>NC_084461.1:204620000-214620000 GCF_027409185.1 Cynocephalus volans
TCTCTCTTCTCCACTTGTGGAAATCCAATAATGTGAAAGTTATATCCTTTGTTATTGTCCCACAGATCCATGAGGCTCCATTTATTTTATTTTATTTTTTTCAGTCTTTGTTCCCCTCTGTTGTTCAGACTGAGTAAATTCTATTGGTCTGTGTCTTAGTCCATTTAGTGTTGCTATAACAGAATACCTGAGGCTGAGTAATTTATTTTTAAAAAACAGTTTTAATTTGACTCATGATTCTCAGCTTCTAGTGAGGGTCACATGCTGTGTCACAACATGGCAGAGAAGCAGAAAAGCTGGTGGGCATGTGCAAAGAGACAAAACACAAGGGGCAACCTCACTTTATAACAACCTGTTCTTGCAGTAACTAATCTAGTCCCATGAGAATGAGAACTCACTCACTCCCACGAGACTGCATTAATTCCTTCATGAGGGCAGATCCTTCATGGCCCACATGCCTCTTAGAGGTCCCACAACTCTCAAAACTGTTACATTGGGAACCAAGCCTTAACATGAGTTTTGGTGGGGACAAACCATACTCAAACCATATCAAACAGTCTTCAAGTTAACTAATTCTATTCTCTGTCATCTTTACTTCACTACGGAGTTCATCAAGCAAGGTTTTTATTTGGGTTATTGTGTTTTTCAGTTCTATGGGCTCTATTTAGTTCTTTTTTAGAATTTTTTTTTCTTTGCTGAGATTTTTTATTTTTACATTTGTTTCAAAGATTTGTAATTATTTTTGAAATGTTTTTATGATGGCTATATTAGAATCCTTGTCAGATAATTTCAGCCTAATTCATCTTGATATTGGCATCTGTTGATTGTCTTTTCTCATTCAAATTGAAATTTTCCTGGTTCTTGTTATAATAAATTATTTTTTATTGGACTCTGGACATTTTGGTTATGTTAGGAGATTCTTGATCCTATTGAAATCTAGTATTTTGGCAGACAATCATCCTATTTACGTATAGGCTTTGCCCTACTATTTTGATCTTTATTTCCAATGACAGCTTAATTTCCTGAGCCCTTGCAATGCTATTCTAATCTTCTTCATCCTTCTGGTGATGCTGAGGCTCCTGTTCAAACCCTGTTGGTGCCATATTTGGGGAAGAAGTTCTGTGTTGCCTGCTGAGGACCTTCTGGTGGCAGTAGGGTCTGGCAGAAGCCACTGGGCCTGAGTCTCCCTATGCTACTGGGTGGAGAGCAGGGAAACACAGGAATTTGCTGCCATTGTCATTCTGGTTGGATGGGACCACCTGCCAGTGCACTGATTGTGGAATGCAGACTACGATGACCTGAAGCTTCATTGCTGCCACTGATGCCAGCAAATCAGGCTGTTCATAGTGTTCCCAGTTTTCAACTGCAATCAACATACTTTTTAAAAACTCACATACATGAATTACTAATTTTATTCATCCTGAGAAATAATGACCATGATGAAATCATGAGTTTGGAGGGCCAGTTTTAAATTTTCCTCTAAGACACATGGAATGACTGATACAAAAAAAATGTTTATCCCCAAACCACTTGAAATCACTTTGAGAACATCCAAGGCCTCTTTAGGGGACCAGCCCTACAGTGCACTGACACACTGAAGCTTTGTATGCCTTGTCTGACAGTGCGGTGAGTAGAAATAAACTCCCCAATGATCTAAGCCCATTTTGTGCTGAGAACACTAGAATGGGTCTTGGGTGTTGTCACCTCACCATGTTGCAGACCAAAACAATGATTAAATTAAAATTCTGAAAACAGCCTAGGCACACACTAGTGCAGCATGCAGAATCTACTTCTCACCTCAAGCAGCAAGCCAAACGCTCACATGCTTGCACGTTTACACACTTACATGCTGACCCACTTATGTGATGGCCTGCTTACATGTTTACTTATTTACAGACTTTCTGCCTACACAATTATGCCTGACCTAGTTACTCAATTTTATGCTTACCCGCTTATGTGCACACACACTCCCGTTTACACATTTCACTGCTCACATGCTACATGCTTACCTACTTACACATGTACCTTCTACATGCATACACTCTCACATGCTAAAACAATTACACACTACTTACAGATACAGATACAACCATACACACATATGATTACAAGTTTACACAATGACATATTTACCCTCCTACGCAGCTCCAGCTCCAGATCTGGTGGGGCCCAGCTGCAAAACACCGAATGGAGAAAGGAAAGGGGGTTGGATTTCAGAAAAAGAAGGCTCCTAGTCAAGCTGCCAGAAATCAGGTCCACTCTCATCCCTGGCGCCTGCCGCATACTAGCCTCTTCTTACAAGCATGCCTGTCCACACCTCCAACAGTTGCCAACATATTTCCTGTGGTCTGGACATTTTTGTGGGATTTTTTTTCCTTCATCTCCGTGTGTGTCAAGTTGGCAGGAAAACAACCAGTGTTTGGGAAGCTTGTGCACTCATAGCCTTATGTGTGGTGCCCTGTGTATATTATTGTCCCCAGCCTTCTGGCAACTGGCCTGATCAGCTTCATGTGGCTCCCTCTGGTGTGAGTCAGTACTCATTCAAATTGGAGGATGCTGGTTCCAGAGATGGCACATGCAGGGATCTCCTCCAGGGAAGAACCCTGAGTCTGGCTGGTGGAAGGCGGGGAAGGGCACTGGATCAGGAGTCCACAAGCCTGAATTCAGTGTCAAGATGGTCCTCTTCTGAGCTGTGTAACCTTGGGGGACTCACTCATCTCCTCTGAGTCTCCCCTTCCTCATGTATGAGAAGAGGGTAACTAGAGACATAGAGAGGCAGCCACTGGGTCCTTCTGCCTTTATCTTCTATTCCTAGGTCCTGGTATACAAAAGACCCTCCATGAATGCTGTCCACTGGAATAAGACAATACTCCACTAAACACTAGACAAGTGGCATAAAAGCCAATCAGCACCATTTTCAAAGTGGGTTTTCCCCTACCTGCATCAGAATCATTACAATGTTGGTTAAATACAGATTCCTGGACCCCAGCACCACTGGGGATAGGACCCAGGAGTCAGCAATCCAGCAACTTACATAGAGAGATTCATTTGTATAGGGTCATAGAAGGCAATTTCCACTGCTTCCTTTTCTCCATGTGATGAGTTCTTAATCCTTCAAGGTGAACTCCAACATCACCTCCACCATGAAGCCTTCCTTGACTGACCCCGAATAGAAATAATTGCTTCATCCTCTGTGAGTTCACAAGTAAGCTATCTTATTCACATGTGTGTCCCCAGCGTCTCACCCAGGACTCAGCACATCGGAGATGCTCATATTTAAAAATAAAATCCCACCTTTCTCCCCTGGCCCATGAAGCCCTTGGTAATCTGATCCTTCCCCTTCCTACCTCTCTTGCACACCTCCAGCTCACCTCTCCCTAATCTGCCCCTCATCCTCAATGTTCCTACCACATTGGCCTTCATTCTGTTCCTTAAACAAACTGTACTTCATCTCAGCCTTTGCTGCCCACTGAACCTGAAGGATCCCCTCAGAAACACCTTGTCTCCTCACCCCATTTTATTTTTATCATACATGTATTATTCTCTGATAATTTTTTCTAATGTATTTGTTTTGTTTCTCCCCAGAGACATAAGCTCTTGAGATGAGAGATCTTTATTAGTCTAGCTCAGTGGTTCTTAACCAGAGTTGATTTTTACCCCCAGGGGACATTTGGCAATGTCTGGAGACATTTTGGGCTGTCGCAACTGGGAAAGTACTATTGGCATCTAGTGAGTAGAGGCCAGGAATGCTGCTAAACATTCTACAATGCACAGGACACCACAAAGAATTATCCAGCCCCAAATGACAAGAGCACTGCAGCAGAGCAACCCTGGTCTAGCGCGTCTCTGATGCCCCAGTTCCTGAACCAGCACCTGGAAAATTGTATGTGGCTCAAACTCAAAACATTTTTGCAGCATGAACAAATGAAATGTTTGAATTAAATGTCGGATTTATTTTTAAAGCCTGAAAGGTCCTTAGAGAGCAATTAAACCTCACGTTTTCACCCTGCTTCCGGAAGCCTCAGGCTGTGGGGTGGAGTTTCAGGAATTCTGCACGCCAGGAAGAATTTTCAGCCAAATGCTGAAGACGTAAACTTTGCAACTATGGTCTGTTTTGTATATTGAGGTCCCAGTAAAATTGTCTGACAAGTTCTACTGCTTACAAAAAAAAAAAAAAATGGGGCAACCACTGTTCCAGACAGCTTCCTCATTTTACTGAGCTGGAAGCCAGGAACCAGAGAAGCTGGGAGTCCCTAACTGTCACACGGAGACCCAGGCCTGGGTCTCCTGAGTGTCCAGCTGGCCTTGGTCACAGACTGGCCATGGCTCTGTGATTCACCACAGCCACAGTTTAGGAGCAAGATGTTGTGGTACAGCAGTTACTAGCCCAGCTCCAGAGCCCAGACTGGGTGGGGTTTCATCCCGACTTTGCTTCCAACCAGTTGTGTGGCCTTAGGAAGCCACTTAACCGCTCTGAGCCTCAGTTTCCCCGGAGGATTTGTAAAATGGAGATCATAATAGCACCTATCTCATAGAGTTGTAATGCAGATTAAAAGAGTTAGTATGGGTTTGAGCATCACATACTGCACACAGGTCTTGATATTCAACTCTGTACCCTACAGATATGTACCATCAATTATGTTTCAAAAAATAAAAAAGAAAAGAAAAAGAAAAAAAATACGGCCGGCCTGTGGCTCACTTGGGAGAGCGTGGTGCTGACAACACCAAGTCAAGGGTGAAGATCTCCTTACCGGTCATCCTTAAAAAAAAAAAAAAAAAAAGCAAAAAAAAACAATAATAAAAAAAAGAGTTAGTATGTGAAAGATGTTTGGAACAGTTTGGGGCACATAGTAAGTGCTATATAGGGTGACAATTCATCTCAGTTTACATGGATTTTAGCACTGAAAGTTCCACATTTCAGGAAACCTCTCAGTCTGGGCAAAGTAGGACAGTTGGTCATCCTAGCTACGTGTGTGGTTTTTTAAAACTGTCTACATTACTGTGCAGTAACTGTCTATATTAATGTTCAGTATGACTTTTCGTCCCTTAGTACTTTTCAGGAGGGAAGGGTTACTGACAAATTAATCACACAGATGAGATAGCCGGGGATATCTTTAACGTAACCTCTTGTAATGAAATAAGTAAAGCTTTTGGTCATTTCCTATTCGTTCGCACAAGGAGGCCCACAGCATCTCTACTTGAAAAACACTTTTATAACCGTTGGTTTGTTACTAGATCACCTCAAACAAGGGAGCTCTGTTTCTTTTTTCAAAAAGTCTACATTTCAAACGGTTCCCCACTTTGGACTGAATTTTCCCCCATAACACAGAATCTTACAGTTCACAAAAAGTTCAAGAGGTATTTGCTCCAACCATGCCATTTCTCAGATGGGAAAACTGAGGCCCAGAGAAGCCTGCTAACTTTCCCAAGGTCACATACTAGTAGTAAAGGATGGCCCTGGGACTTATAGGCCCAGGTTTCTGACTCCTGAGCCAGGGCTCTTTCAGGGATTCTCAAACTGGGTTCCACAGCCAGTGAAAGTTTCCTAGAGAAGTGGGTGGTGAGGGATTGAGGGGGAAACTACGTCACTGGGCAACCCCCACCCTTCCTGCTTCCATCCCACAAGCTCCACTTTTACTGTTTTGTACACTGACCTTCAACTCAAGTAGATTCTGCGAAAGGGTTCATCCGCTGAAAAAATATTTTTTTGAAAGCCGCTCAATTATATCACAGAATTTACATATTTTCTTCCCTGGAAAAGTTCTGCTCCCCTGGAGAAAAGTTCACTTTTTCTTTGAACCGCATCTTCCCTCCTCTCTAACAGATTTTTTACATGTTCAGAAAAACAGAGGCTGGAGCTCTTTAACAGCCAGCAGTTAAACTGAAAGGCTCTCTCACTCACAGAAATGAGCTGGGTGAGTCAGGGAATCAGTTAACAACTGGCCCAGATGTGTAATCTCATGCTTATTGCTTAGAAAAATGTCACTTAGAAAAATGCTGCCATATGAGGTCACTTGATAGAAGCTTGGAGTGAGGGCGCGGGAGGGCTCTGAGGTGGACTGTCCCCAGGAAGCAGGAAGGAAGGGGACAAAGGCCAGTAAGACCATCTAGAGCCCAGGTCCAGGGTATGGGGGGGGCAGGGGCTGCTGGTAAATTATGCCTTTGCCCACATGTCTGATTTTAAGCTGAAACAGACAAGATCCAAAGCCAGGAAAACATCCTGTGTTGACCCTCAAAGTGACAGAAAGACAATAAGAAACACAGTAAAGCAAAATGCACAGCCTTTGTCCATGGGGATGCTGGGCTCTCTGTGCAGTGGGTCATGGCTTAACAGAAGGGCCAGGAGGAGCTGATTCCTCAGAGCAGAGGGACAAAAGCCCAGACTTGATACTCAGTGGCCTGGATTTGAATCCTGCCTCAGGCACTCACAAGCTGTGCAACCTTGGGAAAGTTACTTCTCTTCTCTGAGCATACTTTTTGCATTGGTAAAATGAAGATTATAATAGTACCTACTTTATGGGGCTAGTGAAGGATTAGAAAAGAGGAGAGCTTTGCTCCTTACAATGTTCCTGGGCCAAGGATATAGTTGCAGCCACTATTTATTAAGTACCTACTAGGTTCCCATCTGCAGACATCAGAGCCTGAGCTCCTCGCCACTCAGCTGCACAGTCTCTTTCTACCAAGAATTCTACCTGATGCTGGGGGGTGTCCAGAGTAGGGCTGTCACCACTGTAATCTGAAGCCAAAATAGATTTGGGTAAGGGGACACCCTAGGAGACAGTCCTTGCCATAAGTAACTGTGTTTGGCCAGCTGCCAGCACACAATTGGGGCTCAAGAAATATAAATAATGACTCAATGGTGGTAGAAATTAATGAAAGAATAAATGCTGTTCAATGTATCCTTCTGGATGGTGGGAGATGAAAAAAAACAAACAAACCAGGAATTCATGAATATAATGTTGAGTGAAATAAGCCAGATACAAGAGAATGCTCTGTGTGATGGCATTTGTATAAAGTCCTAGAACAGGTGAGATAAATCTATTGAGACAGGAGTCAGAACAGTGGTTACCAAGGGGCTGGAAGGAACAGACGTGGCTGTTGCTTGCATTACTGAGGCAGGACTTGCTACCTGATGTGCCTAGAAGCCAATACCATGGCTTGGCTTTTGCAAGAAGAAAGACTTTATTGGTCAAGTTGACTGGCATGAAGAGAGGAGGTACAGCTCTTAAGTCTGTCTCCCAGAACCAGGGGCTGAAGGGGGCTTTTAAGTAGTACTGGGGATCCCTGATTGGCTAAACCCGAGTCAGGGCAGATGACACAGCAGAGTGATAGGCTGATAAAATCAGGAGCTGATTGGTTGATTCTGAATCCAGTCCTCTGCTTGGTATAAACTGGATCCAACACCTTAGTAGAGAATTCTCAGGTTCCTGAAGTCATATGGAGAGCAAGGTCCTCTTTTGGTGCATGCTCAGCTTATACCTTACAAGGTAACTTTGAAATAACTTGAAATAGGGAAATAAAATCTGTTTAAGCTAGTTTTAGGTGGTTACAGCCAGTTTTAGATGGTTACAGCTGGTTTTAGATGGTTACACTTGTCTACCCAATATTTGTTTCACCCTCCCTTGCAGGTAGTGTAGCCACTTGATAAAGTTCTAGTCAGTAAGTTATAAGTGGAACTGTTGGGTGACAATTGGGGAAACTCTCATATAATGGCTGGTTACAGTCTTTGCCCCTTGTCTCCTCTTCCTCCATCCTGTTCTCTGCATATAGATGTGATGGTTGGACCTCTAGCTGTCGTATTGGATCATGAAGACTACAGCCATAGCCTAAGGTTGGAAGAGCTGGCAACTTGATCTCTAACAACTCCATGGAGCTGTTGTACCAGCCCTGGATGACTTACCTGCTCAACTCTGGACTTCTTTTACATGAAAGAGAGAAAGAAATGTCTCTCTTGGGTGAGCCACTATTAGTTTGGGGTTTTCTGTCACATGCAGTTGAACCTATTCTTACTCCCCAACAGCCGTGTGAGGTTGGTACTGTTACTATTGGCACAGGGCTGGGCATAGGGAGAGTCTGGATGTGAATCCCAGGCCATGAGGGTTGTTGAGGGCATTCCCTCCAAGGAGGCTACTAGGTACACATCACCATCTTCTTATGCCCAATTCCCGGGGTCCCCAGACAGGACAGCCCATGATCGAGACTAAGGGAGTCACAATCATAGGCCCAACAATTGAGGCCCCACCCACATAATGTCATGGACCTCTTCCCAGAGGGAAATGGGAGATGATTTCACATCCTCATTTTACACCTGAGAGAATTGAGGCTGGAGGTGCTGAATTAACTTGCCCAGTGTTACAGAGATAGGAAATGGCAGAGCTGGCGTTTGAACCAGGCACCCCTGCCAGCAAAGCCCACCTTAACCCATCAGCCACATTGCTGCCTGAGAAACCATGTAGCCCAGTCTCCCATTGGACTCTGGGAGCTCCTTTACTGCCCCTGCCAAATGGCTGGCCAGCCTCCACCTTCATACCTCCAGCAACAGAGAGCTCATTACCTCACAGGCCTGCAAAGGAGAAGATTGGGAAAAAGGGTTCTAGTTTTACCCCAGCCTCTTCTTTCTCTTGCCTGGCCTCAGCCATCCTGTGACGGCTCCACCTTGAGTACTTCTCCCCAGAAGCAGCTTCTCTTTTTCTCATCCTGTCCCTCAAGTTCAATGGCGATGTGTGATATCTTTACAGTTGATTCTCTCTCTCTCTCCGTTCCCTGTCCCTGTGACAAGGAGGCAACATTGTCACAGAGGATGACTGAGCAACAGTTCAGCAAATGTGAAATATACATACTCTGTCACCCAGCCATCTCTCTTCTTGCACAGTTGCCCAAAGATGGATGGGTGAAGAGGCTCAGAGTGGCAGGGTTTGTGAGAGTGAAACCTTGAAAACAACCTAAATGTCCATTGATAAGGGACTGATTACCAATCAGAGTGCATCCTTCCAGTGTAGGATGCTGCAACAGCTGAAAAGTTTAGGGTCGAGGTATCCACCAGATAGAAATAAGAATGCATGTTTACACAAAGACTTGCATGCAAGTGTTTATAACCATGTTATTCATAATTAGCCTCAAACTGGAAACAGTCCAATTTCCATGAACTGGTGAATGGATAAGCAAAGTGTGGTATATCTATACAACGGAATATTAGTCCACAATGAAAGGATGAACTATTGATACACCCTACAACATGGAAGAACCTCCAAATAGTTATGCTAATGAGTGAAGTCAGATGCAAAAAACCATATACCATTTGATTCCATTTATATGAAATGTCCAGAAAAGGCAAATCCATAAAGACAGAAATAGGTCAATGGTTGCCCAGGGCTGGAGGTGGGAGCCAGGATTGACTCAAAAACAGGCACTTGTTGGGGGGATGGAATGCTCCAAATGTTCTAAAACTAGATTGTGGTAATGGGTGCACAACTGTGTACATTTACTAAAATAATTGAACTATACACTCATGATGGGTGAATTTTATAGTATGTAAAGTAACCTCAATCAAACTGCCTTTTTTAAAAAATGAGATTGATATGGAAAAAGGGATAAGACATTAAGTGAAAAAAAGTAAGAAGCCAAACAAAATATACAGTAATTCCCATTATGTAAAAAATAAATAAAATTAAAACCATCCATAGGAAAACATATATAAATAAATGCAGAGAAATCTGTCTTGAAAGGTACTCCCCACACTTTTGACAATCGATACTTTTGGGGGAGAGAAGAAGGATTGAGAGGCTGCAGAGGGGGACTTTTGCATTACAATGAAAGTTAATTCCTTAGGTAATTCTTTTAAATAAAAAAAAAATGTCAAGCAGAAAAAGAAAAGAAAAAATGCAAAGGATAGGGGCTAGAGGCTGCAGTCCATGTCCCAGGACTCTCCTTTATAATTATTGACCCATGGATTGAGGGAACTGGCATTTTTAAGCAGTAAACTTGATGTGTCTAGACTTAGGAAGAATTTAGGAATGATCTAGTCCAGTTCCTTTGCTCTGTAGGTGGGGAAACTGAGGCTCAGGGAGGGGCAGGGGGCGCGCCCAACACTAGAGCTCACTGGGCCCCAGGCCTGGGCTGAAGTCCAGGCTTCAGATGAAGCTCCCAGCTCTGCCCCCACACTGTACTCTGCACAATTTGTTTCATGTCTCCGGGAAAGGGGAGTTTATAAATTTGGCCACATTTTGGAACAACAGAACCATAAATGGACATGACCGAGGGAGGCTGGGACATACCTGACCTTTGAGGCTGGGGATGGGGAGGGGAAGAGAGGACAGAGCAGGCAGGCCCAGCCACAGCCCAGATTTTTGCATCCAAGGGAAAATAAAACTAAAAAGAGAAGTTAATCCAGGGGGAGGCTACAGCGAAGCTGGTAAGTGGAGGGCCAGACCGACCTGTTTCAAATGCCTCTTCTACCACTGTCTAGCTGGGTGATCTTGGGCAAATGCCTTCACCTCTCTGAGCCTCAGTGGTCTCCAAACCTAGAGAATGATGAGAACACATGGGAAGTTTGTGAAAATGCAGATGACCAGGCCCCAACTCCAATTTACAAAGAATCAGACTTTTCTAGAATGGGGCCCAGGCAGCTGTATTTTCCAGAAGCATCCTGGGCTGGTCTGATGCAGCTAGAAAGAAATGGAGTTCAGAATTCAATGACATCCAGGCACTTAAAACAGGCTTCCCCAAATCGTTATTTTTATTAGACTCTGTTTCTTATAGATGAAAGTCCAGACTGCTTGGCATGGCATTCAAGGCTTCCATGGCAACCTCTTGAACAACTTCATTCCCCCCTCAGTCCTTCGCACCCACCCCTCCATTCCCTCAGCAAGCACAGGTAGAGTGTCCTCCCTGTGGTCCCAGATAAAACCAGGTCTCTGCCCTCTCTGGCAGTCCCAAGCGAGAATAAATTAAATCCCATACTCGGAGATTCTCTTTTTTTTCCAAACATGTTCACATTCACACCTCCAAATCCTAATTACATGGGGGGAAACCCACCACCAATCTCCTTCAAAAAGGTTTCTTGGATCTCTGCACCCCCAGACTGAATCACCATTTACTCTGGGCTTCACTCTCCAAATGAATGAATGAGGGAGGGAATGAATGAATGAATCTCGACTTATTGACCTCCTGGTCCTATCACTCAGTTTGTATCTGATAATGTTTGTTGAAATACAATGAAATCTGGATTTTTCTGAGTAAACTTTGATATGAATTCAACAACCACTGAAAAATAGTCAACAAACATTTATTGAGCACCTACTATGTGCCAGGCATGTGGAAACAAACCAGATCATTCCAGATGTGTTAAGGTCTACAAGCATTACGGGAGAGAGAGATAGAGAGGTACTGTTTCACATAGAGTAGTCAGGGAAGCCCCTTGGAGAAGGTGGCATTTGAGCTGAGACCTGAAAAATGAGACAGAGCTAGCCTGCAGATTCCTGGAAGGGGTGATCTGATCTGGGTTTGAGAAGAGCTCTCTGGCTTCTGGGTGGTAAGTTGAGGTGGGAGGCGGCAGTGGCCAATGCCAAGTGACATGATTAAGAGTGGCATACAGAGGTGGGGCCCAGCCACATGAAGAAAGACACCATGGGCTGGGGGCGGGTGCTGCTGCTTGGGTGGGACAACTGGCCTTCTAAACCTTACATTCTTTGATTCTCTGAGTCTTATCTATGTTTTTAAACACATACACACTTAAATAAAGAAAACAAAACCCCTCAGAGCCTTAGAAGTTGGCTACAGCCCACAGGATTGTTTATTTATTTATTTTTTTAAAATATGTTTTCCCACTGAATCTTCAGTTTTGTGTTTCCAGCTGCTGGTATCCACCCAAGGGGACTAGTTAGCTGGGACAAACAGGCTTCCGTCCCTCTGTCATTGTCTTCTGGATTGCAGCTCGCGGCTGCTAAGAGGGTCATTTCCTGTGGTTTCAGCAGGGCCGGGAGGGCGAGGTTTGGGGGCCAGGCCTTCCCACATGCAGCTGGATCTGCCACATTTCCCCAGAGGACACTGCTCTGGAGGAGGGGGTGGGGCAGGAGAAAGGCAGCCCTCAGGTCAGGCAAGCAGCTCTGGCTCAACAGTTCATTATTTAGTTAGTAACTTAAGGTTTAACCAAACAATGGGGGAAGGTTCCCAGGCTAGCCCACATAAGTGCCTATTGCACTGATATTGGAGAGTCACTTGGCTGGGATGAGAGGAAACCCAGCCCACGAGAGGGTGTGGGTCACATGATTTCAAAATTCACCAAATTTAGCCCATGTGACCTGAGAATGAGGTAAGGCTGGCTGTGGCTGGAAGACAGAAAAGCCCCTTCCCCACCATAGACCAGGGCAAGGCACCCTGACCCCAAGACAGGGGCCTCCAAGCATGGGGACCATGGAACACCATGTCTATCCAAGCTACACACACACACCCAAATTCTGCTGGGTTCCTAAACTCAGTTCCTCCTGATTACAATCTGGTTTCCCTCCTGATTACAAATCTGGCTCTCTGCCCCCAGGGAGAGGAGGGAGAGTGTGGAGAGTGCAGGGCCATGTCAGCCCATACCTACCAAATTTCTCAGGCAACCTCATGATCTTGTATGAGCAGCATGCAGACCATGCACCTTCAGTTCATAACGTTCTCTCCCTCACATTACTTCCAGTCACGCTGGCTGCTTCAGTTTCTTCCTTCTTGCCTCGGGGCCTTTGTCCGTGCCATTCCTCTGCCTGGATCAGGAGGCAAAGCGCTGTAGGCACCCTAACCTCTTCCTTCTTAGAACTACTTCCAACTAACAATAGTGATTTGTGTAGTAATTTGCATGATGTCGCCTTCCTGGAAAGTACCATTGAAGACGTTCCATCATCTGCAATGTATGGCCTCCAAGGACACCATGGAAAATGGAAAGAGAGAAAGGAGGATGAGTGTTCGCTTTCTATGGGCCAAGACTGGAAACAGCACATGTCCCTTCTAAGCATATTTCATTGGCTGGAATCAGTCACATGGCCCCTCCTAACTGCAAGGGAGGCTGGGAAATGTGGTCTAATTGAGTGTCGAAGAGGAGGATATGGATATTCACGTATATTAGCAGACTGCCACAGTGGGAAAAAGGTTCCCCACAAGAGAAGAAAGCTGGGGGGGCTGGACAGGCAAAAGCACTGCTGAGCCCTGGTATGGCCTCCATACCCCACCCAGGGAAGGGGAGACATGTCTCCTGGGCCTGTGTCCACCTTTTCCTGTGAGTGTAAAACTAATTAGTGGTCAGTCCACTCAGAAGACAACACCTATACCCCCTGACAATCACCTCTGCCCACCAAAGGCTGCTCACTGCAAGTGCCTGTGACTCTCTGCCCGACGGCGTTGTCCTGATCTCAGAAGCACTCTTGTGCTGAGAGTTCCACAAGCAGCCCTCAACCAGTGAAGGATGAGCAACTGGTGGATAGATACCCCAGCTCCCTTGCTCCTTCGTTGGGATGACTCGGGTGTGCTCTACGGTATCTCTGAGAGTTCCCTAGTGGGGTTGAGCTCCCATTGCCCTCCGAAGTAATAGGCTTGATAATGCTTCCTTTATTGGCTGCCTTTTTTTCCCTGTCTCACCTCCCCACTCCCCTACAGGGGTTCCCCGGGATCTCCTCCCAGATAGATTACTTGCACTTAAATATTGTCTTAGCGTCTTCTTCTGGCAGGACCCAAACTAAGTCAGCTCCCCAAGGGACGGTGACATGTGCTCTTCTCCCCCGCCGTGTCCAGCCTTGTGCTTCATGGGTGTGCAATCATCCTTTCTGATTATTGTTTAGAAACCCACAAAACACATGTCAATGGATTGGTCATCTTGACCAGGGCTGTCACAGACTTACCAGGGAGAGAGCCTCAAGCACTTGAAAAAAAAGCCTTGGAGGACTTATCTGCTCATCCTGTTTCTTTCCCACACACAGGAAATCCGGGGCAAGCAGAGCTTCCTGACCCGGGCTGCGGGGCGGGGTGGGGAACTCGCAGCAGCATTGTGTGTCAAGAATCGCTTCCTCATTAAAGGAAATGTTAGGGTGGTTTGAGGGAATCTGCACTGGCTTCCTCACTACCTGGAGAAAGGGAAAGACCAGAGTTCTGGGTTCTAGTCCCTGCTCCACCGCTAGTTCACTGTGTCACTCTATGCTGTCCCCTTCCCTCCCCTGGGCCTTAGGATCCCCATCTACAAAGTGTAGGGGTAGAATAATTGATCTTTGGGACATCTTAGAATTGTTACATTCTGCATCTCCTCAGAGCTCAGGTCCAGGCTGGCACACTATTTTACTGTGAAAACTTTTAAGGGATTTAGGTAGTAAAAGCAGACAAGTATTCTGAGTATTGGGGAAGCCAATGTTAATAATTCTTAAGAAGAGTTAGAGTGGTTTGTCCAGTAGGTGGAATTTTCCATGGAAAAATATTTTTAAATATACATTTCCTTAATAAATTGGCACTCAGTGGCAACTTTTCTCATTTCCCTCCTTCCAAGCTTAATCCGGTCTCTACCTTGCAGCCCAAGTTACCTGGCCAATTGAATCATGCTGCTCTCCTGCCTCAAACTTGTCAATGGAAGAAAAGTTTAACATTATTCACAGTTCCTCTAGAAACAGAGGCACAGCATGCCATGCCGGGCCACAGGGGTAAGCACCAGTGTCAGTCAGGAGGCAGATAGGGAGTGAGGGGAAGGCATAGGCCACAGCTTTTATTGGGGATTCCATGGGAAAGACAAGAAAGGACAGGGCAAACAGCTTAGGACTGGCGAGTTTGAATAATTCCTGTGGGTTGTGGGGCACAGGGGCTGTCCCTAGTTGTCTGGTACCTGGCCCTGGGTTGATTTGGGGCAGAGTGTGTGAGAGTTAGATATAGAAGGCTGGAGGTATGGACATGAAAAGCAGGCTCACTGAAGAGTTGTTTGCTCTCTCTAGGAATTAACTAGCCCTGAGAGGGGCAGTCTCTCCCCAGCCAGCAAGCCCTCCCACCCCTACCAAAGATGTCAAAAACAACATAAAATATAGAAAACACAAGCATATCTCTGGCTCATGCTGCAGTCAGAATGTTACCCCATACTGCAATCATCCAAAGGCTTGATTGGGGCTGGAGCCACTTCCAAGATGGTCCACTCACATGCCTGGCGAGTTGGGGCCAGTTGTTGCTGGAAAGACTTAGTTCCTCCCCATGCGAGCCTCTCCACAGGGCTGTTGGGTATCCTTACAGCATGGCTACTCGCTTCCCCCAGAGTGAGTAATTTGAGAGCAAGGCAGAAACAACAATGGATTTTATGATCCAGCCTCAGAAGTTAGTCTTAGAAATGAATCACTAAGTCCAGCCTACATTCAAGGGGAGGGAATAAGTCTCTACCTTTTGAAAGGAGGGATGTCAAAAAATGTGTGGACATATTTTAAAACCACCAGATCATCCCTGACTACAAGGGAGTCTGGGAAAGCAAAGGAGAACAGGATTGTTGTGACTTGCTTAGACCAATCACGATTCATCACCTGGGACACATTGCCACCCCAGTGGAAATCAGGGCTCAGTTAGTGAAGAAGAAGAGGGAAGGTTGACAGGGAGGTGGGCACGATTGTCTGTCTGATGAAGGTGAAGGAGAATAAGGTTGCCAGATAAATGTATGTCCTGATATTCCGTGGGACCTGCTTATACTAAAACATTATTTGCTCTTTATCTGAAGTCAAATTTAACTGGGTGTTCTGTATTTTTATTTGCTAAATCTAGCACCCTTAGGTGAGAAACAAATCTTCAATGGTCATAGCAGGAAGCCAGTGAGGGTGGGACTTCTTGGGGAAACGGAAGCAAAAGGAGGCCTGAAATGATCTGGGGGAGGAATAGATGTTTCAAAGCCTGGGGAAAGTCTTGGGTCAGAAAATAGGGAGGTGGGGGGAGGTTGAGGTCTCCTGTGGTCCCGTTTGCTCTTCTCTGCTGCCTCCTTAACCATCATGTCCACCCTGATCGCAAAACCCAGCCATGAAGATCTAGCCAGAAGCACCACTCTTTCCAAAACCCTGAAAAATAACTCAGAAGGCTGAAGTAGGAGCTGAGGGTTGTGTTGCAAAATGCATCTGAGGGGTGTGGGGACTCAGAGCCTTGCTGTGTGACCACAAGCAAGGCCCTCCCCTCTCTGGGCCTCCCCTTCCTTGGCTGTATAATGAGGGGTTGGTCTAAATTGTCTCTGAGGGCCCTTTTACTTGGCCTACGTGTGTCCCTCCCAAAAGGAAAAACTAGAGGGAACGAAAAGGCACGGGTGGTTTCACTCTTCCCAGTCTCCAAGCCAAATTCAGACAAAAATGTCCAATGTGACATAGATTTAATATAAACAGTGATGCATTAATACTCACAAATACCTCAAAAGGAGTCCCAGATGGGCTATTTTTAATCCCTTAAAACACACACATACACACATACACACATTCTAACCCCCTTCACCCCTACTGGGTAAATTTCTCCAGTTGGATTTTACAAAGAGACAGAGTTCCAGTCAAGGGTGCTAATTAAACATCTTTGACTTGGGGCAGAAGAGAAGCTGGCAAAGCCTCCTGGCTGGGCATGATGTCACCGTGATTGCGCATTTCTCATGACCCAAGAATGTGAGTGTGTTTGCACTGCATGTTGGAGCCGGTGATGCAAGCACAGCCTGGTAAACAGGCCCCAGACAGGCAGGCCCTGTGAGGAGTGTGGTGTAGAGGCCTGGCGGGGGCCCAACTCGTGCTTAACTCCTTCCTGGCAGAACTGGCTGGGGGCCGCCAAGGTCTGGCCAAGGAGCCTCCTCCACTCAGTCCCTGCTTCTCTCCCAGACATGGTCCCTGGTAATAACAAACCCTGAATTTGGAGTCCCCAAGACCCACATTCCCACCCTCCCATAGTTTGGGGCCCTGGGTATGTGACTCCCTGGCCCTGAGTCTCAGTTTTCTCATCTGCACAATGGGGAAAGGTATCAGATTCTTAATCCATTATCTGCAGCTCCACATTCCAGAAAACCCAGACAACCAAAGGCTTTTCTGCCCACTTAGAGAAAACTCATTTGGGGCAAAACCTGACCTGAATGGACTGAGGCTGTGCAGTCTTTATTTATCACATTAGAGTGAATGCTCACATTTCTAGCTACAGAAATATTCATATGTTTGATTAGAGATTGGTGGGCCCAGATCCCACCAGATCACCTTTTAAAATCCAAAAAAATTCTGAAGTCTGAATTCTAAAGCCCATCCAGCCCCAAGAGTGTTGGTCAGGGCTGTGGGCCTGAGGCACCCACCTCTAGCCTGTTGAGAGTATTATTGAGCAACTACCTTCTGCTGGAATATCAGTACCCCAAGGACAGGGCTTAGCTCTGTCCCTGCTGTGTTCCCAGAAGCCAACTCAGTGCCTGGCACACAGCAGGCACCCATTCAATAGCTGAATTTATTCATACCCCATAAATGCCACGGTTGTGATTATGGGAAACTGAGGCCCAAGCCTCTGAGGTGGCCTGCCCTGGATCTTTTCCCACCTATGGAGTCCTGACTTTCCCACAAAAAGGTAGCTGCTCACATTTCTCTCTTAGTTGCTCAGAAACAGCTTGGTGACCCCCCTTCAACATTCCAGGGCAGCCTTGTCCCTGGCTAGCTGGTTTGTGGGCACCAACGAATTTTCTTTGGCAGAAGGTTCAGGTGATTTTTAAAAAAAGAGCCTCATGCATTAAAGCTGGGGGTGGGGAAGGGGCTATCATGGGGTGGAATGGGGGCTGAGGGTGTCTGGGGAAAGTGGGATCTGCTGGCTGGCCTGAAACTGAGAACCAGATCCTCTCCCCTTCCAAGGACTGTGAATGTGTCAGTCAGGCCTTGTCTTAAACATAAAGCTGGAGAATTATCCAGACCATATGGAGCTGCCAGGAAGGAAAAGGCCTCCCCGTGTTATCTCACCTACTCCCAATTGCTGTGGGGCCCCAAGTAAACTACCTTTCCTTTCCTGGACCTCAGCATGAGGGGGCTGGAGAATTCAGCACAGTGGAACAGAGCTGAGGTCATGGACACAGACTCAGGTCTAAGCCCGGACTCTTCCTCCTGATAGGCAGGAAGCTAGGGCAAGTCGGTTTCCTTGTCTGGGCCTTAGTTACCACATCTGTAAAATGGCACTAAGTTACAGGGCTGCTGTGTGGATGAATGTACCTGGCATAGAACAGTGATGAAGAAATGTCAGCTAATGTTACCCTTGGCCTGGATAATCCTCCAGATCTGATGTCCTGTCTTAGGCACTTAGTACAATGATAACCTCACTGCCGGAGCACTCACACGCTGTGCTAAGTGCTTCACATGCATTGCTTTATTTTATCCTCCAATATCTCTCAAATGAATACTAGCACTGTCCCCATTGTTCAGAGGAGGAGACTGAGGTTCAAAGGGCTAAAGTGATTCCCCCAAGGCTGTACAGGTGGAAAGTGACAGATTTGGGACTGTCAGACTCTAAGTACTTCATATCTTGCTTTCAAGAATGGTCTAGCAGCCAATTTTATGCTCAGTTCCTTGAAGCAAGAGATTCCAGGCCCAAATGGGCCACCCCCTGATCTGGCACATGATCTTGGGCAGTACTGCGGCCTCAACTTCCACATTTGAACCATGGGGAATATCCCTCCTGCCCTGCCTCCCACAGGGCTCAGGTGAGGGCTCTGGTAACCTTGAAAAGGACTTTGTAGGCTCTGAGCTGGGACAGGCATCCTCAAAGGCTTGGACAGGGGGGAGATAAAGGAAAGAATCCTCTCCCAACCACCCTGGCAAGTGTCAGACCAAATACAGCCACAGAGTGGCTGGAGTAGGGAAGGTAAGTTAAGGGCAGCTGCCTCAAAATTGGAAAGGCTCTGAGTTAAGGGGATTACTGGAAGCTGAGACCTGAAGAAGTAATACCCCACCCTCACCCAGGGCCTGACTCTCTCAGCATGGTTCCTCCCTCCAGTAGGAGTTGGGCAGTACTGCCTAGTGGTTAAGAACTTGGCTTCAAGTCTCAGCTCCACTCCTCTCTGGCTGTGTGTCCTTTGGACTTCCCATCTCTGAGTGTCAGGCTTCCCAACTGTGAAATGGGGGTGATAATAATAGCCTCACCAGGACTGAAGCAAGGACCAACCTTGGCCCACAGTCTTAGTCTGTTCCTGCTGCTATAACAAAATACCTTAGACTAGGTAATTTACAAACAACAGAAATTTATTGCTCAGAGTTCTGGAGAATGGGAAGTTCAAGATCAGGGTGCCTGCAGAGTTGGTGTCTGGTGAGGTCATATTCCTCCTAAATAGCACCTTCTATGTGTCCACATGGTGGAAGGGGTAAACAAGCTCCCTCAAGCCTTTTTTATAAGGGCACTAATCCCATTCACAAGCGTGAAGCCCTCATGACCTAATCACCTCCCAAAAGCCCCACCTCTTAATACCACCACATTGCAGATTATGTTTCAACATATGAATTGGGGGGTGGGGAGGGACACATTCAGAAAACAGCACCCATGGTTGTTGGTTGAGCAATTATCTTTTGGCACCTGGTCTGCAATCCTCAAGTTGCTTCTGGTCTGGAAGAAGAGTCTGTATGTAAAGTGCCTGGCACAGGTAGGTTCCCACTGGATAGATAGATCAATGGATGGTGTGAGTGACTTACTCCGGGTCACAGTGACAAAGTAACTCCTCCTGTTACCTCACACTGGGCACCAAGGATGCAAAAGAACTGGTTAGAGAGAGAGTGGCACTCCAGGTAGAGGGGACTGCGTGAGCAAAGGCTTGGAGTTAGGACATTGTAGCATGGACATTCCAGGTGGAGGGGACTGCATGAGCAAAGGCTTGGAGTTAGGGATTATTGTAGCATGGACAGGAGATATGGTCTCGTGTTCTCTTTCAGTAACTTGCCCAACAAGATCCTGAGGGGGGGAGGCTGAATGGAGGCTCTCTCAGAGTCCTCTGGAGCAGAGCCAGGGGATTGAGTAGGGAGTAAGGCCCCGCAGCCCAGACAAGCAGGCAGGAGCAGGCCCAGCCTGGGGGTCAGGCCTCAGAAGGTCTGGTCTGGCCATATTTGGTTTTCAAGAACTGGAGGCTTCGCGCCCGCTCTGTTGGCCACACACAGGAGCAAGGCCACCCACAATCTCTGAGTCAGGGAGGCAGCTAGGGTAGGGAACAGAAGCCCTGCATGGGGTGACTGGAATACAATGGTTCAAAGCCTGGCCTTGAGAGTTGAAAAGATGTGGATTCAAATCCTGCTCAACTACTGATAGCTGTGTGACTCTGAGCCAGCACCTCTCCTCTTAGAGCCTCCAATTTCTTTATCTGTCGTATAAAACAACAGCGGTAAGTGTACTGACTTTGTCTGTACCGCCCTATGCTAAGCACTCTACCTGCATTACCTTGCTTCATTCTCGTCACAATAAAGAAGTATTATTATCATCCCAATGAAACAAAACACGTGAGACCTGTGTCTCTCATCCACGCTGCAGTAATTCTCACTCCAAGCCTTGGCCTATGCAGTCCCATACACCTGGAGTGTCTCTCTTTCTTTCTAACCAAATCTTATGCATCCTTCAGTGCCCGGTGTGAAGTATCCAAAGAGTTACTTCCTGACTGTGGGACCCAGATTTCCAGATGAAAAAATTGAGGCACAGAGAGATGAGGTCACGTGCAAGGAAGAGACAGAGCTAGGAAGAGTTAGGAAATGCTTACAACTTCTTCACACTTCCCTACCTTCTCATTTCTGTTAGTTAACTGTGTCTCCCTCAAATATCTCCTAACAGCTTCTGTAAAACACCACCTGGCACCTGTCTCCCTCCATCGCCGCTGTCTTCCAGTTTCCAAATTGCAGCCAAAGCCTTATTCAGACCCTTGCAACAGCCCTGTACAAAAGGTAGGCTAGATATCAATCCCATTTCACAGATGGGGAACTTGAAGCTCACGGAAGGGAAGCAAGTTGCCTGAGACCTTGCAACCAGCCAGAGGAAGAATCAAACGCAGACCACAGTGGTTAAGTGTTGTCCAACTCCCTTTCCAGTGCTTTCTCCCCAACACGAGCCGATCCTCAATATTCTGAGAGGGGAGCCTTCACCAATCCTCCTACAAGACAGATGATGAGGGTAAAAGAGAAAATTAATCTGAGATCCACTTGAAAGGAAAGGTCAGGCAGAGCTGGTAGGGCATTTTTCAAATAAGTAAAGAAATTAGGTCTCCTTTGAAAACCATAAAAGAATCGGGTGAGTGAACAAGTTGTAACACTACTAAATCAGATCATCTCCATGTGATGGGCAGGAGACCAGAATAGCCCTCTAAACCTATTAGCTCATCTCATTTTGGAGGCACCTCCTTCCCTACCACCTGCCAGGCAGTGTGCTGGGAGCCAGCAAGGGCCCTATCCCGGGGAATCATTACCTAGCTAGCACTTACCAGACTCAGATTTCACATCCCAGTAAAGTTTCTTCCTAAAATGGGGCACATAGTTGCCAACATTTTGTTATTTGTCAAAGAATATTAAAGAAAAGGAAAAATAAATCATTACTTTCTACTATTACCATCATATAAAATTCAATAACAAGGACTAATTTCAGAATTTAGCAATTTAAAACATTACCTGTGTAATTCACCACCTTATCCTAGTTTTCTCCCTAGCCACAGGCCAGTGAGAAATGCAGCTAAAATGGGCATTGGGCAACCCTCAGATGAGTGGGAAAGATAAAACATTTGTGTAAATATCCCAGAGTAGCTATATTCATTAAGTGTCTTTGAGTTGAGAGCCACATAACACTCTTCTGGCTACCTTAATTTTAAAAAAGAAAATTTGTTGGAAGGGAGTTTTATTGAAAGATTTATTGGGTCCTCGGGGTTATATAGTAGACAGAAGGTCAATCAACCAACCACTCTTAGCAAGGACAGAAAACTTCAAAAATAAATGGAATCAGTTCTCTCTCTCTCTCTGTCTCTGTGTGTGTGTGTGTGTGTGTGTGTGTGTGTGTGTGTGTGTGTGTGTGTGTGTGTGTGTGTGTGTGTGTGTGTGTGTGTGTGTGTGTGTCTCTCTTTCTCTCTCTGCTTCTCTCTGTGTGTTAACCATCTTCTCACTCTAGCTACAGACAGAGTTCCTCCAGGTGGCAAACCACATGATGGCTAACAGCTTCCATATTTCATATCTCATGGCTTCAGTCTCCAGAGATGGAGCAAGTAACTTCTCAAGTCCAATGTGAAAAACAAAACAGGGAAGGTATCTGATTGGCCCAATTGTGTCAGGTTTATACTCCTGGACCAATAAATTATGGCTTGGGGTGGGTTCTGTAACAATATGGCAGCTCCTGTGAGAACATCATGGTTGGAGTTAGAAGAGGGGAGAAGCAGAGCTGGGCAGGGGAGCTGGCTGGACAATCCCATAGACATCCATGATGGAAATGATAAATGCCATAATAAATGTACAGAACGGTGTCATGGGTGTTCATGGGAGGAAGACACAACTTCTAGCTGTGTAGATGAAGTAGAGCTTCTTGGAAGAGGTGGCATTTCAGTTGGTCCTTGAAGCCAAGAATAATCTGGAACACACAGAGATTCTAAATGCCATCTCAAATTAGAAGAGAAAGGAGAATACAGGTAGGATGGAAGATATCCAAAGGAGCTATACATTAATGCCTTACTTTGTCAACAGTTTTACAGTTTTTAGGGGAAAGCACGAACGCAGTCCCCCACTACCACAAATTATGCAGTCCAGTTTCCCACATTTGGGGAAATCACAGGGGTCAGCACATCCAGAGTGTAATGGATAAGCCTCACCGTAGGAAAAACACCTTCTAGATCATGGTATCTCCCCTGCCAGGTAAGTATAACATTTTTATAGTTTTTAAAATTGAGATATCATAAAATTTATTTTACAGTTTTTTAAAACTTATTTTGAAATATATAAGTGTGTGTGTACATATATATATATATATATATATTGCAGCTGGCTGGTAGGGGGATCTGAACCCTTGACCCCGGTGAAATAATTTTAGACTTACAGAAAAGCTCCAAAAATAGTTCAGAGAGTTCTCCTAAAGCCTACATTTCATATACCTTCACCTAGATTTCCCTAATATTAACATGTTACCTAACCTTAGTATAATTATCAGAACCAAAAATTAACACTGGTACAATACTATTAAGTAACCTATTTGAATTTGCCAGCTTTCCTTTTGATCTAATCGAGGATCCCACATTGCATTTAGTTGTGTCTTCTTAGCCTCCTCGAATCTGTGACAGTTCCTCAGTGTCTCACTTTTCTCTTATGACTTTGACACTGAAAAAAAGTATTGGTCAATCATTTTATAAACTATCTCTCAATTTGAATGTCTGATGTTTTTTCTCATGCTTAGATGAGGTTATGCATTTTTGGCAAGAATATCACAAAAGCGGCATTATGCCATTCTTAGTGCATCATCTCAGGGGCTACTTTCTGTAAATATGATTTATTACTGGTCATGTTAACACTGGTCGCATGGTTAAGAAGGTGTCTGCTGGTGTCTCTTTTGTAAAAGACCCCTTCATGTGTCATTAGTATCTGTGGGGAGATGAAGACCTTGCAAAAATGTAAATATCTCATCATTTACATTTCTTTCTAAAAAGTCGTATTTCCCACCCTCTTAATACTGTTACAATGGAGATTAAGTTCCAACATCAGCTTTGGAGGGGACATCCAAACCATTTAGGCCCCAAAAAGAAAACCCCTGAAGCCCGCAGAGTATTGAACAAGCCCGAGTGGATACCTGTGTTTTACTGAGAGATCTAGCATGTGCACACTTGAAATCAACTTCATAACTTGAAAGGATGAACTCACCCCTTATCCATCCTCCTAATCCAACAGCACTTTTAATTTGAGACAGGATTTTAAAGAACCAAGAGGGAGATACAATTTAAGTAGCAGCTCTTCCTAAATTTAGCTGTTCCAGTCATTCCTAGGGTTGAATTCAACCCTTTTTAGAGGCAGAAGGCTTCCATGCTCAGCTGCTTCTTTTTGATCCTTTATTCAAGATCGTTATGATGATCAAACTTGATAAAGGGTAAAGGCAGTTTGGAACTCCTACAGAACCAAGTAAATATTGGCTGTTCCCCTTCTGTGGCTGGGGGGCAGCTTTTTAGAACCTGCTTCCCAGATGTTGAAGGTCTTAGCTCTGACATCAACTCAGGCCACCCTCTGTCTTCCTTCAGTCAAGCAGACGAGCCCCTTAAAATAAAGCCCTCTGAGTAGACATCCGGACCCAGCAGCATACTGGATGCTATCGTCTGAATATTTGTCCCCTCCACAGCTCATGTGGAAGCTTGATCCCCAATGTGGCAGTGTTGAAAGGTAGGGCTTTTGGGAGGTGATTGGATCATGAGGGCTATGCTCTCATGAATGGATTAATCCATTCATGGATTAATGGGTTAATTAATGGATGAGTGAGTTATCATGGGAGGGCAATTGGTGGTTTTATGAGGAGAACAAGTGAGCATGTTAACACATGCTCTTAGACCTCTCGCCGTGTGATACCGTGGGCCAGCTTGGGACTCTGCAGAGAGTTCCCACCAAGAAGAAGGCCCTCACCAGATGCACCCCCTCAATTTTGGACTTCCCAGCCTCAAACTGTAAGAAATAAATTTTCCTTTATAAATTACCCAGTTTCAGATATTCTGTTAAAAGCAGCAGAAAGGGCCAGCCGGTTAGTGCAGTTGGTTAGAGCCCACCCTCACAACACTGAGGTTACGGGTTCAGATCACCCAACAGGCCAACTGCCAAAAAATAAAAGCAGCGGATAATGGACCAATACGCAGGGCATCCCCCTTCCTCCCAGGTCGCTGTTCGTTTCCCCCTTGGCAAATCACAGGCCTGGGTTTCCCAGACCCATCTCCTACCTAAGGAGTGGGCAGCTATAGGCTGGACTCCTAAGCAGCTAGCACTTGAGCAATAATTGGTGACAGCAGCTCAAGACTATTTGCTGATTTTATTGCCCTCTTCCTGCTGGACCCTGGGGAACACGAGTTCCCTGGAGACTATCAAGGCAGAGCTTTCCTGGAAGGCCTAAGAACCTTCAGGCTTAAGACACACCCAGCAATATTAAAAGATTTTAAAATCCTTAAAAAAAAAAAAAAAGAGACACCATTCCTCCCACCCCCATCACACAATTGATTCTTGTGGCCACTAATCCAAACTACAATTGTTACCGGACGCAGATCCAGGCTCTTGGACTATCCATGAAAAGAAAAATCTTTTCACAGGACCAGCAAAAGGGAAGGAAGAGAGGGACAGAGAAACAGGACATGACAGGGCTTTACTACCAACCAAAGGTACACGCCAAGGAAGTACGCAGGCATCTCAGCCAGAAAGAGATGAATGCACCCCTGACCTTCTTCTTCCTCTCTGCCCACGTGGAAACACCTAACGGCCCGTCCTCTGTCCCTCCTGTTCCTCCCAGTGTGCAGGTGCTGACTGATGCAGTCTGAATATTTATGAGGACCCTCCCCAGGGTGTATCCCTATTTTATTCCTGCCTCAATTTCCTCCGAGAGAGTTATCTCCCATAAATCTTTTTGGGGTGCTGAAGGTCATAAATCCCCTGAGTCTCCTATAGCTGCTTCCTGCTGCGTCAGGGCAATTGTCCCCACCTGTCTAGGTAGAGAGCTGGGAGCAGAACTCTCTACCTAGACTGTTGAGTGGACCCAGGGAAGGCTCAGGTGTGTAGAAGCACAAAGATTTGTGTCCTCGAAACACCATGATGGTTTTTAGATGGCAGTCACTCTGTGAGGTAATGTGCACATGAAACCCCTGAGAATCTTGTTAAAATAAAGATCCTGATTTAGTAAGTCTCAGTAGTCTCAGGTGAAGCCTGAGACTCTACATTTCCAACAAGCTCCTAGGAATACACTTCAAACGCAAAGCTCTAAACAGGATGATCATCAGGAAATCTGGGAACCAAGAAAACAATTTTGAGTGAATTAAAACAACAATGAGTTTGAAGACTTCCTCTTTTTAATCTTGAAATTTTGTGTTTTTGTTTTCCAGACCCTTGGCTTCGACCTTGACCTTGTTTTGTTTTCTGAATCCTTGACCTCGGTGTTATAACACCACACTCTAACCAACTGATCTAACTGGCCAGCCTTTAATCTTGAAATTTTTATAACTTTGATACCACTTTTGATGGTGGTAAAAGGTGCAATAAATTTTCCATTTTGCACAGAGTAATCCAGAGAGATTTCAGGTATTTACAAACAAAAGAACCTTTCTTAATATCCGGAAGTATTTTGCCCCAAAAGTTAAGAAAGGGTGACTCCTCTAAGTCCCACCCCCTAGCTTACAGTCCTGTTCCTCCAGCCCCATCCACCAAAGACCGGTTAGACCCACCTGCTTCTTAAAGGAACAAAGGCCCTTTTTGGTGGCTTCTGATCATTTAAATCTCTTTCAATAACACAGAAGCGTTTTCAAACATTACCCTGTGGATTCCTTATAGCTCTCTCAGTATTTTCCCAGAAAGAGACCTAAGGCTCCTTTCTGAGCTTCAGTCCCTTGTTCTCCTCCCTGCCCTCAGCTGTCTTTTGCATCAATTAGCTAGTGACTAATTGCTCCCTAATTGCACAGATTGACCCATTACTGGCTCCCACCTACACCAGCTGACACTAATCACATGCATCCTCCAGAGAACGGTCTTTTGTGAATCCAATGGTTCATTTGTTCCACAAATGTATATTGAGCCCCATCTTTGATGTCAGGTCCTGTTTCAGGACCAGGGATTCTGTTGAGTGAGACAGACTTGGTCCCTGTCTTCATGGAGCTTACAGTCTAGCAGGAGACAAAGAGCAACAAATAAATTATTTCAGGTAATAACTGCTGTGAGGAAAATAAAATAGTTTAATCAGGCCCCCTCTCCTCAGGTCCAGCTGGGGGTGGTTCAGCACATTCTTTGTAAACAAGTTGTGCGTGGGTGGAGTTAGTGTACATGCACGTCAATGTATCTTTTTATTTATTTATTTATTTATTTTTTAAAGATGATGGTAAGGGGATTTTAACCCTTGACTTGGTGTTGTCAGCACCATGCTCAGCCAGTGAGCTAACCGGCTATCCCTATATGGGATCCAAACCTGGGGCCTCAGTGTTATCAGCACCACACTCTCCTGAGTGAGCCATGGGCCGGCCCTATCTTTTTAATTTTGTTGCTAGTGTGTGTTCTTGAGTTTGTGAAGCAGTGGCTGGCAGGCAGAGCTCGTGTCTAAAAATAGAGCATGTTTATTTTGCTGGCAGCTGCTCAGTTTTTCTTTGGACTTTGCCAGTAGCAGTTGAGTTTCTGAATTTCTCTTTGGACTGCCTAGCTATTAGATGTGTGTGTGCTGAATAAAGGCTACTCTTTCTTCACCTACGGCTCCAAGGACCTTTTTTCCGGTAACCTAGCTCGTAGACCTGCATGTGAAGGGTTTGTCTGGACAACGGGCTTGAGGGGTTTGTGAGCTCCAGACCCAGCCCTAGCTCTACAACTGCTATGATGGGGGAAAAATATAATACAGTACAGAGTAATTTTCAGAATCTTCAGACAGGTGCTCTGGGAAGGCCTTTCTAAGGAGGTGACATCTGAGTTCAGACCTGAATGGTAATCAGGAACTAGCCAGAGTAAAGATGAGGAGGAAGAACGGTCCAGGAAGAGAACAAGGCCAAGGCAAAAGCCAAGGGGAGGAAGCAGCATGGCCTATCTGAGGAACGTTCATTGCATCTATTAAGCCCGCCCTAAGGAATTCACAAGTCAGCTATCAGGTCTGGGTAGGTTGTAAGACTTGGGGCAAAACACCCCTCCCATCCCTGTTGGTAGAGGCGGGGGCAGGGTTTGCTCCTCCTGGCCCCGCCCCCAAAGGAGGAGTTATTCTTCTGATTGGTCAGCTTCCAGAATCCTGATTGGTCCTTGGCGGTAACTAGGCCCTCTTTCTTGGAAGTCCCAGATTCAATCGCCCCCCTCGGGGCAAGAACACCTCCTCACATACAGCCCAGAACCCGTATTGGAGGCAACTGCTGCCTTGCAGGAATCCAGAGATTTTTGCAGTGAAACAAAAATGCGGATTGCGATGTGATATTTCCTGATTTTTAAATGTTAACAACGAATTCAAAAAGCTTTCAAGCACTGTGCAGGCCAAACTCAACACGTCTATGGGCAGGACCTGGCCCGCAGGTCTGGGTGCGGTGGGATTTGGTGACTGTCTAGAGGTAGAGGTGAGAGAGAGGAGGAGTCAGGAAGGATGCTAACTGCATCCTGGAATCTGGGACACCACCCCTGCCCTGGCAGAAATGTGCCCCAGGAGGAACTCACTGCCATAGGCACATATTGAGGACCTACTGTGTGCATGGCTCTAAGCTAAGTTGGGAAATACAAAGCACACTGGGAGACTGCATCCTCCTCCAGGGCTGGGTGGCCCGAACTCAGGAGGCTTGGGTTCCAGTCCTGGCTTGCCCTCCTTTAATTGCTGTGTGTCCTTGGGTTGATTCATCATTTCTCTTGGATTCAGCACACAACCCATGTTGACATTAGGTTAACTAAATCCAGTAAGGGAAGATTATGAAGAACCTGGAGCGTCTCGTAAGGAGTTTGGGCTGGATCTGATAGGGAGTGGGAGCCACTGCAGGTTCTTGAGCAGGGGAGTGAAATTCTGAATGGGAAAATGAAGCAGCCCACCTGTGCAGAGAGGCACACACAATCCAGGTGTGGTGTAGTAAGGACAGCAACTAAGGCTTATGCAAATCAAATCTTATCAACCCTAGCTCAAAAACCTTCCATGGCTCCCTGCAGCCCTTACAGCAAAGTCCTTCTTTCTTGCTTCAGTTCATGGGCAGGTCCAGCTTGATGGGTGTGTGACCTCCACAGCTGCACAGAGCCCTACGCTTAGTTTAATGCTCTGCTGTCACCATCTTGACATTCTTAATAATTTTTGAAGAAGGGACCTTATGTTTTCATTTTGTACCAGGGCCCACAAGTTATGTAGCCA
The DNA here is from genome assembly GCF_027409185.1 of Cynocephalus volans. NCBI lineage: Eukaryota > Metazoa > Chordata > Mammalia > Dermoptera > Cynocephalidae > Cynocephalus > Cynocephalus volans. The sequence continues at coordinate 204,648,969 of NC_084461.1, forward strand.
GTCCTGCCCACAGAGACCCTTCAGTCTGACCCCTGCTCCCTTTTCCTTCTCATCTGAACCCCACTCCTCTCTTATCCTTCAAATTCCAGTCATGTTAATCCTCCATCAGTTCCTGAAGTATTTCCTGCCTTGGGACATTTGCACAGCCTGTTCCCCTTGCCTGGAACACCATTACCCTCACATCAAGGCAAACTCAGTTCTTTTTTTTTTTTTTTTTTTTTTTATCTGAACAAGGCCTGAAGAGAACAACTCAGTTCTTTGTACAACAAATGTCTTCTTATCCTCCAGACCTGAGCACAGTTGTCTCCTGAGAGACACCTCCTCTGACCAGGATTACCTATTCAAAACAACACTTAGTAATTTAAAGTAGGCCCCCAGTACATGCTCCCATAGTGCCATGTGTCTCCTCCTTCAGAGAGCTCCCCACGATCTGTAATGATAACTTTATAGAGGGTCTTTTTGCTGAATCTGTCTCCTCCTCCCAACTGTGAGCTCCATGAGGTTTAGTAAGTGTCTCAGCAGATGCTTGTGAACCTCTGGCTGCAATGGAAAGCTCAGAGATGGGTTAGATGGGGAAGAGAAGTGACAAAGCCACCTCTCACCCATCTTGAACCTTCCCTTCCAGGTGGACAGAAATTTTCATCATCCCCAGACCACACACCCAGCAGGGTCTGCTCCAGCCCTCCAGACCCTCTTGCCCTGCCCTCTTCCCAGTGGTGGGACAGTCCTAGAGGTGGGTTGGGAAGGGGATGCATTTTATAGAGCCAAGCTCTAGTCTAAAGGAAGCATTGATGGAGGCATTTCAGACCTCTGTCAGCAAACAGCCATTGGGGGCTTTGTGCTTATAAAGGCTTGTTGAGCGACAAATATCCAACTGGGGAAAATATTTCCTTCTGTTAGCCAAGTATATAAAACCATTCACACCACAAGAGGTAGGGGTAAGGGACAAGATTTTTTTTTTTTTTAAAGATGACCAGTAAGGGGATCTTAACTCTTGGCTTGATGTCAGCACCACGCTCAGCCAGTGAGCTAACCGGCCATCCCTATATAGGGATCCAAACCGGTGGCCTTGGTGTTATCAGCACCGCACTCTCCCGAGTGAGCCACAGGGCTGGCCCATTGACCCCCCCCTTCACCCTGCAAAACAGCTCCACAAGGGGAGGAATGTGGCAGAAGCAGTACTTTGTGTTCTCCCACCTGTTTTCCTCTTCCTGGGCACACAGGAAGGGCCCATTCTCATCCTCCATGTAGTTAGTAGAATCATGTGATCATATTCTGGCCAGTGAAATCATATATGTCACCTCTGGACAAAGGCAGTTAAGAGTGGGTGAGCCTCCTTTGATTTTTAGACTCCCTTTCCACCCACAGAAGATTCAGGAATGGATTCCAGGGAGGGCCTGGGGGAGTCACTGCTCAGAAAAGAGCTGTCTGGGAGAGCCCCAACCAACATTGGACTGAATGAGTGAGAAATTAACTTTGGGTTAAACCAAGGAGATTTTTGGTTTGTTACAGCAGTTAGCATTAATTACACTGAATAAAACTGTGTATGTTATTGCCACAGCAATGCTGCATACCAAACCACCCCCAAAACTTAGTGTCTTAAAACAGCAACCATTTATTTATCCAATGATTTCATGGATTGGCACTTTGGGCTGGGCTCAGCTGAAGGTTCTTCTGGTCTCATTTGGGCTTACTCATTCATCTGTGGTCAGCTGTTGGATCAGCTGGTGACTGACTAGGACAGCCTCAGCTAGGACAACTTGTCCCCATTCCAGTGGTCTCTTACATTCAAGCAGGATAGCCCAGCCTTGTTCACGTGACAGCTGGGAATGTTCCAAGCAAATGAGCAGAAGTTATGAGAATCCTTAAGGTCCAGGGTCAGAACTGGCATTTGCACCTCTACTACATCCTATTGGTCAAAATGAGTCACATACCTGAACCGAGATTTAAGGGGTGAGGAAATAGACTCCATCTCCTCAATGGAGGAGTTTTAAAGTCACATTGCAAAGGGGCAAAAGCATTGAAAACATTTTTGCAAACAATCTATTACAGGAAGCATTAGTGCCCCCTTTTGAAAGTCAAGAAAACTGAGGCTCAGGGAGGTGAAGTGCCCCAGGCTTCCCTGGTGATTCCACAAACTGGTCCTCTTTGTCCAGGAGGGACCTCCCCACCTCTGGTAGCTGAACCTGGAATTCAGCACGCAGGCTTCTTGGGGCAGGAGCCCAAAAATCTAGATCTTGCTCTAGCCTTTGGAAGAACAGGGCATCTTTTCTGAAAGTTGGAGCTAGAGAAAACCTTGAGCTCCAAGGCCAGAGAGGCTGTGACTACAGTGATCTGGAGCCAGCAGATAGGCTTCCTCTCCTGGCCTTTTCATGTCAGATGGCCCCAGAGAACTTCAATGTGTGAACCAGGCACTCCCCACACCCCACCGTGCTTCAGTATATCAGGATGCAAAGTATAAAGAGATAAGTGTGGTCAGCCTCTGAAATCATAGTGATGTGCTCAAATCCTGACTCACTTGTTGTTGGTCTTGGGCAAGACCCTCCCTTCTCTGAGCCTCACATTTCTCTTCTATAAGAAAGGTGCGAGAAGAGAGGATTCCCCACCTTGGGAGCTGCTCTGAGAATCAAATGAGAGAATGCACAATGTAAGTTACCTACTATACCCAAGGTGGGCTTAATAGCTGGCAGGTGGTTTTAGTATCATCTCAACAAGACCTTCATTTTCCAGAGGAGAAAACAGAGGCTCAGGTAGGTGATGTGATTTGCCAAGGCCACAAAGCTAAGGAGCAGTGATGTCGCCACCATACTCAGGTTTGTCTGATTCCAGAAACTAAGGTCTTAACCTCTCTAAAGTTAAAGTCCTGGGTTTGAGTACCAGCTCTGTCCATCACAGCTGTGTGACCTTAGACAAGTCAGTTTTCTCTCTGGGCCTCATTTTTCCCTCATCTAAATAAATTAGGATCTGCCTCATAATGCTGTGGGGAATCAATGGGAAAATACATGAAAAGTGCTTAGCACAGTGCCCAAGAGGGTCATGGTACATGCTCAGCAATTTGAGTCTGCCAAATTGATATTATCATCAGGGGCAAGTTACTTAACTCTCTATGCCTCAGTTTTTCCATTCATCAAAAGGGTCACGAGGAATAAATGTGTGACTGTGGGCTAAGCTTTAGCACGGTACCTAGCATATAGCACGAACTTCATAAGCACTTACTATTACCTTTAAAGTTCTGAAGCCTGTTCAAGGCCAGCATGAGAGAATGGGGGACCCCAGCCCCACACTAGCTGTGGTTCCAGGCACTGACTCTGCTGCCATTTGGCTACTATTAGGCCCAGCGTCCTCGTCTCAAATCCAGATGGGGAGCGAGAAGAGCTGAGAGGGCTGGGCCTGGCTGACTGATGGCTGGGAACAGGGCTGGGAGGCTGGGTTTGGGTTTGGGCCCCACCCCGCCTGCCCTCCCTTGCCTGCAGCTGGCCCAGCCGCCACGTCTACACTTGGCTCAGAGGCTGGTGCCGAGTACTCCCTCCCACCGTGGCCGCCTCCTCTGGGAAGGTTTAGAGCATTTCTGCAGCCTCAGCACTTTTCTGCCTGCCCCAGAGAGGCCAGGCCCGTGTGGAAACTCTGAATCGGACACTGCTAGCCTCCATAGTCTGCATCCACCCTCTTGTCAACAGGTCTTCATGCCTCCAATGAGGCTTACTGGGTCCGCTGAGAGGAAAGGACCCATGAATCTGGGTTCAAATCCCACCTCTACCACAAACATGCTGTGTCAACTTAGACAGGTGACTCCCCCTCTCTGAGCCTCAGTTTCTTTATCTGTAAAATAGACATAATCTTAGCACTTATTTCACAGGGCTGTGGTGATGATTAAACAAGTGGATGGTACATAGTAGGCACTCAGTATGTGTCACTTATTATTGTTATTTCATGCTTGGGTGTGCCACGCCCCGAGGAGAAAACAAAAGAATCTGGGGTGCAGAGTGCCTCCACCCCCAACTTGCTGTGTGAACTGAAGCCTGTCCCTTGCCCTCTCTGGGACTCAAATTACCTATTTGGACCATGAGATGGATATCTAGGACTCTGTTATGCCAAGATTCAGCTGCTGTACTCACAAGTAGACAGAAGATTTAGTTTAAAAAATTGACAAGGCTCCATCTGGGATGGTGGAGTACAGTGATTAAGAACAAGTGTTCTGGGTTCCAATTGTGCATGGAGTGCTTGGCCTCACTGAGCCTGTCTCCTCATCTGTATAACTGAGTCACAGGACTCAAGCTTTGAGGGTCATAGTGATAAAAAAATTGTCACACATGTATTACAAGGGTGATCAGAAGCCAGGGTGCAGCCCACCAGACTGTGATTACATGATGCCCCCACCATGAGCCTAGATCCCACCCAGGCATCAGTGACCACCCATAAGTCACAAGAGGTCCAAGCTGGCCCATCCAGAACACTCTCCTTTGTCTAAGAGGCTGGTCTCATGGAGTTCATTGCTACCCAGTGGGTGTCTCAGGCCCCTTTCTCCTCCTCCAAGGCCAGAAGTTTGTCTGGTGCCGTTGCCCAGAGAACACAGCAGCTGTATGACATCATGGAGGTGATTGCCTTGCCAAACTGGTTTGCCAAACGGGTCCTCAATCCCACTCCTAGGGCTGCTGGCCATGACCTTGGGGGCCTCCAGTTCTGCTCATGAGAAGGAGGATCACAGCCCTTGGATCCAGCCAACCCCGGCAAGAAACAGTTTTTCTCCTTTAGGGACCCCATGCTTCAGCCTCTCCAGCCTGACTTTTCCCCTATAAGATCCTCACAATCTTACCTCCCTTCTTTTGCTCATGCTGCTCCCTATTCCAGGCTGCTCCCTTTCCCCATCCTCTCCACATACCAAAGAAAATGAGGGCTTTGTTCTCTAAAGTTTCTAGAGTCCAGATACCATCTCCCCCTCTACATGACTAGGCTGTGACACCCCAACTGCAGGCCCAACTCTGACCCATCTCTAACTCGTCTATCCCTACTATTGCCCAGCAGCCCCCTGGATTCCCTCATAAGCCCAAAATCCTTGCCTCAGCTGGCCTCGTCGCTACTTGTGGCTACATTCAAGCACAAGATACAACTTCTCCATTGTGCAGATGAGGAAACTGAGACTCCAAGAGGGCAAAGGCCTTGCCTGGGGTGCATCCAGGGCTAAGACTCATCATTCCTCTTGCGTGGGCTTTCTCTGCAGGACCCTTACTGGAGGGAAGTGAAGCCAGGGTGACTCAGGGATCCAAAGCCACCAGCTCGGTGAAACATTCATTCTCAGACTTGGGTTCTGGAGCAAAATATTATCCTTGGCCCCTGAGCTGTTCCAGTCACTCCCCACTCTGCCAGTCCAGGGTTGGACCTGGAAGAATCTGAGCCTTTCTGCTACAGCTCCTTGCCCTAGGAGGGCATGAAGAGGGCCAGTCTAACTCCTAATTTTACAGATGAGCTAACTGAGGCCCAGGCCTACCCAGTGTCCACAAGATACATTTATCCTACTCACCTGGCATTCAGGACCCTACACAGATTAAACCACCCCATTTTCTGCTCCACCGACAGCCCATTCTCCTTTTCCCACTCATAAGCCTCTTGGCCTTTGCTCACACTGTTCCACTGCCACAAATACCCTTCCGTGCCTTTCCCCCTCTTTTCTGTGGGGTGGATTTCTTTGCACTCAAGTATCAGTTTACAAACCACCTCCTCTGAGAAGTCTTCCAGGATTTCACTCATCCTAGAGTCAGCAAGGTGGAGAGAAGAGGCTTCAGCATTAGGCAGAATTCCACTGAAGTTTGAATGCCACCACCAGCCCAGGGTGCCTTCACCTCCCTGAGCTTCAACTCGGGGTACACTTATCTTGCACAGTGGTCAACTTGCAATAGTGGGAGCCCGTGTCTCACATGCAAGAGGTGCTCAGTAAATGCCTCACACGATGTTTAATCTTTCCTGGGCTGTGGCTGTAAACTTCCCCAACACCATACCGGGCTGCCCTTTGATCTCTAGATCACCACCGCCGCCACCCTCCCCCCGTACACTCCCCCCCCCACCCCCGCCTTCCGCATGCAGGGAGGAAGAGAAAGGCGGGCAGGCGGGTCTGGAGGTGGACCCGGGCCCTAAGGGCTTGACGGCGGGGCAGGACCCACGCTTCCCTTCGGTACCCCCAGGGGCAAGTGAGTGCTTGCGAGACATTATATCAACGCGTGCGCAGGAACTCACCTGTGCGACTCCGCTCGGCCTGCTGGGGGTGGGAGTGGCGGTGGGAGGGGGACAGAGCCAGCACTAAACAGGTCATTCACTGGAGCTGACAGCCACCACTTAGGCAGGCCCCGAAAACCCGAGGGGGCCTAGTTGTGCCACGCCCGAAGGAGAGGTCCCGAGAGTCGCGCGAGGTTTGAAGCACTACAGAGTTGGCTTTGGAGGACACTGACCCCCGTTCTGGAGAATAAGATGGCACCTAGGCCAGGTATTGAGGCCGAAATCCTCGAACTATACCCTGCAAACCGGGCTCTGTTTGCCCTCCTCCCGTGTGATCTTGACAGATCGCTCCCTCTCTGCGCCTTGGTTTTCCAGTGTGTAAAATGGAACCACCTCTCAGGGATGTGGGGGTGAAATAAGACGTGGAAAAGAGTCCCAGAGTGGATACTGGCTTCTCCCTAGATGGGAGGGTTGTTACAGGGATGTGGACCAGGGCTATTCTGGGGCAACAGGCTGAAACCACCTCACAAACCACCTCTCCACAGTCACACATTATAGTGGTGAAAAGCACAGATTCTGGACTAAGGTTCTGGGCATGAATCACAGCTTCACTACATATCGGCTGTTGTCCTCATCTGTAAAATGGGACAATAATCCTGGTCTTATTTGGTTACTATGGGGATTATATGCCTGGTGCGTGGCAAGTACAAATTAAATGAGTTGATATTATTATTGTTTTTATTTGACAGACAGGACTCCAGACCCCACCCTCCCAGGCTCCACCCCTTTTGGTCTCCATGGAGACCGGTAGACTGTTCCATGGCCTCCAGCACGGGAAATCAAGTGGCTTTCCCCAGCGGGTCTGAGATCTTAAGGACCCTGGCTGATTCCTTCTTTGGTCTTGAGAGGTCTGCTCTCTGTGGGCCTCAATTTCCCCCATTTGTCGAAGGAGCATCTGGACTCTATATTTCCTATTTAGGACTCCAGCGCTCCAAGAGGCAGACTCTGAAGGGCTTGGGAGGGAGAAGCATACTAGATGAGGACAATGTCTGCGCAAAGGTGCGTAGGCTGGGGAAGATGTCTTGTGTAATTGATCCTGCTTCACCTGAGATGGTCCCGGGTACTCCAACACAGGGTCAAGGTGCTGCGGGTCACTCAGGCCATGTTCTGAAGTGGCCCAGACCAGGTGTCTTAAAGCAGCCTGGGGGCGGCGGCCGAGCTTGAGCACTAATACGAGGAGGGGGTGGAGTCGAGGGAGGGGACATGGTCTCACGAACAAAGAAGAAAGCGGAGAGGGGCTGTCCTGAAGGCTTTGGGACTCGTACGATCCCAAGCCACTAACCCCGGCTCAGGGCGCCCTCCGCGACTTTAGCACAGAGCCTGCGTCCCCCTGCCGACGCCCACCCGAACCGTCAAAGCCACCTCGGCAGGAGCCCCAAAACTACAATCCCCAACATACCTGGCGGGCGAGGGGTGGGGCCTCCCGCCAGAGCGTGGCCGTCAAATTGAATTTCCCCAATGGGGCACGAGAGTGGGCAGGACCCAGCTGAGGATTGGCTCGCGCGGCGAAGAGGGGCGTGGCCAGCGGGGCTGCTGGCGCGGCTGGACGCCGGCTCTCGCAGTGTCCAGCAGACGGTTGCTGAGCCGGCCTGGGATCCCGGGTCGCGGCGCCTCCCGCCTGACCGTGTCCAATCTATCTGTCGGGTCCCGAGCGAGCTAACCCGAGTCCGTGCCGGCCGGGCGGGCTGGACTGAGAGGTGGGTGTGCGGACCTCGGGACAGTCCCGGGGAGGACCCCAGACGGGTCGGGGGATGGAACCCGGACGGGGTTCTGGTACTCCCACACCTAAGAGCCCCCACCCATCCACGGGAGCTTTAAGTCATGGGTTAAAGTTCTGAGACCGTGGGGGAGGACGCCCACAGACCTCCGAGAAGCTCCACGACCCCCAGGGGCGCTAGTTTGTGGGAATCCCAGGCTGTGTGACAGGGAGCCATGGGACTGGAGGAGAGCAGTGGTGGGAATCCTTGAGAAGGAGGAAAATTCTCACTGTCCCCTGGGTGTCCTAGATTAGCACTAGGGATCCCTGCCCCTCAGAAGAAAGACATGTGGGAACTCAGCGTGTTCACAGAACTTAAGGCTGGTGACCACTAAGAGACACTCTTGGGAGGATTGACCCCCCAAAAAGTAGGTTGATAACAGACAGAGGGAGGTTGACATCCATCTGAGCTAACTAGGATGGGAGAAGCAAGCAGTGACTTGAACGGGAAGGGTCTGACAAACCCCAACTGTATGGATTAGGCCCCCCCCCCGCCCCCGACCCATTCACTGGATGGGGTGACTCTCCAAGTGACCATTCTGGAAAGGGAGAAGGGATGATTGAGGGATGAATCAAAAGGGGGGGAGCAGTCCTGGAGCAATTTCAGTCACCATACATTAACTAAGCACCTATGATGTGCCAGGCCATGGGCTCTCAAATTCCAGAAAGACATAAGGGTTACAGGAGGAAGGAGAGAGCTGTGCTGGGAGGGTGGACCAGGATTTAGGGGTCCATTTTGATGGGCAGTGATGGGGCAAGAGGGAGTATGCTGGGACCCTGGGGGCACTTTGGAAGGGGGCTTCAGAAGCCAGAGGTGACCAAGATTTTGATTAAATCCCTCCCTGCCCTCTGAGTCTTTGGGTTCCTCCTTTCCCCTGTGACAAATCCTTGGCACTCTCCAATCCTCTGTTTGCCTGAAGTCCAGAGGTTGGGCAGATCAGTTTGTGAAGGCACTTCCAGCTGGGGAATTGAATTGTGTGTGAATTAACAGGAGTTGCTGGGTGCCTGGACACCTGGCTTCATGAAGCCAGGACAGTTGGCATCAGGGCAAGGGTAGGAAAGGGAGGAGTGGAGAGGGGTGTGTGCAGAGGGCTGGCTCCAAAATTGGAAGACACAGTGCACCTCCAACACCTGGGGGAATGAGAGAGGCGGTGGCAGCAAGGGCTTGGAAATGGGCTCAGCCCACAGCCAGAAGCCAAGCTTGAGGAGTGGATGGGGGCTGGGCAGGCCCTTGGGATGGGTGGGTGGGGCAGGAAACTGTGGAGACTGGTGTGCACCCCCTGGTGGTGAGCACAGCTTTGGTGAGCCTTGCTGGGTCCTGGCTTCTGAATCCAGGTCTCTGTCCTCCCTGTTTGAGGCTTAGACAGGATGAGGGCCAAGCCCAGGCCACACAGCAGACTGGTGGCAGAGTTGGCAAGGCTGGAACCAGGGACCCTTACTCTTTAGTGAGTTTGGTGAGTTTTCCAGCAAACCACCCTAGGGTAGATGGCAACTCCCAGGTAGGAGTCAAGTTACAGAATGGGATAGCAAGGATAGGACAGCAATGGATGCTTATGGGTTAGAAAGGGAAACTGAGGCACAGAGCCCAAATGTCTCTGGTTTCTAGAAGCTCTTACAGGCCTGACTCATGTCTGTCCCTTGCAGAATCCCCTGAGCTGGTGTTGGGTGCCAAGGCACTGGGGATCTCACCAGGAGAGAACGGAGGAAGCTAGAGGCCAGTGAGATGGCAGACGAGGCCTTAGCTGGGCTGGACGAGGGAGCCCTTCGGAAGCTGGTAAGTGTTCCCATTGCCCCACTGTGGGGACAAGCAAGCCAGGCCAGAGAGGCAAGGCCGGTCCAGGCGACCTCTCAGCTGACAGGAAGAAGTGATGGGGGAGGGTTCTCAAGGAGGGGTCAGGGGAATAAGGGTAGGCCGGTTCCATGTGGCTGATGCAGAGGCCCCTGTGGCATGTGACTGTCCATGCCAGGTGCTGCAGCCTGGTCCCTCCCAGCCCCCCAATGCCACCACCTGTTTAAACAGTAACTACTGGGGACTCGCCTATCTGCAGCCACAGGTGTGGGGAGGCTGGATCTGCCTCTCCCAAGCAACAGCCTGGGCAGTGCCCACCCAGTGATAATGGTAGCAGCAATGATTAATAATGCCAGGGCATGGCAGGGGGCAGGCTGGCTGCTGGATGCACCATTCACAGAATGGTCACAGCAGCTCTGAGACCCAGGACACTGTGATTTAGAGAGGTGAAATCACCTACCCAAGGGCATCCAGCTTCAAAGAAGCTGTGTCAGGATCCAAACCACAGAGGGGGCCATAAGGGACTAAGAGCTTCTAAGAGAGAAACAGGCTCTGTGGGCCTGTATGGGTTCTGTGACTCCTAGTCTGTCATTTTCCCACTGAGTCTCAGTTGCTTTACCTGTAAAATGGGGGGGAGAGGTGTGTGTGAACACAGTCCAGTTCCTAAGATTGGCATGGGGAATCTTGGGATGGAAGGCATGGGCCCAGATCTTGGGGTAGAAGAAGGATGGGCCCACTCCATCCCCTTTCCCCAGCTTCTTCCTGGGTGCTCTATCTACCCCATGCACAGAGAGGCTGTGGGTTGACACAGCAGGGCAGAGCTATGCTCACCAGCGAGGCCAGGCTGCTGCTGACCTGGGGGAGGGGTCAGAGCCCCACCCCCCAATCCTTGACCCTTGTCGGTGAGGGGTGATTAAAGATTTACCTTCCCTTGAAGACAAGTGACCACCCCACCCCCATATGATTCCCCTGGAGGCAGAAGCTGGAGCCAGCCATCCAAGCCCAGCCACTGGCCGGGACCCAGCTGCTGCCATGACCTCCCCAGAGCATTCAGCCTGTGTCCTCGGACCAGTGTCCGGTGTCTGGCACCGGCACCGCCGGCTGTGTGCAGCCTGGAGTGGATGGGGTTAGGTTTTCAAAGGTGCCCACCAGTCGGCTCAACCTCCCCTCAGGAAGTCAGAGTCCTAACAGGCATGATAGGGGCAGAGCGTTCCAGAGAGAAAATCAGGCCAGGTCCCCGCACACCCCCACGTCTAGGGGTCCACACTGAGGCTCAGGGTTCTCCAGCCCCCACCCCTCACTCTCCTGCAAAGCTTGGGAGCCGGAAAAGGGTTTCAGAGAAGCTAGAGCGGTAGTTGAAATCGGCCCACTCCCGCCCCCTCGCTAGGAGAGAACGAACAGAAGAACCCGAGCCCTGCCTCGCCACCGCCGTGCTGCCCAGTCTTTCCCACCCCGGAACCGGCCCCTCCACCGCCGGGACCCCGCCATTACTGTGCCCCGGCGCGCTGCCGAGGGTCCGCCCCGTGCGCGCGCCCGGCCCCCTCCCCGCCCCCCGGCCTCGTGGCAAGAGCGGGGGCGTCCCAAGCCGGGCCCCTCCCCGCCGGGCCGGGCCTTATAAGGGAAAGCTGCGCCCGCTCCGCCCGCCCTACGCCCCGGCGTCGGGCCGATTCGGGGACCCGGGGCAGCCACTTCCGGTCACGGCTCCCGCACATTCCTGAGGACGGGGTGGGGGGTTGCACTGGTTGGGGGCACCTGAGGACATGCACGCCGCGTGCCCCTCAGCCGCATGCTGGGACTCCCTCCGCCTGGGTCCCGAGTTCGAGTGCGGACTCCGACACTCAGGAGGTGGGAGACCTGAGGAGGCTGCTTAAGTTCTGTGAACCTCGGTGTCCTCTCCGCAGACAGGGACGCTGAAACAGGCGGTAGCGCGGAGCTTCCTGTCTGGCTCCCCACTCAGGTCCTAGCGCGGGCTGGGGTGGGAGAGGCTTGCGCGGAGCCCTGCGAAGGCGGGCAATTCCCGAGCCTGCGGCCTTCAGCACGCCCCCTGGCGAGGCCTCGCTGCCCTGCCGCTGCGTCCCCACGGGCAACTAGGGGAGCTGGAACTGAGCAAACGCCTGCAGAGTCCCCCACCCCCACCCCATTGTGCTGGTGGGGACACTGCGGCCCAGAGAGATGCCCCCAGCAGCGAAAGCAGAAAGTACCCGGAGGCCCGGCCCCCCGGGAGGAGGAAGCACCCTCTTTCCTCCCGGGAGAATTTCGCTGGGCAGTTTCGGAAACCGCCCCATCACCTTCCCCTTCCCCCTGAGTGGACAATGGCGCTTTGTACTTCCTTCCCTCCCTCCCACAGCCCACTCCATACACAGCGGTGGGCCCGGAGAGGGCGGGGAATGCAGGACACACAGCGGGGACACTTTGGCCGACCTTTTCTTCCAGACCCAAAGGGAAGGGTCGTCCCAGAGGATGACCAATGGAATGAGGTTGTCCATCCCTCAGCACTGCCCCCACCCACTTGCGGGGAACCAAAGGGAGGCTCCCATTTTCCGGATGAGAATACTGAGGCTCCCAGGGCTTGCAGAGGTGGCCGAGTTCCCACATCAGGCTTTTTTTCAGGGACAAGGATCCCATCTCTGGAGCCCAGAGCATTGGGAATGAGGACTCAGGAAACAAAGGTCTAGTCATTGCACCTCTGAGCCTCTCTACCCTCTGCACAGGAGGGGCTGGACCAGCTGTCCCCTAAGGCCCACAATTTCCAAGTGTACCCCAGGGGGCTCTGGGCCTGAGGCAGAGCTAGGACTGGGAGGAGGGGAGGTGAGCCTCATTCTCCTTCCCTGTGCTATAATAGTCCCCCTTAGGCCTCGGGGCATCGCTAGTCTGGGCTACAGGGGTCCCCAATACACAGTGCCAATGTCCTTAAGGTCCCCACCATGACAGACCCCAGCAGCAGAACTATCTCCAATCTAGAAAGGCCTTAGAGTCAGAGAGACCTGTGTTCAAATCCTGACTCAGGTCATTTGATCATGAGCAAATCACTTCTCCCTGAATCTGTTTCCTCTTCTGTCATATGGTGATAATAAGTACCTAGGCCCCAAGTCACTGCTTCTGTCCCCATCCACTGCCCCGAGGCAGGGGCCATTGTCTCATCTGGCAAATGAGATAACCAAGATACAGAGAAGTTAAGGGATGTGCTCCTGCCCACCTAGCCAGAACTGGACTAGTTGTAGCCTGAGCTTCAGGAGACCCTCCCACAGCTCCTTAGGAATGTGGAGCCTGGAGGGCTCTGTCCCCCAAGACTCTACCCCCTCTCTTCAGACTAGGACAAGTTGACTCATGGCTGAGTCAATTCCCTGCTGAAACTTCTCTCTCTGCCCCACCCCTGCAACCTGGCTCCCCCACTAAGCAGGAAGGAATTATGGGGGGGAGGAGGCTAAAAAGGAAGAGGATAGAGGGTTCCTTGGCCCTACTCCTTAAGGATTTGGGGGTGGAGACAGAGGAAATCACCCTGCCTTCGCTAGCTCCCATCTGGCTATCAGACCCACACTGGAGGCATATCTCTGCCATTACCTTCCTGGGGGACACTAGGCCAGTCCTCTCCCTTGAGGTACAGAGGATCTACCAGGTGGAGGTGTGGGAGAGGCAACAGGATTGACTGACTCCACCTAGAGAAGGTGCCCTTTCCTGGACCTGAGGGGCTGAGAAGCTTGTGGGAGCACCTGTTTTACGTGAATGCCCTCTCTATTGCCCTGGATAGCCCCTAGTACCAGCTACTTTATCTGTCTGGGAGACTGGCCCTCCCACTTTGGGCCTAACTCCTTCAATGGTGGCCAGGGGTTGGCCAGTGCAGGGAAAAAAGTAGCCCCCAGCCAGACAGGAAGCCAGGACTCCTGAGCACCTGCCCCTGCCTCAGTTTCCCCATGTGTCCAATGTGAATGAGGCTGCTAACCCCCAGCAGGGCTGTGGTGCTCTAGGACTAGACCATGTGAGTCTCCCTTGCTCACAGGGTGGACTCCAGCTGCCCGAATCACCCTTCCCTCTCCAGGGATACTGTTAGTGGCCCACAGGGTGACCTCCCTCTGCTTCCTCAATGGCTCCCTCATTCTTGGGGTTTGATGAAGGGCTCTGAGGGGCAGGAGTCAAGTCGCAGGCAAGAGTGCCTGGATGCATGGCACCAGACACGGGTGAGTGGTTGCTGGCTGCCCATTCACAGTAGGTGCTCTGCAAACCATGAACCACGATGCACAGTGGGCTCCCCGGGAGCCCTGATGCATGAGCTGATTCTCCCCCTAATACTCTAGGTGGGTGGGCAGGCATGTGAAAAGCTTGGGGCAGAGGGAGTGGAGACAGGCCACCCATTGTGCCCTAGGCAGAGCTGTGGGCAGCTGACGCCAGCCCTCTGCCCCTGGCAGCCAAAATGATCTGCCCCTCGCCCCCACCTGCCCTGCAGCTGGAGGTTACAGCGGATCTGGCAGAGCGGCGGCGCATCCGCTCAGCCATCCGGGAGCTGCAGCGGCAGGAGCTGGAGCGAGAGGAGGAGGCCCTGGCATCCAAGCGCTTCCGTGCAGAGAGGCAGGATAACAAGGAGAACTGGCTGCAGTGAGTGCTGGGGGGTTGGACGTGCAAGTGGGAGAGTGAATGTGTGCCAGGGCTCAGCTCATGTGTGCAGGCAAGTGTGAGTGCAGGTGAGTGCTAACCGTATGTGTGTGCACATGGAAGTATTGTACACTTTTAGAATACACAGGGTTGTTTATGGCCATGGACCATGTGCTGATCATGGTGTCTTGGCCATGCCAGTATGGACAGCACATCTGAGTGTGTGGTATTAGTGCCCACGTCCATGGGAGTGTATGTATCCGTGTCCAGTCAGAGGGTGTGCATAGCTAGATAGCTCTCTGCCAAGGTTCGGGGTACCCTGTCCTGGCCTCTACCCTTAGCCCACATCCTTCCACAACCCGGCCATGGCAGTAGTGTTTCAGTCGTGATGTCTCTACAGCTCTCAGCAGCGGGAAGCCGAGCAGCGGGCTGCCCTGGCGCAGTTGGCAGGGCAGCTGGAGTCCATGAATGATGTGGAGGAGTTGACTGCACTGGTGAGGCCCAGGCCAGGGCAGGGGATGGGGGCAGGGCAGGTGAAGACCCGGACTCCACAACCCGACCCCCGTGGCCTGCCTCTCACCCACAGCTGCGAGCTGCTGGTGAATATGAGGAACGAAAGCTGATCCGAGCCGCTATCCGCCGAGTTCGGGCTCAGGAGATTGAGGGTATGTGCCCTGTCCTGGCCCCACCCCTGCCCTGCTGTATGCTGCCCACAGCACCTCCTGGCCACTCACCTGGCACTTGCCCCTTCCCTTCCAGCTGCCACCTTGGCTGGAAGGTTGTGCAGCGGGCGTCCCAACAGTGGCTCAAGAGAGGACAGCAAGGGACGGGCAGTGCACAGGCTGGACCGTCATGAGGTAAGGAGCAAGGGCAGAGTGGCAAGTTGGTCCACTGTCTTGTGCCCATGGATGCCAGTAGCACAGAGCACCTGTGTGTCTGCTAGAATGTATTTGACTGTGAGGGGGCCTGCCAGCCTGTGTTTGGGCGACACTAGGGCTCTATCTTAGGCCTCTGTCCACTCTCCTGGGCAACCTCTGGCCACATGTCCCCCACTCCAGATTGTTTCTACCCAAGCATTCCCCTCCAAACCAGCCTGTCTGTGCTGCTGTCAAGTTCCTGTCCCTTTACCATGAACACCCTTGTTGATACACAGGCACTTCTCCCACCTCCATTCCTACCTTCCACCCCCATCCCTGCCATCCAGTCTCCACTCAGCAGCCAGAAGGATCTCCTGGAAATGAAGATCTGGCCCTGGTACCTCCCCTGCTTAAACCCATCCCCAGGCTGCCCCTTACCCTCCAGATAGCCCACACCCTTACCTTGTCTCACCAGGACCTACATGTCAGGTCCCAGCTGACTCATGGAGCAGCACTGTTCACAAGAGTCCTCTCTGTTCTCCAGGCAGTGGGAGTGAGAGGTCAGGCATGCTAGTTTCCCAAGTGGCCAGCAGAGGCCGCTGAGTCTCCGGTCTTGGCAGGCCCCCACCCCCCATTCCTTGATGAACCAGGCTGAGGCCAGAGGTCAGGGGCCTGCACTCCAGGAATCTGTTTTTTGCTTTGTTTTTGTGGTGGCTGGCCAATACGGGGATCTGAACCCTTGACATTGTGTTTTGAGAACTATGCTCTAACCAAGTGAGCTAACCAGCCAGCCCACTAGGGATCCATTAAGGCTGGAAGTCCCCAGCAGGTCTCCTACCATTCACAACCACTGACATTAGGACCAGATCCTCTCTGAACCACGTTTGTCTAGGCAGTGCTAAGAGGTTGGGAAGTGGGGATCAGAGACTGCCCCTGCTATGCCAATACCCATGCTTATGCAGGTGTGCCCACAGGAAGCCATGCCCAGTCCCTCTGCTTTGCATGCCCTGCCCTGGGCACCTGTCATCCTAGCCTT
This sequence comes from Cynocephalus volans, assembly GCF_027409185.1. Lineage (NCBI taxonomy): Eukaryota > Metazoa > Chordata > Mammalia > Dermoptera > Cynocephalidae > Cynocephalus > Cynocephalus volans. Next base: position 204,665,261 of record NC_084461.1, read on the forward strand.
CAGTGGATGGGGGTAGCACTCAAGGCCTGGGAAGCCTTGGTCACATCCTGTGGGTCCCCTGCAGGTACCAGAGCAAGAGGAACAGGAACAGCAGGCAGAGGTCCCAGAACCAACCCCAACCCCCAAGGGCACCAGCCAGGATGTGACCACAGTGACACTCCTGCTGCAGGCCCCGCCTGGGGGCACACCCAGCTCATCTGCCTCACCTGACAGTTCACCCACCACAGCCTCTCCTGAGCCTCCACTGGAGCCTGCTGAGGCCCAGTGCCCTGCAGCCAAGGCTCCAGGCAGTCCTGAGCCATCCCCTAGTCTGCCCAAGACCACAAGCCCTGAGCCCCGGGAGTCACCAGCACCCCCCAGCACTGAGGGGCAAGTGGTCAACAAGGTGAGTCTGGACAAGGAGCAGGGATACCAGGCAGGTGAGCTCCTTGGTCTGGGAGTCAGGCCCTGCTCATGCCATGTCTTCCCTGTAGCTCCTGCCTGGCTCCACAGAGCCCCCTGCTGTCCAGGGCCCCACCAGAGACCCCTCCAACACAAAGAGAGCAGGTGAGGGTCCCAGAGGGAGTAGCTTCAGGCATCTGCCTTCCCCTCCCCCAGCCTCCCTTTCCCTGCCTGGAGAATGGGTTCTTGTGCCTGGACAGCTCCAGCCTCTTCAGGTCCAGGCTGTCCCGGACATCCCCCTCCCACTGCCCCTGAGATATCTCCGCCCCCAGCCAGGCTTACCCCCCCCACCTATGACCAGAGGCCTCCCCACAGCCTTGAAAGGCAACAGGCCTCAGGCACATTCTTCTCCCCAATAAGGGAGTGCACCCATCTCCCAGCTGGAGACATGGGCAGTGCTGGCCAGGGGGGCTGTCCACCATCCCCAAGGGCAGGGAGAATCTGGGCACCCTTCCTCCAGCTCAAGCCTAGCCCCAGTCCCCAGGAGTGTCCAGGTCATCCTGGGGTCAGTGCACAAGGGGAAGGAGGTGCCCATAGGAGACGTGCAGCTGAGTGGTGAAGCCGGAGCTGTGGGAGATGCTGGAGGGGATGGGGAGACTAGGGAGATTGAGGTATAGGAAGGGGTTGGAAGGCTAGAGAGCTGTGTAGAAGAGGAATGTGAGAGGTGGACCCCCCACCGTCCACTCTCCTTTCTCTTCTCCCACATGGCCTCTACCCCCTCTCCAACCTGCCAGACCTGGCTGGACCCCGACCCTGCCAACGCTCTCTGTCTGTGCTCAGCCCCCGCCAGCCAGCCCAGAATCAAGGTATTGCCTATTCTCACCACCCCCAGGCTCTGGGCAGTCCCTGTCCCACCCAGCCAGTAACAACCCTCCTGTTCCTTCTAGAGTCCACCCCCCTTGCCAGCGGACCTTCCCTGTTCCAGCGGGCTGGCTCTGTTCGGGACCGTGTCCGCAAGTTCACATCCGATTCTCCTTTGGCTACCAGGCTCCAGGACAGCCCACCTAGGACCACCTTAGGTCCCCCAACCCCCTCAAGACTCCTCAGCCCCTCCCTCATCAGCACCACCCCTGCCTCCTCCTCCTCCAGTGGCTCCTCCTCTAGAGGCCCCAGTGACACCTCCTCCTCCCAGTTCAGCAAGGAGCAAGGAGGAACAGCCCAGCCCCTGGCCCAGCCTCAGAGCTGCCCCCAGGAGGAGGGCCCCAGGGGGCGGGGCTTGGCTGCCAGGCCCCTTGAAAACAGAGCAGGGGGGCCCATGGCCTGCTCAGAGGAACCCAGTGCCCTGCTGCCTGTGGCCGTGGGCACTGCCGAGCCAGGGGGTAGTATGAAGACCACATTCACCATCGAGATCAAGGATGGCCGTGGCCAGGCCTCCACGGGCCGGGTGCTGCTGCCCACAGGCAACCAGAGGGCAGGTAGGCCTCCCCACTGCCCCCTCACTGCTGCAGATGAGTGCCTGCAGCCACGCAGCTCTGCATGTAAGACAGGTGTTGCAGCCAGGGCTCAGGGTGTCTCCAAAGGGTGCACTGGGAATGAGGGGTGCTATCAACCTTAGGTGGCGCTTGCCCTCGCCCTACCTGATCCTGACAACTGCCCTTCTCCCCACCCAGAACTGACACTGGGACTGCGGGCGCCCTCCAACCTGCTCAGCACCAACAGTGGGGGCAAGAGTACCATCACTCATGTCAGCAGCCCTGGGAGCCTGGCCCGGCTAGGCAGTGTCACTCACGTCACCAGCTTCAGCCATGCCTCCCCTGGTAGCCGAGGAGGCTGCAGCATTAAGGTGAGCCCCTCCTCACTCCACCAGTCTCATCATCCATGCACCTCACATAGACTGCCTAAGGGTACAGGGCTAGCAGGGTTCCTCTGCTCTGCTCCTTCTCCACTGCATAAACAGAAGTACTAAGGCCCACAGAGGGAAGGTGTCTGTCCCCAGTCCACAGCCAGTTGGTGGCAGAGCTAAGGCAAGACCCTAGCATACATATCAGTCACAAGGCATGTCAGAAACTCACTTTGTACTCGCCTAAGCTTCCCACCAGCTTATCTCTGACCCTTACTCCAAAATTGGTTGGTTCACTCCGAATGAACAGGTGGGAAAACTGAGGCTCAGAGAGGGCAATAGGGGCTTGCTCCCTTCTTCCTGTGGCAGCCCCAGTGCCCTGTTCCTACCGCATGGTGGATATCAGCCCTGAGCTGTACAGCAGCTCATTTTCTCATCCAAGATCAGCCTGGCCCATTAGGAGATTGGAGATTAGCGATTAGCATCTGCGTCAACCTCCCTGTGGGGGTTGGGCAGAAGCACTGATGGGGGATAGACAGGCAGCAGGGCACCAGTCAAGTGGAGGCAGCAAGCAGCCTAGCAGGTGCCACAGGAACTGAATACATAGCACCCTTCCATTATTCATTCCCAAGCCCAAGATTGGCTGGCTGGGAGCTCAGCTGGGGAAGGGATCCCCTGCAGGACACCCGGCTACCCAGGTAATGCCTTCCATGCTGATACAGGGACTGAATGGGACTTTGGCTGAAGTGAGGTGGCTAGAGCCAGCTTTGGGCCTTCTCAGAGGTGACAGAGGGAGAGTGGGGGAAGGAAAGCACTCTTCCTCCAACAAACCAGCATCCACCTGCTCTCTGCCAAGGGATTGGCGGGGAGGGGGGGACCAGCTGAGCCCCTTGGGGTGGATAGGGAGGAGCCACAGTGAGACTTGAGTCTGACACCACCAACTTGCCTCAGTTTCCCCATCTAGAACCGAGGGGTGGGGAGGAAATGATGTGCCTTGCTCAAAGTCTGTGATTGGATCTGAGCACCCTGGACAAGCCAGAGGATGCTTGTCTCAGGCCAAGACACTGATTACTGCAGGTTGCCTAAAGTCCCACCTCCCTGTGCCTTCCATTTCCCACTTCTGTCCAAGGAATGAGGGCAAGGCATGAGAGCGAAGGAGTGTAGTTCTGTGGAGTCTGGCAGACTGGATCCTCACAGCTAATGTACATGGTGGCTCAGACAGGCCCATTCCCTGTTCTCTGCCTCAATTTCCCCACCTATGAGGCACAGGGCCCTGGTCTTAGTAATCCTTCAAAACCTGTCAGTCTTGCTGTGCTGCAGGTCTGTGATCCCTGCAGGGCCAGGGCCAGGACTGGCCGTCCGCCTGCTTGAGCAGGCCACCCCTCCCCCACAAGCCCCTCCATGGAGGAGCCCAGAATAGGTTTCTATTTGGGCTGCAGCTCCAGCTGGCTGCTGGCGGGCTGGGAGGCCAGCAGGGGCGGGGCAGGCCCGCTGCCCTTGCCTTCACCCTCAGACCAGCTGCAAAGACTCAGACACTGCCAGCCAGAGGCAGCAGCCCCTACCACTGTCCCACCATCACCCCCCATAGAGCCCTCACCGGCACCATGCCGGGGGTACCTGGGCCTGGGCTTGAGCTGGCCACAGCCCTCAAGGAGCAGTTGGGCCAGGCATTGGAGGAGCTGCAGGCAGTGGCTGAGGCAGGCCGGGCAGCAGTGACCCAGGCAGCCGAAGCAGCTGTGGCTGCCGTGGAGCCAGTGGCCCGGGCAGCCGAGGAGCTGCGGGCGGAGACAGCAGCACTGAGCCGGCGGCTGGATGCACTGGGCAGGCAGGTGGAGGTGCTGAGCCTACGGCTGGGGGTCCCACTTGTGCCCGACCTCGAGCCTGAGTTGGAGCCCAGCGAGCTGCTTCTAGCTGCTGCCGACCCCGAGGCCCTCTTCCAAGCAGCCGAGGATGCCGGGACCCCCGTGGCCCACCCGCCTGCTTTCAGTACCCGCCGCCGCTCCTCTGCCAGCCCCGCTCGCAGCAGCAGTCTCGTAAGTCCCTCTGGGCTGGTGGGAGGGGATGGTTTTGAGACAGTCTCTGCTTCTGCTGAGTGACCTTAGGTGTGCCACCACCTTCTCTGAGCCTCGATTTACCTATCTGTAAAGGAGACTGGGGTACTAGTGCTCTAAGACTGGGGCAAGAGGGTGCCAGGCTCCAGCCTGGAGGCACGTGTGGTGGCTGCCCTGGCAGCCCTTGGCATGGCCCAGTCCCCAGCCCCACCCCCACATCCCCCCACGCCAGCCAGGCCGAGCTTCCCTGAAACAGCTGCCACCTCGGCTCTCCTTACCATTATGGCAGACAGAAAGGCCCTGCCAGGAGAGGAGGGGCTGTAATAGTTGGGCTGGGGCTTTGTCATCAAGGGGCTGGGGAGATGCCCTAGGAGGGGTGGGGGACTAGGTTGGGGCTGGAGGCCCCTTAGAGTATGGTTCAGCAGGGGCAGGATGGGGGGCAGGGGGAACAGAGGAGAGCTTCAGAGAGGTCTTGGCTCAGGGCAGCCCCAGTCAGACACCTGGCAGTAGTCTATGGGCCCTGGTCCATCCCCCTTGGCAAGGCGGGGGGGCATGTGCTGCCTGGGCACTAACCCAGGAGGACCCAAGCCTTGGGAACTGGCAGGACAGAGCAGAGCCCGCCTGGAAGGGGGCTGGGAATGAAGCCACAGAAAGAACTTAGGCTCACGAGTTAAACTATCTTCAGCTCAGACCCCAAGCTGCATCGGACTTATAGAGGGACTATGGGTAAGTCATCCATCTACACTGAGCCTCAGTTTTCCCTTCTGATAAATAGGGACAGTAAAATCCCTAGTGCTAAAATACTTACTACTGAATGGAAATCATTATTATTGCCACTATCAATTGTATTAATACTATTCTGGATATGTGGGAAGCCCTACAAGGCTGTCAGTGTCTCTTCCTGATACTAGCATGGCCAGCCTTGGGCAGACAGGCTGGCAGGCTAGTGGTTATTTCCAAGGCTGTAACAGCAGCCTCAGGATCTGGTCCCCTGTCCCTTGGGGACATGGTGGGTTTCACCCATACCCCTACTTGAAGTCCATGCCCTCTCCCCACCTGGCAGATGGAGCCAGAGCCAGTGCAGCCCCACACTGTGGCAGTGGAAGCGGCTAATGGCACCAAGCAGACCCGAGTGGAAAAAGCACCAGAGGGGCGGAGCTCACTGAGCGCCGAGGAGCTGATGGCTATCGAGGATGAAGGCGTCCTGGACAAGATGGTATGGCTAGATCTGATGGGCTGGGGGCTGGCAGGGGATGCGGACAGGCAGGCATGAGGTGGGCAATGACAGGGGCTCTTATCTGCAGCTGGATCAAACCACAGACTTTGAGGAGCGGAAGCTCATCCGGGCAGCACTGCGTGAGCTCCGACAAAGAAAGAGAGGTAGAGAGCCGTTACGCTACCCTAGATCCAACTGCTCCAGTCCCCAGCTCTTCTCCTCACTCCAGAGTCACTAAATGCCTTACCAGCTTCTCTTCTCTAGACCCAGCTGTACCCTTGCCTCCGTCCCCCTGGAGCCAGCTGCTCCCCCTTCCCTAACTGCTTCTCTCCTCCTGACGACACAACTAGCTCCTCTTCTCCTTCCTAGACCCAGTTATTCCCTCCCCCAGCTACTCTCTGCTTGGATCCAATTGCTTCTGCAAGCACTGTCCACTACCAACCCTTCCCTGAATCCAGATACTTCTTCCAGCTGTTCCTCTCTCCCTGACGTCACTGATGGCCACCTTAGCTTCTGCTACCACCCAGCTTCCCCTTTTCCGGGACACAGCTACTTCCTCCCCCAGATACTTCCTTCCTGGACACAGCTGTTCTTTTCCTCAGATTCCAGATTCATTTGCTTCTCCAGAATCTCATTACTCCCTCTCTGAATCTAGCTGCTTCCTCCAGAGCCCACTGATGGCCACCCCAGCCTCTATCTCCACCCACCTACTTCTTCTTTAGGCCCAGTTAACCCCCATCACCAGCTTTTCTCTCAGCTACTCTTTCCTTGGATCAAATTGCTTCTCAGATTCTTCCAATTACTCCCTCCCTGGATCTAGATATCTCTTTCTCTATCTGCTCTTCTCCCTGCTAGGAAACATTTGATGGCCCACTCAGCTACGGCCCTCACCCAGCTTCTCATTCCCTGGACCCAGATACTCCCTCCCTAGGTCTAGATACTCCCTCTTGACTCATTCCCAGCTACTCATTCCCATAGAAACTCCCTTCTTGGATCCAAATACCCTTTTGAGATGAGCTATTCCATATTCCCTAGTTTCTGCCTGAGTTCATTGCCTCCCACACACCCCACTCCCTGCCAAGTTATGGCTGTCCCCTCACCCCCAACTGCTCCTAGAGAGGCCCTTGTCACTAGTGTCATTAGTGTTTCTAACCAGCTGCCCTCCACCCCATCTTGTGTGCCCCATGTGCCTGTGCATATGTGCTGTGTGGGCATTGGGCGGCCCTTCGGGCATGCATGGGGCATCTCCCGCCCAGACCAGCGGGACAAGGAGCGGGAACGGCGGCTGCAGGAGGCACGGGCCCGGCCAGGGGAGGGCCGCAGCAAAACGGCCACCGAGACCACCACGCAGCACACCCAGCGGGCAGCTGATGGCTCAGCTGTCAGCACTGTTACCAAGACTGAGCGGCTCGTCCACTCCAGTAAGGAGCCGAGTGGGACTTGGGGTTCAGGTTGGGAATGCATCCTCTCCACTGACCCCCTGTGCCTCTCACACCCTTCTCATCCTCTACTCCCCCAGATGATGGCACACGGACGGCCCGCACCACCACAGTGGAGTCAAGTTTCATGAGGCGATCGGAGAGTAAGGCCACCTGGTGTTGCCCTGTGCCTGCCTGTCTGCCTCCTCAGGCTCTTCTTCAAGCTCTCTCTCCGGGTCTTTGTGTCTTCAACTGTGCCGTTACTTTCTCTTCTCTGCCTGTAGCTATCACCATCCTTCTCACTCCATCTCCTTATGTCCAGCCCAGGCCCTCACCCCACTCCCCTTTCTTTTTTGCAGATGGCAGTGGCAGCACCATGGTGCAAACCAAGACGGTTTCCTCCTCATCATCATCCAAGAAGATGGGCAGGTGAGCATGGGCACCCACTCCCAGAAGAGTCAGTGCCACAGTGGACCTCACTGCATAACCATTCTGCAAAAGGATAGACTGAGATGCTGGGAAGTGACAGGTGTACAGCTGGGGAGGGGGACAGTGAGAGCCAAACCACTCCTGCTTGGTCTGTGATCTCACTAAATCCTCAACCGCACCATGGGAGAGGTGGATGCTTGGGAAGGCCGGACACTTGCTCAGGGTCTCTCACAGCTCTGAGTGGCAGCAATAGCACTGACCCCTTAGAGAGGCCTATCTGCCACACTGAGCTGCCTGGTGTCACTGCCACTTCCCTATGTCTACAGACCACATCCCAGGTCACAGAGCACCTTTACACCTTAGTCCCATGAGGGAATAACCCCATGTTACAGGGGATGTTGGGGCTGGCAGAAAGCAGAGACAGGATCAGAATCCAGTCTGGGAACCAGAGGGGTCTGGGGAAAAGAAATCTGCATTCAAGTTCCAACTCTGCTCCCCATGTCCTCTGAAATCTTAGGCCAGTTACTGCCAGGGGCACCAGTTTCCTCATCTTTAGTGAAAATAGTAAGTGTCCCTCTGTCCTCTTGTGGAGTTTAAAATGGCACACAGGAAAGGCTCAGCAGACATGAGCTATTATTATTACCATTACTATAATTATGCTGGTCATTTTTATTAGTTGATAGTGCCCAGAATCTGAACTCACCTGATGATACACGCACTTTCTCTGAGAATTCCTCGAGGGCCAAGCCTTATGAAAAGAGCTTGGCTCCCATCTTCCTGTCGTTTGAGCCTCAGTGTATCCCTCTGTAAAATGGGTGTGAGGGGGATGCCTCCCTCGTTGGTCAGTGTTGCCTGTTGTGGAGATACCACAGGGAAGGGTGGTCTGGCGCTCAATAAGACCCCTCTCTCGGCGAGTGGTGGCAGAAGCTCAGGAGCCTGCCGGCGAAACAATTAGTTGCCTCCCCACCCACCAGTATCTTCGACCGCGAGGACCAGGCCAGTCCGCGGCCCGGCAGCCTAGCGGCTCTCGAGAAACGCCAGGCAGAAAAGAAGAAAGAGCTGATGAAGGCGCAGAGTCTGCCCAAAACATCAGCCTCCCAGGCGCGCAAGGCCATGATCGAGAAGCTGGAGAAGGAAGGCGCGGCAGGGTGAGCAGCAGGGGGCGGGGCGGGGCGGTGGAGGCGGGGCCTGACCTCAGAGGGCGGGGCCAGAGACGGGAAGAGCGCGGCTCCAGCTGCGGTGGGAGGGGCCTGAAACCATGAAAGGCGGGGACTGAGGGTCCGCGGGTGGGCAGACCGAGGTGGTGCCTCCTGTGGTCATGTGACTCTGTCTGGACACGGCCCCCACAGCAGCCCTGGCGGACCCCGCCCGGCGGTGCAGCGCTCCACCAGTTTCGGGGTCCCCAACGCCAACAGCATTAAGCAGATGTTGCTGGACTGGTGCCGAGCTAAGACGCGTGGTTATGAGGTGAGCTCTAAGGGACCAGGTGACCCAGCAGCCTCCCCAGGCCCCAGCTCAGCACTCTCTCCTGGCAGAACTCAGTCCCCCATACACTTAGTAGCCACCTCGTGGCCTAACAGGGAACAGGGTAAGCCCTCTTCTGATATGAAGAAACTGAGGCTCAAAGAGGACACATGATATGCTCTAGATTCCACAATAAGTGATTAAGTGGCATGGCCTTGGGCAGTGGGCACAGTTCAAGGCCAAACCCAACTTTGGAGTCCCCTCCTTGTTGCTCTGTGGGGAAAGCTGAATAAATTAATGTGTTAGGGAAGAAGAGATGGGGGCATGACCATGACCTTAGCTGGGTGGCTCTAGGCCTTTTGGTAGCTCTGTCCCTCTAAATCATAGACAAGGGGAGTTGACAGACCAAGTTGGAGGAGGCTCATGTTCCTACTGCTCGCCCCCTCTGCAGCCTTGAGCAAGCCACAGAGCCTCTCTGAGCCCAGTAGCCCTAGATCTGGAATGCCAAAAGGCTGGGGTGTGGAGGGCATGGGAGAGTTGCCCCTCAGGGTCCTGACCAGTCCCACTGCTCGTAGCACGTGGACATCCAGAATTTCTCCTCGAGCTGGAGTGATGGGATGGCCTTTTGTGCCCTGGTGCACAACTTCTTCCCTGAGGCCTTCGACTATGGGCAGCTCAGCCCACAGAACCGGCGCCAGAACTTTGAGGTGGCCTTCTCTTCCGCTGAGTAAGTGTGGGCCCCAGCCCTGCTGGTGTCAACTGGACATCTAGGCCAGGCCCCGAAGCCCCCTGGAGCCAACCAGCCGCACTGTCAGTCAACAGCTGAGACCCCCTTCCCTGGAGAGTCCCCGTTCTCCTCCGCCCCCTGCCCACCTGTTGCTGACTGTGCTAGGTGCCCGCCGGAACGAAGCAGCCCCAGGCCCTCCTACCAGCTTGGGCCGAGGCCCACCAGGTGGCCCTGTCCATATCCCCTCCATCCTCCCTCTGCTCCTTCTCCCTCTCTCTCCTTTTTTCTGTCCTGCTCTCCTCCCACTATCACCAGAGCTTCCTGCTCCCACAGGATCCCGGCTGGAGATTCCAAAAGGAGGCTCCTGGCCTGGGCACCGTGCCCGTCCAGCCTATATAGGTGCTGCCAGAGGCTTATATAGGACATCAGCAAGCTCTCCACTTTGGAATCGTTGCCCCGTCTGCACACCTCACCCTCAGCACCCTCCTCCATCTGTCTTTCCTTCTCTCCCCTTCTCTTTCTGATTCTCCCCAGATTTCTTCCTCCTCTTCCCCCCCCACCTCCTCTCACGCCTCCCTCACCTCCCCTCCCGGGGCACAGCCCTCCTCTCCAACCTTGGCGTCAATGCCATTGCCCCCCACCCCGCGTTCCCGCTTGCCCCAGGACTGCATCTGTGACTGGTTTGGCCCCCCACCCGTCTGCCTTGCACACCTTAGTGATGGGTAGTGAGCGGCACGTCCACAATGGGGGGGCATGCGGGGGGCTGGCAGACTGCAACACTGAGAACGTAACTGAACTCATGTCTCTGTGTGTGTGTGTGTGTATGTGTGTGTGTGTGTGTGTGTGTGTGTGTATATGTGTGTCTCTCTGCTCTCCTCCTCTCTCTTTTCTCTGCCTCTTCCCCCTCTTCCTCGACTGGGCCCTGCCCCCTTGCCCCTTCCCGGCCCCCTACCCTCCCCAGGACCCATGCGGACTGCCCGCAGCTCCTGGATACAGAGGACATGGTGCGGCTTCGAGAGCCTGACTGGAAGTGCGTGTACACGTACATCCAGGAGTTCTACCGCTGTCTGGTCCAGAAGGGGCTGGTAAAAACCAAAAAGTCCTAACCCCTGCTCGGGGCCCCACGGTGAGAAACGCTGCCTCCCACCTGGCCCATTTCACTGGAACCTGCTTAGTGGGGCACAGAGAGGGGCCCAAGAGGTGGGTGGGGGAAGCAAGCGGAAACTTAGAAAAGCCAGAGGAGCCAAACATAGTCCAGTCTTCTAGTAGCTCTGCAAATAGCAGGTAAAACCATTCTAAGTGGGCAGTAATGACCCAGGGGAGCAGGACTGTGATGAGGAAGCCCAGGAGGCTGTGGGAGCCCAGGGGAGGCCACCTGACCCAGAGTGCAGGTCAGGAAGGCTATCTGAAAAAAGTGACTAAGCTAGGATTTGAACAAGTTCAGGCTACAGGAAGCAGAGGGAGTTCCATGCAGAGGGATCAGCCTATGCATGGGGTGGGGCAAGAGAGATGGAGAACAGGGCACGCCCAGGAAGGGGGACTTGAGTGTGGGTGTGAAGGTGGAGGAAGGGGCCACAGGAGTTTGAACTTCCTCCCAAGAACGACAGGAGTCGTAAAGGTTTTCAAACAGAGGGGGGATAGATGTGGTCAGATATAGCATTCTAGAACAATCCTTGGATGAGGGATGGAATGGACTAGATGGCTGGAGCAGCTTAAGTACAGGCTTCCCGATAGGTCTGGTTTGGGGAGGAATAGGGAGGGTCAAGAAGCCTCCCAGCCTTCCAGTTTGGGCACTGGGGAGTTGGGGATGCTGCACTCCAAGGTGGGGAACTCAGGAGCAGGACCAGTTCAGCAGGAAGATGTTTCTGGCTGGGGGTTCTGGATCCCCAAGCCAGCTGTGGCATTTCCCCTCTGGTCACCTCTGGTCACCTCACCTCAGGGCCACAAGTAGAGAATTCGGATCTTGATCTAACTACCCCATTACAGACAAGGAACTCAGAGAGGGAGAGAGGTGGGCTCAGAATGTTTGGGGGTGGGTGGGTTAGATCAGAACTGCGCCCAGAAACTGGGACTCTAGTCTCCCCACTTAAGTAGCTCTTTTCCTTGCTTCTTCACTGTTTTCCCACCCATTTATTAGAGAGAATTAAAAATAGAGGTCCAGAGGGAACAAGGGAATTGCCCGAAGTAATGTGAGTCAGGGACAGAAGTGCACTCTGATGCTCCTCGGGGTCTGGAGCCATTGTGTGGACAGCCCATGCATGCACACATATACTCAGAGGAAAGGTGCAGGTGAGGGGAGGATGGGCTTGGTGCTGTCTCCAGGTCATATATGGACTTAGGAGCTGCTGCCCAGCAGGCCGGCCTGGAGGGAGAAGGGCCCAGCCCTGCCCTGATCCAGTTGGAAAATGTGACTCAGCCATGCTGTTGCTCAAGTTGCCTGGTGTTTGGCCTGTCACTGGGGCAGCCTGAGCCCTGAGCCCCAGTGTAAACAATGGCTTTATAAGGTCTCCAGGGAAGACACCAAGGACAGAGGGGAACTCCAGGTTGGGGGATGGATGCCGGGATCCCCGGGAAGATAGCCACACTGGAAGAAGCTTCAGAGAGAAGCTGCCTCTGCACCATGGTACAGCTGGGCAAACAAGCCCCGTCTGGGACAGGGATGACCCCAAGGGCACATAGCACATCAGTGGCAGAGCCAGGAACCTCTATTCATCTTAAGTGTTTCCAAGGTTTCAAATGAGATAGGGAATGAGTATACTGTTATAAAGAGGGGCAAACTGAGTCTCAGAGCAAGGCATTATCTAGCATACACAGCTGGTCAGGGGTAGAACATGATCTGAAACAGAGGTTTTCTGCCTCCCATGCTTCTTCCTTGAAGGAGTTCAGCTGATCTGGGAGTAGGCCCCAGCCCTACCACGGTCCTGGGTTTGGCCATGAAGGCCCAATATGGGAGGTGGTCTTGGACTCTTGGGTGTCTTGGGAACAGGGGCAATTCTGGCCCTTATACCCTCCCTGCCAAAGGAAACTCATTCAACAACACTGACTTTGTGCTTACTATGTGCCAGGCATGGCAGATGGGAGAGAGCAAACGGAGCAAGGCAGAAGAGGTCTTGCTCTGGGAGAGGAGGGAAAATGGAACCAGAGGTCAGACTACAGCTTCAGAGCTATGGGGCTGTCAGTTGCTTAGTAGCCACAACCCACTCACCCCTGAGTGGGAAAAGGGCTCCTGCAGTAGGGAAAAGGGGACTCCAGGCAAGTGCCAACACCCAGGAATAGGGGCCTGGGTCCCATCAGGCCCAGTCTGTACCTACGGAGCTGTTGGGCTTGAAACAAACAGCTCCTCAGCTTTATGACTCAGTTTCTCTGTCTGTAAAGTGTAGCTAGCACTTAGAAGGATGGTCAGAAGGGTGGTCCCATCTCTGTGCATTGTGTACATGGTCCACTTGGTATTGGGTGGGATCCCTCCCTGCCTCCTCTGCTCTACCCAAGGCTGGTGATAAGGCTTAAAGAACCCCTCCTCCGTCCCACACTCCCTGGCCTCCATCTCATGCAGCAGGGTTGTCCCCAGGAGCAAGGACAGGGGTTCCTGGGACTCTCTGAAGTAAGTACCAGCTCAGGCAGCTGGCAGGTAATTATCAGAGGCCCAGAGGGTCACTGGGGCAAGTCCTGGCCATGAATAAAGATTTGCCGATGGTGAAGCCCCTCTGGGTACAATGGCCTAGCTGAGAGGCCTGTACCAACGGGAGTGCCAGTGAGGGTGAGCAGGAAACGGCCCTCCAGAGGGAATGTGGGTCGGGTCTGGAGCCAGGACCTCCCCAGGGCTGGGGGAAATAGACCTAGAATCTGTCTGACTAGGATGAGGCTTGGCTCCCTTCTCCCCTCATTTTCACGTCAACCTGCCTAGTTTCGCTCCCCACAGGGATGCCTCCAGGCTTGGGTGGGTGGGGCCAGAGACATCCTGCCTTCCTGCAAGGCTTTTCCCCTAATCGCTGAAGAGTCTGGAGTTTTTGAAAGACCAGCAGGCTGCGCAATGAAAAGACCCCGGGGTAGCAGGGCTCGGCGAGAGGCAGGGCCGGAGCTGACGACCACCTCTGTGCCCCCTCCCCGCAGGATGCTAGTGGACTGCGTGCCCCTGGTAGAGGTGGAGGACATGATGATCATGGGCAAGAAGCCCGACCCCAAGTGCGTCTTCACCTATGTGCAGTCGCTCTACAACCATCTGCGGCGCCACGAGCTGCGCCTGCGCGGCAAGAATGTCTAGTCACCCCGCCCGCACGGCCTGCCGCGGGAAGCTGCTGCCCCCAGCCTCCGGGCACGGTCCCCCCCGCCGTGCGCCTGCCCACCGCTGCCCTGTCAATCGCAACACCTTACCCTGCATACACACGCAGCGTTTTGATAAATTATTGGTTTTCAACGATCCTGACTCCTGCCTCTCTTGCGGGGGAGGGGTTGAATGAAGGGACAAGGTCCCCAACTCTGGCAGCCCAGGTGTTGGGGATGCGAGGTCTCTCGAGGATATTCAGGGGCTTGTTTTCCGACCTCCCACCCCACCTGCCTGCAGCAAGGAAGGAGTCGAGCCTCAGGTGTAAGGGATTTAGTGGAGCTGCGGAGGGAAGAAAGGGGGGTTGGGAGGAACCTCCCCAACCCCATTCCTTCTGGCTCGGGGACGTGGCGTCGGCACTCAACAAGGGAAGTGCTCCCGGGATGCTGAGCGCTTCATTCTGTCTCCAGGGCTCAGGCAGGGTGGCCCAGCTCCATCGCGCCCCCGGACCTACAGGTCGGCGCGGTCCGAAGCTCCTTCAGGGAGCCTAGCGGGCGCCCACACATACTCGGGGGGCACCTGCGCGTCGGGCGCCGCCTTGCGGTAGAAGCCAAGCTCCTGTACCAGTGTGTTGATCTCCACGCGGGTCATGTCGCTGAGTGGGATACGCTGAAAGGGGAGGGGAGGGGCGGGGTCAGCGCGCCGAGCCCCGCCTCTTGCCCCTCCCGCCTTGCCTCCCTTCGGTGGACTTACCTCCAGTTCCTCGTACCTGCGGCCCAGCAGCACGAGCTCGGGGTCGGCCCCAGGGAGGTGCTTCATCACCAGGTTGTGGCTGGAAGTGGTGTTAAGGGGGGTAGTGGTGGGCAGAGGAAGGGGGGCTCCCGGGGCCTTGCCGATGTAAACAGCACCGCCTCCTTTGCTGAGCGCTCGGGTGGGACCGGGATCCCAATTTACACGTGAGGAAGTTAGAATTCAAAGAAAGGGTCCTTCTCTCCATTCTTTGGAAGTCATCACTAGTCAATCTCTCTTGCCTACCCAACTTGGAAACCACCTCAGAATACTCTGGCCAGTCACTACCAATCAATTCCAGTTGCCAGATGAAAACTATTTGTCATCCCCATCTGTGAAGTTAGGTGGAAGGAGATTCTCCCAGATGCCCTCCCCATTTTCCTCTGCCCAGAACAGAAGGAGGATACTAGAATGGAATGTCCTGGGTGACGAAGGCCTTCACCTGGGGAGGAACCAGAGCATCAGAGAACATGACCCCACACACCGCATCCCCCAGGAACAGAAGAGAAACTGAAGCCCATTGAGGTCATAGAATGAGTCAAGTGGAAGCTCCTGACTCCCAGCCCAGGGATCCTCCCGCTGCCCCCAATCATTGGGACCATGTTGCCCATTCCCCAAGAGGCTCAGGAAGGACAGAGCTGGGGACCCTTTCCTTCAAACTCACCTCCTTTAGGCGGTTCAGCTGTCATCCCCCACAGGTCTGGAGAGGGAACAAAATGGAATGTCAGGAGTCCCTCACATCTACCCAATACCATTTCATCCTCATCTCCAAGCTGGGTTGGGCTGTGAGTTATCCCTGGAACAGCAGTTCCCAGGGTGTGAAGTAGATGGAGGGCCCTTGTGGGCAGAAGGGGAAACTGTACAGGTGGGGAAAATCAGGCCTAGAGACACCAGGGGAAAAGGAGAGCAAGGCCAGAGACCTGCAGGCTGCTTGTCAGCCTTGGAGTTTTTGCCTGCACACTGTATTGACTGTTGACTCACTCCCAGTGCCCAGGAGAAATGACCACCCTACTTCTCTCAGGCAATACAGACCTGAGCCTGGTCTTTGGCCCCTGAAACCCCAGGGTGAAGGCAGACCAGAAGGAAACAGCTCAGAACTGCCCTCAGAACCACACCTGCCATCTGGTCCCTACCCCACCGCATGCAGAGCTGGCCCTGCCTGCCACCTGCCGCCCAACCCCACAGACCATCTGGTTGTTTCCCTGATATGGAAGGATGAGAGGGCCCCTCCCTCCATTCCCTAAGGAAGCCACCTTCCACACCTTCCAGCAGGAGTCCAGACCCCAGGACCACTTATTCCCAGCCTTTCTCATCCTACCTACCGGCTTTTGTCAGAGAGAAAACTTAAGGCCCAGAGAGGGTCTGTGATGGTCCAAGTCACATAGCAGGACAAGACTCCGGAGGGGGATTTCTTGGCGGGGGTTGGGTGGGGAGCGGAGCTGTAGAGTTAGTGTTGGTAGCCGAGTTCCCGGCGCCCTTCCCTGCCTCCCGCATGGTGGAGGGAGGAGCTCAGAAGGTCTTCCCTCCCCCCAGAAGAAGGAATAAAGACTCTCTAGAGCCCCAAGCCCTGGAACTGGGGTAAGGGAAGAATTCCAGGAAAAAGTGGAGTGATGGGGGGGGAGGGGATGGGAAGTTGGGCTCCAAGGGGTAGGTTTGGGAGAGTCACAGGCCGGAGAAGAGTTGGGTGATTGGATCAATGTGTCTGGGGGCCGCTGTCTGGCCGGATGAGGAGGTGGGGAAGGGTTTGGAGTTCCAGGCCGCAAAGCAAGGTCGGGTGTCTCGGGCTGCCACGGTGGGTGCTGGGGCATCCTGGGGCTGGGGAACAGGAGGGATGGTCCCAGCCCTGGGTGGGGGTGGGTAGGAACTCAGGGGTCGGGGTGGTCCTGAGCCGGAGTGGGGCTGTGGTCCCAAGGTTATGGGGCTGCAGATTGGGGAACGGTGGAGCCGGGGCTGGGGGCCGACGCACTCACCTCTACCCGGGCCCGGGCCAGGCCTCGCAGTCGGTTCCAATCCGGCCGGTAGGTGATGGCAGCTGTGGCTGAGGCCACAAGCGCCGCCAGAAGCAGCAGGAGAGGCGGCGGAAAAAGCAAGAGGCGCATCGGAACCCGGCCGAAGAAGATCCGCAAGCTGGAGGCTAACCACCCGGCCGCTGCGCCACGTCTGGGCCCGCAGGCTGGCCCCGCCCCCGCTATTGGCCCCGCCCCAGCAGAGACCACAGCCCCGAAGTCCGGTCTCCGCCCAAGAGCTCACATGGGTGCCTCCAACGAGCTCCCGGCGCCGTCCCGGCTCCGCTCTGGCCGTCGGTCCTTTACGTTCTTAGTGCCGAGAGTGTGCACGTTCCTTCTGCAGACCGAGCGTGTGGACTCTTCCACGGGATGCAGCCAGACAGTACCGCTTCACGCCGGCAGGGGGTGCAGGTGGGACGCGGACAAATACGGGAGTTTCTGGACCAGACCTTCGACTTTAAGATGGGGAAACTGACGCTTGGGGAATCCGTGTTTGTGCTTTTTATTTATTCGGACGAAATTCCGATCAAGATTTCTATTCTCTAAAGCACACATTGTGGTAATGGAATATTACTGCCCTGTGTGCCTGAGACAATGTTAGCTTTCATTGACAGTTCATTCCTTACTTCAGAAAGGTCCCATGAACTCCGTTTTGCAGATTAGGAAACAGACTCAGAAAAGTGAAATGATTAAGCTGTGGATCTGGGATTTTAACTGGAAAGGTCTCTGTGATCATCTCAACAGAACCAAGATAACTAAGGGCCGGCCCGTGGCTCACTCGGGAGAGTGTGGTGCTGATAACACCAAGGCCACGGGTTCGGATCCCTATATAGGGATGGCTGGTTAGCTCACTGGCTGAGCGTGGTGCTGACAACACCAAGCTATGGGTTGAGATCCCCTTACCGGTCATCTTTAAAAAAAAAAAAAAAAAAAAAAAAGAACCAAGATAGCTAGATCAGGATGCCACTTTGGGGAAAGTGCATTAAGCAGAAACAGCAAGTCGATCACTGTGCTCTTTCCCACTGATTTAGTGAATCTTCTTAACATTGAACCAAGGCTGCACTATGACCTTCCTGGATCCTAGGTAGTTTTGCCTTCCTGGGCCCCTTCCACCATTTAAAATATATATATTAAAAATTGGATTTTACAACTGCTTTGGTAAAAAGATGAGTATAATCCAGGCTGGAATCATTACATTATTATTATTATATGTTTTCCTTCTAATTTTAAAAGAAATTAAAATTAAAACATTTTCGTGGACTCTTAAAAGTATCATGGGCCCTAGACACTGAGCTTACTGTGCCTCATGGATAATTCAAGTCTGCACTGAGCCCTTTGCTTGCATCTTGCTACCTCCCTTTCACTGCCTTGATTGTAAAGACATAAAAATAATAGGCTTAGAGTTGTTTTTTAATACCAATTTTTTTATAAATACATGAGGATGTGGTAAATATGATTGGTTCTGTCCAGACTATGGGCATACTAGGCTATCTCCAACACTGCATTTACTGCTGAGGAAGTATTAATTCACCCAAGCTTACTTTTTTGTTGTTGTTCCACTAAATGTTTTCATTTTTATTTTTATTTTTTTATTTATTTATTTATTTTTGTCGTTTTTTCGTGACCGGCACTCAGCCAGTGAGTACACCGGTCAGTCCTATATAGGATCCGAACCCGCGGCGGGAGCGTCGCCGCGCTGCCAGCGCAGCACTCTACCAAGTGCGCCACGGGCTCGGCCCTTTATTTTTATTTAGTGTTTATCAGAACACTACCTCATGGTGAAAAATGGGAGACACAACCTAAGCATGTCACAG
Source organism: Cynocephalus volans (assembly GCF_027409185.1). Classification (NCBI taxonomy): domain Eukaryota; kingdom Metazoa; phylum Chordata; class Mammalia; order Dermoptera; family Cynocephalidae; genus Cynocephalus; species Cynocephalus volans. The sequence goes on from NC_084461.1 coordinate 204,683,657, forward strand.
CAGGGGATGAGTTAAATAAATTATGGTACCTCAACAGGATGGAAAGCCATGCAGCTGTTTAAAATGATGTAGCATAGTGTTCAATGACATGGAGACTATTCATAGTTATTGTATTAAATAACTGGAAAAAAAAGCTATGAAACAGTAATATAGTAATATCAGCTGGGAATTATGATGCTCTGTTTGCAAATCACACAAGTTTAAACTGGCTTAAACAATACACGGAATCTGTCGGCTCAGTTTTTGAAAGTCCAATGACAGAGAGGGCTTCAGGTGAGGTTTGATCCAGTTGATGAAGTCACCAAAACCTGGTTTCTCTCCATTCAGCTTTCCATAGTGTCAGCTTATCCTTTGGCCAATCATCTGCATGGTGTCAAGGTGGCTGCCAGCAGTAAGCAGAGCCACAGTCTTCTTCACTCACATCTAATGGGGGAGAGATCATCATTTTTGGTAACCTCCTCAGGAGAGAAAACAAGCTTTCTTTCCCAAAAGCTCTCCACAAATGTCTCCTTATATCTCACTAGCCCATCAATGATCCAATCATGTGTCTGGGGAATGGGAATTGCTCATTGGCCTAACCAGTTGGGACCCATTCCTGAAGCTGTGGGCAGCATCCATCATATTCCAGTTCCTGTGAAGAGAGAGATGAGTTTGTGTCAGCAACTCAGTAGCCAACCAATTTTATAAAATATATATATAAATATATACATCTATGTCAAAAAAAAAATCTAGAAGGAAGGAAACAATCTAGAAAGTCAAAATGGTCCTCTCTTGGTGGATGAAATTGTAGGTGAATTTTTTTCCTCCTTTACACTTTACTCTGTATTTTCTATAATAAACATGTTTTAGCCAAACACAAATAGTAAACTTTGCTTACAAAAATAATGGGACTTATCCCACTGTTTCCCTATGCTTCTACCCCACCCCAGAAAGGGCCCCAAGAGTGACTGAAGCCAGAGGCCCCACAAAGCCTGTGGTTTTTCTGCTGGCAGAGCAAAACCCCTGCGCCCTGTGGGCCCTTGTGGTTTGCTGGACAGATGCCACCAAACCACTCTCATTGCATTAACCTGAACACTGCAGCCTGTAGGGACCACAGCTTGGGCTGCTGAGGGTTGACCAGCCAGCCAATGGAACCAACAGTGGAGACAGTGACCACAGTAGTACCAGGAACATTCTAACATCAGCAGCATGGGAGGCCCAAGATGTCCCAGGATAGATCTCTGCTTGTAATCCATGCCCTTATGTGGCAGCATGTAATTTAGGACAGCAGCCTTTCTCGAGTGGGACTGGGGTTAGAGATTAGTCTGTGGTGGGGTCAGACTCAGAAAGGGTTAAGGGCAGGCTCATATAGGGTCAGGGTCAGCCCATACCTTAAAGACAGGTTTAGAAGTGACTCTGGGGCTGAAGTCAGGGCTCAGTCAATGACTAGACTTAGTCTTCAGTCTGTGACCAAGATCAGTACATGAGCAGGGTCATGGCTCCACCAATGACTAAGCTCAGGGCTCAGCCTTTGACCAGATTCAGAGCACAGTCTGAGGTCAGGGCTCTGTATGTGACCAGAGTTGTGTGACCCAGGGACAGAATTCAGTCTGAGGTCAGGGTTCAGTCAATAATGAGGCTCAGGGCTAGTCTGTGATCAAGATCAGGGCTCAATCTTCCACCGGAGTCAGGGTTCAGTCTAAAATAAGGGTGAGTCTGGACTGGGGTTAGAGTTCAGTCTATGCCTAGGGCTCAGTCTTAGGCTAGGATCAGGGCTCTGCCTATATCCAGAATCAAGGTCTCAAGTTGGGATCAGCCTTAATTGGGCTTGGATCAGGGCTAAGTATGTGACTAGAGTCAGGGCTCATCCTAAGGCAATGGTCAGATCTCAACATAGAGCTAGAGTAGAGGCTCAGTCTTAGCATTGGGTCAGGGCTCAGTCAACACCATGATTAGGGCTCAAGTTGGATCTAGGATCAATCAGGGCCATAACCAGGTCTTAGTCTGGCTCTATACTCTCTTCTGAGCCCCAGTAAAAAAGTTTTTGGAGACATGGGAACCCAGGGAAGGTCAGTCTGCAAGAAATGAGAGGCCCCAGGCAAGCTTAGCAGGGACTGGTCCCTGCAGTAATTCTGCCCTTGCCAACTGAGGCTGGGTGTCCTAGAGCCTTCTAACCTACATGGCTCTGCTGTTCAAGATCCCCTCGCACCAGAATAAAAATAGCCACTCACTTCAGAGCAGCTGACAGCGGGTGCTGGGCTGCCTGGGAGGAGGGGAAGCTGGAGAAAGGGAGGAGGGATGCCTGAGCTCAGTCCCAGCTGTGTGACCTTGGGAAAGTCACTCCTCCTCCTTGAGCCCTTTTCATTAGTGGCAGAATGGGAGGTGGGGATGACACCTGCCCCAGAGGATGGGAACAAAGGGCCAATGACATAACATGTGGCACTTGTTTCCAATAAGGAACCCTGAGTGAAGCCTTGGGCGAAGAAATGCTCCTTCGTGCCCTCCCTGGTGCTTACCTCTTCCACCTTCCTCAATACCCTGTATCACCTCTATACCTTCACAGACATTTCTCAAACAGGGCCACAGTGTGACCTCCCTCATGGTGGGCCTAGGTCAGGGTGATGAGGGAGGGAAAGGAAGGGGGACAGGCCTTTCTGTACCATTGCCATCTTCAGGTGCCCCTGGAAAGAGGAGTGAGGAAGAGGAAAGAGGAAGAAGAAAGACTTCTCTCCCTTCCTTGCTCATGGTAAGTCAAAGGGCCAGGAGGGCACAAGTCCAAATTTTGCATCCTTTTACAGCTAGAACCTTCTATACCTCACACCTTTGTACCTGCTATGCTCTCTGCTTCCCAGGGTGTGTCTCCTCTTCAATTTAGCAACATGGACTCTCCTTCAAAGAAGGGATTTAGTGGTCACCTCCTCTGTAAGGGATAGTTATCCACTGCCACCCTAGGAGCCTCATGCTCTGTCCTCTCCACTGGCTGTGTAATCCCTGAGCCTCAGTTTCTTCCTCTGTCAAATGGGGGTCTTACTACCAAACTCACAGTGTTAATATGAGGAGTAAATGAGATAATCTGTCAGCCACCAGCATCCTCCCTTCCTGTCCCTGACCCCAGCAGCTGAAAGGGTAGCACTAAGAGTTTCCAGGAGGGGGCTGGATGAGCTGCACCCTCTGCCTCAGTATACCACCCCACCCCCAGAGTGAGGGAAGGGAGGAAGCCAGAAAGGACCTCCAGAGACAGCCATCTCCAGGGAGGCGGTTCTCTCTGGCAGCTGCCCCCAGCCTGCCTCCCTGAGCCCCAGAGCCTGTTATCAACCTCCTTAGTCATCACACCAGGAGTTCAAATATAGCTCCTAACCACTCCCTTCTCAGCCGGGGTCTGCCCCCCACCCCCTTCCCGTGGCAAGGCCAGCCTGGGTCTCAGAGTCCCTTCCTCTCCTCCCAGGAGTACAACCACCCAAGCCTCAGTTTCAGCATCCACCCAATGGGCAGGTTGTAGTAGATGATGATGATGGTGATGATGGTGATGATAACTACAGAACAGCCTCCTTTACCGAGAACCTGCTGTGCCAGGCTCTGTGTTAAACATAGAGTATTGTCTTGTATGTATTGTCTTGTTTAATCTTCACAGCAAACTTAGGAGGTATCTACTATTTTTATCTCCCTTAAACAAGTCAAGAATCTGAGTGACCTCCCCAAGTAAGTCAGTGGCAGGGCCAGAAACAAAGTCCCCTGTAGGGTCTGAGCTCAGGGAGGGGGTGGATTGCCCCCTTGGGACAGAGAGGACTTCTGCACACCCATTTGTATGACATTCGCCTGGCTTCCAAAGGACATTGATGGCCCTGTCCCAGCCCTAGATGGCTGAGCCCTAGGACTGGTCCCAGGGGCCTGGATCTGCCCCCATCCCCTCTAGGACTGCATCAGAAGCTGGGTACTCTTGGGTGCCTCAGTTTTCTCATTCATGAGATAGGAGTCAGAGGGCTGAGCAGAGTGAGTTCAAATTCTCCTTCCCTCTCTGATGACCCAAGTATCACCACCATGTTTATTCTCATATCCTCCCTCCCTGTCACCCTGACCTTCACCTTCAACTTCACCACCACCTCTTCCATCAATACAACATCCCCAACATCTCTTCCGGCTCCTTCTTTCCTCCACTTTTATTACCACCCTCATCCCCACTACCACTATCCCCTCATTTTTCTACCTCCACCATCACCATAATCTGTACCTTTGTTATCACCTCCACCATTGCCATCACATCACCTCCACCACCTTCACTTCCATCACTGTCAGTCCCCCACTTCTGTCATCATAATTACCTACATAATCTCGTGCACCTCTGCAATCACCTCCCCATCACCACTGTCATCTCCACTATCACTGTTCAAAGACCTTTCTATCCCAGCACCTTAATATGGCCTGAGTCTCTGCCCCTGCAAATTCCAGCCTCACAAAGACTCTGGGCCTGAAATACAGACTAGACCCAGAGACAGTCAAGCAGAGGTGGGAAGCCCATCCAGGAGAACAGAATGAGGCATCTGTTCACATGACCTTCACGTAGGGGACTGCACAGGCCCACGAAGATGCAGATATGACTGTTGACCAACAGGGAGCTCTGGTCACAGAACTCTGGTGGACATTTTCTGCCAAAACTGGGTGGATCACTCCTCTCTAAGCAATCCAGCAACCCAGAATTCAGGGACTGCTTAACAGATAGGAGTGGGAGTGGAGAAGAGGCTAAAGTAGAGAGCCCTTGGTCATCCCTGGACAAACCTGACCCTCTTCGGTCATTCACTCCTCTAATTCATTCATTCATTCAACAAACACTCCCCTGTGTCTGTTGGGAACCAGGCCCTCTGCTGGGTCCTGGCCACAGGAGCTCTCAGGCCTGTTTTTGACCCTCTTGTCAGTTCATTTCCCCACTGCTGGGCCCTTCTCCACCCCAGTTACCTTCCCCCTGATACTCATAATTGGCTTGTGCTGGTCTTGGGTCATTAAGTTTCCTTACTGAAATTCAGGAGACCTTACCAGTTCCCCAAGTGACCTTGAGCAACTCTCCCTCCCAAACCATACCCAGTGATTACTGGAGAGAGGAAAGCTGAGAGGAGCTGAGCTGGGACAGGCCTGGCTGTGGGGATATCTGAGGGCAACAAAGTGTCTGCAGAAGAGGGGGGACCAGTGCTGAGGCTGAGATGGGAAAGGACTTCAGTGGCTGGAGCCTGAGTGTCTGGTTCTGGGATGGGAAGGATAGAGCCAGGTGAGGGGTTGGGGGAGGAGTGAAGTTGGGAGGCGGGGAGGGCACCAAGGCCTGAAAATGGGGCAAGGGTGGGGGCCAGGGCAAGCCCTGAACTGGCAGGGAGTCAGGAAGGCCACAGTATCAGGACACCAACTCAGGTGTCACTGAGGCCCTGGAAAGGATATCAACCTCCAAACCACCTGTTCCTGCCTTACCTGCAGGTGTGTAATGCCCCTCCCTGGAGCAAAGGTTGGCGTGGCTTACTGGCGGGAGAGTGGAGGCAGACAGCCTCCTCCATGCTTTCAGTTGGGATCGGGGCCAGACTGATGTGCACACTCCCCCTTCTCCTCTCTCCCTCCCACCTCCCCCCTCCCTTGGCTGTTCCAGCCTCAGCAGCCAGCTTGAAGGATTTCCAGGCCACCTTCAGGCTGGGAAGTGGGTGACTGTGCCTTTAAATTCTCAGCAGGTTGAAGCAGCTGATGACATCACTGGTTCCCGGGAGCGGAGGAGCTGGAGCCAGAGCCCAAGGGAGCCCGGGCTGCTGGGGGCTGCAGACATGGAGGGCCAGAGCGGCCGAGGCAGCAGGAGGCCAGGGATACAGGCTTGCCTGGGCTCCCTGCCCATGCCCCATGGCGTTTCCCAAACTGGGGCAACCTCCAAGGTAAGACCCCTAAAACAGTGCCCTCATTCCTGATCCCTGGTCCTACACACCCCCACACACATTGCAAGCACCTTGGTGCCCCTTGCTGAGGGTCTGGTACTTTCCTCCGCACACCAAGCGTGGGCTAGGTGAAGAGGGCACCCTGGGAGCTAAGGGGCAGGAACAAGATGCCCAGGGAGAGATGGAGTTTGCCATCTCCAGGAGCCCCCAGAAAAGCCCCGGGCTGGGTGTCAGGGGACCCAGCTGTGCTCCAGCTTTGCTGTATGACCTTGGGCAAGTTGCTTTTCTTTTTTGAGCCAATGCAAAATGAGGGGGCTTGTCTCAGAGGACTAAAACTGTGACATCTGGGATGTCTAAGTTGTTAGTGCTGGAGGCGGTGTGGTGGTTGGGGGGAGGGGGCACATGGCGGGACACTTGGAGCCAAGGAGGGTGCCCAAAATGCAGCCTTAAAGACCTGAGTTTGGGAATGGAGGTGAAGGCAGAGTTTCAGGTTCTCTGAACAAAGAAGGACATGGGACAGAGACAAAACTACATCTTTGGAGGCAGGGATGGGGCCACCCTGGAGAAAGTGTAGACCTTCTTCTGCCCTCCATGGCAAAGATGCTTTATCCTGTCTTCTGGAGACAGGGGACAACAGAAAGAGAGGATGGGTGGGGAAGGGAGAGGAGGTCCCTTCACAGTCCCACTAGCTGCCCCCACACACACACACAACTGCCAGACATAAAGAGGATATCTGCTTGCCTGTCCTCACAGATAGGGGAGAGGGGAGAGGAGGTAAGAGGGCACAAACTGGGCACGGAGAGGTGTGACATCAGGATCAACTTAGAATCCTGGACTTGCTCTGAATGTTAGATTCACACTTGGTGAGGATGGACTATTCCACAGGGCTTGATGGAATTCTAGCAAATGTTGGGTTCATAAGTGCAGAGAATATGAAGCAAAGTCTCCTCAGAATATGGTGCGGCCAGGGACCCTTCACCCAATCCCTTTGTTTTACAGACAGGGAAACTGAGGCCCTGGGCAGAGAGGTGCTTGCCTAAAGTCACATAGCGCTGAGGTTGGAATCAGCATGGCCAGTCTCAGTCCCCAGCTCTTGCCCCTGCAGAGAGCTCTGGGAATGTGTGAGAGGACAGAGGGTTGTGATCAAGAAGTCTGAGATGTTTGGTAGGGGGAAACTGAGCATTTTTGGGCACCATGGAGGAAGGGGGAGATATTTAACAGGCTGGACCCAGTGTGCCCAGAGTGGGCAGACCTGGGATATCAGGTCATTTCCCTTGGCTCGGGGAGCTGCAGGGACTGCAGTGGGAGGGTTGCCCAGAGAAACTGCCCAAAGTGGGCAGGCAGTGGGTGCCAGCCAGGAAGACAAGGAGAGCCCTCAGGTTCAGGTTCACACTCTGCCTCATTTGAGTCAGAGTTTCAGCCTTCCCATCTGTGAAAGAGGTTTTAGACTTGAAGGAGGGAATAAAGCTTTGCATCTCATCTCCTCCAAAAGAGAAGCTGACCTGCAGCAGAATGGATTGAAATGAGATAGTAGGAAGAACTTCCTCAGAAAGATGTCCCTTTCTTAGCTAGATGGGGCTGAGGGGTCTATGTGGAAATTGGGAGCCAATCCCCTGGTTAGGGTCACCCTGAGTCTTTGATTTGTCCTCTGCAAGGTGGACTCAAGTTTTCAGCTCCCAGCAAAGGAGAATGCAACCCTAGCACCCACGGAACCAAGGTTGGCTCCGGTACCTGTGGGGCCACGAGCAGCTATGTCACCTTCCTCAGAGGGGCCAAAGCAGGCTCTGGCATCTCCCCGACCCATCCTGGCTCCACTGTCTACCCCTGGAGGGAAGAAAACAGCTCCTGACCACCACAGTTCCAGCGTGGCTCCAACAACTGTGGGCCAGCTGGTGATATCTGCCTCAGCTGGACCAAAGCCTCCCCCAGCAACCTCGGGCTCAATCCTGGCTCCATCACTGGGGCAGCTGGTGATGTCTGCCTCAGCTGGGCCGAGATCTCCCCCAGCAACCCTGGGGCCCAGTATGGCTCCAACTTCCAGGGACCTGAAGCAGGTGCCACTCACCTCCATGGGACCCAAACCAGCACTGGCAGCCTCAGGTCTGAGTCTAGCCCTGGCTTCTGAGGAACAGCCTCTACAGCCCCCATCCAGCCCTTCTCCTGTGCCCAGTCCAGTTCTGTCACCTTCTCAGGAGCAGGCTCTGGCTCCAGCACCCACGGCATCAGCTACAGCTTCTGTGGGATGGACACCAGCTAGACAGAGGGATACCCCAGCTTCTAGACCTCTCCCATCTTCTGAGGGGCATCTCCAGCCTACAGCTCAGGCATCTGGTCCTATGAGCTCCCCATCCTCTATCCAAGCCTCCCCGGACCCCCGGTTCTCCCCCTCTTTCCGAGCCCGGCCTGAGGCCCCCCGCAGTAGCCCTGAGGATCCTGTCCTGTCACGGCCACCCCAGACCCTGCCCTTGGATGTGGGCCAAGGCCCTCCAGAGCCTGGCACCCACTCTCCTGGACTTCTGTCCCCTACCTTCCAGCCAGGGACCTCCTCAGGCCAGACTATGCCCCTACCTCTGCCCAAGCCACCTCGATCTCCCAGCCGCTCCCCCAACCGCTCTCCCTGTGTTCCCCTGGCCTCTGAGATGGCCCTCCCCAAGCCTGGCACCCAGGGTGCAGGGCCTGGCAGGTGCCTGAGCCCCAACCTTCAGGACCAAGAAGCCCCAGCCCTGGTCACCACCTCCCCTTCTACATCCACCTCGTCGTCCTCCTCTTGGTCAGCTCAGCCTACTTGCAAGAGCGACCCTGGCTTCCGGTGAGGAGCCCTCTCCCAAGAAAGATTATTGGGGCTTGAGCTCTGAGACTAGCCATTCTTCCAGGGTGGCTGGCCTATTCTTCCTCAATTTGCCTCCCTGAGGAAGAGTGCTTGGGGCTGGGGGCATGCTGGGCCCACTCTAGGACCCTCAGAAGACAGCATCCCCTCCTAAGGGACTTGCCCCTCCCTGAAATGATCTCCCCTGGGAGAGTCTGGTAGGAGGGATGCTGGGCCCAATGCGGATCCTTCTAAGGGCTTACACCCACACCTGCCTCAGTTTATCTCCCCAGAGAGAGCCCTATGGGAGGGAGGTTGAGGGTGAGGGAGTGGTGCCCAGTAGGAAACCCTCCTATGCCCCTGCCCACAGGATCACTGTGGTCACATGGAACGTGGGCACTGCCATGCCCCCAGACGATGTCATGTCCCTCCTCCACCTGGGCAGTGGTGATGACAGTGACGGCGCAGACATGATCGCCATAGGGTGAGGGGGCAGGGCATGTGGACATCCCCCCAGCCCCTCGGGCCTCCCAGACCCTCGCCCATGGCAGGGGCTTCTGGGCATCTAGTCAATCCAACGGCCACCCCACTACAACCTCCCCAGGTTGCAGGAAGTAAACTCCATGATCAACAAGCGGCTCAAGGACGCTCTTTTCACTGACCAGTGGAGCGAGCTCTTCATGGACGCGCTGGGGCCCTTCAACTTTGTGCTGGTAACACCCCCCTCGCCTTTGTCCAGGCGGAGACCCTGCTGGATTCCTCGCCCCAGCTCTGCCCTGACTCACTGTGGGGCTCGCTAGGCCTCTGTTGCTGGGTCCATGAAATAGGAAGATGAAGGAGCAGACCTTAAGGACAGGGGAAAGGCAGGGGCGAGGGCGGGGGAGTTGTGTCCTGTCCCCAGCCACATCGCCTCCTACTGCAGGTGAGTACTGTGAGGATGCAGGGCGTCATCCTGCTGCTGTTCGCCAAGTACTACCACCTGCCCTTCCTGCGGGACGTGCAGACCGATTGCACGCGCACTGGCCTGGGTGGCTACTGGGTGAGCTTGGGAGCGGACCCGGGAGGGAATAGGGCCCGAAGGTGGCCCTAGATTAGTCCCCTCCCCACTCTCCGTTCCGCAGCCTGCGCCTCCCAGAGCATAGCCCATTTCTAGACCCCGCCCCTATTCTCTCCTAGCTGGGTCCCAGTGTTCTGCCCCTTCCCCTGGGGACCCACCCCTCTTCGAGCCTCATCCACCCGCATCCCTCTCTACGCCCCGCCCAGTGCCTCACCTCCTTGCCTAGGCCCCGCCCATAGCCCGCCCGACCCTGTCTTCATAGGGTAACAAAGGCGGAGTGAGCGTGCGCTTGGCGGCCTTCGGGCACATGCTCTGCTTCCTGAACTGCCACTTACCCGCACATATGGACAAGGCGGAGCAGCGCAAGGACGACTTCCAGACCATCCTCAGCCTCCAGCAATTCCAGGGGCCGGGTGCACAAGGCATTCTGGATCACGAGTACGGGCCGGGCCGAGGCGGGGCCAAATGGAGATTGGGCGGGGCCCTGGGTGGGGCTTGTGGAGGAGGCGGGACCTATGGGGGTGAATGACCACCCAAGCTACAGGTAGGAACATGAATGCAGATAACAATTTGGTGGGGAGGGATGGACCCTTCCTGGTGGCGCTTTACTGAGGGGCAGGGCCTTGCTGAGGGCCGGAACCTAATTTCCTCTAGACCCGCCCCCCTCGCCTCTCTGCTCCTTGGCAGACTGGAGGCTCTGACACCTCCACTGCATCGCTAGAGGGGCCAGTGCTGTTGGGCTGGATGAGGGCCGGGAAGGACCTGGGTTGAATCCTTCCACCCTGTGGACCCACCGATCCCCGAATAGCCTCGTGTTCTGGTTCGGGGACCTGAACTTCCGCATCGAGAGCTACGACTTGCACTTCGTCAAGTTTGCCATCGACAGCAACCAGCTCCATCAGCTCTGGGAGAAGGACCAGGTGGGGAACCCCAGCCCCAATCCCCAACCCCCAAGCAGACAGAGCATGTCCCAGGCTATGTACTTGTACCTTAGGTTATGTTCCGTGCCCTCACCTGCTCTGCCCCCTCCCTGGGTACTGGAGGAGCCTACCCAGGCTGTTGTCCAATTCTGCCCTCATGGACTCCCACAGCTCAACATGGCCAAGAATACCTGGCCCATCTTGAAGGGCTTCCAGGAGGGGCCCCTCAACTTTGCTCCCACCTTCAAGTTTGATGTGGGTACAAACAAATATGACACCAGGTGAGCTCAGCACTGGGATGAGGTGGGGAGGTGCAGTGAGATCTTCTGGAAAAAGAAGACTGTGGGAAGGTGGGCAGGAGGCAAGGCTGTGGGCTGTGCCTTGACCCCCAACCCTGAAACTTGGGCTACCCCTGCCCACTGCAGCGCCAAGAAGCGGAAGCCAGCCTGGACGGACCGTATCCTGTGGAAGGTCAAGGCTCTAGGTGGGGGTCCCAGCCCCTCAGGACGGGAGAGCCACCGGCTCCAGGTGACCCAGCACAGCTACCGCAGCCACATGGAATACACTGTCAGTGACCACAAGCCCGTGGCCGCCCAGTTTGTCCTGCATGTGAGTCCTGGCCTCATCCTCTCATAACATCCCTAGACCCAACTCAGCATCCCACTGCCCACCAGTAACCCCTTGCACCTGACCCATGTAGCATCCATTTGTCATCACAGAGTGGGAGTGGGGTTATGATCTCCATTTTCAGATGAGGAAGCTTAGGCTCACAGACATTCATCACTTGCCCAGGATCACACATCTAGTAAGAGGAAGAGTTAGGATTTGAACCCAAGCCACTCTGATTTCAGAGCCCATGCCTTTCCCACAAATCTCTAAGTCACTTCTTCTGGGAAAGGTTTAGGGCACCTTATATGAAAATCCACACTTATAATAAGACTGGCAAAATCATGTTTATTCAACCTTTATGTAGCATTAATTCATACTCATTCATTATTTACTGAGTACTTACCATCTTACCATATGCTAGGCATTATGAAAGTGAGGTAGTGATGGGAAGGGGCAATAGGGATATATATTTTTTTAAAACTAAACTCTAAATAGTTACTATAACTTAGTATTGGATTTAGGATTGAGGTCCCAGGTTGTCAAACCAAAGAGGGAAACTCCTAGAATATCAGAACCAGACCTGAGAGACCATGTAGTTCAACTCTGTCTTTTTTGGAGAGTGAATCTGAGGCTCCTAGTGGTGTAGGCACATGCCCCAAGTCACCCACAGCTTTGGCAGTGGCAGAGTGGGGTAGGTCCCATCTTTTCAGCTCTGGAACCCAACTCTGGGCTCTTGATCTGATAAGAGGGATTCCTACAGGCCAGAGAATGTTTTTCCTTGTAACTTTGTCACGTGATCAGGCAATGGGACATTGGCCAATGTCTTCAGCTGGGAATGGAAATCTGCCCGTGCCTGGCCTCCTATGACCTCTGGAAAAGGGCTTGGGCATGAGGTTTAACCCTGAATCAGGGACCTCACCTTGAGAACTGCTCCTTTTGGCACTCAACGCTGTCTTTCCCTCCTTGTCCAGGACTATGTCCCTCAAAACACATTACCTGTTGAATACCTACCACATGCCAGACCCTGTGCAGGGCGCTTTACATATGTCATCCCTTTGAATGTCTCAGTAGGCCCTGAAATGTCCAAACTCTCCTCCCTGTTTTACTTGTGAGGAAATTGAGGCTCAGAGAACTTTAGTCTCTTACCTAAGGCAATGCAGCCAGAATAGGGCTCAGCAGGGGTTTTGACCCTGCAAGGCTTTGGAGGGCATTTCCAAGGACCCACCCTGGCCAGATCCTGCTGTTAGGAACCCAAGGACAGAAAGAGAATATGCCAGTTTTTTCTAGAGTGGGTTGGCTCAGAAGCTGAGGAAGGGAAACCCAAAACCAGACAAACAGGGGAGCAGACAAAGACATAGGCTGACACCACCTGAGCCCTTTGCTGAGGGATAGAGGTGGAGCCAATACCCTGGCTGTCCGCCACCCCAGTGACTTCACCCATTCAGGTGGCCCCTGGTTGGCCTGGATTGACCCTGGGGGAAGGAGACTCATGGTTATAATTTGTCTTCATGGACTGATGGCAAGGCAATAGTTAGTGGCTCCTTATTTAGTACTTAGACTGGGGTAGGGAAACTGAGTCTTGGGATGGCTAGGGCCTTGCCTGATGTCACACAGCAAGTTAGTGGCAGAGCCTATAAATGAACTGAGGACTCCAGCTCCCATTCAGGGCTCTTTCCTGCTCAAGGGTGTTCAGCTTATCCCAGACCACCCAGTGCGACATAGGACTTTACCTGTCTCTTTTGCTAGCATATAGGCAAATAATTTATTGAGCACCTACTGTTATACTGGGAAATTTATGGGATGTGTTAAAAATGGCATCTCATTGAATCTGCAGAACAACCCCAAGAGTTAAACAAGAGCCTTTGAGTTTGCAGACAAGGGCCCTGGCATTCAGAGAGGCCAAGGAACTCACACAGGGTTGTATAACCTGTCACAGAGCCAGGGCCAAATCCAGGGTCCACTAGCTTCAAAGCTGTGTTCTCACTCACTTCCTAAGGAGGCTGTGGGCAGAAGGAGCCCAGGCTTGGGGGCAGGAAGCTTGGCATTTATCTTAGACCTGTTCTGCCTCAGTTTCCCAGTCTGTGAAGTGGCCTCAAAGGCTCTTTGTCTCAGCAGATTTTTGCTGACTCGGGCCCAAGAGACCTAGGTGTGTGGGATACTAGAGGGTCTCCCCTGATGTTGCCCCTGCCTCGCCTGGGCAGTTTGCCTTCAGGGACGACGTGCCACTGGTACGGCTGGAGGTGACAGATGAGTGGGTGCGGCCAGAGCAGGCTGTGGCGAGGTACCGCATGGAAACAGTGTTCGCTCGCAGCTCCTGGGACTGGATCGGCTTGTACCGGGTGAGAAGGACAGGGGTGGATAGTGACTCAGGGAAGAAAGGGGTCTGGAGGAGCAGCTGGGAACCAAGGTGGGGTCACTGGCTTGTCCAGAGTTTGAGCCACACTGGGAGGCTTCTGGAATCAGGCATTAGGGGTCCCAACTCTGATTCCTTTCGCCCCAGGTGGGTTTCCGCCACTGCAAGGACTATGTGGCTTATGTCTGGGCCAAACATGAAGACGTGGATGGGAATATCTACCAGGTACTTCAAAGGAAGGGAAAGTCGGGGAAGTCCCCGTTGCCCTTAGGACTTCAGGACCCAGCTCGAGGGGTTCTGGTGCTACCTCCCTGACCCCAACTTGGGCCTGTCCCCTTGGGCCCACCAGGTGACATTCAGTGAGGAATCACTGCCCAAGGGCCATGGAGACTTCATCCTGGGCTATTATAGCCACAATCACAGCATCCTCATTGGTGTCACTGAACCCTTCCAGGTAAGTAGGCCAGACTGCAGGGTCAGGGATGCCAAAAGACCCTGTTCAAATGACACAGCCTCTATATTCTGCTCCATGACCTAGGACTAGTAGGCCAGTCTCCCTAGGTCTGCCAGTGGGAAGGGTTGGAGTAGTTCCCTGAGGCATCAGTGTCCGGGTTGGGCTGAGCTTCTCAGTGACCAGCGCTACCCGCAGATCTCACTGCCCACCTCGGAGTTGGCCAGCAGCAGTACAGACAGCTCAGGCACCAGCTCGGAGGGTGAGGATGACAGCACAATGGAGCTGCTAGCACCCAAGTCCCGCAGTCCCAGCCCTGGCAAATCCAAGCGACACCGTAGCCGCAGCCCGGGCCTGGCCCGTTTTCCCAGTCTTGCCCTACGGCCTTCATCCCGGGAACGTCGTGGTGCCAGCCGTAGCCCCTCACCCCAGAGCCGCCGCCTGCCCCGGGTGGCTCCCAACAGGGGCAATGACGGTGGCAGCCGGGGCAGTAGTGAGGAGGGGCCCCCTGGGCCTGGCCCCTGGGTCTTCCCACCAGCTGTGCCTAGAAGGCTGGGTCTGCTGCCTTCCTTGCGCCTGGAGACTGTAGACTCTCATGGTGGTGGCTCCTGGGGACCTGATCAGGAGGCCCTGTCCCCTGAAAGCCTGTCCCCCAGCCCCCAGGGCCGGCAGGGACTGGAAGAAGGGGGCCTGGGGCCCTGAGGTTGGGCAGGCAGATGGGCCCAGGTGGTCCCAACTCCGCTTCAATCTTCTGCAAACCTGTCTGCCTTTCTCCTGCTGTTGCTCCAGCTGTATCTGTACCTGCCATTTGTCCCAGCCAGGGGTGGCCAACTGGGGTCCCCCAAAACTAGGTCCTGGCACCTCAACTGTGACAATCAGCAAAGCCCCCTTGGGCTCCCCATCTGGAATAGTGGGGGAGCTCTGGCAGATGTACCAAACCTGGAAGTCATCCATTAGGAATTAAATTCTCCAGCCTCAATCCCGGCTCCTTCCTAAATTGTTAGCAGTCTGGGGATGGGGCTAATCAGAGGCAGGGACTAAAGAGACAAGAGAATAATAGAACTGACATTTACCAGGCAGCAGCTATATACATTATATATGCCATTTCCTTTAATCTGCACCACAGACCTGTGAGTTCGGTGATATTCTTAGACCCATTTCACAGGTGAATAAACCTAGGCCTCCAAGAGGTTACGTCAGCCTCTCAAGGTCAGACACCAAAGCACAGTTTAGCTGTGTGTTGGAGGGAATGTTTACTAGGTGCTAAGCACTGGACATGTACTGGTTCACCTAATCCTCAACAACCTTACGAGGTAGCTCCTGCTTACAACTCCATTTTTCAGAGGAGAAAACTCAGATTCAGAGTCGGGGAGGGAGGTCCCTTGCCCAAGGGAACAGGGGAGATTAGAATTTAGGTTTAGGGCAGAAAGAATGGGCCAGGAATGGCACAGTGGCTGTTAGAAGATGGGAGGAAGAGGGGAATTGGGAAGCCCTCTCCAAAGACACCCCCATGCCCATCCTGGATTCAGACGCAGGTGCTTCTGAGACATTCCTAATTCCCTACCTGCTATCCCTGGCCTAGGCAGCCAGGCACTAGGGCTCTCCTAGGTACGCTCTTGAAACATGTATTAATTTTGCAACATGGACATACATGCACCTCCTCCTGGTACTTCTTGGAGTAGCTGCAATAAGTTACCCTCTCCCCATCCCATCTGTATGTGAAGTTCTCTGGCAAGGCCCAAGCCCAGGGCATCAGAGTGAGCCTCCTGAATGCTGCATTCTCACACAGAGGGGTTGTATCATAAGCTCAAGGTTACCCAGCACAGTAGGAGACATGGTCCAGCATTTGGGCCTTGAGGTCTTCCCTCATCCAGCCTCCTGGCTGTCCACAAGATCCTCTGCTATGCTTCAGTCTAACCCATGGAAAGGAAGCCAAGACTCTCAGGGCCTGACAAAGCCAGGGGCAAGGTCCAAGCTGGTGCCCAGGACAGCTGGAACTGAGGTCACTGGCTCCAGGATTTCTGCTGCCCCTCAGGTCTCCCAGCTGCCTCAGTTAGCTGCAGGCATTGGTCATAGAATGAAATGGAAGCCCCCAGGTGCTCTGAAAGCTGTGCCTGCCGCTCATGCGTGCCTTTATCCTGGAGCTGGAATCGCCTCTGCTGCAGCCTCCGCAAATGCCGAGCCGGCACCTTGATGGCTTTAGGGTCTCTGGAACAGCTGTGGGGAGAGAAGAGGTGGGGGGCAGGGGTAGCAAGGATGCCACCCTGCTCTGCAGACAGGGGCACCAAGGCCCAAAGAGGAGCAGGGCTGGGCCAGAGACCAATAAGGGAAGGAGGGGTGGGGTACACCTAGGAGGGGGCAGAATAAACCTGGACTGGTACCCAGAGGCCTGGGTTCTGCCACTAGCTGGCTATGGAAACCTGAGCCAATCTGGGCTCAGTTTCCTCACCTGTGCAATGGGAATGGTAGTGGGCCTGACTAGGAGAATCAGAATCCAAATGAGATTGTGGATTAGGAGTAAGAGTTAAGCTAGCATTTTGCTGTGTGCCAGGAAGGCCTTCAACTACGTGCATCACATAAGTCATTTCCTTCACTTCTACAACCATTTTACAGATAAGGAAATGGAGGCTTGGAGGAATGAATCAGCTTGTCAGGGTCACACAAGAATTAAATGATAGAGTGAAGATGCAACCCGCATAGGTCAACAGCAGAGCTGAACCCAGGGCAGCAGGGGATAGAGGGATGTTGGCGATGGAGCTCAGAGGCCCTCTGACCCCTTTCCCCAACCCCTGCCCAGGTACCCAAAGTGGGTATAGATAACCCACCCCTTGGGAGAAGCCCCCATTCCTCCTAGCTCTGCCATCACTTACCCTTTGCCCTCAGCACAGTCCAATGGAGGGGACAGCTTGAAGCAGTTAGTGCCCAGCAGTTCCCAAAGCATGGTGGCACTTGCAGGTGGGCTTTGGAGCCTCAGGACACGTGCCAGACTGAGGGCAGAGGCAGGCTCAGGCTGGGGTAGGGCCTTGCCCACATGGTGCCCCTTCCCAGTGCCTGGCAGCAGGCAGCCTACCCCCAAGTGTCCAAGGAGGTCTCACCGGCGTGTGCAGTTGCAGTGGAAGAGGGGCTCACGGGCACTGTTGAGCAGCTGGAACCTGGTTTCCTGGGGCCTGATCTGGTGCTCACACTGGTCCAGGTGGTGGAAGCTGCGGCAGGCCCGGCGGGCATCTGGGGCAAGTTTGGTGGTAAGTGGAGCCCTGTCCACCAGAGAGGCCCAACCAATGCCCACTGCCATCCAGGAGAAACACTGGCACATGTGCTCAGCTACATAAACACAGTCTCCCTTCATCTCATGCCCTTTGTGCTCTCAGAGTGCCGTTTATACAGAAGTGTCCCCCCACACACACACACAGCAGTACCACTGTGGGGGGAGCTCAGAGTGCTGAGGGTGGTCAGGAAAGGCTTCCTGGAGGCACAGGCTGCTAAGCTAGGCTGGGAGAGAAGAAGAGAAGAGAGTGCTTCAGGCAGAAGGAACAGTATGTGCAAAGGCCCAGAGGTAGGAGAGAGCAGGCTGCTTTTGAGAATTAAGTAATTGTGAAACTGGAGTTTCGAGCTTGAGGGTCCCTGGGTGTTGGGACATCATCAGCTGTGGTAAACAGGAGCCATGGTGGGTGGATTCAGCGGGGAGTGACATGGTCAAATTTGTGAATTGTGAAAATCCCTTGCTGCAGTGTGATTTGATGGGAGAAGTTGGGAGACCCTGGGAGGTGTTTGGAGCAGGAAAGAAGGCAACACACGCCCCCCCACACACACACACACAGAGACAGGGACACCCCCTCACATCAGGCATCCCCAAGATTAGGTTCTAAGCTCACCCTGAGGTTTTAGGCCACCCTGTGGGTCCTGGAAGCCTAAATGGTGGACCCCTGGCTGGGCTATAGGAGCCACATCAGGCCTAGGGGAGGCCATGGGGGCCTGGAGGGCTGTGATGTTAGCTTTGCTGGGATGCCTGGATGCTTTCCGCTGCGACAGCCACTTCCGAGGGTGCTGCTTCGAACGAGGCTTGGTAGGGGCTGAGCTCTGAGGGCTGGAAGTCACAGAGGTAGCCGGGGAGTTCCAGGAAGCATTGTAGAAGGTCCTGGGCTGGAGGCGAGCAAGGGGCACCGAGCCATACGTCCTACACCTGGAGGGTGACAGTTAGTGGCAATTGGTGACCCAGACATGGCCTGGGTTGTCTCCATGGAGACCAAGGTTCTGCCAGACCCATCCCCCATCCCAATGGGTTGTGGGGGGCCCTCCCAGGATGCAGAGGAGAAGACAGCAGGACAAGACAGATAGCCCTCCTTCACCAGGCTTGGAGCCTGGGCTCCCCCTCTGCTGGGAAGTGACTCAAGAGAGGCACCCACGTACCCGCCCCACCAGTATCACGTACCCGCCCCACCAGTACCACGTACCCGCCCCACCAGTACCACACGATGCACGCCTCCTGCTCCTCCAGCACAAAGCAGGGGGTCTCCAGCACGTTGAAGAAGGCCACGCCCACAATGTCTGAGATGGAGTCGTGCTGATTCCTCAGGCATTGCTGAAACCTGCCCCAGAGCCAACACTTAGAACCCTGGACCACAGAAAGCTGTCTGACTCCTCTTCCAGCCCTCCCTGCCACTACCAGCCAGGTGGTTTGGAGTCCAAGAGTCCCTTCTCTTGGGCCTCAGCTTTCCTACCTGAACAGTGTGGTCTGGGCTGGCTGATCTTTAGGATTCTCTGGAATCCCAATGTCCACACCCAGGAACTGGGTAACTCCACCCATTCCCTGAGCCCCCAGCCCTCCCTGCCTGCCACCAACCTGGTATCACAATCACAGTGGGAGATGGTGTGGAACCGGTAGTTTCGGATGCCATAGTTGTACTGCAAGGGCGAGATGTTCTGTGGGCAACGGTCGTGTTCCCGGCAGCAGAGATCAGGGCCCTGGAAGACCCCTGCTGGGAGGGAAGGGGGCACCACCTCAGCAGGGTCCTGAGCACCAGACACCAGCTCTGCCCACCTGGTATCAAGAGGCAGAGACCTGGTTCTCACCCCAGCTCTGACACAAATGCCCTGGGGGGCCTCAGGCCCTCCACTCTCCATGAGACTCTCAGTTTCAAAGCTGAAAGAGAGCACACAGGCTGCAGCCCCAGTTGGGCAACTCCAAGTGCTGGGCAGCACACCCATTGGAACATAGAAAGGGCTTCCTCAGGGGAATTGGAGACTGCCTCCAGAGTTTCCAAGCTCATGTCACAAACAAAACTCCAAAGTTATGAAAGTATGTATAATGGGATGGCAAATAGGCAGGATGCAACCTTTCACAGTGGCACAACAAAGTGTTGCCAGGATACCAACCTGCTCTGACTCAGGTTCCAAGTCCTCCCTCAACCTTCCACACATATGTACAGACTAGCTGTACTGAGAGTGCAAGAAAGTCGTCCGTGTTTATCACCATCCAAGCAATAGCGTCCTTTACTGAGCATTTCCTGCATGCCTGGCACTTCCCACACCCAAGCTCCCAGCAGCCCTACGAGGGAGGTGTCACCTTCATTTTACAGGTGAGGGAACTGTTCAGAGAGGGAAAATGACTTGTTCAGCTTGGATGTGCTGAGTTGGGATTTGAACCCAGGCCTCTGGTCTTGGTGCTGGTTCCACTGGGCACCCTGTACCCATAAAGCCTCCTCTTGGGTCATGGCTTTTTGGCTCAGCCACCTCTGGATCCACCCCAGCCTGCCCCATCCCATGGATGGTGATCGGTGAGGATTCCTGGGTTTGAGTAAGACTTTCCCCATCCATGACCTCATTTAAGGATCCCATGATGAGACTCATGGTCAACCCCATTTTACAAATAAAAAAATCGAGGTTCAGAGTGGCCAAGTCATTCCCCCAAGGACACACAGCCTCGGAAAGTGGGAGCCAAGGCTGAAGCCTGTGCTTCCCCCACCAGATCCCCAGCCCACACCCCCCCGTGGCTCACCCAGCTCCGAGGAGTTCCCAGCAGAGTCCCCAACTCCACACCACAGCGTTCCAGGCATGGTCCAGCCTCTCTTCACTCGCTGGCGCCCTTGGCCAGGTGCTCCATTCTGCCCTGCTGCCCGCTTCTCTCTGGCCCCTGCTGGCCTGTCCTCAGGCCCGCGGCAGGCCTCCCACTGACTCTGAAGGGTGGCCAGTGCTCTCTGCAGCTCGGGTCCAGGCGTGTGGATGAAGGAGCTCCGGGTGGTCTCATGAGTGCAGAGGGCACTGAAGACTTTGGTGAGCTCCGGTTCGTCCTGCCAGCTACATGCCTGCAGCCTCCTGTGCACATCCCAGTGGGCGTGGAATAGGGCCAGTCTCTGGGCATCCTTGCCCAGGAAGCTCAGGGACCCCAGGGGGCTGCCACGGATGGGCCTGGCCAAGTGGCAGGAGGTGCTGTCCCAGCGGAAGGCAGGAGAGCCCCCCAGAGCCACTCCCAGGAATCCCAGCACCTGCAACAGCTCTGTCAGAATGCCCATTTTGCCCTGACCCAGCCTGGTCAGACAAAGCCCCTGGGATGCCTGCCCTAGGCGGTCCCACGAGGCAGTAGTTTAGCAGCAGGAGCGGAAGCAGTGCCCAGCAGGCCCTGGTGCAGCAGGGCCAATGAATGGAGCTGCGGAAGGAGGAGGAAAGAGGCTGGAGTATGGGGTGATCTTGGGCTTGTAACCGAATCCACCGGCTGGGCAGGCTGCTGATTGGCTGAGGAGGGCACTTGCCAGGGCCCACGCCCCCACTCACCCTGCCTTTCTCAGCACCATCCAGTCACCTGCTGCCAGCCCCGCCTGGATGGGGACTGTGGGAGCCAAAGCCTTGGGCCATGGGGGCGGGGCCAGGAGTTCTGCATCTCCGCGGAGAGGGAAGAGGGTTCAGGGGCTTGGAAGAGACCCCAGAACCTGTCCTTGTCCCCTTCTACCCCAGTGGAGGCTCTCACGCTCACCTCCACCAAGCTGGCAGAGAGCCATGGACCTTGGCCTGGGCTGGGTCAAGGAGGAGAGGGCAGGATTGGGGCCTTAGGGCTACTACCCTAGGAGCTCCCAAGGCTTCTAGGAATGGAAGTGCCCATCCCCAGGCCACCTGATGTGCTCCCCCTCCTCAGTCCTGGTTCTTAGAAAGACTCTTGGCATACCCAGGGGACAGCACCCCAGGGCTCTCCACTTCCCGAGACTAGAAACACAATCCTGGCCCAGCAGCAACCCTCCTGGTCTGATAGATGGGGGAGACACAGCCAGTGCAGGACTTGAGAGCAACATAGGGCAGGGCTGATGCTGTGGATTTGAAGGAACCACAGTCCCCAAAGGAGCAGAGAGTGACCCAGGGGGGATAGGTCTGTGGCCACCTACATTCCGGGACTATGGCCACCTGGAGGACATAGCAGGCATCATGTGTCCCCCAAGACAGGGGTCTCTCCATCAGGGAGGGGCTATACCCACACTTGACCTGTGGCCCCAAGCCTGGCTTCCAACCATCTGGTAAAGCTACAGTATTTACACCCATAGGGCAGATGAAGAAACTGAGGGCTCAGTGAGGTTGGAAAAACCTCAGGTGTCAGGTCCCAGCTGGGGAGAAGTTAGAGGCTGGGAGTGCAGCAGTTGGAGGGTTGGCTGGGAGTCAGGGCTGGCCAGGACAGTGACTTGTTTGTCCATCTGCCTGCCAGCCTACTACTTCCCCAACTTCCCCCTGACCTCCATCTGAGTCTCTTCCGGAAGGATGAGCTCCAGTGAGACAGATCCAGGGGCAGAGCTGGGGCAGGGGAGCTCACTGTGCAGAGGAAGAAGGGGCTGCAGGGCAGGTAGGCCCATCTCTGTGGCTTCAGAACCAGCCTGGGCCTGTGGCCCAAAGGTCATAGCTGGGGACAATGAAGAGAAGGGAAAGAGGGTGGGGGTATCCCAGGGGCGAAACTCCTTCTCTCCAGAGGTTGGGAAAGGGGGTGTGGAGTAGAGCAAGTGGTGGTAGGAATGGTAGGGAGTCCTGGGGTTCCCAAGGGCAGCAAGGACACGCTGATCAAAGGGGAGATCCTCTGGGAAGGATTCTGATGTTTGAAAACCATCATTCTGGTACTTTCTGCTGTTATAGGAACTGCCATCCACCTCTGCTCCCCTTTTCCATATTACAGAGCCCCTCCCTGCTTGTCACCTGGAACGGCCAGGAGGTATCGTAGCAGAAACCCAGCTTTTAGGGTCAGACAGACCCAGCTTGGGTCTTGACATCATGTGACCTTAGTCTTAGAGGTCTTCACTTCTCTGAGACTTAGTTTCCTCATCTGCAGATAGGCACAATCATAGTATCACCTCACGGGACTCTGAGTGAGACTCTCAGCCCAGTCCCCAAGGCATCTAAAATACTGTCACTAAAGCCTCGGGATGCTCCTAGGCAGGAAGTAGTTTAACCAGGAGAAAGCAAGTCCCAGGGTTTTTGGGCCATGGCATCTGTGATGTCTGCCAGCTCTGCCTGGATGAAGACTGTGGGCCTAGTGGCCCAGCCACCACCTGGTTACACATAACTTCGGGCTTGTCCCTGCCCCTTTCCGGGTCTTGGTTTCCTCCCCTGTACAGTGAGAAGTACAGTGGACCTGAACTTTGAGGTCTCTTCCTGTCTGGGCCCCAAAGGGAGGCAGGTTGGGGCCTGCCTAGGCCTCAAGGGAGGGTGTCACTTGGGCTTTCCATCCTGACTCCGCCCAGATGGCCACATGAGGTAGCCTACAGGACAGGCTTAGCACCCTTCCTCCCACCCGGGTGCCCATCAGAGACCTCAGGGCAGAGGAAGGAGGGGGCCAAACCAGGAGGACAGGACAGGCTGGGCCTTGCAGATGGGAGGGGGCCTGAGGCTTTTCTCTGGGTCCCCACCTGTCGGGGTGGGGCAGGGGACGTGGTGGATGCCAGTGGGGAGTGAGGGACAAGGGTCTCTGGGAGGATGTGTTCCCTCCTTCCCCCATCTGATTGTCTGTCTCTGTCTCTTTCCATCAGTCCCCAGCACTCTGTGTCCCCTCCTGGCTTCTCTCTCTCCCCTCCCGGCTTCTCTCTCTCCCCTCCCTGTCTCTTGGTCTCTTTCTCTCTCTGGCTGTGATTCTTACCATTTCTTTCTGTCTCCTCCACCCCTATCGGTCGACATTTTTCTGTCTGTCTCTCTGACTCTAACTCTCCGTCTCATTTCCTCTTTCCATTTTTCTCTGTCTCTCTCTCTCCTCTGTCTATCTTTAGAGGTTTTCACTGCTTTCCCTATTTCATTCTCTCTCTCTGTCTCTCTTCTCTGCCTCCCTCTCTATTCTTCTTTCTTATTTTTCTGCCCTTCCATCTGTTTGATTATCTCTCTGTGCTTCTCTCCCTCTGCTCTTGCCCTCTTTTTTCCATTTCTTTCTTAATTTCTGTCTCTCTCCCCCTCATTTCTCCCCTCTGCGTTATTCTCTGCCTCTATTTCTCTGTGTCTTTTGGTTTCTCTCCTCCCTTTTTTCCCTCTCTTTCTCTCTTCTATATCTCTCATTCCCTTCTTTTTTGTTTTTTCCTCTGTCTTTGGTGTGTGTGTGTGTGTGTGGTGTGTGACTCCCTCTGTCTCTCTTTTTGTGTTTCCACCTCTCTCATAATTCTTCTCACTTCCTCCTTTCTCTGTCTGCTTTTCCCCAGGACCACAGAGGGCACTCAGTGTTGTGCCCTGCCCTTTCCAATACACATTTTCCCAACCATGACCTCATCGGAGGCTCACAGTCCCTGCCCCTCCCTGGGGAGATAGGCAGGGAGGGGCTCCTCATCCCACAGTCTAGATGGATGGAGTGAAGCCCAACAAGAGAGTGACTTGCTGGGAGTCACCTAGAAGCCAGGTCTGACTTCCCCTGGCATGAGGGGAGGGTCTCCCCAGGGTCTTGGAGACTCTTGGCTCCCCCACAGCCTCCCCACCTCAAAGTCTTCCTCCCCACTGGCCTGAAGGGTGCCCTCCTGCTGTCCATTGGAGCTGGGACTCCCAGCCTTATCCAGAGGGCTCTCTGCAGCTCTCTGTGCCAGGAGAATGGGGCGGGCAGTGCCTAGCTCCAGAGCATTCTGTGTTCATTCAAAAACAAATTGTTACTGAGTCTACTATGTGCCAGGCACAGGTCAAGACCCTGGTCAGAGCAAGCTTTTGAGAGAGGCAGGAAGGAGGGACAGAGCATGCTCGAAAAAGGGGAATGAGTTTCCCTGGGGGGAAACAGGTCTGCAGCCAGCCAAAGAGGGGACAGGGCCTGGATGTCAATTGGGTCTTTCAGGAAACTGCTGCTAAGATGGAGTTAGAAGTACAAGACATTTACTGAAGGAAAGGTCTATGAAAGATAAAGGTGGAGGGAGCAGAACAGGGCAGGGAAAGCCTTCATATGATGCTTCAGGTCTGACATCTACGGCAAGAGAGGGAAGGGAAGGAGCATTAGATAATAAGACCCTCACATTTCTGTGCCACTCTGAGAAAGTCTCAGCCAGCCAACAGAGATCTCTGGTGCAAAGACTGCCCAAAGAGGAGTCTAAACTGGGCAGACATGGCCAGGTCTTAGTGCCCCAGCCATGCCCAGTCATTGACTGGGGGCTTCCCAGGAACACAGCGTCCTCTGCTCCAATGCTGCTTCAGACCCTGAAGGTCCTGCAGCTGGAGGCTGTCAGCTAACCACTCTCTCGTAGCTGATGGCTGCCCCATCTGGGAGCTTACCCACCCATTTGGCTGGGGCAGCCACCACTGCTGACCAAGACAGAAAACCCAGTGAGACAGAGTCTGGCATCTGGGAAGGAAGCCCAGAAAGCAATCTTCTTCCAGGAGATCCCAAAGCTATGGAGTAGGAATTTATGAGCACAGGACCATACCTGTAAGATTTCCAGGTAGGAGTTCAGCCCCTAGAACACCAGGCATCAACTAAACCCATCCCTGGGTCTGAGGGAATAAAGCATGAGACCCAACTTGTGTCTAAAACTAAACGTCTCAGTAGATGGGAAGAAACACATTAGATTCCATTCAAGAGCTTACTAAACTAGAATAGAAGAGAGGGAGAGAAGAGAGTCAGAGAGACTACAGAAACCATTCTCCCTTACTGAGCAGCGTTAGAAGCTGTGGAGGTTTGAAAAGATGTGCACAAATTCTTTTATACTCCTTCCTTCAAATGGTGGAGCTGAATTCCCCTCCCTTAAGTATGGGCTATACTTAGTGACTTGCTTCTAACAAATACAGTGTGGTGGAAGTGATGTAACTTCTGAGACTAAGTCATAAATGTCATTGTGCCTTCGTCTTGCTCTTAGATCACTCGCTCTGGGGAAGCTGGCTGCCATGTTGTGAGGACACTCAAGCAGCCCTATCAAGAGGCCCATGTTGTGAGGGAGGAACTGAGGCTTCCTGTCAACAGCCTTGTGAGTAAGCCACTTGGAAGCAGACATTTAAACCCCAGTCAAGCCTTTGGGTGAGTACAGCCCCACCTGATTATTTATTTATTTATTTATTTATTTATTTATTTATTTATTTTGGTAACAGCTTTCCTGAGATATAATTCACATATCATACCATGCACTCATTTAAAGTATACAATTCAATGGTTTTGAGTATGTCCATAGTTGTGCAACCATCACCATTATCTAACTTCAGAACATTTTCATCATCCCCCAAAAGAAATCCTGCACCCAGTAACTGTCATTCTGCCTTCCTCCCTCCCTGTAGCCCCTAGTAACCACTAATCTACTTTATGTCTCTATAGAGTTGCCTACTCTATACATTTCATATATAAAGAATCATACAATATATGCTCTTGTGCAATTGGCTTCTACCTCTTAGCATAATATTTTCAAGATTCATCAGTGTTGTAGCATGTATCAGTACTTCATTCCTTTTTATGACTAGATAATATTCCATTGTATGGATATACCATATTTTGTTTATCTGTTCATCAGCAGATGTACATTTGAGTTGTTTTCACTTCTTGGCTATTATGAATAAGGCTGCTATGAACATTAATGTACAATTTTTTGTGTGGACACATGATTTTCTTTCTCTTGAGTATATGCCTACAAGTGAAATTGTTGGGTCATATAGTAACTCTATATTTAACATTTTGATGAACTGCCAGACTGATTTCCAAAGTAGTTGCATCATTTGACATTCTCACCATCAGTGTGTGAGAGTGATTTCTCCACATCCTTGCCAACCTTAGTTATTGTCTGTCTTTATAGCCATTCTATTGTGAAGTGGTATCTCATTGTGGTTTTTATTTGCATTTCCCTGATGGCTAATAATGTTGAGCATCTTTCCATGTGCTTATCGGCCATTTGTATATCCTTTTTGGAGAAATATGAATGACATCATTACTGGAACCTCATAAACTCTGAGCCAAAACCGCTCAACTAAGCTACTCTTAAATTCTTAATCTTCAGAAACTGCGTGAGATAATAAACGTTTCTTGTTTTGAAACACTAAATTTAAGGATTTTTAAACAGCAGTAGATAACTAACATAGAAATATTCCATTAAAATAAGGAACACATCATGGGTGCCTATTAGTGCTACTGAAAGTCCCAGCCAATGCAATAAGACAAGAAAAAGAAATGCAAATTGTCAAGTTTGGAAAAGGAGAAACAAACTTTCATTGTTTCTAGATTGATTTTCTATCTAGAAATTTCAAATGTATCCAATACCCCAGGGTGTAGGGAAAGCAGTATGGTAGAATGGAGTAAGCCAAGGACAGACCCGAATTTGAGTCCTAGCTTTCTGTGTGATCTTGGGCAAGTTCTTTAGCTTCTTGGGCCTCACTGGGAAAGTGGAGATAGTACGGCATGAGATTAATATGAGTGTAAGTAAACTTAATATGAGGGTAGTGACTGACAGACAGTAGCCTTTGACAAATGGGATCTTCATTTAAGGAGGGAACTTTAGGGCAGGAGCCAGGCCAGATGACAATGTGACTGACTTAATACCGTTCCCCAGGCTGCAGAACGTGGGCTCCTTCCATTTCCTCAGATGACTCCAGCCTGCTAGTGGGGCCCTAAGAATCCCAGGTATTAAACCCATAGCCTGGGGTTAATCCCTGGCTCCACTTCCCCTCACTGGGAAGCCTTGGACAAGTCTCTTACTTTTGCTGAATCCCCATGATATATTCTACTGATTGGGACCATCATTTCTACCTTTCTTACTTCCCACGGGTGTAGTGAGGCTCAGAGGAGGGGAAAGGAACTCACTGAGGCGAAAACTTCACAGTAAACCAGGAACTGTAGGGAAACCCATTAGGAACAAGGGGAAGAATGGGCCCTGAGACCACTGTCTAGCTGTACAACATCGGGGCCACAAATTGTCTTGTGGTATGATACAGAATGAGGCTGAGTGCGAGATCCACATCCCTCCTGTTCAGATGACACTTGACATTTACAGTCCCACCACACCACGGTGGTAGGGTTGCCAGATAAAATAGAGATGCCCAGTTAAATTTGAGTATTAGAAAACAATGAATAATTTTAACGTACATGTATGCCCCAAACACTGCAATTAGTTTTTGGCTATCCGAAATTCTATTTTAACCGGGTGTCCTGTGTTTTTATTTGCTACATCTGGTAACCCAGATGAACAGGGCAGTGATTCGTTACCCCATTTCACAGTGGAGGCACAGGGAGGAGAACAGACTTCCTCAAAGCTCTGCTACTTAGCTATTCTTTCATTCTACACAGGCTCCTTGGCTGAGGTTTAACCTGGACTGTTTATGTTCATTCTAACTCAGATATCTTAGATTACATCCACTTCTTCTCAGGCCCTCAGAGGCCCTGGGGGACTAACTCACTCATCAGAATGAAGAGGGTGGGAAGCATAAAAGAAGACTCAAAAGGCTCAGAGAGAAGAATGACTACAGAATCTGGCCTCTAGTAGCCTAAATAGTAACTCTCCCGTTTCTACATCCAAGAACTCAGGTTATGAAGCACAGTTTCATCTGTGAATTTGCACAAGGTCAACGGCAGAGGGGATTTGGAGCTATGACCAGTCTCCGAGCTTTGAGCTTCCTGACATCCAGGGCTCTCCTTGCTGTTCTGGGGGCTGGACAAGACTGCCTGGAGAGCAGCCCCCTCATGCCAAGACTAGGGAGTTAGGAACAGGAAGGCTTGTGGGAAGCCCCTGGAGTTTGGTCCAGCCTTTGCTGCCACCTACTGGACACTCAGTGCCAGCACCTCCTTGAGAATCACCCCCCAAAAAGGTTATTTTGCCCCTTTCTTATCCTTTGTGCCTTGTCCATAGTCTTCCTTGTCCAGGGTCTACCCTCTGACTTGTTATAGGACCCGGAACAAGCCCTTTGCTTCTCTGGCTCTCAGTTTTCTCTCTTAGAATAGGGGTTCTTCAAACAGCAGCAGGCCTGATCTTTCTAAAATGCAAATTTGGCCAGGTTCCTCCCCTATCTAAATCTGTCTCCTGACCCCCCTGGCCCTCAAGCTGAAGCCTGGCAGGCTCTGCAGGATCTGAGCCTGGCTGACCTCACCCACTCCCCACTTCTCCACACCAACCACACAGAGCTACAAAACATCCTCAGTTACCAGGCTCTCTCAAGGCCTTTGCTCATGCTGTTCCCTTTGCCTAAAAAAACACTCTTCCCCCTCCTTCACCTGGCTTGTTTCTATTCATCCTTCAGATGTTGGCTTAGTCATTCCTTCCAGGAATCCCCATCCCCACCCCCATGTCCCCACACCAGGATGGGTGAGCATTTTAGATCCCCGCTGAGGATTGGTTGAAGTCTCAAGAGAAAATATGGTCCTCGAAGAGGTGAAAGGTCAGGCCAGGGGGCTTAGGGGAGCATTGTGGGTAGACACGGCTCAGGGTTCAAAGTGACCTGATTTGCCATCCCATTCTGTCATGGTTGGATGGTGAGCGTGCCCATCAGCCAATGATTCCACCTCTCTAAGTACCTGTTTTAAAGATAAACAAATCAAACTATGTCTACAACAGCACTAAACAATAGAACTCTAATGCAAGCCACGAATGTAATTAAAAATTTTCTAGCCATAGTTTAAAAAGTAAAAGAAAGAGGTGAAATTAATTTTAATAATATATTTATGTATTCCAATGTGTAAAATATCTTTTCAACATGTAATCAATATTTAAAAATTATTAGCAAGCTATTTTACATCCTTGTTTTTATACTAAGTCTTTGAAATCCTGTGTGTATTTTATACTTACTGCGCATTTCAATTCGGATTCCACATTTGGAGCCATGTGCCACTAAAGGCCACTATTGGACAGCACAGCTCTATGTCTTGATCTGTATAGTGGTTACACGGGTGTGTACTTATGTAAAAATTCACAGGGTTGGACACTTAAGACTTTGTTCTTTTTTGCATGCAAATTATATCTAATCTTGGGGGAAAAAAAGAGTGATTCCCAGGTTTCTGGTCTGAACCTGGATAGACAAAGGGAGGGGCAATTTCCTGGAATGGGAAAGGTAAATAGACAGCTTGCAGGGCTGGGGAAGGCTGAGAGTCTGAGGGCCTTTGTTCCTTTAAGTCTTCATCATCCATAGGCCCCTGGAAAGTTTGCAGTTACCTGTCAGGGAGGTGTGTAGATCTTGGCTTTCCCCTGGTGGCCTGGTGCTGGTGCCTAGGCCTCCTTCTTGAGCCCTGGTGGGGAAGAGGGGGTCACAATGTCACACACACTTTCCTTCTGGATCCCACAATCCTAGGCTCTGCTCATTCATGCTGTCAAGGCTGTGGGCATTCCTTCTGCTACAATTGCCAGATTTAGCAAAATATAAAAGTCACTGAGTTAATTTTGAATTTCAGATAATGAATAATTTTTAGTGTAAGTATATCCATGGTGATATTTGGAACACACCTATACTAAAAAATTATCTGTTTATATGAAATTCACATTTAGCTGGGAATCTTGTGTTTTATCTGGCAACCCTACTTTTAGCTCATCTTCCAGGACTTGGCAGCTGAATCTGGCTCCACTTTCTTGCTGTGTGACCTTGGCCACTTCCTTGCTGTGTGACCTTGGCCACTTCCTTGCTGTGTGACCTTGGCCATATTTCTCTGAGCTTCAGTTTCCTCCTCTGTAAAATGGCCAATAATTCATTCCTCAATTACCTGTTAAAAGGATTCACTGAGAAAAATGTAAGAAAATACATTTTATAATGCCTGGCACATAGTAGGCCCTGAGCAAACAGTTGCTCCTTCTTTCCTGGGCTCCTGGAGGTACAGAGCAGAGATATACTGTTCAATGGGTACCCACCTACCTGCCCACACTGCCCAGGCACTGGACTCCATGATTTCTCTATGCCCTTTCATATTTAACTCCCCTTCATTAGTTTTTCCTTTCCTTTGTTTCCTGACTTTTGTCTATGCCTCATCTTTGCTGGGAATATCCCAGAATCCTTTAGGAACAGCCTAACTCCCAGGAATAGGGTCCTCCTGACCCAGCTCTCAGAAGATTCCAGAATATGGCCTTGATACCACTTGGTGGCCATGTCCCTAAACAAACAATACTACCCAGACCCGAATCTGAAAGATCAGGTGGCTCACACTGCATCTGACCAGCAGGACCACCATGAGGGCACAGCCCTGGGCCAGGCCCCAGTGGAAGGCAGAAAAAATGGACCCTGAGCTGTCCTGGAGGGTGGGGGGCTTGATGGCAGGGATGCAGCTTGACCCTAAGACCCACACACAGAGAATGAGAGGAGCCTGAGGCTAAATGTGAATTTCAGGGCTTAGGTGATGTGTCTGAGGGCACACAGCCAGGATTTGCCCATTTGCCCCAGATCCAGTGATGAGTGAGGCCATGCTTCTAACCTCCTCCTCTGTGGAAGGGTTGGGGTTGAGGAGAATTGGGTGTGCTTTCTCTTGCTTATTCTCACTCCCATCTGCACACATAGTCTTCCTCTCTGAGCCTACTGTACCCATGAAGAGTAACGTGGGATAGGGGTGGGGGACAGGCCCCATACCAGGTAAGGAGACTGGAGAAAGTGATGCTACCTCCTCACCCCCTACCAGAGTTGAGTGGTTCCTGGGATGCTGGAATCCTCTCTCCCTGCAATGAACAGATGATAAAACAGAGGCCCAGAGAAGGGCAGGGGCCTGTGAGTCCTAAAAGATCAAATAGACCATGTCCCCCAGACTCCTTGCCTCTCCCCACCTGGCAGGAAAACACCTGAGACCTAAGGCCCTTAATCACACTTTTCTCCCACTCTATAACCTGCCCTTTTCCACTCTTCAACCCTCTTGGTCCCCAAATCCCTTGGCTCAGGCCCCTGCTCCCCAAGGCTCTACGATGGCCTCGCATCTTGTAATGGCCATTTGTCTTGTGCTCCTAATCTCTATCGCTCCCCTCTGCCCCCTGGAGAGGGTCTGAATGCCTCTGCATGGGCTCCTACCCCTCACTGTCGCAGTCCTTTCCTTCCTTTCTAGACCCACCCCCTCCCTCCATCCCTCTACTAACCCACTCTGTATGACAGGGATGCAAAGCACCATTTCAACAGGAGCAGGTTTTGTAGGCAGATATCAATTTTGAGCCTGATTCTTACCAGCTGTGTGGTCTTGGGCATCGTAGTGTATTGAATTATGTCCCCCCAAGACTCACTGAAGCTTGGATTATGTCCCCAAGTTTCATATATTGGAAGTTTAATCCCCACTGTGACTGTTAAGAGGGTGAGAAATCCTATTATGGTAATTGAAAGTTGGAGCCTTAGGGCCAGCCCGTGGCTCACTTGGGAGAGTGTGGTGCTGATAACACCAGGCCACGGGTTTGGATCCCTATATAGGGATGGCTGGTTAGCTCTCATGGGAGAGCATGGTGCTGACAACACCAAGTCAAGGGTTAAGATCCCCTTACCAGTCATTTAAAAAAAAAAAATAGGACCATATAGTAATGAATAGATTAAAAATGGTGGTTAGGGGCATGGTTCTCAGGGCTTTAAAAGAAGAAAGAGGAGAATCTGTCCCTCTCTCTCTCTCTCTCTCTCTCTCTCTCTCTTTCTCTGCTGTCTCTGCTTTCACTGTCTTGCAATGTGAGACCCCTGGGTCACTGTTGCCACCACCAAGACCCTCACCAGGTGTGTTCCCTGGACTTTGGACTTCCCAGCCTCAGAAACTGTAAGCAATAAATTTTGTTTTCTAATAAATCACCCAGTTCTGTGTATTTTGTTATAAGCAACAGAAATGGACTAATACAGGCATGTCGCTTAACTTCTTTGGTCCTCTAGCTCCTCATCTGTAATAATACTTTCCTCACAATGCTAGGGTGAGGATTAAATTACGTAAAGGTCTTAGCACAGTGTGTGGCACATTATAAACATTCAATAAATATTAGTTGCTATTATTATTATTATTAATTATTAGAGGAGCAAGGGGAGAGAAAGGCAGGAGGAATGTTAGGGCTATTAAAATGAGAATTCTTGAGACGTCCAAAGCAAGCAGAGGGAGAAATCTATATTTTTAATTCTTCCCCACCGGAATGAACATTTTTCTATTCGGCACAATTTGTTGTAGGCATCAAATAATATTAAATCTATGTTGTGTCCTAGCAGGATAAATGCCAACATCGCCAACAGAGCTACCAGGGTCTATAAGTACCTTAGTGCGTGAAAGCAGAGAAGATATTACTTGACATATTTTTGAAGCTGAAGTGCTTCTAAGTTTGGTAGTTCCAATTCTGTTATTTCTTGGGAAAGTTTGTAATAACAAGAACATGAAGAAATAAACAGTGCTGGTTCCCTAATATTAAAGTTTCAGGAATGTGGTTATTGCTTTTCAGAAAAGACCATGAGAATGACCTCATTTCTAACCAAGGAAAAGTTGAACTCTTCTTTTAGTCTGCCTTATGAATCCAATAAAAAGAGCAGGGTGGAATATAATAAGTTAATCTTAGTTGTAGCCGATGGCTTCGATATCTTTTCAGACTTTTTTTTCAATATCTTTTAATAATGATGATTCTCTATGACTTTTTCAGAGGATGTAGCAGCTCAAGCAGGAATCTTTTTAAAAGTATTTTGAAAGCTCACTCTGTGCTGAGCCTGTTCCAAGTATGCTCACACAACTTTCTGAGGTAGGAATAAATCAGAGCACACCTGTGGTTAAACAAGTTGGGCTTATCACTTGTTGGGGGTGGAGGGGGTGGGGATGTGACCCATGAGGAACAATGGGGCGTCTCAGTAACAGTGTGAGAAAGGATGTATAGGACTTGTTTGGGCTTGCGTTAGATGATTTGGGGGAGGGTTTATGGAAGAGGGGCTTTGATTGGATGTGTCTATGAGTGGGATCTTGATATATCTTACCTAGAAAGAGGGAAGAGTAGACTGAGGCTAAAGCTGTAATTTCTATATGAGCCAGGAAAGGGAAATGTATGGCCATTTTTGTGGTTTGGACAATCTTTTGCTCATGTTTTGTCTGGGTTTGGGCATGATTAGAGTGTCCTTGATTGATGTTCATGTTCCGTGAAAGTTTTATGTTCAACAGGAGAACACTAAGGTCTATTTGTGAGTGCCAGGCCACCTCCTTGAAGTCAGGGGCTGTTTCTCTTTTTCTCATAGCCTAGACTCAAATCCAGGTTTGTGTAACTGGAAACATCTCCCGTGTCACTTTCTGTTCACAGTAACCTGAGAAGACGCTGTCAGACTAAGAATTTCATCTCTGAGTTTATTTCATCTACTATGTTTACACCTTACTCAGGTCCAACCCATAACAGTCCCTGGGACAATTGTAGGTACTTCATAAATGTTTGTTGAATAAGTGCAACAATGAACATGGCTGTCAAGATCTCCAGAGAAGATTGCCTGGGTCCAAATTGCTGCTCCACCATCTATTAGTAAGCAATTTGATACAATTTGTATTAACAGCTAATCTACAATCCATATTCAATTTTATTACCTGTCTCAATATGTCAATTACAGCTATTCCATCACCACCACCACCACCACCATCCCAGTCCACGATCCAATTTAGAATCACACACCACATTTTGTTGTCACGCCTCTTTAGTTTCCTTTAAACTGGAACATTTCCTCAGCTCTCTTCTGTTTTTCATGAAACTGACAGTTATTTTGTAGTGTCCCTCGATTTGGGTTTATCTGACGCTTCCTCATGAGATTTGGGCTACACATTTTTGACAGAAACCACAGAAGAGATGTTGTGTCCTTCTCAGTGCATCTTATCAGGAGGCACATGATCTGTACTAGACCCATTATTGGTGATGCCAACTTTGATCACTTTGATTCTCTTGTTCTGCTAGGTTACATCTCTGTAAAATTACTATTTTCCTTTTATGATCAATAAGTAATTTGTGCGAGACACTTTTACTGATGTTTAACCTGTTTCTCTAGTTTAACCATTTATTATTGATTTTCTAACCTCATCGTGTTTATTAATTGACATTTTACTAAGTGTCTCCCTTCTCATTTATTTATTCACTTTATTTATGTCAGTAAAGACCCATGGATTACTATTTTACTCATTTAATTGCACTCTATTACTATCATTATGTATTTTGATGCTGAAAGTGGGTATCTCAAGTTAGCGCCTGTGTCCTTTGACACGTTCCCATCATTACCACCATTATCCTTACATTCCGGTGAACAAGGTGTTCCCAGCTTATATGGTACTTTCCGGAATCCGCATTTTCTTCCAGGCGCCCTAATCCCCGGCTCTTTGAAAAGCTGCTAAATAGTGATGTGTTCCTCAACTTCCTGCCCGCAGGCGGAACCTTAGAGCCCCGGGCGTGGGCCGGAAAACAGTGCAGAGGACAAGCCTCTTCCGGTTGGGGCCGGAAGTCCCTCCTATAGGGGCGGCTCCGTGTCAGGTGACACGGAGCCCGCGTAGGAGGGGTCGAAGGTCCGGCCCAAGAGGCTGACGGGACAGTAGGACTGGCCGACAGACCGATAGACTGGGACGGCCTCGGCCGCGTTAGCTGCTCGGAGGCAGGTACGTGAGGGGCTAGGAAGGTGGCAGCGGCAG
Organism: Cynocephalus volans; assembly: GCF_027409185.1. Lineage (NCBI taxonomy): Eukaryota > Metazoa > Chordata > Mammalia > Dermoptera > Cynocephalidae > Cynocephalus > Cynocephalus volans. The sequence goes on from NC_084461.1 coordinate 204,718,661, forward strand.
TCAGTGTTGGGGGGCGGGAGATCCTGTTCCGCCTTCCTGGGGCTCACGGGCTGCGACACCTGAGCCCAGGGGCCCAGAGACAAGCTCGACCCTGCCCCGGGCCCTCCTGCCCAGAACAGAGGTCGGCAGACATTGTGTTCTTCCGTCCCATGATTACAGATTGAGTAAACTGAGGCCTTGAGAAAGGGAAGGGCTCCCACGAGCTCTCCTTTCCAATCAGAGTTCACCCTGACGCCCGTTCTGTCCCCTGTGCGGGGCCGCCTCTCTTTTGTGCGAGTGTATTTAACGAGTTTGCCCCCAGTGGAGAGGCCGAGGCCGAGCGTGGTGAGCAGAGTTGGGCTGAGAGTAAGAGAACTGGGTTCGACACTTTTCACTATCGACAGACAGTTGTGCGTTCTGGGTCAAATCCCTTCCCTGTGCTGGACCTCATTTGTAAAACGGGGCAGTGTTTCTCAGTATGGTTCTCACGCCATCTGCTTTGAAATCCCCTGGAATGCCGGCTTTACAGTGTGAAACTCAAATAAGACATGTTTAGAATCTGGGTAGGAACCTGGAAAGCTGCGTTTTGAAGTATGCCTTGAGGGTCCTATACATACTGATGTTTGAAGCTCATTGATCTTAAGTGCCTTCCTGCTGTGAATACTAGACGTTCATTCTTCGCTTAGAGGCAGCTGCAGCCAGTTCAGGAACTTTGGAGGAAATGGCATGTTTAGCCCAGAAAAGTGAGCACTGGAAGAGAACTGTGCTTAAAAACTGAAAAAATTGGTATGGCGAAGAGGGCTTCCACTTCATCTTTGGGGCTGAAAGAGGCAGAACTAAGACTAATAGGTGGATTCTACAGGAAGACAAGTTTTTACTTAAGGGAAGACTCGTCAGAGATGACCAGCGATGGAATGGATAGCCTCCCGGTCGAAGGAGGTATACAGGTAGTAGATGGAGGTCCTTTCCAATTCGAAAGTCTCTGATTCTAAATAGTTATTTTGAATCTGATGCTGACTCCACCCTCAAAGTAAATGTGACTTTTCTTTTTTCTGTTCTCTTTTCTTGACACCTCCATCCCCCCAGCCTACGTCTCCTGTAAGTAAGGCCAACATGTCTGATTTTATGTAATCTCTTCCTGGTTGTCCTATGAACCATCCTTCTTTCCAAGGACTTTGGAATAACCCAGTATCTGATAGAAGCACCTTAAATATTTGTTGCATGAATAAGTAAACAGGGTCTCACCCCATTGGTTAAGAGCTTATTTTCTTAGAACAACTTGGAAACACCTCTGAAGACTTTGTATTTGACCAGGAGCAGCTAGTGAACTCTTTGGAGCAAAGAATTGAGGAATCTCATTTCGAGGGGCCCCTTGTTCAGGCCAGCCTTCTCCTCCCTGGGACGTAAATCCCTCTTTAATCTTCTCCAGCAATGTGTAGATAGATGTGAGAGAATTTTTGCAGTCTGTAGGCTAGCTTTCCATCCAGCGTATAAAACCAGTACTCTTATGGACTTGCCTTGCGAGTTCATCCTCACTTACATGTAGTTCGCAGATGATGCTTCTAGCATATCTCTAAGTTTTCTAATCAAACATCAAATTTCCTTATTTTATGCTTTACAAAACTCTAAGTAGATCACTTTTTCAACACCTGTTAGAATGCATAGGAATGCTTATGTTGTCTTGTGGAGCAGAGAGTCCATATTTTGACCCGATTCTGCTGACTACCTCCCCTCCCCGCCCCAAAAGGTTTGGGTTGAGCTAAAACTTCCTGCCTGTGTTCCCTACTTGTTTGTGTTTCCTTAGATTCTTTTTTTTTTTTTAAAGTGAAAAGCTTATTCAGATGGTATCCCAAGTGTTGGGTAAAATGATCTTAACTTCAAGTTTTTAAAACTTCTCAGTCTGAAAATTTCCTGAAGGAGTACCTGAATTGGTGTTTTCATAAGTGTGTTCTTCAGGCCACTGGTCTGAAAGATGCCTCTGAAAAAGTGTTCGATGGTAAAAATAAGTTTGGGAAAAGCTACATATCATTATCCTTTCTTGGAGCTTCTCTGTGTATTAAAGGCACTGTGAAGTCCTGCAATGAAGAAATGTGCTTTATAAGGAAAATAACTTGTGTCACTTGTTTAATCTAGTGTTACCAAACTTGTTTGATGTGAAACCTTTTTTTTTTTAATTGAAGCACACATTGGCAAATTCTGACCTAGAGCAGAGGTCTGCATACTAAAGCCTGTGAACCAAATCTGGCCCTGCTGCTTGTTTTTGCATGGCCTGTGGGCTAAGAATGGCTTTTACATTTTTAAATGGTGGAGAATAAATCAAAAGAAGAATAACATTTCATGACATGTGTCAGTTATAGGAAAGTCAAATTTCAGTGTTCATTTCAGCCACACCCACTTATTACATATTGTCTTTGGCTGCTTTAATGGTACAACAGTAGAGCTAAGTAGTTGCCACAAAGACCGTGGTCCACAAAGTCTAAAGTATTTACTATATGGCCCTTTACAGAAGAAATTTGCCACCCCCTGACTTGCATCATGTACACTTTTCTAACTTTTTATTTTAAAGTAATTTTAGACTTACAAAAAACTTGCAAAAATAATCAATGAATTTTGTTTACCTTTCACCTAACTTCCCCTAATGTTAGCACTTTACATAACTATATTAAAATTATCTAAACAAGAAATTTAACAATGATACAGTATTACTAACTGATCTATAGAGTTTGTTTAAATTTTGCCTTTTGTACCACTATGTCCTTTTTCTGTCCCAGGACCAAGTCCAGGATCCTAGTTGCATTTAGTTGTCAAGTCTCTTTAGTCTCTTCCAATCCGGGACAGTTTCTCAGTCTTTTTTGATCATTTATAACTATAAATGTTTGAAGAGAATTGGCCAATTATTTTGTAGAATGTCTCTCAAATTTGTATTTTTAGATTTAATTCACATACCGTAAAATTCATTATTTTAAAGTGTACAACTCATTGGTTTATAATATATTCACAAGGTTGTTCAGTCATCACCATTACCTAATTCTAGAACATTTTCATTACCCCCAAAAGAAACCCTGTACACATTAGTAGTCACTCTCTGTTCTCTCCTCTTCCCATCTCCTGGAAAGCACTAATCTCCTTTCTGTCTCTGGATTTGCCTGGTTATTTAATATAAATAGAATCATACAATATGTGACCTTTTGTATCTGGCTTCTTTCATTAAGCATAATATTTTCGAGGCTCATTCATGTTGTAGCATGTCTCAGTACTTCATTCCTTTTTATTGCTCAATAATATTTCATTGTAGGGATCTACCACATTTTGTTTATCCACCAATTTATTCATCTGTTGATTGACACTTAGGCTGTTTCTACCTTTTGGTAATTATGAATAATACTGCTGTGAACATTTATGTACAAATTTTTGTTTGAACATATTTTCATTTCTCTTGGATGTATACATACCTAGTAGTGGAATTGGTGGGTCATATGGCAACTCTATGTTTAACTTTTTGAGGAAACACCAGACTTTTCCATAAGCAACTGCACCATTTTATATTCCCACTAACTATTTATGAGGGGTTCAATTTCTCCTCATCCTCACCAGCACTTGTTATTGCCCATTTTCAAAAATTGTATTCATCCTAGTGGGTGTGAAGTGGTATCTCATTGTGGTTTTGACTTGCAGTACCCTAATGACTGATGATGTTGAACATCTTTTCATGTACTTATTGGTCACCTGTATATCTTATTTGGAGAAATGTCTGTTCAGATCCTTTGCCCATTTTGTAAGTGGGTTTTTTGTCATCATGCATAATTTTAAATGTAAATATTCAGACAGTTTGCAGATCCCCTGAAGCCCTTTGAAGTAACTCAGAGTGAGCAGAACTGTAGAATCTGAGGCAATGCCAGTAATTCCCTGATCTGAATGTAGTTAGATTTGGACATGGCGAAGCAGAGTAAGTTGTCCATTTGAGACTACTGACCATGCAGAACTTTGCTCAGCCCAAACCACTGCTTACCATGCAGAGTTTGGGTGTCCGTGGTCAAGTGAAAGGGGTACTGCTTGCGTCCAGAAACTACAGCATCATCCAAGACTTAGTAAGACCACTTGAGATCCTTCTATTTGGGAGCTACTCTTGGTGTTTCTCTGGTTACAGTCAGGGAGTAGAGAAGAAATGCTTGAGACTGGTGATGGTCTTGGGCAGCCCCTCTTGATCTCATAGCATTTGGCTGTAACCAGACCGTCTTGAACATGTGCTTCAAAACAAACGAACAGACAAAAACTGCAGTAATTTAAATTGTGAAAGTAATATATGTTCATTTTAGACATTTTGGAAAATACAGAAAAGCCTCCCGCTCTCCCACCCCAGTCATCCTTAGATCTAGTATCTAAAAAGTGCCTTTGTTACAGTTGCTTTATTTCCTCCTTGTTTTCTTGCCACCGCCACCACCTGGTACATTTTTAATGATTGTAATAATTCACTGTACACAGTTCTATATCTTGCTTTCTCCTATTCACATTTTAATGTTAATGTTGCAATGTTTTTGAGTCTCTTCTGTAAGCATTACTTCTAATGCCTGCATAGATTTCCATTTCCTTAACCATTCACTTTTTCAGTAAACCAGTAAGTCTTACTGTGTAGACATAAGGTGTATAATGAGCACTCAGCATGGTCTTAGTGAGGTGGAAATGTAATTTTGATTTTTTAAATAAAAAACAGGGTTTTTTTAACTTTTTTACATTACATAAAATTTACCATTTTAACCATTTTTATATGTACAATTTAGTGGCATTAAGTACATTCACAATGTTGTGTAACCATCACCACTGTCTATTTCCAAAAGTTTTTCATTACCCCAAACAGAAACTGTGTACCCTTTAAGCAATAATTCCCTATTCTCCCCTCCAATCAGCTCCTGGTAACCTCTAATCCACTTTCTAGGTCTATGAATTTGCCTATTTTAGATAATTTCCTTAAGGGAATTACATAATATATAACCTTTTATGGAAATGTAGGGGTTTTTTTCCATTGTGGTAAAATACGCATAACAAAATTTATCATCTTAACTATTTTTAAATGTACATTTCAGTGGTATTAAGTATATTCATATTGTTGTGGAAATATCACCACTTATCTCCAGAACTCTTCATTTTGCAAAACTGAGACTTTATACTCATTAAACAATAACTCCTTACTCCCTCCTAACGTGGCCACTGGCAACCACCATTCCACTTTGTCTATGGTTTTGACTGCTCTAAGTACCTCATATATAAGTGCAGTCATATTTTTTTGTGACTGGCTTATTTCACTTAGCATAATGCCTTCCAGGTTTATCCAAGTTGTGCAGAATTTCCTTCCTTTTTAAAGGCTGAATAATATTCCATTGTGTGTATATAGCACATTTTTTTATTCATTTGTGTTAATGAACACCTAGATTGCTTCCATGTTTTAGCTGTTGTGAATAATACTGCTGTGAAAATGGATGCAAAAATATCTGAGACCCCTACTTTCAATTCCTTTGATACATACCCAAAAGTAGAATTGCTGGATCTTATGATAATACTATTTTTAATTTTTTGAGGAACCTCCTTATGGTTTTCCATAGCAGCTGCACCATTTTACATTCCCACCAACAGTGCACAGTGTTCCATTTCTCTACATCCTCGTCAAACTTGTTATTTTCTGGAGATTTGATATTATTGATAGTGGCCATCCTAATGGGTGTGAAGTAGTATCTCATAGTTTTGATCTGCATTTTCCTAACAATGTTGAGCACCTTCTCGTGTTTATTGGCCATTTGTATATCTCCTTTGGAGAAATGTCTGTTCAAGTCATTTGCCCACTTTTTTAATTGGGTTGTTTTGTTGTTGAGTTTTAGGAGTTCTCTATATATTCTGAATATTAATCCCTTATCAGGTATTTGATTTGCAGATATTTCCTCTCATTCTTTCAGTTGCCATTTTACTCTGTTGATAGTATCTTTGATGCACAAAATTTTTAAATTTTCATGAAATCCAGTTTGTCTATTTTTTCTTTTGTTACCTGTACCTTTGGTGTCCTATCCGAGAAATCATTGCCAAAAAATGTAGGGTTTTTGTGTTGTTTTTTTTTTTAAAGATGACCAGTAAGGGGATCTTAACCCTTGACTTGGTGTTGTCAGCACCATGCTCTCCAAAGTGAGTTAACCGGCCATCCCTATATAGGGATCCGAACCCATGGCCTGGTGTTATCAGCACCGCACTCTCCCAAGTGAGCCACGGGCCAGCCCTAAAAATGTAGTCTTTAAAGTAGGGACCAAGTGGCTTCTGGATCAAGATTCTCAGAAGTGGCCCTAATTGCTGCCTGGCTGTCATGATCCTACTTCTTTCCTCTTCATGTCTGCTGGAGATGACATTTCACTGGTCACTGGGAGCAAAGCACCTCAGTGTTTAGCCCTTGTCCCCGAGCTGGCCTAGGGACATGCAGAGATTAGAAGCAGCACTTCTGTGGTCACTGAGCCAGGTCTTGCCTGCTTCTGTGGAAATGGCTTAATGTATTAGCTGTCCATTTTACCCTGGGACCAGTCACCAGTTTGATTCCCATGGTAGTCTCTATAGTACCTGACTATTTAATATATACTCTCCTAATTGCTCTTCAGAAGCATCTCGTGATGTTGGCATGGCAGCGGTGTTTAAGGATGGTCAGCTGTCTGAATGCAGGAGTGGATCCTGGGCAAAGCCTAAGAAAGTTTCTTGATTTTTCTTAACACTGCCATTGGAGGTCTTAGGACCTCCAATTGAAAGGAGAAGTGAGATCATTGTTTTGTCAGGTATACACTGGGTGTTGTTAAACTCTTAGAAAGTTTTCTCCTTAACTGGTTAAATTTTGTCAGCCTTATTCATTTTGTTTTTATACTGTACCTTCAGAATATTTTAGAGGTCTTTAGATCAACCTCAGGTAAAATCTGAATTAATGAGATTTTATAGCATCTGAATTAATGAGGTTTCACTGACTATATGCAAACAAAAGCAAAACACTTATTTTGTACACTTTTCTCATAACAAAGAGAGGGCAAGAACAATTATCTCCATTTTCAGGTGAGAACATTGGCTTAGTGAGTGGCAGAGTTGAGCCTCAGACTAAGTCATTTGGCTCCACATTACTCCTTTCACTGTGTTATTCTAGAAATCTATAGCCCTTGACAGAGATCTGTCCAGTCTGTAGAGCTTTTCTTTGTTATAATATTTTCCTCAGCTCTATTGGTTTGAATTGAAATTGGCAAATGCCCATCATTTATTCACATGCATTGATTGAGCATTTACTCCTTGTCAGGCACTGTGCTTTTGGCCGCAGGAGGTGTCTCACTAGAGTGGGCAGGAGGCAGTTCAGTGAATAATTGATCCTCTGGGAGGAGTGTTATCCCTAATAGAGGCGGGTACCAGGTTGGGAACCCTTGAAAATATATATATATTTTAAAGATAACTGGTAAGGGGATCTTAACCCTTGACTTGGTGTTGTCAGCACCACAGTCTCCCAAGTGAGTCACAGGCCATCCCTGGAACACTTGAATCTTTTCCTGGTTGCAGATCCCTGATTTTTTTTTTTTTCCTCCTTTGTTTAACAGTTTGGGGCAATGCTTTAAAAAGAAAAATACTGACTCTTATAACTGTTATGTAACATTTCCACTTCTAAACAACATAATCACTGAAGCATGTTTTGTTCTTATAGGATACTTTTCCTCAACTTTATTTGGCTAGAATGATTTATATTGAGTTGTACAGTTCTAAGAGCTCCTGGACATCAGATCTGTCAACCCATACACATTTGTGAGGTGTTCCTGAGGTGCCTAGCCCTGTGCTGAGTAAGGCACCTGGAAACTGGGTCTGAGCATGAGGAGATATACAAGGACAGATCAGTAAAGTACCATGCGTTAAGCACATTGGCTTGGGATTGGGAAGCTTTACCTCTGACTGGCTCTGTGGCCATGGGCAAGTGACCTAACTACTATGAGCCTTAATTTAACATCCCAGGAGATGCTGTATAGTAGTGTTTACCTCAAGGCAGGCTGTGAAGATTAAATGAGATAATTCATGTATATGGCTGAGCAGAATGTTAGGTGATGTTATTCACAGTGATAGGAAATACAAGGGGTCTTCAAAAAATTCGTGGAAAGATTCATACTATTTTTTCATTGAATTTTTCCATGAACTTTTTGAAATACCCTCGTGTAACAGGGGCCCCCTGGTTTTAACACTTTTGGAGAAATCTGATTTTGTCTGAATCGAACTAAATACATCACATTCTGTATTTCCTCTCAGCACATAAACATACGTAGTTCTGATATCTCACCTGCACTCTGCTTTCAAGAAATGACGCACATTCAGAAAGGGAAGTTATTATTCATTCAGCAAAATAACCAAGTACCTTCTTATTGCATAGCCCTCTGGGGAGTATAAAAAAGCAGTATGCCTTCAGTGAACTCAAGAGAGAGACTTTACAAGGGAGAGGGATTCACATTTCTTGAGCACTTAACTATGTGCCATGATAACCCCTGACTGTTTTATCTCTTTAATTCTTACAACTATCTTGTGAGGAAGGTAATAGCTGCATTTTCACAGATGAGTAAAACAAAGGCTCAGAGAACAAATGGCTTGTCTGAAGTCACAGGATAAGTGACGGAGCCGAGATCTGAACTCAAAGCTGTCAGATTCCTCTGTGCCATACTGTCTTTTAGGGACAAAAGTCCGTAAAAAGTTAAGGAACATTTAAAGATGGTTAAGGATTGACAAAAGGCAGCCTCTTGGATGATCCTTAAAAGTTGTGCCAGTGGTATAGTCCAAATCCATTTCACTCTTTTTAAAATGAAACCTGGTAATCTTTAAGAAAAATCATTGAAGCTTAAAACTGAAAATAATGAGCAAAACACCCTTTGGATTCAGAAATAGTGGAAGAAAATGTGAAAAAGTAGCAATAGCTGACCCTAGAATCCCCACTCAAATATTTGTTACATTTGGAAATTGATGTATCTCTAGGGCCTAGTGTAGTGTGTGGAACATAATGGGTCTTAAACAATTAGTGAATGAATTAGTGAATTTAAAATATCTTTCCAGAGTACCATAACTACACTACATTTCTCATTTGACTTAGCATACATTCTTTTTTGAAAACATACATGTCAATGTTAAGGACTCGTATGTATTTCTCATGCAAATATAAATTGGCACATCCTTTCTGAAGGATGTTTGGCACTATCTGTCAAAGTTACAAATATAGATACCCTTTGACCCTGCAGTTCTACTTCTAGGATTTATCCTAAAGATATAGTCTAGTAACATTGGTCTCGAAGGTGAGGAACAGAGCAACTGGGTTCCAGGATGGGAGAGAGACTTTTCAGTCTGTATCCTTTTTTACCTTTTGAATTTTGAGTCATGTGAATGTGCTTATTTTCAAAATCGATGAAATTTAAAAATTCTAAAACTTCTGAGAGGATTTTTATTTTAAGATTATTCACACCTTAGTGTTAATTTTCTTAATCAGATTGCTTTCTTTTTGCTCTGTTGAAATCTGAAGGTATGGGACCTTTAAAATTTTTCCTTATTTTTTCTGGGTATTAACACAATAATCATTATGGAAAAGTGGAACGTACAGGTAAGTGTGGAGGGAAAAAAAAGCTTAAGAAATCTGTCCATTATAGGGCCTGCCTGTGGCTCACTCAGGATAGTGTGGTGCTGATAACATCAAGGCCACGGGTTCGGATCCTATATAGGGATGGCTGGTTAGCTCACTGGTTGAGCTTGGTGCTGACAACACCAGGCCAAGGGTTAAGATCCCCTTATTGGTCATCTTTTAAAAAAAAAGAAGAAGAAGAAATTTGTCCATTGTTCCATTGTCCAGAGACCACTGCAGTTAATATTGTTGGCCTTTTTTTTTTTCTATTATATTCTTAACCTATTGATATTGTATAGTGTGTTCAATTTTGTATACTATGTTGTGCATCCTGCTTTTTTCACTTAACATTATATCATGTAATTAAATTTCCATGTAAGCAAAATCTCTGTGGAAGCACCATTTTTAGTAGCTGTGTAATCTGTACTCTGGATGTGCCAGTTTACTTAGCCAGGGAGTGGGAACTGGATGAGGAAAGAGACATTAAAATCATGGAGCCCTTTGGAAGGTTAGGTGGGTCTGGGTTAGGTGCCTGAGTAGGGAGTGTGAGCCACGCAGGCCAGCACTGAAGGCCACTAGAACTCTAAGGCCTTTCCTTCTGCCTCAGTCCCCACCTTTGCTGCCTTACCATCCCTGTATGTGCCCAGGGCTCCAGCTACACTGAACTCAGCATGGTGAATTGTCCACTTGTCCTGTCTGCTCTGACCACATCCTCCCCAGCATTCCATGCTCTCACACACTATGTACATACCTCTGTCAGTGCCCACTACACTGGGTTGCCTTGTTGGTTTACTTGTCAGTATCCATGTTTAGACTGAAACCTTTTATCTCTGTATCCTCAGTGCCTGGCAGATAATAGGATCTTTAATAAATCTTTGAAGGTAGAAGGGGGGTTGGTTGAATAGACAGGGAGATTAGAGTGTACCAGAGAAAAGGACCAGTACAGTACAGCCCCAGGGAAAAGAGGCCAATCCTCTCAGCCTTCTGTGTCCTTCTGGACCTGAAAAGCTATTCATGCCCTTGGTCCTATATTTGAGGTCTCAGCAGGCTAGCCTAGGGACCTAAGCACCATTTAGACTCTAAAATTTTAGAACTGGTTTCTATGTTCCAAGATCCAGTCAACTTACTCAGATTTCTTCCCACTCCAACCTTCTGTCTAGTGTGATGTAGACATTCTTGGAATGCAGATCACATCTCTGCCTACATGTGATTCATCAGCAGCCTAATGAGCAGCACAGACAACCTCAGGCATGCCAAGGTTCTTGACCGAAAGCTTCTACATGAATAAGCATATGCCCACAGGATCAATACCTCTGCTGGGATCATGCCAGTTATTTATCACCCAAATTTGGAATCTTCATAATTAAGATTACATTTTTAAGTGCTTCTGTACACCCTGGTCCAGGAATTCTTAGAGTTAAAGGGGCAGAGAAGTCAGATTATGAATTCCTATGGTTCTTAGAGCCTTAGAACTGAACTCAAGAATGCTACCAAGAGATTTCTTCATGAGATGGAGTTCCCTGGTGGTTCCTGCAAGGATATTCAACTCTTGTGTTCTCTCACTTACTCAGTTCCTGTGATGTGGGCCAGGGCAAGTGGACCAAAGGCCAGCTCTGGGAAGGGAGTAGGAGTCAGGATCTAGGTCAGTTAACTTCGGTTGTCAGGCTCTGCATTCCTAAGGGATTGTTAAGTATTGCAAATCTGCTTTAGTCCCATCACCACATGTGTCACCCTGAACATCTCAAATTTAGGAATGTTTTTCATAACTAGGTATGAACTTGTTTCTTAAATCATTAGCTGTGTTCCAGATGGACCGAGTGCTGGCTGGTCTGAGATCTCAGCAGACTTGTCACCCATCCCCCGAGTTTATCTGACCTCTGTATAATTCCTGTTTATTGTAGCTGGGGGTTGTAAAGAAAAGCCCTGAGGTTATTATCCCACTCAAACACTGTGTTGTACTGGTATTGCTTAGTGCATTGATAGTTCTCTCCTCTTCTAGAGCGGGGTTTCCAAAACTGTTCAGTCATCTAGGGTAGAAGTGGGGGACAGGGCCGGCCCCTTGGCGCACTCGGGAGAGTGCAGTGCTTGGGAGCGCAGTGGCACTCCTGCCGCGGGTTTGGATCCTATATAGGGATGGCCGATGCGCTCACTGGCTGAGCACGGTGCGGATGACACCAAGCCAAGGGTTGCGATCCCCTTACCGGTCACAAAAAAAAAAAAAAAAAAAAGAAATGGGGGACACATTAAGAAAATAGAGATGATTAGCCCTGATCCAGATCCTATTTAAAACACTGAAGGTGTCTGGGAACCAGATCCTGGGGGGCGGGGGGCTGCCTTGTTTAGGAAAAACACACAAAACAGGTGAGTTTGATGGAGCCCCTTGTTAAGAATTCTTATAATTGTTCATGTGCCTTCTTTAGCTTCTGTACTAGACTCCAGGGCCTCAAGCTGGTCTTGGTCTTCTTTGTGACCTCTCTACAGTTGGTAGCACCAGACCTGAAATGTAATTGGCACTAGAGAACTGTTGGTTAAATGAGTGAATGGATGAGTGATGAGTTTGCTCTGCACTCACTTAAAGGAACACAAAAGTTACAACACTGCACAGTGAACTTGAGGAAAACAAAGACCAGGTATTTAATTTTGTAAAGCTGCACGTTAATGGGTTAACATATAAGAGTCGAAGGAGTGCTCATGTTGTGTTGGGAAGTTTGAATTTGGCACTGTATGACGGCCTGGCCTTAGCAAAGTCCTCTAACTTCCCTATCTTGATGTCCTCATCTGTAAAATGGGGTGAGGATCAGAAGCAGTGATAGATATGAATAGGCTTTGAAAACTAGAAAGTGGATTCAGGTGAGGAGTAAAGAATGGTCAGGGTAGGGACAAGGGCTCAGAACCAGCCACAACAAGGTCGCTATGTGGTCAGGTCACAGTTCATAGGCCCTACAGGGATCAGAAGAGATTTTAGCAAGATGGCAGCCCAGGTATGCTTAGGGTCTGTTTCCCTTTTACTCTGTCTTGTTCTCAACCGACCAGGGCCCTCTATTCTCTGGACCACTATATCAGTCCTGCTGGGATGATGAAGCTGTAGCAACATTCTTTTGTTCAGCAGGTGCTCAGTATAGTCCCCAGAAGAGGCTGCTCATCTCTGTCATGCCACCCTGGTGTGGTGAGGTTCCTGTGTGTTGAGAGAGGGAGGAGGAGAGGAGAGGAGGCTCCAGGGGTGGGCCCAGGATATGTTGCAAAGAGAGGTTCATGAGTAGCTAGCCTGGGAGGTGACCAAAGCCAGTCATGTATGCCAGCACCCATTCACTCAGCAAATATTTGAATGCCTACTAGAATGAGGCTCTAGAGCCCAGATAGGGACCATGTGGTTAGTCTAGTAAGAATTAGAATGAAAGTGATGTAGACTGCCTAGAATTGGGACATGCAAGCCTTTCCCAATGCCTGGCCTGCTGAAGGCTGCCACTCCCTACAAATTTTGAGCTGACCTGTTACTGTCCCCTGACCTTTCCCACCCTGACACCTAGTTTGACCCTGGTTGTCCCCTTATGCCTATGTGTAGTACAACCTGTGCAGAGCCTTCTTGGGTCCCGGGATTTCTCCTACCTTGGTAGGCCCTCCAGGTCACTGTGTTATCTGAAAGGGCCACCTCAGTAAGAGACATGATACTCTCACTTTTCAGGTGAGAAAAGAAACTCAAGCCGTCAGGGTATCTACCAGGACCATGTGGACAGTAGTCAGTGGTAGTGTCAAGACTTGAACTCAGCTTCTCAGGATTGGGGAAAACTGGAACATTGGGGCAAATTTTTTCAAGTGTACTGTTACTCTTTTGTCTGATTTCAAAAGTAAAGCATGTAAAAATGTCAGTTTTGTAAACTTGGAAGACTTAGAAATTATGTCATTACTCTTAAGCCCCTACCAATACAGAGATAATCACCATTAACAGTTTGGTTTATTCTTCCACATTTTAAAGGACATTTTGTAATATTTGTATTCATTATTGTAACAAATGTAACATACATTGTACCCACTTACATGCTTTGTTTTTACCCAAATAAGTTAATATACATACTCTTCAGCAACCTGACCTTTTTTAAAAGTATCTTTTATTATGGAAATTCTCAGACACACACAGAAATAAACTAGTACCCCCATTTATCATCCAGCTCCAACAACTAACTTCCTTGTTTTTGTTTCATCTTTTCTTTCCCCTTTCATTTTTTCCCTCTTAAGTACTTTAAAGCACATCCCAAACATCTTATTATTCTTTCATAAATACTTAAGTATGTAGCTCTAGCAGATGAGAATTTAAAAGAATACTTACACTATCTATCCCCTTATCTGCAGGGGATGCATCCCAGGACCCCCAGAGGATGCCTGAAACCTATATATACTGTGCTTTTTCCTATATATACATACTTATGAAAAAGTTTAATTTATAAATTAGGTACAGTAAGAGATTAACAATAATAACTAATAATAAACTAAAACAATTATAACAATATGTAATAAAAGTTGAGTGAATGTGGTCTCCCTCTCAAAATATCAATACTGTACTCATCTGTCTTCTTGTGATTATGGTGAGATGATAAAATGCCTATGTGATGAGATGAAGTGAGGAAGGAGAATGACATAGGCATTGTGGTGTGGCTTTAGGCTACTATGGATCTTATGATACATCAGAAGGAGGCTTTGGGTGATCCTCAGTCACTGAGCCATCACAATGTCAATGCTGGATGTCAGGAGCAGACAGCATTGATGACTAACGGGCAGGTAGTGTATACAGTGTGAATACACTGGGCAAAAGGATGATTCACATCTAGGGCAGATGGTGCAGGATTTCATCACACTACTTAGAACAACACACAATTTAACATTTAAGGGCCAGCTGATTAGCTTACTTGGTTAGAGCGTGGTGCTGGTAATACCAAGGTCAAGGGTTTGGATCCCCTTGCCAGCCAGCCACCAAAAATAATTCATAAGATTCATTTATTTATTTATTTCTGGAACTCTCCATTTAATATTTTTGGAGCATGGTTGACTGTGGGTAACTGAAGCCATGAAGCCATGGAAAGTGAAACTGCAGATAAGGGGAAACTACTGTACCATTATCATACCCAACAAAATTAACAATAATTCCTTAATATCAGCTAATACCCAGACTAAATCCAGTTTTTGTCAGTCATGTCACAAAATGTTTTCTCAATTGATTTGTTTGAATCTGGTTCCAGTGAGAGCCACACATGGCAAGTAGTTAGTATGTCACATGTCTCAGTCTATAACTCTCAACCCCTCCCATGCTGTTTATTTTTTAGAGATCTTGGGTTATTTGTCCTTTAGAAAGTCCCACATTCAGGGTTTGGCTGATTATATCCTCGTGGAGTTGTTTAATACATGCATGTATCCTTCATATTTTCTGTAATATGAATAACTAGTAATTCATTTTAGAGGCTTGGATGTAGTCTATGTTTTAAGACAAAAATGCTTCATTGGTGATGCCATGTACTTCCTATTGCATCACATCAGGAGGCTGTTGTTGAGGTTGATCAGTGAACCTGACTTTATAGTTGTCTTTCCACATCTGTATACATAGTTCTTAATTTTAAAAGATAAATTTTTTAAAACAAATGCATGTGGTTCAGATACTTAGGATACTTGAACTAGAGTGATGAGAAAAGGCTATAATGTGGCCCTCAAAAGCAGGCTGTGTCCTAAGACGAAGGGAGCAGATATGTATGGAAAGGAGGAAGCACTGGGTCAGAGGAAGTTCTCAGAGTTGAGGCCAGCAAGGCACTGGTGCTGCCAACAGCCTGCTGCCCTTCTGGGACATTATGTAAAATGATGTAACTGAGTGAAAAAGTGGCAGTGAGCTGGCCTCCTCTCTGTGCTCAAATCACTGAGCTGCTGTCGTGAGGGATGCCCATGAGCCCAGAGCTGTGAGCCCACCGTGTGAAGGAAGGCAGGCTTTTTGGTTTGGGAAGACTGCAGCTTTTTGGTCTTTATCTCCTTGTACCTTGGAAGCTGAAATCAAGGTAGTCTTCTGGTGCTTCAGTGGTGAGTTCTAGACTTGTGGAGGGGCTGCCTGCTTTGGAGACAGTGGGTGAGATGACCTGGAGCGGCACTGTCTTAAGAGCTGGAATGGGTCACCTAGGAGACCATGTAGTCCAATGCCTCATTTTACAGATGGGAAAACTATGGCCAGGAGAAGGGAAGGGATGTTCCCAAAACCACATAGTAAGCTGGAGGCTCAACTAAGGCCAGCATCCATGCCTCCAGTTCTCTTAGTGTGGTATCCAGCCAACATTTCCTACTTAGGATTTCTGAGATGCTGAAGGTGGTCAGGTCAGTCTCCTGATAGATTCTTTTTTTTTTTTTTTGTCTTTTTCGTGACGGGCACTCAGCCAGTGAGTGCACTGGCCATTCCTATATAGGATCCGAACCTGCGGCGGGAGCGTCACCGCGCTCCCAGCGCCGCACTCTCCCAAGTGTGCCACGGGCTCAGCCCTCCTGATAGATTCTTAATGTGCGAATGCACCCAGAATTTCTGGGTATCCCTTGGTGTTGGTCTTATCCTCCTCCTTGTTCTTCCTGCTGGGTTCGTTGACTTGAAAGTGGTAGTCAGTGATGGTCTGTTTTGGTGGCCAGCCTGGTCTGTGGTGGTGTGGTGGTTTGAAGCAAAAGGGGTGTAATGAGTCCCTGCCTCAGCTTCACATTAGTGAGATAGCCAGGGCAACTCAGGCTTCAGTTTCCTAAAGTGATTGGACCAGATCAAGATTGCCTAAAACATGGTAAGAGTGTGCCAGGTGATATGATGATAAACAGCTTTTCCTTCATTACCTCTATATTTATCTTTCACTTATGGTAAGTAATATGGGTTTTCCATTTACAGCAGTGCATAAGCCTCCTCTTTAAATGTATTGAGGCTAAAAAGTTGATTTAGACAAAATAAGGTAATTAGTATTCCAACATGGCAGAAAGGGGAATGAAAAAGATTGTAGTGTGGAAGACTGTAGAGGCTGTCCAAAGTTAGAAGACAGTCTGAATGTTCAACTTAATTGAGCATGTATTTATCAGTCTGGGTTGGTTATCGTGGGAGAATGTAAGGACAAATGAGACAGGGTCCCAGTTTCTGTGGAGAACCATCTGGAGGCTGTTTTGTATTTTTGTGTGATATGTTCTCTGCAGTTTGTATATTTGTGTGATATGTTCTGGGCCACGTTCATGGTAAGTTTCTGAGTCCTTGCTCTTTGGGTAGTGACCCATGACTATCATCCTCTAAAGCCCCTTGAGAAGTTTGCTCAGTGGTTCAGTCATAATCAGCTTCTGGAGCTAAGAGAAGGTGGGGGTGTTGGCATGGAAGCCAGGGGGAATAGGCTGCAGAAATGGGCAATCAAGGTCTCTCTGCCTTTCAGGATTTCCCTGGGGAGAATCTTCACTCAGAGCTTTGCTGACAGCCAAGGATGGCAAGCAAAGGGCCCTCAGCCTCTGCATCCCCTGAGAACTCCAGTGCAGGGGGGCCCAGTGGAAGCAGCAATGGTGCTGGGGAGAGTGGAGGGCAGGACAGCACCTTCGAGTGTAATATCTGCCTGGACACAGCCAAGGACGCCGTCATCAGCCTCTGCGGTCACCTCTTCTGGTCAGTGTGCCTGCTGCTGCCACAGAGGACATACTGCAAGTTTGGAAAGCCCGTGGTCTTGCAAGGGACAGGAGACCTGGGTTCCCATCCCACCTCTGCTCCTGATGAGCTGGTGACTGTGGGCAAATCCTGTCTCCATCCGGGGCTCCTTCTCCCATCTCTAAAGTAATAACACTCACCATTTAGTGAGCACTTACTACCTGCCACTTGCTGTGCTGAGCCTAGGTCAGTATAGTATAGTGGTTATGAGTAAGGACTGTGGAGCAGACTTAGTCCTTCAGAATCTTGACTCTTGCCACTTCCCTACTGGATGACCTTGTGCAATGTGCTGACACACACTCTGCCTCATATTACAGGGTTGTTTGTGAGCATTAAATGACTCAAAATATGTAAAAGTCTTAGAAGAGTATGTAGTATGCAGTGAATATTGTGTTAGCTATGACCATAATAATAATTGTTAATATATTTTATGTATATGTATACATATCAAAATGAAGTGGCAGAGGCCATAGCCATTCCAGCCTTGATGGTTACAGAAGCCTCTCCTGGCTCTGAGAACTTGGGTGAATATTGAGTTTTGCTGTTCTCTCAGACTTTGAGCTGAACTTTGGAGGGTGATTTGAGTAAGCAGAGGGGTGAGAATGCCAGGTAAGGTGAAGGGTTACACCAAGGCAGGCAATTTCTAGGGACAGGAATGTGCACTGTTTGGTTCATCTGAGACCCCAAGGCCACTGTATACCTCCCACAGCACCCTGGATGGGGTTGGGAGTGTTAGAGAACAAGACTGGTTATGGGAGGTTTGGGCCAGGTTATCAAACCCAGATTTGACTGAAAGGACATTAAGCTAATGAATATTTGGGAGCAGGGAAATGGTGTGAAGAAAGAATCATTCAAGCAATATTTATGAGAGTTTAAGTTGGCAACAGTGTAAAAGAAATTTATTGGTGAATGAATAGAATGGGGCAGAGATTTTTGTTCTTGAAGATCTTGCTCTGATCGTTGTTTTATGTGGAAACTATTGTGATCAGCCTTTTCTTAGAAATCGGAGATACTTCAGGATATCATAAAACTAGGACTTGAAATGAGAGAAATAAAAATTAAGAGGCAAGGTATGTTGGAAAGAACACAGACTCTAAAATGAAACAGATGCTTCCAGTCTGGATAGTGTGTCCCTGAGCAAATCTGCTAGCTTGTCTTCAGTTTCTACATCTGTAAAATGGAGATAATTGTGCTTCCAGTGGCATTAACAAATGAAAAGTATTCAGCCACAGACTGGCACACAGTAATTGCTTAATAAATGGGAGGAATCACCATCATTGTTATAACCCTGAACTTTCCTCTGAGCGTTATTCATTTACCTCCATTTCTCCCTCGCAGCCTGTGAAGGAAGTTGCCAGTAGAGATCTGCCATGATTTGGGGTGCCCTCTGCTCAGTTTAGAATTGCATTGCAAGGTTAATGTTGGAGGCAGATCTGTTAGGTCCAGGAAGCTTGCATATCTGGTTTGTGAAGCTAAACTGTGGTTCAGGAATTGGGAAAGGAACTATCCTCTATAGTTTATAGTTTCCTGTGGCAGGTCGTTTTGTGTTTCTGAGCCTTGGTTTCCTCATTTGAAAAATTAGAGATCGGGCAGCAACTCTAAGCTGAAGGTAGCCCTTTCTGCCAGGTAGCATGCCCATCCTTTCCACTACTTAAAGATGTTTTTAGTGTATACCTGAACTTTTTTTTTTTTTTCCAAAGATGACCGGTAAGGGGATCTTAACCCTTGACTTGGTGTTGTCAGCACCATGCTCACCCGATGAGCTAACCAACCATCCCTATATGGGATCCAAACCCATGGCCCCACACTCTCCCGAGTGAGCCACAGGCTGGCCCTATACCTGAGCTTTTAAGCTGCTTTTTACCAGCGGAGCTCTCAAGGCTGAGGACAGCCTGAAGATTTAGTTAAACTGAATCTGGACTATCTATGAACCCACTGAAATTGAGTGTAAAATAGTATGCAGGTGCATGCATGTATGGATTTTTCTGCACAGAGGGTCCTAAGCTTTTATTGGATTCCTTCAGAGGCTAAAACCTTTCAAAGGTTAACTGGTAGAGAAGCTGGATCTGGGTGGTATGGGTCCTGGGGATTCTTCACATAGTAGTGGGATTCCAGGGGCAGAGACTCAGGTCTTGTCACGATTGTTTCATTTTTCCTGTGATTTTAGCCCAGTCGTTTCTAATTTCTGATACCAGTATTGCCACCCTCAGTGGGGTTGCAGTGCTCCACAGTTTTCTCCTATTTTCCCATTCTGCTGCTCCTACCTCACCCATCAAATGTTTATGCTAATGAAAGCATTTTTCTTCCTTTCCCCTTTTCTCTTTCTCCTTGATGACTGGTTGCCCTGGGGACTCTGGCAGTTGGCCATGTTTACATCAGGTAAGATGCATTTCATTTTACTTTGTCTTTCATCAGCTGTGGTTGCACAAGACAGCCCCAGTCTCAGGAGACTGCTGTCAGAAGCTGCAATCTCCCCTGCTTGTGGGCTCATTTGCTTGCTTGCCCCCCAGCCCTCTTTACACACCTGTCGGCTGACAGGCATTTGATGAAATTAGGAGTCAGTGTGGTACCCGGGATGGTCCTGACTCTGCCACTGATGACCTTTGTGGTCTTGGCAGGCCACCACTTCTCTGGGTCTCAATTTCTCATTTGTAAATTGGGTTGGATTTGATAGTATCTTAGATCTTTTTTATTTTTGAGATTCTGCCTCTATAAAAAAGTACCTCCTATTTATCAATTGTCCCCTCTACCCTTGACAGTCTCAAAAATATTAGGAAGGGGAAAACTTTTCTGGTATCACCAGAGAGCTTTTGTGAGGGGGAAAAATCTGTTTTCCCAGCCTTAGCTTATAATAAGAACCAGTTAGTATTCACCAAGATCCAGGCACCTGCTTGTGAGACAGAGCTGGGCTTGGCATTCACAACTGGCTGTGAATAATCACTGCGAGCTGACAGTCTCCATGGTTGTCAGCACTAGAGCACCACACTCATGGATGGCTTAGGAATGTGAGGGGAGGATAGGAGTTCTAGATTGCTACAGCCTGAGAATCTAGATGGAAGAAGGTGGGGGGTGGGGGGTACACAGGGCTGCACATTCTGACCCCGCAGAACCCGGTGGAACACGTGGGCTGTGAATTTATGAAGAGCATGTACATAACATGTACATAATGTATGTAAGTTTTGGAGCCATTGACAGTAAGATAAAGTTGGATACAAAATCATTGAATGCTGCTGTCTCCTCAGCCCTGAAGTCGTAGGTTCACATTTATATAATAAACCTCGTATCATTGGGTCTTAAGATGCAATTTATGTTCTAAAATAAATATTGGGGGCCGGCCCGTGGCTCACTCGGGAGAGTGTGGTGCTAATAACACCAAGGTCCCGGGTTCGGATCCCATATATGGATGGCCGGTTCGCTCACTGGGTGAGCGTGGTGCTGACCACACCAAGTCAAGGGTTAAGATCCCCTTACCGGTCATCTTTAAAAAAAAAATAATAATAAAATAAAATAAAATAAAATAAAATAAATATTGGGAAAATATACATATAAAACTATTATAAAGACACTACAGGTGATGTGTTTTTGTCATTTTTATTTTGTTTTTAAGAAAATTAAGCAAGATGTTTTTAATGTAACCAGTGAAAGGGCCTGGGAAACCGAAAACAGGATTCTGGGGTTTTTTTGATATTGAAAGAAATAGTTGAATGCAAACATCAATGAAAGTACATAAAATACCTTAGGCAAATTTAGATAATGAGCAAAATGTATCCTTCAACATATAGTAAGTTGCCAGAAAATGATCGGCTTATGTCCAGATGCTGATGTCTGGTTGTTGAGGAAATGCTATAACAATGAGAAATCACAGAAAGAAAAATATGACTGACAGGATGATACAATTGATCCTTCAGGGAAGGTGGAGATTTAAAGTTTGTTATACCCACACCAACAGCCTAAACTGAGGCTGGGTATGTCAGACCCCTTGACAGCCCCAGGCTTCCAGTTCCTTCCTGCCATATTGCTAGGAGACCCTAGAGAGAAACAAAGCATGAAAAAGTCTGTTTAATTACAATGGTATTTAAAGACAATTTTGATTTCACCACTAGTAAGTATTTATTGAGTGCTAGGAACAAGAACCACAAAATCAGGTTTCTTGAGGTGTTCCCTGCTCATGCTGGTGTTTTCCCAATTTGAGCCTCACTCCAGTTGTTCTCTTCCTGGCTCTGACTGACAACTCTCTGGTGGGCCTTGGGCCATTCATGCATTTTTCTGTCCTGCTTGCAGTGGTTGGAGACCAGACCTAACAGACAGGTATGCCCAGTTTGCAAAGCCGGCATCAGCCGAGACAAGGTCATACCACTCTACGGCCGGGGCAGCACTGGGCAGCAGGACCCCAGGTGAGGACTTTTTCTCCCCCTGGATGTAAATTCACTTCCGTTCAGTGTCCCCTATCCCACCCTTTACTTAGTGCTTGATGATCCCTCGGCTCTGAAGCAGTCTGTTCCAGATGGAAGTCAGCCAGGAGGGGATGGGAGCCAAGTTGCCACTTGCTGGGCTGTAATACAGGTACCCACTGAGTGTCATCTACAGATGAGCAGTCAGTGTGCTGGGCCTGGGGCTCCAGCAGTGCACATGCCATCACTATTGCAAGTGTGCAAAGTGCTGTGAAAGAGCACTTCCTGCAGCCTGGAAAGCAGGATGTACAGCAGGAGATTCTCTAGGGAGCAGGGTTGCTGCAGCCATAATGTGTAAAGTTTGGGGGAGATGGTAGAGTCTGGGTGGATTTGTGGAGGTTGGGATTTCTAGAAATGGAGGTACGGGTGGGTCCAGCATTCCACAAACACACGTATTGAGAGCCCTTCATGGTCTAGTGCTTCCATCTTCTCCAGAAGTGTCTCTTACCTTCTCCCACCCCACCTCAGCATACTCTGTACATCAGACACACTGGATTTTTCTTAAAGAGACTTGCTCTTTCACATTCATCAACCTTTGTATTTGCTTTCCTCTGCCTCTTCTTTTCACCCCAGTCCTGCTGAAATCACCATCTCCCCCTGCCCTCGTTGCCTCCTCTAACTTCTACCCATTTTTCAGGAGCAGCCCTAAAGTCATCTCCTCCTTGATATGGTCTTCTTCCCCACATTAGTTGCCCTCACTCATGTTCCCACCACGCTCTGTTAAAGAATACCTTTCCCACACTATTGTGATCAGTTGTATTCTGTTGAAACCATGAATATCTTAAGAGTAGGATATGTCATCAGTCTTAGTGTTAGTAGCATCCTGTCTAGTGCCTGATGTGTAGTAAGCTCTCAGTCAGACATTCGTGGGATGAGTGATCAGAGGCTCTGAGACCCAGAGCAAAACGAATAGCCTGGGGAACTCACGTAAGAGTAGTGGGAGGTAAAGAGCTGAAGTTAATCAGAGACACCCTGAATCTCAGCCTTCTCTCTCACAAGCCACCCTCTATTTCAGTTTGGATTTGAGATTTCTCACATCCAATATTATAAAGGCCCAAGGAAGGTGTCTGGCCCTCATTCCTAACTAGTCTGGGTTAGGATCTCTGTGAGAAAGGTAGGCTATAGTGCAATCTGATGGATATTTCATAACAAGCTGATTTTCTCCTTGGTTTTCTATACAGTTGGGAAAAACAATTGCAAGTAGAATGAAGAGTTAGTGTTTGGTTTAATTCAGAATAAAATCACTTGCTGGGCAAGAAAGGGAGCCGTAGCCCTGACCCTGACCCTGTTGGTGAACAGCTCTCAGTCCTCACAGGGAACAACTTAAAGCATTTTGTAATAGACTTATTTTTACACCATTTCTGTTTCAGAGAGAAGACCCCTCCACGTCCTCAAGGACAGAGACCAGAACCAGAGAACAGAGGGGTGAGGAACATTCTAGGAGAAGCTTCTAGAAATGAACCCGTGGCTTTAGAAGTTTCCTTCTTGGTCCTACAATTTTTCTCCTTGATTATAAAAGTAAAGAAAAATTGTAAAATACAGAAAGGAGAAGAGAGAGGAAAGTCACTTATAACCACAACAACCAGAGAAAACCACTGGAAACATTTTGGTCTATTTTCTTTTCCATTGTCCTATTTTTCTTTAATTTTATATATACACATACAAATTTTATAGATCTATTTATGTGTGTGTGTTTTATAGATGTGTGTATTCATTTTTTTTATTTTAATTTTATTTATTTATTTTTTTTGCAATATATGGCTCCTGTTTTGTAACCCCCTTTTAAAATTTCATTCATTCAGGGCCGACCCATGGCTCACTTGGGAGAATGTGGTGCTGATAACGCCAAGGCCATGGGTTCGGATCCCTATATAGGGATGGCCAATTAGCTCACTTGGGAGAGGATGGTGCTGACAACACCAAGTCAAAGGTTAAGATACCCTTACCTGTCATCTTTAAAAAAAAAAAAAAAAAATTCATTCATTCTACAAATATTAAGTGCCTTCTGTGTGCTGGTGATATATTGGTGAATATAGCAATGATCCCTGCCCTAATGAAGTTTACATTCTCACAGTGTATTTTGAGATTTTACGTGCCTGCAATATTTTACTTAATGGCTGTTTAATGTTCAGTTGTATGGATTAACTAATCCTTTGTTAAACATTTAGCTGCTTCCAGTAAGGGTATCCAAACCCTTGACCTTGCTGTTCCTTTTCTTTTTTCTATTTTAAAAACATTTTGATGAACTTATAAATTTGTGAGCAGATTTGCCATTATTTTATTAGGATAAATTCTTAGAAGTAGAATTACTGGTTCAAAAAATTTGCACATTTAAATCAGACATTTAGTCTTAAAAAAAATCCTGTTAAAATGTTAAAGAGATTTTAAAAGCAAAATATATACCCATACTGCCAGGATTCCAGAACAACTATAATCTTTTCCCTATGTTCTCTTCATCTGTATTCTGTGTACATATATTTTTATGTAGCCATTACATTCATTTTGCTGCTTTAAAATTTAATTTTGGCAGTACTTTCCATGATGCTCTGAAGTGTTCTCTTTATTATTTTTAAAGGATGACATTTATGTCATTAAATTTTGATGCATTTTTTTTTTCTTTATGTGAATTATGGCGTTTCCTTAGGATCCCCAGGAGTAGGATTATTGAGTAGGGATCTTGATAGAAATAGAGGTCTTGGGCTGGCCAGTTAGCTCAGTTGGTTAGAGCACAGCCTGGTAACACCAAAGTCAAGGGTTTGGATCCCTGCACTGGCCAGCCCCCCCACCACTCCCCACAAAAAAACAAAGAAACTGAGGTCTCTTGTCTGGATTACCCTTAATAATATTAGCAGTGATCACTTGTTGAATGGTTATTATATGCAAAGAACTATGAGTATATGTGGAGTTTTGAATACATGATCTCATTTAAGCTTCACATCAATGCATTTAACAGAAAAGGAATCTGAGGCCCAGATAAGTGAACTGACCTGTCAGTGGCCACACAGCTAGAGCTGAAACCCAGATCTGGCTGGTATTGAAGTCTCTGCTCTTGACCACCAGGCAGCACTACTTTAACCTTCCCAGGCACTGGTTCCCCATGGAGCATTAGCAACTAACACAGGAATCAGAGACTCCAGAAAGCTAGAAGCCCTGTCCTGTATGACTGTGGCGCACACCTCCAGGGTTTGTAGGCACCTGTAGACCCTAGTGATGCTTTTCGCATACTCTGCCCCAGGAACATAAATCCACCAAATATGAGGACTTGTGGGATCATATAGATGTTGCTAGAAGGGAAGCAGGAAGGTCAGCCCTCAGGATTGCATTGAATGAAGCTGTGGTTTCTGATGAAACAATTGCACCTTCCCAGGTAAGGCAGCTTTAGTCCCAGGAGCCCTCAGACTCAGCCATGCTGGTTCTGAGTAGGAAGCATTCCAGCACCGAGAAGACGGAAACCAGCTGTTTTCGTTCCTTATAGGTTTGCCTTCTTATTAAATGAGCTGTTAGGCTTTATGGGTAGTGCCACCCAGCAAGAAATTTGGAGTTGGGTGCCAGGATGCTCAGTATGGGACAGGGAGTGGTCATTATTGTGACTTGGAAAAGACCTACAAATGAAGGCCAGTCAGCTCTTTGTGGAGAGCAGCAGTGGCCTAATATTTTTTCTTCTTTTTACTATTTTTTTAATCATTTGTTCTAAAGATCTCACCAGGGATGTATAGGAAGAGAAAAAAATTTTTTTAAGACGTGTGCCTTAAGAGCACAGATTTTCAGATCAGATTGACCTATTTTTAGATCTAAACTCTACCCCTTGGTCAAGTTAATTCATCTCTCCAAGCATCAGTTTGGTCATCTATAAAATGTGGATGATGCTAACATAAGAATTAAACATGACTTGTGCATCCCAGTGCTTAACACAGTCCCTGGCACAGAGTTCACACTTAGAAAAAGGGAATTACTTATTCACAATATTATTGTTTCTTTTGAATCTTCATGTGAAAGAAGATGCATTGTAGAACATACACAGGGAAAAAAAATCTGAGGGTGATACACCAAACTGCTGATAATGGTTATTTCGAGCGGAAGGGGGGTGGCTGTGAGATTTGAGGGTGAATAGGAGACCTTTGACTTTCTTTGTCAGTTTTTCCTAAAATTTGTGAATATCTTATAACAAACATGTATTACTTTTGTAATCAGAAAAAAATTAGTGTTTAAAATTTTAAAACTTCTATGTAACAATATTAAAAGAAATTTTTGAGGGAAAATACTTACCTGTATCTTGTCAACATACCTATATGTTGTCATGTCCTTGTGATCATGCTGCTCAAACAATTTTGTCTGATAATTTGGTCACGAAAGTTTTTCTGTTACTATGTAAGTCAGCATATTGGTCCTTTGAAAGCACATATTGAGATTTTGATCATGACTTCCATTGTTGGCTAATTAGGGTTCCACCGTTTTTTTGCTATTACAGATAATGTGTGGTTTGTTTTGACGTTCCCTTGTTATTGGGCACGTGTGTGATTGCCAATTTTGCTGTTGTAAAGCATGTAGAAAATTTTACTGGCTAATGTGGGACTCTGGAAATGAACCTTAAGCCTTAAGAATCCCAACTTGCATCATCAGAGTGTTTCATGTTGGGTCACAGCCAATCCTTTTTGACCTATTGACAGCTCCTTAGCTAGGAGCTAAGGCTAGTAGGGTGTGAGGGCCGCCAGAATTCCTCCCCTTTGGGGTCTGTATGGGAAGAAGAGCTGTCCCTCCTTGGAAACAGGTGGCAGAGGGTAGGGCGGAGAGAGGGTACCAAATGTAAGATGACATGTAAAATGTGTTGTGTTTGATAGGTACGGGAGAAACCTGCTTGTTTCCCCTCCTCTTAATTGCATTTCTTCCACACAGGGATTTCAAGGATTTGGATTTGGAGATGGTGGCTTCCAGATGTCTTTTGGAATTGGGGCATTTCCCTTTGGGATATTTGCCACGGCATTTAACATAAATGATGGGCGGCCTCCTCCAGGTAGGACCCTTTTATCTTGAGAAATCGGTAAGATATCTTAGTAATTCTGCTTGAAAGCTTCTTGGAATTCAGTAGTACGGAAGTTACATATAATTGTCATTACACGAATAATCAACCTTTTCAAAATGTCCTAAACTCTTTTCAGTCTACTGGCAGTCATGCTAACAGTATTGAGCACACACCAAGCATATGCACATGCAGAGCACTTTCCATTCTAAACTCAGGAGATCATCACAACCACCCTTTGGGACAAGTGTGCAATTAGCTCTGTTTTACAGACCAGAAAATGCTCAGTAATATTTACCAAAACATACCCCATGTCTATAAAATAAGATGCAGCTGAAGAAAAGCCTGGTCCTGCATATGTACCCCACACTTTAACCATTTGGAGGTAGGGATGGGTGAGGTGACCCACAAGGAATCAGGGCCTCTACATTTTCTGGCATCTCTGTCAGCTTCCCTCAGGACACAACATGGGACTGGTCCCAAGACTCAGCCCTTTGGGAACCTTGCCTAGGTTTGCCACCTGCTGCTGCCTTTTTCCCTCCAGCTGCTGGAAAGTACCTACTGCATTCAGTGTAGAGCAGAGCAGAGAGGTGGGTGCCTGTACTCTCACAATTTGACACCTGAGCCAAGATCTTTACAGTGGAGCCTGCAGAGATGCTGTGGTTAGCTGAGCTCTGTTCACACTCATTGGAGCCTCAGGTGCACTGGGCACAGCATAGGGTACGGAAAGACTGTTGTGTGGTTCCTGGTCAGGAGCTTATGCTCTAGAGGCAATAACCCACTCCTGGGTCATCCCAGTTCCCCACCCCAGCCTAGTCTTTGGCATATAGCAGGTGATCAGTAAGTCTTTATTGACTGCCTGCCTGCACAAATCCCATCAGAACACCCCACTGGGGAATCTAGTACAGCATCAAGAGATCTTGGGAATGCCCTCCTTACCTTGCAGTTTTAGTCTGTTTTGTGTTGCTATGACAGAAATACCTGAGACTGGGTAATTTATAAGGAAAAAAGGTTTATTTGGCTTATGATTCTGGGACAGCTGCATCTGGCATGGGCCTCAGGCTGCTTCTACTCATGGCAGAAAAGCGGCAGGCAGCCGGCAGGTACAAGCAGATCACATGGCGACAGGAAGCAAGAGAGAGAGAGAGAGAGAAGGTGCCAGGGTACTTTAAACAATCAGGTCTTGCAGGAACTAATAGAGCAAGGACGCACTCACTACCCCTCCTCCCCCAGGGAGAGCATTAATCCATTCATGAGGGATGCACCCCCATGACTCAATCAGTTTCCAACACTGCCACATTGGAGATCAAATTTCCACATGAGTTTTGGAGGGGACAACACATCCAAACTCCATCATTACACCCCTGGCCCCTCAAAACTCATGTCACGCTCACATACAAAATACAATCATTCTATCCCAACAGTCCCAAAAGTCTTAGCTTGTTCCAGCACCAACTTAAAAGTCCAAAGTCCAGAGTCTCCTCTGAGACCAAAAGCAAAAGTCCTTCCAGCTTTGAACCTGTAAAAGTCAAAACCAAATTTATCTACTGCCAAGATAAAATGGTGGAACAGACATTGGGTAAACATTCCCATTCCAAAAGTGAAGAATAGGCCAAAAGAAAGGAAAAACAGGTCCCAAACAAGTCCGGAACCCAGCAGGGCAGGCATTAAATCTCAAGGCTGGAGAATCAGGTACCTTGATTCCATGTTTGACTGCCTCTGCACACAGGTGTGGGGGTTGGGTCCCCAAGTCCCTGGGCAGCTCCACTCCTATGGCTTTCCACACTTCACCTCTCCCAGGCTGGTGTTCCACTCTGGTAGCTCCACAGGTCTGGGGTCTCCATGGTGGTCCCCCTCTCGTGGCTCCACTAGGCATGACACTGTTGGGGTTTCTCTGCTACAACTCTGACCCCACATTTCTGCTCGGCATTGCTCTAGCGAAGGCTGTCTGCAGTGACTCCACCCCTGCGACAGATCTCTTCCTGGGCCCCCAGACATTCCCATACATACTGTGAAATCTGGGTGGAGGCTCCCAAGCCTTCCCAGCTCTGGCATTCTGTGAGCCTGCAGACCTAACACCACGTTGATGCCACCAAGACTTCTGGCTTATATTTTCCAAATCTTTATGCTCTGCTCCCATTTTAAATTCTGGCTTTACATCATGCTTTTTCTGCCATAACTCAGAGTAGGCTGTTAGAAATAGCCATGCAGTGTCCTTAATGCTTTGCTGCTTAGAAATTTCTTCTGCCAGATACTCTGGTTCACAGCTCCTAAGTTCCAACTTCCACAGAGTCCTAGGGCATGGACACAATGCAGCCAGGTTCCTTGCTATAGTGTAGCAAGGGTTATATTTTGTCCAATTCCCAATAAGTTCCTCATTTCTATCTGAGACCTCATCATCCGCATGGCCTTTACTGTCCACATTTCTATCAGCATTCGGCTCGCCCCCACATAAGACTCCAGGCATTCCAAACTTTGCCTCGTCTTTTTCTCTTCTTCTAAGTCCTCCAAACTCCTCCAACCTTTGCCCATTACCCAGTACCAAAGCTGCATCCACATTTTCAGGTATCTGTTTAGCAACACCCCACTCCTGGTACCAATTTTCTGTTTTACTATGTTTTGTGTTGCTGTGACAGAAATACCTGAGACTGGGTAATTTATAAGGAAAAGAGGTTTATTTGGCTTATGATTCTGGGACAGCTGCATCTGGCATGGGCCTCAGGCTGCTTCTACTCATGGCGGAAAAGCAGCAGGTAGCCGGCGGGTACAAGCAGATCACATGGCGACAGGAAGCAAGAGAGAAAGAGAGAGAGAGAAGGTGCCAGGGTCCTTTAAACAATCAGGTCTTGCAGGAACTAATAGAGCAAGGACGCACTCACTACCCCTCCTCCCCCAGGGAGAGCATTAATCCATTCATGAGGGATCCACCCCCATGACTCAATCAGTTTCCAACACTGCCACATTGGAGATCAAATTTCCACGAGTTTTGGAGGGGACAGCACATCCAAACTCCATCACTTACCTATCTCCAGAGTTTCTCCACTGTTCACATATTGTTTTCTCAGAGGAAGGAGATCCCAAAGGGCAGGTTGTGCTCTTCCTTGAGGGAAGGACAGATTCCTGTTGAGACAGCAGGAACCTGCCTGTTAGGTTGCTTCCTTCTAACCTGGTCCAATGCTCACCCTGGATTCCCCAGTTAAACAGAGTTCCACAGACAGGCTGGACTCTGGATCACTTTAACCACCTACCACAATCACAGTTTTCCCTGTCATGTTTGATACAATTTGGCCATTCTGGTTGTAGATTCTCTTACCCTCTTTCCCACAAAATCAGGACAGGGAGCTGTAAATGGTAGTTTTTCTCAAAGCAGAGAGAAGTGAAGAACCTAGGTTCTCACCCCAGTTCTGCCTCTATCTTGCTATACAATGGGGAAGACAAGTCCTTCTGCCTAGCTGGGCCCTACTTCTCCTCTGGAAAAGGAAGGTACTCTGTGTGGGGCCCTGGGGAGGTAGTGTATGAAGAGACTGTGAAGCATGACCAACAAATCTGCCACTAACTCAGAGCTTCATGATCTTGGCAGGACACCTTATACTGGTGTTTCAGCTTCTTAGGCAAAATGGGAATAATAATATCCACCAAGTAATAATGTGTACAAAACACTTAGGATATAGAAGATGCTTAACAAACAGTAGCTTTTCTTTTACTGCTTCCTCTAATAAGAGTTTCCTGTTAGTCAACTAGTTATTTGCATATGCAGACCAAACTTCTTTAGGACAAAGTGGAGAACTTCTCCTTATTGTTATACTGTTTCACATATTTTTGTTTTGCCTAATATTATTTGAGGCTTGGAAATCTTAGTATTCAGGATTCTGTTGTTGTAAAAAGATATGAAGATTGATGCTCTTAGCTTCCAGCCCAAATGGGCAGTGTGCACAGCTATAGCATTCTGACAGCCTCTCTTTTCCCTCCTGTCCCTCCAGCTGTCCCTGGGACACCCCAGTACGTGGATGAGCAGTTCCTGTCACGCCTCTTCCTGTTCGTGGCCCTCGTGATCATGTTCTGGCTTCTGATTGCCTAATGATGGGCTTCTGCCTACATTCTCGGCAGGGCCTCTGGACTGGTGATGTGCCACTCCCCACTCCTGTTGTTTGGCTTCCTGGCTGATGCTGTGACCCCTGGAATCAGTGGGGTCAGTAATACGTCAAGGAGTCTTGCTTCTCCATCAGAGCTTTGGAACTCAAGACCAGTTGGCAAGCACCCCCAAGTGTTGCCACTGCTGTAAACACCCTCCTGTAACATCAGGCCTTGGTGTTGAGTCCTCTCTTATGGATGACACCATGAAATTCTGTTCCAGCCAGCTCAGCAGGTCCTGGCTCTGAAAAGGGAAGAGGTGGGAAGGGAGAAACTGTTGGAGTATAATTTCATCTGAGTTCAATGTTACAAAAACAAAGGGATGAACCAAATGGTATTTATGGAAACTTACTTTCCATCTCTTTAAATACCCCTTAATAAGTAGCCTCCAAAGACAGTGGGGTTCCTCATACAGAGAGGTTCCCTTTCCAGATCCCAGTGCTGCTCTGCCCTCTTGCTTCCTCCCTCCCCCTCCTCTTCCTCAGCCAAGATGCAAGAAATTGCTGTTCCATAAAGATCATAATTGCAGCAGCTGAAGCTAGAGTCACTTCATGAATTCACCAGAGACCCAAAGATCTTTTATTGGCTCTGGGCTGTGCTCAATATCTTTGGCCCCAGAGAGCAGCTTGAATGACCTGGTTTCCTGGTGTAAATTGCCCCTGGTGAGACATTTGGCTTCCCTCAGCTTTCCCATCAGCTTTTCCCCATATATGTATCTGTCTCTGTTAGAGGGCAAACAGCTAGACTACTGCTGAGCTGGGACTTCAGTGGGATTCGAAGCTCTGATGCAGGAACAACTGAACAAGAAGCCCTGTTTCCTAGGCTGCCAAAGCTCCGAGTGCATCCTCTTCCAGAACCCACCCAGAGGAAACTGGAGGCTTTGTCAGGTCAGCAGAGCTGCATGTTGAAGACCACCATCCTCAGAAGACAAGTTCTTTATGAAGAGGCAGGGAGAGGGGAGACACACATGTGACCCTGACTTTAGTATGGCTTGATGGATTCCCCTGAAAACTTCCTATATGTATACTAAAACCAAGGAAGCATGTTATTCCCTAATAGGCAACCCCTGATGATTTGTAAAGCCAGATGGCAGGGCCTAGGGAGCCCCAGCACAATGATATGACGTAGTATTCCTTTCTGTGAAATCTAAGGGAAATTATTATTATTATTATTATTATTTTTTTTTTTTTTGTCTTTTTCGTGACCGGTACTCAGCCAGTGAGTGCACCGGCCATTCCTACATAGGATCCTAACCCGCAGCGGGAGCGACGCTGCGCTCCCAGCGCCGCACTCTCCCGAGTGCGCCACGGGCTCGGCCCTAAGGGAAATTATTCATCTGAAGCTCTTGATTTGTTTTTTGATTTCACAAGCTTCTTTCTCGAAATCCGATTGAGGGAATGTGGTGCCAGGCAAGTAGGTCAGTTCACCTAGTGGAATGGCGGTTCTTGCTCTGCGTTCCAGGCCTTGTTCTAGAAATCCAGGCTCTTTCTAGAGACCCCAAAGGTGGGGAAAAATGGACTTCCTCTGAAGTCCTCTTACTTCAGCAGTCCATACTGCCCCTGGCTAACCCCCAGCAATAGCCAACAAGTGGTAGAAAGCGCCACCTAGTGCTTTTTTCCACATATGGTTCTGCATAGTTTGTGGAAACCAAGACCTTGAGGAAGACAAGGAAAGACCTCCTCCCCTCTCCACAGCCCCACCTCTTCTCCTTTGCACCTGTGAATGCCAGAGTTCAGTGTTTAAACAGACAAAATATAAAGTATTGAGTAGGTGGTTCGTTTGCCGAATCCACTTGGTATGAACAAGCTACCAGCTTTACAGTGCGCCTGATGGATTTTTAAACATTCTTGGGCACCTACTCGAGTGCTTTTTTTATCACCTTCTGGAAATCCTCAGAGTTGGAGGGGTCCCTGGAGTTCCTCTGGTCTAGAGAGAATTGGTGGGATCCCTCAGTACAGTGTCCCCAACTAGTGGAGGGAGAGAGGAATTCAGTCATATGGGTCCAACAGAAATGGGTCTCCAGAATAAAGATTAAAGAAGAGTTATGGGTAGGAAGATGAATCATTTAGACTGGAGTGAGCCCAAGAAAGCTGCACCAGCAGAGGCATCCCAGGAACCTGTTAGCAAAGCCAGGTTGGCCATGTGCGCTTTGATTTTGAATCTTATGGGTCCCTACTTACCGTCTGCCAGGAGCTGGGGCAGGAGAATCGACTTGGGACTCACCACCCCTCCACAGGCTCACCACCTCACCCCTCTGCCAAGGCAGCTTTCCTCTCTTTTGTGTGTGTTTTCTGTGTTCTCCACCTCCACCCTCCTCCTACCACCCTCCTCCTACCACCCTTGTGGACTAGGACCAGGTCCTGACCACAGTCAGAAAATGACAATATGTACAGTGGCACACCTTGACCAGTCACTAATTTTCACTGTTGTGAAAGTGATTTGATTTAGAATTAAACAAATGGTTTTACATTACTTTGAGCTTGGACTTCTTGACTGTGACATGGGAGGTGAGTGGATGGGGAGCATACACACTGGTCTGGTCTGGGAAGCACCTGCATGTCCTTGGTAATGTAACACTGAGGATGACAGTCTCCAAACAGCCAAAGATAATCAGAGATGAGTAGTGTAGGCTGGAGGCCTGGCTTCATACTCAGCCCTGCCCAAGGTGTAACCTGTCTGACAGGCAGCCCCGGTTTTGACAAGAGCATGGAATTCCTAAGTTTGTGAGTGACAAGCTGCCAAGATGGAGCTTAGCTGTGGCTGATAAGAGCTTTGAGGACAATCACAGGTTATTCAGTGTCAGCATCCATCCATATGTTCAGTGGTGGTGCAGGTGAGCCCTTGGCTAAGTCCTCTTCCTGGAGCAGGGGGTGTGCCCCTCCCTGAGGTTCCTCAGTGGAAGGGTTTGGTGTGAGAAGGAAGATTTTGGTGAGGTTACAAGTCTGTCTCAGCCTCAGGCTCCCCAGCATACCAGAGCTACAGGTCATCCTTCTGAAAAGTCCTCTTCAACTTTGATCTAACAGTTATTTAGTTGAAAAGTGCCAAGATATAGTGAGGAAGGTAAGGGTAAGGGAGCTTCAGAATTCATAAGCCCAATAAGAAAAGAGTAGGGTTTTTGCTTTAAGTGGAAAACATAAAACACAAACGGTGGTAGAAAAGGACAGTAAAACCTCCATGTACCAGTCACCCAACCCCAATAACCATCAACTCAGGTCCAGTCCTGTTGAAATCTACACCACCCTCACACTGTTCCCTCTCCTGCTGCCTGGACTATTCTGAAGCAAATCTCAGTCATACGTCATCTATTAAGTATTTCAATATACATCTCAAAGATAAGGATTTTTTTTAACATAACCAAGATACCATTTATGTGCCTTAAAAAATAAACAGTAATTCCTTCATGATACCAAGATGGAGCTTGCCATCCAATATATCAAATTATTGTTCAAGTTTCCCTCCTTGTCTCGTAACTTTTTTGTGTATGTTTGAATTGAGATCTAAATCAGATCCATACATTGCTATTGTTTGTCTCTTAAGTCTCTTTTCCTTTGCAGTTTATCTGTTAAAGAAACTAGATCATTTGTCCCCATTGAGTTTTTCACAGCCTCAATTTTGCTATTTGCATCACCGTAGTGTTATTTAACAAGCTCCTTTAAATTGGTGCATTTCCTTTAAATTGGTGTTAGATCTAGAGGCTTGACCAGACTCGAGTTTGATTTGGGGGGGGGGGGCTGGGGGTGGCAGTAAGACCACGTCATAAGCGATAGTATATACTTGTTGCGTCTTATCAGGAGGCACATAATGTCTTGTAGTCCCTCTTTGTGATGTTAGCAGCCATTTACTGATCATTATCTAGAACAGCACGGTCCAATAGAATTTGCTGCAGTGATGGAGATGTTCTATATATGTACTGTCCAACACAGCAGCCACTAGCCACATGTGACTATCAAGCATATGTATCATGGCTAGTGGACTGAAGAAGTGAATTTTTAGTTCTATTTCATCTTAATTTAAAAAGCCACATGTGGCTATCATATTGGATAGTGCAGATTTAGATTAATTCATAGGGATAGCAAAATGATATAATTGAAAGTAACAATATTTTTAGAATTGAGAAGACTGCACATCTCTGCAGAGTGGGGCAACAAAATTACAGAGAACACGGGGCTGTTGGTTGTAGGAATGGCAGGGTGATGCAAGGGCAGGATGTGCTTAGGAGAAAGCAAAGAATCCTGGAGTGGAGGGAGTAGGGATACAAGGCTGCAGGGTGAGATGTAGTTAGCTCCTGAGGGCCTTATTTGGCCTTTATTTTATTGGCAACGGGGAACTATTGAAGGGTGTTGAGGAGAGAGTTGACAGGATCAGAAACATACCTTTGTTAGATTAGCCAGTCTATCTTAGGTGGGATGATTCAGGGAAGGGAGAGACTAAAGGCCAGAGACTAGCTCAGTATGAAGCAAGTGGAAGTGACACGCTGAAGATCTGGCTAGGTAGACAAGTAGACCAGTATCCTCAGGATGACAGAAACTTGAGGTGATATTCAAGATCCAGGTTTTCAGGGTCCTAAGCTCAAAGAGTTGATTGCGAGTTAGTGCAGGATCTGGCCTGAGAGACTGACCAAGCCATGGCCAGCTAAACAAACTGTGGACAGGTGATTTGGGTGCTAGAAACCTAATAGGTCTACTCCCTGCCTAGACCTTTTCTGCCCCCAGAAGTCCCCCTTTGAGTTCACAGGTGATTTTGGAGTGTTCTTTGCATCCATGTTAGAAAGATATCTCCTGGTTTTATAATTTCTACAGAGAGCTATTCCCTTCCCTTTCATTTCAACTTGCATTTCTCAGTTACCTGAACTTCCCTGGGAGGAACTTGGGGGAGTTGGTTATCCCCCTACTTACTGCTGGTGAAGATCATGAGGCTGGAGGTAGGAAAGAAGTGGAATGTGAGAGAGTTAGGAGGGAGAAGAGACAGATCTGGGTGCCTTGCAGTGAGGAGGAGGGAGAAGGAAGACACCCAGAGGGTCTTAGTTCCAAGGCTGCCAGTACATGGGAAAATACAGTGTAACCTCTTTCCATATGAAGGTTGAGTAAAATCCCTGTCCCCTTTTTGCTAGCCATGAGGTGGGCTTGTCAGGAGAGTAACCTGGATTCCTATCACTTTAATTCAATATATAATCATGTGTTTACTATAATTGGAGATTTCCTGGAAAGCTATAAACGCAACTGCTAAGAGGCTTCCCAGGAATTAATGGAAGTTAGGAACAGCCCTCTTCCCAAGAACTTTATCCACACTCAGGACATTAGGAACCACACGCCACACCCAGAGGAGAAAAATCTGATTGGCATTGGTTTAAACTAGATGGTCAGAAAGAGAATTGTGCTCACCTTTGCTTACCCGAGTGCTAGGACCCGAGATAGCTGGGTTTAACTTTGTCCTTGGCTGGGTGGAGGGGGGGCAGGATCCATTTCCCTGGGCCCATCCCTGCCCCTTCCTGGTCATTTGGACACTTTTCCCATTATATAAATCTGATTTAGGAAAACGACAGTTGCCAAAGACCCATCATCAGAGAATCAGATGGGAGGAACATCAGCAAGTAGCTGATATAGCCAACCCTTCATCAGATGGAGGATTCCAGTCTCCTCCTAAGCCCTATGAGGAAGTGGTTCTCAAAGCCTCTTAGCCAGCTAGCAGCTGCCACAACCCAGTCTGCTGTCCTAACTCTTGGCCTGGTGCTCTCTCCACTAGAAGATTCTAAACTGGCAGTCCTCAGGGCAAATCTAGTACACCAGTGTGTTTCATTTGGCCTACATGGCATTTAAAAAGTTTTTGAATATTACCAACATATTAAAAAGTGGGAAAAAAGGAGAAAAATTTAAAAATTAAAATAAAGTAAAAAGTGGGAAACTTGGGGCTGGCCAGTTAGCTCAGTTGGGTAGAGCACAGCCTTGTAACACCAGAGTCATGGGTTTGGATCCTCGTACTGGCCAGCCACCGGGGGGGGGGGGGGGGGGGAAGGAAAATTTCATCCAAATACCTGGATTTTGGGCTTTTTTTGAAAAATTGGAAGACCTGGGAATAGCAGTCCAGCATTCCAGCAGGGGACTGCTCTTCCAATGGGGCATGCACACTCCTGTGTGTTGGGCTCATTTACGAGAGCCCAACGGTACTTACACAATATATACAGTTCTTACCCGGCCTTGCTAAAGATCTGCACCTAGAATGCTGGTTACGCCACCTCCGTTCCATCTTGGATTTAGGGATTATCTACTATAGTGGCGCAGAGTAATGGTTTCTCTGAGCTGAAAGCGTCTAAGAAAAGTCTGTTCTCAAACCCCCAAAGCTATTTGTGGTGTAGACCCGGCTTCTCCATATTCATATTCCTGATTCCAAAAGTTCTTTCTACTGTAAGGAACTTTCAACTTGGAGTCAGGAAACCTGGATTCCCATCCCAGCTCTGCTCCTAATGACTGAGCCATTTTGAGGTGATCGAACTTGTCTTCTCTGGTCCTAAGTTTTTCCCATCTGTAAAATGAGGGGACTGGACTAAATGAGCGTGGAGGGTCGTCTGTGTTGAGACCTGCTACCTGCACAGAATCACCCTTATCAGCTCCAGCACCCACAGAGGACCCAGCTCGCGCTAGGGGGCGCCAGGGCAGCCGCAGAGCCGGAGCCAGAGGGCGAGGCCGGGCCCAGGGGGAGGGGCCTAAACGGGGCGGGGCGTAGGCGGGTGGGCCCCGGTGCCAGGTGCAGTTTGGTCCTCCCCGGGCGCCGTAGGCGGTGCTTCGCGCTCGCGCCTGGGGCTCAGGTTCTTCCTCGCCGGCGGCGGCGGCGGCGGCGGCGGCGGCGGCGGCGGCGGCTCAGGGAAGCTGCGGCGCCTCCCGCGACCTCCTCCCGGTTTCCGCGCCCCCGGGACCATGGCCGCGCTGGCGGGTAAGGAAGGGCTGCGCTGTCCCGTCCCTCCGTTATCTCCGAAGGCTGGGCTCATGGCGCCTGAGGGGAGTCGGCGGCTCTCTCCAGGGTTTTAGCAGATTGGATCGTCGTGGGTCCGGCTCTTCAGAAGGACTTGGGGTGGAGGGCACAGCTCTCCCCCGGAGGGGACGGGGCATCTGGGAGACAGAGGGCTCCGGAGGCAGGCTGTTTGGGTGGTTTCTCGCGAGTTGAAGTCCTCGGGAGGAAATAATTCTGGCTCCGCAAAGAGTCTAGCTTTTGAGGGGAGCTGGTGGTCGCAAGTCCCCAAATTAAAACCTTTTTCAAGGGATTTGAGGAGCCTGCGATTCCCTTGGGGTGAGGGCTCTGTAGAATATGGTGAGTACAGCATCCTCTAGAGTTCAGGGTAGTTGGGAGATGGAGAGTTACTCCAGTTCTGGATTTTCTGTGGAAAATGGAGGAAGGTATGACTTTCCCGCCAGGACCCAAGTCTTCTTGCTGCTGTCTTGGTGCCTGGGATACCCTGGATCTTGGGGCTGTTTGCAGGAAATAGTGGAGTGTGGGCTTCCTTAGGGTTTAGGACGCGGACCAGGAGTAAGGGGAGATTGGACCATACCTCCTGGTGCCTAAAGATCTCTGCTACAGGTGGGGAAGGTGGGCCCCTGGGGCTCTAGGTCCTCCTGTAGGGAGCTGGGTCCTCCAGCCTCTGAAACCACAGGGATGTGGCTAAACACCTCCTGGAAGGAAGAGTTGTCCAAGGGTGAAGAGTAGCTTAAGGGTTGGGTTAGCTGTGCTGCATTCCCCTCCCAGTCACCTCACACACCACCCTGCGGCTTCCTGCCCTCCTTGTTTGTCCCCCCAGCACCAGGAACCTTCTGTCGCCTGTGTTTTCCAGCCACTTGTGTGGGTGGCCCAGCCTGTGGGTCCACCAGGGTCAATGTCCAGAAGCTTTCTAGAGGTGGCAGGAGAGAAGGCGGAGGGGGAGGCTGGATATCTGCCCCCACTTCCTGGCTTTGGGCCTGTGGACGATCACTTCCTCCATCCTGAATACAAGGACCAGGCCACCAGTGGGTCACTTCCTCACCATGGGAGCATGGGATTTTTCTCCTGATTGATAATAATAGGCTTCTGGAGAAAGAGCTAGGAGTGGATAATGTCTCCTGTCCCTTTCTTTTAAGAAGTTTTTTAGCCCAGGGTTCTTCAACTCCAGTGATTTCCAGTGACTTTTTCTTACTACAGT
The DNA here is from genome assembly GCF_027409185.1 of Cynocephalus volans. Classification (NCBI taxonomy): domain Eukaryota; kingdom Metazoa; phylum Chordata; class Mammalia; order Dermoptera; family Cynocephalidae; genus Cynocephalus; species Cynocephalus volans. Next base: position 204,757,715 of record NC_084461.1, read on the forward strand.
GTAATATAGGTTCCCGTGATTCTCAGAAACTTTTGAAAGGTTTTAGAGTACAGTAGTTTTTATCACATTTTCCCTGAATGAAGTAAAACACTGTCTAGAGGCATAAAGCCTCTAGATGAATTAGTTTATGCATTCTTCCATTTATTCAAAGAATATTTGTTGGATACTTGTGTGCCATGCACTTATCCAAGTGCTGAGGAGTACAGTGGTGAACAAAGTAGACATGGTCCTTGCCTTTGTGGTGCTTACCGTCCTAGAGATGGACAATAAATAACAGAGATAGCAATTGAGATAAAAAGGTAAATGCTATAATAGTTCTAATAAACAATTGAGATAAGTGCTGTAAGACTGCCCCAGGAGTGAGGAGCAAGTTTCTGCTGATCCCTGAGGATAAGTAAAAGTTAGTCCAGCAAAGAAAGGACAAAGAACATTCTAGGCAGAGGGAATAGCATAAAAAGGCCCTGAAGTGGGTAGGCATGTGATTGATGCTTTTGATAAGCTGGGATAAGGCCAATATAGCTTTCTTATGGGTGAGGACACTAAGGCCCAGAAATTACTCGTTCAAAGTTGCATAGCCGAATAAGTGGTGGTGGCCAGAGTTCATATTTTCCAGCTTCAAGTTTTGTGCTTCATTCTCTCTATATCACAAACAGCAGAGTGAGGTTGTATGTGGAATCAGAGAAGGAAATGGGACTTAATTTACTTTTTATTTTTTCTTTTCAAACTGTATTCCAAAACACCTCAGTCAGATTCATTCCTCTTGTGTAACAGGAGAATCAACAACAAAGAAATCAAATATTTACTGAGTGCCTGTGATGTCTACGGCACTGGGTTGGTCCAAGTTTTACTTCGTATAAATTTTAACAGATGCTAGAACCACAAGAGACTTTTGAAATAATATACAGTCTCCTCCTTTTACATATGAAGAAGCTGAGGCAGGGAGGAAAATGGACTTGTCCAGTGTCACTCAACTAGTGGTAGAGCCAGGACTAACATAGGACTTCTCCAGTGCTCTTTTAAGTATTCCAGGCTGCTTGAGACATAAAGGGTCTGGCACATAGTAAGCCCTTAATATGTATTTGTGGAAAAGAATAATATGTGGTTTGTGCCTTTGAGAAATTCAGTCTAGTTAGGGTAAAGAAAAAAATGGATAAACCAGGACAAGCTATTATAAATAGGCCCATATGTGATAACATTATAGAGTTTCAAAGATGAGGGAAAAGTAGTTCATTACACAAATATATTGAGTTTCTACCATGTGTGAAGCACTCTCAGCAGGGAACAAAGTAGACCAAATCCCTTCCCTTCCTTCATGGAGTATATGTTCTGGTGGGGAGAGATAAATAATAAGTAAATATATGAATATCATAAACAGGGATAAATGCTTTGAAGAGAAATAAAGTAAGATAAAGGGATGGGAGCAGTGGGTAGTCAGGAAATGTGCTTGGCATGTTTGAAGAATGGGAAAGTGTCCAGGATAGCTACCAGTTTTGGTCAGGTAATACTTCTTGAAGGAGGTAAAATTTGCGAAATCTTAGGTTAAAAAAAAAAAAGTGTGTGGGGAGGTGTGATATCTTAGGGAAGAAACTTGGAGTGTTGGATGCGAAGGTAGGCAAGTTTCAAGGTCTTCATAAGGGATGGTGAATAGATAAGTGGGGTGGAGGCAAGGATTGGGAGGTGAGGGAGTCATAGGCAGTGGAAGGTAAGGCTGAAAGGATGGGTGAAGCTGGACTGTGGAGGGTTTAATGCCAGGCTTAGGATTGTGGAATTTTCCAGTTTGCAGTAGACACCATAGGTTTAGAGGCAGGAAGAGGCACCAATCTGGAGGTGGGTACAGAGGGCCCTGAGATGAGGTGTTAGTGGTAGGAATGGAGAAGAAGACACCAACCAGTAGTAGCTACCTCATGACATGGGCAGGGCAGGAACACCTGGACGGCCTTGGGTATGGGATGGAGGAAGCAGGGTAGGGTCCAAGAGGACTGCAAGGTTTCAAAGCTGAATAAAAACCTATCATGTTCAAGGACTGTATTAGGCTTTCCACATTCATGGAGTGTTTTCTGCATCTTCTGGAAGCTGAGCTGATTCCCAGAGGGACTAGGGTTTGGGGAATAACAAGGAGTGGTGGGGCCCACCTCCAGGCATTACTTGACATTTCAGTGAGAGGACCTAATGCCATAGCAGTCTCTTACAAGTCTATTTTCTTTCTCACTCTTGAACTTACTTTATACAGTAACAAGAATTAGACTCTTTTACCTATTAATTTATATTCCATAGTAGCTAGAGCATGATACCGTTGCCTGGTTCCATTAAAGTATTCCTTGAACATTCACCTTGGGATTCTATTTCATCAGGTCTTTCTGCCTGTAATTTGTCTGGGAAAGAAAGGCTAAAGCATAGTTAAAGACATAGGCTTTGGTGTCTAGCAGACCTGTGGTCTAATTCCAGCTCTAACACTTATTAGCTGAGTATTTCAGTTTCCTCTTCCATAAAATGGGAACAATAAGAGTCCTTCAAATACTAGTCCTTATCTTATGGCATCATTGTATTCAATTAATTCATACTTGCTTAGGACACTGCCTAGTAAAGGCTCAAAGTACAGTTGATAGACCCTCCATATCTGTGGGTTCCACATCTGTGGATTCAAATAACCACTGATCAAAAATATTTGGAAAAAAAATTTGCATCTGTACTGAACAGGTACAGACTTTTTTTCTTGTCATTATTTCCTAAACAGTATAGTATAACAGCTATTTACATAGCATTTACATTGTTTTAGGTATTGTAAGTAATCTAGAGATGATTTAAAGTATGCAGGAGGATGTGTATAGGTTATATGCCTATACTACGCCATTTTATATGAGGGACTTTAGCATTTGTAGATTATGGTATCCATAGGAGGTCCTGGAACCAATCCCCCACAGATGCCAAGGGACAACTGTAGTTCTTTTTCCCCTATAATTGACAGCAGGTAGGGCATTGCTGTATGAGAATATATGAATTGGTTAACCAGTTTTCTGGTAAAAAGATTCTTTATAGGCCTTCCCCCAGATAAGAAAATGCCTACTCATTCACAGCTAAGTAAACTTAAGGTTGGAAGTGAGAATCTGGGTGGCCTGAATTTGTCTCTCTATCCTATTACTGTACCGAACTTGCCCTGCCCCCAGCACGTGACTTTTTTCCTTTCCAACATGTTATTTCTGTACATATCCTTGTCCTTCACACCCCATGAGTATTCACCAAGGGCCCCAATAGTTCCTGGCGTAGTCGGTGCCTTCCACATAGGCAGGTAGAAAAAAAGTTTGCTGAGTTTGTTTTGAAAACATTCCCTTCAGATTTTACAAGTTAGTGTATTCTGCTCAAATTTTTCCTCGGCCAACCTTCTAGGTATATATGCAAGGAGGAAGAGAAGTTACTCACAAATCAGTTCAACTAAGTGCCAGGCACTACAGGAGGTATTTTCACATAAATTAAGTTATTTCTTTTAATCTGTTTGGTAATCCTGTAAGGTAGGTTGTATTATCCTCTTTTTAAAGATCAGGAGACAACCTCAGAGAGGTTAAATAATTTATCCAAGGACAGAGAGGCAAACAGTGACAGAACCAGGTTTCAAACCTCTTTTGCTCGACCCTCACAAAATTTTCCTTTTAAACTAAAGGGAAAAAGAGAACAATAGCAAGAATGAAACTTAACCTGAAAAGTGAGAAGCCCTAGGTTTGGTATTATAGATTCTCAGAGATGGAAGGAATCATTTGATCTTTCCTTTTATGAAAGAAAATCTAAGGTCCAGAGAAGTTCTCCTTTAAAAATCATCTAATTTTTTTCATTAGACACTCTTTGGTTATATTTGGTAACCTAGTGAGAAAGAAAACCCTTTGGGGATACAGGGCAGAGCATCTAGAGGAATGTTAATCATATTGTTATGCTTGTTGGTAGCCACTTCATTAAAATATGATCTTTTTCTCTTGGCTATCCCCCACCAGCTGCTGCCCTGCGCTTCTGCTTCCTGCTTTCTCCTGGAACAAGTGGGGTTTATACATCTGACCTACCAGTTCCTAGGGGGCCTAGCAATTACCATACTTATTGCTTTATGCTGCACTGAATTGGCTAGGTTTTGTTCCTGGTTCTCATTGTCTGGATGGAACATGAGAAGCTTCAGAGATTTTCCTCAAATGAAAGGATAGAATCTGTACATGCTGGTTCATGCTAAGTATTACGGTTTCATGAGCTCTCAGTGCTTGGGGATTTCTCACCACCTTGAAACCTGAAAAAGATGAGTTTGCAGAAACCCAGCTCTTACATCAATTTTAAAGTGAGTGTTTTGGGAAATGCACTGGCTCTGAGCCAGGGTACCACGCCAAGCCCTTCCACTGAATAACTATGTGGTCTTGAGCAAGTTTCTACTTGTCTGAGGCTGCATAGAGTAATAAAAATACAACTGGCCTGGTAGTCTCAGAGCATGGGTTTGAGTCCTTGCTGGACCAGCTTTCACTAGTTTTGTGATGGTTAGGTAACTCTATTCTCCTTCTTCAAATACATTTTTCTTTCAGAAAAATGAAATGGTTGGAATAGATTAGATGATTTTAAAAGCTCTTCCACCCTTATCATTTTGTCATCCTCATGCCTGCCCCAGTGGATTTTCAGATTGTTTAAGGGTCACATTACCAATTATTAAGTTGGGAGAGAAGAACATATATAAAGTGAATATATTTTATATTAAGATTTAAAAGATCCTGAAGGTGAGAACCTTTGTAATGAGCCTTTTGTAATTCTCACCTTATTTGCATTATACATTTACCACTTCTTAAAAGCAGCAAATTGCAATAATAACTGAAGGCACAGTTTTCTGTTTATTAAACACCTAGTAAGGGCCCCTTATTGTTTTATGCTGTTGTGAACATTTACTTAATCAAGCTCCCTTTCTGGACTCTGACAGCCAGTAGCCATTGTTGATAACTTTGCAAATAATGAGAGGTAAATGCTGTAGAGGGAGAGGGTGAACAGCCGGTACAATGAGGTATTTTCATAGAGGAAGAACCTCCTAGGCAGGCTGGACTCTGAATTGGTCTTCCACAGGATTTCATAGAAATCCCCAACTTCGCAGTACAGTATTATATTTCTCTTACATGTCTTATAATAAAGCTTGTAAGAGAATCAGGATCATTGACTTTCACAACTGTAAGGGAGCTAAAGAGGCCAAACTATTCTTTTAAAGAGGGTCTAGGCTCAGGAGGCTGAGGGGTCTGGGTGAATATCCTTGCTCAGGAACTTTCTAACAGAAAAGCAGTGCGTTAACAGATAAACTGAAGTCAGGTGTATCCACATGAGTATTTACTCATAGGTAGTCACCCTGGAGGCCAGAGCACTTACTCCGGTAGAATTATCCCTGAATGCCTTTGGAGCTTATCTTTGAAATTACCTTTATAACTCGCAGTTGGATCCAACTTTTCAGATGGATTTGACACACAAAGGAGTGTCTGTTCTGCACCAGGCCCTGTGCTTGGCCCTGAGGAGATGGAGATGATCAAGATGTAGTTCTTGTCCACAGAGCTGGGGATGAGTTGGGGGGAGGAGAGCAGAGAGAGAGGGACTGGAGGAGACAGAAGAGTGCACAGTGGACTGTAATTAAAGAACAAATGATATAAAACTGGTACAGACAAAATGAAATCAACACTGCCTGCCTTTGGGGTATCATCAAGGAAGGATAGAAGTTTGATTAAAGGAAAAGATGGGGAAAATATCCTAAACATAGAAGTAGCTTTAGGTGTGAATGTCAGGAAGCCAGAACATGAATGTGTATGGCAGAAATAGAAAATAGATCAGAATGTAACTAGAGTATCCCTTTGTAAGGGATGATGAGAGATAAAGGTTCTTTGGGGCCACCTTGTAAGGGCCAGTCACTCCTTCAATAAATGTTTATTGAAGGACTACAGCAGGCCAGGGGTAGACTTGGTTTTCCTAGTCCTTTAGAGGTAACAATAGCCAACTCTAGTAATGTGTGAGTTTTTGTTCCTGCCTCAGGGCCTTTGCACTTGTTTTTCTCCCTCTGTCTTCAGTGTTATCCTTTCTTCCCCCTTTTTGCCTCCTTAACTTATATTCATCCTTTAGAGCTCAGCTTAGAAATTACTTCTTCAAGGAATACTCTTTTGCCCCCTACCCCTGTTTTCCTATTTATGAATTTGATGTCTTCGTCATACCACTTGCCCCAATTATAAATCAATAGTTGTTATTGTTTAATATTTGCTCTATGTTTAATCTCTCCCTTGTTTACTGCTCTTTCCCCCACACAGTGTTAGACACATAGTTGGCATGCAATAAATATTTGCTGAAAGAATGACTGAAGTGTGTCCATTGAATTTAGCAAAAGCAGTCACTGTTGATCTTGGTAAGACAGTTTCAGAGAAATGGTGAGGGTACAAGCCAGATTGCAGTGGATTATGCAGCAAGTGGGAAGTGAGAAAATGAGGACAGTGATGCATTGACAACTTTTTCTTACATGTGGCTGTGAAGGGGAGAAGCAAGATGGGAAAATGGGGTCCAGAGTTTGGTTTATTTTCTGATGAGAGAGACTTGAACTTATTTAAGTGATAATGAGAAGGAGCAGATGCAGAAAGGGGCATGGGGTGGAGATAACTGAAAGTCTCCTAAGAGGTGGGATAGGATGGAATCCAGGACAGGAGTGCCATGCTAAATAGTCCAGCCTTTGTTCTGTAGACACTAGGGAGTCTGACCTAGAGCTGAGATAGCTTAGAGTCTGGGTGAGCTAGCTAAAATTGTGCAGTAGACAGGGGAAAGAAGCCAAAGACCTGAACCTAGGGCTGGAGCAAATGACAGAGAAGGACTAGAGAGACATTTGGAAGGTGGAACCTGGTGGATATGAGAGGAGGGAGTAGGGGGTCTTGATTTTTTGTCCCTCATGCTTAACACAGAGCAGGTGCTAAAATAAGTGTTGATTGAATTGCTTTGAGTTTCTCAAGACTGGAGAAAGCACAGCAGGGTCTGGAGGGTGTGGCAATAACGAGTCATCTCAAATATTCTCATAGTGGAAAGTCCTGATCCTCTTTGAATTTTGGAAACAGCCAGAAGTCATTCAGAGCCAAGATGCTGAATTGTTAAGTGGGTGGTCATGTTAGAGACTATTCCTTTGGGGTTAAAAAGTAAAAACAAGAAATAAGGTGTGGCTCTAAAATAATGAGATTTGCTGGAGGTGGGGCGTGGCTGCTCATAAACTGACCTTGAAAGTCCTTCCATGTAAGAGTTCTAAAAATGTTTCAAACGTTTGTTCTAGAACTTGGAAGTTTCATCTGGACATCTGTGTTCATTAAAAACTCTTTCCCTAATTCATTGTCTTTCTTTCATCTATAACCTGACCTGAGCCTAGTTTGAGTGAGTCTCTCAGATTTCCTACCTTGGAGTTTGTGAGAATTATGGTATAGTCTCTGACCACTGCCACCCAAAAAACAAAAAGGGCTTTCTTAAGTGTCTGAGAATTTTAGATCCAGGAAGAATGAGCGATAGGCATATATATGTCCTATCACCAAGGAACTAGAAAAGGAACGGTAAGGTGTAGGTGATGTTTTAAAGCCTTTTGCTAGCTTGTTTAACTCTCCCCTGGGGTAAAAGGAAGACAACTGTCTGTACACTGGCTGCCCCAGAATGGTGCTGAGCAATCTTGAAGTGCCAGGAGCCATGCTTTGTCTATTCATGGACCCTGTGCCTGTGAAACAAGGTTCGGTGATTGTCACTGTGCCTGTGGTAGTCTGGCGTTACCCAGAGAGAACAAAGCTGCATGTATGGAGTGCACAAGGGAGTCTTGTAACAACCTTGTCCCCCTTTCTAGGGCTGAGTCAGGTACCACAGCTTGATCTTAGCTGCCTTCTTTTTTTCAAGAAGTTGGCATCTGAGCCACACCAAGAGTATAGTGTTTTGTTCAGGGTATTTCCCTTTTGGAGGGACGTGGACCAACTCCATGCGCTTGTCCATGCTGATCTCTCAGCCCGCACAGCCCTTCCCCATCCGTTCTCAGCCTTTGGTTAATCTTCCTATCTTTCAAGGCTCAGCCCAAATGCCAGCTTCCTCTACAAAGATTTTCCTGTCTCACCTCATTGGAATGAACAGGAATAACATGGTAGAGTGGAAGGAGCATAGGCTTTGAATGAGGCAGACCTGAGTCCAAATGCTAGATCTGCCACTGGCCTGTCACCCCTGCCCCCAGCCACAAGTTTCAGTTCTCTATCCATTAAACTTGAGAATTAAATGGGATTTGGTCTGTGAAAGCATATAGCATAGTTCTTGACATATAGGAGGTGTTCATTAAATGTTTATTCTTTACCTTTTATACCTATAACTTTTCTTTCTCTAAATTAAAATAGTATTTTGCTTCTACCTCTGAAATAACATCCATGTGAAAAATTACAGTATGGAAGAATGTTTTTTCTAGTGGATTTGCTCCACGAGGAGCAAAGATGATGTTATCCAACAGCCTTCAACGTCAAGCTTTGTATTGGGAAGACCAGTGATGTTGGTTGAATGAATGAGCTCCTGCACTAGGTGATGGAAAATCTGGGAAAAAATGGGCTTTTAAGTAATAGGAAAAGGCAGTAACATATCTAACCCAGGCAGGAAAAGTTTCTGGGTGCTAGCTGGGAACAGTCTAGGAAGGGCTGACACTGAATAGAGGGAGACCCTGTTCATTTCTTCTACTCAGAGCTATAAGCAAAGGTGGAAAGTTCTAGGAAAAGGCAAGTTTTGTTTCAGTAGAAAAATGAACAGTCAGAACCATTTTTTTTAAATGGAATGGAACTACTACTTTTGAGGTCATGAGTTCTTAGTCCCTGTAGGGATGAACAAAGGCTGGACAAGTACTTACCAGAGATCTTGTGGAGGGGGAACTGTGCATCTAACAGAGAATTGGCCTGACCCTTTCAATATGAGATTCTGTTAACTCAGTCTTATTTACATGGTAGGAATCCTGTCCCTTTGCCCCTGCTACTTTGGGCCTTGAAACTCTTGGTTTTGGTTTTGTGTGCAGGTGAAGATGCCTGGAGGTGTCGGGGCTGTGGGGACCATGTTGCTCCAAGCCAGAGGTTGTACCGGACTGTCAGCGAAGCCTGGCACAGCTCTTGCTTCCGGTAAGTGGGTTTGTCCACCTGTCTTTACCAATGTACGACTGGCTAGGCACTATTTCATGTTCTGGAAAATACAGAAACAAGCTTCTGACTCAAGTTTCGATCTCGGTGGGGAGAGGAAAGTGCCAAGGAAGAGCACATGACCATACCTTAAGTGTGGTCCCCCTGAAGCCAGGTTTAAGTGGAAGAGCCACAGATGGCCCAAGTGCAGCTGGAGACAGGGTGAGGGGGATGGAGAGAGCCTTTTCCAGGGTTTCTCCCAGCACTCTTACTTTATGGGTGAGGAAACTGAGGCCCAGAAAGAGTGACTTTCTCATGTCTGCACTAATGATTACGCAGGTGCCTCAAGGGTTGTTTTTAGTGTGATTGGAAGAGCTGGCTCTTCTTCACCACAGGATGCCTCCCTAGGTTCCTACTTTTTGTTACTAACTTTATTATAGCTCTTAGGTTATTGTTTAGAGGCAGCTTGGTTTCTTGAAAGTTGCATAGACTTTCAAGGCAAATTTCTTCCTGCTGTCTGAGATTCATTTTCCTCATCTGGAAAGCAGGGGTGTTAGTTAATAATCTATCTAACAGGCTTGTTGGGACTGAATGAAATAATATATGCAAAGAACCCAGCTCATGGTAGGCACCCACTGAGTGGTTATTCCTTTCCCCCACAGATTGGAATATTGAAGGGTCGGAGTTTGTCTTTGTATTCTCCAGAACGTAAAACACCGCCTGTCCCATACTCATTCCACATTGGCAGAATGAGGAGCTGTCCAGCCTGGAGGCTGGGTGGGCATGTCTGGCTCCCATAGTCTGAATTGGTGGGGTGTGCTCATGTCCTGATGAGACAGACTGTAGACAGGCACCGTGTGCTGTAGATTCCAGCTCCCATGCACAGCTCTTTTTTGCAAAGTGCTTTTATCAAATAATTTAGTTGAAGGGCTGGCCCCTGGCTCACTTGGGAGAGTGTGGTGCTGACAACACCAAGGCAAGGGTTAAGATCCCCTTACCGGTCATCTTTTTAAAAAATAATAATAATTTAGTTGACATTTAAGTGCTTTCCTCCCCCCGGGAACTACGTGGGGGTTGGCCTAGAGAGATCTGGCCTCTGGAAGAGTTGGAGAGGAGCCAACATTTTCCTGCTGTATCAGCTCTAACTCAGAGCTCTCAAATCTTCTCTGTAGATCTGATTCCCTTGGTTCCTCCTCCCTTTACTCCCAAGGGGGAAGTTGATTCTGCCCTTTTTTTGCTGTTAGTATAATCAGAACAGAGAGCGTCAAAGCTGAAAGGAACCTTATAGATAGAGCCTTTGGCTAGCCCTTTTATTTTATAGCTGAGGCTAACGAGCAGCATCAGACCCAATGAGTTCCCAGACTGGGACTTGCCTTGGCATCTAACTTATATGGTTACGTTCATTCCTGCTGTTTTCCTATTTGTATGAGTATTTTCTATCCAAAATAAACAGGACAGGTTAGAACAATCTAATCTTTGGCATTTCTGGATTCTCCTAGAGCTAAAGAACTTCAGAACTAGAAGGGGCCACCTACTGTGTGGTATAACCTTTCACATCACAGATGAGAGGCCTGAAACCAAAAGGACTTGCTCAGGGTCACTTTTTTTTTTTTTTTTTTTTTTTTTTTTAAAAAGATGACCAGTAAGGGGATCCTAACCCTTGACTTCGTGTTGTCAGCACTACGCTCACCCAGTGAGCCAACCGGCCATCCCTATATGGGATCCGAACCCGTGGCCTTGGTATTATCAGCACTGCACTCTCCCAAGTGAGCCACGGGCCGGCCCGCTCAGGGTCACTTAGAGAGGCCAAGGATGACAAGAGCTGGCCCTCAAACTGAGTTCTTGGATCATTTGTAGGTCTGGTCAGATGATAGCTTATTAGTGTGTGTGTGTGTGTGTGTGTGTGTGTGTGTGTGTGTGTGTGTGTGTGTGTGTGTGTGTGTGTGTGTGTGTGTGTGTGTGTGTGTGTGTGTGTGTGTGTGTGTGTGTGTGTGTGTACATAAAGAAGGCACATTAGCATTATGGATAAGAGTATAGGCCATGGCATAAACAAACCAAAAAGAAACACAAAAAAAGGAAAACAAGAAACAAAAAAAGAGTACAGGCGATAGAACAAGACTATCTGGTTTTAAATCCTGGCTTTGCAATCTATTAACTGGCCTTAGTTGACTTCCCTGAGCTTCAGGAACCTCATCTATAAAATAAGGATAAGAACGTTACTCACCTCACATGGGGGGATTAAATGTGATAACCTATATAAAGTGCCTAGTATAGTATCTGACACGTAGAAAACCCTTAATAATCAGTAGTTGTCACTTCATATTATGTTGTAAGTGTGTGTCTATATATACCTACATGTATACATTTATTTCTCTCATTACACATTCATTGGCTATCTGATGTTGAGGGATTAAGGGCATCTTTGAACCACACTGGCACAATTATACCAAATACCATGCCTGCGGGAGAAGTAGAGCATCTTGGTTCAGTCTCCTAGTTGTAGCTTCCCCTTGAGGACAGAGACTCTAAACCAGCTCTTCTAAAAGAGCTCATCTCCTGACCCCTGAGCTTCCCTGTGATAAACTGAAACTAGATGACATGACTCCCAAAGGTAAAGCCTAGTCATTTGTTGTGGGGAGATTGACTGTCTTTTGGAGCCAATATGGCTTTTGCCTAAATTGGAGGAAGATCATCAGGACTGGGAAGGACCATATTTGTCTGACTCGCGAGGTAACACTGGTTATGAGGAGCGTGGAGCATTGGGCTGAAGGGTCTTCTACGATCTCTTCCACCCCACCTTGCCTGTGATTCTGTGATGAATTTAGTGTGTTTGGGTGCAGGCCTACTGGAAGCAGTACCCTCCCTTTGTACTACTCAGGGAAATTCATTCTTCATGGCTTCATTCCAGCCTTGCTCTTACCCAGTTGGGCTACAGTTACAGTAAAGGAAATGACTTTTCTTCTCTCCTTCCTCCTACACCTTTGTTTTCCTAGTCACAGGATGGAGCTGGATATTGAATGGAGAAATTTCTGGGGTTGGCCCAAGCTCCTCCCGTCTCCTCTTCCTTACACTACCCCACTTTCCTGTCTGCAGCCACATCAGTAATCCTGCCTCTGATAGCCTTCTGCTAGATTCTCAGGTGCCCAGGACAATCAGGAGCCACTTAAGGCTAGAACCTAGAACTGCAGTGGAGGCCAGCTGACAAAACTCCTGGAATTAGCCCAGTCTGTCATTGTGCTGGTACAGTTGGGCATCTGGCCAGGATCCTTCTGATCTCCTGGACACATGGCTGATCAGCCCTACTGCTTCCTCTCCCAAGCCTTCCCAACAGACCTGTTTAAACTCTACCTCTGGTCTTCCCTTTTCTTGAGCAGTGCTGTCAATTCTAGATCTGGAGCCATCCTCTCTGAAGCTCTCTGGAACTGGCTCCCTCTCCTTGGGGGAGGCCAGGAGAGCAGCCAGAGTAGTTGTCCTTCGTAGCTGAGGTTAAAGTGTGGAGCTATGAATTATTGGCATATTGGCAAGCCAAAGAACCTTGACAAGTTTTCTGATCATTGTTCCTTCACCCTTTTCAGAGGTTTTTGGCTAAGGAGGAGGGGTCCTAAGAGGGGAAAGCTGCCCCTGTTAGTCTTTATGGCCCCAACCTGGGTCACTGTTGCTTGACCTGGTTCCTAATGGCATTATCAGTAGGAAAATCCACCACTCTTAAGGCTCCTGGGAACTCTCAGGACCTCGTTTTCTCAGGATCACAAGCACAAACTATTTCAGCTTTCTCTTTTGAGAAAAAGATTACTAATGCCTATGTTCTGGAAAAGGGTTAATGCAGATAGAAGGCTGTCTTTACTTCATCAGACAACAGACTATTTCCGCTAAATTTGTGACTCCAGGAAGGCCAGTGAAGAAATGACACATGTAGCAACCAGAGACTGTGTTGTAATGGGCTGGCTGACAGCCGGCTACTTTCTGTGATGCTAAAAGCCACATTCGTTTTCTCACCCTCATCCTTATCTAAACAAGCATGGCAGGAGCATAATTACAGTAATAGGTTCCATTTGTTAAGTGCTCTGTGCCAGACAGTATCTTAAGCATTTCACGTGTGTTATCTCATTTAATCCTTACAGCAACCCGCGAGATGTAGTACTGGTCTTACCTACTTTAAAAATAGGGAAATGGAAGTTACTTGCTTAAGGTTACAGAGCCAGTAAGTAGCATAGCTGGGATTTGAACCCAGCCATTCTGTTTCCTTACAAGAGTCTCTTGGCATTCCCGAATATGAGTATGTCATTTAACCTCACTGAGCCTCAGTTTCCTCTTCTATAATAAGAGGGCAAAAACCCTTACCCTGCCTGCCACACATTGGTGGTGTCAGATAACATTGAAAGGTATTGGTTCAAAGGCTTGAACTATGAAGTGTCAACAAAAGTGCTGTTAGTTTTCTCCTGGGTTTCAGGATCCTGATGTGGGAGTAGTAGAGCAACCCTGCCCTCTGCTGTTATACTGTTGATGTTGCTGCCATATTTACTGGCCCAAGCCATTGTTTCTGGTTGTGGCCTCCTCCGGAAGGTGTTTGCTCGTTTGTCCAGTTTGTCTCTGAGGAAACAGCTAGCCATCAGGTCACTAGGGCTGGCTGTTGGAAAGGGGTTTGGGGCCTGCCTGACAGAGGAAAGAGGGACAGACACCCGGGCTTTCCTCTGCCCCTGCAGGAGACTCCAGCCTGAACACAGCGTGGGACTCCTAGGGTGTGGGAGCAGCATGTGATTTTCAGTGTTCCTTAATCCTGCTCTTTTCATTGGGAAGAAAGGACTAAGACCTCATAGAAGCCCTTAAGCTGCTATCCAGGGCAGAGTTGGAGAAATGGAGAGGGATGGGGCCAAGAATGGATGACTGATACCTATTAAGCATTGTATTAAGAGAGTCACTTATATTATCTCACAGTAACTCTGCAACCCCCATTTTTATGCTAAAACAGGAAGGCCCAGAAAGGTAGAGTAACATGTCTAGGGTTACACAGCTGACATTTGAGCTCAGGTCTCCCTGGCTCCCAAGAGGGGCCTCTTTCCACTGGGACTCCCAAGAAAGAACAATAGACTTTGAGTCAGAAAACCTGATTTGAGTCTTAGATGAGCCAGGCTAGCTGTGTAACTATGGGCAAGTTCCTTAGCCCCTGTGAGCCTCAATTTCTTCTGTGAAATGTGGTAAAAGTAATTCACCTCATGGAATAGTCATGAGGATCAAAGAGTTAACTCTTCAAGGTACCTCTTCAAGGAGCTAACTGGTAACTCTTCAGTCTTCATTTTATGTGACCTCTCAAACTGCTCTAGAGGTAGTGGTGGAGAAAAGTGATTAAGAGTTTGGATCAGGGGCCGACCCCGTGGCTCACTCGGGAGAGTGCGGTGCTGGGAGCACAATGGCGCTGGGAGCTCCGAGGCCACGGGTTCGGATCCTATATAGGGATGGCAGGTGCGCTCACTGGCTGAGCGTGGTGCAGACGACACCAAGCCAAGGGTTACGATCCCCTTACCGGTCACAAAGAGTTTGGATCAGGCTGCTTGGACTAACATCCCAGCTACACTTACCAACCACCTGACCGTGATTCAGCTGCTTAACCTCTTTTTGCCACAGTTTCCTCATCTGTGAAAGGAGAAATGCTTGTCATGCAGATTAAATTCGATCATATGAGAGTACTTCAAAAAGTTCGTGGAAAAACAGAATTGAAAGATAATACTGTTCTTTCCATGGATTTTTTGAAGTACCCTCATATATTCAAAGTCCTTAGCACAATGCCTGGCCATGGTTAGGACTTGGTAGATGTTAGCATTTATTATTAATGTCTGTCACTCTTGAAACATTCTGTTGCCTTGGCTTCCATGACTTCCACACTCTGGGTTTTCCCCCGTCTCTCTGGTAATTCCAGTTTGCTTATCCTCCCTTCTCCAGCTCTGAGATGTTGTCATTCCTCCAGATGCGCTCTGTTTTCCCTAGGCAGTCTTACACATACCCATGGCTTCCACTGTCTTCCATATACTGATGACCCGAAATCAATATCTCCAGCACTAACCTTTCCACTGAGTTCTACACCTGTATATCCTACTGTCAATTTAACACGTTCATTTGAATGTCTTCCAAGCACCTCAGACTCTGCTGGACTTTCAGTCTTCCCCTCAAAACTGGCTCCTCTTCCATTGTAACCTATCTCATTGAGTGGCACCATCATCCATCCACTGCCTAAGCTGGAAATCTGGGAATCCTTGATACCTCTTCGCTCTCATTCTCCATATCCAAGCCTATTAGTTTTACCTCTAGGTTATATATTGAATTCATTCACTTCTTACCATTTCTCCCATCACCACCATGTTCCAAGCTACATCATCTCTCACCCAGATGGCTGCAATAGCCTCTATCTCCCCAGTCTCCCACAGTCACTCTGCACACCCCAATCCATTCTCTACAGAGCAGTTGGAATAAGTGATTCTTTAAAAAAAAAAAATGACCACATCACACTCTGTTGTCTCTCCTTCCACAGCTTTCCAGTGTTCTTGGATAAAGACCAAAATCTTTAATGTGGCCTACAGTAGACCCCCCACCCCCATAATCTGGCCTGTCCCCACGTCCGAATGTTCTCTGCATTTAAGCCTCACTGCCCTTCTTCACAGGGCCTAAAATGCACCCTCTTTCCTTCTGATAAGGGCTTCGTTCATGCAGCTTCCTCTGCCTGGAATGCCGCCTTACCCTCTTTTTGCCTGGTTAACTCCTACTCTTCATTCAGATCTTTACCTGGATAGCTCAGGGAAATAGTTATTTCTCACCCCTGAAGAATAGATCGGGTCCCCTCTTTTATGCTTTCATAGACCTTGCCTTTGAAGTTTTTTTGCTGTTTTAATCTCACATTTATTCATGTGATCATCTCTTTAATGACTTTTTGAGACGTCTAATAGTAAGCACAACTTGATCAGGGTCCACAGGGCTTTTTGCCCCTCACTGAGCACATCGTTGGCATAAGAGGGATATTTGTTGAATGAATTGCCAGAAGTGGCCAAGAGATGTGATGTAAGTGAGGCCTTTCCCTGTTCTTCCCCTTCCCCATATCCTTCCCTTAGCAGCCACCGTGTCTGCAGTTACTGTAAGTGGCAAAGAGGTATCAGTTCCGGACATTGGGTTGTTTTGGAAAATTGTCTGCAAATGTTGAGGTGAGAAGTTAAAGATTTATCTTTTGCCCTCAGAGAAACCATCCCACAGTGAGGAGAAGCCAGAGAGGCTGACTCAGGAGTCCTGTTCCCCAGCAGCAGGTCTTGAGCTGCACTTCTCTGTAGGTACTATCCACACAGGAACAAGCCCTGGGTTACTGGATACCTCTGGAGAGAGAGGCACTAGAGGAAAAATGAGTTCAGCTACTCTAGCCCAAACTGAAATCTAAAATATCTCAATTCCATTCGTAAGTTTGTCTTTTTGTTTTTTGTTTTTAATTTTATCTTTGAAGGATGGCATTAGCTAAAGATGCCATTAAGTGTAGAGTGGAAAAAATGGAATACTTACATAATATCTTTTACTTATAGGTAATTTATGGTGGAGAGGGGATTGAATAGGTTGGCAGTTTCCCAAGAACTTAGAAATGAAGTTTGTCGTTTGTGAGTTAAACTAATTAGATCTACACGTAAATGAGAGCAGTAGTTAAGAACACAGACTCTATAACCCAGTTGCTTGGGTTCAAATCCTGGTTCTGCCATTTATTAGCTATGCACTCTAGGCAAATTACTTACCCGTTTTGTGCTTCATTTCCTCATCTGTAAAATGAAGATACTAACTTACTACTTACCTCCTACTGTTATTGTGAGAAGTAGATGAGTGAAGTTATGTGTAGCACTGGGAACAGGACCTCACACAGAGTGAACACTCAGCAGTGTTACCTGTTTGTTATTAGCTGCTAGAGATGCAAATGTCTCCCAGGGCTGAATTGTATGTGAATTGATGATTTTTCCACGTATCTAAAATAATGAATTTTTTCAATTAAAACTTAGTCTAAAAACTAATATAATAAATAATAAGTGACCAACAGTGAAACAGAAAGTGAAAAGTCAGTGTGGTAAAACTAGTGGTGAGATAAAGACACTGAATGTATTTGATCACCAGAAGAAGGTTCTTTGTTGTAGGCAGGGCTAGTTTGCCTGATTTACTATAGCTGGGATGAAATTTCTCTCCCTGGCTATTCATTTCTCTTTATTTTAAGTCCATGCTCATAGAACAACCTTCTAATGCCTAATTCAGCTTCTGAGACACTTGATAATAGGAAGAGTCTGGAAGTAGTACCTGTTTTGGGGATGTGGGCATTATTCATAAATGGACAGTGGGCTTGATAAATGGTTAACACAGAACCATCACAGAATGTCTGCACCTCTCTGGATATTATGAAGTCCTATTTCTGGAATTAAAAGGCCAAAAACTAGGCCCAGATTAGGGTTATTGACCAAGGTGATAACAGCCTTGGAGTGGTTTCTGGGTGGTTGGTCAGCCAGCCTTCCTCTGACCACACCCTTTCTCATTGCTTCTTTCAGCATTGACCTTCTAGGTGTGACATTTTTTGCTCACCTAACTCTTTCCTTTTACAAAGGGAGAAATTGAAGCCCAGAGGGATTTAATGGCTTGCCTAAGATCACACAGCAAGTTTGTTGTTAACCAGGGCAAGTTTTCAGGTCTTCTCTGCCAGGCAAAGGCTTTTATCCTGGTGTTGCCTAGAGATTTGTTTAGGTGTTCAAAGCATTTTTTCCTAGTGCAGCCAGAAGAAGAATGTTCATGTGAATACAGCATTTGACACTGAATGTTAGACATTCAATTTTCTAATATTAATATCATGGAGCAACAGTGGATGATTATCTACAAGGGTATATAATCCTATTCTTGTGTGCTTGTAGCCCATACCAACAAATCTCAGCTGTTAAAATGACCAAGTCAGTAGAGATGTAGCCCCAGAACAAAGGCATAGTCTTCTGTTAGTGAACACTAGGGTTGGCCAGCAAACTTCTCATGGACATATACACAGTCAGTGGTAGACTTGAGGTATAAATGCCCATTTAGGGAGTCAAGCTGACAACTAAAGACCAGCATTCTCTTTGGTGTTTCAGACTTTATGTTCTATCCATTTGGAACTTCTGCTTGCTTAAATATCTGATAACTCTTCACTGCCTATAGGCAACTTGTTAGCTTGGCAGATCTGGCCTTTAGTGATCTGTCCTTGCTCTCTCCTACCATCCCAGCCTCCTCCCTGATTACTGTCCACACTGGCCCTGCAGTACAGTTTCTGGCCCTGCTCAGTGTTATGTGAGCATACCAGACTCTTTTGTGCCTCGGTGCATTTGCACATGTTGTTCTTTCAGGCTGAAGTACCTCTTGTCCACCTGGCAATCAGCCTTTTAGAGTCAGCCAATACATCCTATCCTCTGTGGAAGAGTCCCTCCAAATCTACCCTCACGCCTCCCCACCAATGAGAGGAGACTTTCTCCTTCTTTGTTATTCTTCTTATACTTCAGTTATAGCCTTATCAGTATTTGTTTACACACCTAGTATCACTGTTTGAGTGTGAAATTCTCCAAGTGTGGCACCATGTCTAATTTGTCTTTGTATCCCAGAGCTTAGCAGAGTGCCTAGAATGCGGTGGGCACTCATGTGTGTTGGGTGAATGATTTATTTGTTGAATGACTCTTTGGACACTTGAATAAAGCCCTTCTAGTGTGCATCATCTCCATCTCTTTGCTCTGCAATATTCTCCTAGACAAGAGCTTTTCTTTTGAGGTAAGGGGTAGAATAAGACCTCAATCTGTAAATATCATCCCTAAGTCTTAAACCGTCAAAGCTAGACCCTCAAGGGATGGCATGCCTTCTACAACTGGCAGCCACTTTGCTATTTTGCCTTGTTTTTTCTTTCTCCCCCCACAAAGCTAGAATCCCTTTTATCCTGGGAAGTGCTGGAGGGGTGCTAACAAATATTCTTTCTCCGTGCTACTTACCATTACCAAAAAATACCTGAGCACCTCACGCCAGACTTGAATTAAGGCTGTTTTCTTCTATATCAGTCATGTCATGCCTTCCTATAACAATTTTGATTAGGTCAGAGGATGCTCACTCTACTCCCATCAGTAGCACTGACTCTTGCAGAAGCACCAACTGCTTCTGAAGTTGGCATATATCATCCCTCATGTTTGTTTCTTTGTTTTAAACTTGTTTTAGTTACAGAATAGACTTTTCATGGAATGACCCCCTCTTCCAGAACCTTTTGATACCATACCCTGAGCACCACTACAGTTTCAATGAGGAAAGAGAGGCAGCTACTGTAGTGTTACAAATGAGTAAGATTGGCACCAGGAAAGAGAAAGTCCCTCGTGAGTCAAGGCTTAACAAAATGTCAATCACCAGGGCCAGCTGGTTAGCTCAGCTGGTTTGAGCACAGCTTTGTAACCCCAAGGTCATGGGTTCAGATCTCTGCACCAACCAGCTGCAAAAAAAAAAAAAAGATGAAAATGTCAATCACCAAACATTTATTTATTAAGCTGCATTCAGAATAAGATGAGCAACGTATCTGTGCGTTCGTTTCCCCATTTCTAACAAGGGAATAATAGTGATTTATCCTTCCTGCCTTTCAGGGTTAGTGTGAGAGTAAAATGAAATCAAGTGGAAAAGCACTTAGGAAGATTAAAGCAGTGGTTTTCAGTCTTCAGTGTGCATCTGAAATCCTGGGGCTTATTTAAAATGCAGATTCTTAGCCCCAGTCTCAGTGATTCTGATTCTATCTTCATTTTCAACAAGCTGCCCAGAGGAGTCTGATGCTGTTATTCCTTCATCCCCACTTTCAGAAATACCGCTGTAAATCAAATAGCAACTATAAAATAGTTATCTGAGGCAGCTCTAGTGTGTTATTAGACCTGGAGTCCAAAGACTTGGGTTAAATTCCAGCTCTACCAGTTCCTAGACCTGTAACCTTGAACAACAACCTTCTCTGTGAACCTTAGTTCCCTAATATGTAAAGAGGAGATGAGAGCCCCAACCCCACAGGGTTATGAGAATTAGAGCATATGTGAGCAAGCCCACCTCAGTGCCTGGCTCATGGAATTGTGTTTTCTAGAATGAGAAGTGTCACTGCTTCTGGAACTTGATGTCATGGTGACAAACACCAGGCAAAAGACAATACTTGGCATCTGTCTTAATCAGGTATCATGGAAAGAGAAAAGAACAGAATTTGGCATCTGATCGAACCTTAGAGATTTAGTCTAATTCCTTGTTTTACAGCTCATGAACTTGAAACTAGAAATGAAGAATGAGAACCCCAAGACTTGTAAGGGCACAATCACATGAAATGTGTTTAGATTTTCACACCCGGGAAATTATTTCCCAATATACTGAAAAAAGAAAAAGTGTTGGCACAGTGATAGAACCACTGTTAGTAATGGTGGAGAAACTATGGAGAACAAAGTTTTTAATGACTATTCATTCCACACCTTCTGCATACCAGGCATGGGGGATCTATTAGTGAAATAAAAATGGAGGTGTCTAACTGGTCTAGTTTTTAAAAAAGAGGAAAAAAATTCTAGAAAAAGTAAACGTGTGATCCTTTTGATTTGATTCTTTCACAAAATTCCAGGTAAATGAATAGGTGAACAATGAGCACTTAGAAAAGGAGCTGGTCATGGGCCAGCCCGCGGCTCACTTGGGAGAGTGTGGTGCTGACAACACCAAGTCAAGGGTTAAGATCCCCTTACCGGTCGTCTTTTTTAAAAAAAGAAAGAAAGAAAAGGAGCAGGTCACTAGGATTCAGCAGTAGTGAATTAGTAATGATTGATTAGACTTGACTTCATGTTTTCACTGGTTTGATAGTCATGAGACCCTCTCTTGGATTTCCACAAGGCATCTGTTAAACTCTTTCATGATACCCTGACAGTAAGAATGTGAGCAGGAAATCTAGAATAGTCAGATACAAGAGTTCAACATACCCAGCAGTTTGGGGCCCAGTATTCTAGAGGCAGGATTCCTGAATGCCTTGCTAGGGCTCCTGTTGAGAAAAGGGCATGGAATTTGAGGTCAGCAAACCCCTTGCTTTTAGCCTCAGTTCTGTCCTTCCCAGCAGTGTAAACTTAGATAAGTTACCTAACATTTCTGGGCTTCCCTTGCCCTGCCTGTGTTATAGGTACTCCTTGAGAGGTTGTTGCAGGTACTAAACTAGATGATGAGTGTAAAAGTCCTTTGTAAACTGAAAATTCTTTATAAACATTAGTTCTCATCACTATCCTACTATGGTAGTTGCTCGTGATGAGGGTCCTGAATAATATGTTTATTTACTAGGCATCTGTGGACAACTGGTGTGGGCCAGGCCTATGCTGGTAACTGGGAATACCAGGTCCTGCCCTCTTGTAGTTTGATCTGGTGGTAGACAGATATGGGCACAGACCCCCTCCTATGTATGATGTGCTTGGGACATGTCAAGGGCACCCTTCCCAGAGGATAATGAGTGCTTTGTTGGAGTTAGGCCTGGAAAAAGGAGGAGAAGTCAGCCACCATCTGGAGACATAGGAGGCTGCAGAAGGAGCTAAAAGAGCAAAGGTTTCGGGGCTACTTGAGAGAGCCTTATGTGCTAGGTTAGGAAATGGAGTGGGGCAAGGGATGGCCAGAGCAGCAGCCCTGGTAGGGAAGCTAAAGCAACAGCCCTGAGGTCCTGAGCGCAGTATAACCAGCAGGCTTTGCCATTGAACAAGAACACTAGGAAAAAACCGTGAGGAGGTATTTCCTTTAAATCATGGAATAACTTTTTGCTGTTGTCCATTTATCATTTTTTAAAAATTACATTACTTCAATGTAAGAAAAAATGTAAACAATATCCAAATAATAGAAAATGAGTGCTGTTTTATCCCTGCTTCTTGTCTCACTAGAGGAAAAACTGATAACCATGTGGCGGAGTCTTCCAGGTGGTCTCTAAGGATTATATACATGGGCTTTTTGAACAATGGGATTATACTATACACTCTCTGTGAAGCTTGGATTTTTCCTTTATCATCTTACCCAGGACAATTTCTCTTTCAATACCTAGAATTTATTTTATTATTTTTTTTCTTTTCTCCTTCTAGAACCTTCAGGAAAGACTACCTCATTATTTTTAACAGCTGCATAGTATTCTACTGTATGGATGTGTTATCATTGTGTTTAGCTCATCCCTATTGATTGATACATGGATTGTTTCTAATCTTTCCATGAACTTTTTGAAGTACCCTCGTTTTAAACAATACCGCACTGTTTGAACACATGTCTGCACATTTGTGGGAATACTCCTCTAGGCAAAATTTCTACCAATGGAATTGCTAGGACTGCCATTTTAGAAAGATGCCTGCTTCCGTAGTGTGGAAAGTGAATCTGAGGAGGGGAGGAGCAGAGGCAGGAAAGATGGTCAGTAGGTGGGGTGGCAAGTGCTCACCTTTTAGGATTCAGAGGCTCCAGAATCCTCCTGAGCTCCCTTCCCTGGTTGAAGCCCTCCTGGCCATTAGAGGGCCTCACATGGACACAAATCCACAGGCTTTGGATTGTTTGATCAGAGCCTTCTTTGTAGAGGTTAGGGTGATTCGTTCATTCACCACTCCTCGCCAGAGTATTCACTTGGAGCAGCCAGCTTTAAGGGCTATTGTTCTCCAGCCTGTTGCAGACGCAGATCCCTTAAAGCCCCAGGTCTCAGCTGGTTCCAGGGAGTCAGTTTGCTCGGCTCTCTGCCACGTTTCCGACTTGTGAAATGTGTAGGAGATTAGCACCTTTGCGGCCATTTTATCCCAACCGTAACTGCCAGTCCAAGGATCCCTGTAGTTGCCTCTGGCAGGTGTAACTGCTGTATCCTCTGCCAGCTGCTCTGAGACCTACAAGAGTAGCTTTCCATCCAGGGCCAGTTTCCAAGAGCAGGAGGAGGAAATATATCCTCCATTGTGACTTTTCACCTCCCAATTCTGGGTTGTTTGGGCCCTTTGAAGTTGGCCCTGAAGAACCACACACTGGAGTCTGAGCAGCCAGTGGTTTATCACATCTGGTAATCAGTCCTTCAAAGGTTCCTCCTGAAAACTGGATTTATGGGGGTCAAATGGATTCTACCTGCAAGGGCCTTCCACTTCAGCTCAGGACATGGAGAGATGGCTGCCCCTCTTCCAGAGGGAGGCAGTTTTTGTGACATTGAGAGTTCCCCACCCACCCACTGAGTCCTTTGTAAGGGGAATGGGGGGAGATGAGAATGCCTGCAGCCTGCTGCTCGCATTCCTAGACACCGACTCACTGTGCCCGCCACCACTGGAACAGCAGAGCTGTGTGAAATGTCAAGAGGAGTTATGCTCATGGGCTCCCTGGCCCTGGTCTCTTTGTGGGTTGCGTTTTCTTCCATCCACACTGTGTTCATCAGATGGAAATTAGAGGCTGCAATTAGAAGATAATTTGCTAGTTCCAGAGTTAATTTGGAGTCCCCTTCTTGCCTGATCGAATTACAGGGAGACATAATAGATTTTTGGTGAAAAGTAGTTGGCTCTGTGACTGGGAGAGAGAGCTCCCAGCTCTCCAGCTGGCCAGCCTTTTCAGTATCCTGTGTGTTGTTCCCCCACTTCAACCCTACAGTACCTCCTCTGTAGCTTTTATGTCGCCCCCAAGTCAGGATCCTGATCCCCTCAGGGCTGGGTCAAGAGGTTTAAACTCAACTTGAGACCTAACGAAAACAGGGAGCCCTCTACAACCTCATAGGGCTGAAAAATGTTGAAGCTGGAAGATACTGAGAGACCTAACAAAGGCCCAGACAGAGGCAGTGACTTGCTAAAGGCTACATAGCTATCCCATAGTAGTTGTGACAATGGTCTTAATGATATTAACAGCTAACATTTATCATCCCTTAATGTATTCCAGACTCAGTGCCAAGGGCTTATGTGCAGTTCATTGTCTCATTCAAACCCAGACAGTCTGGCTCTGGGCCCAGGGTGAGCTCCAGAATAGCATGGTAGAGTGCAATCTATACTGTCTCGTCTGGGTTCAAATCCTGGCTTCACTTCTCACTTATACAGCTGGGCAACCTCAGGCAAGTGATTTAACCTTTCTGTACCTTGGTTCCTTCTTCTGTAAAGAGAGGGAAACACAGCACTACTGAATAGTGTGGGTTACAGTTAATTCATACATATGGTGCTGTGAGCAGTGCTTGGTGCTATGTGAATGCCCATCCAGTGCTTACTCCCCTGTGGCTGCCTCTGGGCTGGAGTGGGATGTCTGTGTGGTGGTAGATACATATGGCTGAGTTGCACAAATGTCAAAAGATGTTCTTCACTATTAGAGGCAATGAACAGAGTAGTTGAGCTCTGTGACTCTAGAACAGGGATCAGCAAACTATGATTCACTGCCTATTTTTGTAAGGACTGTGATTTTTACATTTTTAAATGGTTTGGATGGGGGAGCAAAAGAATATTTCATGACACATGAAAATGATATGAAATTCAAATTTCAGTGTCTGTAAATAAAGTTCTATTGGAACATAGCCATATCCATTTTTTACGTTTTTTATATGGCTGCTTTTGTGCTATAATGGGACTGTTAAGTAACTGTGACAGCGTATATATGGCCTGCAGAACCTAAAATATTTGCTTTCTGGCACTTTACAGAAAAAGTGTTCTGATTCCTGCTCTGGAGTCATACTTACTGGGTTTGAAACCCAGCCTCACCACTGACCAGCTGTTTGTCCTCAGGCTAGTGACATAACCCCTCAGAACCTCAGTTTCTTCATCTGTTAAATGGGGATGATGACATCTACCTCATACACTGGCAATCTAAATATGGTAGATAATAGATGTACACAGCACATAACACAGGGTCTGGATTATATTAAGTGCTCAGTAAATGATAGCTTAACAGGATGCAAACCCAATATCTCTCATCGCATTCATTGTTGTCCCTGAGCCCAGTTGGAGGGATGGGAAAGGGCTCCCTTGTAATCCCACCACCACCACTTCTGTCACAGACTTTCCCACTGTGGTTCACAATGAAAGACAGGAGCTGCAGGGTGATTTCTAGCTCTTTATAGTGAAGAGGGGTGTGTGCCTGGTGGGAGAAAGCTAGTGTCACTGCCCTAAGTCCAACAGTGAGGTTTGGGTATCCTCCATTCTTTTCCAACAGGCTTGCTGTTTCCCTCACAGTCCTGGAGACAGAGGGATTAAGGGGCTCTCTTGATTGTAGGCTCTGGTATGGTCATCTTCACAGCTGAGGCTCTTTAGGTGGGCTCCCATTCCAGATATCTAGGCCCATCATTCTCCTAGGAACCCCAGGCCTTCTCCTCCATCGTGACCCATTTTTCATTTTGAGATGCATGGTTTCCCTCGGACACAGTTGAAGAAGCACCACTGCCCACTGAGGTGAATGGTTGATGGTCTGGGAATGAATGAATCAGTCAGTGAATGAGAGGGAACAAGTGACTTGGGTTCCAGGCTACTTGCAGAAGGGCTTTGAAAGAGATGTTTCTCCTTGAAGAGGCATAATGAAGCCTGGTAGCCGAGAGCTTCAACTCTAGAATCACATGGGCCTACATTTAAATCCCAGTCCTGCCACTAACTACCTTTTTTGGCCTTAAGTGAGTTACCTAGTATTTGTACCTGACTTACTTTGTTTAAAAAGTAGGGATAATTCCTATCACAGAGAAATAAGAGAGTGCATGCAGTTTGCCACGTATGAGGTGTTGGTTAATACACTGGGCCTTGTTTCCTCATCTGTAGTACAGTCCTGCCCTGGAGTGGAAGTGTCAGCCCCCATTGGCCAGCTCTTGGGGCTGTCCCCAGGCCAGGCAGAGGGAGGAAATGAATGGGGGCCCTAGTGCCAGCACAGAGCAGATGCCAGCCCAGAGCTGAGGATGGCTCTCTGGACTTGCCTCTCCTGCCAGAGGTACCCCTTTCTGGGGGCTGGCTCTGCTTGGAGCTGGCATACTGTGCTTTTCTTCACCTCCAAGTAGAGTTACTGCTCTTTAGGCAGCTCCTCAGGTTGGGGACATTTGAAGTCAGAAGCGCTGGCCTCTCTCCTGCCCTGCCCTGCCCTGCACTTGGGGATGGACGCTCAGCTAGTCCCAGTTATTGTCTGTGGTGCCTGCCTGCAGCCTCGCTCCAGCCTGGCTCCACCCCTTGCCTGAAAGGTCTGTTTCCTAACAGCTGCTCCAACCACACACCTCGGTTCCGCGAGGAGCCCCTCCTCTTCCTCCCTCCCTCCGTCATTCGGGGGTGGGACTACAGAAGAAGGCTAACTTGACAGCAGCACTTCTTTCTTAGCTAGTCACCAGCCCCTGCCCAAGAATGCCTGTGTGTGTTTAGCCTCCACAGAGAGGTGGTTCTCCCGGAGTCCCTAGGGGCCACCCGACCTTCCGAGAACTAAGGAGGAGCCATCCTAGCCATGAGCTCCTGCAGGAATCTGCCGGAGGGCAAGTGGCCTGGAGTCCTCACTCTCCTCCTGCTGCTCCAAAGGGAGAGGTGAGCGCTGGGCAGCCAGAGGTGCCAGGAATCCTGGGCCTGTCATGGTGGCCGTCTGCAGCCAGCCTGAGGCACTCCCAGACGGGTTTGTAGCTGAGACTGTTTATCTGGTGTGGGAAGAAGATGGGGAGTTACTTGTCCATCCCAGCTTACTTCACCTCCAAAGACCCCTTTCGGTGAGTTGGTCTCCAAGACCCCTTCCCCATCTCTCCTGGCCTATGGTCCTGAGGGGAGGGTAGAGGCCTCCCTGAATCTGCTTCTCAGATGTCATTTGTCCTTTAACCATCCGTTCTGCCAGGCAGGAGCCAGGAGAGGTTATACCCAAGCAGAAGTGGCCTGATGATGGCTTCCCCACTGTGTCCTGGAAATGGTGAAGTGAGGGATATGCCCAGAAGGTAGCTCCTAGGGAGCTCTGGCTTCCCTTCCTTCTCAGACACACCTGAAAGAGCCTCCAAAAGATGCCTCTGAACTGGCCTGCTCTTGGTGTTATTGCTAAGGGGGAAGAGCACAAATAGGGTGCTGTTCTTCCAGGTCTCACATGTCTTACCTGCAGGCCATGCCGCCTGCCCAGGAATTTGTCCCAACAAGCAGGACAGGCAGGTTTTGTTAAACTGTGGAACCTGGCAAAGCCTGGGTGTGGGTAGCCTGGTACACAGTAGGCACCCTATAAATGTTTGTTCTCTTAATGGCAGGCACATTTGCCTCTGGCTTTGAAGGGCTTCTAAGCTCCCAGGTGAGTGTAGTTGCTGGGGAAAGGCCTGGGCAAATGCTTCCAAGACTGGAGCAATTGGCTTTAGAGTGTTTCTGAGCTGCTGGGCCTGCCCCCACTCCCCCTTGGTTCACAGGTCTGCGTACCTCTGGGGCCCTCTTTGTGGGGCTTCTCAGAGGGAGGTGTGGAAACTTTCTACCTCTGACCTGCCTTTCTTTGCTCACTGCCCCACCCCACCTCCAATAGAAACTCCCTAGGGGGTTTCTGGCCCTCTGGGTCCCTTCTGAATGGAGCCATTCCTGGCTGGGGTGGAGCTTGTTTTCCTTCTTTGGAAGCAGCCTGGTGTTCCAAGGGCTGCCTCCCCCTCACCAGTGGTACTGGTCGACTTCTCCCTTCCAGCTTCCCCAACCCAGCTCCTTACCCACATCTCGCTGCTGGGATACTAGTCAGGTGGCAGGGCCCTGAGCAGAAAAGCAGAATACCATGTGGTTTCACTGAATTACTGGACCCTGGTAGAGTGGTGGGAAGCATTTGGATTGGGGAGAGGGGGAAGGAAACTGGTCCTCACTGCTGACTCTAGCAGGCATCCTGCTAGACACGTTAACCTCTAGTTTCTCAACAGCCTAAAGAGATTATATATCCCCATTTTACAGATAGGCAGCCAGTTTCAACAAAGTTAATATGCAGGATCTCCCTGGCCAGCTTTCATCCTTCAAGGGGCTGTACTTTTCCCAGGGGCATTCTCAGGTTTGCTTTCCTGTCTCAGCAGAGAGTAGAAAAAGGAATAGTTTGCCTGACATGTTAAAGGTATGGCCAAGATTCTTTTCTGAAGAGCCAGCAGGAATTGATCTTGAGTTTAGGAGGAAGGTTTTACCATGTGAAATCAGGATGCCAAGTGTTGAAATAGCCACTAGTTCAGGTCTTCATTAACTGCTCTTACTCTTAATCCTGGAAAGGCAGCTTGGGGGAAGAGTTGTTCCTTTAGGGGCCAGGAGACCTGTGGACACAACTTCTCAGGAGATGGAGCTAGAGCAAATAATGAATTCTCAACCTGGAACTTTGAGGGCCAGGCCACCAGTGCTCCCCAGGTCCAGCTGGCTTTTGTCTTGTTCTGCCCCAGCCCATCTGGGGAACCTGACAACCTCACCCACACACGCCAAGCTCTTTGCCCAGCTGGAGTCAGGGATGTACTGACTGATTAATTTACTGTAGACTCTCTCCCCTCTACCAAATGAGAGGTCACATTTCTGAAGCCACTTCTGAAGAGATAGCCAGCACACAGGGCTCTGGGCCCCTATGCTGCAGGGAAGGGACCACCCAGACCTTCTGTTGTCCCAAGTATCAGTCTAATCCATCACCACCCATCATAGTTACTGCCTGGTCAGAAAGCTGCTTCCGCCATTAGTCCCTTCCTTTATTGTAGGGCATCTTCAAGGGCTCTTCTCTGACCCCTCCCTGGGCCTCAGTTTCCTCCTTGGCAGAACATAGGGCCTGGACTACCTAGGATCCTAAACAGAACTCTTGTCAGATTCTGTGGAACAAATTAAGTCCTTGACCCCAGGCCTCTAGGGGAATACAAAATCCACAGGAGTTCTGGGGCTGTGGTTGCAAGGAAAGTGACGCAACCAGATTCCACGGGGACATGATCAGGCGTGACCATGTGAGGGAGGGAAGAGGGAGCAGGGAATGAAGAATGTAATTTCTGTGCCCTACACATCCCTGCTTGACAGGCCGCTCTCAGCAGAGAATGAACTGTCTTCCCTGCCCACAGCACTAGTGTGAAGGGTGAGATGCAATTATAGGTGCTCTCCCAAGTAAGAAAACACCTAAAATTAGAATTTACAAAAGAGGTAAATTAGGGAGTAACTTTCATCTAACATCTTTAAAGGATTTTTCTTTTTATGGAATTTCTCTTAATGCCCAACATTGATTTAATGAGTTTTGTTTACACATTATCTCGAAGAAAACAAGCGCATTTTTGTATTCTAAAGCAACCCACGTTTAAAGAGAAAAATTACTCTTAACAGTGCCCAGCTTAGCAGTAACCTTTGGCAGCTGACTTAGGTCCTCTAGGGCTTTTTTTCTCATTTGAAAAATGAGGAACTTGGATCAGGTGAATGGTTCCAAATTCTGTAACTTATGTGGCTCCTCAAAGACACACAAGCTCTTTTTCATTTTTTTTTTCCCCCAAATAATGGAAGCCCTATCTTTAACTGCAGTACCAGTGTACAAATTACTGGAAACTGCAGGCTTCCTGGCTTTTGGTTGGAAGTGAATCAACACACTGTGGTAACACTTATTTCTTGCTGATCAGAGGCTCATTATGTGTTTGGTTAATTTTAAAAACAGGATTACATGTTCCATAATAATTACAGCTTAATTGCCATACTGTTTTTTTTTGTTTGTTTGTTTGTTTGTTTTAAGAGGACTGGTAAGAGGATCTTAACCCTTGACTTGGTGTTGTCAGCACCACGCTCACCCAGTGAGCTAACCAGCCATCCCTATATGGGATCCGAACCCGGGGCCTTGGTGTTATCAGCACTACACTCTCCCGAGTGAGCCACGGGCCGGCCCGTATTTGCCATACTGTTTTAATCTGCTGGGTCTGCAGGAAGGACAAGTAATAAAGGGATTTTTTGGTGGTAAAAGACTGGGCTCTGATGGACCAGTGTCTCCAGGTCCCTGTCATCCACCCTTCTTTCTGGGCCCTGAGGGAAAGTTGGCATCCCCATCGTGGTGCTCACAGGCTATGGCCAAGGGAGCTTCGCATTCTCCCTTCCATCTCTACTTATAGAAATCCCTTTGGTTCTGGGCCAAGAAGCAGGTCCATATTGCCTGGGCATGGGAGGGAAAAGGGTCTGTCTACATTTGCCCTTGGTATTCTCATATTGGGAAGGGAAGGAGGTGAACACTTATTGGGCACTGCTGTGAGTCAGGCATCATGTAAGGCATTTGTACATAATTTAATTCCCATAACCTGGTGAGATTTTTTCATCACTGGTGTACGAACAAGGAAACTGAGGCTCAGAGTTATGAAGTAACTGGCCTTATATGACACCTTATGTGACACAGATAGTAAATGGCAGAGAAGGAATATGGACCCAAGGTCTTGAGAGAGTGATTTGTGAAAATCTCAACTGATTATCTTTTTTTAAAAAAAGAAAAAACCTTTGTGTTCCCTGCTGACTCAAAAGGCCTCAGTTTAGATCTGAGCAGACCCACTGACCACCAGGGTTCCGTTTATTTTTGCATCTGTCTAGGCACTCTAATGTTTTTGAAGACGAATTTTGGAGGTTGGCCTTAGGTGCAGCCTCAGTGTGTGTGGGCTTTTAAGTGATATCTTGTGACTTGATTTTAGCTCTGTTCACTATGGCTCCTCAGGAGAGTGTGATGACCAGTGCCTCAGCCCTGGGTTCAGACTTCAGCTCCACCACCTTCCAGGTTTGTGCCCATGAGCCTGTAGCCAGGGCAGATTTTGACTTTCACTTAAAACTTACAAAAATTGAAAGCTGGAAAAATGCCTTGGTTTTTGGGAATCTGAGGTGGGACATCTTTGAGTAGCACCTCACATTTCCAGAGTCTGTTTTGGATTCTTCTTAAAAGGATAGAGACTGCTGGGGAACAGAATGCTGTGGAATAAATGAAGGAGGCGAATTCATTGTGCTATTTAACTTTTGGTAATTGGGCTAAAGGAGAAACAACACAAAGTGTTAACACTCAAAGGAACTTAAGCTGTTGGGGCTCCAGCCTCCTAATTTTCACAGAGAGAATCCTGAGACCCAGCTGATGAGATGTGCTGTGTCACTCAGATGATGTAATACAATGGAGATGGCTTCGTAGCCAAGTACCCATAGGTTCGGATTCCAGCTTCACCAATTATATATGGGGCAACTTTGCAGAATGACTTGACTTTGACTCTGCCTTTCTGTCTTCTAGTCTGTAAATAGGGATAATCTTACTACTTTGCAGGGTTGTGGTCATGCTTAGAGATAACATTAGTAAGGTACCTCATAAAGTGTCTGGAATATGATTGGCATTCAGATAACAGTAGCTGTTGTTCATAACTAAGCTAGAACTCTAAAGTCTACCATGGCAACTTCTCCAGTGACCTAAGAATACAGTTGTGCTCTGTGGCAAAACAGAGTTTAGGGACCATAGCAAGCCCTCCGATCAGCTGTTCGCTTTCCTGTTCTTCAGAGACACTTGTGATGATGATTTTGGCTGTGTAAGTGGCCATGCCATTCAAAGGCATTCCTTGACAAAGATGTGTGCATTTGTGTCACTCTCCACCCAGGTGTTCTTCCAGTAGGCTGGTGTGGCTGTCTCTCACATGCCTGCACTCGTTTCTCTCCCTGCTCCCTCTCCTGAGCCTGGCCAGGGCTACTTCCAGCAAACAAAAGCAGGATATTGGCAATGGAAAGGAGGGTGTGTTCTGGTGCTCCTGTGCCCTGCGGCACACATACCATTGCGAGGGCGTAACAGAGCCCAAGCCTGCAGTTGGGTGCAAATATGTCAGCACAGCTTTTCTCCACTGCAGACAGGAGAAACACGAGACCTGGTGACCATGATCCACGGAACCCTTGTGCTCCCACCTGCGCTGCTGGTTCTTGCCACTCTCACTATTTCCATCTTGGAGACATTTGCTAAAGGCCTACTCTACTGGGCCCTTTGCTAGGTACTGATTCTACCAAGAGTAGATGGGATGCTGTTTCTGTCCTTGGAGCTCACAGTCTAGTGAAAGAGAAAGATGTTTGCTTGGGAGCTTTTAAGTCAGAAGGTGGGAGGCATAAAGGAAGTCCCCGCTTCTAGTTCTTGCCCTCTGATAGGCACCTCACAGTCATTCAGAACCATATTTAATCCTCACTTGAAAGTAGGTGATGACATTGCCATTTCACAAATGAGAAGCAAATAAGCTGGTCCAGGATCATTTAGGTGGTAAATGGTGGTGCTAAGATTTGAACGTTGGATCATCTGGGGGAAAATGTAGATATGCACATTTGAGAAGATCTGGGGTATAGTCTATCCCCTCATTTCACAGGTGGGAAAACTGAACCCAAAGAGAGAAAAGGGCTAATCCAAGGGCATGTAGCACCCAAGAATTTGAACCCAGGTCTCTCTCCTCCCAATTCAGAGCTTATCAAATGTGCATCTTACATCGAGAGGAGTTTGAGCCAGGTGCCCAGAACAGGGTCTTCCCCTCCACTCTCACTATGCAGTTTTAGGCACTTCATATCCGTAGTCTTCATGCCATACCCAGCTCTCAAGACTCTGAAGTTCAGCATCCAAAGGAAAAGTAGGAAAAGCTACAGGGTGGGAATAGCCATCAGTGTTTTTTGAGCACCAAGGGAGAGTTGGGCACTCCAAAAAGATATATTCTCAGGGTCCTACTTCTCTATACCTCCCTAGCTCAGCTGCTTCCCACAGCTGCTTCAACTCATTCCTATTTCCCTTTCCTACCCTATCTCCTGCAGTGCTCAGAAGTAGGTAGTGCTCATTATGGCCTCTCACCTTGCATCATTAAATTTTATTTAGACTTTCTCTTCCCAAACTCTTTATAAGCAGGCAAGGTATATGGAAGGTAAGGTAGGGTGCCTTGTGTATCTATCTTTTACATCTGCAGTGCCTAGCAAATTATTATAATAATGCGCTTGCCTTGTGAAAGCCTTTCTCATATATGAACTTATTTAGTCCCCACAATGGCTCTTTGTAGGAGGATGCTATTAGTTATATTTTGTCAATGAAGAAAAGCTACTAAGAGAAGTTGTCCAAAGCTATCCAAGAAGTGGCAGTAAGTGGCCAGTAATGTGAGCTGGCATTACATTATCATTATTGTCTTTAAAAGCAGTTAACGTTTATTGAGTTCGTACTGTACTTGGCCTTTTATGTAAGCTATCAATACTTTTGATACATATTATTTCATTTAATTTTCACAGTAGTTCATTTTATAGGTGAGGAAACTGGGTCAGAGAGATGAAGTATTTTGCCTAAGAAAGAAGACATAACTAACAATGGCAGGGTCAGGATTCAAACCAAGAGGGCCTTGAAGCAAGGATGTGGCCAATGACAACAGGAGTAGGGAGTTTGTTAACCAGAAGGAAAGAGGTCCATGGACTTAGCAGGCCAAGGAGCTCTCAGCTCTGTGTGGTGGGAGGCTCAGAAGGGAGGCTGTCTGTGAAGACAGGGCCTGAGAACACACCTGAACTGACTGGGAGGTGGTGTTTCACAGCCAAGTAAGGGGAGAAGGGAGCTGTTGATCTAACATTTGCATTTTGCACGGTGCTAATGGAGGTTTGGGTTTCTCCCCTAATATTTTATTTTGAAATTTTTCAAATGTATAGAAAATTTGAAAAAGTGGTTCAAAGAACACCCACATACCCACATAACTTTATGCCCTTTCTATCTTCCTCTGTCTGTCTATACACTTTATTTATTTTTTCTGAACTATTTAAAAGTAAGTTGGAGGCATCTTGAATTTTTTGAAGTACTCTTGTATGTTTCCCCTAAGCATTCTCTTATATAACCAAAGTATCATTATCACATCTAAGAAAATTGGCAGTAATTTCACAGTATAACCTAATGTATAGTTCAAGTTTGAATTTCCTCAGTTGTTCCCCAAAATGTAACACATGGCTGTTTCCTTTTTCAGTCCAAAATTGAATCCAAGGTTGAGGCATCACATTTGGTTGCTATTTCTTTAGGCTTTTTAAAATCTCTGTACCTTTTTTCCCCCCGACATTAACTTTTTGGAAGAGTCAAAACCAGTTATCTTATAGAATGATCCACATTCTGGATTTGCCTAATTAATTTCTTTATGCCTAACAATTTTTGGTAAGAGTGCTATATTAGTAGTGCTGTTACATGGGTTTTGAAGAGTGGAGGTGATTGAGCTTCTTTAGTTCATTGAAATATCTGTTTAGACCAGAATATGTGCGTTTTTCTGGGGGAGGCTTCTTGGCTTTCAGATTCTCAGAAGGCTCCAAGACCCAAAGAGATTAAGAAACATTAGTCTGCCCACTGAGGCAGGCAACACAGAGCTGGTTTCTGGGGCCTTGATCACTCTGAACTTGCTTCCCTTGGGGAGACAGTACTAAGTTGTAACTTTCTGCCATCCTGGCTTCGTATCAAAGAGAGAGACTGTCCGTTTTGTTGTTAGAGCTGTGAGCCAGGGACAGCCTGTGTGGCCCGGTTCCAGGGGTCCAGGAGAGTTTCTGTTCTTGTCTTGCCTTTCAGGTGTTCGGAATGCCAAGATTCCCTGACCAACTGGTACTATGAGAAGGATGGGAAGCTCTACTGCCACAAGGACTACTGGGGGAAGTTTGGGGAGTTTTGCCATGGGTGCTCCCTGCTAATGACAGGGCCTGTCATGGTGAGTGAGTACCTTCATCTCTGCCCCTTTGGACATCAGAGTTTGTTGACAGCACTTCTGGTTCCCCATGGCTATTCATTTTTGGTCTTTCCATCAGCAAGGGTCTCTCCTTTATTTTTTCATTCATTCAACCAACAGGTGTCTGTTAAGCACCTATTAAGTGACAGGTAAGATCCTTCCATCAAAGACCTGACAGTCCATTGTTGGGAGTGGGTGGGTAGGCAGTCAAAGAGAAGACACAATGCAGTGGGATAAGGACCTTAAAGGAGAGTGTTACAGGTTGAGAGGAGGATACTCCTAGGTTGTGTTCAGGGAATCAGAAAGGTAGACTCTGGAATGGGCTGGCAGAGAGAGGTTCTGCTTCATGTACCTGCTCTAGACAAAGGGTTTTAAGTACAGTCACAGACTTGCCAACCTCATGTTTGGAGGAACTGTGAGCCTTTCTAGGGGGGATAATTACTTCTGGGGACTTGTTCTCATGACTGAGACCAAAACAGTTTTTTGCAATATCAGAAATGATGGGAGGCACCAACCCAACACTTCCTGTGGAAGCTCTAAGGCAGGGAATGAAAGAGTGGATTTTGACTGGGGTCTGTAGATCCTTGATTGTAGGTCACTTGCCCACCCCTATCTCCACTCTAGCAACAGTGATAACTCACTTCCTCCTACTTTACACCCTTCTCCCTACCTGCTCACAGGTGGCCGGGGAGTTCAAGTACCACCCAGAGTGCTTTGCCTGTATGAGCTGCAAAGTGATCATTGAGGATGGGGATGCATATGCCCTGGTGCAGCACGCTACCCTCTACTGGTAAGATGGTGGCCCTGTGTCCTCCCCCATAAGAGTGACCAGTAGAGAGGGACAGATGGCAGCATGAGTTGGGCAGAATATCAGGGTGGTCAGAGTACTGGATTCCTGTCACCCAGTGCTCTTAACCAGCTCTGTAACCCATGAACAGGATGATTAACATTTCTCTGCCCTCTATCCTTACCTATGTGAGAATAACCTCACTCTGCCCTGTGATCCTCCCAGAGGGAGAGATGGCTGGGAAGGTGCTCTCTGAGCAGATCCCAGAATATTAAAGACAAAGGTCCTTTAGAGCTCTCCCAGCTCACCCAGCCCAGTTGGTTGCCTTGGTTGACAAAAGAAGCTAGCCTGAGGCCCCGGGAGAGGAAGGAGGCTGGGGCAAGGTGCTCACTGTGAGTCAAAGGCAGAGCAAAGAGAACCTAGGTCCCTGGCCAGTGTTCTTCCCAGTATACCACTTGCTGCAGATCCATATCACCCCCACCCCACACCCCCAGTCCCAGCCCACCCCAAGAACCCAAGCTCCTCATTCTGAGCAGCTAGGTGTAATGGGACTATGAATATGAGTACTGTTGCTTCAACCCACATGGTGCAGTGATTGCTGGGGAGCCTCCAGGATCTTAGCTCCCTTTGTTCCCTCTCCAGTGGGAAGTGTCACAATGAGGTGGTACTGGCACCCATGTTTGAGAGGCTCTCCACGGAGTCCGTTCAGGACCAACTGCCCTACTCCGTCACACTCATCTCCATGCCAGCCACCACTGAGGGCAGGCGGGGCTTCTCTGTGTCTGTGGAGAGTGCCTGCTCCAACTATGCCACCACTGTGCAAGTAAAAGAGTGAGTATTTTGAGAACCCTGTAGTGGGGGTTCTTAGGCAGAGTCCATGGATGGGCCTCAAAGGGCTCAGAACTCCAAAGTCCTATGCAGAATTCCTTCCTCCTCATCTCACATCTTCCTCTTTTCTCATCTCATGTCTTCCTCCTAGAGCTCACGGTGCTGTAACTGCACCTGGGCCTTGGTACTTACTGTTCTCTCTGCCCAGGCTGCTTAAGGACACTTGAGGCTAGAATCTCTCACCTTTCAGGTGTCAGGTTTCAAATCATGTTTGGTCTTTGAAATTATCTGGCTTGATTATATATATTAGTTTATCATCTGTCCTCCCCACTCATATGTAAATTAAAGAGGAACTCGCTTTGTTTTGTTCAGTACTGCATGTCCAGAGCCTGGAACAGTGCCTGACATATAGTAGGTGTTCATTGATTATTGTTTT
Organism: Cynocephalus volans; assembly: GCF_027409185.1. Classification (NCBI taxonomy): domain Eukaryota; kingdom Metazoa; phylum Chordata; class Mammalia; order Dermoptera; family Cynocephalidae; genus Cynocephalus; species Cynocephalus volans. The sequence continues at coordinate 204,794,470 of NC_084461.1, forward strand.
ATTGGTTGCATGAATAAATGGAGGAAGGAAGAGAAAATGGGGTCCATGTCACAAGAGGTTAAGATCCCATCCTAAGTCCAGGCCAGAGACGAGATGGGAAAAGAGTCTGTGTCCATCTAATATCAGTAATGAGGCACCTGTGGCCACTTACCCTGTAAATAGTGATTGTGTACCTACTATATCTGGACACTAGGCCAGTGCTTGCAGTATAGGTGAGAGGTACTAGGTTTGGGGAAGTCAGGAGGAGGTGGTCTACTCTACAGCCTCATTAGATAAGGTGGAGAGGGAATTGTGTTCAGGGCAAAGGGAGAAGCATGTCTTTGCAGGTGGAGTCTGGTTGTGTCTGATATAGGTTGGGTGGCTGGGAGCAGCCAGAGAAGGGGCTGTTAAGCATGGAGGGCCTGGATTATGAAGATCTAACAGGTCCACTGAGGGGTTTAAGCAGCAAGGTGACATGACTAGGTAGTGTTTTAGAAGGATCACTGGTATGGAGATTGAATGGGAGAGGGGAAAGCCTAGAGATGTAGAGACCAGCTAGGAGACTGTTTTAGTGACCCAGGTGAGAGATGTTGCCAACTATGGTGATGGAGAGAAGGCAGGATTCTCAGAGATGGGCAGGGGTTGGGCCACGGAAAGTGGAATGAGGGAACCCCAGAAGGGGATGACGTCCAAGTTTCTGGCTCAGGCCACTGGGTGAGTGGTAATGCCCTGTACTGAGATGGGGCATCCTGGGAAGAGTGTTGCCTTTCTGTGTGGGTGGCCTAAGCCTTGTATGCCAGTGGGGGTCAGGGGCCTGGGGTATCTTCCCTGCACAAGCAGAATTAGTAATGCAAGTTTTTAGGATGCCTTCACCTTTTCTCAACTCTTGTCTGGCCCAGGGTCCACCGGATGCACATCAGTCCCAACAACCGCAATGCCATCCACCCCGGGGATCGCATCCTGGAGATTAATGGGACCCCTGTCCGCACACTTCGAGTGGAGGAGGTAGACTGTTTATCCAGTCTGTCTTGCAGGGGTGGGACATGGAACAGACCCTTTGAGAGATCAGGCTACAGCCTTTACTTTTTCTCACACCCAAGTCCATCTCTTTTTCTTGGTACTGAGCCTGTGACCACTGGTGAACCTCCTGTGTTAGGATAGCAGGGATGGCCTGACAGATGGGGGAGTTGATGGGATGCCAAGCAGAGGGCACTGTGAGGCCACTGGCAGCTACAGGCCACCATTAGCCGAGTTGAGCATTGGCCATACTGTGCTTAGATCATCTGGGTTGGTAGTGGGTGGCTTGGGATGGGGCAGCCTGTGGGAGCCTCATACTGCTCTTGGCCGCAGGTGGAGGATGCAATTAGCCAGACGAGCCAGACACTTCAGCTGTTAATTGAACATGACCCCGTCTCCCAGCGCCTGGACCAGCTGCGACTGGATGCCCGGCTCTCTCCCCACATACAGAATGCTGGACACTCCCACACCCTCAGCACTCTGGACACCAAGGAAAATCTGGAGGGGACACTGAGGAGACGCTCCCTGAGGTGCTACTTCCTACCAGCTCTCCTCTGTCCCATGTCCATCCCTGAGATGAGGCTAAGCTGGTTTTTGGAAGCCAGCAGAGTTAGGAAGGGAACCAGCTGGCCAGGGATAGGCGTGAGGATTGTGCTGACCCAGCTGCCCTTGTGGGGATCATAGTTCATAGCTAAGGCCTGTGCAGACCTCACTGTCTGCCAGGTTTCCTTAGAAACCAAAAGGTCAGGCTCTGTCCACTGAGCTCTTGAACTGGCTGGGAGGCAGCAGTGCTGGACCCTGAAGAGCAGTGTGGTGTAGGGCTCAGAGCCTGGAATAGGGGCACAGACAGGATTGAGTAAGTATACGAGGGTACTTCAAAAAGTTCATGGAAAAATAGAATTAAAAGATAATATGAATCTTTCCATGAACTTTTTGAAGACTTCCTTGTATGTAAGGGCTTTGAAAATGATAAAGCAAGAGATCAACACAAGTTATCTTAGACTTGAGGGACCAACAACCCCAAACATCACTGTCCACCAGGTCCATGTGGGGGGAGCAGTCACCTTGGGTGCAAGCCCAAGGTAGGGAGACTTACAGAATAGGAGCCAAGAGCACTGGCTCTCAGGCAGAAATACTCATACCAGGGCTTCAAGCTGAGCTCCCATCCTTTACAAATCACTTCATCTCTCTGAGCCTCTGTTTCTCTATCTGTGAAGTAGAGTTGCAAAGTAAAGGTGGCTTTCTCACCAATTGTGTAAGAATTAAGTGTGGAAAAGGACATAATGTTGTGCAGTGCTGGCATAGGGTCAGTACTCGGTAAATGACATATTGTTAGATCACTAGGAATCAGGTTCTGTATCCACCCTCCAGACCAAACAGACTGAATCAATCAGGGCCCTCCCATCACCCCTGGCTGCCTCTTGGCCTTGGTCAGCATGGTTGACTCAGTGGATGCAGGGCACCAGAGGACAGGGAAGGGCTAGAAATGAATGGCCTAGAAAAGGGAAGATGTGGGGGCAGCCAGAGAGCTGCTCAGATAGCTGTAGAGCCATCATGCAGAAGAGGGGACACTTAACCTCGTGCTGTGGTGGGTATGGCCAGCAGGAGGCAGAGCAAAGGAGCAAGGGCAAGCAAGCTGGTGGGGCAGGACAAGCCAAGGGCCGTTCAGCTTCAGTCCCCTCTGGGTAGTTCAAGTAAAACAGTAGCGTACCACAGAGAGAAGCTTGAAAGGTTGCAGTTCACCTGCAGTGTGTGGACTTCAATCTTCTTGTCCCTTCTTTAAAAGTAACAATCCTCAACCATTACTGGCTGCTTTTGAAAATGTGAACATAACGACTTTATTGCTATAAAAATCACATATGCTTATTATCTTAAAATTCAGGAAATATGGACAGGTACGAAGATGTGCACAATATCATCCAAAATCCCACTTGCTCATTACCACTACATTTTTTGAATGGTAGTATATTATCACTCTAACCCAGTTAGTACCCTGAATCACGCAGATAGGGGAGGTGGTAGATTACCTTCTACAGTGCTATCATATACTAAGTTATTAGCTAGTAGAATCTTGTCAATTGTTCCAGGTGGGAAGTACTCAAAATTCTTATTTTTAATGTGTTTTTACTATCTTCAAATAAACTACTGATGTCTGCAGCCCAGACATGGCACATCTGTCTGATGTAAGAGCCCCCATCCTCCAGTAATAGCATGCAAACTACAGACTTTGGAATGGACAGTGCCCTGAAGTTCCTACCTCCAGGGTTTCCTGACCAGTCCCTGAGGACTACCTATTCCTACTCCCATCTTTCCTCATCCTCAGGCGCAGTAACAGTATCTCCAAGTCCCCTGGCCCCAGCTCCCCAAAGGAGCCTCTACTGCTCAGCCGTGACATTAGCCGGTCGGAATCCCTCCGCTGTTCCAGCAGCTACTCACAGCAGATCTTCCGGCCATGTGACCTGATCCATGGGGAGGTCCTCGGGAAGGGCTTCTTTGGGCAGGCCATCAAGGTGAGCACAGGCAGCAGCTGCTTTACTCTTCTGCCCCCCTCCCCCTTACCTTTCAGGGAGTTTTCATCAATGGCCTCAGCCCACACTCCACAGGACACCAAGCCTCCTTCCTCTTCCTGGCTGTGGATGATGGTGTGACGGGGCCCCCTACACCCCACTCAGGCCACCCAAGGGCAATACTGCTGTTACAGTGAGCTTGTGGACCTGGAGACCTGGGTTGGGATGAGCTGTGCCTCCAGTCAGTGGGTATTTGTTAGGCACCCATAGGTCTCAGTGCCGGGCATGTTGCAACAAGCACGTGGGGGAGTGGCTCCTGCCGCCCTGGTGAACAGTCTCAGGGACTAACCTCTCTCTCTCTCTCTCTCTCTCCCCCCCCCTCCTCCTCCTCCTCCTCTGCTGAGAGCTGGGAGGGGGGGTCAGGTAAGCCATGTATCTCAGCTTGTGGGGCAGTAGGGCTGGAGAGCTCACGCCTGACCCACCCAGCTCCCTGGCGCATGTCTGTGGCACTGATCCTGCTGCCCCCAGACTTCTGTTCACCTGAGGAACTCATTCCTGTGCCAAATGACCAGAGCCCCTGCTTGGCTTGGCAGTGTCCCTTCCTGCCTCTTTCCCCACTTCCCTTTTCTGGAGTCTCGCCTCTCCTCTGTGCATGCCCAGCTCTCTGGGGAAGAGGATACGCTTCCTTCTGAGTTCCCTGATGCCCTGTGCTGTGTCTTCTACACATGAACTCTGTCTGTTTGATCCAGCTGAGTGTGTCCTCCAAGGGCTGGGATGGCCAGTGGCATAGATTTTCACAAACAGTTCTCAGAACTGCCTCTGCTCTCTGCTCCATTAACAGTCGCCCTCCCTGTAGGTGACACACAAAGCCACAGGCAAAGTGATGGTCATGAAGGAGTTAATTCGATGTGATGAGGAGACACAGAAGACTTTTCTGACTGAGGTAAGAAGGTGGGATGAGGAGGTTGGGAGTTTGGTGTCACCAAGGGAGGACCTTACAAATAATGGTTTTAAGAGGAAACTCAGTTTGGAATCACTGTCTTAAGGACTGAGCAGAAAAGAGCTCTGTAGGAACATCCCCACCCCCTCTAAATTATGGCATAATTATGTGTTCGATGAACACTTACTAAAGACAGTACAAGCTGAGTATAAGGGATGTGATCACAAATGAGATATGGTTCAGTGGAGCTCTCAGATTAGGGGGTGGTGGACATGAAAACAGATCAATTAGTACAACTCGATGTTATAATCACCACATGAACACCCTGCTAAGAGAGCCTGGAGTGGAGGTTCCCAGAGAACTAATACCTCTTGATCATTTACACAGTTCTCAATGCCTCTCCCAAATTGCTCTGTGAGCAACTTCATTTGGGTATGCCTGTCATCCAGATGTTACCCTTCAGGCCTTTGTTTCATTCCTGGGCTCTCCTGCTCCAGTTCCCCCAATGCAGTTTCTAGAAAGGCAGAATCCCAAGGGTGAAGCCTGCGAGGCCCCCATCCCCGTGGCGGTGGTCTTCCCTCACCCTGATCCTAGGGCCCTGTGATAGCACATGAGACAGGAGGTAGGAAATGCAGTCAAGCTGACTCTGTGGAGGGAAGGGGTGAGGATAACATAGTGGGAAGTTAACCATCCGCCCTCTTTGGCATCCCTCACCCCCAGGTGAAAGTGATGCGTAGCCTGGACCACCCCAATGTGCTCAAGTTCATTGGTGTGCTTTACAAGGACAAGAAGCTGAACCTACTGACAGAGTACATTGAGGGGGGTACACTGAAGGACTTTCTGCGCAGTGTGGTGAGCACACCACCCCAGAGTCACTAAGAGCTCTGTGGGTTGTCAGTGGGACACCTATACCACCACTACCCTGGAACCTTGAAAGCCAGAGGGGCTCTGCTTTGCCCCCAAAGGACCATGCTGGGCGGGAGTGGGCACTGACAGGGAGGCTTTACCAGCAGACTATGCTGACCCCCGGGGCCTGGACCACAAGTGGGACAGAGCCCGACAGCCTCTGATGGGAATTTCCCCATCCTGCAGGACCCGTGCCCCTGGCAGCAGAAGGTCAGGTTTGCTAAAGGCATCGCCTCTGGAATGGTGAGTCCCGCCAACAACTCTGCCAGCTGGGCAGGAGTAGGGAGAGGTGCAAGGGTTGTGGTCTGTGTTGGAAGGCAGAGACCCCATCGTGGGCAACTCATGTGGGCTGGGTTATTCAGCACCTATTTATTGAGTTTCCCTCTGCGCCAGTGAAATTGCCCTCGGCCAACAGTTCTCAACCCTATTCTCAAAAAATTCCAAATCTCTAAGGGCAAACAGGACATGGACAAGGCAAACCAGAGAGGCACACCATAGCACAAGGTGGCCTGGCCTTGCTGTCACAAAGGTGTCCAGGTGCTGAGGGCCCTTGGAGCAAGCAGAGCACCTCACTGCCTGAAATCAGAGAAGGGGAAATGAGTTCTAGTTGAGCCCTGAAGGATAAACCAGAATTGGATAAAGGTTCTTGTTGGCAGAGAGGCCCCAAGGTTGAAGTGATGGTAGCAGCAAAGACCTGGGAGGAGAAAGAGGGAAATAGTCTGTTTTACCTGGAAACAAATCCTTCCAATAATAGCAATAACAACAGCTGACAAGTACTGAGTACTTTCTATATGGCAGGCACTGAGCTGAGGATTAACATTCATAAGCATATTTATTCCTCATGACAACCTTGCTTTCCAGATAAGCTGAGGCTAGAAAGGGACAGAACTGGTATCCTGGGCTAGTCAGTCTGACCCCCAAGCCTGAAATTTTTTACTTCTGTTCTTCATGTGGAGTCCATGAAGACAGTATTAGTCTGGAACAGTAAACTGGAGATAGATTAAATTCCCTGTGATTCAAGCTAAGCAGTCTGGACTGTATTTAGGAAGTCAAAAAGACAGATGTAAAAGATTTTTAAGCGAGAGAGTTTCATGACCAGAACTGTGCTTTTTTGAAGGTGAGTCTGGTATGGTCAGTAGGTTGGGGTGGAGTTGGGAGAGTCTCAGGGCAGAAAGGCCTGGGTAGGGGCTTACAAAACATTTTAGGTTTCTGAATTAAGGTAGTGGCTATGGGGATAGGTGGCTGGGAGGCAGGGTGAAATCAGAATGGAGGGACTGTTTAGCAGTGAGGAGTTGGGGGAGGAGGAGTTGGGTGGCTTGAGGTGCTTAGATTGGTGGTTTCACTTACCAGACTTTTGTGGGGTGGCAGTGATAGTTGAGAACAGGTTTGGGAAAAGCCAGGATTGGTGCCTGCTGCAACTGATATGGTAGCAGAACCTCCCAACATCTCCTGGGCAGGAAGCTGCCTCCTCGAGGCTGGAGCTTGGAGAGAGGCTGCTGGTCACCTAGTTATCTGCAGAGAAGGGACAGCTGGAGCTATGGGACAGAAGAGTCTTCTCTGTGGTTGGTGGGAATCAGCATGTGAAGAGAAGATGGCATTGAGGAAACTGGAAAGAAAAACCATGCACACAGGAGTCTCAGGAGCAGGTAGCATGGGAGAGACATAGACAGCCTTTGAGGAAGGGATCTGCAGGCAGGCAACCCACAAGCTACAGTGATTCAGGAAGAGCTCCCTGGTTGTAGTGGCCTGGGTGTGTGAGTAGCTTTGGGAGCCTAGGAGCCTAGGAGATAGAAGCTGATTGCAGGGGGCTGGGGAGAGATGAGTAGCTCCTTCAACATCGCAGGGGAAGAGAAGGAAAAAGGGTGACGAGAGCTAGAGGTGGAGGCCTCGAGAGGGATAATAGTAAGCACAAACTTGTCTAGAAACATTTGGGTAGGAAGAGAGAGAGGAAGTGTAGACAGAGAATGAGAGAGGTGAATGTCAGGAATACAGAGCTAACTAGACCAGGAGGAGGTCACTTCTTCCCTATTGCAGGCAGGAAGGATCCAAGATGGCTGAATCCAGAGGTTGGGGGAGGGGGGGAGGAGAAGGGCACAGTGCATCTGAGGGTGCTCATTTCAGATGACTTGGATCTAGGTAAAATGGGTAGAGGTGATGAGGGGCTACAGGGGCCAGGGCCCAGTGGGGTTGGAGACTTCAGGAGAGAGCAGCAAGGGCTTAGACCAGCCACTGGGCTGGTGGTTGGTGAACAAAAGGTTGGGCAGGAGATGGCAGCAGGGAGGGAAAGGAAGCCCAGGCAGCCTTCAGCTTTCTGTTGGTGTTGGGACAGAGGGAGTGGCTGTAGGAGGGCCTGGGCCTGGTTGTCCAAGTTGGCTTCTGAAGCTGGGCGGGGATAGCCTGGAAGAAGAGCAGGTTCTGTGGCACCAATTCTGGAGTCAGGGTCTGGTTGATTTTCTGGCCCTTTGGCCTCAGTTCGTGCTTCTGTTGCAGGCCTATTTGCACTCCATGTGCATCATCCACCGGGATCTGAACTCGCACAACTGCCTCATCAAGTTGGTACGTCCAGTAGCTCTAGGCCTGGCGTAGGCTTCCCTGGGGACAGCCTTCCTGGCTTCCTTGTCCCAAGGAGGCTAACTGTCCCCTCTGGGCCTTAGGCCAGAGGTGTCGCCTGGTGATTCCTATCTTGTTCTTCCTGCTGCCTCCATTCCCTCCTCTGGTTTCTAAGAGCTCCCAGACACATGCAGACACAATTCCGTCTCCTCAATAGCAGCCTTTGAAATCATTTGGTTAGAAGGAACTTCAGAAGTTCCTTAACTGTATATATAGTCCTGTTGCTTTGGTTTTGTCTCATAATAGCCCTGTAAAGCAGCTCATTGCTGACCCCATTTTACAGCAGTGGCACTGAAGCCTCAGCCTGAGACCACAGAGCTAGTAAATTTGTAGTGACCAATTTAAGGCCAGCTTTCTTCCTGCTGCCCCTCAGCTGTGGTTGTTACAGTGTTGTTTCTCCTGTTGATTTGTAGTGTGGCTGCCTGGGTCTCCACCAGTTGGCCCTGGCTTTGCCCTTTGGACCCAAACCAAACAATCTTAATCCCTTTCCCACATGACTGCCCTGTAGCTATTTGAAGAGCTTATCTCTCCCAGCTCCCACCACTGACTTCTACCTCCACCTTGTCTTTGTCTTATCCTGGTTCTAGCCACTGCCTCAAATCTTTTTAGGAACAAGGCAGGACAGAGGAAAAAAAAAAAAAAAACCTAAAGAAATCCCCTGTCCCATCTCTGAGTTCCACTCTCCAGTTTCCAGAGCCTTACCCTCCAGGGCTCCAGTGGCTCTACTGTGAACACCCTTGTGGGCTGGGAATCTGCTGTGCACAGATACCAGACTGTTAGAAACAAGTGCCAAGCCATGTCTACTGGATAGAGCTATGTCTACTGGATATGACTCCTTTGCCATGCACCTTTTCTCCCCTTCTCAGTGCTTCTCATGCCTATGCCCACACCCCAGGGCCAGGTTTGGGAACATCCCCACCAGGTCCTGACCTGGCCATTGTCCTACCAGGACAAGACTGTGGTGGTAGCAGACTTTGGGCTGTCACGGCTCATAGTGGAAGAGAGGAAAAGGCCCCCAGTGGAGAAGGCCACCACCAAAAAACGCACCTTGCGCAAGAGTGACCGCAAGAAGCGCTACACGGTGGTGGGAAATCCCTACTGGATGGCCCCTGAAATGCTGAATGGTGAGTCCTGAAGCCCTGGAGGGGATACCCACCAGAGGGGAGGCAAAGGTCACATCTTGCCGCAGAGCCCTGGGAGCTCTAGGAGAGGCCTGTGAAGTGTAGGGCCAGATACCCAGAGCTGAGGGCTGGATGATTTTATCCCTTGCCAGGCCAGGAAGGCGAAGTCCTTCCTGTCCTAAGCTCAGGGATGAAAAATGGTCAATATCCTATCTTGGGCACAGGGCGAGTCTGTGGCTTTTCTGCCCCAAGGGTAGCTTAAAAGTTAGGCTATTTTTGCCCTAGCTTTGCTTTTTTTTCTCTCTCCATGCTGAGAACTGAAGTGTAGTGCCCCCTGGTGGATAATGCTCAAACCAGCTGGAAATGCTGGCTGGGATTCTTGAAATGTATGGGGTTGTTAAGGCCTCAGAGATGGTCTGATACAACCATTTTTGGAGTCTGAGGCCCAGAGAAGTCCAGTGATTTACCCAGGAGCACACAGTTGACTAATGGCAGGGCCTAGATGAACCCTGGCCCGCTATACCATGCAGTTTTATCCTGAGCAGTGTTGTGTTATGCCTTCTCTCCAAGGCAGGCCACCCAGGGCTGAGGAAAGATGATTTTCAGGTGGTACCTGTCCTGGGCAGCCTTTGGGGCATCCCCACAGAACCTGTTCTAGCCCTGGTTCTTGGCTGAGGCTTGGCTTGACCCTAGACCCAGTACAGAGCCTATTAGAGACATAAACTTAACAGCCTGTTCTCCTGTGTTTCCCAAGGAAAAAGCTATGATGAGACAGTGGATGTCTTCTCTTTTGGGATCGTTCTCTGTGAGGTGAGCTCTGACACAGAGGCCATGCTTGAGGCAGGAGGCCTACCAGCTCTGCCCTGCTTCACAACTGGGGGTCCTTCTTCTAGGGATGAACAGCTTGTCATAAACCAACATAGGTGTAAGATTTTACAGTTTACGATGCATCTTCACATCTTTGCCACATTTAAGTCTCATTGGTCCCATGAGAAGGTTTTTTTTTAGGTGAAGAAACTGAGGCTCAGAAAGGGGCAGTGGCTTGCTCTTAGTTACATGGCCAGTAAGGGGCAGATGAGACTCAGAATTCCAGTAGGAAAGGCAGGAGATTTTTCATGTGGCTGTCCATCTAGCTCTTGTGCCAAAAGTAACCCTTCCCAGTTCCTCCTTCACTGGGCCCTGGTGGTGCCCCCATCCTAAGTCCAACAAAGAAAAGTAGCCTGTCCTGTGCCAGGTACCATGGGATACAGAGTGAACCTTGGAAAGATTTTTGCCTTTAAGAGCTTAGCCATAGAGTGGCAGCATAGCTCAGTATATCTCAAAGCATTCAGTCGAACATACCCATTCAAAGTTTCTGTAATTCCTACAAAGTTATGACTGGTAGAGGAGAGGAAACATAAGGGACAGTTAGCATAATGAAGGGGAGTTGTTTTGAAAATTATTTTCTTTGATATAAATTGAGCATCTTTTGAGTATAAAGCACTCGGCTGGTGCCAAAGGGTTTCAGATATGAATCAGATATGAATCACAGAGCCTTGACTGGCACAGGACAGAGCCACGAGGGGACCTGGGAAGGGCAGGGTGGGATGTGTGGAAGCTGCCAGCCTCCAGATGTCAATTTGGAACATTGTGCTTCTGCTGCAGTGTGGCCTCTTCTAAACCCTCCTCAGTAACCAGACTCATTAGAGAGACAGGTCCAGATTAGCAAGATTTAGAGAGATGGGGTGGGAGACAGCTCTCTAATCTAGGTTTTACCACTCCCTCTTCTACCCGTCCTTCATGTCCACACACCAGCATCCCTTTCCCCTGCCATATATATCTGCAGGCCCTGTAATCTTCCTGATCAGCTCTCTTCTCACCCTACAGATCATTGGGCAGGTTTATGCGGATCCTGATTGTCTGCCACGAACACTGGACTTTGGCCTCAACGTGAAGCTTTTCTGGGAGAAGTTTGTCCCCACAGACTGCCCCCCAGCCTTCTTCCCCCTGGCTGCTATCTGCTGCAAACTGGAGCCTGAGAGCAGGTTGGTATTCCACACCCTTCTCCCAGCTCACAGTGTCCTGTGATACTTGCCCCAGTTTTAGGCCATCTCTAAGCCCTTCCCAGGCACATGGGTGGCAGAAGCTTTGAATTCAAGAATGTGGCTGTCAGCCATACTGGGTTGGAAGAGAGGGAGATGAAGGCATAGTAGCAGTGATCTGGATAAGACACAGACACCGCCATTAAAAGAAAGTTTGAAAGAAGAAAATTCACCCAAACCATTCTAACACAGTAACTGTCTTTCATTGTTCCCCTGTCTATCTCCACATATATACATTTTTTCATAGTAAATAGATAAAAGTTTCATACTGCATTTTCAATGTTACTACCCAGTCTTCCTGTTTATCATTTTTGTTTACAACATGAAATTCTATTAAGAGACTGTCTGAACATATTTAATATACATAATATAGATGTTCAGCCTTTTCCAGTTTCTGTTTATGATAGGTATTAACTACAGTGTGCAACTTAAGTATTTAGCTAATTTCTTCTTTAAAGAAGTCTTTTAAAATATGCTTTATTCTGGGCCGGCCCGTGGCTCACTTGGGAGAGTGTGGTGCTGATAACACCAAGGCCATGGGTTCAGATCCCTATATAGGGATGGCCAGTTAGTTCACTTGGGCGAGCATGGTGCTGACACCACCAAGTCAAGGGTTAAGATCCCCTTACCGGTCATCTTTTTTTAAAAATAAAATAAAATAAAATAAGCTTTATTCTTTTCAGGTGATAACTTTCATTATTACAAAGTTACCCAAGGTCTTCTCAAGTTTGTGCATTAGAAAACTAGAATTCTTGTGTTTTTTCTGCTATCAAAAATCTTGTTTCTTTTAAAAAACAAGTTCAAACATCACCAAATTATATAGCATAGGAAGTATTAGTCTTCTAAAATCTTCCCTAACCCATATGCCCCTCAACATTCTCCTCATCCCCAACTCCACCCTCCCAGGATAACCAGTTGGCACATAATCTTTATTTAAAAATGATTTCCAGTGGTCCACTCTAGAGTTGAAATTTTCTGGTGAGAGAATCTATATCATGTTCCTTTTATGCCAAAGGACCGTGATCCTCAATAATACCAACATAAGAGCTTGAGGAAAAATTGTGAAGCTACACAATATCCCTTCTCAGTCATTCTAAATGCCTGTCTTTCATTCATTCAAAAATATAGAGAGTGCGTACTCTGTGCTAGGCACTGTTCTAAGCACTTGGGTTATAGCAGTGAACAAAACAAAGGTGCCTGCCCTCGTGGAGCTTACATTCTAACAAGGAGAAATGATAAACAATAGATACAATAAATTATATTGAATATTAGAAGGTAACAAATGCTATGGAAAAATGAGTCAAGCTGAGTAAAGAAGATTGTTTAGGGCACTAGTTGCAAATTAAAATATGGTTGTCAGAGTAGGCCTCATCAAGGTAACCTGACGTTTAAGCATAAACATGGAGGAGGAGGAGTAAGCCTGAGATGTCATAGGATTCCAGGGAAGCCAAGCCATTTCCACGGCACTTGGAGTCTGGTGTTTTTGTTCTCTTTGAGAAGAGCTGCTAAGTCTTTGTAATACTTCCTGGGCAGATCCATTGGTGTGGAAACAGCAAGTCTTAGGACTGGAAATGTTCTTTAAAAAGGCACTTAGAAAGAAATTTAAAAATTAAAAAAAGTAAAAAGGCACTTAGTCCAATCCTACCTTTGATGATTGCATTTTCTCTAAGACATGGGAGGGGCCTCTTTTCTCCTATTTTTTTTTTTTTTTAAGCTACCACCTTTAGCCAAACTAGCCATCTCACAGTGTTACCTTTGATTTTTACAGCAACCTTCTGAGGAAACAGTAACATTGCATTATGCCCATTTCTCACAGACGCACAACAAGGTTAAGGGGTTTGCCTGAGATCATACACCAGGAAATGTGTATGAGCCGCAGGCCTGGATTCCTTCCACACACCACCCCATGGCCCTGCTCATATTCCACCTGCTTCTAATTCACCCCTTTTCTTTCTAGACCAGCATTCTCAAAACTGGAGGACTCCTTTGAGGCCCTCTCCCTGTACCTGGGAGAGCTGGGCATTCCATTGCCTGCAGAGCTGGAGGAGCTGGACCACACTGTGAGCATGCAGTACGGCCTGACCCGGGACTCACCCCCCTAGCCCCAGCCCAGCCCCCTGCAGGGGGGTGTTCCACAGCAGCATTGCCCCCTCTGTGCCTCATCCCTGCTATGAGCAGGGCCGTCCAGGCTTCCTGTGGATTGGCATCTTGTTTAGAAGCAGAACAAGTCATCCCTACTACCTCCCCAGGAGGCGAGCGGGCGCAGCACTAGGGAAGCATATCTCCACAGGTTTTGAGGCCTGGTTATTGTCTGTAAATCCAAGACTTGTCTGAAAGCTGTGAAGAAGAACAAAAGCCTGTCCTCTGGGCCAGGAAGATTCTGTTACTTGGGACCACTCAGGAACTCCCTGGCATTGGGATTCTGGGAGGCTCTTGCTTATAGTAATCAGCGTGACCTGGACCTGCTGGGCAGGATCCCAGGGTGAACCTGCCTCTGGGTTCTGAAGTCTCCAATCCAGCTGGGTATAGGAGGATTTCAAGTGGGAGTGTGGATGAGACAAAGACTGGTGGCCAGATGGCACTGGAAGAGTGTGAAATGACAGTGCTGCTCCCCCCTTCCACTCCAGGTCTCACCCTCCCTGAGGTGGAGGTTGAAGGAATAGATTTTGAAGAGTCCCTTAGTATGTGGTAGAACTGGCCAGGAGTCAAGGAATGGGCTGGTTTCTGCTTGCCTGCCCGGGGGGTGGCTTTACCCAGCCTAGGGACCACATCAATGTGAGGGGAGCTTCCACCTCATGTTCTCAAACTATCCTACTAGAGACTGCCTAAGAACATCTGGGCAACATCTTTTTTGTCTGCAACAAGCAATCACCCACAAGCACAGGAAGAAGCTGAAAAGAGGCCTTGCTCTCTAAAAAGCTCATATCGTGGCTGCTGTTACTCATACCCGGCTGGGCTCCTCAGTCAGAAGCCAGAGACATTTTACCTAAAGCTAGATGGGTCCTGGAGGACAGTGTGGCTTGTCACAGGCCTAAGAGTCTGAGGCAGGGGAATGGGAGTCTCAGCAATCTCTTGTCCGTGTGGCAGCCACTGCTAACCTTTCGACATGCCAGGTCTAGACAGCAACTTCAGCTGGAAAGAGATGGTGGCAGAGTCCCAGAGCTGAGATGCTGAGAAATAGCTCCCTGAGTTAGGCTATCTGGCTTCTACCTCCCTTGTTGGCTGGCCCTGCTCACTAGCTCCTGGCCACAACCTCCTGAGCCATAGCCACAGGCACTAGAAAGCCGTGGGTGCACCCTCCACCTTAGCTCCCAGAGCTCCAGGGACTCTTCAGCATAACTAGATTTGCCTCCTCCTAAGTGTCTGTGAGCTTACAAATTGGGAATGGGTTTGGGTATTAATGCAATGTGTGGTGGTTGTATTGGGGGTGGGTGGAGGTGGAGTGATCTAGGAGAGTGGTTGCTGTTAATATTATCTTGTTGTATCTATTAGGTGATATGTGAACTATTTGTACATAGACCTGATGAGTTATGGGATCAGATGTCATCTCTGAACAGAGTTTACTTCCTATATAGACTGTACTTACGTGTGGAGTTTGCAAGCTTGCTGTAGGGTTGAGCCCTGGACTCCCAGCAGCAGCACGGATCAGTGTTGTGTGGCTGGTTGTCCCCAGCAAGCGTGGGAGTGGTGGGCCTAAGCTGGGCCATTGAGCAGACTAAATAAATTAAGCAGTTAACGTAAGTGATGACACTGAGAGTGAAAAAAATGACTTGGGGCCTGGCTTAGGGACATAAATATAGAGGGATTGCTGGCCACCTTCAGGCCCAGGCCACATAACTCGTCACAAGAGGGAGCTCTCATGCTCCCAAGTCTAATTCCCTCTCATGCAGATACCAGCCTGCTCCAGAGAACATGCCCATCCCACCTGAGCATGGCAGCCTCTTCCCTGGGACAGGTTTGCCCCTTTGTGGGATCTCATCTTGGTCCCCCAAACCTGCCCTGCCTGGCTTCCACCTGCCAGCTGAACCATTCCTTTGGAGCCCCACACCCCTACCTCCTAGTATATTGACACTTCTACAGCCTGGGTATCCTGGGCTTTCTCTCCACAGGGCTGGGTACCACCTTCCTGATGGGGAGAAGTGACTGCAAGTCACCGTACCTCTTGTATTTTCCTATAAGTGCTTGAGAGAAGACCTGTTTCTTCTTGCTTCTGCACACAGGGGATGTTGTGGAGTGACCTTTGGGCAGGATGATGCTATCTGGCTAGTGGGGTCCTGGGCACAACATAAATCCGTAAATCCAAAGATCATTTCTCCCAAGCACTCTCAAAGCTCAAGGAGTCCAATTTAAGGGCACAGTCTAGTCCCTGAAAAACTGACAATCTGGAGTGTCCATTGCTAGCAGAACTATAGATCGATGTCTGGGCATGAGCAGAGGCTACCCTGGGTCTTCTAGACACTGAGAACCTTCTGCTAAAATTCCCTGCTAAAAGTCCAGGAAACACTCGCATTGGTAGCTTTCCTTCTGGAGCCCTAAGATTCACCCTCTAAGGACCTTCCTCAACTCAAGGCTGCTATAGGCCAGCCCAATGACCCATCCCTCTCTGCACACCCTCCTTCAGCTACTGCAGCACCACCAACCACCCCCTTGTCTCCAGACCCTGACAAGGGCTGTCTGGATGTTCACTTTAACTACCTCCATCTTGGAAAGAATGCTGAAGGGGAAGAGATTTGCAGTGACCAACCGCTTTCTGGGGATGCCCACACACCTATTCTGCACCTTCAACTGAAAGATTCAGGATGTGGAGGCTACAGTTACCAACCATTCAGCTGTTGCTGCCTTCCAGTTACAGGACCAGGGTGCATGAAGAAAAGGCCAGAGCTTGGTACACAGGTGCTAACAAGGTAACCCACAGCTTCCCATAGTGCTCCTGGCATCTCACAAAAACTTGGCAACATGGAGTCTCTTTTTTTTTTTTTTTAAATCAAATGCAGAGCGGTTTCCTGCACTTTACATGCAGGTGTCAGAATGAGGTATATAAAACATATACATAAATGCTTTTATAGGAAAGTAGAAACCAGTAATGTTCTCTTCAACATCACTAACATCAAGGGACCCCCCGAGGTCTAGATCCCCTCAGCAAATGGCTCCAGGGAACAGCCTGCTGAAAAGACTGAGTCCCACTAACCCCCCTTTCCACATCAGGCAGTGGAAGAGCTCTGAGAAGGAAGCTCTGTGGGTGAGGAACACTGCCAAGGCCTCCAAGTGTGACAGGGCTTGGAGGCCCTCCTGAGCTGCTAGCATAGTGCAGTGGAGAAATGTGCTCAGTCAGGAAGCTGGGCACTCTTGGCTATGCCAGTAAGCTTGCTCTATGACCTTGGGCAAGTCATTTTTCCTTCTCTGGGCCCCTGTTTCCAAAAGGCTTGAAGAACCCTAAAGTCCTTTCCAATGATTCTATGATTATGTTAGGGGTTGTGACCCTAGCCGCACTGCCCCACAGGAAGGCACTGGCCCGGAGGCCACAGGACCACCTGCAAACTTGAGCACACTGCAGGGGCATGCCCTGAAATACTTTATTACCCTGCCTTGAGCTTAGTTTCCAGGTTAACTTCTCAGAAGCACCTTACAGGGCCCCACAGTACAATTCCCATGGGTTAGCTGGCTGCCCTCTTACCTGTGCAGTATGAAGAGAAGTCACCCCCTGAAGAGGTACTATCTGGGGCACCTCGATCCACCTCTGCCCCTATGGCCTAAGGCAGGAGCAGATCCTTCTTTACCCTCTTCGTAAGTAGAATGTTCAGTGCAATTCTTCCCTTTCTTTCCTCATGAAACAGGAAGAGTCCGTGGGCCCAGGCCTGGCCCATGGTTGTCAAGGCACATCACTGCCAGTAAGCTGGAGCACACCCATCAGCCCCCAGCCTAGATCCCATTCCCTGCCCAAAGTTCTGACTTTTGTATAAAGTCATTTCTGGTTCTCAGAGGTCAGTAGGGAGTTCTGTCCCAAATACTTATATTTTTCAATGCTGCCTCTTGACCTGCTTGACCTTAACTATGAATAACAGTGTATACCACTCAAGCCCAAGGAGAACTGATGGAAAGGTGGACACTGAGGCCATCTTAGATAGTAAAGCACAGATGAGCCTGGAGGAGCTCCCCATCTGTCCCCCATCCAGTTCCAGGGACGCAGGCAATGTTTGGAAGCCCCTGTCAGCAGCACCACTGTGGGAGCTGCCGCTGTCCATCCATGGGCAAAATCCTGCTCCAAGGGATGGAGAAGGAGCATTGATAGGACCCTACCCAGCCTCACCCTCAGCCCACAGCGCCACCTGCTTGTGTCAGTTATTAGGATTCACCAAAAAAAAAAAAAAAAAAAGTGGGAGTAGGGTTTTAACCACAACACAAAACGTAGATCCTCCTAGCTGTAGGAGGGCGGGCTGTCCTGTACTAGTGTCTGCTTGGGCTCCTGCCCACTGCAGGAGCTCAGGCCCCGGGAGTGCCAGCCTGGCCCATAAGGGGGGTGCTGCCCTCCTGAAGGTCGACTGGAGTTTGGCTGGTGTGGACCACGACAATCTTCTCATCCACGATCTCACAGGTGGGGTTGGTGAAGGCAGACAAGGGCAGGGTGATTCGCTGCATTTCCCTCTCACACACTTTCTGCTCATGCTGCTCTTTCAAATCCTTCCCCCTGGCAGGAAAAAAGGGAAGTATTCAGGCTGTGCCTCTTGCATGGCTTTGCTCATTAGACAGCATCCCAGAGGCCCATACAGGAGCAGGTGCTCACCATGGTCACAGTGAATCTGTGGCTGAGACAGGACTCGAACCCAGGTGCAGGACACTAGATTTCCATTCTGCCAGACTGCCTTAAACTCAACAAGGAGCTCTTGCATCTCCTGTCTGCTTTCCCCTCTGTAAAGTGGGGGTGATAGCAGTATGAAACCTCACACAGCTACAGTGGGGCTCAATGGAAATAATGTAGAGAAAAGAAACTTAAAGCAAGATATAGTCTTATTCTTTCCGCTCAGGGCTCCAAGAGACTCAGAGAACTACCGCAGCTTTGGTCCTAACCCAGAAAACCCAAAAAATTATCCAGAAAATTGACCTGAACATCCTCTGAGACAGCCTTCTTATCTTAAAGTCCCAAAAGGTGTGAGCCCAAGCTGTAAATGGACCATCCCTAAACAATGCAGGGGGCAAAAAAGGACTCAAAAAGGCTGCTCAGGTCAATGGGAAGCAGTGATAAAATCACCAGAGACCTCTCAGATTTTTCACGTGCCTGTGAGTTCTCATGGTGCTCAGTGACCCAGTCAGGCCATGGTGTTACTCCAGTTTACTCATGTGGAGTGCTCACTCCATGCCAAGGGCTTTATTTACATTATCTCACTTCATTCTCAGCTCAACCCTAAGAATTAGGTCTTATTCATTTTACACACGAGAAGTTAAGGAACTCTTCAAGGATGTGGTGGGCTTAACCCCAAATCTGGGGCCGGCCCGCGACTCACTCGGGAGAGTGTGGTGCTGATAACACCAAGGCCACGGGTTTGGATCCCATATAGGGATGGCCGGTTCACTCACTTCGGAGAGCATAGTGCTGACAACACCAAGTCAAGGGTTAAGATCCCCTTATCGGTCATCTTTTAAAAAAAAAAAATCTGTTGTACTCTGGCTGATTGATGCTCAGAGAAGTTCTAGCCTGACCAAGGTCACCCCACAAAAAATTCTGGGGCAGCAACTCAAACCCAGTCTTCTGACCACACATTAGGGCCCTTCCCAATGGACAATCGTAGCCCACACTGCTGACCAGAGGGCTTGGTCACTGCACACCAGAACCAGCACCCAAGACCCAGGTCAGCATCCAAAATCTAGACACTTGGGCTCAGCCATCAGAGGAAATCTTCCTGGAAGGAGCCTTGAAACGAGCGGCTGATGGATGACTTGGTGAAACACAGAGGCCTGCTTCAGATCTCAGGGACATGGCCGAGATCAGATGGATTACACATCAATCATGATATGAAGTGCAATGACAAAAGATTCTGGAGACGGGGCAAGAATACTGGGAAAATGGGGGGCTAGAGGAGGAGGAATGTACACAGGGGCCTCTGACTATCTTTAAATCATCCAGTTCTCTGGTGTTCTAGTACCAGCTCAGCCTAAGCTGTGTGACACCTGGCAAAACAGCCTCTCTGATCCTTGGTTTCCTCATCTGTGAAACAGCAATAATATCTGCCTCCAAATAAGGTATGAATGTGAAAGCATTTTGAAAACAGTAAAACTGCCGTAAAAACTCATAGGTGGGGTGCCGGCCCCGTGGCGCACTCGGGAGAGTGCAGCGCTTGGGAGCGCAGCGACGCTCCCGCCGCGGGTTCGGATCCTATATAGGAGTGGCCTGTGTGCTCACTGGCTGAGTGTGGTGCGGGCGACACCACGCCAAGGGCTGCGATCCCCTTGCCGGTCACAAAAAGACAAAAAAAAAAAAAAAAAAAAAACATAAGTGGGTCTGGCCAGTTAGCTTAGTTGGTTAGAGCATGGTGCTGATAACACCAAGGTTCGGGGTTCCATCCCTGTACTGGTTGGCCTCCCCCTCAAAAAAACAAAAAAACTTCATAGGAAGTTATTATGATTTTCCCTGAATATAACTTCATTCACCAAGCAATGTTAATTTGGTTTCCCAAGGAAACTCTCCTACTGACCAGCCAAGGCAAGTATTATTCATGTGACCTCAGTAACCCCTTCCTCTCTGGGCCTTAATTTCATCACCTGTAAAACAAGGGGTTGGACTTGATAATCTCCAGTTCCCCTAACATTCTGTAAGATTCCTCACATAAGATATGCTCTCCCTTTTTTTTCTTTCTTTTTTTTTTTTTTTTGGTGGCTGGCCAGTATACGGATCTGAACCCTTGACCTTGCTGTTATAAGCACTGATTCTCTATTTCTCACTGTAAGATCACAGGAGGCAAATTCCTGAGCTCATCCTCCTGAGTCACCCTGATGACTGAGTGTCTGAATGTACAGGCCTGAGGCTCCTGCCCCATTATTCTCATTGCCTCTTCCCTGGACACCACCAACTCCCACAGCAGAAAAACTCCCAGAGCACTCAGAAGAGAAATGTAGAGACATTGTTCATGGGGAGAGGGTTCCAAGTGCTCCTTCACTCACATCCTGAGATTTACTACCCTTGAGCACTGTTCATCAGTTACAGCTGCCACCACATAGAAGGAAACACCCCCATAATAAAACAAAGCCAAATTCCTCAAAGTTGCCCATGTACAGGGAAACCTGGAAGGTCTGGAATTAATTTTATTAAGGGAGCCCCCAAGCCAGTGGAAGACCAAAAGGCAATTTATAGAAGTATACGAGTGTATTTTGCCAAGGTCTGAATTTCAAAATCTAGGGGCTGGAGGGAAAGCCAGGAACCTACTACTAGTACCTACTAAGGTATTTGGGAAATGGCCTTCCTATAACTGATGAAGAGAAGAGCTACCTATATACCTACTGGGTGCTTTATATTCATGATCTTTTAATTTACAACCTTGCAAGGTAATATTATCCCAGTTTTATAAATGAAGAAACAGGCTTTGGAGTCTGACTCCAGAGCCCTACTTTCTATAGCTATCTCCTTTACTTAAGCTGTGGCCAGCTGGGCTGTTGATAATGGTCAGGCTGCATCATACACAAGTCTTTAGCGGGTGGAAATTAGTTCATATTAATGGGGCAAAGCAGGGCTAGAAGAGCAGCCAAGGGTAAAGGAAGCAGATGTTAGGACTAGTCTGGATTAGTCTCATCCATTTAGAAGCCTTGAAGCACACCCAACCCCATGTGCCTGCTGTTGATGGTGCCTGCGAGTCCTCGAGATGTAGTGGCTGTCCCCATCTCCCTTAGGAGGTTTGAGAGAGGCCACCAGGCCTGCTGCACTAGCCATCAGGAAGCCCAGCCATCTCTCACTGATTTGGGGGTTGCAGGGGGGGCGGAGGTGGGTAGCTGGCAGCCAAGAAAGAACAAAAGTCTTATTCACTGACTCAGCTCCTCTTCTAAGAGGGTGGAGTGGTGTCGACTTAACAGTTTTTCCCTCCCCATTTTATCAGAAAATAATGGCTCCCTCCAGAGCTAGCACAGACACTGCTCTTGGAGCAGGGACAGGGCACTGCTCAGTTGCAGACTAGCCATCTGAACCTCATGGCCTAGACTACCAGGACAAAGATCCAGCCAGAGTGAGCCCCCACCTGCCCCCATCTCCCACTCGTCCTCCCTTGAGAGGAATCCTGGTGCCTGCCCACCCTTCCCAGCTAGGGGAATGCTCTGTCCCATTAGCCAAGCCTCATGGCCTGTGGCAAAGTTCAAGGCTGGCAGTAATTACCCTGACTGCTCCAGGGCAGGGATCAGGAGCTGGGCTGGCCAGAGAGAGCAGGTGTGGATGGAGCTGCTGCCTGCCTCTGACTTTCTCTCCTGGGGTGATAGAAGCACTGCAGATCTCCTTTAGGCCACAGATTGCTTCAATTGTTACTCTGAGCCACTGCCATCTTCCCAGTCAGAAGCTGTGCCACACTGCTGCTCAGGCAAAGTTCCCCAAGGTAGCTACAGGTTATGAACACCAACTGTATGCCCAAACTACACTAATTTCATCCTTACAACAAACCTATATGGTATCTACTATTATCTCCGTTTCAGAGATGGGAAGACAGATGCAGAGAGGTTAAATCATTTGTTCAAGCAAATGGCAGAGTGGGGATTTGAACCCAGTACTGCCTGTAGCCACCACCAGGCAATATTGCCTTTTTAGGAAATATTAGAGCTGGGTGGATCATCATTTCTAACTCTCTACCCCTACATTATTTTACAGCTAAGGAAACAGGCCCAGAGAAAGTAAATAACTAATCCAGTGTTGCATCCAGAATTGGTGGCAGTTCCTGAACTAGATCTTGGTCCTTTTGACTTCTAAACCCAGACATTTTTTTTTTTTAAGTTTCTATTTTTCCTACTGTCCTTTGCAATTCAAAGCAAATTTACATGAGGCTACTGTGCCTTACTGGGTTTTTTTAGAGATATTGATAATCCTTAGATATACCTTACTAGCTATATAGCTTAGACATGGTACTTAACTCTTCTAGGTCTCATCCTCACTGTGAAAGTGTAATAATGCTCCTAGTGTGGTTGTGAGATCATCAGGAAAGTATACAGTACGGCCTTACTTACTAAGAAAGCATGAAATAAATACTGGCTACTATTGTTTTTATTACCTGATTGGTGATCTACTGTTTACATTTAATACTTAGCTAATCTTGGTAGGTGGGTGTTGGGGAGATACGTATCCCCATTTAACAGACAACATACCGGGGTTCAGAGGACACTTGAACTTATAGTCAACTTCTAGTTCTTTCCAGGACACTCTGTTCTCGGAACAGAGATGGTAGCTGAGAGCTTGTCTCTAGCCCACATGCGGTTTCCTGTTGTACAGTCTGTTCTCAGAGCAATTTTGTTGAGGAAAGGGGCGGTCCGATGGTTAGTGACAGGGAGTCTTGAGACTCTGTGCCTTGTTCTGAGTTTATAAGAAAGTAAATTCTAGACCTCAGGGAAGTCCCGTGATGGCCTAAGGGATCAAATCTAGAAGAAAAAGACCTGGCTGAGACCAGAACTGAGCTCAGAATTAAGAATGTTTAGTCAATTCAAACACCGGGAATGCCTGGAAACTCTCACAAGACTGGAGAAGAGCCAAATGCTGTTCAGTGGCTGAGAAAGGAGGAAATATTTCAAGGGCTAAACTCAACCAACACGATTTGAGTCTGACTATAACTTGTACGGCCAGTGGCACTACATCGTTTCCTCTAACTTTCTGAAATGAACAAGCAGGTGTCCCTGGACCTGCTGTATCAATATTCCACTGTGGACAACGACCTCAGACTGGAAGTCAGGATGCCCTCTCAAGTTAATACTTCCCCTCTGTGGACCTGTGCTTCCTGACTCACAGAAAATCAGAGAAGAAATGGGGCTTGGAGAATACTAGTCCAGCACATTTTATAGAAAAGAAAAACAGTTATTGTTTACTGCCCATTTCCTATGTGCCAAGGACTGAGCTAAGCAGTCACAGCCTTAGCCCTGCAGCAATGCTTTGGAGTAAGAAACAGCAACTTGCCCAGAGTCACATAGATAGCTAATTAGTGACAGGGCTAGGACTTTTCTCCATCAAATGCCAAGTTTATAACCTCAGGCCAGGTACATATCCTCTCTTGCCTCAGTTTCTTTGTCTGTAAACCGGGGATAATAACAGCATTTACCTCATAAGGGTGATTGTGAGAATTAAGTAAGTTAAAGCACACAAAATGTTTGAAGCAGTGTCTGCATATGGTAAATGTTCGCTACTGTTGTTATTATTAGTACCTGGCACTTCCCCTTTTTCATCTGTAAAATGAGGAGGTTGACTCCAACACCTCTAAGGACACCCTAAGTTTACATAATGCTGGATGACCCACTGTGGCTGTGGGCTCAGACAAGATCCTCACCACTGGAAAATGCAGGCCACTGTGTCACTTCCCTTACAGGAAGACTTCTCATATCACAGATGCTAAGGGCTGGAAGTCAAATCCCCTGATTTTGCCCAAGAACCACAAATAATTTTCTAGAGTCAGCCAGGGCTGTAAAAATGAATGTAACACTGATTTATCATCATGCACCTGTCACTGACTTTGAGAGCCTTTTCCACATGGCATAGCAGGGAACCTTTCCAAATAAGCATTCCCCCTCCTGCTGTCCCAGCTACAGGTCATGTCCCTGAGTTTCCAGGTAGCCTCTTTGTCTTTCTCATCTAAGGATACTTCAGAAAGTTCATGGAAAGATTAATATCTTTCAGTTCTATTTTTCTATGAACTTATTGAAGTATCCTTATACGTGGTGAGGAATGACAGACTCTGTTCTCCAACTCACTTTTTTCTTCCTATCTTAGAGGAGATCCCACTGCTTATGGCTCAGGAAATTTAAGCATGAACTGCAAAAACAGTGGCTGGTAACCTTTTCTAGTAGCAGAATTTAATAACTTTCAGAAAGAATCAGTCTCTAGGTCCCTGCAATGAGCGTCCAGCCTGATTTCTGCAGTGCCAGTCACTCCATGCCAGGTATGTTGCATTAGACAGCAGGGAATTTGGTATCAAAAGAGGTGGGTTTGACTCTATGTTCTGCCACTCCCAGGCAGTGTGACCTTGGACAAGTAACTTCACTTCTCTGACAAAGGCTTCCTCATCTGGAAAAAGAGGAACAAGAACCCCTACCTCACAAGGCTTTTAGGTGAGGAGTAAAGGCACCAAAGGAACAGATTTGTCCAAGGTCACCTGGTAAAGACTAGAACCAAGTTTGTACATCTTGAGCTGGTTTTCCATCTCTCAACACCTCACTTTTGGGGTAAGAAAGCCACATAGAAGTTTCATTTGACTAAGTGTATCTTTCTCCCCTCCTACTCTCAAGAGAGCCCAAAAGAGAAGCTACTGACCTCTTGTAGGTGTAGCCCAAGACGATGCCAGCTCCAATGACGATGATGATCACCATCATGGTAATGCCCAGCACATAGCCTGCCAAGGATAGGACACAAGGTCCCATTAGCCACACCCTGGACAATCAGCAAATGACATCTCTTAATGGATCCCAACAAGGGCAGGGGTGGGGCAGCCATACCCAGAGTTCCCAGGTCCTTTTTCTCCTTGGAGTTCATCCGCACCCGCTGGCTGATGCCAATCACTGGCTGCACTGCTGCCGCCTCACTCCGGGCGGGCAGGGCGTTGGCAGGAGCGAACACCTGCACCTCATCTTCGCCTGGCACTTCAGACACCTCCTGGGTTTCTGTGGTGGAAGCTGGCGGCGTGGCCTGGGAAGTGGTCTCTGGAGGTGAGATGGGAAACAGCTCTCATCAGAGGCTACCCTGAGTAAATTCCACAGCTGAACCTGGCCCGAGTGTTGGAGGAGGTGGGGGGGGGGTCCACCTTAGAATACCCCCCGCCCTAGCCGAAATTAAACTCTGCCCCAGGGGCAAGATCAGGCCTGAGACGGCTGCACCATCCTGGGACAAGGCAAATGTGAGGGGAAGTCCGCAGGGAAGGGGCTCTCTCCTGCCTTTCATGTCTCCATCTCTTCAATTCCTTGCTCTTTCTTCCAAGGCCCAGCTCGGGTGCCATCTTCTCCAGGGGGTCCCCCTACCTCCATTCCAGGAGACAATCCACGACTCCTCGGAGCAGCTCACATTTATCGAGCGCACGCTTTGTGCCAATCCTTGTGTTAAGTGCTCTACCTTGATTATCTCATTTAATCCTAAAAAAAACTGTCTTGCTGACTTCGAAGCAACAAGCCTGAGCTCTGGAGTCTAAAATTTGGATTCAAATCTGAACCCTGCCATTGCCTTTTGGTAAATCGCTGAACTTCTCTGACGCTCAGATTCCCCCAAATAGCTTCTTCCCAGCGGGGTAGTGTGCCCAGCACACAGCAGACGCTCCACAAACGGTCAATAAACGCCGAGGGGCTCGCCAAGGGCTGAGGGACCGACCTCGCCTCCCATGGTTGTTTACAAGCGCTCGCGGAGGATGATCTCACTCCGAGCGGCGGCGGCGGCCAATGGGCTTTGGGCCCCGCAGCCTGGAGACAGCCCTGGCCAATCGGACGGCGCGGGGGCGGGGCGGGGCCGGCCGGCGTCGCGCGGCCGCACGTGCGCTGCGGGTGTAACGGCCGCTCCCAGTCAGCCCTGGCGCTGGTATCCCGGGGTCCCTGGGTTCCGGGGTCCCGGGCGGGTACCTGGGCAGTGCAGGTTCTCGCAAGGCCGCTTCTCAGGGGCGCCGGCCTCGCTGCTGACGTAGCACCAGGGCCCGCGCGGGTCCCTGTCCGGGTTCCGGCAGTAGTTGTGGTTGCCGGCGCCTGAGAGGGGAGAGAAGGCGACATTGGCCGGATCCAACCCGCGGCCGCCGCCCGCCGGCCCTGTCCACCGCCCCCGTCGGACACTTACCCGACTCTGGGGCAAACGCCAGACCGCTCTGCGCGTCCAGCCAGTTAAGGCAGCGGAGGCCTGGCGCGGGCGAGGGCTGGTCCGTCCGGTACAGGTGGCCGTTGTCCCAGAAGCAGTCTGAGGAAGAGGAGCACCCCTCCCTGAGTGGCGGGCAGTGAACCGAAGGGAGCCAAGCGTGGCGGGCAGGGGAACCGGGACCCACCCGACCCTCCCCCTGCCCTGCTGGGGGGCCCTGGGTCCTGCTGGACCGCCTTCTCCTCGCGTGGAAATCACCCCTCCCTGCCAAGTGTTGTTGTGAGACCCGAAAGAGAAGGGAGAGAAAGCGCTTGTAAAGCTGCTAGCCGGTGCCTGGCCCTCGGTCAGCGCTCAGGGAATGTCAGCTTTTTTTTTTTTTTTTTTTTTTTGTAAGCCGGAAAGCGCTGCAGAAGTGCAAAGTATTGTTACCCTTTGGAGGGGGAGGGAGGGAGGAGGCCTGGCTTAGGTTCCCTTTGTGGAGATGGTGGGAGTTTTGGGTCGGTGGGTGGCCAGACCAGAAATTTATCCATGTGTTGTAATGGCCGTGTTACATAAACTCTGGTGTTCCCTCCTCCGCGGATACAAGCCACCTTCTGCCAGTTTAACAGGCAACACTCCCTCCCAAGAGAATTCTACAAAAGCCTTGATTCGGTCAGCAAAAGATTCAAGAGAGCCTCAGACCGAAGGGAACCTGCCTCGTCGCTGCCTGGATGTAACTCCAAACTCCCACTCCCCTCAGCAGGAGAGCCACAGGAGTCTGGGGAAGGAAGGCTTGTGCACCATGCAAAGGGCTTAAAAACAACATGACTTAGGGAGTACGGGAGATGAACACCCAAGCTCCATCCACTCCTGAGCAAGGAAAGGGAAAGAGAAAGTGGCTACTTGCCTTTGTCCTTAATGGCAAAGATGGAGCTGCAAGCCCTTGGCAAAGAAAGGAGGGGGGTAAAAAAAGCTTTCATAGGACAACAAAAACCAGCTGAAAGCTTCGTTTCCTGTCATCCTGGCCATGTTTGTAAAATAGAGGGCTTTACTCATTCTGCTTCGTTAAGTTGCTGCAGCAAGGAAAGATTGTAATCTCACCTCCAGATCCATAGGCTTCTGCCAGGAGCATGTTGCTGACAAGGAATGTATGTACCCAGGCCAACAGCATCCTCGCCTTCTTCGTCCTGCAGGTTATTGAACAACCAGTGTCCAGCGGGGGTCACTTGGCGGCAGCTCTGCCTTGGGTCCCAGCCTTGCAGTCAGACCTGCCCTTGTTATGCTCTTCTGGTAAACAGCCTCTCTTTAGAACTGGGAGCTTCCCAGCTAGCTTGCTGCAACGCGAGGTGTTTTTCTACTGAAAGGCGCCCCCTGGGTCCTAAGCCTCCTATGCCATGCAAGATCATTAACCCTGAGCCAATAGAGGAACAGCCAAGTGAAGCGAGGCAGAGAGCTTCAGGTTGTGCTTAGCTGTGGATCAGTTTGAGACTTGCACTGCTGGATCTCCAGGGCTTTTCTTCTCTTCGTTTCCATTTGTGAGTACAGAAAGAATAATTCTGTCAAGAGG
Source organism: Cynocephalus volans (assembly GCF_027409185.1). Classification (NCBI taxonomy): domain Eukaryota; kingdom Metazoa; phylum Chordata; class Mammalia; order Dermoptera; family Cynocephalidae; genus Cynocephalus; species Cynocephalus volans. Next base: position 204,822,160 of record NC_084461.1, read on the forward strand.
CACCATGGAAGGGAACTTATAAGAACTAAGGCACAGAACAGTTTAGGGAAGAAGGAGATGCTAGCTGCACAACCAGGAGGAATTCAAGACCACATAGGGGGCACAAATAAGAGTATCTGGATGGAAGTAAATATATACCCATCCTTGAAAAAGAAAAAGGGCCTTTGTGGTTTATACATATTTGTAAATGCTAACACTTTTATAAACAGTGTAACTTTGCCAGGGTCAGATCAGTCACGTTCCTGTTCTCACATTTGAGGTTTGCGGTGTCAGACATAATAGGAATACGGAAGAGGTATCTTTAGTTGAAAATATATGTTGTGCAAACATTGGAAAATTTGCTCAGCTATATTGTAATAGTCTGCCCTTTCTACCAGGCCTGAATTCATATACAGAAGGTTAAGTAAAATGCTTGCTTTTTTCCCCTACCCTGTGGGAAATCCATTTGCAGTGATTTATATCCTTCATTAAATCTCATCACATCCATATGGCTTAGGCCTTTTGGAGTTGGAAGGGCCCTCTTCCTGTTTGGCTGAAAGTTCAAGTTCCCAGGCAGCCTCAGTAAGCTGAGAGATAAAGCAGAGTGATTCGCGGAGACTACCTTGTGACTCAGGCAAATCCCAAAATAGAAATGGGAAACTCTGTTTTGATCTTGCAAGCAGTAATTTAGGGTAGGAAAAAAATACTTATTAAATAAATTTTAAAAACTTTATCAAGGAAGAAAGCTAACATGAATTCAACTAATCTGAAGTGAATTTGAATTCACTGCAATCAGGTTTCCGACATGGAAAGGTCAGAGAGATACATTTAGTTCACTCTTTCAGGCAGTTTGCTAACAGTTTTTGATTGCTTCAGTCCGTTTAATAAGATATATTATTTTGCTTTTGCAATCACTCTCCTTTCTCCCTACACAAGCTTCTGATCCTCTGACTCCTGACTTGGTCTACGCTGGGAATTACACCACAGAGTCTGTAAATTTACTAATACTAACACAAACACAGATATGCCAGAATTTTAAAATTTAACAATTCTAACATATAAGGGTCTTTTCATTAACTTTATTAATTATACAATTATTTTTAAGAACCTGTTACATGCTAGATATAGTTCTAGATACTGGAAATACATCTGTGAACAAAATATTTGAAAGCTCTGCCCTCATGGAGCTTATATTCTAGTTGGGAGACATGAAAAATGTCAGATAGTACTAAGTGTTATGAAAAAAAGTGGAACAGGGTAAAGGAGAGAGTAGCATAATAGTATTTCACTTGCTAAAGAAAGCTTATATATATTTTCAGAAAATCAATAGGATATTTCTATAAGCAAAAGGCTGAAGGGGAAATGCTTTTTGCACAATTTTCCTTGTGGGTCCTATGTTTACTTCCACACCACTACAAGAGATATATCATGTGCATTTTGTTTCATTACAGAAAATATATAGGCTTGAGAAAATGAGAGTAATTTCAGAGTAGCAGGGGGTTCTTTGGGGTTGATCCCTTAGCACCTTACATATTGCCTTTGTATGCAGTGATGTCTAATGAAATGCTTCTCCTTAGACTCTGAAGAGCTGCTTCTGCTAGATTATAATACTTTTCCCTCTGATTATGATAGAGACAGACCATAACAGGCCAGCACTTGTACCCTCTTCAAATTATCTACTGTGCCCAATTAGGTGTGCCAGTATTTCTATATCAGAAGCCCAAGGCTTCCTTACCTGTTGCTGTTGTTATCTAATTTTTCTATTTAAGAAAATTACTGTCTTTCCTAACTTACACACCTTGAGATACAGCAAAACCATATTTTGTGCCATGTGTCTTATCAGGAACAACACTGCCTAGAAAAGATATAAAACAAGCCAGAAGGAGATTTTTTCATCTTAGTCACCTGGTTTTTTCTCCCTTGTAACTAAGACATTTATCAACATGATTTGATATTTTTTTTCCAGCAATGAAGGTCTTGTTCTTCAGTCCTTCAAAGACATTCTGTCATAGTAGGTTCAGTACCTTCCTTCCTCAAGGACATCAGAGATGTGCCTGTCTTTTTCTGATGATCCAGATTTGAATTTTGCTTCATGTATTTGGTGCAGTATGGCCATATTTTATGCCCTATAGTTACTCTAAACTTCAGATTTCTTCTGAAAATATTACTGCAATAATAATACAATATAGTACTACTCAAATACTTATCTTAGATTGTTTATATCCATGAAGACGACATTGTGACATATAATTCTCACATTTTGCTAAATATTCTAGGGATGTTTTACTCTCAGTTACATATTAAATGAGTACTAATCCAGAGACAAAGCCATACACTTCAATCAGGAAATAGCCTCCAGAGCCTTTCCCAAGAAGGATGGGTAGTTCATTTTGATAACAGGATATGTTAGTGGGAGAGCTCTAATAAGGAAGTCCTGAAGCTGTTAAAGACTTAAGAATCCTTTCTGTCTGCAAAAGAGGGCCAAGGTGTTGGTAAAAATCTTGGAGTGAGATCTAATGAGTTGGCTCCAACTATTTTGTTTATATGATGTGCTATAGAAATAGCCACTGAAATTGTGCTGAAAGATATTTTAGTGTATAATTGCAAACAGCCGGGGATGGTTTTATGAAGCTTGTTAAGGAAATAATATTCTAGTCAAAATATCTAAACCCGAAGGCCACTCCTTTGAAAGTATGGCGGCCTTCAATGAGTTATTTTATTTCCATTTTGTATATGCTTGGTAATAGTTAAGTTTTTAAAGTTTGAAATAAAGGGGCAAAATAGAATACTATGTAAGGGAAAAAGAGTCTAAGAAGCCTACAGAGAGCAGAATATTTTTAAGGGCAGATAATAAAACAGCAAAGAAGGCTTTGTTGATCACAGATTACTTTTAGAAATGATACATTCCACAGTGGGAACTGAGGAGTCACAAAAGCAGAGAACTTAGAAACATCACATCACTGGTTTTGACAAGTAAAGGGAAGAGTAAATTCCTGAATGAGAGTGGACTTTGACTTACAGGCCAGCCTTAGAAAACATAGCTTTCACATTGATGAAAACATAGTCTTCACAGGGAGAACACCAAAGACTATAAACTTAATTGGTTGATAAGACTAGACGGTCGATATGTAAGGTGAAATAACACAGTAAACTACAATTATGCTTCTCTTGGAAGTGTATTTGGTATTCTCCAATTTCAGTAAACTGGATCTGCAGCTTTTAAAATTTATCAACACACAGTATGAGCTTACCACTGACTTTTAAAGTAGGGGGATCAGTATATCAAATAACTTATGAGTTAAGTCTTTGGAAAGACCTGGATTTTAATCTCAAAATTGCACTATGATCTTGGGTAAGTTACTTAGCATCTGTAATTCCAAACCTTTTTAGCCTATCGTTATTGTGATTTAGAGTACAGGTACCAATGTCAGGATTCAAAATCCAGCTCAGTCACTTACTAGCTGTGTCATTTTAGACAAGCTCCTAAACTCTCCATAACTCAGTTTCCTCATATGGAGGGAGAGAAAGATAAAAATATTACCAACGTCATTGTATTGTTGACACTCATTGAGCCCTGAATAAATATGGTTGTTATTATTAGGAATTTATGCGAGTCACCTCTAAATTAGATGTGCTGGGTATATTTACTATCTTCAAAAAACTCAGAGTTAATAAAGATCAGATTAACAGATATGAAAATAAAAACAATATAGGGCATTATATAAGTAGGGGTTAAAGAGTGTGATAAGATTAATAAAGATTTATTCATTCAATGAATATTGTCTGCTGTGCACCAGGCAGGCACTAAGCTGAGTACTGAGGATACAACAGTGACCCCTACACAGTTCCTTTTCTCCAGAAGCTCACAGTCTTGTGATAGTAGTACACAGCTAATAACACAGTGAAATGAATGCTACATTCATTTAGTAAGGATTAGTACTGGGGGCAGTGGGAGCTCACAGGAGGAGCATATGTTCTAATCTTAGGAGGTCAGAAAAGGCTTATCAGAAGAAGTAAAATCTGAAGGTGGGAAGGAGCTAGTGTTCTCAGCACATCAAACAATGTGCAGAAGCCTGGAAGTACAAGCTATCATTGTGGCTAGCGGAGCAATCAGGGTTGTATTTAAAATGAGGCCAAAAAAAAAAAAAAAAACAACCAAAAGCATGAAGCCAAAGAGATAAATGCTTGCTGGACAGGTTATAGAGGTGCCTGAATGCCATGTTGAGTGTGGACTTTATCCTCAAGGCAGTAAGGAGCCAGTAAAGAGTTTTACATAAGAGAGTGACAAGAGTCAGATGTATATTTTAGCGAAGATCATTCTGGCCACAGGGTGGAGGATTAGAGGAAGCCATGAAAGAAGGCCAGAAGACCAATAAAAAGGCTGTTGCAATGATCTAAGTGAGAGAGAATAGTGACCTACCCCTAGAATTGAGTCAGGCCACCTGTGTTTGAATTCTCCTCTGACACTTAGTAGCTACATGATCTTATACAAGTTACTTAACCACTCCATGCCTCTGTTTCCTAATCCGAAAATTGGAGGTGATAATAAAATTTACCTTATAGGCTTCTTGTGAGGATTAAATCACTTAGAACACACCTGGCTGGTATATAGTTAAGTGCTTCAAAAATGTAAGCAATGAAGATGAAGAGAGGCAAACTAGGAAGAATATTAGGACTCCATGACCAAAGGGATTTTAGGAGTAAGTAGGAGTAACTAAGGAATTTGGTTTCTGGTTTGAGAGTTTAGGAGGTGGTGGTGCCATTCATTGAAATAAGAAACAGGAGAAAAAGCAGATTTGGGAAAAGCCAAGAAGGTGCACCCAGAGGTGCTTGGATTGCAACCAGGAGAGTATGGTGTCAGAGAAGCTAAGAAAGTGTTTTAGGAAGGAGGGAGTGGTCAGCATTGTTAAATGCTACCAGGAAGGTCAAGTAAGATAAAAGCTAAAAAAGAATCCATTGGTTGTAGCAACAAGACCACCATTGGTGACCTAGTCAGGAGGAATTTTGGTGGGGGGGAGGGAGAGAGGGGACTAAAATATGTCAATTGTGGAAGGAAAGGGGGAGGATGAAGGGAGACTATGAGAGACAACTCTTTCAAAAAGTTTAGCTGGCTGCAAGGATTATGGACAGGGCTGACATTAGACCCAATACACTGATTTGGCCTACTGCTTGTGTCATTCTGAGTGGTTGTACATCCATTCTAATTGGTAGCCATGCCAGGGAGGTTACGAAGGGGAGCTGATTTGGGGACAATGGATTTGGCCTTGGTGGTTTTGAATTTGACATAAGAACAAGGTATGCATATAGAAACACCCAGCATCATTTGATATGGGACTAGTGGTGGGATGACTGGACAGAAAAATTAGAGTAAGACTCAGGTGAGTGGGGATGGGCTAGGAGGTACTAAAAACAAGGCAGGCTGGCAGGAAGGCACAAAGGAGCTTTGGGGTCTAGCCTGAGAATTTATAAGCATATCGAGAGTGTGTAAACTCAGGATGGGAAATGGGTTTCAAAGTAGAGGTAAGAAACCAGGCCTTATCCAGACTTCAGACCTTATAAAGAACATTTGCAATTTAAACAGGGGCATTCAGGGATGGAGTCCAGGATTTATGAGCTGTCAGGAAGAGGGAACAGGAGAAGAAAGCTGGAGCTGGAGTGATTGACCTTGGCCAGATGCTAGTCCTTGTCTAGACAGTCACATGGCATGATGGGCATGGGTCAACTATAGGCATGCAGCACTTTAAATTATCATACATAGTTGTAGTTAGCATTTACATTTACATAAACAATTTGTAAATTTTACATTAATTTATTAAATATATCCTGCGTAGGGAAACAACAAAGTAGCTGGGAAAATATCTTTGTTCCCCCTCATAATCCTGGTATTTCATTCTATTATTACTATTTTTTTTTTCAGTCAGCAAACAGCTACTGAGTACCTTCAGTGCCAGGGACTGCTTTTCTTTTTATCATCTGTTTCCTCCTGGCCGTCTCTCCCATTCTGCTCTGTCATATTGACTATTCTCCTTGAAATTTTCTTTACCCATTTTTTCCCTTGGATGGCTCCATCTCATCTCTTCTTAACAGATGCGCTTCAAAGAATTTGTATGTCAGGGCCGCCCCTGTGGCTCACTCGGGAGAGTGCGGCACTGGTAGTGCCGAGGCTGCGGGTTCAGATCCTATATAGGGATGGCCCGTGCGCTCACTGGCTGAGTGTGGTGTGGACCACACCGTGCCAAGGGTTGCGATCCCCTTACTGGTCAAAAAAAAAAAAAAGAATTTGTATGTCAGGAAACAAATGTTATATATTTTTCATGTATATGCCCACACATATTAAGATTCAGCTATTATTCCATTACAGTCAGTAAAATGGACAGAGAGAAAAAAAAAAAAAGAATCCCAAATAGGATCAGAGAGTGATTGTGGCTAGAAGGAAATGCAAGGACAAGAGAAATAAACTTATTACTGTGAGGCCCAACCATAAGATTTGATTGCTACCCTTCTCACTCTGTGAAGCCTAGTTAACAGAAATGAGCAGTGTTATGGGGAGGTGTCATAAGTGGACTCAAATTGGCCCCAGAATAGCAAACCCTGAGTTCAATAATAGGTTAAGTGCCAGCTTCAAACAGTCAGTGTGTTCTTTGAGTTCCCAAGGATGTTTATACCTGGAGCTTTCTTCTCCATTTACCTTAATGGCTCAGTTGGAAATCAGCCATTGCTGCTAAGTAAGTATTCTTGAGTTTTATGCAGCATTGGCAGCAGCTTTCCTATAACCTTCACTTTAGAAATAGAAATTCTTCCCAGTTGCAGCCAGGCTATTGCCACCAAGGCAGTGGTTGAGCATTTCCACTTTCTAGGATCTTGTCATCTCCAACACTGAGTGGCCTAACCTTTTGTCACCTTCACGGGTCATCAGATTTATGAGAAAGCCTCACCATTCCTAGAGTGGCTCTAACCATCAGTCAGCAATCTGCTTTTTGCTCTGAGTTTCTGCTCTCCTGGATACAGTAGGAGAATCTGCTCCAATGAACATTAAATTGTTCATATATGTAAAGCATTTAGAAGAGTGCCCCACACATATTAAGAGCTTCTGGTATTATTATTAGTACCATTGTTGTTATTGCCACTATCTAGGATCATAAGCTAGAGCTTAGCTGAACCTCTAATTTTGCTCTTGTTATGCTGAGTGGTTTAAGCAAATCCAATTTATCTGGAAATAGGGTTGAAAATATTTGGTTTCCACTCAATTGTGTTACCATTGTCAGCTCAAAGAGTCTTGAAAAGGTCAAAATATTATCACTTTATTGTTTTTACTTGCTAGGGCTTTAACATCCCCCCTCTGGATTCCTAAGAGACTCTAGTCCTGACTTGACAGTGGGATGAATAATCCAGTAACCTCTACATATTATGATGTGCATTTTATCCAGACATACAGTGTTTATTAAATACTAGCTCAATGTGAGACAGTAATACATGTCATAGCTAACATTATTGAGTACTTAGTATGTGCCAGATACTCTTCTAAGTGCTTTATATATACTGTCTCATCTATTCATAAAAAAACAATATGTAGTCACTCTTATTATTCTCCTTTTACAAATGAAAAAAACAATTACAAAGAGTTTAAGTAATTTGTCCAAAGCCACAAAGATAAGTGGAAGAGCCAGGATATGTACCCAGGCAGTCTGATCTCATTGCCTTAGTAACTACCTCACTGTACTGACAGGGAGAACCCTGGATTTGAGAGGCAGAAGTCCAATTCTGGTCTCTTCTACTCTATGACTTAACAAGTTGAATTACCTTGGAAAAGTTACTCAATCTCTTTGTACCTCAGTCTTCTCATCTGTGAAATGAAGATGGTAATATACTTGTATACTTCACAGAGTGATGATGAACATTATGTACCCTGTTACTAGACATTCAGTAAATAGTTTCTTCTCTTACTACTCTATTTTAAGGACTACACTGGTGCTCAAAATAGAATAAGAAAGTTGTGCTTGCTTGGGGTTCTGGTCTGGGGTGGAGACGGAAGAGGGAAGAAGAGGACAAACATGGGACTAAATTATTATAAGAATTGCCACTATTGAGGAACGTACAGAGAGAAGTATAAAGAAAGTAATATGTTCTGAGATGGGGCAGAGGAGAGTTGGAGATGCTTAAAGGTGCCGGTGACATTTGTGTTGGGTATTGAAAGTCGAGATAAGGTTAGATGAAGCAGAAGGAAGGCCAAAAGTTTCTGGGAAAAAGAAACAGCATCTGTACAGGTGCTGAAGTATGGAAAAGCTTGGCAGTACATATTCTAGTAATGGCTAGAGGTTTGGTATGCAGTTGGGGATCGAGAGTGAGATGGTAACTGAGTAGTGACAAATGAGTCTGCAAAGAGATGTCAGTATGTCCCTACAGCATTAACATTCAGACACATTTAAAAACAAAATTTCACGTGTAAGTAAATTTAGCAACAATGCAAAAAAACTTATGAATGCTTGTTTTTTATTGATATATAATTCACCTACTGTGAAATTCACCATTTTATACGGTGCAGTTCAGAAGTTTTTAGTATATTCACAAGGTTGTTCAACTGTCACCACTGTTTGTTTGTTTGTTTATGTAAGATGACCAGTAAGGGGATCTTAACCCTTGATTTTGTGTTGTCAGCACCACGCACTCCCAAGTGAGCTAACCAGCCATCCCTATATAGGGATCCGAACCCATGGCCTTGGTGTTATCAGCACCACACTCTCCCAAGTGAGCCACGGGCTGGCCCTTGTCACCACTGTCTTAATTTCAGAACATTTTCATCACTCCAAAAAGAAACCTAGTACTTGTTAGTAGCTACACCCTATCCTTCTCTCTCCCCATCCTTTGTGACTGATCTACTTTCTATCTCTATGGATTTGCCTATTCTGGACATTTCATTAAATGGAATCATACTATATGTAACCTTTTGTGTCTGACTTCTTTTACTAGGCATGATGTTTCCAAGATTCATCTAAGTTGTTTCCCGTACTGCTGGCCAACCAAAAAAAAAAAAGAGAGAGATTCATCTAAGTTGTAGCATTTATCAGTATTTCATCCCTTTTTATGCTGAATAATATCCCTTTGTGTGGATACACCATATTTTGGTGATTCAGTCATCAGTTGGTGGACATTTGGGTTGTTTACACCTTTCATCTATTATTAATAATGGTGCTGTGAACATTCATGTACCGACTTTTGTTTGATACCTGTTTACAGTTCTTTGGGGTATGTTAGTAGGATTGCTGGTTATTATGTGTTTAACTTTTTGAGGAATCATCAAACTGTTTTCCATAGTGGCTGCACCATTTTATGTTCTCACTAGCAATGTTATAAGAATTCCAATTTCTCCATATGCTTGCCAACAGTTATTTTCCCTGTTTTTATTATTGCTGTCTTAGTAAGTGTGAAGTTGGAGGAGTTTTTATTGTGGCTTTTATTTCATTTTCCTAATGAGTAATGTGGTTGTTGGCCATGTGTTTATCTTTTTTGGAGAAATGTTTATTGAAATCCTTTGCCCATTTTTAAATCGGGTTGCTTGTCTTTTTGTTGTTGAGTGGTACGTGTTCTTTAAGTATTCTTGACATTAGACCCTTATAAGATATATGATTGGCAAGTATTTTCTCCCAATATGTGGGTTGTCTTTTCACTTTCTTTTGATAGTCCTTTGATGCACAAAACTTTTAAATTTTAATGAACTCCAGTTTAACTATTTTTTCTTTGTCCTTTGTGCTTTTTGTGTCGTATATTGCATGTGGATATCCAGTTGTCCCAGCACCATTTGTTGAAAGACTATCCTTTCCCCATCAAGTGGTCTTACTGCCCTTATGGAAAATCAATTGACCACAGATATATGAATTTATTTCTGGACTCTCAATTCTATTCCGTCAATTATATAGTCTATCCTATGCCAGTATCATACTGTTTCGATTATTTAGCATTGTGAATGTTCTACTTTTATTACTCCAAACGTGCTTCTGATTTTTAGTACATTTGTATATTGTGATCAGTATTTTGTATTCTCCTTTTCACTTTTTTTGAAGCATGTACTTCTGTGTGGATCATTTGCATAATTAGCACACTTGTCATTTAAAATAAGGAGTGTTTGTCTTCTTGCTTTATTGTGCTGTGGTTGGTTTTGCCAGGCTATTTTTTTACCCTGTTTTCTGAGTTGGTTTTTACTGTTCTAGAAAGCCTTGTTTGCACTGTTTCTTCTGGACCCAGACTTAACTATCAAGTTCCACCCCTTGGATGTCAGGGAACGTTGGCTGCTGGTTTTAGTTCATCCTCAGAGAAACTCAGACTACTCCCATCTGCCTCAGCTCAGAGCCAATACTTCTTGCTAGTTGTGAACTGAACTTCTGGGGTAGAAGGCCAGCTAAGAAAACCTCTTTCTTGAACCAGAACTCTCCAGAGAATCAGAAATGGCTTGAGCCTTATGATGTATTGTATGCTTTGTTGTAAACTACTATCCCTGAGATGTCATACTAATGAAGAGACACATGTGAAAGAACCTATCTTTTGAACCTCTTTCATGCTGCCAGTACAAGAATTTATAAGTGCTGTTTCTATATGTAGTCCCCTGTCTTCAGAAAGGAGGTGCTCCCAGAGATTATGGGCCTTGTTCAAGATCACCCAGTGACCTCACAGTGCTCCTAAGAACAGAATTCATCCCCCATTCCCATAGATTCCTTTCTCATCATTATTACCAAGCACTTCCTTCCCTGTTGGGCAACAGAAAGTAGAATGTACTTCTCAGTATCCCCAAGGGAGGTTTTGAGTTTCTTCTTCCCTTTTGGGAAATCAAGTTGATTTTCCTCTTCTCTACTTTAGGTTCTATGCCCATTTCTCTAAAGTTCTTGGTAGATTTTTTTTCTGGTAACAAAGTTCTTTAGTCTTTATACCTATTGAAAATTTTTATGGACTAAATGAATTTACATTTGCACAAGGTGAAACTAAATTCTATAGATCAAATGATGAATGGGATTTGAAATTAGATGGTTTCAGATTGATTTCATTAACCCCCATTTAAGACGCCAATTTCCATAGCTTCTTGTCACTACTGAGGAAAATTAGTGTGTACACCCCATGAAAAAAAGGGAGAGGCAGGTGACCCTAAATATTTGAAGCTAGGATGGACCTTAGTATTGCAGTGAATATTTTTTAAGTTTTGATAAAATCTACATAACATAAAATTTACCTTCTTCACCACTTTTAAGTGTATCGTGTAGTAATGTTAAGTACATTCACATTGTGCAACCAATCTCCAGAACGCTTTTCGTCTTGCAAAACTGAAACTCAATATCCATAAGCTACCTCCCACTCACTCTCGCCCCAGCCCCTGGCAACTACCATTCCATTTTCTTACTCTATAAATTTGACTACTCTAGGTTACCTCATCATTTAAGTGGAATTAGCATAATGTCCTCAATGTTCATCCATGTTGTAGCATGTGTTATAATTTCCTTCCTTTTTAAAGCTGAACAATTTTCCATTGTATATATATATATACCATATTTTGTTTATCCATTCATCCATTGAAGGACACTTGGGTTGGTTTCACTTTTGGCTATTCTGAATAATGCTGCAGTGAACATGGGTGTACAAATATCTCTTTGAGTGCTGGCCCGTGGCTCACTTGGGAGAGGGTGGTGCTGGTAACACCAAGGCCGCGGGTTCGGATCCCTATATAGGGGTGGCTGGTTAGCTCACTTGGGAGAGCGTGGTGCTGACAACACCAAGTCAAGGGTTAAGATCCCCTTACCAGTCATCTTTAAAAACAAACAAACAAACAAACAACTCTTTGATACCCTGCTTTCAATTCTTTTGGGTATATACCAGAAGTGGAATAGCTGGATCATCTGGTAATTCCATTTTTAATTTTTTGAGGAGCCACCATGCTGTTTTCTATAGTGGCTACAACATTTTTGTTTTTTGTGTTTTATTTTAATTTTTTTTTTTCACTTTATGTCTGCTCCCAGACTAGAGCCAAACAGCCAAAGTGAACGCTTAGCATACCCTCAAGGAAGCTCAGTTCTTCCTTGCACTGATGCCAGACACCATCAGAACAGTGACGAAGGCAACCGGAAGAAGAAAACAAGACATTCCTCTCCCGGCAGTGTAACACCATCACAGGAATGGTTCTGTGCAGACAGTTGACTACTGCTGGAACATTTTGTACTGTCTCCAACAGTGTACAGGGATTCCAGTTTCTCCACATCCTTGCCAACACTTGTTTGTTTGTTTGTTTTTTTCTTTTCTTTCTTTTTTTTGACAGTAGCCATCCTGATGCATGTGTAGTGGTACAGTGAATACATTTTTATACAACCATGAGTCAACCCAACTCACATCATATTTTGTGTGCAGATCTTTTAAAAAATTACAACATATTTGGTGTGCATTCAGCAAACTTTTATTGAATCCTGGCTTCATTCCAGGCACTGTGTCTGGGCATTAAAAGATGAAACAAGCACAGTCCCTGCCATCGTCAATTACACAGATAAGGAACCCCAGTGAAATAACATATATATTGTGCCACTCTAAAGGATCATCAGTACCGTAGGTTCTAGCTATAGAACTGTGAGAGAAGGGGACAGGAGAGAAAATGTCCACAGATTCAGTTTGTTCTGAACTTTTTGGAATTTTGGATGAGCAGAGATGCTCAGTTTTCTTCCATAACAAATAGGGTGTCCTCTGTGAAAATTGTCTGTAGTGGTTATTGACCAAGTTGTTGAGAGATAAAAGTGTACTTCAAAAAGTTTGTGGAAAAATTGAATGAAAAGATAACACGGGCTGATCGGTTAAGTCACTTGATTAGAGCGTGGTGCTGATAACACCAAGGCCAAGTGTTCAGATCCCCATACCAGCCAGATGCCAAAATTTTTTTTTAAAAGATAATAGGAATCGTTCCATGAATTTTTTGAAGGTTCCTCGCGTGTGTGTGTGTGTGTGTGTGTGTGTGTGTAAGCATTTTCTATGGGAATTAAAAAACATGCAAAAGTAGAATAATACAATGAATCACCAAGTACCTGTCTCCCAGCTTGTGGAATTATCCAGCACATAGCCAGTTTTGTTTCATCTCTACCCCTATTCACTCCCTCTCCCCACTGTATTATTTTGAAGCAAAATCAGTGTATTAATCAAGTCCTCAGTTTCTACTTGTTCTTGATGCTATTTCTCTTAGATACCGGGATGTGTGCTCTCATTTTTATTGCTTTTAGCAGTCTTATTGCACCCAACATTCTTTCTCTGATTTTTTGTTTGTTTGTTTGTTTGTTTGTTTGTTTGTTTGTTTGTTTGTTTGTTGTATTGATAGAATCTGTTTTCTGGTCTCAAAGTCTATTCTTTTGTCTCTCCCACTCCAGAGTCCCATGAACCTGCCACACATCTTCACTTTGACCTCCCTTGACCAATTCTTCCAGTTCATCACTATAAATGTATGAGGTTAGGGACTTTAACAGTCTTCTTAATTATTCTATATACAGTGTCAAGCCTGGCACATAGTATGGGCTTAATAAATAGTTGTTGATGACTGAATGGATAAACTCCATTTGGCTTTTCACTTACCTGAACCTCACGATCAGCATTTTAGCAATGTGCTTGGTTCTGTATATCTCAAATGAGGAGAAAATTACCTGGGCCTATTGAGAAATAGCTTTTATCCTTGACCCTTTTTGTCCAGCTGAAGAATCTGAATTTTTCTTGCTCCCCCTGCTGTTCTCTCCTGGGTAGTTGCATACAGGCGCCGCTGATGGTCAAGGATTAGAGCCAGAGCCAAGTTCTGGGAAAGAAAAATAGAACATTGCTGTAGAGTGCCCTGGCCAGTCCAGGCAGGTTTGAGGAGGAAGAGAGTGGCTTGTTGAAAACAGTTCTGGGAAGTGCAGTTTTCTGTGTATGGAGCAGGGAAGGTGACCTAAGCCAGCTAAAGTCAGGAGGGCAGGGATAGGGGCTACCACACCCTAGTCTGCAGTACTGTAAGGAGCCCATAAATGAACTGGTCATTATGTGAGGATTAGACCATATATTGAGAATGGAGATTGGCCCCTTGTCCCTTTAAGACAAAGCAGTGTGGGGTCAGACATAGTCACCATTCAGGTAGAGTGGCTACAGAGTTTTATTTAGGGCTCCTGTGAAAATTGAGGTAAGAATGGTGGTGAACGTAGATGGGGTGTCTCTAGAGTTCATGATCCTGGGTTGAATACATGACCCCATCCCCCAACTCTTAAGAACATTAACAACTCTGTGGGTGACCATTAACAATCTCTCTGGGTGAGCTGATAATACCAAGGCCATGGGTTCAGATCCTATATAGGGATGGCTGGTTCACTCACTGGCTGAGCATTGTGCTGACAACACCAAGCCAAGGGTTAAGATCCCCTTACCAGTTATCTTTAAAAAAAAAAAAAAAAATCTGTCTGGGTGGAGATTCTTCTGTGGCCTTGTTCCTCTACCCTCTGTACAAACAATAAATTCTCCACACCTATTCACTCCCTAGATCACATTTCTTGAGTGTTTACACTTGTCTTTTCTACAACATGGCTTCCCGGAAAGTGGGCTGTGGCAGACTGAATCTCTTGTGACTCCAGCCAGCTGCTGGCATCACAAGGGATAAAGATGATCAGACATTAAGGGCAGCTCCCCTCCTCTTCTCTGCAATCCCAAACCCCAAGTGCCAAGGTAATTCCACTTCAAGCTGAACATGGAAAATAGGATTTTGTTTTCTTTCAGGACACAGGAGTAAGAATGTGACTTTCCCCAATATGCAAGGAGAGGTGACTGAATCCAGAAGAACCCCAGGGCATGAATATTACCATTGGACTTGAGAAAGCATAAGTATGAAATGGTCATTTTAAGGAAATGTTTGTCCAACACTCATTCATAATAAAAACTCTCAGTAAGCTAGGAATAGAGGAGAACTTCCTCAACTTTGTAAAGAATATCTACAAAAGCCTGCCGCTAACTTTATACTTCATAGTGAGAAACTATAAGCTTTCTCACCAAGATCAGACACAAGGCAAGGATATCCCCTCACACCACTCCTTTTCAACATCACACCAGAAGTCCTAGCTAATGCAATAAGACAAGGAAAGAAAATAAATGGTATACATACTGGAAAGGAAGAAATCAAATTGTCTTTGTTCACAGATTAAATGACCATCTCTGTAGACAATCCAAAAGAATTAACAGAAAAACTCCTGGAACTAAGAAGAGGTTATAGCAAAGTTGATATACAAAACTCCATCACTTTCCTATGTACCAGCAATGAATAAGTGGAATTTGAAATTAAGAACATCACTTACATTAGCACCCCCCAAAATGAAATACTTAAGTCTAACAAAATATGTACAAGGTCTATATGGGCAAAACTACTCTGATGAACAAAATCAAACAAGAACTAAATAAATGGAGAGGTGTTCCATGTTCTTGGGTAGGAAGACTCAATATCGTCAAGATGTCAGTTCTTCCCAACTTGATCTATAGGTTCAAAACAATCCCAATCAAAATCTCAGTAAGTTACCTTGTGGATACTAACAAACAATTCTAAAGTTTATGTGAAGAGGCAAAAGACGCAGAATAGCTAACACAATATTGAAGGAGAATAATAAAGTTGGAGGACTGACATTATCCAATTTTGAGACATATTATATAAGTAATCAAGCTACAGTAATCAAGACAATATGGTACTGATGAAAGGATAGACAAGTAGATAAATGGAACAGAATAGAGAGTTCAGAAATAGACCAATAAATATAGTCAGCTGATCTTTAACAAAAGGAGCAAAGGCAATACAATGGGACAAAGATAATCTTTTCAACAAGCGGTGCTGGAACAACTGGACATTCACATGCAAAAAAATTAATCTAGATACATACTTTACACCCTTTACAAGAATTATAATGGTTCATAAGACTTAAATGTAAAATGAAAAACTAAATTAAAAAATTCCTAAAAGATAACAGGAGAAAACCTAGATGACCTTGGTTATGGCAATTACTTTTTAGATACAACACCAAAGGCATGATCCATGAAAGAAATAATTGACAATCTAGACTTCATTAAAATTAAAATTTTCTGCTCTGTGAAAGGTAATGTCAAGAGAATAAGAAGACAAGCCATGGACTGGAAGAAAATATTTGCAAAAGACATATCTGATAAAGGACTGTTATCCAAAGTGTACATAGAAATCTTAAAACTCAACAATAAGGAAACAGATACCCATTTTAAAAATGAGTCTCAAACCTTAACAGACACCTCACCAAAGAAGATATACAGATGGCAAATAAACATATGAAAAGATGCTTCACATTAAATGTCATCAGGGAAATGCAAATTAAAACAAGAAGATACCACTATGCACCTATTAGAATGGCCAAAATCCAAAACGCTGACAACACCAAATGCTGACGAGAATGTGGAGCAACAGAAACTTTCACTCACTGCTGGTGGGAATGCAAAATTCCTGGTACAGCCACTTTGAAAGAGAGTTTGGTGGTTTCTCACAAAACTAAGCATACTCTTCTCATATGATCCAGCAATCATGGTCCTTGGTATTTACATAAAAGAGTTAAAAACGTATGTTCATATGGCAACCTGCACATGGGTGTTTATAGCAACTTTATTCATAATTGCCAAAACTTGGAAGCAACAAAGATGTCCTTCAGTAGGTGAATGAACAAATATACTGTGGTACATCCAAACAATGGCTTATTATTCATTGCTAAAAAGAAAGCTATCAAGCAATGAAAAAACATGGAGAAACCTTAAATACATGTTACTAAGTGAAAGAAGCCAATCTAAAAAGGCTACATACCATATGCTTCCAACTATGTAACATTTTGGAAAAGGCAATACTATGGTGATGGTAAAAAAGATCAGTGGTGATCAGTGGTTGCCAGTGGTGGAGGGATGAATAGGTGGAGTACAGAGTAATTTTAGGGCAGTGAAAATACTCTGTATGATACTCTAATGAAGGATACATGTCATTATACATTTGTCAGAATCCACAGAATGTACAACACCAAAAGTGAACCCTAATGTAAACTATGGTCTTTGGATGATAATGATGTGTCAGTGTTGGTTCATCAATTGTAAAAAATGTACCACTCTGGTGGGGATGTTGATAATGGAGGAGGCTGGGCATATGTAGGAGCAGGGGCTATATAGGAAATCTCTATTTACTTTCCTCTCAATTTTGTTGTGAACCTAAAACTGCTCTAAAAAAGTAAAGATTTTTAAAAATGTAAGGAATTCATTTCTGTTCTGGGTGCTGGGCAAAGTAGTGCATTCTACTTGGGGAAGACAGACTGTAAAGAAATAAATATATAATGTCAGGGGTATTAAGTACTAAGAAGAAAAATAAACCAGGGATATGGCAGGAATGTGTTGTTTTAAATTTTGTAGTCAGGGAAATCTCTGCTGAGGTGAGGGAGTAAGCCCTGTGGCTTTCTGGAGAAACAGTATGAGAGGTCTTCAAAATTTTCATGAAAAGATTCATATTATTATTATTATTTTTTTTTTTTTTTGACCAGTAAGGGGATCGCAACTCTCGGCATGGTGTTGTCTGCACCATGCTCAGCCAGTGAGCACACCGGCCATCCCTATATAGGATCCGAACCTGCGGCCTCAGTGCTCCCAGCACCACACTCGCCTGAGTGAGCCACAGGGCCAGCCCAAGATTCATATTATCTTTTAATTCAATTTTTCCACAAACTTTTTGAAGTACCCTTGTATTCTAGGCAGAAAGACTACATAGTGCAAAGGCCCTGAGGCAGAAACATGCTTGGCTTTTGGGAGGAACAGCAAGGAGACCAATGTGGCTAATACTGGGTGAGTGAGGGAGAGAGTGGTAGGAGCAAGGTCAGAGAGGGAACCAAGAGCCAGATCATTTGGAGCCTTGTATACCTTGCCAAAGACTTTGGATTTCACTTTGAGTGAGATGGAAAGCCATTTGAGGATTTGGAGCTAAAAATAATGTGAACCAACTTAGGTCTGAAAAGGATCATGTTGGCTACTGTGTGGAGACTGGTCATAGGAAGGCAAGGGTGGAGAAAGGAGACCAGTTGGAGAATGGTTGCAAAAGAGAGGTGAGGTGGCTTGGATGGGATAGTACTGGAAGTGAAAAAACATGGTCGACTTGCAGATATGGTTTAAAGGTACAGCCGACAAGGTCTGCTGACAGATTGGATGTTGAGTTAAAGAGGAAGGCCAAGGTTACCTCCAGTTTTTGGCCTGTGTCATTGGAAGAATGAACTTGCCCTTTACGGAGATGGGGAAGAGTGGGAGAAGAGTAGGTCTGAGGGAACAATCACCAGTTTTGTCCTACTGAGTGAAGAAATAACTGTTTGATCTCTAAGTGAAGGTATACACTTCAAATAATAGTAGACATTTCAAATAGTAGACATGTCCCATGGAAGTACTATGAAATAACTCTCCCAGATAGCATCTTATACCACCTAAAAGTCTTTATATCTCTAATCTGAAGGTGTTACAGTGAAGAAATTTAAACACTTAGGAAAACAAAAATGTAATTCAAATAGTAGACATTTCAAATAATAGGCTCCTCAAAGGAATAATAGTAAATATTTACATAGTGATTTACAATTGATAATAGTCCTACACACATTATCTTAATTCTATTTTTGCCATCACCCCCATAAGGTAGTTTGTGTTCTTTCCATTTCACAGATTAGGAAGCTGAGATTCAGAAATGTTCCGCACAAGAGAAACAGTTTTTGGATGCTGCCACACAGAGGAAGACAACAGCCAGTTAGTCTTGAACAGCAGCAGCAACCAACAGACAGACTGCTACTTCCTGAGTGTCAGTTATGAAGACCTCTGCCTCCCAATCCCTGTCCCCAGCCCTACTAGCAGAAAGGAACCAATGGGGAAGTGGTGGAGGACAGACCACATTTCCCCACTCTCTACTGGAGCCATGAGGGCAATGGCCAGGTCTAACTTCCCTGGGAAGGGTCAACACAAGAGCTTGGAAGGGGAGCTTGAGATGGACATTTTAAAATGAATATTTTTGTGTATGTGAACATTTTAAATGAATGTTAAATACCAGACAGAGACTTCTAATTCCTGTGTCTATTGCACCATCATTGAGCTACCTAGTGGGAACGAAGGTTTGGACATGGTGTCACTGAGGGCAGCTATTGAAAATGATTTATTATTTATTTATTTATTTTTTGTCTTTTTGTGACTGGTAAGGGGATCGCAACCCTTGGCTTGGCGTCGCTCGCACCGCACTCAGCCAGTGAGCGTACCGGCCATTCCTATATAGGCTCCGAACCCGCAGCGGGAGTGCCGCTGCGCTCCCAAGCGCTGCACTCTCCCGAGTGCGCCACGGGGCCGACCCTCCCCATGTATCTTTTTAACATTGTTCAGATCTCAGCACTGAGGCAATTTTGTTTTCTTATAACTTGCTGTTTTCTCACAACCACTTTATTTATTTATTTTTATTTTTATTTTTTTCCTCACAACCACTTTCAATATAAGCATTTCTCCCCATGGCATTAAACATTTTTTCTAATCATCATTTATAAATGACTGCATATTAACCAGCCATTTAGGCTGCTTCCACATTTTACATACATCTTTGTGTATTAAGCTTTTTGGCATTACTTTGTCGGATAGGTCCCTACAAGTAGAATTATTTGTTTAAAGGATATGGGGAGGGCAAGGATTTTTTATTGTTATTATTATTATTATTTTTTTTTTTTTTTGTCGTGACCGGCACTCAGCCAGTGAGTGCACCGGTCAGTCCTATATAGGATCCGAACCCGCGGCGGGAGCGTTGCCGCGCTCCCAGCGCAGCACTCTACCGAGTGCGCCACGGGCTTGGCCCTATTGTTATTTTTTTTTAAACATTTCACTGTATGTATCTGTGGGGTACAGCACTGAATATCAATAACTGTGTGCAATACATGATGCTCAAATCAGGATAATTAGTATATTCAACATTATACAATGTAATCATTTTTTGTGGTCCTTTACCAATTTCTCACTAAAGCCCCCCCTTTCCCACTTCTGGTGGCCTCAGTTCTGTTCTCTCCTTTTGAAAGCTCAATGAATTATCGTGATTGTTGTGTCTTTCTTTAGTTCTTTTTTGTTTGTTTGTTTATTTGTTTTTTTTTTTTTTTTTTTTAGCTACCACTTATGAGTGAGGACACATGCTATTTCTCTTTCTGTATCTGGCATATTTCACTTAATATAATTTTCTCTAAGTTCATCCATGTTGCTGAGAATGGCAGAATTTCATTCTTTTTATGGCAGAGTAGTATTCCATTGTGTATAATTTCCTTACCCAGTCATCTGCTGATGGACATTTAGGCTGGTTCCAACTCTTGGCTATTGTAAATAGAGCTGTGATAAAAATGGGAGTGCGGGTATCTTTTTGGCATGATGATTTTCATTCCTTTGGGTATACACCCAGCAGTGGGATTGCTGGATTGTATGGCAGTTCTATCTGTAGTTGTCTGAGGAACTTCCATACTGTTTTCCATAATGGTGACAGTACTTTACAGTCCCACCAACAGTGTAGGAGGGTTCCCCTTTCTCTGAATCCTCACCAGCATTTGTTGTTCTCTGTCTTTTTGATAATGGCTAATCTAACTGGGGTGAGATGATATCTCAATATGCTTTTGATTTGCATTTCCCTGATGCTTAGTGATGTTGAGCAATTTTTTACGTGTCTGTTGGCCATTTGTATATCTTCCTTTGAGAAATGCCTGTTCAGCTCTTTTGCCCATTTTTTAATTGGGTTACTTTTTTTTTTTTTTTTGCTGTTGTTTGAGTTCCTTGTATATTCTGGATATTAATCCCTTGTTAGATGCATAGTTTGCAAATATTTTTTCCCATTCTTTAGATTGTCTTTTCACTCTGTTAATTTCTTTTGCTGTGCAAAAGCTTTTTAGTTTGATATAATCCCATTTGTTTATTTTTGCTTTTGTTGCTTGTACTTTGGGGATCTTATTCATAAAGTCTTTCCCCAAAGCTATCAAAGTGGCACAGTGGAAGCATGATGGGTCCATAAAATTCTGCCTACTCCAACCTCCTGAAGTGTTTCCCCTATGTTTTCTTTTAGGAGTTTTATAGTTTCAGGTTTTGTATTTAAGTCTTTAATCTGTTTTGAGTTGATTATGGTATATGGCAATAGGTATGGGTCTAGATTCATTCTTCTATGTATGGATGTCTAGTTTCCCCAGCACCATTTATTGAAGAGGCAGTCTTTTCCCCCATGTATGTTCTTGTTTCCTTTGTCAAAGATCAGTTGGCTGTAAGTATGTGAGTTGATTTCTGGGTTCTCAGGTCTCTTCCATTAGTCTGAGTGTCTGTTTTTATGCCAGTACCATGCTATTTTGGCTACCATACCTTTGTAGTAGAATTTGAAGTCAGATAGTGTTATGCCTCCAGCTTTATTTCTTTTGCTCAGGATTGCTTTGGCTCTTCAGGGTCTTTTGTGGTTCCATATGAATGTGAGGATCGTTTTTTCTATTTCTGTGAAGAATGTCATTGGTATTTTGATGGGGATTGCATTGAACCTATAGATCACTTTGGGTAGTATAGACATTTTCATTGTGTTAATTCTTCCAATCCAAGAGCATGGAATGTCTTTCCACCTTTTGGTATCCTCTTTAATTTCTTTCAGCAGTGATTTCTATTTCTCATTGTAGAGATCTTTCACCTCCTTGGTTAAATTGATTCCTAGGTATTTTATCTTTTTGGTGACTATTGTAATGGGCTTGCTTTTTTTTTTTTATCTCTTTTTCTGTTAGTTCATTATTGGATGTTCAATAAAAATGTTACTGATTTTTACGTGTTGATTTTGTATCCTGCAACTTTACTGAAATCATTTATCAGTTCTAAGAGTTTTTTGGTAGAGTCTTTAGGTTTTTCTATATATAGGATCATGTCATTTGCAAACAGGGACAGTTAGACTTGATATTTTCCAATCTAGATGCCCTTTATTTCTTTCTCTTGCCTGATTGCTCTGTCTAGTCCTCCCAATATGTACTGGATTGAATTATGTCCCCCCCCAAACTCATTGAAGCTTGAATTGTGTTCCCCAAGTTTTATGTATTAGAAACTTCGCCTCCACTGTGACTGTTAAGAGGGTGTGACATCCTATTATGGTAACTGAAAGGTAGAGCCTTGAAGAAGGGATTGGATTGTAGGACCATGCCTAGTGAATGGATTAAAAATGGTGGTCAGGGGCATGGTTCTGAGGGCTTTAAAAGAAGAGGAGAGTCTGTCTTTCTCTCTCTCTCTCTGCTTCCACCATCTTGCAATGTGAGATTCCTGGGTCACTGTTGCCACCACCAGATGGACTTTGGACTTCCCAGCCTCAGAAACTGTAAGCAGTAAATTCCATTTTCTTATAAATCACCCAGTTTCAAGTGTTTTGTTGTAAGCAATGGAAACAGACTATATACAATACTATGTTAAATAAGAGTAGTGAGAGTGGGCATCCTTGTCTTGTTTCTGTTCTTAAGGGAAAAGCTTTTGGATTTCCCCATTCAAGATGATATTGATGGTGGTTTTGTCATATATGGCTTTTATTGTGTTGAGATACTTTCCTTCTATACCTAATTTGCTAGGAGTCTTTCTCATGAAGGAATGTTGAACTTTCTTAAATGCTTTTCTGCATCTATTGAGAAAATCATGTGGTTTTTGTCCTTGATTTTGTTGATGTGATGTATTACATTCATTGACTTGCATATGTTGAACCGTCCTTGCATCTCTGGGATGAATCCCACTTGATCATGGTGTATTATTTTTTTTATGTGTTGCTGAATTCTGTTTGTTAATATTTTGTTGAGGATTTTTGCATCTGTGTTCATCAGAGATATTGGCCTGTAGTTTTCTTTTTATGTTGTATCTTTGTCTGATTTTGGTATCAGGGTATGCTGGCCCCATAGAACGAATTTGGGAGAATGTCCTCTGTTTCAATTTTTTTGGAATAGTTTGAAGAGAATTGGTATTAATTCCTGTTTAAAGCTTTGGTAGAATTCAGTAGTAAAGCCGTCCGGTTCTGGCCTTTTCTTTGTTGGGAGACTGCTGATTACTGCTTCAATCTCGTTGCTTGTTACTGGTCTGTTGAGGTTTTCTGTGTCTTCTTAGTTCAGTCTTGGTACTTTGTATGTGTCTAGAAATTTATCCATTTCCTCCAGGTTTTCAAATGTATTGGTGTATAGTTGTTTATAATAATCTCTAATGATTCTTTGTATTTCTGTGGTATTGGCTGTAATATCTCCTTTTTCATTTCTGATTTTTGTTATTTGAGTCTTCTTTCTTCTTTTTTTAGTTAGCCTAGCTAATGGTTTGTCTGTTTTGTTTATCTTCTTGCTGGATAGATCCTTATCATTATAAAATGCCTTCTTTGTCTCTTTTTATGGCTTTTGGTTTAAACTCTATTTTATCTCATATAAGAATAGCTGCTCCTACTAGTTTTTGGTCTCCATTTGCATGGTATATCTTTTTTAATTCCTTCACTATTAGTCCACGTGTTTCTTTATAGGTGAGGTGAGTCTCTTGAAGACAGCATATAGTTGGGTCTAACTTTTTAATCCAGTCAGTCAGTCTGTGTCCATTTACATTTAAGGTTGTTATTGAAAGGTTTTGTCTTATTCCTGGCACTTTGTCAATTTTCATTTGGATGTTTTAAATATCTTTTGTCCCTTTCTTCCCCTTTTATTGTTTGTCTTCTGTGCTTTTTGCTTTTTTGAGGTGGTAAGATATAGTTTCTTTTTCTTTCTTGTTTACATTTTTGTTCTACTGTTCTACCAGTGGGTTTTGTTCTTGTATATTCATGGTAGTGATTATTGTCTTTTGGATTCCAGATGTAGGACTCCCTTGAGGATTTCTTATAAGACTTGTGGTGAACTCCCACAGTTTTTGTCTAGAAAATACACTATTTCTCCTTAATTTCTGAAGGATAGCCTTGCTGGGTGTAGTATTCTTGGCTGGCAGTTGTTTGCTTTTTTGTTTTTTGCTTTTTGTTTTTTCTTCTAGTATTATTATTATTATTTTTAAGATGACTGGTAAGGGGATCTTACCCTTGACTTGGTGTTGTCAGCACCATGGTCTCCCAAGTGAGCTAACCAGCCATCCCTATATAGGGATCCGAACCCTTGGCCTTGGTGTTATCAGGACCCCACTCTCCCAAGTGAGCCATGGGCCAGCCCTTTTCTAGTATTTTGAATATATCATCCCATTCTCTTTTGGCTTGTAGACTTTCTTTTGAGAAGTCTGTGGTTAGTCTGATGGGGACTCCCTTATAGGTGACTTGACACTTTTCCCTTGCTGTTTTTAAGATCCTCTCTTTGTCTTTGAGTTTTGCCAGTTTGACTATAATGTGCCTGGAGAGGACCGTTGTTGATTAAATCTGTTTGGGGACCTTTGAGCCTCCTGGATCTAAAGGTTCATGTCCCTCCCTATACCTGGGAAGTTTTCCACTGTTATTTCACTGAACATGTTTTCAACGACTTTTTCTTCTCTCCCCCTCTTCCAGAACACCTATGATTCAGATGTTTGAGCACTTAAGTTCGTCTGCTAGCTCTCTTAGATTTTCTTCATTTTTTAAATTCCTTTTTCTTTTGTTATTTCAAAAAGACTGTTTTCAAGACCAGAAATTCTTTAATCTGCTTGTTCTAACCCACTGCTTAAGCTCTCAGTTGTGTTTCTATTCTGTTGAATGAATCCTTCAGTTCTAAGAATTCTGCAGCATTCTTTTGTCAGGTATTAATCTCTTTGTAAATTTCCTCCTTCATATCCTAGATAGTTTTCCTCATTTTATTGTGTTGTCTAACTGAATCTTCTTGTATCTCATTGAGTTTCCTTAAGATTGTTGCTTGGAATTTCTTTTCAGTCATTTCAAAGTTTTCCTGCTCTATGGAGTCTGGTACTTGAGAATTATTATATTCCTTTGGTGGTGTCATCTTTTCTTTTCTTTTCTTTTCTTTTATTAATATTTTTTTTTTACATTCTGTGATGTTGCTGCAGAGCAGTTGGGAGGGAGTGGGAGAGGGAAAAGGGGAAGGAAATGTGATGGAAGGAGGAAGAAGGAGGAAGGGTGGGATTGAGGCCTGTGGCACCCCCCACATTCCCACAGGGGAGACCCGAGGGCTTCCAGTGGTGGCTTGGTCATTGCTGGGCTGGGTGCAGATGTCAGGGGGTGTGGCAAAAGCCCTTGCCTCCCACCTCCCCAGCTCAGGAACCCAGGGCCCTTCTTGCTGCAGCTCAGTGGTTGTCGCTGGGCTGGCTGCAGGGGCAGGGGGGCATGACCAAGGCCATCTGCCTCCCACCATGCTGGCTTGGGAGAGCCCGGTGCACTTCCTGATGTGGCTTGATGATTGTCGCTGGGCTGGCTGCAGGAGTGGGGGTCATGACCAAGGCCCGAGGCCCCCCACCATTCTGGCTCAGGAGGGCCCAGGGCTCTTTCTGCAGTGGTTCAGTGGTAATCACTGCGCTGGTTACTTGTGTTGTGGGGGCATGGCTGCAGCTCTCGTCTCCCCACCACACTGGCTCGGGAGAGCCTGGGGTGCCTCCTGTGGCATCTCAGTGGCCATTGCTGGGGTGATTGTGCTTGTTGGGGTGGTGTGGCCAAGCGCTGAGGCCCCCATGCTCAGGACTGGTGTGGGTGTCAGAGTGCATGGCTGAGGCCCTTGGCCCTCCCCCCTTTCTAGTTTGGTAGCCCAGGGGCCTTCTGGTCCTTCAAGGTGTTATAGGTGTTCTTTGGTGAAGTGAGACTTTTACTAGTTAATATCAAACTTTGTCTCTGGTTGTGGGTACTTTGTTTTTTCTTTCAGTTTCTGTGTTGGATTATTTGTTGTTTCCACCACTCAAATTCTGCACTGGAACTAATTTTCTGTCCTTTGCTTACTTCTAAAATGGGGGAACTTTCTGTGAGGACCAGTACTTGAGCTCTGTCCTTGAGCTAAATTGCTGCTTTGCTGCTAATTCCCTAGGGAAGGCTTTTTGTGCAGCCCAGGTTTTTTTTTTTTTTTTTTTTTTTTTTTTTTTTTTTTTTCCAGTTACCTTGGAGTTTATTTAAACTAAGAGAAAAATGTCACAATGTTTTCATGCAATACATACTTGGTTCTTTAAATAACAAATGTGACAAACAGCAGAAAGAATTAAGGAATGCTACACTTGTGATCCATACAAAACAACAACATTTTGGGTTGTACATAATTTAAGAAATATCTCAAACACTTTTCAAAATACTGTATTAGCCAATACACAGAGGCATGCCTTCAGTGGCACAGGAACAGTTTAGAAAAGAAAAACAAGAATCACACTGGAACTATTCAATTTCTTTAAAATCACTGAGCAAGAAAAGCCACGTTGAACTTTCATACTGATTTTACACAGCTTCTATACAGTACCTTGACTTAAATCCAAGAGCAAAAGTTAAGACTCTCCTCCTCTATTTTTGGTAAACAACTGTATAGTAAACTTAGATGACTTTTCCCCCTGGATTTTACCTGGGAGTGGTCTTTTAAATATTTTATTTAAAAGAGGGCAGGTTTGGCACTTTTATACTGATGTCACCAATGTTAATATTTCTTGGGATCTCAGGAAGATTCATATTCTTTACAGCTGATACAGCACGGGCTGGAGCTCCTGCTAAGCCAGCCTCAGATTTCTCCAGTTTATTCTGTGCATCAATTTGTGTAACAATCTCATTCATGTTGGTCTCCAATACCATTCCCCCCATAACCATTTCTGCAAGAATATTGTGAACCTTGTCTACATGGAAAATTAAATCCAGTTCACAGACATTTTCAAAACACTTGTCTAATGTTTCCACGAATACTTGAATTAGATCTAAAATGCCAAGCTCACTTTCTGAAGAATCCACACAGAAGACAAAATATAATGTTGCATAATGTCTATAAATCAGTTTGTTGTCGGATCCTCCAATTAATAATCCTCCTTCTAGGAAATTACAAACATTTTCATCTCTCTTAGATACCAAATGGAAAGTCTCCCTGATGATTTGCTGTTGTGTATCTTCACTGTAGGGCTGGTAGAACTTGGAGAGCCGCGGCTTCCCGTGGTTGTTGAAGATGAGAATCGCCTTGATCATGGTTGAGCCGAGCCGACCGGGTGGGTGACGGGGGCCAGGGCGGGGGCGGGCGCGTGAGCCTCACCTTGAGATCTTGTCTGCAAGCCTTCCCCACCCGCCCCCTCCCTGCAGCCCAGGTTTTAATGGTTGACTTTATAGGTACTTCCAGTGAGATCTGGTGCACCTGGGTTGTGTAGAAACACTGGTCTGGGCCTGAGTATTTTCATCAAACTGCACCCCATGCAATTCTATATTCCTGACCAGTCTTCTCTGAGTGGCCCTATGCTGATTGTGGGGCAGTTCAGCTATCCTTGCAGTGCCCCAGTGTCCCCCCAGTGAGCCCATCTCCCCCACCTCCTGTGCTCCAAACACTTCCCATGGGATGGGCCATGCTCCAGTCCCTGTGATGACTCACTGGCCTCTGATTAGCTCCTTTTTTTCAATTGTTCTGGCTCCTTGGTCCTATGTGGGTCCACAGGAATCCTATTAGTGGTATTGCTGGCTTGGGGACCACCAAGGCCCTCTTCTCCCCTGCCACCTCCAAGCAACTTCATCTGAAAGGCACAGCTGTGGCTTTTTGCCAGTTCCTGCTTCATGTGCTCAGCAGTTTCAGCCTGGAAACAGCCAGGATTCGAAATGGTCAGAGGTGTATTTTCTTTCTCCCACCTTCATGCACTCCATAGGTCTCTCCTCCTCTTCCCCTGAGCTCTAGTGGCTCCAGCTTGGCTGTCCTTGCTTTTTCATAGTTGTAAATTAGTTGATTTGTGGGAGAGAGTGATGCTGGGGACCATCTATTCCACCATCTTGACCAAAGTCTCATATTTTCTTTTTTTGTATTTCTAGTATCTCTCTATTGATGTCTGGTCATCTTGTAGAGCAGTTGCTTCTTATATTATTCTAGAGTGGGCTTTGAGGAGAGAGACTTCCCCTGTACATGTGTTTTACATTGACGGTTGAGTAGAGTGTTTTAGTATTGGTTCCAGATATACACAATAGTGTAGTCTCCATGTAGGTAATTTGGCCATATTCAGTATTGGAGTTTCATGTGAGTGCCTCTGTGGCCTAGGCACTGGGGCACTTAGTGATTCCTTATTGAGGGTAGTGACACTGTATTGGTTCATTTAGGATGTGGGTGAGCTCTCGAGTTCTTAGGAGAAGTGCCTAGGTGCCCTGTTACTCTTTGGCTGGGGTGGGTGACATGAGTGGGCTTGTTGGCACACTGGCTAGTATCCTGTGACCCCAATGAGGGTACTGGGGTATACTGGAACTCCTCAGTTTGAAAAGGTGACCCTGGGTAGTGTTTCTTGTTCCTCTTTTCTACAGGCAGAGGCTCCTCCTAAGTCCTTGTTCCCGCCCCAGTTGGGGGATGCGTTGGTGGTGATTGGGTATTTTCTTCCTTACTCTATTTGGGTATCCTGGGTTTCTGCACTCTCAGGGGATTCTGCATGTGTCTCCCCAGATTAAGGCAGTCACGTGGGCTGTGCATATACCTCCCACCTCCAGATGTGCTACTGCTTGTGGCAGCATAATATCTCCTGTGGGTTGGGCCACTGGGTCACAGGTCTTTGCTCACTTACCTCTTTCCCTGGGCTCCAGTGGTGACTCTCCTTGTGTCAATGCAGTTGAGTGGTTGGTGGGCTGCCCGCACAGTGGTGGTGGCTGCTGTTGTGGCAGCGAGCTGCCCTTGCAGTGGCAGTAGTTGTGGCAAACCACCTGCTCAGCAGTGGTGTCTTTGGCAGTGATGGGGGAGGTCCTTGGTTCCTGAGGTCCTGCATGTGCTCCTGCCATCTGTTGGGGGGCGGACTGTTCTCAGCTTCTGAAGTTCCTGGGCATGCTCCTGCTGCTGTCTGTTGGGCAGGGGCTGAACGTGGCTGGTCTCTTGACAAATTCTAACAAATTATTTTCCTAAAAGCTCTACCATCAGTATAGGAGAGTAAGAGTGAGCCTTGGAACCACGATCTTCGGACTCTAAATCTCAAGATTTTTGTTCTGTGCTAGATCTACAAGCCCCAGTTTTCTTATCCATGAAATGGAGATGATCATGAAGATCAGGAGAACTGTGTGCTCAATAAATTGTAGTTGTTGTTATTATAATGAGAGAAGAGGAAAATTATCTAAAAAGCTGGCTGCAGAATTTCTGTTAGGAAATTGTTCTTATTCAGGAAATACCTTGATAATCTGTTTTGACATGAAAGGAAAGGTGAATTCCTATTCCTCCTTATCCCCACTCCAGATAGTTCAGAGTTAGAAAAAGAGAGAACTAAGTAAGCCAAGTATGAAGGTAATGAGAGGACTGGGAAGGAGAAGAGGCAGTGGAGGAAAATGAGAGTGACCAGCTACCTGAGGGCAGCTGGGGGTGCTAAGGAACAGCCTCAGCTATCGAGATGTTCCCTATGTCAGGAATGATGGAGGGACCTGACCAGTAGGTGTTTCTGATGTGCCAGCTATCATTTAAAACCCCTCTTCTATCCTCAAATCTGGGTAAATATCTGAGAACATACTGATTTCAGAAAAAATAAAGGAAAAAGCCTGGGTTGCATGTCTGAGCTAATGCAGGTGGAGAGAAGGGACCATCTTTAAGTGAGAGAGGGAATTCCACTAAAGTGAGAAAGGAGCTCCTGAGATTCTTTGGAGATGTTGGATGAGATGCCTCCCACCCTGCTGTGGATTGAATGAATTGTGTCCCCCAAATTTCACATATTAGAAGCTTAACCCCCATTGTAACTGTTGAGGATGGGAAATCCTTTTACGGTAATTGAAACGTGGGGCTTTGAAGAGTTGATTGGATTGTATGATCGTGCAGTAGTGAATGGATTAATAGTGGTGATTGGGCACTTGGTTCTGAGAGCTTTAAAAAGGAGTGAATGAGGAGGTTTCTCTCTGCTCCACCATTTTTCGCAATGCAATACTCTGCCATCACTGAAGTCACCATCAAAGCCTTCACCAGATGTGTTCCAGGGATTTTGGACTTCCCAGCCTCTGAAACTGTAAGCAATAAATTTTGTTTTCCTTATAAATCACCCAGTTCCAGGTATTTTGTTATAAGCAACAGAAACGGTCTAATACACACCTCCTTTGTGGGAGGAAGCCAAAGCTATTCTAATTTCAGTATTGATGGAGAAGGATGATTCCATAAAGAGGGAGGTCTGGAGAGCTGACGTTCAGGCCACTGACATTAAATAAGGATCTGAGGAAATGTGAAAGCTACAGGGACTGTGGCTTCCATAGGCAAGGCCTGTTTGGGGTTCTCAGGTGCCTCTTGTTTACTTACATAATTGAAAGCATTAAAACATGTTCTTAGGACCTGGAATAGAGTGAGACCTGAGAAAGGGTCCCATGCAGGGGGGATGTCGGCCCCTGCTGGGTTTCCACCTCTATCCCATAACCTGACTTGGCCTTTCCTCCTGACTCTGGCCCTGGGCTTGTGAGGGGGTCCTGAGGTGTGGAGCTGCGTTTTTGTGAAATGTAGCCTTGAGTGAGAGCAGGTAACATCACTTTATCCTCCCACCCACTGGTCCCTGCAGTGGAGCATGATCTGTCCTGCCCAGCCCTTTTAAAAATATATATATATATTTATTTGTTTGTTTGTTTGTTTATTTATTTATTTAATGGTGGCTGGTTTTATGGGGATCCGAACCCTTGGCCTTGGTGTTATCAGCACCATGCTCTAACCAGCTGAGCTAACTGGCCAGCCCCCCAACCCTTCTTCACAATCTGATGGATGGCCAACGTTCTCCAGCAGCTCCTGCACAGTCTGAAATGGCCCTTTTTCCCCTTTGGTAACATGCAGGGATTCATCACTTTAAATGTCAGCTGGTATTTAGACTTCAAAAGCAAGTTTGCCCATGTCCACCTTTCCTTGAGCCCCTTGCTCCCCGCATACCCATTCATACATGTTGAGTCCTAAGCAGAATCCTACTTTAATGCCACCACCTCCTCAGACCCAGCCTGTATCTCATCCTCCAAATCACCAGAGCATTTATTTTCCCTCAACTCTCATCTCACGTTCTCTCTTGTGTTATAGACATTTATTTATGTATGTGAGCCATGTCCTGTACTACTCTATGCTGAGAGAGCAGAAATTAAGTCTTTCTTAGCACACAGTAACCACTCAGGAGGGATATCTGTTAAATGAATTAGTAGCTGCTAAGTGCCAGGCACTACTCTAGGTCATGAGAATACAGAGATGAATTATTTTTGCATGAATCCCATTAGCGAAGAAACCTGATCTCATAAAGTGGGAGATAAGATCCATAAAAAGATGATGCAAAAGTGGAAATATGTGCAGAACAGGAAGGTGGCACAGAGGAAGACACAGTGATGGACTCCTGGGCTCCAGAGTCAGACAATTCAGGATTCAAGTCCTGGCTCTGCCACTTCACAGCAGTATGACACTGGCAGATACTTGACTTGTCTGGGCCTCAGTGAGAATAAAGTAGTACCTACCTCATAGGATTGTTGATTATGTAAGACCCTTGGTCTAGTGCTTGGCATATAGTAGTGATGTTATACCTGTAAGCTGTCCTGTGGAGGGGCCAGGTAAGCTTGCAGATAAGGGTCAATCTGATCTGAACTTCTCAAATAAGAGTTCCTCAGGTAAACAAGGCAGAGGAAATTACATGAACAAGCAAATAGTTTATCATCATCCAAAGAAAAGCTTAAAAAAAATTAATCACGGGCCCCATCACTCATGGAGTTTGTGCTTCTTAGCGTGGGCACCAAAACATTCAGGGCATAGATTTTAACTTGGAAGGGGAGAAAATCAGAACAGAATGCCATTGAAGGAGGGAGGGAGATGTCAATAATCATTCAGTCTCGGGCCGAGCCCGTGGCGCACTCAGGAGAGTGCGGCGCTGGGAGCACTGCGACGCTCCCACCACGGGTTCGGATCCTATATAGGAATGGCCGGTGCACTCACTGGCTGAGTGCCCGTCACAAAAAAGAAAAAAAAAAAAAAAAAAAATCATTCAGTCTCCTCTTCAGTGCTGTTACCAGGCTTTCACCCCTGCCTGGTCTGGACCAGCCACGGGCTAGGGCACCAGATTTAAGAGAGCAGCAGACCCTTCCCTGAAGGAAAAATAAGTTATTTTCCTGGTGTGCTCATTCACAGCCACACAAAGAAGCTTTATTCAGAGGCTCCTACGTCTGTATTGTCCTGTCCTCAAAGGAAACTTGTTAGGATGGACTAGTCTTTCAGATAAATATTTGGCATTTCCTTTCACAGCAGTTTAGCAAGAAATGTAAATCCAGACATTAATCATTCTGCCCTCCCCTTCTCCTATCTCCAGTGAAAACTGTTCACACTATCTAACAGACGCCCCCCACTCTTGGAGAGGTGCAGAGGAGGGTGGACAGCCACAGGAGAGAGGGGAGGGTGTGTGTGTGTAAGGACGAGGATTCTGGAGGCCCTGCATCCAGGTGCTTGATGGCCAGGCATGATTATGTAAACTGGAAGGAATCCCACCAGCTTACTTCCTCCAAGGCCCAGGAGGGACTTGTGAGACTCTGGTGATAACTTTAGGGTGAGTTTTAGGTATCTTTAGGAAAAATAATGACCACTGTCACTCAAAGTAGGAGAAGGCATTTCTTCCTGCAGGGGGCACTCAAGAGAACTGTGCAATTCTGAATTTACCGCCAAAACTGGCATCTACCACTTGTCTCTGGTGCCTCAGAGAAAAAGCTTTTCAGGAAAGCCGGAAAGCTGAGATAGACAGACACCCAGAAAGAACCCAAACAGACAAAAACAGGATCTAGTCACTGGCTTTATTCACCACTTACTCCACTCCTTCCTTCTGCCGGCTCCCTGCCTACCCTCTTCCTTCTTCTTTCTCCTCTGCCCCTTACACCCAAAAAGATACATAAATGAAAATAAAATCTCCAGAAAAAAGAATAGAAAGTAAATTGGGCAGGCAGTTCTTGTTCTAAGCATGTTGGACTCTTCTTTGAGGGGGCTTTGGTGTTCCTTACAACCTCCTTGGTTAGGATATGTGGCATTGCACTCTGCGTGGATCAGTGGATTGATTGCCAGACCAAGAAATCACAAGCTTTGGGTGTCAGATCAATTTAACTCATGTGAACTGTGAGCCTGTAGGAGGCTGGGGCCTGAGTCTGAGTGAAATCCAAGATCCAAAACCAGGGGAAGGCCTACAGAAGAAGGAAGAGAAACTGGTCTTGTGCAGTGGTTGGCAAACAGTGGCCTGTGGGTTAAATCCAGCCCTCCTATGTTTGCACAGCCTGCGATCTAAGAATGGATTTTATGTTTTTTAAATGGTTGAAAAAAATTAAAATAATAATATTTTGCAACCAGTAAGAATTACATGAAAGTCAAATTTTAGTGTCCATAATGAAGTTTTATCAGAACACAACCATTGCCATTTGTTCATGTATTTTCTGTGCCTGGATGTTCTTGCACTGCAATGGCAGAGTTGAGTAGCTGTGACAGACAAGAATGTTTACCCTCTGGTGCTTTACAGAAAAAGTTTGCTTACCCCTGCTCTTGTTCACTCTTTCCATAAGAATGAGGATGTGGTCTGGTCAGAGAGATGGTGAAGGTAAATGAAAAGGGAGCTTCTTGAGTGTTTCCTAATGTGCTTTAACAGGTATCAGCTCAGTTAGTTTTCAAAGCATCCCCGTGAATAAGAACTGTTAGCCTTGTTTTCCACGTGAGGAAACAGAGACACACCCGCCAAAAGTCACCCAGTTTAAAAAGTGGTGTTGCCAGGGTCTGCAGCAGGCTGGCTGTCTCCAGAGACCACCGTCAACCAGGCCACAGTGATGACAGTAACAGAAGAGGTAGATACAGGGCTGAAGCAGGTCAGAGGAGAGCAGCAGCAGTTAATAGAAAGGCTGTGAAAAGGGTAAGATTCATATGCACAGAGCTGTGGAGGAAGAGCCTCCCAGGTGGAGGATGTTCTCTGGGTAAAGGCACCGGGACTGTAGTGACATGGATTGAATTGTGTCTCCCAAGTTTTATGTATTAAAAACTTGATCCCGGGGGGAGGGAGGAGGGAGGAAGGTTTTGGTGATGGGGAGCATTAATCAGCCACAATGTATATCGACAAAATAAAATTTAAAAAAAAAAAAAAAAAAACTTGATCCCAATTGTGACTGTTAAGAGAGTGGGAAATCCTATTATGGTAATTGAAAGGTGGGGTCTGGAAGAGGTGATTCGATTATGAGGATCATGCTGTAGTGAATGGATAAGTGATGGTAGTCATGGGCATGGTTCTGAGGGCTTTAAAAGGAGAGCGCATGAGAATTTCTCTCTCTCTGCTCTGCCATTTTCTGCCATGTGAGACCCTTGGGTCACTGTTACCACCACCAATGCCTTCACCCGATGTGTTCCCTAGACTTTGGACTTCCCAGCCTCTGAAACTGTAAGCACTAAATTTCATTTTCTTATAAATTACTCAGTTCCAGGTTATTTTGTTGTAAGCAACAGAAATGGACTAATACAAAAGGTATGTATTAAGAATGGACAAAGCTGAGCATGGGAGCTCTTGTTTGAACAGGACAGTCGGGACCAAGCCACGGCAGTCCCAGTGCAAAGTAGAAACAGATTCTGGGCCTAGATTGCTGAGCTCACATCCTCACTGCACCACTTGCTGCTGCATTTGGAGCAAGGTGCTTAACTATAAAAAAAGTGCCTACCTCTTTGGGTGAATGTGATGACAAACAATTAATGTGAAGTGTTTAGAAGGGTGCCTGGCACTTAGTAAACACTACACGTCATTATTATTATGGTTATTGTTGTTAGGAACAGGATGTGGCTGAAGGTTGGCATAAATAAAAGCCTGACACATAAAAATAAAAGCACACTGGGGACTTGTGCTTGGGGAATACCAAATAGGAAGTGTGGGGTTGGAGCCTGGGAAATCCAGAGGAGGCATGTGGATTTCCCAGACTCCAATCTTCTGCTGTGGAGAGTTAGTTTTGGGGGTCCCTCCCAAGGCTGCTGAAGGAGAAAGGCAGACAGAAGGAACAGAGGGGCAAAGGTAAGGACTAGAGTTATTCACACAGGGGAGCCTGGCTTTGTACCTAGCACCTGATGTACATTATTAATCCTCACTATAACCTCCCCAGTCAGTCCTATCATTCCTACATTACAGATAAGGAAACCAAGGCTTGGAGAATTGCCAGAATTGTAAAAATTATCTCAGAAAGTACATTCTGAGACTGGCCACAACCCCAACCTGCCAGGCCCCCAGGTCCCTCCCATCCTTGGCTATCAGTGGTGAGTTCAGTGCCCCAGTCTTGGCCAGTTCTTGCCCAGGCCCTCTGGCAGTGGCTGGACTGCTCCCTGGTGCAGAAGCTTTGCTGGGGACAGATCCACCTTCATTTCAATGGGGCCTACAGATGCTTGGGACAGGGTGCAAATCACCCCAGGGGATCAGTCTAAGTATGAAGAGTGTGCTTACTCACCACAGCATCTCTGGGCCCTTCCTCTTAGCACTGACTCTGACCCTCAGTGGCTTTTTTCTGCTGCATTCTGCAGGCCCTCAACCTGGGGTCCTGGCAGGGTAATAGAGCTTCCTCTGTGCCAAGCATGGTACTGGGTGTTTATATGTGTACAAAAGATCTATCACTGGGAGCTCGGGAATAAAGGCTCCGGAGTCTTAGACCTGAGTTTGAATCCTGGCTCTGACATTGACTATGTGACCCAGGGGGGATGCCTCCACCTCTCTGAGCCTGCTTCCTCATCTGTGGGAGTGAGATGATAATGGAACTAACCTCACAGGTTGTGCTGAGGATTAGGCACAGAGTGTTAGCTCATGATGATGATCTCTTTTAGTCTTCACAGCCTGTTTTACTGATAAGGAGACAGGCTCAGAGATTTGTCCAGGGTTGGCAGTGAGCAGATAGTGGAGCTGAACAGCCAAAGCTCATGTTGTTTACCCTGAACCACGTGCAAGAAAAGTTATTACACCTTAATGCACCCATGTTCTGCACAACTTTCCTCCCTATGGCCTGAAAGGCATGGATGTATGGAGGAGAAGGGGAGGTTGGGAGGCAGGCAGGGGCACCTCTACTTGCTGCCCAGACCACCAGGTGAATAGTGCGTTGGAAGAAGCGGCAGCCTGCTTGCTTGGTTATTCCCCTCCTGCCATGTGACAGATACTCCTTTCTAACTATGGTTCTTACCTGTCCATGGACACAGCCAAGGGTCTCCAGGGAGCTGGACCAA
The DNA here is from genome assembly GCF_027409185.1 of Cynocephalus volans. NCBI lineage: Eukaryota > Metazoa > Chordata > Mammalia > Dermoptera > Cynocephalidae > Cynocephalus > Cynocephalus volans. The sequence continues at coordinate 204,858,408 of NC_084461.1, forward strand.
GAATGTCTTCAGAAGGAGCTCAGGCCAGCCCAGTCAAGTGCTTGGTCAAGGCCAGGTACTCTACTTCAACAACTGGTAGTATGATCAGCTGGCAGATTCTGTGGTGGTTATAAAGCCACATGTCGACAGGGCCTCAGCATTCTAGGATCACTCTTTCCTTTGATACTTAAACCAAATGGCCCATGCCTCTATTCTACACATTCCACAAAGCCCAGCAGCTTACCCAGGATTTCCTGTAAGTGACTTAGAGTTGTTGTTTTTTTAAAATCCATTTGAGAGTCTTTGCCTTTAAACCAGAACAACAATGTAATTATTAATATTAATGTGGGTCTAAATAATTTAGTGCTTTGTTTCTTCCTCCTGGTCCATGTTTATTTCTCTTTTATCAGTTTGTTTTCTTATTTGGAGGTTGTGTTGTTTCTCTTCATTTAGGGGTTTCCTTTTTCCCTGAGATTTCTCAAGATGCCCAGGGTGCTTTAAGTATGCCTGTCCCCTCTCATTCCTGACTCTTGCTTCCATTAATTCTCCATTGTGCATACTTCTGGCCTCCTGCTTACTGTTCTCTTTCCCTTTTCTTCATACATTCACCACCAATGGTGCAACAACCTTTTACTTAACATCAGGTAGATAACATGGGGTGGTGGGTGGGGGGCAGGGAATTCAAGTTGCTGAGCTTCTCAGAGCCCCTTGGCATGAGGATTTTCTCCTTGATCATGTCCCTCCTAGATCTAGCTAGTTGCTACAATGGGCCCCATCTAACTCCAGGTCTTCTCTCCTAGAGTCCCAACCCCCGCCGCATACCTTCCTGGACCACCTAACCTACTCTCCTGCTGTTACTGTCCCCTCACCTTGCCCAGTTTTTCTCCTTGTACTTCTCATTACCTGAAATCCTATTTAAATCTGCTTGCTTATTATCTGTCTCTCCCACTAAACTCCACAGGGGTGTCTTGTTCACCACTGTATTCCCAGGGCCTGAAACTGGGCCTGGCACACAAGCAGTGAAGACAAATAGAGAATATTTGTTGAATGAATGGATGAATCCTGGCAGCTAACAGCTAACTCTTCAGTGGGAACATCCTTGTCAATCCCAGTGGAACTGGAGCAATGAAGAGGGGGGTCTCTTGGGATCCTGCACCCACCCCAACTGCAAAGGTAGAGACTGACCACACTGGGTCCCAAAGACCCCCAAGCTGAAAAACCGGACTCAGGGGAGCAGGCAGAGTAACGTACTAACGTTTTTAATACAGTCTGATCAGATCAATTCACATCACAAGGTCAACCTGGGCTTGATCACGTGTGACACAACCAAGGTACACAATGTCCCTACCTGCTGGTTTTCCCACCTTCCTGGCTCTCAAAAGCATTGAAACCCCTACCTCCCTGACCAGACTGACATTTTTAAAAATTTCGCATAAAACTATTTCTTCCATAGACTTCAAACAATCAACTAGCCAAGTTAATTATGGTACATCTAAACAAAGTTTAATACTAACCCTAATATGTGACTGCGGTTTACAAAGAGCTCTGTATCACCTGGGATAGCTTTCAGTAGCAATTCACTACAACTGGTCCTAAAAAATAATAACAATAATAATAATAATTAGAGAATTAAAACCCACCAGCAAGTTCAATGGTTAAAATCACATAAGAACTGGAATTTGGGGTGGGGGGTGTCCTCAATAGCTGAGCTTGTCCTAGCAGGGAAATGCTAGTCTCCAAGAAGGGCTCAGGAAGGTCTGGGGTCCTCCAGGCCAAGAGTTGAGCTTATGGGGGCTCTCAAAGGACACTCACCCCATGGTCCGTGTGATGCTATAGGCTTCTAGCTTCCTTAAAAACAACAATTGGGCATCAGTGTTGTATAAGTGGGTAGAAACTTATGCCCAGAATGCCATGGGGTTTGGGTTTGGGACTGGAGTCACTAAGAGTTGAGCACCAGGAATTCCAGCTTCCACCTATTAGAAAAACCGGGACTGGTGTTCCCTTGAAGGCCTATGTAGTGTTTTCTGCCCTTGTCCGGGTCTTGCAGATATTTCTGCAGTGTATCAGATGAGAATCTATTTCTAAAGACCACTGGGGGAGTGGGTGGTGGAGAGGGAGTGGGGCTGGGAGTGGGGGAGGGTAGTTAAAAACGAATAAAAATCTCTCAGCTACAGAACCCAAAGACATCACTTCCCTCCGCATTCACAGCATTTCTCAGCAGTCCCCGCATGGCTGTTTCTGTGGGGATGCAGCATCTGCCTCACTTCCCCTCAGGCCCCATGGGCTGCTGGTCAACCTCAGGATCTACTAAAGATGATGCAAACGCCGACTGAACAATCTGAAACCCAAAGGACTCAAGGAGAGACATGTTCTGCTGGGGAGAGAAAGGTGAGCCAAGGGCAGGGCCCAGGTCCCCCAGGGGGCCCCCAAGGGCTCGGACATGCACCTTCTGGATGTGTTTGTTCAGGTAGGACTTAGAGCGAAAGAAACTCCCACATTCAGGGCATGGGTACTTCTTCTCCCCATCAGACTCCATTTTGTTTTTGGGGACCGCCATGTCACAGGAGAAAGAGCCATTGGCGCTCTGCTTCTCTGGCGTCTTCAGGTCGCTGGCATCTGAGAGGTCACCATAGGAGTCAGAGCTCTCAATCGGATCCTGATGTGAGCATTTCTGGCCTTCTATGAAAAAACAAAACACAGGGGAGAGATGAGGCCAGGCTTTGGAGATGTCCCCTCCATCTCTTCAGAGATGCCTGGAGGGGTCATGAGGGACCAGCTCACAGGCCTGTGGAGGGCAGCCGATGACCAGCCATTGCCCTGGTGGAACCCACAGAGGTTCGACTGGTCAGTCTGGGAGCCTGGAGTGCCTATGGGGGTGAGATAGCAGGGCCCTGGGGCCGCCATCCTCCCTCACTGTGACTCTTCATGCAGGTGCACATGTATTGCTCACCATCATCGCAGCCTGCTTCAAGGAATAGGGTACAGAGAGGGCATCGCTATTGGTCTGCCCAGAACATCTGAAAGACCCCCAACTCCTAGACACTCTCTTGGGTGCCTTGGGGTAAACAGCTATTCTGATGATGCTGAACAGGTATATCAGTGGCCTCGTCTCCTGCACCAGACCAGCTGCATCCTAGCAAGGCAGGCAGAACCAGAGCCATGAGGTCCTAAACCTGGGTAGTCCCCATTGATGGCTCAGAGAGAAGCCAATTCTTTTCCTAATGCTGCAAACACAAGCCCTGCCCTTACCACCTTCCTTCTGCCAAAACCCTTCCAGGGCCAAGCGGCTGAAACACAGAGATTAAAAGCAACTGTGAACAACTCAGTCGGCTGGGTGTCCCCACCCAAGACTCAGGAGAAGCTGGCCAAGAGACAACCCTCACTGCTCTGCCTTGCCCAGCCCACACTGGAGTCCTCTACCAATCAGCAGCCTCCTGCCGGGGTCCAGAAAGCCATGCCGGGAAGGGAGGTCTGTGATGGGAGCATGGAGCATGCCATCTCTGCCATCTCTACCATCTGCCAAGCCCCTAGCCTCATCCCTGAGGCAGCAACAACATGACATACCACAGAACAACCTGAGTCAACAAGTGATGGTGGGCCTGGGGAGCTTTTTGCAAACCAATTCCAAGTCAGAGGCAGTCAGGTAGCTCACTTATTGCCATGCACCTTACAAACGCAGCCAGAGGCCCTCCACAAAAGGCCGCTCACAGCAACCAACCACCCTTTTCATGGGAGAAGCCAGCCATTGGCTCCACAGGGTCAAAAGAGGAGAAAGCATTCAGAGCTCCACACCATCCTAAAGAGCAACAGGCAATGGACAGGCCCAGAGTGACTCATCATGCAGGGCTCTTCTTCCTGCCCTGGGCCCGGGGCATCCCTGAAGGGCTCCAGATGGTGGGGGCTGGCCAGGAGGAAGGGAGGAGGGCTGGGGAAGAGGAGGCGGGGGCTAGATCTCGGCAGTGCCCTAAAGCCTCACTCACTGCCCTGGAGTGAGATACCCACTGTGACTTTTGTCTTGGAGGCCACTGCCACTCAGATCTCTGAGCCTCCTGAAGGCAGCCAGAAAGCCAACAGCCTTCTCGCCTCCCCACGCCCAGCCCAGCGCCCCCACAACACAGTCTGCGCAGAGAAGCAAAGTGCAGAGCAAGGGGTCGCTTGCCTTTGTTGCCATAGGTCCTGGCGCAGTGGAACGCTGCTCCCCCATTCGGGATGGGCTCCTGGTGCCTGGAGACCTGGGGAAGGGGAACACCGTGGTGGGTTTTAACATGGACCTTTAAGTAGGAGGCAGAGGAGAAACCTAAACAAGACAAAAGGAGATGAGATCCCGCGGCCTGCAAGAGATAAACTCTCTGCATCCCCCATGCCTCTCTTCCAGCCGCTCTGGCTAGCATTCCCAGGTCAGCCGCACCTAGAAGGGGCCCACTCCTTGGCTCAAAAATGGCTGTAACATCATGAGCCATGTGGCTTGGGATGGAGGGTGGCATTGTCCACGAAATGGCTTCTCTACAGTTCCCACTCTGCAAGGCTGCAGTGAGGGTCCCAGGCTGGCTGCCTGGTGGGATGGCCTGAGATCCTGCTCCTGCTAGGACCAGAAGCCAACTGCCTCTAGGCTTGCTCCATGCCTCAGTAACAGGTGGTTTGAGTGCATGTCCCATAGCCCCAGGTCAGCTGCAGGGACTGTGGCTAGAAATGTGGTCAGACAAGTATGTGGGGCTCCAGGGAAGCCACGGGATGCCAGTCACCAGAATGCCTGCTTTATACTTGTAAAAGGTAAATTGGACAGCAATCAAACCAGATGGAGGTAAAATGAAATTCCAAAGGGATGCCATTGGGGTCTCCCTTCTTCTACCTGTTAAGATATGTTCTATTTTGCTAACTTTCACACGTTCAGAATAACTGTATTTAGTGACTGTTTAGACCTTTTGAAGAACAAGAATAGGAAGTTATGTTAAAGGGGGCACTGTCTTCTCTTATTCATGATTGTCTTTTTGGTTCAGTTTTGGAGCATCCACCAGGTTCACTTATAGAAGAAGAAACAAGGATGATTTCTGTCTTTATCTTGGGGCAGGGGCAATCCAAGTCGTCTTGGAGCTGCTCCAGCCCACTGCCAGGTGCTTTAGTCAGTTTGAGACATGAGATATCTCAGGCTGGGAAGAGCAGATCTTGGGCCAACTTCCATAGCAACCATGAGTTCAGGTATACGGAATCAGGTGGGCCAGTGAAAGGATTTCAACTTGGGTTTCACAGGAAAGAGGTATGCCATCGAACCCCACCATGGCCAAAGATCAGAAAGTTCTTTTAGAAGGAAACGAAGCTTTTTAGTATAAGGCCCATTTGGGGTGCCAGTGCCCTGACAGTGTGTCTTTAATCCACTCCAGATCTGGTTGACACATTCTCAGTTACTTTCATTCCTTTAAAATTATATAGTCACAGGATAACAGCGACACCCACTGCTAAGGGGTCAGAGGCTGCAGAGACTTCTGTGTACTGTGCACAAGACTTCTTTTTAAAAAGTCTGAATTGGCACGGCATTCTGAATGCTTCTGGAACTGTACTAAATGTTCACCTTTAGCAAGCTCTGATAGTGTGCCAGGGCCCAGAACATTGCATGCACTATTCTGTACAATTCCCCCAACACCCTATGTGCTGGGAATTTTTTTTTTTTTTAAAACAATATTAATGAAAATATGCTGGGAATTATTATTATACCCATTTTACAGATGAAGCAGCAAGAGGTTCGGTGAGATTAAGTAATTTTGGGTCACATATACAGGTACTAAGTGGCAGAGCCTAAATTCCAAACCCAGGACCAGGTGCCACCAGAACTTGGCCCTTAACCAATGGTTCCTATGTTTTGGCCCTGAGCCCTAGAAACATCTTGGAATTTTTGCAAGAGATTTCATTATCACCATTATGTTCATGTATTTCTCTGCCATACTGGTGGGTTAGAATGGTAGCTGCTGGTGGACAGAGGGCTGGCTTGTGGGAAGTTTACTTAACAAATATTCCCAACAGCAGCAGTTGATGGTTCTGGTGGAAAACATGGGATCTGGAGTATTTTCCTTCCTTTCCCAACACAGCTACTTCAAATATCTGCCTGGACCAGATACTGATATCCTGCCCTGCCTGGTAGAATAAGTTGTCCTGCCTTATGACCAAAGTGGTCTGCCTGGGGCCAATCACTGGGACACAGACTGGCTGAAGAGGGTCCCATGTAAACATTCCTAAGAGGGTGGCTGTAGTCAGGAACAAGTAGACAAGGCTAATGGGAAAGAGGTTCTTAGCTCTGCCCCTTAGGTTGGCATTATGGAGACTGCCAAAATGAAGCTGAACCAGGAGACACTGGCCCCTGGCAACTAGCACAAGGTATCAGAACTTTCTGGTAATACGATGATACTACTTTAGAAGGGAATTTTTTCCCTTGGTTTTTAATCCCTTGCAGGGCCTCTGAAGTAGTATGAAACCTGCCCTGTGGCATACCACGGCAGGTCCACTGCAATCTAAAAGGGACGGGAAAAGGAGGGGGAAAGCACCAGGAATTATATTTACTCCTCGTGGGGAGAGCTATACCAGGGAAATACAGCAAATGCTCAATAAGACCTTGCTACAATTTCCTGAAAAACAGTCTGAGAAACACGTGGCTGGGTTCCCTTGACTTTAGCCCAGCTGCAGATTGTACTACTTGTAGCAAAACCACATGGCAGGGTGGTAGGAGTGGATCCATGGCTGCCACTTAAAGCCCAGAATTTAAACACAGAGCTAAGTGTTGGGATGAAACAGAAGCTGAACTTGTAAGCAGAACACATCTTTGAAGCCAGACATATTTAGCTGGAATTCTAAACTCACTTGCCCATTCACCACTGATTAACCAAGAGCCAAAGAGGTAGGTTGATCCAGGCATCCATGTGATGGAGACGCTGAGCGCACATGTGAGTAACACTATAACCAAGAAGCCACCCTCCTTCTCACTCCAGAGACGAAGCGTTTATTAGCAAAAAGCCACTGCTCCTCAGTTTCGTTTTCCAGCCTCATGTGCCTGTGATTCGCAATCCAGAAGCAAATCCAAATCCTCTTTTGATAGGTTCCACATCCGTACAGGGGTTGGGAACTGCTTTCTCCTTGTCTAAACCCTGGAGGAGCCATCCCCAACTGTGCTGTGTTGGAGGGGGCCTAAGGAGGTTTGTGTCAGTCCAGGGAAGTGGCAGGCAGTCTGTGTCCATTCACCTCTGACCAAGGAGAAGCCTTCCTTTACCTTTTAAGCATTGATGTTTGAGTCCAAATGTCTCTGTCAAAGGCAGATTACTGGTAAGCCATCCCTCTTCCCCATATGTATATACAGATGGTTCCCAACTACATATGTATATACAGATGGTTCCCAACTACAATGGTTCAACTTATAATTTTTCAACTTAACAATGGGTTTATCGGATATTAAATGCGTTTTTGATCTACAGTATTTTTAATTTACAATGGATTTATCAGGATGTAGCCCCATCATAAGTCAAGGGGCATCTGTATACAAAGACCTTGGTAGAGAAATTTTAAAAGAAAGGAAGAAAATCACATGATCAGCCAGGTCTTTCTCTCCTTCCCACTGTTCAAGTCAACTGATTTCAACTCAAAAATGAGGGAACAGGCTTTTCTAGCCATAGTACTCCCTCCACTGCAAATGATCTTCCTCTATAAGTGGTAAAATAATGTCCTGATATGTCTCAAGGACAAGGAAAGAGTCATCTGTCTCATAAACTCACATCTGATTCAAGAGTGGGGCTAGTGTAGTCAAGCTGCCTTCCCTCTTTCCCATTCTTCATGGCGTGGAGTTGTTTTTTGTGGCAAATACTGAAAAAGGTAGAACTATAGGTAGTTAAGTTGATTGTTTAAGAATTCCTGGGATTGAAGGACCTCAGAGGGTACTTGGAAGAACACCTTAATTTGATTTTAATCGTTCTGACCAACTGGCTGACTGTTAGCTTCTGCTTGAACCCTTGCAAGGATAAGAACATTCATTTATTCATGCAACTCCTGTATTCATAGCCTTGGTGGCAGCAGGGCAAAAGATTACACAGAGCTCCCTGCATTCTGATTCCAATGTCTCAATGTCTTTGGTGCCCAGAAAGAATCTTATCCTCTTCCTAGAAAAATGTGTTCCTCTTTTTTTTTTTTTGGTGGCTGGCCAGTAAGGGGATCTGAACTTTTTTTTTTTTTTTCCTTTTAGTCTCTTCCTATTTCTTCCCCACCCTCTGTAGATTTGTTTGTTTGTTTGTTTTCATGTGTTTGTGTTTTTGTAGCAGTTTTTGGTTTACAGAAAAACTGATTAGAAAGTACAGACAGTTCACGTATCTCCCCCCAAACACACACACACACACACACACACAGAGTTTCTCCTATTATTAACATCTTACATTAGTGTGGTATGGTCTTTTCCTATTTCTACTCAAGGAATAAGTCCAGAAGTAGAGTTCTGCTCCTTCTCTTCTGATAGAGACTGCAGTTGTTTCTCTTCCTTCTGAGTACCCAGCATGGGTTGGACCAGAGCCTTCTTTTGTCTTCTTGGAGTAATGGACTTTCTGCTGTGACTGTGGGACCCAAAGATGTTCAGCCTGTGATCCAGATCTAGTCTTGGCTTTTCTTAGCAGCTTTCAAGGCTAAGTCCCCCACCTGAGTTGTGTAACTTGTGGCTTTACCAGACCTTGGAAAAGAAGTCTAACATACAATTGTTGACTTTGCCACATCAGCTGTCTCCCAACGGCCAACTTTCCCGCTGTTCCCTGATGCTCTCTGATCTTCTCTCCTCCCAAGTTGGGCTCCCAAGGACAGTGGCACTGGGTCTGCCATCTAGTTCTTGCTCTACTCTGTTATCTAAGCTGGGCTTCCTGAGTTTTATCATTAGCATCCTTCTCCACTCTCATTGGTTTTCAGCCTCTGGTCTCTGACCCCAGTTCTCAGAGTTAGAATTTCAACATTGAAAACTTGACAAGATGGCTACTGCCAGCATGTTACAGCAGGCTTAGAGCTATTTGGAGGTGCTGTCAGGAAGCCTTTTAGGATGAAACCAGCTTTTTCTAGGGTTTGGGCAGCCCAAATCAAGATGGTCAGCCATAGCCCGATACTCTCCTTGCACGGATAGCCCCAGTGTTTGCTAGCCAGGGGAAGCTCCTGCCAGAAATGGGCTCTACTGACATGTCAGAAAACAGGATAGACAGCTTCAGTGGCTTTAATTACTACCTCCCCACTTTCACAGAAATTTTCCTGGTGATACAAACATCAATATCCAGCAGCTTTCAAGGCAAACTCCAGGTGTGCAGTACCAGGGAGGCACCCAGTTCCAGGATACCAAGAACATCCAACTACTCAGCAATTTTCCTCCACCAGGCGCCTCAGGGCACATGGAGATAACACAGGCACCCAAGGATTCCAGCAAAGGCCCACAGGGGTGTTTTGCCTGGTTCAGACCAGTGTCAACTAGCAGTGTCTTTCCTAATATTGTTACAAAGTATAAGGACGGAGCCTCCCAATTGTGCTGCTCCTTGTAGGTTCTGAGAACTTTCACCTACCTTGTCTTTTGGGATCCTCACGACAACCCTGTGAGGTGGGAAAGGGGGGTGTTCTTAACCCCATTTGAGAAATGAAGAAACTGAGGTTTAAAGAGGAGAAGGGAAACCTCGAGGCCACATAATGAGGAGATGAAACCAAACCCTGGGTCCTTTGACTCCTGGTTTAGTGCTCAACCCACCAGGCCATACCCCAGACTTCCAGAAGCATTGGGACAAGTGTGCCCCAGGAAATAAGGATATCCCAGCAATGTCTCCTTTGGGCCAAAGCAAGCATACCATGCAGAAGCATCCTCACGCCTACACAGACAGCTGCCCAACCTCCTTCAGCAAAGATACGGCGCAAGCCACCTCCACTGATGCTGTTCTTGCAAAACACAAATCTCCAGCACTTCCAACAGCCAACTACACACAGCAGAACCTCAGGGACAGGACTGACTTCATCAAACATGACACCATAGCTAAAGAACAAGACACTACCTAGGCCAACCTCATCTTTAAGCACACCACCCTACTCAGAGAACCTTCTACTTTCCTTTCTTGTCAAGGCCACAGTCTACCTGAGTTTGGGCTCTTCTGTGCTAGAAAGTTTCTGCTCCTTGTTCATCTCCAGACTGGACCTCCTTTCCTGGCTACTGAATTTCATATGACAGTGAATCAGCCAGCAAAATCTCTCAAGCAGGACCCCTTTTTATCCCACTTTGAGACTTAATGACTCTCCTACCAACCTCAGTAGTTCAGTGGTGTGTGCAAAATGCATCCATCCTGCCACCTGAGCAGCAGGTGTGTTATGAACCCAAGCTTCGGAATAACCTCTCTCTTTCTGTTCCCACCTGCTGGTCTCCTAGGATCTCCCAAGCACCCCAAGCGTCTTGGGAAGGAAGGGGTAACAAACAGCTAGCTAGGTGATAAAGGTGTGTGTTGTTCAGTAGGAAGAGAGGGCCATGCAAAGAATGGAGTCTGAGGCAGGGTGGTCAAGACACTCCTGGACCTCTCCTATAAGTTCAGGCCAATCCTATGGAAGTGAGGAAATAGTGGAGAGATTACCTCGGTTACAGATACTGCAGAAGTTGCTGGGCCCCTCGCTGTGCTTCTTCAGGTGGTCTGCCATGTATGCTGCCCGCAAGTACTTCCCACACACCTGGCAGGGCACCTTGTCTTCATGACAGGCCAAATGGGAGCGCAGACGGTCTCGAGTGGCAAAAGAAGCATTGCAGGTCTGAGGGCAGAAAGGAGAATAGGATGAGGCGAAATCTGGCATTCCATACCTGATTCGCCACCAAGTCCACCATGAAGCAAAACCGGTTAATGGCCACTACATGGACTCCCTTTATAAAGAGAGCTTTAGAGTTCAGCTCAGGCTCTCTACCTAGAATGCCAAGTGACTGCTCTTATTTCCCATGATGCCTCCTCACGGGACACCGCAAGTAGAATTACTAGTTCTAAATGGCTACCACAAACATGCCCAGAACATGGCAAGCTAAGCTTACACTCCTCTACAGAATTATGACTTAGACATAGTTCATTCTTAAACATTAAGAACTGACTTTAGGTGCATTGGCTATAAGTGAATTTATAGATGAGTTACTGGCATATAAACCAGTCTTCCTGTTCTCCATCCCTGCGTTTCCCCTAGTTGCTTTATACAAAAGATTCAATTTATTCATTTTATCCAAAAGTGACATTAGTCTTAGCCATAGGGAAATGGAAAGGAAAGGCAGGACAAAGCACAGAGATAACTCTTCATAATATATTTTTGTGAGTTTGAATTGAAAAAGCAATCTGTAAAATGATAGTGTCAATTCCACTAATATGAGAATTAGCAGAGTGAACAAGGGCCGGAGACTTCAAGAACATTTGTGAAATGTCAAGTTGGGGAAGTACCGGTAATAACAAAGATGATGATACTACCTTGCATTGATGGAGCACTCACTCTGTGCCAGGTAGGCACCGCACTTAGCCTTTTGAGACACTTATCTCACGGAATCCATCCTTACAACAACCTGCCAAGGCAGGCCACGTTACCCTCCAAGAGAGCATGGCCATGGAAAGCTGTGTGTAAGCAACAACTCACAGCCAGGTCCCAGGGCCAGGTGACTCAGGAGCTGAGGGTCAGCAAAAGCACCCCAGGAAGGAGGCTCCAGGTCACCAGGCATTTCCCATATCTGAGGACCTGATTTAGGTTCAGTCATTGATCTCCCCCCAACATTCCTTCCTCAGCTGGGTCTTGCAAAGGCACCAGCCTTGGGGGTCACATTGTCAGGAGAGCCCTGAGAAGAGTTGAATCCAGTAGCTTTCAAGCTATTTCGGTTCCATGGAGGTGTTTCAGGAGTTCTAGTCAAGTATGACTCATTTCTTTTCTCTATATGTGTGTGTCTCTACTGTTTTAAAACTGTAAGAGAAAGCAACATTCACCTTTAAGTGCATTACAGATAGAATGTTAAGTCACTGAAGAACTGCCACCCCATTAACTTGCTGGAATGGAGCTGCCCCTGCCACCTTCATTTAACAGAAGCATATCCTGAGAACCTGAGAACTCAAGGTAAGTGTCTGAACAGTCACCACATAAAAACAATCATCTACCTCCTTACCATACAAAGCAAGAAACAAACATATGCAATGCTGTGGAAACAGAAGACGCCACTGTTTGCTATCCCAATCCCAAATATCTGTGCACATTAGCACAGGCCTTGCTGTTCTCAGTAATTGTCTTTTAAGTAAATATGACAAATTTGAACAAAACAATTTATGCTAATGAAATAACTGCTTTTATCTGTTTTATATATTGTTTATTCATTTGACAAATGAGGAAGCTAACTTTAGAAAGTGAACTTGCCCAAAGCATAAGACTCAGCTACTAAAAAAACAGGAGTCTAAACACCCTTGCTATGCCAGGCCAGTACTCTACCAATCCTCTCTACCAATCCTCTGGCTTCCCTGAGGCGTTACAGAACAGCTGGAATGGGAACCAGCCTCTGAGCCTGTGCTCTTACCATCTCAAGATTCAGTAGAGGTAGCTTCTGGTAAGTGAAAGGTGCTGATAACTTTTTTTTTTTTTTTTTTTTTTTTGCGGGTGGCTAGTATGGGGATCCAAACCTTTGACTGCTGATACTTTTTAACATAGTGTGCTTTGCAGCTAAGACCCTGCTGATAAGAAAATGTGACAGGATTTATTCAGGAAAATTCTAGCACTTAGGTGATTCAGAAAGCATCACGGATGCTTGGTCTCATGGCCCAGGTGGGCCCCACCTCAGTCAGAGACCTCGTGACCCAATAATAGACCACAGTGGGAGGAAAAACTCAAGACACTTCCACCCATCCCATCAGCCTGTAAACCAGACCAAGGGGTGCACCTGTCTGGGGACCAAAGCTGGCTTTGCCAGGCAATGACCCAAGGACCACTGCTCCAGTGGCAAGAAGCAGTGTGTTCTAAGCCTCAGAACTCAAAGGAACCAACGTGGACCAGGTGTAAAAAAATGGGGCTGAAAGCACACATTCAGGATTGTCTTCCATGGTTCCTGGGAAAGCCACTAGAGGGATATGAAAGAGATGCCTTGTTTCTCTTGCCAGCCTTCTTTTAGGATCTGTCTGCTAAAGGCTTTGCCTGTCACGCTTTGCTACCTAAAGATGATGGACAGCCAAACATCAATTATCCACAAGTGGATTATCCATTTGGGGATTAGCTAAGCAAAATTAAAATCCCAGACTGGGTTGCCTTCCCCCATCCCATCCTCCATTGAGTATCTCTCAAGGAATGAAAGCTAACTGTAGCCTGAGCAAACATAATTAGGAATGTAAATCTCCTGCTGGGGGGAAAAAAAAAAACACAACAGAAGCTTTCACTGTGTTACAAAGCCAAGCTGAAGTGATTGTTGGCTTCTCTGTGCCAGGATTGACCCTCCATGGCTGGAGTACCCAGGTTTTCTGGGGAAATTGTGAAAGTGTAATCCAAGTCTAGGCCTGACAGAAGTTAAAATATCACAGAACATCAAACAACCTGGTGATACGACCCAGGAGAGAAGTGCCTGAGGGAGAGAGATGTCAAAGACACCCAGAACTTCCATGCTGGGGGCACTCAGGAGAAAAGCACTCCTTGTCCTGGAGACAGGGAGAAGGCAGAGGGATCCTGATCATAAAAGAGCAAGCCCGCGGCAGAATGCTCTAATTGCCCATGGTGCTCGGAATGGCAGTCCTGTGCAGCCTGCTATTGTCCTGTGCTCACCTGCCAGGTCCTGGCCCAGCCACCCTGAGCTTGGGTCATCACCACTCAACTCTGAGCCCCAGTCATGCTCCCTTCCCTCCTCTGCCAATTTCTTCCCTCCCAGACTTCTTAAAGCTTTTCTTCCTCAGGGTTGAGCAGCTTGGGGATGAGACCCAAATGGTACCAAGAACACTAGTGTACACCCCCACCCCTGGTGGCCTTTGAAGTCTGGCAGCCTCAAGGAGTGTCTTGAGCAGCCTTCTCCCAGAGCCCTGGGAAAGTTTAAGGGCAATGCATGGAGGTCCAACTCCATGTGCTTTGTTGGCCCCCTTCTTCTTGCATGTAGGCCCACCTCAATTCATTTCTTTTCTAACCAGCTCAAGAAGTGGGGCCACTGGAAGCAATGGTTAAGGTCTGAACTTCTGCAGCCTCTCAACTTCAGGCTGAACTCCATGTGGGGGAAATGTCCCAGTCCACTGAGGTCATAAATCCAGAAGTACATGGGGCATCTGGGCCAGTTAAGGAGACTCAGGCCATGCCCAAGAAGACAATGTGTCACTGCCAAGCCCAAGACTTCCTGCCCCTACATTTGATGGCCTTTCCACTCAAGCTGTGGTACAAGTCTCTGTAAATGGCCCCTTTTATCCTCTGCAGCTTAAGGAGGGGCCAAGAAGTATGGCCTGTGCCCAGCATGCCAGGGGCCCAAAAAACCAATTCCCAGAGAACTATCTCTTCACCTCTGATGCTTTCAGCCTACCATACCATGCCAAACAGATGTCCCTGCTGTTTAACCAAGCCCAGGCACACCTGGCTGGCCAGCCCAGAGCATGAGAGCCAGCTGTCTTCACCTGCTGGGTCCCCATTTAGAGGAGTTTTGGCTTACGGGGCCAGAGGTGGGGCCAACAGTTCTGTGAGAGTGTGTGCTGGAGGGGCAGCGCAGGAGCAGGTTCATACACCAAGGGACAATGATGTCAGTGTTATGACACACACCAAGGACAAAACACACAAAGCCTCAAATGTTAGAATGAAAACTTTTATCATCACTCCTGTTCTCCCCGCAGAGCCTGCGGGGGCTAAAGGGCACACCAATGGGATCAAAGGGGGGCCTACATCTGCTTTATCAGTCCCCAAAACCATATATTGGGGTGGCCCAATATGAAGCTACTGGTTAGTTTAGTTCCTGAGCAGACCTGCTAATAAACCTCAAAAGCACAAAAGTCTAATTCACTAGCCAGAAATGAAAGCAGGACGTGTCTGAGTGGGAAGGGAAAAGGGTAGCATGGTTGACCCTAGTTGGAGCTGTGCCAGAGTCTTCTCTGGAGGCAGATTCACTCTCAGAGTGGGCGGAGGGGTGGCCAGGTTGCCAGTCTAGAAAACCCATGCCTTATGGGAAGTGATGCAAAGGGAGGGGAAGCAGATAAGCTAGTGGGTTAGCTCCTGGGAAGACACCAACCTCCAAAATCACCCAGGCAAGGACAGATGCCCAGGGATACCATCTATTGTAGGATGGGGGAGCAAAAGAGCCCAGAAAGAAACTTGGAGGCTGTGGGGGGACCCAGAAAGGTGCTCCTTGCTACTCCCATTTAGGGGCCCTGAGCTGGGAAAGATTCCAAGTCGTCCAGGGAGAAGCAGGGCACGGTGGGCAGGAACCACCTTGCTGGCCTCTCCCAAAAGCAGGGGTCTCAGGCCAACCACCAATCCTATTCCCCTCCACCATAAACCCTCTCCGGGGAGGCCCAGGCTAGCCTACAGGCCACTGGGTAAAGGCCCGGCTGCCCTCTGGGGCAGTCCAGCCCTGCCTCAGATATCCTGGAGGGGCTGGGCAGAAGAGAGTGTTGCTGGAGTGTGCTGGGCTCAGGTTTTCAAGGGCTGGGAATGATTTTTTTAGAGAAAGGGAAAAGGCGGTGTCAGGAACCGAATGGGACGACCTCCACAA
The DNA here is from genome assembly GCF_027409185.1 of Cynocephalus volans. Classification (NCBI taxonomy): domain Eukaryota; kingdom Metazoa; phylum Chordata; class Mammalia; order Dermoptera; family Cynocephalidae; genus Cynocephalus; species Cynocephalus volans. The sequence goes on from NC_084461.1 coordinate 204,874,075, forward strand.
AGCAGGCTGGGCAAAGTCCCATGATGGCAGGTCGCTAGGAAGAGGTTCCAGGGGCGGCAGGCCGCTGCTGCTCCCAACCCACACCTGGAAAAAGGGCAGAGAGTGCAGGTTACCCCCCCAGGCCATCGGGCATGCCCCCACTGCCCTCTGGGCTTCTCCTACTCTGCCCGGGCTGCTCAGCACACTACCTGGGAGAGTCAGAATGTGCTCTGTGATGAGAGAATCAGAGACAGAGAGAGAGAAGGCAGCAAGGCACAGACAGTTCCCAACACACCCACCCCAGATCATCCTCCTTGGGGGAGGTTGCTGAAACTGCCTAGCCCGCTGTCCATGCCTGGCCCCCAGGGGCTCTTTGCCCTACCTACAGCACATCCATCCCTCCCTACGGGTCTCCCTAAGCCCTCCCCCTTGCCACCAACATGATAAGGAGAAGCAGATTATCCTACCAGCAGTTGTAGTGAGCACCCCACAACCCTGACTCGCCCTCAGTTGTCAGGAACTTGGCACCGGAGAGGGGAGATAACCAAGGAGAAGACAGAGGCGTGTTTTCCATCCATACAGGAAGGCTCAGTTTTCTGGGCACCAGCAGGGCCCCCAGATATTATTCAAGCAGACAAACCAAGGGTGAGAATCAGGGGGCTGGCCGGTTAGCTCAGTTGGTTAGAGCACAGCTTTGAAACACCAAGGTCAAGGGTTCAGATCCCAATACCGGCCAGCCACCAAAAAAATAAAAAGGGTGAGATTCTGGTCCAGCCTTCCCTACCTGCTACTATGTAGAGAGCTCACAAGAAGAGATCACCTTGCTCTCCAACCCTCCAGAAACCCTGGCTGTTTGCACACATAGTTCAAGATTGGTTAAACAGTTGCCAGTGTTTGGAGATGAAACCACCCACTCCCTTCCTCCTGCATCCCCTACTGCCTATGCCTTAAACTGAGGGGACCCAGAAGAAGCTCCAACTTGGGTCAGACAAGGGGAACAGTTGCTGGGTGAACCATGGAGCCCTTTTAAAAATGTTACGGTCCCTAAAAACTACTAGGAACCAGCAGCCAGGCCCAGCAAAATGCTAGGTCCCCCAGGACAACATTTGTGCAATGTGGCCCACCATCCAAGGAGCCAGCAAACACCAGGAGAGGAAAGCCAAGCAACGGAGTGAAGACGAAGAGAGGGTGGGAACCAGGACCAAGCAACCAGGAAGGAGGGAACATCAGTGGTGGAGGAAGGGGGGCTGGGATGAAGAACAAAGAAGGAGAGCAGAGGGAGGTGGAGGGACAGAGTGAGGGAGACAGAGTGGAGGGAGGTGTGCAAAGCGATGGTCAGTCAGCTGGCCCGGCACACACATCAGCTTGCTCATGGCCACAGCTGTGAGAACAGCAGCATTCTCCTTCAGCCCATCTCTGCTCTGGCCCAGCCCCTACCTGACACTTGTGTGGCCGCTCAGAAGTGTGCACCTGCTTGATATGTCCATTCAAGTGATCAGGCCTGGAAAAGAGAGAACCGAGGGGGACTTTAAAACAAGAAGTCAAAAGATGGGGCACAAACTTGGCCAGACTCCAACACACTCACACACTCTCTCTCTCTCTCTCTCTCTCTCTCTCTCTCTCTCTGCTGGAGAGGCCTCCCTCTCCCCAACCCCAGCATGACAAAGACAAAGTCACCACCCAGCTTTTGGCTCTATTGGCCCAGGCCTCTCTGCCCTGGTTTTCTCTAGACGGTGAAGGGAAGTGAGTATTTGTCTCTGATCCTCCTACTCCACCAACTCCCTCCACCAGAAACTCAATGATTTCTAGGACCAGAGGCAGCAGCTTTAAAATGAGACAGGGCTGACTTGCTGCAGCCTTTCCGGAGGGGGTATGTGTGATTCATTGTCCAGACTAAAGCCCCTTAGAAACTCAGTGTTCCCCTCCCCCAGCCTCTCCGCCACAGCAGCCAATGAATGCCACCCAGATGGAATTCACTCCCTAGAGGCCAGCGATGCAGTCTTAAGTCCCCAGCTGGGCTGGTAAGCCAGATGCCCGCCTGAGCAGGTGGGCAGGGGCTGCCTGACCGGTAAGACTGGTTCCTGGTTGGGGCCCTTCTGAGGGAGTTCTCCATCCCTAGGTTCACACACACAAGGTCCTCAGTATCCAAGTTAAAACGAGCCTTTTATTCTGAATATTCTCTAAGAAAAAAAAACCCTCTGCTCCCAGACAAGTCCTCAGTTCCCCATTAGACTCACTAGAAAGTGAATCTAAAAAGAGGTCCTGCCCCCCTTCTTTTCTGTATTGAGAACATAAAGGGGATCTATGGGTTCAATTAGGCTCTGGAGCCACCAGGTCAGAGCAGATCAAAGATTTTTGTTAAGAAGCAGCTCTGGGTGCTGAGCTCTATGTGCTGTGATCCCAGGGTCGTGTGACGGGCAAAGCTGGAGTCTACTGATCCAGGATCACCAGTGCTCTGTGGGGGTGGATTTGGTGCCACAAGAGTGTAAGGAGTCCTAGATACACTTGTTCCAGTCCCTCCCTCCACAGCCATTCAAACAGGGAAAGTCGCTGGAGGAGCCCAGCCTCCCGCCCCCAGAGGGGGCCCCACGCCTGATGCCGGAAACACAAAGGGAGCCCAGGGAGAAGAATAGCAAGGCCTGGTGGCTCTGGCCTGAGGAATCCGGTCCCTTCTCACAGGCCCCAAGGAGAGCAGGGCATGCCTAGTGCCAGAGAACTTTGGAGGGAAGAGAAAGCAGCTCTTTGCCACACCATCTCAAAATCAAGGCCTATAAAATACTCTCCCCAAACCTGGCATGGCCCTATGAGGTCAAGTGACCCCCCCACCACCAAGTCCCACACCCCTGTGAGGGAGTGGACAGGGAACTGTCTCATGAGCCAGGACTAAGGCTGAGGATGGGGGAGGGTGCCTTTCCTCACCTGGAGAAGCCTTTCCCACAGCTCTGGCAGATGTAGGGCTTGCCCACGGACCCATCATGGGACCGCACATGGTAGGACATGCGGTCTTTTCTCTTGAACCGCAGCCCACACACAGGGCAGGAGTAGGGCTTCTCCCCAGAGTGGGACAGCTTGTGCCGGTTGAGATGATACACATCACGGAAGATCTTGCCGCAGATCTCACAAGCCACCTGCTTCCTGGTTCGACTCCTCTTTCGGGGGCCATCGGGGTCCTCAGAGATAGGTAGCCCATTCTCACCCAGCCTTGGAGGAGGAAGGTCGATGTAGCCCAGTTGGAGGCTGGTAACACCGTGCTGGGCCTCATGCTGCCGGAGCCGGTTAGCATCCGTGAACACCTTCCCACACAGGCCACAGGGAAGGATGCCTGCCTCTCTCAGGCCCCCTGGGGACCCGAACATTGAGTCCAGCAGGTTGGCCTTCCTTGGGCGGCCCCGGCCTCGCTTGCCAGTCAGGGGAGGGGCACTGGATGCCACATTAGGGAATGGGGAAGTCAGCAGTTGGGGAGATAGGGGTCCAGCCACCATGGGCAAACGGTCCACCCCAGGTAACACAGGCAGGGAAGCTTGGCTAGCAATGGCTGCACCTGCTGCCCGGGCTGCCTCTTCCTCGGGCTGCATGCTGCCCGCGATGCCATTGCTGTTGGCTGCCAATGCTGCCCCATTGGTCATGTCCAAAGGGAAGCCCAAGTCCGAGGTCCCAGGGGGGCGAAAAAGCATGATGTCGGCCCGGGCAGGGGGCACCAAGATCTGCACGTTGGACTGTTTGATGACTTCTTGGCAGATCTCAATGACCGACCTCATCAGCAGGAACTTGGCGGCCGTCATGAGCTCCGGGAAGCTCTCCAGGCGCACCACAATGCGGGAAGTATAGGCGAAGTCCAGGATATCCCCGAACACCTTGGAGCTGATGGTGTGCATCTCCAGCTCCCGGCTGCCCCCGGTCCCGCCGCCCTGGGTTGCCGCCGCGCCCCCCACATCAGCGGGACCCCCGTCCGCAGTTCCGCCGTCGCCCAGCTGGGCACTGAACACCGACTCAAAGTACTCGCTGCAGGCAGCCAGCACGGCGCGGTGCGCTGGGAAGCTCTCATCACCCACCCGCAAGAGCACATCGCAGAAGCGCCCGCCGTTTTTGCGCTGCTGGTTCAGGTTGTGCAGCATCTCTGTGCTGTGCCTGCTCACCTGGTAGGTGTAGCAGCCCGACGGGCCGCAAGAAGCATCGTTCACCCGCTCCATGGCCGCCGCCCCCTCCCCGCTAGCCGGGCCCCTGCACCTGCCCTACCCCTCCCTTCCCCTAAGCAGCGAGAAGCAGGATGCAGCGGACGTGTCCACACTCCCCACACGTGCCGGCCCGGGGTTCTGTAGTCTCCCAGGTGCGCGGAGCGCACACGCCCCCTGCCCAGATCGGACTGTCTACACTGCGGGGTACGTCACCCTTCACATAGCCGCCCCCAGCGCCACTGGATCCCGCGCCCCTCTCCTCTCTCCGCCTGCCCGCCTCCCCTTCTCGGTCTACCTTCTGGGGGGTAAGCGAACCAAGAGGTGCGCCCCTCCTGCAAACGCGCCTGCCACCTCCCCTCCCGCCCGCCAGGCGGCGCCGGCGCGCAGCCAACAGGGGCGCGGGCACGCGAAGAGGAGGAGGAGGGGTCCGCCGCGCGCGCGCGCCGCTGCTTTTCCCGGGCCCGCTGGGGGCGCGCGCTGCGTCCCCTGCAAAGCGCGAGCCGGGGCGGGGGTGCCGGAGCAGAGGAAACAAAAGGCGAAGGCGGCGGCGGCTGGGTGCGGACGCGAGCGGCTGCGCGGGCCCGGTCCCGGAGTCTGACTGGCGGTGGCGGCGGCGGCGGCGGCGGCGGCTGAAGCGGGCGGGCGGCGGCGGCAGCGTGGGCCCGTCTCCGGACCGGGCGAAGGTGGCGGCGGAGCGGCGGTGCTGCGGCCCCGGGCTCCGTGTGTTCGGAGCGGAGGAAAGATGGCAGCGGCTGCACTTCCTCTTGCACTTTCACCCCTGGGGGGAGGAGAAGGAGGGGGCGATACCAACAACACCCCCCCTCTCGCTTGCAGGAAAAAAAAAGAGACGGCGAGCTTGGTGTGGGGGCCCCCGGCGCCCCCGGTCCTGCACGTGCGCGCCCGTATCCCCAGGCCGGGACGCCCCGCGCTGCAAACTTTACACTTTCTTTGTGCCGAGCGACCCCCCCTCACCCAGCCGAGGATGCACGTCCCCCCTTCCCTATTTATACAACCCCCCCGCAACTCCGCTCCCCCCGCTTCCTGCCCCCCCTCCCCATTGCCCAGCTCCGCCAATGCTAGCGCAGCCTGAGCCCCCGTCCGGCCCCCCGCCTCCCCACCCCGCCCGCGGGGCCGGGGGCTGCAGTCTCAGCCCCCCCTCCCCCGACCAATGCAAACGAAGCGCCGAGCCAGCAAACCAGCTCCCAGTGTCCCTCCCCTCCCCGCCGAGAGTTGCGGCGATCGGGCGTGGGGGGGAACCGAGGGGTGCAGATCCGGGCCCCCCAGCCTGCGATGCGAACCTGTAGGTCGAGCGGGCGTCGGCCACCCTTTGGAGCCCTCCTTTGATGCGAGAAATCCCCAGAAGTCGCCTGCGACCGCCTCCCCGCTTCCAACCCCAAAGAGGGCCCGAGGTCCTGGCCGGGGCAGAACCTCCGGAGCTGCTTTTGCACCCCGCGCACTGACCGAACCGAATGGGCTGCGCGCCGGTTAGGGCTAGGGCGATGAGGCCAGCGCCCAGCCTCTCCCCAAAACCACCGCACGCCGAGCTTCGTGCCCCAGGGAGCGGGAAATCATCAGCTCAGGGAGGCAACAGCATGAGGGCGATGGACAGGAGCAGGGACCCCTAGGCCCCCCAGCAGTCCCCAGAAGGGTAGGGGTACCGGAGGGGTCGGGGAGCGCCCTCAGGCCTCCCCAAGCCCGAAGCATCCCCAAGCCCGTAGCCCTGCGAGACGCCGAGCGCTCTAGTCATGGGCCCTGCCGCCAGGCCTGGGCGCTTTGTCCCCGGCCCGCCCGGGGATGCTACCGCGCGAGGGTTAGACACCGAGGTTCGCCTAACCGGGAAGCGCTGATGGCCGCCTCCGGGCTTCCCGGCTCTGAGTCCGGGCTGCAGGCACCGTGTGTGCGGGCGGGAAGTTCCCACAGTTGCAAAGAGGAAGCGAAGTATGTGTTCCAAACTTTCCACGGTTCCAAACTGAGCGCTTCCATTAAGAGAAGCGGTGTGTGGGGAAAAGCATTCTGGGTATTAGCATGCAAATGAACGTGCCAGGCTTCCAACTCCGCTCGGGATTCCCACCGCCGCGCGCCTGGCTCGCGCCAAGCCACGCGCGCCCTGGGGCTTCCGGGCGTGGCGCCGCGGGAGGACTCGAGTTCAAATCCAGACCTCCTCCTTCTGGTTGTGTGTCCTGATGCCGGTCACTTGGCTTCTGGGAGTTTCATTTAAACTGAATCAGTTTCCTAACCTGTACACCGGGGACAACAGCACCTGTTTCATGAACTTATGAGGATTGGAAAATCATGTCTGTACAGGGCTTAATTCTGAGCTCATTCTCTCTCCCTGCATACTTCTGCCCTCCCTTGGGCAGGATGTGCCAAACTCCTGTTGGAGCCAATGAGTGAGCCTTAGAGGCTTGAGGAAAGTGACCTGGTCCTAGAGCCAGATGTGTGTTCCAAGCCCAAACTTACTGTGTCACCTCAGGCTTAAACTCTCTGAGCCACAGCTTTATTGGGCAGATTCTGGGAACAGGCAATCCTTGTGGTCGAGAATGCAGCTGGGAGCAGCCACAAAGAAAGAGTAAAAGGACTGATTACTGAGTGCTTACTGTATACACACATCCTTTCTCCAAAGTGGGTGTGGATATTCCCATCTATCGCTGGATAAACTAGAAAGGTGAGTGACTTGCCCAAGGCCACACACATAGTGGTGGTGCCAGGATTCCAATCGGTTACCCCAGCTGTGCCCCTTCCTCACCACTGGCTTCAAAACCTGGTCAATGGCTGCACATGAACCAGGAACAGGCTCTCAGTCTGCAATGCTTAGAAAACGAGGTGATATAACTGGCTTCTTTCCAGAGGGTTCACTCTGTGAAGGTGGATTCCTAGACAGCTGTCAGGACCCTCACCCACAGTGCTCTGAGGACATCAGGGAAAGTGCATTAGCCCCATTTTGCAGATAGGAAGCTTTTTGCAAATAGGAGCCTGAGTAGCCCAGGATCCCACCTTGGGGAAGTGGCCAGAGAGACAGGTCCAGACCCCACTTCTGACCCCAGCTGGAGCTTTTTCCTGCATGACACCTTGACAGTGTAATTGTGCTGTGGGGAGGGGGCTGTGGTGATGTCACAAGGTCCTCCATCTATCTCTGGGGCTCCCAGGAATCCATTCTGTAACTTCAGGCTTCAAGACATGTTTTCAGAGGGCCGGCCCGTGGCTCACTTGGGAGAGTGTGGTGCTGACAACACCAAGTCAAGAGTTAAGATCCCCTTACCGGTCATCTTTGAAAAAAAAAAAAGACCTGTTTTTCAGGACACATCTTTTATTTATTTTTTTAATTGAGGTGAAATTCACATTAACAAAATTAACCATTTTAAAGTGTATGATTCACTAGCACTTAGTATGTTCACAATGGTATGCAACCACCACTTCTATCAAATTCCAAAATATTTTCATCATCCCAAAAGAAAACTCCATACCCATTAAGAAGTCACTCCTCATTCCCTTGTCCCTCTAGCCGCTGACAACCACCAATCCGCATTCTGTCTCTATTAATTTACCTATTCTGGATATTTTATATAAATGGAGTTATACAATATGTGACCTTCTGGGTCTGGCTTCATTCACATTAGCATGATGTTTTCAAGGTTCATCCACATTGTAGCATGTATCAGTACATCTTTCCTTTTTATGGCTGAATAATATTCGATGGTGTGGGTATACATTTGGCACTCTGTATCCACATCCATGGATTCAACCAACCATGGATAGAAAATATTTGGGGAAAAATAACAATATAACAATAAAAAAGTAATACAAATAAAACAATACAGTATAACAACTATTTATATAACATTTACGTCGTATTAGGTATCATAAGTAATCCAGAGATTATTTAAAGTATATGGGAGGATTGTTTAGGTTATATGCAAATACTATGACATTTTATATAAGGGACTTGAGCATCTGCAGATTTTGGTATCCATGGGGTAGGGGGTGTGTGTCCTGGAACCAATTCCCCATCAATACCAACGGAGGACAACTGTACAGCCTTTCTGCATTCATCCATTGATGGCCTTTTGGCTTTAATGAATAGTGCTGCTATGAGCATTTGTGCACGAGTATTTGTTTGAGTACCTATTTTCAGTTCTCTTGGGTATATACCTAGGAGTGGAATTGCCGCATCATATGATAACTCTGTTTAACTTTTTGGGGGACCACCAAACTGTTTTTACAGTGGCTGTACCATTTTACATTCCTACCACACACATCTTTTTATAAGTAATTTTAGAGCTAATCAAACCTCCCATTATATGAATGAGCATGCCAAAGCCAAGAGAGGTTAAGTAACTTGTCCAGGGGGGTCAGGACTGAAACCAAACTTTTTTAAGTTCCTGACCTACCAACCATCAAGAGCCTTTGAAAACTTGGATTACCTGCCCAAGCATTCATTGATTGATTTGACAATCATGTCCAGTGAACAACTGAGTCAACCGTATTTATGAAGCTCTTTTTCCCTCAGCATCTGTTGAAAGAGCCCATCATCATGTTCTCAATTTCTAAGCCACACCTTGAAAAGATGCAGAGCTCAGAATTCCTGTGTCTGCCTCCTGCTGCGGGCCTGCCAGGCCCTCTTCTATTGCCATGGAAACCACACACCTCAGTTTTGGCAGCACGCCAGCTGGACAGTGAACTGAGAGCATCCTTGTCTCTCAGGCTAAGTGGAGCTGTCAAGGTCATTCATTCATTCCCTAGATTGGTATTTATTGAGCATCTATTAAATACCGGGGCTTTTTTTTTTTTTTTTTTTTTTTAGATGTTAGGGATATAGCAGTGAACAAGCTAGACCACAGACCTTGCCCTCAAGGAACCTGCAGCCTGGAAGAAGAGACAGACAGAAAACAAGGAAACACACGAAAAAGGATTCTCCTGGCTCCCTCCCCAGTTCAAATTTTCCCATCCTTCCAGGCCCTGCTCAAATCCACTTCCCCTAGATCATCCTCTCCAAGAGCCCAGTTCCAAGTGATAGCTCCTCTCACAATATTTTTTTCTTCTGATTGCAAAAGTGATATGTTCGTTGCAGAAAATGTAGAAAATGCATGAAAGCACAAAGAAGAAAAATTTTTAAGCATTTTGTGAATTTAAAAATCTCAAAACAAAACATTAAAAAATTAAAATTTCAAAATAATTAATTTCAAAAAAAGGAAGCTGGATGATTAGCTCAGTTGGTTAGAGCACGGTGCTGATCACATCAAGGTTCAATCCCTGTGAGTGTAGTAAAGAAGAATAAATGACATGTGTAATTTTACCACCAAGAATTAAGTGCTGCTAACATTTCCTTCTGGTCTTTTTCTCTTTCTACATATGTATAATATTTGTCTTTTTAAAAAACATTATTGGATCCTATCTTATACACCTCTTTATAATCTTGTCTCATAAAAATGTATTTTCCTTTCAACATGTTTTGAAGTTCCTCAAGGGCAGGGACAAGGCACTGATAATAACAAGAAATATTTGTTGAGCGCTATGCTGAGAGCGCTCCTTGGTTTACCCTCTGTAATCCTCATAACAACCCTATGAGGTACTTACCCTGATGATTCCCATTTTAGAGATGAGGAAATTGAAGAACGGCCAGATGAGGAAGAGAACAGAAAACCCAAAGTGTACTGCAGGGCAGAGCTGCATGGGGACCTCTTCCTGCTCGTTGGGCTTTCCCCAAAAACCCAGTCTGCCAGGCTTTGTTTAGGATCTGATGGGAGGAAGTGATAGAGGGAAGCACAGGAGTGAGGCCCCCTAGTTGCTGCCAGACAACAAGAAACCACCCCACTTGCCTTTATCAAGCTTGCTTAGAAGGTATGTGAAGCCAACACACTTCCTTTGCTGTCTTCAATGCTGGGCTGTGTTTGGCTCTGTAATAATAAGAGCAACAAAATCACTTGTTGAGCAATCACGTCACCTCAAGCAGGAACAGACCTCAGGGTTTGGAGCCAGACAGGCACAAGTTCTAGTTCCAGCTCTGGCTCTTGCTGACAGTGAGGTTTTGGGTGAACAGAGCCAGGAGTTCATTTAGTCCCCAGAGCTTTTCCCTGAGGGTAGGATCATTGCCCCCTTTTTATAGCGAGGTAAGTGGAAAGGTAGGTGGTTCCTCCAGGCCTGCACCAGGGGAAGATAGAGTCCAAAGTGAGCGCTGGCCTCCCTGACTCCAACAGCGAGACTCTTTCCACTGTACCCTGGACCTCTTTTCTTTCTTGACAGGTGGGTTTCCTGTGTGACTGGCAAGAGGTGCAAATCATCCACCTGCCCTGGAGGCCCAGCTCCTTGAGCTCCATAAAGGATTCTGCTGGAGGCGGAGGCTTAGGAGTTCCCACCTCCCTCCCCCACCCCAGTTATCTCAGCCCCTCTGTGCTGTGGTCTCAGGGATCTGACAGGGGACCCTGTGGGCCATGGTTTATCATCAGCCATGTTTCCTGCCTCTGTGTTACCAGCAGAGGCCTTAACTCTCTTTCAGTGAGTCAATAACAACAACAAATCTTCATATGCAATTGTTTTATATCTTGTATACTTTAATCTGTGAAGATTTTCTGTTTTGTTTCTGATTCGCTGAAGGAAAGTCAAGGTGCTGCTGGTGACATAGGGGCAGGAAACATGACAGATGATGAATTATCACATACACACAACTGAAAGGCAAATGGCCAAGTGAAGCAAATTGGCTACTGTTACAGAGAAAAAGTTAATATAAAAAGAGTTCTTAAAGATCAATTTTTTAAAAAAGCCCAAGAATTGAGGTATTCATTTCACTGCTTTTTAAGCATTTTGTGAATTTAAAAATTTCAAAACAAAAAAATTAAAAAATTAAAATTTCAAAATAATTTAATTTTTAAAAAAGAAGCTGGATGATTAGCTCAGTTGGTTCGAGCACGGTGCTGATAACATCAAGGCTCAATCCTTGTTGAGTGTAGTAAATTGTGTGTTAAAATGGCTACTTTTATGTGAATTTTACCTCAATTAAAAAAAAAAGTTTAAAAGAAAAAAATGGGCAAAGAGCACAAGACTGCAACTCACAGAAGAAGAAATACAAATTATCTATAAAAATAAAATATATAAAAACAAAATACTACCTCCAGCTTACTAATTGGTCTGTTTATTTTTTTATTTATTATTTTTTTTAAAAGATGACCGGTAAGGGGATCTCAACCCTTGCCTTGGTGTTGTCAGCACCACGCTCTCCCAAGTGAGCCAACCGGCCATCCCTATATAGGATCCAAACCCACGGCCTTGGTGTTATCAGCACCACACTCTCCCGGGTGAGCCACGGGCTGGCCCCATTGGTCTGTGTTTAAATGCACTTCCTCAAAGAGGCTGCCCCAGATGCCCTCAGCGGTTAAATCCTGTTGTGTCTCCAATAGTACCCTGTTACCTTTCCCTTTTCACAACACCTCCAACACCACTATTCCTCAAAATAATAATTACCTCTCAATTTTCTTCTTTTCCACTAGACAGAGGCTCTTTTTTTTTTTTTTTTTTTGTTTTTGTTTTTGTGACCGGCACTCAGCCAGTGAGTGCACCGGTCAGTCCTATATAGGATCCGAACCCGCGGCGGGAGGATCGCCGCGCTCCCAGCGCAGCACCCTACCAAGTGCGCCACGGGCTCGGCCCTAGACAGAGGCTCTTATGACAGGGACTCCTACTATCTTGTCACCATAGCCTATCCATTGCCCAGCACAGTCCATGACACACAGAAGGCACTCATAAATATTTACTGAATGAATAAACGAAAAAGATCATTTCTGGCTATCAAGCTGTTAGATGTTTTGTTAACCACCATTATGGCTGACATAACACTGGAAGGACCCAGGGTTCTCATACAATCGCTGCTGGGAGGGTGAATTGGTGCAACTTTCCGGAAAGTGGTTTGGCAATGTTTTTTAAAAGCCATGGAAATACACTGACCCTTTGACCCAGTAATTTCATCTGTAGGAATCTGATGAAAATATGTACAGCTCTGCTCCAAGATGTAGGTTCAAGAATGTTTGCTGGAATACTGTTTTTAATAATGAAAGCGGAAACCATCTAAGTTCCAACAGTAGGGGCTGATTACACAAACAGTGGTGGTAATGGTTGGGTGAGTTAAGCTTTTTAGCCAAGATTCCTGGGTGAAGTTTGCATCAACTTTGAGCACTTTGTGTCAGCAAAACCAGACTGTGAGAAGGCAGAATGGTCCCTAAGTCACTCCTGTTCTCTGACTCTTGTATACGATAGACAGCGTGGCACACTTTAGGTACTCAATACATTTTGTGTTTGTTGAACTGAATGGACCTCAATGGAGAGACTACAAGATGTGGGTAAAGAGGACCTTCCATGGATATCCATGCTGGGTCTCTATCTGAGAATCTTCCCAGAGCAGTGCCCTTCTCTGAGTCTGTTTCCTTACCAATAAGCTGGCTCAAAAATGGTAGTTGTTATAATTATAGCTGGCCACAAGGGTGATCAGCCTGGCTTGGATGCAGCCAAATTCCATACAAGCTGAAACTTGAACTAGCACTGGTCCTTGGGTTAAGTAAAGAAAGAGAAAAGATTATGTTGATTGTTTTTATTTATATTTATTTTTTGTTGGCTTGTATATACTGTTTTTATTTTTAATGTTTATTTTTTCATTAAAAGATAATTTGGAAAATGAAGAAAAGCAGAAAGAAAGAGAAAAAAATTAAATTACCCACAGCCCCACCACCCAAACAGAAGTACTAAAATGTCGGTGTATTTTCGTTTAGTCTTTTTTTTTCTATTTCAATGCATAGTTTTTGTTTTGTTTAAATAATACTAATGAATATATACAATTTTATGCTGCTTCTTAAATGAATCATGAACACATTGAATGTTAACACTGGGATTTGGAGGTAGGTGTGTTTGTGGGACACTTTCGGTTTTTACCTCAAGTACATCTATAGTGTTTTATTTTATTTTATTTTTACAATATAAATGGATTACTTTTGTCTTTTGAAAAGCAATAGAAAACCCAAAATATCATGAGTACTTTTCAAGGTATTATATAAACATTATAAATAAAATAAGTAAATATGAATATTATTTTTGCTGGCTGCAGAGCTTTCCAACTGAGTGATTGGTTACATCTTGATCTTGATTCTTTACCAGTTTTCTACTGTTGGACATTTAGGTTGTGTTTTAGTTTGTTTTTTGTGTGTGGTTTTTTTTTTTTTTTTCTTTTTCATTGCTACTATAGTCAGCACTGAGATGAACATCTTGCACATCAAACATGACATGTTTTAAAATGATCGTCTGATTTCATGTGTCAGACTAAAAATGGAAGAAGACAGATTGTGGGACCAATGGTGCTTTTTCAAGGAGTTTTCTACTGGGAATGAGAGGTAAATAGATTTTGGGGGGAAAGGGGAGCTTAAAACAACAGAAATGTATTCGGAAGTCCAAAACTTAGATTTTAAAATAAAAATTATTAGCTAACTGAGCCTGAGGTCCATTTCAGCTCAGGAACTTTGGCATTAGTCCAAGCTGGTTTATGGTCTCTCATTTCAGGCCCAGCCTAGGGTGAGGGGTAGGTAGAGATACAAGCAGAAGCTTTCAATCCACAGTCCACATTTACAAAACCACTGCCAAGCTCCTTCTGGTTTCTTCCTAGGTTAACTCCCCAGCTACCACCCATGCAGACCTGACATTGCAACATTCATGTGAAGAACATGGAAAGTCAAAGTGGTGGAGTAAACCCATATCCTCAGGGTTTCTTAAATCCTCACTTGTTTCTTAAATCCATTTCTAGCAACTGAAGTGAGCATAGGAAGAGCATCAGCTTCTTTGTCAAGGAGGTCTGGATCTATTTCCAGCTTTGTGATTTGGGGCAAACTTACTTACTTAAGGTCCCAGAGCCTAAGGGCTTCTTATAGAGATCAGTGAGAATATTACTATGTACGTTGTAAATGCTTAATCAATGGCAGCTATTTTGTTATCATTGTAACTCAGTGTTAAATGAGGTGATGAGGGAAGCACAGGGATTATAAAAGTATTATTAGGGATGATGGGACCTAGCCTAAGGGAATCAGAGCAGGCTTCCTACTGGAAGCCACAGCCAAATCCTGAGTGGTAAAGAAGAAAGGCCGCAGGGTATTTCTAGACCCTTCTCGGTGAGAATGTAGTATATTCCAATGCCAGGTGATTTCCAAACCTGGCTTTGTACTAGAATCCTGGGGGTGATGGTGGGGAGGATGTATAGGGTTACATGAGATTCTGGAGGCACCAGGCCAGTGGGAACTGCTATTTTATTTTATGCGAGGTACCTGGCATATAGTGGCTCTGGAACTTCACATCATGCACAACACCTGGTTTTCTGGTTCATGGCTGGTGCTCTGAAAGAAACAGAGGACTGGGAGTTGGAACCGGGGACCCAGGTGGAGTCTCCAGTCTTTGCCATCCTAGTTAAGTTCTTCCTCTCTCTAGCATTCAGTTCCCTCATCTGTAAAATGAGGGAGTTGACCTAGATGAGGGGTCTCAAACTCACATACCTCCAGGGGCGAGGGTAACTTGGTGAGATGTGTGGGCTTAGTGGGAACTACAGGGCTGAAGAAGGCACCACAGCAAAAGGGAGAACAGAGTCCAGCCAGTCTTGGGAAAGTGGGCTCAGTGTTGTCAGGTCTTCCAATTTTTCATGAGACTCTAGAAATCTGGAAATCTCCCGTTTTTGAATGGCAACCAGTCCAAAATTTTCAATAAACTTTGTGCTGGCCAAATGAAATAGGCCAGTGTGCTGGAATGGGCCTTCCAGCCCCCAGTTTATCATTCCTGGAATGGCTGTTCTCAGAGGAGTCCTCTGACTCATAGTTTGTCATTTTATGTGCCTGGAAATTGCTCCCAGGATTCACGGGTGAGTTCTTCTCTGCTGATGGGATGTAATATATGACCTTGGGCAGCAGTGTCAAATGCTTTGAGCCTGCAGCCTATACCCCCACTACAGGAGTGATCTGAGATGGGGCCTGGGCCTCAGCACAAGTCCCTAGTAGCCTCCAGAAACTCAGATTTCTTAGAAATTCCTAGAAACCCCAGCAGAGACCCCACCCTTGGCAGGCTCATCTGATCTACTAGACCCAAGGTGGCTGACAAAGAAATTGCAATGAATCAGAACTTGGACTCACAGGAAGCAATCCTGGGCTGAGCCTTAGGTATCATCTAGTTCAATTCCTCCGTTCTACAGACCCAGAGTGGGAAGCAACCTGCCCCAAATCCAGGAGGACCCAGATCCCTGCAAAAAGGACTAGTTACTAGTGAGCACTTAGGCTAGACAGGCCTGGGTTTAAACCCTGGCTTTGTCACTTGTTAGCTTTTGACTTTAGGTCTTTTTCTAAATAAATAAATATGTTCCATAATTCTTGCCTCTATGCCTTTGCTTGTGCTATTTCTATAACGGGAACTCCGTTTTCCCTACATTTATCTCCTCTAAAAAAAGTCTTGCCCATTTTTTCAACAGTTGTCTCAGATTTCAACTCCTCTCTAAAGACTTGTATCCATCTGTTTATTTGAATAGATCATACATTCACATATGCATTTAAAATTCAAGTGGTATGAAGTCTTTTTGATCATTATCCCAGTATCTTTGGCCTTTCCCACCATTAAACAAACACCATGTACAGCGTGAGGTCTTGTAACAAAGGGAGACTGGTTATGAAAGTTAAGATTCATTCTGGGATGAAATTCTATGCAACCATTAAAAATGAAAATATTCACAAACTGTTATTGAGTTAAAGAAGAGGTTACCACTTCCTATAAAAAGTAGGATCTCCATTTTGGCAGAAAAAAAGAAGGCAGGCACGGTAGGCATAGAACAAAAATTGAGGACGTGCAGCAAAATCTTACCAGTGGCATTGAGTGGGGGACAAAACTATGAGTGAATTTTTTTCTAATTTCCTTTTCCTGCTATTCTTTACTTTCAGGAATTTTCTACATAACCATGTATTCGTTTTTAGTCATTATAAAATAATAGTTCTTTACGCTGTTGAATCTTTTATACTCTTTGGCCACCCAATAACTCTGGTATCAGAAAAGTAAGGATCATTATTCCTATTTTAGAGACTGAGGTTAGAGGGGTGTTTAGGATTTGTCCAAAGTCTGAAGCTAAGGCATGGAGCCAAGACTGAAACTCAGATCCCCCCAAATTCTGTTCTTTGCTTTCTTAGGAGAAATCCCCCAGTCACTTCCTCAGTTCTAGCCATCCACATGGGTTATCTAAAGATTGTGCAAGGGGCAGAGAGGCCAGTAGAAACAAAGACACAAAATGACATCTTGACTGGGACTGGGGAGCTTTATCTAATGTTGACTTCCACATACACACAGGCATATGTCTGTGCCTTCACCAATAGAAACATGTATTGTTTTTTTTTTTTTTTGGTCTTTTTTTTTTTTTTTTTCGTGACCGGCACTCAGCCAGTGAGTGCACGGATCATTCCTATGTAGGATCCGAACCCGCGGCGGGAGCGTTGCTGCGCTCCCAGCGCCGCACTCTCCTGAGTGCGCCACGGGCTCGGCCCGAAACATGTATTGTTTTGATTAAAGCTCTTTTGGAAACAAACAGCAAAGATCTATTCAAATTAGCTTAAGTGAACAAAAAATGAATTTTCCAGAAGGGCAATGTCACATTTACTAAACCCCAAAGTAACAGGGCCTCAGCAGGCCTGGAAGGAGACATGGGAAGGAGTCAGGAGCCCTGGGAATCAGAGCTCTTTTGGCTGTACGTAACAAAGTCAACTCAAGCACCAAAGTAAAAAGGACTCTATTTGAAAGACACAGGGTGTCTCCCGGAACCCACAAGCAGGAATGCCAGCAGGCCTAGAAGCAGACAGAAGAGCACTCTGGGGACCAAGGAAGTCCTTTCTCTCCATCCTTTGTCTCTAACTTGCTTTTCCCAGGCTGCAGAACAGCTTCTCTACATCTCTGGTCTGGAGGGAAGGGAAGAACTTGCCTGCTCTCCACCTCCCCAGTTTTATATGTGTTGTTCCAGCCACACAGAAAGACTGGCTCTCTCGCCAAATTCCTGAGGGAAGGACTAACTGGCCAGACTTGGATCCGCCACCAATTTTAGCTTTGGTCAAAGGCAGGATCACATGATGCAAACGTGGCATCCAGGAGCCGGCCCTCATTTCTTCTTTCCTCTGAGCATTCTTGCCCTCTGTAGACTGGCCTTCTCTTATTCCTCCAGCTCACGGCAGAAGATGGCTACACCATGGACCCCAAATTTTGTCATGTTCCTCATCCCAGCCACACAAAAAACTGCTAGAACTGTTGAGCTCCAATGCCAAATCCCCTGGAGAGAAAACTGGATGAGCCCAACTCAGGTCCCTCGTCCACCTTGGTGCCATCCTGTGGCCAGGAGGAGGGAGGGAGTCCTGTCCTACCAAATGGCTTCCCTGACCCACACTGTGGGAGGAGGGCAGGGCTCAGAAAATGTGGATTGTTATAAACTGGGCAAACACCTCATTAGATGAGGGCTTTTCCTGATGCAATTACATCTTGTCATGGCTGTTCAGCTTGAAAGCATCTTCATAAATGAGAGGCTAGCTTTGCTGTCTTTCACTAAATCCCTGGAAAAACTGGTACATCTTTGCTTTTTAAGGACATCAGGATGAGAAACCTGTGTACCGTAGGGCTGGCTCAGTTGGTTAGAGTGCATTGTTATAATACCACGGTTGAGGGTTTGGAGCCCCATACAGCTCAGCCGCCAAAAAAAAAAAAAAAAAAAGAAAGAAAAAAGAGAAATCTGTGCATGCTGACTATGTAATTCAATTCCTTTAACATATTGAACACCTACCTTGGATGAGACACTGTGCCAGGCCCGGGAGGTCCAAAAATGATCTGAAGTTGTCTCTGCCCAGGAGGTTCTGCTCCCTTACCCAATATTGTGTTTATATCAGTCAAATTCATTTCAAAATCCGTTATTTCCAACATAGCCTGCTTTGGAATTTCCACCCAACTGCACTAGGAGGCACTAAATTGCACAAATTCATCTGAGAGTTGAGATCACAGGAACTAATAATGCACTTGATCTCTTTGCTCAGAATCATCATTTTTAAAAACAAAAATATTATGAAGACCATTGATAATGGTGAAATTAATATCCGGTTGGGATTTCCCACGTAGCCTCGGAGGCCTGTCATTATAGAGCCAAATCTGGGCCAGACGCACTGGTGATGCTCGTGGTGTTATCAATGGCTCTGCTGAATGCACGGGAGGAGCACATTCAATATGGGGAGTAGACCTGTCCCATCTGGGTGCAAGTCCCTATTCTTCCATTTACTAGCTGGGTCACTGTGGATGGCTCAGCTCCCCACTCTGAACCTTAGTTATCGCCTCCCTAGAAAAGGGCACAGAACCACAGACTAGCAGCTGTTCCTTCAGGGAGGAGTGGGTGATTTCACCAAGCCCCAAAAGGAAAATTTCTCTTATTTACTTCATTAGCTATTGTTTGAATTAACCACAGAGAGCTTGTGTTTCTCTTACATTAAAAAAAAAATTTTTTTTTTAGGCCGAGCCCGTGGCGCACTCGGAGCGCAGCTGACGCTCCCACCGCGGGTTCGGATCCTACATAGGAATGGCCGGTGCGCTCACTGGCTGAGTACCGGTCACGAAAAAGACCAAAAAAAAAAAAAACTTTTTTTTAACTCAGACGAGAATGGACAAAGGCAAATTAAATAAAAAAAGTTGAGCATCAGCTTTTGACGTGGCTTGGTACATGTTGCTGTTAATATCATTCTTGTACTAAAGCTAAGAAAATGGTGCTGCTGTCTCAGTTGGGTTTTTTCTCTCTTTTTTACCTCACTAAGAAGCAGAGATCCTAGGATTTCTCTTTTGGCTGCACCCAGGACTGGCTATGTAATTTGCAGGACTCAGTGAAAAATGAAAATGAAGGGCCCCTTGTACAAAAGATAGGGGGGAACAGTGCTGTTGAAAGTCATAATAATAATATAAAGTTTTTTCCTTTCTTCTAAGGTCGCTCTCTGGACTTGTCATGTGTTTTCTATTTGCTATTTATTTGCATTTTGATGTCATTCTAAGTAAAGAAAAAATAAGTTTAAATCATTAGCATAAAATTTGTAATTCACATTTATATTGTGTGATGCCCATTTTAAATGCAAATATGAGAGAATTTAACTGTAAAATCACCAAATTTACACAATTTGCATGTTGTAGCTCACACATGCATATGTATTTTGTTTTTGCTACAGCAGTGGAAATACTGCACAGAAAAAACTCAACTTTTTTTTTTTTTTTTTTTTGGCAGCTGGCTGGTATGAATTCAACTTTTTAATTTCACTTCTTGATACATGCACATCCTACTAGCACTCTCTACCTCCAGCTTACTGGTGCGTGAGGAAGGACTGAAGGGAAAAAGAACTACGGGTTGCCTATCTTTTCCTTTCCTTCTATCATCCTTTTCAGCAAAGTAGTAAGTACAGGGAATATGATAGGGTTCCTTGGTCACTTGTGTTTCTTAGAAGCCATCACCTCTTTCTGTGTTCAAAGCAAGCTCTGATTCAAATGGAAAGCCTGGCCTCTTGGAGCCGTCAATGCCCCCCATTTAGTCTTCCCCACTGTCTTAGTCCATTTGTGCTACTATAACAAATATCTGAGACTGGTTAATTTATAAAGAACAGGAATTTATTTTTCACAGCTCTGGAGGCTAGGAAGTCCAACATCAAGGCACCCGTAGTTTCTGTGTCTGGAGAGGGCTTGCTCTCTGCTTCCAAAATGGTGCCTTGTTGCTGTGTCCTCGTATGGCGGAAGGCGGAAGGGCAAAGGGTAGTAGGGAGCTCCTTTCAGCCTCTTTTATAAGAGCACTAATCCAATCATGAGGGCTCCAAAGGCCTCACCTCTTAATACCAGCAACGTGGGGTTTAAGTTCCAACATATGAATTTTGGAGGGATACGTACATTCAAACCATAGCTCCCACTTAACCTTGTACTTGCTTTGAGTGTTGCTGAATATGCATTTTCGGTGCACTGGAATTCTGTGCTCACGGGGCATCAAAAATGCTTTATGGGAATGAGGCAGCAAGAAACTGCAGCGTACACACATATTGTGGGTATCTCTTCTGTTCCACTGTTCCATGGGACTTCACTTACAAAACACCAGTACAAAGATATCATGAAGAATTCCAAGACGGTGGCAGCAGAGAATTAAACTCCAAGTGTGGGGCTCTTCTGAGTGAGATCACAAGCCCATGATGCCAGCTGTGGCTGTCCCCTCCTCAGCCCAGTGGAGTCTACACTACATGGTCAGCAGTTAAGGGCAGAGTGCTCTGGATGAAGAGTTAGGAGTTTTGTTCTGGCTCCAGCAATGCCTCTGGTTTCGGCCACACCTCGGACTGAACAACATCACTTTAACAGGGTCCAGTTACATCTATAAGATTATTTCCATGCCAGCTCCAAAGCCTACCCTGGTCTCTTCTTGATGATAATCCTCTTTCATCCTTCAGGTCTCAGCTTAAATGCCACCTCCTTAGACAGGTCTCCCCTAAGAGCCCTATCAAATCCCACCCCCCAATATTGTTTTTATCACTACACCCTTTTTGTTTACTTCCTTCATGACACTTTCTCCAAATTGTGATGATATATTTATTTGTGTGTTTAGTTTTCTTTTCACACTGCCCTCTCTCCCTAGCCAGAATGTAAACTCTGCCAAGGCAGGCAATGTGTTGTGATGGTTCCCTCCTCTAACCTAAAGCAGTATCGGTCTGAATGAGAGTTGGACTCCAGAAGTATTTCCCATGGAGATTCTAATGAGCCAAAAATTGTTAATGAAGAGAAAAAGCACACATGTTATAATATTGAGTTAAAAGAAATAAAGGGTACAAAACTAAATATAAAGGATAATCCTCAATTTTGTCTAGGAAAAAAAGTAAATGTGGAGAAATATATCTGCAGGATGCATGCATAAATTGCTAACAGTGGTGGAATTACATGTGATTTTTCACTTTTTTTAAAATCTGTGTCTAAATTTTCTGTATTGAATACTTACTACTTTTGTAATAAGAAAAAAAAAGTGTTTTTGGCAGCTTGCCAGTTTGGAGTTCCAAACCCATGACCTTGTTATTGCAAGACTGTACTCTAACCAACTGAGCTAACAGGCCAGCCCAGAAAAAATATTTTAATATAAACTATTACATGTGCCTTGAAAGAGGACCTAAAGGAAAACATACAAAAATAGTGATAATGAATGGTGGGACTATGGGTGTTCAATATGTAGAGTGTGCATAAAGCAAATGTACTTCACAAGGCCTGGTTATCCAAAGCCTTGCAGTTTCAAATACTGACCTTGCAAAGGACAGGAAAATTTCCCCAGGCTATATAGTCTCTGTTGTAAGATAAAAAATTGTAACACAGCAAGGTTGCTGGCTGAAAGACAGACAGGTTACTGATTGATATGTAAAGATACTGGGAAATTGCTGTAAGAAGAGAATGTTTGCTAAAATCAAGCTTTAGTTGGTGGATCAACTTAACTTCTTGAAAATTGCATTATGGAATGCCTATTGTTAAACTTGTTAAACTGTACTTAGCAAAAACCCCACCTATATTCTCTTCCTGTAACTTCCTAGTCTAGAGAATAAATGCGGGAAGAGAACCCCAAGTCGTGGTTAATTTCCCAAATGGAAGAAATGCCTCACTCTTGAGGGTTCTGGGAGATTAACCCCTTTTGGGGGCTTCTCATGGCTCAGAAGAGATGGGCTTTGAGTAATCTTTGGCAGCTCCATCACCCAAGGGAAAAGGGGTGACAAATCCATGGGAGGCAAAGCAACAAATGGTGACCCCGATGTGATAAATTCTGGGTCCACTGATCAGAGACCGACCTGCCAAGCCTTGGAAAGGAAAAGAAAGAGTATGTCTGCCACTCATCCTGACAAAAGGGAGTCCCCGACAAAAGGGACAAAAGAAAGAGGACGTCTGCCACTCATCCTGACTAAAGGGAGGCCCCTACAAAAGGGGGGAAAAGAAAAAAGATGCCCAGAAAAAAGGAAAAGGACATCTACTCATCTCGTCAAGAGGAAAATCCTGGTAAGAGGGACTCACCCTGGTAAAGGGGGTCATAGGGGTGGCTTTTGATTAAGCAACTGCGTGCTTGCTGCAGTGTCTAGCTAGGGCTTTGCCCAGAAGTTTTGCTTTCTTACTCTCTCAGCTCTCTGTCTATTCTTGCAATTATGGGTAGTTTACTGTCTAAGAGGGAAGTTCAACATAGTTCTGTCCTTCTATGTCTCCTTAAGGCAGTAGGTTATAAAGTAACCAACCACCATCTGACTGAATTAATATTGATTATAGTGGTTTGGAAATTTTGTTGAATTTCTTTAAAAATTATTCAGAACCTTAACAAAAGGAAAAAACATGTTTATGTCATTAAAGAGGATGAAAAACAATTCTCTCCTCCTCCTCCTCCTCTCCCCCACCTCCACCTTTGGAGGCAAATAACTCATTTATTCCCTTGATGGAGCCCTGTCTTAAAGAAGGACATAACATGGGAGTTGATGCTCGTCATGTCTTTCCTGTTGTAGGAACTGGGATTCAGTCGAGACATGAAAAGCTCCCATTCTCCTTGTTTGAAAGATTTATTTATTTATTTATTTTTAAATTTATTTTATTTATTGAATCAAAATCGATTATACATATTTTGGGGGTTGAACATTGAGATATGTTGGTTAAATCAATATTACTAGCATATATATTGTTACAAATCATAATTATTCTTTATGCCCCTTGTCCAACTTCGCCCCTTCCCCCATTCCCTCTCCCCCCTCTAATTGCCCTAGATTTCTTCTCTCCTTCTGAAAGAGTAATGGTTACTCTGTTAACTTGTTGCCTAGATGATCTGTCCAATTCTGAGAGGTGTGATCAGGTCCCCCAATATTATCATAGAGCAGATGCTTCTTCTGTCAGTCTGAAATGGGTTTTGTGGAAAGAGACATCCTCTTCTTTTCTTTGTCTGTGCTGGTGACTCTTCTTGAGTGAATGCACTCCAGTGGTTGGCGGACCATCTGCGTGGTGGCTATGGCTTCTTGCCACTTTTGCAGCAGCCATGGTTATTGTGGTGGCTATGGTGGGTCACCCATGAGGAGGTGCTGTTTTTGGCATGCTCCTTGGCACTCGTGGTATGCCTGGTTGTGGGGTGTGTTTGGCCCTCTTCTCCATGCCTCTGGTCCCTGGGTAGGCCCCAAGGGGCAGGCACCATGTGTCTGGTTGTGGGAGAGGGGTCCAGTCCCCTTCTCCATGTCCTGGATCCCTGGGCAGGCCCCAAGGTACTGGCACAGTGTGCCTGGTTGTGGGAGGAGGGTCCGATCCCCTTCTTTATACCTTGGGTACCCAGGTGGGCCCCAAGGTGCTGGCATGGTGTGCCTTGTTGTGGGAGGAGAGTCTGGTTCCTGGCTCCGTGCCTCAGGTCACTGGGTGGGACCCAAGGTGCTGGTTTAGTGTGCATGGTTGTGGGAGAGAGCTCTGGTCCCCTTATCCATGCCCTGGGTCCCTGGGTGGGCTCTGAGGTGCTGGCACATTGTGCCCGGTTGTGGGAGGGTGGTCTGGTCCCCTTCATGCCCCGGGATGGTGGGCAGGCCCCTAGGCGCTGGCTTGGTGTGCCTGGTTATGGGAGAGAAGTCCAGTCCCCTTATCCGTGCCCTGGGTCCCCGGGTGGGCTCCAAGGTGCTGGCATGTTGTGCCAGGCATGTTGTGGGAGGGTGGTCCGGTTCCTGACTCCATATCCTGGGTCCCTGGGTGGGCCCCAAGGCACTGGCTCAGTGTGCCTAGTTGTGGGAGAGAGGTCCGGTCCCCTTCTCCTTGCCTCGGGTCTCTGGGCAGGCTCCAAGGTGCTGGCGTGGTGTGCCTGGTTGTGGGGGGGGTCCAGTCACCTTCTCCATGCTTCAGGTCCCCAGGCCAGCCCCGAGGTACTGGTGCAGTTTGCCTGGAAGTAGGAGCCCGGTCCCCAGATCCATGCTTCCATGGCAGGCCCCAAGGTGCTGGTGGTGTGCCTGGGCCAGAACTAATTTTTTGTCCTTTGCTTCTAACACAGGGGAACTTCCTGTGGGAACCAGTACTTGAGTGTGTGGTTGTTTAAATTTCTACTTTGCTGCTGTTTCCCTAGGGAAGGCTTTTTGTGCAGCTCAGGGTTTAATGGTTGACCTCATAGGAACTTCCGGCTCTCCAGAGACCCGGTGGATCTGTGTTCTGTAGAATCTCTGATCTGGGCCTGAGTTTTTTCATCAAACTGCACCCCATGCAATTCTGCATTTCTGACCAGTCTCCTCTGAGTGATCCTGTGTTGATTGGGGGGCAGATCAACTGTCCTTACTGTGTCCCAGTATTCTCCCAGTGGGCACGTCTCCCCCACCGCCCATGCTGCAAACATTTCCCATGGGATGAGCCCTGAGCCGGTCCCTTGCAATGACTCACCAGCCTCTGAGTGGCTCCCTTTTTTCAGTTGTTCTGGCTCCTCACTCCTGCGTGGGTCCACAGGAACCCTATTAGTGGTCTTGCTGTCCTGGGGGCCACCAAGGCCCTCTTCTCCCCTGGTGCCTCCAAGTAACTCCATCTGAAGGGCACAGCCACGGCTCATGCCGGCTCCTGCTCCATGCGCTCATCAGCTCCAGCCTTAAAGCAGCCATGGCCCGAAATGCTCAGAGCAGCTTTTTCTTTCTCTCATCATGGCTTCTCCTGCCTTCATGAACTCCGTTGGTCTCTCCTCCTCTTCCCCTGAGCTCCAGTGGCCCCGGCTTGGCTGATATTACATTCATATAGTTGTAAATTTGGTTGATTTGTGGGAGAGAGTGACCTCTGGACCGTCAATTTTGCCACCTTAATTGGATCCCTTCTATGTCTCCTTAAGGCAGTAGGTTATAAAGTAACTAACCATCATTTAACTAAATTATTATTGATTATAGTGGTTTGGAAATTTTGTCAAATTGCTTTAAAAATGATTCATAACCTTAACAAAAGGAAAAAATGTGTTTATGCCGTTAAAAAGGATGAAAAACAATCCTTGCCTCCTCCTCCCCCCCCCATCTCCACCTTTGGAGGCCTTGTTCAAAAGATTTAAAAAGAGCATAACAGAAGATGGCTTACATAGTACTTTTACTAAGGGATACTTAGAATCAATTGCTAATGGGTATAATAGGACCCCTTGGCATTGGAAAACACTTGGAAAAACTGTTTTAACTCCTGCTCAATATACTGTATGGCTACAAGAATATCGGGAAGCCTTACATGCTATTTCACTCAAAAATTTACGAAATGAGGTTCAAATTAGCATGGACACGTTACTTGATCAAACAACTAGAGCAGCCATAAGGCTTGGAACAAAATTCCTGAAACAAAATCTAAACTCCAACCTCTTGCTTCCCCTGATGTGATTTTGATACAAAGATTAGATAAGACTCAGCCACTTTGGACATTATCTGTTGAACAAAAATTAATTACAGATTTGGGGGCTGATCTTACCATAATTGCTAAAAAGGATTGGACTCCATTTTGGAAAGTAACTTCTTCACCAGTTACACTTGATGGATTAGGCAGGTTCAAAATTCCTTATCAAAGTAAAAATCCTTTGTTGTGTACTGGCCCTGGGGGACAAACTGCCTCCATTATGCCTTATGCTCCAGATCTACCTCAAACCCTATGGGGCCAAGACCTCCCGGCTCAATGGGATATTTATATTGGGACATCTCCTTCAAAATTTATCATGATGGCCACGGCCACAGTCCCACCAGTCAAATTACAATGGACCCCTGGTCCTCTGGTTTGGGTGGAACAGTGGCGTCTTAAAGGGGAGAAATTAAATCAAGCTACTTTACTGGTTAAGCAACAGTTACAAATGGGACATTTAGAGCTATTGCATAGTCCCTGGAATACTCCCACTAAATCTTTTGCTACTGTTAGACAGGGACCCACTGAGCCTTATACAGATTTTACTAATTGTCTTCAAACTGACAATGCTCATGACAATCCAGAACTGCTATCACAAGTTCATTTACATTTAGTCAAACAAGTTAGTAAAGCTGGTTTACAAGTAGCTCCAGATAAAATTCAAAAAAAGGAGCCTTGGAAATGCCTTGGTTCTTTGATCACTCAGAGAAATATATGGCCACAAAATACATCTCTTCCATATTCAGGAGCCTTTTACTTTAAATGACTTACAAAAATTACTTGGCCACATTAACTGGCTTCATCCTTCTATGGGTGTTCCATCTTATCAATTACAACATTTGTTTAATACCTTGAAGGGAGACCCTGATGTGCCCTCCCCTCATTACTTATCTGAAGAAGCAGAATTAGAATTAAAACAGATTGAATCCTTTTTACATTCCAGACAATTAATACGTGTTGTTAAATCTCAAGTCATTCATTTCATTATTTTAAACACCCCATATAGTCCCACAGGTTTGCTTTGCCAATTTGTTCCTCAAATAGGAGTCATTGAATGGATTTTCTTACCCCATCAACAAAAAAGGAAATTATATACTGAATTGGAACAATGTATTTGGCTGCTCACTGGGGGTGGACACCGTTGTCAGTGCTTGCTGGGTGTGATCCTGATGTTGTTAATCCTGGTCTTTCTGGGGCTGATTTTTGCACTGCCCTTGAGCGATCGGAGTCTTTGCAGATGGCTATGGTTGATTTTGTTGGTGAGATGCAGTTCTCATTACCCCATGATAGAGTCTTGCAGGGACTCCAAGTGTTTCCCATGCAGTTGGAATCCTGTTTGTCCCCTGTTCCCTTCCCTCGGGTGCTGGTTGTGTTTGTCGGCAGTTTTGGTGGATCAGGAGGGAGATCTGTGGCATGGTGGGAGCAGGGAATCTAGAGGCATTTTGTTGCTGTCCATTGTGGGTCCACTAGGGGGGCTGGGTTGGCAGCTGCCATTGCAGCTTTACAACATTTTTACAATCAGCCACTTAATTTAGTAGCTGACTTTGCCTAGAAGTTGAAGTCTTACAGGTAACTCAAGATGCATCTATCCATGAGGGAAATGATTTTCTTTTATTTGAAATGTTTGGACACTTATAAAAACTTATTCAAAAAAGACATCATCCTTTCTATGTAACTCACATGCATTCTCATTCTGGTCTTCCTGGCCCTTTATCAATTGGAAATGATATGTCTGATCACTTTGTTATGTATAATAATGTTTTACAGAAAGCTATTGGTTCTCATCAGTTTTTTCATCAGGGTGCACGAGCTTTGGCTAACATGCATCAGACCTCTTACAGGCAAGCTCAAGATATTGTTTGTGATTTTCCCAATTGTCAGAGGTTTTCTAAATCTAATTTCCCTGGAGGAGTTAATCCTCAAGAAATAAAAGGTACTGAAATCTGGCAAATGAAAGTCACTCGTTATTCTCCTTTGGGATGTCTTAAATATTTACGTTACTGTTGAGACTTACTCTGGTTTTATTCATGCCACTGCCCAAACAGGAGAAACTGCTAAACATGTTAAAAAACACTGTCTTTCTGCCTTTGCCACCATGGGGATTCCAAATCAAGTTAAAACAGATAATGGACCTGTAGAATATACTAAAAAGCATATGTACCTCACAGGGCCTGGTTTTCCAAAGTCTTACAGTTTCAAATATTGACCTTGCAGAGGACTGGAAATTTTACTCAGGCTATAAGTCTCTGGTATAAGATAAAAAATTGTGACACTGCAGGTTGCTGGCTCAAAGACAGACTAGTTACTGATTGTTATGTAAAGATACTGAGAAATTGCTGTTAAGAAGGAATGTTTGCTAAGATCAAACTGTTGTTGACAGGACCACTTAATTGCCTTACTGGAATGTCATCTGGTTTGTTTCACTGAAAGTTACCAGCCTATATTGTTAAACTATAACCCCACCTATGTCTCTTCCTGGTCTGGAAAATAAATGCAGGAAGAGAACCTCAATTTGGTGTTAATTTCCCAAATGGAAGGGTTGGCTTTTGCTTGAGTATTCCCAGGGAAGTTAACCACTTCGGGGTTTCTCACTGCTCAGAAGAGATGGGCTTTGAGTAATCCTTTGCATCTCCGCCACCCAGGGGAAGTGGGTGACAAATCCATGGGGGGCAAAGCAACACAAAGCAACATGGACTGGCATACACCTCCAAAGTCTTTCAAGTATTCTGTGACAACTGGAACATTAAATATATCACAGGAATCCCATTTAACCCCACTGGCCAGGCAATTATTGAAAAAGCTAATGGTCTTCTTAAATCTCAAATAAGTAAACAAAGGAGGGGTAATATAGATATAGGACTGGCCTCTCATGGACAGGTCTTTAAAGTTCTGTTTACACTAAATTTTTAAAATTGTAACTCTCAAAAATTAACGGCCACAGAGTGACACTTTATACCTCCTAAAAGGAGACCTTGACCCTCGGTTTTATTCTGCCACCTGCCAACGGGACCACAATTGTTGGGACCTGTCAAATTGTTAACATGGGGGAGAGGATATGCATCTGTTCTTTCACTCACAGGCCCACTATGGATTCCTGCTAAGGCTGTCAAACTTTATTATGTGGATCCCCCAACCAGACAAAGAATTGAATCTGATCGCAGAGTCTCAACGCCTCACCATCACCCCTCAATCCATCTCACCAGGGATGGTACACATCAGACCACCAGTAATGAAAATAATGACAACAAGCTCCAAATTGACCTGGGGTAAATTTAAAGACTTCAACAGTCAAATAGCTTTCAGTAGCTCAGTCCTTAAGCTCAGTAACTCATTTGAGAAACAAAAACTAACCTAAAATCTACCCATTTAACTAGATAGTCTCAAATTTTCTGGCATCCAGCTGGTTATCTTAAACAGACTTCTAAATTCTCATCTATGTATTTCTTCACAAAATCCTCTGGTAAAGTTCTATGCTATTTTTTTAAAAAGGAAAACTTTCTCTGCATCTTCTTGAAAAGGCTTGCATACTTTGCTTTACAATGTAAATTTGTTATCTTGCTTTCTTTAAGTCAGGGTGAGGCCTCACCAATAAGTCTTTTTAAAAAAACACAATCTAAACCTGACTACTTTTTACTAGTGAGCTTTTTTTTACATCTTGAACAAAGCCTATAATATCCTTGTTTGTTCTTGTTTATGTCTGCATATATGTGTGTGTAAGCTGTATGTTATGTCTATATGTTCATGTCTGTGTGTGTAATTGTGTTGTCTGCAAGGTACCAAATTGGCTTATAATTAATGTGTGCTCATTAAGTAAATAAGCATACTTTTCGAGTTCACATGACTTAAATTTTCTAAAGTTTTGATAAATATATTTTCAAAATTTGATTTAAACCTTTTACCTAAATTTGTCTCTAGGTCAATATGTCTCCTTGCTATCTCAGCTCTGCCTCCTGGCCATGCTGGGAGAAACAATATCTTTTAGACATTATCTTTGTAAATACCACCCTCTGTCTTAAGCTCCACATGCCTCCAAATGCCATGTGGAAACCCGGGACCTAAAATGGCTAGTGAAAGGAGACCTATGCCCAATATTGCATAGGCCCTAGTTAACATTAACTGATAAGGGTATAGATCTAATACACCAAGTATTTGGCTGGGAAACCATAAATATGTATTTGGTAAAAATAGCTAAAACTCAAGCTGGACTTTGTATAATTTGCTCTAATAAATGGATGCCTATTTACTAACCTGAATGTATAAAAATGTTCTTATCAGCACACATCATTATCTGGGTTTACTAATCAAACAGGATCACTAGAGGTCTTTTCACTTGACTGCTCTTAATACAAAATTGTAAAAGGTTTTCTTTGTCCCTTAGATAACTGGTTTAAGAAACTTATTTCTTTTTTTTTTTTTTTTTTTTTTTTTTTTAAAAAGATGACCGGTAAGGGGATCTTAACCCTTGACTTGGTGTTGTGAGCACCACGCTCAGCCAGTGAGCGAACCGGCCATCCGTATATGGGATCCGAACCCGGGGCCTTGGTGTTCTCAGCACCACACTCTCCCAAGTGAGCCACGGGCCGGCCCTAAGAAACTTATTTCATGATAATTTCTTGTGCTCTCTGCCTTTGAAACCCTCTGTCACTTTGATTTTACTTTTTGTAATAATTTGTGATTTTATTCAACTAAGTGTTTTAAGCCTTTTGTTACTTGACAAAGCTTTCCAAAACTGAAAGCCCAACCTTTTCAGTTTAAAATAACTTTGAGGAATTCCAAGGGCCCTGGAGCTTCTCAAAGGATATATAAGAAATGTATCAAAACTAATTGGCTTATTTAATAAATTAGACTATATGGGAAAGCATTGTGAGTACTGAAGGTGTTATGGATGTGTTCCAAAATTCTAATGAAGTACCTGATGGGTTTGTGAAATTGTTCACAAAGGTCAAAACAACAAAAGTTAATTAGTGAACTAATTTAAAAGAATTATGGTTTTTTACAATTTCCTTATTTTGAAACACTGCTGGTTCTCTTAATGTTTTGTTTTCCAAATTTAAAAAAAAACTCTCTCTCTCTTAAGCTATCTATAACTAACAACAGTTTGGTAAAATATCACTTAAAATAGAGATAAAAGTATTTGTTTTCTCCCTATTTGATGCCCCCAAATTTAATTACTTTAAGTATCCTTATGATTATTATGGCAATGTGGCTATTTTTATAAGTTCAATGAAAATTAACTCTCTCTCTTTATAACAGGACATAATTTAAAACTTTGGATATAAGATAGCATGTCTCACTTCAAAGTTGCTAACCCCTCTTTCATGTTGCCTGAATTTGGCCTAACTGCTGCTTCATCCTGCTGTTCATCCTTCCACCCCGACATGGGACAGATCACCACCTTGGAAAGGGCTTCCCAGCAGTGTGGGATTTATGCAAAGAAAAGTAAGACCTTTTCAATCAAAATATTGATCATCAGTGCTTTTTCTGAGGAATGCCTTGATCATAAAGGGGGAAATAACGTCTTCTCTACAAAAGCAGTTTTCTAAATTTTCCTGTCCTTAAAGAGGGTGTTTGTAACTTGGATGAGACATCCTGTTCTTAAACAAAAGACTGGTAATTGATCAAAAATTTACAAAGACTAGATGCTTTGAAAGCAGTAAAGTCCTGGACAGGTGAACTAATAACAGCAAACTCTCTGGACTCAGAATCAACTAATATATGGAGCAGAATCCTGTTCCAGAGTTTCAACAACTGGTAATTACACCCAATTCACAGCACCTGGAATGATGCAGATGCAGCCACTCTGAGATGATGACATCATCAGTCCTCACCTGAAGTAAATTAAAAAGACTTGGCATGATGGGCCGAGCCCGTGGCGCACTCGGGAGAGTGCGGCGCTGGGAGCGCAGGGATGCTCCTGCCGCGGGTTCGGATCCTATATAGGAATGGCCGGTGCACTCACTGGCTGAGTGCCGGTCATGAAAAAGACAAAAAAAAAAATAATAATAAAATAAAAAATAAAAAATAAAAAGACTTGGCATGCTAAATGATACCAACTTTCCTTTATATACTTTTGTCTTAACTGTGAAAACCTGATCTATAGCTTTTGCTTTTTCTTTTAAATAAATAAGATGGTGGGAGTTGTACAGTATGCACAAAGCAAATGTACTTCACAGGGCCTGGTTTTCCAAAGCCTTACAGTTTCAAATATTGACCTTGCAAAGGACAGGAAATTTTCCCCAGGCTATATAGTCTCTGTTGTAAGATAAAAAAAAATGTAACACAGCAATTATCATGTCCCTTTAGTCTCCTCTGGGCTGTGACACTTTCTCAAAATTTCCTTGTTTTTGATCATCTTTACAGTTTTGAGGAGTTCTTGAGAGGTATTCTGTGGAATATTTCTGTATTGGGATTTGTGTGATTTTTTTCCATGACTGTACTGGGTCCATATGGGGTTACGGATTTTTGAGAGGAAGACCACAGATGTAAAGTACCCATTTTAATCACATCATGTCAAGGGTACATATTATCGACATGACTTATCGCTATTTATGTTGACATTGCACATGGCTAAGAAGGTGCGTGTCAGGTTTCTTCCCTGTAAAGTTACTCTCCCCCCCTCCACCCCCTCAATTCACATTGTACTGTTTATTTTATTTTATTTTTGTCCTTTTTTGTGACCCCTACCAGCCATCCCTATATAGGATCCAAACCCGTGGCGGGAGTGCTGCTGCGCTCCCAGCGCCACACTCTCCCGAGTGAGCCACGGGGTCGGTCCCACATTGTACTGTTTAGAAGTCACTATGGAGAGCTCACACCTAAGTAGTGGGGAGTTATGTTCCCTTTCCTTGAGGGTGAAGTATGTGTATAAATAAATCATTTAAAATTCTCTACACAGGAGATTTGTCTTTTTTTCTCCCATTTACTTATTTATTCATTCATTCAATCATTTTTATTAGTATGGACTCATGGATATTTATTATTTATACTTTGGGTTATATTCCAATCCCTTCTTTATTTATCTTGTTGCTCAAATTGCTGCAGCTTTGTCTATTGGGAGCTTGTACAAGGGTGCCTTAAAAAGTTCATGGAGAAGTACCCTCATATATAGGATTTTGTGTTTGTATTTTTACAAAAATTAGGCTAAATGGTACCTATTACTCTATAAAGTAATTCTTCACCTAAAAATAAAGTATCATGTATGAGGGTACTTCAAAAAGTTTGTGGAAAAATAGAATTAAAAGATAATATGAGTTTTTCCACAAATTCTTTGAAGCAACCTTGTATATCCCTCCTAGTAAAAAAAAAAAAAATAAAGACATTACCCATTCTTTTAAATGGCTATATAATATTCTATATTGTTCACATACATAATGGATTTTCCCACCCCCCTATTAATGGACTTTGGCTTGTTTCAGTGTTTGTTTTGCTTTTTGTAACTACAAACAATACTGCCATAAATATTCTTGTACTTATGTAGGAATCACAGGATAGATTCTCCAAAGTGGGAATGCAGGGTCAAAGTGTATATATGTCTTAAGTTTCAGAAATATTACTGTTCTGTTTCCCAAAAGGATTGCAATCATTTACCTTCCTACTAGCAAAGAATGAGTGTCCCCTTTTCCACAATCTTATTAACACTGGATGTCATTTCTCTATTTTTATCAATATGCTATTTTATTGTTTATTTAATCGGAATTTCCAGGGTCAGTAGACATTGTGAGCGGCTTTTCGTATATTTACTAACCATTTGGATTTCCTGTTCTTGGAATTGCCTATCCATATCCTTTCCTCACTTCTCTGTTGGATTGCTTATCTTTTTTCATGACAATTTGTAGAAGTTCCTTTACCTTAGCTGTCAAAAAACAAAACAAGAAACAAGCAAACAAAAAACAATTTGTAGAGACTTTTTGTATAGTAGAAATAGTAAACTTTCAAAGGATTTGAATTTTGTTCTGTTAGGTAGTTAAATTATATAAATTATATATGATAGAAAGTCTGGATTTGTTTCACTCCTTTTACATCTACATACAAACCCGACAATACAGTATTATTGTTTCCACTTGTTTTTCTTTCTTTATTTTTCTTTCTTTATTTTTTTGTGTGGTTGGCTCTATTTTACTTATTTATTTATTTGTTTGTTTGTTTGTTTGTTTATTCATTCATTCATTCATTTAAAAAGATGACCGGTAAGGGGATCTTAACCCTTGATTTGGTGTTGTCAGCACCACGCTCTCCCAAGTGAGCCATGGGCCGGCCCTCTATTTATTTTTTATTTATTGAAACATAATTGGTTGTGCATATGTCCATGGTGTACAGTGTTGTGTTTTTGCTTTAAACAGTTGACTTTTAAAGAAATTAAGAAAATATAACCCTGTACCAGCCAGCTGCCAAAATATATATATATATATATATACATATATATGTAAGAAAAGACAATTTAAAAATACTTATCTATATATTTATCATTTCCAGTGCTCTTCATTTCTTCCAGCAGATCTGAGTTCCCTCTGGTGTCATTTCTCTTCAGCCTGGAGAACTTCCTTTAGGGTTTAGGGTTTAGGCTGTAGCATTCTGCATTGGCACTTTCTCTGTTTCAGCATTTTAAAGAGATTGCTCCACTGTCTACTGGCATCTGTCTCTGATGATGAGAAGTGAGTTGTCATTGTATCATTTTTCTCTTGTGGGTAAATGTGTTTTGTTTTTTTTTTCCCCTTGGCTGCTGTTTAGATTTTCTCTTTATCCATGATTTTCAGCACTTGCGATATTATGTTGAATCATTATGTATGTGTGTTAAAAAAATTTTTAAAAATAATTCCTGCTTGAGGTTTGCTGAACTTCTTGGATCTGTGGGAATATGTTTTTTTGCCTAATTTGGGAAATTTTAGCCCTTATTTCTTCTTATAGTTTTTCTACTTCATTATCTCTCCTCTCCTTCTGGACTCCTATTGCAGGCATGTTATAGTTTGATATTGTTCCATGAGACATTAAGACTCTACCCATTCTTTTCTCCAATTTTTTCTCTTTGTTTTTCAATTTAGACAATTTTTATTGGTTCTTCATATTTATTTTAGCTCTTCTCTGCACTTTTTAATCTTTTGTTAACTCTATATGATGAATTTTTCATTTCAGGTAGTGTACTTATCTATTTATAAATCCTTTTTTTATATATATATGTTCTATTTCTCTGATGAGATGTTCCCTTATTATGTCCATCTTTTCCTTTTAATCCTTAAAAATGTTTATAATAGTTGTATTAAAACCTTTTCTGCTAATTCCAGCATCTAGGTTCTGTTTTTCTTTTGACCTTTTCTCAAGATTATATGTCTCATTTTCCTGCATCTTTGCCTGTCTAATAATTTTTTATGAATGGTAGACATTACGAATGATACAGATTATGATATAGAGTCTGGATTTTGTTTCATTCCTTTCAAAGGATTTGAGTTTTGTTCTGTTAGGTAGTTAAATTACTTGTGGATCTTCTTGTTCCTGTCAGGTTTGGTTTTAAGTTTTATTTGGACAGTCTATTTTGGTCTTGTCTTTGGTCCTAGGGCATGGCCCTTTCTCTAGGACTTTGTCCTTACTCCTAATGTTGGAATGAGCAGGACTGAAGCAAAGTTGGGACCTTAAATTTCATGGGCTGTAAAAAATTTTGAAAGGACAGTTTTTTTCTTGGCATGCATTTCTCTGAGTTCCCTCTTTTCCCATGGTTATTTGATATTTTGAACCTTGATTATGCAGCAAGATGACATTATTTACGTAAATGTAGTTTTTCACCCAGAATGAATCTGCAAACTTGCAGACATGCATGTACTATCCAGACCCTGGGAAACCAAAGAAGACATCAGTTAAGGTATGCTCATTCCACCCCTCCAGCAGAACTCTGAGATAACAGCAAGGACAGGAGCAGAAACCAGATGGATTCTTGGCGAGATCTTGCACTTGGCTCCTTGCATGGAGCCCCGTCACTGACTTCTCCCTCCCTCCTGCTGTCATTTCGCTCGTTCAGTTCCCTCAAGCCCCTCTTTAAAAACCCCTCAGTAAACTTGAGTCTTTGAGATGGCTTTAGTTTGACCATGCTCCTTCAGGTTTACTGGAGAGATGGGTCAGCCTAACATCTCTCCTCAGGTCACCCGTATTCCTGAATAAAAGCTGACTTCCATTTTCAACAACATTTGACTTTTGAGTGGTTTGCTTTTGAGTGGTTTGCCCTAGCAGGTAGCTGGACCCGTGCCTGGTAACACTAAAGCATGGCCTTTTGGGGGGTCTCAACTGAATGCCCAAAATATTCAGCACGTTCTCTTCACTCTGGCTGGGCTTGAACTCCAACATGTTCCAACACCAAGCAAACTGTAGTACCTCTGTTCAACTCTCAGCCCTGTTTTCAGTTGTTCTCTGCTGGGCCTTACAGAGTCTCACTCTGTACCTACACAGCCCACAGCCCGGCCTTTTTCAGCCAAAGACCTGAGAAGAATTCTCATGTAAACTTCCATGTAAACTGTCTCCTCCTACCCGCTGTGCTGCTGCTCCCTCCCTTTCTGTGCCTTGTCCTACAACTTCCAGCTGCTTCAGCAGACCCAAGGTCTGATTTATGCCTTTTCAGCTCAGGAAGACCACGTCTTGGATTGGGATCCACCTTCCTCCATTGTAATTGGGAAATTGTCCCCAGGCAGAAAGCCAGGACGAACATGGGGATCAACTTGTCCATTTCCCTGTTCTCAAGGATCATAGCCTATGTCACCTGTTTTCTGATTTTGTCCAGTTTTATACCTGTTTAGAATTATTGGATTAGTTCATCATCATCGGAAGTGGAAGTCCTATTTTCTCCTTCTTTTCGTAAACATCTTTCTGGAGATATAATTGACATACAATGAAGTGTTCATATTTAGAGTGTATAATTTGATGAGTTTTGACTTATGTATATATATATATACCCATGGAATCATCATCACAATGAAGAAATGAGGATAATTAATGTATCCATCACCCCCAAGTCTTCTTCTGTTCTTTAAAATTGAGGACAGCTCAACCATAAAACCATCTGAGCCTGGTGCCTTTCAAAATAATTGAATGCTTACTTTTCTAATTTCTTTTATAGTTTTGAGTCTATTTAGGCTTCCTTGCTCTTCTTGGGTGAATTGTAATATTTTAGTTTTTTTGCTAGGAAGTTGTTATTTCCCCTAGATTTTCTAATTACTTGGCACAGAGTTACACGTAACAGCCTTTTGTAATTCTTTTTTTTTTTGTCTTTTTCGTGACCGGCACTCAGCCAGTGAGTGCACCGGCCATTCCTATATAGGATCCGAACCCGCGGCGGCGGGAGCGTCGCTGTGCTCCAAGCACCGCACTCTCCCGAGTGCGCCACAGGCTCGGCCCCTTTTGTAATTCTTTTAATTGCTATTATCAGTGATTATATGTCCTTTCTTACTTCATGATTGCTTTTTTGTTTCTTTCTAGTCTTTCTCCATTATTCAGGCTTGTCGGAGCTTCCTTTCTATTTTATTGGTCTTTTCAAATCCTTTCAACTATTTTTGAAAAATTATTTTATTTATTTTAGATTTTAATTTTTCAGTATTTTCTTTCTACTCTATTTTTGTTTACATGGTTCTTTTTCTAACTTATTAATTTGAAAATTTAATTCATTTATCTTTTTTAAAAAAATAGGTAAGAACCTTTATAACTATACAATTTCCTCTGAATACAGCTTTAGTAGTATTTCCATGGTGTGGTATGAAGTTTTCATAAGATTATGGATAATCTGAAATTTCACTTTTTGTTTTTATTTATTTAGGAGAGTATTTCTCATTTTCCAGGTGGTTATGTTCCTCCCTCCCATGTTTGTTGCTGATATTTAGTTTTACTGGATTGTTTTCAAAGCATGTAGCCTATGTAATCTCTACTATTTGGAAGTTTATAAAAAATTCCAGCAATCTTTTTTTTCCCTACAATTCAGTGGTTTTTAGTATATTCACAAGGCTGTGCAGCTATAACTACAATTTTATAACATTTTAATCACCTTAAAAAATAGAAATAATCCAGGGGTGGCCAGTTTGCTCAGTTGGTTAGAGCATGGCCTTGTAACTCCAAGGTCAAAGGTTCACTTCCCTGTTCTGGCCAGCCACCAAAAAAACAAAACAAAAAAACCCTACACCCTTTAGGTCACCCCCAATGTCCTCTCTGTCCTCTCCACCCCCAGGTCCTAGGTAACCACTAATCTACTTTCTGTCTCTGTAGATTTGCCTCCTCTGAACATTGTTCAGTTGTTTTCCTCATATTTAAGATCCAGCTAGATTTTTTTAAAAATTCAATGTGAGTATCTGTGGTTCCACAGGGAATTCAGCCTCTTTTACTCTGTGATATCAGATTTATTGGATTTTATTCCTTTTGTTCTATTTTATGCTTACTATTTATTCTTTGTTATTTCCTCTTTTTTCTTTTCCTTACTTTTGCTCTCTTTATTAAATTTCTTTATCTGCCCTGTTACTTTAGAATCTCTATCGTGCTTTTCTTTTTCTTTTCTTTATTTTAGGGGGGTGGTGAAGAGAAAAGGTAACTTTATTCAAGAAGCCAGCAATCCTGAAGAGATGGTGTATTAATGTCACCAAGATGATCTCATATTCTCAAGTTAACCAAGGGTTCTTATGGGGTAAGAAGCAGGAATTGAAATTAAAAAAAAAAAAAGAATCGGTAAGTGAAAAGCAGGAGGGAGAGGGACATGTACGGTGCTAGGTGCAAAATCTCACCAAGGCTCCATCTGGTTTCTGTTCTTGTCCTTGATGTTATCTCAGGGTCCTGCAGGATTTTGATTTGCTTCAGCGTGGAGTCAGCATAGCTTTATTGATGTCTTCATTGGTTTCTCTGGGTCTGGATAGCATATGCCTCATTGCAAGTCTACAGCTTCAGGCTGACTGGACAATAGCATTACACTTATATAAATAATGTTATCCTGCCCTGTAATCAAGGTTCAAAATATCAAATAATGATGGGAAAAGAGGGAATTCTGAGAAACGCATGCTAAGCTATCCTTTGTGCTTATCTTATATTCTGCTAGAGAACAGTACTCCTATTTCTGGGGATTTAGCCAGCAAGTTTGCCTTGCAAACTTTCTCCAAGGCCTGCTCCAGCCCTAGGAGAAAAGGATCAAATGTGGGGGGTTCTGCTGTTACAGCTACAACCTATATTAATCAGTTCTTTTTTTTTTTTTGACTG
This sequence comes from Cynocephalus volans, assembly GCF_027409185.1. Taxonomy (NCBI): domain Eukaryota; kingdom Metazoa; phylum Chordata; class Mammalia; order Dermoptera; family Cynocephalidae; genus Cynocephalus; species Cynocephalus volans. Next base: position 204,912,828 of record NC_084461.1, read on the forward strand.
GTAAGGGGATCGCAACCCTCGGCACGGTGCGGTCAGCACCACGCTCAGTCAGTGAGTGCACCGGCCATCCCTGTATAGGATCAGCGCCTATATGTGCTATTAGTGCCACACTCTCCCGAGTGAGCCACGGGGCCGGCCCTAATCAGTGCTTTCTAGAGAAACAGAACCAATAGGATATATGTAGGTATACGAGAGAACATTGGTTATGGAAATTGGCTCACATGATTATGGAGAAGTCCCGTGATATGCCATCTGCGAGCTGAAGAACCAGGAAAGCTGGTGGTGAATTTCAATCCAAGTTGGAAAGCCTATGAACCAGGGATGAAGAGGGGAGGCTTGCTAGTGTAAGTCCTGGAGCCCAAAGGCCCAACATGCAAAAGCTCTAATATTGGAGAGCAAGAGAAGATGGCTGGCCCACCTCAAGAAGAGAGTGCTTTTCAATTCCACCATTTATTGACGTATCACAATTAAGTAATGTCTAAGCCTTTAGATCACATTTATTTTTCTATTCTCACTCTCAATGCCTCCATTTTGCTAATGTAGATTGACATTGCTAGTCTGTTTTTCCCTCTGTCTCTCTCTCTCTTTTTTTCTCACAAGAGAAATAGTTTATTCAAATGATTATTTGAGCTTTTTTGTTCAATTTGAATATTTGATACAATATCTTGTAGAAATAAAAATAGAAGAGTGCTGGCCAGTTAGCTCAGTTGATTAGAGTGTGGTATTGTAACACCAGGGTCAAGGGTTCATATTCACATACTGGCTAGCTGCCAAAATAAAATAAAGGTGAGATTTTTGTTTATTAAAATAAAAATAAATGGGGTTCTCTTTCTCTCATTTCTTCTGCTTTAAGAATACTTCCTTAGATTGATCATTACATGTTTTTGACATTTTAAGAACTTTTTCAAGAAGGAAAGTGAGTCTAAGGAAAAAAGGTGAATTATATCCTTTAGCAGAGTACTATTTTACTTTTTACCCCCAAAAATGATTGCCCATGCCAACCATATTCACGATCTCAGGTGCGCAGGACGTGTGTTGATGTTCATGAATAATTATCTGTTTTGGGACTTCCATACCGTACACTCTGCCTAGCCTAGTGACACTTGTGGAGGCTCTGCAGATATGTGCTGTGCTTCCCCTGCCCTTCCTTTGCTCATCTGCCTGGAACGTTTTCTTTTCTCCATGTCCATCTCCATCATCCCAGGCCCATCTCTTCCAGAGCTCTTTTGACTCAAAACAGATGTAAGTACTTCTTCCTTTGAATCCCACAAGGCACCTTGCTTGTTACTATTTCTTCTGACGCTTTCTTCATTGGGCCTGTATTACTGAGGTTTGGGTATTTCCATATCTTCACTCCTCTCCTTTTCTCTTCCAGGGGGAAAAATGTATCTTATCTTTGTATCCCCAGTGTCTAGCACAGCCCCTAGTACATAATACATACCGAACTGAAATGACTAGACATGGGTCAGGGACCTGCCTGAATGGCAAAAGAAATAGACTTTGACTTAGTGAAGACTTTTATGCACTTTTATTTTTGCATCTAAGAGACAATGTGTTCGTAGGGAATGATTGTCTTTATTGTGCCCTAAATATGCACATTCTTAAGAATCCCTTTTCCAAAAGCAAAACATTTATCACTCAGTAGTGATATTAGTAACTATCCTTCATTGAGGGCTTCCCACTCTCCACTGCTACAGTATCCTGAGGATTTTGATCTGTTTAAAGGCGAGGCTTAAAAAATGGCAACATAGATTTTTCATGTATCACTATCTTGTTACTTCTCATTCCAGCAACCAGCACCAGGTATCTAGCTCTCAATTACTAAAGAGTCTGTAACAAGGTATAAATACTCATTTAGAAAAAAATATGTATATTTTCTGCTTCTTTAAAAAATTTTTTTTTCTGTTTCCTTATTAAAATTTCCATTTGTTTTATAAATATCTTTCCAGAGTTTGCTGTAGCTGCCCCTGTGCTGGTGCTGGAGATATATACTGCTCCTCCCTCATGAGCTCATGGTTTCATGAGAGTCAGTCAAGTAAATAGAGGGATTCTGCTGTGATTGGGGAAGCCAGAGGCAGGGCCCTTAACTGGCCTTGAGTACCAAGAAATGTTTCTCAGAGACTATCAGGAGACTATGAGGATGAGGAAGAATTAGATGGCCAGATAGGAGTGGTGGAAGGCCAGGGTGGGAGAACAGTAAGTTGAGCACAAAAAACCAGTGCCAGAGAAAGTTGGCACATTTGAAGACATGAAGTTATTTCAGAATGGTTGGAGTGTTCCAGCGATAGATGAAGCTTTTCTATCTTTTTATTTTTAAAATTTTTTTAGGAATATAGTGCTAAGATACTAGTGGTTTAGCCATATGGCAAAACAGGTCCTGCCTGTTGTTGTTGGTATCAAGCAGACATGGGCTAGCTATGGTTCTTAGGGGCTGAACTTAAGGGCCTGGCCTTGGCTTCCCAACATGCATATTTCTTAAGCACAGGGACAGTATCTGATTCACTCTCTGCTCTGACCCCAGCCCTGTCACGGTGCCAGGCAGTAGTCAGAGCTCAGTAAGAAACCTTTGCATGAATAGGATGGCTACCCAGGTCCATCAGGATGATGAATATTACCCTTTGGTGCACTGTGGACAGTTTGGAGCTCCCAAGACTGGGGTGTTTTTGATCAATGAAGTGGTTAACTTAGCTGCAAACCTCATATGACAGATTTGCTAGGGAGATCCTCCTCACAGAGCAGTGATACCCTTGATATTGTCAGCTAATTAATTCCTTAAGTACTCCAAATTAGGAAAGGCCTGCTGATTTGATTTTATCTGTCTTGTAAGACTGATCTTTGATCATGTCCCATTCCAGGTGGACTTCCTCTCCTCTTCTTTCTTCCTCCATTGCTAATGGTGCAGGATCTAATTACCTCATCACCCCTTAATTTATTTATGAAAAAGCTGAGGTTAAAGAAAGAACAGAAACTCCTGGGCTCTTTGGGGTCCTTCTGGAAAAGCTTTCATTTCTCTTTCCCCTCCCTTAAGCCCCATAAAACCTCCCTTTTCTGTCTCTGGGAAGTTGGAATAGTTCTTATTTACAAATTTAAATAAATAAACTTTACTTCCAGGGCTGGGTGGAGGCCAGCCATATGGGTTAAGCTCCGCCTGTCGGCTCCGGATGGATTAATCAATCTATCAGCAAGAACTCATTGATCCCAAAGGAAGCAGCTTTCAAAACCAGTACACAGCTCCTGGGTGTCCTGGCTTCCTCTTCACAGGACACTGGGGGAAGAGGAGTCTTTTGAAATTTTATTATTACATAAGTATTACATGGATACAATCATCTTGAAAAAATTGAAACAATACAGAAATATGTGGAACAAAATGTGAAAGGCTTCTTCCCTTTTCCTCACATCCCGTCCTACTGTTAAGAGCTTGGGATGTATCCTTTTATTTAGACCTTTAAACAATACACTTTCATACACGTAAGCCTATATAAATGCACGTCTGATTTTTAAATTATAAACGGTATCACTACGTAGATGCAGTTCTGCGTTTTTCCATTTAACGTGTCTTGGACATCCAGTCAGACCACAGATCTACATTTTAATGGCTATAATGGTATTTCACAGGCTAGAGGTACTATTATTTATTCATCCATTTCCCTACTATGGGCATAAACAGAGTTTCCAATTTTTTAGTATTACAAGCTATTTTGCAAGTAACGGTTCTCTGGGAATTGTCTAATCATGCATTTATTGTGGGCTCACCATGTGCCACACATTCTACTCCGGGTTGGCGGTAAACAAAACAGACACCTAAACATAGTTTTATTTGAGTGACGGAAAGGGGGCATATTCTTTCTCCAAGAGGGCAAGACAGGCTGAAGATCGGTCTCTTCGCCAACTCAGGAAGCCGTCGGGGTGTCTCCCCAGCTGTAAAAAGGGGGCCAAGGACCCGTAGGTATTGGCGAGGAAAAGGGGTTGGGGACGTGAGTGTACTTTCTATCCACGCCCAGAGTCCGCGGGCTGCAGCACCCAGACGCTCATCACACGCCGTGCGCGGGATCCGGAGCCGGACGCGGGGCGCAGGTCCGGAGGGGCGGGGCCGAGCTGCGCGCGACCCTCGGCGCGCTCGGGGCAGCCCGTATGGGGGCGGCCTCTCTGGCCCCGGCTCCCGCGGGCTCTATGACACCGCACTGGCTCGCAGAACGGGCGGGGTGGACTGTGGGGGAGGAGACCTTTCCACTCTGTACGACTGGCGGTGAGCCTCACGCAAAAGCCTCTCGCGAGAATTCGGAATTCACGCACCTGCGCACTGCAGTAGCGCCTAGTGGTGGCGGGTCCGCGGTCGGGTGTGTGACGGGAGGCAGTCTGTGAAGGCCACTGCGCCCCCCAGGGACTCGACGCCATGAGCAGCACCTTAGCAAAGATCGCAGAGATCGAAGCCGAGGTAATGGGCACAGCTGGCGCTTCACTCCCAGTGTGGGCATCCTTTCTTCCGCGGCGTCGCTCCTGCCTGTTCTCCCTTCAGCCGCGTCAGGACCGGGCCCTGATCCCCCGATTCCTCTCAGCCAGGCCCGTATTCCCGATTACCCCCCTCCTGGGCTCGCGTTCCCAGCCTCCCCTCATTCCGGGCCGGCGTTTCCTGACTCTCCACAGCCCGTGCCGCGTTCGACTCCAGTCCTGACAGTCTCTCAGTTTTTCTTCCTTTTCTCTGAGCAACGCAGAATCCTTTCCGTTTCTCCATCCCCGACCTGGTCACATACTTCAGGATCCTTTCTTATCATCCCTCACTCCGCTACTCCCCCCCCCCCCCCCGTCTCTATTGACCCCTATTCCAGGATATTGCTCCTGGCAATAGGATCTGGAAGTAAATTGATATTTGTGTGGTGGCGGTTGATTCCACTTGGATATTATGTGATTCTGTTGCCTGAGGCACTCAGAGCTTTTTAAATTTAGGAGAGTATCAGATGGGTACCAGGTACAAGCAATAGAAAAGGAATCAACGAATGGTTTTTAGTCTAGTGTGTGGACACTAGTTGGAATGACCTTGATCTTGTCTCTTCTCTTTGGGCCTACGTTGGGGTTAAAGGGTCTTTGTTGTTTGCTCTGTAGTGAGGGGAATGAACTAGATGAAGAGAATGGAGTTTTACTCTTTTAAAGTCTAATTACCGGCCAGGCACCGCCCCCCACCCCCCTCAAAAAGTCTAACTAAAATGGGTAAACTGACATTAGTAGGGCCTAGAGAAAAAAAAAAAAATCCTCATTCTCAGAGCTGGGGAAGCATTCATTCTGGATATTTTACCCTGTAGGAAATACTTTTGATTCTTCCATTATAGATGGCTCGGACTCAAAAGAACAAGGCCACAGCACACCACCTAGGACTGCTTAAGGCTCGCCTTGCTAAGCTTCGTCGAGAACTCATTACTCCAAAAGGTGGTGGTGGTGGTGGGCCAGGAGAAGGTTTGTGTTTTTTCTCTCTCTTTCTATTTTTTTGGTATAATTTCTGTCAAAATAATATATGCATGTGGCTTAAAAATAATTAAAATTTTTCTATCAAAATAGATTTGTATTCTCTAAGCCTGAATTCTTGAATTGTGTTTATTTCATTTTATTCTGCTGGTTTCAGAAGCAAATGAATATTGTCTAAGTGAACCACCATTTTATTTATTTATACCCTGCACTGATCCAAAATAGATTTACATTGGATTTACAGAAATGTGTAGATTTGTACTGTCAACAAGATTAAAAATAAGTAAGGAAATTGTTGCAAAGGGAAAATGAAAGTAGGAATAATAAGTTGATGCAAAGAGAAATAAGGTTAGGACCCAAAGAAATGGCAGGAGGTCTGTAGACTAACTAGAGAAGGACCACAAATTTGACTGTGAACTTGTTTGCAGCCATTGTAAAAAAAAGAAAACCCAATCAATCACACAATTCCCAGGGTTTGTAAGACCAAAAAAATCCTCTTTTTTTAGATCAATTATTACATAATATTTGGGCCTTAAATGTTATAGGTACTAGAAAGGTATATAGCAGTTTAAGTGGTAGAGGAATACAGTTTTCATATCAACACTACATTGAATGTTGTGAATTGCTGCAGGGGGAATTTTGTGTGCTTGAGTTCTACCCCTAAGGTAAGCCATAAAAAATTTGAGAAATAGGGCCAAGAGGGATAGGCAGTGAAAATGTGAAAGGAATTATATGAGTCTTAACACTCCTGGGGATAACTCTCCTTTTTTTTGATATTTATTGATGTTTTAGGTTTTGATGTGGCCAAGACAGGCGATGCTCGAATTGGGTTTGTGGGTTTTCCCTCTGTGGGGAAGTCAACACTGCTCAGTAACCTGGCAGGAGTATATTCCGAGGTGGCAGCCTATGAGTTCACTACCCTGACCACTGTGCCTGGTGTCATCAGATACAAAGGTGCCAAGATCCAGGTGAGTCAGGCCTACAGGCCAACGAAGGGAAGAAATCCATTCTTTTATTCATTTAAGAAGCACTTTATAGGGAGCTCACTGTATGCCAGACCTGGTCTTACATCTAGCAGGGGAGATAGAGCAGTACATAAATACAGTAATACCATGGGATAGTGCCTGTGAAAATGCAGAGAAATACATTATCATCTGAGGACAGGGGAGAAGGTCTGGTGAGACAAAGAAGGCTTCATGTGGAAAGTGATACTTCAGGTGAGTCTTGAAGTTAGAATAGAATTTCACTACGCAGAGAAGGAAGAGAAGAGGGTGTTTCAGGAAGTGGTAATGGTGAACAGTCTGCTGTGGTGTGAGATTGGGTGTGGGGCAGGAGTGGTGGAAACTGAACCTGGGAAGGTAGGTTGGGGCTGAGTTATGAAGGACCTCGTGTACCTGGTAAGGAAGTTGAATTTTATGTTGTATGAGGGTCTTTCAAAAAGTTTGAGGAAAAATAAAATTGAAAGATAATACAAATCTTTCCATGAACTTTTTTTTTTTGTTTGGCAGCTGGCCGGTAAGGGGACCAAACCCTTAACATTGGTGTTATTAGTACCATGCTCTAACCAATTTGAAATACCCTCATATGTAGCTAGGAACCATCAGAAACTTTTCGATAAATAAATAACATGTTCAGGCCCTTTTTAGAAGGTAATTCTTGTCTGTGAGGCATAATGAAGTTGGTTTCCTGAGATGTTCTTCTTAGATAGATTATAGATTTAGGGCTTCTAAGTGAGGGGTCCCCATGGGTTTGAAAGAAGGTGTATGTCAAATATAATGAAATATATTCTTGTTGGCTGCACAGCTGAGAGTGAAAGGTTCTGAATTTCATTTTGAATCTGTGTTAGAGGTTCCCAAACTCTCTTGGTTCACAGTACCCTTAGTGTCTCAGCAATTATTTCATGACACCCTTTTTTATCTCAGTAATTTTTTATGGTGCTCCTAGGCCAAAACCTCCCCCTCCTCCAAAAAACCCTGCAAAGGTTCTGTTTGCTAAATAGTTATGTCCAAACAACTTAATAAGATATGTGTCCTTATAACTGCAGCTATTTACTGATAGGATATGTGCACCTATTGAGTACCACATAACTCCTCAAACCTTGGAATCAGATTGGATACTGCCACATTTATTTCATTTTCCACATTGATTTTTGTGTAGTACTTAAGTTTTATCACTGCAACTACTGAAAAAATCAACTTCCCCCAAATTTGGATCTGATGTAATTGAAAGCAGTGTAGTGGGATCTCATGTTGAAATTGTGAACTACTGGGGCTAGTCGTTCTCTTTGTGCCTGATAGAAATCAAGAATTGTTATGTTTCTCTTAAAAATTTAGAATATCCAGTGGCACCTGTAAGTTCACTGGTGCCCCAGAGTAACTTGACACATAATTTGGGAACCATTGGTGTAGGCATTTATTTTTCTCCTTGCTGAGCTACATACACAGTGAGTTGTATTCATGCTTCTTTTATTATAGAATCAGAAGTAGGAAGGGACCTGTGTCCTGGTGGCATTTTCAATGACCTTTTTTCCTGCAGGTTAGGTGTCCATGCAGAGACTGTATTGGGACATGTCCCATGTCAGATGTATATAACAGTAATAAGAAAGTGTATACATATTTGGATGATGGCTTAATTCTAGCTGGTTTCAGAGTCTTGTTTGTTTTTTCCTTAAAAATTTTTTTTCTTTTATTCTTTTGTTTATTTATTTTTTTGTCTGCTGGCTGGTGCTGGGAACCGAACCCGGTGACCTTGGTGTTATGAGGCTGTGCTAATTTTTTTTTCTTTTTTTTTTTTAATTAAAAATATGTTTTCCTTTTTCTATTTTTTTCTTTTTTGTTGTTATTTATTTATTCATTAGATTTTAGAGTCTTGTTGACAGCTTTGACAACTTAGAGAATAACTTCTGTCCTGATGGGTTGCTGTTCACACCTCTTTCAGGGCTTCTGAGTATCAGAATAAAGAGTTGCTTACCTCCTCTCCTTTTTCTTTCCCATACCACTTGCATTCATTCAGTCTCTTCTGACCTTTTAGGGGTTTTCCACCCTTTTTTGTGTGTGGTGCTCTCTGCCTCTATTTTTCCTCCCCTTCTCTCTTTCTCCAGAAATCAAGTTATGTAAGCATACTAGTAGGTGTGCTTAACTGAATTAAGATGACTGCCCTGAAATGTTTTTTAAAAGGCTGTTTTGTGGCAGAGGACTCATTACCTGTGACCTGGTGGGGGCGGTATACAGAATTAGAACCACTTAAGAATTATAAGGCTGCCTGGTTAGCTCAATTGGTTAGAGCATGATGTTATAACACCAGTGTCAAGGTTTCGGATCCCTGTATTGGTCATCTGCAAAAAAACAAACAAGAATTATAAGGAGGGGGATTTTTTTGTTTTTGTTTTTTGTAAGGAAAGTTTTTAACAGTAGAGATGCCTAAAAATGGAATAGTATCTCTTGAGGTAATGAGTTACTGTGTCTGAAGGTGTTCAAGTAGTGGCTGAATCACTGCTTACCAGGAATGTTATAAAGATGTATATCACACAGGCAGATATTGGCCTGCAGAGTTGGTATACAGTGCTTTGAAAATTATAGGGCTTATGTTTCACCTTGCCAGGGTCCCTCGAACTTCTATTATCCTGTATACACAGTTGACTTGCACATTGAAGTTACTTGCTTTAACCTCTAAAAGTATTTGAGTTTGAAGTAGTTAAACATCCAGTTCTTAAAATCCTACAATTCCATGATTTAAAGAAATATTTTTTTTTCTTATCTCTTAGTTGGTTGCAATATGAAATTCAGATACATAAGACGTTGGTGATTTTTATTGAATGAAAGTTAGTTGCTACATTTAAATAGTTCAATGTAATTTTAAAAATATTTCCCTCTCAAGAAAAGCTAAAGTTGCTTTTACTTTTGTAGGAATCTTAATAAATTTCCCCATTGTGTTCAGCTGCCATAGTTAGAAAGCCCTTGCTCTTTCTCCCTTACTATGTTATTCTCTCTTTCACATGATCTTTTGTTTGATGTTATAGTCATATTTCAGTTTTTAACAGTTTTAGATTATCTAGATGGATTTTCCTTTCAAGTTCTTATAGCATCAGTTAAGCTCAAATGCAGTAAATGCTTTTGCTTATGGTGTGTGTGTGTATATATATATTTTTTTTTTAATAGAAAGGGATTTACTAAGTGGTAGAAGTAGATTACAGAATCATTGGGAGGGTTGAGGAAAGACTGTAGACTTAATTTCTAGGAACTGATGAACTTTTTGTTTGTTTTCTTTATTGAGGTATAATTCACATATAATAAGCTGCACATATTTGAAGTGTTTAATTTGATATGTTTTGATATACGTATACACTGGTGAAACCATCACCATAATCAAGATTGTGAACATATATATCACCCCCAAAAGTTTCCTTGTGCCCCTTCTCTCCTGTCGTTCCTTGCCCCGTCCATCCCCAAGCAATTACTTATATGCTTTTTGTTACTATAGATTAGTTGACATGTTAAGAGTTTTATATAAGCAAAACTATATGTAAATATAAATGTATTTTCTTTTTGGATGGCTTCTAATCATTCAGCATAATTATTTTGACATTCATGATGGTGAACTTTTAAACCCATAGAGGTTTTTTTCTCCCATTTTTGTATTAACTTTTTATTTTAAACTAATGTTGTGGTTTTTGGGGTTTTTTTTTGCAGCTGGCCGGTGTGGGGATCTGAACCCTTGACCTTGTTATTGTAACACTGCACTTTAACCAAATGAACTAACCGGCCAGCCTATTTTGAACTAATTTTACACTTACAGAAAAGTTGCAAAAATAGTGCAAAGAGTTCTCATATCACTCACCTGCTTCCCCTAATGTTTACATCTTACATAACCATGGAATAATTATCAGGGATATATTAACATTGATGCAGTAATATTCACTAAACTATAGACCTTACTTGAATTTTTATCAATTTTTCCACCAATGTTCTTTTCCTATTCCAGGATTCTAGGTAGGATTATCCCATGTTTCATTTTGTTATTTCTCCTTGTTTTCTTGCCATCTGTAATAGTTCTTTAGTCTCGTCTTTCATGACCTTGATACTCTTGAAGAGTATTGATCAGTTATTTTGTAGAATGTCCCTCAATTTGGGTTTGTCTGTTGTTTTCTCATGATTAAACTGAGCTATTATTTTTGACAAGAATACCACAGAAATGATGTGTCTTTTGCAATGCAGCACATCATGGGGTTCATGATGTTGATATATTTTATTGGTGATGCTGACCTCCGTCATTTGGATAAGATAGTGTCTGCAGGTTTCTCGACTGTAATCTTTTTTTTTTCTTTTTTTGTAGTTAATAAAAATTTTAGAGGAGGTACTTTGAGAAGATATGAATCCTGTTTCTCCTCAAACTTTTGCCTACTCATTTTAGTATCCATCTGTGGGTATTGTCTGTAACAATTATTACTGTACTTAATGGTGATCTTCTTTTTTTTCTATTACATTTATTAATTGGAAATCTTCTATATGGAAGAGCTGTCCCTTCTTCCCTGTTTATTTAGTAATTTCTATCAGTGTGGGCTCATGGATATTTTATTCTAAGGGTTATAATTCAGTACTGTGATCATTTTATTACTCAAATTTTTCCAGCTTTGACCGTTAGGAATTCCTTTTGGTTGATTCCTGTGTTCTTTTCATAAGCCCTTGTCTTTTTATGAGTACATCCTGATTTTCTGGAACCATAGACGTTCCAGGCTATTCTTATATTTTCCCTCCCCAGCCCTGGGGTCAACCACTTCTGAAGAAGCCCTAGTTCCTTTTATTGGAGAACAGTGTTTAGAAATCAAGATCTTGGTGTTGGGTGTGCTCATTACTCCCTATGTAGCCTTTTAGACCATTATAACTAAAGTTTCTAAGTCAAGGCAGGTGTATTCAACATAAATTATCTTTTTATTTCTCTTTTGAAAGGATAGCTCAGTTTGATTGGTGCTTTGTGTCAATATTGGAGGAGATAATGCTATTTTTTTATGCAGTGATAATAAGGAATAGCTTTTGAGTAGGTACTTCAATGCAGAAATTGAACTGTTTAGCACCTCTTGAATCAGTTCTTTTTCACTGTGGTTTATATTTAATGTGAAGTATATTTCTTTGATATCAGATATGCTTAGAGCAAGGCATATCTGATTTAAATTGATGTTTTGGGGCCGGCCCGTGGCTCACTCGGTAGAGTGCGGTGCTGATAACGCCAAGGCCCCGGGTTCGGATCCCATATACGGATGGCCGGTTCGCTCACTGGCTGAGCGTGGTGCTGACAACACCAAGTCAAGGGTTAAGATCCCCTTACCGGTCATCTTTAAAAAAAAAAAAAATAATAAATAAATAAATAAATAAATAAATAAATTGATGTTTTGATAAGTTGCAATTCTGTTCCCTGTCCATTTGTGCATATAATTCAGTATTGGCCATACAGGAGACACTTGTATTTTTAGATTTTTCATTTGTTGCCTTAACTGTTTTTCATTGATTCTTAAGGGCTCTAACAGTTTGTAATTTTGCTGAGGTGTGAATTTGAATCACGTATGCTATGGGGTTGGTTTTGATGTTCTCATCATTAGCTATACTAACTCCTGTTAAGTTTACTGCCTCTCCTGGGAATTTAGCAGTCATTTTTCAATTGGGGATGCACATCAGAGTCACCTGTGGAGCCTGTTGAACTACAGATCAATATCTGCACCCTTGTAAATTAAAATCTCCTGGGAGGGTCTCAGCTATCTGCGTTTTTGATCAGCACGTGAGTTTTGACCTGCTCCGTTTCCGACCTGGACCTGTTCAACCCTCCTTAGGCAACCTGGTGGTCCCCCCCACCCCCCACCCCCGCTCCTGGAAGGTCACTGTATTGATGCTGAACTTAGAGCTGACACCGATTGGCATAGCGCACTACAGCCCAGAACTAGGCTCAAGCGATCCTCCAGCCTCAGCCTCCTGAGTAGCTGGGACTACAGGCGCGGGCCACCGGCCCAGCAGCTATCTGCACTGTTAACAGGTTTTCCAGGTGATGCTGATGTGCTCATCTGGTTAAGAATGGCTGCAGAAATTTTTTTGAGTTGGGGATTTGCCAAGTCTCAGTATGTATTATATGTAGATGTCAAAATCCAGCTATTACTTGCAGTAAGGGAAGGCTTGTGGAGACTCAACCTTCTGAAAAGTGGGGTAACATTGAAAGATATTAATGTAGAATAATGGATTTTGGCTAAAAATCACGGGTTATAATGTTTTTTTTTTTTAGGATAGTGACTTTGGGCAAGTCACTTAACCGCTATGAACTTCAGCTAATATCCTTATCTCACAGATTTGTTAGGAATTTTAAAGTAGGTAAAGTACATAAAAAGCCTGTCTGTAGCTGACATTTAGTAGATATTTAGTAAAAGTAATATTCACACACTTACTTATAAGGAAGATTGGATTTGGGTCTCATAAATTTTGGATACTTGAGGAGAATTCAATCATTCTGTTTGATCTGTTCAGATTTATAACCACTTTTTCCTTTTTTCTCATTTCCCTGTTCTTGATCTTGCAGCTCCTGGATCTCCCAGGTATCATTGAAGGTGCCAAGGATGGGAAAGGTAGAGGCCGTCAAGTCATTGCAGGTGAGTGGTCCAGTAAAGGTATCATCCTCTTACTTGGTACTATTCCTTTAGCCAGGGACTGTTGGGCTTGGAGGTTATACCAGAGCAAAGGGCATAGTTTCACCTGACTTCTCACCAGAGTCCAATGTCAGAACTTGAAGGAACCTCATACAGTAGTAGTCCAGACCTCCATTTAAGGAGAAACACTAAGGACAGAACTGAGATGGGTTTAGTGTCACTCTGTTGGTGGCAGATTCAGAACTAGAATTCAGATTTCCTGATTCCTTAACCTGTGCCTTCTTTTTTACTTTTTTAAAAGTAAAATGTTATAAATGGCTAATTATAAATTGCAACAATCTGTTTCCTCACCTCTCCTTACCTCCACTGTCACTGCCCATTGGCAGCTACTGTCAACTCTATAGCGGTTCCTTCTGTTCATATTTTAAAATATTATGCTTTTATCACTATTTCATGATTAATTAATTTTAGATACCTGTTGGTTTCATGTTATGGTAGAGAATTAGCTCTCTTAAACTCCATACTTCTTCCATTCTTTTAAATTTCAATTTTTAGTTAACTCATCAATCATGGTGTACATTATTATGTAATGCCTATGTAACTTAAGTAGTGTACTATGACCTGTTTTTTTTTTCTTGAAATCTTTTTTTTTTTTTTTTTGGCAGCTGTCCGGTACAGGGATCAAACCCCGGACCTTGGTGTTATTAGCACCATGCTCTAACCAACTGAGCTAACCAGCCAACACCTGTTGGAATTTTTGATTAATATCTGTTTTTTTTCTTTTGTTTACTAATAATTTTCAAATGTTTTAACAGATCAAATGCCTATCAACCAATATTTTGCTAGATACTTAAAAATAGTTCCAAATATAATCTTACTGATATTATTCTCTTCCCCCACCCCTGACATTACCCTCCTCTGTCCTTGGTCTTTGTGTTTCAATCTGGATTGGTTGCTTTCTAGATTAGTGCTGTCCAGTAGAACTTTCTACAGTAATGGAAATTTTCTGAATCTGTGCTGTCTAATATGGTAGCCCTTAGCATGAGTGGCTATTGAACACTTGAAATGTGTCTAGTATAATTGAGAGACTGAATTTTAAATTTTATTTAACTGTAGTTAATTTAAATTTAAATAGCCACACATGGTTAGTGGAATCTGTATTGGATGGTGCAGCTGTAGACTTTGCATGGCTGTCATGCTGAGATTTTCTTTTGTTCTTTTCTTGTGTGGGATCCTCTATTTCTTAAAGACAGTATCTGACTTTTTGGGGGTTATTTTCATATTTTGCTGAAGCACATTTCTTTAGTTTCTTCCATATAGAAGGTGAGTGATATAGGTAAATTTTTCTGTCTTTTCATGTTTGAAAGTATTTTTATTCTACTCATACTGAATTATTAATTTCGCTATTTATAGAGTTATAGGTTACAAGTAATTTTCCCTCAGAATTTTGAAGAACACTATCTTCTAGCATCTACTATTAGTGTTGAATTCAGTGGTGTTATGATTTTTTTGTAAGTAACCTATTTTTTCCCTCACTGGAAGCACTTAGAAACCACTTCAACAAGCTGTGTCTGATTTTGGGTTTTTTTCTTTCTTTCTTTTTTTTAAATTCATTTTGCTGGATATTTGGTGGACCCTTTCAATATAATGACTCTTGTCTTTCATTTATGTAAAATTTTCCTGTTTTCTTTGGTAATTTACTCTTTTCTGGGTTCCTTTATAGAATGTCTATTAACAGAATGATGGACTTCTGGATTTGGTTATACTTTTCTTATTTTTTTAAATAATTTGTTTTTTTGTCTCAATTTTGTCTTTATGGGACTTTCTCAGCTTTATCTTCCATCTTGCTATTGAGTTTATTTCTGTTATGGTATTAGTTTTACTAAGACTTTGCTTCTGTCTTCTGATTGTTTCTTTTTGAGCCTCTTGTTCTTATTTTATGGATGCATTTTCTTAGACTCTTATTTGCTCTTATCTATATGTCTGGATCTCTATTCTAATGATTGTGAAATGTGTAGTATCACTTTGCCCTCTTGTGAACTTTAGACCAGTTGCCCAGCATATTTCCACTTGGATGTCCAATTAGGTGTCTCAAACTTTTTTTTTTTTTTTTTTTTTTTTTTTTTTTTTGCAGCTGACTGGTACAGGGATCCAGATTCTTGAGAGGTGTCTCAAACTTAACATATGCAAAGTTGAATTCTTGATCTGTCATCCCCAACTTGTTCTTCCCTTAGTCTTTTCCATCTCAGTTAAAGGCAAATATATCCTTCAAGTCTTTTAGGTCAAGTCTTTTTTTCCTCTTATCCTCTACATCCAGTACATTATTATATCCTGTTGGTTTTACCTTTGAAATATATCTAGAATCAAGCCACTCTTTTTTTCTTTTTTTGTCCTTAAATACAGAACGTTGCATTAATCATACTCCCCAGTTCATGGAACATTTTCATTATAGGTCTGTGTAAGGGCCTCTGATTTTGTTTATTTGTGTATTTTATTTTACTTCTATACCTCACTTTCTTTCCCTCTACCACAGGCAATCATTCCAATATGTTTAATGACTATTTTTTATCAATATTCTAACAAAATATTTTGTTTTGTATGCATATACTTTTAATTTATCTAAATGTTATTGTATTTCATTCTGTTTTTTTCTTTTTTCCACTAATATGTAACCTGCTGTTTCTAAAAGTCTCTCTAATACTCCATGGTGTGCATCCATATACATTTTTGTAGTCATGGTCATACAGTCTGCCACTGCCATTGCAAGCTAATGCTGCGTATCAACTTCATATTTGTCCCCTTGAGGTGTGAAAATTTCTTTGGCTTAAAGACTCATGAGCAGAATTGCTAGGATACATGCCAGTGTAAATTGATGAGGTGGTGTTGGTATGTCTTCTCATATGACTTGGAATGAGACCCAATATCTTTAGCATAGCTTACAAGATCATAAATGACCTGGTCCATGGCTGCCTCTCTGACCTCCTTTTCTACCACTCTCACTCTCAGTCACTGGACTTCATACATCACTGGCCTCTTTGCTGTTCATTGAATATATTAAACATTGGACTATGTCAGGATCTTTGGATGTAATATTCTTTCTATCTAGGATGCTCTTGTAGGGAGTCCTATAATGCACTTCCTTGCTTTTTTCAGGTCTCTGCTGTCACCTCTGAAAATTTTTTTGACCACCTGACCCATATTCATTTGTAAATTTATTTATTAATGTCTCCTACCATAGGAATACAAGGTTTATGTGAAGAGAAAATTTTCTGTTTTGTTCATAGTTGAATCCTCAAATATTTGTTGAATAGGTAAAGAAATCCCTCTGAGATTAGTGCTAGTTTTTTAAAAAACATTTTCTTCTGTCTCCCTGTATCGTTTCTATTTTCTGTGGTCGTTTTTATGTTTTGTTTTAGTCTCTCTCGTTCTTACTGGAAGATTTTCTCAAGTATCTGGTGACCCTTGGTATTCTGTTTTATGTAAGAATGAGAACTTGAAAGTGGATGGGATGCTTTGTCCCTAAGCAGGGTTTTTGACTTATGTGTTTTGTTATAGATTGACATGCAGTGAACCAGCTTATTTGGAGGAAGAACCCTTTCCATGACAATAGGTATTTCTCCTGTGGATAGTCAGTGACTCCAAAGAAAAATGCTTTGCTTAAGTCTTCTGCTTGGAGGTGTGCTGGGAGAAGGGAAAGGGAAGGTGTCTAGAGACTTTTACTGTATAGAGTGCAGACTTTAAGCCTCCTCCTTTTAAGTCTGTTGTTCCACTGTTGTGTACCTCTTGGCCTGAATTCTAGTGGCCTTTCTTTCTTAAATTGTGGATCTCTTGAAGAAGAGATTCATTTGCCCATCAGAGCCACATCTTCATTTATATCTTTATTTCATTAATCTATTTCAGCTTTAGTATTCTACCTATCAGTGTTTGTTTATGGTATCCTGTTTGTTTTCCTGTTATCATCAAGACATAGGTCAGAATAGGGCAAATATTTAGCCAGCATTTTTGAATCATTGGTTTTCTTTAAAAAAAAAAAAAATCCAGATAAATTGAATATATTGAAAGGAAAAAAAAGGTGTATTTCTAAATTGGACACAGGTTTCTCCCAAAGGGCTGCTCATACTTCTGTGGCCTTTAGTTTTCTCTAAGCATGAAAGTGAATAATACAACACAGAACACTAGAATAGAATATTTTCAACTCTGCTTTGGGCCGTTGGGAGAAGCCTTGTGCTCTCTGAACTTTAAAATACTGATTTATGCCTGTTTTCTCAGGGTAATGCTAATAGTGCCCTTTTTTCATTCTTAGAAGTCTCTTTGCTTGGTTTATAAATTAGTCATCCTAATTGTTACTTTTTTAATTGAATTTTTACAGTAAGCATGGTTTATTTTTTTTAATCTGAAAAAAAAATTGATGTTAAAACAACTACAAAAACTCCCAAGGGTCTTTGATTGACTATTGTTCTGTAGTCTGATTAAATGCAAATATTTCTTAGATGGGACATTAAAATAATGAATCACAAAAGAAACAATTGATAAATTACATATTGTCAGAATTAAAAACTTGTTCTTTGAAAGACACAGTTAAAATGAAGAAGCAAGCCACAGACTAAGAGAAAATTTTAGCAATATGTGTATCTGTCAAAGGACTTGTTTTCAGAATATATAAAGAACTCTTATAGTTCAATAATAAGACAAACAACCCAATTAAAAAATAGGCAAAAGAGTGAACTTGGAAGATATCTGAATGGCCAATATATACGTGAAAAATAGCTCAACGTCATTAGTCATCAGAGGATTTGTGTTATTTTCTGGTTCATATCTTCATTCAGATTCATTTTTCTACTAGTGTATCTAGAAGGTACGTCAATTCTTGGGCTAATATATAATGACTTCAAGGCATAGACTGCACATTGACGTCTGATATACATCTTCGGTAACTTTAAGAACTTCATGTGTATGTATTTACAACAAAAATCCTTTATCTTTTATTTTGGTTAGTTAAGGCTATATTGAACTTTGGGTATAATTTTTTTTTTATTCTTCAGTGGCCCGAACCTGTAACTTGATCCTGATTGTTCTGGATGTCTTGAAACCCTTGGGACATAAGAAGATAATTGAAAATGAGCTGGAAGGCTTTGGCATTCGCTTGAATAGCAAACCTCCCAATATTGGTTTTAAGAAAAAGGACAAGGGAGGCATTAATCTCACAGCCACTGTAAGTGGGGAAGGCGACGGGGCAGGCTGTTAAAGGGACTTTAGTAGAGAGTGGATTGAGGTGCACTGACATTGACATTTGGAAATTTCCTGACTTTACTTGCACTAATTGACATAATACAATGACCTTGTAATGACTGACAAGAAAGACTTCAACTTTAGAACAGGAATCAGTCTCAGACTTAAGTCTGCAAATTCTTTTCCTCTTTTGGGTTGTTTGGGGTGGTATGGAAGTATAGACCAAAATATGCTTGTATGAAGTAGATGGCTGCCAATATCCTTTGTTTTCATTCATTTAATGTAAATTTATAGAGCACCTACCATGGGCCAAGAATTGTTTTAGGCTCTAGGCAGAGGGAGTAGGGAGAATGGAAGAGGGAATAAAATTTACAAAACCCCCTGCCCTTATATTCTAATTGGGTAAAGTAGCAAACAGAATTAATGAGTAAAATGTAGTGTATTAGACAATGATAAATCTAACAGGAGTAAAGTAGGGAAAGGAGACAGAGTGTGTTGGTGTGAGGGTTGCGGGTTGTTTTTTTTTTTTTTTGACTGGTAAAAGGATCGCAACCCTCGGCATGGTGTGGTCCGCACCACGCTCAGCCAGTGAGTGCACCGGCCATCCCTATATAGGATCTGAACCTGCGGCCTTGGCGCTACCAGCGCCACACTCTCCCGAGTGAGCCACGGGGCTGGCCCTAGGGTTGCGGTTTTAAGTACATTGGTCAGGAAAGTCTTCACTCAGTAGACAGGAAGGAGTGAACCAAATGGATATCTTGAGGAAAAGCATTTCATGTAGAGGGAACATCCAAGTGCAGAGACCCAGAGGTAGAGCATGCCTTTGCATGTTTGAGGAACAGCAGAGTGAAGCAAGTAGAAGAGTAGTAGAGATGAAGTCATAGCATAGGACCATATATGCTTTTACTTTGTAGGAGATGGGAAACTATGGGTTGGGTTCTGATCCACAGAGTAAACATGATTTGACTTAGGTTTTAATGGAATTATTCTGGCTGTCGTGTTAATAGACTAAAATGGGTTAAGAGCAGAGCAGAGCAAAGAAATTATTGAAGAGTTTGTCACAGTAATGCAGTCAAGAATTGATGGCTTCTTAGACCAGGGTTGAAACAGTGGAGGAAATCAGAAGTGGTTGATTGTGGAAAGATTTTGAAAGCAACCGATAGGTATTATAGCTGGATTGGATATGAGTTGTGAGAGAAGGAGAGTCAGAGATGATTGTTTTTTGTCCTGACCTAATGAACTCTCATTACTAAAATGGTAGTACTTTGGGTAGAATAGGTTTGGAGGGGAGGTGAAGATCAGAATGTTAAGTTTAGATGATAATTAGACATCCAGATGTTTCGTCAAGAAGGCATATGAGGAATGATCTAAGCTGGAGATACAAGTTTGGTGGTTATCATCTTTAAAGTCATGAGCCTAGCTGAGATCACTAAGGAAGTGGGTATAAATAGAAAAGAGGTTTGAGGAAATAAGACTTCTTAGACAAAGAAGGAGAAGGAAAACTGGAAGAGTTTAGAATACTGGAAGCAAGTAATGAAAGTGTTTCAGATAGGAGTGATCAGTTCTGTCAAATGTTGCTTCTCAGTCATAGACTTGAGAACTGAGAGTTTCCTACTAATTTTAACATTCTGTGGTTCAGGTGATTTTGCTGGCTTAGGTTTAAGCTGTCCAGCCTCAAAGATCTTTCCCATTATCTTGTCATAATGTTTGAAGTTGAGCATTCAAGGTTCTTTGTGTCAATGTGCTAGGGCTGCCATAATAAAGTACCTCAGGTTGGGTGGCTTAAACAACAGAAATTTATTTTTCATATTTCTGGAGGCCAGAAGTCTGAGATCAAGGTGATGGCAGGGCTGGTTTCTTCTGAGGCCTTTCTCCCTGTGTCTTTACGTGGTCTTTCCTCTGTGTGTCTATGTCCTAATCTCCTTTTCTTATAAGGAAACCAGTTGTATTGGATTAGTACCCCACCCTAATGACTTCATTCTAATTCAGTTACCTCTATAAAGACCCTATCTCCAAATAGTCACATTCTGTACTGATGGGGTTAGGATTTCAATATATGAATTATGGGGAGTGGGGGGAGACACATAATTCACACCATAACACCTTCCCTTGAGTTTGGAAAGATTTTTAGTTTTAAATTATTCCTTACTAAAAGTCAGTCTCGTCTGAGTTAATGTCTTCGGTAATGACTTTGCACCTTAGCTAGAATTATCCAGGTACATGGATAGGTACCCTTGGGGGATTTGTTTGTTGTTGTTGTTTCTCTCTGACTAGTCATTGTCTGCCATGCCCATTCAGTGCCCTCAGAGTGAGCTAGATGCTGAAACTGTGAAGAGCATTCTGGCTGAATACAAAATTCATAATGCCGATGTGACTCTGCGTAGTGATGCCACCGCTGATGACCTCATTGATGTGGTGGAAGGAAACAGGTACTGAGTGTGCAGTCTATGCCTGATTTTGAATTTGAAGACTTGTGGTGGAAAGAACAACAAATCATGAATCTGGTGAACATTGATTCTAATTCCAGTTGTGCTAATATCTCAAATAATAGTGGGCCTTGGTTTCTTTATCTGTAAAATGAGGGGTTGATCTTGATTTCTAGTATCCATCCTTGCTCTGAAATTTGATTTTGATGGTCATGTTCCCCATTTACGTTATTTGCTGTGAACTAGGCTGTCTCCTAAGCTCTGTCATGTGATGATTGAAGAGAGTAGGTCAATCTGCTCTTCCAGAATTAATCCATCTGAGAAATTCTATAGACTGTCCTATAGAAGTCAGAGCAGGCTAGGCTCTGTCTGTTCTTTTCAACCTAAGGGTATGTAGCTGAAAACCTATTCCGTGAAACATCGCTATTATTAATATTTTAATAATTTAAACCACAGTTAAAATTATTCCTATCATTTGAATATGATATTTTTTAGTTGCTTTCCTATTTATTTGTTCGTATTTGTTGGATGAATTTATTTGATCCACATTTGAAAACAAACAAAAGCCAATGCTTTGAGTTAGATATTTTACAAATGAGACAACTGAAGCCTGAGAAGTTGTGGCTTGCATAAAGATTAGTAACCTTAGCTGTCATATTGATTGGACACTAGGAATATGACATTGCTAGATGCCGTGTTTAAAAAAATGTTCAGTCCTTAAAAATTATCAAGAAATATGTTATTAGAAGTTATTCTTACATTCTTAAAACAGCTTTATAGGAAACTGACTCAGAGAGGTTAAGTGACTTCACAGTGACACATATCTAGAAAATGACAGAGCTAGGATTAGAATCAGTCTGAATATCTCAAAGCTTGTGTTCTTTCCACTTTTCCCAGTAATTAGCTTTATGGCTGGGACTAGAGCTTGTGTTTTGTTATTTCTCAACCCATAGTTCACTATCTGGATTTTCTACTTATTTTGTTAGGAAGCTTTTTAAAATTTTTTTTGCAGCTGATGTGCCGCTTATCCCTTTTCAGAGCCTCGGATTTGGGGTCTGAGTGAGCAGGTGTTGATAATAGGCTAACAGTTTTGTCAGTAACTCCAGACTAATTCTGTTTTTCTTCTACTTCTGTAGAGTTTATATCCCCTGTATCTATGTGTTAAATAAGATTGACCAGATCTCCATTGAGGAATTGGATATCATCTATAAGGTGCCTCATTGTGTACCCATCTCTGCCCATCATCGCTGGAATTTTGATGACCTGTTGGAAAAGATCTGGGACTATCTGAAACTAGTGAGAATGTAAGTCTCTGTGGATAGAGTAATGTTGTCATAGGATTTAAACCAAATTTTCCTAAAATGATACCCTCTGGAGCTCACTAACAAAATCTGGCTCTTTTTAAAGATATAAGTAAATTGGTTCCTATTTCAATACAATCTACTAGGTTGTATTGAGGGCACTTTCTTCCTCAAGTTGGAGGTTATCATGGTTTGATCTCAGGGGTGATAGAGGGCTGGTTTGCATTCAGCTTGTGAAGCATTCTAAGAAGGTGGCAACCTCTGTGCCCTCTCTATTCTAGTTACACCAAACCCAAAGGCCAGTTACCAGATTATACATCCCCAGTGGTACTGCCTTACTCCAGGACCACAGTGGAGGATTTCTGCATGAAGATTCACAAAAATCTTATCAAAGAATTTAAATAGTAAGTATCATGGACATATGATGCCTCCTTTTCCTTGTGAGCTACTGATTTTGCTAACTTGTAATTCTTAGGATAGCACTAAAGAAACCACACTGCAGGAAGGCTGCTGAAATGTTTGCTTGGTTAGAACTCTGCAGTGTCTTAATACCATGCCTAGTTGGGGCAGGAAGAGCTCCAGAAGCCTCTTCAAGTCAGGAGGGCTGATAGTACAAAAGGCCCTGACTTTCCCTGATTAATTCATCTTCCTCTTAGCAAACACATATATTAATTCTTCCTGTCAGGATCATACTGGCCTGCACTGGTTACTGAGTCTCCTTCTAAACCTTAAGCATGGGTAAACTCCCTCAATCTCTGTCTTATACTTTTCACTGTTGATACGGGGTGAAAAAAATTTTTTTAATGTTGTATTTTGAACTAATTTTAGACTTAAAAGTTACAAAAATAGGGCCGAGCCCGTGGCGCACTCAGGAGAGTGCGGCGCTGTGAGCGCAGCAACGCTCCCGCCGTGGGTTCAGATCCTATATAGGAATGGCTGGTGTACTCACTGGCTGAGTACCGGTCACGAAAAAGACAAAAAAAAAAAAAAAGTTACAAAAATAGTGCAGAGTTTTCTTTTATCCCTCACCCCACTTCTAATGTTAGCAGCTCATATTACCATAGTACAATTAACAAGAACAGGAAATTAGCATTTGTCCAATATTATTAACTATAGACTTTATTTGAGTTTTGCTACTTTTTCTGCCAGTGTTCTTTTTGTGTTCCAGGAACCTACGGGAATGACATCTAGTTATTTCTCCTAAGTCTTCCAATGTCTAGTCTCCCAGTAATATTTCCTTAGACTGTCTTTGATGACCTTGACATTTTTGAAGTGTGCTCACTAGTTATTTTTTTGAATGTCCCTCAGTTTGGGTTTGCCTGATGTTCTCTCATGATTGAAGTGAGATTATGCATTTTGGGTAAGAATACCACAAAAATGATGATGTGTCCTCAGTGCATCATATCACTGGATATGTAATGTTGATATATCTTAGTCATGATGATATTGACCTTGATCTCTTGGTTAGTTTGGTGTAGGCTGAGTTTTTCCCACTGTAGAGATAGTATTTTTCTTTTTGTAACTTGTTAAATATCTTGGGAGAGATACTTTGAGACTCTGCAAATCCTGTTTCTCTTCAAGTTTTTCCCTACTGATTTTAGCATCTATCAGTAGAACTTGACTGTGACATTTATTGCTGGGTGTTTGCCTAATGGTGATTCTTTACTTCCCTCTTCCATTTTACATTTGTTTATTGGAATTCTACTGTGAGTTAGAATTATCACTTTTCCCCTATTTATTTAATCCATGATTTATTTATGTCAGTGTGAGCTCTTGGATATTTATTTTATTCTGTAGCCTATATCCAATACTGTCATTATTTTGTTGCTCAAATTGTTCCAGCTTTTGGCCATTAGGAACTTTTTCATGTTTGCTCCTATGTTCTTTTGATAAGCTACCATCTTTTTTTTTGAGCATTTCCTTACTTTTTGGTACTACCTGATGTTCCTGATTGATACTGATTTTGCCTGCACCAGCCCTGGAATCAGTCACTTCTCTAAGGAGCCCTGGTTTTCAAGATCTGGTTGCTAGATGTGCTCATTTCATTGCTTGTAGGCCCTCTTAACAGACAGAGTTAGGAAATATATGTATGTATACTAACCCGAGCTGACATATGCATCTGTATTTCTGTGCCATACAGCTATCTTTTTTTTTGGCAGCTGGCTGTTCATATACCTACCTTAAAAACCCTGAGTTTATACTGTTATTTCTGAATCCAGTTCTATACAACAGGGTTCATTTTAACTTACCCCCTTTTCTTATTTTTAACTTCTTTTCTCCAACAGTGAGAAATCCAGCCGTCATTATCTATAATCTATTTATTTATTTTTAAAATTATAGTATATATATATATAAAATGTAGTTCAGAATTGCAACCTATAGTCCTGTGAGAAATAGTTTTAACTGTATTACAGTATTTCTTAATAGCTCTTTTCATCTTCACAGACTGAAAATTTCATAATTGTTTTAAAAACAAAATAAGAAAATAGAAAATAATTGTAGAAAATCAAGAAAGCATAGAAATTAGTAACATTTAAAAAATACTTGTTTCTGGTCCTAAGAATACTGAGAGAGTGAATTCCTTTATTGAGCTTCACATTCTTTTTATCTAAAACAACTGTATTCCAAATGTTGGTGCTCATTACCCTATACTCAAAACCATTATACTTTGTCAATTACTTGCATCAGTGAAGATGGTTCTTGGAAAAAGTTAGACATTGTCCTTTTTCAAACTTGGTAAATATCTGTACAGCTCCTGCCTTCCGTGGTGGCAGAACACTGTTCAAAGCCTCTAGAACTGTAAGTGTACCAAGGAATTAAAGGGGAGAAAAATATTTGACAGGAGACATATCAAAGTGAATACAATTTTATTTGGTCACTATTTTCCAGATTTTTTTTTTTAATTCTTTAATTCTTATTTAATAGCATTTTTAACTAAATAATAGAAAAATTTTAGCTTCAAGCCTACTAATTATGTTTTCCTTGTATTCCAAGATTCATATATGTCATTATTATAACTGTATTATTTCCTATTTTTGCTACTTTAGGTTTTCTAGTCTTCAATCACAGACCTTTCCCTTTTTATTTCCTTAGTTTAAAAATAGGATTAATGATTGTATGGCTTTTGATATGTTTTGCTGTATTGCTTTCCAAAAGGACTGAGCCATGTACATTGCCATCAACAAAACAGGAGATACCAACTTTACTGTAGGCATTGAGTATGATTGCTAACAACTAGTTTTCTAGTTTAAGGTAGTAGAATGGTCACCTTGGATTTATCTAGATGTATTTGCTTGTTAGTGCATTTGAAAAATTTTATGTTTGTTTTACTAATTCTGTTATGTTATATTCCTGATACTTATCTGGTTTTTTTTAAAGTGGTATCTTGTTTAGTGATTTCTTTTTGTAATATAGATTTTTAAAGAACTTTTGGTGCAATGACAAAATAGTAATAATATGGCCACCTTTTTTTATGCATGGTATGTAGTGTTTTGTTCACCATTTTCCCTCACTAGCACAACATATTCTTAATTTTGGAGGTCCCCGGATGCAAGTTTCCTTCATATGTTCCAAGAAATAAGGAGGACATATTAATTACAGTTTCTTGATCGGGAGGGATGATTTTCCTAGTGTGGCTGAGGAGGGAGATCCTAATTTCCTGTCATTGCCCTCTGATAGTTTCAGCAGTCTCAGTAAAAACAGGTATTCTCTAGCAGTCAATAATTGATGTGGTATCTGTAAAAATCAGTCTCTAATCTGAATTTTTCAGGGTATTTCTCTGTAACAAATCCATGTTCTCTTCTTTAATTTTAAACTAGTCTCTTCACACTATTCATTTGATTTTTGGTCTTTGACTTTCTTAAACTGGCTCTGGAACAGGAGAAACCACACAGCTTCCAAAAGTCGCTGTCACCTCGTATGTGAAGGCTTCAGAGTGATATGCTGCTGGGGAAGATAAAGCCTCTGGGCTTTGAGTATGGTCCTTGACCTGGAAGAGGGGCCTTTGACTATTGCAGATCTTTGGCTCTTAAGGGCTGGGATGCTAAATCTGAGCAGAAGTGTGACATCCAGGCAAATACGGCAGAAGCTAGGTTTTTATTTAACTGATTCTTCTTTTTTCCTTTCCATACAGTGCTCTGGTCTGGGGTCTCTCTGTGAAACACAATCCTCAGAAAGTGGGTAAAGACCATACGCTGGAGGATGAGGATGTCATTCAGATTGTGAAGAAGTGAAACCTTCCTCTTTTCCCATATGCTGGGTCATCCACATCAGCTTTCCCCATGACCAAGCAACGTGCCCCAACCCTTTGTGGTTTTGGCAGCCATTGGATCAGGGGAGGGAGATGGAGGCACTCAAACTGGAACTTCATTTGTTTTATCTTGGTGTTACCTTGTATGTTGAACTGCATAAAAGATCTGCTAGGCCAGTTGGCTGTGTGCAGTTCATGTGTCATTGTCAGAATTTCTTTTGGGATGGGCTGAATGAAGAAGGGTATGTATAGTGAGGCAGCTACAGAAGGGATAACTGGGAGCTTGCTCTTGAGTGTGAAATGGATAAAAATGTGATGTGCAACATCTGATTCGATGTTTATTCTTTGGAAACCCTTTCAACTGGACGTGGCCTCCATCTGATTTATGATACTAGAAAGAGGAAGGATTTGATGTAAGTTAAACTGATTATTCCCTGCTAGCCCATTTTGGGAGATAATGAAGTGTGGCAGTTGAGTAAAGTATTCCAGACAGGCACATTCGGGTTTGAATTACAGGTCCACTTCTAATTAGTTCTGGAACCTTGAACAAATTATTTAACTTCTGTGAGCTTCAGTTTCCTCATGCAACATGGGCATAGTAATAACCACCCTTCTAGGGTGGTGATTGTTAGTATTAAGGGAGATGGTACTTGTAAATTGTTTAGCACAGTATCTGGCATATAAGTACTCAGTGAATGTTTGCTCTTGTCACTGGGCCCTTTACTGGGCTCCCCATCTGCCCTAGTAAGAGCATAGCTATAAATTATCATTGTTGAGCTGAACATTGAACTGATCCGTCCTGCCAGCTAGGCTGTTAAATGTCTCCTTTCCCATAGCCCAGCCTTTCTGCTTGAGTCCCATGGCAGTCCTGGCCTCAGCCACATAATCTGGGTGAAGGCATGAAGGCAGAACACTGCAAGTGAGGCAACCAGTGTGACCAGAGCAGGTTTGTGTGTACACATCTGTGTATATATGGAGGTAGGAGGGTAGGTTAAGAGAAGGGTTGGCATCAGGAGTACTTGAGGGTGCTAAGGGTCAGTTTGGGGTGCTTGGATCAGAAAATTTAAGGGGATTGCTTATGTGTATTAGTCCGTTTTTGTTGCTTATAACAAAATAATTGGAACTTGGTAATTTATAAAGAAAAACAAAATTTATTGCATACATTTTCTGAGGCTGTGAAGTCCAAAGCCCATCTGGTGGTGGCAACAGTAACCCAGGGGTCTCACATTGCAAGATGATGTAAGCAGAGAGAGAGAGAGACAGACTCTCCTTTTAAAGCCCTCAGAACCACACCCCTGACCACCATTTTTAATACATTCACTACTGCATGGTCCTACAATCCAATCACCTCTTCAAGGCTTCACCTTTCAATTACCATAATAGGATTTCCCACCCTCTTAACAGTCCCAGTGAGGGCTAAGTTTCTAATACATAAAACTTGGGAGACACAATTAAAGCTTTAGGGAGTTTTGGGGGGACATAATTCAATTCACTACATTATGTGAACAAGGGAATTTAAGGGGATTGCTTATGTGAAATCAATTGGAAAAAATTTTGGTGTGGCAGGCTAGCGGTGAGGTGCAGGCCCATAGGTACAGATGAGAAATCTAAATTTGGTAATTGACTTGTTCTTTGGAAGAAAAGTCAGAGATTATTTCTGTATGGAATATAGGGATGGTAGAATAGCATAGTCCCTAAGAAAACCAGGAAGAGAAACAGATTTGTAGGAAGACAGAATTTGATTCTGTCTTCAAATGATGAGAGCTAGAGCTTTTAGCAGGTTGTAAGGGGTGGGAATGTGGGATTATCCACATACTCAGCCTTTGTTCAGTGCTTATTCCTCCTGCTAGCCTAGTGAGTTGTTTCCCTTTGATAGTCTTCCTGGAGGCTGGGCTTAGCACTGTCTCCAGATGCAGGAGATAAGCCCCTCAGGCTTGGTATTCTAGTCACTTTCCAGAACAGACCTTGGCATCACTGGTGCATTTATGAAAGAGGCCATGATCTAGAGCCTGCCCCAACTCTGTAGGGAATAAGGGAAATATTGGCTTTCTGGTCTATGGGATTTCCAGCAAGGTTTGCTCTCCAGCCAGAGCATAAAATTGATTTTCATTGAGCAACCATTTAGCACTGCCAGGATGTTGGGAAGAGAAAGTTGCTAAAGTCCAGTTCATCAATGGCCTCAGGATGTGCTTCAAGTAGGCCTTATGTCCATCATTCAGCACTCTCCCTCCCCCTCATCTGCAGCCTCCTAGCCCTTGAGGAAAGCATCACCCTACTTTTCCCTTCCCTCTCCTTTGGGTTTAAACATTGCAGTTCTGGGAAAGGGGTGCAGTTTGGTGTGAGGAATTCTGCCTGGGGTAGGGCCACTGAGATGGTGCATTCCTATAACTAAAGGCTTTCTTCTCATCAACTGTGTATTAGTCCATTTTCTGTTGCTCCTAACAATACCTGAAACTGGGTAATTTATAAAGAAATAGAATTTATTTCTTACGGTTTTGCAGGCTAAGTGCAAGGTTAAGAGGCACATCTGGTGATGGCCTTACTGGTACAGAGCTCCATGGAGACACAGGGTATCATATACACATAATGAAGGCTGGGCAAGAGCACTTAATGTGCTCTCCTTATAAAGCCACCAGTCTACTCCCTGATAACCCATTAAACTGTTAACCCATTGCTCCATGGACTAATCCATTCATGAGAGCATAGTCCTCACAATCCAATCACCTCTTAAAGGCCCCACCTTTCAAATATATTGGGAATTAAGTTCCACGTGAGCATGGGGGAACATTTAAACCACAGTAACCTCTTTATAGGGATTTGACTATTACAGCATGGCTTAAATTTCCCATGCTGTTACATATTCCATGTGTCTTTCCTGACCTTCTTTAGCACAACGAAGCAGACCCACTATTCCGTGCCATTAATTAGAATGCTTTTAGCTGCATTTAATGTAAAGCACTAACTTTAACCAGCTGAAATGGAAAGAAACTTGGTCTCTCACAGAAGTTGTCTCGAGCTCAAGTGTGTTTGTTCATGGCAGCTGTTATATCATCGAAGATCCAGGTTCTTTCTGTCAGTCTGCTCTGTCCACTAGAGTTTGTTGGCTTTGCTGGTAGCTCCCCTCATGTCACAGAATGTCTGCTGCACTCCCAGGCTCTACATCAGCAATCCACAGGGTTGTAGAAGGCTGAATCTTATCTTTTTGAGAAGCCATTTCCTAGAAACTGCCTGGCCAATTTTTCCTTGTGTCTCATGGTCTAAATTGGTTCACATGGCCATTCTTGAGTCAGAGTAACTCTTGGTAAAGGGAGTAGTAATACTGAAGAACCAGAGTTTACCCCCGTAAGTTACCTTTATTCCTGAGCTGTCTCTTTCAGAAAGAAAGGGCTAGTGGACCCAACTTCCCTTCCCTCTTAAGCCTGGCTTATAAGACACTCAACAGCTATCTCCTGAAAGAATGCCTAGCTGCACTCTACATTCATTTCATTCCTACTTCTTGATTACCACTGGCCTCCCAAGCACTAGCTGCCCAATTTCTTCCTTTGCGGAGGCACTTTTGCTCTCCTCCTAGCTGACCTCCCGCCTCAAAGGTAGTTTTTGAGATTCCCTGTGTTCCTAAGCTCTTTTACCTTGAGGATGCCTACATCCTTAGCTTCAAGCTTATTTTGCACATCCTTCCAGATGATTGCTTCTAAACTTGTTTTATGTCTCCTAGATATCCCAAAGTTGCTCCAAAGCCATCTCTTGTTAGCTGAGACATCCCTTCCTCTCTGCCCTCATATCAGTTCCTGGAAAACTGCATTAACTTTCTCTTTTCCGTCCCCTTCCCCTTCCTCCAGTCCATCATGTATACCAAAATAGTTTTGCTAAAACCTGTATGCCTAGCTTCTGCTGTGATATTCTTAGCAGTCTCTTATTTCCTTTTGGCTCCATCATGCTCAATCTGCAAAGCTGGGTTTTGTTAAAAGGTTACCTGCTTTCTTGTGTTCCTGAAAGTACAGGGCAGGGTGGGCAGTTCCAGGTTTATAGTCAACACTCCTAACACTCAAGACTCTTACAGTCAAAATTCAACCACCTTCCCCTTCACCTGTAAATTGGAGAATGACTCCATGCTACCCAAACAATGAGGTCAAAGTAGCTTTTATGGCCCTAAATGGACGAGTATCTAGAACTCAGGCAAATTAACTTGAGGAGCTTGAGAAATAAGTATCACCTCAGGTCAGTAGGACTGAAAAAACTTCAGTAAGGAAAGGGAATTCAAGATCCTATAGTATTCTAGTAGAATCCTCTTCCTCCAGTGCTGTAAGATGAATAATAAAACAATTGTGAGCTGAGGAATGAGTTAGAGAATACAGGAGTCTTAGCACAGGCATCAGTCTTAAGATGGTAAGTCTTACAACTTGAGAAGTTCCATATGGACAAATTAGACTTTAATGGATTGGATCAGAACTCTTGGGCTGGAGAGACAGGATGCCCCAGTAAATGCGAGGTTTGGGAGAAGCTACCATACACACTTGTACATGATTCTCCGATAAACAAATTGTTTTCACTAGATGGGTTTGATTTGGGGAATCACACTATAGATACCCTGTATTAGGCAAAAGTCTACCTAGAGGGTCAGTCCAGCCTAAACTGATCCAGGAAGAAAGCCATAGCTTTTTCCTCCTAACAAGATAGAGTTCAATTCTATGAGTTTTAAAGAAAACTTCCCTCAGGGAACATATTGAGCCTCATGGCTTAGCTGGCTAGAAACAAGAAGGAAGGGATTCAGGGAGGAAATGAACACGATAATGCCATTCTTCATTCACACACTTAGCATATGCAACTTTAATAAACCAAAAGAAAAAAAAAGTCCCAAATGTACAAGTGAAAAAAATCCAAATTGTTGACACAGGCTTAATATCAGCTACTTTTATGTACAGCTGTATAAGTTCAAAAAAGCTATCCTATATGTATATACAAAAGTTGTTTATACACAAGTCTGTACATAAGGGTCTATACATTTATTTCCTCAGAACCCTTAGGTGCCATCTCCCGGTGAGGACACCAACACTTCATTCACATATCTTACAAAAAAGAAAGACTGTTTCCAGGACTGACAACACTGCATCCCATATTCAGACTACATAGTCTCCACTCGATTGGTTAAGATCCTTTTGTCATAATGCAGACCACGCCAGGTGCATGAGCACTCCCAAACAGTTTTGCACAGGGTGCTCCAAAGTAAAAGCCCGTAAACCAACCCGAGATAAGGAAACAGAGTCCTGACTAGGGTGCCACCATAGGTCCAGGCTTAGGTAAGCCTGCCTGCCCTGCTCACTGTCGGTATTCCAATTCATCTACACTGATGACTTTGGCAGGCATGGAGGGAAGGGGCTGCTGCAGCACATCTGAGCCAAACCATTTGGCAAGGCCCACGGGGGAGCTGCTTCTCTGGCTGGGGCGGTGCTCCAGCTGAGAGTGCATGTGGGGCAGGCCTGACCTGCTGGGCACATTCTGAGGGGTTGTCTGAACACTGACAGCTGCTGCTTGGGAACCAGAGCCTGGAGGATGCAGAACTGTGGAGATAAGAAGGGTTATCATTCACAACACGAGTGAGAAAGTAGTTCTTTATTAGGTCCTGCTTCATTCAAACCTTATCCAAACAGAAGTCTTTACCAGAGGATTTATTCTAGGGCTTCTTTAGAAAACTCCTTTGCAAAATGCCAACAATGCCAGAACACAGTTCCTTGGAAAGCTGAACTATTTAGAAGCCATCAATATTGAAAACCCACCCTGGATGACATGACCACTACTACCCATGGCAAGCAGCCCCATCATAGAAGCACTAACATTAATTAGCTGGTGAGAGGATATCTACCCTGGATAGGTCCTATGCTAAACTGCTATTGGAAGCCTTCTCTCCTAAAAGGCAAAGAAAGACAGAGCACACATGGCTCTCCCACTGTCTTTGCAGTGATAGTAATCCCAAATCTTATAGAGGACATTTTACTTCATCTCACTCTCTGGTTACACCCTTTCACCCCAATCTTGTTATGACAAGTTAAAGAATGAAGTGTCACTTCATCTCCTTCACTGGAAATTGGTCCTAAAAGTATCAAGCCTACTCAGCCCCTCCCAAACTTGCCCGGCCCACTCCTGAACATACCTGAGCGCTGTAGCTGCTGGTGCATCATTGCCAGATGCAAAGGTGTCCCAGGACGAGGGTTTAAGAGAGGGTGACTTGCAGCAGGTAAAGGGTAAAAGGGTTGACCAAGGATTGGGCCAGATAGTCCCTGTAAATGGGTCAGGTCCATCCCAGGAGGAAGCACACCTATTGGACAGAAAGGACAAACTACTGAGAAGTGGTCTTAATGTACCTGGAAATTTTCAAGCTTAACCATACAGTTTTGCTGATCTGGAAGTTTATTAAGAATGAAAATGACCAAGCTAGGTTCCGAATCTTTTAATGAACTAAGATGGATTGGACCTACTGTCAACCAGTTAGTTGGAAGGATATAACATTTTTCTATGGGTGAAGATCTCCCACCACACAAGACTCAGTGTCAGCAACTGTTGTCACACCAGGTCCACAGGCTGACACCCAAACCAGGTCAGAAACTCACCAGCTTGGAGCAAACTTGGAAGATGCTGTGGATGTACTCCCTGGGCCAGCATTCTTTGGACCAACCCTGGGTGAAGTTGGTGAGCAGGCCGAACGATAGGGACATGGGGGACGAGGGGAACTTGGTGGACAGGGCGGAGAAAGGGGGTTCCTGGAACTGGGGACGCCAAGGTGGGTGTTTTTCTCCCAGTTGCTTTAGGTCGGTAATCTTGTTCTTTGGTGTAACGGTTGGTCTGGGACAGTGGGGTGGAACATGAAGACCGCTGTAATGTTGACAATTTGGGATTTGTAGTGGGAGAAGAGTCTTGATCAGCACTGGGCACAGAGTTGGATGACAGGAGGTTCTCTGTAAAGACACAGACAGAGAATATTTTGATATTGGCAAATTTCTCCCAAATACTTTGGCCTCCCAATGGTCCAGTAAATCTCATTTCTTAAGAAGTTCACAATTCTTATTTGATCCCCTCAGCAAGTTTTAAGGACTGCACGGTAGGGACCATCATTAAGGTGAATTGTGAGTCAGCAGACAGGGGTAGTAAGGACAGAGCTGGGACTAGACCCCACGTTTTCTGGCCTTCCAGCTCTTTGCTGGAACAGTCATACACTTGCCAAAACCAAAGGCTCTGAAGTTAGAAATTACACTGCTTTAGGGCCGAGCCCGTGGCGCAGTTGGTAGAGTGCTGCGCTGGCAGCGCGGCGACGCTCCCGCCGCGGGTTCGGATCCTATATAGGACTGACCGGTGCACTCACTGGCTGAGTGCCGGTCACGAAAAAAAAAAAAAAAACGACAAAAAAAAAAAAAAAAAAGAAATTACACTGCTTTAAAAGCCCACATCTTTATTCTTATAATCCACCCAACCCAGGAATAGCTATGGGTAAACACCTAGCATATCAGGCCTGGTGGTCCAACTCAGTTTGGGCACCCTGCTCTGCCCAAATAGCTGTGGCCTGGACCCATATGGGGGCTAGTCCTGTCCTAGTCAGCTGCTTGGAATTAACATGCTTTTTAGCCTAAGGGGAAAATCAAGCAAGTGGAAGATTATGCAAATCCATCACAGAAAATTTAAACAGCAATTAGTGTGGCCAAAGAATCTGAACTGCCTTAATAGGACCAACAGGATTCTTCCTCACCCCCAGCCTTCTCAAAAACAAGCAAAAAGCTCTCAGACCAATATTCTACACCTGTGTAAACCCTAACTTATCAGAATCTGTCACCATAACCTTCACAAGCCCTACTGAGCAACTCTTAAAAGCCTCTTGCATTTTATATATACTTCTTAAAGGCTCTCACACACCTATAGTGTTTCACCCACTGCACAGATTTTGTTGGACACCAAAGTCTCCATAGACTGAAGAGACCCTTTCAGAAGAAAAACTTGTTGGATTATATTAACTTGCGAAATAAATGTACTAATTATTCAACTGTGAAGCCTAAATAAGGATCCTAAACTAAAGCTTGTTCTTAGCACTCATACCACTCTTAGACTGGCCAGAATATTGAGCAGCCAAGCAACTGTGAGCTGGTCCAACTTTTCTCACTGACACAGAATTGTGGTCCAGAGCAGCCAGGGGTCTTGCCCAGAGCTTTGCAGGTCACAGGTCACAGGCCTGTGTTCTTTCCATCACATACTTTCTTGAGCAGTACACCCTCAACAGCTCTGCAGTACCTTCACTGGCCTTCTGAGTATCCTCTTTACTGTCACCAGGAGCCGCTTTTCCAGATGCTGGCTCCTCCTTGCTCTTCTCTTTGCTCTCGTACATCTTACGAATCACTGAGGTAGGTGTGAAGGAAGGAGAAAGCTGCAGAGAAAAACAATTGGCATTAGCACATTCTCTAAGTGCCTTTCCCTAATATCAAGCCAGGATTAACTGGCCAAGCTATTCAACAAGGCAAAGAGTCCCCATATTGCCTACATAGTAGCAGAGATCAACTCCAATGTTCTGGTCTGTAGCTACTGGAGGAAAAGAAACAGAATGGGGCAAATAAGCAGTGTTCCAAATGTATCATTTCCTGCTGGTAGCTCTGTGATGATGGGATCTGCCTATGTAGCCTCTGCTTCACATATTTCCCCAGCCCAGGATTAGGCCTGGGAAGAGCATGGCCAGAAATATACTCTGGAGCAATACCCCTTCCATCTAGGAAAGGACATTTCAGAATCTAACTTATTCCACACTCCTAATATTTCCCTTCTTAACTGAGCTACCAGAAAATTCACAATTAACAGTCTCCTCAGCCACTAGGATTTATTATTTAGGGTCATTTCTTCCCATCTCTTCACGGTTTATTTCTATGACGATGATTTTATTATGCACACGTCTTTTCCCATCAAACAATCTTAAATCCTTGATGGCAGGAGACAGGGCATGACTTATGAACAGAAAAGCTCCTTATAGACCCTACCTTCAAGGTGACTGGTGCAGAGACCCATTGGGGTCCTGAAGCACATAGCAAATTTTCCCCCTTGACTATCAGCTTTGACTAGATGATAAAAGTCTGTGAGGAATGAAACATTTTAAAAATAATGCTACTCAGGTGTAAACTAGACTTGTCACCACAAATAAGCAAACTCCTTTGTTCCAGCCTTGGTTCATATCACTGAAACCTGAATCAGTGAATCTGAATTTGTGAACTCTCCAGCATCTGACCCCATCACCCCTGTACACCTCACCTCCTGTCTCTTACCCTTGTCCTCTCACCTCCCCACACCAGCTGTTTATTTGTTTGAACATACTATAATTACCTTGTGTACCCTGGCCCATGCTCGTCTATGTACTGGAACACACTTTCCCCAATGTAGGGGCATCACTGAGATCCTATGAGTTAGTGTGTAAAAGGGGAAGACCTGATAGGCAGGTGTGAAAGACTTAAATCAGCTATTCCTTTGGAAGGCACTCAAGGACATTTAGGGGCACAAAGTGGCATAACATAGGCACAACCAAACAGGGAGAAGCCTTAATGTCATTCACAGTCACTAAAAGTCACTGACCATGCTTGTGATGGATGCAGCGGGGGCAGGAGAAGTGGAATTCCCTCGGTGCACTGGTGCTGGTGACTTAGTCACTCGCTGTTGCCTGTGAACAAACCCGTTACCAGTGTGAGCCCCAAGTTGCTTAGAGCCCAAGTCCTAAAACTATATAATACTCAAGACCAGCCTAGGAATTTAACATCCCCTTTCTCTTATCCAATTCAATTTCCCAAGCATTCAGTAAGTGCCTAACATATGCAAAAGCACATGCTAACTTGTGAGGGAAGACAGAACTTAAAAAAGCATGGTCCCGGCCTTGCAAGAGCTCTCATCTACTGGAGGAGACAATAACCTGAGGCAAACCAAGACATGTAGATATTAGGCACCAACAAGGTACAATGGGAAAATGGAGGGGTAGAAAGAATGACAGGATACTCCAGGGAGTCTGAGGAAGCTTCTTGGGGAAGAAGCTGCATTAAACTGGGTGTGATCACTGAGAAGCTAAAGACGGAGGACAACGGTTCAACAGTTTCGGGACCTGGGAAGAGCTTGGGAATGGTGGGGTTATTCAGGGATAGTGTACAGTTTATCTGTGGACTACACCAGTGAGGAAGGCTAGGGAGCAACACTAGTTAGCACAATGCCTGGCACAGAACTGATGTCTGTGAAACACTGATTCAAATAAAATAGAGAAGTAGGAGTTTCAGCTATTTTAAGATCCAGTTACATGCCAACATTCCCCACCCCTACTGGTCCACAAACAAGATTGATCTCAGGCTTCCCAAGTGGAGGAAAAAGAACAGACATCTCCCCCAGCCATTCTCCTTTAATTTGGAAGAAAACAAGAAACAGTTGATGTAGATGTAAACAGAGAATTATGTGAGCTCACTGGCTAATGAAAGCTTCACTGCATTCCAGCCCCGTCAAAGCCTGTGCCACAAAGGTTGAAGCCCAAGTTTAGTCAATGAACCTGGAAGTTCTCTGAATCAAAAGCATATAGGAAACCTAAATCCATGTGTTTTTTCTAGTCAGTACCAGGTAAGCCCGCACTGCTGCCACACTGAGACTGAATATGACAACGTGGGCAGACATTAGTGGTATTTTGAGTGACTAAGAGGAAACTCCAAACTTGGGGGTTCCACCTGACCATTATTTATTCCTTTTGGTAAACATATTTGAGCACCTACTATGTGTTAGACACTGTTATAGGAGCTGGGGATATAGGAGTGAACAAAACAGACCATATCTCTGGCCTCATGGAGACTATATTCTTGTGGTTGCAGGGTACATAATGGTTACTACAGGCAGGGAGACAAAAAATAAATAGTATGCTAGAAGGTGATAATAAAAAAAAGCAAAGTGGGAAGAAAGGCATATCTGTTGTGGGGGACACAATTGTATGTACAAAGGGTGTCCTGGAAGAGACTGAGAGGCAGACATTTTTGATCCAAAACACAAAAGCTGCAATGACACTTGGGTAAGTAAGTCATATTTTTAAAACCTAAGTTTCTGTATCTGTAAAATGCAGTTATTTACCCCCATCAACCTCAAAGGGCTGACGTGAAGATCAAATAAAATTTTGGATATTAAAAGTGCTTTGAAAGTCACAAATCATGTCAGCAAACATTTAGGTAACTACATAATGTTACAGAGAGAAAGCAAGTGAGAAGGGCTCAGCAGACCAGTCCTGAGCTCTGTGTTTAGACTGAGGGGTACTGAAGATAAAAAGCGCTTATGCAAGAGTACCTCTTGGTCTCAATGTCTTCTGAAAGTGTTGCATATAAAACCAGCTGAACCCAGTCACTGAGGCAATGATGTGGTAATTTTCAAAATCACATCAAAACATATTCTTAATTACCAAGTATTATATGGGTAGGAATAAACTGTAGTGTTCAGGGATGTTCATTTTGGTGATAAAACTAAAAAAATTAACGTAGTGATTACTTTTAAAGGCTGGACAGTGGTCACTTCTGAGGAAGAAAAGGGTATTACTGGCACAGGGCACATGGTGGCCTTCCAGGTAGTTAACAAGAGTGTTTGCCTTACAGTAAGCTACGCATTTGTTTTATGCAGTTTTCTGTGTCTGATTTTGCAATTAAAAAAAAAGAACAATATTGCTACCCCCTTACTCCCCAACTAACGGTTCATTTCATTTTAACACATTGCAACTAGCAAAAACGAGGAGAATGAAGTCAGTAATCTACTTGTTAACAGATATGATCAACAAATCTATCAGCCCTGACCAACAAACCCCTGATGTAACAAACATGCATCAAGGGAGAGTGTGATAACCCAGCATGGAATCTGTGGGGGAAGGAAGCTAGGTGGAGTTTCATTATCTCATAAGTATGACTTTAAATAAGGAGCTATGTTAGTTACATCTGTAAAAATGAATCCTTTAACTGATAAAAACACTAAGATTTTAAAATATATTTACTCATAACAATCTTGTGAGGTAAACTAGGCAGGCAGCATCCCTTCCGTATGACTAATTAGCAAATAAACCAAAAAAAGTAATTTATAAATCAAGAATATAAAACCATACAGGATGCAGTTGGTAGAACATGGTGCTAATATCTCTAAGGTCAAGGGTTCAGATCTCTATACCAGCCAGCTGCCAAACACACAGAACCACACAAGATGGAAATTTCTACCCCTGCAGTAGAATGCAGTCATATTATTTTCTCTATTGATAAGATTCGAAGTGGTACAGAATTTCCATCACATATTGTACAACATACGAGCATATGCAACAGAATTATACTGTGGATAATTAATCTCAGGAAAACTATATCTGCAAATCCCCACATGGGTAGGATTAGAAATTTACCTGTTTCTGAATCCATCTCTGGTTCTGTCCACCTGTGGCTTGCCAAAACCAGGTTGGTAGAAGTTTGCTGCCTGCACTGCAAGATCGTGTGGCAGGACCAGCCCCTCCAAAGCTGCCTGTTGCAACTCCAGCTGGCTCATCTGCTGAACAAAAGTGGCAAGGGAAGGTCAACAGCAGAATGAGGTCAGTCAATTCACTTTCTACAAGGGTCTCTCTCTGCTCTTAAGTATGTTTAAGCAGCAGCTGAGAAAAATTAGATGCTGTAGGGCCGGCCTGTGGCTCACTTGTGAGAGTGCGGTGCTGATAACACCAAGGCCAAGGGTTTGGATCCCTACATAGGGATGTCTGGTTAGCTCACTTGGGAGAGCGTGGTGCTGACAACACCAAGTCAAGGGTTAAGATTCCCTTACCAGTCATCTTCTTTAAAAAAAAAAAAAAAAAGAAAAGAAAGAAAAATTAGATGCTGTAAACCTGACTAAATTGTGCTGTCATCCACTGAACAGGATTTTTAATTACTGAAGTATTATTTTATTTATTCAACAATTTTCTAGCCTTTTCTGAGCTTGCATTATAGTTCAAAACCACTTGCAAGCATTGCAGCAATTCAATTCTCCATCTTATAAGTAACAATAGGGGTGAAAAACAAGCAACAGACTGAATTTGAGAATGAGCTCAGCCTGACCTGGGCCGTGACAGGGCTCATGGGCTTGCGCACGCCTTGGAATGGATCTCCGAGTAGCTGCTGTGGTCCTGGTGTGAAACCTGTCGGGAAAGTTCCAGTATCAGTGAGTGTCAAGATGGCACACATGCATGAAGGAGGCATTACCACTAATGCATGCTGCTCCTCGCTGAACACCATCTCTTTTGGGAAGCAATGATTGCCCTGGCTAATAGATGTCCCTCTTCCTCTGTACCCCAACAGTGGGCTATGTGCACCTCAATCAGAGCACATTATTAATGACCCAAATTACTGGTGTATCCATCTTCCCCACTAAGCTGTCAGCTTTGTCCCTCTCACAGCCAAGACTTCTATCTGGAAGAGAAATACTTTTCTAGCCAATTTGGCCCATTATCACTTAGCCAGCTGGTACCAAAACAGAGACCAGTGTCGAGGTTCACGCTCTTTCCATTCCATCTCCCTGATTGTGAATGGAAGATTTCGAAAACTGCCTCTCAAGGTGTGACTGGCAGGAGCCAGACTGGCCAGCAATCTAAAGTGGTCCAGGATTGCAGGAATACTATGTGATTTTGTGCACTCTGCTAGTAGAGCTTTCTGGAAGTGCTTCTTTCAATCACGTTCTGAATTATTAGCCACAAGACCTAACAGGTGATTTGTCTATCAACTTCAACAGCTTGGTAGAGAGCCACTACTCTGACTTCTACTGTATCAAAGAAAAACTCTTGAAGCCAAATTAATTTTTTTGGATTGCATTCCCGAAATAAGGAAGGAGACTAAAGAACTTGGATCCAATTTAGATTTCAAGGGAAAAAAACTATAACATTAACATATTAACCTAGAAGGGGAGCTGGATAATAAACTATCTTCCATATCCACCCCAAAAAAGTACAATAAATTCACATATTTCTTTTTAAACTCTTTAAGGATACCCATGAAAAAGACTGCCAGTTCTAGGAGACAAGTACAAACTATGTGGGGTGGGGAGTGAGGAGGCAGACATCCATGTTTAAGAGGATTTACCAATTGGTGATGGTATTCTTGGACGAAGGTAGTCTGCTGAGGCTGCTCGAGTTTGAAACACTTGTGACAAGGGAGGAGAGGGTGCTCTTTGGCCCAGTAAAGATGTTGTAGGTTCCAAGCTTCCCATAAGGCCACTCAGAAGATTGGAAGAAGCAGGTCTCTGAACTGGTTGACCCAGAAGTTCCTAACGGCAGAAAAGCCAAATCCCTGTGAACAAAACTAGTTCCTTCTAGTCAGAAGGTGTGGATTATGGATTAACTTTTGGAAGCCGTAGAGTGGAATCTCCCTCATGTTCCACTGAAGGACATGCTTGGCATGTGTACATGCAACACATTTCTCTGAACATTCCACTAACAACATTTGCTTTAACTTAGTGCTATAATATGTTAGATATTTTTAAGTTCCACAGAAATTACAAGCCTGCAACCTGGAAATCAAGGCTTACTTTGTCATCTTTTTTGTCTGCCCCACCCCCCATTGAGATCAACAGCAACACAGAAGTATGTCAAGACGTAATATCACATTCTTGATTGGCAGGCAACATGGGTCATTCTCTAAAGCCCAAATCTGGACCACCACACAAAGCTAGTTCAGAAGACTACTGTTCAGGACTCTGAGGCCTCGGTATAAGATTGTGAAGTACCTGTAGGATGTTCTTAGAAACAGGTTGGCCTGGAATCTCAGCAGAGGACATCAAATGGCTTTCAAGATTTCGCTAAAAAAGTCAAAGGAAAACTGGTTTTAATCTGCTTAACACATTTAATTTGCATATTAATTGGGAACCACAAGAAAACATAAAACATTCTCTAGGGAGTTGACACATAACAGCAGAATGATGTTCAAATCACAGAAAACTAATTTAGACTAATTTGTTCCATTCATCACACAGATCCCAAAGATTTGGAAATAGAAAGGTACAAAGTCCACTCAGAGATCCTCCCTATGTTAACTCTAGTCCATTTCCCCTTTTCTAACACTCTGATCAAAAGAAGGCAAAAAGAAAATGATGAAATTGGGGAGCACTTATTAAGTAAGAAGGTGCAAGTAAAAATTTTTGATAATTTATAAATTTTAATTTGAGGCAACCCTTGCTACACATTATCTTTAATGACTTATTTTTGTTCCTTCTCCACTTCCAATGCTTTACTTGACTATCCTTAAAAAGATTTATTGACCACACATGGTACTGAAAACCTAGTAAACAAAATGCAAGTTTGGCCAGAATTGTTATATTTCAGTTTCACATTTTAGGAAATTTAAACTTTATTATTTTTAAACAAATTGTTCTAAAATAGTCTCATATGCAGGGCAAAATTCAAGTCTTCCACTTTTTTGCTCTCTTAATGTAGCAGTGGTTGGTTTTACACAGCCAACTTGCATTCCCTCATGCACTTCACAACATCCCTGTGCCCATTCGGCTCTGCTAGAAGAAGTGCTTTCCCTGGTATAGTTTCCATTCCACTAGACAGAGCTGTCAAGGTCCACAGCAGTGTCCTTGGACATGACAAACAGCCCAAAGATACCCAAGTTTTTTATTGTTGGTTTTGGAATTGGGACTGAATGCCAATGATTTTAATAAGCGATCTCCTTAAGAGAGATATAATTCCATCTAACAAAAACAAATTTAGTGAACTTTATACTACATGGCTTACTATATTTGGATGACAGAGTCTACAATTCAATTTATTTATGTGGCCGGTATGGGGATCTGAACCCATGACCTTGGTGTTATAAGGCTGCGCTCTAACCAACTGAGCTAACCAGCCAGCCCTTACAATTCACTTTAAAATGGAGTTTAGATTGAACCAACATGTCTTATTTTGGGGATGACGCAATGTGACTGAACGTAAATGGATGGAGGCAGAGCAGAAAGAGTATGCATAATACAGCAGTAGTAAAGACACAGATTTCAGAAGCAGACCATGACTTAACATGCAAATTCTGCAATATTTTGGGACAACACCTGGTGTGCTTATTTCATTACTTTCCTTGTTGCTTGCCTTCCCAGGTTGAGTTTTTGTTAGTCTTTGCCTAGCCACTTGAATTATATCATCCATCCCTTTAGCAGGTATTTGAGACTCATTCTCTCAGCTGAAACCACATAAACTTTAGAGCCTTAAAACCACAACATCAAATCAATTACTCTCACAATTCAGGGCCATTTGTGTTAAATTCTAGAATCATATCTGAAAATGTTCAAAAACATCAGGTGAACTGTCTGAATTCCCCTGCC
Source organism: Cynocephalus volans (assembly GCF_027409185.1). Taxonomy (NCBI): domain Eukaryota; kingdom Metazoa; phylum Chordata; class Mammalia; order Dermoptera; family Cynocephalidae; genus Cynocephalus; species Cynocephalus volans. The sequence continues at coordinate 204,955,443 of NC_084461.1, forward strand.
TCCATTTCTTTAGTCACTCACACTATAAGAAAGAAGCTAATTACACCACTGCAGTCAGTACCCACTAAGACACAAAATTAAGAGAACAGTTTACAATCTTTCAATCTGGTCCTCATTTGAAAGCATTATATCTAATAATTCTTTGTATGGAAATAACTCTAAAGTAGTTTATAAGAATATTCTTCTATAACTGATATAATATAGTCAGAAGTAAGTCTACCTGATATGCTTCCTTTCACAGGTAGGTCAGTCTTGGCATTAAGACCAGGAATAACGGCACCTCAGTCTGACCCAGCAGACTGAAATCTCTATCACTAACTGTTGGTCAGAGAAGAAACACTAAAAAATCAGTTGCCTCCCCTTTGTACAAAGCATAATGAATTAAACAGGTATTGTTTAATATACCTGTTTATACCTTGGCTGACTTGCAGTTCCCAGACAAGGAGGGGTCAGGAGAAAAGAGGCAAACTCAATTTGGTAAATTATAACTTACCAACTAGAATAAGTCTTTATGTTTTTATTATTTAGACCTACTCTGCTTCCCCATCACTTTGTATCATGGGATAGCAATATTAACACATAGACCTTAGCTGAGAACTACTTACTAAAAATAATTGCAAAGACCAGTATATGCTACACACCTGTATTTACAGACATGTAGTCACACTGTAACCTAACTTCATGACTAAAAATTTTTTTTTTAATTGGAGCCATAGCTCTTTCCATTAATAAATTATTAGAATGCAACTGTCTTGAAAAATCCATCTCAGACATTTTACAAATGATTTGTATGACTGCTAACTGCCTAATCAAGAGAGCAAGTAATCCCAGGAATCTGGGAGTAACAAGAAGGTGTGAAAAGAAATATTTTACTATAAAAGTAGGCTAAGTTATATGAACTCAAGTAGCTGAATAAACTGAAAACTTTCTGTGCAGCTCATCCAAGAAGATAGTTTTATACTTTTTTTTTTTTTTAGCAGTGACAAAGTTATGCTGGTGTTGCGTAAGATCGAATCTTTCAATCTTTCTGCCATCACCCACAATACATATATATTAGCCACAGGCCTGCTTTTTCTAGTAATAGCATACGGATAACTAAGGAACACACAAAAGCATCAAGGACCAAATGATTACTAAAGAATTTCCAACTTTCTCAGAATGCCTTTTCAAAAATTTATTGTGGTGGGAAGTGGAATAGAAAAAAGGAAAAGGAGAAAAAGCCAGGGTTTGTGCCAAATACTTACGCTGACTTTGGGCTGAGAAGGCAAAGTCCCACTTGCCTTCATGGTGCTCACTAGCTTGTTGAACGCAGTCATATCTCCATCTTTCTTGAGTTGTCTATTGCTGGTGACAGCACTCAGGGTCTCCTCTAAGTGTTCTGCCATGAAGGGAGTTGAATTCTTCACTTGCTGGTCCACTTTCAAGCCCTTGAGCCCTGCTTCTACCTCTTCCACTGAAAGCACAACCCCCGAATGTGCTGAAAAGTTGAGAAAGTCCACGTTAAACCAAGCAAAGGGATATTTGGTAAGAATTCTCTTTGGCTACCATGATTGTTAAGGTGAAAAGAATTTATTTCATAATTAAAGTGAGGCTATTAAAAAAGGCTGACAAAAACAGACAAACTGAAGACACTTAAAATCATAGCTGCTTAACACGAATAAGGCTATAATTGTGTACTTAGTAAGAGATGGCATAAACTGAACTGAACATGTTTAGATACTAGAAACTGGAGGACCACAGCCATGAGGTGCTATGCTTTCAAGCTTGACAAGATCCTGCTGTGTATCCAAAAGGATATCTTATGATGAGTCTTCTGGAGACTTATTACCTGGGACAGAAAACTCAACATGAGCAAAATTACTTACCTGCACTGTGATTATATCACTAACCTTTTACATTGAGGGCTTATAGCCTATGTAAGAACATGCTACATTGGGGCAAAGTTCTAACAAACTGGCAAGTTATGCTTGGGAAGACTAAAACATTCACTGGAATGTTTTGATCAGACCCTAGGTTAAGAACTTGGAGGAAAAGTTCTTATCACAGGGCCCATGATCCACTGACTATCAGATTCTCAAAGAGGATGTACTGTTTGATAAAATGTGTTTTAAGAATATTAAACAAAACTCATCATAATGTGACTTTTGATGAAACAGCAGTATGCTAGAACCAACTGCCTTAAGACTGAGCATTCAAACTTTTTTCAGATATCTAACAGACTCTCAAAACACTTACAGCTCTCTTTAAGCTTTTCCTTATTTGCAGAAAGGCTAGAAAGAAGAGGTTTTAAATCCACTTTGGCTTTCTGTAGCATTTCTAAAATATCCACTTTATTTTCAGTATGGTCTTCCAATGGTATAGGAGCAAAATAATTCCCCGAGTTCTGTCCAGGAGAGAGGATGGCTTGCTCCAGACCTGAAATTACGAAGAAAAATAAAAATCATAATTAGTCCCAATAAAGCACAGAAACTTATCTTCAACAGTATTAAAAGGACACAAATTGAAGGCTTTTCAACATCCAGAGACCCTTTTGACCCTAACGAACCCCTGACTAATGAAAACAGAATGAATCATGTCACAGAAAGCTCAAGTCTACATTCAAGGCCAGAATCTGAAGCAATTTTACCTGCGAGTCTTTCTAGCTCTTCATGTGGTGTTGACCCAAGACTGCTGGATCGGCTTCCTGATCGGCTAGGGTTAGAGAACCACCTACTGAACCGACTGGCAGAGACTGACCCTTCTCCCAAAACATCTTCTATCATCTAAAGGGAAAGACAAAAGGAGCTAAGATAATAGTTTCTATGTGACAAAAGATCAGGTTAAAATTTTAAGAAAGGGTCACTTACTTTGAAACTTCCTTTCATGCTGCTAACCTAAAGGTAAATACTCTCAGAATTTGGGATTTTGAACACCTTTAATTTTTCTTCCCTTTCCTGGGTCATTTCTGAGTAATCCAATTTGGGCATAACCAACCATGTACTTTCTAAGCATATAAAAGCAAAGTCTCTACAACCCTGAAAGTGTTTTGGTTTTCTACCCTTTGTCTCATTAGAAAAATCCATGTACCACCGAATATTCTCAGAGGACATAGCTTCAAAATCAAAATCAGCACCAGAGTGAAGCATTCCACTATCAAACTGATGAATGGCCTTTCAACTAAACACCAAGTATGAAGAACTGATGAAAGAAAACCCTTGTTTCAAACTTAGTGGTCTCAAGGTAGTAATGAACATGAAATTCAATCCTTACAATTTCAGGAGCCAAAAGCTAAAAAAAACAAAGAGTTCATAAAGATCATAATTCCAAGTCAAAGTTTACAAACTGTCAGAATGTGAAAGGTGTAAAATTTTAACTGATCTCTAATTTCTGTTTGAGCTTAATGGAGAGTTTTCAGGTGTTTGTTTTCTTTCAAATCAGACCTCCATAGTTTTGGTTTAATAACAAGGGCAATTAAATGATGCACTATGATCAGAATTAATTTCAACACTATTTCATAATAGTAATTTCTACTGCCCATCTTTCTTAAAAGCTAGATTTAAGCATTTTTTTAAAATGAATTTTCAGTGCTAACATATCATAAATCCAGTTAAATATCTAAATGGACCTTTCTGTAGAATTCTTATCAATATTTATAGAAGATAAAACAAATCTAAAAATGAGGCACATCCTTGAAAATAAGGCATATACTTTTACTTCTATACCACTGATAAACAGAAAACATGATTTTCCAAAAACCGGTACATAGATGACAGAATTAGTGACTTTGTTTCACTTGTATCTGAAGTCTGGAACCCACAGTTCTCAGCCAAAGTTCAGCAGGGGAAGGTTAAATTTATTTTTTGTTCTTATCTGGAAGAATGTTTTCATAATCCATACACAAACTAAGCCACAAAATACTTCTCTTGAAGGGATTTTAGTTTGAGACCCTAATCCGATTATTGTTTCTAGAACTATTTTCAGAGGAATTATTAGTACAGTGTCAATTACATTCCAGTTGTAGACTCTCACACCTTAAGGAATGCTGACTTACAAGTGCACTAATTTTGCATTAATTAAAGTAGAAGAGAAGCATTAGGAGTGATGTCTGAAATACTGGGGATTGCGCCTAAAATACAATCGTCTTAATGATAACAGAAATTATAAGAGAACTAAAAGATAGAGTTATTTAAAATGTTTCAATGTTGAAAAGAGTTTGAAATTTTACAAATAACAAAAATGATGGCTTTGCATTTTAACTCCTTTTATTTCCTCTGATCATGCTGCATAGGAAAAAAGATACACAGAAAGGATATGAAAAAGCAAAGAACAAGAATAAAGTATCCAGACATTTTCTAAAGATATTAAAGTAAGTGTTGAGAAAGTCATTTCCATATTTTGATCGGTGACCAACTTTGTTTCTGCTGGAGTTTTATTATAGCTAAAGCACAATTAAAGAGTAGAAACAAAGTTACTTTTATGCACATTTAGTGGGTATACTAATTTCAAGAAACTAAAGCATTTTAAACCCCAAAAGAACCTTAAGAGTTTATCTAGTCAATTATTTTTACTACAGAGCAACCTGGGACACTCTTAACAGCAGTGCCTCCCTCCTGTATCTTGGTAGAGGAAATGGAGACCTGCACCCACAGTTCTGACTTCTTGGTCAGGGCATCCTCTGCTATATCCTTGTCAGCCATCAGCCGATCGAGAAGATGAGCCTGGGAACTATATTCTGGTATCTCAGCTGCCCTTACCACGATAGATTTTTAATACCATTTTTAAGGTAACCTATATGACTATTAGTGTGGTCCTTCAAACAAATGTCATTTAGACAAGTCATATCCTCAGATTCATAATGTTCAAGGCCAGCCTGTGGCTCACTTGGGAGAGTGCGGTGCTGATAACAACAAAGCCACCGTTTCGGATCCCTATATAGGGATGGCCGGTTATCTGACTTGGGAGAGCGTGGTGCTGACAACAGCAAGTCAAGGGTTAAGATCCCCTTACCGGTCATCTTTAAAAAAAAAAAAATTCTGATGATCAAACAGATATCATAAAATATTTTTGCTCTGACAATTATTTTACTGATCAATGCTTGATCTTATTACTTTCTACTTTTATAAAAACATATTTTTATGTTTCACTCTAGTTTATTGATTCTTTTTGCTTGGATTTCTTTCTTTCTTTTTTTTTTTTTTTTAAAGATGACCAGTAAGGGGATCTTCACCCTTGACTTGGTGTTGTCAGCAGCACGCTCACCCAGTGAGCTAACTGGCCATCCCTATATGGGATCCAAACCCGGGGCCTTAGTGTTATCAGCACCACACTCTCCAAGTGAGCCACGGGCCAACCCTTGTTTGGATTTCTAATGAATACATTTAAGGCTATACATTTTTTTCTGAGCATACTTTTGATTACATCGTATATGTATATATGAGGGTACTTGAAAAAGTTCTTGAAAAAATGGAATTAAAAGATAATACAAAAAAAGAAAAAGATAACATCCTATGAATTTCTGAAGACCACTCGTGTGCATGTATATTTGTTTTTCATTACTTGTTGTGTTTCCTCTGCTAGAAATTAAGCTCTATGAGGACAGGAAGTTTATTTTGTTTACTATTATAACCTCAGTTCCTATAACAGTGTTCAGAACTCAGAGTTGCTTGATAAATACTTCTAAGTGAAATGAATGAATACATTATTTGAGATTTCCTTTGTGGCACAGTATATGGTCAAGTTATATAAAAGAAAGTGTATTCTCAGTTTTGTTATAAACTTCTGCTTATAGCTATTAATACCCAAAATTTATAGAGCTTACTAAGTGTCAAGTACTGTTTTAAGCACTTTATACTTGTCAGTTGATAGTCAAATCCTCTACAGTTCTTTTTTTTGGTGCTGGCTGGTATGGGGATCCAAACTGTTGACCTTGGTGTTACAAGGCTGCACTCTAACCAACTGAGCTAACTGGCCAGCTGTATATAGCCTTTCTTTCTTATTTTTCCCAATTGATTGGTCATTTCTGAGCATTGTGTATAAGAGTTCAGCTGGTTAAATAGCACAATTAGAGCACCTGTTTTTATTGATCCCAGTTTTGTTTTTAAGTGCATCTACTGTAGAATGCATACCTTAATGAGTAGTACCTCCATGAAAAACAAGGAGACAGTCTTCCTGATCTAGTACTGACTGCTGAGCATTACCAAGTTGTGGTTGGAGGTGAGGGCCAAAGGATAAGATGGTACTGAGTCACTATTCCTCCCTTTTATGATTCAGAGGCAGTATAACTTTGGGGAGTTAACAGCAGAAACTCTTAACTGAAATGGTATAAATTAGAATTCAGTTTCTACCACTTACTAGCTGTATGACTTTGGGGAAGTTTTCTAAACTATGTGCCTGTTTCCTCCTCTGTAAAATGAAACAGTAGTAATCTAATACATAAGGGATTTGTGAAGATTAAATGACTTACTGGAAGTAAATCCTGAAAAAACCAGCACTGTCTGCATGTTACCTTTCATTGTTAAAAGTTCAGGCTTAGCATTAAGCTTGGATTAAAGAGTGAATTCTTCCTCTGCCTACGCACACAGGTGAGTTTCACAGTGTTCACATTTGGAGCCAAGTACAGGTCTCTAAATTTTGACCTTCTGCTGTGAAACTTTCTACAGATTTCCATCTGTATTCTAAGAGAATGAAAACAGTCACTAAGCAGTTGATGTAAAAATAAAAGTTATTGTACCCTCAGAAGTTAAGAAATTGAGAGGACAACTCAGCTTGACATCAAGTAAATAATACTCACATCTGTATGTGACCCAAAGCACCAATGGCTAGAAGACTGAAAGTAAGGTATCTGGCTAGGAGACTTAAAATTGCTGCTAGATCTTTAGGAATAAAAATAAGCAGACAGGTGCCACAGATGATTTGGAGTGCACTCCACATGCTCCCAAACAGTGCTATATAGACAAGTATGGTCTAGGACAATGCTGGTCTGCATGGAGTTAAGTTTAGAAAGTGAAAGTAAGTGCTTAGAAACATTTATAGCAATTCGGTATTGCTGTGACATTTGTCCTTTATACTAAAACATAGGTCTTCAGTGGAGGGAAAATAAAACCTGGTCCCTTACCACAGAGAATTTAAGAAGTACTGCCCTTGAACTCACCTGTGTGGCCTTGTACCTCTCAGTGCTGTGCAGTGCCTACTCATGTATTCTGGGTGGCCAGCTGGGTGTAAGAGAACAGGTAAATGACAAAGAGGACAGGCCAATGTTGCCTGCTCTGTTGAGCTCAGTTTTGTCTGCTCATTCAGCAATCAAACATGCAGTAGTTATGTTTAAGAAGCACAGTCATTTAAGTTAAATTCTATGAGCCACCACTTTTAAAGGACTGGTCAACTAGTATACGTGGTGTTGTAAATGGGACATCTAGAGCATAATAGATTTTTTTAGCCAATTTTATTTTTTTTTAAAGATGACTGGTAAGGGGATCTTAACCCTTGACTTGGTGTTGTCAGCACCACGCTCTCCCAAGTGAGCAAACCGGCCATCCCTATGTAGGGATCCAAACCCGCAGCCTTGTTGTTATCAGCATCGCACTCTCCCAAGTGAGCCACGGGCCAGCCCCAAATTGTTTTTTAAATTCTATTTTATTATAGTTCTATGCATTCTTTCAGCACCCTCTGAAAAACCTCATTTCTATGTGCACAGGCCACAATTCTATCTCTTCTCCAAAAATTTGGTGAGGCTATACTAATCCATAAATGCTAAAGGGGCAGAAGCAAGGGCAGGTAGCAAATGAAGATTTAGGGAAAGCTTGCCGTTCCTACTTTAAAAGTCCAGAAAGACTAGACCTCAAGAACTTAACGGCAACACAGAGTATCCCAAGTTCCTTTTCACTACAGATTTTTGGAACTATTACATCACAAAAGGTACCACACCTAACCAGGCAGCCTTTCCCAAGGAATGCAGGTCAGCGTGACACCAATCACCAGTTATAAAAAGTCACCTTCACAGTAAATCTTTCCAACAAATAACTAAAAATAAAAGGAGACAATGTTATATCTTAAGAATTTTTAGTCTAATACCAGTAGCCTAGAAAAAGTTAACCTGGTACAGAATTCTCATTTAGTTATTTCCATTAAGCTTCTCAAAACAAAGACAACAAAAATTTAAATATTTAAGAATAAAAGCCAAAACCCCCTAAAGCATCTAGCAAAACACTTTAAAAGAGGTATCTTAAGTACTCAGGTCAAATTTAAATATATAGTTGCTCCATCCACATTTACAAGTGTGTTGCTACACTCACCGAAGCCAAACATGGCACCTTATCAAGGTTAAAGAACTCATTAAAGTCAAATTCTCCTGGGGACTGCTCAGGCAAGACGGCATCCCTTGGCACTTCCTGATCAGCAGCAGGCTCCTGTGCAAGGATGACCTCCACCTCATCCTCTTCAGCCACTCCTCCATTGCACTCGACTATGCCTGAAAGCAAAACCAGATCAAAAACAGTCTAATCAAGAGAACCACTCCAGTTTCACTCTGTGGCCTCAGCCATCAACACACATGCAGAAGAGTCGCTTTGAAAGACTTCTTGTGCAGGTACTGCACATGCAAGAGTAAAAGAGCTCCCCCCGCCACCTGCCCCGACGTGGGAGCCAGAGGAGGAAAAAAAGCCTTATTAACAAGCCAGAACACCAACACGATAGAGGAAAGATTATGGTTCTCCCCTCCTAAAGTAGTTCAAGTTTTCTATAGGGTAGTGGTTCTTTTTCTAACAGGAAATCTTTTTGGAAGACACAGTCTTTTCAAGTCTCTTAGACTGCTTAAATTTTAACTTGGCTCTGCCTTTACCCATGCACCTGTACTACTTCTTTAAGTTGGGGTTCAGCAACCTAAGGTATTTATGTGAAACCTGGTATGAGGGCAATTTTCACTTCCTACAGGTTGGTTGTAGCTCATCCTTCAAGGCAAGGTTCAAACGTTACCTCCTTGGGGAAGCCTGCCCTGCCTATCCATTTTTGCCCTACCCAGTAAAATTAATTGTTGCCTTCTCTATCTGTAATCCTTGCTTTACCTTGCAGAGTACTTATCATACTGTATAGTAATTCTCTGGTGAGACTGAGCACTCTGAGGTCAAGTAACCCGATCCAATCAGGTTTATCTTACTCTATAGTGCCAGGTACACTTAAAACTCGGTAGTGTTCCATTGTTTTTAGGTTCTAACATTTAAAGCATCTAACATCTTAGTTTTAGCCAGAGTATGGGGAAAATCATTTGAAAGTCCTTTAAAAAAGATAGAGAGAAAAAAAAAAAGCACTGAGAAATTCTAGGCATTCAACATTTTTATTTGAAGAACACTACTCCTAAAGCCCCACCCTACAAAAGCACTATAAAAGAACTACCTGTAGTTTCAAGATCACGGCAGACACAAAGTCCTCTTGGAAGGGTTAAAAAAAAAAAAAAAGGCACCAAAGCTTGGACCTATCCCTTCTCAAAAGTCCCCAATAATTACTGCAATCTTGTTATCAATCAGCCAAAATATTCTAGACCAAGAGAAGCTGAATGCTAATTTCTGCTTTCATTCCAATAATGCTCCAGAAAGACAGTAGAGGGAATACAGCAGCTGAAACATTAAGTGGCTTGCTTACCCAAGGTCTCGATACTAGCAAGCAGCAGAACGTTCAGGCCTAGGACATCCCCCAGTGCTCTTCCACACCACACTGTGCATGTAAGGTAGCACTGCTCCTCCACAGGGATGCCTGCCACCTAACAACCCTGAGTCTTCAGAGGGTCTAAACCAGTGAGACACACATCTGTGAGCCATGGACAAGGCAATGGGCAGTCTCTCCAGTGGGTCTGCATATGCTTACTGTCAGCCACCATTAGCAAATGCTATTCCTTAAAGAAGGACAAAGTAAAATGACTGCTTTGGTGGAGGAATGATCCCCACTATACAGACAAAGAAACTGAGCCTTAGAAAAAGTAAACAACTTAATAGTCTAATCAATGCCAAGTTATGTCCTTTACCACTAAAGCGGTGCTCCTCTCTACCCATTTTATCTACCAGAACTGCCTGCCTACTTTAGGACAAGGAGCAGACATTTTTGCTGCAATGTTGTTTCCCAATTTAAGGATGAGAGCCAGAAGAAATGGTCTGTACTTTGCTCATACATTTACAAAAGAAACTTTAATATTTCAACAATTCATTTTTATTTTATGTTGAGATGAGACATCTCTTAACAGATGACTGTCTTTGCAAGAGTGTCCCACATGCAATTTTACTTTTTAATTTTTTTCTTAAAGATGACCGGTAAGGGGATCTTAACCCTTGACTTGGTGTTGTCAGCACCACGCTCAGCCAGTGAGCGAACCAGCCATCCCTATACGGGATCCGAACCCATGGCCTTGGTGTTATCAGCACCACACTCTCCCGAGTAAGCCACTGACCAGCCTGCACATGCAATTTTATGCCAGCTTCAAGTTCACAGGAAAACAGATTGGGCCTGATAACTGAGAGTAGGTACTAGTGTGTGGGCAAATGCACTAGAAGATGGACAAATACAACTGGCCAATTATTATCATAGAGCCAAAAGCCAGGATGCAGGTAAAGCTAACTAAGAGCAAGTGTTATTACATTTCAGAATGAGTGTATACTTTCATTAGAGAGGATGAAAACAAAAAAAAATTTTTTTTTAGTCACTGGAGGGTTTTAACATTTTTCCCTTCTAAGTAATTTTTTTTTTTTCCTGGTTGTAAGTGTAACACACAGTCAAATTGTTTTACTCACCACCATATAAACACATCACCTAACACTGGGCCCTGTAAAGAGTGGGTGCTCAAAATATATCAGTTTTCAAATCATGCAGGCAAGGAACATGTTTGTCTTGTTCACTGCTATACTCTCAGCACTAGTATGTGCCTACAGAGAACTGCTCCATAATAAGCTCAGTGAAAAGCCAGAATACAGACACAAAAATGGACTAATAGGTACTCATTGTACCTTTCCCTACAGATAAGTATCAACCACTTGGGCTTGTTCAACTCATTGCATTCTTGCAGTTAATATAACATTAATGGATACTTATTTTTTTTATATGAGCACATCAAAAAGTTCGTTGAAAAATAATTAAAAGATTATAAGAATCTTTCTATGAACATTCTGAAGCACCATTATACAGAGGTTAGAACAGCCCAGGGACCTTTTGCGATTAACTAATGGGGTGAGCCAACACCTCGGGATTATACTTGAGGCTCTGCCATGGAACCCATGTGATGGTGTATCGTGCTATCCCCTTTCCAGGCCTCAGTCTCTCCCTGCATTTGTAAGGTGTAGAGGTGCCACTACTGAACTATCTTACTCCTGGCTCCTTTACTTGTTGATACAAGAATGGTTGAAATTCAGATTTTATCTCAGTTAAGAAAAACCTGTGTTTTTCTCACCAGAAGCCTGATTTTTATCATTAAGTGAAAAGCCACACTTGTTGGTGATGCTTTAGTCTAATTTAGAAGGAGACAAAGGCATATCTCCAAGGCAATTTTACAGCAAAGTCTCCGAAGTTATCTACCAGTTTCCTGCATCACCCTAGGAATGTGTGACAGCACAAAGATAATGGTAATATCTACTGTATTTTAAAGACTTTAAAAAAAAACAAGTAATAGGATTTTTTCCTTTTCTCTCTTTCTAAAGTTCTGTTAGCTTATTTCTGCTTAAATTTGTCTTAACTTTATTTTAAGGTGGCACTGATTATTCACTTATGTATTAAAACAGCTTTCCCTTTTGTTGCCTAGTATCTGCCAAAGCTTTTTTCCAACTAAACTTGAAGGCTGGAAGGAACTAGAACTTACTGAGTATTTACTGAGTACATGCCCACTAGAGGCAGAACTCTAATGTGTACACTTGATCTTCAATGCTAAAAGTAATACTTCAAGTTATTGCAGGCATTGTCTTTACGTTAAAAAGAAATAAGCCCACCATTCAAGATTTTGTCAAAGACTATCCTTTTTTCTAAGCAGCAGCCCCAGTATTTAAACCCAGGCTAGCCCACCTGGCTCTTCACTATGGCTCTGCACTGCCTCTTCCCAAGACCATCAGTCCAGGGCTGGCCACCTCAGAGCCAGGTCACTGGCATGAAAACGACTGGCTGCAGACCAACGGGCCCCCATTCTGCACCAGGCACTTCACATACATTAGCTCTGGCTCCTTCAGTTTAGTAAAGGAGATACCTGACCTTATCTTACAGCTAAGAAAATTAAGTTTGAGAGAAGGCAAGTCACAAATAACTGACCTGGGAAGGTCTAACATCATGATGAAGAAGGTGGGCTCTGAAGCCCAAGAGCATTTTGTTCAACTCCCAACTGCACTACTTACTTTGTCAGTGATTACAGATAAGTCATGTAAGCCCTCTGAGTCTCCTCCATTTGCTCATTTATGAAATGGCATAAAAGTACCTATACTACACAGGGTAGTTAGGAGTAGAAGGATTGTATAGACAAAACACCACTGTATCCAGTACATAATTACTTGATAAATAAGACCCCTCATTATTTCTACCATATGTTTATCTTTGGGGAATCCTTTCATGTACACAGTGCTCTTACAGGGTAATGTGAGACTTTTTTTGTTTAGCATGACAGGCAGAATAAGTTGAGGAGAAAGTAGAATCTACACTTAGTGAATTCTCACTTAGGAAGCAGTTTCAAAATCAGGCTGCAACATTAAAAACTTGCCATTTCCTAACAATTGGTATCCATTCCTAAGTGTACAATTAAGCCAATAATAATCACATTTTATTTTAAAACAGTAAACTCTCCTCCAAAAGTCTGTGCTGACCTTCCTTCACTGAGGCTGTCCGTCGCCTTGTTCTTTTTCTTCCTTTGTGATCTTCTTCTAGTATCTTATCATCAAAACCAGTCAGTTCAATGGTTTCAGACTGACTTGTGGGTCCAGCTGAGAACCATTCTGGTTCTTCTTCTGTGTAAGAATCATTTCTTCTACGTTCACCAAAGACGCGCTTACTATCACCAAACTCCCTCTGGAAAAGTAAAGAAAAAGCAAGATTAAAAAAAAAAATTCTAATCAAGGCATTTCTACTTCAATCAAGGTGTTCATGAGTTAAGTAATGCTCAATAGTGAAATGAAGATAACTGTGCTGTAGACTCGAAGCCTATCACCATGTCCCCTACCCAGTTCTATTTCTCCCTGTCTGGTTTAAGAGTGGGTTGTATTCATCCAGATGCTCAAAGTAATCAGTATAAATGAAGTGAATATCAAGTCCCCCAGCACATGAGGTACCAAAAGACTTAGAAGACAAACCCTGAATCGCTTGTCCTTGTAGTCCCTCTCGCGGTCTCTGTCTCTCAAGTCCCGCAAGTCCTTATCACTAAGACGGTGATCCTTCTCAAAAGTCCGGGCAGAGATTATCCTCCCACTGCCAATCCTACGTCCACCAAGCAGGCGAAGGCCATCACTGTCTTTCTCCAATGGACTTCCTGAGTGCCGGGAGCTGACAGCAGCTGTCACGTGGCAGCCCCCTCCAAAGCTTCGTCTCTGTGGGCTGAGAACAACATCTAAGTCGTCATCTTTCACTCGTTCTCGTGGATCTGGAAAGATGCAGGAAAGAGAAAGTTAAGCGAACCAATAAAGGTTTCTTTCTTGTCTTGGTGGTATGTCCAAGACTGCTGAAAGGGAGGATCAGAAAAGAGCCATCACTAAAATTAAGCTTATCGATAGATTCAGAGTAACATGTATATTGCATATTTAAATACGACTGAAATTTTTGCTTTTTCTCTTTGGAGCAATAAATGTACTTCTTGATAAATGATTTTCCATGATTAGTCTTTGCAATGCCTTTATTTTGACTTGAGTCCTTATCTACACAATTATTAACAAATGTTTTGTCAAATAAACTACAGTAGGTGTATTTGAAGAAATAGCTGCTTAAAAAGTTAAAGTGTCTCTTCAACAAATGGTATCAAACAGCTGGATATCCATACACAAAAAAATGAACTTGAATCTGGATCACAAATCTAAATGTAAAACCTAAAACTGTAAAACTTCTAGAAGAAAACATAGGAGGAAATCTTTGTGGCACTGGGTTAAGGAGTTTTCTTAGCATGACACCAAAAACATGATCCATTTTTTAAAAAACCTGACAAACTGGGCTTGATCAAAATTTAAAACTTCTGCTCTTTGAAAGACACTGTTTAGAGAATGGAAAGACAAGCCACAGAGTGGGAGAAAATATTTCAAAGCATATTTTTGATAAAGGACCTGTACCTAGAACATATTAAAAAAAAACTCAGTAATAGAAAGCAAACCAATTAAATGGACAAATGATTTGAACAGACACTTCACCAAGAGGCTTTATGGATGGCAAACAAGCATATGAAAAGGTGTGCAACATCATTAGTCATTAGGGAAATGCAAATTAAACCATGTGATACCACTACACACCTATCAGAATGGCTAAAATTAAAAAGACTAACCATTCCAAGTGCTGGTGAGGATGTGGAGCAAGTGGGAACTCTCATACACTGCTGGTGGAAACATAAAATGGTACAACCACTTCGGAAAACAGTCTGGCAGTTTCTTGAAATGTTAAACATACACAACCAGCCATTCTACTCCTAGGCATTTACCCAAGAGAAAACAAAGCATAGGTTCATACAGATACTCATACATGAATGTTCATAGCAGCTTTGGTTTTAACATTCAAAAACTGGAAACTTCTTTAATTTACTGGTTAAAGAATCTTAGGTACTATCATAAACTTAATCCTGATCCATGTGAACCTTTGACATTTATCCTTATTCCAATTATGGCCATTCTTGGAAATACTTACACTATTTCAGTAAAACCAAGTAAATTGTTGAGAAAAACAAACTGGAAACAACCCAAATGTCCATCAGCAAATAAATGGATAAACTGTAGGAATTCATACAGTAGAATACTACTAGGCAATAAAAAGGAATTAAACTATACACTCAACAACAGGGATGAATCTTAAGGTAACTTCTGAGGGAAAGAAGCTACACAAAAAGTACATACAGTAACAATTCCATCTATATAAAATTCTAGAAAATGTAAACTAATCTATAGTGACAGAAAGCAGATCAGCTCTTGCCTGGGGGGAAATGTGAGGAAGGGTTAAAAAGACAGACTCATAGTGATAACTAGGGAACTTTGGGGGTGATGAAAATGCTTATTATTTTGATTGTGGTAACAGTTTCACAAGTATATACAACATGTCAAAACATCAAATGGTACATTTTATGTGCATGCTATAGTATGTAAATTATATTTCAACAAAAGTGTAAGAAAAG
The DNA here is from genome assembly GCF_027409185.1 of Cynocephalus volans. Classification (NCBI taxonomy): domain Eukaryota; kingdom Metazoa; phylum Chordata; class Mammalia; order Dermoptera; family Cynocephalidae; genus Cynocephalus; species Cynocephalus volans. Next base: position 204,970,729 of record NC_084461.1, read on the forward strand.
GGCCGGCCCGTGGCTCACTCGGGAGAGTGTGGTGCTGATAACACCAAGGCCCCGGGTTCGGATCCCATATAGGGATGGCCGGTTTGCTCACTGGCTGAGCGTGGTGCTGACAACACCAAGTCAAGGGTTAAGATCCCCTTACCAGTCATCTTTAAAAAAAAAAAAAAAAAGTGTAAGAAAAACAAACATGTCATCACAAAAAAACAAAAAACCTCTTTCTAGAAAAGCCAGAAAACTAAAGATTAGTACAAGTGAGAAAAGCCTGCTCTGATCCTTTCACACCAGAAACAGCTCCTGAAATGTTTTGGTATATGCTTTTCCAGAATTTCCGTGCACAGTCACAATTTTTTCCCAAAACAGAATATAATATGGACACTTTTGTATAACTTACTTATGACTCAATATATCATGAATATCATTTGTCAATAAACATGTCTGCGATATGTTTTTACAGCTGGACAATGGAATATTCCTCTATATGGATATACCAGAGTTTAATCAACCCATTTCTACTCTTGGATATTTAAGTTCCTTCTAAATTTTCATCATTTTAGTAAAGTCTGTGCATACCATTAATGACTGCTAGAATAAATTCTTTTTTTGAGGGACATTACTACACTAAGCGTACTGATAGACCCTGTGTAGAAGGGTCTTACAACTCCAACTCGAGTTACCATATGTTCTCTGCTCAGTTTCAAATTTTTATGGTGGGTCTTTCATCACAAAAGGAGTCCTTGCGACAAGTTCCTTGACGGGCATTTATATTGCCAGGTCTCCATTTCACCCTTCAATAGCTTTCGTAGTTTAAAGGCATAAAGGTATGGAAGATCAAACTCTACTCCAGTCTCAAACCATATCCAAACCCTGTATTCAGATCACAGTCCATTATGAATTAAGAATTGCCAGAACTGATTTACACCTGAGGACTAGTCTCATATGAGACGAGGCATGAACAGATTTCTACCACAGCTTTATGCCATCTACCACGTCTAACTCAGTTATCCACACCAATGAAGACATTAATACTTTTAATTCAAAAGCACATAGCCTAACAGACAATTTACCTGCCACTTTTATATAAGAATACTATGACTTTACCCTGCTAATTAGGGAAATCCAACTGATAAATCAGTTTCCTGATGACAACATTTCCCCTGATGAATAAGACTTTCACAGCTAAGAATGGAGCCAGCAGCCAAGAGCATGTGTCCAAAATCACTGCCCCCACTCCTGAGTGACCACGTGCTCACCTACTATCCTGCGCACCAGGGAAGGCCGGTCTGTATCCAACTCTTTCTTCAGATTTTCCACTGGTGAGCTCCGCCCTGAAGCAGGGTAGAGAGAAGCATGCCACTTTTCAGGGTCCCAGACACCATCACTACAGGTCAAAAGACACCAACAGTTAGCACTTGTACCAATGAACTACATGGGTAGTCTAATTTCAGGTGTTAAGTTATGAAAACTTATTTCCAGTATATAATTTCATGGTGGTCTTCAGATTGTTTAACTTAAAAGAGGTAACCAAAAACAACTATTAATTTAGTAACACTTTGTTGATCAGGTGATAGTCACTTGAAAACCAATGGCCTGTACACAAACAAAACATTTGTGCCGCAAATCTCAGGGTGCATGTGGATTGCAATAACTATGCCTGTCCTACACAAAAAAGATGCTCCGTAAATTCTGATTACTCAGTATACTTAAGATTAATAAAAGCAAGGGGAAAAAAAACCCTTAAATCTCTCACCAGAAGTAGCTGCTTGAATGTTTGGTATGTATTTTTCCAGATTTTCTATGCAGTCTCAGTTTTTCCACAAGCAGGACAGCTCTTAAGAGCCTAAAATGTGTAGTTTAAGTTTTGTTATTCCCTCTGTAATGATGGAGTGGCAGGAGGTACAGTGCACAGAGCAGATGCTCTAGAGCCCAATAATCTGGGATCAAACTCTAGCTCTGCTACCACCACTGGAAACATCCTGGACAAGTTACTAAGCTGTGTATTGTGCAGAAAGAACTTCCCCAACCCCCAGGTCACAACCAGCTGTGCTATACACTAGTACAGTACTCTGCACTTGTCCTTCACAGCCTGTAATGGTTGTAATGGTAAACTCTTATGAGCATTTAATTGTATCCTTCCACAGACCAATGTTTCATAAAGGCAGGGAGCACATGATAGCACCAGGCACAGAATTTACCACATAACAGGTACCAACTGAACATTTCTTGAATAAGTCAAACTATCAGTCTCAAACTCCTTCCAATAAAGGGGATATTAGCTATCTTCTAGGGTGGTTGCGAGAATTACTTGGAGTTTAAAAGCCCAACAAATTTTAATTCTCTAAGAGAAGAGAAACAACAGAGGGAGTAGCTCTCTCTTCTATCCCTCTTATTTTTATTACTACTAGGCACAGGGCTGTCCGGTTAGCTCAGTTGATTAGAGCATGGCCTTATATCACCAAGGTGACGGATTCAGATCCCCATACTGGCCAGGCGCAAGGAAAAAAAATTATTACAAGGCACAATGTCTCTACTTCATGCTAAAAGCTAATATGACTGCCCATGATTACTTTATGTTAAGAAACAGTTGTAACAATACATTTCAACTGGAAATGCATAAAAAGGCTTTACAGCTTTAATGAAAAACAAGCTTATCTGAGACTAATGAAAAATCCTAATCAATTGGAATAGCCATTATTAAAATATTGTCTTCATGTAGTGAGATATCCAGGTTTAACAAGGCTTCTGAATAGTCCATATACAAATTTTAACAAGTCTGTCCCATTCAATCAATAAATTAAACATAATATGATGCTTTATATATTAAAAATGTGGGCCAATATGAACCATTTCCCTTGATATTTAAGATATGATTAAGGTAACTATTCGTAGTATAATACAGGGTTATTACAGGAGATTTTCAGACCATTTTTACCTATAGTCTTTTCAAATCAAAGCCTTCTCCCTCTTAAGGAGCCTAAGATGCAATAAGACTAATCTGAATGTCTGAATGGGTTCTTTTGTTTGTTTGGGGGGACAAAGATAAAGAGCTCAGAGCCCTCCTCCTGGATCAGCACACCTGAGACAGGCACCTGAAGAAGCACCTTCAGAGCACAGTGCAAAAACCATTGGTAAAGAGAAAAGACCCGGGTGAGAACTCCCGGGTTCAAGTCTTCACTCTGCTTTCTGACCATGTGACTTTGACCAAACCATTTTCTAGTTTTAGTTTCATTACCAATTAGTTGAAGCCCATGTTATTACCTCTCGAAATCCCTTCCCTACTCATAATTCTACCAGAAAACTTCAAAACAATACAATTCTTAATGTACCAAGTTTGGTGAAACAAAAAGTTAATGACTAGAATGACACCCATACCTGTCGTATTTTTCAGAGAGGCAGGAAGGCCTCTGTTTAGAATGGGGGCGTTCTTTTATATCCAAGAGCTCCTCCTAAAAAGAGAAATCAAATGATGATTTTTGAATCACATTTCTCAGGCCACACACTTTCAACTTATTTCTGTTCCAAATAATTTTGAGTGTCTACCTTAAACATTTCATACAATTCTTATATATTTATTTATACCTTATTCCAGAAAGGACTGGAGTTAGATCAAGATTCTTACAAGAAGCTCAAGCAGAATTATCCAATAACTTAATAGTGATCAATTTCTTGTTAAAAGATTCTCTTATAAACCGCTGTCCAATAGTATGGTTATATTCCACAACACTGAATGCTCATCAAGGTATGAAAGCTTCAGCCTTAAATAAAACCACCTAATTTTACCACTTTTAAATGCTTTGGGCCAGAAGTGCCTCGGATTTCAGATTATGAGCATCTCGACTCTGAAAATCTGAAATCTAAAGTGCTCCAATGAACGTTCTGTTTGAACATCTTGTTGATGCTCAAAAAGTTTTGGGTTTTGAAGCATTTCGGATTTGGGATGCTCAACTGTATTTACCTGGATTCACCTGTTGTTAACAGGTAAATCTCCCCCCATTTGCTTTATCATTTGCTCTCTCTATATATGTAACTTTTGGGGGGAAGCATTTCAGAGTAAATTGCACAAGTCATGATCCTTTATCCCTAAATACTTCAGTGCCTATTTTTAAGAATGAGGATATTCTTTTACAGCCTCTTATTGGGTTCCATGAGAGAATTGGGCCCTACAGAAAATTATTTGAGTGACTATATTTCCATTCTCCTAAGGGATTGTACTTGGCCAGCATCATTTCAGATACACAGAAGAGAAGCAAATCCATAACCCACAATGGATGCATAAAGGCATAAGGATGAGAAGAGTTGTCAGTTTTACATAACTACAGTTGTAATACTTTAATCTACCCTTCCAAATCCAATTTTGTCACTGATCCAATAATGTCCTTTATATTTACTTTCTCCCTCACACTCCAACACAGGATCCAGTCTAGAATCAGACATTTGAGTGTCATAACTCTTTGGTCTCCTTTAATCTGAAACATTTCTACAACTCTTGTCTATTATGACATTGCCATTTTTAAAGAATATGGTCTCTTTAAGAGATTATTCATTTTGGGTTTGTCTAATGTTTCCTCATGATTAGACTGGGCTAAGCATCCCTGGAGAATACTCTGGAATACTCAGAGCACCACCTCTGGATGCCCATGATGTCTATCTGCCCCTTATTAGTTATGCTAATTCTGATCCCTTGGTCACACACCAGTTTCTCTACTGTTTAGTTACTACTTTTCCATTTGCAATTAGTTTGCAATCTATGGAGAGACACTTTAAAATCCTCCAAATGTCCTGGTCTTCATAAAAATTTTCCCCTCAACTTAGCATCTATCAATGATTCTTGCCCAAACCACTCTTTTTTTTTTCCTAAAAGATGACTGGTAAGGGGATCTCAACCCTTGGCCCGGTGTTGGCAGCACCACACTCAGCCAGTGAGTGAACCGGCCATCCCTATATAGGATCTGAACCCATGGCCTTGGTGTTATCAGCACCGCACTCTCCCAAGTGAGTCACGGGCTGGCCCCCAAACCACTCTTCATTTTCCAACTCCAGCCTTCTCTCCAAATTTACCAGTCGGCACTTGGCATTACACTGTAAATGAAAGCCCTCTTTTTATTTTACCTATTTATCATTGGTATGAACTCACGGATTCCTAGTTTTTCCAGTGGTCTATAATGAATGCCCTTAATTATCTGGGTGCTCAAATTATCTCAGATTTTGCCAGTTGGTGCCTCTTCAAGCTGGTTCATGTGTCCTTTCAAGATACCCCCTTCTTCTTCTTCTTCTTCTTCTTCTTTTTTTTTTTTTTAAAGCACTGCCTTACTTTCTGGCTTACCTTTTACCCATCCTGTCCTATCCCTGGAATCAGCCATTTCTCTCATAAACCCTAGTTCCTTTAAGAGGGGACTGATTTAAGAAACCAATATTTGGGAATTGGGTATCCTTAATTGCTTCAAGGCCATTTCAGCAGAACTAGGAAATACATGCATTCTAATACACATGTATATGTGTATATATACACACATCTGCTCATATACATACACATACACAAAAACTATTGCCTCTTTTTTGGTATATGTTTAAATATTTTCATAATAAAGCAAAAACAACAATTCCCAAACTTTCAGTACCAGTAAAATGCTGCAATTACCTTGCAAAAAAACATATACCAATGTGCCATGACCTCTGCAACACTTCTATCACAGGCCTCACAACAGAATTTTGAACAGAAGAATGTGCACTGCTTCTCATATCACTGCTTCATATCTTGGGATAAGGTCAGAGGGACAGCTTGCTCTCTCTGTCTATAGGAATTACTGTGCATTAGCATACTATGAACTCACTCAGTGTCTTCAGATACCTGAAGTGGCTAAATGTTTTCTTCAGGACAGCAAAATGCCCTAGGACCAGACAACATTTTAGTTTTAAAACCAGGATATCAGTCAGGTATTTGCATTTATTTAGGATTTATTTATGAATCATCTGTTTTCTTAATTGGGTAGAAATACCTAGAATAATTTAGAAGACTGAGAAAACATCAAGAGGCTGTTCAAAATTCTGAAAAAACTTTCAAAGCACTGACATACCACCTGCAAATTGCAAGTAAAGACTGGAGTCCAGTGAAATCTGCAGGGCAAACACATTCTCAGAGCTGCAGAGGCGACACAAATTTAGGGTTGGGGCCAGGAAGGATGGACTAACAGCAGGTATGCTGAGATCAGATATTTCAATACAGAAATCCTAAGGACAGGAGGGCTTAAAAATTTTCCAGTAGAAAAAGGACCTTGCAATATAGGAAATACTTATACATAACACCACAGGAAAAAATATTGCAAAGCAATTTTCTGCTATTAGAAGTAACTCAAAGATTACTGAATATTCCCTTCCCCCCGAAATCCAAATCTTAAACTAAGAACACTAGCATACTATTAAACCAAAGTTAATACACTTCACACTTATATGTATATATTCTCAGTACACAACAATTTCTAAACAATGGGATTTTATCTGAAACTTTATTTTTTATTTTTTGCATATGGCCGGTATGAGATCCAAACCCATGACCTTGGTGCTTTAAGGCTGCACTCTAACCAACTGAGCTAACTGGCCAGCCTTGTTTGAAACTTTCAACCCCAAAAGGTAATAAGGAATCCAAGTGATAGATGTTCTCTATTACTACTACAGCTGTTTGCTCAAACTCCAATGATTTTATCTATTTATTTAGGAGTTGACTAGGGAAGATCAATACAGCCACAAAACATCTAGGAGGACCAAATTTGGTCCTATTTTGGGGACCAAAAAATATTTTAACAAAGGTAACCAACAGCCTTACAAAAAGGGAAATGAGGAGCCAAAGGAGAAATGACAACTAAATGTAACATGGTATCCAGAATGGAATCCTGGAACAGAAAAAGAACATTAGTTTAAGACTAGGAAAATGTGAATAAAGTATGGACTTTAGTAAATAATGTACCAACAGTGGTTCATTAATTGTAACAAATATACCTTACTAATGATGTTAATAATAGGGAAGTGCTGGCCAATTAGAGCATGGTGTAACACTAAGGTCAAGGGTTCAGATCCCCATGCTGGCCAGCCGCAAAAAATAATAGGGAAAACTGAGTGAGGTATGTATAGAAACTCTCTACTATTTTCCCAGTTTTCCCAGTTTTTCTGTAAATCTAAAGCTGTTCTAAAAAATAAGTTTATCCCTACCTCTCAGCATATACAAAAATGAACTCAAAATGTATCAAAGACCTAAACACCTTAGCTATGACACCTAAAGCACAAGCAACAAAAGAAAAAAGTAGATATATTGGACTTCAAATTTAAGAACTTTGATGTTTTGAAGGACTCTATCAAGAAAGTGAAAAGACAACCCACAAAATGGGAAAAAACATTTACAAATCATATATCTGAAAAAGGTCTCGTATCCAGAACACATAAAAGAAGCTTTCAACTCAATAACAAAAAGATAATCCAATTTAAAAACAGGCAAATGATTTCAATACACGTTTCTACAAAGAAGATATACGATGGCCAACAAGCACATGAAAGATGTATAACTTCATTAGTTGTTAGGGAAATGCAAATCAAAACCACAATGAGATACCACTCCATACCCACTAGGTTGGCTGTAATAAAAAAAAAAAAACCCAGAGGACCGGCTCTTGGCTCACTCAGGAGAGTGTGGTGCTGATAACACCAAGGCCATGGGTTTGGGTCCCTATGTAGGGATGGCCAGCTAGCTTGCCTGGGAGGGTGTGGTGCTAACACCAGGTCAAGGGTTAAGATCCCCTTACCAGTTATCTTTAAAAAAAATTTTTTTTTAAGTTTGAAAAAGAAAAAAAAAAAAAAACCCAGAAAATGGACTGACTGGTTAGCTCAGTTGGTTAGAGCAAAGCATTATAACACCAAGGGTTAAGGGTTCAGATCCCCATACTGGCCTCCAAGAAAAAGCAAAACGGAAAATACAAGTGTTGACAAAGATGTGGAGAAATTAGGACCCTCAAACATTGCTGATGGAAATGTAAAATAGGGCATCTGCTATGGAAAACAATGGCAGTTCCTCAAAAAGTTAAACAGTTATCATATGATCCAGCAATTACACTCCAAGGAACTGAAAAAGATATGCCCACACAAAAACTTGTACATAAATGCTCATGGCAGCATTATTTGCAACAGCAAAAAAGTGGAAACAACCCATGTGTCTATCAACTGATGAACGGATAAACAAAATCTGGCATATTCATATAATGGAATATTATTTGGCAATAGAAAGGAAAGAATTACTGATACATCAAAGCTACAACATGGATGAACCTTGAAAACATCATCCTAAGTTAAAGAAGCCAGTCACAAAACACCACACACTGAATGATTCTATTATATGTAATGTTCAGAGTAGGTAAATCCATACAGACAGTAGATTAATGGTTGCCAGGGGCTTGTGGGAGGGGATAATACGGAGTGACTGCTAACGGGTATAGGGTATCTGCTTTGGGTGATGAAAACGTTCTGGAATTAGGCAGTGGTGACGGTTATAAAATTTTGTGAATTTACTAAAAATCAAAGGTAGGTACACTTTAAAAAGGGTGAATTTTATATATGTTAACTGTATGTCAATTTAAAAAATTTACTTAAAAAAAAATAAATGAAACTAAGAGGTTCAATTACCAGAGGTTAATGTTTTGTTCAATTTAATTTCTTTTTACAGATGTATCACTATAATCACAGGATAATAAATGTCAACTACTCTTAGATACAAGAGTTGCTCAGGTTGGTAAAAACGTTCTAATTTCACTTCCATATTATTCCAGTTTTCTATGTTGGCTTTATATGCTTGGCATATATTAGGTGTGAATAAATACTCAAGTGACCAACTGTACAAACTTGACAGGCCTGTAAGAGCAGAAGTCACAGCAGCAAGCTGGTTGCACACAGGCATTAGCCACGCCCGTAGCACTATATGGAGGGGGGTTGTATCTCTGACCAAGTTGTAATGGCTAAAACACAGCTCACCTGTCTACGGAGAATGAAGAGCCATTTTCTTCACTAATAGGCTAAGAACAGGGTAAATAAATAAGTAAATAACTCAGATTGCAAAAGTTGCTGGGAATAACTTTAAACATCTAGGTAAGACTATATTTTCTGTTCTTAAGAACAGGGCTTCTTAAAACAATTCATGGCCTCAAGCAGTATAAGATCCCCCTCCCCCACCCTAAAACTATATATGAAATTATGTATTTGTACAGTTTCTACAGTGAGTTTTCATACCTTCAAAAGATCTACATTGGACTCCAAAGAGGCTAAGAATTAATGCTTTAAATACAGCATGTTTATCAAAATGTGTCCTAAGATCCACTGAACGTTTAGGGAAAAATGAGAGGGAGCCTCCTCTTCAGGTTTAGAGCTAAATGTGTTAACTTGAGCAATGTGCTAAGATGCATAACATGGTATCACAGCCCAAGAAGATCCCTCACTGAGAGGGGAGGAGATAAACCACAGCTAAGTCAATATACAGTTTGCTCTTTTCATAACTATCCACAGAACATTTCCTGTGTGCCAAGCTCAGAGCCCAGCATAGGCAGATGATTCTTGACCCTACCCCCATGGCTCTTCCACTCTCTCAAGAGAAGTGTTCGTGAATTTGCCAACCCATCAAGAGCCCTTATCAAATTATTCCTGGAAAGGAACCCCTTTGGGATATTTTTAAAGAAAACCTTCAACTTTGGCTAAAAGCAAAATACTTGGAAAGTGCCCCACTCTTAACTGGGAGTGCTCCCTTCTTATGAGTATTTCAAGAAAGAATGGGAGATTACCCTTGTGTAGAATTCTAAGAACCCACAGGAACTTACTAATCACGGACAAATTCACTATAATTCTCACCTGGGCAAGAGAAGAGTTGCAAGTTGAGTATCCCTTATCTGAAATGCTTGGAATCAGACATGTTTCAGATCTTGATTTTTTTTTTTCTTTCAGATTTTAGAATGTGCAGAATACATACTGAACATCCCTAATCCAAAAATCTGAAATCTGAAATGCTCCATTGAGCATTTCCTTTGAGCAGCATGTTGGTGTTCAAGAAGTTCTGGATTTTAGAGGATTTGGGATTAGGGATACTCAACCTGTAGAACCTGAGACCTCACTTTTTGCACAGGTTACTAAAACCTGACCAGGCAAGAACAAGCTGCTAATTGCCCAAGAGCCACATACCCAAGTAAGAAGAAACACATTTTCTTAGTTGTAGTAGCCTACCTTAAAGAAAATTCGTAAAGCCTCCCAAACCAATCTACGGTATTTGGCAACGACTAATATGGACACCCACGTTTAATGATCATCAGTATTAAAGTAGAAAACAAATGAATCTGAATATAAGCCCAAAACAACAATGGTTAAAATCCTTATCCAGTTTCTTTCTGCAGGAATCCTATGCAGAACCAGCTAAGCGTTCTAGTGACATTCTGACATTATAGAAGAATTTCACAGAAGTCACATTTACAGAAGGGGAATACACTTTTTTGTGAGCAGAATTAAATCTACAAAAGTAAAAAGCTCAATTTTTTTTTATAATTAAGGCAGATTTTTTTTAAAAAACGAAAATTTTATTTGTTAATGGTCAAAGCACTCTAGAAGTGACCAAGTACCCCATCTGTGTGTATGTATGCCTTGCTCTTCCTAAAGAAGGCAAATGTCCTGAGACCAGTGATTAGATTAGGTCCCTCTTTGACCTCCTCTCCCAGTCCCCACCCTCCACACACTCACTAGTATTAGACCTGGCCCAAGGCTCTCAGATGGTTGCTGAATTGACCTGATACTTCATTATACAGTCACACTAACTGTTCTGAAAAGATTAGAAAGCTTTAAAAATAGATAACAATGGGATAACAGCATCCATAGTTGGTATCCAGGGCAATGGTGAACAACTCAAGGGGCACTTGAGATACATTCCATCATCCCCCATTTCTTAAGTTAGTTGCTAAAAAGGCACCATTTAGTGAAATTCTTGTAGGCAGGTCAGGATTCAAACTGGATTATGCAGAGTTGATAAACAGGGCTTACTACCTGGACTCACCCAAACATCTAATAATATATTGGCTGATTCTGTGCAAAGACTTAGTTCTAGTGAAAGAATTTATATGAAACCAAGAAAATGGGGATGGAAAAACCAGGAAAGCTTTTTTTTGTTTATGTTTTTTCTGTTGATCCGGCCAATGCAATAAAAATAAACCTTGGCTTATAAATGTGTTTATACAATGGAAAAGCAGTGTAAAACAGTAAGTAAGCAGGTAGATAAATACTAGATGAAAACCTAAAATATGAAAATAACTTTTAGGGTGGTGGCATTACATCATCAATAGGGCTTTCTGGTTTCATATTAAAATGCAGATGGGTCCCTGTGACATTTAGAAAATGAGCATCTTGTTATAAAGTTGGTATCCAAGGGAGGTATATCTTTTAGTACGTCCCCTCACCTTTAGTACATCATAAGCAGTTTTCAGCACTTAATGTGTGTCAGGCATTTTTCTAAGCACTTGACTTGCATTTTCTAATTTATTCCCCATAAAAATCCTATGAGGTAGGTACTATTCTACCCCCTTTTACAGAGGAAAAGGATGAGATTCAGAGAAGCTAAGTATTTGGCTGAAGACCACATAGGTAAGTAAGTGGTAGAGTGGGGGTCCTAAACCAGGCAGGGGGGCTCATCAGCCCCTTATCCCCTCCTCTCCAATGATTCCCTTGAGAGGGTAAGGGGAGGTGCACAAATTTCTGTCTTAAAGGATCCAATTGTACAATGACTGGCTCCCTACCTAGCTAAACGTTTCCACCATGAGTAAGTAGGAGAGGACATGCTATGAGGGCACAGGCCCTAAATCCCAACTTTCCAAGATGAGTTAGAATTGGAGCAGGTAGGAAAGAGCAGTCAGAATCCACACTATCTATAGTCTTGCCAGCCAGCCTCCTCTAAGAACTTCCAGTTAGCTAGTTTTTCTGGACAGTTGACACATTAAGATTATATAATGAGGGGGCTAGCTTGTTGCTCATTTGGTAGAGCATGGTGCTCATAACACCAAGGTCAAGGGTTTGGATCCCTGTACGGACCAGCTGCCCCCCCCATATATATTATGATTTTTCATACCATAATTCTGCCTTCTGCAATACAGACATCCCTATTTTTATACTAGCTTAAGAAGTTTGTAGCTAAGTTTTTCACTGAAATGCCAGAGGCTACTACTCAACTCAGTTTATGAAAGACACATATAAAGTTATCAAACAAGATCTCTGTATAGGAAAAACTATCTGATTCCTGACTTCAACCCAAGATTTACACCATATTCTTTTCTTAGAGGCTTGGCTTCAAGTCTCATAACTGATTCCCTCCAAGAAGGCTAGGATGATTACTCAAATCAGTCCACTTCAATTGCTTGTCTATTTTCTTGATGGTTTTAAAGCAGAGACACAAACATGGCTCTACTGACCACTATGACCAGCTGACCCACCAGCCACAAACTAGGATGGCTTCCTTTAAAGACCCCCAAAGATACTGATGACTACAATGGTGCCAATTCATAACTTTTTTGGGGGGGGGGGCAGCCGGCCAGTACAGGGATCTGAACCCTTGATCTTGCTGTTAAAAGGCGGTGCTCTAATCAACTGAGCTAACCAGCCAGTCTAATTAATGTAATGAAGAGCCCACATGAAGTTAAACTCAGGTAATCCAACACCTATTTTTTTTAACTAGTAGATTTAACATGCACGTTTAACAATGGTCAGTAGCAAGCTGAATGATCTGAGTGTCCTCTACTTTTTTCCAACTGGCAGGTGACAGTATTTAATAAAGAGTCACTGGCAAAATACAGGAACAAAGGAGGCACAGCACAAAGTATGTATACTCTGTGATCTAAGATCAGTCTGTTCATTTGAAGAAAAAACATGGATCTGAACAGGGGACAATCTAAAACATTTCTATTTTGTATTTCAAGCAGAAGATGGCATCACTAATAGAAAAGCAGGTACTATGCCTCAAGACTGGTAAACAAGGGCCTCTGATCAAGTAAGAAAAAGATGAATGGGGGCCGGCCCGTGGCTTACTCAGGAGAGTGTGGCGCTGATAACATCAAGTCAGGGGTTAAGATCCCCTTACCAGTCATCTTAAAAAAAAAAAAAGAAAAGAAAAGAAAAAGATGAACGGGTCTCCCAAAATTCTTCCACTAATAAACACCACTCCCTCCATTTCCTAAGCCAGTGGTCCTCAAATTTGAACCAGAGTCAGAATCCCCTAAAGGGCTTGTTAAATGCAGATGGCTAGGCCCACCCCCAGAGTTTCTGATTCAATACTGCTGTGAAGGGGTCTAAGATTTGTATTTCTAACAAGTTACCAGTCGATGTGAATGCTAGTTCAGGGACCACACTTTGAGAACTACTGTCTAAACTACTTTTAATCCATGACTTTCAGATGAGACTATGACCTCTGAAAGTCCTTTAACACAATCCAATACCTTTAAAATGCACATTTAAATACCACAAAAACACACCTTATGGTCTTAGAAACTTAGTCTAGCAAAACAGACCCGACAGTTTATAAATTAAGGGCTCAAGACCCTCAGGATAACAGGTGCATATGATAAACCAACTTATAACCATCCCAATTAATTGTCACTGAGGCATAGGAGTAGGTCTAAAAGTACCCAACGTGACTCCAACTTGAGTTCTTGAGATGTTCTTGGAAGCACAAATGACACCGTCTCAACTCCAAGAAGTAACTTACGCATCTGAGTTGCTTAACCACACAATTTATCAAGTTCTCCAAGGAAAGGTAAAGTCTTGCTACTCAAAGTATGGTTAGTGGACCAACAGCATGGGCACCACCTGGGAGATGGTTAAAAAGCAGAATCTTCATGTCCACCTCTGACCTGTTAGAATTCACACTTTACCAAGTCCTATAGGTGATCCCCAGGCACGTTAATGTTTGAGAAGAGAACTGAACTAAAAGATGTGTTAACACACAGGGAAACTCTGGTATGTTAGCCTGAATGGCACCTAATCAAACATCTGCACTCTTCCACCTTCATGGAAAAAAAATAAACCTTCAAATTCTGAAGAGACTATTAACGTTATACCAGAAAGCAACTAAACCCTAAACTAAAAAGGCTCAAAGGTTAAAGGGCCCTCTCATCTGGCCAATGTGTTTTTTTGTTTTTTTTTAAACCTTGTAAGTAAACATCCCACATTTACAAAAGTTTCCACAGAATATACCACCTGTAAAAATCAGTGATGAGAACAGCTCCCATCTACTACTTTTAGACCTTCTAGCCTGTGACTTTAAAGTGGCAGAAACATTACTAAACACTTTATATATTCCAATAGTTTCATCTCAGTATGTAGATGAGGGAGTAGGATGGTTCAAATAATATTCCAGTTGTGAAACCAAGAGAACATTCATTATAGTACTCAGAATGCAGGACTGCTTCAAACTCTCTTCAAAAGGAGAAAAGCTGGGCCGGCCCGTGGCTCACTCGGGAGAGTGCAGTGCTGATAACACCAAGGCCCCGGGTTCGGATCCCATATACGGATGGCCGGTTCGCTCACTGGCTGAGCGTGGTGCTGACAACACCAAGTCAAGGGTTAAGATCCCCTTACCGGTCATCTTTAAAAAAAAAAAAAAAAAAAAAGGAGAAAAGCTTAGTTATACTCATGTCCCACAAAAAATTACTAGAGTTTTGAGAAACATAAATAGGAAAGCACTACCCTGACACTGCCTAAACACTATCCTAAAATTGCTATTAACTAAATCCTCTTGAATGGAGGAGAAAGTAAACCTATTTCCAACTAAATTTGGTAGAGAAGACCATTAAATCTAAGCTCTACTGTCATTAACCTAAAAAATGCTTTTTAAAACAGTTCTTTAAGGCACATTTATCTAAGTACGACAGAGTTCTGAGGTTGGACTATCAAAAATGGACATTATTGAGCTTCCTAATCCTTACTGCAAACAAACGTAAATTCTACTCTAAGAGAGACTGATAATATCTTCCTAAAGATGATTTAGACATAAAGACAGATATATACATGAAGGTGAAACATACAAGCATACATGCCACCCTCTGTTCAGGGTGTGAAAATGATCCAAAAGCCTTTCTGGGACTCTACCAGTAGACTACCAGTCAGAACTTTAACTCAAAAAGTGTGGAGATTTGAAATCATGTAAGCTTATAAGCAGTTCAAATTAGTTTCTCTTCATTTGATAAGGCTTTCTCATTCAGAATTCACCTGTCAACATTTTAGGAAATGAATTTAAGTTGTGAAACACTAGTCAAGCACTCAGGTTTGAGAGAAAAACATTTGGAAAGACCTAACCTGACTGCAAAACTAAAAACGCTAGGGCCGAGCCCGTGGCGCACTTGGTAGAGTGCTGCGCTGGCAGCGCGGCGACGCTCCCGCCGCGGGTTCGGATCCTATATAGGACTGACCGGTGCACTCACTGGCTGAGTGCCGGTCACGAAAAAAACGCCAAAAAAAAAAAAGAAAAAAAAAAAAAAAAAAAAAAAAAAACTAAAAACGCTATCAACTCACATCCCATCATGCCAAAATAGATTGTGCTAAGACAGCAACTAACCAATAACACTTGCACACCTCAAAACACCTTTTTCCCCCCCTATGGGGGGGGGGGTGTCAGGTTTTTTTTAATGCTGAAAATGAATATTAATCTGATAACATTTATCAAGTAGGTAAAAGTACTGGCAGCAGTGCACAAACAAGGCCTGACTTTAAAACATTAACCAATCAGTATCTTGGGAAGCCAGGGACTATAAGCATGACTGGGTCCATACTAGATATGGGTCCAATTAGAACATAACTCTTCTTGTCAACAATCCCAGTTGCTTTACCACTATTGAACATGTTTTACGCACTCCAGCCCAGCACATTTCAGGGACCCAGAAGTAGATTTACAGCTCACTAAATTCTGTCAACCTCTTCAGAAATATTCAGTAGCCAACAAGATACCGATACGGTATCTTTAATAAATATACGATGTTGAGGTGATTCTCCCGCCCCCACCCTGCCAAAAGCAGCTATCTAGACAAGCAGTTTAAAAGTACAAGTTTTTAGCAAGGGGAAACATGACCAAAGTCCTACTTTTGAAAATACATATCCAGTTTGTAATAGAAAGTAGAAAAATATTTTAATACCAGTTTTCCTGGCCAAGCACACTAAAGAGCGTTCCAAGGAAAGATCAATACAGAGGACACTGATTTTATGAGGCATACCAGAACTGGAATCCTCACCTTACAGCATGTAAGTCAACAACATACCAATTACACAGGTGTTACAGAACTTGTGTGTTAATACATACTTATCCACAAATTGATATGGGACCTGAGCCAATATTCCCTTCACCTAAAGGCTACTTACAAGCAAATTCCAGTTTAAACACTTGGTATTTACACTTCCAGAAAAAATGTTCAAAGCAATGCTTTACTAAATTTAGTTACTATTTAATCCATATAGTGAGTCAGAATGAGGCTACCACTTTAAATAACACCAACGAAATACCTACACAAGTTACTAACTTCGCCACCTACAAAGATACACTATTTCATTAGTAACAAAACCTACTTTTGTATAGCGATGGGGGGATTTAGAAGCTGGCAGCTTCTTCACATCGAGGAAAGCATCTCCATTTTCTGTTTCACCCACACTTCTTCTATCCATGGCGCTTTAGTCTACAATTCTTTGCACCTAGAAGACAAATCAGCACTAAAATGTCATTGACAACAGTTAATGTTCAGAAGTCTTGGCTGTTTAAGAAACCGAAACTTTTTTCTCTCATAAAATAGCTAGTTTTAAAAAATAAACCCATACCCCCAAATTACGCTGTAAATCAGAACCAACTCGGAAGTAGAATCACTGATACTTAGTTATCTCTTCTACTATTCTAAGCATCAACAGGGTAAGAAAAGTGGAAGGTACCCAACTCAGAATACAGCCTTTAAGCAGCTTTGATACAAAGAGAAACCAAGATTAGTCGCCGCCACCCATGGAGACCGTTCAGACAGTAGTGGAGAAGTTTCCCTGAGCGGAGGCAGGTAGGAGACTGGTTGGGGCTGGGGATCCGGGAAGTCAGGCAGTTGTAAAGTGCCTGTCACTTGCCAATGGACGGCGCCCAGCTGCCCCTTGTTATCCGGGGATCAGTGACTGGGTAACAGCCCGAGCGCCCCTCGCCCAGTCAGCCGCACCTGTGGCCATGTCAGGGGCACCCGTGGCAAGAAAGGGGCGAGCGCCAGCTTTAGCTCCGAAACAGAGCTTCCCTGGGCCGCGACCCCAATCCCCGGCCCCTCGCACAGGCCGTGACCCAGCGGCCTTCTTCGGAGAAAGGGCGGGGACGGTACTTACTGAGGGGAGGCGAGCCGGAGGGAACGAGGAGGCCAAATCCCCCGGCCCCAGGCCCTTCGAGCTGGAGCTGGCGAAGGCCCGCTGCCATCCACCCTGGCGGCTCGGGCACCGCCAGCCCGCCCGCCCGCTGCCTGCCGGCCGCCCCGCGGGCCTCGCGCCCCTGCCCGCCCCCTGCGCGCGCGCCCCTGCGCCCGCGCTCACGCACGCGACCCCGGGAGCAGCGCGTCCGCGCCCCTTCTCCTACCACGGGCCGCGGGGCGCAGCGCCCCGGACGCTTACTATATGCCTCCGCCGCTCGGCGGCCCTACGCCTCGACCGCCGCTCTCCTCCCCGCTGCCCGCGTTGGTCCAAACGCTGCTCCCAGCGTTGCTCTCCGCGGCCTCGGCTCTCGCCCCCCTACTAGCTTGGGTTGTCTCTCTTCAGCCGCCGTAACTATGGCCCGGCACCCCGCCCCTCCTCCTGGACCCCCTCCCTCTTAATAACTCCTTCCACGCACCCGGGCCCCAGCACCGCCTTCGCCGCCGCACGACCGGATGTGAGGTGGCTGGATCGGTGCCGGGCGGAAAAGAGAACCATAGCGGCGCGCTCCCCGGGCGCCGGCCCCTGCGCAGACCCGGCGGCGGAGAAGCAGCAACAGGCAGGAGACGGCGGCGGCGAGGAGGAGGCCGCGGCGGAGGAAGCGAAAGTCAGCCCCGGTGCACGCAGGCGGTTGCCGTGGGCAGCCCCGGGAGGACGCCGCGTTCCCACGCGCGCTGCGGAAGCGAGGCGGAGCGGGTGGCGCTTGGGCCCCGAGGTCCGCGCCACGCCGCTCTCCCGGGAAGGCGGCCGCGAGGTGTACCTGGGTCTTCCGCCTGGTGTGGCTGGGAGTGCGGCCGGCGCTGCGTGTGCGCGGGTTGCGTCGGCGGAGAACCCTGGGGCTTGGGGAGTGGGAATCTGAGTTAGAACTTGCAGGCTTTCGAGCTTTTCGGGCGCGGGCTGGAACACAGCTGGTTTTTACTAGTGGTGAGATCTAGGACAGAGCTCTGACTTATTTCAGTTTCGCTCTTCTCCTTTCTGAAGTATGTAACCGGATTAAGTGAGAGTACAGGTTGCTAAGTTAATAAGCAAACTTACAAGATTGCCTTTGATGGAGACAAAGATGACAAATTTATTGCAATGTTCTTTCCCGCCCATAACCCGAGTCTTTCCTTAGCCATCAAGGAAAGGGAAGTGCGAATGTGGTTGGGGGAAAATGAGGTGGTGAATGTTAAGTGTTTAGCGCGTAATATAGCCTCAGGCTGACGGGCACAGGAATGCAAATATGTGAGTAGTGCTAGAGTAACTGCTGTGCTGGGGAGGAGGTCACACGTAAGTCTGGTCTGCAGAAATGTCACCAGCCCCCGTTTCTGCCCTTTGGGACTGCCCAGTGTTGATGTAAAATGACACATGGGCGTGGACGGAAACGTAATTTTTCTTAATGGGCAGCGAAGCCTACATCTCCTTCAAGAGGCCTACTTTGAACTTCACTTTATCCACTTGTGAAATTATGAAGTTGCGCAGTGAGTGATCACTAAACTCACTTCCTGTGAGTCTCAGCAACAGAGAAAATAACGTTTTTATTTTCTTCTGTAATACTGAATAAAGTATGTTTCTAAAAGACTATTCTCTGCAGGCGAGAGGCAGAGCGAAACGTTACCAAGTTGGGTCTAAATTTGCATCCCAGCTCTGCCACCTTCTACAGGCTGTAGAGAGTTAGGCAATTTATTTATCCTTAGTCTTGGTTTTCTCATCTGTAAAATTGAGAAGATAACCCAGTCAAAGGGCAGTTAAAAATAAACCGGATAAAGTGGATTAAAAGGCCTTATATAACCTCCATTAAAGCTGCTGGGTCTTTTTTCTTTTTAAGGCTATACAGAGACATATTGTAATCAAACATGTTCATTTAAAAAATTATTTTAAAGACTAGGTTTCCTTTGGAATCCAGGCTCTTAAAGATGTGGAAAACGGTTTAATCCCCTTGCCACTATGGAGTAGTGGAGAAGGCCCATTCTCTGCAGCAACTAAATCCTGGCTCTGGCACTTAGTGAAACCCTAGCCAGACATTTCAGTGCTCTGGACCTCAGTTTCTCATCTTTCAGAAAGGGATAGTAGGCTTTTCAGGCTTGTAGAGGGAATTAGGGATAATATTAGGAACACTCCTCTGGTGATTTATTGCCATGTAGCAAACCACTGTAAAACTCAGTGGCTTAAACCAACATTTATTTTGCTCCCATTTCTGCAAATTGGGCTGGTTCCAGCTGGGATAGCTCCAGGCCATATCGCCGAAAGGCTCACTTACTCACCTGTTTGGTAGTTGATGTGGCTGTCAGCTGAGACTGATGGAGCTGTCAACTGGAACATTTACACATGGCTTCTCCTTGTGGCCTGAGCTTCCTCACAACATGGTGGTTGGATTCCAAGGGTGATTGTCCAGAGAACAAGAAGGCCAGATAGTTGCTGTATTGCCTTTCCTAACCTGTCTTTGAAGTCAGTGTCAATTCTGCAATGTGCCACATTCTGTTCCTTAGAAAAGAGTCACTAAGGCTGACCTATATTCAAGGGAAAGGGACTTAGACTCCACCTTCATATGGGTCGAGTGTCAAAGAATTTGTGGCCCACGTTTTAAAACTACCACAAGCCACACATGAAATCAGCTATCATGATTGTTGACCTGGAACCTGAGCCCTCAGGTCTACCCTAGTTAGGACCTACTCTTCCACTATGCTCTCTAATATCTTGTAGAACCTTGGCCTTAACTTACCTCTCAGTCTCAATTTATCCTTGTAGATTACCAGTCAGCCGTCAAAAAATAAAAAAATAATTACCTAGGAATAAAGGGAATAATTTACTAAGGGAGGGCATCCATAAACTTTCACCTGTGCTTGCAATCATTGTTTCATTGTAGCTTTTGCATGTTATTCTACTTGGCAGGAATGATAATTTGTAATTATAAATGTCCCCTTTTGCAACTAACAATTTTCAAATATCGATTTTAGAAACTTCTTTGAGTAAGAGAGAATTGATTTATTCTAGTTGTTTACTAAACATTTATTAAGATTTTGGTTTAGGTTCATACTGTTGGTTAAGGGGACTCAAAGACTCGGAAATTGGCAGTCCAAGAACAATAGGAAAGCAAATGAAAATACTGCATTAAAAACCTAGAAATAGGTTGGGCTGAGTGCAGTGGTGTTTACAACTAATTGATCGCAACCAGTTACAGATTTTGTTCCTTCTCTGTTCGTACTGCTTCACTTAACTAGCCTTTAAAAAAAGTCCCTGGAAATTGAGAGCACTTGTGACAGTTTAGCAGCCTCATCTCAGAAGGCTGGTATAGTGGATTGAATTATGTCCCCCCAAAACTCATTGAAGCTTGAATTGTGTCCCCCAAGTTTTATGTATTAGAAACTTAGACCCCACTGTGACTGTTAAGAAGGTGGGAAATCCTATTATGGAAATGAAGGTGGAGCCTTGAAGAGGTGATTGGATTGTAAGACCATGCTGTAGTGAATGGATTAAAAATGGTGGTCACGGGAGTGGTTCTGAGGGCTTTAAGAGAAGAAACTCTGCTCTCTCTGCTTCCCACCATCTTGCAATGTGAGACTCCTGGGTCACTGCCACCACCAGATGGACTTTGGACTTCCTAGCCTCAGCAACAAATTACATTTTCTTTAGAAATCACCCAGTTTCAGGTATTTTGTTATAAGCAACAAAAATGGGATTGCACCTCTCTAAATGGGCTTTTTCCCACTTGGTTTTTCTTGCCCCAAAGGTAATCCCTAGTTTTAAGAAGCCAGGATAGGAACAGTTTCACAGGTGCATCATATCCTCAGGTTAAGGACTAGAAAGACAAATTAAGGGACTTCTGGAAGACCACACAGCAAATTACTTATTGGCAGAGCCTAGACCCCTTCCAGCACTTCATATCTTTGATTTTACAGATGGGAAGTACTTAATACAGACCCTGACACCAAGTAAGTGCTCCTGCACTAGCTACTGTTATATACTGTAATTTTATCTTCTGATTTTTCCCAACAGGACTAATTATTTTCATTATAACTCAAATAGAAATGCCTTTCATCCCTTCCTAAATTAGTCAAAGCTGACAGTGGTAAATACACCTGACAGGAAGAAAGCATCAGTAAATCAGCTCAAATTACCTACAAAGTTTATTGATTTAGCATCCAGCATATATTATAATTTATATAGGGATATAATTATATAAATGAATTTAGAGTGCAGCCTTATAACATGAAGGTAACAGGTTCAGATCCCTGTACTAGCCAGCCACTAAAAAACAAAAATACTTATAAAAAGGCTAATTTTACAAGTAAGTAAATGTTAGTGTTAATTAGGACTTTGAAGCTCACTAAATTATTTTAAAACTACTTGGCTGCATAACTTCAGAAGAGCCATCACTAAAAGGTTGGGTCTGGTGTCTGCTAAAGTAGAATTTTTTCTTTTAAGCACTTTTTATTACAAAAATTGACATGTAGAAAAAAGCAAAAATACAAATTACCTGTGATTCTAATCCTGAGACACCAAGTAAATTTTCCTTACTGTTTTATCGTAAAATCTTTGAAGCATTTAAATGAATAATGCTATTTTTGCTCTCTGCACCAGAAATCTCACGTGCTTTCAAATGTTTTACAAGGCACAGAAGAAAAGTATTATCAAAATGTTCCATTTACCCTCCCCACCTCTATTTTTAAAAGACTATCAGAGTGAACCCAAATTAAAGAAAAAAATTAACTGGGGCTGGCTGGTTAGTTGGTTAGAGTGCGGTGTTGTAATACTAAGGTCAAGGGCTCGGATCCCCGAACCCGCCAGCCCTACCCCCGCCCCCAAATTACTAACAATTAGTGCTTATTAGCCGCATTTTAAAAGGAAGGGTTATAAGAAGAGATCAGCCTGGGACAATTTTAATTCGGGGACTCTGGGACTCACTCCCTCCCCCCAAGTCCAGGTTGTGGCAACCTCCTCTGTCCACGCATAGGCACGAATACGCCACGGGTGCCGCTTTGCACTCCCTGGGAACCGTGCCAGAGAGGTTGACGCGAAAGCTCGGCGTCCACGTCGGCCTCGCGACTGGAACTTCATCCCTGACGCTTTGTCGTAGGAAGCGTAACTCGAGGATCCTCCTCGAAGCTCCCACTCCTCTCGTCCTAAGAGGAGCAATAGGAAGCTGAACTCAGAAGCGAGCGGGCCAAGGAAGCAAAGAGCCGTCCACCCACGCGCGACCGGCCCAACTCGCATTTGCTAGTGTTCCACCGCGGCCAGGGGGAGGTGCGTCACCTGCCCGACTGAGGCTGCGCAAACCAGGATCGGGGCGGGGCTTCCCTCTCGCGCGCGCGCCGCGTCGCCGTGGAGATCGTGGGCGGGGCCGTCACGACACTGGCATCCGGAGGCGCGCGAAACGCTGAGGCGGACTTGGACCGCCGGGGCCTGAGGAGAACTGCCCAAGTCCACCGACTCCCACCGCAGCTTCTCCTTAGGCACGGAAGGGCTCGGCTTCCCCTGGTACGAGGTCAGGCCCGATCGTCCCCAGCCTCTTCGGCTGTGAGTCCGGCGGCGAGCGCAGGTCCTTCCGAGCTGGGCCCGGTGACTGTCCTGTCGGAGTCTTCTCTTCCTCCTCCTCTAGAAGTGCAGGTGATGCTGTGCACCCGTGGGGCCGCTGTGCGGGCGTGGAGGGTAATGTGAGAAGAGCGCGCAGAACGGCACCCTGAGCCGGCGCTCTGGGTCCCGCGCGGCGCTCGTGTGGTTTCTGGCGTGCGCTGCGTCTGGGCAGCGTCTCATCCGTTGCCCGTCCCGGGGGCGCCGCATCCTCCCGCGCGTCTAGTGCCTGTAGGCAGGTGCCGGAGGCCACGCGAGGCTCGTTAGCTTGCGTGGATCTCTGCTACATGGCCGGGCGAGGGGATGGTGTACACAGACCTCGGGGGCTGGGGCTGAACCGGAGGGGCAAACGTAGCAAACAAACCCTGCGGCCTCCCCCGCGCTTCGTTTTTATTTCACAGGAGGCCATTCAGATTTTTTTTTTAATTAATTTTTTTGGCTGCTGGCGGGTTCAGGGGATCCGAACCCTTGACTTTCGTGTTGTAACACCGCTCTCTAACCAACTGAGCTGACTGACCAAGCCCCGTTCAGATTTCTTGTTAACCTCTGTGTAGATGTGTAGTAAATATTTGTTGAATGAATGATGTTAGGGACTTGAGTACCAGTCCCAGCACTTTTTAGCTGGTGACCTTGGGCACCCTGTCTATAAAATTAAGTTGGCAACGTCCTGCTGAGGTGGTTATATTAAAGTAGATAATACGTGAAAAGTGCTTAGTACTATGCCTGGCGTAGATTACCAGTTCCATAGATGTTATTTTGATTCTAGTCAATACGTTTTAGATTGCGTGGTACTCGTGAGTGCCCTGAAAGTATGAGGCTCGGTGGCGGTTCTCTGAGGAAGTAGTTGAAACTTATTCTGAGACTTAAGATGTAAATTTCCTTGCTTTTGCTTAGTAAGATCATTCGTTTCTCAGTCGTGAGAAACTGCAGAGTACTGTAAAAACTTCAGTTTACTTTTACATTTTTTTCAATTAACTTACAGTTTTAAAAATTAATATTGAAGGCTTATAATAGAAAATATCCCCCATTTCCCAGTTCCAATGCTCATTCTTCCAGCTGTTTCTTCTGATGTTATTTATAAATTGGGCGTGAATATCCTTATAGTAATGATTCTCGATTTGTTTTACACATTGTTATGTGTTGACTTTTATTCGTGGGAGATAAGTACTTAGCTCATAGTTTTTCTTCCCTCATCTCTTCTACGTGATTATGTAATGATTCGTTGTTAATAGTCACTGTTTACATTATATAACAGATATTCACTGCTGAACCAAGTAGAGTACTGAAGGTCTTCATTTCTTGGACATCCCATCATTTTTTCTGAGAATTAATAATTGCTATATATTCTTATTTGCCTGGTATTCCATCCACAGATCCCTAGTTTTTCCCCCAGTGCTTCAACATTTCTCACATACCTATCAGTAATTTTTTGCATACTCTGAAAACCATCTGTTCCATCTTTTGGGGGGGGGGGGCTTTTTGCTCTAATCTAATCTGGTGGCTCTGTGCCTGCTATTCCCAGTTCTAATCCAGAGATCTCTTTTCACGTCTGTTCTGGGATTTGCTTCTTTTTGCTGTTCTCCTGTATTGGATTCTCTGTTGCCTGGATTCTCTGTAATTTTTTTCTTGATTTGCTTCCTTGGTTTTTGGAGCACGTTTTCCTGTAACAGCTTGTTCTTTCTTAAACAGCTTTGTTGTGATATAATTCTCATACTGTATAGTTCACCTATTTAATGTGTACAATTCAATGGTTTTTAGAATATTCAGAGTTGTGCAACCATCACCATGATCAATTTTAAAACACTGTCATCTCCCAAAAAAGAATCCTTACTGATTATCAGTCACTTCCCATTTTTCTTCAATCCCCCCAGCCCTAGGCAACCACCAATTTCCTCTCTGACTCTGTATAGATTTGCCTTTCTGGACATTTCATATAAATGAAATCTTACAATATGTGGTTCTTGGTACCTGGCTTCTTTCACTTAGCATAATGTTTTCAAGGTTCATCCATGTTTTAGCATGTATCGCATTTCTTTTCATGGCTGAACAATAATTCCATTGTATGGATATACCACCATCCATCCGTCAGTTGGTAGACATTGGGCTTCAACTTTTTGGCTATTGTGGATAATACTGCTCTGAACATTCATGTGCAAGTTTTTGTATAGACATAATTATTCAGTTCTCTTGGCTATATACCTAGGAGTGGAATTGCTGGATCAAATGGTAACTCTGCATTTAACATTTTGAGGAATTACTACACTGTTTCCCAAAGTGGCTGCACCATTGTACATTCCCAGTAATAGTGTGTACGTGTTTCTATTTCTCTACATCCTCACCAACACTTATTATCTTTTTATCTTTTTGATAATTGCCATCCTAGTGGATGTGAAGTGGTATCTAGTGGTTTTGATTTGTATTTTCCTCATGGCTAATGACGTTGAGCATCTTGTTATGTGGTTATTGCCAATTTGTATATTTTCTGTGGAGAAATGTCTATTCAGGTCCTTTGTCTGTTTAAAAGTTATGTTGATTCTTTATTATTGAGTTATAGGACTTTTTTACATAATCCAGGTGTAAGTCCCTTATCAGATTTGCAAATATTTTTTCCCTTTCAGTGGGTTGTCTTTTCACCTTCATCTTAGTCCATTTCTGTTGCTTATATAACAAAGAACCTGGAATGGGGTAATTTATAAGAAAATGAAATGTATTACTTATAGTTTCAAAGGCTGGAAGTCCAAAGTCCAGGGAACACATCTGGTGAAGGCTTTCTTTGGTGCTGACTTCAGTGACGAGAGGGTAACATGTTGCAAAATAGTGGAAGAGAGAGAGAGAGATAGCTCCTCATGCATTCTTCTTTTAAAGCCCTCAGAACCATGCCCATGACCACCATTTTTAATCCATTCAGTAGGCGTGGTCCTCAGAATCTAATCACCTCTTCAAGGCCCCACCTTGCAATTACCATAATAGAATTTCCCACCCTCTTAACAGTCACAGTGGGGATTAAGCTACTAATGCATAAAACTTGGGAGACACAATCCATATCAGCCTTCCTTTTTTTTTGTGACCGGTAAGGGGATCATAACCCTTGGCGTGGTATCGCACCGCGCTCAGCCAGTGAGTGCACCGGCCATCCCTATATAGGATCTGAACCCGCGGCCTCAGCGCTCGCTGCACTCCCAGCGCTGCACCCGAGTGAGCCACAGGGTTGGACCCACATCAGCCTTCTTAATGGTGTCCTTTGAAGCACAAATGTTTTTAATTTTGCCTATTTCCAGTTTTCCTATAACTTTTCAAGAAAAGGAGATCTTAGCTTTTTCTCCTTGCATGTTGGAAAAAGTGTTTGGTCTACCCTGAGACTTGGCCTTAGTTTAGGAACTCTCATGCAAGGAACTGCATCCTTCATTTCTGAGAAACTTTCTAATATATTTGATAATTTCTTCCACTTTTATTCTCCATATTTCTCTTTCTGGAATTCCTGCTAGTTGAATATCTGATCCCCTGGATTGATCCTCTGTTTTCTAACCTTTTCTTTATTTTCTATTTTCTTTTGTCTTTTTTTCTTCCTATTTCTGGAACATTTCCTTAACTTTTATCAACTACCTTCTACTGTTTTGGATATTCTATTTGTTTCTTGTCTTCTTTCGTTTTATTTTTTTCTTTTAAATAATATCCTGATTTTATTCTGTGGTATATCTTCTCTTATCTCTCTGAGGATAGTTATCTGTAGAATTTTTTGTTGATTTTGGGTTTGTTTTTCTTCTTTTCCTCACATTGTTTTTGTTTCCTCCATAATTTTCAAAAACTTTCTATTTTGAAAACTTTTAAGCACATATAGTATGTACCCATCACCCATTTCCAAAAATTATCAATTCATGAACTATCTTATTTCATCTATACCTCTGCCTGTGCTATCCCTACTGGATTATTTTTGTTTTAACTTTGAATTAATTTCAATCTTCTAGAAAAGTTGCAGAAATGATACCCTGTGTACCTTTATCCACATTAACCACTTTTTAATTTTTACGCTCCTTGTTTTATCATTTTCTCTATGATGACTATAAATTAGGAGTTTTACAACTCTACCACTTCTTCCGTATTTCTCAGTAGGCAGTCTATGTAAGGATGAGCCCTCCTTTCCTACCATTTATCTATCTACTGATCTCTTTATTGTTAGCCTGGACTCATGATATCTTAGTTTTTATGTTGCTTCTAACAGAATACCTGAAACTGAGTAATTTATAAGGAAACAGAACTTATTTCTTTCAGTTTTGGAGGTTGGGAAGTCCAAGGTTGAGGAGGCGTATCTGGTGAGGGCCTTTTTCCTGATGTGGACTCTTTGTGGTGTCCTGAGCTCACCCAGCGTGTCACATGGCAAGAGGGCAAGAGCATGTTCATGTGTTCCTCTCTTCCTCCTCTTATAAAGCCGCCTGTTCCACTCCCGTGCTAACCCATTAATCCATTAACCCATTAATTAATTAATTTATTATTATTATTATTATTATTATTATTATTATTAAAAGATGACCAGTAAGGGTATCTTAACCCTTGACTTGGTGTTGTCAGCACCATGCTCTCCCAAGTGAGCTAACCGGACATCCCTATAAGGGGATTTGAACCTGTGGCCTTGGTGTTATCAGCACCACACTCTCCCGAGTGAGCAACAGGCCGGCCCTAAACCATTAATTTATTAATTCATGAATGGATTCGTCCATTCATGAGGGCAGAGCTCCCGCAATCCAATCACCTCCCAAAGTCCTCCTCAGTTCTGCCACATTGGGGATTAAGCTTCAACATAAGTTTTGGTGAGGTCATTCAAACCATAGCACATGGATTTGGTGCTCAAATTTGTTATATTTTATCTGTAAAATTTTCTGTATATATCTGTAAAAATAAGATGTCCGTTTACATAACCAGTTGTAACACTAAGGCCAAGGTTTCAAATCCCTATACTGGCCAGATGCAAAAAAAAAAAAACAACAAAAAAACCCCACTATTATCACCGCAAAAAATAGACCATTT
This sequence comes from Cynocephalus volans, assembly GCF_027409185.1. Classification (NCBI taxonomy): domain Eukaryota; kingdom Metazoa; phylum Chordata; class Mammalia; order Dermoptera; family Cynocephalidae; genus Cynocephalus; species Cynocephalus volans. The sequence continues at coordinate 204,998,758 of NC_084461.1, forward strand.
CTTAACAACTCATTTAAAAAATTTTAAGTTTAAAAAATATTTAAAGTTCAAATTTCCCTGATTGTTTCATGTTTTTTGTTTAACAGTTGACTTTTAGTTTGTTAAAATCAAGATTCAAACTAGATTCAAACATTGCATTTAGTTGATACGCATCATGAGTCTCTTTTAATGTATAGGTTTTCCCCACTTTCCTTTGCAGTTTATTTATTGAAGGAACTGGGTCGCTTGTCATATAAAGTTTCCTGCATTATTGATTTTGCTGATTGCAAGTCTTTTTTTTTGGTGGCTGGCCAGTATGGGGATCTGAACCCTTGACCTTGGTGTTACCAACACCACACTAACCAAGTGAGCTAACTAACTAGCCTACAAAGTCATTTTTATTTGTTTCCTGTATTTTTTTGTAAGTTAATACTTATAGATGAAGCTTGATGATATTCAGGTTTAATTTTTTGGCAAGAATATATCACAGGTGGTGGCACTTCCTGGCAGTCCTTTGTTGGGTTTGTTTAGGTCTTTTTCTTGGTGGGGGTCTTTTTCAGAGGTCTTGTGATTCTTGACTGTCCATTCTGAAGTGTGAGCAACTGGGAAATTAGTTGGAATCTTCCAGTGTTTCAGCAGGACTTGTGAGTTCATGGGCTTCACTTTAGAGTAGTCTAGGGATAAGCCTGCTTTTTCATTGACTGGGGTAAGGCACAGATGTTGGGTTCTGGAGGTATATTAGTTCTTAGCATCTTCTGAGAATTTTCCAGTCTCCTGCCTGAGAGGTACCAGTCTAGCTGCCAGGAGTCTGGAAGCAGAGGAAGGGGAAGGGAGCTGGACACCCTGTCTGGAAGGGTTGGGAGGAGACCTGATGCCCCACTTGCTCACTATAAAGATTTTCATTCATGTGACCTGTGACTTCAGTTCTGGAAGCCTTTCATTGTTTCTTTTAGTTCTGAGCTCTTCTGGGATTGTGTGTGACTTCTTCCTTTTGGTATCCTACTCTGCAGGTTTTCATTTCCTCAAATCTGTTAGGTCAGTTCATTTTCCTCCATCTATTTTCTTGTGAAATAACCTGTGGAAATCTCTCATTTACTATGATCTCTTCTCTCATCTTTTTGACCTTATGGTTTGTACCTTTTTTATCCTTTACTGTCATCTTAGGAGGTCAGTTTGCATGTTTAACTGGGAGTTCATGCATAATAATCTTTGTTTTTCTTGGAATGTCTTTTGTATTTGATTATCATTATGTGTATTCCAACACAGAAGCAAGTTCATGTTCATATATGTCTTTATGGAGAACAAACTTGTGTCTTAGTCTTCCCGTTATTTGTGTATCTTATCTGTGAAGTTCCAGACATTGCTTTAGATACTGAAGATATAGTGGAAGTAAGATCACATACAGCTTCTGTTTTCATGGAATTTATATTCTAGTAGAGAAGGCAATCATGTATAAGTAGTTAGAATGTTGGTACAGAGTGTATAACAAAAGAGAGTCCTTGACTGCAAAGGACATTCCACAGAATCGTTATAACATGGTATAAACCCAAGGCAATGACCGATTCATTATAGCAGTATTTCATCAAAAATTCCTTTTTACAACCTCCTTCAGTTTGGTTTATTTACAGAAATAATCACTAATGGTGACCTCTGTTACTTTAAGTGTGATATTGGAAACAGGAGGACATAGGTTTGATGTTAGTAACGACTATACATTTTGTATGGATAAACTCTTTTTCTGGCTAATTTCTTCTCTGATTGCCAGTGAAATATGTGACCTTGATTTTAAGGGTGACTTCATTCTTTTAGAATGAATATCTCATTACAAATGCATCACAGTTACTCAACATAGGACATGTTGACCCCGTTATCTTGCCTCCACCATGTACTTAAATCTTACTTTGTCTTGCTACTTGTATTAGTTTCCTAGGGCTGCTTTAACAAAGTACCACAAACTGCGTAGCTTAAAATGATAGAAGTTTATTCTCTAACAGTTCTGGAAGCTATAAGTCTGCAATCAAGGTGTCATCCTCTCTCTGAAGGCCTAGGGTAGGATCTGTTCCATTCCTTTCTCTTAGCTTCTTGTGTTGCCAGCCATCATTTTCCTTGGCTTGTAGATGCATCACTCCAGTCTCTGCCTCCATCGTCACATGGTGTTCTCCTTTTTATGTTTATTTGTCCTTGTATCTCTTCTCTTCTTTTTATAAGAACAGCAATCATATTGGATTCCCATATGACCTTATCTTAACTTACATTTTAAGTATGTCTGCAAAGACCCTGTTTCCAAATAAGGTCACATTCATAGGTATCAGGGCTTAGGACTTAAACATTTCTTTTTGGGGAACACAGTTCAACCCACACTACAACTATTCTTTGCACCAAGAAATAAATTAAACCTTTGATGTTTATTCATTGCATAATGAATTTTTTTGGTAGAAATTATCACCAATTGAAAAGGAAACTGTACACGGGAATATCTACTGCTGATCAAAAACTGCCTGAAGATTCTTATTGGCAATCATAAAAACTAATCTGGGGGAAAAAATGAGAAATCTTGATCTCTTCTGGTGTTTTTGTGAAGGGAACTTGAAAGTATTCGAGCATTACCTGGACAGGAAAAATGAGCCAGTCGTAACTTTTGAGTGTGGCTCACTCTCCTCTTAGTTTCCTTTCTTAGAAAGTAACTTTTTCAAACAGAAAACAAAAATAAGAAGAAAAAAAGAAAACAAAATAAGGAAAAAAAGAACAAAAAATAAAGAAAGAAAATAACTTTTTACAATGCAGTTTAAAAAGAGTATTTTAAGTTGGAGATCTGCGTTCAATTTAGTTTTGAATTAAGAAGAGGCAGGAGACTAGGAGTTGGCATGAAGTCATTCAGAAATATGGCTCCTAATAGGCCGCAGATAACTTACTTTTTTGTTCCCTTTTTTCTTGTAGTAAGAAGGGGAAGATAAAAGACTTTTTGATTCATGAAGAATCTGCTCACTGAGAAGTGTATATCAAGCCACTGGTTGAATTTCCATCAAAAAGTGATTAAGCAGAAATGGAGAAGTTTGATTCCAGGTGAGTGACAGGACTTGACAAAGAAGATGACCAAAATTATGGACCATATAAAAGTCTGTAAACATTTTGTGTGTGAAAATAATTTTTAAAATAATAAATTTTTAAAATTTCCTAAGTCATGAGTAGTGAGATAGGAACTATAGGTAAGAATTTCTTTGCTCATATTTTGAATTTCTCTTTTACAGTACAAGGTTCATTTCATACATGGTGTTACAGTCAAAAAACATTTTTGGTGTGTTTAAATGGTGATATCTCAATGTGGTTTTGATTTGCATTTCCCTGAGGATTAGTGATGTTGAGCATTTTTTAAAGTGCCTGTTGGCACTTTATGTTGGCTTTTTATGTCTTCCTTAGAAAAATTTCTATTCAGCTCCTTTGTCCATTTTTTCATTAGGTTATTTGGTTTTTTACTGTGTAATTGTTTGAGTTCCTTGTATATTCTGGATATTAATCTCTTGTCAGATGTATAGTTTGCGGATATTTTCTCCCACTCTGTAGGTTGTCATTTCATTCTGTTGATATTTCCTTTGCTGTGCAAAAGCTTTTTAGTTTGATATAGTCCCATTTGTTTATTGTTTCTTTTGTTGATTGTGCTTTTGGGCACGTGTTCATAAAGTCTGTGCCCAGTCCTAGTTCCTGAATTGTTTTCCCTATATTTTCCCTTACTAGTTTTATAGTTTCAGGTCTTATACTTAAGTCTCTAATCCATTTTGAGTTGATTTGGGTACATGGTCAGAGGTGCAGGTTTAGTTTCATTCTTCTGCATATGGATATCCAGTTTTCCCAGCAACACTTATTGAAGAGGCAGTCTTTTCCCCAAGGTATGTTTGTGTTGCCTTTGTCAAATCAATTGGCTGTAAGTCTGTGAGTTGATTTCTGGGTTCTCTATTCTGTAAAAGACGGAGAATAACAAATGCTGGTGAGGATGTGGAGAGAAGGGAACAGTCCTACTCTGTTGGTAGGACTGTAAATTAGTACAACCACTATGGAAAACAGCATGGAGTTTTCTCAGACAACTACAGATAGAACTGCCATACTATCCAGCAATCCCACTTCTAGTTATATACCCAAAGGAATGGAAATCATCATGTCCAAGGGATACCTGCATTCCCATGTTCATCTCAGCTCTATTTACAATAGCCAAGGTATGGAACCAACCTAAATGTCCATTGACATACTACTGGATAAGGAAAATGTGGTATATAAACACCATGGAATACTACTCTGCCATGAAAAAGAATGAAATTCTGTCATTCACAGCAACATGGATGAGCTTGGAGAAAATTACGTTGAGTGAAATAAGCCAGGCACAGAAGGAAAAATACCGCATGTCATCACTCATAAGTGTTTGCTAAGAGAGAAAGAAGGAAGGAAAGACCACAGTGGTGTGTTGGACTTGCAGAGGGAGAGAGCATACCTAGGGTTGCAGAGTGGGGTAGGGGAGTGGGGGGAGGGGGAGAGCGGCTGAGGACTGATTGGGTGGGGGACATGGGGAATAATTACAATTTGAGATTTGTAATGGGCATGCTGATGGTATTGATCTGGCCAACACATCTTGGGCACAAGTGGTTATCGTCAACTTTGTACCCCATGCATACACATCACCAATAAAATTTTAAAGAAATTAATGTTCATCATTAAAATTCTGATTTTGATCAGAAGTAAGGATGCTTTTCTTGAGGATAGAAGTTATATCATCAAATTTGGTTGGCTCGTGTATCTTTCCCCCACTTTTGATCATGGTTGCTTTCAGCCTTTATTAAGGTGGTTTTGATTCCAAATAGCAGAATCCAACTCTGGCTAGCCTAGGCAAAAGGAAGGAATTTGTAAGAAAGAGACTGACCTACAGCTTCAGATCCACAGGGTAGGGCATATGACTCACAGCTGGTAAGTCATGAGTATCCCACGGCCTTGGACACAGTGATTGGTTCAGGGATGGGCATGTGACCTAATAGAGCCAATCAGGTTTTTCTCTAAGGCTGAGACAGTCATTTAAAGAGAGAGGCCCACCTAATGCTGAGATTGCTTGTGACAGCAGTTGTAGTCCCCATCATACAAAGGCAACAGAGAGCTTGTGCTGTAGGAGGTCAGCACACTGAGAGAGGCAGGAAGACCTAGCAATGTTGAGACACCAGTTCTAGTCCTTGAGGCTGTGGTTCAGAATCCTTCCAATGTACATGAATTAGGAAATCACTTCTTAGTGCTGGAGCTCTCCAATTTAACACTCCAGATCTGATCTCTACTCATCTGCATCCGGGGCCCTCTTGCTTCCCATTGGGTTTGCCCCCCTGAAAGCCCTGGCAGGAGATAGGAGGAAGGGAAGAGAGTAAGGCCAAGGTATTTATACCCTTGGCTTCCTCCTTGCAAGATGTCTTGGGTTGGCTGTGTCTTGCCACTGAAGCTCACAGCACCTCATAAGATGGCAGATTATGTATGATTCTTTCCTTCTGGGTTCTGGTAATTGTTCCTTCCTCTTATTCCTTTTGGCCTAGACGTAGAACCGGCTTAGCTTCTACTAGCTTTAGGTTCCTGTACTGTTCCTTGTGGTTCCTCTACAACCATACCTTTAAATATACCATGTTCAAATTATCCTATTTTTAATATGTCATCTGTTTTCCTTGTGACCCTTGAGAATTTTCATCATGAATGGTGTTAGATTTTGTTAGATGGGTTTTTCTGCATCTGTGGAGATGATCATGTGGTTCTTTTTGTTGCCTTTGTCAAATATCTATTGGCTGTGAGTCTGTGGGTTGATTTCTATGGACAACTTAGATGAAATGCACAAATTCTTCTATTAATAAGTTGTATTACATAAATTAATTTTTGGATGTTAAACCAGTCTTATATTCCTGGGATAAATTCCACTTGGTCATGGTGTTTATATAGTATATAGTTTTTATATGTTGCTGGATTTGGTTTGCTAATATTGTTTGAGGATATTTGTGTCCATAGTCATGAGGGATATTGGTCTGGTATTTTGGTTTTGTTTTGGATTTTTTTGGTAATATCTTTGTCTGCCTTTGGTATCAGGGTGATACTGGCCTCAAAGAATGAATTTGGAAGTGTTCCTGCTTTATTTTCTGGAAGAATTCATGGGGTATTGTTTTCATTTCTTTTTAAATGTTTGGTAGAATGCATCAGTGAAGCTCTCTGGACATGGGCTCTTCTTTGTAGGTAAAATTTTAATTGCTAATTTAATTTCTTGTTGTAAGTCTAGTTTATTTTTCTTCTCGAGTCCGTTTTGGTAACTTGTATTTTTCTGGGAATTTGTCCATTTTATCTAAGTTGTCCAATTTGTTGGCATAAAGTTCATTGTACTTCTATTACTTGTAATTCATTTAATTTATGAAAGGTCAGTGGTAATGTCCTCTCTTTCATTTCTAATTTTGGTAGTTTATATCTTCTCTCTTTTTTTCTTCATTAATCTAGCTAGTCTTGTCAATTTTGTTGAAGGACCTTACTGTTATACTCTTTTTTTTCTTAAGCTAATTTGAATTGGGTTACCATTGCTTGCACCCTAGAGTGCTAATTAATGTATAGAAGTTTCTTATAAAATCTACTGGGCCTTGGGCTAGGTGGGAGCCAAGGTGGTTTGTGGGACCTATTCAGCAGGTGTATGGACCCTTCCTTCTGAGCAGTGCCATTTTTGTGCTGCAGACCCCAACTATTCCTGTTCATGTCTGTGTCTCAGCTCAAAATTCTGTCCTGGGAGAATGAATCTGGTTGGTCCTGTGTGGGTCAGTTTTCTCCCCCTGCTCTAATCAACTGGGACTTGGGGCAAAGTCATGGAGTTTCAAGCACAGCTGCTGAGGTCCTGCCCTTGTTGATAAGGAAAGCTCACAGAAAAGGGAATCCTTATAAGCTGAACCAACACCCTGACAGTGTTTACCACATAGTCTGCAGAGTACTCTTCAAGCTTGCCTTACTTCATCTTCTGAAACAAATTAGCCATGGCCTTAAAATGAAGCTCTTTGGCCTCTAATTCTGGCATAGTTTACCCAAATACCCCGCTACGTTAGATTAGGGAGCCTGAGAAGAGAATATATATCCTTTTTTTTAAAAAAAGCTGTAAAATTTAACATAGATACAGAAAGGTGCATAAAACATGTGATTTAATACATCATTTTGAAACAAACATGTAACCATCACCCAGGTAAAGAAATAATATATTATCAATACCTCAGAAGTCCCTTTTGTGTATCCTTTCCTAGTCACTTCCTCTTCTTCTTCTCTAGAGTTAACCACTATCCTACCTTTCATAATAATCACTTTCTTAAATTTCTTTATATTTTTACCAATTGAGTATACATTTCTAAACAATATGGTTTAGTTTTGCCTCTGCTTTAAATAAATGGAATCATATCATATGTATTCTTTTGTGTCTTGATTCTTTTTCGAAAGGTTTCAAGATTCCTCCATATTCTTGTGTGTAATTATAGTTTGCTCATTTTTCTTTCTTTGTAATACTTCATTGTTAAGACTATTTCACAGTTTATTTATCCATTCTGCTAATGGACATTTGGACTGTTTTCAGTTTTCAAATGATGTGAACCATTCTCATATGTATAGTCTGGCACACAGTGATTCTCAAATTTGAGCCTACATCAGAATCTCCTGGAGGCTCAGTAAACACAGATGGCTGGACTCTCTCCTCTGAGTTTCTGATTCAGTAGATCTGTAGTGTGGCCCAATAATCTGTATTTCTAGTTCAGTTCACAGGTGGTAGTGATGGTGATGCTGTTGGTTCAGGGAACATACTTTGATAAACACTCTTCACGGGTATACACTTAGCAATAGATTGCTGGGTCAGTCAATGGTTATGAGAATCTTCAATTTTGCGAGGTAAAGATTTTCTGTATTGGTCATACTGTGCCACTTTACACTCTTGCTGATGGTGTATGTTCATATTTATTGTCTCACATCTCACCAACACTGTGCTAATCTGGTAGGTATGTAGTTGTATCTCACTGTGTTTTTTATTTGCATTTCATTGATTCCTATTGTGGTTGATTGAGTACCTTTTTACATGTTTATTGGGAATCTGGATTTCCTCTTTTTGAAATACATATTCAAATCTTATTCCCAAAGTTAAATTTTAACTTTGTAAAATTTATCAGTCTTTTCCTTTATAATTAGTACCTTTTCTTTCGGGTTTAAGGAATCTTTTCCTTCCCTGAGGTCATGAAGATATTTTGTAGTATCTTCAAAACTTCATTATTTTTCTTTTCAACTTTTATTCTCTAGACTACCTGAAGCTGATTTTTACCATGTGAGTTAAAATAAGTTTGAGATCTGAGTAAAATCACCTACCTAACACTTTTTAAAGAATGTATAAGCTATTCTTGGTCGTTTGCAATTCTATAAAAGCTTCAGAATCAACTTGTCAAGTCCTCTCCCTCTGAAAACTAAAAACTATTGGGGTTTTAACTGATAATACTTTGAATCTGTAGATCAGAGTGGGAAAAATTGACATCTGTATTATAGTGAGTCCTCCAGTTCTTCCTGTAGAAGTGTTTATAACTTTTGTTAGATTTACTACTGTACTTGGTATTTGTGATGCTATTTGAATACAGTATATAAATATAACTTTGTTTCTTGTTTATTGCCGGTTTTTAGAATCGTACAGTTGACCGTTATCATTTGCTGATTCTGTATTTGTGAATTTGCCTACTTGCTAAAATTTATTTGTGACCCCAAAATCAATACTGTCAGCACTTTTAGAGTCATTTGTGGACATGCTCAGAGCCTTGAAAATTTGAGTTGCCCAATGAGCACATTCTCAGCTGAGATGGATCTAGAAAATGCTCTGCCTTATTGTTTTAGCTCTTATACCGGAATGACCAGAAGATGGAGACAGTAGGGGGCAGTACAGTGTAGTGCAAGAAGCACTGGCTCTGGGGACAGTTGGATGGGACTTGAGACCCAGCTCTGGCATTTGTTAGTGGGGCAGCCTCAGGCGAGTCACTTAACACTTCTGAACTTTGTTTTCTTTTTTTAAAAATAAAGTAAATAGAATCTAACAGGATGAGTTGTTTTTAAATTTTAAGATTATTATCTATGTGAGAGATGTATACATATATAGAGAGAGATGGGTGTATATATGTGTGTATGTGTACATATACTATATATTTATTTCCTCTAGGAGCAGTGGATTTAGTATTCTCTATTTCAGTGTTTGGGGCACCTTTAGAGAATATAACTATTGCAAATACCAAGAATCATCTGTATATATATTTTTTTATATTGACTTCGTATAGAATGGTTTTGCTAGACTCTCTTATAAATTTTAATAATTTACCTGTAGATTCTTTTGGGTTTTCTACGTGCACAATCACATCATATGCAAAATGATACTTTATTTCCCCTTTCCAATCCTTATGACTGTAGTTTCTTTTTCTTGCCTTACTCTGCCAGCAAGAACCTCCAGTACAATGCTGAATAGAAGTGATATTGATCTTACTTGTCATGTTCCTGATCTCAAAGGGAAGGCTATCAATGTATAATCTTAAGTGTGATATATGATATAAATTTTTCATACACATTTCTTCTCAGATTAAGGTTTCCCTTTCTTCCTAGTTTGCTAAGACATTTTGTCACGAATAGATATTGATTTTTTTTAGTCAACTGTTTTTCCTGCATTTGGTTAAGATAATCATATGATTCTTTTTAATGGTTGATTTTTCTGATATTAACATTCCCTTTTTGGAATTAATCCTCAATCATGTTATATTATCCTTTTTTCTATGTTGCTTACTTCAGTTAGCTAATATTTTGTTTAGATTTTTATATCAGTGTTCATTAGTGATATTGATGTATAATTTTCCTTTCTTAGAATGTCCTTTTCAGGTTTTATATTAAGATTATGGCTGGTCTCATAAAACTACCTGGGTTTATGTAGATTTGGGGTGAGTAGTGTTCCTTATTTTTAATTCTCTGAAAGAACTTATGTAAGATTGGCGTTTTTCTAAAATGTTGGTTGAATTTGATAGCATGACCATCTAGGCCTGGAGTTTTCTTTGTGCAAAGGTTTTTATTACTGTTTAATTTTGTTAATGGGTACTGGACTATTCACATTTTATATTTCTCCTTCTGTCAGTTTTAATAAGTTTTTGTTTTTCTAGGGATTTACCTCTTTTTCTAATCTTCAAACTTATTTGTATCAAGTTGTTATAAAGAACATGTTATCGTAGGATCTGTAGTGATGTTCCACCCACCCCCCTATGTTGTTTTATTTGCCTTTCTTTCGCTCTTCTTGATTAGCTTCACTGGCTGTCGACTTTATTAGTCTTTTTAAAGACCCAGCTTTTCTCTTTGATCTTCTCTTTTATGTTTGTTTTCCTTTTGTGCAGAAAAGATCATAGCAGGCCTGAGATTGCATTTTTAAAAACTCGTGCTTACAAAGTTGGCCCTTGGTTGGTGTCTGGAAACAGATTTCAGGAGGGTCCCCACCATTCCCTAACTGATAAGGATAGTCAACTGTGCCTACACGGTTTGCAAGCAGTGTTTATGCTGACCACTTGCTTTCCTTCTGGGAGTCTGGAATTTTGGTATTCAGAGGGTGCCAATATAACCAGTCCCCAATAAAAACTTTGGGTCCTAAGTCTCTAATAAGCTTCTGTGGTAGACAACACTTCACATTTGTTTTTGCAATTCGATTTTTTTTTTTTTTTAGCCCATTGAGGCATTTTATTTGTATGTATGTAATACATTTCTAGAAAAAGAATGCCAGGATTTTCCCTGCTGTGTGTTTTTGTTTTGCCCCTTCGTGGTCCATGATACCAGCTGATGTTGTCAGTAAAATGAAACCAAACTGATGGGAGGGGAGCAGATTATTCTGTTATTTTCCTAGATTTCAAAGTTCTACATCAAATGGGGGGCTGATCACTTCACACTTGTTTAACCTGCCTATGAGGCTCACAATAATTTTCCCACCTCACTAATCATCAGTGATTTCAAATTCACCAATGTAACCATACTTCATCATCACAGTTAGAAACTGGCCAACGACTTTGGAGCATGGCCTAATCAGAACCTGGCATTTGCCTGTCTTTTGGATATTCTTGATGCTCTTGAGAGCATCAGCCAGACATTCATGTACACCATTATGGTGGCTCGGGAAGATGGCAGAAAGAGCGATGCTGGAATAATTAAGGGTATCCTGTGAGACTGCACTGGGAGAGGACTTTTTGAAGCTAGTACCTGATTTCTGCCATACTTTGCCTCATACCCCTTTTCCCTTTGCTGATTTCACTTCATATCCTTTTGCTGTAATGAATCATAGCCATCAGTACAGCTGTATTGAGTCCTCTGAGTCATTCTGTCTAGTGAATCCAGAGGCAAAGCTATGAACAGAACCAGACTCAGATATGATACTGATGTTAGAACTTTCAGACAGGGAATTTTAGATAATTATGTTAATTATTATTAAAAGAATTAAAATAATTTGTTGTGTGTTTGTCCTGAGTGTGTTAATCACCCCAAATGTCCATAAACAGATGGATAAACAAAATGTGATATAGCCATACAATGGAATGTTTTTCAGCCATAAAAAAGAATGAAAATTGATACATGCTACAACATGGATGAACCCTCCATGCCCCATACTCTATTTGCAGTTACTGTTTCCTGCTCTGTTAGTTTGGATTAGGTTCAGAACATCAAAGTAACAGATGCTAAATAGGATAGAAGTTATTTCCCTTTCACCCACAGGAGATCTGGAGATAAGTGGCCCAGAGAAGTTCTGATGGTTTTGTACAGTTATGTCCTCATGTACCTGAGTCCTTCCAGCTCTCCACTCTGCCATCTCTCAGGTGTGGCCCTCATCCTCCTTGTCCAAGGTCATAGACATTCCAGGAAGCAAGATAGAGGACAAAAAGAAAGTATGCTTTGGCTGGCTCTTAAGACAGGTTATAGAAAGGTGCCACCTGGTTATGCAAACTATATCCTCATAGTCAGATCTTAATTTCAGAAGTTAGTAGCATGGGAGCTTCAGAAATAGTCTTCATTCTGAGCAGCCATGTGCTCAGCAAAATATTCTATTATGTGGAAGAGAGGGAGTGTGGATATTGGATGTGTGTCAGTGTCCTGTACTTGCTTTAAGCTATTGACATCTTGTTTTCTCATTGTAAGACAACATAACATTAAACACATATTTGTCTTTGTGTCCCCAGGCCCAGCTTTGTTGCTGGGTGTGTAGAAGTCCTTGATACTGAATGGATAAACAAATGTACACTATGGGGATACACCTGCTAAGTAAATAGTTAAATGAATTGGTCAGGGCATGCCTTCCCCAGGGCACTTTTGGATGAACATTTTCTTTTTTGTTGTTTTTCCTTTTCTTTTCTTTTTTCTCTTTATGGATGAACATTTTCAAATTCTGTCCTTCGCTTCCATTTTTCTCTATTTCTTGACTTATCATACTCTTCCCATTGACTTTTTTAAAAATATGGTTATTGTATGTATTCCTATGTATTTGATTAAGTCAGGCTCCTTCCCTGTTCTTCATGATTTTTGATGTGCTGACATTGTCTTTTTTACGTGGCTTCTGTTTCATCTTTAATTTCTTTAGTCTTTTTCATCCTCATGCCCTTCCTTCCTTCCATAATTCAGCAAATGTTTATTGAGTACCTACTATGTGCCAGGCAGAGTGTTAGGGACTGAGTATATATTAGTGAATAAAAATGGGCCCTGTCATTATGAGGTTTACAGATAGGTTAAGAGAGATAGACACTACATTATGTAAATGGAGAAATAAGTATATAAATAGACAATATGTAAATAGACACATGTAGTTTTAGTTTGGGATCTCATCCTTTAGGTGTTGATTTTTGTTAGAATAACTCAGATTTCTGGAGCTATCTCTCTTACATCAATGTTAATATCTTTATGGTCTTTAAACTTCCAGGGCTGTATATAATTCGTCTGCTGCTGTAATTGCTAGCTGGTCAGGAGGAGCCTAGAGAGACTGACTGATGAAAGGAGAGAGCAGTGGAAACAGGGATGACTTTAGGCTTGGGCCCCCCACTGTTGAGAGCTGACTAGCTGTTGATTTTCTAACAGAGCTTCAAAAGATGATTGTCACAGCACTTCATCTACTAATTAGCTCTATTTCATGGGCTTTTAACCTTTTAGGGCCTCTTTTTGTGTTTTTTGAGATGAGTGGGTTGAAAGCCTTATTTAATTTTTTGTTAACCCTTTATTTTGAAATAATTTCAAACTTAACATTTGCACATTTTCCTATTTCTCCCACATTTTCCTATTTCTAACATTTTATCATGTTTGTCTTATTCTCTTTCTTCTCTCTGTCTCTCTACATATATGTATGTGTGGATATATATACAGTTGATTCTCATTATTCATTGTCTTCCTTATTTATGTATTCTGTATTTGCAAATTCATCTACTTGCTAAAATTTATTTGTTATCCCAAAATCAGTTCTCTCTGTGCTTTTGCAGTCATTTGAGGACGTGTGCAGAGTGGCAAAAAATTTGAGTCACACAATGTACACGATCCCAGGTGAGGTCAAAGGAAGTAATCTGCTTTCTTGTTTCAGCACTCGTACTCTCAACAAGTATCCTTTTCACAGTCTTCGTAGTACCACGTTTTTCACATATTTGTCCTTTTTGTTGGTGATTTCACTATTTAAAATCACCCCCTAGCGTAGTGCTGAAGTGCTGTCTGGTGTTCCCAAGCACAAGAAGGCTATAATGTACCTTATGGAGAAAATATGGGTTTTTATATAAGCTTAATTCAGGCATGAACATGCTGTTGGCCATGAGTTCAATGTTAATGGATCACTCTATAAAAGTATCTTTCAATAGAAGTACACATAAAAGGTTATATGTTGATCAACTGATGAAAATGTTTTTGCAGGCTCACAGAAATATGATGCTGTATTTCTACTTTCTGGTCTAGGATGCAATCCAGGATCACACATTGCATTTTGTCAATTTAGTCTCGTTCAGTTTGGAACTCTGAATCTTTCCTTATCTTTTATGACCTTAACATTTTTGAAGAGTTCAGACCACTTACCTGTTAAGAATATTTCTCTATTTGGGTTTCTTCAGTGTTTTTTCATGATTAAATTCAGGTTATGCATTTTTGGCAGGAATAACCACAAAAGTGATCTGGTGTCTTTCTCAGTATATCATGTCAGGAGACACATCATGTTTATTGGTCCCATTACCAGTGATGTTAACTACTATCACTTGTTAGATGGTGTCTGTCATTTTTCCAGTATAAAGTAATGAATATATATTTGAGGGAAGGTTTTTTTTTGAGACTACACTAATATCCTATTTCTCATCAAACTAACACCAACTTGTTTTTGCATCTACCAATGATTCTTGTCTGAGTCAATCATTATTATGGTGGTTCCTAAATTATGGTTTTCTAATTGTCTCCTTCCTTGTAAGTTTATTAGTTGGCATTCTACTGCAAAGTAGAGCTTTCCATTCTCCTTATATCTATGTATTCATTTATTTACTTATATCAGTATGGATTTTGGATTCCTGTTTTAGTCATTGAGCTTTAATCTATTACTGTTCAAATTGTTCCAGATTTGGCCAATGGGAGTCTTTTCAGGCTGGTTACTGTGTCCTTTTGACATGCCCCCCATCATTCTTTGAACACTTCCTTTTTTTTTTTTTTTGACACAGTAAGATATTCCAGGCTCATCTTGTATTTCCCTCATCCCAGACCTGAGAATCAGCCATTTCTCCAAGGAGCCCTGGTTTCTTTCAATAAGGAATGGCGTTTTAGAAACAATGTTTTGTCTCTAGGTATGTTTATTGCTAATGGGATGTCATTGCTTTTAGGTATTTCCTGGGGGCAGAGCTCTGACATACATTTTTTTTTTTTTTAAACATGAGTTTATAACGATACCTCCACTTCCAGTCCACCACCACAGGGTTCTGCCTCAGCTTTTTCCTTCCATAATTGTAAAAGGTAATTTCTTAATGTTTCTGAGATGGGGTTAAAAGTCAGAAATTTAGTTTTTAGTAAAAGTATGTGGTTTCATATTGATATCAAAGTCACATTACCTGAAAATCTTTTCTAATTGTTTTTTTATATAAAGGAAACTGTTTTTAATTTGTAGATAATTCCCCTTAAAATTACATATTTAAAAACAATGTGTTAGGCCTAATGACTCCAGAGTACCCTCCAGCTCTTTAGTTCCTCCTGAGAGCCAACCCAGCAGTATCCATTTCCAGTTGCTGGCAGATATTTCTGTCAGACATTGGGCTGCTCACTGTCCTTGAGCAGTCTCAATGAGTTTATGTATTTAGTTTTGCTTATATATTAGAAGGTATTTACAGGGCCGGCCTGTGGCTCACTTGGGAGAGTGTGATGCTGATAACACCAAGGCCATGGGTTCAGATCCCTGTACGGGGATGGCTAGTTAGCTCACTTGGGAGAGCGTGGTGCCAACAACACCAAGTCAAGTGTTAAGACCCCTTACTGGTCATCTTTTAAAGAAAAAAGAAGGTATTTACATCATATGCAGAGATAATTTTATCCTCTCCTTTCCTTCTTACTCCTCAAATTTAAGGTGTTTTAGGGATGGTGCAGTTAAGAAACCTTATTCTCCAAAGATATTGTCCAACAAGAAGTCTTCTGCCTTCTCTGGGATCCAGAGGGAGTTACCTAGGACCAGTCGTCCAGTACAGTATCACGCCTCACATACTTGGACCCGTCGGGGTCAGTTAAGAGAGATGCGCATCAGGTGAGCTTAGAATACTCATAAGAGTGATCACGTGCCTGCAGAGACTTTTCCTTCATTCTTTCTTCTAGGTTAAAATGAGGGAATGATTCCCATTCTCCTGTGTCAATTAATTGGAGACCTTGATGCCTGCTCATCATAGCTGAATGTTCAGATGAAAAGGAAATAGGAATCTGCAGGCATGAAATCTGTCATTGAGTGATTTCATTCACGTTCTCCAGTTGTGCCCCACAATATGCAAGCTATAAAGATTCTCCCAGAAAAAGTCTAAACGTGGTCTAGGAAAAAATGATCATTTTCTGATGCTCTTGATTAGGTATATTAAAGGCATCCATGCATTCATTCAACAAAAATCTATCAAGTGCTTACTCTTCTGGGTATTATGCTAGATGTTGAGCATATGAGGTGAATATAACCTCATGAAAGTTTAAAATCAGGTGGGCTTGACAGAACCTTAAGCCATTAACAATAAAGTGTATGAGACGAGAAGGATGTGGCACCACAGACACACATGGCAAGAACAGCCACACTAGTGTGGCCTGCAGTGACTTTCTCGAGGAAGTACAGTTTAAGCTGATTCCTGAAGGATAATAGAATAAGCCGGGTAAAGGGCAGGAGGAAGTGTTCCAAGCTGAGCCCAGAGATTAACTGGACAAGTCAACATTTCTTCTGTGTGTACCAAGCACTGTGCTAGATACTGAGGATACTATAAGACTTGATCCCTGCTCTCAGGGGCTCACGGTGCAGAGGAAATGACAGACACACTGTAAGTCAATTACTGTGATATGGTGTTAAGACGTTACACGAGGGACTTGAACAGAGTGCTGAGTACACGGCTACTTGCTCTGTTTGGTTTGGGGAAGGCGTAGGGTAAGTGGGCATTTGCCAGGCATTTTAGGCAGGAAGAATAATATGAACAAAAGAATTATCATATACTTGCTTTACCTCAACTCTGAAGTCTTTATCTCTTTATTGACAAAATACTTTACAGTGAAAGTATTTTTGTAAAATAATCTGCTTCATTTTAGCTTTTCATTTTATAAATATGTCCACCCTATACTCTCTGTTTGATGCAAGATAAGCTATGAGATTACCTTTTGACTCATATTAGCATCCCATCCCCTGGGTCCTTAAAGTTTCCCTCTCCCTTCCAGAAAGCCAGAGAAGGGCAAAAAAAAAAGAAAGCAAAATAAATAAATAAAAATAGAAAACCAAATATATAAGCCAAATGGAGTTTTAAAATGTACATATCCTTTCTTTCCTTCTTTCAGGTGCATGGCCAGAAAGTTCTTTTATTTGTGGATTCGAATGACTTTTGGAAGAGTATTTCCCTCTAAAGCCAGGTAGTATTAGCTCAGAACACCAAATTTCTGTTGAGTTTATTCTAGGATTTTTTTTATATTAAGCCTATACGTAACCTTTACTATGGCATGTGTTGTTATATTCCTCCTCTACCGCTCCCTAGCTTCCAGCAGGCAGGAACAGTACCTAATATAACGATGTAAAGTAATGGTAACTTAATACATGTTAATTGACTGAATAAATGTGTGAAGGAATCTTACTTAAGTAAACCTCACAGCTGAGACCTCTCTGGGAAAAATATGCTTGTCCAAGAAAAGTAAATGAGCTTTTTCACAGCACTGGTGAGACTGACAAGTTGGTTTGATCCTGGGGCAGAACCTGGGGGGGAAAATTGGTGTTGGGGGGTGTGTGTGTGAAATTTTAATGAGGAGCAAATTCCTCTGCCTTACTTTGTATAGACCACCACCACCACCCGTGCTGTGGTTGTTGGTTACAACGACTTTAGCTACAGTGTGGAGAGTGGGCTGCAAGAAGGAGTCAGGAATCAGGAATACCCTGCAGAAGGCATTGGGGCTAGAGAGAAGGGGCCAGTACAGGGTATGTTTCACAGGGAGAATTGGCAGCTATTGAGAATCTACGCATTTCTTAAAAACTGAAATGTCATGGGTTCTCTTCCCTCCCCCTCCTCTTCCCTCACTGTAACCTTTCCTATTTCTTTTTTTTTTCTGACAGTGTGACTTTCCTTGATTCAACATCTCTCTAGCAAGGGGCTGGCCCATGGCTCATTTGGGAGAGTGTGGTACTGATAACACCAAGGCCATGGGTTTGGATCCCTATATAGGGATGGCTGGTTAGCTCACTTGGGAGAGCCTGGTGCTGACAACACCAAGTCAAGGGATAAGATCCTTTTACTGGTCATCTTTAAAAAAAAAAAAAAAAAAAAGACAACATCTCTCAAGCAAACTTGGCCTATGGGTGTTTTCTGAAATCTTTTCTTTACCTTGAGAGGGGCCCTGCTGTTCCCATCTCCTTTTTTGTCTTTACAGTGAAGCTTCTGCTGTGGCAACAGCCCGTCCCAGCTGCAGGTGTTAGGCACAGTTTGCCTCTGCTTTTCCGTCTTCTGGATCTTGGCCCTGTCCTTCTTCACTGTCTTGGTAGCTATTCAGTGCCTTCAAATAATTTTTTTTTGTCCTGCTTTTTTTGTTGTTCACTGGGAGAATTGATTCAAATTGCCTAGTTTGCCATTATCAGAACTCTCTTTTTATTCAATTGAGTATTTTATTGACTTTCCCCTCTGTTAGCTTAGAAATTAAATACTCTTTTACTCTTTTTTACTAACTGCCTTAAAGAATATAATTTAAATCTATAACTTATCAGAGTCTAATGTTAATTAGTCTTTTTACCAAGACAAGGCAAGTTCCCTTAGAACACTCTGCCTGTCCTCCTCTCCACATGTATGCCCTATGGTAATGTATTTTAATTTCACGTATATCTTTAATCTACAAAACATTATTCTTAATTTATGCAGTCAATATTCATTTAGATTTATTCTCATATTTACCCTTTCTGTTGCTTTTTTTTTCTTCTTGCATCTCCAGATTTTTATGTGTGACTATTTTCCATCTTCTGTCATTGGAACATCTCTGATTATTTCATTCATGGTAGATCTCTTGGTGATGAATTCTCTTAGATTTTGTCTGTCTGAAAATGTTTCCTTTTACTTTCTTTCTTTCTTTTCTTTCTTTTTTTTTTTTTATGGTGGCTGGCTGGTACAGGGATCTCAACCCTTGACCTTGGTGTTATAATACTATGCTCTAACCAACTGAGCTAACCGGACAGCCTTTCATTTTTGAAAGATATTTTCACTGGGTATAGAAGTCTAGGTTGCCAGTTCTTCCCCAGCACTTTGAAGATATTTTATTATCTTATGGCTTCCATTTGTAAGCTGTTAGTTTAATTTTTGCTCTTTTGAAGTTTCATTCTTTGTCTTAGTTTTCAGAAATTTTCATATGAAATGATTAGGTGTGAATTTATTTTCTTAAAATCTTTTAGCTATTTTGAAAGAACAGGTTATAGTTTTTTTCTGTTTTCTGGGCACATCTTTCTGGCATACTTTCTTTTTTTTTGGCATACTTTCTTTGTCCATAGACATGTTATTCTGTTCCTTATCTTTTCTCATATAATAACTTTGTATAGGATTTGACCTCACATACCTTTCTGTTGCTCATTTTTATATGAAATTCGTTTTCCTGAACTTTTAGAATGAGGTGAGGCTCAGTTTAACTTTCCTAATTTCACAAATTCCCCCTTTTGTTGTTTTTGCTTCGGGTTCAAAAATATGGCAGCTTGTCCTTACAGGATATCCTTGTTTTTTCCCCCTTACCTCACTTGGTCTGGATCTTCTCTTTCCTTGTCTCTTTTGTCCCTCTCCTGTTCAAATTTTCTTCTCCTTCTAGCAGTTTCTCCTCCGTAGGTAGCCCTGTCCTAGAAGGGTATCCTGACAGGTCAGTTTTGAGATACCATAGGGGCTGGACTGGCCCAGCTATTTCAATTCTCCTTATGTGAGACTGGTACTGAAGAGGACAAAACCCCTCTCAATTTCAGCTGCTGGTTTCAAATTGGGCCTCTGTATTTTCCAATGACTACTTATTGACTATTTGAGGTTCTCCTATTCTCAGGTTCCTCAGATGCCATGTTCATTGCTCTTTCTTCCTCCTGTACTAATGCTACTGCCATGCAGGTCTTATGACTGTGTGTGGTTTGTCTCCACCTCTTTGTATTTTGGATTCATGGTTGATACTTTGTCACCTAGTTTTGTTGTAATTGGTATATGGATTTTTGGTTTTTGCTGCATCATTGTTCTGTGTATTTTATGGAAATTCAAAGATTGAAAACTATGTTGCCGCCTCCATTATTTTCCCCAAATCCTTTTCTTTCTTAATTTTATTTAATCTATATCTGACCCATAATTGACTGGGACCCTCTTTCCAGATAATACCTATTTATACTCCAAGTACTTGGGAAATACTGATTTTATTAGTTAGACAAACATTTGAGGGCTGGCCTGTTAGCTCACTCAGTTAGAGCACAGTGCTGATAACACGAAGGTCAGGGGTTCGGATCCCCATACTGGCCAACCGCAAAACTACACACACACACAAAAAACCCAGAAAACAAAACAAAATTTGTTGACAGCTCTTGTTTATCATCCCCTCTCTTATTCTTATTTGTGGGCTTTTTAAATGTATTTGCTGTTATTTTAATGGGGTTTGGGGATAGGAAGGAGGTAGATGGATGTGTTCATTCTACCACATGTAAATAGTTCTTTTCTATTAAAATTTTTTAAAATTGTAAACAAATATGCTCAGAAAATTTTTAAACCTTACAGAAATGTACAATTTAGGAAATGCCAATTTCCTGTAATCCCTCCTTGAGAAAGAACCACTGGTAATAGTTTGATATTCTGGAGCTCTTTCCAGGTTTTTAATACGTACAATATAAAGATTTATATATGCACACACACATGTACATATGTCTATATACAAATATGTATGTATTGTATATATATATTTGGCATGTATTGATTCCAACATATGGGCTGGAAATATATAAAAATATTAATTAAAAATGATATATTATACATACCATGTGGTAACTTTATTTTTTCACTTAAAAACTTTCCTAGAGTGTTGTCCATTTCAGTACCTTAGCTCTACTTTGTTCATAGAAAATGACTCTTTGACTTTGATAGAATTGCTTTAACCTGTCTTCTTTTGATGAGCATTTGTGGTGTTTTATTCTCTCTTTATTATTATGAACAATAATGAGGTGAATTTCCTTATGTACATTGTAAACCAGTTTTTAAAACTGATTTGGTTAGGAGGAGAGACATATTCATAAACTGCAGAACTGTGAAAAGAAATTCAAAGTGATTGACCGGACTGGAGTTCTTGAATTATCAATCTTCTTGGCAGTATTTTGTTAGCATCAGCACTACCCATCATTGCTCTTCTGTTTTCATTCTTTTCCCCTCTTTATTCTCTCTTACCTATCTTTTGCTGTTGTTATAACTCCCCTGGCCAGATTTCAGTTAAACTGTTTATGCTGTGTTCCTGTTAAGTACTAGGAATATCATTAGGCATTTGCTTATTTTATAACTTGAATCTCCTATGTATGTAAATGAGAAGTAACTATTACTTTGTAGAAATAAAAAATATTTTTTAGTCTGGTGAATGAAAAAATAATTCTCAATTCACTTATGATATTTGAGAAATCAGATTTTTATTTTACATTAATATCTTTAATTGGTAAGATCTGTAGTATAATTTTTTTTTGCCTCATTTCTAGTTTAAGTACCTCTAAAGTTTTGATCTGAAAAAGTTAAATATGTCTATTTTTAATCTATTTTGATGCTTACTTTTCAATGAGAAGTCAACAGCAAAATGAAACTGTATTTGGGAATAGATGCCAACTTTAACATCATCATGTACATCCTCTGATTTATTTTTTCACTGCCCTAGGTTGTATTATGAGCAGCGGACAGTATGTAAGGTCTTTGAAGAATGGAAAGAACAGTGGTGGGTTTCCCAGCGAGAGTGGAAACTCTGTGTTCGAGCTGACTGTCACTACAGGTCAGATTTCATGTCACATTACTTCAGTTTTACACATTATCAAATAATTATGTGTTGGCATGTTTCTGGTACAAAGGAGGAAAGTTTTTGTATCACTTTTTATTTTCCTTCAGATCTTTTTTAGAGTAAGCAAGATCAAAGTCCTAAATGAAACACAAGTAACACAAGCATTCATGCACACAAGCACACACACACAAACACATACACATACACACCCTTCTAATTCAGGTAACCTTTCCGTGTTGGTCATGCTAATGATTTGAATGGGGTTTTCAAAAGCATACCCAGGGTCCTAGGCAAGAGCCAAGGCCAGTCCCCTCCTCCTTGAAGCAGGCAAGAAGTAGAGCACACCCAGAGTCCTAGGCAGGAACCAAGGGCAGCCCGCTCCACCCAGAAGCAAGCAAGAAGTAGAGCATGCCTGGGGTTCTAGGCAGGAGCTGAAGGTAGCCCCTCCTCCTGGAAGCAGGCAAGAAGCAGAGCATGCCTGGGATCGTAGGCAGGAGCCAAGGGCAGCATCCCCTGCCCAGAAGCAGGCAAGGAGCATGCCAAAAACACCACTTCCGCTTGGATGGCCCACCACAGCCACTGCCACAGCCACAACTGCTGCAAAAGCGACTCAACACCACAGCAGTTGCCACAGCCACTGTGCAGACAGCTTGCCAGATACTTGACTGCATTGACACTAGGAGAGTCACCAGCAGAGATGAGAAAAAGAAGAGGATATCTCTCTCCTCACAGCCCACTCCAGAGTAATAGAAAAAAAACATCTGCTCTACCATATGGCCAGACATCAATGTAGATATACTAGAAATATGAAAATCCAAGAAAATATGACACCACCAAAAGAATACAGTAATTCTCAAATACTAGACCCTATAGAGAGGGAAACCCTTGAAATGACTGAAAAGGAATTGTGAGCAACAATTTTAAGGAAACTCACTGAGATACAAGAAGACTCAGACAACATAATGAAATGAGAAAGAAAATCCAGGATATGAAGGAGGAAATTTAATGTTGCAGAAATCATGGAACTGAAAGATTCACTCAATGAAGTAAAAAACAACTGAGAGCTTAAGCAACAGGCTAGAATAAGCAGAAGAAAGAATTTCTGATCTTGAAGATAGTCTTTTTGAAATAATCCAGGTGGACAAAAAAAAAGGAAAGAAGAATTTTGAAAAATGAAGAAAATCTAAGAGAGCTAACAGACAACCTTAAGCACACAAACATTTGAATCATGGGTGTTCCAGAAGGAGAGAAGAAAGGAAAAGGGATGGAAAACCTATTCAATGAAATAATAACAGAAAACTTGCCAGGTATAGGGAGAGACACAGATGTTCAGATTCAGGAGGCTCAAAGATCCCCAAACAGATTCAACTCAAAAAGATTAAACAGATTCAACCTCTCCAAGACACATTATAGTCAAACTGGTAAAGCTCAAAGACGAAGAGAGACTCTTAAAAGAAGCAAGAGAAAAGTGTCAAGTCACCTATAAGGGAGCCCCTATCAGACTAACAGCAGACTTCCCAGCAGTAACTCTACAGGCCAGAAGAAAGTGGGATGATATATTCAAAATACTAAAAGGAAAAAACTGCCAGCCAAGAGTACCATACCCAGCAAAGCTGTCCTTCAGAAATGAGGGGAAAATAGTGTATTTTATATATATACAAAAACTGTTGTTCACCACCATGACCAACCCTACAAGAAATCCTCAAGGAAGTCCTGTGTCTAGAATCTGAAAAACAATAATAACTACCATAAACACACAAGAAAGAACAAAACCCACTGGTAGAACAAAAATGCAAATGAGAAATAGAAAGTAAATCTTACCATCACAAAAAAAACCATAATGGCAATGTAATAATGCCTGCCCCTGCTTTCTGATTTTAGTAATTTTGGTCTTCTCTCTCTTTTTTCCCTTTGGTCAATCTAGACAAAGTTTTGCAAATTTTGTTGATCTTTTGAAAAGAATCAACTTTTGTGTTTTTTTAGTTTTTTTGATTTTTCTCTATTGTTTTTTAATTCCTTGTTTCATATATTTCTGTTGTAGTCTTTATTTCCTACTTATATTTGCTTTTGCTCTTCTTTTTCTATTTTCTTATGGTACAAGTGTACATTACTGATTTGAGATTTTTCTTACAGGTGTTTATAAGTATAAATTTTCCTCTAAGCACTGCATAGCCCTGCATTCTATAAATTTTGATATGTTGTGCTTTAATTTTTATGTCAAAGTACTCTCTAATTTCTCTCTGACTTTTCTTTTTACCGTTGTTTATTTAGGAGAATGTTGTTTAATTTCCACACATTTGTGAATTTTCTAAATTTCCTCTGTTATTGTTGTCAGAGAACATATTTTCTATGGTCTTACGTCTTTTTAAATATATTAAGACTTGTTTTGTGACCTAAAATAAATTAATTAGTTAAAAATTTTTTTTTAAATGAATGGGGTTGTCTCACTGATTCTCACTTCTATCTAATTTCTAATTCTGGGAGTGTTCTGTTTTTTTAAAATAATAAGTTGTTTCGGGCCGGCCCGTGGCTCACTCGGGAGAGTGTGGTGCTGAGAACACCAAGGCCCCGGGTTCGGATCCCATATACGGATGGCCGGTTCGCTCACTGGCTGAGCGTGGTGCTCACAACACCAAGTCAAGGGTTAAGATCCCCTTACCGGTCATCTTTTAAAAAAAAAAATAAATAAATAAAAAATAAAATAAAATAAAATAATAAGTTGTTTCAATTTATAGGAGAAAATATGTGCCCAATATAGGAAGTACGTTAAGAAAATAGAGAGAAATAAAAAAAAACCTCTTAATTCTTGACATTTATATTCCCAGGGATAAGTGGAGGAAAAAATAAAACTTGGGAATTATATCAAATACAAATTTTTAGACCTCTTTTTTAAAAAAAAAATTTAATATAATATCTTGCACATTGTGTCTTTAAAATGGTAATCATTCTCTTTTTTTTTTTTTTTTGGTAGCTGGCTATTGGGGGATCTGAACCCTTGACCTTGGTAGCATTTCTTTAAAATGAAATGCCACGCTTTAACCAACTGAGCTAACTGGCCAGCCCTTAAAATGGTATTCATTTTCATTATAGTCACCTCTTTATTTAGTTTCTTTGGGGTAGAAGTTCTGATTTATGACTATTTCAGATAAAATATAGATACGTTGAATAGTTCTAATAAGCTGACGGAGTATTAAGTCAGGTCTTAGGAACTGAGATAGTGAAAACATGGAGGGATGAAGATTTTAAGGTGTACGGTGTATGTATCAGAAGGAAAAGAAAAAGGAAAACGTGTCATTGACTATGTTTCGGTGCAAGAGAAAAGTAATGTTTTACGTAGAGTGGATGATTAAGATGATTAAAATATGACTGTTATTGCAAATGTCTCAGCTTTGTACGTGCCTTAAGTGAAGTTACTCCTGGAGAAGTCAAGCTTCTTCTTCCTCAATGACACTTTAAAGCATTAAGAATGACTCTCTGTCAAGGAGAATAGGTTTCACTATTGTGAAATTGTAGGAAATTCAGTTTTAACTTAGGTATGGCTTTTTTGAGTCAGAAACTTTCATGTTAATTTCTCCTGAGTAAAGAACAGACTTAAGTGTGTAGGATTAGGAGCTATTTTTATTTTGTTTTAAAGAAATGCCATTTGCTTTTTTGGTTCCTCAGGTACTACTTGTATAACCTGATGTTTCAGACCTGGAAGACCTACGTGCATCAGCGGCAGGAGATGAGGAACAAGTATGTTAGAGCCAAGGACCATGGTAAGAAAAAGAAGTATATGTCTAGAGAAGATGCCCAAATTTACTATTGTAGAAGCTTGAGAGATAAGCACATTCTGTCTGAAAGAGAATAACTCTAAGTCAAAGGGAAGATTTGTTTGATTCCTTTCCTGTTTTTCAGAATGTATGATCTCTGAGTGGGGACTCTCCTGTATGATCAGATCCCTTTGGTTTTCTCCATTTGGCATAGTTTTCACATGATTTGCATGAACTGGCTGTTCTGGCCTACTGGTGCAGTGTCATTTATGTCTCTCCCATGGCACCTGGGGCTTCTGTCTGTCTTGCTCCCTTGGTCAAATTGCAGGGAGACTCTGGAGCAGAGGTGCAGAGCTCATGACTGATCTACTTTGTGTAGGTTGCCCTTTAGTGATCCTGTGGTCAGTTTAGCTCTGGTCGGTGTCTGGTTTCTCTGTGAATCAAGCCCAGAAACCCATGTGGGCAATCTGAGTGATAAAGGCACCAAGTTTCAAAATAATACAGCCTACATTAGCAGCTGCCTCATAGACATTCCATATGAATGTTTTGCAGGCACTTCAAACTCAGCAAGTCACAAATACAACTTGTCAGCTCTCCTACCACTTAGACCTGCTCTTCTTCTTACTTTTCCTATCTGAGTGAGAAGCCTTACTTAGGAATGGCTTGTCCATTCTTCATGCCTCATATCATCAGTTATCTCATCTTATAAAATGGCCCTTTGAGGCAGCATTTGAAATTATCTTTTCTTTACCACTGTCTGAGGTTAATCCTCATCTTTTCCCCAGAATGTTACAGGTACCTCTTCATTAATCTCCCTGCATTTTTCTTCTCCCCCTTCTCATTGTACACATAGCTGCAAGAGTGATAAGACATAGATAAGATCACATTGCTCCTTTCCATAAAATTTCATTTGGCTCTTCTTTGCTTATGGAATAAAATCAACACTTCTTGGTATGGCAAGCAAAGTCTTCACCTATTCTCCTGCCCTATACCCAATGCCCTTGCCACACTAGATGTGCACTTCTTTATCTTTCCATCTTTGCCCCTGCAGTTTCTCCCTCAGGCCCATTTCAAATGTCATCTTCCCTGTGTAGCTTTCCCTGATCTCCCCAGCACAATGGGTTCTTCTTTCCCCTATCTGTGTTCCCAAAGTATGAGAAGCTCTTACCCAGGCCTCTTGGTTATGGCACCAGACATATTGTTTCAGTATTTAGCTGGTAAGTAACTTATGTTTTGTTGTTTATTTTTTAATTTACATACAGTAAGATTTGTTCTTTTTGGTGTATAATTCTATGAGTTTTGATAAATGCATAGGGTCATGTAACTATCACCTCAGTCAAGAGATAAAACAGTCCCATCACTACCAATAGAATTCTCTTGTGCAAAAAACCAAAGAATTTTCTTGTGTTAACCCTTTGTAGCACCCTCCTTCCACACATAACCCCTGGTGACTACTGATCAGTTCTCTGTCACTGTAATTTTTTCTTTTCTCGAATGTTGTATAAACGGAATGGTGTAGTATATAGCTTTTTGACTCTGCCTTCTTTTTTTTTTTTAAAATAATTTATTTTATTTATTGAATCAAAATCAATTATACATATTTTGGAGGTTGAACATTGAGATATGTTGATTAAATCAGTATTACTAACATATATTGTTACAAATCATAATTATTCTTTATGCCCCTTGTCCAACCTCTCCCCTTCCCCCGTTCCCTCCCCCTCCACCCTCTAATTGCCTAGATTTCTTCTCTCCTTCTGAAAGAATAATGGTTACTCTGTTAACTTGTTACCTAGATGATCTGTCCAATGCTGAGAGATGTGATCAGGTCCCCCAATATTATCATAGAGCAGATGCTTCTTCTGTCACTCTGAAATGGGTTTTGTGGAAAGAGACATCCTCTTCTTTTCTTTGTCTCTGCTGGTGACTCTTCTTATGTGAATGCACTCCAGTGGTTGGCGGACCATCTGTGTGGTGGTTGTGGCATCTAGCTGCTTTTGCAGCAGCCATGGTTATTGTGGTGACTGTGGTGGGCCACCCACGTGGAGGTGCTGTTTTTGGCATGCTCCTTGGCACTGGCGGTATGCCTGGTTGTGGGATGTGTTTGGTCCCCTTCTCCTTGCCTTGGGTCCCCGGGAAGGTCCCAAGGTGCTGGCATGTTGTGCCTGGTTGTGGGAGAGAGGTTCAGTCCTCTATCCATGCCCCAGATCCCTGGGTGGTCTCCAAGGTGCTGGCATGTTGGGCCTGGCTGTGGGAGGGTGGTCCGGTCCCCGACTCCATATCCTGGGTCCCTGGGTGGGCCCCAGAGCACTGGCTCAGTGTGCGTGGTTGTGGGAGGGTGGTCTGGTCCCCTTCTCCATGCCCTGGGTCCCTGGGCAGGGCCCAAGGTGCTGGCGTGGTGTGCCTGGTTGTGGGAGAGAGGTTCCAGTCCCCTTTTCCATGACTCAGGTCTCCGGGTGGGCCCTGAAGCGCTGGCTCAGTGTGCCTGGTTGTGGGAGAGAGGTCCATTTCCCTTCTCTTTGCCTCGGGTCCCCAGGCAGGCCCCAAAGTGCTGGTGCAGTGTGCCTGGTTGTGGGAGGGTGGTCCAGTCCCCTTCTCCATGTCCCGGGACCGTGGGTGGGCCCCGAGGTGCTGGCTTGGTGTGCCTGGTTGTGGGAGAGAGGTCCAGTCCCCTTTTCCATGCCTCAGGTCCTTGGGTGGGCCCTGAAGCACTGGCGCATTGTGCCTGGTTGTGGGAGAGAGGACCATTCTCCTTCTCCTTGCCCCGGTTCCCTGGGTGGGCTCCGAGTAGCTGGCATGCTGTGCCTGGTTGTGGGAGAGAGGTCCAGTCCCCAACTCCATACCCCGAGTCCCTGGGTGGGCCCCAATGTGCTGGCTCAGTGTGCCTGATTGTGAGAGAGAGGACTGTTCCCCTTCTCCTTGCCTCAGGTCCCCAGACAGGCCCCAAGGTGCTGGCGTGGTGTGCCTGGTTGTGGGAGGGGCATCCAGTCCTCTTCTCCATGCTTCAGGTCCCCAGGCGGGCCCCAGTGCACTGGTGCAGTTTGCCTGGAAGTGGGATTGGGGTCCAGTCCCCAGGTCCAAGCCTCCAGTTCCCAGTCAGGCCCCAAGGTGCTGGTGGTGTGCCTGGCCCGGAACTAATTTTTTGTCCTTTGCTTCTAACACGGGGGAACTTCCTGTGGGAGCCAGTACTTGAGTATGTGGTTGTTTAAATTGCTACTTTGCTGCTGTTTCCCTAGGGAAGGCTTTTTGTGCAGCTCAGGGTTTAATGGTTGGTATTATAGGTACTTCCGGCTCTCCAGAGACCCAGTGGATCTGTGTTCTGTAGAATCTCTGATCTGGGCCTGAGTTTTTTCATCAATCTCCACCCCATGCAATTCTGTATTCCTGACCCGTCTCCTCTGAGTGGTCCTGTGTTGATTGGGGGGCAGATCAGCTGTCCTTGCCGTGCCCCAGTGATCCCCTGGTGGGCCTGTCTCCCCCACTGCCCGTGCTCCAAACACTTCCCATGCGATAGGCCCTGCACCGGTCCCTTATGATGACTCACCGGCCTCTGAATGGCTCCCTTTTTTCAGCTGTTCTGGCTCCTCGCTCCTGCGTGGATCCATGGGAACCCTATTAGTGGTCTTGCTGTCTTGGGGGCCACCAAGGCCCTCTTCTCTCCTGCTGCCTCCAAGCAACTCCATCTGGAGTGCACAGCTGCAGCTTTTGCCGGCTCCTGCTCCATGTGCTCATCAGCTCGAGCCTTAAAGCAGCCATGGCCTGAAACGCTCAAAGCAGCTTTTTCTTTCTGTCATTGTAGTTTCTCCAGCCTTTATGAACTCCATAGGTCTCTCTTCCCCTTCCCCTGAGCTCCAGCGGCCCCGGCTTGGCTGATGTTACATTTTTATAGTTGTAAATTGGTTGATTTGTGGAAGAGAGTGATGCTGTGGACCGTCTATTCCGCCATCTTGATTGGATCTTGAATCTGCCTTCTTTCATTTAGCATAATGCATGTGAGATTCATCCAAGTTGCTGCATATATCAGTAGTTCATTTTTTTTACAAGGGTACTTGAAAAAGTTTGTGGAAAAATAGAATTAAAAGATAATATAAATCTTTCCATGAACTTTTAGAAGACTCCTTGTATTGCTGAGTAGTATTCCATTATATGGGTATACCAGGGTCTGTCCATTCACCATCCGAATGGCATCTGTGTTGTTTCCAATTTTAGACGATTATGAAAATGTTGCTAGAAACATTTGTATACAGGTTTCTATATGAATACTGCTCTTGGGTAAATTATCTAGGAGTAGGGTTGCTGCATCATATAGTAGTAGTTGCAAATTTAATTTCATAAGGAACTGTCAAACTGTTTTCCAAAGTGGCTGAACCATTTCGCACTTCCACCAGCAATTTATAAGAGTTCTACTTGCTCTACATTCTCACTGGCACTTGTTATTGCCATTTAAAAATTTTTTTTTAACCATACTAATAGGTGTGTAGAGGTATTTCATTGTGGTTTTAATTTGCATTTCCCTAATGATTAAAGATGTTGAGTATTTTTTTTTATAATAATTTGCTATTTATATCTCTTCTTTGGTGACATATCTGTTCAAGATCGTTTGTCCTTTTAAATAGGGTTGTTTGTGTTCTTGTGGAATTTTGAGAGGTCTATATATATATATATATATTTTGGTTCTTTTATCAGAAGCACAATTTGCAAATATTTTCTCTCAGTCTACTTTTCATTCTCTTAACTGTCTTTTGCAGAGCAAAAGTTTCTAATTTTGATGAAGTCCAATTTATCCAGTTTTTATTTTATGGATTATGTTTTTGGCATCATATCTTGTGAGGCTGTTGCACGGAAAAGGAACTAGAACACCCAATTGAGAGTTTTAAAAAGGGGATCTTTATTAGCCGGCCGGTGACTGTCTCTCCAGATATTCTGGTAAGAGAGCAGCCCTGAGTCTAAGTTTAAGGGGCCTTTTGAAGGCAAAAAGTTACATAGTCACACAGGCAAAAAAATCATAGAGTCACAGAGTCAAAGTTATCATTTAGTCACACACTTAAAGTTATCATATAGTCACACACATTTCCTCCTGGTGTGAGGAGGGAGGGTGTTTGGTGAGGCCTAGCTCAAGCTGGTTACAGAAACCAAGATAAGCCAGTTAATCACTCAGGGACAGCAAGAAATTCCCCAGGCCAGTTTCCTCCCTAGGTTGTCTGGATACATCTGGATACAGCTCTTGGTTTTGTCAGCCAGGAACAGCATAGGCAGGAAATAGCAAAGGCAGGCAGAATTTAAAATTTTTTTAAGTACAGGATAATTTTTAACTTCTAATTTCTACTAGGGGTGCTGGGGAGGTTTTCAAACAAAAAACACTTCTCAAACAGTAAAAATGGCATAAGCTAAATCAGTCTGCCTTGTCACAATCTTAAATGTCGTATCTAAGAATTCTGCCTAACACAAGGTCACAGAGATTTTTGTTTCTTCTAAAAGTTCTGTATTTTACATAGTGGATCTTATATATCCTGCAACCTTGCTAAGTTTATTAATTCTAAGAGCTGTTTCGTAGATTCCGTGCAATTTTCTGTGTTAGACAGTCAAGTCATCTGTGAATAGAGACAGTTTTATTCCTTCCTTTCCAAGTTCTTTTTATTTTTTATTTTATTACACTGGCTAGGACTTCCAGTGCAATATCAAATAGGAGTGGTAAGAGTGGACATTCGTGCCTTGTTCCCGATCTTAAGGAAAAAGCATTCAGTCTTTAACCATTAAGTATGACGTTAGCAGTAGGTTTTTTGTTTCTATTCCTAGTTTTCTGAGTATTTTTATCATTAATAATGTTGAGTTTTTTCAAGGTTTTTTTTGGCATCTATTGAGATGATTATGTGGCATTTCTTTTTTAGTCTGGTACTATTGTTACTATGGTGAATTATATAGAGTGATTTTTGAATTTTGAACCAACTTTACATTTCTCAGATTAATGCTAATTCAGCTTGCTAATATTTTGTTAATTTTTTTTTTTTTTTTTTTTGCAGCTGGCTGGTATGGGGATCTGAACCCATGACCTTGGCATTACAAGGTGGTGCTCTAACCAATTGAACTAACTAGCCAGGCTTTGTTAAGGATTTTTGCATCTATATTCATGAGGGATATTGGACATTTTGTTGTAATGTCTCTGTCTGGTTTTGTTTCAGGGTAATACTGGCCTTTTAGAATGAGTTGAGAAGTGGTTCATTGTCTTCTGTTTTCTGAAAGAGATTTGAAAAATTGGTATTACTTCTTTAATGTTTAGTAAAATTCTCTGGTGAAATCTGGGGCTGGAATTTTCTTTGGAGGGTTTTTAACTTTTAATTCAAGTTTTAAAATAGATTTAAGACTCTTTAGGTTATTTATTTCATCTTGAGTGCTTTTAGATAGTTTGTACCTTTCAAAGAATTGTTCCATTTCAAATATGTTGTGAAATTTATGGGCAAAGAGTATTTCATTATGATTTTAATTTCTTCAGGTCTGTAGTCATAGCCCCTCTTTTATTCCTGATGTTGGTAATTTGTATAGTATTTTATTTGTCAGTCTGGCTAGAGGTTTATCAATTTTATTGATCTTTTCAAATAACCAGCTTTTGTGTTCATTGATATTCTCTATTGTTTTTTTTGTTTTCAAGTTCTTTGGTTTCTGCTCCTTTCTTTATTGTTATCTTGCTTCTGCAAGCTTTGGTTTTAATTTGGTCTTCTTTTTCTTATTTAAGGTGCTGAGGCTATTGATGTGAGACCTTACCTTTTTTCTAACATAAATATTTACTACCATCAAATTTCCTTAAACACTGCTTTAACTGCATCACACAAATTTTAATATGTTCCATTCCCATCTTCTTTTTTTTTTTTTTTTTTTGTCTTTTTCGTGACTGGCACTCAGCCAGTGAGTGCACCGGCCATTCCTGTATAGGATCCGAACCCACAGCGGGAGCGTTGCTGCACTCCCAGCGCCGCACTCTCCCGAGTGCACCACGGGCTCAGCCCTCCCATCTTCATTAATATAAAATGTTTTCTAATTTCCCTTGAAACTTCCTCTTTGACAGATTATTTAGATGTTTAGTTTTCTAATATTTGGGGATTTTCCCATATCCTTCTCTTAAGAATTTCTAGTTTATTCCATTATGATCAGAGAACAGGACTTAGTATGATTTCAGTTCTTTTAATTTTGTTAAGGTTTGTTTCGTGGCCCAGAATATGCTTTATCTTGTAAGTGTTTTATATTTACTTGAAGAACACGCATTCTGCTGTCCTACATTGTTATTTAGAGTTACAATTAATACAGCTAAATATCATGGAGTAGAAGAAGTGTTATAGGCGTCGGGAGAAAATCACCCTTGGAGACCGATATAGAAAAAGAGAAAAAGATTTTTACTTCAGCGGCCAGGACCTTACCAGCCAATTCAAGGTGCAGCACCGAACCATCTTTGTTCTCAGTTTTTAAAGCTGCAAGTGCGGCAGCTCGGTCGCCCGATCACTGCGCCAAGAGCTATTAGCCAATGCAAGCAAGCCAACAGTACATGAGCTAATTTTGCCGTTAGCGGAGCTCCTCCTGTCCCACCCGCACTTCCCCGCCTAACTTTCACACAATGGAGGGGCTATCTTAAGTGCTGTCGGCCCTGCTCTTAGAAAGAGGGCATTACTTCAGAAGAGAAAAGTCATTTGAATTTTTAAGATAGAAAGAGTTATTTCTGACATATGACAATTATTTCAGGCCTTAGGGAAGCATGGTTCTCACATTGTCATGTTCATCAGAATCATATCAGAGACAGTTAATGCAGAAACCTGGATTCCATGCTCAGAAAATAATAGCTAGCATTTCTGGAGGCATTTTTTATAGATAGTCTCATTTATATTTTACAAACTTATCTCTAAGAGAGAATTATTTTATAGACAAGGAGCCTATGTGAGGGTACTTAGCTAATAAGTAAAAGAACGAGTATTTAAACTTGCTTGTCTTACTCAGGAGCCCAAACTCTAAACCACAGTACCATGCTAGTCTTCATTACATAAAGTGCTTGATTTCTGAAGTCCAGGATGGGCCCAAGGAAACTACATGTTAAACTCTCCTATTTATATTTTTATTTGTCTTGTTAACAACTATGAAATATAAAGTATAACTATTGTCCTACTGACCACATCGTGGAGAATATCATAAAAATGGTTTACATAATTTTATTTCCTCCTTTGTATTTTGAAATGAAATTTACTTCATTAGTGCTGACTTTCATTATGAAAATGGAATTTACCACAAAGGGAGACCTGTGGACCTTTGTACTTCCCATATCTAGTAAATTGCCTCCTTCCAGGATCATTACTTTCCTTTTTATTTTGTTTCCCCATAGCCACATCCTTTTGTTTTGTCTTGATTACTCCACTTCACAATTATTCTTTCAAACAGCAAGTTTTATAACATGATTTCTTTAATTTTATGTTATGGAAAAATTTAAATATCTATAAAATTTGTTTATTTTTATTTATTTATTTTTTATTGAAGCATAATTGATTATACATATTTTGGGGGTACAGTGTTGACTGTAATGTCTACAAATTTTTTTTTTTTTTTAAAGATGACCAGTAAGGGGATCTTAACCCTTGACTTGGTGTTGTCAGCACCATGCTCTCCCAAGTGAGCTAACCAGCCATCCCTATATAGGGATATGAACCCGTGACCTTGGTGTTATCAGCACCACACTCTCCCAA
Organism: Cynocephalus volans; assembly: GCF_027409185.1. Lineage (NCBI taxonomy): Eukaryota > Metazoa > Chordata > Mammalia > Dermoptera > Cynocephalidae > Cynocephalus > Cynocephalus volans. The sequence continues at coordinate 205,032,929 of NC_084461.1, forward strand.
GTGAGCCACAGGCCAGCCCCAATATCTACAAAATTTAAAGATAGAATAATGAACCTCCATGTACCCATCACCCAGCTTCGGTGATTATCAGTCCACACTGGTCTTGTTACATCCCTATACCCACTCACTTTTCTGCTGCCTATTTATTAAAATCATTTCATCTATAAGCATTGCAGACCATTTCTATAAAAATTTGAGTAAGGCGTTTTAAAGCACAGCATTTCTGAACAATCCAGTACACGGATTTTCCTTAAATGCTTTGTAAATGTCATCATTTATACAAGTCTTCACATGTACTTGCATCCTTCTTAATTTTGTAGTGCTTCACAACTTTTCTAGCAGGGGTTACTTGAAGGTTAGAGAGATTTAAGTATTCAAAGGAGCTTTTATCATCGTAACCCAGAGCAATCCATCTCCCCACAACCCCTTTTTAAAAATCTCTTTGGTGGATCTAGATGCAAAGCAAAGGATGCGACAGGCCTGGAAATCCTGGTTGATCTACGTAGTTGTTCGTAGGACCAAACTTCAAATGCAGACCACCGCTCTGGAGTTTAGGCAGCGAAGTATTTTCTGGTGAGTGCACCCCATTACCCTACAGATCAGCAGCTATCATTTTACCTCAGCAGCTTTATGCTGCTTTACCCACCTTAAACCAAAGTTTTGAACATAGTTGATGCCTAATAAATATTTATTAGTAACTTGTTCAGGTTTTCATGTAATCATAATTAACACTAATGGAATACAGTCAGCCCTCCATGTCTGTTGGTTCCACATCTGTGGATTCAACCAACCGCAGATCAAAAATACTTGGGGAAAAAAGATGCACCTGCACTGAACATGTATAGACTTTTTCTTGTCATCATTCCCTAAACAATACAGTATAACAACTATTTACATAGTATTTACATTGTATTAGGTTTTATAAGTAATCTAGGGATGACTCAAAGTATAAGGGAGGATGTGAATAGGTTGTATGTAAATACATGCCATTTTATATCAGGATCTTGAGCATTTGCCGATTTTTTTTTTTATCTTCAGGAGGTCCTGGAACCAATCTCCTGCACTTACTACCCTGTGTTAAGTTTGTATATATTAATTTTTTTAATGTAAAGTATCGTATTTAATCCTCACCATAAACTATAAAAAACAATACCATTTTTGTGTAAGATGTACAATAAAGTTCAGAAAGGTTGAGGAACTTGCCTGAGCTCATACAAGTTATAATTGGCAAAACTAAGGCTGACCACCCATGCTCTTAACTGCTCTGCACTGCATCCCATCAGCATTGTGGACACATTGGAGGGACAGGAGTTAGTCCACTTTTAAAACCAGACATATAACAGTGAGCTGCTTTAAAATCGGACTGATTCCCCTGTACATTGTCTCTAGTGGTCCTTTGGTGTCCTGAATGATAGTATATTAAAAGCTCAGTTCCTGCCTGAAAGAGCTGGGTAGTGAATATAGTATGGATAAGAGCAGAGGTTTTGCAGCTGCACTGACCTGGGTTTAAATCCCTGTTCCAACCTGTATTATTGATTTATTTCACCTCTCCAAGTCTCACTTTCTTCATCTGCAAAATAAGCACATCAAATATCTTTCAGGGTTGTCATTGGGAAGAAATAAGGTAATATCTGTAAAATATTTAGCGGTGCCCAGAACATCAGTAGACATAAAGAAGTTATTTAAATAAAAATAAAATAGTTATTTAAAATATATTCAGCAAGTATTTTTAAATGCTTAATTTGTGTGCAGTTCTACTTGAATCTATGGGGGATATTTTTATGTAATCAGTTCATTTAGTCGGTGTCTATTCATTGAGGGATTAAAATGTCCTTGGTACTGTATTTGTGCTGGGGACATAATTCGGGGAACTTGTAATTCCCTAAGTGATTAAAAAGAGAGGTAATCATGCAAGATAGCATGAGATATTGAAGTAAGTGATAACAGGTAAGCATGGTCCAGTTTAGGAAGAAAGAGAGATCTCTCTGAGTTAGAGTTGACCAAGCAAAGTGAGGTAAAGCAGAGGCTGCAAACTCTTATTTCCTCATGACTGTTTTTCTACAGCAAATTAGAAAATAAGTGGGAAAAAAACTTAGATTGAAATGAAAACCTGGCCAGGATAGAAGGAAGGGGAGGGATCCAGCAACACTGGAAATCTAAAAGCCACTTTTTTGCAGATTATCCTGTGAAGTCTTCTGATTTTTAAATGTTGGCAATAACTCATATGAGACAAACTGTAGTCAAACAGAGTATGTCTATAGTGTCTAAGCTGGATCTGACCTTAGGAAACATTAGTTTCCAACTCTTAATTGGCATCTCTGGGATTGCTTCTCGATGTGTGTGTGTGTGTGTGTTTTAGCAGTGGATCTAGAGATGGCACTGTGAGGGAAAGGGACTTGAGCTGAGGGTCCGACGCCTAGCATTAACTGCCTTTGTCTTTTCTTGGTGAATTTTTTTGTGACTGGTTCCATCTTCGATTTTCTCTATCAGGATATGGTGGAGCAAGTGGAGGTGGCGACTAGGACAGGTCCGTGCAGGCCATGCCCTCCATGCCTCAGCTGTGAAGCACAGGGCCCTGAGCCTCCAGATGCAGGTGAGTCCAGCAGATTCAGGTTTTGGGGTCCTCTGAACATGTTGTCAAGCTCCACACCCACAGAGGGCAGAATCACTCCCATCAGGAAGCCATCATGCTGCTACAGGGCTCTTCAACAGACAGAAGCTGCTATTAAGAATAATGCAGAGGCTTGTCCTAGATGTGATTAGAGGTATCTAGAGAATTTCTGGTAAATGTGGAGCTGGAAAGGGATTTATGAATTAGTTAAAAACATGTTTAAAGAAACAGTAGTATACTTTTATTTCCTCTTTACTGTTTTTCCTAAAGCAAATCAGAAAATAATGAAGGCACTAAAGAAACTAAGATCAAAAAGAAAACATGGCTTCTTTGTCCTTATAGTTTTGCTTATCTCAGAGATTAGGGAGGTTTTGGTCAGTTATAAGGCCTAAGGCCTGTATCAAAACTATGGTGCGGTGAAACTTTCTTATGACTTTTCATATACTCTGTGAATTTCCGTCGCTTTTTTGTGTCTGCTGAGTACTTATAGGACCGCCAAGTCAGTTATAGAAAATAGAACAGGGAAGAGGAAAAAGAAGTGCCTGTTACTAAATGTAGGAATAGTATCTTTTTAATCTGACAAGTTGCATAGTCCATGCAAGTACATGCCAATCACATGCAAATAGTATATTACAGTCATCTAGATGAGGGATCAGCAAACTCTGTCCTGTAAGTCAAATTTGGCCTGCTTTCTGTTTTTGTAAATAATGTTTTATTGGGATGCTTCTTCACCCATACATTTATGTATTGTCTATGGCTGCTTTTAGGCTACAAGGGCCAAACTACTCAAGTAGCTACAACGGAGACTGTATGGCCTGCAAAGACTAAAATATTTGTTATCTGACCCTTTTAAAAAAAAGTTTTCTGACCTCTGAACTTGTAGGTTCTCCTGAGCCGTAGCAAGGAAATAAGAGATACAGTTCTCGCCAATAATAGTAATAGTAACAACAACAGCAGCAGCAACAGCAATAACTTTTATATTGCACTGGACTAAGTGTGTTCCATGCATTATCTCATTTAATTTTTATATTTTTTAATCCCATGTTATGGTTGGGGAAAATAGGAGGATTAAATAATTTGAACCAGGGTCTTATGTGTAGCAAAGGTCAGAGCCAGGATTTAACCCAAGCAGCCTGAAAACTGCAAAGCCATTCTCTTAACCACCGTGCTGTATTATCATTAATAGACTTGTAACCTCAAATGGGTAAATGCTGTGAGCATAGGATGATAATGAGACTGATTTTCTGTCATTGATGGACAACTCTATGAATGTTCTTCTCTATCAAATAGCCACTTTGAGGGCCGAGCCCGTGGCGCACTCGGGAGAGTGCGGCGCTGGGAGCGCGGCGCTCCCGCCGCCGCGGGTTCGGATCCTATATAGCAATGGCCGGTGCGCTCACTGGCTGAGTGCCGGTCACGAAAAAGACAAAAAAGAAAAAAAAAAAAGAAAAAAGTAGCCACTTTGAGAGGATATAAACTCATTCTACTGATGTTATTTTTGCTCAGCACATTTTTAAAATTCCTTTTTTACAATTATCTTCAAAGCTTGCAACAACAGATTTGATTGAATATTTTTAGTGATAGCAGGTTTGCGTGGTTTGAGGTTGGATTTAACTTATAAAAACAGCCAAAAGCCATTCAGAGTGAAATCCAGTGAAAAATGTGAGTAATCAAGATAATATTTATACAGAGGATAAACTATATGAGGTTCTAAGTAAAACCTGGACTTTATTGTGTAGATTATAAGTAATGTAATAATGCCTTGTGTGTGATTAAGTACCACAAGGTTTACTAAGAACTTATACTTAATCATTTCTCTTAATCCTCACAACATCTGTATGAACTAGGCAGGGCAGACATTATGAGTTTGGTGAAGTTAAAAAAAATTAAATATATGTATTTCAAACCTAGAAACATAAAATATAAATCATTTATAAAATATTAACAGATATCAGAGTATCCACTACCCAGGTGTTAGCATTTTCTATACATGCTCCAGAATTTTTTAAAATAATAAAATGTAGTAGATACTGCCAAAACCTCACCCTTCTACCCTTCCGCTGCCTCTCCTCCTCAGAGATAGCCACTATCCCAATCCTGATGTGATCGTGCTCTTGTATTCTTTTTTTCTTGGAAAAATTTGTACATATACCCTACCCATGAAGAATAAATGTTATGGCTTTGTGTAGTTAGGACATTTATGAATGGTGTCATACTGTCCATTTATTTCACAGCTTGATTTTTTTATACAATTTTTTTGTGTGTGTGTGGCTGGCCAGTACAGGGATCCAAACCCTTGACCTTGGTGTTATCAGTACCACACTCTATTGAGTGAGCTAACCAGCCAGGCTATGCAACAAATTTTTGAGGTTTATCCATGTGGAAATCTATTAATTGTGTATATTATACCACTGTATGAATAAGGCACAGTTTATCTGGTCGCCTACTGGTAGACTGTTGATTACTTCTAGTTTTTGCAGTTACAAACAGTGCTGCAGAGAGCATTCTCAAACATATATCCTTGGGCTAATGTCTGAGTGTTTTCTCTAATCTGGTTCCAAGAAGTGAAATTGCTGGGTCATTGGATTTTCATCTCTTCATCTTTGTTGAGTGTCACCCAATTGCTCTCCAGTGCTGTGCCAGTTTACTTGCTAATGTTTCAATTCTGATTTCTTTCAGACTCATTAGTGCTTTGCATTGCCAGAGTTGGTCATTTTTGCCAATTTTGATGGGTGTGAAATGGTCACTTATTGTTGTATTGATTTATATTTTACTGATTCCTAGTGAGGCTGAGCATATTTTCATACACTTATTTGCCATTTGTCTTCTTTATATTCCCTCACTCCTGTTTTTCTGTTGGGTTATTTGGCTTTTTCTTATGATTTATAGATGTTGTTGATTCTGCTAACTAATACTTTGTTATATAGGTAGCATGTACTTTTCAGTTTGTTGCTTTTTTTTTTTTTTTTGCTTTGTTTATGATTCTTTTCTACATATAGGAGTTACTAATTTCAATGTAGCCTAATTTATGCTTTTTTCTTATGGTTTGGTCTAAAATACATCTCAGCACAGCCTTGTGACACCAGGTTCATGGGTTCAGACCCCCAAACCAGCCAGCTGCCAAAAAAAAAAAAACCTACCCAAAAACCAAAATAAAATACATCTTGGGTTTAATTTTATAAATTGTATGAAACAGGATTTTAGTTTATCTTTTTCCATATAGATAGTTAATTGCGTCAGCACTATTAACTGATTAGTCCATCTTTTCATCTTTTTTATACTGATTATTTTACCTCTTTTATTGACCAAAGTCTTACTTATTCATGGATCTGTTTCTAGGCTCTGTGTTCCACTGGTCTGTTTATCTCTGAGCCAACACCACACAGTTTTAGTTATAATTTAATGAAGCAGGTAAGAAAGAACACAGATTCTCAAGTCAAACCGTGCAGGTGGAAATTCTGCCTCCATCACCTGTTAGGTTTGTGCCTTTGAATGAGTTACTTAACTTCCCCGTATCTCAGATTTATTTCTTATCTATAAGTAGATGATTTATGGATACTTACCTCATGGGATAGTTGAGAATTTAGTGAGATAATACATGTAATATGCTTAGAGCAATGTCGAGAATGCTTAATAAATGGTAGCTATTTGCTATTCCTACTCCTATTTTATAGCTCTTAAGTCTCTACATATGGGGGGAAATCATCTTTATTTTTGTTCTTTTTAAAATGTGTTGATTATTCTTTTTTACTCTTTCTGACTAATTTTAGCATCAACTTGTCAAGTTCCACAACAAAACCCACTATGATTTTCATTATGATATATTGACTTTTTATATTAGGCTGGGAAAATTGTCATGTTTACGATATTCAGTGATTCCATCCATGAATTAGATATATTGTGATATACTGGCAAGCATGAGAGAGAGATTAGGAAGGATGAGGTTAGAGGTAACAAGGAACCAGACCATAGAGCCTTGCAGGCCACACCCCATAAAGGCTTTGGCTTTTAGTCTAGGGGAGGTGGGGAGCTGCTGGCTGAGAGCAGAGGAGTGAGATGATCACATCTACCTCTTAACAGGATCCCTGTGGTTTCATAGTGTATATTTTGGGTAGAAAGGGAAGGGTGTGTGTGTGTGTGTGTGTGTGTGTGTGTGTGTGTGTGTGTGTGTGTGTGTGTGTGTGTGTGTGTGTGTGTGTGTGTGTGTGTGTGTGTGTGTGTGTGTTTATATTTTCAAGAAGAAATAAGGAAAAATTAACTAAAAACTTACCAAAAAGGGGTGTGTGTGTGTGTGTGTTTATATTTTCAAGAAGAAATAAGGAAAAATTAACTAAAAACTTACCAAAAAATGGTTACCTACAGGAGGAGGGAGGGAACTGTGGGAATAGAGTACTTCTGTGAATTTACTATGTCAATATAGTTTTAACTTTGGAACTATATAAATATTCTACATAATTAAAAAGCAAAAGTAAATCAAAAAGCAATCGCTAGAATTTTTAAAACAAACTGAAACAAACTTATATCAAGTTTCTGGCAATGATTACGCAGAAAGTAATTACTGCGTAACTTTAAAAGTAACTTTAAAATATAATATTTTGACTGTTCATCCCTGGTAGAGTGTATTCTGAGGACACAAAGATCTACTAAGAAATCTGATACTGCATTCAGTGGTCTTATTGTTACTAGCAGGTTTAGAATTGTTATCCTGAAACTATTATAGCTACATTTTAAGATAAAACAAGTAATTATGGCAGTGTCATTAGGAATCAAGGTAGGAATCAGTGTAAAAGAAAAGATTGTAAGTATAAAATCAAAGAAATTAAACTTCTGTAATCTGAAACTGGAAATGTAAATAATCAGTATGGACTCTTTTTTTTTTTTTACCTTAAAAACATATTTCTAACTCTATTTACTAAAAAGACAGAAGTAGTGGCACTAATAAAGCATTTAGCATCCCTAGTGCCCAAGTTATGGTCTCTACTATTTCCTACCAGAAGGATCTAAGGCTTTTTGGAGAAATGGCTGATTATAGGTTTGGGGAAATAGACAAGATAGATGCAGGATATAGTGTGCTGAAAGTTGAAGAAATTAACAAAGACTAATGGGGTTGTGTCAGAAAGACTTGGGAGCCAATTTGATAGGGCTTCCATGGGCTTAAGATAGAAAAATTTGAGCATCAAAAAAGAATAATGAGGGCCAGCCCATGGCTCACTCGGGAGAGTGTGGTGCTGATAACACCAAGGCCGTGGGTTCGGATCCTGTATAGGGATGGCTGGTTAGCTCACTGGCTGAGCGTGGTGCTGACAACACCAAGTCAAGGGTTAAGATCCCCTTACCGGTCATCTTTTGGAAAAAAAAAAGAAAAAAGAAAAAGAATAATGACTGCAATAGATAGAAAACATATCAAATATATAAAAATGCATGCATTCAAAATGATAAAAAGAAGAACTCATTGGTCATGATTTTGGGTTGTTAGGTCATTAATTTGATTATCTGAAAATTAATGAAGGCAAAAAAAAATCAAGCATTTATCCTGCCTTTCCTGTACAAACTATCTTTTGGAAATGAGAAGGTTAGTGAGAGAGAAGCCTTCTTTTTTGTGTGTGTGTGTGGCTGGCCAGTACGGGCATCTGAACCCCTGACCTTGGTGTTACAACACCACACTGTAACCAACTGAGCTAGCTGGCCAGCCTGGAACGTTTCTTTATAGAAGAATTTCAGTTAATAAATGCAGAAGGAACACTAGAATTAGAAAATTGCTGTTTCGCCAGCCCTAATGAGGATTTGGATCTAGGTAGCAATCACAAGGTGAAAGGATGATGGGGAATATAATGGAGGGATCAGTCTAAATGCCATCTGAAGCCACCAAACAGCCTTGACATTGCTGCAATTATGGTAACCAGACATGATGTGTCTCATGATACAATGTAATAGGAAGTGCCCAGCCACACTCATGAAGTGTTCTTCCCTAAAAAATTGAACATGACTCCAAGTAAGCCTAACACGAGTCTGTCAGTTTGTGGGAAATACAGGGGTCAGAGGAATGAGACACCTGAGAAGACAATCAGCCAAATCCAAAGTGTGAGACATTATGTGGGTTAAATGATGCGGTTTCTGAAATAGATTGCCGACGTGAAAGAGAAAAAAAGTCAGGGTGAAATTGTCATATAAAACGAGAGCTTTAAGTACATGATAACTAAAGCAAACCAAAAAGGACCACTCTGGCTGTTGTGTTAAGAACAGACCAGAGAACAGCCATTATGGAAAACAGTATGGAAGTTCCTCAAAAAACTGAAAATAGAACTACCATGTGATCCAGCAATCCCACTACTGGGTATATATTCAAAGGAAGGGAAATTAGCATACTGAAGATATATCTGTACCCCCGTGTTTATTGCAGCACTATTTACAATAGCCAAGATATAGAATCAACCTAGGTGGTAAAGAAAATGAGGTATAAGTACATGATAGGATGCTACTCAGCCATGAAAAAGAAGGAAGTCTTGTCATTTGTGGCAATGTGGATGAGCCTGGGAGACATTATGTTAAGTGAAATAAGTCAGGCACAGAAAGATAAATACTGCGTGTTCTCGCTCATATGTGGAAGCTAAAAAAAAAAGTTGAACTTTTAGATGTAGAGAATAGAATTGTGGTTACTAGAGACTGGGAAGGGAAGAGGGTAGGGAGATAGGGACAGGTTGGTCAATGGACACAAAATTACAGCTACATAAGAAAAATATATTTTAATGGTGTACAGTAGTACTAGGCATCTGTAATTAACAACAATTTATTGTATATTCTCAAATGGCTAAAAGAGAGATCAAATATTCTCTTCACAAAGAAATGATAAAGTTTTTCGCAACAACATGGATGGACCTTGAGAGAATTATATTAAGTGAAACAAGTCAGGCACAGAAAGAGAAATACCACATGTTCTCACTTATTGGTGGGAGCTAAAAATTAATATATAAATTCACACACACACACACACACACACACACAAAAAAAAAAAACGGGGGGGGGAAGAAGATATAACAACCACAATTACTTGAAGTTGATACGACAAGCAAACAGAAAGGACATTGTTGGGGGGGAGGGGGGGAGGGAGAAGGGAGGGAGGTATTGGTGATGGGGAGCAATAATCAGCCACAATGTATATCGACAAAATAAAATTAAAAAAAAAAAAAAAAAAGAAATGATAAAGTTTTACAATAGTGAATGTGCTAATTACTAATTTGATCATCACACATTGTATACTAATATTGAAATATAACTGTGTATGCCATAAATATGTACAATCAATGTGTTTCAATTAAAAACTACATTCCTAGGACCAGCCTGTGGCTCACTTGGGAGAGCATGGTGCTGATAACACCAAGTCAAGGATTAAGATCCCCTTACTGGTCATCTTTTAAAATAAGTAAATAAATAAATAAATTCCTTTTTAAAAAAATAAAAATAAATAGACCAGAGAAGATTAAGGGTGGAAGCAAAGAGAATAGTTAAGAAGCTATTACAAAATTCTAGGTGAGATTTTGGACACGGATGATAGCAAGATGGCACTTGAATTCTGGATATATTTTGAAGGTATAACTGACAGGATTTGCTAATGGCTAGAAAAGATGTGAAGTTTCCGAGAAAGAGTCCAAGATGACTCCCAGGATTTGGTCTAAGCAACTGGAACAATAGAGTTGCCATTTGCTGAACTGGGGAAGACTGAGGGAGAAGCAGGTTTGTGAGGAAAGATTGGGAAGAGCCCTATTCTGAACTCCATATCTTCAGTCTGATAGGCCTTTTGAATATCTACAAGCAGATGTCAGGGAGACAGTGGGGTATATGAGTGAAGTATTGAGGACAGATCCACACAGGAGATGTAAATGTGGGGGTCCTCAGCAGGCAAATGGTAGTTAAAGCCACAAGACTAGGTGAAAGAATCAATGGAGTGAGTGTAGCTGGAGGAGAGGTTCCAGGACAGAGCCTGAGAGGTGAATAGGTGGGAGCCAGCAACAAGAATAAAGGCATCCTGGAAATCACGTGAGAGAAGAGTGATCGGCTGTGTCATGGTTCTGGCAGGTCGAGGAAGGTGAGGACTAAACAATGTGGATTAAGCAATATGCAGATTGATGTACTTGATAAAGAGTAGTTTCAGTAAGCAGATGGGTGTGATTTCAAGAAAGCCTGCCTGGGAGAGAGAAATCAGAAAATAGCTCTTTTGAGCAGCATGGAAAGGAAAGGAAAGAGGTAGTGTTAGCTGGATGGCAAAGGGTGGTCTAGAGAGGGGTGTTGCTTTGGTTGTTTGAGAATAACTGTTTTATTCCTTTCAGGAAGTATTTTTGCAACAGTAATCTTTCCCCCCAACTTCTTATTTTTGACAAATACCAAATCACTGAAATGGTGGATACTGTACATGCTTCACCTAGTTTAACCCATTGTTAACATCTTACCACATTTGCTTTCTTTCTCTAAGTATGTAAGTATATTATTTTTTTCTGAGCCAGTTTAAAATTGTAGACATCAAGTTTACTCTAAACATTTCAGGATGTATCTCCTAAAAATAAGGACATTCTCCTACAGAACCATATCATTATTATTATTATTATTTATTTATTTATTTATTTTTTAAAGATTACTGGCAAGGGGATCTTAACCCTTGACTTGGTGTTGTCAGCACCACGCTCTCCCAAGTGAGCTAACCGGCCATCCCTATGTAGGGATCTGAACTCATGGCCTTGGTCTTATCAGTACCACACTCTCCCAAATGAGCCACAGGCCGGCCCACCATATCATTATTTTATCCAAGAAAGTTAATGTAACATACAGGTCATATTAAAACTGTATATTGTTGCTATTTTTGTGTCTGGTCCAGGGTCCAATCAAAGGTCACCCATTGCTTTTGGTTGTCACATCCTGAAGGGATTTTTTTAGGATGGGGGAAATAATAGTACATTTGTATGCTAATTTTAAAAATCTAGTAGAGAGTGAAAACTGATGATGCAGAAGATGGGGGATGGCTGGCCGGTTAGCTCAGTTGATTGGAGCACAGTGTTAAAACACCAAGGTCAAGGATTCAGATCCCGATACTGGCCAGCCGCCAAAAAAAAAAAAAAAAGTAAGAGAAGATGGTGGAAATTGCCAGAATGATAAAATTGAGAAGGTAAGAGAAGATAGGATGTAGTCACTGGGGTGGGGGGGTATGACCTTTGACGGGAACATGGACAGTTTATCCAGAGTAGCAGGAGAAAGAAAAGGCACAGCCTGTGGACAGGTGGGTGGGACCTTAAGGAAATTCTTTTTATTGCTTTTATTTTCATGGTGAGAATGGTATTCAACTGAGAGGAGGGAAAGGAGAAGAGATGTAACAGTTTTAAGAAAAGAAGATATGAATTCATTGTCTAAGTCATCTTCAAACTAGGGCATGCATTATCTCTGGCTATACATGAAGACTTTCCTAGAGTGTGTTTATGGATAGTCTTAAGGGAATCCTCTTGTAGACCCTCGATTTCTATAGGTATACTTCTCTGAAATGAATCTCCCTGAGAAAGGGCCTCTTGACAGTAGGCTTCCTTTCACTTTGGAAAAAGACAGACTCACCTATCCCAAATCTGAATTGATTATATCATCCCTGCTTCTTGTCTGCTTGTTGATTTTATTATTCCTTTTTTTTTTTTTTTTTAATCTAGAAAAAAATTCCTTTCTGGAACCAGAATGCTCTTCTTAAAGATCCTTTTACCCCAAATTCCCATAGCTTATCATCCTGCTAGAGTATTGCCCCTATTCTCGTTTCCAATTTTAGCCTTTTTAGCGTGTGTCTCTGATTTCTCTTTTCTCTCTTGATCTATGCTTTATCTCTGATTTCCTGCCTCTGCTTTGACTGTTGTCTTTTCTCTGATTTTCAGGCTTGGTCACGGTGGCAGGAACAGCTCCTGCACAGCCAGAGAGAGAGACGGAAGGTGATCTCTGCAGTGAAACACCATCAGCACTGGCAAAAGCAGAGATCCCTGAAGGCCTGGCTTGAATACCTGCAAGTCCGCAGAGTGAAGAGACAACAGAATGGTGAGTAGGAAGCACTGGGCTCTTGAGACAGAGGATCTGGTCATAATCTTCTGCTGCCAATGGTACTATATTAAGAAGAAATATAACCATGTTATGCCACAAATTTTGGTAAAAGGAGATTGAGGAGGAAAATACATCATCCTTGATTCACATAAGTTGTTTCCATCTGACCTTTTCTTCTATGCATATATTTTATTCAGATAGGATTTTAATTATGCTATAAATATTGTGATTATTATGACGAATATGATGATACCTCCAATTTTGTATCTCACTTTTTTTCATATAGTTGTGTCTTTAAGTAGTCCTCATAAATGTTATTTTTTAATGATTTGGTTGTATTTTACAGGATGGCTTACCTTAATTTACTTACCTGTTCTCCTACTGATAGATACCTGGATTGTTTCTATTTGTACCAATTATGCAAATGCATATGATACATGATGTTGAGTTTTTTAGCTGCTGGGTTTTTTCAGTGGCTAGCTGGTATGGGGATCCGAACCCTTGACCTTGGTGTTATAACACCATGCTCTAACCAACTGAGCTAATTCACCAGTCCCCTTGATACTGTTTTTAAGGTTTAGATTCAGAAGTAATAATACATAGGAACATGATTGTTGGTACACTCTTTGTACTTAAATTTATTGAACTTATACAGAAGTGAGTGAAGCACTGTGCTAGATTCTGGGTTAGGCTCTCTGCCTTTCCCCCCAGCTTCCCTGCAAAAATCTTCTAGGCTACCAGCACTGTCTCTTGGGAGAAGTTGATTGTGTCCATTTGAGGATAGTGAGTGGACCAACCTTCTAGTTGCCCACGCCTGGAAGGTGAAGGCATTAAGCTGTTTAACATAATGAGCTATATAGACTGATACTGCCTCCAATTACATCATTCAAATTCCAGGACTGTATTTGTCTGTTTTTGTTGCTTATAACACAATACCTGAAACTAAGTAATTTGTAAAGAAACAATATTTATTGCTTACAGTTTCAGGGACTGGGAAGTCCAAAGTCCAAGGAATACATCTGGTAAGGACCTTGTTCTTGGTGGAGATGACTCTACAGCAAGGCAGGGTGATCACATGGTGAATATGGCAGGAGCAGAGAGAGACTAACTTCCTCACTGGCTCTCCTTTTAAAGCCATCAGAACCACGCCTGTGACCACCATTAAACCATTAATGAATTAATCCATTCACTAGGGCATGGTCCTCATAATCTATACATCTCTTTAAAGCCCCCACCTTTCAATTACCATAACAGGATTTCCCACCATCTTAACACAATCACAGTGGAGATTAGGTTTCTAATATGTGGACTTTGGGGAACACAGTTCAATCCATAGCAAGGACTGATTCCCTTCCACTTTCTGGGCTTCAGCTCATCAGGCCATTAGCTGATTAGTGTTAAAAGGAGATGAAGCTGGCAGCCAGGATCAGCCTGGCTAAAACCTCAAAAAAACCTTTGCCAGCATGGCGACAGAGTTATACGTCATTGACGCAGTCCCTGAGTCCTATCCAGGAGCCATCTTGTGTAGAGGCAAAAGTAAAACAGAATCCTCTTTGAGAGCAATAGTTGCCATTCCTGCTCATCAGTAGCTAACTAGAAGCCTCAGCCCTTTGATGTAATTGATTCTGTAGCATCCTCCTCTCTAAAATTACAGACCTTTTCTCTATCCTTGTAGAGAGGAGATATAGTTCAGGGATTCCTAATGACCTTCCAGTGTTTTAAAAAAAACAAAACAAAACTGTCTTTAAGGATTCTTTGTGAGAACAGCCTTGAATCCCTGCTGACTTCCAGTAGCAGAGTTCAGCTTGTCTTAAAGATGCTTCCAGTTCATCTCCCAACCATGGGGGAGCAGCACTTAAGTTATTTCTCTGTTACAGAGATGGCTCAGCAATTCTACCGTGTCACTGTGCTGCAGATATACTTCTGTGACTGGCAGTGGGCCTGGAAGAGGAGGGAGAGCTTATATGCCCACCACGCCCTGGTGGAGGAGCTGGCCAGGAGAATGGTCCTGCGCAGGGCCTTTACACACTGGAAACACTGTATCCTTTTCAGCCACCCAGAAACGTCCACTGCCTCAGCCAGGACAGCATGAACTCAGCAGCATGTGAAACAAAAGTCATGAGATACAGGGGAAGCAATTACCAAGCAATTCAAGGCAGCCTTATCTCTGTTGACTTCTTTTTAAAATTTTTTGTTTAGTTGTGGTTATATATATAAGACTACTTTTAACGTATATTTATAGTTTAAAGAATAATAATAAAATGAACATCTGTGTACTCACCACCCAACTTAAAAAATAGAATGCTGCTGGTATCCCTGTCTGCTCTTCACTGATTGTGTTCCCTTTCTTCCCCCTTAGAGGTAATCCTGCTGTCCTGGTTATCATTTTTTTGTGTTATCATTTCATTGCTTTTCTCTCCTCACTGGGTGGTTCAAATAGCCATGTCTGTCTCTTTCTTGGTGACACTATCACTGTGATCATAGCTTTCATTTATTGAGCTTTTACTATGTTGCAGACATTATGCATTATCCTGTTAAACTTCATAACAAGCCTGTGGAGGAGGTGTCACTATCTCCATTTTACAGATGAGGAAACAGATTCAGGGGGGCTAAATGATTTTTCAGACTCACAGCAAGTCATTGGCAGAGCCAGGCTTTTTTAAACCTAGGTCTTATGCACTTGTTTAATCATTGCCCCTTGCCACAATATGTGCCAGGTGTGAGAATTTTAACTGCCCTGGACATTCATCTACACATTCATTTGTTCATTTAACTCTTGCTTTGTGTTAAACTCCTACTTAAGTTCTGGGATACAGGAAATGCAAAGACTAACAGTAGTTCATTGCCTAATGGGAAAAACAGACATGAAAATGGGTTTTTACCGTATGGCATGATAAGTGCTGTCATAAAGATTTGTATCAAGTCCTGTGAGAGCCAATGTGGAGATTCAGGCAAGGAGGTAATGGTTGTGCTGAATTAAGTCTTAGGGGATGACCAGTTCACCCACAGAGAGGGTGTTTCAGGTGGAAGGAATGGCATTTACACAGACTTAGAGGTAAGGAAAGTTATTCAAGAATCTGTAGTGAGTTGGGGTTGTGGATGGTGGGAAGGTAGATTGTAGGCTAGGGACCAGCATGTAGAGCACTTGTGTGCAGTGGTCAAGAATTTGGGCTTTATCCTAATGGCAATGGGGAGCCTCTGGAGGTTTTTAAGAAGAGAAGAGACGCAGTAAGATTTGTGCTTTAGAAAGGATTATTCTGGATTAGAGGAAGGAGGCTAGCACAGGGAGACCAGTTATGGGAGGGGGCTCGCTTATTGGTCTATGTGAGGGAGAAGTCAGATTAACTGCAGGAACAGGAGGGAATGGAGAGAGGAGACACTTAGAAGAAGAGCAGATGGGTTTAGTGACTGCTTAGATGGGGGGAGTGGGAGGAGAAAAGGTTTGAAAATAACTCCGAGGTTTTTAGCTCAAACATCTGACTGGATCATGATGCCAAAACAGAATGCTGGAGAAGGAGGAGCAGGTTCTGCTTTAGATATGGTGATTTTGAAATGTTTACTGAAATTGGTGGCAATTTATCTTGGGTATTTTTTTGCCTTTTATTAAATGGGCATCTGAGGGAAGGAAGGCAAAGTCAGCTGCTTCCCTGGGTCATCAGGAGGACACAGAGATGAACATCAGCCCACCTGGTATGTCTGCTACCCCTTACAGCCATGGCCTTTCAGGTGGGTCACTGGGAACACACTGTATGGCATGAGGACTTGCTGAGACTGGAGGCCTTAACTTCATGGCAGACGTGCTGCTTTGTGCAGAAGAAGCTGCCCAATGTGAGACGGCAGAAGAGCACCGCAGGCATAGCCTGCTGGTAAGAGCACCACAGCCTGGCACGGCTCCACTCATCAGCCTTACTCAGGCATCCACTTTTGGGGGACCCTGACCTACATCTCATTCATTAAATGCAGCCCGTTCTGGGCTAGCCTGTCATGAAGCCTTCTTTTCACTGTGGGTCTCATTTTACTTTGGGGTCAGAGATGGTAATGATGTAGGCTCAGAGGAGTTTGGAGATGTAAAGGGATCCTTCGATGTGATCTAGTCTTGGGTTTTCTTTTTAACATGGTAGAACCCTTTTTAGGGGTGGAAGCCTAATCTGTAAAATAGATCAAAGTAGCAATGCTATGGTTGAAGTGAGGTCTGGGGAGTCAGTCCCTGTTCTTCCGGATACTCATTCCCTCCTTTACCACATGAGCTGGTCTTCAGACATTTTCAGGAGGCTGTGGTGTTCCTCAGAGTACAATATGAAAACCCCTAATCCAGTCTAATCTCTTCACTTCTGCCTCAGAAAACTGAGGCCCAAGGTGTGGGGAAATTAAGGCAAATGGGCTTTGCTTAGGTCATATGTGAGGCATAACCGATGGAGCTGGAGCCAGGCCCAGATATCTTGCCTTCACACCAGCCCTGCAACTCACCAAGAACTCCTTCTGTCCCTTAATGCCACTCTAGCAAAACTGCATTTAAATTGTGTAAATGTACACACTGACCCCCACATGGTACACACACACACACACACACACACACACACACACACACACACACACACACACACAAAACACTGTAGGCAAAAAGTCTGTCTATTCTTTGAGAGGCAGAAGTTGCTGTTTGACCTTGTCTGTAGAGTTCTCTCATCTGGGTCATGGGGATCTCTCCTGGTCAGAAGTGATAGTGTATTTGTTCTTGTGCAGTATCAATGGACAGACTTATTTTTACAGATTCTACTGATTCTGGTGTTTGTAATTGGTTATGTCCTTTCTTCTTTGCACAGTATTTTTGCTTTAAAGCCCTAAAAAACAATGTGACCCATGTGCATCTCCAACAGATAAGAAGGAATCTCGCTCACCAGCAGCATGACATCATGGTGAGGGTTATCTTCTGTATGAGGGAACTTTTCTGATGGACCTTCTCATTTTGGGGGGGTGGGGGAGTAGATCCAAACCCTTTGACCTGGGTGTTATAAAACCGTGCTTTAAACAGCTGAGCCAGCTGGCTGGCCAACCTTTTCTCTTTTTTTGTTAACCTCTGTGCTTAGAGATGTGTCTAGACTTTAGACTCTCAAACCTTAATGCCTATTTTCTTTGGTAATCCATACCTACTGATAGGGAAGCTCTTGTTTTTGCCTTGTTTAATCCCATTTTTTTATGTGTTTGCTAAGATGATTGATAGTTGACTCAGAGGTCAGGGACTGGATTTTAACCCTGCCCTAGTGATACAAATATACATTAGTCTTGCATTATAGGAGGCTTTGGTTGCGTTTCCATTATAAGTCTGTTCTCTTCAGTGGTTTGTTTACCTGAGGCAACAAATGTCTGTACTTGTAGATTTTGTTTCTGGTTGTAGGAGGATCATTTTGTTGTTGTTGTTTTATGAAAGTATTCAAACATACAGAAAAATAGAAAGAATAGTATAAATAAGCATCTATATACTCATAACCTAAATTCAATAATTGTTAATATTTGCTATATTTGCTTAATTTTTTTTGCTGAATTATTTCAGTCAAATTATAGACATCATGACACTTTGCACCTGAACATTTCAGCATGCATTACCCCAAAATAAGGACATTTTCATATGTATCAATATCATCATACCCAACAAAATTAGCAGTAATTCCTTAAAATTATTCAATACTCAGTTTTCAAATTCTCACAGTTGTCCCCAGAATGTCTTTATAGTTGTTTTTTTCAAATCAGGATTCAGTTAAGAATCACTCACTACATTTGGTTATTATGTCTCTTAAAGCTCTTAATCTAGAGTAGTTTCCAACCCCCAACCACGCTTTTTTATATATATATACATTTTTTTATATTTTGTAATTGTGGTAAAATACACATAAAATTTATCATCTTAACCATTTTTAAATGTACAGTTCAGTGACATTAAGTACATTCACATTGTTGTGCAGCCATCACCACTATCCATCTCCAGAACTTTTTTCATCTTGCAAAACTGAAACTGTACCCATTAAAAATAACCTGGGCTTGCCAGTTAGCTCAGTTGGTTAAGCACAGCCTTATAACACCAAGGTCGTCAGTTTAGATATCCGTACCAGCCAGCCACCCAAAAAACCACAATAACCCCCCATTCTTTTTCCCCTCAGCCCCTGGCAACTGCTGTTCTACCTTCTATCTCTATGAATCTGACTACTCTAGCAACCTTTTAAGTGGAATCATACAATATTTCTTTTTTTTTTTTTTTTTTTCGTGACCGGCACTCAGCCAGTGAGTGCACCGGTCATTCCTATATAGGATCCGAACCCGCAGCGGGAGCGTTGCCGCGCTCCCAGCGCAGCACTCTACCGAGTGCGCCACGGGCTCGGCCCTACAATATTTCTTTGTGACTGGCTTATATCACTCAGCATAACACACACTATTTTTTAATGACATTGACTTTTTGTGAAGGACGGGTCAGTTATTTTGTACAATGTTCTTTATTCCTGATTTATCTGATTGTTTCCTTTTGATGTCATTTGATTTTCCTTTATTCTATGTAGTTCCTCTAAACTGGAAGTTAGATCTAAGGGCTTTATTAGATTGAAGTTAATGTTGGCAAGACTACTGCATAGGAGCTAATATGCGAAAAGGTCAGTTTTAATTTCTAAAATGACTTTTTAAAGAGGCATTGTCTTCTGTGAAGCCCAGATTAGGAATAACTTCTTCATCTAGATATCTGTAGATGGGAAGAACCATCCATTTGCCTTTTACTTTGGCCCAGAGTCATTCCATAGCTCAGCCATTATTATTTTGTAAGCATATGTTGTGTTGGCTGCTCCAAATTGAGGTAATTCCTGCTTTCGGGGAGCTCATGATCTGTTGGAGTAAGAATTCACTACCTAATAGGGTAAGTGAACCTCCATTTCCTTCCTGTCTTATTTCAGCTGCTGCGCAGGTTCTGGAACCTCTGGCAATCTCGAATTGAGCAAAGGGAGGAAAGAGAGCAGCTCCCCTTACTGCACGCTGCCTGGGACCACTACAGGTAGGGACTCTGGCGTCATCCTTGGGCTCTCCATGGACACCTTGTGACTCTGACTCACTGTTTTCCAGGAGAGATTGCTTACCCTTCCATGAGTTAATGCGACAGATTCAGAAAGACCTTTTGGGGACAGGGGGCCTGCTGTAAACCAGTGGTTCCTGAATTTGCATTTCATTTTTGGCTGATCAGATAAGAGGTAGAATGAGGATATTTATACTGGTTCTTAGCCACCATAGTCTGAAGTGTGTGCCTAGCTCACTGCCTCAATCTTTCAGGCATTTGTGATGTTCACATCTTAGAAATTATGAAGAAAAGGGCCAGGCTAGCTGGCTATTTGTGGCTCAATCTTGAAGAGTGCAGAGAGTGTCCTCAGTTTTTTAGGGCTAATCATCCAGTTAAAATAAATAAATAAAAGCACTACATATCTGTAAGGCAAACTCAAGAATGGATAGGAAGGAAGGTATAAAGTGAAAATAAAAGTTGCCTGGCCTCCTTCCTACAACTCCTGAGTTTTACTCCTCAGAGGTAACCACCATTAACTTTCTTGCTGCCAGAAATGTTCAGCAAATCCTCTCCTTCTCTTCCCTCCCTCCCTCTCCGCTCCCCAGAGTATAACCAACTTAATTTGCATAGTTATAAGCCCAATTTTGGAGCATTTTTTTTAAATGAGTCAGTGAGAATGCCAGTGTTTAACTGACTCAATTCAGAGTTATCAAGGTATATCATTATTCTAAATCCTGGTTTAAAAAACTGAGTGTGGCTCTCACTCTCAAATCACTTTATGAAAGAGCGCATGTCACAGACCCAGGTAGTTCTAAACAAGCCCCAGAGCTTGACTATAAAACCAGAAAATTCAGGATATCTGGGGTATTTCCTACATATTTCCTAAGTGCCAGATATACTGTGGGTGTTGGCCTAATTAGTTTTACAAGAAGGTCATCAGAATTTTTAGGCAATCCACAGTCCAAAATCAGGGGTTGACAGATTTCATGTAGATATCAGGTTTTTGTTTCCTTATCTCCTAGAATGAAACTAGTAAGCCCACGAGGTGGCTTTAACTCTCAAGAAATAACTATACCCATTTTATCTGCTGTAAAAACAAAATGAAATTTTGGAAACCTGAAACCTCAAGGGCAGTATCTTGGTGTTCTGTGTTTTATTTCAGGATAACATTGCTACACAAGTGTATCAAGTTGTGGTTACAGTATACTCAGAAGAGGCGATGTAAGCAGGTATGAAGTATGTTTTAGCAGATAGCTGTACGGGTTTACATTCTTCGATTCGTTTACTTTGGAAAGATTCTTGGAAAAGACCTGTGCCGGGAGGTCTTGTTCTGATTTGCAAGAGAGGGTACTGTGAAAGCTCAAAGTTATTTCCTCCAGTCCCCACTAGTGATGTCAAAAAGACTGTGTAGCTCCCATTCTTTCATCTGCTGTGAAAATGCAGGTGCTCTCTGAAAGTAGTGAGCTCTTACCAGCTGTTCACACCTTTATTCACATTCATTTATTATATGAGTTAGCCAGCCCGTCACCCAGTGGGACCATCAGGAGGGATGCAGAGCATAAGTTCTATAGCCCAGTGCTAAACAGTGTGCGACATGTGTACCCCAGTGGGTGGAGGAGGCAGGAGTCAAGGTGATGAATTAACGAAGGCAGATTAAGAAAGATAGATTCGGTTCCATTTAAGAATTACTTACTTACTAAGCAATTGCTATGCCTCAGACACTGTTAAGCACTGAGGATACAACTGTGCTATAAAGTAGACAAAATTCCTGCTCTCACAGGGTTTGTAATTTAGCACCAGGTAGCAGATAAGTTTGATCTTGCAGGCCAGTTCTAATAATTGTGAGTAGCTGTCTGGAATGCTGAACTAAGAAGGACTTGGAATCACATTCAGGCTTAGTGAGAATGTGTGTTCAGTTGATGATGCCTGCATGGGCATTGCTGTGAGAAGTGACCCTTTTGGCCATCTGTGGCAGTGAAACAGGACGACAGAAACCAAACTCCTCCCAGTTATTTAATTGTGCTCCCCTCCCCACCCCCATCTCCATCTTCTGCTAGAGTGTAGCAAGTAAACCTAAAGATTTTGGCTGGATCCCCATAGTTTTGGGATAGAATACAAATGTTTAGTGCGGCATACAACTCCTTTGGGAGTTAGTCCCTATCTATTTCTCTCCCCTTTCCCGTTATCACTCTGTTCCTTTACAACTGTACTCTGTCCAATTAAACTGTGAGTTGTTCCCTGAATGTACTCTGCTCTCCTGCTTCTCACTGTACCTGCAGTTCTCTATTCCTTACTACCCTTTCAGCTCAGGTGTTACCTCCTCCCCCAGCCCAGCCAACTCCTATTTGCATAGCTTTACTAGCCTTTCTCTCCTGTCAGGCTGTGAGCTCCTTGAGGGTACAGCCTGTCTCTTTCTTCTCCTTAGCCGAACACAATGCTTGGCATAGGGTAAGTACCGACTGATATTTGGATGAATGAATGCACAAATGAACAAATGAACGAATTGCCATTGATCATGTCAGAGTTTCTCCCAAGGATCATCGCGGTTTTTGGAGTTTGGATGGTACTATAACCCAGGGTATGGCTTGTTTTTGTATCACCCTTGCCTTCCACACCTAGGAAATGCTTACACTCACTGCATTCTTCAACATCCCTTTGGATTATGCGCCTGTTTCTGAAAGGACCTGTTCTCTTAAATTCATTTAATGCAAGCTCAACAGAATATAGGGAGGCCTTTTAGAAAAAGACTGAGTGCCAGGGTTGAAAGGTTGTATTTATTCAAGATGAAAAGGAAACAGATCTTTTTCGTTTCCCTTCTGGAAAGAAAGAACTCCCCTTGACACAGGGGCCCAGTGTTGGTGGAGAGTCCCGGGTTAGTGTTCTTATCTCTCACACTGCTCTGGCATGGCCTGTTTTTGAAGGCAGAGCAGGGAAAAATAGAGCACTGGTTAGTTGTTGTTTTTAAATCTTTAGCTAACAATCTATATGTCATCTCCTGGTATAGGTATCCCAAGAGCACATCAGCTCTTTCTATTTTAGGAGACAATAAAAATGTTATTTATTGTGGGTTTCTTTCTTTTTAAAAAGTAATGTATTTACTAATCACTAATAAACTTACTAATTTTTAATTTAAAAAGTAATATATACAGAATGGAAAAATGTTTGCTAATTGTTGTAGCTAGGTGTTAGGGTCATGTGGATTCATTATACTGTTGCTTCTACTTTTGTTTATATATGAAAATGCCCACAATAAAAAGTAAAAAGAAAAATAATGTATAGACATTACAGAGAATTCGGAAAGTGTAGAAAGACATAAAGAAAAAAAAAAAACAACTCATGGTCTTGCCTGTTAAGATGACATTTGGTGAGTAAACCTGGTATCTTTTTTTCCTCTGTGTGGGTAGAGTGTTGTGTACTCATATAAGCATATTGTTCTGATCATCTGTTGCCATGTAAAAAATCATCCCAAGGGCCGGCCCCGTGGCGCACTCGGGAGAGTGCGGCGCTTGGGAGCGCAGCGGTGCTCCCGCCGCGGGTTCAGATCCTATATAGGAATGGCCGGTGCGCTCACTGGCTGAGCGCGGTGCAGGCGACACCAAGCCAAGGGTTGCGATCCCCTTACCGGTCACAAAAAGACAAAAAAAAAAGAAAAAAATCATCCCAAACTCAGTGGCATAAAACAACCACCATTCTATTATGCTTAAGGATTCTTTTGTTCTAAAATTGAGACAGGACATAGTGGGGATGGCTGATCTCTGCTCCATGATTACTGAAACTTCAGCTAGGAAGATTCTAATGGCAGGGCGTTTGGAATCATCTAGAAGTTTCTTCACACACAGGTCTAGTTATTGGACTGAATGACTTGAAGACTGGGCTCAGCTGAGGGTGTTAATCAGGGAGCCTATATGTGGCCTCTCTGTGAGGCTTGGGCTTTCTTATAGCATGGTGGCCTTGGGGTAATCAGACATCAGGGCTTAATAGTGAGTGTTCCAGTGAATGAGGAAGAATCTGTATGGCCCTTTATGTAGTCTTGGAAGTCACATATTGTCACTGTCAACATGCTGTATTGGTCAAAGCAGCCACTGTCCCATCCAGAGTCAAGGGAGGGGACTTAATGAAGGAGGATCAAAGTATCTTCAGCCATGTTTTTAAAGTCTCTATACATGCATATATGCTTTTTCCCCCCAAAATTTTGGATCATAGAGGTATATATATTCCTATGTCAGTTGTCTGTCTTCACAGTGAAATGGTAACCTTTAATAATTACATAAAGGCTGGTAGCTCAGTTGGTTAGAGTGTAGCCGTATAACACTGAGGTCACGGGTTCAGATGTCCATACTGGCTAACCACCAAAAAAAATTTATAAAATAATCTGTATGGCAAATAAACAAAATCAAAAGACATATTATAGGATGGGAATAATATTTATATTTATAACACACATGACAAAGAACTAATAAATTTTTTAAGGTTCAAACAGCCCATATATGTCATTGAGTTAGTTAAATACCGACAGTAAACAGGCAATGGGTATGAATATCTAAGCCATAGGAAAAAAACTTTAGGTAAATATATATAAAAGTGTGTGTGTATGTGTATGTATATATATGAAGAGATACTTAACCCACTTTTAATTAAAGAAGTGAAAATTTTTCATTTATCATATTTTTCATGTAGCATATTGGCAAAGATCAAAAATTATGATTTTCATCTTTTCCTGAATGTTATAAGAAGCAATCTTCCCTCAAGAGTGTGACCCTGAAAGGTAAAAATTAAAGTACAAAAGCAATTTGTTGTTTTACTTTAGCTGCTACAGGCCAGAGCAGATGGTCATTTCCAGCAGAGAACCCTGACTGCTGTCTTCCACGCATGGAATAGACTTTGGCGATGGCGCCAGAAGGAAAGTGTCCTTGATGCAAGAGCAACACGTTTTCACAGGTATGGTTTGCAGCTCCTATCTGCACTGGGGCAGGTGTCCCAAGTCTAACTCTGCTGAACACACAGCTCATTTGCTTTGCTTTTCACCCTCCCAGCCCCTCATGCTCTGGTTCTTCAATAATGTGGGCTCATTGATTTCATCTAACAGGAAAAAAAGCCAGTATTTCCCCTGGGAAAACTTTTGTTCATCTTTAGTTTAAGTGCTTTCAAAACAGCTTGTGTTTTATGCCCCTATCCTCTTTACAAGCCACTGAGAGCTCCATTAAAGCTGCCCATTAGCTTGCTGGATCAGAGCGTGGTGGGACCTTGTATCACCTTGGCAGGCATTCTTGAGTGTGATTTCCCTGAACCAGTTCCTGTTCTGCTAGACCTGGCTTTTTGAAGTCTTGAAATTATAGTCATAAACAAAACTAGAAAGGTCAAGGAGCAGAGCTATATCTTTTTAGCTCCCACTGGGGCAAACTTGCTCACAGCAGGTCCTTATTACATGTTGGTGGAACATTATGGGGAAATTATTAATCACCAACTGTGTGTCTGCCACTGCAGTGGGCATTGTGTAATGGAAGAAAGAAAACAAATATATAAGCTCATTCCTCCTATGACATCATTATCTTCACTAATAATTTCCTTCTCACAGCAGTCCCGAGAAAACAGGTTCAAAATGATAAATTACTTACAGCCAGTAAGTGGCAGAGCCAGGGTTTAAATTCACATCTCCGATTCCAAAGTCCAGGTGTTTTCTACTTGATCAAAAGGAAGATCTTTTTGATGACTTCGTTGGAGCTTTAAATTTTTGTGAAGTGGTAAGACTGATACACAAGAAACAATTGAAACACAGTTCAAGAGAGTAGATCCATTGTCCTCAATTATGTAAACCACAGTTCTTCTAGAGCTCAGAGCTAGTACTGAGGGTGGCTAGGGAGCTTTGAAGTACCTGGGGAGGCTTCTTGTGAGCCGAGGGGGTGAGGAGGGATGGCCAGAGTGGGCAAGAAGAGGAGGGCCAGAGTGAAGTGACTGGACTGATCCTATCCACACATAATCCACAGATTTTTGAGCCGGTGCATGGAACCAGTAAAGTAACAGTTTTGGAGAATACCCTGAGTACAATATACATCAAGGTAGGGCAGAGAGATGCGAGAGAGGGGCATGCATAGGGAGAAGTTGTAGTGATCTTGAATTTGGAGGACTCCAAATGCTAGATTGAGAGGATCAGCCAGAATTCTGGGCCTCCTTAGCAGAGTCCAAGGAGATATTTTTAGGGAGTGGCCAAAGGGAAAAGAGGCTGACAAGAGGACAGCTCCTCCTGCAGACAGAGTGGCTTCGCCTTTACCTGGTTCTTGTATTATGGTGTGGTATAAGATTCATTCAGAAAATGGCTTCAGTACACACACATGCACACCCCTTTGTTTCCTTTACAAACAAGTAGTCATGCTTGGTTCTATTGCTTTTTGGTAACTTGCATGCTGTGGGGACCAAAAATTGAGGGTACCTTTAAAGTAGCCAAGAGGAGCTGGCCGGTTAGCTCATTTAGAGCATGGTGTTATAACAGAAAGGTCAAGGTTTGGATCCCCATACCAGACAGCTGCCAATAATAAATAAATAAATAATAATAATAATAATAATAATAATAATAATAATAATAATAATAATAATAATAATAAAAGTAGCCAAGAGGAGCCCCTAAAAGGATTTTTGCTGAGGAGCAGGCTTGGGTGATTTTAGAACTATCATTCGGGAGACAAAAGGGTGGAGGATGAATTGGAGGCGGGGAATAGCCAGGAGGCTTGAAGGATGGTGAAGGCCTGATCTAGATTTTGTCCTGTTTTGGTTCGGTTGAACCTTTTTAGAAAACATAGTTTTTAGGTTCCTGTCTTCCTGGTTCATGAGGGAGCAAAGTGATTGAGAGTGGTTTGGAAGCTGGACAGGCCTGAGTACAGACCTTTGCCCTACTGCTTGAGGGCTTTGTGACCCTGGGCAAGCCACTCAGTCTCTGAGCCTCAGTCCTCTACAATCTAAAATGGAGATGACTTGATAATTGTCCCTATCTCACAGGGTTGTCATGAAAACTAAATGGGATAATACAAGTATATGTAAAACACAAGCAGAGTGCCCAGCACAAAATATTAACTATGCCTCTAGTCCCCGGAATTGGTTCAATTTGTGACTCTCATGGTAAGTTGATACTCATAGGGTTAGTTTGGAGTTTAGCAAATTAAAGTTCCAAATGAATATGTATCTTCTATACTCTTATGGTATTTTCTTAATGCTTTAGGAATAGACAGAATTTAGGTGGAATCTCATGAATTATGACTAACAATGATAATTTATTAACCCTCCAGTGAAATATACTGAGGATGAGACAAAATTAGTTTCTTTTTTTTTTTAATTGAGATAAAATTTATATATAGTGAAAGGCACAGATGTTAGGTAAACAGTTTGATAGGTTTTCACAAATTGTACACCAGGATAAGGATAATCAACACTCCAATCAAGATATAGACATTTCCGTCACCCCAGAAAGTTCTCTTGTCTCCCCTTCCAGTCAGTCACCCCCACAGGTAATCACTGTTCTGATTTTGGTCATCCTAGATTAGTTTTGCATATTTTTGAACTTTATATAATGGGATCATACAGTATGTACTCCCTTATGTCTGGCTTCTTTTAAACTTCAGCGTAATGTTTTTGAGATTGAGCCATGTTGTCCCATGTGTTAGTAGTTCAGTATTTATTTTCTGAGTAGTATTCTGTTGTATAAATATGACAATATATTGATCCATTTTCACATATGAGTTGTTTCCAGTTTGAGGCCTTATGAATAAAGCTGCTGTGAACATTTGTTTTAGTGGGTGTATGTTTTCATTTCTCTTGGATAGATACCTAGAAGTAGACTTCTGGATTATAGGATAGGTATATGTTTAACATTATAGATGGTTTTATCATTTTATACTTTTTTAAAATAGTTTTTATCATATACTTTACTTTTCATTAGAAGTTATTTTGTATCTTTTTTATACATATAGTTGATATGTATATACATATATGTATATATACACATTTATACAATGTAGTTGATTTTTGTGTCCCTTTACCGATTCCTCCCTTCCCCCCTCCCTCCCACCCATCAACATTATATCTGTTCACTTGTCTTAACAATTCAAAGAATTGTGATTGTTCTGTCTTCTTCCCCACCCCCATTTGTTTGCGTATTTATTTATTTATTTTTAGCTCCCACGAATAAGTGAGAACATATGGTATTTATCATTTTATACTTTTACCAGCAATATGAGAATATGAGAAAATTCATATGAGAATTCTGGTTGCTCAACATCCTCACCTGCACTTGATATTATCAGTCTTTTTAATTTAGCCATTCTAATGGGTGCGAAATTCTGTCGCATTTCCCAGATGACTAATGATGTTGGGCACCTTGTTAACCCTCATTAAAAAGAAAGGAAAAAAGCCTAATTAGCCTGGAGCAGAAGCCTGTAGTTTGACAAGTCATTGACTGTCCCAAGGAGAGAATGGTAGAATAATTTTGGAATGTTATTCTACCAGAGCAAAGTGTCTTTTGTAAAGTTTTGGTTCCCACAGGATTCTAATAAATGAGTGAGATCTCACTCAGGACACCCACCCCCCAGAGAGAGCATTAATTGGGATCCGTTCCCATGACTCAAACAGCTTCCAGCACTGCTACATTAGGGATCAGATTTTCACATGAGTTTTGGAGGAGAGAACACATCCAAACTCCCTCAAGGTCATAGAGAAACAGTGATCAGTTTTGGATTGCTTGCTGTTTCTGAGGCATGATTGGGAGAAACCAGGATTCACTAGGGGTTGAGTACTATCATGGATATCCTCAGTGAAAAAAGCAAAGCATGCCTGGGACATCATTGGTAAGAAGCAATAATCACTCAAAGAAAGGAGGTCTTTATGGCATTTTACAGCTGCTGCATGACCTTGGGAGAAACAGTGTTTCTTTGCAACTGGCTTTTTCTGCATCTGTCCTCCCAGTCTGATTAATGGTAGGGCTGTTTTTATTCTTGAGTCTGAGCTGATTTTCATTCTTTGAATCCCAGATAGGATTTCACTCTTTTGACCTTTATCATGTATTTAACCATTTGTATCTTCTTTTATGAAGTATATGTTTAAGTCTTTTCCCTAGTTTTTTAAAAAATTGGGTAATATATCTTTAAAAAAAAAAAATCTTTTGTTTTTTGTTTCACTTTTTCCTCTCATTTTTCACTTTTATTTATTAGGGAGGACCCATGGAGGGTTATGTATCTTTCAAAAAAATTATTATTGATTTGCAGAAGATCTTTATGTATTCCGTATACAAATCCTTTGTTGGATAGATGTATTGGTATTGGAAATATTTTCTTCCAGTCTGTGCCTTGTCTTTTTGTTTTCATTTTCTTTCTTTTTTTTTTTTTTTTTGGTGGCTGACCAGTAGTGGGATCCGATCCCCTGACTTTAGTGTTTATAACACTGTGTTCTAACCAACTAAGCTAATCAGTCAGCTCTCGTTTTCATTTTCTGACAGTATTTTTTTTTTAATTGAGAGCAAAGTAGCTGGTTATATATATTTTGAAATAAATAAACAGTATTTGAGAAGTATTTGATTTTGATACAATCCAATCTATCAATTTTTTCTTTTATGTTTAGTGATTTTGGGATTCTCTCTAAGAAATATTTACTACTCCAAGATTTCAAAAGATATTTTCCTACATTTTCTCTGGAAGCTTTATAGGTTTAACACTTAACATTGATCTATGATTATCTTGTGTTATTTTTTTGTGTGTGGTGTGAAGTAGGTGTCAAGGTTTATTTTTTTCTATATATTTATCAGGTTTTTCCAGCACCATTTGGGTTTTTTTTGTTTGGTTTTGTTTGTGTTGTTTTGGTTGTTGTTTTTTAAAAGATGACCAGTAAGGGGATCTTAACCCTTGACTTGGTGTTGTCAGCACCATGCTCTCCCAAGTGAGCTAACTGGCCATCCCTATATAGGGATCCAAACTTGTGGCTTTGGTATTATCAGCACCACACTCTCCCAAGTGAGCCACGGGCTGGCCATATGGGAAGGTTTTTGACTATAGATTTAATTTTGTAAATAGGTGTAGAGCTACTAAGAGTTTCTATTTCTTTTTGTGTCAATTTTGATAAGCTCTCTGCTTTTCAAGGAATTTTAAAATTTCATCTCAGCTGTCAAATAAAAGCTGTTCATAGGTGCCTTATCTTTTTAATGTCTGTAGAATCTGTAATGATACAACCTCTGGCATTCCTGATTTTGTTAATTTGTTTTTCCTTTTTTGTTTGTTTGTTTTAACTCAGTCTTGCCTAGTAGGGATTTATCCATTTTTTAAAAATCAAACTTTTTACTTTGCCAAATTTTTTATTTTTTACATTTCATTAATTCATTTTAGCTCTTTATATTCTTTCTACTTACTTTGGATTAATTTGCCTTTTTTCTGTCTTCTTAAAGTGGAGGTATAGATCATCAATTTTTTTTGTTACATTATTTTTAAATCTTTCTTTTCTAATATAAGCATTTTGAGATATAGGGTTTCCTTCTATTTTAGCTTATTCCACCAATTCTGATATGTTGTATTTTCATTATCATTCAGTTTAAAATATATTCTAATTTCCCTTATGATTTCTTCCTTGACCTATGGTTTATTTAGAAGTGTGTTGTTTGATGTTCAAATATTTAGGAATTTTCTTGATATATTATTATTTTAAATTTCTAATTTAATTCCCCTGTGGCCTAGAGAACATTGTATGAGTTCAGCTTTTGTGTATTCAAATTTATTTTATGGATCGATATATGAGGTTTATACTGGTGAACATTCCATGTGCACTTAAGAAGAATGTTTATACCACAGCTGATGGGTGTAGTGTTCTATAAATATCTATTAGATCAAGTTGGCTGATAATCATCCTCAAATTTTCTATATCTTTACAAATTTTTGGTTTATTTGTTCTATCAATTACTAGAGAGCAGTGCTAGAAATATCCAACACTGATTATAGATTTGTCTGTTTCTTTCAGTAATACTGTCAGTGTTGTTCATGTGTTTAGAAGCTGTGTTATTTGTACATGTACATTTTGGATTTTTATATCTTCATGATTAATTGTACCTTTTATCATTTTGATATATCTTTATTTTGGGGAATATTTCTTTTCTCAAAGTCTACTTTGACTTATATTAATATATCCTTACCAGCTTTTTAAAATGTTTACTGTTTGTGTGGTTTCTCACTCTTACTTCTCCACTCTTTTACTTCCAATTTATCTTGCATATTTAATAAAGCATGTCTCCTATAAACAATATATAATAGTGTTTTAATTTTTTATCCAGTCTGACAATCTGTGTTTTAATTGGAGTGTTTGGTTCACTTATATTTAGTGTAATCACTGATATAGTAGGGCTAAAGTCCACATCTATTTTTTGTTTGTTTCTTCTTCTTTTTCTGCCTTGTTTAGAGTTCATTTAAAATTTTTTATATTTTATTTTACTTCCTGCATTGACTTTTTGGCTTTGTATCATGTGTAGTTTTTTAATTGTTGCTCTAGGGATTACAATATGTATCCTTAACTTATTACAGTTCTGTTTAGAATCAACATACCACTTCATTTTAAATGTAAGAACATAAAAACAGTGAAATTCCATTTCCTCCCCATGCTTGATGGTATTTGTTGTCATACTATGTCATTTTATGTCTACTATACATATATTTTACCTCACAATATAGTGTTACTATTTTTGCTTTAAACAATCAATATTCTTTTTAAAAATAAAAGAGAAGAAAAAAATATAGTCTTTTCTATTTACCCACATATTTTCCATTTCCAGTGTTCTGTGTTTCTTCCTGTAGATTTGCATTTTCTTCTGCATCATTTTCCTCCTCCTGAAGATAATTCTTTAGCGTTTTTATAATACAGGTCAACTGGAGATAAATGATCTCAGCTTTTGTTTATGGTCTCTCCACTCTGGGTGGGCCAGAACTCCATCTCCCAGTTCTGTCCAACCTCTGGCATCTCTGTTTAGCTCTTAGCCCTGTAGCAGCTACTCTCTGCTCAGCCTCCGGGAGTCTGCATGTGCAGCCATCATCAGAGGACCTGGGACAACCTCAGTAAAATTCTGGTTATTCCCCTCTGCTCAGCTCCCTCCGTTCCAGTACCCTGCTCCCACATTCCAGCCCCTTTAGCAGTGTTGAACTCCAGTCTCTGCCTCCTCAGCTCAGTGAGACTGTCATACTCTGCTTGGCCTCCCTCCCTCTCACTGCCCAGAAAGTGCCCTCAGGCAGAAAGCCTGGGTGGCCTAGGAGCTCCCCTTGCATGTTTTCCATCTCTCAAGCATCAAAATCTGCACTGCTTGTTGTCCACTGCCAGAAAACAGTTGCCTCATATATCTTGTCTAATTTTATAATATATGGCTGGAGTATGGGTCAAGGACCAGTGATTGTGTGATAGCTGGAAGTAGAACTCTGTTTTGAGTGATGTGCTTCATGTGTTAAATCCCAGAGGAGCAATCTCCCCTAGCACCCAGCATAGGTCCTCATGACTTTGCCAATATGTAGCCCTTAGTGGCTATCGATCAGTTGTCCCAGCACTGCTTTTGCAGGATTTGATGTCATTAATAGTGAGCAGGTAGGCCTAGGCAGAGTTGACAAAGCAGTGGTTTCCAAACCTGTCTACCTTTCTAATTCACCTGGAACACTAGTTTTAAAGTACTCTTTCCTGGGGTCCACCTCAGACCTGCTCAGTCAGCCTTGGAGGCTCCACTCAGACTGGCCCCTGTTTTTTTAATTTATTTATTTTTTTCTTAATTTTCTTTTGTCGATATACAATGTGGTTGATTATTGTGGCCCATTACCGAAACCTCCCTCCCTCCTCCCTCTCCACCCTCCAACCCAACAATGTCCTTTCTGTTTGCTTGTCGTATCAACTTTAAGGAATTGTAGTTGTTATGTCTTCTCCCCCCACCCCCCACCCCTGGTTTTTGTGTCTGTGTGTGTGTGTGTGTGTGTGTGTGAATTTATTTATTTATTTTTAGCTCCCACCGATAAGTGAGAACATGTGGTATTTCTCTTTCTGTGCCTGACTTGTTTCACTTAATATAATTCTCTCAAGGTCCATCCATGTTGTTGCAAATGGCAGTATTTCATTCGTTTTTATAGCTGAGTAGTATTCCATTGTGTAGATATACCACATCTTCCGTATCCACTCATCCGATGATGGACATTTGGGCTGGTTCCAACTCTTGGCTATTGTAAAGAGTGCTGGAATGAACATTGGGGAACAGGTATACCTTTGACTTGATGATTTCCATTCCTCTGGGTATATTCCCAACAGTGGGATAGCTGGGTCATATGGCAGATCTATCTGCAATTGTTTGAGGAACCTCCATACCATTTTCCATAGAGGCTGCACCATTTTGCAGTCCCACCAACAATGTGTGAGAGTTCCTTTTTCTCCGCAACCTCGCCAGCATTTATCGTTCAGAGTCTTTTGGATTTTAGCCACTCTAACTGGGGTGAGATGGTATCTCAGTGTAGTTTTGATTTGCATTTCCTGGATGCTGAGTGATGTTGAACATATTTTCATATGTCTGTTGGCCATTTGTATATCTTCCTTAGAGAAATGCCTACTTAGCTCTTTTGCCCATTTTTTAATTGGGTTGCTTTTTTTTTTCTTGTAAAGTTGTTTGAGTTCCTTGTATATTCTGGATATTAATCCTTTGTCAGATGTATATTTTGCAAATATTTTCTCCCAATCTGTTGGTTGTCTTTTAACTCTGTTAATTGTTTCTTTTGCTGTGCAGAAGCTCTTTAGTTTGATATAATCCCATTTGTTTATTTTTCCTTTGGTTGCCCGTGCTTTTGGGGTCGTATTTATGAAGTCTCTGTCCAGTCCTATTTCCTGAAATGTCTCTATGTTTTCTTTAATAAGTTTTATTGTTTCTGGGTGTATATTTAAATCCTTAATCCATTTTGAGTTGATTTTAGTATATGGTGAGAGGTATGGGTCTAGTTTCATTCTCCTGCATATGGATATCCAGTTCTCCCAGCACCATTTACTAAAGAGGCAGTCTCTTCCCCAGTGTATAGGCTTGGTGCCTTTGTCAAAGATCAAATGGCTGTAGGTGTGTGGGTTGATGTCTGGATTCTCTATTCTTTTCCATTGATCCGTGTGTCTGTTTTTATGCCAGTACCATATTGTTTGGGTTATTATAGCTTTGTAGTATAGTTTAAGGTCAGGTAGTGTTATGCCTCCAGCTTTATTTATTTTGCTCAGCGTTGCTTTGGCTATGCGTGGTCTTTTGTTATTCCATATAAATGTCTGGATAGTTCTTTCCATTTCTGAGAAAAATGTCATTGGAATTTTGATGCGGATTGCATTGAATTTGTATATCACTTTGGGTAGTATGGACATTTTCACTATGTTGATTCTTCCAATCCAAGAGCATGGGGTATCGTTCCATCTTCTTGTATCCTCTCTAATTTCTCTCAGCAGTAGTTCTCATTATAGAGATTTTTCACATCCTTGGTTAACTCAATTCCTAAGTATTTTATTTTTTGGTTGCTATTGTAAATGGGCAGGCTTTCTTGATTTCTCTTTCTGCATGTTCACTATTGGAGAATAGAAATGCTACTGATTTTTGTGTGTTGATTTTGTATCCTGCCACTGTGCTGAAATCATTTATCACCTCCAAGAGTTTTTTTGTAGAGGCTTTAGGCTGTTCGATATATAGGATTATGTCATCTGCAAACAGGGACAGTTTGACTTCATCTTTTCCAATCTGGATGCCCTTTATTTCCTTCTCTTCTCTGATTGCTCTGGCTAGTACTTCCAACACTATGTTGAATAGGTGTGGTGAGAGTGGGCATCCTTGTCTAGTTCCTGTTCTTAAAGGAAAAGCTTTCAGTTTTTCCCCATTCAGGATGATATTGGCAGTGGGTTTATCATATATGGCTTTAATTATGTTGAGATTCTTTCCGTCTATACCTAACTTATAGAGGGTCTTTGTCATGAATGAGTGTTGAATTTTATCAAATGCTTTTTCAGCATCTATAGAGATGATCATATGATCCTTGTGTTTGATTTTATTAATATGGTGTATCACATTTATTGATTGCATATGTCGAACCAACCTTGCATCCCTGGGATGAATCCCACTTGATCGTGATGAATAATTTTACATATGTGTTGCTGTATTCTGTTTGCTAGTATTTTAGTGAGGATTTTTGCATCTATATTCATCAAGGATA
The DNA here is from genome assembly GCF_027409185.1 of Cynocephalus volans. Taxonomy (NCBI): domain Eukaryota; kingdom Metazoa; phylum Chordata; class Mammalia; order Dermoptera; family Cynocephalidae; genus Cynocephalus; species Cynocephalus volans. The sequence goes on from NC_084461.1 coordinate 205,067,829, forward strand.
TCGGCCTGTAGTTTCCTTTTTTTGGTTATATCTTTACCTGGTTTTGGTATCAGGATGATGTTTGCTTCATAGAATGAGTTTGGGAGATTTGCGTCTGTTTCAATCTTTTGGAATAGTTTGTAAAGAATTGGTGTCAATTCCTCTTTGAATGTTTGGTAAAATTCTGCTGTGAATCCATCTGGTCCTGGGCTTTTCTTTGTTGGGAGCCTTCTGATAACAGCTTCAATCTCCTTTATTGTTATTGGTCTGTTCAGATTTTTTACATCTTCATGGCTCAGTTTTGGGAGCTTGTGTGTGTCCAGAAATTTATCCATTTCCTCCAGATTTTCAAACTTTTTGGCGTATAGTTGTTTATAGTAGTCTCGAATGATTCCTTGTGTTTCAGATGAATCAGTTATAATATCACCTTTTTCATTTCTAATTTTGTTATTTGAATCTTCTCTCTTCTTTTTTTTGTTAGCCATGCTAATGGTTTGTCAATTTTATTTATCTTTTCAAAAAACCAACTTTTTGATCATTAATCTTTTGAATTGTTTTTTGGGTTTCAGTTTCATTCAGTTCTGCTCTGATCTTAATGATTTCTTTCCGTCTGCTAACTTTAGGTTTGGATTGTTCTTGTTTTTCTAGTTCTTTAAGGTGAAGTGTTAGGTTGTTCACTTGCCATCTTTCCATTCTTCTGAGGTGAGCATTTAATGCAATAAATTTCCCCCTTAATACTGCTTTTGCAGTATCCCACAGGTTTTGGTACGATGTATCATTATTTTCATTAGTTTCAATAAATTTTTTGATTTCCTGCTTGATTTCTTCTTGGACCCATATGTCATTAAGTAGAATGCTGTTTAATTTCCATGTGTTTGTATAGTTTCCAGAATTTCGTTTGTTATTGTTTCCTAGTTTTACTCCATTGTGGTCTGAGAAAATACATGGGATAATTCCAATTTTTTTGAATTTGTTGAGACTTGATTTGTGACCTAATATATGATCTATCCTGGAGAATGATCCATGTGCTGATGAGAAGAATGAATATTCTGAGGTTGTTGGATGGAATGTTCTGTAGATATCTGCCAAGTCCAATTGGTCTAGAGTATTGTTTAGATCTTGTGTTTCTCTGCTGATTCTTTGCCTAGATGATCTGTCCAATATTGACGGTGGAGTGTTCAAGTCCCCTGCTATTATGGTATTAGAGTCTATTTCCTTCTTTAGGTCTAATAGAGTTTGTTTTATAAATCTGGCTGCTCCAACATTGGGTGCATATATATTTATGATTGTTACGTCTTCTTGATGGATCAATCCTTTTATCATTACGTAGTGTCCCTCATTGTCTCTTTTTATGGTTTTTAGTTTAAAGTCTACTTTGTCAGATATAAGAATAGCTACTCCAGCTCGTTTTTCTTTTCTGTTTGCATGGTAAATCTTTTTCCATCCTTTCACTCTTAGTCTATGTGAGTCTTTATGGGTGAGGTGGGTCTCTTGTAGGCAGCATATAGTTGGGTCCTCCTTTTTAATCCAGTCCGCCAGTCTGTGTCTTTTGATTGGGGAATTTAAGCCTTTTACATTAAGAGTTGTTATTGAAAGGTGTTGATTTATTCCTAGCATTTTATTGGTTGGTTGGTTGTCTTAGGTGTCTTTTCTTCCTTGCTTTCTGATTTACTGTTTGGTTTCTGTGTTTGTTGGTTCCTTAGGTTGTAGATAGCGTTTTTGTTTGCTTGTTTTCTCTTCATGGATGCCATTTTTATTATACTAGTGGGTTTAGATTTTTCTTGGGTTTTTATGGCAGTGGTAGTTATTTTTCAGGAACCAAACCCAGTACTCTTTTGAGAATTTCTTGCAAGGGTGGTCGTGTGGTGGTAAACTCCCACAGTTTTTGTTTGTCTGAGAAATATACTATTTGCCCTTCATTTCGGAAGGATAGCCTTGCAAGGTAGAGTATTCTTGGCTGACAATCTCTGTCTTTTAGTATTTTGAATATATCATCCCATTCCTTTCTGGCTTTTAGGGTTTGTGATGAAAAGTCTGATGTTAGCCTGATTGGGGCTCCCTTATAGGTGATTTGACGCTTCTCTCTTGCAGCTTTTAAGATTCTCTCTTTGTCTTTGAGTTTTGCCAATTTGACTATAACATGTCTTGGAGAAGACCTTTTTGGGTTGAATACGTTTGGAGATCGTTGAGCTTCTTGGATCTGAAGATCTGTGATATTTCCTATACCTGGGAAGTTTTCTGCCACTATTTTGTTGAATATGTTTTCAATGCAATCTCCTTTTTCCTCCCCTTCTGGAATACCCATGACTCGGATATTTGAGTGCTTAAGGTTGTCTGATATCTCTCTCAGATTTTCTTCAATGCCTTTGATTCTTTTTTCTTTTCTTTTCTTTTTTTTTTTGTCTGCTTGTGTTATTTCAAACAGCCCATCTTCAAGTTCAGAGTTTCTCTCTTGAACTTTGACAAGCCTGCTGGTTAAACTCTCCGTTGTGTTTTTTATTTCGCTGAATAACTTCTTCAGTTCAGCAAGTTCTGCTACATTTTTTTTCAGGGCATTGATTTCCTTGTACATTTCCTCTTTCAGGTCCTGTATACTTTTCCTCGTTTCATCATGATGTCTAGCTGAGTTTTCTTGTATCTCATTCAGTTTCCTTAGAATTATCACTCGAAATTCCTTGTCAGTCATTTCAAGGGCTTCTTGTTCTATAGGATCTAGAGCTTGAGATTTATTATCTTTGGGTGGTGTACTTTCTTGATTTTTTGTATTTCTGGTATCTTTTCTTTGATGTTTATTCATTGTGGCAGGAGGTTTCACAGTCCACAGGTTTGACACTATTGACTGACTAAGATGTTGCTGTGGTTGCCAATTTGGTATGGCTACCTCAGTGACTACTCAGTTGGCCACTAGTGCCTTGCGTGTGTGGTTGCCTTGGGTCTTGGGACTCTCCGGGGAGCCACCTCTCTGGTCAGCTTGGACTCTGCTGGGCTGCTGGGTCACGGGGCGGTACTGCAGGGTGTGTGGTGTCTGCTGAGCTTCCACCTCCCGTGCTGGACGTCTCCCTGTTCCGTGCGCTCTGGCCTGGGCTGCTGGGATGCGCTGAGGCACCACAGAGCGTGTGGTCTCTGCAGAGCTTCTCCTTCCCCTGCAGGATGTCTCCCTGCTCTGTGTGCGCTAGGCTGGGCTTGGGATGGAGCCAGGTGGCGGCGGCGAAGCCTACCTGCTGCTGGATCACGCGGTGGCAGCCCCCCCACAAATTGTGTGGACTCTACGGAGCTTCTATCTCCCTTGCTGGATCACGCTGTGCTCCATACACATTGGGCCGGGCTGCTGGATTGCGTGGCAGCAGCATGGACCCCGTGGAGTTCCCGCCTCCCCTGCCGGACATCTCCCTGCTCTGTGCGCAGGGGGCTGGACTGGGAATGAAGCCAGGTGGCGGCGGTGAAGCCTACCTGCTGGATCACGCAGTGGCAGCGGCACAGGGTGTGGTTTCTGCAAAGCCTCCGCCTCCCCTACCGGATGTCTCCCCACTCTGTGCGCACTGGGCTGGGCTGGGAATGGAGCCGGGTGGCGGCAGTGAAGTCTATCTGCTGGATTGTGCGACGGCGGCCCCACAGGGCATGTGGTCTCCGCGGAGCTTCTGCCTCTCCCGCTGGACGTCTCCCTGTCTCGGCCCGCGGGTTGATTCGCTTCCAGCTCCAACGACGGGTGGGTGGGTGGGGGGGTCAGAAGCCGCGGCCACAGCCACAGCCCGGGGTGATGCACGCCGGCTCAGGCCTCCATGTTTCCACGTCTGCAGCTGCGACGCGGGCCACAGCGCACCGGCCGGTCACACGCGTGGGTTGGGGGAAGATTCCCGGTTCTCAGCAGGGTAAAGACACCCTTTCGAAGCCGTTCCTTTGCGCCGATTCTGCTACAGCTGCATCTGGTGCGGGCCTCAGGCTGCTTCTACTCATGGCAGAAAAGCAAAGATGCAAGTTTTAGAACACCTCTAGTTCAGTCCAGCTCTGGGGCATCAGGCTATCTGTAAAATGGGAATATACTGCCCGGGCCACTGTAGATGCATGAAGATGGTCACGCAAGCCGTGAATGCAAACACCCCCAGCGGCGGTGGATCCGTGTCCTCTTTCCCTCTCCGGCCAAGGGGTGCAAGAGCTCCCGACACTCCTGTGGGAAGCAGTCACTCCTTGGCCCATGTTTTTAAACAGTCTGCCAAGGATTGGTGTAGAAGCAGCCACTGAAAAGGTATTCACAAATGATCACTGATCAGTGTTGTTAATTTAATTTAGAATTAATGAAGAACTCATTAATCAGGGTCTCAGAGTGAGTCTTTTTCATACTGTGCAAAGGCTTGGCTGATACTGAAAATAACTTAGAAAATGTTGGGTTTTGAGGGGCTGGCCCATGGCTCACTTGGGAGAGCATGGTGCTGACAACACCAAGTCAAGGGTTAAGATCCCCTTACTGGTCATCTTTTAAAAAAAAAAGAAAATGTTGGGTTTTTGGTTTTTTGGTTATTGTCTGTGTATTAGTCCATTTTCTGTTGCTTATAATACCTATAAAATACTTGAGACTGTGTAATTTATAAAGAAATGAAATTTATTTCTTACTGTTTGGGAGGCTGAGAAGTCCACAGTCCATGAGGTGTATCTGGTGAGGGCCTTCTTCTGGGTGGGAACTCTTTACAAGGTCCCATGATGACACAGCCAATCACATGGCAAGGATGGCAAGAGCTCTTCTGTGTGCTCACTCGCTCTCCTTATAAAGCTATGAGTGTCCCATACCAGCCAGTGACCAAAAAAAGAAAAAAAATTCTGAGCAAAGGATCAGATCTTACAAATTCAAAAGAAAAAAAAAAGCTATGAGTGCCACTCCCACGACAACCCACTAAACCATTAACCCATTGCTCCACAAACGGACTAATCCATCCACAAGGCACAGTCTCATGATCCAGTCATCTGTTAAAGGTCCCACGATTCAACAGTGCTGTAGTCTGATTTTCCACCCTCTTAACACTGTTGCAATGGGGATCAAGCTTCAATGGATTTGGGGAGGATATTCAGTCCACAGAAGTCTGCTTTCCTTCTGTTTCTCTTTCCTTTTCTTCTCTATCATCTAAACTTATTCACCTTTTATGTAATAACACGGTGTAAGAGGAAAAATCCAGTTATTTGGAACTTCTAGTTCTGTTGGAGTTTCTGTTTTATTTTAAGTACTTTCTTTTTTTTTTAAGGGAGACATTAGAGAAGCAAGTATTTGCTATCTGGTGGCAGAAGATGTTTCAGCATCGAGAAAATCACTTGGCAGAGAGAATGGTAAGTGTCTCTCCCTGAAGAGGTGCCTGGAGGGGTGGGACCCATTTCAAGCCCTTGCACTCACTACCTTTCTTTCTCAGGAAGTCGTACAAAAACCAGACCCACACTGAAAGGTTCCTGCTTATGACTCATGAGGCAGGGGCAGGGCATCCATGTTCTTTGTCCGTGGAGTTTATGGACAGCTTCTGGGCTAGGGCACCTCCTGAATGTCTGTTTCTTTTGCCTTTGTCATTATTCTTGGCCTGTAGATTCTTCCATCTTCTTTACCTCACTCCTAGTTGATTTGTTCTGTTTTCTTCCTCCCACCCTGCCTCAGGCCATTCTTCATGCGGAGCAGCAGGTTCTGCATCGGTCCTGGTCCACATGGCACCAGCAGGCAGCAACACATCACCAGGAGCGGAAATGGCAAGCAGTAGCCTGTGCCCACCACCGCCACAGGCAGCTCAGGAACGCTTTCTGCGTCTGGAGGCAGAGTGCCCAAGGGCAGAGAACAGAGTGAGTGGCCAGTTCTGCCTTAGAAGTTCTTCTCATCCCAGGCCAGCTTTGACCATAGTGGCAGCACCATCAGCTCCAAATACCCATCCAGAGTGTTGTGTTAGTCTAGACTCTGGTTGTAAGTTCCAGAAATTCAACCTGAAACAGTCTGGGTAAATTCAAGGCTGTAGTAACAGGATCTTAGAGTACCCCCTGGCTGGGCACAACAGGGCTCTGTGGATCCAGGAGGTCCTGTCCATCAGCTACATCCTGCTTACTTGTTGGGGCCCATTCGAAGTGACCATAGCCAGAGAATAGACTGATGGGCCCATTTGAGGATAGCTGACCACTTCAGGACCAGCAGCTGTGGCCAGTGGACAGGTTGTGGCACTTTTTACCACATCACATTGTTAGAGGGGGCAGGGCAGACAGCCCGTGTATCCACTGCAGAGATTGTCCTGTTTGGTGCCTTTTTGTATCCACTGTGTGTTCCGAGGATCTCACTACCTCTCAAACTGGCCACATGTAACCTCCTTTCAGTCAGGGGCTGAAGCACACCTGCACATGAGTAAGTTTGAAACCCCGCTAAGTTATATGCAAAAATTTGATTATATGTGCACTCTTCTGGGAGAAAGCCCAACTCCTTTGGCAGCTCTTCATAGGGGGTCTTGACTCCCCCTCAAATTTTACCACTTGGTAGGGGCCAAGGTCTGCAAAGAGGAGCCCATTGAGAGGGCCCTAGCTGGGTCTGGGCTATAGCGCTGAACTCCCCGTCTCCCACAGGAGGATAGGCAGGGTGCGGGCAGCAGAGTTCCACTCGGCACAGATCCTGCGTTGGGCCTGGAACAGGTGGAGAGAGGTAAGGCTTTGGCGTGGGCACCACCCAAGTGTGGCTTTTGGACAGGTGGAGCTGTGTGTCAGCGTGACTCAGAGCAGACATATGGGCTCCTTGGCGGTTCCTCAGAAACCACCTGCCTCTGAGCTGAGAGATGAGAATGGGCAGCAGATGAAGAAGTGTTAACTTGGTTTTGTGAGATGATTGGTTCAAAATTCCTTGTTCTTTTAGGTGCTGGGTTGTACTTATCTGAACTTACTGAATCTAAAATTCCTGATCTAACCATTTACAGGAATCCTACTCAGGGTAAAAGTGTGTAAGCTAACATTGAGAAAGATTCACTGCATCAGGCACTTGCCTCATTTTATCCTCACAGACCCCTAAGAAGTACATATTTATAGATGAGGAAACTGAGGCTCAGGAGGGTTAAGTACCTTATCTGAGCTTTCACAGGAGTGTGAATAGAAGCAGAGCTGGGACTCCCCCCCCCCCACCTCGTCCTTCAGCCCCCTGGAGCTGCCCTCTCCTCTGTCTGCAGTGCCTGGACCTGCAGGGAGCTGAACGGCAGGAGCTGAGGCGCGCAGACCTGCATTGCCAGCAGACCTTGCTGCACAGGGTGCTGCAGAAGTGGGTGGTAGGAGCTGCTTCTTCCCTCCAGATCTCCTTGGGGGCAGGGGAGATTTCCGAAGATTTTGTTTCCCTTCCTTTTTCTTCCTGCCCCTCCCAAAACAGAGAAATTGACAAGCCTCAAACAGAGCAAGTGGGTCTCACAGCCTCTGTCCTTGCTCAGCAAAGTGAGAACAAGTGCTGTCTGTGGGCACCAGCCTTACAGGAAAAGTGGCCCTTTGTCCGAGAGTCCAGTGGTTTGACTTATTAGGCGAGGGTCTCAGAAAGTCTTCTCCCTGTGGACTGGGCGGGGGGGGGGGGGTCTGCTGCCCTTGGAACTAGGGGCTTTTGGCCTCTCCCTACCCTTTGTGAGTGCTCTGGGCATGGCAGCCTCTTATAAATGTACCTCTGAGACCTACCTGGAATAGGGAGAAGTGGGGTCCCTGGATGGCTTCCAGTCCTTCTCATCTCCCACAGGCTTACCAGGGGAAGAGGCAGAGCGTCCTCCAGGAAGTGGCAGCCAGGGAGAGCCAGCATAACAGGCAACTGCTGCGGTGAGTCTCCTGAGTGTCTCCTGGGGCCCAGGCTGAAGAATGAGGAACAGACTCCCAAACCCAGGCGTTTTGGGAAGTCCTGCCTCGAGCTAGGTAGAGGATGGGCCTAGATGCCTCATACTGCATAGTTGTAGTTTTGGTTTTTCCACAGCAAGCACTTCATTCGTGGGTTCACCTCCATTTGTCCTGAACCCTTGCTATGTGCAGGGTCTCACCTGCATGCCTGCGAGGGCCCCCCTCAGCGCTTTTCCCTCCCCGTTTCACACCTGCAAGAGTCAGCTTCTCAAGGCACCATTTCATCTCTCCTGCTCTGGAGGCTGCAGCGACTCCCTTTCCTGTCAGTTCCCAGGCAGCCCCCTCCCAGCTGGCTCCTGGCCTTTCACTGACTTTCCAGAGTCACCGCTCAGCCCTCTAGGACCGTCTGCATCTCTCAGCCCGTGGAAGGTACTTATGTAGCCTTGGCCCTGGCTCCCTGATGAGCCCATCCTACGTTCTAAGCCAAGCTCTAAGCTCACTCCTTCCCAGTAGGCCTCCCTCATTCCCCTCTCTTTTTTTCCTCCTTTGTGTTTGTTCAGCCCACACTACTCCAGGTTTCCTGTAGCCAGTGGGCCTCATGGACTTCCATCACCTCTGTCCCTCTTCTGGGTCCTTTAAAGTGCCCATCCAGCTCTTGAGACAGAGCAGAATAAGAAGGAGGGACTCCCTGGGCAAGAACACCTGAGGTTTAGGTGCCCTTGCTCCGGCTTTCCTATCTCTTATCTCTCTCCGTACTTCTCCTATCACAGTGTGACTCACCTGTATTGCCAGTTGCTTGGTTACAGCTCTTATTCCCTGTAGGACATAAACTGCAGAGGATGTGGTGTTTGGTCTTGTGCTCTGCCAGTTCTCCAGGGCTCACCCAGAGAGCACCGAGCCCTGGCACAGAGCAGGTGCTCAGTAAGCATTTGTTGGATGTAGATGAGAACATAAACATGGTGTCAGGGAAACAGATATCTTAAGCATGGAGAGTCCCTGACTCAGGAATGGGGGGAGAACTCGGAGCAATTCACAGAATCCTCCCATATCTCTCCATACTGGTGTCATCTGCCTTCACCCTGGCCTGTGCACCTGCAGGGGTATGTTACATCGCTGGAGAGAGAACGCTGTGGCCCGTGTGGATGAAGCCAAAAAAACGTCTCTAGCAAGTGCTCACTACAGAAGGGCCATGTGTTCCAAGGTGAGATATAGGGAGGCAAGCTGGTCAACCAGGAGGGTTGGAGACTGGGGATGGCACCCGAGACTTGAACTAAACAAGGAACCCCCAAAATGGGTAACTTCTCCACCATGCACACATAGATCCATGTGAGCAAGTATTTTTGTTTTTCTTTTTCTGAACCATTATCCATTAAAATGAAATACAGCACATAGTAAGTGAACTAGTTCTTATCACAAATGGTATTTGCTACACATGGAATTTTCCACTGGGACAAACCATGTAAGTCACTGAGCTTCAGTCTCCTTATCTGTCAGAAGAGGACACTCACTCCTGCTCATCAGCTTCACAGGTTCCATGGCCGTGGAGGCTTTCTGGAAGGCACAGAGCATCCTGGGAATGTGAGGTCGTTGGGCATCTTCAGTGGGAAATACCCCAAACCACCACCTTTTTCCCTTGACTGGGAAGGCTGTGGAGAAGTGCCACGTGGTAGGGCTGGCCCCGCACACTGGAGGCAGGGAGGGGTGGCAGGATGTGGCTGTAGGAAGAAAACATGTTACGTGAGAGAGAGGAGTCAAGCAGAGGTGAAATGACAGAGGTAGTCCCTGAACCTGGGGCTGTTTTAGAAGAAAGCAGTTTGCCAGGAGCCCTGAGCAGCAACAGTTGGAAGGCCCGTGGGGTCCAGTACTGACAACCTTGAAGCTTCCCTTGGAGGAGGGACAATTACATCTGGTCAAGGCCCAGGCTCTTCTTGGGAAGATTCTGAGGCCAGCCTGTGCATCCTCTGCCCTGGCAGGACAGGAATCTTTACTTGGCTTCAGGGCTTGGAAGGGAGGAGGCGTTTTTGGTGGGAATGGAGTTCATGATGGTTTGTGGAGCAGGCACAAGGCTTCCCCTGGCTGCCTGACTTGTTTTTAAAATGTTTTGTTATTGTGATTTCATATGTATCTCTCATGAAAGAGTTCATATAACATGTATCCCGTTTAACAGATAATAGAATTAAAGCCCATGTAATGACTTTCCTCTTTATGGCATGGTATGAGTTTAAATCCTCTGATGGAAAAGTCCCAGCACCTGAGATACTGGGGCTTCCTGTGAGGGGACTGGTTCTCTGTCCTATTGCCCTGCGGTCTACGTAGATGGCAGGTGCTTGCTAGAACATGAAATCCAAATGTCAGCCATTTGGCCTCATCTCACAAGGAGCTGCCATTGCAGACCTGGGGTGAATCTAGGAGTCAGGATGTGTAGTGATCGCCTCTCTGTTCCTTGTCTGCCCTTAGGTCCTGGTCCAGTGGCGGGAGGCTGCATCAGTGCAGATATATTACCAACAGCAGGAGGACTCTGCCGTCAGGGAGGCCCAGAAGGTGCTGGACAGGGGTAAGTGGGGCTCCCAGAAGCAAGGCATGTTGAGGAGAGGAGTGTGAAGACACAGCTGTCTTGGAGTTCCCTGTGCCCTCCACAGACTCAGTCTTCTCTTCACACATCTAGTTCCCAGTACCAAAAAGTAGGACAACAGAAAATTATTCTCTCACAGTTCTGGAGGCTACAAGTCCAAAATCCAGGTGTCACAGGGCTGTGTTCCCTTCAAAGGCTCTAGGGGAGGATCCTTCTTGCCTCTTCAGCTTCTGGTGTTGCTGGCAATCCGTGGCATTCCTAGGCTTGTAGATGCGTCACTCAGATGTCTGCCTCTGTCTTCACGTGGCGTTCTCTTCCTGTGTCTCTAGGTTCCTTCTTATAAGGAAACCAGTCACACTGGACTAAGGACCCACTCTTCTCGAGTATGACATAATCTTAATTAATTACATCTGCACTGACCCTATGTCTAAATAAGGTCACATTCTGAGGTTCCAGGAAGGACATCAATGGGGGATTGGAGGGAACACTCTTCAATTCAATACATCATAGAATTCTGTTCTCAACTGATTCTCAGCCAGTCAGTGTTAAAATGAATGGCCAAGGCTCAAGATCTATGGAGAAATAAAGAAGTAAAGCTGGAATGGAGGATTTCTAGATGGTTGAGGAGGGCAGGGTTTGGTCATGTTAGGGTCCTACTTCCTTGCATAGTTGGGCCCTTTCATGTTCAGGGACCAGAGACTTGCTCAGTCAGCCTCAGGAAGTCTCGTTACCTGTTCTACAAACGTACAGACAGTCCACAACAAGAGTCAGTGCCTCTGCTTGCGAGACACAGATGTGCAAGAGACCCACAGGGAGTTGTCTCCTAACACAGCCAGGGGACCCCACAGTGGGGTAATCCGACACTGCAGGGGACAGCTCATAGAATAAATGCAAATACAAATGCACGTGTAAACAATTAGAAGTGTTAAATAGACCATAAAGAAAATCTATCAATTTGTTAAATTGTCATAAGTTTGCTCCAGGACAAAAATCAATCAGCTTTGGTTTGGTTCTGACTCTGATGTGCATGTTGAGGAACACAGATCCCTGATGTCCTCTGGACAAAACCCTGGGGTCAGATCTCCTGCCTCTACTCCATCATGAATATGCTCCCGTGTCCTTAAGCTGCTCCTCAGCTTAGAAGCCAGTGCTGCGTTTCTAGTTTATCAAGGAAGAAGTTGAGGGGTTTAGCCATCCCTTGGCCTCTGTTTTAGGCAAAGTGTTTGCACTTGGCACTGTAGAGGCTACCAGCTACTTTGGGTCAGCTGCCATAACAGTGCCCATTTCTGGCCATGATGGGACATTAGAGGTGACAAGTTCAAGGTGCAGCCTGAGCTGCTCCTCTCTGAAGGACTTTGCTTAGAAGCGGGTGGTGGCATGTGGCAGGCCCTGGGATTGCCATGTCTGTTACAGATGGTATAAGGGACTTGGGAGACTGGGCAACAAGACACTATGCACATAGTAGGTGTGTAGTAAAGAACTGTAGGACAATTTCTTAGCTTGTATTAAGGCCTCAGAGTCCCAGGCACACCCTGGAAGTCCAAGGGTGGGGCAGGGCACTGGGGGAGGAGGAACTAAGGGGAAGGCGTCATAAGACACATTAAGCAGAATGCTTCCGAAGTGCACACCAGAGGTCACAACCTGGCTGTGTGACCACCACCACCCCCGCGCCCCCTGCAAGGCCCTTTCTTTGATTCTGTTTATTCATCTATAAGATAGGGATAATATTACCTACCTCTTAGGATTGTCATGGGAATCCAGTCAGATGATATAGATACACGCTTACAGCAGTCCCCCAGAAACCTCAGCATGTAGCACTAACATGCTTGTCCTTCAGCTTGTGATTGCTGCCTGCCTTGCCCTCCCTGCTGAGTCCTAGAGGGATCCCCCATCTTGGCATCAGTGCCCCAGTATCAGCCCTCTTCTGTTGTCTCAAAAAGAAACTTCTCTCAGTGGCTAAGAAAAATTCATGAAAGGAAGAATCTGGTGACACAGAAACAAAACGCAGGGTGCGGCCCCTGCCTGCAAGAGTCCAGGGCGTCAACTGACGCAGCCCGGCAGACCGATGTGCCTGCCCCCGAGTTGTGGCTTGGGCTGGTTTGACTTCTCTGACTGAGCTGCAGCTTCCTCCCTGGTAAAAGAGAGCTGCCGTCTCCTCCTCCTTCAAGCTCCAGTGCAAGTGCAGGCTCCTCCTCATCCCTCAGATGGGAGGTCTTTTCCTTCCGCCGTGTCTTGCGTGTGGCTCTGTGGGAGCCCCTGACTCACCTGTGGTGGCTGTGGACAGGCTTGTGGCTCTGGGAGGGCTCTTGGACACAAGAGTAAACAGATCTGCTTCTGGTCTCCAGGGTGTTTGCAGTTGCTGATGGTGGCCAGAGCTGTCCTTAGAGAGTGGTCACTGTCCATGTGTGGTGGTTACACCAAGTGTGGGCTGGACACCCCAAGTCTATCCCCACACAACCTTCCCCACTCTCTAAACCTTCACCATTATGTAGTTGCTTGTGGAAATTCTACAAGCTTGGATCTGCCTTAGGCTGTCTCCGGACCTGGTTTCGGCACTGGCGGGACCGCAGCCAGAGGTCAGCCCAGCAGAGAATCCAGCTGGAGAGGGCAGCCCAGCACCACTGCCGGCAGCTGCTGCTGGATGGGGTGGCCCGGTGGAAGGCGCACCATCTGGGGTGTGTCAGGAAAAGGGTGAGGCAGGCGGTGGCAACTCTCCAAGCTCCTAGTCTGTGGCAGGGCATGTCCAGGCAAGGAGACAACTCTCGGGAAGGGGTCTCTCCTCACAGAACTCAAGGCAGCCAGTATGGGTGCCTGGTGGTTTGGGTCCTATGGGAACAAGGCTTCAGGAGCCTTTCTGGGTGTTTAATGGAGGGGTAGTCAGTCTGTGTATTGGGGAGGATGGGCTCCGCAGAGAAACCTGGATCACACTGAGCCCTGGCTTGTCAGAGCTGGGTGATCTGTGGAGTTATCTAGACACCCCTTACTTGTGCAGGAGGCCCTTGGCATCATCCAGGACTTCTGGCCATGGGAAGACAGTACACTTGTGCCAGGAGCCTCACCCCATGGCTGCCCTCAGGTGGTGTGGGTTAGGCACCACCTTGGTTGCAGGGCATGGGGTACCTGACTGCAGTCAGGACGCAGCAGCTCCTTGTGTACTTGCTCTTGCCCCAGCTCCTGCAGAGGCTGGCAGCCCAGCTCCTGGTGCAGAGACTCAGCCAGGCCTGCTTCCGACAGTGGAGACAACAGGTGGGAGCCAGTGAGATGCCCCTTCCTTGCTTCCCTCCCTCCACTAGCTCATGAGGCCTGGGCTGTGGGTGACTTTCAGCCCCCACCTCTAGTTCACTATTTGTAATATCAGCCTGGTCCCAGGCTACCTCCCTCTGCGCACCCCCAGTCGCTGCCCAGCACCATCAGCTTCCTGCCATTTGCCATCTGTCCAAGGCCAGTCCCTTCAAGACCCGGTTTCTCTTTCTACAGTGTCGTATTAAGAAATATATCTGTGTAATATCCAAAAATTAACACAAAATGCACTTTAAATCTTTGTCCAGGCCTTGATAAAAAGCCAGGAGAGACTGCACTCATCGTGCACAGCAAAGCCCTCAAGTCTGCAGGGCCCTCCCGCCCTCCCTGGCCTGCAGCTCTTCCCCAGCTCCCTCACACACTCCTCCCCAAGCTCCTCTGCTTCCACTTGCTGCCTCCCCCTAGAGCCCTTTGCCTTTGTTCTTTTCTAACCATCTCATGGCCAGGCTCAAGGCTGCGCCTTTCCTAGTGGAGGGAGGGAAGCCTCCACTGGAGAGGATCTAAGAGGGATGAGCTGGATGGAACTAAAACAGTGCTGGCCATAAGGTCTGGACACCCCCCTGAAGAGGTGATGTAGAAATAATCTAGTCTTTCTGGCCCTAGCTGGTGGCCAAGAGGCAGGAGCAGCAGGCTACAGCGCGGGCCCTGTGGTTCTGGTCCTTCTCGCTACAGGCAAAGGTAACTGGGGTTCTGCATCTTGCTGCTCCAGCCTCTCCTGGAGAGGCCTGTGAGCTTCAGCCCTGCCTGGGGTGGAGGGAAGGCACCTGGTCTGTGGGGTGGGTCGTGGGCAGAGCCTCTGCAGGAACCCTAGCACAAAGGCCTGGGCCTCACCTCCTGCCCTCCTTGGAGGCGTGGGCTGCGTGGCTGGGCTTTGTGCTAGAAAGGAAGAGGAAGAAGGCACGGCTGGAGCAGGCGGTGCAAGCCTACCACTGGCAGCTCCTCCAGGAGGGCGCCACGCGCCTCCTGCACTTTGCAGCTGACATGAAGGCCTTCCGACAGCAGCTGCAGGCCCAGCAGCAGGTCCAGGTAGGCCCAGGACCCCTGTCCCTTCTCGCAGGGCGTGGGCAGGGCACAGCCTAGCGTGAGCTGACAGGAGGCATGTTACAGGAGGCCCACCGTCTCCACCGTGCGGTCCGCCGCTGTGCCACAGTCTGGAAACAGAAGGTGTTGGGCAGGGAGCCTCAGCCCCCAGCACCCATCACACACAGCAGGAGAGTAACATTTGAGGATCCTCTTCACCACATTGCTGCTGGGGCTGGGGATGCTACCCTGGAGACCAAGAGGCTACGAGCTCCTTGGCCTCAGGGAGCTCGGGGCAGGTTGGCCCTGGCTGCTGGGGAGCCGCACCTGCTGGAGCTGTGAGTAGCCCGTCCCTCGCCTCTTCCTCCTTGCTCCCACCTGGAACAAATGCTTACATGGTACAGGAGGGTGGAAAACTGGCCCCGAGAGAGGATGGGACAGGCTAGGCTAGTCCTGGCCTTGTCACAGCCAAGCTACTCAGAACCCCCTCCCTAGCAGGATCCTGTCCCTGCCATGGCACGGGGGAGAGAATGGAGTGGGATTTCCTGACCCTCTCTTCCTCATTTTCCTGCCAAAGCTCAGTAAATGGGTGTCCCTTCCTCAGTGACATCTTCTTGCCCCTCTCCCGTCCAGCTGCTGACACACAATCTCTTTCAAAGTGATACATGTAGTTGATAAAAGGAACAGGCTGTCAGACAGCCCCGCCTTTTATCCTCAGGCCTGCCAGTCTCCCCTTTTTCTTCCTCTACATCCAGGAAACTGGCTCCCTGTCAGATACTGCTCTTTTTGTGACATGGCACCTGCTTCTCTGTCACCTCCCTGGATGGTCTCCCCACACCCTACACCCACCCCTGCCCCATGCTGTTGCAGAGTGGCCTGCACTGCCTCAGAGCCTCAGGCCTTGGGGAGAGATCATGATAGAGCCTGGGCCCCACTTCCTCTCTGCCCCTTACTGGCCAATCTCAACAAGAGCCTGAATGTCTCAGAGGTGCTCCCCCGTGCCATGGACAGAGCAACTGTGTTGTCAGGGTATCTGCACAGGTCACGAGATAATGTGTGTGAAGCAACCCTGTGGCATCAGGCACACTTCATTGGAATTGCTGGAAGTTATGGCCTGGGTCCAAACCAGCTTACTTGCTGACCTCAGGCAAGAGCCTTGCCTTCTCTGGCCTTCAGTCTCCCTGTAAAATTGGAAGGGTCAGACTGGATGACCCCCACCCCACAGAGGTTTCTGGCCCCTCTGCAGCCCCTGGTCAGCCTAGGGGAACAGACACGTTTCTTTCCAGCAATGCTGCCCGCTCGGCAAGGAAGCAGCCGCGACGCCCACACTTCCTACTGGAGCCTGTGCAGAGCCAGAGGTCTCTGGGGCATGGCACCCTCAGAGAACAGGGGTAGGTTATGTGGTTGTGGGTCCCCAAAAGCAGCTGGCACCTCCATCTGGGGCCTGGGTAGATGGCCCCTTCCTTCCTGTTCCTCAGTCCCTGAGAAAGGTTCAAAGGCCTGACCAGGCTCCTGCTTTCCCCCTGCTCAGGCCAGAGAAGTCACAGGAATGTGACCTAGGCATGGACCAGCCAGCAGGCCCTTCCCTAACCAGGCCCTTCCTGGTGAAGGCCCAGATGGCACTGGTGCCAAGCAGCCTCTCGCCTGGGGCCCCGCCAAGTGCTGCTGGCCTGGAGCTGCTGCCTCCTTCCTCCTTCATGCCCCGTGGGGCAGAAGCACCAGCCAGGGTAAGTCCTCCCCACCAGGCCTGGTCACCGGGATTCCCAGTCTTTGGTCCAGCCCTTGGTGCTCTTTCTTGTGCCCTCGGTGCTGAAGCCACAGCTGTGCTCATTGTTTCTGGAACACCTGGAGAGGGAGGCCACTCTCATACTGCAAGTGTAGGTGCCCACTGCACATCAGGTCCAAGGGACACAGTGGTGAACAGCCTGCTGAGGCCCCTGCCCTTGTGAAGCTTATAGTCTAGGCAGACAACCAAAAGAAAAACTCCTGCGTGCAGACTAGGGAAGTGACTGCAGATCATGTAGGGTTGCAGCCATGGTGGAAAGTTTGGATTTGAAGAGTGGGAAGGTGGTGATGGGTTCTAGCAGGGGACACCCTGGCTCCCCACTCTGTGCAGGCCCATTGGGTGGCTGATTCTGGCAAACGATGCTGGTGGCCTGGACACAGCAGGCTGCTGTAGGGCTGGCCACAGGCTTGCCTGGAGGCAGACTGGGCAGGATGTGCTCTGGTGGATTTGGTGAGGGAAGGAAGGAATCCCGGATGCCTCCCAGGTTTCTGGCCTGAATAACTTGAGGGATGATGAATTCTTTTACTGAAAGAAGGAAAACTGGTGGGGATTGGTTTTGGATGAAGCAGAGTCCATTTTGAACCTGCAACTTTGAAAGCAAGAGCACTGAGACTGGCCTTCAGGGAAGCATTCAGGGCCAGAGATCTAGATTGAGAATTCAGCATGGGTTGAAAGGTACATCCCTGGAAGCTGATGGGGTCACCTAGAAGAGTATAGAGGGAGGAGAGAGGGGCCATGCCTCCCTGGGATGGCCAGGTGCCATGAGAGCATGAGATTAAGGTCTGCTCAGTAATGGAAGTGACAGCCTCAGGTCAGGCATTGCAAAGAAGCTGGTGCCTGAAAGGGACAGGAAGGAGCCAGTTCTGCTGTGAGTTGGGTCTTGTGGGGCCCCAGATGGAACGGGGGAGGGGGTTGAGAGGGTTTGTTCCCTGCCACTGGCAGTGAACTGGGGATGGGGTGGTGATAGGAGGATAGATGGGGACACAGGGAGCATGAAGGAGGGCTGTGGTGGAGCTGGATAATGAGAACAGTTGCCTCTGACTAGCTGCTGTTTTCACTCAAGTCCACACTCAGCAAGGTCATGAGCTCAGAGTGAGGCTGGGTGGAAGGCTGAGTAAGGCAGCGCCATGCTAATCAGGCCCCCTGGAGCAGCAGTGGGACTGTGAAGGTGTGGGGTGTTCCTTGGGCTGCTGGTGGAACTTTCTCTAACAGTACCAGGTCTTGCAGGCAGAGGCAGGGCTAGACTCCTAGTGAGCTGGCTGTGGCAGGTGCCAGAGTGATGAGGACTTAGTGCCCCGGGCTTCCTCAGGGCTCCCCTGCTCAGCATCCATCCATCCTTCCTTTACAGGTGTCAGCACAGCCAACCACCCCCAGGCTTAAGCCCCAGGCTTCTCCATCCCTGGCCAGTGTCCCTGAGCCCAATCTGCTCCTTTCTGGGGACGTTACAGGCACCAGGGCTGCGCCTGGGCTTGACTCTGAACCTGCAGGTGTGTACTTGGGGCCTGCCAGGGCAGCAAGCACTCAGGCCACTCCCAGCACTGGTCTCAGAGAGAAGACAGTGAAGATCAAGCTCATTCTCCTGTTGCCACAGGCTGCACAGACCTTGAGGCTGAGCTTGAGGGGATCCAGCAGCAATTACAGCACTATCAGACCACCAAGCAGAACCTCCGGTGAGACCTAGGAAGTGCCCTGTGGGCCTGTCCACACAACAGGTGTTACCTGGAAAGCTGGGAGGTTCCCCTTCCTCTGAGCCAGTTGCCAGGATCCTGTGGGTGATCTACTGCTATGTCACCTTTACCCTCTTCAGTCCTGCTTAGGAAGGCCCAAGTCTGCCTCACCTGTGGACAGAGGCCCTGCTTTCCATGGGAGATGATAAAAGCAGAACAAAACTAAGTACCCGATTGGGTCATATTGACTATTTAGTGTATGTGTGATTATAACACTGCTGATACAGGTGCAGAGAACACAGGCCTGGGCCCGCCTGAGTTGCTCTTTGCTGTGGAAGGTGGAAGAAGCTGGGAGAGGAACAAGTGTTGCTGCTGCTCCCCCCAAGTCAGGGACCTGCGGCTCAGGGGTCCCTACCAGCCACTTCTTTCACCCTATTCCACATCAGAATTAGCTGATGTGGGGCTGACCCCGTGGTGCACTCAGGAGAGTGCGGCGCTGGGAGCGCAGTATCGCTCCCGCCGCAGGTTCGGATCCGATATAGGGATGGCCGGTGCGCTCACTGGCTGAGTGCGGTGCGGCCGGTCACAAAAAAGAAAAAAAGAATTAGCTGATGTGATTCACCTGAGCTGGGGGAGGCTCCCATGAGGTCCTGCCAAGAACCCAGCCTGGCAGGCAGCAGGTATCTCCACCCCTCAGGTCCTACCAGCGGCAAGCTAGCAGCTTGCGCCGGTGGCTGGAGCTGAACCGGGAAGAGCCCAGGCCTGACGACCAGGAAGCGGAGCAGCAGGTGCAGAAGGAGCTAGAGGAGGTGAGGCCCAAGCCAACCCCAGGGATGGGACATGGGCTGTGCTTCCTCTCACCTGGGCCTGTCCCTCCCCTGCCCCCAGGCGGAACTGCAGATCCAACAGCTGACTGAGGAACTTCAGGCCCAGCGCCAGCCCGTTGGCACCTGCATTGCCCGCATCCAGGCCCTGCGGCAGGCTCTGTGCTAGCAGGCTTGTCCAGGGAGGTGGGTGTTGGGCTGCGGGGCAGGCCTCAAGCACTGCCAGGAACAGAACACAAAGCCACAATAAATTTTCTTTTTTTAATTTCAAAATGTTTTGTAATTAATTAAATGAATAACTGTTCAGAAGTCTCCCACTTTTCATACAAAAATACTGTGCTACTGATACAGTTGAAAAAGTTCAATGACTTCTCCTGCAGGAGAAATTCACAGCATCTCCAGGATCAACATGAAACCTGGCCCTGTCCCCACCATAAGGGGCTACCCCAAGGACTGCGCATCTGTTAACTGGGACAGGTTTTTTAGGCACTGACCCACCATACACCATGGCTCCTCTACCTCCACCACAGTCCCTAAGTCAATAGCAGCAACTTTCCCATCTTTCACGTAGGCCTGTATACGGGGAGGGCGACAGGAGCTCTGCCCTGTTCTCTCTGACACTATTAGGTAGGTTCAGAATTGGTCTTGCCTGCTGCAAAGAGGACTGAGCCAGCTCCAGAAGGTCACTCATAAGGGCCTACAAAGGTCCACATCATTGATCACCATCCTCAGGAGACACTGGCACAGCCCAGAGTGATACACTCAGCCAGTGCAAAGAACAATTTTGCTTTTTCCAATGAGCAGGGTGAGATGCAATTTGGCAACAGAAAGCACCTGTTATGAAGGCCGAATGGCTCTGCTCTAGGGGCAGGGTGGGTCCACACCTGTGCCAAGGAGGCACCTCACCTGGTGCAGGCAGAGGGTTAAGGCCAGAAAAAAAAAGAATAAGGAGCTAACAGAAAACGGCCCAGGTGATGGGGAGGAACAGTGAGAAGGTACATTACCACTTACCAACTGAATGCTCAACCAGGAGATGCAGGGTCTCCAGTTTATACAATGCTAGATCCAGGAGTGAGTGTGAGATATCCACTTTTTCTTTCTTCGTAGGATAGGGGGAAAGGGAACAGCATGAAAGTAGAGCATGACAGGAGCTTCGACTGCCTCAGAAGAACCCAGAACCTCTTGTCTGCAGGACAGGCAGAAGCAGAATCATTCAGGTCCTACCTTGTCAGAACCTCCACAACCTTGAGGCAGTCCCCTCACCCAGACAGCCTCATGAGGTTTCCCCTCTGAAGGACCCTCACACTGCTGTTAGGAAAAGATCCCACAGCAGCTGCAGCCAGGAAAGAGCTTTAGAGTGAGCCCAGAGCCTCTCCAAAGTGGATTTTCTGTCCTGCTTTCAGCTTGAAGTTGAAGTCCTTGGGGGCCTCGAAGATAAGCACGATGGTGGAGCCCAGGTTGAACTCGCCCAGATGCTCGCCCTTGCGCATGGGGATGCCCTCCTTGTTGGCGTGTGTCACGAAGCTGAAGTCATTGTAGGAGCCCTTGCTGTACCTTGGGCTGTTTGTATGCAGGTCCTGCAGTGGGAGCCCAGGGGTCAGGGGATCCGGTCCCCGACCTTAACGCCACCCAACCTGGTCCAGAAACTGAGGTGGGGCTGGCATCCAGGGCCAGATGGGCTGGGTCTAACCCGGTCCCACAAACAGTCTCTGACATCTGCTGGGAAGTGGGCCCAGGAGGGACATGGAGAAATCAGACCCGACTGTTCTCCCAGCATGAAGGGTGCTGCAAGACCAGCACTGGTGGGAGCCAAGAGCGGTAAGCCAGATTGACACCCAAAAATGCAGCTCCCAGGGGCAGGTGGGCCCAGATTCCCTGCTTGTCCAGGCCAGCTCTGTGTAGGCAAGGTGGGCAGCTGCCACCTTCCTACACACTACCCTCCAGTCAACATGACCTGGCCAAAGCTCAATATTCCCTTTCTGTCCCCTCACAGAAGCAAAGTACCAGGCAGGGAGGTTAATTCCCTCCACCTCCAGAGGGGCGAGTGGCAGCAAAGTGCGACAGGGAGAAGCCTCAGCTGGTGGGGCTGCCCCTCCTCAGGGAAGCTGCTCAGCAGAGCCAGGCCTGGCCAGAGAGGTGGCCCCCCTAAAATTTACAGTTCCACGGGATTCAGCTGCACAGTAGAAGGGGACAGTGGACCCAACGGGTCCAGCCCTTGGGCTTTGGCAGGGCCTGGATTCTGCTTACCCGGTCGAAGTAGATGCGAATGGAGCCTACGTTGGTGGCCCCCACAGCCGTCAGTGAGAAGAAACCATGCTTCCAGTCCCCAGTCAGGACGACTCGCTCATTGTGGCAGAAGAGCTCTTTGATCCAGCGGGCCATGCCGGGGTTCACTGACATCAAGGAGCCTGTGGGGGCAGGGAACACTGCCACTCCCCATCCAGAGCCCAATGTGTCCACTCAAGGGCAGCCCAAGACCCAGAGAGACTAATGGCCTGTTGCCCCAGTGTCATTCCAAATGCACAGCAGTCTGGACCCCCATGCTCCCATCCCTTGCCCATGACCAGCCATCCTAAAGTGGTCAACTCCTGGCCTCAACAGTTCCCATCTGGAGCCTAGTCCCCCAACACCAAGAAGCTGAGAGCCTCTGTCAGAAACCCACAGAGGTAGCTTCGTCCAAACGCTGCTCCGGGCCTACCTGGGAAGTGGCGCCGGTGGGAAACAGTCCAGTCGGTGGGGGAGTGGAAGCAGTGGTAGTCCCCAGGAGCCAGGTAGATGACACAGTGATAGAGCTCGTTCCCTTCCCGGGTCACCAGCTGGTTCTTGAAGGAGTCACATGAGGTGGCTGTGGGGTGGGGGCAGACCGGAGGGCCAGGCTCTCAGAGAAGCTCTCAGTGCCTCCCAGCCCACCATTTAGTGCCCAGCACGGAGCCTGTGTGCAGTCTGTACATGGATTCCAAGGGAGGCCTAAAGCTTTGGCCCCACATGCCAGCTCTCAGCTCCTACAGCCTCCCCAGCTTTTCCTTCCCTGCCTGCCCCACACCCTCCCTTCCTTAGCCCTCTGACGTCTGGCCCATCCACATGATGGCTCTGACTGGGCAATACCCCACCTGGTGGGAAAGGCAGGTCCTCCGTGTAGGTTCGTGGGCCCAGGAATGACTCCAGGGAGTAGGTGACCCCCTTCACCTGCTCCACCTCACAGTTCTTCACCTGCCCGAAGTTGAGGATCTTCCCATCTGATGGGCTGATCTGGGAAGGCCAGGAGAAGCTGCTGGCAAGGAGGGGAAGGTCTCCTCCCCCTGGGAGACAGCCCCCACCTGGCCATTTGCCAAGCACCCAGAGCCCCGCACCTCCCGGACATGCTGGAGACCAGGGATTGTGCTGGGCAGGTGAGGCCCGGCCTGGGAACTGACCATTAGGACCACAGCCAATGGAGATTGCTGGGCCCGGTTCCCAAAGATACAGGCAAAAATCTCCTTTCCTGCAGGAGGATGGGAGGCAGGGGGCGGGCCTCACCACACTGTGCAGGCCACAGACAGGACGGGCCTGTGGCTTCAGCTTGCGCCGGAAGAACTCGCTGAGGTTGCGGTAGTGGTGCAGATCCTCCACCGCGGCCTCCTTCATGTTCACCCCAAAGGTCCAGATGTACAGGCTGTAGACGGGCCTGCGCAGCCAGTGCGGCAGCTCCACCTGGTTGAGGCGGCCCCAGGCCCGTGACAGCAAACGCGTCGGCACTGATTTGTACAGGGCCACCTGCAGGCCACAGGGCGGGGGCTGAATTGGTGACAGTGCCTCCAGTACCAAAGACCTTGAGTGCCGCCCTCAGCTCACCCCCCAGGGCAAGAGAGCACTCATGCCTGACAGAGGCTACCACGAGAGCCTGGGTGACCCGTTACCGGATTTGTGATGTGGCTTTTCTCACGAGGAACCAGACTGCACTTGCCAAATACTCTTATAAACTGAGTGCTGAAACTACATACAACTCGTTTCAGTCATTTTATGCAAAGGTCAAAGAGCAACTGCCCTAGTCCCAGAGGCGTAGACATGCCAGGACAGTCTTACTTCTTGAAGCGGGGGAGGAGGGGGAATAGGACAGAATGACGCACACATTAAGTGGATCTGATACTAGCTACAGAGAGGAGAGAGAATGTGGCAGGAGGTGTTGGGCATGCTGCCCTCGTCCAGGTCACTGCCCACATCCCACACCACTGGAAAAAGGAGCAGGTTCCCAAGTCCATGGGACAATTCTACAGACCAAAAGTGTATATCCTCGTGTCTTTTTTTTTTTTTTTTTTGGTGGCTGGCCAGTCCACCAGTATCTAAACCCTTGACCTTGACACTATAACACCACACTCCAACCGACTGAGCCAACCGAACAGCCCCCTCTCCTCTTGTCTGAACGGGAAGGAAGGACACCGACCAACAACATCAGGGATTTTCAGATGCAGATCTGCTATACATCACTATCATCTGGGTCTGCAGGGAACACAGGTTCCGCTGTCCCCACAGCACTCAGTGGGCCTGGACATACCCAGTCTGTGCTCTGCCTGGCCCGACAGTAGCCCGTGCGTTTAGAGGCATCTCCTGTGCCTGAGCCAGTCCACAAAGCCACCTGCACCTGGGGCTCCTCCCAGACGGCAGAGGGGAATCGCCCCTGGGTCTTTCTGTTGGTCCCTCCAGCCAAGCTCTCAGAACCAGGGCCTGGAACACCTGAGGACAGGCAATGGCCTGGGGAGAGGCACCGGGTCCCACCTATCGGGGTCCCAGGGAACTCCTGTAGGTCCAGACACCCAGGAGGGGGTAGTCTCTTAAACTTCAGATGCCACTGCCATCGTGGGAACTGCTGCTTGTCTAAACACATCCAACACACCAAATCCCCAAGGTGTAAAAGTTATTTCATTCCAATTTTCAACATCTCTAGAGTTACTGAATTAATGGCCCCCAGAGGGTTGCTCTTACCCTCCCAGCTGACACCCAACCACCTGGAGTAGCCCAGGCTGCTGTGTGACCCCAGGCCACTCAGACACAGCCTGGAGCCTGTCTAATGTCCTGTGTGTCTTAGAGTCCTTGAGCTCTTGTGATACCCACCCAGGCTATCAAGGGCCTAGGAATAGGTTTTCCTCCTTAGGGTCGGCCTGCCTGGGAAGCCAAGGGCAAGAGTGAGCCCTCCAGGGACTGGGAGCGGCCAGGCCAGCTCCTTTGTCCAGTCCTTCCTGGGGCAGGCACCTGTGTAGCCTCCCACTTCCTCAGGGGTATTCTCACCCTAAGGGGCTCAAACAGACTCCAGCCTTCCTCAGCCACCTCTCCGGCATCCAGAAATTAATTTGGATTCTTCTCAAAACCACCTCTAAGCTCTTTTCTGCCTGAACACAGGAAACCAGAGACAGACACCATTTTCTGAATCCCCAGTGTGGGATCCTTCCAGAACCAGAGTCCTGAAATGGCACAAATGAAGCAGGCAAGGAGAGCAGCAAGTCCTCCCAGTTACTTTTCTGCAGCCCACACGGCCACCAACCAACCTGGCCTTCTCAAAAGCTGCCTTGGCCTCCCAGCCAATAAACCTTCCAGCACCAACCTACCTGAGGGTGCAGCTGTCACCTCTACTTCTGACAGCTTCTTTCCTTCTTGGTCTTTCCTGCTCCCCAACCTCAGGCCTGCCCAGGGGAGTGCTGGGGCCACATGGCCTGCACACACTTACCCTGCTCACGGGCCGCCATCCCACCCGGCTGAGTGGTCTCAAGGCACCAACGGGTAGGAGATAGTAGAGGACGGTCAGGGGCCAAGAGCGCAGTTTCAGAGCAGGTCTGGACATGCAGCTCAACTGCCCCAGTCTCCGCCTCAGGGCCAGCTGGGGAAACTGTAACCTGCAGGGCACATGTCCAGGCAAAGCCAGGGTCAGTGGCCAGGCTCTGGAGGGACCCAGGAGGTCCCCTACCCCAACCCAGGCAGCACCTCTCCAAGGGAGTCTGCAAGGCCTGGCTATACCCCCTCATCCCAACCCCATTCTGAGTTGGGGGCTTGGCTGCCTCTGGCTGGCAGACTCATTTCCCAGGCTCTCCCATGTACCAGCCAGCCAGGGAGGGCTGGGAATGCAGGAGGGGGCAGCCAAGACAGAAGGTAGGCCCAGATTCTGGGCACCTGGCAGATGGAGCGGCTTCAGAGCATGGGAGGGGCCTCAGCACAGTGAAGGCAAGGTGGCGAGAACCTGCCTCACTCCCCCCAGCCTTCCATGGCCAGGAAGAGTGGAACCCAGGGGCTGGCTCTGCCTGTACAGGGAACAGGGAGATTGAGGCTGATCTCCTGGGGCCCCTAGCAGCGCAGGAGCACATGGCACCACAGAGCTATGCCCCAGTCAGCTAGGTAACCATTTGCTCAGTCTTTTGCTACCATCCCACTGCAGGATCTGGGAAAAATCCCTTCATGACTCCAGGCCTTTTGTTTCCTCAGCTGCTAAATTAAGGGACTGTACCAGACAAGATCTTGAAGGAAGCACATAAGTACAGACAGACAAGACAGACACCCCACCCCCAACAGCTACGGCTCTGTCCACCCGCATGGTCTTTCTACAGCAGGTCAGGCTCTCCAAACCCGTCCACAGGTTGTGGGGGGAGGCTCCAGTCAACTCTGTGCTCTGCTGTGGCCATGCACCTGACCCAGGCCCCTCCTCTCAGCAAAGGTAGGGAGGCCTCTCCCCAACCCCAACAATACAAATTCAGGGCATTCCACACAGGCTCAGTTTTGCAGGAGTCACAGAGGCTGGGATGGGTCTTTCCACCAGAAGTCAGGCCTCCTGAGGCACAATGAGGCCCAAGTCCCCTTGTCACATACCTAGGCCCTAGAATATGCTCCTGAGGCCACAGTGTAGCCATCAGGAGACCACACTGCCACCCACTCTAAGAATGTCCCCAGGCCTCAGTTTCCTCATCTCCAAAATGACTACGTTAGACTGGATAATCTAAGGCTGCCATCTGTAACCGTGTACTCTCAGAGAAGCTGAATCCTCTGTCTCCCAGGTACTGAGCAAATCGAGGAACAAAGAAGCATCTCAGCTGAGAGTAGGAGCAGAAAAACAGACAGCAGAGCCAGCAGCTGGGCCCTGTGGTTCAGTGACGGTAACAGAAGGCAGGGCTCCACTCTGCAGGCGGCTGCGTCCCCACAACTCACCACATGCCCTGCATTGCTTTCCTTTTCTCTCCCATCCCACCCCATTGTGTTTTTTAAATGTTTGGGAAGGTGGCAGAGGCCAAGCAAAGACAAGACAAATCACTGCTCTGCCTGGGCTTCCCCACCACTCTGCTCACTGCAGAGGAGCAGGGACCAATCCCGCAAGAGCTGCCCACCTCACCAGTGGGGAGGAGGGCAAGCAGGGAAGCCCTTCTCCCGGGCGGCCTGAGGCAGGGGCCTACAGATGGGAGGGCAGGTGGGAGGGGCCTAAGAGCCCCACTGTAAGGAACAACACAGCATCAGGCAGAGTGGCAGGGTCAGAAGCACGCTTGGCTGCCTCCCCCTGCTCCCCACACCCCCCGGACCCCCCTCACTGCCGGAACTGCAGGTACCTGAAGCGGGCTCTCCCAGTCAGGGCGCTCAGGCCCCCTGGGCCAGACCCCTCCATCTGAGGGGGCTGA
Source organism: Cynocephalus volans (assembly GCF_027409185.1). NCBI lineage: Eukaryota > Metazoa > Chordata > Mammalia > Dermoptera > Cynocephalidae > Cynocephalus > Cynocephalus volans. Next base: position 205,094,399 of record NC_084461.1, read on the forward strand.
CCCCCAGGTCCCCTGCCGCCACCTCCTCCACTGCGGGGCCACTGGATGTGAATTCGGACCTTCTGGAGGTCATGGAGGGGCACAGTGGGGTTGGGATGCGGCCGGCAGCATCTCACCATTTTGAGGCGCGGAGCTCAGGTCCTCGGCGCGCCTCAGACTGACACATCATGGGCTGGCGCAGGGAGGGTGGTGAGAGGCTGGCTGGCTCGCCTTTGTTTTTCCTCCTTCCTCCCCTTCCCCCACGCCAGAGGCTCTCCTGCGCTGTCACCGCTCCACGGGCTCTGCTCTGCGAGGCTGGCTGGTGGTTGGTGGAGCTACTTCCCCGGCTTGCTTCAGTGGCTCACAGGGCACAGGTTAGAGGGTCGGGGCTATTGCAAACAGACATGTACTGATCACACACCTGCTCAGGTCACCTGCTCAGGACTTGCAGGCCTGGGCAGAAGCCCATGCACTCAGCTCACTCTGGCCTGCAGGCTTGGCCATTTGCCCTTTCCCTGCAACCCTGTGTCTGGGCCACCACTTCTTTAGTCGGCTGGGAAGGCGGTAGGTGGGCGAGGCTCTGGGACTGCCCATTCCAGAGAGCCATGGCAGTGAGGGGACTAGGTGCAGCAGCCAGCGCTTCCAGGCACCTTTGGGCTCCAAAGAGCACAAGGTGGGAATCTGAGCCCTGGGCTCCAGGCTGGCGGCCCCAGAGACGGCCTGTCTGAGGCTTGGCCCTCAGCCCCTCCCTCGCCAGGACCTGACCCATTTTCAATTCAGGTCACAAAGTAGCATCCGAGGAACAAGATGAGCGGAAAGCCAGGAGAGGGGAGGTGGAGAAAATCTGGACATCTCATCTGCCCTGGCTTTCTCCTCACCATTCCCAGCCAGGGCGCCCCAATACCTGGCTCTGGCCCCTCCAAGCTCCTCAGAAGCTATGCACCTGGGTGACCTCAGGGAAAACCAACCTGGGGCTGGGAACCAGCCAGGACTGAAGCCCAAGCCAGTTCACCCTGCTTTTCCCACTTTTGCTTCAGAAAAGCACTTTAGCCAGGGCTATCTGGGAGGACCTGCCTAGGTAACAGGGAAGGAGCAGAGCAAACATTCCACAGCTGGTGCTATCTCAGCCCAGGCTACTCAAGGCCCCGGATGATGTGGGCTGACATGGCCTGACTGGGAGCCCACCCTGCCTGGCCTCCAATCCCAACAACAGCCCTGGAAGGGGATAGGCGCCTGTTACCATCTTTAGATGAAGAAATGCGGGCCTCAAAAGCTGCTGCCTAAGGCAGAGAACAGAGCCAAGCAAGGACCTGGCACGGCCAACACGCTGTGACCGAGCAAGAGGTCCCAACTGAGACACTGCACTATCCACACAAGGATGAATGTCTGACACCCTGGCAAACCCACCTCAGCCACAGAGGTGAAAACTCCAGCCCTGGCACCTGCATGCGAGAGTCAGAGTCCTTGGGTATGCTAGTGGCCTTTGGGAGCCAGGACAAGAGGCTGCTAAGGTCTGGACATTATCATGGATTTCTCCCCCTGAACACGGAAGTGGCAAGGCCTGGCCCACCCCATGCGAGGGCTGTCCAGACCCCTCCTGATGAGCTCATCTCCCCAGGCCCCTCTCCTCGATGAGTGGCAGGGACAGTTCACTGTGGGGTGGGCCAGGCGGGAGGGCGCCCACCCACCAGGCCTCACTCAGCACACAGATGTACACAAGCCTCCTCCCTTGGGAACATGCTGGCACCAGGAAATCTGCACAGGCATGGGGGGCCCACGCCCCCTTGAGGGCTAGGCCCAGGGCTCCACGGACACCCTTGCTTCTGCCCAGGCTCCTGCCAAGCCTCCTGTTCCTTTCCCCATCCCTGACAATGGTTGGTCGCTTCAACCATTTCACCTACGTGCTGGGCACACACCCCACCTTCCCCAGCCCAACAGGCTCCACACTGACCTCCTGCCAGCTGTCAGGGAAACAGGCCCAGAGGGGTGACAGGCATTCAGCGGTGAGCCTGCTACCCAGCTCCACAAAGCACAGAACAGGAGCTGAGCTCACACCAGGTCTCACAGGGAGGCAAGCACAACCTTGTCGGTAGGAGGGTACCTCAGGAGCCCCAGCTTCCTGCCCGTTTTCCTCAATGTCCTATCACACGGGACAGTGACCACTGCAGCACTGAACATGTCAGAAAGGCATGAGCCCATAGACAAACCTAGCTTGTCAAAGAAACTCGGGCTCTCAAAGCAGATTCCTACATGAACCTTGGCATTTCATTCTCCCACAGCGTTGCAAGGGGCCAGGTGAGGCCTCCAGTCCCACCGGGGACCCTGCTGAGGACACAGGCACACAAGGCCAGGGGCCTGGCCAGGCTACACAACCCATTCCTCCTCCCTGCAGTGGAGGAAGCTCAGAGGAACCAGCCCAAGGAGCTGCTTCCCCAGAGAGACACTAAGAACTGTCCTGAGAGACCAGGCCGGGGAACCATTCTGCGCATGCCCACAGCGAGAGCAGAGGGTACTCTCCCCCTCAGGTCCTCTTCTTTATCACTCTTCTAACTCTCCTTCTACAATAGGACAGTAAGAGCAGGGTGTCAGAGTTCCTCCAGATCACCATTTGTGAGCCCCAAAAGGTCCCCCAAGGAGCAGAATGAAGTTAGCTGTCTGCCAAGAAACAGGCAGACACTATTTGTCCAGCTCAGAGCTGCAGGAGAGAGGAAAGGGGGTACCTAGAGGTTGCCACCTTCTCACTTCCCAAAGGCAAAGCCACTTTCTTGGCCATCAGTGCTCCCCATTTCAGAGCCCCACTTGCCCTCTACCTGTGATGGCCCTTGGACCCCAAGCCAGAGATTTCTCCCTCCCTGGCTCCCTGACTGGGAGTGGGGGGCACAGGCTGGATGAGGGCACCCTGAGATTGGGAAGTGCTGTCACCTCTGCTCCCTTCTGAGAGTCAAGGACATTCTGCGGAGGACAGTTTGGGCTGTAACGATAGGACTTTAAAGTCATTCTGTGGTCTAAGAGCCAGTCACCTGGAACATGAGAGAACTCAGAAGGCTTTGTGGTGGGGGACAATCTGGTCACCGCAGTTTTGACTGCCCTCTTCCACTCCCACCTGAGATCTGGAAAAGGCCTTGACAAGTCACAGGTGCTCTCTGGGTCTCAGTTTCTCCACCTGGAAACTGGGGAGGGAAGTTCCTCCTGCCCACCGCCCCCCTTCAGGCTCAGAACAAAGCTGCGACCACCGCCCAGAACAACTCTGCTAGAAACCTTCACTTCCACTCAAGAGCTTGACACAGCCTCACCTCACCCCCCAGACCTGGCTCCTGACACCTCACCTCCCTTTCCAAAAAGGCCAGTCCACATCTGGGAGGGCAGAAAGTTGCTGCCATGGAAAAGATGGAAAACACAGAGGCTTAGGCGGCAGTTCTGGAAGAAGAGCCCAAACCACGGAGGCAGGACTTGCCTCTGTGAAAAGGAAACAATGGCCCCATGGGACCACATGAGGGAGGGGGGTCACCGTTGTCAGGACGTGGGTCCACCCCTCACCACCCAGTGGAATGGAACGTTCCAACTGAAGTCCACGGATGGACCCAGGCCAGTGAGCAGTTACTACGGGTGTGTGTGTGTGTGTGCGAGCGTGTGGGTGGGAGGCGTGCGCACGAGTGTGCGTGGGTGGATGGATGTAGGTGTGTGTGCGCGCATATGCCCGCGGTCCTGACAGGGTTCCCCAGCAAGGCCACACAGCTCTCCCTGCACACGCGGGCCAGACACCCCAAGGACTGGCTCCCTGGTGGCAGATTCTCCGGACGCCAGGGTTCCCCCTCCTGCAGCCTCAGCACAAACCTCCAGTGCCCCAAATTGCATCTACTGGCCCAACCCCGCGCACACCCCCAGCCTGGAGGGCGAGGGGCGCGCTGTCTCCCCAGCCCACTGTAGGCTCAGCCACCCGGCAGCTGTGTGCAGCCCGGCCACCACCCCTTCCTCCCGTGTGCCAGGGCTGGACACAGACAAAATTTCTCAAGAGGAGGGCAGGAAGATGGATTCCCCCAGGCTAGATGGGCGAACCATCTTGGAAAGCCATGGGCAGGGGAAGGGAGAGCAAAAGGGTCAAGAGTCGGCAGCCTGGCCGGCCCAGGGGAGGTGGAAGGGGTCCTCCTTGATCTCCTAAAGAGGAGAAAGATTCTCTCGGACAACTGCCTGTGGGAAATAAAGGTCTGCAAAGAGGCAGAGTAGTGACATGTTGATAAGTCCCGACACCTCTGGGCCCTACTGAGGAACACGGCCGCTCCCCTCTCCCGCAGGCCCCCTGTCCCCAGGCCCTTGAGGCCGCACTGAGGAAATGGGCAGAGCTCTCACTTCCCGCCCGCCACCCTCAGCAGGAGATGCTACAGGATGCGGAGGAAGTGAGCTCAAGCGGCCTGGGCCCCGTGACCCATGTGAGCACCAGGAAGCCCGCAACTTGATCGAAACTGTTGTATGGGCTCCTCGGGCCCCAAGGGCCGCATCCTTCCCAGCGCCAAGCGAGAAGGGCGTTCCCAGGGCTCGGAAGCGGTCCTCGAGGCTCACTCACCGGCAGGTGGGTCCCAGCTTCTGGCGCTGGCCTCCGGCTCCCAGGCAGCTAGGGAGGCGCTCGGCTGGCAGGCGCTGGCTCGGGCGTCTGGGGGCGGGGCGGGGCCGGCGCTCCAGCCACTCAGACTGCCGGGGGCGGGGGCAGCAGGACCACGCCAGACCCCGTTAAAGCCACCCCCGACTCGAGCCCTAGCCAGGCCCAGCTGGACGCCCCGCCCAGCGGCCCCTTTAAGAGGAGGGGCCGAGGCCGGTGGAGAAGCGGAAGAGCGAGGGCGGGGTGGGGGGAGCAGCCCCACCCAGTCACAGTCACGACGGCCCCCTGAACCTGAACACAGCAAGATATGGCCGGTTGGGGGATGCCTCCTGGGGCCGGGGCCCGGCTATCCTGTCCTCGGCCGTGGCTGGCCTCCCAGGGATTCTGCCTCCCTCACCACTCCCCCACCCCCCCAGCCAGGCTCGGCTCCCACGTGCTGCTGACCTCACCTAGGACGGGTTTTTTCACTGGACTGAGCAGAAAGCCACCTCCGGCCATCCTTTCTAGCCCTGTAAGTTCCACCGAAGGCGTGGAAGTCCTTGGTACAACCCACACCCACCCTGAAGACACAAGGCTGCCACCACCCCACCTCCTGTCCTCCAGGCAGGCACATCCTTGACATACAAAATGCCTTGATCCAAAAAATGATGGAGCTCGGTGAACAAGGTCCAGCTGCCTCTGGCCCAGAGCACATAGACTTCCCCGCTGGGATGAAGATCCTGCAGGATGATTTGTGCTGTGTCTAGATCTGAGAGCCCAAGCTCTTGGGGTTACCTCAGCTGCCTACCCCCATACCCATGTAGTGCCAGGCACCAAGCAAGCACTCAGTCATTGGAATGCAATGAACCAGATTAACATTTTTTAGGGGAGAAGGAAGGTCTGAGGGGGATCGCCATTCAACCAAAGAAAGGCTGTGGAATTAAGGAGCCTCACTGACATCAGTGTAGCCAACTCAGCATCTCCCATCCCTCACCCATACAATGGGTTTGATGGCCTCAGAAGGCTCAGTCTTCTTACTCTGGGCCATTGAACAGTATATAACTCCAGCCTTTTCTGATTACTAAGAATTTTGTTTCTAAAGCAATCAACGCTGGGAACAGGAGGAGTGCACCTGCTGGGCTTGTGGGGAGAAGGGGCAGGTGGGCCAAGGAGGCTTGAAACAGGACACAATGGTGTGCAGACAGAGCCCCACATACCTGTCCTCACCTGGATTCAGCCCAGGTAAGTGATAAGCTACAGACCTGGAATGTAGCAGGGGGGAGAAGACAGGTAGGGTCCTGCTCTCATGGACTTCCATGACATTCCATACCTACAATGCACCCATAGGAAAGGGGAGGAAGGGGTCCCAGCCCTAAGGTGCCTCAGGTTTTGGTACGGGGCTGGCGAATACCTTACATACAGGCTGCCCCTCATATTCCTGCCCACAGCAGACATCACTTGTTGATCCCAATATTCTCTGAGCCCCAAAGGGAAACTTCAGACCCCTTCTCATCTCAAAGCTCCAAATAAACACCACATGAGATGGGATTAAAAAGGAGTTAACACAAAGAAAGATGCTGACATAGAATCAACACCAGCAAAATTCCAGAACTTTAAGATCCTGGGAGACCATTCTGATTTCTCCCAAAGTCTCCAGTACTTGCAGACTGGGCTACATGGATTCCCTGGTTACAGAACAAAACCTAGCCCAAGTGAGTCCAGGGGCAAAAGGTCTGTGGATCAGAAGCCCAGGTTCTGCACCCACTCTACCTTCCACTTGCTGAGCCATCTCTGGAACTCCAACACTCTCCTCTGTACAATGGCCAAGTGGTCTGCACCACAACCACCAGTATTCCTTTTTAACCATCCTAAGCCTCTACCATGGATCAATGTTTAGAAAATCCATAAACCAGTCTGCAGGGCTGCCCTGAGATTAGCCCTCCTCATCTTACAACTAGACCTGCACCACATATATTTTCAGTAGGGAAATGCCTTCTGGATTTCAAACAATAGTTAACAAATGAATTTCCGGGGGGAAAATTACACCCTCTGATAAATTCACTTTCTCACCTTGAAAGAGGTCCGTTCAGGCCAGAGTCCCTAATTTCCACGCCTCCAACTCTGTTAGGACTCCCCTGTGTGGGAGTGCCACCTAGTGCCACTGTGAGGCTCTGCAGGCTCCAGGGCCACTTGGCTGACAGCACCTGCAGATGGACACACACTCCCCCACTCCACCTCCACCCCTGTCAACCCACCAGTGCTCTCTGCTAGGTCCCTGCTGAGTGAATGTTACACACTACCTCTGGACAGATGCCCTGTGCCAGGGAATGGAAGGTAGCCGAGGGACAGGGTGGCAGGTGCTCTCAGCTAATTCTCATTCCCTGGGGGCCAGTAGAGGCCCTTGGAGGAAGACTAGTTGATGGCTGGTGTCTTGCAGCTGGCTGCATGAGGCGGCACAGGCAGCTCATTAGCCTCCCAAATGTCTGGGCAGGGAGCCCAGCCAAGCCTGAAGTGCCCTCAGGCGATTTCTCCATACACAAGATTCTCCCAACTGGGGCCAATCCCCTTCTCATGTTTGAAAATGTTTCTTGGTACTCCCACCAGCCCACACAACTTCTTGGGTGGCCCCTGACCCATGTAGAGCCCCTCCAACAGCTCCCCAAGGGCCCTGCCCAGGCACCAAGGAAGAGTGGCCCATAGCAGGATAAAGAGACAGTGTTTTTAGGTGAACCAAGCTCATCAGAAAGCTTCACGTGAGGACACAGGCCTCAGAGTCGGCCACCCCTTGATTCCTTCCAGCCTGGAAGTTTAGCCTTATTTTTAAGTTCCACATCTTCACCCAGCACAGTTCTCTGCTCTTTCACACACTAGCCATTCAAAGCCACAGGAGGCAGTTCCTGAGTGGTGCAGGCACAGAGCAAAAGGACTGGAGTGAGAGACCTGGGGTCTGGCCACACTGCAGCACAGCCTGAGCCACCTGTGGGAATGGCTGTGTGTCTCTGAGCCACAGTCACTCCTAGATGCAGCAAAAGAGGGGCACTCAGGCCCTCTGAGAACTCCTCCTGCCCCAGAATGCGCCCATGATTCTCTGAGGACAGAGCTGCCCCTGCTGTCCAGTTCTAAGGATGTAAGTAAACTACCCCAGGTATTCCAGATGCACCTGAGTCACAGAGGCTCTGTTTCCTAGCCAACTTGACTATTTGCCCATTTTAAACAACTATGCCTACTGTCTTCTCAACGCCTATTAGACAAGAAGTAGAACAGTACTTACTAAACCTGTCCTCCCTGCCAGTATGGGACCAGGCACTTATGCATACACCATTCTCATTTAACAACTGTGTAAGGGAGTTAATCTGTTACAGATGAGAATAATAAAGCTATAGTACTTACATAAAGTTTAAAAATGTGCAGAACATGTCTGATACTGTCCATGGTCACATACACTGTAGCACAGAGGAGAGTTCTGTGCAGAGACCAATGGAGCTCCGGGCAGGGGATAGGCAGGAACGAGGACACAGGGTGTTTTATAGGGTCCTGTCTTAACACCTAAGCTGGACGGCAAGAGAATGGACAGGCTGATCTATCTTTATTCCTTTTCAGGAGCAGGAATACTGCACCACACATTTTAAAAATTCTAAACTAAGGCTATAATTAAGAAAGTAGCACTAATGCAGGAGTGTCCTGTACCAGCCTGGCTGCTCCTAAGACTTGTCCTCTGTACGGCTGCTCCCCTAACTCCTCGGACCTTGCCACAGCCGACAGGGCCAGGCCAAAAATGAACAACAAGACTGTGTTGTTGTTATGCTCAGAGGTGTGCTGAAGTAGTTAGGGAAGAATTTTCATGATGTCTGCAATGTCCTTTCAAAAGGTTCAGAGAAAAATAAAATATACGCTCATGGAGATAACACAGATACAACAAAATATTAACAAAACAAAACAAAAAGATTAGCAGCCCAAGAGCCTCACTCAAGAAAAACTGAGGCTCACAGCATTTGCCACTCTATTCCTGCAACAATCATGGCCACAATCTGTGACTGAAGACCTGAGAATTCTTTTGCCTTCTATTTTACAGAGCAAAGAAGAAATAGTGGAAGCTATGAGAAAGATCTCTACTGTGGAACCACAATTCTCTTCCCCATTTGGTTTTGGATTTGGTCTAAGGAAGAGATAAGCCTTTTGGTCCCCTCTTCTGAGGGATAAGTTTGCCCCTCCCCTCACCCAGCACTTGCCGTCTTGACTCCAGTGAAGATGAAAAGTGTTTACTCCCTACTGACATGTCCTACAAGCTACAAGTTCTGACTCAGATATTTGTAAATTTAACATTTAGACTGAATAGCAAGGAAGCAGGAGTCCATGGTCTTCCATAAACAAGGCTCTCAGCCCCAGTCAGACCAAGAGGACGCCTGCCTTTATAGCAGAGACAGGGGCTGAGCAAGAGCTGCCCCTCAGTCCTCCAAACTGTCGGTCCAGAAGGGACCTGCTCTGTGGCTACCCAGGCAGAGATATTTGGTTATGCTCACCCTTGCCCCTGGGCCTGCCAGCCAGGTGTCTGGTAGCCTGTAAGGTTTAAAACAGCCCTCCTCTGAGATCTAGATCCACAGGGCACAGGTGACACAAAGGAACTGGGGCCGGGGGCCATGAAAGCAGACCCAAGCCCCTTCTGGAGGGTCTGGACAGCCACCCCTGCTGCCAAGCCCCTGCCCCCTGGAAAACTCACCTCCATTGGGACTGTCCAATTGCAAGTTGGGGAAGTATCCACCAAAAGCCACTGGGTTTGTGGGTTGGGGTTGGCAGGAGGACAGGAAAGGTGAAGAAACACTTGTTGGCTAAGAGCATTGGTGGATGCATGAGAAATGGCAAAGCGGTCCCAAGAGATGCAAAATGGGCTCCCTCCCTCCCTCCCCATTAGAGATCTGCCCCATCCTTCCACAGCCTCCACAAAAGAAACCAGTTCAGGTCCCAACTACCAGAATGAAAACAAAAAACAAACCCAGAGGAAAGCTAGAAAATGTATAATTTCAGTTAGATATTTTGTAATCAAAATTTGGGGCAGGATCTAGGACAGTATTTGTCAATTTGAGGAAAGAAGGCAATGAGCAATATGCTGTTAAGTTGCTGAACGGTATTTCATGACTTATGGGGACAAATGGACAGCACATCTGAAATCACAACTGCCACACAAGTGCAGAACATGCGCCTACTCCAGGCATAGCTGGCTGCCCTCTGTCCTCTACCAGTGCTGCTCACTCATGGCCAGCTCTTAGCAAAGTCCCTGTGTCAATGGCCCTCCTCCCTAAGGCCAAAAGCAAGTCCTGCATAGCCAAATGAACAGGCACTTTGGCCATGAATCTAGAGCCAGGACATCATGAGTTCCTGAAAAGAAGCTACTAAAAGTGTCTCCTCTACTCGCTCTTCTACTGTTCTATTTCTCAGCAACCCCTGAGCTCTTCTCAAAAGGGCCCCCAGCGCCCTTCAGAAAATCACCTCTACCCACTGACATGCACCACCAGGTTGAGTCAAGGACTCAACAGGAAAGCATTCTGGAAGCCAAAAAGCATTATTCAGGGGCCAGCCTGTGGCTCACTTGAGAGTGTGGTGCTGATAACACCAAGGCCACAGGTTCAGATCCCTATATAGGGATGGCCAGTTTGCTCACTTGGGAGAGCATGGTGCTGACACCACCAAATCAAGGGTTAAGATCCCCTTACCGGTCATCTTTAAAAAAAAAAAAAAAAAAAGTATTACTCAAACTGTGTATGATCCAGGCCATGGAACTAAAAGGAACACATCAACTCTTCTACCTGAGCAACTCAGCAAGCAACTTCTAAGAGAGCCTGACTTCAAGCTAACCTTTCTCGCAATACAATTCTGTGAAATAAAAACTTAACATGAAAAACATCCATTTTAAGCTGTATCTAAACCAGTGGTTGCTCTGGTGGTAAGGGAGGGGGCAGCTGGCTGGTACCAAGATCCTAACCCTTGACCTTGGTGTTATCAACACCAAGCTCTAACCAGCTGAGCTAACCAGCCAGCCCTAAATCAATGGTTTTTAACCTGGGATCTACAGACGGGTTTGAGGGATTTGAGCCCTCTAAAATTATAAGCAAAATTTTGCTTGGACACATTTTTTTGAAGGAGAGAATCCACAATTTTTGTCCAACTCTAAGAGACGTTCAAGACCCCAGAAGTTGGATCTCAACTGTTCATAAAACAAAGCTCAAAATGACCGTTTGTAGTATTCAAAGATATAAATAGATAAATTAGCAAAAATACACAAATGACAGTTCATAAATGAGCCAACAAAAACAGAAAACAAGAATAAACATGCAGAAATGTTTAAGCGGATTTCATATTTAAAGAAAATTTTAAATTGTATTAAGGTACCAAAGTCTTAATGTTCCCTATTTCCTCCACAGCTCTCAATAAAAAGCTACTCCACCCCTACACCTGCTCAAGTTAAAAATCATGAATCATTTTCCATTTCTCTTCTCCTCCCCATCCAATCCATCAATGCATCCTCTCTGAGCTCCCCTCAAAACATACCCAGAATCAAGTCCCTTCTCTCCATCTCCACTGCTCTCACCCTGATCTGAGTCACCTCTTGCCAGGATACTGTCAGAGCCTAACAGGTCCCCATGCCTCCACCCTCGCTCCCTTACACTCTGTCTGCACCGCAGCCAGAGTGATCCAATCAGAACCCAGATGGCTCAGGACTCACTCAGAGGAGAGGCTCAGCATGATGGGCTCCTCCACCCCTTCTGTCCTTGGTGCATCCAGCCAATGGGCTCCTTGCTCTTTCTTGACAGTGACAGGCACACCCTGTCCATCTCCAGCCTCATCCTGGACCAGTCTTGGCTCACCCCCTCCGCTCCTGCAGTCTCCGCTCACATAGCACTGAGTGAGGCCTTCCCTCCCTAACTGCCTCAGTAAAAGAGCAGCCCAGCTCCACCCCAGCCCAGGACACCTGTGCCCTTTACCTGTTTAGGTTTTCTTCATGGCTTTTCAACCACTTGACATGTCTGTGTGTCCATCTGTTTCTTATCTGTCTCACCCACTAATAAGGGAAGCCCTGGTTCTGTTCACTGATGGATCCCCAGCATTTCAACAGGGCCTGGCAAATAGAAGCAACTCGAAGATTTAGAGAATGAATGTATGAATTCAAGGAGGACAGGAATCACACTTGTCTATGACAACTTTTGTTTTGCAGATACCCAATGTGGTTCATGTATACAACAATGCCAACTACAAATGAGTATAATTATTTTAGAAGCCAAATACATGCCACAAACAATAAAAATGTCCATACCCTTTCAGGTGGCAATTCTACACCAAGGCACTCACCATGATGAAAAGGCCTTGTGTGCCAAGATGTGTGCTGCAACATTACCCACAGTGGCAAACACCGCTAGCACGTTAGAATCAATTATGGTAGCAGAGCCACTTCAAGTGCTATCGCGCAATCGAGCAAGATCACATATAGAGCAATGTATATAATGTAAAAAAAGGCAAGAGACCAAACAGCTATATCCATTTAATAGAGATAAAGACAGGAATTGAATGCATGGAAAATAAAGCTCATGATTAAGCAATCCTATGGTGAGAAGGAGTGGGAATCCTGACTGTCCTTCCTGTTTTCTAACATTCTGTCACAGTGTTTTAACATCTCTGTCACTTAAGAGAGAACAAGATTCATTTCCACAAGGATGCCAAGACCATTCATGGGAAAAGGACAATCTTTTTAATAAAGGGTGCTGGGAAAACTGGACATCCACATGCAAAAGAATAAAATAGTGCCGTTCCCTCACACCATATAAAAAAATTAACTCAAAACGGATCAAAGACCCAAATGTAAGACCTAAAACTATAAAGTTCTGAGAAGAAAACAGATGGGAAAATCTTTAGAACATTGGACTTGGTGATGATTTCTTGGATATGATACCAAAAGCACAGGCAACAAAAGAAAAAATAAATAAACTGGACTTCATCAATATTTAAAACTTCTGTGCATCAAAGGTCATTATCAAGAGAGTGAAAAGACAACCCACAAAATGGTAGAAAATACCTGCAAATCATATATCCAAAAAAGGAATAATATCGAGAATATTTAAAGAACTATAACTCAACAACAAAAAATAAGCTACCCAACTGAAAAAATGGGCAAAGAACTTGAATAGATATTTCTCCAAAGATAATATACAAATGGCGAATAAACATGTGAAAAGATGCCCATCATCATTAACCATGAGGGAAATGCAAATCAAAACCACAATGAGATACCACTTCACACCACTTAGGATAGCTATTATTTAAGAAAAATGGCAAAGATGTGGAAAAATTGGAAGCTTTGTGCATCCCTGCTGGGAATGTGAAATGAAATGTACAGACGCTGTGGAAAAGTCTGGCAGTTCCTCAAAAAGTTAAACAGGATTATCATATGATTCAGCAATTTCACTCCTAGGTATAACTCAAAAAAAAAAAATTTTTTTTTTTTTAAAAAAGGGATGATTGGTAAGGGGCTCTTCACCTTTGACATGGTGTTGTCAGCACCATGCTCTCCCAAGTGAGCTAACTGGCCATCCCTATATAGGGATCCGAACCGATGGCCTTGGTGTTATCAGCACCACACTCTCCCAAGTGAGCCAAGGGCCAGCCCTATAACTCAAAAAATTGAAAGCATGGGCTTAGATACTTGTGTACCAATGTCCATAATAGCATTATTCACAAAAGCCAAAAGGTGGAAACAACCCAAAGGTCCATCAACAGATGACTGGATAAACAAAATGTGGCATACATGTACAATGGAATATTATTCAGCTAAAAAAAGGAATGAAATTCCGATACATGCTACAACCTTGAAAACATTATGCTAAGTGATCCACGCACACACAAAAGGACAAATACTATATGTTTCCACTTACATGAGGAACATAGAGTAGTCAAATTCATAGTGACTGAAAGTCGAACAGTGGTTACTAGGGGCTGGGGGAGGGAATGTGGAGTACTGCTTAATGGGTATAGAATTTCTACTTGGAAGGCCGGCCCGTGGCTCACTTCGGAGAGTGTGGTGCTGATAACACCAAGGCCATGGGTTCGGATCCCTATATAGGGATGGCCGGTTAGCTCACTTGGGAGAGCGTGGTGCTGACAACACCAAGTCAAGGGTTAAGATCCCCTTACCAGTCATTTAAAAAAAAAAAAAAAAGAATTTCTACTTGGGATGATGAAAAAAGTTCTAGAAATGGATAGCAGTAATGGTTGCAAACACTATGAATGCACTCAAAACCAATGAACTGTACACTTAAAGATGGGGCTTTTGGGAGTTAATTAGGTCTATATGAGATCATGACGATGGGGCCTTGATGATGGGATTAGTACCCTTACAAGAGACACCAGAGAACTTCTTTCTTTCCCAGCCATGTGAGGACACAGGGAGAAGGTGGCTGCCTGCAAGCCAGGAAGAAAACCCTCACCACAACCCAACCCTGATCTCGGACTTCCAGCCTCCAAAATTGTAAGAAAATTAATTTCTGTTGTTTAAGCCACCCAGTCTGTGGTACTTTATTATGGCAGCCAGAGTTGACTAAGACCAACAGTAAAAAAAGAGGCAGAAGGGGAGTGTATTAGTCCGTTTCTGTTGCTTCTAACAAAATACTTGAAACTGGGTGATTTACAAAGAAAACGAAATTTATTGCTTACAGTGTCTGAGGCTGGGAAGTCCGAAGTCCATCTGGTCGTGGCAACAGTGACCCGGGATCTCACATCGCAAGATGGTGGAAGCAGAGAGAGAGAGAAAGATTAACCTCCTCATTCACTCTCTTTTTAAAGCCCTCAAACCACACTCATGACCACCATTACTAATCCATTCATTACAGCACGTCCTACAACCTAATCACCTCTTCAAGGCCCCACCTTTCAATTACCATAATAGAATTTCCCATCTTCAACAGTTACAGTGGGGATTAACCTTCTAATATATGAAATTTGAGGGACACAATTCAATTAATCCACAGCATTCCACCCCTGGCCCCCAAAGTTCATGTCCTTCTCACAAATACATTCATTTCATTCTGAAAGTCTTAACTTGTTTCAATTCAAAAGTCCAAAGTTCCATCCGTGAATTAAAAAAGTTATCTGGGCCGGCCCGTGGCTCACTCGGAAGAGTGCGGTGCTGAAAAACAAGTTATCTACTTCCAAGATACAATGATGGGTCAAGCACAGGGTATGTATTCCCATTCAAAAAGGGAGAAATAGGCCCAAAAAAAAGGCGTAACATGTTCTGAGCAAGTCCAAAACCCAGCAGGGCAGGCATTAAATCTCAAAGCTGGTGAATCAGGTACCTTGACTCCATGTTCAACCTCCTCTGCATGCTGGTGTGGGCGTTGGGTCCCCAAGTCCTTGGGCAGCTCCGCTTCTTTGGCTTTCCTGGTTTCAGGCCGCACTTCAGCTCTCCCAGGCTACTGTTCCACTCTGGTAGCTCCACAGGTCTGTGGTCTCCATGGCTGTCCTCTCACGGCTCCACTAGGCATGGCACTAATGGGGTTTCTCTGCTGCAACATTTCTGCTCCATATTGCTCCGGCGAAGGCTGTCTGTGGTGACTCCACCCCTGAGACAGATCTCTTCCTGGGCACCCAGGCTTTTCCACACATCCTTTGAAATTGGGGTGGAGGCTCCCAAGCCTTCCCAGTTCTGGCATTCTGTGAGCCTGCAGACCTAACACCACATGGACTCTGATAAGACTTTCGGCTTGTATTTTCCAAAGCTGTGTATCCAGCCACACTGGGGCCAATTTAGCCATGTCTGGAGCAGCCAAAGCAGCTGGGATGCTGGTGCTGAAAGCAGCTTCCTGAGGTGGCCCTGGGCAGTGAGCTCATGAAGGGAGCCTCAGGCCTGTTCCCCAAGACTGTTCTGTCTCCCTAGGCCTTTGACCCTGAAATGGAAGGGTTGGCCCCAGAGGTTTCTGCAATGCCTTCAGGGCCTTTTCTTCCTTCTCTTGATAATCCCGTTCTTTTGTGTTAATCTTCTTGGTACCACTGAATTTTTTTTCTGAAAATGCTCTCTGCTTCTCTACCACATGGCCAGGCTAAAAATTTTCCAAATCTTTACACTCTGCTTTCCTTTTCAATTCTGGCTTTACATCGTGCCTTTGCTACCATAACTCAGCATAGACTGTTGAGCAGCTTCCTTAATGCTTTGCTGCTTAGAAATTTCTTCTGCCAAATACTCTGGTTCACAACTCCCAAATTCCAACTTCCACAAATCCTAGGGCATAAAAACAATACAGCCAAATTCCTTGCCAATTCACAGCAAGGGTGATCTTTGCCCCAGTTTCCAATAAAATCCTTCTTATTTCTATCTGAGACCTCCTTAGGATGGTCTTTACAGACCATATTTCTGTCAGCATCCTGTTCACCACCACATAACCAGTCTCTAACACATTCCAAACTTTCCCTTGTCTTTTTGTCTTCTTCTGAGTCCTCCAAACTCCTCCAGCCTTTGCCTAACACCCAGTTCCAATGTCGCTTCCACATTTTCAGGAATTGGTTATAAGCAACAACCTGCTTCTCTGGTACCAATCTTCAGTATTAGTCTATTTCTGTTGCTTATAACAAAATACCTGAAACTGGGTGAAAAAAGCCATGTATATACAGGGTTAAAGTCCATGTGGCAGGCAGAGCATGGAGAAGGGGACCGGAGCCCCCCTCCCACAACCAGGCACACCTTGCCAGTGCCTTGGGGCCTGCCCAGGGACCCAGGGCAGGGAGAAGGGGACCAGACCCCCCTCCCACAACCAGGCACACCATGCCAGTGCCTTGGGAACCACTCAGGGACCCAGGGCATGGAGCCAGGGATCGGACACTTTCCACAACCAGGCACACCGCCAGCACCAAGGAGCGGGCAAAAAACATCTCCTCCATGTGGGTGGCCCACCACAGCCACCACAATAACCATGGCCGCTGCGAAGGTGGCTAGATGCCACAACCACCACGGAGATGGTCCACCAGCCACTGGAGTGCATTGACACAAGGAGAGTCACCAGCAGAGATAAAGAAAGGAGGAGGATGTCTCTCTCCACAGAGCCCATTTCAAAGTGACGGAAGAAGCATCTGCTCTATGATAGTATTGTGGAACCTCATCACACCTCTCAGCATTGGACAGATCATTTGGGCAGCAAATCAAGAGAGTAACCATTATTCTTTCAGAAGGAAAGAAGAAATCTAGGGTGATTAGAGCGGGGAGTGGGGAGGGAAAGGGGGATGGGGAGGGATTGGACAAAGGGCATAAAGAATAATTATGATTTGTAGCAGTATGTATGCTAGTAATATTGATTTGATCAACATATCTCAATGTTGAACCCCAACAATATGTATAATCAATTTTGATTCAATAAAAATTAAAAAAAACAAAGTCCATGAGGCAGGCAAAGAATGTGCAGAGAGCTATAAAGAGCTTATACAGGGCCAGAAGACATTTGCATTTCCACCAGCCAGAGTGGAAAGTCCTTATTGAACACTTGGGGCCTTTAATAGCAACCCCAGAAGGGTCACACCTTAGTCATAGGGCTAAACTAGTCCAGAGTAAATGCTACTCTAAATCCATCATAACAAAGCTTGAAAAAAAAGCCTAAAAAGATCAAAGCAATCCATAAATAAACTGCCTACCAAAACAGAGTCAAATACTCTCTGAACGGAAACGAAACTTAGCATTCAGCAATATAAAAATCACAATGCACAGGACGGAATGAAAATTACTAGACATTTGAAGAAGGAAGAAAATGTGATTAATAATCAGGAAGGTGAGAGTGGGGCATCAGTCAATAGAAACAGACCCAGAACTGATAGAAATGGTGAAACAAGGAGAAAAATAAAAAGGACATTGAGAAAGCTATATAAACAAGCACAATATGCTCATGAATTTAAAGAAAAATATGAGCATAATGAGAAATGAAACACATTAAAAAGAACCACGTGAAACTTCTAAAATGAAAAACAATATCTACAATGAAAATTTCCACTAAAAAAACTACTGTAACTAGTAAGCAAATTTGGCAAGATCACAAAAACTCACATATATTGCTAATGGGAATGCAAAAGGGTACAATTACTTTCAAAGCAGTTTGGCAATTTCTTATAAAGTTAAATAAACACCACATGACAAGTAATTGCACTTTTAGGTAACACGAACAATGAAAACAAATGTCCAAAGACTTATAATGAATACTATCCAACGTATATTCACTTGGACTTTACACATTAAAGTCAAAAGCTGCCAACAACACAAATGTCCACCAACAGATAAAAGATTAAAAGTAATTTGTGGTGTATCCACTCAATGCAATATTACACAGCAGTAAAAAGAAATGAACTCCCAATATATGCAATAACATGGATGAATCTCAAAAACCTTATGCTCAGTAAAGTAAACCACCTGTAATAGAGTATACTGTATGATTCCACTTACATAAAACTTTTAAAGGACGAATCTAATCTACAATGACAGAAAGCAGATCAGTGATTGCCTAGGACCACACAGGTGGATACTGACTACAAAGGGGCACACAATCTGTATCCTGAGTGTGGTGGTAGTTAAATAGGTGTATACATACATCAAAAACCACTGAACTGTATGTTTAAAAAGGGTGTATTTTATTGTCTATAATACCTCGGTAAGGTTGATTTTAAAAAATTAAATCAACTTCTTTTTTTTTTTTTTTTTTTGTCGTTTTTCGGTGACCGGAGTGCACCGGTCAGTCCTATATAGGATCCGAACCCGCCGCAGGAGCGTTGCCGCGCTGCCAGCGCAGCACTCTACCAAGTGCGCCACGGGCTCGGCCCAAAAATTAAATCAACTTCTAATAACTAAAAAGTATGTGAGTATGAAGAGACTGTATGGAAAGATACACAGGAAATGTTAAAAATGCTTGCTTGCTTCTGGACAATGGGAACAGGATTAGCAGATGGGGCAGAGGATGGAAGACTTATTTTTATATAAGCCCTTCTTTTTTTTTTTTTTTTTTTTTTTTTTTTTGTCGTTTTTTCGTGACCGGCACTCAGCCAGTGAGTACACCGGTCAGTCCTATATAGGATCCGAACCCGCGGCGGGAGCGTCGCCGCGCTGCCAGCGCAGCACTCTACCAAGTGCGCCACGGGCTCGGCCCGATATATAAGCCCTTCTTTACTGTTTGAAGTTTTACAGGACTATTTTTTATTTAAAAATGTAAAAATTATTTCATTAAAAATAAAAATTAAATTAATACATACTCATAAACACAGCCAAAACCTGGAAGGGCTATGTTCACCAAAATGTTAACTATGGTTTCCTGTGATTTGTGGGATTATGAGTCATTGTTTTCATCTTTGTATTTTGCAACACTTTCTGAAAATGACTCTTTTATTTATTTTATTTGTTTTGTTTTGTTTTGTTTTGTCTATATACAATGTGGTTGATTATTGTGGCCCATTACCGAAACCTCCCTTCCTCCTCCCTCTCCCCCCTCCCTCTCCCCCCTCCCTCTCCCCCCTCCCTCTCCCCCCTCCCTCCCAACAATGTCCTTTCTGTTCGCTTGTGTATCAACTTCAAGGAATTGCAATTGTTATGTCTTCTCCCCCGCCCCCGAGGTGGTTTTTTTGTGTGTGTGTGTGTGTGTGAATTTATTTTTAGCTCCCACCAATAAGTGAGAACATGTGATATTTCTCTTTCTGTGCCTGACTTGTTTCACTTAATATAATTCTCTCTAGGTCCATCCATGTCATTGCAAATGGCAGTATTTCATTCGTTTTTATAGCAGAGTAGTATTCCATTGTGTAGATGTACCACATCTTCCGTATCCACTCATCTGATGATGGACATTTGGGCTGGTTCCAACTCTTGGCTATTGTAAAGAGTGCTGCGATGAACATTGGGGAACAGGTATACCTTTGACTTGATGATTTCCATTCTTCTGGGTATATTCCCAGCAGTGGGATAGCTGGGTCATATGGCAGATCTATCTGCAATTGTTTGAGGAACCTCCACACCATTTTCCATAGAGGCTGCACCATTTTGCAGTCCCACCAACAATGTGTGAGAGTTCCTTTTTCTCCGCAATCTCGCCAGCATTTATCATTCAGAGTGAAAATGACTCTTATTTTTATCATTAGAAAAAGATGAAGCTATTTTCACATTGGGGAAAGTGATACCATTATACATAGAAAGAGAGACAGAATGTGAAGATGCTGGAACCTGGATGCTTCTGAAAACTACCAGGGAACACTCTCCTTAAAAACACAGCTCTGCACAGGTTACTTTGTTGCTAGCTATGGAATTCCTTTAATCCCTTAAAAACAAACACAGGTTTCATTTCTACTCAGCCAATCACGTGACCTTTTTTTTCTACCATAAAAAGAGCACGAATCCTTGAGCAGGCAAATATCTTAGAAACTTTTTCTTAATGTGTAAAAGGAGAATCCAGAAAGGTGAAACAACTCGCCCAATGTCACGAGCTGATGGCACCCCAGAGCTCAAGCCTCCTTACTCCCTGTCCAATGAGCCCTTCTCCTGCCACATCCCCCCCACAGCCTGCAGTGAAGTGAGGTGGCACAAATTTTGAAGTTATGGATTATAACCATTAGCCCAAAAAAAAAAAGAAAGAAAGAAATCCTATTTAAACAAAGAAAAGATATAAGTATAAATTCTTCAAGAGCACTTCACTGGTAGAAGTGAATGCTCGCTCATCTGCATCATCGCAGACAACTTTTCAAGTCAGTACACTCAAATTCCCCTCACACTTTCAGCAAGCATAGAGTCCCCACAGAATGGGGCACCTCAATTACACAGCAAGCCCTGGTGGGTAGGTAGCTTGCCTCCATTTCTTCTCATCACTGTTGAGCCTCTTTACTAACACAACATCCCTTACCAGCAACACGGTACTATGGGATTTGGATCTGGTACTTCCAGATCTTGGTTCTGGAACCTACTCTGCTACCAACCAGTTTTTCCATTTGCATAATAGCTATAACATCTGCCCTGTCCACCTCAGTAAGCTGTTATAAAATCTTAACAAAATAAAGAACTGAAAAGGTTCAGAAAATCTGCTAGGTGCTTTTCAAACATTCAGTATTATAATTGTGTTCTTAAGATTTCTGATACAGAGATTTGATGCAAATGTTTTTCTGGCGCAAGAGAAATTTATAAGATGGTAAAGGGGAACAAAGGCTTCCTGATCTACACTGACTCACAGGAGCTAACAGGAATGTTTTACATGTGGGGACGGCTACACTGACCCTCCACTCATCTACCTCCTGGAAATCTAAAAAATGCTATTTTTGGTAAAACAATATCATCCTATCACCTCAACAGTGCCACTGACCCCAGGGCCTCATTTTAACAGTAACTACCAGCCTGTCTTCTCAGCTCTGGAGATGCCAGATTTGACCTCAGAGATCTGAAAGGATTATATTCCAGCAAAATCACCACTAGAAATTTTCATTTGCCACTTAAAAATGGAGCCCTGAAAGGAACCTTACAGCTCATCTGCCCATGGTTCCTAAATCTGGCCTGTCAACAGAATCACCTAGGGGGGCTTCTAAAAAACACAGATCTTGGGCCGGCCCGTGGCTCACTCGGGAGAGTGTGGTGCTGATAACACCAAGGCCACGGGTTCGGATCCCATATAGGGATGGCCGGTTGCTCACGATAACACCAAGTCAAGGGTTAAGATCCCCTTACCGGTCATCTTTAGAAAAAAAAATAATAATAAAAAACACAGATCTTGAGCCTTACCCAAACTTTAAATCTCCAGGATAAGACCAAAGAATTCATAATTTTTAAAGCTCCTCCAAAAGTTTGATGATCAGCCAGATTTGGAAAATCTCTCATTTCTCCTTTGTGATGACAGCGATTAGGTGGGGCCAGGTGGGACTAGGACCCAGCCCCCAACTGCCGATTCTCTCCTTCTCAACCTGCTGCCTCTCCTGAAATCTTATGATGTCAGCTCTGAGTCCAGAGTACTTTCTTTTCATAAAATGCAATGTTGGAGTCCTACTTGAAAATCCAGGAGTAGTCCTGTGTCCATTTTACTCAACCAAAAGAGTAGTATCTAACTTAAGCCCAGTTGTTTACCAGCAGGTGCTTTGAGACCTCATACTGCACTAGATCACTCCACTCTGGTGTCCTGTCACTGTCCAGCTCCTAGAACTTATGAGCTAATCATCCCTGTCCTATTTAGAAATAATCGTCTTTCAGGTACCAACTTACGTATGGCAGTAATGCCAATTATACAAACAGTGAATGCTAAAAAACTAGTGGTATTGGTCTTTTCATGATTTTTAGAAGTAGCAGATTTTTTCCTAATTTAGCTTCTCTTGGGATACCTTTGAAATGGGTGGGAATTTTCTGAAAGCATGCCAGCTCATCACAGGGTGAGTCAGTCTGACGCCAGCTTGGGTCTAACACTTGAGTGGGGTCATACAATCATAGTTTTGTGCTACCCACACTTATAAGTACTTTACTAGTCTAATGGAGAACAATATGTTTACAGAAGAAACCACCAATGTCATGGAAACAGGGTGCAGCATACTTTGAAAGTGTGACTCACATACTATGAAATTATCCTTCACCAAACAGATTTTGTGATATTTTACCAGAAACCTCTTTTTTTTTTTTTGTCAGAGGTAGGTTATTATAAAGTCCATGAACTGGCCAAAGTGGCCACGGGCATGGTGGGGGCAGAGGTGGGGGGAGGGCACGTGTGTAGACAGATATGTATGGCCAGCTAACTAAGTCACAGTTTTATAGGACTGTTAGAAATCAAGTGAAATCCTTACATTGGATTCTACTGGAGGAAAATGGGCAAAACCAAAATCTAAGAAAGGATTTTGGAAGGAAGCCCAAAATGTAGCATGTTATGCCAACAGCAACAAAGGTTCCTAGATAAACTATGTTAGAGCTGGAAGGAATCTCAGAGTAATTGTGTTCCAATCCAACCTGCTATTTTAAAGGTAAAGACACAGAGGACCAGAGAGAAAGTGACATGTCCAAGTTCACACAGCTACTGAGGAGCACAGTTGAGACTTGCCTTCAGGAACCTGATGCCCTGGTCACTGTACTTCCTATTAGACTGGATTCAGCTGAGCTGGATTAACGATATGGAGTGGATCATGAGGCAATCCAAATGCACCAATCCATTCCAATCACCATAAAACCTCAACTTTTACTCGTTCTTTTGCCCAGGTTATTGGGGTCTATCACTGGTCCTTTGATATTTCAGATTTTGCATTTGTTAAATTATGGCTGGAAGGAAGGCAATTTTTAAACTTACACCTTTACATTCAATTTCAGTATTTATTGAATGTTTCCTCTGAGGCAAGCATTGTGCTGGGTCAGGGGAAGCACAGATGAATTAGACATTTCATTATGTATCATACATGGTTCAATAGTGCAGGCGGCCCCTATCATGTTAGTATGATAGGCGGTAAGGAGCATTTCAGCAATAACGATAAAGAAATGTGATTATTTCAGTCTGGTTCCTGGTGAGAACCAATCCACATCACAAAAGTCCAACCAACAGTTTCAGCCCCCCTCAGACTGAGAAAGACAAGAACGGCAGAACAGCCAGGATATCAGCACCAACACAAGGCATGAACTCTGAGGATTTCAACAGCAGGAAATTTCTACTCAGAGCCCTTGGGGAGAGCAGGGGTAGGTCTGGGGACAGAAGAGAAGCTTGATGTCATCTGTATCTGGCCAAAATCCACTGGAGACATGAGCCCCAGAAAAGCATATTTGATTTATTCAAACATTTCAACTTTGGGACAATTTAAAGAGTGACAGATGGCTGTGCCAGATGAGAATCCAAGGTGGTTCCACCTTATTCCTACCTCCCAGTGACCAGCAAGTTTGGGTGGAATCTCCAATCCCAGCTTCTCCAGCTCTTGCTCCCTGTACTTCTCATACTGCCGGTACCCTGCATACCCGCCACCCGTTGCCAACAGAATGGGCAAGGGGCGCAGCCGGAACAAGGTTCGGGCAGGAGCAGTGTGGATTTTTCTGGTATCTGTAACAAAAAACAGTAAAATTTTGAGTCAAGGGACAGGAATAAGAAGAGTGATGCAAACAAAGCACCAACAGGAGGGCCAGGAAAAGTCAGTGCAGTTCAGAAACCATCAGTAAAGGTGACTGGACCCTCAAGTATCTGACAGATGCATCCTTCAGTCACTACTGAGACCCTTCTGTCTCCAAATCCTAATAAGTAAAGGACAGGCATCTTTCCTTTGGAACTACAATCCACCTCTACTGTCACATAATTTAAGATAAAGGGCTGGCTGGTTAGTTCAGTTGGTTAGAGTATGGTGCTGTTAACACCAAGGTCCAGGGTTCGATCCCTGTACCAGCCAGCTGTCAAAAAACAAACAAAAACATAATTTAAGATGAAAACAACAAATAGTAAGGAGGTAAAAGAAACTAATCAAGTTTCCCAAGTGGCCACTGACAGGTCTAAGATTTAGAGTGAGGTACCATTTCTCACTCAGGAATCTTTGATATTACTTTTACCATCTGGGCCCAATTCTGATCAGGCACTGGTATTCTCAAATGCAAAATCTCATAAGCTCTTACAACTCAACAATAAAAAGATAAATAACCCAATTTTAAAATGTACAAAAAATTTGAATAGACATTTCTCCAATGAAGAAATACAAATCACCAATAAGCACATGAAAAGACAGATTTCAACATTTAGTATTGGTAAAATTGTTACTCCCCAAAATTTATATATTGTAGTCCTAACCCCTAGTACCTCAGAATGTGACCTTGCTTGGAGATAGGGTCTTTACAGAGGTTATCAAGTTAAAATGAGGTTGTCAAGGAGGGTCTGAATCCAATATGACTGGTATCCTTATAAAAAGGGAAAATTTGGAAACAGACAAGCACATACATAGAATACCATGTGAAGATGAAGGCAGAGATCAGAGTGATGCTTCTATAAGCAAAGAATGCCAAAGATAGCTGGCAAACCACTAGAAGCTAGGCAAGAGGCATGGAACAGATTATCCCTCATATCCTTCAGAAGGAAGCAAGCTTGCTGACACCTTGATCTCAGACTTCTAACCTCTAGAACTGTGAGTCAATCAATTTCTGCTGTGTAGGCCAGCCAGTTTGTAATACTCTGTTACAGCAACCCTAGTAAACCAATACAACATCATAAGTAATCAGGGAAATGCAAATCAAACCATGAGATACCACTTCACAGCTGGCCGGTTGCTCAGTTGGTTAGAGCATGGCCTTATAACACCAAGGTCATGGCTTCAGATCACTGTACCGGCCAGCTGCCCTCGCCAAAAAAAGGTGAGATACTACTTCACACCCACTAAAACGGCTAGAATATAAACAGACAGACACAATTGGCCTGCCATATCCACAGGTTCCACATCTGCAGATTCAACCAATCATAGATCGAAAATATTCGGAGTGAGGGGGCTGATAACAAACAATAAGAAATACAGTAATAAAAAATATGTATAACATCTATACAGCATTTACACTTAGGTATTATAAGTAATCTAGAGATGACTTAAAGTATAAGGGAGGATATGCACAGGTTATATGCAAATACTATGCCATTTTATATCAGGGACTTGATCACCTGTAGATTCTGGTATCCACAGTGGTCCTGGAACCGATCTCCCTCAGATACCAAGGAACGACTGTAATAAATGTTGGAAAGGATATGGAGAAATTGGAACCCTCATACACTGCTAATGGGAATGTAAAATGGGACAGTTACATTGAAAACAGTTTGGCAGTTCCTCAAAATGTTAAACATAAAGTTACCATTTGACCCAGCAATTCCACTGTTAAATATATACCTAAGAGAACTGAAAACATAGGTGCACACAAAAACTTATACCAGAATGTATTCATAATAGGCAAAAAGTGGAAACAACCCAAATGTCCATCAACTGACAGATTAAAATGTGGTATAACCATAAAATGGAATATTATTTCATAATAAAAAGAAATGAAGTACTGGCACATGCTACAGCATGAACCTTGAAAACATGTGAAAGAAGCCAGCCACAAAAGGCTGCATATTGTATGATTCTGTTCGCATGAAATGTCCAGAACAGGCAGATCTATAGAGACATAAAGTAGATAAATGATTGCCAGGGGCTGGGGGCTGGAAGAAACGAGGCATGACAGCTTAATAGGTAAAAGTGTTTTTACTGGTGTGGGGGGTGGGCAAGGAGAGAACAAAAACATTCTAAAATAAGATAATCGTGATAATCTGCACAACTCTGAAAACACTAAAAACCACTGATTTGTATACTTAAAGGGTGAATTTTATGGTATGTGAATTATATCTCAATAAAGCTGTTATTTTTATTTTAAATCTCATATACATGCAATGGAATATTATTCAGTCTTAAAAAAAGAGAATCTGCCATTTGCAACAACATGGATAAATCCAAACGACATTGTGCTAAATGAAATAAGCCAGACACAGAAAGAAAAATACTGCATGAGCTCACTTGTATGTGGAATCTAAAAAAAAAACTGAATATGTGGAAAAGAGCAAGATGGTGGTTGGGGGTGGGAAGACATAGGTCAAAGGGTACGAAATTGCAGCTACGTAGGATGAATACATTTAGAGATCTAATGCACAACATGAGGATTATGCAAGAAGAGAAAAGGAGAGAGAAAAGAAAACTAAATAAGATGATAGGTACATTAATTTGCTTGACTGTAGTAGTCATTTCACTATATATATGAACATCGACATAAGTATATCAAAACATCAAGTTGTACACCTTAAATATACACAATAAAAAAAAACAAAAACAAAAAAACTGAAGAGCTGAATTACCTGTAGCCTGTGTAAAACCAAAGTGCACATCCTTCATTCTGACTTTGACTTCCAAACAGAAGGAAATCATTTCACTTCCTCCATCACCATGTCTTGGTTGCTGTTGCTGATTTCTTTTTAATTTTAAGGGTATCAAAACTTTTGGGGGCCAATTTAGTACTTGCTGGAATGAAGTTGCAAAATGTTACTCAGTAATTGCCTTAGCTTCTAAATCAAGCCAGAATGTTGTTGGTTTCTTTCTTTCTTTTTTTTAAAGGTGAGTCAAGTGAAGCAGTGGGGTGTGGAGAAGGAACGAAGAAATCTGTAACTGGTTGTGATCAATTAGTGGTGTTTACCACTGCACTGGGACCACCACTCGTTTCTTTTTTTAAAAGAGCAAGTGTAGATATCATTAATCTCTTCCATCGTCT
Source organism: Cynocephalus volans (assembly GCF_027409185.1). Lineage (NCBI taxonomy): Eukaryota > Metazoa > Chordata > Mammalia > Dermoptera > Cynocephalidae > Cynocephalus > Cynocephalus volans. Next base: position 205,121,200 of record NC_084461.1, read on the forward strand.
AATCATCCCTAATGAACCCTTTACTAACTTAGCAACTAAATATTTTACCTCTGACAAAGAAAAATCTATCAGAAAGCAAGAAACATTTCTTTTCTTTCTGAACTATTTCAGACAGAAATAGTAACAGAGAACTGTCATATCCTCCCTGCACTGAGCCATCAGCCTAGACTGATCCATCACACCCTACTGTATGCTTCCTGCTACACTTTCTTCTAGTTATAGGTCTCTTTCTCTTGCTTTTTCCTTTTTTTTTTTTTAAAGCAGCTGGCCAGTACTGGGATCCAAACCCTTGATCTTGGCGTTATCACCAATCTCTAACAAAGTGAGCTAACCAGCCAGCCCTCTCTTGCCATTTCAAAGACTTATTTTACTCCAGCAAAAAGAAGTAGCAAGTAGAGATTGTCCCTCACTCCTGACCACCTCTCCACTGGGCTTATCACTTTAGAAAAGCACACTGGCTGCTTTTCTAGAGATCCATGATTATAGCTTAATTTCTGAGACTCCCCTCCACCCTTCACGTTATTCCTACATGTTCCAGCATGCAATTCCTAATTAAGTAAGTAACAGCCAGATGGGTTCCTATTCACTACCGTGCTGGTAATAAGCTTTGTGTTGTTGTTCTCATCAACCATCTCATTTTATTTCCAAGGTAGTCTTTTTGGGCAGTTAAAAATAGCTTTTGGTATGAAAGAATCAAAAGGATATTCAGATAATAAAGACAATACACATCTTTGCAGGGGTTCAAATAGCTTCCTATAAGATCAAAAAGTTCATAATCCACAGAGTTGGTGAGGGTATAGGGAACCGGCCCACACAATCATTTACTGCTCGTATGAGTGTAAACTGGGACAACCTTCTTTGAAGAACAATTTGACCTAAATACTAATAAAATACATAAACTTTTCAACCCAGCAATTCTACTTCTACGAATTTATCCTGAAGATGCACAAAGATATGTTATTACAGAATTGTCTACAGTAGGAACAAACTAGAAACAACTTAAATGTCCAACACCAAAAGGTAAAGTCATACAACAGACATGCAGCCAGTAAAAGCAATGAGATAATAATAGCTGATGCTTCAGTGATAACTACACGCCAGGCACTCTTAGCACTTTACACGTACTATTTCATTTAATTCTAACAACAACATAACAATTTACAGATGAGCAAACCAAGGCACAGAGAAAGCCAGCACCACCTCCAACTGTTCCTTACCTGTGCAAAAGGCTCTAAGAGGCAGCTTCTGTAAAGATTGCAGGAAATGGCTCAGGGCACTGTTTTCGTAGTGATGGAGGCTATAATCAAACAAAAATGAACAATTAAGTATTTTTCTTAAAAGTAAAAATAAAAGTAGTGGCTCAACTGGCAAACTTTGAATACAGTTCAAATCTATTGAATATAGATTCAATAACATTATTGTGCCAATGTTAATTCTTAGTTTTGACAATTATACTGTGGTTGTGTAAGAAAATGTCCTCACAGGAAAAAGGCTGAAATATTTAAAGGTGAAGGATCATTAAGTCTTCAAGTTGCTCTCAAGTGTTTAAGAAGAAAAAAAAAAAAAAAAAAAAACTTGCACATACAAATATATATGGAGGGACAGAAAATGATAAAGCAAATGTAGTTGACATGTGGGGAATTTGAGTAAAGGGTATTTGGGAATTCTATGAGCCATTTTTATAACTATAAGTCTGAAACTATTTCGCAATAAAAAGAGTTTCCTTAATTAAGCATTAAATCATAATAAGCAGTAAAACCAGCACTCTTACACAAAGCCATGTTTCTGTACCACAAAAGAAAAGATGTAAATAAATTTGTAAATATATAAACCCCTACTCAGTAAAGAATGTAATATTTCACATAGCTGAAATTTTCACATTTTTCTGGGGGAAAAAATAGCACAGGTAAACCATGTTGAGCTATTCTAATCTACTTCAAGTCTGGCTGGCTCAACTGGTTTAAAAATTTTTTAATTATCTTTTATGAGTGCTTTGCCACAAAAGCTACTTTGACGGAGTGAATAGGTTTCAAGTTTCCAAGAAAAAAATACCAATAATTTTCATAACTTTAAGCTCTAAGAAAGTATTATTTCTCATTCATTTTGTTTCTCTTCTTTGTTTCATCTTCACCAGTAGAAATCAGACACATCCCCACTGGCGATAAATGATTTATGCCAGCAAGTAAAGCATGAATTAATTTTTAGTTAACAATTGGACCTCCTCTTAATCAAAGAGCAAACATCCCACTTTCAATTCAGATAACACTTCAGTTTTCCCAAATATTGACCTGAGATCTAAAGTAAAGAAACTATATCCTTGTCAGTAAATGTTTCTTTTTTCCCTTGGAGCCTTTTATGATAGAATAATTCACTCTATTGTAAGTGTCTAAACTGATATTTTTGTAAAAAGTAGAACTGCATTTATGACTTTCATACCGTAATATTTACTTTCATGGATTAGTTATTATGTCTTATACAGATATCCTATAAACATTATCATAGGTACTTTCATTTTTTCACATGAAATTTCCTTGACTTAAAAACACCGTCATGGCATGGTACTAATGTCATGAATCTTATCCTACTATAGGCAAATGAGGTTTGTTTGGTGAAAAAGCATTTTCCCACGATAAACACCACCCCAAAAGACAGATAGATGTACAACATTTAACACAAAGAAGGGTGTGTTTCAATATATGAAAGTTTGCTGAGTATTGAACAATGCTCATCTCTTAGACTGGATCCTCCCTCTACAAAGGCAAAAAGCTTAAAACTCTGCTTTCCAAACAGAATTAGAATAAGAAGTGTAAAAACTGACTAAAGGATAAACTGTTTTGTTCCGTACACTGCTGTACTGTGTATTCTAGAATGAATACTGAACCCCTTAACCAAAAGAATGTTTGCGGACTATTTAGTAGGCTTTGTTTGGCAGGGGGAAGTACAAACAGGAGGTAATCACTCATCCACTATTGCTGGATGCAGCACACTCAGTTTGTTTCTTTTGCGTACCCACCTTCTCCCCCAGGAGCCCTGCCCAAGAATGGAGAGCTCAGGTTTCTTGTATGTGCTGTAGCCCCAGCTCCTGGAACAAATGCCTGGCAAATGCCCCACTGTATCAGCTTGTCCCTTATAACTGGATCATCCCTATCTTCATATAAATGCTGTGATTTCTCCAATCTTACATCTGTCCACCTCATATCCTTCTCTAGTCTCCATCCCACTTTTCTGCTCGCCTTCATCACAAGCTCCTAAAAAGAGCTGTCTGTATTCACTGTCACCACCTCCTCACCTCCCATCTTCTCTTAACCCCACTTGTTCAGGCTTTTGTCCCAATCATATCACTTCTTGTCAACGTAACCAACAACCTCCATGTTGCCAACACCAGGGTACACATCTTGACCTCTCAGCAGCCTGGCACAGTTGATCCCTCTCTCCTTGAAACATTCCCCACTTGGTTTCTGGGACCATGATTGTTCCTCCCATCTCTTTGGTCTTCTCCTTTCTCCTTCTTTTCTTTGTGGATTCTCCTTTGCTCCCTTACTTTTTTTCTTTTTATTTTTTTCTTTTTATTTTTTATTATTTATTTTTTTTAATTTTATTTTGTCGATATACATTGTAGCTGATTATTGCTCCCCATCACCAAAACCTCCCTCCCTTCTCCCTCCCCCCCTCCCCCCCAACAATGTCCTTTCTGTTTGCTTGTTGTATCAACTTCAATGCTCCCTTACTTTAAAATGTTGCCAGGCCCAGGGTTCAGACCTCTTCCCTATTGATGCTGTCTCCCTAAAGATGCTCATCCAGTCCCATGGCTTTAAAGAGCCATACACTGATGATTCCCTAATTGCTCCTCCGGTGACCACCAGATCTATATTTCCAACTTTGAATCATTTCAGACTGAGTTTGTGTGAAACAATTCTGACCCTAACTCACCTTCAACCTGCTCCTCTCCTACAGTTCTCTGGGGCAGAGACTAGCTGGATGTTTACCAAGTCTACTTCCTCTCTGGACACATGCTAAACCATATTTCTCAGCTTCCCTTGCTGCAAGGTGTGGCTGTGAGACTGAGTTCTAACCGATGGAATGTGAGGACCATTCAGACTTCCCAGGCATCCACCTCCAGGTTTTCTCCTTTGAGCCTACTTGATGCAGACAAAACAAACATGCAGACCTTGGGAAGCCATGTGTTAAAGACGGCAGAAGACTGGGTCCTCACATCACTGGGTGGAGAATGGTCCTGCCAATCAGGAGAACCCACTGGGGCTTTTCAAGAGTTAGAAATAAACTTGTACTATGTCAAGCCACCACCAGGAACACTTGGGTTTATCCGTTACAGTAACAATGTTATTGTAATATACCATGTCAGAAAAAGGCATCACCATTCACCCAGCCACTCAGGTCAAAACCTGACTCATTCTGAAGTCCTTTCTTTCTCACCATCCACATCCAATCCACTGGCAAGGCATGAAAACTCTACCTTCAAAATGTTTCCTAATCTGGCTGATTCTCATCACTGCCACTACTCTCACCCTAGCCCAAGCCACTTAGTCTCTCACCTGTACGACTGCAATAGCCAGCTCTCCCTACTTCCACTCTTAGCCCTCTATATATCCTATTTGCCACAAAACAGCCAGAGTGATCTTTTCAAAACAGAAAATAAGACCAGACCCTAGGTCTTGCTGACCTCTCAGACCTGCTGCCTTCCCTCTCCTCCTCACTCATTCCTCTTGCCACTCCTCGTACACACCACACGTGTGCCCCTTTCTGCTCCTTTGCATTTGCCGCTTGCTCTACTGGGAACACAGCTCTCCTATGTGGCTCACTCCCTCGTCATTCAGTTCTGCTCAAATGTTTCCTCTTCAGTTTGGCTTTTCCTGACCACTGCATGCCCAACAGTTGGCCCTCTTGAGCACTCTCTAACCCCTTAATTACCTTGCTTCATTTTTCTTCATAGCACTTCTCACTACCTGGGATGAAGGATTCTATATGTATGCACTTATTTGTTTACGGTCTGCATCCCTCAATGAACACAGGAGTTAGTCTGTTTTCTCACTGGACTTGAATCTCAATAGTGAGATAAAACCCCAGAGAGATGAATGGATAGGTTCAATCAGATGTTTCTTTTACATAGAGAACTCATGTGGACATCCTGCAAACAGGCGATTAAAACCCATAATTAAAGCACTCAAGTCTGCCTGTGTGGCTCACATCGGATCTCTGCCACTTACTAGCTATGTGACTTTAGAAAACTTTAATTCTAGGGCCAGCCCGTGGCTCACTCGGGAGAGTGTGGTGCTGATAACACCAAGGCCACGGGGTCGGATCCTATATAGGGATGGCCAGTTGGCTCACTGGCTGAGCGTGGTGCTGACAACACCAAGCCAAGGGTTGAGATCCCCTTACCGGTCATCTTTTAAAAAAAAAGAAAAACTTTGGGCCGAGCCCGTGGCGCACTTGGTAGAGTGCTGCGCTGGCAGCGCGGCGACGCTCCCGCCGCGGGTTCGGATCCTATATAGGACTGACCGGTGTACTCACTGGCTGAGTGCCGGTCACGAAAAAACGACAAAAAAAAAAAAAAAAAGAAAAAGAAAAACTTTAATTCTAAGCCTCAGTTTCTCCACCTGCAAAAACATGATCCACTTCATTAGGAATAAGACAATCATGTAAAACTCTCGGTCCCATAACATTATTTTGAGATTACCTAATCTAACCAGTTATACACTGTTATTATTATTAAGAGTAATAGAGTTGAACCACACTAACGTAATCTGTTAACAACAGGAGAAACGGGGGGGGCGAGAAAGGGGGGGTGGGGACAGTATGGGAACTGTCTGTACTTTCTGCTCAATTTCTCTGTAAACCTAAAACTGCTATAAAAATAAAGTCTATAAAAAAAAGTGACAGAGTTGATATTCAGCTTGCATACACTGGGATGGCCATATCAATCATCTATGATGTGTCTATCTTGACTGCTCTGTCTCCTTAGTGTCATGGTTGTAAAATATTTTTAACATCACCCCTGATGGTAACACTTTAACTTCAGTCCTTATATCTCTCCTGCTTTCTAAAACTGAAAGTTTTCCTGAAACCGAACTGGCAGACCTCTTGAAGGTTTTATCCCACACTTCATCTTATATTACTTAGTAAAATGTTTCTTCTCTCTTCTACTATACTGTAAAGTCTCTTAACACAAGGCCCATTTCAAATATATCTTAATTTTTCATTTCACCACCCTCTCCTCCCCCTCCACACTTCCTATGGTCCTTGACACTATGGTTTGCAGTGGTAGGGATGCCATAAGTATTTTTTTTTGGCAGCTGGCCTGTATGGAGATCAGAATTTTTTTTTTTTTTTTGGCAGCTGGTCAGTACAGGAATCTGAACCCTTGACCATGGTGTTACAATACCACACTCTAACCAACTAAGCTAACCAGCCAGCCCCATAAATATTTCTGAATGGAAGTCTTGTACAAGCAACCACTCCCTAGGTACTACTGTCCATAGTTGTTTGAAACTAGGAATCACCTGGGACATTTGTAAAAACTACAGTTGCCAAGGCCTCAATCTATACCCACTGAATCTGAAATGAGCAGCATGATGGGGGCTTATCTGGTAATCTCTGTTTCTAATAAACATACCAGACCATTCTTTTATCAAACAAGTTTGGGAAACATGACCCTAAATTATCAACCAAGATGTTGCTTTCTCTGTTCTGTCACACATCACCCAGTTTTTGAAAAACTTGCCTGCAATTTGAGGCTTTTATCCACATCTCACAGACACTGCTTTACTTAGAACTCACAGAAATATTAACCTTTTAGTTTTCTGTGAATCAATATTGTTTCTATCTTGATATATAATACCTTTGAAAATTAAGAGTTCTTATTGTATACAAATCCTTGTACCTCCCACCCACTGTACCTAAATCCAGTCTTATCTACCTACACTGGTACTAAAGTATGGCTTCTTTTCTCTCCCCCGCCTTTAAAAAAAAAAAAAAAAATGACTGGTAAGGGGATTTTAACCCTTGACTTGGCGTTATCAGCACCACACTCTCCCAAGTGAGCCATAGGCCGGCGCATTCTTTCCCTGTTTAATGGTGGTAAGGTACATCCTCCTCACTATCATTTAAAAAAAAGTATTTTGAGTGTCATTTTAGTCTTTCCAATTCATGACACATGTCATATAAATTCATGGCTGACTCATAAACAGCACACCTCGTAACAACGTTTAAAACACAGAGAACATCCTGTACAAACCCTAATGTTACCACCACATTGCAGAGCTCCATCCTGAGACAGCTACATCATTTCTGAACAATTAATGATGAGAGAGTGAAGGTTTCATAGCAAGGCCGGTGTCCTTTTACTCCCTCAAACTACAATAAGTCGCCTCCTGTCACAGCACAAGCTTTGGTCAACACTGACAAAATGAAACCTGCCGGAAACACAAAAGTATGGCGCGTCTCTCAAACCTTAGCTCTTTGAAATGACACTGAGCAGCCGACTCTGAGTCACAGCTACCAACATTTTTATCCATTTTCTGATGCTCCCAAGCTATTTTCTGCATAATAACTGCCCTCACAGTGCCTGAGGGAAAGATCCTTGAGTGAGAGACAGGTACCTCGGTCGGAGTCTCTGCTACCTGGCTGGGTAAACTTGAACAAATCCCTCCCAGGGCCTCAATCTCGTCAACTCAATAAAGAACTGAAAGGCTAGCCGGTCAGCTCAGTTGGTTAGACCATAGTGCTGTTAACACCAAGGTCCAGGGTTCGATCCCTATACTGGCCAGCCGCCAAAAAAAGAGAGCTGGACTTAGAAGACCCTTCAAGTCTCGTCCAACTCTAAGAAATTAAGAGCTGGGAGTCACCAGGGTAATCAAGACCCCAGTCCTGTAACATTACTTTGAGGTTACCTAATCTAACTCTCTCGCTTCAAGGACGAAGAATCCGAAGTGAAAAATCTCCTGACTCCCAGTCCACTGCTCTTCCCACATCACGCCGCCCCTTCCCGGAACACGAACACCTGAGAAAAAGGTGTTAACCCTGCCTCGACTCCAGTGACGGGCAGGCAGCCTAGTCCACCTGTTTTTTGTCCCTTGGCCACTTCCACCTGGTTAGAAGAGGCAAAGCGAGAGCGTATAGGCCAAACCCTAACTAAATCCGGACCACCCTACGCGGCGGCAGTCGCACCTGCTCCACAGCACGAGGTGAAGGTGGCCCTATCTCCACCCAAGCTCTCCTCAGGGCGAGCCTGCGACAGAGAAACAACTCCTGTCTCGATCCCAGATTGGCCCAGGTCGTCCCTCGCCCAGAGGCAGTCGCCTCGTGTGGCTGTACCTGCTCTGCCACGGCGTGACCCCGCGAAGCAACCTCAGACACCGGTGCCCTACGGACATCGCCATCTTGTCTCCTCCTTCTCAGCGGGCCACGCCTCTCTTTCACACGCTAGGCGCACGCGCGTAACGTCACGGGCCCCGCACTCACGGGCCAATGGGGGACGTGGAGCCTGGGGGCGGAGCCAACCAAACTCCGCCCTGTGGCTACTGCCGGTCCCCTGCAGTCTGGCGCCTCCAGAGCCGGTGAGTACAGGTGTGAGCCGGGGAGAGATCAGTCCTTTCCTCTGGCTTTCGTTTCCGCATGTGCGTGGAAAATCTGAGTCACCCATAGTCCGAGAATGTCTTATCAACTGATCTAACTCTCTCATTTTACATATGGGGAAACTGAGGACATCCACGACTCAGCTACCATCATTAAGCGCCAGGTTGTGTTGTGAGCACTTTACACACGTGGTGTCATATCATTCTTACCTCTCACCTCTGTGCTGCCAGGGAGACCAGAAGCAAGCGGTCTTGGATCACCGAGAAATGCAGCTGGTCGTCAAACTAGGTGCCTGGTGTGACGGTGCTTGCTCCTGTAAAGATTCCTGATCTTCAGTTTTAAGAGGAAAACAAGTTTCCAATAGTATCTGCTACTTTTTACTGAGCACTGACTTAGAGACTCACAGCTAGCCCTGAGACATCCACATTTTAAAGATGAGGACCTGAGACTCAGGCTAAGCAACATGCTCAAGGGCACATGCTCAAAGGCTGTAAAGTAGAAAAGCCAGAATTTGAACGCAAGTCTCTGACTCCAAAACCCATGATCTAAACATTCTTCCTTGTAAGCCCTTTGCCTAGAATTTGGCTGAATTTGGGTCCAAAAAATGAAAGAATACGGCCCTGCTTTATTCCTCTGCTAAGCTACTAATCACCGTTGTTTTCACCAAACATTGGAACCTGAAGGAGAAATATACTGCCTGATGCTTGCTGTTATTTCTGTGTAGTTATTTAAGTTCGACTAGGACATAACTAGCCCCTGTGTATCAGTACTTCCTTCCTTTTTATGACTAAATAATATTCCATTGTATGGATATACACTTTTGTTTATCTATTCACCAGTTGATAGACATATAGATCATTTCTACCTTTTGGTGATTATGAATAAAGCTACTGTAAATATTCATGTATAAATTTTTGTGTGTACATGCGTTTTTATTTCTCTTGCGTATATACCTAGGAGTGGTATTGCTGGGTTTTATGGTGATGACTCAGTGTTGAATTGTTTGAGGAATTGCCAGATTGTTTTCCAAAGCGGATGCACAATTTAACATTCCTATCAGCAATGTACATGGATTCCAATTTCACCACATCCTCACCAACATTTGTTATTTTCTGGGATTTTAAAAATAATATCCATCCTAATGGGTGTGAAGTGGTATCTTGTGGTTTTTGATCTGCATTTCTCTGATGACTAATGACGTTGAGCATCTTTTCATGTGTTTATTGGCCATTTGCATATCGTCCTTGGAGAAATGTCTATTTAAATCCTTTGACCATTTTTTTAATTGGGTTATTTGTCTTTTTTTGTTGACTTCTTGATATAGTCTAGATACAATTTCCTTATCAGATGTATGATTTGCAAATATTTCCTTCCCATTCTGTGGGTTGTCTTTTTACTTTCTTGATGGTGTCATTCAAAGCAGAAAAGTTTTTTAATTTTTTTTTTTTTTTTTCAAAGATGACCGGTAAGGGGATCTTAACCCGTGACTTGGTGTTGTCAGCACCACGCTCAGCCAGTGAGCGAACCGGCCATCCCTATATAGGATCCGAACCCGCAGCCTTGGTGTTATCAGCACCACACTCTCCCGAGTGAGCCACGGGCTGGCCCTAAATTTTTTTAATCTTGAGGTCAAGTTTATCTATTTTTTCTTTCATTGCTTGTGCTCTTGATGTCTAAGATCTAAGAATCATCTGCCAAATCCACGGTCTTGAAGATTTACACCTACATTTTCGTCTAAGTTATAGTTTTAGCTCTTACATTTAGGTCTTTGATCCATTTTAAGTTTTGTATATAATGTGAGGTAAAGATTCAACTTCGTTCTTTTGCCTGTGACTATCCAGTTGTCCATTGATTGATCTTTTTTTTTCTTTCCTTTTTTTCTTTTTTTTTTATGGCGTCTCACCGGTATGGGGGTCCGTCATTAATTGATTTTTATTTGTTAAATCAACCTTGCATTGCTAGTCATAGTGTAATATCCTTATTATATATGACTGGATTCAAAATTGTTAATATTTGTTTAGGATTTTTACATCTATTTTTTGAGAGAGATTGAACTATTTTTGACTTTATTTTTGTTATGTCCCTGTCAGGTTTTTGTTATAAATGAGCTGCAAAGTGTATTTCTCTGGAAAGTGTGTCTAAGATTGATGTTACATATTCCTTAAAATTTGGAAGAACTCACAGCAAAGTTATGTGGACATAGAAATTCTACATGTGAAGATTTTTAATTACAGATCAAATAAATTTATTAAATGCATATTTTTTTCAGGTTTTCTATTCTTGTGTCAGTGTTGGTAAACAGTTTTTTTCTAGGAATTTGTCCATCTTATCTAAAATTTCAACTAATTGGCACAAACTTGTTCACAATATTCTCCTATACTCTTTTTAATGTCTGTAGGATCTTTAGTAATGTACTTATATTCTTTCCCAATATTGGTGAATTTGTGAAGTTTTTCTTTTTTCCCCCATTAATCAGTCTTGCTAGAGGTTTATTAATTTTATTTTTTTAAAAGAACACATTTTAACTTTGAATATTTTCTCTATCGTACATTAATTCATTAATGCCTACTTAGATGTATTATTTCTTTCTACTTTCTTTGGGTTTAACATACTGTTCTATTCTTGAGAATATACTTAGATCATTTGTTTTTCAGCCTTCTTTTCTAATATATGCATTTAAGGCTATAAATTTATTTCTAAACACACATTTTGCCATATCTTCTATTTTGAGCTGCTATATTTTCAACATTACTCAGTTTGAAATACTTTTAAGGTATATTGTGATTTCTTCTTTGACCCCCAGGTTAATAGCATATTGCTTATTTTAAAAAGCATTTGGATGGTTTCGAAACCCATACCAGCCAGCCACCAAAAATTTTTTTTTATTTTGAAAAAAGTTTTTAAAAAAGCATTTGGAACTTTTCTAGTTTATTATTTTTTTTATACTGGATATTTAACATAATTCCACTGTGTTCAGAGAATATATTTGGAATTTCAATCTTTTATATTTGTTGAGACTTGCTTTTGTGGCTCAAGTATTGTTAATTTCTTGTACATGCCAATTAGGTAAAATCAATTAATCAGGTTTTCAGATCTTCTATACCCTAATTTTTGTTTACTTGTTCTATCAATTATTGAAAGAGATATGTTCATATCACCAACTATAATCTAGATATTTCTATTTTTCCTTTTAGTTTTGTCAATTTTTACTTTATATATTAGCCCATTTCTGCTGCTTGTAGCAGAACACCTGAAACTCAGTAATTTGTAAAGAAACAAAATTTATCACCTACAGTTTCGGAGGCTGGGAAGTCCAAAGTCCAGGAACACATCTGGTGAGGGCCTTGTTGGTGGGTGTTGATTCTTCACAGAGACGCAGGGTATCACACGGTGAGAATGGCAGGAGTAGAGAGAGCTTACTCCTCACTTGCTCTATTTTTAAAGTCATCAGAACCACACCTGTTATTCCATGAATGGTCAATCCATTCACCAGAGCAGTACTCACAATCTAATCACCTCTTAAAGGCTCCACCTTTCAATTACCATAGTAGGATTTCACACCCTTTTGACACTATCACAGTGGGGATTGAGTTTCTAATACTGGAAATTTGGGGGACACAATTCAATTCATAGAACTTTACAAATTGTAAAATTTGTGCAAATTCTAGATTGTTATATCTTACTTCTGTATTTGCCTTTATTACCATTATAAATGTCACTGATTATCTCTAATAATGCTATGCCTTAAAGTCTAACCGTATCTAATATTAGTATAGCTATACCATACTTTTTCTTTTTGTTTAGTGTTTACATAGTATGTTTTTTTCCATCATTATGTCTTCAAACTCTATGTGTCATATTTAAAGTGTGTCTCTTGAGGGCTGGCCCTTGGCTCACTTGGGAGAGTGTGGTGCTGATAACACCAAGGCCACGGGTTCGGATCCCTATATAGGGATGGCTGGTTAGCTCACTTGGGAGAGCATCGTGCTGACAACACCATGTCAAGGGTTAAGATCCCCTTACCAGTCATCTTTTTAAAAATAAATAAATAAAATAAAATAAAGTGTGTTTCTTGTAAACATGTATTGTTGGATCTTGTTTTTTAATTTAGTCTGACAATATCTTTTAAGTGGACATGATTAGTTACTATTAGACCGTCATTAGTTACCAATACATTTGGATCGAAATCTGCTCCTACATTTGTTTTCTGACCAAATTGTTCTATTTCTTTTCCTCTCTTTTCTCACCTACTCTTGGATAGATCACGTTTTTAAAAAAAGTTATTCCATTCTTAACACCAAGGTCAAGAGTTTTTGGATCCGCTTATTGGCCAGCCACCAAAAAAAAAAAAGAAAGAAAATTCCATTCTTTCCCATTAGTTAGCTCATTAGTTACAATGTCTATACTAACGTTTTAAAGGTTACCCTAGAGATGAAAATATGTATGTTTGCTTTTTCTAAAATTTAGGTAAAATTTACATACACAGAAATGCATAAATCTTAAGTATAATTCATATATGCTTCATATCATTCAACATTATTTTAGCTCAAAATAATGTTGAGATTCAAGTATGTGGTTGCATATATCAGTAGTTCAATCATTTTTATTGAGCTTTTGTGTGTGTGTGTGTGTGGCTGGTTGTTGCAGGGTATTGGACCCTTGACTTTGGAGTTACAAGGCCACACTCTAACCAACTGAACTAAGGGGCCAGCCCAGTCATTTTTATTGCTAGATAGTATTACATTGTATAAACATATCACAGTTTGCTTATCTATTCTGCTATTGACAGGCATTTACATTCTTCCTGATTTGGGGTTATTATGAATAAAACTTCTATAAAGTTACTTGTACAAGTCTTAGGTGAACAGGGGCTTTCGTTTCTCTTGGGAGTGGAAATGCTAGGTTGAAGAGTAGATATTATGTAACTTTATTTTAAAAATTGCCAGTTTTTCAAAGAAGTTGTATCATTCAACATTTCTACCAACAATGTATGAGAGTTCTGGTTGCTCCACATTTCACCAACATTAATTTTAGCCATCCTGATGGATATGATGGGGTATCTCATTATGGTCTCAATTTATATTATCCAGAAGATTAATAATATTAAGCACTGTTTCATGTGTATATTGACCATTCATATATCTTCTCTCATGAAGTGTATGCTCAAGTCTTTTTCATTTTAAAAATTGGAATTTTTATTATTGAGTTGTCAGAGTTGTTTATGTATTTTGTGTTTTTTTAAAGATGACTGGTAAGGGAATCTTAACCCTTGACTTGGTGTTGTCAGCACCATGCTCTCCCAAATAAACTAACCAGCCATCCCTATATAGGGATCCAAACCCATGGCCTTGGTGTTATCAGCACCACACTCTCCCAAGTGAGCCACGGGCCAGCCCCTTGTTTATGTATTTTGGATAGAAGTTCTTTGTCAGGTATATACATGTTGCAAGCATTTCTTCCAGTATGTGGCTAGCCTTTTCCTTTTCTTAATGGGGCCTCTTTATAAAGAGAAGTTTTAGATTTTGATGAAGATCAAGTTATTAATGTTTTTATAGCTAGTTTTTCAGTCCTAAGAAATCTTTGCCTACCCCAAGGTTATAAAGATATTCTTCCGGCTTCTGGTCAAGATGGCGGAATAGACGGTCTCCAGTGTCACTCTCTCCCACAAATCAACCGATTCACAACTATAAAAAAGCAACAACAGCCAAGCTAGGGCAGCTAGAGCTCAGGGGAAGAGGAGGAGATACCTACGGAGTGCATGAAGGCGAGAGAAGCCATGATGAGAGAAAGAAAAAACCACTCTGACTGTTTTGAGCCCCAGCCAGGTCCAGGCTGGAGCTGCTGAGTGCATGGAGCAGGAGCCAGAAAAAGCTACAGCTGTGTCCTTCGGATGAAGTTGCTTGGAGGCGGCAGGGGAGAAGAGTGCCATGGTGGCCTCCAGGCCAGCAAGACCACTAATAAGGTTCCCGTGGACCCACATAGGAGCAAAGAGCCACAACAACTGAAAAAAAGGAGCCACTCAGAGGCCAGTGAGTCATCGCAAGGGACCGGGGCATGGCCCGTCCCAAGGGAAGTGTTTGCAGCATGGGTGGTGGGGTAGACAGGCCCACCAGGAGAACACTGAGACACAGCAAGGACAGCTGATCTGCGCACTTGTAGGGAACGTGAAGGAAAATGGTCAGGGCCCCTCAGATGTTCAGAATCTTGCCGAGCATTTGATGTAAATAGGCACGTGCACCCAGGTGTTCCTTGGTTAGTGCCTAATGTAATTGCGCATGTGCACCCAGGTGTCCTGGGTTATGACTTAAGTATAAAGGATGAGTGGCTCTGATCTATGGGGGCCCCCCCACCCCTGGGAGTTCACAGGAAGGCCACTACTGCTGCTGGAGGCTGTTGCTGTAAGTTGTTGCTGCCAGTGCCCCTGGGACCCTCTGAGAGGCTACTGCTGACAGAGCTCATGTTGTCTGCCAACGGCTCGCAGGATCTTTCCCAGTTACGTAGTGTGGACCTGCATGTGAGGTGTCTAGTGACCCAGTCTGTACAATGGGCTTGAAGGGTTGGAACCCTAGCCCTGACAATACTAATGGAAACTTAGTATAACTAAAATAATGAAATGTTTTGACTTTAGTTATGAATTGTTTTAACAATAAAATTGGCTACGATGGCAGGAGTCCGACAATAGCCCTAACCAGACAATTGGTATAGTCATGTAGCTTTACAACCCCAATCAGAGAAGGACCACTCAGAGGAGACTGGTCAGGAATATAGAATTTCACGGGGTGCAGTTTGGTGAAAAGACTCAGGCACAGGCCAGAGTTTCTACACAACCCAGGTGCACCAGATCTCTCAAGAGCCGGAAGTACCTATAAAGTTAACCATTAAAACATGAGCTGCACAAAAAGTCTTCCCTAGGGAATCAGCAATTTAGCTCAACCACACAGCTCAAGTACTGGTCCCCACAGGAAGTTCCCCCATTTTAGAAGTAAGCAAAGGACAACAAATTAGTCCCAGCACAGAGTTTAAATGGTGGGAACAGCAAATAATCCAGCACAGAAATGAAAAAAAAACAAAGTACCTGCAACCAGAGACAAAGTTTCATATTGACTAGTAAAGGTCTCATTTCACCAAACAATACCTGTAACACCTAGAAGGACCAGAAGTCCCCTGGGCTACCAAGCCAGAAAGAGGGGAGGGCTGAGTGTCTCAGCAATGCCCCACAAAACCTGCAACCAATCCCCAGGGTGGAGGATGAGGGCCTCGGTCACGACCCCCACGACACACATAGCCAACCCAGAGGTGACCACTGAGCCACCATAGGAAGCGCCCCGGGCTCTCCCAAGCCAGGGTGGTGGGGGACCTCGGGCCTTGGCCACCCCCCCATTGACATGCACAACCAGCCCAGTAACGACCACCAAGGCACATCAAGAAGGGCCCCGGGTTCCCAAGCTGGGATGGTGGGTGGCAAGGGCTTTTGCCACACCTTCCTGACATCTGCACCCAGCCTGACAATGACCAAACCAGAGCTGGAAGCCCCCTGGTCTCCTCTGTGGGAATGAGGGGGGTGCCACAGACCTCAATCCCACCCCTACTCCTTCCTCCTTCTTCCATCCCATTTCCTTCTCCTTTCCCCTCTTCCCCTCTCTCCCAACTGCTCCACAACAACATCCTAGAACGTAAAAAATATCAATAAAATTACATTTTCTTTAAAAAAAAAATCTTCCGGGCCGGCCCATGGCTCACTCGGGAGAGTGTGGTGCTAATAACACCAAGGCCACAGGTTCGGATCCCATATAGGGATGGCCAGTTAGCTCACTGGGTGAGCTTGGTGCTAACAACACCAAGTCAAGGGTTAAGATCCCCTTACTGGTCATCTTTAAAAAAAATAAAAATAAATAAATAAATAAAAATAAAAATAAAATTTTCCATGCTTTTTTAGAAGGTTTATTGTTTTATCTTTTACATTTTGATGTATGGCTCATCTCACATTAGTTTAGGTGGATTAAGTTAGGTTCATCTTTCCATGCGCTTATCCAATAGTTCCAGCATTATTTGATGAAACCTTTTTTCCCCTTTGAATTGCCTTGGCATTTTTGTCAAAATCAACTGCCCGTTCATGTGCGAGTCTATTTCTGGGCTCTAATGATCTCCATTTGTTCCACTGATCTATCTTAATTACTGTTGCTTTATTATAAGCCTTGAAATCAGGTGGTATGGATTCTCCAACATTTTTTCTTCTCTTTTAAGATTGTTTTGGTTTAGATCCCCATACCAACAAGCTGCCAAAAAAAAAAAAAAAAAAAGTTTTGGCTTTTTTAGTTCCTTTGCATTTCCATGACAACTTTAGAATCAGTTTGTCAACTTCAACAAAAATGCCTATTCAGATTTTGATTGGGATTGTGTTGAATCCAGAAATCAATTTGAGGAAAATTGACATTTTAACAATATTCAGCCTCCAAATCTATAGACCTGATAAATCTCTCCATTTTCGACTTTTTACAGTCAGAAGAATGGTTAAACTGTAAGTTAGTACCTTTGCTCCATCCTGGGCAATGCAAACATCTTAGGACATTTTAATTCCATTTATCACCTTCAGGCTTTTTGTGTTAATATTGTTATGCATTTTTATTCTACTAGAATTTGTTTTGTTTTTACAAAAATGTGCATAGCAGCTTTATTCATAAAATTCCAAAACTGGAAACAACCCAAATATCCATCAGCTAGATTATGGACAAACAAATTATGTTATATTCATACAATGGAATGCCACTGTGCAACAAAAAAACGAATGAACTAATAGGACACACAATAAACAACATGGATGAATCTCGAAAACATTACATTGAACAAAATAAGTCAGACACCATAGAGTAATATTGTCTGGTTGCAATGATATGAAATTCAAAAACAGGCAAAACTAGGCTATGGTGATAGAGTTCTGAACAGGTGTTTTCCTCAGGGCAGGGGTGATTAACTGGGAAGGTGCTTGAGGGAACTTTCTGGAGCAATGGAAATATCTGGGTGATGATTACACAGATGTATACATTTATCAGAACTCACTAAACAATACATTTAAGTTCTGTGCACTCTGCGGTGGGTAAACTATACATCAATAAAAAGAAAAAATCTGGGAAAAACAAAAACTACTGAATGAGGGTTGGGTGAAGAAGTTTGCTCCACGAAAACTTCTCCAGTTTCTCTCTGACTTGTCCTGTAGTCAGAGTTTTGAAAAAAACAGTTTGCTACTTTTGTTTTTCAGAAACCACTTCTGGAATGACCCTTTTAAAGCCCAGGCTCACTGTACAGGTGAGGGACATGAACATTCATTTCCTTGTAGCCCACCGTCACTCTAGGTCCTAGCACTATTTCAAAGGTGGAGGAAATACTGTAGCTGCTTGAGATAGATTTGAAGGAATTTGCTATGGTTAAGTGAAAATTCTCTGCTCAAGACTCCTTTGGCTACTTCCCGGCTGTCTTTTGACATCCAGAGGACTGGAAGCTTACAGCTACTTCTGTGTTGACAATGGTTTTCTGCTCAGAGTAAGAAAACAGTGTATGGATTTCATGTGTTGTCAGATTTTGTTTCATCTCATTTTTCTCTTAAGTTATTCCATATTGTTTTTTTTTTTTTTTTTTTTAAAGATGACCGGTAAGGGGATCTTAACCCTTGACTTGGTGTTGTGAGCACCACGCTCAGCCAGTGAGCGAACCGGCCATCCGTATATGGGATCCGAACCCGGGGCCTTGGTGTTATCAGCACCGCACACTCCCGAGTGAGCCACGGGCCGGCCCTAAGTTATTCCATATTGGATTGGTGAGTTCCCTGGTAAAATCCTAAGGGATGGAGGACTTTCCTGAGTCTAAATAGAGATGGCAGATCCTCTACAGCAGGAGTTGGCAAAGTAGGACTCACTGCCTGTTTTTTGTAAAGAAAGTTTTATTGGAACACAGCTATACCCACTTGCTTATACATCATCTATGGCTGCTTTAGTGCTACAACAGCAGAGCTGAGTAGCTGCAACAAGACCATATGGCTTGCAAAGTCTAAAATATGTTCTCTCTGGCCCTTTACAGAAAAAGTTTGCTGACCCCTGATCTAGAGAACCCCACATGGCCAGGCAGAGAGAGTAACTGGGGGACTCCACTTGGTTGTTCTTGGTAGAGATGGCATCAGAGGTGGGAGCTGGCCACACCTTCAAGTATAACATATGGGAGGGGGTTTGTATGTAGTTCACCAAAAGGAAAGAGTATCTCCGTGGGATGATTATGTTCTTTGACCTTCAGTTACTTCCAAGACTAGAATTCAGATTGGCATCAGAGGAATCTGGATCAGGGAGCAAATGGTCTTGGGATACGTGGGGAAAGACAGAGGGCTTACTGGAGAGCCCAAAATCTTTATTTTTTTTTTTGGTGGCTGGCTGGTATAAGGATCGAATCCTCGACCTCAGTGTTGGGAACTTGAAATCCTTGTGGAAAAGGTAAGGGAGGGCTTGCTGATGAGTCCAGAGGGTGCAAAACGGCAGGTACAGACCTGGCCAGTCCAGAGGAACAAAGGTCATGACCTCCAGCATCTCATCTCCTATCCGAGGCTCCAGTTGGTTGTGGCCACACAAACTTCCTATAGAAATCCTAGCACAATTTTGCAGAGAAGAGTAATCATTACCATACTTTTCAAGAATGAACAAAAAAAATTAAAAGATACCTATATATTCTTAAAACTTAAAAGGGCTGGAATGTGTATACATATGTATGTATGTGTACCTATGTACATGTATGTATATCTGTATATCTGTATTTATGTATATATACAGTATATGTATGTATATATATATATGAATATATACAAGGGTACTCTTGGAAAAATAGAATAAAAAGATAATATGAATCTTTCCATTAACTTTTTGAAGTATCTTCATACATATACCACCCTTCTTAAGAATTATATACATATACGTAT
Source organism: Cynocephalus volans (assembly GCF_027409185.1). Taxonomy (NCBI): domain Eukaryota; kingdom Metazoa; phylum Chordata; class Mammalia; order Dermoptera; family Cynocephalidae; genus Cynocephalus; species Cynocephalus volans. The sequence continues at coordinate 205,140,749 of NC_084461.1, forward strand.
ATATGTCTCTCTGTGTGTAAAATTTTTACATACAAAATCTTTAAGCCCTCCTTCCAGCTATGAAATTCTAAAATTTTAAAGAAATATGTGCCTGATTTGGGATCCTGTTCCATACAATTATCAAATAATAAGTTCTAGATTGTGTCTACTTAATAGGGGAAGTGGAGAGGGACTGGAGAAAGATGAGAAGGAGGGAGTGAAATAGGGAGAAAATGTAAGATTCAGAGACAGAAAGAAACATGCCCATTGTGAGCTGCCGGTAAGAAAAGCAGACTGTAAGAAAGGAGGGTGGGGCAGGTTCTCGTGGCCTCTCCTCTGGCTGTGGCCTCACAGAAAATATTATGAAAGTTCTTTAAAAGCTGTGTTGTAGACCTAAATGTAGGCAGATTAACCAGTCAGTAGGGCAGAATTCACCACAGGATCTCAACTGGCCACCTTTGTTGGCTCAAGAAAAACTGTCTTCATGCCACAAGAGGAGCGGATAAACAGAAGTAGCTTATTTACCTGAAACAGATGTGTGCACTTGTGCAGTTTAAGTGAAGAAATCACCTCAGAGCAGCTCCTGGGGATTACTGGACAACAGTAACCGAGTTCTAGATCTTCCATTTGCCACTGATAACCCCCAAAGCATCATCAGCTGTGCTCATTACTGCAACATAAGTGGCTAGGAGAGAGCTTATTTTCCTAGCCTATAGAAATAGAAGAAATGGCTACTGACTGTAGAAAGAGATAGTCTCAAAATTTAAAACATGCTCCCTGCACATCAATGCTCGCTTTCGCTGTGTCCCCTCAGAAGGAAGAAGTGTCCACTTTTGTGTCCAGGAGGGGTGAGGCACCCAGCGCCTTTCTTCTGAATAGGCTGGTGGTGTGTGAGCACAGAGGGAAGGAAACTCAGCAGCAGGGGATAGGGGTGGGGTGAGGGTGGGGGTGGGGGTGGGGGGTGGAGGTGGGGCCGGATAGGTCCTTTTGAAACAAGCTCTGCACTGACTAGTTATGTGACCCTGTCTGGACGTCTTAACCATACCGATCCTCGATGACTTATCTGTACATCTGAATATCGCTTACCTCATGGAATTGAGAGGACGAAATGATGCAGTGTAAATTCCAAAGCACCGGGTAGGTTCAAATTCTTCAACTGGCTACTAAGCATTCATTTCTTGAGATTTCTCTATCGCCGCTAGGGGGCAGCATTAGCCTACTGATTAAGAATGTGCACTCAACCCTGTGACTCAGCTTTCCATTTTCAAAACATTTTTGCAAACAGTGTGAATGGTGGTGGCAGGGCTGTGTTACGGCGTTCATGGGTCCTAGGTACTTTTGCCTTAGTGAACCAAAAAAAAAAAAAGTTATGTTTTGCAACTGTGTTAGCATAAAGACTATTGTCTTTATGAATACATATTTATAAATTAAGGCCCAATTCATTATTATTACATAAATTTTATTATTTAAAAAATTAAAATTAAAACACTGTTGTGGGCCCCTAGCACTTTTCCTACTGTGTCTACGTGTTAAGTCGGTCCTGGGTGGTGGGGGGCAGGGCTACGCCATCACTCCTGATGCAGTGAGGGAAGCTTGGGCTTTGGAAAGGTCTGAGTCTTGGCTGGTTCTCTTATAAGTGGTGAGTATTAGTTTTCTAGGGCTGCCATAACGAAATACACAGACTGAATGGCTTAAACAACAGACATTTATTTTTTCACAGTTCTGGAGGCTGGAAGTCTAAATTCAAGGTGTTGGCAGGTTTGGTTTCCTCTGAGGCCTATCTCTTTTGCTTACAGATGGCCACCTCCCACTGTGTCCTCACCTGGTCTTTCCTCTACTCACACATCCCTGGTGTCCCTTTGTATGTCCAAATTTCCTCTTATAAGGACACAAAGATTAAATTAGGGCCCACACTAATGGCCTCTTCAACTTAATCACCTCTTTAAAGGCCCTATCTCCAAATACAGTCATATTCTGAGGGTAATGGGAGTTAAAATTTCAACTTATGAGTTTTGGGGCAACACAAATCAGCACAAAGCCCAGTGTGACCTTGAGCAGTTGTTTGATGGCTCAAAATTTGTTTCTCCACGTTAAAATGGGGAAATATTGGTAACTGCTTAATAGGCACAACAGGATTTTTTGTTAGGGTGATGAAAATGTTCTCAAACTAGATAGAAGTGATAGGTGTACAACATTGTGAATGTACTAAATGTCACTGAATTGTTCACTTTAAAATGGTTAATTTTGGGCTGTTCCATGGCTCACTCAGCAGAGTGTGGAGCTGATAACACTAAGGCCATGGGTTCGGATCCTATGTAGGGATGGCCGGTTAGCTCATTGGCTGAGCGTGATGCTGACAACACCAAGCCAAGGATTGAGATCCCCTTACTGGTCATCTTTAAAAAAAAAAAAAGGTTAATTTTAACAACAAAAACCCCAAACAACCTAATTTAAAAATGGGCAATGGACTTGAGTAGACATTTCTTCAGAGAAGAAATGCAAATGGCTGATAAGCACATGTTCAACATACCAGTTGTTAGGGAAATGCAAATCAAAACCACAATGAGATACCACTTCACACCCATTGGGATGGCTATAACCACAAAAAAAAAAAAGAAAGAAAGAAAAAGAAAGAAAGAGAAGAAAATAACAAGTGTTGGCAAGGATGTGGGGAAATTGGAATCCCTGTACACTGCTGGTAGGAATGTAAAATGGTACAGCCCCTGTGGGAACCAGTTTGGCAGTTTCTCAAAAAGCTAAACATAGAATTACCATATGATCCAACAATTCCACTCCTAGGCATATACCCAAAGGAATTGAAAGCAGGCACTTGAATAAACACTTTTACGTCAGTGTTCATCGCAGCATTATTCACAACAGTCAGAAAGTAGAAAAAGACCCAACTGTCTATCAACAGATGAACAGGTAAACAAAATGTGGTATATACACACAATAGTACATTATTCAGCTTTAAAAAGAAATGTAATTCTGATATATGTTACAAGGATAAAATGTGAAGACCTTACGCTTGTGAAATAAGCCAGACACAAAAAGACAAATATTGTATGATTCCACCTATATGAGATACCTAAAGTAGCAAATCCATAGAGACAGAAAGTAGAATGGTGATTTTCAGGGGCTGGAGGGATGGGGGAATGGGAGTTACTGCTTAATGATTATAGAGTTTTTGTTTGGGGTAATAAAAAATTTTTGGAAATAGTGGTGATGGTTATACAACACTGTGAATGTACTTAATGCCACTGAATTGTATACTTAAAAATGGTTACAGTAGTAAATTTTATATTATATATACCACAAAATATACAAAACACCAGAATATATAAAAATATTTTTATTCGTTCTAAAAAAAAGGTTAATTTTATGTTATGTGAATTTCACCTCAATTTAAAAAATGGGGGAACATCAACCATGAGTTACATTTGGGGTTCAATCAGGATATGAAGGGAATAGGTGGGCAGTTCAGGACTAGAGACAAAGAAATGCATCTCAAGTGTCCTGGAAAAGCACAAAAAGATTAGCCTTCAACAAGCATTTGTCAAGGGCTTACTTCTTATTAAGCCATCTGGTTAGACCCAGAGAATCCCAGTCATGATCCCAAGTCTTCTAGGAGCTCACCACCCCTTGAGGGAGACAGACTTATTGACCATTACCTTCACTACAGTGTGAGATGTTCTAGAAGAGTTGTACATATATAAAGAGATTTGGAGGTGGACAGCTGGCTACTAGGGCCTAACTGCTCAGAATGAGGTGACAAGTCCTGTGGTGGAGGTCCTCACACTGGGCTGTGTGGAGGGGCCAGCTGCAGAGGCTGGGCTGAGGTTCTCTACAGCCTCAGTCTACAGAATCAGAATATCCCATTTTTATTTCCCAGGAATCATAGTGGCTTCAACATGGCATTTAGGACTATGCAAGAAATTTGGTAAATAACAATGCCATAAGATGAGAGACAGAAAAGATCCCATTGGAAAAGAATTGATTATTGTCAGTGTGACATTTATGACTTGATTTGGGTGAGTACACTCCAGCTTGAGGGTGTTGAAAAAGCCACCTGCCTAGAAACCCACCTGCCTGCCTGCCCACAATGACACTGTGTGCTAATGGCACATGTCACTCTGTCCCCTCTTCTACTTTCTTGTTCTTCATAGGCCTCATCACTACCTGACATATATATTTTTTAGGTTATTTGCTTATCACTTAAGTCTCCTACTAGAATATAAATTCCACAATAACAAAAACTATCTTCTAGGTTTCCACATGTTGCATATGCAAGGGACAGGGATCTAGACAATACATCCATTAACACCAAACCTAACTCTCTGTTTAAGTCTGAATATTCTGGCCTACTCGAATATTTGACTTCTCAGCATATATAATTTGAAGTCAGTAGACTTTTTGGTGATAAAGAAGAGGCTATGTAGATTAAAATTACACCCATTGTTAGTTATAAGCAAGAACCAAAAACCAATTTTAAGCATGTCTGAATAACCCCAATATAGCTATCTAACTCTATGAATTAACTTCTGCTTTTTTTTTTTTTTTTTTTTTTTTTGTCGTTTTTTCGTGACCGGCACTCAGCCAGTGAGTGCACCGGTCAGTCCTATATAGGATCCGAACCCGCGGCGGGAGCGTCACCGCACTGCCAGCGCAGCACTCTACCAAGTGCGCCACGGGCTCGGCCCTAACTTCTGCTTTTTGACATTACCCTCAATGCTCTTTAGAAACTGATGTCCCAGCCTGTTATAGGCTTTACCAACTTCCTGTAATTTTTCTTCCTACCATTCATCATAGTTTGCCATTTTCTACCCAGTTATTACAATTTAAAAATTACCACTTAACTCTATCTTGCCTCTGTTTGTTCACCATCAAATCCCTAGGACCTCCTACAATGCAGGGACATGGTAGGTGTTAAACACATACTCTACTTGAATGAATGATTCAAAGCAGTTTATATGCCACTGAAAGGTGTAGAACCAAGTGATTCTACACCTGAGAAATGGAAAAGGTGAACCAACTGTTTTATAAAGCATTGTGCTTTTTGGCTGTTAGTCAATTGAACACTGGAATTTTTCCCATCCTAGATGCTACCTTTCTTCCCAGCCAGCAGTCTCCCCTTAAGGTTCCCACCCCCACCCTCACTTGAGATGGCCCCTGAGGCAAGGAGAGGAGTGGAGAAGCTGACCTGGCTCAAGGACAGTCTCTGCAGGGGCCCAGGACTGTCGGAAGGAGAGGGCTCCCTGGACCTCCCCTCTGCTGCAGGCACCCAGGAGGCAGCCCACCCAGTCTAACCCTTATAGACCCTCAGAGGAGAGGACAGTGCTTCCAACCAGATCTCTATGAGGCAGGGTCCTGGCTCCAGACCCTCTTCACCTCCCTGATGCGTCCTTCAAAGACATCCACTCCAGCCACACTTGGTACTGGGCACAGCACTCCACCTTCACCAGCCCGACATGGTAGAAGGAGCACAGAATTTGAGGTGGACCCGGTTCCAATACCAGGACCTCGGTTTGATCCCAGTTCTTCCACCAATGAGCTGCTGACCTAGAGCAAGTAACTCAGTCTCTGTTCAGTTTCCTCATTTTAAAGGTGGGAACAAGGTGACCCAGCTCACAGGGTAATTGTGAGGATTTGTAACAACATGATCTGTGTGCAGCACAAAGGACGTGCTTGGTAAGTGGGGGTTGCTCTTGTCATCTTCACTGTGATCATTACAGGGCTGCTCTCTCTAGACCCTATCAGTGCCCCTCTTTCTTCCTCCCCTTCCTGACTCCTCCCATCAGAAGTATTTGCTTCAGCCATCCACTTATTTATTCATTCATTTAATAATTATGTATTTTTCTAGGTATGGGGGTGGGCGTTCATGCCTTCGTGAAGCTTAAGTTCTAGTGGGTGGAGACATCCGGGTGAGATGCTGCTTCATCTCTGTTCTTAAGAGTTCAATGTCCCCCCCACAACAAAAAATTTTAATTTGTTTTATTGTATGATGTTTGTTGCATAAGGATAATTACTACTGAAAACTGTAAGGCTCTGTGTATTTTATTTAATTAATTAATTAATTTATTTATTTTGTCATTTTTGTGACCAGCCGCACCGCGCTCAGCCAGTGAGTGCACCGGCCATCCTTATATAGGATCCGAACCCGTGGCGGAAGCACTGCTGCGCTCCCAGCGCTGCACTCTCCCGAGTGCGCCACGGGGTCGGCCTTTTATTTATTTATTTTTTAAAGATGACCGGTAAGGGGATCTTAATCCTTGACTTGGTGTTGTCAGCACCACGCTCTCCCAAGTGAGCCATGGGCTAGCCTCTGTTACTTTAAAAGATAATTATTAGCTATAAGAGTCTGAAGACAGGTGATGGTGCAATCTAAGTATTAAAAACTGTCTTAGTCCTTTTTGTGCTCCTATAACAGACTCCCACAGACTGGGTAATTTATAAATTACAGAGATTTGGGCTGGCCAGTTAGCTCAGTTGCTTACAGTGTGGTATTATAACACCAAGGTAAAGGGTTTGGATCCCTGTACCAGCCAGCTGCCAAAAAATATAAATAAATAACAGAAACTTATTTTTCACAGTTCTGGAGACTGAGAAGTCCAAGATCAAAGAACCAGAAGTTTTGGTCTCTGGTTCAAAATGGTGTCTTGTAGCTATGTCCTCCAGAGAGGAGGACTGCTGTGTCCTCACACAGCAGAGGCGGAAGGGAGTGAACCCACTCCCACAGCCCTTTTTGTAGCAGCATTAATCAATGCATGACTATGGAGGCCTCATGACCTAAATACCTCCCACTGGGACCCACCTCACAACACTGTTGCATTGGGGATGAAGTTTTCAACATGTGAATTTTGGGGGGCACATTCAGACCATAGCAAAAACTAATTCCAAAAATTACACATTTAAAATGTCACATGATTAACTTTACATATAGCTGGTGACTAACATTGTTAGATATTAGCACTCAAAAGTACTGTGGTTTACTTAATTTGGGTTGGTGGCAGTGATTAGTATAGAAGGCTCTTAGAGGAGGTAATGTTTGCAGTGAGAACTTGTGGTAGCGAAAACAATGCCCACCCTTATCCCCCAGTGATGTCCACATCCTAATCCTCAGAACCTGTAGATATGTTAACATGGCAAAGGGAATTAAAATTGCGGGTAAAATTAAGACTATCTGGGTGGCCCCAATTTAATCACAGGGTTCTTTAAACGTAGAAGAGGGAGGCGGGAGAGTTGGAGACGTGGCATGAGAAAGATTCAACAGCCACTGCTGGCTTTGAAGATGGAAGGGGCTGTGAGCCAAGGAATGTGGCAGCTTCTAGAAGCTGGAAAAGATAGGAAACTGGTTTTCCCCTGGAGCATCCAAAAGGCATGCTGTCCTGCTGATACCTTGGTTTTAGGTCAGTGAGACCCATTTTTGGCCTTCTGATCTCCAAAACTCTAAGGTAATGAATTTTTAATGTTTTAGACCACCAAGTTTGTGGTGATTTGTTACAGAAGCACAAGGAAACTAATTCAGACCCAAAGAAAGAGGGAAGTAGGGCAAGTGGAAAGGCACCAGGTAGGAAATACTGTCCCAGGCAGAGCAAACAAGCCAGTGCAAAACCCTTCAGCATTATTTGAGAAAAATCAAATGAACCTCAAGGGAGGGAAGGAGAGAGGAGCTAAGATGAGGCTGCTGAGAGGACAATAGGGGCCAACCAGGTATAGATTTGGGGTTTTATCTTAATACAACCGGGAGCCATTGAAGTATCTGAAGCAGGGGCAGCAACATGGTCAGGTCTGTCTCTCAAATTTCTGCTTCCGAGGAGATAAAGTAGATGTATGTTTCCCCAGTCTTCCCACTAAGTACAGCAAAAACTCTGGACATTATATATGAAACATAAAGACTCTGAAAGGTGACAGAGGCAGACTGACTAGGTGACTTGGTTCACAACTAACAACATGGGGATGAGTTTCCTGTTTTCTTTTGGCCTCATACATCCCAGACTCAGAGCTGAAAAAGATGGCTGTCAGGTAATGGGAAATGACACTTAATAGAGACAGAATAAACAAACAAAAAAACTAACTCCAACAAAAGCCTGCTCTCTAGCCAAAGGACCAGGAGAGGGGCAGCCCAGCAGAACAAAAAACTTTTAGACAATAACCACTCTACTTTAGCCAAACAACATAGAAAAAACTGTGGCCCCACACCAGCAAAGGCAGAATGGGATGCCTAGACTTCTACCCTCTTCAGGCAGTAATAATACATGCCCCCTCCCTGCACTGGGTGGTGTCAGAGAAGGCCAAGTAGGGAACTGGGACTTCCGTCTCCATCAGGAGATAACAAGCTCGCTCCCCTTACCCCCACAGTATCAGGGGAGACAACATGGGGAGCCTGGCTTCCATCTACCTGGTAGGATCAAGGTGTCTCTCCCTCTCCCCTCAGGGGTGGTGTCACTGTTGACCAGAAGTAATAAGGCCACCCTCCCTGCCATGTAGTGTCAGTGAAGGCCTCGTCGGGAGCAGTAATGAAGCATTCCTACCCTCCCAGCCAGGGCAGTATCAATGGATATCTAGTGTGGATACAGTAATCACACTTCTGCCCAGTAGTAATGAGAACCCTTTCCTTAGGTGGCAACAGAGACTGCTGAATGTGAAACCTGGATTTCCACCCCTAACTGGCAGTGATGAAATCACCCGCCAGGGTGCCAGAAGAAATCAGCTAAAACAGAATGCCTAAATAAGATCCAAGTCTCACAACATAATATGCAAAATGTCCAGGTTTTAATTAAAAATCACTCATCATACCAAGAGCTATAGGAAGATTTCAAACTGAATTAAAAAAATAAAAGATGATCAATATCTGCCAATACAAAATGGCAGAGAAGTTACAATTATATGACAAAGATTAAGATCTTTAGAAAGCAATCATCATTCACACCCATTAGGATGGCTAATAAAATAATAATATTTTAATAATAATTTTTTAAAAACCCAGAAAATAATAGGTGTTTGTGACAATGTGGAGAAATTGGAACTCTTGTGCACTGTTGGTGGGAATGTAAAATAGTACAGCTTCTGTGGAAAACAGTATGGCAGTTCCTCAAAAAATTAAAAATAGAATTACCATATGATCCAGCAATTCCACTTATGGCTATATACCCCAAACAATTGAAAGCGGGGTCTCAAAGACATATTTGTACACCCATGTTCAGAGCAGCATTATTAACAATAGCTCAAATAGAGAAGCAGACCAACTGTCCATTGAAAGGTGAATGAGTAAGAAAATGTGGTAAACACATATAGTGGAATATTATTCAGCCTTAAAAGGAAGGAAATTATGATATATGCTATAACATAGATGTACATTGAAGACGTACTTAGTATAAGCTAAGTGAAATAAGCCAATCACAAAAAGACAAATATTGTACAATTCCACTAATCTGAGGTAATTAGAGTAGTGAAAAGTACAGAGAGTAGAATGGTGGTTGCCAGGGACTGTGGCGAAGGGGAAATGGGGAATTATTGTTTAATTGGTATACAGCTTTGATTTTTGCAAGACAAAAATAATTATGGAGATGATGGTGATGATGATTTTATAACATTATACATGTATTTAATAACTCTGAAATATACACTTAAAAATGGTTAAGATGGTAAATCTTATGGTACATGTATTCTATCACAATAAAAAATATTTTTAAAAAAGCAAACGTAAAAATGTTTCAATGAGCAATTACAAACATGTTTGAAACAAATGAAAAAACAGTAAGTCTCAGCAATGAAACAGAAAAGAAAAAGAAAAACCAAGTGGAAATTTTAAAACTAAAAACACAACTGAAATTAAAAAAAATAATCAGTAGATGAACTCAACAGAAGAATAGAGGGAGGGAGGCAAGAATCAGTGAACTTGAAGAAAGAACAACAGAAATTACCCAGTGTGGGGATGGCTGGTTAGCTCAGTTGGTTAGAGTGCAGCCTTATAACAACGTCATGGATTCAGATTCTTGTACTGGCCAGCCACCAAAAAAATAAATAAAAATATAAAAAAAGAAATTACCCAATCTGAACAAGAGAGAAAATAGACTAAAAAAATAATGAACAGAGTCTTGGTAGAGGGATTTGTGGGACTATAACAAAAGACCTAATATTCGTATCATCAGAGTCTCACAAGGAGAGGAGAAAGAGGACAGGGCTGAAAAAGTACTTGAAGATTTGGCTGAAAGCTTCCCAAATTTGTCAAAAAACCATAAATCTACAGATTCAAGCAGCTAAGCAAACTGAAAGGTTAAACCCAAAGAGTCCACACCAAGATTAATCATAGTCAAACTTCTAAAAACTTAAGGCAAAGTCTTGAAAGCAGCAAGAGAGAAAAATGCTTTATCTATAGGGGAAAAACAATTAGAAAGACAGAACATTCCTTTCTAGAAAACATGGAGGACAAAAGGAAGTGGCACAATATTTTTCAAGTGCTGAAAGAAAAGAACTGTCAACCCAGAATGCTATATCCAGTGAAAATATTCTTTAGGAATAAAGGGGAAATCAAAGCATTCTCAGATGAAGGAAAACTGAATTTGTCACCAGCACAATTAACCTAAAAGAATGGCTAAAGGAAATTCTCTAAACAGAAAGGTAATGATAAAAGGAGTTTTGGAAAGAGCATGGCAAACAAACACAATGGACTTTCCTTCTAATAAATTATAAAAAGGAATCAAATAGAATTTGGGGAATTAAAAAGTACAATAATTGAAATGAAAAAAAAAATTCACTAGAGTGGCTCAACAGTAGTTTTGATGAGGCAAGAAAGAATTAGTGAACTTGAAGATTGGTCATTTGAGATTATCCAGTCTGTTGAACAGAAATAAAATAAATGAAGAAAGTAAACACAGCTTCAGAGACCCATAGGATATTATCAAGCACACCAGCATATGCATAATGGAGCTCCAGAACAAGAGGAAGGAGAGAAAGGGACAGAAAGATTATTTGAAGAAATAATAGCCAACAACTTTCCAAATCTGATGAAAAACATTAACCTTCACATCCAAGAAACTTAAAGAACTCCTAATAGGATAAACTTAAAGATATTCACACTGACACATCACAATCAAATTGTTTAAAGCTAATGACAGAAAATCCTGAAAACAGCAAGAGAGAAGCAATCATCACATACAAGAGATCATCAATAAGATTAACAGCTGATTTCTCATCAGAAACCAGGTGGCCAGAAGGCAGTTAGGGTGACATATTCAAAGTGCTGAAAGAAAAAGATAACTATCAACCAATAATTGTATATCCAACAAAATTAACCTTCAAAAATTGATGGAGGCAATAAAAATGAACAATTTCCAGGTGTATTTTTCTCTTGTTTTATTTATTTATTTTTTTCTTTCTTTCTTTTTTCTTTTTTTTTTTAAAGATGACCAGTGAGGGGATCTCAACCCTTGGCTTGGTGTTGTCAGCACCATGCTCAGCCAGTGAGCTAACCGGCCATCCCTATATAGGATCCGAACCCGTGGCCTTGGTGTTATCAACACCACACTCTACCGAGTGAGCCACGGGCCGGCCCTCTCTTGTTTTAAATAAATGAGAAACATTGGAACTTTTTTAAATGAAGGAGAAATTAAGACCTTCTAAATAAACAAAAACAGAGAATTTTGCTAGCAGACCTGACATACATGAAATACCAAAGGGAGTCCTTAAGTCTGAAATGAAAGGACACTAGAGAGTAACCCAAATCCACATAAAGAAAAAGGGGCTGGCCAGGTAGATCAGTTGGTTAGAGTACAGTGTTGACAAGAGTTCAGATCCCTGTACTACCCAGCCACCAAAAACAAAAACAAACAAACAAAAAAAAAACAAAAAAAGAAATAATGAGCATGGTAAATATAAAAGCCAGTATAAATCTATTTTTTATTTGTAACTTTTCTACTATCTGATAAAAGACAACTGCATTAAGCAATAATTATAAATCTACATTATGGGTGCACAATGTATAAAGATACAATTTGTACAACAATAATGGCAAAAAGAAGGGGGGAGGAAATAAAGCTATATAGGAGCAAGGTTTTTATACATTATTAAAATTAAGTTGCTATTAATCTGATTGTTATAAAGTAAAATGTTAATTGTAATCTTCAAGGTTGTTTAGTGGTTACTAAGTAAATAATTCAAAATATATACTAAAAGAAACAAAAAGGAAATTAAAATGATACATTAGAAGTTATTTATTTAACACAAAAGACAGTAAAGGAGGAAGAGAGGAACATACACACTCAAAAAATGACCTAAGAAATACAGAAAACAAAGTAAAATGGCAGATGTAAATTCTCCCTTATCAGTAGTTACATTAATGGGAAATGAATTTAAAGCTTCAATTAGAAGGCGATGATGGGCAGAATGGATAAACATGATCCCACTATATGCTGTGTGGTAGGCTGATTAATTGCCCCTCAGAGATGTCCCTGGAACCTGTGAATGTTATCTTAAATGGCAAAAGGGACTTTGCAGAGGTTAAGATATTAAGGATCTTGACATAGGAAGATTATCCTTGATTGTGTGGGTAAACCCCATGTAATCACAAGGAAGGCAGGGGATTAGAATAAGTAGTAGGAGATATGACAACAGCTACAAGAGGTTGTAGTGATATCAGGGAGGGGTCACAAGCCAAGGAATGCAAGCAGCCACTAGAAGCTGAAAAAAAACAAGGAAATGGATTCTCTCCTCAGGCTTCCAGTAGGAGCCAGCCCTGCCGTCGTCACCTAGACCTAGCCCAGTAAAATTGATTTCAGACTTCTGATTTCAAGAATTGTAAGAGGATAAATTTGTGTTGTTTTAAGCCACTAAATTTGTGGTAATTTGTTAGAGAAGCAATAGGAAACTAATACATGCTGGCAACAAGAGACACATTTTAGATTCAGACATAAACATATTGAAAGTAAAAGGATGAAAAAAGACTTATGCAAACAGTAACTTAAAAAAAGTTGGAGTGGCTATAGTAATGTTGAACAAAATAGTCTTTAAGACAAAAATTGTTACTACAAACAAAGAAGGACATTTTGTAATGGTAATAGGGTCAATCCATCAAGAAGATATAGTAATTATAAACATATACACACCTACACAACAACCCCCCCAAATATGAATACATGAAGCAAAAACTGACAGAATTGAAGGGAGAAATAGACAATTCAACAATAATAGTTGGAGACTTCAATAATCCATTTTCAATAATGGATAGAACAACATACAACAAGCTGGACAAATCTCCAAAGAATTATGCTGAGTGAAAAAGCCAGTCCTAAGAGAGTACATACTGAATGATTCCATTTGTATAACTTATGATGACAAAATTATAGTAGAAATGGAGAACAGATTAGTGGTTGCCAGAGTTTAAGAAGGTTGGGGTGGAAAGGATGTTGATGTGAATATAAAAGGACTAAATGAGGAGTCCCTGTAGATCCTGGTGACAGAAAAGTACTGTATCTTGACTGTATCAATGTCAATATTGTGGTGGTGATATTGTATGATTTTGCAAGATATTACCATTGGGGGGAAACTGGGTAAAGGGTACACCAGGATCTCTGTATTATTTTTTACAACTGCATATAAATCTACAATTACCTCAAAATTTTAAAATTCAATTAAAAAATATTCTGGCTGCTGTGTAGAATTGGATTGGAGGGAACAAGAGTGGCTGTGGGTAGAACATTCTTGTTCAAGCCTTTCATTTTAAAGATAGAGAGGTCACATGACTTTCTGAAGGTCACAGGGTCAGCAAGTGAAATGGCTGGAATCCAATATTGCAATCTGACTCTCAGGCTGTTCCACTTCACCCAAATTGTCCAAAGTTTTCCAGGCTGACTTTTCATGACTCCTATGCCTTCCGAAGAATACTAGGACAATGTGAGTATTGAAATGTAACAATGGAATTCTGTGGCTGGTACCTGAATCCAGAACTATGGGAGAGGGGATAAAGAATGCCAAAGTCATATAACCCCATTCGGAAAATACAAGTTTTGTTACATTGTGTTGCAAGAAAGTGATTTGAGAGCTTTCATCATCTGACTGATTTGCAGCATTCAGACCCTGGAAGAAATTCCAAGGGATCCTGCTGAGATTTTAATGTCTGCATCTTTGAAGCTGGAGCCAGAAACATTGCCAAAGACAAATAATTTGTTTAGCAAAGCAGACTTTAAAAGGATTTCTTAGGTCTCGTGCTGTTCATAAGGTTACATCTCAGGTAGAGCAAGTTTTTTGGCTAATTCTGTCTAAACTTTTTTATTAATTCTGTGTTCTTATTTATACTTTGAGGTGGACTATATTATTGCCCATTTGTCCCAATACTTCATGCCCTCCCTGTATTTTATCCTTGCTCTGTGCCATGTAGGTTTGCAATTCTACTATCAGTAGAATATTTTTCCCTACCTTGTTAATGTTGAACATAGCCATGTGACTTGCTTTGGTCAATGGAGCATTTAGAAATGTGAAGAGAGGGGCCGAACCCGTGGCTCACTTGGGAGAGTGCAGTGCTGGGAGAGTGCAGCGCTGGGAGTGCAGTGGCGCTGGGAGCGCTGAGGCTGTGGGTTCGGATCCTATATAGGGATGGCCAGTGCGCTCACTGGCTGAGCGCGGTGCGGGCGACACCAAGCCAAGGGTTACAATCCCCTTACCGGTCACAAAAAAAAAAAAAAAAAAAGAAATGTGAAGAGAGGAGAAGCCTCAAATATGCTTGTGTGGTTTGGCTTGGCTCTCCTGCTCTGGGGAGCTGTTGGTGCAATGAGGATGAGAAACACTTGAAGGAGATCTGAACCTAAACTATAGCCAAGCCCAGCTGATCTGCAGCATGAAGGAGAGCCACTGAGCTGAGCCAACCCTATATCAACCAACCCTCAGTTGACCTGCAGATCCACGAGCATGAGAACAAATGCTCACTGTTGTCCTCCACTGAATTTGCGGTGGTTTGTTATGCAGCAATGTTGCAACAATAGCTCACTAATACACATTTAAAATGCACATCTAATTTAGATTTTGTACATACGAATTTTAAAATGTATAATTTTTTATCTTACTCATTTTTATTTCAGTACTGACTTACTCTTGCCAATTAACACTTTGAAATGGCCAGTCTTTATTTATTTATTTATTTATTTTTTTGAAATGGCCAGTCTTTAAAATAGTGTCTCCTTTGAGTTTTGGAGTTGACAGATGTACCATCCATTTCGTCATACTCACCATCATAGCCACCTCAAGCATCATGGGGAAATGAGGCAATTCGCTAAATGAGAATGTAGCCTCCTACTTCTAAAGTTCTTTTTCTTCCAAGGTCAAGAAGAGGTATCAAGACTTTGACATCTTTGCTTGAACAACGGGCTTACATTTGTAATCCTTAACTGGAAACTCCTTTTCCAAAAGAACCCAGTTTGGCCTTTGCCTTCCAGAAACAAAGGTCTTCAGACAACTCCAGGTCTCCTTCCAATGAATTGCACCACCATTTTGAATCCCTATCATTGAAGAAATTCTCCAGTCACATTTCTATGATGGTCCATTCTATAGCAGTGAAAAGAAATGAACCAAATTGATGTATTAACCTGGGTAAATCTCAAAAGTAAATTATTATTATTTTATTGACAATAACCAAGATGATAACTTATACACAGTAAGTACACTATTTGTGTACTTATATATATATATATATATACACACACACACACAGAGACATATATATATATATATATATATATAAACAGTATCATAAGTTGTTTAAGGAAAGAGAGATGGGAGGCAGAGAGGAGATAGAACACTTAAGGGACCAATGCCAACCTTCTGAGAGCAACCATTTCTAGGGAGTGAAAAGATGCAACAGGGGCTGATAGTCTGTTGGGACTTTGGTGACATCTGTAATGTTTTCTTTTAAACATGACTGGAATCAAATGAAAAATGTCAACTCTTGTTAATAATGGGTGGTAGAATATGGGCGCTTGTTATGCTGTTCTTTTCTCTTTCCTGCAATTTTTATATTTCTTTTTAAAAAAAACCTGTCTTCTTTTCACCTATCCCCACAGCACTTCTACTTGTATCATATAATTTGCCAGTCTGCCTCCTATCAGCTCCTGACCCCTGTGTCTGTCTCCCTCACATGACCATTACCTTTCAGAAGACTCCCTTGACAGGTTTGTGCTACAAGTTGCCCAGGTGAGCTATCGTACATTAATTTGTTCAATAAGTAGTGATTGGGTGCCTGTGTGCCAGGGCTGTGCAAGGGGCTAGGGATGAGACTACAGACTAGACCATGGCCTCCTGAAGCTCACAGGGAAGTGGGGGATCCTGACAACTGAACAGGCAGTTCATACAGAGTAGGGAGTACATGGGCTGAGGAAACACCAAGAGGAGTGCCTAACAGGAAAGGGAGTGGGGGTGCAGGGCACAGGGAAGGAGCTGGGGAAATCCTACAGAGATGTGTGAGAAATGGAGTCAGGCAAATGAAGTAGAACGGGGGGTGGGGGTCGCTACAGAATATGACTGGCCAAGGGTATAGCTTTGTGCAGAAGCTTCAAGGCAAGAGACAGCATGGAGGATTTGAGGAATTAAAAGAAATTCAGGGTAGGGCCGACCCCGTGGCGCACTTGGGAGAGTGCGGCGCTGGGAGTGCAGCAGTGCTCCCGCCCGCGGGTTCGGATCCTATATAAGGATGGCCGGTGGGTGGGCTGCTCACTGGCTCAGCGCAGTGCGGCCGGTCACAAAAAGACAAAAAAAAAAAAGAAAAAAAAGAAATTCAGGGTAGAGAGATGGAGTTTGGAAGGAAGGCAAACCTCCTCACCAAGGGCCAGGCTTCATGGACAGTAGTACGGACTCAGGCTTTACCAATTACGAAACAGGCACATTACTTAACCTCTCTTTAAGCCTCAGTTTTCCCATCTACAAAATAAGAACGAGAAAAAGGGGCCAGCCAGTTGGCTCAGTTGGTTAGAGTGCCACCTTGCAACACCAAGGTCTAAAGGGTTGGGATCACCATACCTGCCATACGGCAAGGAAAAAGAAACAATATCTACTTCAAGGAGGTAATAAAATACTTGGCATTTGGTCAGGGCTCTATAAATGGTAGTTACTCTTTTTACTTGAGGGCAAGGGGAAAGCCATGGAGGGATTTTAAGAAGTGGTTCTGACCAGTGCAAAACTGTTTTACAGAGATCATTTAGGGAGCAGTAGGGGAAGGACACAAGGGTGCCCAGACTCATCATGGGCTGCAATAACTTTGGGATCTTCCCCACCCCCCAAGTTTGCACTGTTTTAGAGACCATCTCACCACTTCCAAGAGTCTGAGATTAAAAACGCAAAAGAAAAGGGAGAGAAATTCCTAAGACGAGTCTTACCCAAGCGAGCCTCCGCCCTCAACACTCCTACACGTACCTGCATAGGTGACCCTACCAGAGCCACCTTTGATGTGGCAACTCCGCGGCTGGACCCGTCCTGCCTATGAGCTACAGACAATCAGACGGTGTGGGGCCAGCAGTGGGTGTGGCTGCACCCGGAGCTCGGTATCCGGAAGTGCCCAGTTCTGCCGCCAGTGACTGGACAGCTGCCAGCTACCAGCTAGGTTCCTTGCAGAATAATTGAAGAGGTGGGAAGAATTAGAAGGTCTTCAAATATTCGAAGAGCTGGCGTGGTGAAGAGGACTTGGGCAGGTCTGTGCAGCAACAAATGGTAGAACCAGTCGACTCATGAAGTGTTTACTGAGCTCCTACTGTATACTCGTTTATCAAGCACTGTTCTAGGTAAGGGGCCAGAGTGAATACAACAAAGTCCCTGACCTCAAGTAGTTTACATTAGTGCTGGTAAGTGCTATAAAATATAAAGCACCGTGAGGAGGATATAGAATGGGAGGGAGTATGATTTCGAGTGATCTGGGAAGGCAAAGATCTGAATAAAGAGACTCAGGGAACCAGGTAGAAATGTGAGGGAAGGGCATTCTGGGCACAGAAGAGAGCAAGTGCACGTACCATAAGGTGGGAGCATGCCTGGTCTGTTCAAGGAACAGAAAAGCGTCCCTGTGGATGTTCTATTCAAATTGCTTCCACTTCCTCAGTGAAAAGCAAAGCAAAGCAATCAGCTGTTGGTAAAGGGAGGATGCACTGGAAGTTTGAGAAAGATGTTATGAAAGACTCATTTCATGACCCTGGTAGCTGAAGAATTAGGAATTTTCTAGAACACTTTTAAAAAGAAGAGTCTCAGAATGAAGTGCAGAAATGAATTCTCCACCACTGGAAGAGGGCAGAACACCATACAGAGGATTCTTAAATCAGTTTGGACCAGTTCTCTTACTCTCAGCAGACCATAACAATGCTACAATTCTGTGATGTTAAAGAAAGAACAGTGCCTTAATTGATAATTAACCTCTCTCTTTTAAAGAAAGAGTGCAGAAGAGCAGAGTACTCTTTCCTAACTAACCGTGAAACCTAACAAGAAGCACAGCTGTCAGGCAGGATGCTCCTCAAATAGGAAAGACTGCATGGATAGAATTCCTTGCTATAGCAGTCCTGAGGGGGACTGAGCACTGCTTTTGCTCTGAATAGAAGAATATCCTCAGGAATCATGCTTCTCTGTGGAACGTATCAGTGTAGTGTGAGAAAGCTATGTTTTCAGAGTCATTCTTTTACCAGTTTCCATTAGAGTCGAGAACAAGAAGACTCATAGCCTAACTTCACATACCACAGGAAGGAGAGGTGATAATAAGTGAGACCTTTCAAAAGTAAATGAACATTCCTCACTGTATTTATACTCTCCCAAGTAGTCTTAGTAAGCTAGGCTCTTATTCCAAATATGTTAATATGTGAAACCTGTTTTGACCTGAATTTACTTATGACCTTTATTTCCCAGACATGTGAGAAAGTCGCACAATTTAAAAATCACACCTAAAATACTTGCTCAGCAAAACTCAGCAACCCAACTTAATTGGGTATGACTCAGATCAAAATGACTATTGGCTATTTCCAAATACCAAATACTCTCACAAGAGATGATCTGCCATCTCTGAGTAGATTTAAAGAGCTCCATTGCAGGCTCTGAAGGCCAGCCTAAAGATGGAGTTCTACACATGTTCTGAGCACAGGACACCCCTCAGAAAATGGTGATCACTTTGGAAGGGATAATATTTGTTTTGATATATAACTTTGGAATGTCTTTTTAAGAAAAACAAAACAAAAAACCCCAACAACCTCATGACATTACAGGTAAAAGTTGAACTTCTTACCAAGCCATGAGGAACAAAAAATAATAGCCTTGAGAGTTATTTGAAAGGTTTTCAAAAAAATTTATTTTCATAAATTAACACACATAACAGTGAGAATTTTAGAGTCACAAACTACAAACAGAAAAGGAACTGCAAGGGCATCATGTATGCCAGTGTTACCAAAAATGTACAAATTCCACTGAACTATTGACCATGATAATATATAAACACTTCAGGCAGCTATTTACTGGCCCAGACCAGCCCAAGGAGATGCTGAGGGCGCTCACCAAGAATTCAAATCCAATTCAGCACCAGAGAGGAGCTTGTCAAGACACACAATCAATAAGCATCAAATTTGAGAGTATGCTGTGCTAGATGGCAGGCTAAATGGAGACCTTCATTTCACGATCAAAATAGATTCTGCTGCTTAATTTGTGGCTAAATGGTAATATTAAACTATGATTTTAGTAAAATCAAGTCTCCCTCCCTCACCAGCTTTTTATATGAGAAGGTTAGCCCTGGCAAGGAACCTTTCCCTGATATGAATCCAGGAAAAGATACTCTGTACCACTGGCCAATTATATATACTTTGGATATACCCACCCACAATGTGGTTAAGAGGTTCCTCCCATGATAAGCTTGCAGAAACAAAACAAAGGAATTTAAAGAAAGCACCAACTACATACTTTCCCCCCAGGTAATGGGAAAAAAGTATTACTGCCTAAAAGTTGGTCTTTCGTGGATCTTAATGTACACGGTATTGATCATGAGATGGAATCCCAGCCTAGAGACAGAGCGACGGCTGTGTGGTCCATCAGGTTGTGCTGCAGCCCTGGATCTGCTGCCACAGTCCTGCACGCTCCCTGCTGCTGCTGGCCCAGTGGGCAGGGAATGAGCCATGGGGGAAGTATTATGTCCAGAGAGTAGGACATGGAATTTACCTCAGGTTGGCTCTGGTGCCCATGCAAAAGACCCTTTCAGGCAAAATTGTGACAAAGTGTCATGATTTTCACAGCTCTTAGAGAAGCGCTGAGTTTTGGGATTCACAGCATGAGTTTCTGAGCTCTTCAGGCTCCGATTAAGGCAAACGCTACATGTCTTTTCACTGTACCTCCCTCAGCTGTAGCTCTTAAGAGTAAGGTCAGTAAGAAAAAGTGGACATAATCTGCTTTAATAGGTGACGAGGTACGTTCAAACTAATGGAGAAATGGAGCTGAAAAGACCAAAAGAAAAAAAAAAAGAGGAGGGGACATGAGAGTGGGGGAGAAATATAGCTAGAAACTGAAAGATGAAAAGAAAAAAAAAAAATAGTTGAACCAGTAAAAAGCTGATGGGCAGAACCCTGATTGGACCTGAGATTTCTCCTGTTTCCCATATTAAAAACACTAAACCTCTGGAGGTGAGTTACGGTTGAGTAAGTTGTAGTTAACTATAACTTCCTACCACGTGGGGTGGGAAGTCCCCATACTCAGAAATTGTACCAACTCCCACCCCAAAACCAGACCTCCTGTAGCTCTGGGCAGGTGGCATGCCAGCAGCTGACTAATGTGTCCCATCATGGTCAGGGACCACAGGCCCCCAAGGACCACTGATGGTTCTGCAGTTGGCAAGGAAAGTGGTGAAACTGGATGTTAAGACTTGTGTGGCTGAGCTTGGCTAGAATCAGATGTATCCACTTCAGGTAAGGAATTTCAAGTTTGCAATGGGGGCCCCTTCTTAAGTTTGGAGCAGCAGAAGGGCCCTAGCTAGAGGGTAGGCCAAGAATTTTAAGGACAGGCAGGGCTGGCCTCAGAGTAGCTTCTTCCTTGCATTCCCAGGACAAGGAAGAAGCCCAAGTCTCTCTCCCCTATCCTGTGTTCCCAGATGCCAGTGTTCCAAATCACTGCTCCTGGCCCTTACACAAGTGCCATGCCTATAACAGGCAAACTTGAAATTATATCTCTCGAGTTGGTGGTACCCCAGCTGTGCCCACCTCAACTTTCGTCTGCAGGATGACATGGCTACCACGTTGCTGATCTGTCCACATTGGCAATGCAGCTGGCAAACAGGGCTCTGCCGACTCATTGTTAGTTTGCGAGCTGAACAGCAGGACTCCTTAAACATGGTTGTACAAGGACACAAAGTATTACTCATCCCCCTCCCTTAAGCAAAAATACACAGAGAAGCTTTTAGTGTCTAAGAACCCTGTCCCAGGAAGGGAGAGGTACTGAGGTGAAACACAGGTCGTGTCTATACAGTCTGGGCAAAGTGGATGTAGCAGAATCTGGTTAGTATCATTCAGAGCCAGTGTGGAAACTTGGCTCTCTTCTAATCCTACTTGGCCATGGCCTTAGGAGCCTCTGTGGATTACCAGGAGTATATGTTATTTCTCTAAACGCAATGTCTGAGGTTGTGAGCCTAGAAGAAGATGTGGCACTATTTTTCTCATGTCAGTTTTTCTGCTCCAGTGTAGCAAAGACTGTCAATCTGCAAAGGAAAGGCACATAGAGACCCCCACCCCCACCCCATCTCCCCACCCACTCACAAATGGGGAAACAAAAGAAACCTAGGAGAGCTGGCCCACAACCCAGGACGGCACCACTCACTCTTCTCTAATAGACTGACTTGAAAATGTCTCTGGAGCTTTTGCAGCTCCCACCGATGGCTGCTTCATGGCAGTGGCTCCTAGGAGGATGGGAAGAGATGACCAGTGTCCTGAGGCTGGCTTTAGCATCCCAGTCACCAGCCAAGGAATGTTAATTCTTTAAACTCTTGTTTTGAGAGAGAGGCAGAGAGAGAGAGAGAGAGAAAAGATAAACCACAAAGGAAGGAGAGGAGGGGGAGCAGGGCAGGGGTACACAGATCCAGTGGGAAAGGAATGAGACCCCGGTGCCTGCTGCCTCACGCTGCATCCCCCTGCCCACAGGCTCTTGTAGGCACCCAGAAACTCAATTAATTCTGAAAGTTGACAACATTTCCAGGAGGTTTGACACAGGAGCCCAGAGTGCAGTGAGGTGCCCTCAGAAAATGCTGCCAGTGGAGTTTCATGATCCCTCACAAGAATGCATTACTGGGTCTGAGCAACTACCCTGAATCTCTCTCCACTCTTGGAGCAGGCTGCTCTGATAGCTGCAAACACTCTGGGTGGCCCTTAGTCACTACCCGAGCTGTTGTACCCAACTTTGTTTCATACCACCATTTCAGATAAAACCCATGGAGACCACACCCAACCTTGGTATTTTTTACATGATCAGGAGAGAAACCTGCTCTTACATCACTAAATACACGTAATTAGTAGGCAAGAGTGAGAACCCAGACGAAAAAAGTGTTCCCTCTAATGAGCTACACTAGAAGTTGGAGATGGGGAAGGGACTGCTTGAAACACAGGAATGAGAAAATGTCTCTTCCACGCACTGATCAACTGGGTCGAATGCCTATCATGTATTCTTAAGACATGTATTGTCTTTCTCCTTAATGTCTTCAAAAAATTGTTTTAAAATCACATTTAAAGGCTCCAAACATGCAGCAATAATAATAATAATAATAATAAAAGGAAATAAAACAAATGAAAATAACACCACAACATTAAAAAGTGCAACTTACTTCAAACGGGGCCTGGACGGGCTCCTCTGGCACTAGTGACCCACAGTCACAGAGGGGAGAAAACGAAGGGAAAAAGCCACGTGAGCTCGCGCACGCGTGCATTCACACACACAACCTCACACCAACAGGTTCTGGGCAGACAGACTCAAAGGATTAGAAAACACAACAGCTCATCTTTGCTCAACTACTGAAATGAGCCAGTGAGACCACACAGGACAGGATGCCAATTTCCCCTCCCTAGGCCATGTTTCTAGATAATCTTGGTCTAGCACCACTGTAAACAAAGTGGAACTTTCATATGGACGTGCAAAAGCTGTGAATCCTTGGAATCATAGTGTTACTTAAGACATGCTGCTTTTTCCTCCTGTGGATGGCAAAGATTGAGGAGGAGGAGGCCAGATGTCATTCAGGAGCATTTCCAGGAGAAAGGGAGCATTCCTGAGGTTCTATACTAAGCAGTAGAATTAGAGGACTCTCCTTTACCAGTTCCTAAAAAGGTTGCACTTTGAAATAGGTAAAAATTCACGGACTGTACATTTTGAGTGATTTGGGTGGTAGGGCAAAATTATGCAACCTCTTCCAAGGAGGTCCAAAAAAAAAAATCTAAAATTAAGACCCCCAAACTGAATTGCTTCTCAACATCCTGATGATTGCTCCTGTTCCTCTTCCTTGGCAAAGAAGGTTTCCAGTTCCATTAGTTTCTGTATCAAAAGAGCATCCAACTCTCGACTCTGCAGAGCTGCCTTCTGGGCCCTGGTAAAGCTGCCTGCCACCTTGACTTTACCTCGAGCTCTCCTCTTTCGTGGGACTGTAAAATCCTGAAATTCTAGAACTCGCTTCCTCTTTTGTTGGCTGATTGAAATTAGCGTACCATTTCGTTCCTTGGGTTCCTCAAAGATAGTCTCTAAACACCTAAGGATAGAACACAAAACAGAATCAGCAACAGACTGACTCACATGGCTCATCTCCTGGGTCACCAACCCTTCTAGTCAACAGGAGCTGTTAGATACATTAACAACTTCTTCCTCAATTGTTTCCTTTTATTTTTTTTCATATGGAAAAAAACCCACATAAGTTTTTATGAATATGCACTACATGCACATAGTAAAAAAAATTCAAACTAGATGATGAGTATAGAATAAAAGAAAAACCAACTCCACCACTCCACCAACAGGTAACACCAACATTGTTTTGTGCATTCTCCAATTTATAGACATGCATAAATAAGCATATATTATCAATGGTCACTGCTTTTCTGTAAAGGCCCAGATAGTAAACATTTTAAACTCTGTGAGCCACACAGGTCTCTGGTATTACATACACAGTCCTAAACACTGTGCTTCTTTCACCGATCAATACCCTTTAAAGATTGTTCCAACTTAGTACACAGGTATCTCATTTATTTTTTAACAGTTATACAGTGTATTCCATTCTAAGAATGGATCATAATTTTTTTTTTTCCTTTTGGTGGCTGGCCAGTGCAAGGTTCTGAACCTGTGACTTTGGTGTTATAACACCATGCTCTAACCAACTGAGCTAACTGGCCAGCCCAGGATGGTTCATAATTTAATGAGAACCTTAGTAATGGATATTTTAGGTTGTTTCCAATCCTTTCCTTTTATTTAGCAATGCTGTAATTATCAGTCTTGTACAAATGTCTTAGAGCACACATAGAAAATCCTAGGACAAAATCCTAGAACTTTCCTGCTACATCTTAGACACTATAGGCATTTACTAAATGTTCACTGACTTGAACTGAATTCAGACCCAAGGGTGGCCAAGTGAAATTGCTTCTGTATTTGGGTTTGGAACCATATTTGAAGATCAATGATTATTAGTCCTGAAGAAGGCAGCTGGCACATTTTGTAAAAACACAAGTACAAACTAAAAGGATACTACATTTTACATTTTCTGTATCTATCTAACCCAACACACATTTCTTTCCCATCCTATCACCAACCCCAATTCAAGTGTTGGGAACAAAAAATACCAATTCTAGTTATTTCTATGTACCGATATTGGCAGAACTGAACATAACCTCTTTCTGAAGTGAAAGGACTGAAATTCACATCAATCATTTCAGAATTTTTCCCTCTCTAATATTTCCCAGCTGTATGTACATACCTATTTGCAGGAGGAGACTTATAATTCTTGTTGGTATATATTTCTTCTAAACTAAACTCCTTCTTCTTTAACCTGAAAACAGAAAAAAATGAATTCTTCATGCTCTCTCAAGAGACAGCAGACTGGCTTCCCAACTTTGTGCTTTCCATTCTTTTACTTTCAACCTTTCTGTAATGTTTTAGACGTGTCTCATGTGAAAGAACAATTATGTACTGAATTTTCTTTTCTAGGCTGCCAATCTTCAACTTTATGAAATTTAGTCCATTTATATTTACCAGGAAAGATATATTTGGATTTATATTTATTATCTTATTTTACAGCTTCTTTATGTCTCACCTTTGCAATGTTTCTTTTCTTTTCCTTAATTGACTGCTGTTTCTTTTTTACCCCCATCCACTAACTTGGAAATTGAACACTCTTTCTATTCTTTTAGTGGTTGGAAAGAATTTTAAAGAGCACATTTAACTTAAACTTAAGTGAATCAATATTTTTACCCTTCTAAATAACACAAGATCCCTGGAACTTTGAACTCCAATCAATACTCCCGATTTATGTTGTTAGTGCTCTTTTTTCCTTTTTTATTTCAAAATTTATTTTTTGAAAAAAAAAAAAAAAAATCAGGTCATTTGGCCTGTGGCTTCCTTGGTCTAGATTTTCTTGATTACATACCCATGGTATCATTTAACATGTTCCCTTGACCTGAACATATGGGAAATATTATAGGTATTTCCTATAAATTGGCCATTAAACATAGAGGCACGATCAGATTTAGGTGTTGGATATTTTCTTTTTGGCAGAAGGACTTGTCCCATCATGTGGGACAAGGTTCTCTTTTTGTGGTATTAACAGCCACCGATGAACACTGTCAATATTATTTCATTAGGGTTGTAAATGCTATCATTCCTCCTTTATCAACTAGGTAGAATTCTTCTATCCAAAGAGAAACTTCACGCTCACCATCTGGTTGCTTCCCTTTACTTACCAATTTCCAAAACACTGAATTGGTTCCCCATATCCTTTGAAGATGGTCAATGGGTGGGCTGTTTTTTAAAAGTATCATTATAAATTACTGGATTTAAGCATATTTGATATGCTTCAATCTACTGCACTTACAAGGGTAGTTCAAAAAGTTATGGAAAGATTCGTATTATCTTTTTTTTTTTTTTTTTTGGCAGTTGACAGGTGTGGGGATTTGAACCCTCAACCTTGGTGCATATTATCTTTTAATTCTAATTTTCCATGAACTTTTTTTTTTTTGTCTTTTTTTTTTTGTGACCGGCACTCAGCCAGTGAGTGCACCGGTCATTCCTATATAGGATCCGAACCCGCGGCGGGAGTGTTGCTGCGCTCCCAAAGCCGCACTCTCCCGAGTGCGCCACGGGCGCGGCCCTCCATGAACTTTTTGATGTACCCTTGTATTATTACTTTTGGTGTTCAGACTGTCTAATCTGTGGCCAGTGGGGGGTCTCCTCGAATTGGTTCCTGAATCCCTTTGACATGACTCTAGCAGTCTTTGGGAGCTTTGTTACTTTCTGGTGATAAGATATTCTATACTTACCTTGTACATTTACTACCCTAGACCTGTAATCATTCTCCAAGGGGCCCTGGTTCGTATACTAGAAAATTTACCCATTTGAAATGTACAATTCAGTATTTTCAGGATATTCACAATGTTACTCATTGATCACCACTATCGAATCCAGAACACTTTCATGATCTCCCCACCCCAAAACCTTTTAACTGATGGCAGTCACTCTGACTCTCCCTTACCCCATCCAGCAACTGGCAACCAGTAATCTACTTTCCGTCTCTATGGTTTTGCCTATTCTAGACGTTTCAAATAAATGTAATCATTTAGTATGTGCCCTTTTCAGTCTGGTTTTTCTCATTTAGCATACTGTTACCACGGTTAATCCATGTTGTAGCATGTATCAATACTTCATTACTTTTTATGGCTGAATAATATTTCATTGTTTCTATTTTTTAGCTAGTATGAATAATGTTGCTATGAACATACTTGTACAAACATACTCGCATGTGCAACATTCTTGTACAAGTTTGTGTGTACAAGTATGTTTTCAATTCTCTTTGGTATATACCTAGGACAAGAACTGCTGTGTCATATGGTAACTCTATGTTTAATTTTTTAAAGAACTGCCAAATTGTTTTCCACAGTAGCTATACCATTTTACATTCCCATGAGCAATGTACAAAGGTTCCAATTTATCTACATCCTCACTATACTTGTTATTTCCTGTTTATTATTATTTTTTTAAATTATAGCCATTCTATGGGCTGAAAGTGGTATCTCACTGTGGTTTTGACTTACAGTTCCCTAATGACTAACGATGTTGAGCCTCTTTTCAAATGCTTGTTGGCCATTTGTCTATCTTCTTTGGAGAAATGTCTATTCAATTTTTTTGCTCACTTAAAAAAGTTGGGTTTTGTTGCTGTTGAATTGTAAGAGTTCTTTACAAATCGTGGATGCTAGACTCTTATTTTGTAAGTATTTTCTCCAATTCTGGGGTTTATGTTATCTTTAGTAGACCTTATTTTTTAGGTTCACAGCAAAAGTGAGCAGAAAGCACAGCGTTCCCTCACGTGTAAAAAACAAAGAAAAAAAGAAAACAAGAAAAAGAAAATACAAGGATATTCTCAAGTGTAAAAAACAAAAAAAGATTAAAAAAAAAAAAATACAGAGTTCCCATATATCTCTGCCCCCTCACATGCACAGCTTCCTCCACTATCAACATCCCACACCAGAGTGGTGCATTTGTTAAAATAGATGAACTTACACTGACACATCATTATCACCCCAAGTCCATATTTTACGTTAGGGATCATCCTTGGTGGTATGCATTCTGTGAGTTTTGACTAATGTATAATGACATGTATTCACCATTATAGTATCATGCAGAATAGTTTTCGCTGCCCTAAAAATCCTCTGTGCTCTGCCCTCCCCCTGCCCAAACCCTCGACAACCACTAATCTTTTTATCATCTCCATAGTTTTGTCTTTTCCAGGATGTCATGTGGTTGGAATCACTGCGTATGTAGCTTATTCAGATTGGCTTTTACTCAGTAGTACGCATTTAAGGTTCTTCCATGTTTTTTCATGGCTTGACAACTCATTTTTTTGAGAAATGAATATTACATTACCTGGATGTACCACAGTTTTCCAGTCTCTGAAGAACATCTTGGTTGCTTCCAAGTTTTGGCAATTATGAATAAAGCTGCTATAAACATTTGTGTGCAGATTTTTGTGTGGACATGTTTTCAGCTCATGTTGATAAATAGCAAAGTAGTACAATTGTTGAATTATATGGTAAGAGTATGATTAATTTTGTAGGAAACTACCAAACTGCCTTCCAATGTGGCTTTACCATTTTGTACTCCCAGCAGCAATGATGAGATTTCCTGTTTCTCCACATCCTTGCCAGCATTTGGTGTTGTGCATTGGACTTTGGCTATTCTAATAGGTATATAGTGGTATCTCCTTGTTTTAATTTGCAATTTCTAAATGACATTTGATGTTGAACATGTTTTTACATGCTTATTTGCCATCTGTATATCTTCTTTGGTTAGGTGTCTGTTCAGATTTTTTTGGGGGGTGGGCATTTTTTTAGTTGGGTTGTTTTCTTATTGTTGAGTTTTAAGAGTTCTTTGTATATTTTGGATAATAGTCCTTTATCAGACATGTCTTTTGTAATTATTTTCTCCTAGTCTGTGGCTTGTCTCCCCATACTCTTGACGGATTATCTTTTCAGTTTCTTAATAGTGCCCTTTGATTAATAAAGTTTTAACTTTTGATAAAGTCCAATTTATTTATTTTTTCTTTTGCTGGTCATGCTTTTGGTGTCATATCCAAGAAACCACAACCTAATCCAGGAGCATGAATATTTACACTTCTGTTTTCTTCTATGTGTTTTATAGTTTTAGCTCTTATATCTAGGTCTTTGATCCATTTTAAGTTTTTTTTTGTATATGGATATCCAATTTCACACATAGCTATCCTGTCACCCCAGCACCATTTGTTGAAAAGATTATTCTTTTCCCACTGAATGAACTTGGCACTTCTGTTGATATCAACTGAACTTTGATGTTTATTTCTAGACCCCCAATTCTATTCCATTGATATATATGCCAATATCAGACTGTTTTGATTGATTATTGTAGCTCTGTAGCAATTTTGTGTATGGGTGATTTAACTGTGCATATAATAAGTTTCTTTTTTTCAAGGTTGTTTTAACTATTCTGGGTTACTTGTACTTCCACATGAATTTAAGGATCAGCTTGTCAATTTCTACAAAAAAGGCAGTTAGCATTATGACAGGTATTGCAGTGAACCTGTAGATTATTTTGGGTCGTAATGACATCTGGTGTTCATAGACTGGAGAACTGTGAACCTAATCTATGAGCAACAGCTGTCTTTCCATTTATTTAGATCTCAATCTCTTTTAACAATGTTTTGTAGTTTTTAGGAAACTAGGTTTTGTTTTTGTTTTTGCTTTTTTTTAATGCTACTGTAAATGGAATTATTTTAATTTTTGGATTGTTCATTGCTAGTGGACAGAAATACAACTGATTTTCTTTCTTTCTTTTTTTTTTTTTTGCATATTGATCTTGTATACTGCAATGCAATCTTGCTGAATTTATTCATTACCTCTAATAGTGGATTCCTTAGTGGTTTCCATATACATGATACTTACTTTCCAATGTGAATGCTGTTTATTTCACTTTCTTGCTTAATTGCATGAAACCTCTTAGTATAAACTCTAGTAGAATGTTGCACAGAAATGGTGAGAATGCTGTTAGTGGGTCTGTAAATTAGTGCAGCTATTATGGAAAACTGTATGGAAGTTTTTCAAACAGCTACAAATAAACTACCATATGATCCAGCAATCCCACTACTGGGTATATATCCAAAGGTATGGAAATCATTATGTTGAAGTGATACCTGCATTCCTGTGTTTATCACAGCTCTATTTACAATAGCCAAGAGTTTGAACCAACCTAAATGTCCATTGGACAGATGACTGGGAAAGGGAAATGTGATATATATACACAATGGAATCAGCCATAAAAAAGAATGAAATTCTGCCATTAGCAGCAACATGGATGACGTTGGAGAAAATTATGTTAAGTGAAAAAAGCCAGGTATAGAAAGGGAAATACCACATGTCCTCACTCATAAGTAGGAGCTAATAAATAAATAAAAAAGAAAGAAAGAAAGAAAGATCACATCAGTATGCTGAACTTTCAGAGGAGAGAACAGAACTGTGGTTACTAGAGGTGAGAAAGGGGGAAGGGGAGAGGGGTTAGCCAGAAATTGCCTAATTGACACAAAGAATGGTTGTTTTGCAATGATGAATATGCTAATGATCCTGATTTGATCACATATTGTACACACAGGTACTGATATTCAAGCCTGTACCCACGAATACATATATCAATGGTGTTTCAATTAAAAAAAGGAAAGAAGAAAAAGAAATGGTGAGAGTGGACGTCTTTGTCTTGTTCCTGATTAGGGGAAACCTTTCAGTTTTCACCATTAAGCATGATTTTAGCTGCGGGTTTTTTGTAGATCACCTTTATTCATTTGAGGAAGTTCCCACTTATTCCTAGTTTGTGTAATGTTTTTGTTATGAAAGAGTGCTGGATATGGTCAAGTGCTTTTTCTTCATCTATTGAGATGATCTTGTATATTTGTTCATTTCTGTCGCTTATAACAGAATACCTGAAACTGGGAAATTTACAAAGAGATGAAATTTATTCTTACAGTTTTGCATACTGAGAAGTCTATGGTCCAGGGGACACATCTGGTGAGGGCTTTCTTCTACAGTGACGCCAGAATGGCCTGAGCAAGACAGCCAACCTCCTCACTTGCTCTCCTTTTAAAGCCATCAGAGCCACGCTCATTAGTCCGTGAATGGATCAATCCATCCACAAGGGTACAGTCTTCACAATCTAATCACCTCTCAAAGGCCTTATCTTTCAAACACCATAACTGGATTTCCACTCTCTTAACACTGTTACGATGGAAATTAAATTTCTAATACATGAACTTTTTAGGGACACATTTGACCCACAGCATCGTGTGTGGGTTTTCCTTTATTCTATTTTTAAATTTCCTTTATTCTATTAATAAGGTGTACTACACTGATTGATTTCCTATGTTCAACCAATTTTGCATTCCTGGAATAAATCCTCCTTGGTCACGTGCGTAATCCTTTTCAGATGCTGTTGGATTTGGTTTGCTACCATATTGTTGAGGATTTTTATATGTACATTCATAAGGTTCTCTGGCTGCTTTTAAGATTATCTTTTTGACTTTGGAATTCTGAAGGTTTCTTATGCAATTAGGTATGAAATTCTTTCTTCTGATTGATGCTGCTTGGGATTCATATCTTTTATCAGTGTTTAACTTCCCAAACACTATCCTTTCCCCTATTCTCTCCTCATTTCTTACCGTACCTTTATCATACTTCCCATATTTATTGTTTCTGTACTTCATTCTGAAAACTTTGTTCTGTTGTGTTCTCCTGCTCATTAATTCCATTTAGCTCTACTTTCATCTATCTATTAAGGTTTTATTTTGGTAACTTTATATTTTTAGAAATTCTATACAGTCCCATTTCAAATCTACTTGTTCATTTTCAAGCATCTCTCACTCCATTATTCCTATTTTTTCATCTCATTTTATTTCCTTAAACATATAAAACATACTATATTTTTCTCCAATAATTCCAGTATCTGAAATCTTTTCAGATTTGATTTGTTGTTTATTATTTCCATTGGCATTCATGCACAGAACCTTTTTCCCTCCATGCTTTACTTATTTTACTATAAGTTGTTTCACATTCTCTTAACTTTTATTTAAGGCCAGATTTGGAAGTGGTTTCCTCAAGGAGCTAAGTGTTTGTTTCTGCCGGGAACTTGATGGTACTACCAAGCCAGGACCACTATAAATGAAAATCTCAGCTTAAAGGTTTTTTTTAGTCTATCCCAGGCAACATGGATTCAGGCTGCAAATCCATGAGAAGACCAGCTTGTGGTTAATTAATTCTCAAGGGAGAATTCTTTTCCTCCACCCAGTGCCAGGATTTGGGGAAGGTAATTTCCTTTGCTGTCCTCTTGGGAGTTGGGGAGGAAGAGGCACGAAGTCTTACTTTGGGTTCATCTTCATATTGAGGTTATAGCCCTTTTGTCTGTGTTGGGGGTGGAGGGAGGTTTGGCCATTTTAATGGGTGGTGTGTCATATTAGACTTTCATCTTCGTAAGGACATAGGTTTTTGTCTCTTGTCCCCTGCACTCATGCGGCCAATGAAAACCTAAGCTCAATGTAACCCTGATTTTGTAAATGCTCTCAAAGCAAAAGTTGGCTTTAATGCTCATTTACCTCTCTCCTCTCTGAATTGCTACTTTCATTTAGTTTTTGGTCTCTGAGAGTTCCTTATTCTCTTGAGAATTTACTTACGCACTTGAAGACTAGTATTTATTAAGCTGTGTTATTTTTAAAAGGAAAGTTAGCAAGGAAAGGTAAACAGCTACTACATTGCTAAAGCAGAAGTTCTAGTAGCTCGCATACATCTAAAGTCACAGGATTAGGGTGAAATGAAAATTGAGGTGGAAGGTTATGAATGCAAAGGTTTTAAACCCTAGCTCTGTCACTCACTGGCATTATTACAAATCTCAGGGTTTGCCTCTCCAAGATTTGATTTGGCTATGCCAATTTATGATGAAATTGTGGCAGAAATTTAAATTCATCACCTAAAGTTAATGCATTTTATTGGACATGACTGTTGCATTTTTCATCATGAGAAAGGCAGGTTCAGAACTTTCACTGAAAAATGTCATCATAAGGCATAGCCTTGATGCTGAGATATGCTGCCACAAACTAAGCAGGATATAGCAACAGTTTTTGAAGGCATCTGTTTTCTGGCCTAGAAAAAGACCAGTGGACACTAAATCCCTAGGATGATCAAATTGCTTGAGTGACAATGGCTTTTATATTCTGACCTAGAGAGAAAAATCTATAAATAAGGCCCAAGACCAAACATCAGGCATTTGGGGTGAGTTCAAATTCAGTTTTTGAGAAAATATATCTCTAATGTCTAAATGTTTATAGAAGAAATGACTGCAGAAATAATTAAAACACAGAAGTTTTAAGAAATATTTATTTCACTGAAACCCCATCTATTTTATAAAAATGGTAGTATTCTATAGACAGTGTTTGTCTCTTGTGTACCATTATCTTAGAGCATCGTTGACATTGGTATACAAATATACAAGACATTGTGGTATACAAAGAATTGCATCTGATTTTCTTTCTTTAAAGATTGCATGGCATTTAATTCTTTTGAATGAATGTACCATAAATATTTTACCAGCCCTGTATTGTGAAAATGTTTTCCATCTTTTGTCATTACAAATAATGCACGAATAGCTTTATATACTTATCATTTCTTTTACGTAGAAATATATCTGTATGATAAATTCCTAGAAATAGAATTATTGCATCAAAAGGTCTGTGTATTTCTAATTTTGATATAGCTCTTTAAACAAGCAATGTGGTATTAATTATCAAACTTTGTGTTTTTGTCAATTTGACAGCTACAATAGAATATTTTGTAATTTATAGTGTTCTCACAATGTGTGAGAATGATCCTTTTTTCCATATGTATAAGAGCCATTTGCATTTCCTTATCTGAAGATACAGACCATATCCTTTGCCTATTTTTCTGTTGGGATTTATTTATTTATTTTTTTTACTTATCAATTTTTAGAAGCTATGTGTATGTGTCTATGTAGCCCTTTGGGATACAAATTTGTGTTTTGGTGTTAAGGTTCTTTCCCCAGAATTTTCTTCCTCCCACCCCCAGCAGAAGTTCTTGATTTTTTATTATTTTATCTTAATATTATATATTTTCCAGTGTTTTATCTTATGGCTTCTAGGTTTATTTCATAATTAGCCACTCTAGTTAGAAAGTTAAGGTATAGCTCCAACTTTATTATTCTTAAAATGGCTATCCAGTTGTCCCAATAGCAATTTACTGAATAATCTGTCTTTCCACCACTGCTTTGACAGGACACCTTTGTCATATACTACATTTCTCTATATTTGTGTCTACTTCTGGACTTTCTGTTCTGGTTTACCTATTTGTATATTTATGTTCTTGCTAATTATTGAGACTTTATATTTTAATATGGCTCAGGGCTAGTACTCTTATTTCACTCCTTTTCTGAATTTCCTGGTTATTCTTGCTTTTTTCTTTTTTCCTATGAATGTTGATTGTGTTAAAACGCATACTTTTCCATTTATTCAAATCTCTTTTTAAAAGAACATCTCTTGGTCAAATGAATAATACATTTAACTACTATTTAGCAGAATATGCCAACTATCAAATAATTGCTTCTTAGTTCAAAATCTGCCCTTCAGTAACTGCTCTGTGATAATGGAATCTTAGACCCTTTAAGCATTTTTTCCATTACAGTGAGTATTATGATGCTAAGCTTTGTTAGAAGGTGATGGAGGAACAATGCAGGAGGAAGAGAGCATCTCTTCCCGGTTCTGGTGAGCTTTTTTTTTTTTTGCTCCTGCCACATGGTGGGTCAGTGATGCATATGTGTGGGGGTGGCTGGGGAGGTATCTGGAGGGGCTCTCAATGTAATCCCTCAGTGACCTTGCAGCCCTAAACTGGTGACCATCTTACCCCAGCCTTCCTGACACAGATATAGCACTCCAGACCTTATATCTGCAGTGGCATCCTAACTTCCAGGGTTCTTTCCTGTGGCCCTCCTGAAGCAAATACCACGTTCTCTGGGCCTTGCATCGCAGCAGCACTCCAACTCCTTCGGCATGCCTGCCCACCAGCCTTAGCTAATCAGTGTTCCTGAAGGTTGTTATTGTTTCTTGCTGGCCCAGCTCTGGCCTCTGCAACCCAGCCATCCAATGGGCTACAACCACACCTTATCCAGCAAAGTCTCAACTCCAACCTCGGGGAAGTGGCATTCCTCCCAAGTTTGTCCTTCCTCAGGTACTCTCCCTCAGCCCTAGTGTATCCTTCAGAATTCTCTTTACATTTATGGTTACTCCCCTATCACAGTTTAATACTTTATACTAAACTTCCCCTGTTTAAAATACTGTGTGGTTTCTGTCTCCTGATTGGGCCCCAACTGATAACATGATACTAATGTAAAAACCCCAAGAACTAAATCAGGCTGCTACTAAATACTCTAAACCCTTGTTCTTTGCACTAGTGTACCAGAAGACTTTCCACAAAATACATAAAAACCCAGCTTTAGGGGAATCAATATCTCAATTTTTAATGTCTAAAAGTGATACATCTGAGAAGTGTTCTGAACGCTCTTACAGGTTTCTCCATTCCCCAAAATTCTTTCTGAACAGCCCCTATCCATCCTGAATTTTACTTTGGCCCAATGAATCAAATCACTTATCTTGCTAAGCCCTCTTCAGTGATTAATGAAATCATTGAAAACCTGTATTGGACTTGTCTTTCCCCATTTTATACAAAGTTCCACTAAGAGAGAAGAGTAGCTTTAGAAATAGGGTATTTGGGGGCCTGGCTGATTAGCTCAGTTGGTTAGAGCATGGTGCTAATAACACCAAGGCCTAGGGCTGGATCTCTGTACTGGCCAGCCACCAAAAAGAAAAAACCAACAAGAAGCAAATAAAATAAATAGGGTTTTGGGGCTCATATTAGAATATTCTGATTTCAAATATCTGTGGAATGGGCTGTCTGAGTGACTTTGCCTCATTCACCCTGATTATCATCACATAATGCCTCTTTAAGAAAGAGACTTTAGAATGAGAACCTCAAAAACTAAAAAGAGCTTGTTCATGGATTTAATTGGACAAAATTTTTTTTTCAAGCTATTCTAAATTTTCATTAACAGTATGCCACTACTTAGAAGGAACAGTTCCATTTGCTAGTTGATTTAAAAATATGTATATATCTGAAATGTTTACTGGAACTATCAAATATTTGAAGATGAAATGTATAAAACCCACAGATAAAAATTTAAGTAATTTCTTTCAGTTAAAGTATAAACTTTTATCAAATCATATAATAAAATATTTAATTCAATTAGTCAATCCTTATTTCATTTTATAAAATGTTATAACTCCTATCCTTGTTCACAAAAACAAAAATTATACAATAAGCTGACATACCAATTGGTTTGTCACAATATACTTTTATCCTATATTAAATATGGGACCAATCATGAAATTTGTATAAATTAATGGGTTTATTTCGATTTTTTACATGATTCTTGATTGTTCTCAAGAGTCTAATAACAGAGTTTGATTAATGTAGCATACACATATATGGAAGCAATGTCATGTTTTCTATCATACTCCTCATCTTCATAATTTCTCAGTTTAGTTATATTATACTGCTCTATAATAAATTCAGTAGTGAGAAATAGCATTATCACGTTGTTTTAATAAAGTATTATTAAAGTGGGTAAATTAATTATATTACTTATACATGATTTTAATTTTGACTTTATGGCTTTTAGAAATCTACCTCACAAGATGTGTTCCATAATTTCTCAATGCTTTGTATCATTTTCCTAGAAGTACAAATTAACATTTACTTGAACTGGAAAACAGAAAAGTTAGGAAGTAAGAATAATTTGGTTTAGGGCCAGCCTGTGGCTCACTTGAGAGAGTGTGGTGCTGATAACACACCATAGGCCATGGGTTCGGATCTCTATATAGGGATGGCTGGTTAGATCACTTGGGAGAGCACAGTGCTGACAACACCAAGTCAAGGGTTAAGATCTCCTTAGTGGTCATCTTTGAAAAAAAAAAAAAATAATAATTTGGCTGATGGGCTTAAATAATAAATTGCCCTTGCCAATTAATTTATATGCCAAGAATTTTCCATAAATTGAATGTACTAAATTTGCACCTTTAAGATTTTTTTGACAAGGTACTCTGAAGTAATAAAAGCATTTTATCAAAAGATATCATAGGTTTAGACAAAGGTTTATTAAAAGTCTTATTTTTCTCAGCCTTCTTTCAGTATATTGGATTAAATAAGGTGCCTTTAAGTGAAAGAATAGCGTACATTATTAGGCATTTGACACTTACTGGACCTTTTTGGTGTCTTTCCCAGATACTGAGACAATAACTGCCTCCAATGCCTGGGTAACAGAACCTTTGCAATTCAGTGCTTTTTAATCCTTTGCTTTCATTAAATATGATGATGATAAGCCACTGTGTGATTTTTTGGCATATAACTTCAAAGAAGTTGGAAGAATTGAATGACTTTCCTATATTAAAACTTTCTACCCCAACTACTTATTTACATAAACAAGGTTTTTCAAACTTACAAATGCAAGACAGAATACAACTGATACTGAATCCTATTTCATTCTAGTATTAAATACTATTCAGTCTAGGATATCTAAAATATTTTTTAAGGATTTCTCTTGAAAAGACATATAATAGGGTGATCAATAAAATAACTGTAAGATAAAAATATAATATATTAAGATAAAAATTATGTGAAAAAAGTGGAATGTCAATCATGACCCCCATAATTAATGATTAACTACTGCATTTGTGTTGTGTGGAAGCACTTTAATAGATACAGTATAAATTTTTTTCTCGATTAGACTGTACAGCAATCCTAAGTGTTGGGGATTCTTATTCATATTTTACAGATAAGTTTCTAAAGCTCGGGAAAGTTAAATAACTGTTAGATTTTCATTTGCTGATGAGAAATGAAGAAGTGAAATCCATCACAGGAAAATATGAGTGTAAGTCTGGAGAGCTTTCAAAGAAAATTCAACTTGGGGCTGGCCGGTTAGCTCACTCGGTTAGAGCACGGTGCTGGTAACACCAAGGTAAAGAGTTTGGATCCCCTTACTGGCCCGCCACACACACACACACAAAAATTCAATTCATAACATTTAGATCCTTTTCTAGCTTAGTATATAGACTGTTAGGAGCTTGTGCTCTGGGGTTGGGTAAAACCCGTCACAGACAGAAACCATGTGTGCCAAGACTAACACTAGGACCTAAAACGGGTTTCTAAACCACTGAGCCTCAACATCCATACCTAAACATGGGGACGACAACAGTATTCACCTCCCAGCATTGTTGGAGAATGAACTGAGGTCCTGTACACAAAGTACATAATATGCAGCACAGTATCTGGCATAGTAAGCTCAATAAAAATTATTAAAAATACATTAAAATATCCTTGCACATAAATATCTAGCCACATTACCAATTAATCTTTAGGATAAATTCCTAGATGTATTATAAATGGCTCAGAGTATATGACCATTTAAAGGGTAATCATATTCTGCCAAACCATTTGCCAAAAAAG
The DNA here is from genome assembly GCF_027409185.1 of Cynocephalus volans. NCBI lineage: Eukaryota > Metazoa > Chordata > Mammalia > Dermoptera > Cynocephalidae > Cynocephalus > Cynocephalus volans. The sequence goes on from NC_084461.1 coordinate 205,179,013, forward strand.
TGAACCTAGTTTGTATCAGAGAAGGAGCTCACCTTTTGGGTCGAGGAAGGCCCATAGGGGTAAGGTTAGGATCTGGCTTAGGAATGGTTTTTCGGATACGAATCTGTGAGACTTTCTTTGGCCTCTTCTCCAGCTCAGCCTATTTTTAAGGGTTAAGAAGAAAGATGGTCAAATTGCAAGATATTTTAAATATATAAAGTCCCTTTTCTTGACATTCAAGACATCGCTTCTTCAGTTTATAGATGATTCTAACAAGTAGTTTATGACAAAGCTCCCCCTCATGCTGTGTTTTCAGCAACTGCCTTCTCCATATTACTAAAATAGAATTGCACATTCAATTCTGGTATTGAGATTATCAATATGAAAGTCTGCAACTATGGGAGACAGCAGATGCTGCAGAATCAAAGAACACCATCATTCACTCATCTTCTTCAAAGGCACAAAGCAGCTCCTTGGTCCAATTCTCTAAATACTGTTAAGTGCTGTCACTAAGAAAAAAAGATTTGGAAAACAACGCAGTTTAAGAATTCCAGTGTATTTCTTTACCGGCCAAGCAAAACTCCTGGCTTACTACTCTCCAGTACTTAGTTGAAGCTAAAGGTGGTAAGTAAAGATGCTCAGGGGTCAGTCTATACCTATCATGTGATGTGAGTTGAAAATGGACATCTCCAATGCCACCAGCACCTGACCCCAACGGCACTTGACATTTACCTCTTTCTGTTCCTGGGGGCTGCTCTGTGGTCGGGGACATGCTGCTGTCACACCATCCAGCTCATCAAATCCAGGGACTTGGAACTCAGAGGCTGAAAGCAGGAGCTTGCTGACAGCTGATTCTGTTACCAAGCAAGACTTTGGTACCAAGGCAGGGAATGGAGGTTCTAACCTAGCATCATGGAGAGAAAGAAGAAAAATATGAGAGGGTTCACTTTCTACCTCTGGCACATTCAACTTAACATCCAGACTAAGCTGAAGACTTTTCTTCTTTCCAGGAATGACATCTCCAATCAACCTGTTTTTTAGTCATTTCCAGGCATAACCTTTATCTACAAGTGTTAAAAATTACAAGGATGTGGTCAATCCATCTTATTGTTGTGGAGCAGTTTCATAAAGAAAATGTAAAAAGAAGTAGACTTTTCAAGGGGAAGAAGATATTTGGTGAACTGAACAAATGAATAATGCTCAGATGAGATCAATCCTATCCAGGGACTGAAGTTGACTAAATGACAAGACATAAAATAGCCTAAGATAATAAGCTGGCTAGTGATTTCCACTTTTTTAAAAAAAGACAAATGGAATTGATCACACATTCCTAGTCACTACTCGTAATAGAATATATCTGAGTTGCAGAGATATTTATCTGAGAAATGTAGATATGGTTTAAAAGGGCAAGAGTTCAGGGTTGTGCCATGCCTGACCTATGCCATCTGTGCACACACACACATACATGCTCTCTTTCTCACACACATATACATCTCAAGACCTCGTGTGCCAGGCCCACTGGAGGCTTACCTCATCTGACTGCCATTGGTGTTATAAGTAGCTTCCATGCCTGGAAGAGGCACATATGGTAACATAGTGTGGCTGAAGTGAAGCAAATGTACAAAAGCAACAGGTTAGGGCAGTGAGACAACAGGAAAGGTTTGGAAGGCATTGCTGGTATTAGCACATGATAGTCTATTAGGAAGACAAGAAATGTCACCCAGAAAGATAAAAATTTCCCAACCACAAGAATTACACTTATGTGCCCAACACTGGAATGGAGGCAGGCTGACAAGATTATTTTCTAACTTACATAGAAAGAAGGTTGAGAAATAAAGAGGAGAATAAGAGGAAGGAGAGGAAGAATGACGTTGAGGCTTACACCTTCGAATCAAGTTATTAAACATGTATACTAAAGATTTTAAAAATAATTTAAAGATAACAATCTTGTCGGATGTAAACCAGGGTCAGACATGGTTACTACCTGGATGGGAGACTGCCTGGGAATATTGGGTGCTGAAGGCTTAAAAACTAACTAAATAATTAATTAAATATAAAAATATATTAATTATACCACTCAGCTCTGTATTAAGTCTATTAAAAAAAAAGCTGCTAGTTTTTCTATGACCTTACAAAAAATTAGGAACAAACCTATTATTCTCTTTAAGGCCAATTTGCACTTTAAATATGGCTATATACAAGAAAACTGTTAAGAGTTGATGCCTTTACAAATATAATTAAGCTTTTACTTTTATAGATGAAACAGTATTAACCACTTATAGGAACTAAGTGTGATGTTGGAAAGCTTTTTGTGCCTCTCAAAACCTGCATCAGTTTCTACTGAATTTAGAAGACAGACAGGTTTAATTAATAAGGCGTTTGTGTGATGGCCATACACCTCATCTCTTCTCAGAAGTAAGAGGAATTTGTTTAACAGCTAGGAAAAACAAAGATAATTCAGGTTTCTAGTATAGTGTTTAGTACCAACATAGGTTTCCCTGAGGAGTACCGATAAAAGGAAAGAGAGGCAGAGTAAAATAGTGGAAAAGGAGATGACCAAATCAGGAACCAGGAGCTTGAAATCCCAACCAGCTGAGTGATCTGGGTTAGAAAAAAACCTTCATGTACCTCAGTCTCAGCTTCTATAAAAAGGCAAAAGAGATGCCTGTCCAGGCTATATTATGGAGTGCTGGAGAATGAAGTTCAAATGCGAAAAATCCTACAGAAACATAAGTTAACTTAACCTTTGTTAAGTATTATTTTCTGGGGCTACCCAATTTATCTTGCTGGAAACATTTCTAAGTGTGTTTAGACAAATAGCAAACTTCTAAACTCTAAGCCCAGGCACATGATGTTAAGGCACTTTTAGAGCCAACAAGAAGAAAAAGTCCCTACAAACACCACACCTCCACCTTACACTTGAATTAAAATAAAATAAAATAAAAGGCTACACATAGGAAGTAAGGGAGAGAGAGAAAATATTCCATACTAGAAAACAGAAGAGTCAGGTGGGAAAGAGTTCTGGAAAAGGAAAAACAGCCAAAGTTTCACACCTTCCCAGGGTGAAATAACTAACCTGTACACTAACTTGGGAATAAACAGTTTAAAGAAGGCAACACAACATAAAGCTGTGTGCCATGGACATATATAGCAGGAAGCAATTATGAGATTTTGGAGGTATACCAACAAACTAGACAATAAAAGCAATATACCATAATTTAAAATAACTTGATTCATTCTAACATATTTTTATGGCTGCACTATAAGAACTGAATATTTTTGTATTACTATAGGACAAGCATTTATAATAGTAACTCATCTTTCAATTTCAATCAGTCATGTTTGAGTTCTGGGGTGTTTTTCCAAAACCGTTTTATATGCTTAGTTTTCTGCTAAGATGCTCAAGGAACTACATAATACGCACCAGCAGCTTTTTAATGACATGAATGATTCTGCATAAGAGACTTCCCATATACAAAGAACAAGGCCTCTGCCAGACTATTTGGAATATTAAGGCTTTTTTTGCTGCTGCTGCTGTTTAATTTTTTGACTATAGCAATGGTAAAGGGCTAATTAAAAAATTTTAAAGTTTCTGTTTATCCAAAGAATTACAAACAGGAGGATTTATCTACTATATCTAAAGCAGCTCTTTAGGGATTCTTAAGATGGGTAGTTTAACTTTCAAATTCTTTTCCTTCTCTAATTTTCAATTAGAAGGTATGATGTATAGATGAAATTTTTTTCAACTATTCTCAGGGATCAAACCACAAGAACTCCTTCCCAGTTAACCTTAAAATCTATAAATCCTAAAACTATTGTATGTAAATGCCAATTTTTGAAGCCTCTACACTGCAGAAAGAAATGCAAAGGATCATAAACTAGGTTTGGTGATACCTACATAATTCATTCATTTACTAAAAAAGTATTTATCCTGTGTCCTTTACACACCAAACACTGAGTTAGGTGTTGGCTGCATGATGCTTTATGAACAAGATAGAGTTACAGACGTTATTTGTCACTATTTATAGGCTTACACTTGTAATGGGCATTTGTTTGCAGGATGAAGGCAAAAGGAGAAAAAAAGACTCAAAAGATTTGATGTTTTGAAGAATGAAATGGACAGAAAAAGAGACTGAATGGTACAAAACACAGGAGTAGATATTGCAGGAAAATTAGGGGGGTCTACACTTAAGAACTACTGTTACATTTTCTCAGCAGATTTGGCAAGGACAGAAAATGCAGATACAAAGAAGACGCCAAATAGCCTTGCATGTTCATAGTGCCCCTGCTCCTCACCCCACTGACAGGAAACAATCATGGGACATGTGCAAAGAACAGAGGACATTTTTTACCTGCTTGTTGTACCCAGACTTGGCTGCCGCTTGCTGTGAGTGGAATGAAGAGCAGAAATTTCAAAGGAGCCGGCAGAAGGCCCATGCTGGCTCCAAATGGACAGCACTCTGCCCACCGAGTAGGGCAGAGAACAGAAGACCTTGTCTGCTATGGAGGCTGGAGACCTTAATCCTTTCAAGCCCTGTGTAAACTGGGCCATGAAGAGCCTCTGCATGGTAGGCATGTGACTGGAGAAGCTCCGTTTTTTTGTCCAGATTCGGTAACATCCTGGGGAACAAAGTGCTAGAAGTGTGTGAAGGCCAAGGACAGAGCAGTCTGCTCTAGTCTGGACTATGGTAGTGCTTCCATAGTCCTGGAGAGGAGCTGGAGGCTGTGGAGGAGCCTGAGTGTGTGCCTGACTATGGAGGCTAGAGTCTTCCCTGAATGTGGTCATCCCAGGGTAACTGTGGGACAAGAAGAAAGAAAAGGTCCACTTGGGAGGTCGAGATGGGCATTCGGGGGCTTCTCCTAAGGCAAGCCTTGCTGGAGCACAGTGCTCAGGAAAAGTCTTTGAGGACTCAGTCATGCAATCTGAGTCTGGTTTCACGTGAAAGGATACTGGGAAGATTTCAGAGCCAAAGAGCAGTGATGGTGTTTTGTTGTTCAGATCTATGCAGGTCATTTTGATGGCTTCAAGAGAATAAAGTGCCAAGGGCTTACTGTTAGGCGTCTTATCCCATCCACTAGCTGCTAAATATGGATTCAGCTGCATTGTATTGTATGAAAATCCATCCAGGAGCCTTTTATATCTGAAGCGCTTACAGCTGTTAGCCACTGGAAGAAGTTCAGAGGAACACCGCCGATATCGGAATTTCTGTATCTTTGTGGCTGGGGCCAGTTTGGAGGCAAGGATGGACAGCTTGTTTAATAAGGCTGATTCTTTGGTAGGCTTCCGAAAATTTAGGCTCCTCAAGAGATGGCATGGAGCAGCCTTCTGCTTTGGTATGTGGCTAATCAAGCTCCTGGTAGGTACTGTTTCGGGTTCCAATCGAGTGGGTACAGGCACAGCACATGAACTAAGAAGTCTGTGTGCTTTTGTGGGGATGGGATCAGAGGAACTTTTTAAAAAGGCAGAACTTCTGATTTCACTTATTTTTCTCCCCACACTAACTTGTTCCTGACAGGAAACTTTCTTACATGTTCGATGGGGCTGCTGCTTCAAGGGAAGCATTCCTTTCTGACGTGAAGTGTTCACAAAGGCACCACAGATTTGATCATACCCAGCAGCATTGGGATCTTGCACTTTCCAGGGGGCCCCAGGAAGGCAAGGACCTGTGCAAAACTCAATGTCTTTCTTTAGTGGATGACATAAGCTTTCCTCCTTTGGGTTTTTCAACTTTTGAAACTGTGTGGCTATGTTGCCTCTGGCCAGCTTTGCTAGGATAATTTCTTTCATTATGGTGGACTCATCTTTGTCAAGCTTAGGTTGGTTCTTATTTTGTGCCTCACCTGACAACAACATATTAGATGATGTGCATTGTTCCAATGTTGTATGTGCTTCTTGTTGATGTATATATTCCTCTTCCTTCTTCATCATATAGTTCAAAACCTTCTGGCTTTGTTGTTTTTCACCATCATCAAGCATCCTCTCAAAGTTAAAGTGGGCCTGAGAAATTTTGCTCACATTATCACCATCACCATCTTCTCTGGTAATCATCTTCTCAGATTCCTCTCCAACAGTTAAATGACCCAATGGTCTCCTCTGATGTTCTTCAGTTTCTCCTCCTTTCACTTCAGTTTCTGTTTCCATTGTCAAAGGCAAATGTCTATCAGTGGAATTCTCATGAGTGTGACAAGCTTTGCAAGCATTCTTTTTCACGCTGATGTATATGCCATCTCTTCCACTAGAATTATTCATATCCCTTGGTACTCCTTCCTTCATCTCAGGCAGGACTGTATAGTCCTTTACTTTCTCACAACGCATGTCATCATCTTTTGGCTTAAAAATATTTTTCAGGTCAGTTTCTTCACTATTAATATTAGTTTCTGAATTTTCTTGAGCAGACAGACACAAAGGCATTATCCCAGTGGATTCTGGGGTCCCTATGAGAACAGAATTCTCATCTTGGCATCTAGAAGACATCAAATCTTTTGAAGAAATTACAAAGGTATCTTCCTTGCCAAACTCAGAATTTATTTCTAGTCTTGATCCTTCAGTCATTCTTTGTGTTTCTCTCAAAGATGCTCCTTTATCTCGCTGTGCATGAAAAATATAATTTAAAGACACATTTACTCTATCCAATATTCTTATATTTGGCTCATGATCTGCAAAAGACTCCATCTCATGGCCACAAGAGTCTGGACACTCTTCCATTTCACAGTCTTTTAAAGATCTGCATACTTTCTCTCTACATGATTTTTTTATTTCAAGAGATTCCATTGTAGAAGCAGCAGCATCTGGGAAATCTGAGGCCTGGTCAGTCGTGCCTATAAATGCAGCACCTGGTTCTCCTTTCTGAGACAAGGTACTCCTTGAGGTTTCTTGGAATACCAGTCTATCTTGCCTTGCACTCCTATCAAGTGTACTAGATGCTTTCATGTTCAGCACACTTTCTAAAGGCTTATTACTACAGTCTGGGTAAATGATGTCTACCATATTGTCTGTGGATTCTTCACAATCAGAAATACTTTCCAAGGCTCCTTTCAAATTGTCTTTCTTTGTGCTACCAGAAGACAGTCGATTATTACTGCCTGAACTGACGAGCAGATCCTTTTGGTTGTGGCTTGCCTCTCTGTTAGGCTCTGTGATGGTCTCTCTCTGGTCATTACCTAGTGTATCCTTAGCTGGTTTATCTTCATTTCTGCATTCAACTGGTCTGTTTTGGTTACTCTGGCAGTCAAGGACTTCATCTGCCTTCTGATCAAGAGTTTCAACTGCGCGGTTCATGTTTTTAAAAGTGGAGAACATAACAGTAACAGACTGGTCCAAAAACTTTTCAGGACGTGGAATGTTTGCAGATTGGCTTAGTTTTTGTATAGCACAATCACAGATATTATACATACAAAATACAGTCTCTCTGGGTATATACTGTTCCTTTCCTTTTAGCCCTTCCTCATTGGGTTTGATGTGACGGGTTGTGTGAATAGTTTTGTTTGAAGCTCCACTATTTAACACACCTGCTGTCATTTCGTTTCTGACCATATCTCCTTGAAGGCTGCCTTTAGTTTCTTTCCCATCAAGTCCACTTTCCTCTGATGTACAATTCACTTTATGGGTGCTACTTTCCACAGAGTCTTCTGTTCTTTGGGAGTGGTGAGCACTGTGCTGAAATGCATTTTCACATTCTATTATCAAAGAGTTATCATCTTTCAAAATGATTTTGCTGGACTCAAAAGCAACACAAGCGGAACACTTATTCTCTTCAGGTACATTTTTTCTTACACAATGACAGTTAGAGATATCCTGAGACTGAACATTTTGACATTCTATTACAGAGACCTCTTGAGGAAAGCCAGCTGCTTCTTTCTTACTTGAGAGAAGCCTGGAATGTAGACCTTCTCTTCTTGAATCAGCTATTTCTTTTTTTCTTTTTAGGCTTCCTGGTTTGATGTTTAAGGTGGGACTGCTTGAAGAGGCACCACAGGTTTTGTCACCTGGTGGAGAGATGGCTTTCATTTCTGCCTTAATGGGAATGGTTTGGGTATCAGCAATGACATCTGCTCCATCCTCTAACAGAGGGTTATGACTCTGTTGGGCATTTTCACTTGTTGCTAAAGATATCTCTTTGTTCATATTTAGTATGGAGTCAGTTGGCAATTTTGCATGGTCTCGAGAATTAAGGGACACTTGATTTAAAACACATTCACTTCCTACTTTGTTTACAACCAGTTCATTGGTACAAGAAAGTTCATTCATCTCACAGGCAGTATTCTGTTCATCTAAACATAGAATATCATCTTGTAAGATTTGTACAGCTTTTTCTGACTCAGTTCTGCAATCGAATTCTGGGGATGGTGGTAACTGAGCATTATCTTTCTTGGGTTTTGATACCTCATTTACAGGACTGAGCTGATCCTTGGGCATTAAACTCACAAGGGATTTTCTTTCAAACAAAAAATCATTACATGATGCTTCATTTAACTGGGTATTGCCTTCCAGATTTCTCTGGATGCTGACTAAGGAGTTAGAGTCTCTACTATAAATCTTTTCACCTAACATATTGGGCTCTATAGAGGTTATTTGCTCTGGTTCTTCAATCTGCATCAAGGAGGAACAATTGCTTTCTTCAGAGTGTCCATCTGAATGGCTCATATTAGTAAAAGTTTCTCTAAGGTCCTCAGGGTTTGTCAAGTTACCTTGAATGCCTAACGTGATTTTCAAATCTTTCTTTTTAAACATTACTTCTGTGGCTTCAGTAAAAGAATCAGGCATTAAAGAACTAGAACTCTCTGTACGGATCCCGCCTTGAATGCAATGGTTATTGTGGATGTTTTCTTTTGGGGAATTAACAGTCTCTTTTTCACCAGAACAATGTCCATTAGCATCCATTTCTGCTTGCCTGGCATTAATAAGAAAGAGTTCCTCTCTTTCATTGCTGGGATTCAAAAGCTGGTCTTCATTTTCTTCTGTAGAAGCCAAGTTTTTGCTTTGATCATTCCCATCAAAATAGGAATTGTCTGTCTTTTCAGCAGATCCCTTCAGCAAGCCATCACCTTCAAAACCACATTTTTCTAAGGATATTGTTCTGGATTCTGGACCAGGCAAACATGATGTGAAATATGAAACTTCAGAATTTTCTTCCAAGGGTTTTACAGCAACTACATTTCCTGTTGCTGTGGGACTATGTGCAGAACTATGCTTTTCATTATGGTGGCCAAGAACCTGTTGGTGATTGTCATCTGCTTCACAGACAAGGTCTAATTTACACAACTCTTCCTTCCCATTGTCCATTTTGGAAATGGCACTGTTCCCTGGTAATAATGACAACCAAGAAGGATAAGTTTTTATTTCTTCACATTCTTTTTCTTTAGGAGTTGCTTCTGTTAATCCAGGGTCCACAAAGGTTATAGGCTCTAGGGAAACTAACGTGCTGGTTTCTGAAACCTCACCACTGGTCATGAATTTGTCTACTTCTGGGCATTCGCTGCACCCAGGTGAGAGACCTTTACTCACATTGCCATTCTTTTGTCCTTCATTATTATCCATCTTAGTCCCATTGACCTTCATACCTTGTACTTCTTCCATGGATTTTAGCAGAGTTTCAGTTGTAATCTGTACATTTCCTTTTGCAAAAGAGAAAAAAAATCCAATCAATATGCAATCATAAAAAAAAATAATTTGCTCTACCTTCATAAATTTTATCATGCAACCAATGGCAATAACAAAAAAGACTGAACTCAGGGCTGGCTGGTTAGCTAAGTTGGTTAGAGCATGGTGTTGATAAATACCAAGGTCAAGGGTATGGATCCCAGTACAGGCCAGCTGCTCAAAAAAAAAAAAAAAAAAAAGACCCAACTCAGAAAGAGAGAATTGGAAAGTCTGTACTATAACATTGGTTTGGCTCTTCTCTCCAAAACATGAAAGAGGGGCCAAACTGTACCTGGTAGAACCAAGTAACTTTGAACAAATGCCTTTTTCTAAATGTTACTTAGCATTCATAGATCAATGATGGACAACTGTATACAATGTGGAGACAATATACTTAATACAGAGTCTTAAGAAGCTTCCATTTTAAAACATTAATAGAGTAGACTCACAATACAACAACTTACATTATTAGATGACCATCTTCTTATTACTTGAACTCAGGTAAGTCACAGATAAAACTACTCTTTGAAAAAGAACAATTATACATAAAATATTATTAAAAGAGAGATTCATCTGTAAGTTGAATATTACTCTTGAACCCAATTACCTACAATAACTGCCTTTCTACAAGATTGAGCTGATAGTTATTGAAGTTCAGTGACAGGTACATGGGGGTTTAGTATACTCTTTCCACTACCGAATAAGTTTGAAAATTTCCATTACGAAACATTAAAAAACAAATAAAAAACCTTTCTAAGCAGAACGTAAATGCAATTCATAAAGGAGTTTTACTGTATAGTGTTTCTCTGAAATCCTCAGTATAAGATACAGTATAAAGAAGTTCCCCAAACCATTAATGTACACACATATTTTTTCCCTCCTCCTCTTTTAGAAAACAAACCCAAACCTATACACATGCACGTGTGTGTATGCATGTATATAATAGAATACCTGCACTAAATAGATAAAGCAAAATGCAAATCAATTTAAAGATCTAATTACCACAAGAATATAAACTCATGAGGGTAAGGATCTTGTTTGTTTTGTTCTCTTCTCTTCTCTATTGTCCACCATAATGCCTGGTACATAACAGCTCTCAATAAATATTTGCAGAATTACTGAATGAATACAGGTAGGTCAAATCAACAAATGATATTAATAGTGAGTTTCAAGGGCTTCCCTCTCCATTTCTCAAGAGGGACTAAGAGCAGCAATTACTAAGAAAAAGAGTGGTGACTCTGAAGCCAGGCCAGCTGGACTTGAATCTTGGCTCTGTGATGATGCTTACCTCTCTGAGTCTCAGTTTCCTCCTTTGTAAAAAGTGGGGGAAGTACACTTACCTTGGTGCTATACTGACGATTAAATTAAATAATAAATGTAAAACACCACCTGATACAGTGTCTGCCATATAAAGGAAAGGTGCTTTTCCTTTACTCTGCTTTGATTGTTTATTTTACTGGACCTGAGAATAGTTAAAATGATAACAACTAGGCTAGGAATAGCATTTAAAAACATTTGGACTCAGCAAATATGGATAAATGTATACTGGATTCCACAAGTTTGCAGTGATCTGACATGTGATAAAAGGCAGCCTCGAAATCCTAATTCCTCACACAATATTTAACATTGTGAAACTAGCCTACTTACCATATCACAGCTATCCTATTCATGAATTTCTAAGCATGAATACTCCAAATAGTCTTATTATATCTCTCTAGTGGATACTATAGCATTCATTAAACCATCTGGTATATTCTGGACCTTCTCTCTGTTCTAGCACTATCCTTGCTGTATCCCTTCTTATATCTGCTCAGGAAACTTGTAAAACTCTTCATCCATCCCCAAACCGTTTACTGTGGGTTTACTCTGTGCAAGATACTTAAGGCAAGACTCTCCCTGAGAGCCCCTAGCTGCTGGAAGAATGCCAGTTCCCTACTCAGTCAAGAGTCTTAGGAGAAGGTGGAGGAGAAGCCACCTCCCATGGCGTAGCAGCAGGTTGTGGGGGAAGAAAGGTTGTGTACAGTTGGAAAGCAAAATGATACTCTACCCATTCCTTTGACTTATTTTTAATCACATTTTGAAATTTCAGAGAATGTTAAAAGAGAGTTTGAAGTTATTTTATTTTTATTAGAAAGTTTTCTAAAGGCTTTGGAACACTGACCTGGTCGTTTTATGTAATATGGGGAAAAAAATTGTACATACCGCACAAGATTATTGTAATGATTAGATGAATTAATACATGTAAAGCTCTTTGAAGTGCCAGACAGCATCCATGCTCTCAGTTAGTACTAGCCACTCTTATTACTCCTTTGGGGCCCCACTCCCTTGCACAAAATCTCTATCAAAACCTCTATAATACCGCTTCTCAATTATTTTTTAATATATCACAGCTGTATCAGGATCACAGAAACTGGATCTTGATGATTGTTGGGGACTCAGTACCTGACAATGATCGTGGCACATGGTAGGCACATTATAAATGTTGGCTGAATGAAGAATTAGAAGATTAGGGAAGTTGTTAGAAGTCTTAGGTATACTGGAGGGTGAATCATGTATTCTGTGAGGTATGGGCCCATTTTAGAAGTACAAGAATTTCATAACCTCAGCTGAAAATCCTGGACTTCTAGCTTTATAACCATTTAAAAGTATTTACATTTGCAGAAATTGACAAACTAATCCTAAAATTCATATGAAAATACAAGGAACACGTAACAGCCAGAACAATCTTGAAAAAGAAGAACAAGGTTGGTAGACTGACACTTCTGGATTTTAAAACTTACTAAAATGCTACAAGTGTCAAGACACTGTGGTACTATCATAGAACAGACAGATCAATGAAATAAAATTGAGTGCAGAAACAAACCCTAACATTTATATTCAATCAACTGATTTTTAACAAAGGGACCAAAACGATTAAATGGGGAAAGAATAGTCTTTTCAACAAATGGTACTACGACAATTGTATATTCACATACAAAAAAAATTTGTACCCTACCTTACACCATACACAAAAATTAACTCAAAGCAGATCAGACCTAAATGTAAGAACTAAAACTATAAAACTTTAAGAATAAAACATGGGTAAATCTTCGTGATCTTAGGCTAGGTAATGATTTCTTAGTTAAGACACCAAAAGTATAAGTGATAAACAAACCCAATAAGTTGGATTTCATCAAAATCAAAAACTTTTGTGTTTCAAAGGACATTAAGAAGTGAAAAGACAGGGCTGGCCAGTTAACTGAGTTGGTTACAGTGCTGTTGATAACACCAAGGTTAAGGGTTCAGATGCCTGTAATTAAATTATTTTTTAAAAAGGGCAAAGGAATTAAATCCTTCCAGAAATATGCAAATGGCCAATAAAAACATAAGGAAACATGCAACATCATTAATTATCAGAGAAATATAAGTCAAAAACCACAATGAGATACCACTTACATGCATTTGGAAGGCTGGAACTAAAAAAAACCAAAGAAAACAAAAAATAAGTGTTAGAAAGGATGGAGAGAAACTAGAACCTTCCTACATTACTGGTGGGAATGCAAAATGGTATAGCTACTTTGGAAAACAGTTTAAAAAAAATTTTTTTTTCTTTTTCTTTTTGGTGGCTGGCCTGCACAGGGATCTGAACCCATTACTTAAGTGTTATAAGGCTGTGCTCTAACCAACTGATGAAAAACAGTTTGGCAACTCCTCAAAATGCTAAACATAGTTACCATATAACCCAGCAATTCTATCCAAGAGAACTGAAAACTTAGGGGCCCACAAAACTTTTACATAAATGTTGACAACAGCATCATTCATAATAGCCAAAAAGGGAAACTCAAATACTCCTCAACTGATAAACAAAATGGATTATTATTGAACTGTAAAAAGGAATGAAGTACTGATACATGCTACAACATGGATGAACCTTAAAACCTTTATGCCAAATAATTACGATTTGTAACAATATATATGCTAGTAATATTGATTTAATCAACATATCTCAATGTTCAACCCCCAAAATATATATAATCGATTTTCATTCAATAAATAAATTTTTAAAAAAATCTTTATGCCAAGTGAAAGAAGCCAGTCATAAAAGACCACATACTGTACAGTTCCATTTACATAAAATGTCCATTACAGGCAAATCTATACAGAAAGAAGTAGGTTAGTGGTTGGAAGAACATGGCAAGAAGGGAGAATGGGGAATGACTGCTAATGGGTACAGAGTTTCTTTTAAGAGTGATGAAAATTAAATTACGGTGATGTTTGCACAACTCTGTGAGCATACAAAAAAAGCACATTAATTGTATCCTTTAAATGGGTGAACTTTATAGGTGTAAATTATATCTCAATAAAGCTATTATTTTTAAATAAGGCACTCTATCAAGCAAATCAATAAAACTTTTTAAAAAAGAGTTTATGCTCCAATTTTAATATAAGTAACATCAGAAAACTTGAACTTTTTTTTTTTTGGTGTCTCCACATAACCATAATTTGGGATGACACACTAGAGGCTGACAAGGATTCAACAGCATTTCTGTCAAAACCTTTTCCTAGATCAAAAATTTAAGTGATTAGACTGTGGAAACTAAATATGACGAAAGTTCTGGTTTATCCCACACCCTTGTCCTGGGAAGATGTGTAATAAGTTAGCAATATTCTAATGTCTTATAAAAGGAAGCTTAATTGCAGAGATTCACCAAGGCTGTCCAGAGGTAGGAGGACAGCTGCAGATACTCCCATAAGCTTGTGTCACCTCCTAAGCTTGTAAGGACCACTGAAAATCTGGCTTTCCAAATTACAAGTAATTCATAATGAAAAAGTATTCAACTTCTCAACTGGAACTCGTATATTGTCGGCAGGAATGCAAAATCACACAACCACTCTGGAAAATAGTTTGGTAGTTTCTTATAAAAATAAATACACACTTCCCAAATGACCCAGCCTAGGTATTTGCCCAGGTGAAATGACAACTTACGCTCACACAAATCCCGGTACACAAGTCTTTTATAGCAGCTTTATTCATAAATGCCAAAGCTGGAAACAACCCAAATTCTCCTTAAATGGGAAATAGATAAAGAAACTGTGGTACGACTAGACAAGGGGATACTCCACAGCCATAAGAAGGAATGAACCACTGATATACACAGTAATATGGATGAATCTTAAATGCACTATTCTAAATGAAAGAAGCCAGACTCAAAGCCTTCTCCTGTATGATTACATTTATATGACATTCTGGAAAAAGACAAAACTACAGTGACAGAAGGGAACAGATTAGTAGTTGCTAACGATGGGAGGGCAAGAGCGACTAAGTAAAAAGGGAGAGAAATTGCTGAGGTGATGGAAATGTTTTGTGTCTTGACAATGGTGGTAGTTACACAACTATGTGTGTCTGTCAAAACTCACAGAACTGTATACACACACAAAAGGGTGAATTTTATTGTATGTAAATTATTCCTTAATAAAAGAAAAAAAAAATTAGTTCCAAAAGTTTAGACTTCTTCCTTGTTGCCTGTTAAGTGGATGTGGTACTGGCTGATTTTTCAACTTTTCACTCCCAAAAATGTAAAATAAAAGAGGATAATGACATACATAGGGAGCAAAGCTTCTACAAAAACAAGAAATACTCATTTCAAATTATATATATATATAAAAATCAACAAACTCCAAAAATCAACATGTATATAAGGCATAAGAACTTAATGCACAGGTTCATTCTATCTACTTATAATGTTTAATTTATTCACATAACAGAAAGAGAGGCCTATAAAAGACTGTTTCAACTTTATTCTAAATATCTAGGGCCAGCCCATGGCTCACTCGGGAGAGTGCGGTGCTGATAACACCAAGGCCACGGGTTCGGATCCTATACAGGGATGGCCAGTTAGCTCAATGGCTGAGCGTGGTGCTGACAACAGCAAGCTAAGGGTTAATATCCCCTTACCGGTCAACTTAAAAAAAAAAAAAAAAAAAAGTCTAAACTACCTAGCTCCAAAAATTATTTGAGATAAGGAAGATTTTCCCTCAACTGCTTTCACTTCTTCTCAAAATGTATCTCATTAATGTTCTTCCAGTTTCTGGTGACTCTCCGAAATAAGTCTTAATAGAAATCAATACTGTGAGAATTAAATCCCACAGTAATTAGTGGAAATTAATATTGGCATTGTTCCTGGTACCTTTCCACCTTTCTCACACACAACCATCCTAAATAAGTTCGGTTACAGGAACTCTCTAAAAAACAAAATAAAGCAAACACACTTGATAACATCATTTTATAAAATATTAAACAGAAAATTATGGTGAAATAGCCACATTAAAACTCAGAATAGCAAAAAGGGAGAGGTAGCAGTCAGAGTGCCTGACAAAAGGATAGTGTCCCTTGTGAAATGGTCCCTCAATTACTCCCATCACTGTTCCCTCATGCCCATCTCTCATGGGTCTGTACTACTGCAATCAAGAAATTCGGAACGATAGGCAAAAGAGCATACTACCAATTAAAGGCTCCTTTTGGTAGATATGCAAGTCCTTTTAAAGGGTTAAACTTGTTCTCATTTTACCTAATTGAGCCACAGCAAACATATGACCATAAAGAATCTCAAAACTCTGGAATACCATGGTAACTTGCTAGTACTGTGAGTAGGATGTCTCCATAGAGAAGGAAAAATAATGCACTGGTAGGAGAGTGTAGAGTCTAGGATCACTTACTAAACAATTCAGTGCAAGGGGATCCAAACTCATTCCTCACCAAACCGATAAATTATAAAACACTGAAGTTTCCCCACTGAAAATAACCAAAACTTAATATAAATAAAACTATGTGAAACAATTTGCACAGTGCTCAACAGTGCAAACACTTAGAAAACAAAGGTAGCAATGATGTATTAGATTTTCATCAGGAAAATTTTCATATGCTCAAACTAGGAGCTACAATCTGGGGCAGAGTGAAAACTTTGGCAGCGGGGGCCCTTGGAGACAGAGTACAACTAGATTTCCAAGAAGCATCATTTAGTTTTCAATTCCCCAGTAAGTAATAAGGTATTAGATGCCTTATCTTGACCTTGGCAAAGGGAGCTGAAATGCTGGCCACACTTCAGAAGAGCACATGCACCTGTTTAAATCAAATCCAGGGTGGTGGCACGTACTGCTCATACTCCCAGGGCTCAATGCCTTCACAGACCTGCCTTCATAGAACCTTCCTCTCTGCCTTGCTAAGACTGGCTGTGACCTTGGACAGCTGAGCTTGCTTCCCCATGTGTAACATAGGGAATACCTTGGAAGGTTCTTGGAAGACTGAATGAATGTACCATAGTTAGGCGCAAGGTGATTGCTGCTAAAAACTCTAGTTGAGGTGCTGATTTCAAGTTCCTCCATATCAAATAGAACCTTACACATGGCTTTGGAAGTTAAAAAAAAATCAAATAATTTATTTTACCAATTTAAGTTATTAAAGAATGGTATTAGGATAGGAAGAAAAGTGCCAGAGAGTAGTTTATCTGAGGATACTTTTCAGAAGAGCTCACCTTACCTATGTCTAATGTGGACAAGCTTTTTAAGTAAAGAGCAGCCAGGTAAGTCTGCAAAGGCAGATTTCCAAGCAGAAAACAACTCTGGTTCTCCTGTTTAAAAGGCCAGTTCAGCAGTTAAAAGAAAAGTGTAGTCAAAAACACAGACAGTAAATTTTGTGTTAAGATGTAGGTGAAACTATACCAAAGACTGCATATAGCAATGCTGGAGCCTCACTGAAAAGATCTTAGGGGTGAGGTGGGGGTGGAGCCACTAAATTGCATCCCTAGTAAGCTCCTAAGAACATGGTGAGACTTATGTTCAAAACATTTCTCATCTTCAAAGCAATGTCCTTTAATCTATACTGTAGCCTTTGAGCTACAGAGAAAATCTGAAGCAGCAGGAAGCAGGGTAATAAACTAGGACAAATGTCCTTTTTCATAAAAATGATTTGTGCTTCCTTTTCTGTCCAGGCTGCCAAGAAGTGGAAAGTCAAATCTGATATTATATCACAATAACAAAATTTTCTGTAAAATTTAATGTATTTACTCTATCTCCCTTTTTTAAGGTTCTGATTAGTCTTTATTATTAAACTTAATTGTATTATAAATATACATGTAGTCCTCTCTAAAGTTACCTAAGATTCTTTTTAGCCTGGGGGTAGGGGAAGGTAGAGAATCTTGGCTCGGCTACTCCCTTTTGGGCCTCAACTGCCTCCTCAATCAATCATTCTAAAACATTATCGCAGATGCCTATACACAACTATTGTTTTGAGGGGCAAAATGAGGTAATGGATATAAACCTGCCTTGAAAACTCTCAAGGTGACCTAGGATTAACATTTTCCCTCATACCTATACCCAGAGCACAAGAACAGGATGCACTGCCACATGCTGAAGTACTCATCGGTTCCTTCCCTGTTCCAGTTAACCCTTCCAAACTGGCAAATACATTTGATTATATAAAATCAAATAAAAGATTTCACATCAGCAAAAAGGGTTCAACATACTAGCAATAGGGAGGGACTCATTATAGAAAAAGTAAGTGGGATGCAAATTATTGTCAAAAATAAAGAACTGCTTGATAACACTGTGTTTGTTCAAGTACATTCACGGACAATATCATGAAATTTCTATAGTTAAGTCCATCTTGCAAGGCAGGGACCTATAACCCTTAAATTCTCATTGCAAAATGGAAACTCTGAACTAAAACAGTGTGTGTAGTAAGTGGAAAAATAAAAAGATTTGAGAGAAATAAATACCTTTGTTCCTTAGAAAATCTTCGGGAAGGTCCACGCATAAAAGTTCTTGGCTGGAGTATGTCAGGAGATCCTCCTACAGTAAGAAAATCCAGTGGTCAAGGACGATTCAGAGATACCTGATCTTGTGAATATTAATTATTCTTTGAGAGATCTCTTTATGACTCCAGGAAATTTGCTAGCAGTCACAAGGATTAGGAACTGAAGAAAACCTCAAATTTAAGTAAATATAATCAAGAAAAACTACTACTACTCCAGAATTTGAGCTGAAAAGCCAAGTGTTTCAAGGTCTGGACAACAATAGAGGTTTAAAATGTCAATCTGCAGATTGACAAACAAAGAAAACCCTATAAATGCCTTCTGAATCAAGAAACAAATTGCTGCAATATAATTTTAATTTCACTTGAAAGGAAAATATCAGAAAATCAGGTACATGTCAGTCCTTAACCATTCTAGACACCATAAATTCATTTTCCGTCCAAACTTCTTAGAAGGTTTATTTATTTTTTTCATCCCCCTTTAGATGAGGGGAGAAGGGCAGAAGGGAGCACACAATCAATGACAACCAGTTTCCTCCTACAGAAGAAATTCAGAAAAATGGGAAGGGGCAGTGGCGTAATGTGCACATCATGGCTACTGCCTGGGTGCCCCTTTAGGTAAGGGTTCTGTCAGGTTTATTAGCTGCAGACTCTGACCAATCAAAGATGGCTGCTTATACTAAACTCTCGTTCTGGGTCACCTCTATTCCCCTGTCCTAAGGCTTAAAAAGTTTTTTTCACATAGACTTAATTAGTAAGTACAAGATTCTGACATAGTGCTTATCTAAAGCTTTAGATAATTTTTTTCCTTCTTCTTATAAGCACTTAAAAAATTAAAAAAGCAAAAGCCATTTGGGCTCTAAGCAAATTTCTACGGTAGAAAAAGAACCCAGGAGGGAGTAATGAAGATATAAGCAATGGCGAATACATTTGGACACAGAGAAAAATAAAACATTATCACTGGAACTGAGAGATAAGAACTAGAATGAAATGTCATACATGAAACAGGACTATTCTTTAATTTCCTATTAAAACTTTTGTGTGGATTACTTTACAGAGCTCGAACATAAAAACAATTATCTCCAAGATAACTTACATGTAACACTACAATATTTGGCAAAAAATGTATGAATTCTAGCATGAAGTCAGACTGAACTTATTTGCAAACGGGAGAAAAGAGAAAGCTCTTACTTACCACAGAAGGAATGATGGAATTAGAAAATCACCATTTGGCAACCATCACAGTAATAATTATCTCAGGCAAGAATCAATGGATATTAAAACTAGCGGCTAAAAGTTTGAATGAGAAATAGAAATATTTATGTAGTCTCAAAGTATCTCCCCAGAAGATACCTATTAATTACAAAGGGGAAAACAGTAACTTCATGGTGGAGAAACCTGACAGATCCCACCCAAGCCAAGTGCTCAAAGTTCTCCTCCTCAGGTATGAGGCACTCCAACACCATGCACCTCCTGATAGAACATACTGAAAAGAACCAACATCACTTCTGTGATATTTCCGCTCCCAAAATGCATACCAGAATTTAATCATGAGGAAACATTAGACAAACCCAAATTGAGGGAAATTCTACAAAATAAATTGCCTGTACTCTCCATGAGTATCAAGGTCATGGGCTAAGGAACTATTCTAGATTAAAGATGCTAAGAGATATGACAAATTAATATCACAATGTTTCACATTTTCTTGAACCAGAAAAGTACAGAACACTTTTTCTTTTGCTACAAAAGAAAGTTGTGGGACAACTGGCCAAATTTAAATATCGTCTTGTGGATTAGTACTTAGATCAGTGTTAATTTCTTGATTCTGATTAATGTACTATGGTCATGTAACAGAATGTCCTAGTTTGCTAGGAAATACACATCGAAGTATTTAGACATGATGTCTGCAACCATACTCTCAAATTATTCAGGGAGAGGGCCGGCCCGTGGCTCACTCGGGAGAGTGTGGTGCTGATAACACCAAGGCCGTGGGTTCGGATCCCATGGATGGCCGGTTCACTCACTTCGGAGAGTGTGGTGCTGACACCACCAAGTCAAGGGTTAAGATCCCCTTACCGGTCATCTTTAGAAAAAAAAAAAAAAAAAAATTATTCAGGGAGAAAAAAAAAGCAAATGTGGTAAAATATCAATGTGTGGAATCTGCATGACAGGTTACAAAGGAATTCTTTATATCAACTTTTCTGTCTCAAATTATTTCAAAATAAAAGGTTGAGAAAACATTTGTAGTTACATTTGATCCTTTCTCCAAAATGATACTATTCTACACTTTTCCAGTTCTTAGGCCAATTTTTTTTTTTAAAGATTACCGGTAAGGGGATCTTAACCCTTGTCTTGGTGTTGTCAGCACCATGCTCACCCAGTGAGCTAACTGGCCATCCCTATATGGAATCCGAACCCGTGGCCCTGGTGTCATCAACACCACACTCTCCCAAGTGGGCCACAGGTCGGCCCTTAGGCCAAATGTTTGAGGTGTGAGAAGAGATATCATTTAAAATACTTCCAGGTTAATGCTTTATAGAAAAAAAAAAAAAAAAAAAACTTTAGGGAAAGGCAGAGTGCAGGAGCAAAAGATGATGGGATGAGGAGCCAGACAGAGCTCTGTTCCAACACCAAGATTCTTACATACTAGCAACATGGTACTGTAACCAACCTTACAGATGGTCGTAAGAAAAAATGGAAGCCACAAAAAACACCTAGTAAGACACCTTGTCAGGATAGGGTGCACCATGAGCAGAAGTTTCTATCCTTCATGAGACCATAGACACTTGTTATCCCTTTCGGCAAAAAAAGCGAATAGGACTGTCACCAACAGGTTCCAGTATGTTGTCTAGAACGATTACCACCACAAGCTTTTCTGAGGCTACCAGAGCCTGTAAAGTGAAAGCTGAGCTCAGGTTAGTAACATAATGATCCCTTCAGATTCCAGAGGTCTCTGGCAAGCTCATGCAATTAACCCTTCCTGGCTCTGGCCCCTAGAGGGGTTGCTGGGATTTTAGTTCTGCCCCACCTATTGCTCTAAGGCAGTATCCCCAGCTGGAGTCCCCAAAATACCCTGATGGAGTGCCAAGCTCAAAGCTTCAGCCATGTCCCCTTTTCCTTGGTTAGTCAAGGAGAAAAAGCAGCTAGGAGTGAGTCATTCCACTCTTTGCCTGCCTTGCTGACTTCTCTTAAAATGTTCTGAGTTAAGAAAAACAAGTTATCCCTCACAAGAAGGCTGGAGACCATACAAGATTGGAGTTCTCAAATAAGATCAGGAATTGAATGGATTGGAAAGGAAACTGAGTGTGAGGCTGGGGTCAGATGTGAGGGGAACACCCGACCAAAGTGGTGGGTGACCTCCAAATCAAGTGGGAACACTGCCAGTCTGGGTCCCTGAGTGCAGAAGAGGGGAACAGAACAGCCCAATTGCATATAATGGATATATATATAGCATGATAATCTTTTATAACCCTCCCCTACAACCACTCAAAGTCAGTCAGTCATGTAATAAACACTTGCAGAAATTTATCAGATACAATTGTCTTTTCCTACAATATTTTTATCAGTTAAATACTCTAATTTGCAGGATTCCTAGAGGTAAAAGTCCTAAACATTTCTTCCTACCATATAGATTTAGTTAAATCTTGACATCTGATGTCAATGTACTAACATTTCTTGCACAATCAGTCTTGAATGAATCAACCTTCAGAATACGTTCACATGATCCCTTTCAACATCAAGTGATACCAGCCAGCCACAAACAAAACAAAACAAAACAAAAAACACCAAAAAAACCCACCATCAAGGGAGATAATTGCTATAGTTTATGGTTTTCAATAAACTATACAACATAAGAAATGCCATGTAATAATGCAATTTGTTTTTCAAACTGACAGCAAAGTCTCTGCCTTGTGCACCCAACATGTCATCTACGTGTCCACTGTTTTGGAATCAAAATCAATTTACCACACTTCTCCAAAGTTTTGGCAGATTTTAGTAGCGTCTTGAAAACCATTCTTTTACTTACTATTTATCTGTGGTCTTGTTTCCCATTAAATGTTGGCTGTCTGTCCTGGAAACAATATAATTCTTTGATTCATTCCTACGAGACTAGTTTACAGCAAGAAAAAAACATACATACCTGGAGGCAGATGAATATATATGGAGTTCTTCAGCTTTTATAATCAGGATAGTTTAAAACTCCTCAGGGCCTGAGGTATCTCTGAGCCTTGAGCCCTGCTTGTAACCAGACCCCACTAAGTTCCTCCAAACTTGAGCTCCCAAGCTGAGGCAGAGATGGATCAGTAAGGGAAGTACAGCGATGGCCCCATCTACAGATGGGATTGCCTATATACTGAATCATGCAATTACAAGGCCCAAATGTGGAGCAAATGAGATACTTCCTGATGTGTAGAAACAGCTGTGATTACTTTCATAGTTCAGAAGACTGTGAAAATGAAAGAAACTTTTGTATCTATAGATGAAATCTCTCAGTTCCTTATACTTGCATATCTAGAAAGGAACAACTGTAAAACAGTAACTTTAAATCATCTTTGCACAGCTTAAAAAGAAATTCTCTTCCACGTGTCAATTCAGAGAAACTGGTGACTTTAAATAAGGCACTAATTATGTTAGATGGGTAAATATTTAATAACATCCCCCCACAATGAATTATCTAAGAACTCTCTCCTAATCATTTCACCAATTCTCTAATCTAAAATTCAGCAATGTGCTTTGGGTATTCCCTGTCACATATTTTTAACAACATGAGATGAGAATCACGGGCAAACCATCAATGTGGGGACATCAGTGCCCTGGCAGATGCACAGAACAGCTTATGGCCACCAATTTTACTACTAAACCAATGAAGTTCAGATTTTTCACCTTTAAATCACTGAAAATTGAGCTGGCCTCTTAGCTCAATTGGTTAGAGTGTGGTGCTATAACATCAAGTTCAAGGGTTCAGATCCCCATACCGGCCAGCCGACCTCCCCATCAAATAAATGAGGACAAATCACTGAAAAATTGAATTCTTTCCTTTGAAAATTTCCTTTTAAACAAAAAGCAAACTCCTTCACACTGTTGCAAAGTTCCCATAGGATCAAAGACTCTCAAGGTTAGAAGTAGTAAGCTTAATGGGCATGTAGTGCAACAACCTTTCATTGAAGTAAATTCACATAAATGACACAAAACTGTGCCTGTTATGAACATGCCATTAAAAAAGAAGTTTCTCCAATAGCATAACATGCTTCAAATGATTAACACTCATTGTGCTTCCTTATTTGATGTCCCCTCTCCATATGTCTTCAAATATCTGTCAAAAAATGTATACTGGTCCTTCATATGTTACAGCTAAAAGATAGTTCAGAATTATTTCTGTGTCTGTGTTGAGCACAAGTGAAGCATTATATCCTAGAAACAAAGATTTTGCAACACATTCAACCCACGCATCTACCATTATGGAAAAAAAGAAAGCAAAATATATGTTTAGCACTCTACAAGCTAATATCTAAGCACCAAACAACAAGCAAAAAAACCCAAGCATGGTACAGTCTTCAATACTAAATCATCCATGTGAGATGTCACCCAGACATCTTTTTATATCTTTGGTGCACAGTTCTTAAATAAGACCAATCTTTTCCACATTCTGGGTGGTAACCTTTGCATGCACTATAGTTTTAACCTTTCTCCTGCAAGAGTGGAGTTCAGAAGTGAATACATTCTTTCACAATTTAGTTTGGCTCTTGCAGCTGTCCCTTCCACTGTGCCTGTTCTTCGATACTTCTCTCTCTTTTTTTGCCTTTCTTCTCCCCTTTCCCAAAATAGGGTGTTCCTGATCAAAGCACAAAATTATTAGTTACAAGTTTTTTACATCTTTGACATAATCATAAGGCAGGAAAGAATTATTTTTTGCTAGTTTATCTTTTCATGACTGAAATATTTATTTCATGATTGGAATATTTATTTTAACTTTTTAAGCAGATCTTCGAAAAATGTTAAGACCAGTCACAAAAGGATAAATACCGTTATGATTCCACTTATTGAGGTTACCTAGAGTAGGTGAAATCACAGAGGCAGAAAGTAGAATGGTGGCTGCCAAGAGTGTGGAGAGGTGGATATGGGCAGATACTATTTAATGGGAACAGAGTTTCAGTTTGGGATGATGAAAAAAGTTATGGAGATGGACGGTGGTGATGGTTACACAGCAATGTGAATGTACTTAATACCACTGAACTGTATACTTAAAAACGGTTAAAACGGTAAGTTTTGTTATGTGTATTTTATCACAATAAAAAAAGCAGGAAAAAAAAGTTAAGACCAACATTTAAAAGTTGCTTCATAAAGTAATCATGTATTTTGTTGTTTTTCTTCTAACAACAACAAAACTCATAATAACCTTAAGATTAAATAAGTAAATAAAATGTATATTTAACAAAACCAGTTTAGGTTTCATTATAGCCCAAGATATAGAAAAGTGTAAACCTCTACTTTTAAATACTGGTGCTTTTCACCATGAACTGGGAAACCCACCAAGCAGACTAAATTTTAACAAAATACTTCAATTCATGCAACAGATAACTTGAAGCCTAGGTGGCTGTCTTTTATAATCAGAAAGAAATTCTTATTACTGAACCCATGCTCCCTTGAAACTGCTACCTTTTCTACTTTGATTTTAAGTCTAGAGAGATGGAGGAAGGTTGAGTAAGTAGTAATCTATAAGGACTCTTCACCCAAACTGAGCCAGTTGCCCACAAAAGGAATACTTGAAGGAAAAGAACTCTGTGGAATGATGCTAAAGATAGATCAAAGATTACCTGAAAAATCACAGAATCTTTGGATAGAAAAGAAGTCCTCTGAAGTTGCTTATCCGAACTAAAATCCCCTTTGCTACATTCCTGAAATACAGTCACTTGGCCTCTTCATAAACATGACTTCTCCCAGCAACCTGCTCCATTTCTAGACTGGCCTGTTAAAAACTACCTCTGATATTGAGTTAAATTCTGTCTGCCTCTACCAAGAAGAGTTTTTTTTTTTTTTTTTTTTTTTTAAAAGATGACCGGTAAGGGGATCTTAACCCTTGACTTGGTGTTGTCAGCACCACGCTCAGCCAGTGAGCGAACCAGCCATCCGTATATGGGATCTGAACCCGGGGCCTTGGTGTTATCAGCACCGCACTCTACCGAGTGAGCCACGGGCCGGCCCAAGAAGAGTTTTTATTATGATTATTATTATTGTATTTTTTAATTTTAGATGTTTTTAAACACTTAATTTAGAAATGATTTCAGATATACAAAAATTTTGCAAATATTCTTTTAAAAATTCCCCGTATAGCCTTCATCCAAGCTTCCCCTTTTAACATCTTACACAACCACAGTACAATTATCAATATCAGTAAATTAATACTAATATAATATCAACTAATCTATAGACCTTATTCAAATCTCGTCAAGGGCCCAATAACATCCTTTTTCTGGAACAGGATCCAATCCTGGCTCCTTAAAACTGGTATGAGAGTTCTTCAGGTATTAATTTTTCATGACCTTGACATTTTTTAAGAGAATGTTCCTCAGTTTGGGTTTGTCTGATGTTTCCTTGTGATTAGATTCTAGATATGTATTTTTGGGGCAAAATACCAAAGAAGTGATGCTGGTTCCTCTCAACACATTCTATCGGGAGGCACATGGTGTTGGGATGCCTCATTCCTGGAGAGGCAAACTTAATCATATGGTTCAGCCAGGGTCTGCCAGGTTTCTCCACAGTAAAGTCACTATTTCCACCCTTGAAATTAATAGATATCTTCTGGGGAGATACTTTGAGATTATGTAAATATTTCTGTTTCTCATTCAAACTTTTAGCCACTAGTTTGAACATCCATTGATGGTTCTTGCTTGAGATTATTACTGTGATGGTTGCCAAATGGTGATTTTCTATTTACAACACTCCCTATATATTTATTAATTGGGATTTTATAAGACTTCTCTTTTCTCAATATATATTTGTTTTATATCAGTATGGACTCATGGATATTTGTTTATTTTACAGGTTATAATTCATCACTATGACTTATTTTAAGCTCAACTCACCCAGATTTGGCCATTGGGAATCCCTGCAAGTTGGCCCTGGTGTACTTTTGATATGTTCCCATAATTTTCTGAGCATTTCACCACAAATTATTCCAGACTCACCTTGTTTTTTCCTCTCTTGCCCTGGAACAGCCATTTCTCCAAGGAGTCTAGGCTCCTTTTATTGGAAGATGAGTAGAAACCAAGACCGGGGTATTAGATGTGCTCATTGCTATGAGGTGTCTGTCACTGCTTCTAGACCCCATCTCACACACCCACATTCACATATTTCTATATCTATCTGTATATATTAATAACTCTAAGCTCATACTGGTAGCTAATTTAATTTGACACCACACAGTTCACTGTAGCCTCCCCTCTCCGTCCTTATAATTTCCTTCTCTAAGAGAGAGAAAGCTGGCTCTCATTATCCACAATATGTTTACTTATTTGCTCAGACCTAGAATACACATAACTACTTTGTTTAAGAATTGCTAACGAGCTGGCTGGTTAGGTCAGTTGGTTAGAGCATGGGGTTATAACACCAAGGTCAAGGGTTCGGATCCCTGTACTGGCCAGGTGCAAAAAAAAAAAAGGAATTGCTAAGTCAATTGCCCCTGTGAAAAACAAATTCACTAAATTTTTTTTGTTCTTCTTTGGCATTAGTTTTAAGAGTATATAGTCAAAATACTGTTTCCCCAAGTTACTTGGACTACCCACCTCCCATGTAATTTTGTTATTTGTAACAGTTAGATTCATTTGTTACAGTTTGTTTTTAATTTTGGGATCCCCCCCTTTACATTCTAGTTGTCTAATTAGTTATTTAAGTTATTCAAGTATCAAGTCAGAACTATACAAAAAGATGCACTTACAGAAGCATCACTTTCTCCCATCCCTTCTATCTCATTCCCATTCCCCATTTTCCCCATTCTTTCCACCCTGCTCCCAAGTAATCAAACTCAGTAGATTCTAGTTTATCCTTACTGTGTGTACATTTGTGTGGGTTTTATACAAATGAGGGGACACTTGTATACATGCTTATTTCCCCTTTTTTCTTGCATGAAAGGAAGGACACTATAGATATTCATTTGCATTCTACTTTTTTCAGTAACGGTATAACCTAGTTTGCAGAAAAAGGTCAACATACCAGGCTTGACTGCTATCCTCAGAAAGGCCTGTTTATAAATTTGGCCTTGGCTAGAGTCTGGGAATTAAATTTCAGGAGAGTTTCCACCATTCCCTAAATGATAGCAGTGGTTCACTGTGCCTAAAAAATAATGTGGTTTATGCTGAACATTTGCTTTCCTCTGAGTCTAGAATTTTAGTATGTGCCAGGCAGAGGAAGCCCACATGACTAGACCCCAGTAAAAACCCTGGGCACCTAATCTCTAACAAGCTTCCATTGTAGACCACACTTCACATGTGTCATCACAATTTGTTCCTGGAACAGGTTAAGTTTCTAGTGACCCCATTAGAAGAGGACTCTTAGAAGCTTGCACCTTATTTCCTCTTGACTTTGCTCTATGCCCCTTTTCCCTTAGCTGATTTTCTCTATATCCTTTCACTGTAACAAATCTTAACTGTGAGTACAACAAAATGCTGAGTGCTGTGAGTTCTAGTGAATTACAAAACTTTGAAGCGGTCTTGCGGGTCCCTGACACACCTGGAAATCCATATCAATACATGGAGATCCTCCTCATTCTTTATTATAGCTGCATAGTACTCCCTGTACGGATATACCATACATTATAGTTTATTCAATCTCTCTCCAATAAATGGACATTTAAGTCGTTTCCAATATTTTGCAATTACAAACCGCTACAAAGTATTTTCATACCATTGAAAAGTGCATCTTCAGGATAGATTCTTTTTTTTTTTTTTTTAAAAGATGACGGGCCGAGCCCGTGGCGCACTCGGGAGAGTGTGGCACTGGGAGTGCGGCGACACTCCCGCCGCGGGTTCGGATCCTATATGGGAATGGCCGGTGCACTCACTGGCTGAGTGCCGGTCACGAAAAAGACAAAAAAAAAAAAAAAAAAAAAGATGACCAGTAAGGGGATCTTAACCCTTGATTTGGTGTTGTCAGCACCACGCTTTCCCAAGTGAGCTAACTGGCCATCCCTATATAGGGATCTGAACCCGTGGCCTTGGTGTTATCAGCACAACTCTGCCCCAAGTGAGCCACAGGCCAGCCCAGGATAGATTCTTAGAAACCAGAGTGCTGGATCAATAGGTCAGGGCATATGTAGTTTTAAGTACTGCCAAATTCTTCTTCAGAAAGGTTATGTTGGTTTACATTCCCACCAGTGATGTATGAAAATAGGCGTGTCTTCATAGCCTTGCTAAACAGATGTGTTGTCATATTTTTTCATTTTCACCAATCTGATAGGTAAAAAGTGGTATCTCAGTTTGTTTAACTTTGCATTTCTCTATATTAGAGTGAGGCTGATCATCTCTTCACATGTTTAAGCAACACTCTCTCTCTCTCTCTCTCTCTCTCTCTCACACACACACACACACACACACACACACACACACACACACACACACACACAGAATGATATCAAGTCTTTTCCCTGTTTTTCTATTGGGTTTTAGTTCTTCATTCATCAATTCAATAGTTGTTTATATATTAGAAATATAAGTCCTTTCTGTGATATATGTCGCAAATATGTTTTCTCAATTTGTCAGTTGTCTTTTGACTGTGTGGTGTTTTGTCAATCTCTAAGAAGAGTTCTATCTTGAGGTCCAAGCAGGTCCAGAGTCTGCAAATCTTCTAAAATGGTATGCAAATGGTATGTCAGCTTTTCTGAAAGGTCGTACTGTTTGTTCAGATTTCCAAAGAGTCCTGTGACCTGAGAGCAATGAGGAGCTAACGCTGCCCCACGTCTTTCACTGAGCCTAACTGTGCCCAACAGGACCACTTCTGCTGGATAGTCCTCCAACTTCTAGAAGGCTTCTTGCATTTTTCTTGACTGTTTTCTTTCATAAGTCAGACACCCAGGAACCCAGCCTCCAATGGCGTGTTTTTAGGTTGTGTCATTTGTGTGAATTCTTAATCATGAATGCAATCCTGGTTTTCTATACACAGGGAACAGAGTATGATACTCTAGCTATAGCCTAACCAGTATAAAACAGAGCACAACCACCACCTCTCAGCCCAGGTAACACATTTCTGTTAATGACATTAGAGCAAATTGTCTTTTCTTCGTAGTCATACCACAAAGTCAATTCTAACTGATGTGTTAAAACCTGTAGGTCTTCTGTCTCCCCATAAGTATTTCTGCCTTTTTTACTTGCAAAGTTCACTTTTTGGAACCAAGTACAAAATCTTACATTTATGTCTATAAAATTTCATTTTGTTTTATACAATTCAAAATAGCATTTATCTCTGGTGGAGCTGGAAGAAAAGGGATGATTTAAAAAAAGAACAGGGAGATAGTAATCCAGTTCTTAGATGGATGGGTATGGATGGGTGTGTGTGGGTGTGGGTGTGTGTGGGTGTGGGTGTGTGTGTGCGTGCGTGTGTGTGCGTGCTGGTACTTGAAAAAGTTCACTGAAAAATAGAATTAAGGGCCGGCCCGTGGCTCACTCGGGAAAGTGCGGTGCTGCTGACACCAAGGCCACGGGGTCGGGTCCTCTATAGGGATGGCCGGTTAGCTCACTGGCTGAGCATGGTACTGACAACACCAAGCCAAGTGTTAAGATCCCCTTACCGGTCATCTTTAAAAAAAAAAGAAAAGTAGAATTAAAAGATAATACAAATCTTTCCATGAACTTTTTGAAGTCCCCTCTTATACATATATGCATGTATGCTGTATCCATTTTACTTCACATTTAAAATTTTTTTTATACTTTATATTTTAAGGGTAAGTCATCACAGCATAAACTTTGATATCATGTTCAAGTATTACTTACTGCTTCATTCATTTGTAATTACAGTCGATGTATAAAGCCTACAAACAACAATCAATTACCTTGTATCTTGTGTAAAGAAATAATGTATTTATCAGGTGGGAATGGAGCCTAGCCCAGGAAGCCCAGAGAATATGAGTTTATTAGTGGGTCTACAGCAAGGGTCAGCACACTACAACCCACAGGCCAGCCACCTGTGCTTATAAATAAAATTTCGTTGGAATATATTTATGTATTGCCTATGCCTGCTTTTATGTTACAATGATAGAGCTGAGTGGTTGCAACAGAAACCATATGGCCTACAAAGCCTAAAATATTTACTATATTGTCCTTTACAGAAAGTTTGCTGACCACTGGCCTAGGGCACCATCCAGAGGAGAGAATAAGTTTTCTAGTCCACTTGGCAGATATATTCCTTTAGTGATTTGAGCCTATCAGGCTATTATAGCTCTTAACCATTGTTTTCACCTAACTAATCCCTCTTACTTTAATTTCAAACTCACAGACTGAAATTTGATTTCCAATGTAGGCTTGTCTACAGAGAGAAGACATACTGACCACCAGTGTGTGACCATATCTATTAAGTAATGAGTCCACTTCTCACTGTGTATTAATTAAAGAACTGGCTTTCTGATTTATATGTTAGTCTCTCATGAAGCAGGTTAGTATGAGTCAGTCCTTTGGAGACCATCATCTCTGATATACTGAAAGATAAAAGTCAAGTTTCTGGACCTGCAAAGCTAAGGACCAGCTCCTGAAATACAGAGATCCCTCTAGGGTATCCATCATATGAAGCCCTACCTGTGTCAACAGCCTCCCTCAAAGATTTCTCTGTGACACTTCACCCTAATAATGACACTACCAAAACTTAAAGATTGAGTACACATCATTTCTTCGTTTTGTTTTGTTTTTTTGGTGGCTGGCCAGTAAGAAATCCGAACTCTTGACTTTGGTGTTATAACACCTACACATCATTTCTTAACATCAGATGCAGATGTACCATATGATTTTCACAAAGAGACTCAACATTCCATATACAGTAGCTGCTTCAGACAAGTGACTTTTTTTTTTTTTTTACTAAACACTTCCTCTCTTCAAGTGTCTGATATGACACAAATGTTTTAAAAGATCATCAAAAGAAAATTAACATCAAAATCAACATTTTGGAAATGTTTCAAGAATAAATCAAAAGCAACCTGTCAGCATCTGTATTTTATCATGAGAAGTTTTACTCTGGAAAGCTGTCATTCACACTCAACTCATCTGAATCCCGATTTCCTTTCTTACCTGACTTGGGCAGACCTTTTCTTCAGCAGCTGTGGAATGCTGACATGGGTCTTCCTTTGTTTCCTCACAGGGGTCTCTTATAACTTCCACCTGGTCCCCTTGATCTCTGAAGACCTTCAGTTCCATGCTCTTGGTTTTCTTTTCCCTATCCAAGATCCCGAAAGCCATACAACCTCCTGCTGTGGGGTCCAGTAGCCCACACTGCCCAGGCTCAACCCCATGATCCACGGTCTCCAAAGTTTCTTCACAACAACTTTCTGCATGAGTCCTCTGCAGCTCCAAGGGCAATGCCCTACTCTGACTTATAAGAGAACTTGAGGCTCCAGGTTTTACATCACCTGGAATTACACTTGGCTCAGAGTCAGCATGAAGCTCTTTGGAGACACTTACTGGGAGTTCAGAGTATAATTCCTGTACCACAGCAGACATGGAGGAATCAAGTGGAACTGGCTGAGTCTCTACTCCAGATGACAACATTAGGGCAGATGTAGGTTATGGAGTCAAGTCTTTTACATTGAACAGTTCACCCTGACACAAATCAAAGCAAGGGATAAAAGTTTAAAACCTTGACAGTGTAGAAGAAAGCTGTCTCAGTTCAAACCAGTTAAAATAAGGAAAATAAATTCAACTTCAAATGCCAGTATTATCTGGCACCAAACACTTCTCCTTAGTAGACTGTGAATTTATGGATAAAAAAATACTTTAACCTTTAGTAAGTATCTGTCCAATCTCAATTCAAATGCTGCCTTATGAACAATTCTCTATTTAAACATGAACGGCCAGCAAATGTAGATGAGGGTAAGACATGCCTATACATCCTAGTATAGACCTAACATAAATTAGAAAATGAAAAAATGGTTTTCCATTTGTTTTCAGGGCATGTACCTTACCCATTTTGTTCACTACTACATCCCCACTGCCTGGAATAGATGCTTGACACACAGTAGGTACTCAGTAAATACTTGTTGAATGAATATACACTGAGGCACTCTGAAGAAATTTGATACATTTTGCCGCTTTGAAGGAGGATATGGAGGAAATGGAACTCCACTCCTTTACTGCTTACTAAATATCTGAACTATTCTCTACCCAGGCTAGCACAAGACAATACCAAGCCAGCTCTTTAGCATTTAGCAGAATCTTTCTTGACTTTTATCCTGCATCTTGAGATCCTGAGATTCTCCAAATGCTTTCACAGTCACCACTCACTCGATTCTCACAACCCTGTGAGCTAATTAGGGCAGCTATCATCTTTCCATTATAGACTGTAACACCACACCTGAAGAGGTTAAAAGTGACCTGCCTAAAATATCACATAGTTACCAGAGAGGAAGAGGGGGTATACCCAGAGGGCTTCTACCATGTTGATGTTTCATTTCTTGAACTGGACGGTGGAAACAGAGGTTATTTGCTAAAATATTTAAATCTAAGTAGTTCATCATTCTATATTATAAAAGTAGTCAAAACACACACATACTCAGGACCAGCGTATCCTGGCTGGTAACTCTTCTATTTTAGTCTACCAAATGTGTGCGGTTTCCACAACAAAATCTGCTTTGACCTAACCAAGGAAAAAATTGTTTAACCAAATAAGATACTTCATGCTTTCATTCTTGATGCCTTCTCTAACCCTAAACAAGAGAGAGAAGATGAGTTTTAAAGAAGGCTCCCAAAAGGTAAAAGGATATAAAGTTATACTACCAACTTAAAATACAGAAATTAGACGAAATCAGATTGCTGATTCATGACATTTAACTAACACAGGAGGGTTGATTAAAAAAAAACTGAATACAGGGCCGAGCCCGTGGCGCACTCGGGAGAGTGCGGCGCTGGGAGCGTGGCGACGCTCCCGCCATGGGTTCGGATCCTATATAGGAATGGCCGGTGCACTCACTGGCTGAGTGCCGGTCACGAAAAAGACAAAAAAAAAAAAAAAAAAAAAAAATGAAAACAAAAAACTAGCAAGGAGAGAGAAGCTATTGTGTACAAGAGCAGAGTGAGAATCAAATGATATTCTTGATGTGAAAGGCTTTCATAAACAATGCAGAGAGAACTGTATCCCTCTTAGCGTTAGAATTTTCTCTTCCATCCTCTAGCTCCTGGCTTTCTGGGGGCACTTAAGATTTTAGGCTATTTGTGAATGCACATGTGTGTGTGTGTGTGTGTGTGTGCGCGGTAAGCAGAGATGAGGTAAAATTGCTCCCTGAGGCCAAAAATAAGTAGGAAATGCTCGATTTTAATCTGGTTCAGATTCCCTTCCTCAACAATATACACAATCCAGTTTTTGGTTGTCATACCACATACAGATTGGAAGAAAAGGTACAAAAATAAGAAAGGATACTGTAAAAGAGCAGATCTGTTGATTGAGATCAGCTCATTGGGTCTCTCTGCCACCTTGTGCCCGGGAGCTCTTCCCCTGCCTACCACTGAGGTATGGGTATTCTCAAAAGTTAATATTGACTCCTCCCTTTTTAGGCTTCACTTTCTTGATGACCGGCCCTTTTCCTGTAGCCTCTCTGATATAAGGATGACTCAAAACTGTCCTTTTAAACATGGGGTTACCATATGATACAGCTATTCCACTAGTAGGTATATATGCAAAAAACATGTCCACACAGAAACCTGTACACAAATGTTCTCAGCAGCACTACTCACAATAGCTAAAAAGTGGAAACAACCCAAATATCCATCAACTGATGAACGAATAAACAAAATGTGGTATAATCATACAATAAAATATTATTCAGCTATAAAAAGAAATAACTAATGCATGTTACAACATGAACAAACCTTGAAAACATTATGCTAAGTGAAAAAAAGGCAGTCACAGAAGACCACATATTATAAGATCCTATTTGTATAAAATGTCAAGAATAGGCAAATCTATAGAAACAGAAAGATTAGTGGTTGCTTAAGGGTGGGACTGCTGGAAAAGTAGGGAGTTGCTGCCAATGGACACAATTTCTTTTTGGGATAATAAAAATGTTCTAAAATTGACTGTGGTAATGGCTATACAACTCTGTGACTATACCAAAAACCACTGAATTGTACAATTTAAATGGGTGAAATGTATAGTATGTGAATTATATCTTAACAAAGCTGATTTATAAAAAAGGAAACCTGTCCCTGACACCAACCTTTCTCTCAATTTCTGATCTACATTTCACTCATAAGTATGGCACTCCCAAAGTTTAACAGGTCTAAAAGAGAACCCGTTTGATCTGATGAATAATTCAGGCTTTTTATATGCAAACAGCTATGAGAAACAAAAACCAATAAGAGGCCCTTAGTAAATGTACGTGCTTATTCTCAATCCTGTTGCCTCTCTCAGCAATGGCACTGTCATTATTCTAGAGCTCAGACTTGAATCCCCAGACACTACCACATCTGACCTTCCGTTTCCGGGCCGTTCAACCAGCACCTGTAGCCTATAAACTCAGCTCCTGCAGTGTCTCTAAGAAATCCCACTCCTTTCCATCCCCACAGTCCTAGTTCAAGATTTCATTCCAAACATTGCTCCACATAGGGTCATGCACAACCGCACTTTTACTAAACAGATCTTTATC
Source organism: Cynocephalus volans (assembly GCF_027409185.1). NCBI lineage: Eukaryota > Metazoa > Chordata > Mammalia > Dermoptera > Cynocephalidae > Cynocephalus > Cynocephalus volans. The sequence goes on from NC_084461.1 coordinate 205,214,251, forward strand.
GTAAAGAGTCAATACTGATAATCACACAAAACGGTTCAAAATTTTCCTCAGGGAGAACAGTGCTGTTTCTTTTCTATGCCTGCACCTACATGCAAATTGGCATCGGCGAAAACGGAATTTGAAAGCCTCGGTCATCAAAGATAACTGCCAAACTCCATAAGGCTATCATCTCTTGATACTCTCGTTGGGACAGAATTCTAAAAATTTTCAACCTGTAAAACAACTAGGCACATTGGCTGTGGAAGCAAAACAATCACTCCCTCCCCTTCCTCCTAGTACAATTCTGCATCTCAAATTTCTGAGCAGAATCTGCAGCTGAGTTACCAAGAACAGCTGAACACTGTTCTTGAACAACAACAGCTGGAACCCTCAGAGATGAAGTGGTATTTAGATGCAAGACTAAAGTAGATTAAAATTATTCTCAGCTCACTAGCTCACATCTATCAAAATACTGGTAATGCCACAAGACCAGAACACATTTTTAAGAAGACATTCAAGTTCTTTAAAACTAAATTTCTGAATTCAATGGAGCAATAAAAAATGATGATGTGGAAATATCTCTCTAAATAGAAAGCTGCCCAGGATATTTTATTAAACTAAATAAACATCAGGTCTCTTATTTTGGTAAAATACAATGCACTAGAAAAATGTTTGCAAGAATATAAACCAAATATCAACAATATTACCTTGGGTGATGGGATTACCAATGACTTATCTGTATGACTTTTTTTTAAAAGTGAGTATGTATTACGTTAAAATTTATTCTAACCATTTTTCTCAAGAACAGCAATAAAAAACATCTGCTAAGTTTACTATCCCTTTATCAGTATCTTTTCAACTGTCAGCTCTCTGCCTCAACTATTAAAGTTTTTTACATTACATTAAAGTGTTGTATAAACTTGAAGTAAAAGGAAAGAGTAACACATGCTTATAAAATGTAGACAAGGATTTACAGCTTAATCTTTACTAATGATTTATAACCAACCTGTTGGGTGAGGACACCAGATAATTATCTAGTTTGAGATATAAGCAAAAAATAAATCAGATTTATGCTGGACTCTTCTCAGCTGCTACTGGCTTGTCATCTTTACCATAACACCAATAAGTATTAGACTTTAGGGAATGGACTCATTCCTGGAAAAAAATTACTAATATTTACAGGGAGTGTGCAGTAAAGTTATTTCAATAAAAGAAGAAATTCTTTTGAGTTGAGAGCAATTATCTCACAGTCTTTCTGTTTCAAATGCAGCAGCTCTGCTATGAGCAGTCTAATTGCTGGTCTCCAAGTTAGTAGGCCAGGGTGCCTATTCTGCCTAGAGTGTGTTAAGTAAAAGTTAAGTGAACTTTCCTGGGATTGTTTTTCACATGTAAAACAAACAAGTTAAACAAAATAATCTCAAAGGGTCCTGCCACCCATAAAAATCCCATGACTCTAAATAATAACTCTTCTATTTCTTTGTTTCAGCAAAGCACACCTGCAGACACCAACAATAGTGGTGCAGTGCTCAGACTAATCCTCTCTGCAAGTACTCAGAGGCCTTTGAGGTAATTTAAGAACACTTTACATACAGAAAAGATAGCTTTTCTCTAGTGTGCCTTCAAGTAATGTGGCAGTATTAATTCCTATCCCACCAAATAACAAAAACATGAAAAAATAAAAAATAAAAAACTATCCCTGAAGGATTAAGATTGTGGTTCTCAATTTCATTAGAATACATTTTATGATACTAAAAACCTGACAAAGTGACAATTTTTTCTTTAGTCATTCAAACACTCCCCAAAACAAAAGTTCTGGAGGTACAAAATTTACAGCAGTAAGAAAAAAATAGGAACAACAACAAAAAAAACCAATCAAACAAAGAAAACAGCAGAGCAGAAAACCATGTGCCCCAGTAATCCCCAGTCTGAAGGTCTCCCTTTAATTCCAATGCAAAGGGGCTGTTAATAACACTGGGCGCTGCCATGTTTGTGTCAAGGAACAATACTCACAATAACGATCAGGCCCTCAGAAGTTCACAACACTCCTTTCACCTTGAGAAAGGGGCTTTCATTTCCAATGATTCAGACACTGTAGTCAATCCCTCCATGAGGGAATTCGGAGAAGGGGCCTTTTCTTGAGGGACAGAGAAAAAAGAGTCTTTTAACAAGATTTCAAGACAAACTGAAAGTGAGGCAGGGAAGTCCATATACTAAACAGTGCCCAGCTCTTCAACATGGTGTGTGCAGGAAATCTCAAAAGCCTCATGCAGTTTCCCTTTTCCTCCCTTTCTTAGTATGCAGAAAAAGGATCCCTCTGTCTCCACATGGGGAGTGAAACAGTGAAAACGCTCCTGATTTCTACTGACAAAGACTCCCTGCATAAAAGATTTTCATCTCTTTCAAAGGAAGAGGAGGAAAAAAACCATCTGCGCCACTCTAGACATGCAGAAGGAAATAGTCCTCTCTTCAAAGGTATAGAGTATTATTTTTCTTGGGAGAGCAAGCAAAAGGAATAAGTTGGAATCGCCCTCTTTTGAAGGAGGTGGAGGGGGTGTTGATAGAAGGAAGATTTTTTGTCACTAGCACAAACAAGTAGGGGGAGTGGGAGAGGACATCTCTAAATAGTCAGGAAAAAGCGATAACTTCTATGGACAAAGGAAAGGCTGGCTTCTGGCATCCCTCCCTCTTAAAGAGTACAGACCTGTTTCCCAAAGCTAAGTCTTTTTTTCTGATTTTTTCGGTGAGGCCCTCTGTTAATTTGGGCAGTAGATATGGTAGGATCCAAGGAAAGTGGAAGTGTCTTTCTCCGCGGGTGTTGGGGGGGGGGGTGTCTTCCTTTACTGTGAGAAAAGTGAGTTGAACACTTGCTATGGGGGTGGGAGGACACATGCGCAGAAAAAAACTTCTCTGTGCAAGATATTAGTTTTTTGTTTTTTGTAAAAAACAAGTTACAGTTACAGCAATAACATACCAAAAACTTACTAAGTACCAAGCATTTACACAAATTCTCCCTTAGCTCTCATGGCAATTCTAGGAAGAGTACCCACATTAGAAATGGGCTCACAGAGACTGAGAGAGGTTAAGCAATTAGTCAGGGTCACGAAGATGTTAAGTGGAAGACACAGGCTTGCAGCCATTACACTCCAAAAGCCATGCTCTTAATTGTGCAAGGGAAAGGAGCTCACCGCACACCAACAGAATTAGGGAAGAGAAGCGAGGCTCCCCCTGTGGGCATGACTGGGGTACGGGGAGAAAGGCTGACTTAAAGTAACATGAATTTTGGGTTTTCTTCTTTATACCTTGGGGTAAAGGTAAAAAATAAAACAGGGAAGGTAAGTCTATCACAGGGATGGAAGATCCCCTGTGTCACTTTTCGGCAAGTTGAACGTCTGGGGTGTGCTGACCAAAGCGGGGGGAAAGGTCTTGTTTAGGGATTATCCTTTATTCTTCATTAGAATAAGTTCAGAATCCCTCTCTCACACGCTAGGAGTGGGTCTCCCTCTGCTGACAAACGGAGAGCAAAGGAAGAGCGCACGCCCGCGACAAGGGCCTTCCTCCTCCCCGAGAACTTGGGGGTCTCAAGCCATATCGAGGTTAAGCAGAGGCTCTCTCCCACGTCGGAGCTGTAACTCGGAGAAGCCGTTTCTCCCTACCGACGCGGGGCCTGGTCTCCTCCCTCTCCCTGAGTCGCTTCGCCGCCCGCAGCGCAGCCTCCGTTCCTTACCGCTCGCGGATAGGGCGGGGGCCCAGGCTCCCCTTTAGCCAGCACCGCCCAGCGGAGGGTCTCCTCAGGACGGAGTGAGGCAGGAAGGCTACACCGAAGCCTTCCAGCCCGCAGCCTCTTACCCTGAGGGCAGCTCCGCGGCCGGAGCTTGCTCAGCCAGCCCAGCCGCAGCCCGGTCTCCGCCAACTCTACCTGAGCCTACCGAGACGAGAGAGTCTGGGGGCGCTCATGCTGCAACTGCCTCTTCGTCTCTATGGTTCTCCCCCCACCCCCACCCCCCGCATTTCCTCATCCGGGGCCCGAGCCAGCCATGCGGACTCGCCCAAGTCCCACCTCCGCACCGCGCGCGCGCACTCCGAGGAGTGGCTCTTCCCGCACTGGATCTCTCGCCCTCTGCGAGAGCCAGCTTCCCTCAACCCCGTCCCTGCGGCCCGGACTCTTAAAGGGAAACACACTTTTGGCTCTACTGCTGAATCCCGGTGTCCAGTGCCTGTTTCCACCCAGTCCACCATTTTTCTGACCTGGACGTCTGCAGCTCTCGAGGCCTTCCTGCTTCCACTCTGGCAGCTCCAGAGATCTTTTTATAACTGGGATCTGTGTTTTAGGTCACGCCATTCCCCTGTTTCATCTAATCACGTTGACTACTAAATCTAAATGGCACCCCTGCCTCCAGTTGATTACGGAACCTTGTGTTAATTTCTTCATAGCTTTAACACTAGCTGAAACAACCGTGTTTTATCTGTTTATTGACTCATTTATTATCTGTCCCCTCCCACCCTTGTCTGCTTTGTTCATCACTCTATGCTCAGCACCTAGTGCAGTATCGGGCGCAAAAGTAGACACTCGGGGCCGGCCCGTGGCTCACTCGGGAGAGTGCAGTGCTGATAACACAAAGGCCACGGGGTCGGATCCTATATAGGGATGGCCGGTTCGCTCACTGGTTGAGTGTGGTGCTGACAACACCAAGCCAAGGGTTGAGATCCCCTTACCGGTCATCTTTAAAAAAAAAAAAAAAACTGAGGTTTTTGTTTTTGTTTTTATTATCTAAAACTGGTCAAGGTTTTCACGCAGTGGGTTGGGGGCGGAGCCGGAACTGGAACCTGGACCTCTGGCCAGAGAAGATAACCCCTAGACTGGGCATCTAAAGACCTGCCTTGGTTCTACAATTGCTGTGTTACAAGCAACTACACGTTGCCTGTTTTTAGCTGTGCAGCCTTGCACAAGATACTTCACTTTTCTCAAATTTCTCTGTCAGATGGTAACCAACTGAGCTAACTGGCCATCCCTATATAAGGATCCGAACCCATGGCCTTGATGTTATCAGCACCACACTCTCCCGAGTGAGCCACAGGCTGACCCCTATGACATTTTTTTTTTTTTTGGACCTGTAGGGGGATCGCAACCCTCTGCACGGTGTTGTCTGCACCACGCTCAGCCAGTGAGCGCACTGGCCATCCCTATATAGGATCCGAACCCGCGGCCTCGGCGCTACCAGCACCACACTCTCCTGAGTGAGCCACGGGGCAGGGCCGGCCCCCAAAACCTCAAAGTTTTGAAGGTTTTTTTTTTTTTTTCTTTTTAAATGAGAATTGCCAAATTAAAAAGTTGGCTGGGCAGTTAGCTCAGTTGGTTAGACTGCAGCTTTATAACACCAAGTCACGGGTTCAGATCCACATATCATCCAGCCGCCAAAAAAACCCCCCAAAATATAAGTTTTGCATTTCTAAGATATAACACCAATTATGGACATCTCTTGGAAAAGGCATTCATGCTTAAGGAAGTTCTTGCTTGTTTTGCCACAAGGGTGTCTTGGCCCACTTACAAGTATCCCAGTGGTGTACCACGCTTTTTTCTTTCGACATCGGTAAATTTCCTCAAAACTATAGGAAACTGGTACAGCTATTGTTAAATCTACGAAGAAATTAAAACAAGGCGCTGTAACTGACTGGATGTAGGGGTGTCATTTAGATGTAGTTGTCAGTTTGATTAGTAGGGGAATGGTGTGACCTAAAACACTGATTCCAGTAATAAAAAGATCTCTGGAGCTGCCAGAGTGGAAGCAGGGAGGCCCCGAAGAATTGCAGACGACTAGGTGAGAAATATGGTGAACCGGACCAGGTGGTAACAGGTGGAGCTGGCAACTTGTCAGGAGCCCTTGGTCAGCTATGGCTCTCTCCTTGAGGAAAGATGTACCGACAGATGGGAGTTTAGGCTGAGCCTTGGGTGTGACATGAGGACACTGGTTAAATGTTCCGCTTTCGGAGCAAGTTGCACTAGAAGGGCTCAGGATCCATCCTCGTTTCCATCTGAGGAGTCAGGATCGGTTTCCGCGTCTGTGAAATTCGATGGTATTTGCCAGCTACTAGGAATGCGACGATTGCATAAGGATGTCTGCGAAGCCATGACAGCTATTGTTATTAATAACCAGAGGGGCGCAGAATGTCTTTTGTGGTTTGGAAGGGTTTGAAAAGACTTCCAAAGTGGATACTTCTCAGCAGGGGTCATCGCACTAAATCTCATGTGCTCATCCCCTTGCATTTTACAAAAGTCTCTCAGAAATTGTCTTTTGCGCCTCTCAGTAGCCCTGGGAGACCAGGCTAGTCATTAATCTCGTTTATACACAAGGAAATGGAGTTCAGCGAGATTGGGGGAGACTCGCCCGGGTTTCACCAGCTGGAGAATCACTAAGTCAGAAACGAAGCTCTTGGGCAATGAGCTATTTCGGATCGTCTGCTAGGTAAAGGACTTCCTCCCTTGGGCTGGCGGCCATCCGGCCATGGGCGAGAGAGACGCGGGGATGTGGCCAGAGAGAGAAACCACACGCGACGCCCCGCCCCCGGCGCGATCCCGGATGAGGAAGTGGCGTGGCTACCGAGACGAGGCGTAGGCCGGGCGAGAGCGGCCCAGGGCGCAGGGGCGGGAAGGGGGCGGGCCCCGGGGCGGGGCTCCCGGAGCAGCGCGGGTTCCCAGGTGAGCGCTCCGTGGCCGGCGCGGGGGTGGGGGCCTGCCGGCGCCTGAAGCTTAGAGGCAGAAGCCGCTCGAGCCGTGGGGGCGTAGGCTGGGTGTCTAGAGGAGGCGCGAGGGATCTGGCAAGGGTCTGGCCCTCGGGGCCCCGGCCTGAGGCGGGAAGCGGCTCCAGAGCTGCCGGTGAGTAGAGCTTCCAGCCCCGCACTGGGGCTTGGGGGGTTTGAGAGAGCGAACAGAGGTCCAGGTTCCAATCCCGGCTCCGCCCCCAACCCACTGTGTGACCTTGGACAAGTCTGTCTCCCACTCTGAGCCTCACCTGTGAAATGGAAGCGGGAAGGTCAGCTGAGAGTTGGTACAGATAGAGGTTCGGGGAAGGAAGCACTGCCATCCTCCTATATGTAATCGCCTTGCTGGCGAAACGTGAACGGTGGGAGTGTCTCAGTCTCTGAGTGACATTGGCCAAGTCCCTTGCTCTGGCTCTCAGTTTCCTCTAGTGGACTAACTAACTCTTTAACATTTGGGTGTTACTGATGTAGATGAAGACAAGGTAACGAGTTCCCTATTCACTACAAGTCTTCCCTTTAGGGATATGGTAAAGAGAATATCTTCTCCGAGGTTCGACTTAGACCCTGGCCCGAATTTCCTTTAGTTCCTAGATTCTGTGGTTATTTGTTCTCCATCCTTCCTTGTAATTCGAGAAGTGATTTCATCTAAGTATTGGCGCCACCTCTCAGCTGAGCAACACCAAGTATCTTTGCTGACCTAAAATCAAAAGAGAGATTGCAAGAAAAAGTCTGACATTCTAGCCTTTTTGTTTGTGTTTCAGTGGCAGGCAGGCAGGCAAGATGACTTCTCTGCCCCAAGCTTGGAACAGCTGAAGGAAACAGCAGTACAAGATGAGAACAACAAGGGTCTACAAACTCGTCATCCACAAGAAGGGCTTTGGGGGCAGTGGTCAGTATTGATTGGTCTTTGGAGCATGCTGACTGAGGTTCTTGTGTGTCTTAAATTATACACCTATTCATGTGCCAATCAAGGCTAGACAGGCAACTTAACCTAGTGAAGCAGCAACTGTAATATGGCAAGGAGGGTGGTAGAACCAGGGAGCATAGGCCCCTTCTAAAAGCATTTGCTTTGGATTCTTGTACTGGCCAACCGCCAAAAAAAAAAAAAATAATAATAAAAGCATTTGCATTTGGACTTTTAAGGAACGTCGTGAATGTTGCTGGTTTACCACCCTTCGTTTATTTGTGTTATTTATTTCAAATTTATTATGTATGATTATGTTTCATAAAATTCCACACTGCACTGGTTTGTCAGATAAAAGAAATTAAAATAGTGTTTCAGTTTTTAAATTCAGTGAGAGAGAAGTAGCATAGATGTGCATAGAACAGTTATGATCAAAGCATGAACCTTTGGCTCCTAGGCATAGGAAGAAAGGGCAGGATGCAGCATGTTATCCAGCACTAAACCAGAATCTGTGTACCAGTTTTGCCTCTAACTTTCCCTGTGACTTCAGGCAAGCCCCTAGTTAGCTCTTTAGTTGTAAATTCAAAGACTTTAGAATAGTTTCTCTTAGCACCTTGAGTCCATAAATCTGCAGAATAGGAATGCACTTAATAGTATGATTTTTTTTCTTTTGTAAAGGAATAATTTTCCCTTCTGTCCTCACAACCTTATTTACTTCAGAAATTGGAATTAACAACACAAAAGTCTTTTTAAATTTGTATTTTAGTATGCATCTGCTCCTATGTTATATATGTATAAGCCTCTGGAGGGCAAGGACTGCCAAAAAGGAAAAAAAACGATAGTTTCTATATCATACGGTGTTGTGAAGCTTAAGCAGAGATGATATATGTAAAGCATTTAGCAGAGTAAAAGGTTGGTGCTCAATACATGTAGCCATTATAATTATCAGGACAAGGATATAGAGGCATCACTATATTTAAAACACAATTTCTGCTAAAATGCAGACTTGTTAATACTATACTTTGTATGCTGTTAATGTTGCCTAAATATTTGTGGAGTAGAATTGGTTTTGATTTTTTTTGTGGGGGTAAGAAGGGTAGCTGCTGGCTGGTATAGGGATCCAACCCTGGACCTTGATGTTATCAGCACCATGCTCTAACCAACTGAGTTAACTGGCCAGCCTCTTGTGGAGTACAGTTGATCACAGAAATTACTTTTGGCAGAGAGAAGAATACAAGGATACAGTATATATAGTGTATACAATGTATACAAGTCCACCTTTTCATGTGTACAAGACAAAGATGGCTAGATGTTGTACCAGGCTTCTGTAGGACCATAAAAAATATATAATCAGCAAATATTTACTAGGGGTATACTTGTTTCACACACATAAAGATTATGGATATGACAAGGTCCCTTGTCCCTAAGGAGTTTTCACCTTGATGAGAGACATGCAAAAAGGAAATGATAAAACCAAGCAGAATGAAATATGTGCTCAGGAAGCTTGATTCAGACTATGGAAGTTGAGGGAGGTGCTTCACAGAGATTTGACATAAAACTGTCAATGGAAACATAATACCAAATAAAATTTGGGATTAGGCCTGGCCTGCTAACTCAGTTGGTTAGAGTGTAGTGTTATAACACCAAGGTAAAGGGTGGTTCGGGTCCCTGTACTGGCCAGCCATCCCCATTTCCCTGCAAAAACAAAACAAAACAAAAAAACAATTTGGGGCTAACCCAATGCTTTGCTTTACTAGGCAATGATGAATTTTTGTTGGGTCTGATTATATTTGAAATTTGGGGGCCGAGCCCGTGGCGCATTCGGGAGAGTGCGGTGCTGGGAGCGCAGCGACCCTCCCGCCGCGGGTTCGGATCTTATATAGGAATGGCCGGTGCACTCACTGGCTGAGTGCCGGTCACGAAAAGGACAAAAAAAAAAAAAAAAATTGGCAATACTTATTTGTTATGGTGTTAGCATAATTAAAGGTGATGACTTTCCCTAAAATTAAAACAGCAAAGCAGTCATTCTGTCGTTGTGGTCCTGAGTTTGTAATGATTGAGAGTTCTCCCCACCCCTGGTAGGGCGGGCAGAGGTAGTTAAACATATGAAACCATGTCCTCCCTATATTTTAAGGGTCCCACTGGACCCTAATGTGAACTGATATCTGAAGTTTTTTCTTTATCAGGTGCTGCCCTCCAAAGTTCTAGCCATTTTATTTGGCTTGATTTTTATGACATGTAAGAGGTGGTGAGCTTTTGGTAGAAGGAACCCGGGACTAGTAATCAGTCCTGACTGTACTGTTACTAGCTATGTACTCTTAGGCAAGTCACTTTATCTCCAAGGTTATTTCCTTATTCCTTTTAGTTCCACAGATTTATTGTGAGGGGTCACATCATGACAGGTTTTGGGAAGTTCTTTGAACACAGTATAAACATAAGGGATTGTGCTATATCTCTGGGACCCAGGCTGTTTTGTTTCTGGTATATGCCAAACATGATATTTGAGGTACTGAAGGGCTGTCCCAGAAGCTTAATTTCCAGAGACCAGGGGCTGCTTTTTCCTTTGGAGTAGTGGGATAGTAGAAAGAGCATAGGCTCTGGAAATAAAAATACCTGAGCCCTGTCCCACTCAGCTACTCTCTAGCTTGGTGTTCCTGTGCAAATCCTTTAATTGTTCTAAACCTTGATTCAAAATGGAATCTCATCTGTGAGATGGGGTAGTAACACCAACCTGATGGGGCTATGAGGACCCAACATGAGAACAACATGAAGATGACAGTGTACCTGTCACCCAAATGAGTGTGTTTTCTACTTGAGATCGCTGCATTGTCTTTCAGATGATGAGCTAGTCGTGAACCCCAAAGTGTTTCCTCACATCAAGCTTGGAGACATTGTAGAGATTGCTCATCCCAGTGATGAATACAGGTGAGCATATCACTAAGATCAAGGGAACTGCGCAGCCTGCTGCTTCTAAATGGTATTTTGTCTAATGGGCTTGAAGGGCAGGATAGCTCTTTGCCTTTGGATGAAAATGCTCATGCCTGCTAGGATTTGAGAAACCAGTAAATATTTTTAAATGCTCTACTCTTTTTGTTTTTAAAGCCAAGATGACAACTCTGTGAAAAATTCTATAACATTTATCCATTTCTTTTCTTTGTTTCTAAGGGACCTTTCTTCTATTGTGCAGATTATAATATACCCAAAGTGATCTGTTTGCTTTTTGTGGGGGGGAGGGGATAGAGAAAGCTGGGGATTTACTGCTTATAGCATCCCACCTCTTTGTTGCTTTCTTTTCCAGCCCTCTGCTTTTGCAGGTCAAATCTCTTAAAGAAGATTTACAGAAAGGTAAGAATTACATCTCTCTTCTTTGAAATTTACTATCTTAGAAACTGTAGGAAACTTCTCTTCATAATCTCAGGGGAAGAGGGCAAGTACTTCTTCTCAAATTGTGGTCCTTCTAAAAAAAATTGTCAGATATCAAAACCAAGGAATCTCATTTGTCAGCATCTTGAGGGCACCAAAGAAACAATCTGTGTTTAGAGTTAGGAGAAAAGTTAATCTGAATATATGAAGCTTTATACTTAACTCCAAAAAAATTGTTGGTAAAGCATGTTTTCCTAAATACTATGTTTTTTCACAAAATATTTGTTAAGTGCCTACTTTGGTACTCTGGGTGAAGAGGGTGAAGAAATGTATTTTGATGATTGCCTAACACATGTGCAAGGCACTGTACTGGGAGCTTTTAGTAATCTATATCCTCCCAACTACTCTTAAATGAGTGAGGAAATCTAGTCTCAGTAAGACTGTTATCTAAGTGGAGCCAAAGTGGCGATTCTGCTTACTTATTCTGGATCCAAATCCTTTTGTTCTTCTAGTGGCTATGCCATTCTGTTCAAGGAACCAAAATGTAATTGATGATAAATAAGATAATTCCTTAAACAGTACTTAAGAAAAAACCCAAAAAACTTTTGGGTTGCTCTAAAGAGCTTTGATGTCAACCACTCATATTCAACAACTTAGTATTTCAATTTGATGGGAAAACATTCTGTGCAACCCAAATCCTAAAAGTTAAGATTTCTGTAAACCTGACTCCTAAGAGTGTCCTTCACTCAATCACCCTAGCTCCTGCCACCTGTTATGTTTCTTACTTACAATAAGACTTAAGGCTCATTGAAAAGTTTGTTTCTTCCTTAACTACCTCTGGTACCTTCATTCCAAACATTGAATTTGTACAGGTCTTTGAACTTTCTTATGTTGCTTCTTAAATTCTTTCTTTTCCTTGCCCTCTCCCCTCCTTCTCTCTCTTTTTTTAATTGCTTAGGTTCAGGTCTTATTTCACCTGAAAAGCAGAGAACTGTTTAAATTTAAGCTCCTGGAAGGCAGAGAACTTGTCTTGCCTATGGCAAATGATCGATTGTGTTGTTTGTTGAATGTTTGAGTATTTATAGCTTAGAATGTGTTTGCCTGCCTTTTCAAAATGTGTTATCTGATCCAGATTTCTTCTCTGTTTCAGAAACTATCAGTGTAGATCAGACTGTGACTCAGGTGTTTCGACTAAGACCTTACCAAGATGTCTATGTGAATGTTGTAGACCCTAAGGTATGTCTTTGTTCTGGACTTGAATATCTCTTGGGGATGATTAGCACCATTACTCAGGTTTAGGTCACTAAGGAAATAGTGAGTTACTTAAGTACAGTGTTAGACTATTAAAAATATGCTCAAATATAGGTCATTTAGATTATAGGTAGTATGTAGGTTGCATTTAAACTCCTTTTTTTGAAGCTTGTCCTAATAAAATTCTGTATATGAAACTACATGTAAAATTTTCTATTAAAATACTAAAATTTCTTTATGTATTCTTATTTTTTTTCAAGAAGTGATGTTGTAATAGGTAAAAATCATTGTCCAGAGGTATTATTGATATTATATAGGGAAATGAAGCACATAGCTCAGTGTTATGTTTGTGTGCCAGAATCAAGACTAAAATACAGAATTAATACTCTATTACTCTTTACATTCAATGTGATACAGGTACTGTAGAATCTTTTGTAGACTTATTCCTACCTGAAAGCCTTCTTTGGCAGGATAAAATTCTATCAGGGTTCTGCTATCGAATGGTCTTCCAATAGTTTTCTTTTATGCAGAAAGTTTTTTTCCATAGTGAGCAGTCATTATCTTATAACTATAAAGTGTGGCAAATTAATGCAGAGAGATATATTTGATTATCTCTTTTAGGATGTGACCCTTGACCTAGTGGAATTAACTTTCAAGGATCAGTATATTGGCCGTGGGGATATGTGGCGACTAAAGAAAAGTTTGGTAAGATGTGATTTTTTAAAAAGTTTGTTACTTTTTCCATTACATGAAAAATCTCGGTTTATCATAGAGATTTAGGAGACCTAGTAAGGAGAAGACTATAAAATCATTTCTGATTCCAGAATGTACAGGAAATTATTATAAACATCTTGTGTATCATCTACTCTCTTTTTTCTTCATAGTTTTTTTGAGCTTTGTTTTGTTTATTGTTATAGATTTTTACTCTGCATTTTAGGTTTAAATGGGAAAGTATGCTATTATTTTACATTTGAATGGAACTTTTCAGATTTTCTCTCGATCTCGATTGCTTCTCACATATCCTCCTTATGGACAGGCATTTATTATCCCTAATTTATAGATGTGAAAACTGAGATTGAGAAGTTAAGTGATTGCCTGAGGCTAGATAGCTAGTAAGCAATTGATACTGGGATAGAATCCAGATCTTGTGACTTTCAGGTCAGATTGCTTTTTTCTGGACCCTCCTCCCATTTTCCTTATTTCTTTAGTTTTAATGAACATTTTCCAGTTAAAATGGTCAGTTCATCAGAATTGTGAGCCCGGGGCTGGCTGGTTAGCTCAGTTAGTTAGAGAGTGAGGATGATAACACCAAAGTCCAGGGTTTGATCCCTGTACTGGCCAGCCACCAAAAAAAAGAAAAATTGTGAGTTTGTACTGAAAATTCTCCTTTGGAGTTTTTGCATATCACGAAACAACAAATTATAGGTAGAATTTCCATATATATATATATATATATAGTGTATATTTTTAGGGGAAAAAAATCTGCTTATTTTTTATTTGTTGAAGGAGGGTTTCATTTCTTTTTATTATTTTTTTAATCATATTTTTATTCGTGCCAAGAGTGTTTCATTTTCTAAAATGAAGGCTAAAAAGAATAAACTGTACTATGTTTAAATAAGTATATAAATGTAGATATATATGTAAACATATTTGAAGATATATATATTTGTGAAGCTGGACACTTATTATCCACCTGGTTTTTACTATTGTCTATACTTGCCAAACTCTTAAGCGCCTACTGTTTTACCTGCCCCAGCAGGTTTTCCTGTGGGGTAACTCTATTATTCCCAGGCTAATTGAACTTTGGGTTGTTAGAAGGGATTAGAAAGCCAGGAGACCTTGTTTGTGGCTTTTCATGGCCTTGATATATTGAATCTCTTTCTCTCTCTTCCCATAGGTCAGCACATGTGCCTATATTACCCAGAAGGTGGAGTTTGCCGGAATCAGGTAGGTATTACACCACTCTTGACTTATCAACTAATAAATGGGAGTAGTACAGTAACTGAGCTACAAAAGACACGTGAGGCATGTAGATATCCATATCATAAAATACTCAAGAGCTTAAAATGTTACATTGTTATACCTCAAACCACAAAATGCACTACAGAGGACTTAAGATTAATGGAAGAAGTTGTTGAAGCCTAGTATTCTGTAACAAAGGATGTATAGTCTCATTATTTTAGAACTAGAAAAAACCTTAGATGAACATATTTAATCAAGCCTTCTCATTTTACAGATTAGGAAACAGGTTTAGGGACATAAGATGACTAGCACAGTAATTCCTGATTTGTTGCTTTTTAACTGTATTGCTCTGCTCTTGATTTATTTATTTTCTTTTTTAATTAATTTTTTTTTCGGTGGCTGGCTGGTAAGGGGATCTGACCCTTGACCTTGGTGTTACCAATACCACACTCTCCCAAATGATGCTCTTGATTTATTAAAATTATATTTCAGTTTGTGAAGATAAGAGGAAAAGGGACTTTTTGAAATCCCTTTTAAATTCAAAAAGTACAACCTGCACATAATAATGCATTCAAATAGTACAAAAAGGTGAATAATGAAATATATATCCTTCTCCCCAGAAGCAACCTTTATCTTTCCTGAAATTTATTGTGTGTACACAAGCCTATTTATGTCTTGTTGGCTCACTTTTAGTGATGGTAAGATTGATCAGTAGGTTCAGATGATGCAATCTGGTCCCCCATAAACTTTCCACCTAATGGTTTTAATCCATTGATGATTGTTGCAAGATGGTGATTCAGTCATTCCTTCTACTTTTATTAGCCAGGATCTTTTTATTTATTTTTTTTATTTTATTTTTTTTTATTTTTATTTTTTTTTAAAGATGACCAGTAAGGGGATCTCAACCCTTGGCTTGGTGTTGTCAGCACCACGCTCAGCCAGTGAGCAAACCGGCCACCCCTATATAGGATCCGAACCCGTGGCCTTGGTGTTAGCAGCACTGCACTCTACCGAGTGAGAAACGGGCCGGCCTCAGGATCTTTTTGTAAAGAACTTTTCATCCTCAATTAGGGTTACTTGATTAGTCTGAAGTATTGATCCTTTTTTTTTTCTTTTTTTTTTTTTTTAAAGATGACCGGTAAGGGGATCTTAACCCTTGACTTGGTGTTGTCAGCACCACGCTCAGCCAGTGAGCAACCGGCCATCCCTATATGGGATCCGAACCCATGGCCTTGGTGTTATCAGCACCACACTCTCCCGAGTGAGCCACGGGCCGGCCCTGAAGTATTGATCCTAAAAGAAAGAAAGGATTAAGGATTCATTTTTTTTCCCAAAAAAGGATGTTTTGAAAATTGTTGAAGGGTCAAAATTTTCTTAAAAAATCCAAGCAACTAAAGCAGAACCAAAGAAGTGACTAAGTCTCAAGCTTAACAAGAAATGCAAACTAGATTCATGCCTCCAATATAAGCCAGTCCCTGCTGGATGGAGAGCCAGAGGTCAAGAAACCTGGATCTACTCCTGCAGTGCCATTTAAACTCTTGAGTCTTCACATCTTCAAAATTGAATGGTTGGTGTACAGTCTTTTTCTGTCAAGGACCAGACTTTGTGGGCCACATAAATCTCAGGTCTTTGTTGCATATTCTCTGTGTGTATATGTGTGCGCCTGGGTGTTTCAACCAATTAAAAATGTAAAAACTGTTCTTAGCTGTGGGCCAAAACACAAAACAACAGATGCGTGAGATTTGGCCTGCAGGCTATTCGAGGGTACTTCAAAAAGTTTATGCATTCTTACCTGGCAGGGAAGATACCATTATCACAAAGGTGGTTTTCCCAGTGTGAGGCTCCATCCATTGCACTCCTGGTGTTCTGACCCCTGCGATTTCCCCAAATGCAGGAAACGCGACTGCATAATTTGTGTTAGTGGGGGACTGCATTCACACTTTATATTGTGTTTAAAGAATAGACCACAAACTTTTCGGAGTACCCTCATACTATTTAAAAAAAACTTTTTGTAATTTAAAAAATACATGTTTCTTCTAGAAAATTTGGATAATGCAGAGAGTATAAAGAAGAAAATTACAATGGTATATAAGCCCACTACCTACAGATAACTACTATTAAAATTTTGACCTTCATACATATACGTACATACATGTGTTTGCTTAGATCATCATACTGTGTATGCTATTTTGTATCCTCCTTTTTTCCACTTAAAGCATATAAATATTTCTTGTGAAGTTAAAACTTCTTAGAAGCAGGGCCAGCCCGTGGGTCACTTGGTAGAGTGTGGTACTGATAATACCAAGGCCACGGGTTCGGATCCCTTTATAGGGATGGATGGTTAGCTCACTTGGGAGAGCATGGTGCTGACAACACCAAGTCAAGGGTTAAGATCCCCTTACCAGTCATCTTTAAAAAAAACAACCAAAAAACATTAAAAACTCCTTAGAATCATTATTTTAATGATTTCATGATAATCTGTTGTATGGATACACCATAATTTATTTAACCAGTTCACCATCATTGAATGTTTGGGTCGTTCAGAGGTATGTAATGCAAATGACACTACAGTGGCCATACTTTGCACTTACTTTAATTTTTTATTCACAGAATGATGAAACCTAGTTGTAAAGGATTGTGGAGAACAGCGACCCCAAACAGCTAATTTGATAAAAAAGGGAGGAAAATGACCTGCCCAAGCTCATGCATAAATCAAGGACTAGTGCTACCCAGGTTCCCTTCATCTTGGTCTAGGGCTTGGCAGTGTGCCATTCTGCCTCTCTTGTGGGAAGCTGTGTGTGCTCTTTGGTTGTATCCTGGGATATTTGGATTTTGGGCTTACATTTCCCAGTGGTATTTTTTTTTTTTTTTTTAATTTTATATTGTCGATATACATTCTGGCTGATTATTGTTGCCCATCACCAAAACCTCCCTCCCTCCTCTCTCCCCGGCTCCCCGCCACCAGTGTCCCCTCTGTTTGCTTGTCGTATCAACTTCAAGTAATTGTGATTATTATATCTTCTTCCCCTCCCCCAGCCCGGTTTTTTTTTGTGTGTGTGTGTGTGTGTGAATTTATATATTAATTTTTATCTCCCACCAATAAGTGAGAACATGTGGTATTTCTCTTTCTGTGCCTGACTTGTTTCACTTAATATAATTCTCTCAAGGTCCATCCATGTTGTTGCAAATGGCAGTATTTCATTCGTTTTTATAGGTGAGTAGTATTCCATTGTGTAGATGTACCACATTTTCCGTATCCACTCATCTGATGATGGACATTTGGGCTGGTTCCAACTCTTGGCTATTGTAAAGAGTGCTGCAATGAACATTGGGGAACAGGTATACCATCGACTTGATGATTTCCATTCCTCTGGGTATATTCCCAGCAGTGGGATAGCTGGGTCGTATGGTAGATCTATCTGCAATTGTTTTAGGAACCTCCATACCATTTTCCATAGAGGCTGCACCATTTTGCAGTCCCACCAACAATGTGTGAGAGTTCCTTTTTCTCCGCAACCTCGCCAGCATTTATCATTCAAAGTCTTTTGGATTTTAGCCATCCTAACTGGGGTTAGATGGTATCTCAGTGTAACTTTGATTTGCATTTCCTGGATGCTGAGTGATGCTGAGCATTTTTTCATATGTCTGTTGGCCATTTGGATATCTTCCTTAGAGAAATGCCTGCTTAGCTCTTTTGCCCATTTTTTAATTGGGTTGCTTGTTTTCTTCTTGTAAAGTTGTTTGAGTTCCTTTTATATTCTGGATATTAATCCTTTGTCAGATGTATATTTTGCAAATATTTTCTCCCACTCTGTTGGTTGTCTTTTAACTCTGTTAATTGTTTCTTTTGCTGTGCAGAAGCTTTTTAGTTTGATATAATCTCATTTGTTTATTTTTCCTTTGGTTGCCCGTGCTTTTGGGGTCGTATTCATGAAGTCTGTGTCCAGTCCTATTTCCTGAAGTGTTTCTCCTATGTTTTCTTTAAGAAGTTTTATTGTTTCAGGGTGTATATTTAAATCGTTAATCCATTTTGAGTTGATTTTAGTATACGGTGAGAGGTATGGATCTAGTTTCATTCTCCTGCATATGGATATCCAGTTATCCCAGCACCATTTGCTGAAGAGGCAGTCCCTTCCCCAGTGAATAGGCTTGGTGCCTTTGTCAAAGATCAGATGGCAGTAAGTGTGTGGGTTGATTTCTGGATTCTCTGTTCTATTCCATTGATCAGTGTGTCTGTTTTTATGCCAGTACCATACTGTTTTCGTTATTATAGCTTTGTAGTATATCTTAAAGTCAGGTAGTGTTATGCCTCCAGCTTTATTTTTTTTGCTCAGCATTGCTTTGGCTATGCGTGGTCTTTTATTATTCCATATAAATGTCTGGATAGTTCTTTCCATTTCTGAGAAAAATGTCTTTGGAATTTTGATGGGGATTGCATTGAATTTGTATATCACTTTGGGTAGTATGGATATTTTCACTATGTTGATTCTTCCAATCCAAGAGCATGGGATATCTTTCCATCTTCTTGTATCCTCTTTAATTTCTCTCAGCAGTGGTTTGTAGTTCTCATTATAGAGATTTTTCACCTCCTTGGTTAACTCGATTCCTAAGTATTTTATTTTTTTGGTGGCTATTGTAAATGGGCAGGCTTTCTTGATTTCTCCTTCTGCATGTTCACTATTGGAGAAAAGAAATGCTACTGATATTTGTGTGTTGATGTTGTGTCCTGCTACTGTGCTGAAATCATTTATCAATTCCAAGAGTTTTTTTGTAGAGGTTTTAGGCTGTTCGATATATAGGATCATGTCATCTGCAAACAGGGACAGTTTGACTTCATCTTTTCCAATCTGGATGCCCTTTATTTCCTTCTCTACTCTGATTGCTCTGGCTAGTACTTCCAACACTATGTTGAATAGGCGTGGTGAGAGTGGGCATCCTTGTCTAGTTCCTGTTCTTAAAGGAAAAGCTTTCAGCTTTTCCCCATTCAGGATGATATTGGCAGTGGGTTTGTCATATATGGCTTTAATTATGTTGAGATACTTTCCCTCTATATCTAACTTATAGAGGGTCTTTGTCAAGAATGAGTGCTGAACTTTATCAAATGCTTTTTCAGCATCTATAGAGATGATCATATGGTCCTCATGTTTGACTTTATTAATATGGTGTATCACATTTATTGATTTGCATATGTTGAACCAACCTTGCATCCCTGGGATGAATCCCACTTGATCGTGGTGAATAATTTTACGTATGTGTTGCTGTATTCTGTTTGCGAGTATTTTAGTGAGGATTTTTGCATCTATATTCATCAAGGATATCGGCCTGTAGTTTTCTTCTTTGGTTATATCTTTACCTGGTTTTGGTATCAGGATGATGTTTGCTTCATAGAATGAGTTTGGGAGATTTGCGTCTGTTTCAATCTTTTGGAATAGTTTGTGAAGAATTGGTGTCAATTCCTCTTTGCATGTTTGGTAAAATTCTGCTGTGAATCCATCTGGTCCTGGGCTTTTCTTTGTTGGGAGCCTTCTGATAACAGCTTTAATCTCCTTTATTGTTATTGGTCTGTTCAAATTTTCTATGTCTTCATGGTTCAGTTTTGGGAGCTTGTGTGTGTCCAGAAATTTATCCATTTCCTCCAGATTTTCAAATTTGTTGGCGTATAGTTGTTTATAGTAGTCTCGAATGATTCCTTTCAGTTGAATCAGTTGTAATATCGCCTTTTTCATTTCTAATTTTTGTTATTTGAGTCTTCTGTCTTCTTCTTCTCTCTTCTTTTTTTTTGTTAGCCATGCTAATGGTTTGTCAATTTTATTTATCTTTTTTTTTTTTTTTTTTTTTTTTTTTTTTTTTGTCTTTTTTTCGTGACCGGCACTCAGCCAGTGAGTGCACCGGTCAGTCCTATATAGGATCCGAACCCGCGGCGGGAGGGTCGCCGCGCTCCCAGCGCAGCACTCTACCAGGTGCGCCATGGGCTCGGCCCTTATTTATCTTTTCAAAAAACCAAGTTTTTGATTCATTGATCTTTTGTATTGTTTTTTGGGTTTCAATTTCATTCAGTTCTGCTCTGATCTTAATGATTTCTCTCCGTCTGCTAACTTTAGGTTTGGATTGTTCTGTTTTTCTAGTTCTTTAAGGTGAAGTGTTAGGTTGTTCACTTGCCATCTTTCCGTTCTTCTGAGGTGAGCATTTAATGCAATAAATTTCCCCCTCAATAATGCTTTTGCAGTATCCCACAGGTTTTGGTATGATGTATCATTATTTTCATTAGTTTCAAGAAATTTTTTGATTTCCTGCTTGATTTCTTCTCGGACCCATATGTCATTAAGTAGAATGCTGTTTAATTTCCATGTGTTTGTATAGTTTCCAGAATTCCGTTTGTTATTAATTTCTAATTTTAATCCATTGTGGTCTGAGAAAATACATGGGATAATTCCAATGTTTTTGAATTTGTTGAGACTTGATTTGTGACCTAATATGTGATCTATCCAGGAGAATGATCCATGTGCTGATGAGAAGAATGAATATTCTGAGGTTGTTGGATGGAATGTTCTATAGATATCTGCCAATTCCAATCGGTCTAGAGTCTTGTTTAGATCTTGTGTTTCTCTACTGATTCCTTGCCTAGATGATCTGTCTAATATTGACAGTGGAGTGTTCAGGTCCCCTGCTATTATGGTATTAGTGTCTATTTCCTTCTTTAGGTCTAATAGAGTTTGTTTTATAAATCTGGCTGCTCCGACATTGGGTGCGTACATATTGATGATTGTTATGTCTTCTTGATGGATCAGTCCTTTTATCATTAAGTAGTGTCCCTCATTGTCTCTTTTTATGGTTTTTAGTTTAAAGTCTATTTTGTCAGATATAAGAATAGCTACTCCAGCTTATTTTTTTTTTCTGTTTGCAGGGTAAATCTTTTTCCATCCTTTCACTCTTAGTCTATGTGCATCTTTATGGGTTAGGTGGGTCTCTTGTAGGCAGCGTATAGTTGGGTCCTCCTTTTTGATCCAGTCAGCCAGTCTGTGTCTTTTGATTGGGGAATTTAAGCCTTTTATATTAAGAGTTGTTATTGAAAGGTGTTGATTTATTCCTAGTATTTTATTGCTTGTTTGGTTGTCTTAGGTGTCTTTTGTTCCTTGCTTTCTGATTTACTGTTTGGTTTCTGTGTTTGTTGGTTCCTTAGGTTGTAGATAGCGTTTTTGTTTGTTTGTGTTCTCCTCACGAACGCCATTTTTACTATACTAGTGGGTTTTGATTTTTCTTGGGTTTTTATGGCAGTCGTAGCTATTTTTCAGGAACCAACCCCAGTAGTCCCTTGAGGATTTCTTGTAAGGGTGGTTGTATGTTATTGAACTCCCGCAGTTTTTGTTTGTCTGTGAAATATACTATTTGCCCTTCATTTCGGAAGGATAGCCTTGCAGGGTAGAGCATTCTTGGCTGGCAATCTTTGTCTTTTAGTATTTTGAATATATCATCCCATTCCTTTCTGGCTTTTAGGGTTTGTGATGCAAAGTCTGATGTTAGCCTGATTGGGGCTCCCTTATAGGTGATTTGATGCTTCTCTCTTGCAGCTTTTAAGATTCTCTGTTTGTCTCTGAGTTTTGCCAATTTGACTATAACATGTCTTGGAGAAGGCCTTTTGGGGTTGAATACGTTTGGAGATCATTGAGCTTCCTGGATCTGAAGATCTGTGATTTTTCCTATACCTGGGAAGTTTTCTGCCACTATTTTGTTGAATATGTTTTCAATGCAATCTCCGTTTTCCTCCCCTTCTGGAATACCCATGACTCGGATATTTGAGTGCTTAAGGTTGTCTGATATCTCTCTCAGATTTTCTTCAATGTCTTTGATTCTTTTTTCTTTCTTTTTGTCTGCTTGTGTTATTTCAAACAGCCCATCTTCAAGTTCAGAGGTTCTCTCTTCAACTTCGACAAGCCTGCTGGTTAAACTCTCCATTGTGTTTTTCATTTCGTTGAATAACTTCTTCAGTTCAGCAAGTTCTGCTACATTTTTTTTCAGGACATTGATTTCCTTGTACATTTCCTCTTTCAGGTCCTGTATACTTTTCCTCATTTCATCATGATGTCTAGCTGAGTTTTCTTGTATCTCATTCAGTTTCCTTAGAATTATCACTCGAAATTCCTTGTCAGTCATTTCAAGGGCTTCTTGTTCTATAGGATCTAGAGTTTGAGATTTATTAACTTTTGGTGGTGTACTTTCTTGATTTTTTGTATTTCTGGTATCTTTTTTATGATGTTTATTCATTGTGGCAGGGGGTTTCACAGTCCACCGGTTTGAGACTATTGACTAACTAAGATGTTGCTGTGGTTGCTAATTTGGTATGGCTACCTCCGTGACTGCTCAGTTGGCCTCTAGTGCCTTGTGTGTATGGTTGCCTCGGGTCTTGGGCCTCTCCGGGGAGCCACCTCTCTGGTCAGCTTGGACTCTGCTGGGCTGCTAGGTCACAGGGTGGTACCACAGGATGTGTGATCCCTGCTGTGCTTTCACTTCCCGTGCAGGACTTCTCCCTGTTCCGTGCACTCTGGCCCGGGCTGTTGGATCGTGCAGTGGCAACCCCACAGGGTGTGTGCTTTCTGTCGAGTCTCCGCCTCCCTAGCCAGACGACTCCCCGCTCTGTGCACACTGGGCTGGGCTGGAACGTGTCTTTTGCAACCCTCGTCTGTCAGCTGGGCCTTCAAGACCCTGCTCGGCACTGCCTCGCCCAGGAAGTCTACCAGGTTTTTGCTAGGCGCAGACGACCGGTCGCTCTGGGTGCCTTTGTAGCACTGTGTAGATCTTTCTCGGGACTTATCACCTTTCTCCTGGTATCGCGGTTATTTGTGTACTTGTCTTATCTCCCACACCAGAGTGTGAGCTCCTCAGAGGAGGAGCCCACGGCACATGGTTCACCTTTGTATCCCCCTGGTGCGGACTGAGTCCGGTGCCCGCCCGCAGTCAGCTCTCCCGCAAGGGTTCAAGCGAACTTGGGAACTCTCCAACCACACTATTCCTAACCAGAAATCGGTTAGGTGTTTTTCCGAACTTGTGGCCTCAGAGATGGTATCTGCCTCCCAGTAACAGGAAGTTTACCGGGGGCCGGAGCCCATGGTGTGGTGGAGTGATAGTCAGCCCAGCCCGTACTTTCTTGCCCTCCTGACGCTGGCCGGGGACGCCCCACGCCACCAGCCCTGCCAGAGAACCGCGGAGGGAGTGTGAGGGGATGCCGGCCCGCAGGCCCCAGGAAGCCCCACACCAGGGCAAGCAAGTGGGAAGGCTCAGTGAGGAGTCGAGCTGGGCGAGGAGGACAGGCTTGGCTGAGCCGGGCCGGAGCTGCCACCACCTGAGAAAATGGAGGCAGCCCCGGGCGCGGTGAGTGGCCCAGTGGGGCAGGCGGAAGCTGGGCGGGCGTCCGCCCCCCAAGTATGGCCAGGCCTGGGGTCACTCACAGGGCTGTGCTGGGTCGGGCAGCTCCCTCTCTGCCTCTGCTTTGTCGCCGTCCCCGTTCTCAGCCGTCGCCGCCTCGAGCTGCTCAGTCCGTACAGCGGCGCTGCTCGGGCGCTCCCAGGAATCTTCTTTTATGCCGGCCTGAAACCTCGAATCCTGAATAGGGCAGCTGGTCGCCTTCAGCGCGGCCCCAGCCTCCGGAATCCTGGCTGCATCAACCGCAGCCCCGGCGCCATGTTCCCTGTTTAGAGACTCGCTTTTGCAGCTAAGAAACAGTTCTTTTCCTGCTCTATACTTCAAAGCTGTTGCCTGTAAACGAGGCAGCCTCTCCTGCCAAGGGCAAAGTGGCGGTCAGCCCCCATGCCCGGCCACCAGCAGCGGTCTTCTCTTAAGAGATGGCAAGAGGAAGGTCCACAAGTTTCCTGGCTGCCTAAGGCCCAGTGGCCACCTTTTCCACCTCAGCTACTCCGCACCAACCACCGCAGCCACCGCCATCTTAGGATCCTCTGCCAGTGGTATTTCTTTCTCTGTTGAACCAGAAAAGAGAAAGGTACTGCCTCAGGGCCATTCTTGGTTCCTGTTGGGTAAGGACAAATTAAAGACTTAGGAGTAAGTGTCAAAATTGCCTTTTCTCTGTGTGTGTGTGTGTGTGTGTGTGTGTGTGTGTTTTGCAGATTATAATAATAACTTTTGTAAATTACCTCTCATTTATAGTATCTCATTTGATCTTCCCAAAAGCTCTAGAAAATGGATGGGACAGATTCTTATTAACTACATTTACTGATTTTTAAAAACCGAGACTCAGAAAGGTTATTACATGATCTCCAACAGGGAGTGCAGGCACAGGAAATTAAGACCACATTTTGTAACACCACTTTGCGTATACATTCTAAGAGAAGTTGATGAGTTAGTGCATAATGATGAGTTCGTTTTAGAGGTCCTGTTAACGTAGCTTGTATGCTGAGCTTCCTGCTAATAGAACTCATACAGCATGAGAACACTGAAGCCCTTATTATAATGTTAAAGGAACAGAAGTCCCTTTTCAGGTCAGGCATGCTATGCTTGTCCGTTCACAGATGTAACTGGGCAGAGGGGTACCAAGAGGCATCCCTCTTGGTGAGGGCAGAGCTGAGACCCTGAGAAACATTTGAAAACCATGGGTCTGGTCCAACCTTCTTCATTTTGCAGACATGAGGGAGGCCCCGAAAGGTTCATTGGTTGTCCCGCATTTCCCAAGTAGCCTGAGCATTTCCCAAGTAGGCTCATGGTACACAGTATTTTTCTGGTTTTTATTTGATCTTTTCTTTCTTTTTTATGAGGACTGATTGCTTGGGCTGGGCAGGTGACTTCTCTTGGGGAAAGAGAGTGAGAGTAGTAGAAGAAAAGGGCTTGAATGGTTAGCTAAGGGATGATTACAAGGTCCTCAGGTAATAGCTACCATTCTCTCTCCAGGATACCATTTTGTTTTAATATCTGACATTGGTATAGCACTTGCTAATACAAATAGCCACTAGTCCTCTTAATTGAGCACCTTCTATCTTAGCACTGTCCTGAATAATTTCCCCATATTATCTGGTTTAATTCTCAAAATAGCTCTGTAAGGTAGATATCATTGTCTCATTTTTTAGGTAAGGACACTGAGCCTCACAGAGTTATTTCACCATGGCTATTTAACTAGTAAATGACACCCAGGGCTGAGATTCTTGCCTAGACCAGTTTCTCTCCAGGCTGGTTAGCTCTGAAAGCCATGTTCTTTGTACTGTACTATTTCCTGCCCTAAAAAAGTTGCAGAGCAAAAAATATCAAGCCTGAAAAAGTAGCAAGTTGTTGTTAAAAATTTTCAGCAGAGCAGCCTTCATTGAGTCGGGACCCTGTCCCTTCATGCCTCCTGACTGCTTGTGTTCTGATTCTTATGTTAAGATGGATTTTTAAAATCTCTGTTGAAACTCATTGTATCAAAGCCAGGATTAGAAAAATAGTTCATCAATGCTTCTTAACTTTTTATGTGACATGGACCATTTTGAGATTTAACCAAAGCTATAGAATCTCCACCCAGAAGATTTTGCACATTATTTTAGAGGGTTCATGGATTCCCCGAATCCCCTTCCTTAGAACTATATGTTGTCTGTGCACTCCCAGATGAAGAGCTTTTCTTATACATTATCAATATACTATGAGAATTCTTTCTTTCTTTCTTTATTTTTATTTTTTAAAAAAAGATGACCGGTAAGGGGATCTTAACCCTTGACTTGGTGTTGTCAGCACCGTGCTCTCCCAAGTGAGCTAACTGGCCATCCCTATACAGGAATCTGAACCTGTGGCCTTGGTGTTATCAGCACCACACTCTCCCAAGTCATCCATGGGCCGGCCCATTATGAGAATTCTTTATGTTGAATCATCTGTTCATAGAGCTATCTTTGGAAATCTGTAACTGGTCAGGGCATTTGGGTATAAGTATTAGAGAAGAGTGAGCCATGAAGTTTCCCTTATTTCTTCTTGGTTTAATGTAAGACTTGTAATAACTTGAGTGTGTGTCTCCTTTCAGGGCACAGGCTGGTGAGCTGTGGGTTAAGAATGAGAAGGTCATGTGTGGTTATATCAGCGAAGATACTAGGGTAAGATGTATAAAATGCTGTTTTGGTTTTGTTTCCCTGTACTGTTATGTCTAAGTCCTGAAATAAAAACAAAACAAAGAAACAAAAAATCTGATAGTCTCATGATTGCTACTGTTTGCACAGGTGGAACTGGTAATACTGTCAAGGGTCTTCTGTAAGTCTGATGTTTTACAGTTGGAACTCTCCAGTTTGGGGTTGATCTTCATTTTCTTTTTCTTTAGGGGCCTATTTAATATCAAACATAGAGATGTAGTGTCTAGCCTGCAGGATGCTATGCCTATTAATATACAGCAGGAGTTAAACTCAGTGGAAGATCATGTCAAACATGAAGAGACCTTTGCAAAGGAATCTCCTTCTTTGGCTCTCTATTGTGGTTGGAAGAATCCAAACTGAACAGCTGTGACCATTACCCATGCTGGTGAAACTATCTGTCTATTTTTCCTTGTTCCCATCTCCTTGCCTCCCCTGAAAACAGTGGTTCTCAACAAGGGGCAATTTTGCCCCCTTCCCCTGCCCAGGGGTCTTTGGGCAATGTCTGGAGACATTTTGGTTGTCACAGTTGGGGGGTTGTGCCATTGTCATCTAGTGATGATGCTGTGAAACATGCTACATCTACAGGACAGGCCTCCAGGATGAAGAATTATCTGGCCTAAAATGTCAGTAATGTTGTGGGGAGCTGTCTTGTACATTGTGGAATGTTTAGCAGCATCCCTGGCCTCTACTGACTGTCAGTATCACCCTCCAACTCCTTCCCTGCAAATTATGACAGCCAGAAATGTCTCCAGATATTGCTAGATGTCCCCAGAGGGACAAAATCACCTCTGGTTGAGAACCAGTGCTGTTAGAGATAAGTACAAAATAAATAAATCTGAATTTTATTTTTGTAATTGCCTATTGTTTGCATAGTGTTAATACATATATATTTTACCCTAAATAGTATATTCGATTTGCTTATTTTTGAGCGTTATTAAAGTAGAATAAAAATATATGTAGTCTTTTTTAGCTAGCTTTTTTGCACTCAATACTGTATTTTAAATCTGTAATTAGGAGTGTATTTACTAGGTCATAGGTTATACTCTGTAAGGGGATACCAAATTATTTTTCAAATTTTTTGGACCAGTTTATATTTCTAGTAACAATATATGAAGTCTCCTGTTTGTTACTTTTTCCCGTACGTGGCATTAGATTTTTTAAGTTTCTGCAACTCTAGTGAGTATAAATTTGTATTTTTTTTAATGGTCTTAATTTGCTTTTCCCCAGTTTTCTAAAACTCTTAAGCATGAGTTACAAAGACCATGATAATTTGGCATATGCTTACTTCTTCAACCTCATTCATTCATATTTTGTACAAATAATATCAGAGGGCCTACTGTGTGCCAGCTACTGTTGCTAGGCACTGGGGATCCATGGTGAACAGCACAGACAAGATCCTGCTGGTCAGAAGCTTACACCCTAGTGCGGGTGGGGTGGGGCAGATGTAACTGGTCCCTAATCCATAAATGTGGTAATCACAGATTGTGGTGAGAAATCTGAAGGAAATTAATTGGGTAATGAGAGGGACTGAGAGCAGCCTCCTTAGTAAACAAATGAAATAAATAAAAAATTCTGAGGGAAAAGGAGCATCAAGATAGAGAATAAGAAGAGAAACTTCTTTACAAAGGCTTTCCTTAGAAGATACCTGGCAGTTAAGACTTAACCAGAGTATAAAGGTCAGGGTGAAGAGCATTCCAGGCAGAGGGAATAACTGGCGGAAGTATGGCAGACAGGTGGGGAGAATGATGGTGAGGAGGTAGGCAGGTTCCAGCTGGTTCAGGCAGGGCCTTAAGGGCTATTGTAACCAGTCTTTAGAGTTTATTCTAAGAACATTTAGAATACACTGAAGGATTTTAAGTAGGGGAGTGATACCTGAATTATGCTTTAAAAGGTCACTATTAATTGGATTTTGTTGAACAACCCCAAAGTAACAGTGGCTTGTCATGCTTAAATGTCAACTTTTTTCTCTCATGTAAAAGAAGACCGTAGGTACGCAGTTCATGGCTGGTATGACTTGCTGTTCTGCCATTCTCAGGATAGGGCTTCCATGATCCATCTAGAGCTGCTATAACCACATTCATACCTAGGCAGAAAATGAAGGAAGGAAAGAGACAGAGGTGTACCTTCCAACCAAGTCAGCTTCCTTTAAGGACACAACACTTCCATTTACATTTTACTGGCCAGAACTTAGTCACATGTAGCTGCCACGGTTGGGAAGTTTAGTCTTTTGGTTGGGTTCCTTGCCTCCCAGAATAGAATCAGCTTCTAGTTACTTAGGACGAAGGGAAGAATGGATATTAAATTAGGCATCCAGTAATGCCTGCTGCAGCCCCTCTGGCTCTGGTGTAGAGAGTTGATTGGAGGGGCAAGAGTAGAAGCAGAGAGACCAGTTAGGAAGCCTGCTGCAGTCCAGCAAGAAGGTGGTGACGTGGACTAAGGAGATAGCTGTAACAGTGGAGAGATGTGGGCAGATTTGAGATGCATTTTGGTGTAGAGTCCACAGAACCTGCTGATGGATTGGATGTGAGGAGTGAAGGGAAGAGAAGAATTGAGCAGAGGATGGGTAGAGAGGGGAGTGGGTAGTGACTGCTAATGGGTATGGAGTTTCTGTTTGGAGTGATAGAAATGTTCTGGAATTAGATAGTGGTGATGGTTGCACAAACTGTGAATATGCTAAAAAACCACTGCATTGTAGACTTTAAAATGGTGAGTTTTATGTTATGTGAATTTTTTTTTTTACACAATGATTTTATTGCTTGAGTACATACACAAATTTATGCAGCTAATACAGTGACTATGGATGACTCATATTTCTAACTGGGGTGGGAGAGTAATTGCTTGGTCTTCTAATATCAAGCCAATTGGTGAATTCAGCTCTCAATCAGAATTAGATGGAATTTAGTATCCTTGTCCTTTCTGTTCCTCTCAAGATGCTTTTGAACAGCAACTGCTTTCTTAAATAAATGGTAGAGATCCTCAGGAAGATAAGGAGCAAGTCCTTTAGACTTAAGGATTCTTAAGATTTTATTGCGTGTCACAAAGTGTACTTGTGCAATGCCATGTAAATCCCTCAGAATTACACCAGTTTGTGAGGGAGTCGGGCCCTTTTGGCCAGTTTGTAAATCTGCTCCTTCACGTGGTCAGACGTTAACTTCAGCTAGATGGGGATGCTAAGGTGATAGGGCAGAGCTGACTGGGACATGCCCTTCCCAGCAGCATGCATGTGACCCATGATGGCAGCGGTCAGGCAGCAAAAAAAAAAAAAAAAAAAGCTGTTATGTGAATTTTTATCATAACAAACAAACAAAAAAACAAAAATCTGGGAAAAAAAAAAGGAAGGGACTATTAAGGAGGGTAATTAGAAAATGATAATAACTGACACTTTTACTAGTTTCAAAGTGAAGAACACATAAAAAAACTATAAAATGCAGATATAGGTAAAAATATCATTTTATGTGTTTATGTGCATATTCACAGACACACATGCTTTATGAATATGGAGTATGTTAACAAAGTCTAGAAAACTATCTTTTAAATCAACTTAATAAAACGTAGTTTTCATAAAATAAAACATATCCATTCACATCCTAAAACCATTTTATATATATAGTTTGATGACTTTTGAGAAATGTATATACCACTATCACCACAATCAAGTGTAGAGCATTTTCATCACTCCAGATAGTTTACTCATGTCCCTTTGCAGTCACCCACCCCCACACACAAAGGCAACCATTGATCTGCATCTATCTCTAGAATAATTTTGCCTAAAAAGGTATTTTTTTCAAAAAATAACTTTAATTATAAGAACCTTGCATTTTTATTATTATAAATTTAGGCAATAAATATTTCTGTTTATTACTCTGAAATATTTAATAATTTAAAAAAGGAGGGGCTGGCCAGTTAACTCAGTTGGTTAGAGCGTGTTGTTATAAGACCAAGGTCAAGGGTTTGGATTTGCTTACTGGCCAGCTGCACACACACGCACAAAGTAAACAAAAAGACACAAAATCACTCATACTATCAATACCCAGAGATGATCACAGTTAACATTTTGAAAGTTATATTTCCTCTTAGTCATTGTGTTTCTGTGTGTTAAAGAGGGAGAGTGAGTTTATCAAGTACCTGTTATGCCCCAGGGACTTTAGAAAGGGAGTGAATGGTCTTTAAGGGGCTTTGTCTTTAAGGAGCAGGTCTCTGCTGAACTAAAGTAGTAGCAGATTTCCATTTTGCTTTCCTACGAACCTCTTCAGAGGCTTGTGGAGGAGAGAAGGGCTGGGTAGGGGTTTGTGATAAAGCACATAGGACCAGAAAACCACTTGGGCTTTTCCTTGAGGAGGTCTGGGTGTAGGGGAAGTATGATGTGAATTATAACTTGGCAACCCATCATCTGGCATGCCTTAGCCCAAGTTTTGCCTACGTAATGTAATCTCTGTAACTTTTCTGGGTAGATTCACTCCCTCTTCTCCTGCATTTTTTGTATGAACTTTCATGGAATGTGTATATATGTTGTATATATGTGTGTATAATATTTTGTATGTCTTAATCCTATACTGTAAGCTCCTAGAGGTCAGGAACCAGATCTTCTCCTTACTGCCTATGATACGAGGCTCATAGTAAGAGCTCAGTAACTATTTAAATGGAAGAAGGAATGCATGGATGCTTTTAGAAGTCTCACATCACGCTTAAGAGAATTCTTCCATCTTTGCTTTAAAAAAAAATTGTAGTAAAAAACACATATCATAAAATTTACTATCATAACCATCTTTAAGTGTAGAGTTCAGTAGTGTTAAGTATATTTGTACCGTTATGAACAGATCTCCAGAACTTCATCATCTTGCAGAATTGAAATTCTATGCATCATTGCTTTTTAAAGCAATTGTTTTTTGTTTTTTCAGGTGGTGTTCCGTTCTACGTCAGCTATGGTTTACATATTTATTCAGATGAGCTGTGAAATGTGGGATTTTGATATTTATGGTACTGTTCCTAAGTGCTGATTGTAACTGCCACTGGGGAGAATTTTCTGGTTTCCCCCAAGTTATTTTATAACTTATTTTATAGTAAGTTATAATACTTATAGTATTATTAAAATAATAATACTAAATATTAAAATAATATTTATAGTATTATTTTATAGTAAGCTCTTGACATTCTGTAAAGATGTGTCTTGATGCTAAAGTAGATATATGGATAAATTATATATGTGTGTATGTGTATATATACACAAATACATATACATACAAGGGTTCTTCAAAAATTTTGTGAAAAGACAGAATTAAAAGATATTCAAATCTTTCCATGAACTTTTTGAGGTACCCTTGTGTGTGGGGGGGGGGTAGGAGGAGAGAGAGGGAGAAAGAGAGAGAACATGAAATTTCATTTCTATGAAATGCAGTAAAATATTAATGAAATATCTGACTTCTTAGATCTTTAGTTATTCTATAAGTACAGGATGAAAGGTTATACAGCTACTACTCTATGGTTAGGAACCAACACTTTCTTTGATATTTTTATCCACAGAAATAACCAAGTTTGTTTCATTTTATTAGAATTACAGTAGGAGTAGAGAATATTAAAGCTTCTGTGAGGTGCAGATACTGTGTCCAACACACCAGCCTTGTGGTGCGTAGAATTCAAATTTGTGTTTAGAAAAGTACAAATTAATTTTTGCCCTTGCTCATGAATAGCAGGAACTGCAAATGATAATTCATGAATGCCCAGGGTCTACCAAATCATCTTCTAACAAAGTTTAAGCTTCACTATAAGAATAATGATATTTGGAGGTTAGATTTTTCTCTCGTTCAGAAGGTATGCTGTATTTTTCAATCATCAAATCACCTTTAAAACTTGCATTTTACCTTGAAGCCATGGCCTCTTACTGAGTTTGGCTTAATAGAAAGTCTAGGATGAAGGGGCTGGCCTGTTAGCTCGTTTGGAAGAGCATCGTGCTGAGAACACCAGGGTCCAAGGTTCAGATCCCCATACAGCTGCCAAAAATAAAAAAATTTTATTTAAAAGAATTTAAAAAAATTTTTTGCAGTTGGCCAGTACAGGGATCTGAACCTGTGACCTTGGTATATTATAAGGCTGTGTTCTAACCAACTGAGCTAACTGGCTGGCCAAAAAATAAAAAAATTTTTTAAAAAGTCTAGGATGAAACCACTTTGTACATCTGGCTTTAAGATATAGCAGAACCCACCTTCTTTTGGGTTTCATTCCTGATACTTTACTTAGAGAAGAACTTGCAAGCAAGAAGGTAGTCCTCACCCTCTTCTCATCGTTTCTTTCAGGGGATCTGTATTTTGAGAAAGCTGTGAATGGTTTCCTTGCTGATCTCTTTACCAAGTGGAAGGTATGTTTCTTCTTACACACTAAATCTCGTTGAGTAAACACTACTCAGTGCAGATATTTAAAATGCACAGTTTCTATTAAGCTGCCTTAAATTGAGCTATCTTAGCTAAAATCCAGACTCTAGAATTAAGTTACCCTAATCACCCCAACATGATAAAAAACATTTAGGAAAAACCTACAGCTAACATCATACTCAATGGTGAAAGACTGAAAACTTTCCCCTAAGATCAGGAACAAGTCAAAGATACTTGCTTTTGATACTGGTAGTCCACATTGTACTGGAAATTCTAGGCAGAGCAATTAGGCAAGCAAAAGAAATAAAAGGTAAAGTAAAACTATCTCTATTCACAGATGACATGCTCCTATATGTAGAAAATCCTAAAAAATCTACAGACAAGTCATTAGAGTTAATAAATTCAGTTTCAGGATGTAAAGTCAACAAAAAATTAATTGTGTTTTTATACGCCAGCA
The DNA here is from genome assembly GCF_027409185.1 of Cynocephalus volans. Classification (NCBI taxonomy): domain Eukaryota; kingdom Metazoa; phylum Chordata; class Mammalia; order Dermoptera; family Cynocephalidae; genus Cynocephalus; species Cynocephalus volans. The sequence goes on from NC_084461.1 coordinate 205,247,377, forward strand.
ATGAACATTCAGAAAAGGAAGTTAAAGAAAACATTTACAGTAGCATCAGAAAGAATAAAATACTTAGGAATAGTTTACCTAAGGAGCTGCAAGACTTGTACACTAAAAATCTATAAAAAAATTACTGAATGAAATTAATAGAAAGACCTAAATAAATAGAGAGATAACCTGAGTTCATGGGTTGAAAGACTAATATTCTTAAAATGGCAGTACTACCCAGAGCAATCTACAGTTCAGTGCAGTCCCCATCAAAATCCCAATGCCGTTTTTTTGCAGAAAGGGAAAAGCTGATCCTAAAATTCCTGTGGAATAGCAGAGGATCCTGAACAGCCAAAACAATCTTGTAGAAGGAGAACAAAGTTGGAGGACTCTCACTTCCTAATTTAAAAACTTACTGCAAAGCTCCATCATTAAAACAATGTGATACTGGCATAAGGACAGACATATAGATCAATAGGATTAAATTGAAAGTCCAGAAATCAACCCATACATCTATGGTCAGTTGATTTTAGACAGGATATTAAGTCTGTTCAATGGGGGAAAGAATAGTCTCTTCAATAAATGGTCCCCTAACAACTGATCATTCATATGCAAAAGAATGGATTTACTTTACATGATATACAAAATCAATCAAAATGGATCAAAGTCCTAAATATAAGAGCTAAAACTGTAAAACTCTTAAAAGAAAACATAAGGGAAATCTTTATGACCTTGGATCTGGCAGTGGTTTCTTAAATATGACGCCAAAAGAACAACTACCAAAGAAAAAATAGATAAATTGAACTTCAAAATTTGAAACTGTTGTGCATCAAAGCACACTATCAAAAAGTGAGAAGATAACCCACAGAATGGGAGAAAATGTTTGCAAATTATTTATCTGAAAAGAGTCTAGTTTCCAGAAAATGTAAAGAACTTTTTACAACTCAAGAACAAAAAGACAACCTAATTAACAAATGGGCAAAGGACTTGAGTAGATATTTCTCTAAGAGAGTTATACAAATGGCCAATAAGTACATGAAAAGATGCTCAAGATCATTAGTCATTAGGGAAATGCAAACTAATACCACAATGAAATACCACTTTGTACTCTCTAGGGTGTTGGGGAGGATGTGGAGAAATTGGAACCCTTGTACATTGCTGTTGGGAATGTAAAATGGCTTTGAAAAACAGTTTGGTGGTTCCTCAGTAAGTTAAATAGAATTATTACATGACCAGGCAATTCCACACTTGGGTATATACCCAGAAGAACTGAAAGTATTCACACAAAAACTTATACATGCATATTCTTTTTTTTTTTTTTGGGTCAAGGGGATCTGAACCCTTGATCTTGGTGTTATCAGCACCATGCTCTCTCAAGTGAGCCACCAGCCAGAACGTGCATATGCTTAACATCATTATTTATAATAGCTATAAAGTGAAAACAACATAAATGTCACAAATGTCAGCTAATAAATAGATAAAACGTAGTATATCCATACAGTATAATATTATTCAGCCATAAAAAGGAATAGAAGTACTAATAAATGCCACAACATGGTTGAATCTTGAAAACATCATGCTAAGTGTGAGAAGCCAGACACAAAAGACCATGTAAGATCCTATTTACATGAAATGTCCAGAATAGGCAAATTTCTAGATCTATAGAGACGGAAAATAGATTAATGGTTGCCAGGGGCTGAGGGTGGGGAATGACTGTTTAGTCAATATGGGATTTTGTTTTGGAGTGATGAAAATATTCTGGAACTAAATAGTAGTGATGTTTGCACAACACTGTGAATGTCCTAAATGACATGTATGGAAAGATTCATATTATATTTTAACTCTATTTTTCTATGAACTTTTTGAAATACCCTCCTATTTATGTTTCATGTATTTTACCACAGTTAAAAAAAAACATGCAAATATTACTTCCTTCAGTTACCTGACCTTGATTTTACATGGAAATATTATCCTGATCAAAAAGTTGTTGAGGTCAAATAATGTAATGGAAAAGAGCATAGAGTTTGGATTGGGTTTAAAATTATGATTCTGTTCTGATTAGCTTTTTGGTCGTGGAGAATGAATTATTCAGTCTCTCCGAGCCTCTATTTCCTTATCTTCAAAATGGAAATAATAATTCACGTTGAGCATCTCTAATCCAAAATTCTCCAAAATCCAAAACTTTTTGAGTGCCTACACAACACCACAAGTAGAAAATTCCACACCCAACTTCATGTGATGGGTCACAGTCTAAACACAGGTGCACAACACAGTTTATTCAGTGTCCCCAGGTATTCTGGTGGTGCTAGTGTGCTGTTTAGTTACCCTGAACACATTACTTTTTCACTGTATTAATGGTATGTCAGTTTTTACTATTAAGTACTTATGTGTGAATAAGTATAGGAAAATGCTTGCTTATTGGTAGCGCATAAATTCAGAGTCAAGAATGATGATAATGCCAAAGAACCACATATTGTCCACATGGGTATCTGAGATAGTGGCTCCTTTGCTTTCTGATGGTTCATTGTACACAAGCTTTGTTTCATGCCCAAAATTATTAAAAATATTGTATAAAATTACCTTCAGGCTATGTGTTTGAGATGTATATAAAACATCAATGAATTTCTTGTTTACACTTCAGTCCCATCCCCAGGATATCTCATTATGTGTATGCAAATATTCCAAAAAAGAAAAAAACCGCACAAAATTTAAAACACTTCTGGTCCCAAGCATTTCAGATAAGAGATACTCAACCTGCAGTCCTTATCTCCTCCATCACATATGAGTTGAGAGACTCTTGTGCACATACCAGCCCATTGTGAGGCATTTTTCTCATATACCACTTACATCAAAATTAGATAAGGATGCTGAGTTTGGAGCACTTGGAGTCCAGTAAATTAGCTGGTAGCTAATGAAGTTCTGTTCTTTTTTAGCACTCTGCTCCTGGTACTGTGGCTTGTATTTAGGAATTTCTGTCCACTTGAGATATATCCATGGAAGACTATAAAGTGGCATCTAATATGCGTTATATTGTATACCTTTTACAGTAAATGCTGCATTGTGTAGTCAGTATGGTTGGTGGGGGTAGACATGGGGTGAGTCAGTTTATGCATCAAAGACCCAGGAGGAACTGAAACAGCTTGCTGGCTCACTGATGCAAGCCACATTTCATGTCCATCTGTAAACACCCTCTTTCCAGGATGTTGATCTCCAGACTCAATGGAAACATTTATTCTAACTAGTCCCCATCCCTGTCCAAAGGTAATTCATGGCTTTGGCTTATACGCCTCCATCTTGAGCAGCCCCCAATCCTCGTCTTATGACAGTGGTAGGGTGTAGGAGTGTCTTTGATTCTCCAACACCGTGCTGTTCTTGTTCCCTAAACTGCAGTTCTGAAGAAATTAAAAAACACTGAAATAGGTACAAATATCATGAGCCTCTGACACTGGGCTGATCAATTTCACGCCAAATCAATGAAGAGCTGGGAGACAGGGACCTTTACTTAACTGGTGGTTTGCAGTTTTCTAAGCGCTTAACACATTCCTGGGTCTTTAGGTAACTTGCCCAAGGTCACATAGTGGTAAGTTTCAGAACCAGGACTCCATCCAGGTCTTCTTACTCCCAGCAGTGCTCTGTCCCCTGTGCTATGCAGCCAAAATGTGAAATTAACCAATACTGTGTACTGCTATAGAACCTCCTGGAATTATGTGCTCGCAGGCTGCTTCATAGTGAAGTAAATGAAATAAACTTGAGCCCTCTTTTTCTCTTCTCATGCTAGGAGAAGAACTGTAGTCATGAAGTAACAGTGGTTCTATTTTCTAGAACTTTCTATGATGCAAAATCTATTGGTGAGTAATTCTTTTTCTTCTACAGTTATTTTTTGTTAAACTTCCCCCACCCCTAACCAGTCTTTTTACTTTTCTTTCCCTTTGCATTATTCCATCTTCCCCACCTTTTCTGTTATGAGGACAAGGCAGTATAGAAAATAGCACAGTTCATTAGTAAATACAAGAAGTCTTTGGGCTATGAGTCATCTTAAAAGCAACTTAACAGATACACAATTATCTATTTTTTTGTGATGCATATCTTTAACCCAGAAGAGGAAGCTGACAAAACTGAGTTTCTCTTTTTAATGTGATCTACATACTTCATTTTCTCTATTTCAGATGAATTTCCTGAAATAAACCGAGCCTCAGTTCGACAAGATCACAAGGGGAGATTCTATGAAGACTTTTATAAGTATGTTTGGGTGCTTCACTATACTTTTTACTTATTTATTGGTTCTTTCTTTCCTACTTTTTTTCAAAAAATTAACCCTTTTATTTTGGAGAAATTTTAGATTTACAGAGAAGTTGCAAAGCTGGTACAGAGAGTTCCCATATACCCTACACCCAGTTTCCTCTAATGTTAACATTTCATAACAAGTTATGTTTGTCAAAATTAGGAGATTAAAATCAGTACATGACTATTAACTAAATTCACACTTTTTTCAGATTTCACCAGTTTTTCCACTTATGTACTTTTTTTGTTCCATGATCCAATCCAAAGGTCACATTGCATTTAGACCTTTTAAACTTTTTATTGTGAGAAATTTCAACATGCAGATATAAAGAGTGAATAAGGAACATATATACCCAATACCTGGATTTAACAGTTATTATTTTGTCATATTTGCTTCATCTTTTTTTTTTTAATTGAATCATAATTGATTATACATATTTTGGGGGTTCAGCATTAATGTATGTTGATCAAATCAATATTATTAGCATATCTATTATTACAAATCGTACTTATTCTTTATCCCCCTTATCCAGTCTCTCGATCCCCCTTCCCCTTCCCCCTCCCACCTCTGATAACCCTAGATTTTTTCTCTCCTTCTGAAAGAGTAATGGGCCCTGTGGCAGCAGCAACTTTCCTGGTTGTGAGAGGAGGGGTCAGTCCCTGGCACCATGCCTCAGGACCCCGGGCAGGTGCTTCATCTGTTTTTTGGCTAAATTTTATTTTAAAGTAAATTATAGGTATTATAACATTTTATTCCTATGCATATCAAAAAATAAGGGCATTTTCATATCTAACCACTATATCATCACTTTTAACAAAATTAATAACGATTCTATATTATCTGATATCTAGTGCATATTCAGATTTACTTAATTGTACCCCAAAATGACTTGTTATGTTTGGTCTTGTTCTTAAGTCTAATTCTAAAACAATTTCCCCTTTCCTTTTCACCCCCAAACCATCCACTTGTTGAAGAATCTGGGTCAGTAGTCCTATAGAATTGTGCTTTTCAAACTTGTAGTGCATTTGAACTACCCCCTGGGGATGTTGTTAAAATGCTCATCTAATCAGTTCAGGAGGCCCAAGATGGACCAGAGATTCTGCTTGTGTTCCTAGCTCCTGTGTTTGCACATATTGCTGATCTTTGCCCCACATTTTGAGTAGGGAGGTTGTAGAATACCCCTTCAGGATTTGTCTAATTGCATCCTTGTGGTTGTGTTTAATTTGTGTCTTTTCTGTAAACCAGAGGTTACAACGGGGGCTAATTCGCTCCCTTCCCCCACCCACATTTGGCAGTGTTCTAGAGATAATTCTTATTGTCAAAATGGGCAGCGGGGAGGAGGGTAGATCATGCACTTGGTATCTAGTGGGTAGACACCAGGGATTCTGCTAAATGTCCCACAATGACAAGACAGTACCTTACAACACAGAGTTATTTTGCTCAAAATATTAATAGTGGCCTGGTTGAGAAACCCTGCACTAAAGTCTTGATTGCAGTTAAGATGAATATTTTTAATAAGGCTGCCTCATTGATGGTGCCTTATACTTCACATACCTCACAGCAGGATGAGATCAGTCCAGTTGTCCCAGCAGTGCCACTGAATAAGGGGACACTGTGAGATGATGGAAGTGTACCAGATGCAGTTGGATTGAGTTCCTCGATGGCATGGACTGTAGGACCTTGACCTTTTAAATTCTTAGATGTGTGGAGAAATTTACCAAATGATTATTGGCACTTTAGTCAGAAGATAGAGTAGATATTAAAATGGATTATAATGCCATTTGCTTTTCAGAAGGTGTTGACTTGATTATTTTACTATTGCCTAAGTTGCAAAGATTTTACATTTAAGTAAAAAACAACTCCTTTGGTAAAAGGCACATTTCATCACCTCTGACTACCCTTGTTTGAAGCCCCTTAGAAGGGCTGGTTGGTTTGCTCAGTTGGTTAGAGCACAACCTTGTAACACCATGGTCAAATGTCCGGTTTCCAGTACTGGCCAGCCACCAAAAATAAATAAAGCCCTTACAGATTTCTTCTCTCTAACTCACTACGCTGTCTTGCTTCCTCATATTATTTCCTTCTGTAACTGAGAGGAAGAACTCCTTGTTAGTTTCCCCTCTTACCTCAGACTTGGAGATACAATGTCTGTCTGCTTTGTAGTAGCAGTTTGCTACGTGGGTTTAGTTTTTGTTTTAAATAGACAATCTTCCTCTTCCACCAACCTCCCCCACCCCCAGTTTAAAATTGGCATGGTCTTTATTTAACTTTTGTTTTTGATAAAATCAAATATACTTAGAAAGGAAAAAATAGTATTATGAAACTCCTTATACCCATTACTCATATTTAACAATTACCAAAAAGAATCATACAATTTTGGTTGGCTGTGTAATTTGTCACATTCTGTCATATTTTATCAGAATTTAATTCCTTATGGGGTGGTTTTCAAGATGGCGGTGGCTGCGGCGGTTGGCGCGGAGTAGCGGAGGTGGAAAAGGCGGCCACTGGGCCTCAGGCAGCCGGGAAACTTGTGGACCTTCCTCTTGCCATCTCTTAAGGGAGGACCGCTGCTGGTGGCCGGTCGTGGGGGGTGACCGCCACTTTGCCCTCGGCAGGAGAGGCTGCCTCATTTACAGGCAACAGCTTTGAAGTGTGGAGCAGGAAAAGAACTGTTTCTTAGCTGCAAAAGCGAGTCTCGAAACAGGGAACACGGCACCAGGGCTGCTATGGATGCAGACAGGATCCCGGAGGCCGGGGCTGCGCTGAAGGCGGCCAGCTGCCCTATTCAGGATTCGAGGTTTCAGGCCAGCATTAAAGAAGATTCCTGGGAGCGCCCGAGCCGCGCCGCGACTGAATAGCCCGAGGCGGCAGTGGCCGAGAACGGGGAAGGCGGCAAACCAGAGGCAGAGAGTGAGCGCCCGACCTGGCACAGCCCTGTGAGTGACCCCTGGACCAGCCCTGTTAGGGGGGCTGACGCCCACCCGGCTCCTGCCTGCATCACCAGGCCACTCACCGCCCCGGGGCTGCCTCCATTTTCCCAGGTGCTGGCAGCTCCGCCCGGCTTGGCCATCACTGAGCCTTCCCACTTGCTTGGCCCGGCGCGGGGCTTTCCGGAGCGTGTGGGCCGGCCTCCCCTCCCACTCCCTCCGCGGTTCTCTGGCGGGTTGGTGGCATGGGGCATCCCCGGCCAGTGTCGGGAGGGCAAGGAAGTACGGGCGGGCCGACTGTCACTCCACCACACCCTGGACTCCGGCCCCCGGTAAACTTCCTGTTACTGGGAGGCAGATACCATCTCTGCTGCCACCAGTTCGGAAAAAAGCCTAACCAATTTCTGGTTGGGAATAGTGTGGTAGGAGAGTACCCAGGTCCGCTTGAACCTGCCGGAGAGCTGGCTGCAGGCAGGCGCTAGACTCGGTTCATACCGGGGGGATACAAAGGTGAACAAGTCCCGAGAAAGATCGACACAGTGCTACAAAGGCACCCAGAGCGACCGGTCGTCAGTGCCTAGCAGAAACCTGGTAGACTTCCTGGGCGAGGCGATGCCGAGCAGGGTCTTGAAGGCCCAGGTGATAGACGAGGGTTGCAGAAGACACGCCCCAGCCCAGCTCAGTGCGCACAGAGTGGGGAGACGTGCGGCCAGGGAGGCGGAGACTCGACAGAAAACACACACCCTGTGGGGTCGCCACTGCACAATCCAACAGCCTGGGCCAGAGCACACGGAACAGGGAGAAGTCCTGCACAGGAAGTGAAAGCTCAACAGTGATCACACACCCTGTGGTACGTGATCCACCAGCCCAGCAGAGTCCAAGCTGACCAGAAAGGTGGCTCCACAGAGAAGCCCAAGACCCGAGGCAACCACACACACAAGGCACTAGAGGCCAACTGAGCAGCCACGGAGGTAGCCGTACGAAATTGGCAACCACAGCAACATCCTAGTTATTCATTAGTCCCAAACCGGTGGTCTGTGAAACCCCCTGCCACAATGAATAAACATCAAAAAAAAGATACCAGAAATACAAAAAATCAAGAAAGTACACCACCAAAAGTTAATAAATCTCAAACTCTAGATCCTATAGAACAAGAAGCCCTTGAAATGACTGACAAGGAATTCCGAGTGATAATTCTAAGGAAACTGAATGAGATACAAGAAAACACAGCTAGACATCATGATGAAATGAGGAAAAGTATACAGGATCTGAAAGGGAAAATGTACAAAGAAATCACTGTCCTGAAAAAAAATGTAGCAGAACTTGCTGAACTGAAGAGGTTATTCAGCGAAATAAAAAACACAATGGAGAGTTTAACCAGCAGGCTTGTCGAAGTTGAAGAGAGAACCTCTGAACTTGAAGATGGGCTGTTTGAAATAACACAAGCAGACAAAAAGAAAGAAAAAAGAATCAAGGACATTGAAGAAAATCTGAGAGAGATATCAGACAACCTTAAGGGCTCAAATATCCGAGTCATGGATATTCCAGAAGGGGAGGAAAATGGAGATTCCATTGAAAACATATTCAACAAAATAGTGGCAGAAAACTTCCCAGGTATAGGAAAAGTCACAGATCTTCAGATCCAGGAAGCTCAACGATCTCCAAACGTATTTAACCCAAAAAGGCCTTCTCCAAGACATGTCATAGTCAAATTGGCAAAACTCAGAGACAAAGAATCTTAAAAGCTGCAAGAGAGAAGCGTCAAATCACCTATAAGGGAGCCCCAATCAGGCTAACATCAGACTTTTCATCACAAACCCTAAAAGCTACAAAGGAATGGGATGATATTTTCAAAATACTAAAAGACAAAGATTGCCAGCCAAGAATGCTCTACCCTGCAAGGCTATCCTTCCGAAATGAAGGGCAAATAGTATATTTCTCAGACAAACAAAAACTGCGGGAGTTCACTACCACACGACCACCCTTACAAGAAATCCTCAAGGGAGTACTGGGTTTGGTTCCTGAAAAATAACTACCACTGCCATAAAAACCCAAGAAAAAACAATACCTACTAGTATAATAAAAATGGCATTCATGAAGAGAAAACAAGCAAACAAAAACGCTATCTACAACCTAAGGAACCAACAAACACAGAAACCAAACAGTAAATCAGAAAGCAAGGAACAAAAGACACCTAAGACAACCAAACAACCAATAAAATACTAGGAATAAATCAACACCTTCCAATAACAGCTCTTAATGTAAAAGGCTTAAATTCCCCAATCAAAAGACATAGACTGGCTGACTGGATCAAAAAGGAGGACCCAACTATATGCTGCCTACAAGAGACCCACCTCACCCATAAAGATTCACATAGACTAAGAGTGAAAGGATGGAAAAAGATTTACCATGCAAACAGAAAAGAAAAACGAGCTGGAGTAGCTTTTCTTATATCTGACAAAATAGACTTTAAACTAAAAACCATAAAAAGAGACAATGAGGGACACTACTTAATGATAAAAGGACTGATCCATCAAGAAGACATAACAATCATAAATATGTACGCACCCAATGTTGGAGCAGCCAGATTTATAAAACAAACTCTATTAGACCTAAAGAAGGAAATAGACACTAATACCATAATAGCAGGGGACCTGAACACTCCACTGTCAATATTAGACAGATCATCTAGGCAAAGAATCAGTAGAGAAACACAAGACCTAAACAAGACTCTAGACCGATTGGAATTGGCAGATATCTACAGAACATTCCATCCAACAACCTCAGAATATTCATTCTTCTCATCAGCACATGGATCATTCTCCAGGATAGATCACATATTAGGTCACAAATCAAGTCTCAATGAATTCAAAAAAATTGGAATTATCCCATGTATCTTCTCAGACCACAATGGATTAAAACTAGAAATTAATAACAAACGAAACTCTGGAAACTATACAAACACATGGAAATTAAACAGCATTCTACTTAATGACATATGGGTCCAAGAAGAAATCAAGCAGGAAATCAAAGAATTTATTGAAACTAATGAAAACATTAATACATCATACCAAAACCTGTGGGATACTGCAAAAGCATTATTGAGGGGGAAATTTATTGCATTAAACGCTCACTTCAGAAGAATGGAAAGATGGCAAGTGAAAAACCTAACACTTCACCTTAAAGAACTAGAAAAACAAGAACAATCCAAACCTAAAGTTAGCAGACGGAAAGAAATCATTAAGATCAGAGCAGAACTGAATGAAATTGAAAACCAAAAACAATTCAAAAGATTAACGAATCAAAAAGTTGGTTTTTTGAAAAGATAAATAAAATTGACAAACCATTAGCATGGCTAACAAAAAAAAGAAGAGAGAAGACTCAAATAACAAAAATTAGAAATGAAAAAGGCGATATTACAACTGATTCATCTGAAATACAAGGAATCATTCGAGACTACTATAAACAACTATACGCCAACAAATTTGAAAATCTGGAGGAAATGGATAAATTTCTGGACACACACAAGCTCCCAAAACTGAACCGTGAAGACGTAGAAAATTTGAACAGACCAATAACAATAAACGAGATTGAAGCTGTTATCAGAAGGCTCCCAACAAAGAAAAGCCCAGGACCAGATGGATTCACAGCAGAATTTTACCAAACATTCAAAGAGGAATTGTCACCGATTCTTTACAAACTATTCCAAAAGATTGAAACGGACGCAAATCTCCCAAACTCATTCTATGAAGCAAACATCATCCTGATACCAAAACCAGGTAAAGATATAACCAAAAAAGAAAACTATAGGCCGATATCCTTGATGAATATAGATGCAAAAGTCCTCACTAAAATACTAGCAAACAGAATACAGCAACACATACGAAAAATTATTCATCACGATCAAGTGGGATTCATCCCAGGGATGCAAGGTTGGTTCAACATACGCAAATCAATAAATGTGATACACCATATTAATAAACTCAAACACAAGGACCATATGATCATCTCTATAGATGCTGAAAAAGCATTTGATAAAGTTCAGCACTCATTCTTGACAAAGACCCTCTATAAGTTAGGTATAGAGGGAAAGTATCTCAACATAATTAAAGCCATATATGACAAACCCACTGCCAATATCATCCTGAATGGGGAAAAGCTGAAAGCTTTTCCTTTAAGAACAGGAACTAGACAAGGATGCCCACTCTCACCACTCCTATTCAACATAGTGTTGGAAGTACTAGCCAGAGCAATCAGAGAAGAGAAGGAAATAAAGGGCATCCAGATTGGAAAAGATGAAGTTAAACTGTCCCTGTTTGCAGATGACATGATCCTATATATTGAACAGCCTAAAACCTCTACAAAAAAACTGCTGGATTTGATAAATGATTTCAGCAAAGTAGCAGGATACAAAATCAACACACAAAAATCAGTAGCATTTCTTTTCTCCAATAGTGAACATGCAGAAGGAGAAATCAAGAAAGCCTGCCCATTTACAATAGCCACCAAAAAAATAAAATACTTAGGAATCGAGTTAACCAAGGAGGTGAAAAATCTCTATAATGAGAACTACAAACCACTGCTGAGAGAAATTAGAGAGGATACAAGAAAATGGAAAGATATCCCATGCTCTTGGATTGGAAGAATCAACATAATGAAAATGTCCATACTACCCAAAGTGATATACATATTCAATGCAATCCCCATCAAAATTCCAAAGACATTTTTCTCAGAAATGGAAAAAACTATCCAGTCATTTATATGGAACAATAAAAGACCACGCATAGCCAAAGCAATGCTGAGCAAAAAAAATAAAGCTGGAGGCATAACACTACCTGACTTTAAGATATACTACAAAGCTATAATAACCAAAACAGTATGGTACTGGCATAAAAACAGACACACTGACCAATAGAATAGAATAGAGAATCCAGAAATCAACCCACACACTTACTGCCATCTGATCTTTGACAACGGCACCAAGCCTATTCACTGGGGAAGGGACTGCCTCTTCAGCAAATGGTGCTGGGATAACTGGATATCCATATGCAGGAGAATGAAACTAGATCCATACCTCTCACCGTATACTAAAATCAACTCAAAATGGATTAAGGATTTAAATATACACCCTGAAACAATAAAACTTCTTAAAGAAAACATAGGAGAAACACTTCAGGAAATAGGACTGGACACAGACTTCATGAATACTACCCCAAAAGCACGGGCAACCAAAGGTAAAATAAACAAATGGGATTATATCAAACTAAAAAGCTTCTGCACAGCAAAAGAAACAATTAACAGAGTTAAAAGACAACCAACAGAGTGGGAGAAAATATTTGCAAAATACACATCTGACATAGGATTAATATCCAGAATATATAAGGAACTCAAACAACTTTACAAGAAGAAAACAAGCAACCCAATTAAAAAATGGGCAAAAGAGCTAAGTAGGCATTTCTCTAAGGAGGATATACAAATGGCCAACAGACATATGAAAAAATGCTCAACGTCACTCAGCATCCGGGAAATGCAAATCAAATCCACACTGAGATACCATCTAACCCCAGTTAGGATGGCTAAAGTCCAAAAGACTCTGAACGATAAATGCTGGCAAGGTTGTAGAGAAAAAGGAACTCTCATACATTGTTGGTGGGACTGCAAAATGGTGCAGCCTCTATGGAAAATGGTATGGAGGTTCCTCAAACAATTGCAAATAGATCTACCATACGACCCAGCTATCCCACTGTTGGGAATATACCCAGAGGAATGGAAATCATCAAGTCGAAGGTATACCTGTTCCCCAATGTTCATCGCAGCACTCTTTACAATAGCCAAGAGTTGGAACCAGCCCAAATGTCCATCATCAGATGAGTGGATAAGGAAAATGTGGTACATCTACACAATGGAATACTACTCAGCTATAAAAACGAATGAAATACTGCCATTTGCAACAACATGGATGGACCTTGAGAGAATTATATTAAGTGAAACAAGTCAGGCAGAGAAAGAGAAATACCACATGTTCTCACTTATTGGTGGGAGATAAAAATTAATATATAAATTCACACACACACACACACACACACACACACACACACACACACACACACACACACAACCGGGGGGGGGGGGGAAGAAGATATAACAACCACAATTACTTGAAGTTGATACGACCAGCTAACAGAAAGGACATTGTTGGGGGGAGGGGGGAGGGAGAAGGGAGGGAGGTTTTGGTGATGGGGAGCAATAATCAGCCACAATGTATATTGACAAAATAAAATTTAAAAAATAAAATTAAAAAAAAAAAAAGAATTTAATTCCATATTGTTAAGTATTTAATTTTTTCTAATTTTAAAAATTATCTATACTACTGACAAATAGATACATAGTTATAGATCCCTGATGTTTCTTTAGGATAAATTCTTAGCATTGAAATTACTAGATTAAAGGAAATGTATATTTTTCTTCATAAATTTAAATTAAATTTATCTTCCGGGGCGTGGATTACTTTCACATGATTCTAGCTTTTAACAGAGGTGTACTGTAAACAGATTCCTACTGACCCCTTTCCCCTAATCTAGTTCGCTGACCTGGACATTTTTATTGGATATATGTGTAATACATATATATGGATTTTCTTTGTAAAGGTTTTTTTTTTTTTTTTTTTAAATAAATATGAACAGTAAAGGGATCTTTACCCTTGGCTTGGTATTCTCAGCACCACGCTTTCCCAAGTGAGCTCACCGGTCATCCCTATATAAGGATCTGAACCTTTGGCCTTGGTGTTATCAGCACCACACTCTCGCAAGTGAGCCATGGGCCAGCCTTTGTAAAGGTTTTTTTTTTATACATACCACCTAATTGTAATTCAGGGAGGTAAAATTTACAGTATGTGAGAACATTCATATGTGCCCAACACTGGGTGTTAATACAATGTCAAGGCAATTTAAAAAATATTTTCCTATTTTTAATTTATTTGAGTATTAATTTGATCACATTTCTTTGTTAATGTTTGTTAAATGCATTTGAATCCCATCTTCATTCTTTCCTTGAAACCTTGTAAGGGACCTGATGTCCTATGTGTAATAACTGCTCGATATCTATTTTATAATTAACTCCTTTCAGAGTGGTGGTGCAGAATGAGAGAAGAGAAGAGTGGACTTCACTCCTCGTGACCATTAAAAAACTCTTCATCCAGTATCCAGTGTTGGTGCGACTGGAACAGGCAGGTACTGCATCCATGTAATAGAACGTATGGCAGGGAAAGCAGGTGTAGGATGGAGGCTGGGAGACAGAGAAGAGGTTCATGCTTATTTCCCTTCCATTGTCCCATGTGGTTTCTGCTTCTGGTCAGGTTTCTTTCTCTCTTTTTCTGTTTGTTTTGGCAGCTGGCCAGTACAGGGATCTAAACTGTTGACCTTTGTGTCATAACACCACGCTCTAACCAACTAAGCTAACCCTTCAGCTCAGATGGTTAAATCAGCTCTTTTTTGAGGGGGCGGCTGGCTGGTATGAGGATCCAAACTGGTCAGGTTTCAATTTCCAGTTAGATCCAATTGTTCATTCTGTATGCAGTAAGTTCAACAATGTCCCTAATAGAGGGTGGAGGGTCCTGTGGAGCTAGGTGCCTTCTACCTATTTTTTAAAAGTTCATCTTTTTGAGATGTTTTTCCTTCTCTTTTATCTTATGCTTCAGAGGGCTTTCCTTTAGGAGACAATTCTACCTCAGCACAAGGAAACTACCTAGAGGCCATCAATCTGTCATTCAACGGTGAGTAAAGATGCCAACCACAGTGAGCTAGCCTCTTCCTTACCACGTAGCTATGAACTTCTCTTTACTAATATCCAAAGACCCAAACCTAGTTGATGGGGTCCCCTTCAAAGCAATAACTTCTGGATGGTTTTCATGACCAACATTTAGCTCTTGGGTCTTCTGTTGGGGAATTAACTTGATGTTCTCATCTGCTTCTCATGGTAAGGAGCTGGAGGAAATCTTTCTTGGGTTTTTTGTTTTACTACAGACTGTGTTCTTATTGTTTTCTACCCCATCCCTCAACTGCTTCTAGGTAATTTTTTTTCATCATTTTTTTTTTTATTACAAAAGTAACTCATGTGCTTTCTAGAATTGAAGTAATAGAGAGGTATATATCAAGTAAAAAATGAACATCTCCCTCCTACAATCAATCCTCGTCTAGGAGGAACCATTGTTAACAATGTGGTGTGATTTCTTTTGAATGTTTGTCCATGCATTTATGTGTTAGCTGAGATAGTATTGTTTGCAAATAACAGAAACTACTGAGTTGGTTTAAACAAAAAGGGAAATTTAAGGACACAGGGACTTAGTGGGGCAGCCAGGAAAGGCTTGAATACCATGTTTGAGAAGATGGGGACCTTGG
The DNA here is from genome assembly GCF_027409185.1 of Cynocephalus volans. Taxonomy (NCBI): domain Eukaryota; kingdom Metazoa; phylum Chordata; class Mammalia; order Dermoptera; family Cynocephalidae; genus Cynocephalus; species Cynocephalus volans. The sequence continues at coordinate 205,262,958 of NC_084461.1, forward strand.
TAGCTCTGGGAATCACAGCAGCAGGGATTCCTAGAGCTGTCTTCAGCTCCCAGCATCCCTGTCTCTGTTCTCTGTTAGGAATTTCATGTTCTTGGTAAAGAGAGTCATATAGACCCAGTTCCAGTTAGGGGTCCACCTGGTACTGGCTAGTGGTGAAAGTGATGATGTGTGGTCTCTTCCCTATATTATCACCTTCCTATGTGTCTATACCCAGTTGCTGGGAATTCTAGAGCACTATGTCTTGTATTAGCAAATGTTTTTGTCATATTTAGTTATCACTGATTTTCCATAGTAAGAATCGCAGAGGGCAGAAATAAAATTAGCTTGCCAACTTTACAAAGTCATCCCAAGATTTTGGTCTTCTCTCTTAAATATTGTCTTAAATTAATATTTGATTTTTGCAAGTTTCAATACAGACTCATTTATGGATAGTTTAAATTAACAGCATGAAATTTGAGCATTTAAGGCTGCACAAGGCAAGTATTAGGCATCTATGAGGGGGATTAACAAGATGAAAGTGACTTAGTCCTGTGTTCAAGCAGTTCTTCATGTAGAAGAGGAAAGACATACATGCATACAACTAACTAGAATGTGACAATTGCTATAATAGAAATATGGACAAAGTGCTCAGGTGCTTGTCAGTGGCTGGTTTCTGAAAAGCTGTAACATCATCATTGGGGAATTTTTGTTTTGTTTCAAGTGTTTGACAAGCACTACATCAACCGAAACTTTGACCGAACTGGGCAGATGTCTGTGGTGATCACACCTGGGGTGGGTGTCTTTGAAGTGGACCGCCTACTCATGATCTTGACCAAGCAGCGGATGATAGATAATGGTAACGCTCTCTGGTTTGTGCTCTGTCTCTGCTTGTTTGCAGCCTGACCTGCTCTTAGAACTCTGAGCTTTCACTGACTTCTTACAGTGCAAGGAGATCTACACATTGCTCTGTGTCATAAGATCTTGGGGTGTCAGTAGTGTCAGGTGACAAAAAGAGTTCCATGGTCAAATCAGTTTGGGAAATGCTGGGTTATTCACAGTTAAGCAGGTTCTATAATTGCAGGTCTTCCTCAGAGGGTTTTTTTTTTTTTTTTTTTTTTTTGGCAGCTGGCGGGCAGGGGGATCCAAACCCTTGACCTTGATGTTATCAGCACCTCGCTCTAACCAACTGAGCTAACAGGCCAGCTCTCTCAGAGTTTTTTAATATGTTGATGCATCTTGTTTACCTCTAAAGAGTGTATCTGATACTCTGAGTTTCCCAAACATATTTGACATGAGAGATTCCTTTTTGGGGGGATTGTTTGAAAGGACCAGTATGCCTTCAGCCCATCTGGGAAGCCCCACCAGATCCTCCCTGTGTGATGTGCTGTGCATCCCCAACTCCAGCCCCACACCCCCAATTTGATTTCTGTTTCACCAGCAAAATGGAGTTGGCAGAGTAAATCCTGATTGCCAATAAAGAAGCTCTGTTAAGTGATGTGGATTGTTTTACTTTTTGCCGTGATTACAAGGTACCTTTTATTTCCTGGCCTACGAACTTGGATAATGGAGCCCAGGTTCTCTCTTTTTTGCAAATCACAACCTGTAGAGCATCAAAGTCTAGTTGTCAAGCACTAAATAATGGCAGGTGTGACTGGACTTGGTAGAGAGGAAACAGACAAAATGCATCTGTTTACTCTGCTGTGTAGGCAATTTTGATGAGGTTATAAGCCGTAGGATGATGTCAGTTTTGCCTCATATTCGGTTAAATAACAATAAATTGGAGTAGTTATTTCTGCCACTTCCTCTCCCTCCCTGCTACACGTTTTGTCTTTTCTCTTTTAGGAATTGGCGTAGACTTGGTGTGCATGGGAGAGCAACCGTTACATGCTGTCCCATTGTTCAAGGTAATTACATTTTGGATTTGCTTAGTAAAGGCCAGTTTGAGAATAGTTGAAAACAGGAAAGTTGGAGCAGTTCCACATCCTTCTTGTTTTCCAGATTATCTCTGCACTGGCTTTTTTTTTTTCCTTGCAGCTACATAATCGGAGCTCTCCTCGGGATTCTCGTCTAGGCGATGACTATAATATTCCTCACTGGATAAACCACAGGTGTGTGTGATCTTGATCAATAGGTGGTAAGGATTTTGAATAACTTCCTTGCCATTTTCTCCTTAAATCTGTTGTTCTCATTCCTGCACTAAACCTTTTGTCAAGAAAATGTGAAAACCAAAATTCTAACATTTGCTTAAAGTTTCTCTACATGTAAAGCAGTAGCAGTAACATAGAGTCTATAGTGAAAAAGTAAAAACAGATTTTGAAGGACTTATTTCCACTATTATTCCCAAGTCCTACTATTCTCAGTTCCCACAAACTGTAACAGACTAACATTGTGCCTGGCCTCCTTCGTTTGTAGAAAAGTCAGCAAGCCTCCTCTTCACATGGGACAAGGTCTCAGTGTTCCTGCTGATTCCAGCTCAGGATGGCTTCTCTAGTCCCTCTGTCAATGCCACTGTCTTATCCTGGTCCTCATCTTTTTGAACTATTGCACTAATCTTATGGGTGCATCTGTTTCTAATCTGTCCCTCTTCAATCTATCCTTCAGACCAGGATTTCTCAGCCTTGATGCTACTGACATTTTGAGGGTGAGATCATTCTTTGTTGTGGGGAGCTGTCCTGTGCATTGTAGGATATTGAACAGCATCCCTGGCCTGTACCCACTAGAGGCCAACAACACCCCCCCCAAGTTGTGACGACCTAAAATGCTAGACATTGCCACACATCCCCTGGGTGGCCAAAATCCCCCATCCCCACATTGAGAATCACTTCTTTAGATCAGTGGTTTTCTTTTTTCCTTTCCTTTATCTTTTTCTTAAGCAACAGGGCCTTTTCTCCAAGTAAAAGTCTTACTTGGAATCTCAATGTATAAAAGCAAAAAAGTGTTAGTATTCTTTTCTGCCCTCACAGGGCAGTCCCGGATGTAGCACCAAGGAACCCTGAGGGTCTGGGGGCCAGTTTCTGTCGGGCTCTGCTGTATCTGGTTGCCAGAGTCACTTTTGTGAAAACCAAATCTTACTGCTCTTTCCCTCTGATTCCTTGCTCCAGCTTAACTCTAAAGTGTTTGACATCTGAGGCCTCCTCACCCACCACTTGCCCTTTTCCGTTCTGTGTGGTGACACCCACGTCTCACTCTCACTTCCATGTCTTTCTACCTGGAGGGCCTCTCTACCTGCTCTTCCCTTGTGAATGCCTGTGTGTCCTCTAAGACCCAGCTCTCTTCTGTGAATTCTTCCTGTGCTACTCCTGATAGCTAATAGTTGCTTTCTCTTTAGTTCTTCAAGAGCCTTCTATCCTTTTCTGCGTTGTTTGTCTTAGGCCAGGACTCTTGAGGAGCAGACCACTTGGCTTGAGCCTCAAGCTCAGTAGAACCTTCAATTTTGGCATCTGTTTAGTTTCAAATCTTTACTGGAAAGCAGCTTGAAAACTCATCACAAATGTTGATTTCAGCCTTTTGGTATATCCTTTATCTTTGTTATGGGCTATATTGGCATTAGTATGGTGGTTGCTCCTAGTCATCTGTAATTATTCATAGGTGGAATGAGCAAGGAATAGTCATTTGGCCAGCTCTGTAAGGATGATGTGGTGAGATTGCAATTATCCTGTTCTGAGTATGTTCCTATCTTCTCAGGGAGCCCAGTGAGATACTGTCTGGGTCATAACCCATATTCTTCCCTTGTATATGTGTATGTAAAGCCATATATTTAATGATATTCAATTTTGTATATTGTCATTGCATGGCCTGATAAAGTCACTTTAGAAAAAAGTGACTGCTTTATAATGAGATGCCTTCATAATTTTCCTCATTTTGTGTTTATGTTACCGTTATTTAAAAATTTTGGTTCAGATAAAATAGGAGTATTTTGAGCTTATTTCTTTTTTCACTTATTTGAGAGACCAATGTAACTTTTTTTGTTAGCTTCTAATTATTTTTGGATTTGTAATTTTTTAGTAGACATTCAGATTCATTTGCCAATAAAAAATAGCTACTGTTTAATTTTTCACCATATTTCATGGTTTTGACTTTAGTTCTGGAAATAAGATAAAAAGTAACGATAGCATACACAAAATTGTATATGAATTTAAGTAATGCTGTTTCCTCAAATTTTACTTTATAGTAACTTGACAGTTTCCTGAATTATTACTTTGTTTTTCATCCTGAATTGGTTCTCTGATGCTAGTTAACATGCAGGATGAAATAACATGTGAGGGGCTTTGGAACCTGAGAACTGGGAGGGCCCAAGGCCTGCTTTTCACATTTCGTTGTGAGCCTTGTTTGTCTGAGCCACTCAGTGATGGAAACAGAGGGCATGAGATTGACAGTTGCTCACAGGGGCCTTTGTTTTCTTTTTGTCGGCAAAACTTCTTCAGAAGCAGGCAAAGTGTTCCCACTATGGACATAATCAAATTGTCTTCAGTGATTACTTACTACCCCCAAAATATTATTGGGTAAGAAAATTGTAAATTTTCCAAAATGTAAATTAATATCAGATATGTAAGAGTTATAAAACTGGGATTTGGGGGCTACCACAGGCTATAATTGGAGTCTATCTTGGAGTGCATGTAGACCATCCAGTCACATTGTACAGGGGAGGAAACTGAGTTTTAGAGAGGTTAAGTGGTTTGCCAAGGGTTGACCAGCAAGTTTGTGGCAAAGCTTGAGCTACTAGTTTGAACCATTTCAAATTGTGATACTAGATTTTTGGCCTTTGAAAATAACAATTTCATGTGGTTCAAATTAATTGCAGGTGGCATTCTTATGTTCTTATGTACTTAATATGCCACTAGTATTACTCCATAGTCCATTGGTTATCTCTTGATACTGCCCCTTTTATTTATTTATATATTTATGTATTGCTAGTGGTCAGAGTTTTGAGAGAATATAGAGAGATGTTTGAGGAATATAAAGATCTGCACGGCTTTTATTCACTTATTCATTCAGCAAACCCAGGGCGTGGCTGGGTCTCCAATTTTCTTGTATGCCAGACATGACTATATTAAGATGATTTTTGGAGGGATTGGGACTTAATGGTTTCAACCAACTGTTCTTGAGTGCTTACCTTTTTCTTCTCTTGGCTTAATTCTTCTTTATTATGTGCTGATCAGTCAGTGAGTGATAAGGACCTCCCTTGGGCTCAGTATCATGCCACATATCAAAGTGAAAAGTATCACGGTATAAATAGATTTAGTCCCTATCACAAGGAGGAGGTTCTGATGTAGTTACAAATCAGGACTAGCACACATGAAACAATTGACGGAGGGAAAAAAGAATAGAACAACAATTAAAAGCATAATTAATGTCTTGTACTAATTTCAAAAGAAGTTAGAATTGGGAAGGTCAGTGAAGCCTAAAACAAACCTTGTCACAGGAAGGTTGATCCATGCTGACGATTTCAACTATGTCTTGAGGTTTAAAATAAAAGGGGTTTAGATTAATGACGCTGTTTGTTTCTTTTACAGTTTCTACACATCCAAAAGCCAGCTCTTTTGTAACAGTTTCACCCCACGAATAAAACTGGCAGGAAAGAAGGTAGGTTTCACCAACCAGAGGAACCTTGAGGGACTGTCACACACAATGTGGTTATTTCGGTCCTGAGGAACTTTACAATTTTATATGTTAGATAAATAAACAGCAAGGCAAATACTAGGCTGCGGGAAATATCTTTGGCAAAAATATGACAAAGTGTTGATTTTATTATAATGCAGCTGGTTTACTGAGACCACTCAAATACCAGTGGGGACAAAGAGAAAGACACAGATACGTGGGTACTTCAAATTTTTGTGGAAAAATAGAATTAAAAGATTATATTATCTTTCCATGAACTTTCGAAGACCCCTCACACACATTGCAGCAAAGGGGAAACATGATTAAAAAGGTCACATCTTAGTAGTAAAGAAGTGCAAATTCAAATAAGAATGGTATTCTTTTTTTTGTTTACCAGATAGGTTAAAATATGTTAATAATTATACCAGGTGCTGGAAAAAGTGTGGTGAAATCGGTACTTGCGTACCTGGTTGGTGTACTATACTTTTGCAAAGCAGTTCAGGCATGTATATCAAGAGCAGTGTAAATGTTCATGCCATTTGACCAGGTAATTCTATTTTTGGATGTGTGAAGTAAGGAAATAATTGAAGATATAATATGCAAATAGATCTGGGTCTCATTTTATTTATAATAGTGAGAAGTGGAAAATGATAGAGCAATGGCTAAATAAACCATGAAATATCTGCTCGATGGAGTACATTTTCAGCCAATAAAAATGCCAGTTTTATTAACCTGAAAAAGTGTTTTTGATGTAGTGTAAGGAGGAAAACACATGTTTGCAGGTCCCACACCTAAGTGCTCTTGCCATTTGCCTGTTTCTAGTAGAGCTGAATTATCTGAGGGTTGCTGATTTGTAGCTGTGCTACCATAGTACTGTCAGGGCACTTCTTCTCTTTTCTTTTTTTTTGGGGGGGGAAGGAGTGTTAATATTACTTTTCTAATAGGGGAAATATTAATTTGGAGGAATGTGGGGACTCCTAGGCCATGTACTGTAATGAGGTGCTAGGAGATGGGACTCTGCCCAGAAAGGGCCTTCTTCTGCATTGTGAGGTTTTATGACTTTACCCCAACTATTCCCAGCAAAGTGGAACATGGAGGAGCTTCTGTACAGCATGATCATTTTAAAGAAGCAAGATTGAGTATTGTTATGGAAGGTTTAAGGGTCCTGAAAAGATTCATTAAGAAAATTTTAAAAAGTGATTGGTCTGTCAGTTTTTTCTCTACCATTGTACTCCATTTCAGCAAATGGTGATCTATGGAGTGCTCAGCTCTGGTGGGTGTACATAGACAGGTGAAGGTGATAGCGCCATGGTGAAGGCAGTGGGGAAGCACTTAGGGTTTGGGTTAGGTGGGACGTAGCCATGACAGAACAAACACAACAGTGGATTGACCAACAGTCTGAAGATCTGGGCTTGGGTTTTGGCTCTTCTACCTGTTAATCGTGTGACTTTGAGCAAATCCCTTATTCTCTATATAATTAAATGTGCTCACCTGTAAAAGTGGGGTTTATGCCTCCTCTCAATAGGGTTGTGAGAGTAAACAAGATGTGTGGTGGGAAGTAAAGGACTTAGCAGGGCCTAACACCATGAGAGAGAGGTATCAGATGTTAGCTCCTGCCTTTCCATCACTTATAGGAAAAGTTAAGACATGGTGTTGGTCCTGGGGAGCAATCACATACATACTGTGCCTTGTGATAAGTTCTGTTCTAGCAGAGGAGGGGGTGACTAACTACCTATTTAATTTTACAGCCTGCCTCTGAGAAAGCAAAAAATGGCTGTGATACGTGTGAGTATTTTTTGAGATCTCTTTATCACTTTTATCAGCACCGCACTCTCCCGAGTGAGCCATGGGCCGGCCCCTCTTTATCACTTTTAGAAAGAATCATCTAACCCATGGCAACAAAATTATGTGAAGGCACGTAAAAAGACAATAGAAAAGTTGAGAGATCTGAGTTCCCTTGTGTCACCTTTGGAAGTTCCCTTAAACCACCTTGTATTTTTGTTCTGTCAACTGAAAAATGGATGATGACAAAACCTTGTTTTTCTTTTCCATAGGTCAGTTGTAGGGATCAGGTAGAAGGTTTTTAAAGTACTAAACATATTAAGATGATATTTTAAAAAAGGGGTCACAGAAGAATAAAATGCTACCAAGACCTTGTCTTTATTTAGTGCTGTACTGTTTGTGTATTGCTTTGACATATGTCATTTAATTTCAACAATCTGATGAATGGGTTATTATCCCATTTTTTTCAGGGGAGTAGTGCAGATTGTGGGGAAGACTCTCTAAAGGCATCTGTTTGAAATGTGTTTGGATAACAATTTGTATTATTTGTGTTTCAGCTCTCGGGACTCCAAAAGAATCTGAGAATGCCCTTCCCATCCAAGTAGATTACGATGCCTATGATGCTCAAGTGTTCAGGCTGCCTGGCCCATCCCGGGCTCAGCGCCTAGCTCCTTGCAGGTTTTTGGCCAGATTCACTTGGGAATGTATATAAAAATTGGTTAGGAAAATAGGTTCAATAGGGACCTTTTTAGAGAACAAACTTGAAAATGTTTTAAAATAAAATTAGCTAAACAGAACCCATGCTGTGCAGGTCATTAGGGGTTCTGTTTTCAGGCTCTTTGGCCCAGCCATTTGTTTGCTATGACATATTGTCTCAAAATAAGCAGAGCTCTGTTATACTGTTTCTAGCCAAGAGAAGGAATTCTCAAATTCCAGAATCTTTCTTTCACTGGGCTGGGACTGATATAGGTCCTTGGGCCTAGAGTTTCTTTTAGGTTTATTATTCCTAGAGGATAAGAGCTTTTCTATCTTTAATTCCTGCTTTTTAAATTTGCTCTGTGTTATTTCGGTCATAGTAGTTTTAAATTGTGATGTAGTTAGATTAACCTATCTATTCATTTCTGGGTCTTGTGTAAGAAAACCCTCTCTGCCCCAAGGTTATAGATATATATTTTATATTTTTCTTAATACTTTATAGTCTTGGATTTTATGCTTAGTTCTTTATGTAGAATTTTTTTTTTTTATGGACATGTGAAATAGAGCTCTAGTTTATTTTTCTTTCCAGTTGATTAAATACCATGAGTCCATTTTCTAGATTTCTTAAATCTGCACGTTTAAGCCCAACTGACTGGAAGAATATTATGTCTCTTTATTTTGTGGCGAATGAGTTTATAGTGGCCACGTGATTGTTTCTGTCCTTTTCTCTCATCCCATCCTAATGTCTCATCCTGAGAATGTTTAGAGCTGACAATGTAAGTGCTGTTAGCAGCTCACTCCATGTGAATGCTGCTTAGGGGGCTCAGTAGTAGCTACGTAGGGGCTTTTCTGTGGAGTCTTTAAAAATGCTTTCATAGTCCAAGATCCTTGGTTTTCTTTTGTCTAATTAAAGATGGCAAGACCTGGTATTTCAGAGGCCCAGGTTGTATGCTCCTTGAAGGCACAGACCAGTGTGCTATCCCTCACACATGGCTAAGTATATACCGGTGCTCAAATATATACTGTTGAAAAACAAGCATGTAGTCAGCACTTGGGATCTATTTTCAGGTCCCATTTAAGCTCTTACTTAAAACAAAATCCTTCCAGGAGGAAAGAGAACATCTCTGATGCCGGAAGGGCAGCCCTCTTGGTAGGCCAACTCTTTCATTTTGGATTTTTCTCTCCCCATTGGGCTTCTCTCCTTTTAATCCTTCTTCCTACTGCTGCTAGCGGTTTTCCCTTAGGGAGTTTTAATAAGAATATATTGTTTTTTAAGCTTTTATTAAGGAAACGTTCAAACATGCTCAAATAGACTAGTATCATGAATAGTTATCAACATATTGCTAGTCTTGTTTCATTACTTCTGCATTTTAAAATTTTGGCAGGAGTATTTTTTTTTTTTTTAAAGATGACCGGTAAGGGGATCTCAACCCTTGGCTTGGTGTTGTCAACACCACGCTCAGCCAGTGAGCAAACCGGCCATCCCTATATAGGATCCGAACCCGTGGCCTTGGTTTTATCAGCACCGCACTCTACCGAGTGAGCCACGGGCCGGCCTAGGCAGGAGTATTTTAAAACAAATCCCAGGCATCCTTTTTTTTTCCCCCTCCACCTGTACATACTTAAGTGTACATCTAACAAACAAGAACTTAAGAAACATTATCACAATACCATTATCATTAGTAACAGAATCAATGCTAATTCCTTGATATCCTTTAATAGCCAGTTCATATTCAGATTTCCCAATTGTGTCAAAAGTGTGTTTTTGCAGTAGCTTTGTTTGATGGGATCTAAACAAACCCACACATTGCATTTGGTTGTAATGTCTTCTTTGTGTATTATAGTAGAATGTCTTGCTTTCTTCTCTTGGCTGATTGTTTCTTATAATGTTTAACTTTTCATCTATTCTCTGAATTTCCTATAAACCGGCAATTATCTGTAGAGGCTTGATTAGATTTAGGTTCCATTTGGCGGACAGAAAGACTTCTCAGATGGCACTGTGTACTTTGTCTTGCATCACATCATGTTTCGTCTGGTTACCCCATTTTAGTGACTTGAAATTTATCAGTGGGATCAGGTGGGGTCAGACTGGAGCAAAAAGTTCTTTACAGCTGTGATCCCAGGACCTGGCTGTTTGAGGACTGTCAGTCATTTCCTCCTTTTCTTATACAACATCTCAGTATGCTGAGGGTGGAGTACTTCCTACATTATTTCTCACTCATAGATCACATCGGGGACTTTTATTATTGGTTTCCCAAATAGCTTGGGCTGGTGATGGGTTTTGGAGTTTTAACTTGGGGTAGGGCAGCATCCCTTGCTTGGTGGTAACTTTCTGTGTCTCACCTGCCAGGTCTGTGCGTGAGCGGGAGAGTCATAATCGAAAGAGCGCCAGCTCCTGTGATGTTTCATCCAGCCCTTCCCTGCCGAGCCGTGCACTGCCCAGTGAGGAAGTAAGGAGCCAGGCTTCCGATGACAGCTCTCTGGGCAAGAGCGCCAACATCCTGATGATCCCACACCCCCACCTGCACCAGTATGAAGTTAGCAGCTCCTTGGGCTACACCAGCACTCGAGGTCAGTGTGCTGAAGCACAGGTAGGGCTGGGCAGATCTGGAGACAGTTTCTTTCCTATAGAGGGGGATGTAGAGTTGGGGAGGGGTCAGGGAAGGGGTGTGAGTTCCACATCTTAATTATTTCCATGTCAGTGCAATGATTATGGATCACCTTAGCTCTTAGGTATGTGTGTATTCTATTATGTCTCTCCACTTTTTTCCCCCATCACTGTAACTATATACCTTTCCATATGTTAATGTAGAGCTATTCTTAGGCCTAGGGTCAAGGAGGCTTGCTTATTTTTTTATCGTTTACATTTGTGCCATACTTAGAACAGCCTCAGTCCTATATTGTATTTTAAAGTTTCTCCTCTGTTACCTGTTTACCTGTCTTGCACTAGGAACACAGATACTGCTCTTCCTGTATCTTATCATGTCCATCTAGCAGCAACTGCAACTAAAGTTTACAGGCCCTTCCTGACTTTTTTTTTTTTTTTTAATTTATTTTGAAGTAAATATGGATTCATGAGAAACTACAAAAAGTACCCAGGGAGGTCTTGTGTACCCTCTACTCATTTCCCCAGTGGTAACATCTTACATAACTATAGTAAAAGGTCAAAACCAGGACATTCATGTTGGTACAATCTATAGAGCTTATTCAATTTCACCAGTTTTACATGAACTCATTTGTGTGTATGTGTATATATTTCTGTGCAATTTTATCATGTATAGAGTCACATGACCACCACCACAATTAAGATACAGAATTGTCTCATCACCACCAGGCTCCCTCATACTACCCCTGTATAGCTACGTTCTCCTACTAATCATCCTCCTTCTCCATAATTTCATTATTTAAGAATGTTATTTAAATGGAAGCATACCTCTCCTGACTTGACCACAGACTTAGGAATATTGCGTACACACACAGCTGTCCTGGCAGGATTTACAAAGGGCAAGGAGTGTTTTCCATGACTCAGCACATTAATATGGGAAGCCATCAACTCCAGGGCTCTCAGGATTGGGGAGCAGAACACTTTTATTGATTAGGCACCACAGACACTATGCCAAGGGCCTATGAAAATTTTTGACTGCTGAGAAGAGTTTTTTCACCGATTCAGAGCATAAAAAGGAAATTCTAAAGAGAAAGGAGCAGATATTTAATTACTTGTATTAAAAGAAGAACCTTAGACAAATTTAACAGCGTTTAATTGAGTAAAGAACGATTCACAAATCTGTTAGCCACCAGAACCAGAATAGGTTCAGAGTGACTCCAGGGCTGCGGGGTGGTCAGCTAAGATTTATAGACAGAAAAGGGAAAGTAACATATGGAAAATGGAAGTGAGTTACAGAAACAGCTGGACTGGTTATAGCTAACCATTTGTTGTACTTGAACTCAGTTTGAACAGTTGACTGCCTGAAACTGGCTGAAATGTGGCTGCTTGTTACAAGAGTAAGTTATAGTCTGCTTATCCTTCAAGTTAGGTTACAGTTCACTAGGTCTAAAGAAACTTTTAGGTCAAACTTAATTTAACACATGATTATAGAATATAACCTCTGTTACCTATATTAATGAAGTTTAGTCTTCAAAGGAATTTTAATACATTTAAAATTTTATAGGTTAGGACTGGCTGGTTTGTTCAATTGGTTAGAGCGAGGTGTTGATAACACCAAGGTCAAGGGTTCCCATCCCCTTTACTGGCCAACTGGTAAAAAAAAAAATAATTCTAGGCTAGCTTTTTCTCACTTTTTTGAAATGTCTGTTTGCATGACAATTACTCCCTTTTGCTGAAAGTATTCCTATAGCAGAAGGTAAATTAAACTGAATGTTAATCCTTTAAGATCCTTTGTTTTTCTAAAGGGAAGATCTCCCCTGGGAAGATAACATTTCTCTTAATCCCAGTAGTTTTAAAATAGTTTGTTCTTTTAAAATTATTTCAATAGTAGAATGGATTTTAATGTCCTTTAGTAATATTTGGGAGTTTATTGGAAGAGCCAAAAAAAAATACACTGGAGTATTGTAAGGTAGCACAATCTTTAGGCCATTAGTTTTCTGTTTCTGTTTCATTTAGGGATTCTCACCCACCTTCCCACTCAATGTAGCATAAGAAACACTTCCCCTTTCCTCTGTTTTTGACCCACTTTATCCCTTAGTCCTATTTTTCATTCTTTTAAAATATGTATTCATCTTTTCTTAATTGGGTTTTCTACTTTTATTTCCATAATAACTAATGAGACCATATTCTTTTTTTATTTGGTAAATCAGAGCATCAATTCATTAATATACAATGAAAAACATAGCTTTCATGGAGATCTGAATGTTCTCTTCTTACATGCAAGTCAAAATGAGGAATGAAATATGATGTATGAGGTTCTGTGCTAGGCATTAAGTAAATAATGGTGGACAAAACAGATTCCTTGGAGTGTGCATCTGCTGGACCTACTTTCCAGTCTGGGTGTTTGCTTAGTGAACATGGGATACACACAAGGGGAGTTGCTTGTGGGTTTCAGCTCTTTGATCCCCTCAGGCATGCTGCCTCCATCTTCATCACAGGAACTATCTGCTATTGGACAGGACAGGTTGACTCTAAATATCATACCATCTCCTTGCCTGGTCAGGGCTGGATACATCCATTTCTTCATTCTTTTTTCCCAAGAAAAAAAATTTTTTTTTTTAACAACATTCTACTGTTTACTTCTGGCCCATTTCACTGAGTCAATGGGAGGGGGTACTGATCTACTGAATCATTCAGGGACCCAGGCTTCTTTCATCCTGGGATGCCATGGTCATCAAGATTAGTCTCCAGAGTTGCCACAGAAGGAGAAAAGAGAGTGGAGGCCATGCATGGAGATACTTGTGGTCCAGGCCTGGAATTGGAGCATGTCATTTCTACCTGTGTTTTGTTGGCTGGAACTAAGTCATTTGGCTTCAGTGCAAAGGGGCTGGGAATTATAGTCTTGTTGTGTGCCCAAAAGGAAAATCAAATGTTTAGTGAACACGTTGACTAGTTCTGACAGGGTCTGCCCTTCTGGTCATCAAATTCCTATTTTTATTGTTCTTCCCACATACGGAATATACTCACCCCTTCTCCTTGGAAGACAACTCAAGTCCCATCATTCAGTTGCTGCATCCAGCTCAAATTCCAGGGTTTCCAGGCAATGTTTGGTTCCCCCATCAGATTTGGGTGTGACTTAGGTGAGACAGTAATTTAGGAACCAGAACCCCATTCTCCCAAGTATTTAAAAAGTAAACAAACCCATATATCTTTACATATATCTTTTCATATCTTTATAGTTTGGCAATTTTATTTACTTCCCTTACTCCCTGACATTTATGATTTCCAAGATTCTTGTCAGCTTTGGCTTACCCATGTGCCTAGCTCTGGTTTCACTGTGGCTCTGTGATTTCTCTGTGCCTCAACTCTGTGATAATTTGGCAGATGTCCTGGAGAACATGGTGGAGCCACCGCAGCGAGACTCCAGCGCACCAGGGAGGTTCCACGTAGGCAGTGCAGAGTCCATGCTACACGTTCGGCCTGGTGGATACACGCCCCAGCGAGCACTAATTAACCCCTTTGCTCCCTCACGAATGCCCATGAAGCTCACGTCCAACAGAAGGCGCTGGATGCACACTTTTCCTGTGGGTAAGTTGATTGCTGAGGAAAGAGTCTTGGACTACGATCTCCTAGCCCTGGTCCTCAAAACTATTCAACCATTTGTCCTTGGTCAAGTGTCTCAACTTCTAGTAAGATGGGAATAACCACACCCACCTTGCCTATCCCAGGGGTTCTCGTGAGCATTTTCACTTGGGAATAGGCTTTGTAAGCAACTAGCTGTATAAACCTAAGGGCTTCTTTTTTGTATTTGAGAGGGAGAATGCTTTGCCATCTGCTTTCTTTCCTAAGAATAATGTCCCTCATTCTTGCTTATTGCTTCTTCTCTTAGCTCTCTCTGGATAGTGATATTACCATCTTCGTTACACAGAGTTTTGTTACTTCATTTTCTGTCAGGTGTCTCTGACAACTGGAAAAAAAAAATTTTTTGCAAATTCACTTTTTTCTAGCCCATCCTTTTTGATCTGTCCTCAAGAAGATGACAGTAAGGTTCTATAAAGCTGTGGCTAAAATTAAACTTCAACTTAATGGACTCCTACTGAGCTGGGAAAGAACAGATGCTTTAAACTCCAGGGTTTTTTTCATGGAAGTCATCCTGCTGGAATGCCTGGAAATGTCTAGTTATCTTATTTTATTTTATTGCACTTGCTTTTAGTATTTAAAAGTTAAACAAGTGAGAAATGAATCTGGTTCATTTGGCTGTAATTAGGGGTTATTCCCAAACCACTTTGTGCTCCCTCATCTCTTCTATAATCAGAAACTACTTGTTTCTTTCTGGTGTCTTTTTCTCCATCATTATTCCCACTGGCTCTTTTGGAACTCTCTTAAGAGAACTATTGATGTTTCTTCCATAACCTTCAGCTCTTCTTGCTTCCATGCTTTTCCTTCTCCCATCCTTCATGCACACTTTACTAAAACAATAGTCTCCTAACACTGTTTACTTTGTTCCATCCTCCTGCCCACCTGACCTCATGATAGCGAGGACCCATCTTTGCCAGGCTCCCCAACCTTCTGTCTCCTCATTCCCATCCTCAGAGGATCTTTTCTTTCTCAGCTAATCTTGTGGCCTCTTATATACTTTGTCTCTTTTACATTTGGGATTTCTCAAATATCATTTCTTCTACCCAGATGTTCTCTCCTTCAACTCCTGTTAACCTTGTTTAACACTTAGCTCTAAAACTTCTCTTTCTCCAGGAAGCTTTATTTTGATAGACTTGACTAATTCTGATTTATCTCCTTCTCTGTCTTTTCTGAGCATCTTCTGCTTCTTAGAGCCATAGTTGTTACTCTCTTAAGTACTAACAGTCCTTTGGTGTTTTACTGTGTTTCCTTCTCATTTAGTTTGTGCTAACCTTCCTGGAAAGGGTCCCTGCTTCCTGTACCTACTTTGGTATTTCTCTTCAGCATCTCAGTTGACATGCATAGACAGAGATTTCTAAAATATTCTCAACAGACTGGACAGAATGATAAACATGAGGTCCCCACAGTAGGATGGGTCCTGCTTGGAAGAGGAGGTATCCTCTCTGGGAGCTAGACGGTCCCCTGTATGATGCTCCCGTGGTGTGCTCTTCTTTTGATCTCTCCAACACCTGTATCCCAGCATCTGGAAAGAAGGAAACTTGCAGTGAAGTGCATAGCACTAGCTGTCAGGTGGGAGTGATACTCAGTGGTTCTTTGTCTAGGTAGGACCATCTGGAGAAGTCATCCAGATCCATCACCAAACCTGACAGAATATGGCAGAGCTGCAGGGCAGTGGGCAGAGGGACCCAATTCACTGCTCTACAGAGCTGCTGGAGTTAGCATATCATGAAGCTGCGGGAAGGTGAGGATGTGCACAGGGTTCCGGAAGGTAACTTGAGAACACTCTTCAGCACCCAGGACAGTGTGCAAAACAGACTGCTGACAAAATGTTATGTATAAGACTTGAAAAGACGATATGAGATCAGGGCCTTCCTGTATTAGTCAGCATCATTCCCTTCAGTGGGCAAAGTGCTGAGCAAACAGCCTGACATTTTTGCCTGAGATGTTACCTAGGCCCTGCTTTAGGTTTATCTTGAATCCAAAACACACTTTGTAAACTTCAAAAATGGGTTTCTTCTAGACCTCAGTCGAGGGTGAAAACAAGAGAGAAAATGCTTAGGGTTTGGAGTGCTGAGACAGGTGATTACTACTGTGTGTTTTGGGCAGCTTCTCTGTGACTTTTGTCATTTTGGTCACTGAGAAATTCCACCATTGATTTTAGAAGTAGTCAGTGCTAAAGCAATGGAAATTAAGGCCTGTGATTAAAGAATCAACTCTTTGAACCAGAGCTCTGAATGTGTTTCAAGGCGTCTAAAGAGAGTCAGTGTAGGAAGGAAGTCATCTAGCCTTGACGAACATGAGCCCGGGTTATACCTAGAACCATTGTTCCTGTGTTGCTCAAGAAACACTTTGCAAAGATCAATCCTTGAACCCTCTTTCAGTCACCTTGCCATCCCATGGGATGGGTGAGGGATATGGGCAGGGGATGACCCTATTTATCAGATTAACTCTGGTACATCTGTTCAAGCACTTCACATTGATCCTTGTTTGTAAGGGGCAGGCATAGGGCAGAAAGGGCAGGTGGTCTAAAATGGCAGTGGGAAAACAGGTAGGGTGCCAAGGCAGGAGGAGCAGGCCCTAGGAGGCCAGAGCTGGCACATAAACTAAGCACTGGCCTGCCTGGTGGCTTGAGAGAGAGACCCCCGTGATTGCCAGCCTGTGTGGCTGATATTCAGGCCTGTTTTTGATGAAAACCCCCCAGGGTACAGGGTGAGCAGGAAAAAGGTGATGATCTGCATTAAGCCAGGTGGCTGGGCTCTGTTCTCTGTAGTCACAGCACATTCCACCAGCCTGGTGACAGCATGTCCTTCTTGAACTTCAGTTGAACAGAAGAGCTTTCTGTTAGCCTGCTTAGCAACAGTGGTGCAGGTAACCAATCCGAAAGGTCATAGAGTTGGGCTGCTCAGAGCAGGTTCACATCTAGAAATGACACAAGGGCCAGAAAAGAAGGGCCGTGTCTATTTTGGGATCATTTCAGAAACAATTTTGGGTGACCTATTTAGAAGCAGTGCTGTATAATGCATGGAATTGTAAATGGGTTGCACATTACATTTTTAGCTGAGAACATGTTGGTCAAGCCACATTTATTGTCATTCTGTCAGGGAGTCGTAATTAAGGGCTGCTTGGGAGCTTAATGTTGAGGGCAACACCAGGGACACAGCAGGAGTGGTCTCTGCTCTAGAGTAGTTTTCAGTTTTCAGGGGCAGGGGGAGCAAACCCACCTTCATAAAAACAGAAGAGACCCAGAGGGGAACAGCATGGTTCTAGTTGTAAGGTCAGAAAGAGAAGGGTCACATAGTTGCTTAGAGAAGTGAGCATGCACCTCACAGTTGAAGAGGTAGAATTTGTTTAGATAGAATTAGAAGGTGAGGATTCCAACTGGAGGTGAGGGTAGGGGGTAAGTATGAACTTGGTTTTATGCTTTCTGGAAGCACTTTTATATCTATTATCATATCCAGTCATCCCAGTAGGGCATAAGTTATTAAATATATTTTATTTTATTTTATTTTATTATTATTATTTTTTTTAAAGATGACCGGTAAGGGGATCTTAACCCTTGACTTGGTGTTGTCAGCACCACGCTCAGCCAGTGAGCGAACCGGCCATCTGTATATGGGATCCGAACCCGGGGCCTTGGTGTTATCAGCACCGCACTCTCCCGAGTGAGCCACAGGCTGGCCCTAAATATATTTTAAGGGCCAGCCTGTGGCTCACTTTGGAGAGTGTGGTGCTGATAATACCAAGGCCACAGGTTCGGATCTTATATGGGGATGGCCAGTTTGCTCACTACGGAGAGCGTGGTGCTGACAACACCAAGTCAAGGGTTAAGATCCCCTTACTGGTCATCTTTAAAAAAAAAAAAAAAAAAAAAAAAAAAATATATATATATATATATATATATATATATTTTACACATTGGCAACCTAATGCCCAGAGATGTAGGGATATTAAACTCCCTCTCAAACCAGTAGCCAGGTATCCTCATTCAGATTGCTGTCCTCATTTGATGACACTGTTCAGAATGCCTTTAAGGATGTAGGGGAACATGAGTTTGGATTAGGTGGAAGCAAATTTTATAGAGCCTCAGAGGACAGTTATTATAAAAAATGCGTGTGAAAAACATTAAAACTGAAAAAAAAGTGGGGCTGCTACTTCGTGCCTAAATGTTCTGTGAGCTAACTTGCATTTCTCAAACTTGGCTTAAGGAAGGTGTAACTTGGCTTAAGGAAGGTGTAAGTGAAAATGAAGATGTATAAAATAGGTTAGTGATGTTTTCCTTCACTCCGTAGTTTCATCTAACAATATTCCTAGAGGCCTATGGCTAAGGCTTGGAAACTGGATTGGCAGTAAGAGAATCCCTAAATGAATTCCTAAATGATTATGATTTTATTCATTCATTGATTTATTTTAAATGAGAAAACAAGATGAGTGAAAGTTTGAGGATAAGACATTTTGTGTCCCTGCACTCAGGTTACTAAAAATGTTACCTGGCTGCTAAATACTCTTTTAAAGTACCTTCAGAATGTTATAAAGACAATGTTTGTATTGCTTTGCCATTTTTTTTTTTTTTTTTTTTTGAAGATGATCAGTAAGGGGATCTTAACCCTTGGCTTGGTGTTGTCAGCACCACACTCTCCAAAGTGAGCTAACCAGCCATCCCTATATAGGGATCTGAACCCATGGCCTTGGTGCGATCAGCACCACACTCTCCCAAGTGAGCCACGGGCTGGCCCTGCCATTTTTTTTTTAAGAATCCAGAAGGAGCCTTTTTTTTTTTTTTTTTTTTTAAGGAACCCAGAGTTTGAGCTTCCCAGGCTATTTGGGGGTAGTGTTGCACCCAGTAGGGCTGCCCTGGGAGTCACTGGACTACACCTTGAACTAGTTTTGCTAGTGACATGAAACAGGGGGAATTACAGGTTCAGATGGTAGCAGCACCAGGATCTGCCCAGGGTAGTCTCGTATCCTGGGGTAGCTCAGGTAGACCAGATGATTTCCCAGAAGATGAGTTTTTTGGAATTTAAAAATCTACTTTGGGCAAAAGAGTGAAGTTTTAAAGCATACTTATTTGGGGATGGTTGTGGAAGATCCTCAGGTGATCCCATCATGAAGTCCTTTGAGCAAGGGGTTTTATGGAGTACACACACTGGGAAAGCATTTACTGCAACCTGGATCTTTGGCTCACCCTTCTCCCTCTTGGGCTTCTAAAGACCTGTGTCTATCTGATGGACCTCTCTGCTTAGATGACCCCCCAACTACTTCATCCTTAATGTGTTGACAACTAAACACTGGTCCCCAATCCACCCTTCCTCTTCAGTTTCCTCTTTCTTCTGACTTTGACTCCTCATCTTCATTCTCACTGCTTTTGTTCAGAACCCTATCATTTCTGGCCAGAATTATTGCAGTAGACTTCTAAATGATCTTCCTGCTCTGTTCTTGTCCCCTCTGATTCATCTTCCAAACTGTCACCCATGAAATATTTCCACAAGCAAATCTGATCAGCCACTCTTTCCCACATTCTTCAGTGGTTCTTCATGGCTTGTAATGGTGGTTGTCACCTGGCTTCTCCCTACCTTTGTAACTTCACCTGCCTCCACGTGAGTTCTGACTCCACCTCTAATGAGCAGCAAGGCCCCTGGGCCCGTTACGTAACTTCTGTGTATCTTAGTTTCTTCATCTGTGAGGAGCAATGTTGTGAATATTAAATGTGATAATTCACATAAGTTCTTAGGACAGTGCTGGCATGCATGGTGAGCGCTCAACAAATAGGAGCTATAGTTGTTATTTATTATATGAGCATATTTTATATTCCAGCCATTACCTATGGCTCTTCAAAAGAACTATGTCATTTTCCTTTGCGTAGACTAGT
Organism: Cynocephalus volans; assembly: GCF_027409185.1. Classification (NCBI taxonomy): domain Eukaryota; kingdom Metazoa; phylum Chordata; class Mammalia; order Dermoptera; family Cynocephalidae; genus Cynocephalus; species Cynocephalus volans. Next base: position 205,283,123 of record NC_084461.1, read on the forward strand.
CCCTCTGTGTAGAATATGCTTCTTCCCTGACTTCAACCCCTGATTCTGCCTGACCAACATCAACTTGGTCTTTATGGTTCAGCTCCAACACTACCTCCTCTTTGAAGCCTGTCCTGGTGGTTCCGTTTCCTCCCCATACCCTCCCAGGAGATGTTAGGGATGTTTCCACAGAGCTCCATATGCATAACCGAGTTGTACAACTTGGCACACCATGATTCCACTGTTTGTTTCCATGTCTGTCTCACCACTAGACTGAAAGAGCTTATCTTTATTCATCTTCTTCCCCCAGTATTTCCACATTTATTGACAAATGAATTTATACTTCCAAGACCAAGTTGCTGTATGTGAGAAGCATTTGAATAACTCACAAAAATTATTATTTAATTGGTAGGCAAGTGTTCAATTACATATATATGTTCTAAAATGTTTAGCTTCTTATAGAAGGTGTGGGCTTCTTGTGTTGTTTTTCCAGTTTGGGTGACATAGTTAAGTGGGGTCATCTTTACCCTTGCCCAGTCCCTTTATGACCCATAGCATGTGTTTTCAAAGGGGCCAGGAGTCATCAGGAGATGGTCTGTAGCCACATGGGAATTGGACTCCCATCTTTGACTCTGTGCTACCTGGTCAATTATGTGAATGAGCCACAGAAATTAGATAAAATTATTCTCATTTTTATTACCATATGCAATAACCAATTAATGTCAGATCTATCTTCAGGATATATCCAGAATCTTACCTCCACCAGTTCTAGCCTTGTCCAGGGTACCGTCACCTTTTGCCTGGAGGCAGTAGCTTGCTAACTGTTCTCAGCCTCCTCCTTTGCCCTTACAATTCAGAGTGAACATTCTAAAATAGAAGTCATATCATGAAACTTCTTTGCACACAATTCTCCAAGAACTTGCCATCTCACCTGGAGTAAAAGCCAAGGAATGACAGTAGCCAACAGAGCCCCTTGTGTCACGTGGTCCTTTCATACTCTCCTGCTTTCCACTCTCACTTCACACTAGTGGCTCCCCAGATATATCAGGTGCACCCTGAATCTCAGGTCCGTTCTCTTGCTCTCCCTTCTGCTTTCCTTTTACTCTAGAGAACCTCATAGCTAAGGTCTCTATGTCTGAGTTTGCCCAGGACAGTCCTGGTTTGAATCTGTTGATGTGTATGTATATTAGTCCGTTTCTGTTGCTTATAACAAAACACACAGAACTGGGTGATTTATAAAGAAAACAAAATTTGTTGCTTACAGTTTCAAAGCTTAGAAATCCAAAGTCCAAGGAACACATCTGGTGAGGTCCTGGTGGTGACTACAGCAATTCAGGGTATCACATGACAAATATGGTGGAGCAGAGAGAGACAGCTTTCCTCTCTCTTCTTTTAAAGCCGTTTGAACAATGCCCCGACTACTATTTTTAATTCATTCACTACAGCATGGTCCTACAATCTCATCACTTCTTCAAGGCTCCTCCTTTTAATTACAATAGGATTTCCCACCCTCAACAGTTACAGTGGGGATTAAGCTTCCAACAAATGAACCTTGGCGTACACAATTCAATCAATCTACAGCAGTGTGATTATTAATAATGTCCCCCTGCCCTCTCAAAGGTGTCCTGGATTAGATGGTAAATTATGTGGCTACTCTATCTGCAGCTTGCGCTCTCAGTTTCTTCAGGTCCTACCTGATTTGCCATACTCTACCCTGGCACTCCCCACCCATCCTCCTATAAAGTTACACGACTATGCCAGTTGTCGAGTTAGGCAAATCATAACTAAAGCCAAAATGTTTCATTATCTTAGTTATACTAAGTTTCCATATGTATTGTCAGGGCTAGGGCTCAGACCCTTCAAACCCATTGTACAGACTGGGTCATCAGACCCCTTACATGCCAGGCTTGGTCACCAGACCCCTCACACTCAGGTCCACGCTAGGTAACTGGGAAAGATCCCGGGAGCTGTTGGCAGATGACATAAGCTCAGTCCTCAGCAATGGCAGCAGCCACTTACAGGTTCAGTAGCTTACAGGTCAGGCAGCGGCAGCGGCAGCATATTGGAGGGTCTCGAGGGCACTGGTAGCAACAGCCTCCAGCAGCAGTAGTGGCCTCCCTGTGGCCCCCTCTCCCCCCACGGCATCCCAGGGGTGGGGGGGGTGGGCTGTGGATCAGAGCCACTTGTCTGTTGTACTTAAGTCATAACCCAGGACACCTGGGTGCATATATGCAATTACATTAGACAATAACCAAGGAACACCTGGGCACATGTGCCTATTTACATCAATTGCTCAGTAAGATTCTGAACACCTGAGGGGCCCTGACCATTTTCCTTCACTTTCCCTACACCTCCCTACCTAATATTTCTTTATAACACCACCTGATATACTAGATTTTTTTACTTTTGTATTGTATTTTTTATTGTAAGCTCCATGAGGGCAAGGGTTTTTGTTTTGCTCATGGCTATATCTCCAGAGCTTAAAAACACTTCCTGGCATATAGTAGGTAGTTGAATAAACACTAAATGCCTTCTGAGGTTAGCTTTCTTTCTACTAAAGAATGATTGAATTTTTTCTGTAATGCTTTTTTCTCTTATAACCTGGGATTTATTTTTCAAAGACTTAGGCAGTCTATTTTTTCTTTAATTTTTTATTGAAATACATTGGTTGTACATATTTATGGGGTACAGCGTTATATTTCAATGTGTGTATACAATGTGTGATGATCTATTCGTGGTAATCAGGATATTCGTCATTGCAAAACTTAATCATTTCTTTGTAATGTGCACATTTGATTGCCTCTCTTCTAGTCATTTGGTAACATGCAGTAAGTTATTGTTAATTATAGATTCCTGGGTCAGCTGTATACCAATAGGACTTAGTTTTCCTATCTAGCTGTAATTTTGTGTTCATTAACCAGCCTCTCAGGCAGTCTTTTTCTACCTTGCTTGGTTTTGAAGTGACTTTCCTTTCAATCCATCCTCAATCATCATGGAATATGGTTTGATTTCTTCAAACTCACTAAACTCTTACCCATTCTAGAAATGCTTATTGAACTGTAGGCTCTGTGCTAAGGCCTCAGAAGAAACACCAGCTCCCTCAACCTCAGGGAGCTGTGGCTCCTCATTCACTTGGACTTCTATTTGAAGTGGTTCCCATGTGGAATAACAAGGATGAAAGGAAAGCCCTCTGATGAGAAGTTGCACTTGAGTGGTTCTGGTGCTACATTGCAGTTTGCACATGTGATCTCTGCTAAAGTAGGATATGCCAGGTGAGGGAATATGCTGTGATTAAACAACCTGGATCAAAGTCTCAGCCGTGCTCCTCACTGGCCTTTGGAACTGAGACTTGAGCCTTTGCTGAGCCTCAGGTTCTTCATCTGTGTAATGGACCTAAAGATCCTCACCCACCTGCCTGCCTTACAGAGTTGTTGTTGGGATCAAAAGCAGGTTGTGTTCATTAAGGGCAAGATTGCCACACTGAGTCCTTGTTTTGGGACAAGGTGGGATCTAAATGCACAACTAGTTAACATTTCATTCATTAAACAAACAGAAAAGAAACGGGAAAACCTCATCTGTGACCCACCTTCACCTCCCCAGGCTTGATAGTTTGTACCATCTGCAGGCACTCACACATGACTCAGATTTTCTCTTGCATTTGACCATGATTCACATGTGAGTCATGGTTCACAGGGGTGGCATCTCTGTGGGTTTCCCTCCCAGCTCCGTAGAATTTCATACTGAGTGTTGTTGGTGGGGGCCTTGTAGCTGCCCTCTACTAATTTTTCACCATCCTGCCCAGCAGGGACCAGGCAATTGGTGAGATTGGGCAGAAAGTTTTTATCCCTCTATTTCTTTAACTGGACACCAGTTTAGAAGAATTGTTAGTGTCATTCCCTTCATTTGAGATAGATAATTTTGAAAAAGAAAATAAGTGTGTGCTGTGTTTTCTCCTCTTTAGTATTTGGGACTCAGAATCTGCAAGTTGGTGTTTCTGTTGAGTATTTGGTTTATGCAGAGGAGCTAAAGTAAAAAGTAAGTCACAGTACACTGAGGCTGGAAGAAAGGGCCTCTGGGTCATTCATCCGGGCCAGGTATGGTTTTTTGTGGGTAAGTGCCATCTCTGTAGACCAGAGAGGAGAAACCACTTGACCAAGGTACTTCTAGATGTGGGCCCAGGACCGCAAAGGCCCCACACTGAGTACCCTTTGTGGCCTTGAGGTTTACAACCAGAGAACATGTTCACACTTAAAAAGAGTCAGAATTGAGATGTCTCTTCTCAGCTTTGGCTCCTTAAATTGTATTTGGCTTTGAACTTTGATAGTAAGGCTTCATTCCCAGAGATTCTCCATCATCTTGGGTTATTGAGGCTCTTCACATGGCAAAAGCAAATATTTTTGACTGAAAATAACGTTTCAAAGGCAGAGCCAACAGGAGAGGCAATGTGTTGGGCTCGGACTGCAAGGAGACTATGTAAGTAACTTCCTAGAAGCCCTTAAAATGTTTATTTCTTTAAGTTGCTTTTTCCTTAAAATAAAAATTGTGGGTGTTCTTAGAAATGGCACAAGTCTACTTTTGGCCTAGGAGCCAAAGCTTCTCTAAGTTGAACTGTTTATTAGTGTAAGAATTTCAGTTGTCTTGTAGATCAAGTCTGGATCAGGTTTCTTAAAAACAAACAAACAAAAAACAAAATAAAAACATGATCTCATGATCAAACTTAGCATCCAAACCTGGGAGGCGATGTATTTAATAACTGTCCTATTTCTCAGAATGTTTTGTGAATGTCAGTTTTCTAATTGCCTTTATACCAGTTCTCAGGATGAACAAGAAAATCCACCTCATTGCTTCTTTATAGTCATACTTTATGTTTGCATGAAAATGGATATCGTCAGCCAAGATAGCTTTTTCAGAAAATTTAGCTCCAAATGGCTTTTGGCTATTGACAAAGAACATGTGACATTTTCAGCAGGTAAAAACTGGTGCCCCAGATGGATCATTAAGAAATTGAGCATCTGTAAAGTTGAGCAGGAAGAATCTAAATGCATGTTCCACCTACTTACTGTGTGATCCTCAACAAGTCACTTAACTTCTCTGTGCCTCAGTTTCTTCATCCGTGGAAAAGATTAATACCTACCTCATGGTGTGGGTTTGAATGAAATGAAATACTTTATTTGTCTGACTTAATAAATTTTATCTTCTGTTATGATGACTACTGATTTATAAAAATCTGCTCCAAAAAGTTCCAAATTGTTTTGGTCAAGTGATATCATCTTTTTAAATTTTAAAAAATTATTTATTTTAAAATTCACATACAGTAAAATTCACTCTTTTTATTTATTTTTTGACCGGTAAGGGGATCGCAACCCTTGGTGTGGTATGGCCCGCACTGCGCTCAGCCAGTGAGTGCATCAGTCATCCCTATATAGGATCCAAACCCGCGGCCTCGGCACTCCCAGCGCTGCTGCGCTCCCAGTGCCGCACTCTCCCGAGTGAGCCACGGGGTCAGCTCAAAACTCATTCTTTTTAGCGTTTAGTTCTGTTTCACAAATGCATAGAGTTGAGTACCCCACCAACAAACCCATCAAGATACAGAACATTTCTGTCACCTCCCAAATTCCCTTGTGCTACCTGCTCTCTGTCCCCTGACAACAACTGATCTGTTCTCTGTCCCTCTAGTTTCACCTTTCCCAGCATGTCACATACACAGAATCACACAGTGTGTAGTCTGGCTTCTTTTGCTTAGCATAATGCATTTGAGATTCATCCAAGTTGCATGTATAAGGAGTTCATTACTTTTTATTGCCGCATAGTAGTCCACTGTATGGATGTCCTGTAGTTTGTTTATCCCTTCCTCAGCTGAAAGACATTTGGGTCGTTTCCAGGTTTTGAAAACTATTAATAAAGTTGCTATAAAAATGTATATAATTATGTATGAACGTAAGTTTTTATTTCTTTTATATAAATTCCTAGAAGTGGGATTGCTGAGTCAAATGGTAAGCATATGGTTTCTTAAGTGGTGTACCACTTTGCATTCCTACCAGCAATGTATAAGGGTTTCAGTTGCTACACTTCCTTATCAGCACTTATTGTGATCAGTCATTTTAATCATTCAAATAGATGTGTAGAGGTCTCTCACTGTGCTTTTAAGTTTATTTATTTATTATTTTTTTGCATTCTGTGATGTGGAGCAGTTGGCGGGGAGGGTCGGCGGAGAGGAAATAGGATGGGAGAAGGAGGAAGGAGGAGGGGCAGGGTTGAGGCCTGTGGCACCCCCCTCATTCCTGCAGGAGAGACTAGGGGGCTTCCAGCAATGTCTTGGTCATTGCTGAGCTGGGTGCAGATGTCAGGGGTGTGTGGCTGAAACCTTCACCCCCCCACCTCCCCAGTTTGGGAGCCAGGGCACTTCCTGCGGTGGCTTGGTAGTTTTCTCGGCTGGTTGCAGGTGTTGGAGGGCATGGCAGAGGCCCCCAGACCTCTTCCCTGGCTTGGCAGCTCAGAGGATTTCCACGTCTTCTAGGATTTACAGGTGTTCTTTGGTGATGTGAGACATTTACTGGTTAATATCAAACTTTGTCTCTGGTCTGTGGGTTTTTTTTTTTTTTTTTTTTTCCAGTTCTGTGTTGGATTATTTGCAGTTCCTACCACTTAAACTCTGCACTGGAACTAATTTGTTGTCCTTTGCTTACTTCTAAAATGGGGGAACTCCTGTGGTTGAGCTAAATTGTTGCTTTGCTGCTGATTCCCTGGGGAAGGTTTTTTTTTGTGCAGCTCGGGTTTTAATGGTTGACTTTACAGGTACTTCCAGGTCTCATGAGATCCGGTACACTTGGGTTGTGTAGAAATTCTGGTTTGGGCCTGAGTCTTCTCAGCAAACTGCACCCCCTGAAGTTCTATATTCTTGACCAGTCTTCACTGAGTAGTCCTACACTGATTGGAGGGCAGATCAGCTATCCTTGCTGTGCCCCAGTGTTCTCCCAGTGGGCCTGTCTTCCCTACCTCCCATGCTCCAAACACTTCCCATGGGATGGGCCATGTGCAGGTCCCTTGTGATGACTCACTGGCCTCTGAGTGGATCTTTTTTTTCAGTTGTTGTGGCTCCTCGTTCCTATGTTGGTCCACGGGAATCCTGTTAGTAGTCTTGCTAGCCTGGGGGCCACCAAGGCCCTCTTCTCCCCTGCAACCTCCAAGCAACTTCATCCAAAGGGCACAGCTGTGGCTTTTGCCAGCTCTTGCTCTGTGCACTCACCAGCTCCAGCCTGAAGCAGCTGGGTTTGAAACAGTTGAAGCGGTTCTTTCTTTCTCTCATCGTGGCATCTCCCACCTCCATGCACTCTGTAGGTCTCTCCTCCTCTTCCCCTGATCTCTAGTGGCCCTAGCTTGGCTGTCATTGCTTTTTAATAGTTGTAAATTGGTTGATTTGTGGGAAAGAGTGATGCTGGCGACTGTCTGTTCCACCATCTTGACTGGAATTCCTCACTGTGCTTTTAATTTGCTATTTCCCTAATGACTAATGATGTTGATCATCTTTTTATGTGCTAATTTGCCTTCTGTATATGTTGTTTGGTGAGGTGTCTGTTCACATCTTTTGCCTATTTTCTCATTGGGTTGTTTGTTTTCTTGCTCTTGAGTTTTGAAAGTTCTCTATATATTCTGGATACAAGTCCTTTGCCACATATGTGATTTGCAAATGCTTTCTTCCAAATTGTAGCTAGTTTTTTAAAAGATTTCACCAGGAAATGGGCCGGCCCATGGCTCACTTGGGAGAGCGTGGTGCTGACAACACCAAGTCAAGGGTTAAGATCCCTTTACCGATCATCTTTAAAAAAAAAAAAATTTCACCAGGAATTTATAAATATTTGCTCTTGATACAAAATATTCAAATGACACAAATTTATTTATTTATTTATTTATTATTTTTTAAAAGATGACCGGTAAGGGGATCTTAACCCTTGGCTTGGTGTTGTCAGCGCCACGCTCAGCCAGTGAGCAAACCGGCCATCCGTATATAGGATCCACACCCGTGGCCATGGTGTTATCAGCACCACACTCTCCCGAGTGAGCCACAGGCCGGCCCGACACAAAATTATTTAGAGGAAAAAGCACAAGTTCTCTCTTACTCCTACCCCCTCCTCCAGCTTTCTTCTCAGAGATAAGCCACTGTTGACATTTTGCCAATAATTTTTCCAATTATTTTTATGGTATCATAATTTTCTACTAAATATATGTTTTATTTTTTAATTTTTTTTTATCAATATACAATGTAGTTGATTTTTGTGTTAGGTTTAAAAGGGACAATTAAGTACTGATATGTGTGTTTTATTACAGCCAATAAGTTGCATTTTAAAGAATCTCTGTTTTTTCTTTCAGTCCACTAATAGGTAAAAATCATTGTTTTTCTGTTAAAATAGTGAGTTTTGATGTCCTATGTCATATTCCAGAAAGCTATGATCTGGGGAAAAGAATTCCAGAAAATAAGCATGATTGATGAGTGGACTAAAGTTAAATAGGTTATTTTATATTTGATAAAGATTGCTCTAATTAGTTGAAATGGCTTTGAAATGTATCCATTTTACTAAAATAACTGAAGAGTTGCTTTGGGATGTGCATGTGCATGTGCATACTTGTGCATGTGCGTTTAAGGTCTCATTGAGCAAAGAAAGAATGGCATTGATAATCTCAGAGTAAAGTTCTGGCTCATTCTCAAATTTTAGATTGCTTTTTTGTGCTGTTTGAAATACTCAGCACAGAATTTGCATTTGGTTCACATTTTTATTTTTATCTACAGTTTTGGGATTTTCCAACCATAAGTGGTCAAGATTTTATTGCAGAATGAGCCTTATTAAGACAAGCTGTTTTTATCTCTCCATAGGTATGAATCCTAGGACCCAGAATAAGGATTCTTTAGAGGACAATGTTTCTCCCTCTCCAGACCCAAGTAAGAGGGGGCATCTGACTGGGGGAGTGGGAGGGGGTGTGGGGTGGTCAGAGCATGAGGAAGCAAGAGAAAGCCCTGTGGGAAGAGAACAGTCTGGAAGTATACACATCTCTGGGGAATGGGAAGGCAATGTGGTGAGGGACGATTCTTTGGACTCTGATGGAAAATGAGATGGTATGGCTGAATGACCTGTTCCGTAATGTGATTCAGGGGCACATGGGAAGGGTAATGGATTTCCCATGAGGCCCTCCTGTTGGTCCAGAGTTGGCCTTAGGCTTTAAATGCCTAATGATGGCTCCAGGAAAAAGTTGGAAAGAAGTAGTCTGTTATTGAAACCATTTGCACATTTGTAGTTGAAAATATTTGGCTGGTTTGTATTTGTTTTGATCATACTGGTCTATTTAAATAGCTGTTCAGTAAGAGAGCATCTAAATATCTACAATAACAGGGCCAGCCTGTGGCTCACTTTGGAGAGTGTGATGCTGATGTCACCAGGGCCGCGGGTTAGGATCCCTGTATGGGGATGGCCAGTTGGCTCACTTCAGAGAGCCTGGTGCTGATAGCACCGGGTCAAGGGTTGAGATCCCCTTACCGGTCATCTTTAAAAATAAATAAATAAATAAATATCTACAATAACAAAATAGCAGAAACATGGAAAGCTTTATTTTACTTAGGTGCGATCAGTGGATACACATCTCTGAGTTTTTGTGCCTACTCATGATTAACTTAATCTTTTCACTATTTCTTCAGGTCCCTCCTATTAGTCACTTTTTTCTCTTGTTTTCAGAGGGCCCAGTAAGATGAACTATTAGTCATTTTTAATGGTGATATCAAACACATCACTATATCCTGATTTGAATAATCATTTTTTATTGGCGACAACTCGGATGGTTTCCAGTTTCTTAGTGATAGCAAATAATGTAGGTATTATGTATGGCACAGTGGGTGTATTTTTTCTTTCAGTTCACGCCCTTGGAATATATTCTCCAAAATATGGTTGGCAGATTGATTATTTTCCAGAAAGCTGCCAGCGATGAATAGATGATCCTATTTCTCTATAACCCCAGCACTGGATTTTGTTACCTGTCTTTATCATTGTTATTTTAGTGGTTCTGAGGAAGAGCTTGCTCAGAAGCTTTCTTTTCAAGACTAGACGGTACTGGGATTAGAAAAGAGCCTGTACTCTTCTCAGGCACAGAATATCATTAACTAAGAATTGGGAGCCATTTTCATCATGGGATTTTGGACTAGGCTTTTGAATTCTTTGCATCTTGTGTGTGCCCAGCAGAAAACATTTTTATAAGATTTTCACCGTGCTGAGTGTCAGGAAGCTGATGAGGGCCAGAACGATCTAAGAGGGCATGAAGATATAGCTGTCTTCTTTTTCTGGCCTCCCACTGTGGCTTTGATTAGGTCTCCTCTTTCTGTTCCTCATTGTAACCAGGAAATAGAAACAAATTCACCTTCTCATCTGCCATATAGGGAAAGTAAGATGAATAATTAGGCTATTCTGGGCTACGTTTTGAATTCCTAAAGTATGAATGAGTTAACAAGTCCTGTGTAGACCATCGACTGAATGAGGCAATGGCGTCACTGTAGGTTAAATCACTTTCCCCAAGTCAGTGGTGCTGCATGGGGCATCTTCCCACTGTGACTTAGCACACAGGTTTTCTCCTTCATAGGTGTGAGGACAATGAGAGGGCTGAGAAGCAATAGGGGCTACGCCACGTCATAAGCATTGTACAAATATGAGGTACATAAGTATCCCGCTCAGGACTCAGAGGCCAAAGCCTGGAGTTTTTCTGCTTCATATTGCTTCCTTCTATAGACATTTAAAAAATAATTTTACTTAAGTTACTTAAAAAGTACAACTGTCCTTTTACTTTAACTCAGTGATTCTCAACTAGGAAGGATTTTGCTCCCCAGGGGACATGTGGCAATATCTGCAGTCATTTTTGGTTTTCACAGCTAGGGGGTTCCACTGGCATCTAGTGAGTAGAGTCCAATGATGCTGCTGCACATTCTACAATCCGCAGGACAGACCCCTCAACAAAGAATTATCCAGTTGAAAATGTCAGTCGTTGCTGAGGTTGAGAAATCATGCTTTAACTGAGGAGCAGGCAATTCCAGACAGACCCATGTGGTCCTGTCTGATTGCAGCTTTCATTTCTAGATTGTTAAGCTCTGTCTTTTAAAGGCCTTGTAACGTTCCCAGACATCCTTCTTTGATTTTTTGCTCCTACCCTTTTGGATTTGTTATTTATTTTTGCGATTCTGAAAGTATTTCTGCTACCTTATGCTGTCTGCTCCCAGATCAGGCTGAGCTCTCCTCTTTTCCCCACCCAGCCACTCTGCAGGCCTCGGGAGAGGCTCCAGCTTGAGCCTCTGTCTGCTCTTGGAATGTTGATTTGCTTCGACATGTAACTCTGCCTGCCTTGCAGTAACCTTACTGGCACTGCGCTGTAGCTCACAATCAGCAGAAAATGAAAAGTATCAGCTATGAATCCCATTTGCATGATGGGAGTGGTTTAGCATGTGCACTGCATTGTCTAACAAACTCTGTTTCTCTCTTTCTCTCTCCCACCCTCTTTCCTCTTCTCCCTCCCTTTTCTGGCAATTTATGGACATCTTTCACCATGAACTTTTTTTCCCACCCTCCCTTCCCTTTCCAATCTCCCCCAACCCTGCCCTATGTCCCAAACCTGCTGTGGTGACCACATGTACCTTTTCCTCCTGTTACATGAGGCAGTTCTGACACTGTCTGCTCCCCCTGTAGTGCCAGGCTTCTGTTGCACAGTTGGAGTGGACTGGAAGTCTCTCACTACTCCGGCGTGCCTCCCCCTCACCACCGACTACTTCCCTGACCGCCAGGGCCTGCAGAATGACTACACGGAGGGCTGTTACGATCTTCTCCCAGAAGCAGACATCGACAGGTCAGTATCAGAGAAAAAGGCACTTGGCTCTGTTTGCAAGCGTTCTGGGTATGTCCAAACACGTGTCAGAACACTGAATTTTCAAACCTGTATCCTCCTTATACATTTGGGAAATTTTATGATGCAAGAACTGTTAATTTCTTTAGAGTTCTATTGACATTAACAATTTCTCCTCATTGGTTTTGGGTGCACTGAAACTGATCTTTTCTAAGATTACTCATTTGGGCATTGAACCACCTGCCTTCTTTTTCCGCCTCTTTGAACTGGTCATTTCTCCCGAAACTGATTTTTTTTTTTTAAGGACGACTGGTAAGAGGATCTTAACCCTTGACTTGGTGTTGTCAGCACCACGCTCTCCCAAGTGAGCGAACTGGCGATGCCTATATAGGGATCCGAACCTGTGGCCTTGGTGTTATCAGCACCACACTCTCCGAAGTGAGCCACGGGCCGGCCCTCCAAAACTGATTTATAAATAGTTTTATGAACCACCACAGAAAGGTTATCAGGGATGAAGCAAAGGAAAGGATGGGACTGTGGACTCTTAAAGTGTCATCACCCTGGGTCAAGCATATTCATGTGAGCAGTTGTCTCTTTTTTCAGGAGGGATGAAGAAGGTGTGCAGATGACAGCCCAGCAGGTGTTTGAAGAGTTCATCTGTCAGCGTCTCATGCAGGGCTACCAAATCATAGTGCAGCCAAAGGCTCAGAAACCCAACCCTGCTGTCCCGCCCCCACTGAGCAGTAGCCCACTCTATAGCCGAGGTGAGTTTTTCTGCTTGGACTTATATTTTTTCCTTTCCTACTAAATTTGTGGGAGTAAGTTTTCAAGATGGTAGGGAATAAATGGTGAATTTAGAAATAATTGTTTTCAACACAAAATTTTTCTTCCTAAATTTTATTTTATCTGAGGAATAAAGTCTACATTAGGCATAATTTATCTTAAACATTCTCTTTAATTTACAACTCTTCTTTTAAGGAAGAGAATATGACCAGTTCAGGAATGGTACAGCCTGGCTTGGACAACACATAGAAGTAGCAGGCAGCTGAGCCAATACTGAACTGTCGAAGTACATAGTGAATATTCTAAACCCAGAAACCTGTGTTTAATTTGTTTCTAGTGCAGTACCTGGCACACAGCAGGTTCTCAGATGTTACCTAAACCTAAAGTTTACACTTGTTCTTTTTTTCCTATTCTGGGTTCATTTTTCTCTTCTTTTTCATGGAAGCTTAGTGACTTGAAGCAAGAATGGGTTATCCGTGAGTGGCAGAGGCTAATAAGTGGCAAAGAATTGGTGACACTAATTGAATTAGAGCCAGGCTTTGGAGAGCTCCTCTAAAATAAGTCTAACAGAAAGAATTATGTATGGGTGCCTGGAATCAGAAAGCAGTAATCATTCCTGGAACAATCAATGAGCTATCTTAGTCTCCTACTTCCTCATTGTTGCTAATGAGACTTCCACTATCCTATCCACCCAGTTCAAAACCTCAGATTGTCTTTGGCTCCATTAAATCTTCTTGGGCCAGAGGACCAGAGAAGTTAGACCTGTTAGAGGGAGCCTAGTGGCCATCCAGTCCAGTCCCTATTGTTAACAGATGAAGCTTTGGACTCCCTCTGGATTTTCCTTGAAAGCCCCTTATGACATTGCATGTTGCCTTTTCATATTCTAGACCCTATTGAATATTTAACCTTTTTGAGTGTCAGGACTATTTCCGATTCATCTTTTTATCCTCCGCAATGGAAAGCACAGTGCCTGGGTCAATAAATATATAAATTTATTAATTCATTCATTGAACAGTGTCTTTGAAGCTCCTACTCTGGGGGGAACTTATGGCCCAATGAGGAAAAATAATATTAGTCAAACTATGAAATATGTTGTGATAAAGACTGTGTGGGAAAAGTCAGTGGGCTATGAGAGTATTTATTATGGGGCCTGATCTGGTCTGGAGGGTCAGGGATGGCTTCCTTAAGGAGGTAATATTTGAGCTAAGACCTGAAGTATGAACAGGGGTTATTAGGAGGAGCAGAATGGGAGTGGAGGGCAGGAGTGGGAGAAAACAGTATGCTAGGCAAAGGGATTGATATTTGCAAAGGCCCTGTGGCAGGAAGCATTTTGACACTTTTGGGCACTAAAAAGGTTGGTGCTGTGGAGCACAGGGAGTGAACCAGAGGTACAGCCAGAGATGTCAGGAGACCCAGGCCATATAGGACTATGTGAAGGATTTTGTACTTTATCCCAAGAGCAGTGGAATGAATACCTTTAGTGTCACTAGCCCTATCTAGGCTGCTCACTTGGTGTTCTCGGGAATAGCTGGTTGACATCCCTCAGTGGTCTGTAATTCCTCTAGTGTCCAGTTCTGATCCTGGCTAATTCATGAGCCTCATGTCATGGTTAGTTGGCCAGAGGCTACTTGCCTGACTATACTGTTTCTGGTTATTTTTCTCCTTTGATGGATTTAATCTGTCCTATTTCTATAGTAACAGAAATGGTATTGTTGATATTATAATTACTGTAAAAGTTGTCATAACCAAGCCTGTGCTGCTCACTCATCAATTAATTAAATACCGAATGTGATCCAAGCCCTGTTCCAGTAGGGAATAGAACAGCATTGGCCCTGCCCTTGGAGTTTAGTCTGCTGGAGGAGACAGACATTAAACCAGTAAACCACAGTGTATATTTGATCACAGATTGTCAAGAGTGCTGTACAGGATAAAAACAAGAATAACTGCAGTGCACTTAATTTACAGTGGGGTACCAGGGACTGTGCTAGATGCTCAGGAGCATTATCCCATGATATTGTCTTCCTGACAGCCAGCAGGATGTTTGCTGTGTGAATGAGGAAATGTCTGGATCTGGGAATGCCCTCTTTCTAGTAGCAGAAAGCGAGACTAAGAGAGATTTGGTGCCTGAGATCACACAGCTGGCAAATGAAAGAGCTTGGGTTTAATCTGGGGTCCCTGAGTCGAAGCCTAGTCTCTGTCTTATATACAGCTGGCCTCCCACTCCCTTGGCATCATCTGGGTAACTTCTACATTCACAGTGAAGATCTTTTCAGTCTCTGCCATCCACTCTTCTTCCAGCCACTTCCATGCTGCCTGCCACCATGTGACTCTTTCTGAGCTGAATGAGAGGACTGCATTTCATTTCTAGATCAAGGGAATCTTGGCTTGGGTGTTCTTTGAGGCACAATTTTTACTGTCTTGAACACTTGTCATTTTCTTAATTCCTCATTATTTTCTTCTCTCCTGTGTTTAGTTCAATTCAACTAATTGTTTTTGAATACCTGCTCTGAGCATAATGCTTTATCAGGTGCTGCTGAAAATATAAGGATGAACAACATTTGGGCCCCGGCTTCTGGAAACTTTTAGTTTATGAAGGTGTGAAAGACACCCACGTAAAGAGCCACATACATGGGCCGAGCCTGTGGCGCACTTGGTAGAGTGCTGCGCTGGCAGCGCGGCGACGCTCCCGCCGCGGGTTCGGATCCTATATAGGACTGACCGGTGCACTCACTAGCTGAGTGCCGGTCACGAAAAAACGACAAAAAAAAAAAAAAAAAAAAAAAGAGCCACATACATGGTAGAATTCAGATTGCCGATGGGGTCTAACAGCTTTCTGGAGGAAGTGGCATCTGATGGTCACTTTAAATGATCCATAGGCAGGGAGGTTTTCAAGATGGCGGCGGCTGCGGCGGCTGGCGCGGAGTAGCTGAGGTGGAAAAGGTGGCCACTGGGCCTCAGGCAGTCGGGAAACTTGTGGACCTTCCTCTGGCCATCTCTTAAGGGAGGACTGCTGCTGCTGGCCGGTCGTGGGGGCTCAACGCCACTTTGCCCCCGGCAGGAGAGGCTGCCTCATTTACAGGCAACAGCTTTGAAGTGTGGAGCAGGAAAAGAACTGATTCTTAGCTGCAAAAGCGAGTCTTGAAACAGGGAACACGGCGCCAGGGCTGCTGTGGATGCAGCCAGGATCCCGGAGGCTGGGGCTGCACTGAAGGCGGCCAGCTGCCCTATTCAGGATTCGAGGTTTCAGGCCGGCATTAAAGAAGATTCCTGGGAGCGCCCGAGCGGCGCCGCGACTGAACAGCCCGAGGCGGCAGCGCCAAGAACACGGAAGGCAACAAACCAGAGACAGAGCGAGCGCCCGACCTGGCACAGCACTGTGAGTGATCCCTGGCACAGCTCTGTTCGGGGGGTGGATGCCCATGCGGCTCCCGCCTGCACCACCAGGCCACTCACTGCCCCAGTGCTGCCTCCATTTTCCCAGGTGCGGGCAGCTCCGCCCTGCTCGGCCATCACTGAGCCCATTTGCTTGGCTTGGCGTGGGGCTTTCCGGACCCTGCGGCCGGCCTCCTCTCCCACTCCCTCCACGGTTCTCTGGCGGGGCTGGGGGTGTGGGGCGTCCCGACCAGTGTTGGGAGGGCTAGGAAGTACGGGCGGGCCGACTGTCACTCCACCACACCCTGGACTCCGGCCCCGGTAAACTTCCTGTTACTGGGAGGCAGATACCATCTCTGCGACCACCAGTTTGGAAAAAAGCCTAACGAATTTCTGGTTGGGAATAGTGTGGCAGGAGAGTTCCCAGGTCCGCTTGAACCTGCCGGAGAGCAGGCTGCAGGCGGGCACTAGACTCGGTTTATACCGGGGGGATACAAAGGTGAACAAGACCCGAGAAAGATCTACACAGTGCTACAAAGGCACCCAGAGAGACCGGTCGTCTGTGCCTAGCAGAAACCTGGTAGACTTCCTGGGCGAGGCGGTGCTGAGCAGGGTCTTGAAGGCCCAGCTGATAGACGAGGGGTGCAGAAGACACACCCCAGCCCAGCACAGTGTGCACAGAGGGGGGAGACGTGCGGCCAGGGAGGCGGAGACTCGACAGAAACCACACACCCGGTGGGGTCGCCACTTCACGATCTAACAGCCTGGGCCAGAGCACACGGAACGGGGAGAAGTCCTGTACAGAAAGTGAAAGCTCAACAGAGATCACACACCCTGTGGTACGTGATCCACCAGCCCAGCAGAGTACAAGCTGACCAGAAAGGTGGATCCCCGGAGAAGCCCAAGACCCGAGGCAACCACACACACAAGATACTAGAGGCCAACTGAGCAGTCACGGCGGGAGCCATACGAAATTGGCAACCACAGCAACATCCTAGTTAGTCATTAGTCTCAAACCGGTGGACTGTGAAACCCCCTGCCACAATGAATAAACACCAAAAAAAAGACACCAGAAATACAAAAAATCAAGAAAGTACACCACCAAAAGTTAATAAATCTCATACTCTAGATCCTATAGAACAAGAAGCCCTTGAAATAACTGACAAGGAATTTCGAGTGATAATTCTAAGGAAACTGAATGAGATACAAGAAAACTCAGCTAGACATCATGATGAAATGAGGAAAAGTATACAGGATCTGAAAGAGGAAATATACAAGGAAATCAATGTCCTGAAAAAAAAATGTAGCAGAACTTGCTGAACTGAAGAAGTTATTCAGCGAAATAAAAAACACAACGGAGAGTTTAACCAGCAGGCTTGTCGAAGTTGAAGAGAGAACCTCTGAACTTGAAGATGGGCTGTTTGAAATAACACAAGCAGACAAAAAGAAAGAAAAAAGAATCAAGGACATGGAAGAAAATCTGAGAGAGATATCAGACAACCTCAAGCGTTCAAATATCCGAGTCATGGGTATTCCAGAAGGGGAGGAAAATGGAGATTCCATTGAAAACATATTCAACAAAATAGTGGCAGAAAACTTCCCAGGTATAGGAAAAGTCACAGATCTTCAGATCCAGGAAGCTCAACGATCTCCAAACGTATTCAACCCAAAAAGGCCTTCTCCAAGACATGTCATAGTCAAATTGGCAAAACTCAGAGACAAAGAGAGAATCTTAAAAGCTGCAAGAGAGAAGCGTCAAATCACCTATAAGGGAGCCCCAATCAGGTTAACATCAGACTTTTCATCACAAACCCTAAAAGCTAGAAAGGAATGGGATGATATTTTCAAAATACTAAAAGACAAAGATTGCCAGCCAAGAATACTCTACCCTGCAAGGCTATCCTTCCGAAATGAGGAGCAAATAGTATATTTCTCAGACAAACAAAAACTGCGGGAGTTCACTACCACAAGACCACCCTTACAAGAAATCCTCAAGGGAGTACTGGGTTTGGTTCCTGAAAAATAACTACCACTGCCATAAAAACCTAAGAAAAATCTAAACCCGCTAGTACAATAAAAATGGCATTCATGAAGAGAAAACAAGCTAACAAAAACACTATCTACAACCTAAGGAACCAACAAACAAAGAAACCAAACAGTAAATCAGAAAGCAAGGAACAAAAGACACATAAGACAACCAAACAACCAATAAAATGCTAGGAATAAATCAACACCTTTCAATAACAACTCTTAATGTTAAAGGCTTAAATTCCCCAATTAAAAGACACAGACTGGCTGACTGGATCAAAAAGCAGGACCCAACTATATGCTGCCTACAAGAGACCCACCTCACCCATAAAGATTCACACAGACTAAAAGTGAAAGGATGGAAAAAGATTTACCATGCAAACAGAAAAGAAAAACGAGCTGGAGTGGCTATTCTTATATCTGACAAAATAGACTTTAAACTAAAAACCATAAAAAGAGACAATGAGGGACACTACTTAATGATAAAAGGACTGATCCATCAAGAAGACATAACAATCATAAATATGTACGCACCCAATGTTGGAGCAGCCAGATTTATAAAACAAACTCTATTAGACCTAAAGAAGGAAATAGACACTAATACCATAATAGCAGGGGACCTGAACACTCCACTGTCAATATTAGACAGATCATCTAGGCAAAGAATCAGTAGAGAAACACAAGATCTAAACAAGACTCTAGACCAATTGGAATTGGCAGATATCTACAGAACATTCCACCCAACAACCTCAGAATATTCATTCTTCTCATCAGCACATGGATCATTCTCCAGGATAGAACACATATTAGGTCACAAATCAAGTCTCAATAAATTCAAAAAAATTGGAATTATCCCATGTATCTTCTCAGACCACAATGGATTAAAACTGGAAATTAATAACAAACAAAACTCTGGAAACTATACAAACACATGGAAATTAAACAGCATTCTACTTAATGACATATGGGTCCAAGAAGAAGTCAAGCAGGAAATCAAAAAGTTTATTGAAACTAATGAAAACAATGATACATCATACCAAAACCTGTGGGATACTGCAAAAGCAGTATTGAGGGGAAAATTTATTGCATTAAATGCTCACTTCAGAAGAATGGAAAGATGGCAAGTGAACAACCTAACACTTCACCTTAAAGAACTAGAAAAACAAGAACAATCCAATCCTAAAGTTAGCAGACGGAAAGAAATCATTAAGATCAGAGCAGAACTGAATGAAATTGAAAACCAAAAAACAATTCAAAAGATCAACGAATCAAAAAGTTGGTTTTTTGAAAAGATAAATAAAATTGACAAACCATTAGCATGGCTAACAAAAAAAAGAAGAGAGAAGACTCAAATAACAAAAATAGAAATGAAAAAGGCGATATTACAACTGATTAATCTGAAATACAAGGAATCATTCGAGACTACTATAAACAACTATACGCCAACAAATTTGAAAATCTGGAGGAAATGGATAAATTTCTGGACACACACAAGCTCCCAGAACTGAACCGTGAAGACGTAGAAAATTTGAACAGACCAATAACAATAAAGGAGATTGAAGCTGTTATCAGAAGGCTCCCAACAAAGAAAAGCCCAGGACCAGATGGATTCACAGCAGAATTTTACCAAACATTCAAAGAGGAATTGACACCGATTCTTTACAAACTATTCCAAAAGATTGAAACGGACGCAAATCTCCCAAACTCATTCTATGAAGCAAACATCATCCTGATACCAAAACCAGGTAAAGATATAACCAAAAAAGAAAACTACAGGCCGATATCCTTGATGAATATAGATGCAAAAATCCTCACTAAAATACTAGCAAACAGAATACAGCAACACATACGAAAAATTATTTATCACGATCAAGTGGGATTCATCCCAGGGATGCAAGGTTGGTTCAACATACGCAAATCAATAAATGTGATACACCATATTAATAAACTCAAACACAAGGACCATATGATCATCTCTATAGATGCTGAAAAAGCATTTGATAAAGTTCAGCACTCATTCATGACAAAGACCCTCTATAAGTTAGGTATAGAGAGAAAGTATCTCAACATAATTAAAGCCATATATGACAAACCCACTGCCAATATCATCCTGAATGGGGAAAAGCTGAACGCTTTTCCTTTAAGAACAGGCACTAGACAAGGATGCCCACTCTCACCACTCCTATTCAACATAGTGTTGGAAGTACTCGCCAGAGCAATCAGAGAAGAGAAGGAAATAAAGGGCATCCAGATTGGAAAAGATGAAGTCAAACTGTCCCTGTTTGCAGATGACATGATCCTATATATTGAACAGCCTAAAACCTCTACAAAAAAACTGCTGGATTTGATAAATGATTTCAGCACAGTAGCAGGATACAAAATCAACACACAAAAATCAGTAGCATTTCTTTTCTCCAATAGTGAACATGCAGAAGGAGAAATCAAGAAAGCCTGCCCATTTACAATAGCCACCAAAAAAATAAAATACTTAGGAATAGAGTTAACCAAGGAGGTGAAAAATCTCTATAATGAGAACTACAAACCACTGCTGAGAGAAATTAGAGAGGATACAAGAAGATGGAAAGATATTCCATGCTCTTGGATTGGAAGAATCAACATAGTGAAAATGTCCATACTACCCAAAGTGATATACAAATTCAATGCAATCCCCATCAAAATTCCAAAGACATTTTTCTCAGAAATGGAAAAAACTATTCAGACATTTATATGGAACAATAAAAGATCACGAATAGCCAAAGCAATGCTCAGCAAAAAAAATAAAGCTGGAGGCATAACACTACCTGACTTTAAGCTATACTACAAAGCTATAATAACCAAAACAGTATGGTACTGGCATAAAAACAGACACACTGACCAATGGAATAGAATAGAGAATCCAGAAATCAACCCACACACTTACTGCCATCTGATCTTTGACAAAGGCACCAAGCCTATTCACTGGGGAAGGGACTGCCTCTTCAGCAAGTGGTGCTGGGATAACTGGATATCGATATGCAGGAGAATGAAACTAGATCCATACCTCTCACCGTATACTAAAATCCACTCAAAATGGATTAAGGATTTAAATATACACCCTGAGACAATAAAACTTCTTAAAGAAAACATAGGAGAAACACTTCAGGAAATAGGACTGGACACAGACTTCATGAATACGACCCCAAAAGCACGGGCAACCAAAGGAAAAATAAACAAATGGGATTATATCAAACTAAAAAGCTTCTGCACAGCAAAAGAAACAATTAAAAGAGTTAAAAGACAACCAACAGAGTGGGAGAAAATATTTGCAAAATATACATCTGACATAGGATTAATATCCAGAATATATAAGGAACTCACACAACTTTACAAGAAGAAAACAAGCAACCCAATTAAAAAATGGGCAAAAGAGCTAAGTAGGCATTTCTCTAAGGAAGATATCCAAATGGCCAACAGACATATGAAAAAATGCTCAACGTCACTCAGCATCCGGGAAATGCAAATCAAAACCACATTGAGATACCATCTAACCCCAGTTAGGATGACTAAAATCCAAAAGACTATGAACGATAAATGCTGGCGAGGCTGCGGAGAAAAAGGAACTCTCATACATTGTTGGTGGGACTGCAAAATGGTGCAGCCTCTATGGAAAATGGTATGGAGGTTCCTTAAACAATTGCAAATAGATCTACCATACGACCCAGCCATCCCACTGTTGGGAATATACCCAGAGGAATGGAAATCATCAAGTCGAAGGTATACCTGTTCCCCAATGTTCATCGCAGCACTCTTTACAATAGCCAAGAGTTGGAACCAGCCCAAATGCCCATCATCAGATGAGTGGATACGGAAAATGTGGTACATCTACACAATGGAATACTACTCAGCTATAAAAACGAATGAAATACTGCCATTTGCAACAACATGGATGGACCTTGAGAGAATTATATTAAGTGAAACAAGTCAGGCACAGAAAGAGAAATACCACATGTTCTCACTTATTGGAGGGAGCTAAAAATTAATATATAAATTCACACACACACATACACACACACACACACAAACCGGGGGGGGGGGGGGAAGAAGATATAACAACCACAATTATTTGAAGTTGATACAACAAGCAAACAGAAAGGACATTGTTGGGGGGGAGGGGGGAGGGAGAAGGGAGGGAGGTTTTGGTGATGGGGAGCAATAATCAGCTACAATGTATATCGACATAATAAAATTAAAAAAAAAAAATAAATAAATAAATGATCCATAGGATTTTGATGGTGGCCCAGGGAGAGAAGGCAGGAGACGCAACATGAGCAAATGTTTGGAGGACGGAAATTCCAGCAAATAAATGGTCCTGTAGGACTGAAACTTGGTGTGGCAGTGTGGGAGTAGTGGCATCAAAGGCCAGAAAACTAGGTGGGCTGCCACCCTGGGGTGAGAACCTCAAATGGCAGGATGGGCAGGTTGTGCTTGGGTGCAGTGGAGTTCCATTTTAGTTCCATAGTCATCTCTCTTAGCCTATTAACTTTCCTCCTCAGAGGATGGGGCTTCAGGCTGCTCAGCTTTGAGTGTGTCATCTTGGTGCTGTCAGCACCCTCAGGTGCTAATCTGCTGCTGGTTGGTTCAGTAACAGAAAAATCTGCCTACTTCAGGGCTTTTTGTTTTTTTTAAACCAAGAATAACTGTATTCCGTGAACTGCCCCTCAGAATAAAGTGTTGCTTCTTCTGTTTCTCTTTCTGGATCTGTATGGGTGAGAAGCAGTTGCCTGTTGTAGTAATGATCTTCAACCAGATGGAGGAAATTATTATTTTTTCTTTATTAGGCCTGGTGTCCCGAAACCGCCCCGAGGAGGAGGACCAGTATTGGCTAAGTATGGGCAGAACTTTCCACAAAGTGACGCTGAAGGATAAAATGATCACAGTGACACGATACCTTCCCAAGTGAGTCCTTGGATATTTAAGGTTTTCAGAAATTAGGTGTATAGTACATAATTCAAACCGTGGAAGTTGAGTGGTTGGTTTTCTTTTGGAGTTTTTGTTTTGTTTTCTAGGGTTATAGCTTACCTGCTTCAAAAAAGGGATTTGATTCAGCTTATAACGTTTAGCACGATTCATAACAAGTCAATAAAAAATAAAGAATATGAAGAGAGAAGAATGAAAAAGTTTAGGAAGATCTGAGAAGTTTCAATCATAGTACCCTGGAATGAGTTGGTTACTACAGTTGAGGGTTGAATGCCAAGGACAGTGCTATGTGTATTGAGACAGAAAAGACAGAAAAGGCAGAAAAGAATTGGGGGGAATTATCTTTTAAACTTCTGGGCCTACCCTTTATTTTTCAGGTACCCTTATGAATCTGCCCAGATCCACTACACCTACAGCCTCTGCCCTTCCCACTCAGACTCGGAGTTCGTCTCCTGTTGGGTGGAATTCTCCCACGAGCGGCTGGAGGAGTACAAGTGGAACTACTTAGATCAGTATATCTGTTCTGCTGGCTCTGAGGACTTCAGGTCAGAGAGCAGGCTTTGGCTTTCTATCCTTGTTGCCTTGGGCATATGCATATTTTAACACTTCTGTCCTTTTTTCTAATGACAAAATGATATCTGTTGTAGAAAACATGGCAGAACAAAAAGCACATCTGTGTTGGGTTAAAAGCTCAATGATGAGATGGATAGTGGTAGTGGTTGGACAACAATGTGACTGTTCCAAACACCACTGAATTGTTCACTTAAAATTGGCTAAAGTGGTAAATTTTATGTTATCTATATTTTACCACAATTGAAAATACAAAACAAAACTCAGTGATGATGAGCCCTTTGATGCACATGTCAGTGCAGATCATGTTCTTAATATTTTCTTGACTACTTGGCTGGTAACTCTATGACTCATTTAAAATTTTTTTTTTCTATTAAAAAAAAAGTTTTTAAATTTCTTTT
The DNA here is from genome assembly GCF_027409185.1 of Cynocephalus volans. Classification (NCBI taxonomy): domain Eukaryota; kingdom Metazoa; phylum Chordata; class Mammalia; order Dermoptera; family Cynocephalidae; genus Cynocephalus; species Cynocephalus volans. The sequence goes on from NC_084461.1 coordinate 205,307,077, forward strand.
TTGCAGAGGATGTCTACAACCATTGTTTTAAATGTTTGATTTTTATGTATCATTTATGATTGTGATGCAAAGCCACAACGTCACTGGGCCTGGGTGCACAGAAGCGTTCTGACATCTCTGGGGTTAAAGCAAATGCACCCTTTGTGGTCTTCCTTAAGAGCTTGGGTTTTAAATGAAGCCATGAGCTGTAGCATCAGATGAACACATATTCATGGGGTGATGGACCATCACACACCAATTCCAGAGAGAGTTCATTGGGAGTGCTTTTATTATCTACTTTCTTCTCACCACCACCCTGGGTTTTCCTTGGCCTTCCATAGCTTAATTGAGTCCCTGAAGTTCTGGAGGACCCGCTTCTTGCTGCTGCCAGCCTGCGTCACAGCCACCAAGCGCATCACAGAGGGGGAGGCCCACTGCGACATCTATGGGGACAGGCCCCGTGCAGATGAGGATGAGTGGCAGCTCCTGGATGGCTTTATCCGCTTTGTGGAGGGGCTGAACCGGATCCGCAGGCGGCATCGCTCAGATCGCATGATGCGGGTGAGGGTTCCTTGTGCTCCCTGGGGACTGCGTCTGGTCTGGGATGCAGGATCTGCCTCTTCTCTCAGGGGCCTCTCATCGGCCAGTTTATTTACCCCACAATTGCCCAACGTTTATCTTAAATCCAAAACAGTGTGTTCTCTTCCAGTGCAGGGTGAAGGAGGGAGGGATAGGGTGTAGACAGCGACTGGGTGGTGTTCCATGGCTTGGAGCCATCATCCCTCTCTAACTGAGAACACAGCACCTTTATGTGCTGCCCAAGTGGGACCCAGTGTCCAGCGCAGCTGCTTTTAGATGTGGTGCTGAATCGCTGAGTAGAAACTCTCAGGAGGCTGACAGCGGCAGTCCTTCCTGGCTCTTGCAGTGCTTTTGGAGTTTCTAGCTCTCTTGGGCCTTCGTTTCAGTCACACACTGCCCAGTGGGGAGGCTGAGGCTCGTGGGGGTTATGAGATTTGTGTGAGGCCACCTAGCTAAAAGGGGTGAGTATAGGATTTAGCTTGGTTTTGTTTTGTTTTTTAAATTAACATGTAGTATAATTGACGAGTGTGCGTGCAGGTCGAAGAATATTAACAAATATATAGATTCATGTAACCACCATGTCAATCAAAATACAGAATAGTTCCATCACTTAAAAAAAAACTCCCTGATGTCACTCTTTGTAGTCATATTCTCCCCCACCTCTAACCCTGAGCAACCGCTGGTCTGTTCACTGTCACTATGCTTGTGTCTTTCCCAAATGTCTCAAAAAGGGAATCATACAGTATGTAACCTTTTGAGGCTGCCTTCTTTCACTTAGCATAATGCCTTGGGATTCATCCAAGTTGTGTGTATCAGTAGTTCATTCTTTTTAATCACTGGGTAGTGTTCCATCATGGGCCATGTTTTTATTTTTTTGTTTTTAACCTCAAGTTCAGTATTCTTTCTCCCACACTAGCTGCCTTTGGTATGCAGCACCACTTATGATTAGAAACACTTCCAGGAGAGCTTATATAATGGAAATAACTTTGGCTTTGAAGTGAGGTAATTCCAACTGGAGTTTGAATTCCAGCTTTAGTGGGATTTGGGGTAAGTTGCTTAACCTCTCTGAGCCTCGGTTTCTTCTTCTGTGAAACAGGGGTAACATTATTTACTTTGTAGAGCTGTGGTGTGGGTAAGATGAGATGATGCAAAAACAAAGAGGCAGTTTGTTTTTAGTCCTATAGGCATCTGGGACCTTCAATTGGAGTGAAAAGCAGTTCTGTCATTTATTGAATACCAAGAACCCATGTTCCTTGACTCTGTTAATTGAACTCCCAGGGCCTGAAGGTGCAGTGGCATGTGCTGGGGCATGAGTGGCATCCACTGAGAGAGCGCACTTGTGCTGATGGCCTTGTCTCCTCTTCTCTGCTTTAGAAAGGGACCACCATGAAAGGCCTGCAGATGACTGGGCCCATTTCCACGCACTCCCTTGAGTCAACTGGCCCCCCAGTTGGGAAGAAGGGAACCTCAGCTCTGTCTGCCCTGTTGGAGATGGAGGCCAGTCAGAAGTAAGTGCCTGGTTGGTGAGTGGCTTGTCCCCACCCCACAGGCCCTGAGGGTTTTCAGTGTCTCACTTCTGTGAGGGGGGTGAAATATGATTTCCATCGGCAAGGATCTTGTAATTAAGAAGACATTTATACGAAAAGAAAGCTAGACTAATACCTGGTAAATGTTGAATAACATGAAATAGGCCAGAAGTTATAAACTTGTAGTCTGGAGCTTAATTTGAACTACAGGCACGTTTGGTTTGGCCCACAAAATGTTTTTAAAATGTTTGAGCCAGATTTTTTTAATTTGGAAATTTTATATAAGGTCTGGATTTTATATGAAAAATGTATAATATACATGTAACATGTACAATTATATTTTATACTGTATAAAACAATATGGTAGAGATAATAAAATGTAAAATTGTGTTATAGATATTATATAAAATCCAGCGTTGCTTTAAATAGAAGAGGATCAATTAACACTGGATCCACATTCAAACCCAGCCATGGTGGGCTGGCACTTTAGAAGGGGCACGTGTCTCTGGTTCACTCTCTGGTGTTGGATCTGTCTTGCATCCTCAGTCATGCTACCAGGCTACCTTATCTAGGCATTTGGATGTGTGGCCCTTTTATAAACATTGAGTGCTACAGTTGAAAGGATACTGGTGGGACCACACCTTGCTTGGGAAAGTGGGGATATCATTACAGGAGGTGGGATTTAAGTTAGCCTTGTAGAAAGCGAAGCATTTACACAGAAGAAATGGGGCTTGGGGAGAAGAGAAAACATTGCTCTGAGCAGGTGGGACCTGCCTTCGGCAGCCTTTCCAGCCCCTCTCGTCCTGCCGGCTAGATCAGGGTCTCCTCTGTGCTTACCAGCACCCTGGGCCTACATCTGTGAGAGCACTGACCAGAGTCCTCAGGGCTGCAGTTGTAGGTTTACTTGCCTTCCTTCCAACTTGACTGTGTCCTCAGAGGGCAGAGGCTGTGTGTCATGCTGGACACATTGCAGGTGTACAATGGGTATTATTGAATGATGGGGGCTGAAGGGCTAAGGGCCTACCCATGCAGATGTGGAGCAGGTGTGTTAGGAGAGACTAGCCCTTGTCTGTCTGGTGTGAAGGTTCATGTCATGCTCTGCCCACATTAGATTTTCAGAAAGCAACATTGAGCGAGCAAGCAAGTGAGCATGAGGTGCGGTGTGGTGGGAGATGCAGTTGTTTTTGTGTTTTGTTTTTTTTTGGTGACTGGCTTGTACAGGTATTGGGAGATGCAATTGGAGAAACAGTGTGGGAAGTTGGATACCAGGCCATCCTTCCACATTCTCATAGCAAGAGGAGTCCTTTGAAAGGTTTTTTTTTTTCATGGAAAATTTCAAACAGATGAGAAAAAGTAGGCAGACTAGTATAATAAATGCCTGTTTGCCTATCACCCAGCTTTAAAGATTATCAACTTATGGCTGATCTTGTTTCATTTGTATCCCACTCGTGTTCACCTTTCCTGTTATTTTTTATCAAATCCCAGATAACTTATTCCTTCATCTGTAATATTTCAGAATGTATCTCTGATAGATAAGTACTCCTTTTTAAAAAATCAAAACCATAATATTATAATTTGCCTTAAAAATTACAACAATTCTGTAGTATCATGAAATATCTAGTCGGTATCTCTGGCAGAAGTGTTTTTTCCAGAGATGAGCCCATATGTGAGCTCATGTAGGAAGGCTTGGTGGGTGGACACCAGGAGGCAGAGACCCATCAGGAGGTTCCCACTAGTCCAGGCAAGAGGTAACAGAGGCTAGATGGGGGGGGGGGGGGGGCGCAATGAGAGAAGGAAAGCTGGGTAGATTGGGCTCGTTACTGAGGGCACTGGTTCCTCTTCTGAAAATATCTCTATCAGACCAAGGAAAGACCCCAGGACTCTTCCTGGCAGGTTGTCCCTGTAACTAATCATAGACTTTTCTCACTAGAAAAGAGAACAAGGAACATATGTTGCTGGGAGGGGTGTGAAACTGCGGAGTGAAGAGATCTTATTTTAATTTGTCAGTGAGTCACCATTTAGTACACACCAAAGAGCTTCTTTCTGCTCAGCCTGGAAGAAGAAGGATGTCTTGGGGTGGTAGTGTCCCCAGTGTGAGAGGTGAGACTCTCAGCTCATCCCATGTCAGGAGATAGCACAAAGAGACTTACTCCTTGCCCCAGATGACTGCTCCTGGGTGATGTGCTACAATTTCTCAATGCTGGAGGTAGAATAGAAGGAGCCAGACCTTTATATAATTCTTGCTTGCACAACATTTTCTATTTGTGTGCTTTTCTTTTTCTTTTGCTGTACCAAGCAAATTCAGTTTTGTTTATTATCAAAAAGTGTTATAGCAACGTGAAAAAGAGTTTTTAAAATTTTACCTATAGTCCCATCTTACCATAACTGTGTTTATTCCAGTTTCCTTCCAATCTTTATCTGTAGGCATATACATTTAGTCAGGCTCTTGTGCAAGACTGAGGCCCCTGGAATCTCAGCTTGGTGCTAATTAACAGTGGTAGGACTAATCTGAGCAGTAGGTGCCAGCCAGTGGGCTTCTCTGCCCTTGTTATCGGATGACCCAGTGGCAGCTGAGTCAGGGAAGAGAGAGAGGGAGATACCCCAAACATATTGGATGTTCGTGTCCTACCCAAGGTGGTTCTGTTATGTGCTTGTTGCTCAGGGCTCCATGGTGAAAGTATGCCAGCAGTGTGACACAGTGGACCATCCATCTGCAGTCACATGAAGGGCATCTGAGTGCTTTTACCCTTCCTGCTTCTGTGTAGTCTGTGTCTTCCTCCTGGCCATCATTCAAGGCCTACCCAGCACATGTGTCACTGCTTCTGTGGAGGGCTGGCTGGCGACCCCCTCCAGGCAGAGTGCAGTGTGCCCTCTTGTATGTTCTCATGTACGCATGTATGCATTGTAACTGGTCATTTTGTGGCAGTCCCCTCCCCCTGAGCCATTAGTCAAGGAGCCTCTAAAAGCAAGGACAGGGTATTATTCAACTCTGAATCCCTGATTCCTAGTCTATGGGTCAGCACAAGGACAAGGACAGGGTCTTACTCATCTCTGAATCCCTGATTCCTAGTCCACAGGTCAGTATGTAGAAGACAACTCAATAAATGTAGATTGTCGTGTGTATCAGATGACTCATCTGAGGGGGGTCTGGGGGGTAACCAAGTCTTCCTGCTGCTGTTGTCCCAGTCACGGCCTGTCACTGTTGTCCCAGTCAGGAAGTGCAAGAGAATGTCACAGTCTGTATTTGTGGATGAGGCTCAGAGGAAAACATGCTGCAATGTGGTAGAGAGAGAGAGACAGTATGGTGTCAGTGGATGAGGGAAAGAATCAAGCATTTATTCTGCTTCTTCTATGTGAATTATACCTCAGAGTAACCAAGTAATTGGTGATGGGAAGTTTTTAAAAAAAATATTCCAGCTAATGAATACAGAGGGAATGATAGTGTATCACTGTGTGTAGTCTCTGGTGAATTAACAATCTAGCGAAGACCATTACTGGCAGCTAACATCACCAGAGAGAGGCAGCCATACATTATGGGCTTCCAGATAGACATATACAGCACCACTTAGGAAGATTTTTTTGCCCAGGGGTTCATTATATTGTCCTCTTTGCTTTTGTATATGTTTGAATTTTTCCTTAATAAAAATTTTAAAAGGGAGAGTGCAACAGGTTACTATGGAAACAGATTTTTAATCCCTGGTATTGAATTTCTTCACAATTGGTATCAAAAATGTCAGAATTTAAGATGAGAAGTGTTGCAGGTCGGGTTCCTGGGGAAGCAGACCAGATGGAGTTTAGCATCTGTGTTTAGTAGGGTATTTATGTAGGAGGATCCTTGGGCTCAACACCTGTGGGAAGGAGGGCGAAGAAACAGGAGTGTGCACATGGAGAAGCTGAGTTGCAGTGCAGGGCAGTGACAGCCTCGGGTGACCCCACACATACTCTAGAGCTAGAACAGCCTTCAGAGATGAGCTGGGTTAGTCAGCATGGCCAGGCCTATACACACGCACGCATGCACGCACGCACGCACGCACGCATGCACACACACGGCCAGGCCTTCACACACACACACGCACACAGCCAGGCCTTCACACACACACATGCACACGGCCAGGCCTTCACACACACACGCACACGACCAGGCCTTCACACACACACCCATTGATTATTCGTTAGCTGTGGCAGCCCTGGGGAGGGGCATGAGCTCAGATGAGGCTGCTCTGCAGCTGGGGCTGTCCCTGAAGGGACTGGCCACTAAGCTACTTGGACCACACTCCCAGCTGCTGAGACAAGGCCATGGTGGAGAGATTGGGGTGGCACCGCACAGTGTACACCACCAGAAGTATATGTAATAATAATAATGAAGCATTTAAGACTGTAATGTGAGCCTTCTGAAACTTACCAAATAAGAATACAATGATCTATTGAAACAATGTAATTTAAGCTAAAATATTTCATAGTTAATTTTAGTATGGAAAGAAATTAGGAAGATAAATGAAAGTATGCATTTATGTACGTCGGAACTGAGATGGGATGAGATGTCATAAGACAGCCATACTTGTGTGTTATGAGATAATGTCTGTTTGATTTGTGTGGGTTTTTTTTGGAGGGGAGATGTAAGTATGTACGTTTGAAAGATTAACATATAAATCCCTTCAAAATAAACAGAGTTAACACATTTCCCCCTATTAAGTTTGTCACACATTAATGCAGTCCTAATTTTCAGAATCTGCTTTTGCTTGTATATTTAATAAAAATTGGAAAAAGGTCTTCGCAGAGGACTAAAAAAAAAAAAAGATATTTGTGGATGGAGTCACTCAAACCATGCCAGTTGCCTTTTTAAAGTAATACATAAGCACCAGGTGCTACCAGAGTACTTTTTAAATAGGGCTGTTTTCTGATCTACTGTGGAGGACTGGTGATTGTTCAGGACAGTGAATGAAATTAAGGTTATCATACAGGGCCAGATGGAGAAATAAGGCAGAAGGTGCATTTCAAAGATGACAGCAACAGAGCTGTCCTCATCTTGGTGAATGTGGATCCTTCAGCAGGGAGCTCTGAACAAGCCGCAGGCGTGTATTTTTCCTCCTCTTAGGTGCCTAGGAGAACAGCAGGCAGCTGTGCATGGTGGGAGGAGCTGTGCCCAGCCAGCCGAGAGCAGCAGCGTTGTCATGACTCCCACCTACATGGACAGCCCACGAAAGGTAAAGGAGGCTACTCCAGCAAGGAGCTACTATGTGCTCTCAGAGCCTCGATGTGGAGGGTAAAATGGGTAGCTTTTCAAATCCAGGATGGAATGTGGTGAGACTTTGGATGAATACTACCCCCAAACCTGTTAAGATTATATTACTATTTTTTATCGAGGAACTTTTTTGCTCACAGTAGTAAGGAAACTAACTTCTAGTTAAATGCAGATGCAAAAGTCAAACTAAACTATGTTGGTCAAGGCCCAAGATCTGGCTTGAGCTTTGAAATTGGCCATCTGGTTTTCCTTCAACTTCATCTTTAGCTTTCCCAGAGGGGTGTAGAAAGCTACTGAAGCAGCTTCCACAAGAGCTCACTCTTCTTTTATAATGATATTCCCATCAGTTTTCTTAGACTCCTGAGAAATACAGTCATACGGGAGCATCCTGGGAGGAAAAACACAAACGAAAAACCCAAGACTTCAGGCCTCTATAAGGAATAGCAAGTACAAGAGAGAGGCAGAAAACTCTATAAATAAGGCTTTTTGTATCTTTTAAGACCAATAGACTTGGCTCCGTCAACTCCTTCTCTTGGGAAATTCAGAATCTGAGATCATTCTGTTGTGGGAGGGTGAGGTGACTGTACATTCTCTTTTCTGGTCTCTACCACTTGGAGATGAAAGAGATTCAATAGATGTATTTTATTTTTCAAAATTGTGGCCAAATCTGTCCATCTCTGTATTTATTTTACTTCATGAAAATTTATGTCATTAAATATTTTTCAAAAGCATGATTTAAAAAAATAATTACATAATATTTCATTATATGGATATACCTTTATAACATTTTAGTTAAAAATATAGATGGTTTCTGATTTTTAAAATAATTTTTGGTAATTCTATGAATTTTTATAATTATTCTATAGTGTATCACAACCATACTGTTGCAATGAACATCCTTATAATAATTATTTGACCACATCTCTGATTATTTCCTTAGCATAAATTACTAGAATTAGACTTCTAGGTGGAGGGATTAAAATCTGAGGAAAAGTATGAACCTGAGGCTGCAGGTAGCTTGTAGACTCTATGGACCAGAAGTCAGCAAACCCAAATATATATTTTAGGCTTTGTGGGCCAAGAGGCAAACTTGTATAGGTATTTCCATAACCATTTAAAGTTGTAAAAACCATTCTTAGCTCACAGGCTGTAAAAAACTAGGCACCTGGCTAGATTTGACCTGCAAGCTGTAGTTTACCGACCTCTGCTCTAGAGAGTGACTTTAGGACTCAAAGATAGTCTGTGTGTGAAGAATGATCTGTTGGTCCAGGAAGAGTCATTCCACCTGTCTTCCCTCACGTGCACATAAATCTCAGCATCGTCAGTACCTCTGCTTGTGTATGTTCTGGCAGAGAAGGGCACGAATGGCACAGTGAGATGCAGAAGTATCCCATACGCTGTCCACTAGCTTTTACCTCAATTCATTGCCAGCTGTGAGGATTAAGAACAGTGCCAAGGACAAGACGGGAAAATAGAGAACTTATAGGGTCACAAACATTACAGTTAAAATGTACCAAAGACCGAATATTAACTTGCTGTTTAGAACATTCTTTTGATCTTCCAACTGAGCACTAAAATCCAAATGTAGGAGCCTCCCAACTAGTCAAGGGGAAGCAAAGATACTACGAGATTGCCAAAGTGAAGAGCCTTGCCGACATGCTCAGAAATGCCCAAATGTATATGTGTCCCTGAATTCTGTGTCCTGCGTCTGTGTCTCCACGGCTGCACAATGCCTAGCTTTGTTACTTGAGTTTGCAGTGGATTATGGCAGTGGCAGCAGGGTCAATGGACACTCAGATGTTTGCCATTCTACTTTTCAAACTGAGGAAATGTTGTAGGAAAGCAGGGACCTTGAGATTTATCAAGTGCCACTTCTGAATTTCAGCAATAAGCATAAAAACTAAAAGGGTTTTGAAGGGACAGAGGATACTTCTTAAGAAAGATGGAAGGAGGGATTTTTGGAAAAGTCCTCTCTGTCATTTTTGTTTCAAATACATGGGCACTTGAACCCCACAAGGGTAGGGTGAGAAGAAGACAGCTTCAGGAAGCCCCTCACAATGAATGCTTGTATATCTGACATTATGTCTCAGCTTCTTGATGATTTTGTTACACAGCCAGTGGAGAAGGTATCACTGCTTCTGTACCCCCTTTGCTTTGAAGGTTAAGCAAGAACTTGTCCTGTGTTAAATCTTCTCCCATCTGACTGCCATGTTTAATAACAGACAGAAAAAGCCTCATGCCTCAGTGTGTCTCTCCAAGAGGGCTGCTGGTCACCCAGCTGGGCGGGAGGCCAGGATGCTGCCATTGAAGCCTTTACCCCCACCATCTCCACCAAGCTGCTCCGCAGCCTTTCCCTCTTCCTTGGCATAGGTCTGAAGGATTTTCAGAGCTATGTGGGAGGGTGAAAGCATGCAAGCCATGCTCTGATAAGACCTGAAGGAGCTTGGACACACCTTCTAACACAGGTGCTTTCTCCACACTGATGGGATTTTCTGCCCAAGAAGGTGTGAGTTCCTGCTAATGCTTTGCATTTGGATATTGTCTTCCTGGGTGGATCGATTTCTCTTTCTTTCTTTCTTCCTTTCCTTCCTTCCCCGCCCCCCCCCCCCCATTTCCCTTATCTGTCCTTGTTTCTCTCCTTCCCTCCTTGTTTTCATTTTTTATTTTTCATACCCCCTCCTTCCCTCGATGGTTACCCACGGGTGCACGTTCCATTTCTTCACTTCCTTGTGCCTGCTGCTGCTGCTGCTGCTTCCTCCTCCTCCTCTGACTGCAGGACGGGGCCTTCTTTATGGAGTTTGTCCGCAGCCCACGCACAGCATCATCCACCTTCTACCCTCAGGTTAGTCAAACTCCAGGGCTCTGCAGCCCTGTGCATGCCTGTCCCATCGGCAGAAGCCACAAGCTAGCCTTCTTTTTGGCTCTGAACAGATGGAATTGAGCTGAAACTGACTCTGAGGGGCAGTTGAAATTGAATTTGGTTTCAGAGTTGTACATTCCTTTCCATGCAGTTTGCGGCAGTGAAGAGGGATGGAAGAGATTAATGGAAGAAAACACACAGTCGCACCAGTGTTGACTCACGGGTTTCACATTGCTGCCTGCCTGCTTCACACAGTTGCCACTAATCCTCCGCCACATTGCAGCACCTTCCCTTTTAGGTTTTACAAGCAACATGAAATATGCTTACTTAAGGACTGGTCACTTGTTATTTTCCTCCCAGTACAACCAGATACATTTATTGAAATGTAATGAAAGTGTAGTGAAATGTAGTGAAAAAGAGCAAATATTTATTAATAGGCATGCCCTATGTCATAGGCGGATGATGGGTGACCCTGGGCAGTTCGCCTGGCCCCTGGCCTTCACTTAACTCGTATGTCAACTAAACAGCTTGGACCAGATCTTCAGAGGCTTTTTCAAGCCATAAAATTCTTCACTTACTATGTGCCAAGCACATGTATTATCTCATTTCATCCTTGCAGCATAACTATGAGTTAAGAAAAAGTTTTATCCCAATGCTGCAGAGGGACAGAGAAGTTGTGCTTTATACAGTATGGGGTAAAGCTGGATTTAAATCCAAGACCCACAGGTTTGACTCATGACCTGCTCTGTAATTAGCATTAGTAATTACTGTTTTGACAGGTCCAGGTGAAGATAAACAGGGCTCCCTGCCCTTTATTGAGTCCCCTGAGTATATGAAATTGACTTGGTTACAGAGAACCAGTTACAGAGATCTGAAAGAGTTGAGAGGGTTTGTACAGAGTGGCGTAGGCAAAGGATGGTGGGACTTGGGAGGTTCAAGGGCAAAGGTTAAGGAGTCTTTATTTAGTGGAAGTCAGAAAACCAACATTTATTGAGTACCCACTCTGCCAGCTACTGCGCAGAGGGCTCTGCAAACATAATCTTCAAAACAACCTGTAAGGTACAGATGTTACCACCCCATTTTCCAGATGAAGAAACTGAGACTTAAAGATGTTAGCTGGTCAAAGGGCACACAACTAGTGAGTAGCTGAGCCCCTACACCATCCTGCCCACTGTGCTGGGAGGGTAGGGTAGGGTAGGGTTTGGTTAACATTGGAGCCTTCCCTTTCTTGGGAGACCTGTTTGTGCAGGTCTTCAGATGTCTGCACCTGCCTCTTCCCAGTGAGCTGTGTGGCCCTGGGCAAATCTCTGTCAGGACTTCTGAGTCCTAATCCAAGCATCTGGTATCTCTGAGTGTGAGGGGCAAACTGTATTTTTGGCTTAAAACAAACTTAGGTTTATCCTTTTAACCTTGTACTTTCTAGTTTATTTTTTTTGGCAGCTGGCTAGTATGGGGATCTGAACCTGTGACCTTGGGGTTATAAAGCTGCAGTCTATCCAGCTGAGCTAACCAGCCAGCCCTAACCTTGTACTTTCTTTTTTTTTTTTTTTTTTTTTTTTGTCGTTTTTTCGTGACCGGCACTCAGCCAGTGAGTGCACTGGTCATTCTTATATAGGATCCGAACCCGCGGCGGGAGCGTCACCGCGCTCCCAGCGCAGCACTCTACCGAGTGCGCCACGGGCTCGGCCCAACCTTGTACTTTCTAACAAGAGACTCTCTTGTGAAAAGTTTTGGACTTAGATTCAAATTTAACGGGAGAAAAATTGACAGAGCTGGAAGAGAGTTCTTTCAATATAATAATCCACACAGCCTCATGTGGATTTCACCAGGAGAGCAAAAGTGGATGAGTTCCACCAACTGGGAATAGCAAACAGAGATCAGACTTTAGGAGAGGCACATTTTTTTATATAATAAAGTTTATATTACCCATAAAATATGTCTTTAAAAAGATGTATAAATTAAAACAAATTTTATCTCAGCTCCTATCAGAAGTAGGTAGGTAAGGGAGCTTTCTATACATACCCCAAATTAAATTGCACTTTTCTTTTGTTTATGTTTGCTTGTTTTATTTATTATTTATTATGGTAAAATATACATAACATAAAATTTGCTTTGTTGATTTTCTAATGTACAGTGTAGAATGGGAAGGGGCCAGGGGAGTCAGGTGGCTGCTTTGAAATTGTGGCCTCAGCACTGTACCAGGGAGCTACTTTAGGCACATTAATGCTTCGAACCTCAGTTCCCTCATTCATAAAAGGAAATAAAATAATTTATTTTACAGTTGTTTTGAGAATTAGAAATAATATATGTTTCTCAACAAATTTCAAGGAAATGAAATCATACAGAGCATATTTCCAACTACAGTGCAATTAAATTACATGTCAGTGACTAAAAGGTAATTAGAAAACCCCCCATATATTTGAAAATTAAGTAACATGCTTCTAATCATACATGTGGCAGGACTGATATAGTTCTCCCTCAGTATCCATGGGAGAACGGTTCCAGGAACCCCCAAGGACACCAAAATCTAAGGGTACTCAAGTCCCTTATATAAAATGGCACAGTATTTGCATATAACCTACTTTAAATCATCTTTAAATCATCCTTACGTTACTTATATTACCTAATACTATGTAAATGCAATGTAAATTGTTGTCATACTGTATTTTTAAAATTTATATTATTTTGCGTTGTTGTATTGTTATTTTTTATTTATTTTTTTCCAAATATTTTTGATGCTCAGTTGAATCTGTGGATGTGGAGGACCAACTGAGTATGTAAACGACTAGCTTGGTGTGTGGTGGGCACACAGTAAACACTAGCTATGATCAGGGTTAGTATAATATGATGCCAGATTATAATGTCAATTTAATGCATGTTTATTAATGCCTAATCCCTATTCCTGCTGCTGCTTCTCTCCATCCTAATCCAGGACCAGAAAGTACAAAGAGTGTGTAGTGAACATCTGCAGTGAAAGGGGCTACATGTTAAAAGACTGTCGGAGTGTAGGGTCTGGCATCAAGCTGCATCCTGCTTCACAGACTGGTTGTGAACCATTTGGCGATGGCACCAACCTCTTCCAGCCTTGGGTTTCTCATCTGTAGAAGGCACTAAAATTGTGCTCTCCTCATAGGGTTGCTGTGAGAGTGAAATGAAATGAAACATCTTTGTGGTTAGCTCAGATCCTGGCGCATAGTAATTCTCTGAATGTGTAGCTCTGTGTGGGTGAGGAAGGGAGTGGGTAGGATGGGGTCACAAATGAGCGAGCAAGCTTGATTGGGCCAGTCAGCTCTTTTCTATAGAGTGAGTGTGTAAAAATGGACTTGGACTAGGTGACTTCCCCCTACCCCTTCTAGTTCTGAAATTCTGCAGTGACCCTGTTGGACCATGGAAAGTAGATAAGCCCTCCAGCTCTGGCTGAGTTGCAGAGGTGTTGCCAGTGTTTTTTGCCCCTCAGAATAGCTCTTTGCTGAGAAGGGGTTCTTGTTGGCATTACCCCAGACTCTGATTTTGCTATGGGAAGGAAGTACAGGTACCTGTTAAATTAAAACAGACAGCAATGCACAGAATGCTGCAGGTAATGGGGCTGTGTGCCAGTCTTGGAAAATGGTCCTTTGTACCACCAGTTCATCATTCTGAAAATAATGAAGGTGTCACTGTCTGGTAACTAGAACAGAGTTACACAATGTTTCTCTCTATATCCTGTTCTCTGGAAATCGATTCTTATCATCTCTTGTAGGTAATACACATTGTATTTTTTACACATTCTTATAATATGCTTGTAGGTAATACACATCTTACGTAAGAATTTGAAGGGAATGGGCTGGCCTGTTAGCTCAGTTGGTTAGAGTGTGGTATAATAATACCAAGGTCAAGGGTTCGGATCCCTGTACCAGCCAGCCAACCAAAAAAGAAAGTTTGAAGAACATGAGCAACACTTGGTAATGGGACTTCCCTCAGAAGTCAGCCTCACGACGTCTTCTGTTCACAGCTTGGAGGCTGAAGGGACATGGTGGCCAAGAGAGGCTCCTGCCACATGGGGCCTGAGCCAGTGTTAGGGTCTGTTCCTTCCCGTAGCGCCCGACCACCCAAGCAGCTACTCTCATGAGGAGGCTTTGCTCTCAATAGCTCAGCCCAATGTGTCTGTTTGAATTTATATGATAAAAGTCTCTCTTCTCTTGGTCACTTCCATCTCCAGTGCCACGCCCCCCCCAGTCCAAGTGACCATTTCTCACCTGGACCCTGCAGTGGCCTTTTGAGTGGTCTCCCTGCTGCTCTCCTGGCCCTCTCTAGTCTGTTTTTTTACCTTGCTTCCAGGGTCACCTTTTGAAATGAAATCTGATGTGTCACCCCTGATTAAACTTTTCTGTGCATTCTTTCCTTTACAATAAAGGCCAAAATCCTTACAATGGCCTGAAAGGTCCTGTGTGATCAGGGTCCTGCCTTCCTCTTCGGCCTCATCTTCCATCCTCTTCCTGACACTTGCACTCCCATGTCCTCTGTAGGCATCAGGTTTCCCCTGCCTCCATGCCTTGGCACACACTGTTCCCTCTGACTATGTCTACTTAGTTCCTACTCATCTAGTCAGATCCCATGTCTTGCATAGCTCCAGTGCCTCTTTTTTTTTTTTTTTGTAGCATTTCTTATGGTTCTACTTTGCGTTTGTATGACTGGAATTTAATTAATAATGCTCGTCTTCTGCACGGGACCGTAAGCTTTGAGAAGGCAGCTGCTGTGTGTACTGTTGATTCTTCAGCACCTTAGCCAAGCCCGTGGCATCTAGGAGGTGATCGGTAAATACTTCCTCTGAGATATTGGTGGGAAGACAGACACAAAAAAGTTTACTTTAAACAATGGGACTGTTTTTTCCCCCTTTGATAATTTTTACTAAACCCGAAAATATTTTGTGTAACTCAAACATAGAACCATTCTGGTTTAATTATGTGGGGGGACAGTTGTAAACTGTGATGGCCGCAGAAATGCTGGATTCTGCAAAATGCACTTGGGGGCCATGTTTATTAAGGCAGCAGTTTTTAGCATTTTCATGGGATCATGGAGGCAGTTTTCTGGGGAGTCTGAGGCAGTATGTTCAAAAGTAGTCTCTTTGCCCTTTGCTCTGTTTTCTTTCTTTGGAGACATGAATGAACAAAAGGCTTGTATCCCCAGGGGTTCAGTTCTTCCAGAGGACCCCAGGGACCCACTGATCAACCGTTGCCCTAATGTAAACACTCCAGTGTCAGTAAGGCTCTTATTAGAAGTCCAGGTGCAAGACTTCTGCAAGGATCAGGATGGTTCACCTGAAGGATGTTCATTCTGGTCACAAATGTCCCAAAAACATGTTTGGCCTTGCTTTGTTTTTTAGATTTTTCAATTGGTTGGGAATATTTAAAAATCAGGAGATTTCATGCACAAATCCAGGTTTCTTTTTTGTGCTGTAGAATAAGCTGGACACTGGGTTTGGATTCCTGCCTCACAATAGTCACATGGTCATGGAGCAGTCTGCATCCATGCCTTTTTAAAAAAAATTTTTTTTTTCTTTTTAGTCTTTTTTGTGACCGGCACTCAGCCAGTGAGTGCACCGGCCATTCCCATATAGGATCCGAACCCGCAGCGGGAGCGTCGCTGCGCTCCCAGCACCGCACTCTCCCGAGCGCGCCACGGGCTCGGCCCTAAAAAAATTTTTTAAATACTCAGCCATGTGCCACCAATGTGTATTACCTACAAGCCCCTGTACACATTTTTTGCTTGCAGCCTTTGCTGTAGACCAGTGCTGTCCAATAGAACTTCCCCCAATGATGGAAATGTTCTGTATCTGTGCTATCCAGTACGGTAGCCCCTAGTTACCTGTAGCTATTGAGCATTTGAAATGTGGCTGGTGAGACTGAGGGACTGAATTTTTAATTAATATATATTTAAATAGCCATATATAGCTAGTAGCTCCCTTATTGCATGGGACAGCTCTAGACATTTAAAATGTTATTGTTAGATCAAAAAAGTACTTAATTAGACTGTAATTCCACACTTTTCCTACCCTTGTCTTCTCTTTACTGGATTTTCTCATGTATTTATTTTTATCTTATATGTCTGTTTATTGGTAGCCTCACCTTTTTTGGAGTGATGTGAGATATAAAAATGTAAATAACCATTCAGAATGAGGTGTTAGGATGGACATGGGAGGAGGGAGGCTATATTATGGGAAATATTCAGTTCAATCAAGATAGCAAATTCCAAGTACCTGCTGGGTATGGGGCTGTGCCAAGTGATCTCAGAGATGAAAAAAATCTTTTATGAATATTATTGATTTCATGTCTGACTTCCCCTCCCCACCCCCAGATGGTAAGTAAGCTCCATGAGGGCAGGGAGAGGATTTTGATTTGGGATGACATTCTGTTCCCTGATACTTTAAACCTTGGAGAACATCTGGGCCATGGGTGTGGGAGTTATTCCCAAATTCTCCTGCTCTGCAAGGTATATGGGATTCTGTCATGGGTCCCTTCACAGTGTCTTTGTCTGGCCTGAAGGAGCTGGGTGACTGGAAAGCAGGAGCACCACTTAGCCCGTTTGTCTCCAGGTAAGACAAAGCAGAATGTCATCTTTACCAGCTTCCAGCCACAGTTGGAGAGCTGGGCTGGTAGATCCAGCTGCTTCCTGGTTACTGATTATCCTCCAGCATGAGAAAGTGGGGCTGTGACAGGCTCTCAGGCCAGTGGGGGTTCCTGTTGTGGTGGTGCTGTTCTCAGAGACATCCCTGATGGGAGGGCTTCTTCATTCACCCGCTTTCACGGTTTTGGAAAGTGGGAGTAGACTGGAGATTGGTGCTGCTGATGAGGTTTTTTTAAAAATTAACTAAACACCAGACTTCATTTGGATTTAGCCATTTTTTTCTATTAATGTCCTATTTCTGTTCCAGGATCCATCCAGGGCACCCCAGTGCATTTAGTTGTCATGTCTCCCCTGTCTCCTCTGGTCTGTGATCGTTTCTTAGTCTTTCCTTGTTTTTTTAAATGACCTTGACAGTCTTGAGGAGTCCTGGCCAGGTATCTTGTAGAATGTCCCCAAATCTCAGTTTGTCTGATGTTTTTCTCATGTGTAGACTGGAGTTATGGATTTTTAAAATTTATTTTTATTTTTGGTGGCTGGCTAGTACAGGGATCTGAACCCCTGGCCTTGGTGTTACAAGGCCATGCTGTAATAAACAGAGCTAACCAGCCAGCCCCAGGAGTTATGGATTTTTAAAAAAATGCCTCAGAGGTGATGTGCCCTTTTCATCACAACATATCAGAGGTCAGATGAGATCCACACATCACAGTGATGGTAACCTTCATCACTTGGTTAATGTATTTGTCGGCTGCCTCCACTATGAAGTTACTATTTTTCCCAGTTTATAGTCTATTCTTTGGAAGCAAGTCACTAAATGTAGATCATTCTAAAGAGGAGGGGGGAGATTAAGCACCCCCTCCTGGAGTGAGGGACTATCTACATATGTTATGTGGAATCCTTCTGTAAAGAAGATTTTGGACAAGGTTCTTAAGATGAAATACATCATAGACCAAGCACCTCCCTCTGCTTGGCTCTCTGCCAGGCTTCTAGGTAAGATGACTGCCATCCTGTCCATTCAGCCTCCCTTTTCTTTTGTTTAACACTGGTCTTATTCCAAAATGTTACTTCAGGTGGATTATGGAAGTTAATGCAACCCCCACAGTAAAAATGTGACTAGACAGAGGAAATTCAAGAAAAGAAAAAAATACTATAGGACATAATATAAGGCTTTGCAAAGTAGCTAGTTTCATGCTAATTTCATCTCTGAACTTCCTGGTAGCCAAAGAAATGTGGGAAACATCTGTTCCAAGATTCGAAGTGGTCATAAGATAAAGACAAACCAGTTCCTCAGGAGAAGCATAACTTTTCCTGATATTAAAACAGAAAAATGTCTTTCTCTACAGCCTCTTGAAAGTCAGACTTTGTGTGATGTAGAGCAGGGGTCAGGCAGCTATGAGGCAAATTTGGCCCACTATCTGCCTTTGTAAATAAAGTTTTATTGGGACAGAGCTACACCCATCATTTGCAAATTATCTCTGGCTCCTTTGGTATTTTATAGCACAGAATCAACTAGTTGTGACAGAGACCATATGGCCCACAAAGCCTAAAATACTGTCTGTTCCTTTACAGAAAATGTTTGCCATCTCGTGATTATAGGATAACTTCTTAACCACACCCATACCAAAATAAAAATGCAAGAATTGTATACACTTTTGGCAACATTATTCAGTTTAGGCTGGTAGAGCAATTTCAGGGTACAGTAGATGAGAGAACCTCACTACAGAGCCCTGGAAGGCAGGACCTAAGAATCACTCTTATATGCATAAGAGCTGGGTTTAGTCCCCCTCAGTTAGCTCATTCAAAGTTAATTTTAGGTCACAGTACCTGTTCCTAATCCTTACTGGTTGTGGGCAGGTGATGATTGGTAATTATAAGCTGCCTTTTGATGCATTTCTTTGTGTGTTTATGGTGCCAGCAGAGCCTATGCCATCCTTTTTGCAAATCATTGAACCTGCCATCGGAGAGCAAAATGGTTCTTTCAGAATCACAGACAACTTTATCCCCCAACAGGCATGTGGTAGTATCTGGAGACATTTTTGTTACAACTGGGGGTGGGGGGTGATGGATGAGGTATTACTGGCATCTAGTGGGTGGAAGCCAGGGATGCTGCTGAGCATCCTACAATGCGCAGGACAGTCCCCACAACAAAGAATGATCTGACTCCAAATGGCAATAGTGCCGAGATTGAGAAACCCTGTTTAAGAGAGCAATTTTTACATCATAATATAGTAATATAAGACTCCATTCTGGGAGTATGCAAGAACATCAAGCTCTTAAGAAGGACTAGGAGCCTTATACTTTTCCAGAAGTGCTCTGGAAGGCTTAGTAATTCTCTACAAATATTCACTGTGGGGTGCAACCGTTGGTGGATGCTACAGGGATTCCAGGTGAGCAGGCCATAGTCCTGTCTCTACGACCCTTAAAGGAAATGAGACAGATATAACATGAGGCAAAACCAGGCAGCTACCAGGAGAGGTTCATAGAGGTCCAAAGTAGAGAGAGATGTTCTGCTTGGTGGCTGGGGTGTGGTGAACAGGAAACATTTTACTAAGGTGGCGGCATTTGAAATGACCCTTCAAGACTGATGGGGTTTTAGCCAGTGGTAGTAGAGCACATAGACAGTTTTTGGTTTTTGTGGGTTTTTTTGGTGGCTGGCTGGATAGACAGTTTTCATATGCAAGGTTTGATTTGTCTGGAAACATACATGTGAGTGAGTGTTGGGTGGTGCGATAAGATCAGGAACCTCAATACCCCGCCAGTCAGTTCTCAGCGTGGTAGCTCATGGGCAGACTTGAAAGATTTCAGAGTAACAGTGATGGGATAGGAACTGTTCTTTAGGGAGGTACAAATGAAGGTGGCTCACAGGTAGGATTTTTGGGAGAGAAGCTGCAATCAGGAGAGCCAGTTAGGAGACTGTTACAGCTCTCCCCAGTTGGAAGAAATGTGGATATGGCTTAGAGATGCTTGTGAATTTACAGAGGGGAAGCCACAGGACTAGGCTTCTCTTTAGATGCAGACCTGGGCCATTGGAAGACTGATTGTACCACTGAAGACTGGGGAAGAAGGATAAGTCATGAGAAATGAGGGTGCCCATTGTGATGTCCACCCATTTGTCTCTAAATGTGTTCTCCCTTCTCCCATTCTCATAAGGAATGATTCTGACTTCTCTACTCTTTCTGTGGAAATTTTCCTTTGGCATAAATCTTGTGGTTTGAGTCAGATGCTGATTTCTTTGGTCCTGACGATAGCCTCCCACCTGCCTTGGCTTGGAGGGTGGGAACTCTCAGTAGCTTTGATCGAAGGCAGTACACACAAGACTGGGTGTGATCTCTAGACTCCTTTAGCTCTTCTACCAGGGGCCAGTGGGGACTGGGGAAGAGAGGAATGGAAAGGTCCATGTATGTAAGTAGCTTTAAAGATTTTTTTTTTGAGTGGCTGGCCGGTAAAGGGATCTGAACCACTGACCTTAGTGTTAAAAGGCTGTGCTCTAACCAACTGAGCTAACCATTTACTTATTTATTATAAATGCTTTTTGAATGAATAAAACAGTACAGCTTATTTACTGTGTTTTCATGTTGGTTATTCTTGGATCTAGGTATTAATTTTTAAATTTTCTATAGGCATCTGTGGACCAAACAGTCGCTCCAGTGTTGGATGGCACTGGTTTGGGGGTAAGCACAGGCCAATCCGTGGACAGAGGCAACAGCCAGACCTTTGGGAACTCTCAGAACACAGGAGAACAGGGCTTCCCCTCTGCAAACTCCAGTGATAGCAGGTGAGGTTCAGAATGGCCAAATTTATGCTTCTGGGGAGTGGGGACAGCCTAACCCCAAAGGCTGCAGAGGCTGGGAGTCCAAAGCTTTAGGCCAAGTTCTGACTCTGTCACAAATCATATGTGGGCTCTGGGCTAGTCAGTCTTTTTCCACACCTGTATGATGGGACTAAATTGCTGTGCCCTGCCTTCCACATAGGACAGCTAAGAGGTTCCAACAGACACAGAAAAGTATCAGGCACCACGCAGGAGTACAGGGCTTCCGGAAGGGGGCCCAGACCAAATCTGTCCTGTTCACTATGGCACCTGTGGTATGGTACCTTGCATGTGATAACATGTATTCAATAAGGAAATAATATACACTAGCTTCACAACAATCCTAAAAGACAGGAGTAATATCATTCCCTATATTTAGATGAGGAAACTAAGGCCAAGAAAAGTTAGAGGCCCTACAGCTGGTTAGTGACGATAGTGGGATTCTGTCCCCAGTGCTCTTACCACGTTATCTAGCACTCTCTGGTTAAGATTTAATGAAGCAACATGTGATAGGCCCTTGGGACAAACCAGAGCAGTCCAGGGAGATTTCTTAGAAATGGTTGGGCCTGAGGCATATTATTAAAAGGGGAGATGCTTATTAAGGGTGCATTTGGACACAAAACCACTCTGAATTCTTTTTTTTGATTTTTATATTTTGGAAGTAGGAAACCCCCTATGAAATATCCCCAGGATAGAGCTGTCTAGAATTTGCTTGAATGCCTTCAGTGTCTGTATTGTCCTGGTTTACAGCTCTGTAAGAAGTAGGAAGTGTTCCTAATAGATGTGCTCTTGACCCTGTGTGTGCCCTCTTGCTTTGTTGATTAGACACTCTATGTTACAGCTCTCAGCAGCTGGCGGCAAATTCCTTGACCTCATCCTCCACCCTGGTGGAGATCCTGGAAGCCATGAAGCACCCCTCGTAAGTGGCTGTCACAGGTGTGAGTGCAGGGGCAGGAGGTCCCAAAGGCCTGTGCCACACAGTGCTTGGGCAGTGTGGTTTGGTGGATTCATACCTGACTCTACTGCTCATGAGCTGTGAGACCTTGGGCAAGTTACTTGATCTCTCTGAGCTTCTGTTACTTTGTAAAATGGGATTTTTGAAGAAGTGGTTAAGTCACAGGCTTGATGTAAGGATTAAATGAAATAACTTTGTGAAATACGTAGTGTAATGCCTGACAAGTATAGGTATTCTCCAAATGTCAGTTCCCTTCTGCTCCCCTTTCTCCCTTCCCCCTGTAACACCTTCTTTTGTCCTATCATGGGGATTTCTCTGCATCTAGGAATAGCATAGAGAAATTGCTTTATGGCGGTCCTCGCTTCAGGTATTTTGCTTTAGTGGGAGTCCCTTCTTTTTCATTTTTTCTGTCTGCTTGTTGCCACTGTCACACATATACCCTGCTCCCTGCTCACCATGTTGGAACCCAGGACAGGAGTCCAGCTGCTCTCTGAACAGAAGGGCCTCTCACCGTGCTGCTTCATCAGTGCTGAGGTGGTGCACTGGCTGGTGAACCATGTGGAGGGGGTCCAGACACAGGCAATGGCCATCGACATCATGCAGGTAAGACAGGAAGGCAGGGCTGCAGAGCTGTCTGCTCAGATCCCCATGCAACCGGGCCTGGTGAGGATCTGTTTCTAATAAGTGTGAGACCTATCTGGAATTGATGAAAGAGGATGTCTTGTTTTGAAATACACTATACCTTGACTCCAATCTGACAGAATTTATCATGTGAACTGAAAGGTTCTGGACAGAATCTGTGTAGTTTTGAACCGAAGAAAACTCTGTGAAAAATTTTTAGGGAATACTCTCCCTGTGACCCCAAGCCCCCATATTCATCTGGTCAACAACCGAGGCTGGATTCAAGGCTTATTCAAGACCCGAGGCTGCATTCAAGGCTCTGCCTCAGGAGCCTTCTGGCACCCTGTACTACTCTGTCAGAGTCCTTAGACAACAGAGTGAAGAATTTGTCTGTATCTCATTCATCTCCTGCCTAGACTGCTGGCTGCCTGTTATTGTCCATTTCCATATCACCAGGGTCCAGCATGCTGCTAGGCACATGCTAGGCACTTAGCACTACATTGCTGAATTTAATTACACTGTTCAGAACTGGCATTAAACATGAGAGGAGAGAAATGCGAAAGGTCCAGTTGACTGAGCCAGTTCATACCATCCTGTCCATGTGGAGGCCCCTGCTGAAAATCAGTACTGTTTGCTGATCAGCTGGATTGTCATCACAGAAATGTAAAATCAATAACTGATTTGAATAAGCATATAATTAATACTCAGTTCTCTCTTTGAGCGTCTCAATGTGCTGTTTTGCATACCCTTTGCCTGATATCTTTATATACTCCTACCTCCTTGAGAATACTATTTCCTTGTTCATATAATGTAATGCCACTACAACAGATGAAATGAATGAGCTGGAGGTACATGTGCCAACATGGATAAATATCAGAAGCATGATGTGAACTGAAAACCAATTTATTATGCTCTTTATTTAAAATTTATAATCCCACAAGAATACCTCATATTCTCTATCAGTACATGTCTATATAATAAAATTATTAAAACATGCATGAGAATAATGTTACACTAACCATTTATTTCTGGGAGAGAGGAAGAGGAATGGGACTTGGGAGCGTCCATAGAGATTTTTTTTTTTAAATCAAAAGATTTGAAGTCAGTATAGTAAAATGTTAAATTTATTAAGGCAGAATAGTGGTATACCTGGATTTTCTTTATGCTTTTCTATGTGTTTGAAATATTTGATGATATTATGAGTGTACACTTTCTAATATAACTTAAACCAGGCACAACATTTAACAAGGTATAATCATCATGTCTAGTCATGGGGTGGAGGGAGGGTCTCCTCAGTGCTCCTCTCACTCCCTTGGCTCCAGTGCATGACTGAGATGTAGTCTCCTAAGATGTCCCTCTGCGGGAATTTCAGAGTTTCAACGTCTCTCCTAGAAAATGCTGGAAGAACAGCTCATCATGCATGCATCTGGAGAAGCCTGGCGGACCTTCATCTATGGCTTCTATTTCTACAAGATAGTTATGGACAAAGAGCCCGACCGAGGTCAGAGCCACGGCTAATGCGGTTGCCCACAGGGGCGGGTGTTCTTCCTGACTTGCTCTTTCACATGATGGTGCTTCTTGAGCTCTCCGTGTGATTTTGTATTCTGAGTTGACAGATCTGTCAACTTCCTTGAGCATTTGTACTTAATTTAAGCATAACTGGAGTGACAAGGGTTTCTTGAGCTACAGCATGTTCTTGGTGAGGACAGTGTGGGTGGAAGATAAACCTAAGAGAGGCCAAGGGACTTGGTGTGAGGAAATTCCCATGGGTCATTTTTTGGTAGCTGTTTTTAATTATAGCACCTCTCCCCACCCCTACCCCCAGTGCAGGTAGTTCTGATTATAACATGATGAATTCCAATTTGTGATTTATAGCACTTTTCACTTGGTGGGTCTCCAGAGTCCATTTCTTCCCCTAGGAAGACTATAAAGTTTTCCAAGATATATTTTAAGTTATTTATTTATTTATTTATTTTTTAATGAGGAAAAGTAATCCCCTAAAGGGCAACAATTTATAGCATGGTCAGAGCTGGCTGGCATAACTCCGGATTCAGACCAGCATCTCCAGGACACCCAGAGCACGTGGGGAACCTTGGCTGTAAGTGACCCCCATCCTGCAAACAGGTGGTTTCTGTACCTCTGGGTTTAAGAAATCCTACATGAAATAGCTGGTGACACTCACTGTGCTGTTTTATCCAAGGACATGTCGGAAGTGGGCCTGTGAGGGTCTTTTCTCCCTGTAGCCGCTAGGATGTTCATCAACACCTTTTCCCTAGTTTTTTTTTTTTTTTTTTTTTTTTTTTGCTGGCTTATATGGGGATCCCTTAAATCCCAAGTTTGACCAATGGATACCTATTTTACCTTCAAGTGGGAAAAAAAAACAGGTTAACAGGTTACCATTATATTCTCTGAAGTAGAAGTATGAAACTGAGGATAAAATTTTTTTTTAATTGAAGTTAAGTTCACATAACATAAAATTAATCATTTAAAAATGAACAATTCAGGGGCATTTAGTATATTTACAGTGTTGTGCAGCCATCACTTCTCTCTAGTTCCAGACCATATTCATCACCCCAGGAGGAAATCCTGTACCCATTAGCAGTCACTCCCCAGTCCTTCCTCCTCCTTCCCTTTAAAACTTTGCCTGTTCTAGACATTTCATATCATTGGACTCATACGATATGTGGTCTTTGTGTCTGGTTTCTTTTACTCAGCATAATGTTTTCAAGGCTCATCCATGTTGTAGCATGTATCAGTAAGAAAATAAGCATTTGTGCCTCTGCTTTTCCCAGTGGCCATGCAACAGCCCGCCTCCACCTGGCACACGGCAGGGGTGGATGACTTTGCCAGTTTCCAGCGCAAGTGGTTTGAAGTGGCCTTTGTGGCAGAAGAGCTCTTGCACTCCGAGATTCCTGCCTTCCTCCTGCCCTGGCTGCCCAGCCGGCCAGCCTCCTATGCAAGCAGGCACAGCTCCTTTAGCCGCAGTTTTGGAGGACGGAGCCAGGCGGCTGCACTTTTAGGTAGATGGCTAACCCAGTTGAGGTCTGGGGAGGCACTGGCGAGTGGCTGGGGGAGGGTGGTGGCCAGGGAATGATGCCACATGGACTGGGGTGAGAGCCACTGTGGCTGTCGCACTACCTACTGTGTCTGTGGGCGCCTGTGCTGGCTTCCACTGGCTGAGTGGGTCCAGTTTCATTATTGTCCTCACCAGCAAACAGTGTTTATCACCTCTTGAATCAGATGCATGGTGCCAAACCTGCATGTATAGGAGAGAATAGAAAATGTGACCACTTTTCCCAAGAGGTTCTCAGTGAGCACCAGCTCACTGCAGGTTGTTTCTGCCAGAGGGCTTCTCTTGAACTGTAGCATCCTAGGATCTCAGAAGAGGAGGAACTTAGAAGGTCATCCATTCCAGACACTCGTGCTGGGCATGAATATCCCCTCCTTCCTTTCTCTCCAAATATGCTTACCACATTGAGGGATGTCAGCTAGAGTTCTCCCCTCCTTTCCACAGTTCCTGCAGCATTAAGATAGGGGTGAACACCTGCTTATTGAAAGGTAGTGACCTCTGATAGGAAATGGTTACTCTGGAGGACCCAACTGATGGGTTGAGAATACATGCTCTGGGCGAGGTACCATGGTAACATAGACCAAATTCCAGTAAAATTCTGGTATGTTTGCCTATAAATATCCAGCTAATTGGAATTCTTACTTAGCTGATAGAATGGAAACGTTGATAGGCATCACAGTTCTGAGCCTCTGATTCACTTGGATCTGGGTGTGGATCTGACCTCACCTTACACCCTCACCCCAGCTTCGCCCAGTGTTGTGTATGAGGAGTGAAGGGGTGGAGAGGACAGGACAGAACCATGCAAAAAGTGGCTCCTCCTCCTTTCACCCAGGCAGTCATGACTTAGACCTTCTCTCTTTTGTTGCATTTCTAATTCTCTACCTCCTTGAAGTCTCTTGGGATCAAAGAGGCCACATACTTACTGTTA
The DNA here is from genome assembly GCF_027409185.1 of Cynocephalus volans. Taxonomy (NCBI): domain Eukaryota; kingdom Metazoa; phylum Chordata; class Mammalia; order Dermoptera; family Cynocephalidae; genus Cynocephalus; species Cynocephalus volans. The sequence goes on from NC_084461.1 coordinate 205,333,245, forward strand.
TCCTGGGGTACTCATTTTCGGCAACCTAAGCTACCTAGAGCACCACCAGGGCCTGAGACCAAAGGCCTTTGAAGACGGAATAACAAGCAGCAAGCTCGTGCATCTTATGCCATAAAGGGCCTATTAGAAGCCGCAAATAAAAGTGCAGGTACCCTGACACCAGTGGGAAGCAAAAGCCAATAGTCCAATAATGAAGGTGGAGTCGGGAAAACTTTCTATTGCAAATATAACAAGTACAAGAACTCAATAAGTATAGCGTTAGTCTTTTATTTATAGCAGTGGATTGCATGTGGGAAGCTTCTCAAAAAACTTAAATTTTATGCCCTTTTAAATCCTACTCTTTCCTTACAGATAGAAATTAAGAATTTTCATCTTCTCCAAGGAACAAGGAGCTAAGCCTGAAAGCTAGGTGCTTTCAGATATGTACTGAAGAGAGTCGAAAAGTCAACCTCCCACTCTCTTCCAGGTTACTTTCTGAGACAGACGCAATGAGTTACTTTAAATAAATATCGGATCATGTATGGTGACACTTTATTTGCCTGACAGCTAGAGGAAGCAAAAGGTTTCTGAAGAACCCAAATAAATGCTACAAATTTGTGTCACCCGCTTGTAATGAGAGGCCTTGGACCAGCATATAGAGCCTGTTTACTCTTACTGAGTTCTTACAATTTTGGCTACAGGTCACTCAGTAACACCCAGATAAGAGGCAGAGAATTAGGGGCATGTAACGGCAGCAGGTGTACTAACACATTTTAGCAAAATGTTTTGCAAAAGAAATGTTACATTTTGGTCCTTTTAAGGTGGGAGGTTACTATCATTTATTTAGAAAACTTTCTTTTCTTGAAAGTGTTCGATAAACAGAATTATTCTATTTTTTTTTTTTTTTTTTAAAGATGACCGGTAAGGGGATCTTAACCCTTGACTTGGTGTTGTCAGCACCACACTCAGCCAGTGAGCGAACCGGCCATCCGTATATGGGATCCGAACCCGGGGCCTTGGTGTTATCAACACCGCACTCTACCGAGTGAGCCACGGGCCGGCCCAACAGAATTATTCTAATGTGAATCTTCTGCAGAGTGTAAAACCTTAGAGCGGGGTTTCTCAGCCTCTGCAGTACAGACATTTGGGGCCAGATAATTCTTTGTTGTGGGGAGCTGTGCTGTCCATTGTAGGATGTTTAGCAGCATCCCTAACCTCAACCTGCTAGATACCAGTAGCACCCCCACCACCACGCAGTATGACAGAATGTCTCCTGATATTGCCAGATATCCTCTGGTTGGTGCAAAGTTGCCCCCAGTTGAGAACCACTGCCCTAGGGGCAATTGAAGGATTCCAGTAAGGAGCCAAGATTGGAGAGCTCAGCAAAACCTGAGAGGCTTTGAAGCTCTACAGAGTCAGTAACTTCTCTAAGCAGGTGTGAGGTTGAAGTGTCGTAACAGGTGTTTTCAGAGCTTGAGGGTAGAATGAATGGTCAGAGTGGGAGCTGAGATGATAGGAGAGAGTGATATTCTCTGCTACGTTCTGGTCCCTGGGCTCCTTTTGTCCCTTTAGCGGTGGTGGTTGTGGTTGCTTCGGCCCCACCTGTCATGGTGCGTGGTAATAACAACATTAATGCTGTGATTCCTAGAGCATTTATGTGTCAGGCACTGTACTAAGCAGAAAATTATTTCGTTTAATCTTCATCTCAGTCCTGTGATAGATACTATGATTTATGTTTTAGAGTTCAAGAAATTGAGGCTTAGAAAGGTGAGGTAATTTGCCCAAAGCTCTGCATCTACTAAATGCTAGAGCTGGAGTTTATTCTCAGGTTTGCCTGGCCTGATGCCTGAGCTCTAGCCATACTGCACTTCAACCTCAGGAAGACAAAAGTCAAAGCCTGTCAGGACCTCAGGTGATTTGCATGATGGCCCGTGTCCAGGGCTCCTGTCCTCAAACCAGTTCCCAGCCCCTTGCTACAAAACTGCAGCTCTCTTAGTGTGGCTTTTCTTCCCCTCTCTGCCACCCCAACTGGTCTTTTCAGCATGTTCCCTCCAGTCCTGACTCCAACAACTCTTTGACCCCTACCAGGACCTACAACAATTGATCTTGTCACCTTTCTGTTCTCCCTCACCTGCCTCATGTTTCCACTTCCCTCGTTACATGGCTTAGAGCCACCAAGCCTCTAACCCCTGCTCCCTAACCCCACCTTCAGTGTCCTGTGTCACTGAGAAAACTGAAGTAATCAGAAGTAAACTTCAGATTCACACTTGCCCTTGCTGGTAGCTATGTCTGTCCCCACTCCTCTTCCTTCTCCCCTGCACTGTGGATGCACCACCCCTGGTCCTGTCTGAGGTCATTGTCTCCAGTTGTGCACAAGACCCCAGCCTTTGCAGTGCTGGGGCAGCACTCTGACAGTCATCCCCTCTCTCTGAATGCTCCCTCTCTGCTAAAGCATCCGTATCAATCTGCTATAGGCACACACACTCTACTCTTGGCAAAAGCAAAAAAGCTCAGCCTGCTCCTCTGGGCTTGCCATATTTCTCTGTCCCCAAAGTGAACAAGTTAGTTCTCATGAAACTTAAGTGATGACTTAGTGAACTCACCAAAAACTGCAACTCATCTGGGCTCTCATCCTTGTCAAGATTTTAAGCCTGCTGGAAGTATCTGTATCACCACCTCTAACCCCTGAAAGAATACAGTGTCCAAGACCAGAGAGCAAAGCTTTCTTTCTTTGATTTGGGATATTGAGTAAAGAGTTAGTGTAGTGGTGTCATGAATCAGGAACATGAGGCAGAGACAGAATCTAGTTTTGATGAGCCTTTTAGCATTGGACCAACCAAGTTCTTTAGCCTTAAGTGTCACAGGCAGCCATCAGTGTCCATGGGAATCATGAACAGACTTCACATTGAGCACTGATGAGCTCTTGGCTTATGCTGGAAGGAAAGAATAACAGGAGGAGAGATACAAGTGAGGTGGCTAAAGGAGGAGGCAACAGTGCAAGTCCGTCGTCCCTTCTCATCCATGCTTCTCTTGGCCTCACCCCTCCTCTGTGAGCATCTGGGCTGGTTCCATCTCAGTATGCAGACAAGGGACTAAACCAGAAGTGAAGCAATGCTCTCAGAGACACCTGGCTAGTAAATGGCAAAGCTTAGATCTTCTGACTCCAAATCAAGACCTTTTTCTATTTTGCATGTTCTAGTGTTGAGAGAATGGTAAGTGGTGCACCTGGCAGTTGAATGCCCGGATGCCATTCAGTGCCCTGGCTGGAGCTCCCATGCCTCCCAACAGAAGCTTGTTAATATTGCTGACTCAGGAGCCATTTTATCCTTGTCAGTGATAAAAGCCACTCAAGGCTTCTCCCTGCACACCCCAGAACTAAGCTGACTACTTCAGATAAAAATAAAAATAAAAAAAATAAAAATCAGTGAACTCATGGGTACATGGCAGACTGAGGGGCAGGTAATAGTTTATAGAAACCCTAGGTCTGGCAATGCCCAGCCAGGCAGAGAAGAGCCCTGACGTTTTACTTCTGAGCCTAGTTCAGATCTTTAGTCTGGTCAGGAACTTGATTGTCTGACAGTCTCTAAAATATCCCTATCTTGGGTTGAGTAGGATTTCTGAGCAGGGACCCCAGATAGGATGAGCAAGTTTGGTACTGACCCAGAATCCTTGAGCAACCCCCTGATGGTGGAACAAGGTGTTAAGCTTCATTATGAGGTTTCATTTCTTGAGAAAAAGGTTATAAAACTATTGCCTTCCTGGGTTGAAGCCAGAAAAGCAAGATTTCTTCCTCATTGTGGTCTAGGCTATTATCTAATTGTGCCCCTTCTTGGGTCACTGAAATTAGAAGATTGGGGTTCACCTTGGCTGAGGTTCTGCCCCTATGATCTGGGCCAAGGTATCTCTCCTCCCCCGGCTGCCATTTCCTCCACTGTAAATGAAGGGATTAGATTAGATTAGGGGGAGGCGAACTACAGTTTAACCAGCCAAATCTGGCCTACCATTTGTTTGTTTGTTTTATAATAGATTTTATTTGCTTATTAGATCAGTTTCAGTTCACAGCAAAATTGAGTGGAAAGTTCCCATTTGTCCCCTGTCCCCCCACACACGTAGCTTCCCCCACTATCAACATCTGCCACTACAGTGGTACATTTATTACAGTCTGTGAGCCTGTGTTGCCACATCATTATCACCCAAAGTCCATGGTTTACAGTAGGGTTCTCTTTCAGTGTTGTACAGTCTATGGATTTGGACAAATGTATGACATATCTACCGTTATAGTATCATACAGAATAATTTCACTGCCCTAAAAAAAAAAAAAGTCATCTGTTTTTATAAATAAAGTTTTATTGGAACATAGCTGAGCCCACTCATTTATATAATGTCTATGGCTGCTTTTGCACTATAATGGCTGAGTTGAGTAATTGTGACAGAAGCCATATGGCCTAAAAACCTTGAATATAATCCATTTACAGAAAAAGTTTGCCAATCCCTGTAATAGATAATTTCCAGGAAACTTCTAGAATCTGTGTTTTTCTATTAAGTGATTATGCAGTTTCATATCTGGATGCTTAGTTGTTCTTCCTCCTTTTCCCTCTCTTGGGGCCTGTCTGTGACATAGCTGCCACTGTCCCAGAACAGAGAACTGTGACCCTGGACGTTGACGTGAACAACCGCACAGACAGGCTGGAGTGGTGCAGCTGTTATTACCACGGCAACTTCTCCTTGAACGCAGCCTTCGAGATCAAGCTACACTGGATGGCAGTGACAGCTGCAGTGCTCTTTGAGATGGTGAGAACCTTCACGTGTGTGTTCGGGGCCTTTGGCTCACCTCGCAGAGGGACATGGGAGATGTTTAGTAGAGATTCCTGTCACTTATTTTTCAGTTCAGGCTCCTATTACCTTTCACCTAGACTATTGGAATAGTCTTTAGAAAAAAACTAAATAGGCTGGCTGCCTAGCTCAGTTAGTTAGAGTGCGGTGTCAAGGGTTCGAATCCCCATACTGGCCAGCACCAAAAAAAGAAAAAAAAAATTTAAAATAGTAAAAAATTCAGACGGTCAAAAAGGGTATATAGATCAGGATTTCTCACCTTTGGCACTACCAGCATGTGAGACTGGATAATTCTCTGTTGTGGGGGGCTGTCCCATGCATTGTAGAATATTGAGCAATATCCCCAGTCCCTACCTACTAAATGCGAGTAGCACATTCTCAGCTGTTATGACCAAAAATGTCTTCAGATCTTGCCACATGTCCCCAGGGAGGGGGGATGATTGCCCCCTGTTGAAAATCACTGGTCTAGAGTGAAAAGTAAGTCTCTCTCCCATCCTTGTTCCCTGGGACTTCCTCTAAAAGCAACCACCACTACTGCTTTGTTGAGTATACTCCCAGAGAGATTCTATGCATGTACGAGGGTACTTCATGTAAAACCATGTTAGTTACTTTTTTTTAACAGAGAGATGGTAGCATAGGATACATACTATTTACATTGCATTTTTCCCATTGCCTATATGTCTTCCGTGTCAGTACAAATAAGTCTGCCTTGTTTTTTTGTTTTTGTTTTGTTGTTGTCTTTTGTTTTTTGTTTTTGTTTTGCCTCATTGTTATTAAGGGCTGCAGAATATTCTATTATTTTTTTGTACCACGGTTTGCTTAACCGGTCCCCTGTTAATGAACATCACTACTTTTAGCTCACTGGTTCTCAATCATGGGCAATGTTGCTCCCCAAGGGCATTTGGCAATATCTGAAGATATTTTTGCTTGTCACAATGCTACTGGTATCTAGTGGGTAGTGACCAGGGGGAAGGGGTATGCTACTGGCATCTAGTGGGTAGAGACCAGGGGTGCTGCTCATAATCCTACAATGCACAGGACAGCCCCTACAACAAAGAATTAACCAGTCCAAGATGTCACAAATGCTGAGGTTGAGAAGCCCTGGTCTTCCTGCCTGTCTTTCTTCCTTTTAATTCATCTTGGCCTGCCTCTCTAATCAGACCATTCATTGTTCCCACACTAAGAAGCTATCCCTGGCCATGCCCTGTCCCCAGTCCCGGTACCTGTAGAATAAACACTCCTTAGCCAAGCTGTCAGTATCTTCCAGGATCTGTCATTAACCATCTTTACAGTCTACTACTCCTTTTTATACACTTTCCCATTTACCCAAAAAGAATATTTTTCTGTGGCTTCAACTGAGTCCTGCTCCGCTCCAACACCAGCCCAAGCATCTCAAAGCACAGCTGAGAGGAGCTGGAGAATTCAGAATGAGTTTACTAAGAGCTAGGAGATGACAAAAGAGAAATGAGCACAGCATTGGCTGGCAAGGTTTTTTTTGTCTAGAGCTCATAGGCCCAGTTTTGTCCCCCAAGACATGGTAGGTATCCTGGAGGAGAGATTTTTCCAGGTCTGTCTGCCCAGCTGCTTCCAAATGGCATTAGCATCTTTGGATACCACTCCCTCGGAGGGACACTCATCTGGGAAACATCCTTAAGGTCCAGATCAAAAAGTTGCCCAGCTGCTTGTTCTGCTTAACTTCCAGAGCATACAAGCTCTTCCCCAGCGGTTTGACACTGGGATGACCTGTAGGCAAAATTAGCCCTCTGACCCAATAGGCTTAAGCGTTCTCCTTGCAGGCCCTACCAGATAACCATATCTCAAAACAACATGACCACAGCATACATAGACACACACATATAGCTACCCTTGGGCAGGAAGAAGAGTATTTATTTTCTCTGAAGAATTTAGCAACTATCTTTAAAAAGCACACTTTTCACATCTATTCATGTAAAACCCATTGAAAGCTGCTAATCCCGTCAACATTATTTTAAGTTTTTAAACTTTCTCATGTAGGTTATTATTTTAAGACAATGTCCACATTTGTTATACATCAGGTTTTATTAGGATAAATATTACATAAAATAAAAAGGTTGTTGACTAAGCCTTAGGAATTATTTTGGTTAAACGGAGATCTTGGTTTTTTGTTGTTATTGAATTGTTGTTGCTATGAATGTTTCTGGGAGAAAAGCTAAGAGTGGTTCCCTTCAATTTTTTATATAATCATACTTGTTTAAGTCAGGGTATGGCCCAAACTGTATTTTTAAAAAATAATATTTGACAGAAATCTCATCTGTTTCCATCAACTTTTTAAAAAATATACATCATTTTTATAGTTTAAAAATAGTATCTCAAGAACTAGAAAATTGCCACTGTTCCCTAAGAAAATGTTGTTGATGGGAAGTTTGTCTTGATATTCTCAGTCTTCAGGCAAGTGGCCTTTGAGCATTTGCTAGAGAGTGGCTCTTATTCTGTCAGGTCAGGGCGTATTGCTTTTGGCCAGAGGCCACCACAGTTATCTCCTACCCTACCGTCATGTTCCTTTCAGACAGACTGAGTGGATTGTTTTCCTGTTTGGTACTTTGCACTTACTAAATTCCTGATAAAGGACAGAATTTGAAGAACTTAACCTATATCCTGTGACCTTCCTTTGACATCCCATAGAATGAGAAGTGTTTCAGCTCTGTCTAGTCTATTCCTTCCCAAACAAACACTGACATTGCAGAAGCCTGGGCCATGAAGAAGAGCCATGGGCTTAATTCTCAGTTTTTCTAGTATTTGTCAGGAGGTTAAACTGTGCTCTTTCCTGTCCGGGACTGGTTTGGAGCCAGTGATCGTGAGTAAATGAACACACCAACCAATATGTGTATTGCTGCTCTGGCAGGTTTGTTCCTTGGGAAGTATTTTCTCTTGTCTGAAAAAACTTTGAAATAACACTGTTTGTTTCTGTACTTTCCACCAGGTCCAAGGTTGGCATCGAAAAGCCACCTCCTGTGGCTTTTTGTTGGTCCCAGTTTTGGAGGGTCCTTTTGCCCTGCCCAGTTACCTGTATGGCGATCCCCTTCGAGCCCAGCTCTTCATTCCGCTCAACATCAGCTGCTTGCTCAAAGAGGGCAGTGAGCATCTGTTTGATAGTAAGCAGTACTCCCCTCTGGAGGTTCTGTCTCAGTGAGTAAGGCCCCTTCCCCTCACCAAGGACACCTCTCTATGTATCTGACATGGGCTAGTGAAAGAAAGAGCCTTTCAATGGGGGGCCAAAAGGATCGGTTTTAATCCTGTTCTTCACTTAGTGCCTGGGTAACCCAGGACAAATCATTTAATGTCTCTGAGCCTTGAGTTCCAAATTTTTTAAATGGGAGTGTCTAGAGCTGCCTTACCAACTCAGGAAGACTGTCATAAGGCTTGGAGCAGAGTGGGGGGTGAGAGAGGGTGTTATGGACTGTAAATCACAAGTGACACTGGTATTCTCCCATGCTCACCTTTCATATGCTCCAACCTAACTGGTTTGGGCTGGGGGGATTTGAACCTCATAGGAGGCTTGCATGTGCTGTTTGTGCAAAAGGGCCCCAAAGAGGGGGCATTGAAAGCAAAACAGGAAAGTGTCCTTTTACGCAAAGCTGTAGCGTGTCAGTCCCTGGAATAGTGCACGTGACTCAAGTCCCACATCTCAAGGAAGGCAAAGCAGAGCAGGAGGAGACTTGGAGGAGAACAGTAGGACCCAGATCAGGACCTTTCCCTCAGAAGTGGGGTTGTCGACCGGAAAGGGAGCACACAGGGCTTACCCCAACCTGCTGCTCAACCCCAGTCCACCAGAACCCTGAGGACAGGTTTAGGATAGATCAAAGGATGAGCTCTACTTTACACAGCACATCGCTTTTTAATCACCAAGCATTCATTGCAGGTGAACATGTAAATAGCTCATGAAAAGCTTTCAGTGAGTTCACAGATGATCTTTTTTAAAACAAAAAGCTAGAGTTGATGCTGCTATGTCAGGAGCCCTGTAGTTTCTCAGCTATGGAGATTATAGATGTGAAGGAAGTAACTTTTAACATAAGGGAGATACTTTCTTCCTGTGCCCTTGTAAGTCTGTGACATGGTCAGTGTCAGAGAACTCACCCAGTGGGTGAGGAGGTCTTGCTGGCTGACATGGGCCACGCTAAGTATTCCTGTACTTTTCATTTGACAGGCTGCTCCCATGGTACAAAAAGCCTTTATTCCAAAGGCCCATCTGTGTATTCCTTGTTTACACGGAAAGAAGACATTTTTTCTATACATGTCTTCCATTTTTGTATAGACACAATGTTCTAAGTGATGGTTGGGGTTCCAGGTGAGCCCCACAGAGCCCCTCCCCACTGAAGGCCATAGGTTCCATGACATGTAGAGCTTACTGAGCACCCTTTGCACACACACACATTCTCGTTTAACCTCACAGCTTGGCTGAGAGAGGACCATTTATGCAGTCCTGAAATGCCAAATGATTGTATTCATATAGGACCATTTTAAGCCAAGCAGATTCTTATAATGTTGTTTTTAATATGTTGAGGGAACAGAGAGATCTTCCCTTGTACTGTCCAAAGACTCTTTTGGGGTTTTTCATCCTCATGTAACAGACAGGATTGCTCACAGGGCTGGCATTGGAGGACATTTTGTGCGCGTTGGTTTTCACTGCCAGTTGTAACCCAGTCTTCAAGACCAGCATCCTCTGTTGGTTGCCATGGCTACAGCTGAAGAAGGGGTCCTAGTTTAAAGGAATAAGGACTTGAATCTAAAAATCGATTTTCTTGCTTCTGTGCCTCTTCTCTTGTTATCTCCGCTTCCTATAACAGTGCATTCAAAATCTTAAAAATCTGACAAGAATGTACTGTGTGTATTTTTTTTTCCTATTAAAACCAGTCTTTTTTCTTTTTCACTCTTCAATTGCCCTAAATCCTCAAATCCATCCTAGATAGAAAATTCCAAATGTGGAAAGAGTAACAAAGCCACTGTAGGCACCACTGACCTTTGGGATGTCTGTGCAGTTGCTGCTCGAGCCCCCAGAACCTCCATGCTGACAGCAGCCCTAGCTGTGTTGCCTGTTGCTAGTGACAACCTGCCGCAGCCCTCCCACCTCCTCACTCAGCTCCTGGTCCTGAGCAACAGCCTTGCAGGAGTGAAGCTGGAGCAATGAAGTGGTTGATGGTGAAGGGGACTCGTTTGCTCTGCTCCCCTCCCCCAACTAATCACTTTTCAAAAATTCATTTTTATATTTATTTACTTCAATTTCCCCACCCCTGAAATGAAGCTGGTAATATTGGATTCCTTGTAGGGAAATGGAAAATTGGTAACATTAAAAAATGAGATTTTTGTTGTCATTGTCATTCTTTAGAAGCAGCTCACATGCATTTAAAGTTTACATTCTGTTTGTACTTTAATATCATGCTCCTTTCAGCTTTTGGCATAGAAAATCATTTGTCATTAGAATGAGTCTTATACTGATTTCTGGTAGCCCACACTGGCTGCTGAGGACTCATCACCTTTCTAGACCCTGCTGTAGCTGGTGGGGAGGGATGATGTAAATCAACAGCTGTCCTTTCTTTGAACCTTGGGAGAGAGGCAGTCTTTCCCAAAGCAGATAGTGCAGAGAAGCAGAGATTAGGCTTAAGGGGCAAGAATTGCCAAGAGTAATGAAGAGTATGGAAGACCAGACCCAGGGAGAATTATAAACCTTGTATGACAACTCAGCATTTATTCTTTTTTCCATTCAGGCTTTGAACCAGAAACATACTGGGATCGAATGCACCTTTTCCAGGAAGCCATTGCACACAGGTTTGTCCCTTAGCTTGAGGGAATAGTAGGAGGGAATCAGTGTTTATCTTGAATAACAGTTACCAAAGTGAAACCCAGTTTGTTCTATTCCTAGGGAAGGGGATTTATTCTACCAGTGACAAATTTGCTGCTTATCTCCAGCAGGACTCTTTGCCTTGGTTTCAGAGATAAGCACTATTCTCCTTAGTTCCTGTAACTGTTTTTCAGACCTCATTAACTTCTTCTTCCAGTTGAGGGGAGAACATAGAACTCTCTCCTTAGCCTCCAACAAGACCCTGAGCTGAGCTTTCTAGGAGATAACATGAAATGGAAAATTGTAAAATGTGTCAGGAGACCCTCAATAGGTGTTGAAAAGACAATGAATGGTTTAAAAGCAGTAGATGAGTCAGTAGGTATTTCTTGGTGCCTTTCTTCGCCTTAGATAGCTCCCCCTAGGGCAGTCTAGCAAACCACGCTGTCTCCAGACATCACTAACTTGGTGTCCAATTGCTACTTCATGATGATCATGGTGGAAACCAAGCCGCCTGTTCTCGCTTCAGTGATCCTCTCACTACACCTTCTTTAGTGTCATATCTCCTTGTTCAAGAATCAGCTTTTACACCCCACACGCATATGTTCACACTCATAGCCATAGGGTGAAGTCCAGACTCTTCAGTCTCTTCCAACAAGTTAGCCCTGTCTTATCTTAGATCTTTTTCTAAGGTCTACCCTTTTGTTCATAGACCTAGCTCAGGTGCTTAGTAAAGGCTGTGGAATAAACGCAAGGGGAGCTGATTTCCTCCTAGTAAGAGGGTGTACAAATTTGGGGTAGAAGGCTGGGAGCACAGTGCTCAGTGGGAAAGGGCCTTGATGTGGGAAGGAGATGGGCCTGGTCCATCTCCACCTCCCCCAGTATCTGACTGACGAACTTGGAATTGCCAAGCTTCAGCCCTCCTGGGGCTGTTGGCAGTGTTCTCTGTTGTTCCTGGTGAGCCCTCAGAAAACAGTAGTCATTAGGAAGACCCTCCAACTGACAGATTTTTAAGCAGCTCTTACGCTGCTTGCCTCATACCTCACCAGGCAGTTGTTGCACTTTGCCAGCTGGATATCACTTGGGACATAACCTTTATTGTCAGATCTGCTTTTTTCCTTCATACTGTCCTCCTCCTGATCCCCCTCAGTCCAGATCCTGGTTATATCTTCTCTAAACTATTGCCCTTTCCTCTTCAGCCTGCTTTTCCAGCCTCCAGTTTCCTCACACATCTTTGACCAGTCCTCTTCATCACTGCACCAGACTGTGCTGTGTGTCCCTTCACCTAAACCCTCTCCTACCTCCCATACCTGAGCTCCTGCCCCCTTCTACACTTGTCAGAATCTTCCTCCTCCAGAGGTTACCAGGTCCTTCCCCTTTCTTCCAAAACACTCTGTCAGTCAGTTACATTATTTGGGGGTCCCTGAAGAGTATGCATTTTCCTCACTTTTGTTTCTTTCCACGATGCCTAGCAAAGTGCCTTGCCCAGTGCAGTTGTTTAATATGTAGCTTCTGTGCTGAGTGGAGTACTATGCGGGAATGTGGCTCGGAAATGACACATTGGCCTACCCATAAGGTTCACCTCAGAAAGAGCAAGAAAAGTGTCCATCTTCCCTGGACCTCCTTTGCTGTGGCTCTCAGCTCCTCCTTCATCTTCATCTATACAGTTGGGGTGAGATTAGTACAACCCCTACCTAGAGATGGGAGCCCCCTGCCCTCACTGCGATCCTGGCTTGCGTTCTCCCCTGGTGAACAGTGAGGTAGCCAGGAACCATGTGGTTAAATTGCCTTTTAAAAAATAAAGATCTTGGGCTGGCTTAGCTGGTAGAGCATGGTGCTGACAACATCAAGGTCAAGGATTCAGATCCCCATACCAGGCAGCTGCCAGAAAAAAATAAATAAATAAATTTTAAAAAATAAAGGTCTTTTTTGGTGACCTAAGGAAGAAATGAGACAAAAATTCTCTGCTCAGGCTGGTCCATGCTGAGTAAATCAATAGCCTTGATTGGAAAATAGAGAGGAAGCAAAGGCAAAATCCAGATTATTCCTACACATGAGAGAATCAGCCTATAGATGAGGGAGCTTGCAGTGTGTATTAGCCTGTTTAATTTGCATATTTGATTTCATGTGTTCCTCTGTAAATAATAATGGAATGCCACTGTAAAGCTGATGGTTTATATAGAAAATGCACAACTGAGTTCCCCGAGGAACTAGTCCAGGAAAGGAGACAGGTATTTTACCTGCTTTAGTTCACTACTTTCATTACATAAGCCTCTCAGACTTAGAGAGCAGGAGCACATCTGTTAACACATCCTTAACAGCTCTGAGCAGGGAGAGCAGTAATAAATGTGCTTTATGGAAATAGAAAAACCAGGAATAGAACATGTCATAGATGAAAAATGGCTCCTCCAGCCCATTTCCAGAGCATAGCAAAGCAGAGAACCCCAGATTGGTGTTTCTCACTTGAGATATGTCATTCCATTTCACTTCAAGGCCTTTATTGAGAACCTTCTTTGTGCTTAGTATAAGAACTGTACAGAAAGGGAGAGAGGAGTGGCTGAGGTGGATTAAGATAAGAACCTTTCCCTTGAGTATGTGGATGGGTGCAACAGCCAACTAGGATGGGAGGTTGATTCTAGCGAGAGGCAGAGGAAAGGTCCAGGACAGGAAGGGATGGGGAGAACCACAGAGGGGATGTCTGCTGGGAGAGCTGGGGCATGCTGCTGGAGGGAGAGGAAGCTGGGCCGAAATGAAGGCTGGATGAGGAGGGTGGGGAGCGGGAGGTCACTGCAGGGGACCATGGAGATGAAAGGCTGCTGGGCGGGAGGTCTGGTGAGTCGTGGTATTTTAAGGGGTAGAGGTTTGGGAAGTCATAAGGACAAAAATAAGCAGCCCGCATGTTCCATCTTGAAAGAGGTCTTTCCAGATCTCTTTATCTCAGGCTGTCAGAGTCCTTTTAGTCACACTCTCTCCTCTCGTCCCTTTAGCTATGGAGGCCCTAATCAGTGCATTTTCCTGACCTTTCCTTAGGTTTGGGTTTGTGCAAGATAAATATTCTGCCTCCGCTTTTAACTTCCCTGCTGAGAACAAGCCTCAGTACATCCATGTTACAGGTGAGGAGCTACGGGCAAAACTTGGGCAGGTGGGCCCCTGTGGCTGGTGCGTGAACCCTGTGGGGGTCTGGCTTGGTTCACAGTGCTCCCTTACCTTGCTCTGAATCTGTGGTGGCTGAACCACCTCACCCAACTCCAGGTGCCCTCCTGGTGGCAACACAGGCCCCCCTCTTCCTCTTCAGGAACAGTGTTTCTGCAGCTGCCCTACTCCAAGCGCAAGTTTTCGGGGCAGCGGCGGCGGCGGAACTCCACCAGCTCCAGCAACCAGAACATGTTCTGCGAGGAGCGGATTGGCTACAACTGGGCCTACAACACCATGCTCACCAAGACGTGGCGCTCCAGTGCCACAGGGGACGAGAAGTTTGCTGATAGGCTGCTGAAGGACTTCATGGACTTCTGCATCAACCGCAACAACCGGCTGGTCATGTTCTGGACAAGTTGCCTGGAGAAGATGCATGCCAGTGCCCCGTGAGGCCGGGCTGCACTGGGGTAGAAGTCTGTGCCTATGCTGGGGATGGGGGAGAGCCTTCACCCTCAAACCCAGGATGAAGGGTCCTGGTTAGGCCCTCGGTGTCAGGTATCAGTTTGCCACTGTTGATGAGTGGGGGCCGTTGCTTCTTTTCGACAGCCTCCGCCACACACAAGTGTTCTTCTGCTTGAGGAGAAAGCCTTTGGAAGCAGCTGCAAGTGCCCAGAGCAGGTGGGAGGCACAGACTGTCCGTGGGAGGTCTTCAGTGCCTGGGTAAGGGGGCAGGCCACCCCCATGAATGTCCTCAGAGAGGGGCTGGCTCCTGTTAGCATCCTTTTCCTCCACCATTTGTGGGGTATTCGGAACAGAATCACCGCTTCCCACCCAGGAGTGTGCACGGGGTGTAAGATAATTTTGTGAAATAGTGTACCATATATTCACACCAACTGTATATACCTGTACATATCAGAAGCAAATAAAGCTCCATGTGCAGCATCTCTGTCCCTAGCTTGGTTTCCAGCAGCAGCAGTCCCTTCCTGGGCTGGCAGTCATGCCAGGTTGCCTGGGTCGTGGTGCTCAATGAGGTAACCACAGCTGGTGAGAGGACTTAAAATTTCACTGGCTTGGAGAGTTTGGCCATGAGTTTCCTGAGAGATTTCTTTTCACAAGCCCTTGGGCAGGAGCAAGGATAGTTCTGGTCAGGACTAGTGAGCAGACGGCGTAACATTATAGGTAATTAGGCTTGTGCTGTAGCAGGTGAATCTTGCTAAATGGGTGAGCCTAGCTCTGGGACACAGACATCATGGCATTTGGAAAAGAATCACAGGAATGACTCTATTGTCTATAACTTAGATCTAGCTAACAGGGTAGGATTCAGCATGTGCCTCACCCATGGCGCTCTGCCCTAACCTGCTCAGGGGAGGTGTGGGGCTGCAGGCCAGAGGGGAGAGCCTGGCAGTTACTGCCACTTCTTCCTCTCCCATCTTGCCACACGGGGCTAATCCAAAGCCCTGTTGGCTTGCTCCTTGGGAGCTTACTCCCCATCCACTTCTCCCTAGGCCTCTAAGTCCAGCCCTCCTTCGTCCCTCTCTTACATCCCCAGGAAAACTTCCTGATGTCTCTGCTCTCACTGCAGGCCATTCTCCTCTTGGCAGTCAGAGTCTTATTTAACAACCACTCCGATTGTGCCAACAACTTAGAACTTTTTGATGACTTGAACTTCAAAAACCTTAGACATGGCCCACATGGCCCTGCATGACCTGGTCCTGTGGGCTGTTTTTACAGCCACCCTGGTCATTATGTAGTCCCTGGAACATCACAAACTCTTTACCAACTCAAATCCTTTGCACATATTGTTCATCCGTTTCATCTGCCTAGAACATGCCTCCTCTCCATGCCCATTCTGTCTCACTAACTCTCAGTTGACATCTGTCAGCTCTTGTCTCAAATGTCACTGCTCCCGAGAAGCAGAGTTGGGGACCTTGTTACATCTACCCAGAGCACCTTGTACTTTTCCAAGATGGGGCTTGACATATTTACACTCTGCCATGGCAGAGCCTGTCTGTTCTGTACATCTTTTTGTTCCTAAGTGTGCAGCATTATAGTAGGTATTGGAGAAATGGTTGTTGACTGAATGCATAGAGCTAGTGAATGAACTCTGGACTCCAGGGCTGGCGCTGCATACAAATCTCCACCTCCCTAGCTAGGTTCCTAAGTCACTTAACAGAACTCTGGTGACTTGAACTTGAACTTATTTAGAACTCTTAAAATGCAGCTATTGATGCTGCATGTAGAGATTTTGAGAGAATAGGTTTGTTAATATATCCAAAAGTGCACTGGTTGATTCCTGGCACAGAGCAGGACTTTGATAAAAACCTATTTTCTTTTCCTTTTTTACCTTCCCTTTTTTCAGATGAACGATTGCTCTTCTCTAAGCATCCATCAGAGCCTCATTTATAAAATGGGAAGCTATCTCCCAGGGTGGTTGGGGATCAAAAGACAGATGTATATGAAAGGACTTACTGACAAGAAGGCAGTAAACAAATGTTTGCTCTCACATTCCTGGATGGGAGTTGTCTTCACTGTGCTTCTGAGCCAACTTCCTGAGTCATGGTGCTGGACACAGCAGTTGCCGGCCTGTTCAGATAATATGGCATGATCATCTGTGATCTTTAGTATCCTGTGTATAAGGCCAACAACTTCCCCCGCTTTCTGCCACTCTTCCAAAGATGGCCTGGGTGAAGAAGGCCCAGAGAATGATTTGGCGGAAGAAGGGGCAGTGGGTGAGTTAGAATGCTAGGTCACTCGCCCGTCAGAGCTGAACCTGAAACATACCTGCTCTTGAACCCCAGTTCCCACTACCTTATCCCCTGCGTTGTTCCTCTCTGACAGGCACCTCTTCCCACCTGCTGTCCAAACCAGGATCTGGGAGTCAAACTCAGTGCCTTCATCATCATCCAGTCTTCCCACCTATCCACACTGCCTGTCCCTCAGACCTACCCACCTCCCTCCATCCCTGCTGCCCAGGTGCAGAGCTCAGCCCTCAGGGAATGGTAGACATGAGGATGTCGGTATGCAGATAGAAGCCCACCGCAAGATGTATAGATATGAATACTCATGCCTTGGTGTAGAGGGAAAAAGCAGTAGGCTTGAGGCCAAGAGGACCTGGGTTGGAATTCTAGCCCTGCCATTTTTTAGCTGTGAGGACCAGGGACGGTTTTATCTCCTGAGCCTGTTTCCTCACCTGTTTAATAAAGATGATGTGGCCTCTCCTTTCTACCCAGCTTCCCTGCACACATACACGTGTATGTGTGCGCATGCGCATGGACACGCGCACGCGCGCATACACACACACACACACACACCTACTTCCAAGTGTTGCTTTTCTGTGCTGTGACACTGTAATTATCTGCTGACCCGTTTTAGCTCACTAGGTCGAGAATTTCCTAAAGGCAGCTACCAGGCCTCCAGTCTCTGTCCAGCCCTTGCACTACACCTTCTGGCACACACTTCAGTCAGTGAGAGTTGAATAAGTGAGTCAGTAAGATCAAAGAAGCAGGTGCAAGTGGCAGGGCCCCTCCAGGGCCCAGAAATAGGAAGGACACATGAACTGCAAGAAGGACCTTGATGGATTGCCTGATCTGGTTTGATCTGGCTCCCTAAATTGAGTCATGGAAAGGACTTATTCCTATTGAGAAATGAGGCTGTTAAGGGCCAGACACATGCACAATGTGCACTGAGTCACCCCAGTGTTTCTGGAAGTGAAGGTGTTCCAGTAAGGCCAGGGCCTTAGCATGAGGGACTCTTGGAGATCCAGTCCAACCCCTTCATTTTCCCAAATAAGGAAACAGGCCCAGAGTGACCTGCCCGAGGTACTGGGTAGAACCAGGACAAGGAGTCCGGTCCTCTGGCTCCTAGTCCAGTTCCTTTCTAGGCATTTGGTTGCAGTCAGTAGCTTAGTGGTTAGGAGGGCAAGCTCAGGAGGCAGGTGCCTGGATTCAGTTTCCTACAGGGCTACTTGCCAGCTGTGCAGCCCTGAGCAAGGTGCTGCACCTCACAACATCAGTGTACTCATCTGTAAGATCACATACAATAATATCACCTCATCGTCCTGAGGATCGCACAGGAGAATGTAAAGCTTAGACCGTGCCTGGAAGACTGTAACCCCTCCGTAGATGTTAGCTGTTATGGTCATGATTATTGCTATAGATTCTTTGCGCCCTAAGAGTTTAGAGAAGGGAGGAGTCCTGGAGGGCCGGAGTGGACAGGGTAGTATCTGAAGAGGAAGTAACCTTGGGCCTTGCATGATGTGTAGGAGTCAGAGTGGTCAAGAGGCAGAGCCTAGTGTCACCACTTGGGCTGAAGCACTATGGGGGAGTGCTCCTGTAACTGGCTCTGTAGCTTCTATGATCATTCTGCCTTGGGAGAGGTCCCAAGAACCTCTCTGCTGGGAAAAGTTTTTTCTGTTGGTAGAAGCGGCCACATTGCCATGAGAGGATCAGAGGCCTCCTGACCACACAGCCCTGGCTCCTGCCTGTGATGAACAGGGCTGTTGCCTGATCCTGGGCAGCTCTAGGGACGTTTATCAGCTTCTTGGTTTTGTTCAGGGAGTGTATACAGGCCCTGCTACACCTAGGTTAGGACCAGTCATCCTCCTAGACGTAGAAATGGATACAGGATGGGGAACCACACAAGGTGTGGGATGCAGAAAAATATGGTAGGAAAATAAGATAGAGTAACACATTCTCCTTACCAAAGGAACTAGAAATAAGCCAAAAAAGCTTCAAAGCAGAAGCAGCTGTCTTAGCCTCCAACCAGTGGTTCTCAAATGTAACCATGCATAAGAGCTCGTTTAAAACATAGGTTCCAGAGCCTCCATTCCAGAGCTGTTGATTTGGGAGGTCTGGGACTCTGCACTGTAAACAGACTCTTCTGACTGATTTTTGCCATCAGTGGTCTATTTGAGAAAAGCTGCCCTAGATTCCCTCTCCAAGCTTCTTCCCATTTACTTTACACACAGTTCTAACCAGCCTGGAAATATGATTCTCAGACTGAAGGAGATTAGAAGCAACACATTGGAAAGCAACACAGTAGAGGCAGAGAGCCTGACAGCAGAGTAAAACGACGACTGAACTGATAGCCGTTGGCTCCGGGAGCTGGTGGAGAGCTAAGGACCTCCAAAGGCCCAGGATCACCAGAGGCTGAGTAGCTGGGCCAGGAGCTGCCAAGGACTGTGATGAATAGGCATGGAAGCCTGTATCCAATTTGTAGGAAAAGATCCATCAAAATAATTAAAATGGAATCTTTGGGTATTAAAAGGAAGGAGTACATAATATATGCTGAGACACTAGGCAAACCTGTGAGGCCCTGCTGAAGTGGATTGAAACAGTGGGAGAGAAAGCAAAATAGATGCCAATTTACAGGGCTCTTCAGTTACCCAAAAATCTTCAGATACATGGGATAGTAAATGTCACTCCATTGCTTGAGTGTGCATGCCAGGCAGTGTGTCGTGCTTTATATGCCTTTTCATCACATAATCTTATCAACATACCAGGTGAGAGGCCCCCAGGAGGTGGAGTCCAAGGCCACACAGCTAACAAATGGCTGGGCTGAGTCAGGTTTGTGGGACCCAAGAGCCCAGTGCCCGCCCTCTGTGCTGTCCCCTTCACCTCTTGGTGGTGCTGGGTCAGTGAAGTGCCACCCATTACCCCCTCCTAGGGCCCTGGCTGGGGGTCCCTCTGCTCCTTTCAGCTGACTATTGGATGTGTGGTGCAGCCCTGTGGTGCAGATGCCAGATAACATGTAGGCACGGCCTCACATACAGATACTCTGGCAGGGAGCAGGCAGTTACTTTGAGCCAGGGTCAGTGACCTTTCCTCTCTCCCAGGATCCTATCTGGAAGATATGTATGGTCCTTTCCTCTTAGCCTACAGCTGCTGGCTTCAGCCTGCAAGCACTTCAGGCAGCTCCCGGCCTTCAGGCTGTGCCACAGGCTCACCCTAAACCTGGCGTGGAATGGTCAGGTTGTAGCATTTGCTTGTAGCATAGCAGGTGCCAAGAATTCGGTCCTACCAGCTTACAAATTTGACCTCCATCTGCTTCTCTGGCTGCAGAAAGATTCATCTGTTCCCTCAGTGATTCAGCACATAGTCCTTCCATCAGAAAATCTCCCCCCACCCCATCCCGCCATGGGAACAAGGGGATATGGGGAGCCACTGTGCAATCACCAGCAAACCCCTTTCTTTCTGAGCCCCAGAATTTTCATCTGAACTCACCTGGCAATGAGTCTGGGAGAAATTTCAGGGACCACAAGGTTATAGTCCTTTCTCCTTCTCAACAATGGGAATGCCAGGTACCGAGAGGGAATTCCAGTTCCTTTCAGTCCCTCTGGCAGTTCGTGACAGTGAGTGAGACTGGCACTGAGTCTCTTACCTCCTCTCTGTACTCTTTGACTTGTAGCAGATAGCTCATCCAGGCTCAATCCCCTTTAATATTCCTCAAATGTCTCCTAAGAGACAGAAAATTTTATTTTTAAGCCTCCCATCCTGGGAGAGAAACATTTTCCTAATGCCTTTGATGTTCGTCCAACCCTGGCAGTTCATTTTCTGGTTCCTTCTCCTCACTGCAGTCTAAGAGCATCTTGTAGGTGTGATCAGGTGCTGTCTTGGGAAAGAGGCCCTTTTCAAGGTGAAAGGTCATGTCTCTCCTCAAGTTGTGTGTCCTCAGAACCTGAGTAGACAAGCTTGGAGGGTGGACAGGGCTCTGCCAAAGAGACTTTTGTCCTGATGCTGCCTCAAAACACTCTGACCCCTTTTCCAGGCCCTGGATATGGCACTGGAGGAGAACCAGGAGCTAGCCAGCGGTTCTCAAATGGGGGCAATGTGCCCACCAGGGGATATTTAGAAATGTCTGGAGACACTTTTGGTTGTCACAACTGGAGGGGTGGGTGCTACTGGTATGTAGTGGGTACTTCTAAACACCCTACAATGCACAGGACAGCCCCTACAACAAAGAATTATTCAGCCTCAAATAACAATAGAGTCAGATTGAGACACCATGAACTAGACTCCGATTAAGTAAGAGGTCCAGATTGGATGGGGGGGGGTCTCCCCTGGTGACTTTGGAGGAAGAGGCACCTGCCACTTGTCCCTGGCTGTGGAGATCTGAATCCTTTCTTGATGGCAACTCCATCCCCAATCTTTGGTGATTACTCTTGCTAGGTTACAAGGCCACGGTGACTAAGAGACCTGCTCAGAGCCACACAAGTTAAGGACAGCACCAGGATTAGAATCCTGGTAATATTTAGTGCTCACGTGCATGGCTCTTGTGTTTCTCTTCCACTTGTCTCATTCATACAGCTTGCTACTCCAATTGCGTATAAGCTCCTGCAGGCAGAGAGGACATCTTGCTCATCCTTGTATCCACCACTGCAAGTGCCCATTACACATTAGGTGCTCCTTTAGCCTTGGTTGGAATAATTCATTCAGCCAACATTTAGACAAAGCTGAACCAATGCAGGCCGGGCCCTCCACGTGGAGGGAAACACATTTAAAGCAGCAACTATGGCATTCCAGGAGGGTCTTGAACTGGCTGCATGTAAAGCACTACAAAAATAGAGGAGGGGGCTTAATTCTGTGTAGCGAGCTGGGGAAGACTGGAGAAAGGGGCATTTGGGCTGGGATTTAAGGCTACACAAGAGTTCTCCAAGCCGGAAAGGCGGATGGGGTGGGAAGGGATGCTTGAAGGCTTTGCACCAAATTAGTCAGGAGAAGGTGACTGAAAAGTGAAAAGTGTAGAAAACGCGTGAGAGAGTTCAAACCTGCCCCACCCAGCCTGCACTTTCAACACGATTTCTGGTGGGTGGTGAGTGTTGTCTAGTTCCACAGTGCAAACTGGAGCGACAAATGGCCCATTGTCTATAACCCCTGAGCGAGCCTATCCCCTGGGGTCACGCCACCAGTCCCCAGGGGCCTTGTTCACCTGTCAGACTTTGCTCTTCCTGGCCCCATATCTGTGTAGGATAATGGCCTCTAAACACACCTGTGCTCTGAGGTGTTGGCCGGCATCTGGGATGATGGGACAGGCAGGGGAATGATTCTCTTTCGAGATGCTCTTTCTCTCCAGGGAGCCAGAAACTCTGCTCTCAGTTTCAACCTACTGTTTCTTCACCATGAGGCCATGCTCAAGCTCCCAAAACCACCTGAACCCTCTTCTATCTCCATATCGACAGGGTGGGAATCAAGTACTCATTTTGTAACTCAGGGGGTTGGTGTGAGAACCTGGGAGATAAGGGTTGTGGAGACATTTTGAGAACTGAGCCACTACACGTCTGAGGTAGAGTCACTGTTATTCTTGTCTGATGTTAGTGCCAACTACCTGTGTGATCCTGGGCAAGTCCATCCACCTCACTTGACCTTAAGTCTGGGGGTGGGGCAATGACTGAGTTTGTGTGGCCTTCTTCAAGGGGTCACAGTGAGGATTCGATGCAGTCAGCTTTGTAAAGGTAACTGGGTGGTACACAGAGCTCCGTAATTTTAAGGCAGTGCTGTAAGGGCTCCCCTAATGGAGGCCAAATGTCCCATTTTGGATGTGCCAGACAGGTGAACAAAGAATTTGGTATACCTCCAGCTGGCCTGAAACTTGGCAAAGGAGGGAAAGAAAGCAGATGAAAGATAACAACAAAGGCTTATTTGTATATTGGACCCCAAACAAAGGTGCACCCATTGTCCTGCTAGAGCCTGAGGACAGCCCCTAGGGAGGCAGGTGGGCGATGGGACCCCCACTTCTCAGAGGAGAAACCGAGTTGGAGGGAAGTGGAGGGACTTACCCAGGGTTATTGAGCACACACATGGCAGAGCAGGGATTAACCCCAACTGCATTCTCCAACCCCAAGGCTCTACCCCTTCGAATGAGATGGGGTGTGGGAGAAAGAAGCCCAGTGTGAGTGGATTCTGTGCTGTGGCAGCTGTGCCGGGAAGGAGGGAGGGCAGTGCTTGCAGCCTAGGCTCACTGCCCAGCAATGAGAGCCACGTCCCCGGTCCCAGGTCCCCAGGTTCTCCCGTTCCTGGCCTCTGTTGGCGGTCGGTGCTGGGAGGACAGGCACAGTCCCTGGGTGGTCTGACACACAGGATGTGTCTTGCCTCAAAGCAGAAGTGAAAAGGGGCACAGTTCCCTTTGCCAAACAAGAGGCGAGTCTGACCACCCCCTTGTCACTGTTGTCTCTTTTCTGCAGGAACCAGGAAAGTGGCTGCCACTTCTGGGAGCCAGATTGGGGGATGACAAAGAGAAGCCAGCGTACTCTGGGCCTGACCTGTGCAGGGAGCTGGGTGTCCGCTTCCACTGCACACATCTTGGGATCGCTTTCCGCACGCCTCCTTGGGCAGCATCCAGGTGATTGGAAGATACTGTTTCTATCAGGTTTTATGATTTAGACTCTAAGGCAGCAGAATCATTGCCAGCCCATGGCTGCAAGAGGGAAATTTATCTGTGGCTTTATTCGCTCACTCATTCACACATTTAGCCATTGTTCTCCCATCAACAGATATGTATTAACGACCCTCTGTGTGCCAGGTGTTGTGTGGGCACAGGAGAGAGGAGGACGTTAAACAAAAAGTTACACAAATAATGATTGTTATGGTTGTGAAACACTAAGTACAGTTGTGAAAATTGCCTCAAAGGCAAAAGGAGAGGCTGCTGTGAGAGGTCTGATGGGGACCCTGACCTATTCTGGGGCTCAGGGAAGGCTTCTGGACATTTCCATGGGGACCTGATGGATGGCAGGGCTGGCAAATGGCAGAGACATTGGCAGCGGAGGAATTCCTGGCTGTTAAGATCCTGAGACTTTGAGATGGAAAGAAGCTTGGTGGGCCCAAGGGAGAGGAGGGGGCCAGTGTGGCTGGAGAGGAAGCAGAGACCAGAATGAGCAGGACTGTGTAGGCTACAGAAGGGTCCCACCTGTTTTATCTGTCTTCAAGAGGAGTGTCTGGAAGGCCAGGCGACCTTGGACAAGCCTTCCTCTTCTCTTGGCCTCAGTGTCTTCATCTTTCCAACAGGAACACGTTTGCCCTCCTTGCAGGGTGGTAGAGTAGCCCTGGTTAAAGCACCTAGCACAGCACCTGCCACGTGGGAGGTGCACAGTAAGTGGAGCCGTTAGTCTAATAATAGTGACAGTGGCAGGCCAGGGATCCAGGCTGCCTGCCCAGCGCCCCTTCCAGCGGCTGCCGCTGCACTTTCTGCAATCTTCCCAGAGCTGCTTCTGGGCAACACAGAGCCCGGAGCCATCATCGATCAGGGTTGAACACATCGGCCTGAGTTCCACTTGCTCTCTTCTGAAGTGTTTCCCTGCTGTCAGATCACTGCCCTTTGCCAGCTAACTTAATGCAGACTGGGAAAAGGCTGGAGTGGACAGCTGTGGTTGGCTTTACAAGCTGGTGTCTCTTTCCCTCCTGCCACCCCCATGGTGCCCCAGGTGTCAGTCTTTGCAGACCCCTAATTCCTGTGATTGGCTGGGTAGCCATGTGCCATGCAGGTGAGAGGCAGGAGTGACACAGAGCTGGCAGCCCCAGGATTGATCAGCAGCAGGACTGCATTTTTCTGAACAGATAGAGCTACCTTGGACTCCCTCTCTTCTGATTCAAGGAAGAAATCTTCCAAAAGCAGAAAGGAGCTGTCACTGATCACATGCATGCCTGGAGCTATGCAATATGCTTTGCTCGCTACCTAGCTTAGTTCTAGCAACAATCCTTCACAGTGGGTATTATTAGCTGCCTTTTACAGATAAGTAACTGAGGATTGGGGTCACCCAGCTGGTAAGTGGTACAGCCTGAATTCTGCTCCTGGTCACCATGACTTTGCCCAGCTCCCAGCCTTGGTGGTGGACTTTTGGGCTATGTTTTATTGTATTTTGGATTTCATCCAGCATGAGCTGATTGTAGGAGTCCTTGAAACAAGGTGGGCGAACCCGAGGTTTGATTTCTACCTCTGGCAAGTGGCTGCAGGAGATGCTGCCTCTCCTTCTCAGTGATCACAGAGTGATCAAGCTGGAGCCGCCTCAGCAATGGGTATGGTCACACCCCCATCTATAGAGGGGAAGCTGAGGCGCGGAGAAGGGAAGCAACTTGCCTGAGGTTACAAGTTGGTCAGTGGAGCAGGGCCAAGCCAGGGCTCTCCTTGTGGCCTCCTTCCTTGTTTTTTTTTTTTTTTTCTCACCCTCCCTTGTTGGCCTCAGTGCCTCTTCCAGAATCTGCACAGTGGGGAATCACAAGCTGTGGCCCCTGGACCTCTTTTCTGTATCTTATTCTCCAGGTGACCCATTCCTGTGATTCTAATTACCTTCTACATGCCCATGAGTCTCAAGATCTGTAGCCCTGACCCCACTTTAGAACTCCAGCCTACCTGTCCAGTTGCTTTCTTGGCCTCTCATTAGAGATCTAAGAGGAATTAAAAAACTTGACATGTCAAAAACACAACTCTGGATTTAGCTCTTCACCCCACCCCCAGCTCCCACCCAAACCTGTTCCTCTCACAGTCTTCCCTGTTTTTAGTAACTGCACCATCATTTACCCAGTTATTCAGGCTGACAGCCTTGGAGTTATCCTATATTCCCCCTTTTCTTAACTCCCATATCTAATCTGAGAGGAAAAATATACTTTCATCTGACCCTTCTCCCCATCTCCATCTTCGTCTGATGCAGCACAACCTAACTGGTCCTCCTGTGTCCTACTTTTGCCTTCAAAAATTTATTCTCTTAGGGGCCGGCCTGTGGCTCACTCAGGAGAGTGCGGTGCTGATAACACCAAGGCCGCGGGTTCGGATCCCTATATAGGGATGGCCGGTTAGCTCACTTGGGAGAGCGTGGTGCTGACAACACCAAATCAAGGGTTAAGGTCCCCTTACCGGTCATCTTTTAAGAAAAAAAAAAATATTCTCCTCACAGCAACCTGTGTGCACTTTTTAAAACATGGAACAGGTTGTATCATTCCCCTGCTTGAAAACCCTTTAGTGACTCCCTATCAATTCAGGATGAAATCCCAGGACCCACAAGGCTCTATGGGGCCTGCCTGGGCTTCTGGAAGTCTCCATGTCCATTCTCATCTCCTCCTACTCACTCAGAATGACACAGCTTCTCTTTCTGTTGCATGGGCACCCCAAGGTTGCCCCTGCCTCGGGGCCTGTGAATGTCTCTTCCCTCTTCTTGGAACCGTCTTTCCAAGATTGTGGCTCAAGTTGGTTTCTCATTGTTGGTGTCACTGGTTGCCTTCTCAGAGAGCCTGACCGTCCCGTCTAGAGAAGCATCACCCCACTGCCCGTCACTGTTCTTCACACTTCCCTGTTGTCTGCTCTTCATGGCCTTATCATCATTGGAATGTATCTGCAGTATTTGTCTACTTGTGCATTGTCTTTTCTCCTCACTAGAATGTAAGTTCTGGTACTGTTTTTGGTCCCCGCCATATCCTCGGTACTTACACAGTGTGCTTAGCACATGGTAGGTGCTTAGCGAGCGAGCACTCACTGAACGAACTGCATGGATTAAGGGCCTAAATTACAAATCACATTTATTCCAGGTTGTTGTCCCCAGACTCTTTTTTATAGAATGGCATTTCCCTGTCCTATGACTTCTTTAAGAGAGTAATTAGTTGAAGTGCTCAGAGGTTGTTTACTTATCTGTCAACACTACCCCCTTCTATCTGTGACTGGGCAAGTTACTTGATCTCTCTGCACCTGTTTTGCCGGTTGTAAAATGAGGATAATAGTAGTGCCCACCTCCTAGGGTTAATGTGAGAATTAAAAGAATGCACGCATAGAGTGCTTAAAACAGCACATGGGACATAGTGATCAGCAATGTTAGCTCTGGTATTATTATTATTATTATTACCACCACCATTATCATCACCATCTTCATCCTCATCAGTCTGACTACTGGAAGAGGCAACTGTTGTTTCCCTGCCTTCAAGTAATATTTATATTATGACACTTTTTGTGCTCAGTCCCCTTCAGTGGCTTCCTATTTCACTTAAGAAAAGGACCAAAACCCTTCAAGTAGCCAGTCCTCGCCCCCCTCTCCAGCCTCGTCACGTGTATCCATCCCCCTTGCTCGTCCCCTGCGGTTGTACCAGCCTCACTGCAGTTCTTTGTGCGATTTATGCACGTCCCACACCCAGCACTCTGCTTGGAATATGCTTTCCCTGCTTCTTCCCCCGGTTCACACTGTTCTTCCTTCTGATCTCAGCTTGGCCATTACTGTCTCCATCTTCCATGACCACTGACTAGGGGAATTCTTATTTCACACTCTTGGGGCAGCATATGCCTCTGTTGTTTACACTTATTCCTTCAATTCGCATTAATGTCTGCCTTTCCTAATAGACTCTAAGCTCCAGGAGGACAGGGACCAAATCATTCATTGCTCATCTTTGTGCTCCCATCAGTGCATTGTGCATCCCACAGTGCTTTGCACATAGCAGGTATCCAATAAATATTAAATGAATGAATGAATGAATGGTGAGAAAGCCTTTGGGTTGGAAGGTAGCCCTTCAGATCAAGCTCAGAACGGCCCCAAGAGAAAATCTGCTGCCTTTGCATAACCAACCAGCCTTCCTCACTGGCCTCCAGCCATGGGGCCTGGAACAGCCCTCCTGTCTTCCAGTAGGTTCCGCTTGCAAGAGTGGCTTTGGGTGGTCACAGCGTATCCATGGAGTTACAAGAGTAGAGGAAGCCTTTGCTCCTCTAAGCTGAGATAGAAACTGGCATGAAGCCACCATGCAGTGGAGAAGTCTGTCTCATTTCCTGAGCTCGGCCGGCTGTCTCACAGTGCCAGTCACTTCCAGTTCTTCCTTCCCTCTGGAAACAAGGTAACTACCGTGTCCTGATGGTGGAGTGCTCTGTTCTGTTTTTTCTGGCTGATGATGTTTTCTTTAATGAGTTGGAGCAGGGGCTCTTGCAGGCCTATCGACCCAGGCCAGTGTCTCACAGAGGCAGCACCAGGACATGGTGAAATGAGAAAAACAGGGACAATGTAGGGAGTTTTCATAAAGCTAAATTAATTCTGAGATTGTCCTACTTTTTTCTGTGTCAGGATGCCCTTTTTTATGAAACAAGGGTGACAGGAGTTGGTGATAGTTTTTCTTTCTTTTTTTTTTTTTTCTTGTCCTTGGTTGTCAAAATCACCTATTTAGTTTTCTTTTGAAACTTACTGGTCTGTGCTGAGCCAGGATGAGAACCTGGGTTTTCTAGATCCAGGTTAGCACTCACTCTGCTCTGCAGCCCTCCCTGGAGAGGATAAGATGTAGAGGAGACATGAGAACTGGCTGTAAATTATTGATGGGCTGCCATGTGGAAGAGGGGACACACTTGTTCTGGTTGTAACCAGGGGACAGACTCAGGGTCACTGGGTAACAGTTTCAGACAGGCAGTTTTCAGCTGGTTTAGAATATAGTCTTTGACAGGCAGGTATTCGACAATAAACTGGCTGCCCCACGCTGGGGATGTTCAGGACAGATGCAGCAGCCATGTTCAGGCTGTGGGGGAGACTATTCAAACCTGGGGACACTGGTTAAGGATCTTGGCCTCAGAATCAAAGCTACCTGAGTTTCAGTAGCAGTTTCACCACTTTTTTTTTTTTTTTTTTTCTTTTCACATCTGGCAATAAGGAAGGAATGCATCACTTATTATCTGTGTGATCTGGGGCAAATCAGTTTCCTGCTATTTAAAATGGGGTTAATCATGATTCCCTTGGGGTCCTGTGAGGATTAAAAGACAAAGTGCATGTACAATGCTGAGCCCACAGACAGGCCTTCTGTGTGTTGTGAATCCTCACATCCATCCCCCAGGAAGCTTCCTTCTAGTCTGGATGAGGGGAAAGGATTCACAGAGGAAGGACAATATAAAGCAGTTTCTGCGCAAGGACCAGCAAGAGTGCCCCAGACTTCTGTGCTGGAGCAGTTTTGAGGATGGGAAATCAAGCATGGGCTGACTGATCAGGGAGGACTTCCTGGAGGAGGCAATACCTAAACTGAAACTTGAAACACTGCTAGGTTTCTGGTCTCTACTACTGGATCAGTAGAGAGAAAGGAGTGGGAGCTTTCCAGGGGGAGAGCCTAGAGTGGTCTCTGGCACATAGCATTCATTGGAGATAGCTGTTATTCTTATCTAAGTTTCAGGGGTATGGAAATCCCTTTCCTTGAGTTCCCACAACACTGTAGACACATTCCTGGCACATTGGAGATGCTTGGTATATGTTGAATGAACAGGGGGAAGACTGACTAGCCACACACTAGAAGGAGATATGACTAGATCAGATCTAAGTAATCTGTGCAAAATGGGAGCATCGATCCTTCTATATACCCATCCATCCTTCCATCCATTCACCCATCCATCCTTCCATCCATCCACCCATCCATGCTTCAAGCAGAGAACAAGACAATGTCACCGCCCTCATGAAGCTTACATCAAGTAGGGCAGGGCTTAAAGATATGAATCAAGTAATCACACAAATAAGTGTGAAACTACACTGTGAAAAGTGTTACAGATGAAAAGGACACATAGTGCCAGGAGAGCACATCACAGGGTGATTTGACCTAAGTATAGAGGCCAGAAAAGGCTCCCCAAGGAAGTGGCTATTGAACTAAGAGCTAAAAGATGAGCAGGAGTAACTAGAAGAATTGGGAAGAATGTTTCAGGCAGAGAGGGAAGAGTACATGCAGGGTAAGATGAAGTCGGGGGAGTGACAGTGCAGTGCCTCTTGGGCATACTAAGGATTTTGATTTTTATCTTTAGAGGTTCTAAGCAAGCAGCCGGTGACATGATCAGATTTGTATTTTTAAAAGATTGTTCTGGCTGTGGTTATAGAAAACAGAAGTGGGGGATGGGATGAGCAAGTGTGAAAGCTGGAGGCCTGTGGGAAGCCAATGTAGTTGTCTAGGAAATTCATGATGGAACCTCAGACTGGGGAAGTGGTGGGGGAGGGGAGGAAGGGATGGACTCAAAGGCCATTTAGGAGATAGAATGGACATGACTGGGCAATGGGTTTTGTGGGAAGGATGAGGGTAAGGGAGTTGTCTGGGATGGCACCTAGGCTTCTGGATAGAACTGTTGCCAGGCAACAGAGTGAAAGCCAGGAGGGAGTGGGGAAGGGATGGGACACACTTTTCCTTGCAGTTGTTACTGTGACCGTGTTTGCAAAATAGTGTGCAGGTGTGGGTGTGCACAGCTCCTCCTCGACTGCCTGCCCAAGAGTGAAAAGATTGGTTTAAGGAGATTGCACATTGCAGGCTAAAGGTATCTAGGGCTTCCAGTCTTGGCTCTGCATCCAGGTTGCTGTGTGATTTTGAGGGGGCAGCTTCACCCTTCTGTGCCTGAGCTCTAAAATTGATGGCCCTCACAGTCTGGCAAATTAAGGACACAAAGCAGCCTGAGTCTTATTCTTGTTCACTGGCACTATTTACAAGGCTCCCCTTGGGATGTTATTCCCTGTAGATCCACTTTTCCCAGAGCCTAAAGCTGAAAAAGCATTAAGTCTGGAATGTGAGATCTGAAAGATCACAGAGCGCATTTGCCCAATCTTCTAATTTTATGAGGCAAGACCACTCCTGTGTCTGACCCTTATCTCAATCCTTCTGCGCTACCCTGCACTTAGGAGGAGAGGTTAAACAGTTTGTCCAAAGCCACAAAGCTGTAGGGCAGAAGAGCACCCTTTGGGGGTGAGCCCCATGTTTCTTTTCTTACTTTAGGAGTAGGGATTTTTCTGTAAGGCACAGCCATTTCCTAGGACAGACGGGGCCAGGTAGACCTGTGGGGATGGGCTAAGATCACAGACACAGGTGATGCTGAGCATCTAGAGGGAGAATGATGAAGGGATCTTCTGACACCATGCCCTGCTAAGGTGGAGTCCTTCCTGACCCTTGTCATGGACCCCTGCTGTGACTCCTGAATGTCCTCCGGGGGCTGCAAGATGCTCTTTGCAAAAGAAAAAAAAAAAAAGGAATGCAGAAAACCCAGCCTACCCCCTGCAAATGAGACATGGAGACAAAAACATAGTTTGAACCTCACTGCTGAGGTTTCCTTGGTGGCTCCACTCTGCTGCTGCTCTTCCCATTGGCTAGGTGTTCTGCTCCAGCTTTAGCAACAGAGGCTCAGATACCCATCTCCTTCCTGATTGGCTAGGATGTGCTGCAGTGCCATAGCAACAGAGGCAGAGGGACCAGTCTCTGCAGAATGACTTGAGTCACCATCTACCTGGGATGGGCTGAGATCCACAGGGCTGCTTATAGGGAATGGAAAAGAAACAGACAGCCACCACCTAAGCTCACAGTGAGGTGGAGAACACTCCTCCCTGGTTGCCCAGGGATTTGGGAGGCTGGTGGGTTTCTCCTCCTCATCTTGTCTGTCCTGTATCTTGCAGCATCTTCTGAGCCCTTCTCTTGCCCCAGGGCTCCTGTCTCCTATAGAAGAAAAACCAAGCCTCTGGCAGTGCCAGAGGTTAACTCGTTTGCCTAAAGTCATGCCCACTTGCAAGTCAGGATTTTAGCCCATATTCTATTGCCCAACTTAGAGCCTTTAGAAGGCCCTTGCTAGAGAATCGAGGGGTCCTTTGGGTTTTAATAGCTATTCCCCTTTTATTTGTCAAACAGCTAATCTTTTCAAAGCACTCTCCCATCTAAGTTCCCTGAT
Organism: Cynocephalus volans; assembly: GCF_027409185.1. Lineage (NCBI taxonomy): Eukaryota > Metazoa > Chordata > Mammalia > Dermoptera > Cynocephalidae > Cynocephalus > Cynocephalus volans. The sequence goes on from NC_084461.1 coordinate 205,364,614, forward strand.
CATCTCAACAACCTTATGAGTTTGGTAAATCAGGGATGAATGACCTGTTTTATAGATGAGGACACCAAAGCCCAGAGAAGGCAAGTAATTTGTTCCTTGTCACACAGCATATTAGTGCCAGAGATGGGCCTTCAACCCAGGACTCCTGAATCCTTGTCAGGGCTCTACCTCCTAACTATTGACTTATCCATACCAGGGGCCCTCCAGGAGGGTTGGAGGGCTGCTCTGAGGGGTCCTCTCATCTGTTAGAGAAGTTAATTACAATCAGACACTCCGATGTGGACCAAGGGTTTCACACCATAACCCTAGTCCCTGCCAGGCAACTCCTAAGTGTGGCTCTGGTCCCCAGACAGGGTCCATGTTTAACTGCAAACCTTGCTCTTCCCCACTCCCCCATATACTGGTGAAGAAATACTCATAAGCTGAACTACAATCAGTTGAACTGTTTCTGTGTGCTTGAATCTGTGCTGAGCATACACGATCTCATGGAATTCTCATCACAACCTTAGGTCTTCATTGTCCACTGTTTATAGATGCAGAAACTGCTGCTCAGGAAAGTTAAGCAGCATGCCCAAGGTCACACAGTAGTGGGGCCAGAATTCCAGCATGAGGCTGCCTGACTTGAAAGTAGCCTGGCTCAAATCACAGTGATGCTCTCTTTGCTTCCTCAGAATGCAGAATGGTAGCTCAAAGAGGCATCCCAGAGCTGAGTCTTTTGCTCTTGGGTACACAGTTTTTCCTCAATTGAGGCTGTAGCTGCATCAACTTCTTGGCACTTGAAAAAGCAGACTCTGAGGACTAGCTTTGTATGAGGAACCTGGAAATAGTTGGCCCCCAGGAAGTGACTCAGTATCCCCAATGCTGTCTCCCATTGCCCAGTTTCTTGGCTTTATGATCTTGCAGAAGGGCATGGCTGGGCTGTTGGTAATCAGATGACTTGGAGGATAGAAACCCCGGTGACTTCCTTGGTGTGAATCTGAGCCCCTGCTGAGAATGAACATCTTGGCAGTTTCTTTTCTTCCTGTTCAACTTGGGCTCCCTGAAGCTCTTGCCCCTGAAATAGAGCCCAGCCACCTGGCCTGCCCTCCTGCCCTCCCAAGGGCACCAGTTTTGGAGGACATGACCAGGCAGGAGGTCACACCTGCCGCTTTGCCCCCATCCAGCAAATGCCACACCAGCAAGGGGCAGGCACACAATTTCTCTACCAACAACAATTTGCGGCATCTTGCCTGTGCCAGACACTACATAGGCACTAGGGAGATGGCAGGGAACAAACCACTATGGTCCCTGCCTTCATGGGACCTGCAGCCTAGTGGAGGAGATGGGCAATAAGTCCATAAGTGAATATGTTGTGATATCAGATGGTGATACATGCCTTGTACAGGATGAAACAGGATAATGGGATAGACAGAGACCAGCGTGGCCTGTAGGGTATGGGCTTGGGGTCGGGGGTTGCTATTTTAGCCACAATGATCAGGAAAGGCCTGAATGAGGAGGATTCGATTGTATGTTATCTGTGGCTGTGTGACAACCTCCCAAACTCTGTGGCTAAAAATGACTATTCATTATTTCTGTGGTGGCCTGGGTGTTCCTCTGCTGATTTCTACTGGTGACACATGAGGCTGCATTCAGCTGGCAGCACAGCTAGGCTAGAAGGTCCAAGAAGGCCTCACTCACACAGCTCGTAGTTGGTGCTGGCTGTTGGCTGCGGTAACTTGCTCCCTGTCACATGGCCTCTCATTCTCCAGTTAGCTGGACTGGCTGCCTTACTTGGTGGTCTAGGAGCAGCATTCCAAGAAGGTGAAGGCAGAAGCTTGCAAGACTTCTTGAGGCCTAGAATCTCGATTTTATAGGGGGTCATTTCTGCCACATTCTCCTGCCAAAGCAAGTCACAAGTTCAGCGTGTACTCAAGGGGTGGAGAAAGAGATGCCACCTCTTGATGGGTGTTTTAGTCCATTTTGTGTTGCTATAATAGAAATACCTGAGACTGGGTAATTTATAAAGAAGAGAGGTTTATTTGGCTTATGATTCTGGGACAGCTGCATCTGGCACGGGCCTCAGGCTGCTTCTACTCTTTGTGGAAAGTGGCAGGCAGCCAGCGGGTACAAGCAGATCACATGGCGAGAGGAAGCAAGAGAGAGAGAGAGAAGGTGCCAGGGTCTTTTTAAGCAACAAGTTCTCACGAGAACTAACAGAGCGAGAACTCACTCATTAATCCCCCCTCCCCCAGGGAGAGCATTAATCCATTCATGAGAGATCCACCCCCATGACTCAATCAGTTTCCAACATTGCCACATTGGAGATGAAATTTCCACATGAGTTTTGGCGGGGACAACACATCCGAATTCCATCAATGGGGGAAGCAGCAAAGTATCCGTGGCCTTCTTTAATCTGCCACATCATCCAGGTAAAGATCTTCGGGAAGAGTGTTCCAGGCAGAAAAATAGCAGGTGCAAAGGCCCTGAGGTAGGATTAAGTCCAGAGACCTGAGCCTTGAACAATGGGTTCCTCCACTTCCTCAGTTTACTTGTATGAAGTGGGAACTAAGGATACCTCCCTGCCACCTTTATAGGCATAAAAGCTGTAAGAGGCTTTGCTTCAGGGCAGGCTTAGGATTTTGGTTATCAGCCACTGGGTGGGAGGAGAATCAAACACAGGAGCTTGGTTTTCATCCTCCAAGCTCCCCAGGGTTTGCTGAGCACTATCTGGCAGGAAGGCACAGTGCTCAGCACCGCAGGTACAGGAGGAGAGTGTAAGCTGCTGATCTTGCTGAGCTTATGGGATGCAAAGATTGTTCACTGCCCCAGATGGTGACTGAGACATACCAGGTGCATCTCAGAAGAAAAGAGCTGGGAGGATTGTGGGGCCCAGGGAAGGCCTGGAGGAGATGGGATTCCAACAAAGCCTTGTGGGGCACGGATTTGGCTTAAGGAGTGGAAACTGTTGCTAGGGGAAGTGGGAGGGGCTGTGGAATTTAGCAATTCCATGCAACAAATGTTTGCTGAACCCCTACTCTATGCCACGTAAACAGGACAGACAGATTGCCAAAGGCACTGAGGGGACCCAGAGGAAGCACTATGTAGGCCTGGAAAACCAGGCAGGCTTCCAGGAAGAAGCAAAGATGCTTCAGAGACCTAAAGGATGCATCAGGTCAAGCATAGTGGGGCAGTGGAAGGAGTGGAAGGTACCGAGAGGGTCCCAGTGGGAGGAACAACATCTGCAAAGGCCAGAGAGGGGAGGGAGAGCCTGGGATTCTCAAGTCAAGGCAAAAAGTTGTGTCTGAAGCAGAGTCCACGTGGAAGAGAGGGAGGGATGAACTTGGGGCCAAAATGGGCCTCCTGGGCCAACTAAAGGCTCCGACATTTTTTCTGAGGGCAATGTACATAGGACTGCCAGACTTAGCAAATAAAAATACAGGTTGTCCTGTTAAATTTGAATTTCAGATAAATAAGTAATTTTTTTAGTATAAATATGTGCATGTAATATCTGGGACATTCTTATACTAAAACATTACTCAACATTATTTATTTGAAATTCAGTTTTAACTGGGCCTCCAATATTTTCTCTGGTGCCCTTAAGTGTGGGCTCATGGAAGGGTTTTACGCAGGGAGGTGACATGGTCAGATTTTTATTTTGGGGAGCTCCCAGGATTTGTAGGAAAATAGACTAGAGGGAGAGCAGGAAGGGTTGGGGGATGAGGTTCCTGCTATTGTCCAGGCCATAGAAATGGAGGTTGCCACAGTGAATGGGGGCATCTCATCATGTCTGCCAACACATCTGCATAAACCCCTTAGCTGATGAAGCCCCAGGGGACTGCAGACCAGGTCAGACCCCAGCTCTGCCATATGAGCCTCTGGACTAGTCTCCTCCCTCCCAGACCATCAATGTTGTCATCTGTCAAGTGGGGTCAGATGATCAGAGAGATTGTCCATAAGGGCCCTTCTGCTTCTGTCATCTTGGGTCTCTCTGCCCATCCTCTCTCTGACATCTCTCCAGGTGTGGGCCCACCATGGTGACAAATCCAAACCCAAGATGTTTGGCTCCAACGTCATCCTTCCTGTGTCTCCTCCCTCCTTCTTCCCTTCTGCCATTACTGTGGCCAATCAATGCATGAAAAGCCCCCATGTCTTCTCTCTCCAACCTAAGGTTCCACACCTGGTTTGGGAGAAGGGACTCAGCATTTGTTGAGGGCCTACTATGTGCTAAGCTAGGTCCTCTACATCACTTGTCTCATTTAATCCTCACAGCAGCCCCACGAGGAAGGTATTATCCCCATTTCACCGATAAGAGAACTGGGGCTCAGCAATACAGTTGCTGCTCCAGTCACACAGCTGCTCAAGACCAACCTGGAGTGGAGTCCAGGTCTGGCTGGCGCCAGTGCTCTGTCCTCCTACTGTCTCCAGGAAATGTCCCTGGGGAGCCCCTAATCCTCCATGTATTTAGTGCTTGGGCTCAGTCAGCAGTCTTCTTGTCCCACTGTAGGCACATGCTGTCCTGGCTCTTTCCGAGTTAAGCCAGGGACTAAAATGGGTCGGCATCACGCTCATCTGCTGAGGGTTTTACTGTGTACAAAGCCCTTTCCCATCTGTGCCCTTCCCACGACCCCTTGGAGACTCTGCAGGGCCTCTCCAGCTCTTCTGGCCTGCAGCTCTGCTGCAGTGAAGGCCACATTAAATATTAACAGGGCAGCTTTTGGCACAGCTGGGCTGTCAATTACTGGGCTGCTTGGTGAGGGCTGTGGCTGCCTTTCCAAGGTGAAGCAGTGACTGGAATTCAGCTGGCTCAGATGGTGTCCCAGGAGGGTTGCTGTCAGGACTTGGAGAAGATGCTGCTAATGTAAGGGGTAGCAGGAGTCCAAAAGATTTCCTCTGAGCTCCCTGGCTCTCCCTAGTCCTGGGTGGCATTCTGATGCTGGGACAGTGCATTTAGTCATTTGGCAAGAATTTGTTGGGCAACTGCTGTATGCCAAGCACAGTGCTAGGCTCTGGGGATACAGCTGTGAGCGTGACAAGGGCTTTGCCTCATGGAGCTCCCCATCTGGTAGAGGAGAGGAAGGAACTCAGCACTGTTGGCCAGGGCAGGTGCCTACCCCAGCTTGAGGCCAAGGGATCCTTCCAAAAGAAGTCACAGTTATGCTGGAACCTGAAGAAGGAGCCCGAGTTAGGGAGGGAAAGAGAAGGGGCAGAGGTTTCAGGCAGAGGGAATGGGATGGGAGCTCAGATACTGGTTCTACCCCTTCCTAGCCATTTCTCTGCAAATTGGGTTCCACCTCACAGGGTTGCAATGAGGACTAAATGAAGCCACTGCTACAATAGTACAGGGCTGGATGCATAGTGAGATTCACAGTGAAAGCTCAAGGTAGCTCTTCCAAAAATAGCTCAATGTTTTCCTTCACTCTGCCAGAAATTCTTTCCCCTATTTAGTGAGCAGAGAAACTGAGGCTCAGAGAGGTGATGTGACATGTCCAGGGTTATATTGTAGGTTAGATCCCAGGTTGGACACACGACCCCAGGCTCTGACTTGGGCTTTCTGCCACACTCCAGCCACAGGCAACCCAAGCAGTTATTTCAGCTCCATGAGACAGAATCCAACCAGTGATCCCAGCATGAATTCCTTGGCTGCATTTCCAAGGGCAGTCTCAGCCTTCTTTGAGATAAGGTCACTGCTGTCTGAGGATAAGCCCAGACCTGGGCTTTGGGAGATTAGAGCGGTCTTGGTTCTGCTGCTAACCTGCAGTGTGACTGTGGGTAAATTAATTTTGTCTCTGAGCCTCAGTTCCCCAAAGGGCCAGCTGAATGACCATTGTCAACGTCTGGGTTTCTGATCCTCCCAACAATGCTGAGGCAGAGAAACTGCTTTTAATTCCATATTAAAGATGAGGAGCCAGTCTGAAAGGGGCAAAGTGCCAGGCATAAGGCTACACAGTTAGCAAGTGGAGGCAGGATTTGGAGCCAGGCTGGTAGAGCCGTCCATCAGTCCACTTCCTTGTGCTGCCTCTTGGAGTAAGAAAGTCAAACTGAATTGTCTCCAAGATTTTTACTATGAGTCTGAGATTCTGTGAGTTTCCTGCTGCTCCCAGGCTTTCAGAGTCCAGTGATGTTATGGGGAGGGCATTTCAGGTTGGGCTGATTCTCCAACTATCTCCATTTAAAGGAGGTAACAGCACTGTCATGAGTGCCTGGCAAGCAGTACCCATTTCCTCCCTTATTCCTCCTGGCAACAGCCCAGAGGGTCTATCAAGGATGGGACTATTGCAAAATGTCCATTTTTATGGAAGAGGAAACTGAAGCTCAGAAAGGTGCAGCATGTTGCCCAGGTTTCCTTCAGCTACTGTGGAAGGGCTGGGATTTTAGGCTGGGTCTGGTAACTCCCAATCTTGTGCTCAGAGTAACTGCAAGTTGGCCAAATTTGACCTGGGACTCCCTTCTCCTTTCAGCTCCCTCCCAGCTCTCGCAATCTTGCCTTCCTCCGCCTTACTCCCTCCGTTTTTAAAATCTTTCACTCAAATGTCAATCAGTTAGCTGTCAGCTGACTTAAGGTGTTCCCCTTCCTGGGAAAAAAAAAAAAAGGAAAAGAAAAAGAAGAAAGACGGACAGACCTTGGCACTCACAAAGAGGGCTCTAATGGTGGGATTTCTGTAATATGCAGAAGGTGTAATCGGACTCAATTCATTATTCATGGAGAGGTGCAGGACACTCAGCCAGGCATCCCAGGGGCTCAGACAATGAATGAAATACACAGGCCCTATCCTTTGGTGCTTACGTTCTGCAAGGGAAATAGTAGCTTCCTAAGGAAGTGGGAAGCAGGTGGTGTAAGTGACACAGAGCATGAACTTTATAGTCAGGAAGACCTGCATTCAAATCCTAACTCTTCCTCTACTAGGACCTTGGGTAAGAGGATGCTCTCCGAGCTTCAGTTTCTCCATCTGTTTAATGGGTATAAGAGGAATAGTTGTTGTGAGGATTAAGTGAGATCATATATTATATTAAATGACATAACATAGTGCTCGACCCCTAGTAGCTGGCCAATAAACATCAATCCTACCTGATATGGACTGTGTCCTCAAATTTTATGTATTGGTAGCTTGATCCCCACAGTGACTGTTAAGAGGGAAATCCTATTACGGTAATCGAAAGGTGAGGCCTTGAAGAGGTGATTAGTTTCTGAGGACCATGCCTAGTGAATGGATTAAAAATGATGGTCATGGGTGTGGTTCTGAGAGCTTAATGAGGAGAGTGCATGAGGAGCTATCTCTCTCTCTTTGCTCTGCCATTTTCTGCCACGTGAGACCCCTGCATTGCTGTAAAGCTACCACCAAGAAGACCCTCACCAGATGTGTTCCCTGGACTTAGGACTTCCCAGCCTCGGAAACTGTAAGCAATAAATTTTGTTTTCTTACAAAGTACCCAGTTCCGTGTACTTTGTTATAAGCAACAGAAATGGACAAATAGGGCCAGCCCATGGCTCACTTGGCAGAGTGTGGGGCTGCTAACACCAAGGCCACGGGTTCGGATCCCATATAGGGATGGCCAGTTAGCTCACTGGGTGAGCATGGTGCTGACAACACCAAGTCAAATGTTAAGATCCCCTTACCAGTCATCTTTTAGGGAAAAAAAAAGAAAGAAAGAAATGGACAAATACACTACTGCTGTTACTCTATGCAGATGGCAGATACCACAGTCACAATGGGAGTAGGTGGAAGGTGAGGGTTCTTCCTATTGGAGAAACTGGGAAGGCTCTGTAGAGGAGGTAACATTTCAGCTGAGTGTTAAAGGACTTAAAAAGCAGAGAATGAGGGCCGGCCCGTGGCTCACTTGGGAGAGTGTGGTGCTGATAACACAAAGGCCACGGATTCGGATCCCTACATGGGGATGGCCGGTTGGCTCACTGGGTGAGCGTGGTGCTGACAACACCAAGTCAAGGGTTAAGATCCCCTTACCAGTCATCTTTAAAAAAAAAAAAAAAAAAAAGCAGAGAATGAGGTGGAAGGATGGGAAAGGACATTCTATAAACTTGTGGGCAGACTCTGGGAACCTGATGGGCCAACAATGTCCAGGGAGAAGGTGATGACCTCAGAAAGATGGGCAAGGATCAGATGAAGGGCCAAGTGAAGGAGCATGTATATTTTGAGGAGGAAGAGGTCTTTACCCATAACCCCAGGGGTAGCTCGGTGCTGAGTCTGCACTGGAGTCAGCCTTCTTATGTGGCTTTGGTCCTCCCAGATCCCTTTGTTTCCTCAGTTGGGGCCAGCCTGCCACCATCATCTCTGGTAGAAGACAGAAGGCTGTAACAATCTACTTTCCTCCTATGAACATACCGGGGAGGAAAAGATGCTTTTTCTCACAGTTGCCTGGCAGGGAATGTTGGTGAAAACTCAGCAACCCTCTCCCTTACATCCCAGGGTACACTTTAAGCAGCAGTTGAGACAGTTATGCTCACAGCTCAACAACTAAAAGAATGTTCTCAGGCTCTTAGAAGATCAGGGGCAGCAGTGGGAAAAATAGTGAAGATGGAGTGGTTCTGGATCCTGGTTCCTGTCCCCTGCTCTTCGTGCTGCAGTTGGGCAAGACACTTAACCTTGCTGTGTCTCAGTTTCCTCATCTGTAAAATTGGAACAGTAGTGTGGACTCCTCCTTACTGAGTGGGAGTGTAGTGGCAGACTGCTGCCCCGTGGCCTGCTGTGTGGTAGAATTGTATTACCTTCTTCCCTCCATGTCTTGACACCGTCCAAACACCTGTCTTTTGAAACATTCCAGTTTTATCCCCTTGAGTTGTCATGCCATTGTTTGATGATCTTCCAGTGATAAAATACCCTAGACCTTCAGAACTGGAAAAAGGAAGTACTTTGCCATCCACCAGTGCAACCACCCATTATACAGATAAAAAATTCAAGACTCAGAGGTGAAGTAAAGGCATTCCTGGCCCAGTCCTCCAGCTTTCCTAGATCACAACAGCCCCTCCCACCTGGGCCCACCCAGTGGGAACCATGCAGAACTTTGAGGCAATTATCCAGATGTTTCAAGCCAAAGGATCTAGAAAATTCTTGCTAAGAAACACAAGCTCCCCGATCATCCGCAGAACTGAAGCAAAAGCCTTTTTTGCCCTCATTTTTACTGCAATTCCATAGGTGACAGCTTTGCCTTCTCCCCAGGGCTGAGCTCCTCTGAACAAGCTTGAGGGGGGCGGGTGCTGTGAACGGAGCTCTGAACTCCACCAGCTCACAGAACCAGCTCACAGACTGCAGCTACCAGGACACTTTCGCACTTCTTAATGCCAAAATCTGCCTTGGGTGCTGGCCTGCTTCCAAGGTGGGCTTTGAAAGAGTGGCGGAAGGCTCTGGATGATCCTGAAATCTGTGTGCTCAGGCCGATGTTGGTTAAACGGCTTTGGGCAGGATGTGGTATCAGCAAAAGCACACTGGAGTCAAAGCGAATGGCAGAAAATTGGTGTAAGCAGGGGAGCCTTCGAATGACTGCAAGCATCTGACCCTTTCAGGTCTCAGTTTCCTCATCCATATAATGGGGATAACAACCTTCCTCCAAGTAAGGATTTGGAGATAATACTGGTATAGGAGGATAAAATGTTTATCCTTAAGCCAGGCAGAGAGTCAGTAATTCATAAAGAAGAGCCACTGTTGATGCTATTGCTGGTGGTGGTATTACCATTGGCTGGGGATCAGTAAGGTCATCTTGGCAGCAGGTGGCCTGCATTAGGGAAAAAAATTTAAAATCCTATATGGGTGACACTAGTCTGTGGGCAGGTGGCTCCTCCAGCTCAAGATAGTAACCATGCCAACAGTGTGAATGCCATCTCTCCAGAACAATACCAGGTTTACTTTGTAATATGTCCCTTGGTGTCCAGACTTCTCAGGCAGCTCAGAGTGTTCCAGAGTATCTGAGAAAAAAAAACAGGGCGTATCTTTTCTGGGTCACCTATTCACTGGACTCCAGTGGAGGGTTCTGCCGATGCTTTGGAAATCTAGTTCCTTGTGCGGAGCAGTGTTGACCACTGGTTCAGGGTGGGATGCAGCAAGGAATTATCATATAGTCATGGTGGCGGGTGATTTCCATGTGCCAGAACTGTGCAGGCAGGGTACACACACACGCACACACTTGCTGATCCAGCCCCACAACAACCCTAAAACACAGTTGTGGTTAGTTCCGTTTTACAAGTGGCTTGCCAAAGGATAATCAGCCGGTAACTGGCAGAGCAGGATTCAAACCTAAGTCCAGAACCATTTTCTTTTCCCCATCATGCCACACACACTCGTCATCAGGGAGCCACGGTGGGTTTTGCTCTGTTCCCTGAGTGAGACCCTGTACTAGGTAAAGACAAAGACCTGGCCCCTGTGCTGGGGAACTGCTCTGAGCCCTGGGGCAACATGGTGTGTCTGATGTTAATCACTGGTCGCCTTCGCCTCGCTCAGGGGCTGTCTGTGGAGTTGCTTAAAGGCCATGTTTATTGATAGGACTTAGGGCCCTGGGAGTAAGTGACCTGTCCCAGGCAGTTGTCCTGGTCTTTATTTATGAGGCTTTGGGGAATTGGCAGCTATCTCCCAAGAGCAAAGAAGTTGTGTGCTGTAAGAGCATGCAGGGTACAAGGTGGGATGTTTGTATGTGCTTTCTACAACCTGAGTGAACATGGAACATCTCTGAGCCAGTTTCCTCACCTGTAAAATGGATATGGAAATTGTACCTACCTTCCAGGAATATTTTTGTTTGTTTATTTTGGCAGCTGGCCAGTACAGGGATCATATCCTGGACTTTGGTGTTATCAACACCATGCTCTAACCAACCAGGCATAACTTAAGGAAAAAAATATGCCCATCTCTGCAAAGCACCTTGCCTGGTGCTGGGAACATGGTAGATTGTTCCTCAAGAGTGGGCATGGATGGAGTTGCCCAGGATAGGGAAGAGTGAGCAGAGGGCCTGGGATAGAGGCCTGAGGAACCCCAGTACTTCAGGGTAGGCTAAAAGACAAGTCTACTCAGGAGATAGAAGAGAAGCTGCTGGAGCAGCAGAGGGAAAACCAGGAGAGTGCAGGTCATAAATGCGAAGAGGAGAGCTGGTCAAGAAGGGGTGAGCAGCTGTGCCCAGGGTAGCCAAGAGGGCCAGGTAGGTGAGGACTATTCAAGTGTCCTTGGATGTGACCTCAAGGAGGACTCTGGTGGCTGTGATGAAGGCCATCTAGGTGGAGGAGTGGGGTCAGAGCCAGAGCATACTGGGTTGAGGAGCAGGTGGGAGGTGGTGGGTAGTGGTGGTCGGGAAGTTTGGTGAGAAGGAAAAAAGCTTCACTGGAGAACCAAAGTATCGTCTAGGCATATCAAAATCAATTATTTAGAATGCTCCAGCTCTACATAATTTTCACTGTTTTCAAATCAATCTCTATCCAACATGATCAGTAAAGCTAGGAGGGCTCTAAGCGCTTTAAGAGCTGGAAGGAACCAAAGAGGTCCCCCCATCCAGTGCTGACCCTTGTACCTCTCACTAGAACTCCTTCCTCATGGAGGGTGGAATGGAAGATTAATTACTATCACACTCTTTAACGATATCCACTAGGGGAGAGATCAGCCTGGTTCGTTAACCTCGATTTCATTAGCAAAGGTGACTCTTCAAGGCATGATAAAGCCTGTGGTGGGGCCTCCTCCCAGGCTCACACTCAAATCCTGTATGATAGTACCCAGGTCCTCATTTTAGCATTACAGTGGGAAGAAGAAAGCCTGGGAGACAGAAGACTTGGTATGAAGGCCCCAGCTCTGCTCAGTCTCCACACAAACTGGGGCCAGCCCCTCCTTCTTCATGGACCTCAGTTTCTTCTTACATAGGATAAGGGGTTGGACAGTGGTGACTTTAAGTGTCCTGCCAGCTCTGACATTCCAGGATGTGGATTTCTATTCTCCAGTCCTTTTAACAGTTCCTCCAGTCCAATTTTCCATATGGCACAACTGAGGTCCAAAAAGGCCCAGTCTCCTCTCCCGACGCTCTCTTCTCTCTTCTAATGTATCTTACTTTCCAGAGCAAGATTCCTAGCCTGAAATATGGCTTCCGCCACCTCTACTGATTCCCAATTTCCTCAGGATAAAGCCTCAAATCTTCAGCCTGTAACTTATTTTTGTTTTTTTATTTAGAGCATATTTTATTAGTTTCTGTAATCAAACCCATGTAGATAAGAACTTACATATTTAAAACGGCATTTTATCCCTGTACAAATGGAAAAAAGTTAATGTTTCTAAACCAATATGGCTGTTAATTTCTATACAATGTCAACTCAACAAGGTCAGCTGGGATAACTTTTTCCAAAGTTGACAGCACAGCAAAAGTTTCCAAAAATTCAAATTACATATATTTGTTTATATATATATACATAAAAAGACCAATAACAGCACTACATTATGCATCAATAGCAGCAACAGCTTTTCTAGGTTCTGTAGTCATCTGCAGCCTGGCATTTAAAACAGTCTGTCATCTTGTTTTTCCTAACCTTATTGCCTACTGTCAGGCCTCTCTTCTCACCATCGTTTCTAACCTTCCTGCCAAGCCTTTCCCCATGTAATATCCCACACCCTAATGCCTTTTCCCCGACTCTCATCTCCGAAGTCCAGTTTGCCTGCAGCCTCATAGAGGAAGGAGCTGTACCTTAACTTATTGTGAAGCTACCCTTCACGCCCCCAGTGCTGAGCATCAGTAGGTGCTCAATAAAATTCTCAGACAGCCCAAGGCCCCTTCCCTCGGCATGTTGCATTTAAGCAGGGGCTGTGTTTTAGCCATTGGGATTTTTCCTAACTTGTTGGGCAGCCCAGCCCAGGGACTGGCACGAGTGACCCTCAGCATCGATGCCAGGACTGGGAGGGACTTAGTGATCAGCCAGTCGGTCCACACCCCTCTCTACCAAAGAAGGAAGTCTAGCTGGGTTTCAACTCAGATCCTATCCCCACCACTAACCAGGCTGTGTGACTTCGAGCAAGCCACAAACCTCGCTTTGCCTTAGGTTCCACATTTGAAAAATGGGGAGACCAGCAATGCCCACCTGCGGAGTGGGTTGTGAGGATTCAACAGGATAATGCCTGTAAAGGCCAAGTACTGGGCCGGGTCCTAGTAGGTGTGTGGTGAACGTTACTAGTCCCAGCCGGGCCACCCAGTCCCTCTTCTCATGGAAGGCACAGTCTCCCCAAGGCCACGTCTCAGAGTTGGGGCGCAGCTCTGGAGCCCGTCTCAGAGTGTGAACGGGTATGGGTGTGTGGCGGGGCTGCCCAGTCAGTGCAGACCCAAGCGCAGGGTGTGGCCCTGCAGAGCCCATCGGCCTGGCTGGCTGGGGCAGGCGAGACGACGGGGCGGACACTTGGCCTTGACTTCTCTACGCCGTAGGTTTGCTTTCTGGGCCCTCCTTCTCAAGCCAGATCTCTAACGTGGATTCAGTGGCGCTTTTCAGGGTGAGCCAGTAACAATGCGCCGCCGTGCAGCAGCCATCACTGCGCGCCCTCCTCGGGCTGCGCAGTCTCCACCCCTCTTCTCCCTTCTCCCACCTCCACCTCTGCGGCGGTAAAATGCAGTACTCGCAGGGCGCCTGCGCGGTTCTCGGGCGGGGCGCTGGCGGCAGTTATTTATAGTAGGTGACGTCACCTTGAAATAGACCGTTAGGGCCGGCCCGCCCTTCCCCCCTCCCACTCTCGCCTCTTTCCGCCGCCCGGCCCGGCCGCTCCCACTGCGCAGGCGTCGTCCCGTCCTCCCATCCCCCCGCGCGGTCGCTTCTCCTCCCTCGGCTGCGTCGGCGGCGCGAGCCACAGCGCGCCGGGCGAGCCAGCGAGAGGGCGTGAGCGGCGGCGCTACCTGCATCCTCGGCCGGGCCGGCGAGCCAGTGCGCGTGCGCGGCGGCTGCCTCCGCGGCAACCGGGAAGCGGGCGGGCGAGCAAGTGGTGTGGGACGCGAGACGAGGCCGAGCCGCGAGCGACATGGGGGACCGGGAGCAACTGCTGCAGCGGGCGCGGCTGGCCGAGCAGGCGGAGCGCTACGACGACATGGCCTCCGCCATGAAGGCGGTGAGCGCGCCGGTAGCCCGGGCTGCCGGTCTGGGGCCTCGGCGAGGAGGAGGGATGGAGCGGCCGGGTGGAGTCTCTCTCCTGGCCCGGGGCGACCCCGCGACCCGTCTGAGCGCGGCCGCCCGTCCGTAGACTGCGCTTCCCGCGCCTGGTGGGCGCCCCGCCATTTCCTGAGGCTGGGCTCGGGGTGGGATCCCTGGGGGGGGAGCCGCTCCGGAACGCGAAGGCAGCCCCGCGGGGCCGGGCGGGGGTCGCCGCATTCTAGCTGAGAGCCTGGGTGAGGGGAGAGGGTGCTCAAGGAAACGTGAGGGAGCCGCATTCCTCCTTCTAGACCGTTCTACCGGACCTGGGGCTCACCCCCCCCTTGCCTTCCTCTGTTCCCCAACTTGTAATAAAGAATCACCTAGTGAGTGGAGCCCTCTCTCTCCTGGTTTTCTCCGCCACGATCTGGAGACCGTGTAATTCCGATCTTCTTCGCTGTGCTTGCCCGAATTGTTCTGGTCCCACCTTCCTACACCCCGGGTCTGGCTTTGTGTGTGAAGACCCCCTTCCTGCAGTCTAGGCGTGGACGTAGGCAGGAGAATGGGGTGAGGGCGGAGGGTGTTGGGCCCACTGTATAGCCCCAGGGTTGATGCTGCGCTGTATGCCTGAAGATTAAAATGAGACGTGACTTCTAGTCGAGACCCTCTTAGTTCGATTTTGCAGCTTGATTTCCGGTGAAGGAGTCATGCCCAGCCACACCCTAGCAAATACCGTGGATTAGACACCACCTGCATTTCTGAGACTTTTGAGTTCCGGTTACCATCTCCCTGTCCCTGTCACTTCACGTTATTTTACGTTTTTTCTAAATGAACATTACTTCTCTTTGCGTCAAGGTCACAGGGGTAGAGCTACAACTGCAACCACCAACCTTCTGTGTTCATGTTCTGTCCTCCTGAGACCCAGGAGGATCCCTTTGATCTCCACTTTAGACCTACTAAAGATTCAGAAATTGTGGGGTGAGACTTAGGAATCTGCATTTTAACCAGCTTTCATAGGCAGTTTTTAGCGGGTTTGATGAGAATTACTGTCCTGGGTTATTGCTCACATGTCCTTTCGCTGGTCTTTTGAAAGGATTTCGTAAAGAAAAACTACAAAGCCAGGGGCTCCCTAAACTTTTAGAATAATTTGAAAAACTCATTTTAAGGCATTTGATATTAATATCAGGTGAAATTGTAGTTGAGGCCAATATTTAGGATTATCCAGGTAAGAAGGATACTTTGAGTTATTTTCCCTGTAATGTCCTTGTTACCCATTTGATTAGGTGTGTTTGGAAATCAGCAACACCAAGGCACATTTGTTGATTCATTGGTGATCCTGATTTGAGCACTCAATGGCATGCTGTTGAGCTTAGATAGGAGGTTTTCATCCATACCAGGAGATGGTATAGGTTTGAGGTCTGAACTTTATGTAATTCTGAGGGCCCTCTTTCAGAAAATGAAATATACAGTTTTGCAAATTGTGAAGAAACAGGACTGACTGTATGCGTTTTTTTTGGAGTGGGTCCTAAAGCTTAATTTTCTTTGGGATAAAGCTCCCTCTGTCCACACAAGTCACACTTAACTGAGCAGTCCTGGTATTTCACAGTCTGAGGCCTCTGGACATTTTTGTGAGGCCCTTTCTCAACCTGTGAGTGGGACTTGAAGGCTGCAATGTTAGGAGCCCTTTGGTGAATAAAGATGTTGAAAAGAAAGAAGGAAGATGAATTGAGGTTAAGGAAAAATGACTAGAAAGTACATTCTAGAGCTATTATCGCAGAATTGTGATAAACCATCCCCTTAAGGTAACTCCTATTAAAAAAATAAGAACTTTAAAAAAAAGAAAAAACATTTTTGGGGTCAGTATTCCCATTTCTTTGATTTTTTTTCACCATCTAAATTAATGGAATTGGAAGGGACTTGGCAGAGGTCAGCGGAAGACAGTTTTTTGTGTTTTAGCTGTTAAATTGGTGTTTGTAGATTAAATTTTTAATGAATGTTATTGGGATGACTCAGTCCCCCTTTTGTTAATATCATAAACCTTGACTAGAGCTTTTGCAAACAGTCTGAATCTAGTAACCCTGGGTTTATGTGGGCTTTCTTCAGGGCGGCAGAAAGGCAGGTAAGTAGACTGCTCTGGAGAGGATGGCGCAGAGCACCTGAGTGAGGGTGTGTTCTGATGCCACCACTATGTGACCTTGAAATTTACATCTTGGTTTCAGATCCTCTGAAGTATAAAACTAGTAATGTTGGTGTTACTAACAAGTCAGTTTTTGCCTTCAATCTTCTAACCTGTTTCCTGTTTCCTTTATAATTTAAATGGTCGCCTAATAATATTGCCTGCTTGTAATGATTGATATTTCTTATTCTACCAGCGTCACGTGGAGGACAGTGTTGGTAAGCTTTGAGAAAAATCATGTGTATTGGAACCAGCGGCGTTGCCGCAAATCAGTTGAGAACTGTGATTCCCTGCCTCACCCTATAATTTGAAGAGGCAAGAAGTGTTTCTGAAGTGAGGTATACAGGAGTATCTTCAGGCTCTCCTTACCTCATACTTGTTAGCTTACATAGAGTGTAATAGTGGGAAGAACCATTTTGAAAGATTCTAGAACCCAAGTTCTTAGGTCAGGCTTTGACTGACTTTTCACAATTCATAATCTCTGTAAAATGGGTATAATACCATTTTATAAGAACTATGAACTAAACCTATAAATTTGGGATTAAAATGTTAGTGTGTAAGACTGATTTAAGGGAAGAAGGAAAATAACCAGATAGAGTTCCGGTAAATACTCATGGGTAGGCATAATTCAATCATGTCTCTTATTCTGAGTCATCTATTTTATATTAAAAACATATAGATGTTGATCGTGAGGTTATAAAACAAAAATTTTCTGGGATAGCATGTTATAACACTGACATGCAGTTGACTGCAATGTAGACAGGATGGGGAGAAATATGTTTGAAGGACTTGAAGAATATCTGTAGATATCTTAATGGTAGGAAACAAAACTGCAGTTTAAGGAAACAGGAATTGGAGAGGAAGAGGCACTTGGCTCAACCAGTGGCAAGAGGCCCTTATTCCAACAGCTGAGAGATTATGGGAAGTGGGCAAACGAGCAGGTGGTGTGTAAAAAGAGAGCACAACTGAGTGGTCCAGGAGACAATCTGTGTTGCAGATATCAACAAGGACGATTTTGAGGTGTACCAGAATTTTGGTTGGTATGAAATCTTGAAGTCACATTGGTACAACAGTTTAAAATATATAAAAATGAGTGAGTCCTGTTTCCCACTAACTGGTCATTTGGAATGTAATTATCTCCGTCATATATTGGTTGAGGAAGGAAGAAGGCTCTAGATTATTCTTGTAATAGTCTGAATTAAAAGGTACATCAGGTGGCAAACAGCTCACATAGCTTTGCCGCAGTAAAGTGGGAGTTGTGGCCCCCATTTGGGTTTAGGTGCCTGAATTATCCCCAGAAAATCTTCCACAGTCAAGGACCCCACTACTCCTTTAAAGAAACAAAAAATGTGTTTTCTTATCTTTGGGACTTTTTTTATTAGTGGTATAGTGTCTACCACTACACTTTTCCAGAAATATGGTTTGGAAGTGTGTACCCCAAATGTGTTTTTTTCTTTTATTTACTTTTTAAGTTATCATTTATTTATTTAATTTTATTTTTTATAGTTTTTCATGTTACATGTGGCAAGTTAATGGAATTTATCATTTTACTTATTAGGTGCTCAGTAAATGGTAGTTGTTATTCCATGAGTACATTCTCATTTAATCTTTATAACAACTCTGCATAGGTACTGTTATTAACTCCATTTTACAAATGAGACTAAGAGGTTGATTTTCTCATGGTCAAACAGCTAGTAAGTTGTGAAGCCAAGATTTGAACTCTTGAATTTAGAGCTCTCTCTGTAACCACTGTATGATAATGCCCCACGAGGCTAAGGGATAATATTTCTAGTATACATTCTGGCATATTAACCATTGTCATCATTGGCTAAATTCCAAGCACTTTACTTATGTAGACTTACTTAACGGATAGTTTTATCTGTTGGATGTAAGTCATTCTTGCCAAGTTTGATTAAAAATAGAATCTATCACTTATGGGTCTTAGCTATAGCAGAGAAGCATAAGAGGGAAACAGATCTGGGTTTTGCTTGTTCTCCTGAAGGCCAGGAGTTTTTTTAGCTTAACAGGCAAAGCATTAATTGAATTTGATTTCCTGCTCTGCATTAAGAAATGCAGTACTGTCTTTTACTTGTGGTATTTTAAGGAATTGTTTTATGTTCTTGGCACCAATTGTTTGTCCATATTGCCTTTAGTATATTCTATAAGCCTATAGTCCCCAAAATTTCAGTCTCTAGGTTGCTGGTAAAATTCCTCCTAGTGTCCAAGTGGAGGCAGCCTGTCTTATGCCCAGCATTTTGGTCCTCTTCCCACTCCTTACTGCAGTGGCATTCCCTTCTGCGGCGGTGGGTGTTGGCCCTTCCTGTGATCAGAACCTGGCACAGCTTCTGAAGCCTTCAATCCTGGTGTCTCCAGAGAGAGTAGCATGCATTAATGCTATTCAGATGGGGTTGTATTTAATTCCTGTCGATCTGTATGAAAATTGTTAGTTATGTCAAAAGGAAGGCAAAGGCAGTCTCTTAACAATACAAAGGTAGCTATTTTATTTGGCTAATATTAAGCTTAGATTGGATATTAATTACCTGAACTTGTCTGTTCTAACTTGAAATTTAGCCTGTCTTGTGGCCTTATAGAACTGTGGCCTCACCCTGGTGGGGAGTTCAGCCTGGTCCCGGCTGGGGATGCTCCTTGCTTCTCTGCCAGCTTGGGTCTAAGTAGAGGAGTCTCACTTCCAGGGCATTAACTTGGGAAAGAGCCAAAAAAGCTTTCATTCGTATAGCTTTTTTTTTTTTTAAACATGCAGGGTTCTGCCAAAGAAGTTTAAAGATTTTATGATGTGGTTATGTTATTGTTGGTGAGAATTGTTTTCTTCTGTTATAAACTCATAAAGAAGGAAGCTTGTTGATGGCATGTGGATGTGGGTAACTGTAATAGATGAGACAATAGTGTCTGTGTAGGTATGAAGGATGGAAGAGCCGTTCAGAAATAACATTACCTCTAACTATATGGCCTGGCAGCTCAGGGGTAGCATTTTTGTTTGCTCAGTATTACCTTTGATGTTGCATGACTTCTAGATTAAGAACTTTAAATTTTCCTAAATGGTCCCTATGCTATTTTTAGCAGTGGATTATTTTTATTCACAAACACATTATTTATTGCCTTGTGAGTAGTGGGAGGAGGACCTTTGGGACTTTTGAGTAAGCAAATGGTGTCATAGGAAGATAAATGAATTAGCAGCAGCCAGGTTATTTGTGACTGTTAGTAATTACTGTGTAGTCCTGGAGCAGAGAAAATGAGTGTCAGCGAGTGCCCTGGGGTTGGGAATTGCTATAGCCAAAGGCTGTGTGGTAAGGACATTAGTAAAATGGCTGGCAAGGAGTACTTTCTCAAAAAGAAATGGAGAGGAGGACCTTTATAAATAGGAAGGGCCGATCAATTTAAGGTTTTCAGGAAGGGTGTAAACAGGATTAAATGGGGCAGGGAGGTGGGCAGGAGAGCAAGAAGGCAGAGAGGCTGTGAGCAGAGGGGGCTGTAGCCATGTGATGACTGAGTGCCTAGAGTGGCTGTGCTGAGGACTGCTGACATGACGGAAATGAGTGCTGTAATTCTGGTGTTGGAGTGGACAGGAGGATGAGATCCACTGTCTAGGTCTCTTCTGTCTCTAACATTCAGTGTCTTGTCTTCGCTTCATATTCCTAATTAGAAACTATTTGGCAACCTATGATTGTAGAGATGCAATAAATCTCATCTCCCTAGATTCTGCAGATGATCATTTGGCTGTTTAGTATGTAGCATGTTTGAGACTAATAGTGTGTCATGGTCCTTTCCATGACACCACATTGCCTCCCAGTGTCTGCTTCTCTTAGTACTGTATATGGTATTTTGGTATTTGAAGTGTGGGGAACTGGTGCTAACCAATGTTAATGGAGGTTATTTGCAATAAATATCACCAGTCAAAACTGGCTGTAAATCTTTTTTGTTTTAATAGGCCATCTGATTTCACTTTGGTCTATAATTTTCCAATCTGGGGAAAGCTCAGTTTTCTTTAGTTATCTGATCAACTAATAAACTAGTTTCCTTTTGTTAACTGAGATATAACTCAGGAGTATTAAAAAATACTATATTTAAATGTATCCAGTTATTTCCTAATTAGGCTCTGGCTGGTGTTCTAAGAACAATATTTGATTGCTTAGTTCTTAGTCACTCTCAGCTGATGCTGATAGTGATTCATTCAGACTGGCAGGCAACCAGGTGATTGTTAAATGAACACTAATACTCCTAGTAAATGATTTTTCTTGTGAAGGTGTCATTATAAATATTGCCCAGTAGCCTTTTTTGGCAGTTTACTCCCAATGGAGAAAAAATATACTTACATGAATTCTTGATACACCCAAACTTCACTTACATTAGTAGGATCGACCTCATGCCTTACCATCCTTTTTACTGATGCTCAGGAAAAATGGAATCGTAGAATGTTGGAGTTGAAGGAGGCCTTGAAGTTCATTTAGGCTGATCCTCCTTATTTTACTTTTGATGCTCACAAAGGTTGTGATTTGTTTAAGGTCACACAGCTAGCTCAGACTAAACTCCAGATGTTTTAGGTTTTAGTAATTATACTGTCCCTGATTATACTGATATGTACTTGTACAGTGTATCTATCAATACACTGTATGATATATAGCTCTATTTCAGATATGCATTCAGTTTTAGTGATATACTCTGAGAAGTTAGCTTGGTGTAGTCACAGGATGAGGTATATATGGTGACTCCTTATGGATATTATTTGCATTTTAATGTCAAGTGGTCTTAGTTGGATTCAGTTACTGTAAGATCTAAGGAATTCTCCAAATTCTGTTCCTGCCTCATGTTTTGTTTTATTGAATGTTGCTCTAGAAAAGTGAGGATTCGAGCATCTTGAAATTTGTCAGAGTATTTAGGGCAGAATTTTGATTTAGAAGGGTTGCTTCTTTAAAAGACTAAATAAATATCTACAAAGTCTCTTTACATTTCCAATAAACAAATATATGTGAGTGTTTAAAGGCACTTACTGAAGGAAAACTAGTGAGGTTACAAGTCTTCAACTGGATGTGAAGGGAGCATGGATTTTGGATTAGTAGTGAGTAGAAAATTGCCCTGGACTGGGGCACATCACAGTGAGAGGTGTGGAGACTACTAATGTACATGTGAGGAAGAATGAGGAATCTGCATTGACTAGAGTGGAGGCAGCCCTTCTGGGGAATGGCCAGGGCAGCTTGTAGCTAAAGACCACACTGAAAAAAGAAGTGGGGTTTGGTTTATTTGAGTAGGCAAAGGAGGAGAGACATAATCTTGGGTTAAGAATTTGCAGCAAAAGAGTAGGGTACTGGGGAACAAGGAAATGGGGAAATTAGAAGGAGCTAATATTTTTATTTTTGTGGGATTTGTGGGCAGGGAGGACTCAATAGACAATTGCTTGTTTTACTTTGTAAGAATTTGACACAAATTTTCTGATTTTTACATATGATAATTACATTTGTTGCTTATGTTCTTGAACCACTAATTCCCTAGAAAAAACCCATGATTGTTTAAAATGTCAGATTCTCCACTGCTCAGTCTTCTCAACCCATTTTATTTAAGCATGTCTTCTTTTTTTTGTCCTTTTCGTGACCGGCACTCAGCCAGTGAGTGCACCGGCCATTCCTATATAGGATCCGAACCCGTGGCGGGAGCGTCGCCGCGCTCCCAGCACCACACTCTCCCGAGTGCGCCACTGGCTCGGCCCTAAGCATGTCTTCTTGAATATGCTGTTGATAACTTTCTTTTGAACTTGGCTTTCTTCCTCCATTGGTGGATTGGTGCATCTTCTGTCCTTAGAGTTTGATTTAAGTGATACCTTTTCTATTTAGTGTTTCATGGTTTCCTAAGTGCTTTGCTTTCTTTTTTCCTTTTTTAAAATTAAAGACCTTTAGTGGGTTGGGCCATGGGGGGAAAAAAAAAAAGACCTTTACCTAGTAGGTCATATTAAGGAATGCCCCCCCCCCCCCTACTTTGTAGAAGCTACAGGTTCTTTTGAGGGCTTGTGAAATATCTGGGGTCAGTTTTTAGCAAGTTGGCTTTGCTGAGGGTTTTCTGATTTTAAGTCTGTATTAGTTTCCTAGAGCTGCTGAACAAAGTACCACAAACTGGGTGGCTAAAAAAAAAGCAGAATTTTATTCTCTCATAATTCTGGAGGCTAGAAATCTGAAATTGAGGTGTTGGCAGGGCTGTGCTCCCTCTGAAGACTCTGGGGAAGAATCTCTCCTTGCCTCTCTCCTAGCTTCTGGTGGCTTCCAGCAACCATTAGTGTTCTTGGCTTGTAGATGAATCACTCCGGTCTCTGTCTCCATTATCACATGGCATTCTCCGTGTGTATGTGTGTGTGTGTGTGTCTGTGTCTGTGTGTGTCTCCAAATTTTGTTCTCCTTATAAGGACATCAGTCATTGGCTTTAGGGCACACCCTAATCCAGTATGACTTTAACTAATTACATCTGCAAAGATCCTGTTTCCAAATAACATCACATTCGCAGGTACCAGGGGTTGGGACTTCAACATATCTTATTAAGGTGGGTGGTGGGCAGGGGGTGGGGGGGTACAGTTCAACCCACAAAAGTTTAGTGCTCTTTCCACTGACCACTTAGCTGGTTCACTTAGAGTTGGCATCATGGAGAACTAAGGGAAGTTAACAACTTGTGAAATTTAACTCTTCCATTTAAAATAATTGGTGCTTCTATCCTTGATGGCCAGTCAGGGTTTCCTCTCAGGTTTGTCAGAATAAAGCTTGCTGCAGAGTAACTGTGCTTCCTTTCAGCAGAGACTGGGAATACTTTACTGTCACTGGTGCATCATTCTCCATTTTGGCTTGGAGAGGTAGGAGTATCAGTGTGGAGTAACCACACAGGGTAAAGATCTGGCTGCCACATCTGTGTGTTTGATCTCATCCATTTAGCTCCTATCTGTTAATATGCATTTGAGGTGTGATTGGTTCTCTTCAGAGAATAAAGCTAGAAGTAGAATCTGGAACAGGCTGTCATCGAACATTTGACCAGGGGGATTGCACAAGCTTATTGCTGAACCTCAATATTTTCTTCTCTACCAGTATATACCACCAACTCACAACCTTTCTGTGATTATCCATGAATTTCTTAAGGCCCTATCATGTCCTGTTTTGAGTTCCGAGTATTTATTTCTTCTGTTAGATTACAGTCTTCCTTCAGATAGGATCCGTATCTAAATTGGTTTTGTCCATGAGTGCTTTTTATTCTCGTGGCTTGTCCATAATCCTGTTCTTGAGAAGGATTATTGATTATGTTGAAGAGGAAGGGTTTCTTTCCATGATTTTCAGTGTTTATCTTTTTGGGGTTTTGCAGGTGACAGAACTGAATGAACCTCTCTCCAATGAAGATCGAAATCTTCTCTCTGTGGCCTACAAGAATGTGGTTGGTGCCAGGCGATCTTCCTGGAGGGTCATTAGCAGCATTGAGCAGAAAACCATGGCTGATGGAAATGAAAAGAAATTGGAGAAAGTTAAAGCTTACCGGGAGAAGATTGAGAAAGAGCTGGAGACAGTTTGCAATGATGTCCTGGCTCTGCTTGATAAGTTCCTCATCAAGAACTGCAATGATTTCCAATATGAGAGCAAGGTGTTTTACCTGAAAATGAAAGGTGATTACTACCGCTACTTAGCAGAGGTAGCTTCTGGGGAGAAGAAAAACAGTGTGGTCGAAGCTTCTGAGGCTGCTTACAAGGAAGCCTTTGAAATCAGCAAAGAGCACATGCAACCGACGCACCCCATCCGGCTGGGCCTGGCCCTCAACTTCTCTGTATTCTACTACGAGATCCAGAATGCACCTGAGCAGGCCTGCCTCTTAGCCAAACAAGCCTTTGATGATGCCATAGCTGAGCTGGACACACTAAATGAGGATTCCTATAAGGACTCCACGCTCATCATGCAGTTGCTGCGAGACAACCTCACCCTCTGGACGAGCGACCAGCAGGATGAAGAAGCAGGAGAAGGCAACTGAAGATCCTTTGGGTCCCTGGCCCTTCCTTCACCCACCACCCCCGTCATCACCGATTCTTCCTTGCCACAATCACTAAATATCTAGTGCTAAACCTATCTGTATTGGCAGCACAGCTACTCAGATCTGCTCTCCTGTCCCTTGGGAAGCAGTTTCAGATAATTCTTCATGGGCATTGCTGGATTGATGGTTGCTTTGAGCCCACAGGAGCTCCCTTTTTGAAGAGAATTGTGTTCTGAGTGAGGCATTTTACTATGCCTATTGATCTATGGGAAATCCAGGCAAAGGTAATGGGGGAGTTTAGAAAAGAGAATTAGCCAGCAAAGGCTACAGTTGATATTTAAAAGACCCATTTAAAACAAGCTGATATAGTGTTTTGTTAAGCAGTACATCTGTGCATGCAAAAATGAATTCACCCCTCCCACCTCTTTCCTCAGCTAATGGAAAACTAAGGAAAGCTGATACAGAGAGACAACTTGCTCCTTTCCATCAGCTTTATAATAAACTGTTTAATGTGAGGTTTCAGTAGCGCCTTGTTTTGCCTCTTTAAATTATGATGTGCACAAACCTTCCTTTCAATGCAATGCATCTAAAGTTTTGATATTTGTAACTTCTGTTTGGTTGCGATTGTTTAAGAATCATGGATTTATTTTTTGTAACTCTTTGGCTATTGTCCTTGTGTATTATCCTGACAGCGCCATGTGTGTCAGCCCATGTCAATCAAGATGGGTGAATATGAAATGCCAGACTTCTAAAATAAATGTTTTGGAATTCAGTGGGTAAATAAATGCTGCTTTGGGGATATTATCTCTATGTGTATGGTCTTGATTTTTCCCTCCCAAGGAGCTGTCACCGTCTGAATCCTAGTTTGAGTCTCAAACATTGAAGTGTTTGTAGTATGGTATCCAAGCGTGTTCCTTCCCTCTGATTCCATTATATGTTTTGCAGTACACACATGACTCATGACTTTTAAAATAGTTGTCTGTGACCCCAGCTAACGTAGCCTCTCTGATCCATTCGTCCTGGTAACTGATGCTTGTAAATGAGCTTAGCAGAACAAAGTGCTTTCTGCCATAGTATAGCACCTCTTAAAGGTTGTGGTCTATGTTTAACTCGGGGGCAGGTGTCTTAACCCATCCTGGAGTTTGGTTGATATTTAACACTGAATGTAAATGTTGAGCTTATACATGTCCTCAAATTTTCTTAATCTTTCTATATTAGATGTAATAAAGTTAGGGCACAACCTGGATCCCTGAGAAAATCTTTAGTGATTATTAATGAAAATTTTAAGTGTCTTTAAAATAGAAAAGCCTCAATCTGAGTTTGAGGTTTTTTTTTTTTTTTTAAGCCTAACTCCTTAAACACTGCCCATTTTCTTTCTCCTCAAGGCATCACTTGAGATTCAGCATCACCAACTGACTATTCTTTGAGCCCCTCACAATTTTTATCATCTCCAGTGTTTTGCCTAGGACTTAACATGTTTAAGTGGATTGGTTCAGTTACACAGAGGTCTTAAACACCTTATTCGTGGCTAAAGCTTGACACTAGATGAATGAAAATGGCCATGACCCTACCTCTGAATTTATATTGTGGAGCACATAACTCTTTAACATGGAAGTTTAACCGATTTTCTCATTCTGAACTAGAGATATAACCCCTACGTGCTAATAAATAGTCTTTAGGAAGCCTGTTTCAAGTTGACCTAATTTTATGCTAAAGTGGTTACTGGGTTTCACTCCAATTAGTGGGTCAGGTATGTTGTTTTTCTGGCAGCTGGCTGGTTCGGGGATCCGAACCCTTGACCTGTTACAATACCGTGCTCCAACCAATGGGTCAAATATTTTAAAGCTGCAAACTTTATGTGGCTGACACTTGGCTTTGGTAACTTGCAGACATAAACATTGTGTTACATTTGAAATGTCCTTCATAGTTGCTGAAGCACTCACATTTTCATTTTACAGCCATTTTCTGAAAGGTTTTGTTCCTACCTCACAGATGAGGAAGTTGAGGTGCAAAGGTTGTGGACCTCTAGGATTCACACAGCTTATAAACCACAGAGGATAGCCCCCACCCAAGACTTTAGAGTACTACCCTCTGGTGGGCTCCAGCAGAGCCATCCTTCCAAAGTTCTAGGCTCAGGTCTCTCATTTTTAAAAATTATTTTATTTTTTATTTTTTTTCTGATCGGTAAGGGGATCGCAACCCTCGGCATGGTGTTGTCTGCACCACGTTCAGCCAGTGAGCGCACTGGCCATCCCTATATAGGATCCGAACCTGCGGCCTGGGTACTACCAGTGCCGCACTCTTCCGAGTGAGCCACGGGCCGGCCCGAGGTCCCTCATTTTTTAAGTGTGGGAGTTGGATTATGTGTTTTAATTCAACTCAAAGTACTCTGTGAGTAAGCCATCTTCTTTGGTCTGGGGATGGGGTGTGGGGTGGTATGGACACAAAATTCTATAAGTGACAAATGGGGTTCATTGAGAGGACCTAAGAGGGAGCTATAAATTACATGTGGCATAAACTTGGAAGCCTTCTCTACTGCGTGATAAAGGTTTCCTTCTGGGTCTACTCTTAAGATGTTTTAAAGTTTGTCAGATCAAGAAAAATTTATGAAATAGTTAAGGGGTCATCTCAATGTTCCATTAGGGAATACTGAAGTCCAGAGAAATACCTCTTCAAGGTCACAGCAAAGTTAGCGACAACCTAGAGTAGCATTTGGATTCCCTAAATCCTTGTTCGTGGTTCTTTTCGTTATTTATTATTTTTTTTTTAGATATTTGAAATACAGCTTTATTCTGATTCTAAACGAAAAGGAATGGGAATGACAGTAACAAACAAGATTTCACCACCGACTATTGTGATGTGGCTATAGCAGTCTTACATTTGAAACTCAAGAAATCAACTGCGTTCCAAAACAGCTAAACATGCAGGTCCAAACAATGAAGATATTTTTTTTAACTGCCACATTCACTCCGAAGCCCATTCATCTCCTTCAGCATCCCACAGATGAAGCACATGTTCTGCTTAGCTAGATAATAAAGTGGCACACACGCTGCACCGCTGACATCACAGGACAGCTGCCTATAAAACTAGACTTCTGACGCTGGGCTCCAGCTTCTCTCTCACACGTCATCATCCTCATCCGGGAGAGCAGTTGTCTGAGCAACCTCTAAATCATGCTCATACTGTGCTGCCAAAGCTGGGTCCATGACAACCTCTGGTGGGGCAAGAGCAGGCATGGCAACAAACTCCAAGTTAGGGTCTCCAATGAGCTTTCGTGCAAGCCAGAGGAAGGGCTTTTCAAAGTTGTAGTTACTTTTGGCAGAAATGTCATAGTACTGCAGATTCTTCTTTCGGTGAAAGACAATAGATTTTGCCTTCACTTTCCTGTCCTTAATATCCACTTTGTTGCCACACAACACAATGGGGATGTTTTCACATACTCGTACAAGGTCTCTATGCCAGTTAGGCACATTCTTGTAAGTAACTCTCGATGTTACATCAAACATCATAATGGCACATTGGGCTTGGATGTAATAACCATCTCTCAGTCCACCAAATTTCTCCTGGCCAGCTGTATCCCATACATTGAACTTAATAGGACCTCTGTTGGTATGGAACACGAGGGGATGGACCTCAACACCCAGGGTGGCTACATACTTCTCAAATTCACCGGTCAAGTGATGTTTCACGAATGCAGTTTTTCCAGCACCACCATCACCAACCAATACAAGTTTGAACTGGACCTGGGGCTCTCCCTGGGCAGCCATCGCGGTGTTCCTTCCAGAAGCGTCTCCGCGCCCGCCCGACTGAGCTCGTGGTTCTTTTCACTGTGCCATGCTCTATGGGTTGAAACTAGGGAAAAAAAGGATATAATACTCCATTCCTGGGACACTTTGAGTGCTTTTAAGTGTTTTCACTTAGAATTGGAGGAACTATACTTGGAAAGGGATGTTTAAATGTACTGGTGCTATTGCTTCAGATTTCCAATGGCCCCTCAAACTCTGCTCAAAAGTCTGTTTCTTTGAGACGGGGGAGGAGTAGAATTCTTGATAATGGAGCTATTGTTGGGTAAATACTTGGTCATTTAAAATCACTTGGGATCAGGGAGTCCAGGATTCCTCGTGGGGTCTAAGATTAAGTATAGGCTGTGTTTGGATGTCAGGCCCTCCGCATCATCCTCCCCTACACTGTTAGAGGCTGCCTTGCCTTTCAGAGAAAGATGGTCCTCAGTTCTCAGGAGAACCTCCCAACATCAGGCAAGCACAAATACTCAAAGCTGGGTAGGACTTAACTGGGTTTCATAACAGAAGATCTGTCATTAGGCTGGCTGATGAAAATAACCATTTCAAATACCTACTGTATTCTGGGCACTTTATGTGCATGGTCTCTGAATCTTACAGTGACCCTGGAAAGTAAGAATGTTAATATTTTTTAACAGGTGAAGAAACTGGTTATCAGGTAGTATAAGGTACATAGCTGGTAAAGGGTAAAGCTGAGATAAAAACTGGGGCTCTCCTACTTCAAGGCTCTATTACACAGTGGATATTTTGATCCCCATCTGGAGAAAAGTAGTCCTAGAAAGGTTATAACAATAGCTAGCCTCTCTGCTTCTGGTCTCTATCCTTTCTTCTCCAGTCTATCTGACATCCTACCCAGATAAAATTCTTCAAGCTCTAATGAAATGGAGTTTCTTATGAAACCTCTGATCTGGCTGGAAGCCTTCTCTTCCCCTTAAACTGCAGGGTGACTCTGGGTCAATCTTTGCATAATTATTCGTAAGTTACTGTGCAGGTTTTTCCACCTGCACTGGACTGTAGGCCCCTATGGCACCTAACAAAGCAGAGGCTCCAAAAGGTTGGGTGAACTAAAGATTGAAGGAATCCATGATTAAGTTTATTTCCCAAAGTACAGCTCCCATGCCATTTTGGAAGGCAGAAACTGCTAGGGAGGGAAGGGGACATAAAATTGCTGATAATCTTCTGTGGGCTAGTCACCCTGCCAAGTGGGCCTTTACATACATTTTAAAATTCAAAGCTAATCTTGCAAACTAGGTTGTAGCTCCAATTTAGAGGCTCAGGAAGGAAAAGTGACTTTCTTATGGTCACGTAGCTGGAAAGTGATGGGGCATGTCTCTGTGCAGAGCTTCACGGTCCTTGTTCTTTTCATGATGCCATGTTGCCTTTAGGCAGGGCCTGACCTTCCAGGTCTTCCTTGATGAGACCTCTTTCTTCCTTGCTAGCAGGACCTTCTTTACATTTGCCTCTTCAGCAAGATTGGTCTTTTTTGCTGCCCCCACCCCTAACCCCAGACATATCCTGCAATCTGGACCTTAACGCTTTTCTTCTCCTAAGTCTTGGAGCTCCTTAAATTCAGAAAGTGAGGTACCTGTAGTCGTTACAGTTAGAGTATAACTCAAGAGGTGGACCAAAGCACCACAAGTTGGAGTCTCTCTCCAGCTGCACCCAGCTTGTTCAGGCTGCTCTCTCACTTTGGCTCAAGCTGTTACTCTCCCTTCAGGAACAATGGCTTTCTTCTCTTGCCTATTCTATGAAATCCTACCTCTTTCCTGTCGGCTACTGTGAGCCCCTCTTCGGGATCCTGTACTGGGTCAGTACTACAAAATGGCATATATCACTCTGGCTTCATTCATTCAATAAACACGTTGAACTGCTACTATGTGGTAGATATTGGGTGGGTGGCTGGAGATACTTCGGTGAATTACTCAGACATGGACCTTGTCCTCATGAGGCTAGCACTCTAGTGGGGGAAATACAATAAAAAGATAATAAATTGGAGATGTCACCCAGGTTTCTCTCCAGATCTAGAACACAACTCAAAATAAGAATTTGTGAATAATTGATTTGAGACCAGAATTTAAAAAAAAGAAATGACTGGGGGCCGACCCCGTGGCTCACTCGGGAGAGTGCGGCGCTGGGAGCGCAGTGGCGCTCCCGCCGCGGGTTCGGATCCTATATAGGAATGGCTGGTGCACTCACTGGCTGAACGCGGTGCGGACGACACCACACTAAGGGTTGCGATCCCCTTACCGGTCACAAAAAAAAAGAAAAAAAAAAGAAATGGCTGGAAAGAATACTTCATTTCCCCACCCAGATCTACCAATGAGTCAAATAAAAAACTGAGGGTCATAACGCCTCTGGCTTGGTTCTAACATCACTTGTAAACTGGCAGTGTGACCTTGGGGTCTCTGGGGACTTTTCCATTTCTGAGATTCTGTGATTCTGTGTTATTTTCAACTGCTTTGGGATGGTCCCCATCTTCCTGGCCTTTTTTCCTATACTCCTCCCTCTCCCCCTTTCCTTCCGTCTTTCATATTTGTCCCTTCTGCATCCGTGCTCCACTCCCTTCACTTTCCTGGCCCCCCCGAGTTCCACTGAGATGGTTACTATGGAAACCATCTCCTGGAAGTGACATCACTCATCTCCTAGGCAACTGTTTTCAGGGCAGTGACATCAGATTACTATGGCAACCCTCCAGGAGGACACTTCTGCACTGAAATGGGCAAACAGAATTCTTATGTATTTCTGTGGGCTGAGGCAATGCAGGGAGAATATTGAAGAAAAAAATGTCAGCAGTAAGAATAAAAAGATTTGAGCTTTTTGGGGAAACGTGGGCAACCAGTGCGAGGCTGAGAAAGAGCAGAAGCTCTGGGCAAATGCTTTCTCCTTTTAAATAACTAGGTTGATCATATGTCACCAAATTAGGGCTCTTGAGAGTAAATGGGGCACCACTATATACAAGGATGATGGAGTGAACACTGGGCCTCCCCAAGCAAACCAGTGCACATGGCTCCCTGCCCATAATCAGGCAGGTGCCTGGCCTTATTCCCTCACCTATGGCTCATCCAACAAGCACTGATTCAGCTTTTCCTGTGTGTGGATACTGAGGATACAAAAGTGAGCAAAACCAGCCTGGGTCCCCGTAGCTCACAGAGTGTGTGTGTGTGTGGGTGGGGGGGAACAGCCACCCAAATGCATGCTGTGGTGTGGACTGAGCGCAGTGCTCAGAAGGGAAGACACCACGTTCTAGGGACATGTCTAACAAAAAGGAGAAAGACTGGGGTAGCCAAGTGGGGAGCAGGAGGGAGAAGATGTCGAGATCAACGTGGGTAGGGCAGCAGGTACCAGCAGGTACCAGGCCTTGCGGGGCCTTGGAGACTGGGGCTTTGGCCTCCACCTTCTGAGTACTGGGAAGCCGTGGAGGAATTTTGAACAGTGGGAGACATGATCCTGTGTGCATTTTTAAAATTTCAGCAGGCCATTTTGTGGGGCAGACTGGGTGAGCAGTTCGTTTGGGAGGGAGTTTGGGTGGTGATTACCTGGGTGGTAGCTGCGAGGTGGAGGGACACAGTCGATATATTTGGGAGGTAGAGCTGACAGGATTTGCTGAAGGACTGGTTACGGGGGTGAGGGCAAGGAAGGACTTGGGCTGATACCCAGGTTTCTGGTGGAAGCGATTAGGTTGGGGGAGTGACGCTGCTATTCTCTCAGATAAGGAAGGGAGGCAGGGCTGAGGTCAGGCAGATGACCTCCTTAAATGGTGCCCAGGGTGCAACATTTAAGGAGGCACACACTCTCAAAAAAAAAGAAAAAAAAAGGAGTGGCCTTAAAGGAGTGCCTCCTTAAATACTGTGCCCTGGGAGGAGCAGGTTTGTGTGTCTGTTTTTTTTTTTTTTTTTTTGAGGGGTGGGGAGCCACGTCCATTAAGCAGTAATAATCACAACCTCTTGTGTCTGTGACACGAGGTCTGCTTTCACCAACCTCCTAATAAAGGTGGAAAGGGCAATGTGTTCCAGCTGCTTAACTGTCCCCACAGGAGCCCTGGGAGGATGGCTCCTCACTGGCCCACCTCACAGATGAGGAAACCGAGGCTCAGACAGATTCCAGAACTTGCTGAAGGTCCTGTAACTTGCAAGTGGAGACACCAGACCTCAAACTCGGGCTTGCTGACTCATGAGCCTACTCTATTCCCATAAGATGATGTTTCACAAGCCTCCCCAGTTTCCTGGTGAAAGGAAGGAAGAGAAGCCAAGTGCCTCTCAAGCCCCAAGAGCGTTCAGGTTGGCCATCTCCTGGTTCTTTGCCACCACCATGTGTGCCAAGGAGCAGACAGAGGGGCTGAGAAGTGATGTGACCTCTCAGCCTCACTCAGCTGCTTTTTCTCTACCACAGGTGTTCTTGTCCTGCCTTTAAGGTTCTGCCAGGGGCAGGTCTCCCCAGGAGGAGGGCCAGGTAGAAGACTAAGAGCATGGCTCTGTGCCTCAGCTTCCTCCTCTGTAAAATGGGCATGATGACAGTCATAATTCCCGCCCCACATGTTTGTGGTGAGGCTAAATGAGATGAGAAAAGGGCTTGGCATGGTGCTTCAATGTAAAATGTAATTGATGACTATGAGTGAATGTTAGAATTAGGGTGGGAAGGGCAGGAGGTGTGGGTTTGCGCATGACACACAGGCTTGTGGGATGGAGGCAGGGCACAGTGACGTGTGGGCCAACTAGTTGCTGAGGGAGAAGCCTTTTCCTCACCAGCTGGCTGAAAGAGAGATAACATGGTTCATAGCCCTCATTCCCAATCCTATACCTGTTGCTGGAGGAAGAGGGCTGGCCTGCCCTTCCTGGGGAGAGGGGGCCGTAGAGAGCCTGGAAACAAGCAGGTCACACCCATGAGACTGAGGCCTGGGGACAGGGGTGGTGGAAGGAGCCCTCTGTCTGGGCCCTCTGCCTGTAACTACACCTGGCCCTACCAATAAACAACTATGGTTTTCTTTGTAGCCTCCAACAACAGTACCCCAAAAAGCACAAACCACCTGCATCTTAAAAAGAACTGAATAAACATGAGGATTAGGCCCTGTGACTCTAAAACACACACACGTGCCCACACACACACACACACTCCTTCCTCAATGTATTAATCAGGGTTCAACCAGAGAAACAGTATCATTAGGGGATATATCTTAAGAGATTTGTTGAAGGAGTTGATCTGTGCGATTGTGGGGTTGTCTAGACAAGTCTGCGTTCAGTAAGTGAAGGCTGGAACTCTTGCTAAGGGCTGAAGCTGTTATCCACAGGCAGAATTTCTTCTTTAGGGAAGCCTCAGCTCTGATTTTAAGGCCTTTCAACTGGTGGCATCAGGCCCACCAGATTATATAAGATACTCTCCCTTACTTAAAGTCAACTGATAATGGACTTTATTTGCATCTACAAAATACCTTCACCAGAACACCTAGATTAGTGTTTGATTGAATAACTGAGGCCTGTAACCTAGCCGAGTTGACACATTAAAAAAGACCTCATGGGGTTGGCCACTTAGCTCAGTTGGTTAGGGCGGGCCTTGTAACACCAAAGTCAAGGGATTGGACTCTTGGACTGGCCTGCCACTCCCTCTGCCCCCTGCCCCCCAAAGACACGATCAGATACCTGCCAGGCATGATCTTCATGGCCTATGGAATGTTGCTTTACATTTATCAATGTGACTACTGAGCACTTACCACGTGCCAGGCACTGTGCTGAGTGATTTCCATGCAGCATCTCAGTTAATCCTCCAAATATCCCATGAAACAGGTACCCTCCTTGTCCCTAGTTTTACAGTAAGGAAGCTGAGCCTCAGAGAGGCAAGGAGACTCTGAGTCACATGGCCTGGACAGCAGGTATAAGTGCACCTGTGTTCTGAACTGTCACTTCCTATGGCCCCTCCCTGAGACAGGAGAGCCTCTCCTCTCTCCACCTTGTCTTCTCTTCTCTGGGGCAGGAAGTCAGGGTTCAGATCACTTCGGAATGTGACCTTCCTCTCTCTCTGGACTTCAGTTCTCTCCTCCGTGAAGTGGTTCCATCTTTCCTGGCCTTTCTGGGTTTAGGCTGAAGGGAAGCACATTCTGGTACCACTTTCTCAGGCCTTTGCTGCCACCTAGGGGGCTTGACCGTGTTCATCACGCTCCAGACCATCTGGAAGGCAGGTTGAGTTTACAGGTGAGCTGCTTAGGACCAGCGGGATGGGAGAGGAAGCAAGTAGGGTGGGAGGAAATTGTGGGTCCAATTATAGAAACAATGAAAATTCCACGGGCTCTTGTCCCTACCTGCTCAGTCAGGGTCCCCAGGCCGTTGCAGAGTCTTCGAGGATTTCTGGGGGCTCCGGGCGTGGTGCGGTTTTCACCCCTGCCGTGCTCTGCCCCCAAGGGTTCCGCCGTCCCCTGACCCAGAGGGTCCCTGGAGCCGTAGGGATGCACAGGCTGCCAGGGGGTCTAAGGGGAAGCCGGGAACTTCTCTAGCCCCATCAGGCCATCAGGCAGGTCTGCACTGCGATTCAGGACCCCAAGAGGACACACCCACTCCGACAGGGGAGGAGGAGGAGGCCCAGGGAGCAGGCAAAGGGAGGTGGGGAAGAGGGGCGATGTCCTCGGAAAGGGGCTACCGGAGCGCTCGGTCCTGCCCTTTCCCGCCCCTGCCGACTCTACATCCTTTGCTCCGCCCCCACCCAGCCCCCACCCAAATATAACCCCTCCCTCATTGGCCCCGTCACGCGTGGGCACGGCCACGAGATGGCGCCGCGGAGCCGCGAAGGGCCTCGAAAGACCCCTGTGGCTGTCGTGGTCGCCCAGCTCTGCGCCCGTCGGTTCAGTAACCGGCTCGTGGTGGGGGAGGCCAGGCGGTGGACCGGCGGGAAGTGGGCGGGAGGCGGGGACCGGGGCGGACAGGCCGGCCACAACGGCCGCAGCAGCCAGCTTGCCAGTCGTCCTGTCAGCCAGCTAGTCAAGTCAAGTCACCCCGTCCATGCGTCACACACTTTCTCCATCAGTCTCTTGGACGTTGAGTTCATGGCAGGCGGCCAGCTGGCCATCACGGCGCCCTTGTCACCTGTCTCCTGGTGTGCTGGCTGCCCGCACACGGTGAGGGTGAGCAGGGTCCACGGGGGTTGGTGAACGGGGGGAAACAGGCAGAACCCAGGCCTTGGTGTTTTCCCTCAGGGTCTTCCAGGCCTTGGGGCGGAGCGGACAAGACCGTGGGCGGGCACTCGAGGCCACCGCCGCCTCCCGGAACCGGAACCGCAGAGCTGCAGTGGAGCGATGAAGCCCGCGCTCTCAGGCGGCTGAGCTGGGAGATGCTCCCGAGCTCGAGCCTTTACTGTGTGGATGGGACTCTGACCTGGGAGAGGCTGTGGACGCGGCCTAACCTGCTGCTCTCTTCATAGGTCAGAGCGGGCATGGTGGTGGCCCGGATCCCGGCCTTTCCAGTGGGGCCTGGGCCTGAGCTGGCGATAGGATCCCTGGGCCTGGTCTTGACGTTGCTTCTGCCTTGCTGCGTGTCCTTGTGCACGTCACTTAACTGTTCTGGGCCTCAGTGTTACCGTGCAGCGCACCTCCCTCAAATGGGGGAAACAATCTCCATAACCCGCCACCTATTTCCCTACCCAGCCCCATACTGTGGGCTGAAAATGAGACCATGGAGGTAAAAATGTTAACAAGCGAGGGCTCACTACCCGATGCACACAGAAGCCAGTATCGATCGTGCCAGTATTGGCTTTTGTAAGAAGAAAAGCTTTATTCCAAAGTTGACTGCAGTGGAGACAGGAGGCACAAGTCTCTGATTTGTCTCCCTAGATCCCTCAAAGGGCTTTTAAGGGGTATTCAGAATCCCTGATTGGCTAAATCCAAGCCAGGTGACACGGCAAAGGGCTATGGGCTGATAAAGTCAGGAGCTGATTGGTTGTTTTTGAGTTTGGTCCTCTGATTGGTCTAATCTGGATCTGGCACCTTGGTAGAGAATTTTCAGGTTGCTGAGGTCAGCTGGTGGGCAAGGTTCTCCTTCTCTGTGTGCTTAGCTTACACCCTACAAAATAACTTTGAAATAACTTGAGATGAGAAAATACAACGTATTTCAGTTAGTTTTAGGTGATTACAAAAGCCCAGGAATGAGGAGGTTATAACCAGACTTCCTGTGGTCTTCCTGAAGTGAGAGAGGGAGAATGGAAGAAAGAAAAGGCAGGGGTGGACTGAACCCCTGAGCTCCAGGGGAGACCATGGCCTGTGTGCACCCTCCAGCCACAGGAGCCTGGGATTCTGACCTTGGCTGTGTGACCCTCAGCAAGTACTTGCTCCTCTCTGGGCTTCTGTAGCAGTGAGGAGCTTGGACTCCATGATCTCTAAGGCTTGTGACTTGAGTGGAAGGAAAATTCCTGAGAGGGGAACTCCCCCCAAGGACACCGTGGTACTCTGTCCAGCCACGGTGTGGGGATGGGGAAAAAACTCTGTTGGTTTTTGAGCTAAGTGGGAGGTCATGTGCCCAGCCCTGCGGGGTGGGGGTAGGTACTGGGGAGGCTGGTAGCTGGGTCTCAGGAGTCAAAACCCTCCATCATCCCAGAGCTGAGTGGGCTCTTGGGACCCATGTTGGGAGGAGAGTTCTGCTGACACTAGGAGAAGAAGAGGAATGGGCCAGCCTCAGGCATACCCTGGGAACGGTGGTCCTCCCTCTTTTTGCCCCAGTCCTGGCTCATTCTTTGAGGCTTGGTACCCAGTTCACATCATGCCTAAGCCTCCTCAGTGGTCCACTGAGGCAGGGGCTGGAGCTCCTGGAAGCCAGAGGAGAACAGGAAAAAGGCAAGCTTTTTGTAGGAGCTTGGTAGGATAACCTCGGGGGATTGTTTACCAATCCCAGGTCCCAGGAAGAATTAAGTTATTCATTCAACAAGTATTTATTGAACATCCACCACATGCCAGGCTTTGTGCTAGGCAATGGGTGACAGGAGTGAACTGCACAGACATTGTCCCTGTTTATGGAGTGGAAAGTCTAGAAGTGGTGAGGGCAGTGGGAGAAGACAACAAAGAGGGTAAATGAATTGGCTGACGTCAAAACTGTGGTATGTGCCATAAGGGTGGTAAAAAGGACCCTGAGATAGAGAATAAAGCAGGGCAGACTGGGAGGGCTCTCTCAGCAGGTGACACAACCTAAGACCTGAAGGAGAACCCATGGGGTGGAAAGAGTGTTCCAGACAGAGGGAGTGGCATTCATTCACTCATTCACTCACGCCTATGTTCCTATGTGCTGGATACTGTTCTGGTTGCTAGAAAAATAGAGATGAAAAATACAAGGAAAATCCTTTCTCTCATGGAGGTTATGTTGTAGTGGAAGGAGACAGAAAACAACCAACCAACCAGACAAATAATTTCAGGGAAGGATGAATAATATGAAGAAAATAAGATTTTAAAGGGGACACAATGGTGGCTGGGGACTGGGGGGGGGGGGGCAGATGGAGGGGATGGCCCATATGCACATCATCCACGATCCGTTGGGACTGGAGGGACTCATGAGCTGAAGCCCAGAAATCTGGAGTGGATAAGACACTGCTCCCCTCCAATTCCTGTAAGCACCCCTTGCTCCGTCCTGCACCCAAATACCTTAGCTAGCTATGCTCTGTATTCCTTATGCTCCAAACTCAGCCGGGACAGACGTCTGCCTTTGCCACTGTCCCCATGACCGTGGTGCCAGGGTATCCCTTCATTCCTGACTCAGGCAAAATCAAGGAATTGGTTCCCCCTTGCTCCCTGCCACCTGCAAGTCTTCTTCTCTCCCTGAGCTGTGCACCCCCTGCCCGCATTGGAGTGAAGCACTTGCCATCTGGGAGTGTGCCAGAGTGCCTGCTTTCCAGTCACATCTAAAAATATCTTTCCCCTACCACACTGGCAGCTGCCACCTCCCTGCCCCTGCCCAATCAGCACGCCCTCCCAGCTTGTCTGCCCAGGCACGGAAGCCCGAAGGTGCCTCCTAGTCCCAGATCCCTCAGTGGCAGCAGGATTCCAGGTCATCACTGCCAACTAGTCAGAACAGCAAGCTCATAGCCTAAGGGAGTCTCCAGGGCAAAAGGGGAAGCTCCAGCTGCAGCTATCCCAAGAGGTGACAGAGACCCCTGGTTCTGATGCTGTGTGACCCCCAGGATGTTAGCTTGCCCTCTGTGGTCCTCTCTTTTTCCTATTTGCTGCTTGGGGCGGGGGGAAGGGGTGAGCAAGGAAGGTGGTGAAGTTGGGACCAGTGCCTGGAGAAGGGAGAGAATTCAAGCTTAGTTGTTGAATCTGATTTCTAGTGATTGATATGAGGAGCCTTGTTCTTGGGCAGAGAGGGCTTGTAACTGTGATCTTTCTTTTTTTTGGGCAGCTGGCCAGTATGGGGATCCGAACCGTTGACATCGGTGTTATAATGCTGTGTATTGTGGTATTTCTGGGGTCCTCACCCCTCATCCTTATCCTGCACCTTTCCTGTGGAAAAATGTCTGACAAAACTTTCCTGGAGCCTCCATCCACCTATTAAGAGGGGAATTTCCACCCTAAGGCCAATGCCAACAAGGCGCCTGCTTCTGTCCCCCACCCCTGAGGATCCTCCCACCCTACTTCCACATATTTAATCTAAGAACATTTGTGTAAAAGGCAGGAGGAAGCAGGCAGGAATCTGATCCGATGTGGAACCAGGGAGGCAGGCACTGCTTTTCGATGGGACTAGAATAGGGACTCCCTGCCCCCCCCCCCCCCCCCCGCCCCCAAACCCTTCTCTCCTCTCCCTATTCTAGCCTGAGGGAGAAGCTCAGAGATCCTGCCCGCTTTTCTCTGAAGGACTCTTTGGTGACCACAAAACGATGTGATCACTCTGGACAAAGTTGCCAGAGGAACTCTTGACGACGGCTGGAGGCCAACAAAGTCCCTGCAGGTGGTGCCCAAGGTGATATACTGACCATGAGCGGGTGTTTCCCAGTGGCCGGCCTCCGATGCCTGTCTAGGGACAGGACGCGCCTCTCTTCCTCCTGACCTTCGACTTCCAAGAGACTGTCGTGGACGAAAACAGCGACGACTTGATCGTGTGCATCGCCCGCGCCAGCGGCTGCCCACGAGCCTGCGGGCCACCCACGGCCAGGGCTTGTGCGACGAATGCACGCGGCGCGTCTTCAAGGCTCCGAGCGAGCAGGGCGAGCGGCCGCGGGACCCGCGCGCCGTCCCCGAGGCGTCCCCTGACGCCGGGCAGTGTGTGGCCAAGCAGGGCGCCCGTTTCGAGGTTATTCTCATCTCGGACGCCAGCACTTCAGGCGTGGAGGACGCGCTGCGCGCAGCCGGCCCCCACCGCCCGCTCCGCCGCGTCCTCCCCGCCGAGGCGGATGATGGTCTCAGCCCACGGCCTCAGGCGTCCTCGATCTTGCTTCAGCCGCCGCGACCCCACACTGTTTCTGTACTTGCTGCACCTTGCCTACCTCCCCGCACCCCTCTAGCATCCCTAAAGGGAAAAAAGCCGGAGGGAACCGTCGCCTCCCCGTGGTGGAACGAGGTAACACACTGTCCGGTTCGGGTCCAGGGACCTCGCAGCGTGCAGCCTTGTCTATGCAGCAAGAAACCAGGGGCTTCTCCAATGTCGCCCCCCCGAGCTGGACCTTCCACTCTCCCATCCTTCCCTATGGAACAGAGAGCCATGATGTTTAAGCAGAGCCAGGAAACACAAGCCCCTCCTCCGGTGATTTAGAACTATAAGGGAGGTGAAGGGGCAAAAACAAACAAACAAACAAACAAAAACAAAAACAAAAACAAAAAACGTTATGGGATAGAAAATAAGTAAGGATGAGGAGACTATTGCATTGCAGAGAAGGTGGTGAGGAAAGGCCACTCAAGGACCTAAATGATGAGAAGGAGCCAGTTATGCAAAGGTCTGGAGGAAGAACGTTCCAGAGCGAGGGAGCAGGAAGTGGGAATGAGTTTAGCAGGTTTGAGGTGGGAGAGTGATGGGCAGCAAGGTGTGGGAAGCAGGTAATGAAAGATGTGGCAAAGTTGGCGAGGAGCTTGGATTTTATTAGAAGGCTCCGGGAAGCTGGTGGAGAGATGTGGGCAGGGAAGGGCTGCTCTGTGTGAGTGTGGAGTGAGGGGGTGGGAAGGCAGGAGTGGGAGCAGTTAGGAATCGTTTAATAGTCCGGGCAACATGATGTTGGTCTGGACTAGGGCAATAGCAGCGGGGGTGGAGGCCGACGAACAGATATATCTATGGCTGAATTGACTGGGCTTGATGATGGTTTGGATGTGGGGCAGGGATGGAAGAAAAACCTGACTCCTTGGAGTTTAATTCCAGCAGCTGGGTGGATTGTGGTGCCTTGACTAAGTTGGAGTGAGTTGTAGAAGATAGGTTTTGAAGAAGAAAACAAGAATGCAGTTTTGGAGAACTTACAGACATTTCTGTTGGACAAGCAAGCAGAGATCGTAGGCAGGCACCTGGCTCTCTGAGCCTGGAGCTCAGGGAAGAGAACCAGCCTAGAGATAATATTTGGCTCAGGGCATGGAACAGTGCTGATTAGGCCCACAGGGGCAGTGCTGTTCAAGGCACAAGAGCTTAGCTGTTCGGTACAATAGCCACTAGCCATGTGTGGCTGTTGGGCTCTTGATATGTGGCTTGTATAAGTTGAGGTGTGTTGCAACCAAAGTACACACCATATTTCTTTCTTTCTTTCTTTTTTTTTTGTGACCGGTAAGGGGATCGCAACCCTTGGCTTGGTGTCGCCTGCACCGTGTTCAGCCAGTGAGCCAGTGAGCCAGTGAGCGCACCGGCCATCCCTATATAGGATCCGAACCTGCAGCGGGAGTGCCGCTGCGCTCCCAGCGCCGCACTCTCCCGAGTGAGCCACGGGGTCGGCCCAATCGAAGTACACACCATATTTCAAAGATTTAGCATGGGTTTTCAAGATGGCGGCGGCTGCGGCGGCTGGCGCGGAGTAGCTGAGGTGGAAAAGGTGGCCACTGGGCCTCAGGCAGCCGGGAAACTTGTGGACCTTCCTCTGGCCATCTCTTAAGGGAGGACTGCTGCTGCTGGCCGGTCGTGGGGGCTCAACGCCACTTTGCCCCCGGCAGGAGAGGCTGCCTCATTTATAGGCAACAGCTTTGAAGTGTGGAGCAGGAAAAGAACTGATTCTTAGCTGCAAAAGCGAGTCTTGAATCAGGGAACACGGCGCCAGGGCTGCTGTGGATGCAGCCAGGATCCCGGAGGCTGGGGCCGCACTGAAGGCAGCCAGCTGCCCTATTCAGGATTCGAGGTTTCAGGCCGGCATTAAAGAAGATTCCTGGGAGCGCCTGAGCGGCGCCGCGACTGAACAGCCCGAGGCGGCAGCGCCGAGAACACGGAAGGCAACAAACCAGAGACAGAGCGAGCGCCTGACCTGGCACAGCACTGTGAGTGATCCCTGGCACAGCTCTGTTCGGGGGGTGGATGCCCACGCGGCTTCCGCCTGCACCACCAGGCCACTCACTGCCCCGGTGCTGCCTCCATTTTCCCAGGTGCGGGCAGCTCCGCCCTGCTCGGCCATCACTGAGCCCATTTGCTTGGCCTGGCGCGGGGCTTTCCGGACCCTGCGGGCCGGCCTCCTCTCCCACTCCCTCCGCGGTTCTCTGGCGGGGCTGGGGGTGTGGGGCGTCCCGACCAGAGTTGGGAGGGTAAGGAAGTACGGGCGGGCGACTGTCACCCCACCACACCCTGGACTCCGGCCCCGGTAAACTTCCTGTTACTGGGAGGCAGATACCATCTCTGCGACCACCAGTTTGGAAAAAAGCCTAACGAATTTCTGGTTGGGAATAGTGTGGTAGGAGAGTTCCCAGGTCCGCTTGAACCTGCCGGAGAGCAGGCTGCAGGCGGGCACTAGACTCGGTTTATACCGGGGGGATACAAAGGTGAACAAGACCCGAGAAAGATCTACACAGTGCTACAAAGGCACCCAGAGAGACCGGTCGT
Organism: Cynocephalus volans; assembly: GCF_027409185.1. Taxonomy (NCBI): domain Eukaryota; kingdom Metazoa; phylum Chordata; class Mammalia; order Dermoptera; family Cynocephalidae; genus Cynocephalus; species Cynocephalus volans. Next base: position 205,406,593 of record NC_084461.1, read on the forward strand.
CTGTGCCTAGCAGAAACCTGGTAGACTTCCTGGGCGAGGCGGTGCTGAGCAGGGTCTTGAAGGCCCAGCTGATAGACGAGGGGTGCAGAAGACACACCCCAGCCCAGCACAGTGTGCACAGAGGGGGGAGATGTGCGGCCAGGGAGGCGGAGACTCGACAGAAACCACACACCCGGTGGGGTCGCCACTGCACGATCTAACAGCCTGGGCCAGAGCACACGGAACGGGGAGAAGTCCTGTACAGAAAGTGAAAGCTCAACAGAGATCACACACCCTGTGGTACGTGATCCACCAGCCCAGCAGAGTACAAGCTGACCAGAAAGGTGGATCCCCGGAGAAGCCCAAGACCCGAGGCAACCACACACACAAGACACTAGAGGCCAACTGAGCAGTCACGGCGGGAGCCATACCAAATTGGCAACCACAGCAACATCCTAGTTAGTCATTAGTCTCAAACCGGTGGACTGTGAAACCCCCTGCCACAATGAATAAACACCAAAAAAAAGACACCAGAAATACAAAAAATCAAGAAGGTACACCACCAAAAGTTAATAAATCTCATACTCTAGATCCTATAGAACAAGAAGCCCTTGAAATAACTGACAAGGAATTTCGAGTGATAATTCTAAGGAAACTGAATGAGATACAAGAAAACTCAGCTAGACATCATGATGAAATGAGGAAAAGTATACAGGATCTGAAAGAGGAAATATACAAGGAAATCAATGTCCTGAAAAAAAATGTAGCAGAACTTGCTGAACTGAAGAAGTTATTCAGCGAAATAAAAAACACAACGGAGAGTTTAACCAGCAGGCTTGTCGAAGTTGAAGAGAGAACCTCTGAACTTGAAGATGGGCTGTTTGAAATAACACAAGCAGACAAAAAGAAAGAAAAAAGAATCAAGGACATGGAAGAAAATCTGAGAGAGATATCAGACAACCTCAAGCGCTCAAATATCCGAGTCATGGGTATTCCAGAAGGGGAGGAAAATGGAGATTCCATTGAAAACATATTCAAAAAAATAGTGGCAGAAAACTTCCCAGGTATAGGAAAAATCACAGATCTTCAGATCCAGGAAGCTCAACGATCTCCAAACGTATTCAACCCAAAAAGGCCTTCTCCAAGACATGTCATAGTCAAATTGGCAAAACTCAGAGACAAAGAGAGAATCTTAAAAGCTGCAAGAGAGAAGCGTCAAATCACCTATAAGGGAGCCCCAATCAGGTTAACATCAGACTTTTCATCACAAACCCTAAAAGCTAGAAAGGAATGGGATGATATTTTCAAAATACTAAAAGACAAAGATTGCCAGCCAAGAATACTCTACCCTGCAAGGCTATCCTTCCGAAATGAGGGGCAAATAGTATATTTCTCAGACAAACAAAAACTGCGGGAGTTCACTACCACAAGACCACCCTTACAAGAAATCCTCAAGGGAGTACTGGGTTTGGTTCCTGAAAAATAACTACCACTGCCATAAAAACCTAAGAAAAATCTAAACCCGCTAGTGCAATAAAAATGGCATTCATGAAGAGAAAACAAGCTAACAAAAACACTATCTACAACCTAAGGAACCAACAAACAAAGAAACCAAACAGTAAATCAGAAAGCAAGGAACAAAAGACACCTAAGACAACCAAACAACCAATAAAATGCTAGGAATAAATCAACACCTTTCAATAACAACTCTTAATGTTAAAGGCTTAAATTCCCCAATTAAAAGACACAGACTGGCTGACTGGATCAAAAAGCAGGACCCAACTATATGCTGCCTACAAGAGACACACCTCACCCATAAAGATTCACACAGACTAAGAGTGAAAGGATGGAAAAAGATTTACCATGCAAACAGAAAAGAAAAACGAGCTGGAGTGGCTATTCTTATATCTGACAAAATAGACTTTAAACTAAAAACCATAAAAAGAGACAATGAGGGACACTACTTAATGATAAAAGGACTGATCCATCAAGAAGACATAACAATCATCAATATGTACGCACCCAATGTTGGAGCAGCCAGATTTATAAAACAAACTCTATTAGACCTAAAGAAGGAAATAGACACTAATACCATAATAGCAGGGGACCTGAACACTCCACTGTCAATATTAGACAGATCATCTAGGCAAAGAATCAATAGAGAAACACAAGATCTAAACAAGACTCTACACCAATTGGAATTGGCAGATATCTACAGAACATTCCACCCAACAACCTCAGAATATTCATTCTTCTCATCAGCACATGGATCATTCTCCAGGATAGATCACATATTAGGTCACAAATCAAGTCTCAATAAATTCAAAAAAATTGGAATTATCCCATGTATCTTCTCAGACCACAATGGATTAAAACTAGAAATTAATAACAAACAAAACTCTGGAAACTATACAAACACATGGAAATTAAACAGCATTCTACTTAATGACATATGGGTCCAAGAAGAAATCAAGCAGGAAATCAAAAAGTTTATTGAAACTAATGAAAACAATGATACATCATACCAAAACCTGTGGGATACTGCAAAAGCAGTATTGAGGGGAAAATTTATTGCATTAAATGCTCACTTCAGAAGAATGGAAAGATGGCAAGTGAACAACCTAACACTTCACCTTAAAGAACTAGAAAAACAAGAACAATCCAATCCTAAAGTTAGCAGACGGAAAGAAATCATTAAGATCAGAGCAGAACTGAATGAAATTGAAAACCAAAAAACAATTCAAAAGATCAACGAATCAAAAAGTTGGTTATTTGAAAAGATAAATAAAATTGACAAACCATTAGCATGGCTAACAAAAAAAAGAAGAGAGAAGACTCAAATAACAAAAATTAGAAATGAAAAAGGCGATATTACAACTGATTCATCTGAAATACAAGGAATCATTCGAGACTACTATAAACAACTATACGCCAACAAATTTGAAAATCTGGAGGAAATGGATAAATTTCTGGACACACACAAGCTCCCAAAACTGAACCGTGAAGACGTAGAAAATTTGAACAGACCAATAACAATAAAGGAGATTGAAGCTGTTATCAGAAGGCTCCCAACAAAGAAAAGCCCAGGACCAGATGGATTCACAGCAGAATTTTACCAAACATTCAAAGAGGAATTGACACCGATTCTTTACAAACTATTCCAAAAGATTGAAACGGACGCAAATCTCCCAAACTCATTCTATGAAGCAAACATCATCCTGATACCAAAACCAGGTAAAGATATAACCAAAAAAGAAAACTACAGGCCGATATCCTTGATGAATATAGATGCAAAAATCCTCACTAAAATACTAGCAAACAGAATACAGCAACACATACGAAAATTTATTCATCACGATCAAGTGGGATTCATCCCAGGGATGCAAGGTTGGTTCAACATACGCAAATCAATAAATGTGATACACCATATTAATAAACTCAAACACAAGGACCATATGATCATCTCTATAGATGCTGAAAAAGCATTTGATAAAGTTCAGCACTCATTCATGACAAAGACCCTCTATAAGTTAGGTATAGAGGGAAAGTATCTCAACATAATTAAAGCCATATATGACAAACCCACTGCCAATATCATCCTGAATGGGGAAAAGCTGAAAGCTTTTCCTTTAAGAACAGGCACTAGACAAGGATGCCCACTCTCAGCACTCCTATTCAACATAGTGTTGGAAGTACTAGCCAGAGCAATCAGAGAAGAGAAGGAAATAAAGGGCATCCAGATTGGAAAAGATGAAGTCAAACTGTCCCTGTTTGCAGATGACATGATCCTATATATCGAACAGCCTAAAACCTCTACAAAAAAACTGTTGGAATTGATAAATGATTTCAGCACAGTAGCAGGATACAAAATCAACACACAAAAATCAGTAGCATTTCTTTTCTCCAATAGTGAACATGCAGAAGGAGAAATCAAGAAAGCCTGCCCATTTACAATAGCCACCAAAAAAATAAAATACTTAGGAATTGAGTTAACCAAGGAGGTGAAAAATCTCTATAATGAGAACTACAAACCACTGCTGAGAGAAATTAGAGAGGATACAAGAAGATGGAAAGATATTCCATGCTCTTGGATTGGAAGAATCAACATAGTGAAAATGTCCATACTACCCAAAGTGATATACAAATTCAATGCAATCCCCATCAAAATTCCAAAGACATTTTTCTCAGAAATGGAAAAAACTATTCAGACATTTATATGGAACAATAAAAGACCACGAATAGCCAAAGCAATGCTCAGCAAAAAAAATAAAGCTGGAGGCATAACACTACCTGACTTTAAGCTATACTACAAAGCTATAATAACCAAAACAGTATGGTACTGGCATAAAAACAGACACACTGACCAATGGAATAGAATAGAGAATCCAGAAATCAACCCACACACTTACTTCCATCTGATCTTTGACAAAGGCACCAAGCCTATTCACTGGGGAAGGGACTGCCTCTTCAGCAAGTGGTGCTGGGATAACTGGATATCGATATGCAGGAGAATGAAACTAGATCCATACCTCTCACCGTATACTAAAATCAACTCAAAATGGATTAAGGATTTAAATATACACCCTGAGACAATAAAACTTCTTAAAGAAAACATAGGAGAAACACTTCAGGAAATAGGACTGGGCACAGACTTCATGAATACGACCCCAAAAGCACGGGCAACCAAAGGAAAAATAAACAAATGGGATTATATCAAACTAAAAAGCTTCTGCACAGCAAAATAAACAATTAAAAGAGTTAAAAGACAACCAACAGAGTGGGAGAAAATATTTGCAAAATATACATCTGACAAAGGATTAATATCCAGAATATATAAGGAACTCAAACAACTTTACAAGAAGAAAACAAGCAACCCAATTAAAAAATGGGCAAAAGAGCTAAGTAGGCATTTCTCTAAGGAAGATATCCAAATGGCCAACAGACATATGAAAAAATGCTCAACATCACTCAGCATCCGGGAAATGCAAATCAAAACCACATTGAGATACCATCTAACCCCAGTTAGGATGGCTAAAATCCAAAAGACTATGAACGATAAATGCTGGCGAGGCTGCGGAGAAAAAGGAACTCTCATACATTGTTGGTGGGACTGCAAAATGGTGCAGCCTCTATGGAAAATGGTATGGAGGTTCCTTAAACAATTGCAAATAGATCTACCATACGACCCAGCCATCCCACTGTTGGGAATATACCCAGAGGAATGGAAATCATCAAGTCGAAGGTATACCTGTTCCCCAATGTTCATCGCAGCACTCTTTACAATAGCCAAGAGTTGGAACCAGCCCAAATGCCCATCATCAGATGAGTGGATCCGGAAAATGTGGTACATTTACACAATGGAATACTACTCAGCTATAAAAACGAATGAAATACTGCCATTTGCAACAACATGGATGGACCTTGAGAGAATTATATTAAGTGAAACAAGTCAGGCACAGAAAGAGAAATTCCACATGTTCTCACTTATTGGAGGGAGCTAAAAATTAATATATAAATTCACACACACACATACACACACACACACACAAACCGGGGGGGGGGGGAAGAAGATATAACAACCACAATTATTTGAAGTTGATACAACAAGCAAACAGAAAGGACATTGTTGGGGGGGAGGGGGGGAGGGAGAAGGGAGGGAGGTTTTGGTGATGGGGAGCAATAATCAGCTACAATGTATATCGACAAAATAAAATTAAAAAAAAAAAAAAGATTTAGCATGGAAAAAAGAAAAGGTAGAATATTTCAGTAATAGTTTTTTATATTGCTTTCGCATTGAAAAGCTAATATCTTGGATATATTGGGTATATATTATTAAAATTAATTTCACCTATTTATTTTTACCTTTTTAAAATGTGGCTACTAGAAAATTTAAAATGACATTTATGGCTTGCCTTATGTTTCAGTTGTGCTAGATGGTAGGGCTAGTGGGGCGTTGTAGGCTGGTCAGGTCACCAGGGGGCAGCAGTGGTTAGGATATTGAAGGGCAACCTGCAGGAAGCCCAGTGGAGGAGTAATTGGCCTGGGAATTTGGGCCGTAATCCTGAATGCTGAAATCCTGAAAGATCAAAATTCCAAAAATATAATTCTGGAAAAATTATTTTAAAAATTTCTTTGAAAGACATTTGTTTATATTTTTAAAAGGAAATTTATTTGAGAAACATAAAAACATTCTAGAACACTGCATAGGCTCTACACTTTACACAACAAAATAGTCAATAATAACATTTTTGCAAGCATAAACACTCAAGTATACTAATGATAGTCATGTGGGTACAACAGGTATGAGCAGACAAATCATATTCATAAATAAATAGGTCAAAGAGAGAAATGTATAAATGCATATCACTATGGTTGGTAATTTTGTGCACCCAGCTTTATAACTTCGGTCATTGAAAATACTGTGTGGAACAGCCTAAATCTTTTGACAGTCAATCAAAAATCTTAACGGGTCACCACCACATACATTGTAGTCCAAAGAGTTAATCTTGAGAAATTTTATCTTTCACAAATGCAGATGTACAAAAAGGTCATCTCTTAATGTATTGAGGAAGTTTCAATGTTTTTACAATGTGTATACACAAAGTCAATGTTGCGATAATGCACTCTTGTGGAGTTGTTTGCAAAAAAAAAAAAAAAAAAAAAGCATAAAACAAATTAGAACTCTCTAAAAGTCTTTACACAACTTACACCTCCAGAATGGAAATGATTGTGAGATAAAATACATAGCACAGCGAATTATAGAAATAATTCTTTAGAATTCAGCTTTCAGGATTTCAACATTAAGGATTCTGTCTTTTGGGATTATGATTGGCATTGTTGGCCTGGCTCTCCCTGGCTTCCCTTCCTGGGGCCTTGTCACAGCACAACTGTGGCACAACCTCTGGCCTTCCCAACTTCTTGGCTGTCTCAGTTGGAGCTGAGGAAGAGGCAGGAGGGGTCCCAATGAGGTGACAGTTATGAACGACTCAGGAAGTTGCTGGTCCCTCAGCTGCTGAGTTCTCATCCTCTTCATATCACTGCTGGCTGACATCACTCTGCCAGGGGGACATTTCCACCCCTTGGGCTGAGCAGGGTATGCCAACCAGCAGCTGGGTAGTCAAGGCAACCAAGGCAATAAAACTCATAGAGGTTAATTTATATGAAATAAATGTGGCTATAACCCATCTTCACCCATTAGCACTTTAAACATCTTGCTTGAACTGCCTGTAGTGTTTCTAGTTGGCAGGAAAACTGCCATTAGGGAAAAAAGAGCAGAGAGATGATTGGGGTTGAGATTGAATTCACTTCAGTTAATTTTTTGTATCTTTCATGAGCACCACTGTGTGCCAGACACTGTGCTGGCTGCTTTGGATTGATTGTGCTGTCCTCAAGGAATATATGTCCAAATATTTTAATACATGGGTGGAGGGATTAAATAAGAGACCCAGGAGAACTCAGAGGAAGCACAATTAATGCTCATGCCTGGGTGCATGTAACTTGGAACTCATAGAAGGCTCCAGGTAGTGTCAGAGTAGAGAGGCAGGATTTGGCCATGCAGTGGAAGGGTGGAGAGAGGGTGTTCCAGGAACATGGGACAGCAGGAAAGGACATGATTCAAGGTAGGGTAGGGAGATTTGTTTGCTTAGAACGTTGGCCATGTGGAGCAGAGTCCTAGAAAACCAAAGTTGTTATCAGATCGTGAGAGGCTTTGATTTCCAGGTTAAGGAGATTGGACTTTAGATTGTAGGACTTTAAGAGGTTTTGATGGGCTGGATGGTTAGCTCACTTGGGAGAGTGAGGTGCTGACAACACCAAGGTCAAGGGTTTGGATCTCCGAACTGGCCAGCCACAAAAACAAAACAAAACAAGACAAAGAGAAGTTTTGAGGAGGGCCTGATCTGGACAACGCTTTGCTTAAAGAGAAGAAACTACTTGCTTGGAACTTTTGTTGTGCAGAGGGCTGGGCAGGAGAGGAAAAGGAGCTTATATGGGGAAAAGAGGGGGGTTGAGAACCCTTCTGGGACTAGTCAGCCTGCAAATGAGGCAGCATAGTATAGTGGTTATTTTGGCCCATAGAATGTAAAACACAAAGAATGAACCCTAATGTAAACTTCATTTAATAATAATGTATCCCTATTGGTTCATAATTGTAGCAAATGCACCACACTAATATAAGATATTAGTAAAAAAAGTATTTGTTTTGGAAATGAAAAGACCTACATTTTTTGGGCAGCTGGCCAGTAAGAGGATCTGAATCCGTGACCTTGGTTTGTAAAGCTGCACTATAATCAACTGAGCTAGCCAGCCAGCCCAAAAGACCTGTATTTAAACCTTAGTCCTACAATTTTTTTTGGTAATAGCTCTATTGAAATATAATTCACATAACATATAATTCACACATTTAAAGTGTACAATTCAACACTGTTAGAATATCCTTAAAGTTATACAACCATCACCACAATCAATTCTACTTTTTAAGAACCGAGGTACAATTCACATACCATAAAAGTCACCATTTTAAAGTGTACAAACAATTCAGTGGTTTTCAGTATATTCACGAGGTTGTGCAGCCATCACCACTATCTAATTCCAGACTACTTTCATTACCTCCAAAAGAAACCTGTTCCCATTAGCAGTCACTGTGCATTCCTCGTCCCTGTAGCCCTTGACAACCACTAATCTACTCTCTGTCTCAATGGATTTGCCTATTCTAGACATTTTCTATAAACTGACTCACATAATATGTAGCCTTCTGTGTCTGGTTTCTTTCAGTAAGCATAATGTTTCCAAGTCGCATCCATATTGTAGCATGTATCAGTACTTCATTTCTTTTTATGGCTGAATAATGTTCCATCATATGGATATATCACAGTTTATCCATTCATCAGTTGATGGACATTTGGGTTTTTTACACTTTTTGGCTATTATGAATTATGCTGATATAAACATTCATGTACAGGTTTTGTGTGGACATATGTTTTTATTTCTCTTGGGCATATACCTAAGAGTGGAATTGCTGTGTCATACTCTATGTTTAACTTTTTGAGGAATTGCCAGCCTGTTTTACAAACAGGCTGCACCATTTTAGATTCCCACCAGCAATGCATGAGCCTTCTGATTTCTCCATATCCTTGCTGACACTTGTTACTTCCATTAAAAAAACAAATAAACAAACAAACAAAAACTATAGCCATCCTAGTGAGTGTGAAGGGGCATGTCATTGTGGCTCTGGTTTCCTTAATGATGTTGAACATTATTTCATGTGTTTGTTGGTTGTTTGTATATATTCTTTGGAGAAATTTCTATTCAAGTCCTTTGTCCATTTTTATATTAGGTTACTAGTCTTTTTATTGTTGAGTTGTAAGGGTTCTTAAAACATTCCGTATATTGGACCCTTATTAGAATGTAATTTGCAAATATTTTCTGCCGTTGTGTGGGTTGCTTTTTCACTTTCTGGATAGTGTCTTTTGAAGCACAAAAGTTAGGAAAAGGTTTTTTTTTTGATAAAGTCCGATTTACCTACTTTTTTCTTTGGTTGCTTGTGCTTTAAGAGTCATATCTAAGAAACCACAAGGTCATGAAGATTTACATGTACATTTTCTTCTAGAAGTTTTATAATTTAGCTCTTAAAAATTGTCTTTGATCAATTTTTACTTAATTTTGTATATGGTGTTATGTAGGGGTCCAACTTCATTCTTATTTATTTATTTTCCAACTTCACTCTTTTGTATGTGGATATTCAGCTGTCCCAGTACCATTTGTTGAAGACACTATTCTTTCCCATTGAATTGTCTTGGCACCCTTGTCTAAAATCAATTGACCATAAATGTATTCTTACCACTTTTTAGCTCTGTAATTTAAGACTTGTTTTCTCATATGTGAAATGGTAATAATAATATACAGAATTGACTTATCCATCAGGAGCAGGAAGCACAATGTCTAGGTCCCACAATACTTTTGGGGCCCATGAAAATGTTTTAGTTTCTTTTCAAGTCAGAAGAAAAAAACAAATTTTCATGTCAAAGAAAATGTCTTAATATACAATATTAAGACAATTTTAATATCTTTATATGAATGCTTTCATGAAATAGAATTTTTAGTATTTTTTATGGAGGAAGGGGCCCGTAAAGGCAAGAGTGCCTGGGATCCACAAAAGTCCTTCTTTGGCCCTGATAATATCTACCTCATAGGGTTATTGTGAGGTGCTTTTCTGCCCTACTAGAGCCTTGGCAGGCTGATGAATTATTAACTGTGCAAACCCATGTGCAAACCTAGAGAGCTCAAGGGAAGGTCAGCAGTAAGGAGCTGCCCTCTGCCCCGATTTCCTGCTCTGACATCTCTGAGGGTTCCAGGGGCACCTGCACCTGTAGCCTCACTAGGCAGAGAGAGAGTTGCTGAAGTGGAGAGGAGGGGAGCGATGAAGGGATGCTCTGCCTCAGTAGCTACCCATGCTGGTAAAGGTCCCTACCTGTGACTCCCCGCCCTTTGTTAGACAGAGATCTGGTGTCCACCTTGGTGGAGAAGGCAATGACCATGCAGAGTGATTTAGATGGCCCTGACTGTCAAGACCCCCTCCTTTTTAAATTGAAGTGAAATTCATACAACATAAAAAGTTACCATTTTAAAGTGTACAATTCAGGGCATTCAGTACATTTATGATATTGTACAACCATCTAGTTCTAAAACATTTTTATCATCCCAAAAAGAAACCTCATATCCATTAAACAGACACTTTCCATTTCTCCCTCACCATTAATCTGCTCTCTGTCTTTATGGATTTACCTATTCTGGACATTGCATATACATGGAATCATATAATATGTGACTTTTAGTGTCTGGCTTCTTTTACTCAGCATGTTTTCTTTCTTTTTTTTAAAGATGACCTGTAAGGGGATCGTAACCCTTGACTTGGTATTTTCAGCACCACTCTCTCCCAAGTGAGCTAACCGGCCATCCCTATATAGGGATCTGAACCTATGGCCTTGGTGTTATCAGCACCACACTCTCCCAAGTGAGCCACGGGCCGGCCCTACTCAGCATGTTTTCAAGGTTCATTCATGTTGAAGCATGCATCAGTACTTCATTCCTTTTTGTAACTGAATAATATTCCATTGTATGGATATACCACATTTTGTTTATCCATTCTACAAATGATGGACATTTTGGTTGTTTCTACCTTTTGGTGATTGTGAATAGTGCCACTGTGAAAATTTGTGTGCAAGGTTTTATTTGAACACCTGTTTTCTGTTCTTTTGAGTAAATACCTAGGAGTGGAATTGCTGGGTCATGTGGTAATTCTATTTAACTTTGTGAGGACCACCATTTTACATTCCCATCAGCAATATACGAGGGTTCTAATTTTTTTGCATCCTCATCAACACTTGTTATTTTTTGCTTTTTTGATTATAGCCACTTAGTGAGTGTAAAGTGGTGTCTCATTGTGGTTTTGAGTTTCATTTCCCTCCCTAATGACTAATGACATTGAGCTTCTCTTCCTGTGCTTATTGCCATTTGTTCTTATCTTGTCTTAAGTGGAATGGAGCCCTGTTTGGAAGCCAGGTTGGATAGAACCTGGAGTCTCATAGATGTACCTGTGGAATATTCTGAGATTCTTTTGATCTAAGCCTGGTGAATTCTCCCTCAGGTCCTATTCAAAAACCTTGCCCTTTTGGAGTCCCCTAAAGGACTCTAGACTTAGATATTAAACATGCAGTCTAAGTGCCCTTTCTAATTCATGTGTCCTGGCAACCCCTTCTCTATCTGTCCTCATCCTTTGTCTTGCCTTAGGCTTTGGGCCTTTCCCACTGGCTGTTCATTTCCCAAGGGGTAAAAATTGTGTCTGTGGGAGTTCTTCTCCTTTGCCATGACAGATTCCCTGTTGTTTGTTTATCCGTAGCTTGCCCACTGTAGCCTGTCTACTTTGGACTCACTGAATTCTCTCCACCTCCTACTCATTCCTGGTTATCTTAGATTCCTTGGCCTTCAAGCTTTCCTAGACTCTCCCTCATCGTTCTGCATGGACTGGGTTGGAAACCTTTGCAGTGTGGGCACCCCCTGTTCTGGCACGACTAGAGAGAAGGCAGGAGACTGGCAGACTGGCCTCCCTGAGGCGAAGGGTGTTGTGGTGGTAGATGATTCACACTTCAGTTCTCACGAGGAGTGGTGGGGAGGTCTCCGGAGGTCCCTGGTTCTGGAGAAAGAGGAGGTTGCCATGCCAGCCCTCATGGCAGGAACATGACAGTGGTAACAATCTGTGTGTCCTTTGTGGGGTTCTAACCCAGGTCTGGTTTGGGTTCAGGGGTTCCTCCTGTCTGTACGATAACTCTTGCTTTCTCTGATCTCTCACTCACTGACTGACTCACAACATACCTTTACCTAGTGCTAGCTCTGCAAGGCACTGTGCTAGGCCCTGAGAGTACAAAGCCCCGCATTGGAGGGCATCATAGTCTAGGGAGATGGACAAATAAACACATAAATGCCATATGATGTGATGTGTGTTATAGCTGAGCTGTGTATGAAGGCAATGGGAACCCAGCTGAAGGAGTAATTCTGTCTTGAGAGAAAGAATGGGTACCTTGAGCTGCAGGGGAAAGGTGACATTTGAGTGAGTTTTGATGGAGCAGAGGCTGACATGGGGAGAAGGACATTTTAGGTAAAGGACTCAGGGATTCTTTGCATGAACTCAGATCAAGAGTGATTTTGGGGGAAGCTCAGAAGCTCAGAAGCCCTCCGCATTTCCTTTCATGGGTCTCCCTTCCCAACTACACTGGGAATGCCTTGAAGTCAAGAGACTCTGGGAAGTGGTAAACACTAATTAAATGATGGTGTATATAATATATACATATGTACACACACAAATATGTATAGCATATACATATAAATATATATGCACAGTATTTACATGTATAGTATATAGAAATAAAATATATAAACATATTGTGTTTAAAATATATACAGTAGATATATACATTGTACATACATATAAAATAGGGGGGTGGACAGTTAGCTCATTTGGTAGAGTGCAGTTTTATAACACCAAGGTCAAGGGTTTTGATCCCTGTACAAGGCAGCCACCAAAAAAAAAAAAAAAGTATATGCACACACACAGTATATACATATACATACATATATATATATGTAGTATATATATTTGTATATATAATCTTAAAGAGTTTAAAGACTTCAAATGGGAAAGAAAAGCACTCAAACTGTAAAATAACAATGTAAATTTCCCAGATTATGTATTAGCATTTGAAACAGGGACCTCCTTGAGACACTAATAAAAGGACAGTTACTGCCAGGAAGATTCATCTTTTTTTAAAAGGGAAAATAGGATCAATGAATAGAAGGAAGTAGATTTTTATTCCAGTATAAAAGAGAAATTCTTAAGAGTGCATCTTGGAGGTAGTGAGCTCCTTATTCCTGGGAAATGATCAAGCACAGGCAGGCTGACTATTTGTAGAGGGGCTTCCTGGATCTTAGAAGTTTGCAGAGGGGATACTGAGCTCCTGGGTAGTATTTGGCAAAGGGCTCTCTTTTCCACCCATGTTCCCAGAAGCCCTTGTTCTCACCCTGTTTGAGCACCTCCCTTTCCTAGGTAGGACCTGGAACCCTGCAGGTATTTGTGGTGCCAGAGGTGGCTGCCAGGGCAGGTGCCTCCTGCAGGTGACCTGGCACCTTATCTCCTCTGCACCCATCTCCTACCTTTTCCTGCTTACCTCCTAGAACAGAAATAACCCAAGGCCAAACATTAACTGTGAAACCATAAAACCACGTGAAGCTCAGATGGCTTTCAGTGGCCTGGACTCTCAGTACCTTGTTATCAGGAAATGTGGCCTCACCTCCCTGTGGGTGAGGAGGGTGGAGTGACTGTGATGATGAGAGACCCAGCAATTCAGTCTTCCACCCTAGTAGAGCAGTGGGCAGAGGATGCCTCTATTGCCTGAGGCTTCAATGAGGGCTTTTGAATCTGATCATTGGGGCTTGGGGAGAGAGGACAGGAGCATTTTACCTTTTAGCATCAACATAAGATGTGTCCTTTTGATTCAATCAGGAACTCTCCTAGCTTGATGTGAGCTCTGATATAAATACGTATATGCAGAGAATCTATATAGTACTGAAGAACATGCTACCACTCATGTACTCTTCTGTATGTCCATTGGTATACTGTGTCTTATTCATCCCCAGAACCTTGCACAGTGCCTGCAACATAAATACATTCTTTGTTGACTTGATGAGTGAATGGTGAATGCATAAATATTTATGCCCACCCCCACACTCATCTACACATTTACACATTTGTGGAAGGGTACCTGCAGATACACATGCATGTTTACATTGTACCTACACAACATACACAAACCACAGTAGTCCCTACACACCTGTGCTTAATAGTCATGTGCATATATATATATGTATGTAAATTTACAGATGTTACAGGGTACACTCAGCTCCTGGCTGAGCTCACCAAAATTTGATACTGGGCATAGGCAGATCTGGTTGCCTGCCCCCAGACAAAAGCAAACCACTCAAAAGTCAAATGTTGGTGAAAATGGAAGTCACCTTTACTTAGGAATACCAGTGATATGAGGAGAGATGTTAGGCTAACCCATCTCTGCATTAAACCTGAAGGAAAATGGACCGACTAAAGCCATCGCAAAGACTCATATATACTGAGGGGTTTTTAAAGAGGGGCTTGAGGGAATGGAACGTAGGAAATGAAAAGCAGGAGGGAGGGGCACATGAGCAGCGAGGACTTCATGCAAGGTCTCAGGTATAGTCTCACCAAGGCTCCATCTGGTTTCTGTTCCCATCATTGCTGTTATCTCAGGGTCTAGGTAGTAAGTTCAAGTCTGCGGCTTCAGGCTGGCTGGAAAACAACTTTACATTCATGTAAATAATGTCATCTTGCCCCATAATCAAGGTTCAAAATACCAAATAGCCATGGGAAGAGGGAGCTCAGAGAAATGCATACCAAGAAAAAAACTGTGTCTTTTAAAAATTTGTCTACAGCGCATGAGGTTTTAGGTCTCAACATGGCTTCAGTCCTGTTCACTCCAACACAGATTCCTGAATGACCCTGCTGAATGGCAAAGGTGGTAGCTATGATGAAAGAACACGGTTTCTGGGATGCTGGATGGGGCAAAGATAATATTTCCACTGGAAAGACCACCTCTCGGTTGTGTTCTGGGATGCTTGCACATGATCTGTTCTGAACTGAATTGTGCCCCCTTGCTAAAATTCATACGTTTGAAGTCCTAATCCACAGTACATCAGAATGTGACTGTATTTGGAGATAGGGCCTTTAAAGAGGTCATTAAGGTTAACTGAGGTCATATGGGTGGGCCCTAATCCCATCTAACTGATGTCCTTATAAGAAGAGGAAATTTGTTTTTGTTTTTGATGGCTGGCTAGTATGGGGATCCAAACCTTTAATCTTGGTGTTATAAAAGAAGAGGAAATTGGATGCACAAAGAGACACCAAGGCTGTGTGCTCACAGAGGGGAAACCATGTGGTTTCACAAGGGAGGAGGTGGCCAACACCAAGCTAAGAGAGAGGCTGGAGAAACCAAACCTGCTGATACCTTTGTCTTGGACTTCTAGTCTCCAGAACTGTGAGAAAATAAATCTCTGTGGTTTAAGCCACCCAATCTGCGGTCGTGTGTTATAGCAGCTCTAGCAAACTAGTACACTCTCCAGAGCTTCCATCCTCTCTTCTTCCTGCTAAGCAAGTTGTTGCACAGGAGGAGTAAAGGGGCTGAGGGGAGCTTGCCAGAGCAGGCAGGACCAACTTCAGTGTCTCCTGGCCCCTTGCAGTCTCTGAGAAAATGTATTGGGCTGGCTGGGAACTGCCCTGGGCTGTTGTTCCCTCAAAGAATAATGGTAATAGGGGGAGGAAAACAGCCTTAGATTCTAAAGAAGTAAAGTCCCAAGCAGGCTGAAGCCAGTGTGAAGATATTTATTAAATGTGTGTGTGTGTGTGTGTGTGTGTGTTCACGTGTGTGTGTTCACATGTTAAAAGAGGGGGAGGCTATGATTTCACTGCGTGCTGCACACCCCAAAGCCTGGGACTGGGTGGCAGGAACTTTGACCTACATTTAGGGCTCTTCCATCAACTTACCACGTGGCCTTAAGCAAACTGCTTCACCTCCATGGACTCTGGATTCTCATTTGTTGAGTGGTTGGCCTGTCTCACAGGGTTCCTGGTTAGATCCAAGGAGCTAAGAGAGCTACAGGTGTTTTGAAGAGTTAAAAACATTTTCTAGTAGCCAGGGCTTATTCTTCAGTTTGGTGAAAAGCTTTTTAAATATTCCAGCATCTTCTACAAGGAACCTGTGCTGGGCCCTGAGAATTTCATAGGATAAAGGATTGAACACAACACAGTTTCTACTCCCAAGGGGGTTGCCAAGCAATAAGAATACCCACAGGGGACGGTCACTGTGAGACCAGGCAGTCAGCCTTATACTGGGATATAGTACAGTGCAGTGAGGTGGTCAGAGGAGCCTGTGGCTGCGGGGTCTTGGGGAGTCAGAAAAGGTTTCTAGAGGAAGTGATGGTTGGTCGAATTTAGTCGGGAGCAGGGGGAACTAGGGGTGAATGGAGCACTCTGAGTGGGAGAGTAGGGAGATCAGACCATGGAGGCAGGAGGGGAATGATGTCTCACCAGAGTTACGAATGGTAAAGATTAAAAGGGAAAACAGGAGTTACTAGGTTAATTTTTGAGTCTGTCCTGGAACAAACCCAGCCCAATGGTTAATCTGTTTGACCCCTTTGGGAATTGCTTGGATCCTGTCCCGGGTGTACACACAAGCTGAGGATCCAGCATGGCGCAGAGCAGAGCTGAGGGAGACCTTGGAGGTCAACCTGCCCAAGCCTGACCCTTTTCCAGAGGCAAAACTGAGTCCAGGAGAGGACAATTAGAGGGACTGAGGTGTCACAGGGAATTAGTTGGCAAAGCAGGGATCTGAACTCACATCTCTGGAGACAGCATTTAGTACCTTTCCGGGTTATCACCTGGGTCTTAAAAGTGGACTGGATTTTGGGGCTTTTACCTAGTGTTGGCTAAGTTTGAAAGTTTGGATCCTGCCTTGTAGGGGTAGCTGTATGTATTTGTTGATGGTTTCTGGATGTAGAGCCTAAAACGGCATACTGGCCAGGCTCCTGTGAGTAACTGAGGTAGGCAGTTCCTGTGCTTGGGGATTTCAGGGGTGACCCGAGCCCTTCCATGTTCCCACTGATTGATAGTTACCATTCTGCTGGAAGGGCTTCATGCCTATGGCTCTGGATTTTGATCTTTTTCAAAGCATTGTTCTGCTCTGGGAGGAGGACCATTCATAACAGGCTGTGAAGTATCTGAGGAGAACTCAGTGTAAATAAGGAAAGTAGATTCTTTCATGAGAGCCGGTTTTGATGGGAAAGAAAGCATGAAGGTAGTTAGTGCTACAAAAAGATAAGGGTGGTCAGGGAGGCTCAGCCCTCACAATGTGGTCTGGAGGCTGGGAATTTGGTTTTAGAATCAGGCAGATTAAAAAAAAAAAAATAAACCAACCAGTATCACCTCACAGAAGAATCAGAAAATATGGAGAGCAATAGTAACAGAAAATATAAAGCCCAGCAGTCCCCTTCTCCCCTTCTCCCTTAGACAGCCATCATTAACTAAGTATATGTCCCTCCAGAACTTTCTGTATGCATATTCTGTGTATACATGTGTATATGTATATATAATGTACATGTGTGTCTATATATGTGTGCATGGACATTGAAATTTATGTGAAGGAAACCAGATTGTGTGACCCCAAAATATTCCTCTTTGACATAAATATTTTTGAGCTCAAGGCAATTAAGAAGCAGCAAACGGAGGAAGAACTCTTTTTTTAATTAAAAAAAATTTTTTAAACTTCTCAATATACATTGTAGTTGATTTTTGTGTCCCTGTATCCGTTCCTCTTCCCCCCTCCCCCTCTCCCCCCCACTACATCATATCTGTTCACTTGTCTTAACAAGTTCAAGGAATTGTTGTGATTGTTGTGTCTTTCCTACCCCACCTTTATTTGTTTCTATATTTATTTATTTTTAGCTCCCACAAGTTTTGAGAACATGTGGTATTTCTCTTTCTGTCCCTGACTTGTTTCACTTAAAATAATTTTCTTTAAGTCCATCCATATTGTTGCGAATGTTAGTATTTCATTCTTTTTTATAGCAGAGTACTATTCCACTGTGTAGATATAACACAGTTTCTGTATCCGCTCATCTGATGATGGACATTTGGGCTGGTTCCAGCTCTTTGCTATTGTAAATAGTGCTGCAATAAACATGGGAGTACAGATATCTGTATCCCTTCGGCATGATGATTTCCATTCCTCTGGGTATATTCCCAGCAGTGGAATAGCTGGGTCATATGGTAGATCTATCTGCAATTGTTGAGTAACCTCCATACCATTTTCCATAAAGGCTGCACCATTTTGCAGTCCCACCAACAATGTATGAGAGTTCCTTTTTCTCCACAACCTCACCAGCATTTATCATTCTCAGTCTTTTGGATATTAGCCGTCCTAACTGGAGTGAGATGGCATCTCAAAGTGGTTTTGATTTGCATTTCCCAAATGCTGAGTGATGTTGAGCATTTTTTCATGTGTCTGTTTGCCATTTGTATATCTTCCTTTGAGAAATGCCTTTTTACCTCTTTTGCCCATTTTTAAACTGGGTTTCTTGTTTTTTTGTTGTAAAGTTGTTTCAGTTCCTTGTATATTCTGGATATTAATCCTTTATCAGATGTATATTTTGCAAATATTTTCTCCCACTCTGTTGGTTGTCTTTTAACTCTGTTAATTGTTTCTTTTGCTGTGCAGAAGAAGATTTTCAGTTTGATATAATCTTCTTGGCTCAGTTTTGATAGTTTGTATGTGTCCAGAAATTTATCCATTTCCTCCAGATTTTCAAATTTGTTGGCATATAGTTGTTTATAGTAGTCTCTAATGATTCCTTTTATTTTTGAGGTATCAATTGTAATATCACCTTTTTCATTTCTAATTTCTGTTATTTGGGTCTTCTTTCTTTTCTTAGTTAATCTTGCTAAAGGTTTGTCAAATTTATTTATCTTTTCAAAAAACCAACTTTTTGATTCATTGATCTTTTCTATCATTTTTTGGGTATCTATTTCATTTAGTTCTGCTCTGATCTTAATTATTGCTTTCTGTCTGCTAACTTTGGGTTTGGATTGTTCTAGTTTTTCTAGTTCTTTAAGGTGAAGTATTAGGTTATTTGCCATCTTTCCATTCTTCTGAAGTAAGAATTTAATGTGATAAATTTCCCTGTTAGTACTGCTTTTGCAGTATTCCACAGGTTTTGGTATGATGTGTCATTACTTTCATTAGTTTCAAGAAATTTTTTGATTTCCTATTTAATTTCTTCTTGGACCCATATGTCATTAAGTAGAATGCTGTTTAATTTCCATGTGTTTGTGTAGATTCCTGAGTTTTGTTTGTTATTGATTACTAATTTTAATCCATTGTGATCCGAAAAAATACATGGAATAATTCCAGTTTTTTTGAATTTGTTGAGACTTGCTTTGTGACCTAACATGTGGTCTATCCTGGAGAATGTGCCATGTGCTGATGAGAAGAATGAATATTCTGAGGTTGTTGGATGGATTGTTCTATAGATATCTGCCAAGTCCAATTGGTCTAAATTGTTGTTTAAATCTTCTGTTTCTCTATCAGTTTCTTGCCTAGATGATCTGTGCAATGTTGAGAGTGGGGTGTTCAGGTCCCCTGCTATTATGGTGTTAGAGTCTAATTCATTCTTTAGATATAATAGTGTTTGCTTTATACATCTGGCTGCTCTGATGTTGGGGGTGTATATATTTATGATTGTTATGTCTTCTTGATGGATAGATCCTTTTATCATTATATAGTGCCTTCTTCATCTCTTTTTATGGTTTTTAGTTTAAAGTCTATTTTATCTAATATAGGAATATCTACTCCAGCTCGTTTTCCATTTCTATTTGCATGGTATATCTTTTTCCATCCTTTCATTCTTAATCTACGTGTGTTTTTACAGGTGAGGTGAGTCTCTTGAAGGCAGCATATTGTTGGGTCCATCTTTTTAATCCAGTCAGTCAGTCTGTGTCTTTTGAGTGGGGAATTTAATCTTTTTACATTTAGAGTTGTTATTGAAAGGTGTTGATTTACTCCTAGCATTTTATTGTTTTTTGTTTAGATGTCTTAAGTATCTTTTGTTCCTTTCTTTCTGATGTTTTGTTTGTCTTCTGTGTTTGTTGTTTTCTTGGGGTAGTAGATAAACTATTTTTTCTCTTTATTGTTAGCATTTTTGTTTTACTGGTAGGTTTGTTCTTTCTTGAGTATTCATGGCAGTGATGGTTGTTTTTCGGGTATCAAACCCAGTACTCCCTTGAGAATTTTTTGTAAGGCTGGTCGTGTGGTAGTGAACTCCTGCAGTTTTCGTTTGTCTGAGAAACATACTATTTGTCCTTCATTTTGGAAGTATAGCCTTGCTGAGTAAAGTATTCTTTACTCAAAGGCAATTTTTGTCCTTTAGTATTTTGAATATATCATCCCATTCTTTTCTGGCTTTTAGAGTTTCTGATGAAAATTCTGGTGTTAGTCTGACTGGGTGACTTGCCGCTTCTCTCTTGCAGCTTTTAAGATTCTCTCTTTGTCTTTGAGTTTTGCCAGCTTGACTATAACATGTCTTGAAGAGGACCTTATTGGGTTGGATATGTTTGGGGATCTTTGGGCCTCCTGAATCTGAAGATCTGTATCTCTCCCTATACCTGGGAAGTTTTCTGCTATTATTTCATTGAATATGTTTTCAATGCCATTTCCTTTTTCCTCCCCTTCTGGAATACCCATGATTCGGATATTTGAGACAACTTAAGGTTGTCTGTTATCTCTCTTAGACTTTCTTCAATTATTTAAATTCTTTTTTCTGGTCCACCTGTGTTAATTCAAACAGCCTGTCTTCAAGGTCAGAAATTCTCTCTTCTGCTTGTTCCTGCCTGCTGATTAGATACTCTGTGCTGTTTTTTATTTCATTGAATGAATCCTTCAGCTCCAGAAACTCTGCTACATTCTTTTTTAGGGTATTGATTTCTTTGTGCATTTCTTCTTTCAGGTCCTGTATATTTTTTCTCATTTCATTGTGTTGTCTGACTGAGTTTTCTTGTATCTCATTTAGTTTCCTTAGAATTGTTGCTCAAAATTCCTTGTCAGTCATTGCAAGGACTTCCTGTTCTATAGGATCTAGAGCTTGAGAGTTATTATTTTCCTTTGGTGGTGATGTACTTTCTTGATTTTTCATATTTATGGTATTTTTCCTTTGGTGTTTAGTCATTGTGGGAGGGGGTATCATGGTCCACTTGTTCCACCCTGATGTCTGGCCTGGATCTTGAAGGGACTGCCAATTCTGGGCAGTGGGGACTAGCATGGGCTGGGGGTCCCATGGTGCCTGCCTGTTCCAGTGTGGCTGACTCAGGGTGTGGGGGCCTGGCAATTCCTGGGCCTCCATGGGTAGCAGGGACTGGCCTGGGCTGGGGGTCCTGCGGCACCTTCCTTTTCCAGTATGGCTGACTTGGGACATGTGGGTCCAGCGGCTCTCAGGCCTCTCTGGGTGGCGGGGCCTGGGCTGGGCTGGGGGTCCTGCAGTGCCTGCCTGTTCTGGTGTGGCTGACTCAGAGTATGTGGGCCCAATGGCTCTTAGGCCTCTCTAAGAACTCTTTCCTTCCTCCCCCCTCCCGTTTTCCATCTAAAGACAGGATAGAAATTCTCCTTTACTGGAGACAACTCTTATCAGCTCAGATATGGCACCAGAGGTTGGCTGGTTAGCTCAGTTGGTTAGAGTGCCCTCTTGTAACACCAAGGTCAAGGATTTGGATCCCTGTACTGGCCATCCACCAAAAAAAAAAAAAAAAAGTATATATATGAATGATATGGCACCAGAAGAATCTACAAACAAACCTTACTCCATTGGTTGACTCCCATGTGTTTACCTTCTCACAGTTTCCCACCTCTGGAATCCTAAAACTGCTTTGCTTTGTCTTGTCATTTCTTTAAAATTATTGTTCTTTGTTGAACACACCATAGATACCAGAATTTCAGGTCACTGCTTTGGGTTACCTTTCACTGAGGTTTCTTCTATGTGATGTGCACTGCACATGTGAATAACCTCACTTGTTTTTCTCTTGTTAATCTGTCTTTTGTTCCAAGGGTCTGTCTCAATTATGAACTTCTGAGGGTTGAGGAGAAATTATGTTTTCTCCCCAACAATATGAGTACTATATATATGTGTGTGTACATACATAAAAAGTAATATATAATCTCCTTGATTTCACTGTGGTCTGAGAAGTACGCTGCACCATGGAGAGGACAGCACACACCCATGGATATCTGCAAGCAGGTCCCTCTTATGCCAGTCTGTTCTAATATTCTCTCCTTATTACTCTTCATTACCCTCTAGAGCATGGGTTGGCAAACTTTTTCTATAATAGGCCAGCTAGAAAATATCTTGTTTTGTTGGTTGTACGGTCTCTGTCAAAATGACTTGACTCTGCTGTTGCAGCACAAAAGCGGTTATAGACAGTACGTGTAAATGAATGGGCATGGGTATGTTCCAGTAACACTTTATTTATAGACACTGAAATTTGAATTTCTTGTGATTTTCACATGTCACGAAATAGTTTTCAATCATTTAAACATATAAAAACTGTTTTTATTAGCCCATGGTCCATTCTTTGTTGATCACTGCTCTGGAGTAGTGGTGCCCAGTAGAACTTTCTGTTCTGATGGATATGTTCTATATTTGTGCTATCAAATACAGTAGCCATGAGCTACGTGTGGCTACTGAGCACTTGAAATGTGGCCAGTGTGACTGAGGAACTGAAGTTTCAATTTATTTTATGTTGATTAATTTAAATAGCCATATATGCCTGTGACTCCTGTACTGGATAGGATATTATTTTCTGTGGGCTGCTGTAACAAATTATCAAACTACATAAGCAAATGTAAACAATAAAACAAAACTAGAGACTTTACTAGTCAGAAACTTCCAACTAACCTCTAACTGATCAAATATGTTTTCTTTGTCTTGCTTTCACAAACACCTTATGAAAGTTTCTCACCACCAGCCCCCCAGTGGAGTGCTAAACCTCTTGAGGTCTGGTGCTGCCTGATTCGTGAGTCACTGTCTGCTCAAGTAAACTCTTTAAAGTCTTAATGTCTCTAAGTTTATCTTTTAACACTGTGTTGTAAATATCATGTGCTGTGGGAACTAGGAGAGTAGTGTAGGTGATTCTGTCTGGGGGAGTCAGAGAAGGCTCTAGTGAGGAGATGAGCTGTACCTTAAAGATTGAATAGTAGTTCTGCAGGGAGAGAGGGCCCGGAGAGGAATTCTAGGTAGAGGGAAGAGCTTGTGCTGTTCCTGGTGGGTATGAAAGAGTAATTAGGTGTGGCTGGTGCTCTGAGACATGTGGATGATTAATGGGAGATGAGGCTGAAAATGTGGCTACAGACCTCACAATGGAAGATGTTATATGTCAGGCCAATGGGTTTAGACTTTATCCTGAGATAAAAAAGGATCCATGAGGGTTTTTATACTGGAGATATATATTTACATGTTTGTTTTGAGATCTCCATGACAGCAGCCTGAGGGAGGTGTTCAGGTGAAGAGTCTGGAGATAGAGAGAGCAGTCAGGGGTCAGTCCGACAGCTCAGATAAGTGATGATGAGGTTTGAACCAAGGCAAGCAGTGGAGAGGAGAAGATAAATTCAGGAGACGTTTAACGTGTCTGGGCAACTGGATGTTTGGTTGTGCAGTGGCTGGTCATGGAAGAACAGGTGGTTTTGGCTGGAGGAAATAGTGTCTTCTGTTTCGGACTTATTACATTCAAGGGGTCTGGGCACCACCTGGGGAAGTGTGTGCATTCAGCTTGTGAACTACAGGTCTGGAGCTCCAGAGAGGGGCAAAGGTCATCTCACATCATCACCTGCTCATTGCTCCAGTCACATTGCCAGCCAAGTTCATTCACACCTTAGGGCCTCTGATGTCACTTTTCCTCTGGTTTTCTGCATGGCTGGCTTCTCTCATTCTTCAGTTCTCAGCAAGATGGGGGCAAGGACCTTGTCTGTTTCGTTCAGTGTTGTGTCCTCAGGGCCAAGCACAATGCCTGTCTGTTGAATGGAAATATGAGCAGTGGCTAAAGTTGGGGAGCGAAGCAGGGGGAAAATACGCACATTAACATGAAAGGCATCTGAGAGGAATCCGAGGGCAGAGCAATTCCCTCTGAAGGTGGAGAGAGGCACTAGAATCCTTTCTGTGTTGTTGTTTTTTGTTGATAACAATAATATTAAAAATAATAGTGTAAAAGAGTGCCTGGGTTCAGATTCCTCTCTTACTAGCTATATGAACTTGGGCAAGTGCCTCAGTGTCCTTATCTCTAAAATGGGGATAATAATGGTATCTACCACTCCAGGTTGTTGTGAGAATTAAATGAGAACTCTCATGGCATGTTCAATAAATATTAGCCATTATTATTAATTAAATACTACCTTATGCCAGGCACTGTGCAAGGGATTTTCAATGCAAATTCTTAATTCATCCTCACAATAATCTGGTGAGATAGGAATTTTATTTTTTTTAAATCCATGTTTCATAGTTGAGGAAATAGAGGCTTGGAAAGAGGAAGTCACTGAATCACACATTTACCAGTTGGAAGGTGGAGGCACCGGGAGTTAAGCCCAGATTTGTCTGACTTTAATGCCTGTGCACTTAATCATTGCATCATACTGCACCCCTCTGCAGATGTGACCTTGACCTCCTGGCATGGTAAAGGGAACTGGTCAAAGAAGCTGTTAGGAACTCAGGAATCTTGCCTTCTCGAGTCTTAGCCTCCCTGAGCCTGCTGAAGGCTTCTCTGGAAGGGCAGCAAAAGGGGTATCCCAAGAGGAGGGCCACCCCAAGAACAGTCTTCTTATTTCTGACTGGGAAGACTGGGCAGGAGACCTGGGAGACCTTGTGACATATACAGCCTATTGATACACACCAACCTGTAGATTTGAATCTTTATGACCAGTCATCACATTTCTCTCCAATATCTAGGTCCTGTGAGTAGGATAAGAGAATTCAATTAAAACGTAATCTTTCCCTTTGACTAATTAATCTTTAATTATCTTTCCACTCATTAACCTTGGTTGATACCATGATAATTAAGAGAAAATGACTTCTGAATTAGTTCATTGACAACAAAGTCTTCTAAGGAAACAGTGTATGAGTCACAAGCACAAACCCGCTCAGCTGCAAACATGCAAACACGTGCCTCCTATGGCATGCATATCTACCTGGTCTGCGTACTCCAAGAACACAAACGACCTTGCAAGGAACTTGCTGCACATGCTAGGGCTCTTATTTGCCCAATACAGGAAAAAAGCAAAACAACCACACACACATGTAAAACCCAAAACCAAAACCAAAACCCACTAAACCCTCAGATGACTCTTAAGTTTGGAAGAACAGAGAATAAGCAAAAAATAAGTATATTCATTGAGTGCTCACTAAGTGTTTGGGACTGCATTAAGCGCTTTACATATACTCTCTACCTAACCCTATGAAACAGATATTAGCACCCTAATTTTTTTTCCCACAGGAAGATGGAGGCTGTGGTAAAGTTCTGGTGTCCCAAGGGATTGTATGCATGTCAGAGTTTGGAGGCCTTTTGATATATCTTGCCAAGGTCACATAACTAGTAAATCATAGAAGTTAACATCGAGTGCAAGTGTGTTCTGACTACAAGACCTTTGTTCTTAACCACTTAAATCTTATTCATCTGTATTTTGTTAAATAAAAAATTATTCATTAATACTTGTTAGAGCATTGAAAGGAAAACTTTATTCAAGACTTTATAACAGGATTCTTGCTGAAGACAGGCCAGGGTGATCAGACATCACCTGGGAGATGGTGGAAAATGAGGAGCTTGATCAGATATGGAGGGTGATCCGATATTGAGGGTGGGACATTGTTGCTAAACTGACTTAGTAGGGTTCTTTGTTAAAACTGAATTTTATAAGGAAGTGCACAGATGGGCCTAGGAGAAGGTTCAGGAGACTGACTAGAGTTTAGTCAAGCAAAGAATCTTTGTCAATTTCCATGGTAGGGCCAAGAGAGAAGAAACATGGATTTAGTTTTTACTGAATGATAGTAGGAAACATCTTCCACAGCCGTCATCTGCAGCTTAGAAGGAGCAGCCATTTAAAAAAAAAATTGTGGCAAAATACATACAACATTAAATTTACCTCTTAAAATATTTTTAAGTATACAGTTCAGTGGCATTAAGTACTTTCATGATGTGTGCAATCATCAATCACTACCATCTATTTCTAGAACTTTTTTATCATCCCAAACAGAAACTCCATATTCCATTAAACAATTCAGCTCCCAATTGCCCCCCTTCTCCAGCTCCTGGTAACCACTATTCTAGTTTCTGTCTCTATGAATTTGCCTGTTCTAGGTACCTTATATAATGTTGACTGTTTTCAAGATTTATCCATGTTGTAGCGTGTATCAGAATTAGAAAGAGCAGCTTTAAGATAAACAAAAAGCCAGAAAACCGTCTCTTTTTACTGAGCAAAGAGTTCACACAGGGAACATTATCCCAAAGTGGAGCTATAGTCAGAAAATCAAACAGGTTCAGTGCAGGTTTAGGCACAGTCTAGATGAGAGTTCTTGAACAGGTTAGACGGAGGAATTTAAGAGGTTTGGGGAATGTGTTCAAATGAGAAAGACAGCCAGGCTTTTCCCTGGAGCCTGGCCCAGGGTCTTCACCTAAGACAGCCTTAATTAGGATGCTGTTCCTAGTGCGAACACTGGTAAGCTTCTCTTAGGAGTTGGGAGGATCTGGTTCAGAACTTGATTCTTGCAGCAGATTGCCTGAGGGTTCAAAGACGTCAGCACAGGTAGTGGAAACAGTGTCAGAAGGAGAGGGCTTCAGTCTCGCTCCCGCATTCCTCACTATGTCGCCTTCTACAAGACATTCTCTGTCTTTGAGCCCTGGTTTCTACATCTACAGAGGGCACCATCACAGAGAGGGTTGTTGTGAGGATCGAGGTGAAATCAGAGATGTGAAAGGAGTTTTTTCTGTACACGTGGAGATTTCTGTTTCTGTAGGGACTGTGATTCTTTTGACCAAATAGTGGATGCTGTTTTCTCCTATCCTCCAGCAGAGTTTCATTAATCATTCATTCACTGAGGGCAACCAGACCCAGGCACCAGGCTCCAGATTTTCCTAGAAACTGTATGAAATGATGGTTTGCCCCTTTTGCCTCAGACTTATTTGTCGGCTGAAGAAGGGCAGAGGTTTTTGGGAAGAGGTGGTCCTTTCTCTCTTTTTTAAAACTACCCAGGAGTTGGGTGAAAGCTAGTTGGGCAAAAGTTGATTCCAGTGAAAGAGAAGCAAGAATGCATGAACCGAGAAAGACTGAGCTTTACTGTCTTCATCTGTAATATGGGTGATAATTTTTTTTTCTTGCGTGTGTGAGAATTAATGAGATAATGAGCATACAGTGCCTTGCAATGGAAAAAGGCACCAAGTTAGGTGATTATTATGAGCTTGCTGATTGGCTTAGCAAAAGGGATTGGAGGAGTGGGAGAAGAATTGAGCAAGCAGGTCAGTTGCAGGCACTAGCCTGGAAGTTCTCCAAGGGAAAGGGCTACATTGTCTTACCCTCAGCATTGAGCACAGTGCCTGAAACATAGAAGATACTCAATCAATATTTGTTGAATGAAAGAATGAACTAAACTGGACTTGAAAAATTGTAAAGTCAAGCCAAGTTTTCTTCTATGATGCCTTTCCCCACCTCTGTGATGCCTCCTTTTCTTTCCCTTCTCTTTCTTCCAGGAGAACATTCTTATGATGGCACCTAATGAGGAACAGTAGCAGAAGAGGGTTGGCTTGGTTAATCTTTAGGTGTTGTTCGAGTCTGGCTTTTCAGATTTGATGCTACACTCTGACTAAGGTATCAGTGTTACTTCTTTCAAGGGAATTTGTATTTAAACACAGGACAGAGCCTTAGGCTAGAGAAAGGAAGTGCTAATGGTGGAAGTCTAGGAATCCTCAAGCAGCTATGAGAGGTATTTCACACCCGCTAGGAAAGTACCGTAAGGTGAACCCAGCCCCTGAAACTTGCCAGCTACTAAATTCAACTCTGACTCACACTCAAGGAAGAAAGCAGAGGAAGCTGTGAAGCAATGCCCAGGAGCAGGGCCTCTTGCTTGATTGGTCTGAATCCCTGTGGGTGTGAATGGGCCTGGATTTCTGGACATTCCCTGGGACTTCAATAGGGATCAGCAGGCTTTATGGGTAAAAGGAAAGGGTTGTGGGGAGAGTCAGTCACTGGAAAGGCAGGAGGGTTGGGATTTAGTACTGAGCCTGGCACTTGTTAGTTGTGTAACTTGAGCAAGTCTCTTCTCTCTGGGCATCAGTTTCCGCATATATCAAATAAGGGAGTTGAACCCTATGGCCTCCCTCCACGGTTTGGCCACCTGGACCTTCCAATTTCTCAGATGCACCATGATCTCTCTCTGTTCTGGGCATTTGTTCATCTGGAACACTCACTCGCCCCATCTCCTACCCCACTCACTTGGCTCACTTCTTCATGGCATGTCCTTCAGGGTACAGGCTACCTCCATGTGAGAGAGTACTGAGTGGAATACGATATCGAATGGTGGGGACTGTGGAAAACTGGAGAGTGCATATCCCAGTTCATAACTTGAATTACTGAAGCAATTCAAGTACTTTAAAAAAATTATTATACTTTTTATTGTGGCAAATACACATGACATAAAATTTATCATTTTAACCATTTTTAAGTGTACAGTTCAGTGGTGTTAAGTACACTTATAATGTTATGCAACCATCAGCACCATCCATTACCGTTAAGTCTTTTCATCTTGTAAAACTGAAACTCTATACCCATTAAATAATAATCCCCATTTTTCTCCCTCTCTAGCCCTTGGCAACCACCACTCCACTTTCTGTCTCTATGATTATGGCTACTATAACTATCTCACGTAAATGGAATCATACAGTATTTGTCTTTTTTGTGACTGGCTTATTGAACTAAGCATAATGTCCTCAAGATTTGTCCATGTTGTAGCGTGTGTCAGAATTTCCTTTCTTTTTAAGGAGAATAGTATTACATTGCATGTATACACCATATTTGGCTTATCCATTCATCTGTTGATGGACATTGGGTTGTTTTCACATTTTATCTATTCTGAATAATGCTGTCATGAACATGAGGGTACAAATATCTCTTCGAGATCCTACTTTCAGTTCTTTTGGGTATATACACATAGGTGGAATTGCTGCACCATATGGTAATTCTATTTTTAATTTTTTGAGGAACCACTATACTGTTTTCCATAGTGGCAATACCATTTTACATTCCCACCAACAGTACACAAGGTTTCCAATTTTTCTACATCCTTGGCAACACTTGTTATTTATTTATGTATTTATTTTAAATAATAGCTGTAATGGATTGAATTGTCCCCCCCAAACTCATTGAATCTTGAATTGGGTCCCCCAAGTTTTATGTATTAGAAATGTGGCTCCCACTGTGACTGTTAAGAGGGTGGGAAATCCTATTATGGTAATTGAAAGGTGGAGCTTTGAAGAGGTGATTGGATTGTAGGACCATGCAGTAATGATGGATTAAAAATGGTGGTCAGGGGCGTGGTACTGAGGACTTTCAAAGAAGAGGAGAGTCTATTTTTCTCTCTGCCCTCTTTGCTTCCACCATCTTGCAATGTGAGACCCCTGGGTCACTGTCACCACCACCAGATGGACATTGGACTTTCCAGCCGCAGAAACTGTAAGCAATACATTTTGTTTTCTTTATAAATCACCCAGTTTCAAGTATTTTGTTATAAGCAACAGAAAAGGACTAATACAATAGCCATCCTAATAGGTGTGAATGGTATCTCATTGTAGCTTTGATTTACATTTCTCTATTGATTAGTTATGTTGAGCATCTTTTCATGTGCTTTTTGGCCATTCATATATATTCTTTGGGGAAATGTTTATTCAAGCCCTTTGTGCATTTATGAATCAGGTTGTTTGTTTTCTCATTGTTGAGTTTTCAGAGTTCTCTATATATTCTGGGTATCAATTCCTTATCAGATATATTATTTGCAAATATTTACTTCCATTCTGTGGGTTGCTTTTTTTTCATCTGGTTGGTGCAAAAAAGAGACACTATTGATAGTGTCTTTTGATGCACAAAACTTAAACATTTTTATGAAATCCAATTTGTTTATCTTTTCTTTCGCTGCTTGTGCCTTTGGTGTCATATCTGAGAAATCATTGCCATATACACTATTGTGAAGCTTTTACCCTATGTTTTCTTCTGAGTTTTATAGTTTTTAGGTCTTTGATCCATTTTGAGTTAATTTTTCTGTACGGTGTTAGGTAAGGGTACAACTTCATTATTTTGCATGTGGATATCCAGTTTTCCAAGCACCATTTGCTGAAAAGACTGTCCTTTCCCCATTGATTGTCTTGGCATCCTTGTCAAAAGTCATTTGAGCATATATTCACGGGTTTATTTCTGGGGTCTCTATTCTATTCCATTGATCTATATGTCTGGCCTTTATGGAAGTACCATACTGCTTTGATTACTGTAGCTTTATAGTAAGTTTTGAAATCAGGAAGTGTTAGTCCTCCAACTTTGTTCTTTTTAAAGATTGTTTTGGCTATTTGTGGTCCCTTGAGATTCCATATGAATTTTAGGTTGAGCTTTTCTATTTCTGCAAAAAGTATCATTGGGATTTTGATAGAGATTTCATTGAATCTGAAGATTGCTTTGGGTAGTATTGACATCTTAACAGTATTGAGTCTTCCAATTCATGAACATGGGATGTGTTTTAATTTACTTATGTCTTCTTTAATTTCTTTCAGCAATGTTTTATAATTTTTGATCACATTCTTTTGTTTTCTTTCTTTTCTTTTTTTTTTGCTGGCTGGTACAGGGATTGAACCTGGAAACTTGGTGTTATCAGCACCATGCTCTAACCAACTAAGCTAACCATCCAGCTCTGTTTTATAATTTTTATTGTATAAGTCTTTTACCTCCTTGGTTAAGTTAATTCTTAAGTATTTTTTTTTGATGCTATTGTGAATGAAATTGTTCTTGTAATTTCCTTTTCAGATTGTTCATTGTTAGTGTATAGAAACACAACTGATTTTTGTGTGTTGACTTTGTATCTTATTTATTTATTAGTTCAAATAGTTTTTTTTGTGTGTAATCTTAGGGTATTCTGTGTACAAGTTCATATCATCTGCAAATAGAGATAATTTTAGTTTTTCTTTTCCAATTTAGATATCTTTATTTCTTTTTCTTGACTAATTGCTCTGGCTAGAACTTTCAATACTATGTTGAGTAAAAGTGATAAAAGTGGGCCTTGCTCCTGATATTAGAGGAAAAGCTTTCAAGTCTTTTGCCATTGAGTATGATGTTTGCTGTGGGTTTTCATATACGGGTTTCATTATGTTGAGATAGTTTCTTTCTATTCCTAGTTTGTTGAATGTTTTTATCATGAAAGGGTATTATTTTGTCAAATGCTTTTTCTACATCAATTGAAATAATCATGTAGTTTTTTTCATTTATTCTGTTAATGTGGTATACTACATTGATAAATTTTGATATGTTGAACCATCCTTACATTCTGGGAATGAATCCTACTTGGTCATGATATATTATCTTTTTAATATGCTGCTGAATTCAGCTTGCTAGTATTTTCTTCAGGATTTTTACATCAACATTCGTAAGGGTTTTTGATCGGTAGTTCAAGTACTTTTAAAGCGTGTTGCTGGCCCAAAAATGTGTAGTTTAATTTGTTCCAGGCACCATGAGTTTACAGTGTCTGGCCTGTAGGTATTTAAAGTCCCATCCAGAGGCTTTCTTGGTACTCCATATTGCTCTTTTCATAGAACTCATTATTTTTATGATCATCATTTGCTTATTGTCTACCTTTCCCACTAGGCTGTAAAACCTATTAGGGCAGGTACCTGTCTTATCCTTGACTCTATCCCTAGCCCCAGCACAGGACTAGTACATAGTAGGTGCTCAATAAATATCTGCTAAATCAACAAATGAGTGGATGCTTAATAAGTAATTATTGAGTGAATTAATGTAAGGGACCTTCAATGATGCTGTTTGACTCCATTTTATTTAATCTCTGGTCCTGAAAAAATCACCACACTGAGCCAGGGATTTTAGTATCACAGCTAATGATTTAAACTCTTTAGTCCCCAATTTATTTGGCTTGGTGTTATGATGTAACAGAGCCCCTAACATTAAAAAAAATGTTCTTTAGCTACTTCAGTAGGGTTTAGTTTGGGAAAGGCAACTAGCAACTCTGGAGTCATTAGATCTCTTATACATCCAGGGAAGTCAATGGAAATACTTGCACAATCTTACACTTATGTATTCTTAAATTTTTCAAGACTCTTCAAACTCATGGTCTTATTTTTGTGAGGTGGGACTAGAACAAATAATTATCCTCATTTTATAACTGAGGAAAACAGAGACTCAGAGAAGTTAGAGATACACAAAGTTCTGTAGCAATAGAACGTTCGCTAGGACAGGTGTATTGTTTCTCTTCAGATGTTGTAATCATTAATGGTTTCTTTCCACTGAGCTCAAACTCTGCCTCAAAATTCTACTTAACACAATGTTCTAGTTAGCTATTACCAATTAGTTGAAGTTGACACGAGATAAAAATGACTTGCTGTCTGTAATCCCTGCTTCTGCTATTGGGCAATTTTATGTAAAAAAATGTTAATTTATTTATTTTTCAAGAAGGTCTGAAGTTCAGAGATAATCAATACTACTTTATTTCCACCAGCTGGGCACATCAGTATACTCCTTTTGTTTAACTTACCTTTCAGGCTTTTTAATCTTGGCTGTCCTGATATTTTCTGAAATATGTTAGGAAGAAGAGAGGCATTCAGTAGCTCAAGAGAGCCCCAGAACAAGGTCTCTTGACTCCCTGTCGTGTCTGTTGTTTACTCTCCTAGCTTTGCTTCTGTTGACACCTCCCCATCCAGTGACTTCGGACCCACAGGTGGGATAGTGAGACTGCATGGCATGGGACTGAACTATCTTAGTGCAGTGCTGAGTATCGCCACAAGGGGGCGCATAAGCTTTCTTTGCTTTTAGTTTCTAGATGAAAGTTTCTTTTCTTTTCTTTTTTTTAAAAGATGACCGGTAAGGGGATCTCAACCCTTGGCTTGGTGTTGTCAGCACCACGCTCAGCTAGTGAGCCAACCAGCCATCCCTATATAGGATCCGAACCCGTGGCCTTGGTGTTATCAGCACCACACTCTCCCGAGTGAGCCACTGGCCGGCCCTCTAGATGAAAGTTTCTAAATTTGCATGTTGTCACTCAACAAATAGTACTGTGACTAACACGTGTCTTCACAACTTAAATAGATGATGTAATTGACTGTCCCTTTTCAAGTTCTATCAGGTTTCAGATAGGTAAAAATATTTTTGTTGTCCTACTGTGCTTTCAAGATAATGGCAGTGTGTTTACACTAGAAAGGAAACCCTAAACTAACCTAACCCTAACCGTAATCCTAACCTTTCACATATGGACTTTCCAGAACTGTCTGCTATATCTTAGGTTCCATCTTATAAGTTCTCTGAAAAATAGGCAAACTGGAGGCAGGAATCTGGTCCTTCCTTACTCTTGCAAAACTCTAAGAGCCCTAGACTGCTTTTTCCCCTTAGATGACATTGCTTTCATTCTATCCTTTTATGACTAAGTGTTTGATATATGCAAGGTACTTTCATATGTGTAGTGGGGCCTTGAAAAGATGGAGCATTTTGACGTTGCTCATGATACCTTCTGGAAAGCTTTCCAGCAAAAAAGAGTGTAATATTCCCCTCACCCATAAGAGGAATTCCATCACCCTTTTCCCTCCCACCCCCTTACCTCAGCTGCCTGGGATGTCCTGGGTTTCTCCAGTTGCCTCAATGTTCACATCTCTATGCCTTTGCTCATCCGACCCACCCTTCAAGGCCCAGCTCTAAGCTGCCTCCCTCATGAAGTCTCCCTGGATCTTCTTAGGCCCATCGATCTATCTCTTCTTTGTCTCTTTTTTTAATACTCTTTGCTTCTTCTGCTATTATCATATTCTCCCTTTGTATCATACTTGTTTGTGTGTGCTTTTTGGTTTAGATCTCTTTGCCCCTTAAACAAATGACTCAACTGTATAGCTTCAGCTAATGTTCTGCTCTTTAACCTTTCTTCCTCCCTC
Organism: Cynocephalus volans; assembly: GCF_027409185.1. NCBI lineage: Eukaryota > Metazoa > Chordata > Mammalia > Dermoptera > Cynocephalidae > Cynocephalus > Cynocephalus volans. The sequence goes on from NC_084461.1 coordinate 205,440,902, forward strand.
TCCATAGGTAACTATTATCTTGAAGCTACCATTTATCATTCCTATGGTTATTTTATACTTCATTTCTACATATATATGAACTCATGAATCTTCTCTCTCTGTCTCTGTATTTCTATAAAACACACACACATATAGTTTTTGGTGTTTTAAAAATGCATATAAATGGAAGCATGTTAAAATTCTTTTGCAACTTGCTGTTCTCTCTCAACTTTCTGTTTTTGAGATTTATCCATGTGGCACATTATGGCTTTTTGTTATTCCCTTCTAAGAATAAGTTCATTGCCTGATGTACAGTTATGCTATTCCTTGTTCTTTTTTTTTTTTTTTTTTATTATTGCAAGCAGTGGTGCAATGAATATTCTTATATCTTTCCCTTTATGCATATGTGTAAAAGTTTCTTTAGGGTAGGTACCTAGAAGTGGAAGAGCTTAAAGCTGTATGCATATTTCTACCTTTACTAGGTATGGCCAAATTTATCCAATGCATTTTTACTAACTTTTTTTAATAGCTGGTATTTGCTTTATTCTGTAGTTTACATATGAAAGCCCCAAACTCAACACTTGATTGTTCTCTTCTGACTTTGTTATTCTCTCAGTATCTGTCAATAGAGACCATTTCTCGCAATAGATATGCAGTTTGATCCTCATCCAGTACACACAAGCCCTCAAAGATCCTGGCACTTGCACCTGGGCCCTCCCATTTGATTGCACCTATGTCCATTTGTGCTGGGCCTCTGGCCTGGTCCAGTCACCCCTGAGGTGTCCTTAGGGCCAGAACACCAAACAGGCTCCATGTGATGTGCCAACTCTGAATAAAAATGAGAGCCTTGGGTTGAGGCTTGTTTGGGTTCCATTACAAAGAATGCTGAGATCAATCAGTAATGCCTGACATGGCAGTGCCCAATAGATGTATTTGGAAGAGGATACTGGGGGAGCAGTGTGACCAAGTGGAAGAAGAAAAAGGACAAAGACAAGGTGACACTCGTGGAAGCAATGGGAAAAGGCAAAAAGAATGAGGAGGAGAAGAGGGAGGCCTGGACAAGAAGACCCTAGCTCATGCAGGAGAAGCAGCAAATGGAAAGGATCCTGAATAAAGCATCTAAAACCCAGAAGCAGAGAGTAGAGGACTTCCACAGACACCTGGATACACTCACAGAGCATTCCATTCCCAAAGTCAGCTGGATGAAGTAACCTCCTGACCTTGGGTGTGGAGCAGCATTGAGGGGAAGCAGAAGCCAAAGCCAGGCTTTGTTTGACCTCTTTGGTATTTTCTGGAAACATTATTTTACACATGCCCTCACATCTTCTGCTGCAACCGTGCTTTTTGAAGCTGTGTACACTCATTCTGGAACTTGATTAAAGTAAGACTATTCTTTTCCTCAATTTAGGTTTCTTGAAGATAAATCTCCTTAGCTTATGTTTTGGGGTCATATCCCTGAAATCACTGCCCAGACTGAAGTCATGGAGCTTTCCCTCTGGTTTTATAGTTTCAGGCCTTGTGTTTAAATCTTTAATTCATTTTGAGTTGATTATTATATAATAGGTGAGATAAGAATCCATTTTTATTCTTTGATAAGTGGATATCCAGTTTTCCCAATACCATTTATTGAACCATTTACTGTCCTTTCCCAGTTGTATGTTCTTGGCACCTTTGTCCAAAATCAATTGTAGATGTGTAGTTTTATTTCTGGACTCTTGTTTCTATCCTATTGGTCGATGTGTCTGTTTTTATGCCAGTACAATGCTCTTTTGATTACTATAGTTTTGTGATATATTTTGAAACCTGGTAGTGTGATGTCTACAGATTTGTTCTTTTTGGTCAAGAGTTCTTTGGCTATTTGGGGTCTTATGTAGTTCATTATGAATTTTAGGATTGTTTTTTCTACTTCTATGAAGAATGACATTGAAATTTTGATAGGGATTGCATTGAATCTATAGATTGCTTAGGACAGTATGGATGTTTTAACAATATTAATTCTTCCAATTCATGAACACAGGATATCTTTCTATTTATTTGTGTCATCTTCAATTTTTTCATCAATGTTTTATAGTTTTCAGTATATAGACCTTTCATTCCCTTGGTTAAATTTACTCTTAATAATTTTATTTATTTTTGATGCTATTGTAAATGGAATTGTTTTCTTAATTTCTTTTTCAGACAGTTTCTTTCAGTGTATTGAAATGCTACTAACTTTTTAAAGTTGATTTTGTATCCTGCAACTCTACTGAATTTGTTTATCAGTTCTAATGGTCTTTGGTGGAGTCTTTAGGATTTTCTATATACTGTGTAAGATTACGTTGTCAGCAAATAGAGACAGTTTTACTCCATGCTTTCCTGTTTGGATGGCTTTTATTTCTTTTTCTTGCCTGATTGCTCTGCTAGGACTTCCAGTGCTATGTGGAACAGAGTGGTGAGAGTGGGCATCCTTGTCTTGTTCCTGATCTTAGAGGAAAAGCCTTCAACTTTTCCTGTTGAGTGTGATGTTAGCTGTGGGCTTGTCATATATGGCCTTTGTTATGCTGAGGCACATTTCTTTGATATATCTAATTTGTTGAGAGTTTTTCTAATAATGAAAGGATGTTCAATTTTGTCAGATGTTTTTCCTGCATTTATTGAGATGATGTATGTTTTTTGTCCCTCATTCTGTTAATATGTTGAATCACATTTATTGATTTGTGTATGTTGAACTGACCTTGCATTTCAGGGATGAATACTTGTTTATCATGGTGAATGATTCTTTCAATGTGCTGTTGAATTTGGTTTGCTAGTACTTTTTTATTTTTATTTTTATCATCTATGTTCATTGGGACTATTGGCCTGTAATTTTGTTTTCTTGAAGTATCCTTCTGTAGGTTTGGTATCAGCTAATGCTGGCCTTGTAAAGTGAGTTTGGAAATATTCTCTCCCCTTCAATTTTTTGGAAAAGTTTGAGAAAGATTTGTGTATTTGGATTTAAAATGTCTGGTAAAATTCAGTAGTAAAGGTATCAAGTCCTAGGCTTCACTCTGATGGGAGACTTTTTATTATTGATTCAATCTCCTTACTCATCTGTTCAGATTTTCTATTTCTTCATGATTTAGTCTTGGTAGGTTGTATGTGTCTAGGAATGTATCCATTTCTCCTAGGTTATCCAATTTGTTGGTGCATGATTGTTCATTGTAGTCTCTTACAATTCTTTGTATTTCTGTGGTATCATTTGTAATATCTCCTCTTTCATTTCTGATTTTGTTATTGAATATTCTCTATTTTTTCTTATTCAGTGTATCTAAAGATTTGTCAATTTTGTTTATCTTTTCAAAATACAAACTCTTTAGTGTCATTGATCATATATATACATATATATTTTGTATAACTCTGGATCTTGTTAAAAGCTTGTAGAGAATGTTAATTGTATTTTTTTTAGGCTGGCAATTACCCCTAGTTAGGTTTAAACCACAAGTTCTGTTTCACTTTCTGTGTTCCAATGTCAATTAAGTTTTTGAAGGATTTTTCCTACACTATCCAGCTTGAAAAGTCCATGTTTCCTGGTCCTCTGGCCAGAAAGATGATTTTTCTTGGAGTTATGCTTTCTGTGCCCAATCTGCAGTTTCCCAATTAGACTTCTCCTATGTTAAAGCCAGGAGATAAAGGAAAAAAAAAATTCAAGGAAACTTACCATTATCATATTGGTCATTCTTCAGATTTTGATTTCCTTTCAAAATCTGCTTCCTTACTTTTCAGAGTCCTCAGGTAGTTGCCTTTTGTGTTTTGTCCAGAGCTTATTGAAACATAGTTGATTATACATGTTTATGGGGTACAGAGTTGAATATCAAGACCTGTGTATTATAAGTGGTGATCACATCAGGATAATTAGTATATTTGTCATTACACAATGTAATCATTCTTTGTGATCCTTTTCCAATTTCTTACTAACCCCCCAATCCTCTTTCCCACCTCTATCTGGTAGCCTCAATTCTGTTCTCTTCTTTTGACAGTTCAATGTATCACTGTAATTGTTATATTTTTCTTTTTTATTTATTTGTTTATTTTTCTAGCTCCCACTTACGAATGAAGACATGCAGTATTTCTCTTTCTGTGCTTGGCTTATTTCACTTGCTATAATTTTCTCCAGGCTCATCCATGTTGATGCAAATGGCAGAATTTCATTCCTTTTTAATGGCAGAGTAGTATTCCATTGTGTATATACACCACATTGTCCTTTTCCAGTCATCTGTCAATGGACATTTAGGTTGGTTCCAATTCTTAGCTATCCTAAATAGAGCTGTTATAAACACAGGAGTGCAGGTATCCCTTAAACATGATGATTTCCATTCCTTTGGGTACATACCCAGCAGTGGGATTGCTGTATTGTAGGGCAATTCTATCTGTAGTTTTTTGAGGAAACTACATACTGTTTTCCATAATGGCTGTGCTAATTTACAGTCCCAACAACAGTGTCGGAGGGTTTCTCTTTCTCTGCATCCTTGCCAGCATTCGTTATTCTCTGTCTTTTTGGTAATGGCCAGTCTAACTGGGCTGAGATGATATCTCAATGTGATTTTGATTTGCATTTCCCTGGTGCTGAATGATGTTGAGCATTTTTTCATGTGTCTGTTGGCCATTGGTATATCTTCCTTTGAGAAATGCCTACATAGCTCCTTTGCCCATTTTTTAATCAGGTTACTTGTTTTTTTTTACTATTAAATTGTTTGAGTTCCTTGTATATTCTGGGTATTAATCCCTTGTCAGCTACATAGTTTGAAAGTATTTTCTCCTATTCTGCAGGTTATCTTTTCACTCTGTTAAATTGTTTCTTTTGCTGTACAGAAGCTTTTCAGTTTAAGGTAATCCCATTTGTTTATTTTTTATTTTGTTGCCTATACTTATGGGGTCTTATTCATAAAGTCTATGCCCACTTCTACTTCCTGAAGTGTTTCCCCTGTTTTCCTTTAGGAGTTTTATGGGTTCAGGTCTTATATTTAAGGCTATTAATCTGTTTTGAGTTGATTTTGGTATATGGTGAGAGGTACGGGTCTAATTTCATTCTTCTATATATGGATGTCCAATTTTTCCAGCACCATTTATTTTTTTTTTATTTTTTTTTTTAAATTTTATTTTGTCGATATACATTGTAGCTGATTATTGCTTCCCATCACCAAAACCTCCCTCCCTTCTCCCTCCCCCCCTCCCCCCCGACAATGTCCTTTCTGTTTGCTTGTTGTATCAACTTCAAATAATTGTGGTTGTTATATCTTCTTCCCCCCCCCGGTTTGTGTGTGTGTGTGTATGTGTGTGTGTGAATTTATATATTAATTTTTAGCTCCCTCCAATAAGTGAGAACATGTGGTATTTCTCTTTCTGTGCCTGACTTGTTTCACTTAATATAATTCTCTCAAGGTCCATCCATGTTGTTGCAAATGGCAGTATTTCATTCGTTTTTATAGCTGAGTAGTATTCCATTGTGTAGATGTACCACATTTTCCGTATCCACTCATCTGATGATGGGCATTTGGGCTGGTTCCAACTCTTGGCTATTGTAAAGAGTGCTGCGATGAACATTGGGGAACAGGTATACCTTCGACTTGATGATTTCCATTCCTCTGGGTATATTCCCAACAGTGGGATGGCTGGGTCGTATGGTAGATCTATTTGCAATTGTTTAAGGAACCTCCATACCATTTTCCATAGAGGCTGCACCATTTTGCAGTCCCACCAACAATGTATGAGAGTTCCTTTTTCTCCGCAGCCTCGCCAGCATTTATTGTTCACAGTCTTTTGGATTTTAGCCATCCTAACTGGGGTTAGATGGTATCTCAATGTGGTTTTGATTTGCATTTCCCGGATGCTGAGTGATGTTGAGCATTTTTTCATATGTCTGTTGGCCATTTGGATATCTTCCTTAGAGAAATGCCTACTTAGCTCTTTTGCCCATTTTTTAATTGGGTTGCTTGTTTTCTTCTTGTAAAGTTGTTTGAGTTCCTTATATATTCTGGATATTAATCCTTTGTCAGATGTATATTTTGCAAATATTTTCTCCCACTCTGTTGGTTGTCTTTTAACTCTTTTAATTGTTTCTTTTGCTGTGCAGAAGCTTTTTAGTTTGATATAATCCCATTTGTTTATTTTTCCTTTGGTTGCCCGTGCTTTTGGGGTCGTATTCATGAAGTCTGTGCCCAGTCCTATTTCCTGAAGTGTTTCTCCTATGTTTTCTTTAAGAAGTTTTATTGTCTCAGGGTGTATATTTAAATCCTTAATCCATTTTGAGTTGATTTTAGTATACGGTGAGAGGTATGGATCTAGTTTCATTCTCCTGCATATCGATATCCAGTTATCCCAGCACCACTTGCTGAAGAGGCAGTCCCTTCGCCACTGAATAGGCTTGGTGCCTTTGTCAAAGATCAGATGGCAGTAAGTGTGTGGGTTGATTTCTGGATTCTCTATTCTATTCCATTGGTCAGTGTGTCTGTTTTTATGCCAGTACCATACTGTTTTGGTTATTATAGCTTTGTAGTATAGCTTAAAGTCAGGTAGTGTTATGCCTCCAGCTTTATTTTTTTTGCTGAGCATTGCTTTGGCTATTCGTGGTCTTTTATTGTTCCATATAAATGTCTGAATAGTTTTTTCCATTTCTGAGAAAAATGTCTTTGGAATTTTGATGGGGATTGCATTGAATTTGTATATCACTTTGGGTAGTATGGACATTTTCACTATGTTGATTCTTCCAATCCAAGAGCATGGAATATCTTTCCATCTTCTTGTATCCTCTCTAATTTCTCTCAGCAGTGGTTTGTAGTTCTCATTATAGAGATTTTTCACATCCTTGGTTAACTCAATTCCTAAGTATTTTATTTTTTTGGTGGCTATTGTAAATGGGCAGGCTTTCTTGATTTCTCCTTCTGCATGTTCACTATTGGAGAAAAGAAATGCTACTGATTTTTGTGTGTTGATTTTGTATCCTGCTACTGTGCTGAAATCATTTATCAATTCCAGCAGTTTTTTTGTAGAGGTTTTAGGCTGTCCGATATATAGGATCATGTCATCTGCAAACAGGGACAGTTTGACTTCATCTTTTCCAATCTGGATGCCCTTTATTTCCTTCTCTTCTCTGATTGCTCTGGCTAGTACTTCCAACACTATGTTGAATAGAAGTGGTGAGAGTGGGCATCCTTGTCTAGTGCCTGTTCTTAAAGGAAAAGCTTTCAGCTTTTCCCCATTCAGGATGATATTGGCAGTGGGTTTGGCATATATGGCTTTAATTATGTTGAGATACTTTCCCTCTATACCTAACTTATAGAGGGTCTTTGTCATGAATGAGTGCTGAACTTTATCAAATGCTTTTTCAGCATCTATAGAGATGATCATATGGTCCTTGTGTTTGAGTTTATTAATATGGTGTATCACATTTATTGATTTGCGTATGTTGAACCAACCTTGCATCCCTGGGATGAATCCCACTTGATCGTGATGAATAATTTTTCGTATGTGTTGCTGTATTCTGTTTGCTAGTATTTTAGTGAGGATTTTTGCATCTATATTCATCAAGGATATCGGCCTGTAGTTTTCTTTTTTGGTTATATCTTTACCTGGTTTTGGTATCAGGATGATGTTTGCTTCATAGAATGAGTTTGGGAGATTTGCGTCCGTTTCAATCTTTTGGAATAGTTTGTAAAGAATCGGTGTCAATTCCTCTTTGAATGTTTGGTAAAATTCTGCTGTGAATCCATCTGGTCCTGGGCTTTTCTTTGTTGGGAGCCTTCTGATAACAGCTTCAATCTCCTTTATTGTTATTGGTCTGTTCAAATTTTCTACGTCTTCACGGTTCAGTTTTGGGAGCTTGTGTGTGTCCAGAAATTTATCCATTTCCTCCAGATTTTCAAATTTGTTGGCGTATAGTTGTTTATAGTAGTCTAGAATGATTCCTTGTATTTGAGATGAATCAGTTGTAATATCGCCTTTTTCATTTCTAATTTTTGTTATTTGAGTCTTCTCTCTTCTTTTTTTTGTTAGCCATGCTAATGGTTTGTCAATTTTATTTATCTTTTCAAAAAACCAACTTTTTGATTCGTTGATCTTTTGAATTGTTTTTTGGTTTTCAATTTCATTCAGTTCTGCTCTGATCTTAATGATTTCTTTCCGTCTGCTAACTTTAGGATTGGATTGTTCTTGTTTTTCTAGTTCTTTAAGGTGAAGTGTTAGGTTGTTCACTTGCCATCTTTCCATTCTTCTGAAGTGAGCATTTAATGCAATAAATTTTCCCCTCAATACTGCTTTTGCAGTATCCCACAGGTTTTGGTATGATGTATCATTGTTTTCATTAGTTTCAATAAACTTTTTGATTTCCTGCTTGATTTCTTCTTGGACCCATATGTCATTAAGTAGAATGCTGTTTAATTTCCATGTGTTTGTATAATTTCCAGAGTTTTGTTTGTTATTAATTTCTAGTTTTAATCCATTGTGGTCTGAGAAGATACATGGGATAATTCCAATTTTTTTGAATTTATTGAGACTTGATTTGTGACCTAATATGTGATCTATCCTGGAGAATGATCCATGTGCTGATGAGAAGAATGAATATTCTGAGGTTGTTGGGTGGAATGTTCTGTAGATATCTGCCAATTCCAATTGGTCTAGAGTCTTGTTTAGATCTTGCGTTTCTCTACTGATTCTTTGCCTAGATGATCTGTCTAATATTGACAGTGGAGTGTTCAGGTCCCCTGCTATTATGGTATTAGTGTCTATTACCTTCTTTAGGTCTAATAGAGTTTGTTTTATAAATCTGGCTGCTCCAACATTGGGTGCGTACATATTTATGATTGTTATGTCTTCTTGATGGATCAGTCCTTTTATCATTAAGTAGTGTCCCTCATTGTCTCTTTTTATGGTTTTTAGTTTAAAGTCTATTTTGTCAGATATAAGAATAGCCACTCCAGCTCGTTTTTCTTTTCTGTTTGCATGGTAAATCTTTTTCCATCCTTTCACTCTTAGTCTGTGTGAATCTTTATGGGTGAGGTGGGTCTCTTGTAGGCAGCATATAGTTGGGTCCTGCTTTTTGATCCAGTCGGCCAGTCTGTGTCTTTTAATTGGGGAATTTAAGCCTTTAACATTAAGAGTTGTTATTGAAAGGTGTTGATTTATTCCTAGCATTTTATTGGTTGTTTGGTTGTCTTAGGTGTCTTTTGTTCCTTGCTTTCTGATTTACTGTTTGGTTTCTTTGTTTGTTGGTTCCTTAGGTTGTAGATAGTGTTTTTGTTAGCTTGTTTTCTCTTCATGAATGCCATTTTTATTGTACTAGCGGGTTTAGATTTTTCTTAGGTTTTTATGGCAGTGGTAGTTATTTTTCAGGAACCAAACCCAGTACTCCCTTGAGGATTTCTTGTAAGGGTGGTCTTGTGGTAGTGAACTCCCGCAGTTTTTGTTTGTCTGAGAAATATACTATTTGCCCCTCATTTCGGAAGGATAGCCTTGCAGGGTAGAGTATTCTTGGCTGGCAATCTTTGTCTTTTAGTATTTTGAAAATATCATCCCATTCCTTTCTAGCTTTTAGGGTTTGTGATGAAAAGTCTGATGTTAACCTGATTGGGGCTCCCTTATAGGTGATTTGTCGCTTCTCTCTTGCAGCTTTTAAGATTCTCTCTTTGTCTCTGAGTTTTGCCAATTTGACTATGACATGTCTTGGAGAAGGCCTTTTTGGGTTGAATACATTTGGAGATCGTTGAGCTTCCTGGATCTGAAGATCTGTGATTTTTCCTATACCTGGGAAGTTTTCTGCCACTATTTTGTTGAATATGTTTTCAATGGAATCTCCATTTTCCTCCCCTTCTGGAATACCCATGACTCGGATATTTGAGCGCTTGAGGTTGTCTGATATCTCTCTCAGATTTTCTTCCATGTCCTTGATTCTTTTTTCTTTCTTTTTGTCTGCTTGTGTTATTTCAAACAGCCCATCTTCAAGTTCAGAGGTTCTCTCTTCAACTTCGACAAGCCTGCTGGTTAAACTCTCCGTTGTGTTTTTTATTTCGCTGAATAACTTCTTCAGTTCAGCAAGTTCTGCTACATTTTTTTTCAGGACATTGATTTCCTTGTATATTTCCTCTTTCAGATCCTGTATACTTTTCCTCATTTCATCATGATGTCTAGCTGAGTTTTCTTGTATCTCATTCAGTTTCCTTAGAATTATCACTCGAAATTCCTTGTCAGTTATTTCAAGGGCTTCTTGTTCTATAGGATCTAGAGTATGAGATTTACTAACTTTTGGTGGTGTACTTTCTTGATTTTTTGTATTTCTGGTGTCTTTTCTTTGGTGTTTATTCATTGTGGCAGGGGGTTTCACAGTCCACCGGTTTGGGACTAATGACTAACTAGGATGTTGCTGTGGTTGCCAATTTGGTATGGCTCCCGCCGTGACTGCTCAGTTGGCCTCTAGTGTCTTGTGTGTGTGGTTGCCTCGGGTCTTGGGCTTCTCCGGGGATCCACCTTTCTGGTCAGCTTGTACTCTGCTGGGCTGGTGGATCACGCACCACAGGGTGTGTGATCTCTGTTGAGCTTTCACTTTCTGTACAGGACTTCTCCCCGTTCCGTGTGCTCTGGCCCAGGCTGTTAGATCGTGCAGTGGCGACCCCACCGGGTGTGTGGTTTCTGTCGAGTCTCCGCCTCCCTGGCCGCACGTCTCCCCCGTCTGTGCACACTGTGCTGGGCTGGGGTGTGTCTTCTGCACCCCTCGTCTATCAGCTGGGCCTTCAAGACCCTGCTCAGCACCGCCTCGCCCAGGAAGTCTACCAGGTTTCTGCTAGGCACAGACGACCGGTCTCTCTGGGTGCCTTTGTAGCACTGTGTAGATCTTTCTCGGGTCTTGTTCACCTTTGTATCCCCCCAGTATAAACCGAGTCTAGTGCCCGCCTGCAGCCTGCTCTCCGGCAGGTTCTAGCGGACCTGGGAACTCTCCTACCACACTATTCCCAACCAGAAATTCGTTAGGCTTTTTTCCAAACTGGTGGTCGCAGAGATGGTATCTGCCTCCCAGTAACAGGAAGTTTACCGGGGCCGGAGTCCAGGGTGTGGTGGAGTGACAGTCGGCCCGCCCGTACTTCCTAGCCCTCCCAAAACTGGTCGGGACGCCCCACACCCCCAGCCCTGCCAGAGAACCGCGGAGGGAGTGGGAGAGGAGGTCGGCCCGCAGGATCCAGAAAGCCCCGCGCCAGGCCAAGCAAATGGGCTCAGTGATGGCCGAGCAGGGCGGAGCTGCCCGCACCTGGGAAAATGGAGGCAGCACTGGGGCAGTGAGTGGCCTGGTGGTGCAGGCGGGAGCCGGGTGGGCAGGGATCACTCACAGAGCTGTGCCAGGGATCACTCACAGTGCTGTGCCAGGTCGGGCGCTCGCTCTGTCTCTGGTTTGTTGCCTTCCGTGTTCTTGGCGCTGCCGCCTCGGGCTGTTCAGTCGCGGCGCCACTCGGGCGCTCCCAGGAATCTTCTTTAATGCCGGCCTGAAACCTCGAATCCTGAATAGGGCAGCTGGCCGCCTTCAGTGCGGCCCCAGCCTCCGGGATCCTGGCTGCATCCACAGCAGCCCTGGCGCCGTGTTCCCTGTTTCAAGACTCGCTTTTGCAGCTAAGAATCAGTTCTTTTCCTGCTCCACACTTCAAAGCTGTTGCCGGTAAATGAGGCAGCCTCTCCTGCCGGGGGCAAAGTGGCGTTGAGCCCCCACGACCGGCCAGCAGCAGCAGTCCTCGCTTAAGAGATGGCCAGAGGAAGGTCCACAAGTTTCCCGGCTGCCTGAGGCCCAGTGGCCACCTTTTCCACCTCAGCTACTCCGCGCCAGCCGCCGCAGCCGCCGCCATCTTGAAACCCCCCAGCACCATTTATTGAAAAGGCATTCTATTCCCCAATGTATGTCCTTGCTGACTTTGTCAAAAATCAGTTGGCATAAGTATGTGGGTTGATTTCTGGGTTTTCTATTCTGTCTCATTTGTCTGAGTGTCTGTTTTTATGCCAGTACCATGTTATTTTGGTTACCATAGCACTGTAGTATAATTTGGAGTCAGGCAGTGTTATGTCTCTGGCTTTATTATTATTATTTTTTTGCTCAGGATTGCTTTGGCTATTCAGGGCCTTTCGTTGTTCTGCATGAATGTCTGGATTGTTTTTTCTAGTTCTGTGGTGAATGTCATTGGTATTTTTTTTTTTTTTGTCTTTTTCATTACCGGTACTCAGCCAGTGAGTGCACCAGCCAGTCCTATATAGGATCCGAACCTGCGGCGGGAGCGTCACTGTGCTCCCAGTGCCGCACTCTCCCGAGTGCGCCACAGGCTCGGCCCGTCATTGGTATTTTGATGGGGGATTGCACTGAATCTGTAGATCACTTTGGGTAGTATGGACATTTTCATAATGTTAGTTCTTCCAATACTAGAACATGGAATGTATTTTTATCTTTTTGTGTCCTCTTTAATTTCTTTCAGCAGTGATTTGTAGTTCTTGTTGTGGAGATCTTTCACCTCCTTGATTAAATTGATTCCTAGGCATTTTATTTTCTTGGTGACTATTATAAATGGGCTTTCTTTCTTGATTTCTTTTTCAGCTAGTTCATTATCAGAGTATAAAAATGCTATTAATTTTTGCATGTTGATTTTTGTATCCTGCAACTTTACTGAAATTGTTTCAGCTCTGGGTTTTTTTGTAGAGTCTTTTTAGATTTTTATATACATAGGATCATGTCATCTGCAAGCAGGGACAGTTTGACTTTATCTTTTCCAATCTGGATGCCCTTTATTTCTTTCTCTTGCCTGAATGCTCTGGCTAATATTTCAATACTATGTTAAAAGGGAGTGGTGAAAGTGAGCATTCTTGTTTTGTTCCTATTCTTAAGGATGATATGGGCAGTGGGTTTGTCATATATAGCTTTTATTGTGTTGAGATACTTTCTTTCTGTACCTAATTTGCTGAGAGCATCATGAAGGGATGTAAAATTTTGTCAGGTGCTTTTTCTGTGTCAGGTGAGAAATCACATTGTTTTTGTCCTTGATTTTGTTGATGTGGTGCATCAAATTTATTCACTTGCATGTGTTGAACCATCCTTGCATCCCTAGGATGAATCCCCCTTGATCATGATGTATACATTTTTTGATGGATTGCTGTATTCTGATTGCTAATATTTTGTTGAGGATTTTTGTATCATTGTTCATCAGAGATATTGGCCTGTAGTTTTCTTTTTGTGTTGTATCTTTGTCCGGTTTTGGTACCAGGGTGATGCTGACCTGATAGAATGAGTTTGGGAGAATGGCCTCTGTTTCAATATTTTGGAATAGTTTGAAGAGAATTGGTATTAATTCCTCTTTAAAAATTTATTAGAATTCAGCAGCAAAGCCATTTGGTCCTGGGCTTTGCTTTTTTGGGAGACTGATCATTACTATTTCAATTTCATGGCTTGTTATTGGTCTGTTTAGGTTTCCTATTTCTTCTTGGTTCATCTTGGTAGTTTGAATGTGTCCAGAAATTTATACATTTTTTCCAGGTTTTCAAATTTGTTGGCCTATAGTTGTTTGTAATAGTCTCTAATTATTCTTTGTATTTCTGTTGTGTTGGTTGTAATGTCTCCATTTTCATTTCTGAATTTGTTATTTGAGTATTCTCTCTTCTTTTTTTAGTTAACATAGCTAATGTATATTTATGAGCTTAATGTAGGTTTTCCTACATTTTCTGTTTATCAAAATATACCAGCTGAGGAGTGAAAAAATGACAGATCATTGGAAAACATCTGTTTGTCTATTTTGTTTATCTTCTTGAAAACCAACTTTTTTCATTGATCTTTTGTATCATTTTTGGGGTCTCTATTTCATTTAGTTCTGTTCTTGATCTTAATTTTTTTCCATCTAATGATTTTAGGATTAATGATTGGATTATTCTAGTATTTCTAGTTTTTTGAAGTGTAGTATTGGGTCATTTACTTGAAATCCTTCTATTCTTTTGATGTAAGCATTTATTGCATTAATCTTCCCTCTTAGTATTGCTTTTACAGTATCCCACAGGTTATGGTATGATATGTCCTTATTTATATTATTTTCCAGAATTTTTTTGATTTCCTGTTTGATCTCTTCTTGGACCCATAGGTTGTTCAGGAGCATGTTGTTTAATTTCCATGTATTTGTAGAAATTACAGAATTTTGCTTGTTATTGACTTCTAGTTTTACTCCATTGTGGTATGAAAAGATACTTTAAATGATTTCAGTTTTTAAAAATTTGCGGAGACTTGATTTGTGGCCCAGCATGTGGTATATGCTGGAGAATGTTCCATGTACTAATGAGTAGAATGTATATTCTGTAGTTGTTGGATGAAATGTTCTGTAGATATTTGCCAGGTCCAGTTGGGCTAAAGTGTAGTTAAAATTCTGTTATTCTCTATTGATTTGTTGCCTAGATGATCTGTCCAATGCTGAGAGAAAGGTGTTCAGGTCCCCCACTACTATAGTGTTGGGGTCTATCTCTTTCTTTAGCTCTAATAATGTTTGTTTTATGTATCTGGGAGCTGTGATGTTGGGCACATATATATTTATGACTGTTTTGTCTTCTTGCTGGATAAATCCCTTTACCATTATGTAATGGCCTTCTTGGTCTCTTTTTATGGTTTTTGGTTTAAAGTCTATTTTATCCAATAAAAGAATAGCTACTCCTGCTTGTTTATATTTTCCATTTGCATGTTATCTTTTTCTATCCATTCACTATTAGTCTGTGTGTGTCTTTACAGGTCAGCTATCTCTTGAAGACAGCATATTTTTGGGTTAGCTTTTTAATCCTATCAGTGAGTTTGTGTCTTTTAAATGGGGAATTTAATCCATTTACATTTATGGTTGTTATTGGAAGGTGTTTTCTTACTCCTGGTATTTTATAGATTTTCAATTGGATTTTTTTTTAAAACTTATGAGCAGATAGTCCTTTTTTAAAATTTTATTTTATTTAGTCAATATACAATGTGGTTTATTATTGTGGCCCATTACCCAAACCTCCCGTCCTCCTCCCCTTCCCCAATCTCTCCCAAAAACCTCATATCTGTTCACTTGTCATACCAACTTCAAGGAATTGTAATTGTTGTGTCTTCTTCCCTCCCCCCCAGTTTATTTGTGTATTTATTTATTTTTAACTCCCACAAATGAGTGAGAACATGTGATATTTCTCTTTCTGTGCCTGACTCATTTCACTTAATATAATTCTCTCTAAGTCCATCCATGTTGTTGCAAATGGCAGTATTTCATTCTGTTTTATAGCAGAGTAGTATTCCATTGTGTAGATATACCACATTTTCCATATCCATTCATCTGATGTTGGACATATGGGCTGGTTCCAACTCTCAGCTATTGTAACAAGTGCTGCAATGAACATTGGAGAACAGGTATACATTCGACTTGATGATTTCCATTCCTCTGGGTATATTCCAGCAGTGGGATAGCTGGGTCATATGGTAGATCTATTTGCAATTGTTTGAGGAACCTCCATACCATTTTCCATAGAGGCTGCACCATTTTGCAGTCCCACCAACAATGTATGAGAGTTCCTTTTTCTCCGCAACCTCACCAGCATTTATCATTCACAGTCTTTTGGATATTAGCCATCCTAACTGGGGTGAGATGGTATCTCATTGTGGTTTTGATTTCCTTTGAGAAATGCCTATTTAGCTCTTTTGCCCATTTATTAATTGGGCTACTTGTTTTTTTGTTGTAAAGTTGTTTCAGTTCCTTGTATATTCTGGATATTAATCCTTTGTCAGATTTATACTTTGCAAATATATTCTCCCACTCTGTTGGTGGTCTTTTAACACTGTTAATTGTTTCTTTTGGTGTGCAGAAGCTTTTTAGTTTGATATAATCCCATTTATTTATTTTTCCTTTGGTTGCTTGTGCTTTTGGGGTCATATTCATGAAGTCTGTGTTCAGTCCTACTTCCTGAAGGGTTTCTCCTATGATTTCTTTAAGCAGTTTTATTGTTTCAGGGTGTGTATTTAATTCTTTGATCCATTTTGAGTTGATTTTCGTATATAGTGAGAGGTATGGTTGCAGTTTTATACTCCTGCATATGGATATCCAGTTATCCCAGTACCATTTGCTGAAGAGGCAGTCTCTTCCCCAGTGTACAGGCTTGGTGCCTTTGTCAAAGATCAGATGGCTGTAGGTGTGTGGGTTGATTTCTGGATTCTCTATTCCATTGATCCATGTGTCTGTTTTTATGCCAGTACAATGCTGTTTTGGTTATTATAGCTTTGTAGTATAGTTTAAAGTCAGGTAGTGTTATGCCTCGAGCTTTACTTTTTTTGCTCAGAATTGCTTTGGCTATTCATGGTATTTTGCTATTCCATATAAATGTTTGGATAGTTTTCTCCATTTCTGAGAAAAATGTCATTGGAATTTTGATGGGGATTGCATTGAATTTGTATATCACTTTGGGTAGTATGGACGTTTTCACAGTGTTGGTTCTTCCAATCCACAAGCATGGGATATCTTTCCATCTTTTTGTAGCTTCTTTAATTTCTCTCAGCAGTGGTTTGTGGTTCTCATTATAGAGATTTTTCACATCCTTGGTTAACTCTATTCCCAAGTATTGTATTTTTTTGGTCCTAATATAAATGGGCAAGCTTTGTTGATTTCTCTTTCTGCATGTTCACTATTGGAGAATAGAAATGCTACTGACTTTTTGTGTGTTGATTTTGTATCCTACAACTTTGCTGAAATCATTTATCAAGTCCAAGAGTTTTTTCGTAGAGGCTTTGGGCTATTCAATATATAGGATCATGTCATCTGCAAACAGGGACAATTTGAGTTCATCTTTTCCAATCTGGATGCCCTTTATTTCCTTCTCTTCTCTGATAGCTCTGGCGAGTACTTCCAACACTATGTTGAATAGGAATGGTGAGAGTGGGAATCCTTGTCTACTTCTTGTTCTTAAAGGAAAAGCTTTCAGCTTTTCCCCATTTAGGATGATATTGGCATTGGGTTTATCATATATGGCTTTAATTATGTTGAAATACTTTCCATCTATACTTAAATTGTAGAGAGTCTTTATCCAGTCAGCCTGTGTGTGTCTTTTGATTGGGGAATTTAATCATTTTACATTAAGAGTTGTTATTGCAAAGTGTTGATTTAATCCTAGCATTTTATTGATTTTTGTCCGGATGTCTTAAGTGTCTTTTGTTCCTTTCTGATTTACTGGTTGTTTTCTGTATTTTTTGGTTCCTTGGGTTGTAGATAAACTTTTTTTTCTCATCATTGTTGCCATTTTTATTTTATTAGTGGGTTTTGATTTTTCTTGGGTTTTTATGGCAGTAGTAATTATTTTTCAGGTACCAACCCAGTACTACCTTTAGAATTTCTTGTAAGGGTGGTCGTGTGGTAGCGAACTACAGCAGTTTTTGTTTGTCTGAGAAATATACCATTTGCCCTTCATTTCGGAAGGATAGACTTGTGAAGTAGAATATTCTTGGCTGCAAATCTCTGTCTTTTAGTATTTTTTTTTTCTGACTGGTAAGGGGATCGCAACCCTTGGCAAGGTGTGGTCCGCACCACGCTCAGCCAGTGAGTGCACTGGCCATCCCTATATAGGATCCAAACCGGTGGCCTCAGCGCTACCAGCACTGCACTCTCCCAAGTGAGCCACGGGCCTGGCCCGGTCTTTTAGTATTTTGAATATATCATCCCATTCCTTTCCGGCTTTTAGGGTTTGTGATAAAAAATCTGATGTTAGTCTGATTGGGGCTCCCTTATAGGTGATTTGATGCTTCTCTCTCACAGCTTTTAAGATTCTCTCTTTGTCTTTGAGTTTGCCAATTTGACTATAACATGTCTTGAAGAAGACCTTTTTGAGTTGAATACAGTTGGGGATCTTTGAGCTTCCTGAATCTGAAGATCTATGTCTTTTCCTATACCTGGGAAGTTTCCTGCCACTATTTTGTTGAATATGTTTTCAATGCAATCTCCCTTTTCCTCCCCTTCTGGAATACCCATGGCTTGGATATTTGAGCATTTAAGGTTGTCTGATAACTTTCTTAGATTTTCTTCAATGTTTTTAATTCTTTTTTTTTTTTTGTCTGCCTGTGTTATTTCAAACAGCCCATCTTCAAGGTCAGAAGTTCTCTCTTCTGCTTCTGCAAGCCCGCTGGTTAAACTCTCTGTTGTGTTTTTTTATTTCATTGAATGAATTCTTCAGCTCGGCCATCTCTGCTACATTCTTTTTGAGGGCATTGACTTCCTTGTACATTTCTTCTTTCAGGTCCTGTATACTTTTCCTCATTTCATTGTGTTGTCCAGCTAAGTATTCTTGTATCTCATTTAGTTTCCTTAGAATTGTCACTCGAAATTCCTTGTCAGAACTTTCAAGGGCTTCTTGTTGTATAGAATCTAGAGCTTGAGAGTTATTACCCTTTGGTAGTGTACTTTCTTGATTTTTAATATTTCTGGTATTTTTCTTTGATGTTTAGTTATTATTGCCAGTGATTTTGTGGTTCACTGGTTTGACACTATTGTCTGTCTAGGATGCTGCTGGGGCTGCCAATTTGGCACGGCTGCCTCAGTGTCTGCTCAGTCACCCACTGGCAACTCGGTGCGTGGTTGCCTCAGGTCTTGGGCCTCTCCAGGGAGGCACCTCTCTGGTCAGTGCACACTCGGCAGGGCTGGGGATGGAGTCCAGTGGCAGTGAGGCCTACCTGCTCAGTCATGCGTTGGCACTGCAGGATGTGTGGTCTTTGTGGATCTCAGGCCTCTCTGGTGGGTGTGTCTCTTATCAGTGCACACTCAGCTGGGCTGGGGATGGATTGGGGTGGCAGAGAAGCCTATCTGCTCGGTCGTGCACTGGCACCACGGGGTGTGTGGTCTCCACAGATCTTGGGCCTCTCCAGCGGGGCACCTCTCTGATCGGCATGCACTCAGCTGGGCTCTTCATTTGGATATTTTAAATCTTTTTTTTCTCCCCTTTTATTGGTCATCTTTGGTGTTTTTTGGTTTTTTGAGGTGCAAAGATATAGTCTCTTTCTCTCTCTCATTTGCACTTTCCTTCTACCAGTGGGTTTTGTTCTTTCATGTGTATTTATTTGTGGTAGTGATTATTGTTTCTCATATTCCAGGTGGAGGACTCTCTTGAGGATTTCCTGTAGGGCTGGTCATTTGGTCGTGAACTCCTGTGGTTTTTTTTTTTTTTTGTGTGTGTGTGTGTGTGTGGGAAATTCACAGTTTTCCCCTCATTTCTGAAGGGTAGCCTTCCTGGGTATAGTATTCTTGTCTTGCAGTTTTTTCTTTTAGTATTTTGAATATGTCATCCCATTTTCTTCTAGTCTGTAGTTTCTGTTGAGAAGTCTGCTGTTAGTCTGATAAGGGGCTCCCTTATAGGTGAGTTGACACTTTTCTCTTGTTTCTTTTAGGTTCTCTCTTTGTCTTTGAGCTTTGCCAGTTTGCCTATAATGTGTCTCAGAGAGGATCTTTTTCAGTTGAATCTGTTTGGGGATCTTTGAGCCCCCTGGATCTGAAGGTCCGTGTCTCTCTCTATACCTGGGAAGATTTCTGTTATTATTTCATTGAATAGGTTTTCCATGCCTTTTCATTTCTCCTTCTCTTCTGGAACACCCATGATTCGAATGTTTGTGCACTTACGGTTTTTAGCTCTCAGATTTTTTTTAATTTTTAAAAAATTCTTTTTTCCATTTTTTTTTGTCCACCTGGGTTATTTCAAAGAGATTATCTTCAAGATCAGAAATTCTTTCTTCTGCTTGTTCTAGCCTACTGCTTAAGCTATTGGTTGTGTTTTTTTATTTCATTGAGTGAATCTTTCAGTACCATGAACTCTGCTACATTCTTTTTTAAGGTATTAATCTCTTTGTAAATTTCCTCCTTTATAGCCTGTATTTTTTTTCTCATTTTATCATGTTGTCTAACTGAGTCTTCTTGTATCTCAGTGAGTACCCTTAAGATTGTTGCTCACAATTCCTTTTCAGTCATTTCAAGGTTTTCCTGCTTTATAGGCTCTGGTATTTGAGAATTACTGTATTCTTTTGGTGTTGTCATATTTTCTTGGGTTTTCATATTTCTAGTATCCCTATATTGCTGTCTGGTCATCTGGTAGAGCAGTTGCTTCTTCTATTACTCTGGAATGGGCTTTGAGGAGAGAGACATTCTCTTCTTTTTCTGATCTCTTTGGTGGCTCTCCTTGTATCAATGCAGTCGAGTCTCTGGTGGGTCTCCTGTATGGTGGCTGTGGCTACAGCTGTAGTGTCAAGCTGCTTTTGTGACAGTTGTGGTTGTGGCTATGGCTTTGGTAGACCACCCACATGGAAGTGGTATTTTTTCCATCCTCTCTTGCCTGCTTCTAGGTGGGAGGGTGCCACCCTTGGCTCCTGCATAGGACCCTGGGTGCCACTTTCTTGCCTGCTTCCAGGCAGAGGGGGCAGGCTGCCCTCAGCTCCTGTCTAGGACCATGGGTGCTGTTGTCTTGCCTGCTTTTGGGCAGAAGCTTTGATTTTTGCATGTTGGTTTTGTATCCTGCAGACTTACTGTATTTGTTTATCAGTTCTATCAGTTTTTTGGTGGAGTCTCTATGGTTTTCTACATACAGGATTATGTCATCTGCAAACAGATAATTTTATTTCTTCCTTTCTGTTTTTTTTTTTTTTAAAGATGACCAGTAAGGGGATCTTAACCCTTGACTTGGTGTTGTCAGTACCATGCTCTCACAGTCTCTCAGTGAGCTAACCAGCCATCCCTATATGGGATCCGAACTTGCAGCCTTGGTGTTACCAGCACCACATTCTCCCGAGTGAGCCACGGGCTGGCCCTATTTCTTCCTTTCTGATTTGGATGGTTTTACTTTCTTTTTCTCACCTAATTGCTCTGGCTAGGGCTTCCAGTAGTGTTTTTAATAAAGGTGGAGAGAGTAGGCATCCTTGCCTTGTTCTAGATCTTAGAGGAATAGCTTTCATTTCTTTCCGTTGCTTATGATGTTCGCTGTGGGCTTGTCATATATGGCCTTTATGGTGTTGAGTTAATTTCCTTCTATTACCTGTTGTGTTCAGGGTTTTTGTCATGAAAAGGTGTCGACTTTTGTCAAATGCTTTTTCTGCATCTTTTGAGATGATCATGCAATTTAAATCCTTTATTTTATTAATGTATTTTATCACATTTATT
Organism: Cynocephalus volans; assembly: GCF_027409185.1. Classification (NCBI taxonomy): domain Eukaryota; kingdom Metazoa; phylum Chordata; class Mammalia; order Dermoptera; family Cynocephalidae; genus Cynocephalus; species Cynocephalus volans. The sequence goes on from NC_084461.1 coordinate 205,462,024, forward strand.
GATTTGCACATGTTGAAATATCCTCTCATTCCAGAGGTAAATCTCACTTGGTCATGGTGCATGATTCTTTTAATGTGCTGTTGAATTTGGTTTGTTTGATATTTTTGCTTGATATTATTTTATTTGATAAATATTTTGTTTGATGAATATTTTGTTTGCTAATATTTGGTTTATTTGATAATATGTTTCATAATATTTTGTTGGGGATTTTTGCATCTATGTTCATCAGGCATATATAGTTTTCTTGTCTTGTGATGTCTTCATCTGGTTTTGGTATTAACATGATTCTGGCATCATAAAATGAGTTTGAAAGTGTTACCTTTTCTTCTATTTTTGGAAGAATTTAAGAAGGATTAGTATTTGTTTTTTAAATTTTTGGCAGGATTCACTTGTAAGTAAACTGGTTCTGGACTTTTTTAGGGGAGCAGGGGGAGGTGTTTAATTACTAATTAATCTTGTTATTTGTTATTGGTGTTACTGGTGTGATTGGTCTTTTCAGACTGCCTATTCTTGATTCAGTCTATGTGGGTGCATGTTTCTAGGGATTTATTTTTTTATTTTAGGCTGTTCAATTTGTTGGTGTGTAACTATTTATTATAGTTTTTTAATAATCTCTTTTATTTCTGTGTCATTGATTGCAATGTCTTCTTTTTCACTTCTAATTTTGTTTATTTGAGTCTCCCACCTTTTTTTCTTAGTCTAGATAAGGATTTGTCAATTTTGTTTGTATTTTCAAAAAGCCAAATCTTAGTTTCATCAATTTTTCTATTCTTTTTCTATTTTTATTCTCCTGATTTCTGCTCTTTAAAAAAAATTTTAGTGCTTCCTTTCTTCTGCTAACTTTGGGCTTTGTTCTTCTGCATTTGGTCCTCGATGTGTAAAGTTAGGTTGTTTATTTGAGGTCATTCTTCTTTTTTTTTTTTTAAACAAAATTCACATTTTATTTAGATTGAAATAAACTATACAAAATTGATTTTCCTCACCAAAAATAACAGCAATATTTTCTGTATTATTTCTAGATAAACCACAAAACACTTTAGGCTTTTCAGGTTTTGCTTACAAATCAAGATGAGGCAGTAGATATAGTCATGGAAAAAGACAGAAGAAAACAGACAAGTCAGTTATCAGTATCCATGGCCTCTGATTCTGTCTTGACCATGAAGCACAAGTGTTCAACATATACCTGCTAAAAAGCATATGGAGATGTAGGCTCAACAAAGGAATGTAAACAGTAACCACCAGATGAGGAACAATGGCAGGCTCTTCCATTTGAACTTCAACTGTAACTTGTTCCTCTAAGTTTATTTGGTAAAGACAAAATCTACACTGAAATCCTTATTTGGCGAATTCACAAGTTTCTCTCTCTGTTAATTCCCTTAACTGTCCATTACAGATTTTCAACAACATACTTAAAACTCCCACTAGTCAAAGGTCAATTGTGGGTTTCAATGTAACATTTTATCAAATGTATTCCTTCCTCCCACACCTCCTTAAAATTTATTTCTTCAAAGAATTTATAACTCAATACCTGACAAATGGATCCATGGTGATAATAAATGTTATGTCTAAAAGGACTTATCTAAAACAATTCCAGAGTACCATTAGCAGAGATCACAGAGAAGTGAAACGTGGCACTTTCAGTGCTATCTTCTGGAAGAACAGATAGGTTTTCAAAGCATGAGAGTTCAAACAGGGGCCATTTAAATAGGAAGATTATCAATGGCTAACGTACTCAATAGGAGGCCCACAGGCAAAGATATTCAGTGGTTAAGTGGCCTACATACACCTTACAGATATTCTTCCAAATATCAAACATAAGAGAAAGCTTATTTTTAAAGTCTCTTAGGTATTTTCAATGGTTTCTGAATTATCTGTAGGAAGCTCTGGCTTAGTTGTATAGAGTTTGATATATGTGTCCACCATTAAATCCAGATCATGTTTTATATCAAAATTTATGTTAAGCAAAGCCAAGTTACTTGAACTTTGGTCTGTCAAAGTGTTCCTCAAGTATGCTTTGAGATGCTTTCGTCCATTTTCATAGCGCTCATTCTCAACCTTCATCACAGGAAGACCACATAGGACCTTCAGCAATGCATACACATTAGGGAAAAACTTGATGTCAGGCAGATGGAGGGCTTCATAAATGGTGGATGGAAGTTCTATATCTTTCCCTCTGTGTTTCCATTTGATTCTCCAACAATGAAGCTCGGCTGAGAGTGTGTCAGGATTGGGTAAGTCACTTCTGTACATGTCAGCATGGTGTTCTTCTGATGTATTGAATTTCAGCTGTCTCATGACTGAGGGTACCAGAGATAAGCATTTAAGAGCTTTGAGGTGCTGTTCTGAGAATATATCTTTAAGTTCCTGAATAATATGCTCCACTGTTGGAACACTTAGGGTTTCTTTGTAGTAACTCTCAGAGGTTAGGTGAGATTCCAAGTTACCTTGCTGAGCTTGCGGAATTTCCCAGGGAGTTTCATTTGAATATCAAGTTTGGTTGCCAAATTTGTGGCTTCCTCAAACCAAAACTCATGATAAACTTCAATATTTTCCATCACTTCATTGAGTGAATGCAGTACTGCAGTTAAGCTACTGGCTGCAAAAAAGACATCAGAGGTTTGTCCCTGGAGATTTTTTCCCAAAGGCTCTTGAAAAAGAGAGGACATTTTTAAGAACAACAATGGTAACAACAAAATCAAAATCTGTTATTGCACTATAGAGTACAAATGCTCGGCCAGCTATACAATTATTCTATCTAATACTTGAGTCACTATTTATACCATCTAAACATAAAACAAGTGCTTGCAGGAGGTCCACTAAAATTTCAAAAGCATCATGCCTGCCTGTCCGCTGAGAATGGCAAATTTCCTTCAGTTCTCTACTCCTTTCTTCACTGTTCTGAAAAAGAACAGAAATCACATTGTCAAGTTCTAAAAGCAGTGGTGGTGATTGATGGAAAAAAGAACAAACTTCCTCAATTGTTCCCAGTGCAACAGATACTCCCATAACAGGGACTGATTTTGCCAACCACATATTTAAGGCACAGGAAGAGCAAAGTGTGTAGATAGCTTGGGGATATTTCTCTAAAAGTCTAGAAGCAACAACTTTCATTTTGGAAGAAAATCCACTGGACACAATGTAAGCTTGGCCACAACAATAATCCGTGTTTAGGCCCCACTTCTCAGTTACTGTAGTGTGAAATTTCACAGCCAAAATTTCTGCATCAGCTTCATAAGGCAGGAAGCCCACAAATTCCTCTCGCAGATTATGAGATTCATCAACAAACCTCACCAACACAGGTAGGTGCTCCTCTCCTGCTATGTCCACTACATCATCAGTGATAATAGAAAAGAAGTGTGAGTCTCTTACTTCCCTGAGAGTTTCTTCCCAAATACAGCTCTCACAGATCTCCAGCATCTGTTTCTGCTGTGTTTTCCAACAGAGCAACGTGTTAACTGCTCTTGTCTCAAAGCGCTTTCTCAGGACCTCTTCACCAGAGTTTATCCAGCACTCCAGCAGTGCTTGAAAGTTATCAGGAGTAAAGAGACTTTCTGGGATTTCATCAGCCTCAAGTCCATCCAGAGGTATGTTTTGTTTTCCCATAAGAATCAAAATTTCAAATAGAGATTTTAAGTATTCTTTGTTTTCCTTCTCTTCAAGGGTTAGAAGTAAGATATCGTCATCGTGTTCTTCACCTCCTTCTGCACTGGGGTTCTGAGCATTACTGTTGTTGGTTTCTTTACGTTTTTGTTCCTGTTCAGAAGTTTCACCAATTTTTTTGTTTTAGTGTCCTGATTTCATCTTCACTCAATTCTTTTATTCGTTTTCTGTGTCTACTATGTGGATTGTTCAAATGACTGGTAAGATCAAATATTGTTGGTATTGCATTATCTCGAAGAACTGTCCTATAAGGACTAGTTCTACAGATCATAGAAGTCTCAAAGTATTTGGCACATAATCGATAATGTTTATTGAGTTGATCAGGTGTTTTATCTTCTAAGCCTGCTCTCCTCCAATTTTCCACCCACTTCTGGCATCTGGTCGGATCCCGCGGGAACCTGAAGAAGGCCAGGTCAGACTGCGTGCTCTTCTGCGTGCAGTTGGGGGCAGCGCAGAAGTTCGGCATCGACGCCCGCCCGCCGGCCGGCCCAGCCCTCCCTCCCCGCCTCCTCAGGGCAGCCCGCCCGCCCGTCAGGGCCGGAGAGGGGAGCCGGGCGGGTCGGCTGGCCCATCATTCTTCTTTTTTATGTAAGCATTTATAGCTATAAAATTCCCTCAGCACTGCTTCTGCTGCATCCTATAAGTTTTGATCTGTTGTATTTTTATTTTCATTTGTCTCTAGATCTTTTAAAATTTCCCTTTTGATTTCTTGTTTGAGCCAATGGTTATTCAAGAGTGTGTTTAGTTTCCACGTACTTGTGAATTTTCTTGTTTTCTTACTGTTATTGACTTCTTGTTTTATTCCATTGTGGTTTGAAAAGATACTTAGAATAATTTTGATCTTCTTAAATTTATTAACACTTTTTTTGTGACCTAGCACATGCTGTATCCTGGGGAATGTTCCATAGCACTTGAGGAGAATGTGTATTCTACTGCTGTTGGGTGGAATGTCCTATTATATGAATTTGGTCTACAGTTTTGTTCAAGCCTGTTGTTTTCTTATTTATTTTCTGTCTGGATGATGTATCTATTATTGAAAGTGGGGTATTGAAGTCTCTTATTGTATTGTATTGCTGTATATTTCTCCCTTCAGGTCTCTTAATATTTGCTTTATATATTTAGGTGCTCTGATGTTGGGTGCTTATGTATTTATAATTGTTATATCTTCCTGTTGAATTGACTCCTTTGTTATATAATAACCAAATTTGTCTTTGTGAAAAATTTTGACTTAAAGTGTTTTTTGTCTGATACAAGTCCTGCAGCTGCTTTCTTCTGGTTACCATTTGCATAGAATATCTTTTAAAAATTTTTATCTCTTCACTTTCATTCTGTGTGTCCTTATAAAGTGAGTCTTTTGTAGACAGCACATAATTGGATCTTAGGTTTTTTTTTTTTTTTTTGGTTCATTCAGCCACTATATGTTTTGATTGGGAGATTTTATCCATTTACATTTAAAGTAATCATTGATATGTAAAGACTTACTGTTGCCATTTAGTTAATTGTTTTCCATTTTGTATACCCTTTGTTCTTTCTTCATGTCTTGCTTGCTGTCTTGTTTTGTGATTAATGATTTTTTAGTGACATGCTTTGATGCTTTTCTGTTTACATTTTGTGTGTCCACTATAGGATTTTTTCTTTGTGGTTACCATGAGACTTGCATAAAAAAGATTATAGTTATAAAAGTCTATTTGTTTTGTTTTGTTTCTGTTTTTGTTTTGGTGGTTGGGCAATACAGGGATTGAACCCTTTTTTTTTTTTTTTTGGTGGCTGGCTGAACAGGGATTGAACCCTAAATCTTCTTGTTATTAGCACCATACTTTCTAAGCATCTGAACTCACTAAACAGCTCCTAACAGTCTATTTTAAAGTTGATAACAACTTAATTTTAGTCAAATACAAAAAATCTATACTTTTATCTTCCCCATCCCCACTTTATGTTATTGATGTCAGATTTTACTTGTTTTTATATTGTGTATCCTATAACAAGTTTTTGTGGTTATAATTATTCTTATTACTTTTGTCTTTTAACTTTTATACTAGGGTTGGAAATGATGCCACCATTACATTTTTATGTTATTCTGTATTTGTCTATATATTTACTTTAACCAGCAAGTTTTAAATTTTCATATGCTTTCATGTTGCTGTTTAGAATCTCTTTATTTCAACTCAAAGAACTCCCTCTACCACTTCTTGTAAGGTAGGTCTAGTGATGAACTCCCTCAGTTTTTGCTTGCCCTGGAAAATCATTGTCTTTCTTTTACTTTTATAGGACAGTTTGCTAGGTATGGTATTCTTGGTTGGCAACCTTTTTTTTTTTTCTTTTAATACTTTGAATTTATCACTCCACTCTTTCCTAGTGTGCAAGTTTTCTGCTGAGAAAATCCACAGATAGCCTTATGGAAGTTCCTTTTTATGTGATGAGTCACTTTTTTTTGTTGTTGCTTTCAAAATTATGGCTTTGTCTTTGCATGTTGACAATTCAATTATAATGTGTCTTGGTTTAGACCTCTTTTCTTTTAACCTATTTGGGAATTTGGGCTTTATAAATCTAGATGTCCATCTCTCTCCCCAGATTTGGGAATTTTTCAGCCATTATTTCTTTAAATAAACTTTTGGCCTCTTTTTTATTTCTCTTCTCCTCCTGGAGGTACCATAATGGCATATTGGTTCCTTTGATGGTATCCCACAAGTCCTATAGGTTTTCTTCACTCTTTTTTATTCTTTATTATTTTTCTTCTTTGACTGGATAATTTCTAATGATTTGTCTTTGAATTTGTTGATTTTTTCTTTTGTTTGGTTGAGCCTGCTGTTGATACTTTCTATTGATTTTTTCAGTTCAGTCCATGTCATGTATTCCTTAGCTCCAGAATTCTTTTTTTTTTTTTTTTTAAGGTTTCTAGCTCTTTTAAAAATCTCTCTCTTTTTTTCATGTCCTCTTATCCTGATTTTGTCTGGCTGTCTGTTGGTGTTCTCTTGTAGCTCACTAAACTTCTTTAAGAGGATTATTTTGACTTCTTTGTAAGGAAGGTCTTAGTTTTTCACTTCTTTGGCATTGTTTACTGGAGCCTTATTTTGTTCTTTTGGTGATATTGTGTTTCCCTGATTCTTCCTGATCCTTATAGTAGCGTCCTTTGCAGAAGTGAGAGTGGAAAGCATGCCAGGTTCTGAGACTCCCCTTTACATGCATCTGCTTTAAATATACACTGGGGGTCATGGGAGAGTTTATTCAAATCACAAACCCACAACATAAGATGGTGGACAAGAGTTTCTCTTTCTACTTCTTTGAACAAGAAGAATAAGGCAAGGTGATCACTGAAGCAAGATGCTCAAACTGTTGGCTTTGAAGATGGAAAAAGGTGCCCCGAGCTGCAATGAATGTAAGCAATGCAGTTCTAAAAGCTGGAAGAGGCAAGAAAATAGATTTTCTCTGAGAGCATCTGGAGGGATCACAGCCCTACTGACATCTTGATTTTGGCCCAGTGAAACTGATTTTGGGCTTCTGACCATAGAGACTGTACTTTAAGGGAATAAATGTGTTTTTCTACTTTTTATTATTAAATAAAATTTAATAACAAGGAAAATATTTTTAAAAGGTGATAAGTAAAAAAAGCAAGCCACAGAACTATATGTACACAGTTCAGTCCCCAAATAATTATTTATGTTTGTGTATGTTTGTGTGTGCACATTGGAAGATGTTATATGTATGTACAATAACATACATAAAATCTGGAAGGAAAAGTGTTAGTAGTGCTTATCTTGGATGCTGAATGACTTAAAAATAATACACATTCCATTGCATATGGGAATACTTAGCTATAGTTTGAAAGAAGTCAACACAGAAGAAGCAGAGATGAGATACAAAGTTAGAACAAGAGAATCTTGACATTTGGGCTTCTGGATCCAGTCATACATGAACCCATTTTCCCATCATACTTTCTACAATTTTGTTGAATATACAAATATGTTATTCATACTTTTATTTGTTTTTTTTTTAATGTAGGCTTAAACTGAGTTTCTATCACTTGAATTAAATTTGTGTTTTGTTTTAAGCCATCAAGTTTATGGCAATTTGTTACTGCAGCATAGGAAATGAATACACCTTCCCTACCCCCACGTTCACCTCACTTTCTTCTTGGAGAATCTGAACGTTCAAGATACTGCTGCTGCATTTGTGGATCACAATCTGGACTGTGGTTGAGACCCGGTCTATTGCCTCCTCTCTAAGACTATACACAATACTTGTTTGAAACAATAAAAAATGGAAAGAATAAACCAGACCTTTTGGTTACATGATTTTGGGTTATGTGATGTAAATAATTCAGGTGGATTTTTTTTAATCCAATAAAATGAGTTTTTTTTTTTTTGTTTCAAATCAAGCAGTTAATATTACTTTTACAAAGTTGACTAGTTTTATACAATTCAGCCTCTTTCCCTTCAAAATGATTTTTTTCTAAATGGAATTTATTCATTTTTTTATCAGATGAATCAAATTTATACTTACTGAAAAAAGTATTTACGTTCACTGATGTTGCTTATTTTTGCCCTGATTTCAATAATTGCCTCTGTTCTACTCCAGGTATTCTCTGGATAGAATCTGAGGCCAGGTAGCTCCTTAGAGTCTCTGGATTCCTCATCCGTTGTGAAAAGGAAAATGAGTCTCTAGATTTCCCAGGAAAAGGGTGTGACAATGCTCGTAAGGTGATTAGTGTTTCTTGCTTCAGAGACAGGTGTGACCACAGAGGGTGGTGCTAGCCTCTGTAGGCCAAACTCCTCCTGAATTGAGCAAGTAAAAACATGCCCTTGTCTGACTGAGCTGGAGGAATGAAGGGGTACAATTCAAAGGCCCAGTGTTACATGCCATATCTCAGATCATGGAACTGGGGCTGACCTTATGGATCATGAGGACACTGAACCAAGGGCTGGAGTGAGGCTTATTCAGGGTCACATGCTGTTACTGTGACAGAGCCCGAGCTCTGCTCTTTATTCTAGGCTGCTTCTCCTTTGGCAAATGCTTATTGAGCACCAGCTGTTTGCAAGGTGCTGTGGTGCTCCATCTTGCCCCTGTGCTCCTTATCTTGTTCTATGCCTTCTGTCTTGCTCTTCCAGTTTACCCCTTCTCCCTGAATCGTTATAACTGGTCTTTCCAAATGCTACTCACATGACTCTTCTGGGGAGCTTTCTCTGATCTCCAGTCTCCCAGGGCATAGCTTCCACTCAGTGCCTTTTTTGGAAGCTCTGGAGCACCTTGTGGATATCTTTGTCATAGTACTTATCACCTTGTATGGGTATGGAGGTCAGCTATTTCCTTGTTGTTTTGTCTCCCCACTAGTCTCTGAGTCTTCAAAGGTGTGAGCCTAGTTTTATTTATCTCTGTATTGTAAGTATTCTTTGTAATTCTAGGCATGTAGTAGGGGCTATGTTTATTATTATTATTAGTAGTAGTATTGCCTTATTAATTGAACACTATGTGCCAGGCATTGTGCTACCACATTATCTCGATTATCACTACAACAGATTTGTGGAATAAGTATTGTTATTCTCATTTTGCAGAGGAGAAAACTGAGGCTCAGAATGGTTAAGTAATTTGCTCAAGGTCATACTACTAGCAAATGATAGAGCTTGGATTCAACTTAGGTCTGTTGGACTTCAAAACTCTGCTTAGTAAATTATTAATGAAAGAAAGAATAAATCAATGAGCAAAAGGCACCATGCTGGACTGGTGGGATGCATACAGACAAGTTAATTATGTGTTCTGTATTTGAGAAGGCATGTAACCTGCTTGGATAGAAAACAGATACATTATACTAGGATAGAAAACAGGTACATAATACTAAAGCCTAGCTCTACCCATATTAGGGTCACAGAGAAAGTGCTTTGGGGGTCAAGAGGAGGGGGCGATTACTTCCATTCGGAGTGGAGTATAAGGAGGTTTCATGGGATGAGAGACCAAGCCTCATAAGACAATAGAATTCAGATAGGTGGAGGTGGCAGATGGAGCAGTGGGCAGGATAGTCTTGCAAACTTGGTGGAGGAAACAGCACTGACCAAATGCAAAAGCAGAAGGGACATACTGGGAACAGCAACTAGTCCAACTGTGTTAGACTTAGGATGTGTGAAGAGAGGAGGCAGAGGGGAAGGGAAGCAGAGAACAGGTTGGTACCAGATAGTGTAGGACCGTAAACATCAGGCTTTGGGATTTCTTTTGTACATGTGGGGAGCCCCTAACAGTTTTGGGTCAGATGGTGACATGGCACATTTCTCAGGATGGATTGGAGGAAGGGAAAACTTGAAGGATGGAGACCACAAGACTTTGTTGCAATAATCCAGGGAGAGATGATGTGGCCTAGTCTGGGACGCTGCCGGGGAAAGCAATGAGGAAAGTACTAGAAGAGGCGTTTTAAAGGAAGACTCCATAGGGTCCAGAAACTGGCTAAGGGATGAAATAAAGGCAAGAGTCAAAGGAGCACCGTAGGATTGGAAGGCCCGAATTCTGGGACCCTGGGCCTCAGTGTCCCATTTGTGAAAGGTAGGGGATGAGTAATGTCATCTCTGGTGGTTTTTCCAGGGTTCATGTTCAAGCTACTTTTTAATTTCCAGTTCTTCAAAAGAAGCCAGGTGAGTTGTAACTGGGGTGAGCAGATCAGGATACACAGACCCGTTGGCATCCTTGGGGTGGTGAGCTGACTTTGGTAACACTTCAGCTCTGGGTTCCTCGATGAGGTAGCCGAGGAGCTGTGATTACTGTTACACATGTATAATCAGGGAGCTGCGATAACAGTATCAGGTACTCTGCTGCCTTAGACATTTTTTGCAGTGGAGATATGTTGGCATGACTTAGGTTATCGCCTGAATTGTGTACCTTCAGAGAGGGGAGTGTGTGTTTTCTTGACCTCTCAAAGTACCAATTCATTATGTGATAAGGCTCAAGTTATGGGCCTTGCGAAAGGTTGCAGAGAAAGAGCCAAGGGACCTGAGCTGAGCAGAGCTCCCTGGAATCTCCTGACAGTCCCTCCACCCACAGGCCATTAGGACTTTGGGCTCCCGCCAGAACCTGAGTCTGGCGCAGCTGGAAATGTGGGAAGAGGGGCCAGTAGCATGAACTTGGAACCCCTGAAAGGATAAAGGAGGCCAATGGGCTGAGGAGTCAGGTGGATGCTGGTGGAGGTGGGTTGCTGTGAAGCACATAGTTTCAAAGAGGAGCAGTTGACCAAAAAGGAGAAAGGACTTGTCAGGGTGGCAGAGTGAATCTGGGGTGGGACAGGGACTGGAAGCCAGGGTTTTGAGTTCCTTTCCAGAGTTTTTTTTTTCTTTATCTTTTCTTTTTTTCTCTGGGCACATATTTTTATTTACTTATTTATTGGCAGCTGGCCTGTACAGGAGTCCAAACCCTTGACCTTGGTGTTATAACACTGTGCTCTAACCAACTGAGCTAACCGGCCAGGCCCTTGGGCACATATTTTTAATGTGCAGTTAAGGGCACAAATTCTAGTTCTGTCCTTCATTAGCTGTGTGACCTTGGGCACGTTACCTAACCTAGGTATCACTTTCCTCATCTATAAATGGGATAATAGCACCTATGTCACAGGCTGTTGTGAGGATTAAAGGAGATAAGAGTGGTAATGCACTTACTACCGTGATCCATAAGTGATAGCAAGCAACTGATTAATGATAGTTCTTTTATTAGTCTTCTAATAATGATCTCTTGAAAATTCATTTTCTTGGTCTAAGGGAGGGAAGGTTTATGCCACTTCTGAACATCACTCTCTTCTCTGGACCTCTTTGATGTCCTGTATACTTTCTTTCTTCCCCCACCACTTTGGACTTGTCCTGTCTGTGATCATCCTTTAACACACATACATACATGCATGCATGTGTATGTGCATGCACACGCACACACACACACACTCTGCTCTAGGCCCTAAAACACACTCCTACTAACAGTATATGAGAGTGCCCATTTTCTCTTACCCTTGTCAACACTGGATATCATTAATCTTCTAGACATCTGACAATCTTATAGGTGGAAAATATCTCATTTTAATTTTTTTCTTTGATTACTAAGATCTTATTCTTTCAGTGTTGGCAGATACCCTGGGGTGGAATAATGTTGGGAACTGTTTCATAAGAAACCACCCTGTGGACCAATTCATTAGAATCCCAGAGTCCTTGAGAATTAGCTGAGAGCAAGGCCTGAAGAGCCCAGAGTTTACATGGGGAAGGAGTGTAGAACTAGGATTTCTGGCTTTGCTCGTCAGAGGCCCTGTGGGCAGGGGGATTGCACTAGACCAGGAACCAGGGGTCCAAAGTCCCAGTCCCAATCCTGCCATTGATTCACTTGGGACTCACAAGTTCCTGGCCCTCTGAGCCACAGTGTGTTCGTCTGTCAAGTGACAGGTGGATTTCATGCCCTCCACGTCCTAAGACCACCTGTGCCAGGTGGCAGAGGTTGCTACCTCTTGGTCACAAGGCTGTTGTGAGGTGGTTGTGAGACGAGAGGTGAGAAAGTGCTTTGTTAACAGAAAAGAGCAAAGTGAATGTAAGAGCTTAGTTTTTTAAAAAAATTAACTTGATTAAGGTATAATTTGCATACAATAAGATACATAGATTTTAAGTGTACTGTTGGGGGAGTTTTGACACATTTACGCCCACAGAGCCACCACCCCAATCAAGATATAGAACATTGCCAACACCCTAGAAAGTTCTCTCATACCCCTTTGCAGCCAATAATTCTTCTGCCCCAGACAACTACTTTGTTTTCTGTCACCATAGACTAATTAGTTTTGCTTGTTATAGAGCTACATATGAATGGAATAATACAGTATGTACTCCTTTATATTCGTCCTCTTTCATCAATCTGGTGTCTGTGAGATTCATGCATGTTGTGTATATCATAGTTTGTTCCTTTTCTTTGATGAGTTGTCTTCCATTGAGTGAGTACACCACAATTTATTATCCATTTACCTGTTAATGGACATTTGGCTTGTATCTAGTTTCTGGCCACTATGAATAAAGCTGCTATGAACATTTGTATACAAGTCTTTTTGTGGATATATCTTTTCATTTCTCTTGAGTAAATACTTAAAAGTGGAATTGCTGGGTTGTAGAGAATATGTAGGTTAAGCTTTATAAGAAATTGTAAGAATTTGTTTTGAAAAATGTTTTTAGAAATAGCAGAGCATTGAATTAGGAGCTCAGAGACCAGGCCATGACCTTAGATACCACTCTTACTAAAATGAAGGGGTGAGTTGAATGCTTTTAACCTTTATCAGTGTGAAGAGTCTATTATTCTTAGAGGCTGTGGAAATCCAAAACCTGACCCATATCTAACTCAGGAATTAAAGGAACTGACTCTCAAGGCTACTCACTAGCAAGTCTCTGTGCTCAAGAAGGCACAAGCTGCCCTCCCATATCAGGGTGCTGGAATCAGGGAGGGTTATGTGGGGATAATCACAACATTAATAACAGTTGCAGTTTAAAGAGGCCTTTTCCCCAAAGAGCTCACAGCCCTTTTACATGGAAAAATGACTTTGGAGTATATTTTGCACTGAAGGAAGCTCTCCCAGCCCAGGTGCTTTCTCAAGGAGTGGAAGTGGGAAGCAAGCAGTGAGTGACTCATGATGAGTCAAATCAAGGGATTAAACTGGGACCTGGGGTGATGCTGGCTGGAGAGTGGGACAAATGGGCCCTGTGGAGTGGCCCTCCATTAAAAAGGAGGCACTGTGGTTGGATGCATGCCTAAGCCTATAAAAAAAACACCTCAGTTTGGCTTCTCTGTTCTTTTCAAGCACAACACTGAGCCATCTGCTCTCTCTCATCAGCAATTACTGTCTCATAGAGGATCAGTTATTTGTTTTGCCTACCCATCAGAGCCAAACTGAAGCTGGGAGATCAATCAGCGGACCCTCCCCCAATAACAGAATCACTCCAAAGACAAACAGGGATTTTAGGGTTTCCCATTTTGAATAATCATGGTGGTTCTTTCTGTAAGTGTAGCCAATTTAGAATTGATGGTTCTTCATCTCAGACTTTTATTCTGTGCTTTGGGGTCAATATTTGTGTATATGTCTATGTGGGTATATATTTGTGGGGATGTTTATATATGTGTTTGTGTGTATATAGTTCCATTTTTGTGTGTGTTATATAATATTTTAATCAAAGTTAATTTAAAAACATTAGGCTAAGCCCCAGGCTGTTGATTGTCGCACCTGTGTCACTCATAATAACGAGAATGACACTCACTCCTCTTTTCTTGCTTCCTGGTGGGATTTCCCAAACTTGGAAAACCCCGGTTGAAGAGTTTGCCTAAGACCCTTAGAAAATCCCAGGGATCAGAGACACTTGACAGTGGCTTAGGTTTTTTCCCTCTTGCTCAGACAGATAATTCTTTAACTGAATCTCTGCCTTATTGGTTTGTCTTACCATTTCTGGTATCTCAGCAGGGACAGATCATCATTTGGAAAGGTGTGTGTGTGAACTGCGTTTATTTATAATGACTCCTCAATAATAGTTTCTGTGGGTAGAGAATGAGGATAGTGTTAAATAGTAGTGAAGGGTCTTTCCATTGGCTGTCAGCATCTATGACTATTGGAAAGCACATGTGTTGAGAGGTAAGCCCTTTCTGGGAAGCCAGTTTTGTGGTTCAGTTATCTTTATGCTTATAAACATTGACTGTATGATCAAGTCCATTTCCTCCACCGTACTTTAAGCCCAGGGCAGGTAACAAAACTAAACAGGAGTCTGCAGACCTTATCTGCTCATTCTCTTATATAATTTTGATACATGTTTTCAAATTACAGTTGGAGGAGGCACCAATTTTTGCTCCCACCAGTGATGTGTGAGAGTCCATGTCTCCTCTCACAACACAATGTGTCATCAATTTGTTTATGATCTTTTCCAGTCTGATAGGTAAAGAATACTATCTCACCATAGTTTTACTTTGCATTTATCTTATTAGAGTGAGATTTGGTATCTTTAAAAACGTTTGTGTGCTATTCGTATTTCCTTTTATAGGAACTAACTTTATATTTTTTGTTCCTTTTTCAATTAGGATTGGTTGCCATGGATGCTGAGACTATGGATGAGCAAATCTTGTGGGCCAGTTCAGAGCAGAGATCAATCAATATCCCCTAAACTTCCTCTCTCTGCACTCATCATTTATACACACTCCTTTGGCATTTTAACCCATTCACTGCTGACATCCTTTGTGGCTCAAGTTCCTGAATTTCCATTGACCCTGTTTTTGCCGTTTCGACGGATGTTCAGGTTGTTCCATACTTGATACTGGATGTGGTTTTACCCAACCTGAATCACTCCCTTCCTTCCCAGGGTTACCACCCTGGGAAACCCCATTCTCCTTAGTCAGCAACACCTTAAGTACTAGTGCACAGTCTTTTCACTGATGCATGCCAACTCTGTCATGAAGTAGCACAGAATTACTCATCTTTATAAACATCTTTAAACTCCCTTTGACTCAATACTATTGCCATTGCTACAATGGGATCACTGTTACCTCACAATATCTCTGATGCCTGGTGTGTCATACAGGTGGAAAGTGTCACAGCTGGGACAGGAAACAGCTCTCCTAGTGCTTAGTTCAGAGTGCTTTCATTGATCTATCCATCCTTCTATTATCCATCTACCCATATACTCATCCACTCATTATCCATTTATCTAGTATCTGTCCCCCATCCATCCACCTGTCCATCCATCCATCCATCAACCATCCACCTATTCATCCATCCATCCACCCATTTATCATCTATCTGTGCATTCTTTCATCCACTAGCCCATTCTGTGATTATTCTTTACTTCAAAAAGTATTAAAAATACCTACGCATTCATGTTCATAGCAGTATTGTTTGTGATAGCCAAAAGGTGGAAACAACCCAAGTGTCCATCAATGAATGAATGGATAAACAAAAAGTGTGGTATATACATACAATGAAGATCATTCAGCTTTAAAAAGGAAGAAAATTCTGACACATACTCCAACGTGGATGAAGCTTGAGGACATCATGAAATAAGCCAGTCACAAAAGAACAAATACCATGGTATGCTTCCACTTATATGAGGTACCCAGAGTAGTCAAATTCAGAGACAGAAAGTAGAATGGTGGTTACCAGGGCAATTGGGGTTGGGGAGGGGTGGGAGGAGGAGGATGGAGAGTTATTGTTTTAATAGTTATCATTTAGGGCCGAGCCCGTGGCGCGCTCAGGAGAGTGCGGTGCTGGGAGCGCAGCGATGCTCCCGCCGCGGGTTCGGATCCTATATAGGAATGGCCGGTGCACTCACTGGCTGAGTGCCGGTCACGAAAAAGACAAAAAAAAAAAAAAAAAAAAGTTATTATTTAATGGGTACAGAGTTTCAGTTTTGTGAGATGAAAGGAGTTCAGTGGATGAATGGTGGGGATGGTAGCTCAAGAATATGAACGTATTTAATGCCACTGAAGCACACACTTAAAAATGGTTAACAGTAAATTTCATGTTATGTGTGTTTTATTTTACCACAATGAAGAAAATACCTACAATAAGATTTATTTAGTCAACAAATATTTCTTGAGCTTGTTTACATTCCAGTCCATGTGTACTAGGCACTGGAGACAGAGCAGTGAATAAGAGAGACAAAGTCCCTGCCTTCACAGAGCTTCCCTTCTAGTGGAGAAGACAGGAATAAATAAACAAAGGCAAAAAAATAAACAAGATATTCATGTTTTGTTATGAGTACTATGAAAGTCACAAACTGGGATGGGGGCGGGATTGTTTTAGTTAGGGTGGTGGAGGAAGGCGGTGGTTCTTAACCTATTTTTGGGTCATTGATCTTTCTGAGAATCTGATGAAAGCCATGGACCCTCTGTCCAATCTGAGCACAACTGTGCATACAATTGTAGGGAGTTAATGGATATCTGAAACCTGCTGCTGAGTAGTCCATGAGTCTAAGGTTAGGAACCCCTTTTTTTTTGGCTCCCCAGTGTTCTATGGGATGAAATTAGCATGGTTAGCGTGCTGCACAAGGTCCTCTGTGGTCCAATTCTTGCCCAGGTGTCTGGCCTTATCTCCTGTTGTTCTGCCCAGTCATGCAGACCACAAGCACTTCCAGTTCCCTGAATATGCATACCATGTGCTGACACATCTTCTTACCTTTCCCCAACTGAGTTGCCTCAGGAACTCCTACTTATCACTTAGGACAGTGCAAATATCCCTTCTTAGTGATGGTTTCTTTTGCTCCTCTCTCTACTTCTCTTAGTGAGACAAAGTTAGCCATGTTTTGATTCACCTTGCCTCACTATCAGAGCATCTATCACATTATAGTTTTTTTTGGGGGGGCGGGCAGCAGGCTGTTATGTGGAACTGAACCCTTGACCTTGGTGTTACAAGGCCGTGCTCTAACCAACTGAACTAACCAGCTAGCCACACTCTAATTGTGTATGTTCATTATTTTAATTCATTTATTCACCCAGCTAATATTTATTGAGCATCCACTATATGCCAGCCCCAGTCCTAGGCATAGTGATGGCCAAAAGACACTGGTGCATCCCTCATGAAGCTTACAGTTTAGTGGGGACTAGAGACATTAAATGTATTAATTAACACAATTAAATGCAAATTGAAAATTGAGACAAGTGTAGGAAGGATAAGAACAGGGCTCTCTGAGACAGCAATTAGGGTACAGGGGGTGCAGGTCAGGAAACGTCTCAGAAGAAATTTAAGTTGAGACTGAAGGATTGTGAGGGACAGCCTGGTGAAGAGTAGGGGGAAAGCATTCCTGCAGAGAGAACAGTATGTGCACATCGCATGTAAATATTCCTTGATGAAACAGGAGAACTCCAAGGCAGAGAGGGTGTCTTATGCAAGTTTGTAAACCCAGTGTCTAGTGTAGAGTGAATATTCTGAATGAATGAATGAATAAGTTTCTCAATATAGAATTATCAGAATCAGTCATTAGATGGATCTAATGGCTCTAAAGACAGAATATTCTTTTGGTTGTGAAATTAATTCACTTTTTCATTTTCTTCAAATGATGTGCTGAAGAAATGAATGAAACCCATGAAACTTTTAGGACCGGTCAATAGGTTGGGGAGAAATTATCTGGGTGGGGAATCTAATTTTTATTATCTCCAGGCCTGGTGTCTTGTACATGTTTTATCTATCTATCTATCTATAAAAATGAGGTGAAATTTACATAACATTAACCATTTTAAACAGTGAGCAATTCAGTGGCATTTAGCACATTCACAATGTTGTGCAACCACCATCTCTATCCAGTTCTGAAATATTTTCTTCACCCCAGAAGGAATCCCTCCCTAATGCCCATTAAGTACATGCATGGGTTTTAAGCTTCTGAAGGGCAGGGACTATGTTTGTCTTGTTGACTTTGACTTTGCACCCCTAAGGCTTAGACAAATACTCGACTGGTATTTGTTAAATATATGAATAACTTCCCAGCCCCACTGTTGCCTTCATGGGTTTTTCAGTTGCCCAGGTATTTATTTATTTTCTTAATCATGTTATTTATAACTTATTTACATAACATTTAAAAAATTTATTATTTCTCATGGTAAAATACACGTAACATAAAATTTACCATTTTACCATTTTGAAGTGTATATGTCAGTGGTATTAAATATATCATAATGTTGTGCCAACATCACCGCCATCTGTCTCCACAACTCTTTTTGTCTAGTACAACTGCAAGTCCATACCATTAAACAATAGTTCCTCCTTTTCCCTTCCCTCCTGGCCCCTGGCAACTACCCTTACACTTTCTGTCTCTATGATTTTGAATATTAGAACTATCTCATATAAGTGGAATCACCCAAGGATTTTCGAGCCTGATTTTTGTGTTCCTGGAATCCCAGCCTCAGTGGCAGGTTGACTGATGGGTGGTGAATTGGCAGGGTGGGAGGTAAGGTTCACAGGTGAGAGCTTTGCTGTGTTCCTCAACCAGGGCCTGCAGGCCTTGAGGCCACCTTCTGTCAGGAGCTGCTTCTCTGCCTCATCTCACAGAGGGAGTCGGGACACATGGGGTTACAGTCACCCAGAGGCAGGCTCTCAGAAAGACAATTTCTCCAGGACTTGAGTGACGGTTAACTCTCCTACTCCACCTGCTCTCATCCTGGGCTCTATATTTTCAGAAAACTAAGGCATTTGGCAGAAGATGGTGCCTGTAATACTGCTGACTTCTGCCTGCATTTATTATAATTATTGACTCATTGAAATGCCTCACACCTATGGCAGCTGGAGCCCAGTGCCAGTCTGGGGGTGAGGTGGGGGGAGGGAAACAGAGAGGCTGGTGCAAGACTGGGCTCAGAATCAGGACTAAGCCTTCACTTCCCTTTGCCTTTGTCCCCTCCCCTCTCTTCCCTCTGCACGAGTGGTTAAAATACTACAGGATTTGGTACACAGGGTTGAACACCAGCTTGGCTATTTACCAGCTGAGGGACCTTGGGCAAGTTACTTAACCCCTTTGATTCTCAGTGCTCTCATCCATAAAATGGGGATAACAATGGAGTCATTGTGAAGACTAAAGTTGTACCACTTGTCACAAATATACTTCATACATTCTTTTCTGTATCTGTCTCCTGCACTGTGAGGGCAGAATCCTGGCTCAGGATCTCTCATCTTTGAATTCAGATAAGGTGATGTTGATGAAGAAGATAAATGCTGTTTCACTGAGCACCGAATATGTGCTTGGCAGTGTGCTGAAATGTTTTCCATATGTTCTTTCATTTATTTGAGATATTATTATCACCATTTTACAAGTGAGGAAAATGAGACACCCAAGAGTTACATAAATTGTTCTGAGGCTATGTTGCTAACCAGAGGAGGAGCCACAATTCCAGCCAGGTGTGCCTGACTGCATCGCCACTGCCAAGCTTGCTGGGTGAAGAGCATCCAGGGAGGAGCTTGATGTTTAATGAGCAATGGTCATGTTTTCATTTCTGCTTTTAGAAATGGTGGTGAGCAATAGAAAATGTCATCTCTGGGGCAGCAGATGTAGTGGGGATCTAAGGATGAAATGAGGTTGACGTGCTCTGACATGCAACTGTCCAGGGCTTATTGTCCCCAATGAATAGATAAGAGATGGAGGCCCAGGGAGCTTCAGGAGCTTGGCTAGAGTCAGAATTGGCACCATGATCCTTCTTAAGAGACCAATTGGTCAGGTTCTGCTAATGTGACAGGCAGAAAAACAGCTCCAGAGAAGGAAGTGACTTGCCTAAGGCCACTTGGCAGAGGAAGCAGCACCTGAACCCAGGCCTCCTGACTCCTAGCCATGCACTCTTCCTGATGCCCCAGGTTGAGGACAGGGTTGAGGCAGGGCCCTGTGAAGAGCTCTGGGGAGGGGAGGCTGGGCATTTTGCAGCTTCTCGCCCCTTGGCTTCTCTCTGAAGCCTGTCTGGGATTTGGGATTTAGAGGATAGAACTATAACCCACTGCCAAGTCACCTAGGTTCTGGCCCCAGCCCGAAGCTGACGTGCATAGTGGGCACTCAGCAAACCCCTGTTAGGTCAGATTGGATCTCCACTGCAGAGGTGATACTCAGAGAATGGAGAGGACTTGCCCAAGGTCACCTAGCATGTCAGGGGCTGAATTAAGGCTCAGATCCTTGGATGGAGCCCACCAGGGGCCAATTTTCTGTTGACTTCAGCTTTAGAGGGAGGGTCAGGAGCACTTTGTCCTTCTTAGATTTTCATCTTCCTCTCTTCACTCCCCTAAGCCCAGACTCCAGCTCCCAGGAGTAGCCTGAGGTCAGCTCAGTCGTTCCCTTTTCTGGCCCTTCTAACTCATCCTCACCTCCTATTTGCCCGGCGAACTTTTGGCTTTTATTCCTGGGCCTGGAGTCACTCTCTCCAGCAGTGCCTTCACCCCAGCCTACCCTCACAAAGCATCTCCAGTCCTGCTTTCTCCAGCAACTTCTTCCACATTCAGACTCCTTCATCGTCACTGATTCTAGCAGCCAGGATAATGGCCACTCAAAGATATTAGGTCCTAATCCTTGGAACCTGTAAATGCTACCTTATTTGGAAAAAAGGTCTTTGCAGCTGCGATTTTTAAAAATTTATTATTTGCATATTCATTCTTACAAATCATGATATTTCTTTATGCTCTTTGCCTGACCTATCACTTCCCAAACCCCCTCCCTCCCTCCACCCATCTCTAGTATCCTTAGGTTTGTTCTCTCCTTCTGAAAGTTCAATGTATTGTTGTGGTCTTTTCTTTCTTTCTTTCCTTCAATCCTTCCTTCTTCCCTCCCTCCCTCCTTTCCTTCCTTACTACCAGTCAGTTATCAGTGAGAACATGAAATATTTCTGTTTCTATGTCTGGCTTATTAACATAATTTTCTCCAGATTCATCCATGTTGCTGCAAATGGCAGAATTTCATTTTTTTTTTTATGGCTGCATAGTATTCCATTGTGTATTATACCACATTTTCTTTATCCAGTCATCTGTCGATGGACACTTAGGTTGGTTTCTTATTTTGGCTATTGTAAATAAAGCTGCAATGAATGTGGGAGTGCAGGTATCCCTTTGACACGATGATTTCCATTCCTTTGGATATATACCCAGCAGTGGGATTGCTGAGTCATATGGCAGTTCTATCTGTAGTTGTTTGAGAAACCTCCATACTGTTTTCCATAATGGCTGTGCTAATTTACAGTCCCTGCAGGTGTGATTAAATTAAGAATCTTGAGATGATGATAGATCATCCTGGATTATCCAGGTGGGTCCTAAATGTCACCACAATTGGCCTTATAAGGGAGAGGCAGAGGGAGACAGACACAGAGAAGAAGGTGATGTGAAAACAGAGGCAGACTGTGTGATTCTGCTCATATGAGGTACCTGGAGCAGTCAATTCATAGAGACAGGGTAGAATAGTAGTTACCAGGGGCTTGGAGGAGGGGGAATGGGAAGGTACTGTTTGATGGATATACATGTGTATAGAGTTTCAGTTTGGATGATGAAAGAGTTCTGGAAATGGATGGTGGTACAACCTTGTGAGTGTACTTAATGCCACTGAACCGCACACTTAAAGATGATTGTGATGGCAGTTTTCATGTTATGTATATCTTACCACACTTGTACGCACAGAAAGACAGAGGCAGAGACTGGAGTGATGTGGAACAAGCCAAGGAATGCTGGCAACCATTAGAAACTGGAAGAGGCAAGGAAGAATTTCCCCCTAGAACCTCAGTAGTGTGGCCCTGCTGGCACCTTGATTTCAGCCTAGTGAGACTGATTTCACATTTTTGGCTTCCAGAACTATGAGAGAATAAACTTATGTTGTTTTAAGCCATTGAGTTTGTGGTAATGTGTTACAGCACCCACAGGAAACAAATACATTGATCAGTAGTCTGCCTCCTGGGCTTTCCACACCTGAACTCACAATGAGGAAAAGGGAAGGGAGAGAAAAATCATAGCAGCCCTCTCGGTCCCTCAGCTTAGCTGCTGTGTTACTGTCAATGAGGCCTCTTCACACCTGTCATTTGAGACAATCATTGCTGTCTCTGCCTTATTAAGGATGTTCAAAGGGAGGGTTACATATGTCAAATGAGCTGTCCATGGTCTGCTGCTTGGTGGCTAAGCTAAGATTCAAACTAGCCATGTAGGTCCCCTGTTAAGCTCCCACTTCCCCAAACTCATGGCCTCTGCACCTAGGCTGTTGATTTCACTGTGTGACAGGAATTTAGGAGCTGGCCATTCCACCATGTGGTCCCTTGCCAAGAAGCACAGTTTAGCCAGCGAGAGGTGGATGCTGTACATTTTGGGCCTCAGGGGAGGAGCTCCTGGGCTAGCAGGAGAGGTAGAACTTTTATGGGACTAGGACAGATGAGGAGTATGGAGGGAGGCAGAGAAGAGGAGACAGGATGATTTCCACTTAGTGATGAGTCATTACCCTCCAAAATGCCAGATCCTCCTTGTCATCTATAGACATCAGCTTAGCGACCTCAGGGTCATTTGAATATTTGTTCTTCTTCCAATAGTCAGATAGGGCTGTACCTCTGTGGGCATCTGGCTTTTTAAATTTAGGACCCTAATCTGACCACTGATTCTAAACCTGTGTGTACTCAGGGATGGGGGGTGTCTGCTTTGTGGTCTCAGGCCCATCTTTCCTCATCAGCCTCATCTTCCCCATGACCAGGGTGTCTGGCCAGTTTTTTTCTTTCTATGGAGTTTTGATAACAAGGTCCCTTTTAGTAACCAGACCCTGGTTTTGGTTGTCACCAGTGAAGGCAAGAGAGAGAGACCAATAGGATCCTATCAATGAGCAGTGACCCTACAACTCTGGCCAGCTGTATGGGAACAGGTGGTGCATCACCTGTGTTTTAAAAGCATCTGTTTAGAGGAAATTGGGCTTAAAGTGTCCCTTTAGAAGAGACCCTTTAGAATGAGGAAGAGAGATTACAAAAGGGCCTCTGGCAAACTCTGGTGGGATGTTACTTACTGATTACATGCTTTTCATTTATTTTTATTTGTAGCCCCAGCTGGTCCCTCCCTAAATATTATAAACCCCCCTCACCCCTTACCCCCCATGCTTTCCCTCTCCTGGGAAGTCCCTCACTCCCACCTTACCTGGCTCACTCTTCCTTTTCTTTCTGCATTCTGCTCAAAACAGAGCTTTCCCAGGCCTTCCTACAACTTCACCTCATCTCCAGGTCAAATTCCTTGGTAGACACTTGGAGCATTAGTACTTGTTCTTCAAAGCACGTATTACAATGGTCATTTTATAGGTAGTTGTCTCATCTTTGATGATAGTCTGTCTTCCCTGTGAGGGCA
Organism: Cynocephalus volans; assembly: GCF_027409185.1. Lineage (NCBI taxonomy): Eukaryota > Metazoa > Chordata > Mammalia > Dermoptera > Cynocephalidae > Cynocephalus > Cynocephalus volans. Next base: position 205,485,455 of record NC_084461.1, read on the forward strand.
AGAGGTGTGTGAGTCTGTTCACAGCTGAATCCCCAGGGTGGTCATGCATGACTTGGCACATAGAAGCTGCTCCTTTTTGCAAGAATGAATGAATGAATGAATGAATGAATGCATTGTCTGGCTTCTCTGCCCATCTATTCTGCTGTCCTAGAAAGATAGAAGAATAGCTCTGTCTCTCCTTTGAAGTGCTTTGTTCTTCTCTCCTGCTCACTTTTTGAATTTGCTCATTTTCACAGACTTCACTTTCTATGCTTTGTAGTTTTCGAACTTCTCGTGGGCTGCCTGCCTGTAGCCACAGGTTCAGGGCTGGCCTCTTTCTGTGGGTAGGTTCACTTCCAGACCAGACCAGAATCTCCCTGAGGGCAGGGTCTCTGCCAGGCACAAAGCCATGTGAAAAAGCTTTGCTGAATGCAGGAATAAATGAATGAGTGAACATGCATGAAAGGCGAGTTGCTCCAAGCTGCAGGTGATGGCTGAGCTCTGAGTCTTGGGAGGCATCCGCAGGGAAGAGCCCCTGCTTTGAGGTTCCTCAGAAGAGGAATTCCTGTTTCCTCTGGGCAGACATTATGCTGAGCCTGGACATAGCTTTATACAGTTTACATTCCTGGGGGTTGGTTGGGGAAATGGGGAAGACCTATACACAGATGCTGTGCAAATAATGATTCCCAGACTGCATCTTCAGTGGGAACAGTAAGCGCTCATGAGGGAGGTGGGGAAGCAGACCTCTGAGGCAGTGAGGTGCAAAGGAACAGGATACTCATATTAGGGCAGTTGGTGGATGTTAGTGGGGGCAGGGAGGGCCTGAGGTGGAGCAGAGTCCTGGCAGGGTTTGTGTGGTCCTTCCCTTCCTCTGACTCCTCATCAGAGCAAGACTCCCCTCTCTGGGAGCAGCCACTTTTGGCTGCTCTGGGGCCTCCACAGCCAGCCCCTGAGAGCATCCCCCCAACCCTCCCTCTAAACCAGGCCTGCCCTGGCCTGGGCTGCAGGGACAGTTCTGCACTGGCTCACTGCGTGACCTTGGGCAAGTCATGCCTGCTCTCTCATCCATCTCTGTTCTGAGCTTCCGCTTGTGACTTAGATGTGTGTTTCCAGATGGGCAGGCTGAGTCTCCAGGAAGGGCCAGGGTTTGATGAATTCCTTGGGAGGGATTTTCTAGTATCTTCCTTTCTGCCTGCCTCGGAAGGCCCCAAGTCACATTACCGGGGGAGGCACAGGGTGAGGAAACGGCTCCTAGTGGGATCCCTTCTCCCAGTCTGTTTCTTCCTCCTTACAGTGGGAGTGACAGAGCCCCTGATGGCTGCAGGCTGTGGAGGGGGAGTCAGGAATGTGGGTGGGTGGGTGGCCATCCCTGTGGCCAAGAGATAACGATTGTGCTGAATTTTTTCCAGCAACTTCCCATACTCCCAAGAATGTTCTCCACAGCGACGACGAGAGCTTGGCTGATTATTCAGAAAAGCCCTGCACCTGTTTTACACATGGAGAAGCCCATTCCACAGAGAGCCTGGGACTGGTCCAAGGGCAGGTGACAGGCGACCCGCAGCCTCTGAGACCCTAACCTCAGGTGGCCTGGTCCCTCAGTAGAGCCACTCCCAGTCTGCCCCAGGCGCGGCCCCACGGCCGGCCAGGCGTGGCAGCCCTGCCAGGTACCCTCTGCGACAGCGACAGCGGGCCTTTGTACCAGGCGGGCACCACCCCCTGGCCGGCCACTCCCCGCTCGCGGGACAGCCCTTACCTGGCCGCCCGCCGCCGCCCCGCCAGCGGCTCGGCCGGCTCCTCACTTTGCGCTGTACGCCCGGAGCTGCTCCCGACGGCGCTGCACGGGGGCCCCGACGGCGCGCTCCCCTCCCCCGGGGCTGATCATTAACCCGCGGGCCGCATAAGGAGCGGAGCGGCCCCGGGCGGGCGGGAGGGACGCGTCGCCGCCACCATGGACAGTAGCACCGCGGCCACCGCCACCGCCGCGCCCTTAGCGTCCCATGAGCGCATCCGCAATGCGGCCGACATCTCCGTCATTGTCATCTACTTCCTGGTGGTGATGGCCGTCGGGCTGTGGGTATGTGGGGCCCGAGATGCGGGCCGAGGGGGCGAAGGCCGCCGGGAGGGATGAGGGGAGCGCGCCCAGAGCGACGGCCCCGCCGAGCTGCACGAGGGCGGCAGGCTTAGGAGTCCTTGGAGTGGGGTGGAAATGACTTGGAAGCTCTTGAGAGGAGTTCAGGGGCACAGTGTGGGGCCAGCGGGCAAGCGAGTGTGAGCAGAAGCGACAGGGTGGCAGGGGAGCTTGCCAGGAACGCCCAACGAGGATGCCAGGCTTGGGAGAGGAGCCTCGAGAAGGGGACTGCTGTCCTATCTCTTAGTCATCCCGTTTCGAGGGAAGCCACAGCCTCTGCCAGCTGCAGGTGCTGTGGGGCGGCCCATCTCCGTCCCCCTCCTGGGAAAGGCCAACTAACTCGGAGGTCTTGTGACCTCCCGGGGTTGCAGCAGCGAGTTAGAGATGGGGAAGATGGGTGGAGGAGGAGGAGGAGGAAGACCTGTGGGTGGCCTGGCACTGGGGAGAGGGAAGTGTGTGTGTCTCCTCTTTGGGACTCTGGAGACACACTGAACCAGAGAAACTTGTTCTCAGCAGTGTGGAACTTGGAAATTTCACTTGTGACAGACTCTAGTTGGCACACCCAATGACTAGGAAAGGAGGCGTTTTAAATGTGTGCAAATATTCCAGTTACTGTCAAGCATTGTCATGGGGTGTGTGTGAGGAGCCAGGGAGGCTGAGGTGCCCCAGGTGATTGTGCAGAACTATTTTGACTTAGGGGAGCAGAGGGTGGGCATCAACCCTTCCATGGACACGGAGCTTTTTCAGGGGTAAAAGGAAGTGTTGATTTTTTTTAAAAAAGGAATTGTAGAAACCAGATGTGACAGAAAGCCTCCTCAAGTGTCACATGGAGTCAGTGTGGCTGACTCTTCCTCAATACTCTCAACTTCCCAGACATAGTGGAAAGTGTCCAACTAGGAACCAGGATACTCAGGTTTAATACTGGCTTTCCTATGGTTTGAGCCATGCCACATTGGGTAACTTCCCTCAGCCTCAGTTTACTCACTGTAAAATAGATACAATCTTACCTATCCATATTACACCCCATGGTTGTTGTGAGGATCTGCAGAAATGAATCTTTATGACCTGCAGGAATTTTAAAAAATACTATCGTTATTTGCTCTCCAGGGTATGATCCAGGCCCTGAATAAGTTTTGTACTTTTAAGTAAAATGGGCAAAAATAGTCAGCTGGGTTGTACATTTTCACAAAAAGCTGTAAGACAGGGAGAGCAGGAATGCTAATCCCCATTTTAGAGAAGAGGAAATTGAAGCCCCACGTGGTTGTGATTTGTCTAAGGTTGCAATAGACGGAACTGTTCCTGGAACTCAGGTCTCTCGACTTCTGGTTTTCCACGGTGCCAGGAGCATTGCCACAGCACCTACCTTCCTTTCCCCACCCACTCCAGCTGATAAGAGCTAGAGCCAAGAGGGGAATCCATCGTTTGCTAGCTGTGCTATATTGCTTGTTTCCCCATCACCAATAATCTCCATTCCCTTAACTGATCTCATTTTAGTCCTGCCAGTTCTGAAGGTGTTCACACTTTTTAAAAATGGTGTTTACGCTTTTCAAGTGTTTGTGAATCAGTGTCACTTGTCCTGTTAAATGCTACTAAATGAGCCCGCTAGTATTTGTTTATGTTTTATCTTCCCCCCATTAGTCAGTGCCTTTGGACCCTGATCATTTAACATGCTGGATTTCTTCCAGTTGACACTCCTTTTTTTGCTCTTGAAGCGTCAGTAGTGGCTTGATTCAGGGATGGGCATTTTGACTCCCACATGATCTCTGGACTGCACAGATGGAATGGTCCAGGCCCATTGTGCTTCCTCAACGTAGAAAGGACCTCACAGCCAATATCCCTGTCACCCCCCCCCTCTTCCAACATTATTTGGTTCTTTTTCATCCTCTTCCAACTCTGCCTTATCCAACATATTTTGGGCTTTGGCTTATTACATCTTCAGTGTTTATTTGAATTTTGTTTTTCACCACCTCTCAGACTGTTTCTCGAGGGATTTTATATCCTTTTAAGCTGTATCTCTGACCTTATTTTTGCTGGAAGATTTAATTAAGCTATTCTGAAACCCCCTCAAGCCCGGGGCTGTTAAACTATGGCCCATGGGCCAAATCTGACTCACAGACTGTTTTTGTATGGCCCACAAGCTAAGAATGTTTTTTCCACATTTAAAGAGTTGTGAAAACAAAATAGAACAAAACAAAATAAAGAGTTTGTGGCAGAGACCCTATGTATCTCACAAAGCCTAAAGTATTTACTGTCAGGCCCTTTTTCTTTACAGGAAAATTTTGCTGACCGGTCTTATGCCATCATTTGAACCAATATCATCATTGAATATCTGATTTGGGATGACCCCTAGGGGAGCCCAACCTTTCCATTTTACAGATGAGGATCAGAGAGGGTGACCAAAAGTCACTAAGATGAATCAGTGGCAGAGCTGGAGTTAAAACTCAGGTCTGATGATGCCAAAGCCAATGCTCTTTCCACTATTCTACCTTTTCCCGTTCCCAAGGCAATATCCTCTCTGTGAATATCCTCCCCATGGTCCTTACCATCAATGCATTGCTGTGACAGTGTCCTGGTGGTGCTGAGTTCCTTCTTCTCTAACATATTTTTATGAATAGAGGACCTAAATTTTGTTGATTTCAACTCTCTTTATCCTATGCTCACATCTCTTCTTTAAATCATTTGACAAAATCATCTTGACAAGTTGTCAACAGCCTTCACTTGAATACTTCCAGCAGAATCTCCCCAGTGGCATCATTTCCATCTCTGAACAGCTCTGAAGAGAGAAAATTCTTTCTAGTGCTGAGTTCAGACCTAAAAGCCTGGAGATTCCACCATTTCATCTGGTTGTCCCCTACGCAGGCCAGGCTGAGTGTGTCTGTCCCACTTTACATATCAGAAGACAATAGGCCACACCTGAATCTTCTCCAGGCCCACATCCCCAGTGTCTTAAGCTGTTCCTCACCTAAACAGATGCCAGAAGTTCCTTCCTTTTGTTCAACGATATTTTTATTCCATTGAGAAAAACAAAACAAAACAAAATAAAACCCCAAACCAAAATGTTATGTATGGGTCAGTAATTGTGCTTCTTTGGTCACTGCAGCTTGCAATTCTGACTTCATTCTCTTCTAGTTGCAGGGTGGGCTGGAGAACTTAATGCCATGGTGTATGAAGTGGGGTCTGGAACCTTGGAGTTTTCCTTTGAGCATCTCTTGCTCACAGGACAGTGCCTTTCCATGCACAAAGCATCATACTAAGCATTACGGGGGGATTAAATTTTGTAATATGATAATACAAAGTAAAAAACAATTGTAAGGGCTGTGAACAAGGTATAGATGGAGTCTTCTAGGTGTTTAGAGGAGGGAGAGATTACTTTTGTTTGCAGGGCAGGAGGAGGTTTCCATGGGGGAGTGTCAGGTAAGGTTTCACAGGGAAGGTAGCATTTGAGAGGTCTTGAAGGATGGGTAGGTAGGGTCTGAAGTTGCAGAGGTGAGGGAATGAACATTCCGGAGAGGAGATGGTTGCTGTAGGCACATCTCTCCTCACCTTTTGTCCATCCCAACATCTGTCCTGAATTATTCCAGCTCCCCACTCATGTCTCTGTCCTCATATTCTTTTGAGCTCTTCATTTCTGAGACCAATGGGGAAATGTTTGTGTCTGGGTGTCTGGGCCCCAAATCCACTTTTCCTGTTCCTCCAACTGTGCCTGGTGGTGGGGGGGTATCAACCTTCTTCAACTTCAGAGTGATCTTAGAATGGCCTTTCTCTGGCCAACCTCCAGAGCCTGAGTCCTTGGGATTTATTTCTGTTTCACTCCTGGATACTTTCTCTGTTCCTTAGGTCTACTGGTCCTCTTGATATTTCTAGGAAAACCACTACAGAGGCCTTCAGAGTAGGAGGGAGGACACTGCTAGGAGTCCAGAAAGACCTGAGCCGTGCTCTCCCTGGCACCACCTAGCACACGGGGGTGCTCAATAAATCTATGTGAATTGACTGGATGCATGAATGGCCCTGCTTCTTAAAGAGCTAAGTCCAATACATCTCTGCAGTCTGAGCACGTAGCAATGTGCTGTCACAGACATGTTTGCTAAACGAATGGCAAGTTTCTATGTGCCTGCAATGTCACCATCAGAGATTAATTCTTTTGGACCAGTGCTGCTCTTTAGCCCCAATAGTCACCTTTGAAAACACAAATACCTCTGACAGGGCCAAGTCACTGTTAGCCATTTACATTTTCAGGGGGATTAGCAAGAGTCAGCTGAGAAAAGGCCAATGACACAGAGAGAGGATGGGGAAAGAGGGCCAGGGGCCAGGGCAGAGGCATTGTCACCATTTAGTGCTGGACGACTGGGTCTGGGTCTGAGCTGGACCAGGAATAAGCTGAAGGCTCAGAGGCAACATTGCAAGGGAGCTGTGAGAGGAGCTGGTTATCATGTACTGAAAATCCATGTCATTTTTCTCCTCATGAACCTTCAATGGCTCCCTACTGCCTGTGGGATAAAGTCGACACTTTTTAGCCTGGCATTTGAGAGCCTGCATTCTGCTCTACTTCTCACCACATTCCCCATTCTTATGCCTCAGCCAGCTTCGCCAGATAACACTTTTACCATTCTCTCCTTCCCCATACTGGGTGTGGTTCCACCTCATTGATCTGCTGTTCCTGCAGTCAGAAGTACCTCCCTTTTCTCTCAGACTAATAAAACCTCACCCTTTCTTCAAGACTTGCTGAAATGCTCCTGCCTGTGAAGCCTTGCCTGATGCCATAGTCAGAAGGAATCCCCTTGTTCTTCTGTATTTATCGCAGTAGTCATGATATATTAAAAAGTAGTGATTCTAGCAAGCTCCTACCTACATCCTCAGAGAGGAAAGATTTGAATTGAGTTTGAACATGTTGTCTTATAATTACAAATGCCTTATAGAATTTTTCATTTTTTGATAACAGCTTTGTTGAGATATAATTCACATACCATATGGTACTTTAAAAAAGTACAGTTGTCCCTTGGTATCTGTGCGGAATTGGTTCCAGGACCCTCCTGCCCCCCCATACCAAAATCCATGGATATAGATTTTAGATCTCAAGTCCCTGATATAAAATGACATAGTATTTGCATATCATCTACACACATCCTTCTGTATACTTTAAATCATCTCTAGATTACTTATAATACCCAATACAATGTAAATGCTGTGCAAATAGCTATTATACTGTATTGTTTGTTTAGCTATATTATTTTTATTGTTATATTGTTGCTTTTTATTTTTTTCTGAATATTTCTGATCTGTGGTTGGTTGAATCTGTGGATGTGGTACCTGTAGATATGGAGGGCTGACTGTGTGCTGCTTCATTAGGTACCTTGATGTGCTTGTAAATAAGGCATAAAAAGTTCCATTTCCTCCTGTTTAACAGAAAAGCAAACAGATCTGGGTGAAGTCACTGGCTCGAAGCCATGCTGTAAGCTAATTACAGAGCTAGTATGAGGACAAACTGTTTAAACTGCCTGAACCTCAGTTTCCTTGTCTGTCAAATGTAGGTCCCTGCCTCCTCCATCTGAGTGTATTGAGGCTCCAGGGGAATAAAGAATGTGAAAGTTTTCAGAAAGTGGAGTGAGTAGAAGAAAGTGCCAGTGTGGGGGAGGCATACCCTTTTGGCTGGCAAGGTCACTCCTGTAGTTTTCTGTTACATTTTTGACCCTTTCCTCCTCAGGCTATGTTTTCCACTAATCGTGGGACTGTTGGAGGTTTCTTCTTGGCAGGCCGAAGTATGGTGTGGTGGCCGGTAAGTTTTCTCTGAAATACTATTTGCTTAACTATGATATTCCCTTTAGGAACCCATTTTCTTCTTGGCTTTGGGTGGTGGTGATTCTTCCTTTCCTTCTTGATCCCGATAACGGGTCTCATGCTCACCAGGTCTCTTGGGCACCCTTAATCTCTTGTGGTAAGGGAATCGCCTATAAATAAGTAATGTTTGGAATCCTTCAAGGGATATATAGAGGAAAAGACTGCAAAAGGTGAGCGGTGTGGAGAAACAAAAAGAGCACCCAGACCAAGGTAATCTCGGTTAAATCTGAGCTTCTATTTCTATATCTACAAAATAGGGATGATAATATTTACCTTCTAGAAGTGTTAAGAGACGTGGAGAACTCTTATGGGGTGGAAACTCAATAAACAGTAGGTCTTTTGCTCCCTTTTTCCTGCTGTAAGCCCCATGGCAGAGAGATTTTACCTGTCCTACCTCTGGAGCCTAATGCAGTGCCTGATACATAGGAGGCCTTCAGTAAATACTTACTGAATGGATGGAGAAGGAACCCCCTACTGTTTCTAATTCCAGCTTTCATTTGGATGAGGTTTCCTCATCTCTTGGTAGATTTTATGTTTTGTATATTGAAGAGACATTTCCCCTGACACTTGCACATGGGCAGAACTATCTTAATCCAAGGACATGTGCATGAGTGGAAGAGAAACTTGGAGGTTCCTTTCATCATATCAGCGCAGGACTCTGGCTGGTTTATCAGTTCAGCTCAATGACCATGTTGATCCAGAGTTCTCACCAAAGTGACTGGTTGAAAAAAATGGCCAAATCGTGTAGTTCCTTGGGCTTAAGATACAAGCAAGACTAGCTGCTGAAAGAGGGGAGTAATGTACCTACATAAAATGAGAAGGGAGTGAGAGCTGTGAGTTGACTGGAGGAAGAGAAGCAAGAAAGTAAAGACTGTCACTGTTGCGATATGTACAGCACAGAGAGAACTTACCAGGAAATCGTGCCACATCCTGCAGTTGGCCTTTGATCAGCTATTTTGGGATGGATTTTAATAACTGGCATCTTCACAGTTGCTTGGGTTATCCCTGAAGTCATTTCTATTTTTCAAAATTTAAAAATTTTTGATAAATAAAAATTGCATATACAGTTACGTGTCATGGTTTTGGTCAATGATGGACCTCATATATGATGACGGTCCCATAATATTTATAAAGCCGTATTTTTCCTGTACCTTTTCTGTGTTTAGATATGTTTAGATTCACAAAGACTTGCTATTGTGCTACAATTGCCTGTAGTTGTCAGTACCGTAACATGCTGAACAGGGTTGCAGCCTGGGAGCAATAGGCTATATCATAGAGCCTAGGTGTGTAGTAGGCCACAACATCTAGGTTTGTGTAAGTGCACTCTGTGAGCTTCACACAATGAGGAAATCGCCTAATGATGCATTTCTCAGGATAAATTGTTAAGTGATGCATGACTGTATTTACAGTGTATGGCATGATGCTTCGATATGTGTATATATTGTAAAATGATTAAATCAAACTAATTAACACATCTGTCACCTCATACTCTACTTATTATTTTTTGTGGTGAGAACATTTAAGATCTAATTTCTTAGCAATTTTAAAGTATTCTACACATTATTATTAACTATGGTCACCATGCTGTACAGTAGATCTCCAGAACTTATTCAACCTAACTGAAACTTTGTGCCCTTTACCCAACATCTCCCCATCCATACCCTCTCTCTTCCCAACCAGACCCTGTTTACCACCATTCTACTCTCTGTTTCTATTATTTTAATTTTTCGAGATGCCACATATAAGTGGGACCATGAAGTCATTTCTATTTTATACTTAAGGTGCCCAAGAATACTGGACAGATGCTGGTTTCTGTGATGGGCCCCTCATGGTGGTCTCACCTGATGCTTTTGTGAGAAGAGGCACATACATTTGGGCACCTCCTTTCAGTTCTGTGTCAGGGCTTTTTGTCTTCTCATGTCTTGGACACTCGTGCTTTCCTAAAAGCTGGTGTTAAAGAGGCAGCTGTGATCCTAAAGTTCAAGACAAGGATGGGGTAGTCCCTCTGGAGCTGTGCTGTCCAATATGGTAGTCACTATTCACATTGGCTATTTAAACTAAAATTATTATTATTATTATTTTCATTTTTTAATTGAAACACAGTTGAGTGTACATGTTTGTGGAGTACAGAGTTGACTGTTATTAAAAATTTCTTTCCTCAATCACATAGCCATATTGCAAATGCTCAGTAGCCATATGTGACTACCATATTGGACAGTGCACATTAGAACATTTCCATCATTGTATAAAAAGTTTAATTGGACAATGCCACTCTATGGACTTCAGATCCAAGGTTGGCATGAAATCTTAGCGGACTTGAGATTTGCTGAATTAGAGAGTTGAACATGACCTTGAAGGTTACTTCATTATTTTGAAAACAGTGCATCACTCACCCCATCGAATGCTTCAGGGCCCCCTGTAGCAAGTCTGCCAGATGCTCGTCCAGCCTGTTTGTGCCCATCCTCACTTTCTCCTCTCTAACCCCCAAGACAGGAAACTCACTATTTTCAACACAAACCATTACATTTTCAGACAGCGATCTTTCATTCTATTGACTATAATCAAGGTGAAATTTTTTAGAGCTGATTTATTGGGGCCAAGACCTCAGCTTTCAATCTCTGAGTCTTGAAAAAAGCCAATAAGAGGTGGAATCACGGGGCAGAACTACCCTTAGGACATATGTATTTTGGGTTAGACCTGGGAACATATCACGTCTTAACCAGAGATGATGTTTTCCTTCCTGATCGTGCCCGGGTCTGGATCTGGGCTGAAGGTTGGTTGATGAGAGGGATTAGCCCCACCCAAAGCAGTAGGTTTCAGTGGTTTACATGGGGTTTCCTGAGAGTATTGTTTCCCTTATGCATGAATGTCTTAGTAGTGGATTTTTCTAACCAAGAGAGAAACACGGCACCATTCTGTTTTTGTGCAGAAGTCACTGCTTCCTTGATGAGGCTGACATTCAACTTTTTCCTTCAGGCATAGTTTTCATCTTTTCATCTAAGGCTTTATGAGATTACTTTAATGGTTTCTAAACCTGCCCGTGTATCAGAATCATATGAGATAATGCATGTACAGCACTCAGCACTGTACCTGGAGAGTGGTCAATAAATAGGAACATCAAGAAATGGAAGAAAGGTCAGGAGTGCTGAGACGAACACCCAGGTGGCATCTGTCTTGTGCACAGAACTTAGTAGTGCCCAGTAAAGGGAGACTAACGTTTACCTAAAGCTATTGCTGCTCAGTCTCTTGAATTTCACTTTCAGGTCGATGGTGTGGATAAGTTAACATGATTTATATTTATAATTATAAATATATATATATATATTTATAACTATAACTTATATTTACTTATACTACTGTAAATCATTAATTCTAGCTACACAAAGACTGCCTTTTAACATCTCTGAAACTGGGTTGTATGTTCTAATCAATCAGTAGTAATATTTTTTCATTCTTTGCGCTACATGGTATGTCTTACAATAGTTGGTGTCTCAGATTCAATAAGATATGATTATATTCGAAAGTAGTAGTTTTTAAACTATACTCACTACAACCCTTGGGCTCTGCAGAAATGCTTCAGGGACTACCCTCCTCTCCCCCACCCCCTCCAACCCAACTTTTATATATTTTATTAATTTATATAAGGGGAATCTTCTAAGATTTTGTTTGAGAACAAGATCTTGTTATCTTACAAAGTTTAAAAACTGCTAATGTAGAAGGAAAATAAGCATGGTGATTTCCATTCTAAAATTTAAAACAGTTTTAATATACCTTAGCATCACACACCTGAAAAAGGAGTTAAAGGAAAACATGGCATGCAAAGGAAATGCATATCTAAGTAGTTTCTCTCCAAAACAACTGCATCAAAACTATACTTCTAAATTTCCCTTTGTAATGAAATATGAAGTCAGTTCAAGCCCGTCATCAGTTGGTATGTCCATGACCAGAATATCAATTCTCAAACGTGCTAACCGAAGAAGCACATCCCAAGGGCCAGTGGCTCTCCGGAGCTGACATTTCTCTTGGTCTGTTGGCCACAGCAGAAACTCTCCAGTGGGGCCCTTGCCCCCTCCATCTGCCTTTAGCCCAGTTGCTGTGTGCTGTAGGAGGAGTGGGCAGCCAGAGAACCTTCAGGAAGATAGGGGATTTTTGGAAGGGAGGACTTGCGTCAACCCTAATTTGATATACCCGAGGCAGGGAGGGAATACCCACGAGAACAGCAGGAGGAAATCAGAGCTTATAAAGTTTAAAAGGAGATTTGACAGAGGAGAGTCTGGTTTGGGGCATTCCTGGGACTTAGGGGGCTTTGAAAGGAGCCGGTTATGACCCGTAACAGGTGAAGGTCCAGGAGCTCTGGAAAAAGACCCCATTCTTAAAAAGTTAATGAGGCCCAGAGAGAGAAATAGTTTGTGCCTTGGCCTGAGGATAGAAGACCGGCACAAGCCGAGGGGAGGAGGATTCCAGGGCTGAAATTACAAGAAGAGTCAGCTTTCATGGGAGCCAGGTGGGGGGGCCCCAGAAAACTGAGTCACAGGTGAGGCAAGCCTAGCCAACCCGAATGAGTAACACGAAACCGAGAAGGTATACCTTACGTAATTGTGGGCTAATTGATAGGCCAGGATTCCCTTTTTCTGTGGCACCATGGTTTGGCACCTTTAACTAATAGCTGCCTATGTGCTTGTTGTGATGATTATTTGGGGATGTGGGAGATGTAAGGGTAGAAAGGCTGTCAAGGGGAATTCCCCACTCTTTGGCTAATGGCAGCAGAAATTACTCAGGGAAGTGGGGCCCCAGGTACACAGCTCAGTGGAGGACTCTTGTATGGGAGGAGAGTTTGGTCACACCACCTACTAGGACCATTGGCAGAGCAGGCTCCATGGGAGCAGTGAGGTATGACAGGGCTGAGCCAATGCTTTGGCAACCCACTTTGACTCAGAAGTTAGCATTCCAAAGGGCAGGGAGTGCGAAATGCACAAGGAGCCAAAACATTTGGCTTCTCCCAGCTTTGTGACATTGGGCAATTCATGAATCTGAGAGAGTCTCCTATATGAGACAGTCAATCAGGGATCTCAAAGCCTCTTCCAGGACTAAAATTCTAAGATTCTATACTATTCGGGGGGAACAAGTACAGCAGATGGGTGTGGGCATGCTAACCAGTCCATCACCAGTGAGGGACTTGAAGATGGTATGGCTGTTTCTCTCAACAGCCAGAGTTTCTTTCCTTCCTTTATTACTAGAAAATCATCAGAACACAGCATATCATGGCTTTAAGGCAAGGGCTGACAAACTTATTCTGTAAAGGGTCAGATAGTAAATATTTTTGGCTTTGCAGCTATGTGATCGCTGTCACGACTACTCAATTCTGCTGTTGTAGCACAAAAGCCTCCATGGAAAAACATGAATGAACAGGTATGGCTGTGTTCCAATAAAACTTTATTTACAAAAACAGGCAGAGGGTCAAATTTGCTGTTGTGAGGACACATTCACAGTCTCAGAATATTGCCTGACACACAGCAAACTCTCAGGTTTAGCTATTCTTTTTTCAACTGGAACCTTTTAAAGGACTGTCACATCACTTATCTAATTGAATCCTTAGTGATCTAGCAGGTCAGTACAGCCAGAATGATGATTAACCCGAAGGGTTGCCCAAGTGCACACAACATAACGACAGAGCTAGGACTCCTTCTGTTCTTCTGGTTATTCAGGTCTTTTTCTCCTCGTCCTTTGAGGTGGAAATTTATAAGGCCAATGGGTGTGATCTAGAAATTAATCTGAAAACCAAGAAATTCTTTCATTTAGGGCTGACCAGAGATCATGATGGAAATTTTCCCTGAAGAAAGAAGATAGCTTTTCAAACTTTTAAAACCCTCTTGAGAAAAACATATCTGATTTTATCTGTAAGTCCCTAAAATCTAATGATCATATCAAAGTTCAGCCACTTATGATGCCACCAGAGTGGCCAAAGAGTGTCTTGGAAACACCTGGTAGGCCTAAGACATAGGTTGGAGCTCATGAATCAGAGAGGAAGAGAAGGAACCAGGCAAATGCACACAGCAGAGGCAGAGAGCCCACCAAGGGTGGAAGGCCCAGGACGAAGTGAGAAGGAAAGACACGTACTTGGCCCTTCGTTAACCTGGGGAAAGTGATTACTGCCTCCTCTGACCCCCAGGTCCCTGCAGCCTTCTCCCTGCTCTGATTGCTTTCAACCTGCATGTAGCTGTCTGTGCCCTTATTCATCCCAGTGTCCTGTGATGAGGGCCAAGCCTACACTTTTCCCTCACAACACCTAGTCCAAGGTCTTGCACTGCAAGTAGGCACTTGACAAATTAAAGAAAAAGGCAGGAGGAGAGGGACATGTCCCCAGACCCTTTGGCTCCCTTTTGTGGTGTTACCTGAGACCTGAGTCTACATTCTGCTCTCTGCTGCATGGGCCACACAGGTAGGCAGGGATAAGAATTTAGGAGGTTAGCATACGACCCAGCAATTCCACTGCTGGGAATATACCCAGAAGAATGGAAATCATCATGCCGAAGGGATACCTGCACTCTCATGTTTATTGCAGCTCTATTTACAATAGCCAAGAGCTGGAACCAGCCCAAATGTCCATCATCAGATGAGTGGATAAGGAAACTGTGGTATATCTACACAGTGGAATACTACCCTGCTATAAAAAAGAACGAAATACTGCCATTCACAACAACATGGATGGACTTAGAGAAAATTATATTAAGTGAAACAAGTCAGGCACAGAAAGAGAAATAACACATATTCTCACTTATTTGTGGGAGCTAAAAATAAATAAATAAATACACAAACAAATGGGGGGCAGGGAAGAAGACACAACAATCACAATTCCTTGAACTATTTAAGTCAAGTGAACAGATACAATGTGGGGGTAGAGGGAGGAGAGGAATGGATAAAGGGGCATGAAAATAAACTGCAATGTATTTTGAGAAGTTAAATAATAAAAAAAAAGAATTTAGGAGGTTAGGAGGGTACTGGGTCTAAGTCAAAGCCTGCGTCCAGCAGTGCTCCACATTTTTGTTCCTATGTACAGAGAAAAATTGTTTTTCTAGGCTCATGGTAGTAAATGAGAAAAGCCAGCCTGGCCCTAACCAGAGTACCTCAGTTCAGCCCACACTGGATCCCTTGGTAATGCTTGTTGTGGTCATGCTTTCTCGCTATCTCAGGCCATTTGTTTTTTCTCAGTTTGAGTTAAGTTTTTGCAAAACTTAGCAGTTCCCATAGATATATATCTGCTTTTTGGTGGGAGTGTTTGTTTTCATGGCAGTTCCTGCCTTGCTCTTGAACAAACTGTTTCTTCTCTTCTTCCCCTATATCTCCTCTTCCTCCTCTTCCTCCTTTTCCTCCTATTCCTCCTCCTCCCATTTCTTCTTCTCCTTCCCTGTTCTACTCCCTTCTCCCTCTCCCCCTTCTCCTTCTCTCTCTCTGTCTCTTTTTTTTTTTTAAAAAACTTTTATTTTGTCGATATACATTGTGGTTGATTTTTGTTGCCCCTTATCAAAATCTCCCTCCCTCCTCCCTCTCCTCCCTCCCCCCCAACAATGTCCTTTCTGTTTGCTTGTCGTATCAACTTCAAGGAATTGTGGTTGTTATATCTTCTTCCACCCTCCCGTTTTTTTTTTTGTCTCTGTGTGTGTGAATTTATATATTAATTTTTAGCCCTCACCAAACAGTGAGAACATGTGGTATTTCTCTTTCTGTGCCTGACTCGTTTCACTTAATATAATTCTCTCAAGGTTCATCCATGTTGTTGCAAATGGCAGTATTTCATTCGTTTTTATAGCTGAGTAGTATTCCATTGTGCAGATGTACCACATTTTCTGTATCCACTCATCCAATGATGGACATTTGGGCTGGTTCCAACTCTTGGCTATTGTAAAGAGTGCTGCAATGAACATTGGGGAACAGGTATACCTTCGACTTGATGATTTCCATTCCTCTGGGTATATTCCCAACAGTGGGGTAGCTGGGTCGTATGGTAGATCTATCTGCAATTGTTTGAGGAACCTCCATACCATTTTCCATAGAGGCTGCACCATTTTGCAGTCCCACCAACAATGTATGAGAGTTCCTTTTTCTCCACAGCCTCGCCAGCAGTTATCGTTCATAGTCTTTTGGATTTTAGCCATCCTAACTGGGGTTAGATGGTATCTCAATGTGGTTTTGATTTGCATTTCCCGGATGCTGAGTGATGTTGAGTACTTTTTCATATGTCTGTTAGCCATTTGTATATCTTCCTTAGAGAAATGCCTACTTAGCTCTTTTGCCCATTTTTTAATTGGGTTGCTTGTTTTCTTCTTGTACAGTTGTTTGAGTTCCTTATATATTCTGGATATTAATCCTTTGTCAGATGTATATTTTGCAAATATTTTCTCCCACTCTGTTGGTTGTCTTTTAACTCTTTTAATTGTTTCTTTTGCTGTGCAGAAGCTTTTTAGTTTGATATAATCCCATTTGTTTATTTTTCCTTTGGTTGCCCGTGCTTTTGGGGTCGTATTCATGAAGTCTGTGCCCAGTCCTATTTCCTGAAGTGTTTCTCCTATGTTTTCTTTAAGAAGTTTTATTGTTTCAGGGTGTATATTTAAATCCTTAATCCATTTTGAGTTGATTTTAGTATACGGCGAGAGGTATGGATCTAGTTTCATTCTCCTGCATATGGATATCCAGTTATCCCAGCACCATTTGCTGAAGAGGCAGTCCCTTCGCCACTGAATAGGCTTGGTGCCTTTGTCAAAGATCAGCTGACAGTAAGTGTGTGGGTTGATTTCTGGATTCTCTATTCTATTCCATTGGTCAGTGTGTCTGTTTTTATGCCAGTACCATACTGTTTTGGTTATTATAGCTTTGTAGTATAGCTTAAAGTCAGGTAGTGTTATGCCTCCAGCTTTATTTTTTTTGCTCAGCATTGCTTTGGCTATGCGTGGTCTTTTATTGTTCCATATAAATGTCTGGATAGTTTTTTCCATTTCTGAGAAAAATGTCTTTGGAATTTTGATGGGGATTGCATTGAATTTGTATATCACTTTGGGTAGTATGGACATTTTCACTATGTTGATTCTTCCAATCCAAGAGCATGGGATATCTTTCCATCTTCTTGTATCCTCTCTAATTTCTCTCAGCAGTGGTTTGTGGTTCTCATTATAGAGATTTTTCACCTCCTTGGTTAACTCAATTCCTAAGTATTTTATTTTTTTGGTGGCTATTGTAAATGGGCAGGCTTTCTTGACTTCTCTTTCTGCATGTTCACTATTGGAGAAAAGAAATGCTACTGATTTTTGTGTGTTGATTTTGTATCCTGCTACTGTGCTGAAATCATTTATCAATTCCAGCAGTTTTTTTGTAGAGGTTTTAGGCTGTTCGATATATAGGATCATGTCATCTGCAAACAGGGACAGTTTGACTTCATCTTTTCCAATCTGAATGCCCTTTTTTTCCTTCTCTTCTCTGATTGCTCTGGCTAGTACTTCCAACACTATGTTGAATAGGAGTAGTGAGAGTGGGCATCCTTGTCTAGTTCCTGTTCTTAAAGGAAAAGCTTTCAGCTTTTCCCCATTCAGGATGATATTGGCAGTGGGTTTGGCATATATGGCTTTAATTATGTTGAGATACTTTCCCTCTATACCTAACTTATAGAGGGTCTTTGTCATGAATGAGTGCTGAACTTTATCAAATGCTTTTTCAGCATCTATAGAGATGATCATATGGTCCTTGTGTTTGAGTTTATTAATATGGTGTATCACATTTATTGATTTGCGTATGTTGAACCAACCTTGCATCCCTGGGATGAATCCCACTTGATCGTGATGAATAATTTTACGTATGTGTTGCTGTATTCTGTTTGCTAGTAATTTAGTGAGGATTTTTGCATCTATATTCATCAAGGATATCGGCCTGTAGTTTTCTTTTTTGGTTATATCTTTACCTGGTTTTGGTATCAGGACGATATTTGCTTCATAAAATGAGTTTGGGAGATTTGCGTCCGTTTCAATCTTTTGGAATAGTTTGTAAAGAATCGGTGTCAATTCCTCTTTGAATGTTTGGTAAAATTCTGCTGTGAATCCATCTGGTCCTGGGCTTTTCTTTGTTGGGAGCCTTCTGATAACAGCTTCAATCTCCTTTATTGTTATTGGTCTGTTCAAATTTTCTACGTCTTCAGGGTTCAGTTTTGGGAGCTTGTGTGTGTCCAGAAATTTATCCATTTCCTCCAGATTTTCAAATTTGTTGGCATAGCGTTGTTTATAGTAGTCTCGAATGATTCCTTGTATTTCAGATGAATCAGTTGTAATATCGCCTTTTTCATTTCTCATTTTTGTTATTTGAGTCTTCTCTCTTCTTTTTTTTGTTAGCCATGATAATGGTTTGTCAATTTTATTTATCTTTTCAAAAAACCAACTTTTTGATTCGTTGATCTTTTGAATTGTTTTTTGGTTTTCAATTTCATTCAGTTCTGCTCTGATCTTAATGATTTCTTTCCGTCTGCTAACTTTAGGTTTGGATTGTTCTTGTTTTTCTAGTTCTTTAAGGTGAAGTGTTAGGTTGTTCACTTGCCATCTTTCTATTCTTCTGAAGTGAGCGTTTAATGCAATAAATTTTCCCCTCAATACTGCTTTTGCAGTATCCCACAGGTTTTGGTATGATGTATCATTGTTTTCATTAGTTTCAAGAAATTTTTTGATTTCCTGCTTCATTTCTTCTTGGACCCATATGTCATTAAGTAGAATGCTGTTTAATTTCCATGTGCTTGTATAGTTTCCAGAGTTTCGTTTGTTATTAATTTCTAGTTTTAATCCATTGTGGTCTGAGAAGATACATGGGATAATTCCAATTTTTTTGAATTTATTGAGACTTGATTTGTGACCTAATATGTGATCTATCCTGGAGAATGATCCATGTGCTGCTGAGAAGAATGAATATTCTGAGGTTGTTGGGTGGAATGTTCTGTAGATATCTGCCAATTCCAATTGGTCTAGAGTATTGTTTAGATCTTGTGTTTCTCTACTGATTCTTTGCCTAGATGATCTGTCTAATATTGACAGTGGGGTGTTCAGGTCCCCTGCTATTATGGTATTAGTGTCTATTTCCTTCTTTAGGTCTAATAGAGTTTGTTTTATAAATCTGGCTGCTCCAACATTGGGTGCATACATATTTATGATTGTTATGTCTTCTTGATGGATCAGTCCTTTTATCATTAAGTAGTGTCCCTCATTGTCTCTTTTTATGGTTTTTAGTTTAAAGTCTATTTTGTCAGATATAAGAATAGCTACTCCAGCTCGTTTTTCTTTTCTGTTTGCTTGGTAAATCTTTTTCCATCCTTTCACTCTTAGTCTATGTGAATCTTTATGGGTGAGGTGGGTCTCTTGTAGGCAGCATATAGTTGGGTCCTGCTTTTTGATCCAGTCGACCAGTCTGTGTCTTTTAACTGGGGAATTTAAGCCTTTTACATTAAGAGTTGTTATTGAAAGGTGTTGATTTATTCCTAGCATTTTATTGGTTGTTTGGTTTTCTTAGGTGTCTTTTGTTCCTTGCTTTCTGATTTACTGTTTGGTTTCTGTGTTTGTTGGTTCCTTAGGTTGTAGATAGAGTTTTTGTTAGCTTGTTTTCTCTTCATGAATGCCATTTTTATTATACTAGTGGGTATTGATTTTTCTTGGGTTTTTATGGCAGTGGTAGTTATTTTTCAGGAACCAAACCCAGTACTCCCTTGAGGATTTCTTGTAAGGATGGTCGTGTGGTAGTGAACTCCCGCAGTTTTTGTTTGTCTGAGAAATATACTATTTGCCCTTCATTTCGGAAGTATAGCCTTGCAGGGTAGAGCATTCTTGGCTGGCAATCTTTGTCTTTTAATATTTTGAAAATATCATCCCATTCCTTTCTAGCTTTTAGGGTTTGTGATGAAAAGTCTGATGTTAGCCTGATTGGGGCTCCCTTATAGGTGATTTGACGCTTCTCTCTTGCAGCTTTTAAGATTCTGTCTTTGTCTCTGAGTTTTGCCAATTTGACTATGACATGTCTTGAAGAAGGCCTTTTTGGGTTAAATACGTTTGGAGATCGTTGAGCTTCCTGGATCTGAAGATCTGTGACTTTTCCTATACCTGGGAAGTTTTCTGCCACTATTTTGTTGAATATGTTTTCAATGGAATCTCCATTTTCCTCCCCTTCTGGAATACCCATGACTCAGATATTTGAGCGCTTAAGGTTGTCTGATATCTCTCTCAGATTTTCTTCAATGTCCTTGATTCTTTTTTCTTTCTTTTTGTCTGCTTGTGTTATTTCAAACAGCCCATCTTCAAGTTCAGAGGTTCTCTCTTCAACTTCCACAAGCCTGCTGGTTAAACTCTCCGTTGTGTTTTTTATTTCGCTGAATAACTTCTTCAGTTCAGCAAGTTCTGCTACATTTTTTTTCAGGACATTGATTTCCTTGTACATTTCCTCTTTCAGATCCTGTATACTTTTCCTCATTTCATCATGATGTCTAGCTGTGTTTTCTTGTATCTCATTCAGTTTCCTTAGAATTATCACTCGAAATTCCTTGTCAGTCATTTCAAGGGCTTCTTGTTCTATAGGATCTAGAGTTTGAGATTTATTAACTTTTGGTGGTGTACTTTCTTGATTTTTTGTATTTCTGGTATCTTTTTTTTTATGTTTATTCATTGTGGCAGGGGGTTTCACAGTCCACCGGTTTGAGACTAATGAATAACTAGGATGTTGCTGTGGTTGCCAATTTCGTATGGCTACCTCCGTGGCTGCCCAGTTGGCCTCTAGTGCCTTGTGTGTGTGGTTGCCTCGGGTCTTGGGCTTCTCCGGGGAGCCACCTTTCTGGTCAGCTTAGACTCTGCTGGGCTGGTGGATCACATACCACAGGGTGTGTGATCGCTGTTGAGCTTTCACTTCCTGTGCAGGACTTCTCCCTGTTCCGTGTGCTCTGGCCCAGGCTGTTGGGTCATGCAGTGGTGACCCCACAGGGTGTGTGGTTTCTGTCGAGTCTCCGCCTCCCTGGCCGCACGTCTCCCCGCTCTGTGTGCACTGCGCTGGGCTGGGGCGTGTCTTCTGCAACTCTTGTCTATCAGCTGGGCCTTCAAGACCCTGCTCGGCACCGCCTCGCCCAGGAAGTCTACCAGGTTTCTGCTAGGCACAGACGACCGGTCGTTCTGGGTGCCTTTGTAGCACTCTGTAGATCTTTCTCGGGACTTGTTCACCTTTGTATCCCCCCCGGTATAAACCGAGTCTAGCGCCCGCCTGCAGCCAGCTCTCTGGCAGGTTCAAGCGGACCTGGGAACTCTCCTACCACACTATTCCCAACTAGAAATTGGTTAGGATTTTTCCGAACTGGTGGCCACAGAGATGGTAACTGCTTCCCAGTAACAGGAAGTTTACCGGGGCCAGAGTCCAGTGTGTGGTGGAGTGACAGTTGGCCGGCCGGACTTCCTTGCCCTCCCGACACTGGCTGGGGACACCCCACACCACCAACCTGCCAGAGACCCACGGAGGGAGTGGGAGGGGAGGCCGGCCCGCAGGCTCCAGAAAGCCCCGCGCCAGGCCAAGCAAGTGGGACGCCTCAGTGACGGCCGAGCCGGGCGGAGCTGCCAGCACCTGGGAAAATGGAGGCAGCCCCAGGGTGGCGAGTGAACCAGTGATGCAGGTGGGAGCCAGGTGGGCATCAGCCCCCCCACAGGGCTGGTCCAGGGGTCACTCACAGGGTCGTGCCAGGTCGTGCGCTCACTCTCTGCCTCTGGTTTGCCGCCTTCCCCGTTCTCGGCCGCTGCTGCCTTGGGCTGTTCAGTCGCGGCGCGGCTCGAGCGCTCCCAGGAATCTTCTTTAATGCCAGCCTGAAACCTCGAATCCTGAATAGGGCAGCTGGCCGCCTTCAGTGCGGCCCCAGCCTCTGGGATCCTGGCAGCGTCAACAGCAGCCCTGGCGCCGTGTTCCCTGTTTAGAGACTCGCTTTTGCAGCTAAGAAACAGTTCTTTTCCTGCTCCATACTTCAAAGCTGTTGCCTGTAAATGAGGCAGCCTCTCCTGCCAAGGGCAAAGTGGCGGTCAGCCCCCATGACCGGCCACCAACAGCGGTCCTCCCTTAAGAGACGGCAAGAGGAAGGTCCACAAGTTTCCCGGCTGCCTAAGGCCCAGTGGCCGCCTTTTCCACCTCAGCTACTCTGCGCCAACCACTGCAGCCACCGCCATCTTAGGATCGTGACTATGAAGAAATGTCCCACGATAGGCCGTCTATAAACTGGATGCCGCTAGCATGACTCTGTCCAAGTCCCAAGGCCTCCAAACCAGGGAAGCTGATGGTGTCCTTGGTGTTAATTTCTGGAACCCGAAAGCTGAGGAGTCTCGAGCTCTGATGTCCACAGACAGGAGAGAAGAGTGTATCCAGCTCCAGCAGATTGAGAGAGAGAGAGCTTCACCTCTTTCCTCTGTCTTTTTTTCTCTCTGTCTCTTTTTGGTGGAGACTTTTCCCTCCCACTTTTCATGGCTCGGTGTCTCCTCCAAGGAGCTTCTCTGATTAATGCACAGCCACTTACCACCCCATGTATTCTTTGTGTTTCTAGGCATCAGTTGACTGCAAGTAGCTAAGTTCCTGTCACTGAGTTAGTACCTATGCTCTTAGCTTCTTTCTCACTGGCAGTCTTCCCAGCATTTTCTAACAGATTAGCCCTTCTGTACACAGAGAAAGGAAAAAGCAAATTGTAATCAATATTTCTAGTTGGTTAAAGTCAGAAGACTGCTAAAACTATTGGCTGACGTGAAGTCTTTGGGTTATTCATATTAGAAATATATCTGTGCTTTTCTTGTCTACCATTGGCATGGCAAAACAAGCCAGCTGCAGCAATATATATCTTTTGGGGTAAATGTTATATTAAGGAGATGATTGAGGGTTGGAGTTAGGAGGATGGACTATGGAGCCAGTCTGCCTTGGTTTGAACCCCAGCTCCTTGCATACCTAGCTGTGTGGTCTTGGGCAAGTTATCCTCTTTGTGCCTCAGTTTCCTCAACCACAATATAGAGATCACAGCACCTACCTTGTAGAGTCTTTTTGAGGATTAAATTAGTTAATACATGTAAATCTCTCAGGGCAGTTTATAGTTAGTACTACCCAGGGTTGGCTATTGTTATTATCATCATTATTATTGTATCTCATCTCCAGATTCTCCTCCTTAAACTGTATATTCAATCATTCATCCATTTATACATTATTATTCTTTTATCCTACAACCAAGTGTTGCTTACCTATTATGTGCAAGATTCTATGTTAGCTGCTGGTATATGTCCGTGTGTATATGTGCATGTCACTCACATTCTTACAATATACATGTAAAATTACAAACAGCAGTTAAGTGTTAAGAAAGAAATGTATTTGAGTCAAAGAGGGTGGTTGGAAAGGAGAGGGTCTTCCTTAATTTCTGTAGGAGGATCGGGGGGGGGCCTTTCTGAAGATTGGGCATTTAGGCTGAGACCTGAACGGTCAGAAGGAGCCAGCCATATGAAGATTGGGGGATGAGCAATCCAAGCAGAAGGAACAGAGTGGTCAAAGGCCCTGAAGTAGGAAAGAGCTGGAGTATCTGAGGAACTGAGAAGGGGCCAGCATGGTGGGGAGAGAGTGCATTTAGATCAGGCCTTTTGCGTGAGGGACCCCGAGTGGTTGATGATTCCAAAGATGGGCCTATCTGGATAGGTGGGTGGGTTGGCCTCCAGCCTCCTTGACCTCTGAATGCCAACGGAAGACGTCACCTGCCTTTTGTGCCAAAAACTAGTGGGAAAATGTCAGCTTTGGCAATAGTTTCCTGATTTTCTGCCCCTTTGGTTCTTTGGTCAAGGAGAGCTATTCATGAAGATTATGAGTAAAAGACGACCATTGTCTGTGGGCACATGAGCTGACAGAGTAAACAGAGATTATGACTTTGGAGCAAGGCCTGTGTCTACATATTTGCCAGAGTCTCAGAAATAAAATATTTTGAATGTACAAGCCCCACCTTCTTTTCTGTCCCAATCCAGGAAGTGTAATACCAGAGAGATGACAAGGGTCAAAGGTTAAACCTTTCCAAACTTCCCCTGCAAAGAGAGCTTGCTAAGGGAGATGCTGATCAAGATGAAAGACCAGTTCCTGAGAGGGTGAGGGAGGAATCTGAAATGGAACACCACACAGACGAGCACATGCTGTTCCCGAGTTTACAGTGAGATGGGCAGGAGGGTCTCACACCACTGTGCCTCTTCGGGGACGTTCAGAAGAGAATGTCTGAGGAAGAAGGAGGAAGAGCGTGGTGCTGTAGTCTCTCCCTGTGCCCCCTGGACTTCAGTCACCTTTGGCTGTGGGACCTTGGGCAAGTTACTTCCTTCCTCTGATCCTTAATCTTCTCATCTATAAAGTGAAGATGAGAATAATATCAACCTCACAGGACTGCTGTGGGTATTAAATAAGATAAAGTGAATGGTTCAACACTTGGTCCAAAGGAAGCACTGTAAAAGTTAGTGTTCCTCTCTCCCTTTCTCATTCTCCCAGGACGAGGCTCTTAAGGGTTGCCAGATTTAGCAAATAAAAATACAGGATACCTAGTTACATCTGAATTTCAGACAAATAATGAATACTTTTTTTAGTATAAGTATGTCCCATGCAATATTTGGGACATACTTATACTACAAATAGTATTCATTATTTGTCTGAAATGCAGCTTTAACTGGGTGTCTTGTATTCTGATGTATGCCAAAGTTTGAGAACAACTGTGGGAAGACATACCAACAGAGGTGTCTAGCACAGCCCAAAGAAGGGATAGAGAGGAGGCCCTGGGATCTCCTGATATCCCTTAAAGGTGAGGACAGAAGTAGGGATCAGGAAGCCACCACCAGAATTCTGCACATTCTGGGTATTACATGGTCCATTAACAAAGAAAGCGATTAGCTGAGTGCATTTTCCACTTGAGCTATGATGATCCTGCTCCCTCACAGAGAACATGACCACTTTGTCACTTTCAGGAAATTCAGAGCATTCTATAAAATATTTCTTCAGAATAGCATGCCTTTGTGGGGCAAAACCTTTTAAAAGGTTTCTCACATTTATTACCTCATAAAAGCCCAATCACACCCTTGTGGGGTAGGCTTAGAGGGATTCTTATCTTTGGGTTATAGTGGAGGAAACTGAGGCTCAAAGCAGTAAAGTGACTGGCTTAAAGTCCCATAGTTTGCTATAGCAGAGCCAAGATTAGAACCAGGTCAGAAGGCTCCCAGGGTGCTTAGAAGGAGGGGAAGGAAGAAAAACATGTCCATGCCATTTAATTGTCCTTTCAGACACAATTATTCATACAGGGCACTTTTTGAAAAAGTCCATTGGCTGCCTGTGATTGTGAAGCTGGAAAGAAATGCATACACCCATTGTCCATTGCCTTGGGCAGGTCTTGACTCCTGGGTTAGCGGTTCTGAGAGTGCAGTGCTCTTACTTTGCACAGAGTGTGGAGTAAAGATAAAATTAATGTGTAAACTTGAGCCATTTTCTTCCTGTGGGCTATACTTTCATTTTCATTTGAAAATAACAAGGTTGACTTTAATTATTTCCAAGGTAA
The DNA here is from genome assembly GCF_027409185.1 of Cynocephalus volans. Lineage (NCBI taxonomy): Eukaryota > Metazoa > Chordata > Mammalia > Dermoptera > Cynocephalidae > Cynocephalus > Cynocephalus volans. The sequence continues at coordinate 205,510,975 of NC_084461.1, forward strand.
TTCTAGCTCTAACTTCAGATGAGCTGGGTTAAGATGTGTATTTTCTATTTCCTGTCACACAAAACATAATTGTAGTTAGCATTCAATGACGTTTTCATGTCTCTTTTTACATCCCCCTAAACATATAACTTACCTGCCTGCTTCCTTCTCAGTTCTTGGGCTCTGCCAGTGAATCTGACATATCTCTGGAATTATTGTCCTTTATGTTTAAGAATTGCTTTCTGATGATAAAATTACACAAACTCATTGTGAAAAAATTGGAGAAGTATAAAAAAAGTAAAAAAAAAAAGCACTTATTGTTTTCTCTTCCAAAGATAACCACTGTTCGATTTGGATATATTTCCATCAACATATGCATACACACACAGGCATATATTTGAACATTTTGGAGATCATATGGTGTATATGTTTGCACATGATTTTTTTTTTGACATTTTATCGTGAGTATCTCTCCATGTCATAACAAATTCTTCAAAGCTGTAATTTTAATCGCTGTATAATATTCCATAATAAGTATGAACCTTAATTTATCCAATTGTTTTCCTATTGTTGGGCAGTTATCTTGTTTCCAACTTTCCTCTGTTGTAAATAATGTGGCAATGAACCTACTAATGAAATCCTTATGTATGTCTTTGTCTGAATCTCTGATAATGTGCTTAAGATAGAATTCTAAAAATAGGATCATGTAGTGGAAGGAGATGAACTTTTAAATGATTTTGACGTGTACCAGCAAACTGTTTTCCAGAAAGATTGTATCAATTTAGATCAATTTAGAAATTTACATTTCTACCAGAAATATGTGGGAAAGCCTATTTGATTGCCAACACCAAGTATCATCTTTAAAATTTTTGCTTGTTTGAAGGACTAACCCACAAAGTCAGATCTCCCTTTTGGTCTTGTTCTTACTTATACTGAGCATACAGGTCACCTGATTGATATCTCACAGAGACTTTTCATAGTCTCTAGTACATGTGCCCTGCTGTCCTCATGGGCTTTATGTAGGTCTGGAAGGCCAGGTTTGTTGCCTCTTGCTCAGGATAGAGTGGTCCTTGGCATGGGCCTATGAAGCATCCATGTAGCCAGTAGTAACAAATATAACTCTAAGGCATTTTGTCACCATGATTTTTGTTGTTTCCCCAAAAGAAGCATTCAGGGATTTGATATCACCCACTCACTTAGCAGAGTCCTTGCCATGTATAAGGAAGATACTGTGCTAACTGGAAGCAGAAATGCTCTTTGAAGGCTAGAAGATATTTGGGGTACCACATTTGTTCAGAAGAAGTTACCAACATGGATGTGACCAGGAGAGTGGAACAGGTAACATGTGGGGTGAGAGATTAGAGGAGGGAGAGATCAGCTGTGCATGGTGTCAGCCGAGAGATGGACCTGGCTTTATCTTGAAGACTGGAGCAGTGTTTTGGTAGGCAGAGCTCCATGGAGAGGGAATTCCAGGAAGAGAAAAATGGCATAAACAAAAGCAGGAGGCAGGAGAGCACAGAGCATGTCTAGAAGACTGAGTCTGTGATTTTGCCAGTGTGTAGGGTACATGACAGAGCATGGCAAGGCTGCTGGGGTTGGAAAAGGTAGGATTGGCTGGATTACAGAGAGCCTTGAAATTTCATGCCACAGCAGAGGGACAGAGGAGTTATCTGGTTGACAATCTCTGTTGTCTCTGGTGGTTGGGATCACCTTCTGGGAACTCTTATCATTCCATCTCTTGGGGGGATAAATTGTGTGTGGAAGAATTTCCCACAAAGCCTTTAAGTGGCTTCAGAGAATTTCCATTTGAAATGTCTCAATAACTTTGCTGTGGCCTGAGGATATTCTGGAAATCTTTATTCTACTGAGCCACCAGTTTTGTGGTCTCATTGGTGAGATGGGTCAAAGCTTCTTCCAGCTTATGTGCCATATGTTGGCATGTGATTGAAGCAACAGCATCTCCCACTGGGCAGTATGAATGCCATGGTAACAGACCTTTAAAACTCTGGAGACTAAGCAGGGGATTTTGGAGAGAGCCTCTTTCATCCCGAATTTTTTGTTCTCCAGAGCTTAGCATTGTAATTGTATAGTTAGTGACTGTGCTCCTGCTTCTGAAGAGAGGTCAAAACAAGTTTAAGGAGGAAATAAGGACTTTCAACACAGTCTAGGGCAGCCTTTTCAAACTTTATTGTGCATGAGAATTACCTGGAGAGCCTATTACTCTGATTTAGTAGGTCTGGGTGCCGACTGAGGATTTGCATTTCTCACAAGCTCCCAGATAAAGCTGATATTACTGGCCTGCAGAATGCTCTGTGAGTAGGATTGGTTCTGGGACCTCATTTCAAGGGCTGACTTAAGCACTGAAGGAATGATCATTAGGGTAATGTCTATCTTCAGTTCAAGAGATAGATGCAATCCTTGCTAGCTTCTGACTTCTAACACTAATAGAAGAGGAATGATTTGATCTGATTTTTTCCTTTATGGCTTAAGTAGTTTTCCCTTTAGAGAAGACTCATGGGAAAACAACAAATTTCTGCCAAACCTAGGAGGAGTTGAAGAGAAAAAAAATTTAGGTGATGGAGCCCCTGTCTTGTTAAGGCAAACCAAATTGGTCTTATCAGGAATCTCAATTGCAATGAGAGGAAATCTGTTCTTGTTAAGTGTTCCAAATAATGTAGAGGCAGATTCTCTAATAGTGACAGGAATTAGAGAGACTGGCCCAGGTCCTTACTACTGCTAAGGACCCCTAGCCAAGTGACAGGTTTAAAAGAGGATTTGAAGCCAGATGATGTTAAAACCAGACGGGAAGTCAAGAAGGGTGGCCTGCTCCACTCTGGACAGCTCATGTCTGGAATAGTCTATTCGGATCTGAGGCCCACTTGGGGACAGAGAGGGGGCTCAGAGCTGCAGACAGCAACAAGGGTGATGATATTCCAGCCCATGTCCGGTAAGGAACAGACATAGGAGAAGAAGAAACAGCCTGGAGAAGATTTAAGGGGGGTACCACCCCTGTCCTCAGATATTGGAAGAACTAGCTTACAGAAGAGAGATTTGACTTGTTCTGTATGACTCTAGAGGATGGAAGTAGCATTAATGGGTAGATTTCAGCTCAAAGTAAAGAAGGACTTTTTAACAATTAGAGTTGTCCAACCACGGATTCAGCTGCCTTGTAAGGTGGGGAGTTCTCTGTCACTGGAGGTGTACAGTCAGAAGCTGTCACTTCGAGGTGTTGCACAGAGGACTCAAGCTGAGACATCTGTGGACCCATCCAACTCTGGAAGACTCTATGATTCTATAATTTCTCCATATAAATCTCCCCTCCTGCCAACCTTCTAAGATAGGAAATTTAGGCAGTAAAATGTGATCGTGAATGTCCTAAAGGCACCCCCCCCAGTCTTTTTGCCTTTTATTATGTGACATTATGTTATTTTCCCAAGTACTATGCTCTCAATCCTGTTGGGTTTGGTCAGGCCCAGCTCATCTTGCACAGTGACAGCAAAATATCTACTTGTGATGACTTTTTTAGCCCCGCCAGGGGATGAGGAGGGCTTGGAAAGAAGTTAGTCAGAAATATGGTCAAGCTGGAGAAATTTTAGATAAAGTCTAAAATCCAGAATTCAGAGGGAGTGTGGGAAGAAATTACAGAGAAGGACATGGTGATGATTCATGTCACTGGGTCACTCCCCGGATGGGTTCTGATTCCCAAATGGGCATGAGTGTGGGTGAGAAGTGGACAGAGAGAGTGTTTGGGAAATCAGTGTGACGAAAGTGTTGTTCATGAGCTCCAGCGAGAGGAGGGGCAGAGGAGTGTAGGTGATAAAGCGGTGCTGTCTGTCTTAGTCTGCTCAAGCTGCCATAGCAAAATACCACAGACCGGGTAGCTTAAACAATGGAAATTTACTTTTTCAAAGTTCTGCAGGCTAGAAGTCCCAGATCAAGGTGCTGTTGGGGTTGGTTCCTGGTGAAGCCTCTTTTCCTGGTTTCTAGACAGTTGTCTTTTCTCTGTGTCCTCATATGGCCTCTTCATTGTGTGTGTGTGTGTGTGGGGGGTAAGATAATGAGAGATCTCTGGTATCTCTTCCTCTTCTTATAAGGACACCAGTCCATTGCTTCTCGGCCTTTTTGCTAAGATCAAGTGTAGTATCTGTTTTTATCAGTTTAATAAGGACACCAGTCCTATCAGATTGGGGCCCCACCCTTATGACCTCATTTAACCTTTTTATCTCCCTAAAGGCCCTGTCTCCAAATACAATCACATTGGAGGTTAGGGCTTCAACATATGAATTTTTTTGTTGTTGTTGGTGGTGGAATAAGAAGTCAGCTTTTACTCAGGAATACCAATGACCTGAGGAGAGATGTCAGGCAAATCCATTTTTCCAGTAAACCTGAAGGACAATGGCCAGACTAAAACCATCTCAAAGACTCAGATTTACTGAGGAGTTTTTAAAGAGGGGGTTGAGGGAATGGAGCGTGGGAAATGAAAAGGAGGGAGGGGACATGATCTGTGAAGGCTCCGAGCAAGGAGCCAGATCCAAGTTCTTGCCAAGGCTCCATCTGGTTTCTGTTCCCATCCTTGATGTTTTCTTAGGGTCCTGCTGGATTTTGATGAGCTTTGGGGTGGAATCGGTATAGCTTTATTGATATCTTCTTTGGTTTCCTGGGATCTGGATAGTATGTGTCTCGTGGCAAGTTTGCAATTCCAGGCTAACATTAAGTCTTTCATACAATTGCCTCCCTACTCTTGAGTTACTTCAGTTCATGTTCTCTGTTTTCTGCAGTAAATCATTCAGAAAACTTTTCAGGGAAGGTTCTTGGTTGACATACTCTCTTAACTTCTGCATATTTGAGAATGTCTTCTAGTTTCCTTTGTATAGAAATGATAACTTGGCAGGGTATATAATTCTTGGCTCAAAACTATTTTCCCTTAAAACTCTGTAGATATTGTTCCATTGTCTTATGGCATTTAGAGTTGCAAGAGAAAAATCTGAGGTCAGTCTGAGTTATGCCCTGTTATAGGTAACTTGCTTTCTCTGTCTGGCTACTTGTAGAATTTTTTCTTTATCCTTGAAATTTAAAAATGTCACCAGAATATATGTAGGTGTTGCTTTCTTTTCATTGAATTTTAAAGGTACCCTGTGTACTTTTTCCATTTGTAGATCTAATGTGTTCTTCAACTATGGAAATTTTCTTCAATTAGCCCCTTAATTACTGTTTCAGCTCCATTTGCTTTGTCCTCTGTTTCAGGTATTCCTATTATGTGTACATTGTGTCTCCTGGACCGACCCTCTTGGTCTCTTTTTTTCTCATCTTGATTTCTTTTCCCTTTTCTCTGCATTCTGTGAGATTTTCTCTTGTTTTGCATTTACTTCAGTGATTTGATTTTGTGGAGAATCCACCTTGTAACCTCACTCTATTAACTCTCTCAACTCCGTGATACATTGCAAGCTCTCTGCCCATCCCTTCTCTAACACTATGGATAGTTTGTCAAACTCCCTTGTTATACAATTCCTAAACCTTTCTATAGTTTCTATTTCCTGTGCTACATCCATTTCAAGAGGAGGCATTTTCTAGATTACTTAGCTCTGTTCCTTTCTTCTGAATTGCAGTATTATGACCTTTTCAATAGCTCTTCTTAGCAAACAGGACCAAAAATGAAGATTATGGGCTCAACACATGAATTTTGCAGGGAGGACACAATTTAGTCTGTAACAGTGTCCATTGTGGCTCTTGTGAATTGTCTTTGAGAGTGAAATAATTGTCCTCTTGGGAGGAAATGGGAGAGAATGGTTACCAATTGAGGGTCATTCTGAGTGGCCAGCCATTACTGATTCATTATGTCACTGAACTTTTGCACAACACTGTCATGAGAGAAGGTGGAAGCTCACAGATGTGTGATCACCCAGATAGCAAGAGGTCAAGAAAGCATTCAAACTCAAATTTTTAAGCTCATGCTGTCTTCACACTGGAGGGAAATTTACCAAGAAATCTTGCTGAATTCCTGGGACTATGTGTTCAAGCCAAGCTGTGGGCGCTTGGCAGGCCCTTTAGGGTGTTCAGGAGGGTCTCCGAATAGGGCAGTGATATGACCACAGTTGTGCTGTGGGGAGGTAACTGGCCATGGGAGTGGGTGGGGGTGACTGATAGGAGGGAGAGACTAGACATCATCTAGAAGCTTGTTGTATAGTCCTGTTGTATATGATGACAGGCAGCACAAAGGCAATACAGATGTCCACAACATTGTGAAGTCAGAGTCAGGGTTTTGGTAAATGATTGAGGGGCAGGTCATGGGGTCGAGAGAGGGAGTTCAGAATGAGGCTAAGGTGGTGCCCCTAACAGAAATGAACCGAACCTGGCCCAGGACATTCTGGTACCCCCAAATCGCTCCTGGCCCCCTTCCATACTCTTCTCAGCTGGTGAGGGGTGATGGACCTCAGGACAGCCTGAGATTGCTTAAAGTCCGATGTCTTCCTTTGGAGGGGATATTGGAGAGGACTTCTGGAATTTAAGATTAATCTAATGCAGTTAATAATTTCTGGTAATTATGTCCTTAATAGTACACTATTAGGCTTAATAATTTACCAAGTGAGAGGTGATAAATGAAAATGGGTCAGGACAGGTGGGCCACTTGCTGAAGGGAAATTTTGATTAAAAGTGGACTCTTATCCCCAGCAAGCTTTGAGCAGAAACAGGTGGACATCTCATTTCCCCTAGTTTTCTGTTTTAAATGGACGGTATTCACACAGTTACTCAAGTCCCAAATCTAGGGGTTGCCCTTGATTACTCTTTTCCTCATTTCCAATGTCTAATCCATTCATAAAGCCTGTTGACTTTGTTTCTAAAACTTACTCCCAATCACTAACTTGTCTTTGTCTCTACTGCTACCACCTTAGTCCAAGCTGCCATCCTCTCACCTAGAGGCAGTGATAACCTCCCACCTGGTTTCTGTTCTCTCCCTTGCCCCCAATACTACACCCTCCACATAATTTAGAGCAATCTTTAAAAGAAATGAGATCCTGCTTCCTCCCTGCTTAAAACATTCTAGTGACTTCCCATCACGCTAAGAGTAAAACCCACTCTTCCTATCCTGGCTTCCTAGAATCTATGTGACTCCACCCTCCCGACTTTCCAGCCTCCTCTCAGGCCATTCTCCTGCCTTCCAGCACTTTCCAGCCACTCTGGCTTTCTTTCTGCTTCACCACATGCATGTCTTTCCTGCTCAGAGGGTCTTTGTTTTGTTGGCATGCTTTCCCTCTGATCTCTGCATGATTGGCTCCTTTTTTCACTCAGATCTTGGCTTGAAGGTTTGAGTTATAATAATAATTCTCTAAAATTAGAGAAGAATCTAACCACTCTATCACACTTTATTCTCTTCACAGCACTTACCATTCTCTGATCTTTCTTTTTATTGTTTATTTATGTTTACTGTGTTTGAATATAAACAGCTGATTCCCCAGAGTCTAGAATATGTTTGGCACATTTAGAAGATGCTCAGTTAATATTTGTTGAGAGAATGAATGAGTGCACTTACACCGCTGTCTCCTCCTCATCATTCTGAGAACTCCTTCCACCCAGGCCTTCAGCAATCTCCCTCTTCTCTGATTTAGTATTTGGCAGAAGCACCAGCTGCCTTATATTGGGACAGGGCTGGTATTTTTAGGACAGTTTCTTGGAGTAATCTGTCTTTTGGGAGATAGGTGTTTTGGTCCAGAATTGGACTATCTTAGGGACATTAGACAAATAGCTGTCAGCCTCCACCATGTGCTAAGCAAGAATGGGAATAATTATACTTGTTTGGTACTTATCAAATGCTGCTGTACCTTCTTCTCTGGAGTATAGAAGGACTCTAGAACTTTCTGGAGTTCTTTTGGCTCACAGATGCAGTTGACCTGATGGCATAGCATATTGGTCAGTGCAAGATCCCTTTCTTGTTTTTACTGCTATTTTTTTCTTTGTCTCCATTCACAGTCCCATTATCCTTTCCTTTTCCAGTCTTCCTCTCTTGGGTATTTAATATATGTCTTTCCAATCTGTTTTCTAATCTGTATACTTAGACATATGTGTCTCCTTGAAAAATTCAGTATTTTGTGCATGTGTCTATGTAGTCTCTTTGTAAAAAAATTAAAAAAAATAAAAATACTATATGGATTTAGAGAATTATTATTATTAGTTTCATCTCTTGTTACTTAGGAGTATATAGAATCATATAATTTAATAGCTAAGAATCACTGGGAAATCACTGGCTCTGTGCCCCTCCCAGTTTGACAAGATGACTGAGGCCCAGAGGCTTCTTTCTTTTAAATGATTCTTTTCTAGAAAGTTGCCTGTATTTACTGAGAGCCTGTATTGGGCCAGGCCGTAAGCCACCAGGCATGCTGGAGGATATGGAGCTGAATGGCCCAGGCCTGCCCCTGAGTAGACAGCCTCGCAGGAGACTTTCAGTAGAGGCCCAGCAGGCTGTGGAGCTTCCCGTGTCTTCTTCACTATTGCGCGTTGGTCTCACAAAAGACTCATGGATCATCTGCTTTGGGAATACCTCCCACTGCTTCTTCCCTAATCATCTCCTTTTCATCATCCCCATTTCCCAAGTCCCCACATCTGCCTTCTGAACCAGCTATTCGGACAGACTCCAGCACAGTAGAGTTCCTGCACCACCTCTACTCATTCCTGTCCTTCTCTTGGCTGACATGTCCCTTCTCTCTTTGTCCTACTCCGAGTGTCCTGGTTGAGTCTACAGTCTGCACCTGAATTTATTTTTGTGTTTCCAGATTGGTGCCTCCCTCTTCGCCAGTAACATTGGAAGTGGCCACTTTGTGGGACTGGCTGGGACAGGAGCAGCTTCAGGCATTGCCATGGGAGGCTTTGAATGGAACGTGAGTAACGACAGAGCCACTGTGTCCTGGGACTGGAGGGAGCATTAGCAGTCAGCCAGGTCAATCTATGCTCAGAGGAGCTCTGGGTGTTAGGAAACTCCTCAGAGCTGCCCAGGTGTAGGTGGAGGAGGGGCATGGCTTCAGGAGCCCCAGCATCCACCAGAGCAGCATGAGAAAACCACTGATATGACAGTCGTTCTCTTTCCCCTTAGTGTTAGAAAGCCAAGCCCCCCAGTATCCTTCTAGTCACATTGCAGATTTGGACTGCTAATCACCAGATTTCCATAATAATAATAATAATTATTATTATTATAAAATCTCTCTGAATGGTATTTTATTCCTTGTAACCAGGGAAGGGGCAAGGGAGAACTCAGCGCCCTGGCTAGGGCCTAGGGCTGTGATATTAGTGGGTTACCTCCTGGGATCCCCTCTGCTATTGCCCAACTACTGTTTCCCTGGGCCTATTGGGCAGCAAAGGCCGCCTCCAGTCTCTAATGGCCACCAAGGTAGTTGTCCTCAGAGCTAAAAAGAGCAAATACTGGGTGATTTTTCTGCAACAGCTAAGAGGCCCTTCAGGCGGCAGGCGTGGGCTAAGCTTTCTTCTAGTTTGAATCCACCTCTTGTTTTGATTTCAGGCCCTGGTTTTGGTGGTTGTATTGGGCTGGGTGTTTGTCCCCATTTACATTAAGGCTGGGGTAAGTATCTGTTCTGTTATTCCATTTCTTGCTGGCAAACATATATGTGAGCTTGGTGCTCCTGGAGAACAGAGGAGACTTTATGGTACAAATGTCAGAGAAGACCTGTGGGTTGGCTTTTGCTCCCAGGTCATAAAGTTTCTGACTGCCAGCAGGGGCATTAAACAGATCCACTAGGTTGGATCTGATGGCTTTTGTCAGTCCATGCTCATGACTTTCCCTCTAGGAAGCTCCCCTAAGCAACCTCACTCAATTCAACTCTCTGAAGCATCATGTTTCCTCACTCTTGGTGTGTACTTGCACTGCACTGCCATGCACTGCTCTTAACATAGAACTGACTCTAGCCTCTGCCCCTGGAAAAGAAGCAGCTTGAGAAAAAGAACTTTATTTTGCCTTCATTTACATACATCAGCAGCTCTTGTTTGCTGAGCATGCAGCTTGTACTCAACTATCAAATGCATGCTTGGTTTCCTGACTATGTCTCTCTGTCATTTTGCATAGGGCAGCTTTGGTATCATCTGTTCAGTGAGATATAATGAACACCTATTATGTGTAAGTCTATACTGTAGGAGATAAAAGCAATATAGGAGAAACACAGGGCAGATTCTGCATCTTTTCAAGGCTCACAGTTTACTGGTGACACATGTCTGGTCCCAGGAGACAATGGGCTCATGGTTGAGGGAGCAAGAAAAGAAGCGTGGTTGGAATTTGCAGAAAGGAACTGGGAGAACAGTTGGGCAGGCCTCCAGCTGCAATCATTAACCCTGCCTGTGTGAAGAGCATCATGAAGCCTGGCCAGCTTGTTTGGTGCCCTGCAAAGATGCCACCATTGTTACAATGTCTTGTTTGCAGTAGGTGCTCTGTATAGTAATGAAAAAAAAATATATATTCCCTCCTACTCTAGGGCAAGGATCTGCCTCCTTAGTTATGCCTAGTCATGTGTCCATTCAAAAACAGGTGTTTATTGATCATCTTCTATGTGCTGGGATAACACCTAGCTACTCCTATAGCAGTGGGGCAGGTGGGATTACAACAAGGAAATGGCTGGCAGTCAGGGGCCATCTTTCCACCTTGCAGACTTCTGTGGCCAATGATGGTTATAAATCCTTGAGCATACTTCCGTGGCTCTAACATCAGGGTGGATCTCATTTCTCTGCCTGTTCTGGGCCCTCTGGTCTCTCTCGCTGGCAGTGACCTCTCTTGCATCCCATGCAGGTGGTGACAATGCCAGAGTACCTGCAGAAGCGGTTCGGAGGCAAGCGGATCCAGATCTACCTTTCCCTTTTGTCCCTGTTGCTCTACATTTTTACCAAGATTTCGGTGAGTCCACTGCTCTGGGGGCTGGGCACTGGCTGTCTCAGTAGCTGCTCACTCTCACTTCCCAGCACATGCTGCCGCACCAAGATGCAGCTCTATATGTTTCTATTAACTCAGTCCCTTAAGCCTTCTTGCTTCTTGGGGTAAAGTCCTATTTCACGCATCAAGGAACCACGGGAGTTCAATGGAACTCCTTGTCCTCCACTGTGGTGCAGGTTGAAAACATAAACAGGTTTAAGAAGGCTCAGGGAAAGCTGTTTTTGAAAGAAGATTAGAAGGGAGTTAGGGATAGAACCACCATATGATCCAGCAATCCCACTACTGGGTGCGTATCCAAAGGAAACAAAATCAGTATGTTGAAGAGATATCTGCACACCCATTTTAGTTGCAACATTATTCATAATAGCCAAAATGTGGAATCAACCCAAGTGCCCGTCAATGGATGAATGGATAAAGAAAATGTGGTATATATACACAATGGAATACTATTCAGTCATTAAAAGAATTAAATCCTGTCATTTGCCACAATATGGATGAACCTGGAGGATGTTATGTTAAGTGGAAAAAGCCAGACATGGAAAGACAAATACAGCATGACCTCACTTACTTGTGAAATCTGAAAAAGTTGAACTCATAGTAGCAGAGAGTAGAATGGTGGTCACCAGGGACTGGGGAGATGTTGGTCAAAGGATACAAAATTTCAGTTAGATAAGAATAAGTTCAAGAGATCTATTGTATATCATGGTGACTACAGTTAATAACAATGTATTGTATTTGAAAATCTCTAGGAAAGATTTTGTGTTTTCACCATAAAAAAATGATATGTGAAGTAATGCTTATGTTAATTAGCTTGACTGAGCCATCTCACAATGTACACATATTTAAAAACATCATGTTGAACATGATATGTATATACAATTTTTATTTCTCAATTTAAAAAAAAGGGGGAATTAGAAATATCTAAGGACTGGCTCCAACCTTAGAGGCAGCCATGGGACTTGGTGCCCTGTCAGGGTCAAAATTTGACTCCATCTGACATTTCTGATGCACTTAAACATGGACATCAGTGCCAACTCTGTAAGGGACTACTGACATTCTGTCTTCTTTTATGGACAGGGAAATGAAAACCCTGGGGATGGAAAGTACTCAGGATCCTGAATCAGGAGTAGAACCCAGGCTTCTGACTCTTACTTCACTGTCCTTTTCCCTGCATGAGGCTCCCTGTGTTCACTTGAGATCAGCTCCCTGGGCTGCTAGTTGCTAACCCTTTAGGGGATTTTTACTGTCTCTGAACCCAACCACGGGGTTGCTCTCCTACCAACCTATTCTCCTTGCCAATCTGGAGCAGCAGTCCCCATTTTGCAGAGCTGAGATTTCTCAGAAACTGGCTGGCCACTGGGGTGCCTTTGAAAGCTGAGCAGAGCTCTTGGCTGACCTACTGGAGCAAGCCTTGTATTCCTTCTTTCCTTCATTTTTTCTTCCTTGAAAGTGTTCAAGTCAATTCCTCATGATGGCAAGACAAAACAAAGCGGGAACCCCCCCCCCTCAGGAAACCATCAAAATTCTTTTCTTTTTCGAAAGCAGTCGCTCTTTATCTAACTAAGCAGATTGCAAAAACAATCACGGCAGACACCTTAGTTCATCTTTCTAATAAGCCCGTTGATTTGATCTTCCCTGTTGCTAGCATCTCCACCTTCCACAAAATGAGTGGTCGTCTTCTTCATCCCACCCCATGGAGAAGATAATTTGAAGGGCCACAGGAAGTTACTCGCTTCTTTGAAGTGCTTTCCAACAGTATAGATCTCATGAATCAGATCCTCCATGCAGATGATGCCATATTTACTAAGAGATTGGGCAATCAAAGTGTTATCTATCAAGGCAATTTGCTTCTTATTGATTTTGCCATAACCATGCTTTGTAGATTAGTTTATTTACTGACTTCAGGTTTGGGTACCCACAAGCAATATATGGTTTCACAATCCTCAGCATGTTAATTGAAGCCTTGTTGAGCTTAACAAAGGTGCCATTGAAGATCTGGCAAAGGAAAAGAAGCTGCAACACTTTTCAGACCTTTGGGCTCACACTTGATACCTCTAATCTTGATGACAATTACCAATTTGGGTTCTGCAGGTGCATAGAAGTTAACAGTTTTTCTTCCATCCTAGCCATATGAATCTCAGTTCTGTACATCTGCCTATATTCCTGTGATAGTGCTTAGCTTTTTCATAGATAAGCTTCTTCCTTGTCTTTTGAAGCATCTTTAGGGCAAACTTCTTCCTCTGGCGCTTGATCTTCAGCTCTGTGAAGTTCCTTCACTTTTTCTTAAGGGTTTCTGTCACAGCAGGAGCCTTCTTTTCCTTCTCGTTGACACCCTTCATGGTTCCAAAAGATGGTAGGAGGAGAAAAGTTTTCATGTAAGTTTTGGTCGGCATTTTTCTTTCCCTAAGATGAATGTCAGTCTGATAAAGATTAAAACAACAGTGGGGGAAAAAAAAAAGAGAGAAAGAAAGAAAATGTGAATGATAAAGAATAAGAAAGAAAAAAGGATCTTGGTAAGAAAACTACCTAGGAAAACAATTGGAAGAAGCTGGGTTCCTGGTCTGTTCTACTGCTCACTAGCAGGTGACCTGGGGAAGATGGCATAAGCTTTCCAGAACTTAGCTTCCTCCTGAGTAAGGGAAGGATAATAATTCCTACCTAGCCGAACTCACTGGGTGGTGGTGAGGATCAAGTGAATTTATTTGAAAACATAAAGTGTTATTGAGATGTTAGATATTATGATGAGGAACATGGCCAGTCAAGAACCTTCAACACTCTATGAGAAGCTCCTTGAGCTGCAGTAGGACAGAGAGAAGTGACATTTTCTGATATCACTCAGGGAGTGGCTCCAACTTTCTCCCTTAGCCAGTAGTTATAAAGTGCTCATAGCTCTGTCAAAAGGGTTATCTCATTAGCTATGTTCAGTTTTCTTCCCTTTTCTTGTCCTCCCTTATCCAGCACCAAAGGTGAGATTGGACCAATTTCAGTATCTTGCAAAAGATCTGTCCTGGCTGAGATCTGAGTTGGATTGGAACTGAACTGAGCATTTTCCTCTAGCTAGGTAGGGTGCTGAAAGGACAGTTGCTAGTACTTTTATTTTCCTGATTACTTAAGGCTGAGACAACAGCAATATTAAGTAACATCTGCATTTTTTAATGGAAAATTTCAAACATACCTACACAGAGACAGGATAGTATAATGTGCACTCATGGACCTAATACTGATCACTTCGCTTTAACAATTATCAATATTATGCCATTCTTGACTCCTCTATCCCCTTTCACTTTTTTTCCAGCAATATGTTAAATTAAATCCCAGATCATTTCACTATTATCATTTCACTATAAATTCTTCAGAATGCACCTTTGACTTTTTAAAAACATAAACTTTGTGCTTTGATCACATCTAACAAAATTTACAGTAATTTCTCAACTTCGATAATTTGATACCTGGTTCATATCCACATTTCCCTAATTATCTCAAAAATGTTCTTTTACTTACAGATAGTTTATTTAAATCGGGATCCAAAGTCCATACATTGCACTTGGTTGTTCTTTCTTTAAAGGAATTATATATGTACAAGCCTTCAGCCTACCACAGTTATTTTTCCCTTTTATGTATTACCTTTCTGTCCTGGCCTGCATGCACAAACTTTTTTTTTTGATTGGGTAGTTTGTCTTTTTATTGTTCAGTTTAAAAGTTCCTTATATATTGTGAATATCAGATATATGAGTTACAAATATTTTCTCCCATTTTGTAGGTTGTCTTTTCACTTTCTTTATAGTATCCTTTGATGTACAAAGGTTTGAAATCTAGGTGAAGTTTAATTTTTCTATTTTGTCTTTTGTTGCTCATGCTTTTGGTGTCATTTCTAAGAATCCATTGGCAAATCCAATGTTTTGAAGATTTACCCTCATGTTTTCTCTTAGGAGTTTTAGCTCTTATGTTTAGGGCTTTGATCCGTTTTGAGATAATTTTTGTGTATGGTGTGAGGTAGGGGTCTCACTTTATTCTTTTGCATGTGGATTTCCAGTTCTCCCATTACCATTTGTTGAAAAGACGATTGTCTCCTCATTGAATGGTCTCATACATAAGCTTTTACACAACTCAGTGAAAACATGCTCACATTGATAAGGCCAATAGGGTTTTGTCTTGGAGTTGGGACTGACACCCCAATAGTGTTCCCTCCTTGAGCAGCTTCCTGACTTCCACTGCTACTGCCCTTGACCTGTGCCTTTGTGTTTTATCCATTCACGTGATGATTCTGCTTCTTCATTTTCTCCTCCTCTCCTTCAGGTTAGTTTTTAGTTACAAGATGAAGACCCTGGGCTTTCCATTCTTATTTCATTAGATAATCGGTGTGCAGAGCCTAGACTGGGAAGGGCTGGGAGGGCTGGAGAAGTCAGGCCTTGGTTTCCCGAGGGAGGGAAAGACATTGATCTAAGAGAGAAGAGATGTAAGTGGGAGGGTTGGGAGGTCACACTGGAAGGAGTGGGAGGTTGGTGAGATAACTCTCCCTTGGTTCAGCTTGTGAGGTGGCATCTGTGTAATGAGCATGTAGAGGAGGGCACGGGGTTTCCCCTTCTTGGAAACAAGCATTCTCAAAGTCCACAGTTCAAGCGGGTGAAAGTCTGTTGACTGCAGTTGCCATGGAAAGGGCACTCTGCCCTCAGAGCTGTTGTAGGGGTAGTCATATAAATAGACTAAGCGCCCAACCTCTCTCCCTGCCTTTTCTGTGGCCTCATCTATTTTTCAGGTTACTGATTAAGCCTCCTTGGACTTGGGAGCCCCTACAGGTAGCTGAGGGGCAACCTCCTTCAACTCAGATCCTGAAGGGGCACATCCCCCAGCAGTCAGCTTTTTCTAAATGTTGCTTTTGAATTGTACACAGTATAGACTGCTCCCACTCTGTGAGATTTCTGGGGCTCTCTACTGGAGGCCCTGACCAAGGTTGTACTTGTTCCACCCATTGCCTAAGGCCAGCGATCCCTTGACAAATGCATACGAAGGATGGTAGCTGCCTTTTGTTTAGTGCCAGTCTCTCATTTAGTCTCCACTAAAGGCTTCACTTACTCCATTTCCAGTTCTCATAAGAGTACTACACGGGTTAGGATTTCTATTTTATTTTCCACTTCATGGACGAGAAAACTGAGTCTTAGAGAATTTAAGTAATTTGCCCCAGATCACACAGCTAGTATATGGCAAAGCCAGGATTGTAACCAGGGTTTTTCTATCCCTAAGTCTGTGTTCTCTTCACAGTTCTGCACTGTGTTTGCATGGGATGAAGGTATGAATAAGAAAATGGGGTAGATCATCTAGTCCTATGTTCTATGCTCTCATTTTACAGATGGGGAAACTGAGGTCCAGAGAGGGAAAGGGACTTTGTGGGGTTAAACAGGAGCAGAAACAGGATGAGAAGCAGGTTTCCTGACTCTAAATTCAAGCTCTTTGGCGTTATGTCCTCCCTGCCTTCTAACGCTCTCATTCCTCCAGTACAGAGTTCAAATTTAAGACCTGGGGAAAAGTTAAGAGAGCCAGTTGAATGAGCCTCACAATATAAATGAATTTCTGAGAGTAGGGTTTGAGAGAACTGTGAGGAGAGAACATCAGCGACACAATAGGTGTGTGAAGGATCTGAAGGAGGGACACCTATGTAGAGGGAAGGTAGAGAGGGATGCAGCAGGCAAGGCTTTGCTTTCGTAAGTTTGGCTGGCTGGCTCCCCATGAGTCATAGAGAATGAAAATTTTAAAGAATTACACTGATGTCAACTGTCCGCACTAGGAGCTCATATCAAGATACACAGGAGTGCAAGGCTCACAGACAGAAGAAAAGAACAGTTATTTAACAAAATACAGTAGAAAGGTATTTATATTGCACACAAAGGTTCATCGATTTTGTTGGGTGTGTGGGGAAGCACAGACGGTTTGTGTTGGGTGAGAAGAGAGGAGGGATGGCCTTGTGAGATCCATGTCCAGACAGGGAACAACCAGGGACCTGCCAGGAAGGCCCAGGGAGGACGTAGTGATCCAGGGGGTGTGCGACTGATGAGAGAGAGGAAGCAAAAGGGCATTGCAGGTGCAGGACACTGGGCAGCCATGGTGTGGAGCCTTGGCTGTGGCTGCCATCTTATTGATTGTCCCTCTTCTAACTCCTGAATTTTATTGACTCCCTCGAGCACCCTACCTTATCAAGTTCTGGGAAGCATTCTGTTCTGTAAAATTTCCTGACATTGTGTATCTTATTAAAATGTGCACAATCACTTGAGATAAAGCCTCAGATTTTATGATTACGTGTGATGTCCAAATGTCCCCATTTGTATTTCCTGGGGTTATTACAGATCACAACTGCAGTAAGCTTTTACAGCACCTCCACTGTCCATTTTGGATCCTTGGGTCAAAATAGGAGATTTGGCTTTTGCTAAGGGATTTAATGCTCATTACCTGGGCCATTCGCTTTAACAAATGGAAAGAGAAATTTGAGTAATGGGGCTTCTGCATCTGAAACCTAATTGCCAGGCAGAATTTATTGTGTGTTCAGATACATTTTGGTTAGGAACAGAATGGGTGGCAAACACACTTCCCCTCTTACCACGAAATTGTAAACATTTTTCAGGTTTGAATCTTTATTATTTTTAGGGGTTGTTGAACATAACTGTTGATATGTCATTTTCATCAAGCCATTTAAACATTCTCTGGTGGATTAAGGCTTTAAAATTTTTTTTTGTCTTTTTATGTGACCGGTCGCACCGCGCTCAGCCAGTGAGCGCACCGGCCACCCTACATAGGATCCAAACCCGTGGCGGGAGCGCTGCTGCGCTCCCAGCGCCGCACTCTCCCGAGTGCGCCATGGGGTCAGCACGGATTAAAGCTTTTGACAGTGGTCACTTTTGGTCAGAGTGATGGAAGTGGAGCTATTACTTTTCAACATATAACTTTCTGTGCTGTTTGTTTTTAAACTACACACATGAATTATTTTATATTATTAAATCATTTTATTTTAAAAGTAAAAAAAATTTTTTTTTTGGTTAAGAAAGATATTACTCTCTGCAGAAAATATACCAGAAAGGACGTCCCTTACTTTTCAATGTTGTTGTGAGGATCGCAATAATACATGCATCTGAAAGCTCTTGGTAAATTGTAAAATTCCCTGGATATGAAGGAAAAAACCCCTAGTGAAGCAGGAGAAAGTTTGAGCAGCTGGAGAGAACTAAAGACTAATGTCAAAGCACCTGGGTTCGCTCAGCTGGAGTCACCTATGTGAGTTTAGCTAAGGTATCCTCAGGCTGGCTTTTGGGGTTCCCAGGGCAGAATTTATTTCTGAAGTTAGGAGTGACTCATGGGGGAAGAATCTGTCCTAGTTTTTTTCAATTTACCAGGGAGATTTTCTTAGAATTCTTTATCTGTACTATTAGATGGAAATAGAATATTAAAAAACACTTCACAGACGTCTTTATAGACTTCATTTATAGAATTATCTTAGGAGTTGTGTGTTACTTATTTGTGACTAATGTCAAAGGGAAATATTAATAAGCATATCACAGTATACTATGGCATGTCATCATGAAGCATTAAAAATGAACTACTCTGGAAAATAAACCAATCAAGGGCATTTTTAAGGCAGTACATACCATAGCAGGCTTGGAATCTTTTCTTAGCTTATTTATGCTTGTTAGCTAATCTACCAAAACAAAGTGTGTACATTTAACAACATTCCACTGTGATCAATGAATAGGGTTCTTTTAATTTAGATAACTTTATGTGACTATACAGAAGTCACTGGAGGGGAGGGACCAGCATTATGAAAATCCATCACAGTTTCAAGTGGCACAGTGTGCATAGTCAGGAAGGACTGGCCATTTTACCTTTAGCAAGTCTAATGTACAGCAGGGGCTCTTTCCTCCTCTTGGGCTGCTGCAGAGGGCAGGATGAAACTGGTCCAGGATTTGGGAGGGGAATGCTTTCCTCGACTGTAGGACTTTTCCACTTCCAGCCATTGAGAATCACAAGCCACTGGAGTCAGGACTTCCTGTTCTCAAAAGTGGAGAGGTGAAATGTCTTGTACAAGGTCACTCAGGCCTAGAGTGGCAACACGAGGGATAAAGCACAGGTCTTCTGACCACCAGTCCCAGGTGGAGGGGGATGTCTCTTTCTAAGTCAAGTCTTTCCCCTACCTCTCTGCCATCACTAGGAAAGATGATGACATTAAGTTCCTTGGGGCAAGAAACTCTGCAGGGGAGGTCTGAGAGGACAGGAACTAAGGCACCGGGTCCTCACAAGGCCCATTTTGGGGGAAGAGGTTGTTTCTCTCCAGGGCTCACATATTAGCACATAAACACGGAGTTGATTTTAGACAAACTCTCTGCCAACTAACAGAAGTGAGGAATAGGAGATTCCACTGGGAGGAGCAGGATGGTGTGGTGGTGGTGGGGGACCTGAACCACTGGAGGGTCCTCAGGAGCTGCAGTGAGATGGGATGGGGGGAGATGAGAAGAGAGAGGAGATGCAAGAGTCCAACCTTGCTGGCCCATTCCCCAGGACTCTGACCGGGCACCCTTAGCATGCCCTGAAATGTATTAGGTTTTGTGCAATAAAACAGCATGTGCATTCCATCTAGGGGAAGTCTAATTTCTCCTGCACCTGAAAGTTTGGAAACAAAAGATTCACCATGTTCATCCCTTATACTACCTTTCCTGGTAGTATTTTGGAGATGATCTGAAAATTTATTTTGGGTGACCCCAGCGCTCTCTGCTGGTTTATATTAGCAGCTGCACCATCCAGCCAGGTAGAAGGTTCTTTATGAAGCACCTAAATGAGACAGGAAGAGGAGAGAGGGGGGCAGTGGAAGAACTGCAGCAAGAACATAACTAACGAATTCAGGATTGAAGAGGGAACAATTCTCCTGAAAATTGCATGCAATAATCTAGATAAAACCACCTGGTACCAACTTGCTATGCAAGAGGTGCTTGGTGATGTTCTGGTTGTGTTTGAGTGAGGATGGACTCCATCTGGGTTCAGGAAATAAAATGATGATCTTGCTGAAGTTTCTTTCCACTGTGGAGTAGGAATGGGGTTTCCTATTCATGGCCTCTTGAGCACTCAGACGTATTTTTGGGAATAGATCTGATAAACCTGTGCACACCGAGGTGTAAATGATGGATAATAGCTTAGAGCAACAGTCTACGGATGGGTTGGAAGGAACATCAAGGTGTTCCTTGGCAAAAAGAGTTTCATAGTTAAATGAGTTTGTGAAGTGTTGTGTACCGTGCTCCCGTCCTGGGAATTCCAGTACAGAGTGTACATTATAGGCTCAGAGAAGTTGTGTGGCAAAGACACTGCCTTAACTTTTTATTTATTTTTATTATTTCTGATTGACACATAATAATTGTACACATTTATGGGGTACAGAGTGATATTTTGATACATATATACAAGGTCTGATGATCAAATCAGGGTAATTAGCATACCCATCACCTCAAACATTTATCATTTCTTTGTGTTGAGTACATTCAAAATCCTCTTTTCTAGCTATTTGAAAATGTATGATAAGTTATTAATTATAGTCACCTAATGGTATTGTAGAATACCAGAACTTATTCTTGCTATCTAGTTGTAAGTTTGTATCAGGCAACCAACTTCTCCCTACCCTGCCCGCCTTACCAGCCTCTAGTAACCTCAATTCTTCTCTACTTCTATGAGCTTAACTTTTTTAGCTCCCACCTGAGAACATGCAGTGCTTGACATTTCACTTAACATAATGTCTTCCAGGTTTATCCTCGTTGCCACGAATGACAGGACTTTATTCTTTTTATGTCTGAGTTGTATTCCTTTGTGTATATATACCACATTTTCTTTACCCATTTATTTGTCAATGGACACTTCATTTGACTCCATATCTTGGCTATTGTGAATAGTGCTGCAATAAATATGGGGGTGCAGATATATCTCCAGTGTACTAATTTCCTTTCCTTTGGATAAATACCCAGTAGTGATATTGCTGGATCATATGTTAGTTCTGTTTTTAAGAAATAGCCTTACCTTTGTTTGACCTAGCATTTCACAGACATTTTTGACCATGGAATCCTTTTTCTTATGAAGTACCTATTATCATCTTGAAGAAAGCCTACTTGGAAACTTAGGAATAGAGCTTGGACCCTGTGGCCTCTTCCACTCCTAACTCCACCTCTCCTCTCCTTCCAGGCAGATATCTTCTCTGGGGCCATATTCATCAATCTGGCTGTGGGCCTGAATCTATACCTGGCCATTGTTCTTTTATTGGCTATCACTGCCCTTTATACAATCACAGGTGAGTTCATTCAAACGAACTAGCTCAAGCCCAGCTAGTTCATGAAAGATAAAAGGAGGTAGGAGACATGATTTCTGCTGTTGAGGAGGAGAGGAACACCCAGGAAACAGTTTGAGAATGGAGTATTTGGTTGGTCCCCACTCAAAGACCCAACAAGTTATAGGATTGGTCTCAGAAAGCTCCAGTGTACTGGAATAGTCAGAACAACTTCTTAGAGGAGGTGGGGCAAAGCTTGGTTCTGAAGGTCATGGAGATGACTTGGCTAAGTTGGGACAATCAGGGGAGTGCCAGATGCAGGAATAAGTGAGAGCAGGGAATGGAAGCAGGAATGGGCATGGACTGAGGTGGAGGCAGGGGGAGCAGGCAGATGTTCTTGGCTGGGCAAGGGTGGTTTTGGCTGGAGGAGGGTGACCAGAGAAGCTAGTACATGAATAACAATTGGGGGCTCCTTTGCAGAGGTGCTACTCTGCCTAGTTGGTGGGGATGGAGGGCAGGATCAGCAATGGAACTTGCTGCTCAAAAGGAGCCCTACAGCTTTGGGGGCAGGAAGATACTTAGATGGTGTGAGAAAAGAGAGAGTGGACATAGAACTCATCTTTTCAAATGAGCCAGTGTCCCCAGACATTGCTACAGTCAGCTCTTTGCTCTTCTCTGCCTTCATTTGTGGAAGATGCTTCTTCTTACCATAGAAGAGCCATCTGCTTTGATCCTTCTTGTGGCTTAAAAGGGTCACATCAAGTTCTTCCCTCTCAAGCAGGGAGGAACATCCTCCTCTCCCCAAGGCCTCACAAGCATTTCTCAGAAAAGGAGATGTATGGGAACATTCTGAGTTGCAGAACACTGTAACAGGACAAGAGAGGGAAGGAAGGAAAGGCAGGTGGGTGACTGAGGGGGGTTGGTTCTCAGAAGGTGTGCAAGAGATAGAGGGAAGAGGGTGGGGAAAGGAAACAAGTGGACAGGTCCCCCTCCACATGAGGTAAGATGTGTTGTCTTCCTGCCTGCTTAGGGGGCCTGGCAGCTGTGATTTACACGGACACCTTGCAGACAGTGATCATGTTGGTGGGATCTATTATCCTGACTGGGTTTGGTAAGTGGGACAAGGGCAGGCTGGAGAAGTGGGGGTGGAAGTAGAGGCATGCAGCCCAGGAAGAGAAAAGCAAATCTGGCCTTCTCCCCTGCTGCCAGCCCGGGCAGTGAGCATGTGCGTACTCTGCGCTCCCAAGGGGAGTGGTCCAGCCTGGATTGGCCATCATTGTGGGTGTGTAGGGGCAGCTTCCTCACCATTGGAGGACTGAGGTCTTCCTTTCAATAATTAAAATACCTTTCCTTATGTAAAGAAGTTTATGGTTGGAACACGTTCACAAGTAACTACTTTGGATCCTCATAGTAGCTCCCAAGGGGACTTTGCAGGGTTAATAAACTCATTCTATGGATGAGAAAGCTGAGGCCCAGAGTGGGAAGCTGAATGACCAAGACCATACAGTGAGGGCTCTTTTGGTTGGGTCCTCTCAGTTTCTCAGGCATCCACAGAAGAAAACTGCTATAAAGAGTTGAATGTTTCAGAGTGTTCATTTTTGTACCAATGTTTTGCAGCTTTTCACAAAGTGGGAGGGTATGAGGCCTTCATGGAGAAGTATATGAAAGCCATTCCAACCTTGATTTCTGATGGAAACCTCACTGTTGAGGAAAAATGCTACACTCCGAGGGCCGACTCCTTCCACATTTTCCGAGATCCCATCACGGGAGACATCCCATGGCCTGGGCTCATCTTTGGGCTGACCATCCTCGCCCTGTGGTACTGGTGCACAGATCAGGTACCCAGGCTGGATGGGCAGGGTTGACGGGATCTTCCCCAGGGCACTGCAAGAACTTCTGTCTGTCTGTGGCTTGTGTGGTTGGGAAAGCCAGGGGAGGCTCATGTGGTAGGTAGGTCACTGAGCCCTGGTGACATGGGAGTGCCAGGCCAGGGATCCAGGATGGGGTAGCAGGAGGGTATCATGGGGTCTCTGACCTGTACCCCTCTCATATTGGGCTTTCCCTGGCAGGTCATTGTGCAGCGCTGCCTCTCGGCCAAAAACATGTCACACGTGAAGGCTGGCTGCATCCTGTGTGGGTACCTGAAGCTGCTGCCCATGTTCCTCATGGTGATGACGGGGATGGTCAGCCGCATTCTGTACACAGGTGATGCCTTCTGCTGGACTTACTGGCTACTCTTCCATTTTCCTGGCTCAAAGTCAATTCTAAAGTCCTATAGCTCCTTGCTTTCTCTTTTCCATCTTCTCCTTTTCTTGCCGTGATCACTGACGTTATCGTTCCCCTGCTAGACAGTGAGCAACCTGAGAGCACAGAACTTTTGGAGATGCCTTCCTTGGTTTCTTACATTGGCAGTTGCTTTCCCCCTTTTTTCAAATCTTCTAAAGTCATGACGTGCCTCCAGGTTGCTTCTTCCAGCTAATAATATTTGCTCAATTGTTGCTCACTCTCCCCAGCCCCTCCCCCAGGCTTGTAGTGGTGTGTATGATTTCCTTTCTAATTGTAATGTCAAAGGACACAGACAGTCTCTAACTGCTCACTGCTCTAAGCCCTGGTTCCTGGACCATTTCCTTGAAGGTGCCCCAAGCCTTGCACTTTACAATCTAGGGTGATAGATTCTTCCTTGGCCTTTTTGTGTCCTCTCCAGCATTGCCATTTATAATTTTTTTTTTTTGATCAGCTATCACGGGTCAAAACTGTTTCCTGGAATATGAAATAATGGCAAAATAACCACAGAGTGATAGTTTGGTGAGCACCCTCCGAAATGAAGACAAGACAGTCTGGGAGAACTTGCTGTCACTGGCTGTGTGCTCCTAAAGTGCTCTCACAGTCCTATACTGACTGAATAGTTCATATTATAATGGATATTACACAAATTTATTCATAAAAATATTTGAAATAGTGTCGTAATGAATCAGGGCTATATTGGGCAGCACTAAATGAAGTACACGTATATATAGTAGGTACCTAATAAGTGTTTGTTGGTCTGAAGTCTATACAAGTTTCTAAAATTTTCTCCAAGTCTCTAGATCATGTCTCCTTCTCCTCCCAGACTGTTTCTTTTCTTTCTTTCTTTCTTTCTTTCTTTCTTTCTTTCTTTCTTTCTTTCTTTCTTTCTTTCTTTCTTTCTTTCTTTCTTTCTTTCTTTCTTTCTTTCTTTCTTTCTTTCTTCCTTCCTTCCTTCCTTCCTTCCTTCCTTCCTTCCTTCCTTCCTTCCTTCCTTCCTTCCTTCCTTCCTTCCTTCCTTCATTTCTTTCTTTTCTTTTCTTTCATCTCTATCCCAGATTTCCCACATCTTGGAAGCAGTACCCAACAGTCCTGCCACTGGAGAATTCCCTCAGTTGTCTGAGCATTCAACACTACTTGCAAGAGGTGCTTAAATTAAACCTCAACATTAGGAGCCATAAGTCACTGTGATTTTCAGGAAAAACTAGCTGCAGGGTAGTTAGCTAAAGTCTAAGGACTGTGCCTCCTCCCTTCATACCCTGAACATTTCTTTATTTCCTTTTCGCCTCTGCCTAGGAATGGTCATTCCTCTCTATTCAGCAGGGGCATGGCACAGAGGGGCTCAGCTGGGAGCTGCACTTTTTGAGGAATGCTTTCAGGGCCTTGGGCAGTCCTGTTTGAAGCCTTGTTTTAAGAAGTTGAACTTTGGAAATATTTCCCTGATGTCTGCTTGCTGACATGGCTCTTCATCTCTCCCCAGAAAAAATTGCCTGTGTCCTCCCCTCGGAATGTGAGAAATATTGCGGCACCAAGGTCGGCTGTACCAACATTGCCTACCCAACCTTAGTGGTGGAGCTCATGCCTAACGGTGAGAGTCTTTCTTGGGAGGCTGGTGGGGTCTTCCTTGGGAAGCTGATGGAGTTTAGGCTCCACTTAGATTTCTGTGGGCCTCCTGGGGCAAAGCCATCTCTGAACCTGGATTATCAATAGGGAAAGCTTCACTCTGGGTGCCCTCAGTTTTTGAACGTGTCTTCTCTTAGTGGGAAGGAGACATATGGCTTGGTTGGGCTCTGTGAGTCCTGGTACTTGTTCATCAGCCATGCTTGGAAAGGAGATGATCTGAAAACTCATTAGGGAAAAATGTGATTTTTCCATGCTCATCTAGAAGGTCTTTCAAAGCTCTCCAACAGAGGGAATGCCATTATGGAAATCAGTATGGAGGTTCCTCAAAAATTTAAAAGTAGAACTGCCATATGATCCAGCAATCCCACTACTGGCTATATATCTAAAGCAAATGAAATCAGTATATCAAGGCAATATCTGCACTCCCATGTTTGTTGCAGAATTATTCACAGTAGTCAAGATATAGAATCAACCCAAGTGCCCATCAATGGTTAAATAGATAAAGGTAATGTGGTATATATACACAATGGAATACTATTTAGCTTTTAAAAAGAAGGAAATCCTGTCATTTGCGACAGCATGGATGAACCTGGAGAACATTATATTAAGTGAAATAAGCCAGATACAGAAAGATAAATACTGCATGTTCTCACCTAAATGTAGAATCTAAAACAGTTGAACTCACAGAAGCAGGGAGTAGAATGGTGGTTACCAGGGGCTGCCGTGTAGGTAGGGAGGTGGATTAGGGAGACGTTGGTCAAAGGATACAAAGTTTCCTTAGACGGGAGAAATAAATTCAAGAGATCTATCGTCCAACATGGAATTATAGTTAAGAACAATGCATTGCATACTTGAAAATTGCTAAGTGAGTAGATTTTAAGTGTTCTCACCACAAAAAACAAGTATGCGAAGTGATGGGTATGTTAATTAGTTCAATTTAGCCATTCCACAATGTACACATATTTTGAAACATCGTATTTAACACTATAAATATATATAATTTTTGTCAATTAAAAATAAATAGAAAGAAAGCTCCTCAACAGATATTAATGTGGTGCCTTGAACTAAGTCCAGAGGAGATTACTTGGAGATTAGGTTGACTTCTAGGCTATTTCAAGGAAATATATGGAGAAAAAGGCAAGGTTTTAGCTCTAGAACGAGAAAGTTTGAAGCAGTAGATGGATGGGATTCAAGGGGGCTTCTCACCATCAAGAATATGTTGTCCTAGTAGATTGAGTACTTAACTCTGAGTCTCCAATAGCCACTAGAGTTTTGGGATTGACATGTGGGGTTGCAGTTCATGTTTTCTATTGAAGAAAAATCTTCTTATTCTGACTCATGGGATTTGCATCTGGTTAGGTTACGGGGTCTCAGCAGACAAACAATTCAAAGGTATAAACCAGATAAAATTAGAATATACTTTCTACTGAAAGGAACTTAGAAGCCATCTAGTCAAACCCCTTTATTTTGCAGTTGGTGAAACTGAGGCCTGCATAGGGGAAGTGACTTTTCTAAGGCCACCCTGCAACTTGGTGTCTGCCATCTGGCTTGCTTAACTCTGCTCAAGGCTGGAATTGAAGAATTTGGGAGGATTTTCTTTTTAACCATTGGCTTCATACGTGACCTTGGGCAAACATTTGCATTCAAATTATATGAAAATAGGAGTAACACAGTGTGCTTATTAATTAAGGTTGCATCTAGCAAAAGTCATGATGGCTCTTTTAGAGTTCTGGCTGGGATTACACTGGCCTCTTACACTGGGACTGATTACACCGGGAGTGTTTATGTTATTTCCTTAGACTGGCAGATCCTTATTGAGGACTGTAGCTGTGAACATTATGTTAGAGTGGACCGTGCACAACAGAAAGCTATGCGTCATGCAGAACAACAAAATGCTGTGTTCACGTGTGCCATTGCCGTTCCCTCCCCTATGACCACCCTGTGCTAGATCAAATAGATATTGTCCATTCCTCGCCTGACTTGACTTTTCAGTAGCACTCAGCATTATTGATTACTCGTCGTTCCTGAGTTATTCTCTCCTCTTGGATTTCATAATACTATACTCTCCTGTTTGTCTCTTTTCTCCATCCTCTTTGGCTGCTCCTTTTTGCCTTATTTGCAGGTTCATCCTCCTCTGCATGGCCAGTAAACGTTTCCCCACCAATCCCCATCAAATTGTGTCGATTTTGTCTCTTAAATGTCTGTTATATTCATCTACCTCTCTCTTTTTATATCTGTTACCCTAGTGTGATATACCATTATTTCTTGCCTGGTCTCTTGTAAAATTATGTTCAACAAATATTTGCTGAGTGAATAAATGAGTGAGGGTTTGATAATAAGAGTGTGGAACAGAGGGGAGAGTTCTATTCCAGCTTAGCAATTTCAGGATGAAGTAACCTGGAGCAAGTGGCAGAGCTGGAAGCTCTACCTACAGACCCCTTGAAATGGACCTTTGTTTTATCACCTGAAAAATGAGAGAGTTGGACTAGATCTTTATAACTCCTTATAAAGATCTTTATAACTCTTATAACTCTTTATAGCTCTGATAGTCTGTGATCTACCTTACACAAACTCAGGAGGAACCGTTTGAAAGACCTCCCAGCAAATGACAAAATAATTGGAATAGGCAGCCTTTATAATTCATTTTACAAGGCTATAGATGAAGCCATAAAATTATTTACAGATACAAAATCTGGAGGAATGACAGAATCATGTTCCAGAAAGATCTCAGGAGGCCTGAATGTTGACTCAAATCTAACAAACTGAAGTTTATAGAGATGTAAGTTAAATTCTATGTATTTGGGTCCCCCAATCCTAATTATATAGGAATATTGGAAGAAGCTGAGGATAATTAGCTTAGAAAAGACAAAGTTCAAGGGGACATGAGTTGTCTTTGAATATATGAAAGATGGTAAAGTACATGAAGGATAAGACCTGTTCTGTTGAGTAGCATAAGGACTATATCTGAAGCTCTATAGAAGCAAATTTTGCCAAGAGGAAGCAGGCACTGTAGGGTAGTGGATTTCTTGTTGCTGGAGGGTTTGACAGAGGAAGTGTTGTGGAAGGGATTCATGAGTCAGATGGATGATAGGCCTAGGTGTTCCTAAGGTTACTTTTACTACTGAGACTGTTAATCTGTACTCTTGTTGGTGGACCCTCAGCCTTCCAGCCTCAGCAGGTACAGCCCTGTGGCCTCCTTGGTATGGAAAGAATAATAGAGATTATAGCCAACTATGCTTTCTACAACTGGGAAAACGTTAAGAAAAATTCCTCATTCTGATTTGGGTAGATGTAGTAGTCTCCTTATTTAACACAACAAGAAATGAGGCCTAGAGGTTGGCATAACTTGCTCAATAAACATTGTATACCAAATAAAATTGTATACCATATAACTTTATTGAGCTATAATTTTGACATACCACACAACTCACCCATTTAAGGTACACAATTCAGTGGTTTTTGGTATATTTACAGAGTTGTGCAACCATCACCACAATCGGTTTTAGAATTTTTTTTTTACCCCGTAAAGAAATCCTGTACCTGCTAAAGAAATTAGCAGTCAGTTCCTATTTTACCCCAAATCCCCAGCACTAGGCAACCACTAATGTAATTCCTGTCTCTATGGGTTTGCCTTTTCTGGACATTTCATATAAATAGAATCATATAATATATGGTTCTTTGTGACTGGCTTCTTTCACCTAGCATAATGTTTTCAAGGTCATCCGTGTTGTAATGTGCATTTGTACTTCATTCTTTTTTATTGATGAATAATATTCCACTGCATGTTTATTCATTTATCAGTTTTTAAAGTTTATTGAAATATAATTGATTTTACTGTAAGACTTGTGCACCATGCACAAATCCCACACGTTGGGATGGCTCACCTCACAGAGTCCACGAGACAGAGACTGCTGCAATCAAGCAAGAGGAGTTTATTCCAGCATGCTGGGGTCACTCAGTCTGCTGGACAAGAGCAACCCTGAGCTCTTAACACAAGAACTTCTTATACAGTTTTTTAGACAGACTTTGGCAACAGGATGAGTTGTTTATTGTTTACAGGTTATCAGAGGTGGCCTTTGGATTTATTGGTGGGCTTTAGCGGGCTGGCACACCAATAAGGAATAGTGTATTTCCCAATCATTTATCTTTCTTGTGGCCAGGTGGCCTCTAGATAAGGAACTGGTCAGTTCCTGGAACCGGGGGGTGATTACTCCCTTCCTGGAATTTAGTGTGCTCGGGCTTGCCTTGACTTGCCTGGCCTCTGCATATCCCCTTAGAAGCTGCCTTACTTAAAATGGCATTAGTTATGTTTTATCGTCAGAAGCAAATTGTGCATGTTAAAGTTATATTTTATTCTTACAGTACATGTCTGTGGGGTACAGAATTGAATATCAATACCTATGTACAATATGTGATTCTCAAATCATGATAATTAGTATATTTGTCATTATACAATGTAATCATTTTTTGTGACCCTTTGCCAATTTCTCGCTAATCTCCTCCTCTCCCTTTTCCACCTCTGTGGCCTCAGTTCTGTTCTCTCTTTTTGAAAGTTCAATGAATTATTGTGATTGTTGTATCTTTCTTCCTTTTTAAAAGTTTATTTATTTTCTTAGCTCCCATTTATGAATGAGGACATGTGGTATTTCTGTTTCTGTGTCTGGCTTATTTCACTTACCATAATTTTCTCTAAGTTTATCCATGTTGCTATGAATGGCAGGCTTTTATTATTTTTAATGGCACAGTAGTAGTACTCCATTGTGTATATATACCACATTTTCCTTACCTAGTCATTTGTCAATGGACATTTAGGTTGGTTCCATATTTTGGCTATTGTAAGTAGAGCTGTGATAAACATGGGGAGTGTAGGTATCCCTTTGACATGATAATTTCCTTTCATTTGGATATATATACCCAGCAGTGGGATTGCTGGATTGTATGGCAGTTCTATGTGTAGTTTGAGGAACCTTTATACTGTTTTCCATAATGGCTTCACTAATTTACAATCCCACCGACATTGTAGGAGGGTTTCCCTTTTTCTGCATCCTCACCAACATTTGTTATTCTCTACCTTTTTGATAATGGCAGTTTAACTGGGGTGAGATGGTATCTCAGTGTGGTTTTGATTTGGATTTCCCTGATGCTGAGTGATGTTGAGCATTTTTTCATGTGTCTGTTCGCCATTTGTATATCTTCCTTTGAGAAATATCTCTTCAGCTCTTTTGCCCATTTTCAAATTGGGTTACTTTTTTTTTTTTTTTTTTACTGTAAGTTGATTAAGTTCCTTATATATTCTGGATGTTGATCCTTTGTCAGATGTATACTTTGCAAGTATTTTCATCCATTCTGTAGATTGTCTTTTCGCTCTGTTAAGCGTTTCTTTGTGTAGAAACTTTTTAGTTTGATATAGTCCCATTTGCTTATTTTCCCTTTTGTTGCCTGTGCTTTTGGGGTCTTATTCATAAAATCTTTTATTTATTTATTTATTTATTTTTATATTTTATTTTGTCGATATACATTGTGGCTGATTATTGTTGCCCATCACCAAAACCTCCCTCCCTCCTCCCTACCCCCCTCCCCACCACCAATGTCCCCTCTGTTTGCTTGTCGTATCAACTTCAAGTAATTGTGGTTGTTATATCTTCTCCACCCCCCCCACCGTTTTTTTTTTTTGTGTGTGTGTGTGTGTGAATTTATATATTAATTTTTATCTCCCACCAATAAGTGAGAACATGTGGTATTTCTCTTTCTGTGCCTGACTGTTTCACTTAATATAATTCTCTCAAGGTCCATCCATGTTGTTGCAAATTGCAGTATTTCATTCGTTTTTATAGCTGAGAAGTATTCCATTGTGTAGATGTACCACGTTTTCCATATCCACTCATCTGATGATGGACATTTGCGCTGGTTCCAATGCTTGGCTATTGGAAAGAGTGCTGTGATGAACATTGGGGAACAGGTATACCTTCGACTTGATGATTTCCATTCCTCTGGGTATATTCCCAACAGTGGGATAGCTGGGTCGTATGGTAGATCTATCTGCAATTGTTTGAGGAACCTCCATACCATTTTCCATAGAGGCTGCACCATTTTGTAGCCCCACCAACAATGTATGAGAGTTCCTTTTTCTCCGCAACCTCGCCAGCATTTATTGTTCAGAGTCTTTTGGATTTTAGCCATCCTAACTGGGGTTAGATGGTATCTCAATGTGGTTTTGATTTGCATTTCCCAGATGCTGAGTGATGTTGAGCATTTTTTCATATGTCTGTTGGCCATTTGTATATCTTCCTTAGAGAAATGCCTACTTAGCTCTTTTGTCCATTTTTTAATTGGGTTGCTTGTTTTCTTCTTGTAAAGTTGTTTGAGTTCCTTATATATTCCGGATATTAATCCTTTGTCAGATGTTATTTTTGCAAATATTTTCTCCCACTCTGTTGGTTGTCTTTTAACTCTGTTAATTGTTTCTTTTGCTGTGCAGAAGCTCTTTAATTTGATATAATCCCATTTGTTTATTTTTCCTTTGGTTGCCCGTGCTTTTGGGGTCGTATTCATGAAGTCTGTGTCCAGTCCTATTTCCTGAAGTGTTTCTCCTATGTTTTCTTTAAGAAGTTTTATTGTTTCAGGGTGTATATTTAAATCCTTAATCCATTTTGAGTTGATTTTAGTATATGGTAAGAGGTATGGGTCTACTTTCATTCTCCTGCATATGGATATCCAGTTATCCCAGCACAATTTGCTGAAGAGGCAGTTCCTTCCCCAGTGAATAGGCTTGGTGCCTTTGTCAAAGAACAGATGGCAGTAAGGGTGTGGGTTGATTTCTGGATTCTCGGTTGATTTCTGGATTCTCTATTCTATTCCATTGATCAGTGTGTCTGTTTTTATGCCAGTACCATACTGTTTTGGTTATTATAGCTTTGTAGTATAGCTTAAAGTCAGGTAGTGTTATGCCTCTAGCTTTATCTTTTTGCTCAGCATTGCTTTGGCTGTGCGTGGTCTTTTATTATTCCATATAAATGTCTGGATAGTTCTTTCCATTTCTGAGAAAAATGTCTTTGGAATTTTGATGGGGATTACATTGAATTTGTATATCACTTTGGGTAGTATGGACATTTTCACTATGTTGATTCTTCCAATCCAAGAGCATGGGATATCTTTCCATCTTCTTGTATCCTCTCTAATTTCTCTCAGCAGTGGTTTGTAGTTCTCATTATAGAGATTTTTCACATCCTTGGTTAACTCAATTCCCAAGTATTTTATTTTTTTGTGGCTATTGTAAATGGGCAGGCTTTCTTGATTTCTCGTTCTGCATGTTCACTATTGCAGAAAAGAAATGCTACTGATTTTTGTGTGTTGATTTTGTATCCTGCTACTGTGCTGAAATCATTTATCAATTCCAAGAGTTTTTTTGTAGAGGTTTTCGGCTGTTCGATATATAGGATCATGTCATCTGCAAACAGGGACAGTTTGACTTCATCTTTTCCAATCTGGATGCCCTTTATTTCCTTCTCTTCTCTGATTGCTCTGGCTAGTACTTCCAACACTATGTTGAATAGGAGTGGTGAGAGTGGGCATCCTTGTCTAGTTCCTGTTCTTAAAGGAAAAGCTTTCAGCTTTTCCCCATTCAGGATGATATTGACAGTGGGTTTCTCATATATGGCTTTAATTATGTTGAGATACTTTCCCTCTATACCTAACGTATAGAGGGTCTTTCTCAAGAATGAGTGCTGAATTTTATCAAATGCTTTTTCAGCATCTATAGAGATGATCATATGGTCCTTGTGTTTGACTTTATTAATATGGTGTATCACATTTATTGATTTGTGTATGTTGAACCCACCTTGCATCCCTGGGATGAATCCTACTTGATCGTGGAGAATAATTTTACGTATGTGTTGCTGTATTCTGTTTGCTAGTATTTTAGTGAGGATTTTTGCATCTATTTTCGTCAAGGATATCGGCCTGTAGTTTTCTTTTTTGGTTATATCTTTACCTGGTTTTGGTATCAGGATGATGTTTGCATCATAGAATGAGTTTGGGAGATTTGCATCTGTTTCAATCTTTTGGAATAGTTTTTAAGGAATTGGTGTCAATTCCTCTTTGAATGTTTGGTAAAATTCTGCTGTGAATCCATCTAGTCCTGGGCTTTTCTTTGTTGGGAGCCTTCTGATAACAGCTTCAATCTCCTTTATTGTTATTGGTCTGTTCAAATTTTCTACGTCTTCAGGGTTCAGTTTTGGGAGCTTGTGTGTGTCCATAAATTTATCCATTTCCTCCAGATTTTCAAACTTGTTGGTGTATAGTTGTTTATAGTAGTCTCGAATGGTTCCTTGTATTTCAGATGAATCAGTTGTAATATCGCCTTTTTCATTTCTAATTTTTGTTATTTGAGTCTTCTCTCTTCTTTTTTTAGTTAGCTATGCTAATGGTTTGTCAATTTTATTTATCTTTTCAAAAAACCAACTGTTTGATTCATTGATCTTTTGTATTGTTTTTTGGGTTTCATTTTCATTCAGTTCTGCTCTGATCTTAATGATTTCTTTCCGTCTGCTAACTTTAGGTTTGGATTGTTCTTGTTTTTCTAGTTCTGTAAGGTGAAGGGTTAGGTTGTTCACTTGCCATCTTTCCATTCTTCTGAGGTGAGCGTTTAATGCAATAAATTTCCCCCTTAATACTGCTTTTGCAGCATCCCACAGGTTTTGGTATGATGTATCATTGTTTTCATTAGTTTCAAGAAATTTTTTGATTTCCTGTTTGATTTCTTCTTGGACCCATATGTCATTAAGTGGTATGCTGTTTAATTTCCATGTGTTTGTATAGTTTCCAGAGTTTCGTTTGTTATTAATTTCTAGTTTTAATCCATTGTGGTCTGACAAGATACATGGGATAATTCCAATTTTTTGAATTCATTGAGACTTGATTTGTGACCTAATATGTGATCTATCCTGGAGAATGATCCATGTGCTGATGAGAAGAATGAATATTCTGAGGTTGTTGGGTGGAATGTTCTGTAGATATCTGCCAATTCCAATTGGTCTAGAGTCTTGTTTAGGTCTTGTGTTTCTCTACTGATTCTTTGCCTCGATGATCTGTCCAATTTTGATAGTGGGGTGTTCAGGTCCCCTGCTATTATGGTATTAGTGTCTATTTCCTTCTTTAGGTCTAATAGAGTTTGTTTTATAAATCTGGCTGCTCCGACATTGGGTGCGTATATATTTATGATTGTTATGTCTTCTTGATGGATCAATCCTTTTATCATTATATAGTGGCCCTCAGTATCTCTTTTTATGGTTTTTAGTTTAAAGTCTATTTTATCAGATATAAGAATACCTACTCCAGCTCGTGTTTTCATTTCTGTTTGCATGGTAAATCTTTTTCTATCCTTTCACTCTTAGTCTATGGGAGTCTTTATAGGTGAGGTGGGTCTCCTGAAGGCTGCATATAGTTGGGTCCTCCTTTTTAATCCAGTCAGCCAGTCTGTGTCTTTTGAGTGGGGAATTTAATCCTTTTACATTAAGAGTTGTTATTCAAAGGTTTTGATTTACTCCTAGCATTTTCTTGATTTTTGTTTAGATGTCTTAAGTGTCTTTTGTTCCTTTCTTTCTGATTTACTGTTTGTTTTCTGTATTTGTTGGTTCTTGGGTTGTAGATAGCTTTTTTTGTTTGTTTTCTCTTCATTGTTGGCATTTTTATTATACTCGTGGGTTTTGATTTTTCTTGGGTTTTTATGGCAGTGGTAGTTTTTTTTCAGGTACCAAACCCAGTACTCCCTTGAGAATTTCTTGTAAGGGTGGTTGTGTGGTATCGAACTCCCACAGCTTTTGTTTGTCTGAGAAATATACTATTGGCCCTTCATTTTGGAAGGATAGCTTTTTGGGGTAGATTATTCTTGGCTGGCAATCTCTGTGTTTTAGTATTTTGAATATATCATCCCATTCCTTTCTGGCTTTTAGAGTTTGTGATGAAAAGTCTGATGTTAGTCTGATTGTGGCTCCCTTATAGGTGATTTCACACTTCTCTCTTGCAGCTTTTAAGATTTTCTCTTTGTCTTTGAGTTTTGCCAATTTGACTATAACATGTCTTGGAGAAGACCTTTTTGGGTTGAATACAGTTAGGGACCTTTGAGCTTCCTGAATCTGAAAATCTGTGTATTTTCCTATACCTGGGAAGTTTTCTGCCACTATTTTGTTGAGTATGTTTTCAATGCGATCTCCTTTTTCCTCTCCTTCTGGAGTACCCATGACTTGGATATTTGAGCGCTTAAGGTTTTCTGATATCTCTCTTAGATTTTCTTCAATGTTTTTAATTCTTTTTTCTTTTTTTTTTGTTTGCTTGTGTTATTTCAAACAGCCCATCTTCAAGGTCATAAGTTCTTTCTTCTACTTCTGCAATCCTGCTGGTTAAACTCTCTGTTGTGTTTTTTATTTTGTTGAATGAATTCTTCAGCTCAGCAAGCTCTGCTACATTCTTTTTCAGGGCATTGATTTCCTTGTACATTTCTTCTTCCAGGTCCTATATACTTTTCCTCATTTCATCGTGTTGTCTAGCTGAATTTTTTTGTATCTCCTTCAGTTTCCTTAGAATTATCACTCATAATTCCTTTTCAGACATTTCAAGGACTTCTTATTCTATAGGATCTAGAACTTGAGAGTTATTACCCTTTGGTGGTGTACTTTCTTGATTTTTCATATTTCTGGTATCTTTCCTTTTATTTTTAGTCATTGTGGCAGGGGATTTCACGGTCCACTGGTTTGACACTATTGTCTGGCTAAGATGCTGCTGGGGCTGTCAATTCGGCATGGCTGCCTCAGTGTCTGCTCAGTTGGCCACTAGTGCCTTGGGTGTGTGGTTGTCTTGGGTCTTGGGCCTCTCTGGAGAGGCACCTCTCTGGTCAGCATGCACTTGGCTGTGCTGGGGATGGAGTCTGGAGGTGGCAGTGAGGCCTACCTGCTGGGTCGCATGCTGGCACCGCAGGGCGTGTGGTCTCCGTGAAACTTCCGCTTCTCCAGCTGGGCATCTCTGTTCCATGCACACTCCGGCTTTATTTTTTTTTGCTTGGGATTGATTTGGATATTCGAGGTCTTTTGTTGTTCCATATGAATGCGAGGATAGTTTTTTCCATTTCTGTGAAGAAAGTCATTTTGATGGGGATTGCATTAAATCTGTAGATCACTTTGGGTAATATGGACATTTTCACAATGTTTGTTCTTCCAGTCCAAGAGCATGTAGTGTCTTTTCATATTTTTGTGTCCTCTTTAATTTCTTTCAGCACTTGTTTGCAGTTCTTGTTGTAGAGATCTTTCACCTCTTTGGTTTAATTGATTCCTAGGTATCTTATTTTTTGAGGGACATTATAAATGGGCTTGCTTTCTTGATTTGTTTTTCTGCTATGTTGTTATTGAAGTATAAAAACACTTCTGATTTTTGTGTGTTGATTTTGTATCCTGCAATGTTACCAAAATAGTTCATCAGCTCTAAGAGCTTTTTTGTGAAGTGTTTAGGCTATTCTATATATAAGATCCTGTGCTCTGCAAACAGGGACAGCTTGATTTCATTTTTTCCATTCTGGATGCCCTTAATTTATTTCTTTTGTCTGATTGCTATGGCTAGATTTCTAATACTATGTTAAATAGGAGTGGTGAGATTGGGCATCCTTGTATTGTTCCTGTTCCAATACTTTATTGGTGGTAGTTTTGTCGTATATGGCATTTACTGTGTTGAGATACTTCTCTTCTATACCTAATTTGCTGCAAGTCTTTATCATAAGGGATGCTGATTTTTTTCAAATGCTTTTTCTGCATCCATTGAGATAATCATGTGGTTTTTGTCCTTGATTTTGTTGATGTATC
The DNA here is from genome assembly GCF_027409185.1 of Cynocephalus volans. Classification (NCBI taxonomy): domain Eukaryota; kingdom Metazoa; phylum Chordata; class Mammalia; order Dermoptera; family Cynocephalidae; genus Cynocephalus; species Cynocephalus volans. The sequence goes on from NC_084461.1 coordinate 205,547,906, forward strand.
ACATTTATTGATTAGCATACGTTGAACCATCCTTGCATGCCTGAGATGAATCCCACTTGATCATGGGGTATGATTTTTTTTATGTGTTGCCACATTATGTTTGCTAATATTTTGTTGAGGATTTTTACATCTATGTTCATCAGAAATATTGGCCTGTAGTTCTATGTTTCTGTTTATCTGGTTTTGGTATCACAATGATGCTGGCTTCATAGAATGAGTTTAGGAGAATGGTTTCTGTTTCAATATTTTGGAATAGTTTGAAGAGAATTGGTATTAATTCCCCATTAAAGGTTTGGTGGAATTCTGCCATAAAGCCATCTGGTCCTGGGCTTTCTTCATTGGGAGACTGCTGATTACTGCTTCAATTGCATGACTTGTTATTGGTCCGTTCAGGTTTTCTATTTCTTCTTGATTCAGTCTTGGTAGTTTGTATGTGTCCAGAAATTTATCCATTTTCTCCAGGTTTTCAAATTTTTTGGCATATAGTTGTTTGTAATAGTCTCTGATGATTCTTTGTATTTTTGTGGTATTGGTTATGATGTCTCCTTTTTCATTTCTGATTATTGTTATTTGGGTCTTCTCTTTTCTTTTTTTTAGTTAGACTAGCTAATGGTTTGTTTATCTTCTCAAAAACCAACTTTTTGTTTCATTAATTTTTTTATTATTATTTTGTCTCTATATCATTTAACTGAGCTCTGATCTTAGTTATTTCTTTCTGTGTACTAATTTTGGGATTGGATTGTTCTTGTTTTTCTAGTTCTTTGAGGTTTCAAGTAGGGTGTTTATTTGAAACCTATTCTTTTGATATAAGCATTTATTGCAATAAACTTCCTTTTTATTACTGCTTTTGCAGTATCTCACAGGTTTTGGTATAATGTGTCTTTATTTTCATTAGTTTCTAGAAATTTTTTGATTTCTTGTTTAATTTCTTCGTGGACCCATAGGTCATTTAGGAGCATGTTGTTTAATTTCCATGCATTTGTACAGTGGCCAGAGTTTTGCTTGTCATTGGTTTCTAGTTTTAATCCATTGTGATCTGAAAAGATACTTGAAATGATTTTGGTCTTTTAAAATTTGTTGAGACTTATTTATGACCTAACATGTGGTCTATGCTGGGGAATGTTCCATGTGCTGATGAGAAGAATGTATATTCTGTAGTTGTTGGTTGAAAAGTTCTGTAGATATCTGCCAGGTCCAATTGGTCTAAAGTGTATCTTAAATCCTGTGTTTCTCTGTTGATTTTTTGCCTAGATGATCTGTCCATTGCTGAGAGAGGTATGTTCAGATCTCCCATTATTGTCATATTAGGGTCTATCTCTTTCTTTAGGTCTAATAGTGTTTGCTTTATGTGTCTGTGTGTTCTGGCATTGTATGCACATATATTTATGATTGTTACATCTTTTTGCTAGGTAGATTCTTTTATAATTATATAGTGGCCTTCTTTGTCTCTTTTCATGGTTTTTGGTTTAAAATGTATTTTATCCATTATAAGAATAGCTACTCCTGCTTGTTTTGGGTTTTCATTTTTGTGGTATGTCTTTTTCCATCCTTTCATTATTAGTTTGTGTGAGTCTTTACAGGTGAGGTGGGTTACTTGTAGGCAGGATATAGTTGGGTCTAGCTTTTTAATCCAATCAGCCAGTCTGTGTCTTTTGAGTGGGGAGTTTAATCCATTTACATTTAGGGCTGTTATTGAAAAGTATTGTCTCACTCCTGGCATTTTATCAATTTTCATTTGGATGTTTTAAATATCTTTTTTCTTTGTTTCCCTTTTATTGTTTTTCTTTGGTGTTCTTTGGTTTTTGGAGGTGGTAAGGAACAGTTTCTTCCTCTCTCATTTGCATATATATGTTTTACCAGTAGGTTTTGTTCCTTCTTGTTTATTCATAGTAGTGTTTATCATTTTTTTTGATTCCAGATGCAGGACTCCCTTGAGAATATTCTTGTACGGTTGGTTGTGTGGGATGAACTCCTACAATTTTTGTTTGTCTGGGAAATACACTATTTATCCTTCATTTCTGAAGGGTAGCCTTGCTGGGAATAGTAGTCTTGGTTGTCAGATTTTTCCTTTAGGATTTTGAATATGTTATCCCATTCTCTTCTAGCTATAGAGTTTCTGTTGAAAAGTTTGCTGCTATTCTGATGGGGACTCCCTTATATGTGACTTGATTCTTTTCTCTTGCTGTTTTTAAGATTGTCTCTTTGCCTTTGAGTTTCGTCAGTATGACTATAATATATCTCCAAGAGGACCTTTTTGGATTCAATCTCTTTGGGAATCTTTGAACCTCCTTGATCTGAAGGTCTGTGTGTCTTCCTATACCTGGGAAGTTTTCTGCTATTATTTTGTTGAATGTTTCAGTGCCTTTTCCTTTCTCCTCTCCTTCCCAAACACCCATGAATCAGATGTTTGTGTGCTTAAGGTTGTCTGCTAGCTCTCTTAGATTTTCTTTACTTTTTTAGATCCTTGTTTCTTTCTTTTTTGTCTGTCTGGGTTATTTTGAAAAGACCATCTTCATGATCAGAAATTCTTTCTTCTGTTTGCTCTAACCTGGTGCTTAAACTCTCTCTCTCAATCTTTAATATTGTTGAATGAATCCTTCAGTTCCAGGAGTTCTGTTACATTCTTTTTTAAGGTATCAATCTCTTTCTAAATTTCCTCCTTCATATCCTGGGTAGTTTTTCTCATTTCATTGTTTTGTCTAACTTATTCTTCTTGTATCTCATTGAGTTTCCTTAATACTGTTATTCGGAATTCCTTTTCAGTCATTTTGAGGGTTTCCTTCTCTATGGAGTCTGGTACTTGAGAATTATTGTATTCTTTGGTGGTGTCATATTTTCCTGTTTTCTCATATTTCTAGTATCTCTACATTGATGTCTGCTTATCTGGTAGAGCAGTTTCTTCTTTAATTACTCTGGAGTGGACTTTGGGAAGAGAGACTACATCCTGTAGATGTGTTTTACATTGACCGTTGAGTAGGATGTTTTAGTATTGGCTCTGGATACATGCAGTAGTCTCGTCCCTGTGTGAATACTTTGGCCATATTCAGTGTTGGAGTTTCATCTGAGTGCCTCTGTGTTCTATTGATTCCTTGCTGAGGTTCTAACCTGTGTTAGGTTACTGAAGATGAGGGTAAGCTCTTGAGTTCTTGAGAAAAACGCCTGAGTTCCCTGTTACTCTTTGGCTGGGGTGGGTGACCTTGGGCAGGCTTGTTGGCATCCAGCTAGCATCCCATGACCCTGATGGGTGCACAGGGGTGTACTGGAGCTCCTCAGGTTGAATGGGTAACCATGGTGGGGTTTCTCTTTGCTTTTTCCTACAGGAAAAGGTTACTCCTTGGTCCTTGCTTCCCCTGGTTGGGCGATGGGTTGGTGGTGATTGGGAATTTTATTTCTTACTCTTTTTGGGTACCTTGGATTTCTGTATTCTCAGGGGGTTCCACGTGTGTCTCTCCCTGGATCAAGGCAGTCTCGTGGGTTGCACATGTACCTCTCACCCCTAGGTGTGCTACCAAGTGTGGCAGCATAATTCACCCTGTGGGTTGGCCACTGGTCATGGGTCTGCACTTGCTCACCTCTTTCCCCAGCTCCACTGGTGACTCTCCTTGTGTCAGTGCAGTCAAGTAGTTGGTGGGCTGCCTGCATGGCAGCCGTAGCTGCTTCTATGGTATTAAGCCACACTTTCAGTGATAGTGGCTGTGGCAGTGGTTTCAGGAGACCACCTGTGTGGAACTGGTATCTGTGGCAGCAGCTTCTTAGGTCCTATATGCTCTTGCTGTCTGTTGGCATGACTGTCTGTGGCTCTATCAATTGTTTATCTGTTTTGCTTATTATTAATCAGTTGATGAACATATATGTTGGTTGTATGTTTTGGCTTTATAAATAATGTTGCTATGAACTTTCATGTATGAGTTTTTGTGAAAACATATGTGGAATTGATGGGCCATATCGTAACTCTATGTTTAATTATATTTGAAGATCTGCCAGACCATTTTCCACAGTGGCTGTACCATTTTACATTCCTGCCAACAATGGATGAGAGTTCCTATTTCCCCACATCTCCACTCACACTTGTTATTTTCTGTCTCTTATTATTTTTATTATAGTCTTCCTGTGGGTGCAAAGTAGTATCTCATGTGGTGTTGATTGGAATTTCTCCAATGTCAAGCATTTTTTCATGTCATTATTGGCCATTTGTATATCTTTGGAGAGGTGTCCATTCAGATCCTTTGTCGTTTTTAATTTTTAATTTTTTCAGTTTTACTATTGAGCTGTAGGAGTTCTTTATATGTTCTGTATACAAGACCCTTCTCAGATATATTATTTGCCCACTATTTTCTCTCATTTTGTGCTTGTCTTTTCATTTTCTTGAGAACCTCATCTTTTTCTTTAAAACTTTTTTATTGAAACATAATTGATTATAAATATTTGTGGGGTACAGAGTTGAATATTAATACCTGGATACAACATGTAAGCTCAAATCAGGATAATTAGTATATTAGGCATTGCAAAATGTAATCATTCTTTGTGACCCTTTACCCACTTCTCATTACCCCCTCTTTCCCCTTTCCCATCTCTAGTAACCACAGTTCTGAGAACCTCATCTTTTGAATCTTAGTTTAAATCTCTTTCTGTTACATCATGGATCTTTTGGGTGAGAGACCTTATAAAAGTCCCCTCAGATGGAAACACACCACCATCACCACCCAATTGCAGAGTATTTATCTCTTATATATAATGTCTTTAGCTCTTTGCTGGCTGCTATAGGCTTATAGTATAATTTAAAGCCACAGCCCATTTCTTAAAATGTCTAGTCTTTCTGGAGAGATAAATTGGATAACATGGCTTGGTTTCAGGAGGCAAACAAACCTTGAGTCCTCATTATTTCCAAGCACGAAAGAGCTGAGGTGCGGTGTGTGCTATTCAGAACCTTCTTCTCTTCCAGGACTGCGGGGCCTGATGCTGTCGGTCATGATGGCCTCTCTCATGAGCTCCTTGACCTCCATCTTCAACAGTGCCAGCACCCTCTTTACCATGGACATCTACACCAAGATCCGGAAAAGGGCATCTGAGAAAGAGCTCATGATTGTAGGAAGGTAAATATAGCTTCCTCCTGCCATGTACCAAGCTTTCTTGAATGATCAGAGAGGTTCCATTTGTGCTACCCCTCAAGCTTAGAAGAATTGGCAGATGCCTTAGTAGAATGGGAATAACTTTTGTAGCTAGTTATATTTGCCCTTCAGTGGCATTTAACTTTAAATTAGAGATCATCAAACAATGGCCCTCTGGAGTTAAAAGGGACATAAGAGATCATCTAATCTCTCAGGCTATCAACAAGCAAAATGAGGCTCATCCTACGTAAACCCAGATAGTTTGGACAATGACAGAGCCAGGACTGGAATCTTCAGCTCACTAAGTCCTTGTCTGAGTCCCTTTATACTCTCCATGTTGTCCTTCTCAGCCCTTCACACTCACCATCTTTGAGGCCCAAATGCCTCTGATGCCTCAACCTGTAATACAACATTTTTCAGAACCACTGTAAAAGGTCAAATGAGGTTGTATTTGTGAACATGCTCCATAAAGTGTAAAACATCAAGCTATGTGCATATTTCTTATTGCCAATGGTCTAAAAGACACAACAGGATACGGAAAGCATCAAAGCATTGATACATGGATCAGTTGTGCTTGTTCTCATGCTCATCCATGGAGCAGATGCTCTGGATAGAGGATAACAGAAGCTCTGCTATGTCTATCCATGGGGCTAAGGCAGGTCACACCTCCTCAGGGCAGGTGGAACAAGTCCCTGAGATGTCAGTCAAGGGAAAGTTTCCCAGTAAATGCAGGAGGGGTCTGGGCTGCTACCTCATAAGTCTCATCAGCAAGATCAGGGTAAAGGAAGAGAAGGAAAAGTGGCTGGCAACTTTCAGGTGTCAAGAGACCTGGCACCTAAGGGAGATCTGACCAGGCAAGAGTCTATACTACTCTGTGCCATAGGAAGCCACCTGTTATCTTGGCTGATTTTTCCTTAGAAAGGCACTGATGTTTCCTGTTGTTCATATGGCTCATATGCAAAATGGGAAAGCAAACCATTTTGTGGCTTTGCTCAGGTCTAGATCCCATGGTCCTAAGACTATGTTGCGGCTTACATTTTTTGTGCATTCCTTAACTACTACCCTAAGGCTTGTCCCAGCCCTGGACAAACTCATAGTGACATGAAAAAATTCCAGACTCTGCTATGGAGACTGTAAGAGCAATCAGGGGCTCAGATAAGGGAGAGATGAACATGGCGTGATGTATCTGGGGGAGGCTGCTGGGGTAGGGAGAACCTGACCTGATTCCAAAATGGGGGTAGGATTTGGGTAAGTGGGGGCCAGTGGGAAAGGCATTCCAGAGGTAGAAATACTGAGTGAAAACATCGCTTTGTGAAGGTCTGTTTAAGACTCTTTTTGCCTTAAATGCAGGTAAGGAAATAATGGTTTTCTTTCTAATTAAATCAAGAGCACAAGTAAGAAGAGTTTGTAAGGGAATCTCCAATCTTTTCAGGACTTGAAATGAAGCTCAAGAGGAGGAAGGAGAGCTGGAAATACCTAGTAGTGGCCCTTCTTATTCAGGCTATTCCTTTATGAACTCTACTTGGCTAGTGTTTTTAACTTTGTTATAAAGAAGAGGAAAAAGAGGAGGAGAAGGAGGAGAAGAAAATAATAATAATAATTACTGTTTACTGAGTGCCTGTTGTTTGCAAGGTGTTTTAATATCACTATCCCTTATTCCAGCCTTGCAAGGTTGGTCATAGTCGCAGTATACAGATGGAGAACTTGAAACTCAGGTTAAGCAATGTGTTGTATGTCACAGAGAGAGAATAAGAATTTGAATCCAGGACTGCCTGGCTCCAAAATCCATACCCTTATTCCTATACTCTATTGCCTCTTCAAGTGGGATTCTCTTATGGTGGTGACTGGGCCTAGGTCACTATTGAAAGTCAAGTGCATTTCACTTACTCATAGGCACAGATAACTTTTCTATAGGCAGAATATGGAAGACAAAAGCCTCAAGAATAAATTTGCTAATTCTTTTTCCTAGCGGTGTTCATATTTGCTGGTGGTGTTTATAAATATGATACCTGGTGATATATCTTTATTCATATAGCGTTATTTATTGACACTCTGTTGTGGGGCTTTGATTTCAGGTTGTTCATCCTGGTGCTGATTGGCATCAGTATCGCCTGGGTGCCTGTTGTGCAGTCAGCACAAAGTGGTCAGCTCTTTGATTACATCCAGTCCATCACCAGTTACTTGGGACCACCCATTGCAGCTGTCTTCCTGCTTGCTATTTTCTGCAAAAGAGTCAATGAGCAAGTAGGTATCATTCTGGCATGTCCAGAAAAGCCAATCTGGCACAGAAGTTCCTACCTGGGTTTGTATATTCTCTGTGGAAAGGATTCTCTTTCCTAGAGATCTTAATCAGAAATAGATGTGCTGCTAAAGGTTTATATGGGAAAGCTTCAAGAGGCAGAAGGACCACGGAGCTCTCTGAGAGCTGAAATGAACTCCTTGGGAGTTGGTACTAGGTCCACATTCCCTCCAACTCCCCTGTCCTCCTTGCTACAGGCTCCCACAAAATGTTGTACATTTTCTATTGAATCTTGGTGATTTTGACCTGACTGTATGGCATCCCCTGGGAAGTTTGTGGCCTCTGGCTGAGTAGCTGCAGGGGAAATTCTAACATAAATTTCAGCAGTGGCTCTGCCATGCACTTGGCTTTCCAGCCAGCAGTTTTCAGGGCCCAGTGAAGGACAAATTCCTGGTGCTCAAGCAGTTTATACGTAGAACAATGTAAAGCACATAACAAATGAGGGATAAAATGAAACATGTAATATAAGTAGGAAGGGATTCAAGAAAAGCTATATCAGCATGGGCTAAAACAGTCAGGGAAGGCTCTGGGGAGGAGGTGGAGCTGGAAGGATTTGAAGCTGGAGAGGCAAGAGATGGCATTCAAGGCAGAGAGAACAGTACTTTTAGCCAAAAGTAGAAGGATAGGGGTGAGGGTGAAGGACTTATAAGGAATCCCACCTGGCACGAGAGGGAGTTTATGAATGTGAATAATGGAAAGGCAGGTCAAGGTTAGATTGAGAATGGCCCCTTTGAAAGCCAGGGTAAAGAATTTAGATCAACAGTGGTACACTATTGCAGATTTTAAAGTACAATGAAAACGATGACTTCAGATATGCTATAAAACTGAGGTGTTGCTTTGCTGTCTCTGTATCCAACCATCTACCTGCCTGGGAGGGTTGGGGAGGTAAGGAGGTGCTGACCATGTGGCTAATTGTCTGTAACAGTATAGACAATGACACATTTTTGATTGGAGACACTCCCTTTCTCCCAATGGGACAGAAACGGATGTACATCAGGGAAATACCTCACTTGAGTAACCCCATTTTGAAGTGCATAAATTACCATATGTGCCTCTCTTCCTTTAGGAAGATAGTCCACATTTTCTGGTGACACAATACCAGGTGTGCATATAAACACCTTTGAGAGATCAGAATTAAATCTGCAAGTCATCTTGATAGGCTAGAGAAATAGACACATATCGTGGGATAAATCTCAGTAGGGATTAGCAGAAAGCTGGCTTATTGGGAGATTTCTAAAATATAAGTTAAGAAAGTGTATCCAAAGCTCATCTGGGTATTGCAGCAGGCCACAGGCAGATTCAGTTCAGCAATGGAACAGGGCTTTCAAAAGATAAGCCTTAGAATTGAGATAGACTGTAGAGGTTCTCAACTAGGGGTGATTTTGCCCACCCCCCCTCTGAGGGGAGAGTTGGGAATGTATGGAAACATCTTTGATTATTGTCTACTATTATCTATTATCTACTATTATCTAGTGGGTAGAGGCCATGAATGCTTGTCAACACCCTACAGTGCATAAGACAGCACCCCCAAAGAATTATCCAAATGTCATAGTGCTGAGGTTGAGAAAGCCTTGGCTAGAGTTTCCAGGCAATAGCTGATAAAGATTGTAAGGTGATCCTCAGGACTGGTCAGGTACTGTGTTTGCTGAAGGGTGGTGACTCCAAGTTTTGAGGAAAATGACAAAGGCTACCAGAATTCTCAAGAGCCTCTTGAGAATAAAGCCTAAAAGAACAGAAAGAGGTTAATTGTCAAAAGATAGGGAAAGCCTTAGCAAGTTTTATCAATACTACTTACACAAACTGAAACCAACAAAATTTTTTTGGAGTGAACTAGTGTATAGGATAAATGGGGAATGTATTTTTTCTTTTTCCTTATTCATTTATTCATCTAGCAGACACTTCCAGATGACAGACATAGGGTGAGGCATTAGCAACAAAAAGTGGATGAAACCTGGTTCCTACCAGGGGCAAGCTCCCAGTTCAGATGAGGAGACCGAGAAATGAATGAGTGATTACATAGCAGTGGGGTTGGTGCTTTGACCACAGCAAGGAGGGTGTGCACCCATTGCTGTCTAGCTTGTTCTGTTTAAGTTAGAACAAGGTTACCAGGAAAGGAGAGTTTGTACTCTCTAAGACAGAGAGAATGACCTGTACAAAAACCCAGGGACATGAATACATGTAACATGTTTAAAAAATGGCTGGTAGTTTGGCACAGTTGAAATATAAAGTACAGGGGTGCCAATGGCTAGCAAAGGCATTGGTCAATACTTGACAAAATCAGGAAGGCTCCTTTGGGCTACCCTTCTGAGAGTGTACTCTGCTTTGTCACTGGCCCTCTTAAACTGTGGCCTCCAGGCTCAGACCTGGTCCTCTAGGTGAGAACTGACCAAAGGGAAAAAAAAACTTTGAAAAATTGTTCCATAATGTTTCTAATCTCTTAAAGGCTTCCATATTTCTAACATGCAAACCCAAAAGTTAATGTAAAAATACATAGTATAAGTTTATGTTCTCAAACTAAAAGTAGTGGCTTTGGATCTATAAAGGGGGCTGAAGAAGGAAGTATTATTTATATTTTGATGGAAAAATTTCTTTCTCTTCTATCCCTCAAAGACCCAATTTCTTTTTCCATGTCTTCAAGGAATGCAAATTACTTCAAAAGTAATTACTTTACATCTGAATGTACCTGAATCTGGAGACTGGTGGTGACAATAGCTGTGAGCAGGGAGGTTCACATTATTTTTCAAGTAAAAGGGAATTTTTGGAATTAGGCTTCAAGTTGATGTTCTATACTAGTTATTAGATACTTTACCCCATTATATTATGAATCCTTGTTTTAGAATCCAGGTGAAATCATGTCACTGTAACATGATAGATAGACCCACTGAACGCCTGACATCACATCCCTAGCCAGTGCTCTGGCTTCAGATGGCCTGGAGCTACTATCTCTCTCACCTTTATTCCTTTGCTTCTGTCCCAGGAAAGGTAGAATGTCCAACCGTTTTGTGGGCTCTGCATTAGTTAACCCAGGATTTTCTTTCACAGGGAGCTTTTTGGGGACTGATCCTAGGATTTCTGATTGGAATTTCCCGTATGATTACTGAATTTGCTTATGGAACTGGCAGCTGTGTGGAGCCTAGTAAATGTCCCACGATTATTTGTGGAGTGCATTACTTGTACTTTGCCATCATCCTCTTTGTCATTTCTGTCATCACCATTGTGGTTGTCTCCCTCTTCACCAAGCCCATTCCAGATGTGCATGTGAGTATCCTTTTGGGAGACCTGTCTTGCCCTTACTTCATGTTCATGATGCAACACTCTTGGTTGGCCTCAGTTCAGTTACACATCTCACACTCACATGACCAAAATAGTCTATACTTGCATTGATTTTGTGTAGAAGAATACAGGACAGAAAACACATTGTGCCTTCGTGGCAGTATTGAGCAATTGTCTTCAGCAGGAGTCCTCACAGAAGTCCACACTTCAGTCCAGGGGCTATTCTCTGGACCTTGCTCCCGAAGTGACAGCTCCGGTGCAAGAGAATAAGATGGCATGGGTAGCTTAGAAGCCCATGTCCCAAATAGGAACTGTTATTTTTTGTAATAGTCCCTTGGCCAAAACTCCCAGGGGTCCCAGCAAGGGATATGCCTAGTTACAAAAATCACTATACTCAGGGAAACCTAAAGTATAGTTTACCTCTTGATTTTTTTCCAGTTAGGCCACCAAACAGTTGCTTATAGAATTCAAGACATTTCAGACAATATCAAAGTCCAATTGATTCAAAACTTCAAAAATTGCCATTACTCTTCTTTAGCTCTAAATTCCCCCCATTGATTTAGAGTTCATTCATAGCCCTCCCAATGCAGATAAAGATTACCAGTTATGGGCTATATTTACCATAAGCAATGTAGTCTGGTAACCCAACACAGATGACAGTCCGCCTTTTCCAGGTTTCCAAGGGAACAGAGCTAGAAAGTTAACCCACTGTCATATTTATCCATAGAGAAAGGGGAAGGATTTTGTTAATACTTTGCTCACGCATACACAAATACAAGGGCCTATGGAATCTCTGAGACCTTCAACCTCATTGCCAAATTTTCGAGAGCTGTGACAAACTTTAATGTCAAACAAAGACTGCTTTGGTAGCAGCAGAACCAACATCACCACCATCGTGTGTATTGGTTAGGTCTGTCACAGGCTTTCTTTGTGTTGTATCAATTTCTTCCTCATGTCTCAGTCTATGAAAGTTTTGCAGCCCCAGACACATTTAGCTCTGTGCTTCCTCTTGAAGTAGAGAAAGCAAGATAGTCACCAAAGGTTATGGTTGGGATGAGCACATTGCATTGATTTTCAGACTTCAAGTTTCTGTTTCACATTCTAGACTATGTCAATAGAAACTCTGTTTCCAACTCTATCCTAGTCTATTAAGTTTATGGATTCTTGTCCCTGTAATATGACATAGTACAGAAATCTGATCTTGCATTGCTCTTCTGGGCAAATGGCTGTCTAGTCTTGTTAGTACCAGTGCTAAAGGCAACAAATTCATTTGGCACATGTAAAAAGAGTTTATTCATTCAACAAATGTTTCTATATTTGAGGAGTCTCTTAGCATCTGAATGTACAGTCATGCATCACTTAATGACAGGAATACATTCTGAGAAATTCGTTGTTAGGCAATTTCATTGTTGTGTGAACATCATAGATTGTACTTACACAAACCTAGATGGTATAGCCTACTACATACCTCCAATTCTATTATAATCTTATGGGACCACCAGTGTATACGTGGTCTGTCATTGACTGAAACATTTTTACCCAATTGAAACATTGTTACCCAATGTTGGGGAGCACGACTGTACATACATCATAAGGGCTAGTGTATAAGTGTGTACGATTTACATCTAAGTTCCCAACGTACTTAAAGAAAATGCTATGTTTTTGTTGGTACTGAGAGGACACATTTCTTGATGCATAGTTCTTTGTTCTCCCAACTTCTTGGCCTAAGACTCTATTTGGATCTTTCTGATCACCTGTCTGCTTCCTCCACAGCTCTACCGTCTGTGCTGGAGCCTGCGTAACAGCAAAGAGGAGCGTATTGACCTGGATGCAGAACAGGAGTATATCCAAGAAGCGCCAAAGGAAACCATTGAAATAGGTGATGTATAACTCAGAACCTATTCCCAAACCATAAAAATTACTCCTACAACAGCAAGACAACTCTCCTGAAGCCTTTACTAAATGCCTTTGTCAAAGCTCAGCTCTCTCCTCTACAGAGGAGTGGAGATGAGATGGATGAATGGGTTTTGAGAAGTTCACTCTGAGGCCTGCTCAAGGAGAGGAGGGAGGTGCAGAATCATCCCAGCTCCTTCATCCCTCAGATTTTACTGTGCTCAGTGAGTAAATCTCAGTGAGAAATTTGCCACTCTGCCTTGATTTGAGGCATGGTCAGGGACAAGAGAAGAGTCAGAGCTCTTATGACACAGCCTGTGAACTGGGAGCAGATGGAAATAAGGCTATGGTCAGTTCTAGGGACATCAGGGAGGATGGGATACAGGGTTGTGGGGTCCTATGTCTTACTGGCTTACTATTTCAAATTTAGAAAATCAAATTTCTCTGGAATCCTGGTGAGATGATTCTTACTGAGTACCCAGAGACTTATCCTTTAAGTCAATGCTTTCTTCAGTTTCAATTTTGCAACTTTTCCTTCCTACATGGGAGAGGCACATACATGTAGGATGATTGTGGAGGTGTGCGGCATGCAGAGGTGGGGAACTCAAGGTCATGTGTGTTTTACTTGGCTCTGGGCTGAGGTCTCATCACTCCATCTAAAGGAGAGCACACTTGATACAACAAACAAACAGAAAGGACATGGTTGGGGGGAGGGGGGAGGGAGAAGGGAGGGAGGTTTTGGTGATGGGGAGCATTAATCAGCTACAATGTATATCGACAAAATAAAATTAAAAAAAAAAAAAAAGGAAGTTAAAAAAAAATAAATAAATTAAAAAAAAAAAAATAAAGGAGAGCACAGATGCAGCAGAACAAATCTGGAATCTGGCCATCAGGAACATCATAGAATCCTAGCTCTGGAAAGGGCCCTAGAGATTATTTGGTATTATCACGTGATTTTACAGACACGAGAGGGAGAAGCGTTGAGAAGCATTGCCTGTGATCCCAGCTCTGGTATAATCTGCTCTTGATCTCTAAGGACCTTTCAGTCCTGAAACCTGTGACTTTTTGCAAGTACCGTGTCAGAGGGAGCATGGAGCCACAGGCAGCTGACCATGGTGCTGAAAACAGGCATGTTTTCTTGCTTCCCCGGAGCAGATAGGCATGAACATACCCCGTACTTCTACTACCTCCCAAAATGTCTCCACGTTGAGTGAGAATATCATAAACTTTAAAGGAACATGGGTGAGAAGTATTGAGTTGAGTGGTTTTAATGTGGAAGAAGAGATTATTTTTGCACCAGAGGGCAGACAAGACTGATGGGTGGGAAGAAGTCATGCAATTTTAACTCAGAGTAAGAAGTCAGGACAGTGCAGAGATAGATTGTGGGATTTGGAATCAGAAAAATCTGGCATTGAATCCTGACTTCTCTACTTAGTACCCTGGGCAAATAATTCCAATTTTCTAAAGTTCAGGTTTCTCGTGTAAAAGTATTCTAAATGATAGCCCACACCTCATGGCACAGTTGGAAACATAGAATGAGATAATGTTCCACTATCAGAATTGGCTATAATTATCACCATTATGATTGCTTTGAAGGAAGAGTTTTCTAGCTGAGTTGTTCTGGAAAGGGATGGGCAGCAAGTGTGCATCTATCAGGGATGCTACAGAGAGGACTCCCACACTGGCTAGAGAATTGGCTTGGTGACCACCGAGGTTCATGGCAGCACTAGTATTCTGTTGTTTCTTGATGAACTCATAGTAAAATCAGACTGAACACCCTATTTTGTTAAAACTTATTAAATAAACTAAGCTCTCTTGAGGGCTTCTACAGACCATGGGTGTCACACTATTCCCTGAGAAACAGCAGCACAAGCAAGCCTTGTAGCTGCATCATAACCATCACCATCATCAGCACCATCATGATTGATAATGATATGATAATAATATGTTTTAATTATAAATACGTTATTCTAGTTTGGTGTTTTATTTTAGCACTACATCATCCTTTTAAGGAAGATAATGCAAATATAATTCTTCCAACTTTACAGACAAGGAAAATGAGACATAGAGAGTTCCACAAGGCTAATCAATTTTTTATTGACCCCGATAATCATGCATTTCTCTCTTGAGCTGGTCAGTGAGCCCAACTCCTTGCTCCTTTTTATCCATTCTACTCTTTTGGTGGAGTGAATCAGAAGGGGGGGGTCTCTATTATGTGTGTGAGAGAAAAAAGAGAGAGAATGGAAGGAGACTAGCACTTCCTGATATCTGCTATGTGCTAAGTACTCTCTCAATGAATCATTAATCTCTCATTAAATCTTCATTAATAAAATGAAGAAGGTATTATTTATCCAATTTTACAGATGCCTGAAGATCAGAGGGGTGAATTAACAAGGCCATAAAGCTAGGTCTTGGTCTTAGTTCTGACTCATGTATGCAACTTGATCACTAAGGTTCATTCCAGTTCTAAAATTCTGTGTCTTTTTAAAGAAAAAATTCTGTGACTCACAAAAATGAGAAAGTGCAGAGCAGTGGTCTCTGGCCATGGTTCCATGGTGTTGAAAACACAGTGGGCTCACGTCTCGTGAGTGGCAGAGCTGGAATTTGAAACTAGGTCTGTCTACCTCCAGTGCCACACCTGGGCTCAGAGGAGGGAATCAGTTTCCTTGAAAAGCATCCGCTTTGAGTGTCAGGACCAGTTGGATGATTTGATTCAGCAGTGTTTGTATGCAAAATCAGATCTTAAGCCCTGGAAATGTTGATCACCGCTGCCCTTCATCAGGAGCTTTTCAGACCAGTCCCTACCACCTTTCTGGGTCTGTGGTGAAGCCTTAGAATTGACAGATGTAGTCAATGCACTCCTAAGTCATGCCAGCCTCATTGCTTTCCAGTGATGTAGCAAACAGATATGAGTATATGTGTTTCAGAGGTGGGTTTTCCATGTTCTTCATATGTCACAATATTCCCCAGCCCACTGTTAACATTTCTCTCTCATAAAACAATATTTGATCTGACTGTTCTAAATCAAAATGCATTTGTATTGGGACTAAGAGAGATAAAACTTAGGCTAGCTGATCATAAGGATGTAGAATCCATCTAGTAACGTTGGCTTGTAATTAATTAAGTTCATTTGAACATCTGTACCATTTCTATTCCTGAAAACAAGAAAGTTGGGAAATTTCTGCAGAATGGCGGATGCTGCATTGTATGGAATCTCCCCTGGAGAAACTTTTTCTATGCCATCCTACTTCTGTATCCAATAATCCTTTTATGCCTTTCCCCTGACACAGAAGTTCCCGAGGAGGAAAAAGGGTGCTTCAGGAGGGCCTGTGACCTATTTTGTGGGCTGGACCAGCAGAAGGGACCCAAGATGACTAAGGAAGAGGAGGCAGCCATGAAGCTGAAGCTGACGGACACCTCTGAGAAGCCTCTGTGGAGGACAGTAGTAAACATTAATGGCATCATCCTGCTGGCTGTGGCTGTCTTCTGCCATGCATATTTTGCCTGAGTCCTGCCTCCTGCTGCAGACTCGCTGAGGCTGGAATCTTTACTTCCTTTAATCCCATTCTGTGGTGTTGAGGGAAAACCAGTCAGTTGTAAATTTTGCCCGGTCGGATAAATGTGTACATGTGTAATTGTAGGCTAGCTGGAGGAAAACTCATTACTTTGCTCTTAACTTATGTATTTGAAGCCACCATGACATAGTCATCTGTACGTAGCAGAGCTGTGGAAGGAAAGTCCGCTCAGTCACACTCAAAGGCGGACCAGGAAACAGAAGCCCCGTGATGTCTGATGCAAGTCTGTCTCAGACAGATTCAGCATGTCAAGGTTGTTTGTCATCCTTGAATACAATTTTAAGAATTTTGGCCTCCCTGGTTCCTGCTACTTTCCCTGCCTGACTTCTTCCTCATATTTTTGAAAAAGAAAACTTTCCCTCATCATATCCTTGTCAAGTTTTTCCTGGCACAAGAAAAATCAATCTGATAAACTGATGCACACATGAAAGCTAAGGATGGGAGATTGACGGGGTCCTTGTCCTGGGCATTTGCTCTTTGAAGTGGGATCCTAAGGATGGCAGGACTTACCCAAAAGGGAGGGACCCAGGCACCAACCTCATTATCTGGGGAAGCAGATAATCTTGAGTCCCGGGGATTTTCTGACCTTCTTAAAAATGTCCATTGTGAGTTCCCCGTGTTCGGGATTTCACTCATTTGGGCATTTACTGTGACTAGAATATTTGAGCCACTCGGCAATGTTTGTTAACTCAGTGAATCATATGGACGTTTATTTATAAATTATTGCTTTATTTTCTATGTAAGGCTGGCCCTTAGTTAATCTTTTCCTGTGGCCGCACAAAGTAGACCCTCTGGTGACTATAATGAATTGGAATGCGTTTGCCAGAGGCCACTTTGTCTTACAGTGCTGATGTTGACATATGGGCTTAGAAGTTGACACTGTGTCATATGTTAGAGCAAATGCCCCTGCTGGGGGCATCTGCCATCTCAAAGCAGCTGTGTCCTCCCAAAACATTGAAATAATTAGCCAGAGCTCTCCCTCCCTGTGAGTTCGGGTGACTACAGCACTTCTTTTTTCAGGAGTTTCGATCGGTGATCATCTGGTGGTCATCAGTTGACAAGGGTAAGGGCAGGTGGTCTCAATTCCAGGTGCTAGTGCTCAACATTTCTCACTGAAAGGAGTATATCTCTTGTTGAACTGGTTTCCTAGGGGGAAATTATTTTAATTTAATTTACATTTAATGAATTAAGTCAATTTTAAAATTCCACCTGTGAAATCTCAATCATATTGTAACATAATCCCATTGAAGTTAAGAAAAAGTCATGATGTTAGTATTAACTGATTTTAGGCTAGTTTAGAAAAGAGCTGGGGGAAGTTCCTGGGTATAACAATGATTCAACAGGTAAAGGCATGGCTTTTTCTTATGGAAAGAAGAAAACACAGAGAGCACTATTTGAAGTGCCTTCTCATTCCCATTAAGCTAGAGAAGAGGGAAAAGTGGAGAACTTCTCATGAATAGTATTGCTCAGAGCACTCAGTTTTCTGTGGAGTTTGTGGTGTGTTTTGAGCTTTGAGAGGATAAAGGGAGAGGATCAAAAACTGGTGAATGGAGTGGACAGTGTAAAATATCTAAATTGTCCTGAATTCAGTTTCTGGCTTTACCAATGATCTACTGTGTATATTGTCAGAAATGATTTTGTCTCAACTGTGTATTTTTCTCTTTGAAAAATGGGACCTTGGTGCTTATAGCATCTACCTACCTCCTGTGGTTGTGGTGAGGACACTTTCAAAAGGAGATGGGAGATATGGACATGAAAGATACCATACAGATGTTATATTAAGCCCATAAATTAAAATATATTACTTTGATACAAATAAAAACATTAAGAACCCCTGACATCTTGATTCCCTGTTCTCTAGAGATTCTAGACAAATATTAAATGTATCTGTGGTGAGCATTAGTTAGCACAAGATATGAATTAGGAAGCAGGAGGCCAAGAAAATTGAGAATAGAATCTAGCTACTTGAACAATTCAAAAATATATAGCTAAGTTTGGAGATGATTTTCTCTACAAAACCTCTAGTAAACATGAGGTGAGTAACTCTACCTTACTGTTAGAATAGACTGGACCACTGGGTAACCAGGGACCAGTAAAAGATAAATTATACTAGAATAATCTCAGGGGTACACGGAAGAGCTATACTTTCCCTCAAATAGAAGATGGTGTTATACAGGGGGCAGTGACTGCTTATTAATGCTCAGTTTATAGAACTGAAAAATCATGATTTTTCACCCAAAGGCCCTGTCCACCCATGCCTTGCCTCACCCACAGGCTCTATATGGGTATGTTCAGCTTGTAATTCTATCTCCTTTTGCTGCATAACATCTACTTCAAATTATGTGTTCCATGGGAAACTCTGACTTGGAAATCCAAAAGATGCGTACTTAATTCTATCTGTGTTGTGGGCTTAATCATGTTGCCTCCAAACAATTACTCAAGCAAGCAGCCAGCAGAAACAGGAAGTTTAATAAAACCCTATACTTCTATACAATGTAGTCTGAAATGTGTTGTGGACCTGGGCCTCCCTCTACAAAACTGATAAACAGACAAAGTTGCTTATTATTCTAAATATATTTAATTCTCTAAGTGACTAAAGGAAAAGACACTTTCAATGGTTGTAGTCATCAATATGAAAATGTATGTGGACATACTTTTTCATCATTAATTGATGTGCTATCTCAGAATAATGCCTTTTTATATCATCTTACTAATTTGAAATAGAGCTTAACTTTTGCATAATGATTTTTATGATAATGTGTACGTTTTTGAATAAACTGACATTTCGTTTGTTAAACAAACAAACAAACAAACAAACAAAAAAAACAACAAAGCAAAACCAAACCAAACCTCTTACGTTGAATTCCTAATCCTCAGTTTCTCAGAATGTTACTACATTGGGAGACAGGGTCTTTAATGAGGTGATTAAGTTAAAATGAGGTCTTTAGGGTGGCCCTTAATCCAATATGACTGGTCTCATAAAAAGAGGAGATTCAGGACACAGACAGAAGGAAGACCATGTGAAAACACAAAGAGAGACAACTACCTACAAGCCAAGGAAAGAGGCCTCAGAAGAAACCAACCCCGTGGACAGCGTGATCTTGAACTTCTAGACTCCAGAACTATAAGAAAATAAATTCTAATATTTAAGCCACCCAGTCTATGGGACTTTGTTATGGCAGACCTAGCAAATGGATACTATCTGTAAGGAAGTAAGATCCTGCTCTGCGTTTTCTTAGATTCTGTATTTGTCTACTTGGCATCCATTTATAACAGGCCAATTATATTATCTATTTATTTCTTATTTCCTGTATTCTTGATGCTCTGGTATTTGGAGGGACTTACAGACTTGGGGAAAGACTGCCTCTCTCAGGGCTAGCCCTTTCTTAGAGACAGGAAAAGGCTTGGCTGGAAGCATGTGTTGCATATATAAACCAACCAATCCCACGTCTATATCCACAGTCTCCTTCTTATCTAACTTCCACACACCAAGCCAATATTTCCCCTGCCCTAAATCATCCCAGGGCCAGGTACCAGACAACTACAGACCGCTCTGATGGCCCAAAGCCTGCTGGAATTGTTCAAACTAGCCAATCCTAAGCTATTTACTCTGTCCTACCTTGCTTTTTCCACGGAAACTCAAATAAAGGTTGTGGCCTATTCCTTTCCCTCACTTCTCTCTCTTCACTGACCCTGATGCTTCCCCCATTACCCTGTGTGACTTGCAGTGACCCCCCTCTTGGGGACCTGAGATAATAAACTTCACAAATCCCTTCCACTTTTAATAGCTAGCTCAAACATCTGCAGGACATCTTCCGATAGCCTGTTGATCAGTAACTGCACTATCATTTCTTTAAAAGGCTCTCTGTCTCTTTCTTATCCTTTCTTCTGGCCCCTTTACCCTCTCTTCTTCTTCTATCTTTTTCCCCATTCTTCTCTCCTCAGTACTCATTTCCTTGGTCCCACTACATTATGGACCTCAGTGAACCTACATCACCAGTCTCTTGAAACTCACCATCAACTGGAGCCCACAAGGGCACACCTATGTCGCCCAAAGCTATGCTGATTCAACTTGCTGCAGCAAGGGAGAAATTAAAACAGAACTTTAGCTTCTCACAAAACAGAAGAGATGGAGTTATGGGACTTTGAAGAAGGGTAGAGTTTAGGAAGAATTTACATGAAGCCATGTTTTGTTAGGCTCAAAATAAAGCAGAGAGTATGACTAAGGGGTTAACATGAAACTTGGTCTGAGAAGAAAACTCAGTGTTCCTGTTTATTTTGGAAATTCAAAGTTGAGATAAATATGAGAATGTTATATTGAAAACCCCTTATCTGAAGCTGTGCACTATGGTTGGAAATTGAGGCTGCTTCTTTTTCAGTGATGCACATGATTTGGAACCTTCAGGCACCAGTGAGATATTTCATTCTCACTTATATAATTTCAAATAGCAAAGAGTTTCAGTTTATGCTTTCAGAGAACATGTTTTCAGCACCACATCCTTGATGTTAATCAACACAAGCTGTTCTTACAGGTTCACACTTCTTGCTTCTCATTCTCACAACTCAATTCTGGACCCTTTAGGGCCAGGTTTCCAGAGCCTGGTGCTGGAAAAGAGGCCCAGCCTTGGTTAATTTTATGCTCAGGCTCCAGCTTTGATATCAAGCTCCCCCTCCCTGAACTTATAAATTACTCAGAATTTATGTAAAGAAGGGGTCATGTCTGGGTGTAAGTAAAACCAAATGTTTTTCCTCTGCTCTTATACGACAACAATCAACACAGGAGACCTCTATGACCTCTGGTTACAGAGGAGTATGTGGAGATTTCTCCCCACCAACAACCAATCAGTTCTCCAGATTCAATTCAGTTCTGACACTATCTGCCCAGAGATATATCAGATCCCACAGTTCCACAAGACTGTCCCTTCCCCTTCAGATGCCAATTGCAAGCTCCATTTTGTTTCAATAGTGCTTCTGACTGCCTGGCTATAAATTGGGGTTCCCACAAACCCCTTCTTGGGTTCAATTAATTTGCTAGAGTGGCTCACAGAACTCAGGGAAATACTTACTTGTGTTTATTGGTTTATTATAAAGAATATTACAAAGGATAAGATGAAGAGATGTATAGGGCAAGGTATGGGGAAAGGTGGATGGAACTTCCACACCCTCTCTGGGCATGCCACCCTCCAGAAACCGCCAGGTGTTCGGCTATCCGGAAGCTCTTCCAACCCTGTCCTTTTGGGTTTTTATGAAGGCTTTGTTACATAGGCATGAGTGATTAAATCATTGGCCATTGGTAGTCAACTTAAACTTCAGCCCCTCTCTTTCCTGGAGGTTGGGGGTTGGAATAAATGTTCCAACCTTCTAATCCTGCCTTGGTCTTTCTGGTGACCAGCTCCAATCCTGGAGCTACCTAGGGGCTGCCAGCCATTAGTCAACTAATTAGCATACAAAAAGACATTTATTACTTTGGAGATTCCAAGCTTTCAAGAGTTGTGTGCCAGGAAATGGAACGAAGACCAAATATATATTTCACAATATCACACTGGGACAGAGAAGCACAGCCTTCAACCATGGCCAGCACTTGAAGCCCCGGCCCCATGATGAGGCCCCCGGAGTCAGAGCTTCTTCCTAGAAGATTGAGAAATGAGCTGATTGCCTGTGAGTGAGGGTTTTTCTCTCTCTCTCCCTGAATAAAAAGCCCTGTTTAGGGCTGGGTCTCCTTCAAAGCTATCTTTTGGGCTAAGGCCACACCAAGAAAGTAGGAGGCTGCCTATCCCACATGGTTCAAGTTGAGAGAAGAAAGTCTATCAGCCCAGAAACAATTCTCCATCTGCCTGTTGCTTATGAAAAATTCCATTGAGATTCTCTGGTTGAATGGTAGAATGTTGGTGTGTTTCAACTCATTGCGCCTTATGTCTTTGCCCAATATCAATCCTTCCCTCTACCCTTTTCCACTGTTATTAAGATCATAAGGTTATAAATGGCCTGTGTAATGGTTAAGAGCATGGAATTTTCAACCTGACAAAACAGGTTGAAATCTTGGCTCCTTGTCTTATTGGCTGTGTGGCCTTGGGCAGTGTACCTATGTTTTTTTAACGGAAGTTTTCTTATCTGGAGAATGTGAATAACAGGACCTGCCCCACAGAATTATTTTGAGGCGTTAGTGTGACAGTGCTTTGCATAGGGCTTGACACATTATATTTCCCAAATGATGATTATCTCTTTTTAAAATAACTATTCACCATTTTCTCATCTAACATCAGCTGCTATATTATGAATCAGAGACTAGGAGAGCAAGTCCCTTGTGTGTAACGATAGTAGAAAGCTATTTAATGTGACTTTTAGGAATAATGAATAAAATAATAACTTAGCCTCACATATATTATGCGAAGTGCTTTTGCATATTGCATTTAACTGTCACCTTGAGCCTGTAAAAGCAGACCTTTTCCAGAAGAGAAAACAAGTCTAGAGAGACCAAGACACACTTTAAGCATGGGACTAACATTGATTATTAAAAAATTTTTTTATTTATAAATCTAATTGTACATATTTGTGGGGTATAAAGTGTTGTTTCAATACATGCATATATTATACAATGACATTGATTACTGATGGGAAGCTAAGTCTAAGCCAATGTGCCCATATTCTCTCTCAGTATACAAATTCTGCAGGAAGATTTATCTCCAATTTATAGATGAAAAAACTGAGGTTCTGAGTGATTAAGTAATAAGTCTAAGGTCATACAATTGGATGGAGGTTCAGGACATTCAGGACATGATTTTAAGTTCATACTTATGCGATGTGAGCTCTAGGTTCTGTAACCTTTCAGCTGGCCAAATGACCAAGATTGTAACTAAGATGAGGTTATATTTTTCTTTGAAGTGTCTGAAACTCAAAGAGGCAAATAGTTCCAGGAGGGGTAACAATCTGACTTAATCTGCACTAAGGCATAGGGGATTGGTATTAGGTTGCAAAAGTTTTTAAGAAGTGTATCTCGGGTCTCTTCTCTTGGATTCCAGAAGGGCATATCTCTTTTTGCCAGTGACATCATTAACAGACTTTGTGGGGCTGGCTGGAATGGGAGTGGCTTCAAGGCATTACTTGTGCAACACTTGAATGGAGTGTAAGTGACACCACAGACTTCCACTTTTAAATCAGTTTTATATCCAAACATATTGGTCTGAGGATGTACCTTCTTTGCTTTTGGTTTCGATTTTTGACTTCTTATGGTTCATCCCACAGGGACCAAACTAGCCTGACATTCAAGACCATCCCCATGTGCCATCAGTGTCCCTGGGCCATTCCCACCCTTTTTTTATTACCCTTGTCCAAGCATTTGATCAACTAGTTACTCTCATCATGAATATCCCTTTTGTCCTATTCAAGCCTCATCTTTAGTCTGTAATGAACTTTAGTCTGGAAAATCTTGACCATTGTAGTTCTCATATCTCTTTTGCTTGAATTATTACACGTTGAATTCCTGTCAACATGTGACATTCCTCCTATGTGTGCAGTAACTCTAATAGGCCCTAGAAACACAAAGATGCAAAACGCAGAGTCTAGTGCTTTGGCAAGGTCCATTCTAGTGGGGGAGACAGATGTGAATTCTAGGTATTGTGGCAAGAACGATGATGGCTCTCTAGGAGGACATCTGATACAGACTGGGGATGAAGAGAGAGTTTCAGGAGAGCCTCCCAGGAATAATATCTAGATGATACCTAGGAATGAGTGCAAAAAAATCAGAGGGGGTCTGAACAGGTCATCAACAGGCCGTTAATAACTAGATGATTTAGGAGATTTTAAGTAGAATCTATAAGTCCTTGTAGTTCTAGTTTTCTTCAAATTATTTCTTTAGCAGAATTTTTGTCTCTTAAATGGATTAAAAGTTCCATAAGTGCAGACACCATGTCTTCTTTTTTGACAGTCCCCCCATCACTGAGCACAATGTGAGACACATAAATATTTCTTGAGTGAACTGAGTATTCTCCTGCACCTTAACTTTTTCTACTGTGTGTATATGCACTTATGTACTTCTGTAAAGAGTAGAAAAAGTTGGGTAATGATAAAGTTGGGTAATGATAATCATGCCAGTCCAAAACAGACTCAAGACATGACTTTAAGTCATTGAAAATGCCTCAGCCCCTCCTTGGTTGAGGACTATGCCACTAGAATTGCCTTCACAGACTCTGGGTTCTCAGGAATGCAGCCAACCTCCAGATGCATAGACAGACATGCCCTCTGACTTGAGCAAGTGATATTATCAGGCTGCAAAGAGCCCAGTAGCTCCTCTTACAGCTGTGTGACGTTGGGTTTCTTCAGTCTCTGTAAGCCTTGGGTTCCCTATCCAAAAGACAGGAATAAATATGCTAATTGTATTTGCTTCATCTGGTTGTTGTGAAAGCAACATGAGTAACATATGCGAAAGCTCTTTGTAAACATAACATATTAATGCAAGATTTTATTATTATCATTACCATAATTATATGGCAAGACTTGAGGGCCACTGAGAATATTCTTCTGTCCCCGAATATTTCTCTCATTGCTTTGACATCTTGCCTATAATTCCCACTGTATTAGTACATTTCTGTTGCTTATAACAGAAATACTTGAAACTGGGTAGTTCATAAGGAAATAGAATTTATTTATTATAGTTCCAGAGTCTGGGAAGTCTGAAGTTTAGGGAACACATCTGGTGAGAGCTTTTTCCCAGTAATGACTCTATAGCAATGGAGGGTATCACCTGGCAAAATGGCTGAGCAAGAGAGAGTAACCTCCTCACTTACTCTCCTTTTAAAGCCATCAGAACCATGACCATTACTCCATGAGTGGATCAATCTATTCAAGAGGGTGCAGTATTCAAAATCTAATCATCTCTTCAAGGCTCCACCTTTCAATTACCATAATAAGATTCTCTACCTTCTTAACACTGTCATAGTGGGAACTAAATTTCCAGTATATGAAAATATGGGGGACACAGCACCCACCATTCATTAATAGTTCCTTTTCATAGGGATTATGTTGTCTTTCAGAAGCAATGTTGGGCTTGGACCCCTTAGCTTCTGTCTCTTCTTACTACGCATTGCAGGTCATATATTAAACCTCAGCACGAGGTAGGCTCTGGTTTATGGTACCCAGCAGAAAGAGAGCCTGGGGTAGTCTGAGAGATATAAATGGGTCATGTGTGGTAGGATTTCAGTCAGGATCCCTACCTCCCACCCCCTCAAATCAGGGGCAATGAAATGGTAAGACCCTCTAACAAATCCTCTTTAACTTAATATTCTTTTCATATTTTTTTTTTGCTCTTTTTTCTATGGTTGGTTCTAGGGTGGCTGTTTGTTCCTATGACATCAAGGTGGGAATAAATATCTAAAGTTGGGTGCTCTGTGCCCATCTGTCAGGTATACTCCATACATGTGGCTCAATAGTAACACCCATATACAGTCATTACCTGGCCTGGTTCTGACATATATAGATGCGTGAGATCCCATTCCTTTCCTTGAGTGGTTCACAGTGGAGGATGTGGCTTTACCCAGGTGAGCAGATGAGTAATGATTCTGTGTCCCTGTGTGATGAGCATCAAGATAGAGGGAGGTCAAACTGTGGCAGGAATTTGAAGCTGCTTCTGAACTTCCAGAAAACCTTCACAGAGGGAACGTCTGACTTGAGTCTTGAAGGATAAGTGACACTTATCTGGATACAGAATTGGGTCATAGTTAGGCAGAGGAAATGGTATATAAAGTCAGGAAAAAAACAAACAAACCCGGCTTCATGTGTTTTAGCAAACAAATATAGTTAAAATAGAGGATTCACGAGGGGAAGAGTGGTGGGAAATGAATCTAAGCTGCAGCTAATGTACAGGTTGGTGCCAGACTGTGAAAATCTTATGTTTTATCCCAAGCCTAGAATATTTGTCCTTTATCTGCTTAGAAACTGGAAGCTGGGAGGCCTATAGGCCACAAATGACAATTTTAGATTCAAAGATTAGGAAGCCCTGTTCTGTTGGCTGAGAGAAAAATAGACTCAAGTGAGGGATCTACTTGTAATAGAACGACCAGGAAGTTTATGTATTGATTTATTTTTTCCTGGCTGGCTGGTATGGGGATCTGGACCCTTGACCTTGGTGTTATCAGCACTACACTCTCCTAAGAGAGCCACCGTCCAGCCCCTCTCCAGGGTTTAAATGAGACCTTGTGAGGCTCTAGCCAATGAAAGAGAGAAGAGATACTATAGTTTGAACAAGCAGTTAGAAAAAAAAGACAGTAAAGACAGTCAGAAAACAAGATGATGATGATAAAAATAAAAATATTAATAGCATCAATTCACATTTGAGAGTTTACTTATATGCTAGACAATGTTCTAAGAGTTTGACATATATTATCTTATTTCATCATTACAACATTCCTATGAGGTAGAGTTGAAGCTCAGGGGGTTAACTCATTTTTTCAAAGTTACTCAGTTATTAAGGAGTAGAGCTGAAATTCTAACCTAGGTATCTGACTCGTAGGTATCTGAGTTTTATTTCTTAATATTGTATTATACTTTCTACTCAAAGTTATTCAAAGGGAAATCTAACTTGTTGAAATAGGACACTTGGATAATGGGCTAAGTAGCAGAATGAACAAAGCTTAACTAGACTTACCCTGCAAGCAATGCTTAAGGGAGTCCTTCAGGTTGAAATGAAAGAACCCTAGGCAGTAACTCAAAGCCATGTGAAGAAATAAAGATCTCTGGTTATCTTAGTCTGTTTGGGCTGCTGTAACAAAATACCACAAACTGGGTAGCTTATAAGTTTGTTTCTCATAGTTGTAGAGTGTGAGAAGTTCAAAACCAAGGAGCTGGCAGACTCAGTATCTGATGAGGGCTTCCTTTCTCAATAGATGGCACATTTTCACTGTGTCCTTACATGGTGGAAGGGCCAAATTTTATAAGGCACTAATCCTATTTATGAAGCCTCTCCTCTCATGACCTAATCACCTCCTAATATCTCTACTTTGTGGGTTAGAATTTTAACACGATTTTTTTGGGAACACAAACATTCAGACCATAGCACCAGTAAAGACAGTATATGGGCAAATATAAAAGCCTGTATTATTGTATTTTTGGTTTGTAACTCCAGTTTTTATTTCCTATAAGATTTAAAGATAAAATGGAAAAAATTTCAATCTATGTATGTAGATTTATATTACACAATGCACAGAGTTTGCATTATACTTATATGTTATACTTTGTGTAATTTGTATAATTGTAAAATGATCAATTGTATAATTGTTAACAATAAAATAATTACAATTTGTATAATTGTAACATGTATAGAGATATAATTTGTGACAACAACCACATAAATTGGGGAGGATGGGACTGTACAGTAGTGCATGAGGGTACTTCAAAAAGTTAATGGAAGGATTCACATTATCTTTTAATTCTGCGTTTCCATGAACTTTCTGAAGTACTCTTGTATTAATCACGTTTCTGATAGTTTTACTGTCTAGTGTCTTGCTGTCCTTGGACAGACTGACTCTCCTAGGGTAGGCCAATACCTAGGGATAGTAAATGACTCACATTTGAACATACCTTTTATATGCAAACTAACCAACTCAGAGCCCACACACATCAGCAACCTCCTTGATCAGGCTCATACACTCTGGGCCACTATTATTCTGTCCTAGTTACTCCAGGGCCAGGTATCAGACAACTAGGGGTATCCCCTACACCCTGGAGCCCACTGAAATTGTTTAGACTAGCCAATCCTGCTTAGTCTGCTTACCTTGCCCTGCCCATTACTCCCCATAAAACCAACAATAAATGCTCTTGCCTACATTTCCTTCCAGTCCCTCTGCCTTCTGAGCAACCCAAGTGCTTCTTCTGTGGCCCTGTGTGGTGTGGCATGCCCCCTTCTACTGGGAACTGTGAGTAACAAATTATCTTTTCAGTGGCAATGTCTCCTGATTTGCTTACCTCATCATACCTGAATAATAATAAAGCCTACATTTTTAAAAAGAGAAGTTTTGTATGCTTTTGAAGTTGGCATCCATTCAAAATAGATTATGGTAACATTAGGATATTAAATGTGGTCCCCATGGTAATCACAAAGAGTATATGTAGAAAATATACACAAAAAGAAATGAGAAGAGAATCAAAATAGTTACTACAAAAATTCTACTACTAAACACAAAAGAAGTCAGTAATGGAGGAAATAAGAGGCAAAAAATGTACAAGATATACATAAAACAAATAGCAAAATGGCAGAAATAAGTCCTTTCTTATCAGTGGTTATTTTGAATGTAAATGAATTAAACTTTCTAATTAAAAGGCAGAGATCAGCAGAATGGGTAAAAAGACATGATCCTACAGTATGTTTTTTTTCCTTCCAAATAGTATTTTATTTTGTCAATATACAATGTGGTTGATTATTGTGGCCCATTACCAAAACCTCCCTCCCTCCACCCTCTCCCCCCTCCCTCCCAACAACCTCCTTTCTGTTTGCTTGTTGTATCAACTTCAAGGAATTGTAGTTGCTCTGTCTTCTTCCCTCCTCCTACCCCCCAGGTTTTTGGTGTATTTATTTATTTATTTTTAGCTCCCACAAATAAGTGAGAACATGTGATGTTTCTCTTTCTCTGCCTGACTTGTTTCACTTAACATAATTCTCTGTACGTCCATCCACATTGTTGCAAATGGCAGTATTTCATTCTTTTTTATAGTGGAGTAGTATTCCATTGTGTACATATACCACAGTTTCCTTATCCACTCATCTGATGATGGACATTTGGGCTGGTTCCAACTCTTAGCTATTGTAAATAGTGCTGCAATGAACATTGGGGAACAGGTATACCTTCGACTTGATGATTTCCATTCCTCTGGGTATATTCCCAGCAGTGGGATAGCTGGGTCATATGGTAGATCTATCTGCAATTGTTTGAGGAACCTCCATACCATCTTCCATAGAGGCTGCACCATTTTGCAGTCCCACCAACAATGTATGAGAGTTCCTTTTTTTCCACAACCTCATCAGCATTTATCATTTGCAGTCTTTTGGATATTAGCCATCCTAACTGGGGTGAGATGGTATCTCAGTGTGGCTTTGATTTGCATTTCCCGGATGCTGATTGATGTTGAGCATTTTTACATGTGTCTGTTGACCATTTGTATATCTTCCTTTGAGAAATGTCAATTTAGCTCTTTTGCCCATTTTTTAATTGGGTTACTTGTTTTTTTGTTGTAAAGTTGTTTCAGTTCTTTGTATATTCTGGATATTAATCCTTTGTCAGATGTATATTTTGCAAATATTTTCTCCCACTCTGTTGGTTGTCTTTTAACTCTGTTAATTGTTTCTTTTGCGTGCAAAAGCTTTTTAGTTTGATATAATCCAATTTGTTTATTTTTCCTTTGGTTGCCCATACTTTTGAGGTTGTATTCATGAAGTCTGTGTCCAGACCTACTTCCTGAAGTGTTTCTCCTATGTTTTCTTTAAGAAGTTTTATTGTTTCAGGGTGTATATTTAAATCCTTAATCCATTTTGAGTTGATTTTAGTATATGGTGAGGGGTATGGGTCTAGTTTCATTCTCCTGCATATGGATATCCAGTTATCCCAGCACCATTTGCTAAAGAGGCAGTCTCTTACCCAGTGAATAGGCTTGGTGCCTTTGTCAAAGATCAGATGGCTGTAGTTGTGTGGGTTGATTTCTGGATTCTCTATTCTATTCCATTGATCAGTGTGTCTGTTTTTATGCCAGTACCATACTGTTTTGGTTATTATAGCTTTGTAGCATAGTTTAAAGTCAGGTAGTGTTATGCCTCCAGCTTTATTTTTTTTGCTCAGCATTGCTTTGGCTGTATGTGGTCTTTTGTTATTCCATATAAATGTCTGGATAGTTTTTTTCATTTCTGAGAAAAATGTCATTGGAATTTTGATGGGGATTGCATTGAATTTGTATATCACTTTGCGTAGTATGGACATTTTCACTATGTTGATTCTTCCAATCCAAGAGCATGGGATATCTTTCCATCTTCTTGTATCCTCTCTAATTTCTCTCAGCAGTGGTTTGTAGTTCTCATTATAGAGATTTTTCACCTCCTTGGTTAACTCAATTCCTAAGTATTTTAATTTTTTGGTATCAGGGTGACGTTTGCTTCATAGAATGAGTTTGGGAGAATTGCTGCTGTTTCAATCTTTTGGAATAGTTTGTAAAGAATTTGTGTCAATTCCTCTTTGAATGTTTGGTAAAATTCTGGTGTGAATCCATCTGGTCCTGGGCTTTTCTTTGTTGGGAGCCTTCTGATAACAGCTTCAATCTCCTTTATTGTTATTGGTCTGTTCAGATTTTCTACATCTTCTTGGCTTAGTTTTGGTAGCTTGAGTGTGTCCAGAAATTCATCCATTTCCTCCAGATTTTCAAACTTTTTGGCATATAGTTGTTTATCGTAGTCTTGGATGATTTGTTGTATTTCAGACATATCAGTTGTAATATCACCTTTTTCATTTCTAATTTTTGTTATTTGAATCTTCTCTCTTATTTTTTTAGTTAGCCATGCTAATGGTTTGTCAATTTTGTTTATCTTTTCAAAGAACCAACTTTTTGATTGATTGATCTTTTGTATCATTTTTTGGGTTTCAATTTCATTAAGTTCTGTTCTGATCTTAATGATTTCTTTCCATCTGCTAACTTTGGGTTTGGATTGTTCTTGCTTTTCTAGTTCTTTAAAGTGAAGTGTTAGGTTGTTCACTTGCCATCTTCCCATTCTTCTGAAGTGAGCATTTAATGTGATAAATTATCTCCTTAGTACTGCTTTTGCAGTATCCCACAGGTTTTGGTATGATGTATCATTATTTTCATTAGTTTCAATAAATTTTTTGATTTCCTGCTTGATTTCTTCTTGGACCCATATGTCATTAAGTAGAATGCTGTTTAATTTCCATGTGTTTGTATAGTTTCCAGAATTTCATTTGTTATTGATTTCTAATTTTAATCCACTGTGGTCCGAAAAAATACATGGAATTATTCCAATTGTTCTGAATTTCTTGAGACTTACTCTGTTACCTAACTGTGGTCTATCCTGGAGAATGTTCTATGTGCTGATGAGAAGAATGAATATTCTGAGGTTGTTGGATGGAATGTTCTGTAGGTATCTGTCAAGTCCAACTGGTCTAGTATGTTATTTAGCTCTTGTGTTTCTCTATTGATTCTTTGCCTAGATGATCTGTCCAATATTGATAGTGGGTGTTAAGGTCCCCTGCTATTATGGTATTAGTGTCTATTTCCTTCTTTAGGTCTCACAGAGTTTGTTTTACAAATCTGGCTGCTCCGACATTGTGTGTGCATATATTTATGATTGTTATGTCTTCTTGATGGATCAATCCTTTTATCATTATGTAGTGTCCCTCATTATCTCTTTTTATGGCTTTTAGTTTAAAGTCTATTTTGTCAGATATAAGAATAGCTACTCCAGCTGGTTTTTCATTTCTGTTTGCATGGTAAATCATTTTCCATCCTTTCACTCTTAGTCTATGTGAGTCTTTATGGGTGAGGCGGGTCTCTTGAAGGCAGTATATAGTTGGGTTCTCCTTTTTAATCCAGTCAGCCAGTCTGTGTCTTTTGATTGGGGAATTTAAGCCTTTTACATTAAGAATTGTTATTGAAAAGTGTTGATTTACTCCTAGCATTTTATTGATTTTTGTTTGGATGTCTTAAGTGTCTTTTGTTCCTTTCTTTCTGATTTACTGTTTGTTTTCACTATTTGTTGGTTCCTTGGGTTGTAGATAGCCTTTTTGTTTGTTTATTTTCTCTTCATGGATGCCATTTTTATTATACTCATGGGTTTTGATTTTTCTTGGGTTTTTATGGCAGTGGTAGCTATTTTTCAGGAACCAAACCCAGTACTCCCTTGAGAATTTCTTGTAATGGTGGTTGTGTGGTAGTGAACTCCCACAGTTTTTGTTTGTCTGAGAAATACTGTATTTGCCCTTCATTTCGGAAGGATAGCTTTGCAGGGTAGAGTATTGTCGGCTGGCCATCTCTGTGTTTTAGTATTTTGAATATATCATCCCATTCCTTTCTGACTTTTAGGGTTTGTGATGAAAACTGTGATGTTAGCCTGATTGGGGCTCCTTTATAGGTGATTTGACGCTTCCCTCTTGCAGCTTTTAAGATTCTCTCTTTCTCTTTGAGTTTTGCCAATTTGAATATAACATGTCTTGGAGAAGACATTTTTGGGTTGAATACATTTGGGGATCTTTGAGCTTCCTGAATCTGAAGATCTGTGTATTTTCTAATAACTGGGAAGTTTCCTGACACTATTTTGTTCAATATGTTTTCAATCAATGTCCTTTTTCCTCTCTTTCTTGAATACCCATGACTCAGATATTTGAGCGCTTAAGGTTGTCTGATATCTCTCTTAGATTTTCTTCAATGTTTTTAATTCTTTTTTCTTTTTCTTTTTGTCTGCCTGTGTTATTTCAAACAACCCATCTTCAAGGTTAGAAGTTTTCTCTTCTACTTCTGCAAGCCTGCTGGTTAAACTCTCTGTTGTGTTTCTTATTTCATCGAATGAATTCTTCAGCTCAGCAAGCTCTGCTACATTCTTTTTCAGGGCATTGATTTCCTTGTACATTTCTTCTTACAGGTCCTGTATACTTTTCCTCGTTTCATCATGTTGTCTAGGTGAGTTTTCTTGTATCTCATTTAGTTTCCCTGGAATTATTGCTCAAAATTCCTTGTCAGACATTTCAAGGGCTTCTTGTTCTATAGGATCTAGAGCTTGAAAGTTATTACCCTTTGGTGGTGTACTTTCTTGATTTTTCATATTCCTGGTATCTTTCCTTTGGTGTTTAGTCATTGTGGCAGTGGGTTTCACAGTCCACTAGTTTGACACTATTGTCCGGCTAGGATCCTGCTGGTGCTGCCAATTTGGCATGGCTACCTCACCGTCTGCTTGGTTGTCCCCTGGCACCTCAGGTGCATGGTCTCATCAGGTCTTCGGCCTCTCTGAGAAGGTACCTCTCTGGTCAGCACACACTCGGCTGAGCTGGGGATGGGGTCTGACGGTGCTGAGGCATACCTGGTTGGTTGCGCATTGGCGCTACAGGGTGCATGGTCTCCGCAGGACTCAGGCCTCTCCAGCGGGGTGCCTCTCTGGTTGGTGCACACTCGATCGGGGTGGGGATGGAGTCTGGTGGCAGTAAGGCCTACCTGCTAGTTCACATGCTGGTGCCGTGGGGCACATGGGCCTCTCTGGCGGGGCGCCTCTGTGGTCAGTGTGCACTCGGCTCGGAATCAAACTTAATGTTCATTCACAGATGAATGGATAAACAAAATGTGGTATGTACATACAATGGAACATTATTCAGTCTTACAAAAGAAGGCAATCCTATCACATCCTGCTATATGGATGAATCTTGGAAACATTAAGCTAAGTGAAGTAGGCTAGTTACAGATAGACAAATCTGTATAATTCCATTTACTTGTATATGAGTTATCTAAAATCATGAAGTTCATAGAAACATAAAATAGAATGATGGTTGTCAGTGGCTGGGGAGAGAGGGAAATGGAAAGTTGTTATTTAATGGGCATGGAGTATCAGAGTTGCAAGAAAAAGAATTTTTGGGGATGTAGTGCCCATTGATGTGAATATACTTAACACCACTGAAGAGTACACTTAAAATGGTTAAGATGGCAAATTTTATGTTATGCATTGTTTACTAAAATTTTTTATAAAAGAAGGTATGCTGGATATGATGGGAGCTAGTGAAGCATAGGCTCTCAACATGAGGTGCATAGATGACAGTCTGGGTGTATGAAAGCGAGTAGGAGAAAATACCATCCGCATTTTCTCTCATCTCCTGCTGAACAGTAGCATGTTCATCCCCTTGGAATGTTGGCCACAAACTACAGCCATAGCGGTAGTGGCACCACTGGCAGTGGCTGTGACTGTGCCATCAGTGGAAGTCACAGTGTCTATCATGGTGGTCACAGAATCTCCAAATACCATTTATTCTTTTCCTTCTTCTGAATCACTAACTGTAGCTCTATTGCACGAATAAAAAAGTGCAAATTTGGCTTAAGACTATTCAACATAAAAATAAAAGTATTTAAAACCCAACTGGTCTGTAAAATGAGAAACCTCAAATTTATGCTGACTTTACCATACCCAAAGATCTAATTGGTTACCAGCCATGTAGATTCTCTCTCCAAACATCTTTCAAATTCATTTGGCCCTATTGACTTTCCACTTTGTTGTCTTATTTCAAACCTTTATGGCACTTACTGATTATGGGTTCTGATTAAATTTCCCCTGATTCACACCCAGGCCCACCCCTTCCTGCCTCCACAGAGTCTTTCTTCTCTCCAGGTGTAATTTGATGGTAAAATCTGTCCTGATCCCTGGGTTCTTCCCTATTCCTGCCGGAAGGGCTGGACCTCCTTTCAGGGAAGGATCAAAAATTCACCACATGCGGTTCCTCCTGGAGAAGACAGAGCTCTCACCTCCCTTTGCTTTAAACAGAGCCTATTCTCGCCCTGATATTCATCACCTCCAAACACAAAGTGAATTAAAATGTCTAGACCAGAGTAGTAGCACGTGGCCCATTTGGATATATATGGCAGTTTAAATGTACAGTGAGCATAGAATGCTGAGCAGAGACCCCCCCACCCCCCGCGACATATGGCTGGAATTGTGAGGGGATGAGTGTTGGGGAGGGCAGGAGTCCTGAACAGCAGTACTTGCCCGCGAGCGACATGTCTCGTCTATCCACCAGAGGGCGCTGTGGCCTAAGCACATGCTTGGTGCTGCCCAATTTCGCTGTTTCCACATCTCCGGCAGGTGTTGCTATGCCCTCATAGGAGTAAAAAACACAACCTCCCCATGCTCTTTTTCTCAGGTGGAGCCCAGGCTAAGGATGAACGAGAGGCTTGTACAGCCTCTAAAAAAAATAAAGTTTTGCATGGGAGACCTCCCACCCTAAGGATAAGAAGGATTTATGGGCTCCAGCCTGGCTCAGGGGTCAGGAAGCAGAGTCTGGGGTGCCTTCACCGTGGCCTGGGCTCTGTTGCTCCTCACCATCCTTACTCTCTGTACAGGTGGCTGCTGCAGGGACGGGGAGGGTACCTGGACGTTACCTGAGATGATGACCACTCCAACCTCCCTGGGAATGAGGTCTGGCTTGTTTTCACTGATCTCTGTGTCTCTCCCTCCTTGCAGGGTCTTAGGCTGTGGCTGTGTTCACTGAGTTCTGATCTGTGTCAGGGTTTTTTTTTTTTTTAATTTAATTTATATTTGGCCGATGTACAATGTGGTTGATTATTGTGGCCCATTACCAAAACCTCCCTTCCTCCTCCCTCTCCTCCCTCCCACCCAACAATGTCCTTTCTGTTTGCTTGTCGTATCAACTTCAAGGAAATGTAGTTGTTATATATTCTCCACCCCCGCCGGTTTTTTTTGGTGTGTATCTGTGTGAATTTATTTATTTATTTTTAGCTCCCACCAATAAGTGAGAACATGTGGTATTTCTCTTCCTGTGCCTGACTCGTTTCACTTAATCTAATTCTCTCAAGGTCCATCCATGTTGTTGCAAATGGCAGTATTTCATTCGTTTTTATAGCTGAGTAGTATTCCATTGTGTAGATATACCACATTTTCCGTATCCACTCATCTGATGATGGACATTTGGGCTGGTTCCAACTCTTGGCTATTGTAAAGAGTGCTGCGATGAACATTGGGGAACAGGTATACCTTCAACTTGATGATTTCCATTCCTTTGGGTATATTCCCAGCAGTGGGATAGCTGGGTCATATGGTAGATCTATCTGCAATTGTTTGAGGAACCTCCATACCGTTTTCCATAGAGGCTGCACCATTTTGCAGTCCCACCAACAATGGATGAGAGAGTTCCTTTTTCTCCGCAACCTCGCCAGCATTTATCGCTCAGAGTCTTTTGGATTTTAGCCATCCTAACTGGGGTTAGATGGTATCTCAGTGTGGTTTTGATTTGCATTTCCCGGATGCTGAGTGATGTTGAGCATTTTTTCATATGTCTGTTGGCCATTTGCATATCTTCATTAGAGAAATGCCTACTTAGCTCATTTGCCCATTTTTTAATTGGGTTGCTTGTTTTTTTCTGGTAAAGTTGTTTGAGTTCCTTGTATATTCTGGATATTAATCCTTTGTCAGATGTATATTTTGCAAATATTTTCTCCCACTCTGTTGGTTGTCTTTTAACTCTGTTAATTGTTTCTTTTGCTGTGCAGAAGCTTTTTAGTTTGATATAATCCAATTTGTTTATTTTTCCTTTGTTGCCCATGCTTTTGGGGTCGTATTCATGAAGTCTGTGTCCAGTCCTATTTCCTGAAGTGTTTCTCCTATGTTTTCTTTAAGAAGTTTTATTGTTTCAGGGTGTATATTTAAATCCTTAATCCATTTTGAGTTGATTTTAGTATATGGTGAGTGGTATGGGTCTAGTTTCATTCTCCTGCATATGGATATCCAGTTATCCCAGCACCATTTGCTAAAGAGGAAGTCTCTTCCCCAGTGAATAGGCTTGGTGCCTTTGTCAAAGATCAGATGGCAGTAGGTGTGTGGGTTGATTTCTGGATTCTCTATTCTATTCCACTCATCAGTGTGTCTGTTTTTTTGCCAGTACCACACTGTTTTGGTTATTATAGCTTTGTAGTATAGCTTACAGTCAGGTAGTGTTATGCCTCCAGCTTTATTTTTTTGCTCAGTATTGCTTTGGCTATGCGTGGTCTTTTATTATTCCATATAAATGTCTGGATAGTTCTTTCCATTTCTGAGAAAAATGTCTTTGAAATTTTGATGGGGATTGCATTGAATTTGTATATCACTTTGGGTAGTATGGACATTTTCACTATGTTGATTCTTCCAATCTAAGAGCATGGGATATCTTTCCATCTTCTTGTATCCTCTCTAATTTCTCTCAGCAGTGGTTTGTAGTTCTCATTATAGAGATTTTTTACATCCTTGGTTAACTCAATTCCTAAGTCTTTTATTTTTTTGGTGGCTATTGTAAATGGGCAGGCTTTCTTGATTTCTCGTTCTGCATGTTCACTATTGGAGAAAAGAAATGCTACTGATTTTTCTGTGTTGATTTTGTATACTGCTACTGTACTGAAATCATTTATCAACTGCAAGAGTTTTTTTGTAGAGGCTTTAGGCTGTTCGATATATAGGATCATGTCATCTGCAAACAGGGACAGCTTGACTTCATCATTTCCAATCTGGATGCTCTTTATTTCCTTCTCTCTCTGATTGCTCTGGCTAGTACTTCCAACACTATGTTGAATAGGAGTGGTGAGAGTGGGCATCCTTGTCTAGTTCCTGTTCTTAAAGGAAAAGCTTCCAGCTTTTGCCCATTTAGGATGATATTGGCAGTGGGTTTGGCATATATGGCTTTAATTATGTTGAGATACTTTCCCTCTATACCTAACTTATAGAGGGTCTTTGTCATGAATGAGTGCTGAACTTTATCAAATGCTTTTTCGGCATCTATAGAGATGATCATATGGTCCTTGTGTTTGACTTTATTAATATGGTGTATCACATTTATTGATTTGTGTATGTTGAACCAACCTTGCATCCCTGGGATGAATTCCACTTGATCGTGGTGAGTAATTTTTTGTATGTGTTGCTGTATTCTGTTTGCTAGTATTTTATTGAGGACTTTTGCATCTATATTCGTCAAGGATATTGGCCTGTAGTTTTCTTTTTTTGGTTATATCTTTACCTGGTTTTGGTATCAGCGTGATGTTTGCTTCATAGAATGAGTTTGGGAGATTTGCGTCCGTTTCAATCTTTTGGAATAGTTTGTAAAGCATTGCTGTCAATTCCTCTTTGAACGTTTGGTAAAATTCTGCTGTGAATCCATCTGGTCCTGGGCTTTTCTTTGTTGGGAGCCTTCTGATAAAAGCTTCATTCTCCTTTATTGTTATTGGTCTGTTCAAATTTTCTACGTCTTCATGGTTCAGTTTTGGGAGCTTGTGTGTGTCCAGGAATTTATCCATTTCCTCCAGATTTGCAAATTTGTTGGCGTAGCGTTGTTTATAGTAGTCTCGAATGATTCCTTGTATTTCAGATGAATCACTTGTAATATCGCCTTCTTCATTTCTAATTTTTGTTATTTGAATCTTCTCTCTTCTTTTTTTTGTTAGCCATGCTAATGGTTTGTCAATTTTATTTATCTTTCTAAAAACCAACTTTTTGATTCATTGATCTTTTGTATTCTTTTTTGGGTTTCAATTTCATTAAGTTCTGCTCTGATCTTAATGATTTCTTTCTGTCTGCTAACTTTAGGTTTGGATTGTTCTTGTTTTTCTAGTTCTTTAAGGTGAAGTGTTAGGTTGTTCACTTTCCATCTTTCCATTCTTCTGAGGTGAGCATTTAATGCAATAAATTTTCCCCTTAATACTGCTTTTGCAGTATTCCACATGTTTTGGTATGATGTATCATTATTTTCATTAGTTTCAAGAAATTTTTTGATTTCCTGCTTGATATCTTCTTGGACCCATATGTCATTAAGTAGAATGCTGTTTAATTTCCATGTGTTTGTATAGTTTCCAGAGTTTCGTTTGTTATTAATTTCTAGTTTTAATCCATTGTGGTCTGAGAAAATACATGGGATAATTCCAATTTTTTTGTATTTATTGAGACTTGATTTGTGACCTAATATGTGATCTATCCTGGAGAATGATCCATGTGCTGATGAGAAGAATGAATATTCTGAGGTTGTTGGGTGGAATGTTCTGTAGATATCTGCCAATTCCAATTGGTCTAGAGTATTGTTTAGATCTTGTGTTTCTCTACTGATTCTTTGCCTAGATGATCTGTCTAATATTGACAGTGGGGTGTTCAGGTCCCCTGCTATTATGGTATTAGTGTCTATTTCCTTCTTTAGGTCTAATAGAGTTTGTTTTATAAATCTGGCTGCTCCAACACTGGGTGTGTACATATTTATGATTGTTATGTCTTCTTGATGCATCAGTCATTTTACCATTAAGTAGTGTCCCTCATTGTCTCTTTTTATGGTTTTTAGTTTAAAGTCTACTTTGTCAGATATAAGAATAGCTACTCCAGCTCGTTTTTCTTTTCTGTTTGCATGGTAAATCTTTTCCATCCTTTCACTCTTAGTCTATGTGAATCTTTATGGGTGAGGTGGGTCCCTTGTAGGCAGCATATAGTTGGGTCCTCCCTTTTAATCCAGTCATCCAGTCTGTGTCTTTTGATTGCGGAATTTAAGCCTTTTACATTAAGAGTTGTTATTAAAAGGTGTTGATTTATTCCTAGCATTTTATTGGGTTTTTGGTTGTCTTAGGTGTCTTTTGTTCCTTGCTTTCTGATTTGCTGTTTGTTTTCTGTGTTTGTTGGTTCCTTAGGTTGTAGATAGTGTTTTTGTTTGTTTGTTTTCTCTGCATAATTGCCATTTTTATTATACTAGTGGGTTTTGATTTTTCTTGGGTTTTTATGGCAGTGATAGTTACTTTTCAGGAACCAAACCTAGTCCTCCCTTGAGAATTTCTTGTAAGGGTGGTTGTGTGGTGGTGAACTCCTGGAGTTTTTGTTTGTCTGAGAAATATACTATTTGCCCTTCATTTCAGAAGGATAGCCTTGCAGGGTAGAGTATTCTTGGCTGGCAATCTTTGTCTTTTAGTATTTTGAATATATCATCCCATTCCTTTCTATCTTTTAGGGTTTGTGATGAAAAGTCTGATGTTAGCCTGTTTGGGGCTCCCTTATCGGTGATTTGACGCTTCTCTCTTGCAGCTTTTAAGATTCTTTCTTTGTTTTTGAGTTTTGCCAATTGACTATAACATGTCTTGGAGAAGACCTTTTTGGGTTGAACACGTTTGCAGATTGTTGAGCTTTCTGAATCTGAAGGTCTGTGATTTTTCCTATACCTGGGAAGTTTCTGCCACTATTTTGTCGAATATGTTTCCAATGCAATCTCCTTTTTCCTCCATTCTGGAATACCCATGACTCGGATATTTGAGTGCTTAAGGTTGTCTGATATCTCTCTCAGATTTTCATCAATGCTTTTGATTCTTTTTTCTTTTTCTTTTGCCTGCTTGTGCTATTTCAAACAGCCCATCTTCAAGTTCAGAGGTTCTCTGTTCAACTTCCACAAGCCTGCTGGTTAAACTCTCTGTTGTGTTTTTTATTTCTCTGAATAACTTCTTCAGTTCAGCAAGCTCTGCTACATTTTTTTTCAGGACATCGATTTCCTT
Source organism: Cynocephalus volans (assembly GCF_027409185.1). NCBI lineage: Eukaryota > Metazoa > Chordata > Mammalia > Dermoptera > Cynocephalidae > Cynocephalus > Cynocephalus volans. The sequence continues at coordinate 205,588,282 of NC_084461.1, forward strand.
GTACATTTCCTCTTTCAGGTCCTGTATACTTTTCCTCATTTCATCATGATGTCTAGCTGAGTTTTCTTGTATCTCATTCAGTTTCCTTAGAATTATCACTCGAAATTCCTTGTCAGTCATTTCAAGGGCTTCTTGTTCTATAGGATCTAGAGTTTCAGATTTATTAAGTTTTTGTGGTGTACTTTCTTGATTTTTTGTGTGTCTGGTATGTTTTTTTTGATGTTTATTCATTCTGGCAGGGGGTTTCACAGTCCATAGGTTTGACCCTATTGACTAACTAAGGTGTTGCTGTGTTTGCCAATTTGGTATGGCTACCTCCATGACTGCTCAGTTGGCCTCTAGTGTCTTGTGTGTGTGGTTGCCTCGGGTCTTAGGCCTCTCCGGGGAGCCACCTCTCTGGTCAGCTTGGACTCTGCTGGGCTGCTGGATCACGGGGCGGTACCGCAGGGTGTGTGGTCTCTTCTGAGCTTCCACTTCCCGTGCAGGACTTCTCCCCGTTCCGTGTGCACTGGCCCGGGCTGCAGGATTACGCAGTGGCAGCCCCACAAGGTGTGTGGTTTCTGCCAAGTCTCTGCCTCTCTAGCCGGACCACTCCCCACTATGTGCACACTAGGCTGGGCTGCTGGATCTCGCAGTGGCGGTCCCACAGGGTGTGTGTTTTCTGCCGAGTCTCCGCCTCCCTAGCCGGTCGTCTCCCCACTCTGTGTGCACTGGGCTGGGCTGGGATGTGTCTTCTGCAACCCTCGTCTATCAGCTGGACCTTCAAGACCCTGCCCGGCACCGCCTCACCCAGGAAGTCTTCCAGGTTTCTGCTAGGTGCAAACGACTGGTTGCTCTGGGTGCCTTTGTAGCACTGTGTAGATCTTTCTCGGGACTTATCACCTTCCTCCTGGTATTGCGGTTATTTGTGTACTTGTCTTATCACCCACACCAGAGTGTGAGCTCCTCGGGGGAGGAGCCCATAGCACACAGTTCACCTTTGAATCTCCCCGGCACAGACTGACTCTGGCGCCCACCCGCAGTCAGCTCTCCAGCAGGTTCAAGTGAACTAGGGAACTCTCCAACCACACTATTCCTAACCAGAAATCGGTTAGGAGATTTTCGGAACTGGTGGCCGCAGAGATGGTATCTGCTTCCCTGTAACAGGAAGTTTATCGGGGGCGGGAGCCCTGGGTGTGGTGGAGTGACCGTCAGCCCGGCCCACACTTCCCTGCCCTCCCGACGCTGGCCGGGGATGCCCCATGCCACCAGCCCTGCCGGAGAACCGTGGAGGGAGTGGGAGGGGAGGCCAGCCCGCAGGCCCCGGGAAGCCCTGCACTGGGGCAAGCAAGTGGGAAGGCTCAATGAGGAGCTGAGCCGGGCGAGGAGGACAGGCCCGGCTGAGCCAGGCCGGAGCCGCCACCACCCGAGAAAATGGAGGCAGCCCCGGGGCCGGTGACTGGCCTGGTGGGGCAGGCGGAAGCTGGGTGGGTGTCTGCCCCGTGAGCAGGGCCGTGCTGGGGGTCACTCACAGGGCTGGGCCAGGCCGGGTGGCTACCTCTCCGCCTCTGCATTGTCGCCGTCCCCATCCTCGGCCACCATCGCCTCGGGCTTCTCACTCGGTCCCGCCCGAAACACTTTAAAAATATGTTTCTCCCAGTGCTTGAGAAACAGCTGGCTCTGTGTCAGGGTCTATTGGGAGCAAATATATGCACTGGTACCAGCAGCATCTGGGCACTGCCCCCCCACAGTATCTATGAGGATAACCCAATGTCCTCTGAGGTTTCCATTCATTTTTCTGGCTCCATCCACAGCTCCTCCAATGCCACCTCCCTGAACATCTCTAGGCTGCAGCCCGAGGACAAGGCCGACCACTCCTGTCAGTCTTATGATAGCAGCATTGATCACACAATGCTCCAGACTCATGGGGAAGTGAGATAAAAACTCCTCAGAGAGTCTCTGTGCTGGGTTTGTCCTCAACCTGTCCCTAGCAGGAATGGTTGCTCTTTTCTGCCTCCTGCTTAAATGCAAGAATTGGAATTTTCTGTTCAATAGTCCCTCTATTTTCTCCCCAAAATATGAATTTCTCCTTTCATGTCCTGATGGATGATCTCTTTATGCATTTGACAAAACCCACAGAACTATACAACACAAAGAGGGAAACCTAGTGTAAAACTAAGTTAATAATAATATATCAATATTGATTCATAATTGTAACAAATGTGGCACAATAATATAACATGTCAATAATGGGAGAAACTATAGATAGGGGGAGGGTATGGGAATATCTGTACTTTCTGCCCAATTTCTCTGTAAAACTAAAACTGCTATAAAAATAAAAATAATTAAAAAAAGAAGTTACTGTTGGGCATCACATTGTCTTCCACCTCTAGGCCTGGAATTTTGATACTCTGAGCTTCCACCTCATATGTGGGTAGGGTGGAGGTTCAAGGCCCAGCATCTCTACCTCCTGAAGCCTTTGGTCCTCTGGGTTCTGGTGCCAAAGCCTCTCTAGCTCCTGCAGTTGTTCACCCAGAGACTCTCATCCCAGGCCCAGGGACAGAGAGAAGGGGAAGGAGGAGGGAATCTGGGCATGAGGAGGCCCCAGAGACCTGACAGTTCCTGGACACTGACCAGTCTGGGACAAAGCGATGTAGTAACTTTTGTGCCCTCCAAAAGAAGAAAAAGCTCTCCTACCTTCTCTGGGAGACCCGCATAGAAGAGTCAGTTTTAAAACTGTTTTCACATATATATGGGTCTGTGGTGGACAGATTCATCCACCTCTTGTGTCCCTATCTCTCTACTACAGCTAGAATGGCCTTCTCTCTGTTACTTGTCCTGCTGATGGGAGGAGGTGAGGGGCAGCAACAGGCCCCATGGCTGGAACAATGAGAGAGTGTTGAGAAGGTCAGAGAGCATTTAGAGGGTGAGATACGGATCAAGGAGCTGGCACAGGCAGGGGAAGAGGCAGAAAAATGTAGGTTATTGTGGACCTTTTGAGAACAATGCACTGTCAAATCACAGCTTTAGAAAGGGGAGTCAGAGTCTGCACCATGACCTGTGCTCCTCTCCTCCTCACCCTTCCTGCTCACTACACAGGTGAGTGTGGAATTTACCTGTGGGTTGGGAGACCCATACCCAGCTCTGTTCTATGTCCCCCCCACTTCAGTCCAGTGTGTTCTGGTCCTGCACTCACAGTCCTCTCTGCCCCCTCACAGTGTCTGTGGCCCAGGCAGGGCTGACTCAACTGCCCTCAGTGTCCAAGGCCTTGGGACAGAAGGTCACACTCACTGGCACTGGGAACAGCAACAATGTTGGCTACCAGGGAGCAGCTTGGCCTCAGCAGCACCCGGGCAATGTTTCCAAACTCCTGATACACAGAAATAACAACTGGCCCTCTGGGATCTCAGATTCTCTGGCTCCAGGTCAGAGAGCACGGCCTCCCTGACTATCTCTGGGCTGCAGCCTGAGGACGAGGCTGACTATTACTGCGTAGCATGGGACAGCAGCCTAAATGCTTGCACAGTGCTTCAGGCCAGTGGGGAAGTGAGACAGAAACCCATGAGCTCCTCAGCCTCACCCAGCACATGGGGACCTCATGGACCCCTGTTTAAACTGGACCCACAAAAAGACAAGTGCTGAGTTCCAAGTGACACGTGTACATTTTAGGAATATTAAAATAATAAAATAAGTTAAAATGGCTGGACCTGTGCAATTTTAACAAGTGTATGAGTATATAGGCAAATCATTGTGAATATATTCGCAGCAACTTAGATACGTACATACACATGCATTAATGTTACTTAAAAGGAATGCATGGTTTAACTAAGGGAGTATACATTTTTCCATACTTTTCTTTTCTATTCCATTTGGAAAGACTGGATTCACATGCTCAGATGGTCCACTTCTTGGACCTGAGTGGCCATTTACTAAGGTCTCCAGAAACCAACCTCCCTTCATTTTGGCCCTGGCACATGCCTTGTCCTCTGATCAGAATAGCCTTTTCCCCTCTCTTTCACAGAGATCACATGACTCATTCTATAGATCCAAATTTATACATCATATTTGTTGAGGTTTCCTTTACCCAACTGCCCTGTGAATCCCCAAGTGCAGACAGGACAATTTCCCCATTTGTGTGTTTTTTTGCACCTTGTATCTGTCCTTTTACATGCCACATCCAGCGTCTGGAAACAGCAGGCAAAGTCGGAGCTTCTGGGATACAGTTGACAGACGCTGACATTTTAAAAAAATGATAGTTTTCCATTGAGATAAAACTCCAACTGTGGGAGCATCACTATTCCAGTGGTGGACCTATAAAGGACACTTGTCACTCTATTGTCTTAGAGAGTGACACCAGGAAATACTACTGTACAGAATGGACTCTGCTCCATATGCCTAGAGTCATCACAGTGATTGGAGGAGGTGGGCTCTGTTGCCAGCAGGTGGCACTCTGTGATGTCCTAAGAGAACAGATATGTGCCAGACAGCTGGTAAACCACTGAGCTGACTCTAGGGGAGTTGGAAAAATGGTGTCCTCACTGATGTGTGACTTTCCTCCATCTGTGATGCCCACCCCCACATCATCCCATGAGCTCCTGGGTCTGACTCTCCCATCCCATTTCTTCAGATGTAGGTCATATCCTCCTTTTTCTCTACAGAGATTTCCCCAAATCTGGACCAGGAAAGGCTAATAGACAGTGAGGACCCAGAATGTATGTGGAAGGAGCAATTCTTCTCCTAGAAGAGCCTGGCCAGGGAATGAGACCCTGCTTGTGGGAATAATCCCCATTGTGGAGTTTCTGGAGACAGCTCTGAGGCATCTCTACCATGTCATGGAGTCTTTCCTCCTTTGGTCTTTTATAAAGCAGGGATTTGTCAGGGCTTTGGTGGAAGAAGCCCCTGAAATCACAAAAGAACAGCCGTTCTTCTTTGGTTTGCAAGGAGCAGGTGTGCTGTGATACTAGTCTTCTAACCCTCTGTCTCAGTGTATTTGTCACTAGGTCAGAAGGTCACCACCTGGTGTAATGGAAGCTTCAGAGATGTGGGTAATTTTGAAGCAGTCTGGCACCCACAGTTCCCATCCTGAAGTCCTGTGAATGTGATGATTGCTGTATCATGGGCTGCAACTTGAGCAGGAGATGGTTATTATTATGGACCTGAATAACAGCCTCAGAGCTTACTTTGTGCTGCTGGCTCCAGGGGAAGTGGGCTAGGACTTCCCTTCTGCTCCTCTTGCCCAATTATTTTCTTCTTTCTTCCATCTTTTTTAATGCTTTGGGAAAAATTAAGAAGCAAATCAATTGGAACCATCTGATCTCTGAAGGTTTGTTAGAAGGTTCCTGTGAATCTATCTTGACCTCGTGCCTTTGTGTGGATTGGTTCCATTATGACATTCTCTGGGTTTTTTTTTTTTTTATTCCTGAAGGATATTGGTCTGTTTAATCATTTTACTTAGAATGGGGCCAATTTTGTTATTTTCATTTTGTTTTTTAATTTTATTTTAACATTTCCTTGCACATATTTGTGAGGTACAGTGTGTCGTTTCAATAATTCACATATTGTACAGTGATTCACTTAGGGTAGACAGCAAAGTATTGTTCCTGTTAATCCAACACTTCTGATTACCACCACTTCCCCTCCCCTCCCGGCCTCTGGTAAGCATTATTATATGCTCTACTTCTATAGGAACCAATTTTTTTTTTTTTTAAAGATTCCACATATGAATGAGGTTATTTGATTTGGCATTTGTCTTTCTGTGCCTGACTTACTTCACTTAACATGATGGTTTCCAGTTCCATAGATGTTTCTGCAAATGATAGGATATCATTTCTTTGTATAGCTTAACAGTATTCCATTGTGCATATGTACCACAGATTTTTAAAATCCATTCATCCATTGATGGACAGTTAGGTTGATTTCATCTCTTGGCTATTGTAAATAGTGCTGTGATGAACACGGGAGTACAGGTATCTTTTTGGTATATTGATTTCATTTCCTGTGGGTATATATCCAGTAGTGGGATAGCTGGGTCACAGGGTAGATCTACGTTTATTCTCTGAGGAGCCTCCATACCGTTTTCCACAATGGCAGTGCTAATTTACATTTCACCAACGATGTAGGAGAGTTCCCTTTTCTCCCCATCCTCGTCAGCATTTGTTATTTTCTGTCACATTGGTATTAGCCATTGCAACTGGGGTGAGGTGATATCTCATTGTGGTTTTAATTGGCATTTCTCTGATAATTAGTGATTTTGAGCACTGTTTCATGTGATTGCTGGTCATTTGTATGTCTTTTTTGAGAAATGTCTGTTCAGATCCTTTGCCAATTTAAAAATTTTTTTTTTTTTTGCTGTTGAATTGTTGGAGTTCCTTATATATTCTGGATATTAGCCCCTTATCTGATGTGTGGTTTGCAAACACTTCCTCCTCTTCTGTAGGATGTCTCTTCACTTTGTTAATAGTGTACCTTGCTGTGCAGAAGCTTTTCAGTTCGGTCTAGTCCATTTCATGTATTTTTGCTTTAGTTACCTGTACCTTTGTAGTCTTTTTCAAAAAAGTGCTGCCACTGCCATTTTGTGTAGCATTTACCCTATTTTATCTTGCAGCAGTTTCATAGTTTCAGGTCTTAATTTTGATCTTTAATCCATTTTGAGTTGATTTTTGTGTCTGGTGAGAGACAGGGTTTTAGTTTCAATCTTCTGCATGTGGATATCTAGTTTTCCCATCACCATTTATTGAAGAGACTGTCATTCTTGGCACCTTGGTTGCAAATCAGTTGGCTGTAAGTGCATGGGTTTATTTCTGGGCATTCAATTCTGCTCCATTGGTCTGTCTATTTTCATACCAGAACCATGCTGTTTTGATTACTATACCTTTATGGTATGTTTTGAAGTCAGGAAGTGTGAGGCCACCAACTTTGTTCTTTTTGTTCAAGATTTCTTCAGCAATACGGGGTTATTTGTGGTTCCCTACAAATGTCATGATCTTTTTTTTTTTCTATTTCTATTTCTGTGAAGGATGTCATTGGTATTTTGAAAGGGACTGCATTGAATGCATAGATCGTTTTGGGTAATACAGACATTTTGATGATGTTAATTCCTCCAGCCCAAGAACATGGCATATCTTTCCATATATTTGTGTCATTCTCAATTTATTTCACCAATGTGTTATAGTTCTCATTGCAGAGGTTTTTCACCTACTTGGTTAAACTTACTTTTAGGTACTTCATTTTTTTTTTGGTAGCGATTGTGAATGGGATTACTTTCTTGATTTCTTTTTCAGCTATTTCATTACTGGCTGCTGTAGACTGAATGTTCCCTCAAACTCATTGACACTTAATCCCCACTGTAACAGTTTGAGGCTGGGAAATCCTGTTATGGTAATTGAGATGTGGGGACTTGAATAGGTGATTAGATTTTGAGGACTGTGCCCTAGTAAATGGATTACTAATTTGGTAGTTCAATGATGGACATGGGCTTGGTTCTCAAGGCTTTAAAAGGAGACATGTGAGAGTCTCTCTCTCTCTCTGCTCTGCTATTCTTGCCATGTGATACCATGCTTTGCTGTGAAGAGTCACTATCCATTGACAAGGCTCTCACCAGATATGTTCCCTGGATTTTGGACTTCCCCAAACTGCACAAAATAAAGTCTATTTCTTTATATGTTATCCAGTTCCAGATATTCTATTATAAGCAACAGAAGGAGACTAATATATTGGTGTATAGGAAGGCTATTGACTTTAGTGTGTTGATTTTGTATCTTGCCTCTAGTAATTTTTTGGTGGAGTCTTTAGGATTTTCTACATATAGGATCCTGTCATTTGCAAGTAGGGATAGTTTGACTTCCTCCTTTCCAATTTGGATGTCCTTTATTACTTTTTCTTGCCTTATTGCTCTGACTAGAACTTCCAGTACTGTTTTGAACAAGAATGGGGAAAGTGGTCATCCTTGTCATGTTCCAGATCATAGAGTGAAAGCCTCCAACATTTGTCCATTTGGTATCATATTAGCTGTGGGTCTGTCACTTATGGCTTTTATTGTATTGAGGCACATTTTTTCTATACCTAATTTGATGAATTTTTTTTATCATGAGTGGTGTTGGAGTTTATGAATTGCTTCTCCTGCATCTATTGAAATGATGACAGTTTTTTTCCCTTCATTCTGTCAATGCAATGTATCATGCTTATTGATTTGCGTATGTCGAACCATCCTTGCATCCCTGGAATTAATCCTACTTTATTGTGGTGAATGATCCTCTTAATGTGTTGTTGGATTCTGTTTGCTAGTATTTTATTGAGGATATTTGCATCTGTGTTGATTAGGGATATTGGTCTGTGGGGTTTGTGTTGTTGCTGTTGTATTTTTCCAGTTTTGGTATGAGATTAATGCCAGACTTCTAGAACGAGTTTGGAAGTATTTCCTCCTCTTCAGTTTTTCGGAAGAGTTTGAGAAGATTGGTACTAGTTCTTTAAATATTTGGTAGAATTCAGAAGTGAAGCCATCTGGTGCTGGGGTTTTCTTTGTTTGGAGAATTTTTATTACTGCTTCAATCTCATTAGTCATTATTGGTATGCTGAGGTTTTCTAGTTCTTCATGATTCAACCTTGTTAAGTTGTATGTATCCAGGAATTTATCCATTTCTTCTAGGTTTTCCAATTTTTTCACATATAGTTGTTTGAGTAGTCTCTTATGATCCTTTGTATTTCTGTGGTATCATTTGTAATGTCTCCTTTTTCATTTCTGATTTTATTGAGTCCTTTCTTTCTTTTCTTCATTATTCTAGCTAAATGTTTATCAATTTTATCTTTTTGAAAAACCAACTATTAGTTTCATTGATTTTTTGTGTTGTTTTTTTAAATCTGTAATTCATTCATTTCTACTCTGATTTTTGTTATTTCTGTCCTTCTACTGAGTTTTGGTTTGGTTTGTTCTTGTTTTCCAGCTTCTCGAGGTATAATGTTAGTTTGTTTATTTGATGTCTCTTCTTTTTTGATGTAGGCATTTATTAATATAAACTTCCCTCTTAAAACTGCTTTCCCTGTATCCCATAGGTTCTGGTATGATGTGCTTTAATTTTCATTTGTCTCCAGGAATTTTTAAATTTCCTTTTTGATTTCTTCATTGACACACTTGTTGTTTAGGAACATGCTGTTTAATATCCAAGTACTTGTATGGTTTCTAGCATCCCTTTTGTTGTTGATTTCTAGTTTTATTCCATTGTAGTTGAACAAGGTTATTGACATGATGCACTTTTAAAAAATTTGTTGAGACTTGTTTTGTGACCAAACCTATGGTCTGTTCTAGAGAATGTTCCATTGGATGCTGAGAAGAATGTGTATTCTGCAGCTGTTGGATAAAATGTTCTATATATGTCTGTTAGGTCCAATTGGTCTAGAGTAAAGATTAATTCTGATGTTTCCTGGTTAACTTTCTATTTACATTTTCTGTCTATTGCTGATAGTGGGGTGTTAAATCCCAATACTTTTGTGTTGGGATCTATTTCTCTGGTTAGGACTAATAGTAACTGCTTTTATAACTAAGTGCTCCAGAGTTGGGTGTGTAGATATTTAGAATTGTCATATCTTCTTGTTGAATTGATTCCTTTATCAATGTATAATGATGTTCCTTATCTTTTTTTACCTTCCTTGTCTTGATATCTATTTTATCTGATATAATTATAGCTACTCCTGTTCTTTTTCGGTTTCCATTTCATGAAATACCTTTTTCCATCCCTTCTCTCTTAGATGGTGTACGTCTTCATATGCTTATTATATGCAGCATATTGTTGGTTCTTGTTTTATAATTGATTGAGCCACTTATTTGGGGCATTTATCCATTTACATTTAGAGTTATTATTGATATATGGGGATTTGTTACTGCCATTTTATTCTTTTTGTGTGGTTGTTTTGTTTTCCCTTTTTCTCTTTTTTCTAATCTTATTGTCTTCCTTTATGATTGAGTGTTTTTTTCTAGCAGTGTATTTTCATTTCTTGCTATTCATTTTTATATGTGTCACATGATTTTGTGTTTTTTTTTTTTGTATTATGGTAACCATGAGGCTTAAAAAAAAGTTAGAATTATAACAGATTATTTTAGAATGATAACAACTTGACTTTGATATCTAAGAAAAGAGAAAAAAAAAACAAAGCCAACTCTATGCTTTGGCATCCTGGTCCTCTTTTTGACATTTTTTTTTTGTTTGTTTTCCAATTGTATCTTTTAATATCGCCTATCTCTTATATGGTTATTGCATATTAGTGTCTTGTTAGGGTTGTCCTTTAGTCTCCATGCTAAGGATATAAGTGGTTTATTCATTACCCTAATGATGCTGGAGTATTCTAAGTTTGTCTGTGAACTCACTTTTCTAATGAGTTATGTGCCTTTAAATGTTTTCTTGCTGCTCCTTAGCATATTCTTTCAGATTGAAGAACTCTCTTTAGCATTTATTGTAGTGCAGGTCTAGTGTTGATGAATTCCCTTATCTTTTGTTTGTCTGGGGAAGATTTTATTTCTCCTTCATAACTGAAGTTTAGTTCCACTAGATAGAGAATTCTTGGCTGACAGGTTTTTCCCTTCAGCGCCCTGAATATATCATTCCATTGTCTTCTGACCTGTAGGGTTTCTACTGAGAAATCCTCCGAGAAAGTATTGGAGCTGCATTGAATATTACCTGTTTCTTTTCTCTTGCTGCTCTCAGAATTCTTTCTCTGTCTTTGGTTTTTGATAATTTGATGATGATGTCCCTTGGGGATGTTCCTCCTTGGATGGAAATTGATTGGAAATCTCTGAGCTTTCTGTACCTGGTTGCTGTTATCTTTCTCCATACTTGGGACATTTTCAGCCATTATTTTCTTGACTGTGCTTTCTACATCTCTTCCTTTTTCTCTCCTTTAGATATGACTTTTACATGGAGGTTATTTCGCTTGAGGGAGTCCCATATTTGCTGTATTTCTGTTTCATTTTTTCCTGTTCTTTTTTCTTTTTGCTCCTCTGATTGGATAATTTTATATGCTCTATTTCAAGCTCCCTGATATTTTCCTCTGTTTGATTAAAGTCTGCTGTTGGATCTTTCTATTGAGTTTTTCAGTTCAGATAATGTATTACTTCTAGAATTTCTATTTTTTTTATTGATTTCATTTTTCTGTCATGTGTCTCATTGTGCTCTTGGATTGTTTCCCAGATGTCACCTAATTATCTACCTATATTTTCTTGTGACATCCTGACCATCCTTATGAGGATTATTCTGAATTCTCTGTCAGACATTTTATAAATCCTCTGTTCCTCTGTGTTCACTGCTGGTGCTTTATTTGTTGGTGCCATATTTTCCTGTTCTTTCTTGACCTTCCTGTCTTTACATCAATGCCTGGGCATTTGAGGAGACTTGCACCTCTTCTGGACTTTATAGGTGTTCTTTGGTGTTAGACCTTTACCAGTTAATATCAAAGCTTTGTCTCTAGTATGTGGTTTTGCTTTATTCTAAAATCAGGGAAACTTCCCATGGAGATCAGCACATGAGCTTTGTGGTTGTGCTAAATTGCTGCTTTGCTGCTAATTCTCTGGGGAAGGCTTTTTGTGTGAACCAGATTTTAATTGGTGGTTTTTTAATACTTCTGGGTCTTGTGAGGTCAGATACACCTGGGCTGTGTGGAAATACTGGCCTGGCACCGAGTCTTGACAGCAAACTGTGCCCCCTGCAGTTCTGTCATCCTGACTAGTCTCCACTGAGCGGACCTGTGTGGATCAGAAGGCAGATCAGCTTCCCACTCCATACTCCAGTGTTCTCTCAGCAGGCCAGCCTCTCTCCCACACTCCAAATGCTTCACATGGAGTGGGCCTTGTGGGGGTCCCTCGGGGTGAGTCTCTGGGCCTCTGGGTGTTTCCTTTGGTCAGCTATGACCCTTGCTCCTGTGTGGGTCCACGGGAACCCTGTCAGTGGTCTCGCTTGTCTGGAGGCTGTTAGGGTGTGCTCCAAGGTCCACTCCTTCCCTGCAGACTCCAGGCAATTTCACACAAAGGTCTCAGCTGTGGCTTTTGCTGGCTCACGCTCTGTGTGTGTTGCAGCTTCTTCCTGCCTCTCAGAGGGTTGGCCCTGATGCATCAGGGGCTTGAAGGGTGATAGCGGTTTCTTCTTTCTCTCTCTGCAGCTTCTGCTGCCTTCACAAACTCCACGGGTCTCTCCTCTTCTTCCCTGAGCTTCAGCGGTCCCAGGTTGGCAGTATTTGCTTTTGAATAGTTGTAAATTGGTCTATTGTGGGGAGAGTGATGTTGGGGACTGTCTATTCTGCCACCTTGATAATGTCTCTGTGAGGCTGCTTTTAGCTCCAGCTGGGGTTCAGTGTGTGGCTCAGTGTGGTTGAGGCAGGTTGGGAAGTGGAGCCAAACCAAAGTCTACAGGTTGTGGCATATTGATGCTCTATTAAAAAGCAGCTCTATCCTTATTATCATTGAGGTGGACCTAGGGGGTTTCATCTTGAAGCACGCTAGCATTTTATCATGAAGCTTCTTTCAATGAATTGCTCAAATCCACAAGACACAGAATAATGTACAAACTGAATTTAACTCTGAAAATGAAGGCTCACAATTTATGTACATCTGGGTACCACAAGACATCACTGTTTAAAGACATATATGTCTGAAAATTAAAGCCCCGACAAACAAGCAGCTATGAAAGAAAGGCTGCTGGTCAGACAAGGAGGAAGGCAGTGCTCACCCCCACCCCATTGCCTGCTTCCTGGCTCAAAGATGCAGCATCTGTGCCAACCAGACAGACCGGTGGCTTCATTGCCTCTGTGCAGAGAGAAGCTTTGTGCAATCAGGACTCTTCCTTTATGTCACCACCCATCTGGTTGCTTACTAATGCTGTGGATTCAAACTGCAAAACCTGTTTTACACCAATCTTCCCTCAGCTTCTCTCTCCACAGCTAAAGGACAAAGTACTACTATATGGAAGTCAGAATCGAAATGTTCAAACACAGAAGACAAATAACCAGGGAGCACATTAAAAATGGGCAAAGAATACAAACAAGACATTCACTGAAGGTAAAATATCAGTGGATAAAAGTTGTTTGAACATAGGCTCAATTTTACTAGAGGCAAAGAAAAGGGAATAGGAGGGACCAGTGGAAGCTGTGGAGTGAGCCCAGCACATCTGTGTGCAAGGAGCTTTCAGCAGAGCCGACAGCAAAGAAAAGGGCTTGGGGTGGAAGCAAGATGTGAGGGGCTGAGGAACAGCAGGAAGCCCATGTGCCTGGAGCCAAGAGAGAGTGTTGAGAGGGTCACAGGTCATTTAGAGGGTGAGGTATGGGGTGCGAGAGTTGGCACAGGCAGAAGTGGTAGAAAAATGTGGGTTCTTGTGGACTCTTTGAGAATTAGGGACTTACTTATGAGGGAGGCACAAAGCTATTGAGGAGTAGAGTAGAAGAGTGATGTTGTATGGAAAAAATGAAAATGAAGTGCCAGTGAGGATGTGAAGAATCACAAATTCTTACTCACAGCTGGGCACGTAAAAATAAGTTCAGTCAGTCTGAAAGGAAGTCCCTCAGCACTCAGAGAATACTATGTTTGCCCAGGAGGTTCACTCTTATACAAAGGCACAAGGAAATATGTATGAGGAAGTCCATCCTGGTAGGAAAATATTGGCCGCAACCTAGGTGCCCAGTACAGGGGAATTTATAACTTAAGCGCTGTAGGTGTAGTGCTACCAGTTGGAAGTAATGCTTTCATATAGTATATAGCAATATGGATAAAATAAATGTGTGAGTTAAAAAGTAAAGCAAGCAAACAAACAAAAACCTCCTAAAAGCCAAACGAAAATAAAGCAGAATGAAACCTAAAGAAAAAAAGCGGTTATTTAGCTTAAAAAGAAAAGCATTATGAATTCTTCATTAATATATAAGGGACTACTTGGAAAGCAGTCTGGAACTACATTATTTACACTGCAATGGTGCTCTCCAGAGCAGATGGGCACATGATTTGTAATCGTTATAAAAGCAAAAAAGAAAGATACAATAAAACAAAAGTAAGGTCTTTCCGTGTCTGATGATGGAAATGCTAAGAAAATAAGTGTGATTAAATTCTGTGCACACTGGTTCTATGAAAAACTGACAAATAAAATAATCCTTATTGTTGGAATTAAAACAGATGAGCTAATAAAAATACTGTATATACTATACTGGAGACTTTCTCCTTTGGTCCTTTATAAAGGGGGGCATTTAAAAGGGATTTAGGAGAACAATTCTCTGGGATCACACAAAATCTGCCTTTCTTGTTTGGTTTGCAAGGAGCGGGCATGCTGTGATACCAGACTCACAACCCTCTGTCTCAGTGTATTTGTCACTAGGTCGGAAGGTCACCACCTTCTGCAATTCCAGAAGCTTCAAGAATTTGAGCTGTTTTGATGAGTCTGGCACCCACAGTTCCCATCCTGTAGTCCTATGAATGTGACAATTGCTGTATCTTGGGCTGCTTCTTGAGAAGGAGACTGATTATTATTACATACCCAGGATAACAGCCTCAGAGCATACATTTGTGTGTTATTGTCTTCAACCATGTTCCTACTTCTTAATCAGGATGCTAAAGCAGAAGGAGCAATAAATGTGTTGTGACAATAATTGAATGTGTTGTGATAATAAATGGGTATATGAGTGAGAGACTTCCTCACCCTATCAGGTAGGTTTTAGGTTCTTCTACTTATTCCTTAAATGTTCAGGTTTTTCATTCCTTGACTCTTCCAATTATACACATGACTCATTAGTGACTGCTATTCTCTCCTGGATGTCTATTAACATCATTTATAGATTTGAGACCATTATTCACAGACACCCTTGCCTATTATTGCCATATATTGACCCTATATCTGATTCTCTATAAATTGCATATTCTGAAAAAGAGCGAATCAAACTGAGTCTTTAATAACATATGAAACCATGTGACATAAACCTTCTTGTTTTCCAAACCAGAATCCTTAAATTCATGACTATGTTTACCTGTTCCTCACACAAAGCCTCTAGTTGTTCAACTCTCCTGTGTTTTCTACCTCCTGAAGACATTTTCAGTTCATGTCTCCTCCTGATTTTTCCTTCTCACATATTTCTTCATTCTCTTCCATAAGTTCTTGTTCACACTCAAGCCTGCAATGCTCTGCGGCAACCTCCATGCTTTTTCCTACAACATCATCTCACTTGAGGACATTCTCATCGCATCCCCATGCCATATGCTTCTATGACACTGACCATCATCGTGCTGTATGTCTTCATCCAGGACACTCCTTTCTGTTTTTCTCTCTCAAGAACCACACCTGTATCCATCATTTAAGGCTCAAATTAAGGAATGGCTCATTTGAGAAGGCTTCCCTAAATTCTGTAAGTGGAGGTTTTCTCAGGCATCACTCTATTCTTACAGCATCTTTCATGCTCTTTTTTCATTTATTTATTGAATTATCCCCCTATAAATTAGAAATGTCCTCAAACAATGTGGAATATTACTATTAGTTGCATTGGAGCTGGTCCCATACTAGCCACATAGGTTTTCCAAGTAGTGTTTATTCCATGAAAGTGACCAGGTCAAATGATAGAAAGTCTTAGGACCCTCGAGAAGACTGAAGATGGACTGTGGCCGGCAGGGGGCACTGTGGACTGCCGTGGGGTATCCCGTGGAGGGTTCTCTTAGGTGGGTGTGCTCTAATGCTGGCAAGCCTTGGGGCCAAGTCTTAGTTCACTGATGGGAGCTCCCTGCAGGGTGCTCTCTGGGCCTCTCTTCCTCTTGGGCCATCCAATAGGGCTGAATCTCACTGCCTGTCAGCCTTTTAAAACCACAAGTTCTTCAGCTCATATTCCTTATTTAGTGCTCAGGGAGACGTGGGAGCAGATAACAGTTGAGGCCACATCTGCGTGACCAGCCATGTCATGGGTGAGGCCCATAAGGAGGGGATAAGTTTAGCCTGTTTCACTGTGGGCCTCAGGAGGCTGTGTGCACCGTGGCCTGATTATGATCCTCTATCAGCGCACAGGGAGGTACAGATCCCACAGCCCTGGGTCATCTCCCTGGCTTGTGTTAACCCGACTGGGTCAGACCTCAGAGCAGTTTAGCTCTGACCCCTGCTCCAGCATTTATATAGTCGTTTCCAAGTTTTCTCTCCCAACTTGTGGTGACTCAACCATGCTCACTCCCAGTGTCTCCAGGACTGTTGGCCAGACTCACCTGCACCTTGAGCAGAGGCACCAGTGCTGGCTGCAATAATATCTTCTGGTCTTAAGAGAAACCAGGGAGCCTTCCCTGTTATCTCCTGAGATACTATAGATTAAAGCAAGAACCAGGTCACCAGGGTTTCTAGCAGCTTCTCTGCATCAAAACATGCCTTGACTAATATAGGTTATTTGGTCATCTCAGGCCTTCTTCCCAAGGATGGAGCTGTTTATTACTGTCAGGTGGGATGACAGGGCACTGCCACACCTGCTTTAGACTATTGGAGAAGGGAGGAAACCCCACCTCTGCTTGTGCCGCCTGGGCTCTCTCTAGGCCCTCATGCCTGTGACAACAGCTAACATCTGTGTGACCACTTCAGCCGTTTATGCTCTATTGTGTGAGCCTGCTGCCCTTCCATCGAACTAGTCTTTAGAGAATGTGAGCCTCATTGTGAGCTTTAACATCTCTGGGTATGCAGCAATTCCTTGCTCGGGACACAGAATCTCTCCAAGAGAGACAAGCGTGGTGATACTGTTTTGACTCTTACATGGTATGGGAGATTTATTTACCAAAATAAGTCTGCCTGTGATCCAAATATGATTAGCAGGTATTAATCAGGGATTGTGAAGAAATACCTGGCATACTCAGCTAGGATAATTTGATGAGAATTTAATAAAGAGATCAATTATGATGTTGGGAACAGAATATCTGGAAACCTAGGGAAGAGTGAAAACCATGAGCACAACACGGGGATCACTGATGTGCCTGCAGGAGGTGGCAAGTAAAGTGCGTTTGCAGAAGGCCAGCTGATGGTTTCTCCAATGTATGGTGACACCACATGAGGTCACCTGGGGAGTAGACTTTCCAACCACACCGTCCTCTCCTTCTCAAGGTAGGAAAAGATGTCAGAAGCAGGTTAACCTGCCTAGTGCTCAGCTGTGTAACGTAAATGAAGTGGAGGACTGTGATTCTGAGGCCAGATGGGGGTTGTTGTGGGTCTGACAAGAGAGTGAGAGACTGATGCGCCCTCAGGTAGAAAATGGCTGAGACTGTTCCAAGTGGGACTGGGAGCAAAGAGCCCTGGGATGTGTATGTTAGTCTCTGTTAGTTTCTGTTGCTTATAACAAAATACCCGAAACTGGGTAATTTATAAAGAAAACAAAATTTATTGCTTACAGTTTTGGAGAACAGGAAGTCCAAAGTCCAGGGAACACATCTGGTGAGGGTCTTGGTGGCGACGACAGTGACCCAGGGGTCTCCCATGGCAGAGAACTGCAGAGCAGAGAGCGACTATCTTCTCATGTGCTCTTCTTTTAAAGCCCTCAGAACCACGCATGTGACCACCATTTTAAATCCGTTCCCTACGGCAGGTCCTACAACCTAATCACCTTTTCAAAGCCCCACCTTTCAATTACATAATAGGATTTCCCACTCTCAACTGTTCCAGTGAGGCTGGGGTGGGCTGGGGGGCATCCAATCTACAGCAGTGTTTGACTGTCCTGTGGCTGGGACTGCTCCAGCCCCATGGAGACATCCAGTGCTGGGCTTCCCCCAAGAATCAAGGAGAAGAATGAGAGAGACTCTGCTGTCCCTACTCCACACTGTGGACCCGGGCATCAGGGCTGAGTATGTTCCCCACATGGTTCAATGATTATCATTAATATAGAATTGATGTAAGAACACTGTGTGCTATGGAAGTGCAGCAAGAGATGGGATCCTGACCTCACCTCCAATGTGGTGGCTGCCCACAGTCACCTCTACTTCATATGGAGTTCTAGAACTGCCACTTGGTCCCTCTCTGAAGACCTGAGCAGCAACAGCAGCAAAGTCAGTCAGCACTATAAAGGTCCCTGACCAGAATGACCAGAGTTTCAGGAGGGCACGTGGAGATGGGGTTCTTTTGCTGGGAAGGATGACCTTTGGGGAGTCCTAAAATGGGGAAGGGGGTGGGACTTTCCCAAGTTGAATGTCACAAGATGCAATGTGGGAATAGGCATAAAACAGAAATTCTCATCCTGAAATGGAGAAATAGGACAAAATAAAGTGGTAAAAGGTCTATAACAAGTCCAAAACCCAGCAGGGCAGACATCAAATCTTAAATTTGGTGAATAATCTCCCTTGATTCCAAGTATGGATTTCTCCACACACTGGTTTGGAACTGGGCACCCGAGTCCTTGACACCCCCCCTCCTGTTGTCTGGCCATGTTTCATCTCTCCCAAACTGGCGTTCCATGCTGGTAAGTCTACAATTCTGGAGTCTCCACGGTGATCCTGCTCCCATGGCTCCACTAGGCATGGCCCTACTGGGGATTCTGTGATGCAACTCCAACCCCACATTTCCACCTGGCATTGCTCTAGTGAAGGCTCTCTGTGGTGATTCCACTCCTGTCACAGATCTCTAAGATTTTTTCATACATCCTTTGAAATCTGGATGTGATGGCTCCACAAGCTCCTGCATTCTTTGCAGACTTAATACCATGTGGACCTCACCAAGGTTTCCAGCTTGCGTCTTCCCAAGCTGTGGGTCTAGCCATGCTGGGGCCAATTTAGCCATGGTTGGAGCAGCTGAAGCAGCTTCCTGAGGTGGCCTTGGGCAGTGAGCCTGTGAAGGCACCTTGGACCTGTTCCCCCAAACCGTTCTGTCTCCCTAGGCCTCTGGGTCTGTGATGGGAGGGGCATCCTGGAAGATCTCTGAAATGCTTTCTGGGTCTTTCTTCCATTCTCTTGCTTCCCAATTACACTTAAGATCTTCTTAGAAAGGTCTTTACAGTCCATATTTCTATCAGCATCGTGGTCACCACCACTTAACCAGTCACTAAGGGGTTCCACACTTTCCCTGGTCTTCTTGTCTTCTAAGCCATCACCAGGATCTAGGCATTTTGAATGCTACGGGTTAAATGTATCCCCCCAAATTTCATGTATTGGAAACTTGACCCCCATTATAACAGTGTTAAGAGGATGGAAAATCCAATTATGATAATTGAAAGGTGGGCCCTTTAAGAGGTGATTAGATCATGAGGACTGTAACCTTGTGAGTACATTAATCCATTGATGGATGGTCAATGGGCATGGCTATGATGGCTTTATAAGGAGAGTGAGTGAGAAGTTTAGCTTTCTCTTGCTTGACCCATTCTTACCACATGACATCCTGGTAGCCACGCAACCCTGCAGACAGTTTCCGCTGAGAAGAAGGACCTCACTAGATATGCCCCCTGGACTTTGAAATTCACAGACTCCAAAACTGTAAGAAATAAATTTGCTTTCTTTATAAATTTCCCAGTTTCAGTATCCTGTTATAAGCAACAGCAACAGACTAATACAGAAAGTTGGTAGTGGGAGTGGGGTGTGCTTATGACAAATATCTGAAAATGTGGAAGTGGCTGGAAGAATTGAAAAAGCAGGCTAGAGAAAGCCTAGGTTGTGGTAAGGGCTAGAAGACAAGAAGACCAAGGAATAGTCAGAAGGTCTTAGAGAGTGGTTTAGTGGTGGTGACCAGAATACTGACAGAAACATGGACAGTAAAGACCATTCTGAGAAGGTCTTGGGTATAAATGAGAAGCAAGAGAATAGAAGAAATACCTTGAAGGCATTTCAGAGATCTTTGAGGCTGCTCCTCCCATCATAGGCCCAGAGGTTTGGGGAGGCAGAGTGGTTTAGGCCCAACGTGCACTCCATGGTCTTGCTGCCCAGGGTCACCATGGGATGCTGCTCCCTGAACCATGGCTTCTTTAGCTGCTCCAGTCATTGCTAAATTAGCCCCAGATGCTGCTGGACCCCCTATTTTGAATGATACAAGCTGGAAGCCTTGGTGGTGTCCAGGTGGTGGTAAGCGTGCTGACTTGCAGAATGCCAGAGCTGTGCAAGAGTGTTCACCCTAATTTCAAAGAATATACACAAAAGCCTGGGGACCCAGGTAGAGATCTGTCACAGGAGTGGAATCACCTCAGAGAGGCTTTGCTAGAGCAATGCCAAGCAGAAATGTGGGGTTGGAGATGCAGCAGAGAACCTAACCAAGGCCATGCCTAGTGGAGCTGTGGTAGCAGGACTGCCATGGGGACCCCATACTTGTGGAGCTACCAGAGTGGAATGCCAGCCTGGGGGATCTGAAGCATGGCCAGAGACCAGGATAGCCACAGCAGAGGGTGTGCCTGAGGACTTAGGTGCGCAACCCACACACCAGTGTGCAGAGGATGCTGTACACAGAGTCAAGGGAGGTTATTCACCTGATTCAAGATTTGATGTCATCTCTGCTGGGTTTTGGACTTGTTTGGGGCCTGTCACTATTTTATTTTGGCCTATTTCTCCATTTTGGAGTGACAATTTCTGTTTTATGCCCATTCCCCTATTACATCTTGGAAGTAGAGAACTTGTTTGATTTCACAGATAAGACTTTGGACTTTTGAGGTGAAAGGAGTTAAGACATTGGGGTTGGAAAGAATGTATTTACCTGTGAGAAGAACATGAACTTTGGGGGGCCAAGGATAGAATGTTATGTGTTAATTTTTCCCCCAAATGTTCATGTGTTGGAAACTTAATCTCCATTGTAACAGTGTTAAGAAAGTGGGAAATCTAATTATGGTATTTGAAAGGTGGAATCTTTAAGGTGATTAGATTGTGAGCACCGTGTCCTATTGAATGGATTGATCCATTCATGAAGTAATGAGTTGATGGTTTAATGGGTGGTCATGGCCATGGCCTTGAGGATCTATAAGGAGAGTGGGTGAGCAGATTACCTCTCCTGCTTAATCCATTCTTACCATGTGATATTCTGTGTTGCTGTGGAGAGTCACCACTAAGAACAAACCCCCTCACTAGATGTACGCCCTGGACTCTGGACTTCCCAGCCTCTGAAACTGTAAGAATTACATTTTATTTCTTTATGAATTCCCCAGTTTCAGGTATTATGTTATAAGCAACATAAAATGAACTAATACAAATACCTCAATGATATATCATCTCATGCCCATTAAAATGGCCACTATAAAAGAAACAATCTAACATATAGTAAGTGTGGGGGAGACTGTGGAGACATTGGATCCCTGTGCACTGCTGGTGGGAATATAAAATGGTGCAGCTGCTATGGAAACCAGTACAGTGGTTCCTAAAAAAATTAAAAATAGAGTTACCATATGATTCAGCAATCTCACTTCTAGGTATATATCCAAAGAATTGAAAGCATGATATTGAAGATATATTTGTATACCCATGTTTATTGCAGCATTATTCACAATAGACAACATATGGAAGCAAACTTAACGATGATCCGCAGATAAACGGATAAACAAAATATGGTGTATGCATACCACGGAGTATTATTCAGCCTTAAAAGTGAAGTAATTCCTCTCACATACTACAATGAATAAATCTTGAGGACATTAAGCTAAGTGAAATAGGCCAGATACAAAAAGACAAATAGTGTATAATTCCACTCCTATGAGGTATCCAACATCATCACATTCATGGAGACATGCACTAGAATGATGGTTGTCAGTGGCTTGGAGAGAGAGAGAAATCAAGAGTGTTATTTAATGGGTATGGAGTTTCTATTTGGCAAGATAAAAAAGTTCTGGAGGTGTATTGCACGACAACGTGAACATAATTAACACTACAGAAGGGTACACTTAAAAATGTTTAAGATGATAAATTGCATATTGTATGTTTTTAACCAAAATTTAAAATAGAGAAGCCAGGCAGAGATGAGGAGCGCTGTTGAAGCATAGGCTCCACGTGGGTGCACGGAGGACAGCGTGGGTGTGTGAATATGCATAGGAAAAAATTCTATCTGCAATTTCTCTCACCTCATGCTGAAAAGTAACACGTTCATCCTCTTGGAATGTTGGCTCCCAAATAAAGCCATAGTGGTAGTGGTACCAATGGCAGTGGCTGTGACCATGCCATCAATGGAGTTCACATATGCGTTCATGAAAGAACGTCACGGCGGTCACAGAATCTCCAAATATCATTTATTGTCAACCCGCTTCAGAATTACTAACGGTAATCATATATCGCCTTAATAAAGAGGTGCAAATTTGGTTTAAGGCTACTCAACATAAAAATAGAAGTAGTTAACATCCAACTGCAAAATGAGAAATCTGAAATTTATATTGACAATTATCTTTACACAGAGATCTTGTTGGTCACCAGCCACATGCATTCTCCCTCCAAACCGCTTTCAAATTTGGTCCTGTTGACTTTCCATTCTAATGCCTTATTTCAGACCTTTATGGAACTTAATTATTATGGGTTATGATTAAATTTCCCCTAATTCAGACCCAGGCCCACCCCTTCCTGCTTCCACAGAGTCTTTCTGTTCTCTCGGTGCCTTCTGATGATGGAATATTGTCCTGATCCCTGGGCTCCTTCCTCTGCCTGTCTGAAAGGCTGGGCCTTTTTTCAGAGGAGGGCTCACAGCCTCGCTCCATGTGGTACCTCCTGGAGAAATGCAGAGCTTTCCTCTCACCATGATATTCATCACCTGCAATAACATAAAGTGACTCAAAAAGTCTGTATCAGAGCAGTGGCCCTTGGCCCATCTGGACAGATATCATGGTTTAAATATACAGTGAGCATAGGGTGCTGTGCAGAGACCCCCAGGACACATGGCCTGAATTGTGAGGGCTGAGGGTTGGGGAGAGTGGGAGCCCTGAGCACCAGCACCTGTCCTGGGTCAACGTGTCTCTTCCACCCACCAGAGGGCGCTGTGGCCTAAGCCCCTCCTTGGTGCTGCCCAGTTTCTCAGAAACTGCCCCCAACCCTTGCAGGTGTTCCCGTGCTCTCACAGGAGTGAAAAAAACCCCAAACCAAAAAACAACCCCCCCCCCAGTCTCTTTTCTCAGCCAGAGCGAGTTTGACGTTAAAGGAGGGGTTTGTGCAGCCTCCAGAAAAAGGAAGATTTGCATGGAGACCTCCCACCCTGAGGATAAGAAGGCTTGGGGAGCTCTGGCCTCACTGGGGGTTTCTCCACCATGGCCTGGGCTCCGCTCTTCCTCACCCTCTTTGCTCACTGCACAGGTGACTGCCTGCAGGGAATTCAAGGAGGGAATCAGGTTGTCAACTGGGATGATGACTTCTCCCTCCTCCCTGGGAATGAGGCCTGGCTTGTCTTCACTGATCTATGTGTCTCTCCCTTGCAGGGTCTTGGGCTGAGGTTGTGTTCACTCAGCCCCAATCTGTGTCAGGGTCTCTGGGGCAGACAGTCACCATCTCCTGCACCCGCAGCAGTGGCAGCATTGATGATAGATATGTGTACTGGTACCAGCAGCGCCCGGGCAGTGCCCCCACCACTGTGATTTATGAGGATAACCAAAGACCCTCAGGTGTTCCTGATCGGTTCTCTGGCTCCGTCGACAGCTCCTCCAATGTTGCCTCCTTGACCGTCTCTGGGCTGCAGCCTGAGGACGAGGCCGACTACTACTGTCAGTCTTATGATGGCAACAACAATCACACAGTGCACCAGAGCCATGGGGAAGTGAGACGAAAACTCCTCAGAGCGTCCCCATCGTGGGTCAGCCTCAGCCTGACTCCACCAGGGAGTTCACCAGGCAGCACTGCTCTTTTCTTTTTTTTAATTTCACTTAAAAAAAAACATTTATCCCTACTTTCTTTTTTAAAAATTTTATTTATTTATTTTTCATTTTACATATTTATGAGGCACTGTTTGTTGTTTCACTACATGCATATATTGTGTAATAATCCAATCAGAATAGTTAGCATTTCTATCACCTAAACATTTTCATTTCTTTGTGGTTATAACATTCCAGATCCTCTTTTCTGGCTGTCTTGAGATATACAATACAATGTTATTAGCTATTGTCACTCTAGAGCACCAGAACTTACTCTTCCTGTCTAACTGTGACTGTGTAACTTTGTACCAGTTTACAAATCTTTCCCTGGCTCCTCCTCCTCCCTTCCTTTCCCTGTCTCTGGTAACAACTATTCTACTCTTTATTTCTCTCTCTTTTTTCTTTGTAATTTAGTTTTCATCATTGACCCATGATAATTATATATACCTATGGAGTGCAATATGCTATTTGGGTGCTTTCTTATGATGTGCAATGATCATATCAGGGTGCTTAGTAGGTCCATCACCTCAAATATTTGTCACTTCTTTGTGTTGGGAACATTCAACATCATCTCGAATAACTACTCAAAGATACACAGTACTTTGATGTTGACTGTAGTCTCTCTATAACTGCTATTGAACACTGGATCTAATTCTTCCTATCTCTCTACAATTTTTTATCCACTGACCTCTCTGTCCTCTTCCCACTCTCCCTCCCCTTCCTAGTCTCTAATGACTACTAATCTACTCTCTACTTCTATGAGACCAAACTTTTTTAGCTTCCACATAGGAGTGACAACATGCGGTATTTCTCTTTCTGTGTCTCGCTTATTTCACTTAACATGGTTTTTTCCAAGGTCATTCATAGTGCTGTAAACAGAAGAATTTCATTGTTTTTTATGGCTGAGTAGTATTCCATTGTGTGTATATGCCACATTTTCTTTGTCCAATTATCTGTTGAAGGACATTTAGGTTGGGTATTGTGATAAATATGGAGCCATGATAAACATATTGACTTCCATTCCTTTGGATATATCTTTTCTGTCTCCTGAATGAATGCTGAAGTTTGAATTTTCTGTTCAAGAGTCCTTTTATTTTTTCTCCCGATTATGAATTTCTTCTCTCATGTCTTGATGGATGATCTTCTAATCCCTTTGCAGTGACTTCATGGAGAAGATTTAGTTCAAAACAGAGTTTATGAACCTTGGCACCATTGACAATGTGGGATAGATTATTTCTTGTGGTGGTGGCTGTTCTGTGCATTGTAGGATGTTTAGAAGCATCCTTGGTCCCCACACGTCAGATGCCAGTAGCAACCTACTCTTCAGGTCGTGACAAAGAAAATCTCTAGACATTGCCAAATGTTTCCCCCCTTGGGGCAGTATCACCTGAGTTTGAAAAGTACTGGGTTAAAAGACCATGTTGTTATCTAAAGAAAGCCTTTGACTTTGAATCCTGTTTATGCCATTAAGCTGGAGGTAAGGCTGGAAGTATTCACTCTCTGTGCTCCTGCTTTCTCATCTGTTGGACAAAACAGTTGCACAGAACTCAAATGATTGTTTTGATGGATGAATAATATTCCAAGCACCAGAGGTCAGAGAACCTGTTAATCAATCACACAGAATCTCCTCCCCACCAAAGTGTCAAGTACAGTTTTTGGCCAGACTAAGTATGTAATGAAATTTTTAATCCTCATACAAGTTCATGAAACTATAATACAACCATCACCATTTATTCTGTCGGGGAGTATTTTTAAAGCATAGGATACTAAGATGAAGAAATATGTGACAATGTCCTAAACTCTTGGAGTCTACATTTTATGATGGATATGAGACAAGTCAGAGCAGATGCATAACTGTGTGGACAATATTGCACTTTTTTCACCAGAGTGTCTGGGATCACATTTTGGCTCTGCCTCTATTTGCATGTCCTTTACCACCAGTGAACACTATAGTCTCCACCAATGACATGTAGATATTTATATTTAAGTCTAAGTTTATTAAAATTAAAGAAAATTAAAAGTTTTATCTTTCAGTCTTGCTAGTTGAATTTCAACTGCTCAATGGCCATGTCTGCCTAGTGGCCACCAAATTTGACAAACTAGATATAACATTTCCATCACAGCAAAAAATTGTCCACTAGACAATTCACATAGCATTTTCTTAACTCTTTCGTCACCTGTAAAGTAAGATGTCTAAAACTCTAAAGAATTTTCATACTTTCCACAATCTCCTCAGCCCTCTCTGTGGGAGTATTATATTGAACCACTGCACCTCACTGACCTCAGATATGGTTACATGATTAGCTTAGGCCAACGAAATGAGGAGAAGTGAAAAGTGTAATTTCTGAGCACCAGATGCAAGACTAGCTTAGCCAAGTTATCTTCTTTCTCTACTGTGAGATCAGCAGTTTACCCAGTGGGATTTTCTCTGCTAGCCTGAATTCTGTAATGAAGATAAAATAAGTAAGAGGCACAGCCAATTGGTGTTGGAAATGGTGTATAATGAGAAGCAAACTTTTGTTTTTGTATGCTACTGGGATATTGGTGTGATTCGTTACTGCAACCTATCCTGAGCACTATAGGAATTAAAATAGCAAATTGGGGTGGGGTGGGGGCAGCAGTATCAAAAATAATGAAATATAGAGAATCGGCTTTTGTGACTGACAGTGGGCATTGATAAAACTGTTTATGATGGTTGCAAAAACAGTTTTCCATTTTATTTATTGGCATATATTTCATTAGATGTTACCTGCAAAACACATAAGAGGAAAAACAATTCTAATAAGCCAGTGGCTGTAGGATTAGAGTTGGAATACTGATTGCAAGCACAGGTTAATTCTCACTGTTTGAATTTTACAACACACCTCTAAGAGATGAGCTTAGAAAGTATTTTTTTGCTTGTTTCACAAATAGAAGAAAAATACAAGAATGAGAATCATAAAACATGGAAAAAAAAAAAGGAATCATAGAGAATTGCAGAATTGCAAAAGCAAATTTTTCTCAATCCCAAACGCTTAAAGACAAATTTAAAGATGCTTGAGTTAAACATTTCCCTTTCCAAAGGATGACACGTGGATGTGCCTGAGTCCAGCAGGGCAGCTCCTCACAAACACAGAGAGTCCATTAGTGCAAGTAATATTGAGCTAAGGCCAGTGCCTGGCACACAAACATCTCAAACAGTATGTGTGGAATCACATTAAAAAGATGAAATAGCAGAGGCCAAGGACCAGGAGGAGACTGAAGTTTTACATGTGGTCAGCAGGGGGCCCTGTGGGACAGTTTTTAGAACCCCATAAACTTCGCAGGTGGAGAAGTCCCCAAAGGATTTCAAGTCTTTGTGGGGTGGACCGAGGGAAGTGGACCCTGTGCTCACTGATGGGCACTCAGCAGCTGTGTCCTGTGTGTGTTGCGCCAGCAACTGCTTCCTCTCAGGTCTTGCCCATCAGGAAATTCACTCTCCACAGGCCCCCAGTCCTTTTATTAGGACACATTGTGGTGGCAAAACATGCCCATGAGCAGCTATTCCTCTGTGAGGCAATTGGGGAGGGAATAGGACATGAGGCCATTGGGGAGGGAATAAGGCCTGGGGCTGCCCAGCCCTGCTGTGAGGATCAGGAGAACTGTGTCCACCAGGGCCTGGATGCCTCTCCTCCTCGTGCTCCCCTCTCACTGCACAGGTAGGCTCTGTTCTCAGACACCGGGGTCAGCTTCTCCATCAGAGCCCACCCCCCTGGCTCAGACTCCCAGCAGGCTAACCCTGGTATCTGCTCCAACACCCACAAGTGTCTGTGTCTGTAGGTTCCCTCTCCCAGCCTGGTGACTCAACCACCCTCCTTCTCTGCACCTGTAGGAGCATCTGTGAGTCTCTCCTGCACCCTGAGCAGTGCTTCCATGTGGGTGACTTCTAGACATGCTTATCCCTGGAGAAGCGGGGGAGCCCTCACTTGTACCCTCTACAGTACCACTCTGATTTTAATAAGCACCAGGGTTCTGGGGTCCCCAGCTGCTTCTCTGAATACAAAATGCCTTGGCCAGTGCAGGGCTTTGGCTCATCTCTGGGCTGGAGCCTGAGGGCAAGGCCGATTACTACTGTGGGATCTGGCACGGTGGTGCATCTCATAGTGACACAGATGGGGGAGTGGGACAAAAACCGCACACGTGGTGGTCTATGACTCTTACTTTGTTGATGTTGAAATTCATCTACACTACATTTATTAAAACAAAACAAAACAAAACAGAAACTCCACTCAGGAAAACTCTCCCAATTTTTCACCAAATAACTGCAAGGACTAAAAAAAAAAAAAAAAAAAAAAAATTGCTCGAACCAACAGAATTCCACCATTGGCAGAATCTGAGAGGAATTTTCTGCTGGTAACCTATCTCTGAAGGTCAGTTTTGTCCAGAGGGCAGCTTACAATGAAGAACTGTGTCCAGTAAACATGCGAGCAGGCCTGTAGTCCTCACCCCAGGATCTCCTTGTGCATCAGATCAGCTTAGTCAGCCCTAAGGAGGACTCCTCGCCCTCCCTGTAGAGTCCGCTGCAGGTTGTGTCTCCTAAACATCTTTCAAACCCATCCTGAAATCCAACAGCAGTGGCAGTCAGCACCAGGCCCTGTCCTTATACAAGGAAAAGTGACACTAAGAATGCAAATTCAGTTGTGAAGATGGGCATGGAAGGAAATAAAAACACAAGAACTTTTGGGTGTGGGAGCTGAAAATTTTGACATCCTTTAGTTTACATAGCCAAGAAGAGTCCAGGGAGTACGAGGAACTTATTTCTCAATTCTGATGCCCACTCTAGATAGAAGTTCTGCACATCTGTTAAAGCTTATAGGACAATAAGCTTGCATCCCTATACAGCTGGAATGATACCTTCCTTCCTGTTACCAAAATTCGATGATGCATGTTATTTAATGAAATTTATGATCAAAATATGACACGTAGAGCTGGCCCGTGGCTCACTTGGGAGAGTGTGGTGCTGACAACACCAAGTCAAGGGTTAAGATCCCCTTACCGGTCATCTTTAAAAAAAAAAAAAAAAACACATAAGGGAGAAAACCACAGTTTACATCTGTGGTAAAATCAACTATATATTACAATTAATCATTATGGAAATGTTTGGTGACTTGGTGACCTAAGTGCTTACGTTTTGTTCAGTGAAGTGAAGAAAAGCCTTTAAACAGAAGGTCATTATTCATATTGAATTCATTTCTCACCCTGGTTTTGAATATATAAGAGGGATAATCTTACTATCACACAGAAAGTATGTTTTCAAAATATAGATCTCTGTAGCACTTGACTGTTGTTAAAGAATTTTCTTAACATGGTTTTGTTGTGAAGTTTATATTCTTGTTGAAACAGGTACCATACTCATCCACAAACTTCATGCATTATCTTATACCCGAATCATGCACCTTACCTAACATACTTTACCTGCTTTCATGACACTGCCATTTTCTCAGTCGAAGAAATTGGAAACCTTAGAGTATTATGTGCTCTTCTTTCCCAGTTGCGCTGCACATCTAGTTGGTCACCAGAGATGGAGATTAAAATTCTATGCATTCTTCAGATTTTCCCTTTTTTTCTCTGTAGATGTCACTACACTGTCCCTTCTTGTGTGACAAGTAGCCTAAGTCCATTCTCTGTTCCATGAAATATCTAACATAGTAGATTAAAAATTCCACTTCTTTTCTTTCCTCTCCTTTTTTTCTACTAAAAAGTCAAGATATTCTCAAATCCGTAGAGGATAGAATGTCTAGTCCTCAGTGTGGTATCTGCCCCCCGTCATTGTATCCATCATCTTATCCACAACTCGCCAGCCCTGGGTGCTGCCCTACACCTCCCAGCCCCCATCCGCTCCTTCAATTTATATCAAATATATACACACACATATATAATATATATATAATATATATATGCTTATATATTATATATATATTATATACATATAATATGTCATGTGACATATAAATAATGTCCTCCTAAGTCACCCAGTTTGTGACAATTCATCACAGTAACAATGGAAATGAATACAGATTTCTTTTACTTAGAAGAGGGGTGCTACTGTACCAAATACCTAAATATGCGGAAGTAATTTTGTACAAGGTAGAGGCTGGAAGAATTTTGAGGAGCATGATAGAAAAAGACTAGATTGAATTAAACACAACATTAGTAGAAATATGTATGTTAAGATGCTGCTGGAGAGGCCTCAGAAGGAATTGAGAAACATGTTTTGGAGAAAGGATGTAACAGAGGAAAGGGGATCCCTGTTGCATGAGGCAGAAAGATTGGCTGAATTGTGTCCTACACTTGCGTGAAGAGCAGACCTTGTAAAGGATGAACTGAATATTCACCTAAGGAGATTTTTCAAAGTGTTGAAGGTGTGGTCCAGTTTCTTCTTATTGTTTATAGTGAAATATGTAATGAATCAGATAAATTGAAGGCAGAATTCTTTAGCAAAAGAGCAAGGTCTTGATTTTTGGGGAAATTATCAAAACATTCTGTGTTCATGCTGACAATTACTTGCTTTTTCCCTCTATCCCTGGGGGACCCTGGAGGTAACATCGTCAACTGCTCCTCGTCTGCCTCCTTCCTGGGCTGGGCTGGGGTCCAGGCCTCCACCATGAGGGTTGGATTAGTTGGAGGGTCCTGTCTTCTGTAAGGATCCAGGTGTCCACTTTTCACACAGTTATTTCCTGAGCACAAACGCATGATCCTTGCTCCCCTGTATCATACAGAGTGGGAAAAGCCAGAACAAACACTCCTTAGCTCCACAATTTGCAGGGAAGGCCCCTAACCTCTAAGATGCTCACTTCACTCTTCCTCCTGCAAGGGTCACAGGTGTCCTCCCCACTAGTGGTGAAGTTCAAATGGTGCATCGGATGTGGCATCTGTGGCAAGAGCTGTCGGGTTTCTGGTGTTCACCCAGGGCTGCATCTTCCAGCAGATGAGGCTCAGTGCTAGATCACTGTGCAGCATTAGGAAATCAACAAGAGGGAAATGACCTAGGAAGCTCCCACAGAAAGATTCACATGCATAACTTCCATCACCAAAGAAATTAACCCGCCAAGCAACAGGATTCCTTTAGATCATTTTTCTTTCCGAGTAAGAAGTAACTCTTGGGATGATTTACTGCATGTTACCAAATGACTAGGACAGGGGGGATGAAATGTGCACAAGACAAAGAAATGATTGGGTTTTGCAAGGATGAATATGCTGATTGCCCTGAATGGATCATCACACATTGTATACATAGATTGAGATATAACTCTGTATCCTATAAATATGTACAATTAATATGTTTCGATAAAAAATAATTACTGTCAGGACAAAGAAATGATGAATGTTTAAAATAATGGAAAAAAAGTCAGTGGTTTCCAGGGTTTTTTGGGATGAGGGAAGGAGGGAGGGATAAATAGGTGGAGCACAGAGGATTTTCAGCGCAGGAAACGATTCTGTGTGATACTGTGACGGTGACATTATGCATTTTTCAAAACCCATAGAGCTGTGCAATATGGAGAGGGAAGCCTAATGTAAAATTACGTTAATAACCATATATCAATACTGATTCATAATTGTAACAAATGTAGCACACTAATGTAACATGTCAATAATAGGATAAACTGTATATGTTGGTAAGGGAGGGTATGGGAATAAACTGTACTTTCTGCTCAATTTCTCTGTAAAATTAGAGCTGCTATTAATATAAAAAATATATATTAAAAAGTTACTGTTGGGCATCACACTGTCTTCTTTCTCTGGGCCTGGGTTTTGACACTCTAACCTCCGACCTCATCCTGTGGGCAGGGTGGAGGTTGAAGACCCAACATCTCTCCCTCCTGCAGCCTTTGCTTCTCCAGGCTCTGCAGTTTCAGCCTCTCCAGTTCCTGCAGCTGTGCACTCAGATACTCTCACCCCAGGCCCAGGGACAGAGGGAAGGGGAAGGAGGTGGGAATCTGGATGTGAGGAGGCCTCAGAGACATGACAGTTCCTGGACACTGACCCGACTGGGACAAAGTGATGAAATAAATTTTGTGCCCTCCAGAAGAAGAGAAAGCTTTCCTGCCTTCTCCAGGAGATGTATATAGAAGAGTTGGTTTTAAAACTGTTTTTGCATATGTATGGGTCTGTGGTGGACAGACCTTTCCATCTCTTGTGTCCCTATCTCCCTGCAACAGCCAGAATGGCCTTCTGTCTGTTAGCAGTCCTACTGCTGGCATATTCCAGAGGTTCCTTAAATAATTGTTTAATGAATGAATGAATGAATGCTAAAAACCCTATGAAGCAAACCTTCCTATTTTCATACCTTAACTACAGGAAGAGAAAATGAAGTCCCTGCAGCCCTAATAGTTCCCTGAATTTCACCATTGTATTTCCACCATGTTCTATAAATCAAGAAAAACAAAACCAGACTCATTACCAGTTATATTCCTTCTCAAATGTTTTCGTTGCCTTAGTTTCTGAACTTTGGCACTAGTTGACTTTTGGGCCAGAGAGCTCTTTGATGTAGGGGGCTGTCCTGTGTATTAAAGCGTGATTAGCAGCATCCCCGTCTTCTATCTCTAGATATCAGTGGCACCCCTCTGCCCCAAGTGTGACATGGGGTGGATACATGTCTCCAGACATTGTCACATGTATCCACCCCATTGCCCACTTCCTGGATCAAAGACACGGCATTAGTGCCAACCAGACATCACCACAAAGAGAGAATCTTTGTGCAATTAAGAGGATCATGTACTCTTCTTTTATGCCACTACCATCTAATTGCCTGCTAATCCTGTGGGTTCAAACTCCAAAACCTCTCTCAGACTCATCTCTCCCTCTGTCTCTCAACAGCCAGATGACGAAGTACCGCTATATATAATTCAAATGAAAAGTTCAAATAGAGAAGACAAATAACTAAGAAACCCAAGAGAAATGGGCAAAAATGCAAATAAACTATTCATAGCAGGCAAAATGTAAGTGGATAAAAGTTACATGAACATAGGTGAATTGCACCAAAGGCAAAAAGAAGGGAATGGAATCTCCCAGGTGAAGCTGTGGAGAGAGCCCCGCATGTCTGCGTGGAGGGAGCTGCCCAGGCAGAGCCACCAGCAAAGGAAAAGGGCTTCAGGTGGGAGTGAGATGGGAGGAGGTGAGGGGCAGCAACAGGCCCACGGCTGGAACCACGGGAGAGTGTTGAGAAGGTCAGAGAGCGCTGAGGGTGAGATATGGATCAAGGAGCTGGCACAGGCAGGAGAAGAGGCAAAAAATGTAGGTTCTTGTGGACCTTTTGAGAACTATGGACTTACTTCTGAGGGATGCATGAAGTCCTGGAGGATGTTAGAGGAGTGATTTTGTAAAGAAAAACAATGAAAATAAAGCACCAGGGAGGATGTGAAGAATCATAATCTGTTGCTTACGGAGGGGCACGTGTAAGTCAGTCCAGTCAGTCTGGAAGGATGTCCCTCAGCACTCCGAGAATATTAAGTGTGTGTGCAGCACGTCCACTCTTACACAAGGCACGAGGAAACGTCCACGGGGAAGTCCATCCTGGTGGTTAAATACCGGCGTCAACTTAAGTGCCCAACACAAGGGGAACTAAAACTTCAGTGTAGTAGGTGTAGAGCTACCAGTTGTAAGTAGTGAGAAACTTTCACATAGCATATAGCAACATGGATAAAATAAAAGTATAATTATGAGTTAGAGAGTAAAACAAACAAAAAACAAACAAAAACCTACACAAAGTTTAAAAAAAAAAAAAAGAAGCAGAATGAGACCTAAAAGAAAAAACACTTATTTAATTTAAAAACAGAAACACTGATATCTTTGAGAATATCCAATGGAAGTTAGCCTGGAACTACATTATTTACACTGGAGAGGGTGCTTCAAGAGTAGATGGAGACATGATTTGAAATGATCATAATGGTAAACAATAAAATGAAATGAAATGAAATAAAATAAAATAAAACAAAAAAGGGCCTTTCAGTGGCTGATGATGGGAGTGCTAAGAAATTAAGTGTAATTAAACTGTGCATGTGGGTTCCATGAAAAACTGACAGAAAATACTGTTTATTTTTGGAGTTGTAATAGATGATCTAATAAAAATGCCATGCATGGTATGTTGATGGAGCTTGGAGAAAAGCGCCTCTGGCCTCTTGGTAGTGAGAAGGACCTGTCTTACTCAGCAACCCCGCTGTTCAGAATCTCCAACTGCCCCGGGTCCCTCTCTGACATCATGAGCAGCTTCAGAAAAGAGGATCAGGAAATCCTGTGGCCTCTAACTGAAATGCCCAGGTGTGTCAGAGAGACAGGTAGGGTTTTGGGTCTGAGGACAGTGTGGGGCAGTGTGGGACAATCCTGAGACTGACCTTCCTCCCCCAGCTGGAAATTCACTCAGGGCCTCCAGGTTCAGCTATCAGTGTGTCTATTGGACCGTGTTTGTGCAACTACGCTGACCTCCCAGTAGTAGCCAGGAATCATCATGGGCCAGGCCACCTCCACCTACTGGATCAGCTCATCTCCTCCTCCCTCTTCTGACCTGTGAGCACCCAGGGCAGGGAGAGCCAGGAAGAGACAGATAGCAAAGTCTTATTTGAATGCGGCGACTCCTCCCCCAAGGTTTGGGGAGATATAAGGAGACTTAGGGGAGCCCAGACTTCAAATCAGAACTTTAAGAAGCAGAGTCAGAGTCTGCACCATGACCTGGGCTCCTCTCCTCCTCACCCTCCTTGTTCACTACACAGGTGAGTGTAGAACTTACCTGGGAGGTGGGAGATCCTCACCCAGCTCTGCTTTATGTCCCCCACTTTAGTCCAGTGTGCTCTGGTGGTCCTGATCTCACAGTCCTCTCTGCCTCCCTCACAGTGTCTGTGGCCCAGGCAGGGCTGACTCAGCTGCCCTCAGTGTCCAAGGCCTTGGGACAGATGGTCACACTGACCTGTACTGGGAACAGCAACAATGTTGGCAACCAAGGAGCAGCTTGGCTTCAGCAGCACCCAGGCCATGTCCCCAAACTCCTGATGCATAGGAATAACAACCGGCCCTCTGGGATCTCAGAGAGATTTTCTGGCTCCAGGTCAGGGAGCACGGCCTCCCTGACTATCTCTGGGCTGCAGCCTGAGGACGAGGCTGACTATTACTGCATAGCATGGGACAGCAGCCTAAATGCTTGCACGGTGCTTCAGGCCAGTGGGGAAGTGAGACAGAAACCCATGAGCTCCCCAGCCTCACCCAGCACATGGGGACCTCATGGAGCACTGTTTAAACTGGACCCACAGAAAGTCAAGGGCTGAATTCCAAGTGACAGGTGTGTACACTTTAGGAATATTAAAATAATAAAATGAGTTAAAATGGCTGGACCTGCAAAGTTATTAACAAGTGTATGAATATATAAGCAAAATCATTGTGAATCTATTTGCAGCAACTTAGATATGTACATACACATGCATTAATATTAGCTAAAAGGAATGCATGGTTTAACTAAGGGAGGATACGTTTTTCCATATTTTTCTTTTCTATTCCATTTGGAGATGCTGGATTCACATGCTCAGACGGTCCACTTCTCTGACCTGAGTGGCCATGTACTAAGGTCTCCGGAAACCAGCTTCCCTTCCTTTTTTGGCCCTGGTACATGCCTTGACCTCTGATTACAATAGCCTCTTCCCCCTCTCTGTCACAGAGATCACGTGACTCACTCTATGGGTCGAAACTTATGCATCATACTTTGTTGAGGTTTCTGTTGCCCAACTTCCCTGCATACCTCCAACTTGCAGACAGGACAATTTCCCCACAGGTGTTTTTTTCCCCCCTGCACTCTTTAACTGTTCCTTTACATGCCACAGTGTCTGGAAACAGCAGGCAAAGTTGGAGCTTCTGGGATACAGTTGACAGACACTGACATTTTTAAAAAATGATGGTTTTCCATTGAGATAAAACTCCAACTGTGTGAGCATCACTATTCTGATGGTGGACCTATAAAGGACACTTCTCACTGTTTTGTCTTAGATAGCGACACCAGGAAACACTACTGTACAGAAAGGACTCTGCTCCATGTGCCTAGGTCATCACAGTGACTGGAGGAGGTGGGCTCTGTTGCCAGCAGGTGGCACTCTGTGATGTCCTAGGAGAACAGGTGCGTGCAGGACAGCTGGTAAACCACTGAGCTGACTCTAGGGGAGTTGGACTAACGGTGTCCTCAGTGATGTGTGACTTTCCTCCACCTGTGATGAGCCCCATCATACCATGAGCTTTTGGATCTGCCTCTCTCACTCAAATTGTTCAGATGTGGATCATTTCCTCCTTATTCTCCATAGAATTTCCCCAAATCTGTTCTATGAAGGGTTGATAGATAGTGAGGACCCAGAATATATGTAGAAGGATTAAGTTTGCTCCTTGGAGAGCCGGACTGGGGGATGACACCTTGCTTGTGGGTATAATCCCCATAGAGGAGCTTCTGGAGACAGAGCTCCGAGGCATTTCCACCATGCCCCGGATTCTTTCTCCTTCAGTCCTTTATAAAGGGGGGCATTTGCCAGGGATTTAAGGGAAGACGTCCCTGAGATAACAAAAGTCCACCTTTCTTCTTTGGTTTGCAAGGAACAGGTGTGCTGTGAAACCAAGCACACAACTCTCTGTCTCAGTTTATTTGTCACTAAGCCAGAAGGTCACCATCTTTTGTAATGGAAGCTTCAGAGATGTGGGTAATTTTGATGCAGTCTGGAACCCACAGTTCCCATTCTAAAGTCCTATGAATGTGATGATTGCTGTATCCTGGGCTGCAACTTGAGCAGGAGACTATTATTCTGGACCTGAATAACAGTCTTGGAGCTTTCTTTGTGCTCTTGGCCCCAGGGCATGTGGGCTAAGACCTCTTCCTGCTTCCCTTTCCCAGTTCTTTTCACCTTTTGTCTGTATTTTTCAATGCTTTGGAAAAAATTATGAAACAAGCCAACTGGAGCCATCTGATATTTGAAGGTGAGTTAGAAGGTTCCCAGGAAACTATTTTGACCTCATGCCTTTCTGTGGAATTGTTCCATACTAACAGTCTCTGTTATTTCCCTAAGGAAAGTGGTCTGTTTAAACATTTTGTATTTTGGACTGTTTCAAGATGGCGGCGGCTGCGGCAGTTGGCGCGGAGTAGCTGAGGTGGAAAAGGCGGCCACTGGGCCTCAGGCAGCCGGGAAACTTGTGGAGCTTCCTCTTGCCATCTCTTAAGGGAGGACCGCTGCTGGTGGCCGGTCGTGGGGGGTGACTGCCACTTTGCCCCCGGCAGGAGAGGCTGCCTCATTTACAGGTGACAGCTTTGAAGTGTGGAGCAGGAAAAGAACTGTTTCTTAGATGCAAAAGCGAGTCTCGAAACAGGGAACACGGCACCAGGGCTGCTGTGGATGCAGCCAGGATCCCGGAGGCTGGGGCCGCACTGAAGGCGGCCAGCTGCCCTATTCAGGATTCGAGGTTTCAGGCTGGCATTAAAGAAGATTCCTGGGAGCACCTGAGCCACGCCGCGACTGAACAGCCCAAGGCAGCAGCGTCCAAGAATGGGAAAGGCAGCAAACCGGAGGCAGAGAGTGAGCGCCCGACCTGGCACAACCCTGTGAGTGACCCCTGGACCAGCCCTGTAGGGGGGCTGACGCCCACCCAGCTCCCACCTGCATCACTGGTTCACTCACCGCCCCGGGGCTGCCTCCATTTTCCCAGGTCCTGGCAGCTCCGCCCGGCTTGGCCGTCACTGAGCCTTCCCACCTGCTTGGCCCGGCAAGGGGCTTTCTGGAACCTGTGGGCCGGCCTCCCCTCCCACTCCCTCCGAGGTTCTCTGGCGGGGATGGTGGCGTGGGGCATCCCCGGCCAGTGTCGGGAGGGCAAGGAAGTACGGGCGGGCCGACTGCCACTACACCACACCTTGAAATCCGGCCCCTGGTAAACTTCCTGTTACTGGGAGGCAGATACCATCTCTGCGGCCACCAGTTCGGAAAAAAGCCTAACGAATTTCTGGTTGGGAATAGTGTGGTAGGAGAGTTCCCAGGTCCGCTTGAACCTGCCAGCGAGCTGGCTGCAGGTTGGCACTAGACTCAGTTTATACTGGGGGGATACAAAGGTGAACAAGTCCCGAGAAAGATCTACACTGTGCTACAAAGGCACCCAGAGTGACCGGTCTTCTGTGCCTAGCAGAAACCTGGTAGACTTCCTGGGCGAGGCGGTGCCGAGCAGGGTCTTGAAGGCCCAGCTGATAGACGAGGGTTGCAGAAGACATGCCCCAGCCCAGCGCAGTGCACAAAGAGCGGGGAGACGTGTGGCCAGGGAGGCGGAGACTCGACAGAAACCACATACCCTGTGGGGTCGCCACTGCACAACCCAACAGCCTGGGCCAGAGCACACGGAACAGGGAAAAGTCCTGCACAGGAAGTGATAGCTCAACAGCGATCACACACCCTGTGGTACGTGATCCACCAGCCCAGCAGAGTCCAAGCTGACCAGAAAGGTGGCTCCCCGGAGAAGCACAAGACCCGAGGCAACCACACACACAAGGCACTAGAGGCCAACTGAGCAGTCACGGAGGTAGCCATACGAAATTGGCAACCACAGCAACATCCTAGTTAGTCATTAGTCTCAAACTGGTGGACTGTGAAACCCCCTGCCACAATGAATAAACATCAAAAAAAAGATACCAGAAATACAAAAAATCAAGAAAGTACACCACCAAAAGTTAATAAATCTCAAACTCTAGATCCTATAGAACAAGAAGCCCTTGAAATGACTGACAAGGAATTTCGAGTGATAATTCTAAGGAAACTGAATGAGATACAAGAAAACTCAGCTAGACATCATGATGAAATGAGGAAAAGTATACAGGATCTGAAAGAGGAAATGTACAAAGAAATCAATGTCCTGAAAAAAAATGTAGCAGAACTTGCTGAACTGAAGAAGTTATTCAGCGAAATAAAAAACACAACGGAGAGTTTAACCAGCAGGCTTGTCGAAGTTGAAGAGAGAACCTCTGAACTTGAAGATGGGCTGTTTGAAATAACACAAGCAGACAAAAAGAAAGACAAAGAATCAAGGACATTGAAGAAAATCTGAGAGAGATATCAGACAACCTTAAGCGCTCAAATATCCCAGTCATGGGTATTCCAGAAGGGGAGGAAAATGGAGATTCCATTGAAAACATATTAAAAAAAATAGTGGCAGAAAACTTCCCAGGTATAGGAAAAATCACAGATCTTAAGATCCAGGAAGCTCAACGATCTCCAAACGTATTCAACCCAAAAAGGCCTTCTCCAAGACATGTCATAGACAAATTGGCAAAACTCAGAGACAAAGACAGAATCTTAAAAGCTGCAAGAGAAAAGCGTCAAATCACCTATAAGGGAGCCTCAATCAGGCTAACATCAGACTTTTCATCACAAACCCAAAAAGCTACAAAGGAATGGGATGATATTTTCAAAATACTAAAAGACAAAGATTGGCAGCCAAGAATACTCTACCCTGCAAGGCTATCCTTCCGAAATGAAGGGAAAATAGTATATTTCTCAGACAAACAAAAACTGTGGGAGTTCACTACCACATGACCATCCTTACAAGAAATCCTCAAGGGAGTACTGGGTTTGGTTCCTGAAAAATAACTACCACTGCCATAAAAACCCAAGAAAAATCAATACCCACTAGTATAATAAAAATGTCATTCATGAAGAGAAAACAAGCAAACAAAAACTCTATCTACAACCTAAGGAACCAACAAACACAGGAACCAAACAGTAAATCAGAAAGCAAGGAACAAAAGACACCTAAGACAACCAAACAACCAATAAAATTCTAGGAATAAATCAACACCTTTCAATAACAACTCTTAATGTAAAAAGCTTAAATTCCCCAATTAAAAGACACAGACTGGCTGACTGGATCAAAAAGGACGACCCAACTATATGCTGCCTACAAGAGACCCACCTCACCCATAAAGATTCACACAGACTAAGAGTGAAAGGATGGAAAAAGATTTACCATGCAAACAGAAAAGAAAAATGAGCTGGAGTAGCTATTCTTATATCTGACAAAATAGACTTTAAACTAAAAACCATAAAAAGAGACAATGAGGGACACTACTTAATGATAAAAGGACTGATCCATCAAGAAGACATAACAATCATAAATATGTACGCACCCAATGTCGGAGCAGCCAGATTTATAAAACAAATTCTATTAGACCTAAAGAAGGAAATAGACACTAATACCATAATAGCAGGGGACCTGAACACTCCACTGTCAATATTGGACAGATCATGTAGGCAAAGAATCAGCAGAACAACACAAGATCTAAACAAGACTCTAGACCAATTGGAATTGGCAGATATCTACAGAACATTCCACCCAACAACCTCAGACTATTCATTCTTCTCATCAGCACATGGATCATTCTCCAGGATAGATCACATATTAGGTCACAAATCAAGTCTCAATAAATTAAAAAAAATTGGAATTATCCCATGTATCTTCTCAGACCACAATGGATTAAAACTAGAAATTAATAACAAACGAAACTCTGGAAACTATACAAACACATGGAAATTAAACAGCATTCTACTTAATGACATATGGGTCCAAGAAGAAATCAAGCAGGAAATCAAAAAATTTATTGAAACTAATGAAAACAATGATACATCATACCAAAACCTGTGGGATACTGCAAAAGCAGTATTGAGGGGGAAATTTATTGCATTAAACGCTCACTTCAGAAGAATGGAAAGATGGCAAGTGAACAACCTAACACTTCACCTTAAAGAACTAGAAAAACAAGAACAATCCAAACCTAAAGTTAGCAGATGGAAAGAAATCATTAAGATCAGAGCAGAACTGAATGAAATTGAAAACCAAAAAACAATTCAAAAGATTAACGAATCAAAAAGTTGGTTTTTTGAAAAGATAAATAAAATTGACAAACCATTAGCATGGCTAACAAAAAAAGAAGAGAGAAGATTCAAATAATAAAAATTAGAAATGAAAAAGGTGATATTACAACTGATTCATCTGAAATACAAGGAATCATTCGAGACTACTATAAACAACTATATGCCAAAAAGTTTGAAAATCTGGAGGAAATGGATAAATTTCTGGACACACACAAGCTCCCAAAACTGAGCCATGAAGATGTAGAAAATCTGAACAGACCAATGACAATAAAGGAGATTGAAGCTGTTATCAGAAGGCTCCCAACAAAGAAAAGCCCAGGACCAGATGGATTCACACCAGAATTTTACCAAACATTCAAAGAAGAATTGACACCGATTCTTCACAAACTATTCCAAAAGATTGAAACAGACACAAATATCCCAAACTCATTCTATGAAGCAAACATCATCCTGATACCAAAACCAGGTAAAGATATAACCAAAGAAGAAAACTACAGGCCGATATCGTTGATGAATATAGATGCAAAAATCCTCACTAAAATACTAGCAAACAGAATACAGCAACACATATGTAAAATTATTCACCACGATCAAGTGGGATTCATCCCAGGGATGCAAGGTTGGTTCAACATACACAAATCAATAAATGTGATACACCATATTAATAAAGTCAAACACAAGGACCATATGATCATCTCTATAGATGCTGAAAAAGCATTTGATAAAATTCAGCACTCATTCATGACAAAGATCCTCTATAAGTTAGGTATAGAGAGAAAGTACTTCAACATAATTAAAGCCACATATGACAAACCCACTGCCAATATCATCCTGAATGGGCAAAAGCTGAAAGCTTTTCCTTTAAGAACAGGAACTAGACAAGGATGCCCACTCTCACCACTCCTATTCAACATAGTGTTGGAAGTACTAGCCAGAGCAATCAGAGAAGAGAAGGAAATAAAGCGCATCCAGATTGGAAAAGATGAAGTCAAACTGTCCCTGTTTGCAGATGACATGATCCTAAAACCTCTACAAAAAAACTCTTGGAAGTGATAAATGATCTCAGTACAGTAGCAGGATACAAAATCAACACCCAAAAATCAGTAGCATTTCTTCTCTCCAATAGTGAACATGCAGAACGAGAAATCAAGAAAGCGTGCCCATTTACAATAGCCACCAAAAAAATAAAATACTTAGGAAATGAGTTAACCAAGGAGGTGAAAAATCTCTATAATGAGAACTACAAACCACTGCTGAGAGAAATTAGAGAGGATACAAGAAGATGGAAAGATATCCCATGCTCTTGGATTGGAAGAATCAACATAGTGAAAATATCCATACTTCCCAAAGTGATATACAAATTCAATGCAATCCCCATCAAAATTCCAATGACATTTTTCTCAGAAATGGAAAGAACTATCCAGACATTTATATTGAATAATAAAAGACCGTGCATAGCCAAAGCAATGCTGAGCAAAAAAAAAAAAAAATAAAGCTGGAGGCATAACACTACCCGACTTTAAGCTATACTACAAAGCTATAATAACCAAAACAGTATGGTACTGGCATAAAAACAGACACGCTGATCAATGGAATAGAATAGAGAATCCAGAAATCAACCCACACACTTACTGCCATCTGATCTTTGACAAAGGCACCAAGCCTATTCACTGGGGAAGGGACTGCCTCTTCAGCAAATGGTGCTGGGATAACTGGATATCCATATGCAGGAGAATGAAACTAGATCCATACCTCTCACCGTATACTAAAATCAACTCAAAATGGATTAAGGATTTAAATATACACCATGAAACAATAAAACTTCTTAAAGAAAACAAAGGAGAAACACTTCAGGAAATAGGACTGGGCACAGACTTCATGAATACGACCCCAAAAGCACGGGCAACCAAAGGAAAAATAAACAAATGGGATTATATCAAACTAAAAAGCTTCTGCACAGCAAAAGAAACAATTAAAAGAGTTAGAAGACAACCAACAGAGTGGGAGAAAATATTTGCAAAATATACATCTGACAAAGGATTAATATCCAGAATATATAAGGAACTCAAACAACTTTACAAGAGGAAAACAAGCAACCCAATTAAAAAACGGGCAAAAGAACTAAGTAGGCATTTCTCTAAGGAAGATATACCAATGGCCAACAGACATATGAAAAAATGCTCAACGTCACTCAGTATCCGGGAAATGCAAATCAAAACCGCATTGAGATACCATCTAACCCCAGTTAGGATGGCTAAAATCCAAAAGACTCTGAACGATAAATGCTAGAGAGGCTGCGGAGAAAAAGGAACTCTCATACATTGTTGGTGGGACTGCAAAATGGTGCAGCCTCTATGGAAAATGCTATGGAGGTTCCTCAAACAATTGCAGATAGATCTACCATACGACCCAGCTATCCCACTGTTGGGAATATACCCAGAGGAATGGAAATCATCAAGTCGAAGGTATACCTGTTCCCCAATGTTCATCGCAGCACTCTTTACAATAGCCAAGAGTTGGAACCAGCCCAAATGTCCATCATCAGATGAGTGGATACGGAAAATGTGGTACATCTACACAATGGAATACTACTCAGCTATAAAAACGAATGAAATACTGCCATTTGCAACAACATGGATGGACCTCGAGAGAATTATAT
The DNA here is from genome assembly GCF_027409185.1 of Cynocephalus volans. Lineage (NCBI taxonomy): Eukaryota > Metazoa > Chordata > Mammalia > Dermoptera > Cynocephalidae > Cynocephalus > Cynocephalus volans. Next base: position 205,631,542 of record NC_084461.1, read on the forward strand.
TAAGTGAAACAAGTCAGGCACAGAAAGAGAAATACCACATGTTCTCACTTATTGGTGGGAGCTAAAAATTAATATATAAATTCACACACACACACACACACACACACACAAAACTGAGGGGGGGGAGAAGATATAACAACCACAATTACTTGAAGTTGATATGAGAAGCAAACAGATAGGACATTGTTGAGGGGTGGGGGGGAGGGAGAAGGGAGGGAGGTTTTGGTGATGGGGAGCAATAATCAGCCAAAATGTATATCGACAAAATAAAATTTAAAAAAAAATACTAAAAAGAAAAACAAATAACATAAAACTGTAAAAAAAATAAAATAAAATAAAATAAACATTTTGTATTTTTAAGGAATGCATGGATTTATCTGATTTTTAAAATAGAGGTTATCTCATGGTTATTTTTATTTTTAATTTTCAATTATTTATACATATTTAGAATTATGTATCATCATTAAATAAGTTAGTAAGTGGTTCTTTTATTCTGTCATTTAAAAAAAAATTTTGAGAGTGGCAGCCCTGCCCCTCCTTGTACCTGGAAGGGAATGCCAACCCAGCCCCACCCCACACCCTGTCCTATTCCACATCAAAGTGAGCCCAGCAGCAGTGTTGGATCTGCATGGCTAGAGGTGGTCCCTCCACCCTCCTTGGACCTCAAGGGGAACAACAGCCCCTGGGATCTGACCTGCCGGGGTATGCCCAGCAGAACTGTGCAGCAGTAGGGGCTCATTGTCTGACCACAGATTCTGGAACAGGACCCAAGTTGATTTAACATAACCACCACCACACCTACTGTCAAGCAAAGACAATTCACCACCACAGGAGCAACCAGGGCTACTCCACAGCCAAACTCAGTGTAACAGAAGAAGCAAAGCTTCTATCAAATGACCAAATGTCAACAAAAAAATACTAGAAGTACAAACAAACAAGAAGAAATGACACCAACAAAAGAATACAGTAGTGCTCCAAAGTCAGACTCCGTGGAACAGGGAATCCTTGAAATGTCTGAAAAAGAATTTCAAGCAATGATCTTAAGAAAACTTGAAGAAATAAAGGAAGACTCAATTATAGAACACAATGAGACAAGAAAAAATATCCAGAATATGAAAGAGAAAATCTACAAAGAGATTAATACCTTAAAAAAGAGTGTAGCAGAACATCTAGAAATGAAAGATTCACTCAGTGAAATAAAAAACACAACTGAGAGCTTGAGCAGCAGGGTAGAGCAAGCAGAAGAATTTCAGAGCTTGAAGATGGTGTTTTTGAAGTAACTCAGGCAGACAAAAAAAAAAAAAGGAAAAAAGAATTAAAAATAATGACAAAAATATAAGAGAGACAGCAGACAACCTCAAGCACGCTAACATCTGAATCATGGGTATTCCTGAAGGGGAGGAGAAAGGAAAAGGTACTGAAAACCTGGCCAAGGAAATAGTAACAGAAAAATTCCCAGTTGTGGGGCAAGATACAGACCTTCAGATCCAGGAAGCTCAAAGGTCCCCAAACAGATTCAATCCAAGAAGATCCTCCCCAAGACACATTATAGTTAAATTTTCAAAGCTCAAAGACAAAGAGAGAATTCTACAAGCAGAAAGAGAGAAGCATCAGGTCACTTACAGGGGGGCCCCCATCAAACTAACAACAGACTTCTCAACTGAAACACTACAAGCCAGAAGAAAGTGGAATGATATATTCAAAATACTAAAAGAAAAAAATTGCCAGCCAAGAATTCTTTAGCCAGCAAAGCTCTCCTTCAGAAATGAGGGAGAAATAGTATATTACCCAGACAAACCAAAGTTGTGGGAGTTCACCACCACACGACTAGCCCTGCAAGAAATTCTCAAAGGAGTCATTCATTTGGAATCTGAGTAATGATGACCAATATCACAAATACACAAGAAAAAATAAAACCCACTGTTAAAACAAAAATGCCAGGAAGAAGGAGAAAGAAGCAAAATCATCCCACCTTAAATTCCCAACTAACATTGAAGAAGAGAAATAAAAGGGGAAATAATGATCAAAAGATATTTAAACCATCTAAACAAGAAGCAATTAAATGACAGGAATTAAGCAACACTTGTCAATAACTACCCTAAATGTGAATGGATTAAATTCCCCATTCAAAAGAAACAGACTGACTGATTGGATTAAAAAGCTAGACCCAAGTATATGCTGTCTTCAAAGACCCACCTCACCTGTAGAGACACACATAGACTAAAAGTGAAGGGATGGAAAAAGATATACCATGCAAATGGAAACCCAAAACGAGCAGGAGTAGCTATCCTTATATTGGACAAAATAGACTTTAAACCAAAAAACATAAAAAGAGACAAGGCCACTACATAATGATAAAGGGATCTATCTAGCTAGAAAACATAGCAATCATAAACATGTATGCACCCAATACTGGAGCACCCAGATATATAAAGCAAACACCCTAAGACCTAAAGAAAGAAATAGGACCTAATACATTAATAGTGGGTGATCTGAACACCCCTCTCTCAGTATGGGACAGATCTTCCAGGCAACAAGTTAACAAAGAGACACAGGATTTAATCCACACTCTAGAACAACTGTACTTGGCAGATATATACAGCACATTTCACCCAACAGCTAAAGAATACACTTTCTTCTCATTAGCTCATGGTACATTTTCCAGGATGGGCCACATATTATGTCACAAAACTAGCCTCAGCAAACTTAAAAAAAGTGAAATCATTCCAACTATCTTTTCAGACCACAATGGGCTAAAATTGGAAATAAACAATAAGCAAAACTCTGGAAGCTATACAAATACATGGAAACTAAATAATAGGCTCCTGAATGACCTATGGGTCCAAGAAGAAATTAAGCAGGCAATCAAAAATTTCTAGAAACTAATGAAAATAAAGATGCATCATACCAAAACCCATGGTATACTGCAAAATCAGTACTAAGAGGCAAATTTATTGCAATAAATGCTTATATCAAAAGAATGGAAAGACTTCAAATAAATGACCTAATACTACACCTCAAAGAACTTGAAAAACAACAACAATCCAAACCTAAAGGTAGTCGATGGAAAGAAATAATTAAGATCAGAGCAGAACTAAATGAAATAGAGACCCACAAAACAATGGCAAAGATTAACAAAACAAAGAGTTGGATTTTTGAGAAGATAAATAAAATAGACAACCCATTAGCTAGGTTAACCAAAAAAAAAAAAAAGAAAAAAAAAAAAAAAGAAAAAAGAAAAAAAGAAAAAAAAAAGAGAGAAGACCCAAATAACAAAAACATGAAATGAAAAGGGAGACATTGCTATTGATACCACTGAAATACAAAGAATCAATAGAGACTATTATAAACAACTGTATAGACAACAAATATGAAAATCTGGAAGATATGGATAAGTTCCCAGACACATACAAACTACCAAGACTGAACCAAGAAGAGATAGAAAACCTGAACAGACCGATATCAAGCAAGGAGATTGAAGCAGTAATTAGCAATCTTCCAACAAAGAAAAGTCTGGGTCTGGATGGTTTTACAGCTGAATTCTTTCAAATGTTTAAAAAGGAGTTAACACCAATTCTCCTCAAACTATTCCAAACAATTGAAACAGCCACTACTCTCCCAAACTCATTCTATGAGGCCAACATAACTCTGATACCAAAACCAGATAAAGAAACAACAAAAAAAGAAAATTATAGGCCAATATCCTTGATAAACCTTGATGCTAAAATCCTTAACAAAATATTAGCAATCAGGATACAGCAACATATTAAAAAAATTATACACTATGATCAAGTGGGATTCATCCCAGGGATGCAAGGATGTTTCAATATACAAAAGTCAATAAATGTGATACATCACATCAATAAACTCAAGGACAAAGACCACATGATTATCTCAATAGATGCTGAAAAAGCATTTGACAAAATTCAGCATCGCTTCATGATAAACACTCTCAACAAATTAGTTATAGAAGGAAAATATCTCAATGCAACAAAAACCATTTATGACAAGCCCACTGCCAGTACCTTTCTGAATGGGGAAAAACTGAAGGCCTCTCCCTTAAGAACAGGAATAAGACAAGGATGCCCACTCTCACTACTTCTATTTAACATAGTACTTAAGGTACTAGCCAGAGCATTCAGGCAAGAGAAAGAAATAAAGGGAATCCAGAATGGAAAAGACGAAGTCAAACTTTCTCTATTTGCAGATGACATGATACTATATATAGAGTAACCTAAAGACTATCAAAAAACTCCTAGAGCTGCTTAATAACTTCAATAACATTGCAGGATACAAAATAAATGCCTCCAAATCAGTAGCATTTATATACGCAAATAATGAATTAATAGAAAGAGAAATAAAGAAAGTAAGCCCATTACAATTGTCACACACAAAATAAGATACCTAGGGATCAATTTAACCAAGGAGGTGAAAGACCTCTATGACGAGAACTACAAACCACTTCTGAAAGAAATTAAAGAAGACACAAAATGATGGAAAGATATTCCATGCTCTTGGATAGGAAGAAATAACATTGTGAAAATGTCTATCCTACCCAAAGCGATCTATAGATTCAATGCAATCCCCATCAAAAAACCAATGGCATTCTTCACAGAAATGGAAAAAACAATCTTACCTTTTATATGGAACAACATAAGACACTGAATAGCCAAAGCAATCCTGAGCAGAAAAAAAAAAAAAAAAAAAAAGTTGGAGGCATAACACTACCTGACTTCAAATTATACTACAAAGCTATTGTACCCAAATATGGTACCGGTATAAGAATATACATTCAGACCAGTGGAGTAGAATTGAGAACCCAGAAATCACCCCTCAGGCTTATAGCCATCTGATATTGGACAAAGGCAACAAAAACCTACATTGGGGAAAAGATTGCATATTCAACAAGTGGTGCTGGCAAAACTGGATATCCATATGCAGAAGAATGAAACTAGATATGCATCTCTCACCATACACTAAAATCAACTCAAAATGGATTAAAAACTTAATAAGACCTGAAACTGTAAAAATACTAAGGGAAAGTATAGGTGAAACACTTCGGCAATTATGTCTGGGCACAGACTTTATGAAAATGAGCCCAAAAGCACAAGCAGCAAAAGAAAAAAATAAACAAATGGGACTATATCAAACTAAAAAGCTTCTGCACAGCAAAGGAAACAATCAACAGAGTGAAATGACAACCTACAGATTGGGAGGAAATTTTTGCTAACTATGCATCTGACAAAGGTTTAATATCCGGAATATACATAGAACTCAAGCAAGTATACAGTTAAAAAACAAATAACCCAATTAAAAAATGGGCAAAGGAGCTGAATAGACATTTTTCAAAGGAAGACATACAAATTGCCAACAGATACATGAAAAAATGCTCAACATCAGTAGTCATCAGGGAAATGGAAATTAAAACTACATTGAGATAACACCTCATTCCAGTTAGACTGGCTATAATCAAAAAGATGGTGAATAACAAATGCTGGTGAGGGTGTGGAGAGAAGGGAACACTGCTACACTGTTGGTGGGAATGTAAATTAGTACAACCACTATGGGACACAGTGTGGAGGTTTCTCAAACAACTACAGATAGATCTTCCACATGATCCAGCAATCCCACTTCTGGGTATATACCCAGAGGAATGGAAATCATCGTGTCAAAGGGATACCTGCACTCCCATGTTCATTGCAGCTCTGTTCACAATAACCAAGATATGAAACCAACCTAAATGCCCATCAGCGTATGATTAGATAAGGAAACTGTGGTATATATATACCATGGAATACTACTCTGCCATAAAAAATAATGAAATACTCCCATTTGCAACAACATGGATGAGTCTGGAGAACATATGTTGAGTGAAAGAAGCAAAGCAGAGAGGAATAAATGCTGCATGTGCTCACTCTTATGTGGGAGCTAAGAGAGAAAGGAAGGAAGGAAAGAAAGATCACAGTAGTGCATTGGTCGTACAGAGGGAGGGAACATTCCTAGGGCTATAAAGTGGCATCGGGGGGAAAGGGGGAGGGGGAGTGAGGTGGGGGGATAATTGGGTAGGGGACATGGTGTACAAAAGTAATTTTGGGTAGTGGATATGGCCCCAGTATGAATCTGGCCCTCACATTATGGACACAAAGGCTGACAATTAGCTTTGTATCTCATGAATATTCATAACAAATAAATTAAAAAAATATTTTGATGTACTGTTTTGATCTACTGTTTTTAATAAAAATTCTCTGCCTTGTAAATGGTTTCTTTTATTGTGATGGGTAAATAGATTGTTCCTCACTTGTCTTTTTAACTTTCTTGTACCTGGAAGAACTGTAAATTTCTCCCCCTTGCTTGTTTTTGCCTTCACCATATGGTTTCTAAACAGCTCCCATCCTTTCCTTTTAGTTCCCGTCTTTCCCAAAGCATTACCTTTCCTACAACTCCTTTACTTGATTGTCCCTAGCCCACACTGTGGTCAGGGATCTGGCCTCCCTGCATTCTTCTTCTGGACCTCTACACTCAAATCTCTATACTTTCTATTCCTTGCCATAGTTTTAGATCAATATTAGGCCTGTTGCTAGCTTTTCTCTTCTATCTACCTCAAAGATTTTTTGACTAGCCTTGCTTTCTGCTTAGACTATGGCTCATGATGGAAGCGTGGGAAATAGCCTGCTAGGATTTGGTAGTGTGTGTGTTTATTTATTTATTTATTTATAGGTGATTCACATATAATTCTATTTGACATAATTTGAAGTTTGGACATTTTCTGTCTTCTGGTTTTACTGAGAGTTTGGGTTTTGTGTAATTTCATTTTTTTTTTTTTTAAATTGAGTGTGGGTTTTTAAAGAGATTTAGTAGGTATATCAAATTTCTTTGGTAGATATTACCTCAACTTCCCAGAGATTTTTCTTTCTCTGTTTTGAAAGAAAAGCAAGATATAATCCCATTTGTTTATTTTTCTTCTGTTGTTTATTTTTCTTTTGTTGCCTATGCTTTTGGGGTTTATTCATAAAGTCATTGCCCAGCCCTAAATCCTGGAGTGTTTCCCCTATGGTTTCTTCCAGGAGTTTTAAAGTTTCAGGCCTTATATTTAAGCCTCTAATCCATTTTGAATTGATTTGAGAGGTATGGATCAAGTTTCATTCTTCTATAAATGGATATCCAGTTTTTCCAGCACCATTTATTGAAGAGGCAGTCTTTTCCCCAATGTATGTTCTTGGTGCCCTTGTCGAAAATCAGTTGGCTGTAAATTCGTGGATTGATTTCTGGGTTCTCTATTCTGCTCCATTGCTCCATGTGCTTGTTCATTTTTATTTTTTATTTTACTTCTCAAAAAACATTGTAGTTGATTTTCATGCCCCTTTACCATTCCTCTCCCCCACCTCTTCTTGGCTCAGTTTTGGTAGTTTGTATGTATCCAGAAATCTTTTTGTTTCCTCCAGATTTTCAAATTTGTTGGTATATAGTTGTTTATAGTAGTCTCTAACGATTCCTTGTATTTCTGAGGTGTCAGTTGTAATATCACCTTTTTCATTTCTAATTTTTTGTTATTTGGGTCTTCTCTCTTCTTTTCTTAGTTAATCTTGCTAATGGTTTGTTGATTTTATTTGTCTTTTCAAAAAAACAACTTTTGTTTCATTGATCTTTTGTATTGTTTTTCATGTTTCTATTTCATTAAGTTCTGCTCTGATCTTAATTGCTTCTGTCTACTAACTTTAGGTATGGATTGTTCTTGTTTTTCTAGTTCTTTAAGGTGAAATGTTAGGTTGTTTATTTGCCATCTTTCCATTCTTCTGAAGTAAGCATTTATGCAATAAACTTCCCCCTTAGTACTGCTTTTGCAGTATCCCACAGGTTTTGGTATGATGTGTCATTATTATCATTAGTTTCAAGAAATTTTTTGAGTTCCTGTTTAATTTCTTCTTGGACCCTCATATTACTAAGTAGAATGTTGTTTAATTTCCATGTGTTTGTATAGTTTTCAGAGTTTCATTTACTATTGATTTCTAATTTTAATCTGTTGTGATCAGAAAAAGTACATGTAATAGTTCCAAGTTTTTTTGAATTTCTTGAGACTTGCTCTGTGACCTAACATGTGGTCTATCCTGGAGAATGTTCCATGTGCTGATGAGAAGAATATTCTGAGGTTGTTGGATGGCATGTTCTGTATATATCTGTCAATCCAATTGGTCTAAAGCATTGTCTAGATCTTGTGTTTCTCTATTCATTTTTTGCCTAGATGATCTGTCCAATGATGAAAGTGGGGTGTTCAGGTCCCCCACTGTTATGATGTTAGTGTCTATCTCTTTCTTTAGATCTAATAAGATCTAAAGATCTTTGCTTTGTAAATCTGGCTGCTCCAACATTAGGTGCATATATATTTATGATTGTTATATCTTCTTGATGGATAGATCCTTTTATCATTATATATTGGCCATCTTTATCTCTTTTTATGGTGTTTTCTTTAAAGTCTATTTTATCTGATATAAGAATAGCTACTCCAGCTCATTTTTCATTTCTATTTGCATGATATATCTTTTCCCATCCTTTCACTCTTAGTCTACGTGTGTCTTTACAGGTCAAGTGAATCTCTTGAAGACAGCATATTGTTGGGTCCATATTTTTAATTCAGTCAGCCAGTCTGTGTCTTTTGAATGGGGAATTTAACCCTTTACATTTAGAGTTATTATTGAAAGTTGTTGATTTACTCCTAGCATTTTATTGGTTTTTGTTCAGATGTCATGAGTATCTTTTGTTCCTTTCTTTCTAATTTTCTGTTTGTCTTCTGTATTTGTTGGTTTCTTGGGGTGATGGATAAACTTTATTTTTGTCTTTTGTTAGCATTTTTTGTTTTGCTGGTAGGTATTCTTCTTTCTTGCATATTCATGGCAGTGATGGCTGTTTTTGTGGTATCAAACCCAGTACTTCCTTGAGAATTTCTTGTAGGGCTGGTCGTGTGGTAGTGAACTCCTGCAGTTTTTCTTTGTCTGAGAAATGTACTATTTGTCCTTCATTTCAGAAGGATAGCATTGCTGGGTAAAGTATTCTTGGCTGGCAATTTTTGTCCTTTAGTGTTTTGAATATATCATCCCATTCTTTTCTGGCTTTTAGGGTTTCTGATGAAAAGTCTGATGTTATTTTGATTGGGGTTCCCTTATAGGTGACTTGCTGCTTCTCTCTTGTAGCTTTTAAGATTCTCTCTTTGTTTTTGAGTTTTGTCAGTTTGATTATCACATATCTTGGAGAGGACTTTTTTGGGTTGAAAGTGTTTGGTGATCTTTGGGATTCCTGAATCTGGAGATCTGTGACTTTCCCTATACCTGGGAAGTATTCTGCTATTATTTCATCGAATATGTTATCAATGCCATTTCCTTTTTCCTCCCCTTCTGGAATGCGCATGATTCAAGTATTTGAGTGCTTAAGGTTGTCAGTTGTCTCTCTTAGATTCTCTTCATTTTTAAAAATTCTTTTTTCTTTTTTCTGGTCTGCCTATGTTAATTCAAATAGCCTGTCTTCAGGGTCAGAAATTCTCTCTTCTGCTTGTTGAAGCCTGCTGGTTAAACTCTTTGTTGTGTTTTTTATTTCATTGAATGAATCCTTCAGCTCCACAAGCTCAACTACATTCTTTTTCAAGGCATTGATTTCTTTGTACGTTTCTTCTTTTAGGTCCTGTATATTTTTTCTCATTTCCTTGTGTTGTCTAACTGAGTTTTCTTGTATCTCATTTCGTTTCTTTAGAATAGTTACTCTAAATTCCTTGTTTGTCATTTCATAGACTTCCTGTTGTATAGGATCTAGTGCTTGAGAGTTATTATTTTCTTTTGGTGGTGATGTACTTTCTTGATTTTTCTTATTTCTGGTATCTTTCCTTTGATGTTTTGTCATTGTGACCAGGGGTATCACAGTCCACTTGTTTCACCCTGATGCCTGGCTTGGATCCTGAAGGGATTACCTCTTCTGGGCAGCAGGAACTAGCCCGAGCCGGAAGGTCCACCCCACCTGTCTTCTCCAGCTTAGCTGGCTGGCTCAGGGTGTGTGAGCCCCAAGGCTGTTAAGTCTCTCCTGGCTGCGGGACTGGCCAGGCTGGAAGTCCCACCCTGCCTACCTTCTCTGGCTTGGCTGACTCAGGGTATGGGAGCCCCAAGGTTGTTAGAGACCTAATAGAACCATCCTTGGCAAGAAGTCCCATCCCACCTGCCTTTTCTGCCCAGCAGGCTTGGGGTGTGTGGGCCCAGAAGCTCTAAAGTCTTTCTACACAATGGGAGCAATCTGAACTGGGGTCCCATGGCAGGTGGCTCCTGTCTGATCCAGTGCAGATATCAGGTCCTCAGTTGCTGCTCCTCAGTTGCTGCAAATTGGTCACTCTGTGGGAGAGAGCAACACCAGGAACCAACTACTTTGCCATCCTGACTGGAACTCCCACGTATGTGTTTTTATGCCAGTACCATGTTGTTTTTGTTGCTATAGATTTGTAATATAGTTTGAAGTCAGGAAGTGCAATGCCTCCAGCTTACTTTTTTTGCTCTGGGTTGCTTTGGCTATTCAGGGTCTTTTGTTGTTCCATATGAATGTTAGGATTGCTTTTTCTATTTCTGTGAAGAACGTCATTAGTATTTTGATGGGGATTACATTGAATCTATAGATGGCTTTTAGTAGTATGGACATTTTTACTACATTGATTCTTCCAATCCAGGAACAGGGAATGTCTTTACACATTTTAGTGTCTTTAATTTCTTTCAGTAGTGATTTGTAGTTCTCATTGTAGGGATATTTTACCTCTTTGGTTAGATTTATTCCTAAGTGTTTTGTTTTTTTGGTGACTATTGTAAATGGGCTTTCTTGATCTCTTTTTCTTCTAGTTTGGCTTTGGAGTATGAAAACGCCACTGATTTTTGTATATTGATTTTGTATCCTGCAACCTTACTGAATTCATTTATTAGCTCTAAGTGTCTTTTGGTAGAGTCTCTTGGGTTTTCTGTATATAGAATCATGTCATCTGAGAACAGAGATAATTTGATTTCATCTTTACTTATTTGGATGCCCTTTATTTCTTTCTCTTGTCCAATTGTTCTGGCAAATGCTTCCAATACAATGAGAGAGCGGGCATCTTTGTCCTGTTCCTGACCTTAAGGGGAAAGCTTTCAGCTTTTCCTCATTCAGGATGATATTGGCAATGGGTTTATTTTGGAAAAATAGAGAATACTCTCTTAAGGAATGAATAAGGTTTAAATTTTAATTAATTAATATCTGTCAATTTTTAAGGTGTAGAAATATGTCAGACAAAGATATCTGCTATGACAACTATTATTATTTTCCTGCCATTTTAATCAATACAAAGTGCATGCAACTTAAATGAGAGGAATAAAGATTAACAAGTAGAAGCTGTTTTTTCCTAACTAAGAAACAACATATGCCACAGGACTCAAGAGAATTCAATTAAAAAAATTAATGAGAAAATTGAGTAAAGTTGCCAGACAGATACATAAAAAAATATTTATTTTCAATGAAAATTTCAATAATAGTAATATTGTTAATATGATGTCATATTTATTGATTTAAGTATGTTATACCATCCTTGCATTCTTGGAATAAATCCCAATTGATCATAATGAATGATCTGACTAATGTGGTGTTGGACGCAGTTTACTAGTATCTTGTTGAGAATATTTCCATCTATTTTCATCAGGGATATTGGCTTGTAATTTCTATTCTTGTTGCCTCTGTGGCTGATTTTGGAATCAGAGTAATAAAATGAGTTGGGACGTATTCCCCCCTTTTTAATTTTTTGAAATAATATGGAGAGAACTGGTATTAGTTCTTTAAGTGTTTGGTAGAATTCGGCAGTGAAGCCATCAGGTCCTGGAAATTTTCTTTAATGGAAAACGGAATTACTAATTCAATTTTCTTTCTTGTTATTGGTCTGTTCATAATATCTATATTTTTTATTATTTAATCTTGGTAGGTTATATTTGTCCAAAAATTTATCCATTTCTTCTATGTTATTAGATTTGTTGGCATATGGCTGTTCATATCAGTCTCTTATGATCCTTGGTATTTCTGTTGCGTCAGCTGTAATGTCTCCTTTTTCTTTTCTAATTTTATTTATTTGAGGCTTCTCTCTTTTCTTTCCTTGGTCAGACCAGATAAAGTTTTGTCAATATTATCTTTACAAAAAAAAGAACTCATTGTATTGCTGATCTTTTAAATTATTTTTTTAAAGTTTTTATTTCATTTATTTCTGCTCTGAGCTTAATTATTTCTTTTTCTGCCAATTTTGGCCTTAGTTTTTTGTTGGTTTTCTTGTTCCTTTAGGCGCCTCATTAGGTTATTTATTAGCAATGTTTGTTCCTTTTTGGTATTAGACATTTATTGCCATAAACTTCCCTCTTAGAACTTCTTTTGCCACATCCCACAAATTTTCATATGATGTGTTTCCATTCTAGTTTGTCTCAAGGAATTTTTAAGTTTCCCTTTTAATTTCTTCATTAACCTATTGGTCGTTTAGGAGTATGTTTTTTAATTTCCATGTACTTGTAAAGTTTCTGAAGTTTCTCTTTTTGTGTTGATTTCTAATTTTATACCATTGTAATCAGAAAAGACACTTGAGATGATCTCTTTTAAAATTTGTGCTAGCTTGTTTGGTGGCCTAGATATGATCTATCCCAGAGAATGTTCCATGTGTAGTTGAGAAGAATGTGTACTCTGCAGCTGTTGCATAGAATGCTCTGTAAATGCCTGTAAGATCCATTTGGTCTATAGTGCAGTTAAATTGGATGTTTCTTTGCTCATTTTTTATCAAGATGATGTGTTTATTGTGGAAAGTGGGGTGTTAAAGTTCTCTACTATTATTGAATTGCAATCTAACTCTCCCCTTAGGCCTAATAATGTTTGCTTTATATATCTGGGTGTTCTGGTGTTAGGTTTACATATATTAACAATTGTTATATCCTCTTATTGAATCGATCTTTTTAATCATTGTATAATGATCGTCTGTGTAACTGTTTATAGTTTTTTATTTAAACTGTATTTTATCTGATTTAAGTATGGCTACTCCCTGTCACTTTTGGTTTTGTTTTGCATGGAATATCTTTTTCAGCCCTTCACTTTCAGTCTATGTTTTTCTTTAGTAGTTAGGTGAGTCTCTTGTGGGCAGAATATCACTGGGTCTTTTTTTTTGTCATTATTCATTTTGCCACTATATATCTTTCAATTGGAGTGTTTAATTAATTACATTCAAGGTTGTTACAGATACATAGAAATTATTTCTGTCATTTTTTTGTGTTCTGGTTGTTTTGTAGATCCTTAGTTCCTTTTCTCTTCTCTCTCTCTCTTTCTCTCTTTTTTACCTCTGTAAATTGGTGGTTTTCTGTGATGCTAAGCTTTGTATTCTTTCTCTTTTTCATTTGTGTGTCTGCTGTAATTTCTTTTTTGGTGGTTAACTAGGAGCTACCATAAAGAGTCCTGTAGTCATAATAAAGCATTTTAAGCTGATAGCATTTAACTTTGGTCACATGAAAATACTTTAGGCTCCTTACCACCACCATCAATTATATTTTTGTTGCCTTAATTTACATTTGTATCTACTGTATGCTCCTTAGGCACTATTGTAGCTGTTGTTGTTTTGACCATTTTGACTTAAAACCTTCATATTAGGGGATTGAGAGGCTTACACAGCAACATTACTTCATTGGGGTTTTCTGAGTTTGAATTATGAATTGACCTCTATAGGTGAGTTTTGTACTTTTTCATATTTTCATGATGGTAATAGTTGTAGTGCTCCCTAAAGCATTTCTTGCAAGGCTGTTCTAGTAGTGATGAACTACCTCAGCTTTTGATTGTCTGGAAAGGTCTTTGTAATTCTCTCATTTCTGAAGGATAGCTTTGCTGGATAAAGTATTCTTGGCTGATGCTTTTTTCCTTTCAGCACTTTGAATATATCATCCCATTCTCTCCTGTCCTACGAAGTTTCTGTTTAGAAACGTGCTGATAGTGTAATGGGAATTCCCTGAAAGTACCTCAGGATAAACTTAACCAAGAAAGCAAAAGACTTGTATACTGAAAATAACAAAACACTGATGAAAGACAGTAAAGAAAATACAAATAAATGGAAAGATATCCCATGTTCATGGATTAGAAGACTTGATATTTTTAAGATGTCAGTTCTATGCAAATCAATCTACAGATTTAAGTGACGCTAGGAAAATTTGACAGCTATGTGGAAAAGATGAAGGCTGGACTTTTATCTTACAACGTATACCAAAACTACCTCAAAATGAATCAAAGACCTAAATGTAAGACCTAAAACTATAAAACTTCTAGGATAAAACATAGAGGGAAATCTTTATAACATTGGATTTGGCAATGATTTCTTAGACATGACATCAAAAGAACAAGCAACAAAAGGAGAAATAGAAAAATGGCACTACATCAAACTTAAAAACTTCTGTGCATCACAAGATACAACTAACAGAATAAAAAGGCAATCTAAAGAATGTGAAAAAATGTAAATCAGTATCTGATAATGGGTTAATATCCAGAGTTTATAAAGAACTCCTATAACCCAACAACAGCAACATAAACATCACTGTACAGGTAGCTTCCTGCAGGGAATTCAAGGAGGGAATCAGGTTGTCAACTGGGATGATGACTTCTCCCTCCTCCTTGGGAATGAGGCCTGGCTTGTCTTCACTGATCTATGTGTCTCTCCCTTGCAGGGTCTTGGGCTGAGGTTGTGTTCACTCAGCCCCAATCTGTGTCAGGGTCTCTGGGGCAGACAGTCATCATCTCCTGCACCCGCAGCAGTGGCAGCATTGATGATGGATATGTGCAGTGGTACCAGCAGCGCCTGGGCAGTGCCCCCACCACCATGATTTATAAGGACAATCAAAGACCCTCCGGGGTTCCTGATCGGTTCTCTGGCTCCATCGACAGCTCCTCCAATGTCGCCTCCCTGACCATCTCTGGGCTGCAGCCTGAAGAAGAGGCCGACTACTACTGTCAGTCTTATGATGGCAACAACAATCACACAGTGCACCAGAGCCATGGGGAAGTGAGATGAAAACTCCTCAGAGCTTCCCCAGCAGGAAGAGTTGCTTTTTCCTGTCTCCTGCTTGAATGCTTAAGTTGGAATTGTTTGTACAAGAATCCCTATATTTTATTTCCCAAAATAAGAATTTCTCCTTCAATGTCATGGTGGATGATCTTCTAATCTCTTTGCAATCACTTCATGAAGAAGATTTAATTCAAAACAGGGTTTTCAAACCTTGGCAATAATGCTAATGTGGACTGGATCATCCCTTGTTATGGGGGCTCTTCTGTGGATTGTAGGATGTCTGGAAACATCTTTGTTCCCCAGATGCCAGTAGCAACCTATTCTCCAAGTGTGACGAACAAAAAATTCTCTAGACATTGATAAATATACTGGGGGGGGGGGCAAAATCACCATAATTTGAAAGTGACTGGGTTAAGAGACTATGTTCTTAGCTTTTAGGAAGCCTTTGGCTTTGAATTCTGTTTATGCCAGTTAGCTGGATGTAAGGCTAGATGTATTATTCCTCTGTGCTCCTGCTTTCTCATCTTTTAGAGAAAACAGTTGCAGAGAACGCGAGTGTTTGTTTTGATAAGTGAATAATATTCCAAGTACCAGAGGTCAGAGAACCTGTTACTCAATGAGATGGAATCTCCTCCCAACCAGACTGTTGAGTACAATTTTCAGCCAGAGGAAGTCTGTAATTAAAACTTTAATCTTTATACAAGCTTATGAAAATATAATGCATCCATTTTTATTTATTCAGGGAGTAGTTTTCAAGCATGGATACAAAATGAAGAAAAATACGACAAGGTTCTATTCTCTCAGAGTCTACGTTTTAAGATGCGTATAAGGCAGCAGGCCAGCGCAGCTGCACAACTGAGTGCACAATAATGTCCTTTTTTTCCCACCAGATTGTCTGGGTTCAGCCTTTGGCTCTGCTACTGTTTGCACATCCTTTACCTCCACTGTGCAGTATAGTCTCCATTAACAACATGTGGATATTTATGTTTACATTTAAGGTCATTAAAATAAAATAAAATATAACATTCTGTCAGTCACACTGGTTGAATTTCAACGGATCGATGGCCATGTCAGCTTAGGGGATACCGTATTTGATAGGCCAGATATAGAACATTTCCACCACAGCAGAAAATTTTACTAGACAGTCCTGATTTAGACAATTCACATAGCATTTCCTTAATTCTGTTTCCTGACCTGTAAAATGAGGATGTCTAAAACTCTACAAATCTCTAATACTTTTCACAATCTCCAACACCCCTCTACTCCCAAATTTCCTCAAGAACCCAGTTGAAGGACATTCACTTTGAGAAGATTTCCGAAGTGCTCCCTGTAGTGAGTGTGTCTAAAGCCCCCTTTTCTATTATGGCATTTAAAAAGTATGTACTTTGCTTTTGACTTATAGTGACTTTTTTTCTTTGAAGTAATAAGCTCCTCAAAAACACAGAGCCCATTAATATGAATAATATTGAACCAAGCCTAGAGCAGGCACATGAACATCTCAATCAATATGTGTGGAATCACAGTGAAAACATGAGATAGGGAAGACCCAACCAGCAGGTGCCACAAGGACCTACAGGGGGCGCAGTAGGACAGTTTCTGGAACCCCATAAAGGGTGTTCACAGGTGAAGTCTCCAAAGGATTTTGAGTCTTTGTGGGGTGGACGGAGGGAGGTGAACGCTGTGCTCACTGATGGGCACTCGGCAGCTGTGTTTTGTGTGTGTGTTGTGCCAACAGCTGTTTCCTCTCAGGTCCTGCCCATCAGGCAATTCACTCTGCACAGGCCCCCAGTCTGTTTATAAGGGCACACTGTGGTGGCAAAACATTTGTATGAGCAGGTCCTTCTTTGTAAGGCTACAGGGGAAGGATTAGACAGGCCTGGAGAAGCCCAGCCCCTCTGGGGATCAAGAGAGGTGTGTCCATGATGGCTTGGATGCCTCTCCTCCTCCTGCTCCCCTCTCACTGCACAGGTAGGCTCTGTTCTCAGACATCAGGGTCAGCTTCTCCACCAGGGCCCATCCGCCTGGCTCAGACTCCCAGCAGGCTAACCCTGGTATCTGTTCCACCACCTGCAAGTGTCTGTGTCTGCAGGTTCCCTCTCGCAGCCTGGGCTGACTCAGCTGCCCCCTCTCTCAGCATCTCTGGCAGCATCTATGAGCATCTCCTGCACCCTGAGCAGTGGCTTCCATGTGGGTGACTTCTAGACATGCTTATGCCTGGAGACGAGGGGGAGCCATCCCTGGTATCCTCTGTAGTACCACTCAGATTTTAATAAGCACCAGGGCTCTGGGGTCTCCAGCTGCTTCTCTGAATACAAAATGCCTCGGCCAGTGCAGGGCTTTGGCTCAACTCTGGGCTGGAGCCTGAGGACAAGGCCGATTACTACTGTGGGATCTGGCACAGTGGTGCGTTTCATAGTGACACAGACAGATGGGGAAGTGGGACAAAAACCCCACAGGTCGTGGTCTATGACTCTTACTTTGTTGATGTTGAAATACTTCTACACTACTTTTATAAAAAAAATCTCCTCTCAGGATTTCTTTTCCAGTTTTTACCAAATAACTATAAAGACTAAAAAACATTTGCTCAAACCAATACAATTACACTATAGACTGAATCTGAGAGGAATTTCTGCTGCTAACCTACCTATGGATCTCATTTATTTTTGCACAGAGGGCAGCCTATGGGGAAGAATTCTGTATAGTTAACACACGAGCAGACCTGTAGTCCTCACCCCAGGATCTCCTTTGTGCATCAGATCAGCTTAGTTAGCCATAAGGGAGACTCCTTGCCTTTCCTCTAGAGTCCACTGCAGGCTGTGTCTCCCAAATGTTTTTCAAATCCATTGTGAAATTCAACAGCAGTGGCAGTCAGCAGCAGATCCTGTCCACAGAATTCTGGGAAAAGTAACACTAAGAATTAAATTTCAGTTGTGAAGATGGGCTTGGGAGGAAAAAATAGCAAGAACCTTCAAGAACCTTTGGCTGTGGAGTTTGAAAATGACATGTTTTTACATGCAGTGGTTTACAGAATCAAATAGAGTCCAAGGAATATATGGACATTACTTTTCATTTTTGGTGGCCACCCTAGTTAGAAGTTTTACTGTTAAAGCTTTTTGGACAGTAAAGTTTGCATCCCTATAAATGTCGAGTTATACACTCCCTGTTATCAAAAAATAGTGATGCATGTTATTTAATGAAGTTTAAGATTAAAATATGACATGTAAAGGAGAAAAACAAAATTTGTTTCTATAGTAAAACCAACTATATCTTAAAATGAATCATCGTGGAAATGTTTGGTAACTGAATGACCACAGGGCTTATGTTCTGTTCAACGATGTGAGGAACGGTCTTGAAATAGGAGACCGTTGTGCACTTTAAATTCATTCCTCACAATGATTCTGAATACACGAAAAGGGTAATGACATTATCATCTATGAACAATGTTTTCAACGTAAAAATCTCTATAGCACTTGCTTGTTGTTGGAGGATTTTCCTATTTTAACATGCTTTTGATAAATGAGCTATATTTTTGTTGAAACACATACCATATTCATTTGCAAACCTTAAGCATCGTCTCTGCAGTCATGTACCTTATCTAACGTACTTTATCTGCTTTTATGACATTGCTATTTTCTAAAAGATATTGGAAACCTCAGAGTATTAATTTGCTCCTCTTTTTCTCTTGTACTGTGCATCTAGTTGGCCACCATAGCCGGAGAATAAAATCCTATAAATGGGTCATAGTTGCTCTTTCTAATTCTACAGCTCTTGTGTTCTGTCGGAAGCCGTGTGTCCGTGGACTCCGGTGTGGGAATGTAAGGAGGACGGTTCCCCGTTCAGCAGAGCTGCAGAGAGTCTCCGAATGTGCGGCAAGGGGTCCCGCAGGAGTTTTCCCCAAACTCCCTATTCCGGTGTTCTCCGGATTGCATGTACTCATCAACCCCCCCCTGGAAATAACTGGATGTTTTATGGGAATGTTTATGCTCTTGTGCATCTGGTGTGAGGTGGCGGTTGTACCCTTGAATAACGATACAAACAAAATTACATTTTTCTTGGTGAACGAAACTGGTTTTTTGGAAAACTTCTCAGTTAATAAAAACAAGTTTGATTTGATGAATGAAACCCAGGCAAAAATGTTAAAAAGTACACCTGGGTCTATGATTTGTTCCAACTTTTGCTCCAAAAAACAGGTACAGAGAGAAGCCAAGAGGCCTTTCTGTACAGATGAATGGATGGGGCGGTGAGAAAAAGTAAAATAACAATAAGTTTCCTGTAAATTTACCCAAGGTTCAGGTTGCCCGGGTCATTATTTTACCACACATGGGTTTGGTTTTCACTGTCAGAGATGACAATTGTGTTGGTTAAATATTAAAAGTCTGGTGGGCTTTTGGAGGAAAAAATGGCACGCTGCATGTAGGAGCTGATAGACCCCCTCTTTCTTACACAGGGCCGTATAGAGAGGACAAAGATATGGTAAGGTAAAACTAAATATGAGTAAAAAATCTAAAGTTTTGTTTATGGAATAATTAGTTAGGTTTGGGCCCCTAAGTTCAAAAATTTTTAAACAAAGAATTGTTTGACACAAATAGTTAAATCATATTATAAAGGGATGTGCCTTTTTAAAAAAATAATTGTTGCTTTCAGTTGATTAAGATAAAAAATTAAAATCAAAACAGGTGATGGATATATAAAAATCATATGTTGTATAAGGGTTAAATGTTTTATTCAAAAACCACACGTGCTGCCAACCGTGAGGTCTCTGGCCACTGGCCACAGACCTCGGTTTGAAACTCTTGCTTGCTGGTTAAGTGTGTTTCACTCTAAAGAATGATACGTACTTTTCTGGGAGATTGTGATTTTGTGACTGACTGGGAACAATCGGTTGGGGTAACTCACTACTTTCGTCACTTTAAAAAATATGTATTTCTCTAAAGATTATGATTTATAAATAATGACATGTAGTTCTTTAAAAACTTATGATTCAGTGTGATCAAAAGACAATGATTTAAGTATTGTATTGATCAATTTTATCTTCATAGTTTAATATTAACCTAATGAGAAATGTTTGCTTTGTGTCATTGGAGCATAGATATGATATAAGTAAAGGAGAGTGGCTTTTGTTCGTTGTCCACTGATGCACTAGACATCATCGGTTCGTCTTTTTTTTTTTTTTTCCTCGCCGACTCCACACATCCTTCTCGGGTTCCAGGAAGCAGCTGGAGCTGGACTCTGGCACTGTTCTATGTGACCTACACTGTTCCTGCACGTGTCACAACTGGCGAAGTCCATCCTCTATTCTGTGAAATCTTTATGAAACAGAAGACTGAAAAGGCCACTTCTTTCTTTTTTTTCTTTTCTCTTTTTTCCTACTAAAAATATCATGATATCCCTAAATCCATAGAGGATAAAATG
Source organism: Cynocephalus volans (assembly GCF_027409185.1). Taxonomy (NCBI): domain Eukaryota; kingdom Metazoa; phylum Chordata; class Mammalia; order Dermoptera; family Cynocephalidae; genus Cynocephalus; species Cynocephalus volans. Next base: position 205,652,006 of record NC_084461.1, read on the forward strand.
GCCAGTCCTCAGTGTGGTGACCTCCCTTTGACATTCTGGCCACAACTCTGCAGCCCTGGGGTGGGCTTACACCCCTCACCCCATCCACTCCGACTCACATCCAACCTGGATTTCCCCACAAGCCACTCAGCTTGTGATAGTTCATCAAAGTAACTATAGAAACAAATACAGATTTTGTTACTAGGAGGAGTGCTACTGTACCAAATACTAAAAATGTGGAAGTAATTTTGGAATTAGGTAAAAGGTAGACAATGAAAGAATTTTGAGAATGATAGAAAAAGCCTACATTGCATTGGACACATCATTATTAGAAATATGGATGTTAAGACTCTGCTGGTGAAGACTCAGAAGGAATTGAGGAATATGTACTGGAAACCAGAGGAAACGGGATCCTTGTCGTATGTGGCAGGAAACTTGGCTAAATTGTGTCCGACGCTTGTAGAGACAGCAGAACTTGGAAACGATGGGCTTGAATACTTAGCGGAGGTTCCCAGGCAAAGTGTTGAAGGTGTCACTCGGTTTCTTCCCGTTTATGGTGAAATTTGTGAGTAATTAAGTGAATTGAGGGAAGACTCTGAAGCAAGAGGGAACTAAGCCTTGACATTTGGAAAATTATCAGAATATTTTTTTGGCCCTGCTGACAATTTCCTGTTTGTTTCCTCCTTTCCTGGGAGACCCCAGAGGTAACTCATCGTCCCCTGCTGTCCATCTGCCTCCTTCCTGAGCCGGGCTGGGGTCCAGGCCTCCCCCATGAGGGATGTTTCAGTCACAGGGGCCTGTCCTCTGTACGGATACAGGTGTCTTCTCCCACAGGTGTCTCCAGAGAGCACACAGGTGATCCTTGCTCACTTAAATCATACGTAGTGGGAAAAGCCAGAACTAATACCTCTTCGCTCTTCAGTTTTCAGGGAAGGCCCCTAACCTCTGAGACCCTCATTTCACTCCTTTTCCTACAGTTTCCTTCCACACTTTTGGTGAAGTTCAAATGATGTGACAGTATTTGTTAAGAACTCTAGGGTGCGCGGTGCTCACCGAGGCTGCATCTTCTGGCAGACAAGGCTCACTGCTGAATCACTGTGCTACTGTGGCTGTCGTTCCAGGTACCCCTGTGCTTTTCTGCAGAGCATCGCCTCTTCACCTCTTCTCTACACGGTGGGTGCCCCAGGCAACACGGCAGTGACCTCCCCCTCCCCCTGTGGCTCTTCTCTTGCTATAGCCAGTGAGTCAAACATGCAGGTGACTGTGTGCTCACCCCTGCCTGGCTGTTCTTATGAAAGCTCACCAGGCCTAACAACCCTCAACTTTCATTCCATTCCATCTGTCACCGGAGGCAGCTATTTGCCCATCACACTTTGCAAGGGGGCTCAGGGATACAGGCAGCCCATTTTGTTAAATTATTATTTTTGTTTATTTATACATAGTTATGGGGTACAGAGTTGACTATCAGTATTTGTGTACAACATGCGATGATCAAATCAATATTATTAGAATGTTCATCATTACAAATCATAGTTACTTTTTGTGTTCCTTACCCAATTATTCCCTATTCCCCGACCCCTTCCCCTTGCCCACCTCCAGTAACTATAGGTCTGTTCTTACCTTTTGAAAGTCCAACGTTTTATTATGGTCTTTCTTTGTCTGTCTCTTAGCTCCCACTTATGAGGACATGCGGTATTAAATTAATTTTCTATTGAAACATAAGGATTACACATATTTATGGGGTACACAGTTTTATTTCAATACATGTTTGCGATGTGTGATGATCAGGATAATTAGCATATTAATCAGTGCCAAACTTAATCATTTCTTAGTGGTGTGAACATTTGATCTCTTCTCTTCTAGTCACTTGATAATGTGCAGTAAATCATCGTTAATGATAGATTCTGGGTTGACTGTGCACCACTATAACTTATTTTTTCTATCTAGCTGTAATTTTTTATCCATTAACCAGCCTCTCATTTCTCCCCTTCTCCTCCCCTTCCGATCTCTAGTAACCATCGTTTTTGTCTTTTTAACAGTTTATCTTTATTTAGCTCTCACATATAAATGAGAAAATGTGATATTTCCCCTTCTGTGCCTGCCTTATTTCACTTAAAACCTAATTTTCTCCAAGTTCATCCATGCTGCTGCAAATGGCAGAATTTTGTTCTTTTTTATGGCTGAGTAGATCCCATTGTGTATATATACCATATTTTCTCTATTCAGTCATCTGTCAGTGGACATTTAGTTTGGTTCTACATTTGGCTATTGTGCATAGAGCTGCAGTAAACACAGGAGTGCAGGTATCCCTTTGATATGATGAATTCCATTCCTTTGGATATATACCCAGTCGTGGGAGCATGCAGCCCATTTGGTAAAAATACTCTTGATAAATCCCTCCTGTATTCTGTGAGCCATGGTGTTTCTGGATGCAAGCCTAGGGTGTAATTTTTATGGGCACTGAAATTTGAAAGCCAAGGTTTGAGAACAAAAGGTATAAAAGAGAGATCTGGATATGCAGACTGAGAAGGATCCCAAGGAGTCTGACTGTCAGGCAAATACACTATGGTGGACAGGTGGGATTTCTAACCTTCCTTCTGGCCTCTGGGGTTTGCTCCACTGTGTCTCAGTATGAGGCCTCTGTGATGTCAGATTTGTGTCTCACAAGGCTTTACCATGTGTGGTACTTGGTCTCCAAGATACTCTACTGACAACTCCTGCCTGTGATATTCATGCTCTTGTACATATTGAATAAGAACGCTCATGTAACTAACAGGATGTTGAAAAAATGCTTGAGCGTGACTTATGATGCTAGATCATAAAAGAAATTGTGATTTGCGTTGTTCTCTCTCTCTCTGTCTCCCAGATCATTCACTCTGGGGAAAAGCCACTTGTAAGGACACTCAAGGAGCCCTGGGGAGAGGCTCATGGGTCAAGGACCTGTAGCCTTCTGCCACCAGCCTTGTGACTCAGCCAACTTGGAAGTCGTTCCTCCAGCCCCAGTCATGTCTTCATATGACTACAGCCCTAGCCAAAATCTTGACTGCAATGCTGTGAGCAAACCTGAGCAAGAACCACCTGCAAAGAAGCTTACTGTTTCCTGACTCACAGAAACTGTAGCATCTTACATGTTTATTGATTTAAGATGCTAACCTTTGGATATTTTGATGTAAATAGACTGTAAACACCTCAAGAGGAAAGTGGCAATGTGGGGAGGTAAGCATTGGTGGAGTTAGGCTTTGATGCCAGCCTTTAGTGAAGTGTGATGGGACCACAGTGGACTTCCACCCTGTGCATGACTCCCGTGGATCGTCTACTGAATATGGCCTTTTCCTTATAATCCATGCCTTTATTATAAGTATCCCACAGGATTCCACATTTCATTATATCTTGTCAAGCTTCCTAGGGTAAGTTTCACACTATAAATTAATCAAAGGATATAGGCCTCTCCCAAACCTTGATGTTTCAAAAGTGAATTCTTCAAAGCGAGGGACCTGATCCTCCTTATTATCTTTGTTTTTCATCACTCAGTCATTATGGAGGTAAAGACTCACGGGTACAGTCACCTCCCCCGTTCCCTCGAACAGTGAGGAGCACAGGTGGACACTTTTGTCCCTGAAAAGAAGACGGAGATGATGTTTTAACAAGAGGGTCAACCAATGAAGGTAAGACGAACAAATAGGGCAGGCTCCGATTGATTGACTCAGGGAGTGAACTGCCTGTACTGCACTTTAGAAGAGAAGCTCAGCTTTTGATCCACCTCGTGAGGAGACAAACAAGTACCCGGACTTTGATGGAAAATCAAGTTTCTTCCATAAGAAAGAGCTCTTCAGTGAACGGAGCTATGAAGACCCTCTTCACGCTGGGGCAGCTGAGCAAGACCAAGGAAGAGAGAAGCTGGATGTTAGAAAGTCCCATCACAAAGACTTTGGTGATTTTTCACTTCATGGATGTCCAGGGGACTAAGGTGAACTGGAGAAGTAAATCTGTATCACAGTTGACAGATCCTGGTGTCAACCCTGGTGACATCTATACCCCTTCTGTTCTCTCTGCTCCCTGTTTTACCCACAGTGGTCTTCTGTGTTTTCAGCTTTCATATCCCTAGTGCCTGGCATGCTGCTGGCTTGTTCTAGTCTTTTACTAGTATTTCTAGAATGATTGGAAATGTTTTTCTAAGTGCCATGAGAAGCAGACATCACACTTTTCTTTCAGAGTCCTGTGCCCAGGTGGTGCTGGCTCAGCATCCACAGTATTGGGATATCAGGGGAGACATTTTCTGTAGCAGGAGAAGCAGAAAAATACACACACTGTGTAGCTTGACAACAAAAGCATTCAGGAAGGTGGTCCATAAATCTGAGAATTTTACCATTCCCTAATATCCCATACTAATTAATGTCTCTCTATAATTGCTTATTGATAAATCTTCTAGGAACCTGTATCTCTTCTAGAAACATTGTTTGCTTTGTCTGTCTCCCAGAAGGACCCCACTCTCCACTCAGACCCAGATCACAGCCACGTCCTCCCCTGGCCCATGTGGAAGGAGCTGATCAGGTCTTTCTCCAGAGCCCTCTGTGTTCTCACCTCACTGCTGCTTCATCATCATCTTGTCTGGTTATCATATTTTCACATCTCTTTTACCTAGTAATCTAGAAAGGCATCAATTGAAAAGGATGTTTATTAATATCAGCTACCATGGAACACTGTGGGGCATGATCCACTCAGGTTTCTGAAATGATGGTTACTAAGCTATCAAGATAAAATCAACATTGTTTTCACAGAGGAACTGAAGTTTGGCCAGTAGGCAGCAGGGGGAGCTGTGGGTCTTCCCCAGGGTCTGCACAGTGCACAGTGGGCGCACACTTCTGTGTAATCCCACAAAGTCTCTGGGGAAGGGGGGTTGGTGCCTGTGTTTGCTGATGCGGACTCAACAGCTGTGTCCTCTGGGCTGGGCAGAATCTCCTGCTCCCAGGCCTGTGTTAAGACCCCAGCAGCTACTTCCTCCCTGACCCTTCCATGGGGCAAACTCTGAATCTCATCCAGCAGCCTCGTTTGACTAAAGAACGAAGCTCAGACTTCAGCTGGTGCTCAGGGTAAAGAAGAAATCTCCAGAAGGGGAGAGTAATTTGCATGAACTTCCCCTCTTACTTGAGGCCACTGAAGGAGATAAAAGATACCTGGGGCAGCCCAGCTCAAGCTCTGGGACCTCAGGAGGGCTGCGTCCACCATGGCCTGGACTCCTCTCCTCTTCGTGTTCCTCTCTTACTGCACAGGTAGGAACATGCCTCAGAGCCTCAGAGCAGCTCCCAAGTCTGTGTCAGCCCCTTTGGCTCAGAACACCAGATACTCTACCCTGATCTCTACTCCATAAATGTCTGTGTTTGCAGGTTCCCTCTCCCAGCCTGTGCTGACTCAACCACCGTCCGTCTCTGCATCCCCGGGAACATCTGCGAGATTCACCTGCACCCTGAGCAGCGGCTTCAGTGTTGGTGATTTCTGGATACGTTGGTACCAACAGAAGCCAGGAAGCCCTCCCCGGTACCTTCTTACATTCCATTCAGATTCAGACAAACACCAGGGTTCCGGGGTTCCCAGTAGATTCTCTGGATCCAGTGATGCATCCACCAATGCAGGGCTTTTGCTCATTTCTGGGCTCCAGCCTGAGGATGAGGCTGACTATTTCTGTGGAACTTATCATGGTAATTCAAAGACTTTCACAGTGCTCCAAACTTACGGGGGAGTGAGACAAAAACCTCCCCATTGCTCTGCTCTGCTCACAACAGAAGCTTGGGAGGTTCTTCCACCTTCCCCAGTGCTGGGTGGGCTCTCAGAGCTGAACAAGCAGAGCTTCAGAGACAGTCCTCAGTCCTGGGCCAGAGCATCCTCAGGGCATGGCCACTTTGGGTCAGCAGAAATGCTGGCCCCAGAGGTCCTGTTCCCTATATGTTCCCGATTCACCTCCCAGATCCAATAATGCCCTTGTCTTGGGGTCCTCACTTATGGAAGGGGATCTGGACATTGTCTACTTCACAGGGCAGTGGTAGGATGAAATGAAGTTTTGGATATGAACTCGTCACAGTGTGGCTCAGACTCAGCTGCTGTGATCATTGTCACCACAGACTTTGCCTTCTATAGGAACAGATGCTCTAGAAATGTTCTCTTCTGATTTTTTCCCTGATTTTTGCTCTTCCCCACAATCCTATTCCCAAGACACACTCACCAAAGGAGGGATGGAAAGAGAGCTTGTTTTTATTTTGAAAAAGATGGATTTAAAACCTGGCTCTTTCAAATACTAAACATGCTTAATAGGCATGCTACTGAATTGCTTTGTGTCATTTTCAATATCTGTAGAATGGACATAAAGTACCCACCTCATGAACCTGGTGGGTAGACTATGTGGGACGAGGGACACAGAGCACCAAGTGCATATCTGAGCACGGGGTAGGGACAAGAACAGGCAGTGCTATCCCCACCTTTTCCACCCATGATCACCAAATGTTCACTGCGCTCTCCTATCAGCCTGGCTTCATTATGCAGAGGGCCTGAAGAATGTGCCTCCCCATAAGTGTGGGGAAGGAAGAGTGCATTTGAATGGAGAGATGAGATGAGCTGGACATTTGCACAAATATTGACAAGGTTCTCATACAACCCACAGGCTCTCAGAAGAATCTTAACTGGAACTAGTACTCATGAAAATCAGCAGCCCCTGTATTACTTGAGATGCTGGGAGAGCCATTGAATCAGCCCCGACCTGTGTCTTCAGTGTCCATTGTGTGTCAGGTCCTGATATGTGTGTGTGGGGGGAGGGGGTTGGGAGGAGGGGTAGAGCAGGAAGGGCTGATAGCTTAATGACAGTGGCTAAATTAAGGACAGTGAATGAGGTGGAGTATCCTATAACTAGGTCAATGATGTTTCTTAAGGGTTTGACCATTTTTTCAAAAAATGGGTAGGGGAAAGCAGAGAGTTAAATGAGGTTTCCAATATACAGTCATTCCTCGGTTTCCATGGGAGATTGGTTCCAGGACCTCTCATGGGTACCAAAATCCATGGATGCTCAAGTCCTTGACTTAAAATGTCAAAGTATTTGCATATGACCTATGAATATCCTCTTGTGTCCTTTAAATCACCTCTAGATTACTTATAACACCTAATAAATGTAAATATTATGTAAATATTTGTTATGTTGTATTGCATAGAGAATAATGACAAGAAAATAGTCTGTAATGTTCAGTTCAGATACAGGTTTTTTTAAAAAAAAGTATTTTCAAGCTGTGGTTGGTTGAATCCATGAATGCAGAACCCATGTGCAGTGAATTGAATGTCTCGCTGCCCCAAACTTATTGAAGCTTAATCCCCACTGTATCTGTTAAGGGTGGGAAATCCTATTATGGTTACTGAATGATGGGGCCTTGAAGAGGTGATTAGATTGTGAGAACTGTGCCCCGGTAAAGGGATTAATAAGTTTATGGTTTAATGGTGGTCGTGGGCATAGTTCTGAGGGCTTTAAAAGGAGAATGCATGAGGAGCTCTCTCTCCCTCTGCCCGGCCATTCTGCCATGTGAGGCCCCTGCATCACTGTCACCACCAACAAGGCCTTCACCAGATGTGTTCCCTGGATTTTGGACTTCCCAGCCACTGAAGCCATAAACAATGAATTTCATTTTCTTACAAATTACTCAGTTCCAGGTATTTTGTTATAAGCAACAGAAATGGACTACTACACCATGGATATGGAGAGTTGCATATAGTTGGTTGGCGTTTAAGTAACTTCCTGCTTAATAGTCCTCTGAAAAGGTTACCTAAGAGACTTTCAGTTTCTGGTCCTGCACATAAGAAACTTTGAAGTAGTTGCACCACCCTAACAACACGTAAAAGAGGAAAAACTGAAAAGCCAACAGCCCCCCTTAGATAGATCAGAGAAGTGAGGTCACAGGACAAACCTCTCTCTCCAAAATTGGAGAGACAGGCAGGCAAAAACTGAGAGTCACAACTTACTGGAGCAGAAATCCATGAGCAGAAACCTACAAAAGAACCAGTAGCCAAGTAGAAATTCCTAAACTGTAACTGAGGAATTACTGGAGGCTCAATGTGGACATGTCTGAGAGTTAAAAATTCTAGGGGGGCCCATTCACAAGAGGGCCTTCACCCTTTTGTGACTTTTACCTGCAGCCACTTTACCATTGCCAGGTTCTCACAGTGACTATCAGAGAAAAAATCCCCTCATGCTTCCAGCAGGGGAAGGGAAAAAGCAACCATTTTGGAATATACCAGATCATTCTGTTCTTAACAAGACCTGCCCTCAACAGAAACTATTTTACCAGAGCCTAACCTACTGGGTTTTTATCAGAGTCTGACTACCTGGGGAGGGAAATACCCAGCTCCACCCCCCTTAAGCCTTCTCCATAAGAAAAGAAAAATACCCAATCCCAGTCTGCTCTAGCCATCCTGTTCCACCCAAGGGAGGTAACACATCAAGAAGCACTTGTGAAGCTCATAGTCCAGGGGCACTGGTTCACCAAAAGACTGAGATTTAATCATAGCACTATACCACACTTTCCCTCCCTTCACATCTTACAGTACAAAAGTCCTATTTACTGGAATTCTTTTGCTGAGTACATCATATCTTGCTTTGGACAAAATAATTATAAGGCATATTAAAAGATTTTTTAAAAAAGTTTGAAGGGACAGAGCAAGCAGCATCAGACTCAGACTCAGATATAGCAGGGATTTTGGAATTGCCAGGTTTGAAATTTAAATCAACCATGGTTAATATAAAAGTAGATAAAATGCAAGAACTGATGGGTGGTGTAAGCAGAGAGATGGAAATTCTAAGAAAAAATAAAAAATAGATGTTAGAGATAAAAAAAAAAAAGAAATTGTAACAGAAATGAAAAATGTCCTTGAGGAGCTCATTAGTAGATTGGACATGGCTTAGGAAAGAATATCCGAGCTTGAGGATATGTCAATAGAAACTTAAAACTAAAAAGCAAACAGAAAAAAAGACTGAAAAAAACTAAAACAGGATATCCAAGAACTGTGGGGCAACTACAAAAGGTATAACACACACATAATGGGAATACTGCAGGAGAAGAAACAGAAAGTAAAAAAAGAAGTAGTTAAAGCAATAATGAGTAACAATTTTCCCAAATTATTGTCAGACAACAAAACGCAGTTCTAGAAAGCTCAGAGAACACCAACCAAGTTAAATGCCAAAAGAACTACACCTATACATATCATTTTCTTTTAAAAAATTATTTATTTATTTTTTATTGGTTGTGAATATTCATGGGGTACATATCATTTTCAAACCCTTCTTGCTAGAGGAGGGAAAACCCATCTCATGTACAGAAGAGCAAAGATAAGATTTACATCTGACATCTCCTCAGAAATCTGACATCTCACTTCATGCAAGCAAGAAGTGAGAGGAATAAAATATTTAAAGTGTTGAGAGAGAAAAACAAAACAAAACAAAAACCAACTTAGAATTCTGTATCTTGTGAAATTATCTTCCAAAAGCAAAAAAGAATTTCTCAAAAAGCATAAAAACAAAAATTGAGGAAATTTGTAGCCAGTAAACCTGCCTTGCAAAAAATGTTTAAAAAAATTCTTCAAAGAGAAGAAAAATGTCACAGGTCAGAAATTCACATCTATGTAAAGACAGGGAGAGCATTAGAGAAAGAGTAAGAGAAGGTACAATATAAACTTTTATCTTTCTTATTGTTAATCTAACATGATAGCATGTTCAAAGTAATAATAGCAATAATATATTCAATGATAATAGCTTATGTGTAAGTGATATGAAGGACAACAGTGATTCAAGGGATGGGAGAGAGAAAGTAGAAATATTTAGTTATTATAACATACTACCTGTGAAGTGGTGTACTGTTATTTGAAAGTGAATTTGAATAAGTTGTAAATGAATATAGAAAACTCTAAGACAACTTCTAAAATTAGCAGAAAAAAAGGATAATTGATATACAAAGAAATAGAAAATTAAATTATATAAAATGTTCATTAAAACTACAAAAGGCAGAAAAATAATAGAAAAAAATAGGAATGAAGAACAAGGGAAACAAACAGAAAATAGTAACAAATATGATAGATATTAATCCAGCTATACTAGCAATCACTTTAAGCATCAATGATCTAAATATGAAAACAGAGATCATCAGAATGGATCAAAAAACAAGACCTTATTATGTTGTCTGTAAAGACAAGTATAGGTTAAAAATAATGGAATAGAAAAGGATATTCCATGATAACACTAATCAAAAGAAAGCTGGAGTGGCTATATTAATTTCAGACTGAGCAGGCTTCAGAGCAAGGAAATTTATCAGTGGTCAATAGTGACAATACACAATAATAAAAGGATTGTTTCTCCAAGAAGATGTAACCTTAATGTGCATGCTCCTAACAACACTTTGTAAATACCCATGACACAGAAACTGCTAGAATGGCAAGAAGAAAGAGATGAATCCACTATTACAGTTGGAGAGTTCAACATCCCTCTATCAGAAATGAATAGATCCAGCAGGCAGAAAATCAGTAAGGACATAGTTGAACCAAACAGCAGCATCAACTACTAGATTTAATTGACATCAATCGACTGCTTCACCCAACAACAGCAGAATATACATTCTTCTCAAGCTCACATGGAACATTCACCAAGATAGACTACATTCTTGGTAATAAAGCACACCTTACAAATTCAAAATAATAGAAATTATACCACATCTCCCCTCTTACCTCTTGGAATTATACAGCACCATCAAATATAAGTCAATAACACAAAGGTATCTAGAAAAGTCCCAAATACTTGAACATTAAGCAACACACCTTGAATTAACAAATGGGTCAAAGAATAAGTCTCAAGAGAAATTTAAAAATGTTTTGAACTAAATTAAAATGAAAATACAACTTATCAAAATTTGTGAGATGCAGTAACAGCAGTGCTAAGAGGAAAATTTATGGTGTTGAGTGCACATATCAGAGAAGAGGAAAAGTCTAAAATCCATAATACAAACTTTTACCTTAGGAAACTAGAAAAGAAAGGAGCAAATTTAACGCAAAGTAAGAAGAAAAAAAAAAAGAAAGAAATGATAAAAATTACAGCAGAAAAAAATTTAGACCACAAATCAATGAAATTGAAAACAACAATTTAATAGAGAAAATCAATGAAACCAAAAGTTCATTGAAAAGATCACTAAAATTAATAGGCTGCTAGCCAAAATAACTGAGGAAAAAGAGAGAAGACTTCAATTACTAATATCAGAAATGAAAGAAGGACATCACTACTAATACCTTGGACATTAAAAGGATAAAAAAGAATACTATGAACAAGTCTATGCCCAAAGATTTGGAAACCCCAATGAATGGATGAATTTCTTGAAAGATAAAGTCTGCCAAAACCCACTCAAGAAGAAATAGGCAATCTGAACAGGAACATATATAAAAGAAATTGAATCAATATTAGTAACCTTCTGAAATAGAAAGAATGAAGCCCAGACTGGTTCACTGGCAAGTTCTAGCATTTAAAGAAGAGATTATGTCAATTCTCTATGATCTCTTCCACATAGAAACAGATGAAATATTTCTTAATTCATTCTATGAGGCCAGCATTACCCTAATATCAAAACCAGACAGACATTACAAGAAAATTACAAATACCTTTGAACATAGATGCAAAAATCCTCAACAAAATATTAGCAAATTGAATCCAACAATACATAAAAAGAATTATACTCCACAACCAAGTGGGATTTACCCCTGTACACAAGGCTGGTTTAACATTCAAAAATCAATTAATGTAATTCATCATATCAACCAGTTGAATAAGAAAAATATCACATGACCATATCCAGTAGATGCAGAAAAAGCATTTGAGAAAATCTAGTACGCATTTATGATAAAACAAACAAACAAACAAACAAACAAACAAACAAACTCTCAGCAAAGTAGGAATAGAGGAAAACTTCCACAGCTTGATAAATAACACCTACAAAAACCTACGGCTAACATATTAATGGTGAGAAACTAGATGCTTTTCTGCTGAGATCAGCAACAAGACAAGGATACTCCCTCGCTCTCACCTTTCCTTTTCAACATCACACTGGGAATAGTAGCTAAAGTAATAAAACAAGAAAAGGAAATACAGATTGGGAAGGAAGAAATAAAATTGTATTTGTTTGCAGATGTCATGTTTGTCTGTGCAAAAATGTCTAAAGAATCAACACAACAAAAACTCCTGGAACTAATAAGCAATATAGCAAGGTTGCAAGATGCAATGTTAATATACAAAAGTCATCAGCTACCCTACATACCTAGTGGAATTTGAAATAAAAAAACACAATACCATTTACATTAGTATCCCCCAGATAAAATACTTAGGTATAAATCTAACAAAATATGTACAATAAGGAAAACTACAAAACTTAAATGAAAGAAATTGAGGAAGAACTAAATAAATGGAGAGATATTTTATGTTCATGGATAAGATGACTCAATATTGTCAAGATATCAGGTTTTTCCAAGTCACCTATAGATTCAATATAATCCCAATCAAAATCTCACCAAGTTACTTTGTGGATATCAACAAATTCATTCTAAAGTTTATATGAATAAGCAAAAGACCTAGAATAATCAACACACTATTGAAGGAGAAGAATAGTCTGTGAACTGACACTACCCAACTTTAAGACTTATTATAAAGCTACAATAATTATAACACTGTGTTTTGGCAAGAGAGTAGTCAAATTAATTAATAGAACAGAATAGAGAGCCCAGATATAGAACTACATAAATGCAGTCAACTCATATTTGACAAAGGAGCAAAGGCAATACAACAGAGAAAAAACCAGTCTTTTCATTGGATGGTGCTGGGTCAATGGGACATTGCAGGTGAAAAAAAAAAGAAGTCTAGAGTCAGACATTATTACACCCATTACAAAAATTAACTCAAAATGGATTATCAGCCTAATTGTAAAAGCAAAACTATGTATCACCTAGAAGATATCACAGGAGAAAAGCTAGATGACCTTGAATATGGTGATGATGTTTTAATTACAGCACCAAAGGTGTGATCCATGAAAGAAAAAAATGATAAGCTAGACTTCATCAAAATTAAAAACTGTGAAAGACACTGTCAAGAGAATAAGACAAGCCAAAAAGTGAGGGACAATATTTTCAAAAGACATATGTGATAAAGAAGTTATCCAAAATGCACAAAAAATTTTTAAAAGCAACAATAAGAAAATAAGCAACCACTCAGGCATGAAGGCCTCCCTGAGCATCTCTGGGCTCCAACCTGAAGATGAGGCTGATTATTGCTGTGCGTCGTAGGACAAAAGCATCAACACTGACATGGTGCTCCAGGTCCATTGGGGAATGAGACCAAAAGCCTCACTTCTGCCTCTCCTGGGCGGTTAGCCACTCTTTGTAACTGCCTGTAACCAACAGAAGTTGATGAATTGATTTCTCTTTCATCTTTTTTTCCCCTCCCAGCTGTTATATCAGCCCATATCTTAATGGAATTTGTCATAACAGCTCACTGACATCCAAGCCTTACAAATCCACTATCCTTAAACAACTGCAGAACTTGTACATATCACTGGTTTTAAGAAATTATCTCATTGGCACACATGCCCCTATACCATCTACATACATACTAAACCATCCTATACAATGTTTTCATTTTTCTTTAAAAGTCCAGAAGTTTTCAAATAAATAAGGGAAAAATGGTCATTTCTTCCATTATTACTGCTGGATCATCAGCCATTATTTAAATAGTATTTCTCTTTATGCAGTATGAAATATACAATTTTCTTTTCTTTAACCCTTTCAGAATTTTCTCTTAATCTTTGGCTTTCAGCAGTTTGACTCTGATGTGCCTTTGTGTGGTTTTCCATGTGGTTAATATCCTTGGATGGCCCCTATGTATCTTGGATATGTAAGGTAATTTTTTAGGTCATCATGTTTTCAACCTCATTCTCTGTGTTTTTTCCCTATGGTACACCAATTACACATTACACATAAGACAGACTACTTGATATTGTCTTCTAGCAAGATCATTGAGGAACTGCTGAATTTTCATTTTTCTCTTTATTTTTCTGGATAACCTTTAGTTGCTTATGTTAAATTAACTGAATTTTATTTTATTTTTTCTCTAATTTTCTGTTATGCCCAGACAGAAATGTTGTTTTGCCTTTTAGATGTTTGTTATTTTCAGTTCTACAATCTTGTCTTGGCTTTCCCCCCATAATTTCCATTTTTCTACTAAAATTCTCAATCCATTTGTGCACATACACACACACAGACACACACATTTAATTCTGCTTCAACATCCTGTTGGCTAATGATGGATCTCAGATGTGACCAGTGCCATTGTGCACACAATAAGCACAGAATAGCCACTGGCCTCATCTTCCACTCCAGTACCAAGCCCCTCCCCCTTCCCTTTACAAGAAGCCTTGTGACTTAAACAGAAACGCTTTTGCTTCTGCAAGGGCACAATTTTCCACCCTGGTGGTGGAGTTTCCACATTAGCATAATGCCCCTCCTTGATGGTATCAGCCAGCCTTTGGCATGCTATATAAGCTCTACCACCCCCATGCCTGGTGCTGTCCTCCATTTTGAGGGCAGCCCTGGGCTGCCCGCCACTTTGAGCACAACCTGGCAGATTTTCTTTTCCTTTAATAAAGCTTGATTGGTTCCCAGCATCTCGGCTCACTTTCTTTCATTATGGTGCCAAAACCTGGGAAGGGTTTTGGCTGATGTAGTTGGGCGATCCCCTCTCTTGGGTTGATTGGCCCTTGGCCACCCTTCCTGGACCTGCTGAAGCAGGTACACTTGGGACTCTCCTTTTGCCATTTCAGACCAATGCATCTAACATCAGCCTCAATTCAGGGTAAGTCAGTGGGTCTGTCCTACCTCTATGAGTTCCCCTGACTACTCTCTATGACTCTGGTCTCTACAAAGCCCAGGTGCCTGGCCGGGGGAGCTCCTCTTGTGCCCCCCAGCTATTAAAGGATGCTTCATTAGCTGGTCATGGCTTTTCTCTTGAAAAGAAGGTGGACACCAAAGAGGATGCTTTTTTTTTTTTAACTTTTATTATGTCGATATACATTGTAGTTGATTATTGTTGCCCCTTACCAAAACCTTCCTCCCTCCACCCGCTCCTCCCTCCCCCCAAACAATGTCCTTTCTGTTTGCTTGTCGTATCAACTTCAAGTAATTGTGGTTGTTATATCCTCTCGCCCCGTTTTTTATTGTGTGTGTGTGAATTTATATATTAATTTTAGCTCCCACCAATAAGTGAGAACATGTGGTATTTCTCTTTCTGTGCCTGACTCGTTTCACTTAATATAATTCTCTCAAGGTCTATCCATGTTGTTGCAAATGGCAGTATTTCATTCGTTTTTATAGCTGAGTAGTATTCCATTGTGCAGATGTACGACATTTTCCGTATCCACTCATCTGATGATGGGCATTTGGGCTGGTTCCAACTCTTGGCTATTGTAAAGAGTGCTGCGATGAACATTGGGGAACAGGTATACTTTCGACTTGATGATTTCCATTCCTCTGGGTATATTCCCAACAGTGGGATAGCTGGGTTGTATGGTAGATCTATCTGCAATTGTTTGAGGAACCTCCATACCATTTTCCATAGAGGCTGCACCATTTTGCAGTCCCACCAACAATGTATGAGAGTTCCTTTTTCTCCGCAGCCTCTCTAGCATTTATCGTTTAGAGTCTTTTGGATTTTAGCCATCCTAACTGGGGTTAGATGGTATCTCAGTGTGGTTTTGATTTGCATTTCCCGGATGCTGAGTGATGTGGAGCATTTTTTCACATGTCTGTTGGCCATTTGTATATCTGAGTTAGAGAAATGCCTACTTAGCTCATTTGCCCATTTTTTAATTGGGTTGCTTGTTTTTTTCTTGTAAAGTTGTTTCAGTTCCTTGTATATTCTGGATATTAATCCTTTGTCGGATGTATATTTTGCAAATATTTTCTCCCACTCTGTTGGTTGTCTTTTAACTCTGTTAATTGTTTCTTTTGCTGTGCAGAAGCTTTTTAGTTTGATATAATCCCATTTGTTTATTTTTCCTTTGGTTGCCCATGCTTTTGGGGTCGTATTCATGACGTCTGTGTCTAGTCCTATTTCCTGAAGTGTTTCTCCTATGTTTTCTTTAAGAAGTTTTATTGTTTCAGGGTGTATATTTAAATCCTTAATCCATTTTGAGTTGATTTTAGTATATGGTGAGAGGTATGGATCTAGTTTCATTCTCCTGCATATGGATATCCAGTTATCCCAGCACCATTCGCTGAAGAGGCAGTCTCTTCCCCAGTGAATAGGCTTGGTGCCTTTGTCAAAGATCAGATGGCAGTAAGTGTGTGGGTTGATTTCTGGATTCTATTCTATTCCATTGGTCAGTGTGTCTGTTTTTATGCCAGTACCATACTGTTTTGGTTATTATAGCTTTGTAGTATAGCTTAAAGTCGGGTAGTGTTATGCCTCCAGCTTTATTTTTTTTGCCCAGCATTGCTTTGGCTACGTGTGGTCTTTTATTATTCCATATAAATATCTGGATAGTTCTTTCCATTTCTGAGAAAAATGTCATTGGAATTTTGATGGGGATTGCATTGAATTTGTATATCACTTTGGGTAGTATGGACATTTTCACTATGTTGATTCTTCCAATCCAAGAGCATGAGATATCTTTCCATCTTCTTGTATCCTCTCTAATTTCTTTCAGCAGTGGTTTGTAGTTCTCATTATAGAGATTTTTCACCTCCTTGGTTAACTCAATTCCTAAGTATTTTATTTTTTTGGTGGCTATTGTAAATGGGCAGGCTTTCTTGATTTCTCATTCTGCATGTTCACTGTTGGAGAAAAGAAATGCTACTGATTTTTGTGTGTTGATTTTGTATCCTGCTACTGTGCTGAAATCATTTATCAATTCCAAGAGTTTTTTTGTAGAGGTTTTAGGCTGTTCGATATATAGGATCATGTCATCTACAAACAGGGACAGTTTGACTTCATCTTTTCCAATCTGGATGCCCTTTATTTCCTTCTCTTCTCTGATTGCTCTGGCTAATACTTCCAACACTATGTTGAATAGGAGTGGTGAGAGTGGGCATCCTTGTCTAGTTCCTGTTCTTCAAGGAAAAGCTTTCAGCTTTTGCCCATTCAGGATGATATTGGCAGTGGGTTTGGCATATATGGCTTTAATTATGTTGAGATACTTTCCCTCTATACCTAACTTATAGAGGGTCTTTGTCATGAATGAGTGCTGAATTTTATCTGATGCTTTTTGAGCATCTATAGAGATGATCATATGGTCCTTGTGTTTGAGTTTATTAATATGGTGTATCACATTTATTGATTTGCGTATGTTGAAACAACCTTGCATCCCTGGGATGAATCCCACTTGATCATGGTGAATAATTTTACGTATGTGTTGCTGTATTCTGTTTGCTAGTATTTTAGTGAGGACTTTTGCATCTATATTCATCAAGGATATCGGCCTTTAGTTTTCTTTTTTGGTTATATCTTTACCCGGTTTTGGTATCAGGATGATGTTTGCTTCATAGAATGAGTTTGGGAGATCTGCGTCTGTTTCAATCTTTTGGAATAGTTTGTAAAGAATCGGTGTCAATTCTTCTTTGAATGTTTGGTAAAATTCTGTTGTGAATCCATCTGGTCCTGGGCTTTTCTTTTTTGGGAGGCTTCTGATAACAGCTTCAAAAAGAGGATGCTTTTTGTTGGTGTTCTCCTATCAGGACTGCCCATTCCCTTTCTCACCCTCTACACAGGATCCTCATGATCCAAACCTCCAGACTCTATGCCTGTGGGCCATCTCTGGCCAATTTCTTGGCCTCTGGGGAGACATTAAACCTAAATGTCTCATTTTCTATTATACTCTGTGCTCTACACCTTCGGCTGTCACCTGGACAACCTTGCAGCCTCCAGAGAGACATTAAAACTTGAACGCCTCATTGCAATGGATCCCAGTAGCCACAAGACGGCACTCTTGAGTTAGATACTCTCTGACATGGCAAAAGCTGGAGAGATTCCTTTACGTCCAAGCCTTCTTCTATCTCTGAATGTGTTCTTCTCTCTGTTCAAACTGTCCTAGGTCTCAAATTCTTCTAGCTCATGCCTGACCTCCCCTTCTGGACTCAGATGAATCTTTTAATCCATCAGCCTACTCTGCTCCCTGTACAGGACACCTTGATTACCTCCTTATGCTCCAAATCCTTCACAAGCCCCTCCACCTTTTCCCTCTTTTCAACCTCAGCCCTGGCTCCTTTATACCCCCCTCTGTGAAGTGACTGGGATGGGGAGAATTATCCGAGTCCATGTACAGGGAGCAGGTCTGGATAGCGGCCCAACAACAGGCAGACGAGGTACATGCCCAAAATAATAGGTGGCCTGTGGAAGCCATTGCTCTTCCTCACATGGACCCAAACTGGGGCCACCAGGCTGGCCATGGGGATCGGGATCTCTGGCATAACATGATCACACACTCAATTTATGGCCTCCAAAAGGCTACTAATTCTTAACCTGCCTCTCTGAGGCTTTACATAAATATACACGTATAGATCCAAACTCCCCTGCAGGTATGGCCCTTTTATACTACCTCCTCAATGCAGCTTTCAAGGTTTTTAACAAGAGAGAGAGAGAGAGAGAGAGAGAGAGAGAGAGAGAGAGAGAGAGAGAGAGAGAAAAGGAACATTTTAAAGGAGATCAGGCCAAATACCAACTCCTGGCTATTGCCATCCAAGGCTCACACACTCCAAAGCTGGCTGCCTCAAGAGGCAAGCCACCCAGGAACTGTTTCAAATGTGCTCAATTGGGCCTCTGGGTAAGGGTCTATCCTAACCCCTGGCCTCCTACTGGGCCCTGTCCTCACTGCAAACAGCCAGGTCACTGGGAGGATTGACTATTCCACTCACCAGAGAGGGAGTGGCCCAGTCTCCAACCCACAGCCTTTGGCTCTATGGCCATCCCTACCAGAGCTTCTTGGCTTTGCCCAGGAGGAGGACTGATGATGCCCAGGTCCTGAGGCCCCCACAGAGATCACCATGCGTGAGCCCAGGGTTACTCACCTCATAGCAGGTAACCTGCTCTCTTTTGTCATCGATACAGGGGCCATTTACCCTACCCTTCCTGAACATGTAGGACCAACAACCTCATCCTCTATTACAATAGTAGGGGTCACAGGATCAGAATACCACCCATGGATCACTCAACCCCTTTCCTGCATCCTACATCACACCCAATTCACACAGAAATTTCTAATAATACCTCAATGCCCAATCCCCTTACTGGGATGGGACATTCTTTTCAAACTCAAAGCCATTCAGCCTAAACACTTTAACTCCAGCTACAATACTCCTTTTACAGACTGCACCCAGACCTGGTCCCTGGAGCTTCCACCTTCCCATCCCCCTTTGACAAGGTTAATCCCTAGTATAGGATACTTCTCTCTCCATTGCTATCCACCATTCCCCTATACTTGTTAAATCACAGAACCCCTCTTCGTTCCCTGATGTCCCACAATACCCCATCATAGGGTATTGTTGTTAGGTAACAAACACCTAATAGGCTTAAAACGCATCATACACAAACTCCTTTCTTCTCGTCTCTTATGGCCTACCCACTGGCCTTTCAATACACCTATCCTTCTGGTTATAAAGCCTAATGGATCATAACATTTAGTACAGGACTGATCCTGACACATGCCATTCCCAACAACTTACTTGGACAGTACTACCTAAGGGGTTTTGGGACAGCCCCCACTTTCCATCCAGGCCTTAGATCAAGACTTATCTGAACTTCCTCCAATCTCTAGCACTTTAATACAATATGTGAATGATCTCCTCCTTTGTAGCCCCTCCTATGAGGATTCACAGGCCCACACTGTTGCTCTCCTTATTTGCTGGCCTCCAGGGAATATCAAGTGTCCCCCAGCAAGGCCCAAATTTCTTCTCCTTCAGTCACCGACTTGGGAGTCCACCTCACCCCCAACACCAGAGAAATAATGGTGGATCACAAGAATCTAACTTCTGAACTTCCTACTCCTACCACAAAGGATGAAATTCTTTCTTTCTTGGGGTTTTCAGGTTATCTTTGCCTATGGACTCCTAACTTTGGTGTGCCAGCAAAACCACTTTATGAGGCAGCCAAAGGGGAGCCTGCCATTCCCTTAGATCCCACAAAGCCCATTCATTCTCCTTTCCAGCAATTAAAAGTTGCTCTACTTGCAGCCCCAGCTCTTTCTATCCCAAACTCATCCCATCCATTTATCCTATATGTCACCAAGACCCAAGGATTAGCAGTCAGAGTTTTCGGACAAAAAGCAGGAGATATTTTCTCCCCAGTTTCATACCTCTCTAAACAACTAGACACCACAGCTTGAGGATGGGACCCCCTGATTATGTGCCTTGGCTGCAACCACCCTTTTAGCACAAGAAAGCTCTAAACTTACTTTTGGACAACAAACAGTCATTTGTTCCTCCCATCATCTTCAAGACCTTCTCAGCCATAAGTCCAAGTCAATTCTCTCCCATTCCCACCTACAACTTATTTACCCTACTTTCATTGAAAATTCCCAGTTCTCCTTTAAACATTGCCCCCCCTTAAATCCAGCCACTCTCATCCCAAAACACTCACAACTCTTAGAACACAATTGCACAGAGGCTTTAGACCTCTTTCTCAATCCCTTTCCACACATTTCCCTGCATCCCATTTTGTGGCCCCAACATACATCATTCATAGATGGGAGTGCCAACTCCATGCCCACCCCCTTGGATGGGTTATGCCATAGCAATGCAGAGCTAGAGCTAGGGTCTGGAGCCCACAGACCCCTCAAGCCCATTCACAAACCCTTCACACGCAGGTCTGTGAGCTAGGTAACCAGCAAAAAGGTCCTTGGATCCTTGGCTGAAGTAGGAACAGTCTTTATTTAGCACACACAACACTATAAGCCAAGCAGTCCACAGAGAAACTCAGAAACTCAACTGCTACAGGCAAAGTTCAAAGAAAAACTGAGCAGCTGCCAGCAGAGTAAACATGCTCTATTTTTAGATGTGAGCTCTGCTGGCCAGCCTGTTTCACAAACTGGAGAACACACAATAGCAATAACTAAAAAGATACATTGGCACACATGCACACTAACCCCACCCACACACAACTTGTTTACGAGAAATGTGCTGCTCGACCACCCAACCAGACCTCAGCTGAGGGAGCCTGACTAAATTATCCTATTTTTCCCACAGTAAATCTAACACAAACTATTGTGGCTGCCCCCTTCCCCCTAACACCACTTCCCAACAGGCAGAACTCATTGTAACAAATGAATCAATATATACACTGACTCTAAGTTTGCTTACCATATCCTACACTCCTGCACATCCATATGGAAGGAGAGAGAATACATGACCACTCAGGGAGGGCCCATAAAAAATGGACATCTCATCAAGATAATTCTTGAGGCTGCACAACTCCCAAAAGAGGTTGGGGTTTTACACTGCAGAGGACACCAAACCTCCAATGACCTCATAGCCTACAGAAACAAACTAGTGGATCTAACTGCAAAATAGGCTGCTCAATCACCAGCCCCCCACTCTTCGTCTCCTGCTCAGGTCCTTCTCATGGCCCATACACCCTTATCTCAATACACACCCCAAGAAATACAACACCTCCAACAGTTGGGAGCACACAGAAAGGACAACTGGTATACTCTCTCCAGTCTCTATGTCCTCCCTACCATACAAGCTGACCAAATCCTTTTGGATTTCCATAATTCAGTTAATATAGGCTATGAACCCCTACTATGCCTTCCTCAGTGCTTATATTACTCTCCCCACATAGCCAAGTTACTTAAACAAATCACTCAAAATTGTCCTTTGTGTACTCATTGCTCCAATCAAGGTGGCCTCCAAGTCTGGTCCTTTCCCACTCACCAGGCCAGAGGATACATTCTTGGCCAGGATTGGCAAGTTGACTTTACTCAGATGCCTTCCCACAAAAGGACACAACCTTTTCAGGTTGGGTTGAGCCTTTCCCCTGCACTTCAGAGGATGCTACAGCAGTAACACATGCTCTCACCTCAGAAATCATCCCTTGTTTTGGCCTACCCACCAGTTGCTCACTAGCCCACAGGCCTCAGCCCCCTCGAACTTATGTGTGGTAGGCCCTTCCCTCTCACATCTCTCCCTTCCAGCTCATCGCCTTTAGGCCGGTATCTCCCTACTCTTTTGCTCACTAGGGATCTTCTCAGGGAGCAGGCCAACCTTCTATTACCTCATCCTTTCCCACCACCCCCTCAGACTTTAAGCTGAGCCCAGGACAGCAAGTGTATATTAAAACCTGAATCCCAAAGCCCCTCTCACCATGCTGGGAAGGGCCTTATACAGTACTTCTCACCATACCCATGGCAGTAAAAGTACTAGGAAAGACCTCTTGGTATTACTTATCCTTGGTAAAACTAGTACCTGAGACTTTACCCAAAGAATCTGTTAACACCAAGCCAGAGGGGTCCCTCTGCTGAACCCCCAACACAACATCTCCTTACACCTCATCCATTTTAGAACCCACAAAACTGAAAATCTCCAGGACCTCCACTCTTCCCCCAATCGCAGAAGAAGGATGATCTTTCCCCTGGTGATTTCCCTCTCACTCTTGCAGACCTGCTTCACAAGCTACTCTGAGACTGGTCCTGACCTGCTATTGCGGGTTTGCCATCATGTGACATGATAAGTATATGCCACCTCATGTCCCTAACCTTTATTATACTATATGTTCTAGTACTTGCTACAGGATTAGCCAGTGCTGCCCCAAAGGACTGTAACATTATAGGAAGATTGCTCCTGGCACTCCTTTACCTCCTGTCAGTAAGATGCTCCTTAGCAATTTCATTGTGGCAATGTGCCCTTTAAGTTATTTGACTCCCTAACCCTTTGCATCTTTCTTGAGTGTTTCCTCCTATCTCAATGCTCCCCCTTACCTGGAACATGGAGGTTCTAGGTCTGCAGGGATGACACAGTCCGCAACGAATCAGACTGATCCCCAAGTGACTCATCTGTCTCCCACTTCATGAGAAACTTTTTGTGGTCACCCCCCATTGATGTGCCTGCAATGTTTCCACAAACATCTCTTCACTTTCCTCCAATCTCACCTCAGTGGGGACTGTCAGCGTTGTGTGGGGCCTGCCCACACTCTGCTTTACTAACACCACCAAATGCTACCACTCACTTATGCCCTCCTCACTCATGCCCTAAAACTGGAATATATTGCCTTTGTAAAACCATGCTATCCTGTTGCCTGCCCCCTAATGTGATATCTTGCATATTCATTTGGCTCTTTCCAACATCACAGTCCAGACAGATGGAGGGATGGAGACAAGACTGGGACTAACTTTGGCCCCCCTCTGAGGAAGTCCCCCGCTACCATAGGGCACTAATTGTACCCTTTTAATTGGGGCAGGGATCCTTCCTGCAACTGGGACTGCCATAGGGGGCCTTGCTAATGCCTCTCAATTCTATCAGAAACTCTCAGAAGAATTAAGTAGAGATAGCATCTCCTCCCTCCAGTGATAGGTCACCTCACTCACAACAGTCACTTTACAGAACTGTTGGGCCCTTGACCTCCTTACAGCTGAGAAGGAAGTCACCTGTCTCTTCTTGGGGGAGGAATGCTGTTATTACATAAGTGAGCCCGGGGTGATCCAAAACAACTGTAGAGCTAGGGCTAGGGTCTGGAGCTCACAGACCCTTCAAGTTCATTCACAAACCCTTCACAGGCAGGTCTATGAGCTAGGTAACTGGCAAAAAGGTCCTTGGAGCCTTGGTTGAAGAATAAATAGTCTTTATTCAGCACCCACATGTCTAGGAGCTAGGCAGTACAAAGAGAAACTCAGAATCTCAACTGCTACTGGCAAAGTCCAAGGAAAAACTACACAGCTGCCAGCAGAGTAAACGTGCTCTGTTTTTAAACTCGAGCTCTGCTGGCTAGGCCAGCACTGCTTCACAAACTCCAGAACACACAATAGCAACAAAACTAAAAAGATACATTGGTGCACATGCACACTAACTCCACCCACACACAACTTGTTTACAAGAAAGGGGTTGCTCAACCCCCAACCAGACCTGAGCCGAGGGAGTCTGACTAAATTATCCTATTTTCCCCACGATCCACTCCCTTAGGGTCCCTCACTGTACAATCTATGCATTAAAAATCTTCCATGATGTTCCCTTAGCGAGGATAAATGACCCTTTTATTTATACAACCTATTGTCTGTTTGATATGGCTTAAGGTTTGTCCTTAAGGCTTGTCCTGTAGTTCTGTCCTTTAGTCACACATGTCTGGATAGTAATCATCATTGGTGTGATTTTCCATGGGAATCTTGTAGTCATACTGATGTGAAGTTCAGTGCATGTTCAGTAGATGATCACACCAATGTATGTATGTACCCAGTTCACTCTGGCGCAGTGCCTGCAGCCAGAACACTATGAGCAAAAAGACAGAAGAGTTATTGGTACCAATAGGGGAAGTTCTCACCCCTCTGGTAAGAGACATGCCAGTTTGCCATCCTGAGAAAGGATGGTTGCATGAATAGGTATCTTACTTGGTTTGGGGTCCCACAAGGCCATACAAACAGAAGACCAGGATCTCTCTGACTTTGGCAGTGGTCCAAGGAGATCCACCTGCCACTGTTTCAGGGGCACTCTCACACGAGTTATCTGCCCATCAGGGGCAACCATCTGCTCATCAGGAGCATTCTTTCTCAGGTTTATGTGGCACCTGGCAAGCCATCTAACACCCGGTCCTGCAGCCAGCATGCTGCACCCTCCAATGTAGTCACTCAGCCACATCAGCTGCTGGAGCTCTTTCCATCCACCTTACCTTAGCCAGCGCATCAGCTTCATCATTGCCAATTCAACATGAGGCCTTTGGTTCTTGCCTGCCCCCCAAAGACAAGCACCTTGGCCTGCTCCCTAGTCAAAATGAAACAGTTCATATGCCTCCTCAGGAGCAACCAAAAAGTCTTTTAAATACACTTAGTGTGCCTTGCTACCTGTTTCCAGACTTTTGGTGAAATGCTGTTCAGGATGCAATTGCTGCCAAAAGGCAAACAGAACTGCATTTGGCTGCTGGTCAATTTTCTTTTTATCAACACCTGCTGCAAGCAAGTCAAGCCACATCTGCTTATGGCTAGTCTTGCTTGGTCCTCTCAGGATAAAATCCTGAGCATTTCTTGGGGGTTTGGTCTTAGCCACGTTTCAGACCCCTTTTGCTCATCTCCTGTCCTCTACTTCACCCAAGCCAGCTATCATGGTCATTACCTCCTGTATAGGATGACCAATGTATGGGGCCAGTATGACCATCAGTGACCCAAAGGACATTGATGGGGCATTTTGCAGCACTATGTTTCTCATGCTGCCTGTAAAATTTTCATCATTTTGGCCATGACTGTTTACATTAAACGTGGATGGCCGCATCCCCAGCTATCAAATTATTTGGACTAACACAGCATATGTTTGCCATTTACTGAAACCTTGGACAGTTCTCCAGCAATTGCTCACACGGTTCAGGCAATTATACTCACCTATTCCACTAAGGAGTGATTCCCTGTCCCTTGTGTGTCGGGCCTTAAAAACTAACGCCACCTTAAGTGACATTACAAGTGGCGCCATTATAGGCCCACAAGGGCGTATTAACGGGGCAGCCTAAGATGGCACCGGGGGGAAGTAGGGTGGGGGTGTCTGCGGGAACCTTGCCTTAGCCCTTATTGGCCAAATACACGCTTCTGCGCTCGTGATTGCAATAGCTAGGCATTGAGACAGGATGCATGCTCTCTTGACCTTTAGGCTGGTAAGATTATGTAAAAAACCTCCCTTCCCCATTTGCCTTTAAAAGCAAGTGCTTGTGTGATAATAAACGGAACTGCTCGACAGAACCCCTGCCGCATCTGAGTGTCCTTTAAACTGGGCTGGTTTGGGGCCGGCAGTGTGCTCACCTCTCTTCATGGCTCTCTTCCCCCATCTCCTTCCAAAGGGAACAGGAGGTAAAGAGGAATCCCAGGCCATTCGCTGGCCCACTGAAAGCAACAAGGCTAGGGCTGTTCGGGTCGGCCAGCGGTGGACCCGACACTTGTGCATATCTGCAGCTATTCTGTAGCCACTGCTCAGGGATGGGTGCATGGTGATGGAGGCCAATTTTTCTATCTCCTCACCAGAGTATATCACACTATCCACTCCTAGGTCCCATAACCACAACAGCCAAGCAGCCAGGGGCTCCCCCTGTTTCTGCCAAAACTGCCTCCCCAAGTCAGCTAATTCAACCTGAGTATACAGGACATAGGTGGCAAATTGGGTCACCTGTGGATTGCCCACTGGTTGCCCACTTGGTCCTATAGGCTGCTTGTGTTTCATTTTCTGATGCACAACAGGTTGTACCTGGGGATGCACAGTCTCCCCCAACTCACCACTGGGTTCGTCATCTTCCCTGGTGTGAGAAGGTGGAGTGGCCAGTCACTGCACATCATCCTCCAGGAAATCTACCCATGCTTCCAATGACTCTGCTTTCCACTTTGAATCTTCCAGTTGCTGCACATCATCCGCCAACAACTCTGCTTTCCGCTTCAAATCTTGATCAACTTGCAGCATAGTGAGCAGTAGCCAGGCTCCAGTCAGCAGAAAAGTGGCCACTGGGCACCACATGCTCAAAGACAGCCACATTTCCTCCTCCTCCCAAGGGGCTTTCAGCTTCAGTGCCTGGTCTATGCTGCCTTGCATTACAGTGAGCAGCAACCAGATCATCATCAACAGGCAAGTGGCAATGGAGCACAACATTTTCAAAAGTAGCCACATTTCCTCCTTCTCCAAGGGCTTCTTGGCTCCTTTACCTGCTCAGAATCCTGCTCCGACTATGCCAATTGTAGAGCTAGGGCTAGGGTCTGGAGGTCAAAGACCCCTTGAGCCCATTCACAAACCCTTCACTTGCAGGTCTCTGGGCTAGGTAACAGGCAAAAAGGTCCTTGGAGCCTTGGTTGAAGAATAAATAGTCTTTATTCAGCACCTACATGTCTAGGAGCTAGGCAGTACAAAGAGAAACTCAGAATCTCAACTGCTACTGGCAAAGTCCAAGGAAAAACTGAGCAGCTGCCAGCAGACTAGACATGCTCTATTTTTAGACTTGAGCTCTGCTGGTCAGTGCTGCTCCACAAACTCCAGAACACACAATAGCAACAAAACTAAAAAGACATATTGGTGCACATGTGCACTAACTCCACCCACACACAACTTGTTTACAAGAAATGTGCTGCTCGACCCCCAACCAGACCTGAGCTGAGGGAGCCTGACTAAATTTTCCTATTTTCCCCACAACTATTTAAACAATTTAAAGGCACCAATGCAAAGGTTTACAAAACACAAACACAGCTGAGGGGTGGCCCCAGTCACTGAACCCTTGGATGCCCTGGCTTATTCCCCTACTAGGACCCCCAACTGTGCTGGGACTCAGCCTACTCTTTCGCCCTGTCTCTTTTGGTGTTTCTCTAGTTTCTTGCAGGAATGAATGGAGGCTTTCACCAACCAAAAGGTCGCTGAATTGTTTCTGTGGGGAGGATATCAGCCCCTTAGTACCAGTGACTCTTCCTTGGAAGAATACAGACTCCCCACATGAAACCAATACCCCACCACCTAATTGTTTTATCTGACAAGGTAAATCTTTTATTTTTTCCATATCTTCACCCATCTCCAGCAGGAAGTAGCTTCAGAAGAATGAGACCTTTGCCCCCTTTTTCCTTATCTTTATACTTAAAAGGCAGGAATGATGGATCTTGGACATGACCAGTGCCATTGTGCACACAATAAGCACAAAATAGCCACTGGCCTCATCTTCCACTCCAGCACCAAACCCCTCCCCCCTTCCCTTTACGAGAAGCCTCGTGACTTAAGCAGAAAAGCTTTTGCTTCTGCAAGGGCGCAATTCTCGACCCTGGTGGTGGAGTTTCCACATTAGCATAATGCCCCCCCTTGATGGTATCAGCCAGCCCCTGGCATGGTATATAAGCTCTACCACCCCACACTTGGTGCTGTCCTCCATTTTGAGTGCAGCCCTGGTCTGCCCACCACTTTGAGCACAGCCTGGTAGGTTTTCTTTTCCTTTAATAAAGCTTGATTGGTACCTGGCATCTTGGCTCACTTTCTTCCAGCTAATTACAACATTTGGGGAAACTCAGTCAATTTCTTTCCTTTTTTAAAAATAAATTTTATTGTGTATATTTAAGATATACAACATGATGTTATAAGATAATATATATAGTAAAATGGTTAATATGATGGAATAAATGAACATATCCATCACCTCACATAACTACCCATTTCCCCCCTGTGGCAACAGCAGCTATAATGTACTCAATTAATAAAAATTCTGAAAACAATACATTATCATTAACTAGAGTCCTCATATTGTACATTAGATCTTTCAACTCGTTCATTCTACAGATGTGCTACTTTGTGTCCTTTGACTTACATCTCCACATTTCCTTCCCCCACACCCTGACCCTGGTAACCACTGTTTTATTCTCTATCTCTATATATTAGGGTCAGTTTCTCTTGACCAATTTTCTTTCTCTATTGTGGGTCACATTTTCCAGTTTGTATTTCTAGGTCTTTTTATTGCTTAATGGGCATCATGGCACTTGTGTTATAGTGATATTCTATTCCATTATCCTCCTTTGAAGAGTATTTGTATTTGTTCCAACCTGCTTTTACCTTGGCTGTACCCAACACCCAAGCTCTGTTCTCTATGATTAGCAGTGGATTAAATAAGTGCTCCCTTTTGTGATATTTCCCCTTAACTTCCAACCTCCCTGGAACTTTAGTCCTCTGGCCCTTCTCTTGAGAAACACTGTGGATTTCTGTTGGTATTTTTTTTTTTGAGCACCCAACTTTATCACAGGGGACTAAATAGGCTAATAACAGAATAATAGAATTCAGCCCCAAGTACAGTCAAGGGAGAACACTATCAGCCACCAAATGTGCTGATCTCACATCGAAAAAGGTTGATTGAAAATATATTGATTGCAAGGGTGATGCAAACACAAGGGTAAAATTGTAGCTCACTTACTTAGTGATGTGGTTTTATATGCTACATATGTAGAACTCTCTCATACAACAATCGACAGTTCTGCAAAAAAATGACAGCTTATGCTAAATAATTGCTCACCTAAAGAAAAAAAATCTATAACAGTTCAGAAAATAATGCAACCAATTTTAATTAAATCTACATACAGGCAATTTATTTACAAATATTTAGATTAATAGCATTGTCTTACATCAAATGAAGAGTACAGTAGTCTGAATAAATCCTTCTGTCACAAAAACCAATAAGACCCACTGTAACTAATTTGGGAATAAAAGTATTGCATCTAAACAAGCCATAGTCTTTAATTTGTGATTGATACCTTATATCCCAATGGGTTGTTTTTGTTTATTTTGTTTTTGTAAATATGTACACACAGGCTGGTCATGCTCCCTGGGCATATCCCTTGTGATGCAACAGCATAAGCAAAATGGATCACTGTAAGTCTTTAACAGAATATTCCAATATATGCCAGGAATCTTCTTCTTATTATTTTTTAAGTTAAACAAAGACAAAAAGATGAGTCCACAAATTAGTCAAGTCCTATTTTATGCATATTCCAGTTTTGGCTTTTATTTAAGATTGACTATACAATACTCTGGAACTGCCACATATTTACAACCTGGAAAGATGTACTTTTATGTTAGTTACTATCTGCAAAGAGGGATTTAAAAACATGTATTTTAAATACAACAGTTGAGCTGAGTGCATTTTATATAATACACTGAGGTTTATCAACCCTACTTCAAATAACTTCTCAGTTCTTAGCCACTGAACCATAAATTCAATTAGAAATCAATCAACAGAAGTGAAGAACTTGGTAAAACATAAATTAGTTGGCTAAAGAAATAAGATTGTGTCTCCTGCAATACAGTATTCTTTCAGTGGCCAAACCACCTAGTGCAAAGTAATAACTTACTTTGTATCAGAACAAGCACCGAAACACCATTAGAAACACTTTTCCTTTCAAAAAAACAATTTATGCCAACATGTAAAATAGCCCCTCATTCTATGAACACAAGGGTTATCTTAAATTATTTCATTGAAGTGTTAAAAATATGCAATTTAAAATCTTTTAATAGCATACCTGTGGTTCTGTCTGTCTGGATCACAGTCTGACCATTCCAAGAAGATAAATGTATAAAAGCTTAAAATGTGTGATAATAAACCCAGATGTTTTTCTTTTTCTGTGCAATATGGCAAGAATGCAAAACATTTACAGAAAGAGAAAAGCAGGTTAGCACATTGTTGATTGCACAAGAACAGTTAAGAAAGTCAGCAGGTAAGCCACAGTGCAAAGATGGAACAGAATCTGCGAGTGTTAGTCCTCTGATGTTAGGATCTCTTTCCAGCATAATGTCCCCAAACACTGCCAGAACTGAGGGGTGGAGCCAGTATTACTTGTGAACTGCAGTTGTATCTATTTCCTGTGTGCAGAGCTATTTCCTGTGTGCAGAGCTAGGGCTAGGGTCTGGAGCTCACAGACCCCTCGAGCCTGTTCACAAACCCTTCACACATAGGTCTACAAGCTAGGTAACAGGAAAAGGTCCTTGGAGCCTTGGTTGAAGAAAGAATAGTCTTTATTTAGCACACACACATCTAAGAGCTAGGCAGTTCAAAGAGAAACTGAGCAGCTGCCAGCAAAGTAAACATGTTCTATTTTTAGATGCGAGCTCTGCCAAGCCACTGCTTCACACACTGAAGAACACACAAGAACAGCAAGAAGCTAAAAGTACCCTGGTGACATGCACACTAAATCCACCACCACACAACTTGTTTACAAATAATGTGCTGCACCACCCCCAACTGGACCTGAGGTGAGGGGGCCTGACTAAACTACTCTATTTTCCTCACACATGGTTACATACAGGTCATACTATACAAATTGGTATTTTATACTGTGCCTATGCCAGTAATCAATTAATTCTTTTCATTAAAATAATACATGCAGAATGTATGGTAGATTCCTTAAATTTTACTTTTTTTTATTTTTTTTTATTTTTTTTAATTTTTATTTATTTATTTTTTTAATTTTATTTTGTCGATATACATTGTAGCTGATTATTGCTCCCCATCACCAAAACCTCCCTCCCTTCTCCCTCCCCCCCTCCCCCCAACAATGTCCTTTCTGTTTGCTTGTTGTATCAACTTCAAATAATTGTGGTTGTTATATCTTCTCCCCCCCCCGGTTTGTGGGTGTGTGTGTGTATGTGTGTGTGTGAATTTATATATTAATTTTTAGCTCCCACCAATAAGTGAGAACATGTGGTATTTCTCTTTCTGTGCCTGACTTGTTTCACTTAATATAATTCTCTCAAGGTCCATCCATGTTGTTGCAAATGGCAGTATTTCATTCGTTTTTATAGCTGAGTAGTATTCCATTGTGTAGATGTACCACATTTTCCGTATCCACTCATCTGATGATGGGCATTTGGGCTGGTTCCAACTCTTGGCTATTGTAAGAGTGCTGCGATGAACATTGGGGAACAGGTATACCTTCGACTTGATGATTTCCATTCCTCTGGGTATATTCCCAACAGTGGGATGGCTGGGTCGTATGGTAGATCTATTTGCAATTGTTTAAGGAACCTCCATACCATTTTCCATAGAGGCTGCACCATTTTGCAGTCCCACCAACAATGTATGAGAGTTCCTTTTTCTCCGCAGCCTCGCCAGCATTTATCGTTCATAGTCTTTTGGATTTTAGCCATCCTAACTGGGGTTAGATGGTATCTCAATGTGGTTTTGATTTGCATTTCCTGGATGCTGAGTGATGTGGAGCATTTTTTCATATGTCTGTTGGCCATTTGGATATCTTCCTTAGAGAAATGCCTACTTAGCTCTTTTGCCCATTTTTTAATTGGGTTGCTTGTTTTCTTCTTGTAAAGTTGTTTGAGTTCCTTATATATTCTGGATATTAATCCTTTGTCAGATGTATATTTTGCAAATATTTTCTCCCACTCTGTTGGTTGTCTTTTAACTCTTTTAATTGTTTCTTTTGCTGTGCAGAAGCTTTTTAGTTTGATATAATCCCATTTGTTTATTTTTCCTTTGGTTGCTCGTGCTTTTGGGGTCGTATTCATGAAGTCTGTGCCCAGTCCTATTTCCTGAAGTGTTTCTCCTATGTTTTCTTTAAGAAGTTTTATTGTCTCAGGGTGTATATTTAAATCCTTAATCCATTTTGAGTTGATGAGAACTACAAACCACTGCTGAGAGAAATTAGAGAGGATACAAGAAGATGGAAAGATATTCCATGCTCCTGGATTGGAAGAATCAACATAGTGAAAATGTCCATACTACCCAAAGTGATATACAAATTCAATGCAATCCCCATCAAAATTCCAAAGACATTTTTCTCAGAAATGGAAAAAACTATTCAGACATTTATATGGAACAATAAAAGACCACGAATAGCCAAAGCAATGCTCAGCAAAAAAAAATAAAGCTGGAGGCATAACACTACCTGACTTTAAGCTATACTACAAAGCTATAATAACCAAAACAGTATGGTACTGGCATAAAAACAGACACACTGACCAATGGAATAGAATAGAGAATCCAGAAATCAACCCACACACTTACTGCCATCTGATCTTTGACAAAGGCACCAAGCCTATTCACTGGGGAAGGGACTGCCTCTTCAGCAAGTGGTGCTGGGATAACTGGATATCGATATGCAGGAGAATGAAACTAGATCCATACCTCTCACCGTATACTAAAATCAACTCAAAATGGATTAAGGATTTAAATTTTATACATATTTACTTTCTGTTAAAGGGAAAAGGAAAAAATTGGATAAAAAAGGATAAAGCTATTCTTTAAGCACAAAAGAAAAGATAAATGGATATTTTCCTGCTAAAGGCAAAGACAAGCAAATCTTCTCAAGAAAATTGCCACCTACACAACAGGGAATTTATCTAACAAAAACAAAAGAAAAGCAGTTATAGAACCTCTTCTCTACCATCAGAAGTCATTTCACAGCAATAAATTTATTGTTTACAATAGACATACTTGTACAGTTAAAGATGAGAGAAAGGCTTAAGATATCAAATTAAACTGTACAACGAGACAAAACCTTGCCAAGAGAGAGGGTAAAAATTATGAAGTCCAGCATCAGTGCTCAGTTTAAATTATATGTTGGTGACATACCTATCCTGAGGACAATCAAGGGGAAAAATTGTCTAGATTTACCATGCAGGAGAGATTATTACTCTACTTGCCTTTGATAACCTGATTACATCTAGTTGTTTAGCAGTTTAGTATTGTGTTAAACTGCTTTACAACAGAGTTTTGTTTTTTCTTTTTTAAAAAATTAAATCCAGTAAGATGTACAGAAGACAACAAGGCAGTAAAAAGTCCTGCTTCCAATAGACAGAGATGAAAGATCAAATGAGGGGCCCCAGCAAAGTGGTTGCTACCCCTCTTCTCTGGGGCTGGGGTTCACTGGTTAGCTGGCCTCCCTGAGGAGTTGAGGGTTTGTGTTGTACACAAGACTTGGCAGCATTCAGATCCAGGCTTCCATTCTGAATGTTCTGATAGATTTTCTTGACAGCCTTAAATGTGGGGAAAATAGAATAGTCAGGCGCCCTGACTCAGGTCTGGTTGGGGGTGGTGCAGCACATTCTTTGTAAACAAATTGTGTGGGGGTGGAGTTAGTGCGCATGCCCGCCAATGTATCTTTTTAGTTTGTTGCTATCATGTGCTCTTCAGAGTTTCTGGAGCAGCAGCCTGAACTACTGGTTGGCAGAGAGCATGCATCTAAAAATAGAACATGTTTATTTTGCTGGCAGCTGCTCAGTTTTTCTTTGGACTTTGCCAGTAGCAGTTGCGTTTCTGAGTTTTCTCTTTGGGCTGCCTAGCTCTTAGATGTGTGTGTGCTCAATAAAGCTTACTATTCCTTCAACAAAGGCTCCAAGGAACCTTTTCTGGTTACCTAGCTCATAGACCTGCATGTGCAGGGTTTCTGACCCAGTCCGGACAATGGGCTTGAGGGGTCTATGAGCTCCAGACCCAGCCCTAGCTCTACACTTAAGGAAAGCATCTTCTGTGTTCTCTCCTGTTTTTTCACTTGCTTTAGGAACAACAAGCCATTTTCTTTAGTAATCTGTTTGGCTTCTTCATCTTGAGATACAGGTGCTCAGTTTCCCTGGGCTCAGATTACAGGGAATGGGTTACAGGATTACAGGCTGTGGGTTACAAGCCATTCCCAAGGTTTCAGGCCTCTTCTCTAGGCCCTCCCCAGAGGAAAGTTATTGTTGCTGGTTAGACCTATTTTTGGTACCAACTTGGGGAAAATGAGACCACAAGGGGCTGGCTTATGTAAATCCAGTATCTGGACAAGCTCAGTAGAGAATGGTTATATAACCCTGGTAGCTGAATGACCTTCCAGTTGGGGTGCTAAAGAGCGCAGAATATTCTTGAATATGTCTGGTATGTGTGATAGAATCTGACCAATGTGCATGCTCCAAAAGGAGACCAAATGAGCATGTGCAAGAGCATGTTACATAACTGGGAACCACCATCTGAATTGAATTTTCATCAGATAGCAAAACTATAGAAGCCAGCCCCAGCAGCAGGTGGGGCGGTTGTTGCTCACTGTGCTGGAGCCAGCCCACTCTCTGCCTGCAGAGTATGTACTTCTTTTTGTATCAAACATACTTTCAGCAAGCAGCTGCTCATTTTCTTGAGCCAGCCTGCACTCTGTACTGAACTTTAAGTATCTATTTCTTACTTTTGTCAGTATCTGGAGCTATGCTGCACTTTCTCTGTGAGATCTGTGTCTCTTATTCATTATATTAAATGTGTTCTCATTTCCTACTGTGACTCTGCTCTTGAATTCTTTCCTGTGCCAGAGTCAAGAACTTGGTAAGAGGATGGGGTGGGTTGAGGATGGGGTGGGTTCAAGCCGCCTACTGGGCCCCAGAGACCCTTCCTCCGACATCATTATATAACATCTCTCTGTGTCTCCAAATCCGCTTTATTTCCTGTGAGAATTATTACAGTATTGGGGTTGATGAGATTCCTTGCATCTGTCAATCAGCTGCTAAAGGGGTTTGTGGGGAAAATGAGATAATTTAGTCAGGCTCCCTGGGCTCAGGTCTGGTTGGGGGTTGAGCAGCACATTTCTTGTAAACAAGTTGTGTGGGGGTGGAGTTAGTGCACATGTGCAACAATGTATCTTTTTAGTTTGTTGCTATTGTGCGTTCATTCCTGAGTTTGTGAAGCTCCTGCAGTTCTGTGTAGTAGTCTTGGGTAACAGCCCCAAACCACTCCTGTCCTGCTGTATCCCAAATCTGCAGTTTTATTTTTTTGACGATTAACTTCAATTATTCTTGTACCAAATTCAACATCAATTGTTTGAAGACAGACAGCTATAATTTTTTTTCCTGTAAACTGATGAAGCAAGCAAGATTTTCCTACTCCCATGTCCCCAATAATAATATATTTAAAGATGTAAGAGTAGTTGTATGGTGCAGTTGCCATGGTGGCACTGGGGGTTTGCTGGTGGCTGGGCAGCTTTCCGGGTGTGAGGGAGGCATCAGGATGAGGAAGAGGAGTGTGGATGTGGCAGGAGAGGGGGCCAGGGTAGTCAGCCCAGCCGAGGCCCTGGCAAGCAGGTGGGAAGACGTGCTGCGGCTGTAGCGGTGGCAGTGGTGACTGCTCCTGCGGCTCCCTCAGAGTCTTCCTTGGCTGGTCCAAGGGGGCGGTGCTCCCTGCACAGGGTATCCTGTCACTCTCACAATGGTCTGCTGGTATTTTGACTGACCTGTGCAGGCTGGGGAATAATGATCTTAGAGAAACCAACAGAGAGTTACAAACCTCATGTGGTAGTTTCCCTATTTCAATGAATGACTCCACACTTCTGTCTCTTCTTTTTTAAAAAAAAAAATTAATATAGAGTTTATAGTAGTTTTCTGAGGGAATGTTAGTTTGGTGAAAGTTATACTTATATTCCTTGAAGTTTCTATTACCTTCAAGTGTTACTTTTCGGTTAGGTAGTAATATAGGGAGGTAAAGAACAGAGACTCCTGTTAAGGAGAAGCAAGTTTCAGACACAAATGCAACCCATTGCCCTAGGATATGTATCAACGGACTCTCAATGCTTCATGCTGCTGAGAGTTTAGAGAAAAGAAATGTCCCCTGCAGGACAGTTGTCAAAGATTCAGTGATGAACAGTACCTTCAAGAAGTAGTAAGGGTGATTTGGGCTCTTTATGCAAATAATCAAAAACAAATAAACAAACAAAAAAACCCTATGAAGTTTTAAGGTATCATTACAGGCGTACATGACCATAAAAGATGGAAATCTATTGAATCTGACCTCTCTGAGATTATGTGTTATCTTAAGGCTTTCTAAAAATTTCACCTTTTATTTCAGGAAAAATACTAGTATTATGGTGCTGGGATATAGAGGACTGTACTCGGTTCTGGAGCAGGTGGGTAACTGCTCATATAATAAGTAACGTTCATTGGCCCAGTGTTTACCATGCTCAGTTCCAAGTAGGTTGTACATGGTCTACCTATTGATTCTCACAACCGCCTGTGAATTAGGGAATATTGTTTACTTCATTTGCAGGAATGGCCTCTGAGGCCTATTAAGTTTCACATATTTGCTCAAAGCACACGAGTATGTAAAAACATCTGTACTCGGATTAGTCCATGAAAGTCCCTGTTCCTAACTGTGATCTTAGACACTGTTAATAATTACTCAAATAAGGTAATTAAGAAGTAAATATGAAAGCATCTCTCTCCATTGCATGTAATTTCATTCCTTCCCAACAGTTTTAGTGCTTGGTATATATTCGCTAAATTAAAAAACATGTCAGCTGGTTTGGAAGGTTTACTTCTTGCTGGGTGAAACTTAGGTTCTCCCCATCATGAGGCCATGACTCAGGGCAGGACGGCAAGACCTTCCAGGTTTACACCTGCCTTTAGGCCCAAAGACTGCTGGACACAGATGCTGAGACAATCCATTTCTGATAGGTGAACCCCATCCCTCTTAAGTCACAATTTAGAAGATGGTTTAAAGCTTCCCTTTCCTTATCGACCTGGAGAATTCCTAGTCTGTTTACACTGGTGGACTCACAGCAATCCCTTACAAATTTTCTCCTCCCTTTGTTTTTAGGTCCTAGGTCTTGTGGTAGTTTCAGTTCCTCTCCTCAGGAGGTGGTTAGGGAAGTTTGCCTCTGAGCCTGAGTGTGGATGACAGAACTGACCTTGGCAAGTAATGGGGGTACCTGCAGAGTGTGCAGCTGGAGATGTGGGGTGTCAATCAGAGGGTCCCCCATCCCCTTCCTGCCCTCACCTCAGGTGCTACTCATGAGGTCCATTCCCCTGCAATGATGGCTGCTGGTGTCAGTGCAGGTACATGGAGGTATTGGCTAGTGTTTGCTTAGAGGAAAGGGAACTAGTAGCTCTGAGAGAGGGTCAAAGAGGGCTGGGATTGCAAACCTCCAACAATTTCAACAAAGATCCTGCCAGCTGACTGTGTGTCTCTTCAAGAGGAGGGTCTGAAGGGCACCACTTCCTCTCACAATAAGTATGATGTGTTTCATTTTGTTTCATCCCCCAAGTGATTCTGGGGGGTTTCTTTGGAAGGCTCAACACTGGCAGGGCTGGTGACTCTGGAATAGTGAGTTGGTCCCAGGGAAGAGTGCAATGCATGTTTTGGCTGTAAGCAAAATGTGACACTTATCAGGAATTTCCTGTCATAGACAATCCTAGTACCCAACTGGGGATGATATAGAAAAATAGATACATAGATGTCGCCATGGCCACCAGGAGTCAGCATGGTCCAGGCTACAGTTGCTGTCCCCCAATATTCTCTTTTTAAATTGTAACATAGTTGATTATACATATGTGTTGTCCCCCCAATGTTCCCCCATGCACTGCACCCACATCCTTGCTTTACTTTACCTGTAAGTCTGTGTGTCTTGCACCAACTCTCAGGTTTGGGTCCCACCACAAGTCTCCAGATTTCTAACCTTATATAAAAGAGACATTTCCCCCCCCCACACACTTCTCACACAATACCATTTACAATGGTTCAAAAATGAGTTATTTGGGTATATATCCAATAAAACATGCACACAATGTGTACACTGAAAACTACAAATCACTGATGCAAGGAATCAAAGAAGCTCTAAATAAATGAAGATACCTTGTTTGTGGCAGAGGTGCTCAACATACTGAAGATGCCAGTTCTCCCCAAATTGATATACAGGTTTAACAATTCCTATTAAGATTTCACTAAGTTTTTTTTTTAGGTATAGCCAAGATTATTCTAAAATTTATATGGAAATGCAAAGGACCTAGAATATCTAAAACAATGTTGAAAAAGAAGAACAAAGAGAAAGAAATCAGTCTACCTGATGTCAAGACTCATTATAAAACTATAGTTGTCACGATTGTGTGATATGGGGTGGAGGGATAGACATATAGATCAGTGGAACAGAATAACGAACCCAGAAAGAATCCCACACAAGTAAGCTAACTGGTTTTTGACCAAGTTATAAAAGCAATTCAATGGAAGGAGAATAAATAATCTTTTTAGCAAGTAGTGGTGCATCAATTGGATATGAATAGAAAAAAAAAAAAAAAAAGAACGTCAACCTTAAACTTACACCTTACACAGAAATTACAATGGAACATAGTCTTACATGTATTACATAAAATGATACAGCTTTTAAAAGGTAACATGGAAACTATCTTTGGGACATAGGCCTTGGTGACAAGTTCTTAGATGTTACACTAAAGCACAATCCACAC
Organism: Cynocephalus volans; assembly: GCF_027409185.1. Lineage (NCBI taxonomy): Eukaryota > Metazoa > Chordata > Mammalia > Dermoptera > Cynocephalidae > Cynocephalus > Cynocephalus volans. The sequence goes on from NC_084461.1 coordinate 205,690,904, forward strand.
AAGAAAAAGTATCAATAAATTGGACTTTGTAAAAAATTTGCTCTGTGAAAGACCCCGTGAAGAGGTTGAAAAGATAAGCTATAGTCTGGGAGAAAATATTGGCAAACCATGTGTATAACAAAGGACTCATGTCTAAAATACTATATTTGAATAACACTCAAAACTCAAAAGAAAAAAAGAAACAATCCTATCAGAAAATGAGCATAAGACACAAGCAGTTATTTCACTGAAGAGGATATAGAGATGGCAAGAAAGCACGTAAAAAGATGTTTATTATCATTAGTGATTAGAAAAATACAAATTAAGACAATGAGATATCAGTATACATCTATCAGAACAGCTAAAATAAGCACTAAGTTATGACAGGGTGCAGAGAAACTGGATCTCTTAAACATTGCTGGTGGGAATCCAAATAATACAATAATTCTGGAAAATAATTTGGCAGTTTCATAAAAACAAACCAACAAACAAACCCCAAACCACACACACACATACACACAGACCCTGACCATACAACCCAGTGATTGAACTCCTGCGCTTTTATCTCAGAGGACTGAAAACCTATGTCCACACAAAAATGTATACACGACTGTTCATAGTAGCTTTCCTTACAACAGTCAAAAATGGTAGACAGCCCAAATGTCCCTAAATAGGTGCCACTGAATGCTATTCTATAATAAAAAAAGAATGAACTGTTTATGTAACACTTTGGATGGATCTCAAAGGCATTGTGCTGAGTGAAAAAAATGTCCAATATCAAAATGTCATGTGCTGTATGATTTCATTTATATAACATTCTCAAAATGACAAAATTACAGAGATGTAGAGTAGATTGCTGGTCTCCAGGGGTTGGAAATATTGAAGAGTGGGTGAGAATGGGAGAGAAGTGGGTGTGACTATAAAGGATTAGCAAGATCTCTGGAGTGATGGAACAGTTCTATATCTTGGTTGAAGTGATGATAACACAAATCTACATAGGTGACAAAATGACAAAGAATCAAGCACGCACTGTACTAATGTAAAATTCTTCAGTTTGAAATTGTGCTATAATGGTGTAAGATATAACCATTGGAAGAAGTTAAGTGAAGGGGACAGAGAATCTCTTTGTACCACCCTTGTAACTTCTGGTGAATCAATCTGTAATAATTTCAAAATAAAAAGTTAAAAAATAAATGAAGCATATTTAGAAAGTTTGAATATATATTTTAAATCTAGGTGACAGGTACTTAAGGGTTCATTATACATTCTCACTAATTTTATGTACATTGGGAAATTCCCAGAATAAATATTTTTAAAAAAATCCAAGGAATGGGCCAGACTTAGGGGAGGAGGAGAGGGTGGCTTTACTCTTAGAGCCACCAGGGGCAGTGTGGGTCAACAGCCGGGTTTGGGGGAGTCCCCTCTAGTCACTTCCCATATTCTGATCACATGATATAATCTAGCAGCTCATCTGGAATCCAAAATGACTTCCTCCTGGGCCTGACTTCAGGGGTCATCTCAGAGTCCTTCTAAGTAACATGAGCACATGGTGGCTAGGGGTCAAATCCAGATGTCTCTACTACAAGTAGCAAAAGCTTAGAAGTGTCAAATGCCCATTTGCTAACACTATTCAGTGGTAACTGCACCTGTGTTAGGGATCGTGCCAGCAATTAGGGTTATTGGGCCATATTGCTGTGTGTATATACACACACACATTCTGCCTCTCTAAGGTTAGTAGAAAAATTTAAATGTCCTTCCAAGTTTATCCATGCTGTTACAAATGGCAGGATTTCCTTCTTTTTAAAGGCTGAACAATACTCCATTGTATGAATGGCCACATTTTCTTTACCCATTCATTCCTCGATGGACATTTAGGTTTGTTAAAACAAAAACTTTAGATAAATGAAATTTATCAGAGTTTAATTGAGCAAAGAACAGTCTGTCAATTAGACAGGCCCCAGAACCAGAATAGATTCAGAGTGACTCTATGTATTTGGGTAAGATTTACAGACAGAAAAAGGAAAGTGGCCTACAGAAAATGGAAGTGAGGTACAGAACAGCTGGATTGGTTACAGCTGGGCATTCGCCTTATTTGAACATGGTTTGAACAGTAGGCTTCCAGTAATTGGATGAAACTTGGCTACTTGTTACAAGAGTAGGTTTACACCTGAAGTTAGGTTACAAGAGTAGGTTACAGTCTGTTTACACATCAAGTTAGGTTACAGTTCATATGTCTGAAGAAACCTTTAGGCCAAACTTAATTTAACAATTCCCCACTTTTGGTCAACCTCTCTAAATTGATATCCCTTTCTGCCACCATCGTAAATGGACTTATTTGGTCTCAAATCCCACTGGGAAATAGCAGAATGGGTTTTATAGGTGGAATCAAGGAAACAGGACAATAGAAAAAAACCTGATCAATATCAGGTTACTTTTTCCTAAGGGTTAGAGCAGAAGGTATTTTGTTGTTATGCTGGAACCTTCAGTTTTCAGGAGAGAAAGAGAGAGAGAGGAGAGAGAGAGAGAGAGAGAGAGAGAGAGAGAGAGAGAGAGAGAGAGAGAGAGAGAGAGAGAAATCTAGTCTGTTTTGAGATCTATCTGCTTCCTTAAAGTTTCAGTTTGATTATGTGGCACTTAACATGAATGACTCCATTTTGGTTTGGTCTTGTCTGTTGGGGACTGATGCAGAAGCTCAGTCCAAAACAAAGGCCTCCCATAATTTTGTTTAACAATTCCCCCTTTTTGATGAGGTTCTCACCCAAGTATGACCAAAACTTAGGGCACCAGCTGTACTCTCAGTTACCATCGCTTTGGGCTTCCAGTCTCAACACATCTTTCATAGGTTACGGTGTCCTCATGATTATGCATTTATTTGATTTTTTGTCATTCCAGTCAAAGAGAGATCGTTTGATGTTCACAGATGGCTGCACACAAACATTTAAAACTTTTGAGAGAATGCAGTGCACCAGGGAGATTATTATTACGACTATCAGGAGAATAATACCGAAAGTTTGGAGTATGCTCCTTAGCCATGGTCCCCATGAACCAAACCATCTAATAGATCAAATGATGAGGCAGACAAAGATTCTACCCATTCTGATCAAACAGCCTGTTTGTTAATTCCCTGTAACTGAGTTTCCATAATTCTAGAGGTATTTTCCCATGTGCAACAAGAAGTGTCAGCAGCTGCACAGATTTTTCCCTTTTCAGCCAGTAGATAATTGAGAGCAATTCTATTATCTAGTAAAACTTTAGCAAGAGAATTTAAAGAAGTCTGGTGTGCAACTATAGCTTTTGCAGTAGTATCTGCTATAGAGACTATTGTAAGGGATAATTTTCTAATTATTGCCTCATTTACATTTATTCCAAGCCATGAAAAAAACCTTACAAATGATGTCCATGTATGAGATTGGCTGCTAAATCCTCTACAAATAAAAGTATACCTTATAGGTATACACAAGGACCTTTTTCTAGTTCTATTGTTTATGGATACGTTACTTAAAATGGTAAAATAAGCAGTTGCTAGCCAAAGTCCGAGGCAAAGTTAATACAGGTTAAAAGAGCACTATAGTACCCTAGTGCATAAATCAATTTGCAAGAAATTCCTTTTAGGCTTTTGGTACTAACCCTGTCTTGTGATATACTTGTTGGTCCTGGTTCTTGTACCAATTACTGGGTTAAATCAAAATAGGGTTCAGAAATTTTACCATTAGTACAATTTGAACAGTTACATTAGGTATATTGCCAAAGTTACTCATTGGGTAAACCAAAGGATGCCCCAGGTCATGCAAAGATCTGTGTTTGGCATGACAGATTCAACACTCTGTCTAGTTACCAACAGAAGCTACTGACTGTAAAATTCTAATTACAGCATTATTCTGCTAAAAGAAAGAGGAAGTCAAATGAAAAAAAATAAGAGTAGAGTTTCATAATGGTAGAGGAGTCTTGATACATGATCTTGGAAAGGCTGCCCAAATCTAGGATGCTGTCCGCTTCTGAGGAGAAACTGCCCTGGTTAGCTTTATCTTAAGGTCTCCAACAGGTGTAAAGTTTCAAGACACTCAAGGGGCTCTCTTGAGTTGTGAGATGTGGTCCCAAATTAAAGGTCCCAAAGTTTTGCTGCAGTTTGGGTGGCAAGGGCAGTCTTTCTTGGATGCCATTTCCAAAAGATCCAATCTCCAGGATCTAAATCATGAAGGATTTGATCACACTCAGTCAGTGAACCATGAAAAGCTTCCTCTACCTGATAAGAATGCACTTTGGCATAATTCATTAAAGCTTTGCATCATTTAGTCATATCACAGTTTAGGAGAGTAGAAGATGCATGAGATTCTGTTACTAGGAGCATAAGCCTTCCAGTGAATATTTCATAAGGGGTCAACTTATGTTTGTCACTGGAAGTAGATCTGATTGTCATCAATCTATAATACCTTTGGCCAAGGCAATCCAGTCAATTCAATTAGCTTGGCTTAATGCTATTGTATCTGTAATACCTCATTTAACTGTTTTATAACTTGTCCAGTGAAGCAAATACCTCTATCACTGGAGATTTCTCCAGAAACGTCCCATGAGAGAAACACATTTTCTAATAACCTTTTAGCTACTGTTACAGCATAGGCCTTCCTGGGTGGAGAAGCTTCTGTACAAACAGAAGACACGTATTGACAATGGCAGTTGAATGAAATCCCTCCATAAATATTCGAATGGTCCATCAGGTAGCAGAAATGTACCTGAAGTTTTGATTGTCTTCTCAGGATTAGGGGTTCAACAAACCAAATATTGGTCATAAACTATTTCAGCAATTTTAGAACAGTCACCACACCAATTTTGTCCCAGTAATCTGGATCAACCTCCCTCTGCTGGCTCAAAGACAGACAGGTTACTAATTGATATGTAAAGTTCCTAAAGGGCGTTTCAAGATGGCGGTGGCTGCGGTGGTTGGCGCGGAGTAGCTGAGGTGGAAAAGGCGGCCACTGGGCCTCAGGCAGCCGGGAAACTTGTGGACCTTCCTCTTGCCATCTCTTAAGGGAGGACCGCTGCTGCTGGCCGGTCGTGGGGGGTGACCGCCACTTTGCCCTCGGCAGGAGAGGCTGCCTCATTTACAGGCAACAGCTTTGAAGTGTGGAGCAGGAAAAGAACTGTTTCTTAGCTGCAAAAGTGAGTCTCTAAACAGGGAACACGGCGCCAGGGCTGCTGTGGATGCAGACAGGATCCCGGAGGCCGGGGCCGCGCTGAAGGCGGCCAGCTGCCCTATTCAGGATTCGAGGTTTTAGGCTGGCATTAAAGAAGATTCCTGGGAGCGCCCGAGCCGCGCCGCGACTGAACAGCCCGAAGTGACAGCGGCCGAGAATGGGGAAGGCGGCAAACCAGAGGCAGAGAGTGAGCGCCCGACCTGGCACAACCCTGTGAGTGACCCCTGGACCAGCCCTGTTTGGGGGGCTGACGGCCACCCGGCTCCCACCTGCATCACCGGGTCACTCACTGCCTGGGGCTGCCTCCATTTTCCCAGGTGCTCGCAGCTCCGCCTGGCTCAGCCCTCACTGACCCTTCCCACTTGCTTGGCCCGGCCTGGGGCTTTCCGGAGCCTGCGGGCCGGCCTCCCCTCCCACTCCCTCCGCGGTTCTCTGGCGGGCTGGTGGCGGGGGTGTCCCCGGCCAGTGTCGGGAGGGCAAAGAAGTACGGGCGGGCCGACTGTCACTCCACCACACCCTGGACTCCGGCCCCCAGTAAACTTCCTGTTACTGGGAGGCAGTTACCATCTCTGTGGCCACCAGTTCAGAAAAAAGCCTAACGAATTTCTAGTTGGGAATAGTGCGGTAGGAGAGTTCTCAGTTCCGCTTGAACCTGCCGGAGAGCAGGCTGCAGGAGGGTGCTAGACTCGGTTTATACCGGGGGGATACAAAGGTGAACAAGACCCGAGAAAGATCTACATAGTGCTACAAAGGCACCGAGAGCGACCGGTCGTCTGCGCCTAGCAGAAACCTGGTAGACTTCCTGGGCGAGGCGGTGCCGAGCAGGGTCTTGAAGGCCCAGCTGATAGACGAGGGTTGCAGAAGACACGACCCAGCCCAGCACAGTGCGCACAGAGTGGGGAGACATGGGGCCAGGGAGGCGGAGACTCGACAGAAACCACACACCCTGTGGGGTCGCCACTGCACGATCCAACAGCCTGGGCCAGAGCACACGGAACAGGGAGAAGTCCTGCACAGGAAGTGAAAGCTCAACAGCGATCACACACCCTGTGGTACGTGATCTACCAGCCCAGCAGAGTCCAAGCTGACCAGAAAGGTGGCTCCCCGGAGAAGCCCAAGACCCGAGGCAACCACACACACAAGGCACTAGAGGCCAACTGAGCAGTCACGGAGGGAGCCATACGAAATTGGCAACCAAAGCAACATCCTAGTTAGTTATTAGTCTCAAACCGGTGGACTGTGAAACCCCCTGCCACAATGAATAAACATCAAAAAAAAAAGATACCAGAAATACAAAAAATAAAGAAAGTACACAACCAAAACTTAATAAATCTCATACTCTAGATCCTATAGAACAAGAAGCCCTTGAAATGACTGACAAGGAATTTCGAGTGATAATTTGAAGGAAACTGAATGAAAAACAAGAAAACACAGCTAGACATCATGAGGAAATGAGGAAAAGTATACAGGATCTGAAAGAGGAAATGTACAAAGAAATCAATGTCCTGAAAAAAAATGTAGCAGAACTTGCTGAACTGAAGAAGTTATTCAGTGAAATAAAAAACAAAACGGAGAGTTTAACCAGCAGGCTTGTCGAAGTTGAAGAGAGACCCTCCGAACTTCAAGATGGGCTATTTGAAATAACACAAGCAGACAAAAAGAAAGAAAAAAGAATCAAGGACATTGAAGAAAATCTGAGAGAGATATCAGACAACCTTAAGGGCTCAAATATCCGAGTCATGGGTATTTCAGAAGGGGAGGAAAATGGAGATTCCATTGAAAACATATTCAAAAAAATAGTGGCAGAAAACTTCCCAGGTATAGGAAAAATCACAGATCTTCAGGTCCAGGAAGCTCAACGATCTCCAAATGTATTCACCCAAAAAGGCCTTCTCCAAGACATGTTATAGTCAAATTGGCAAAACTCAGAGACAAAGAGAGACTCTTAAAAGCTGCAAGAGAGAAGCGTCAAATCACCTATAAGGGAGCCCCAATCAGGGTAACATCAGACTTTTCATCACAAACCCTAAAGGCTAGAAAGGAATGGGATGATATTTTCAAAATACTAAAAGACAAAGATTGCCAGCCAAGAATACTCTACCCTGCAAGGCTATCCTTCCGAAATGAAGGGAAAATAGTATATTTCTCAGAGAAACAAAAACTGCGGGAGTTCACTGCCACACGACCACCCTTACAAGAAATCCTCAAGGGAGTACTGGGTTTGGTTCCTGAAAAATAACTACCACTGCCATAAAAACCCAAGAAAAATCAATACCCACTAGTATAATAAAAATGTCATTCATGAAGAGAAAACAAGCAAACAAAAACGCTATCTACAACCTAAGGAACCAACAAACTCAGAAACCAAAAAGTAAATCAGAAAGCAAGGAACAAAAGACACCTAAGACAACCAAACAACCAATAAAATGCTAGGAATAAATCAACACCTTTCAATAACAACTCTTAATGTAAAAGGCTTAAATTCCCCAATCAAAAGACACATGGCTGACTGGATCAAAAAAAGGAGGACCCAACTATATGCACGGGTAACCAAAGGAAAAATAAACAAATGGGATTATATCAAACTAAAAAGCTTCTGCACAGCAAAAGAAACAATTAACAGAGTTAAAAGACAACCAACAGAGTGGGAGAAAATATTTGTAAAATATACATCTGACAAAGGATTAATATCCAGAATATATAAGGAGCTCAAATAACTTTACAAGAAGAAAACAAGCAACCCAATTAAAAAATGGGCAAAAGAGCTAAGTAGGCATTTCTCTAGAAGATATACAAATGGCCAACAGACATGTGAAAAAATGCTCAACATCACTCAGCATCCAGGAAATGCAAATCAAAACCACATTGAGATACCATCTAACCCCAGTTAGGATGGCTAAAATCCAAAAGACTCTGAACGATAAATGCTGGCGAGGCTGCGGAGAAAAAGGAACTCTCATCCATTGTTGGTGGGACTGCAAAATGGTGCAGCCTCTATGGAAAATGCTATGGAGGTTCCTCAAACAATTGCAGATAGATCTACCATACAACCCAGCTATCCCACTGTTGGGAATATACCCAGAGGAATGGAAATCATCAAGTCGAAAGTATACCTGTTCCCCAATGTTCATCGCTGCACTCTTTACAATAGCCAAGAGTTGGAACCAGCCCAAATGCCCATCATCAGATGAGTGGATACGGAAAATGTGGTACATCTACACAATGGAATACTACTCAGCTATAAAAACGAATGAAATACTGCCATTTGCAACAACATGGATGGACCTTGAGAGAATTATATTAAGTGAAACAAGTCAGGCACAGAAAGAGAAATACCACATGTTCTCACTTATTGGTGGGAGCTAAAAATTAATATATAAATTCACACACACACACACACACACACTCACACACACACACACACACACACACACACACACACACAAAACCGGGGGGGGGGAAGAAGACATAACAACCACAATTACTTGAAGTTGATACGACAAGCAAACAGAAAGGACATTGTTGGGGGGGAGTGGGGGAGGGAGAAGGGAGGGAGGTTTTGGTGATGGGGAGCAATAATCAGCCAAAATGTATATCGACAAAATAAAATTAAAAAATAAAATAAAATAAAATAAAAGCTGTGAACTCCACCCTATATTCGTATCATAAAAAAAATAAATAAAAAAATAAAGTTACTAAAAAGCTGCTGGAGGGAGAAGGAATGTTTGCTAAATCAAGCCTTTGTTAGTGGATCACTTTATTGTCTAAATAGAATGTCATCTGACTTGTTTTTACTGAATGTTACCATCTTCTATTGTAAAAACTTGTTAAACTGTACTTAGCAAAACCCCACCTATGTCTCTTCCTGTAACTTCTTGGTCTGGAGAATAAATGCAGGAAGAGAACCCCAATTCACGCTTAATTTCCCAAAATGGAAGAAATGCCTCATGCTTGAGGAAGTTCTGGGATATTAACCCCTTTCTGGGGCTTCTCACTGCTCAAAAGAGATGGGCTTTGAGTAATCTTTGGCGGCTCCGTCACCCAGGGGAAAAGGGGTGACAAATACGTGGGAGGCAAAGCAACACATTGTTTAGCCAAGACAAGGTGTGCACATATATTTTAAATTTTTGTACAATGCATATGGAAATATAATAGATCCATCTTCTATACAAGATAATACTATTTAGCCATAAAAATATATGGAGAACTGATGCATATTCCAACATGGATGGACCTTGAAAAATCATGCTTAGTGAAAGGAACCAAACAAAAATGGCTAGCTATTGCACGATTGTATAAGAAATATCCAGAACAGGTAAATTCATAAAGGCAGAAAGGATAGAGATTATCCTCAAAGTCTGCCATGTTGATGGTGAGAGGGATGACATTGAGAATGGGAAACACAGGAAACTATTTCAAACATAAAGAAACAGGAGGTGCCTCCTGAATAGAGACACGGTTTGCTGACTTCTCAGTGATGTGAAGACATCTACTAGGTGCAGCTGAGATCTGTAAAAATTGCCCTTTCTTATTGGTAAAACACAATGGAAATAAGAATGATGGGCTCGCTCATGTAGTGAAGTCACTTGTTATAATCATATTGTTTCTGTTTCGGGCTCTGATAACAGCCCCTTTCCCCACCCCAGCTTTCCCATCATCCCTCTGAGCATCAGCGGGTGATGAGGGGACAGCACAACCAAGTACACACCTGGGGGACCCTCAGGGGAGTCAGCAGGTCTGTGTCCTGGTGGTGTCAAGGGACATGGGGCCAGCAGGGGGCGATGTGAGGCTGTCTGAGAGGATGAATGTGTCTGGCCCTGCCAGCTGGGAAACCCCTCAGGAGGTGGGAGGGAGCTGAGCAAACAGCTGTGACGTGATGTGACCGCAGTTGTCAGCACCTCCCAGGACACACAGGCCATCGGGGGCCAGGCTGTCTCACCCCAGGGGGCCTGGTTCGGTGAAATCCTCATCCTCCCTGTTCTCCTCCAGGCAGCAGAGACTTTGCCCAGGGCTGAGGGGCGCTGGAGGTGGTCAGGGTGCAGGGATGTATGTGAATGTAGAAACTCCTCCCCAATGGAACTTGTAGAGACTAAAAGGGAATTAGGGGACCCCAATGTCCATGCTGGAGTCTTGGGATGTGGATCTCCTGAGCACCTGCACTGTGACCTGGGTCCCTCTCCTCATTGTCCTCCTCATTCACTGCCCAGGTGAGACCAACCTGCTCCGGGTGGAAGGCTCCATGGGGGCCTTAGCCCACCTCTGCTCCACTCCTTCACTTAATTGGCTCATTGTTCTCCCTGTCTCTGCCTCTTCCAGTGTCTGTGGCCCAGGTAGGGCTGAATCAGCCTCCCTCCATAACCATGTCTCCAGGTCAGATTGTCACAGACACCTGCAATGGGAACAACAACAATGTTGTCAACCTGAGCACAGCACCTGCAGAAGCACCCGGGACATGTTCCCAAAGTCCTGACCCACAGGAATAAGTGACCCTCAGGAATCTCATAAACATTTCCTGGCTCCAGGTCAGGCAACTTGGCCTCCCTGAGCACTTTTTGGCTACAACCTGGGAACAAGGCTGGTTATCACTAATTAGCAAAGAGCAGGACAAAATTGATGCTTGCATTGTGTTGGAAGCCTATGGAGAAATCAGACAAAAACCACGAGCTTCCTCCTGCCTAGTCACTACCCCAAGCACAGTGGTACGATGGACCTGTCAGAGGATGTAGGCTGGGCTCATGATGGGAAATACTGGGGGTTTGAAGGGGCTCTTAACTAAAGGGTCTCTTTTTAGTTGGGACTGCTAACAAAACAATAAATCTAGTTAGGCATGATTAGAATTACTCATTTTGCAGATATTTATATCCAGCCTAATTCTAAGTGTGCTTGAATCTGTTTGATTATAGGCATTACATATACTGATTGACAAAGATAATGAAAAACAGACAGGCTAGATACGTTTACCTAACCTTTGATTTATTTTCATAAAAGATTTGATAAAAAGTAATGCCTGGAATTACTAAAGGACTATTCGCTTACTCGTCTTTTTCCTAACAATCTTCTAATTTCGTGTAATGATCGATCACGTGGATTATCCATCATTAAAGTGTAGATTGGCTCCTTTGTGTTGTCATTAGCACTAAAAGAATGATGCCTGTTGCCAAACTCAGGTCTGGGTGTCCGCCCCACTGAGAAGGAAAGAAAAAAAATCTGAGAAGTCAAATGGTTAGTGTTAAAAAAGCAGATGTATCTAGCTGAAGGAGAGGGTAGACTATCCCAACTCAAAGATTTAGACTTTCTGAGGGGTTTTTAAAGGAGGGGTTGAGGGAATGGAATGTGGAAGGTGAAAAGCAGGAGAGAAGGAGATGTGAGTTATGAGGGGTCCTTGTCTATGGGTGAGGTACAAGGTCTCATCAAGGCCGCGTGTGCTTTCTGTTCTCATCTTTGCTGTTATCTCAGGACCCTGCAAGATTTTGATTTGCGCTGGTGTCCTTGGCTGGTGCCCAAGGTCAGCTTCCAGTCATTTGACCATGATCATTTCTGAAAACTTGACAAGTTTCAAAGAAAGAACTGTTAGTTTTGCAAAGTACGAACTAGCTTCTTGGCCTTGTTTTCCCACTTAGTGAGAAAGATAAGAAAGTCAGGGGATGGGAAGAAAGAGTGGAGAGAAAAAAACTGTCCTTTTAAAATCCAACCCCCACCCCCCAGCCCAGGCAGTTTTAGGTCCCAACATGGGCTCACTCCTGCTCACTCCAACACCCCAACACAATTTCCTTCCTTAATTTCCAGTTCGCATCTTCTCAATTGTGGCTCTACAGCCTCATCTCACCGGTTCCTCCCAATCCCTAAACTCAAGTCTACGAGGAGAATTAAAGGTGCCCATGGTGACACATATGGAGTTAACTCCCCACAGAGGGTCTGTGCTTGACAGGGATTTGGGGCACAGAAGCCTGACCCTGAGGGGTGATATCGAATATGTCACTTTTATTAGTAATAAAAATGAGCTAGAAGGAAGGATGAGAGAAGAATGCTCCAGGTTTGGTAACAACATTTACCAAGAAGAGAAGAGAAGAAAATTTGGTTGTTCATCATAGCAATTGAAATAAGTTTCATTTGGCCTAAGCATGGCAGATCTCAGGGCTCAGGACAGGGGAAGCCACTCTAGATGCATCTGGATGAGAGAAAGGGAGGACGTGTGCAGATCATTAAGATGCCACCTCCAGGAAGTGAGCACTCCACTGCAGAGGCCACGTGCAGTCACCGAAACATCCTCGTCTGGCATTTATGATGAGCTCTCCAGCTGCAGAGTGGAGAATGGATTGAAGGGTAAACTGAGGCAACACCTGAGACAGAGAGACTAGGTGACAGAGGCGACACTTAATGGGGAAACAACAATGTCTTTTGCTAGGTTAGTGAAACTGAAGAAGGAAAACGAGCAATTTAAGATCAACACAGAGGTGTAATGGGCAAGATTCGAAGATTGAGTGTCTTTTGTGATTAAGGAAAAGACAAAAATCTGTGATGACTTCCATGTGTCTGGCTGAGCATTTGGATGGATTCTTTACCCATCTGAAAGGTGGGCACTGGAAACAGTCCCATACCTAGGCCGAATCCCAATGTGGGGACAAAATAGCTCCTGAGTCCCAAGCATTACACCAACTAGAAACAAACAAAAACAATCTTAATGAAAGAAACTCGACCTCTCTGACTCCTTGACCAGGAGGCTGGCCTTCAGGACGACCGGACCAGATCACTCACATCTTCTCCCTTAACACCATCATTATGACCAGAGAAGGCTTGTCTGATTGGTTTGAGAAACACAGGGGCCATCCCTGTTTGATGTTGGGGTCAAACACTGACAACATGCTGGAAGATTTAGGCTCCACCGAGGAGCGGAAAAAACAGGAGGTTTGCTAAGTGGTCCCAACATGTGCCTCAATTTTCACTCCACCCTCATTGTTAGTTCATGTTGGCTCATGGCCTGTGAATGTTGGGAGATGAGCAGGGGACAGGGGCCAAGTAGTTCTACTCTTACAAAGCTAAAGCTTCGACTTTCTCACCTTTCTAACGTCCGTGCAACAAATCAATCCAAGGCCAACTAACACCCTCTCCCAGCTATGAGACACTGATTTGAAATTCTGTAGTCTCAGGAGAGGTAAAAAACAGAAAAAAAAAATATTCACGATGGCCTTTTCTTCCCAGTCGTAATAAGGAAGATAGAGAAGGCTGAAGAAACCAGTGACATCACTGCCCCCCATCACCTGTGTGTCTCCTCCACCTGTCCCCCCTCAGGTGAGGACAGACCCAGGGACTTAGCACCAGCACCTCTCCCTCTGACATACCCCTTGCGGGACTGCCTACTGCTCTCATCCCAACATAACTACTCCCCAGGTCACCTCTGCTGAGAGTCTCCCCCTCATGGGGTCCTGGTCACAGTGGTGCTATCTCAGTCACCCTCCTCTTCTGTGTTCTGGGGGCTGGAATCAGAGTTAGCCTGGCTCTGAGTCAGCTGTGACTCTATCTCTTAAGGGCACAATGCCAAACATTAAGAGCCCTGGTTGGACTCTCCTGTTTCCCCACCTTGAACTCTCCTTCTCAGTGTCCTCCATGGGGTGCTCTGTCACTACCCAGTCATGAGTTATATTCTCAGTGCCAGGGCCACTTCATTTCTTAAATAATTCACTCTTAGTTTGGCATCTCCTTTCCCAACTCATAGGCTGATGACCCCAATAATTCATCTATAGTCCACTGTCCTATAACAAGCAGAGAAAAAAGACTCAACAAAAGTAATATCTTTTTATTTCTTGAGAATCACTCCAGGATCCAAGAAGAGAAATCACTGAGCTTAAATAGAGGCCACTCATAGATAGGGAAAGGGGATGTCTTTGGGCATCTCAATGGATAACCTACTAAGGTATAAGAGTATAATTTTTAAAATGATAAGCATATTATTTTCATAAAATAGAGAATGAACATGTGTCAAATATTTTATTCTACTGATAGGTCAATAAGACCAGTAAGATGGTAAATCTTTGCCAATGAACATTTTAAAAACACATTATTTATAATCTCACTCCTCAGTATAAAACTTTTGTTTTCCTTAACCCACCATTCGGAGTGCTTGATCCTGACAGATCAGGATGACATGGGACCTGGGCAATGGACAGAAGAGTGGGAAGGCAGGGCTGCCCCAGAGGATGTCTGGTCACCAGGTCACAGGATGGTGTGTCTAGGTCTGGACACCAGGGGGTGTGCGGGAGCCATTCCTGAGGAGTCTGGAGGTGATCAGAGTTGAAACCAGCCTCCTGGCCCTGCCTGGTGCCATCTGCTCAGGGCTCACAGCTGTGACCTCCCCACCCCCTGGGCCCACATGGCCCTATCCATGCCCAAGCCCCAACATCCTCAGACACAGAGGCCTGACTCAGGGCCCAGTGTGGTGTCAAAGAGCTGGGGGGAGGGAGGGTCTCATTTGCATGAACGGACCCTCCCCCTGTCAGAGTATGAAGAGGGGAAGCGAGAGATGTGGGGAAGCTCTGCTTCAGTTGCGGGGCCACAGAGACAGGACTCGGGGACAATCTCCACCATGGCCTGGTCCCCTCTCCTCCTCACCCTCCTTGCTCACTGCACAGGTGACTATCTACTGGGCCAGGGAAAGGACCTTGGGAAGACCATGGGGCCCTGCTGTCTCCTCTTGTCTCTGGACCAGAATCACCATGTCTGTGTCTCTCCCACTTCTAGGGTCCTGGGCCCAGTCTGTGCTGACTCAGCCACCCTCAGCGTCTGGGGCCCTGGGCCAGAGGGTCACCATCTCCTGCACCGGCAGCAGCTCCAACATTGGTACGTATGATGTGCACTGGTACCAGCAGCTTTCAGGAAAGGCCCCCAAACTCCTCATCTATGAAGACAGCAAACGGCCCTCGGGGATCCCTGATCGCTTCTCTGGCTCCAAGTCTGGCAGTTCGGCCTCCCTGACCATCACTGGGCTCCAGCCTGACGACGAGGCTGATTATTACTGTCAGTCCTATGACAGCAGCCTTGGTGTTCACACAGTGCTCCAGGCCAGCGGGGAAGTGAGACAAGAACCTGCCGTCTGCCCAGAGATGGGGTTTCCCGGTGCGGCCCCCACCGACGGCCAAGCCAGCTGCTTCCTTTCTTTGTTTCTTTTGCCTAAAACTGGGGTCTGAGGCCCACTTAAGATAACTCTGTCTAGAGGGACTGTTCTCCTCTTGAATTCTGTCCCCTAACCTGTCCTTGGTAGCAACATATGGTCTGATAATCCTAAATCAAGCAGAAATCTCTGCACACCAGGCACAGGCTGCCCTGGAAACAGAGGCCATGAGGGATGCTTTAATCTGCTGGGGTTTTCCTAGCAAGACTGGGGCCTTCACCACTCATGACCTGTAATTTATTTTCTCAAAGTTCTGGAGGCTGGAAGTCCCAGGTCAAGGTGCCTGCAGATTTGTTTTCTCCTGAGGCCTCTCTCTTTAGTCTGCAGACGGCCACCTCCTCTCTCAGTTCTTTCATGGCCTTTTCTCTGTGTGGGCACAGCTTAGTTTTTCTCACCCTTTTTATAGGGACGCCAGTCCTAGTGCATTAGGGCCCCACCCTAATGATGTCAGTACTCTTGATTAGTGTCTTCTAGGTCCTATCTCTACATATAATCACACAGGGATCAGGGGTTTGACATATGAAATTGCAGGGGGCACAATTCAGTCTATGACAAGGGACATAGAGTGTGGCTGTGTCTGACCCAGGAAAGTCATCATCCCACAGGTCATCCATCAACACCATTTACTGAACACCTACTACATGCCAGGATTGAGATGGGATCATTAGGTCAGGAAACGGTATAAACAACATGGGAAGGGTCCAAGCCCCTAGGGAGCTGGTTAAGTCAGGGCAAAGAGTGAGGACCAAAAAGTAAAGATATGAGTAAGAACAAGAATTGTGTGAGGAAAATAAAGAAAGTTGAGGTTAGCAAGGTGTGGGAGGAGCCTTAGAGATGCTGGCAAGGAAGATATAGAGTCTGAAGAAGTTTATGAAATCCAGCTGCTAAATAGTCCTGCATGAGGAACAGAGCATGAGGTGCAGAATAGTCCTGTTCTGCATGTTTCAGAGTAGCCAGTACTGAGGAATGGGGTGTGGTGAAGAGAGAAACTGAGGCTGGGCTCTTAGACACTGTATTGGTGTGAGTGAGCTGCAGCCAACATAGAGACCATGATCAACTACACCCTGCTGATGCAGAATTATTTATAACAGACATTTTCAAGAAATAAGATGAGTTCCAGACAAATGATATTACTTGCCAAGAGTTCTAGAAATCCACACCTCTGAATTACTCTCAAAAAATTTGATGAAAATTTGACCTGTGCCTGTTAAAATTTCCAAATATTGTTAGAAGAATAAAACTTAAGGAATGAATTCAGTCCCCTCACGCTCAATGGTGTCCCCATGTTAGAAAACTTTGTCTTTGGAAAGCACAGTATCCCACTGTTTCCACCAGATCAATTAATACAATGCAGAGGGAATAGGATTGTGGCACTGGGTTGTGTTTCAATGTTTGCAGAAGTTTATTTTATGTAACAAAACACTATAACACCTACTTTGCAATATCTTCCATTTTCCCTATGAGAAAAAGGAGCCAACAGCACTGGACAGGCCAAGGAGACTGAGACTTGGCTTCAGACTGGACCAAGGCCTTAGAGCAGGGGGTCTGTAGTCCTGCTGGGCAGAGGCAAGGCTGCTAGGTCAACTCATCCTGCTTTCAGTTGTCCCTGTGGGTAATGTGATGATTGTGCTGGGAGTCAGGTGTTAGAAAGTGCTTGTTATGCCACAGGACAGACTCCTGTAGAAGACTAAAAACGTTATTAGAAATCAAAATGTGATGGAATGCACCTAAAGAAGAATAAATGCCATACTTCAGAGATTGGGAGGAAGGAAGGACTCACTGCATTGGTTCACATTAGAAGAAGTTGCTGACACAGCCATGGGCAGCCCCCTCCCAGCAGACGGCAAGAGCGCATAAGACTTCATGAGCCAAGAGTAGGGTGCTGCAGATACCATTGCCATATGGTGGTCCAACACAGCCACAACCACAGCCACTGCCACTGCAAGGGTGGCTAACAGCCACAGTAGCAGCCAATGCCACTGCAGCATCCATCAAAACTGTGCAGGTGGCCCATCAACCACTTGACTGCGTTAGCAGGGGGAAAGTCATCATCAGAGTCTGGGGAAAGAGGTGAGTGACTACAAACCTGCAACTCAGTGCCCAAACCCACAGGGGGAATTGTGCTGCTACACACAGTAGAACACCTGGGGGTGGGAGGTATGTGCACAACCCACACAACTGCCTTGATCCAGGGAGAGACACATACATGGAACCCACCAAGAGTGTAGAAATCCACAATACCCAAATAGAGTAAGGAAGAAAATTCCCATCCCCCAACTGGGGGAAGCAAGTACCCAAGAGATATCTCTGCCTGTAGGAAAGCGGAAATAAAATCTACCCAGAGTCACCCATTCAACCTGATGAGCTCAAGTGTACCCCAGTGCACCCATCAGGGAAATGGGATGCTAGCTGGTGTGCCAAAAAGCCCACCCAGGGATACACACCTAAGCCAAAGAGTGGCAGGGCATCCAGGTGCTTCTCCCAAGAATTTGAGAGCTTGCCTACATACTCAACCAACCAACACAGTGTCAGTAACCTCACCAAAGAATCACCAAGTGCCCCAGTGCCACATCCATGGAGGCAGTAACATGCGACTCCAGCAGTGAAGATGAGCAAAGCGCCTACACAGAGACCACACTACAGCATCGACCTGGAATCGATTGAAAACACCACACTCAATGGTCAATATAAAACACATCTACAGGAGGCAGTCTGTCTCCTCAAAGCCCACTGTAAACTAATAGAAGGAGCAACTGCTCTACCAAATAACCAGACATCAATATGCAAATATTAGAAATAAGAAAAAACACGAAAAATGACACCACCAAAGTAATACAATAATTCTCAAGAACCAGAGTGCATATAGCAGGAAACCCTTGAAAGGAATGAAAAGGAATATTCAGCAACAATCTTAAGGAGACTCAATGAGATACAAAAAGACTCAGACAACAAAACAAAATGAGAAGGAGTAAGTTTACATGAGATTGATAGCATAAAAAGTAATGTAGCAGAACACCCGGGACTGAAGGATTCATTGAACAAAACAAAATAGAGCTTAAGCAGCAAGTTGGAGCATGCCTGGGTATGTAGGCAGGAGCCAAGGGCAAGATTCCCCCACCTGATAGAAGGCCAGAGGATGTGCAGGGAACAAGGCAGGAGCTGTGGGCAGCCTCCCCTGCTCCACTGAAGGTAGGAGCATGCCACAAACACCACTTCTGTGTGGGTGAATCACTACAGCCACTGCTTCAGCCACTGCCACTACAAGAGTGGCTCACCACCACAGTACAAGACACAGCCACCATGCAGGCAGCCTGCTGCCCACTTGACTGCATTGACACCAGCAGAGCCATCAGCACAGCCAAGAAAAAAAGAGGAAGTCTTTCTCCTAAACACCCAGAGCAGAAAAATAGAAAAGGCAACTGCTCTACCAGATAATCATACATCGACACAGAGATACTAGAGATATGAGAAAAGAAGACACAGATTTTCTAACATTTTCATTCCAAAAAGATCCTCTCTGAGATACATTATAGTCAAACCAGCTAGGCTGAAATACAAAGAGAGAATCCTAAAAGCAGCTAAAGAAAAATGTCAAGTCACTTATAAGGGAGCCCCCATCAGACTCACAGCAGAGTTCTCCAGAGAAATCCTACAGGCAAGATGAAAATGGGTTGATTTATTTAGAACACTTACAGAGAAAACTGCCAGGCAAAAATACTATGCTCAGAAAGACTATCCTTCAGAAATGAAGGAGAAATCGTGTGTTTCTCAGACCGAGAAAAACTATGGGAGTTCACGACCACAGGACCATACCTACAAGAAATCCTACAGGGAGTCCAGCATCTGGATTCCGAAAAATGATAATCAATATCCTTAACACACAAGAAAGAGCAAAAGTCACTAGTAGAACAAAAGTACAAACCACAAAGAGAAAGAAACTCCATCTTACCACCTCCAAAATCCAACAAACACTAAATACAAACAATAAATGGGTAAGAAAGGAACAAAAGATATTTAAAGCATCTGAACAAAAATTGATAAAATGCCAGGGTAAGAAAATAATTTTCAGAACAACCCTAAATGTGAAAGGATTAGATTCTCCACTCAAAAGACGCAGACTGACTGTTTAGATTAAAAAGCTAGATGTGACTGTATGCTGTCTTTAAGAGACTCATCTCCACTGTAAAGACACACACAGACTAACACAAAATAGATGGAAAAAGATATACCACAGAAATGGACAGCAAAAGCGGGTAGGAATAGCTATTCTGATTTTGGATAAAATGGACTATAATTTGAAAACCATAAACATAGACCAAGAATGCCATTATATAATGATAAAGGGATTTATCCAGCAAAAGACATAACAAACATAAATATATATGCATCCAACGCCAGAGCACCCCGATATATAGAGCAAATACTATTAGACATAAAGAAAGAGATAGACCCCAATATGATAATACTGAAGGAACTAACACCCCTCTCTCAGCACTGGGCAGATCGTCCATGCAACAAATCTACGGATAAACACAGCATTTACATTACACTTCAGACCAATTGGACCTGGCAGATATTTACAGAGCATTTTATTCAATAACTGTAGAATATACATTCTTCTCATCAGCACATGAAACATTCTCCAGTATAGACCATATTTTGGATCTCAAATCAAGTCTCAACAAATTTAAAATTATGGAAATCATTTAAAGTATATTTTCTGACCACAATGGATTAAAACGACAAATTAATAACAAGTGACACTCTGGAAATTATCCAAACATGTCGAAATTAAACAATATCCTCCTAAATGACCTATGGGTCTTAAAAGAAATCAAATTGGACATCAAGAAATTTTTCTTGAAACTATCAAAAATAAAAGCACATCATACCAAAATCTCTGGGATATTGCAAAAGCAGTACCAAGAGGGTAGTTTATTAAGATAAATGTGTCTGTTTTTAAGCCAGTACCGTGCTGTTTTGGTTACAATAGATTTGTAATATAACTTGAAGTCAGGTAGTGTTATGCCTCCAACTTTATTTTTCTTTGCTCAGGATTGCCTTGGCTCTTCGGGGTCTTTTGTTATTCCACATGAGTGTTGGGGATGCTTTTTCTGTTTTTGTGAAGAATGTCATTGGTATTTTGACGGGAATTGCCCTGAATCTGTAGATTTCTTTGGGTAGAATGGATATTTTCATGATGTGAATTCTTCCCGTCCAACAGCACGGTACGTCATCCCATCTTTTCATGTCCTCTTTAACTTCTTTCGATTGTGTTCTGTAGTTTCTCATTGTGGAAGATCTTTCACCTCTTCGATTAAATTGATTCCTGGGTGTGTTATTTTTTTGATGACTAATGTATATGGGCTTCCTTTCTTGATTTCTTTCCCGCTACTTTGTTACTGGAGTCTAAATATGCTATTGATTAGTGGGTGTTGATTTTGTACCCTGCAACATTATTGAAAGTGTTAATAGCTCTAAGAGTTTTTTGGTAGCGTCTTTAGGTTTTTCTCTGTACAAGATCATGTCATCTGCAAACACGGGCAGTTTGACTTCATCTTTTCCAATCTGGATGCCCTTTATTTCTTTCTCTTGACTGGTTCCAATATTATGGTAAATAGGAGTGGTGAGAGTGGGCATCCTTGTCTTGTTCCTGTTCCTAAGGATGGTATTGGTGATTGGTTTGTTGAAAATGGCTTTTATTGTGTTAAGATATTTTCCTTCTATACGTAATTTGCTGAGAGTCTTTATCATGAAATGATGTAGAATTTTGTCAAATGCTTTTTCTGCATCTATTGAGATAATCACCTGGTTTTGTCCTCAGTTTCACTGATGTGGCATATCACACTTACTGACTTCCATATGTTGAACCAACTTTACATCCCTGGGATGAATTCCACTTGATCATGGTGTCTAGTTTTTTTGATGTGTTGTTGTAGCCTGGTTCCTAATATCTTATTGAGGATTTTTGCATCTATGTTCATCAAGGATATTGGTCTGTACTTTTCTTTTTTTGCTGTATATTTGTCTGATTTTAGTAATAGGATGATGCTGGCCTTATAGAATGAGTTTGGGAGAATGGCTTCTGTTTGAACTTTTTGCAGAAGTTTGAAGAGAAGTCGTATTAATTCTTCGTTAAAGGTTTGATAGAATTCAGCTGTAAAGTCCTCCAGTCCAACCAGTTCCATCTGTGCAGTGTTGCTCAAACTGAGGAATGAGGCTTCAGGCAACCAGCAGAAATTTAAAAAACAGAGGAAGATATTATTTCTAATGGTGAAATACTAGAATCATTTTTATTTTGTTCTGGTACTACACATGATGGCTGCTGACGTAGTTATAGGGAAAGATTTTAACCATGAAATTTCTATCAAATCAATAATAGAGTAATAAAATATAAAAAATATTTTTAAAATGAAAATTTATATTTTAGCGTTATTGGTTAGAGTCACCATTATTACCTAGAAGACAACAGAGTATACGAAACGTTTTTGAATTATTAAGAAAACCATCAAGTTCAAAATAAGTAAAATAATATATATTGCTTCTTTGTTTTATACCAAATTTCATTTCCACTTTACTTATATTACTCAAAACTGGAAATCAACCAAATATCCATGAGGAGGTGAATGGATAACAAATTCTAGTATATCTGTACAATACTCTGAGCCGTATAAGGAAATGAACAACATATGGAGAATTATAAAGAAGTAAAATAACTATACACATGATGTGGATGAAGGTAAAAATCATAATGCTCTGTGGGGGGGGGAAGAGTGCATGCTTTATAATTACAATTTAGATGAAATTCT
The DNA here is from genome assembly GCF_027409185.1 of Cynocephalus volans. Taxonomy (NCBI): domain Eukaryota; kingdom Metazoa; phylum Chordata; class Mammalia; order Dermoptera; family Cynocephalidae; genus Cynocephalus; species Cynocephalus volans. Next base: position 205,713,049 of record NC_084461.1, read on the forward strand.
AAAAATTTCAATCAATAAAATCCGAAGTCTTACTCTATAACAAAAGACTAAATATTTCCATCATAATATCGTGAAAAAATACCCTTTCCCACCACTTCCATTCCACATTATCCCTAAGGTCCTAGGCATTGTAATAAGGGAAGAAAAAGCAAGAAAAGCATACTAATTGGAATAGAAGAAATAAACCTTTCTTTACCTACAGACAATTTGATTGTTTACATAAATATACTAATGAATATATATTAATGTATATAAATTAATGATTTTAATATATATACACATATCAATTAAAATAAAGTGCTTGGAAATTTAAATTTTATTTTAGTTTTTATTTTAAAGATGACGGGTAAGGGGATCTTAACCCTTGACTTGGTGGTGTCAGCACCACACCCTCCCAAGTGAGCCATGGGCTGCTCTTGGAAATTTAAATTTAATGACCAGAATTTAATCTATGATACTACAGAAAACCAAATACCGGAGAATAAATTGAACAAAAATTTGCAAGGTGTACTGACAATAGAGTTGCCAAATGGAGATGTATTGGTAAGCTTTTTCAATAATGGAGCAATATATTTACATGGACACACATGAAATTCAGCCTCTACTTCCCATCATATAAAAAAAATCAATAAACGGAAGTGAAGTGATATCTGAAAGCATTTAAAACAACAACAGCAACACAAAAGTATATATTTATGGCTCTAAGGTTTTTTCCCCTATTACATAGACGTGGGGAACAATGTTGGTTTTCAGTGATTGTGTAAATGCGCGATGGTTAGATCAGGATAGTCAGCTTATTCATCATTACAATGCGCAATCGTACTTTGTGTCCTTGACCAATACCTCATTAGCCCCCCGCCCTCTAACCCTCTGCTCCCCTTTTCCACCTCTAGTAACCATGTTTCTTTTCTCTCTTTCTAAGAGTTCAATGTGTTACTGTGATTGTTGTTTCTTTCTTTCTCTCTGTCTCTCTTTGTTTATTTGTTTGTTTACAGATTAAGCTCCTGGTTATGAGTGAGAACATGTGGTATTTCTCTCTCTGGACTTGGGCTGTTTCACTTAGGATAGTCTTCTCCAGGCTCATCCATGTTGCTGCAGATGGTAGAATTTCATTCTTATTCATGGCTGAGTAGTATTTCATTGCGTATAAGGACCACATTTCCTGATCCAGTCATCCGTCAATGGACATTTAGGTTGGCTCCATCACTGGCTATTGTACATAGAGCTGCAATAAACATGGGAGTGCAGGTATCCCTATGACATGATGATTTCCAGTCCTCTGGATATAACCCCAGTGGTGGGATTGCTGAATCATGTGGTAGTTCTGTCTGTAGTTGTCTGAGGAGCATCCATACTGTTCTCCATAATGGTTGTACTAATTTACAGTCTCACCAACAGTGCAGAAGGCTTCCCCTTTCTCTGCATCCTCACCAAAATTTGTTATTCTGTCTTTTTTTCTAACAGGCAGTCTCACTGGGGTGAGGTGATATCTCAAAGTGGTTTTGATTTGCCTTTCCCTGATGATTTGTGATGTTGAGCATTTTTTTATATACCTGTTGGCCATTTGTATGTCTTCCTTTCGTCAGTGTCTATTCAGCTCCTTTGCCCATTTTTTGATTGGATTATCTCTTTTTAGGCATATAAACGGACATGTGGACCAATGGAACAGAAACAGAGAACCCAGAAATCAATCCACATATTTACAAACAACTGATCTTCGACAAGGGCACCAAGAACGTACACTGGGGAGAAGACTGCTTCTTCAATACATGGTGCTGGCAAAACTGGATATCGACATATAGAAGAATGAAACTTGATCCGTATCTCTCACCATATACCAAAATCAACTCAAAATAGATTAAAGACTTAAACATAAGACCTGAAATTTTAAAGCTCCTAGAAGAAAACTTAGGGGAAACACTCCAGGATTAAGGACTGGGCAAAGACTCTATGAATAACATCTCAAAAGCACAGACCACAAAACAAAAAATAATCAAATGGGATGACATCAAACGAGAAAGCTTCTGCACAGTGAGAGAAAAAATAGTGTTAAAAGACAACCCACAAAATCGGAGAAAATATTTGCAAACTGCACATCTGACAAGAGATTAATATCCAAAATATACAAAGAGCTCAAACAACTTTACAGCAAAAAACCCCACAAATTTGTTTTTTCTTATATAATTTAAAAAAATAGTTCACAATTTTTATTACATTTTCTCATTTAAAATTATAAACTTCACATGTAGGAAAATGATTACACTATTTGGCAAGTAATATAAAAGAAAATTTTACCAAATAAAACATTTTCTTACATCAAGATGGTAAGCAAAATTTTCAGCCATCAGTAGATAGGGTACAAAAGCAGGTTTTATAATTATTATTATTATTATCCCTTCTTATTTTATTTTATTTTATCAGTATACAATGTAGTTGATTTTAGTGTCCCTTTACCGAATCCTTCCTCCCCCTCCCTCTCCCTGCTTCCTCCCATCAACATCATATCTGTTCACTTGTCTTAACAAGTTCAAGGAATTGTGATTGTTGTGTCTTCTTTCCTGCCCCCCATTTGTTTGTGTATTTATTTATTTATTTTCAGCTCCCCCAAATAAGTGAGAACATGTGGTATTTCTCTTTCTGTGCCTGACTTATTTCATTTAATAGAATTTTTTCTAAGTTCATCTGTGTTGCTGCAAATGGTACTATTTCATTCTTTTTTAGAACAGAGTAGTATCCCATTGTGTAGATATACAACATTTTCCATACCCACTCATCTGATGATGGACATTTGGGCTGGTTCCAACTCTTGGTTATTGTAAATAGTGCTGCAACATACATTGGAGTACAGGTATCCCTTCGACATGATGATTTCCATTCCTCTGGGCACATTCCGTGCAGTGGGATACCTGGGTCATATGGTAGATCTATCTGCAATTGTTTGAGGAACCTGCATACCATTTTCCATAGGGGCTGCACCATTTTGCAGCCTCACCAACCGTGTACTAGAGTTCCTTTTTCTCTGCAACCTCGCCAGCATTTATCATTCACAGTCTTTTGGATATTAGTTACTCCTAACATGGGTGAGATAGTATCCCAGTGTGTTTTTGATTTGCATTTCCTGAATGCTGAGTGATGTTGAGCATTTTTTCATGTGTCTGTTGGCCATTCGTATATCTTCCTTTGGGAAATGCCTATTTAGCTCTTTTGCCCATTTTTTAATTGGGTTACTTGTTTTTTTGTTGTAAAGTTGTTTCAGTTCCTTGTATATTTTTTATATTAATCCTTTGTCAGATGTATATTATGCAAATATTTTCTCCCATTCTGTTGGTTGTCTTTTAACTCTGTTAATTGTTTGTTTTGCTGTGCAGAAGCTTTTTAGTTTGATATATTCCTCTTTGTTTATTTTTCCTTTGGTTGCCTGTGCCATTGAGGTCGTATTCACGAAGTCTGTGCCCACTCGTACTTCCTGGAGTGTTTCGCCTAAGTTTTCTTTAAGGAGTTTTATTGTTTCAGGGTGTACATTTAATTCTTTAATCCATTTTGAGATGATTTTAGTATATGGTGAGAGGTATGGGTCTAGTTTCATTCTTCTCCATATGGATATCCAGTTATCCCAGCACCATTTGCAGAAGAGGCGGTCTCTTCCCCAGTGTATAGGCTTGGTGCCTTTGTCAAAGACCAAATGGCTGGAGGTGTATGGGTTGAATTCTGGATTCTGTATTCTATTCCATTGATCCGTGTGTCTGTTGTTATGCCAGTACTATGCTGTTTTGGTTATTATAGCTTTGCAGTATAGTTTCAAGCCAGGTAGTGTTATGCCTCCAGCTTTATTGTTTTTGCTCAGAATTGCTTTGGCTATTCATGGTCTTTTGTTATTCCTTATAAATGTTAGAATATTTTTTTTCCATTTCTGAGAAAAATGTCATTGGAATTTTGATGGGGATTGGATTGAATTTGTAGGTCACTTTGGGTAGTATGGACATTTTCACGATGTTAATTCTTCCAATCCAAGAGCATGGGATATCTTTGAATCTTCTTGTGTCCTCTTTAATTTCTCTCAACAGTGGTTTGTACTTTTCATTATAGAGATTTTTCACATCCTTGATTTACTCAATTCCTAAGTATTTTACTTTTTTGGTGGCTATTATAAATGGGCAGGCTTTCTTGATTTCTTTTTCCTCATGTTCACTGTTGGAGTATGGAAATGCTACTGATTTTCTTGTGTTGATTTTTGTATCCTGCAACTCTGCTGAAATCATTTATCAACTCTAAAAGTTGTTTTTTGTAATGGCTTTAGGTTGTTTGATACATAGGTTCATGTCATCTGCAAACAGGGACAGTTTGACTTCATCTTTTCCAATCTGGATGCCCTTTATTCCCTTCTCTCTGCTAAGTGCTCTGGTTAGTACTTCCAATCCTATGTTGAGTAGGAGAGGTGAGAGTGGGCATCTTTGTCTAGTTCCTGTTCAGGATGATATTGGCAGTGGGCTTATCATATATGGCTTTAATTACGTTGAGATACTTTCCGTCTATACCTAACTTGTAGAGAGTTTTTATCCTGAATGAATGTTGAATTTTGTCAAATGCTTTCTCAGCATCTTTAAGGATGATCATGTGGTGTTTGTCTTGGATTATATTGATGTGGTGTATCACATTGATTGATTTACATATGTTGAACCAACCTTGCATTCCTGGGATGAATCCCCATTAATCATGGTGGATAATTTTATCTATGTCCTGCTGAATTATGTTAGCTAGTATTTTGTTGAGGATTTTTGCATCTATATTTGTCAAGGATATTGGCTTGTAGCTTTCTTTTTTTGTTGTATCTTTGTCTGGTTTCAGTATCGGGGTGATGTTTGCTTCACAGAATGAGTGTGGGAGAGTGGCCTCTTTCAATCTTTTGGAATAGTTTGTAGAGAATTCGTATCCATTCCTCTTTGAAAGTTTGGTAGAATTCTGTAGTGAACCCATCTGGTCCTGGGCTTTTCTTTGTTGGGAGCCTTCTGATAACAGCTTCAATCTGTTTTATTTATTGGTCTGTTCAGATTTTCTATATCTTCTTGGCTCAGTTTTGGTAGTTTGTATGTCCAGTAATTTATCCACTTCCTCTAGACTTTCAAATTTGTTGGATATAGTTGGTTATAGTAGTCTCTAATGAAATCTTGTATTTCTGAGGTATCAGTTGTAATATCACCTTTTTATTTCCAGTTTTTGTTATTTGGGTCTTCTCTCTTCATTTTTTAGTTAGCCTTGCTAAAGGTTTGTCAATTTTATTTATCTTTTCAAAAAACCTACTTTTTGGTTCATTAATCTTTTGTATTTTTGGGGGGGGTTTCTGTTTCATTAAGTTCTGCCTTGATCTTAATTATTTCTGTCTCTCTGGTAACTTTGGGTTTGGATTGTTCTTGTCTTCCTAGTTCTCTAAGGGGGAGTGTCAGGTTTTTTACTTGCCATCTTTCCATTCTTCTGAAATAAGCGTTTCATGTGATAAATTTCTGCCTTAGTAGTGCTTTTGCAGTATCCCACAGGTTTTGGTATGACATATAATAATTTTCATTAGTTTCAATAAATTTTTCAATTTCCCGTTTAATTTCTTTTTGGTCCCATATGTCATTAAGTAGAATGCTGTTTAATTTCCATGTATTTGTATAGTTTCCAGAGTTTTGTTTGTTCTTGTTTTCTAATTTTAATCCATTGTAATCTGAAAAAAATATATGGAATATTTCCAATTTTCTTGAATTTGTTGAGACTTGATTTGTGACCTAACATGTGATCTATCCTGGAGAATGTTCCATGTGCTGATGAGAAGAATAAATATTCTGAGTTTGTTGGACGCAATGTTCTGTAGATATCTGCCAAGTCCAATTGGTCTAACGTGTTGCTTAGATCTAGTGTTTCTCTGCTGATTCTTTGCCTAGATGCTCTTTCCAATGTGGAGAGTGGTTTGTTCAGTTTCCCTGCTATTATGGCATTAGTGTCTATCTCATTCTTTAGGTCTAATAGTGTTTGCTTTATAAACCTGGCTGCTCTGACATTAGGTGCATGTATATTAAAGATGGTTGTATCTTCTTGAAGGATACTTTTATCATTATATAGTGGCCTTCTTTATCTCTTTTTATGGTTTTTGGTTTAAAGTCTATTTTATGACATGTAAGAACAGCTATTCCAGCTTGTTTTTCATTTCTGTTTCATGGTATGTCTTTTTCCATCCTTTCACTCTTAGTCTATATGTGTCATTACAGGCGAGGTGAGTCTCTTGAAGGCAGCATATAGTTGGGTCCACCTTTTTAATCCAGTCCGTCCGTCTGTGTCTTTTGAGTTGGGAATTTAGTCCTTTTACATTAAGACTTGGTATTGAATAGTGTGGATTTACTCCTTGCATTTTATTGATTTTTGTTTGGATGTCTTAAGTATCTTTTGTTCCTTTCTTTTTGATTTACTGTTTGTTTTCTGTATTTCTTGGTTTCTTGGGGTGATAGATGAACTGTTTTTTCCTCTTTATTGTTAGCATCTTCATTTTACTAGTGGGTTTGTTTTTTCTTGAGTATTTATGGCAGTGGTGATTTTTTTTCAGGTACCAAACCTAGTGCTCTCTTGAGAATTTCTTGTAAGGCTGGTTGTGTGGTAGTGAAAGCCTGCAGTTTTTGTTTGAGAAATATACTATTTGTCCTTCATTTTGGAGGGAAAGCTTTGCTGGGTAACGTATTCGTGGCTGGAAATCTTTGTCTTTTCGTATTTCACATGTATCATCCCATTCTTTTCTGGCTTTTAGTGTTTGTGATGAAAAGTCTGATGTTCATGTTATTGGGGCTCCATTATAGGTGACTTGAAGCTTCTCTCTTGCAGCTTTTAAGATTCTCTCTTGGTCTTTGAGTTCTGTCCATCTGAATATAACATGTGTTGGAGAGGACCTTTTAGGGTTGAATATGTGTGTGGATCTTTGAGCCTCCCGAATGAAGATCTGTGTCTTTCCGTATACCTGAGAAGTTTTCTGCCATTATTTCATTGAATATATTTTCAATGCCATTTCGTTTTTCCTCCCTGTCTGGAATACACATGATTCAGATATTTGAGCACTTAAGGTTGTCTCTTATCTCTCTTAGAAATACTTCAATGTTTTTAATTCTTTTTTTGTCTGCCTGTGTTATTTCAAACAGCCCATCTTCAAGGTCAGAAATTCTCACTTCTGCTTGTTCTAGCCTGCTGGTTAAGCTCTCTGTTGTGCTTTTTATTTCACTGAATGAATTCTTCAGCTCTGCTAGCTCTGCTACATTCTTTTTCAGGGCTTTGATTTCTTTGTACATTTCTTCTTTCAGGTGCTGTATACATTTTCTTATTTCACTGTGTCGTCTAAGTGATCCCTCTCCTGGCCTGTGCTGACTCAGCCACCCTCCTTCTCTGCATCTCTGGGAACATCTGCCAGACTCAACCTCACCCTACGCAGCGGCCTCAGTGTTGATACATACTACATATACCAGTACCAGGAGAAGCCAGAGAGTCCTCCGCAGTTTCTCCTGTACTGCTCCTCAAGTACAAAGTTGGGGTCTAGGCTCCCTAGTCACTTCTCTGAGTCCAAAAATGCTTTGGCCAATTCAGAAGTTCTGCACATCTCTGGGCTACAGCTTGAGGATGAGACCGCTTATTACTGTCAAATATGTTACGGCAGCAGTTACATTTACACAGTGTTCCAGACCTATGGGCAGGTGAGTCTAGAACCTTCCCTAAGTTCTCCCTGCCTGTGCAGTCACCGCTGCACTGCCTAGGATCAAGTCTACCTCAGGAATTACTTCTGTTGTCATTCATTCAGTTGGTACCTAATTTTTCTAGCACCTATCGATATAAAAATCTCTCTCTCTCTGTCTCTCTTCTTAGGTAGAATGCTCATTTGTCCATTGCTAATACCTTCTGACCATGATCCTGTCTGCAGTGGCCCATATCTATTCTCAGGGCTCAGTACTTTACAGGGAGATGGTGGATGAGGAAGAAGGTGGTTGGCCCCACCCATGCCCAGCCCAGGCTCTAGGCCTTACTCAGAGGTGTGTGTGATCTGAAAGCTTCTGGTCAGTCACTAGGTCCAGCAGCCCAAGCCCAGCTCCACTGACCAGCTCCAGTGGTGACGTCACCTTCCCCTCCAACTGCTCATTCTAGCCTGCCTGTGGGAACTATTCTTTCTTTCCCAAGGCTTGAAGGAAACAGATCTCTGTGCCTCCAGGGAGGATGAGCAAACAGTCTTCTCCACAGTGTCCTGTGACTGTGTTTGTGACCTCTCAATGTGCACAGGGACACCCAGCCTCAGGCTCCCTCCCCCACAGTGTCAGGTCCTGTAACAACCTCCTCTCTTCTGCACCCCAAGGTGATCTGATGCTCAGACTCAAATGAAGATCTATCTCACAATGGTAATGAAGAAAGAAACATAGGGTAAAAATTTAGAAACTTTACAGCCTTCCTAGTAAGGAGTAAAACAACGTGTTTGGAGAAAGTGCCAAGGTTGCTGGTGGTGTGGAGTGACCACGAAAAACTGTTGCTGAGGAGAGTAGCCCTGATCCAGGTGCTGTGCATCAGGTAATGGGGAAAGGACCCAGAAGGCATTTCAGTGATTTTCCAGGTTCCTCTCTCATCACAGGCCCAGAGGCCTAACAATATAGAATGGTGTGAGGGAACAGAGCAGGGGCACACTTAACAACCTCGGGATGCTGCTCCTGGTACCCAGCTATTTTGGCTGCTCCTGCCATGGCTAAACTAATCCCAGGTATTGCTAGAGGCAGTTCTTTGGAAGATACAAGGTGTAGTTCTTGGCAACATCCAAGTGGTAAGTCTGCAGTCTCGCAGGATGCAAGAGCTATGGAGGCTTAGCAGCCTCGACCCAGATATCAAAAGATGGAGAAAAAGCCTGGGGTGCCAGGGAGAGAGTTGATGCAGGGGCAGAATCACCACAGGAAGTCTCTATCAGGGATGATATATATATAAACACATTTATATGGAATATATATAAAATAAATGTGGAATGTGCGTGTGTGTGTGTGTGTGTGTGTGTGTGTGTGTGTGTGCCTGTGTGTGTGTGTATCCTCCAGTCACCTGGACTCTCAGTCTACTTTATGGGCCACTATGCCCTCTAAAGAGGCAGTGGTTCGGGTGCACGTGTGAGTTCGATGCTCTTGCCTCTAGCCTTAGCTGTCTTTCCCACGAGTCAAGAGAGCTATCCTGCTTAAATAACTCCTCTTTGTTGTGAAATCGTTCCCACCACTTTGAGATTCCACTTATACAATTTACCCTATTCTAACTCATTTTCATCAATTAAAAAAATGAGAGTAATTTCTGATTGTTAGGGTCTGCATTGCACCCCCCAAAACTCACATCTGGAAGTCCTATCCTCCGACGTGACTGTATTTAGAAACAGTGTCTTGGAAGAAGTAGTAAAAATTAAATGAGACATAAGGGAGGACCCTCAGTCCAACAGGATTGTTGTATTTATGAGAAGAGATCAGAACTAGACAACACAGAATGAGGGAAGAGCACACAAGGACACAGTGAGGAGGTGGTCATGTGCAAGCCACGGAGCAGGGCTTTGGGAGGAACCAAATCTGATGACAACTTGACCTTGCACTTTCAGCCTCAAGAACTGTGACAAAATAAATTTCTGTTGTTAAAGTCACCGAATGGATTGTGTTTTGTTATGGCAGCCTTCCCAAGCCACTACACAGGCTGATCATTCTGATGTATTGCTGTTGTTATTACTTCAAAAATAACCTCAGACAGTGAGTCTTCTTTTGTAGAAATGGAGAATACCCACAGTGATGGTGATATTTTTTCCTGTAGCAAAAGCACATGGCTTCCCCGCTCTCTGTACCAAGACATATTCACACATCATCGTCTCCTGCCACAGCTGCTCTTCCTAACTGTCTTCCAAATCATGTCCATGGCATAGCCATGTCCTTACAATCCAGAGTCATACTGGAGTATCTGTCACTGATGTTTGGAGAGAGCAGGAACAGGCCCTGGTAGTCAAGGCCTGAGCCCTACAGGCTGAGTGAACATTTCCTCCAGCCACCAAGGGCCAGTGTGGCCGCGGTGCCAAGATCCTGAGGGATGCTGGGAAATGGCCCCACAGGCCTTGTGTGGGACCTGCACCTGCTCTGAAATCTTAGATCAGCCTGAGAGGCAGAATTCTCGTTCCTTCTTCTTTATCTCAGATAGATATAGATCTTTGTAATACGTATGAAAATCTAACAGATCCATCTTCCATTCAAAGGAATACTATTTAGCCATAAAAATTTGAGGAGAACTGACACCAACAAGAGTGGACTGTGAAAAATCATGTTCAGTGAAAGGAACCAAACAATAATAGCCAGCTATTGCATGACTGTATCTATCATTAATATCCAGAATAGGTAAATTCATAAAGGCAGAAAGGATAGAGATTATGCTCAAAGTCTGCCGTGCTGATGGTGAGAGGGATGACATTGAGAATGGGAAACACAGGAAACTATTTCAAACATAAAGAAACAGGAGGTGCCTCCTGAATAGAGAGACGGTTTGCTGACTTCTCAGTGATATGAAGACGTCTACTAGGTGCAGCTGAGATCTGTAAACATTGCCCTTTCTTATTGGTAAAACACAATGGAAATAAGAATGATGGGCTCGCTCATGTACTGAAGTCACTTGTTATAATCATCTTGTTTCTGTTTCGGGCTCTGATAACAGCCCCTTTCCCCACCCCAGCTTTCCCATCATCCCCCTGAGCATCAGCAGGTGATGAGGGGACAGCACAACCAAGTACACACCTGGGGGACCCTCAGGGGAGTCAGCAGGTCTGTGTCCTGGTGGTGTCAAGGGACATGGGGCCAGCAGGGGGCGATGTGGGGCTGTCTGAGAGGATGAATGTTTCTGGCCCTGCCAGCTGGGAAACCCCTCAGGAGGTGGGAGGGAGCTGAGCTGAGCAAACAGCTGTGACGTGACGTGACCGCAGTTGTCAGCACCTCCTGGGACACACAGGCCATCGGGGGCCAGGCTGTCTCACCCCAGGGGGCCTGGTTCAGTGAAATCCTCATCCTCCCTGTTCTCCTCCAGGCAGCAGAGACTTTGCCCAGGGCTGAGGGGCGCTGGAGGTGGTCAGGGTGCAGGGACATATGTGAATGTAGAACTCCTCCCCACTGGGACTTGTAGAGACTAAAGGAGAATTAGGGGACCCCAAGGTCCAAGCAGGAGTCTTGGGATGCGGATATTCGTTCACCTGCACCATGACATGAGCCCCTCTCTTCATCCTTCTCTTCACTCTCTGCCCAGGTGAGGCCATCCTGCTCTGTGCGGAAGGCGTCGTGGAGGGCCTTAGCCCACCTCTGCTCCACAAGCTCACTCGCTTGGCTCGTTGTTCTTCCTGTCTCTGCCCCCTCCAGTGTCTGTGGTCTTTGTGGGACTGAATCAGCCTCCCACAGTGACCAAGTCATCAGCCAGATGGGCACAGACCCCTGCAGTGAAAACAACAATGTTGTCCACCAGGGCACAGCACCTGCAGAAGCACCTGGGAAATGTCCCCAAACTCCTGCCCCACAGGAATAACAACCAACATTCATGGGTCTCAGATTTCCTGGCTCTAGGCCACGTGACGTGTCCTCCCTGACCATCTCTGGGCTCCAACCTGGGAACAAGGCTGGTTATCACTAATTAGCATAGGGCAGGACAAAATTGATGCTTGCATTGTGTTGGAAGCCCACAGGGAAATCAGACAAAAACCATGAGCTTCCCCCTCTCTGGTCACTACCCCATGCCTTGTGGTACGATGGACCTGTCACAGGATAAAGGCTGGGCTCAAAGTGAAAATGTTGTGGGTTTGAAGTGGCTTTGAATTCAATGGTCTCTTTTAAGTTAGGACTACTAACAAAACTCAATAAATCTAGTTAAGAATGATTAGAATTACTCATTCAAGAGATATTTTTATGGAGCCCTATTCTAAACGTGTTGGGATCTGTTCGATTATAGGCATAACAGATAGTGATTAATAAAGACAGTGAAAAAAGAGAGGCTAGATATGTTCCTTTAAACTTTGATTTATTTTCATAAAGAAAGTGATAAAAATAAAGTAACACCTAGAATTGCTAGAGGACTATTCACTTATCCAACATTTTCCGAGCAATCTTCTCATTTCATGTGTGATTGATTACACAGATTCCATTATTACAGTGTAGATTTGTCCCTTTGTGTTGTCACTAGCACTGAAAAAGTGATGTCCAACAAAATTTCCTTCCTTAATTTCCAGTTCGCCTCTTCTCAATTGTGCCTCTAGAGCCTCACCTCACCTGTTCCTACCAATCCCTAAACTCAACTCTATGAGGGGAATGAAAGGTGTCCATTGGGGCACATACGAAGTAAACTCCCCACAGAGGGTCTGTGCTTGACAGGGATTTGGGGCCCAGAAGCCTGACCCTGAGGGGTGATATCTAATATGTTACTTTTATTCTTAATGAAAATGAGCTAGAAGGAAGGATGAGAGAACAGTGCTCCAGGTTTGGTAACAACATTTACCGAGAGGAGAAGAGAAGAAAATTTGGTTGTTCATCCTAGTAATTAAAATAACTTGCATTTGGCCTAAGTGTGGCAGATCTCTGGGACTTAGGACAGGGGAAGCCACTCTAGATGCATCTGGATGAGATAAAGGGAGGACGTGCACAGATCATTAAGTTGCCACCTCCAGGAAGTGAGCACTTCACTGCAGAGGCCACGAGCAGTCACTGAAGCGTCCTCGTCTGGCATTTATGATGAGCTCTCCAGCTGCAGAGTGGAGAATGGATTGAAAGGTAAACTGAGGCAATACGTGAGACAGAGACTAGGTGACAGAGGCAACCCTGAATGGGAAGCAATGTCTTTCGCTAGTTTTGTGACACTGAAGAAGAAGGAAAAGGAGCAAGAAGAACAAAACGGAGGTGCCAATGGCAGGACTTGAAGGCTGTGTGTCTTTTGTGGGTAAGGAAAGGGGAAAAGTTTAAGATGACTCCCATGTGTCTGCTTGGGGATTTGCACGGATTCTTATAACCCTTCTGAAAGAGGGCACTGGAACCATTCTCATACCCAGGCTGAATCCCAATGTGGGGACAAAATACCTTCTCAGTCCCAAGCATTATACTCACACACTCACAAAAAGACCCAATGCCCAGGAACCTGGCCTTCAGGGTTACCGGACCAGATCACTCACACCATCTCCCTTGACACCATCATGATGACCAGAAAACGCTTGTCTGATTTGGATTGGGAAACACAGGGCCCATCCTTTTTGATGTTGGGTTCAAACACTAACAACATGCTGGAAGATTTAGGCTCCAGACAGTAGCAGGAAAAACAGGAGGTTTGCTAAGTGGTCCCACCACGTGCCTCAATTTTCACTCCACCCTCATTGTTAGTTCATTGTGAGTTCATGTTGGCTAATGTCCTGTGAATGTTGGGAGATGAACAGGGGACGGAGGCCAAGTAGTTCTATTCTCACAAATCTAAAGCTTTGAGATTCCCACCTGTCCAATGTCCATGCAACAAAGCAATCCAGGGACAAGTAACACACTCTCTCACCTCTGACACATTGATCTGAAATTCTGAAGTCTCAGAAGAGGTTGAAATCAGCAAAAAGAAAAAAAAAAAGCTCAGGATGGCCTTTTCTTCCCAGTCATAATAAGGAAGATAGAGAAGGCTGAAGAAACCGGTGGCACCACTACCCCCCATCACCTGTGTGTCTCCTCCACCTGTCCCCCCTCAGGTGAGGACAGACCCAGGGACTCAGCACCAGCACCTCTCCCTCTGACATATCCCTTGTGGGGCTGCCTTCCACTCCCATCCCAACATAACTACTCCCCAGGTCACCTCTGGTCACTGCTGAGACTCACCCCCTCATGGCGTCCTGGTCACATTGGCGCTACCTTAGTCACCCTCCTCTTCTGTGTCCTGGGAGCTGGGATGAGACTTAGCCTGGCTCTGAGTCAGCTGTGACTCTGTCCCTTAAGGGCACAATGCCAAACATTAAGAACCCTGATTGGACTCTCTGGTTTCCCCCACTTGGATTGTACTTCTCAGTGTCATCCATGGGGTGCTCTGTCACTACCCAGTATTAAATTATGTTCTAGTGCCAGGGCCACTTCATTTCTCAAAGAACTCACTCTTAGTTTCTACTGAGTTTTCCAACTCAGTTATGACCTATAGCCTGATGACCCCAATAATTCCTTTACAGTCCACTGTCTTATAACAAGGAGGGGAAAAAAGCCTAAAAGAGTCAACAAAAGTAATATTTCTTGAGAATCACTCCAGGATCCAGGAAGAGAAATCACTGAGCTTAAATAGAGGCCACTCATAGATAGGGAAGGTGGATGTCTTTGGGCATCTCAATGGATAACCTCCTAAGCTGTAAGACTTTAATTTTTAAAATAATAACCATTACTTTCATAATGTATGAAATAAACATATGTCAAATATTTTACTCAACCGATATGTTAATAAGTAGACCAGTAAGATGGTAAAGATTTGCCAGAAAACATTTTAAGTATGCATTATTTGTAATATAATAGAAAAGGGTTTTTCAAGCAGCGTTTTCATATTGGAGATAAGCTGGTTGATATCACAGAGGTTAATAAAACCAGTAACGTGAGGTTTATCTTCTCCTCTGACAGAAATCCACAAGTTAACAGGATTCCATTTGTATGACATTTCCAGAGGACATGTAGATTTGGGGACATCCTTCATCTGCACTTCACATCCAGTCTGTCCTGAAGAGGAATCTATTTCCCCTCTTTCAGTTTTCCCACGTGCTCTTCACGCCACATCCTCTAACGTGGGGCTCCAGCCCACCTTCCCTGCAGCCCAGCAACCTCTGCAGACCACGGTCCTCCAGGCACTGGTCCTGCCAAGCTTCATCCCATTTCCGAGTCTCATCCCTCAGGTCCTGGGAGCCCCTTCACCTGGATCAGGGTGTCCGTCTCTGTTCCTCCATCTACGTCTGCTTTCTGAACGTCTCCTCATCCTCACCTGAGCTCAGGACTTATGCCCTCAGCTCCCATGTTGTTTTGATCCCCTCCTCCCCGACAGTCTCAGGACCTTCATTCCTTCTCAGACCCTAGGAACTTGGAGCATTGGCCTCTCTGGTTTCCCTGCCTCCAATGGTGAAGGTGACGAAGGAAGCCACCTTTGTTCTCCAAACCTCTATGTTTTCTCATCGGGGTCAGCTCCAGAGGCAAAGATGAGACTCTCCAGCTCCACTGGTCAAACCCACTGGCAATCAATGCACCCAACAGAAGACAGATGCTCTGTAAGTATTTGCACACGCAGACCTGCTTCTCACTGGGCACGTGTACTGGCCTCAGGATGGGGCTGAACTGGGAGAGGGTCTCCTGTGGGCCTGCTCCTCTCTGTGCCCTCAGCCTGAGAGCTGACAGGGGCACCCGCAATGGAGAGCACCCGTGGGCAGGGAGGGGACCATGCACAGCTTTGTCCTGTGTGTGAGGGACAGCTCAGCCTGGGCCAATCCTGTCCTTTAAGTTCAGAGGGAAGGGAGTGAAGTTTGTACTGGGAACCACTGCATCATCAAACAGGAAGTGATACTGAGAAAGCACAGGTTATAAACACATTTGGTCAAATTAATTACTACTTTATAATTAATAAAATTTCATAAAATGTCTGCTGTATGCTTAGAACACAGAAAAAATTAAAACCTGTCTGTTACAAAGCAAACGTGACTTCATATAATATTTTAATTAGAAAATTAATATGTACCAGAAATATTTTTCAGATGAACGTGTAAGTCTATTTTATATAGGTGACTACTTAAGATATTTACTAGTTTGTCATAAAATGGTACATTCAAATTTTCACAGTAATGGGACCACATTGTACCATGTTCATCACTGGAGATTTCAAGCTGGTAACCCGGCTCTTCTCTAAGTCCATGTGACTCCCCAAAGAAAAAAATTAATGAACAGTCTGGTCTACATGCACTCAGAAATGTTCGACTTCTACAAAAGCCTTTGTTTCTTTTTGCGCTTTTGGTAAATGGGATTATATTTGGGCAAACTTTAATATTTTAACAAAGTAATATGTACTGCATGCCGTTTTACGACAGGCATTCTTTATTATTTCATTTTATTATTTTATTTTATTTTTGCTTATTTAAAAAATAAAGAAATAATAGTGCTAAGTCGTCACTATCAAACGTATTTTTTCCTTAACCCCGTGTTTGGAGTGGTTGATCCTCACAGCTCCCACAAATCAGGATCACAAATGGGTTCTGGGCAATGGACACAAGATGGGGAGGCAGGCCTGCCCCAGAGGATGCAGAGGATGTCTGGTCACCAGGTCACAGGATGGTGTGTCTAGGTATGGACACCAGGGGGTGTGCGGGAGCCATTCTTGAGGAGTCTGGAGGTGATCAGAGTTGAAACCAGCCTCCTGGCCCTGCCTGGTGCCATCTGTTCAGGGCTCACTGCTGTGACCTCCCCACCTCCTGGGCCCACATGGCCCTATCCATGCCCAGCCCCCTAACATCCTCAGACACAGGGGCCTGACTCAGGGCCCAGTGTGGTGTCAAAGAGCTGGGGGAAGGGAGGGTCTCATTTGCATGAACGGACCCTCCCCCTGTCAGAGTATGAAGAGGGGGAGCGAGAGATGTGGGGAAGCTCTGCTTCAGTTGCGGGGCCACAGAGACAGGACTCGGGGACAATCTCCACCATGGCCTGGTCCCCTCTCCTCCTCACCCTCCTTGCTCACTGCACAGGTGACTATCTACTGGGCCAGGGAAAGGACCTTGGGAAGACCATGGGGCCCTGCTGTCTCCTCTTGTCTCTAGACCAGAATCACCATGTCTGTGTCTCTCTCACTTCCAGGGTCCTGGGCCCAGTCTGTGCTGACTCAGCCACCCTCAGCGTCTGGGGCCCTGGGCCAGAGGGTCACCATCTCCTGCACCGGCAGCAGCTCCAACATTCGTATCTTTGGTGTGCACTGGTACCAGCAGCTCTCAGGAAAGGCCCCCAAACTCCTCATCTATGGTAACAGCAATCGGCCCTCAGGGATCCCTGATCGCTTCTCTGGCTCCGGGTCTGGCAATTCGGCCTCCCTGACCATCACTGGGCTCCAGCCTGACGACGAGGCTGACTATTACTGTCAGTCCTATGACAGCAACCTTGGTGCTCACACAGTGCTCCAGGCCAGCGGGGAAGTGAGACAAGAACCTGCCGTCTGCCCAGAGATGGGGCTTCCCGGTGCGGCCCCCACCGATGGCCAAGCCAGCTGCTTCCTTTCTTTGTTTCTTTTGCCTAAAACTTGGGCGTGAGACCCACTTAATATAACTCTGTCTAGAGAGAGTGTTCTCCTCTTGAATTCTGCCCCCCTAACCTGCCTTTGATAGCAACATATGGTCTGATTTCTGAAACCGAAAAGAAATCTCTGCACACCAGGCACAGTCTGCCCTGGAAACAGAGTCCATGCGGGATGCATTACTGTGCTTTGGCTTCTATAGCAAAAGACAGGGGACTTCAGCACTCATGACCAGTAATTTATTTTCTTACAGTTCTGGAGGCTGGAAGTCCCAGGTCAAGGTGCCTGCTAGTTTGTTTTATCCTGAGGCCTCTCTCCTTAGTCTGCAGACGGCCGCCTCCTCTTAGTTCATTCATGGCCTTTTCTCTGTGTGGGCACAGCTTAGTTTTTCTCACCCTTTTTATAGGGACGCCAGTCCTAGTGCATTAGGGCCCCACCCTAATGATGTCATTACTCTTGATTAGTGAATTCTAGGTCCTATCTCCACATATAATCACACAGGGATCAGGGGTTTGACATTTGAAATTGCAGGGGGCACAATTCAGTTTATGACAAGGGACAAGAATGTGGCTGTGTCTGACCCAGGAAAGTCAACATCCCACAGGTCATCTGTCCACACCATTTACTGAACATCTACTATATGCCAGGATTGAGATGGGATCATTAGGTCAGGAAACAGTGTAAACAACATGGGAAGGGTCCAAGCCCCTAGGGAGCTGGTTAAGTCAGGGCAAAGAGTGAGGACCAAAAAGTAAAGATATGAGTTGGAACAAGAATTGTGTGAGGAAAATAAAGAAAGTTGAGATTAGCAAGGTGTGGGAGGAGCCTTAGAGATGTTGGCAAGGAAGATATAGAGTCTGAAGAAGTTTATGAAATCCAGCTGCTACATAGTCCTGCATGAGGAACAGAGCATGAGGTGCAGAATAGTCCTGTTCTGCATGTTTCAGAGTAGCCAGTACTGAGGAATGGGGTGTGGTGAAGAGAGAAACTGAGGCTGGGCTCTTAGACACTGTATTGGTGTGAGTGAGCTGCAGCCAACTTAGAGACCATGATCAACTACACCCTGCTGATGCAGAATTATTTGTAACACACATTTTCAAGGAATAAGATGAGCTCCTGACAAATGCTATTGTTTGTCAGGAGTTCTAGAAATACACACCTCTGAATTACTCTCAACAAATTCGATGAAAATTTCACCTGTGCCTATGAAAAATTCCAAATATTGTTAGAAGAATAAAACTTAAGGAATGAATTCAGTCCCCTCACACTCAATGGTGTCCACATGTTAGAAAACTGTGTCTTTGGGGGATCCATTCAAGATGGTGGAATAGATGGTCTGCAGTGTCACTCTGTCCCATAAATCAACCAAATTTACAACTATAAAAATGTAACATCAGCCAAGCTGGGGCTGCTGGAGCTCAGGGGAAGAGGAGGAGAGACCTACGGAGTTCATGAAGGTGGGAGAAGCTACGATGAGAGAAAGAAAAAGCTGCTCTGAGCATTTTGGGCCATGGCTTCTTTAAGGCTGGAGCTGCTGAGCACATGGAACATGAGCCAGCAGAAGCTGCAGCTGTGCCCTTCAGATGGAGTAAATTGGAGGTAGTGGGAGAGAAGAAGGCCTTGGTGGCCCCCAGGACAGCAAGACCACTAACAGGATCCCGTGGACCCACGCAGGAGTGAAGAGCCATAACAACTGAAAAAAGTGAGCTGTTTAGATGCCGTTGAGTCATTGCAAGGGACCAGTGCAGGATCCATCCCATGGGAAGTGTTTGGAGCACGGCGGTGGGGGAGACGTGCCCACCAGGGGAACACTGGGAAACAGCAAAGACAGCTGATCTGCCCCCAAATCAGTGCAGGACCACTCAGAGGAGACTGGTCGGGAATGCAGAATTGCATGGGTGCAGTTTGATGAGAAACCTCGGGCCCAGATCAGAGATTCAACAGAACACAGATCCACCAGGTCTCTGGAGAGCTGTAATTACCTATAAGGTCAACCGTTAAACCCTGAGCAGCACAAAATCCTTAACTAGGGAAACAGCAGCAAAGTAGCAATTTAAACAACCACACAGCTCAAGTACTGGTTCCCACAGGAAGTTCCCACGTGTTAAAAGCAAAGAACAAAGAATTAGTTCTGACCCAGGCACACCACCAGCACCTCAGAGACCACCTAGGGACCTGGGGCAAGGAGAAGGGGAACAGACCTCTCTCCCACAACCAGGCACACCAAGCCAGTGCCTCGGGGCCTTCCCAGTGACCTGAGGTATGGAGCCAGGGACTGGACCATCCTCCCACACCATGCACAAAATGCCAGCACCTCGGGGCCCACCTGGGTACCTGAGGCATGGAGAAGGCAATTGGACCCTCCTCCCACAACCAGGCACATGGTGCCAGCACCTCGGGGCCCACCCAGAGACCTGGGGCATGGAGAAAGTGACCTGACCCCTCTCCCACAACCAGGCACATGGCTCCAGCACCGTGCGGCATGCCCAGGTACCAGAGGCATGTAGAAGGGGACCAAACACCCCACAACCGGGCATGCCACCAGTGCCAAGGAGCATACCAGAAACAGCACCTCCATGTGGGTGGCCTACCACAGCTACGACAATAACCATGACTGCTGCAAAAGCAGCTAGATGCCACAGCCACCACGCAGATGGTCCGCCAACTGCTGCAGTGCATTCACACAAGAAGAGATACCAGCAGAGACAAAGAAAAGAAAAGGATGTCTCTTTCCACAAAACCCATTTCAGAGTGACAGAAGAAGCATCTGCTCTGTGATAATACTGGGGGACCTGATCACATCTCTCAGCAGTGGACAGATCATCTAGGCAACAAATTAACAGAGTAACCATTATTCTTTCAGAAGGAGAGAAGAAATTAGGGCAATTAGGGGGGAGGAGGAGGGAATGGGAGAAGGTGAGTGATTGGACAAGGGGCATAAAAAATAATTTGTAACAATATATATGCTTGTAATATTGACTTAATCAACATATCTCAATGTTCAACCACCAAAATGTGTGTGATCGATTTTGATTCAATAAATAAATTTTAAAAAATTAATTTGATAAAATAATGATGACAGTATCCTACCAAATAACAAAAGACATTAAATGCAAAATTATTCTGTGAATTTATACAAGGTGCTCTCGTAGTGGAAATATCCTGACAAAACTTAAAGAAAATTATATTTATCATTAAGACCTAGGTCATTTTTGGATAACCCCCAAGGCAAGGGGGGTTATCCCTGTAATAAATAGAATCTCAATAAAAGGATCCCCATGTTAAAAAAAAGAAAAAAAGAAAACTTTGTCTTCGGAAAAGCACAGTATCCCACTGTTTCCACCAGATCAATTAATACAATCCACAGGGAGTAGGATTCTGGCACTGGGTTGTGTTTCAATGTTTGCAGAAGTTTAGTTTATGGAACAAAACATTATAACACCTACTTTGCAATATCTTCCATTTTCCCTATGAGGAAAAGGAGCCAACAGCACTGGACAGGCCAAGGAGACTGAGACTTGGCTTCAGACTGGACCAAGGCCTTAGAGCAGGGGGTCTGTGGTCCTGCTGGGCAGAGTTAAGGCTGCTAGGTCAACTCATCCCTCTTTCAGTTGTCCCTGTGGGTAATGTGAAGATTGTACTGGGAATCAGGTGTTAGAAAGCGCTTGTTATGCCACAGGACAGAGTATGGTAGAAGAAAAAAACACTTATTAGAAATCAAAATGTGATGGAATGCACCTAAAGAAGAATAAATGCCATACTGCAGGGATTGGGAGGAAGGTAGGACTCACTGCATTGGTTTACGTTATTGCTGGAATTGACACGAGAAGCTCCTTCCCAACAGACGGCAAGAACGCATGGGACTTCATGAGCCAAGAGTAGGGTGCTGCAGATACCATTGCCATATGGTGGTCCAACACAGCCACCACCACAGCCACTGCCACTGCAAGGGTGGCTAACAGCCACAGTAGCAGCCAATGCCACTGCAGCATCCATCACCACTGTGCAGGTGGCCCATCAACCACTTGACTGCGTTAGCAGGGGGAAAGTCATCATCGGAGTCTGGGGAAAGAGGTGAGTGACTGCAAACCTGCAACTCAGTGGCCAAACCCACAGGGGGAATTGTGCTGCTACACACAGTAGGACACCTGGGGGAGGAGGTATGTGCACAACCCACACAACTGCCTTGATCCAGGGAGAGACACATACGTGGAACCCACCAAGAGTGTAGAAATCCACAATACCCAAATAGAGTAAGGAAGAAAATTCCCATCCCCCAACTGGGGGAAGCAAGTACCCAAGAGATATCTCTGCCTGTAGGAAAGCGGAAATAAAATCTACCCAGAGTCACCCATTCAACCTGATGAGCTCAAGTGTACCCCAGTGCACCCATCAGGGAAATGGGATGCTAGCTGGTGTGCCAAAAAGCCCACCCAGGGATACACACCTAAGCCAAAGAGTGGCAGGGCATCCAGGTGCTTCTCCCAAGAATTTGAGAGCTTGCCTGCATACTCAACCAACCAACACAGTGTCAGTAACCTCACCAAAGAATCACCAAGTGCCCCAGTGCCACATCCATGGAGGCAGTAACATGCGACTCCAGCAGTGAAGATGAGCAAAGCGCCTACACAGAGACCACACTACAGCATCGACCTGGAATCGATTGAAAACACCACACTCAATGGTCAATATAAAACACATCTACAGGAGGCATTCTGTCTCCTCAAAGCCCACTGTAAACTAATAGAAGGAGCAACTGCTCTACCAAATAACCAGACATGAATGTACAGATATTAGAAATAAGAAAAAACACGAAAAATGACACCACCAAAGTAATACAATAATTCTCAAGAACCAGAGTGCATGTAGCAGGAAACCCTTGAAAGGAATGAAAAGGAATATTGAGCAACAATCTTAAGGAGACTCAATGAGATACAAAAAGACTCAGACAACAAAACAAAATGAGAAGGAGTAAGTTTACATGAGATTGATAGCATAAAAAGTAATGTAGCAGAACACCCGGGACTGAAGGATTCATTGAACAAAACAAAATAGAGCTTAAGCAGCAAGTTAGAGCATGCCTGGGTACGTAGGTAGGAGTCAAGGGCAAGATTCCCCCACCTGATAGAAGGCCAGAGGATGTGCAGGGAACAAGGCAGGAGCTGTGGGCAGCCTCCCCTGCTCCACTGAAGGTAGGAGCATGCCACAAACACCACTTCTGTGTGGGTGATTCACTACAGCCACTGCTTCAGCCACTGCCACTACAAGAGTGGCTCACCACCACAGTACAAGACACAGCCACCATGCAGGCAGCCTGCTGCCCACTTGACTGCATTGACACCAGCAGAGCCATCAGCACAGCCAAGAAAAAAAAGAGGAAGTCTTTCTCCTAAACACCCAGAGCAGAAAAATAGAAAAGGCAACTGCTCTACCAGATAATCATACATCGACACAGAGATACTAGAGATATGAGAAAGAAGACACAGATTTTCTAACATTTTCATTCCAAAAAGATCCTCTCTGAGATACATTATAGTCAAACCAGCTAGGCTGAAATACAAAGAGAGAATCCTAAAAGCAGCTAAAGAAAAATGTCAAGTCACTTATAAGGGAGCCCCCATCAGACTCACAGCAGAGTTCTCAAGAGAGACCCTACAGGCAAGATGAAAATGGGTTGATGTATTTAAAACACTTACAGAGAAAACTGCCAGGCAATAATATTATGCTCAGAAAGACTATCGTTCAGAAATGAAGGAGAAATCGTGTGTTTCTCAGACCGAGAAAAACTATGGGAGTTCACGACCACAGGACCATCCCTACAAGAAATCCTTCAGGGAGTCCAGCATCTGGATTCCGAAAAATGATAATCAATATCCTTAACACACAAGAAAGAGCAAAAGTCACTAGTAGAACAAAAGTACAAACCACAAAGAGAAAGAAACTACATATTCCCACCTCCAAAATCCAACAAACACTAAATACAAACAATAAATGGGTAAGAAAGGAACAAAAGATATTTAAAGCATCTGAACAAAAATTGATAAAATGCCAGGGTAAGAAAATAACTTTCAGAACAACCCTAAATGTGAAAGGATTAGATTCTCCACTCAAAAGACACAGACTGACTGTTTAGATTAAAAAGCTAGATGTGACTGTATGCTGTCTTTAAGAGACTCATCTCCACTGTAAAGACACACACAGACTAACACAAAATAGATGGAAAAAGATATACCAGAAAAGTGGACAGCAAAAACGAGTAGGAATAGCTATTCTGATTTTGGATAAAATGGACTATAGTTTGAAAACCATAAACATAGACCAAGAATGCCATTATATAATGATAAAGGGATTTATCCAGCAAAAGACATAACAAACATAAATATATATGCATCCAACGCCAGAGCACCCCGATATATAGTGCAAATACTATTAGACATAAAGAAAGAGATAGACCCCAATATGATAATACTGAAGGAACTAACACCCGTCTCTGAGCACTGGGCAGATCGTCCATGCAACAAATCTACAGATAAACACAGCATTTACATTACACTTCAGACCAATTGGACCTGGCAGATATTTACAGAGCATTTTATTCAATAACTGTAGAATATACATTCTTCTTATCAGCACATGAAACATTCTCCAGTATAGACCATATGTTGGATCACAAATCAAGTCTCAACAAATTTAAAATTATGGAAATCATTTAAAGTATATTTTCTGACCACAATGGATTAAAACGACAAATTAATAACAAGTGACACTCTGGAAATTATACAAACATGTCGAAATTAAGCAACATGCTCCTAAATGACCTATGGGTCTAAGAAGAAATTAAACTGGACATCAAAAAATTTCTTGAAACTATCAAAAATAAAAGCACATCATACCAAAATCTCTGGGATATTGCAAAAGCAGTACCAAGAGGGTAGTTTATTAAGATAAATGTGTCTGTTTTTAAGCCAGTACCGGGCTGTTTTGGTTACAATAGATTTGTAATATAACTTGAAGTCAGGTAGTGTTATGCCTCCAACTTTATTTTTCTTTGCTCAGGATTGCCTTAGCTCTTCGGGGTCTTTTGTTATTCCACATGAGTGTTGGGGATGCTTTTTCTGTTTTTGTGAAGAATGTCATTGGTATTTTGACGGGAATTGCACTGAATCTGTAGATTTCTTTGGGTAGAATGGATATTTTCATGATGTGAATTCTTCCCGTCCAACAGCACGGTACGTCATCCCATCTTTTTATGTCCTCTTTAACTTCTTTTGGTTGTGTTTTGTAGTTTCTCATTGTGGAAGATCTTTCACCTCTTTGGTTAAATGGATTCCTGGTTATGTTATTTTTTTGATGACTATTGTATATGGACTTCCTTTTTTGATTTCTTTTCTGCTAGTTTGTTACTGGATTCAAAAAGTGCTATTCATTTGCAGGTGTTTATTTTCTACCCTGCAACATTATTGAAAGTGTTAATAGCTCTAAGAGTTTTTTGGTAGCGTCTTTAGGTTTTTCTCTGTACAAGATCATGTCATCTGCAAACAGGTACAGTTTGACTTCATCTTTTCCAATCTGGATGCCCTTTATTTCTTTCTCTTGACTGGTTCCAATATTATGGTAAATAGGAGTGGTGAGAGTGGGCATCCTTGTCTTGTTCCTGTTCCTAAGGATGATATTGGTGATTGGTTTGTTGAAAATGGCTTTTATTCTGCTAAGATATTTTCCTTCTATACCTAATTTGCTGAGAGTCTTTATCATGAAGTGATGTTGAATTTTGTCAAATGCTTTTTCTGCATCTATTGAGATAATCACCTGGTTTTGTCCTCAGTTTCACTGATGTGGCATATCACACTTACTGACTTGCATATGTTGAACCAACTTTACATCCCTGGGATGAATTCCACTTGATCATGGTGTCTAGTTTTTTTGATGTGTTGCTATAGCCTGGTTGCTAATATCTTATTGAGGATTTTTGCATCTGTGTTCATCAAGGATATTGGTCTGTAATTTTCTTTTTTTGCTGTATCTTTGTCTGATTTTAGTAATAGGATGATGCTGGCCTCATAGAATGAGTTTGGGAGAATGGCTTCTGTTTGAACTTTTTGCAGAAGTTTGAAGAGAAGTCGTATTAATTCTTCGTTAAAGGTTTGATAGAATTCAGCTGTAAAGTCCTCCAGTCCAACCAGTTCCATCTGTGCAGTGTTGCTCAAACTGAGAAATGAGGCTTCAGGCAACCAGCAGAATTTTAAAAAACAGAGGAAGATATTATTTCTAATGGTGAAATACTAGAATCATTTTTATTTTGTTCTGGTACTACACATGATGGCTGCTGACCTAGTTATAGGGAAAGATTTTAACCATGGAATTTCTATCAAATTAATAATAGAGTAATAAAATATAAAAAATATTTTTAAAATGAAAATTTATATTTTAGCGGTATTGGTTAGAGTCACCATTATTACCTAGAAGACAACAGAGTGTACGAAATATTTTTTGAATTATTAAGAAAACCATCGAGTTCAAAATAAGTGAAATAAAATATATTGCTTCTTTGTTTTATGCCAAATTTCATTGCCACTTTACTTATATAACTCAAAACTGGAAATCAACCAAATATCCATGAGGAGGTGAGTGGATAAAAAATTCTGGTATATCTGTACAATACTCTGAGCCGTATAAGGAAATGAACAACATATTGAGAAATATAAAGAAGTAAAATAACTATACACATGATGTGGATGAATGTAAAAATCATAATGCTCTGTGGGTGGAAAAAAGAGTGCATGCTTTATAATTACAATTTATATGAAATTCTAAAAATTTCAATCAATAAAATCCGAAGTCTTACCCTATACTTTATAAGAAAAGACTAAATATTTCCTTCATAATATCGTGAAAAAATACCCTTTCCCACCACTTCCATTCCACATTATCCCGAAGGTCCTAGGCATTGTAATAAGGGAAGAAAAAGCAAGAAAAGCATACTAATTGGAATAGAAGAAATAAACCTTTCTTTCCCTACAGACAATTTGATTGTTTACATAAATATACTAATGAATATCCAAAATCTATGAATGACAACAAATATGTTATATATAACTTAATGTATATAAATTAATGATTTTAGTATATATACACATATCAATTAAAATAAAGTGCTTGGAAATTTAAATTTTATTTTAGTTTTCATTTTAAAGATGACGGATAAGGGGATCTTAACCCTTGACTTGGTGGTGTCAGCACCACACCCTCCCAAGTGAGCCATGGGCTGCCCTTGGAAATTTAAATTTAATGACCAGAATTTAATCTATGATACTACAGAAAACCAAATACCGGAGAATAAATTGAACAAAAATTTGCAAGGTGTACTGACAATAGAGTTGCCAAATGGAGATGTATTGGTAAGCTTTTTCAATAATGGAGCAATATATTTACATGGACACACATGAAATTCAGCCTCTACTTCCCATCATATAAAAAAAATCAATAAACGGAAGTGAAGTGATATCTGAAAGCATTTAAAACAACAACAGCAACACAAAAGTATATATTTATGGCTCTAAGGTTTTTTCCCCTATTACATAGACGTGGGGAACAATGTTGGTTTTCAGTGATTGTGTAAATGCGCGATGGTTAGATCAGGATAGTCAGCTTATTCATCATTACAATGCGCAATCGTACTTTGTGTCCTTGACCAATACCTCATTAGCCCCCCGCCCTCTAACCCTCTGCTCCCCTTTTCCACCTCTAGTAACCATGTTTCTTTTCTCTCTTTCTAAGAGTTCAATGTGTTACTGTGATTGTTGTTTCTTTCTTTCTCTCTGTCTCTCTTTGTTTATTTGTTTGTTTACAGATTAAGCTCCTGGTTATGAGTGAGAACATGTGGTATTTCTCTCTCTGGACTTGGGCTGTTTCACTTAGGATAGTCTTCTCCAGGCTCATCCATGTTGCTGCAGATGGTAGAATTTCATTCTTATTCATGGCTGAGTAGTATTTCATTGCGTATAAGGACCACATTTCCTGATCCAGTCATCCGTCAATGGACATTTAGGTTGGCTCCATCACTGGCTATTGTACATAGAGCTGCAATAAACATGGGAGTGCAGGTATCCCTATGACATGATGATTTCCAGTCCTCTGGATATAACCCCAGTGGTGGGATTGCTGAATCATGTGGTAGTTATGTCTGTAGTTGTTTGAGGAACCTCCATACTGTTCTCCATAATGGTTGTACTAATTTACAGTCTCACCAACAGTGCAGAAGGCTTCCTCTTTCTCTGCATCCTCAACAACATTTGTTATTCTGTCTTTTTTTCTAACAGGCAGTCTCACTGGGGTGAGGTGATATCTCAAAGTGGTTTTGATTTGCCTTTCCCTGATGATTTGTGATGTTGAGCATTTTTTTATATACCTGTTGGCCATTTGTATGTCTTCCTTTCGTCAGTGTCTATTCAGCTCCTTTGCCCATTTTTTGATTGGATTATTTCTTTTTAGGCATATAAACGGACATGTGGACCAATGGAACAGAAACAGAGAACCCAGAAATCAATCCACATATTTACAAACAACTGATCTTTGACAAGGGCACCAAGAACATACACTGGGGAGAAGACTGCTTCTTCAATACATGGTGCTGGCAAAACTGGATATCCACATATAGAAGAATGAAACTTGATCCATACCTCTCACCATATACCAAAATCAACTTAAAATGGATTAAAGACTTAAACATAAGACCTGAAATTTTAAAGCTCCTAGAAGAAAACTTAGGGGAAACACTCCAGGATTAAGGACTGGGCAAAGACTGTATGAGTAACATCTCGAAAGCACAGACCACAAAACAAAAAATAATCAAATGGGATGACATCAAACAAGAAAGCTTCTGCACAGCGAAAGAAAAAACAGTGTTAAAAGACAACCCACAAAATCGGAGAAAATATTTGCAAACTGCACATCTGACAAGAGATTAATATCCAAAATATACAAAGAGCTCAAACAACTTTACAGCAAAAAACCCCACAAATTTGTTTTTTCTTATATAATTTAAAAAAATAGTTCAGAATTTTTATTACATTTTCTCATTTAAAATTATAAACTTCACATGTAGGAAAATGATTACACTATTTGGCAAATAATATAAAAGAAAATTTTACCAAATAAAACATTTTCTTACATCAAGATGGTAAGCAAAATTTTCAGCCATCAGTAGATAGGGTATAAAAGCAGGTTTTATAATTATTATTATTATTATCCCTTCTTATTTTATTTTATTTTATCAATATTCAATGTAGTTGATTTTAGTGTCCCTTTACCGAATCCTTCCTCCCCCTTCCTCTCCCTGCTTCCTCCCATCAACATCATATCTGTTCACTTGTCTTAACAAGTTCAAGCAATTGTGATTGTTGTGTCTTCTTCCCTGCCCCCCATTTGTTTGTGTATTTATTTATTTATTTTCAGCTCCCCAAAATAAGTGAGAACATGTGGTATTTCTCTTTCTGTGCCTGACTTATTTCATTTAATAGAATTTTTTCTAAGTTCATCTGTGTTGCTGCAAATGGTACTATTTCATTCTTTTTTAGAGCAGAGTAGTATCCCATTGTGTAGATATACGACATTTTCCATACCCACTCATCTGATGATGGACATTTGGGCTGGTTCCAACTCTTGGTTATTGTAAATAGTGCTGCAACATACATTGGAGTACAGGTATCCCTTCGACATGATGATTTCCATTCCTCTGGGCACATTCCGTGCAGTGGGATACCTGGGTCATATGGTAGATCTATCTGCAATTGTTTGAGGAACCTGCATACCATTTTCCATAGGGGCTGCACCATTTTGCAGCCTCACCAACCGTGTACTAGAGTTCCTTTTTCTCTGCAACCTCGCCAGCATTTATCATTCACAGTCTTTTGGATATTAGTTACTCCTAACATGGGTGAGATGGTATCTCAGTGTGGGTTTGATTTGCATTTCCTGAATGCTGAGTGATGTTGAGCATTTTTTCATGTGTCTGTTGGCCATTCGTATATCTTCCTTTGGGAAATGCCTATTTAGCTCTTTTGCCCATTTTTTAATTGGGTTACTTGTTTTTTTGTTGTAAAGTTGTTTCAGTTCCTTGTATATTTTTTATATTAATCCTTTGTCAGATGTATATTATGCAAATATTTTCTCCCATTCTGTTGGTTGTCTTTTAACTCTGTTAATTGTTTGTTTTGCTGTGCAGAAGCTTTTTAGTTTGATATAATCCTCTTTGTTTATTTTTCCTTTGGTTGCCTGTGCTATTGAGGTCGTATTCATGAAGTCTGTGCCCACTTGTACTTCCTGGAGTGTTTCGCCTAAGTTTTCTTTAAGGAGTTTTATTGTTTCAGAGTGTACATTTGATTCTTTAATCCATTTTGAGTTGATTTTAGTATATGGTGAGAGGTATGGGTCTAGTTTCATTCTTCTCCATCTGGATATCCAGTTATCCCAGCACCATTTGCAGAAGAGGCGGTCTCTTCCCCAGTGTATAGGCTTGGTGCCTTTGTCAAAGACCAAATGGCTGGAGGTGTATGGGTTGACATCTGGATTCTGTATTCTATTCCATTGATCCGTGTGTCTGTTGTTATGCCAGTACTCTGCTGTTTTGGTTACTATAGCTTTGCAGTATAGTTTCAAGCCAGGTAGTGTTATGCCTCCAGCTTTATTGTTTTTGCTCAGAATTGCTTTGGCTATTCATGGTCTTTTGTTATTCCTTATAAATGTTAGGATATTTTTTTCCATTTCTGAGAAAAATGTCATTGGAATTTTGATGGGGATTGGATTGAATTTGTAGGTCACTTTGGGTAGTATGGACATTTTCACGATGTTAATTCTTCCAGTCCAAGAGCATGGGATATCTTTGGATCTTCTTGTGTCCTCTTTAATTTCTCTCAACAGTGGTTTGTAGTTCTCATTATAGAGATTTTTCACATCCTTGGTTTACTCAATTCCTAAGTATTTTACTTTTTTGGTGGCTATTGTAAATGGGCAGGCTTTATTGATTTCTTTTTCCTCATGTTCACTGTTGGAGTATGGAAATGCTACTGATTTTCTTGTGTTGATTTTTGTATCCTGCACCTCTGCTGAAATCATTTATCAACTCTAAGAGTTGTTTTTTGTAGTGGCTTTAGGTTGTTTGATACATAGGTTCATGTCATCTGCAAACAGGGACAGTTTGACTTCATCTTTTCCAATCTGGATGCCCTTTATTTCCTTCTCTCCGCTAAGTGCTCTGGTTAGTACTTCCAATCCTATGTTGAGTAGGAGAGGTGAGAGTGGGCATCTTTGTCTAGTTCCTGTTCAGGATGATATTGGCAGTGGGCTTATCATATATGGCTTTAATTATGTTGAGATACTTTCCGTCTATACCTAACTTGTAGAGAGTTTTTATCCTGAATGAATGTTGAATTTTGTCAAATGCTTTCTCAGCATCTTTAAGGATGATCATGTGGTGTTTGTCTTGGATTATATTGATGTGGTGTATCACATTGATTGATTTACATATGTTGAACCAACCTTGTATTCCTGGGATGAATCCCCATTAATCATGGTGGATAATTTTATTTGTCTCCTGCTGTATTATGTTAGCTAGTATTTTGTTGAGGATTTTTGCATCTATATTCGTCAAGGATATTGGCTTGTAGCTTTCTTTTTTTGTTGTTGTATCTTTGTCTGGTTTCGGTATCGGGGTGATGTTTGCTTCACAGAATGAGTGTGGGAGAGTGGCCTCTTTCAATCTTTTGGAATAGTTTGTAGAGAATTGGTATCCATTCCTCTTTGAAAGTTTGGTAGAATTCTGTAGTGAACCCATCTGGTCCTGGGCTTTTCTTTTTTGGGAGCCTTCTGATAACAGCTTCAATCTGTTTGATTTATTGGTCTGTTCAGATTTTCTATATCTTCTTGGCTCAGTTTTGGTAGTTTGTATGTCCAGTAATTTATCCACTTCCTCTAGACTTTCAAATTTGTTGGATATAGTTGGTTATAGTAGTCTCTAATGAAATCTTGTATTTCTGAGGTATCAGTTGTAATATCACCTTTTTATTTCCAGTTTTTGTTATTTGGGTCTTCTCTCTTCATTTTTTAGTTAGCCTTGCTAAAGGTTTGTCAATTTTATTTATCTTTTCAAAAAACATACTTTTTGGTTCATTAATCTTTTGTATTTTGGGGGGGTTTCTGTTTATTTAAGTTCTGCTCTGATCTTAATTATTTCTGTCTCTCTGGTAACTTTCTAGTTCTCTAAGGGGGAGCGTCAGGTTTTTTACTTGCCATCTTTCCATTCTTCTGAAATAAGCGTTTCATGTGATAAATTTCTGCCTTAGTAGTGCTTTTGCAGTATCCCACAGGTTTTGGTATGACATATAATAATTTTCATTAGTTTCAATAAATTTTTCAATTTCCTGTTTAATTTCTTCTTGGTCCCATATGTCATTAAGTAGAATGCTGTTTAATTTCCATGTGTTTGTATAGTTTCCAGAGTTTCGTTTGTTCTTGTTTTCTAATTTTAATCCATTGTAATCTGAAAAAAATACATGGAATAATTCCAATTTTCTTGAATTTGTTGAGACTTGATTTGTGACCTAACATGTGATCTATCCTGGAGAATGTTCCATGTGCTGATGAGAAGAATAAATATTCTGAGTTTGTTGGACGCAATGTTCTGTAGATATCTGCCAAGTCCAAATGGTCTAACGTGTTGTTTAGATCTAGTTTTTCTCTGCTGATTCTTTGCCTAGATGCTCTGTCCAATGTGGAGAGTGGTTTGTTCAGTTTCCCTGCTATTATGGCATTAGTGTCTATCTCATTCTTTAGGTCTAATAGTGTTTGCTTTATAAACCTGGCTGCTCTGACATTAGGTGCATGTATATTAAAGTCTGTTGTATCTTCTTGAAGGATACTTTTATGATTATATAGTGGCCTTCTTTATCTCTTTTTATGGTTTTTGGTTTAAAGTCTATTTTATGACATGTAAGAATAGCTATTCCAGCTTGTTTTTCATTTCTATTTCATGGTATGTCTTTTTCCATCTTTTCACTCTTAGTCTATATGTGTCATTACAGGCGAGGTGAGTCTCTTGAAGGCAGCATATAGTTGGGTCCACCTTTTTAATCCAGTCTGTCCGTCTGTGTCTTTTGAGTTGGGAATTTAGTCCTTTTACATTAAGATTTGGTATTGAATAATGTTGATTTACTCCTTGCATTTTATTGATTTTTGTTTGGATGTCTTAAGTATCTTTTGTTCCTTTCTTTTTGATTTACTGTTTGTTTTCTGTATTTCTTGGTTTCTTGGGGTGATAGATGAACTGTTTTTTCCTCTTTATTGTTAGCATCTTCATTTTACTAGTGGGTTTGTTTTTTCTTGAGTATTTATGGCAGTGGTGATTTTTTTCAGGTACCAAACCTAGTGCTCTCTTGAGAATTTCTTGTAAGGCTGGTTGTGTGGTAGTGAAAGCCTGCAGTTTTTGTTTGAGAAATATACTATTTGTCCTTCATTTTGGAGGGAAAGCTTTGCTGGGTAACGTATTCGTGCCTGGAAATCTTTGTCTTTTCGTATTTCGCATATATCATCCCATTCTTTTCTGGCTTTTAGTGTTTGTGATGAAAAGTCTGATGTTCGTCTTATTGGGGCTCCATTATAGGTGACTTGAAGCTTCTCTCTTGCAGCTTTTAAGATTCTTTCTTGGTCTTTGAGTTCTGTCAGTCTGAATATAACATGTGTTGGAGAGGACCTTTTAGGGTTGAATATGTGTGTGGATCTTTGAGCCTCCCGAATGAAGATCTGTGTCTTTCCGTATACCTGAGAAGTTTTCTGCCATTATTTCATTGAATATATTTTCAATGCCATTTCGTTTTTCCTCCCTGTCTGGAATACACATGATTCAGATATTTAAGCACTTAAGGTTGTCTCTTATCTCTCTTAGAAATACTTGAATGTTTTTCATTCTTTTTTTGTCTGCCTGTGTTATTTCAAACAGCCCATCTTCAAGGTCAGAAATTCTCACTTCTGCTTGTTTTAGCCTGCTGGTTAAGCTCTCTGTTGTGCTTTTTATTTCACTGAATGAATTCTTCAGCTCTGCTAGCTCTGCTACATTCTTTTTCAGGGCTTTGATTTCTTTGTACTTTTCTTCTTTCAGGTGCTGTATACATTTTCTTATTTCACTGTGTTGTCTAAGTGAGTTTTCTTTTATCTCATTTATTTTCCTTAGAATTAT
Organism: Cynocephalus volans; assembly: GCF_027409185.1. Taxonomy (NCBI): domain Eukaryota; kingdom Metazoa; phylum Chordata; class Mammalia; order Dermoptera; family Cynocephalidae; genus Cynocephalus; species Cynocephalus volans. The sequence goes on from NC_084461.1 coordinate 205,746,557, forward strand.
CCCTTGAAATTCCTTGTCAGTCATTTCAAGGTCTTCCTGTTCTATAGGATCTATAGCTTCAGAGTTATTATTACCCTTTGGTTGTGTACTTTCTTGACTTTTCATATTTCTGATATCTTTCCTTTGTTGTTTAGTCATTGTGGCAGGGGATTTCATGGTCCAGTCATTTGACTTTCATGTCTGGCTAGGATCCTGCCAGGACTGCCAATTTGGCATGGTTGCCTCGGTGCCTGTGGATGGGCCGATCAGGCCTCTCTGGGCCATGGGGACTGGCCTGGGCTGGGAGTCCCACAGTGGTGCCTACCTGTTCCAATGCAGGGGGTTTGGGACCCAATGGGCCTGGCAGCTTTAGGAACTCTCTGGGAAGCATGCACTGTCTTGGGCTGTGGGTGTCCTACAGTGTTGCCTACCTGCTCTTGTGCGGGTACCTCAGGGCATGTGGGCCCAGCAGTTCTTTGGGACTCTCTGGGCTTGTGTGAACTTTTAAAACTACACTTGTAAACCAGAAAAGCTTCATGTCTATCTCAGACAAAGACAGGCAGTGTTACCTTGCCATTGGAAGATCCTCTTCCTCCAAGAGACCCTCAAGGGGCCAGGAGCACACAAAGTCACTGTCAGTGCACTGGTGGTTGTGTTCATCAATTACTCATGGAGTTTGCTTGCTGTGGATACAGATCTAGAACAGATGGATTTGGTTTGTTCACCAGCCAGGACTGAGCTACTGCTGGGCCATCCTGCTGTGTGGAGGAAGCCTGAAAGAGAGGAAGACGAAAGGAGTGAGATGGAGAGTGTTTTAGTCCATTTTGTGTTGCTATAACAGAAATCCATGAGACTGGGTAAAGTATAAGGAAAAGAGGTTTATTTGGCTTACGATTCTGGGACTGCTGCATCTGGCATGGGCCTCAGGCTGCTTTTACTCATGGCAGAAAAGCAGCAGGCAGCTGGCAGGTACAAGCAGATCACATGACGAGAGAGGAAGCAAGAGAGAGAGAGAGTGCAGGTGCCAGGGTCCTTTAAACCATTAGCTCTCATGGGAATTAATAGAGCAGAGAACTCATTCACTACCCCTCCGCCCCCAGGGAGAGCATTAATCCATTCATGAGGGATCTGTCCCCATGACTCAATCAGTTTCCAACACTGCCATATTGGGGATCAAATTTCCACATGAGTTTTGGAGGGGACAACACATCCAAACTCCATCAGAGAGTCCTCAGCTGTGGACCTAAGACCACCTGAATCAATACGAAATGTTTGCTCTAGAAATGTACTAATCTTTATGCTATTATTGAATGATAGACCCCATTCCTCCTCCTGCTCGTATCAAGCTCCAGCTAAATTGCCACTGTCTTCTTGATGTCTCCCAAGACTGTTTTTGCCTTCCTGGACACACACATGCTGCTGGTGCATTTCTCCTCTGTTGTGTTATGTTTGCAATTGAATAAAAGTAAAGTTTCATTGTAGGACTGGATTTAATTCCAGGAAAAACATTCGGTTTTGTTTATTCACTAATCCTTTGTCATAATAATTATGAATTATAGACAGAAGTGGATGAAGTTATTCTTCATGGTGCTTCAACCCTTTCTGAATTGGTGGCTGAGCAGAAGGACACTGGTTGTCTAAGTGCTTGTCACTCTGGTTTCTGTGCCAACATTTGCACTATTACACACTGAAGAAGACCTGGGCTGTGTGACCACAGAGGCTACTTTATAATGACTGACAGTGGTTGGGACTTCCGTGTGCTCAGGAACTTGCTGGTACACACATGAATGCTGAAACATATTTGCACTGTGACTAATGACCCACTGCTGAGTGATGAATGCAGTACAGTAGTTCAGAGCTTCCACATGGGCCACACCCCTGCATTCACACTTAGGCTCTTTCACATGGGCAGTCGAGAGCTTGAATCTTTCATCTCTGACCTCATTTCTGAGGAGTAGGATAGAAGACAAACCCCTAGGTATGGCTGTGCTGAACGGTGTACGAGTCAGTGTGTGTTAAGCACACAGTGGTGATGGGGTTTTCTTTGAGAAAGCTGACACTAGCAATTGTACTGTGTAAGCGGGACGTGTCTCCTGAGGGGACACACACTCTCACCCCTGCACACTCCCACATACATTCATGATCACGCCACACAATGCCCCGAGGACACCTCTAAATTTCCATGCACATAAAACCACACCAGTTACAGAGAAGACAGCTGCACTGGGGCTATAGGGTATGGCCATAGTTCTTTTCCTGGAAAAATATTTCCTTATACCACACCCTAATACTCATCCCCAGCAGGAAGCTGGAATCAGGGGGGATCTCCAGAGTAAAGCCAGCAGGAAAGCCGCACCTTTCTTTTCATCTAGGTTTTTCCTCAGCAAGTAACTGTTCCAGAATATAAACTATTTCTGCTTGTTCTTGAGGACCACTCAATTACTAAAAACCAAAGCAAATCAAACAAAAACCCAAAAGAAATCACTATTAAGATCAGATTATACTGTGTGGTACTTCTCAGGTCTTTTTATCTCTTGGTGAATTTAGAATAGCAGATGGAAAAACAGGGTCAATTCAAAACCCCAGGAACAAACATCCAGAACTCCTGTGGGGAAGGCACAAGGCTTTCCCGGGGGATGCTTCTCTCAAGTTCACCTTGGATTGCATTACAAAATTTTATTATCCAAGGTGAAGTTGCTGTTGAGGAAAGCTTCAGTTCTGTGTGGCCCATTACCTGAGGGTGCCATTTGTGAGTACCCTGTTGAATCATGAACCTTAGTTCAAACGATAACAAAATACCATAGACTGAATAGTTTCAACAGCAGAGTTTTATTCCTCACAGTTCTGGAGGCTGGGACGTTCAAGATCCAGGTGATGTGACAATGAAAAACATCAAATAACCTCTAATGTATATTGCTAAGTAAGACAGTTCAGTCAGAAGAAGCTACATCCTCTGTGATTCAACCTATGTAACATTCTGTAAAAAGGCAAACTTAGAGAAAGTAGAAAGATCAGTAGTTTTCAGTCATTCCAGCGAAAGGGGAATGGGATTAATAGGTGAAGCAGAAGAGATTATTAACAGCAAAACTAATCGGTATGAGATTTTAAGGTTGAATGCTAAACACTACACATTTATCCAAAACAAACAAACAAACAAAGCCCCAAAACTGAAATGTACAACAGCAAAATAAATCATAATGTAAGTTAGGGCATTTAATGAATAATTTGTAAACGTTACGTAATTAGTTGTAACAAAGGGACCACACTAATATAAGACATTAATAATGGGGATCTGTGATGGGGGAAAGGGGAATGTGATAATTTTATTATCTGCTAATTTTTTTATTAATCTAAAATTTATATAACAGGAAGACAAATACTGCATGGTCTCAGTCGTGTAGAATGTAAACAAAGAAACAATAGGAAGTGGTTCTCCTAGAAGTAGAGAGTAGAATAATGGTTACCAGAAGCCAAGAAGAGAAGGGGGCATGGGGGAAAAGAAGAGGTGGATTAATAGGTGCAAAGTTAGAGGGAGACAGGAAGAACACCTGGGGATCCAGGCTGAGTCGAGCTAATAACGTTATATATACTGTATATTTCTAAATAGCTAGAAAAGAAGATGTTGACCTAAATAGCCACAAAGGATGGATCAATTTTTATGTGATGGATGTCCCGTCTACCTTAAGTGAATCACACATGCATGCATTGAAACAACACATATTATCCCACAAACATGTACCGTTAAATTTTAAAATAAAAAATACTTTGTGAGATAAAATAAAATAGCATAGAATTTATCTAAATAATAAAGTAGATTAATAAGAATCTGGCAACAATATTTCAGGAAGAGAGCCATGTCAGCTAATGTTCAACGATCAGCTAATGTGCAAACTTCAGATCGAGAAGCGCTTCACTATTAAATGTGAAGCCAGCGCGAGTTGTCAACGCATGTTTAGTTCTGTGGTTAAAGCTCTACTGATTGACTCTGCGAATTAAATTTTTCTCACATGAATAAAGAAGAATATGGCTCAGCATGTCCAGAGATTTCTCTTAAATATGAAATGTTGAAAAACTTCAACCATTATTCTTGACTCACTTTAAACACTGAATTGCCACCTAATTTCAACTGGGTCATCTGCAGGTGCACCCTGAGTGTTGTCGTGATGCCCTTTCTTCTGAGCCACTGCTGAGTTTGGGCTGTATATATCCCTAAATAAGGAAAAACTGTTCTCTTTGAATTCCTAAAGTAAGATCCTGAAAAACCGCATTCACGATAGAAAGAGCTGCTGACCCCTGTGGCAGAAGCCTGGAGGGAGACTAGTAATAATGGATTCTGGGTTTAAGTGTTTGACCCCATTGTTTAGTCGCTACCAGGCAGAGCCATCTGAGTTAGAGATGGGCATCAGGAAGATCATGGAGTGCAGTGAGCAGGTAATACAACCAGCAGACAGATTGTCTGGGCAACGCCTTTGTGCAGATTGATGATATAGAAAAGGACTAGAGGAGAGTGACTGAGAGTGTGGGGGCTGGTGCTGAAGGCCTGGGTTCAAATCTCACTTAGAGCCATGTGACCCTGTCAGGCAATTACTCTGTCCTCAGCTCTCTGTGCTGTCATGTCCACATTTTATATGACTGACTTATTGGAATGAGATTATGAGGATAAAGATGACTAAAAAGAGGCAAATCTTAAGAAAAATGACTGGTGGTTCAGAAGTGCTCTGGAAGCGTCCACAAAATGCCAGGAGGAATGAGCTAGACACGTAGAGCTGGTGCCTGGTGCCTTCAGGGCAGTGGGGATGGACATTTGCTTGCTTAGGATGTCTTACATCTCCACATGGAGACTACATGGAATCATCTCCTGTGACTCCAGTGGCAGAGGGGGCACATAGAAAAGGGCCATGTCCCATAGCTGTGCGTAAGGATATTGATATTTAGAGAGGTTAAGTGACTTTCTCACACTGATGATACTGAGGGTGATAGATCGGGGACACAAATGCAGTTGGCTCCCAGGGTTCAGAGGCCACTGAACGACTGAGACCGCTTTATCCTGTTCCGGACCCCTGAATGAAGACCTCCCCTCACTCTCTTTCTCAAATCCGTCTAAGCCATGCTTTGGGGAGGAAAACTACAATTCCCTGGAGAAGATGGGAGATAAGACAAGGTCCCAAATCAAACCCATCTTTTTACATCTATTTTTTTGTCCCAGACCCAAAATGGGACATGGTTTCCTCCAAACAAGCCCCTCTGCAAGAGCCGGGGAAATCTGAGCACGTGGCTGTCCTCCCTCAGTCTCCACACTGCCAGCTGCCCCAGTGAGCATTTCCAAAGATAGGGTGACGACCCCAGCACCCAGAGCTCTGCTTCTCCCCCAAGAGGCCTCAGAATTCGGGACAAGGACATTCCAAATCAGCTGCCACATGAAGATTCGGCAAAGGATAAGCTCCACTATCAATTGAACTCCAATGGGTATGCAGTTAACATGAATTGACTGGGAAAGTTGCCACATGGCTGATGCTTTGGTGGGTTAATTAACTAAGTGTGTGATCCCAATATCTGGTTATTAATGATCTGAGCTACTGTCTGTGCAGCTTGGACTAAGGCCCGCCTGTGCATGGGCAGTGGCTGCAGCAGCACTGAGTGTGCACCTTCCTGCTCATTTCCTCCTCATCAAAGTTTACTTTCTAATCTGCAAATGTCACATCTATCCCTAGACCCTGTAGAGTAGGAGATAGAGTCCCATCTGCAAATAGAGGGACCCCTCCACAGCCCCAGCCTGGAGATCCATCCTTGCCCTCGGACTCTCCGAGGATAACCCAGGCCCTCCTTTCCTCTGTTACCAAATGTCCCTTCAGCTAACCTGATCATACTGACCCCAAGCAGTCACTGATCCCCTTCTCACTAATCCTCTGGAAATCCCACCATGAACTCCAAGACTATTAATGTTTAGTTTCAGAGTCTGACTTCTACGTTCAGAATAGTCGGTTCTGGCATTCCTTCTCTGCAATGCCTATCGCCAGGGTGGTATCCAGTTCTCCTAATCAGATGACAGCAGTCTGGGTGTGTTCACTCTGGAAGTGTGTGCACAACACTGGTGTAGGAATGTTTTTTACATGGAGAAAAATTTGAATGCAACCAAATTAGAACAGGTTGAAAAATATAAACTGAGGAATTCAACTACATTTTTTTTTAGATTCTAAAATTATGTACTAAAAAAGCAGAAGACTTTTCTGATTTATTTTAGAATAAGAAAACTACTACATGCACAAATGATATATGAAAATTTATTTTCTATTATATACATTCAAAAATCATTTTAAAAGGTAGCCATTTACCATGTTGATACAATGTTAAAATATAAAAACTTCTAACTAAAAACTCACCAAAAATGATGCCGGATGTCTAAGAAAAAATCCCAAATCTCACTATTTTATATAAGATATGATGGCACATGTTGGAACGTCATTTTGCATGAAGACAGTAAATCAACCTCAGCAGTAGGTAGAGGAGGTCGTATAAATGTTCTGTTGTGTTTATATTTACATGTTTAAATTGTTTATCTCAAGAAGGTGTCTGGGTGGGTGTAAGCATAGGTGGCTGTGCAGATCCCCCAGATCTGCAGCATGGTGACTTGCTTCATCCAATCTCACGCATAAACCATCCTCCTCCTGTGACCTGAGGGTCCCCCATGGGTCACATGATGGTGTAAAACACTCACCTCAGTCCCAGTTCAGTCACTACTTCTCGTGTATTTCTGGGAGTCTCATTCCTTAGCCCCCTTCACAGCTCTGTCCTCTCACACACCAGGTCAAGCTCCATCCTGATTCCTGTGCCATCATAATGGAGCCTGGTCTCCCTTAGGTCCCAGGGTCATTTTCCCAGCATCATTCTGGGACAGCTACAGGAGGTTCTACTTTCTCAGAGAGGGAGGCTACCGGAGTAGCAGATGCTTCTCTCTGTGACACTGAACAATGACCTCTGCTCAATACCTCTCCCATGTTACTTTCCTGATTGCACCAGTGAGGACTTGAGACTAATAAGGGGGAAGGACAAGGGGCCTGAACCTGTGTCAGGGGAAGGTGGGGTCAGATAGGCAGAGCTGCTCAGGCCTCCCACACACTGAGGCTGTGGCTGGTCTCAGGGTCCTTTGTCCTGCTGTACTGGATACAGGACCAATTCTTTCTCAGGGGTCACTTCTCAGGGCTCCCCTCCACTGATGTAAGCACCTGAAGGAGCTGTCAGTGAGTCCAACCACAGAGGAGAATGCTCCACGGAATAAGGGACAAGTTGTGGTGAGGAGGCTGCCGTCTGCTCAGCAGACCTGGGATGGGGGACCCTCCCCTTTGTGACAGGTCAGTTTTTAAATTATTTTAAACTCCTGTCAAGGCCTTCAGCTGATTGAATGACGCTCAATGGCATCATGGATAGTTGTCTTCTTTAATCAAATTGTACCAATTTCGTATTCATCTTATCTAAACAATATCTGCACGGAAACATCTAGAATAATGTTTCACTGAATATCTGGGTGCCATGGCCCACCGATAGTGGCACATAAAGTTATCCATGACACGCCTCTACCTTTTCTTTGGGTATGGAGTGGCAAAAAAAATCCAAGGCAGGTTTGGCTTCACTTTGGGTCCTAAGTATCACGGTTACGGATAGTCCCCCTCCTAGCCTGGGGTCCCCTCTTCCTCACTGTCTTGAAACAAGACCAGGTAAAGGCTCCTGATGCTCCTGCATGCAGCTCTTCCCAGCTCTGCTCCACTCCCCCAGGGCGGAGCCTGCCCTGTGTCCTCAGGTCTCTTCCGCTCTCCTGCTGATCCGGCCTCCTGCAGGACAGAAGCCAACATCGAAGGCCCTAGGAGGGCCAACGGTACTGGATAGAAAGGTGTGATCTTGTCACATTAGCACTGGAGACATCTCATCACAATGCTGGACCCAGTGAAACTACCACACACTCTCAGAACCCAGGTGCTCTTTTTTGGCTCCACATCACCCCACCCAACAACTCTTGCTTCCATCTTGGGAAGAGGCTGAGCATCCCTGCCCAGCACAACAAAAGGCCTGGTCCCTCTCCAGTGCCCCAGGCCTGAAAAAGGATCAACCTTCCGGACCCCAACAGCCTATCTTGTCCCCCAGCAGGACTGACTATATATCTATTTTTTTTTTTTTTTTAGTTTTCAAAATTTCTTTCTTTCTTTCTTTCTTTTTTAAAAATTTGATCAGGCAAAGACACTATCAATGAGTTTGTAGCCAGGCTTTTCAATGTCACTCCATGTGTGCACAGTAAAGGGACTTCCTAAGTTTTGTTCTTAGTTTATTTCATAATTTGGGGCTTCCACACTCAGTGACTCTCTCTTTCTGCAATTTTCTCCCTCACTCACCAACCTCTCTGATAGTCCCAAACTGTGTTTTGAATCCTCAAGATCAGGGACCCCAGCCCTCACCTCTATCTTTCATACCTTTCAAGTTTCTGTTTCCAGACTGTGCTGACTCATCCATTCACGTTGCTGGGCTCAGGTCTCAGGAACAACATCATCTGTAGCAGGAGAAGCAGCAACATAGAGACAAGCAGCGTGGCCTGGTGACAAAAGCATCCAGGCAGAAGCCCTAGAAATGTGCAACCTCGGAGTTGTTGTCTCACAGGCATCTGAGATGGGATCTTTGGTTCCAGGTGTAACAAGGAATGGCTCCTGAGTATCTCTTAGATCCTGTCATAAGAGGAGGCTGACCTTGATGACTAGACATGCGACAGTCTTGACACAGGGCTCAGAGCCTGGAGGAATGGACACTCAGCCTCCCCTGTCATCCCCTATGTGTCTAGCACTCTCTGGTCACTGTCTGTATCTAATATTACATCAGGGTGACTCTGTGCTTGTCTCTAATCTCTGCTACCAACACCTGGGATCTGAGGATCTCTTCAGAATCTGTTTCTTTGTCATGTCAGATGTATAGTTTGCAGATATTTTTTCCTATTCTGTTGGCTGCATTTTCAATGTTTTGATTGTTTCCTTTGCTGTGCAGAAGCCTTTTAGTTGAATGTAATCCCATTTATTTTTTTCTTTTTTTGCTTGAGCTTTTGGGGTCTTATTCCTAAAGTCTTTACCATTCCTACATCCTGAAATGTTTCTCCTACATTTTCTTCTAGGAGTTTTATAGTTTCAGGTCTTATACTTAAGTGGTTACCCCATTTTGTGTTGATTTTGGTATATGGAGAGATGTATAGGTCTAATTTCCTTCTTCTACACATGGATATCCAGTTTTCCCAGCACCATTTACCAAGGAGGCTGTCCTTTCCTCAATGTATATTATTGGTGCCTTTGTTGAAGATCGGTTAGCTGTAAGTACCTGGGTTAATTTCTGGGTTCTCTATTCTGTTCCATTGGCTGGTGTGTCTGTTTTTATTCCAGTACCATGCTGTTACCATTACTATAGCTTTGTAGTATAGTTTGAAGTCAGGTAGTGTAATGCCTCCAGCTTTATTTTTTTGCTCAGATTTGCTTTGGCTACTCACGGTCTTTTGTTCCATACGAATGTTAGGATTGTTATTTCCATTTCTGTGATAAATGTCATTGGTATTTTGATGAGGATTGCATTGAATTTGTATATCATTGTGGGTAGTATGGACATTTTCACAATGTTAATTCTTCCAATCCACGAACAAGAAATGTCTTTCCATCTTTTGGTGTCCTGTTTGAATTCTTCCACAGTGTTTTGTAGTTCTCATTGTAGAGATCTTTTGCCTCTCTTTATGAATTTATTACTAGGTATTTTATTCTTTTGGTAACTATTGTAAATGGGCTTGGTTTCTTGATTTCTCTTTCTGCTTGTTTGTTGTTGCTGTATAAGAACACTACTGATATTTGTGTATTGATTTTGTACAGTGCCACTTTACTGAATTTGTTTATGAGCTTTATGAGTTTTCTGGAAGAGGTTACGGGTTTTTCTACATATAGGACCATATCATCTGTGAACAGTGACAATTTGACTTTGTTTTTTCCAATTTGGATGGATGCTATTTATTTCTTTCTCTTGCCTGATTGCTCTGGCTAATACTTCCAATACTATGTAGAAAAGGAGTTGTGAGAGTGGGCATCCTTGTTCCTGTTCTTAAAGGAGAAGCTTTCACCTTTTCCCCATTCAGGATGCTGCTGGTGGCGGGTTTGTCATATACGGCTTTTATTATGTTGAGATACTTTCCTTCCATACCTGATTTGTTGAGGGTCTTTATCATGAAAGGATGCTGAATTTTGTCAAATATTTTTCTACATCTATTGAGATAATCATATGGCTTTTGTTCTTGCTTTTGTTTATGTGGTTTATCACATTTATTGATTTGTATATAGTGAAACATCCTGGCATCCCTGGGATGAATCCCACTTGATTATGTTACATAATCTTTTTGATGTGCTGTTATATTCTGCTTGCTAATATCTTGTTGAGGATATGTGCATCTATGTTCATCAAGTATACTGGCCTGTAACTTTCTTTTTTGGTTGTGTCCTGTCCGGTTTTGGTATCAGAGTGATGCTGGCCTCATAGAATAAGTTTGGGAGAATGGCCTCCATTTCAATTTTTTGGAATAGTTTGAAAAGGATTGTTGTTAATTCTTCTTTAAAGATTTGGTAGGATTCAGCAGTGAAGCCATCTGGTTACCTGAGACCATTCATAATGGCTACTGACAGAGCTGTTGTAAAAAACGTTTACTGAGGATTTTTCTCAGATTAATAATAGAAGTGACAAAAAATGAATATATTTAAAAATGAGCAATGAATTTGATTTTTAAGTACTGGATGCCATAAGTAAGTGTACTAAAAATTCATTAGAATAAATTTTAAAATATCAGATTGACAAAAAGTAAAATAAAATGTATCACCTATTATATAATCTAAAAATTATTCAATTGTTTATTATTCTGATGCCAGTATTAAAAAAGTATGAACTTCAAATACATCTATAGGAAAACAACTTCAAAATTCAGCATGTACCAAAAGAAAATTTGAACAAATGGTGACATTTTTCCTTATATAATGGAACTAAGTAAAAATTTCAGAGATGAGTAGATAGGTTATACAAGCTTTTATTTTATTTTATTATTGTTTACATGTGTTTTCTCTCGAGAAGGTGTGTGGGTGGGTATAAGGAGAGGAGACAGTGCAGACATTCAGACCTCATTAGGAAGGACTGGTAAATGACAAAGCCAGTCACTCCTCACCATGCAGAGTGACTGTGCCTTCCCTGTGTGAGGCCCACTACCTGCAGTGATGTGTCCCATGGGCCCCTTCCAGGGTCTTGGATGCAGTAACACCTCACTCAGCTGGCCCTAGAATATGGAAGTGATGGTCACCTCCTCCTGAGTAGTAGAGTCCACTGGACAGTGTGGCCTGGCACCACCAGCTCCTAGGAGAAGCCCCAGATGATGATGCTTGCTGGCCCTTGACCCCCAGGTCCCAAACTGGTTGTCTTGCTCCAGGTCTGGCCATCAGGGCTCCTGTAATGCTCTGGGGATCTTCTGAGGATGTGGGTGATTATTACTGTTCAGCATGTGACAGAAGCCCAGTGCTAACCCAGGGAACCTGCCCCACAGGAAAATGAGGAAGAAGCCTCTCATCTGATCTCCAGTCTGGCCTACTGTAGTGGATTGAATTATGTCCACCCAAAACTCATTGAAGCTTGAATTGTGTCCCCCACTGTGACTGTTAAGAAGATGGGAAATCCCATTATGGTAATCAAAAGGTGGAGCCTTGAAACGGTGATTGGATTGTAGGACCTTGCAGGAGTGAATGGGTTAAAAATGGTGTTCTCAGCATGGCTGTTCTCTCTGCTTCCACCATCTCGCAGTGTGAAACCCCTGGACGGACTTTGGACTTCCCAGACTCAGAAACTGTAAGCAATAAATTTTGTTTTCTTATAAATCACCCAGTCCCAAGTATTTTGTTATAAGCAACACAAACAGACTAATAAACCCACAGACCCATTTTCACCTCATGTGACCAAGACCAGACTCAGGGCAAATTGCCGCAGTCTTTTATTTCTTTAGGACCAAGGCTCTGTGGCCGTTTCCTGAATCTTTGACCTTCTATCCAGTCAGTCTTTACACTGAGCTATTAAGATAAAACATCCCCAGCATGCTCATTGCCACACAAGCAGGCAGCTCAGGTGAAAATGCTCTTGGTCATCCCAGATGCCTGGGTATGAGGCCTTCGTGTGTTTGTGTCCCTGTCTCAGTGTCGGTATGATGTTAGGTGTGAGGGTGGGCAGCTTATGGTCAAGGGAGAAGTTGCTGAGGTTTGTGGAGTCAAAGGGAACAGTCCCCCACATCACTGCTCTTGTCTAAGGCACCTCCTGAGGTCTGAGTGTCCAAAAATGGAGGAGAAGTGTTTCCAAGAATGAAATACAAAGAATCATTAGAGACTATTATAATCAACAGTATGACAACAAATATCTGGAAGATATGGATAAGTTTCTAGACACATACAAACTACCCAGACTGAACCAAGAGATAGAAAAACTGAACAGACCAAAAACAAGAATGGAGATTAAAGCATTAATTAGCAATCTACCAAGAAAGAAAAGTCTGGGTCTGGATGGTTTTGCAGTTGAATTCTATCAAACTTTTAAAGAGGAGTTAATACCAATTCTCCTCAAAATATTCCAAACAACTGAAACAAAAGCTATTCTTCCAAACTCATTCTAGGAGACCAACATAACTCTGATACCAAACCCAGACAAAGACACAAGAACAACAACAACAAAAATTACAGCCCAATATCCTTGACAAACCTAGATTCTAAAGTCCCCAACAAAATTTTAGCAATCAGAATACAGCAACATACTAAAAAAATTATACACTATGATCAAGTGGGATTCATCCCAGGGATGCAAGGATGGTTCAACATATGAAAGTCAATAAATGTGATACATCACATTAATAAACTCAAGGGAAAGACCACATGATTATCTCAATATATGCTGAAAAAGCATATGACAAAATTTAACATCCCTTAATAATAAAGACTCTCAACAAATTAGGTCCAGAAGTAAAATATCTCAACACAATAAAAGCCATTTATGACAAGCCTACTGTCAGTATCATTCTGAATGGGGAAAAACTGAGGGACTTTCCCTTAAGAACAGGAATAAGACCAGGATGCCCACTCTCACCACTTCTGTTTAACATAGTACTGGAGGTACTAGCCAGAGCAATCAGGCAGGAGAAAGAAATAAAGAGAATCCAGATTGAAAAAGATGAAGTCAAACTTTCTCTATTTGCAGATGACATGATACTATATATAGAAAATCCTAAAGACTATGTTGAAAAACTCCTAGAGCTGGTCAATAACTTCAGTAACATTGCAGGATACAAAATAAATGCCCTCAAGTCAGTTGGATTCATATACTCAAAGAATAATTAATAGAAAGAGAAATAAAGAAATTAAGTCCATTTACAATTGTCCTGAAAAAAATTAAATACCTAGGGATCAATTTAAGCAAGGATGTGAAAGACTTCTACAATGAGAACTACAAACCACTTCTGAAATCAATTAAAAAGTCACAAAAAGGTGGAAAGACATTCCATGCTCTTGGATTTGAAGAATTGACATTGTGAAAATGTCTATACTATCCAAACTGATCTACAGATTCAATGCAATCCCCATACCAATGACACTCCACAGAAATGGAAAAAGCACTCTTAGCCTTCCTAAGGCACAACAAAAGACCTCGAATAGCCAAAGCAATCCTGAGCCAAAAAAAAAGAAAAGAAAAACCAGCAAAAAAAAAATGGAGGCATAACACTATCTGACTTCAAATTATACTACAAGGCTACTGTAACCGAACAGCATGGTACTGGTATAAAAATAGACATTCAGTTTAGTGGAGTAGAATTGAGAACCCAGAAATCACCCTTCAGGCTTATAGCCATCTGATATTAGACAAAGGCAACAAAAATTTACACTGGGGAAAAGACTGCCTCTTCAATAAGTGGTGCTAGGAAAACTGGATATCCATATGTAGAAGAAGGAAACCAGATATGCATCTCTCACTATACAGTAAAACCAACTCAAAATGGATTAAAGACTTAAGTATAAGACCTGAAACTGTAACATTACTAAGGGAAAATATAGGTCAAACACTTTAGAAACTAGGTCTGGGCACAGGCTTTTTGAACATGAGCCCCAAAGCACAAGTAGCAAAAGAAAAAAATAATAAACAAACGGGACTATATCAAACTTAAAAGTTTCTGCACAGCAAAGGAAACAATTAACAGAGTGAACTGATAACCAACCTACAGAGTGAGAGAAAATGTTTGCTAACTATGCATCGGACAAGGGATTAATATCCAGAATATACACAGAACTCAAGCAATCATACAGTAAAAACAAATAACCCAACGAAAAAATGGGCAAAGGAGCTGAATAGACATTTTTCAAAGGAAGACATACAAATGGCCAACAGGTACACGAAAAAATGCTCAACATCACTAGTCAGCAGGGAAATGCAAGTTAAAACTACCTTGAGATAACACCTCACCCCAGTCAGACTGGCTATAATCAAAAAGATGGTGAATAAGCAATGCTGGCGAGGGTGTAGAGAGAAGGGAACACTCCTATACTATTGATGGGACTGTAAAGTAGTACAACCATTATGGGAAACAGTATGGAGTTTTATCAAACAACAACAGATAGATCTTCCATACTATGCAGCAATCCCTCTTCTGGGTATATACCCAGAGGAATGGAAGTCATCCTGGTGAAGGGATACCCGCACTCCCATGTTCATCGCAGCTCCATTTACAATAGCCAAGACATGGAACCAATCTAAATGTCCATCGATGGATGATTGGATGAAGAAAATGTGGTATATATACACCATGGAATACTACTCTGCCATAAAAAAGAATGAAATACCCCCATTTTCAACAACATGGATGAGCCTGGAGGAACTTATGTTGAGTGAAATAAGGAAAGCACAGAGGGATGAATACTGCATGTAACTCACTCCTATGTGGGAGCTAAGAGAGAAAGAAAGAAGGAAAGAAAGACCACAGTAGTGCATTGGTCTTGCAGAGGGAGAGAACATTCCTTGGGCTACAAAGTGGAGTGGAGGGAAAGGGAGAGGGGGAGGAAGACTGGGGATAATTGGGCAGGGGACACGGGGTGCAAAAGCAATTTCTGGCGATGGGTATGTGCTGCCAGTGTGGATCTGGCACTTACATCCATGCCTTGAGGGGTGACAATCAGCTTTGCATCTCATGAATATTCATTAAAAAAATGGTGGCTTACTTGCCAAAAGGAAATTGCTTTGGGTTTACATAAAACCATTATTTTAATCTTAAAAAAAAAAAAAGAATTTAAGTATGGTTAAATAAGGTCATAAGGATGGATCCTAATTAAATAGGATTCATGTCCTCATAGGAGGAGACACAGAGTTGCCTCTCCTGCTCTCTCTCTCTCTCTCTCTCTCTCTCTCCATAACCACACACTGAGGGATGCCACATGAGCATGTCAGGACACAGGGACAGAGCAGCCCTCCACAAGCCAGGAAGAGAGCCCTCACAGGAAACCTCCTGCCAGAATCCTGATCTTGTCCTTCTTCCCAGCCCACAGAATTGTGAGAAAATATGTTTGTTGTTTTTGTTTATGCCACACAGTCTGTGATACTTTGATATGTCATCCCTAGCAGGATAAGGTAAATACTAATAATATTTTCTTCTTAAGTTCACACCTTTGTAAGTGCAAACCATCTGAGAATCATAAATATTACAAAGAGCAGGCATTGTGTAAACTTTTTAATGCTCTTGAATTATAGAAAAAATTAACATAATTGTTAACTTAGTGTGGAAGCCGAGAAGGCAAAGGTTACATACTGCAATTTTTAGGGCTATTATTAAAATATGAGAATGGGAAACTAGATAGCTGTAAAATGTAAAATAGTACAGTGAAAAGGAGAGAGGAAAAGGAGGAATAATATTTTAAAAGGTCAGTAGAAATAAAGAGAGACATAAACACAATATCAGTGATTATACTGAATCCACTTAAAGACATGGGTTGACATACTAGGTAAAAAAAGACAGTTAAAAATACAAATATGTTGAGTTTTAAAAGAATATAAAAAATAAACTATGTATACACATACCGACATGAAGGTGTCATGGTTATATTTCTGTATTTTAAATAAACTTAAGGGAAGAAATTTTAGTAGAAAAAAATAGGACATTGCGTACTGACAAAGTAATCAACTAATCAAAAGAAATGAATAAAAAATTTAAAAACCTAAAGATAATAACACAGCTTTAAACTATATGGTGTTTAAATTAGCAGAAACACAAAGAGAAATAGTTAATCCACAGTTTTATTTGCAGATTTGACACAACTTTCCTACCAACTCAAAGAATAAGCCAGAAAACATATAGTACCCACAGAACAACCAAACAAAACTGAACCAGATAATTAATAAATAAAACTTGAGGAACTTAATTAGAAGAGCTTAAAGAAAATGTATTTCATAAATGTTTAAACATGAACAATTAGAGATCTCTTCATTTACTTCAAATTGCTTTACATATATATATACATACACGCACACATACATCTATACATAAGATTTATTTTCTTCATTCTGTAGCAGAGGCCGATCCCTGTGTCCATTCTCAGTCCTGTTCTCACGCTCTCTGCACTTTCCTCCAGGACTTACGTGCATCACACAAGGACGCTGCTACCAGTTTGGTGCAAATGCCTGCCTCAGTGGGCCCTGACACTCATGTTATTGTCTCCACCTGATTCCATAAATTCCACAATTACGAATAGAACACCCCACCCTTTAATTATTCACATCCTGCTCTCTCTCGCTCTTTTTTGCTTCCTGCATAACAGTGGATGACGACAAAACCCACCAGCTCAACCCAACTACAACCCTCAGCCTCATCACCGTGCCACGATGTCCAGGGACACAGTCGCCCTGTGGGCTCCTCCACCTGAGCATCTCTCAGGCTTCCTCCTCCAGATCTCGCTGTGATCAGCCCTCAGCCCCTTTCAACTCTGCTGAACCTCATGCAAAGGACAACTTTCTAAAGTGTAAGTTTCATCAACCATGTCTCCTGCTTACAAACTCTAACAATTTCAGAAAATGAAAACATCCAAACCCCTTACTCTTACACATAATGTTGTCTGCACTCTGGGTTTAAATTTCCTTCCTGTCTTTTCACTTCCATACCATGTGCTCAATGTTCTTGTCAAATGATCTATTTTGTCATCCCCTTAACCTGTCACACCATGGAAATGTGTTTTTTATATCTCTAGTATTGTGGATAGTGTGTTTTCTATCCCTAGTAATATCTCTAGTAACATAGTGTGTTTTTCCTGTCTCTAGTAATATAGTGTGTTTTATTTTTCCTGATTCAGGACCACACACTCCACTCAGACCCAGATCACAGAGCTTCGTCTCTGGACCCTGTAGAAGAAACTGCTCAGGTCTTTGATCCTAGAGCCCTCTGAGTTCTCACCTCACTGCAGCCTCCTCGCATTGTCTGGTCATCATGTTTCCCACATTTCCTTCTTCTAGTAATGCAGAAGTCTTCACTGGAAAAGGCTGTTTATTAATATCGGTAACTTGCGACAGAGCAGGTGCATGGACCAGGGGGTCTGAGGACTGACAGTGACCAGGCTCTCAGGTAACTCCCCTGACATAATTTCCACTGAGAGCCTGATGTCTGTCCAGTGGGCAGCAGGGGACACTGTGGATCTGTCTCAGGGTCTGCACAATGGACATCCACAGCTGTGCCGTCCCCCAAGTCCCCAGGGCTGGGGCAGTGGAGCCTGAGCTCACTGTTGCACACACAGCAGCTGTGTCCTCTCTGGTTTTGGTCGTTCCCAGGCCCTGCCTGCCAATCTCCCCCATCCACCAGCCCCCAGGTCCTGAATAAATGCATGAGGAGAGATGGGGGTAGTCAGTGGGTGGAACGCGTTTTCATTAATGACCTTGTGTGACGACTGGGTAGGGGATAAGAGAGGCCTGGGGCAGCCCACTGCAACTCTGGACCTCAGGGGGGCTGTGCCCACCATGGCTCGGGACAGTCTCCTCCTCATGTTCCTCTCCCACTTCCCGGGTAGGAAGAGGCCTCACTTGTCCAGGGCAGCCCCCTAGACTGAGTCAGTCCCCTCTGGGTCTGCTCTCCCAGCAGCTCAACTATTGTTTCTGCTTTTTCACCTATGAGTGTCTGTGTCTGTAGGATCCCTCTCCCAGCCTGTGCTGACTCATCGCCCTCCCTCTCTGCATCTCTGGGAACATCTGGCAGACTCACCTTCACCCTGAGCAGCGCCTTCAGTGTTGAGAGTACATATACTGGTACCAGCAGAAGCCAGAGAGCCCTCCCCAGTGTCTCCTGTACTGCTCCTCAAGTACAAAGTTGGGATCTGGGGTCCCCAGTTGCTTCTCTGGGTCCAAAAATCCTTTGGCCAACGCGGATGTTCTGCATATCCCTGGGCTACTTCTCTTAGATGAGACTGACTATTACTGTCAAATAAGTTATGTCAGCAATTTATACTTACACAGTGTTCCAGACCTACGGGCAGGCGAGGCTAAACCCTACCTGTTGCTTTGCCCCCGACAGATTAGTCACCCCACTCCCCCTGGGTAATGGAGATGCAAAGTATTACTCAAAGCCCATCTCTTCTGAGCAGTGAGAGACCCTGAAGTGGTTAATCTCCTGCCAGAACCCTCAAGCGAGAGGCATCCCTTCCTTGGGAAATTAACCCCAAATTGGGGTTCTCTTCCTGCATTTATTTTCCAGACCAGGAAGTTATAGGAAGAGAACATAGGTGGGGTTAAAGTTTAAGTATAAAGGCTGGTAACTTTCAGTGAAACAAGCCAGATGACATTCCAGTAAGGCAATTAAGTGATCCATTAACAAAAGCCTGATCTTGGCAAACATTCCTTCTCCCTCCACCAATTTTCCAGTATCTTTACATTTCAATCAGTAACTAGTCTGTCCTTGAGCCAGCAACATTGCTGTGCCACAAATCTTTATCTTACACCAGAGAATTATAGCCTGAGAAAAATTTCCAGCCCTCCACAAGGTCAACATTTGAAACTGCAAGGCATTGGAAAACCAGGCGCTGGGAAGTACATTTGCTTTAAGAATATTCCACACCTACCTAAGTTCTTCCTGCCTGTGCAGTCACCGCTGCACTGCCTAGGATCAAGTGTATCTCAGGAATTACTTCTGTTGTCATTCATTCAGGTGGCACCTAATTTTTCTAGCTCCTATGGATGTAACAATCTCTGTCTCTCTCTTTCTCTTAGGTAGAATGCTCATTTGATCCATTGCTAATACCTTCTGACCATGATCCTGTCTGCAGTGGCCCATATCTATTCTCAGGGCTCAGTACTTTACAGGGAGATGGTGGATGAGGAAGAAGGTGGTTGGCCCCACCCATGCCCAGCCCAGGCTCTAGGCCTTACTCAGAGGTGTGTGTGATCTGAAAGCTTCTGGTCAGTCACTAGGTCCAGCACCCCAAGCCCGGCTTCACTGACCAGCTCCAGTGGTGACGTCACCTTCCCCTACAACTGCTCATTCTAGCCTGCCTGTGGGAACTATTCTTTCTTTCCCAGGCCTCAAAGGAAACAGATCTCTGTGCCTCCAGGGAGGATGAGCAAACAGTCTTCTCCACAGTGTCCTGCGACTGTGTTTGTGACCTCTCAATGTGCACAGGGACACCCAGCCTCAGGCTCGCTCCCCCACAGTGTCAGGTCCTGTAACAACCTCCTCTCTTCTGCACCCCAAGGTGATCTGATGCTCATACTCAAATGAAGATCTATCTCACAATTGTAATGAAAATAGAAATATAGCATAAAAATTTAGAAAATTTATAGCCTTCCTAGTAAGGAGTAAAAGGATGTGTGCGGAGAAAGTGCCAAGTTTGCTGGTGCTGTGGAGTGACCACGTAAACCTGTTGCTGAGGAGAGTAGCCCTGATCCAGGTGCTGTGCATCAGGTAATGGGAAAAAGACCCTGAAGGCATTTCAGAGAATTTCCAGGTTGCTGGTCTCATCACAGGCCCAGAGGCCTAGAAATACAGAATGATGTCAGGGAACAGACCCGGGGCACCCTTCATGACGTTCGGATGGTGCTCCTAGAACCCAGCTATTTTGGCTACTCCAGCTATGACTCTATTGGGCCCAGGTGCTGCTAGTTCCACTTCTTTGGAAGATACAAGGTGTAGTTCTTGGCAGCATCCACGTGGTAAGTCTATAGTCTCAAAGGGTGCAAGAGCTGTGGAGGCTTGTCAGCCTCGACCCAGATGACGAAGGATGTATCAAAAGCCTGGGGTCCCAGGTAGAGATTTGTTGCATGGGCAGAGTCACCTCCAAAACTATAAGAAAGAAATTTCATTTATTTATAAATTACCCAGTTTTATATATTCTGTTATAAGCAACAGAAATAGACTAATACACTAATGAAGGGTGAAGGTGGGGACAAGCGAGGAGGGTAGTGAGGCTGGGCCTGCTGTAATGGGACACAGCGTGTGATGACAGAGGAGGGGGACCCTTCAGATTCACACACAGGCTGAGCAGGGCTGTTATTGCCTCTGTCCTCCCACCCACTGGGGACAGGACACATCTCTCTGAGGGTCGGTCACTTGTAATCCCAACCACACAAAAATGTAAATGGGGAAAGAAGCAGAGGATGACTTCATGCTGAGGAGACCACATCTGTGCAGTGAGGACTGAGCTGTGGTGAGGTCCCTGCAGCCCAATAAGGAGCCCCGGGTGACGTGAGCCCTGCCCTGTGCGGAGACGGCATGTGCAAGGCAGGGACGATGTCCAGAGTCTCTCTGGTCAGCTCCAGGCCCTTCACCCCGGTCCGGGTCAACCTGGAATCTGAGGGGGTGCTGTGGGTGTGTCCCTGAAGGTCTGCGGGGATCTCAGCTGAGAAACCAGGTCCTGGCGCCCCGTCCTCTGTCCGCTGCTCTGTGCTCACTGGGGCCCAGCAGCTGGGCTTCCCAGGGCCCAGGAGAGGCTCCCCCACCCCTTCTCCATACTCAGCCTTCACCAACTTCAAGTCCAGGGACATCAGGGGAGGGAAATAATTGGCATGAAGGTTTGCTCTCTGCCCTTCCATGAGGGGAGAGGAGAAGAGAGACCTTGTGCAGTTCTGCTCAGTTGTGGGCTCAGGAAGCAGAGCCTGGGGGTCTCCACCATGGCCTGGACCCCTCTCCTCCTCACCCTCCTCACTTTCTGCTCAGGTGACTGGCTGTGGAAATCAGGAGAAGTAATTATGGGGGACACTTAGTGTTAAGTTTTCCCTTTGTCTTTTTGTGAGCATGGCGTGGGCAATAACCTCAGACTCACCTCTTTTTATCCCCATTTCCTCTGTTCCAGGGTCCTGGGGACA
This sequence comes from Cynocephalus volans, assembly GCF_027409185.1. Taxonomy (NCBI): domain Eukaryota; kingdom Metazoa; phylum Chordata; class Mammalia; order Dermoptera; family Cynocephalidae; genus Cynocephalus; species Cynocephalus volans. Next base: position 205,767,926 of record NC_084461.1, read on the forward strand.
GTCTGGGCTGACCTAGGAAGCCTCAGTGTCAGGGCCTATAAGACAGAAGGTCATCTTCTCCTGCACTAGAAGCAGCAACGGTGTTGGAGCTTGATCTATGGGCTGGTGACAACAGGTTTCTCGCGGTGTCCCTAAAACCATAATGCTTGGAATTTCTCAGTCTTCAGGGACCTCTGATTGCTTCTCTGGCTCCAAGACTGGCAACACAGCCTCTCTGATCACCTCAGGAATCCAGCCTGGGGATAGGCTGATTATTCCTGTTCATCATGAGAAAACATGTTGCCTTAGTGCTCACACAGTGCTCCTGGCCCAAGGGGAAGTGAGACAGAGTCCTCCCCTCTGCCACATCTGCCCAGCCCAGGACCCTATTTTCATGGCCCATGACCAGCACTACATGAAGTCCGAGGCTGCTGATGCCCTTGCAAAGAACCCCCATGGGAATATGACCTTTGGAGGGAGGTCTTCCTGGGTCCCCTTCTCTTCGCAGAGCACATGGCTACAAACATTTTGTGCAACGATTTTGCATTATGCCATATCCCACCATATCTTCATATTCAAATTTTAAAAGCTTACAGTGCATCTTATCAATTAAGCATAAAGTAACTGAGAAAAGTGTGTCTTCTATAGAGAAAACAATAGTGGAAGTTATGAAAGGCTACAAAGATGCTCAGTACAACATAGACGTTCACAGGGTTCGCTGGTGATATCAATTAACACGGTAAAGATTCCAAGACCCTCAACACAATCTATCAATATATTGTATCAATAATTAAATCTACGTAGTGGTTTTTGGAGACTTTATTTACCAATCTCCAAACCTATACAGAATTGAAAAATAAGTAAGACCAGTTTGTGAAATTATTACAAAGAAATAGTAATTGAACTACATTAGAATTTTAAAGCATCGGGAAACGAAATTAATGAAGCAGGGAATTCAGAACCAGTAGGCCTGTCTGTGTCGAGCCTTTTGACAGTCTCAGTACAAATCAGAGACAACAGAATGGACTATATAGTGTACGCTTTGGGGATGCTTGCCTTCCTTTGAGAAGAAAAATAAAACCGTAACATATTTTCACCATTCAAAAAATCCAAATGTTGTCAAAACGAAAGAGAAAAGTAGTTATTCAAAGCCCATTGTTCTCTGTGGCTCTAAATTCACCTGCTGGGCTTTAAGCTTCACCCTCCGAGACATTTTTCTTTTTCAGAAAGAAATGAATCATCTTTGCAACCAAGTGTCTTTCTTAGCCTACTTTCTATCCATAGAAATTTGGGGGCCCGAAGACCTTTCTCCATTTTGAATTGTCTCAGCCCCTTTCATTTCAAGCCAAAAGTGTTATCTGTAGCAAACTTCTAGTAAAAATCTTTGTGGGCTTTCTGTGAATTGTACTGATATGTATTCTACAAAGTCTTATCTGTATTTTTTTCATACTTCTAATTTGGCAAGCAATCTTTACCTTTAGTTTATTCAAGTTCAATACAAGAACCTTAGGCCCTTTAATTTCATTTACACTCTCCCAGATTATATAATATCAAACACATAGGTATACCACATATTTACAGATAAGCACTTACACGTACATGTGTTCATATATACACACGTGCACAATCACATTCACACATAAATGCATTTACATTTCACCTGATATTATTATCATTTTTCATCTGTTACAATTTCCTTTGTGTTGACCCACATTTTCACTCTTTCTTTCCTAACTTTTAGGCTTACTTTCTAAGATTACTTGCTAATTTTTAGGCTTACTTTCTGAGATTATTTTTTATCTCACTGAAGAACAGGTTTAGAATTTTCTTGCTGCAGGCCTGCTGAGGAAAAATTGTATTAGTTTTTGATTCTCTGAAAAATAGTCTTTTTATCCTGATTTTTTTTTTCTTAAAATTTCATGAAGGTATAACTTACAGTAAAATTCACCAATCTCAAGTGAACAGTTCAAAGCATTTTCATAAATGTACGTGTTGTGTAGCCAATAGCCCAACACATGCTAGTCACAGCATTTCCATCACTGTAGGAGTCCTTAGATTTATTTCTAGCCAATCTAAGCATTTTAGTTACTGCTACTATGTAGTTTGTATATGAGACACCTCTCCTATAAATTGCAGTGAATTGTGTGTCCTTTTCCCACTAAACAGGCCCAGATAGAAAACTAAAGCCTGAGATGAGGTGGGAGCTGCCCCTGAGGAAGGGCCTCGCTCTGCTTTTGGGCAGGGAGCCGGCATCGGTCATGGCCATGGTGGAAGCAGCAGCCTCTGTCAGGCCACCTGTCTTCTGGTCATATATTATGGCCCTGGACCTGGACAGCTTCGGGCGCTGTGGGCCTGCCTCTCAGGGGTCTGTGAGGCTCTCAGCTGGGAAACTAGACATCTGACTCTGGTCTCTACTCAGGGCTCACTGGAGCCAGCAGCTGGGTCCTCTCTGGGCTCATGGCAGGAGCTCAGGCCCCTCCCCTTAGAAATGACACCAGCCACTGTGGCAGCACACAAGCCCAAGGATGGGTTTGGTTGGGCAGGGGAAGAGGAGTGCATTTGCATGAAAGGCCCCTCTCTCTCCTCTGGGTCTGGAGGGTGGATAAGAAAGACCTGTAGCATGTCTGCGTCAGCAGAGCCCTGGGGAGTCTGCACCATGGCCTGGACCCCGCTCTTCTTCCTCCTCCTCCTCCTTCACTGCACAGGTCAGGACAGTCCTCAGCATGCTGAGCCCCCATCACTGAAACTACTTCCTAAACTCATGCCAGAAATGTCCCCCCCCCCTTGTCCTTACTCTGGGCCACAAAAGCTTTCTGTGTTTTCAGGGTCCCTCTCCCAGCCTGTGCTGACTCAGTCGTCCCCCGCATCTGCCTCCCTGGGAGCCTCAGCCAAGCTCAGCTGCACTCTGAGCAGTGAGCACAGCACCTACTTCATTGAATGGTATCAGCAGCAGCCAGGGAAGGCCCCTCGGTACGTGATGCGGCTTAAGAGTGATGAAGCCACAGCAAGGGTGCCGGGATCCCCGATCGCTTCTCAGGCTCCAGCTCTGGGGCTAATCGCTACTTAACCATCTCCAACATCCAGTCTGAGGACGAAGCTGACTATATCTGTGGTGTATCTTATAACATTGATGGGACATTTGGGTAAAGCACAGTCACCCAGATGAATGGGGAAGTGGTACAAAAACTGTTTTCTCTATTCTGCTACCAATGCTGCCACATGGAGATAACGAAAAATTGTAGATAGTGAGAGGAAAAGCTTTAAAATCTTTGGCTGTTTCCAGAGGCTTTGTCAGGTATTCAGAGCCTGGGTTATGGGAGTAAGGGACAAGGAGGTGGAACTGACTTCACCACAGTGAAGTTGACAATGGATATGCAATAATCTACCAAAGAATAATAAAAAAGAAATTGCCATTAAGGTCACCCTGATAGCCCTAGTCCTGAAATTCAGGATTTTATTTCATTTTTTTCAAAAGAAGTGCTCCAGAACCACTTCTGCAATGGTACAGTAAGGACATCAGAAAACCTAATTAACCAGACTAGCAATGAGAACACTGATAAAAAGTGTCTTAATCAACTTTTTAAAACTTTGAACATTCACCAAAAGCTTGCAAAACCTGCATATCTCAGAAGCTTAGTGAACTCTAACAGACTGATCATCACTCTCATCTATAGGCCGTATGGATGTACCATAGAGTAATATCACGGAGAGATAAAACTTACTAAATTGTACTAAGACACATGGCTAAAGATAATTAAACAAAGACTGTGTCAGTTTCCGTTTTCCAGCCAGATGTAATATTTGGCAGTAAGTATAGCCCCCACACCACAGACAACTCTAAGACAGAACCCACTGCGTGCAACAACTGTTTCCAGACACTGAGCTCTGGAAACCAGGCAGAACCAGACTATGTGACCCCAGAGAAGGGAAGGATGTTCATGTGCACACACACACACGCCCACACAATGCACACACACACACACACAGACACACACACACACACACACACGGATGAGCCCAGCAGTGGATACGGTGACTTTCTGGAGGCACTTTTCGGCACAGAAGGAGGTGGGGACTCAACTGATGATGAGGGTCTCACTGAGCTGAGAACAGAGGTGAGAAGTCAAAGGAACAGAGGCGGCTGGGATTCTTGCTGCAAAATACCAGCGACCAGGCAGCTGCACAGGGCAAGGTCTCTGTACCTCTGCATAAAGCCCCTTTGGCTTTGGCTGAGCAAGAAGTGGCAACTTGCATGGGGGACTCAAATTTGATGAACAGGCATTGGGGGAAGGAAAAATATCTACTGCTTGGGATTCTCCTGCTTTTCCTGGCCTGCCTGTAGAAGGACTAACTGCTAATATTCTCCCAGTCTCAGTGTAAGCTATATTCACCACAAGACACCTTCTCATACTTACCCAACCCTAGAGGAGGTGACACCATACGAGATGACATCTTCACTGAGCCAGGGATGCAACTTTAAGTCTTCCTTGCATCTCGAATGCATCCAGAGGTTGCCTTGTAGGCTGGACTAAAAACCCCTGAAATAGAGATCTTACCTTCTTACTTCATGCCTGTATCCTTCCCCAGCCCCAAGCCCAGCATCTGGCAAATGGTTGGCACATGACGGGTATTTGAGGTGAGAACACATGTGCTATCTCCCTCTTACGATGGACAAACCTGGTGATGCTGGTCAAAGGCCAACTCTGAGTCAGGTGTTCAGAGATGTGTCAGGTGAGTTCCTGTGCAGTAACTTAGGGGCAAGAGGCACCTGCAGTTGACAGCTGTCATCAAAAGGAGGGCCTGAGGCAGTGTGAGAAATAAACTTTGGGGTAGACATGACTATAGCATGTGGCATCCTTTGAGTCTCCAACTGAATCCTGGGACTTTACAGGCACCTCTGGGCCAGCAAAGGGGAGAAAACACTCAGTCACAATGTACAATGTTCTGTTGGAGCTGAGTTTCCCACCGCCTGATCCAGAGCCCTGCCTGGGGAGCTCATGTGCATGAAAAGCCCTGTGCAGAGGGTAAGAGCATCTGGAGAGCAGCTTCTGTGTAAGGACCGGAAGGACGGAACTTGGGCGGCTCCACCATGTCCTGGGTTGCTCTTCACCCTCCTCATTGTCCTCACAGCTGTGGGCAGTGGTCAGCACCTTTACAGGGAACAGCGTCTCCCAGACATAATCCCCTATCCTTTCTCCTCCAGCAACCTTTCACCTGCCTTGTAACTAAAACTTTAATGAGGACGTGTGTTTTCAGGCCCCTCTCCCAGCCTGTGCTGACTCGGCTGCCCTCTGTATCTGCCTCCCTTGTCAAACTCACCTGCACCCTGAGCAGCAGCTACAGCGTCTCGAGTACCTACCGCGTGGACTGGCAGCAGCAGAGCCCAGGGCAGGGCTCCTGGTTGTGCTGCGAGTGGGCAGTAGTGGTATTGTGGGATCCAAAAAAGCACAATTCCCAGTCCCTTATCAGGTTTGGGCTGTAGCCTGAATCACTACTTGACCATCCTGAACGTTCAGGAAGAGGACCAGGGCTGACCACCACTGTGGGACAGAACATGGCAGTGGGGGCAGATCTGTGTGACCCACAGTGACACAGGCAGAGCGGAGGTGAAACCAGAACCTCTCAGCTGATCTTCTGTCTCCCCACTTCCCTCCCATTGGCCTGACTCACAGGTCAGAGGGGAATCTCGTCACACCGCCTTGAGAGTTTTACTTTCCCAGACATTTTAGTCATTGACCACCTGCGTGACGGAAGGATCTACCTTTCCAAACCCTACCTGGTCTCAGTCTACACTAAGTGTTTTCCATGTTGCAAAATATTTCCTTAAGCACCTTTTGAAACATGAGAATTTGTACATGGACATGTCTGGTTGTCACCACTCACCTGGTGGGGTTTTAGTGTTCAGGTTGGGATCCATTCACAGGTGCCATTCACAGGTGCACTCACAGCACAAACACCATCTTCAGCTCCTCTGTTTCCTTTATCCTCCATCAACGTTTGTAAGCTGCACACACCATAAAGGACACTAGATGTTTCCCCGGAGACACACAACCTTGACCTTGACCGTGATCCCCATGGTCCTGTGTACACACATGGTCCACCTGCATTCACCCACTTCCCATCAGCTCCACGTGCACAAGGGCTCACAGTGTGTGTGTCTCTGTGTATAAAATACAATAAGAAAATCTTCAGACACATGAGAGTGGGGTAGCCAGGCTTACTCTGCCCCTGAGGCCTTGGGAGGGGCATCCACCACCCCCTACAAAAAGATGTGCTTTCCACGCAGGAGAGAAAGCTCTGGGGGAGTCAGTCCCTGTATTCAGGGCACAAGAGGACATGACCCTGCTCTGAATGGCTCTCATGGCCCCAGGATGGAATGTGGATGGTGAGGAGGACAGGAGAGGCCCTGCTGGGCTGTCAGTCTCCACTGTCTGCAGGACTAGACCTTGGGTGTCTCACTCACCACTCAGAGGAGGCCCAGGCATTGTAGAAAATCCACGTTAGCTTGAGCTGTGATGTGGAGCAGTGTGTTATAGTGATGCCCACTACGTATATCCAGTATTACTGCTAAAAGGAGAGGAAATTTGGTAGAAATCTTTCAGTTATTATACTTTTCATATGGAGAATTTCATAGTTATTGAATTTTAAGTTGGGCAGTCGATTCCACTTCTCGTATTCTCTGAGTGTAACTGAGTAAGGTTGAATGTTTTGCCGAAAATCACTAAACCAGTTGTGACAAACAAAAATAAATAAATTATTCATAGTCACAGTTTTCAAATTAAAAGAATATGAAAACTATTTCTCCAGGTTCTCTACTGAGTCACAATGTCCCTATATAGAAATCATTAAAGCTACAATTTTGAATTCAAATGCTATCATATCTCTATTTATATCACTTTATCCTGGATGCCTGGTTCAGTTCAAGGACTAGAGTTTTATCTTCCGATTTGGGAAGATTAAATGTTTACAGATAAAATAATAATGCAACTTAAAACCACTGCTGTGGGATAGTTTAAAAAAAAGAAATAAACAACAATCAATTTAGCTTACACTGGAAAGATTAAAACATAAATAAATGTATGTGAAAATAGTTAACATTCATTGCTTTATACAAAAGAAGTGAAATACCAATGATGAATTTATGTTATAAATTATACACCAATGAAGTGATCTGATGTTTGAAGCATCTTCGCTGTGGGTTGCAACACCTTAACTAGTCATTTATGTGCATGCTTGCAACTCCCAAAGAGCAGGGCCCATTCTAGGACTGAGAATCTACAGGAACTATGCACAGTATATTGGAATCACAACATCTAGGAAACAGACCATTGATGTTTGAATGGAGACAGTCACATCCAAAAATCCAGAATAGATGGATATTAGTAGAGAGTTTTGTAGTAAATGAATTCAAGATCATCTTTAAGTATGACCATAAGGGGAAAATGTGACTTAGTAGAGAGCCTGGAAGATTATTTCTCACGTTCCTTTAATTTGAAAACCTGGCAAGCTGCAGAGACCAGCTGGGCTCATAGGCCTCTGGGCCATGGGGAGGTGTGTGCTCTGTGAGCATCAGGGTGTTCTGTGGGACTACCCTGTGGTCCCCATACAGCTGCTCAGTGAGGACCACTCAGTCAAAGCAGCCTGGGCCTGGGGTTGGACCCTGAGCTCACTGATGGGGACTTAGCAACTGTGTCCTCTGGCCTGGCAGAGTCCCCTGAGCAGGGACCTTTTTACTTTCTCAGCAGGTGCTTCCTGCCAGGGCTCCCCCAAGGGGCACAGCAAACCTTCATTCTCTTCAGTCTGCAGTGTGAGCTGAGCTGCAGTGCCAGGGCTCAGACAGGGGCTGGGCAGACACTGGATGGAGACACATTGGCATGGACAGCCCCTCCTCCGGCAGAGGGTGGGAAAGAAAAGGAAGCCTGGGGCAGCCCAGCCCCACTGTGGAGGTCGGGGCTATGTGAGTCATGGACTGGACACCTCTCCTTCTCGTGCTCCTCTCTTATTGCACAGGTGGGGACAGTTCTCAGAGACCTGGGGCAGACCTCCAGTTGCATTGGTCTCTCTGGCACAGATCACTGAGAAATAGTAGCCTTGTCTTTGCTCCCTGGTCCATGTTTGTCTGTGTGTGCAGGTTCCCTCTCCCAGCCTTGCTGACGCAGCCGTCCTCTCTTTCTGCCTCTCTGGGAACATCAGCCAGACTCACCTGCACCCTGAGCAGTCGCTTCAGTGTTGGTAGCCATGGGATATTCTGGCACCAGCAGAAGCCTGGGAGCCCTCCCTGGTATCTCCTGTACTATCACACAGACTCAGATAAGCACCAGGGCCCTGGGGTCCCCAGCCCCTTCTCTGGATCCAAAGACGCCTCGGCTAATGCTGGAGTTCTGCACATCTCTGGAGTGCAGCCTGAAGATGAAGCTGACTGTTACTGTCATGTCTGGCACAATAATGCCTATCACAGTGACACAGAGAGATGGGGAATGAGACAAAATCTTCACTCTGCTCAGGGAACTGGGTTATTATTTTTTCCGGCATTAAAATAACTTTCATGTACAGTAATTACATCTGGAAGTAGCTTCTGGCTACAGAGACTTCTCTTCCCAATTTCTTATTCAATTCTTTTGAAGTCTCAGACAAGAAATAAGTAAGCACAAACAAAAATCACGAAAACACTGAATATTTGTCCAGTGAAAGAAGCAAACCAACCTCTCTAGCTTTCTTGCTCAGAGTGCTCTGACACTGTATGGACGTCTATTTACAATCATTTTACCTTCTTCACTGAATGACTTATTGATCATTGTATAGTAACCTCTTTGGTCTCTTGTGACAGTTTTTGAGTCAAAGTCTATTATTTGTCTGATAAAAGTATACCCACCCCTTCTCTTTTTTGGTTACCATCTACATGAAGTATATTTTTCCATCTCTTCATTTACTGTTGCCATTTTATTAACGGTTTCTTGACTGTTTTGTATCTCCCTAGCTCCTTTCTCTCTCTCTCACTGTCTTCCTTTGTGACATGGTGGTGTTTAATAGTGGTTTGCTTTGATAATTTTCTCTTTATCATTCGTGTGTCTACTAGAGTTTATCTTCTTTGTGGTTACAATGAAACTACATGAAGTAACTTTTAGTTATAACAGTCTATTAGATGTTGGTGATAATTTCAATCACATAAAAAAATCTACCTTTTTACTTTACTCCCAACATTTATCGTTACTGATGTCATAATTTACGTTGTTTTATATTAATTATTTATCCCCAAATTCCTGTAGCAACAATTATTTTTAGATTTTTGTCTTTTAACTTTCATACTAGAATTAAAGGTGATTTATGCACCACCGTGGATGTATTACAGGATTCTGAATTTATCTATAGCAGTGAGTCATATATGGTCATATGTTTTTATATTACTAATTAGAGTCCTTTTGTTTCAAATTGAAGAACTACCGTAAGCATTTCTTGTAAGGCAGATCTAGCGGTGATGAACTTCTTCCGATTTTGTAAGCACAGGAATGTGTTTTTCTGTCCTTTCATCTTTGAAGGACAATACTACAAGTATACCATACTGGTTGGCAGTTTTTTCTTTCCTTTTTTTCTCTTTTCTTTTCTTTTTGTTCCTTTCAGCACTTTGGATATAATATACCACCGTATTCTGGTGTGCAAATGTTTTGCTGATACATTTGCTGATAATGTTCTGTGCGTTCCATTCTATGTTATGACTTACTTTTCCCTATGTGTTTCAAACTTTTCTTCTCTTCGAAATTTGGGACTTGGTTATAATGTGTCTTGGTTTGGTTTTTGAGTCAACTCCACTTAAGGACCATTGATCTTTTTTTTTTTTTTTTTCTTTTTTTTTGACCCGTACGGGGATCGTAACCCTTGGCTTGGTGTCGCTTGCACCGTGCTCAGCCAGCGATCGCACCGGCCATCCCTATATAGGATCCGAACCCGCGGCCTCAGCGCTCCCTGCACCGCACTCTCCTGAGTGAGCCACAGGGTCGGCCCAAAGACCATTGATCTTTACGAACATGGATGTCTGTGTCCTTCCAGAAAAAGTTGTTGAATCTTGTCAAATGCTTTTTATGCAACAATTGGGAACATCATCTGCTTTTTGTACTTTGTTATTCTAATGTGGGGCATCACATTGATTGAGTCACATACATAGAACCATTTTTGGAGGGAATGGGAGAAGGAGAGAGGTTGGACAAGGGGCATAAAGAATAATTACGATTTGTAACAATATCTATGCTAGTAATATTGCTTTAATCAACATATCTCAATGTTCGACCCCCAAAATATGTATAATCGACTTTGATTCAATAAATAAAATAAATTTTTTAAAAAGAACCATTTTTGCATTTGAGGAATAAATCTAAATTCGTCATGTTATGTAATCCTTTTAACATTCTTTGAATTTGGTTTGATTATCTTTTTTTTGAGGAGTTTGGTATATACAACATGGACATTGGTCTGTGGTTTTGTGTGTTTGTTTTGTTTTCTTGTAGTGTCTCTGTCTGACCTTTGCTATGACAATAATGCTGGCTTCATAGAGTAATATTGGACGTGTTCCCTCTTAAATTTTTTGCAAGATTTTTAGGAGAATTTGGGTTTGTCCATCTTTAAATGTTTGGTAGCATTCTCCCAAACCATCTGGTCATGGGTTTTTCTTTATTGAGAAGTTTTCACTACTAATAAAATCTACTTACTGTTTGTGTGATTTCTTCAGATTTTAATTTTTTCATGATTCATGTGCATTTTCTTTTTCATTTATTCTGAATTATCTAATTTATTGGCACTCTTTTGATCATAGTATTGTATTATACTCCTTTTAATTTCTTTGACATTGGTTATAATGTCCAGTGTTTGTTTCTGATTTTGTTGTTTGAGTCTCTCCCTCTCTCTCTCTCTCTGTCTCTGTCTCTGTCTCTCTCTCTTCCTCTCTCTATTTTTGGTTAACATAGTTTAGGGTTTGGGAAAATTGTTGATTATTTTTTTAAAAGTAACTTTTGGTTTTGTTAATTTTTGTGTTGTTTTCCTGTTCTCAATTTTATTCATCTTTGTTCTAATATTTATTATTTTTTCTTTCTTGAAGCTATGAATTTAGGTTTTTATTATTTTCGAAGTTCCTGAGGGCTAAAGTTACGCTGCTAATTCGAAATTTTTTTAAATGTAGATATCCAAAGCTGTAAAGTTCCCTCTTAGCACTGCTTTTGCTGCATGTCAAAAGTTTTAATATGCTCCATTTTGTTTCCATCAGTCTCAATATATTTTAAAATTTCTCTTGTGACTTCTAATTGACCAAATTTTTTTCAAATATAGCATATTGCTAAATTCAAAGATATCTGTAGAATTTCCAGGTTTTTATTTTACTGTTGGATTTGAGTTTGATTTCACTGTGTTCTAAAAAAGTACGTTGCATAACTTCAATCTTTTTGAATTTGTTAAGAACTCTTTTTGTGTGACCTAACATGTGGCCTACCCCAGAGAATGTTCTTTGAGCCTTTGAGAAGAATGTATATTTTGCTGCTGTTAGGTAGGGTGTTCTGTACATGTCTGTTATTACCCATTATTTTATAACATTGTTCTTGTCCTCTGTTTCTTTACTCATCTTCTCTGTGAATATTTTTTCTATTATTTAACGTGGGGTATTGAAGTCTTTTATTATTATAGTGCTGCTGTCTTTCTCTCCATTCTGTTCTGTGCAAGTTTGATTCATAGACTCATGTGTTTTGAGGATTGAAGCATACATGTTTATAACTGTAGAACCATCTTGGTGAATTGAAACATTTATCATTATATAAAAAATAATTAAGCTAAATAAACAATTAAGCTAAAAAAAATAATTCAAGTTAGTATATTTATCCATGTATTTACCTTTCCTTGAAAGCCTCGTATTTTTGCATGGCTTTGTGTTTCTCTAAACTTTCCATTTTTTTTTTTTCTGTTAAGAGCAGCAATTCTTGTACAGCAGGTGTGTGATAAGAAACCCCATCAGGATGTGTTTATCTTGGAGAGTCTTACTTTGCCTGTTTCTTAAAGGGTAGTTTTGCCAGACACAGTGTTACTACCTGATTGGTTTTTATTTGTTTCTTTCTTTTTTCCCTATTCTTCCAAGGATTTTGAATATATCATCCCACTCAATTTTGACATGCAATATCTATGCCAGAATACTTGCTGATGAACTTATAAAAAGTCCCTTGTATGGGATATGTTCCCTCTTGCTGTTTTCAAGATTCTCATTCACTTTGATTTTAGTCAGTTTCCTGATAATGTGTCATAATGTAGTTAGTTTTGGCATTACCCTAGATGGAAATTTTTTTGCTTCTTGCATCTGTATTTCCACTTTTTTTTGTTATTTGAGAAGATATAGGGAGTTATTTCCTTAAATGAGGTCTTTGCTCATTTACCTCTTGTTCTTCTGTGATTTCCCTAACGTCTATACTGTTTTACTTAATAGTGCACTATGATTCTTTATTTTTCCTGATTAAGCCTATTTTTGAATCCATTTAATTTGAATCCGTTTAGTTATTGTATTATTCTACTCCAGAACTTGTGTTTGGCTCTTTATAGTTTCTGTTCCTTTGTTAATATTCTCAATTTATTCATGCTTAGTTTCCATGGTATTGTTTAGTTGTTTCTTTTATTTGACTGGGCATCTTCATGACACTTATTTTAAATTCTTTGTAAGGTAACTTATAGATTTGCATTTCTTTACAGTCAGTGTGATTTTTATTGTTTTAGGGTCATTGTTGGTAATTGCTCTGATTTTTAATTTTTTAGGGTCATGGTTGGGAAATCTGATAGGGCCAGATTTCCATGTATTTTTGTATTTATTGTAATCTTTTGCTGGAATATGGGCATTTGAAAAAATAACCACCTGGCATAGTCTTTTTATATTGGCCTTGGGCAGGGCAAGATCTTCATTTTCCATATAGCCACAGGTTCTAGGGACTTTCAAAACTTCTCTGATGTTTTCTCCCCTTTGTCATTTGCCTGTGGATTGGAGCTGTAACTTGATGCTTTCTTCTTTCTTCAATATCTTCTAAATTCCACACAGGCCTGTGAATGTTCCCTTCAAGCAACATATAATCAGACCTTTAGACAGCCTCTAGACAAGCCAGATTGATGGATAATAGGTCTACTCTTTTGTTTCTGTCCAGAGGGTAAAACCCTGGTATTGGGACATGTCATCCTATTTATCCCTCACTGTGTACCACATGGAGGGAAGTGAAGGGCAAATATATGAAATGCCCTGAATTTTCATACCCCTTCTAATGCAAGCATTTTTTGCAATTACCTTGGCTTGAATGCTGTAGATTCTCAACTACTTTCTAGAGATCTCACAGAATTATTTTGATCTATATATTCTTATGAACTCTGTGTGTCTCTGTGGGGAAAAGATGGCTTTGAGCTTCCTAGTTTACCATCTTCATGGTACATTTTGAAAATGTTGACTCCTACTAAAACAGAAATTAATAGAGTTAATGCAGCAGAGTTCCCACCTGATCACAGAGAAATTGAAGGCTGTAAAAGAGAGTATTTCAGGTAAGATGTCACATAGAAGAGCAACCAGTTTAAATGGTTTAAATACCTGGTGGCCCTAAAGAGGAGGGCAGTGGACCCACTGAGTCAGCTGGTGGTGATGACGTCACGTGGGTGGAGGACAGACAGAGAATAGTGTGTGCCGAGTAGAGAGATGTGGAGATCAATTTCTCAGATAACTTTACTGAGATCATGTGGGACCATTCCCTGCTGTGGGACTGTGTTAGTCCATTTCGTGTTGCTATAAGAGAAATACCCGAGACTGGGTAATTTATAAAGAACAGAGGTTTATTTGGCTTATGATTCTGGGACAGCTGCATCTGGAATGGGCCTCATGCTGTTTCTACTCATGATGGAAAGCAGCAGGCAGCTGGCGGGTACAAGCACATCACATGGAGAGAGGAAGCAAGAGAGAGAGAGGAGGTTCCAGGGTCTTTTATACAGCCAGCTCTCGAGGGGAATAATAGAGAGAGAACTCACTCGTATATCCCCCGCCCCCAGAGAGAGCATTCATCCATTCATGAGAGATACACCCCCATGACTCAAACAGCTTCCAGCACTGCCATACTGGGGATCAGATTTCCACGAGTTTTGGTGGGGACAATGCATCCAAACTCTATCAGGGATATTCAGGGAAAAGTTCCATGAGAATGAGGCCCTTCTTATTTCTAGAGAAAGAACAGATAAGACTCAGCATGCTGTAGTGACAAGTTTCTGACCCCCCCCCCCGAGCAGCTATTTGTGCTGTCTGTCTACAGTGGACCTACACACTCCCCAAATCCATAGGGATTTCACATCTCACACGTGTCCTGATGATACATTGGTCTATGATATTCAAGTTATACTTTCATTGCACCATTGCATGTAACACAAAGAATCGGAACAGCCTAAATAATTCCAGTAATGAACTAAGTTAGAAAATCAATGATTCAATGAGGGTGTGTTTGATGTAGGGAAAGGGGAAGCTGTCTGTGACTTACTAAGTAAATAAAACAGTCCAAGGAATTGTGTGTCATAAAATCCTGTTATTTGCAGCAATATGGATAGAACTCAGCTCCCTTTACCTGGATGCCATGTTTTTTCTCCATTCTAGGGACATTTTTAAGCATTATTTATTTGAATATGCTTTTCATCTCCTTTGGGTGTGAAAGTCACGCAGAGGTTATTTCACTTGAAGGAGTACCATAATTGGTGAGATTCTGTTTCATTTTGTGTTGTCCATTTCTCTTGTGGCTCCTCATGATATAATTCTGTATGTTCAGTTTTTGGGCGCACTGATTCTCTTTTCTGTTTGATCCAGTCTGCTCCTGGAGCTTTCTGTTGAGTTTTTCAGTTCAGATAAAATACTCTTTACTTCTAGAATTTCTATTTGGTTTTCTAAAAATTCATTCCATTCCTTTGTCAAGTTTCTCATTCCTTCCCTAGATTGTCCTCCACATGTTATTTAATTTGCTATTTGTGTTTTCTCGTGACTTGCTGAATACCTTTATCGGGATTTATTTTGAATTCTCTGTCAGTCATTTCGTGAATCCTCTGTTCTTCTGGTTTCATTGCTGGTTCTTTGTTGGTTGCCTCTGGTGATGTTACATTTCTCTGTTCTTTTCAAATCTATGTGCCTTTACCTTGATGCCTGTGCATTTGAGGGGATAGCAACCTCTTCTAGGTTTTAAAGATGTTCTTTTGTGGTGTTCAATCATTACTGCTCAAAATCAGAATTTTTCCTGTGCTTTGCCATTTTCTCCATTCTGTGTAGAATTAATAGCAACCACCACCAGTTAAACACTGCACTGGAAATAATTTACTCTCTTGTGGTTAATTTTCATGTCGTAGAAAACTCTGTGTGGACCAGAACATGAATGCTATGCCTGAGCTTAATTGCTGACTTGCTCATGTCTCTCAGATGGAGGAAAACATTTTGTGTGGATCAGATTTAAATTGTCTATCTTTTAGTCACTTCCAGGTTATGTGGGGACCCAGCAAAAGCAACTGGGCTTTGTGGAATATCTGTCCCAGGACTGAATCTTTCCCACAAACTGTGCTCCCTGCAATACCGTTGCACTGATCAGTCTCCAGTGTGTGGGTTGGAGACAGATCAGCTGCAGAAGCTGCATTTTGATACCCCTAGTGGATCAGTCCACTGCTGCCCCATACACTCCCAAGGGGCAGGCCCCAGAGGAGCCACCCATTGACACCCACAGACTTCTGGGCAAATAAGACACTCACCTCCTGCTCTCTCCGCTCACGTCTGAAATAGCAGGTTTGTTGGGCCTCTAAGTGTACTATGCTCTGCTGGTCCTAAAGTTAGGAGACGGGACTTTCTGAAGCGAATCCTCCCTCCCATCTGCTGCAGCCCTCCCTCCCGTGGGGGCACAGGGGAAGCTTAATAGCAGCTTTTGCTGGCCTGAGAAATGGAATGGGGCACTCTGAAGTGACATACATATATATTGTTGTTGCTGTTGTTAGCGGTCACAGCACCCTTCTCCTCTGTCGACTCCAAGTACCTTCACACAAAGGGCACTGCTGGCCGTGGCTTAATCATCTCCAGGTAGCTCCTCAGTGTGTTGATAGCTGCTGTGTGTGCTGTGCCATGCCAGTCCAGGGACTGATCAGAGTAATCTCTTCTACTACTCGCCACGGTCTTCCACACCTTCGCGAGCTCAGCAGTTCTCTCCTCCTCCTTCCCTGCTTTCCAGTGGTTTCAGGATGTATTTTTTTTGGGGGGGGGTATTTTAACAGCAGCAAGATGGTCTCCTGTAGGGGAGGAAAATGCTGGTGGTGGGTATTGTCTATTCTGCCATCTTCCAAAGAATTACCAATACTTTTCCTATCTATCAGTAGACAATATAGAGGACGAGATATAATTGACACAAACACAAATGGATTTGCCCTGAACTCTATACCCAAAGGAGCTGGATCACTTGCAGTTTTCACAAAACAACCCATTAATGCATTATTTTGGTGACAATCAAGTTATTTAAACAAAATGAGCAATAGCTGGGAAGTACATTAAAGTCTTTTTAAAGACAAAAGTGTTTCCTGGCAACAGTGGGCCAAATCCTATGAAGTATCAGAAACCCATTCAATCAGTGAATCCACTAATCCACTAGGGCTTCCTCAGTATGTGGTTTTTTCAGAAATATCTTCTAAAATAAAATACAATTTATGACATCTCATAATTCAAACTCCCCCAAAAGAATCATAACACTTTGGTAGGCCTGTTTTCGTTGTGGAAGCTCATTTGCCACAGGTGGGAAAACTTCTCTGACACAGTTTCAGATGATATTGGAAGACAGTAGATTTGAAGGGTTACAGGGCAGACAAGTGTTCTGCATGCTCTGTATGAGGCAACACCTCCTGCCATTGGAGACATTTGACCTGCATTAGGAGAGTTACCTGTCATGAAAAAAGAAAAGGAAAAAGAATACCATGTGGAGTGTGTGGCAAGCTCTAATGAGATACGCATAAGGTAGACCATTAGGGTGAGCACTAGTGAAACAAACATCATTCAGAATAAATTCTGGAATGCTACTGGGCCCAACAGAGATCCAACTTGTGACCAAGGGACAGTGAAAAGACCATGTAGCCAGATATACACAATATTAGCTAGGTTTCTGGGGAGCCTAAGTTAAGAAACCAGGAGAGCCCAAGATCCCAGCTCTTCGACTCAGCAGAGACAGCCACTGAGTGTGAACTGCAGTAAGGAAGAAATGGAGGTGGGAGTGCTCTGAAGCCTCCACATCCCAAATTCCTTCACCAGTTTCTTGTCTGCAGTCTCCCAGGTGCCATATGTGACCTTCTGATGGAACCACAAACTCCAGACATGAGAAAGGTGTCAGGGGAAAGACCTGCAGGAGGGGAACCTTCCAATAGTGACGTCCCTCCAGGACAATAGAGGGCACTGTGAGCAGAGCCCTGGGGAAGCATGGACAGCTGGGAAGTAGACGCCCTGGCCCTGGGTCCCATGAACACCTGCTCACTAATGTGTAATAACTCAGTAGCTATGATGTGGCCAAGGTGCTGAGTCCTCCTTGGAGGGGAGCTCATTTGCATGAAAGCCCCTCCTGCACAGGGTGTCGGGAGTTATAATAAGAGCTGTAGGGGCTGACTCTGGGGTGAGCAGTTTTGTAAGCACAGCACTGGGCATCTCCAACATGGCCCGGCCTCCTCTCTTACTCACACTTCTGGCTCAATGCACGGGTCAGGGGGGTTGTCTGGGCTGGGGTGGGGGAACAGAGGCGACACTGATCCTTCATGTCCCTGTCTCCCCTTCTGACCTTCTGGTCTCTCAGTAGCCACTTCCCAGCCTGTGGTGACTCAGGAACATTTACTGTCCACAACTCCTGGAGGGACATTCACATAGCTCTCGTGCTCAATTCTCAAGAGTTGATAACCAAACAAAATGAAAGGCTTTGACCTTTGGCAGTGGCAGAGGCAGAAAATAGTGGGTCTTATGGGAAAAATAGTCTCTGAATAGCAAATCAAGACAAGATAAATATCATACTCAAAACCCATAGACATAATAACTCTTTTAATTATGCCATGAAAAGGTGAAAAGAACATATATATTTATTATTTCTGATCCCATACACCTATCTTCAGATAAAGCAACAGGCATAACTTGATTTCTCCCTGGAACCCTTTTCCATTGCATCCTGTATCCAACAGTTTTCATCTACAAGGAGAGTCTTCATCGTCTGGAATTACACCTGTTGTCAATTCCTGTGTTATATCTTTAGAGTCAAACATCAGCAAAAAAAGTCATTAGAGAGAGGAGCTGACCCATCCCTCCCACGGCAGTTGAGGCCTCGCTGGCTCACACAGAAACACCTGCTCTTTCCTCTGCTTTCTCAGAACTTCCCCGGGCCATGTGGGTTGAGGCCTTCAACAAGGCATTGCTCACATCTGCAGAACGTAAAATCAGATAGGGGACCCTCTTTCAACTTTTCACATGCCCACATCCTCTGGATCATTACAGCTCTCACTACAATCTTATCCACCTGAAATTCCAAGTGTAATGGACAGATGCTGAGTTACATGAGTTCAATAAGCAAATCCCGTGCCAGGCTCAGAGCTGCTGCCCAGACACTGTTCTGTGAGGAAGGGAGTGTTTTCTCTGTGCTGTAGATACAGGGCTATTGGGCACTTGAAATGTGATTGGTGTGATGAGGTATATAATAATTAATATTATTTATTTTAACTAATTTAAATACAAACAGCCTCATGTGGCTAATGACCACCATAGTAGAGAGGCAGCTCTGCAGGTACAAAGATGACGAAGACAGAACTTCCCTCCACTGGGTTTTCCTTGGATTATAGTTTACTGGTCTGGTGTTAGCATTCATCAAACGGTATTTCCTGAGCGTGTGCACAAGTGCCAGGTAATTTGTGAGACCCGGGGGATGCTAAAACAGTAAGTCCAGCGTTCAGGTTCTAGAGGGATTCCTAGCAGGACCCCTTGTAGACAGAAGAACCCAGAATCAGGGAGGCTCTTCAGTCTAAATTCAGCAAGACAGCTCCACCTTTCTTATCACCTAGATTTTTTTCTCACTCTTGAGCCAACCTGCAATTACAAAAAGCACTGAGAATCAGGTGATTCTGTGTGTTGCTGGAAAAGGTCTTCTGTTTCTTGATTAATTTAGAAAAACAGATGGGAAACTGTCATCCAGTTAAAGATGCCAAAAGCAAGTGCAGAGGACACATGAGGAAAACGCATGAGCTTTTCAGGAGGATGTATCTCTCAAGTCCGTGTTGGTTGGCAGTTACAGAATTCCTGATCCCTGGAGGGATGTTGGTGCTAGGCTGCGCCCCTCTGCCCCTCCCTTACAGTTTTCAAGCTGATGCTGCCATTGCGAGAGCACTCCTGAGTCAGGTGTCAGTTGTTAAGTGACTCACAATCATCACACCTACTGCCACCAAAACTGTGTGTATCATCTATGAAGTACATTGTCATATTTTCATACATGGATTAATTTGAAAATAAAAGACAATGGTACTTCAAAAACTTGAAACTGAAAAAATAGACTTGAAAGCTAATATCAACCTTTCCATGAACATTTTGAAGTAACCTTATAAACCAGAGAAAAATCATGTTTATCTCAGACAAAGACAGACAGCCTTACCTCCGTGTTAGAGGAACCTCTTCCTCCAACAGACCCTCAGGAAGCTAAGAGGACACAGAGTCACTGTCACTGCACTGGTGGTGTTGCTCATGAATGGCTCAGGGAGATTTTTCGCTGTGGATATAGGATTAGAGTAAATGGATGTAGTTGGTTCACCATGCCGGACTGAGCTGCTGCTGGACCATCCCACGGGGAGGAAGAAGCCCGGAAAAGAAGAGGAGGAGGAAAGCAGTGAGCTGGAGAGTCCTCAGCTGCGGAGCTAAAGGCCACATAAATCAGTATGAAATGTTCTCTGTACAAAGGCACTAAACTCTATGCTATTATTAAATACGTCCCCATCCCTCCTCCTGCCCATATTGAGCTCCAGCTAAATTGTCACTGTCTCCGTGATGTCTCCCAAGACCGTTTCAGCCTCCCTGGACCCACACGTGCTGCTGGTGCATTTCTCCTCTATTGTGTTAGGTTTGCAATTGATTAAAAGCAAAGTTACATTGGGGGACTGGATTTAATTCCAGGAAAATCATTTTAGTTTATTTCCCAATCCATTACCGGAAAAATAATGAATTTTAGACAAAAGTAGATGAAGATGTTCTACATGGTGTCTTGATACTCCCAAAATCGGTGGCCCATCGGAAGCATATGGTTCTCAATGTTCTTCTCACACTGATATCTGTGCCAAAATCTGTGATCACATGCACCTGTACAAGACATGGGCTTTGCAGCTCAGAGGCTGCCTTATAATGACTGACAGTGTTTGGGACCTCTGTGTGCTCAGGTGTTTCCAGGAGTATACGTGGAGGCTGGAACCCCCTCGCACTGTGACTGATGCTCCACTGCTGAGTGATGGACGCCCTCAAGTAGTTCTTAGCTTCCACGTGGGCCACACCTCTGCCTTCACACTTACACTCTTTCACACAGGAGCTGAACTCTACCTGCTTTTGGAGCAGTGGGATAGAAGACAAATCCCTAGGCATGGCTATACTGAGTGGTGAATGAGTCAGCGTGTGTTAAGCACACAATGGTGATGGGGTTTTCTTTTAGAAAGCTGACACTACCAATTGTTCTGTGTAAGTGGGACGTGTCTCCTGAGGGGACAGACACTCTCACCACTGCACACTCCCACACACATTTGCAGCCACACCACACAATGCTCCCAGGGACACTGCTAAGGCCACATGCACACAAACCCACACCACCTACGGGGAACACAGCTGCGCTGGGGCTACAGGGTATGGCCATAGTTCTTTACCTGGAAAAAGAATCCCTTATACCACACCCCAATCCTCATTGCCAGCAGGAAGTGGGAATCAGGGGGATCTCCAGACTAAAGCCAGCAGGAAAGCCCCACTTTTATTTTCATCTAGGTGTTCTTCTCAGCAAGTAACTGTTCCAGAACCCAAACTATTTCTTCTTGTTCTTGAGGACACCTACAGTTCTAAAAAAAAGAGATCACCATTAAGTATGGTTATACTGTGTAGTGCTTCTCAGGTTGTTTGTTCTCTTGGGGAATTTAGAAAACCAGATTGAAACGGGGGGTCACTTCAAAAGCCGCCAAGGCATCTAGAACACCTGTGGGGAAGGCACAAGTTTTTCCTGGAGGATGCATCTCTCAAGTTCACCTTGGTGGGTATTACAACATTTTTTTTGCCCAAGGCGAGATTTCTGCTGAGGAAAACCTCCCTTCAATACAGCTCAAAACCTGATGCTGCCATTTGTGGGTACTCTCTTGAACCACATGCCTCAGTCAGTTCAGGCTGCTACAACAAAATACCACAGACTGGGTGGTTTAAACAGTAGATTTTTTTTTCTCACAGTTCTGGAGGCTGGGATGTTCAAATCTAGGTGCTGAAACAATGGGAAAACATGTAACAGTCTCGAATGGATATTGCTACGTAAAACAGTTCAGTCGGAAGAAGCTATGTACTCTATGATTTGAACTAAATGACATTCTACAAAAAGACAAACTTAGACCCGGTAAAAAGATCAGTGGTTTTCAGGAATTCCAGGGATAGCAGGAAGGAATTTATAGGTGAAGCGGAGGAAATTGTTAACAGTGAAACTATGCTGTCTGAGATTGTAAGGTTGAATACAGGACATTAAACACTTGTTAAAGAGAAAAAAGATGCACAACAACAACAACAACAACAAAACCAACATAAATTATGGGAACTAATTAATATTGTGTAAATATTGGATAATTAATTGTAACAAATGCATCAGAATAAGGTACGACAGTAACAATGGGGGATCTTTGGTGGGCAAAGGGAGCATATGACAACTTTATTATCTGCTCAATTTTTTGTTATTATAAAACTCATCTAACAGAAAGGCAAATAGTGCATGGTTTCACTCATGTAGAATCTAAAAAAAAAAAAGTAAAATAAAATAAAGTGGTTCTCATAGAAGTAGGTCATAGGATAATGGTTAGGAAAGGCCAGGAAGAGAAGAGGCCATGGGGGAGAAGAGGAGGTGGATTAATACGAGCAAGGTTAGATGCAGACAGGAAGAATGTGTTCTGGTGATCTTGGCTGACTAGAGCTAATAATATTATATTGTGTAGATGTGAATAGCTAGAAAAAGAAGACTTGCCCTAAATAACCACAAAGAAAAGATCAATTTTTATGTGATGGATGTCTTATCCACCCTAAGTGAATCATATATACATGTAGTGAAACAACGTTGAAATTAAAAATGCTTCATGAAAAAAAGAAAAGAAAAGAAAATTTAACTAAACAATAAAGTGCAATAATTAATGATTATCTTGCAGCAATATTTTGGGAAGAGATCTACGTCAGCTAATGTTCAATGATCAGCTGATGTCCAGACGTTAGCTTGAGATGCGCTTTATTATTAAATGCGAACCAACCGCGAGTTGTAAATGCATATTTAGTTCTCTGGTTAAAGCTCTACTGATTGACTCTGCAAGTTGAATTTTTTCCTCACATGAATAAAGAAGAATATTGACCGGCATTTCCAGAGATTGCTCTTCAATACAAAACACTGAAAAACTACAATCATTGTATTTGAATCACTTTAAGTGTTGACTTGCCACCCGACTTCCAACTGAGACATTTGCAGGTGCACCCTGAGGGCTTTCAGGATGCCCTTTCTTCTGACCCACTGCTGAGTTTGGGCTGTTTATATCTATGAAGAAGAAAACCCTTTTCTCTTTTAATTCATCAAGTAAGATCCTGGAAACGTACTCACAATAGAAGCTGCTGGCATCGTGCTGGCAGAAGACCAGAAGAAAATGAGTAAGAAAGCATTCTGATTTAAGCCTTTGATCCTGTTGTTCACTGGCTTCCAGGCAGAGTCACAATTAGGCTTCAGGAAGATTATGGAGTTCAGTGAGCACTTAACACACCTGTCAGACGGATTGTGTGGGAAGTGCCTTTATGCAGAGTGACTGAGCATGGGGGCTGGTGCTGAGGGCCTGAGTTCAAATCCCACCCAGAGCCACAGGAACCTGGGAAGGTCATGCAATCCTTCTGTCCTCAGTTCTCTGCACTGTCATGCTCAAATTTTAATAAAGCCACCCATTAGTATTATGTTATAAGCCTAAAAAATTAAATACAGGTAAAGTTATAAGAAAAATAGTTTATTATAAATGCTCAAAATTCTTTCAATTCTTAAATGTCTAGGAGACTAAGCTGCACACTGGCTAGTGGCGGACTACAGGACGGGGACTTGCCTGCCTACAACGCGGGGGAGAACAGAAGTTTACTTTGCATTCTGTGCATGTGCATCCTGCTTTATCGCTTGTGGAGATTACTTGGTATCCTCCCTTGTGACCCCAAAATCATCCTCGTAGGGTGGGCAGAAAAGGGCTGCGACACATACTTTACAGCTGCCGGGCATTGTTACTTAGAGAGCATAAGTGACACGCCAGAGTCACAGCACTGAGGAGTGATGGATCTGGAACAGGAAGGCAGTTGCTCTCCTGAGGACGAATATCCCTGAACCCCCGAAAGCTCTAGATCATACCCTGGAGCCTGAGACATGAGCTCTGCTCTTTCCCCTTCTCAAAATATCCTGACCACAGCTTCCTGCAAGGACAGAGCTGACACCTTAGAAGAGGTGGCTGAGCCAAGAAAAGGGCTCAAATCCAAGACTCTGCCTCTGTTTCTACATTTCGATCCTTGACGCAAATGTGATGCAGTTTACCTCGCATAAAGCCCCTCTGAAAGCTGAGGGAAGGTTCAATTTGGCCTTCAGCCTACAGTATCGACCTGCAGAAATGAACTGTAAGCTATATCCACTTAATGAGCTGTCATATACTTAAAAAACTAAAAGCAGTACAAATTATAATAGCATCAATATAAAATACTTAAGGGTAGATCTGAGAAAAATTGAAAATCATGTAAACTGAAAATTATAGAACATTGCAAGAAAAATTTTAAAAATGAAAACTCAGATAAAATAATAGACATTCCTTGTTTGTGGTTCAAATAGCTCAATGCATTTAACATAACAATCTTTTAAAGTGTATCTAAGGGCTCACTGTAAGGTCTTCACGTAAACTATGTTTGCAGTAAATGATCAGCTAGGAAATCTCAGCAAACAAATGAAAAGTGTAAATAAAGACATCAATGAAACAATCACCCTTTGAGAATCCTGCTCAAGTTCCACACGACACCACCTTACGTGAGGCAGGGAGGTGTAGGACGTTGCTTTTGCAGTCCAGGAACACATATTTTGTCTTAGGTGATCAGGGTGAGCTGAGAAAGGTCGCCTTTAGTCAGGGAGGAGGCACAGACCGGGTAGGGAAACGCTGCTCTGAGGCTGACGGGCCGAGTGCAGTGCAACAGGCCTGGGACTGAGGGTTGCTGGGCTGAGACCGTGCTGTCGCCTGCAATGTGCACCTGGGGTGATGGAGTTATGGTTGCCCATCACCCCAGTGAAAAAATGTGTGACCAGTAACCTGTTGGAGGAGATAAGGACCCAGAAGTCTCTTTACAGGACAGGGCATCCAAGTAATTTCAGGTTTCCTGACTCTATTTCCCAGGCTTATAAATGCAACCCACATCCATAATTCCTGGGTAGAAAATCAAAAGACCCTTTTAACATAATTAAGGATTATTTACAATAGCTGCCTTGACCTGCCTGAAAAAGAGTGCACGTTTGTCCTGCAACACAGGGGATGCTTTTGTCCTGATATTTGGGAATTATTAATAGTGGGCAAATATGTATGGTTGGGTAATCTGTGTTCCCTGAGCTGTGCATTTATGACTGTGGCCTTTCGGGGTTATTCCGGGGACCTAGGACACAGATATCCATCCTCCAGGGCTTATCACAGATTGTTCCATAGAGCAAGACCTGCAAAGACCAGAAAACTCCTATATGAGACAGACAGACAGACAGACAGACAGAGAGTTCAAAAAATCAGTAGGTTCACACAATCGTTGAGGTAGGAAGTCCAAAATAAACAGGGTAGGTAAGCAGGCTGGAGATCCAAAACAAAGTAGATTCTGTAGTTTGATTTCAAAGGCAGTCTGGAGAGATTCTCCTTCACTGGACCGGTCAGTTTTTGCTTTTTTTTATCCCCCCCAATCAGGCCTTCAACTGATTGAATGAGGCACAATGGCATTATGGATAGTTGTCTTCTTTAATCAAATCCTACTGATTTAAATATTTATCTTATCTAAGCAATATATCTACAGAAACATCTATAATAATGTTTCACCTAATATCTGGGTGCCATGGCCCACCTATAATGGCACATAAAGTTATCCATGACGTGCCTCCACCTTTTCTTTGGGTATGGAGTGATAAAAAAAATCTAAGGCAGCTTTGCCTTCACTTTGAGGCCTAAGTTCCATGGTTATGGGTGGTCCCCCTCCTGCCCGGGGGTCCTGTCTTCCTCACTGTCCTGAAACAAGACCAGGTAAAGGCTCCTGATGCTCCTGCATGCAGCTCTTCCCAGCTCTGCTCCACTCCCTCCTGCTGATCCACCCTCCTGCAGAACAGAAGCCAACATCGACTACTCTGGAAGGAGAATAGCACAGGACAGAATGGTGTGATCCTGTCACATCAGCATTGGGGACATCTCATCACAATTCTGGACCCAGTGAAACAGTACACCCTCTCAGAACCCAGGTTTTTGGCTCCACATCACCCCATCCCAACAGCTCTTGCTTCCACCTTAGGAAGAGGATGAACATCACTGCCCTAGTCCTCCAGTGCCCCAGGCCTGAAAGAGGGTCAACCTTCTGGCCCCCACACTATTCACATGCTCCTCTCTTCCGCTTCCTGCATGACACTGGATGATGAGGAAACCCACCAGCTCAACCCGACTACAACCCTCAGCCTCATCACCGTGCCACGATGTCCAGGGACACAGTCACCCTGTGGGCTCCTCCTCCTGAGCATCTCTCAGCCTTCCTCCTCCAGATCTCGCTGTGATCAGCCCTCAGCCCCTTTCAGATTTGCTGAACCTGACACAAGGGACGCCTTTCTGAAGTGTAAGTTTCATCAACCATGTCTCCTGTTTACAATGTCTAACAATTTCAGATAATGAAAAATTCCAAACCCCTCACTCTAACACATAAGGACATCTGCACTTTGGATTTAAATACCATGTGCTCAAAGTTCCTGTCTAATGATCTATTTTGTCATCCCTTAACATGTCACACCATGTTAATGTGTTTTTCCTATCTCTAGTAATATAGTGTGTTTTATTTTTCGTGATTCAGGACCACACACTCCACTCAGACCCAGATCACAGCCGCCTCCTCGCCGGTCCCTGTAGAAGAAGCTGCTCAGGCCTTTGCTCCTAGAGCCCAATGTGTTCTCACCTCACTGCAGCCTCCTCGACACATTGTCTGGTTGTCGTGGTTCCCACATTTCCTTCTTCTAGTAATGCAGAATTTCTCACTTGAAAAGGCTATTTATTAATATCAGTAACTTGTGTCAGAGCAGGTGCACAGACCTGGTTGTTTATGGACTGACAGTGACCAGGCTCTCAGGTGACTCCACTGATTAGGTTTCCACTGACAGCCTGAAGGATGTCCAGTGAGCAGCAGGGGGCGCTGTGGGTCTGTCTCAGGGTCTGCACAGTGGGCACCCACAGCTGTGCCATCCCCCCAACACTCTATGGCTGGGGCAGTGGAGCCTGAGCTCACTGATGCACACAGCAGCTGTGTCCTCTCTGGGTGTGGTCCCTCCCAGGCCCTGCCTGCCAACCTCCCCCATCCTCCAGTCCCCAGGTCCTGAATAAATGCACAGGGAGTGGTGGGGACAGGCAATGGTTGGAAAAACATTTGCATTAATATCTTTCCTGTGAAGGCCTGGGTTTGGGATAAGAGGGGACTGGGACAGCCCACTGCAGCTCTGGACCTCAGGAGGGCAGTGTCTGCCATGGCCTGAGACACTCTGCTCCTCATGTTCCTCTCTAACTTCCCAGGTAGGAAGAGGCCTCACTTGTCCAGGGAAGCCCCCCCTGGCTGAGTCAGTCCCCTCTGGGTCTGCTCTCCCAGCAGCTCTGTGGAATATACTATAAAGCATTCTGAGACTTTAAAATAACTTTGAGGAATTCCAAGGGCCCTGGAGTTTCTCAAAGGATATATAAAAGATGTATCAAAACTAATTGGCTTATTTAATAAATTAGACTATATGGGAAAGCATTGTCAGTACTGAAGGTGTTATGGATATGTGTTCCAAAATCTTGTAAGGTTCTTAAATATCTGTGTCTTGATATAAATGCTACTAGTCATAACCTTGGTTTAATTATGATTTTAAAATGTTATGTCTTCAAATATCTCAATGAAAAAAAAAAAAAAAACTCTGATAGGTACAGTTTCCGAGAAACTTTGAGTTCATAGCTTTAAACTGAAGTTCCAAAATTCTAATAAAAAAACTGATGGGTTTGTGAAATTGTTCACTAAGATCAAAACAAGAAAACTTAATTGGTAAACTAATTAAAAAGAATGATGGGTCTTTACAATTTCCTTATTACAAAACACTGCCGGTTCTCCTAATGTTTTTCCAAATGTAAGAAAACTCTCCCTCTCTCTTAAGCTATCTATAACTAACAACAGTTTGGAAATATGTCATTTAAAACAGGGATAAAAGCATTTGTTTTCTCCCTGTTTGATACCCCCCCAAAATTTAATAACTTTAAGTACCCTTATGATTATTATGGCAATGTGGCTATTTTCATAAGTTCAATGAAAATTAACTCTCTCTTTCTTTATAACAGGATATAATTTAAAACTTGGACATATGATAGCATGTCTCATTTCCACGTTGCTGATCTCTCTTTGTTTGCCAAAAAATTTGGCCCAAACTGCTGCTTAATCCTGCTGTTCATCTTTCCCACCAACGTGAGACACACAGATCTTCACCTGGGAAACAGTCTTCCCAGCAACGTGGGACA
The DNA here is from genome assembly GCF_027409185.1 of Cynocephalus volans. NCBI lineage: Eukaryota > Metazoa > Chordata > Mammalia > Dermoptera > Cynocephalidae > Cynocephalus > Cynocephalus volans. The sequence continues at coordinate 205,795,934 of NC_084461.1, forward strand.
GATCACTGAAAGAAAGTGAGCTGAGATGCTTCTTTCAATCACCACCTGGGAAAGAGCCTTCCCAACCCGAGAGATTTATGCAAAGAAAAGTAAGACCTTTTCAATCCAGATATTGATCATCTATGCTTTTATGAGGAATGCCTTGATCATAAGGGGGAAATAACATCTTCTCTACAAAAGCAGTTCTCTAAATTTTCCGGGCCTTAAAGAGGGTGTTTGTAACTTGGATGAGACATCCTGTTCTTAAGCAAAAGATGTGTAATTGATCAAAAATTTGACAAAAGACTAGAAGCTCTGGAAATAGTAATGTCCTGGGCAGTTTTTACATTAAACGCTCTGAACTCAGAATCAACTATTTTACGGACCATTCCAGAGATTCAACAATTATTAATCACACCCGATTCACAGCACTTGCGGCCACCCTGAGAGACGATGACGTCACCAGTCCTCCCCTGACGTAATTTAAAAGGACCTACCATGCTAATTGACACTAACTTTGCTTTAACAAAATGCTTTTTTGTCTTAACTGTGCTAACCTGATCTATAGCTCTTGCTTTTTCTTTTAAATAAATAAAATGGGGGAGATGTGGAATATATTATAAAGCATATGTACCTCACAGGGCCTGGTTTTCCAAAGCCTTGCAGTTTCAAATATTGACCTTGCAAGGACAGGAAATTAACCTCAGGCTGTAAGTCTCTGGTGTAAGGTAAAGATTTGTGGCACAGCAGGTTGCTGGCTCCAAGACAGACTAGTTACTGATTGTTATGGAAAGATACTGGAAATTGCTGTAAGAAGGAATGGTTGCTAAGATCAGGCTTGTGTTGATAGGACCACTTAACTGTCTACTGGGATGTCATCTGACTTGTTTCACTAAAAGTTACCAGCCTATATCGTTAAACTATACCCCCACTTTTGTTCTCTTCCTGTAACTTCTTGGTCTGGAAAATAAATGCAGGAAGAGAAGCCCAATTAAGCATTAATTTCCCAAGGAAGGAATCCCTCTCATTTGAGGGTTCCGGCGGGAAGTTAACCACTTCGGGGCCTCTCACTGCTCAGTAGAGATGGGCTTTGAGTAATCCTTTGCATCTCTGTCGCTGAGGGGAAGTGGGGTGACCAATCCGTGTGGGGCGAAGCAACACAAAGCAACACAGCTCGACTTTTGTCTCTGCTTTTTCACACGAGTGTCTGTGTCTGCAGGATCCCTCTCCCGGCCTGTGCTGACTCAGCCACCCTCCTTCTCTGCATCTCTGGGAACATCTGCCAGACTCACCCTCACCCTAAGCAGCGGCCTCAGTGTTGATACATACTACATATACCGGTACCAGCAGAAGCCAGAGAGTCCTCCGCAGTTTCTCCTGTACTGCTCCTCAAGTACAAAGTCGGGGTCTGGGGTCCCTAGTTGCTTCTCTGGGTCCAAAAATGCTTCAGCCAATTCAGAAGTTCTGCACATCTCTGGGCTACAGCTTGAGGATGAGACCGCTTATTACTGTCATATATGTTATGGCAGCAGTTACATTTACACAGTGTTCCAGACCTACGGGCAGGTGAGTCTAAAACCTTACCTAAGTTCTCCCTGCCTGTGCAGTCACCGCTGCACTGCCTAGGATCAAGTCTACCTCAGGAATTACTTCTGCTGTCATTCATTCAGTTGGCACCTAATTTTTCTAGCACCTATCGATATAAAAATCTCTCTCTCTCTCTCTCTCTTCTTAGGTAGAATGCTCATTTGTCCATTGCTAATACCTTCTGACCATGATCCTGTCTGCAGTGGCCCATATCTATTCTCAGGGCTCAGTACTTTACAGGCGGATGGTGGATGAGGAAGACGGTGGTTGGCCCCACCCATGCCCAGCCCAGGCTCTAGGCCTTACTCAGAGGTGTGTGTGATCTGAAAGCTTCTGGTCAGTCACTAGGTTCAGCACCCCAAGCCCAGCTCCACTGACCAGCTCCAGTGGTGAGGTCACCTTCCCCTCCAACTGCTCATTCTAGCCTGCCTGTGGGAACTATTCTTACTTTCCCAAGGCTTGAAGGAAACAGATCTCTGTGCCTCCAGGGAGGATGAGCAAACAGTCTTCTCCACAGTGTCCTGTGACTGTGTTTGTGACCTCTCAATGTGCACAGGGACACCCAGCCTCAGGCTCCCTCCCCCACAGTGTCAGGTCCTGTAACAACCTCCTCTCTTCTGCACCCCAAGGTGATCTGATGCTCATACTCAAATGAAGATCTATCTCACAAGTGTAATGAAGAAAGAAACATAGCGTAATAATTTAGAAACTTTACACCCTTCCTAGCAAGGAGTAAAACAATGTGTTTGGAGAAAGTGCCAAGGTTGCTGGTGCTGTGGAGTGACCATGAAAACCTGTTGCTGAGGAGAGTAGCCCTGATCCAGGTGCTGTGCATCAGGTAATGGGGAAAGGACCCAGAAGGCATTTCAGTGATTTTCCAGGTTCCTCTCTCATCACAGGCCCAGAGGCCTAACAATATAGAATGGTGTGAGGGAACAGAGCAGGGGCACACTTCACGACCTCGGGATGGGCTCGCTCATGTACTGAAGTCACTTGTTATAATCATATTGTTTCTGTTTCGGGCTCTGATAACAGCCCCTTTCCCCACCCCAGCTTTCCCATCATCCCCCTGAGCATCAGCGGGTGATGAGGGGACAGCACAACCAAGTACACACCTGGAGGACCCTCAGGGGAGTCAGCAGGTCTGTGTCCTGGTGGTGTCAAGGGACAGGGGGCCAGCAGGGGGCGATGTGGGGCTGTCTGAGAGGATGAATGTGTCTGGCCCTGCCAGCTGGGAAACCCCTCAGGAGGTGGGAGGGAGCTGAGCAAACAGCTGTGATGTGATGTGACCGCAGTTGTCAGCACCTCCTGGGACACACAGGCCATCGGGGGCCAGGCTGTCTCACCCCAGGGGACCTGGTTCGGTGAAATCCTCATCCTCCCTGTTCTCCTCCAGGCAGCAGAGACTTTGCCCAGGGCTGAGGGGCGCTGGAGGTGGTCAGGGTGCAGGGATGTATGTGAATGTAGAAACTTCTCCCCACTGGGACTTGTAGAGACTAAAAGGGAATTAGGGGACCCCAATGTCCATGCTGGAGTCTTGGGATGTGGATCTCCTGAGCACCTGCACCGTGACCTGGGTCCCTCTCCTCATTGTCCTCCTCATTCTCTGCCCAGGTGAGGCCAACGTGCTCCGGGTGGAAGGCTCCATGGGGGCCTTAGCCACCTCTGCTCCACTCCTTCACTTAATTGGCTCATTGTTCTCCCTGTCTCTGCCTCTTCCAGTGTCTGTGGCCCGGTAGGGCTGACTCAGCCTCCCTCCATAACCATGTCTCCAGGTCAGATTGTCACAGACACCTGCAATGGGAACAACAACAATGTTGTCAACCTGAGCACAGCACCTGCAGAAGCACCCGGGACATGTTCCCAAAGTCCTGACCCACAGGAATAAGTGACCCTCAGGAATCTCATAAACATTTCCTGGCTCCAGGTCAGGCAACTTGGCCTCCCTGAGCACTTTTTGGCTACAACCTGGGAACAAGGCTGGTTATCACTAATTAGCACAGAGCAGGACAAAATTGATGCTTGCATTGTGTTGGAAGCCTATGGAGAAATCAGACAAAACCACGAGCTTCCTCCTGCCTAGTCACTACCCCAAGCACAGTGGTACGATGGACCTGTCAGAGGATGTAGGCTGGGCTCATGATGGGAAATACTGGGGGTTTGAAGGGGCTCTTAACTAAATGGTCTCTTTTTAGTTGGGACTGCTAACAAAACAATAAATCTAGTTAGGCATGATTAGAATTACTCATTTTGCAGATATTTATATCCAGCCTAATTCTAAGTGTGCTTGAATCTGTTTGATTATAGGCATTACATATACTGATTGACAAAGATAATGAAAAACAGACAGGCTAGATAGGTTTACCTAACCTTTGATTTATTTTCATAAAAGATTTGATAAAAAGTAATGCCTGGAATTACTAAAGGACTATTCGCTTACTCGTCTTTTTCCTAACAATCTTCTGATTTCGTGTAATGATCGATCACGTGGATTATCCATCATTAAAGTGTAGATTGGCTCCTTTGTGTTGTCATTAGCACTAAAAGAATGATGCCTGTTGCCAAACTCAGGTCTGGGTGTCCGCCCCACTGAGAAGGAAAGAAAAAAAATCTGAGAAGTCAAATGGTTAGTGTTAAAAAAGCAGATGTATCTAGCTGAAGGAGAGGGTAGACTATCCCAACTCAAAGATTTAGACTTTCTGAGGGGCTTTTAAAGGAGGGGTTGAGGGAATGGAATGTGGAAGGTGAAAAGCAGGAGAGAAGGAGATGTGAGTTATGAGGGGTCCTTGTCTATGGGTGAGGTACAAGGTCTCATCAAGGCCGCGTGTGCTTTCTGTTCTCATCTTTGCTGTTATCTCAGGACCCTGCAAGATTTTGATTTGCGCTGGTGTCCTTGGCTGGTGCCCAAGGTCAGCTTCCAGTCATTTGACCATGATCATTTCTGAAAACTTGACAAGTTTCAAAGAAAGAACTGTTAGTTTTGCAAAGTACGAACTAGCTTCTTGGCCTTGTTTTCCCACTTAGTGAGAAAGATAAGAAAGTCAGGGGATGGGAAGAAAGAGTGGAGAGAAAAAAAACTGTCCTTTTAAAATCCAACCCCCACCCCCCAGCCCAGGCAGTTTTAGGTCCCAACATGGGCTCACTCCTGCTCACTCCAACACCCCAACACAATTTCCTTCCTTAATTTCCAGTTCGCATCTTCTCAATTGTGGCTCTACAGCCTCATCTCACCGGTTCCTACCAATCCCTAAACTCAAGTCTACGAGGAGAATTAAAGGTGCCCATGGTGACACATATGGAGTTAACTCCCCACAGAGGGTCTGTGCTTGACAGGGATTTGGGGCACAGAAGCCTGACCCTGAGGGGTGATATCGAATATGTCACTTTTATTAGTAATAAAAATGAGCTAGAAGGAAGGATGAGAGAAGAATGCTCCAGGTTTGGTAACAACATTTACCAAGAAGAGAAGAGAAGAAAATTTGGTTGTTCATCATAGCAATTGAAATAAGTTTCATTTGGCCTAAGCATGGCAGATCTCAGGGCTCAGGACAGGGGAAGCCACTCTAGATGCATCTGGATGAGAGAAAGGGAGGACGTGTGCAGATCATTAAGATGCCACCTCCAGGAAGTGAGCACTCCACTGCAGAGGCCACGTGCAGTCACCGAAACATCCTCGTCTGGCATTTATGATGAGCTCTCCAGCTGCAGAGTGGAGAATGGATTGAAGGGTAAACTGAGGCAACACCTGAGACAGAGAGACTAGGTGACAGAGGCGACACTTAATGGGGAAACAACAATGTCTTTTGCTAGGTTAGTGAAACTGAAGAAGGAAAACGAGCAATTTAAGATCAACACAGAGGTGTAATGGGCAAGATTCGAAGATTGAGTGTCTTTTGTGATTAAGGAAAAGACAAAAATCTGTGATGACTTCCATGTGTCTGGCTGAACATTTGGATGGATTCTTTACCCATCTGAAAGGTGGGCACTGGAAACAGTCCCATACCTAGGCCGAATCCCAATGTGGGGACAAAATAGCTCCTGAGTCCCAAGCATTACACCAACTAGAAACAAATAAAAACAATCTTAATGAAAGAAACTCGACCTCTCTGACTCCTTGACCAGGAGGCTGGCCTTCAGGATGACCGGACCAGATCACTCACATCTTCTCCCTTAACACCATCATTATGACCAGAGAAGGCTTGTCTGATTGGTTTGAGAAACACAGGGGCCATCCCTGTTTGATGTTGGGGTCGAACACTAACAACATGCTGGAAGATTTAGGCTCCACCGAGGAGCGGAAAAAACAGGAGGTTTGCTAAGTGGTCCCAACATGTGCCTCAATTTTCACTCCACCCTCATTGTTAGTTCATGTTGGCTCATGGCCTGTGAATGTTGGGAGATGAGCAGGGGACAGGGGCCAAGTAGTTCTACTCTTACAAAGCTAAAGCTTCGACTTTCTCACCTTTCTAACGTCCGTGCAACAAATCAATCCAAGGCCAACTAACACCCTCTCCCAGCTATGAGACACTGATTTGAAATTCTGTGGTCTCAGGAGAGGTAAAAAACAGAAAAAAAAAAAATTCACGATGGCCTTTTCTTCCCAGTCGTAATAAGGAAGATAGAGAAGGCTGAAGAAACCAGGGACATCACTGCCCCCCATCACCTGGGTGTCTCTCCTCCACCTGTCCCCCCTCAGGTGAGGACAGACCCAGGGACTTAGCACCAGCACCTCTCCCTCTGACATACCCCTTGCGGGACTCCCTACTGCTCTCATCCCAACACGACTACTCCCCAGGTCACCTCTGCTGAGAGTCTCCCCCTCATGAGATCCTGGTCACAGTGGTGCTATCTCAGTCACCCTCCTCTTCTGTGTTCTGGGGTCTGGGATCAGAGTTAGCCTGGCTCTGAGTCAGCTGTGACTCTGTCTCTTAAGGGCACAATGCCAAACATTAAGAGCCCTGATTGGACTCTCCTGTTTCCCCACCTTGAACTCTCCTTCTCAGTGTCCTCCATGGGGTGCTCTGTCACTACCCAGTCATGAGTTATATTCTCAGTGCCAGGGCCACTTCATTTCTTAAATAATTCACTCTTAGTTTGGCATCTCCTTTCCCAACTCATAGGCTGATGACCCCAATAATTCATCTATAGTCCACTGTCCTGTAACAAGCAGAGAAAAAAGACTCAACAAAAGTAATATCTTTTTATTTCTTGAGAATCACTCCAGGATCCAAGAAGAGAAATCACTGAGCTTAAATAGAGGCCACTCATAGATAGGGAAAAGGGATGTCTTTGGGCATCTCAATGGATAACCTACTAAGGTATAAGAGTATAATTTTTAAAATGATAAGCATATTATTTTCATAAAATAGAGAATGAACATGTGTCAAATATTTTATTCTACTGATAGGTTAATAAGACCAGTAAGATGGTAAATCTTTGCCAATGAACATTTTTAAAACACATTATTTATAATCTCACTCCTCAGTATAAAACTTTTGTTTTCCTTAACCCACCATTCGGAGTGCTTGAACCTGACAGATCAGGATGACATGGGACCTGGGCAATGGACAGAAGAGTGGGGAGGCAGGGCTGCCCCAGAGTATGTCTGGTCACCAGGTCACAGGATGGTGTGTCTAGGTCTGGACACCAGGGGGTGTGCGGGTACCATTCCTGAGGAGTCTGGAGGTGATCAGAGTTGAAACCAGCCTCCTGGCCCTGCCTGGTGCCATCTGCTCAGGGCTCACAGCTGTGACCTCCCCACCCCCTGGGCCCACATGGCCCTATCCATGCCCAAGCCCCAACATCCTCAGACACAGGGGCCTGACTCAGGGCCCAGTGTGGTGTCAAAGAGCTGGGGGGAGGGAGGGTCTCATTTGCATGAACGGACCCTCCCTCTGTCAGAGTATGAAGAGGGGAAGCGAGAGATGTGGGGAAGCTCTGCTTCAGCTGTGGGGCCACAGAGACAGGACTCGGGGACAATCTCCACCATGGCCTGGTCCCCTCTCCTCCTCACCCTCCTTGCTCACTGCACAGGTGACTATCTACTGAGCCAGGGAAAGGACATGGGGAAGACCATGGGTTCCCGCTGTCTCCTCTTGTCTCTAGACCAGAATCACCATGTCTGTGTCTCTCCCACTTCCAGGGTCCTGGGCCCAGTCTGTGCTGACTCAGCCACCCTCAGCGTCTGGGGCCCTGGGCCAGAGGGTCACTATCTCCTGCACCGGCAGCAGCTCCAACATCGGGGGTGGCTATAATGTGCACTGGTACCAGCAGCTTTCAGGAAAGGCCCCCAAACTCCTCATCTATGAAGACAGCAAACGGCCCTCGGGGATCCCTGATCGCTTCTCTGGCTCCAAGTCTGGCAGTTCGGCCTCCCTGACCATCACTGGGCTCCAGCCTGACGACGAGGCTGATTATTATTGTCACTCCTATGACGGAAGCCTTGATGCTCACACAGTGTTCCAGGCCAGCGGGGAAGTGAGACAAGAACCTGCCGTCTGCCCAGAGATGGGGCTTCCCGGTGCGGCCCCCACCGACGGCCAAGCCAGCTGCTTCCTTTCTTTGTTTCTTTTGCCTAAAACTGGGGTGTGAGGCCCACTTAAGATAACTCTGTCTAGAGGGAGTGTTCTCCTCTTGAATTCTGTCCCCTAACCTGTCCTTGGTAGCAACATATGGTCTGATATTCCTAAATCAAGCAGAAATCTCTGCACACCAGCCACAGGCTGCCCTGGAAACAGAGGCCATGAGGGATGCTTTAATCTGCTGGGGTTTTCCTAGCAAGACTGGGGCCTTCACCACTCATGACCAGTAATTTATTTTCTCAAAGTTCTGGAGGCTGGATGTCCCAGGCCAAGGTGCCTGCAGATTTGTTTTCCCCTGAGGCCTCTCTGTTTAGTCTGCAGACGGCCACCTCCTCTCTCAGTTCTTTCATGGCCTTTTCTCTGTGTGGGCACAGCTTAGTTTTTCTCACCCTTTTTATAGGGACGCCAGTCCTAGTGCATTAGGGCCCCACCCTAATGATGTCAGTACTCTTGATTAGTGTCTTCTAGGTCCTATCTCCACATATAATCACACAGGGATCAGGGGTTTGACATATGAAATTTCAGGAGGCACAATTCAGTCTATGACAAGGGACATAGAGTGTGGCTGTGTCTGACCCAGGAAAGTCATCATCCCACAGGTCATCCGTCAACACCATTTACTGAACACCTACTACATGCCAGGATTGAGATGGGATCATTAGGTCAGGAAACGGTATAAACAACATGGGAAGGGTCCAGCCCCTAGGGAGCTGGTTAAGTCAGGGCAAAGAGTGAGGACCAAAAAGTAAAGATATGAGTAAGAACAAGAATTGTGTGAGGAAAATAAAGAAAGTTGAGGTAAGCAAGGGGTGGGAGGAGCCTTAGAGATGCTGGCAAGGAAGATATAGAGTCTGAAGAAGTTTATGAAATCCAGCTGCTAAATAGTCCTGCAAGAGGAACAGAGCATAAGGTGCAGAATAGTCCTGTTCTGCATGTTTCAGAGTAGCCAGTACTGAGGAATGGGGTGTGGTGAAGAGAGAAACTGAGGCTGGGCTCTTAGACACTGTATTGGTGTGAGTGAGCTGCAGCCAACTTAGAGACCATTATCAACTGTACCCTGCTGACGCAGAATTATTTATAACACACATATTCAAGAAATAAGATGAGTTCCAGACAAATGATATTACTTGCCAAGAGTTCTAGAAATCCACACCTCTGAATTACTCTCAACAAATTTGATGAAAATTTCACCTGTGCCTGTTAAAATTTCCAAATATTGTTAGAAGAATAAAACTTAGGAATGAATTCAGTCCCCTCACTCTCAATGGTGTCCCCATGTTAGAAAACTTTGTCTTTGGAAAGCACAGTATCCCACCGTTTCCACCAGATCAATTGATACAATCCACAGGGAGTAGGATTCTGGCACTGAGTTGTGTTTCAATGTTTGCAGAAGTTTAGTTTATGGAACAAAACATTATAACACCTACTTTGCAATATCTTCCATTTTCCCTATGACAAAAAGGAGCCAACAGCACTGGACAGGCCAAGGAGACTGAGACTTGGCTTCAGACTGGACCAAGGCCTTAGAGCAGGGGGTCTGTGGTCCTGCTGGGCAGAGTCAAGGCTGGTAGGTCAACTCATCCCTCTTTCAGTTGTCCCTGTGGGTAATGTGAAGATTGTGCTGGGAATCAGGTGTTAGAAAGTGCTTGTTATGCCACAGGACAGACTCCTGTAGAAGATTAAAAACGTTATTAGAAATCAAAATGTGATGGAATGCACCTAAAGAAGAATAAATGCCATACTTCAGAGATTGGGAGGAAGGAAGGACTCACTGCATTGGTTCACATTAGAAGAAGTTGCTGACACAGCCATGGGCAGCCCCCTCCCAACAGACGGCAAGAGCGCATAAGACTTCATGAGTCAAGAGTAGGGTGCTGCAGATACCATTGCCATATGGTGGTCCAACACAGCCACAACCACAGCCACTGCCACTGCAAGGGTGGCTAACAGCCACAGTAGCAGCCAATGCCACTGCAGCATCCATCACCACTGTGCAGGTGGCCCATCAACCACTTGACTGCGTTAGCAGGGGGAAAGTCATCATCGGAGTCTGGGGAAAGAGGTGAGTGACTACAAACCTGCAACTCAGTGGCCAAACCCACAGGGAGAATTGTGCCGCTACACACAGTAGAACACCTGGGGGTAGGAGGTACGTGCACAACCCACACAACTGCCTTGATCCAGGGAGAGGCACACATGGAACCCACCAAGTGTGTAGAAATCCACAATACCCAAATAGAGTAAGGAAGAAAATTCCCATCCCCACCAACCCATCCCCCAACTGGGGGAAGCAAGGACCCAAGAGAAACCTCTGCCTGTAGGAAAGAGGAAATAAAATCTACCCAGAGTCACCCATTCAACCTGATGAGCTCAAGTGTACCCCAGTGCACTCATCAGGGAAATGGGATGCTAGCTGGTGTGCCAAAAAGCCCACTCAGGGATACACACCTAAGCCTAAGAGTGGCAGGGCATCCAGGTGCTTCTCCCAAGAATTTGAGAGCTTGCCTACATACTCAACCAACCAACACAGTGTCAGTAACCTCACCAAAGAATCACCAAGTGCCCCAGTGCCACATCCATGGAGGCAGTAACATGCGACTCCAGCAGTGAAGATGAGCAAAGCGCCTACACAGAGACCACACTACAGCATCGACCTGGAACTGATTGAAAACACCACACTCAATGGTCAATATGAAACACATCTACAGGAGGCAGTCTGTCTCCTCAAAGCCCACTGTAAACTAATAGAAGGAGCAACTGCTCTACCAAATAACCAGACATCAATACGCAAATATTAGAAATAAGAAAAAACACGAAAAATGACACCACCAAAGTAATACAATAATTCTCAAGAACCAAAGGACTAAAAAGGAATATTGAGCAACAGTCTTAAGGAGACTCAATGAGATACAAAGAGACTCAGACAACAAAACAAAATGAGAAATATACAAGATATGAAGGAGGAAGTTTATATGAGATTGATAGCATAAAAAATAATGTAGCAGAACTCCTGGGACTGAAGGATTCATTGAACAAAACAAAATAGAGCTTAAGCAGCAAGTTAGAGCATGCCCTGGTACGTAGGCAGGAGCCAAGGGCAAGATTCCCCCACCTCATAGAAGGCAGAGGATGTGCAGGGAACAAGGCAGGAGCTGTGGGCAGCCTCCCCTGCTCCACTGAAGGTAGGAGCATGCCACAAACACCACTTCTGTGTGGGTGAATCACTACAGCCACTGCTTCAGCCACTGCCACTACAAGAGTGGCTCACCACCACAGTACAAGACACAGCCACCATGCAGGCAGCCTGCTGCCACTTGACTGCATTGACACCAGCAGAGCCATCAGCACAGCCAAGAAAAAAAGAGGAAGTCTTTCTCCTAAACACCCAGAGCAGAATAATAGAAAAGGCAACTGCTCTACCAGATAATCATACATCGACACAGAGATACTAGAGATATGAGAAAAGAAGACACAGATTTTCTAACATTTTCATTCCAAAAAGATCCTCTCTGAGATACATTATAGTCAAACCAGCTAGGCTGAAATACAAAGAGAGAATCCTAAAAGCAGCTAAAGAAAAATGTCAAGTCACTTATAAGGGAGCCCCCATCAGACTCACAGCAGAGTTCTCAAGAGAAACCCTACAGGCAAGATGAAAATGGGTTGATGTATTTAAAACACTTACAGAGAAAACTGCCAGGCAATAATATTATGCTCAGAAAGACTATCGTTCAGAAATGAAGGAGAAATCGTGTGTTTCTCAGACCGAGAAAAACTATGGGAGTTCACGACCACAGGACCATACCTACAAGAAATCCTACAGGGAGTCCAGCATCTGGATTCCGAAAAATGATAATCAATATCCTTAACACACAAGAAAGAGCAAAAGTCACTACTAGAACAAAAGTACAAACCACAAAGAGAAAGAAACTACATATTCCCACCTCCAAAATCCAACAAACACTAAATACAAACAATAAATGGGTAAGAAAGGAACAAAAGATATTTAAAGCATCTGAACAAAAATTGATAAAATGCCAGGGTAAGAAAATAACTTTCAGAACAACCCTAAATGTGAAAGGATTAGATTCTCCACTCAAAAGATGCAGACTGACTGTTTAGATTAAAAAGCTAGATGTGACTGTATGCTGTCTTTAAGAGACTCATCTCCACTGTAAAGACACACACAGACTAACACAAAATAGATGGAAAAAGATATACCACAAAAGTGGACAGCAAAAACGAGTAGGAATAGCTATTCTGATTTTGGATAAAATGGACTATAATTTGAAAACCATAAACATAGACCAAGAATGCCATTATATAATGATAAAGGGATCTATCCAGCAAAAGACATAACAAACATAAATATATATGCATCCAACGCCAGAGCACCCCGATATATAGAGCAAATACTATTAGACATAAAGAAAGAGATAGACCCCAATATGATAATACTGAAGGAACTAACACCCGTCTCTGAGCACTGGGCAGATGGTCCATGCAACAAATCTACAGATAAACACAGCATTTACATTACACTTCAGACCAATTGGACCTGGCAGATATTTACAGAGCATTTTATTCAATAACTGTAGAATATACATTCTTCTCATCAGCACATGATACATTCTCCAGAATAGATCATATGTTGGATCACAAATCAAGTCTCAACAAATTTAAAATTATGGAAATCATTTAAAGTATATTTTCTGACCACAATGGATTAAAACGACAAATTAATAACAAGTGACACTCTGGAAATTATACAAACATGTCGAAATTAAACAATATGCTCCTAAATGACCTATGGGTCTAAGAAGAAATTAAACTGGACATCAAAAAATTTCTTGAAACTATCAAAAATAAAAGCACATCATACCAAAATCTCTGGGATATTGCAAAAGCAGTACCAAGAGGGTAGTTTTTTAAGATAAATGTGTCTGTTTTTAAGCCAGTACCGTGCTGTTTTGGTTACAATAGATCTGTAATATAACTTGAAGTCAGGTAGTGTTATGCCTCCAAATTTATTTTTCTTTGCTCAGGATTGCCTTAGCTCTTCGGGGTCTTTTGTTATTCCACTTGAGTGTTGGGGATGCTTTTTCTGTTTTTGTGAAGAATGTCATTGGTATTTTGACGGGAATTGCACTGAATCTGTAGATTTCTTTGGGTAGAATGGATATTTTCATGATGTGAATTCTTCCCGTCCAACAGCACGGTACGTCATCCCATCTTTTTATGTCCTCTTTAACTTCTTTTGGTTGTGTTTTGTAGTTTCTCATTGTGGAAGATCTTTCACCTCTTTGGTTAAATGGATTCCTGGTTATGTTATTTTTTTGATGACTATTGTATATGGACTTCCTTTTCGATTTCTTTTCTGCTAGTTTGTTACTGGATTCAAAAAGTGCTATCCATTTGCAGGTGTTTATTTTCTACCCTGCAACATTATTGAAAGTGTTAATAGCTCTAAGAGTTTTTTGGTAGCGTCTTTAGGTTTTTCTCTGTACAAGATCATGTCTTCTGCAAACAGGGACAGTTTGACTTCATCTTTTCCAATCTGGATGCCCTTTATTTCTTTCTCTTGACTGGTTCCAATATTATGGTAAATAGGAATGGGGAGAGTGGGCATCCTTGTCTTGTTCCTGTTCCTAAGGATGATATCGGTGATTGGTTTGTTGAAAATGGCTTTTATTCTGTTAAGATATTTTCCTTCTATACCTAATTTGCTGAGAGTCTTTATCATGAAGTGATGTTGAATTTTGTCAAATGCTTTTTCTGCATCTATTGAGATAATCACCTGGTTTTGTCCTCAGTTTTACTGATGTGGCATATCACACTTACTGACTTGCATATGTTGAACCAACTTTACATCCCTGGGATGAATTCCACTTGATCATGGTGTCTAGTTTTTTTGATGTGTTGTGGTAGTCTGGTTCCTAATATCTTATTGAGGATTTTTGCATCTGTGTTCATCAAGGATATTGGTCTGTAATTTTCTTTTCTTTTTTTTTGTTTTTGCTGTATCTATATCTGATTTTAGTAATAGGATGATGCTGGCCTCATAGAATGAGTTTGGGAGAATGGCTTCTGTTTGAATTTTTTGCAGAAGTTTGAAAAGAAGTCATATTAATTCTTCATTAAAGGTTTGATAGAATTCAGCTGTAAAGTCCTCCAGTCCAACCAGTTCCATCTGTGCAGTGTTGCTCAAACTGAGAAATGAGGCTTCAGGCAACCAGCAGAATTTTAAAAAACAGAGGAAGATATTATTTCTAATGGTGAAATACTAGAATCATTTTTATTTTGTTCTGGTACTACACATGATGGCTGCTGACATAGTTATAGGGAAAGATTTTAACCATGGAATTTCTATCAAATCAATAATGGAGTAATAAAATATAAAAAATACTTTAAAAATGAAAATTTATATTTTAGCGGTATTGGTTAGAGTCACCATTATTACCTAGAAGACAACAGAGTGTACGAAACGTTTTTGAATTATTAAGAAAACCATCAAGTTCAAAATAAGTAAAATAAAATATATTGCTTCTTTGTTTTATGCCAAATTTCATTGCCACTTTAATTGTATTACTCAAAACTGGAAATCAACCAAATATCCATGAGGAGGTGAGTGGATAAAAAATTCTGGTATATCTGTACAATACTCTGAGCCGTATAAGGAAATGAACAACATATGGAGAAATATAAAGAAGTAAAATAACTATACACATGATGTGGATGAATGTAAAAATCATAATGCTCTGTGGGGGGGGAAAAAGAGTGCATGCTTTACAATTACAATTTAGATGAAATTCTAAAAATTTCAATCAATAAAATCCGAAGTCTTACTCTATAACAAAAGACTAAATATTTCCTTCATAATATCGTGAAAAAATACCCTTTCCCACCACTTCCATTCCACATTATCCCGAAGGTCCTAGGCATTGTAATAAGGGAAGAAAAAGCAAGAAAAGCATACTAATTGGAATAGAAGAAATAAACCTTTCTTTCCCTACAGACAATTTGATTGTTCACATAAATATACTAATGAATATATGTTAATGTATATAAATTAATGATTTTAATATATATACACATATCAATTAAAATAAAGTGCTTGGAAATTTAAATTTTATTTTAGTTTTTATTTTAAAGATGACGGGTGAGGGGATCTTAACCCTTGACTTGGTGGTGTCAGCACCACACCCTCCCAAGTGAGCCATGGGCTGCTCTTGGAAATTTAAATTTAATGACCAGAATTTAATCTGTGATACTACAGAAAACCAAATACCGGAGAATAAATTGAACAAAAATTTGCAAGGTGTACTGACACTAGAGTTGCCAAATGGAGATGGATTGTTAAGCTTTTTCAATAATGGAGCAATATATTTACATGGACACACATGAAATTCAGCCTCTACTTCCCATCATATAAAAAAATCAATAAACGGAAATGAAGTAATATCTTAAAGTATTTAAAACAACAACAGCAACACAAAAGTATATATTTATGGCTCTAAGGTTTTTTCCCCTATTACATACACGTGGGGAACAATGTTGGTTTTCAGTGATTGTGTAAATGCGCAATGGTTAGATCAGGATAGTCAGCTTATTCATCATTACAATGCGCAATCGTACTTTGTGTCCTTGACCAATACCTCATTAGCCCCCCGCCCTCTAACCCTCTGCTCCCCTTTTCCACCTCTAGTAACCATGTTTCTTTTCTCTCTTTCTAAGAGTTCAATGTGTTACTGTGATTGTTGTTTCTTTCTTTCTCTCTGTCTCTCTTTGTTTATTTGTTTGTTTACAGATTAAGCTCCTGGTTATGAGTGAGAACATGTGGTATTTCTCTCTCTGGACTTGGGCTGTTTCACTTAGGATAGTCTTCTCCAGGCTCATCCATGTTGCTGCAGATGGTAGAATTTCATTCTCATTCATGGCTGAGTAGTATTTCATTGCGTATATGGACCACATTTCCTAATCCAGTCATCTGTCAACGGACATTTAGGTTGGCTCCATCACTGGCTATTGTACATAGAGGTGCAATAAACATGGGAGTGCAGGTATCCCTTTGACATGATGATTTCCAGTCCTCTGGATATAACCCCAGTGGTGGGATTGCTGAATCATGTGGTAGTTATGTCTGTAGTTGTTTGAGGAGCATCCATACTGTTCTCTGTAATGGTTGTACTAATTTACAGTCTCACCAACAGTGCAGAAGGCTTCCTCTTTCTCTGCATCCTCAACAAAATTTGTTATTCTGTCTTTTTTTCTAACAGGCAGTCTCACTGGGGTGAGGTGATATCTCAAAGTGGTTTTGATTTGCCTTTCCCTGATGATTTGTGATGTTGAGCATTTTTTTACATACCTGTTGGCCATTTGTATGTCTTCCTGTCGTCAGTGTCTATTCAGCTCCTTTGCCCATTTTTTGATTGGATTATTTCTTTTTAGGCATATAAACGGACATGTGGACCAATGGAACAGAAACAGAGAACCCAGAAATCAATCCACATATTTACAAACAACTGATCTTTGACAAGGGCACCAAGAACGTACACTGGGGAGAAGACTGCTTCTTCAATACATGGTGCTGGCAAAACTGGATATTGACACATAGAAGAATGAAACTTGATCCGTACCTCTCACCATAAACCAAAATCAACTCAAAATAGATTAAAGACTTAAACATAAGACCTGAAATTTTAAAGCTCCTAGAAGAAAACTTAGCGGAAACACTCCAGGATTAAGGACTGGGCAAAGACTCTATGAATAACATCTCGAAAGCACAGACCACAAAACAAAAAATAATCAAATGGGATGACATCAAATGAGAAAGCTTCTGCACAGTGAAAGAAAAAACAGTGTTAAAAGACAACCCACAAAATCGGAGAAAATATTTGCAAACTGCACATCTGACAAGAGATTAATATCCAAAATATACAAAGAGCTCAAACAACTTTACAGCAAAAACCCCACAAATTTGTTTTTTCTTATATAATTTAAAAAAATAGTTCACAATTTTTATTACATTTTCTCATTTAAAATTATAAACTTCATATGTAGGAAAATGATTACACTATTTGGCAAGTAATATAAAAGAAAATTTTACCAAATAAAACATTTTCTTACATCAAGATGGTAAGCAAAATTTTCAGCCATCAGTAGATGGGTATAAAAGCAGGTTTTATAATTATTATTATTATTATCCCTTCTTATTTTATTTTATTTTATCAATATACAATGTAGTTGATTTTAGTGTCCCTTTACCGAATCCTTCCTCCCCCTCCCTCTCCCTGCTTCCTCCCATCAACATCATATCTGTTCACTTGTCTTAACAAGTTCAAGGAATTGTGATTGTTGTGTCTTCTTCCCTGCCCCCCATTTGTTTGTGTATTTATTTATTTATTTTCAGCTCCCCAAAATAAGTGAGAACATGTGGTATTTCTCTTTCTGTGCCTGACTTATTTCATTTAATAGAATTTTTTCTAAGTTCATCTGTGTTGCTGCAAATGGTACTATTTCATTCTTTTTTAGAGCAGAGTAGTATCCCATTGTGTAGATATACAACATTTTCCATACCCACTCATCTGATGATGGACATTTGGGCTGGTTCCAACTCTTGGTTATTGTAAATAGTGCTGCAACATACATTGGAGTACAGGTATCCCTTCGACATGATGATTTCCATTCCTCGGGGCACATTCCGTGCAGTGGGATACCTGGGTCATATGGTAGATCTATCTGCAATTGTTTGAGGAACCTGCATACCATTTTCCATAGGGGCTGCACCATTTTGCAGCCTCACCAACCGTGTACGAGAGTTCCTTTTTCTCTGCAACCTCGCCAGCATTTATCATTCACAGTCTTTTGGATATTAGTTACTCCTAACATGGGTGAGATAGTATCTCAGTGTGTTTTTGATTTGCATTTCCTGAATGCTGAGTGATGTTGAGCATTTTTTCATGTGTCTGTTGGCCATTCGTATATCTTCCTTTGGGAAATGCCTTTTTAGCTCTTTTGCCCATTTTTTAATTGGGTTACTTGTTTTTTTGTTGTAAAGTTGTTTCAGTTCCTTGTATATTTTTTATATTAATCCTTTGTCAGATGTATATTATGCAAATATTTTCTCCCATTCTGTTGGTTGTCTTTTAACTCTGTTAATTGTTTGTTTTGCTGTGCAGAAGCTTTTTAGTTTGATATAATCCTCTTTGTTTATTTTTCCTTTGGTTGCCTGTGCTATTGAGGTCGTATTCACGAAGTCTGTGCCCACTCGTACTTCCTGGAGTGTTTCGCCTAAGTTTTCTTTAAGGAGTTTTATTGTTTCAGAGTGTACATTTAATTCTTTAATCCATTTTGAGATGATTTTAGTATATGGTGAGAGGTATGGGTCTAGTTTCATTCTTCTCCATATGGATATCCAGTTATCCCAGCACCATTTGCAGAAGAGGCGGTCTCTTCCCCAGTGTATAGGCTTGGTGCCTTTGTCAAAGACCAAATGGCTGGAGGTGTATGGGTTGACTTCTGGATTCTGTATTCTATTCCATTGATCCGTGTGTCTGTTGTTATGCCAGTGCTATGCTGTTTTGGTTATTATAGCTTTGCAGTATAGTTTCAAGCCAGGTAGTGTTATGCCTCCAGCTTTATTGTTTTTGCTCAGAATTGCTTTGGCTATTCATGGTCTTTTGTTATTCCTTATAAATGTTAGAATATTTTTTTTCCATTTCTGAGAAAAATGTCATTGGAATTTTGATGGGGATTGGATTGAATTTGTAGGTCACTTTGGGTAGTATGGACATTTTCACTATGTTGATTCTTCCAATCCAAGATCATGGGATATCTTTGGATCTTCTTGTGTCCTCTTTAATTTCTCTCAACAGTGGTTTGTAGTTTTCATTATAGAGATTTTTCACATCCTTGATTTACTCAATTCCTAAGTATTTTACTTTTTTGGTGGCTATTGTAAATGGGCAGGCTTTCTTGATTTCTTTTTCCTCATGTTCACTGTTGGAGTATGGAAATGCTACTGATTTTCTTGTGTTGATTTTTGTATCCTGCAACTCTGCTGAAATCATTTATCAACTCTAAGAGTTGTTTTTTGTAATGGCTTTAGGTTGTTTGATACATAGGTTCATGTCATCTGCAAACAGGGACAGTTTGACTTCATCTTTTCCAATCTGGATGCCCTTTATTCCCTTCTCTCCGCTAAGTGCTCTGGTTAGTACTTCCAATCCTATGTTGAGTAGGAGAGGTGAGAGTGGGCATCTTTGTCTAGTTCCTGTTCAGGATGATATTGGCAGTGGGCTTATCATATATGGCTTTAATTATGTTGAGATACTTTCCGTCTATACCTAACTTGTAGAGAGTTTTTATCATGAATGAATGTTGAATTTTGTCAAATGCTTTTTCAGCATCTTTAAGGATGATCATGTGGTGTTTGTCTTGGATTATATTGATGTGGTGTATCACATTGATTGATTTACATATGTTGAACCAACCTTGCATTCCTCGGATGAATCCCCATTAATCATGGTGCATAATTTTATCTATGTCCTGCTGAATTATGTTAGCTAGTATTTTGTTGAGGATTTTTGCATCTATATTTGTCAAGGATATTGGCTTGTAGCTTTCTTTTTTTGTTGTATCTTTGTCTGGTTTCAGTATCGGGGTGATGTTTGCTTCACAGAATGAGTGTGGGAGAGTGGCCTCTTTCAATCTTTTGGAATAGTTTGTAGAGAATTCGTATCCATTCCTCTTTGAAAGTTTGGTAGAATTCTGTAGTGAACCCATCTGGTCCTGGGCTTTTCTTTGTTGGGAGCCTTCTGATAACAGCTTCAATCTGTTTTATTTATTGGTCTGTTCAGATTTTCTATATCTTCTTGGCTCAGTTTTGGTAGTTTGTATGTCCAGTAATTTATCCACTTCCTCTAGACTTTCAAATTTGTTGGATATAGTTGGTTATAGTAGTCTCTAATGAAATCTTGTATTTCTGAGGTATCAGTTGTAATATCACCTTTTTATTTCCAGTTTTTGTTATTTGGGTCTTCTCTCTTCATTTTTTAGTTAGCCTTGCTAAAGGTTTGTCAATTTTATTTATCTTTTCAAAAAACCTACTTTTTGGTTCATTAATCTTTTGTATTTTTGGGGGGGTTTCTGTTTCATTAAGTTCTGCCTTGATCTTAATTATTTCTGTCTCTCTGGTAACTTTGGGTTTGGATTGTTCTTGTCTTCCTAGTTCTCTAAGGGGGAGTGTCAGGTTTTTTACTTGCCATCTTTCCATTCTTCTGAAATAAGCGTTTCATGTGATAAATTTCTGCCTTAGTAGTGCTTTTGCAGTATCCCACAGGTTTTGGTATGACATATAATAATTTTCATTAGTTTCAATAAATTTTTCAATTTCCCGTTTAATTTCTTTAGGGTCCCATATGTCATTAAGTAGAATGCTGTTTAATTTCCATGTATTTGTATAGTTTCCAGATTTTGTTTGTTCTTGTTTTCTAATTTTAATCCATTGTAATCTGAAAAAAATATATGGAATATTTCCAATTTTCTTGAATTTGTTGAGACTTGATTTGTGACCTAACATGTGATCTATCCTGGAGAATGTTCCATGTGCTGATGAGAAGAATAAATATTCTGAGTTTGTTGGACGCAATGTTCTGTAGATATCTGCCAAGTCCAATTGGTCTAACGCGTTGTTTAGATCTAGTGTTTCTCTGCTGATTCTTTGCCTAGATGCTCTGTCCAATGTGGAGAGTGGTTTGTTCAGTTTCCCTGCTATTATGGCATTAGTGTCTATCTCATTCTTTAGGTCTAATAGTGTTTGCATTATAAACCTGGCTACTCTGACATTAGGTGCATGTATATTAAAGACTGTTGTATCTTCTTGAAGGATACTTTTATCATTATATAGTGGCCTTCTTTATCTCTTTTTATGGTTTTTGGTTTAAAGTCTATTTTATGACATGTAAGAATAGCTATTCCAGCTTGTTTTTCATTTCTGTTTCATGGTATGTCTTTTTCCATCCTTTCACTCTTAGTCTATATGTGTCATTACAGGCGAGGTGAGTCTCTTGAAGGCAGCATATAGTTGGGTCCACCTTTTTAATCCAGTCCGTCCGTCTGTGTCTTTTGAGTTGGGAATTTAGTCCTTTTACATTAAGACTTGGTATTGAATAGTGTTGATTTACTCCTTGCATTTTATTGATTTTTGTTTGGATGTCTTAAGTATCTTTTGTTCCTTTCTTTTTGATTTACTGTTTGTTTTCTGTATTTCTTGGTTTCTTGGGGTGATAGATGAACTGTTTTTTCCTCTTTATTGTTAGCATCTTCATTTTACTAGTGGGTTTGTTTTTTCTTGAGTATTTATGGCAGTGGTGATTTTTTTCAGGTACCAAACCTAGTGCTCTCTTGAGAATTTCTTGTAAGGCTGGTTGTGTGGTAGTGAAAGCCTGCAGTTTTTGTTTGAGAAATATACTATTTGTCCTTCATTTTGGAGGGAAAGCTTTGCTGGGTAATGTATTCGTGCCTGGAAATCTTTGTCTTTTCGTATTTCGCATATATCATCCCATTCTTTTCTGGCTTTTAGTGTTTGTGATGAAAAGTCTGATGTTCGTCTTATTGGGGCTCCATTATAGGTGACTTGAAGCTTCTCTCTTGCAGCTTTTAAGATTCTCTCTTGGTCTTTGAGTTCTGTCAGTCTGAATATAACATGTGTTGGAGAGGACCTTTTAGGGTTGAATATGTGTGTGGATCTTTGAGCCTCCCGAATGAAGATCTGTGTCTTTCCGTATACCTGAGAAGTTTTCTGCCATTATTTCATTGAATATATTTTCAATGCCATTTCCTTTTTCCTCCCTGTCTGGAATACACATGATTCAGATATTTGAGCACTTAAGGTTGTCTCTTATCTCTCTTAGAAATACTTCAATGTTTTTAATTCTTTTTTTGTCTGCCTGTGTTATTTCAAACAGCCCATCTTCAAGGTCAGAAATTCTCACTTCTGCTTGTTCTAGAATGCTGGTTAAGCTCTCTGTTGTGCTTTTTATTTCACTGAATGAATTCTTCAGCTCTGCTAGCTGTGTTACATTCTTTTTCAGGGCTTTGATTTCTTTGTACATTTCTTCTTTCAGGTGCTTTATACATTTTCTTATTTCACTGTGTCGTCTAAGTGATCCCTCTCCTGGCCTGTGCTGACTCAGCCACCCTCCTTCTCTGCATCTCTGGGAACATCTGCCAGACTCAACCTCACCCTACGCAGCAGCCTCAGTGTTGATACATACTACATATACCAGTACCAGGAGAAGCCAGAGAGTCCTCCGCAGTTTCTCCTGTACTGCTCCTCAAGTACAAATTTGGGGTCTGGGGTCCCTAGTCACTTCTCTGAGTCCAAAAATGCTCTGGCCAATTCAGAAGTTCTGCACATCTCTGGGCTACAGCTTGAGGATGAGACCGCTTATTACTGTCAAATATGTTACGGCAGCAGTTACATTTACACAGTGTTCCAGACCTATGGGCAGGTGAGTCTAGAACCTTCCCTAAGTTCTCCCTGCCTGTGCAGTCACCGCTGCACTGCCTAGGATCAAGTCTACCTCAGGAATTACTTCTGTTGTCATTCATTCAGTTGGTACCTAATTTTTCTAGCACCTATCGATATAAAAATCTCTCTCTCTCTGTCTCTCTTCTTAGGTAGAATGCTCATTTGTCCATTGCTAATACCTTCTGACCATGATCCTGTCTGCAGTGGCCCATATCTATTCTCAGGGCTCAGTACTTTACAGGGAGATGGTGGATGAGGAAGAAGGTGGTTGGCCCCACCCATGCCCAGCCCAGGCTCTAGGCCTTACTCAGAGGTGTGTGTGATCTGAAAGCTTCTGGTCAGTCACTAGGTCCAGCAGCCCAAGCCCAGCTCCACTGACCAGCTCCAGTGGTGACGTCACCTTCCCCTCCAACTGCTCATTCTAGCCTGCCTGTGGGAACTATTCTTTCTTTCCCAAGGCTTGAAGGAAACAGATCTCTGTGCCTCCAGGGAGGATGAGCAAACAATCTTCTCCACAGTGTCCTGTGACTGTGTTTGTGACCTCTCAATGTGCACAGGGACACCCAGCCTCAGGCTCCCTCCCCCACAGTGTCAGGTCCTGTAACAACCTCCTCTCTTCTGCACCCCAAGGTGATCTGATGCTCAGACTCAAATGAAGATCTATCTCACAATGGTAATGAAGAAAGAAACATAGGGTAAAAATTTAGAAACTTTACAGCCTTCCTAGTAAGGAGTAAAATAACGTGTTTGGAGAAAGTGCCAAGGTTGCTGGTGCTGTGGAGTGACCACGAAAAACTGTTGCTGAGGAGAGTAGCCCTGATCCAGGTGCTGTGCATCAGGTAATGGGGAAAGGACCCAGAAGGCATTTCAGTGATTTTCCAGGTTCCTCTCTCATCACAGGCCCAGAGGCCTAACAATATAGAATGGTGTGAGGGAACAGAGCAGGGGCACACTTAACAACCTCGGGATGCTGCTCCTGGTACCCAGCTATTTTGGCTGCTCCTGCCATGGCTAAACTAATCCCAGGTATTGCTAGACGCAGTTCTTTGGAAGATACAAGGTGTAGTTCTTGGCAACATCCAAGTGGTAAGTCTGCAGTCTCGCAGGATGCAAGAGCTATGGAGGCTTAGCAGCCTCGACCCAGATGTCAAAAGATGGAGAAAAAGCCTGGGGTGCCAGGGAGAGAGTTGATGCAGGGGCAGAATCACCACAGGAAGTCTCTACCAAGGATGATATATATATAAAAACATTTATATGGAATATATATAAAATAAATGTGGAATGTGCGTGTGTGTGTGTGTGTGTGTGTGTGTGTGTGTGTGCCTGTGTGTGTGTGTATCCTCCAGTCACCTGGACTCTCAGTCTACTTTATGGGCCACTATGCCCTCTAAAGAGGCAGTGGTTCGGGTGCACGTGTGAGTTCGATGCTCTTGCCTCTAGCCTTAGCTGTCTTTCCCACGAGTCAAGAGAGCTATCCTGCTTAAATAACTCCTCTTTGTTGTGAAATCGTTCCCACCACTTTGAGATTCCACTTATACAATTTACCCTATTCTAACTCATTTTCATCAATTAAAAAAATGAGAGTAATTTCTGATTGTTAGGGTCTGCATTGCACCCCCCAAAACTCACATCTGGAAGTCCTATCCTCCGACGTGACTGTATTTAGAAACAGTGTCTTGGAAGAAGTAGTAAAAATTAAATGAGACATAAGGGAGGAGCCTTAGTCCAACAGGATTGTTGTATTTATGAGAAGAGATCAGAACTAGACAACACAGAATGAGGGAAGCGCACACAAGGACACGGTGAGGAGGCGGTCATGTGCAAGCCACGGAGGAGGGCTTTGGGAGGAACCAAATCTGATGACACCTTGACCTTGCACTTTCAGCCTCAAGAACTGTGACAAAATAAATTTCTGTTGTTAAAGTCACCGAATGGATTGTGTTTTGTTATGGCAGCCTTCCCAAGCCACTACACAGGCTGATCATTCTGATGTATTGCTGTTGTTATTACTTCAAAAATAACCTCAGACAGTGAGTCTTCTTTTGTAGAAATGGAGAATACCCACAGTGATGGTGATATTTTTTCCTGTAGCAAAAGCACATGGCTTCCCCGCTCTCTGTACCAAGACATATTCACACATCATCGTCTCCTGCCACAGCTGCTCTTCCTAACTGTCTTCCAAATCATGTCCATGGCATAGCCATGTCCTTACAATCCAGAGTCATACTGGAGTATCTGTCACTGATGTTTGGAGAGAGCAGGAACAGGCCCTGGTAGTCAAGGCCTGAGCCCTACAGGCTGAGTGAACATTTCCTCCAGCCACCAAGGGCCAGTGTGGCCGCGGTGCCAAGATCCTGAGGGATGCTGGGAAATGGCCCCACAGGCCTTGTGTGGGACCTGCACCTGCTCTGAAATCTTAGATCAGCCTCAGAGGCAGAATTCTCGTTCCTTCTTCTTTATCTCAGATAGATATAGATCTTTGTAATACGTATGAAAATCTAACAGATCCATCTTCCATTCAAAGGAATACTATTTAGCCATAAAAATTTGAGGAGAACTGACACCAACAAGAGTGGACTGTGAAAAATCATGTTCAGTGAAAGGAACCAAACAATAATAGCCAGCTATTGCATGACTGTATCTATCATTAATATCCAGAATAGGTAAATTCATAAAGGCAGAAAGGATAGAGATTATGCTCAAAGTCTGCCGTGCAGATGGTGAGAGGGATGACATTGAGAATGGGAAACACAGGAAACTATTTCAAACATAAAGAAACAGGAGGTGCCTCCTGAATAGAGACACAGTTTGCTGACTTCTCAGTGATATGAAGACGTCTACTAGGTGCAGCTGAGATCTGTAAACATTGCCCTTTCTTATTGGTAAAACACAATGGAAATAAGAATGATGGGCTCGCTCATGTACTGAAGTCACTTGTTATAATCATATTGTTTCTGTTTCGGGCTCTGATAACAGCCCCTTTCCCCACCCCAGCTTTCCCATCATCCCCCTGAGCATCAGCAGTTGATGAGGGGACAGCACAACCAAGTACACACCTGGGGGATCCTCAGGGGAGTCAGCAGGTCTGTGTCCTGGTGGTGTCAAGGGACATGGGGCCAGCAGGGGGCGATGTGGGGCTGTCTGAGAGGATGAATGTGTCTGGCCCTGCCAGCTGGGAAACCCCTCAGGAGGTGGGGGGAGCTGAGCTGAGCAAACAGCTGTGACGTGACGTGACCGCAGTTGGCAGCACCTCCTGGGACACACAGGCCATCGGGGGCCAGGCTGTCTCACCCCAGGGGGCCTGGTTCAGTGAAATCCTCATCCTCCCTGTTCTCCTCCAGGCAGCAGAGACTTTGCCCAGGGCTGAGGGGCGCTGGAGGTGGTCAGGGTGCAGGGACATATGTGAATGTAGAAACTCCTCCCCACTGGGACTTGTAGAGACTAACGGAGAATTAGGGGACCCCAAGGTCCAAGCAGGAGTCTTGGGATGTGGATATTCGTTCACCTGCACCATGACATGAGCCCCTCTCTTCATCCTTCTCTTCACTCTCTGCCCAGGTGAGGCCATCCTGCTCTCTGCGGAAGGCTTCGTGGAGGGCCTTAGCCCACCTCTGCTCCACAAGCTCACTCGCTTGGCTCGTTGTTCTTCCTGTCTCTGCCCCCTCCAGTGTCTGTGGTCTTTGTGGGACTGAATCAGCCTCCCACAGTGACCAAGTCATCAGCCAGATGGGCACAGACCCCTGCAGTGAAAACAACAATGTTGTCCACCAGGGCACAGCACCTGCAGAAGCACCTGGGAAATGTCCCCAAACTCCTGCCCCACAGGAATAACAACCAACATTCATGGGTCTCAGATTTCCTGGCTCTAGGCCACGTGACGTGTCCTCCCTGACCATCTCTTGGCTCCAACCTGGGAACAAGGCTGGTTATCACTAATTAGCATACGGCAGGACAAAATTGATGCTTGCATTGTGTTGGAAGCCCACAGGGAAATCAGACAAAAACCATGAGCTTCCCCCTCTCTGGTCACTACCCCATGCCCAGTGGTACGATGGACCTGTCACAGGATAAAGGCTGGGCTCAAAGTGAAAATGTTGTGGGTTTGAAGTGGCTTTGAATTCAATGGTCTCTTTTAAGTTAGGACTACTAACAAAACTCAATAAATCTAGTTAAGAATGATTAGAATTACTCATTCAAGAGATATTTTTATGGAGCCCTATTCTAAACGTGTTGGGATCTGTTCGATTATAGGCATAACAGATAGTGATTAATAAAGACAGTGAAAAAAGAGAGGCTAGATATGTTCCTTTAAACTTTGATTTATTTTCATAAAGAAAGTGATAAAAATAAAGTAACACCTAGAATTGCTAGAGGACTATTCAGTTATCCAACATTTTCTGAGCAATCTTCTCATTTCATGTGTGATTGATTACACAGATTCCATTATTACAGTGTAGATTTGTCCCTTTGTGTTGTCACTAGCACTGAAAAAGTGATGTCCAACAAAATTTCCTTCCTTAATTTCCAGTTCGCCTCTTCTCAATTGTGCCTCTAGAGCCTCACCTCACCTGTTCCTACCAATCCCTAAACTCAACTCTATGAGGGGAATGAAAGGTGTCCATTGGGGCACATACGAAGTAAACTCCCCACAGAGGGTCTGTGCTTGACAGGGATTTGGGGCCCAGAAGCCTGACCCTGAGGGGTGATATCTAATATGTTACTTTTATTCTTAATGAAAATGAGCTAGAAGGAAGGATGAGAGAACAGTGCTCCAGGTTTGGTAACAACATTTACCGAGAGGAGAAGAGAAGAAAATTTGGTTGTTCATCCTAGTAATTAAAATAACTTGCATTTGGCCTAAGTGTGGCAGATCTCTGGGACTTAGGACAGGGGAAGCCACTCTAGATGCATCTGGATGAGATAAAGGGAGGACGTGCACAGATCATTAAGTTGCCACCTCCAGGAAGTGAGCACTTCACTGCAGAGGCCACGAGCAGTCACTGAAGCGTCCTCGTCTGGCATTTATGATGAGCTTTCCAGCTGCAGAGTGGAGAATGGATTGAAAGGTAAACTGAGGCAATACGTGACAGAGACTAGGTGACAGAGGCAACCCTGAATGGGAAGCAATGTCTTTCGCTAGTTTTGTGACACTGAAGAAGAAGGAAAAGGAGCAAGAAGAACAAAACAGAGGTGCCAATGGCAGGACTTGAAGGCTGTGTGTCTTTTGTGGGTAAGGAAAGGGGAAAAGTTTAAGATGACTCCCATGTGTCTGCTTGGGGATTTGCACGGATTCTTATAACCCTTCTGAAAGAGGGCACTGGAACCATTCTCATACCCAGGCTGAATCCCAATGTGGGGACAAAATACCTTCTCAGTCCCAAGCATTATACTCACACACTCACAAAAAGACCCAATGCCCAGGAACCTGGCCTTCATGGTTACCGGACCAGATCACTCACACCATCTCCCTTGACACCATCATGATGACCAGAAAACGCTTGTCTGATTTGGATTGGGAAACACAGGGCCCATCCTTTTTGATGTTGGGTTCAAACACTAACAACATGCTGGAAGATTTAGGCTCCAGACAGTAGCAGGAAAAACAGGAGGTTTGCTAAGTGGTCCCACCACGTGCCTCAATTTTCACTCCACCCTCATTGTTAGTTCATTGTGAGTTCATGTTGGCTAATGTCCTGTGAATGTTGGGAGATGAACAGGGGATGGAGGCCAAGTAGTTCTATTCTCACAAATCTAAAGCTTTGAGTTTCCCACCTGTCCAATGTCCATGCAACAAAGCAATCCAGGGACAAGTAACACACTCTCTCACCTCTGACACATTGATCTGAAATTCTGAAGTCTCAGAAGAGGTTGAAATCAGCAAAAAGAAAAAAAAAAAAGCTCAGGATGGCCTTTTCTTCCCAGTCATAATAAGGAAGATAGAGAAGGCTGAAGAAACCGGTGGCACCACTACCCCCCATCACCTGTGTGTCTCCTCCACCTGTCCCCCCTCAGGTGAGGACAGACCCAGGGACTCAGCACCAGCACCTCTCCCTCTGAACATATCCCTTGTGGGGCTGCCTTCCACTCCCATCCCAACATAACTACTCCCCAGGTCACCTCTGGTCACTGCTGAGACTCACCCCCTCATGGCGTCCTGGTCACATTGGCGCTACCTTAGTCACCCTCCTCTTCTGTGTCCTGGGAGCTGGGATGAGACTTAGCCTGGCTCTGGGTCAGCTGTGACTCTGTCCCTTAAGGGCACAATGCCAAACATTAAGAACCCTGATTGGACTCTCTGGTTTCCCCCACTTGGATTGTACTTCTCAGTGTCATCCATGGGGTGCTCTGTCACTACCCAGTATTAAATTATGTTCTAGTGCCAGGGCCACTTCATTTCTCAAAGAACTCACTCTTAGTTTCTACTGAGTTTTCCAACTCAGTTATGACCTATAGCCTGATGACCCCAATAATTCCTTTACAGTCCACTGTCTTATAACAAGGAGGAGAAAAAAGCCTAAAAGAGTCAACAAAAGTAATATTTCTTGAGAATCACTCCAGGATCCAGGAAGAGAAATCACTGAGCTTAAATAGAGGCCACTCATAGATAGGGAAGGTGGATGTCTTTGGGCATCTCAATGGATAACCTCCTAAGCGGTAAGACTTTAATTTTTAAAATAATAAACATTACTTTCATAATGTATGAAATGAACATATGTCAAATATTTTACTCAACCGATATGTTAATAAGTAGACCAGTAAGATGGTAAAGATTTGCCAGAAAACATTTTAAGTATGCATTATTTGTAATATAATAGAAAAGGGTTTTTCAAGCAGCGTTTTCATATTGGAGATAAGCTGGTTGATATCACAGAGGTTAATACAACCAGTAACGTGAGGTTTATCTTCTCCTCTGACAGAAATCCACAAGTTAACAGGATTCCATTTGTATGACATTTCCAGAGGACATGTAGATTTGGGGACACCCTTCATCTGCACTTCACATCCAGTCTGTCCTGAAGAGGAATCTATTCCCCTCTTTCAGTTTTCCCACGTGCTCTTCACGCCACATCCTCTAACGTGGGGCTCCAGCCCACCTTCCCTGCAGCCCAGCAACCTCTGCAGACCACGGTCCTCCAGGCACTGGTCCTGCCAAGCTTCATCCCATTTCCGAGTCTCATCCCTCAGGTCCTGGGAGCCCCTTCACCTGGATCAGGGTGTCCGTCTCTGTTCCTCCACCTACGTCTACTTTCTGAACGTCTCCTCATCCTCACCTGAGCTCAGAACTTATGCCCTCAGCTCCCATGTTGTTTGATCCCCTCCTCCCCGACAGTCTCAGGACCTTCATTCCTTCTCAGACCCTAGGAACTCGGAGCATTGGCCTCTCTGGTTTCCCTGCCTCCAATGGTGAAGGTGACGAAGGAAGCCACCTTTGCTCTCCAAACCTCTATGTTTTCTCATCGGGGTCAGCTCCAGAGGCAAAGATGAGACTCTCCAGCTCCACTGGTCAAACCCACTGGCAATCAATGCACCCAACAGAAGACAGATGCTCAGTAAGTATTTGCACACGCAGACCTGCTTCTCACTGGGCACGTGTACTGGCCTCAGGATGGGGCTGAACTGGGAGAGGGTCTCCTGTGGGCCTGCTCCTCTCTGTGCCCTCAGCCTGAGAGCTGACAGGGGCACCCGCAATGGAGAGCACCCGTGGGCAGGGAGGGGACCACGGACAGCTTCGTCCTGTGTGTGAGGGACGGCTCAGCCTGGGCCAATCCTGTCCTTTAAGTTCAGAGGGAAGGGAGTGAAGTTTGTACTGGGAACCACTGCATCATCAAACAGGAAGTGATACTGAGAAAGCACAGGTTATAAACACATTTGGTCAAATTAATTACTACTTTATAATTAATAAAATTTCATAAAATGTCTGCTGTATGCTTAGAACACAGAAAAAATTAAAACCTGTCTGTTACAAAGCAAACGTGACTTCATATAATATTTTAATTAGAAAATTAATATGTACCAGAAATTTTTTTTCAGATGAACGTGTAAGTCTATTTTATATAGGTGACTACTTAAGATATTTACTAGTTTGTCATAAAATGGTACATTCAAATTTTCACAGTAATGGGACCACATTGTACCATGTTCATCACTGGAGATTTCAAGCTGGTAACCCGGCTCTTCTCTAAGTCCATGTGACTCCACAAAGAAAAAAATTAATGAACAGTCTGGTCTACATGCACTCAGAAATGTTCGACTTCTACAAAAGCCTTTGTTTCTTTTTGCGCTTTTGGTAAATGGGATTATATTTGTGCAAACTTTAATATTTTAACAAAGTAATATGTACGGCATGCCATTTCAGGACAGGCATTCTTTATTATTTCATTTTAATATTTTATTTTATTTTTGCTTATTTAAAAAATAAAGAAATAATAGTGCTAAGTCATCACTATCAAACGTATTTTTTCCTTAACCCCCTATTTGGAGTGGTTGATCCTCACAGCTCCCACAAATCAGGATCACAAATGGGTTCTGGGCAATGGACACAAGATGGGGAGGCAGGGCTGCCCCAGAGGATGTCTGGTCACCAGGTCACAGGATGGTGTGTCTGGGCCTGGACACCAGGGGGTGTGCGGGTGCCATTCCTGAGGAGTCTGGAGGTGATCAGAGTTGAAACCACCCTCCTGGCCCTGCCTGGTGCCATCTGTTCAGGGCTCACTGCTGTGACCTCCCCACCTCCTGGGCCCACATGGCCCTATCCATGCCCAGCCCCCTAACATCATCAGACACAGGGGCCTGACTCAGGGCCCAGTGTGGTGTCAAAGAGCTGGGGGGAGGGAGGGTCTCATTTGCATGAACGGACCCTCCCCCTGTCAGAGTATGAAGAGGGGGAGCGAGAGATGTGGGGAAGCTCTGCTTCAGCTGCGGGGCCACAGAGACAGGACTCGGGGACAATCTCCACCATGGCCTGGTCTCCTCTCCTCCTCACCCTCCTTGCTCACTGCACAGGTGACTATCTACTGGGCCAGGGAAAGGACCTTGGGAAGACCATGGGGCCCTGCTGTCTCCTCTTGTCTCTGGACCAGAATCACCATGTCTGTGTCTCTCCCACTTCCAGGGTCCTGGGCCCAGTCTGTGCTGACTCAGCCACCCTCAGCATCTGGGGCCCTGGGCCAGAGGGTCACCATCTCCTGCACCGGCAGCAGCTCCAACATTGGTATCTTTGGTGTGCACTGGTACCAGCAGCTCTCAGGAAAGGCCCCCAAACTCCTCATCTATGAAAACAACAAACGGCCCTCGGGGATCCCTGATCGCTTCTCTGGCTCAAGTCTGGCAGCTCGGCCTCCCTGACCATCACTGGGCTCCAGCCTGACGACGAGGCTGATTATTACTGTCAGTCCTTGGACATTGGACAGCAGCCTTCATACTCGCACAGTGCTCCAGGCCAGCGGGGAAGTGAGACAAGAACCTGCCGTCTGCCCAGAGATGGGGCTTCCCAGTGCGGCCCCCACCGACGGCCAAGCCAGCTGCTTCCTTTCTTTGTTTGTCTTGCTAAAACTGGGGTCTGAGGCCCACTTAAGGTAACTCTGTCTAGAGGGAGTGTTCTCCTCTTGAATTCTGTCCCCTAACGTTTCCTTGGTAGCAACATATGGTCTGATTTTCTTAAATCAAGCAGAAATCTCTGCACACCAGGCACAGGCTGCCCTGGAAACCGAGGCCACGAAAGATGCTTTAATCTGCTGGGGTTTTCATAGGAAAATGCCACACACTGGGTGAGTTCACGACAACGGATTTACTTTCTCACAGTCCTGGACTGTGGAAGTCCCAGATCAAGGGGCTGGCTGGCAGGTTTGTTTTCTATTGAGGCCTCTCTCCTTAGTCTGCAATGGCCACCTCCTCACATAGTTCTTCCACAGCCTTTTCTCTGTGTGCACACAGCTTAGTTTTTTTTTTTTTTTACTCTTTTTATATGGACACTAATCCCATTGGATGAGGGCTACACTGTAATGATGTCATTATTGTTAATTACCATCTTCTAGGCCCTATCTCCACGTATAGTCAGTCATACTGGGGATTAGGGTTTTCACATATTAAATATGGAGGGAGCACAATTTCAGTCTATGACAAAGGGTCAGGGCATAACCAGGGGCACAGAGTAAAGCTGTGTCTGCCCCAGGATAGTCAACATCCCAGAGGTCATCCGTCAACACCATTTACTGAACACCTACTATGTGCCAGGTTTGAGTCAGCGTCATTAGGTCAGGAAACACTGTGAATAAGACAAGAAGGGCCCCTTCGCTCAGGGAGCCGGTAATATCAGAGGGAATTTAGGTACAGAAGGAAAGTACCTCAACACAAGGAAAGCCATACAAAGCCAAACAGTATTGTCCTAAAAAGCTGATAGCTTTTGCCTTAAGAACAGGAAGAAGACAAGGATGCCCACTTTCCCCACTGCTATTTAACACATTGTTGGAAGTACTCGCCAGAACAGTCAGTCAAGAGAAAGCAATTAAGGGCACCCAGATTGGAAAAGACAAATACAAACTGTCCCTGTTTGCAGATGACGTGGTCATATACAAAGAAAAATCTAAAGATTCTAACAAAAAACAAACAAACAAAAAAACCTCTCTGAGTTGGTAAATGATTTCAGATAAGTTGCAGGATACAAAATCAACACTCAGAAATCAGTAGCATTTTTAAACTCCAGTAATGAACTAGCAGAAAAAGAAATCAAGAAAGCAAGCCTATTTACAATAGTCACCAAAATAAATAAATACATAAAATACCTAGGAATAAATTTAACCAAAGATGTGAAAGATTTCTACTGGTAGAGGTGTCTGTGAGAACCCCAAATCACTGCTGAAAGAAATTAAAGAGGGCACCACATGATGGAAAGTCATTCCATGCTCTTGGACTGGAAGAATTAACTTTGTGAAAGTGTCCATCATACCCAAACCAATAGACAGGTTAGTGTAATCCCTATCAAAATACCAATGGCATTCTTCACGGAAATAGAAAAACTAAACCTAATACACATGGAACAACAAAAGACCACATAACCAAAGCTATCCTGAACAATAAGCAAGCAAACAAACAAACAAACAAACAAACAAACAATTAAATAAAGAGAGGTCTGCATAATACTACCTGACTTCAAATTACACAAAGCTACAGTACCCCAAACAGCACGGCAGTGACATAGAAACAGACACTCATACAGATTGCACAGAATAGAGAACCCAGAAATCCACCCACGTGCTCACAGCCAACTGACCTGGGACAAAGGCAACAAGAACATACATTGGGGAAAAGAATTCTTCTTTAATAAACGGAGCAGGGAAAACTGGACATCCATATTTAAAAGAATAAAACTAGACCCATACCTCTCACTATACACCAAAATCAACTCTAAATAAATTAAAGATTTAAATAAGAACTGTAACTAAAAAACTCCTAAAAGAAAACATAGGGAAAACATTTCAGGATGTAGGACTGGGCAAAGACTTTAGACTATGACCCCAAAAGCACAGGCACCAAAATAAACAAATGGGATGATATCAAACTAAAAACCTTTTGCACAGCAAAAGAAACAATTAACAGAGCGAAAAGACAAGCTACCGAGTGGGAGAAACATTCACAGACTATGCATCTAGCAAGGGACTAATATACAAAATATACAAGGAACTCAAACAACTCAACAGTAAAAAACAAGTATCCTGATTCCTAAGAATGGGCAAAGGAGCTCAATAGGCATTTCTCAAAGGAGAAATATACAAATGGCCAACATGCGAAAAGATTGTTCACCATCAATAAGCAGCAGGAAAATGCAAATCAAAACGACGGTGACATATCATCTCACCCCAGTTAAACTGGCCATTCTTAAAAGGACAGAGAATAACAAATGCTGGTGAGTTTGCAGAGAAATAGGAACACTCCTATGCTGTTGGTAGGACTGTCAATTCGTGAGGCCGTTATAGGATACAGAATGTAGGTTCCTCAAATGACTTCAGATGGAACTGCCATATGTCCCAACCATCCTGCTGTTGGGTATGTACCCAGACAAATGGAAATCATCATGTTAAAGCGATACCTGCACTACCGTGACCTTTGCAGCTCCATTTACAATAGCCAGGATCCAATGTAAATGTCCATGAAGGGATGACTGGGTACGGAGAATGTGGTATATATACTCGAAGGAATACTGCTCTGCCATAAAAAAGAATGAAACTCAGCCATTTCTAGTGACATGGATGAACTTAGAGAAAATGATATCAAGCAAAATAAGCCAGGCACAGAAAGAGAAATACCGCATGTCCTCACTTGTAAGTGAGAGCTAAAGGAAATAAAGAAATAAATTGAAAAAGGAAGAAAGAAAGAGATACAACAATCACAATAACTCGCTGAACTTGCAAAAGGAGAGAACAGAACTGAGGTCACCAGAGCTGGAAAAGAGGGAGCGGGAGGCAGTGGGTGAGAAATTGGGAAAAGCCAGGAAAGAATGGTCACATTTTGTAATGTTGAATATGCTAATTATCCTAATTTGAACATTACATATTTAACAAAGATATTGATAGTCAGTGTCACACATCAAAGATACATACAATCAATTACATTTCAATAAATGAAGAAGGAGAAAATTCTGGAGAGGTCTGTGTTCTCTCTAATATGCATATTTTATGCGATATAAGTTATTAAGTTTACTCCCAAAATGACTTTCCTGAAATTTAGCTAGTCCCTCATTTATTAGCTAGAGAGGAGTAAAAGTGAAGGAGGAGCCGGCGCTGAGGCAGGCACAGAGGTCACCGTCGTGTGGGAGAGCGCTTTGGCCTGCAGCAGCTTGCAGCCCGGTGCTTCGGTGCTTCGCAGTCTTCGCTTTAGAACATTGTCTTCCGGGAAGGAGGACCAGGGGTGTGCTGGGTGTGGTTCTGCCTGCAACCCTGAATGGCCAAGTTCAGCTGAGCTGTTTGGCCTATGCTATCTGGAAGCTCAGCGACCACCTTTCAGAAGAAATTACAGTAGGCAGCACCGCTGTAATTCTCTGTGATTCTTTGTCTTCGTTCTGCGTCATCTGTGCCGGATACAGGATAATTTCCCTCCTCAGTCCTAAGCATCACATCCAGACAACGAAGCCCCCAGAACGAGTGAGACATCTCCGCCTTGCTCCACTCTTAAGGAATCCTGGCCTTCAGGACGACTGGACCCGATCACTCACACCACCTGCCCTGACACCATCATGGGGAAGTGGCGGGGGTTGGGGGGTTGCATTGCCTGTTTGGTTTGGGCAAAAGAGGACCTCTCCTCGGAGGTGAAAATTAGGTAAATCTCACACTAACCACCTGCTTGGGAGATTTGGGGTTCAGAAAGGAGAGGAAAAGAACAGGTTTGCCTAACTGGGCCCACCACGTGCATCACTCTGCCTCCCACTCTCAGTGGTAGCTCGTGTTGGGTCGTGTCCTGAAGATGTTGGGAGCTGAGCAGAGGACACAGGCTAGGTGGCTCTTGTCCACAAAACTACAACTGCAACTCTCTGACCTTTATAATGTCTATGCAATCAGTCAATGTCCTGTGAAGTGAAACCACTAAAACCTGTGCCTCCTCGGGTGAGGACACACCCAGGGGCTCGGCACCAGTCCCTCTCCCCCTGGTCACACCACCCATGTGGGGCCACCTTCTGCTCCCATCTCAGTACAGCTGGTCCCCAGGTCGCCTCCGGTCACTACTGAGAGTCTCCCCCTTGGGGTCCTGCTCACATAGGTGGTACCTCACTGGTGGTACCTTAGTCATCCTCCTCTTCTGTGTCCTTGGAGCTGGGATCAGAGATACCGTGATACTGAGTCAGCTGTGACTCTGCCCCTTAAGGACCCAAACCCAACTACTGACAGCTCTGATTGGGCCACTTCATATTTCAAATAATACCTTCTTGTTAGTTTCCTATTCCCTTTCCCAGCTCACTTATCACCTATGGGCTGATGACCTCAAATATTCCTCTAGTATACATTGTCATATAGAAGACGTGAACCATTGGGGGGAAAAAAACAGAGTTAGCAAAATAAAAGTTGCAATCCCTCTTGGGAACCACTCCAGGATCTGAGAAAAGAAATCCCTGAGCTTCAACAGACTTTTATCTTCATACACAACACTTTAAAATCGAGATGTTAGGTTAATCTCCTTGGGCATTTCAGTGAGCAAATTACACAAGAGTCACAGGATAATTTTTTAGAAGTTTAACAATGACACTCATATACGATGGATGGGACGTGTGTCAAATCTTTTATTCAACTGATAAGTTAATGAAGCCTGATAAGAGTGAAACCTGGTCAAAAAGCACTTTACACACATGGTATCTACACTCCAAGAGGAAAGGAGCTTTGAAGCAAATTTCCTGTGTTGGAGATAAGCTGGCTTATATCCTGCAGGGAAATAAAGCC
Organism: Cynocephalus volans; assembly: GCF_027409185.1. Taxonomy (NCBI): domain Eukaryota; kingdom Metazoa; phylum Chordata; class Mammalia; order Dermoptera; family Cynocephalidae; genus Cynocephalus; species Cynocephalus volans. The sequence continues at coordinate 205,833,037 of NC_084461.1, forward strand.
AGAAACTTTATATTTATCTTACCTCTGACAGAAATCTACAAATGGAAAAGCTTTCATTTATGAGAAATTTCTAACAACTGACATGCAGATTTTGGAAGTTCTCCATCTGATACTTCCTACCCACTCTTTCCTAAAGGGGGATCTATTTTCCCTCTTTCAGGTGTCTCATGCTCTCCTCATGTCATACTCTTTCACCGAGAGCTTCAGCCCACCTTCCCTGCCAGCCCCAGCAACCTCTGCAGATCATAATCCACCAGCCAGAGGCTCCTCGACTGACAAAGTTCATCTTTTTAGATGCCTAAGACACTGGTCCTACCAAACTACTTCTCATTTCTGAATCTCATCCTTCAGTTCCAGGGAGCCCCTTGACCTGGATCAGGGTGTCCATCTCTGTTCGTCCTTCTACATCTGCTGTGTGAACTTCTCTTATCCTCACCTTGACTTATTCCCTCAGCTCCACACTGTGCGGATCTTCTCCTCCTGTACGGTCTCCGGACCTTTGTTCCTTCCCAGTCCTCAGCTTGCAGCATTGGACTCTCTTGTCTCCCTGCCTCCAGTGGTGAAGGTGAGGAAGGAAGCCACCTTCGTACCCTAATCTATTAGGTTTGCTCATCAAGTTAGCTCCTCAACCGAGGATGAGACACTCCAGATCAGCTGGTCAAACCCACTGGCAATCAATGCACCCAACAGAAGACAGATGCTCAGTAAGTATTTGCGCATGCAGACCTGCTTCTCACTGGGCACGTGTACTGGCCTCAGGATGGGGCTGAACTGGGAGAGGGTCTCCAGTAGGCCTGCTCCTCTCTGTGCCCTCAGCCTGAGAGCTGACAGGGGCACCCGCAATGGAGAGCACCCGTGGGCAGGGAGGGGACCACGGACAGCTTCGTCCTGTGTGTGAGGGACGGCTCAGCCTGGGCCAATCCAGTCCTTTAAGTTCATAGGGAAGGGAGCAAAGTTTCTACTAAGAACCACTGCATCAGCAAAGAGGAAGTGATCCTGAGTAAGCACAGGTTATAAGCACATTTGTTAAAGTTAGTTTCTACTTTATAATGAATAAAAACACATAAAATGTCTGCTGTATGCTTAGATCACACAAAAAAATCTGAAAACTGACTACTAAAAGCATACATGATGTAAAAACACATTGTGATTTCAAAATCAAAATGGACCATAAATTTTCTTTCAGATGAACTTATAATCCGAATGTATTTAGGTGACTACTTTATATATACACTAATTTATTACAAAATCTGGCATTCAAATTCTCACAGTCATGGCACGACATTGTAACGTATTCATTAACGGAGATTTCAAACTGACAAGTGGCTCTTCCTGTCTAAGTCCATGTGACTCCACACACACAATAATCAACAGTCTGGTATACACACTTTCAGAAATGTTCTAGTTATACAGAAGTCTTGGTTTCTTTTTGTGGTTTTGGTAATAGGATCATCTTTTCATAAAGCTTAATTTTTCGGACAGAAAAATATGCATTGCATGTCCTTTCAGGACAAGGAATCTTTATTTTTTGGTTTGTCTGTTTATATTAAACAGAAAAAAAGCACTCACTCTTCAGTATAAAACTTTTGTTTTCCTTAACCCACCATTCGGAGTGGTTGATCCTGACAGGTCAGGATGATGTGGGATCTGGGCAATGGATAGAAGAGTGGGGAGGCAGGGCAGCCCCAGAGGATGTCTGGTCACCAGGTCACAGGATGGTGTGTCTGAGCCTGGACACCAGGGGGTGTGCGGTAGCCATTCCTGAGGAGTCTGGAGGTGATCAGAGTTGAAACCAGCCTCCTGGCCCTGCCTGGTGCCATCTGCTCAGGGTTCACTGCTGTGACCTCCCCACCTCCTGGGCCCACATGGCCCTATCCATGCCCAAGCCCCAACATCCTCAGACACAGGGGCCTGACTCAGGGCTCAGTGTGGTGTCAAAGAGCTGGGGGGAGGGAGGGTCTCATTTGCATGAGTGGACCCTCCCCCTGTCAGAGTATGAAGAGGGGAAGCGACAGATGTGGGGAAGCTCTGCTTCAGCTGTGGGGCCACAGAGAAAGGACTCGGGGACAATCTCCACCATGGCCTGGTCCCCTCTCCTCCTCACCCTCCTTGCTCACTGCACAGGTGACTATCTACTGGGCCAGGGAAAGGACCTTGGGAAGACCATGGGGCCCTGCTGTCTCCTCTTGTCTCTAGACCAGAATCACCATGTCTGTGTCTCTCCCACTTCCAGGGTCCTGGGCCCAGTCTGTGCTGACTCAGCCACTCTCAGCGTCTGGGGCCCTGGGCCAGAGGGTCACCATCTCCTGCACCGGCAGCAGCTGCAACATTGGTATCTTTGGTGTGCACTGGTACCAGCAGCTCTCAGGAAAGGCCCCCAAACCCCTCATCTATGAAGACAGCAAACGGTCCTCGGGGATCCCTGATCGCTTCTCTGACTCCCGGTCTGGCAGTTCGGCCTCCCTGACCATCACTGGGCTCCAGCCTGACGACGAGGCTGATTATTACTGTCAGTCCTATGACAGCAGCCTTGGTGCTCACACAGTTCTCCAGGCCAGCGGGGAAGTGAGACAAGAACCTGCCATCTGCCCAGAGATGGGGCTTCCCGGTGTGGCCGCCGCCAACGGCTAAGCCAGCTGCTTCCTTACTTTGTTTCTTTTGCCTAAAACTGGGGTGTGAGGCCTACTTAAGATAACTCTGTCTAGAGACAGTGTTCTCCTCTTGAATTCTTCCCCCCTAACCTGCCTTTGGTAGCAACATATGGTCTGATTTCTGAAACCGAGAAGAAATCTCTGCACACCCGGCACAGTCTGCCCTGGAAACAGAGTCCATGCGAGATGCATTACTTTGCTTTGGCTTCTATAGCAAAAGACTGGGGACTTCACCACTCATGACCAGTAATTTATTTTCTTACAGTTCTGGGGGCTGGAAGTCCCAGGTCAAGGTGCCTGCAGATTTATTTTCTCCTGAGGCCTCTCTCCTTAGTCTGCAGATGGCCACCTCCTCTTAGTTCTTTCATGGCCTTTTCTCTGTGTGGGCACAGCTTAGTTTTTCTCACCCTTTTTATAGGGACGCCAGTCCTATTGCACTAGGGCCCCACCCTAATGATGTCATTACTCTTGATTAGTGTCTTCTAGGTCCTCTCTCCACATATAATCACACAGGGATCAGGGGTTTGACATTTGAAATCGCAGGGGGCACAATTCAGTCTATGACAAGGGACAAGAATGTGGCTGTGTCTGACCCAGGAAAGTCAACATCCCACAGGTCATCTGTCCACACCATTTACTGAACATCTACTATATTCCAGGATTGAGATGGGATCATTAGGTCAGGAAACAGTGTAAACAACATGGGAAGTGTCCAGCCCCTAGGGAGCTGGTTAAGTCAGGGCAAAGTGTTTGGACCAAAAAGTACAGATATGAGTTGGAACAAGAATTGTGTGAGGAAAATAAAGAAAGTTGAGATTAGCAAGGTGTGGGAGGAGCCTTAGAGATGCTGGCAAGGAAGATATAGAGTCTGAAGAAGTTTATGAAATCCAGCTGCTAAATAGTCCTGCACAAGGAACAGAGCATGAGGTGCAGAATAGTCCTGTTCTGCATGTTTCAGAGTAGCCAGTACTGAGGAATGGGGTGTGGTGAAGAGAGAAACTGAGGCTGGGCTCTTAGACACTGTATTGGTGTGAGTGAGCTGCAGCCAACATAGAGACCATGATCAACTACACCCTGCTGATGCAGAATTATTTGTAACACACATTTTCAAGAAATAAGATGAGCTCCTGACAAATGCTATTGTTTGTCAGGAGTTCTAGAAATACACACCTCTGAATTACTCTCAACAAATTTGATGAAAATTTCACCTGTGCCTCTGAAAAATTCCAAATATTGTTAGAAGAATAAAACTTAAGGAATGAATTCAGTCCCCTCACACTCAATGGTGTCCACATGTTAGAAAACTGTGTCTTTGGGGGATCCATTCAAGATGGTGGAACAGATGGTCTGCAGTGTCACTCTGTCCCACAAATCAACCAAATTTACAACTATAAAAATGTAACATCAGCCAAGCTGGGGCTGCTGGAGCTCAGGGGAAGAGGAGGAGAGACCTACGGAGTTCATGAAGGTGGGAGAAGCTACGATGAGAGAAAGAAAAAGCTGCTCTGAGCATTTTGGGCCACGGCTTCTTTAAGGCTGGAGCTGCTGAGCACATGGAGCATGAGCCAGCAGAAGCTGCAGCTGTGCCCTTCAGATGGAGTAAATTGGAGGCAGTGGGAGAGAAGAAGGCCTTGGCGGCCTCCAGGACAGCAAGACCACTAACAGGATCCCGTGGACCCACGCAGGAGCGAAGAGCCAGAACAACTGAAAAAAGCGAGCTGTTTAGATGCTGAAGAGTCATTGCAAGGGACCAGTGCAGGATCCATCTCATGGGAAGTGTTTGGAGCATGGCGGTGGGGGAGTTGTGCCCACCAGGGGAACACTGGGAAACAGCAAAGACTGCTGATCTGACCCCCAATCAGTGCAGGACCACTCAGAGGAGACTGGTCGGGAATGCAGAATTGCATGGGGTGCAGTTTGATTAAAAACCTCAGGCCCAGATCAGAGGTTCTACAGAACACTGATCCACCAGGTCTCTGGAGAGCTGGAAGTACCTATAAGGTCAACCGTTAAACCCTGAGCAGCACAAAAAGCCTTCCCTAGGGAAACAGCAGCAAAGTAGCAATTTAAACAACCACAAAGCTCAAGTACTGGTTCCCACAGGAAGTTCCCCCATGTTAGAATGAAAGGATAAAAAATTAGTTCCAGCCCAGGCACACCACCAGCACCTCAGAGCCCACCCATGGACCTGGGGCAAGGAGAAGTGGAACAGACCTCTCTCCCACAACCAGGCACAAAATGCCAGCACCCCGGGGCCCACCTTGGGTCCCAAGGCATGGAGAGGGGACTGGACCTCTCTCCCACAACCAGGGACACCATGCCAGCAACTTGTGGCCCGCCCAGGGACACAGGACATGGAGAAAGGGACCGGACCACCCTCCCACAACCAGGGCACACTGAACAAGTGCCTCGGGGCCCACCCAGGGACCCGGGGTATGGAGTTGTGAACTGGACCACCTTCCTACAACCAGGCACAACATGCCAGCACCTTGGAGTCCCCCAGGGACCCAGGGCATGGAGAAGGGGAATGGACCTCTCTCCCGCAACCAGGTACAACATGCTGGCACCTCAAAGTCCACCCAGAGACACAGGGCATGGAGAAGGGGACTGGACCCCTCTCCCACAACCAGGCACACTGCACCAGTACCTCAGGGCCTGCCTGGGGTCCTAAGGCATGGAGAAGGGGACTGGACCTCTCTCCCATAACCAGACACACCAAGCCAGTGTGTCAGGGCCTGCCCACGGACCCAGGGCATGGAGAGGGGGACTAGACCAGCCTCCCACAACCAGACACACCATGCCAGTACCTTGGGGCCTGCCTAGGAACATGAGGCATGGAGAAGGGGATCGGACCTCTCTCCCACAAGCAGGCACACCATGCCAGTGCCTCAGAGCCCACCCAGGGACCCAAGGCATGGAGAAGGTGACTGGACCTCTCTCCCACAATCAGACACACCACACCAGCACCTTGGGGCCCGCCTAGGGACATGAGGCATGGAGAAGGGGACCGGATCTCTCTCCCATAACCAGGCACGACATATCAGTGCCTCAGGCCCTACCCATGGACCCAGGGCATGGATAGGGGGACCAGACCAGCCTCCTACAACCAGGCACACCACGCCAGTGCCTCAGAGCCCACCCAGTACCCAGGGTATGGAGAAGGAAACCAGACTTCTCTCCCACAATCAGGCACACCACGCCAGTGCCTCAGGTCCTGCCAGGGGACCTGAGGCATGGAGAAGGGGTCTGGACCTCTCTTCCACAACCAGGCACACCAAGCCAGTGCCTCTGGCTCTGTCCAGTGACCTGAGGTATGGAGCCAGGGACTGGACCATCCTCCCACACCATGCACAAAATGCCAGCACCTCGGGGCCCACCTGGGTACCTGAGGCATTGAGAAGGGGATTGGACCCTCCTCCCACAACCAGGCACATGGTGCCAGCACCTCAGGGCCCACCCAGAGACCTGGGGCATGGAGAAAGTGACCTGACCCGTCTCTCACAACCAGGCACATGGCTCCAGCACCGTGCGGCCTGCCCAGGTACCAGAGGCATGTAGAATGGGACCAAACAACCCACAACCGGGCATGCCGCCAGTGCCAAGGAGCATACCAGAAACAGCACCTCCATGAGGGTGGCCCACCACAGCCACCACAATAACCATGGCTGCTGCGAAAGTGGCTAGATGCCACAGCCACCACGCAGATGGTCGGCCAACCGCTGCAGTGCATTCACACAAGAAGAGATACCAGCAGAGACAAAGAAAAGAAAAGGATGGCTCTTTCCACAAAACCCATTTCAGAGTGACAGAAGAAGCATCTGCTCTGTGATAATACCGGGGGACCTGATCACACCCCTCAGCATGGGACAGATCATCTAGGCAACAAGTTAACAAAGTAACCACTATTCTTTCAGAAAGAGAGAAGAAATCTAGGGTAATTGGTGGTGGGGGGGGAGGGAATGGGAGAATGGGAGAGGTGGGACAAGGGGCATAAAAAATAATTACGATTTGTAACAATATATATGCTTGTAATATTGACTTAATCAACATATCTCAATGTTCAACCCCCAATATGTGTATAATGGATTTTGATTCAATAAATAAATTTTAAAAAATTAATTTGATAAAATAATAATGACAGTATCATACCAAATAACAAAAGACATTAAATGCAAAATTATTCTGTGAATTTATACAAGGTGCTCTTGTAGTGGACATATCCTGGCAAAACTTAAAGAAAATTATCTTTATCATTAAGACCTAGGTCATTTTCAAGCCAAGGGGGGTTATCCCTGTAATAAATAGAATCTCAATAAAAGGATCCCCATGTTAAAAAAAAAAAAGAAGAAGAAAACGTTGTCTTCGGAAAAGCACAGTATCCCACCGTTTCCACCAGATCAATTAATACAATCCACAGGGAGTAGGATTCTGGCACTGGGTTGTGTTTCAATGTTTGCAGAAGTTTAGTTTATGGAACAAAACACTATAACACCTACTTTGCAATATCTTCCATTTTCCCTATGACAAAAAGGAGCCAACAGCACTGGACAGGCCAAGGAGACTGAGACTTGGCTTCAGACTGGACCAAGGCCTTAGAGCAGGGGTCTGTGGTCCTGCTGGGCAGAGTCAAGGCTGCTAGGTCAACTCATCCCTCTTTCAGTTGTCCCTGTGGGTAATGTGAAGATTGTGCTGGGAATCAGGTGTTAGAAAGCGCTTGTTATGCCACAGGACAGAGTACGGTAGAAGAAAAAAAACAGTTATTAGAGATCAAAATGTGATGGAATGCACCTAAAGAAGAATAAATGCCATACTGCAGGGATTGGGAGGAAGGAAGGACTCACTGCATTGGTTTACATTATTGCTGGAAAAGCCGCGAGAAGCTCTCTCCCAACAGACGGCAAGAACCCATGGGACTTCATGAGCCAAGAGTAGGGTGCTGCAGATACCATTGCCATATGGTGGTCCAACGCAGCCACCACCACAGCCACTGCCACTGCAAGGGTGGCTAACAGCCACAGTAGCAGCCAATGCCACTGCAGCATCCATCACCACTGTGCAGGTGGCCCATCAACCACTTGACTGCGTTAGCAGCGGGAAAGTCATCATCGGAGTCTGGGGAAAGAGGTGAGTGACTGCAAACCTGCAACTCAGTGGCCAAACCCACAGGGGGAATTGTGCTGCTACACACAGTAGGACACCTGGGGGAGGAGGTATGTGCATAACCCACACAACTGCCTTGATCCAGGGAGAGACACATACATGGAACCTACCAAGAGTGTAGAAATCCACAATACCCAAATAGAGTAAGGAAGAAAATTCCCATCCCCCAACTGGGGGAAGCAAGTACCCAAGAGAAACCTCTGCCTGTAGGAAAGCGGAAATAAAATCTACCCAGAGTCACCCATTCAACCTGATGAGCTCAAGTGTACCCCAGTGCACCCATCAGGGAAATGGGATGCTAGCTGGTGTGCCAAAAAGCCCACCCAGGGATACACACCTAAGCCAAAGAGTGGCAGGGCATCCAGGTGCTTCTCCCAAGAATTTGAGAGCTTGCCTACATACTCAACCAACCAACACAGTGTCAGTAACCTCACCAAAGAATCACCAAGTGCCCCAGTGCCACATCCATGGAGGCAGTAACATGCGACTCCAGCAGTGAAGATGAGCAAAGCACCTACACAGAGACCACACTACAGCATGTACGTGGAATCGATTGAAAACACCACACTCAATGGTCAATATAAAACACATCTACAGGAGGCAGTCTGTCTCCTCAAAGCCCACTGTAAACTAATAGAAGGAGCAACTGCTCTACCAAATAACCAGACATCAATATGCAAATATTAGAAATAAGAAAAAACACGAAAAATGACACCATCAAAGTAATACAATAGTTCTCAAGAACCAGAGTGCATGTAGCAGGAAACCCTTGAAAGGAATGAAAAGGAATATGGAGCAACAGTCTTAAGGAGACTCAATGAGATACAAAAAGACTCAGACAACAAAACAAAATGAGAAATATACAAGATATGAAGGAGGAAGTTTATATGAGATTGATAGCATAAAATATAATGTAGCAGAACTCCTGGGACTGAAGGATTCATTGAACAAAACAAAATAGAGCTTAAGCAGCAAGTTAGAGCATGCCTGGGTACGTAGGCAGGAGCCAAGGGCAAGATTCCCCCACCTGATAGAAGGCCAGAGGATGTGCAGGGAACAAGGCAGGAGCTGTGGGCAGCCTCCCCTGCTCCACTGAAGGTAGGAGCATGCCACAAACACCACTTCTGTGTGGGTGAATCACTACAGCCACTGCTTCAGCCACTGCCACTACAAGAGTGGCTCACCACCACAGTACAAGACACAGCCACCATGCAGGCAGCCTGCTGCCCACTTGACTGCATTGACACCAGCAGAGCCATCAGCACAGCCAAGAAAAAAAGAGGAAGTCTTTCTCCTAAACACCCAGAGCAGAATAATAGAAAAGGCAACTGCTCTACCAGATAATCATACATCGACACAGAGATACTAGAGATATGAGAAAAGAAGACACAGATTTTCTAACATTTTCATTCCAGAAAGATCCTCTCTGAGATACATTATAGTCAAACCAGCTAGGCTGAAATACAAAGAGAGAATCCTAAAAGCAGCTAAAGAAAAATGTCAAGTCACTTATAAGGGAGCCCCCATCATACTCACAGCAGAGTTCTCCAGAGAAACCCTACAGGCAAGATGGAAATGGGTTGATGTATTTAAAACACTTACAGAGAAAAGAGCCAGGCAATAATATTATGCTCAGAAAGACTATCCTTCAGAAATGAGGGAGAAATCGTGTGTTTCTCAGACCGAGAAAAACTATGGGAGTTCACGACCACAGGACCATACCTACAAGAAATCCTACAGGGAGTCCAGCATCTGGATTCCGAAAAATGATAATCAATATCATTAACACACAAGAAAGAGCAAAAGTCACTAGTAGAACAAAAGTACAAACCACAAAGAGAAAGAAACTACATATTCCCACCTCCAAAATCCAACAAACACTAAATACAAACAATAAATGGGTAAGAAAGGAACAAAAGATATTTAAAGCATCTGAACAAAAATTGATAAAATGCCAGGGTAAGAAAATAACTTTCAGAACAACCCTAAATGTGAAAGGATTAGATTCTCCACTCAAAAGACGCAGAGTGACTGTTTAGATCAAAAAGGTAGATGTGACTGTATGCTGTCTTTAAGAGACTCATCTCCACTGTAAAGACACACACAGACTAACACAAAATAGATGGAAAAAGATATACCACAAAAGTGGACAGCAAAAACGAGTAGGAATAGCTATTCTGATTTTGGATAAAATGGACTATAATTTGAAAACCATAAACATAGACCAAGAATGCCATTATATAATGATAAAGGGATCTATCCAGCAAAAGACATAACAAACATAAATATATATGCATCCAACGCCAGAGCACCCCGATATATATAGAGCAAATACTATAAGACATAAAGAAAGAGATAGACCCCAATATGATAATACTGAAGGAACTAACACCCATCTCTGAGCACTGGGCAGATCGTCCATGCAACAAATCTACAGATAAACACAGCATTTACATTACACTTCAGACCAATTGGACCTGGCAGATATTTACAGAGCATTTTATTCAGTGACTGTAGAATATACATTCTTCTCATCAGCACATGAAACATTCTCCAGTATAAACCATATGTTGGATCACAAATCAAGTCTCAACAAATTTAAAATTATGGAAATCATTTAAAGTACATTTTCTGACCACAATGGATTAAAACGACAAATTAATAACAAGTGACACTCTGGAAATTATACAAACATGTCGAAATTAAACAATATGCTCCTAAATGACCTATGGGTCTAAGAAGAAATTAAACTGGACATCAAAAAATTTCTTGAAACTATCAAATATAAAAGCACATCATACCAAAATCTCTGGGATATTGCAAAAGCAGTACCAAGAGGGTAGTTTATTAAGATAAATGTGTCTGTTTTTAAGCCAGTACCGTGCTGTTTTGGTTACGATAGATCTGTAATATAACTTGAAGTCAGGTAGTGTTATGCCTCCAACTTTATTTTTCTTTGCTCAGGATTGCCTTAGCTCTTTGGGGTCTTTTGTTATTCCACATGAGTGTTGGGGATGCTTTTTCTGTTTCTGTGAAGAATGTCATTGGTATTTTGACGGGATTTGCACTGAATCTGTAGATTTCTTTGGGTAGAATGGATATTTTCATGATGTGAATTCTTCCCGTCCAACAGCACGGTACGTCATCCCATCTTTTTATGTCCTCTTTAACTTCTTTCGGTTGTGTTTTGTAGTTTCTCATTGTGGAAGATCTTTCACCTCTTTGGTTAAATGGATTCCTGGTTATGTTATTTTTTTGATGACTATTGTATATGGACTTCCTTTTTTGATTTCTTTTCTGCTAGTTTGTTACTGGATTCAAAAAGTGCTATTCATTTGCAGGTGTTTATTTTCTACCCTGCAACATTATTGAAAGTGTTAATAGCTCTAAGAGTTTTTTGGTAGCGTCTTTAGGTTTTTCTCTGTACAAGATCATGTCATCTGCAAACAGGGACAGTTTGACTTCATCTTTTCCAATCTGGATGCCCTTTATTTCTTTCTCCTGACTGGTTCCAATATTATGGTAAATAGGAGTGGTGAGAGTGGGCATCCTTGTCTTGTTCCTGTTCCTAAGGATGATATTGGTGATTGGTTTGTTGAAAATGGCTTTTATTGTGTTAAGATATTTTCCTTCTATACCTAATTTGCTGAGAGTCTTTATCATGAAGTAATGTTGAATTTTGTCAAATGCTTTTTCTGCATCTATTGAGATAATCACCTGGTTTTGTCCTCAGTTTCACTGATCTGGCATATCACACTTACTGACTTGCATATGTTGAACCAACTTTACATCCCTGGGATGAATTCCACTTGATCATGGTGTCTAGTGTTTTTGATGTATTGTGGTAGTCTGGTGGCTAATATCTTATTGAGGATTTTTGCATCTGTGTTCATCAAGGATATTGGTCTGTAATTTTCTTTTCTTTTTTTTTTTTTTTTTGCTGTATCTATATCTGATTTTAGTAAGAGGATGATGCTGGCCTCATAGAATGAGTTTGGGAGAATGGCTCCTGTTTGAATTTTTTGCAAAAGTTTGAAGAGAAGTCGTATTAATTCTTCGTTAAAGGTTTGATAGAATTCAGCTGTAAAGTCCTCCAGTCCAACCAGTTCCATCTGTGCAGTGTTGCTCAAACTGAGAAATGAGGCTTCAGGCAACCAGCAGAATTTTAAAAAACAGAGGAAGATATTATTTCTAATGGTGAAATACTAGAATCATTTTTATTTTTTTCTGGTACTACACATGATGGATGCTGACATAGTTATAGGGAAAGATTTTAATCATGGAATTTCTATCAAATCAATAATGGAGTAATAAAATATAAAAAATACTTTAAAAATGAAAATTTATATTTTAGCGGTATTGGTTAGAGTCACCATTATTACCTAGAAGACAACAGAGTGTACGAAACGTTTTTGAATTATTAAGAAAACCATCAAGTTCAAAATAAATAAAATAAAATATATTGCTTCTTTGTCTTATGCCAAATTTCATTGCCACTATACTTATATTACTCAAAACTGGAAATCAACCAAATATCCATGAGGAGGTGAGTGGATAAAAAATTCTGGTATATCTGTACAATACTCTGAGCCGTATAAGGAAATGAACAACATATGGAGAAATATAAAGAAGTAAAATAACTATACACATGATGTGGATGAATGTAAAAATCATAATGCTCTGTGGGGGGGAAAAAGAGTGCATGCTTTATAATTACAATTTATATGTAATTCTAAAAATTTCAATCAATAAAATCCAAAGTCTTACTCTATAACAAAAGACTAAATATTTCCTTCATAATATCGTGAAAAAATACCCTTTCCCACCACTTCCATTCCACATTATCCCGAAGGTCCTAGGCATTCCAATAAGGGAAGAAAAAGCAAGAAAAGCATACTAATTGGAATAGAAGAAATAAACTTTTCTTTACCTACAGACAATTTGATTGTTCACATAAATATACTAATGAATATATGTTAATGTATATAAATTAATGATTTTAATATATATACACATATCAATTAAAATAAATTGCTTGGAAATTTAAATTTTATTTTAGTTTTCATTTTAAAGATGATGGGTAAGGGGATCTTAACCCTTGACTTGGTGGTGTCAGCACCACACCCTCCCAAGTGAGCCATGGGCTGCCCTTGGAAATTTAAATTTAATGACCAGAATTTAATCTATGATACTACAGAAAACCAAATACCGGAGAATAAATTGAACAAAAATTTGCAAGGTGTACTGACACTAGAGTTGCCAAATGGAGATGGATTGGTAAGCTTTTTCAGAAATGGAGCAATATATTTACATGGACAGACATGAAATTCAGCCTCTACTTCACATCATATAAAAAAATCAATAAACGGAAGTGAAGTAATATCTTAAAGCATTTAAAACAACAACAGCAACACAAAAGTATATATTTATGGCTCTAACGTTTTTTCCCCTATTACATACACGTGGGGAACAATGTTGGTTTTCAGTGATTGTGTAAATGCGCAATGGTTAGATCAGGATAGTCAGCTTATTCATCATTACAATGCGCAATCGTACTTTGTGTCCTTGACCAATACCTCATTAGCCCCCCTCCCTCTAACCCTCTGCTCCCCTTTTCCACCTCTAGTAACCATGTTTCTTTTCTCTCTTTCTAAGAGTTCAATGTGTTACTGTGATTGTTGTTTCTTTCCTTCTGTCTGTCTCTCTTTGTTTATTTGTTTGTTTACAGATTAAGCTCCTGGTTATGAGTGAGAACATGTGGTATTTCTCTCTCTGGACTTGGGCTGTTTCACTTAGGATAGTCTTCTCCAGGCTCATCCATGTTGCTGCAGATGGTAGAATTTCATTCTTATTCATGGCTGAGTAGTATTTCATTGAGTATATGGACCACATTTCCTGATCCAGTCATCCGTCAATGGACATTTAGGTTGGCTCCATCACTGGCTATTGTACATAGAGGTGCAATAAACATGGGAGTGCAGGTATCCCTATGACATGATGATTTCCAGTCCTCTGGATATAACCCCAGTGGTGGGATTGCTGAATCAGATGGTAGTTCTGTCTGTAGATGTTTGAGGAACATCCATACTGTTCTCTGTAATGGTTGTACTAATTTACAGTCTCACCAACGCTTGCAGAAGGCTTCCTCTTTCTCTGCATCCTCACCAAAATTTGTTATTCTGTCTTTTTTTCTAACAGGCAGTCTCACTGGGGTGAGGTGATATCTCAAAGTGGTTTTGATTTGCCTTTCCCTGATGATTGGTGATGTTGAGCATTTTTTTATATACCTGTTGGCCATTTGTATGTCTTCCTTTCGTCAGTGTCTATTCAGCTCCTTTGCCCATTTTTTGATTGGATTATTTCTTTTTAGGCATATAAACGGACATGTGGGCCAATGGAACAGAAACAGAGAACCCAGAAATCAATCCACATATTTACAAACAACTGATCTTCGACAAGGGCACCAAGAACGTACACTGGGGAGAAGACTGCTTCTTCAATACATGGTGCTGGCAAAACTGGATATCCACACATAGAAGAATGAAACTTGATCCGTACCTCTCACCATATACCAAAATCAACTCAAAATGGATTAAAGACTTAAACATAAGACCTGAAATTTTAAAGCTCCTAGAAGAAAACTTAGGGGAAACACTCCAGGATTAAGGACTGGGCAAAGACTCTATGAATAGCATCTCAAAAGCACAGACCACAAAACAAAAAATAATCAAATGGGATGACATCAAACGAGAAAGCTTCTGCACAGTGAAAGAAAAAACAGTGTTAATAGACAACCCACAAAATCGGAGAAAATATTTGTAAACTGCACATCTGACAAGAGATTAATATCCAAAATATACAAAGAGCTCAAACAACTTTACAGCAAAAAACCCCACAAATGTTTTTTCTTATCTAATTTAAAAAAATAGTTCACAATTTTTATTACATTTTCTCATTTAAAATTATAAACTTCATATGTAGGAAAATGATTACACTATTTGGCAAGTAATATAAAAGAAAATTTTACCAAATAAAACATTTTCTTACATCAAGATGGTAAGCAAAATTTTCAGCCATCAGTAGATGGGTATAAAAGCAGGTTTTATAATTATTATTATTATTATCCCTTCTTATTTTATTTTATTTTATCAATATACAATGTAGTTGATTTTAGTGTCCCTTTACCGAATCCTTCCTCCCCCTCCCTCTCCCTGCTTCCTCCCATCAACATCATATCTGTTCACTTGTCTTAACAAGTTCAAGGAATTGTGATTGTTGTGTCTTCTTCCCTGCCCCCCATTTGTTTGTGTATTTATTTATTTATTTTCAGCTCCCCAAAATAAGTGAGAACATGTGGTATTTCTCTTTCTGTGCCTGACTTATTTCATTTAATAGAATTTTTTCTAAGTTCATCTGTGTTGCTGCAAATGGTACTATTTCATTCTTTTTTAGAGCAGAGTAGTATCCCATTGTGTAGATATACAACATTTTCCATACCCACTCATCTGATGATGGACATTTGGGCTGGTTCCAACTCTTGGTTATTGTAAATAGTGCTGCAACATACATTGGAGTACAGGTATCCCTTCGACATGATGATTTCCATTCCTCGGGGCACATTCCGTGCAGTGGGATACCTGGGTCATATGGTAGATCTATCTGCAATTGTTTGAGGAACCTGCATACCATTTTCCATAGGGGCTGCACCATTTTGCAGCCTCACCAACCGTGTACGAGAGTTCCTTTTTCTCTGCAACCTCGCCAGCATTTATCATTCACAGTCTTTTGGATATTAGTTACTCCTAACATGGGTGAGATGGTATCTCAGTATGGTTTTGATTTGCATTTCCTGAATGCTGAGTGATGTTGAGCATTTTTTCATGTGTCTGTTGGCCATTCGTATATCTTCCTTTGGGAAATGCCTATTTAGCTCTTTTGCCCATTTTTTGATTGGGTTACTTGTTTTTTTGTTGTAAAGTTGTATCAGTTCCTTGTATATTTTTTATATTAATCCTTTGTCAGATGTATATTATGCAAATATTTCTCCCATTCTGTTGGTTGTCTTTTAACTCTGTTAATTGTTTGTTTTGCTGTGCAGAAGCTTTTTAGTTTGATATAATCCTCTTTGTTTATTTTTCCTTTGGTTGCCTGTGCTATTGAGGTCGTATACATGAAGTCTGTGCCCACTTGTACTTCCTGGAGTGTTTCGCCTACGTTTTCTTTAAGGAGTTTTATTGTTTCAGAGTGTACATTTAATTCTTTAATCCATTTTGAGTTGATTTTAGTATATGGTGAGAGGTATGGGTCTAGTTTCATTCTTCTCCATCTGGATATCCAGTTATCCCAGCACCATTTGCAGAAGAGGCAGTCTCTTCCCCAGTGTATAGGCTTGGTGCCTTTGTCAAAGACCAAATGGCTGGAGGTGTATGGGTTGACTTCTGGATTCTGTATTCTATTCCATTGATCCGTGTGTCTGTTGTTATGCCAGTACTATGCTGTTTTGGTTATTATAGCTTTGCAGTATAGTTTCAAGCCATTTAGTGTTATGCCTCCAGCTTTATTGTTTTTGCTCAGAATTGCTTTGGCTATTCATGGTCTTTTGTTATTCCTTATAAATGTTAGGATATTTTTTTCCATTTCTGAGAAAAATGTCATTGGAATTTTGATGGGGATTGGATTGAATTTGTAGGTCACTTTGGGTAGTATGGACATTTTCACGATGTTAATTCTTCCAATCCAAGATCATGGGATATCTTTGGATCTTCTTGTGTCCTCTTTAATTTCTCTCAACAGTTTTTTGTAGTTCTCAGTATAGAGATTTTTCACATCCTTGGTTTACTCAATTCCTAAGTATTTTACTTTTTTGGTGGCTATTGTAAATGGGCAGGCTTTCTTGATTTCTTTTTCCTCATGTTCACTATTGGAGTATGGAAATGCTACTGATTTTCTTGTGTTGATTTTTGTATCCTGCACCTCTGCTGAAATCATTTATCAAGTCTAAGAGTTGTTTTTTGTAGTGGCTTTAGGTTGTTTGATACATAGGTTCATGTCATCTGCAAACAGGGACAGTTTGACTTCATCTTTTCCAATCTGGATGCCCTTTATTTCCTTCTCTCCGCTAAGTGCTCTGGTTAGTACTTCCAATCCTATGTTGAGTAGGAGAGGTGAGAGTGGGCATCTTTCTCTAGTTCCTGTTCAGGATGATATTGGCAGTGGGCTTATCATATATGGCCTTAATTATGTTGAGATACTTTCCGTCTATACCTAACTTGTAGAGAGTTTTTATCATGAATGAATGTTGAATTTTGTCAAATGCTTTTTCAGCATCTTTAAGGATGATCATGTGGTGTTTGTCTTGGATTATATTGATGTGGTGTATCACATTGATTGATTTGCATATGTTGAACCAACCTTGCATTCCTGGGATGAATCCCCATTAATCATGGTGGATAATTTTATTTATGTCCTGCTGTATTATGTTAGCTAGTATTTTGTTGAGGATTTTTGCATCTATATTCGTCAAGGATATTGGCTTGTAGCTTTCTTTTTTTGTTGTTGTATCTTTGTCTGGTTTCGGTATCGGGGTGATGTTTGCTTCACAGAATGAGTGTGGGAGAGTGGCCTCTTTCAATCTTTTGGAATAGTTTGTAGAGAATTGGTATCCATTCCTCTTTGAAAGTTTGGTAGAATTCTGTAGTGAACCCATCTGGTCCTGGGCTTTTCTTTGTTGGGAGCCTTCTGATAACAGCTTCAATCTGTTTTATTTATTGGTCTGTTCAGATTTTCTATATCTTCTTGGCTCAGTTTTGGTAGTTTGTATGTCCAGTAATTTATCCACTTCCTCTAGACTTTCAAATTTGTTGGATATAGTTGGTTATAGTAGTCTCTAATGAAATCTTGTATTTCTGAGGTATCAGTTGTAATATCACCTTTTTATTTCCAGTTTTTGTTATTTGGGTCTTCTCTCTTTATTTTTTAGTTAGCCTTGCTAAAGGTTTGTCAATTTTATTTATTTTTTTCAAAAAACCTACTTTTTGGTTCATTAATCTTTTTTATTTATTTTTTGGGGGGTATCTGTTTCATTAAGTTCTGCTCTGATCTTAATTATTTCTGTCTCTCTGGTAACTTTGGGTTTGGATTGTTCTTGTCTTTCTAGTTCTCTAAGGGGGAGTGTCAGGTTTTTTACTTGCCATCTTTCCATTCTTCTGAAATAAGCATTTCACGTGATAAATTTCTTCCTTAGTAGTGCTTTTGCAGTATCCCACAGGTTTTGGTATGACATATAATAATTTTCATTAGTTTCCATAAATTTTTCAATTTCCTGTTTAATTTCTTCTTGGTCCCATATGTCATTAAGTAGAATGCTGTTTAATTTCCATGTGTTTGTATAGTTTCCAGAGTTTCATTTGTTCTTGTTTTCTGATTTTAATCCATTGTAATCTGAAAAAAATATATGGAATAATTCCAATTTTCTTGAATTTGTTGAGACTTGATTTGTGACCTAACATGTGATCTATCCTGGAGAATGTTCCATGTGCTGATGAGAAGAAGAAATATTCTGAGTTTGTTGGACGCAATGTTCTGTAGATATCTGCCAAGTCCAATTGGTCTAACGTGTTGTTTAGATCTAGTGTTTCTCTGCTGATTCTTTGCCTAGATGCTCTGTCCAATGTGGAGAGTGTTTTGTTCAGTTTCCCTGCTATTATGGCATTAGTGTCTATCTCATTCTTTAGGTCTAATAGTGTTTGCATTATAAACCTGGCTACTCTGACATTAGGTGCATGTATATTAAAGACTGTTGTATCTTCTTGAAGGATACTTTTATCATTATATAGTGGCCTTCTTTATCTCTTTTTATGGTTTTTGGTTTAAAGTCTATTTTATGACATGTAAGAATAGCTATTCCAGCTTGTTTTTCATTTCTATTTCATGGTATGTCTTTTTCCATCCTTTCACTCTTAGTCTATATGTGTCATTACAGGCGAGGTGAGTCTCTTGAAGGCAGCATATAGTTGGGTCCACCTTTTTAATCCAGTCCGTCCGTCTGTGTCTTTTGAGTTGGGAATTTAGTCCTTTTACATTAAGACTTGGTATTGAATAGTGTTGATTTACTCCTTGCATTTTATTGATTTTTGTTTGGATGTCTTAAGTATCTTTTGTTCCTTTCTTTTTGATTTACTGTTTGTTTTCTGTATTTCTTGGTTTCTTGGGGTGATAGATGAACTGTTTTTTCCTCTTTATTGTTAGCATCTTCATTTTACTAGTGGGTATGTTTTTTCCTGAGTATTTATGGTAGTGGTGATTTTTTTTCAGGTACCAAACCTAGTGCTCTCTTGAGAATTTCTTGTAAGGCTGGTTGTGTGGTAGTGAAAGCCTGCAGTTTTTGTTTGAGAAATATACTATTTGTCCTTCATTTTGGAGGGAAAGCTTTGCTGGGTAACGTATTCGTGGCTGGAAATCTTTGTCTTTTCGTATTTCGCATATATCATCCCATTCTTTTCTGGCTTTTAGTGTTTGTGATGAAAAGTCTGATGTTCATGTTATTGGGGCTCCATTATAGGTGACTTGAAGCTTCTCTCTTGCAGCTTTTAAGATTCTCTCTTTGTCTTTGAGTTCTGTCCATCTGAATATAACCTGTGTTGGAGAGGACCTTTTAGGGTTGAATATGTGTGTGGATCTTTGAGCCTCCCGAATGAAGATCTGTGTCTTTCCGTATACCTGAGAAGTTTTCTGCCATTATTTCATTGAATATATTTTCAATGCCATTTCCTTTTTCCTCCCTGTCTGGAATACACATGATTCAGATATTTGAGCACTTAAGGTTGTCTCTTATCTCTCTTAGAAATACTTCAATGTTTTTAATTCTTTTTTTGTCTGCCTGTGTTATTTCAAACAGCCCATCTTCAAGGTCAGAAATTCTCACTTCTGCTTGTTCTAGCCTGCTGGTTAAGCTCTCTGTTGTGCTTTTTATTTCACTGAATGAATTCTTCAGCTCTGCTAGCTCTGCTACATTCTTTCTCAGGGCTTTGATTTCTTTGTCCATTTCTTCTTTCAGGTGCTGTATACATTTTCTTATTTCACTGTGTCGTCTAAGTGATCCCTCTCCTGGCCTGTGCTGACTCAGCCACCCTCCTTCTCTGCATCTCTGGGAACATCTGCCAGACTCAACCTCACCCTACGCAGCGGCCTCAGTGTTGATACATACTACATATACCAGTACCAGGAGAAGCCAGAGAGTCCTCCGCAGTTTCTCCTGTACTGCTCCTCAAGTACAAAGTTGGGGTCGAGGGTCCCTAGTCACTTCTCTGAGTCCAAAAATGCTTTGGCCAATTCAGAAGTTCTGCACATCTCTGGGCTACAGCTTGAGGATGAGACCGCTTATTACTGTCAAATATGTTACGGCAGCAGTTACATTTACACAGTGTTCCAGACCTATGGGCAGGTGAGTCTAGAACCTTACCTAAGTTCTCCCTGCCTGTGCAGTCACCGCTGCACTGCCTAGGATCAAGTCTACCTCAGGAATTACTTCTGCTGTCATTCATTCAGTTGGTACGTAATTTTTCTAGCACCTATCGATATAAATCTCTCTCTCTCTCTCTCTCTCTCTCTTCTTAGGTAGAATGCTCATTTGTCCATTGCTAATACCTTCTGACCATGATCCTGTCTGCAGTGGCCCATATCTATTCTCAGGGCTCAGTACTTTACAGGGAGATGGTGGATGAGGAAGAAGGTGGTTGGCCCCACCCATGCCCAGCCCAGGCTCTAGGCCTTACTCAGAGGTGTGTGTGATCTGAAAGCTTCTGGTCAGTCACTAGGTCCAGCAGCCCAAGCCCAGCTCCACTGACCACCTCCAGTGGTGATGTCACCTTCCCCTCCAACTGCTCATTCTAGCCTGCCTGTGGGAACTATTCTTTCTTTCCCAAGGCTTGAAGGAAACAGATCTCTGTGCCTCCAGGGAGGATGAGCAAACAGTCTTCTCCACAGTGTCCTGTGACTGTGTTTGTGACCTCTCAATGTGCACAGGGACACCCAGCCTCAGGCTCCCTCCCCCACAGTGTCAGGTCCTGTAACAACCTCCTCTCTTCTGCACCCCAAGGTGATCTGATGCTCATACTCAAATGAAGATCTATCTCACAATGGTAATGAAGAAAGAAACATAGGGTAAAAATTTAGAAACTTTACAGCCTTCCTAGTAAGGAGTAAAACAACGTGTTTGGAGAAAGTGCCAAGGTTGCTGGTGCTGTGGAGTGACCACGAAAACCTGTTGCTGAGGAGAGTAGCCCTGATCCAGGTGCTGTGCATCAGGTAATGGGGAAAGGACCCAGAAGGCATTTCAGTGATTTTCCAGGTTCCTCTCTCATCACAGGCCCAGAGGCCTAACAATATAGAATGGTGTGAGGGAACAGAGCAGGGGCACACTTCACGACCTCGGGATGCTGCTCCTGGTACCCAGCTAATTTGGCTGCTCCTGCCATGGCTAAGCTAATCCCAGGTGTTGCTAGATGCAGTTCTTTGGAAGATACAAAGTGTAATTCTTGGCAACATCCAAGTGGTAAGTCTGCAGTCTTGCAGGATGAAAGAGCTATGGAGGCTTAGCAGCCTCGACCCAGATGTCAAAAGATGGAGAAAAAGCCTGGGGTGCCAGGGAGAGAGTTGATGCAGGGGCAGAATCACCACAGGAAGCCTCTACCAGGGATGATATATATATAAACACATTTATATGGAATATATATAAAATAAATGTGGAATGTGCGTGTGTGTGTGTGTGTGTGTGTGTGTGCCTGTGTGTGTGTGTATCCTCCAGTCACCTGGACTCTCAGTCTACTTTATGGGCCACTATGCCCTCTAAAGAGGCAGTGGTTCGGGTGCACGTGTGAGTTCGATGCTCTTGCCTCTAGCCTTAGCTGTCTTTCCCACGAGTCAAGAGAGCTATCCTGCTTAAATAACTCCTCTTTGTTGTGAAATCGTTCCCACCACTTTGAGATTCCACTTATACAGTTTACCCTATTCTAACTCATTTTCATCAATTAAAAAAATGAGAGTAATTTCTGATTGTTAGGGTCTGCATTGCACCCCCCAAAACTCACATCTGGAAGTCCTATCCTCCGACGTGACTGTATTTAGAAACAGTGTCTTGGAAGAAGTAGTAAAAATTAAATGAGACATAAGGGAGGAGCCTTAGTCCAACAGGATTGTTGTATTTATGAGAAGAGATCAGAACTAGACAACACAGAATGAGGGAAGCGCACACAAGGACACGGTGAGGAGGCGGTCATGTGCAAGCCACGGAGCAGGGCTTTGGGAGGAACCAAATCTGATGACACCTTGACCTTGCACTTTCAGCCTCAAGAACTGTGACAAAATAAATTTCTGTTGTTAAAGTCACCGAATGGATTGTGTTTTGTTATGGCAGCCTTCCCAAGCCACTACACAGGCTGATCATTCTGATGTATTGCTGTTGTTATAACTTCTGAAATAATCTCAGACAGTGAGTCTTCTTTTGTAGAAATGGAGAGTACCCGCAGTGATGGTGATATATTTTCCTGTAGCAAAAGCACATGGCTTCCCCGCTCTCTGTACCAAGACATATTCACACATCATCGTCTCCTGCCACAGCTGCTCTTCCTAACTGTCTTCCAAATCATGTCCATGGCATAGCCATGTCCTTACAATCCAGAGTCATACTGGAGTATCTGTCACTGATGTTTGGAGAGAGCAGGAACAGGCCCTGGTAGTCAAGGCCTGAGCCCTACAGGCTGAGTGAACATTTCCTCCAGCCACCAAGGGCCAGTGTGGCCGCGGTGTCAAGATCCTGAGGGATGCTGGGAAATGGCCCCACAGGCCCTGTGTGGGACCTGCACCTGCTCTGAAATCTTAGATCAGCCTGAGAGGCTTCTCGTTCCTTCTTCTTTATCTCAGATAGATATAGATCTTTGTAATACGTATGAAAATCTAACAGATCCATCTTCCATTCAAAGGAATACTATTTAGCCATAAAAATGTGAGGAGAACTGACACCAACAAGAGTGGACTGTGAAAAATCATGTTCAGTGAAAGGAACCAAACAATAATAGCCAGCTATTGCATGACTGTATCTATCATTAATATCCAGAATAGGTAAATTCATAAAGGCAGAAAGGATAGAGATTATGCTCAAAGTCTGCCGTGTTGATGGTGAGAGGGATGACATTGAGAATGGGAAACACAGGAAACTATTTCAAACATAAAGAAACAGGAGGTGCCTCCTGAATAGAGACACGGTTTGCTGACTTCTCAGTGATATGAACACGTCTACTAGGTGCAGCTGAGATCTGTAAACATTGCCCTTTCTTATTGGTAAAACACAATGGAAATAAGAATGATGGGCTCGCTCATGTACTGAAGTCACTTGTTATAATCATATTGTTTCTGTTTCGGGCTCTGATAACAGCCCCTTACCCCACCCCAGCTTTCCCATCATCCCCCTGAGCATCAGCAGTTGATGAGGGGACAGCACAACCAAGTACACACCTGGGGGACCCTCAGGGGAGTCAGCAGGTCTGTGTCCTGGTGGTGTCAAGGGACATGGGGCTAGCAGGGGCGATGTGCGGCTGTCTGAGAGGATGAATGTGTCTGGCCCTGCCAGCTGGGAAACCCCTCAGGAGGTGGGAGGGAGCTGAGCAAACAGCTGTGACATGACGTGACCGCAGTTGTCAGCACCTCCTGGGACACACAGGCCATTGGGGGCCAGGCTGTCTCACCCCAGGGTGCCTGGTTCAGTGAAATCCTCATCCTCCCTGTTCTCCTCCAGGCAGCAGAGACTTTGCCCAGGGCTGAGGGGCACTGGAGGTGGTCAGGGTGCAGGGACATATGTGAATGTAGAACTCCTCCCCACTGGGACTTGTAGAGACTAAAGGAGAATTAGGGGACCCCAAGGTCCAAGCAGGAGTCTTGGGATGCGGATATTCGTTCACCTGCACCATGACATGAGCCCCTCTCTTCATCCTTCTCTTCACTCTCTGCCCAGGTGAGGCCATCCTGCTCTCTGCGGAAGGCTTCGTGGAGGGCCTTAGCCCACCTCTGCTCCACAAGCTCACTCGCTTGGCTCGTTGTTCTTCCTGTCTCTGCCCCCTCCAGTGTCTGTGGTCTTTGTGGGACTGAATCAGCCTCCCACAGTGACCAAGTCATCAGCCAGATGGGCACAGACCCCTGCAGTGAAAACAACAATGTTGTCCACCAGGGCACAGCACCTGCAGAAGCACCTGGGAAATGTCCCCAAACTCCTGCCCTACAGGAATAACAACCATTCTTCATGGGTCTCAGATTTCCTGGCTCTAGGCCACGTGACGTGTCCTCCCTGACCATCTCTTGGCTCCAACCTGGGAACAAGGCTGGTTATCACTAATTAGCATAGGGCAGGACAAAATTGATGCTTGCATTGTGTTGGAAGCCCACAGGGAAATCAGACAAAAACCATGAGCTTCCCCCTCTCTGGTCACTACCCCATGCCCAGTGGTACGATGGACCTGTCACAGGATAAAGGCTGGGCTCAAAGTGGGAAAATGTTGTGGGTTTGAAGTGGCTTTGAATTCAATGGTCTCTTTTAAGTTAGGACTACTAACAAAACTCAATAAATCTAGTTAAGAATGATTAGAATTACTCATTCAAGAGATATTTTTATGGAGCCCTATTCTAAACGTGTTGGGATCTGTTCGATTATAGGCATAACAGATAGTGATTAATAAAGACGGTGAAAAAAGAGAGGCTAGATATGTTCCTTTAAACTTTGATTTATTTTCATAAAGAAAGTGATAAAAATAAAGTAACACCTAGAATTGCTAGAGGACTATTCAGTTATCCAACATTTTCTGAGCAATCTTCTCATTTCATGTGTGATTGATTACACAGATTCCATTATTACAGTGTAGATTTGTCCCTTTGTGTTGTCACTAGCACTGAAAAAGTGATGTCCAACAAAATTTCCTTCCTTAATTTCCAGTTCGCCTCTTCTCAATTGTGCCTCTAGAGCCTCATCTCACCTGTTCCTACCAATCCCTAAACTCAACTCTATGAGGGGAATGAAAGGTGTCCATTGGGGCACATACGAAGTAAACTCCCCACAGAGGGTCTGTGCTTGACAGGGATTTGGGGCCCAGAAGCCTGACCCTGAGGGGTGATATCTAACATGTTACTTTTATTCTTAATGAACATGAGCTAGAAGGAAGGATGAGAGAACAGTGCTCCAGGTTTGGTAATAACATTTACCGAGAAGAGAAGAGAAGAAAATTTGGTTGTTCATCCTAGTAATTAAAATAACTTGCATTTGGCTTAAGTGTGGCAGATCTCTGGGACGTAGAACAGGGATGTGTCTGCATGAGATAAAGGGACGACGTGCACAGATCATTAAGTTGCCACCTCCAGGAAGTGAGCACTCCACTGCAGAGGCCACGAGCAGTCACTGAAGCGTCCTCGTCTGGCATTTATGATGAGCTCTCCAGCTGCAGAGTGGAGAATGGATTGAAAGGTAAACTGAGGCAATACGTGAGACAGAGACTAGGTGACAGAGGCAACCCTGAATGGGAAGCAATGTCTTTCGCTAGTTTTGTGACACTGAAGAAGAAGGAAAAGGAGCAAGAAGAACAAAACGGAGGTGCCAATGGCAGGACTTGAAGGCTGTGTGTCTTTTGTGGGTAAGGAAAGGGGAAAAGTTTAAGATGACTCCCATGTGTCTGATTGGGGATTTGCACGGATTCTTATAACCCTTCTGAAAGAGGGCACTGGAACCATTCTCATACCCAGGCTGAATCCCAATGTGGGGACAAAATACCTTCTCAGTCCCAAGCATTATACTCACACACTCACAAAAAGACCCAATGCCCAGGAACCTGGCCTTCAGGGTTACCGGACCAGATCACTCACACCATCTCCCTTGACACCATCATGATGACCAGTAAATGCTTGTCTGATCGGGATTGGGAAACATAGGGCCCATCCTTTTTGATGTTGGGTTCAAACACTAACAACATGCTGGAAGATTTAGGCTCCAGACAGTAGCAGGAAAAACAGGAGGTTTGCTAAGTGGTCCCACCACGTGCCTCAATTTTCACTCCACCCTCATTGTTAGTTCATTGTGAGTTCATGTTGGCTAATGTCCTGTGAATGTTGGGAGATGAACAGGGGACGGAGGCCAAGTAGTTCTATTCTCACAAATCTAAAGCTTTGAGTTTCTCACGTGTCCAATGTCCATGCAACAAATCAATCCAGGGCCAAGTAACACACTCTCTCACCTTTGACACATTGATCTGAAATTCTGAAGTCTCAGAAGAGGTTGAAATCAGCAAAAAGAAACAAAAAAGCTCAGGATGGCCTTTTCTTCCCAGTCATAATAAGGAAGATAGAGAAGGCTGAAGATACCGGTGGCACCACTACCCCCCTTCACCTGTGTGTCTCTCCTCCACCTGTCCCCCCTCAGGTGAGGACAGACCGAGGGACTCAGCACCAGCACCTCTCCCTCTGACATACCTCTTGTGGGGCTGCCTTCCACTCCCATCCCAACATAACTACTCCCCAGGTCACCTCTGGTCACTGCTGAGACTCACCCCTCATGGCGTCCTAGTCACAGTGGCACTACCTTAGTCACCCTCCTCTTCTGTGTCCTGGGAGCTGGGATGAGACTTAGCCTGGCTCTGAGTCAGCTGTGACTCTGTCCCTTAAGGGCACAATGCCAAACATTAAGAACCCTGATTGGACTCTCTGGTTTCCCCCACTTGGACTGTCTTTCTCAGTGTCATCCATGGGGTGCTCTGTCACTACCCAGTATTAAGTTTTGTTCTCAGTGCCAGGGCCACTTCATTTCTCAAAGAACTCACTCTTAGTTTCTACTGAGTTTTCCAACTCAGTTATGACCTATAGCCTGATGACCCCAATAATTCCTTTACAGTCCACTGTCTTATAACAAGGAGGAGAAAAAAGCCTAAAAGAGTCAACAAAAGTAATATTTCTTGAGAATCACTCCAGGATCCAGGAAGAGAAATCACTGAGCTTAAATAGAGGCCACTCATAGATAGGGAAGGTGGATGTCTTTGGGCATCTCAATGGATAACCTCCTAAGCGGTAAGACTTTAATTTTTAAAATAATAAACATTACTTTCATAATGTATGAAATGAACATATGTCAAATATTTTACTCAACCGATATGTTAATAAGTAGACCAGTAAGATGGTAAAGATTTGCCAGAAAACATTTTAAGTATGCATTATTTGTAATATAATAGAAAAGGGTTTTTCAAGCAGCGTTTTCATATTGGAGATAAGCTGGTTGATATCACAGAGGTTAATAAAACCAGTAACGTGAGGTTTATCTTCTCCTCTGACAGAAATCCACAAGTTAACAGGGTTCCATTTGTATGACATTTCCAGAGGACATGTAGACTTGGGGACATCCTTCATCTGCACTTCACATCCAGTCTGTCCTGAAGAGGAATCTATTTCCCCTCTTTCAGTTTTCCCACGTGCTCTTCACGCCACATCCTCTAACGTGGGGCTCCAGCCCACCTTCCCTGCAGCCCAGCAACCTCTGCAGACCACGGTCCTCCAGGCACTGGTCCTGCCAAGCTTCATCCCATTTCCGAGTCTCATCCCTCAGGTCCTGGGAGCCCCTTCACCTGGATCAGGGTGTCCGTCTCTGTTCCTCCACCTACGTCTACTTTCTGAACGTCTCCTCATCCTCACCTGAGCTCAGGACTTATGCCCTCAGCTCCCATGTTGTTTGATCCCCTCCTCCCCGACAGTCTCAGGACCTTCATTCCTTCTCAGACCCTAGGAACTCGGAGCATTGGCCTCTCTGGTTTCCCTGCCTCCAATGGTGAAGGTGACGAAGGAAGCCACCTTTGCTCTCCAAACCTCTATGTTTTCTCATCGGGGTCAGCTCCAGAGGCAAAGATGAGACTCTCCAGCTCCACTGGTCAAACCCACTGGCAATCAATGCACCCAACAGAAGACAGATGCTCAGTAAGTATTTGCACACGCAGACCTGCTTCTCACTGGGCACGTGTACTGGCCTCAGGATGGGGCTGAACTGGGAGAGGGTCTCCTGTGGGCCTGCTCCTCTCTGTGCCCTCAGCCTGAGAGCTGACAGGGGCACCCGCAATGGAGAGCACCCGTGGGCAGGGAGGGGACCACGGACAGCTTCGTCCTGTGTGTGAGGGACGGCTCAGCCTGGGCCAATCCTGTCCTTTAAGTTCAGAGGGAAGGGAGTGAAGTTTGTACTGGGAACCACTGCATCATCAAACAGGAAGTGATACTGAGAAAGCACAGGTTATAAACACATTTGGTCAAATTAATTACTACTTTATAATTAATAAAATTTCATAAAATGTCTGCTGTATGCTTAGAACACAGAAAAAATTAAAACCTGTCTGTTACAAAGCAAACGTGACTTCATATAATATTTTAATTAGAAAATTAATATGTACCAGAAATTTTTTTTCAGATGAACGTGTAAGTCTATTTTATATAGGTGACTACTTAAGATATTTACTAGTTTGTCATAAAATGGTACATTCAAATTTTCACAGTAATGGGACCACATTGTACCATGTTCATCACTGGAGATTTCAAGCTGGTAACCCGGCTCTTCTCTAAGTCCATGTGACTCCCCAAAGAAAAAAATTAATGAACAGTCTGGTCTACATGCACTCAGAAATGTTCGAGTTCTACAAAAGCCTTTGTTTCTTTTTGCGCTTTTGGTAAATGGGATTATATTTGTGCAAACTTTAATATTTTAACAAAGTAATATGTACGGCATGCCATTTCAGGACAGGCATTCTTTATTATTTCATTTTAATATTTTATTTTATTTTTGCTTATTTAAAAAATAAAGAAATAATAGTGCTAAGTCATCACTATCAAACGTATTTTTTCCTTAACCCCCTATTTGGAGTGGTTGATCCTCACAGCTCCCACAAATCAGGATCACAAATGGGTTCTGGGCAATGGACACAAGATGGGGAGGCAGGGCTGCCCCAGAGGATGTCTGGTCACCAGGTCACAGGATGGTGTGTCTGGGCCTGGACACCAGGGGGTGTGCGGGTGCCATTCCTGAGGAGTCTGGAGGTGATCAGAGTTGAAACCACCCTCCTGGCCCTGCCTGGTGCCATCTGTTCAGGGCTCACTGCTGTGACCTCCCCACCTCCTGGGCCCACATGGCCCTATCCATGCCCAGCCCCCTAACATCATCAGACACAGGGGCCTGACTCAGGGCCCAGTGTGGTGTCAAAGAGCTGGGGGGAGGGAGGGTCTCATTTGCATGAACGGACCCTCCCCCTGTCAGAGTATGAAGAGGGGGAGCGAGAGATGTGGGGAAGCTCTGCTTCAGCTGCGGGGCCACAGAGACAGGACTCGGGGACAATCTCCACCATGGCCTGGTCCCCTCTCCTCCTCACCCTCCTTGCTCACTGCACAGGTGACTATCTACTGGGCCAGGGAAAGGACCTTGGGAAGACCATGGGGCCCTGCTGTCTCCTCTTGTCTCTGGACCAGAATCACCATGTCTGTGTCTCTCCCACTTCCAGGGTCCTGGGCCCAGTCTGTGCTGACTCAGCCACCCTCAGCATCTGGGGCCCTGGGCCAGAGGGTCACCATCTCCTGCACCGGCAGCAGCTCCAACATTGGTATCTTTGGTGTGCACTGGTACCAGCAGCTCTCAGGAAAGGCCCCCAAACTCCTCATCTATGAAAACAACAAACGGCCCTCGGGGATCCCTGATCGCTTCTCTGGCTCAAGTCTGGCAGCTCGGCCTCCCTGACCATCACTGGGCTCCAGCCTGACGACGAGGCTGATTATTACTGTCAGTCCTTGGACATTGGACAGCAGCCTTCATACTCGCACAGTGCTCCAGGCCAGCGGGGAAGTGAGACAAGAACCTGCCGTCTGCCCAGAGATGGGGCTTCCCAGTGCGGCCTCCACCGACGGCCAAGCCAGCTGCTTCCTTTCTTTGTTTGTCTTGCTAAAACTGGGGTCTGAGGCCCACTTAAGGTAACTCTGTCTAGAGGGAGTGTTCTCCTCTTGAATTCTGTCCCCTAACGTTTCCTTGGTAGCAACATATGGTCTGATTTTCTTAAATCAAGCAGAAATCTCTGCACACCAGGCACAGGCTGCCCTGGAAACCGAGGCCACGAAAGATGCTTTAATCTGCTGGGGTTTTCATAGGAAAATGCCACACACTGGGTGAGTTCACGACAACGGATTTACTTTCTCACAGTCCTGGACTGTGGAAGTCCCAGATCAAGGGGCTGGCTGGCAGGTTTGTTTTCTATTGAGGCCTCTCTCCTTAGTCTGCAATGGCCACCTCCTCACATAGTTCTTCCACAGCCTTTTCTCTGTGTGCACACAGCTTAGTTTTTTTTTTTTTTTACTCTTTTTATATGGACACTAATCCCATTGGATGAGGGCTACACTGTAATGATGTCATTATTGTTAATTACCATCTTCTAGGCCCTATCTCCACGTATAGTCAGTCATACTGGGGATTAGGGTTTTCACATATTAAATATGGAGGGAGCACAATTTCAGTCTATGACAAAGGGTCAGGGCATAACCAGGGGCACAGAGTAAAGCTGTGTCTGCCCCAGGATAGTCAACATCCCAGAGGTCATCCGTCAACACCATTTACTGAACACCTACTATGTGCCAGGTTTGAGTCAGCGTCATTAGGTCAGGAAACACTGTGAATAAGACAAGAAGGGCCCCTTCGCTCAGGGAGCCGGTAATATCAGAGGGAATTTAGGTACAGAAGGAAAGTACCTCAACACAAGGAAAGCCATACAAAGCCAAACAGTATTGTCCTAAAAAGCTGATAGCTTTTGCCTTAAGAACAGGAAGAAGACAAGGATGCCCACTTTCCCCACTGCTATTTAACACATTGTTGGAAGTACTCGCCAGAACAGTCAGTCAAGAGAAAGCAATTAAGGGCACCCAGATTGGAAAAGACAAATACAAACTGTCCCTGTTTGCAGATGACGTGGTCATATACAAAGAAAAATCTAAAGATTCTAACAAAAAACAAACAAACAAAAAAACCTCTCTGAGTTGGTAAATGATTTCAGATAAGTTGCAGGATACAAAATCAACACTCAGAAATCAGTAGCATTTTTAAACTCCAGTAATGAACTAGCAGAAAAAGAAATCAAGAAAGCAAGCCTATTTACAATAGTCACCAAAATAAATAAATACATAAAATACCTAGGAATAAATTTAACCAAAGATGTGAAAGATTTCTACTGGTAGAGGTGTCTGTGAGAACCCCAAATCACTGCTGAAAGAAATTAAAGAGGGCACCACATGATGGAAAGTCATTCCATGCTCTTGGACTGGAAGAATTAACTTTGTGAAAGTGTCCATCATACCCAAACCAATAGACAGGTTAGTGTAATCCCTATCAAAATACCAATGGCATTCTTCACGGAAATAGAAAAACTAAACCTAATACACATGGAACAACAAAAGACCACATAACCAAAGCTATCCTGAACAATAAGCAAGCAAACAAACAAACAAACAAACAATTAAATAAAGAGAGGTCTGCATAATACTACCTGACTTCAAATTACACAAAGCTACAGTACCCCAAACAGCACGGCAGTGACATAGAAACAGACACTCATACAGATTGCACAGAATAGAGAACCCAGAAATCCACCCACGTGCTCACAGCCAACTGACCTGGGACAAAGGCAACAAGAACATACATTGGGGAAAAGAATTCTTCTTTAATAAACGGAGCAGGGAAAACTGGACATCCATATTTAAAAGAATAAAACTAGACCCATACCTCTCACTATACACCAAAATCAACTCTAAATAAATTAAAGATTTAAATAAGAACTGTAACTAAAAAACTCCTAAAAGAAAACATAGGGAAAACATTTCAGGATGTAGGACTGGGCAAAGACTTTAGACTATGACCCCAAAAGCACAGGCACCAAAATAAACAAATGGGATGATATCAAACTAAAAACCTTTTGCACAGCAAAAGAAACAATTAACAGAGCGAAAAGACAAGCTACCGAGTGGGAGAAACATTCACAGACTATGCATCTAGCAAGGGACTAATATACAAAATATACAAGGAACTCAAACAACTCAACAGTAAAAAACAAGTATCCTGATTCCTAAGAATGGGCAAAGGAGCTCAATAGGCATTTCTCAAAGGAGAAATATACAAATGGCCAACATGCGAAAAGATTGTTCACCATCAATAAGCAGCAGGAAAATGCAAATCAAAACGACGGTGACATATCATCTCACCCCAGTTAAACTGGCCATTCTTAAAAGGACAGAGAATAACAAATGCTGGTGAGTTTGCAGAGAAATAGGAACACTCCTATGCTGTTGGTAGGACTGTCAATTCGTGAGGCCGTTATAGGATACAGAATGTAGGTTCCTCAAATGACTTCAGATGGAACTGCCATATGTCCCAACCATCCTGCTGTTGGGTATGTACCCAGACAAATGGAAATCATCATGTTAAAGCGATACCTGCACTACCGTGACCTTTGCAGCTCCATTTACAATAGCCAGGATCCAATGTAAATGTCCATGAAGGGATGACTGGGTACGGAGAATGTGGTATATATACTCGAAGGAATACTGCTCTGCCATAAAAAAGAATGAAACTCAGCCATTTCTAGTGACATGGATGAACTTAGAGAAAATGATATCAAGCAAAATAAGCCAGGCACAGAAAGAGAAATACCGCATGTCCTCACTTGTAAGTGAGAGCTAAAGGAAATAAAGAAATAAATTGAAAAAGGAAGAAAGAAAGAGATACAACAATCACAATAACTCGCTGAACTTGCAAAAGGAGAGAACAGAACTGAGGTCACCAGAGCTGGAAAAGAGGGAGCGGGAGGCAGTGGGTGAGAAATTGGGAAAAGCCAGGAAAGAATGGTCACATTTTGTAATGTTGAATATGCTAATTATCCTAATTTGAACATTACATATTTAACAAAGATATTGATAGTCAGTGTCACACATCAAAGATACATACAATCAATTACATTTCAATAAATGAAGAAGGAGAAAATTCTGGAGAGGTCTGTGTTCTCTCTAATATGCATATTTTATGCGATATAAGTTATTAAGTTTACTCCCAAAATGACTTTCCTGAAATTTAGCTAGTCCCTCATTTATTAGCTAGAGAGGAGTAAAAGTGAAGGAGGAGCCGGCGCTGAGGCAGGCACAGAGGTCACCGTCGTGTGGGAGAGCGCTTTGGCCTGCAGCAGCTTGCAGCCCGGTGCTCCGGTGCTTCGCAGTCTTCGCTTTAGAACATTGTCTTCCGGGAAGGAGGACCAGGGGTGTGCTGGGTGTGGTTCTGCCTGCAACCCTGAATGGCCAAGTTCAGCTGAGCTGTTTGGCCTATGCTATCTGGAAGCTCAGCGACCACCTTTCAGAAGAAATTACAGTAGGCAGCACCGCTGTAATTCTCTGTGATTCTTTGTCTTCGTTCTGCGTCATCTGTGCCGGATACAGGATAAGTTCCCACACATGGACTAATGCCTCCTCAGTCCTAAGCATCACATCCAGACAACGAAGCCCCCAGAACGAGTGAGACATCTCCGCCTTGCTCCACTCGTAAGGAATCCTGGCCTTCAGGACGACTGGACCCGATCACTCACACCACCTGCCCTGACACCATCATGGGGAAGTGGCGGGGGTTGGGGGGGTTGGATTGCCTGTTTGGTTTGGGCAAAAGAGGACCTCTCCTCGGAGGTGAAAATTAGGTAAATCTCACACTAACCACCTGCTTGGGAGATTTGGGGTTCAGAAAGGAGAGGAAAAGAACAGGTTTGCCTAACTGGGCCCACCACGTGCATCACTCTGCCTCCCACTCTCAGTGGTAGCTCGTGTTGGGTCGTGTCCTGAAGATGTTGGGAGCTGAGCAGAGGACACAGGCTAGGTGGCTCTTGTCCACAAAACTACAACTGGAACTCTCTGACCTTTATAATGTCTATGCAATCAGTCAATGTCCTGTGAAGTGAAACCACTAAAACCTGTGCCTCCTCGGGTGAGGACACACCCAGGGGCTCGGCACCAGTCCCTCTCCCCCTGGTCACACCACCCATGTGGGGCCACCTTCTGCTCCCATCTCAGTACAGCTGGTCCCCAGGTCGCCTCCGGTCACTACTGAGAGTCTCCCCCTTGGGGTCCTGCTCACATAGGTGGTACCTCACTGGTGGTACCTTAGTCATCCTCCTCTTCTGTGTCCTTGGAGCTGGGATCAGAGATACCGTGATACTGAGTCAGCTGTGACTCTGCCCCTTAAGGACCCAAACCCAACTACTGACAGCTCTGATTGGGCCACTTCATATTTCAAATAATACCTTCTTGTTAGTTTCCTATTCCCTTTCCCAGCTCACTTATCACCTATGGGCTGATGACCTCAAATATTCCTCTAGTATACATTGTCATATAGAAGACGTGAACCATTGGGGGGAAAAAAACAGAGTTAGCAAAATAAAAGTTGCAATCCCTCTTGGGAACCACTCCAGGATCTGAGAAAAGAAATCCCTGAGCTTCCACTGACTTTTATCTTCATACACAACACTTTAAAATCGAGATGTTAGGTTAATCTCCTTGGGCATTTCAGTGAGCAAATTACACAAGAGTCACAGGATAATTTTTTAGAAGTTTAACAATGACACTCATATACGATGGATGGGACGTGTGTCAAATCTTTTATTCAACTGATAAGTTAATGAAGCCTGATAAGAGTGAAACCTGGTCAAAAAGCACTTTACACACATGGTATCTACACTCCAAGAGGAAAGGAGCTTTGAAGCAAATTTCCTGTGTTGGAGATAAGCTGGCTTATATCCTGCAGGGAAATAAAGCCAGAAACTTTATATTTATCTTACCTCTGACAGAAATCTACAAATGGAAAAGCTTTCATTTATGAGAAATTTCTAACAACTGACATGCAGATTTTGGAAGTTCTCCATCTGATACTTCCTACCCACTCTTTCCTAAAGGGGGATCTATTTTCCCTCTTTCAGGTGTCTCATGCTCTCCTCATGTCATACTCTTTCACCGAGAGCTTCAGCCCACCTTCCCTGCCAGCCCCAGCAACCTCTGCAGATCATAATCCACCAGCCAGAGGCTCCTCGACTGACAAAGTTCATCTTTTTAGATGCCTAAGACACTGGTCCTACCAAACTACTTCTCATTTCTGAATCTCATCCTTCAGTTCCAGGGAGCCCCTTGACCTGGATCAGGGTGTCCATCTCTGTTCGTCCTTCTACATCTGCTGTGTGAACTTCTCTTATCCTCACCTTGACTTATTCCCTCAGCTCCACACTGTGCGGATCTTCTCCTCCTGTACGGTCTCCGGACCTTTGTTCCTTCCCAGTCCTCAGCTTGCAGCATTGGACTCTCTTGTCTCCCTGCCTCCAGTGGTGAAGGTGAGGAAGGAAGCCACCTTCGTACCCTAATCTATTAGGTTTGCTCATCAAGTTAGCTCCTCAACCGAGGATGAGACACTCCAGATCAGCTGGTCAAACCCACTGGCAATCAATGCACCCAACAGAAGACAGATGCTCAGTAAGTATTTGCGCATGCAGACCTGCTTCTCACTGGGCACGTGTACTGGCCTCAGGATGGGGCTGAACTGGGAGAGGGTCTCCAGTAGGCCTGCTCCTCTCTGTGCCCTCAGCCTGAGAGCTGACAGGGGCACCCGCAATGGAGAGCACCCGTGGGCAGGGAGGGGACCACGGACAGCTTCGTCCTGTGTGTGAGGGACGGCTCAGCCTGGGCCAATCCAGTCCTTTAAGTTCATAGGGAAGGGAGCAAAGTTTCTACTAAGAACCACTGCATCAGCAAAGAGGAAGTGATCCTGAGTAAGCACAGGTTATAAGCACATTTGTTAAAGTTAGTTTCTACTTTATAATGAATAAAAACACATAAAATGTCTGCTGTATGCTTAGATCACACAAAAAAATCTGAAAACTGACTACTAAAAGCATACATGATGTAAAAACACATTGTGATTTCAAAATCAAAATGGACCATAAATTTTCTTTCAGATGAACTTATAATCCGAATGTATTTAGGTGACTACTTTATATATACACTAATTTATTACAAAATCTGGCATTCAAATTCTCACAGTCATGGCACGACATTGTAACGTATTCATTAACGGAGATTTCAAACTGACAAGTGGCTCTTCCTGTCTAAGTCCATGTGACTCCACACACACAATAATCAACAGTCTGGTATACACACTTTCAGAAATGTTCTAGTTATACAGAAGTCTTGGTTTCTTTTTGTGGTTTTGGTAATAGGATCATCTTTTCATAAAGCTTAATTTTTCGGACAGAAAAATATGCATTGCATGTCCTTTCAGGACAAGGAATCTTTATTTTTTGGTTTGTCTGTTTATATTAAACAGAAAAAAAGCACTCACTCTTCAGTATAAAACTTTTGTTTTCCTTAACCCACCATTCGGAGTGGTTGATCCTGACAGGTCAGGATGATGTGGGATCTGGGCAATGGATAGAAGAGTGGGGAGGCAGGGCAGCCCCAGAGGATGTCTGGTCACCAGGTCACAGGATGGTGTGTCTGAGCCTGGACACCAGGGGGTGTGCGGTAGCCATTCCTGAGGAGTCTGGAGGTGATCAGAGTTGAAACCAGCCTCCTGGCCCTGCCTGGTGCCATCTGCTCAGGGTTCACTGCTGTGACCTCCCCACCTCCTGGGCCCACATGGCCCTATCCATGCCCAAGCCCCAACATCCTTAGACACAGGGGCCTGACTCAGGGCTCAGTGTGGTGTCAAAGAGCTGGGGGGAGGGAGGGTCTCATTTGCATGAGTGGACCCTCCCCCTGTCAGAGTATGAAGAGGGGAAGCGACAGATGTGGGGAAGCTCTGCTTCAGCTGTGGGGCCACAGAGAAAGGACTCGGGGACAATCTCCACCATGGCCTGGTCCCCTCTCCTCCTCACCCTCCTTGCTCACTGCACAGGTGACTATCTACTGGGCCAGGGAAAGGACCTTGGGAAGACCATGGGGCCCTGCTGTCTCCTCTTGTCTCTGGACCAGAATCACCATGTCTGTGTCTCTCCCACTTCCAGGGTCCTGGGCCCAGTCTGTGCTGACTCAGCCACTCTCAGCGTCTGGGGCCCTGGGCCAGAGGGTCACCATCTCCTGCACCGGCAGCAGCTGCAACATTGGTATCTTTGGTGTGCACTGGTACCAGCAGCTCTCAGGAAAGGCCCCCAAACCCCTCATCTATGAAGACAGCAAACGGTCCTCGGGGATCCCTGATCGCTTCTCTGACTCCCGGTCTGGCAGTTCGGCCTCCCTGACCATCACTGGGCTCCAGCCTGACGACGAGGCTGATTATTACTGTCAGTCCTATGACAGCAGCCTTGGTGCTCACACAGTTCTCCAGGCCAGCGGGGAAGTGAGACAAGAACCTGCCATCTGCCCAGAGATGGGGCTTCCCGGTGTGGCCGCCGCCAACGGCTAAGCCAGCTGCTTCCTTACTTTGTTTCTTTTGCCTAAAACTGGGGTGTGAGGCCTACTTAAGATAACTCTGTCTAGAGACAGTGTTCTCCTCTTGAATTCTGCCCCCCTAACCTGCCTTTGGTAGCAACATATGGTCTGATTTCTGAAACCGAGAAGAAATCTCTGCACACCCGGCACAGTCTGCCCTGGAAACAGAGTCCATGCGAGATGCATTACTTTGCTTTGGCTTCTATAGCAAAAGACTGGGGACTTCACCACTCATGACCAGTAATTTATTTTCTTACAGTTCTGGGGGCTGGAAGTCCCAGGTCAAGGTGCCTGCAGATTTATTTTCTCCTGAGGCCTCTCTCCTTAGTCTGCAGATGGCCACCTCCTCTTAGTTCTTTCATGGCCTTTTCTCTGTGTGGGCACAGCTTAGTTTTTCTCACCCTTTTTATAGGGACGCCAGTCCTATTGCACTAGGGCCCCACCCTAATGATGTCATTACTCTTGATTAGTGTCTTCTAGGTCCTCTCTCCACATATAATCACACAGGGATCAGGGGTTTGACATATGAAATTGCAGGGGGCACAATTCAGTCTATGACAAGGGAGAAGAGTGTGGCTGTGTCTGACCCAGGAAAGTCAACATCACACAGGTCATCTGTCCACACCATTTACTGAACATCTACTATATGCCAGGTTTGAGATGGGGTCATTAGGTCAGGAAACAGTGTAAACAACATGGGAAGGGTCCAAGCCCCTAGGGAGCTGGTTAAGTCAGGGCAAAGTGTGAGGACCAAAAAGTAAAGATATGAGTTGGAACAAGAATTGTGTGAGGAAAATAAAGAAAGTTGAGATTAGCAAGGTGTGGGAGGAGCCTTAGAGATGCTGGCAAGGAAGATATAGAGTCTGAAGAAGTTTATGAAATCCAGCTGCTACATAGTCCTGCATGAGGAACAGAGCATGAGGTGTAGAATAGTCCTGTTCTGCATGTTTCAGAGTAGCCAGTACTGAGGAATGGGGTGTGGTGAAGAGAGAAACTGAGGCTGGGCTCTTAGACACTGTATTGGTGTGAGTGAGCTGCAGCCAACATAGAGACCATGATCAACTACACTCTGCTGATGCAGAATTATTTGTAACACACATTTTCAAGAAATAAGATGAGCTCCTGACAAATGATATTGTTTGTCAGGAGTTCTAGAAATACACACCTCTGAATTACTCTCAACAAATTCGATGAAAATTTCACCTGTGCCTCTGAAAAATTCCAAATATTGTTAGAAGAATAAAACTTAAGGAATGAATTCGGTCCCCTCACACTCAATGGTGTCCACATGTTAGAAAACTGTGTCTTTGGGGGATCCATTCAAGATGGTGGAATAGATGGTCTGCAGTGTCACTCTGTCCCACAAATCAACCAAATTTACAACTATAAAAATGTAACATCAGCCAAGCTGGGGCTGCTGGAGCTCAGGGGAAGAGGAGGAGAGACCTACGGAGTTCATGAAGGTGGGAGAAGCTACGATGAGAGAAAGAAAAAGCTGCTCTGAGCATTTCGGGCCACGGCTTCTTTAAGGCTGGAGCTGCTGAGCACATGGAGCATGA
Organism: Cynocephalus volans; assembly: GCF_027409185.1. Lineage (NCBI taxonomy): Eukaryota > Metazoa > Chordata > Mammalia > Dermoptera > Cynocephalidae > Cynocephalus > Cynocephalus volans. Next base: position 205,871,936 of record NC_084461.1, read on the forward strand.
GCCAGCAGAAGCTGCAGCTGTGCCCTTCAGATGGAGTAAATTGGAGGCAGTGGGAGAGAAGAAGGCCTTGGTGGCCCCCAGGACAGCAAGACCACTAACAGGATTCCGTGGACCCACGCAGGAGCGAGGAGCCATAACAACTGAAAAAAGTGAGCTGTTTAGATGCTGTAGAGTCATTGCAAGGGACCAGTGCAGGATCCATCCCATGGGAAGTGTTTGGAGCATGGCGGTGGGGGAGTCGTGCCCACCAGGGGAACACTGGGAAACAGCAAAGACCGCAGATCTGACCCCCAATCAGTGCAGGACCACTCAGAGGAGACTGGTCGGGAATGCAGAATTGCATGGGGTGCAGTTTGATGAAAAACCTCAGGCCCAGATCAGAGATTCTACAGAACACAGATCCACCAGGTCTCTGGAGAGCTGGAAGTACCTATAAGGTCAACTGTTAAACCCTGAGCAGCACAAAAAGCCTTCCCTAGGGAAACAGCAGCAAAGTAGCAATTTAAACAACCACACAGCTCAAGTACTGGTTCCCACAGGAAGTTCCCCCATGTTAGAATGAAAGGATAAAAAATTAGTTCCAGCCCAGGCACACCACCAGCACCTCAGAGCCCACCCAGGGACCTGGGGCAAGGAGAAGTGGAACAGACCTCTCTCCCACAACCAGGCACAAAATGCCAGCACCCCGGGGCCCACCTTGGGTCCCAAGGCATGGAGAGGGGACTGGACCTCTCTCCCACAACCAGGGACACCATGCCAGCAACTTGTGGCCCGCCCAGGGACCCAGGACATGGAGAAAGGGACCGGACTACCCTCCCACAACCAGGGCACACTGAACAAGTGCCTCGGGGCCCACCCAGGGACCCGGGGTATGGAGTTGTGAACCGGACCACCTTCCTACAACCAGGCACAACATGCCAGCACCTTGGAGTCCCCCAGGGACCCAGGGCATGGAGAAGGGGAATGGACCTCTCTCCCGCAACCAGGTACAACATGCCAGCACCTCAAAGTCCACCCAGAGACCCAGGGCATGGAGAAGGGGAATGGACCCCTCTCCCACAACCAGGCACACTGCACCAGTACCTCAGGGCCTGCCTGGGGTCCTGAGGCATGGAGAAGGGGACTGGACCTCTCTCCCATAACCAGACACACCAAGCCAGTGTGTCAGGGCCTGCCCATGGACCCAGGGCATGGAGAGGGGGACTAGACCAGCCTCCCACAACCAGACACACCATGCCAGTACCTTGGGGCCTGCCTAGGAACATGAGGCATGGAGAAGGGGATCGGACCTCTCTCCCACAAGCAGGCACACCATGCCAGTGCCTCAGAGCCCACCCAGGGACCCAAGGCATGGAGAAGTTGACTGGACCTCTCTCCCACAATCAGACACACCACACCAGCACCTTGGGGCCTGCCTAGGGACATGAGACATGGAGAAGGGGACCGGATCTCTCTCCCATAACCAGGCACGACATATCAGTGCCTCAGGCCCTACCCATGGACCCAGGGCATGGATAGGGGGACCGGACCAGCCTCCCACAACCAGGCACACCACGCCAGTGCCTCAGAGCCCACCCAGTACCCAGGGTATGGAGAAGGAAACCAGACTTCTCTCCTACAATCAGGCACACCACGCCAGTGCCTCAGGTCCTGCCAGGGGACCTGAGGCATGGAGAAGGGGTCTGGATCTCTCTTCCACAACCAGGCAAACCAAGCCAGCGCCTTGGGTCTCACCCAGTGACCCAAGGCATGGAGCCAGGAACTGGACCCTCCTCCCACAACAAGGCACACCATGCCAGCAACTCAGGGCTCACCCGGGGACCTGAGGCAAGGGGAAGGGGACTGGACCTCTCTTCCACAACCAGGCACACCAAGCCAGTGCCTCTGGTCCTGCCCAGTGACCTGAGGTATGGAGCCAGGGACTGGACCATCCTCCCACACCATGCACAAAATGCCAGCACCTCGGGGCCCACCTGGGTACCTGAGGCATTGAGAAGGGGATTGGACCCTCCTCCCACAACCAGGCACATGGTGCCAGCACCTCAGGGCCCACCCAGAGACCTGGGGCATGGAGAAAGCGACCTGACCCCTCTCCCACAACCAGGCACATGGCTCCAGCACCGTGCGGCCTGCCCAGGTACCAGAGGCATGTAGAAGGGGACCAAACACCCCACAACCGGGCATGCCGCCAGTGCCAAGGAGCATACCAGAAACAGCACCTCCATGAGGGTGGCCCACCACAGCCACCACAATAACCATGGCTGCTGCGAAAGTGGCTAGATGCCACTGCCACCACGCAGATGGTCGGCCAACCGCTGCAGTGCATTCACACAAGAAGAGATACCAGCAGAGACAAAGAAAAGAAAAGGATGGCTCTTTCCACAAAACCCATTTCAGAGTGACAGAAGAAGCATCTGCTCTGTGATAATACTGGGGGACCTGATCACACCCCTCAGCATTGGACAGATCATCTAGGCAACAAGTTAACAGAGTAACCACTATTCTTTCAGAAAGAGAGAAGAAATCTAGGGCAATAGGTGGTGGGGGGGGGGAGGGAATGGGAGAATGGGAGAGGTGGGACAAGGGGCATAAAAAATAATTACGATTTGTAACAATATATATGCTTGTAATATTGACTTAATCAACATATCTCAATGTTCAACCCCCAATATGTGTATAATGGATTTTGATTCAATAAATAAATTTTTAAAAATTAATTTGATAAAATAATAATGACAGTATCCTACCAAATAACAAAAGACATTAAATGCAAAATTATTCTGTGAATTTATACAAGGTGCTCTTGTAGTGGACATATCCTGGCAAAACTTAAAGAAAATTATCTTTATCATTAAGACCTAGGTCATTTTCAAGCCAAGGGGGGTTATCACTGTAATAAATAGAATCTCAATAAAAGGATCCCCATGTTAAAAAAGAAAACATTGTCTTCGGAAAAGCACAGTATCCCATCGTTTCCACCAGATCAATTAATACAATCCACAGGGAGTAGGATTCTGGCACTGGGTTGTGTTTCAATGTTTGCAGAAGTTTAGTTTATGGAACAAAACATTATAACACCTACTTTGCAATATCTTCCATTTTCCCTATGAGAAAAAGGAGCCAACAGCACTGGACAGGCCAAGGAGACTGAGACTTGGCTTCAGACTGGACCAAGGCCTTAGAGCAGGGGTCTGTGGTCCTGCTGGGCAGAGTTAAGGCTGCTAGGTCAACTCATCCCTCTTTCAGTTGTCCCTGTGGGTAATGTGATGATTGTGCTGGGAATCAGGTGTTAGAAAGTGCTTGTTATGCCACAGGACAGAGTACAGTAGAAGAAAAAAAACAGTTATTAGAAATCAAGATGTGATGGAATGCACCTAAAGAAGAATAAGTGCCATACTGCAGGGATTGGGAGGAAGGAAGGACTCACTGCATTGGTTTACATTATTGCTGGAAAAGCCACGAGAAGCTCCTTCCCAACAGACGGCAAGAACGCATGGGACTTCATGGGCCAAGAGTAGGGTGCTGCAGATACCATTGCCATATGGTGGTCCAACACAGCCACCACCACAGCCACTGCCACTGCAAGGGTGGCTAACAGCCACAGTAGCAGCCAATGCCACTGCAGCATCCATCACCACTGTGCAGGTGGCCCATCAACCACTTGACTGCGTTAGCAGGGGGAAAGTCATCATCGGAGTCTGGGGAAAGAGGGGAGTGACTGCAAACCTGCAACTCAGTGGCCAAACCCACAGGGGGAATTGTGCTGCTACACACAGTAGGACACCTGGGGGAGGAGGTATGTGCATAACCCACACAACTGCCTTGATCCAGGGAGAGACACATACATGGAACCCACCAAGAGTGTAGAAATCCACAATACCCAAATAGAGTAAGGAAGAAAATTCCCATCCCCCAACTGGGGGAAGCAAGTACCCAAGAGATACCTCTGCCTGTAGGAAAGCGGAAATAAAATCTACCCAGAGTCACCCATTCAACCTGATGAGCTCAAGTGTACCCCAGTGCACCCATCAGGGAAATGGGATGCTAGCTGGTGTGCCAAAAAGCCCACCCAGGGATACACCCCTAAGCCAAAGAGTGGCAGGGCATCCAGGTGCTTCTCCCAAGAATTTGAGAGCTTGCCTACATACTCAACCAACCAACACAGTGTCAGTAACCTCACCAAAGAATCACCAAGTGCCCCAGTGCCACATCCATGGAGGCAGTAACATGCGACTCCAGCAGTGAAGATGAGCAAAGCACCTACACAGAGACCACACTACAGCATCGACCTGGAATCGATTGAAAACACCACACTCAATGGTCAATATGAAACACATCTACAGGAGGCAGTCTGTCTCCTCAAAGCCCACTGTAAACTAATAGAAGGAGCAACTGCTCTACCAAATAACCAGACATCAATATGCAAATATTAGAAATAAGAAAAAAACGAAAAATGACACCACCAAAGTAATACAATAATTCTCAAGAACCAGAGTGCATATAGCAGGAAACCCTTGAAAGAAATGAAAAGGAATATTGAGCAACGATCTTAAGGAGACTCAATGAGATACAAAAAGACTCAGACAACAAAACAAAATGAGAAGGAGTAAGTTTACATGAGATTGATAGCATAAAAAGTAATGTAGCAGAACACCCGGGACTGAAGGATTCATTGAACAAAACAAAATAGAGCTTAAGCAGCAAGTTGGAGCATGCCCTGGTACGTAGGCAGGAGCCAAGGGCAAGATTCCCCCACCTGATAGAAGGCCAGAGGATGTGCAGGAAACAAGGCAGGAGCTGTGGGCAGCCTCCCCTGCTCCACTGAAGGTAGGAGCATGCCACAAACACCACTTCTGTGTGGGTGAATCACTACAGCCACTGCTTCAGCCACTGCCACTACAAGAGTGGCTCACCACCACAGTACAAGACACAGCCACCATGCAGGCAGCCTGCTGCCCACTTGACTGCATTGACACCAGCAGAGCCATCAGCACAGCCAAGAAAAAAAGAGGAAGTCTTTCTCCTAAACTCCCAGAGCAGAATAATAGAAAAGGCAACTGCTCTACCAGATAATCATGCATCGACACAGAGATACTAGAGATATGAGAAAAGAAGACACAGATTTTCTAACATTTTCATTCCAGAAAGATCCTCCCTGAGATACATTATAGTCACACCAGCTAGGCTGAAATACAAAGAGAGAATCCTAAAAGCAGCTAAAGAAAAATGTCAAGTCACTTATAAGGGAGCCCCCATCAGACTCACAGCAGAGTTCTCCAGAGAAATCCTACAGGCAAGATGAAAATGGGTTGATGTATTTAAAACACTTACAGAGAAAACTGCCAGGCAAAAATACTATGCTCAGAAAGACTATCCTTCAGAAATGAGGGAGAAATACTGTATTTCGCAGACAGAGAAAAACTATGGGAGTTCACGACCACAGGACCATCCCTACAAGAAATCCTACAGGGAGTCCAGCATCTGGATTCTGAAAAATGATAATCAATATCATTAACACACAAGAAAGAGCAAAAGTCACTAGTAGAACAAAAGTGCAAACCACAAAGAGAAAGAAACTCCATCTTACCACCTCCAAAATCCAACAAACACTAAATACAAACAATAAATGGGTAAGAAAGGAACAAAAGATATTTAAAGCATCTGAACAAAAATTGATAAAATGCCAGGGTAAGAAAATAATTTTCACAACAACCCTAAATGTGAAAGGATTAGATTCTCCACTCAAAAGACGCAGACTGACTGTTTAGATTAAAAAGCTAGATGTGACTGTATGCTGTCTTTAAGAGACTCATCTCCACTGTAAAGACACACACAGACTAACACAAAATTGATGGAAAAAGATATACCACAGAAATGGACAGCAAAAGCGTGTAGGAATAGCTATTCTGATTTTGGATAAAATGGACTATAGTTTGAAAACCATAAACATAGACCAAGAATGCCATTATATAATGTTAAAGGGATTTATCCAGCAAAAGACATAACAAACATAAATATATATGCATCCAACGCCAGAGCACCCCGATATATAGAGCAAATACTATTAGACATAAAGAAAGAGATAGACCCCAATATGATAATACTGAAGGAACTAACACCCTTCTCTGAGCACTGGGCAGATCGTCCATGCAACAAATCTACAGATAAACACAGCATTTACATTACACTTCAGACCAATTGGACCTGGCAGATATTTACAGAGCATTTTATTCAATAACTGTAGAATATACATTCTTCTCATCAGCACATGATACATTCTCCAGTATAGATCATATGTTGGATCTCAAATCAAGTCTCAACAAATTTAAAATTATGGAAATCATTTAAAGTATATTTTCTGACCACAATGGATTAAAATGACAAATTAATAACAAGTGACACTCTGGAAATTATACAAACATGTCGAAATTAAACAATATGCTCCTAAATGACCTATGGGTCTAACAAGAAATTAAATTGGACATCAAGAAATTTCTTGAACCTATCAAAAATAAAAGCACATCATACCAAAATCTCTGGGATATTGCAAAAGCAGTACCAAGAGGGTAGTTTATTAAGATAAATGTGTCTGTTTTTAAGCCAGTACCGTGCTGTTTTGGTTACAATAGATCTGTAATATAACTGAAGTCAGGTAGTGTTATGCCTCCAACTTTATTTTTCTTTGCTCAGGATTGCCTTGGCTCTTCGGGGTCTTTTGTTATTCCACATGAGTGTTGGGGATGCTTTTTCTGTTTTTGTGAAGAATGTCATTGGTATTTTGATGGGAATTGCACTGAATCTGTAGATTTCTTTGGATAGAATGGATATTTTCATGATGTGAATTCTTCCCGTCCAACAGCACGGTACGTCATCCCATCTTTTCATGTCCTCTTTAATTTCTTTCGATTGTGTTCTGTAGTTTCTCATTGTGGAAGATCTTTCACCTCTTCGATTAAATTGATTCCTGGGTATGTTATTTTTTTGATGACTAATGTATATGGGCTTCCTTTCTTGATTTCTTTCCCGCTAGTTTGTTACTGGAGTCTAAACATGCTATTGATTAGTGGGTGTTGATTTTGTACCCTGCAACATTATTGAAAGTGTTAATCAGCTCTGAGAGTTTTCTGGTAGCGTCTTTAGGTTTTTCTCTGTACAAGATCATGTCATCTGCAAACACGGGCAGTTTGACTTCATCTTTTCCAATCTGGATGCCCTTTATTTCTTTCTCTTGACTGGTTCCAATATTATGGTAAATAGAAGTGGTGAGAGTGGGCATCCTTGTCTTGTTCCTGTTCCTAAGGATGATATTGGTGATTGGTTTGTTGAAAATGGCTTTTATTGTGTTAAGATATTTTCCTTCTATACGTAATTTGCTGAGAGTCTTTATCATGAAATGATGTAGAATTTTGTCAAATGCTTTTTCTGCATCTATTGAGATAATCATCTGGTTTTGTCCTCAGTTTCACTGATCTGGCATATCACACTTACTGACTTGCATATGTTGAACCAACTTTACATCCCTGGGATGAATTCCACTTGATCATGGTGTCTAGTTTTTTTGATGTGTTGTTATAGCCTGGTTGCTAATATCTTATTGAGGATTTTTGCATCTATGTTCATCAAGGATATTGGTCTGTAATTTTCTTTTTTTGCTGTTTCTATTTCTGATTTTAGTAATAGGATGATGCTGGCCTCATAGAATGAGTTTGGGAGAATGGCTTCTGTTTGAATTTTTTGCAGAAGTTTGAAGAGAAGTCGTATTAATTCTTTGTTAAAGGTTTGATAGAATTCAGCTGTAAAGTCCTCCAGTCCAACCAGTTCCATCTGTGCAGTGTTGCTCAAACTGAGAAATGAGGCTTCAGGCAACCAGCAGAATTTTAAAAAACAGAGGAAGATATTATTTCTAATGGTGAAATACTAGAATCATTTTTATTTTGTTCTGGTACTACACATGATGGCTGCTGACGTAGTTATAGGGAAAGATTTTAACCATGGAATTTCTATCAAATTAATAATAGAGTAATAAAATATAAAAAAATATTTTAAAAATGAAAATTTATATTTTAGCGGTATTGGTTAGAGTCACCATTATTACCTAGAAGACAACAGAGTGTACGAAACATTTTTTGAATTATTAAGAAAACCATCGAGTTCAAAATAAGTGAAATAAAATATATTGCTTCTTTGTTTTATGCCAAATTTCATTGCCACTTTACTTATATTACTCAAAACTGGAAATCAACCAAATATCCATGAGGAGGTGAGTGGATAAAAAATTCTGGTATATCTGTACAATACTCTGAGCCGTATAAGGAAATGAACAACATATTGAGAAATATAAAGAAGTAAAATAACTATACACATGAAGTGGATGAATGTAAAAATCATAATGCTCTGTGGGGGGAAAAAAGAGTGCATGCTTTATGATTACAATTTATATGAAATTCTAAAAATTTCAATCAATAAAACCCGAAGTCTTCCTCTATAACAAAAGACTAAATATTTCCTTCATAATATCTTGAAAAAATACCCTTTCCCACCACTTCCATTCCACATTATCCCGAAGGTCCTAGGCATTCCAATAAGGGAAGAAAAAGCAGGAAAAGCATAATACTTGGAATAGAAGAAATAAACCTTTTTTTCCCTACAGACAATTTGATTGTTTACATAAATATACTAATGAATATATAAAATCTATGAATGACAACAAATATGTTATATATAAGTTAATGTATATAAATTAATGATTTTAGTATATATACACATATCAATTAAAATAAAGTGCTTGGAAATTTAAATTTTATTTTAGTTTTTATTTTAAAGATGACGGGTAAGGGGATCTTAACCCTTGACTTGGTGGTGTCAGCACCACACCCTCCCAAGTGAGCCATGGGCTGCTCTTGGAAATTTAAATTTAATGACCAGAATTTAATCTATGATACTACAGAAAACCAAATACCGGAGAATAAATTGAACAAAAATTTGCAAGGTGTACTGACACTAGAGTTGCCAAATGGAGATGTATTGGTAAGCTTTTTCAATAATGGAGCAATATATTTACATGGACACACATGAAATTCAGCCTCTACTTCCCATCATATAAAAAAAATCAATAAACTGAAGTGAAGTAATATCTTAAAGCATTTAAAACAACAACAGCAACACAAAAGTATATATTTATGGCTCTAAGGTTTTTTCCCCTATTACATACACGTGGGGAACAATGTTGGTTTTCAGTGATTGTGTAAATGCGCGATGGTTAGATCAGGATAGTCAGCTTATTCATCATTACAATGCGCAATCGTACTTTGTGTCCTTGACCAATACCTCATTAGCCCCCCGCCCTCTAACCCTCTGCTCCCCTTTTCCACCTCTAGTAACCATGTTTCTTTTCTCTCTTTCTAAGAGTTCAATGTGTTACTGTGATTGTTGTTTCTTTCTTTCTCTCTGTCTGTCTTTGTTTATTTGTTTGTTTACAGATTAAGCTCCTGGTTATGAGTGAGAACATGTGGTATTTGTCTCTCTGGACTTGGGCTGTTTCACTTAGGATAGTCTTCTCCAGGCTCATCCATGTTGCTGCAGATGGTAGAATTTCATTCTTATTCATGGCTGAGTAGTATTTCATTGAGTATATGGACCACATTTCCTGATCCAGTCATCCGTCAATGGACATTTAGGTTGGCTCCATCACTGGCTATTGTAAATAGAGCTGCAATAAACATGGAGTCCAGGTACCCCTTTGACATGATGATTTCCAGTCCTCTGGATATAACCCCAGTGGTGGGATTGCTGAATCATGTGGTAGTTCTGTCTGTAGTTGTTTGAGGAGCATCCATACTGTTCTCTGTAATGGTTGTACTAATTTACAGTCTCACCAACAGTGCAGAAGGCTTCCTCTTTCTCTGCATCCTCACCAAAATTTGTTATTCTGTCTTTTTTTCTAACAGGCAGTCTGATTGGGGGGAGGTGATATCTCAAAGTGGTTTTGATTTGCCTTTCCCTGATGATTTGTGATGTTGAGCATTTTTTTACATACCTGTTGGCCATTTGTATGTCTTCCTTTCGTCAGTGTCTATTCAGCTCCTTTGCCCATTTTTTGATTGGAGTATTTCTTTTTAGGCATATAAACGGACATGTGGACCAATGGAACAGAAACAGAGAACCCAGAAATCAATCCACATATTTACAAACAACTGATCTTCGACAAGGGCACCAAGAACGTACACTGGGGAGAAGACTGCTTCTTCAATACATGGTGCTGGCAAAACTGGATATCCACACATAGAAGAATGATACTTGATCCGTACCTCTCACCATACACTAAAATCAACTCAAAATGGATTAAAGACAAATAAGACCTGAAACTTTAAAACTCCTAGAAGAAAACATTGGGGAAACACTGCAGGATTTAGGACTCTGTGAAGACTTTATGAATAACCCCCCTCAAGCACAGACAACAAAAGAAAAAATAATCAAACGGGATTACATCAAACTAAAAGTTTTTGCACAGCAAAGGAAACACAGCATGAAAAGACAACCTACAGAATCGGAGAAAATATTTTCAAACTACACATCTGACAAGAGATTAATATCCAGAATATACAAAGAGCTCAAACAACTTTACAGCAAAAAACTACAAATGTATTGTTTCTTACATAATTTAAAAAATAGTTCAGAATGTTTATTATATTGTCTCATTTAAAATTATAAACTTCAAATGTAGGAAAATGATTACACAATTTAACAAGTAATATGAAAGAAAATTTCACCAAATGAAATCCTTTCTTTCATGAAGACAGTAAGTAAAATTTTCAGCAATGAGTAGATAGGGTATATAAGCAGGTTTTATTATTCTTATTATTTTTTATTTATATGTGTTTTCCCTTGAGAAGGTGCATGTGGGGTGGGGGGAGGTGTAAGCACAGGAGGCGGCGCAGACCCCTTAGATGTCAGCAGGAGGAATTGGTAAATGGCATATGCCAGTCACTGATCATCATGCAGGGTGACTGTACCTTCCCTGTGTCAGGCTCTGGACCAGCAGTGATGAGCCCCGTGGGCTCCTTCTAGGGTTTTGCATGAAGTCTGTGCTCATGCAGCCATTGCCAGTATCTGGGAATGAAGGTCACTTCCTCCTGCATGGGAAAGAGCATCAGAGTTGGGTGGACAATGTGGCCAGAAACCATCAACTCCCAAGAGAAGCCCCAAATGGTGACGTCTGATGGTCCCCATCCCTCAGGTTGCCAACCGGTTTTCTTGCTCCAGTTCTGGTCTCTTAGGCTCCGGTAAAACTCTGGGCTTTTTATCTGGGGATGAGGGTGATAATTAATTACCATTTAGGGTGTGAGAGGAACCCGGTGCTGACCCAGGGCACCTCCACCACAGGGAAATGAGGCACAAGCCTCCTGTCTGATACCCCAGCCTGGCCTGTAAACCCACTGTCACCTTGTCTGATCAACACCAGACTTGAGGGAAATTCTTGGAGTCAATTCTGCCTTCAGGACCAAGGCTCTGAAGACTCCCTGGATCTGTGACCTTTCATCCAGTTTAATCTTTGTACTAAGCTATTTGGATAAAACATCCCCAGTCCGGTTGTTGCCGACAGGCAGGCAGCTCAGGAGAAAAATGCTCTAGTTCATCTCAGACTTATGGGCATATGGCCTTGATGTGTGTTTGTGTCCATATCTCAGGGCAGGTTTGGGGTTAGGAGTGAGAGTAGTCACCATATGGTCCAGGAAAAAGGTGCTGAGGTTGGTGAAGCCAAAGTGGGAACTCATGAACATCCCTGCTCTTGTCTCTACCTAAGACACCACTTGAGTGTGAAGATTTCTGTGACTGTCCACAGATGGAGAAGAAATATTTCCTAGAAAGGATGATTGGGATTCTTCAAATGCACCAGGCAGAAAGAAGGTGAAGATTTTAGAAGTTAGTGCACAAGAGCTAACTTCCTCAGATATTGTAGCTTTGTTTCTGACCATTTTTGTTGTTGTTGTTTGTGGGAGTTTTATCCTTTTCTTTTCTTTTCTTTTTTCTTCAATGTGACATAGGCTGAAAAAAGAAAATCCACTTGTTCATATCAAAGGATGCTGAAATAGCATCGATTGAAACTTGATGTCTTTTAAAATTAGAGGAAGAGGATGAAAATTATTGACAGTAGGTCCTTGTGAGTACAGATGCGGAATCCAACCCACATGAGACAGAAATCTGGGAGATAATTTGAACATCTGAAAGGCTAAGATGAAGGTAATTTCTGCACTTTCTTGGTGCTGAAAAAGTAGAGTCCTGTCAGACACTCAACTAAAACTCCTGCAGGTGTCACAGCACAGGGAGAGGAAAAATGTGTTAGATACATATATATATAATGATTTGATGTCTATCAGACATCACAAACACCAACACTGTAATGGACTGAATGTTTGGGTCCTCTTAAAATTCACAACAGTGTGGCTGTATTTGCAGATGGGACCTTTAAGGAGTTAATAATGTTTACATGAGATGATAGGGGTGGGACCCAAATCCAGTAGGATTAACCTCCCCATAAGAGACACACAGGGCTTTCTCTCTCTCTCTCTCTCCCCTTCCCCCCTCTCCCCCACACTGTCTCTCTCTTCCCAACCCCAAACCACACATGTCAGGACACAGGGAGAGAGCAGCCCTCTGCAAGGTAGGAAGAGAGCCCTCACTAGAAACCAAACCATGCCAGAGTCTTGATCCTGTCCTTCCTAGCACCCAGAACGTTGAGAAAAATGTTTTTGTTCTTTAAGCCACCCAGCCTATGGCATTTTGTTAGGACATCCCCAACAGAGTAAGACAAACACTAATAATGTTTTGGGGGGAGTTGATATCTTTGTAAGAATAGAACATCTGAGGATCACAAGTATTAAGGAGGGCAGAATTGTGTAAACTTTTGTAAGGTTATTGAATTATGGAAAAATTAAAATATTAATTTAATGTAGGCAATAAGAAGTCAAGGTAGCAATGCTGCAATTCTAGAGTTGCTACTAAAATATTAGAATGTAAAAGTATTTAGCTACAAACTATGAAATGGAAATGGAAATATTTGATCCATGAAAAAAAGGGCAACAAAGGAGAAATAGAGGGAAAAAAAGCCAAGATGATATAAAGATTAAGGTAGATATAAATTCAATATCAGTAATTACATTAACTGCAAATGAACTTAAGACTCCAGTTAAAGACATGGGTGGATATGTAGATAAAAAGAGACAAATTTAAAGATATGGATATGCTAAATTAAAAAAAAAATACATATATATATATATACTGTGCATACATTTAACAGCAGAAAGCTGTTGTGGCTATATTTATATTAAGATAAAATACATTGAGGAAGTACATTTAAAGAAGTTTTACTAGAAGAAAAGTGGGGGACATGTCATACTGATAAAATAATCTACTAAACAAAAACACATTTAAAAAACTAAAGGTAAAAACATAGCTTTAAAGTATATGAAGCTTTTATTAGGAGTGGCCAAAGGACAAAAAATCAATCCACAATTATATTTGCAGATGTTAACATGACACTTGTAGCAAATCAGTAGATAAGCAGGAAAAAAAATACTACACAGAGAACAGCAAGATTGAACAAGGTGATTAACCAAATAAAACTTATGTGGAGCCCCAATTAGAAGAGTAGTTGATTAATGAATATGTATCCCTAAATGATTAAACACATGAACAAATGAGTGATCTCTTTATTTTTTTCAACTTGTTTTTTATGATTACTTTTCTTCATTCTGCAGCAGAGGCCAATCCCTGTGTCTGTTCTCAGTCCTGTCCTCACACTGTCCACACTTTCCTTCAGGACTGATGTGCATCACGCAGGGACACTGCTATCACCTTGGCGCTAATGCCTGACATGACGGGCCCTGACATCCCATGTTACTGTCTTCATCTGATCCCATAAATTTCACAATAACAAATAGAACACCAAGCCCCATTAATACCCCTCCCCCCACCATATCTTCCATGATAGTAAATAATGATAAAACCCACCCGGTCCACTCGACTACAACCCTTGGCCTCATTGCCATCCCCCCTCGCCCTCCGTCCAGGGACACAGTCACCCTGTGTTCTCTTCCTCCTGAGCATCTCTCATCCGTTCCTCCTCCAGATCCCTGTAGGATCAGCCCTCAACAGCTCGGCTGCCTTTAGACACCTTGTTGGTCCTGACACCAGTGGTATCTTTCTAAAATGTGTGTCATCAGTTATGTCTCCTGTTTACATCTCTAGCAACTCCAGATGATGCAATCAAGCTCCTCAGTATGACACACAGGGAGCTCTACAGTCCAGATTCACATTTCCTTACCTACTTTGCAAATTCCATTTTTGACACCTCGTAAACATGCCATGCAATTTAATAAGTTTGATTATTTCCCAAAATTCTGTTTGTCTTCCAGGACTATGGTAAGATTTGTTTGTCCTGATTCAGGACCCCCCTCTCCACTGAGACCCAGAACACAGTCGTCTCCTCCCTGGACCCTGTGGAATGTGCTGCTCAGGCCTTTGCTCCCAGAGACCTCTGCATTCTCACCTCACTACAACCTCTTTTTCTTTCATGGTGGTCATATTTCCCACATCTGCTTTTCCTAGTTATCCTCTTCCCAGAAAAGGCTATTTTTTAATATCAGTAACTCGGGACAGAGCAGGGGCATGGGCCTGGGTGTCTGTGGCCTGACAGTGATCCGGCTCTCAGGTGACTCCACGGACTTGATTTCCACTGAGACACTAAAGTCTGTCCGGTGGGCAGCAGGGGGCTCTGTGGTCTGTCTCAGGGTTTGCACAGTGGATGCCCACAGCTGTGCCATCTCCCACATTTCCGAGAGGTAGGGTAGTGGAGCCTGTGCTCATTGATGCACACACAGCAGCTGTGTCCTCTCTGGGTGTGGTTCCAGCATCTTCCTCCTCCCAGGCCCTGCCTCCACTAAAACCCCTGGACTCCCCCAGCATATAGCATTTTCAGACATACCTTCCAAAATAAAAGGTACATTATTATATCTCACAATTCTCACTCCCCAGATGGAATCACAACACTTGGGTTGGCCTATTCTGCTTTTGGAAGCACTTGTTCCACAGTTGGGAAAACCGTTCTGACACAATTTCAGGTGATAACAGCAAGATAGTAGACAGAAGGGTCACAGGGCAGGGAAGTGTCCAGCATGCTCTGCATGAGGTAATCGTTCCTGCCACTGGAGCCATCTGACCGTGGGTTAGGAGAACTACCTGCTATGAAAGAAAAATACTAATAAAAACACCATGTGGAGTGTTTGGCAAGCACTAACGAAATAAGCATGATGTAGATACAGGGTGAGCAGTAGGGAACTAAACACTATTCAAAAGTCAATTTTGAAATGCTACTGTGCCGCAAAAGAAACCCAAAATTTTAAGAAGGGACAGTGAAAAGACCACGTGGCTAGATATACACAATATTCACTGGGTTTCTTGGGAGCCTAAGTTAAGACACCAGGAGGGTCCAAGATCCCAGCTCTTCTACTCAGCAGATGGCCGCTGAGTGTGAATTGGATCAAGAAGAAAGGGAGGCAGTGATGCACTCAAGCCTCTCCATCCCAGATTCCTTCACCAGCTTCCAGTGTGGTGTCTCCCAGGTGCTAAATGTGACCTTCTGAAAGATTCACGAACTCCAGACATGAGAAGAGGTGGGAGGAGAAAGACCTGCAGGAGGGCATCCTTCCAACAGTGATTTCCCTCCAGGACACTAGAGGGCGCTGTAGGCAGAGCCCTGGGGAAGCAAGGACAGCTGTGAAAAAGACCCCCAGGCCCTGGGTTCCGTGAACATGTGGTTACTGAAGTGTAAGAACTCTTAGCTGTGACCTGGCCAAGGTGCTGAGTCCTTGGAGAGGAGCTTATTTGCATGAAAGCCTCATGCCCACAGGGTGTCAGGAGTTATAATGAGAGCTGTTGGGGAGACTCTGGGGTGAGCAGTCTTGTAAGCACAGCCCTGGGCTGTCTGCACCATGGCCTGGGCTCTTCTGCTCACACTTCTGGCTCACTGCGCAGGTCAGGGGGACTTTCTGGGCTGGTTTGTGGGAGGGGAGTCAACACTGAACTTTCATGTCCCCTGTCTTCCCTCCTGACCATTTGGTGTCTCACCTGCTCTCAGGAGCCACATCCCAGGCTGTGGTGACTCAGGAAACTTCACTGTCCACAACTCCTGGAGAGACCGTCACATTCACCTGTGGCTCCAGTGCTGGTGCTGTCACCACCAGTAACTATGCAAACCGGGTCCAGCAGAAGCCCAACCAGGTACTCCGGGGTCTAATAGGTAACACCAGCAACCGGCTGCCAGGGGTCCCTGCCCGATTCTCAGGCTCCCTCATTGGAGGCAAGGCTGCCCTCACCATCACAGGGGCCCAGCCCGAGGACGAAGCCAAGTATTACTGTGCTTGTGGTTCAGCGACCACTTCCACAGTGACAGATGCAGATGGGGAAGTGAGACACAAACAACCCAGCTCAGCCTCACCCCTTGCTCCTAATATCTCCCATCTTCTTACACAGAGGCTGCTTCGAGCCGGTGTGGAGTGAAGAAGCTCATTCTCCATGGCCCCAGAGGGGAGGTCAAGTCCATTGTTCTAAGCTCAGGTTTTTTAAAATTTATCTTTTATATTAAAAATGTAGTGTTTCAGGAAGTAGGATTTGGCATAGACTTTATGAATATGACCCCAAAAGCACAGGCAAACAAAAGGAAAAACAAATGGGATTATATCAAACTAAAAAGCTTCTGCACACCAAAAGAAAGAATTAACAGAGTGAAAAGACAACCAACAGAGTGGGAGAAAATATTTGCGAAGTATATACCTGGCAAAGGATTAATATCCAGAATATGCAAGGAATTCAAACAACTTAACAGCAAAATCAAGTAACCCAAATAAAAAATGGGCAAAGGAGCTGAACAGGCATTTCTCAAAGGAAGATATACGAATGGCCAACAGACACAGGAAAAAATGTTCAACATCACTCAGCATCAGAGAAATGCAAATCGAAACCACTCTGAGATATCATCTCACTCCGGATCAGATGGCTAATATCCAAAAGACTGAGAATAATAAATGCTGACGAGGATGTGGAGAAAAGGGAATCCTCCTACACCGTTGGTGGGACTGCAAAATGGTGCAGCCTTTATAGAAAATGGTGTGAGGGTTCCTCAAACAATTACAGATAGATCTGCCATATGATCCAGCTATCCTATTGCTGGGAATATACCCAAAAGAATGGAAATCATCAAGTCGAAAGGATACCTGCACTCCCATGTTTATTGCAGTGCTATTTACAATAGCCAAGACTTGGAACCAGCCTAAATGCCCATCATCGGATGAGTGGGTATGGAAACTGTGGAATATCTACACAATCTAATTCTTCTCTTGTAGAAAAGAATGAAATACTACCATTTGCAGCAATGTGGATGGACTTAGAGAAAATTATATTAAGTGAAATAAAGTTTTGTGCCCACCAGGCACAAAAAGAGAAATACCGCATGTTCACATTTATATGCGGGAGATAATAAAAATAAATAAATAAATATACAAACAAGTAATGGGGAGGGGGAGGGAGGAGAGAAGACACAACAATCACAATAATTCCTTGAACTTGTTAAGGTAGTGGACAAATATGCTGTTGATGGGGAGGGAGACAGGGGAGAGGGAGGTGGGAAGAGGAGGAATGGGTATAGTGACACGAAAATCAACTACATTGTATATTGGCAAATTAAAATAATAAATAAACACTTGCCAGTTTAATAAATAAATAAATAAATAAATAAAAATGTGATCTTAAAGCCAGTGCAATGATATATCAGGTGCTGCACAGGTAATGAACAGAAGTGACAACAGAACACAGACACACACACACACACACACACACACACACACTTGCACACACACTCACTTCTGAATTTAGGTCAGCCAGCATTTATTTACTATACAAAAGTTTGATATGATAGTGATGCAATACACCTATGATTTTATCTGTAAATATAAACATAGCAGCAAAATAAATAAATTACATATTACAAATTACATATCTCTCTCATGGACCTTTCAGAGGAGTCTAGAGCAAAATTAAACACAAAAACAATCCAAGAACAGGATTGACTCCAGAAATATAGATGCTAAATGTAAATTTCTATGTACATGTAGGATTATTTATACTAAAGGAAATGTAGAAAATATTCAAAAAAATTTTGAGAGGTACTGAAATAAGCACTTAAAACTGTGAAATAAGACAACAAACAGTATTAAAAAAGAATAACTGTAGAATGGAGATAGAAAAACACTTTAAACAATTGAAAAAGGTAAACAGAGCCTCTTCATTTCTTCTTGACTTAGCAGAGTGGACATTCTGAAATCCTGTCACCTGCCACAGAGGACAGTCGTGAGTGGTGAGCCAGTTCTCACTGACAGCACCCAGAAGAGCCCAGGGCTGGGAGTCCAATAGGCAGTGTGAAAATGATTAAAACATGGGCCCTTGTCAAAGTTTTAATAAGCACTAACTAGGGCCTCAGATTCCTGCCTCAGCCAGTATGTTCTAGTGATTATGCCTCAAGAACCCTTTGTGGGGCACACAGTTATGTGCTACCAAGATCTCCCTTAAAAGGAGCACTTTTTTATGCCTGCATTTGGAGCACTCAGTAGAAAACGCCAAGCAGTCAGCAGCATGAGGGTTGGACTCAGCCACAAAGAGTGGCCTCCAATATGATGTGGCCATCCCAGAGCAGCCCACATGCAATGGTAGAGGCGAGGGTAGAGCAGTCAGAGCAGTTGAAAGTACAGCAAAGGCACCAGCCCCAAGGTGACACTCTGCAGGGTGAGTATCCTATGTGAGAATGTGTATATACTATAACCCATGACTAGCATCCTGAATTGAAAATTTATATGGATCTTGATACTACAGAGTACAAGTAGGAGAAACCCTTGTTTCCATCATCCCTAGTTTTCCTCATGGGGAATGTGTATGTTCATTCTCTACAACTCTGGGCTTTGTGAATTTGAAGGGCCTGAATCATTTACGTGAATATGTCCAAGAGAAGACACAGCAAAACACCCAAGGAACCCCAAGTTCAGATCCACTGAGTCACTTAAACACCGTCATTTCAAGAGACCAGCATGTGAAGAAAGACGTCATCAAATTTGCAGGAACAGTCGACACTAATCACCAGGATGAAGTGGGTCTGCTCTTACACAATGAGGACAGGACATGTCACGGTACACATGAATGAGATCTGCTGACATGTCCCCCTCACCCATCCTGATGAGTGGTTGCTGCAGCAGCACAGCCCTGAGAATGATTTGGTGACTCAGCTCAGAAACCTGAGGGATGAGGTTCTGATAAATCCCAGCAGGTTAAGCCACCTGTGCTGGACCAGGTACTCATCAAAAGTGAGAGTTCCTTAGTCCATCCAGGACGCTATAACAAAATACCAAAAACTGGTTGGCTTGTGAACAACTGAAATGTATTTCTCACATTTATGAAGGTTGGGAAGTCCAATATCAAGGTCTAATGAGGACCCAATTCTTCATCCATAGCCAGCTGTCTTCTTGCTGTTTCCTCACAGAGTGGAGGAGGGGAGAGAGCTTTCTGGAATCTCTTTTATAAGGGCACTGATTCGACTTATGAAGGCTCTGCCCTCATGTCCCAGTCACCACCCCAATACCCTACCTTCTAATATCATCACACTGGGACTTCAACACATGAATTCTTACTGGTCCATGAAATTTCTGTCTATAGAAAGGGGAATCCAGAATAGATGGTGGAGGAGGACGATTAGCATCAGTCACAGCTTGAGATCAGCTGTAGCAGCAGGGCCTCTGGTTCATTTCACTGGTGACTTCTCTAAATTCCCCCTCCAGGAAAAGAGGCCTAAAAGATTCCTGGAGAAACTGCTCCTGGGGAGTATTCCATGAAGCACGTGAGTCTCAACAGTACAAATCGCAGACTTTAGAGAATGTGATGGTGTCCAGCCATGATGTCCCTCTTTAGAACTGAACATATCTTCCCAAATGGCTGGATGTCCTCTGAGATCCTTTATGGATCTTTCCCTTGGGTAAGGGATCACTCAAGATTACTAACTCTTCCAGGGACAGCCTGAATTCAGTGACTGAGCTGTGCACTGCTGTGAAGCTTTGGCCTCTAAGTGGCCACCAGCCCTAGAGCTCACCATAGAAGTAGCTGAGTTTATTACAGTTGCATTACCCTTAGGTAGAGTTTTTAAGTTTCCAACCATGGGAATATTGTTAGACAAGGAGTAAACAGCAAGACCAGAAATAATGAACTTTCTGATATCAGACCTGAAAGTGCAGAAGTGGGAGGGTCTCGACCACCACCCAACACACACTAGAAGAACTTTGTCTCCAGGTTCAGTGTCTGTGAGAGAGTTATGCCTACCAGATTCCTGTATTGTAGGTCAACATCAAAACCCTACCCAGTAACACTTGTGCTCAGCTCTCAAGAGTTAATAACCACAGAAAATTAAAAGCTTTGATCTTTTGTGTGGCAGAGGCAGAAAAAAGTGGATCTTGCAGGAAAAAATAGTCTTTGAATAGCAAATCAAGAGAAGATGATTAAAAATACTTCATTCAGGTGTAAGGCATACCTGCACTCCCATGTTTTTGCAGCTCTATTTACAATAGCTGGGTGATGGAACCAACCTAAATGTCCATCAGTGAATGACTGGATAAGGAAATTGTGGTATATATACGCAATGAAATACTACTCAGCCATAAAAAAGAATGAAATTCTACCCTTTGCAACAACGTGGATGACCCTGGAGAAAATTATCCTAAGTGAAACAGCTCAGGTACAGAAACTCATAATTGGGAGCTGAATCCATAAATAAACAAATTAATAAAGACAGACAGAGAGAAAGAAAGAAACAACAATCACAGTAATACATTGAACTTTTATAAAACTAGAGGTGGAAAAGGGGAGGGGAGGGGGAAAGGGAGGGGGCTAATGAGGAATCGGTCAATGGACACAAAGAATGATTGTGTATTGGAATGATGAATAAGCTAACTACCCTGATCTCACCACCACACAATCTACACAATTATTGAAAATAAACATCGTACCCCACATGTATGTATAATTTTAAAAAAGTATATATATATTGCATTCAAAGCCCATAGACATGGGGGGAGGGAAAAGGGAGGGAGGTTTTGGTGATGGGGAGCAATAATCAGCCACAATGTATATCGACAAAATAAAATTAAAAAAAAAAAAAGCCCATAGACATAACAGCTCTTTTAATTATGCCTTGAAAATATGAAAAGAACACGTTTCTTTACTATTTCTGATTTCATACACCCCATCTTCAGTCCCCAAAGCAGCAGGTATAACTAGACTTCTCATGGGAATGCTCTTCTGTTGTATCCTCTATCCACGCGTTTTTATCTCCATGGAGAGTCTCTCGTCACCACTCCTGGAGTCACATCTCCTATGGCAAATCCAATCTTTAGTGATGCAAACATCAGCAAGAACATCATTAAAGAGAGGGCTCACACAGGCCTCCCTGGTGCAGTTGCGGCCACACTGGCTCACATAGCAACACCTGCTCTCTTAACTGGCTTCTCAGAACTCCCCTGGGCCATGTCCTTCAACAAGGCATTGCTCACATCTGCAAAACTTGAAATCAGAGAGAGGACCCTCTTTCAATTCCTCACTTCCCCATATCCACTGGATCATTACAGCTGTCGCTGCAACTGCATCAACCTGAAATTCCAGCTGTAATGGGCACATCGAGTTAAATGAATTCAATGAGCAGATCCCATGCCAGGCACAGAGCTGCTGCCCAGACACTGTTCTGTGAGGATGGGAGTGTTTTCTCTGCGTTGTAAACACAGGGCTGTTGGACACTTAAAATGTGTTTAGGGTGATGAGCGACTGAATTTTTAATTTTATTTCAGTTAACTTAAATACAAAGAGACACATGTGGCTAAAGACCACCACACTGGAGAATGCAGCTCTGGAGATATAAAGATGGGGAAGATGGAACTTCCCTCACCGGTTTTTCCTTGGAGAGTAGTTTACTGGTCTGCTGTTATCTTTAATCACATAGTATTTCCTGAGAACATGCACAAGCACCAGGTGCTTTGTGAGGCCCCAGAGATCCTAAAACAATAGGGCCAACATCCATGTCCATGGGATTCCCAGCAGGGCCACTTGTAAACAGGAGAACCTAGAATTGGGGAGGCTGTCCAGACTAAAGTCAGCAAGACAGCTCCATTTTTCTTATCACCTATTTTTTCTCACCAACTAAGTGACTGAAGAATACATGCAAATTTTTCTTACTCTTGAGATGACCTGCAATTTCAGAAATGAAAACACTGACAATCAAGTGATTCTGTGTATTGTTCTCACAAGTCTTTTGTTTCTTGGTTACTTTAGAAAAACAGATGGGAAATTGTAGCAAAGTTGAAGCCACCAAAGCAAGTGCAGAGGACACCTGGGAAAACTGCATGAACTTTTCTGGAGGATGTGCCTGTCAAGTCGATGTTGGTTGACAATTACAAAATTCCTAATGCCGAAGGAATATTGGTGCTGAGGACTGGCCCCTCCCATACAGATTACAAGTTGAGGCTGTCACTGTAAAAGCCCTCCTGAGTCAGGTGTCCGTTGGTAAGAGACTCACAATTGACACTCCCACCACCACCATGATGCACTGTGTCGTCTATACAGAACATTGTCAGATTTTCACTCACGAATTAATTTGAAAATAAAATACAAGGGTACTTGAAGAGTTTGGGAAAAAATAGAATTGAAAGATAATATAAATCTTTTCAAGAAATTTTCAAAGTACCCTCGTAAACCAAAAAAGCTTCATGTCTATCTCAGACAAAGACAGGCAGCGCTACGTTGGCATTGGAAGATCCTCTTCCTCCAACAGACCCTCAAGGAGCCGGGAGGACACAGAGTCACTGTCAGTGCACTGGTGGAGTTGCTCATGAATTACTCAGGGAATTTGCTCGATGTGGATGCAGGTCTAGAGTAGATGGATGTGGCTGGTTCACCAGCCTGGACTGAGCTGCTGCTGGGCCATCCTGCTGGGTGGAGGAAGCCCGGAAAAGGAGAGGAGGAGGAAAGGAGTGAGACACAGAGCACTCAAGTGTGGAGCTAAATGCCACCTAAACCAACATGAAATGCTGGTTTAGGTGGCATTTACAAATACACTAAACTCTACGCTACTATTAAGTGACAGACCCCATCTCTCCTCCTGCCCGTATTGAGCTCCAGCTAAATTGCCACTATCTTCTTGCCATCACTGAAGACCATTTCAGCCTCCACGCGCCCACACATGCTGCTGGTACGTTTCTCCTCTGTTGTATTAGGTTTGTAATTGATTAAAAGCAAAGTTACATTGGGGGACTGGATTTAATTCCAGGAAAAATATACTATTTTGTTTACTCACTAATCCTTTGTCAGAAAAATAATGAATGATAGACAGAAGTGGAAGAAGTTATTTTACATGGTGCCTTGATCTTCTCAGAATCAGTGGCTGAGCAGAGGGACATTGGTTTTCTAAGTGCTTCTCACACCGGTATCTGTGCCAACATCTAGAATAATACACACTGAAGAAGACCTGGGCTGTGTGACCACAGAGGCTACTTTATAATGACAGACAGTGGTTGGGACTTCCGTGTGCTCAGGAACTTGCAGGTACACACGTGAATGCTGAAACACCTTTGCACTGTGACTAATGACCCACTGCTGAGTGATGAATGCCGCAAAGTAGTTCAGAGCTTCCACATGGGCCGCACCTCTGCATTCACACTTAGGCTCTCTCAAGAGCTTAGGCCATTCATGTCCTTTCTGAGTAGTGGGGATAGAAGACAAACCCCTAGGTATGGCTGTGCCAAGTGGTGAATGAGTCAGTGTGTGTTAAGCACACAGTGGTGATAGGGTTTTCTTTTAGACAGTTGACACTAGCAGTTCTGTGTAAGTGGGAACACTCTTACCCTTGCACACTCCCACACACACTCACAATCACACCAAACAATGCCCCCGTGGACACCTCTAAAGTCCCACGCACACAAACCCACACCGCCTATAGGGAACACAGCTGCACTGGGGCTACAGGGTATGGCCATAGTTCTTTCCCTGGAAAAATAATCCCGTACACCACACCCCAATCCTAATTGCCAGCAGGAAGCTGGAATCAGGGGGATCTCCAGAGTAAAGCCAGCAGGAGAGTTCCATCTTTCTTTTCATTTAGGTCTTTCCTCAGCAGGCAACTGTTCCAGAACACAAATTATTTCTCCTTGTTGTTGAGGACACCCACAATTATAAAAAAGAAATCACCATTAAGATCATAATATACCGTGTAGTTCTTCTCAGGCCTTTTGTTCTCTTGGTGAACTTAGAATACCAGATGGAAAACAGTGGTCAATTCAAAAGCCCCCAAAACAAGCATCTAGAACACCTGTGGGGAAGGCACAAGGTTTTACTGGAGGATCCACCTTTCAAGTTCACCGTGGTGGGTATTACAACATTTTTTATCTAAGGTGAAATTGATGCTGGGGAAAACTTCCCTTCCGTGCAGCTCAGAACTTCATGTCACCTCATGAATTATGTATCTTAGTCAGTTCAGGCTGCTATAACAAAATACCATAGATGGGGTGATTTAAATTGCAGATTTTTATTTTTCACAGTTCTGGAGGCTGGGACATTCATGATCCAGGTGCTACAACAATGAAAATAAATGAAATAAACTCTAATGTATATTGCTAAGTAAAATAGTTCAGTAGGAAGAAGCTACATACTCTATGATTAAAACTACATGACGTTCTGAAAAAAGGCAAACTTAGAGACAGTAGAAAGATCAGAAGTTTTCAGGAATTCCAGAGAAAGTGGAAAAGGATTAATAGGTGAAGCAAAAGAGATTATTAACAGTGAAACTATTCTGTATGTGATTTTAAGGTTGAATATTAGACAGTACACATTTGTCAAAGAAATAAACCAGAAAAGTACAACAACAAAAAACACAAAATGTAAATTAGGGCATTTAACTAATAATTTATAAATATTAGATAATTAATTGTAACAAATGCACCACATTAATGTAAGACAGTAATAATGGGGGATCTGTGATGAGGGAAAAGGGCACATGATAAATTTATTATCTGTCAATTTAATTTAAACCTTACCTAACAGAAAGACAAATACATGGTCTCACTCACGTAAAATATTTTTTTAAGAAAAACTGGTTCTCCTAGAAGTAGAGAGTAGAATAATGGTTACCAGAGGCCAGGAAGAGAAGGGGGCATGGGTGAGAAGAAGAGTGGCTTAACGGGTACAAAGTTAGAGGTAGACAGCAAGAATACGCTCTGCTGTTCTAGGCTGACTAGGGTTAATAATATTATATTGTATGTTTCCAAGTAGCTAGAAAAGAAGATCCTGACCATAATCACCACAAAGAAGAGTTCAATGTTTATGTGATGGATTGATTACTGACTGACTCCATCAGTTAAATGTTCTCACATGAATAAAGCATAACATGGCTCAGCATGTCCAGAGATTTCTCTTAAATATGAAACATTGAAAAACTACAATCATTATTCTCGAATCACTTTAAGCATTGAATTGCCACCTACTTCCAACTGAGACATTTGCAGGTGCACCCCGAGGGCTTTCAGGATGCCCTTTCTTCTGACTCACTGCTGAGTTTGGCCTGTATATATCCTTGAAGAAGGAAAAACTCTTTTCTTTGAATTATTCAAGTAAGAAGACCCTGGAAAACCCACTCACATGAAAGCTGTTGGCATCTTGCTGGCAGGAGACCAGAGGAAGATTGGTAAGAAAGCATTCTGGGTTTAAACCTCTGATCCCGTTGCTTACAGGCTTCCAGGCAGAGCCACCTGAGTCAGAGCTGGGCTTCAGGAAGGTCATGGAGGTCAGTGAGCACTTAATACACCTGTCAGACAGATTGTGTGGGCAGTGACTTTATACGGATGGGTGATATAAAGGCAGCAGAGGAGAAAGACTGAGAACATGGGGACTGGTGCTGAGGGCCTGGGTTCAAATCCCACTTAGAGCCGTGTGACTTTGGGAAGGTCGTGCAATCCCTCTGTCCCCAATTCTCTGTACTTTGTTCAAATCTTAATGGAGAGAACTTATTAGTATTATGCTATGAGACTAAAAATAATTGAATATAGTTAATGCTATAAGAAAAATAACTAGCTTATTAGAAATGATCATTAGCTTTCAATTATTAAATGTCTCGAAGATTAACACACTTGCTAGTAGTTGACTATAGGAAGGGGACTTGGCTCTGCCAAGAATTAACTTCCCTTCAACTGACCAAGTCTGGGTGACCAGTAAATGCTGATTAACTGATAAGTGACCAACTGGGCAGGTGTTTTGGTGGCTTAATGAATTAGGTTCATAAACCCCACTCTCTCACTTAATTTGAATGTGAGCCACTGTCCGTGCAGCCTGGACCATGTCCTGATATAAATGGACCCTGGCTGCAGTAGCTGAGTGTGCACCTTCCCTGCTCATTCCTTCCTCATAAAAGTTGTGTCTACAAACTCCTCATCCCTCCCTAGACCCTGCAGTGGCAGGAGGCCAAGTCCCATCTCCTCTTAGAAGGTCCCCTCAATAGCTGCAGCCTGTGGCCCCCAATCACAGGATTCTCCTTGAGGATCACCCAAGCCCTGATTCCCTCTGTCACCAAATGTCCATCCTACTACCATGACGGCATGGTCCCTTCTCACTGCTCTCCCAGGCTGCACTCACTCCAATAGCAGCGATCCTGTCCTCATCAACCCTATGGAATTCCCACCATAACACCCCTGTTTTTCATTTTAAAAAATCTCTGAATCAACATTGCTAATGTATCATATTGTATTTTGTCAACAATATTCAGAAGAGTTTGGCTTTTAATTCCCCTTTCCTGTAATGTCTCTTGCTGGATTTGGTATCGTGATTATTTTTATCAAACGAAAGCCAAGTGGGTATGTTCCCTCTGTATCTATTCTTTGGAAATATACATACAAGATAGGCATTATGTCTGTTTAAAATATTTGATGCAATCAGAGGGAAATAATAGCTATGGAAGTTTGTATTATGAAAAAGGATTACTTGTATTTCTTATATTTAGGTGATGGTTGTATTACATATTGCATTGTGCATATATATTAAATGTGAAGCTTGTTTTCATCTTATAAATATAAGCACCTGTGTTGCCATCATCCAGATGCAGAATTCTGAAACACCCTGGAAGGCTCTCTTTGGCCATTTCCTTGTCAGTAGCCACCAAGAGGTACCCGTTACTCTGACCATGATCAATGTATTTTAGATTAAGCTATTTTTCAACATCACATAAATGGAAACATACAGCGTAAATGGAAACATACAGCAGATACTCTTTTGTGTCTGGCTGAAAAACATGCGCTTATTATGTGAATTTTACCTATTTTGCTCTGTGAAGAAGAGTTTGTTATTTTCACTGCTGTGTCAGTGTGTGACATTGTAAGAACATGGCACAGTAAGTTTACACCCTGTACATTTCACGTTCACTCTGTTGTTTCCCATGATGGCTGCTCAGAATGACACTGCTGCGAATGATGCTGTGCAGGCCTCCAGGTGAACATAGCATTTCTGTTTCAATTATGTATCTTGCATATAGGTG
Organism: Cynocephalus volans; assembly: GCF_027409185.1. NCBI lineage: Eukaryota > Metazoa > Chordata > Mammalia > Dermoptera > Cynocephalidae > Cynocephalus > Cynocephalus volans. The sequence continues at coordinate 205,899,588 of NC_084461.1, forward strand.
GCAGGAGTGGAGTTGTTGGGTCATAGGTATAGGTAACTGGGACACACACTGTCAAACCATTTACCAAGTGGCTGAAACAACGTACATTCCCATAGAAACGTGACTGGTCTCCACGTTCTCACCAGCCCATGGTACTGTTAACCCTGATATTGCATCCATTCTGGGGCGAAGAAGGGACATGTTATAGATTTCTTACACATTTCTCTATCCCTCCTGATGATGAGCATATTTCATAGGCTTGATCGTACTGAGCATGTTGAGGTGTCCATGAGTTTGGTATACAAAAGTGGGAGCAACATGGGTTATTTCGGTCTTTCAGAAAGTCCACACCCTCTGAGTTCTCACAAGACTATTTAAAGAGTTTTGTTCAAAGGAGAATACAATAGGTAAAATAACAGAAGCGTATGGCACAGTGCAGAGGTATGTGCAAGGACAATCTGCCTAGAATACAGAAAAAGAGAAAAAGACAAATAGAATGTATACTCAAAAATGGACAAAGAACACAAGAGAAGCAATTGTTACAAAATGTAAGATGCGAGGAGGTGAAAGTTATCTGCATGTTCCAGCCCACCCGAGGTGGGGAGAAGGGAGTGGAATTGCCCAGGAGACTCCATGGGGGGAGCCCTGCGTGTCTGTGTGGAAGGAGCTGCCCAGGCAGAGCCAACAGCAAGGAAAAGGGCTCGGGGTGGCTGCGAGATGAGAGGCACCAAGGAGCAGCAAGAAGCCCCTTTGCTGGAACAGGAGAGGGTGTTGAGAGGATCAGAGAGCTGGCAGGGGCGGGGAGCATGGAGAAGATGTGGGTTCTTGTGGGCCCCGTGAGCACTGCAGGCTCACTTCTGAGAGAAGCATGAAGCCATTGAGGGTTGAGCAGAAAACTGATTTTGCAAATTTAAAAAAAGGGAAATAAAGTGTCAGTGAGGATGTGGAGAATCACACACTCTCACGGACAGCTGAGTGTATGAGCAAGTTCAGCCATTGTGAGAAAGTCCCTCAGCATGCAGAAAAATGAAGCGAGTGTGCACCCTACGTGCAGGAAATCCACTCTTGAACAGGGAACATGAGAATGTGTGAGAATGAGCTCACTGGGAGCAAAGTCTCGGCAGCAAGCTAAGTGCCTCACACAAGGGGAATTTATAGCTGAGGTGTAGTAGACCGAATGCTGAGCAGTTGTTAGTAATAAAAAGATTTCACATACAAACATGAATACAACCGAAAGTATATTATGAGTTTAAAAAGTGAAAAAGAAAAAAAGAGAAAGAAACCAGAATGAGAACTAAAGGAAGAAAAGGTAGTTATTTAATTTAAAAACACAAAAACACCCAATGAATTCTTTAAAGGTATACAGGGAGTATTCAGAAGGTAAACTGGAACCACATTATTTACACTTCAGTTAGTGCCTCAGGGATAGACGAAAACATTATTGGAAATGTTCATAAATGGGAAAAAATAAGAAACAAGAGCAGAGATGCTTTTCTGATGAGTGGCTGATGATGCATGTTAAGAAAATAAGTGTGATTAAACTATGTGCATTTGGATCTCATAAAAAACCGAAAAAGCATTTTTCATCTGGGGAGTTGTAATAGTTGATGTAATAAAACCTTATGAAACATGCTGTTCTGGTGAAGATGAAAAGTGAGCTGCTGTGGCCTCTTTGTAGTGAGAGGGACATCTCTTAACCCAGCACCCGTACTGACTAGAATCCCCAGCTGCCCTGGGTCCCTCTCTGACATAACAAGCAACTTCAGAAAAAAGGATCAAGACAACCAGTGGCCTCGAGCTGAAATGGCCCGGCATGTCAGAGAGGCAGCTAGGGTTTGGGGTCTGAGGACAGTGTGAGACAATCCTGAGATGGTTCCTCCCAGCTGGGAAACCCTCAGGGCCTCCAGGAGATTCAACCATCAGTGTGTCTGGACCATGTTTGTGCAGCCATGTCAACCTGTCAGGACCCAAGGGTCATCAGGAGCCAGGCCACCTCCACCCCCAGGTCAGCTCACTTCTTCTTTCTTCTTTTAACCTGTGAGTGCCCAGGACAGGTAGGCCCAGGAAAGGCAGATAGCAAGGTCTTGTTTGAATGCAGCGATTCTGCCCCCATGAAGGTTTGGGAGATATAAGGAGACAGGGGATCTCAGTTTCCAAATCAGAGCTTTAGGAAGCAGAGTCTGAGTCTGCACCATGACCTGGGCTCCTCTCCTCCTCACCCTTCCTGCTCACTACACAGGTGAGGCTGGAACTTACCTGGGGTTGGGGGAGATCCACACCCAGCTCTGCTCCACGCTCCCCACACTCTTGCTCAGTGTGCTCTGGTCCAGCTCTCACATCCTCTCCACCCTCTTCACAGTGTCTGTGGCCCAGGCAGGGCTGACTCAGCTGCCCTCAATGTCCAAGACCTTGGGACAGATGGTCACACTCACCTGCACTGGGAACAGCACCAGTGTTGGCAACCAAGGCTGACATTATACAGTCTTCATATATATGTATATATATCCTTGTATGTATACACTGTAAGTATTTTCTGTCTTTCTGTGGTTAATCTGCACATAACTTTCTTAAAGGGGACTTTTGCATTCAGACATTTTCATTATTTATGTATACCAAGTTATCATTTTTAAATCTTTTTTTTCCTTTCATGAATCTTTTTAATGTACCTGCTTGCTAAGAAAGACATGAAATCCATCATTCAATCATTAAAATAATCATCTAATTGACTCTAGACATGTAGACTGAATCACAAACAATAAATACCACATAACAATACAAGAATATGCTTTGATAAATTTTGACTCAAGTCACTTCATCAAAAGTATATTTTTATGACACTCCCCACTAGTCTGGTTTGGTTTTATTCTTCTTGAGATCAGTTCCTGTTTCTTTCTGCGTATAGGGCTGCCTTTGAAAGTAAGGGTTCCCCCCCTCAGCTAAGCTGCACAATAGTTAAGTGATCCTCTTTATCCTGTCAATTTCAAGTGTTTGTGGATTTTAACACTTACTTTTCATAAAGTTTGCTAGTTCAAATTATTGCCAAAGTACAGTGATTGTTTGCCCTGCCACACGGTTTTCCTAAGTCATACCTTTTGTAATCAACGTAATTTTTCAATATTTTCCCTAAATATTAAAAGACACTAGCCCTATTTATTTTCATCCTAAAGAACTTACTGGAAAACACCAGCACTAACGCCCTCCACTTTGTATGTAGTGTGCACTTGGGGATGTAAATTACTTATCCCAAAGTATTTTAATTAAAACTCTTAAACCAAACTTGCAAAAAAAAAAAAAAAGACACTAGCCTTTGGGGGCGAGGTACCATTACTTAAAGTTGAGTTTTAGGAAATTTATAGAAACCTTAACTCTATTAGAAAGTAGAAAATATGTTTGCACAATATTAAAACAATGTCTACACACTTAAAGGAAACTCTTATGATTCACCAGCAGTTATTTTTTCACCATGAATCATTTCTTTTTTTAAAAAAATTGAAATGTTTATTGAAATAATTTTAGAGTCATATGAGTTTTTAAAAAAATAATACAGAGAGATCCAATGTATAAAAACACACAAAAAATTAGTATAAGTAAAACATTAAATCTGAATAAGATTGGCGGATTGTATTAAGGTCAATATCTGGGTTGTGATGTTGTACAATAGTTTTACAGCATTAGTTTTAAATCATCGAATTGATTGAAAATTAAATCCTCGAGAAGAATAACAGTCTTTAGCATATTTTAAGAAATATAATTTATGCTTTCTTTTAGCGAGGTCACTATTAGGCTTCCTGGCTGGCTTTAAAGCAGCACAGCCACGTTAACCAACTTTTCACACTCTTCCCCCTCCCCTTTCCCTTTTCTGCTCTGGGAACTGGTCAGTGACATTCCTCTCCTGGGAAGAAGACATGACCATTATCATCAAAGGAACGTCTTATGGGCTGTGGGAGCAGGCTTGGGCTGAAACAGTTTGCACTGATACAGGGCGACACTAATTAGAAGCCTATGCCCTAACCGACCAGGTGTTAGTGGACCACAACGGCTGTGTCACCTTGCATGCCACTGATTTCGAGCCCATTACTCTGCCAGGACCCTCAAAAGCTTAGAAGCCTCCTGCTTTCCTTTGTTCAGGGGAGCTGATCTAACCTGGTCTCCCCTCCACGCTGTGTGGAATAAAGCTTTTTGGCTGAAACGGCACCTTGCTCGGGTCTCTCTCTCTCCCTTTGCTCCATCTCACAGAACCTAAGAGTAACCCAAGTAGGGAGGCATATGGGTGAAATTATTACTCAACTTACGTAAGTAATAGTTTGTCCTGAAATAACTGTTAGCAAGACTAACTGGGGTATGTAATGACAGGAGATACGATTTATGCGTATACTCATACATATATATTATGAAATACCTATTTATTTATATTATATATATTTATTATTGAGAGTCTCTGAAGAACTTAGTTTTTAACTGGAACTTTTCATTACTGGAGATTTAGCTTTTTTTCGAGCTGGCTGTCATGAAAAACCTAATTTATGCTTTCGTGCACTTTCTGTTACGACTATTCAGTCACGACAGGAATCAGGACATTTGTTTTCTCCAGTAAACTGCTCTTAAGCCTACCTGGCTCTTCTGTCACAACTTCAACAGAGGAGATGGAAGACGTTATTATGGGGACGTTTTAAAACTTTAGACGTTTCGAAACCTGGATAATTACTCATTAGATGCACCATATGTTTTAATTTTTATTTTTTTTAATTTTAATTTTTAATTTTATTTTCTTTTGTCAATATACACTGTGGTTGATTATTGTGGCCCATAACCGAAACCTCCCTCCCTCCTCCATCTCCCCCCTCCCTCGCAACAACGTCATATCTGTTTGCTTGTCCTATCAACTTCAAGGAATTGTAAGTGTTGTGTCTCCCCCCACCCTCAGTTTGTGTATTTATTTATTTATTTTTAGTTAAAATAAGTGAACATGGTATTTCTCTTTCTGTGCCTGACTCGTTCGTTTCACTTAACATAATTCTCTCTAGGTCCATCCATGTCATTGCAAATGGCAGTATTTCATTCTTTTTTACAGCAGAGTAGTATTCCATTGTGCAGATGTACCACATTTTCCATATCCACTCATCTGATGATGGACATTTGGGCTCGTTCCAACTCTTAGCTATTGTAAAGAGTGCTGCAATGAACATTCGGGAACAGGTATACCTTCGACTTGATGATTTCCATTCTTCTGGGTATATTTCCAGCAGTGGGATAGCTGGGTCATATGGCAGATCTATCTGCAATTGTTTGAAGAACCTCCATACCATTTTCCATAGAGGCTGCACCATTTTGCAGTCCCACCAACAATGTATGAGAGTTCCTTTTTCTCCACAACCTCTCCAGCATTTATCATTCACAGTCTTTTGGATATTAGCCATCCTAACTGGGGTGAGATGGTATCTCAGTGTGGTTTTGATTTGCATTTCCCAAATGCTGGGTGATGTTGAGCATTTTTTCATGTGTCTGTTGTCCATTTGTATATCTTCCTTTGAGAAATGCCTAACCTAACCCTAACTCTTGGAGTTAATAAGTGATTTCAGCAAAGTAGCAGGATACAAAATCAACACACAAAAATCAGTAGCATTTCTTTTCTCCAATAGTGAACATGCAGAACGAGAAATCAAGAAAGCCTGCCCATTTACAATAGCCACCAAAAACATAAAATACTTAGGAATTGAGTTAACCAAAGATGTGAAAAATCTCTATAATGAAAACTACAAACCACTGCTGAGAGAATTTAAAGAGGACACAAGAAGATGGAAAGATATCCCATGCTCTTGGATTGGAAGAATCAACATTGTGAAAATATCCATACTACCCAAAGTGATCTACAAATTCAATGCAATCCCCATCAAAATTCCAATGACATTCTTCTCAGAAATGGAAAACACTATCCAGACATTTCTATGGAATAACAGAAGACCATGCATAGCCATAGCAATTCTGAGCAAAAAATAAAAAATAAAATAAAATAAATAAAGCTGGAGGCATAACACTACCTGACTTTAAACTATACTACAAAGCTATAATAACCAAAACAGCATGGTACTGGCCTAAAAACAGACACACTGATCAATGGAATAGTATAGAGAATTCAGAAATCAACCCACACACCTACAGCCATCTGATCTTTGACAAAGGCACCAAGCCTATACACTGGGGAAGAGACTGCCTCTTCAGCAAATGTTGCTGGGAGAACTGGATATCCATATGCAGGAGAATGAAACTAGACCCATACCTCTCACCATATACTAAAATCAACTCAAAATAGATTAAGTAATTAAATATACACCCTGAAACAATAAAACTTCTTAAAGAAAACATAGGAGAAGCACTTCAGGAAGTAGGACTGGGCACAGACTTCATGAATATGACCCCAAAAGCACGGGCAACCAAGGGAAAAATAAACAAAGAGGATTATATAAAACTAAAAAGCTTTTGCACAGCAAAAGAAACAATTAACAGAGTTAAAAGACAACCAACAGAGTGGGAGAACATATTTGCAAAATATACATCTGACAAAGGATTAATATCCAGAATATACAAGGAACTGAAACAACTTTACAACAGAAAAACAAGTAACCCAATTAAAAAATGGGCAAAAGAACTAGATTTACCTTTTGAAGGGTGTTTCGGAGACTTTTTTTTTTTTTTTTTAATGGAGGCCAGCCCTGCAGGGATCAAGTGCTGGACCTTGGTGGTTCTAACCATGAGATTTAACCTGGCCAGCCCCCCTTTTCCCATGATTGCTTCCCATTGTGGAAGGCCTCAGGCTCCATTGTAAACAGGCATACAACACTTACTGATCATGACTCATGTGCACACACAGCATTACACTAAGCAGAGGAGCAGAGGGCTCTGCCTCCTTTTATCCGTGTGTAAACAGGGCAGTCATGATTTGTCCTCCCATCTTTGCAGAAACGTGAGACGCTTCCACAGGGCTGAATCCACGGCATTCCTTGGTCCTTGCTGGAGCAATTTACAGGTTCTCTGGATTACATAGCCCTGCTGAGGCATCTCTTGGCCCCTTCACCCTCCATCCCACACAAGACAATTTGGGGCGCCAGCCCTGCCTTCTGCGGGTGGCTGGATGACCTGAGCCCCAGGAACCTTCTCAGAAGCACCAGATGGAAGTGGGTACATGTGATCAAGGTCTTCTGCAGATTAGGGGGACTGTGAAGAGGTCCCAAGGACCTGGGCGTGAAAGGAAACCCGCCGCCCCACCGGGCGCCCCTCCGCCGCACCCCTGCCCTGGCGCCCCACCCACCTGCCACCCGCCCCGCGGCCCAACCCCCAGCTGCGTGGTGCCTCCTCCTGCAGCCCTGCCTAGGCGCACCCCACTTTCCACCCCTCAGCAGCCCCCAGCCCAGCTGCCCTAGCGCCTCTGACACTCCTGCACCAGCCAGGCTGACCGACCCGCGCCCGGCCGCCCCGGCCAGCCTGGGTCTTCTCGCCTGGGCAGGACCCATGCCGGGCACCCTGCACGCCCCAGGGCCATTTGCCAATGAGGTCGTCCTGGATGCGCTGGACATGGCCGGCCAGGATGGGAAGAGGAGTCCGCAACACCCGATTAGCAGGTATCAGATGAGGGGGCGGCGGTGTGACTTGTTCTGGGGCAGCGTGGAGACCTGCCTCGGTTGCTCTGTGAGAGCCTGGCGGGCGGAGGGAGGAAGGGGGCGGAGCGGGGTGAGGAGAGGTGGGGGGGTGGGAGGGGGCGGAGCGGGGTGAGGAGAGGTGGGGGGGTGGGAGGGGGCGGAGCGGGGTGAGGAGAGGTGGGGGGTGGGAGGGGGCGGAGCGGGGTGAGGAGAGGTGGGGGGAGGGAGGGGGCGGAGCGGGGTGAGGAGAGGTGGGGGGAGGGAGGGGGCGGAGCGGGGTGAGGAGAGGTGGGGGAGGGAGGGGGCGGAGCGGGGTGAGGAGAGGTGGGGGAGGGAGGGGGCGGAGCGGGGTGAGGAGAGGTGGGGGGAGGGGAGGGTGAGACAGAGGGAGAGGAGGAGCCACCCGGAAACAGAGGCAAGGAGGTGGTGGTGGCATCTGGAGCGGTAGGGAAGGGTTTTGGGTGTTTTATTCATTCACTTAAGATTAGTATGTTTGTGTTTTCATGACGCAATATATTAAGACCTTCTTAATATATAAGAAGATCTTTTATGTTTTTTCTAGAACCTTATGTGTTTAGATTTTATATAGAGTATGATTTAAATTATTTTTTGCATATGGAATAACTTTTATTATTTCCATACTGTAGTTCTGTGGTACATTTTTGGGGGGGAGGGGAAGACTATTAAAATTCAACATTTTTAATTTTAAAACAACCTCTTATTAGGGAAATTCCTAAACCTAATAAGACTCATTAAAAAAAAAAAAAAATTACCCTTACGGTTCTATATGAGTGCTGCACTTAAATCAGGGACAAAACAAACGGCATTTCTCAAAGGAAGCAATCTCCTGGAACAGCTTGTGGGCTCATCTTCCATGGGTCCTGGAAGGGGACGTGCTGATGACAAGAGCTGTGGCACATGCAGGGAAACACGAGTCTGTCCGTTCCAACTGTCATTTTATTTACTGTAACAGTCCTCCCATCCAGAAGAAATTAGAAAATCAAAGGTGTCTTTATCTTACTTATTCCTTGGACACCATTTTTTTGTTGTTGTTATTGTTATGTTTTGTTTCGTTTTTGCTTATTTTTTCATGTCTTGCAATATTTTGACTACACATTTTAAATATTACTTGCACTTTGTGTATACAGAAGTTCAATTATTATTAAATATATATATATATTTTTAACTTTCCTTTTTGGTTTAAGAGTGTTTCCAACCATAAACTGCCAAATGAGGGATGGGGGAGGGGAGACCATAAAGTCTATAAATAGGCAACTTATTGAAGTCAAACTAATTAAAGCTCCTATGAGATTTTTTTCACGAATCATATCAACATCTAAAAAAACAGGAACAAAAACTTGTAGTGCTATTGAGCCTACAGAAAAAGAGGCCTACTTATGTTGTTGAGAATGCGAATTGATCAACTTTTTAGAAAGTAATCGGTTACTTTTATTAAAATTATAATTAAATGTGTCTATGACTCAGTTATACCACTTTAAGAATTCTATGCTATAGAAAATAAAAACAATAAAATTTAAAAATCAGTAAGCTCTATGTATAAGAATGATTGTAACAATATTAGTAGTTGTGAGAATCGTTTTATTTTTTTTTTATTTTTTATTTTTATTTTTTTTGTCATTTTTTCGTGACCGGCACTCAGCCAGTGAGTGCACCGGTCAGTCCTATATAGGATCCGAACCCGCGGCGGGAGCGTCGCCGCGCTGCCAGCGCAGCACTCTACCAAGTGCGCCACGGGCTCGGCCCGTGAGAATTGTTTTAAACAACGCAAATATTCATCTAATAGGGAATAGTTAAAAAAAAATCAGACTATAGCTATGAGTTGCTACAAAGAAATTAAAACGAATACATTGATTTATTTTAGTTAGACTCAGTGTTGCCTACCAAAAACTGTATATAGGGAAAGTATATTCCTATGTAACGTAGGATTTGAACACAGTCTTTTAAAAAAACAAAACCACAAAATCTCGAAGGACAAACTATTGAAAGCAAGTCACAAAATCCAGAAACAATAAGGAAAATACTGAACAATCTGTCTATGTAAAAATCAAAACTTCACTACAGCAAAGAAAATATAAACAAAAAAGTCAAGGTACAGACCTTAAGAAAAACAATTTTGACACTTAAATGCAAATAATCAAATCACAAAATGACCTAGAAGCTAGTAAACACATCATTAAGAAAACCGAAGAAAAATACAAACGGCCAATAAGCATATGTAAATATGTACTATTATAATGTATCAAATAATATGATATTTAATCTAGCACTATAATCATATACAATACCCATGTAAATATACCATAAATGATGTTAATGCCTAAAATTTAATTGTGGTAATTATTGCACAACTCTGTTATGGAATTGAACACTGTATGTGTGTGAATTTTATGGCATGTGAATTCTATCTCAATAGCACTGTTACAAAATGAATGGATTGATATTCTAGTGTTAAATAAGTGATGGCTTTATTTAATACATAAACTAATAATTTCCATTAGATTCCTTAACAAAAATGCAACAGAGATTTCTACATCTCACCCACACTCACCCATTAATTTTTTTTTTCTATTTTCCAAAGGTGGGAGTAAAAAAAGTCACTGCTTTATAAATGAAGAGGTTTCTAGGCAAGACAGAATTGGGAGAGACCTTCCTCTCAGATGGAGTCTCTGGAAAATGCAGAAAGCAAGTTTAAGGTAAGGCAATTTCCCTGGAGAGCTATCAGAAAAAGACCCAATGCTCTTTGTTTATGTACACATACAGGGACATTTCTCTGGATTTTAAAATATCACCTCTTTCTTTATTAACAAAAAGGAATAATACAAAGGAAAAGTTCTGGTCTATAGTCATCCATTAGATAAAATCATCAACAAACAACTTTTGAAACAACAAAATGCCATAAACGTAAAACACAATAAAATTATTTTTTTGATTAGTAAATACTCTCAGTGACTCAGTTAAGAGTTCAGCAAAATAGCCTTGGATGAAGACCCCCATAGCCAGGAGGATGGAGTTGATGTCCCCTTCAGTCCACCAGGAGGGCTTCTCAGAACTGTTCTTCAGCTTCTACCTCAGGCCTGCGTCCCCTTCTGTCATCAGCTTGGACCTTTTTATTGCAATGAGCCAAATAAGCAGTAAGCCTTCCTGAGACATCCCTGACACTCTTCAGGATTATCTGAAACAAACAAATGTAAACAAAGTGTAATAAAACAAGGAAAATAGAAGTCTTATTCAACTGTCACTGTCTGTTCCTTGTGAATGTAGTACTGATTACCATAGCGTGATCACAACCACTTCTAAGAGTTAGAAGAACCCCTGAGAACATAAACATAAATATTATTATATAAAGACCAGACAGCTGTTGTATGACATTAAGTTCAATAAACAAAGTCAAAAAGGATAAATGATAAGTAGGAAACATTTGCATACTATATCACAAAGGTTTAATATACTCAATATACAAGTCTCTGAGATAGGAAAGCAAAGACTGCCCACAATCCCATGTAAGCATGCTGGAGATATGAATAAACAGTTCAAAGGAAAAAAAAAAAATACGGCAAGAGGATCTTCACCTCACCAAAAAAAAGTTCACATTAAAAATATTCTGAGATGCCAGTTCTTATCTATGAGTGGCAGCAACACTCTGTTTAGGTGTGCCCGTCTACACACAAATCTACTGTTCACTCCTCCAAGGAATCTGCAAATAAAAATTACTTCACAAGTTGATTTATAAGTGCAAAAAACCACCCACATATAACAATATATGTTGTAATAAATTCAAATACTGTTAGTATGTAAACAGTATTTAAATTTTTAAAAAATGATTAGTATTTGCTGGTGTGCTATAATTCCTCCCTCAGAGATACCTCTTGTTAGAAGTTCCAGGTGTATATGTTTTATGATTCTTTTCTATGATTAGCCAGCACACAAACACACATACACACATATTCATGTATTTTATTTTCCAAAGGTGACATTATACCATACTATATTATTCTGCAAGTGTTTTTTTCCATTTAAACATATCTTGAGCATTTTTCACACCCCGGAATAGAATTTGCTTGTGTTTTTCAACAGCTGCGTGATACTCATTGAACTTACTATAGTTTAAAACACTATGCCTATAGTGATGGAAATTTGTGTCATCTATTATTTTAATTGAAGCCATTTGAAGAGAAAACTGTCATACATATACAATGGTCCAACTTTTACTAATATTTTTACATAACAGGCACCTAGAAGTGAAATTTTTTACTTATTGTCCATGACACCTTTAATATGCTCACCTAAAGCTTTGGAGAGTGGTCATTTTCCCCACACCCTTATCAAGATGGGACATTATTCATACCAAACACTTTTTTTTTTTTTTTTTTTTTGCCAATCTAAAAAGTATATAAGCATATCTAAATGTTTTATTTTTATATTTTCTTTTCCCTAATACTGTGTGTGTGTTTCCATTTCTGTGCCAGTGTTCAGGCTGTAAATAAAATCCTACTAACGACCAACTAGACACAACCCTGATAAATAGCTCTGCTGTAAAGTTTTTTCCAGTCTCTTTAAACACCGCTAATCACGCTTTTCTTGGTATTCTATAACAGTGGTATAGATTTACCTCTAAAATACATTGTGAAGTTTTTTTGAGTATGAAGCTGATTTCCTAATTCCTTGCTTCTTAATGACTTGTGTTTCAAACATACTAGATGCAAATTCTTGTTTGAGTGACAATGCTAATATTATAGGTTTCTTCTAGCTCGACTGGTGCAAAGAATATATTGCCTGGGACTTAGACGCTAGCAGCAGCTTTAGAATACAAAAAATCCTTATTTTAAAATAAACATAAATGAATTACTCATTACTCGCATGTACAACAGGAGTGGATTTAGTTCACAGGAAAATTCCCAGGACAGTCAGAGTGGTCACAAAAAGACAATATCATTATTTGACAAAGTACAGATAGTGCCCTGCACATGTTATTGTCTTTTTATGACCATCCTGACCGTCCTGGGAACTTGGGAGGTAGAAAGAATTAGTTAATATGTCTGTAAGTGGTGAAAACCTGTTAGATACTCTTGGAGTCCAGAAAGCATGATTTATTCACCTTTCTAAGTACCAGTTTACTGTGTGAATAAGCAAGGTCATATGGTTTAGTGGTCTATCTATAAAAGATTATTATTTCAATGCGCTCACCTGAAACAGCAATGTGATAGTTGGGAAAATTAGGGGACAGGTACTTAGGCAAGAAATTGAACGAGTGTCTCATTTAAACTTTACAAAACTTTTACAACCTTTAAATAACTAATTGTGATAAACAATAGACATTATCAGCACAATGCCTAGAATAAGGATTCTATAAAAAACAACTACTCTCTTTACTGTTATCATCATCAAAAATCCTGCAACGCTGAGGCTCCTGGCTCTCTTCAGTTTTTTTTCTACCACATGTAGAATAAAATCTAATGTCTTGTTATGGCTTAGATGGCCCTGCATATTCCCGCTTCTAGCCACCTTCCAGACCTTGTTTCTTGTCACTCTCCCACTTGCTCCTCATGCACCAACCTCACTCTGGTTGTGAGATTCGTCCATGCTGTTGTGTGTAACTGTAGTTCATTCAATATCTTGCTCTACCATATTCCACTGCTAATATATTGCAATTGATCCAATGTACTGTTCATGGATATCTGGGTATTTTTGCTCTCAGGGCTCTCTGGTTTGATATAACTCTAACTAGCCTCTTGGAATTAGTCTCATCTGACCCTGTTATTTTCTATCATGTACAAATCCTTAATGAACACACGTGATAAATGTAGTAATATGCAGATTGCTTAATCTGATACCTCAATGCATTATCCCATAAGAGTCGGTGGGAATTTTATATTCTATGGAGACACTGACAGACTTTCATGAAGATGTTTAGGTGGAGAGTATGAGGACAGAAAGAAGTAAGAGACATCAGGGGCATTAGTAATCATGAAGAAAAAACTGCTCTTTAAAGGTATGAAGAGAATTTTTGTATCTTGAAAAAGATAAAGTTGACAAACCTCCCCACTGTCTTTCTCCTACCTTAGATCTCTATGGTTAATTTCATTGAAATTGAACTGACGGTGCTCGAGTTCACATCCATGTTTGCACTTTTGCACAGAAATTTTTGAAAGAAGCCAAGATTGTCTTACCATCCAGTTTTAAGGAGCTTTCTCTCCCTCTCTCCTTCTCTAATGACTTCTCCTGGGAATTGATGTAGATACACTTGGTGAAGAGGATGCTGGAACTATTACAGCTGGTCAGGAAAAAAAAATCATAAAGGTAGTCAGGGAGCTAATACAAAGAGCAAAATGATGGAGGAATGATGGCTAGTTTATATTATCATGATACCCTTGCCAAACTTGAGTGTCCTCCAAAGATAAAAGTGTCATCTGAAAAACTAACTAACTTATGGCCTATTAACACACATTATCTTATGGAGTTTCTTGCATATTTCTTGCTTATCTGAGAATAATCCAGTCTAGAAATTGAGTTCTAAATATAAACTTAGAGATTATCTACTGTAAACTAATTTTGGAAGAGAGAAAATAGCACAGAACCATTTTCCTTTTGGGAAGGAATTCTTGAATTTCTGAAAAATTAGAGAACTGGGAAAGAAGAAGGCTTGTCCCAGAGTTTGTGAATTGGGTGAGGAGTGAAGCCTGGAAATGTTCTGAAGGTTATGCTTCTCTTTTTCTTTTCAGAAAACTGGAGGTTTTGCAGTGAGCCTAGAGTAAATAGTCTTTCTTTCATCCACCCCGGGGAGTGCCCTTTAAAACAGGACTGAAAAGTGAGGAAGGAACACTAAGGTGCTGCAACAATTCCTAAAAGTTTAGATAGAGAGATGATCTATTTCTCCTATGCCCCAGGGCACACACTAGGAGAACTTCGTCCACAGGAAGTATGTGCCTGTGAGAGACTCCTGTCCTGCAGGATTCCCTTCAGCACAGGTCAACACAAAAACCCAACCCAAAATCTCTTGTGCACAATTCCCAAGGAGTGCTAACTAATCAGAACCAAAGGCTTTGATGTTTGGCAATAGCAGAGACAAAAAACAGCAGATGTTGTGGGAATGGTCATTTTTAAATAACAATGTAAAAATAGATAGTCACAAACATAGCACACTCAAAGCCTATAAACACAGTACTTCCTACAATTATGCCATTTAGCTATGAAAAGAGCAAAACAAGCCTCAGCACATATTTTCTCTTTCTAATTCTCTACTCCCCTCCGTCAGCCCCCCAAGCAACACGTATAACCTGAAGACACCTAGGAATTCTCTCTCATGGTATCTCTTACCTGGAATGTTGTTACCTACCTGGAATGTCTTCCTCGTCGTCAGTAACATTCTCCAGAATCCACTCTTTAGAAACACAAACATCGGCAAGAAAGTTGGTAGAGAGAGCAGCTCACCCACTCCTCCTCCACCAGCTGAGGCCAGACTGGCCCACGCAAGATCATCTTGCTTTTTCCTCTGGTTTACACACTTTCCCAGAGCCTGGCTGGCCATAGTTCTATACTTGTAAAAATCACTTTGTCTCTCCCCACCCCCAATCCTCCTCCTCAACAGGAACCCAGAACCAGGGTTCTATAGACTAAAGCAAGCAAGGTTTTTCTTCAGCAAGTGAATTGTTTCAGGATACATACCATTATCATTTTTAGTTGATGGCATCTGCAATTATTTAAGAGAAAATACTATGAGGATCAGATATGCTGTGATTTTTAGTTATGTCTATTGTTCTCTTGATGACTTTAGAAAATCAGATGGGGACCAGTGATTCAAAGGTCAACTACCCCAGAAACTAGTGCAGAGGACACTTTTGGAAAAGGCAAGAGCTTTTCTTGCATGACGTACCTTTAAAGTCTACTTAGACTGGAAATTACACAATCCTTAATCCAAGGAGGAAAATGAGCTGAATTGAAAAGTCTCTTACCACACAGTTTATAATGAATGTTGTCAATTAAAAATGTCCTAGTGTGTCAGGTATCAGCTGATAACAGTCCCCTATTCAATGCCATTTCCACCAAGGAAATTGTATATGTCTCACACAATATAAATTGTCAAATTATTATATCTAAATTTGATTGGAAATGAAAGAAATCAGGAAAGCAACATTTCTATATAAGAAAAAGAAAATTAGCCTTACATTCAAAGTGTCTGGGTCCTCTTCATGTACATCTTCAATGTGTAATGGATCTTCAAGTACACAGCGTGGGGTAGCTAGGAGGACACAGAGTAACCTTCAGCACATTGGTGGCTGGTGGCTATGAATTATCTGAAGAGCATTGCTTGGTGTAGAGAAGGGCTAGAATGTGTGGATGTGGTGGGTTAAGCAGCAGGGATTGATCTGCTGCTGGGCTGTCCTCCCAGGTGGAAGAAGGATGGCAAAGGAGAGGAGCAGGAAAGAAATGAGACACAGAGGCCCTGTTCTTGTACTAAAGTACCAGATACCCTCCCACAACCAGGCACATCACGCCAGTGAGGGCCTGCCTGGGGACCCGAAGTACGGATCCAGGGACCAGGCACTCCCCACAACCAGGCACACCACCAGCACAAAGAAGCATGCCAAAAACACCACATCCATGTGGGTGGCCTGCCACAGCCATCACAATAACCATGGCCACCACGAAAGCAGCTAGATGCCACTAGTACCACGCAGATTGTTTACCAGTCACTGGAGTCCATTGACACAAGGAGAGTCACCAACAGAGATAAAGAAAAGAAGAGGATGTCTCTCTCCACAAAGCCCATTTCAGAGTGACAGAAGAAACATCTGCTCTATAATAATATTGGGGGACCTGATCACACCTCTCAGCACTGGACAGATCATCTAGGCAACAAATCAACAGAGTAACCGTTATTCTTTCAGAGGGAGAGAAGAAATCTAGGGTAATTAGGGGGAGGGATGGAGAGGGGGATGGGGAGAGATTCAACAAGGGGCTTAAAGAATAATTATGATTTGTAACTATATATATGCTAGTAATATTGATTTGATCAACATATATCAATGTTGAATCCAAGAAATATGTATAATCAATGTTGATTCAATAAAGATTAAAATAAATAAATAAATAAAGGTATCATAAAGCAACATTGATGGAGGTTGGATGTGTTGTCCCCTCCAAAACTCATGTGGAAATTTGATCCCCAATGTGGCAGTGTTGGAAACTGATTGAGTCATGGGGGCGGATCCCTCATGAATGGATTAATGCTTTCCCTGGGGGAGGAGGGGTAGTGAGTGAGTTTTCCTCTTTTAGTTCCCGTGAGACCTGATTGTTTAAAGAACCCTGGCACCTTCTCTCTCTCTCTTGCTTCCTCTCTTGCTTCCTCTCGCCATGTGATCTGCTTGTACCCACCGGCTGCCTGCTGCTTTTCCACCATGAGTTGAAGCAGCCTGAGGCCCACGCCAGATGCAGCTGTCCCAGAATTGTAAGCCAAATAAACCTCATTCCTTTATAAATTACCCAGTCTCAGGTATTTCTGTTATAGCAGTACAAAACGGACTAAAACAAACATGAAATTGTCAATCTAAAATGGTACTAACATTCACACTAATTTTCAATGGCAGAGTCTCATCATTCTTCCCACTTGTTTTGAAACTCATCTAGAAAGTTGGCCCACATACTTACAGCCAACTGATCTTCAATAGAGGGGCAAAGAACATACACTGGGGAAAGAACAGCCTTGCTATTGAAATAGAGCTCCCTATACCCTCATAACATACACTATCTGCTTCTGTAGAATTGCTTGCTTAACCTAAGTAACTCCATTTTGCCCCGTCTGACTTGCAGACTACCCCCCCCTTCTGCATGAGAAACCGCTGACCTTCCCATAGAAACAAAAAACAATTGCACAGAAACAGGAGCCATACACAGTGAATTATTACATGGGAACAGGAACCATACACAATGAAAACTTGTATGCTTGATTGCTCAAATGGCTCATTCTCAGCCTCTGTGACCTAACTCCCTAGCTTGTTTTGTGCACCTATACAAACCCATGTGCCAATAGGATGTAGTTTTTGTCTTTAAAAATCCCACAAGACCAAAGCCTGAGGCTGTTCTTCCTTGGTTGCTCCTTGGGAGATGGTCGCTGGCCAGCTGGAGTGAATAAATTGCCCTTTTCTGCACAAGTGGCATGTAAGTGCATTTCTTGTGGGAGGGTGCCGCACAACACTATGTACTGGCAAGGAACTTGGCTTCCTTGTTTCCATGCCCTAGGACTTTGTGGAAGTTGGAACTTAGGAGTTGTGAACCAGAGTATTTGGTGGAATAAATTTCTAAGCAGTAAAGCATTAAGGAAGCTGCATGGCTGCTTGCAACAGCCTACGCTGAATTATGGCAGCAAAGGCATGACAAAAAACCAGAATTTAAAAGGAAAGCAGAGCATAAAGATGTGGAAAATTTGTAGCCTGGTCATATGGCAGAGAAGCAGAGAGCATTTTCACTAGAAAAAATGCAATGGTACTAAGAAGATTAGTACAAAAGGAAGGTATTATCAAGAGAAAGGGGATAAAGGCCCTGAAGGCATTGCAGAAGCCTCTGGGGCTAGCCCTTCCATTTCAGGCTCAAAAGTCCAGGGAGATAAAATGGTCTTGCAGAACAGGCCTGAGGTGCCCTCCATGGGCCCGCTGCCCAGGGCCATCTCGTGATGCTGCTTACTGCATCCATGCTGCTCCAGCTTTGGCTAAATTGGCCCCAGGTGCGGCTGGACCCACAGCTTTGGAACATACAAGACAGAAGCCTTGGCAGCATCCATGTGCTGTTATGTCTGCAGACTCACAGAATGCCAGAGCTGTGAAGGCTTGGGAGCCTCCACCCCAATTTCAAAGGATGTATGGAAAAGCCTGGGGACCCAGGAAGAAATCTGTCATAAGGGTGGAGTCACCACACAGAGTCTTCACTAGAGCAATGTTGAGTGGAAATGCTGGGTCTGAGTTGCAGCAGAGAAACCTCATTAGCATCATGCTTAGTGGAGCCATGAGAGCAGGACCTCCATGGAGACCCCAGACTTGTGGAGCTACCAGAGTGGAAAACCAGCCTGGGAGAGCTGAAGTGTGGCCTGAGGCCCGGAAAGCCATAGAAGCACAGCTTCCCAAGTACTTGGGGATCCAGTCCCCACACCAGTATGCAGAGGAGGTTGAACATGGAGTCAAGGTATCTGATTCACCAACTTTGAGACTGAATACCTTCTCTGCTGGGTTTCAGACTTGTTTGGGACCTGTTATTTCCCCCCCCCCCCGCCAGCCCTTTTTGGCCTATTTCTCCTTTTCTGAATGGCAATATGTACCTTATGCTTGTCCCACCATTGTATCTTGGAAGTAAATAACTTGTTTTTAATTCACAGATGGAACTTTGAACTTTGGACTTTTGAGTTGAAATAAGTTAAGTCTTTGGGAATGAAATGAATGAATTTGTATGTGAAAAGGACATGAGCTTTGGGGGCCAGGTGTAGTGGATTGAATTATATCCCCCCAAAACTCATTGAAGCTTAAATTGAAGCTTAATACCAAGTTTATGTATTAGAAACTCAGCTCCCACTGTGACTGTTAAGAGGGTGGGAAATCCTATTATGGTAATTGAAAGGTGGAGCCTTGAAGAGGTGATTGGATTGTAGGACCGTTGAGTAGTAAATGGATTAAAAGTGGTGGTCAGGGGTGTGGTTCTGAGGGCTTTAAAAGAAGTGAGAACAGAGTCTGTCCTTCTCCCTCTCTCTCTCTGCTCTCTCTGCTTCCACCATCCTGCAATGTGAGACCCCTGGGTCATGGTCGCCACCACCAGATGGACTTTGGACTTGCCAGCCTCAGAAAACTGTAAGCAAAAAATTTCGGTTTTCTTATAAATCCCCCAGTTCTGTGTATTTTGTTATAAGCAACAGAAACGGACTAATACAAGCTATCTTTTTTTCCTTATTGGCTATGAATATTCATGAGATACAAAGCTGATTGTCACCCCTTGTGCCCAAGATGTGAAGGCCAGATTCATATTGGCAGCATACCCATTAGCACTCATTGCATTTGTACCCCATGTCAACCACCCAATTATCCCCAACCTCCCACCCTCTCCACCTTTCCCCCCCCTCCACTTTGTAGCCCAAGGTATGCTCTCTCCCTCTGCAAGTCCAATGCACTACTGTGGGCTTTCTTTCCTTCCTTCCTTCTCAACTCCCACTTGTGAGTGAGCAAATGCAGTATTTATCCCTCCGTGCTTTGCTTATTTCACTGAACATAAGTTTCTCCAGGCTCATCATGTTGTTGCAAATTGGAGAATTTTGTTCTTTTTTATGGCAGAGTAGTATTCTATGGTGTACATATACTACATTTTCCTTATCCAATCATCCATCAATGGATATGTAGGTTGATTCCATGTCTTGGATATTGTAAACAGCTGCAATGAACATGGGAGGGCAGGTATCCCTTCAACATGATGATTTCCATTCCTCTAGGTATATACCCAGAAGTGGGATTGCTGGATTGTATGGAAGATCTATCTGTAATTGTCTGAGAAACTTACATACCGTTTTCCACAGTGGTTGCACTAATTTACAGTCCCACTAACAGTGCAGGAGCATTCCTTTCTCTCCACACCATTGCCAGCATTTGTTATTCACTGGTTTTTTTTTTTTTTTTTTTTTTTATTATAGCCAGACTAACTGGGGTGAGGTGGTATCTCAATTTAGTTTTAATTTGCATTTCCCTGATGACTAGTGATGTTGAGCATTTTTTCATGTACCTGTTGGCCATTTGTATGTCTCCTTTGAAAAATGACTATTCAGCTCCTTTGCCCGTTTCTTAATTGGGTTATTTGGTCTTTTTTTTTTTTTTTTAACCGTGTAATTGCTCAAGTTCCTTCTATATTCTGGATATTAATACCTTTTCAGAGGCATAGTTAGCAAAAATTTTCTCCTATTCTCTAGGTTTTGCTTCACTCTGTTGATTGTTTCCTTTGCTGTGCAGAAGCTTTTTAGTCTGATATAGTCCATTTGTTTATTTTTTCTTTTGCTGCTTGTGCTTTTGGGCTCATGTTCATAAATTCTGTGCCCAGACCTTGTTCCTGAAGTGTTTCACCTATATTTTCCCTTAGTAATTTTGCAGTTTCAGATCTTATAAAGTCTTTAACCCATTTTGAGTTGATTTTAGTAAATGGTGAGAGGTGCATATCTAGTTTCATTCTTCTGCATGTTGATATCCAATTTTCCTAGCACCAATGTGTTGAAGAGGCAGTCTCTTCCCCAATGTAGATTTTTGTTACCTTTGTCCAATATCAGATGACTATAAGCCTGAGGGGTGATTTCTGCATTCTCAATTCTGCTCCACTGGTCTGAGTGCCTTTTTTTAAAATCCCACTACCATGCTATTTTGGCTACCTTAGCTTTGTAGTATAATTTGAAGTCAGGTAGTGTTATTCCTCTGGCTTTTTTTTTTTTTTTTTTTTTTGCACAGGATTGCTTTGGCTATTTGGGGTCTTTTGTTGTTCCATATGAAGGGTAAGATTTTTTTTTCCATTTCTGTGAAGAATGTCATTGGTATTTTAATGGGGATTTAACTGAATCTTTACATCACTTTGGGTAGTATAGACATTTTCACAATGTTAATTCTTCCAATCCAAGAACATGGAATGTCTTTCCATCCTTTTGCGTCTTCTTTAATTTCTTTCAGAAGTGGTTTGTAGTTCTCTTTGTAGAGATCTTTCACCTCCTTGGTTAGATCAATCCCTAGGTATTTTATCTTTTTCGTGAGAATTGTAAATGGGCTTACTTTATTTCTCTTTCTGTTAGTTCATTATTTGAGGATATAAATGCAACTGATTTAGGGGCATTTATTTGTTATCCTGTAATGGTACCGAAGTTTTTGACCTGCTCTAGGAGTTTTTGGTAGAATCTTTAGGTTTTTCTATATGTAGTATCATGTCATCTGCCAATAGAGACAGTTTGACATCATCTTTTCTAATCTGGATTCCCTTTATTTCTTTCTCTTCCTGATTGCTCTGGCTAGTACCTCCAATACCATATTAAATAGAAGTGGTGAGATTGGGCATCCTTTTCTTGTTCCTGTTCTTAAGGGAAAGGCCCTCAGTTTTTCCCCATTCAGAGTGATACTGGCAGTGGGCTTGTCATAAATGGCTTTTATTGTGTTGATATACTCTCCTTCTATACCGAATTTGTTGAGAGTCTTTATTATGAAGGGATGTTGAATTTTGTCAAATGCTTTTTCAGCATCTGTTGAGATAATCATGTGGTCTTTTCCTTGAGTTTGTTGATGTGATGTATCATATTTGTTGACTTTCGTATGTTGAACCATCTTTATCCTTGCATTCCTGGGATGAATCCCACTTGATCATGATGTATAATTTTTTAATGTGTTGCTGTATTCTGATTGCTAATATTTTGTTGAGGATTTTTGCATCTATGTTCATCAAGGATATTGGCCTGTAATTTTCTCTTTTTGTTGTGTCTGTATCTGGTTTTGGTATTAGAGTTATGTTGGCCTCATAGAATGAGTTTGGGAGAGTGGCTTCTGTTTCAAATTTTTAGAATAGTTTGAGGAGAATTGGTATTAATTCCTCTATAAAAGTCTGATAGAATTCAGGTGTAAAGCCACCTGGACCTGGGTATTTCTTTGTTGGAAGATTGCTGATTACTGAATCAATCTCATTGCTTATTACTGGTCTGTTCAGGTTTTCTATCTCTTCTTGGTTCAGTCTGTGTAGTTTGTATGTGTCCAGAAATTTCCATATCCTCTATGTTTTCATATTTGTTGTCATACAGTTCTTTATAATAATCTCTAATGATTCTTCATATTTCTGTGGTATCAGTTGTAACATCTACCTGTTCATTTTTGATTTTTTTATTTGTGTCTTCTCTCCAATTTTTTTTTTTTTTTTGTTAACCTAGCTAATGATTTGTCTATTTTATTTATCTTCTTGAAAAACCAACTTTTTGTTTCATTGATCTTTTCTATTGATTTTTAGGTCTCTATTTCATTTAGTTCTGCTCTGATATTAATAATTTCTTTCTGTCTACTGCCTTTAGGTTTGGATTGTTGTCCTTTTTCAAGTTCTTTGAGGCATAGTGTTAGGTCATTTATTTGAAGTCTTTCTGTTGTTTCCATGTAAGCATTTATTGCAATAAGTTTCCCTCTTAGTACTTCTTTTGCTGTATCCCACAGATTTTGGTATGATGTATCTTTATTTTCATTAGTTTCAAGAAATTTTTTGATTTCCTGTTTAATTTCTTCTTGGACCCATAGGTCATTCAGGAGCCTATTGTTTAGTTTCTGTGTATTTTTATAGTTTCCAGAGTTTTGCTTATTGTTTATTTCCAATTTTAGTCCACTTTGGTCTGAAAAGATACTTGGAATGATTTCAATTTTTAAAAATTTGCTGAGACTAGATTTTTGACCTAATATGTGGCCTATCCTGAGAATGTTCTATGAGCTGATGAGAAGGAAGTATATTCTTTAGTCGTTGGGTGAAATGTTCTGCATATATCTGCCAGATCCAGTTGGTTTAAGATTTAGATTAAATCCTGTGTCTCTTTGTTGACTTGTTGCCTGGAACATCTGTCCCGTACTGAGAGAGGGGTGTTCAGATCACCCAGTATTATCATATTAGGGCCTATTTCTTTCTTTAGGTCTAAGAGTGATTGCTTTATATATCTGGGTGCTCTAGCATTGGGTGAATACATATTTATGATTGTTATCTCTTCTAGCTGGACAGATCCTTTTATCATTATATAGTGGCCTTCTTTGTCTCTTTTTATGTTTTTTGGTTTAGTCTATTTTGTCTGATATAAGAATAGTACTCCTGCTCGTTTTTGATTTCCATTTGCATGGTATATCTTTTTCCATCCCTTCAACTTTTAGTCTGTGTGTGTCTCTATAGGTGATGCGGATCTCTTGAAGACAGCATCTACATAGGTATAGCTTTTTAATCCAATCAATCAGTCTGTGTCTTTTCAATGGGGAGTTTAATCCATTCACATTTAGGTAGTTATTGACAGGTATTGTTTAATTCCTGTCATTTAACTGCTTCTTGTTTAGATGTTTTAAATATCTTTTTTTTTTTTTTTTTTTTTTTGTCTTTTTCGTGACCGGCACTCAGCCAGTGAGTGCACCGGCCAGTCCTATATAGAATCTGAACCCGCGGCGGGAGCGTCGCTGCGCTCCCAGCGCCGCACTCTCCCGAGTGCGCCAGGGGCTCGGCCCTTAAATATCTTTTGATCATTATTTTCCCTTTCATTTCTCTTCTTCAATCTTAGTTGGAAATTTAAAGTGGGATGATTTAGCTTCTTCCTCTTTCTTGCTGGCGTTTTTGTTTTAACAGTGGGTTTTGCTCTTTCTTGTGTATTTATGATAGATGTCATTATTATTCAGATTCCAGATGAATGATTCTCTTAAGAATTTCTTGCAGGGCTGGTCATGTGGTGGTGAACTCCCACAACTTGTGTTTGTCTGGGAAATAGACTGTTTCTCCCTCATTTCTGAAGGAGAGCCTTGCTGGGTAAAGAATTCTTGGCTGGCAAATTTTAAAATATATATATTTTGAATATATCATTCCACTTTCTCCTGGCTGTAGGGTTTTGGTTGAGAGGTCTGCTGTTAGTTTGATGGGGGCTCCCCTGTAATTGCCTTTATGCTTTTCTCTTGCTGCTTTTAGAATTCTCTCATTGTCTTTGAGCTTTGCAAATTTAACTATAATGTGTCTTAGGGAGGATCTTTTTTTGGATTGAATCTGTTTTGAGACCTTTGAGCTTCCTGGATCTGAAGGTCTATATCTCTCCATACACCTAGAAAGTTTTCTGTTACTATTTCCTTGAATAGGTTTTCCATACTTTTTCCTTTCTCCTCCCCTTCTGGAATACCCACAATTTGGATGTTAGAGCAGTTGAGGTTGTCTGCTATCGCTCTTAGGTTTTCCTCATTATTTTTAATTCTTTTTTCCTTTTTTTTGTCTGCCTGAGTTATTTTGAAAAGACCATCTTCAAGATCTGAAGTTCTTTCTTCTGCTTGTTCTACTCTGCTGCTCAAGCTCTCTGTTGTGTTTTTATTCATTGAGTGAATCTTTCACTTCCAGGAGTTCTGCTACACTCCATTTTAAGGTATTAATCTCTTTGTAAATTTTCTCCTTCATATTCTGGATATTTTTTCTTGTTTCATTGTGTTTGCTGAGTCTTCTTTTATTTCTTCAAGTTTTCTTAAGATGATTGCTCAGAATTATTTTTCAGACATTTCAAGGATTCCCTTTTCTGAAATTTGAGCATTACTGTATTCCTTCAGTGGTGTCATATCTTCTTGTTTATTTGTAGTTCTAGTATTTTTTGTTGGCGTTTGGTGATTTGGTAGAGGGTTTTCTTCTTCTGTTACACTGAGGTTGGCTATGAGGATAAAGATTTCTTCCTCTATTTGCAGGCTTTACTAGTGACTCTTCTTATATCAGTGTAGTTGAGTGAGCAGTAGGTTACCTGTGGAGAGGCCCTGGCTGCTACTGTGGTGGTGAATTGTCTTTGCTTGACAGTAGGTGTGGTGGTGGCTATATTACACCACTTTGGGTCTTATTCCGCTTTCTGTGGCTATAGAATGAGCCTCCAGCACTGCACAGAACTCCTTGGCTCACCTCAGCAGGGAAGGCCATGGGTGCTTGCATTTCCCTCCGGGTCCAAGGAGGGAGGAGGGGTCACCCACACCACACGGGTCTCCTCAGCTCACCTCAGCCCAAGCTATCTTTTAAGGTGTGTCCATGAGGGTGCTTCCAGCAGAGATTAATAAGAGAGCCTGAGTAGACTGGTTGGGAAAGACCTGCCTTCAATGTGGGTGGGAGCCATCCAATCCACTGGGGGCCAGGAGACAGACAACAAAAGACAGAGAAAAAAGGTGAAGCTCTCTCTATCTGCTGGAGCTGGGATACACTCTTCTAAGTATATTCTGTAAGTGGACATCAGAGCTCAAGACTCTTTAGCTTTGGGTTCCAGGACTTACACCAAGGACACCATTGGCTTCCCTGGCCTTGAGTCCTTTGGACTTGGACTGAGCCACACTATTGGCATCCAGTTTCCAGATGGCCTACTGTAGGACTTTTCTTCACAATTGCATGAGTCAAGTACCCTGATAAACCCCCTCTCATACATTTACAACATATCTTATGGACTCTGGAGAACCCTGACTAATACAGATTTTGGTAGCAGGAGTGGGGTATCCATGTGTAAAAGAATGAAACTAGATCTTTTTGCCTCACCATATTCCAAAATCAATTCAAAATAAATTAAAGATTTAAATATAAGATCTGAAAAAATAAAACTGCCAGAGAAAACACAAGGGAAACACTTCAGGATGTAGGACTGGGCAAAGATTCTATCAATAAGACCCCAAAAGGACAGGCAGCAAATGAAAATAGTAAGCAAATAGGATTATATCAAACTAAAAATCTTCTTCAAAGCAAAGGAAACAATCAACAGAGTGAAAAGACAACCGAGAATGGGAGAAAATGTTTGCAAACTATGCCTTAAGCAAGGGATTAATATCCAGAACATACAAGGAACTCAAATAACTTAATAATAAAAAAAAATAATAATCTGAATAAAAAATGAGCAAAGGAACTGAACAGACATTTCTCAAAAGAAGACATACTACTGGCCGAGAGGTACATGAGAAAATGTTCAACATAACCAATCATTAGGAAAATGCAAGTCAAAACTATGTTGATATATCATCTAACCCCAGTTAGACTGGCTGTTATTAAAAAGTCAGAGAATAACAAATGCTGGCAAGGATGTGGAGAAAGGGGACCCCTCCTACACTGTTGACGGAACTATACATAAGTAAAATGGCTTCTCTGATTTTTATCTCTTGGGCACAATTCCCAAGGAGTGCTAACTAATCAGAACCAAAGGCTTTGATGTTTGGCAGTACCAGAGACAGAAAAGGACAGAAGGGGGAAAGGTCATTTTTAAATAACAATGCAAAAATAGATGGTCACAAACATAGCACACTCAAAGCCTATAAACACAGTACTTCCTACAATTATGCCATTTAGCTATGAACAGAGCAAAACAAGCCTCAGCACATATTTTCTCTTTCTAATTCTCTACTCCCCTCCCTCAGCCCCCCAAGCAACACGTATAACCTGAAGACACCTAGGAATTCTCTCTCATAGTATCTCTTACCTGGAATGTTGTTACCTACCTGGAATGTCTTCCTCATCGTCAGTAACATTCTCCAGAATCCACTCTTTAGAAACACAAACATCGGCAAGAAAGTTGGTAGAGAGAGCAGCTCACCCACTCCTCCTCCACCAGCTGAGGCCAGACTGGCCCACGCAAGATCATCTTGCTTTTTCCTCTGGTTTACACACTTTCCCAGAGCCTGGCTGGCCATAGTTTTATACTTGTAAAAATCACTTTGTCTCTCCCCACCCCCAATCCTCCTCCTCAACAGGAACCCAGAACCAGGGTTCTATAGACTAAAGCAAGCAAGGTTTTTCTTCAGCAAGTGAATTGTTTCAGGATACATACCATTATCATTTTTAGTTGATGGCATCTGCAATTATTTAAGAGAAAATACTATGAGGATCAGATATGCTGTGATTTTTAGTTATGTCTATTGTTCTCTTGATGACTTTAGAAAATCAGATGGGGACCAGTGATTTAAAGGTCAACTACCCCAGAAACTAGTGCAGAGGACACTTTTGGAAAAGGCAAGAGCTTTTCTTGCATGACGTACCTTTAAAGTCTACTTAGACTGGAAATTACACAATCCTTAATCCAAGGAGGAAAATGAGCTGAATTGAAAAGTCTCTTACCACACAGTTTATAATGAATGTTGTCAATTAAAAATGTCCTAGTGTGTCAGGTATCAGCTGATAACAGTCCCCTATTCAATGCCATTTCCACCAAGGAAATTGTATATGTCTCACACAATATAAATTGTCAAATTATTATATCTAAATTTGATTGGAAATGAAAGAAATCAGGAAAGCAACATTTCTATATAAGAAAAAGAAAATTAGCCTTACATTCAAAGTATCTGGGTCCTCTTCATGTACATCTTCAATGTGTAATGGATCTTCAAGTACACAGCGTGGGGTAGCTAGGAGGACACAGAGTAACCTTCAGCACATTGGTGGCTGGTGGCTATGAATTATCTGAAGAGCATTGCTTGGTGTAGAGAAGGGCTAGAATGTGTGGATGTGGTGGGTTAAGCAGCAGGGATTGATCTGCTGCTGGGCTGTCCTCCCAGGTGGAAGAAGGATGGCAAAGGAGAGGAGCAGGAAAGAAATGAGACACAGAGGCCCTGCTCTTGTACTAAAGGTATCATAAAGCAACATGAAATTGTCAATCTAAAATGGTACTAATGTTCACACTGATTTTCAATGGCAGAGTCTCATCATTCTCCCCACTCATTTTGAAACTCATCTAGAAAGTCAGCCCACATACTTACAAGTGATCTTCAACAGAGGTTCCAAGAATGTACACTGGGGAAAGAAGAGCCTCTTCAATAAATGGTTCTGGGAAAATGGGACACACCCATGTAGAAGAATGAAACTAGACCTTTACTCTCTTCATATACCAAAATCAACTCAAAATAAATTAAAAACTTAAATACTAGATCTGAAATTATAAAATTCCTAGAGGAAAACACAGGAGAAACACTCCAGGAAGCAGGACTGGGCAAAGACTATGAATACGACTGCAAAAGCACAAGGAGCAAAAGAAACAATAAACAAATGGGATTATATCAAATTCAAAAATTCTGCACAGGAAAGGAAACAATCGACAGAGTGAAAAGACAACCCAGAATGGGAGAAAGTATTTGCAAACTGTGCCTCCATCAAATGATTAATATCCAGAATATGCAAGGAAATCAGACTTAATAGTAAAAAAAAATTAATCTGAATAAAATATAAGCAAAGGAACTGCATAGACATTTCTCAAAAAAAGACATACAAATGGCCAACAGGTACAGGAAAAAATGCTCCACATAACTAATCATTAGCGAAATGCAAATCAAAACTATATTAAGATTATCATCTAACCCCAATTAGACTGGCTATTATCAAAAAGTCAGAGAATAACAAATGCTGGCAAGGATGTGGAGAAAGGGGACCCCTCCTACACTGTTGACGGGACTGTAAATTTACATTTAGTAAATCAGTGAGTGTTTGTGGGACTGTAAATAAATAAGTTGCCTTATATGGTTTTGGTTTCAAGGCTTTCCCAGCCACTTTAATTGTGCAGTGTAGGATACTCTAATATATAGAAAACTATGTATTAATTTACAATTATGTCTTTGTTGAATATTTGTTAGAATTTACCTCTAAGGTATTATATGATTTATGATCCTTAGGGAATTGTTTTAATTATTCGTTTATGTCTTCAGTGACTATTGAATTAGTCATACTTTTCTGCTTGAATTTAGACAAGAAACTTAACCCCTTGGCAGGTGAGCTGCATGTAGATGTGATATTCCTGTTTTATGATTAGAGAGTATGTGGATAAATGCAGGTAACTGCTTGAGGCCTGTGTAGAAACTTAAAGGGTGGAATCTTCAGAAGAAGAAATTTGAAGTTTGAGAGCTAAGTTAACCTGGGAAGAATGGCAGTGCACTGCAGATCTGCTATTCATGTTACCTGTCCTAGATTCCAGTAGAGATGCCCAGCTATATTCAGCTGTGATTTAAGGAAAAAGTGTGGCACCTAAAACACAGCAGAGAATGACCATGAGGAAGGCACTGATTGTGACAATGGCAAAGGCAGCTGTAATGAGGCTGTTCACAGGAAGAGCTGAGAGCTACATAGACATCCACACCTTCTGAGCAGTCAGTTTTCATAGAGGACGTAGCCCAGCCAGGCCACCTTCAGGCCACAAACACACAGTGAATGAACAGTATTATGAGAGACACTTTCCAGAGACCTTACTTGAATACACTGTGATACTCACATGTTTCCAGTGAGGATGGTACTACACCATCTTCTGTTCTAGAGATGAGGACACTAACTCCAGGAGAAGTGGATCCTCCCCGTGACCACAGAGGCGGACCTTGAGCAGTCCATATGGAATCAGGTCATATGCCATCCTTACTCTACACAGTGTTGTCCTCCGGGGCTCTGACTACTGAGTCCCTCTGTCCTGTCTGCTGACCACATGTTAGAGGTGTGGGGTGCACTGGTGAGTAGCAACTTCACATTCTCAGCTTCCAATTCAGTTTCCAGTTCTTGGGAGATTCCCATAAAAAAGCCACGTGGAACAAGTTGCAACTATCATGAGAGCCATGACAACAGATAACCTGAGCATAACCCTATTAGAAAGATCATAGTGACTTCTGGAGAACGTGCTGAATGAACTCCTATCTAAAGAAGGCATGGAGGACAAGGAGGATGGGGTTTGGGAGGTGCCCTTTTGGGAGAGAAAGATATCCTGCATAGGGAGCTACATTTTACTGGAATCAAGAGGTGGCAAAGAATGTTGAGGAGGAGGTGGAGGGAGACAACTGTGAATGGAGCTTTTTCACAATGACCATCTTTTAAGAA
Source organism: Cynocephalus volans (assembly GCF_027409185.1). NCBI lineage: Eukaryota > Metazoa > Chordata > Mammalia > Dermoptera > Cynocephalidae > Cynocephalus > Cynocephalus volans. Next base: position 205,929,758 of record NC_084461.1, read on the forward strand.
TCAAAGTAAACTTCTACTTTTCCTGCAACTTAGACAAAACTTTATTGCATAAAGTCAATCTAAATGCAGGATAATGCATTTGTGAAGCTCATACTTCCAGCCCCCAAATGAGGTATTAAAGGAATATGTATCCCCATCCTACAAATTTGTGTTATGTATGTTTGATATGATCTTATAGAAATCAGAACGATGAGGGGATTTTCAAGATGGCGGTGGCTGCGGCAGTTGGCGCGGAGTAGCTGAGGTGGAAAAGGCGGCCACTGGACCTCAGGCAGCCGGGAAACTTGTGGACCTTCCTCTTGCCATCTCTTAAGGGAGGACCGCTGCTGGTGGCCAGTCGTGGGGGCTGACCGCCACTTTGCCCTCGGCAGGAGAGGCTGCCTCATTTACAGGCAACAGCTTTGAAGTATGGAGCAGGAAAAGAACTGTTTCTTAGCTGCAAAAGCGAGTCTCTAAACAGGGAACACGGCGCCAGGGCTGCTGTGGACACAGACAGGATCCCGGAGGCCGGGGCCGTGCTGAAGGCGGCCAGCTGCCGTATTCAGGATTTGAGGTTTCAGGCCGGCATAAAAGAAGATTCCTGGGAAGCGCCCAAGCCGCACCACGGGACCGAGCAAGCAGCCCGAGGCGGCGGGAAACGAGAACGGGGAAGGCGACAAACCAGAGGCAGAGAGTAAGTGCCCGACCTGACACAGCCCTGTGAGTGACCCCTGGCCTGGCCCTGCTCGGCGGGGCTGACGCCCACCCGGCTTCCGCCTGCATCACCGGGCCACTCACCACCCCGGGGCTGCCTCCATTTTCCCAGGTGGTGGTAGCTCCACCCGGCTCGGCTCCTCACTGAGCCTTCCCACTTGCTTGCCCCAGCGCGGGGCTTCCCGGGGCCTGCGGGCTGGCCTCCCCTCCCACTCCCTCCATGGTTCTCTGGTGGGGCTGGTGGCGTGGAGTGTCCCCAGCCAGTGTTGGGAGGACAAGGAAGTACGGGCGGGGCTGACTGTCACTCCACCACACCCTGGACTCCAGCCACCAGTAAACTTCCTGTTACTGGGAGGCAGATACCATCTCTGTGGCCACCAGTTCGGAAAATGCCTAACCAATTTCTGGTTGGGAATAGTGTGGTAGGAGAGCTCCCAAGTCCGCTTGAACCTGCCGGAGAGCTGATTGCAGGTGGGCACTAGACTCGGTCCATGCCGGGGGGATACAAAGGTGAACAAGTCCCGAGAAAGATCTACAGTGCTACAAAGGCACCCAGAGCAACCGGTCGTCTGTGCCTAGCAGAAATCTGGTAGACTTCCTGGGCGAGGAGGTGCCGAGAAGGGTCTTGAAAGCCCAGCTGATAGATGAGGGTTGCAGAAGACACGTCCCAGCCCAGCCCAGTGCGCACAGAGTGGGGAGATGTGGGGCCAGGGAGGCGGAGACTCGACAGAAACCACACATCCAACAGCCTGGGCCAGAGCACACGGAACAGGGAGAAGTCCCGCACAGGAAGTGAAAGCTCAACAGAGATCACACACCCTGTGGTACGTGATCCACCAGCCCAGCAGAGTCCAAGCTGACCAGAAAGGTGGCTCCCCGGAGAGGCCCAAGACCCGAGGCAACCGTACACACAAGGCACTACAGGTCAACTGAGCAGTCACGGAGGTAGCCATACCAAATTGGCAAACACAGCAACATCTTAGTTAGTCAATAGTCTCAAACCGGTGGACTGTGAAACCCCCTGCCACAATGAATAAACATAAAAAAAAGATACCAGAAATACAAAAAATCAAGAAAGTACACCACCAAAAGTTAATAAATCTCAAACTCTAGATCCTATAGAACAAGAAGCCCTTGAAATGACTGACAAGGAATTTTGAGTGATAATTCTAAGGAAACTGAATGAGATACAAGAAAACTCAGCTAGACATCATAATGAAATGAGGAAAAGTATACAGGATCTGAAAGAGGAAATGTACAAGGAAATCAATGTCCTGAAAAAAAATGTAGCAGAACTTGCTGAACTGAAGCAGTTATTCAGCGAAATAAAAAACACAACGGAGAGTTTAACCAGCAGGCTTGTCGAAGTTGAAGAGAGAACCTCTGAACTTGAAGATGGGCTGTTTGAAATAACACAAGCAGACAAAAAGAAAGAAAAAAGAATCAAAGACATTGAAGAAAATCTGAGAGAGATATCAGACAACCTTAACCGCTCAAATATCCGAGTCATGGGTATTCCAGAAGGGGAGGAAAATGGAGATTCCATTGAAAACATATTCAACAAAATAGTGGCAGAAAACTTCCCAGGTATAGGAAAAATCACAGATCTTCAGATCCAGGAAGCTCAACGATCTCGAAACGTATTCAACCCAAAAAGGCCTTCTCTAAGACATGTTATAGTCAAATTGGCAAAACTCAGAGACAAAGAGAGAATCTTAAAAGCTGCAAGAGAGAAGCGTCAAATCACCTATAAGGGAGCCCCAATCAGGCTAACATCAGACTTTTCATCACAAACCCAAAAAGCTAGAAAGGAATGGGATGATATTTTCAAAATACTAAAAGACAAAGATTGCCAGCCAAGAATACTCTACCCTGCAAGGCTATCCCTCTGAAATGAAGGGCAAATAGTATATTTCTCAGACAAACAAAGACTGCGGGAGTTCACTACCACACGACCACCCTCACAAGAAATCCTCAAGGGAGTACTGGGTTTGGTTCCTGAAAAATAACTACCACTGCCATAAAAACCCAAGAAAAATCAAAACCCACTAGTATAATAAAAATGGCATTCATGAAGAGAAACAAACAAACAAAAAGGCTATCTACAACCTAAGGAACCAACAAACACAGAAAACAGTAAATCAGAAAGGAAGGAACAAAAGACACCTAAGACAACCAAACAACCAATAAAATGCTAGGAATAAATCAACACCTTTCAATGACAACTCTTAATGTAAAAGGCTTAAATTCCCCAATCAAAAGACAAAACTGGCTGACTGGATCAAAAAGGAGGACCCAACTATATGCTGCCTACAAGAGACCCACATCACCCATAAAGATTCACATAGACTAAGAGTGAAAGGATGGAAAAAGATTTACCATGCAAACAGAAAAGAAAAACGAGCTGGAGTAGCTATTCCTATATCTGACAAAATAGACTTTAAACTAAAAACCATAAAAAGAGACAATGAGGGACACTACTTAATGATAAAATGACTGATCCATCAAGAAAACATAACAATCATAAATATGTATGTACCCAATGTTGGAGCAGCCAGATTTATAAAACAAACTCTGTTAGACCTAAAGAAGAAAATAGACACTAATACCATAATAGCAGGGGACCTGAGCACCCCACTGTCAATATTGGACAGATCATCTAGGCAAAGGATCAGTAGAGAAACACAAGATCTAAACAATACTCTAGACCAATTGGAATTGGCAGATATCTACAGAACATTCCATCCAACAACCTCAGAATATTCATTCTTCTCATCAGCACATGGATCATTCTCCAGGATAGATCACATATTAGGTCACAAATCAAGTCTCAGTAAATTCAAAAAAATTGGAATTATCCCATGTATTTTCTCAGACCAAAATGGATTAAAACTAGAAATTAATAACAAACGAAACTCTGGAAACTATACAAACACATGGAAATTAAACAGCATTCTACTTAATGACATATGGGTCCAAGAAGAAATCAAGCAAGAAATCAAAAAATTTATTGAAACTAATGAAAACAATGATACATCATACCAAAACCTGTGGGATACTGCAAAAGCAGTATTAAGGGGGAAATTTATCGCATTAAATGCTCACTTCAGAAGAATGGAAAGATGGCAAGTGAACAACCTAACACTTCACCTTAAGGAACTAGAAAAACAAGAACAATCCAAACCTAAAGTTAGGAGACAGAAAGAAATCATTAAGATCAGAGCAGAACTGAATGAAATTGAAACCCAAAAAACAATACAAAAGATCAATGAATCAAAAACTTGGTTTTTTGAAAAGATAAATAAAATTGACAAACCATTAGCATGGCTAACAAAAAAAAGAAGAGAGAAGACTCAAATAACAAAAATTAGAAATGAAAAAGGCGATATCACAACTGATTCATCTGAAATACAAGGAATCATTCGAGACTACTATAAACAACTATACGCCAACAAATTTGAAGATCTGGAGGAAATGGATAAATTTCTGGACACACACAAGCTCCCAAAACTGAACCATGAAGACATAGAAAATTTGAACAGACCAATAACAATAAAGGAGATTGAAGCTCTTATCAGAAGGCTCCCAACAAAGAAAAGCCCAGGACCAGATGGATTCACAGCAGAATTTTACCAAACATTCAAAGAGGAATTGACACCGATTCTTTACAAACTATTCCAAAAGATTGAGACAGACGCAAATCTCCCAAACTCATTCTATGAAGCAAACATCATCCTGATACCAAAACCAGGTAAAGATATAACCAAAAAAGAAAACTACAGGCTGATATCCTTGATGAATATAGATGCAAAAATCCTCACTAAAATACTAGCAAACAGAATACAGCAACACATACGTAAAATTATTCACCACGATTAAGTGGGATTCATCCCAGGGATGCAAGGTTGATTCAACATATGTAAATCAATAAATGTGATACACCATATTAATAAAGTCAAACACAAGGACCATATGATCATCTCTATAGATGCTGAAAAAGCATTTGATAAAGTTCAGCACTCATTCATGACAAAGACCCTCTATAAGTTAGGTATAGAGGGAAAGTATCTCAACATAATTAAAGCCATATATGCCAAACCCACTGCCAATATCATCCTGAATGGGGAAAAGCTGAAATCTTTTCCTTTAAGAACAGGAACTAGACAAGGATGCCCACTCTCACCACTCCTATTCAACATAGTGTTGGAGGTACTAGCTAGAGCAATCAGAGAAGAGAAGGAAATAAAGGGCATCCAGATTGGAAAAGATGAAGTCAAACTGTCCCTGTTTGTAGATGACATGATCCTATATATCGAACAGCCTAAAACCTCTACAAAAAAACTCTTGGAATTGATAATTTCAGCACAGTAGCAGGATACAAAATCAACACACAAAAGTCAGTAGCATTTCTTTTCTTCAATAGTGAACATGCAGAACGAGAAATCAAGAAAGCCTGCCCATTTACAATAGCCACCAAAAAAATAAAATACTTAGGAATTGAGTTAACCAAGGAGGTGAAAAATCTCTATAATAAGAACTACAAACCACTGCTGAGAGAAATTAGAGAGGATACAAGAAGATGGAAAGATATCCCATGCTCTTGGATTGGAAGAATCAACATAGTGAAAATGTCCATACTACCCAAAGTGATATACAAATTCAATGCAATCCCCATCAAAATCCCAAAGACATTTTTCTCATAAATGGAAAGAACTATCCAGACATTTATATGGAATAATAAAAGACCACGCATAGCCAAAGCAATGCTGAGCAAAAAAAATAAAGCTGGAGGCATAACATTACCTGACTTTAAGCTATAATAACCAAAACAGTATGGTACTGGCATAAAAACAGACACACTGACCAATGGAATAGAATAGAGAATCCAGAAATCAACCCACACACTTACTGCCATCTGATCTTTGACAAAGGCATCAAGCCTATTCACTGGGGAAGGGACTGCCTCTTCAGCAAATGGTGCTGGGATAACTGGATATCCATATGCAGGAGAATGAAACTAGATCCATACCTCTCACCATATACTAAAATCAACTCAAAATGGATTAAGGATTTAAATATACACCCTGAAACAATAAAACTTCTTATAGAAAACAGGAGAAAACCTTCAGGAAATAGGACTGGACACAGACTTCATGAATATGACCCCAAAAGCATGGGCAACAAAAGGAAAAATAAACAAATGGGATTATATCAAACTTAAAAGCTTCTGCACAGCAAAAAAACCAATTAACAGAGTTAAAAGACAACCAACAGAGTGGGAGAAATTATTTGCAAAATATACATCTGACAAAGGATTAATATCCAGAATATATAAAGAACTCAAACAACTTGATGAGAAAAAAACAAGCAACCCAATTAAAAAATGGGCAAAAGAGCTAAGAAGGCATTTCTCTACGGAAGACATACAAATGGCCAACAGACATATGAAAAAATGCTCAACATCACTCAGCATCCGGGAAATGCAAATCAAAACCACACTGAGATACCATCTAACCCCAGTTAGGATGGCTAAAATCCAAAAGACTCTGAACGATAAATGCTGGCAAGGTTGCGGAGAAAAAGGAACTCTCATACATTGTTGGTGGGACTGCAAAATGGTGCAGCCTCTATGGAAAATGGTATGGAGGTTCCTCAAACAATTGCAGATAGATCTACCATACGACCCAGCTATCCCACTGTTGGGAATATACCCAGAGGAATGGAAATCATCAAGTTGAAGGTATACCTGTTCCCCAATGTTCATCGCAGCACTCTTTACAACAGCCAAGAGTTGGAACCAGCCCAAATGTCCATCATCAGATGAGTGGATACGGAAAATGTGGTACATCTACACAATGGAATACTACTCAGCTATAAAAACGAATGAAATACTGCCATTTGCAACAACATTGGATGGACCTCGAGAGAATTATATTAAGTGAAACAAGTCAGGCACAGAAAGAGAAATACCACATGTTCTCACTTATTGGTGGGAGCTAAAAATTAATATATAAATTCACACACACACACACACACACGCACACGCACACGCACACGCACACGCACACACACATAAAAAAAACCGGGGGGGGGGAAGAAGCTATAACAACCACAATTACTTGATGTTGATACAACAAGCAAACAGAAAGGACATTGTTGGGGGGGAGGGAGGAGGGAGGAGGGAGAGAGGTTTTGGTGATGGGGAGCAATAATCAGCCACAATGTATATCGACAAAATAAAATTAAAAAAAAAAAAAGAAAGAAATCAGAACGATGAAAATCAACCACATCATTTTGACTGCTCTGAGCAACCTTTGGATAATTGTGGGAAATCAATGCATATGTGTACTTTAAGACAAAATGTGATCTTACCATGGCTGAAAACTTTGCATAGTATTGTGGAAACACTAAGTAAATTCATACTGATGCTCACATAAAGTAAAAACTTGATAAAGGACATTTTTGACAAAGTGAGCAAGACCTGAATAAATATTTGAATTCATTTGAAAATGTCTTTCTATAAATGAGAAAATAGATAATTTAGGTGGGCAAGAAATCATATATAAATAAATATTCTTTGTCATTATAAAATTTTACATGTGGAATTATGTTATTTTTTTTTTGAAGTTTCATAGAGAATATAACACAACAAAATTTTGCCTCAAAAACCTAAAATTATTACTGCAGGATATTGCCAATATTAATCAGAAGTCATATTATTTAGTATAATAATTTAAGGATATTCCTCTTAAAAGGAGAACACATTTTTTTAAGTTAGTCATATTCATATATATATATATATATTTGACCTGATAATGTGCTGAGCACTGAAAAAAAGCTTTTATGTGAGCTACATCTTTCATTAAATGGTACCTACCACAAACCGTCAAGGATAATCAGTCATACATTATGGTCCAAGAGTATTCCAAAGAATGTGGTTTACAGAGTGACATCAGTGAATATGGCAGGAAAAAAGACCTCAAACAATAATCTTTCCTATAAAATCTATTAGGCAACTGAAAAAATATTTTGGCATTTTATTTTTTCAGAATTCTGGAAATTACCAAAGATTTTTAGTCATTCAGAAAGCACTTATTCAATAAAAAGGGCTGAATGTCAACAAGAAGAGTAAGCTATGTGGCATTGTAACTTGCCCGAGCTCCATTCTCATCTGTTCAGTTCTGTGGACGGCCTGAAAAGGAACAGCTCCATTTATGGTGAAAACCCAAAACCCTGGAACCACTGCAATAAGAGAAGAATTGAAATCCAGTCCTCGAAGGCCTCTTTCCAGGAGAATTTTTATTATTATTTGATCTATCTGGCGGTTCTCTGTCTATATTTGCCTGCATTTTAAATGAAGCAGAACATATCCAGTGAAAAAAAAGTATTGGGGTGGGGGGGAGGGCCCTTTGTCAGAAATGATTACAACCAGTGATTTTTCTTGTGCATGTGGCAGGAAAGATCTTAGGTGGCCCCACGTTTTCATCTTCAGTTGATACTGAGGCTCTGCTTAAGAAGGAAGTGAAGGCTGAGGCAGAGTTGTAAACACTCAGGCTGAGTGTTGAGATGTTCCCTAACACCCGAACATGGCAACGACCAGGACACTTATGGGTCTAGGCAGTTAAGGAAAACTCAGTCCAATTGTTAGCTGACTACTAAAAGAGACTTCAGTGGTCACAAATGACAAGGAATGTTGACATTATAGAGTTACGTAAGAAAAGTTACTAAACAAGCAAATAAAGAGAACTAAGATTTGTAGCAACAACAAATCTTCAGGTAGATAGAGACTCTCATATCCAAGGCTGCCAAATTATATTATTTAAAGTATTCAGTTAAAAAAAAAAAAAAAAAAAAACAAGACATGCATAGAAAAAAATGTATAGCCTTATGCAGAAAAATTTTAATAAACAAGTTTTAGACTGCTATCTTTAAGAAGATCTACTTACAAACTGGTCCAAGTCTGACATATAAACATTGGAATACGGGAAGATTCCCATCATTGCCAGAATTGAGAAAACTGGCACACTGTGCCTAAACAATTTGTGCAAACCACATGGTTTATGCTGAAAATCTGCTTTTTGGAAATCTGGGACTTTGGTATATGCTACATAGAGGGTACCTACATGACAAATGTCCAGTAAAAACCATGGACACAAGTCTCCAGTGAGCCTTCTGGTAGACAACATATTCCACGCTGTCACACTCATTCCTGGAGAAATTAAGTGGCTGCTGTATGACTCATCTGGAAGAGACCCTTGGTATCTTTTACTAGGTTTTCTGGGTGGCACCCCATGCGTGGTTTCTCTTTACTAATTTTGTTTTGTATCCTTAGACACGTTATATTATAGACATGTTAATATATCGTAGACATGTTAATGACTCTAAGCCAAGTCCTGTGAATCCTCCTAGAGATCACCAACCTGGGACTGGTGTCAGGAACACTCAGCAGAGTCCCACACTCAGGAAACTAAAAAATCAATAGAAATTGTCCCTGGAGAAGATTAGACATCTGACTTAGGAGACAAAAACTCCAAATCAACTATTTTATACATATTTAAATAACTTAGGAAATCATTTCTATAGAACTAAAAGCAGTATGAGATTATTCTCCCAAATAGGGCATATCAAAGAAGTGATTAAAAATTGTAATAAGAAAGAACTGATTAGAAATACCAAATTGTAAACTGCAATAATGACTTGATAGATATAACTGGAAGAATCAGTATTGATATAGTTGAACTAAGTACCACCAATAACTAACAAGAACTAACATTTACTGAAGACTAAATCTAAAACAGCAAAATACACATGCTTCTCAAGCTCACATGGAACATTCAAAAAGAGGCCATATTCTGGGGCATAAAATACATCTTAACTAATTTTAAAGGAATATACATCCTATAAAGTATGATCTCAAACCACTGTGGAACTAAACTAAAAATCAGCAACAGTAAGATAGTCAGAAAATGTTAAAATATTTGCAGATTGAACAACACATGGGTTAAAGAAGTCTCCATAGAAATTTAAAAGTACTTGAACTCAATAAAATGAAAATTCGACTTAACAAAACTTGTAGAATGCGACAAAAGCAGAGCTTAGAGAGAAATTTATAGCACTGGATGCAATATATTTGAAAACAAAGTCTAAAATCGATAATTCAGGACTCTCACAAAACTGTAGGAAATAGAGCAATGCAATGAAAAGCAAACAGAAGTAATTAATAATATTGAAGAATTCAGTAGTTTTTAGGATATTAGAAAGTCAATGAAACTCAAAGCTACTTCTCTGAGAAGATCAGTAAAATTGATAAACCTTTATCCAGGCTAACCAAGAAAAAAAAAACACAGGTTACTAATATAAACGAAAGAGAGGCCAGCACTACTAGTCCCATGAATATTGAAAGAATCATAAAAGCATACTGTGAACAATTCTATGCCCATAGTTTGATAACATAGATACATACATCAACTCCTTGAAAGAAATAATCTTCCAAAGCTCACACAAGAATAAATAATTCGAATAAGGCTGTATCTATTAAATAAACTGAATCATTATTAAAAACATTCCCAAAAAGAAAACACCAGGCCCAGATGGTTTCACTGATAAAATTTACCAAATTCTTACAAATTAAAACATATTTTAACCATATAAAGCACAATTGTGCTCCCAGGTATTTTCCCAGTTGAGATGAAAAGTTATGTTCACATAAAATTTTGCACAGGAATGTTTTCAACATCTTTATCCATAATTGCCCAAGTTGGAAGCAACCAATATGTCTTTCAATATGTGAATGGATAGGCCCCTTTGACTCCTCCTTACAATGAAATATTACAGTGTATTTAAAAGAATGAGTTATCGAGCAAAGAAAATACACAAAGGAACCTTAAATATATACTTATTAGTGAACTGTTAGTCTGAAAAAGCTGCATACTCTGATTTCAATTATATGGCATTCTGGAAAAAGCAAAACTATGGATACATCAAAAGTATCAAAAGTTGTCATGGTTTCTGGACAAAAGGGTACAGAGATAACTTACTGAAGTGTGGAAGATTTTTAGGGTAGTGAAATATTCTGTATGAGACTAATGTTGAACAGGATATTGTGACTATTTCAAAACCCAAAGACATACACAACACAAAGAGTGAACCTTCGTGTAAAAACCATTGACTGTAGATAACAACATCGTATCAATATGTGTTCACTGATTTTAGCAAATGTATCAAAGTAATGTAAGATGTTAATAATGGGTGGTACTGTGTGATGTTGGTGTAGAGAAGAGGATCTATGGGAAGTTTGTATATTATCTTCTCAATTTTTATATCAATTCAAATCTTTTGTAGATAAAAACTCTATTATTAGAAAAGTAATTATCTAGCATCACAATTTTTAAAAGTATGTCTATTTCTGCTAATGTTCAGCACTCAGGCAGTGTCTACACATTAGCTTAAAATGTTGTCTTCCATTAAATGTGAACCAAACTTATCTTTTAATGCATCTTTAATTCTGTGGTTGTAACAGTACTGATTGACAAGGTAAATTAAAATTTTCACACGTTGAATAAATATGGCTTAAAATCTTAAGTTTTATCCTGCATATGGAACACTGAGTAACCTAAGATTATTATTATTATTAAATCAATTATCGAATCATCACAGTACCTTCATTTAAATGATACAGGAGATGCATCTGGCAGTGAGTGTGGATGTTCAATGGTTTTATCGACTTCTGGGATCTGGAGACACATTTCATCATAACCCCCATCAAAGAAGTTCCTAGGGAATTCATTCACAATAGAGACAGCTGTTGTCATCTGGCTGGCAGAATACCAGAGGGAGATTAATAATAAAGTATTCTGAGTTTAAGCGCTTGATTTCACTGTTTTCTGGCTTCCAGGCAGAGCCAGCTGAATCAGAATTGGGCTTCAGGAAGATCATGGAGTTCAGTGAGCACCTAATGGACCTATCAGACAGATTGGGTGAGTGGTGACTTTAACAGGATAAATGGCCACTTGGGCTGGTGGTTCAATGAATTAAGTCTGCAGCCCCCACTGTCTTGGTGACTATCAATCTGAGCTACTGTCTGTGCAGCCTGCCTGTGCATGGGCAGTGGCTGCAACAGCACTGAGTGTGCACCGTCCCTGCTCATTCCTTCTCATCAAAGTTCAGTTTCTGCTCTACAAATTCCACATCAATCCATAAACACTGCTGTGACAGGGGTCAGAGTCCCATGTCCTCATAGAGAGACCCCTCTGTAGCCACAGCCTGGAGACTTCTTTTCCAGGTCTCTCTCTGAGGATCACCCAGGCCTTCTCTCCCTCTGTCACCAAATGTTTACTCTACTAACCCAATGACTCTTCCAGTAGTGATCCCCAACAGCCCAGTGATCCTCTCTGCATGAATCTTATGGAAATCTAATCATATAATCCCACCTTACTTTTTTCTAAAACATTTCTGATTCTATATTGCTAATATTTGAAATCTGATTTTGACTTCTAAATTCACAAGGTGTTTGTTATTTTGTTTGTTTTGTCATTTCCTTTTCCTGTAACATCTACTGCTGGGTAGAATATCAAGATGCTCGTGATCTGATAACAGGAGTCTGGGTGTGTTTACTCTACAAATACTCTGGAATGGCATGCACAAGATTGGCATTATTTCTATTTAATACCTGATAGAAATCTGAGGAAGTCACTGCATCCTATTTACATTGTAGGACAATTTATTTTTTGTATTTCTTATGTTTTACTTGTTTTTGTCAATGGTCACTTTATGTATTTTAAAATGCACATCATATGGCTTCTTTTAAATATGAGCATGTGTTTCCAACATACAGAGCAATACAAAAAATGTCTGAAGTGCCGTGGCAGCCTCTCCTTTACTTCCCAGTCAATAGCCCCCAGTAAGTACCCACTGCTCTAACTGTGACCACCATATTTTAGATGTATTTGTTTCTCAGTGTTAAATAAATAATAACATACAATATAAAATCCATTGTGTCCATCAGAATATTGTCTGTTTACTATGTGAAATTCAGCCCTGTTGCTTTGTGTTGTAAAAGTTTGTTATTTTGAATTGCTGTGTCAGTATGGGACATTGTAAACGTATAGCACCAAAATTTACTCTTTCCACATTTCAAATACACTGTCATTTTCCACAGTGGTTGCTCAGAATGAGGCTGCAATGAATGGTTCTGTGTAAGTCTCAAGGTTGACATAAGCATTTCTGTCTCTTTCACATATCTTGGATACAGGTGGCAGGAGTGAGGTGGCTAAGTCATGGGTACAGATAAGTACAATACAAGCTGGAAAACCATTTACCAAAGTGGCTGAAACAATGTACATTCCCACGGGAACATGTGACAATTCCAGTTCCTTCACATTCTCACCAACCCTTGGTAATGTTAACCCCGATACTGTGTCCATTCTTGTGGGTGCATGACTACGATGTGGTGATTTTAATAGCTTTTTACTAATCAATAGTAGTGTTGATTGCATTTTTATATACTTGAAATACTGACCTAGCTTGGGATTTTATAATTTATACTATACAGTAGTGAGGGCATGGTGAATTATCTATTTCTCTCAGCAACTCTGGATCCTTCTGAGAACTCCAGCTTGCTCTCATAAAGAGATGCAGATCTCCCAGTGGAGACCCACATCCTTGTTTGTAGCGACCTTTTTTTCCTGTCTCAGAGCCTCCCATGTTACTTAGAGACAACCATGACACTGCTTTAAGGGTGACCCCATATTCCTCAGAGAAGAGTTACATCTCTAGTCTTAGAACACCCAACAGCCTTCAAAGGACCCCACACATTCTTGCTTAACTGGGCTATCAGGTATAAACAAAAGCCCTTATTATGTTATAAAATTTAACCTATCAAAACCTTACATGATTAAATTTGTTATCACAAGGTTTTGCCATCTTTTAGCAAAGACTATAGCATCATTGACCAAGTAGCAACAGAAGACAGCACATAAAGGACAAACTAGGTAAAATTTGAATTAAAAATGAGCAGTCTGATTCACTAATCTCACCACAGTCTTTTGGATTCAGCTGACCCATGCAACCCTTTGTTGCATTTACTCCATCAAGCCCCTGTATAATTGTATTCCACAAAGCATATAACATAAACATTGTATAGGGGACCCAAATGATGTGTTTTAGCTCTTTACCTAATTGTCTTTATAGCTCATCCATAGGTTCAGATTGTATGCCTTTTCAAATGATTTTTTTAACCACTGCTACACTATCATCTGCTGTACAGGATTTTGCATCTGATTTTTAAAAACTCTTTATATTAAAAGACTATAATTAATATGAGGTACAATATTCTCCTTAAATATAAGATTATTTCATCATTAATATTATGTTGTAAAGATAATCAATTATTGAAAATTTGTGAATAATAAAACCCACGCTCACTTTTCAATGTTACGTGTGTAAATCCATTGAGGCTATAGGCTCCCTGTGCTTGCACCTAGCTGCTGGCATCGGGTCAGTCCATTAAGCAGGGAGGCTCTGTGTGAGCACTGAGGTTCTCCCACCCAGCTTTACAAGAAGGTTGCAACAAGGATGATGGACACCAGGCTAATAATCAAGTGGTAATTTGTGTTCTAATGGTCACTATCCTTGAAGGTATAGCTACTAGGGCTCATGGTAAAAAAACATTGTCCACCACTCTAAAGCATCTCCCCAATTCTTACTGGAATTTGGGCCAAGAAGTGTACGTGTTGAGAAGAGAACCAGCTGCGTGACATATTTCCGCCAGGTTGTATATTACATGGTGCCTTCTGTCTGTCAGCATTTGTGATCTGACCAGGAGCATGTAGGAAATGTCTTTTCATACTAACGACTATGTGACAATCTGCAGCAAGATGCATAGGTAGCTATCCTGGGTTATGTGACCACTGAGGCTATCTTTCTTACATAATGGATGAGTTTTGGAATTGCTGTAGGATCGGGTTATTCCAGGCATATACTGGAAAGCTGGATCTCACTTGCGTGGTGACTAATGATCCCTTGGCTGGGTGATGATGGGAGGTTGTAGTTCTGCGCATCAACACCAGGACCGCATGCCTGGGTACACTTGGCTCTTCTATCTAGAAGGTAGTGAGTTTTGGCACATTGATCTTTGTGGCTTAGTATCTCCATCTGTGAAGTTGGTATAGTAAACTAGCCCACCATACATGACTGTGACAAGATTTGAATAGTTAATTTAGGTAAAGTATATAGTCTATTTTTTTAAATTGAGGAAGTTGCCACTGAGATTTCTGCTGGGTAACCAGGATATTTTTCTAGGGAAACACACATAGAAACACATTTACAATCACACCAAACAGGCTTATACATAAACACACTGATGCACAAACCCATACCACCTAAAGGAGACACTGGAGTTTCCAGAGACTGTAGACACATGGCCAGAGTTTGCTACCTTGAAAACCAGTTTTTTAAACTACAGCCCAATCCTCATTCCCACCAGGTGGCTGGGATCCTGATACCTCTGCAGACAAAAGCCAGCAAGTCAGCTCAACATATTTTGTACATTTCTCTTTTTTTAGCCAGTGGGTGATTCAAGATACATACCCTTTCTTTTTTGGCTTGAGGCCACCTGCAATTAGAAAAAAGAAAACACTGTGAAGACTAGATAATGTGTGCTATTTGCTCAGGCCTTTGTGCTTTTGGTGACTCTGAGTAATCAAGGTGGGAGAGAATTCTTAAGTCAAAGGCCCCAAAAGGCATACTAGGTGTCACCTATGGAAAACACAGGAGCTTTCCTTGGAGGTATATTAGTCAAGTCAATTTTTAAGCAGCAATTACAAAATTGTTCATCTAGAATGGAAAACTTGTTACTAGGAAAAGGCCCCCTAACGTGCCATGTGTAACCTGACACTGCCAATGCTGCGTGCTTTCTTGAATGAGGTATCAGTTGGTAAGATTCTCCTCCACCACCCACCATGTAAACATTATCTAGCACCTACAATACACATGATCAGTTTTTTTCAAATCTGATATCAATTCAGAAGTAAAGCAACATTTCTACTTTAAACAAAGAATCGTGATTCTTACCGCAGGGATGGAGAGTTTGTCCTCATTTGCCTTCTCTGGAGATATCTTTTTAACATGAACTCCTGGGGAAGGGAGAAGGACACAGAATAACTGTCAGTTTATTGGTGGTGCTGCTCACTGATTACTCAGGGAACTTTGCTTGATGTGCACCAAGGACTGGAACTTATGGGTGTGGTAGGAAGCAGGAGTTAAACAGCTGCAGGACCATCCTGCTTAATGGAACAAGGAAGGCAAAGAGATGAGTGGGAAACAACTGAGGAATACAGTGCTGGCTTTCTGGGTGATGGCAAATTAACAGAGTCCTGTCACTCCTTCAGCCCATGTTGAAGCCCAGTAGAATTGCCACTGCTCTCCTGACCTCTACCAAGTCTACTTCAACCTGCACAGGTGCACATCTGCTGCTACTGCACTTATTGTCTCGTGGATAGGATTTTGCCTTTGATCTGTGCAAAATTTAATCAGGGAACTGGCTTTAACACTGGGCACAAGAGAGAATTGTATTTATTCACTGGTCCTTTGTTATAAAGTGATCAGTTACTAAATAGTAGAAAATGCTGAAATTCTAACTTTTAAAAATAACCACTATAAATCATAATTTCCTTCCAGCCTTCCGATTCTGTGTCATGCATTTGTATTTGTTGTGTGAGCTGGCTGTCCATTTTCAGACTGGCCAACCCTCAGTGAGAGGGGCATAGCAGGGAGCAGGCCCCTGCTGAGCACTGAGGCTCTTTAACCCAGCTGTACGTGAGAGCTGCATGCAGGTGACACACCAGGCTAATAACAGAGTGTTCTCTGAGTCTTTACTTGTCGCTGTCTCCAGGTGTGTATCTCACAGGATTTCAGCCTAAGGATCATATTTATAATGCCATCAAATATCACTAAATGATCTCCCTATTATCAGCTTTAGGACAGGCGCTAACAAGTGACTCAGCACTGATAAGAGACTGACCAGTTCCCCCAAGTAGTGCCTCCTAACTCTCAGAATCTGCGAACTGTCCAAAAAAATTGGGGCTTTCTATGTGCTTTGCATATAATGACTATGACAAAATATGTGACATTAATGTACTAATACATGTCTTGGGCTTTGTGACCACTGACACTACCATATAATATGGATTGCGTGAAGGATTTCCATATGCTCGGATAATTCAGGCATATATACAGATGATGAACATTCCTTGCATGGTGACCAGTGATCCCACAACTGAGAGATGAGTGCAGGTCAGTAGTTCAGAGCCTCA
This sequence comes from Cynocephalus volans, assembly GCF_027409185.1. Lineage (NCBI taxonomy): Eukaryota > Metazoa > Chordata > Mammalia > Dermoptera > Cynocephalidae > Cynocephalus > Cynocephalus volans. The sequence continues at coordinate 205,946,761 of NC_084461.1, forward strand.
GCATCGGGGTCACATGCCTGCATTCCATGTTAGTTCTTCTACTTAGGAGCACATGAGCTTGGACACATTCATCTCTATGTCTTTTCCTTCACCCAGAAAACGGGGATAGTAAATAAACCAGGACATATGTCTGTGGCAAGTGTTGAATGATTCAATGTACGTTAAGTGTAAAATATAAATATTCATAAGGCTGGATTATTGGTGAAAGGTCCTGCCTTAGATCTCACAGCTTACCAAGACTCAGAGACTCATGCAAGCCCAGGATTCCAAATTCCCAGACCATTGTTCTTATTATGACATATAGCTGCTTGGCCTAAAATCAACCAGTTTATCCTAACACAGACCGAGTTTTGAAGGAGTCAGATAAAGATGTCAAAAACACTGTCTGTGTCTGCCTGAGGGCCCACTCAGTGGCCATTCTACAGAAAAGGGCGGCACTGTTCACCAGAATGATCCAGTTGCCTGAGCCATGGTCAACAGATACCTGCTCAAATGAGATGAACACTAGTTTACTGGGTGGAGCAGCATGATCTATTTAAAAGTCTGAATTCTAAAATCTGTGAAAAAAATATCATGTTGGATTATTTTTCAAAAATATAAATGCCTTTAAACTTAGTTGCTACATCATGGAAATGATCGTAGCTGAGGTTTCGGAGAGTTGTGGATGAAGGGTCAGGAGAACTGAGTCACACAATACATGAACACAGCATTTTTAAAGCTACAACTCTACATGCAAATTTATACAATTGTCACTGTATACAATTTTTATCTGGCTTTATATGTACATATGTTATCTACTTGTTTCTCAGATGAAATAAATCTCTGTTCTTGATTATTAGTCTCTACAAATTCATCCTATTTATCTTTCTGTGTTGAAATAGTGGCTATTTACTGGGTAACTGAGGGAAAAAAAATCATTGCATTTGATTATGTTTACCTCTGGAAAGATTGACTAATCACCTATAATTGATGGCTTTGTAATTTTGAATAAACCCCAAACTGTGTTTTGGTTCATACACTGAAACTTAGACAGTACACATTCTCATGATCTATTTTTTTAAAACGAGTTATATGAATGAGAATGACATACCCAAAATTTCCTAAACTAAATACTCATTTTAGGAAATGGGGAGAGGAAAGGCATGTTAATAACAAAGATAGATACACTTTATTGTGTAAAATACCTCAAAACCATCTCCCCCATTTTGGATTCTATTCAAATTTCTGAAATTAATAAATGTACTAGATCTTTACTTATGTCAAACTGCATTAAAAAGTAATTTGTACTAATTTCCCCAAGGGAATACCTAATGATGGGGAGCTTTAGGGGTGCAGAATGTAATAGAAAATGATATGTTTCTTATATGTAAATAAAGTTTAAAGGCAAACTGCTTGATAACTACTACGTATATAAATTGAAAAATAAAACTGAACTACAGAACACATTTATAACTGTATATGACAAAATACAGAGAAAAATATTTTAAATATTTTTAGACATATTAACTAGTCCATGTGAAAGGACAGCATTTGTGAGGCTAATATCTAACATACCTCTAATGCAGGAACACAGGTTCCCCATGATGAAGACAAAAAGCAAGAAATGTTCTACCTGCTATGAGCTTTGAGCAACTCAACACAGACAGTGGCAATCAGTTCCGAGGGCTACACCTACATAATCACATCACCACGGCGACAGGGCATCACAGAACTTTCAGAGTGAGAGCACAGTCTGCTCTGTGAGGCCAACTGTCACATGTACAATCATGTCATTTAAGAATAAATGGTTTTCACATGTACAATCATGTCATTTAAGAATAAATGTTTTATTTGAAAAAGTGATTCCAAAACCCACACATTGTTACTCCCTGTTTTTGAAAACAAATTATATTAGAGGAAATGTCATACCAACAAATAAAGTCAGTAGTGAATATCAAATTCAAAGGAACAAAGCTGACATGTTTAGGACAAAGATTCCATCATTGATTTAAAAATAATATCCCTGAGCTGGCTGGTTTGCTCAGTTGGTTAGAGAGCATGGTGGTAATAACACCAAGGTTCAGGTTCAATCCTTGTGCTGGCCAGCAAAATAAATAAATAAATACATAAATACATAAAATAACATAAAATAATAACATCCCCACCCATTTCTACCATTCCTGAATCACCAAATATCTCTAGAACCAATAATTAAACTTTGCCCTAGATTAGATAAAAGGCAGCATTAACAGATATTCAGTTATTAAAGTCCTATTTTTCTAAAGATATAACTATTAAACTATATTTTTATCATATAAATGTATATTACTCTCTACTTAGTTGCCTCTCAATCTCTAAATTCACTGAGAAATTTCCCTGTTATTGTGCATGTATATGAGTAAATACTGTAATCACTATATTTTAATTAGTTCATTCTTGTGCGGGGGGGGGTGAAAATTTTGGGAAAAAACATATAATTAATATTTTTCTGTAGAATTTCAAAGCATCTTCATAATGTTAAATTTAATGGGTATTCTGGCTCATAAATCAACACCCAATCCAATATATTCATATGATCTGCTCATGAAAACAAGCTACTGGAAGGAAATTAGTGACTAGCCCCCAAATAAGTGGAATGAGTAAAAATTTAGGATGAAGATGAGAGATCTGCCATGTTTAAAGAGAATAGGTACCTTTAATGGTATGAAATACCACATTATAGATGCTGATCTCTGCTGATCCTTCAAAACTTCTACCACAAATAAATCAGATAGATCATGAATGATTCATAAAAACTGTACTAATATCAATGGTCCCATATTTTCTCCAGTTATTATCCACCTGAGGGAGTGACTGGGTAGGTGCAGAAAGGACAGGTGATTCTATACTGTTGTAAACAGAGAGTGTTAACGGACTCCAGCTTGAACAAATATATATAAATATATATGGATATATGCATATATAAAAATACATACAAGACCATAAATATACATTTGAATTGTAGTATTTTATACACTAATATGTATCTATTCTAAATGCATCAAAAATGCAACAAATGAGAAAACAGATTCACATATCTGAATGCCAAATTGAAACAGAATATCAAGTAGGAAGTAGGAAATATGTTAAGAGAAATGTATCCATCAGATTAGAGGAGCAGCACTCAAAAGACAATAATGAAGAGCTGTTCAGACTTCTCATTTTGGAAACAGTGGGAATGAAGCAGAAAAAAATATTTTCTGCTACCACTTCACATACCACAGTATATAAAGAATAAATGACAAAATACAGGTATAACCCTCGGGAAAAAAAAAATGACTGTTCCACTGTCAGTGCTGCGTAAGTGTACACTTAAAACTTTGTAGGACACAGCTACAGCAGTGCTGAGATTGACATAAAGGTACACATTAACAAAGAAGAACTTTTCAAATCAACAGTCTCAGTAAGGAAGTGGAAACTAGAAAATGAAGCACAAAATAAACAAAAGGGAAACGTAAGGATGGACTATTGCATACACTTGCATAAATCAATAAAATTGAAAATAGGAAAAGAATAGAAAAAATCCATGAAACAAATAATTGGTTTGCTGAAAAGATTAGTAAAAGTGCCAAACTGCTAAAAGACTGACAAGGAAGGAACAAATGACCAATATCAGGAATGAAAGAGCTGATGTTATTACAGACCTTATAGACCTATAAAGGATGATAAAGGAAGACCATGGAAAACTTCACACCCATGGATTTAACAACCTAGACAAAATAGACCAATCCTTAAAATAACATAATCTATCACAACTCACCCTACCTGAAATATTGTGTATTGAATGGAATTTGATGGGACTTCATTTAATTTTTAGACCAATTTGTGGAGCATCAACATATCGTGGAGTATTGTGAAGGAATAACAATATTAAATTTATTATCTTGGAACATTGAATGTCTTTCTATTTATTTAGTTCTTCTTTAATTTCTTTTAACAATGTTTCTGAAAAATTATTTTTCAGCGTACAAGACTTGCACTTGGCTTGTTAAATTTACTTCCCAATATTTTTTTATATTGTTATTTATGGAATTGTTTTCTTAATTTAATTTTAAGATTGTTCAGTGCTAGTATATAAAAGTACAATTAAATTTTGTGTATCGATCTTATATCTTGTGACCTTGCTGAACTCATTTATTAACGTTAGTGGGTTTCAGTGAATTTCTTAAAAACTATTATATTCAAGTTTATGTCATCTGCGATAAAATACAATTCCACGTCTTCTTTCCAATATGGAGGATTTTATTTAATTTTCTTGTGTAATTTCTCTGGAAGATACCTTCAGTTTCATGGTGAATAGAGTGGTAGAGTAGATATTCTTGCCTTGTTCCCAAATGTCTAGATAAAACACCCAGTATTTTACCATTATGTGTTAGCTATAGGTTTTTCTTTGATTCCCTTTAGAAGATCTAGGAAGTTTCCTTGTATTCCCAGTTTCCAGAGAGCTTAGTCGTGAATTAGTGTTAAATTTGTCACATGTTCTTCTGTATCTATTGAAAGGATCTTCTCTTTTCTTTATTTTATTATTTTGTGTATTGCACCGATTAATTTTTGGACGTTAAGTCGGTGTTGCATTTATGAAATAATCCCATTTGGCCGTGGTGTACAATCATTTTTATATGTTACTGGATTCAGTTTGCTAATTTTTTGTAGGATTTTGTGCGTGTATTTACCAGGGATATTCATGCATAATCTTCTTTTCTTGTATTGGTTTTGCCTGGCTTTAGGATCAGGGTAATACTGCTGTTATACAATGAATTAGAAAGTGTTCCCAGTAGTGTTCTTCTGTTTTCCAGAAAGGCTTGTGAAGAATTGGTATTAATTGTTCCTTAAAGTTAGTAGAATTTACCAGTTAAGGTATGTGCTCTAGGCTTCTCTTTGTGGAAAGATTTTTAATTAAATGAATCATTTTACTTGCTATATGTGTATTCACAGATTCTATTTTTTCTTGGGTATACTTTGATAATTTGTGCCTATCTTGTTATTTATTTGGAATTTGTGGTATTCCATGTTTTTAGATTTTCTAGGCAGTTAACATTGACGATTCAGGAAGTTTAATGTAGAAGAATGAGGTTTGGTGTCCTCAATGAATGAGCAAAAGTTTCTTCTGTTGTAGGATGGAGAATATAACTATAAATTCTTTGCTTTACACTCATATTCATTGAGTGAGTCACGTGAGTTATTCAATCTAATGGAAATTAGTGAAGCATGCCATTTGAGTTTGTATTTTATCCAGATAGTATACTGAGAATACCTCCTCTTTTTCATCAATATTTAGATAGAACAGAAGAACAAATGGGAATTTGATGAATCAGAGAGGTAAGTACTTATTTAGTCCATGCAATGTAGTAGTCACTGTTATAATTCATTTACACATATAGATTAAATAGCTAATAGTTTAAAGAGTATGACACACCAATTCACAGACAGTGACACGTTGACACATAATCATATTAGGTGATATTAAAACCATTACAGAAATAAAATGTTTTGGTCTACGACACGTAAATGAACATAAAGAATGTTAAGTAACATTATTAGAAAGTTTGACTAATTAGGCATAATGACAGATGGACAACATTATTCACCAATAAACATGAGATACACATTATTTTGTAATACAAGAGAAAATTATTTAAAATGGTAAGATTTTAGACCTAAAAGTCTCACTAACTTCATGAAAGCCAAAACCAAAGAGGTTGTATTTTCTAGGCACTGTGAAATTTTAGAAACTGAATTAATGTGTAAGCAAACAGTAATATCTAGCCTCATGCTGATTTCATTTAAAACCCTTTTAATTAACTTCTTGATTAAATGGAAAAGGCAAACAGATTATTTTTACAGAGTTAGGTACATGCTAAGGAGGTGGCATGGTGATTGAAGCCAAGAGACCTGAGCTCAGGTAAATAATTCTACCCTATTAGCTTACGCTCTATAAACACAGCAATTCTGGCCATACGCCGGTACTGTTCACTGCAGTGGAGTATATCGTTTCAGAAATTTGCATAACATGGAATAAATTGTTATGCATTAAAAATAATCATTCTCTACAATTTATTGTTAACATATGGTATATTGGGGGGGAGGAATGTTCTAAATAAAGAAATTTGCAATATATTGTGAGATGCTGTTGTCTCCCGGAAAATACATATGTCAAATATTTTACACATGTGGATATTTGTGCTTATGGGAAAAATGTATTTCAAAAGTTTTTAATACAAATAAGTAAAAACCCACGAGAAATCCACATGTTGTATAAGCCATATATTTAAAATAGTAGAATAATTATATAAAATAAGATAGATAAAAATTTTAATATTTTCTGTTTTCACCTCATAGGACAGGGGCTTACCCCTTCTAATCTATGTCCCTCATTTTGTAAGTGACTACCACATACTATAAAGGAATCGATCTTTCGGGTCATCAAATGATAACTTTATGTTTCCCGTGGACTAGTGTAGACAGCAAAAGTATATATTTCTATATAATTGCAAAAAGTGCAATCTGGTCTTTAACAGAAGACAGATCCGAGAAATTGGGAGGGGATAACAAGGGTGGGAATGATGTAAAAGGGGCATGTATAAACTTGTGAGTTTATACATGTATATACATGATGGATGGATTCATTTTCTTGATTGTGATCACAGATTTATTTTACTATCAAAAAATATTAAATTGTGCATGTTAAATATGTGCAGCTGATTGATGTCAATTACACCTTACTAAGTCCATGATAAATATATTTGAATTTCTGTATTATGACCAAAAAGATTCTTTGCCATCTGGATCCAAATATACTTACTTCTCCAGGCACTCCAATGCCATTAGATTACTGGAGATGGTCACCTGGTAAGTTTGGCCATCCCTTCAACACTATGTGCTATGTACTGATCCTGAGTATTTGCACACTGTGCTACCTCTTACAAGAACTGTGCTTCTCCTCTAGAAATGCCTGGTCCTTCATTTGTCCTACAGCAGGACCCCACTCTCCATTGCGACCCACATCACAGTCGCCTCTTTCCCTGGCCACAGTGGAAGATGCTGCTCAGGTCTTTGCTCCCACAGCCCTCTGCAATTTCAGTCTCAATGTGCACTGGTCATAATTTCCACAACTCTTCCAATTAGTACATCAGGAATCCCTTATTGGAAAAGACTGGTTACTAATATTACACGGAGGCACTAGGGTGTATGGGCTATAGATGTTTGTGGACTAATGGTGACCAGACATCAGGCCTGTTCCTTTCAAATGTTTTCCACCCAAAGAATGAAGTTTGATTAGTGAGCAGCAGGTGGCACTGTGGTTCTTTCCCAGCATCTGCACAGTGGATGTCACTGCCCTGTAATCCCCCAACCTCTCCAGGGCTGGGGTGTTGGCACCTGCGTTTGCTGGTGGAGACTCAGCAGCTGTGTCTCTCTGGGCTGGGCAGAGTCTCCTGTTCACAGGTCTGTGGTGAAGTGGATCCCAAAATGTAAATGTTTTACCCCCACATTTGTTTTAATTTTGCAGCTGGAATGTGCTTGTTTGAAAAGGACCCCTAAGGGTTGCTTAAACAGTAGTCTGCTTCTTGGGTTTCTGTGGCTCTGCTGCTTGATTGAGCCACCTAAATTCGCAGAAACTGCTTTTCAAAGATATGTTTAGAGATTGAAAGGAACAGCACCTATTTAACCACACATTTCCTGGCTCTGTAACCTGGCCTAGTGAAGCCCCTGAACTGTTTTATGAAGCGCCCCTGCTTGTGTAACTTTGCTTAGATACAGAAAGGGCCAATAAAAGGTTTGCTTGCCTGCTCGAGAAAAGTATATAACCACAGCTCTCCCTGCAGCCAGGGTCCCAGGATCTCAGGACATGAGTCCACCTGGGTCCCGCTAGTGTTCCTGTCCCACTAGCGTAATAAACTTACTGACTCTCCATCTCTCCAAGTGACTGGAATTATTTCCTCGCTGAGTTCTTTCCATAAGGGTGGAAGGGCCCAGGAGCGGTGTCCTCCCTGATACTTCCCATGGGGCCAACTCTTGAATCTCACCAGCAGCCCTCTTTGCCTAAAGCTCAGCCTTCAGCTGGGCTCAGAGTGGAGCAGAGGTCATCAGTAGGGGAAACACATTTGTGTGCACAGCCCCTCCTCTTTCAGGCCACGGGAGAAGATAAGAAAGGCCTGGGCCACCCAGCCCTGCTCTGGGGCCTCAAGAGACTGAATCCACCATGGCCTGGAGGCCTCTCCTCCTTGTGCTCCTCTCTCACAGCACTGGTAGGGACAGGCCTCATAGATCTGGGACAGCTCCTGAGTGGGTGTCATCCTCACTGGCACAGACCCCTAAAAAGCTTTGCCCCGTTGCCTACCCCATCACCCATGAGTGTCTGTGTCTGCAGGTTCCCTCGCGCAGCCTGTGCTGACTCAGCTGCCCTCCCTCTCTGCATCTCTGGGAGCATCTGCCAGACTCATCTGCACCCTGAGCAGTGACATCGGTGTTGGTGAGTCCTGATTAGGCTGGTTCCAGCAGAAGCCAGGGAGCCCTCCTAGGCATATCCTGAGTTTCAAGTCAGACTCAGACAAGCAGGAGGGCTCTGGGGTCCTCAGCCGCTTCTCTGGATCCAAAGATACCTCAACAAATGCAGGTGTTCTGCACATCTCTGGGCCGCAGCCTGAAGATGAGGCTGATTATTACTGTTGTACATGGCACAGCAGTTCTACGGCTTACACAGTGCTCAGGACCCACAGAGGAATGAACGCAGACCTCCCTTCTTTTCTCCTGGCCTGGTGTGGTCAGCCGTGGTGGTGGCTCTGACCAAGTTCAGTTCAGGGAGTGACTTCTCTTCTCACTTCATCAGTCATGATTTCCTCAGATTGCTTAATCTCAAAATATCATATTTTCCCCTTCTTCCTGGTCTGATACATTACTCTCCTGTTTACGTTTGAGGTCAACATCAGCTCAGGTTTTGGCTTGTGCTCTCACTTGTGCTACTAAAACCAGAGGGCTTAATGCTGTCTTGTCAGACTATCTTTATGGGTTGAATAAAAATACTATGTTTATTATTGGTCTCCCTATGCAAACAAAACAGCTATGTCCCCAGCAGCAAAAATATGCCTCCAGGTTACTGAGTGGGTTAACAAGGACAGCCATCCCCATTAGGCATGGCTGTCAGACCCACCATGCGATCACATCCTCCAGTTTAACCCCATCACTTTGAACACTTTTCCCTCTCTGGTTTTTTGGTGGGGACGGTATTAAGTACCAAGTACCAGATGTTTTGAACCAAGACATTATAAACCCAACATCCTTGAAATCCATGGATCTCTCAGCAAGTAAAATTGATCAGGGTCCAATGAGGGTGGGATAACAGGTCATGAGATTCCATAGGTCAAGATTGAGGGGGAACTTCTGAAAAGGGGGGGATGTCCACATATAGTAATGTTCTTTTTCTATCAATCCTCATATTGAGAAAAATTATAAAACTAGACTAAAAATATCTCAAATATATTATTTATTTAAATACAGATCATTATTGCCAGGAGGACATTCAAGGGCAAATTACAAATAAGAGAAACAAGAAAGGGGAGAAAACACTTTTTCCATGACAGCATTATATTCTCATGGAAAAGACAGAAATCAAATGCCAAGGCCTGTACAGTGAGGGCTGGGGAAACCTAACAGGAGACCCTCTCAATGACAACCACCACCACCGAAAAAGTCAACGTGTAAGAATAATCCATGTGGAATTATTTCAAGTTTTAAACCACCTGGGGACTCTGAAAACATTAAGCCGTAAACTTGGTTCAAGACGGTAACAGTCTGGTAATGACTGAAGGCAACTGGCAGAAGCAAACTCAAATAAATGCCAGGTAATCATGAAATATCCAGTGACATAAGCATTGTACAATGCACCCTGTAACTAGCTGTCTGGAGGCCATTCTTGACCTGAAAGAAATGTCTGAGCCCCAAACACCACAGAGGGAACCTACTCATTCTACTGTCCTGAATAGTGAAATCAGAGAGGTCCATCTGCTATAATCAGGACACCCTTCCAGGAGAGCTGGGCAGTGCCAGAGGGGCTGAGGACACAGGATCTCACAGGGTTTTGGGCCAGATCACATACAAAAATCCTCTACTGACTCTCACATACTTGGGCAAGCAGTATCCTCACTGGAGTGTGACCTTTCTGCACCTGAGCCCCAGGAGCTACAGGAGCACTGGGCTCTGACTGACACCCTTGCTCCCTATTTCATCCTCCACCCTCATGGAGTCATTGTCTAAACCTGATATCCAGGCAGACAATGAGGAATGGACAGTCACATGGCAGGAACAAATTTGCATGAAGGAATTTGGCCAAGAAAACAGAGATTAAGAGACATTTGGAAAATAGGTATCTCAATTGCAAAAAGAAGTCAATCTACAATCAGAGCTCTGGGGCCATCTCTACCATGGCCTGGATTCCTCTCTCCTTCACCTTCCTCAGTCATCAGACAAGAAGATTTTATTAGGGACCATCAAAGGACACTGGGAGTGCATTTGCACCTTCTCCTCCTGGCATCTCTGCACAGGTGGTCAACCACCACTTTCTTTCTGATGTCTTCTCTCATCACTTCTGGGGACTGTGAAACTCTGCCATACATAGTATCCTTAGTGTCTGGGGCTCTGTATACAACAAAATAATTTTAGATACATAGACATAGATAGATAGATTGATGCAGGTCGAACGTTTGTCCCCTCCAAAGCTCATGTGGAAGATTGACCCCCAGTGTGGCAGTGTTGAAAGGTGAGACCTTTAAGAGATGATTGGATCATGACAACTATGCTCTCAGAAATGGATTAATGCATTCATGGAGTAATGGGTTAATGGTTGAATGGGTTATTATGGGTATGGACTGGTGGCTTTATAAGGAGAGCATGAGAGTATATTAATAAGCACTCTTGCTGTTCTCACCATGTGATACCCTGGGCGCCATGAGACTCTCTAGAGTTTCCACCAAGAAGAAATCCCTCAGCGTGGACTTCCTAGCCCCCAACATTGTAAGAAAGAAATGTTCTTTTCTTACAAATTACAGTTTCAGTTATTCTGGTTTTTTATATATATGTATACACACACAAACACACGCAAGATCTTCAAAAAGTTCATAGGAAGACGTATTATTTTTTAATTTTATTTTTTCATAAAATTTTGAAGTACCCTTGTGTGTGTATTTAATTATATATTTAATCAGTTCATTTACATATATTTAATTAGCAAACATATTTTATGAATCAAAATCCAAGACAGAAGGAGAATTCCAGCAAACATGAAAGAAACCTTTTTAAGACATGAAATAGAGGACATGGAGCCCATACTCATTTTCTTATCCTAAGAAAATCGTGACACTCAATCCAACAAGGATAGCATCAGATTTGAAAATAATATGACAAATTTGCTTATGAACATAGATGCAACAATCCCTCATCAGATCATGTCAGATCTCTGACCACTAGGGAGGCTTCAGGCTGAGGACAGGATCTTTGAGAGGCCTGTGGGGGAGGATGGACATGGGCTTTGGAGGGACAACAGGTGTGTTAGTCCCTTTCTCTTGCTTTTAATAGAACGCCTGAACTTGTAATGTGTAAGAAAACAAAGAGTATTGTTATAGTTTCAGAGGTTGGGAAGTCCAAAGTCCAGGGAACACATGTGTGACGGCCTTGGTGGAGGTGGCTCTGCACAGCATTGGAGGGTATCACATGGCCAGAATGGCTGAGTGAGAGAGCTAAACTTCTCAGTTGCTCTCCTTTTAGAGCCATCAGAACCAAGACCATTACTCCATGAACTGATCAGTCCATTCGGGAGGGTAAAGTACTCACAATTCTCTGTCCAGTTGTTCATTGCCATGTGCCTCATCCAGTCTCTCAGGCTGTATCCCTGTGTCCAGAGTGACTCCTCCAAGACTGTTCTTCCTCTCCCCCTCTCTGCCTGCAGTAATGAGGGGAGGGAGCTCCACTCCAAGTACAGGTAATTCACACCCCTGATACCCATGAGAATCTTCTTCAAACACCATTAGCAGACATATCCTCATTCATTAACTTGACCAGGAAGACAAAATTATTTCATTTAACATTGATATGGCAGCATTACCTGGGAGCTTGTTAGAAATGCAATTTCCCATCCCAGACCTACTAAGTAAGTAACAAGTGTTGACATCCCAGCATCTGTGTTTTCGCAAGCTCTCTCTGAGATTTTTTTTATCATCTAAGTCTAAGAATAAACCCTACTTGTACTATTGAAAAATTATTTTGGGAAATTTTGATTTTAAAATGTAGTCTGGGTAACATTATAAACTGAAAGAACTCTCAAATTACCATTTAAAAATTCAGGAACATTCAGAAACATTTTTAAAATGGCAAGCCATCCCTGCAAAATATGACTTGATTTCACACAACAGAAATTGGGATGTGTTATCTAAGAGTAAATTTAGTGGCCCATATAAATATTTAAGTTATTGAAAACCATTCTATATAGAATTGGCTTCCAGAAATACTCCTAACTCCACTGAGCTGAATCACCTGGTGCTGGGGGGAAGGAGGCTGCATCAGTACTCAGGTGTCCCCAGCACTGGGCTGTAGAGAGGTATGGAGACAAAGTGTGCCATGTCAGTGTGATTTTCCTGCTCTCTCTAGAAAAAATGATATTAGAAATATTTTATGTAGAGGCAAGTTGAAGGAAGAGAAATATTATATACGTATACATATTTGTGTATATTTTATTTTTCCATAACTCCTTGTATTTACATTTTATACTCTCTATTTTCTATATATGTTATCTTATTTTAAATACATAATATATTTTTTTACAGGAAAAAAAAAGGATCTTATGAGTCCAGGCTGAAATTTACCCCACCATAATGTAAAAACAAAAACTGAGGAAGATTCAAGTCTGTTGATTTGTACAGTAGTACAATTAGGCTTTATTCTCAGACATAACTGATAAGAAAAATCTCATAGAGAGCCTGCGAAAACACAGAAAGACAAACTGAGGACCATTTCTAATAACTGAATATTCAGCAAGTAAAAATATAGTCTTTCTGTGATACCTAATTTCATGTATCAACTTGACTGGAATAAGAAATGCCCAGGTGGCTGGTAAAACATTATTTCTGGGTGTATGTGTGAGGGTATTTCCAGAACAGATGAACATCTGAATCAGTAGGCTGAGGAAAGAAGTTACCCTCACCAAGGCAGGTGGGCATTATCCAGTCCATTAAGGGCATGGATAGAACAAAAAGGAAGAGAAAGGGTGAATTCACTCTGTTTGATCTGGAACAGGCATATTCTCCTGCACTCAGACATTTGTGCTTTTGGTTCTCCGTCTTTTGGGTTTGGAGCAGAACTATACCATCAGCATTCCTGGGCTCCAGCATGCAGATGGTACGTCATGGGACTTCTCAGCCTCCATAACTTCACAAGCCAATTTCTCATGATAAATCTCTCTATATTCATATATCTATATATCTACACGTCAGTTCTACTGGTTCTCCTTCCCTGGAGAACCCTAAGCAATATAATAATTAAATTTAAATTTGAGATAAAGAAGTAACTTTTTTGTATAAGGATACAATATTTGCATACTTGCCTTCAGTATTTGCCTTGATTAATTGGGGCATATGTATAATAAAATTTTTATCTGAAATTCATGTTAACTGGGTATCCTGTATCATATCTGGCAACTCCAAATAGAAACACAGCCCTATAGACGCCATGATTTTAGCCCAGTGCGACCCATTTTGGTCTTCTAACCTCTAGAACTTAAGATAATGACAAACATCTGTGTGATTGTGTTTGCATACATTTGTGGTAATTTGTTTCAAAGACAATAGAAAACTAAGACTAGTCTATTGTATTTTCACATGAGTACGTTTATTAGAAACAGCTTAATGTGAATGGAGTCCTTTCTCATTTTGGCTGGAAACTGACATTTCTTAAAACTGCTAATAGGATTCTATCATGTTTTCCAAGCACATGTTATAGGATATAAATCAAAATAACAAAACCACTGAAAAGGTGAAATAGACTTAAAAATATTTCTCAATTGTTTGGCTTAGTGACTTTTTTCTCATTAGGATGAAATTTACTTCACTTCAGCTGTACAAACACCACTGAGTAGCTTTGGTATCTCATCACCTTTCTGGATTCTGAATACCAAACTAGATAAAAGCAGAACAGTGAAGAAAAGCTTTCCAGCGAGGAAAGCCCAGGTAGTCTAAGCGTACACGTAACAGGAACCATATCCAGGGATGATTGTGGAAGATGTGTGTTTGTATTTATAAAAATTATTTGGCATATAAAACAATGCTGATTTGAATTTTTAAGAATATGTAACAGTTACTCAGGTCAGTCGAGAATAATTGGGTGAAATAAAGATGATAATGGACAATTTTGACTACTGAAGAAAGATCATTTTTGTTGTCAGACCCACTCTGTTTTGTTTTTAGACAAATCCAGTTATATATTTCCTCCTTGCCATGAGAACGCACATTTTGCGCTTGTGTTGCTTTAGTAAGCATGTGGTTTCCAAGCTGGCATTGGAATCTTGGTCAATATCTTCCTCCTTCTCCCTCACATCTTTACACTCCTTCACACTCACAGGCCCACAGACCGTCACTTGTCCTCATCCACGTAGTGATGGTCCTTCCAGTAGAGTTTCTGGTGTCCCTAGACCTGTGTGACTCACCGAATTTTTGGAATAACCTCAAATGTAAGGTGCTTTTGTACACAAACAGGGTGATGAGGGACCTCTCCATCTGCACCACCTGCCTGCTGAGCATGTTCTAGGCCATCACCATCAGCCCCAGCACCTCCTGTTTGGTGAAGTTTAAACATAAATACACTAAATACATAATCCATGTTTTCTTTTGTGATGGTTCCTCAGTTTGTCTTTCTGCAATATCCTGATTGTCTACACTGTGGCTTCTCCCAGTGTGATGCAGACCAGGATCTAGCATATTAGTGGACACTGGTCACCTCACTTTCCCCCAATGAGCTCCATCATCAGGGGTAGGAGATTCACAGTGACAACATCCGGGGATGTCTGTTTCGTAGGAATCATGCTGCTCTCAAGTACATAATGGTGATTCTCTTGTCCACACATCAGAAGGGACCCCAGCACCTTCACAGCACCAGCCTCTCCCCGGAGCCTCCCCAGAAAAAAGGGCCACCCAGGCCATCCCGCTGCTGCTGGTGTCTTTGTGGTCAAGCACTGGGTGGACTGCATCTTCTCGTCCTCCTCAGCCATGCTAGGGACACATGACCCAGCCTTCCTGTGTCTCCAGATTCTAGTGGTCGATGTCTACGCTGTTGTCAGTTCTTTGTTCCTTACGAGTTCTGATAAAAGGATAATAAATAATTTGCAAAATATACTGTGGATGTACTTTCAATTATAAAAAGATGGTAATGAAAATGTTTGTCGAAATAATGGATTCTTCTGACATCATATAAATTATTCAAGTAGAGCAGGATGCTATCTGATTAATTAAATTGTATAAAACCACATTTTTGTTATATCTAACCACTTTGTCACTTATGATGCCAAGGATTTATAGGTCCATTAATTCAAAGTTCACCATGATTTGACATTCCAAATGCCCACAAATGTCTTACTCTTTAATTTTCAGTTTTGTCCTTCACACACAAAAAACTTTTCTTTCTACTTAAAATGTCCTCTTTAGAAGTTCCAATTGGTAATCAAATCTTCCCTTGCTTATTTTTATTTTTAATTTTATTAAGTAAGGCTAGTTAAGTATTTGAGCCTAGTTTGGATAAAAATTTTTACCAGCAATGATAATTTTGTTTTTCTTTGTTTTCTTGCTTCTGTAAAGTTTTATGCTTTTTCTCCTTTTTGATTTTATGCAGTTTGACTGTTTCTGTTTGAGTATTTCCCTTTATTTATCACTTTTGTGATAGAATGCAATGCTGAATTACATCTTCTGTCTGCGATTTTTTGTTTTAGTTATTTAGAAATCATTTTATTGGTTTTTTATCTTTCATAATTTATAAATTATCTAATTCTTGTAATCAAAATAGATGAGTTTTATTCCTTCTCATTCTATTTATCATATGTCTATATTTGTACTTTTTATTTAATTGTCATGCAGTAATGCATTTTGGCAGCACAGTCTTTCATTTAAGTAATCCTTTCATCAAATTTCTTTAATGTTTTCCTGTGCATCATATATTAACTTTATTATGTTATTCAAATGTATAAATTTTATTTGGATCTTTTCCAAATATGATTTATAAAGTCCGTACTTTCTTGCTCTTTACACATTATTTTGATTTCTCATTTTTCCCTTTGTATTAATTTAAAAAATAATCCCAACATCTGAACTTTGGGGTGTTGTTTTGCCTGCCACGGATTTGTCACCCCTTTTCCCCTGGGTGATGCAGCCACCAAAGATTACTCAAAGCCCATCTCTTTTGAGCAGTGAGAAGCCCCAGAAAGGGGTTAATCTCCCAGAACCCTCAAGATAGAGGCATTCCTTCCATTTGGGAAATTAACCACGAATTGGGGTTATTTTCCTGCATTTATTCTCCAGACCAAGAAGTCACAGGAAGAGACATAGGTAGGGTCTTGCTAAGTACAGTTTTATAAGTTTTACAATAGAAGCTGGTAACATTCAGTAAAAACAAGTCAGATGACATTCTGTTAGGCAATTAAGTGATGCACTAACAAAGGCTTGATTTAGCTGACATTCCTTTTCAGCAGCTTTTTAGTAACTTTACATATCAATTAGTAATTTGTCTGTCTTAGAACCAGCAGCCTTGCTGTGTTAGGATTCTTATCTTGCAACAGAGATTCAATAGCCTGGGGGAAATTTCCTGTCCTTTGCAAGGTCAATATTTGAAACTGCAAGGCTTTGGAAAACCAGGCCCTCTGAGGTACATTTGCTTTATGAATCCTCTACATTGGGGGATATCTAATTTCTATGAACTTCCATTCTGGTGACTTATTTCCTGTGTGATTCATAATTTCTAATTTGATTCTCACATTTGAGATACCTTAATGCCTGGGAAGTCTCCAGTTTGTATATTTCTTGTGTATTCTGATTGACCTGAGGGCCTCATGGTCTGAGAATCACAGAATAATCCAGTGTCCTATGGGCAGCACTTGACTCTCAGTTTGATTACTCTTCTAGGTCCTTCTCTTGACTTACTTTTGTTCCTGGAAAGTTTCCATATCCATATTTTCCTTCCAACTCTACTGGGCTTTTGAAGGATTCTTAAAACTTCCTGAGTATCTTTAGATGTTGTGAAACTCAAAAGCTTTTGCACAGCAAAGGAAACAGTCAACAGAGTGAAATGACAACCTACAGAGTGGGAGAAACTTTTTGCTAACTATGCATCCAAAACAGGATTAATATCCAGAATATACAAGGAACTCAAGCAATTACACAGTTAAAAAAAAAAAATCCCAATTAACCCAATTCAAAAATATTCAAAGGAGCTGAGTAGTCATTTTTCAAAGGAGAAATACAAATGGCCAACAGGTACATGAATAAATGCTCAACATCACTAGTCATCAGGGAAATGCAAATTAAAACTACATTGAGATATTGCCTCATCCCAGTTAGACTGGCTATCATCAAAAAGAGAATAACAAATGCTGACGAGGGGGTGGAGAGAAGGGAACACTCCTGCACTGCTGGTGGGACTGTAAATTGGTACAACCACTATGGAAAACAGTAATGGAGGTTTCTCAAACAACTATAGACAGATCTTCCATACAATCCAGCAATCCCACTTCTTGGGATATACCCAAAGGAATGGAAGTCATCATGTCAAAGGGATACCTGAATTCCCATGTTCACTGCAGCACTGTTTACAATAGCTGAGATATGGAACCAACCTAAATGTCCATCAATGGATGATTGGATAAGGAAAATGTGGTATATATACACCATGGAATACTACTCTGCCATAAGAAACAATGAAATTCTCCCACTTGCAACAACATGAATGAGCTTGGAAAAACTTATGTTGAGTGAAATAAGCAAAGCACAGAGGGATAAATGCTGCATGTACTCACTCGTAAGTGGGAGCTAAAAGAGAAAGAAGGAAGGAAAAAAAGACCACAGTGGTGTGTTGAACTTACAAAGGGAGAGAACATACCTAGGGATACAATGTGGGGTGGGGCAAAAGGAGATGGGGAGGGAGGTTGGCGATAATTGGGTGCGGAACACAGGGTATAATCACAATTTGTGATAATGGGCATGCTGCCAGTATGGATCTGGCCATCACATCTTGGGCACAAGGGATGACAGTCAATGAATTAAGTCTGCAGCCCCCACTGTCTTGGTGACTATCAATCTGAGCTACTGTCTGTGCAGCCTGCCTGTGCATGGGCAGTGGCTGCAACAGCACTGAGTGTGCACCGTCCCTGCTCATTCCTTCTCATCAAAGTTCAGTTTCTGCTCTACAAATTCCACATCAATCCATAAACACTGCTGTGACAGGGGTCAGAGTCCCATGTCCTCATAGAGAGACCCCTCTGTAGCCACAGCCTGGAGACTTCTTTTCCAGGTCTCTCTCTGAGGATCACCCAGGCCTTCTCTCCCTCTGTCACCAAATGTTTACTCTACTAACCCAATGACTCTTCCAGTAGTGATCCCCAACAGCCCAGTGATCCTCTCTGCATGAATCTTATGGAAATCTAATCATATAATCCCACCTTACTTTTTTCTAAAAAATTTCTGATTCTATATTGCTAATATTTGAAATCTGATTTTGACTTCTAAATTCACAAGGTGTTTGTTATTTTGTTTGTTTTGTCATTTCCTTTTCCTGTAACATCTACTGCTGGGTAGAATATCAAGATGCTCGTGATCTGATAACAGGAGTCTGGGTGTGTTTACTCTACAAATACTCTGGAATGGCATGCACAAGATTGGCATTATTTCTATTTAATACCTGATAGAAATCTGAGGAAGTCACTGCATCCTATTTACATTGTAGGACAATTTATTTTTTGTATTTCTTATGTTTTACTTGTTTTTGTCAATGGTCACTTTATGTATTTTAAAATGCACATCATATGGCTTCTTTTAAATATGAGCATGTGTTTCCAACATACAGAGCAATACAAAAAATGTCTGAAGTGCCGTGGCAGCCTCTCCTTTACTTCCCAGTCAATAGCCCCCAGTAAGTACCCACTGCTCTAACTGTGACCACCATATTTTAGATGTATTTGTTTCTCAGTGTTAAATAAATAATAACATACAATATAAAATCCATTGTGTCCATCAGAATATTGTCTGTTTACTATGTGAAATTCAGCCCTGTTGCTTTGTGTTGTAAAAGTTTGTTATTTTGAATTGCTGTGTCAGTATGGGACATTGTAAACGTATAGCACCAAAATTTACTCTTTCCACATTTCAAATACACTGTCATTTTCCACAGTGGTTGCTCAGAATGAGGCTGCAATGAATGGTTCTGTGTAAGTCTCAAGGTTGACATAAGCATTTCTGTCTCTTTCACATATCTTGGATACAGGTGGCAGGAGTGAGGTGGCTAAGTCATGGGTACAGATAAGTACAATACAAGCTGGAAAACCATTTACCAAAGTGGCTGAAACAATGTACATTCCCACGGGAACATGTGACAATTCCAGTTCCTTCACATTCTCACCAACCCTTGGTAATGTTAACCCCGATACTGTGTCCATTCTTGTGGGTGCATGACTACGATGTGGTGATTTTAATAGCTTTTTACTAATCAATAGTAGTGTTGATTGCATTTTTATATACTTGAAATACTGACCTAGCTTGGGATTTTATAATTTATACTATACAGTAGTGAGGGCATGGTGAATTATCTATTTCTCTCAGCAACTCTGGATCCTTCTGAGAACTCCAGCTTGCTCTCATAAAGAGATGCAGATCTCCCAGTGGAGACCCACATCCTTGTTTGTAGCGACCTTTTTTTCCTGTCTCAGAGCCTCCCATGTTACTTAGAGACAACCATGACACTGCTTTAAGGGTGACCCCATATTCCTCAGAGAAGAGTTACATCTCTAGTCTTAGAACACCCAACAGCCTTCAAAGGACCCCACACATTCTTGCTTAACTGGGCTATCAGGTATAAACAAAAGCCCTTATTATGTTATAAAATTTAACCTATCAAAACCTTACATGATTAAATTTGTTATCACAAGGTTTTGCCATCTTTTAGCAAAGACTATAGCATCATTGACCAAGTAGCAACAGAAGACAGCACATAAAGGACAAACTAGGTAAAATTTGAATTAAAAATGAGCAGTCTGATTCACTAATCTCACCACAGTCTTTTGGATTCAGCTGACCCATGCAACCCTTTGTTGCATTTACTCCATCAAGCCCCTGTATAATTGTATTCCACAAAGCATATAACATAAACATTGTATAGGGGACCCAAATGATGTGTTTTAGCTCTTTACCTAATTGTCTTTATAGCTCATCCATAGGTTCAGATTGTATGCCTTTTCAAATGATTTTTTTAACCACTGCTACACTATCATCTGCTGTACAGGATTTTGCATCTGATTTTTAAAAACTCTTTATATTAAAAGACTATAATTAATATGAGGTACAATATTCTCCTTAAATATAAGATTATTTCATCATTAATATTATGTTGTAAAGATAATCAATTATTGAAAATTTGTGAATAATAAAACCCACGCTCACTTTTCAATGTTACGTGTGTAAATCCATTGAGGCTATAGGCTCCCTGTGCTTGCACCTAGCTGCTGGCATCGGGTCAGTCCATTAAGGAGGGAGGCTCTGTGTGAGCACTGAGGTTCTCCCACCCAGCTTTACAAGAAGGTTGCAACAAGGATGATGGACACCAGGCTAATAATCAAGTGGTAATTTGTGTTCTAATGGTCACTATCCTTGAAGGTATAGCTACTAGGGCTCATGGTAAAAAAACATTGTCCACCACTCTAAAGCATCTCCCCAATTCTTACTGGAATTTGGGCCAAGAAGTGTACGTGTTGAGAAGAGAACCAGCTGCGTGACATATTTCCGCCAGGTTGTATATTACATGGTGCCTTCTGTCTGTCAGCATTTGTGATCTGACCAGGAGCATGTAGGAAATGTCTTTTCATACTAACGACTATGTGACAATCTGCAGCAAGATGCATAGGTAGCTATCCTGGGTTATGTGACCACTGAGGCTATCTTTCTTACATAATGGATGAGTTTTGGAATTGCTGTAGGATCGGGTTATTCCAGGCATATACTGGAAAGCTGGATCTCACTTGCGTGGTGACTAATGATCCCTTGGCTGGGTGATGATGGGAGGTTGTAGTTCTGCGCATCAACACCAGGACCGCATGCCTGGGTACACTTGGCTCTTCTATCTAGAAGGTAGTGAGTTTTGGCACATTGATCTTTGTGGCTTAGTATCTCCATCTGTGAAGTTGGTATAGTAAACTAGCCCACCATACATGACTGTGACAAGATTTGAATAGTTAATTTAGGTAAAGTATATAGTCTATTTTTTTAAATTGAGGAAGTTGCCACTGAGATTTCTGCTGGGTAACCAGGATATTTTTCTAGGGAAACACACATAGAAACACATTTACAATCACACCAAACAGGCTTATACATAAACACACTGATGCACAAACCCATACCACCTAAAGGAGACACTGGAGTTTCCAGAGACTGTAGACACATGGCCAGAGTTTGCTACCTTGAAAACCAGTTTTTTAAACTACAGCCCAATCCTCATTCCCACCAGGTGGCTGGGATCCTGATACCTCTGCAGACAAAAGCCAGCAAGTCAGCTCAACATATTTTGTACATTTCTCTTTTTTTAGCCAGTGGGTGATTCAAGATACATACCCTTTCTTTTTTGGCTTGAGGCCACCTGCAATTAGAAAAAAGAAAACACTGTGAAGACTAGATAATGTGTGCTATTTGCTCAGGCCTTTGTGCTTTTGGTGACTCTGAGTAATCAAGGTGGGAGAGAATTCTTAAGTCAAAGGCCCCAAAAGGCATACTAGGTGTCACCTATGGAAAACACAGGAGCTTTCCTTGGAGGTATATTAGTCAAGTCAATTTTTAAGCAGCAATTACAAAATTGTTCATCTAGAATGGAAAACTTGTTACTAGGAAAAGGCCCCCTAACGTGCCATGTGTAACCTGACACTGTCAATGCTGCGTGCTTTCTTGAATGAGGTATCAGTTGGTAAGATTCTCCTCCACCACCCACCATGTAAACATTATCTAGCACCTACAATACACATGATCAGTTTTTTTCAAATCTGATATCAATTCAGAAGTAAAGCAACATTTCTACTTTAAACAAAGAATCGTGATTCTTACCGCAGGGATGGAGAGTATGTCCTCATTTGCCTTCTCTGGAGATATCTTTTTAACATGAACTCCTGGGGAAGGGAGAAGGACACAGAATAACTGTCAGTTTATTGGTGGTGCTGCTCACTGATTACTCAGGGAACTTTGCTTGATGTGCACCAAGGACTGGAACTTATGGGTGTGGTAGGAAGCAGGAGTTAAGCAGCTGCAGGACCATCCTGCTTAATGGAACAAGGAAGGCAAAGAGATGAGTGGGAAACAACTGAGGAATACAGTGCTGGCTTTCTGGGTGATGGCAAATTAACAGAGTCCTGTCACTCCTTCAGCCCATGTTGAAGCCCAGTAGAATTGCCACTGCTCTCCTGACCTCTACCAAGTCTACTTCAACCTGCACAGGTGCACATCTGCTGCTACTGCACTTATTGTCTCGTGGATAGGATTTTGCCTTTGATCTGTGCAAAATTTAATCAGGGAACTGGCTTTAACACTGGGCACAAGAGAGAATTGTATTTATTCACTGGTCCTTTGTTATAAAGTGATCAGTTACTAAATAGTAGAAAATGCTGAAATTCTAACTTTTAAAAATAACCACTATAAATCATAATTTCCTTCCAGCCTTCCGATTCTGTGTCATGCATTTGTATTTGTTGTGTGAGCTGGCTGTCCATTTTCAGACTGGCCAACCCTCAGTGAGAGGGGCATAGCAGGGAGCAGGCCCCTGCTGAGCACTGAGGCTCTTTAACCCAGCTGTACGTGAGAGCTGCATGCAGGTGACACACCAGGCTAATAACAGAGTGTTCTCTGAGTCTTTACTTGTCGCTGTCTCCAGGTGTGTATCTCACAGGATTTCAGCCTAAGGATCATATTTATAATGCCATCAAATATCACTAAATGATCTCCCTATTATCAGCTTTAGGACAGGCGCTAACAAGTGACTCAGCACTGATAAGAGACTGACCAGTTCCCCCAAGTAGTGCCTCCTAACTCTCAGAATCTGCGAACTGTCCAAAAACATTGGGGCTTTCTATGTGCTTTCCATATAATGACTATGACAAAATATGTGACATTAATGTACTAATACATGTCTTGGGCTTTGTGACCACTGACACTACCATATAATATGGATTGCGTGAAGGATTTCCATATGCTCGGATAATTCAGGCATATATACAGATGATGAACATTCCTTGCATGGTGACCAGTGATCCCACAACTGAGAGATGAGTGCAGGTCAGTAGTTCAGAGCCTCAGCATCGGGGTCACATGCCTGCATTCCATGTTAGTTCTTCTACTTAGGAGCACATGAGCTTGGACACATTCATCTCTATGTCTTTTCCTTCACCCAGAAAACGGGGATAGTAAATAAACCAGGACATATGTCTGTGGCAAGTGTTGAATGATTCAATGTACGTTAAGTGTAAAATATAAATATTCATAAGGCTGGATTATTGGTGAAAGGTCCTGCCTTAGATCTCACAGCTTACCAAGACTCAGAGACTCATGCAAGCCCAGGATTCCAAATTCCCAGACCATTGTTCTTATTATGACATATAGCTGCTTGGCCTAAAATCAACCAGTTTATCCTAACACAGACCGAGTTTTGAAGGAGTCAGATAAAGATGTCAAAAACACTGTCTGTGTCTGCCTGAGGGCCCACTCAGTGGCCATTCTACAGAAAAGGGCGGCACTGTTCACCAGAATGATCCAGTTGCCTGAGCCATGGTCAACAGATACCTGCTCAAATGAGATGAACACTAGTTTACTGGGTGGAGCAGCATGATCTATTTAAAAGTCTGAATTCTAAAATCTGTGAAAAAAATATCATGTTGGATTATTTTTCAAAAATATAAATGCCTTTAAACTTAGTTGCTACATCATGGAAATGATCGTGGCTGAGGTTTCGGAGAGTTGTGGATGAAGGGTCAGGAGAACTGAGTCACACAATACATGAACACAGCATTAACAGCACATTTTTTAAAGCTACAACTCTACATGCAAATTTATACAATTGTCACTGTATACAATTTTTATCTGGCTTTATATGTACATATGTTATCTACTTGTTTCTCAGATGAAATAAATCTCTGTTCTTGATTATTAGTCTCTACAAATTCATCCTATTTATCTTTCTGTGTTGAAATAGTGGCTATTTACTGGGTAACTGAGAAAAAAAAATCATTGCATTTGATTATGTTTACCTCTGGAAAGATTGACTAATCACCTATAATTGATGGCTTTGTAATTTTGAATAAACCCCAAACTGTGTTTTGGTTCATATACTGAAACTTAGACAGTACACATTCTCATGATCTATTTTTTTAAAACGAGTTATATGAATGAGAATGACATACCGAAAATTTCCTAAACTAAATACTCATTTTAGGAAATGGGGAGAGGAAAGGCATGTTAATAACAAAGATAGATACACTTTATTGTGTAAAATACCTCAAAACCATCTCCCCCATTTTGGATTCTATTCAAATTTCTGAAATTCATAAATGTACTAGATCTTTACTTATGTCAAACTGCATTAAAAAGTAATTTGTACTAATTTCCCCAAGGGAATACCTAATGATGGGGAGCTTTAGGGGTGCAGAATGTAATAGAAAATGATATATTTCTTATATGTAAATAAAGTTTAAAGGCAAACTGCTTGATAACTACTACGTATATAAATTGAAAAATAAAACTGAACTACAGAACACATTTATAACTGTATATGACAAAATACAGAGAAAAATATTTTAAATATTTTTAGACATATTAACTAGTCCATGTGAAAGGACAGCATTTGTGAGGCTAATATCTAACATACCTCTAATGCAGGAACACAGGTTCCCCATGATGAAGACAAAAAGCAAGAAATGTTCTACCTGCTATGAGCTTTGAGCAACTCAACACAGACAGTGGCAATCAGTTCCGAGGGCTACACCTACATAATCACATCACCACGGCGACAGGGCATCACAGAACTTTCAGAGTGAGAGCACAGTCTGCTCTGTGAGGCCAACTGTCACATGTACAATCATGTCATTTAAGAATAAATGGTTTTCACATGTACAATCATGTCATTTAAGAATAAATGTTTTATTTGAAAAAGTGATTCCAAAACCCACACATTGTTACTCCCTGTTTTTGAAAACAAATTATATTAGAGGAAATGTCATACCAACAAATAAAGTCAGTAGTGAATATCAAATTCAAAGGAACAAAGCTGACATGTTTAGGACAAAGATTCCATCACTGATTTAAAAACAATATCCCTGAGCTGGCTGGTTTGCTCAGTTGGTTAGAGAGCATGGTGGTAATAACACCAAGGTTCAGGTTCAATCCCTGTGCTGGCCAGCAAAATAAATAAATAAATACATAAATACATAAAATAACATAAAATAATAACATCCCCACCCATTTCTACCATTCCTGAATCACCAAATATCTCTAGAACCAATAATTAAACTTTGCCCTAGATTAGATAAAAGGCAGCATTAACAGATATTCAGTTATTAAAGTCCTATTTTTCTAAAGATATAACTATTAAACTATATTTTTATCATATAAATGTATATTACTCTCTACTTAGTTGCCTCTCAATCTCTAAATTCACTGAGAAATTTCCCTGTTATTGTGCATGTATATGAGTAAATACTGTAGTCACTATATTTTAATTAGTTCATTCTTGTGTGGGGGGGGTGAAAATTTTGGGAAAAAACATATAATTAATATTTTTCTGTAGAATTTCAAAGCATCTTCATAATGTTAAATTTAATGGGTATTCTGGCTCATAAATCAACATCCAATCCAATATATTCATATGATCTGCTCATGAAAACAAGCTACTGGAAGGAAAGTAGTGACTAGCCCCCCAACAAGTGGAATGAGTAAAAATTTAGGATGAAGATGAGAGATCTGTCATGTTTAAAGAGAATAGGTACCTTTAATGGTATGAAATACCACATTATAGATGCTGATCTCTGCTGATCCTTCAAAACTTCTACCACAAATAAATCAGATAGATCATGAATGATTCATAAAAACTGTACTAATATCAATGGTCCCATATTTTCTCCAGTTATTATCCACCTGAGGGAGTGACTGGGTAGGTGCAGAAAGGACAGGTGATTCTATACTGTTGTAAACAGAGAGTGTTAACGGACTCCAGCTTGAACAAATATATATAAATATATATGGATATATGCATATATAAAAATACATACAAGACCATAAATATACATTTGAATTGTAGTATTTTATACACTAATATGTATCTATTCTAAATGCATCAAAAATGCAACAAATGAGAAAACAGATTCACATATCTGAATGCCAAATTGAAACAGAATATCAAGTAGGAAGTAGGAAATATGTTAAGAGAAATGTATCCATCAGATTAGAGGAGCAGCACTCAAAAGACAATAATGAAGAGCTGTTCAGACTTCTCATTTTGGAAACAGTGGGAATGAAGCAGAAAAAAATATTTTCTGCTACCACTTCACATACCACAGTATATAAAGAATAAATGACAAAATACAGGTATAACCCTCGGGGAAAAAAAAAATGACTGTTCCACTGTCAGTGCTGCGTAAGTGTACACTTAAAACTTTGTAGGACACAGCTACAGCAGTGCTGAGATTGACATAAAGGTACACATTAACAAAGAAGAACTTTTCAAATCAACAGTCTCAGTAAGGAAGTGGAAACTAGAAAATGAAGCACAAAATAAACAAAAGGGAAACGTAAGGATGGACTATTGCATACACTTGCATAAATCAATAAAATTGAAAATAGGAAAAGAATAGAAAAAATCCATGAAACAAATAATTGGTTTTCTGAAAAGATTAGTAAAAGTGCCAAACTGCTAACAAGACTGACAAGGAAGGAACAAATGACCAATATCAGGAATGAAAGAGCTGATGTTATTACAGACCTTATAGACCTATAAAGGATGATAAAGGAAGACCATGGAAAACTTCACACCCATGGATTTAACAACCTAGACAAAATAGACCAATCCTTAAAATAACATAATCTATCACAACTCACCCTACCTGAAATATTGTGTATTGAATGGAATTTGATGGGACTTCATTTAATTTTTAGACCAATTTGTGGAGCATCAACATATCGTGGAGTATTGTGAAGGAATAACAATATTAAATTTATTATCTTGGAACATTGAATGTCTTTCTATTTATTTAGTTCTTCTTTAATTTCTTTTAACAATGTTTCTGAAAAATTATTTTTCAGCGTACAAGACTTGCACTTGGCTTGTTAAATTTACTTCCCAATATTTTTTTATATTGTTATTTATGGAATTGTTTTCTTAATTTAATTTTAAGATTGTTCAGTGCTAGTATATAAAAGTACAATTAAATTTTGTGTATCGATCTTATATCTTGTGACCTTGCTGAACTCATTTATTAACGTTAGTGGGTTTCAGTGAATTTCTTAAAAACTATTATATTCAAGTTTATGTCATCTGCGATAAAATACAATTCCACGTCTTCTTTCCAATATGGAGGATTTTATTTAATTTTCTTGTGTAATTTCTCTGGAAGATACCTTCAGTTTCATGGTGAATAGAGTGGTAGAGTAGATATTCTTGCCTTGTTCCCAAATGTCTAGATAAAACACCCAGTATTTTACCATTATGTGTTAGCTATAGGTTTTTCTTTGATTCCCTTTAGAAGATCTAGGAAGTTTCCTTGTATTCCCAGTTTCCAGAGAGCTTAGTCGTGAATTAGTGTTAAATTTGTCACATGTTCTTCTGTATCTATTGAAAGGATCTTCTCTTTTCTTTATTTTATTATTTTGTGTATTGCACCGATTAATTTTTGGACGTTAAGTCGGTGTTGCATTTATGAAATAATCCCATTTGGCCGTGGTGTACAATCATTTTTATATGTTACTGGATTCAGTTTGCTAATTTTTTGTAGGATTTTGTGCGTGTATTTACCAGGGATATTCATGCATAATCTTCTTTTCTTGTATTGGTTTTGCCTGGCTTTAGGATCAGGGTAATACTGCTGTTATACAATGAATTAGAAAGTGTTCCCAGTAGTGTTCTTCTGTTTTCCAGAAAGGCTTGTGAAGAATTGGTATTAATTGTTCCTTAAAGTTAGTAGAATTTACCAGTTAAGGTATGTGCTCTAGGCTTCTCTTTGTGGAAAGATTTTTAATTAAATGAATCATTTTACTTGCTATATGTGTATTCACAGATTCTATTTTTTCTTGGGTATACTTTGATAATTTGTGCCTATCTTGTTATTTATTTGGAATTTGTGGTATTCCATGTTTTTAGATTTTCTAGGCAGTTAACATTGACGATTCAGGAAGTTTAATGTAGAAGAATGAGGTTTGGTGTCCTCAATGAATGAGCAAAAGTTTCTTCTGTTGTAGGATGGAGAATATAACTATAAATTCTTTGCTTTACACTCATATTCATTGAGTGAGTCACGTGAGTTATTCAATCTAATGGAAATTAGTGAAGCATGCCATTTGAGTTTGTATTTTATCCAGATAGTATACTGAGAATACCTCCTCTTTTTCATCAATATTTAGATAGAACAGAAGAACAAATGGGAATTTGATGAATCAGAGAGGTAAGTACTTATTTAGTCCATGCAATGTAGTAGTCACTGTTATAATTCATTTACACATATAGATTAAATAGCTAATAGTTTAAAGAGTATGACACACCAATTCACAGACAGTGACACGTTGACACATAATCATATTAGGTGATATTAAAACCATTACAGAAATAAAATGTTTTGGTCTACGACACGTAAATGAACATAAAGAATGTTAAGTAACATTATTAGAAAGTTTGACTAATTAGGCATAATGACAGATGGACAACATTATTCACCAATAAACATGAGATACACATTATTTTGTAATACAAGAGAAAATTATTTAAAATGGTAAGATTTTAGACCTAAAAGTCTCACTAACTTCATGAAAGCCAAAACCAAAGAGGTTGTATTTTCTAGGCACTGTGAAATTTTAGAAACTGAATTAATGTGTAAGCAAACAGTAATATCTAGCCTCATGCTGATTTCATTTAAAACCCTTTTAATTAACTTCTTGATTAAATGGAAAAGGCAAACAGATTATTTTTACAGAGTTAGGTACATGCTAAGGAGGTGGCATGGTGATTGAAGCCAAGAGACCTGAGCTCAGGTAAATAATTCTACCCTATTAGCTTACGCTCTATAAACACAGCAATTCTGGCCATACGCCGGTACTGTTCACTGCAGTGGAGTATATCGTTTCAGAAATTTGCATAACATGGAATAAATTGTTATGCATTAAAAATAATCATTCTCTACAATTTATTGTTAACATATGGTATATTGGGGGGGAGGAATGTTCTAAATAAAGAAATTTGCAATATATTGTGAGATGCTGTTGTCTCCCGGAAAATACATATGTCAAATATTTTACACATGTGGATATTTGTGCTTATGGGAAAAATGTATTTCAAAAGTTTTTAATACAAATAAGTAAAAACCCACGAGAAATCCACATGTTGTATAAGCCATATATTTAAAATAGTAGAATAATTATATAAAATAAGATAGATAAAAATTTTAATATTTTCTGTTTTCACCTCATAGGACAGGGGCTTACCCCTTCTAATCTATGTCCCTCATTTTGTAAGTGACTACCACATACTATAAAGGAATCGATCTTTCGGGTCATCAAATGATAACTTTATGTTTCCCGTGGACTAGTGTAGACAGCAAAAGTATATATTTCTATATAATTGCAAAAAGTGCAATCTGGTCTTTAACAGAAGACAGATCCGAGAAATTGGGAGGGGATAACAAGGGTGGGAATGATGTAAAAGGGGCATGTATAAACTTGTGAGTTTATACATGTATATACATGATGGATGGATTCATTTTCTTGATTGTGATCACAGATTTATTTTACTATCAAAAAATATTAAATTGTGCATGTTAAATATGTGCAGCTGATTGATGTCAATTACACCTTACTAAGTCCATGATAAATATATTTGAATTTCTGTATTATGACCAAAAAGATTCTTTGCCATCTGGATCCAAATATACTTACTTCTCCAGGCACTCCAATGCCATTAGATTACTGGAGATGGTCACCTGGTAAGTTTGGCCATCCCTTCAACACTATGTGCTATGTACTGATCCTGAGTATTTGCACACTGTGCTACCTCTTACAAGAACTGTGCTTCTCCTCTAGAAATGCCTGGTCCTTCATTTGTCCTACAGCAGGACCCCACTCTCCATTGCGACCCACATCACAGTCGCCTCTTTCCCTGGCCACAGTGGAAGATGCTGCTCAGGTCTTTGCTCCCACAGCCCTCTGCAATTTCAGTCTCAATGTGCACTGGTCATAATTTCCACAACTCTTCCAATTAGTACATCAGGAATCCCTTATTGGAAAAGACTGGTTACTAATATTACACGGAGGCACTAGGGTGTATGGGCTATAGATGTTTGTGGACTAATGGTGACCAGACATCAGGCCTGTTCCTTTCAAATGTTTTCCACCCAAAGAATGAAGTTTGATTAGTGAGCAGCAGGTGGCACTGTGGTTCTTTCCCAGCATCTGCACAGTGGATGTCACTGCCCTGTAATCCCCCAACCTCTCCAGGGCTGGGGTGTTGGCACCTGCGTTTGCTGGTGGAGACTCAGCAGCTGTGTCTCTCTGGGCTGGGCAGAGTCTCCTGTTCACAGGTCTGTGGTGAAGTGGATCCCAAAATGTAAATGTTTTACCCCCACATTTGTTTTAATTTTGCAGCTGGAATGTGCTTGTTTGAAAAGGACCCCTAAGGGTTGCTTAAACAGTAGTCTGCTTCTTGGGTTTCTGTGGCTCTGCTGCTTGATTGAGCCACCTAAATTCGCAGAAACTGCTTTTCAAAGATATGTTTAGAGATTGAAAGGAACAGCACCTATTTAACCACACATTTCCTGGCTCTGTAACCTGGCCTAGTGAAGCCCCTGAACTGTTTTATGAAGCGCCCCTGCTTGTGTAACTTTGCTTAGATACAGAAAGGGCCAATAAAAGGTTTGCTTGCCTGCTCGAGAAAAGTATATAACCACAGCTCTCCCTGCAGCCAGGGTCCCAGGATCTCAGGACATGAGTCCACCTGGGTCCCGCTAGTGTTCCTGTCCCACTAGCGTAATAAACTTACTGACTCTCCATCTCTCCAAGTGACTGGAATTATTTCCTCGCTGAGTTCTTTCCATAAGGGTGGAAGGGCCCAGGAGCGGTGTCCTCCCTGATACTTCCCATGGGGCCAACTCTTGAATCTCACCAGCAGCCCTCTTTGCCTAAAGCTCAGCCTTCAGCTGGGCTCAGAGTGGAGCAGAGGTCATCAGTAGGGGAAACACATTTGTGTGCACAGCCCCTCCTCTTTCAGGCCACGGGAGAAGATAAGAAAGGCCTGGGCCACCCAGCCCTGCTCTGGGGCCTCAAGAGACTGAATCCACCATGGCCTGGAGGCCTCTCCTCCTTGTGCTCCTCTCTCACAGCACTGGTAGGGACAGGCCTCATAGATCTGGGACAGCTCCTGAGTGGGTGTCATCCTCACTGGCACAGACCCCTAAAAAGCTTTGCCCCGTTGCCTACCCCATCACCCATGAGTGTCTGTGTCTGCAGGTTCCCTCGCGCAGCCTGTGCTGACTCAGCTGCCCTCCCTCTCTGCATCTCTGGGAGCATCTGCCAGACTCATCTGCACCCTGAGCAGTGACATCGGTGTTGGTGAGTCCTGATTAGGCTGGTTCCAGCAGAAGCCAGGGAGCCCTCCTAGGCATATCCTGAGTTTCAAGTCAGACTCAGACAAGCAGGAGGGCTCTGGGGTCCTCAGCCGCTTCTCTGGATCCAAAGATACCTCAACAAATGCAGGTGTTCTGCACATCTCTGGGCCGCAGCCTGAAGATGAGGCTGATTATTACTGTTGTACATGGCACAGCAGTTCTACGGCTTACACAGTGCTCAGGACCCACAGAGGAATGAACGCAGACCTCCCTTCTTTTCTCCTGGCCTGGTGTGGTCAGCCGTGGTGGTGGCTCTGACCAAGTTCAGTTCAGGGAGTGACTTCTCTTCTCACTTCATCAGTCATGATTTCCTCAGATTGCTTAATCTCAAAATATCATATTTTCCCCTTCTTCCTGGTCTGATACATTACTCTCCTGTTTACGTTTGAGGTCAACATCAGCTCAGGTTTTGGCTTGTGCTCTCACTTGTGCTACTAAAACCAGAGGGCTTAATGCTGTCTTGTCAGACTATCTTTATGGGTTGAATAAAAATACTATGTTTATTATTGGTCTCCCTATGCAAACAAAACAGCTATGTCCCCAGCAGCAAAAATATGCCTCCAGGTTACTGAGTGGGTTAACAAGGACAGCCATCCCCATTAGGCATGGCTGTCAGACCCACCATGCGATCACATCCTCCAGTTTAACCCCATCACTTTGAACACTTTTCCCTCTCTGGTTTTTTGGTGGGGACGGTATTAAGTACCAAGTACCAGATGTTTTGAACCAAGACATTATAAACCCAACATCCTTGAAATCCATGGATCTCTCAGCAAGTAAAATTGATCAGGGTCCAATGAGGGTGGGATAACAGGTCATGAGATTCCATAGGTCAAGATTGAGGGGGAACTTCTGAAAAGGGGGGGATGTCCACATATAGTAATGTTCTTTTTCTATCAATCCTCATATTGAGAAAAATTATAAAACTAGACTAAAAATATCTCAAATATATTATTTATTTAAATACAGATCATTATTGCCAGGAGGACATTCAAGGGCAAATTACAAATAAGAGAAACAAGAAAGGGGAGAAAACACTTTTTCCATGACAGCATTATATTCTCATGGAAAAGACAGAAATCAAATGCCAAGGCCTGTACAGTGAGGGCTGGGGAAACCTAACAGGAGACCCTCTCAATGACAACCACCACCACCGAAAAAGTCAACGTGTAAGAATAATCCATGTGGAATTATTTCAAGTTTTAAACCACCTGGGGACTCTGAAAACATTAAGCCGTAAACTTGGTTCAAGACGGTAACAGTCTGGTAATGACTGAAGGCAACTGGCAGAAGCAAACTCAAATAAATGCCAGGTAATCATGAAATATCCAGTGACATAAGCATTGTACAATGCACCCTGTAACTAGCTGTCTGGAGGCCATTCTTGACCTGAAAGAAATG
The DNA here is from genome assembly GCF_027409185.1 of Cynocephalus volans. Lineage (NCBI taxonomy): Eukaryota > Metazoa > Chordata > Mammalia > Dermoptera > Cynocephalidae > Cynocephalus > Cynocephalus volans. The sequence goes on from NC_084461.1 coordinate 205,980,296, forward strand.
TCTGAGCCCCAAACACCACAGAGGGAACCTACTCATTCTACTGTCCTGAATAGTGAAATCAGAGAGGTCCATCTGCTATAATCAGGACACCCTTCCAGGAGAGCTGGGCAGTGCCAGAGGGGCTGAGGACACAGGATCTCACAGGGTTTTGGGCCAGATCACATACAAAAATCCTCTACTGACTCTCACATACTTGGGCAAGCAGTATCCTCACTGGAGTGTGACCTTTCTGCACCTGAGCCCCAGGAGCTACAGGAGCACTGGGCTCTGACTGACACCCTTGCTCCCTATTTCATCCTCCACCCTCATGGAGTCATTGTCTAAACCTGATATCCAGGCAGACAATGAGGAATGGACAGTCACATGGCAGGAACAAATTTGCATGAAGGAATTTGGCCAAGAAAACAGAGATTAAGAGACATTTGGAAAATAGGTATCTCAATTGCAAAAAGAAGTCAATCTACAATCAGAGCTCTGGGGCCATCTCTACCATGGCCTGGATTCCTCTCTCCTTCACCTTCCTCAGTCATCAGACAAGAAGATTTTATTAGGGACCATCAAAGGACACTGGGAGTGCATTTGCACCTTCTCCTCCTGGCATCTCTGCACAGGTGGTCAACCACCACTTTCTTTCTGATGTCTTCTCTCATCACTTCTGGGGACTGTGAAACTCTGCCATACATAGTATCCTTAGTGTCTGGGGCTCTGTATACAACAAAATAATTTTAGATACATAGACATAGATAGATAGATTGATGCAGGTCGAACGTTTGTCCCCTCCAAAGCTCATGTGGAAGATTGACCCCCAGTGTGGCAGTGTTGAAAGGTGAGACCTTTAAGAGATGATTGGATCATGACAACTATGCTCTCAGAAATGGATTAATGCATTCATGGAGTAATGGGTTAATGGTTGAATGGGTTATTATGGGTATGGACTGGTGGCTTTATAAGGAGAGCATGAGAGTATATTAATAAGCACTCTTGCTGTTCTCACCATGTGATACCCTGGGCGCCATGAGACTCTCTAGAGTTTCCACCAAGAAGAAATCCCTCAGCGTGGACTTCCTAGCCCCCAACATTGTAAGAAAGAAATGTTCTTTTCTTACAAATTACAGTTTCAGTTATTCTGGTTTTTTATATATATGTATACACACACAAACACACGCAAGATCTTCAAAAAGTTCATAGGAAGACGTATTATTTTTTAATTTTATTTTTTCATAAAATTTTGAAGTACCCTTGTGTGTGTATTTAATTATATATTTAATCAGTTCATTTACATATATTTAATTAGCAAACATATTTTATGAATCAAAATCCAAGACAGAAGGAGAATTCCAGCAAACATGAAAGAAACCTTTTTAAGACATGAAATAGAGGACATGGAGCCCATACTCATTTTCTTATCCTAAGAAAATCGTGACACTCAATCCAACAAGGATAGCATCAGATTTGAAAATAATATGACAAATTTGCTTATGAACATAGATGCAACAATCCCTCATCAGATCATGTCAGATCTCTGACCACTAGGGAGGCTTCAGGCTGAGGACAGGATCTTTGAGAGGCCTGTGGGGGAGGATGGACATGGGCTTTGGAGGGACAACAGGTGTGTTAGTCCCTTTCTCTTGCTTTTAATAGAACGCCTGAACTTGTAATGTGTAAGAAAACAAAGAGTATTGTTATAGTTTCAGAGGTTGGGAAGTCCAAAGTCCAGGGAACACATGTGTGACGGCCTTGGTGGAGGTGGCTCTGCACAGCATTGGAGGGTATCACATGGCCAGAATGGCTGAGTGAGAGAGCTAAACTTCTCAGTTGCTCTCCTTTTAGAGCCATCAGAACCAAGACCATTACTCCATGAACTGATCAGTCCATTCGGGAGGGTAAAGTACTCACAATTCTCTGTCCAGTTGTTCATTGCCATGTGCCTCATCCAGTCTCTCAGGCTGTATCCCTGTGTCCAGAGTGACTCCTCCAAGACTGTTCTTCCTCTCCCCCTCTCTGCCTGCAGTAATGAGGGGAGGGAGCTCCACTCCAAGTACAGGTAATTCACACCCCTGATACCCATGAGAATCTTCTTCAAACACCATTAGCAGACATATCCTCATTCATTAACTTGACCAGGAAGACAAAATTATTTCATTTAACATTGATATGGCAGCATTACCTGGGAGCTTGTTAGAAATGCAATTTCCCATCCCAGACCTACTAAGTAAGTAACAAGTGTTGACATCCCAGCATCTGTGTTTTCGCAAGCTCTCTCTGAGATTTTTTTTATCATCTAAGTCTAAGAATAAACCCTACTTGTACTATTGAAAAATTATTTTGGGAAATTTTGATTTTAAAATGTAGTCTGGGTAACATTATAAACTGAAAGAACTCTCAAATTACCATTTAAAAATTCAGGAACATTCAGAAACATTTTTAAAATGGCAAGCCATCCCTGCAAAATATGACTTGATTTCACACAACAGAAATTGGGATGTGTTATCTAAGAGTAAATTTAGTGGCCCATATAAATATTTAAGTTATTGAAAACCATTCTATATAGAATTGGCTTCCAGAAATACTCCTAACTCCACTGAGCTGAATCACCTGGTGCTGGGGGGAAGGAGGCTGCATCAGTACTCAGGTGTCCCCAGCACTGGGCTGTAGAGAGGTATGGAGACAAAGTGTGCCATGTCAGTGTGATTTTCCTGCTCTCTCTAGAAAAAATGATATTAGAAATATTTTATGTAGAGGCAAGTTGAAGGAAGAGAAATATTATATACGTATACATATTTGTGTATATTTTATTTTTCCATAACTCCTTGTATTTACATTTTATACTCTCTATTTTCTATATATGTTATCTTATTTTAAATACATAATATATTTTTTTACAGGAAAAAAAAAGGATCTTATGAGTCCAGGCTGAAATTTACCCCACCATAATGTAAAAACAAAAACTGAGGAAGATTCAAGTCTGTTGATTTGTACAGTAGTACAATTAGGCTTTATTCTCAGACATAACTGATAAGAAAAATCTCATAGAGAGCCTGCGAAAACACAGAAAGACAAACTGAGGACCATTTCTAATAACTGAATATTCAGCAAGTAAAAATATAGTCTTTCTGTGATACCTAATTTCATGTATCAACTTGACTGGAATAAGAAATGCCCAGGTGGCTGGTAAAACATTATTTCTGGGTGTATGTGTGAGGGTATTTCCAGAACAGATGAACATCTGAATCAGTAGGCTGAGGAAAGAAGTTACCCTCACCAAGGCAGGTGGGCATTATCCAGTCCATTAAGGGCATGGATAGAACAAAAAGGAAGAGAAAGGGTGAATTCACTCTGTTTGATCTGGAACAGGCATATTCTCCTGCACTCAGACATTTGTGCTTTTGGTTCTCCGTCTTTTGGGTTTGGAGCAGAACTATACCATCAGCATTCCTGGGCTCCAGCATGCAGATGGTACGTCATGGGACTTCTCAGCCTCCATAACTTCACAAGCCAATTTCTCATGATAAATCTCTCTATATTCATATATCTATATATCTACACGTCAGTTCTACTGGTTCTCCTTCCCTGGAGAACCCTAAGCAATATAATAATTAAATTTAAATTTGAGATAAAGAAGTAACTTTTTTGTATAAGGATACAATATTTGCATACTTGCCTTCAGTATTTGCCTTGATTAATTGGGGCATATGTATAATAAAATTTTTATCTGAAATTCATGTTAACTGGGTATCCTGTATCATATCTGGCAACTCCAAATAGAAACACAGCCCTATAGACGCCATGATTTTAGCCCAGTGCGACCCATTTTGGTCTTCTAACCTCTAGAACTTAAGATAATGACAAACATCTGTGTGATTGTGTTTGCATACATTTGTGGTAATTTGTTTCAAAGACAATAGAAAACTAAGACTAGTCTATTGTATTTTCACATGAGTACGTTTATTAGAAACAGCTTAATGTGAATGGAGTCCTTTCTCATTTTGGCTGGAAACTGACATTTCTTAAAACTGCTAATAGGATTCTATCATGTTTTCCAAGCACATGTTATAGGATATAAATCAAAATAACAAAACCACTGAAAAGGTGAAATAGACTTAAAAATATTTCTCAATTGTTTGGCTTAGTGACTTTTTTCTCATTAGGATGAAATTTACTTCACTTCAGCTGTACAAACACCACTGAGTAGCTTTGGTATCTCATCACCTTTCTGGATTCTGAATACCAAACTAGATAAAAGCAGAACAGTGAAGAAAAGCTTTCCAGCGAGGAAAGCCCAGGTAGTCTAAGCGTACACGTAACAGGAACCATATCCAGGGATGATTGTGGAAGATGTGTGTTTGTATTTATAAAAATTATTTGGCATATAAAACAATGCTGATTTGAATTTTTAAGAATATGTAACAGTTACTCAGGTCAGTCGAGAATAATTGGGTGAAATAAAGATGATAATGGACAATTTTGACTACTGAAGAAAGATCATTTTTGTTGTCAGACCCACTCTGTTTTGTTTTTAGACAAATCCAGTTATATATTTCCTCCTTGCCATGAGAACGCACATTTTGCGCTTGTGTTGCTTTAGTAAGCATGTGGTTTCCAAGCTGGCATTGGAATCTTGGTCAATATCTTCCTCCTTCTCCCTCACATCTTTACACTCCTTCACACTCACAGGCCCACAGACCGTCACTTGTCCTCATCCACGTAGTGATGGTCCTTCCAGTAGAGTTTCTGGTGTCCCTAGACCTGTGTGACTCACCGAATTTTTGGAATAACCTCAAATGTAAGGTGCTTTTGTACACAAACAGGGTGATGAGGGACCTCTCCATCTGCACCACCTGCCTGCTGAGCATGTTCTAGGCCATCACCATCAGCCCCAGCACCTCCTGTTTGGTGAAGTTTAAACATAAATACACTAAATACATAATCCATGTTTTCTTTTGTGATGGTTCCTCAGTTTGTCTTTCTGCAATATCCTGATTGTCTACACTGTGGCTTCTCCCAGTGTGATGCAGACCAGGATCTAGCATATTAGTGGACACTGGTCACCTCACTTTCCCCCAATGAGCTCCATCATCAGGGGTAGGAGATTCACAGTGACAACATCCGGGGATGTCTGTTTCGTAGGAATCATGCTGCTCTCAAGTACATAATGGTGATTCTCTTGTCCACACATCAGAAGGGACCCCAGCACCTTCACAGCACCAGCCTCTCCCCGGAGCCTCCCCAGAAAAAAGGGCCACCCAGGCCATCCCGCTGCTGCTGGTGTCTTTGTGGTCAAGCACTGGGTGGACTGCATCTTCTCGTCCTCCTCAGCCATGCTAGGGACACATGACCCAGCCTTCCTGTGTCTCCAGATTCTAGTGGTCGATGTCTACGCTGTTGTCAGTTCTTTGTTCCTTACGAGTTCTGATAAAAGGATAATAAATAATTTGCAAAATATACTGTGGATGTACTTTCAATTATAAAAAGATGGTAATGAAAATGTTTGTCGAAATAATGGATTCTTCTGACATCATATAAATTATTCAAGTAGAGCAGGATGCTATCTGATTAATTAAATTGTATAAAACCACATTTTTGTTATATCTAACCACTTTGTCACTTATGATGCCAAGGATTTATAGGTCCATTAATTCAAAGTTCACCATGATTTGACATTCCAAATGCCCACAAATGTCTTACTCTTTAATTTTCAGTTTTGTCCTTCACACACAAAAAACTTTTCTTTCTACTTAAAATGTCCTCTTTAGAAGTTCCAATTGGTAATCAAATCTTCCCTTGCTTATTTTTATTTTTAATTTTATTAAGTAAGGCTAGTTAAGTATTTGAGCCTAGTTTGGATAAAAATTTTTACCAGCAATGATAATTTTGTTTTTCTTTGTTTTCTTGCTTCTGTAAAGTTTTATGCTTTTTCTCCTTTTTGATTTTATGCAGTTTGACTGTTTCTGTTTGAGTATTTCCCTTTATTTATCACTTTTGTGATAGAATGCAATGCTGAATTACATCTTCTGTCTGCGATTTTTTGTTTTAGTTATTTAGAAATCATTTTATTGGTTTTTTATCTTTCATAATTTATAAATTATCTAATTCTTGTAATCAAAATAGATGAGTTTTATTCCTTCTCATTCTATTTATCATATGTCTATATTTGTACTTTTTATTTAATTGTCATGCAGTAATGCATTTTGGCAGCACAGTCTTTCATTTAAGTAATCCTTTCATCAAATTTCTTTAATGTTTTCCTGTGCATCATATATTAACTTTATTATGTTATTCAAATGTATAAATTTTATTTGGATCTTTTCCAAATATGATTTATAAAGTCCGTACTTTCTTGCTCTTTACACATTATTTTGATTTCTCATTTTTCCCTTTGTATTAATTTAAAAAATAATCCCAACATCTGAACTTTGGGGTGTTGTTTTGCCTGCCACGGATTTGTCACCCCTTTTCCCCTGGGTGATGCAGCCACCAAAGATTACTCAAAGCCCATCTCTTTTGAGCAGTGAGAAGCCCCAGAAAGGGGTTAATCTCCCAGAACCCTCAAGATAGAGGCATTCCTTCCATTTGGGAAATTAACCACGAATTGGGGTTATTTTCCTGCATTTATTCTCCAGACCAAGAAGTCACAGGAAGAGACATAGGTAGGGTCTTGCTAAGTACAGTTTTATAAGTTTTACAATAGAAGCTGGTAACATTCAGTAAAAACAAGTCAGATGACATTCTGTTAGGCAATTAAGTGATGCACTAACAAAGGCTTGATTTAGCTGACATTCCTTTTCAGCAGCTTTTTAGTAACTTTACATATCAATTAGTAATTTGTCTGTCTTAGAACCAGCAGCCTTGCTGTGTTAGGATTCTTATCTTGCAACAGAGATTCAATAGCCTGGGGGAAATTTCCTGTCCTTTGCAAGGTCAATATTTGAAACTGCAAGGCTTTGGAAAACCAGGCCCTCTGAGGTACATTTGCTTTATGAATCCTCTACATTGGGGGATATCTAATTTCTATGAACTTCCATTCTGGTGACTTATTTCCTGTGTGATTCATAATTTCTAATTTGATTCTCACATTTGAGATACCTTAATGCCTGGGAAGTCTCCAGTTTGTATATTTCTTGTGTATTCTGATTGACCTGAGGGCCTCATGGTCTGAGAATCACAGAATAATCCAGTGTCCTATGGGCAGCACTTGACTCTCAGTTTGATTACTCTTCTAGGTCCTTCTCTTGACTTACTTTTGTTCCTGGAAAGTTTCCATATCCATATTTTCCTTCCAACTCTACTGGGCTTTTGAAGGATTCTTAAAACTTCCTGAGTATCTTTAGATGTTGTGAAACTCAAAAGCTTTTGCACAGCAAAGGAAACAGTCAACAGAGTGAAATGACAACCTACAGAGTGGGAGAAACTTTTTGCTAACTATGCATCCAAAACAGGATTAATATCCAGAATATACAAGGAACTCAAGCAATTACACAGTTAAAAAAAAAAAATCCCAATTAACCCAATTCAAAAATATTCAAAGGAGCTGAGTAGTCATTTTTCAAAGGAGAAATACAAATGGCCAACAGGTACATGAATAAATGCTCAACATCACTAGTCATCAGGGAAATGCAAATTAAAACTACATTGAGATATTGCCTCATCCCAGTTAGACTGGCTATCATCAAAAAGAGAATAACAAATGCTGACGAGGGGGTGGAGAGAAGGGAACACTCCTGCACTGCTGGTGGGACTGTAAATTGGTACAACCACTATGGAAAACAGTAATGGAGGTTTCTCAAACAACTATAGACAGATCTTCCATACAATCCAGCAATCCCACTTCTTGGGATATACCCAAAGGAATGGAAGTCATCATGTCAAAGGGATACCTGAATTCCCATGTTCACTGCAGCACTGTTTACAATAGCTGAGATATGGAACCAACCTAAATGTCCATCAATGGATGATTGGATAAGGAAAATGTGGTATATATACACCATGGAATACTACTCTGCCATAAGAAACAATGAAATTCTCCCACTTGCAACAACATGAATGAGCTTGGAAAAACTTATGTTGAGTGAAATAAGCAAAGCACAGAGGGATAAATGCTGCATGTACTCACTCGTAAGTGGGAGCTAAAAGAGAAAGAAGGAAGGAAAAAAAGACCACAGTGGTGTGTTGAACTTACAAAGGGAGAGAACATACCTAGGGATACAATGTGGGGTGGGGCAAAAGGAGATGGGGAGGGAGGTTGGCGATAATTGGGTGCGGAACACAGGGTATAATCACAATTTGTGATAATGGGCATGCTGCCAGTATGGATCTGGCCATCACATCTTGGGCACAAGGGATGACAGTCAATGAATTAAGTCTGCAGCCCCCACTGTCTTGGTGACTATCAATCTGAGCTACTGTCTGTGCAGCCTGCCTGTGCATGGGCAGTGGCTGCAACAGCACTGAGTGTGCACCGTCCCTGCTCATTCCTTCTCATCAAAGTTCAGTTTCTGCTCTACAAATTCCACATCAATCCATAAACACTGCTGTGACAGGGGTCAGAGTCCCATGTCCTCATAGAGAGACCCCTCTGTAGCCACAGCCTGGAGACTTCTTTTCCAGGTCTCTCTCTGAGGATCACCCAGGCCTTCTCTCCCTCTGTCACCAAATGTTTACTCTACTAACCCAATGACTCTTCCAGTAGTGATCCCCAACAGCCCAGTGATCCTCTCTGCATGAATCTTATGGAAATCTAATCATATAATCCCACCTTACTTTTTTCTAAAAAATTTCTGATTCTATATTGCTAATATTTGAAATCTGATTTTGACTTCTAAATTCACAAGGTGTTTGTTATTTTGTTTGTTTTGTCATTTCCTTTTCCTGTAACATCTACTGCTGGGTAGAATATCAAGATGCTCGTGATCTGATAACAGGAGTCTGGGTGTGTTTACTCTACAAATACTCTGGAATGGCATGCACAAGATTGGCATTATTTCTATTTAATACCTGATAGAAATCTGAGGAAGTCACTGCATCCTATTTACATTGTAGGACAATTTATTTTTTGTATTTCTTATGTTTTACTTGTTTTTGTCAATGGTCACTTTATGTATTTTAAAATGCACATCATATGGCTTCTTTTAAATATGAGCATGTGTTTCCAACATACAGAGCAATACAAAAAATGTCTGAAGTGCCGTGGCAGCCTCTCCTTTACTTCCCAGTCAATAGCCCCCAGTAAGTACCCACTGCTCTAACTGTGACCACCATATTTTAGATGTATTTGTTTCTCAGTGTTAAATAAATAATAACATACAATATAAAATCCATTGTGTCCATCAGAATATTGTCTGTTTACTATGTGAAATTCAGCCCTGTTGCTTTGTGTTGTAAAAGTTTGTTATTTTGAATTGCTGTGTCAGTATGGGACATTGTAAACGTATAGCACCAAAATTTACTCTTTCCACATTTCAAATACACTGTCATTTTCCACAGTGGTTGCTCAGAATGAGGCTGCAATGAATGGTTCTGTGTAAGTCTCAAGGTTGACATAAGCATTTCTGTCTCTTTCACATATCTTGGATACAGGTGGCAGGAGTGAGGTGGCTAAGTCATGGGTACAGATAAGTACAATACAAGCTGGAAAACCATTTACCAAAGTGGCTGAAACAATGTACATTCCCACGGGAACATGTGACAATTCCAGTTCCTTCACATTCTCACCAACCCTTGGTAATGTTAACCCCGATACTGTGTCCATTCTTGTGGGTGCATGACTACGATGTGGTGATTTTAATAGCTTTTTACTAATCAATAGTAGTGTTGATTGCATTTTTATATACTTGAAATACTGACCTAGCTTGGGATTTTATAATTTATACTATACAGTAGTGAGGGCATGGTGAATTATCTATTTCTCTCAGCAACTCTGGATCCTTCTGAGAACTCCAGCTTGCTCTCATAAAGAGATGCAGATCTCCCAGTGGAGACCCACATCCTTGTTTGTAGCGACCTTTTTTTCCTGTCTCAGAGCCTCCCATGTTACTTAGAGACAACCATGACACTGCTTTAAGGGTGACCCCATATTCCTCAGAGAAGAGTTACATCTCTAGTCTTAGAACACCCAACAGCCTTCAAAGGACCCCACACATTCTTGCTTAACTGGGCTATCAGGTATAAACAAAAGCCCTTATTATGTTATAAAATTTAACCTATCAAAACCTTACATGATTAAATTTGTTATCACAAGGTTTTGCCATCTTTTAGCAAAGACTATAGCATCATTGACCAAGTAGCAACAGAAGACAGCACATAAAGGACAAACTAGGTAAAATTTGAATTAAAAATGAGCAGTCTGATTCACTAATCTCACCACAGTCTTTTGGATTCAGCTGACCCATGCAACCCTTTGTTGCATTTACTCCATCAAGCCCCTGTATAATTGTATTCCACAAAGCATATAACATAAACATTGTATAGGGGACCCAAATGATGTGTTTTAGCTCTTTACCTAATTGTCTTTATAGCTCATCCATAGGTTCAGATTGTATGCCTTTTCAAATGATTTTTTTAACCACTGCTACACTATCATCTGCTGTACAGGATTTTGCATCTGATTTTTAAAAACTCTTTATATTAAAAGACTATAATTAATATGAGGTACAATATTCTCCTTAAATATAAGATTATTTCATCATTAATATTATGTTGTAAAGATAATCAATTATTGAAAATTTGTGAATAATAAAACCCACGCTCACTTTTCAATGTTACGTGTGTAAATCCATTGAGGCTATAGGCTCCCTGTGCTTGCACCTAGCTGCTGGCATCGGGTCAGTCCATTAAGGAGGGAGGCTCTGTGTGAGCACTGAGGTTCTCCCACCCAGCTTTACAAGAAGGTTGCAACAAGGATGATGGACACCAGGCTAATAATCAAGTGGTAATTTGTGTTCTAATGGTCACTATCCTTGAAGGTATAGCTACTAGGGCTCATGGTAAAAAAACATTGTCCACCACTCTAAAGCATCTCCCCAATTCTTACTGGAATTTGGGCCAAGAAGTGTACGTGTTGAGAAGAGAACCAGCTGCGTGACATATTTCCGCCAGGTTGTATATTACATGGTGCCTTCTGTCTGTCAGCATTTGTGATCTGACCAGGAGCATGTAGGAAATGTCTTTTCATACTAACGACTATGTGACAATCTGCAGCAAGATGCATAGGTAGCTATCCTGGGTTATGTGACCACTGAGGCTATCTTTCTTACATAATGGATGAGTTTTGGAATTGCTGTAGGATCGGGTTATTCCAGGCATATACTGGAAAGCTGGATCTCACTTGCGTGGTGACTAATGATCCCTTGGCTGGGTGATGATGGGAGGTTGTAGTTCTGCGCATCAACACCAGGACCGCATGCCTGGGTACACTTGGCTCTTCTATCTAGAAGGTAGTGAGTTTTGGCACATTGATCTTTGTGGCTTAGTATCTCCATCTGTGAAGTTGGTATAGTAAACTAGCCCACCATACATGACTGTGACAAGATTTGAATAGTTAATTTAGGTAAAGTATATAGTCTATTTTTTTAAATTGAGGAAGTTGCCACTGAGATTTCTGCTGGGTAACCAGGATATTTTTCTAGGGAAACACACATAGAAACACATTTACAATCACACCAAACAGGCTTATACATAAACACACTGATGCACAAACCCATACCACCTAAAGGAGACACTGGAGTTTCCAGAGACTGTAGACACATGGCCAGAGTTTGCTACCTTGAAAACCAGTTTTTTAAACTACAGCCCAATCCTCATTCCCACCAGGTGGCTGGGATCCTGATACCTCTGCAGACAAAAGCCAGCAAGTCAGCTCAACATATTTTGTACATTTCTCTTTTTTTAGCCAGTGGGTGATTCAAGATACATACCCTTTCTTTTTTGGCTTGAGGCCACCTGCAATTAGAAAAAAGAAAACACTGTGAAGACTAGATAATGTGTGCTATTTGCTCAGGCCTTTGTGCTTTTGGTGACTCTGAGTAATCAAGGTGGGAGAGAATTCTTAAGTCAAAGGCCCCAAAAGGCATACTAGGTGTCACCTATGGAAAACACAGGAGCTTTCCTTGGAGGTATATTAGTCAAGTCAATTTTTAAGCAGCAATTACAAAATTGTTCATCTAGAATGGAAAACTTGTTACTAGGAAAAGGCCCCCTAACGTGCCATGTGTAACCTGACACTGCCAATGCTGCGTGCTTTCTTGAATGAGGTATCAGTTGGTAAGATTCTCCTCCACCACCCACCATGTAAACATTATCTAGCACCTACAATACACATGATCAGTTTTTTTCAAATCTGATATCAATTCAGAAGTAAAGCAACATTTCTACTTTAAACAAAGAATCGTGATTCTTACCGCAGGGATGGAGAGTATGTCCTCATTTGCCTTCTCTGGAGATATCTTTTTAACATGAACTCCTGGGGAAGGGAGAAGGACACAGAATAACTGTCAGTTTATTGGTGGTGCTGCTCACTGATTACTCAGGGAACTTTGCTTGATGTGCACCAAGGACTGGAACTTATGGGTGTGGTAGGAAGCAGGAGTTAAGCAGCTGCAGGACCATCCTGCTTAATGGAACAAGGAAGGCAAAGAGATGAGTGGGAAACAACTGAGGAATACAGTGCTGGCTTTCTGGGTGATGGCAAATTAACAGAGTCCTGTCACTCCTTCAGCCCATGTTGAAGCCCAGTAGAATTGCCACTGCTCTCCTGACCTCTACCAAGTCTACTTCAACCTGCACAGGTGCACATCTGCTGCTACTGCACTTATTGTCTCGTGGATAGGATTTTGCCTTTGATCTGTGCAAAATTTAATCAGGGAACTGGCTTTAACACTGGGCACAAGAGAGAATTGTATTTATTCACTGGTCCTTTGTTATAAAGTGATCAGTTACTAAATAGTAGAAAATGCTGAAATTCTAACTTTTAAAAATAACCACTATAAATCATAATTTCCTTCCAGCCTTCCGATTCTGTGTCATGCATTTGTATTTGTTGTGTGAGCTGGCTGTCCATTTTCAGACTGGCCAACCCTCAGTGAGAGGGGCATAGCAGGGAGCAGGCCCCTGCTGAGCACTGAGGCTCTTTAACCCAGCTGTACGTGAGAGCTGCATGCAGGTGACACACCAGGCTAATAACAGAGTGTTCTCTGAGTCTTTACTTGTCGCTGTCTCCAGGTGTGTATCTCACAGGATTTCAGCCTAAGGATCATATTTATAATGCCATCAAATATCACTAAATGATCTCCCTATTATCAGCTTTAGGACAGGCGCTAACAAGTGACTCAGCACTGATAAGAGACTGACCAGTTCCCCCAAGTAGTGCCTCCTAACTCTCAGAATCTGCGAACTGTCCAAAAACATTGGGGCTTTCTATGTGCTTTCCATATAATGACTATGACAAAATATGTGACATTAATGTACTAATACATGTCTTGGGCTTTGTGACCACTGACACTACCATATAATATGGATTGCGTGAAGGATTTCCATATGCTCGGATAATTCAGGCATATATACAGATGATGAACATTCCTTGCATGGTGACCAGTGATCCCACAACTGAGAGATGAGTGCAGGTCAGTAGTTCAGAGCCTCAGCATCGGGGTCACATGCCTGCATTCCATGTTAGTTCTTCTACTTAGGAGCACATGAGCTTGGACACATTCATCTCTATGTCTTTTCCTTCACCCAGAAAACGGGGATAGTAAATAAACCAGGACATATGTCTGTGGCAAGTGTTGAATGATTCAATGTACGTTAAGTGTAAAATATAAATATTCATAAGGCTGGATTATTGGTGAAAGGTCCTGCCTTAGATCTCACAGCTTACCAAGACTCAGAGACTCATGCAAGCCCAGGATTCCAAATTCCCAGACCATTGTTCTTATTATGACATATAGCTGCTTGGCCTAAAATCAACCAGTTTATCCTAACACAGACCGAGTTTTGAAGGAGTCAGATAAAGATGTCAAAAACACTGTCTGTGTCTGCCTGAGGGCCCACTCAGTGGCCATTCTACAGAAAAGGGCGGCACTGTTCACCAGAATGATCCAGTTGCCTGAGCCATGGTCAACAGATACCTGCTCAAATGAGATGAACACTAGTTTACTGGGTGGAGCAGCATGATCTATTTAAAAGTCTGAATTCTAAAATCTGTGAAAAAAATATCATGTTGGATTATTTTTCAAAAATATAAATGCCTTTAAACTTAGTTGCTACATCATGGAAATGATCGTGGCTGAGGTTTCGGAGAGTTGTGGATGAAGGGTCAGGAGAACTGAGTCACACAATACATGAACACAGCATTAACAGCACATTTTTTAAAGCTACAACTCTACATGCAAATTTATACAATTATCACTGTATACAATTTTTATCTGGCTTTATATGTACATATGTTATCTACTTGTTTCTCAGATGAAATAAATCTCTGTTCTTGATTATTAGTCTCTACAAATTCATCCTATTTATCTTTCTGTGTTGAAATAGTGGCTATTTACTGGGTAACTGAGAAAAAAAAATCATTGCATTTGATTATGTTTACCTCTGGAAAGATTGACTAATCACCTATAATTGATGGCTTTGTAATTTTGAATAAACCCCAAACTGTGTTTTGGTTCATATACTGAAACTTAGACAGTACACATTCTCATGATCTATTTTTTTAAAACGAGTTATATGAATGAGAATGACATACCGAAAATTTCCTAAACTAAATACTCATTTTAGGAAATGGGGAGAGGAAAGGCATGTTAATAACAAAGATAGATACACTTTATTGTGTAAAATACCTCAAAACCATCTCCCCCATTTTGGATTCTATTCAAATTTCTGAAATTAATAAATGTACTAGATCTTTACTTATGTCAAACTGCATTAAAAAGTAATTTGTACTAATTTCCCCAAGGGAATACCTAATGATGGGGAGCTTTAGGGGTGCAGAATGTAATAGAAAATGATATATTTCTTATATGTAAATAAAGTTTAAAGGCAAACTGCTTGATAACTACTACGTATATAAATTGAAAAATAAAACTGAACTACAGAACACATTTATAACTGTATATGACAAAATACAGAGAAAAATATTTTAAATATTTTTAGACATATTAACTAGTCCATGTGAAAGGACAGCATTTGTGAGGCTAATATCTAACATACCTCTAATGCAGGAACACAGGTTCCCCATGATGAAGACAAAAAGCAAGAAATGTTCTACCTGCTATGAGCTTTGAGCAACTCAACACAGACAGTGGCAATCAGTTCCGAGGGCTACACCTACATAATCACATCACCACGGCGACAGGGCATCACAGAACTTTCAGAGTGAGAGCACAGTCTGCTCTGTGAGGCCAACTGTCACATGTACAATCATGTCATTTAAGAATAAATGGTTTTCACATGTACAATCATGTCATTTAAGAATAAATGTTTTATTTGAAAAAGTGATTCCAAAACCCACACATTGTTACTCCCTGTTTTTGAAAACAAATTATATTAGAGGAAATGTCATACCAACAAATAAAGTCAGTAGTGAATATCAAATTCAAAGGAACAAAGCTGACATGTTTAGGACAAAGATTCCATCACTGATTTAAAAACAATATCCCTGAGCTGGCTGGTTTGCTCAGTTGGTTAGAGAGCATGGTGGTAATAACACCAAGGTTCAGGTTCAATCCCTGTGCTGGCCAGCAAAATAAATAAATAAATACATAAATACATAAAATAACATAAAATAATAACATCCCCACCCATTTCTACCATTCCTGAATCACCAAATATCTCTAGAACCAATAATTAAACTTTGCCCTAGATTAGATAAAAGGCAGCATTAACAGATATTCAGTTATTAAAGTCCTATTTTTCTAAAGATATAACTATTAAACTATATTTTTATCATATAAATGTATATTACTCTCTACTTAGTTGCCTCTCAATCTCTAAATTCACTGAGAAATTTCCCTGTTATTGTGCATGTATATGAGTAAATACTGTAGTCACTATATTTTAATTAGTTCATTCTTGTGTGGGGGGGGTGAAAATTTTGGGAAAAAACATATAATTAATATTTTTCTGTAGAATTTCAAAGCATCTTCATAATGTTAAATTTAATGGGTATTCTGGCTCATAAATCAACATCCAATCCAATATATTCATATGATCTGCTCATGAAAACAAGCTACTGGAAGGAAAGTAGTGACTAGCCCCCCAACAAGTGGAATGAGTAAAAATTTAGGATGAAGATGAGAGATCTGTCATGTTTAAAGAGAATAGGTACCTTTAATGGTATGAAATACCACATTATAGATGCTGATCTCTGCTGATCCTTCAAAACTTCTACCACAAATAAATCAGATAGATCATGAATGATTCATAAAAACTGTACTAATATCAATGGTCCCATATTTTCTCCAGTTATTATCCACCTGAGGGAGTGACTGGGTAGGTGCAGAAAGGACAGGTGATTCTATACTGTTGTAAACAGAGAGTGTTAACGGACTCCAGCTTGAACAAATATATATAAATATATATGGATATATGCATATATAAAAATACATACAAGACCATAAATATACATTTGAATTGTAGTATTTTATACACTAATATGTATCTATTCTAAATGCATCAAAAATGCAACAAATGAGAAAACAGATTCACATATCTGAATGCCAAATTGAAACAGAATATCAAGTAGGAAGTAGGAAATATGTTAAGAGAAATGTATCCATCAGATTAGAGGAGCAGCACTCAAAAGACAATAATGAAGAGCTGTTCAGACTTCTCATTTTGGAAACAGTGGGAATGAAGCAGAAAAAAATATTTTCTGCTACCACTTCACATACCACAGTATATAAAGAATAAATGACAAAATACAGGTATAACCCTCGGGGAAAAAAAAAATGACTGTTCCACTGTCAGTGCTGCGTAAGTGTACACTTAAAACTTTGTAGGACACAGCTACAGCAGTGCTGAGATTGACATAAAGGTACACATTAACAAAGAAGAACTTTTCAAATCAACAGTCTCAGTAAGGAAGTGGAAACTAGAAAATGAAGCACAAAATAAACAAAAGGGAAACGTAAGGATGGACTATTGCATACACTTGCATAAATCAATAAAATTGAAAATAGGAAAAGAATAGAAAAAATCCATGAAACAAATAATTGGTTTTCTGAAAAGATTAGTAAAAGTGCCAAACTGCTAACAAGACTGACAAGGAAGGAACAAATGACCAATATCAGGAATGAAAGAGCTGATGTTATTACAGACCTTATAGACCTATAAAGGATGATAAAGGAAGACCATGGAAAACTTCACACCCATGGATTTAACAACCTAGACAAAATAGACCAATCCTTAAAATAACATAATCTATCACAACTCACCCTACCTGAAATATTGTGTATTGAATGGAATTTGATGGGACTTCATTTAATTTTTAGACCAATTTGTGGAGCATCAACATATCGTGGAGTATTGTGAAGGAATAACAATATTAAATTTATTATCTTGGAACATTGAATGTCTTTCTATTTATTTAGTTCTTCTTTAATTTCTTTTAACAATGTTTCTGAAAAATTATTTTTCAGCGTACAAGACTTGCACTTGGCTTGTTAAATTTACTTCCCAATATTTTTTTATATTGTTATTTATGGAATTGTTTTCTTAATTTAATTTTAAGATTGTTCAGTGCTAGTATATAAAAGTACAATTAAATTTTGTGTATCGATCTTATATCTTGTGACCTTGCTGAACTCATTTATTAACGTTAGTGGGTTTCAGTGAATTTCTTAAAAACTATTATATTCAAGTTTATGTCATCTGCGATAAAATACAATTCCACGTCTTCTTTCCAATATGGAGGATTTTATTTAATTTTCTTGTGTAATTTCTCTGGAAGATACCTTCAGTTTCATGGTGAATAGAGTGGTAGAGTAGATATTCTTGCCTTGTTCCCAAATGTCTAGATAAAACACCCAGTATTTTACCATTATGTGTTAGCTATAGGTTTTTCTTTGATTCCCTTTAGAAGATCTAGGAAGTTTCCTTGTATTCCCAGTTTCCAGAGAGCTTAGTCGTGAATTAGTGTTAAATTTGTCACATGTTCTTCTGTATCTATTGAAAGGATCTTCTCTTTTCTTTATTTTATTATTTTGTGTATTGCACCGATTAATTTTTGGACGTTAAGTCGGTGTTGCATTTATGAAATAATCCCATTTGGCCGTGGTGTACAATCATTTTTATATGTTACTGGATTCAGTTTGCTAATTTTTTGTAGGATTTTGTGCGTGTATTTACCAGGGATATTCATGCATAATCTTCTTTTCTTGTATTGGTTTTGTCTGGCTTTAGGATCAGGGTAATACTGCTGTTATACAATGAATTAGAAAGTGTT
This sequence comes from Cynocephalus volans, assembly GCF_027409185.1. Classification (NCBI taxonomy): domain Eukaryota; kingdom Metazoa; phylum Chordata; class Mammalia; order Dermoptera; family Cynocephalidae; genus Cynocephalus; species Cynocephalus volans. The sequence goes on from NC_084461.1 coordinate 205,998,729, forward strand.
CCCAGTAGTGTTCTTCTGTTTTCCAGAAAGGCTTGTGAAGAATTGGTATTAATTGTTCCTTAAAGTTAGTAGAATTTACCAGTTAAGGTATGTGCTCTAGGCTTCTCTTTGTGGAAAGATTTTTAATTAAATGAATCATTTTACTTGCTATATGTGTATTCACAGATTCTATTTTTTCTTGGGTATACTTTGATAATTTGTGCCTATCTTGTTATTTATTTGGAATTTGTGGTATTCCATGTTTTTAGATTTTCTAGGCAGTTAACATTGACGATTCAGGAAGTTTAATGTAGAAGAATGAGGTTTGGTGTCCTCAATGAATGAGCAAAAGTTTCTTCTGTTGTAGGATGGAGAATATAACTATAAATTCTTTGCTTTACACTCATATTCATTGAGTGAGTCACGTGAGTTATTCAATCTAATGGAAATTAGTGAAGCATGCCATTTGAGTTTGTATTTTATCCAGATAGTATACTGAGAATACCTCCTCTTTTTCATCAATATTTAGATAGAACAGAAGAACAAATGGGAATTTGATGAATCAGAGAGGTAAGTACTTATTTAGTCCATGCAATGTAGTAGTCACTGTTATAATTCATTTACACATATAGATTAAATAGCTAATAGTTTAAAGAGTATGACACACCAATTCACAGACAGTGACACGTTGACACATAATCATATTAGGTGATATTAAAACCATTACAGAAATAAAATGTTTTGGTCTACGACACGTAAATGAACATAAAGAATGTTAAGTAACATTATTAGAAAGTTTGACTAATTAGGCATAATGACAGATGGACAACATTATTCACCAATAAACATGAGATACACATTATTTTGTAATACAAGAGAAAATTATTTAAAATGGTAAGATTTTAGACCTAAAAGTCTCACTAACTTCATGAAAGCCAAAACCAAAGAGGTTGTATTTTCTAGGCACTGTGAAATTTTAGAAACTGAATTAATGTGTAAGCAAACAGTAATATCTAGCCTCATGCTGATTTCATTTAAAACCCTTTTAATTAACTTCTTGATTAAATGGAAAAGGCAAACAGATTATTTTTACAGAGTTAGGTACATGCTAAGGAGGTGGCATGGTGATTGAAGCCAAGAGACCTGAGCTCAGGTAAATAATTCTACCCTATTAGCTTACGCTCTATAAACACAGCAATTCTGGCCATACGCCGGTACTGTTCACTGCAGTGGAGTATATCGTTTCAGAAATTTGCATAACATGGAATAAATTGTTATGCATTAAAAATAATCATTCTCTACAATTTATTGTTAACATATGGTATATTGGGGGGGAGGAATGTTCTAAATAAAGAAATTTGCAATATATTGTGAGATGCTGTTGTCTCCCGGAAAATACATATGTCAGATATTTTACACATGTGGATATTTGTGCTTATGGGAAAAATGTATTTCAAAAGTTTTTAATACAAATAAGTAAAAACCCACGAGAAATCCACATGTTGTATAAGCCATATATTTAAAATAGTAGAATAATTATATAAAATAAGATAGATAAAAATTTTAATATTTTCTGTTTTCACCTCATAGGACAGGGGCTTACCCCTTCTAATCTATGTCCCTCATTTTGTAAGTGACTACCACATACTATAAAGGAATCGATCTTTCGGGTCATCAAATGATAACTTTATGTTTCCCGTGGACTAGTGTAGACAGCAAAAGTATATATTTCTATATAATTGCAAAAAGTGCAATCTGGTCTTTAACAGAAGACAGATCCGAGAAATTGGGAGGGGATAACAAGGGTGGGAATGATGTAAAAGGGGCATGTATAAACTTGTGAGTTTATACATGTATATACATGATGGATGGATTCATTTTCTTGATTGTGATCACAGATTTATTTTACTATCAAAAAATATTAAATTGTGCATGTTAAATATGTGCAGCTGATTGATGTCAATTACACCTTACTAAGTCCATGATAAATATATTTGAATTTCTGTATTATGACCAAAAAGATTCTTTGCCATCTGGATCCAAATATACTTACTTCTCCAGGCACTCCAATGCCATTAGATTACTGGAGATGGTCACCTGGTAAGTTTGGCCATCCCTTCAACACTATGTGCTATGTACTGATCCTGAGTATTTGCACACTGTGCTACCTCTTACAAGAACTGTGCTTCTCCTCTAGAAATGCCTGGTCCTTCATTTGTCCTACAGCAGGACCCCACTCTCCATTGCGACCCACATCACAGTCGCCTCTTTCCCTGGCCACAGTGGAAGATGCTGCTCAGGTCTTTGCTCCCACAGCCCTCTGCAATTTCAGTCTCAATGTGCACTGGTCATAATTTCCACAACTCTTCCAATTAGTACATCAGGAATCCCTTATTGGAAAAGACTGGTTACTAATATTACACGGAGGCACTAGGGTGTATGGGCTATAGATGTTTGTGGACTAATGGTGACCAGACATCAGGCCTGTTCCTTTCAAATGTTTTCCACCCAAAGAATGAAGTTTGATTAGTGAGCAGCAGGTGGCACTGTGGTTCTTTCCCAGCATCTGCACAGTGGATGTCACTGCCCTGTAATCCCCCAACCTCTCCAGGGCTGGGGTGTTGGCACCTGCGTTTGCTGGTGGAGACTCAGCAGCTGTGTCTCTCTGGGCTGGGCAGAGTCTCCTGTTCACAGGTCTGTGGTGAAGTGGATCCCAAAATGTAAATGTTTTACCCCCACATTTGTTTTAATTTTGCAGCTGGAATGTGCTTGTTTGAAAAGGACCCCTAAGGGTTGCTTAAACAGTAGTCTGCTTCTTGGGTTTCTGTGGCTCTGCTGCTTGATTGAGCCACCTAAATTCGCAGAAACTGCTTTTCAAAGATATGTTTAGAGATTGAAAGGAACAGCACCTATTTAACCACACATTTCCTGGCTCTGTAACCTGGCCTAGTGAAGCCCCTGAACTGTTTTATGAAGCGCCCCTGCTTGTGTAACTTTGCTTAGATACAGAAAGGGCCAATAAAAGGTTTGCTTGCCTGCTCGAGAAAAGTATATAACCACAGCTCTCCCTGCAGCCAGGGTCCCAGGATCTCAGGACATGAGTCCACCTGGGTCCCGCTAGTGTTCCTGTCCCACTAGCGTAATAAACTTACTGACTCTCCATCTCTCCAAGTGACTGGAATTATTTCCTCGCTGAGTTCTTTCCATAAGGGTGGAAGGGCCCAGGAGCGGTGTCCTCCCTGATACTTCCCATGGGGCCAACTCTTGAATCTCACCAGCAGCCCTCTTTGCCTAAAGCTCAGCCTTCAGCTGGGCTCAGAGTGGAGCAGAGGTCATCAGTAGGGGAAACACATTTGTGTGCACAGCCCCTCCTCTTTCAGGCCACGGGAGAAGATAAGAAAGGCCTGGGCCACCCAGCCCTGCTCTGGGGCCTCAAGAGACTGAATCCACCATGGCCTGGAGGCCTCTCCTCCTTGTGCTCCTCTCTCACAGCACTGGTAGGGACAGGCCTCATAGACCTGGGACAGCTCCTGAGTGGGTGTCATCCTCACTGGCACAGACCCCTAAAAAGCTTTGCCCCGTTGCCTACCCCATCACCCATGAGTGTCTGTGTCTGCAGGTTCCCTCGCGCAGCCTGTGCTGACTCAGCTGCCCTCCCTCTCTGCATCTCTGGGAGCATCTGCCAGACTCATCTGCACCCTGAGCAGTGACATCGGTGTTGGTGAGTCCTGATTAGGCTGGTTCCAGCAGAAGCCAGGGAGCCCTCCTAGGCATATCCTGAGTTTCAAGTCAGACTCAGACAAGCAGGAGGGCTCTGGAGTCCCCAGCCGCTTCTCTGGATCCAAAGATACCTCAACAAATGCAGGTGTTCTGCACATCTCTGGGCCGCAGCCTGAAGATGAGGCTGATTATTACTGTTGTACATGGCACAGCAGTTCTACGGCTTACACAGTGCTCAGGACCCACAGAGGAATGAACGCAGACCTCCCTTCTTTTCTCCTGGCCTGGTGTGGTCAGCCGTGGTGGTGGCTCTGACCAAGTTCAGTTCAGGGAGTGACTTCTCTTCTCACTTCATCAGTCATGATTTCCTCAGATTGCTTAATCTCAAAATATCATATTTTCCCCTTCTTCCTGGTCTGATACATTACTCTCCTGTTTACGTTTAAGGTCAACATCAGCTCAGGTTTTGGCTTGTGCTCTCACTTGTGCTACTAAAACCAGAGGGCTTAATGCTGTCTTGTCAGACTATCTTTATGGGTTGAATAAAAATACTATGTTTATTATTGGTCTCCCTATGCAAACAAAACAGCTATGTCCCCAGCAGCAAAAATATGCCTCCAGGTTACTGAGTGGGTTAACAAGGACAGCCATCCCCATTAGGCATGGCTGTCAGACCCACCATGCGATCACATCCTCCAGTTTAACCCCATCACTTTGAACACTTTTCCCTCTCTGGTTTTTTGGTGGGGACGGTATTAAGTACCAAGTACCAGATGTTTTGAACCAAGACATTATAAACCCAACATCCTTGAAATCCATGGATCTCTCAGCAAGTAAAATTGATCAGGGTCCAATGAGGGTGGGATAACAGGTCATGAGATTCCATAGGTCAAGATTGAGGGGGAACTTCTGAAAAGGGGGGGATGTCCACATATAGTAATGTTCTTTTTATATCAATCCTCATATTGAGAAAAATTATAAAACTAGACTAAAAATATCTCAAATATATTATTTATTTAAATACAGATCATTATTGCCAGGAGGACATTCAAGGGCAAATTACAAATAAGAGAAACAAGAAAGGGGAGAAAACACTTTTTCCATGACAGCATTATATTCTCATGGAAAAGACAGAAATCAAACGCCAAGGCCTGTACAGTGAGGGCTGGGGAAACCTAACAGGAGACCCTCTCAATGACAACCACCACCACTGAAAAAGTCAACGTGTAAGAATAATCCATGTGGAATTATTTCAAGTTTTAATCCACCTGGGGACTCTGAAAACATTAAGCCGTAAACTTGGTTCAAGACGGTAACAGTCTGGTAATGACTGAAGGCAACTGGCAGAAGCAAACTCAAATAAATGCCAGGTAATCATGAAATATCCAGTGACATAAGCATTGTACAATGCACCCTGTAACTAGCTGTCTGGAGGCCATTCTTGACCTGAAAGAAATGTCTGAGCCACAAACACCACAGAGGGAACCTACTCATTCTACTGTCCTGAATAGTGAAATCAGAGAGGTCCATCTGCTATAATCAGGACACCCTTCCAGGAGAGCTGGGCAGTGCCAGAGGGGCTGAGGACACAGGATCTCACAGGGTTTTGGGCCAGATCACATACAAAAATCCTCTACTGACTCTCACATACTTGGACAAGCAGTATCCTCACTGGAGTGTGACATTTCTGCACCTGAGCCCCAGGAGCTACAGGAGCACTGGGCTCTGACTGACACCCTTGCTCCCTATTTCATCCTCCACCCTCATGGAGTCATTGTCTAAACCTGATATCCAGGCAGACAATGAGGAATGGACAGTCACATGGCAGGAACAAATTTGCATGAAGGAATTTGGCCAAGAAAACAGAGATTAAGAGACATTTGGAAAATAGGTATCTCAATTGCAAAAAGAAGTCAATCTACAATCAGAGCTCTGGGGCCATCTCTACCATGGCCTGGATTCCTCTCTCCTTCACCTTCCTCAGTCATCAGATAAGAAGATTTTATTAGGGCCCATCAAAGGACACTGGGAGTGCATTTGCACCTTCTCCTCCTGGCATCTCTGCACAGGTGGTCAACCACCACTTTCTTTCTGATGTCTTCTCTCATCACTTCTGGGGACTGTGTAACTCTGCCATACATAGTATCCTTAGTGTCTGGGGCTCTGTATACAACAAAATAATTTTAGATACATAGACATAGATAGATAGATTGATGCAGGTCGAACGTTTGTCCCCTCCAAAGCTCATGTGGAAGATTGACCCCAGTGTGGCAGTGTTGAAAGGTGAGACCTTTAAGAGATGATTGGATCATGACAACTATGCTCTCAGAAATGGATTAATGCATTCATGGAGTAATGGGTTAATGGTTGAATGGGTTATTATGGGTATGGACTGGTGGCTTTATAAGGAGAGCATGAGAGTATATTAATAAGCACTCTTGCTGTTCTCACCATGTGATACCCTGGGCGCCATGAGACCCTCTAGAGTTTCCACCAAGAAGAAATCCCTCAGTGTGGACTTCCTAGCCTCCAACATTGTAAGAAAGAAATGTTCTTTTCTTACAAATTACAGTTTCAGTTATTCTGGTTTTTTATATATATGTATACACACACAAACACACACAAGATCTTCAAAAAGTTCATAGGAAGACGTATTATTTTTTAATTTTATTTTTTCATAAAATTTTGAAGTACCCTTGTGTGTGTATTTAATTATATATTTAATCAGTTCATTTACATATATTTAATTAGCAAACATATTTTATGAATCAAAATCCAAGACAGAAGGAGAATTCCAGCAAACATGAAAGAAACCTTTTTAAGACATGAAATAGAGGACATGGAGCCCATACTCATTTTCTTATCCTAAGAAAATCGTGACACTCAATCCAACAAGGATAGCATCAGATTTGAAAATAATATGACAAATTTGCTTATGAACATAGATGCAACAATCCCTCATCAGATCATGTCAGATCTCTGACCACTAGGGAGGCTTCAGGCTGAGGACAGGATCTTTGAGAGGCCTGTGGGGGAGGATGGACATGGGCTTTGGAGGGACAACAGGTGTGTTAGTCCCTTTCTCTTGCTTTTAATAGAACGCCTGAACTTGTAATGTGTAAGAAAACAAAGAGTATTGTTATAGTTTCAGAGGTTGGGAAGTCCAAAGTCCAGGGAACACATGTGTGACGGCCTTGGTGGTGGTGGCTCTGCACAGCATTGGAGGGTATCACATGGCCAGAATGGCTGAGTGAGAGAGCTAAACTTCTCAGTTGCTCTCCTTTTAGAGCCATCAGAACCAAGACCATTACTCCATGAACTGATCAGTCCATTCGGGAGGGTAAAGTACTCACAATTCTCTGTCCAGTTGTTCATTGCCATGTGCCTCATCCAGTCTCTCAGGTTGTATCCCTGTGTCCAGAGTGACTCCTCCAAGACTGTTCTTCCTCTCCCCCTCTCTGCCTGCAGTAATGAGGGGAGGGAGCTCCACTCCAAGTACAGGTAATTCACACCCCTGATACCCATGAGAATCTTCTTCAAACACCATTAGCAGACATATCCTCATTCATTAACTTGACCAGGAAGACAAAATTATTATTTCATTTAACATTGATATGGCAGCATTACCTGGGAGCTTGTTAGAAATGCAATTTCCCATCCCAGACCTACTAAGTAAGTAACAAGTGTTGACATCCCAGCATCTGTGTTTTCGCAAGCTCTCTCTGAGATTTTTTTTATCATCTAAGTCTAAGAATAAACCCTACTTGTACTATTGAAAAATTATTTTGGGAAATTTTGATTTTAAAATGTAGTCTGGGTAACATTATATACTGAAAGAACTCTCAAATTACCATTTAAAAATTCAGGAACATTCAGAAACATTTTTAAAATGGCAAGCCATCCCTGCAAAATATGACTTGATTTCACACAACAGAAATTGGGATGTGTTATCTAAGAGTAAATTTAGTGGCCCATATAAATATTTAAGTTATTGAAAGCCATTCTATATAGAATTGGCTTCCAGAAATACTCCTAACTCCACTGAGCTGAATCACCTGGTGCTGGGGGGAAGGAGGCTGCATCAGTACTCAGGTGTCCCCAGCACTGGGCTGTAGAGAGGTATGGAGACAAAGTGTGCCATGTCAGTGTGATTTTCCTGCTCTCTCTAGAAAAAATGATATTAGAAATATTTTATGTAGAGGCAAGTTGAAGGAAGAGAAATATTATATACGTATACATATTTGTGTATATTTTATTTTTCCATAACTCCTTGTATTTACATTTTATACTCTCTATTTTCTATATATGTTATCTTATTTTAAATACATAATATATTTTTTTACAGGAAAAAAAAGGATCTTATGAGTCCAGGCTGAAATTTACCCCACCATAATGTAAAAACAAAAACTGAGGAAGATTCAAGTCTGTTGATTTGTACAGTAGTACAATTAGGCTTTATTCTCAGACATAACTGATAAGAAAAATCTCATAGAGAGCCTGCGAAAACACAGAAAGACAAACTGAGGACCATTTCTAATAACTGAATATTCAGCAAGTAAAAATATAGTCTTTCTGTGATACCTAATTTCATGTATCAACTTGACTGGAATAAGAAATGCCCAGGTGGCTGGTAAAACATTATTTCTGGGTGTATGTGTGAGGGTATTTCCAGAACAGATGAACATCTGAATCAGTAGGCTGAGGAAAGAAGTTACCCTCACCAAGGCAGGTGGGCATTATCCAGTCCATTAAGGGCATGGATAGAACAAAAAGGAAGAGAAAGGGTGAATTCACTCTGTTTGATCTGGAACAGGCATATTCTCCTGCACTCAGACATTTGTGCTTTTGGTTCTCCGTCTTTTGGGTTTGGAGCAGAACTATACCATCAGCATTCCTGGGCTCCAGCATGCAGATGGTACGTCATGGGACTTCTCAGCCTCCATAACTTCACAAGCCAATTTCTCATGATAAATCTCTCTATATTCATATATCTATATATCTACACGTCAGTTCTACTGGTTCTCCTTCCCTGGAGAACCCTAAGCAATATAATAATTAAATTTAAATTTGAGATAAAGAAGTAACTTTTTTGTATAAGGATACAATATTTGCATACTTGCCTTCAGTATTTGCCTTGATTAATTGGGGCATATGTATAATAAAATTTTTATCTGAAATTCATGTTAACTGGGTATCCTGTATTATATCTGGCAACTCCAAATAGAAACACAGCCCTATAGACGCCATGATTTTAGCCCAGTGCGACCCATTTTGGTCTTCTAACCTCTAGAACTTAAGATAATGACAAACATCTGTGTGATTGTGTTTGCATACATTTGTGGTAATTTGTTTCAAAGACAATAGAAAACTAAGACTAGTCTATTGTATTTTCACATGAGTACGTTTATTAGAAACAGCTTAATGTGAATGGAGTCCTTTCTCATTTTGGCTGGAAACTGACATTTCTTAAAACTGCTAATAGGATTCTATCATGTTTTCAAAGCACATGTTATAGGATATAAATTAAAATAACAAAACCACTGAAAAGGTGAAATAGACTTAAAAATATTTCTCAATTGTTTGGCTTAGTGACTTTTTTCTCATTAGGATGAAATTTACTTCACTTCAGCTGTACAAACACCACTGAGTAGCTTTGGTATCTCATCACCTTTCTGGATTCTGAATACCAAACTAGATAAAAGCAGAACAGTGAAGAAAAGCTTTCCAGCGAGGAAAGCCCAGGTAGTCTAAGCATACACGTAACAGGAACCATATCCAGGGATGATTGTGGAAGATGTGTGTTTGTATTTATAAAAATTATTTGGCATATAAAACAATGCTGATTTGAATTTTTAAGAATATGTAACAGTTACTCAGGTCAGTCGAGAATAATTGGGTGAAATAAAGATGATAATGGACAATTTTGACTACTGAAGAAAGATCATTTTTGTTGTCAGACCCACTCTGTTTTGTTTTTAGACAAATCCAGTTATATATTTCCTCCTTGCCATGAGAACGCACATTTTGCGCTTGTGTTGCTTTAGTAAGCATGTGGTTTCCAAGCTGGCATTGGAATCTTGGTCAATATCTTCCTCCTTCTCCCTCACATCTTCACACTCCTTCACACTCCTTCACACTCACAGGCCCACAGACCGTCACTTGTCCTCATCCACGTAGTGATGGTCCTTCCAGTAGAGTTTCTGGTGTCCCTAGACCTGTGTGACTCACCGAATTTTTGGAATAACCTCAAATGTAAGGTGCTTTTGTACACAAACAGGGTGATGAGGGACCTCTCCATCTGCACCACCTGCCTGCTGAGCATGTTCTAGGCCATCACCATCAGCCCCAGCACCTCCTGTTTGGTGAAGTTTAAACATAAATACACTAAATACATAATCCATGTTTTCTTTTGTGATGGTTCCTCAGTTTGTCTTTCTGCAATATCCTGATTGTCTACACTGTGGCTTCTCCCAGTGTGATGCAGACCAGGATCTAGCATATTAGTGGACACTGGTCACCTCACTTTCCCCCAATGAGCTCCATCATCAGGGGTAGGAGATTCACAGTGACAACATCCGGGGATGTCTGTTTCGTAGGAATCATGCTGCTCTCAAGTACATAATGGTGATTCTCTTGTCCACACATCAGAAGGGACCCCAGCACCTTCACAGCACCAGCCTCTCCCCGGAGCCTCCCCAGAAAAAAGGGCCACCCAGGCCATCCCGCTGCTGCTGGTGTCTTTGTGGTCAAGCACTGGGTGGACTGCATCTTCTCGTCCTCCTCAGCCATGCTAGGGACACATGACCCAGCCTTCCTGTGTCTCCAGCTTCTACTGGTCGATGTCTACGCTGCTGTCAGTTCTTTGTTGCTTATGAGTTCTGATAAAAGGATAATAAATAATTTGCAAAATATACTGTGGATGTACTTTCAATTATAAAAAGATGGTAATGAAAATGTTTGTCGAAATAATGGATTCTTCTGACATCATATAAATTATTCAAGTAGAGCAGGATGCTATCTGATTAATTAAATTGTATAAAACCACATTTTTGTTATATCTAACCACTTTGTCACTTAAGATGCCAAGGATTTATAGGTCCGTTAATTCAAAGTTCACCATGATTTGACATTCCAAATGCCCACAAATGTCTTACTCTTTAATTTTCAGTTTTGTCCTTCACACACAAAAAACTTTTCTTTCTACTTAAAATGTCCTCTTTAGAAGTTCCAATTGGTAATCAAATCTTCCCTTGCTTATTTTTATTTTTAATTTTATTAAGTAAGGCTAGTTAAGTATTTGAGCCTAGTTTGGATAAAAATTTTTACCAGCAATGATAATTTTGTTTTTCTTTGTTTTCTTGCTTCTGTAAAGTTTTATGCTTTTTCTCCTTTTTGATTTTATGCAGTTTAAATGTTTGTTTGAGTGTTTCCCTTTATTTATCACTTTTGTGATAGAATGCAATGCTGAATTACATCTTATGTCTGCGATTTTTTGTTTTAGTTATTTAGAAATCATTTTATTGGTTTTTTATCTTTCATAATTTATAAATTATCTAATTCTTGTAATCAAAATAGATGAGTTTTATTCCTTCTCATTCTATTTATCATATGTCTATATTTGTACTTTTTATTTAATTGTCATGCAGTAATGCATTTTGGCAGCACAGTCTTTCATTTAAGTAATCCTTTCATCAACTTTCTTTAATGTTTTCCTGTGCATCATATATTAACTTTATTATGTTATTCAAATGTATAAATTTTATTTGGATCTTTTCCAAATATGATTTATAAAGTCCGTACTTTCTTGCTCTTTACACATTATTTTGATTTCTCATTTTTCCCTTTGTATTAATTTAAAAAATAATCCCAACATCTGAACTTTGGGGTGTTGTTTTGCCTGCCACGGATTTGTCACCCCTTTTCCCCTGGGTGTTGCAGCCACCAAAGATTACTCAAAGCCCATCTCTTTTGAGCAGTGAGAAGCCCCAGAAAGGGGTTAATCTCCCAGAACCCTCAAGATAGAGGCATTCCTTCCATTTGGGAAATTAACCACGAATTGGGGTTATTTTCCTGCATTTATTCTCCAGACCAAGAAGTCACAGGAAGAGACATAGGTAGGGTCTTGCTAAGTACAGTTTCACAAGTTTTACAATAGAAGCTGGTAACATTCAGTAAAAACAAGTCAGATGACATTCTGTTAGGCAATTAAGTGATGCACTAACAAAGGTTTGATTTAGCTGACATTCCTTTTCAGCAGCTTTTTAGTAACTTTACATATCAATTAGTAATTTGTCTGTCTTAGAACCAGCAGCCTTGCTGTGTTAGGATTCTTATCTTGCAACAGAGATTCAATAGCCTGGGGGAAATTTCCTGTCCTTTGCAAGGTCAATATTTGAAACTGCAAGGCTTTGGAAAACCAGGCCCTCTGAGGTACATTTGCTTTATGAATCCTCTACATTGGGGGATATGAATTTCTATGAACTTCCATTCTGGTGACTTATTTCCTGTGTGATTCATAATTTCTAATTTGATTCTCACATTTGAGATACCTTAATGCCTGGGAAGTCTCCAGTTTGTATATTTCTTGTGTATTCTGATTGACCTGAGGGCCTCATGGTCTGAGAATCACAGAATAATCCAGTGTCCTATGGGCAGCACTTGACTCTCAGTTTGATTACTCTTCTAGGTCCTTCTCTTGATTTACTTTTGTTCCTGGAAAGTTTCCATATCCATATTTTCCTTCCAACTCTACTGGGCTTTTGAAGGATTCTTAAAACTTCCTGAGTATCTTTAGATGTTGTGAAACTCAAAAGCTTTTGCACAGCAAAGGAAACAGTCAACAGAGTGAAATGACAACCTACAGAGTGGGAGAAACTTTTTGCTAACTATGCATCCAAAACAGGATTAATATCCGGAATATACAAGGAACTCAAGCAATTACACAGTTAAAAAAAAAAAAAAAAACAACCCAAATAACCCAATTCAAAAATATTCAAAGGAGCTGAGTAGTCATTTTTCAAAGGAGACATACAAATGGCCAACAGGTACATGAATAAATGCTCAACATCACTAGTCATCAGGGAAATGCAAATTAAAACTACATTGAGATATTGCCTCATCCCAGTTAGACTGGCTATCATCAAAAGGAGAATAACAAATGCTGACGAGGGGGTGGAGAGAAGGGAACACTCCTGCACTGCTGGTGGGACTGTAAATTGGTACAACCACTATGGAAAACAGTAATGGAGGTTTCTCAAACAACTATAGACAGATCTTCCATACGATCCAGCAATCCCACTTCTTGGGATATACCCAAAGGAATGGAAGTCATCATGTCAAAGGGATACCTGAATTCCCATGTTCATTGCAGCACTGTTTACAATAGCTGAGATATGGAACCAACCTAAATGTCCATCAATGGATGATTGGATAAGGAAAATGTGGTATATATACACCATGGAATACTACTCTGCCATAAGAAACAATGAAATTCTCCCACTTGCAACAACATGAATGAGCTTGGAAAAACTTATGTTGAGTGAAATAAGCAAAGCACAGAGGGATAAATGCTGCATGTACTCACTCGTAAGTGGGAGCTAAAAGAGAAAGAAGGAAGGAAAAAAAGACCACAGTGGTGTGTTGAACTTACAAAGGGAGAGAACATACCTAGGGATACAATGTGGGGTGGGGCAAAAGGAGATGGGGAGGGAGGTTGGCGATAATTGGGTGCGGAACACAGGGTATAATCACAATTTGTGATAATGGGCATGCTGCCAGTATGGATCTGGCCATCACATCTTGGGCACAAGGGATGACAGTCAATGAATTAAGTCTGCAGCCCCCACTGTCTTGGTGACTATCAATCTGAGCTACTGTCTGTGCAGCCTGCCTGTGCATGGGCAGTGGCTGCAACAGCACTGAGTGTGCACCGTCCCTGCTCATTCCTTCTCATCAAAGTTCAGTTTCTGCTCTACAAATTCCACATCAATCCATAAACACTGCTGTGACAGGGGTCAGAGTCCCATGTCCTCATAGAGAGACCCCTCTGTAGCCACAGCCTGGAGACTTCTTTTCCAGGTCTCTCTCTGAGGATCACCCAGGCCTTCTCTCCCTCTGTCACCAAATGTTTACTCTACTAACCCAATGACTCTTCCAGTAGTGATCCCCAACAGCCCAGTGATCCTCTCTGCATGAATCTTATGGAAATCTAATCATATAATCCCACCTTACTTTTTTCTAAAAAATTTCTGATTCTATATTGCTAATATTTGAAATCTGATTTTGACTTCTAAATTCACAAGGTGTTTGTTATTTTGTTTGTTTTGTCATTTCCTTTTCCTGTAACATCTACTGCTGGGTAGAATATCAAGATGCTCGTGATCTGATAACAGGAGTCTGGGTGTGTTTACTCTACAAATACTCTGGAATGGCATGCACAAGATTGGCATTATTTCTATTTAATACCTGATAGAAATCTGAGGAAGTCACTGCATCCTATTTACATTGTAGGACAATTTATTTTTTGTATTTCTTATGTTTTACTTGTTTTTGTCAATGGTCACTTTATGTATTTTAAAATGCACATCATATGGCTTCTTTTAAATATGAGCATGTGTTTCCAACATACAGAGCAATACAAAAAATGTCTGAAGTGCCGTGGCAGCCTCTCCTTTACTTCCCAGTCAATAGCCCCCAGTAAGTACCCACTGCTCTAACTGTGACCACCATATTTTAGATGTATTTGTTTCTCAGTGTTAAATAAATAATAACATACAATATAAAATCCATTGTGTCCATCAGAATATTGTCTGTTTACTATGTGAAATTCAGCCCTGTTGCTTTGTGTTGTAAAAGTTTGTTATTTTGAATTGCTGTGTCAGTATGGGACATTGTAAACGTATAGCACCAAAATTTACTCTTTCCACATTTCAAATACACTGTCATTTTCCACAGTGGTTGCTCAGAATGAGGCTGCAATGAATGGTTCTGTGTAAGTCTCAAGGTTGACATAAGCATTTCTGTCTCTTTCACATATCTTGGATACAGGTGGCAGGAGTGAGGTGGCTAAGTCATGGGTACAGATAAGTACAATACAAGCTGGAAAACCATTTACCAAAGTGGCTGAAACAATGTACATTCCCACGGGAACATGTGACAATTCCAGTTCCTTCACATTCTCACCAACCCTTGGTAATGTTAACCCCGATACTGTGTCCATTCTTGTGGGTGCATGAATACGATGTGGTGATTTTAATAGCTTTTTACTAATCAATAGTAGTGTTGATTGCATTTTTATATACTTGAAATACTGACCTAGCTTGGGATTTTATAATTTATACTATACAGTAGTGAGGGCATGGTGAATTATCTATTTCTCTCAGCAACTCTGGATCCTTCTGAGAACTCCAGCTTGCTCTCATAAAGAGATGCAGATCTCCCAGTGGAGACCCACATCCTTGTTTGTAGCGACCTTTTTTTCCTGTCTCAGAGCCTCCCATGTTACTTAGAGACAACCATGACACTGCTTTAAGGGTGACCCCATACTCCTCAGAGAAGAGTTACATCTCTAGTCTTAGAACACCCAACAGCCTTCAAAGGACCCCACACATTCTTGCTTAACTGGGCTATCAGGTATAAACAAAAGCCCTTATTATGTTATAAAATTTAACCTATCAAAACCTTACATGATTAAATTTGTTATCACAAGGTTTTGCCATCTTTTAGCAAAGACTATAGCATCATTGACCAAGTAGCAACAGAAGACAGCACATAAAGGACAAACTAGGTAAAATTTGAATTAAAAATGAGCAGTCTGATTCACTAATCTCACCACAGTCTTTTGGATTCAGCTGACCCATGCAACCCTTTGTTGCATTTACTCCATCAAGCCCCTGTATAATTGTATTCCACAAAGCATATAACATAAACATTGTATAGCGGACCCAAATGATGTGTTTTAGCTCTTTACCTAATTGTCTTTATAGCTCATCCATAGGTTCAGATTGTATGCCTTTTCAAATGATTTTTTTAACCACTGCTACACTATCATCCGCTGTACAGGATTTTGCATCTGATTTTTAAAAACTCTTTATATTAAAAGACTATAATTAATATGAGGTACAATATTCTCCTTAAATATAAGATTATTTCATCATTAATATTATGTTGTAAAGATAATCAATTATTGAAAATTTGTGAATAATAAAACCCACGCTCACTTTTCAATGTTACGTGTGTAAATCCATTGAGGCTATAGGCTCCCTGTGCTTGCACCTAGCTGCTGGCATCGGGTCAGTCCATTAAGGAGGGAGGCTCTGTGTGAGCACTGAGGTTCTCCCACCCAGCTTTACAAGAAGGTTGCAACAAGGATGATGGACACCAGGCTAATAATCAAGTGGTAATTTGTGTTCTAATGGTCACTATCCTTGAAGGTATAGCTACTAGGGCTCATGGTAAAAAAACATTGTCCACCACTCTAAAGCATCTCCCCAATTCTTACTGGAATTTGGGCCAAGAAGTGTACGTGTTGAGAAGAGAACCAGCTGCGTGACATATTTCCGCCAGGTTGTATATTACATGGTGCCTTCTGTCTGTCAGCATTTGTGATCTGACCAGGAGCATGTAGGAAATGTCTTTTCATACTAACGACTATGTGACAATCTGCAGCAAGATGCATAGGTAGCTATCCTGGGTTATGTGACCACTGAGGCTATCTTTCTTACATAATGGATGAGTTTTGGAATTGCTGTAGGATCGGGTTATTCCAGGCATATACTGGAAAGCTGGATCTCACTTGCGTGGTGACTAATGATCCCTTGGCTGGGTGATGATGGGAGGTTGTAGTTCTGCGCATCAACACCAGGACCGCATGCCTGGGTACACTTGGCTCTTCTATCTAGAAGGTAGTGAGTTTTGGCACATTGATCTTTGTGGCTTAGTATCTCCATCTGTGAAGTTGGTATAGTAAACTAGCCCACCATACATGACTGTGACAAGATTTGAATAGTTAATTTAGGTAAAGTATATAGTCTATTTTTTTAAATTGAGGAAGTTGCCACTGAGATTTCTGCTGGGTAACCAGGATATTTTTCTAGGGAAACACACATAGAAACACATTTACAATCACACCAAACAGGCTTATACATAAACACACTGATGCACAAACCCATACCACCTAAAGGAGACACTGGAGTTTCCAGAGACTGTAGACACATGGCCAGAGTTTGCTACCTTGAAAACCAGTTTTTTAAACTACAGCCCAATCCTCATTCCCACCAGGTGGCTGGGATCCCGATACCTCTGCAGACAAAAGCCAGCAAGTCAGCTCAACATATTTTGTACATTTCTCTTTTTTTAGCCAGTGGGTGATTCAAGATACATACCCTTTCTTTTTTGGCTTGAGGCCACCTGCAATTAGAAAAAAGAAAACACTGTGAAGACTAGATAATGTGTGCTATTTGCTCAGGCCTTTGTGCTTTTGGTGACTCTGAGTAATCAAGGTGGGAGAGAATTCTTAAGTCAAAGGCCCCAAAAGGCATACTAGGTGTCACCTATGGAAAACACAGGAGCTTTCCTTGGAGGTATATTAGTCAAGTCAATTTTTAAGCAGCAATTACAAAATTGTTCATCTAGAATGGAAAACTTGTTACTAGGAAAAGGCCCCCTAACGTGCCATGTGTAACCTGACACTGCCAATGCTGCGTGCTTTCTTGAATGAGGTATCAGTTGGTAAGATTCTCCTCCACCACCCACCATGTAAACATTATCTAGCACCTACAATACACATGATCAGTTTTTTTCAAATCTGATATCAATTCAGAAGTAAAGCAACATTTCTACTTTAAACAAAGAATCGTGATTCTTACCGCAGGGATGGAGAGTATGTCCTCATTTGCCTTCTCTGGAGATATCTTTTTAACATGAACTCCTGGGGAAGGGAGAAGGACACAGAATAACTGTCAGTTTATTGGTGGTGCTGCTCACTGATTACTCAGGGAACTTTGCTTGATGTGCACCAAGGACTGGAACTTATGGGTGTGGTAGGAAGCAGGAGTTAAGCAGCTGCAGGACCATCCTGCTTAATGGAACAAGGAAGGCAAAGAGATGAGTGGGAAACAACTGAGGAATACAGTGCTGGCTTTCTGGGTGATGGCAAATTAACAGAGTCCTGTCACTCCTTCAGCCCATGTTGAAGCCCAGTAGAATTGCCACTGCTCTCCTGACCTCTACCAAGTCTACTTCAACCTGCACAGGTGCACATCTGCTGCTACTGCACTTATTGTCTCGTGGATAGGATTTTGCCTTTGATCTGTGCAAAATTTAATCAGGGAACTGGCTTTAACACTGGGCACAAGAGAGAATTGTATTTATTCACTGGTCCTTTGTTATAAAGTGATCAGTTACTAAATAGTAGAAAATGCTGAAATTCTAACTTTTAAAAATAACCACTATAAATCATAATTTCCTTCCAGCCTTCCGATTCTGTGTCATGCATTTGTATTTGTTGTGTGAGCTGGCTGTCCATTTTCAGACTGGCCAACCCTCAGTGAGAGGGGCATAGCAGGGAGCAGGCCCCTGCTGAGCACTGAGGCTCTTTAACCCAGCTGTACGTGAGAGCTGCATGCAGGTGACACACCAGGCTAATAACAGAGTGTTCTCTGAGTCTTTACTTGTCGCTGTCTCCAGGTGTGTATCTCACAGGATTTCAGCCTAAGGATCATATTTATAATGCCATCAAATATCACTAAATGATCTCCCTATTATCAGCTTTAGGACAGGCGCTAACAAGTGACTCAGCACTGATAAGAGACTGACCAGTTCCCCCAAGTAGTGCCTCCTAACTCTCAGAATCTGCGAACTGTCCAAAAACATTGGGGCTTTCTATGTGCTTTCCATATAATGACTATGACAAAATATGTGACATTAATGTACTAATACATGTCTTGGGCTTTGTGACCACTGACACTACCATATAATATGGATTGCGTGAAGGATTTCCATATGCTCGGATAATTCAGGCATATATACAGATGATGAACATTCCTTGCATGGTGACCAGTGATCCCACAACTGAGAGATGAGTGCAGGTCAGTAGTTCAGAGCCTCAGCATCGGGGTCACATGCCTGCATTCCATGTTAGTTCTTCTACTTAGGAGCACATGAGCTTGGACACATTCATCTCTATGTCTTTTCCTTCACCCAGAAAACGGGGATAGTAAATAAACCAGGACATATGTCTGTGGCAAGTGTTGAATGATTCAATGTACGTTAAGTGTAAAATATAAATATTCATAAGGCTGGATTATTGGTGAAAGGTCCTGCCTTAGATCTCACAGCTTACCAAGACTCAGAGACTCATGCAAGCCCAGGATTCCAAATTCCCAGACCATTGTTCTTATTATGACATATAGCTGCTTGGCCTAAAATCAACCAGTTTATCCTAACACAGACCGAGTTTTGAAGGAGTCAGATAAAGATGTCAAAAACACTGTCTGTGTCTGCCTGAGGGCCCACTCAGTGGCCATTCTACAGAAAAGGGCGGCACTGTTCACCAGAATGATCCAGTTGCCTGAGCCATGGTCAACAGATACCTGCTCAAATGAGATGAACACTAGTTTACTGGGTGGAGCAGCATGATCTATTTAAAAGTCTGAATTCTAAAATCTGTGAAAAAAATATCATGTTGGATTATTTTTCAAAAATATAAATGCCTTTAAACTTAGTTGCTACATCATGGAAATGATCGTGGCTGAGGTTTCGGAGAGTTGTGGATGAAGGGTCAGGAGAACTGAGTCACACAATACATGAACACAGCATTAACAGCACATTTTTTAAAGCTACAACTCTACATGCAAATTTATACAATTGTCACTGTATACAATTTTTATCTGGCTTTATATGTACATATGTTATCTACTTGTTTCTCAGATGAAATAAATCTCTGTTCTTGATTATTAGTCTCTACAAATTCATCCTATTTATCTTTCTGTGTTGAAATAGTGGCTATTTACTGGGTAACTGAGAAAAAAAAATCATTGCATTTGATTATGTTTACCTCTGGAAAGATTGACTAATCACCTATAATTGATGGCTTTGTAATTTTGAATAAACCCCAAACTGTGTTTTGGTTCATATACTGAAACTTAGACAGTACACATTCTCATGATCTATTTTTTTAAAACGAGTTATATGAATGAGAATGACATACCGAAAATTTCCTAAACTAAATACTCATTTTAGGAAATGGGGAGAGGAAAGGCATGTTAATAACAAAGATAGATACACTTTATTGTGTAAAATACCTCAAAACCATCTCCCCCATTTTGGATTCTATTCAAATTTCTGAAATTAATAAATGTACTAGATCTTTACTTATGTCAAACTGCATTAAAAAGTAATTTGTACTAATTTCCCCAAGGGAATACCTAATGATGGGGAGCTTTAGGGGTGCAGAATGTAATAGAAAATGATATATTTCTTATATGTAAATAAAGTTTAAAGGCAAACTGCTTGATAACTACTACGTATATAAATTGAAAAATAAAACTGAACTACAGAACACATTTATAACTGTATATGACAAAATACAGAGAAAAATATTTTAAATATTTTTAGACATATTAACTAGTCCATGTGAAAGGACAGCATTTGTGAGGCTAATATCTAACATACCTCTAATGCAGGAACACAGGTTCCCCATGATGAAGACAAAAAGCAAGAAATGTTCTACCTGCTATGAGCTTTGAGCAACTCAACACAGACAGTGGCAATCAGTTCCGAGGGCTACACCTACATAATCACATCACCACGGCGACAGGGCATCACAGAACTTTCAGAGTGAGAGCACAGTCTGCTCTGTGAGGCCAACTGTCACATGTACAATCATGTCATTTAAGAATAAATGGTTTTCACATGTACAATCATGTCATTTAAGAATAAATGTTTTATTTGAAAAAGTGATTCCAAAACCCACACATTGTTACTCCCTGTTTTTGAAAACAAATTATATTAGAGGAAATGTCATACCAACAAATAAAGTCAGTAGTGAATATCAAATTCAAAGGAACAAAGCTGACATGTTTAGGACAAAGATTCCATCACTGATTTAAAAACAATATCCCTGAGCTGGCTGGTTTGCTCAGTTGGTTAGAGAGCATGGTGGTAATAACACCAAGGTTCAGGTTCAATCCCTGTGCTGGCCAGCAAAATAAATAAATAAATACATAAATACATAAAATAACATAAAATAATAACATCCCCACCCATTTCTACCATTCCTGAATCACCAAATATCTCTAGAACCAATAATTAAACTTTGCCCTAGATTAGATAAAAGGCAGCATTAACAGATATTCAGTTATTAAAGTCCTATTTTTCTAAAGATATAACTATTAAACTATATTTTTATCATATAAATGTATATTACTCTCTACTTAGTTGCCTCTCAATCTCTAAATTCACTGAGAAATTTCCCTGTTATTGTGCATGTATATGAGTAAATACTGTAGTCACTATATTTTAATTAGTTCATTCTTGTGTGGGGGGGGTGAAAATTTTGGGAAAAAACATATAATTAATATTTTTCTGTAGAATTTCAAAGCATCTTCATAATGTTAAATTTAATGGGTATTCTGGCTCATAAATCAACATCCAATCCAATATATTCATATGATCTGCTCATGAAAACAAGCTACTGGAAGGAAAGTAGTGACTAGCCCCCCAACAAGTGGAATGAGTAAAAATTTAGGATGAAGATGAGAGATCTGTCATGTTTAAAGAGAATAGGTACCTTTAATGGTATGAAATACCACATTATAGATGCTGATCTCTGCTGATCCTTCAAAACTTCTACCACAAATAAATCAGATAGATCATGAATGATTCATAAAAACTGTACTAATATCAATGGTCCCATATTTTCTCCAGTTATTATCCACCTGAGGGAGTGACTGGGTAGGTGCAGAAAGGACAGGTGATTCTATACTGTTGTAAACAGAGAGTGTTAACGGACTCCAGCTTGAACAAATATATATAAATATATATGGATATATGCATATATAAAAATACATACAAGACCATAAATATACATTTGAATTGTAGTATTTTATACACTAATATGTATCTATTCTAAATGCATCAAAAATGCAACAAATGAGAAAACAGATTCACATATCTGAATGCCAAATTGAAACAGAATATCAAGTAGGAAGTAGGAAATATGTTAAGAGAAATGTATCCATCAGATTAGAGGAGCAGCACTCAAAAGACAATAATGAAGAGCTGTTCAGACTTCTCATTTTGGAAACAGTGGGAATGAAGCAGAAAAAAATATTTTCTGCTACCACTTCACATACCACAGTATATAAAGAATAAATGACAAAATACAGGTATAACCCTCGGGGAAAAAAAAAATGACTGTTCCACTGTCAGTGCTGCGTAAGTGTACACTTAAAACTTTGTAGGACACAGCTACAGCAGTGCTGAGATTGACATAAAGGTACACATTAACAAAGAAGAACTTTTCAAATCAACAGTCTCAGTAAGGAAGTGGAAACTAGAAAATGAAGCACAAAATAAACAAAAGGGAAACGTAAGGATGGACTATTGCATACACTTGCATAAATCAATAAAATTGAAAATAGGAAAAGAATAGAAAAAATCCATGAAACAAATAATTGGTTTTCTGAAAAGATTAGTAAAAGTGCCAAACTGCTAACAAGACTGACAAGGAAGGAACAAATGACCAATATCAGGAATGAAAGAGCTGATGTTATTACAGACCTTATAGACCTATAAAGGATGATAAAGGAAGACCATGGAAAACTTCACACCCATGGATTTAACAACCTAGACAAAATAGACCAATCCTTAAAATAACATAATCTATCACAACTCACCCTACCTGAAATATTGTGTATTGAATGGAATTTGATGGGACTTCATTTAATTTTTAGACCAATTTGTGGAGCATCAACATATCGTGGAGTATTGTGAAGGAATAACAATATTAAATTTATTATCTTGGAACATTGAATGTCTTTCTATTTATTTAGTTCTTCTTTAATTTCTTTTAACAATGTTTCTGAAAAATTATTTTTCAGCGTACAAGACTTGCACTTGGCTTGTTAAATTTACTTCCCAATATTTTTTTATATTGTTATTTATGGAATTGTTTTCTTAATTTAATTTTAAGATTGTTCAGTGCTAGTATATAAAAGTACAATTAAATTTTGTGTATCGATCTTATATCTTGTGACCTTGCTGAACTCATTTATTAACGTTAGTGGGTTTCAGTGAATTTCTTAAAAACTATTATATTCAAGTTTATGTCATCTGCGATAAAATACAATTCCACGTCTTCTTTCCAATATGGAGGATTTTATTTAATTTTCTTGTGTAATTTCTCTGGAAGATACCTTCAGTTTCATGGTGAATAGAGTGGTAGAGTAGATATTCTTGCCTTGTTCCCAAATGTCTAGATAAAACACCCAGTATTTTACCATTATGTGTTAGCTATAGGTTTTTCTTTGATTCCCTTTAGAAGATCTAGGAAGTTTCCTTGTATTCCCAGTTTCCAGAGAGCTTAGTCGTGAATTAGTGTTAAATTTGTCACATGTTCTTCTGTATCTATTGAAAGGATCTTCTCTTTTCTTTATTTTATTATTTTGTGTATTGCACCGATTAATTTTTGGACGTTAAGTCGGTGTTGCATTTATGAAATAATCCCATTTGGCCGTGGTGTACAATCATTTTTATATGTTACTGGATTCAGTTTGCTAATTTTTTGTAGGATTTTGTGCGTGTATTTACCAGGGATATTCATGCATAATCTTCTTTTCTTGTATTGGTTTTGCCTGGCTTTAGGATCAGGGTAATACTGCTGTTATACAATGAATTAGAAAGTGTTCCCAGTAGTGTTCTTCTGTTTTCCAGAAAGGCTTGTGAAGAATTGGTATTAATTGTTCCTTAAAGTTAGTAGAATTTACCAGTTAAGGTATGTGCTCTAGGCTTCTCTTTGTGGAAAGATTTTTAATTAAATGAATCATTTTACTTGTTATATGTGTATTCACAGATTCTATTTTTTCTTGGGTATACTTTGATAATTTGTGCCTATCTTGTTATTTATTTGGAATTTGTGGTATTCCATGTTTTTAGATTTTCTAGGCAGTTAACATTGACGATTCAGGAAGTTTAATGTAGAAGAATGAGGTTTGGTGTCCTCAATGAATGAGCAAAAGTTTCTTCTGTTGTAGGATGGAGAATATAACTATAAATTCTTTGCTTTACACTCATATTCATTGAGTGAGTCACGTGAGTTATTCAATCTAATGGAAATTAGTGAAGCATGCCATTTGAGTTTGTATTTTATCCAGATAGTATACTGAGAATACCTCCTCTTTTTCATCAATATTTAGATAGAACAGAAGAACAAATGGGAATTTGATGAATCAGAGAGGTAAGTACTTATTTAGTCCATGCAATGTAGTAGTCACTGTTATAATTCATTTACACATATAGATTAAATAGCTAATAGTTTAAAGAGTATGACACACCAATTCACAGACAATGACACGTTGACACATAATCATATTAGGTGATATTAAAACCATTACAGAAATAAAATGTTTTGGTCTACGACACGTAAATGAACATAAAGAATGTTAAGTAACATTATTAGAAAGTTTGACTAATTAGGCATAATGACAGATGGACAACATTATTCACCAATAAACATGAGATACACATTATTTTGTAATACAAGAGAAAATTATTTAAAATGGTAAGATTTTAGACCTAAAAGTCTCACTAACTTCATGAAAGCCAAAACCAAAGAGGTTGTATTTTCTAGGCACTGTGAAATTTTAGAAACTGAATTAATGTGTAAGCAAACAGTAATATCTAGCCTCATGCTGATTTCATTTAAAACCCTTTTAATTAACTTCTTGATTAAATGGAAAAGGCAAACAGATTATTTTTACAGAGTTAGGTACATGCTAAGGAGGTGGCATGGTGATTGAAGCCAAGAGACCTGAGCTCAGGTAAATAATTCTACCCTATTAGCTTACGCTCTATAAACACAGCAATTCTGGCCATACGCCGGTACTGTTCACTGCAGTGGAGTATATCGTTTCAGAAATTTGCATAACATGGAATAAATTGTTATGCATTAAAAATAATCATTCTCTACAATTTATTGTTAACATATGGTATATTGGGGGGGAGGAATGTTCTAAATAAAGAAATTTGCAATATATTGTGAGATGCTGTTGTCTCCCGGAAAATACATATGTCAAATATTTTACACATGTGGATATTTGTGCTTATGGGAAAAATGTATTTCAAAAGTTTTTAATACAAATAAGTAAAAACCCACGAGAAATCCACATGTTGTATAAGCCATATATTTAAAATAGTAGAATAATTATATAAAATAAGATAGATAAAAATTTTAATATTTTCTGTTTTCACCTCATAGGACAGGGGCTTACCCCTTCTAATCTATGTCCCTCATTTTGTAAGTGACTACCACATACTATAAAGGAATCGATCTTTCGGGTCATCAAATGATAACTTTATGTTTCCCGTGGACTAGTGTAGACAGCAAAAGTATATATTTCTATATAATTGCAAAAAGTGCAATCTGGTCTTTAACAGAAGACAGATCCGAGAAATTGGGAGGGGATAACAAGGGTGGGAATGATGTAAAAGGGGCATGTATAAACTTGTGAGTTTATACATGTATATACATGATGGATGGATTCATTTTCTTGATTGTGATCACAGATTTATTTTACTATCAAAAAATATTAAATTGTGCATGTTAAATATGTGCAGCTGATTGATGTCAATTACACCTTACTAAGTCCATGATAAATATATTTGAATTTCTGTATTATGACCAAAAAGATTCTTTGCCATCTGGATCCAAATATACTTACTTCTCCAGGCACTCCAATGCCATTAGATTACTGGAGATGGTCACCTGGTAAGTTTGGCCATCCCTTCAACACTATGTGCTATGTACTGATCCTGAGTATTTGCACACTGTGCTACCTCTTACAAGAACTGTGCTTCTCCTCTAGAAATGCCTGGTCCTTCATTTGTCCTACAGCAGGACCCCACTCTCCATTGCGACCCACATCACAGTCGCCTCTTTCCCTGGCCACAGTGGAAGATGCTGCTCAGGTCTTTGCTCCCACAGCCCTCTGCAATTTCAGTCTCAATGTGCACTGGTCATAATTTCCACAACTCTTCCAATTAGTACATCAGGAATCCCTTATTGGAAAAGACTGGTTACTAATATTACACGGAGGCACTAGGGTGTATGGGCTATAGATGTTTGTGGACTAATGGTGACCAGACATCAGGCCTGTTCCTTTCAAATGTTTTCCACCCAAAGAATGAAGTTTGATTAGTGAGCAGCAGGTGGCACTGTGGTTCTTTCCCAGCATCTGCACAGTGGATGTCACTGCCCTGTAATCCCCCAACCTCTCCAGGGCTGGGGTGTTGGCACCTGCGTTTGCTGGTGGAGACTCAGCAGCTGTGTCTCTCTGGGCTGGGCAGAGTCTCCTGTTCACAGGTCTGTGGTGAAGTGGATCCCAAAATGTAAATGTTTTACCCCCACATTTGTTTTAATTTTGCAGCTGGAATGTGCTTGTTTGAAAAGGACCCCTAAGGGTTGCTTAAACAGTAGTCTGCTTCTTGGGTTTCTGTGGCTCTGCTGCTTGATTGAGCCACCTAAATTCGCAGAAACTGCTTTTCAAAGATATGTTTAGAGATTGAAAGGAACAGCACCTATTTAACCACACATTTCCTGGCTCTGTAACCTGGCCTAGTGAAGCCCCTGAACTGTTTTATGAAGCGCCCCTGCTTGTGTAACTTTGCTTAGATACAGAAAGGGCCAATAAAAGGTTTGCTTGCCTGCTCGAGAAAAGTATATAACCACAGCTCTCCCTGCAGCCAGGGTCCCAGGATCTCAGGACATGAGTCCACCTGGGTCCCGCTAGTGTTCCTGTCCCACTAGCGTAATTCATAGAGACAGAAACTAGAATAGTGGTTACCAGGAGCTGGAGAAGGGGGGCAATTGGGAGCTGAATTGTTTAATGGACTATGGAGTTTCTGTTTGGGATGATAAAAAAGTTCTAGAAATAGATGGTAGTGATTGATGATTGCACACATCATGAAAGTACTTAATGCCACTGAACTGTATACTTAAAAATATTTTAAGAGGTAAATTTAATGTTGTATGTATTTTGCCACAATTTTTTTTTAAATGGCTGCTCCTTCTAAGCTGCAGATGACGGCTGTGGAAGATGTTTCCTACTATCATTCAGTAAAAACTAAATCCATGTTTCTTCTCTCTTGGCCCTACCATGGAAATTGACAAAGATTCTTTGCTTGACTAAACTCTAGTCAGTCTCCTGAACCTTCTCCTAGGCCCATCTGTGCACTTCCTTATAAAATTCAGTTTTAACAAAGAACCCTACTAAGTCAGTTTAGCAACAATGTCCCACCCTCAATATCGGATCACCCTCCATATCTGATCAAGCTCCTCATTTTCCACCATCTCCCAGGTGATGTCTGATCACCCTGGCCTGTCTTCAGCAAGAATCCTGTTATAAAGTCTTGAATAAAGTTTTCCTTTCAATGCTCTAACAAGTATTAATGAATAATTTTTTATTTAACAAAATACAGATGAATAAGATTTAAGTGGTTAAGAGATCAAACACACAGATGTGGCAGCCAGATCTTTACCTTGTGTGGTTACTCCACACTGATACTCCTACCTCTCCAAGCCAAAATGGAGAATGATGCACCAGTGACAGTAAAGTATTCCCAGTCTCTGCTGAAAGGAAGCACAGTTACTCTGCAGCAAGCTTTATTCTGACAAACCTGAGAGGAAACCCTGACTGGCCATCAAGGATAGAAGCACCAATTATTTTAAATGGAAGAGTTAAATTTCACAAGTTGTTAACTTCCCTTAGTTCTCCATGATGCCAACTCTAAGTGAACCAGCTAAGTGGTCAGTGGAAAGAGCACTAAACTTTTGTGGGTTGAACTGTACCCCCCCACCCCCTGCCCACCACCCACCTTAATAAGATATGTTGAAGTCCCAACCCCTGGTACCTGCGAATGTGATGTTATTTGGAAACAGGATCTTTGCAGATGTAATTAGTTAAAGTCATACTGGATTAGTGTGTGCCCTAAAGCCAATGACTGATGTCCTTATAAGGAGAACAAAATTTGGAGACACACACAGACACAGACACACACACACACACACATACACACGGAGAATGCCATGTGATAATGGAGACAGAGACTGGAGTGATTCATCTACAAGCCAAGAACACTAATGGTTGCTGGAAGCCACCAGAAGCTAGGAGAGAGGCAAGGAGAGATTCTTCCCCAGAGTCTTCAGAGGGAGCACAGCCCTGCCAACACCTCAATTTCAGATTTCTAGCCTCCAGAATTATGAGAGAATAAAATTCTGCTTTTTTTTTAGCCACCCAGTTTGTGGTACTTTGTTCAGCAGCTCTAGGAAACTAATACAGACTTAAAATCAGAAAACCTTCAGCAAAGCCAACTTGCTAAAAACTGACCCCAGATATTTCACAAGCCCTCAAAAGAACCTGTAGCTTCTACAAAGTAGGGGGGGGGGGCATTCCTTAATATGACCTACTAGGTAAAGGTCTTTTTTTTTTTTCCCCCCATGGCCCAACCCACTAAAGGTCTTTAATTTTAAAAAAGGAAAAAAGAAAGCAAAGCACTTAGGAAACCATGAAACACTAAATAGAAAAGGTATCACTTAAATCAAACTCTAAGGACAGAAGATGCACCAATCCACCAATGGAGGAAGAAAGCCAAGTTCAAAAGAAAGTTATCAACAGCATATTCAAGAAGACATGCTTAGGGCCGAGCCAGTGGCGCACTCGGGAGAGTGTGGTGCTGGGAGCGCGGCGACGCTCCCGCCACGGGTTCGGATCCTATATAGGAATGGCCGGTGCACTCACTGGCTGAGTGCCGGTCATGAAAAGGACAAAAAAAAGAAGACATGCTTAAATAAAATGGGTTGAGAAGACTGAGCAGTGGAGAATCTGACATTTTAAACAATCATGGGTTTTTTCTAGGGAATTAGTGGTTCAAGAACATAAGCAACAAATGTAATTATCATATGTAAAAATCAGAAAATTTGTGTCAAATTCTTACAAAGTAAAACAAGCAATTGTCTATTGAGTCCTCCCTGCCCACAAATCCCACAAAAATAAAAATATTAGCTCCTTCTAATTTCCCCATTTCCTTGTTCCCCAGTACCCTACTCTTTTGCTGCAAATTCTTAACCCAAGATTATGTCTCTCCTCCTTTGCCTACTCAAATAAACCAAACCCCACTTCTTTTTTCAGTGTGGTCTTTAGCTACAAGCTGCCCTGGCCATTCCCC
This sequence comes from Cynocephalus volans, assembly GCF_027409185.1. Lineage (NCBI taxonomy): Eukaryota > Metazoa > Chordata > Mammalia > Dermoptera > Cynocephalidae > Cynocephalus > Cynocephalus volans. The sequence continues at coordinate 206,027,868 of NC_084461.1, forward strand.
AGAAGGGCTGCCTCCACTCTAGTCAATGCAGATTCCTCATTCTTCCTCACATGTACATTAGTAGTCTCCACACCTCTCACTGTGATGTGCCCCAGTCCAGGGCAATTTTCTCCTCACTACTAATCCAAAATCCATGCTCCCTTCACATCCAGTTGAAGACTTGTAACCTCACTAGTTTTCCTTCAGTAAGTGCCTTTAAACACTCACATATATTTGTTTATTGGAAATGTAAAGAGACTTTGTAGATATTTATTTAGTCTTTTAAAGAAGCAACCCTTCTAAATCAAAATTCTGCCCTAAATACTCTGACAAATTTCAAGATGCTCGAATCCTCACTTTTCTAGAGCAACATTCAATAAAACAAAACATGAGGCAGGAACAGAATTTGGAGAATTCCTTAGATCTTACAGTAACTGAATCCAACTAAGACCACTTGACATTAAAATGCAAATAATATCCATAAGGAGTCACCATATATACCTCATCCTGTGACTACACCAAGCTAACTTCTCAGAGTATATCACTAAAACTGAATGCATATCTGAAATAGAGCTATATATCATACAGTGTATTGATAGATACACTGTACAAGTACATATCAGTATAATCAGGGACAGTATAATTACTAAAACCTAAAACATCTGGAGTTTAGTCTGAGCTAGCTGTGTGACCTTAAACAAATCACAACCTTTGTGAGCATCAAAAGTAAAATAAGGAGGATCAGCCTAAATGAACTTCAAGGCCTCCTTCAACTCCAACATTCTACGATTCCATTTTTCCTGAGCATCAGTAAAAAGGATGGTAAGGCATGAGGTCGATCCTACTAATGTAAGTGAAGTTTGGGTGTATCAAGAATTCATGTAAGTATATTTTTTCTCCATTGGGAGTAAACTGCCAAAAAAGGCTACTGGGCAATATTTATAATGACACCTTCACAAGAAAAATCATTTACTAGGAGTATTAGTGTTCATTTAACAATCACCTGGTTGCCTGCCAGTCTGAATGAATCACTATCAGCATCAGCTGAGAGTGACTAAGAACTAAGCAATCAAATATTGTTCTTAGAACACCAGCCAGAGCCTAATTAGGAAATAACTGGATACATTTAAATATAGTATTTTTTAATACTCCTGAGTTATATCTCAGTTAACAAAAGGAAACTAGTTTATTAGTTGATCAGATAACTAAAGAAAACTGAGCTTTCCCCAGATTGGAAAATTATAGACCAAAGTGAAATCAGATGGCCTATTAAAACAAAAAAGATTTACAGCCAGTTTTGACTGGTGATATTTATTGCAAATAACCTCCATTAACATTGGTTAGCACCAGTTCCCCACACTTCAAATACCAAAATACCATATACAGTACTAAGAGAAGCAGACACTGGGAGGCAATGTGGTGTCATGGAAAGGACCATGACACACTATTAGTCTCAAACATGCTACATACTAAAACAGCCAAATGATCATCTGCAGAATCTAGGGAGATGAGATTTATTGCATCTCTACAATCATAGGTTGCCAAATAGTTTCTAATTAGGAATATGAAGCGAAGACAAGACACTGAATGTTAGAGACAGAAGAGACCTAGACAGTGGATCTCATCCTCCTGTCCACTCCAACACCAGAATTACAGCACTCATTTCCGTCATGTCAGCAGTCCTCAGCACAGCCACTCTAGGCACTCAGTCATCACATGGCTACAGCCCCCTCTGCTCACAGCCTCTCTGCCTTCTTGCTCTCCTGCCCACCTCCCTGCCCCATTTAATCCTGTTTACACCCTTCCTGAAAACCTTAAATTGATCGGCCCTTCCTATTTATAAAGGTCCTCCTCTCCATTTCTTTTTGAGAAAGTACTCCTTGCCAGCCATTTTACTAATGTCCTTACCACACAGCCTTTGGCTATAGCAATTCCCAACCCCAGGGCACTCGCTGACACTCATTTTCTCTGCTCCAGGACTACACAGTAATTACTAACAGTCACAAATAACCTGGCTGCTGCTAATTCATTTATCTTCCTATGACACCATTTGCTTACTCAAAAGTCCCAAAGGTCCTCCTCCCACTACTCACAAGGCAATAAATAATGTGTTTGTGAATAAAAATAGATCCACTGCTAAAAATAGCATAGGGACCATTTAGGAAAATTTAAAGTTCTTAATCTAGAAGTCATGCAACATCAAAGGTAATACTGAGCAAACAAAAATGCTACCCCTGAGCTGCCAGGCCATATAGTCAGTTAGAGGTAATGTTATTTCTGAACGGCTCTTCCATCCTTCATACCTACACAGACACTATTGTCTCATCTATTACAGTTACCCACATCCACATGCCATCAACAAGCTTCCTTCTTTATGAGTTTATAACAGAAGAAAACAATTCTCACCAACAATAACATAACCACATCATAAAATCTTTAAACTTCTTTGGCAGAACCCTGCATGTTTAAAAAAAAAAAAAGCTATACGAATGAAAGCTTTTTTGGCTCTTTCCCAAGTTAATGCCCTGGAAGTGAGACTCCTCTACTTAGACCCAAGCTGGCAGAGAAGCAAGGAGCATCCCCAGCCGGGACCAGGCTGAACTCCCCACCAGGGTGAGGCCACAGTTCTATAAGGCCACAAGACAGGCTAAATTTCAAGTTAGAACAGACAAGTTCAGGTAATTAATATCCAATCTAAGCTTAATATTAGCCAAATAAAATAGTTACCTTTGTATTGTTAAGAGACTGCCTTTGCCTTCCTTTTGACATAACTAACAATTTTCATACAGATCGACAGGAATTAAATACAACCCCATCTGAATAGCATTAATGCATGCTACTCTCTCTGGAGACACCAGGATTGAAGGCTTCAGAAGCTGTGCCAGGTTCTGATCACAGGAAGGGCCAACACCCACCGCCGCAGAAGGGAATGCCACTGCAGTAAGGAGTGGGAAGAGGACCAAAATGCTGGGCATAAGACAGGCTGCCTCCACTTGGACACTAGGAGGAATTTTACCAGCAACCTAGAGACTGAAATTTTGGGGACTATAGGCTTATAGAATATACTAAAGGCAATATGGACAAACAATTGGTGCCAAGAACATAAAACAATTCCTTAAAATACCACAAGTAAAAGACAGTACTGCATTTCTTAATGCAGAGCAGGAAATCAAATTCAATTAATGCTTTGCCTGTTAAGCTAAAAAAACTCCTGGCCTTCAGGAGAACAAGCAAAACCCAGATCTGTTTCCCTCTTATGCTTCTCTGCTATAGCTAAGACCCATAAGTGATAGATTCTATTTTTAATCAAACTTGGCAAGAATGACTTACATCCAACAGATAAAACTATCCGTTAAGTAAGTCTACATAAGTAAAGTGCTTGGAATTTAGCCAATGATGACAATGGTTAATATGCCAGAATGTATACTAGAAATATTATCCCTTAGCCTCGTGGGGCATTATCATACAGTGGTTACAGAGAGAGCTCTAAATTCAAGAGTTCAAATCTTGGCTTCACAACTTACTAGCTGTTTGACCATGAGAAAATCAACCTCTTAGTCTCATTTGTAAAATGGAGTTAATAACAGTACCTATGCAGAGTTGTTATAAAGATTAAATGAGAATGTACTCATGGAATAACAACTACCATTTACTGAGCACCTAATAAGTAAAATGATAAATTCCATTAACTTGCCACATGTAACATGAAAAACTATAAAAAATAAAATTAAATAAATAAATGATAACTTAAAAAGTAAATAAAAGAAAAAAACACATTTGGGGTACACACTTCCAAACCATATTTCTGGAAAAGTGTAGTGGTAGACACTATGCCACTAATTTAAAAAGTCCCAAAGATAAGAAAACACATTTTTTGTTTCTTTAAAAGAGTAGTGGGGTCCTTGACTGTGGAAGATTTTCTGGGGATAATTCAGGCACCTAAACCCAAATGGGGGCCACAACTCCCACTTTACTGCGGCAAAGCTATGTGAGCTGTTTGCCACCTGATGTACCTTTTAATTCAGACTATTACAAGAATAATCTAGAGCCTTCTTCCTTCCTCAACCAATATATGACGGAGATAATTACATTCCAAATGACCAGTTAGTGGGAAACAGGACTCACTCATTTTTATATATTTTAAACTGTTGTACCAATGTGACTTCAAGATTTCATACCAACCAAAATTCTGGTACACCTCAAAATCGTCCTTGTTGATATCTGCAACACAGATTGTCTCCTGGACCACTCAGTTGTGCTCTCCTTTTACACACCACCTGCTCGTTTGCCCACTTCCCATAATCTCTCAGCTGTTGGAATAAGGGCCTCTTGCCACTGGTTGAGCCAAGTGCCTCTTCCTCTCCAATTCCTGTTTCCTTAAACTGCAGCTTTGTTTCCTACCATTAAGATATCTACAGATATTCTTCAAGTCCTTCAAACATATTTCTCCCCATCCTGTCTACATTGCAGTCAACTGCATGTCAGTGTTATAACATGCTATCCCAGAAAATTTTTGTTTTATAACCTCACGATCAACATCTATATGTTTTTAATATAAAACAGATGACTCAGAATAAGAGACATGATTGAATTATGCCTACCCATGAGTATTTACCGGAACTCTATCTGGTTATTTTCCTTCTTCCCTTAAATCAGTCTTACACACTAACATTTTAATCCCAAATTTATAGGTTTAGTTCATAGTTCTTATAAAATGGTATTATACCCATTTTACAGAGATTATGAATTGTGAAAGGTCAGTCAAAGCCTGACCTAAGAACTTGGGTTCTAGAATCTTTCAAAATGGTTCTTCCCACTATTACACTCTATGTAAGCTAACACGTATGAGGTAAGGAGAGCCTGAAGATACTCCTGTATACCTCACTTCAGAAACACTTCTTGCCTCTTCAAATTATAGGGTGAGGCAGGGAATCACAGTTCTCGACTGATTTGCGGCAACGCCGCTGGTTCCAATACGCATGATTTTTCTCAAAGCTTACCAACACTGTCCTCCACGTGACGCTGGTAGAATAAGAAATATCAATCATTACAAGCAGGCAATATTATTAGGCGACCATTTAAATTATAAAGGAAACAGGAAACAGGTTAGAAGATTGAAGGCAAAAACTGACTTGTTAGTAACACCAACATTACTAGTTTTATACTTCAGAGGATCTGAAACCAAGATGTAAATTTCAAGGTCACATAGTGGTGGCATCAGAACACACCCTCACTCAGGTGCTCTGCGCCATCCTCTCCAGAGCAGTCTACTTACCTGCCTTTCTGCCGCCCTGAAGAAAGCCCACATAAACCCAGGGTTACTAGATTCAGACTGTTTGCAAAAGCTCTAGTTAAGGTTTATGATATTAACAAAAGGGGGACTGAGTCATCCCAATAACATTCATTAAAAATTTAATCTACAAACACCAATTTAACAGCTAAAACACAAAAAACTGTCTTCCGCTGACCTCTGCCAAGTCCCTTCCAATTCCATTAATTTAGATGGTGAAAAAAAATCAAAGAAATGGGAATACTGACCCCAAAAATGTTTTTTCTTTTTTTTAAAGTTCTTATTTTTTTAATAGGAGTTACCTTAAGGGGATGGTTTATCACAATTCTGCGATAATAGCTCTAGAATGTACTTTCTAGTCATTTTTCCTTAACCTCAATTCATCTTCCTTCTTTCTTTTCAACATCTTTATTCACCAAAGGGCTCCTAACATTGCAGCCTTCAAGTCCCACTCACAGGTTGAGAAAGGGCCTCACAAAAATGTCCAGAGGCCTCAGACTGTGAAATACCAGGACTGCTCAGTTAAGTGTGACTTGTGTGGACAGAGGGAGCTTTATCCCAAAGAAAATTAAGCTTTAGGACCCACTCCAAAAAAAACGCATACAGTCAGTCCTGTTTCTTCACAATTTGCAAAACTGTATATTTCATTTTCTGAAAGAGGGCCCTCAGAATTACATAAAGTTCAGACCTCAAACCTATACCATCTCCTGGTATGGATGAAAACCTCCTATCTAAGCTCAACAGCATGCCATTAAGTGCTCAAATCAGGATCACCAATGAATCAACAAATGTGCCTTGGTGTTGCTGATTTCCAAACACACCTAATCAAATGGGTAACAAGGACATTACAGGGAAAATAACTCAAAGTATCCTTCTTACCTGGATAATCCTAAATATTGGCCTCAACTACAATTTCACCTGATATTAATATCAAATGCCTTAAAATGAGTTTTTCAAATTATTCTAAAAGTTTAGGGAGCCCCTGGCTTTGTAGTTTTTCTTTACGAAATCCTTTCAAAAGACCAGCGAAAGGACACGTGAGCAATAACCCAGGACAGTAATTCTCATCAAACCCGCTAAAAACTGCCTATGAAAGCTGGTTAAAATGCAGATTCCTAAGTCTCACCCCACAATTTCTGAATCTTTAGTAGGTCTAAAGTGGAGATCAAAGGGATCCTCCTGGGTCTCAGGAGGACAGAACATGAACACAGAAGGTTGGTGGTTGCAGTTGTAGCTCTACCCCTGTGACCTTGACGCAAAGAGAAGTAATGTTCATTTAGAAAAAACGTAAAATAACGTGAAGTGACAGGGACAGGGAGATGGTAACCGGAACTCAAAAGTCTCAGAAATGCAGGTGGTGTCTAATCCACGGTATTTGCTAGGGTGTGGCTGGGCATGACTCCTTCACCGGAAATCAAGCTGCAAAATCGAACTAAGAGGGTCTCGACTACAAGTCACGTCTCATTTTAATCTTCAGGCATACAGCGCAGCATCACCCTGGGGCTATACAGTGGGCCCAACACCCTCCGCCCTCACCCCATTCTCCTGCCTACGTCCACGCCTAGACTGAAGGAAGGGGGTCTTCACACACAAAGCCAGACCCGGGGTGTAGGAAGGTGGGACCAGAACAATTCGGGCAAGCACAGCGAAGAAGACCGGAATTACACGGTCTCCAGATCGTGGCGGAGAAAACCAGGAGAGAGAGGGCTCCACTCACTAGGTGATTCTTTATTACAAGTTGGGGAACAGAGGAAGGCAAGGGGGGGGTGAGCCCCAGGTCCGGTAGAACGGTCTAGAAGGAGGAATGCGGCTCCCTCACGTTTCCTTGAGCACCCTCTCCCCTCACCCAGGCTCCCAGCTAGAATGCGGCGACCCCCGCCCGGCCCCGCGGGGCTGCCTTCGCGTTCCGGAGCGGCTCCCCCCCAAGGAATCCCACCCCGAGCCCAGCCTCAGGAAATGGCGGGGCGCCCACCAGGCGCGGGAAGCGCAGTCTACGGACGGGCGGCCGCGCTCAGACGGGTCGCGGGGTCGCCCCGGGCCAGGAGAGAGACTCCACCCGGCCGCTCCATCCCTCCTCCTCGCCGAGGCCACAGACCGGCAGCCCGGGCTACCGGCGCGCTCACCGCCTTCATGGCGGAGGCCATGTCGTCGTAGCGCTCCGCCTGCTCGGCCAGCCGCGCCCGCTGCAGCAGTTGCTCCCGGTCCCCCATGTCGCTCGCGGCTCGGCCTCGTCTCGCGTCCCACACCACTTGCTCGCCCGCCGGCTTCCCGGTTGCCGCGGAGGCAGCCGCCGCGCACGCGCACTGGCTCGCCGGCCCGGCCGAGGCTGCAGGCAGCGCCGCCGCTCACGCCCTCTCGCTGGCTCGCCCGGCGCGCTGTGGCTCGCGCCGCCGACGCAGCCGAGGGAGGAGAAGCGACCGCGCGGGGGGATGGGAGGACGGGACGACGCCTGCGCAGTGGGAGCGGCCGGGCCGGGCGGCGGAAAGAGGCGAGAGTGGGAGGGGGGAAGGGCGGGCCGGCCCTAACGGTCTATTTCAAGGTGACGTCACCTACTATAAATAACTGCCGCCAGCGCCCCGCCCGAGAACCGCGCAGGCGCCCTGCGAGTACTGCATTTTACCGCCGCAGAGGTGGAGGTGGGAGAAGGGAGAAGAGGGGTGGAGACTGCGCAGCCCGAGGAGGGCGCGCAGTGATGGCTGCTGCACGGCGGCGCATTGTTACTGGCTCACCCTGAAAAGCGCCACTGAATCCACGTTAGAGATCTGGCTTGAGAAGGAGGGCCCAGAAAGCAAACCTACGGCGTAGAGAAGTCAAGGCCAAGTGTCCGCCCCGTCGTCTCGCCTGCCCCAGCCAGCCAGGCCGATGGGCTCTGCAGGGCCACACCCTGCGCTTGGGTCTGCACTGACTGGGCAGCCCCGCCACACACCCATACCCGTTCACACTCTGAGACGGGCTCCAGAGCTGCGCCCCAACTCTGAGACGTGGCCTTGGGGAGACTGTGCCTTCCATGAGAAGAGGGACTGGGTGGCCCGGCTGGGACTAGTAACGTTCACCACACACCTACTAGGACCCGGCCCAGTACTTGGCCTTTACAGGCATTATCCTGTTGAATCCTCACAACCCACTCCGCAGGTGGGCATTGCTGGTCTCCCCATTTTTCAAATGTGGAACCTAAGGCAAAGCGAGGTTTGTGGCTTGCTCGAAGTCACACAGCCTGGTTAGTGGTGGGGATAGGATCTGAGTTGAAACCCAGCTAGACTTCCTTCTTTGGTAGAGAGGGGTGTGGACCGACTGGCTGATCACTAAGTCCCTCCCAGTCCTGGCATCGATGCTGAGGGTCACTCGTGCCAGTCCCTGGGCTGGGCTGCCCAACAAGTTAGGAAAAATCCCAATGGCTAAAACACAGCCCCTGCTTAAATGCAACATGCCGAGGGAAGGAGCCTTGGGCTGTCTGAGAATTTTATTGAGCACCTACTGATGCTCAGCACTGGGGGCGTGAAGGGTAGCTTCACAATAAGTTAAGGTACAGCTCCTTCCTCTATGAGGCTGCAGGCAAACTGGACTTCGGAGATGAGAGTCGGGGAAAAGGCATTAGGGTGTGGGATATTACATGGGGAAAGGCTTGGCAGGAAGGTTAGAAACGATGGTGAGAAGAGAGGCCTGACAGTAGGCAATAAGGTTAGGAAAAACAAGATGACAGACTGTTTTAAATGCCAGGCTGCAGATGACTACAGAACCTAGAAAAGCTGTTGCTGCTATTGATGCATAATGTAGTGCTATTATTGGTCTTTTTATGTATATATATATAAACAAATATATGTAATTTGAATTTTTGGAAACTTTTGCTGTGCTGTCAACTTTGGAAAAAGTTATCCCAGCTGACCTTGTTGAGTTGACATTGTATAGAAATTAACAGCCATATTGGTTTAGAAACATTAACTTTTTTCCATTTGTACAGGGATAAAATGCCGTTTTAAATATGTAAGTTCTTATCTACATGGGTTTGATTACAGAAACTAATAAAATATGCTCTAAATAAAAAAACAAAAATAAGTTACAGGCTGAAGATTTGAGGCTTTATCCTGAGGAAATTGGGAATCAGTAGAGGTGGCGGAAGCCATATTTCAGGCTAGGAATCTTGCTCTGGAAAGTAAGATACATTAGAAGAGAGAAGAGAGCGTCGGGAGAGGAGACTGGGCCTTTTTGGACCTCAGTTGTGCCATATGGAAAATTGGACTGGAGGAACTGTTAAAAGGACTGGAGAATAGAAATCCACATCCTGGAATGTCAGAGCTGGCAGGACACTTAAAGTCACCACTGTCCAACCCCTTATCCTATGTAAGAAGAAACTGAGGTCCATGAAGAAGGAGGGGCTGGCCCCAGTTTGTGTGGAGACTGAGCAGAGCTGGGGCCTTCATACCAAGTCTTCTGTCTCCCAGGCTTTCTTCTTCCCACTGTAATGCTAAAATGAGGACCTGGGTACTATCATACAGGATTTGAGTGTGAGCCTGGGAGGAGGCCCCACCACAGGCTTTATCATGCCTTGAAGAGTCACCTTTGCTAATGAAATCGAGGTTAACGAACCAGGCTGATCTCTCCCCTAGTGGATATCGTTAAAGAGTGTGATAGTAATTAATCTTCCATTCCACCCTCCATGAGGAAGGAGTTCTAGTGAGAGGTACAAGGGTCAGCACTGGATGGGGGGACCTCTTTGGTTCCTTCCAGCTCTTAAAGCGCTTAGAGCCCTCCTAGCTTTACTGATCATGTTGGATAGAGATTGATTTGAAAACAGTGAAAATTATGTAGAGCTGGAGCATTCTAAATAATTGATTTTGATATGCCTAGACGATACTTTGGTTCTCCCGTGAAGCTTTTTTCCTTCTCACCAAACTTCCCGACCACCACTACCCACCACCTCCCACCTGCTCCTCAACCCAGTATGCTCTGGCTCTGACCCCACTCCTCCACCTAGATGGCCTTCATCACAGCCACCAGAGTCCTCCTTGAGGTCACATCCAAGGACACTTGAATAGTCCTCACCTACCTGGCCCTCTTGGCTACCCTGGGCACAGCTGCTCACCCCTTCTTGACCAGCTCTCCTCTTCGCATTTATGACCTGCACTCTCCTGGTTTTCCCTCTGCTGCTCCAGCAGCTTCTCTTCTATCTCCTGAGTAGACTTGTCTTTTAGCCTACCCTGAAGTACTGGGGTTCCTCAGGCCTCTATCCCAGGCCCTCTGCTCACTCTTCCCTATCCTGGGCAACTCCATCCATGCCCACTCTTGAGGAACAATCTACCATGTTCCCAGCACCAGGCAAGGTGCTTTGCAGAGATGGGCATATTTTTTTCCTTAAGTTATGCCTGGTTGGTTAGAGCATGGTGTTGATAACACCAAAGTCCAGGATATGATCCCTGTACTGGCCAGCTGCCAAAATAAACAAACAAAAATATTCCTGGAAGGTAGGTACAATTTCCATATCCATTTTACAGGTGAGGAAACTGGCTCAGAGATGTTCCATGTTCATTCAGGTTGTAGAAAGCACATACAAACATCCCACCTTGTACCCTGCATGCTCTTACAGCACACAACTTCTTTGCTCTTGGGAGATAGCTGCCAATTCCCCAAAGCCTCATAAATAAAGACCAGGACAACTGCCTGGGACAGGTCACTTACTCCCAGGGCCCTAAGTCCTATCAATAAACATGGCCTTTAAGCAACTCCACAGACAGCCCCTGAGCGAGGTGAAGGCGACCAGTGATTAACATCAGACACACCATGTTGCCCCAGGGCTCAGAGCAGTTCCCCAGCACAGGGGCCAGGTCTTTGTCTTTACCTAGTACAGGGTCTCACTCAGGGAACAGAGCAAAACCCACCGTGGCTCCCTGATGACGAGTGTGTGTGGCATGATGGGGAAAAGAAAATGGTTCTGGACTTAGGTTTGAATCCTGCTCTGCCAGTTACCGGCTGATTATCCTTTGGCAAGCCACTTGTAAAACGGAACTAACCACAACTGTGTTTTAGGGTTGTTGTGGGGCTGGATCAGCAAGTGTGTGCGTGTGTGTGTACCCTGCCTGCACAGTTCTGGCACATGGAAATCACCCGCCACCATGACTATATGATAATTCCTTGCTGCATCCCACCCTGAACCAGTGGTCAACACTGCTCCGCACAAGGAACTAGATTTCCAAAGCATCGGCAGAACCCTCCACTGGAGCCCAGTGAATAGGTGACCCAGAAAAGATACGCCCTGTTTTTTTTTCTCAGATACTCTGGAACACTCTGAGCTGCCTGAGAAGTCTGGACACCAAGGGACATATTACAAAGTAAACCTGGTATTGTTCTGGAGAGATGGCATTCACACTGTTGGCATGGTTACTATCTTGAGCTGGAGGAGCCACCTGCCCACAGACTAGTGTCACCCATATAGGATTTTAAATTTTTTTCCCTAATGCAGGCCACCTGCTGCCAAGATGACCTTACTGATCCCCAGCCAATGGTAATACCACCACCAGCAATAGCATCAACAGTGGCTCTTCTTTATGAATTACTGACTCTCTGCCTGGCTTAAGGATAAACATTTTATCCTCCTATACCAGTATTATCTCCAAATCCTTACTTGGAGGAAGGTTGTTATCCCCATTATATGGATGAGGAAACTGAGACCTGAAAGGGTCAGATGCTTGCAGTCATTCGAAGGCTCCCCTGCTTACACCAATTTTCTGCCATTCGCTTTGACTCCAGTGTGCTTTTGCTGATACCACATCCTGCCCAAGGCCGTTTAACCAACATCGGCCTGAGCACACAGATTTCAGGATCATCCAGAGCCTTCCGCCACTCTTTCAAAGCCCACCTTGGAAGCAGGCCAGCACCCAAGGCAGATTTTGGCATTAAGAAGTGCGAAAGTGTCCTGGTAGCTGCAGTCTGTGAGCTGGTTCTGTGAGCTGGTGGAGTTCAGAGCTCCGTTCACAGCACCCGCCCCCCTCAAGCTTGTTCAGAGGAGCTCAGCCCTGGGGAGAAGGCAAAGCTGTCACCTATGGAATTGCAGTAAAAATGAGGGCAAAAAAGGCTTTTGCTTCAGTTCTGCGGATGATCGGGGAGCTTGTGTTTCTTAGCAAGAATTTTCTAGATCCTTTGGCTTGAAACATCTGGATAATTGCCTCAAAGTTCTGCATGGTTCCCACTGGGTGGGCCCAGGTGGGAGGGGCTGTTGTGATCTAGGAAAGCTGGAGGACTGGGCCAGGAATGCCTTTACTTCACCTCTGAGTCTTGAATTTTTTATCTGTATAATGGGTGGTTGCACTGGTGGATGGCAAAGTACTTCCTTTTTCCAGTTCTGAAGGTCTAGGGTATTTTATCACTGGAAGATCATCAAACAATGGCATGACAACTCAAGGGGATAAAACTGGGATGTTTCAAAAGACAGGTGTTTGGACGGTGTCAAGACATGGAGGGAAGAAGGTAATACAATTCTACCACACAGCAGGCCACGGGGCAGCAGTCTGCCACTACACTCCCACTCAGTAAGGAGGAGTCCACACTACTGTTCCAATTTTACAGATGAGGAAACTGAGACACAGCAAGGTTAAGTGTCTTGCCCAACTGCAGCACGAAGAGCAGGGGACAGGAACCAGGATCCAGAACCACTCCATCTTCACTATTTTTCCCACTGCTGCCCCTGATCTTCTAAGAGCCTGAGAACATTCTTTTAGTTGTTGAGCTGTGAGCATAACTGTCTCAACTGCTGCTTAAAGTGTACCCTGGGATGTAAGGGAGAGGGTTGCTGAGTTTTCACCAACATTCCCTGCCAGGCAACTGTGAGAAAAAGCATCTTTTCCTCCCCGGTATGTTCATAGGAGGAAAGTAGATTGTTACAGCCTTCTGTCTTCTACCAGAGATGATGGTGGCAGGCTGGCCCCAACTGAGGAAACAAAGGGATCTGGGAGGACCAAAGCCACATAAGAAGGCTGACTCCAGTGCAGACTCAGCACCGAGCTACCCCTGGGGTTATGGGTAAAGACCTCTTCCTCCTCAAAATATACATGCTCCTTCACTTGGCCCTTCATCTGATCCTTGCCCATCTTTCTGAGGTCATCACCTTCTCCCTGGACATTGTTGGCCCATCAGGTTCCCAGAGTCTGCCCACAAGTTTATAGAATGTCCTTTCCCATCCTTCCACCTCATTCTCTGCTTTTTTTTTTTTTTTTTTTTAAAGATGACTGGTAAGGGGATCTTAACCCTTGACTTGGTGTTGTCAGCACCACGCTCACCCAGTGAGCCAACCGGCCATCCCCATGTAGGGATCCGAATCCGTGGCCTTTGTGTTATCAGCACCACACTCTCCCAAGTGAGCCACGGGCCGGCCCTCATTCTCTGCTTTTTAAGTCCTTTAACACTCAGCTGAAATGTTACCTCCTCTACAGAGCCTTCCCAGTTTCTCCAATAGGAAGAACCCTCACCTTCCACCTACTCCCATTGTGACTGTGGTATCTGCCATCTGCATAGAGTAACAGCAGTAGTGTATTTGTCCATTTCTTTCTTTCTTTTTTTTTCCCTAAAAGATGACTGGTAAGGGGATCTTAACATTTGACTTGGTGTTGTCAGCACCATGCTCACCCAGTGAGCTAACCGGCCATCCCTATATGGGATCCGAACCCGTGGCCTTGGTGTTAGCAGCCCCACACTCTGCCAAGTGAGCCATGGGCTGGCCCTATTTGTCCATTTCTGTTGCTTATAACAAAGTACACGGAACTGGGTACTTTGTAAGAAAACAAAATTTATTGCTTACAGTTTCCGAGGCTGGGAAGTCCTAAGTCCAGGGAACACATCTGGTGAGGGTCTTCTTGGTGGTAGCTTTACAGCAATGCAGGGGTCTCACGTGGCAGAAAATGGCAGAGCAAAGAGAGAGAGATAGCTCCTCATGCACTCTCCTCATTAAGCTCTCAGAACCACAACCATGACCATCATTTTTAATCCATTCACTAGGCATGGTCCTCAGAAACTAATCACCTCTTCAAGGCCTCACCTTTCGATTACCGTAATAGGATTTCCCTCTTAACAGTCACAGTGGGGATCAAGCTACCAATACATAAAATTTGAGGACACAGTCCATATCAGGTAGGATTGATGTTTATTGGCCAGCTACTAGGGGTCGAGCACTATGTTATGTCATTTAATATAATATATGATCTCACTTAATCCTCACAACAACTATTCCTCTTATACCCATTAAACAGATGGAGAAACTGAAGCTCGGAGAGCATCCTCTTACCCAAGGTCCTAGTAGAGGAAGAGTTAGGATTTGAATGCAGGTCTTCCTGACTATAAAGTTCATGCTCTGTGTCACTTACACCACCTGCTTCCCACTTCCTTAGGAAGCTACTATTTCCCTTGCAGAACGTAAGCACCAAAGGATAGGGCCTGTGTATTTCATTCATTGTCTGAGCCCCTGGGATGCCTGGCTGAGTGTCCTGCACCTCTCCATGAATAATGAATTGAGTCCGATTACACCTTCTGCATATTACAGAAATCCCACCATTAGAGCCCTCTTTGTGAGTGCCAAGGTCTGTCCGTCTTTCTTCTTTTTCTTTTCCTTTTTTTTTTTTCCCCAGGAAGGGGAACACCTTAAGTCAGCTGACAGCTAACTGATTGACATTTGAGTGAAAGATTTTAAAAACGGAGGGAGTAAGGCGGAGGAAGGCAAGATTGCGAGAGCTGGGAGGGAGCTGAAAGGAGAAGGGAGTCCCAGGTCAAATTTGGCCAACTTGCAGTTACTCTGAGCACAAGATTGGGAGTTACCAGACCCAGCCTAAAATCCCAGCCCTTCCACAGTAGCTGAAGGAAACCTGGGCAACATGCTGCACCTTTCTGAGCTTCAGTTTCCTCTTCCATAAAAATGGACATTTTGCAATAGTCCCATCCTTGATAGACCCTCTGGGCTGTTGCCAGGAGGAATAAGGGAGGAAATGGGTACTGCTTGCCAGGCACTCATGACAGTGCTGTTACCTCCTTTAAATGGAGATAGTTGGAGAATCAGCCCAACCTGAAATGCCCTCCCCATAACATCACTGGACTCTGAAAGCCTGGGAGCAGCAGGAAACTCACAGAATCTCAGACTCATAGTAAAAATCTTGGAGACAATTCAGTTTGACTTTCTTACTCCAAGAGGCAGCACAAGGAAGTGGACTGATGGACGGCTCTACCAGCCTGGCTCCAAATCCTGCCTCCACTTGCTAACTGTGTAGCCTTATGCCTGGCACTTTGCCCCTTTCAGACTGGCTCCTCATCTTTAATATGGAATTAAAAGCAGTTTCTCTGCCTCAGCATTGTTGGGAGGATCAGAGACCCAGACGTTGACAATGGTCATTCAGCTGGCCCTTTGGGGAACTGAGGCTCAGAGACAAAATTAATTTACCCACAGTCACACTGCAGGTTAGCAGCAGAACCAAGACCGCTCTAATCTCCCAAAGCCCAGGTCTGGGCTTATCCTCAGACAGCAGTGACCTTATCTCAAAGAAGGCTGAGACTGCCCTTGGAAATGCAGCCAAGGAATTCATGCTGGGATCACTGGTGGGATTCTGTCTCATGGAGCTGAAATAACTGCTTGGGTTGCCTGTGGCTGGAGTGTGGCAGAAAGCCCAAGTCAGAGCCTGGGGTCGTGTGTCCAACCTGGGATCTAACCTACAATATAACCCTGGACATGTCACATCACCTCTCTGAGCCTCAGTTTCTCTGCTCACTAAATAGGGGAAAGAATTTCTAGCAGAGTGAAGGAAAACATTGAGCTATTTTTGGAAGAGCTACCTTGAGCTTTCACTGTGAATCTCACTATGCATCCAGCCCTGTACTATTGTAGCAGTGGCTTCATTTAGTCCTCATTGCAACCCTGTGAGGTGGAACCCAATTTGCAGAGAAATGGCTAGGAAGGGGTAGAACCAGTATCTGAGCTCCCATCCCATTCCCTCTGCCTGAAACCTCTGCCCCTTCTCTTTCCCTCCCTAACTCGGGCTCCTTCTTCAGGTTCCAGCATAACTGTGACTTCTTTTGGAAGGATCCCTTGGCCTCAAGCTGGGGTAGGCACCTGCCCTGGCCAACAGTGCTGAGTTCCTTCCTCTCCTCTACCAGATGGGGAGCTCCATGAGGCAAAGCCCTTGTCACGCTCACAGCTGTATCCCAGAGCCTAGCACTGTGCTTGGCATACAGCAGTTGCCCAACAAATTCTTGCCAAATGACTAAATGCACTGTCCCAGCATCAGAATGCCACCCAGGACTAGGGAGAGCCAGGGAGCTCAGAGGAAATCTTTTGGACTCCTGCTACCCCTTACATTAGCAGCATCTTCTCCAAGTCCTGACAGCAACCCTCCTGGGACACCATCTGAGCCAGCTGAATTCCAGTCACTGCTTCACCTTGGAAAGGCAGCCACAGCCCTCACCAAGCAGCCCAGTAATTGACAGCCCAGCTGTGCCAAAAGCTGCCCTGTTAATATTTAATGTGGCCTTCACTGCAGCAGAGCTGCAGGCCAGAAGAGCTGGAGAGGCCCTGCAGAGTCTCCAAGGGGTCGTGGGAAGGGCACAGATGGGAAAGGGCTTTGTACACAGTAAAACCCTCAGCAGATGAGCGTGATGCCGACCCATTTTAGTCCCTGGCTTAACTCGGAAAGAGCCAGGACAGCATGTGCCTACAGTGGGACAAGAAGACTGCTGACTGAGCCCAAGCACTAAATACATGGAGGATTAGGGGCTCCCCAGGGACATTTCCTGGAGACAGTAGGAGGACAGAGCACTGGCGCCAGCCAGACCTGGACTCCACTCCAGGTTGGTCTTGAGCAGCTGTGTGACTGGAGCAGCAACTGTATTGCTGAGCCCCAGTTCTCTTATCGGTGAAATGGGGATAATACCTTCCTCGTGGGGCTGCTGTGAGGATTAAATGAGACAAGTGATGTAGAGGACCTAGCTTAGCACATAGTAGGCCCTCAACAAATGCTGAGTCCCTTCTCCCAAACCAGGTGTGGAACCTTAGGTTGGAGAGAGAAGACATGGGGGCTTTTCATGCATTGATTGGCCACAGTAATGGCAGAAGGGAAGAAGGAGGGAGGAGACACAGGAAGGATGACGTTGGAGCCAAACATCTTGGGTTTGGATTTGTCACCATGGTGGGCCCACACCTGGAGAGATGTCAGAGAGAGGATGGGCAGAGAGACCCAAGATGACAGAAGCAGAAGGGCCCTTATGGACAATCTCTCTGATCATCTGACCCCACTTGACAGATGACAACATTGATGGTCTGGGAGGGAGGAGACTAGTCCAGAGGCTCATATGGCAGAGCTGGGGTCTGACCTGGTCTGCAGTCCCCTGGGGCTTCATCAGCTAAGGGGTTTATGCAGATGTGTTGGCAGACATGATGAGATGCCCCCATTCACTGTGGCAACCTCCATTTCTATGGCCTGGACAATAGCAGGAACCTCATCCCCAACCCTTCCTGCTCTCCCTCTAGTCTATTTTCCTACAAATCCTGGGAGCTCCCCAAAATAAAAATCTGACCATGTCACCTCCCTGCGTAAAACCCTTCCATGAGCCCACACTTAAGGGCACCAGAGAAAATATTGGAGGCCCAGTTAAAACTGAATTTCAAATAAATAATGTTGAGTAATGTTTTAGTATAAGAATGTCCCAGATATTACATGCACATATTTATACTAAAAAAATTACTTATTTATCTGAAATTCAAATTTAACAGGACAACCTGTATTTTTATTTGCTAAGTCTGGCAGTCCTATGTACATTGCCCTCAGAAAAAATGTCGGAGCCTTTAGTTGGCCCAGGAGGCCCATTTTGGCCCCAAGTTCATCCCTCCCTCTCTTCCACGTGGACTCTGCTTCAGACACAACTTTTTGCCTTGACTTGAGAATCCCAGGCTCTCCCTCCCCTCTCTGGCCTTTGCAGATGTTGTTCCTCCCACTGGGACCCTCTCGGTACCTTCCACTCCTTCCACTGCCCCACTATGCTTGACCTGATGCATCCTTTAGGTCTCTGAAGCATCTTTGCTTCTTCCTGGAAGCCTGCCTGGTTTTCCAGGCCTACATAGTGCTTCCTCTGGGTCCCCTCAGTGCCTTTGGCAATCTGTCTGTCCTGTTTACGTGGCATAGAGTAGGGGTTCAGCAAACATTTGTTGCATTGAATTGCTAAATTCCACAGCCCCTCCCACTTCCCCTAGCAACAGTTTCCACTCCTTAAGCCAAATCCGTGCCCCACAAGGCTTTGTTGGAATCCCATCTCCTCCAGGCCTTCCCTGGGCCCCACAATCCTCCCAGCTCTTTTCTTCTGAGATGCACCTGGTATGTCTCAGTCACCATCTGGGGCAGTGAACAATCTTTGCATCCCATAAGCTCAGCAAGATCAGCAGCTTACACTCTCCTCCTGTACCTGCGGTGCTGAGCACTGTGCCTTCCTGCCAGATAGTGCTCAGCAAACCCTGGGGAGCTTGGAGGATGAAAACCAAGCTCCTGTGTTTGATTCTCCTCCCACCCAGTGGCTGATAACCAAAATCCTAAGCCTGCCCTGAAGCAAAGCCTCTTACAGCTTTTATGCCTATAAAGGTGGCAGGGAGGTATCCTTAGTTCCCACTTCATACAAGTAAACTGAGGAAGTGGAGGAACCCATTGTTCAAGGCTCAGGTCTCTGGACTTAATCCTACCTCAGGGCCTTTGCACCTGCTATTTTTCTGCCTGGAACACTCTTCCCGAAGATCTTTACCTGGATGATGTGGCAGATTAAAGAAGGCCACGGATACTTTGCTGCTTCCCCCATTGATGGAATTCGGATGTGTTGTCCCCGCCAAAACTCATGTGGAAATTTCATCTCCAATGTGGCAATGTTGGAAACTGATTGAGTCATGGGGGTGGATCTCTCATGAATGGATTAATGCTCTCCCTGGGGGAGGGGGGATTAATGAGTGAGTTCTCGCTCTGTTAGTTCTTGTGAGAACTTGTTGCTTAAAAAGACCCTGGCACCTTCTCTCTCTCTCTCTTGCTTCCTCTCGCCATGTGATCTGCTTGTACCCGCTGGCTGCCTGCCACTTTCCACAAAGAGTAGAAGCAGCCTGAGGCCCGTGCCAGATGCAGCTGTCCCAGAATCATAAGCCAAATAAACCTCTCTTCTTTATAAATTACCCAGTCTCAGGTATTTCTATTATAGCAACACAAAATGGACTAAAACACCCATCAAGAGGTGGCATCTCTTTCTCCACCCCTTGAGTACACGCTGAACTTGTGACTTGCTTTGGCAGGAGAATGTGGCAGAAATGACCCCCTATAAAATCGAGATTCTAGGCCTCAAGAAGTCTTGCAAGCTTCTGCCTTCACCTTCTTGGAATGCTGCTCCTAGACCACCAAGTAAGGCAGCCAGTCCAGCTAACTGGAGAATGAGAGGCCATGTGACAGGGAGCAAGTTACCGCAGCCAACAGCCAGCACCAACTACGAGCTGTGTGAGTGAGGCCTTCTTGGACCTTCTAGCCTAGCTGTGCTGCCAGCTGAATGCAGCCTCATGTGTCACCAGTAGAAATCAGCAGAGGAACACCCAGGCCACCACAGAAATAATGAATAGTCATTTTTAGCCACAGAGTTTGGGAGGTTGTCACACAGCCACAGATAACATACAATCGAATCCTCCTGATTCAGGCCTTTCCTGATCATTGTGGCTAAAATAGCAACCCCCGACCCCAAGCCCATACCCTACAGGCCACGCTGGTCTCTGTCTATCCCATTATCCTGTTTCATCCTGTACAAGGCATGTATCACCATCTGATATCACAACATATTCACTTATGGACTTATTGCCCATCTCCTCCACTAGGCTGCAGGTCCCATGAAGGCAGGGACCATAGTGGTTTGTTCCCTGCCATCTCCCTAGTGCCTATGTAGTGTCTGGCACAGGCAAGATGCCGCAAATTGTTGTTGGTAGAGAAATTGTGTGCCTGCCCCTTGCTGGTGTGGCATTTGCTGGATGGGGGCAAAGCGGCAGGTGTGACCTCCTGCCTGGTCATGTCCTCCAAAACTGGTGCCCTTGGGAGGGCAGGAGGGCAGGCCAGGTGGCTGGGCTCTATTTCAGGGGCAAGAGCTTCAGGGAGCCCAAGTTGAACAGGAAGAAAAGAAACTGCCAAGATGTTCATTCTCAGCAGGGGCTCAGATTCACACCAAGGAAGTCACCGGGGTTTCTATCCTCCAAGTCATCTGATTACCAACAGCCCAGCCA
The DNA here is from genome assembly GCF_027409185.1 of Cynocephalus volans. Classification (NCBI taxonomy): domain Eukaryota; kingdom Metazoa; phylum Chordata; class Mammalia; order Dermoptera; family Cynocephalidae; genus Cynocephalus; species Cynocephalus volans. The sequence continues at coordinate 206,048,384 of NC_084461.1, forward strand.
TGCCCTTCTGCAAGATCATAAAGCCAAGAAACTGGGCAATGGGAGACAGCATTGGGGATACTGAGTCACTTCCTGGGGGCCAACTATTTCCAGGTTCCTCATACAAAGCTAGTCCTCAGAGTCTGCTTTTTCAAGTGCCAAGAAGTTGATGCAGCTACAGCCTCAATTGAGGAAAAAATGTGTACCCAAGAGCAAAAGACTCAGCTCTGGGATGCCTCTTTGAGCTACCATTCTGCATTCTGAGGAAGCAAAGAGAGCATCACTGTGATTTGAGCCAGGCTACTTTCAAGTCAGGCAGCCTCATGCTGGAATTCTGGCCCCACTACTGTGTGACCTTGGGCATGCTGCTTAACTTTCCTGAGCAGCAGTTTCTGCATCTATAAACAGTGGACAATGAAGACCTAAGGTTGTGATGAGAATTCCATGAGATCGTGTATGCTCAGCACAGATTCAAGCACACAGAAACAGTTCAACTGATTGTAGTTCAGCTTATGAGTATTTCTTCACCAGTATATGGGGGAGTGGGGAAGAGCAAGGTTTGCAGTTAAACATGGACCCTGTCTGGGGACCAGAGCCACACTTAGGAGTTGCCTGGCAGGGACTAGGGTTATGGTGTGAAACCCTTGGTCCACATCGGAGTGTCTGATTGTAATTAACTTCTCTAACAGATGAGAGGACCCCTCAGAGCAGCCCTCCAACCCTCCTGGAGGGCCCCTGGTATGGATAAGTCAATAGTTAGGAGGTAGAGCCCTGACAAGGATTCAGGAGTCCTGGGTTGAAGGCCCATCTCTGGCACTAATATGCTGTGTGACAAGGAACAAATTACTTGCCTTCTCTGGGCTTTGGTGTCCTCATCTATAAAACAGGTCATTCATCCCTGATTTACCAAACTCATAAGGTTGTTGAGATGATCAGGGAACTTAGATGGGAGAGTGCTTTGAAAAGATTAGCTGTTTGACAAATAAAAGGGGAATAGCTATTAAAACCCAAAGGACCCCTCGATTCTCTAGCAAGGGCCTTCTAAAGGCTCTAAGTTGGGCAATAGAATATGGGCTAAAATCCTGACTTGCAAGTGGGCATGACTTTAGGCAAACGAGTTAACCTCTGGCACTGCCAGAGGCTTGGTTTTTCTTCTATAGGAGACAGGAGCCCTGGGGCAAGAGAAGGGCTCAGAAGATGCTGCAAGATACAGGACAGACAAGATGAGGAGGAGAAACCCACCAGCCTCCCAAATCCCTGGGCAACCAGGGAGGAGTGTTCTCCACCTCACTGTGAGCTTAGGTGGTGGCTGTCTGTTTCTTTTCCATTCCCTATAAGCAGCCCTGTGGATCTCAGCCCATCCCAGGTAGATGGTGACTCAAGTCATTCTGCAGAGACTGGTCCCTCTGCCTCTGTTGCTATGGCACTGCAGCACATCCTAGCCAATCAGGAAGGAGATGGGTATCTGAGCCTCTGTTGCTAAAGCTGGAGCAGAACACCTAGCCAATGGGAAGAGCAGCAGCAGAGTGGAGCCACCAAGGAAACCTCAGCAGTGAGGTTCAAACTATGTTTTTGTCTCCATGTCTCATTTGCAGGGGGTAGGCTGGGTTTTCTGCATTCCTTTTTTTTTTTTTCTTTTGCAAAGAGCATCTTGCAGCCCCCGGAGGACATTCAGGAGTCACAGCAGGGGTCCATGACAAGGGTCAGGAAGGACTCCACCTTAGCAGGGCATGGTGTCAGAAGATCCCTTCATCATTCTCCCTCTAGATGCTCAGCATCACCTGTGTCTGTGATCTTAGCCCATCCCCACAGGTCTACCTGGCCCCGTCTGTCCTAGGAAATGGCTGTGCCTTACAGAAAAATCCCTACTCCTAAAGTAAGAAAAGAAACATGGGGCTCACCCCCAAAGGGTGCTCTTCTGCCCTACAGCTTTGTGGCTTTGGACAAACTGTTTAACTTCTCCTCCTAAGTGCAGGGTAGCGCAGAAGGATTGAGATAAGGGTCAGACACAGGAGTGGTCTTGCCTCATAAAATTAGAAGATTGGGCAAATGCGCTCTGTGATCTTTCAGATCTCACATTCCAGACTTAATGCTTTTTCAGCTTTAGGCTCTGGGTTTATCATATATGGCTTTAATTATGTTGAAATACTTTCCATCTATACTTAAATTGTAGAGAGTCTTTATCCAGTCAGCCTGTGTGTGTCTTTTGATTGGGGAATTTAATCATTTTACATTAAGAGTTGTTATTGCAAAGTGTTGATTTAATCCTAGCATTTTATTGATTTTTGTTCGGATGTCTTAAGTGTCTTTTGTTCCTTTCTGATTTACTGGTTGTTTTCTGTATTTTTTGGTTCCTTGGGTTGTAGATAAACTTTTTTTTCTCATCATTGTTGCCATTTTTATTTTACTAGTGGGTTTTGATTTTTCTTGGGTTTTTATGGCAGTAGTAATTATTTTTCAGGTACCAACCCAGTACTACCTTTAGAATTTCTTGTAAGGGTGGTCGTGTGGTAGCGAACTACAGCAGTTTTTGTTTGTCTGAGAAATATACCATTTGCCCTTCATTTCGGAAGGATAGACTTGTGAAGTAGAATATTCTTGGCTGCAAATCTCTGTCTTTTAGTATTTTTTTTTTCTGACTGGTAAGGGGATCGCAACCCTTGGCAAGGTGTGGTCAGCACCACGCTCAGCCAGTGAGTGCACTGGCCATCCCTATATCGGATCCAAACCTGTGGCCTCAGCGCTACCAGCACTGCACTCTCCCGAGTGAGCCACGGGCCTGGCCCTGTCTTTTGGTATTTTGAATATATCATCCCATTCCTTTCCGGCTTTTAGGGTTTGTGATAAAAAATCTGATGTTAGTCTGATTGGGGCTCCCTTATAGGTGATTTGATGCTTCTCTCTCACAGCTTTTAAGATTCTCTCTTTGTCTTTGAGTTTGCCAATTTGACTATAACATGTCTTGAAGAAGACCTTTTTGAGTTGAATACAGTTGGGGATCTTTGAGCTTCCTGAATCTGAAGATCTATGTCTTTTCCTATACCTGGGAAGTTTCCTGCCACTATTTTGTTGAATATGTTTTCAATGCAATCTCCCTTTTCCTCCCCTTCTGGAATACCCATGGCTTGGATATTTGAGCATTTAAGGTTGTCTGATAACTTTCTTAGATTTTCTTCAATGTTTTTAATTCTTTTTTTTTTTTTTTGTCTGCCTGTGTTATTTCAAACAGCCCATCTTCAAGGTCAGAAGTTCTCTCTTCTGCTTCTGCAAGCCCGCTGGTTAAACTCTCTGTTGTGTTTTTTTATTTCATTGAATGAATTCTTCAGCTCGACCATCTCTGCTACATTCTTTTTGAGGGCATTGACTTCCTTGTACATTTCTTCTTTCAGGTCCTGTATACTTTTCCTCATTTCATTGTGTTGTCCAGCTAAGTATTCTTGTATCTCATTTAGTTTCCTTAGAATTGTCACTCGAAATTCCTTGTCAGAACTTTCAAGGGCTTCTTGTTGTATAGAATCTATGAGACTGACGCGCTACCTACTGCGCTAACGAGGCACCTGTTGTATAGAATCTAGAGCTTGAGAGTTATTACCCTTTGGTAGTGTACTTTCTTGATTTTTAATATTTCTGGTATTTTTCTTTGACGTTTAGTTATTATTGCCAGTGATTTTGTGGTTCACTGGTTTGACACTATTGTCTGTCTAGGATGCTGCTGGGGCTGCCAATTTGGCACGGCTGCCTCAGTGTCTGCTCAGTCACCCACTGGCAACTCGGTGCGTGGTTGCCTCAGGTCTTGGGCCTCTCCAGGGAGGCACCTCTCTGGTCAGTGCACACTCGGCAGGGCTGGGGATGGAGTCCAGCGGCAGTGAGGCCTACCTGCTCAGTCATGCGTTGGCACTGCAGGATGTGTGGTCTTTGTGGATCTCAGGCCTCTCTGGTGGGTGTGTCTCTTATCAGTGCACACTCAGCTGGGCTGGGGATGGATTGGGGTGGCAGAGAAGCCTACCTGCTCGGTCGTGCACTGGCACCACGGGGTGTGTGGTCTCCACAGATCTTGGGCCTCTCCAGCGGGGCACCTCTCTGGTCGGCATGCACTCAGCTGGGCTCTTCATTTGGATATTTTAAATCTTTTTTTTCTCCCCTTTTATTGGTCATCTTTGGTGTTTTTTGGTTTTTTGAGGTGGAAAGATATAGTCTCTTTCTCTCTCTCATTTGCACTTTCCTTCTACCAGTGGGTTTTGTTCTTTCATGTGTATTTATTTGTGGTAGTGATTATTGTTTCTCATATTCCAGGTGGAGGACTCTCTTGAGGATTTCCTGTAGGGCTGGTCATTTGGTCGTGAACTCCTGTGGTTTTTTTTTTTTGTGTGTGTGTGTGTGTGTGGGAAATTCACAGTTTTCCCCTCATTTCTGAAGGGTAGCCTTCCTGGGTATAGTATTCTTGTCTTGCAGTTTTTTCTTTTAGTATTTTGAATATGTCATCCCATTTTCTTCTAGTCTGTAGTTTCTGTTGAGAAGTCTGCTGTTAGTCTGATAAGGGGCTCCCTTATAGGTGATTTGACACTTTTCTCTTGTTTCTTTTAGGTTCTCTCTTTGTCTTTGAGCTTTGCCAGTTTGCCTATAATGTGTCTCAGAGAGGATCTTTTTCAGTTGAATCTGTTTGGGGATCTTTGAGCCCCCTGGATCTGAAGGTCCGTGTCTCTCTCTATACCTGGGAAGATTTCTGTTATTATTTCATTGAATAGGTTTTCCATGCCTTTTCATTTCTCCTTCTCTTCTGGAACACCCATGATTCGAATGTTTGTGCACTTACGGTTTTTAGCTCTCAGATTTTTTTTAATTTTTAAAAAATTCTTTTTTCCATTTTTTTTTTGTCCACCTGGGTTATTTCAAAGAGATTATCTTCAAGATCAGAAATTCTTTCTTCTGCTTGTTCTAGCCTACTGCTTAAGCTATTGGTTGTGTTTTTTTATTTCATTGAGTGAATCTTTCAGTACCATGAACTCTGCTACATTCTTTTTTAAGGTATTAATCTCTTTGTAAATTTCCTCCTTTATAGCCTGTATTTTTTTTCTCATTTTATCATGTTGTCTAACTGAGTCTTCTTGTATCTCAGTGAGTACCCTTAAGATTATTGCTCACAATTCCTTTTCAGTCATTTCAAGGTTTTCCTGCTTTATAGGCTCTGGTATTTGAGAATTACTGTATTCTTTTGGTGTTGTCATATTTTCTTGGGTTTTCATATTTCTAGTATCCCTATATTGCTGTCTGGTCATCTGGTAGAGCAGTTGCTTCTTCTATTACTCTGGAATGGGCTTTGAGGAGAGAGACATTCTCTTCTTTTTCTGATCTCTTTGGTTGCTCTCCTTGTATCAATGCAGTCGAGTCTCTGGTGGGTCTCCTGTATGGTGGCTGTGGCTACAGCTGTAGTGTCAAGCTGCTTTTGTGACAGTTGTGGTTGTGGCTATGGCTTTGGTAGACCACCCACATGGAAGTGGTATTTTTTCCATCCTCTCTTGCCTGCTTCTAGGTGGGAGGGTGCCACCCTTGGCTCCTGCCTAGGACCCTGGGTGCCACTTTCTTGCCTGCTTCCAGGCAGAGGGGGCAGGCTGCCCTCAGCTCCTGTCTAGGACCATGGGTGCTGTTGTCTTGCCTGCTTTTGGGCAGAAGCTTTGATTTTTGCATGTTGGTTTTGTATCCTGCAGACTTACTGTATTTGTTTATCAGTTCTATCAGTTTTTTGGTGGAGTCTCTATGGTTTTCTACATACAGGATTATGTCATCTGCAAACAGATAATTTTATTTCTTCCTTTCTGTTTTTTTTTTTTTTAAAGATGACCAGTAAGGGGATCTTAACCCTTGACTTGGTGTTGTCAGTACCATGCTCTCCCAGTCTCCCAGTGAGCTAACCAGCCATCCCTATATGGGATCCGAACTTGCAGCCTTGGTGTTACCAGCACCACATTCTCCCGAGTGAGCCATGGGCTGGCCCTATTTCTTCCTTTCTGATTTGGATGGTTTTACTTTCTTTTTCTCACCAAGTGAGAAAAGCCAAGTTACTTCTCACCTAATTGCTCTGGCTAGGGCTTCCAGTAGTGTTTTTAATAAAGGTGGAGAGAGTAGGCATCCTTGCCTTGTTCTAGATCTTAGAGGAATAGCTTTCATTTCTTTCCGTTGCTTATGATGTTCGCTGTGGGCTTGTCATATATGGCCTTTATGGTGTTGAGTTAATTTCCTTCTATTACCTGTTGTGTTCAGGGTTTTTGTCATGAAAAGGTGTCGACTTTTGTCAAATGCTTTTTCTGCATCTTTTGAGATGATCATGCAATTTAAATCCTTTATTTTATTAATGTATTTTATCACATTTATTTATTTGCACATGTTGAAATATCCTCTCATTCCAGAGGTAAATCTCACTTGGTCATGGTGCATGATTCTTTTAATGTGCTGTTGAATTTGGTTTGTTTGATATTTTTGCTTGATATTATTTTATTTGATAAATATTTTGTTTGATGAATATTTTGTTTGCTAATATTTGGTTTATTTGATAATATGTTTCATAATATTTTGTTGGGGATTTTTGCATCTATGTTCATCAGGCATATATAGTTTTCTTGTCTTGTGATGTCTTCATCTGGTTTTGGTATTAACATGATTCTGGCATCATAAAATGAGTTTGAAAGTGTTACCTTTTCTTCTATTTTTGGAAGAATTTAAGAAGGATTAGTATTTGTTTTTTAAATTTTTGGCAGGATTCACTTGTAAGTAAACTGGTTCTGGACTTTTTTAGGGGAGCAGGGGGAGGTGTTTAATTACTAATTAATCTTGTTATTTGTTATTGGTGTTACTGGTGTGATTGGTCTTTTCAGACTGCCTATTCTTGATTCAGTCTATGTGGGTGCATGTTTCTAGGGATTTATTTTTTTATTTTAGGCTGTTCAATTTGTTGGTGTGTAACTATTTATTATAGTTTTTTAATAATCTCTTTTATTTCTGTGTCATTGATTGCAATGTCTTCTTTTTCACTTCTAATTTTGTTTATTTGAGTCTCCCACCTTTTTTTCTTAGTCTAGATAAGGATTTGTCAATTTTGTTTGTATTTTCAAAAAGCCAAATCTTAGTTTCATCAATTTTTCTATTCTTTTTCTATTTTTATTCTCCTGATTTCTGCTCTTTAAAAAAAATTTTAGTGCTTCCTTTCTTCTGCTAACTTTGGGCTTTGTTCTTCTGCATTTGGTCCTCGATGTGTAAAGTTAGGTTGTTTATTTGAGGTCATTCTTCTTTTTTTTTTTTTTTAAACAAAATTCACATTTTATTTAGATTGAAATAAACTATACAAAATTGATTTTCCTCACCAAAAATAACAGCAATATTTTCTGTATTATTTCTAGATAAACCACAAAACACTTTAGGCTTTTCAGGTTTTGCTTACAAATCAAGATGAGGCAGTAGATATAGTCATGGAAAAAGACAGAAGAAAACAGACAAGTCAGTTATCAGTATCCATGGCCTCTGATTCTGTCTTGACCATGAAGCACAAGTGTTCAACATATACCTGCTAAAAAGCATATGGAGATGTAGGCTCAACAAAGGAATGTAAACAGTAACCACCAGATGAGGAACAATGGCAGGCTCTTCCATTTGAACTTCAACTGTAACTTGTTCCTCTAAGTTTATTTGGTAAAGACAAAATCTACACTGAAATCCTTATTTGGCGAATTCACAAGTTTCTCTCTCTGTTAATTCCCTTAACTGTCCATTACAGATTTTCAACAACATACTTAAAACTCCCACTAGTCAAAGGTCAATTGTGGGTTTCAATGTAACATTTTATCAAATGTATTCCTTCCTCCCACACCTCCTTAAAATTTATTTCTTCAAAGAATTTATAACCCAATACCTGACAAATGGATCCATGGTGATAATAAATGTTATGTCTAAAAGGACTTATCTAAAACAATTCCAGAGTACCATTAGCAGAGATCACAGAGAAGTGAAACGTGGCACTTTCAATGCTATCTTCTGGAAGAACAGATAGGTTTTCAAAGCATGAGAGTTCAAACAGGGGCCATTTAAATAGGAAGATTATCAATGGCTAACGTACTCAATAGGAGGCCCACAGGCAAAGATATTCAGTGGTTAAGTGGCCTACATACACCTTACAGATATTCTTCCAAATATCAAACATAAGAGAAAGCTTATTTTTAAAGTCTCTTAGGTATTTTCAATGGTTTCTGAATTATCTGTAGGAAGCTCTGGCTTAGTTGTATAGAGTTTGATATATGTGTCCACCATTAAATCCAGATCATGTTTTATATCAAAATTTATGTTAAGCAAAGCCAAGTTACTTGAACTTTGGTCTGTCAAAGTGTTCCTCAAGTATGCTTTGAGATGCTTTCGTCCATTTTCATAGCGCTCATTCTCAACCTTCATCACAGGAAGACTACATAGGACCTTCAGCAATGCATACACATTAGGGAAAAACTTGATGTCAGGCAGATGGAGGGCTTCATAAATGGTGGATGGAAGTTCTATATCTTTCCCTCTGTGTTTCCATTTGATTCTCCAACAATGAAGCTCGGCTGAGAGTGTGTCAGGATTGGGTAAGTCACTTCTGTACATGTCAGCATGGTGTTCTTCTGATGTATTGAATTTCAGCTGTCTCATGACTGAGGGTACCAGAGATAAGCATTTAAGAGCTTTGAGGTGCTGTTCTGAGAATATATCTTTAAATTCCTGAATAATATGCTCCACTGTTGGAACACTTAGGGTTTCTTTGTAGTAACTCTCAGAGGTTAGGTGAGATTCCAAGTTACCTTGCTGAGCTTGCGGAATTTCCCAGGGAGTTTCATTTGAATATCAAGTTTGGTTGCCAAATTTGTGGCTTCCTCAAACCAAAACTCATGATAAACTTCAATATTTTCCATCACTTCATTGAGTGAATGCAGTACTGCAGTTAAGCTACTGGCTGCAAAAAAGACATCAGAGGTTTGTCCCTGGAGATTTTTTCCCAAAGGCTCTTGAAAAAGAGAGGACATTTTTAAGAACAACAATGGTAACAACAAAATCAAAATCTGTTATTGCACTATAGAGTACAAATGCTCGGCCAGCTATACAATTATTCTATCTAATACTTGAGTCACTATTTATACCATCTAAACATAAAACAAGTGCTTGCAGGAGGTCCACTAAAATTTCAAAAGCATCATGCCTGCCTGTCCACTGAGAATGGCAAATTTCCTTCAGTTCTCTACTCCTTTCTTCACTGTTCCGAAAAAGAACAGAAATCACATTGTCAAGTTCTAAAAGCAGTGGTGGTGATTGATGGAAAAAAGAACAAACTTCCTCAATTGTTCCCAGTGCAACAGATACTCCCATAACAGGGACTGATTTTGCCAACCACATATTTAAGGCACAGGAAGAGCAAAGTGTGTAGATAGCTTGGGGATATTTCTCTAAAAGTCTAGAAGCAACAACTTTCATTTTGGAAGAAAATCCACTGGACACAATGTAAGCTTGGCCACAACAATAATCCGTGTTTAGGCCCCACTTCTCAGTTACTGTAGTGTGAAATTTCACAGCCAAAATTTCTGCATCAGCTTCATAAGGCAGGAAGCCCACAAATTCCTCTCGCAGATTATGAGATTCATCAACAAACCTCACCAACACAGGTAGGTGCTCCTCTCCTGCTATGTCCACTACATCATCAGTGATAATAGAAAAGAAGTGTGAGTCTCTTACTTCCCTGAGAGTTTCTTCCCAAATACAGCTCTCACAGATCTCCAGCATCTGTTTCTGCTGTGTTTTCCAACAGAGCAACGTGTTAACTGCTCTTGTCTCAAAGCGCTTTCTCAGGACCTCTTCACCAGAGTTTATCCAGCACTCCAGCAGTGCTTGAAAGTTATCAGGAGTAAAGAGACTTTCTGGGATTTCATCAGCCTCAAGTCCATCCAGAGGTATGTTTTGTTTTCCCATAAGAATCAAAATTTCAAATAGAGATTTTAAGTATTCTTTGTTTTCCTTCTCTTCAAGGGTTAGAGGTAAGATATCGTCATCGTGTTCTTCACCTCCTTCTTCTGCACTGGGGTTCTGAGCATTACTGTTGTTGGTTTCTTTACGTTTTTGTTCCTGTTCAGAAGTTTCACCAATTTTTTTGTTTTAGTGTCCTGATTTCATCTTCACTCAATTCTTTTATTCGTTTTCTGTGTCTACTATGTGGATTGTTCAAATGACTGGTAAGATCAAATATTGCTGGTATTGCATTATCTCGAAGAACTGTCCTATAAGGACTAGTTCTACAGATCATAGAAGTCTCAAAGTATTTGGCACATAATCGATAATGTTTATTGAGTTGATCAGGTGTTTTATCTTCTAAGCCTGCTCTCCTCCAATTTTCCACCCACTTCTGGCATCTGGTCGGATCCCGCGGGAACCTGAAGAAGGCCAGGTCAGACTGCGTGCTCTTCTGCGTGCAGTTGGGGGCAGCGCAGAAGTTCGGCATCGACGCCCGCCCGCCGGCCGGCCCAGCCCTCCCCTCCCCGCCTCCTCAGGGCAGCCCGCCCGCCCGTCGGGGCCGGAGAGGGGAGCCGGGCGGGTCGGCTGGCCCATCATTCTTCTTTTTTATGTAAGCATTTATAGCTATAAAATTCCCTCAGCACTGCTTCTGCTGCATCCTATAAGTTTTGATATGTTGTATTTTTATTTTCATTTGTCTCTAGATCTTTTAAAATTTCCCTTTTGATTTCTTGTTTGAGCCAATGGTTATTCAAGAGTGTGTTTAGTTTCCACGTACTTGTGAATTTTCTTGTTTTCTTACTGTTATTGACTTCTTGTTTTATTCCATTGTGGTTTGAAAAGATACTTAGAATAATTTTGATCTTCTTAAATTTATTAACACTTTTTTTGTGACCTAGCACATGCTGTATCCTGGGGAATGTTCCATAGCACTTGAGGAGAATGTGTATTCTACTGCTGTTGGGTGGAATGTCCTATTATATGAATTTGGTCTACAGTTTTGTTCAAGCCTGTTGTTTTCTTATTTATTTTCTGTCTGGATGATGTATCTATTATTGAAAGTGGGGTATTGAAGTCTCTTATTGTATTGTATTGCTGTATATTTCTCCCTTCAGGTCTCTTAATATTTGCTTTATATATTTAGGTGCTCTGATGTTGGGTGCTTATGTATTTATAATTGTTATATCTTCCTGTTGAATTGACTCCTTTGTTATATAATAACCAAATTTGTCTTTGTGAAAAATTTTGACTTAAAGTGTTTTTTGTCTGATACAAGTCCTGCAGCTGCTTTCTTCTGGTTACCATTTGCATAGAATATCTTTTAAAATTTTTTATCTCTTCACTTTCATTCTGTGTGTCCTTATAAAGTGAGTCTTTTGTAGACAGCACATAATTGGATCTTAGGTTTTTTTTTTTTTTTTGGTTCATTCAGCCACTATATGTTTTGATTGGGAGATTTTATCCATTTACATTTAAAGTAATCATTGATATGTAAAGACTTACTGTTGCCATTTAGTTAATTGTTTTCCATTTTGTATACCCTTTGTTCTTTCTTCATGTCTTGCTTGCTGTCTTGTTTTGTGATTAATGATTTTTTAGTGACATGCTTTGATGCTTTTCTGTTTACATTTTGTGTGTCCACTATAGGATTTTTTCTTTGTGGTTACCATGAGACTTGCATAAAAAAGATTATAGTTATAAAAGTCTATTTGTTTTGTTTTGTTTCTGTTTTTGTTTTGGTGGTTGGGCAATACAGGGATTGAACCCTTTTTTTTTTTTTGGTGGCTGGCTGAACAGGGATTGAACCCTAAATCTTCTTGTTATTAGCACCATACTTTCTAAGCATCTGAGCTCACTAAACAGCTCCTAACAGTCTATTTTAAAGTTGATAACAACTTAATTTTAGTCAAATACAAAAAATCTATACTTTTACCTTCCCCATCCCCACTTTATGTTATTGATGTCAGATTTTACTTGTTTTTATATTGTGTATCCTATAACAAGTTTTTGTGGTTATAATTATTCTTATTACTTTTGTCTTTTAACTTTTATACTAGGGTTGGAAATGATGCCACCATTACATTTTTATGTTATTCTGTATTTGTCTATATATTTACTTTAACCAGCAAGTTTTAAATTTTCATATGCTTTCATGTTGCTGTTTAGAATCTCTTTATTTCAACTCAAAGAACTCCCTCTACCACTTCTTGTAAGGTAGGTCTAGTGATGAACTCCCTCAGTTTTTGTTTGCCCTGGAAAATCATTGTCTTTCTTTTACTTTTATAGGACAGTTTGCTAGGTATGGTATTCTTGGTTGGCAACCTTTTTTTTTTTCTTTTAATACTTTGAATTTATCACTCCACTCTTTCCTAGTGTGCAAGTTTTCTGCTGAGAAAATCCACAGATAGCCTTATGGAAGTTCCTTTTTATGTGATGAGTCACTTTTTTGTTGTTGTTGCTTTCAAAATTATGGCTTTGTCTTTGCATGTTGACAATTCAATTATAATGTGTCTTGGTTTAGACCTCTTTTCTTTTAACCTATTTGGGAATTTGGGCTTTATAAATCTAGATGTCCATCTCTCTCCCCAGATTTGGGAATTTTTCAGCCATTATTTCTTTAAATAAACTTTTGGCCTCTTTTTTATTTCTCTTCTCCTCCTGGAGGTACCATAATGGCATATTGGTTCCTTTGATGGTATCCCACAAGTCCTATAGGTTTTCTTCACTCTTTTTTATTCTTTTTTATTTTTCTTCTTTGACTGGATAATTTCTAATGATTTGTCTTTGAATTTGTTGATTTTTTCTTTTGTTTGGTTGAGCCTGCTGTTGATACTTTCTATTGATTTTTTCAGTTCAGTCCATGTCATGTATTCCTTAGCTCCAGAATTCTTTTTTTTTTTTTTAAGGTTTCTAGCTCTTTTAAAAATCTCTCTCTTTTTTTCATGTCCTCTTATCCTGATTTTGTCTGGCTGTCTGTTGGTGTTCTCTTGTAGCTCACTAAACTTCTTTAAGAGGATTATTTTGACTTCTTTGTAAGGAAGGTCTTAGTTTTTCACTTCTTTGGCATTGTTTACTGGAGCCTTATTTTGTTCTTTTGGTGATATCGTGTTTCCCTGATTCTTCCTGATCTTTATAGTAGCGTCCTTTGCAGAAGTGAGAGTGGAAAGCATGCCAGGTTCTGAGACTCCCCTTTACATGCATCTGCTTTAAATATACACTGGGGGTCATGGGAGAGTTTATTCAAATCACAAACCCACAACATAAGATGGTGGACAAGAGTTTCTCTTTCTACTTCTTTGAACAAGAAGAATAAGGCAAGGTGATCACTGAAGCAAGATGCTCAAACTGTTGGCTTTGAAGATGGAAAAAGGTGCCACGAGCTGCAATGAATGTAAGCAAGGCAGTTCTAAAAGCTGGAAGAGGCAAGAAAATAGATTTTCTCTGAGAGCATCTGGAGGGATCATAGCCCTACTGACATCTTGATTTTGGCCCAGTGAAACTGATTTTGGGCTTCTGACCATAGAGACTGAACTTTAAGGGAATAAATGTGTTTTTCTACTTTTTATTATTAAATAAAATTTAATAACAAGGAAAATATTTTTAAAAGGTGATAAGTAAAAAAAGCAAGCCACAGAACTATATGTACACAGTTCAGTCCCCACATAATTATTTATGTTTGTGTATGTTTGTGTGTGCACATTGGAAGATGTTATATGTATGTACAATAACATACATAAAATCTGGAAGGAAAAGTGTTAGTAGTGCTTATCTTGGATGCTGAATGACTTAAAAATAATACACATTCCATTGCATATGGGAATACTTAGCTATAGTTTGAAAGAAGTCAACACAGAAGAAGCAGAGATGAGATACAAAGTTAGAACAAGAGAATCTTGACATTTGGGCTTCTGGATCCAGTCATACATGAACCCATTTTCCCATCATACTTTCTACAATTTTGTTGAATATACAAATATGTTATTCATACTTTTATTTGTTTTTTTTTAATGTAGGCTTAAACTGAGTTTCTATCACTTGAATTAAATTTGTGTTTTGTTTTAAGCCATCAAGTTTATGGCAATTTGTTACTGCAGCATAGGAAATGAATACACCTTCCCTACCCCCACGTTCACCTCACTTTCTTCTTGGAGAATCTGAACGTTCAAGATACTGCTGCTGCATTTGTGGATCACAATCTGGACTGTGGTTGAGACCTGGTCTATTGCCTCCTCTCTAAGACTATACACAATACTTGTTTGAAACAATAAAAAATGGAAAGAATAAACCAGACCTTTTGGTTACATGATTTTGGGTTATGTGATGTAAATAATTCAGGTGGATTTTTTTTTAATCCAATAAAATGAGTTTTTTTTTTGTTTCAAATCAAGCAGTTAATATTACTTTTACAAAGTTGACTAGTTTTATACAATTCAGCCTCTTTCCCTTCAAAATGATTTTTTTCTAAATGGAATTTATTCATTTTTTTATCAGATGAATCAAATTTATACTTACTGAAAAAAGTATTTACGTTCACTGATGTTGCTTATTTTTGCCCTGATTTCAATAATTGCCTCTGTTCTACTCCAGGTATTCTCTGGATAGAATCTGAGGCCAGGTAGCTCCTTAGAGTCTCTGGATTCCTCATCCGTTGTGAAAAGGAAAATGAGTCTCTAGATTTCCCAGGAAAAGGGTGTGACAATGCTCGTAAGGTGATTAGTGTTTCTTGCTTCAGAGACAGGTGTGACCACAGAGGGTGGTGCTAGCCTCTGTAGGCCAAACTCCTCCTGAATTGAGCAAGTAAAAACATGCCCTTGTCTGACTGAGCTGGAGGAATGAAGGGGTACAATTCAAAGGCCCAGTGTTACATGCCATATCTCAGATCATGGAACTGGGGCTGACCTTATGGATCATGAGGACACTGAACCAAGGGCTGGAGTGAGGCTTATTCAGGGTCACATGCTGTTACTGTGACAGAGCCCGAGCTCTGCTCTTTATTCTAGGCTGCTTCTCCTTTGGCAAATGCTTATTGAGCACCAGCTGTTTGCAAGGTGCTGTGGTGCTCCATCTTGCCCCTGTGCTCCTTATCTTGTTCTATGCCTTCTGTCTTGCTCTTCCAGTTTACCCCTTCTCCCTGAATCGTTATAACTGGTCTTTCCAAATGCTACTCACATGACTCTTCTGGGGAGCTTTCTCTGATCTCCAGTCTCCCAGGGCATAGCTTCCACTCAGTGCCTTTTTTGGAAGCTCTGGAGCACCTTGTGGATATCTTTGTCATAGTACTTATCACCTTGTATGGGTATGGAGGTCAGCTATTTCCTTGTTGTTTTGTCTCCCCACTAGTCTCTGAGTCTTCAAAGGTGTGAGCCTAGTTTTATTTATCTCTGTATCGTAAGTATTCTTTGTAATTCTAGGCATGTAGTAGGGGCTATGTTTATTATTATTATTATTAGTAGTATTGCCTTATTAATTGAACACTATGTGCCAGGCATTGTGCTAAGCATATACCACATTATCTCGATTATCACTACAACAGATTTGTGGAATAAGTATTGTTATTCTCATTTTGCAGAGGAGAAAACTGAGGCTCAGAATGGTTAAGTAATTTGCTCAAGGTCATACTACTAGCAAATGATAGAGCTTGGATTCATACTTAGGTCTGTTGGACTTCAAAACTCTGCTTAGTAAATTATTAATGAAAGAAAGAATAAATCAATGAGCAAAAGGCACCATGCTGGACTGGTGGGATGCATACAGACAAGTTAATTATGTGTTCTGTATTTGAGAAGGCATGTAACCTGCTTGGATAGAAAACAGATACATTATACTAGGATAGAAAACAGGTACATAATACTAAAGCCTAGCTCTACCCATATTAGGGTCACAGAGAAAGTGCTTTGGGGGTCAAGAGGAGGGGGCGATTACTTCCATTCGGAGTGGAGTATAAGGAGGTTTCATGGGATGAGAGACCAAGCCTCATAAGACAGTAGAATTCAGATAGGTGGAGGTGGCAGATGGAGCAGTGGGCAGGATAGTCTTGCAAACTTGGTGGAGGAAACAGCACTGACCAAATGCAGAAGCAGAAGGGACATACTGGGAACAGCAACTAGTCCAACTGTGTTAGACTTAGGATGTGTGAAGAGAGGAGGCAGAGGGGAAGGGAAGCAGAGAACAGGTTGGTACCAGATAGTGTAGGACCGTAAACATCAGGCTTTGGGATTTCTTTTGTACATGTGGGGAGCCCCTAACAGTTTTGGGTCAGATGGTGACATGGCACATTTCTCAGGATGGATTGGAGGAAGGGAAAACTTGAAGGATGGAGACCACAAGACTTTGTTGCAATAATCCAGGGAGAGATGATGTGGCCTAGTCTGGGACGCTGCCGGGGAAAGCAATGAGGAAAGTACTAGAAGAGGCGTTTTAAAGGAAGACTCCATAGGGTCCAGAAACTGGCTAAGGGATGAAATAAAGGCAAGAGTCAAAGGAGCACCGTAGGATTGGAAGGCCCGAATTCTGGGACCCTGGGCCTCAGTGTCCCATTTGTGAAAGGTAGGGGATGAGTAATGTCATCTCTGGTGGTTTTTCCAGGGTTCATGTTCAAGCTACTTTTTAATTTCCAGTTCTTCAAAAGAAGCCAGGTGAGTTGTAACTGGGGTGAGCAGATCAGGATACACAGACCCGTTGGCATCCTTGGGGTGGTGAGCTGACTTTGGTAACACTTCAGCTCTGGGTTCCTCGATGAGGTAGCCGAGGAGCTGTGATTACTGTTACACATGTATAATCAGGGAGCTGCGATAACAGTATCAGGTACTCTGCTGCCTTAGACATTTTTTGCAGTGGAGATATGTTGGCATGACTTAGGTTATCGCCTGAATTGTGTACCTTCAGAGAGGGGAGTGTGTGTTTTCTTGACCTCTCAAAGTACCAATTCATTATGTGATAAGGCTCAAGTTACGGGCCTTGCGAAAGGTTGCAGAGAAAGAGCCAAGGGACCTGAGCTGAGCAGAGCTCCCTGGAATCTCCTGACAGTCCCTCCACCCACAGGCCATTAGGACTTTGGGCTCCCGCCAGAACCTGAGTCTGGCGCAGCTGGAAATGTGGGAAGAGGGGCCAGTAGCATGAACTTGGAACCCCTGAAAGGATAGAGGAGGCCAATGGGCTGAGGAGTCAGGTGGATGCTGGTGGAGGTGGGTTGCTGTGAAGCACATAGTTTCAAAGAGGAGCAGTTGACCAAAAAGGAGAAAGGACTTGTCAGGGTGGCAGAGTGAATCTGGGGTGGGACAGGGACTGGAAGCCAGGGTTTTGAGTTCCTTTCCAGAGTTTTTTTTTTCTTTATCTTTTCTTTTTTTCTCTGGGCACATATTTTTATTTACTTATTTATTGGCAGCTGGCCTGTACAGGAGTCCAAACCCTTGACCTTGGTGTTATAACACTGTGCTCTAACCAACTGAGCTAACCGGCCAGGCCCTTGGGCACATATTTTTAATGTGCAGTTAAGGGCACAAATTCTAGTTCTGTCCTTCATTAGCTGTGTGACCTTGGGCACGTTACCTAACCTAGGTATCACTTTCCTCATCTATAAATGGGATAATAGCACCTATGTCACAGGCTGTTGTGAGGATTAAAGGAGATAAGAGTGGTAATGCACTTACTACCGTGATCCATAAGTGATAGCAAGCAACTGATTAATGATAGTTCTTTTATTAGTCTTCTAATAATGATCTCTTGAAAATTCATTTTCTTGGTCTAAGGGAGGGAAGGTTTATGCCACTTCTGAACATCACTCTCTTCTCTGGACCTCTTTGATGTCCTGTATACTTTCTTTCTTCCCCCACCACTTTGGACTTGTCCTGTCTGTGATCATCCTTTAACACACATACATACATGCATGCATGTGTATGTGCATGCACACGCACACACACACACACTCTGCTCTAGGCCCTAAAACACACTCCTACTAACAGTATATGAGAGTGCCCATTTTCTCTTACCCTTGTCAACACTGGATATCATTAATCTTCTAGACATCTGACAATCTTATAGGTGGAAAATATCTCATTTTAATTTTTTTCTTTGATTACTAAGATCTTATTCTTTCAGTGTTGGCAGATACCCTGGGGTGGAATAATGTTGGGAACTGTTTCATAAGAAACCACCCTGTGGACCAATTCATTAGAATCCCAGAGTCCTTGAGAATTAGCTGAGAGCAAGGCCTGAAGAGCCCAGAGTTTACATGGGGAAGGAGTGTAGAACTAGGATTTCTGGCTTTGCTCGTCAGAGGCCCTGTGGGCAGGGGGATTGCACTAGACCAGGAACCAGGGGTCCAAAGTCCCAGTCCCAATCCTGCCATTGATTCACTTGGGACTCACAAGTTCCTGGCCCTCTGAGCCACAGTGTGTTCGTCTGTCAAGTGACAGGTGGATTTCATGCCCTCCACGTCCTAAGACCACCTGTGCCAGGTGGCAGAGGTTGCTACCTCTTGGTCACAAGGCTGTTGTGAGGTGGTTGTGAGACGAGAGGTGAGAAAGTGCTTTGTTAACAGAAAAGAGCAAAGTGAATGTAAGAGCTTAGTTTTTTAAAAAAATTAACTTGATTAAGGTATAATTTGCATACAATAAGATACATAGATTTTAAGTGTACTGTTGGGGGAGTTTTGACACATTTACGCCCACAGAGCCACCACCCCAATCAAGATATAGAACATTGCCAACACCCTAGAAAGTTCTCTCATACCCCTTTGCAGCCAATAATTCTTCTGCCCCAGACAACTACTTTGTTTTCTATCACCATAGACTAATTAGTTTTGCTTGTTATAGAGCTACATATGAATGGAATAATACAGTATGTACTCCTTTATATTCGTCCTCTTTCATCAATCTGGTGTCTGTGAGATTCATGCATGTTGTGTATATCATAGTTTGTTCCTTTTCTTTGATGAGTTGTCTTCCATTGAGTGAGTACACCACAATTTATTATCCATTTACCTGTTAATGGACATTTGGCTTGTATCTAGTTTCTGGCCACTATGAATAAAGCTGCTATGAACATTTGTATACAAGTCTTTTTGTGGATATATCTTTTCATTTCTCTTGAGTAAATACTTAAAAGTGGAATTGCTGGGTTGTAGAGAATATGTAGGTTAAGCTTTATAAGAAATTGTAAGAATTTGTTTTGAAAAATGTTTTTAGAAATAGCAGAGCATTGAATTAGGAGCTCAGAGACCAGGCCATGACCTTAGATACCACTCTTACTAAAATGAAGGGGTGAGTTGAATGCTTTTAACCTTTATCAGTGTGAAGAGTCTATTATTCTTAGAGGCTGTGGAAATCCAAAACCTGACCCATATCTAACTCAGGAATTAAAGGAACTGACTCTCAAGGCTACTCACTAGCAAGTCTCTGTGCTCAAGAAGGCACAAGCTGCCCTCCCATATCAGGGTGCTGGAATCAGGGAGGGTTATGTGGGGATAATCACAACATTAATAACAGTTGCAGTTTAAAGAGGCCTTTTCCCCAAAGAGCTCACAGCCCTTTTACATGGAAAAATGACTTTGGAGTATATTTTGCACTGAAGGAAGCTCTCCCAGCCCAGGTGCTTTCTCAAGGAGTGGAAGTGGGAAGCAAGCAGTGAGTGACTCATGATGAGTCAAATCAAGGGATTAAACTGGGACCTGGGGTGATGCTGGCTGGAGAGTGGGACAAATGGGCCCTGTGGAGTGGCCCTCCATTAAAAAGGAGGCACTGTGGTTGGATGCATGCCTAAGCCTATAAAAAAAACACCTCAGTTTGGCTTCTCTGTTCTTTTCAAGCACAACACTGAGCCATCTGCTCTCTCTCATCAGCAATTACTGTCTCATAGAGGATCAGTTATTTGTTTTGCCTACCCATCAGAGCCAAACTGAAGCTGGGAGATCAATCAGCGGACCCTCCCCCAATAACAGAATCACTCCAAAGACAAACAGGGATTTTAGGGTTTCCCATTTTGAATAATCATGGTGGTTCTTTCTGTAAGTGTAGCCAATTTAGAATTGATGGTTCTTCATCTCAGACTTTTATTCTGTGCTTTGGGGTCAATATTTGTGTATATGTCTATGTGGGTATATATTTGTGGGGATGTTTATATATGTGTTTGTGTGTATATAGTTCCATTTTTGTGTGTGTTATATAATATTTTAATCAAAGTTAATTTAAAAACATTAGGCTAAGCCCCAGGCTGTTGATTGTTGCACCTGTGTCATTCATAATAACGAGAATGACACTCACTCCTCTTTTCTTGCTTCCTGGTGGGATTTCCCAAACTTGGAAAACCCCGGTTGAAGAGTTTGCCTAAGACCCTTAGAAAATCCCAGGGATCAGAGACACTTGACAGTGGCTTAGGTTTTTTCCCTCTTGCTCAGACAGATAATTCTTTAACTGAATCTCTGCCTTATTGGTTTGTCTTACCATTTCTGGTATCTCAGCAGGGACAGATCATCATTTGGAAAGGTGTGTGTGTGAACTGCGTTTATTTATAATGACTCCTCAATAATAGTTTCTGTGGGTAGAGAATGAGGATAGTGTTAAATAGTAGTGAAGGGTCTTTCCATTGGCTGTCAGCATCTATGACTATTGGAAAGCACATGTGTTGAGAGGTAAGCCCTTTCTGGGAAGCCAGTTTTGTGGTTCAGTTATCTTTATGCTTATAAACATTGACTGTATGATCAAGTCCATTTCCTCCACCGTACTTTAAGCCCAGGGCAGGTAACAAAACTAAACAGGAGTCTGCAGACCTTATCTGCTCATTCTCTTATATAATTTTGATACATGTTTTCAAATTACAGTTGGAGGAGGCACCAATTTTTGCTCCCACCAGTGATGTGTGAGAGTCCATGTCTCCTCTCACAACACAATGTGTCATCAATTTGTTTATGATCTTTTCCAGTCTGATAGGTAAAGAATACTATCTCACCATAGTTTTACTTTGCATTTATCTTATTAGAGTGAGATTTGGTATCTTTAAAAACGTTTGTATGCTATTCGTATTTCCTTTTATAGGAACTAACTTTATATTTTTTGTTCCTTTTTCAATTAGGATTGGTTGCCATGGATGCTGAGACTATGGATGAGCAAATCTTGTGGGCCAGTTCAGAGCAGAGATCAATCGATATCCCCTAAACTTCCTCTCTCTGCACTCATCATTTATACACACTCCTTTGGCATTTTAACCCATTCACTGCTGACATCCTTTGTGGCTCAAGTTCCTGAATTTCCATTGACCCTGTTTTTGCCGTTTCGACGGATGTTCAGGTTGTTCCATACTTGATACTGGATGTGGTTTTACCCAACCTGAATCACTCCCTTCCTTCCCAGGGTTACCACCCTGGGAAACCCCATTCTCCTTAGTCAGCAACACCTTAAGTACTAGTGCACAGTCTTTTCACTGATGCATGCCAACTCTGTCATGAAGTAGCACAGAATTACTCATCTTTATAAACATCTTTAAACTCCCTTTGACTCAATACTATTGCCATTGCTACAATGGGATCACTGTTACCTCACAATATCTCTGATGCCTGGTGTGTCATACAGGTGGAAAGTGTCACAG
Organism: Cynocephalus volans; assembly: GCF_027409185.1. NCBI lineage: Eukaryota > Metazoa > Chordata > Mammalia > Dermoptera > Cynocephalidae > Cynocephalus > Cynocephalus volans. The sequence goes on from NC_084461.1 coordinate 206,069,957, forward strand.
CTGGGACAGGAAACAGCTCTCCTAGTGCTTAGTTCAGAGTGCTTTCATTGATCTATCCATCCTTCTATTATCCATCTACCCATATACTCATCCACTCATTATCCATTTATCTAGTATCTGTCTCCCATCCATCCACCTGTCCATCCATCCATCCATCAACCATCCACCTATTCATCCATCCATCCACCCATTTATCATCTATCTGTGCATTCATTCATCCACTAGCCCATTCTGTGATTATTCTTTACTTCAAAAAGTATTAAAAATACCTACACATTCATGTTCATAGCAGTATTGTTTGTGATAGCCAAAAAGTGGAAACAACCCAAGTGTCCATCAATGAATGAATGGATAAACAAAAAGTGTGTTATATACATACAATGAAGATCATTCAGCTTTAAAAAGGAAGAAAATTCTGACACATGCTCCAACGTGGATGAAGCTTGAGGACATCATGAAATAAGCCAGTCACAAAAGAACAAATACCATGGTATGCTTCCACTTATATGAGGTACCCAGAGTAGTCAAATTCAGAGACAGAAAGTAGAATGGTGGTTACCAGGGCAATTGGGGTTGGGGAGGGGTGGGAGGAGGAGGATGGAGAGTTATTGTTTTAATAGTTATTATTTAGGGCCGAGCCCGTGGCGCACTCAGGAGAGTGCGGTGCTGGGAGCGCAGCGACGCTCCCGCCGCGGGTTCGGATCCTATATAGGAATGGCCGGTGCACTCACTGGCTGAGTGCCGGTCACGAAAAAGACAAAAAAAAAAAAAAAGTTATTATTTAATGGGTACAGAGTTTCAGTTTTGTGAGATGAAAGGAGTTCAGTGGATGAATGGTGGGGATGGTAGCTCAAGAATATGAACGTATTTAATGCCACTGAAGCACACACTTAAAAATGGTTAACAGTAAATTTCATGTTATGTGTGTTTTATTTTACCACAATGAAGAAAATACCTACAATAAGATTTATTTAGTCAACAAATATTTCTTGAGCTTGTTTACATTCCAGTCCATGTGTACTAGGCACTGGAGACAGAGCAGTGAATAAGAGAGACAAAGTCCCGGCCTTCACAGAGCTTCCCTTCTAGTGGAGAAGACAGGAATAAATAAACAAAGGCAAAAAAATAAACAAGATATTCATGTTTTGTTATGAGTACTATGAAAGTCACAAACTGGGATGGGGGCGGGATTGTTTTAGTTAGGGTGGTGGAGGAAGGCGGTGGTTCTTAACCTATTTTTGGGTCATTGATCTTTCTGAGAATCTGATGAAAGCCATGGACCCTCTGTCCAATCTGAGCACAACTGTGCATACAATTGTAGGGAGTTAATGGATATCTGAAACCTGCTGCTGAGTAGTCCATGAGTCTAAGGTTAGGAACCCCTTTTTTTTTGGCTCCCCAGTGTTCTATGGGATGAAATTAGCATGGTTAACGTGCTGCACAAGGTCCTCTGTGGTCCAATTCTTGCCCAGGTGTCTGGCCTTATCTCCTGTTGTTCTGCCCAGTCATGCAGACCACAAGCACTTCCAGTTCCCTGAATATGCATACCATGTGCTGACACATCTTCTTACCTTTCCCCAACTGAGTTGCCTCAGGAACTCCTACTTATCACTTAGGACAGTGCAAATATCCCTTCTTAGTGATGGTTTCTTTTGCTCCTCTCTCTACTTCTCTTTGTGAGACAAAGCTAGCCATGTTTTGATTCACCTTGCCTCACTATCAGAGCATCTATCACATTATAGTTTTTTTTGGGGGGGCGGGCAGCAGGCTGTTATGTGGAACTGAACCCTTGACCTTGGTGTTACAAGGCCGTGCTCTAACCAACTGAACTAACCAGCTAGCCACACTCTAATTGTGTATGTTCATTATTTTAATTCATTTATTCACCCAGCTAATATTTATTGAGCATCCACTATATGCCAGCCCCAGTCCTAGGCATAGTGATGGCCAAAAGACACTGGTGCATCCCTCATGAAGCTTACAGTTTAGTGGGGACTAGAGACATTAAATGTATTAATTAACACAATTAAATGCAAATTGAAAATTGAGACAAGTGTAGGAAGGATAAGAACAGGGCTCTCTGAGACAGCAATTAGGGTACAGGGGGTGCAGGTCAGGAAACGTCTCAGAAGAAATTTAAGTTGAGACTGAAGGATTGTGAGGGACAGCCTGGTGAAGAGTAGGGGGAAAGCATCCCTGCAGAGAGAACAGTATGTGCACATCACATGTAAATATTCCTTGATGAAACAGGAGAACTCCAAGGCAGAGAGGGTGTCTTATGCAAGTTTGTAAACCCAGTGTCTAGTGTAGAGTGAATATTCTGAATGAATGAATGAATAAGTTTCTCAATATAGAATTATCAGAATCAGTCATTAGATGGATCTAATGGCTCTAAAGACAGAATATTCTTTTGGTTGTGAAATTAATTCACTTTTTCTTTTTCTTCAAATGATGTGCTGAAGAAATGAATGAAACCCATGAAACTTTTAGGAGCGGTCAATAGGTTGGGGAGAAATTATCTGGGTGGGGAATCTAATTTTTATTATCTCCAGGCCTGGTGTCTTGTACATGTTTTATCTATCTCTCTATCTATAAAAATGAGGTGAAATTTACATAACATTAACCATTTTAAACAGTGAGCAATTCAGTGGCATTTAGCACATTCACAATGTTGTGCAACCACCATCTCTATCCAGTTCTGAAATATTTTCTTCACCCCAGAAGGAATCCCTCCCTAATGCCCATTAAGCACATGCATGGGTTTTAAGCTTCTGAAGGGCAGGGACTATGTTTGTCTTGTTGACTTTGACTTTGCACTCCTAAGGCTTAGACAAATACTCGACTGGTATTTGTTAAATATATGAATAACTTCCCAGCCCCACTGTTGCCTTCATGGGTTTTTCAGTTGCTCAGGTATTTATTTATTTTCTTAATCATGTTATTTATAACTTATTTACATAACATTTAAAAAATTTATTATTTCTCATGGTAAAATACACGTAACATAAAATTTACCATTTTACCATTTTGAAGTGTATATGTCAGTGGTATTAAATATATCATAATGTTGTGCCAACATCACCGCCATCTGTCTCCACAACTCTTTTTGTCTAGTACAACTGCAAGTCCATACCATTAAACAATAGTTCCTCCTTTTCCCTTCCCTCCTGGCCCCTGGCAACTACCCTTACACTTTCTGTCTCTATGATTTTGAATATTAGAACTATCTCATGTAAGTGGAATCACCCAAGGATTTTCGAGCCTGATTTTTGTGTTCCTGGAATCCCAGTCTCAGTGGCAGGTTGACTGATGGGTGGTGAATTGGCAGGGTGGGAGGTAAGGTTCACAGGTGAGAGCTTTGCTGTGTTCCTCAACCAGGGCCTGCAGGCCTTGAGGCCACCTTCTGTCAGGAGCTGCTTCTCTGCCTCATCTCACAGAGGGAGTCGGGACACATGGGGTTACAGTCACCCAGAGGTAGGCTCTCAGAAAGACAATTTCTCCAGGACTTGAGTGACGGTTAACTCTCCTACTCCACCTGCTCTCATCCTGGGCTCTATATTTTCAGAAAACTAAGGCATTTGGCAGAAGATGGTGCCTGTAATACTGCTGACTTCTGCCTGCATTTATTATAATTATTGACTCATTGAAATGCCTCACACCTATGGCAGCTGGGGCCCAGTGCCAGTCTGGGGGTGAGGTGGGGGGAGGGAAACAGAGAGGCTGGTGCAAGAGTGGGCTCAGAATCAGGACTAAGCCTTCACTTCCCTTTGCCTTTGTCCCCTCCCCTCTCTTCCCTCTGCACGAGTGGTTAAAATACTACAGGCTTTGGTACACAGGGTTGAACACCAGCTTGGCTATTTACCAGCTGAGGGACCTTGGGCAAGTTACTTAACCCCTTTGATTCTCAGTGCTCTCATCCATAAAATGGGGATAACAATGGAGTCATTGTGAAGACTAAAGTTGTACCACTTGTCACAAATATACTTCATACATTCTTTTCTGTATCTGTCTCCTGCACTGTGAGGGCAGAATCCTGGCTCAGGATCTCTCATCTTTGAATTCAGATAAGGTGATGTTGATGAAGAAGATAAATGCTGTTTCACTGAGCACCGAATATGTGCTTGGCAGTGTGCTGAAATGTTTTCCATATGTTCTTTCATTTATTTGAGATATTATTATCACCATTTTACAAGTGAGGAAAATGAGACACCCAAGAGTTACATAAATTGTTCTGAGGCTATGTTGCTAACCAGAGGAGGAGCCACAATTCCAGCCAGGTGTGCCTGACTGCATCGCCACTGCCAAGCTTGCTGGGTGAAGAGCATCCAGGGAGGAGCTTGATGTTTAATGAGCAATGGTCATGTTTTCATTTCTGCTTTTAGAAATGGTGGTGAGCAATAGAAAATGTCATCTCTGGGGCAGCAGATGTAGTGGGGATCTAAGGATGAAATGAGGTTGACGTGCTCTGACATGCAACTGTCCAGGGCTTATTGTCCCCAATGAATAGATAAGAGATGGAGGCCCAGGGAGCTTCAGGAGCTTGGCTAGAGTCAGAATTGGCACCATGATCCTTCTTAAGAGACCGATTGGTCAAGTTCTGCTAATGTGACAGGCAGAAAAACAGCTCCAGAGAAGGAAGTGACTTGCCTAAGGCCACTTGGCAGAGGAAGCAGCACCTGAACCCAGGCCTCCTGACTCCTAGCCATGCACTCTTCCTGATGCCCCAGGTTGAGGACAGGGTTGAGGCAGGGCCCTGTGAAGAGCTCTGGGGAGGGGAGGCTGGGCATTTTGCAGCTTCTCGCCCCATGGCTTCTCTCTGAAGCCTGTCTGGGATTTGGGATTTAGAGGATAGAACTATAACCCACTGCCAAGTCACCTAGGTTCTGGCCCCAGCCCGAAGCTGACATGCATAGTGGGCACTCAGCAAACCCCTGTTAGGTCAGATTGGATCTCCACTGCAGAGGTGATACTCAGAGAATGGAGAGGACTTGCCCAAGGTCACCTAGCATGTCAGGGGCTGAATTAAGGCTCAGATCCTTGGATGGAGCCCACCAGGGGCCAATTTTCTGTTGACTTCAGCTTTAGAGGGAGGGTCAGGAGCACTTTGTCCTTCTTAGATTTTCATCTTCCTCTCTTCACTCCCCTAAGCCCAGACTCCAGCTCCCAGGAGTAGCCTGAGGTCAGCTCAGTCGTTCCCTTTTCTGGCCCTTCTAACTCATCCTCACCTCCTATTTGCCCGGCGAACTTTTGGCTTTTATTCCTGGGCCTGGAGTCACTCTCTCCAGCAGTGCCTTCACCCCAGCCTACCCTCACAAAGCATCTCCAGTCCTGCTTTCTCCAGCAACTTCTTCCACATTCAGACTCCTTCATCGTCACTGATTCTAGCAGCCAGGATAATGGCCACTCAAAGATATTAGGTCCTAATCCTTGGAACCTGTAAATGCTACCTTATTTGGAAAAAAGGTCTTTGCAGCTGCGATTTTTAAAAATTTATTATTTGCATATTCATTCTTACAAATCATGATATTTCTTTATGCTCTTTGCCTGACCTATCACTTCCCAAACCCCCTCCCTCCCTCCACCCATCTCTAGTATCCTTAGGTTTGTTCTCTCCTTCTGAAAGTTCAATGTATTGTTGTGGTCTTTTCTTTCTTTCTTTCCTTCAATCCTTCCTTCTTCCCTCCCTCCCTCCTTTCCTTCCTTACTACCAGTCAGTTATCAGTGAGAACATGAAATATTTCTGTTTCTATGTCTGGCTTATTAACATAATTTTCTCCAGATTCATCCATGTTGCTGCAAATGGCAGAATTTCATTTTTTTTTTTTTTTATGGCTGCATAGTATTCCATTGTGTATTATACCACATTTTCTTTATCCAGTCATCTGTCGATGGACACTTAGGTTGGTTTCTTATTTTGGCTATTGTAAATAAAGCTGCAATGAACGTGGGAGTTGAGGTATCCCTTTGACATGATGATTTCCATTCCTTTGGGTATATACCCAGCAGTGGGATTGCTGAGTCATATGGCAGTTCTATCTGTAGTTGTTGGAGAAACCTCCATACTGTTTTCCATAATGGCTGTGCTAATTTACAGTCCCTGCAGGTGTGATTAAATTAAGAATCTTGAGATGATGATAGATCATCCTGGATTATCAAGGTGGGTCCTAAATGTCACCACAATTGGCCTTATAAAGGAGAGGCAGAGGGAGACAGACACAGAGAAGAAGGTGATGTGAAAACAGAGGCAGACTGTGTGATTCTGCTCATATGAGGTACCTGGAGCAGTCAATTCATAGAGACAGGGTAGAATAGTAGTTACCAGGGGCTTGGAGGAGGGGGAATGGGAAGGTACTGTTTGATGGATATACATGTGTATAGAGTTTCAGTTTGGATGATGAAAGAGTTCTGGAAATGGATGGTGGTACAACCTTGTGAGTGTACTTAATGCCACTGAACCGCACACTTAAAGATGATTGTGATGGCAGTTTTCATGTTATGTATATCTTACCACACTTGTACGCACAGAAAGACAGAGGCAGAGACTGGAGTGATGTGGAACAAGCCAAGGAATGCTGGCAACCATTAGAAACTGGAAGAGGCAAGGAAGAATTTCCCCCTAGAACCTCAGTAGTGTGGCCCTGCTGGCACCTTGATTTCAGCCTAGTGAGACTGATTTCACATTTTTGGCTTCCAGAACTATGAGAGAATAAACTTATGTTGTTTTAAGCCATTGAGTTTGTGGTAATGTGTTACAGCACCCACAGGAAACAAATACATTGATCAGTAGTCTGCCTCCTGCGCTTTCCACACCTGAACTCACAATGAGGAAAAGGGAAGGGAGAGAAAAATCATAGCAGCCCTCTCGGTCCCTCAGCTTAGCTGCTGTGTCACTGTCAATGAGGCCTCTTCACACCTGTCATTTGAGAAAATCATTGCTGTCTCTGCCTTATTAAGGATGTTCAAAGGGAGGGTTACAGATGTCAAATGAGCTGTCCATGGTCTGCTGCTTGGTGGCTAAGCTAAGATTCAAACTAGCCATGTAGGTCCCCTGTTAAGCTCCCACTTCCCCAAACTCATGGCCTCTGCACCTAGGCTGTTGATTTCACTGTGTGACAGGAATTTAGGAGCTGGCCATTCCACCATGTGGTCCCTTGCCAAGAAGCACAGTTTAGCCAGTGAGAGGTGGATGCTGTACATTTTGGGCCTCAGGGGAGGAGCTCCTGGGCTAGCAGGAGAGGTAGAACTTTTATGGGACCAGGACAGATGAGGAGTATGGAGGGAGGCAGAGAAGAGGAGACAGGATGATTTCCACTTAGTGATGAGTCATTACCCTCCAAAATGCCAAATCCTCCTTGTCATCTATAGACATCAGCTTAGCGACCTCAGGGTCATTTGAATATTTGTTCTTCTTCCAATAGTCAGATAGGGCTGTACCTCTGTGGGCATCTGGCTTTTTAAATTTAGGACCCTAATCTGACCACTGATTCTAAACCTGTGTGTACTCAGGGATGGGGGGTGTTTGCTTTGTGGTCTCAGGCCCATCTTTCCTCATCAGCCTCATCTTCCCCATGACCAGGGTGTCTGGCCAGTTTTTTTCTTTCTATGGGGTTCTGATAACAAGGTCCCTTTTAGTAACCAGACCCTGGTTTTGGTTGTCACCAGTGAAGGCAAGAGAGAGAGACCAATAGGATCCTATCAATGAGCAGTGACCCTCCGACTCTGGCCAGCTGTATGGGAACAGGTGGTGCATCACCTGTGTTTTGAAAGCATCTGTTTAGAGGAAATTGGGCTTAAAGTGTCCCTTTAGAAGAGACCCTTTAGAATGAGGAAGAGAGATTACAAAAGGGCCTCTGGCAAACTCTGGTGGGATGTTACTTACTGATGACATGTTTTTCATTTATTTTTATTTGTAGCCCCAGCTGGTCCCTCCCTAAATATTATAAACCCCCCTCACCCCCTACCCCCCATGCTTTCCCTCTCCTGGGAAGTCCCTCACTCCCACCTTACCTGGCTCACTCTTCCTTTTCTTTCTGCATTCTGCTCAAAACAGAGCTTTCCCAGGCCTTCCTCCAACTTCACCTCATCTCCAGGTCAAATTCCTTGGTAGACACTTGGAGCATTAGTACTTGTTCTTCAAAGCACGTATTACAATGGTCATTTTATAGGTAGTTGTCTCATCTTTGATGATAGTCTGTCTTCCCTGTGAGGGCAAGAGGTGTGTGAGTCTGTTCACAGCTGAATCCCCAGGGTGGTCATGCATGACTTGGCACATAGAAGCTGCTCCTTTTTGCAAGAATGAATGAATGAATGAATGAATGCATTGTCTGGCTTCTCTGCCCATCTATTCTGCTGTCCTAGAAAGATAGAAGAATAGCTCTGTCTCTCCTTTGAAGTGCTTTGGTCTTCTCTCCTGCTCACTTTTTGAATTTGCTCATTTTCACAGACTTCACTTTCTATGCTTTGTAGTTTTCGAACTTCTCGTGGGCTGCCTGCCTGTAGCCACAGGTTCAGGGCTGGCCTTTTTCTGTGGGTAGGTTCACTTCCAGACCAGACCAGAATCTCCCTGAGGGCAGGGTCTCTGCCAGGCACAAAGCCATGTGAAAAAGCTTTGCTGAATGCAGGAATAAATGAATGAGTGAACATGCATGAAAGGCGAGTTGCTCCAAGCTGCAGGTGATGGCTGAGCTCTGAGTCTTGGGAGGCATCCGCAGGGAAGAGCCCCTGCTTTGAGGTTCCTCAGAAGAGGAATTCCTGTTTCCTCTGGGCAGACATTATGCTGAGCCTGGACATAGCTTTATACAGTTTACAGTCCTGGGGGTTGGTTGGGGAAATGGGGAAGACCTATACACAGATGCTGTGCAAATAATGATTCCCAGACTGCATCTTCAGTGGGAACAGTAAGCGCTCATGAGGGAGGTGGGGAAGCAGACCTCTGAGGCAGCGAGGTGCAAAGGAACAGGATACTCATATTAGGGCAGTTGGTGGATGTTAGTGGGGGCAGGGAGGGCCTGAGGTGGAGCAGAGTCCTGGCAGGGTTTGTGTGGTCCTTCCCTTCCTCTGACTCCTCATCAGAGCAAGACTCCCCCCTCTGGGAGCAGCCACTTTTGGCTGCTCTGGGGCCTCCACAGCCAGCCCCTGAGAGCATCCCCCCAACCCTCCCTCTGAACCAGGCCTGCCCTGGCCTGGGCTGCAGGGACAGTTCTGCACTGGCTCACTGTGTGACCTTGGGCAAGTCATGCCTGCTCTCTCATCCATCTCTGTTCTGAGCTTCCGCTTGTGACTTAGATGTGTGTTTCCAGATGGGCAGGCTGAGTCTCCAGGAAGGGCCAGGGTTTGATGAATTCCTTGGGAGGGATTTTCTAGTATCTTCCTTTCTGCCTGCCTCGGAAGGCCCCAAGTCACATTACCGGGGAGGCACAGGGTGAGGAAACGGCTCCTAGTGGGATCCCTTCTCCCAGTCTGTTTCTTCCTCCTTACAGTGGGAGTGACAGAGCCCCTGACCGGCTGCAGGCTGTGGAGGGGGAGTCAGGAATGTGGGTGGGTGGGTGGCCATCCCTGTGGCCAAGAGATAACGATTGTGCTGAATTTTTTCCAGCAACTTCCCATACTCCCAAGAATGTTCTCCACAGCGATGAGAGCTTGGCTGATTATTCAGAAAAGCCCTGCACCTGTTTTACACATGGAGAAGCCCATTCCACAGAGAGCCTGGGACTGGTCCAAGGGCAGGTGACAGGCGACCCGCAGCCTCTGAGACCCTAACCTCAGGTGGCCTGGTCCCTCAGTAGAGCCACTCCCAGTCTGCCCCAGGCGCGGACCCACGGCCGGCCAGGCGTGGCAGCCCTGCCAGGTACCCGCTGCGACAGCGACAGCGGGCCTTTGTACCAGGCGGGCACCACCCCCTGGCCGGCCACTCCCCGCTCGCGGGACAGCCCTTACCTGGCCGCCCGCCGCCGCCCCGCCAGCGGCTCGGCCGGCTCCTCACTTTGCGCTCTACGCCCGGAGCTGCTCCCGACGGTGCTGCTCGGGGGCCCCGACGGCGCGCTCCCCTCCCCCGGGGCTGATCATTAACCCGCGGGCCGCATAAGGAGCGGAGCGGCCCCGGGCGGGCGGGAGGGACGCGTCGCTGCCACCATGGACAGTAGCACCGCGGCCACCGCCACCGCCGCGCCCTTAGCGTCCCATGAGCGCATCCGCAATGCGGCCGACATCTCCGTCATTGTCATCTACTTCCTGGTGGTGATGGCCGTCGGGCTGTGGGTATGTGGGGCCCGAGATGCGGGCCGAGGGGGCGAAGGCCGCAGGGAGGGATGAGGGGAGCGCGCCCAGAGCGACGGCCCCGCCGAGCTGCACGAGGGCGGCAGGCTTAGGAGTCCTTGGAGTGGGGTGGAAATGACTTGGAAGCTCTTGAGAGGAGTTCAGGGGCACAGTGTGGGGCCAGCGGGCAAGCGAGTGTGAGCAGAAGCGACAGGGTGGCAGGGGAGCTTGCCAGGAACGCCCAACGAGGATGCCAGGCTTGGGAGAGGAGCCTCGAGAAGGGGACTGCTGTCCTATCTCTTAGTCATCCCGTTTCGAGGGAAGCCACAGCCTCTGCCAGCTGCAGGTGCTGTGGGGCGGCCCATCTCCGTCCCCCTCCTGGGAAAGGCCAACTGACTCGGAGGTCTTGTGACCTCCCGGGGTTGCAGCAGCGAGTTAGAGATGGGGAAGATGGGTGGAGGAGGAGGAGGAGAAGACCTGTGGGTGGCCTGGCACTGGGGAGAGGGAAGTGTGTGTGTCTCCTCTTTGGGACTCTGGAGACACACTGAACCAGAGAAACTTGTTCTCAGCAGTGTGGAACTTGGAAATTTCACTTGTGACAGACTCTAGTTGGCACACCCAATGACTAGGAAAGGAGGCGTTTTAAATGTGTGCAAATATTCCAGTTACTGTTAAGCATTGTCATGGGGTGTGTGTGAGGAGCCAGGGAGGCTGAGGTGCCCCAGGTGATTGTGCAGAACTATTTTGACTTAGGGGAGCAGAGGGTGGGCATCAACCCTTCCATGGACATGGAGCTTTTTCAGGGGTAAAAGGAAGTGTTGATTTTTTTTAAAAAAGGAATTGTAGAAACCAGATGTGACAGAAAGCCTCCTCAAGTGTCACATGGAGTCAGTGTGGCTGACTCTTCCTCAATACTCTCAACTTCCCAGACATAGTGGAAAGTGTCCAACTAGGAACCAGGATACTCAGGTTTAATACTGGCTTTCCTATGGTTTGAGCCATGCCACATTGGGTAACTTCCCTCAGCCTCAGTTTACTCACTGTAAAATAGATACAATCTTACCTATCCATATTACACCCCATGGTTGTTGTGAGGATCTGCAGAAATGAATCTTTATGACCTGCAGGAATTTTAAAAAATACTATCGTTATTTGCTCTCCAGGGTATGATCCAGGCCCTGAATAAGTTTTGTACTTTTAAGTAAAATGGGCAAAAATAGTTAGCTGGGTTGTACGTTTTCACAAAAAGCTGTAAGACAGGGAGAGCAGGAATGCTAATCCCCATTTTAGAGAAGAGGAAATTGAAGCCCCACGTGGTTGTGATTTGTCTAAGGTTGCAATAGACGGAACTGTTCCTGGAACTCAGGTCTCTCGACTTCTGGTTTTCCACGGTGCCAGGAGCATTGCCACAGCACCTACCTTCCTTTCCCCACCCACTCCAGCTGATAAGAGCTAGAGCCAAGAGGGGAATCCATCGTTTGCTAGCTGTGCTATATTGCTTGTTTCCCCATCACCAATAATCTCCATTCCCTTAACTGATCTCATTTTAGTCCTGCCAGTTCTGAAGGTGTTCACACTTTTTAAAAATGGTGTTTACGCTTTTCAAGTGTTTGTGAATCAGTGTCACTTGTCCTGTTAAATGCTACTAAATGAGCCCGCTAGTATTTGTTTATGTTTTATCTTCCCCCCATTAGTCAGTGCCTTTGGACCCTGATCATTTAACATGCTGGATTTCTTCCAGTTGACACTCCTTTTTTTGCTCTTGAAGCGTCAGTAGTGGCTTGATTCAGGGATGGGCATTTTGACTCCCACATGATCTCTGGACTGCACAGATGGAATGGTCCAGGCCCATTGTGCTTCCTCAACGTAGAAAGGACCTCACAGCCAATATCCCTGTCACCATCCCCCACTCTTCCAACATTATTTGGTTCTTTTTCATCCTCTTCCAACTCCGCCTTATCCAACATATTTTGGGCTTTGGCTTATTACATCTTCAGTGTTTATTTGAATTTTGTTTTTCACCACCTCTCAGACTGTTTCTCGAGGGATTTTATATCCTTTTAAGCTGTATCTCTGACCTTATTTTTGCTGGAAGATTTAATTAAGCTATTCTGAAACCCCCTCAAGCCCGGGGCTGTTAAACTATGGCCCATGGGCCAAATCTGACTCACAGACTGTTTTTGTATGGCCCACAAGCTAAGAATGTTTTTTCCACATTTAAAGAGTTGTGAAAACAAAATAGAACAAAACAAAATAAAGAGTTTGTGGCAGAGACCCTATGTATCTCACAAAGCCTAAAGTATTTACTGTCAGGCCCTTTTTCTTTACAGGAAAATTTTGCTGACCGGTCTTATGCCATCATTTGAACCAATATCATCATTGAATATCTGATTTGGGATGACCCCTAGGGGAGCCCAACCTTTCCATTTTACAGATGAGGATCAGAGAGGGTGACCAAAAGTCACTAAGATGAATCAGTGGCAGAGCTGGAGTTAAAACTCAGGTCTGATGATGCCAAAGGCAATGCTCTTTCCACTATTCTACCTTTTCCCGTTCCCAAGGCAATATCCTCTCTGTGAATATCCTCCCCATGGTCCTTACCATCACTGCATTGCTGTGACAGTGTCCTGGTGGTGCTGAGTTCCTTCTTCTCTAACATATTTTTATGAATAGAGGACCTAAATTTTGTTGATTTCAACTCTCTTTATCCTATGCTCACATCTCTTCTTTAAATCATTTGACAAAATCATCTTGACAAGTTGTCAACAGCCTTCACTTGAATACTTCCAGCAGAATCTCCCCAGTGGCATCATTTCCATCTCTGAACAGCTCTGAAGAGAGAAAATTCTTTCTAGTGCTGAGTTCAGACCTAAAAGCCTGGAGATTCCACCATTTCATCTGGTTGTCCCCTACGCAGGCCAGGCTGAGTGTGTCTGTCCCACTTTACATATCAGAAGACAATAGGCCACACCTGAGTCTTCTCCAGGCCCACATCCCCAGTGTCTTAAGCTGTTCCTCACCTAAACAGATGCCAGAAGTTCCTTCCTTTTGTTCAACGATATTTTTATTCCATTGAGAAAAAACAAAACAAAACAAAATAAAACCCCAAACCAAAATGTTATGTATGGGTCAGTAATTGTGCTTCTTTGGTCACTGCAGCTTGCAATTCTGACTTCATTCTCTTCTAGTTGCAGGGTGGGCTGGAGAACTTAATGCCATGGTGTATGAAGTGGGGTCTGGAACCTTGGAGTTTTCCTTTGAGCATCTCTTGCTCACAGGACAGTGCCTTTCCATGCACAAAGCATCATACTAAGCATTACGGGGGGATTAAATTTTGTAATATGATAATACAAAGTAAAAAACAATTGTAAGGGCTGTGAACAAGGTATAGATGGAGTCTTCTAGGTGTTTAGAGGAGGGAGAGATTACTTTTGTTTGCAGGGCAGGAGGAGGTTTCCATGGGGGAGTGTCAGGTAAGGTTTCACAGGGAAGGTAGCATTTGAGAGGTCTTGAAGGATGGGTAGGTAGGGTCTGAAGTTGTAGAGGTGAGGGAATGAACATTCCGGAGAGGAGATGGTCTGCTGTAGGCACATCTCTCCTCACCTTTTGTCCATCCCAACATCTGTCCTGAATTATTCCAGCTCCCCACTCATGTCTCTGTCCTCATATTCTTTTGAGCTCTTCATTTCTGAGACCAATGGGGAAATGTTTGTGTCTGGGTGTCTGGGCCCCAAATCCACTTTTCCTGTTCCTCCAACTGTGCCTGGTGGTGGGGGGGTATCAACCTTCTTCAACTTCAGAGTGATCTTAGAATGGCCTTTCTATGGCCAACCTCCAGAGCCTGAGTCCTTGGGATTTATTTCTGTTTCACTCCTGGATACTTTCTCTGTTCCTTAGGTCTACTGGTCCTCTTGATATTTCTAGGAAAACCACTACAGAGGCCTTCAGAGTAGGAGGGAGGACACTGCTAGGAGTCCAGAAAGACCTGAGCCGTGCTCTCCCTGGCACCACCTAGCACACGGGGGTGCTCAATAAATCTATGTGAATTGACTGGATGCATGAATGGCCCTGCTTCTTAAAGAGCTAAGTCCAATACATCTCTGCAGTCTGAGCACGTAGCAATGTGCTGTCACAGACATGTTTGCTAAACGAATGGCAAGTTTCTATGTGCCTGCAATGTCACCATCAGAGATTAATTCTTTTGGACCAGTGCTGCTCTTTAGCCCCAATAGTCACCTTTGAAAACATAAATACCTCTGACAGGGCCAAGTCACTGTTAGCCATTTACATTTTCAGGGGGATTAGCAAGAGTCAGCTGAGAAAAGGCCAATGACACAGAGAGAGGAAGGGGAAAGAGGGCCAGGGGCCAGGGCAGAGGCATTGTCACCATTTAGTGCTGGACGACTGGGTCTGGGTCTGAGCTGGACCAGGAATAAGCTGAAGGCTCAGAGGCAACATTGCAAGGGAGCTGTGAGAGGAGCTGGTTATCATGTACTGAAAATCCATGTCATTTTTCTCCTCATGAACCTTCAATGGCTCCCTACTGCCTGTGGGATAAAGTCGACACTTTTTAGCCTGGCATTTGAGAGCCTGCATTCTGCTCTACTTCTCACCACATTCCCCATTCTTATGCCTCAGCCAGCTTCGCCAGATAACACTTTTACCATTCTCTCCTTCCCCATACTGGGTGTGGTTCCACCTCATTGATCTGCTGTTCCTGCAGTCAGAAGTACCTCCCTTTTCTCTCAGACTAATAAAACCTCACCCTTTCTTCAAGACTTGCTGAAATGCTCCTGCCTGTGAAGCCTTGCCTGATGCCATAGTCAGAAGGAATCCCCTTGTTCTTCTGTATTTATCGCAGTAGTCATGATATATTAAAAAGTAGTGATTCTAGCAAGCTCCTACCTACATCCTCAGAGAGGAAAGATTTGAATTGAGTTTGAACATGTTGTCTTATAATTACAAATGCCTTATAGAATTTTTCATTTTTTGATAACAGCTTTGTTGAGATATAATTCACATACCATATGGTACTTTAAAAAAGTACAGTTGTCCCTTGGTATCTGTGGAGAATTGGTTCCAGGACCCTCCTGCCCCCCCATACCAAAATCCATGGATATAGATTTTAGATCTCAAGTCCCTGATATAAAATGACATAGTATTTGCATATCATCTACACACATCCTTCTGTATACTTTAAATCATCTCTAGATTACTTATAATACCCAATACAATGTAAATGCTGTGCAAATAGCTATTATACTGTATTGTTTGTTTAGCTGTATTATTTTTATTGTTATATTGTTGCTTTTTATTTTTTTCTCAATATTTCTGATCTGTGGTTGGTTGAATCTGTGGATGTGGTACCTGTAGATATGGAGGGCTGACTGTGTGCTGCTTCATTAGGTACCTTGATGTGCTTGTAAATAAGGCATAAAAAGTTCCATTTCCTCCTGTTTAACAGAAAAGCAAACAGATCTGGGTGAAGTCACTGGCTCGAAGCCATGCTGTAAGCTAATTACAGAGCTAGTATGAGGGCAAACTGTTTAAACTGCCTGAACCTCAGTTTCCTTGCCTGTCAAATGTAGGTCCCTGCCTCCTCCATCTGAGTGTATTGAGGCTCCAGGGGAATAAAGAATGTGAAAGTTTTCAGAAAGTGGAGTGAGTAGAAGAAAGTGCCAGTGTGGGGGAGGCATACCTTTTTGGCTGGCAAGGTCACTCCTGTAGTTTTCTGTTACATTTTTGACCCTTTCCTCCTCAGGCTATGTTTTCCACTAATCGTGGGACTGTTGGAGGTTTCTTCTTGGCAGGCCGAAGTATGGTGTGGTGGCCGGTAAGTTTTCTCTGAAGTACTATTTGCTTAACTATGATATTCCCTTTAGGAACCCATTTTCTTCTTGGCTTTGGGTGGTGGTGATTCTTCCTTTCCTTCTTGATCCCGATAACGGGTCTCGTGCTCACCAGGTCTCTTGGGCACCCTTAATCTCTTGTGGTAAGGGAATCGCCTATAAATAAGTAATGTTTGGAATCCTTCAAGGGATATATAGAGGAAAAGACTGCAAAAGGTGAGCAGTGTGGAGAAACAAAAAGAGCACCCAGACCAAGGTAATCTCGGTTAAATCTGAGCTTCTATTTCTATATCTACAAAATAGGGATGATAATATTTACCTTCTAGAAGTGTTAAGAGACGTGGAGAACTCTTATGGGGTGGAAACTCAATAAACAGTAGGTCTTTTGCTCCCTTTTTCCTGCTGTAAGCCCCATGGAAGAGAGATTTTACCTGTCCTACCTCTGGAGCCTAATGCAGTGCCTGATACATAGGAGGCCTTCAGTAAATACTTACTGAATGGATGGAGAAGGAACCCCCTACTGTTTCTAATTCCAGCTTTCATTTGGATGAGGTTTCCTCATCTCTTGGTAGATTTTATGTTTTGTATATTGAAGAGACATTTCCCCTGACACTTGCACATGGGCAGAACTATCTTAATCCAAGGACATGTGCATGAGTGGAAGAGAAACTTGGAGGTTCCTTTCATCATATCAGCGCAGGACTCTGGCTGGTTTATCAGTTCAGCTCAATGACCATGTTGATCCAGAGTTCTCACCAAAGTGACTGGTTGAAAAAAATGGCCAAATCGTGTAGTTCCTTGGGCTTAAGATACAAGCAAGACTAGCTGCTGAAAGAGGGGAGTAATGTACCTACATAAAATGAGAAGGGAGTGAGAGCTGTGAGTTGATTGGAGGAAGAGAAGCAAGAAAGTAAAGACTGTCACTGTTGCGATATGAACAGCACAGAGAGAACTTACCAGGAAATCGTGCCACATCCTGCAGTTGGCCTTTGATCAGCTATTTTGGGATGGATTTTAATAACTGGCATCTTCACAGTTGCTTGGGTTATCCCTGAAGTCATTTCTATTTTTTAAAATTTAAAAATTTTTGATAAATAAAAATTGCATATACAGTTACGTGTCATGGTTTTGGTCAATGATGGACCTCATATATGATGACGGTCCCATAATATTTATAAAACCGTATTTTTCCTGTACCTTTTCTGTGTTTAGATATGTTTAGATTCACAGACTTGCTATTGTGCTACAATTGCCTGTAGTAGTCAGCACCGTAACATGCTGAACAGGGTTGCAGCCTGGGAGCAATAGGCTATATCATAGAGCCTAGGTGTGTAGTAGCCACAACATCTAGGTTTGTGTAAGTGCACTCTGTGAGCTTCACACAATGAGGAAATCGCCTAATGATGCATTTCTCAGGATAAATTGTTAAGTGATGCATGACTGTATTTACAGTGTATGGCATGATGCTTCGATATGTGTATATATTGTAAAATGATTAAATCAAACTAATTAACACATCTGTCACCTCATACTCTACTTATTATTATTTTTTGTGGTGAGAACATTTAAGATCTAATTTCTTAGCAATTTAAAAGTATTCTACACATTATTATTAACTATGGTCACCATGCTGTACAGTAGATCTCCAGAACTTATTCAACCTAACTGAAACTTTGTGCCCTTTACCCAACATCTCCCCATCCATACCCTCTCTCTTCCCAACCAGACCCTGTTTACCACCATTCTACTCTCTGTTTCTATTATTTTAATTTTTCGAGATGCCGCATATAAGTGGGACCATGAAGTCATTTCTATTTTATACTTAAGGTGCCCAAGAATACTGGACAGATGCTGGTTTCTGTGATGGGCCCCTCATGGTGGTCTCACCTGATGCTTTTGTGAGAAGAGGCACATACATTTGGGTACCTCCTTTCAGTTCTGTGTCAGGGCTTTTTGTCTTCTCATGCCTTGGACACTCGTGCTTTCCTAAAAGCTGGTGTTAAAGAGGCAGCTGTGATCCTAAAGTTCAAGACAAGGATGGGGTAGTCCCTCTAGAGCTGTGCTGTCCAACATGATAGTCACTATTCACATTGGCTATTTAAACTAAAATTATTATTATTATTATTTTCATTTTTTAATTGAAACACAGTTGAGTGTACATGTTTGTGGAGTACAGAGTTGACTGTTATTAAAAATTTCTTTCCTCAATCACATAGCCATATTGCAAATGCTCAGTAGCCATATGTGACTACCATATTGGACAGTGCACATTAGAACATTTCCATCATTGTATAAAAAGTTTAATTGGACAATGCCACTCTATGGACTTCAGATCCAAGGTTGGCATGAAATCTTAGCGGACTTGAGATTTGCTGAATTAGAGAGTTGAACATGACCTTGAAGGTTACTTCATTATTTTGAAAACAGTGCATCACTCACCCCATCGAATGCTTCAGGGCCCCCTGTAGCAAGTCTGCCAGATGCTCGTCCAGCCTGTTTGTGCCCATCCTCACTTTCTCCTCTCTAACCCCCAAGAAAGGAAACTCACTATTTTCAACACAAACCATTACATTTTCAGACAGCGATCTTTCATTCCATTGACTATAATCAAGGTGAAATTTTTTAGAGCTGATTTATTGGGGCCAAGACCTCAGCTTTCAATCTCTGAGTCTTGAAAAAAGCCAATAAGAGGTGGAATCACGGGGCAGAACTACCCTTAGGACATATGTATTTTGGGTTAGACCTGGGAACATATCACGTCTTAACCAGAGATGATGTTTTCCTTCCTGATCGTGCCTGGGTCTGGATCTGGGCTGAAGGTTGGTTGATGAGAGGGATTAGCCCCACCCAAAGCAGTAGGTTTCAGTGGTTTACATGGGGTTTCCTGAGAGTATTGTTTCCCTTATGCATGAATGTCTTAGTAGTGGATTTTTCTAACCAAGAGAGAAACACGGCACCATTCTGTTTTTGTGCAGAAGTCACTGCTTCCTTGATGAGGCTGACATTCAACTTTTTCCTTCAGGCATAGTTTTCATCTTTTCATAAGGCTTTATGAGATTACTTTAATGGTTTCTAAACCTGCCCGTGTATCAGAATCATATGAGATAATGCATGTACAGCACTCAGCACTGTACCTGGAGAGTGGTCAATAAATAGGAACATCAAGAAATGGAAGAAAGGTCAGGAGTACTGAGACGAACACCCAGGTGGCATCTGTCTTGTGCACAGAACTTAGTAGTGCCCAGTAAAGGGAGACTAACGTTTACCTAAAGCTATTGCTGCTCAGTCTCTTGAATTTCACTTTCAGGTCGATGGTGTGGATAAGTTAACATGATTTATATTTATAATTATAAATATATATATATATATTTATAACTATAACTTATATTTACTTATACTACTGTAAATCATTAATTCTAGCTACACAAAGACTGCCTTTTAACATCTCTGAAACTGGGTTGTATGTTCTAATCAATCAGTAGTAATATTTTTTCATTCTTTGCGCTACATGGTATGTCTTACAATAGTTGGTGTCTCAGATTCAATAAGATATGATTATATTCAAAAGTAGTAGTTTTTAAACTATACTCACTACAACCCTTGGGCTCTGCAGAAATGCTTCAGGGACTACCCTCCTCTCCCCCACCCCCTCCAACCCAACTTTTATATATTTTATTAATTTATATAAGGGGAATCTTCTAAGATTTTGTTTGAGAACAAGATCTTGTTATCTTACAAAGTTTAAAAACTGCTAATGTAGAAGGAAAATAAGCATGGTGATTTCCATTCTAAAATTTAAAACAGTTTTAATATACCTTAGCATCACACACCTGAAAAAGGAGTTAAAGGAAAACATGGCATGCAAAGGAAATGCATATCTAAGTAGTTTCTCTCCAAAACAACTGCATCAAAACTATACTTCTAAATTTCCCTTTGTAATGAAATATGAAGTCAGTTCAAGCCCGTCATCAGTTGGTATGTCCATGACCAGAATATCAATTCTCAAACGTGCTAACCGAAGAAGCACATCCCAAGGGCCAGTGGCTCTCCGGAGCTGACATTTCTCTTGGTCTGTTGGCCACAGCAGAAACTCTCCAGTGGGGCCCTTGCCCCCTCCATCTGCCTTTAGCCCAGTTGCTGTGTGCTGTAGGAGGAGTGGGCAGCCAGAGAACCTTCAGGAAGATAGGGGATTTTTGGAAGGGAGGACTTGCGTCAACCCTAATTTGATATACCCGAGGCAGGGAGGGAATACCCACGAGAACAGCAGGAGGAAATCAGAGCTTATAAAGTTTAAAAGGAGATTTGACAGAGGAGAGTCTGGTTTGGGGCATTCCTGGGACTTAGGGGGCTTTGAAAGGAGCCGGTTATGACCCGTAACAGGTGAAGGTCCAGGAGCTCTGGAAAAAGACCCCATTCTTAAAAAGTTAATGAGGCCCAGAGAGAGAAATAGTTTGTGCCTTGGCCTGAGGATAGAAGACCAGCACAAGCCGAGGGGAGGAGGATTCCAGGGCTGAAATTACAAGAAGAGTCAGCTTTCATGGGAGCCAGGTGGGGGGGCCCCAGAAAACTGAGTCACAGGTGAGGCAAGCCTAGCCAACCCGAATGAGTAACACGAAACCGAGAAGGTATACCTTACGTAATTGTGGGCTAATTGATAGGCCAGGATTCCCTTTTTCTGTGGCACCATGGTTTGGCACCTTTAACTAATAGCTGCCTATGTGCTTGTTGTGATGATTATTTGGGGATGTGGGAGATGTAAGGGTAGAAAGGCTGTCAAGGGGAATTCCCCACTCTTTGGCTAATGGCAGCAGAAATTACTCAGGGAAGTGGGGCCCCAGGTACACAGCTCAGTGGAGGACTCTTGTATGGGAGGAGAGTTTGGTCACACCACCTACTAGGACCATTGGCAGAGCAGGCTCCATGGGAGCAGTGAGGTATGACAGGGCTGAGCCAATGCTTTGGCAACCCACTTTGACTCAGAAGTTAGCATTCCAAAGGGCAGGGAGTGTGAAACGCACAAGGAGCCAAAACATTTGGCTTCTCCCAGCTTTGTGACATTGGGCAATTCATGAATCTGAGAGAGTCTCCTATATGAGACAGTCAATCAGGGATCTCAAAGCCTCTTCCAGGACTAAAATTCTAAGATTCTATACTATTCGGGGGGAACAAGTACAGCAGATGGGTGTGGGCATGCTAGCCAGTCCATCACCAGTGAGGGACTTGAAGATGGTATGGCTGTTTCTCTCAACAGCCAGAGTTTCTTTCCTTCCTTTATTACTAGAAAATCATCAGAACACAGCATATCATGGCTTTAAGGCAAGGGCTGACAAACTTATTCTGTAAAGGGTCAGATAGTAAATATTTTTGGCTTTGCAGCTATGTGATCGCTGTCACGACTACTCAATTCTGCTGTTGTAGCACAAAAGCCTCCATGGAAAAACATGAATGAACAGGTATGGCTGTGTTCCAATAAAACTTTATTTACAAAAACAGGCAGAGGGTCAGATTTGCTGTTGTGAGGACACATTCACAGTCTCAGAATATTGCCTGACACACAGCAAACTCTCAGGTTTAGCTATTCTTTTTTCAACTGGAACCTTTTGAAGGACTGTCACATCACTTATCTAATTGAATCCTTAGTGATCTAGCAGGTCAGTACAGCCAGAATGATGATTAACCCGAAGGGTTGCCCAAGTGCACACAACATAACGACAGAGCTAGGACTCCTTCTGTTCTTCTGGTTATTCAGGTCTTTTTCTCCTCGTCCTTTGAGGTGGAAATTTATAAGGCCAATGGGTGTGATCTAGAAATTAATCTGAAAACCAAGAAATTCTTTCATTTAGGGCTGACCAGAGATCATGATGGAAATTTTCCCTGAAGAAAGAAGATAGCTTTTCAAACTTTTAAAACCCTCTTGAGAAAAACATATCTGATTTTATCTGTAAGTCCCTAAAATCTAATGATCATATCAAAGTTCAGCCACTTATGATGCCACCAGAGTGGCCAAAGAGTGTCTTGGAAACACCTGGTAGGCCTAAGACATAGGTTGGAGCTCATGAATCAGAGAGGAAGAGAAGGAACCAGGCAAATGCACACAGCAGAGGCAGAGAGCCCACCAAGGGCGGAAGGCCCAGGACGAAGTGAGAAGGAAAGACACGTACTTGGCCCTTCGTTAACCTGGGGAAAGTGATTACTGCCTCCTCTGACCCCCAGGTCCCTGCAGCCTTCTCCCTGCTCTGATTGCTTTCAACCTGCATGTAGCTGTCTGTGCCCTTATTCATCCCAGTGTCCTGTGATGAGGGCCAAGCCTACACTTTTCCCTCACAACACCTAGTCCAAGGTCTTGCACTGCAAGTAGGCGCTTGACAAATTAAAGAAAAAGGCAGGAGGAGAGGGACATGTCCCCAGACCCTTTGGCTCCCTTTTGTGGTGTTACCTGAGACCTGAGTCTACATTCTGCTCTCTGGTGCATGGGCCACACAGGTAGGCAGGGGTAAGAATTTAGGAGGTTAGCATACGACCCAGCAATTCCACTGCTGGGAATATACCCAGAGGAATGGAAATCATCATGCCGAAGGGATACCTGCACTCTCATGTTTATTGCAGCTCTATTTACAATAGCCAAGAGCTGGAACCAGCCCAAATGTCCATCATCAGATGAGTGGATAAGGAAACTGTGGTATATCTACACAGTGGAATACTACTCTGCTATAAAAAAGAACGAAATACTGCCATTCGCAACAACATGAATGGACTTAGAGAAAATTATATTAAGTGAAACAAGTCAGGCACAGAAAGAGAAATAACACATATTCTCACTTATTTGTGGGAGCTAAAAATAAATAAATAAATACACAAACAAATGGGGGGCAGGGAAGAAGACACAACAATCACAATTCCTTGAACTATTTAAGTCAAGTGAACAGATACAATGTGGGGGTAGAGGGAGGAGAAGAATGGATAAAGGGGCATGAAAATAAACTGCAATGTATTTTGAGAAGTTAAATAATAAAAAAAAAGAATTTAGGAGGTTAGGAGGGTACTGGGTCTAAGTCAAAGCCTGCGTCCAGCAGTGCTCCACATTTTTGTTCCTATGTACAGAGAAAAATTGTTTTTCTAGGCTCATGGTAGTAAATGAGAAAAGCCAGCCTGGCCTTAACCAGAGTACCTCAGTTCAGCCCACACTGGATCCCTTGGTAATGCTTGTTGTGGTCATGCTTTCTCGCTATCTCAGGCCATTTGTTTTTTCTCAGTTTGAGTTAAGTTTTTGCAAAACTTAGCAGTTCCCATAGATATATATCTGCTTTTTGGTGGGAGTGTTTGTTTTCATGGCAGTTCCTGCCTTGCTCTTGAACAAACTGTTTCTTCTCTTCTTCCCCTACATCTCCTCTTCCTCCTCTTCCTCCTTTTCCTCCTTTTCCTCCTCCTCCCATTTCTTCTTCTCCTTCCCTGTTCTACTTCCTTCTCCCTCTCCCCCTTCTCCTTCTCTCTCTGTCTCTTTTTTTTTTTAAAACGTTTATTTTGTCAATATACATTGTGGTTGATTTTTGTTGCCCCTTATCAAAATCTCCCTCCCTCCTCCCTCTCCTCCCTCCCCCTCAACAATGTCCTTTCTGTTTGCTTGTCGTATCAACTTCAAGGAATTGTGGTTGTTATATCTTCTTCCACCCTCCCGTTTTTTTTTTTTTGTCTCTGTGTGTGTGAATTTATATATTAATTTTTAGCCCTCACCAAACAGTGAGAACATGTGGTATTTCTCTTTCTGTGCCTGACTCGTTTCACTTAATATAATTCTCTCAAGGTCCATCCATGTTGTTGCAAATGGCAGTATTTCATTCGTTTTTATAGCTGAGTAGTATTCCATTGTGCAGATGTACCACATTTTCTGTATCCACTCATCCAATTATGGACATTTGGGCTGGTTCCAACTCTTGGCTATTGTAAAGAGTGCTGCAATGAACATTGGGGAACAGGTATACCTTCGACTTGATGATTTCCATTCCTCTGGGTATATTCCCAACAGTGGGGTAGCTGGGTCGTATGGTAGATCTATCTGCAATTGTTTGAGGAACCTCCATACCATTTTCCATAGAGGCTGCAGCATTTTGCAGTCCCACCAACAATGTATGAGAGTTCCTTTTTCTCCGCAACCTCGCCAGCATTTATCGTTCAGAGTCTTTTGGATTTTGGCCATCCTAACTGGGGTTAGATGGTATCTCAGTGTGGTTTTGATTTGCATTTCCCGGATGCTGAGTGATGTTGAGCATTTTTTCATATGTCTGTTTGCCATTTGTATATCTTCCTTAGAGAAATGCCTATTTAGCTCTTTTGCCCATTTTTTAATTGGGTTGCTTGTTTTTTTGTTGTAAAGTTGTTTCAGTTCCTTATATATTCCGGATATTAATCCTTTGTCAGATGTTATTTTTGCAAATATTTTCTCCCACTCTGTTGGTTGTCTTTTAACTCTGTTAATTGTGTCTTTTGCTGTGCAGAAGCTCTTTAGTTTGATATAATCCCATTTGTTTATTTTTCCTTTGGTTGCCCGTGCTTTTGGGGTCGTATTCATGAAGTCTGTGTCCAGTCCTATTTCCTGAAGTGTTTCTCCTATGTTTTCTTTAAGAAGTTTTATTGTTTCAGGGTGTATATTTAAATCCTTAATCCATTTTGAGTTGATTTTAGTATATGGTGAGAGGTATGGGTCTAGTTTCATTCTCCTGCATATGGATATCCAGTTATCCCAGCACGATTTGCTGAAGATGCAGTCCCTTCCCCAGTGAATAGGCTTGGTGCCGTTGTCAAAGATCAGATGGCAGTAAGTGTGTGGGTTGATTTCTGGATTCTCTATTCTATTCCATTGGTCAGTGTGTCTGTTTTTATGCCAGTACCATACTGTTTTGGTTATTATAGCTTTGTAGTATAGCTTTAAGTCGGGTAGTGTTATGCCTCCAGCTTTATTTTTTTTGCTCAGCATTGCTTTGGCTATGCACAGTCTTTTATTATTCCATATAAATGTCTGGATATTTCTTTCCATTTCTGAGAAAAATGTCATTGGAATTTTGATGGGGATTGCATTGAATTTGTATATCACTTTGGGCAGTATGGACATTTTCACTATGTTGATTCTTCCAATCCAAGAGCATGGGATATCTTTCCATCTTCTTGTATCCTCTCTAATTTCTCTCAGCAGTGGTTTGTAGTTCTAATTATAGAGATTTTTTACATCCTTGGTTAACTCAATTCCTAAGTATTTTATTTTTTTGGTGGCTATTGTAAATGGGCAGGCTTTCTTGATTTCTCGTTCTGCATGTTCACTATTGGAGAGAAGAAATGCTACTGATTTTTGTGTGTTGATTTTGTATCCTGCTACTGTGCTGAGATCATTTATCAGTTCCAAGAGTTTTTTTGTAGAGGTTTTAGGATCATGTCATCTGCAAACAGGGACAGTTTGACTTCATCTTTTCCAATCTGGATGCCCTTTATTTCCTTCTCTTCTCTGATTGCTCTGGCTAGTACTTCCAACACTATGTTGAATAGGAGTGGTGAGAGTGGGCATCCTTGTCTAGTTCCTGTTCTTAAAGGAAGAGCTTTCAGCTTTTCCCCATTCAGGATGATATTGGCAGTGGGTTTGTCATATATGGTTTTAATTATGTTGAGATATTTTTCCCTCTATACCTAACTTATAGAGGGTCTTTGTCATGAATGAGTGCTGAATTTTATCAAATGCTTTTTCAGCACCTATAGAGATGATCATATGGTCCTTGTGTTTGAGTTTATTGATATGGTGTATCACATTTATTGATTTGCGTATGTTGAACCAACCTTGCATCCTTGGGATGAATCCCACTTGATCGTGATGAATAATTTTTCGTATGTGTTGCTGTATTCTGTTTGCTAGAATTTTAGTGAGGATTTTTGCATCTATATTCATCAAGGATATCGGCCTGTAGTTTTCTTTTTTGGTTATATCTTTACCTGGTTTTGGTATCAGGATGATGTTTGCTTCATAGAATGAGTTTGGGAGATTTGCGTCTGTTTCAATCTTTTGGAATAGTTTGTAAAGAATCGGTGTCAATTCCTCTTTGAATGTTTGGTAAAATTCTGCTGTGAATCCATCTGGTCCTGGGCTTTTCTTTGTTGGGAGCCTTCTGATAACAGCTTCAATCTCCTTTATTGTTATTGGTCTGTTCAGATTTTCTACGTCTTCATGGTTCAGTTTGGGGAGCTTGTGTGTGTCCAGGAATTTATCCATTTTCTCCAGATTTTCAAACTTTTTGGCGTATAGTTGTTTATAGTAATCTCGAATGATTCCTTGTATTTCAGATGAATCAGTTGTAATATCGCCTTTTTCATTTCTAATTTTTGTTATTTGAATCTTCTCTCTTCTTTTTTTTGTTAGCCATGCTAATGGTTTGTCAATTTTATTTATCTTTTCAAAAAACCAACTTTTTGGTTCATTGATCTTTTGTATTGTTTTTTGGGTTTCAGTTTCATTCAGTTCTGCTCTGAACTTAATGATGTCTTTCCGTCTGCTAAATTTGGGTTTGGATTGTTCTTGTTTTTCTAGTTCTTTAAGGTGAAGTGTTAAGTTGTTCACTTGCCGTCTTTCCATTCTTCTGAGGTGAGCATTTAATGCAATAAATTTCCCCCTTAATTTGCAGTATCCCAGAGGTTTTGGTATGATGTATCATTATTTTCATTAGTTTCAATAAATTGTTTGATTTCCTGCTTGATTTCCTTTTGGACCCGTATGTCATTAAGTAGAATGCTGTTTAATTTCCATGTGTTTGTATAGTTTCCAGAGTTTCAATTGTTATTAATTTCTAGTTTTAATCCATTGTGGTCTGAGAAAATACATGGGATAATTCCAATTTTTTTTAAATTTATTGAGACTTGATTTGTGACCTAATATGTGATCTATCCTGGAGAATGATCCATGTGCTGATGAGAAGAATGAATATTCTGAGGTTGTTGGGTGGAATGTTCTGTAGATATCTGCCAATTCCAATTGGTCTAGAGTCTTGTTTAGATCTTGTGTTTCTCTACTGATTCTTTGCCTAGATGAACTGTCTAATAATGGCAGTGGGGTGTTCAGGTTCCCTGCTATTATGGTATTAGTGTCCATTTCCTTCTTTAGGTCTAATAGAGTTTGTTTTATAAATCTGGCTGCTCCAACATTGGGTACGTACATATTTATGATTGTTATGACTTCTTGATGGATCAGTCCTTTTATCATTAAGTAGTGTCCCTCATTGTCTCTTTTTATGGTTTTTAGTTTAAAGTCTATTTTGTCAGATATAAGAATAGCTACTCCAGCTCGTTTTTCTTTGCTGTTTGCATGGTAAATCTTTTTCCATCCTTTCACTCTTAGTCTATGTGAATCTTTGTGGGTGAGGTGTGTCTCTTGTAGGCAGCTTATAGTTGGGTCCTCCTTTTTGATCCAGTCAGCCAGTCTGTGTCTTTTGATTGGGGAATTTAAGCCTTTTACATTAAGAGTTGTTATTGAAAGATGTTGATTTATTCCTAGTATTTTATTGGTTGTTTGGTTATCTTAGGTGTCTTTTGTTCCTTGCTTTCTGATTTACTGTTTGGTTTCTGTGTTTGTTGGTTCCTTAGGTTGTCGATAGCCTTTTTGTTTGTTTGTTTCTCTTCATGAATGCCATTTTTATTATACTAGTGGGTTTAGATTTTTCTTGGGTTTTTGTGGCAGTGGTAGTTATTTTTCAGGAACCAAACCCAGTACTCCCTTGAGGATTTCTTGTGAGGGTGGTCGTGTGGTAGTGAACTCCCGCAGTTTTTTTTTGTCTGAGAAATATACTATTTGCCCTTCATTTCAGAAGTATAGCCTTGCAGGGTAGAGTATTCTTGGCTGGAAATCTTTGTCTTTTAGTATTTTGAAAATATCATCCCATTCCTTTCTAGCTTTTAGGGTTTGTGATGAAAAGTCTGATGTTAGCCTGACTGGTACTCCCTTATAGGTGATTTGACACTTTTCTCTTGCAGCTTTTAAGATTCTCTCTTTGTTCCTGAGTTATGTCAATTTAACTATAAGATGTCTTGGAGAAGGCCAACACTAACCCTAACCCTAACCCCAACCCTAACCCCAACCCTAACCCTAATACGTTTGAATACGTTTGGAGATCGTTGAGCTTCCTGGATCTGAAGATCTGTGATTTTTCCTATACCTGGGAAGTTTTCTGCCACTATTTTGTTGAATATGTTTTCAATGCAATCTCTGTTTTCCTCCCCTTCTGGGATACCCATGACTTGGATATTTGAGCGCTTAAGGTTGTCTGATATCTCTCTCAGATTTTCTTCAATGTCTTTGATTCTTTTTTCTTTTTTTTGTCTGCTTGTGTTATTTCAAACAGCCCATCTTCAAGTTCAGAGGTTCTCTCTTCAACTTCGACAAGCCTGCTGGTTAAACTCTCCATTGTGTTTTTTATTTCACTGAATAACTTCTTCAGTTCAGCAAGTTCTGCTACATTTTTTTTTCAGGACATTGATTTCCTTGTACATTTCCTCTTTCAGGTCCTGTATACTTTTCCTCATTTCATCATGATGTCTAGCTGAGTTCTCTTGTATCTCATTCAGTTTCCTTAGAATTATCACTCGAAATTCCTTGTCAGTCATTTCAAGGGCTTCTTGTTCTATAGGATCTAGAGTTTGAGATTTATTAACTTTTGGTGGTGTACTTTCTTGATTTTTTGTATTTCTGGTATCTTTTTTTGGATGTTTATTCATTGTGGCGGGGGGTTTCACAGTCCACCGGTTTGAGACTATTGACTAACTAAGATGTTGCTGTGTTTGCCAATTTGGTATGGCTACCTCCATGACTGCTCTGTTGGCCTCTAGTGCCTTGTGTGTATGGTTGCCTCGGGTCTTGCGCCTCTCTGGGGAGCCACCTCTCTGGTCAGCTTGGACTCTACTGGGCTTCTAGGTCATGGGGTTGTACCGCAGGGTGTGTGGTCTCTGCTGAGCTTCCACTTCCCATTCAGGACTTCTCCCTGTTCCCTGCGCTCTGGCCCGGGCTGTTGGATCACGCAGTCGCGACCCCACAGGGTGTGTGGTTTCTGTCGAGTCTCCGCCTCCCTAGCCAGATGTCTCCCCGCTCTGTGCGCACTGGGCTGGGCTGGTACGTGTCTTCTGCAGCCCTTGTGTATCAGCTGGGCCTTCAAGACCCTGCTCGGCACCGCCTCACCCAGGAAGTCTTCCAGGTTTCTGCTCATCGCAGACAACCGGTTGCTCTGGGTGCCTTTGTAGCACCGTGTAGATCTTTCTTGGGACTTATCACCTTCCTCCTGGTATTGCGGTTATTTGTGTACTTGTGTTATCTCCCACACCAGAGCGTGAGCTCCTCGGGGGAGGAGCCCGCAGCACACGGTTCACCTTTGAATCCCCCCGGCGTGGACCAAGTCCGGTGCCCGCCCGCAGTCAGCTCTCTGGCAGGTTCAAGCGAACTCGGGAACTCTCCAACCATACTATTCCTGACGAAAAATCGGTTAGGCGTTTTTCCGAACTGGTGGCCGCACAGATGGTATCTGCCTCCCGGTAACAGGAAGTTTACCAGGGGCTGGAGCCCATGGTGCAGTGGAGTGACAGTCGGCCCAGCTCATACTTCCTTGCCATCCTGACGCTGGCTGGGGATGCCCCATGCCACCAGCCCCGCCAGAGAACCGTGGAGGGAGTGGGAGGGGAGGCTGGCCCGCAGGCCCCGGGAAGCCCCGCGCCAGGTCAAGCAAGTGGGAAGGCTCAGTGAGGAGCTGAGCCTGGTGAGGAGGACAGGCTTGGCCTAGCCGGGCCAGAGCCGCCACCACCTGAGAAAATGGAGGCAGCCCCGGGGCCAGTGAGTGGCCTGGTGGGGCAGGCGGAAGCCGGGCGGGCATCCGCCCCCCGAGCCGGGCCGGGCCAGGGGTCACTCACAGGACTGTGTCGGGTCGGGCAGCTCCCTCTCTGCCTCTGCGTTGTCACCGTCCCCGTTCTCGGCCGCCGCCGCCTCGGGCTGCTCACTCGGTCCCGCGGCGTGGCTCGGGCGCTCCCAGGAATCTTCTTTTATGCTGGCCTGAAACCTCGAATCCTGAATAGGGCAGCTGGCTGCCTTCAGTTCGGCCCCAGCCTCCGGGATCCTGGCAGCGTCAACAGCAGCCCCAGCGCCGTGTTCCCTGTTTAGAGACTCGCTTTTGCAGCTAAGAAACATTTCTTTTCCTGCTCCATAGTTCAAAGCTGTTGCCTGTAAATGAGGCAGCCTCTCCTGCCAAGGGCAAAGTGGCGGTCAGCCCCCATGACCGGCCACCAGCAGCGGTCCTCCCTTAAGAGACGGCAAGAGGAAGGTCCACAAGTTTCCCGGCTGCCTAAGGCCCAGTGGCCGCCTTTTCCACCTCAGCTACTCTGCGCCAACCACTGCAGCCACCGCCATCTTACGATCGTGACTATGAAGAAATGTCCCACGATAGGCCGTCTATAAACTGGATGCTGCTAGCATGACTCCGTCCAAGTCCCAAGGCCTCCAAACCAGGGAAGCTGATGGTGTCCTTGGTGTTAATTTCTGGAACCCGAAAGCTGAGGAGTCTCGAGCTCTGATGTCCACAGACAGGAGAGAAGAGTGTATCCAGCTCCAGCAGATTTAGAGAGAGAGAGCTTCACCTCTTTCCTCTGTCTTTTTTTCTCTCTGTCTCTTTTTGGTGGAGACTTTTCCCTCCCACTATTCATGGCTTGGTGTCTCCTCCAAGGAGCTTCTCTGATTAATGCACAGCCACTTACCATCCCATGTGTTCTTTGTGTTTCTAGGCATCAGTTGACTGCAAGTAGCTAAGTTCCTGTCACTGAGTTAGTACCTATGCTCTTAGCTTCTTTCTCACTGGCAGTCTTCCCAGCATTTTCTAACAGATTAGCCCTTCTGTACACAGAGAAAGGAAAAAGCAAATTGTAATCAATATTTCTAGTTGGTTAAAGTCAGAAGACTGCTAAAACTATTGGCTGACATGAAGTTTTTGGGTTATTCATATTAGAAATATATCTGTGCTTTTCTTGTCTACCATTGGCATGGCAAAACAAGCCAGCTGCAACAATATATATCTTTTGGGGTAAATGTTATATTAAGGAGATGATTGAGGGTTGGAGTTAGGAGGATGGACTATGGAGCCAGGCTGCCTTGGTTTGAACCCCAGCTCCTTGCATACCTAGCTGTGTGGTCTTGGGCAAGTTATCCTCTTTGTGCCTCAGTTTCCTCAACCACAATATAGAGATCACAGCACCTACCTTGTAGAGTCGTTTTGAGGATTAAATTAGTTAATATATGTAAATCTCTCAGGGCAGTTTATAGTTAGTACTACCCAGGGTTGGCTATTGTTATTATCATCATTATTATTGTATCTCATCTCCAGATTCTCCTCCTTAAACTGTATATTCAATCATTCATCCATTTATACGTTATTATTCTTTTATCCTACAACCATGTGTTGTTTACCTATTATGTGCAAGATTCTATGTTAGCTGCTGGTATATGTCCATGTGTATATG
The DNA here is from genome assembly GCF_027409185.1 of Cynocephalus volans. Taxonomy (NCBI): domain Eukaryota; kingdom Metazoa; phylum Chordata; class Mammalia; order Dermoptera; family Cynocephalidae; genus Cynocephalus; species Cynocephalus volans. Next base: position 206,101,576 of record NC_084461.1, read on the forward strand.
TGCATGTCACTCACATTCTTACAATATACATGTAAAATTACAAACAGCAGTTAAGTGTTAAGAAAGAAATGTATTTGAGTCAAAGAGGGTGGTTGGAAAGGAGAGGGTCTTCCTTAACTTCTGTAGGAGGATCGGGGGGGGGGGCCTTTCTGAAGATTGGGCATTTAGGCTGAGACCTGAACGGTCAGAAGGAGCCAGCCATATGAAGATTGGAGGATGAGCAATCCAAGCAGAAGGAACAGAGTGGTCAAAGGCCCTGAGGTAGGAAAGAGCTGGAGTATCTGAGGAACTGAGAAGGGGCCAGCATGGTGGGGAGAGAGTGCATTTAGATCAGGCCTTTTGCGTGAGGGACCCCGAGTGTTTGATGATTCCAAAGATGGGCCTATCTGGATAGGTGGGTGGGTTGGTCTCCAGCCTCCTTGACCTCTGAATGCCAATGGAAGACGTCACCTGCCTTTTGTGCCAAAAACTAGTGGGAAAATGTCAGCTTTGGCAATAGTTTCCTGATTTTCTGCCCCTTTGGTTCTCTGGTCAAGGAGAGCTATTCATGAAGATTATGAATAAAAGACAACCATTGTCCGTGGGCACATGAGCTGACAGAGTAAACAGAGATTATGATGACTTTGGAGCAAGGCCTGTGTCTACATATTTGCCAGAGTCTCAGAAATAAAATACTTTGAATGTACAAGCCCCACCTTCTTTTCTGTCCCAATCCAGGAAGTGTAATTCCAGAGAGATGACAAGGGTCAAAGGTTAAACCTTTCCAAACTTCCCCTGCAAAGAGAGCTTGCTAAGGGAGATGCTGATCAAGATGAAAGACCAGTTCCTGAGAGGGTGAGGGAGGAATCTGAAATGGAACACCACACAGACGAGCACATGCTGTTCCCGAGTTTACAGTGAGATGGGCAGGAGGGTCTCACACCACTGTGCCTCTTCGGGGACGTTCAGAAGAGAATGTCTGAGGAAGAAGGAGGAAGAGCGTGGTGCTGTAGTCTCTCCCTGTGCCCCCTGGACTTCAGTCACCTTTGGCTGTGGGACCTTGGGCAAGTTACTTCCTTCCTCTGATCCTTAATCTTCTCATCTATAAAGTGAAGATGAGAATAATATCAACCTCACAGGACTGCTGTGGGTATTAAATAAGATAAAGTGAATGGTTCAACACTTGGTCCAAAGGAAGCACTGTAAAAGTTAGTGTTCCTCTCTCCCTTTCTCATTCTCCCAGGACGAGGCTCTTAAGGGTTGCCAGATTTAGCAAATAAAAATACAGGATACCTAGTTACATCTGAATTTCAGACAAATAATGAATACTTTTTTTAGTATAAGTATGTCCCATGCAATATTTGGGACATACTTATACTACAAATAGTATTCATTATTTGTCTGAAATGCAGCTTTAACTGGGTGTCTTGTATTCTGATGTATGCCAAAGTTTGAGAACAACTGTGGGAAGACATACCAACAGAGGTGTCTAGCACAGCCCAAAGAAGGGATAGAGAGGAGGCCCTGGGATCTCCTGATATCCCTTAAAGGTGAGGACAGAAGTAGGGATCAGGAAGCCACCACCAGAATTCTGCACATTCTGGGTATTACATGGTCCATTAACAAAGAAAGCGATTAGCTGAGTGCATTTTCCACTTGAGCTATGATGATCCTGCTCCCTCACAGAGAACATGACCACTTTGTCACTTTCAGGAAATTCAGAGCATTCTATAAAATATTTCTTCAGAATAGCATGCCTTTGTGGGGCAAAACCTTTTAAAAGGTTTCTCACATTTATTACCTCATAAAAGCCCAATCACACCCTCGTGGGGTAGGCTTAGAGGGATTCTTATCTTTGGGTTATAGTGGAGGAAAGTGACTGGCTTAAAGTCCCATAGTTTGCTATAGCAGAGCCAAGATTAGAACCAGGTCAGAAGGCTCCCAGGGTGCTTAGAAGGAGGGGAAGGAAGAAAAACATGTCCATGCCATTTAATTGTCCTTTCAGACACAATTATTCATACAGGGCACTTTTTGAAAAAGTCCATTGGCTGCCTGTGATTGTGAAGCTGGGAAGAAATGCATACACCCATTGTCCATTGCCTTGGGCAGGTCTTCACTCCTGGGTTAGCGGGTCTGAGAGTGCAGTGCTCTTACTTTGCACAGAGTGTGGAGTAAAGATAAAATTAATGTGTAAACTTGAGCCATTTTCTTCCTGTGGGCTATACTTTCATTTTCATTTGAAAATAACAAGGTTGACTTTAATTATTTCCAAGGTAATTCTAGCTCTAACTTCAGATGAGCTGGGTTAAGATGTGTATTTTCTATTTCCTGTCACACAAAACATAATTGTAGTTAGCATTCAATGACGTTTTCATGTCTCTTTTTACATCCCCCTAAACATATAACTTACCTGCCTGCTTCCTTCTCAGTTCTTGGGCTCTGCCAGTGAATCTGACATATCTCTGGAATTATTGTCCTTTATGTTTAAGAATTGCTTTCTGATGATAAAATTACACAAACTCATTGTGAAAAAATTGGAGAAGTATAAAAAAAGTTAAAAAAAAAAGCACTTATTGTTTTCTCTTCCAAAGATAACCACTGTTTGATTTGGATATATTTCCATCAACATATGCATACACACACAGGCATATATTTGAACATTTTGGAGATCATATGGTGTATATGTTTGCACATGATTATTTTTTTGACATTTTATCGTGAGTATCTCTCCATGTCATAACAAATTCTTCAAAGCTGTAATTTTAATCGCTGTATAATATTCCATAATAAGTATGAACCTTAATTTATCCAATTGTTTTCCTATTGTTGGGCAGTTATCTTGTTTCCAACTTTCCTCTATTGTAAATAATGTGGCAATGAACCTACTAATGAAATCCTTATATATGTCTTTGTCTGAATCTCTGATAATGTGCTTAAGATAGAATTCTAAAAATAGGATCATGTAGTGGAAGGAGATGAACTTTTAAATGATTTTGATGTGTACCAGCAAACTGTTTTCCAGAAAGATTGTATCAATTTAGATCAATTTAGAAATTTACATTTCTACCAGAAATATGTGGGAAAGCCTATTTGCTTGCCAACACCAAGTATCATCTTTAAAATTTTTTGCTTGTTTGAAGGACTAACCCACAAAGTCAGATCTCCCTTTTGGTCTTGTTCTTACTTATACTGAGCATACAGGTCACCTGATTGATATCTCACAGAGACTTTTCATAGTCTCTAGTACATGTGCCCTGCTGTCCTTATGGGCTTTATGTAGGTCTGGAAGGCCAGGTTTGTTGCCTCTTGCTCAGGATAGAGTGGTCCTTGGCATGGGCCTATGAAGCATCCATGTAGCCAGTAGTAACAAATATAACTCTAAGGCATTTTGTCACCATGATTTTTGTTGTTTCCCCAAGAGAAGCATTCAGGGATTTGATATCACCCACTCACTTAGCAGAGTCCTTGCCATGTATAAGGAAGATACTGTGCTAACTGGAAGCAGAAATGCTCTTTGAAGGCTAGAAGATATTTGGGGTACCACATTTGTTCAGAAGAAGTTACCAACATGGGATGTGACCAGGAGAGTGGAACAGGTAACATGTGGGGTGAGAGATTAGAGGAGGGAGAGATCAGCTGTGCATGGTGTCAGCTGAGAGATGGACCTGGCTTTATCTTGAAGACTGGAGCAGTGTTTTGGTAGGCAGAGCTCCATGGAGAGGGAATTCCAGGAAGAGAAAAATGGCATAAACAAAAGCAGGAGGCAGGAGAGCACAGAGCATGTCTAGAAGACTGAGTCTGTGATTTTGCCAGCGTGTAGGGTACATGACAGAGCATGGCAAGGCTGCTGGGGTTGGAAAAGTAGGATTGGCTGGATTACAGAGAGCCTTGAAATTTCATGCCACAGCAGAGGGACAGAGGAGTTATCTGGTTGACAATCTCTGTTGTCTCTGGTGGTTGGGATCACCTTCTGGGAACTCTTATCATTCCATCTCTTGGGGGGATAAATTGTGTGTGGAAGAATTTCCCACAAAGCCTTTAAGTGGCTTCAGAGAATTTCCATTTGAAATGTCTCAATAACTTTGCTGTGGCCTGAGGATATTCTGGAAATCTTTATTCTACTGAGCCACCAGTTTTGTGGTCTCATTGGTGAGATGGGTCAAAGCTTCTTCCAGCTTATGTGCCATATGTTGGCATGTGATTGAATCAACAGCATCTCCCACTGGGCAGTATGAATGCCATGGTAACAGACCTTTAAAACTCTGGGGACTAAGCAGGGGATTTTGGAGAGAGCCTCTTTCATCCCGAATTTTTTGTTCTCCAGAGCTTAGCATTGTAATTGTATAGTTAGTGACTGTGCTCCTGCTTCTGAAGAGAGGTCAAAACAAGTTTAAGGAGGAAATAAGGACTTTCAACACAGTCTAGGGCAGCCTTCTCAAACTTTATTGTGCATGAGAATTACCTGGAGAGCCTATTACTCTGATTTAGTAGGTCTGGGTGCCGACTGAGGATTTGCATTGCTCACAAGCTCCCAGATAAAGCTGATATTACTGGCCTGCAGAATGCTCTGTGAGTAGGATTGGTTCTGGGACCTCATTTCAAGGGCTGACTTAAGCACTGAAGGAATGATCATTAGTGTAATGTCTATCTTCAGTTCAAGAGATAGATGCAATCCTTGCTAGCTTCTGACTTCTAACACTAATAGAAGAGGAATGATTTGATCTGATTTTTTCCTTTATGGCTTAAGTAGTTTTCCCTTTAGAGAAGACTCATGGGAAAACAACAAATTTCTGCCAAACCTAGGAGGAGTTGAAGAGAAAAAAATTTAGGTGATGGAGCCCCTGTCTTGTTAAGGCAAACCAAATTGGTCTTATCAGGAATCTCAATTGCAATGAGAGGAAATCTGTTCTTGTTAAGTGTTCCAAATAAGGTAGAGGCAGATTCTCTGATAGTGACAGGAATTAGAGAGACTGGCCCAGGTCCTTACTACTGCTAAGGACCCCTAGCCAAGTGACAGGTTTAAAAGAGGATTTGAAGCCAGATGATGTTAAAACCAGACAGGAAGTCAAGAAGGGTGGCCTGCTCCACTCTGGACAGCTCATGTCTGGAATAGTCTATTCGGATCTGAGGCCCACTTGGGGACAGAGAGGGGGCTCAGAGCTGCAGACAGCAACAAGGGTGATGATATTCCAGCCCATGTCCGGTAAGGAACAGACATACGAGAAGAAGAAACAGCCTGGAGAAGATTTAAGGGGGGTACCACCCCTGTCCTCAGATATTGGAAGAACTAGCTTACAGAAGAGAGATTTGACTTGTTCTGTATGACTCTAGAGGATGGAAGTAGGACTAATGGGTAGATTTCAGCTCAAAGTAAAGAAGGACTTTTTAACAATTAGAGTTGTCCAACCACGGATTCAGCTGCCTTGTAAGGTGGGGAGTTCTCTGTCACTGGAGGTGTACAGTCAGAAGCTGTCACTTTGAGGTGTTGCACAGAGGACTCAAGCTGAGACGTCTGTGGACCCATCCAACTCTGGAAGACTCTATGATTCTATAATTTCTCCATATAAATCTCCCCTCCTGCCAACCTTCTAAGATAGGAAATTTAGGCAGTAAAATGTGATCATGAATTTCCTAAAGGCAATCCCCCCCCCAGTCTTTTTGCCTTTTATTATGTGACATTATGTTATTTTCCCAAGTACTATGCTCTCAATCCTGTTGGGTTTGGTCAGGCCCAGCTCATCTTGCACAGTGACAGCAAAATATCTACTTGTGATGACTTTTTTAGCCCCGTCAGGGGATGAGGAGGGCTTGGAAAGAAGTTAGTCAGAAATATGGTCAAGCTGGAGAAATTTTAGATAAAGTCTAAAACCCTGAATTCAGAGGGAGTGTGGGAAAAAATTACAGAGAAGGACATGGTGATGATTCATGTCACTGGGTCACTCCCTGGATGGGTTCTGATTCCCAAATGGGCATGAGTGTGGGTGAGAAGTGGACAGAGAGAGTGTTTGGGAAATCAGTGTGACGAAAGTGTTGTTCATGAGCTCCAGCGAGAGGAGGGGCAGAGGAGTGTAGGTGATAAAGCGGTGCTGTCTGTCTTAGTCTGCTCAAGCTGCCATAACAAAATACCACAGACCGGGTAGCTTAAACAATGGAAATTTATTTTTTCAAAGTTCTGCAGGCTAGAAGTCCCAGATCAAGGTGCTGTTGGGGTTGGTTCTTGGTGAAGCCTCTTTTCCTGGTTTCTAGACAGTTGTCTTTTCTCTGTGTCCTCATATGGCCTCTTCATTGTGTGTGTGTGTGGGGGGGGGGTAAGATAAAGAGAGATCTCTGGTATCTCTTCCTCTTCTTATAAGGACACCAGTCCATTGCTTCTCGGCCTTTTTGCTAAGATCAAGTGTAGTATCTGTTTTTATCAGTTTAATAAGGACACCAGTCCTATCAGATTGGGGCCCCACCCTTATGACCTCATTTAACCTTTTTATCTCCCTAAAGGCCCTGTCTCCAAATACAATCACATTGGAGGTTAGGGCTTCAACATATGAATTTTTTTGTTGTTGGTGGTGGTGGAATAAGAAGTCAGCTTTTACTCAGGAATACCAATGACCTGAGGAGAGATGTCAGGCAAATCCATTTTTCCAGTAAACCTGAAGGACAATGGCCAGACTAAAACCATCTCAAAGACTCAGATTTACTGAGGAGTTTTTAAAGAGGGGGTTGAGGGAATGGAGCGTGGGAAATGAAAAGGAGGGAGGGGACATGATCTGTGAAGGCTCCGAGCAAGGAGCCAGATCCAAGTTCTTGCCAAGGCTCCATCTGGTTTCTGTTCCCATCCTTGATGTTTTCTTAGGGTCCTGCTGGATTTTGATGAACTTTGGGGTGGAATCGGTATAGCTTTATTGATATCTTCTTTGGTTTCCTGGGATCTGGATAGTATGTGTCTCGTGGCAAGTTTGCAATTCCAGGCTAACATTAATTCTTTCATACAATTGCCTCCCTACTCTTGAGTTACTTCAGTTCATGTTCTCTGTTTTCTGCAGTAAATCATTCAGAAAACTTTTCAGGGAAGGTTCTTGGTTGACATACTCTCTTAACTTCTGCATATTTGAGAATGTCTTCTAGTTTCCTTTGTATAGAAATGATAACTTGGCAGGGTATATAATTCTTGGCTCAAAACTATTTTCCCTTAAAACTCTGTAGATATTGTTCCATTATCTTATGGCATTTAGAGTTGCAAGAGAAAAATCTAAGGTCAGTCTGAGTTATGCCCTGTTATAGGTAACTTGCTTTCTCTGTCTGGCTACTTGTAGAATTTTTTCTTTATCCTTGAAATTTAAAAATGTCACCAGAATATATGTAGGTGTTGCTTTCTTTTCATTGAATTTTAAAGGTACCCTGTGTACTTTTTCCATTTGTAGATCTAATGTGTTCTTCAACTATGGAAATTTTCTTCAATTAGCCCCTTAATTACTGTTTCAGCTCCATTTGCTTTGTCCTCTGTTTCAGGTATTCCTATTATGTGTACATTGTGTCTCCTGGACCGACCCTCTTGGTCTCTTTTTTTCTCATCTTGATTTCTTTTCCCTTTCCTCTGCATTCTGTGAGATTTTCTCTGTTTTGCATTTACTTCAGTGATTTGATTTTGTGGAGAATCCACCTTGTAACCTCACTCTATTAACTCTCTCAACTCCGTGATACATTGCAAGCTCTCTGCCCATCCCTTCTCTAACACTGTGGATAGTTTGTCAAACTCCCTTGTTATACAATTCCTAAACCTTTCTATAGTTTCTATTTCCTGTGCTACATCCATTTCAAGAGGAGGCATTTTCTAGATTACTTAGCTCTGTTCCTTTCTTCTGAATTGCAGTATTATGACCTTTTCAATAGCTCTTCTTAGCAAAGAGGACCAAAAATGAAGATTATGGGCTCAACACATGAATTTTGCAGGGAGGACACAATTCAGTCTGTAACAGTGTCCATTGTGGCTCTTGTGAATTGTCTTTGAGAGTGAAATAATTGTCCTCTTGGGAGGAAATGGGAGAGAATGGTTACCAATTGAGGGTCATTCTGAGTGGCCAGCCATTACTGATTCATTATGTCACTGAACTTTTGCACAACACTTTCATGAGAGAAGGTGGGAGCTCACAGATGTGTGATCACCCAGATAGCAAGAGGTCAAGAAAGCATTCAAACTCAAATTTTTAAGCTCATGCTGTCTTCACACTGGAGGGAAATTTACCGTGAAATCTTGCTGAATTCCTGGGACTATGTGTTCAAGCCAAGCTGTGGGCGCTTGGCAGGCCCTTTAGGGTGTTCAGGAGGGTCTCCGAATAGGGCAGTGATATGACCACAGTTGTGCTGTGGGGAGGTAACTGGCCATGGGAGTGGGTGGGGGTGACTGATAGGAGGGAGAGACTAGACATCATCTAGAAGCTTGTTGTATATAATGACAGGCAGCACAAAGGCAATACAGATGTCCACAACATTGTGAAGTCAGAGTCAGGGTTTTGGTAAATGATTGAGGGGCAGGTCATGGGGTCGAGAGAGGGAGTTCAGAATGAGGCTAAGGTGGTGCCCCTAACAGAAATGAACCGAACCTGGCCCAGGACATTCTGGTACCATCAAATCTCTCCTGGCCCCCTTCCATACTCTTCTCAGCTGGTGAGGGGTGATGGACCTCAGGACAGCCTGAGATTGCTTAAAGTCCGATGTCTTCCTTTGGAGGGGATATTGGAGAGGACTTCTGGAATTTAAGATTAATCTAATGCAGTTAATAATTTCTGGTAATTATGTCCTTAATAGTACACTATTAGGCTTAATAATTTACCAAGTGAGAGGTGATAAATGAAAATGGGTCAGGACAGGTGGGCCACTTGCTGAAGGGAAATTTTGATTAAAAGTGGACTCTTATCCCCTGCAAGCTTTGAGCAGAAACAGGTGGACATCTCATTTCCCCTAGTTTTCTGTTTTAAATGGACGGTATTCACACAGTTACTCAAGTCCCAAATCTAGGGGTTGCCCTTGATTACTCTTTTCCTCATTTCCAATGTCTAATCCATTCATAAAGCCTGTTGACTTTGTTTCTAAAACTTACTCCCAATCTCTAATTTGTCTTTGTCTCTACTGCTACCACCTTAGTCCAAGCTGCCATCCTCTCACCTAGAGGCAGTGATAACCTCCCACCTGGTTTCTGTTCTCTCCCTTGCCTCCAATACTACACCCTCCACATAATTTAGAGCAATCTTTAAAAGAAATGAGATCCTGCTTCCTCCCTGCTTAAAACATTCTAGTGACTTCCCATCACGCTAAGAGTAAAACCCACTCTTCCTATCCTGGCTTCCTAGAATCTATGTGACTCCACCCTCCCGACTTTCCAGCCTCCTCTCAGGCCATTCTCCTGCCTTCCAGCACTTTCCAGCCACTCTGGCTTTCTTTCTGCTTCACAGCATGCATGTCTTTCCTGCTCAGAGGGTCTTTGCTTTGTTGGCATGCTTTCCCTCTGATCTCTGCATGGTTGGCTCCTTTTTTCACTCAGATCTTGGCTTGAAGGTTTGAGTTATAATAATAATTCTCTAAAATTAGAGAAGAATCTAACCACTCTATCAAACTTTATTCTCTTCACAGCACTTACCATTCTCTGATCTTTCTTTTTGTTGTTTATTTATGTTGACTGTGTTTGAATATAAACAGCTGATTCCCCAGAGTCTAGAATGTTTGGCACATTTAGTAGATGCTAAGTTAATATTTGTTGAGAGAATGAATGAGTGCACTTACACCGCTGTCTCTTCCTCATCATTCTGAGAACTCCTTCCACCCAGGCCTTCAGCAATCTCCCTCTTCTCTGATTTAGTATTTGGCAGGAGCACCAGCTGCCTTATATTGGGACAGGGCTGGTATTTTTAGGACAGTTTCTTGGCGTAATCTGTCTTTTGGGAGATAGATGTTTTGGTCCAGAATTGGACTATCTTAGGGACATTAGACAAATAACTGCAAGCCTCCACCATGTGCTAAGCAAGAATGGGAATAATTATACTTGTTTGGTACTTATCAAATGCTGCTGTACCTTCTTCTCTGGAGTATAGAAGGACTCGAGAACTTTCTGGAGTTCTTTTGGCTCACAGATGCAGTTGACCTGATGGCATAGCATATTGGTCAGTGCAAGATCCCTTTCTTGTTTTCACTGCTATTTTTTTCTTTGTCTCCATTCACAGTCCCATTATCCTTTCCTCTTCCAGTCTTCCTCTCTTGGGTATTTAATATATATCTTTCCAATCTGTTTTCTAATCTGTATACTTAGACATATGTGTCTCCTTGAAAAATTCAGTATTTTGTGCATGTGTCTATGTAGTCTCTTTGTAAAAATATTTTAAAAAATAAAAATACTATATGGATTTAGAGAATTATTATTATTAGTTTCATCTCTTGTTACTTGGGAGTACATAGAATCATATAATTTAATAGTTAAGAATCACTGGGAAATCACTGGCTCTGTGCCCCTCCCAGTTTGACAAGATGACTGAGGCCCAGAGGTTTTCTTTTAAATGATTCTTTTCTAGAAAGTTGCCTGTATTTACTGAGAGCCTGTATTGGGCCAGGCCGTAAGCCACCAGGCATGCTGGAGGATATGGAGCTGAATGGCCCAGGCCTGCCCCTGAGTAGACAGCCTCGCAGGAGACTTTCAGTAGAGGCCCAGCAGGCTGTGGAGCTTCCCGTGTCTTCTTCACTATTGCGCGTTGGTCTCACAAAAGACTCATGGATCATCTGCTTTGGGAATACCTCCCACTGCTTCTTCCCTAATCATCTCCTTTTCATCATCCCCATTTCCCAAGTCCCCACATCTGCCTTCTGAACCAGCTATTCGGACAGACTCCAGCACAGTAGAGTTCCTGCACCACCTCTGCTCTTTCCTGTCCTTCTCTTGGCTGACATGTCCCTTCTCTCTTTGTCCTACTCTGAGTGTCCTGGTTGAGTCTAGAGTCTGCACCTGAATTTATTTTTGTGTTTCCAGATTGGTGCCTCCCTCTTCGCCAGTAACATTGGAAGTGGCCACTTTGTGGGACTGGCTGGGACAGGAGCAGCTTCAGGCATTGCCATGGGAGGCTTTGAATGGAACGTGAGTAACGACAGAGCCACTGTGTCCTGGGACTGGAGGGAGCATTAGCAGTCAGCCAGGCCAATCTATGCTCAGAGGAGCGCTGGGTGTTAGGAAACTCCTCAGAGCTGCCCAGGTGTAGGTGGATGAGGGGCATGGCTTCAGGAGCCCCAGCATCCACCAGAGCAGCATGAGAAAACCACTGATATGACAGTCGTTCTCTTTCCCCTTAGTGTTAGAAAGCCAAGCCCCCCAGTATCCTTCTAGTCACATTGCAGATTTGGACTGCTAATCACCAGATTTCCATAATAATAATAATTATTATTATTATAAAATCTCTCTGAATGGTATTTTACTCCTTGTAACCAGGGAAGAGGCAAGGGAGAACTCAGTGCCCTGGCTAGGGCCTAGGGCTGTGATATTAGTGGGTTACCTCCTGGGATCCCCTCGGCTATTGCCCAACTACTGTTTCCCTGGGCCTACTGGGCAGCAAAGGCCGCCTCCAGTCTCTAATGGCCACCAAGGGAGTTGTCGTCAGAGCTAAAAAGAGCAAATACTGGGTGATTTTTCTGCAACAGCTAAGAGGCCCTTCAGGCGGCAGGCGTGGGCTAAGCTTTCTTCTAGTTTGAATCCACCTCTTGTTTTGATTTCAGGCCCTGGTTTTGGTGGTTGTACTGGGCTGGGTGTTTGTCCCCATTTACATTAAGGCTGGGGTAAGTATCTGTTCTGTTATTCCATTTCTTGCTGGCAAACATATATGTGAGCTTGGTGCTCCTGGAGAGCAGAGGCGACTTTATGGTACAAATGTCAGAGAAGACCTGTGGGTTGGCTTTTGCTCCCAGGTCATAAAGTTTCTGACTGCCAGCAGGGGCATTAAACAGATCCACTAGGTTGGATCTGATGGCTTTTGTCAGTCCATGCTCATGACTTTCCCTCTAGGAAGCTCCCCTAAGCAACCTCACTCAATTCAACTCTCTGAAGCATCATGTTTCCTCACTCTTGGTGTGTACTTGCACTGCACTGCCATGCACTGCTCTTAACATAGAACTGACTCTAGCCTCTGCCCCTGGAAAAGAAGCAGCTTGAGAAAAAGAACTTTATTTTGCCTTCATTTACATACATCAGCAGCTCTTGTTTGCTGAGCATGCAGCTTGTACTCAACTATCAAATGCATGCTTGGTTTCCTGACTATGTCTCTCTGTCATTTTGCATAGGGCAGCTTTGGTATCATCTGTTCAGTGAGATATAATGAACACCTATTATGTGTAAGTCTATACTGTAGGAGATAAAAGCAATATAGGAGAAACACAGGGCAGATTCTGCATCTTTTCAAGGCTCACAGTTTATTGGTGACACATGTCTGGTCCCAGGAGACAATGGGCTCATGGTTGAGGGAGCAAGAAAAGAAGCGTGGTTGGAATTTGCAGAAAGGAACTGGGAGAACAGTTGGGCAGGCCTCCAGCTGCAATCATTAACCCTGCCTGTGTGAAGAGCATCATGAAGCCTGGCCAGCTTGTTTGGTGCACTGCAAAGATGCCACCATTGTTACAATGTCTTGTTTGCAGTAGGTGCTCTGTATAGTAATGAAAAAAAAAAAAAATATATATATTCCCTCCTACTCTAGGGCAAGGATCTGCCTCCTTAGTTATGCCTAGTCATGTGTCCATTCAAAAACAGGTGTTTATTGATCATCTTCTATGTGCTGGGATAACACCTAGCTACTCCTATAGCAGTGGGGCAGGTGGGATTACAACAAGGAAATGGCTGGCAGTCAGGGGCCATCTTTCCACCTTGCAGACTTCTGTGGCCAATGATGGTTATAAATCCTTGAGCATACTTCCGTGGCTCTAACATCAGGGTGGATCTCATTTCTCTGCCTGTTCTGGGCCCTCTGGTCTCTCTCGCTGGCAGTGACCTCTCTTGCATCCCATGCAGGTGGTGACAATGCCAGAGTACCTGCAGAAGCGGTTCGGAGGCAAGCGGATCCAGATCTACCTTTCCCTTTTGTCCCTGTTGCTCTACATTTTTACCAAGATTTCGGTGAGTCCACTGCTCTGGGGGCTGGGCACTGGCTGTCTCAGTAGCTGCTCACTCTCACTTCCCAGCACATGCTGCCGCACCAAGATGCAGCTCTATATGTTTCTATTAACTCAGTCCCTTAAGCCTTCTTGCTTCTTGGGGTAAAGTCCTATTTCACGCATCAAGGAACCACGGGAGTTCAATGGAACTCCTTGTCCTCCACTGTGGTGCAGGTTGAAAACATAAACAGGTTTAAGAAGGCTCAGGGAAAGCTGTTTTTGAAAGAAGATTAGAAGGGAGTTAGGGATAGAACCACCATATGATCCAGCAATCCCACTACTGGGTGCGTATCCAAAGGAAACAAAATCAGTATGTTGAAGAGATATCTGCACACCCATTTTAGTTGCAACATTATTCATAATAGCCAAAATGTGGAATCAACCCAAGTGCCCGTCAATGGATGAATGGATAAAGAAAATGTGGTATATATACACAATGGAATACTATTCAGTCATTAAAAGAATTAAATCCTGTCATTTGCCACAATATGGATGAACCTGGAGGATGTTATGTTAAGTGGAAAAAGCCAGACATGGAAAGACAAATACAGCATGACCTCACTTACTTGTGAAATCTGAAAAAGTTGAACTCATAGTAGCAGAGAGTAGAATGGTGGTCACCAGGGACTGGGGAGATGTTGGTCAAAGGATACAAAATTTCAGTTAGATAAGAATAAGTTCAAGAGATCTATTGTATATCATGGTGACTACAGTTAATAACAATGTATTGTATTTGAAAATCTCTAGGAAAGATTTTGTGTTTTCACCATAAAAAAATGATATGTGAAGTAATGCTTATGTTAATTAGCTTGACTGAGCCATCTCACAATGTACACATATTTAAAAACATCATGTTGAACATGATATGTATATACAATTTTTATTTCTCAATTTAAAAAAAAGGGGGAATTAGAAATATCTAAGGACTGGCTCCAACCTTAGAGGCAGCCATGGGACTTGGTGCCCTGTCAGGGTCAAAATTTGACTCCATCTGACATTTCTGATGCACTTAAACATGGACATCAGTGCCAACTCTGTAAGGGACTACTGACATTCTGTCTTCTTTTATGGACAGGGAAATGAAAACCCTGGGGATGGAAAGTACTCAGGATCCTGAATCAGGAGTAGAACCCAGGCTTCTGACTCTTACTTCACTGTCCTTTTCCCTGCATGAGGCTCCCTGTGTTCACTTGAGATCAGCTCCCTGGGCTGCTAGTTGCTAACCCTTTAGGGGATTTTTACTGTCTCTGAACCCAACCACGGGGTTGCTCTCCTACCAACCTATTCTCCTTGCCAATCTGGAGCAGCAGTCCCCATTTTGCAGAGCTGAGATTTCTCAGAAACTGGCTGGCCACTGGGGTGCCTTTGAAAGCTGAGCAGAGCTCTTGGCTGACCTACTGGAGCAAGCCTTGTATTCCTTCTTTCCTTCATTTTTTCTTCCTTGAAAGTGTTCAAGTCAATTCCTCATGATGGCAAGACAAAACAAAGCGGGAACCCCCCCCCCCTCAGGAAACCATCAAAATTCTTTTCTTTTTCGAAAGCAGTCGCTCTTTATCTAACTAAGCAGATTGCAAAAACAATCACGGCAGACACCTTAGTTCATCTTTCTAATAAGCCCGTTGATTTGATCTTCCCTGTTGCTAGCATCTCCACCTTCCACAAAATGAGTGGTCGTCTTCTTCATCCCACCCCATGGAGAAGATAATTTGAAGGGCCACAGGAAGTTACTCGCTTCTTTGAAGTGCTTTCCAACAGTATAGATCTCATGAATCAGATCCTCCATGCAGATGATGCCATATTTACTAAGAGATTGGGCAATCAAAGTGTTATCTATCAAGGCAATTTGCTTCTTATTGATTTTGCCATAACCATGCTTTGTAGATTAGTTTATTTACTGACTTCAGGTTTGGGTACCCACAAGCAATATATGGTTTCACAATCTTCAGCATGTTAATTGAAGCCTTGTTGAGCTTAACAAAGGTGCTATTGAAGATCTGGCAAAAGAAAAGAAGCTGCAACACTTTTCAGACCTTTGGGCTCACACTTGATACCTCTAATCTTGATGACAAATGCCAATTTGGGTTCTGCAGGTGCATAGAAGTTAACAGTTTTTCTTCCATCCTAGCCATATGAATCTCAGTTCTGTACATCTGCCTATATTCCTGTGATAGTGCTTAGCTTTTTCATAGATAAGCTTCTTCCTTGTCTTTTGAAGCATCTTTAGGGCAAACTTCTTCCTCTGGCGCTTGATCTTCAGCTCTGTGAAGTTCCTTCACTTTTTCTTAAGGGTTTCTGTCACAGCAGGAGCCTTCTTTTCCTTCTCGTTGACACCCTTCATGGTTCCAAAAGATGGTAGGAGGAGAAAAGTTTTCATGTAAGTTTTGGTCGGCATTTTTCTTTCCCTAAGATGAATGTCAGTCTGATAAAGATTAAAACAACAGTGGGGGAAAAAAAAAAAAGAGAGAGAAAGAAAGAAAATGTGAATGATAAAGAATAAGAAAGAAAAAAGGATCTTGGTAAGAAAACTACCTAGGAAAACAATTGGAAGAAGCTGGGTTCCTGGTCTGTTCTACTGCTCACTAGCAGGTGACCTGGGGAAGATGGCATAAGCTTTCCAGAACTTAGCTTCCTCCTGAGTAAGGGAAGGATAATAATTCCTACCTAGCCGAACTCACTGGGTGGTGGTGAGGATCAAGTGAATTTATTTGAAGACATAAAGTGTTATTGAGATGTAAGATATTATGATGAGGAACATGGCCAGTCGAGAACCTTCAACACTCTATGAGAAGCTCCTTGAGCTGCAGTAGGACAGAGAGAAGTGACATTTTCTGATATCACTCAGGGAGTGGCTCCAACTTTCTCCCTTAGCCAGTAGTTATAAAGTGCTCATAGCTCTGTCAAAAGGGTTATCTCATTAGCTATGTTCAGTTTTCTTCCCTTTTCTTGTCCTCCCTTATCCAGCACCAAAGGTGAGATTGGACCAATTTCAGTATCTTGCAAAAGATCTGTCCTGGCTGAGATCTGAGTTGGATTGGAACCGAACTGAGCATTTTCCTCTAGCTAGGTAGGGTGCTGAAAGGACAGTTGCTAGTACTTTTATTTTCCTGATTACTTAAGGCTGAGACAACAGCAATATTAAGTAACATCTGCATTTTTTAATGGAAAATTTCAAACATACCTACACAGAGACAGGATAGTATAATGTGCACTCATGGACCTAATACTGATCACTTCGCTTTAACAATTATCAATATTATGCCATTCTTGACTCCTCTATCCCCTTTCACTTTTTTTCCAGCAATATGTTAAATTAAATCCCAGATCATTTCACTATTATCATTTCACTATAAATTCTTCAGAATGCACCTTTGACTTTTTAAAAACATAAACTTTGTGCTTTGATCACATCTAACAAAATTTACAGTAATTTCTCAACTTCGATAATTTGATACCTGGTTCATATCCACATTTTCCTGATTATCTCAAAAATGTTCTTTTACTTATAGATAGTTTATTTAAATCGGGATCCAAAGTCCATACATTGCACTTGATTGTTCTTTCTTTAAAGGAATTATATATGTACAAGCCTTCAGCCTACCACAGTTATTTTTCCCTTTTATGTATTACCTTTCTGTCCTGGCCTGCATGCACAAACTTTTTTTTTTGATTGGGTAGTTTGTCTTTTTATTGTTCAGTTTAAAAGTTCCTTATATATTGTGAATATCAGATATATGAGTTACAAATATTTTCTCCCATTTTGTAGGTTGTCTTTTCACTTTCTTTATAGTATCCTTTGATGTACAAAGGTTTGAAATCTAGGTGAAGTTTAATTTTTCTATTTTGTCTTTTGTTGCTCATGCTTTTGGTGTCATTTCTAAGAATCCATTGGCAAATCCAATGTTTTGAAGATTTACCCTCATGTTTTCTCTTAGGAGTTTTAGCTCTTATGTTTAGGGCTTCGATCCGTTTTGAGATAATTTTTGTGTATGGTGTGAGGTAGGGGTCTCACTTTATTCTTTTGCATGTGGATTTCCAGTTCTCCCATTACCATTTGTTGAAAAGACGATTGTCTCCTCATTGAATGGTCTCATACATAAGCTTTTACACAACTCAGTGAAAACATGCTCACATTGATAAGGCCAATAGGGTTTTGTCTTGGAGTTGGGACTGACACCCCAATAGTGTTCCCTCCTTGAGCAGCTTCCTGACTTCCACTGCTACTGCCCTTGACCTGTGCCTTTGTGTTTTATCCATTCACGTGATGATTCTGCTTCTTCATTTTCTCCTCCTCTCCTTCAGGTTAGTTTTTAGTTACAAGATGAAGACCCTGGGCTTTCCATTCTTATTTCATTAGATAATTGGTGTGCAGAGCCTAGACTGGGAAGGGCTGGGAGGGCTGGAGAAGTCAGGCCTTGGTTTCCCGAGGGAGGGAAAGACATTGATCTAAGAGAGAAGAGATGTAAGTGGGAGGGTTGGGAGGTCACACTGGAAGGAGTGGGAGGTTGGTGAGATAATTGTCCCTTGGTTCAGCTTGTGAGGTGGCATCTGTGTAATGAGCATGTAGAGGAGGGCACGGGGTTTCCCCTTCTTGGAAACAAGCATTCTCAAAGTCCACAGTTCAAGCGGGTGAAAGTCTGTTGACTGCAGTTGCCATGGAAAGGGCACTCTGCCCTCAGAGCTGTTGTAGGGGTAGTCATATAAATAGACTAAGCGCCCAACCTCTCTCCCTGCCTTTTCTGTGGCCTCATCTATTTTTCAGGTTACTGATTAAACCTCCTTGGACTTGGGAGCCCCTACAGTTAGCTGAGGGGCAACCTCCTTCAACTCAGATCCTGAAGGGGCACATCCCCCAGCAGTCAGCTTTTTCTAAATGTTGCTTTTGAATTGTACACAGTATAGACTGCTCCCACTCTGTGAGATTTCTGGGGCTCTCTACTGGAGGCCCTGACCAAGGTTGTACTTGTTCCACCCATTGCCTAAGGCCAGCGATCCCTTGACAAATGCATACGAAGGATGGTAGCTGCCTTTTGTTTAGTGCCAGTCTCTCATTTAGTCTCCACTAAAGGCTTCACTTACTCCATTTCCAGTTCTCATAAGAGTACTACACGGGTAAGGATTTCTATTTTATTTTCCACTTCACGGACGAGAAAACT
Source organism: Cynocephalus volans (assembly GCF_027409185.1). Classification (NCBI taxonomy): domain Eukaryota; kingdom Metazoa; phylum Chordata; class Mammalia; order Dermoptera; family Cynocephalidae; genus Cynocephalus; species Cynocephalus volans. The sequence goes on from NC_084461.1 coordinate 206,119,875, forward strand.
GAGCCTTAGAGAATTTAAGTAATTTGCCCCAGATCACACAGCTAGTATATGGCAAAGCCAGGATTGTAACCAGGGTTTTTCTATCCCTAAGTCTGTGTTCTCTTCACAGTTCTGCACTGTGTTTGCATGGGATGAAGGTATGAATAAGAAAATGGGGTAAATCATCTAGTCCTATGTTCTATGCTCTCATTTTACAGATGGGGAAACTGAGGTCCAGAGAGGGAAAGGGACTTTGTGGGGTTAAACAGGAGCAGAAACAGGATGAGAAGCAGGTTTCCTGACTCTAAATTCAAGCTCTTTGGCGTTATGTCCTCCCTGCCTTCTAACGCTCTCATTCCTCCAGTACAGAGTTCAAATTTAAGACCCGGGGAAAAGTTAAGAGAGACAGTTGAATGAGCCTCACAATATAAATGAATTTCTGAGAGTAGGGTTTGAGAGAACTGTGAGGAGAGAACATCAGCGACACAATAGGTGTGTGAAGGATCTGAAGGAGGGACACCTATGTAGAGGGAAGGTAGAGAGGGATGCAGCAGGCAAGGCTTTGCTTTCGTAAGTTTGGCTGGCTGGCTCCCCATGAGTCATAGAGAATGAAAATTTTAAAGAATTACACTGATGTCAACTGTCCGCACTAGGAGCTCATATCAAGATACACAGGAGTGCAAGGCTCACAGACAGAAGAAAAGAACAGTTATTTAACAAAATACAGTAGAAAGGTATTTATATTGCACACAAAGTTTCATCGATTTTGTTGGGTGTGTGGGGAAGCACAGACGGTTTGTGTTGGGTGAGAAGAGAGGAGGGATGGCCTTGTGAGATCCATGTCCAGACAGGGAACAGCCAGGGACCTGCCAGGAAGGCCCAGGGAGGACGTAGTGATCCAGGGGGTGTGCGACTGATGAGAGAGAGGAAGCAAAAGGGCATTGCAGGTGCAGGACACTGGGCAGCCATGGTGTGGAGCCTTGGCTGTGGCTGCCGTCTTATTGATTGTCCCTCTTCTAACTCCTGAATTTTATTGACTCCCTCGAGCACCCTACCTTATCAAGTTCTGGGAAGCATTCTGTTCTGTAAAATTTCCTGACATTGTGTATCTTATTAAAATGTGCACAATCACTTGAGATAAAGCCTCAGATTTTATGATTACGTGTGATGTCCAAATGTCCCCATTTGTATTTCCTGGGGTTATTACAGATCACAACTGCAGTAAGCTTTTACAGCACCTCCACTGTCCATTTTGGATCCTTGGGTCAAAATAGGAGATTTGGCTTTTGCTCAGGGATTTAATGCTCATTACCTGGGCCATTCGCTTTAACAAATGGAAAGAGAAATTTGAGTAATGGGGCTTCTGCATCTGAAACCTAATTGTCAGGCAGGATTTATTGTGTGTTCAGATACATTTTGGTTAGGAACAGAATGGGTGGCAAACACACTTCCCCTCTTACCATGAAATTGTAAACATTTTTCAGGTTTGAATCTTTATTATTTTTAGGGGTTGTTGAACATAACTGTTGATATGTCATTTTCATCAAGCCATTTAAACATTCTCTGGTGGATTAAAGCTTTAAAAATTTTTTTTGTCTTTTTATGTGACCGGTCGCACCGCGCTCAGCCAGTGAGCGCACCGGCCACCCTATATAGTATCCAAACCCGCGGCGGGAGCGCTGCTGCGCTCCCAGCGCCGCACTCTCCCGAGTGCGCCATGGGGTCAGCACGGATTAAAGCTTTTGACAGTGGTCACTTTTGGTCAGAGTGATGGAAGTGGAGCTATTACTTTTCAACATATAAATTTCTGTGCTGTTTGTTTTTAAACTACACACATGAATTATTTTATATTATTAAATCATTTTATTTTAAAAGTAAAAAAAAATTTTTTTTGGTTAAGAAAGATATTACTCTCTGCAGAAAACATACCAGAAAGGACGTCCCTTACTTTTCAATGTTGTTATGAGGATCGCAATAATACATGCATCTGAAAGCTCTTGGTAAATTGTAAAATTCCCTGGATATGAAGGAAAAAACCCCCAGTGAAGCAGGAGAAAGTTTGAGCAGCTGGAGAGAACTAAAGACTAATGTCAAAGCACCTGGGTTCGCTCAGCTGGAGTCACCTATGTGAGTTTAGCTAAGGTATCCTCAGGCTGGCTTTTGGGGGTCCCAGGGCAGAATTTATTTCTGAAGTTAGGAGTGACTCATGGGGGAAGAATCTGTCCTAGTTTTTTTCAATTTACCAGGGAGATTTTCTTAGAATTCTTTATCTGTACTATTAGATGGAAATAGAATATTAAAAAACACTTCACAGAAGTCTTTATAGACTTCATTTATAGAATTATCTTAGGAGTTGTGTGTTACTTATTTGTGACTAATGTCAAAGGGAAATATTAATAAGCATATCACAGTATACTATGGCATGTCATCATGAAGCATTAAAAATGAACTACTCTGGAAAATAAACCAATCAAGGGCATTTTTAAGGCAGTGCATACCATAGCAGGCTTGGAATCTTTTCCTAGCTTATTTATGCTTGTTAGCTAATCTACCAAAACAAAGTGTGTACATTTAACAACATTCCACTGTGATCAATGAATAGGGTTCTTTTAATTTAGATAACTTTATGTGACTATACAGAAGTCACTGGAGGGGAGGGACCAGCATTATGAAAATCCATCACAGTTTCAAGTGGCACAGTGTGCATAGTCAGGAAGGACTGGCCATTTTACCTTTAGCAAGTCTAATGTACAGCAGGGGCTCTTTCCTCCTCTTGGGCTGCTGCAGAGGGCAGGATGAAACTGGTCCAGGATTTGGGAGGGGAATGCTTTCCTCGACTGTAGGACTTTTCCACTTCCAGCCATTGAGAATCACAAGCCACTGGAGTCAGGACTTCCTGTTCTCAAAAGTGGAGAGGTGAAATGTCTTGTACAAGGTCACTCAGGCCTAGAGTGGCAACACGAGGGATAAAGCACAGGTCCTCTGACCACCAGTCCCAGGTGGAGGGGGATGTCTCTTTCTAAGTCACGTCTTTCCCCTACCTCTCTGCCGTCACTAGGAAAGATGATGACATTAGGTTCCTTGGGGCAAGAAACTCTGCAGGGGAGGTCTGAGAGGACAGGAACTAAGGCACCGGGTCCTCACAAGGCCCATTTTGGGGGAAGAGGTTGTTTCTCTCCAGGGCTCACATATTAGCACATAAACACGGAGCTGATTTTAGACAAACTCTCTGCCAACTAACAGAAGTGGGGAATAGGAGATTCCACTGGGAGGAGCAGGATGGTGTGGTGGTGGTGGGGGACCTGAACCACTGGAGGGTCCTCAGGAGCTGCAGTGAGATGGGAAGGGGGGAGATGAGAAGAGAGAGGAGATGCAAGAGTCCAACCTTGCCGGCCCATTCCCCAGGACTCTGACCGGGCACCCTTAGCATGCCCTGAAATGTATTAGGTTTTGTGCAATAAAACAGCGTGTGCATTCCATCTAGGGGAAGTCTAATTTCTCCTGCACCTGAAGGTTTGGAAACAAAAGATTCACCATGTTCATCCCTTATACTACCTTTCCTGGTAGTATTTTGGAGATGATATGAAAATTTATTTTGGGTGACCCCAGCGCTCTCTGCTGGTTTATATTAGCAGCTGCACCATCCAGCCAGGTAGAAGGTTCTTTATGAAGCACCTAAATGAGACAGGAAGAGGAGAGAGGCGGGCAGTGGAAGAACTGCAGCAAGAACATAACTAACGAATTCAGGATTGAAGAGGGAACAATTCTCCTGAAAATTGCATGCAATAATCTAGATAAAACCACCTGGTACCAACTTGCTATGCAAGAGGTGCTTGGTGATGTTCTGGTTGTGTTTGAGTGAGGATGGACTCCATCTGGGTTCAGGAAATAAAATGATGATCTTGCTGAAGTTTCTTTCCACTGTGGAGTAGGAATGGGGTTTCCTATTCATGGCCTCTTGAGCACTCAGACGTATTTTTGGGAATAGATCTGATAAACCTGTGCACACCGAGGTGTAAATGATGGATAATAGCTTAGAGCAACAGTCTACGGATGGGTTGGAAGGAACATCAAGGTGTTCCTTGGCAAAAAGAGTTTCATAGTTAAATGAGTTTGTGAAGTGTTGTGTACCGTGCTCCCGTCCTGGGAATTCCAGTACAGAGTGTACATTATAGGCTCAGAGAAGTTGTGTGGCAAAGACACTGCCTTAACTTTTTATTTATTTTTATTATTTCTGATTGACACATAATAATTGTACACATTTATGGGGTACAGAGTGATATTTTGATACATATATACAAGGTCTGATGATCAAATCAGGGTAATTAGCATACCCATCACCTCAAACATTTATCATTTATTTGTGTTGAGTACATTCAAAATCCTCTTTTCTAGCTATTTGAAAATGTATGATAAGTTATTAATTATAGTCACCTAATGGTATTGTAGAATACCAGAACTTATTCTTGCTATCTAGTTGTAAGTTTGTATCAGGCAACCAACTTCTCCCTACCCTGCCCGCCTTACCAGCCTCTAGTAACCTCAATTCTTCTCTACTTCTATGAGCTTAACTTTTTTAGCTCCCACCTGAGAACATGCAGTGCTTGACATTTCACTTAACATAATGTCTTCCAGGTTCATCCTCGTTGCCACGAATGACAGGACTTTATTCTTTTTATGTCTGAGTTGTATTCCTTTGTGTATATATACCACATTTTCTTTACCCATTTATTTGTCAATGGACACTTCATTTGACTCCATATCTTGGCTATTGTGAATAGTGCTGCAATAAATATGGGGGTGCAGATATATCTCCAGTGTACTAATTTCCTTTCCTTTGGATAAATACCCAGTAGTGATATTGCTGGATCATATGTTAGTTCTGTTTTTAAGAAATAGCCTTACCTTTGTTTGACCTAGCATTTCACAGACATTTTTGACCATGGAATCCTTTTTCTTATGAAGTACCTATTATCATCTTGAAGAAAGCCTACTTGGAAACTTAGGAATAGAGCTTGGACCCTGTGGCCTCTTCCACTCCTAACTCCACCTCTCCTCTCCTTCCAGGCAGATATCTTCTCTGGGGCCATATTCATCAATCTGGCTGTGGGCCTGAATCTATACCTGGCCATTGTTCTTTTATTGGCTATCACTGCCCTTTATACAATCACAGGTGAGTTCATTCAAACGAACTAGCTCAAGCCCAGCTAGTTCATGAAAGATAAAAGGAGGTAGGAGACATGATTTCTGCTGTTGAGGAGGAGAGGAACACCCAGGAAACAGTTTGAGAATGGAGTATTTGGTTGGTCCCCACTCAAAGACCCAACAAGTTATAGGATTGGTCTCAGAAAGCTCCAGTGTACTGGAATAGTCAGAACAACTTCTTAGAGGAGGTGGGGCAAAGCTTGGTTCTGAAGGTCGTGGAGATGACTTGGCTAAGTTGGGACAATCAGGGGAGTGCCAGATGCAGGAATAAGTGAGAGCAGGGAATGGAAGCAGGAATGGGCATGGACTGAGGTGGAGGCAGGGGGAGCAGGCAGATGTTCTTGGCTGGGCAAGGGTGGTTTTGGCTGGAGGAGGGTGACCAGAGAAGCTAGTACATGAATAACAATTGGGGGCTCCTTTGCAGAGGTGCTACTCTGCCTAGTTGGTGGGGATGGAGGGCAGGATCAGCAATGGAACTTGCTGCTCAAAAGGAGCCCTACAGCTTTGGGGGCAGGAAGATACTTAGATGGTGTGAGAAAAGAGAGAGTGGACATAGAACTCATCTTTTCAAATGAGCCAGTGTCCCCAGACATTGCTACAGTCAGCTCTTTGCTCTTCTCTGCCTTCATTTGTGGAAGATGCTTCTTCTTACCATAGAAGAGCCATCTGCTTTGATCCTTCTTGTCGCTTAAAAGGGTCACATCAAGTTCTTCCCTCTCAAGCAGGGAGGAACATCCTCCTCTCCCCAAGGCCTCACAAGCATTTCTCAGAAAAGGAGATGTATGGGAACATTCTGAGTTGCAGAACACTGTAACAGGACAAGAGAGGGAAGGAAGGAAAGGCAGGTGGGTGACTGAGGGGGGTTGGTTCTCAGAAGGTGTGCAAGAGATAGAGGGAAGAGGGTGGGGAAAGGAAACAAGTGGACAGGTCCCCCTCCACATGAGGTAAGATGTGTTGTCTTCCTGCCTGCTTAGGGGGCCTGGCAGCTGTGATTTACACGGACACCTTGCAGACAGTGATCATGTTGGTGGGATCTATTATCCTGACTGGGTTTGGTAAGTGGGACAAGGGCAGGCTGGAGAAGTGGGGGTGGAAGTAGAGGCATGCAGCCCAGGAAGAGAAAAGCAAATCTGGCCTTCTCCCCTGCTGCCAGCCCGGGCAGTGAGCATGTGCGTACTCTGCGCTCCCAAGGGGAGTGGTCCAGCCTGGATTGGCCATCATTGTGGGTGTGTAGGGGCAGCTTCCTCACCATTGGAGGACTGAGGTCTTCCTTTCAATAATTAAAATACCTTTCCTTATGTAAAGAAGTTTATGGTTGGAACACGTTCACAAGTAACTACTTTGGATCCTCATAGTAGCTCCCAAGGGGACTTTGCAGGGTTAATAAACTCATTCTATGGATGAGAAAGCTGAGGCCCAGAGTGGGAAGCTGAATGACCAAGACCATACAGTGAGGGCTCTTTTGGTTGGGTCCTCTCAGTTTCTCAGGCATCCACAGAAGAAAACTGCTATAAAGAGTTGAACGTTTCAGAGTGTTCATTTTTGTACCAATGTTTTGCAGCTTTTCACAAAGTGGGAGGGTATGAGGCCTTCATGGAGAAGTATATGAAAGCCATTCCAACCTTGATTTCTGATGGAAACCTCACTGTTGAGGAAAAATGCTACACTCCGAGGGCCGACTCCTTCCACATTTTCCGAGATCCCATCACGGGAGACATCCCATGGCCTGGGCTCATCTTTGGGCTGACCATCCTTGCCCTGTGGTACTGGTGCACAGATCAGGTACCCAGGCTGGATGGGCAGGGTTGACGGGATCTTCCCCAGGGCACTGCAAGAACTTCTGTCTGTCTGTGGCTTGTGTGGTTGGGAAAGCCAGGGGAGGCTCATGTGGTAGGTAGGTCACTGAGCCCTGGTGACATGGGAGTGCCAGGCCAGGGATCCAGGATGGGGTAGCAGGAGGGTATCATGGGGTCTCTGACCTGTACCCCTCTCATATTGGGCTTTCCCTGGCAGGTCATTGTGCAGCGCTGCCTCTCGGCCAAAAACATGTCACACGTGAAGGCTGGCTGCATCCTGTGTGGGTACCTGAAGCTGCTGCCCATGTTCCTCATGGTGATGACGGGGATGGTCAGCCGCATTCTGTACACAGGTGATGTCTTCTGCTGGACTTACTGGCTACTCTTCCATTTTCCTGGCTCAAAGTCAATTCTAAAGTCCTGTAGCTCCATGCTTTCTCTTTTCCATCTTTTCCTTTTCTTGCCGTGATCACTGACGTTATTGTTCCCCTGCTAGACAGTGAGCAACTTGAGAGCACAGAACTTTTGGAGATGCCTTCCTTGGTTTCTTACATTGGCAGTTGCTTTCCCCCTTTTTTCAAATCTTCTAAAGTCATGACGTGCCTCCAGGTTGCTTCTTCCAGCTAATAATATTTGCTCAATTGTTGCTCACTCTCCCCAGCCCCTCCCCCAGGCTTGTAGTGGTGTGTATGATTTCCTTTCTAATTGTAATGTCAAAGGACACAGACAGTCTCTAACTGCTCACTGCTCTAAGCCCTGGTTCCTGGACCATTTCCTTGAAGGTGCCCCAAGCCTTGCACTTTACAATCTAGGGTGATAGATTCTTCCTTGGCCTTTTTGTGGCCACTCCAGCATTGCCATTTGTAATTTTTTTTTTGATCAGCTATCACGGGTCAAAACTGTTTCCTGGAATGTGAAATAATGGCAAAATAACCACAGAGTGATAGTTTGGTGAGCACCCTCCGAAATGAAGACAAGACAGTCTGGGAGAACTTGCTGTCACTGGCTGTGTGCTCCTAAAGTGCTCTCACAGTCCTATACTGACTGAATAGTTCATATTATAATGGATATTACACAAATTTATTCATAAAAATATTTGAAATAGTGTCATAATGAATCAGGGCTATATTGGGCAGCACTAAATGAAGTACACGTATATATAGTAGGTACCTAATAAGTGTTTGTTGGTCTGAATTCTATACAAGTTTCTAAAATTTTCTCCAAGTCTCTAGATCATGTCTCCTTCTCCTCCCAGACTGTTTCTTTTCTTTCTTTCTTTCTTTCTTTCTTTTTTTAATCTCTATCCCAGATTTCCCACATCTTGGAAGCAGTACCCAACAGTCCTGCCACTGGAGAATTCCCTCAGTTGTCTGAGCATTCAACACTACTTGCAAGAGGTGCTTAAATTAAACCTCAACATTAGGAGCCATAAGTCACTGTGATTTTCAGGAAAAACTAGCTGCAGGGTAGTTAGCTCAAGTCTAAGGACTGTGCCTCCTCCCTTCATACCCTGAACATTTCTTTATTTCCTTTTCGCCTCTGCCTAGGAATGGTCATTCCTCTCTATTCAGCAGGGGCATGGCACAGAGGGGCTCAGCTGGGAGCTGCACTTTTTGAGGAATGCTTTCAGGGCCTTGGGCAGTCCTGTTTGAAGCCTTGTTTTAAGAAGTTGAACTTTGGAAATATTTCCCTGATGTCTGCTTGCTGACATGGCTCTTCATCTCTCCCCAGAAAAAATTGCCTGTGTCCTCCCCTCGGAATGTGAGAAATATTGCGGCACCAAGGTCGGCTGTACCAACATTGCCTACCCAACCTTAGTGGTGGAGCTCATGCCTAACGGTGAGAGTCTTTCTTGGGAGGCTGGTGGGGTCTTCCTTGAGAAGCTGATGGAGTTTAGGCTCCACTTAGATTTCTGTGGGCCTCCTGGGGCAAAGCCATCTCTGAACCTGGATTATCAATAGGGAAAGCTTCACTCTGGGTGCCCTCAGTTTTTGAACGTGTCTTCTCTTAGTGGGAAGGAGACATATGGCTTGGTTGGGCTCTGTGAGTCCTGGTACTTGTTCATCAGCCATGCTTGGAAAGGAGATGATCTGAAAACTCATTAGGGAAAAATGTGATTTTTCCATGCTCATCTAGAAGGTCTTTCAAAGCTCTCCAACAGAGGGAATGCCATTATGGAAATCAGTATGGAGGTTCCTCAAAAATTTAAAAGTAGAACTGCCATATGATCCAGCAATCCCACTACTGGCTATATATCTAAAGCAAATGAAATCAGTATATCAAGGCAATATCTGCACTCCCATGTTTGTTGCAGAATTATTCACAGTAGTCAAGATATAGAATCAACCCAAGTGCCCATCAATGGTTAAATAGATAAAGGTAATGTGGTATATATACACAATGGAATACTATTTAGCTTTTAAAAAGAAGGAAATCCTGTCATTTGCGACAGCATGGATGAACCTGGAGAACATTATATTAAGTGAAATAAGCCAGATACAGAAAGATAAATACTGCATGTTCTCACTTAAATGTAGAATCTAAAACAGTTGAACTCACAGGAGCAGGGAGAAGAATGGTGGTTACCAGGGGCTGCCGTGTAGGTAGGGAGGTGGATTAGGGAGACGTCGGTCAAAGGATACAAAGTTTCCTTAGACGGGAGAAATAAATTCAAGAGATCTATCGTCCAACATGGAATTATAGTTAAGAACAATGTATTGCATACTTGAAAATTGCTAAGTGAGTAGATTTTAAGTGTTCTCACCACAAAAAACAAGTATGCGAAGTGATGGGTATGTTAATTAGTTCAATTTAGCCATTCCACAATGTACACATATTTTGAAACATCGTATTTAACACTATAAATATATATAATTTTTGTCAATTAAAAATAAATAAAAGGAAAGTTCCTCAACAGATATTAATGTGGTGCCTTGAACTAAGTCCAGAGGAGATTACTTGGAGATTAGGTTGACTTCTAGGCTATTTCAAGGAAATATATGGAGAAAAAGGCAAGGTTTTAGCTCTAGAACGAGAAAGTTTGAAGCAGTAGATGGATGGGATTCAAGGGGGCTTCTCACCATAAAGAATATGTTATCCCAGTAGATTGAGTACTTAACTCTGAGTCTCCAATAGCTACTAGAGTTTTGGGATTGACATGTGGGGTTGCAGTTCATGTTTTCTATTGAAGAAAAATCTTCTGATTCTGACTCTCGGGATTTGCATCTGGTTAGGTTATGGGGTCTCAGCAGACAAACAATTCAAAGGTATAAACCAGATAAAATTAGAATATACTTTATACTGAAAGGAACTTAGAGGCCATCTAGTCAAACCCCTTTATTTTACAGTTGGTGAAACTGAGGCCTGCATAGGGGAAGTGACTTTTCTAAGGCCACCCTGCAACTTGGTGTCTGCCATCTGGCTTGCTTAACTCTGCTCAAGGCTGGAATTGAAGAATTTGGGAGGATTTTCTTTTTAACCATTGGCTTCATACGTGACCTTGGGCAAACATTTGCATTCAAATTATATGAAAATAGGAGTAACACAGTGTGCTTATTAATTAAGGTTGCATCTAGCAAAAGTCATGATGGCTCTTTTAGAGTTCTGGCTTGGATTACACTGGCCTTTTACACTGGGACTGATTACACCGGGAGTGTTTATGTTATTTCCTTAGACTGGCAGATCCTTATGGAGGACTGTAGCTGTGAACATTATGTTAGAGTGGACCGTGCACAACAGAAAGCTATGCGTCATGCAGAACAACAAAATGCTGTGTTCACGTGTGCCATTGCCGTTCCCTCCCCTATGACCACCCTGTGCTAGATCAAATAGAATTGTCCATTCCTCGCCTGACTTGACTTTTCAGTAGCACTCAGCATTATTGATTACTCGTCGTTCCTGAGTTATTCTCTCCTCTTGGATTTCATAATACTATACTCTCCTGTTTATCTCTTTTCTCCATCCTCTTTGGCTGCTCCTTTTTGCCTTATTTGCAGGTTCACTCTCCTCTGCATGGCCAGTAAACGTTTCCCCACCAATCTCCATCAAATTGTGTTGATTTTGTCTCTTAAATGTCTGTTATATTCATCTACCTCTCTCTTTTTATATCTGTTACCCCAGTGTGATATACCATTGTTTCTTGCCTGGTCTCTTGTAAAATTATGTTCAACAAATATTTGCTGAGTGAATAAATGAGTGAGGGTTTGATAATAAGAGTGTGGAACAGAGAGGAGAGTTCTATTCCAGCTTAGCAATTTCAGGATAAAGTAACCTGGAGCAAGTGGCAGAGCTGGAAGCTCTACCTACAGACCCCTTGAAATGGACCTTTGTTTTATCACCTGAAAAATGAGAGAGTTGGACTAGATGATCTTTATAACTCTTATAACTCTTTATAGCTCTGATAGTCTGTGATCTACCTTACACAAACTCAGGAGGAACCATTTGAAAGACCTCCCAGCAAATGACAAAATAATTGGAATAGGCAGCCTTTATGATTCATTTTACAAGGCTATAGATGAAGCCATAAAATTATTTACAGATACAAAATCTGGAGGAATGACAGAATCATGTTCCAAAAAGATCTCAGGAGGCCTGAATGTTGACTCAAATCGAACAAACTGAAGTTTATAGAGATGTAAGTTAAATTCTATGTATTTGGGTCCCCCAATCCTAATTATATAGGAATATTGGAAGAAGCTGAGGATAATTAGCTTAGAAAAGACAAAGTTCAAGGGGACATGAGCTGTCTTTGAATATATGAAAGATGGTAAAATACATGAAGGATAAGACCTGTTCTGTTGAGTAGCATAAGGACTATATCTGAAGCTCTATAGAAGCAAATTTTGCCAAGAGGAAGCAGGCACTGTAGGGTAGTGGATTTCTTGTTGCTGGAGGGTTTGACAGAGGAAGTGTTGTGGAAGGGATTCATGAGTCAGATGGATGATAGGCCTAGGTGTTCCTAAGGTTACTTTTACTACTGAGACTGTTAATCTGTACTCTTGTTGGTGGACCCTCAGCCTTCCAGCCTCAGCAGGTACAGCCCTGTGGCCTCCTTGGTATGGAAAGAATAATAGAGATTATAGCCAACTATGCTTTCCACGACTGGGAAAACGTTAAGAAAAATTCCTCATTCTGATTTGGGTAGATGTAGTAGTCTCCTTATTTAACACAACAAGAAATGAGGCCTAGAGGTTGGCATAACTTGCTCAATAAACATTGTATACCAAATAGAAGTTGTATACCATATAACTTTATTGAGCTATAATTTTGACATACCACACAACTCACCCATTTAAGGTACACAATTCAGTGGTTTTTGGTATATTTACAGAGTTGTGCAACCATCACCACAATCGGTTTTAGAAATTTTTTTTACCCCATAAAGAAATCCTGTACCTGCTAAAGAAATTAGCAGTCAGTTCCTATTTTACCCCAAATCCCCAGCACTAGGCAACCACTAATGTAATTCCTGTCTCTATGGGTTTGCCTTTTCTGGACATTTCATATAAATAGAATCATATAATATATGGTTCTTTGTGACTGGCTTCTTTCACCTAGCATAATGTTTTCAAGGTCATCCGTGTTGTAGTGTGCATTTGTACTTCATTCTTTTTTATTGATGAATAATATTCCACTGCATGTTTATTCATTTATCAGTTTTTAAAGTTTATTGAAATATAATTGATTGTACTGTAAGACTTGTGCACCATGCACAAATCCCACACGTCGGGACGGCTCACCTCACAGAGTCCACGAGACAGAGACTGCTGCAATCAAGCAAGAGGAGTTTATTCCAGCATGCTGGGGTCACTCAGTCTGCTGGACAAGAGCAACCCTGAGCTCTTAACACAAGAACTTCTTATACAGTTTTTTAGACAGACTTTGGCAACAGGATGAGTTGTTTATTGTTTACAGGTTATCAGAGGTGGCCTTTGGATTTATTGGTGGGCTTTAGCGGGCTGGCACACCAATAAGGAATAGTGTATTTCCCAATCATTTATCTTTCTTGTGGCCAGGTGGCCTCTAGATAAGGAACTGGTCAGTTCCTGGAACCGGGTGGTGATTACTCCCTTCCTGGAATTTAGCGTGCTTGGGCTTGCCTTGACTTGCCTGGCCTCTGCATATCCCCTTAGAAGCTGCCTTACTTAAAATGGCATTAGTTATGTTTTATCATCAGAAGCAAATTGTGCATGTTAAAGTTATATTTTATTCTTACAGTACATGTCTGTGGGGTACAGAATTGAATATCAATACCTATGTGCAATATGTGATTCTCAAATCATGATAATTAGTATATTTGTCATTATACAATGTAATCATTTTTTGTGACCCTTTGCCAATTTCTCGCTAATCTCCTCCTCTCCCTTTTCCACCTCTGTGGCCTCAGTTCTGTTCTCTCTTTTTGAAAGTTCAATGAATTATTGTGATTGTTGTATCTTTCTTCCTTTTTAAAAGTTTATTTATTTTCTTAGCTCCCATTTATGAATGAGGACATGTGGTATTTCTGTTTCTGTGTCTGGCTTATTTCACTTACCATAATTTTCTCTAAGTTTATCCATGTTGCTATGAATGGCAGGCTTTTATTATTTTTAATGGCACAGTAGTAGTACTCCATTGTGTATATATACCACATTTTCCTTACCTAGTCATTTGTCAATGGACATTTAGGTTGGTTCCATATTTTGGCTATTGTAAGTAGAGCTGTGATAAACATGGGGAGTGTAGGTATCTCTTTGACATGATAATTTCCTTTCATTTGGATATATATACCCAGCAGTGGGATTGCTGGATTGTATGGCAGTTCTATGTGTAGTTTGAGGAACCTTTATACTGTTTTCCATAATGGCTTCACTAATTTACAATCCCACCGACATTGTAGGAGGGTTTCCCTTTTTCTGCATCCTCACCAACATTTGTTATTCTCTACCTTTTTGATAATGGCAGTTTAACTGGGGTGAGATGGTATCTCAGTGTGGTTTTGATTTGGATTTCCCTGATGCTGAGTGATGTTGAGCATTTTTTCATGTGTCTGTTCGCCATTTGTATATCTTCCTTTGAGAAATGTCTATTCAGCTCTTTTGCCCATTTTCAAATTGGGTTACTTTTTTTTTTTTTTTTTTTTACTGTAAGTTGATTAAGTTCCTTATATATTCTGGATGTTGATCCTTTGTCAGATGTATACTTTGCAAGTATTTTCATCCATTCTGTAGATTGTCTTTTCGCTCTGTTAAGCGTTTCTTTGTGTAGAAACTTTTTAGTTTGATATAGTCCCATTTGCTTATTTTCCCTTTTGTTGCCTGTGCTTTTGGGGTCTTATTCATAAAATCTTTTATTTATTTATTTATTTATTTTTATATTTTATTTTGTCAATATACATTGTGGCTGATTATTGTTGCCCATCACCAAAACCTCCCTCCCTCCTCCCTACCCCCCTCCCCACCACCAATGTCCCCTCTGTTTGCTTGTCGTATCAACCTCAAGTAATTGTGGTTATTGTGGTTGTTATGTCTTCTCCACCCCCCCACCGTTTTTTTTTTTTTTGTGTGTGTGTGTGTGTGTGAATTTATATATTAATTTTTATCTCCCACCAATAAGTGAGAACATGTGGTATTTCTCTTTCTGTGCCTGACTGTTTCACTTAATATAATTCTCTCAAGGTCCATCCATGTTGTTGCAAATTGCAGTATTTCATTCGTTTTTATAGCTGAGTAGTATTCCATTGTGTAGATGTACCACGTTTTCCATATCCACTCATCTGATGATGGACATTTGGGCTGGTTCCAATGCTTGGCTATTGGAAAGAGTGCTGTGATGAACATTGGGGAACAGGTATACCTTCGACTTGATGATTTCCATTCCTCTGGGTATATTCCCAACAGTGGGATAGCTGGGTCGTATGGTAGATCTATCTGCAATTGTTTGAGGAACCTCCATACCATTTTCCATAGAGGCTGCACCATTTTGTAGCCCCACCAACAATGTATGAGAGTTCCTTTTTCTCCGCAACCTCGCCAGCATTTATCGTTCATAGTCTTTTGGATTTTAGCCATCCTAACTGGGGTTAGATGGTATCTCAATGTGGTTTTGATTTGCATTTCCCAGATGCTGAGTGATGTTGAGCATTTTTTCATATGTCTGTTGGCCATTTGTATATCTTCCTTAGAGAAATGCCTACTTAGCTCTTTTGTCCATTTTTTAATTGGGTTGCTTGTTTTCTTCTTGTAAAGTTGTTTGAGTTCCTTATATATTGCGGATATTAATCCTTTGTCAGATGTTATTTTTGCAAATATTTTCTCCCACTCTGTTGGTTGTCTTTTAACTCTGCTAATTGTTTCTTTTGCTGTGCAGAAGCTCTTTAGTTTGATATAATCCCATTTGTTTATTTTTCCTTTGGTTGCCCGTGCTTTTGGGGTCGTATTCATGAAGTCTGTGTCCAGTCCTATTTCCTGAAGTGTTTCTCCTATGTTTTCTTTAAGAAGTTTTATTGTTTTAGGGTGTATATTTAAATCCTTAATCCATTTTGAGTTGATTTTAGTATATGGTGAGAGGTATGGGTCTACTTTCATTCTCCTGCATATGGATATCCAGTTATCCCAGCACCATTTGCTGAAGAGGCAGTTCCTTCCCCAGTGAATAGGCTTGGTGCCTTTGTCAAAGGACAGATGGCAGTAAGGGTGTGGGTTGATTTCTGGATTCTCGGTTGATTTCTGGATTCTCTATTCTATTCCATTGATCAGTGTGTCTGTTTTTATGCCAGTACCATACTGTTTTGGTTATTATAGCTTTGTAGTATAGCTTAAAGTCAGGTAGTGTTATGCCTCTAGCTTTATCTTTTTGCTCAGCATTGCTTTGGCTGTGCGTGGTCTTTTATTATTCCATATAAATGTCTGGATAGTTCTTTCCATTTCTGAGAAAAATGTCTTTGGAATTTTGATGGGGATTGCATTGAATTTGTATATCACTTTGGGTAGTATGGACATTTTCACTATGTTGATTCTTCCAATCCAAGAGCATGGGATATCTTTCCATCTTCTTGTATCCTCTCTAATTTCTCTCAGCAGTGGTTTGTAGTTCTCATTATAGAGATTTTTCACATCCTTGGTTAACTCAATTCCCAAGTATTTTATTTTTTTGGTGGCTATTGTAAATGGGCAGGCTTTCTTGATTTCTCGTTCTGCATGTTCACTATTGGAGAAAAGAAATGCTACTGATTTTTGTGTGTTGATTTTGTGTCCTGCTACTGTGCTGAAATCATTTATCAATTCCAAGAGTTTTTTTGTAGAGGTTTTAGGCTGTTCGATATATAGGATCATGTCATCTGCAAACAGGGACAGTTTGACTTCATCTTTTCCAATCTGGATGCCCTTTATTTCCTTCTCTTCTCTGATTGCTCTGGCTAGTACTTCCAACACTATGTTGAATAGGAGTGGTGAGAGTGGGCATCCTTGTCTAGTTCCTGTTCTTAAAGGAAAAGCTTTCAGCTTTTCCCCATTCAGGATGATATTGACAGTGGGTTTCTCATATATGGCTTTAATTATGTTGAGATACTTTCCCTCTATACCTAACTTATAGAGGGTCTTTCTCAAGAATGAGTGCTGAATTTTATCAAATGCTTTTTCAGCATCTATAGAGATGATCATATGGTCCTTGTGTTTGACTTTATTAATATGGTGTATCACATTTATTGATTTGTGTATGTTGAACCCACCTTGCATCCCTGGGATGAATCCTACTTGATCGTGGAGAATAATTTTACGTATGTATTGCTGTATTCTGTTTGCTAGTATTTTAGTGAGGATTTTTGCATCTATTTTCGTCAAGGATATCGGCCTGTAGTTTTCTTTTTTGGTTATATCTTTACCTGGTTTTGGTATCAGGATGATGTTTGCATCATAGAATGAGTTTGGGAGATTTGCATCTGTTTCAATCTTTTGGAATAGTTTTTAAAGAATTGGTGTCAATTCCTCTTTGAATGTTTGGTAAAATTCTGCTGTGAATCCATCTAGTCCTGGGCTTTTCTTTGTTGGGAGCCTTCTGATAACAGCTTCAATCTCCTTTATTGTTATTGGTCTGTTCAAATTTTCTACGTCTTCAGGGTTCAGTTTTGGGAGCTTGTGTGTGTCCATAAATTTATCCATTTCCTCCAGATTTTCAAATTTGTTGGCGTATAGTTGTTTATAGTGGTCTCGAATGATTCCTTGTATTTCAGATGAATCAGTTGTAATATCGCCTTTTTCATTTCTAATATTTGTTATTTGAATCTTCTCTCTTCTTTTTTTGTTAGCCACGCTAATGGTTTGTCAATTTTATTTATCTTTTCAAAAACCAACTGTTTGATTCATTGATCTTTTGTATTGTTTTTTGGGTTTCATTTTCATTCAGTTCTGCTCTGATCTTAATGATTTCTTTCCGTCTGCTAACTTTAGGTTTGGATTGTTCTTGTTTTTCTAGTTCTGTAAGGTGAAGGGTTAGGTTGTTCACTTGCCATCTTTCCATTCTTCTGAGGTGAGCGTTTAATGCAATAAATTTTCCCCTTAATACTGCTTTTGCAGTATCCCACAGGTTTTGGTATGATGTATCATTATTTTCATTAGTTTCAAGAAATTTTTTGATTTCCTGTTTGATTTCTTCTTCGACCCATATGTCATTAAGTAGTATGCTGTTTAATTTCCATGTGTTTGTATAGTTTCCAGAGTTTCGTTTGTTATTAATTTCTAGTTTTAATCCATTGTGGTCTTAGAAGATACATGGGATAATTCCAATTTTTTTGAATTCATTGAGACTTGATTTGTGACCTAATATGTGATCTATCCTGGAGAATGATCCATGTGCTGATGAGAAGAATGAATATTCTGAGGTTGTTGGATGGAATGTTCTGTAGATATCTGCCAATTCCAATTGGTCTAGAGTCTTGTTTAGGTCTTGTGTTTCTCTACTGATTCTTTGCCTAGATGATCTGTCCAATTTTGATAGTGGGGTGTTCAGGTCCCCTGCTATTATGGTATTAGTGTCTATTTCCTTCTTTAGGTCTAATAGAGTTTGTTTTATAAATCTGGCTGCTCCGACATTGGGTGCGTATATATTTATGATTGTTATGTCTTCTTGATGGATCAATCCTTTTATCATTATATAGTGGCCCTCAGTATCTCTTTTTATGGTTTTTAGTTTAAAGTCTATTTTATCAGATATAAGAATACCTACTCCAGCTCGTGTTTTCATTTCTGTTTGCATGGTAAATCTTTTTCTATCCTTTCACTCTTAGTCTATGGGAGTCTTTATAGGTGAGGTGGGTCTCCTGAAGGCTGCATATAGTTGGGTCCTCCTTTTTAATCCAGTCAGCCAGTCTGTGTCTTTTGAGTGGGGAATTTAATCCTTTTACATTAAGAGTTGTTATTCAAAGGTTTTGATTTACTCCTAGCATTTTCTTGATTTTTGTTTAGATGTCTTAAGTGTCTTTTGTTCCTTTCTTTCTGATTTACTGTTTGTTTTCTGTATTTGTTGGTTCCTTGGGTTGTAGATAGCTTTTTTTGTTTGTTTTCTCTTCATTGTTGGCATTTTTATTATACTCGTGGGTTTTGATTTTTCTTGGGTTTTTATGGCAGTGATAGTTTTTTTTCAGGTACCAAACCCAGTACTCCCTTGAGAATTTCTTGTAAGGGTGGTTGTGTGGTATCGAACTCCCACAGCTTTTGTTTGTCTGAGAAATATACTATTGGCCCTTCATTTTGGAAGGATAGCTTTTTGGGGTAGATTATTCTTGGCTGGCAATCTCTGTGTTTTAGTATTTTGAATATATCATCCCATTCCTTTCCGGCTTTTAGAGTTTGTGATGAAAAATCTGATGTTAGTCTGATTGTGGCTCCCTTATAAGTGATTTCACACTTCTCTCTTGCAGCTTTTAAGATTTTCTCTTTGTCTTTGAGTTTTGCCAATTTGACTATAACATGTCTTGGAGAAGACCTTTTTGGGTTGAATACAGTTAGGGACCTTTGAGCTTCCTGAATCTGAAAATCTGTGTATTTTCCTATACCTGGGAAGTTTTCTGCCACTATTTTGTTGAGTATGTTTTCAATGCGATCTCCTTTTTCCTCTCCTTCTGGAGTACCCATGACTTGGATATTTGAGCGCTTAAGGTTTTCTGATATCTCTCTTAGATTTTCTTCAATGTTTTTAATTCTTTTTTCTTTTTTTTTTGTTTGCTTGTGTTATTTCAAACAGCCCATCTTCAAGGTCATAAGTTCTTTCTTCTACTTCTGCAATCCTGCTGGTTAAACTCTCTGTTGTGTTTTTTATTTTGTTGAATGAATTCTTCAGCTCAGCAAGCTCTGCTACATTCTTTTTCAGGGCATTGATTTCCTTGTAGATTTCTTCTTCCAGGTCCTATATACTTTTCCTCATTTCATCGTGTTGTCTAGCTGAATTTTTTTGTATCTCCTTCAGTTTCCTTAGAATTATCACTCATAATTCCTTTTCAGACATTTCAAGGACTTCTTATTCTATAGGATCTAGAACTTGAGAGTCATTACCCTTTGGTGGTGTACTTTCTTGATTTTTCATATTTCTGGTATCTTTCCTTTTATTTTTAGTCATTGTGGCAGGGGATTTCACGGTCCACTGGTTTGACACTATTGTCTGGCTAAGATGCTGCTGGGGCTGTCAATTCGGCATGGCTGCCTCAGTGTCTGCTCAGTTGGCCACTAGTGCCTTGCTTGTGTGGTTGTCTTGGGTCTTGGGCCTCTCTGGAGAGGCACCTCTCTGGTCAGCATGCACTTGGCTGTGCTGGGGATGGAGTCTGGAGGTGGCAGTGAGGCCTACCTGCTGGGTCGCGTGCTGGCACCGCAGGGCGTGTGGTCTCCGTGAAACTTCCGCTTCTCCAGCTGGGCATCTCTGTTCCATGCACACTCCGGCTTTATTTTTTTTGCTTGGGATTGCTTTGGTTATTCGAGGTCTTTTGTTGTTCCATATGAATGCGAGGATAGTTTTTTCCATTTCTGTGAAGAAAGTCATTTTGATGGGGATTGCATTAAATCTGTAGATCACTTTGGGTAATATGGACATTTTCACAATGTTTGTTCTTCCAGTCCAAGAGCATGTAGTGTCTTTTCATATTTTTGTGTCCTCTTTAATTTCTTTCAGCACTTGTTTGCAGTTCTTGTTGTAGAGATCTTTCACCTCTTTGGTTTAATTGATTCCTAGGTATCTTATTTTTTGAGGGACATTATAAATGGGCTTGCTTTCTTGATTTGTTTTTCTGCTATGTTGTTATTGAAGTATAAAAACACTTCTGATTTTTGTGTGTTGATTTTGTATCCTGCAATGTTACCAAAATAGTTCATCAGCTCTAAGAGCTTTTTTGTGAAGTGTTTAGGCTATTCTATATATAAGATCCTGTGCTCTGCAAACAGGGACAGCTTGATTTCATTTTTTCCATTCTGGATGCCCTTAATTTATTTCTTTTGTCTGATTGCTATGGCTAGATTTCTAATACTATGTTAAATAGGAGTGGTGAGATTGGGCATCCTTGTATTGTTCCTGTTCCAATACTTTATTGGTGGTAGTTTTGTCGTATATGGCATTTACTGTGTTGAGATACTTCTCTTCTATACCTAATTTGCTGCAAGTCTTTATCATAAGGGATGCTGATTTTTTTCAAATGCTTTTTCTGCATCCATTGAGATAATCATGTGGTTTTTGTCCTTGATTTTGTTGATGTATCACATTTATTGATTAGCATACGTTGAACCATCCTTGCATGCCTGAGATGAATCCCACTTGATCATGGGGTATAATTTTTTTTATGTGTTGCCACATTATGTTTGCTAATATTTTGTTGAGGATTTTTACATCTATGTTCATCAGAAATATTGGCCTGTAGTTCTACGTTTCTGTTTATCTGGTTTTGGTATCACAGTGATGCTGGCTTCATAGAATGAGTTTAGGAGAATGGTTTCTGTTTCAATATTTTGGAATAGTTTGAAGAGAATTGGTATTAATTCCCCATTAAAGGTTTGGTGGAATTCTGCCATAAAGCCATCTGGTCCTGGGCTTTCTTCATTGGGAGACTGCTGATTACTGCTTCAATTGCATGACTTGTTATTGGTCCGTTCAGGTTTTCTATTTCTTCTTGATTCAGTCTTGGTAGTTTGTATGTGTCCAGAAATTTATCCATTTTCTCCAGGTTTTCAAATTTTTTGGCATATAGTTGTTTGTAATAGTCTCTGATGATTCTTTGTATTTTTGTGGTATTGGTTATGATGTCTCCTTTTTCATTTCTGATTATTGTTATTTGGGTCTTCTCTTTTCTTTTTTTTAGTTAGACTAGCTAATGGTTTGTTTATCTTCTCAAAAACCAACTTTTTGTTTCATTAATTTTTTTATTATTATTTTGTCTCTATATCATTTAACTGAGCTCTGATCTTAGTTATTTCTTTCTGTGTACTAATTTTGGGATTGGATTGTTCTTGTTTTTCTAGTTCTTTGAGGTTTCAAGTAGGGTGTTTATTTGAAACCTATTCTTTTGGTATAAGCATTTATTGCAATAAACTTCCTTTTATTACTGCTTTTGCAGTATCTCACAGGTTTTGGTATAATGTGTCTTTATTTTCATTAGTTTCTAGAAATTTTTTGATTTCTTGTTTAATTTCTTCGTGGACCCATAGGTCATTTAGGAGCATGTTGTTTAATTTCCATGCATTTGTACAGTGGCCAGAGTTTTGCTTGTCATTGATTTCTAGTTTTAATCCATTGTGATCTGAAAAGATACTTGAAATGATTTTGGTCTTTTAAAATTTGTTGAGACTTGATTTATGACCTAACATGTGGTCTATGCTGGGGAATGTTCCATGTGCTGATGAGAAGAATGTATATTCTGTAGTTGTTGGTTGAAATGTTCTGTAGATATCTGCCAGGTCCAATTGGTCTAAAGTGTATCTTAAATCCTGTGTTTCTCTGTTGATTTTTTGCCTAGATGATCTGTCCATTGCTGAGAGAGGTGTGTTCAGATCTCCCATTATTGTCATATTAGGGTCTATCTCTTTCTTTAGGTCTAATAGTGTTTGCTTTATGTGTCTGTGTGTTCTGGCATTGTATGCACATATATTTATGATTGTTACATCTTTTTGCTAGGTAGATTCTTTTATAATTATATAGTGGCCTTCTTTGTCTCTTTTCATGGTTTTTGGTTTAAAATGTATTTTATCCATTATAAGAATAGCTACTCCTGCTTGTTTTGGGTTTTCATTTTTGTGGTATGTCTTTTTCCATCCTTTCATTATTAGTTTGTGTGAGTCTTTACAGGTGAGGTGGGTTACTTGTAGGCAGGATATAGTTGGGTCTAGCTTTTTAATCCAATCAGCCAGTCTGTGTCTTTTGAGTGGGGAGTTTAATCCATTTACATTTAGGGCTGTTATTGAAAAGTATTGTCTCACTCCTGGCATTTTATCAATTTTCATTTGGATGTTTTAAATATCTTTTTTCTTTGTTTCCCTTTTATTGTTTTTCTTTGGTGTTCTTTGGTTTTTGGAGGTGGTGAGGAACAGTTTCTTCCTCTCTCTTATTTGCATATATATGTTTTACCAGTAGGTTTTGTTCCTTCTTGTTTATTCATAGTAGTGTTTATCATTTTTTTTGATTCCAGATGCAGGACTCCCTTGAGAATATTCTTGTACGGTTGGTTGTGTGGGATGAACTCCTACAATTTTTGTTTGTCTGGGAAATACACTATTTATCCTTCATTTCTGAAGGGTAGCCTTGCTGGGAATAGTAGTCTTGGTTGTCAGATTTTTCCTTTAGGATTTTGAATATGTTATCCCATTCTCTTCTAGCTATAGAGTTTCTGTTGAAAAGTTTGCTGCTATTCTGATGGGGACTCCCTTATATGTGACTTGATTCTTTTCTCTTGCTGTTTTTAAGATTGTCTCTTTGCCTTTGAGTTTCGTCAGTATGACTATAATATATCTCCAAGAGGACCTTTTTGGATTCAATCTCTTTGGGAATCTTTGAACCTCCTTGATCTGAAGGTCTGTGTGTCTTCCTATACCTGGGAAGTTTTCTGCTATTATTTTGTTGAATGTTTCAGTGCCTTTTCCTTTCTCCTCTCCTTCCCAAACACCCATGAATCAGATGTTTGTGTGCTTAAGGTTGTCTGCTAGCTCTCTTAGATTTTCTTTATTTTTTTAGATCCTTGTTTCTTTCTTTTTTGTCTGTCTGGGTTATTTTGAAAAGACCATCTTCATGATCAGAAATTCTTTCTTCTGTTTGCTCTAACCTGGTGCTTAAACTCTCTCAATCTTTAATATTGTTGAATGAATCCTTCAGTTCCAGGAGTTCTGTTACATTCTTTTTTAAGGTATCAATCTCTTTCTAAATTTCCTCCTTCATATCCTGGGTAGTTTTTCTCATTTCATTGTGTTGTCTAACTTATTCTTCTTGTATCTCATTGAGTTTCCTTAATACTGTTATTCGGAATTCCTTTTCAGTCATTTTGAGGGTTTCCTTCTCTATGGGGTCTGGTACTTGAGAATTATTGTATTCTTTGGTGGTGTCATATTTTCCTGTTTTCTCATATTTCTAGTATCTCTACATTGATGTCTGCTTATCTGGTAGAGCAGTTTCTTCTTTAATTACTCTGGAGTGGACTTTGGGAAGAGAGACTACATCCTGTAGATGTGTTTTACATTGACCGTTGAGTAGGATGTTTTAGTATTGGCTCTGGATACATGCAGTAGTCTCGTCCCTGTGTGAATACTTTGGCCATATTCAGTGTTGGAGTTTCATCTGAGTGCCTCTGTGTTCTACTGATTCCTTGCTGAGGTTCTAACCTGTGTTAGGTTACTGAAGATGAGGGTAAGCTCTTGAGTTCTTGAGAAAAACGCCTGAGTTCCCTGTTACTCTTTGGCTGGGGTGGGTGACCTTGGGCAGGCTTGTTGGCATCCAGCTAGCATCCCATGACCCTGATGGGTGCACAGGGGTGTACTGGAGCTCCTCAGTTTGAATGGGTAACCATGGTGGGGTTTCTCTTTCCTTTTTCCTACAGGAAAAGGTTACTCCTTGGTCCTTGCTTCCCCTGGTTGGGCGATGGGTTGGTGGTGATTGGGAATTTTATTTCTTACTCTTTTTGGGTACCTTGGATTTCTGTATTCTCAGGGGGTTCCACGTGTGTCTCTCCCTGGATCAAGGCAGTCTCGTGGGTTGCACATGTACCTCTCACCCCTAGGTGTGCTACCAAGTGTGGCAGCATAATTCACCCTGTGGGTTGGCCACTGGTCATGGGTCTGCACTTGCTCACCTCTTTCCCCAGCTCCACTGGTGACTCTCCTTGTGTCAGTGCAGTCAAGTAGTTGGTGGGCTGCCTGCATGGCAGCCGTAGCTGCTTCTATGGTATTAAGCCACACTTTCAGTGATAGTGGCTGTGGCAGTGGTTGCAGGAGACCACCTGTGTGGAACTGGTTATCTGTGGCAGCAGCTTCTTAGGTCCTATATGCTCTTGCTGTCTGTTGGCATGACTGTCTGTGGCTCTATCAATTGTTTATCTGTTTTGCTTATTATTAATCAGTTGATGAACATATATGTTGGTTGTATGTTTTGGCTTTATAAATAATGTTGCTATGAACTTTCATGTATGAGTTTTTGTGAAAACATATGTGGAATTGATGGGCCATATGGTAACTCTATGTTTAATTATAGTTGAAGATCTGCCAGACCATTTTCCACAGTGGCTGTACCATTTTACATTCCTGCCAACAATGGATGAGAGTTCCTATTTCCCCACATCTCCACTCACACTTGTTATTTTCTGTCTCTTATTATTTTTATTATAGTCTTCCTGTGGGTGCAAAGTAGTATCTCATGTGGTGTTGATTGGAATTTCTCCAATGTCAAGCATTTTTTCATGTCATTATTGGCCATTTGTATATCTTTGGAGAGGTGTCCATTCAGATCCTTTGTCGTTTTTAATTTTTAATTTTTTCATTTTTACTATTGAGCTGTAGGAGTTCTTTATATGTTCTGTATACAAGACCCTTCTCAGATATATTATTTGCCCACTATTTTCTCTCATTTTGTGCTTCTCTTTTCATTTTCTTGAGAACCTCATCTTTTTCTTTAAAACTTTTTTATTGAAACATAATTGATTATAAATATTTGTGGGGTACAGAGTTGAATATTAATACCTGGATACAACATGTAAGCTCAAATCAGGATAATTAGTATATTAGGCATTGCAAAATGTAATCATTCTTTGTGACCCTTTACCCACTTCTCATTACCCCCTCTTTCCCCTTTCCCATCTCTAGTAACCACAGTTCTGAGAACCTCATCTTTTGAATCTTAGTTTAAATCTCTTTCTGTTACATCATGGATCTTTTGGGTGAGAGACCTTATAAAAGTCCCCTCAGATGGAAACACACCATCATCACCACCCAATTGCAGAGTATTTATCTCTTATATATATTGTCTTTAGCTCTTTGCTGGCTGCTATAGGCTTATAGTATAATTTAAAGCCACAGCCCATTTCTTAAAATGTCTAGTCTTTCTGGAGAGATAAATTGGATAACATGGCTTGGTTTCAGGAGGCAAACAAACCTTGAGTCCTCATTATTTCCAAGCACGAAAGAGCTGAGGTGCAGTGTGTGCTATTCAGAACCTTCTTCTCTTCCAGGACTGCGGGGCCTGATGCTGTCGGTCATGATGGCCTCTCTCATGAGCTCCTTGACCTCCATCTTCAACAGTGCCAGCACCCTCTTTACCATGGACATCTACACCAAGATCCGGAAAAGGGCATCTGAGAAAGAGCTCATGATTGTAGGAAGGTAAATATAGATTCCTCCTGCCATGTACCAAGCTTTCTTGAATGATCAGAGAGGTTCCATTTGTGCTACCCCTCAAGCTTAGAAGAATTGGCAGATGCCTTAGTAGAATGGGAATAACTTTTGTAGCTAGTTATATTTGCCCTTCAGTGGCATTTAACTTTAAATTAGAGATCATCAAACAATGGCCCTCTGGAGTTAAAAGGGACATAAGAGATCATCTAATCTCTCAGGCTATCAACAAGCAAAATGAGGCTCATCCTATGTAAACCCAGATAGTTTGGACAATGACAGAGCCAGGACTGGAATCTTCAGCTCACTAAGTCCTTGTCTGAGTCCCTTTATACTGCTCCATGTTGTCCTTCTCAGCCCTTCACACTCACCATCTTTGAGGCCCAAATGCCTCTGAAGCCTCAACTTGTAATACAACATTTTTCAGAACCACTGTAAAAGGTCAAATGAGGTTGTATTTGTGAACATGCTCCATAAAGTGTAAAACATCAAGCTATGTGCATATTTCTTATTGCCAATGGTCTAAAAGACACAACAGGATACGGAAAGCATCAAAGCATTGATACATGGATCAGTTGTGCTTGTTCTCATGCTCATCCATGGAGCAGATGCTCTGGATAGAGGATAACAAAAGCTCTGCTATGTCTATCCATGGGGCTAAGGCAGGTCACACCTCCTCAGGGCAGGTGGAACAAGTCCCTGAGATGTCAGTCAAGGGAAAGTTTCCCAGTAAATGCAGGAGGGGTCTGGGCTGCTACCTCATAAGTCTCATCAGCAAGATCAGGGTAAAGGAAGAGAAGGAAAAGTGGCTGGCAACTTTCAGGTGTCAAGAGACCTGGCACCTAAGGGAGATCTGACCAGGCAAGAGTCTATACTACTCTGTGCCATAGGAAGCCGCCTGTTATCTTGGCTGATTTTTCCTTAGAAAGGCACTGATGTTTCCTGTTGTTCATATGGCTCATATGGAAAATGGGAAAGCAAACCATTTTGTGGCTTTGCTCAGGTCTAGATCCCATGGTCCTAAGACTATGTTGCGGCTTACATTTTTTGTGCATTCCTTAACTACTACCCTAAGGCTTGTCCCAGCCCTGGACAAACTCATAGTGACATGAAAAAATTCCAGACTCTGCTATGGAGACTGTAAGAGCAATCAGGGGCTCAGATAAGGGAGAGATGAACATGGCGTGATGTATCTGGGGGAGGCTGCTGGGGTAGGGAGAACCTGACCTGATTCCAAAATGGGGGTAGGATTTGGGTAAGTGGGGGCCAGTGGGAAAGGCATTCCAGAGGAAGAAATACTGAGTGAAAACATCGCTTTGTGAAGGTCTGTTTAAGACTCTTTTTGCCTTAAATGCAGGTAAGGAAATAATGGTTTTCTTTCTAATTAAATCAAGAGCACAAGTAAGAAGAGTTTGTAAGGGAATCTTCAATCTTTTCAGGACTTGAAATGAAGCTCAAGAGGAGGAAGGAGAGCTGGAAATACCTAGTAGTGGCCCTTCTTATTCAGGCTATTCCTTTATGAACTCTACTTGGCTAGTGTTTTTAACTTTGTTATAAAGAAGAGGAAAAAGAGGAGGAGAAGGAGGAGAAGAAAATAATAATAATTATTACTGTTTACTGAGTGCCTGTTGTTTGCAAGGTGTTTTAATATCACTATCCCTTATTCCAGCCTTGCAAGGTTGGTCATAGTCGCAGTATACAGATGGAGAACTTGAAACTCAGGTTAAGCAATGTGTTGTATGTCACAGAGAGAGAATAAGAATTTGAATCCAGGACTGCCTGGCTCCAAAATCCATACCCTTATTCCTATACTCTATTGCCTCTTCAAGTGGGATTCTCTTATGGTGGTGACTGGGCCTAGGTCACTATTGAAAGTCAAGTGCATTTCACTTACTCATAGGCACAGATAACTTTTCTATAGGCAGAATATGGAAGACAAAAGCCTCAAGAATAAATTTGCTAATTCTTTTTCCTAGCGGTGTTCATATTTGCTGGTGGTGTTTATAAATATGATACCTGGTGATATATCTTTATTCATATAGCGTTATTTATTGACACTCTGTTGTGGGGCTTTGATTTCAGGTTGTTCATCCTGGTGCTGATTGGCATCAGTATCGCCTGGGTGCCTGTTGTGCAGTCAGCACAAAGTGGTCAGCTCTTTGATTACATCCAGTCCATCACCAGTTACTTGGGACCACCCATTGCAGCTGTCTTCCTGCTTGCTATTTTCTGCAAAAGAGTCAATGAGCAAGTAGGTATCATTCTGGCATGTCCAGAAAAGCCAATCTGGCACAGAAGTTCCTACCTGGGTTTGTATATTCTCTGTGGAAAGGATTCTCTTTCCTAGAGATCTTAATCAGAAATAGATGTGCTGCTAAAGGTTTATATGGGAAAGCTTCAAGAGGCAGAAGGACCACGGAGCTCTCTGAGAGCTGAAATGAACTCCTTGGGAGTTGGTACTAGGTCCACATTCCCTCCAACTCCCCTGTCCTCTTTGCTACAGGCTCCCACAAAATGTTGTACATTTTCTATTGAATCTTGGTGATTTTGACCTGACTGTATGGCATCCCCTGGGAAGTTTGTGGCCTCTGGCTGAGTAGCTGCAGGGGAAATTCTAACATAAATTTCAGCAGTGGCTCTGCCATGCACTTGGCTTTCCAGCCAGCAGTTTTCAGGGCCCAGTGAAGGACAAATTCCTGGTGCTCAAGCAGTTTATACGTAGAACAATGTAAAGCACATAACAAATGAGGGATAAAATGAAACATGTAATATAAGTAGGAAGGGATTCAAGAAAAGCTATATCAGCATGGGCTAAAACAGTCAGGGAAGGCTCTGGGGAGGAGGTGGAGCTGGAAGGATTTGAAGCTGGAGAGGCAAGAGATGGCATTCAAGGCAGAGAGAACAGTACTTTTAGCCAAAAGTAGAAGGATAGGGGTGAGGGTGAAGGACTTATAAGGAATCCCACCTGGCACGAGAGGGAGTTTATGAATGTGAATAATGGAAAGGCAGGTCAAGGTTAGATTGAGAACGGCCCCTTTGAAAGCCAGGGTAAAGAATTTAGATCAACAGTGGTACACTATTGCAGATTTTAAAGTACAATGAAAACGATGACTTCAGATATGCTATAAAACTGAGGTGTTGCTTTGCTGTCTCTGTATCCAACCATCTACCTGCCTGGGAGGGTTGGGGAGGTAAGGAGGTGCTGACCATGTGGCTAATTGTCTGTAACAGTATAGACAATGACACATTTTTGATTGGAGACACTCCCTTTCTCCCAATGGGACAGAAACGGATGTACATCAGGGAAATACCTCACTTGAGTAACCCCATTTTGAAGTGCATAAATTACCATATGTGCCTCTCTTCCTTTAGGAAGATAGTCCACATTTTCTGGTGACACAATACCAGGTGTGCATATAAACACCTTTGAGAGATCAGAATTAAATCTGCAAGTCATCTTGATAGGCTAGAGAAATAGACACATATCGTGGGATAAATCTCAGTAGGGATTAGCAGAAAGCTGGCTTATTGGGAGATTTCTAAAATATAAGTTAAGAAAGTGTATCCAAAGCTCATCTGGGTATTGCAGCAGGCCACAGGCAGATTCAGTTCAGCAATGGAACAGGGCTTTCAAAAGATAAGCCTTAGAATTGAGATAGACTGTAGAGGTTCTCAACTAGGGGTGATTTTGCCCACCCCCCCTCTGAGGGGAGAGTTGGGAATGTATGGAAACATCTTTGATTATTGTCTACTATTATCTATTATCTACTATTATCTAGTGGGTAGAGGCCATGAATGCTTGTCAACACCCTACAGTGCATAAGACAGCACCCCCAAAGAATTATCCAAATGTCATAAGTGCTGAGGTTGAGAAAGCCTTGGCTAGAGTTTCCAGGCAATAGCTGATAAAGATTGTAAGGTGATCCTCAGGACTGGTCAGGTACTGTGTTTGCTGAAGGGTGGTGACTCCAAGTTTTGAGGAAAATGACAAAGGCTACCAGAATTCTCAAGAGCCTCTTGAGAATAAAGCCTAAAAGAACAGAAAGAGGTTAATTGTCAAAAGATAGGGAAAGCCTTAGCAAGTTTTATCAATACTACTTACACAAACTGAAACCAACAAAAATTTTTTGGAGTGAACTAGTGTATAGGATAAATGGGGAATGTATTTTTTCTTTTTCCTTATTCATTTATTCATCTAGCAGACACTTCCAGATGACAGACATAGGGTGAGGCATTAGCAACAAAAAGTGGATGAAACCTGGTTCCTACCAGGGGCAAGCTCCCAGTTCAGATGAGGAGACCGAGAAATGAATGAGTGATTACATAGCAGTGGGGTTGGTGCTTTGACCACAGCAAGGAGGGTGTGCACCCATTGCTGTCTAGCTTGTTCTATTTAAGTTAGAACAAGGTTACCAGGAAGGGAGAGTTTGTACTCTCTAAGACAGAGAGAATGACCTGTACAAAAACCCAGGGACATGAATACATGTAACATGTTTAAAAAATGGCTGGTAGTTTGGCACAGTTGAAATATAAAGTACAGGGGTGCCAATGGCTAGCAAAGGCATTGGTCAATACTTGACAAAATCAGGAAGGCTCCTTTGGGCTACCCTTCTGAGAGTGTACTCTGCTTTGTCACTGGCCCTCTTAAACTGTGGCCTCCAGGCTCAGACCTGGTCCTCTAGGTGAGAACTGACCAAAGGAAAAAAAAAAACTTTGAAAAATTGTTCCATAATGTTTCTAATCTCTTAAAGGCTTCCATATTTCTAACATGCAAACCCAAAAGTTAATGTAAAAATACATAGTATAAGTTTATGTTCTCAAACTAAAAGTAGTGGCTTTGGATCTATAAAGGGGGCTGAAGAAGGAAGTATTATTTATATTTTGATGGAAAAATTTCTTTCTCTTCTATCCCTCAAAGACCCAATTTCTTTTTCCATGTCTTCAAGGAATGCAAATTACTTCAAAAGTAATTACTTTACATCTGAATGTACCTGAATCTGGAGACTGGTGGTGACAATAGCTGTGAGCAGGGAGGTTCACATTATTTTTCAAGTAAAAGGGAATTTTTGGAATTAGGCTTCAAGTTGATGTTCTATACCAGTTATTAGATACTTTACCCCATTATATTATGAATCCTTGTTTTAGAATCCAGGTGAAATCATGTCACTGTAACATGATAGATAGACCCACTGAACGCCTGACATCACATCCCTAGCCAGTGCTCTGGCTTCAGATGGCCTGGAGCTACTATCTCTCTCACCTTTATTCCTTTGCTTCTGTCCCAGGAAAGGTAGAATGTCCAACCGTTTTGTGGGCTCTGCATTAGTTAACCCAGGATTTTCTTTCACAGGGAGCTTTTTGGGGACTGATCCTAGGATTTCTGATTGGAATTTCCCGTATGATTACTGAATTTGCTTATGGAACTGGCAGCTGTGTGGAGCCTAGTAAATGTCCCACGATTATTTGTGGAGTGCATTACTTGTACTTTGCCATCATCCTCTTTGTCATTTCTGTCATCACCATTGTGGTTGTCTCCCTCTTCACCAAGCCCATTCCAGATGTGCATGTGAGTATCCTTTTGGGAGACCTGTCTTGCCCTTACTTCATGTTCATGATGCAACACTCTTGGTTGGCCTCAGTTCAGTTACACATCTCACACTCACATGACCAAAATAGTCTATACTTGCATTGATTTTGTGTAGAAGAATACAGGACAGAAAACACATTGTGCCTTCGTGGCAGTATTGAGCAATTGTCTTCAGCAGGAGTCCTCACAGAAGTCCACACTTCAGTCCAGGGGCTATTCTCTGGACCTTGCTCCCGAAGTGACAGCTCCGGTGCAAGAGAATAAGATGGCATGGGTAGCTTAGAAGCCCATGTCCCAAATAGGAACTGTTATTTTTTGTAATAGTCCCTTGGCCAAAACTCCCAGGGGTCCCAGCAAGGGATATGCCTAGTTACAAAAATCACTATACTCAGGGAAACCTAAAGTATAGTTTACCTCTTGATTTTTTTCCAGTTAGGCCACCAAACAGTTGCTTATAGAATTCAAGACATTTCAGACAATATCAAAGTCCAATTGATTCAAAACCTCAAAAATTGCCATTACTCTTCTTTAGCTCTAAATTCCCCCCATTGATTTAGAGTTCATTCATAGCCCTCCCAATGCAGATAAAGATTACCAGTTATGGGCTATATTTACCATAAGCAATGTAGTCTGGTAACCCAACACAGATGACAGTCCACCTTTTCCAGGTTTCCAAGGGAACAGAGCTAGAAAGTTAACCCACTGTCATATTTATCCATAGAGAAAGGGGAAGGATTTTGTTAATACTTTGCTCACGCATACACAAATACAAGGGCCTATGGAATCTCTGAGACCTTCAACCTCATTGCCAAATTTTCGAGAGCTGTGACAAACTTTAATGTCAAACAAAGACTGCTTTGGTAGCAGCAGAACCAACATCACCACCATCGTGTGTATTGGTTAGGTCTGTCACAGGCTTTCTTTGTGTTGTATCAATTTCTTCCTCATGTCTCAGTCTATGAAAGTTTTGCAGCCCCAGACACATTTAGCTCTGTGCTTCCTCTTGAAGTAGAGAAAGCAAGATAGTCACCAAAGGTTATGGTTGGGATGAGCACATTGCATTGATTTTCAGACTTCAAGTTTCTGTTTCACATTCTAGACTATGTCAATAGAAACTCTGTTTCCAACTCTATCCTAGTCTAGTAAGTTTATGGATTCTTGTCCCTGTAATATGACATAGTACAGAAATCTGATCTTGCATTGCTCTTCTGGGCAAATGGCTGTCTAGTCTTGTTAGTACCAGTGCTAAAGGCAACAAATTCATTTGTCACATGTAAAAAGAGTTTATTCATTCAACAAATGTTTCTATATTTGAGGAGTCTCTTAGCATCTGAATATACAGTCATGCATCACTTAATGACAGGAATACATTCTGAGAAATTCGTTGTTAGGCAATTTCATTGTTGTGTGAACATCATAGATTGTACTTACACAAACCTAGATGGTATAGCCTACTACATACCTCCAATTCTATTATAATCTTATGGGACCACCATTGTATACGTGGTCTGTCATTGACTGAAACATTTTTACCCAATTGAAACATTGTTACCCAGTGTTGGGGAGCACGACTGTACATACATCATAAGGGCTAGTGTATAAGTGTGTACGATTTACATCTAAGTTCCCAACGTACTTAAAGAAAATGCTATGGATGGGAACTGCTATCTATGTTTTTGTTGGTACTGAGAGGACACATTTCTTGATGCATAGTTCTTTGTTCTCCCAACTTCTTGGCCTAAGACTCTATTTGGATCTTTCTGTTCACCTGTCTGCTTCCTCCACAGCTCTACCGTCTGTGTTGGAGCCTGCGTAACAGCAAAGGGGAGCGTATTGACCTGGATGCAGAACAGGAGTATATCCAAGAAGCGCCAAAGGAAACCATTGAAATAGGTGATGTATGACTCAGAACCTATTCCCAAACCATAAAAATTACTCCTACAACAGCAAGACAACTCTCCTGAAGCCTTTACTAAATGCCTTTGTCAAAGCTCAGCTCTCTCCTCTACAGAGGAGTGGAGATGAGATGGATGAATGGGTTTTGAGAAGTTCACTCTGAGGCCTGCTCAAGGAGAGGAGGGAGGTGCAGAATCATCCCAGCTCCTTCATCCCTCAGATTTTACTGTGCTCAGTGAGTAAATCTCAGTGAGAAATTTGCCACTCTGCCTTGATTTGAGGCATGGTCAGGGACAAGAGAAGAGTCAGAGCTCTTATGACACAGCCTGTGAACTGGGAGCAGATGGAAATAAGGCTATGGTCAGTTCTAGGGACATCAGGGAGGATGGGATACAGGGTTGTGGGGTCCTATGTCTTACTGGCTTACTATTTCAAATTTAGAAAATCAAATTTCTCTGGAATCCTGGTGAGATGATTCTTACTGAGTACCCAGAGACTTATCCTTTAAGTCAATGCTTTCTTCAGTTTCAATTTTGCAACTTTTCCTTCCTACATGGGAGAGGCACATACATGTAGGATGATTGTGGAGGTGTGCGGCATGCAGAGGTGGGGAACTCAAGGTCATGTGTGTTTTACTTGGCTCTGGGCTGAGGTCTCATCACTCCATCTAAAGGAGAGCACAGATGCAGCAGAACAAATCTGGAATCTGGCCATCAGGAACATCATAGAATCCTAGCTCTGGAAAGGGCCCTAGAGATTATTTGGTATTATCACGTGATTTTACAGACACGAGAGGGAGAAGCGTTGAGAAGCATTGCCTGTGATCCCAGCTCTGGTATAATCTGCTCTTGATCTCTAAGGACCTTTCAGTCCTGAAACCTGTGACTTTTTGCAAGTACCGTGTCAGAGGGAGCATGGAGCCACAGGCAGCTGACCATGGTGCTGAAAACAGGCATGTTTTCTTGCTTCCCCGGAGCAGATAGGCATGAACATACCCCGTACTTCTACTACCTCCCAAAATGTCTCCACGTTGAGTGAGAATATCATAAACTTTAAAGGAACATGGGTGAGAAGTATTGAGTTGAGTGGTTTTAATGTGGAAGAAGAGATTATTTTTGCACCAGAGGGCAGACAAGACTGATGGGTGGGAAGAAGTCATGCAATTTTAACTCAGAGTAAGAAGTCAGGACAGTGCAGAGATAGATTGTGGAATTTGGAATCAGAAAACTCTGGCATTGAATCCTGACTTCTCTACTTAGTACCCTGGGCAAATAATTCCAATTTTCTAAAGTTCAGGTTTCTCATGTAAAAGTATTCTAAATGATAGCCCACACCTCATGGCACAGTTGGAAACATAGAATGAGATAATGTTCCACTATCAGAATTGGCTATAATTATCACCATTATGATTGCTTTGAAGGAAGAGTTTTCTAGCTGAGTTGTTCTGGAAAGGGATGGGCAGCAAGTGTGCATCTATCAGGGATGCTACAGAGAGGACTCCCACACTGGCTAGAGAATTGGCTTGGTGACCACCGAGGTTCATGGCAGCACTAGTATTCTGTTGTTTCTTGATGAACTCATAGTAAAATCAGACTGAACACCCTATTTTGTTAAAACTTATTAAATAAACTAAGCTCTCTTGAGGGATTCTACAGACCATGGGTGTCACACTATTCCCTGAGAAACAGCAGCACAAGCAAGCCTTGTAGCTGCATCATAACCATCACCATCATCAGCACCATCATGATTGATAATGATATGATAATAATATGTTTTAATTATAAATACGTTATTCTAGTTTGGTGTTTTATTTTAGCACTACATCATCCTTTTAAGGAAGATAATGCAAATATAATTCTTCCAACTTTACAGACAAGGAAAATGAGACATAGAGAGTTCCACAAGGCTAATCAATTTTTTATTGACCCCGATAATCATGCATTTCTCTCTTGAGCTGGTCAGTGAGCCCAACTCCTTGCTCCTTTTTATCCATTCTACTCTTTTGGTGGAGTGAATCAGAAGGGGGGGGTCTCTATTATGTGTGTGAGAGAAAAAAGAGAGAGAATGGAAGGAGACTAGCACTTCCTGATATCTGCTATGTGCTAAGTACTCTCTCAATGAATCATTAATCTCTCATTAAATCTTCATTAATAAAATGAAGAAGGTATTATTTATCCAATTTTACAGATGCCTGAAGATCAGAGGGGTGAATTAACAAGGCCGTAAAGCTAGGTCTTGGTCTTAGTTCTGACTCATGTATGCAACTTGATCACTAAGGTTCATTCCAGTTCTAAAATTCTGTGTCTTTTTAAAGAAAAAATTCTGTGACTCACAAAAATGAGAAAGTGCAGAGCAGTGGTCTCTGGCCATGGTTCCATGGTGTTGAAAACACAGTGGGCTCACGTCTCGTGAGTGGCAGAGCTGGAATTTGAAACTAGGTCTGTCTACCTCCAGTGCCACACCTGGGCTCAGAGGAGGGAATCAGTTTCCTTGAAAAGCATCCGCTTTGAGTGTCAGGACCAGTTGGATGATTTGATTCAGCAGTGTTTGTATGCAAAATCAGATCTTAAGCCCTGGAAATGTTGATCACCGCTGCCCTTCATCAGGAGCTTTTCAGACCAGTCCCTACCACCTTTCTGGGTCTGTGGTGAAGCCTTAGAATTGACAGATGTAGTCAATGCACTCCTAAGTCATGCCAGCCTCATTGCTTTCCAGTGATGTAGCAAACAGATATGAGTATATGTGTTTCAGAGGTGGGTTTTCCATGTTCTTCATATGTCACAATATTCCCCAGCCCACTGTTAACATTTCTCTCTCATAAAACAATATTTGATCTGACTGTTCTAAATCAAAATGCATTTGTATTGGGACTAAGAGAGATAAAACTTAGGCTAGCTGATCATAAGGATGTAGAATCCATCTAGTAACGTTGGCTTGTAATTAATTAAGTTCATTTGAACATCTGTACCATTTCTATTCCTGAAAACAAGAAAGTTGGGAAATTTCTGCAGAATGGCGGATGCTGCATTGTATGGAATCTCCCCTGGAGAAACTTTTTCTATGCCATCCTACTTCTGTATCCAATAATCCTTTTATGCCTTTCCCCTGACACAGAAGTTCCCGAGGAGGAAAAAGGGTGCTTCAGGAGGGCCTGTGACCTATTTTGTGGGCTGGACCAGCAGAAGGGACCCAAGATGACTAAGGAAGAGGAGGCAGCCATGAAGCTGAAGCTGACGGACACCTCTGAGAAGCCTCTGTGGAGGACAGTAGTAAACATTAATGGCATCATCCTGCTGGCTGTGGCTGTCTTCTGCCATGCATATTTTGCCTGAGTCCTGCCTCCTGCTGCAGACTCGCTGAGGCTGGAATCTTTACTTCCTTTAATCCCATTCTGTGGTGTTGAGGGAAAACCAGTCAGTTGTAAATTTTGCCCGGTCGGATAAATGTGTACATGTGTAATTGTAGGCTAGCTGGAGGAAAACTCATTACTTTGCTCTTAACTTATGTATTTGAGGCCACCATGATATAGTCATCTGTACGTAGCAGAGCTGTGGAAGGAAAGTCCGCTCAGTCACACTCAAAGGCGGACCAGGAAACAGAAGCCCCGTGATGTCTGATGCAAGTCTGTCTCAGACAGATTCAGCATGTCAAGGTTGTTTGTCATCCTTGAATATAATTTTAAGACTTTTGGTGTCCCTGGTTCCTGCCACTTTCCCTGCCTGACTTCTTCCTCATATTTTTGAAAAAGAAAACTTTCCCTCATCATATCCTTGTCAAGTTTTTCCTGGCACAAGAAAAATCAATCTGATAAACTGATGCACACATGAAAACTAAGGATGGGAGATTGACGGGGTCCTTGTCCTGGGCATTTGCTCTTTGAAGTGGGATCCTAAGGATGGCAGTACTTACCCAAAAGGGAGGGACCCAGGCACCAACCTCATTATCTGGGGAAGCAGATAATCTTGAGTCCCGGGGATTTTCTGACCTTCTTAAAAATGTCCATTGTGAGTTCCCCGTGTTCGGGATTTCACTCATTTGGGCATTTACTGTGACTAGAATATCTGAGCCACTCGGCAATGTTTGTTAACTCAGTGAATCATATGGACATTTATTTATAAATTATTGCTTTATTTTCTATGTAAGGCTGGCCCTTAGTTAATCTTTTCCTGTGGCCGCACAAAGTAGACCCTCTGGTGACTATAATGAATTGGAATGCGTTTGCCAGAGGCCACTCTGTCTTACAGTGCTGATGTTGACATATGGGCTTAGAAGTTGACACTGTGTCATATGTTAGAGCAAATGCCCCTGCTGGGGGCATCTGCCATCTCAAAGCAGCTGTGTCCTCCCAAAACATTGAAATAATTAGCCAGAGCTCTCCCTCCCTGTGAGTTCGGGTGACTACAGCACTTCTTTTTTCAGGAGTTTCGATCGGTGGTCATCTGGTGGTCATCAGTTGACAAGGGTAAGGGTAGGTGGTCTTAATTCCAGGTGCTAGTGCTCAACATTTCTCACTGAAAGGAGTATATCTCTTGTTGAACTGGTTTCCTAGGGGGAACCATTAAATGTAATTTAATTTACATTTAATGAATTAAGTCAATTTTAAAATTCCACCTGTGAAATCTCAATCATATTGTAATATAATCCCATTGTAGTTAAGAAAAAGTCATGATGTTAGTATTAACTGATTTTAGGCTAGTTTAGAAAAGAGCTGGGGGAAGTTCCTGGGTATATAAATGATTCAACAGGTAAAGGCATGGCTTTTTCTTATGGAAAGAAGAAAACACAGAGAGCACTATTTGAAGTGCCTTCTCATTCCCATTAAGCTAGAGAAGAGGGAAAAGTGGAGAACTTCTCATGAATAGTATTGCTCAGAGCACTCAGTTTTCTGTGGAGTTTGTGGTGTGTTTTGAGCTTTGAGAGGATAAAGGGAGAGGATCAAAAACTGGTGAATGGAGTGGACAGTGTAAAATATCTAATTTGTCCTGAATTCAGTTTCTGGCTTTGCCAATGATCTACTGTGTATATTGTCA
This sequence comes from Cynocephalus volans, assembly GCF_027409185.1. Classification (NCBI taxonomy): domain Eukaryota; kingdom Metazoa; phylum Chordata; class Mammalia; order Dermoptera; family Cynocephalidae; genus Cynocephalus; species Cynocephalus volans. The sequence continues at coordinate 206,158,183 of NC_084461.1, forward strand.
GAAATGATTTTGTCTCAACTGTGTATTTTTCTCTTTGAAAAATGGGACCTTGGTGCTTATAGCATCTACCTACCTCCTGTGGTTGTGGTGAGGACACTTTCAAAAGGAGATGGGAGATATGGACATGAAAGATACTATACAGATGTTATATTAAGCCCATAAATTAAAATATATTACTTTGATACAAATAAAAACATTAAGAACCCCTGACATCTTGATTCCCTGTTCTCTAGAGATTCTAGACAAATATTAAATGTATCTGTGGTGAGCATTAGTTAGCACAAGATATGAATTAGGAAGCAGGAGGCCAGGAAAATTGAGAATAGAATCTAGCTACTTGAACAATTCAAAAATATATAGCTAAGTTTGGAGATGATTTTCTCTACAAAACCTCTAGTAAACATGAGGTGAGTAACTCTACCTTACTGTTAGAATAGACTGGACCACTGGGTAACCAGGGACCAGTAAAAGATAAATCATACTAGAATAATCTCAGGGGTACACGGAAGAGCTATACTTTTCCTCAAATAGAAGATGGTGTTATACAGGGGACAGTGACTGCTTATTAATGCTCAGTTTACAGAACTGAAAAATCATGATTTTTCACCCAAAGGCCCTGCCCTCCCATGCCTTGCCTCACCCACAGGCTCTATATGGGTATGTTCAGCTTGTAATTCTATCTCCTTTTGCTGCATAACATCTACTTCAGATTATGTGTTCCATGGGAACCTCTGACTTGGAAATCCAAAAGATGCGTACTTAATTCTATCTGTGTTGTGGGCTTAATCATGTTGCCTCCAAACAATTACTCAAGCAAGCAGCCAGCAGAAACAGGAAGTTTAATAAAACCCTATACTTCTATAAAATGTAGTCTGAAATGTGTTGTGGACCTGGGCCTCCCTCTACAAAACTGATAAACAGACAAAGTTGCTTATTATTCTAAATATATTTAATTCTCTAAGTGACTAAAGGAAAAGACACTTTCAAGGGTTGTAGTCATCAATATGAAAATGTATGTGGACATACTTTTTCATCATTAATTGATGTGCTATCTCAGAATAATGCCTTTTTATATCATCTTACTAATTTGAAATAGAGCTTAACTTTTGCATAATGATTTTTATGATAATGTGTACGTTTTCGAATAAACTGACATTTCCTTTGTAAAAACAAACAAACAAACAAAACAAACAAACAAACAAACAAACAACAAAGCAAAACCAAACCAAACCTCTTATGTTGAATTCCTAATCCTCAGTTTCTCAGAATGTTACTACATTGGGAGACAGGGTCTTTAATGAGGTGATTAAATTAAAATGAGGTCCTTAGGGTGGCCCTTAATCCAATATGACTGGTCTCATAAAAAGAGGAGATTCAGGACACAGACAGAAGGAAGACCATGTGAAAACACAAAGAGAGACAACTACCTACAAGCCAAGGAAAGAGGCCTCAGAAGAAACCAACCCCGTGGACAGCGTGATCTTGAACTTCTAGCCTCCAGAACTATAAGAAAATAAATTCTAATATTTAAGCCACCCAGTCTAGGGGACTTTGTTATGGCAGACCTAGCAAATGGATACTATCTATAAGGAAGTAAGATCCTGCTCTGCGTTTTCTTAGATTCTGTATTTGTCTACTTGGCATCCATTTATTACAGGCCAATTATATTATCTATATATTTCTTATTTCCTGTATTCTTGATGCTCTGGTATTTGGAGGGACTTACAGACTTGGGGAAAGACTGCCTCTCTCAGGGCTAGCCCTTTCTTAGAGAGAGGAAAAGGCTTGGCTGGAAGCATGTGTTGCATATATAAACCAACCAATCCCAAGTCTATATCCACAGTCTCCTTCTTATCTAACTTCCACACACCAAGCCAATATTTCCACTGCCCTAAATCATCCCAGGGCCAGGTACCAGACAACTAGAGACCGCTCTGATGGCCCAAAGCCTGCTGGAATTGTTCAAACTAGCCAATCATAAGCTATTTACTCTGTCCTACCTTGCTTTTTCCACGGAAACTCAAATAAAGGTTGTGGCCTATTCCTTTCCCTCACTCCTCTCTCTTCACTGACCCTGATGCTTCCCCCATTACCCTGCGTGACTTGCAGTGACCCCCCTCTCGGGGACCTGAGATAATAAACTTCACAAATCCCTTCCACTTTGAATAGCTAGCTCAAACATCTGCAGGACATCTTCCGATAGCCTGTTGATCAGTAACTGCACTATCATTTCTTTAAAAGGCTCTCTGTCTCTTTCTTATCCTTTCTTCTGGCCCCTTTACCCTCTCTTCTTCTTCTTTTTCCCCATTCTTCTCTCCTCAGTACTCATTTCCTTGGTCCCACTACATTATGGACCTCAGTGAACCTACATCACCAGTCTCTTGAAACTCACCATCAACTGGAGCCCACAAGGGCACACCTATGTCGCCCAAAGCTATGCTGATTCAACTTGCTGCAGCAAGGGAGAAATTAAAACAGAACTTTAGCTTCTCACAAAACAGAAGAGATGGAGTTATGGGACTTTGAAGAAAAGTAGAGTTTAGGAAGAATTTACATGAAGCCATGTTTTGTTAGGCTCAAAATAAAGCAGAGAGTGTGACTAAGGGGTTAACATGAAACTTGGTCTGAGAAGAAAACTCAGTGTTCCTGTTTATTTTGGAAATTCAAAGTTGAGATAAATATGAGAATGCTATATTGAAAACCCCTTATCTGAAGCTGTGCACTATGGTTGGAAATTGAGGCTGCTTCTTTTTCAGTGATGCACATGATTTGGAACCTTCAGGCACCAGTGAGATATTTCATTCTCACTTATATAATTTCAAATAGCAAAGAGTTTCAGTCTATGCTTTCAGAGAACATGTTTTCAGCACCACATCCTTGATGTTAATCAACACAAGCTGTTCTTACAGGTTCACACTTCTTGCTTCTCATTCTCACAGCTCAATTCTGGACCCTTTAGGGCCAGGTTTCCAGAGCCTGGTGCTGGAAAAGAGGCCCAGCCTTGGTTAATTTTATGCTCAGGCTCCAGCTTTGATATCAAGCTCCCCCTCCCTGAACTTATAAATTACTCAGAATTTATGTAAAGAAGGGGTCATGTCTGGGTGTAAGTAAAACCAAATGTTTTTCCTCTGCTCTTATACGACAACAATCAACACAGGAGACCTCTATGACCTCTGGTTACAGAGGAGTATGTGGAGATTTCTCCCCACTAACAACCAATCAGTTCTCCAGATTCAATTCAATTCTGACACTGTCTGCCCGGAGATATGTCAGATCCCACAGTTCCACAAGACTGTCCCTTCCCCTTCAGATGCCAGTTGTAAGCTCTAGTTTGTTTCAATAGTGCTTCTGACCGTCTGGCTATAAATTGGGGTTCCCACAAACCCCTTCTTGGGTTCAATTAATTTGCTAGAGTGGCTCACAGAACTCAGGGAAATACTTACTTGTGTTTATTGGTTTATTATAAAGAATATTACAAAGGATAAGATGAAGAGATATATAGGGCAAGGTATGGGGAAAGGTGGATGGAACTTCCATGCCCTCTCTGGGCATGCCACCCTCCAGAAACCGCCAGGTGTTCGGCTATCCGGAAGCTCTTCCAACCCTGTCCTTTTGGGTTTTTATGAAGGCTTTGTTACATAGGCATGAGTGATTAAATCATTGGCCATTGGTAGTCAACTTAAACTTCAGCCCCTCTCTTTCCTGGAGGTTGGGGGTTGGAATAAATGTTCCAACCCTCTAATCCTGCCTTGGTCTTTCTGGTGACCAGCTCCAATCCTGGAGCTACCTAGGGGCTGCCAGCCATTAGTCAACTAATTAGCATACAAAAAGACATTTATTACTTTGGAGATTCCAAGGTTTCAAGAGTTGTGTGCCAGGAAATGGAACGAAGACCAAATATATATTTCACAATATCATACTGGGACAGAGAAGCACAGCCTTCAACCATGGCCAGCACTTGAAGCCCCGGCCCCATGATGAGGCCCCTGGAGTCAGAGCTTCTTCCTAGAAGATTGAGAAATGAGCTGATTGCCTGTGAGTGAGGGTTTTTCTCTCTCTCTCCCTGAATAAAAAGCCCTGTTTAGGGCTGGGTCTCCTTCAAAGCTATCTTTTGGGCCAAGGCCACACCAAGAAAGTAGGAGGCTGCCTATCCCACATGGTTCAAGTTGAGAGAAGAAAGTCTATCAGCCCAGAAACAATTCTCCATCTGCCTGTTGCTTATGAAAAATTCCATTGAGATTCTCTGGCTGAATGGTAGAATGTTGGTGTGTTTCAACTCATTGCGCCTTATGTCTTTGCCCATTATCAATCCTTCCTCTACCCTTTTCCACTGTTATTAAGATCATAAGGTTATAAATGGCCTGTGTAATGGTTAAGAGCATGGAATTTTCAACCTGACAAAACAGGTTGAAATCTTGGCTCCTTGTCTTATTGGCTGTGTGGCCTTGGGCAGTGTACTTACGTTTTTTTAACGGAAGTTTTCTTATCTGGAGAATGTGAATAACAGGACCTGCCCCACGGAATTATTTTGAGGCTTTAGTGTGACAGTGCTTTGCATAGGGCTTGACACATTATATTTCCCAAATGATGATTATCTCTTTTTAAATAACTATTCACCATTTTCTCATCTAACATCAGCTGCTATATTATGAATCAGAGACTAGGAGAGCAAGTCCCTTGTGCGTAACAATAGCAGAAAGCTATTTAATGTGACTTTTAGGAATAATGAATAAAATAATAACTTAGCCTCACATATATTATGCGAAGTGCTTTTGCATATTGCATTTAACTGTCACCTTGAGCCTGTAAAAGCAGACATTTTCCAGAAGAGAAAACAAGTCTAGAGAGACCAAGACACACTTTAAGCATGAGACTAATATTGATTATTAAACAAATTTTTTTATTTATAAATCTAATTGTACATATTTGTGGGGTATAGAGAGAGTGTTGTTTCAATACATGCATATATTATACAATGACATTGATTACTGATGGGAAGCTAAGTTTAAGCCAATGTGCCCATATTCTCTCTCAGTATACAAATTCTGCAGGAAGACTTATCTCCAATTTGTAGATGAGAAAACTGAGGTTCTGAGTGATTAAGTAATAAGTCTAAGGTCATACAATTGGATGGAGGTTCAGGACATTCAGAACACGATTTTAAGTTCATACTTATGCGATGTGAGCTCTAGGTTCCGTAACATTTCAGCTGGCCAAATGACCAAGATTGTAACTAAGATGAGGTTACATTTTTCTTTGAAGTAAGTGTCTGAAACTCAGAGGCAAATAGTTCCAGGAGGGGTAACAATCTGACTTAATCTGCACTAAGGCATAGGGGATTGGTATTAGGTTGCAAAAGTTTTTAAGAAGTGTGGCTCAGGTCTCTTCTCCTCTTGGAGTCCAGAAGGGCATATCTGTTTTTGCCAGTGACATCAGTAACAGACTTTGTGGGGCTGGCTGGAATGGGAGTGGCTTCAAGGCATTACTTGTGCAACACTTGAGTGGAGTGTAAGTGACACCACAGACCTCCACTTTTAAATCAGTTTTATATCCAAACATATTGGTCTGAGGATGTACCTTCTTTGCTTTTGGTTTAGATTTTTGACTTCTTATGGTTCATCCCACAGGGACCAAACTAGCCTGACATTCAAGACCATCCCCATGTGCCATCAGTGTCCCTGGGCCATTCCCACCCTCTTTTACTACCCTTGTCCAAGCATTTGATCAACTAGTTACTCTCGTCATGAATATCCCTTTTTCCTATTCAAGCCTCATCTTTAATCTGGAATGAACTTAAATCTGGAAAATCTTGACCATTGTAGTTCTCATATCTCTTTTGCTTGAATTATTACACGTTGAGTTCCTGTCAACATGTGACATTCCTACTATGTGTGCAATAACTCTAATAGGCCCTAGAAACACAAAGATGCAAAACGCAGAGTCTAGTGCTTTGGCAAGGTCCATTCTAGTAGGGGAGACAGATGTGAATTCTACGTATTGTGGCAAGAACGATGATGGCTTTCTAGGAGGACATCTGATACAGACTGGGGATGAAGAGAGAGTTTCAGGAGAACCTCCCAGGAATAATATCTAGATGATACCTAGGAATGAGTGCAAAAAAATCAGAGGGGGCCTGAACAGGTCATCAAAAGGCCATTAATAACTAGATGATTTAGGAGCTATTAAGTAGAATCTATAAGTCCTTGTAGTTCTAGTTTTCTTCAAATTATTTCTTTAGCAGAATCTTTGTCTCTTAAATGGATTAAAAGTTCCATAAGTGCAGACACCATGTCTTCTTCTTTTTGGCAGTCCCCCCATCACTGAGCACAATGTGAGACACATAAATATTTCTTGAGTGAACTGAGTATTCTCCTGCACCTTAACTTTTTCTACTGCGTGTATATGCACTTATGTACTTCTGAAAAGAGTAGAAAAAGTTGGGTAATGATAAAGTTGGGTAATGATAATCATGCCAGTCCAAAACAGACTGAAGACATGACTTTAAGTCATTGAAAATGCCTCAGCCCCTCCTTGGTTGAGGACTATGCCACTAGAATTGCCTTCACAGACTCTGGGTTCTCAGGAATGCAGCCAACCTCCAGATGCATAGACAGACATGCCCTCTGACTTGAGCAAGTGATATTATCAGGCTGCAAAGAGCCCAGTAGCTCCTCTTACAGCTGTGTGACGTTGGGTTTCTTCAGTCTCTGTAAGCCTTGGGTTCCCTATCCAAAAGACAGGAATAAACATGCTAATTGTATTTGCTTCATCTGGTTGTTGTGAAAGCAACATGAGTAGCATATGCGAAAGCTCTTTGTAAACATAACATATTAATGCAAGATTTTATTATTATCATTACCATAATTATATGGCAAGACTTGAGGGCCGCTGAGAATATTCTTCTGTCCCCGAATATTTCTCTCATTGCTTTGACATCTTGCCTATGATTCCCACTGTATTAGTACATTTCTGTTGCTTATAACAGAAATACTTGAAACTGGGTAGTTCATAAGGAAATAGAATTTATTTATTATAGTTCCAGAGTCTGGGAAGCCTGAAGTTTAGGGAACACATCTGGTGAGAGCTTTTTCCCAGTAATGACTCTATAGCAATGCAGGGTATCACCTGGCAAAATGGCTGAGCAAGAGAGAGTAACCTCCTCACTTACTCTCCTTTTAAAGCCATCAGAACCATGACCATTACTCCATGAGTGGATCAATCTATTCAAGAGGGTGCAGTATTCAAAATCTAATCATCTCTTCAAGGCTCCACCTTTCAATTACCATAATAAGATTCTCTACCTTCTTAACACTGTCATAGTGGGAACTAAATTTCCAGTATATGAAAATATGGGGGACACAGCACCCACCATTCATTAATAGTTCCTTTTCATAGGGATTATGTTGTCTTTCAGAAGCAATGTTGGGCTTGGACCCCTTAGCTTCTGTCTCTTCTTACTACGCATTGCAGGTCATATATTAAACCTCAGCACGAGGTAGGCTCTGGTTTATGGTACCCAGCAGAAAGAGAGCCTGGGGTAGTCTGAGAGATATAAATGGGTCATGTGTGGTAGGATTTCAGTCAGGATCCCTACCTCCCACCCCCTCAAATCAGGGGCAATGAAATGGTAAGGCCCTCAAACAAATCCTCTTTAACTTAATATTCTTTTCATAGTTTCTTTTTGCTCTTTTTTCTATGGTTGGTTCTAGGGTGGCTGTTTGTTCCTATGACATCAAGGTGGGAATAAATATCTAAAGTTGGGTGCTCTGTGCCCATCTGTCAGGTATACTCCATACATGTGGCTCAATAGTAACACCCATATACAGTCATTACCTGGCCTGGTTCTGACATATATAGATGCATGAGATCCCATTCCTTTCCTTGAGTGGTTCACAGTGGAGGATGTGGCTTTACCCAGGTGAGCAGATGAGTAATGATTCTGTGTCCCTGTGTGATGAGCATCAAGATAGAGGGAGGTCAAACTGTTGCAGGAATTTGAAGCTGCTTCTGAACTTCCAGAAAACCTTCACAGAGGGAACGTCTGACTTGAGTCTTCAAGGATAAGTGACACTTATCTGGATACAGAATTGGGTCATAGTTAGGCAGAGGAAATGGTATATAAAGTCAGGAAAAACAACAACAACAACAACCCGGCTTCATGTGTCTTAGCAAACAAATATAGTTAAAATAGAGGATTCACGAGGGGAAGAGTGGTGGGAAATGAATCTAAGCTGCAGCTAATGTACAGGTTGGTGCCAGACTGTGAAAATCTTATGTTTTATCCCAAGCCTAGAATATTTGTCCTTTATCTGCTTAGAAACTGGAAGCTGGGAGGCCTATAGGCCACAAATGACAATTTTAGATTCAAAGATTAGGAAGCCCTGTTCTGTTGGCTGAGAGAAAAATAGACTCAAGTGAGGGATCTACTTGTAATAGAACGACCAGGAAGTTTATGTATTGATTTATTTTTTCCTGGCTGGCTGGTATGGGGATCTGGACCCTTGACCTTGGTGTTATCAGCACTACACTCTCCTAAGAGAGCCACCGTCCAGCCCCTCTCCAGGGTTTAAATGAGACCTTGTGAGGCTCTAGCCAATGAAAGAGAGAAGAGATACTATAGTTTGAACAAGCAGTTAGAAAAAAAAGACAGTAAAGACAGTCAGAAAACAAGATGATGATGATAAAAATAAAAATATTAATAGCATCAATTCACATTTGAGAGTTTACTTATATGCTAGACAATTTTCTAAGAGTTTGACATATATTATCTTATTTCATCATTTCAACATTCCTATGAGGTAGAGTTGAGGCTCAGGGGGTTAACTCATTTTTTCAAAGTTACTCAGGTATTAAGGAGTGGAGCTGAAATTCTAACCTAGGTATCTGACTCGTAGGTATCTGAGTTTTATTTCTTAATATTGTATTATACTTTCTACTCAAAGTTATTCAAAGGGAAATCTAACTTGTTGAAATAGGACACTTGGATAATGGGCTAAGTAGCAGAATGAACAAAGCTTAACTAGACTTACCCTGCAAGCAATGCTTAAGGGAGTCCTTCAGGTTGAAATGAAAGAACCCTAGACAGTAACTCAAAGCCATATGAAGAAATAAAGATCTCTGGTTATCTTAGTCTGTTTGGGCTGCTGTAACAAAATACTACAAACTGGGTAGCTTATAAGTTTGTTTTTCATAGTTGTAGAGTGTGAGAAGTTCAAAACCAAGGAGCTGGCAGACTCAGTATCTGATGAGGGCTTCCTTTCTCAATAGATGGCACATTTTCACTGTGTCCTTACATGGTGGAAGGGCCAAATTTTATAAGGCACTAATCCTATTTATGAAGCCTCTCCTCTCATGACCTAATCACCTCCTAATATCTCTACTTTGTGGGTTAGAATTTTAACACGATTTTTTTGGGAACACAAACATTCAGACCATAGCACCAGTAAAGACAGTATATGGGCAAATATAAAAGCCTGTATTATTGTATTTTTGGTTTGTAACTCCAGTTTTTATTTCCTATAAGATTTAAAGATAAAATGGAAAAAATTTCAATCTATGTATGTAGATTTATATTACACAATGCACAGAGTTTGCATTATACTTATATGTTATACTTTGTGTAATTTGTATAATTGTAAAATGATCAATTGTATAATTGTTAACAATAAAATAATTACAATTTGTATAATTGTAACATGTATAGAGATATAATTTGTGACAACAACCACATAAATTGGGGAGGATGGGACTGTACAGTAGTGTATGAGGGTACTTCAAAAAGTTAATGGAAGGATTCACATTATCTTTTAATTCTGCGTTTCCATGAACTTTCTGAAGTACTCTTGTATTAATCACGTTTCTGATAGTTTTACTGTCTAGTGTCTTGCTGTCCTTGGACAGACTGACTCTCCTAGGGTAGGCCAATACCTAGGGATAGTAAATGACTCACATTTGAACATACCTTTTATATGCAAACTAACCAACTCAGAGCCCACACACATCAGCAACCTCCTTGATCAGGCTCATACACTCTGGGCCACTATTATTCTGCCCTAGTTACTCCAGGGCCAGGTATCAGACAACTAGGGGTATCCCCTACACCCTGGAGCCCACTGAAATTGTTTAGACTAGCCAATCCTGCTTAGTCTGCTTACCTTGCCCTGCCCATTCCTCCCCATAAAACCAACAATAAATGCTCTTGCCTACATTTCCTTCCAGTCCCTCTGCCTTCTGAGCAACCCAAGTGCTTCTTCTGTGGCCCTGTGTGGTGTGGCATGCCCCCTTCTACTGGGAACTGTGAGTAACAAATTATCTTTTCAGTGGCAATGTCTCCTGATTTGCTTACCTCATCATACCTGAATAATAATAAAGCCTACAGTTTTAAAAAGAGAAGTTTTGTATGCTTTTGAAGTTGGCATCCATTCAAAATAGATTATGGTAACGTTAGGATGTTAAATGTGGTCCCCATGGTAATCACAAAGAGTATATGTAGAAAATATACACAAAAAGAAATGAGAAGAGAATCAAAATAGTTACTACAAAAATTCTACTACTAAACACAAAAGAAGTCAGTAATGGAGGAAATAAGAGGCAAAAAATGTACAAGATATACATAAAACAAATAGCAAAATGGCAGAAATAAGTCCTTTCTTATCAGTAGTTATTTTGAATATAAATGAATTAAACTTTCTGATTAAAAGGCAGAGATCAGCAGAATGGGTAAAAAGACATGATCCTAGTGTATGTTTTTTTTCCTTCCAAATTTTATTTTCTTTTGTCAATATACAATGTGGTTGATTATTGTGGCCCATTACCGAAACCTCCCTCCCTCCACCCTCTCCCCCCTCCCTCCCAACAACCTCCTTTCTGTTTGCTTGTTGTATCAACTTCAAGGAATTGTAATTGCTCTGTCTTCTTCCCTCCTCCTACCCCCCAGGTTTTTGGTGTATTTATTTATTTATTTTTAGCTCCCACAAATAAGTGAGAACATGTGATGTTTCTCTTTCTCTGCCTGACTTGTTTCACTTAACAAAATTCTCTGTACGTCCATCCACATCGTTGCAAATGGCAGTATTTCATTCTTTTTTATAGTGGAGTAGTATTCCATTGTGTACATATACCACAGTTTCCTTATCCACTCATCTGATGATGGACATTTGGGCTGGTTCCAACTCTTAGCTATTGTAAATAGTGCTGCAATGAACATTGGGGAACAGGTATACCTTCGACTTGATGATTTCCATTCCTCTGGGTATATTCCCAGCAGTGGGATAGCTGGGTCATATGGTAGATCTATCTGCAATTGTTTGAGGAACCTCCATACCATCTTCCATAGAGGCTGCACCATTTTGCAGTCCCACCAACAATGTATGAGAGTTCCTTTTTTTCCACAACCTCGTCAGCATTTATCATTTGCAGTCTTTTGGATATTAGCCATCCTAACTGGGGTGAGATGGTATCTCAGTGTGGCTTTGATTTGCATTTCCCGGATGCTGATTGATGTTGAGCATTTTTACATGTGTCTGTTGACCATTTGTATATCTTCCTTTGAAAAATGTCAATTTAGCTCTTTTGCCCATTTTTTAATTGGGTTACTTGTTTTTTTGTGGTAAAGTTGTTTCAGTTCTTTGTATATTCTGGATATTAATCCTTTGTCAGATGTATATTTTGCAAATATTTTCTCCCACTCTGTTGGTTGTCTTTTAACTCTGTTAATTGTTTCTTTTGCTGTGCAAAAGCTTTTTAGTTTGATATAATCCCATTTGTTTATTTTTCCTTTGGTTGCCCATGCTTTTGAGGTTGTATTCATGAAGTCTGTGTCCAGACCTACTTCCTGAAGTGTTTCTCCTATGTTTTCTTTAAGAAGTTTTATTGTTTCAGGGTGTATATTTAAATCCTTAATCCATTTTGAGTTGATTTTAGTATATGGTGAGGGGTATGGGTCTAGTTTCATTCTCCTGCATATGGATATCCAGTTATCCCAGCACGATTTGCTAAAGAGGCAGTCGCTTCCCCAGTGAATAGGCTTGGTGCCTTCGTCAAAGATCAGATGGCTGTAGGTGTGTGGGTTGATTTCTGGATTCTCTATTCTATTCCATTGATCAGTGTGTCTGTTTTTATGCCAGTACCATGCTGTTTTGGTTATTATAGCTTTGTAGTATAGTTTAAAGTCAGGTAGTGTTATGCCTCCAGCTTTATTTTTTTTGCTCAGCATTGCTTTGGCTGTACGTGGTCTTTTGTTATTCCATATAAATGTCTGGATAGTTCTTTCCATTTCTGAGAAAAATGTCATTGGAATTTTGATGGGGATTGCATTGAATTTGTATATCACTTTGCGTAGTATGGACATTTTCACTATGTTGATTCTTCCAATCCAAGAGCATGGGATATCTTTCCATCTTCTTGTATCCTCTCTAATTTCTCTCAGCAGTGGTTTGTAGTTCTCATTATAGAGATTTTTCACCTCCTTGGTTAACTCAATTCCTCAGTCTTTTAATTTTTTGGTGGCTGTTGTAAATGGGCAAGCTTTCTTGATTTCTCATTCTGCATGTTCACTATTGGAGAATAGAAATGCTACTGATTTTTGTGTGTTGATTTTGTATTCTGCTACTTTGCTGAAATCATTTATCAACTGCAAGAGTTTTTTTTGTAGAGGCTTTAGGCTGTTCAATATATAGGATCATGTCATCTGCAGAAAGGGATAGTTTGACTTCATCTTTTCCAATCTAGATACCCTTTATTTCCTTCTCTTCTCTGATTGGTCTGGCTAGTACTTCCAACACTATGTTGAATAGGAGTGGTGAGAGTGGGCATCCTTGTCTAGTTCCTGTTCTTAAAGGAAAAGCTTTCAGCTTTTTCCCATTCAGGAGGATATTGGCAGTGAGCTTATCACATATGGCTTTAATTGTGTTGAGATACTTTCCCTCTATACCTAACTTATAGAGGGTCTTTGTCATGAATGAATGTTGAATTTTATCAAATGCTTTTTCAGCATCTATAGAGATGATCATATGGTCCTTGTGTTTGATTTTATTAACATGGTGTATCACATTTATCGATTTGCATATGTTGAACCAACCTTGCATCCCTGGGATGAATCCCACTTGATCGTGGTGTATAATTTTGCATATGTGTTGCTGTATTCTGTTAGCTAGTATTTTATTGAGGACTTTTGCATCTATATTCATCAAGGATATCGGCCTGTAGTTTTCTTTTTTAGTTTTATCTTTACCAGGTTTTGGTATCAGGGTGACGTTTGCTTCATAGAATGAGTTTGGGAGAACTGCTGCTGTTTCAATCGTTTGGAATAGTTTGTAAAGAATTGGTGTCAATTCCTCTTTGAATGTTTGGTAAAATTCTGGTGTGAATCCATCTGGTCCTGGGCTTTTCTTTGTTGGGAGCCTTCTGATAACAGCTTCAATCTCCTTTATTTTTATTGGTCTGTTCAGATTTTCTACATCTTCTTGGCTTAGTTTTGGTAGCTTGAGTGTGTCCAGAAATTCATCCATTTCCTCCAGATTTTCAAAATTTTTGGCATATAGTTGTTTATCGTAGTCTTGGATGATTTGTTGTATTTCAGACATATCAGTTGTAATATCACCTTTTTCATTTCTAATTTTTGTTATTTGAATCTTCTCTCTTATTATTTTAGTTAGCCATGCTAATGGTTTGTCAATTTTGTTTATCTTTTCAAAGAACCAACTTTTTGATTGATTGATCTTTTGTATCATTTTTTGGGTTTCAATTTCATTAAGTTCTGTTCTGATCTTAATGATTTCTTTCCATCTGCTAACTTTGGGTTTGGATTGTTCTTGCTTTTCTAGTTCTTTAAAGCGAAGTGTTAGGTTGTTCACTTGCCATCTTCCCATTCTTCTGAAGTGAGCATTTAATGTGATAAATTATCTCCTTAGTACTGCTTTTGCAGTATCCCACAGGTTTTGGTATGATGTATCATTATTTTCATTAGTTTCAATAAATTTTTTGATTTCCTGTTTGATTTCTTCTTGGACCCATATGTCATTAAGTAGAATGCTGTTTAATTTCCATGTGTTTGTATAGTTTCCAGAATTTCATTTGTTATTGATTTCTAATTTTAATCCACTGTGGTCCGAAAAAATACATGGAATTATTCCAATAGTTCTGAATTTCTTGAGACTTACTCTGTTACCTAACTGTGGTCTATCCTGGAGAATGTTCTATGTGCTGATGAGAAGAATGAATATTCTGATGTTGTTGGATGGAATGTTCTGTAGGTATCTGTCAAGTCGAATTGGTCTAGTATGTTATTTAGCTCTTGTGTTTCTCTATTTATTCTTTGCCTAGATGATCTGTCCAATATTGATAGTGGGTGTTAAGGTCCCCTGCTATTATGGTATTAGTGTCTATTTCCTTCTTTAGGTCTCACAGAGTTTGTTTTACAAATCTGGCTGCTCCGACATTGTGTGTGCATATATTTATGATTGTTATGTCTTCTTGATGGATCAATCCTTTTATCATTATGTAGTGTCCCTCATTATCTCTTTTTATTGCTTTTAGTTTAAAGTCTATTTTGTCAGATATAAGAATAGCTACTCCAGCTGGTTTTTCATTTCTGTTTGCATGGTAAATCATTTTCCATCCTTTCACTCTTAGTCTATGTGAGTCTTTATGGGTGAGGCGGGTCTCTTGAAGGCAGTATATAGTTGGGTTCTCCTTTTTAATCCAGTCAGCCAGTCTGTGTCTTTTGATTGGGGAATTTAAGCCTTTTACATTGAGAATTATTATTGAAAAGTGTTGATTTACTCCTAGCATTTTATTGATTTTTGTTTGGATGTCTTAAGTGTCTTTTGTTCCTTTCTTTCTGATTTACTGTTTGTTTTCTCTATTTGTTGGTTCCTTCGGTTGTAGATAGCCTTTTTGTTTGTTTATTTTCTCTTCATGGATGCCATTTTTATTATACTCATGGGTTTTGATTTTTCTTGGGTTTTTATGGCAGTGGTAGCTATTTTTCAGGAACCAAACCCAGTACTCCCTTGAGAATTTCTTGTTATGGTGGTTGTGTGGTAGTGAACTCCCACAGTTTTTGTTTGTCTGAGAAATACTGTATTTGCCCTTCATTTCGGAAGGATAGCTTTGCAGGGTAGAGTATTGTCGGCTGGCCATCTCTGTGTTTTAGTATTTTGAATATATCATCCCATTCCTTTCTGACTTTTAGGGTTTGTGATGAAAACTGTGATGTTAGCCTGATTGGGGCTCCTTTATAGGTGATTTGACGCTTCCCTCTTGCAGCTTTTAAGATTCTCTCTTTCTCTTTGAGTTTTGCCAATTTGACTATAACATGTCTTGGAGAAGACATTTTTGGGTTGAATACATTTGGGGATCTTTGAGCTTCCTGAATCTGAAGATCTGTGTATTTTCTAATAACTGGGAAGTTTCCTGCCACTATTTTGTTCAATATGTTTTCAATGCAATGTCCTTTTTCCTCTCCTTCTTGAATACCCATGACTCAGATATTTGAGCGCTTAAGGTTGTCTGATATCTCTCTTAGATTTTCTTCAATGTTTTTAATTCTTTTTTCTTTTTCTTTTTGTCTGCCTGTGTTATTTCAAACAACCCATCTTCAAGGTTAGAAGTTTTCTCTTCTACTTCTGCAAGCCTGCTGGTTAAACTCTCTGTTGTGTTTCTTATTTCATCGAATGAATTCTTCAGCTCAGCAAGCTCTGCTACATTCTTTTTCAGGGCATTGATTTCCTTGTACATTTCTTCTTTCAGGTCCTGTATACTTTTCCTCTTTTCATCATGTTGTCTAGATGAGTTTTCTTGTATCTCATTTAGTTTCCCTAGAATTATTGCTCAAAATTCCTTGTCAGACATTTCAAGGGCTTCTTGTTCTATATGATCTAGAGCTTGAAAGTTATTACCCTTTGGTGGTGTACTTTCTTGATTTTTCATATTCCTGGTATCTTTCCTTTGGTGTTTAGTCATTGTGGCAGTGGGTTTCACAGTCCACTAGTTTGACACTTTTGTCTGGCTAGGATCCTGCTGGTGCTGCCAATTTGGCATGGCTACCTCACCGTCTGCTTGGTTGCCCCCTGGCACCTCAGGTGCATGGTCTCATCAGGTCTTCGGCCTCTCTGAGGAGGTACCTCTCTGGTCAGCACACACTCGGCTGAGCTGGGGATGGGGTCTGACGGTGCTGAGGCATACCTGGTTGGTTGTGCATTGGCGCTACAGGGTGCATGGTCTCCGCAGGACTCGGGCCTCTCCAGCGGGGTGCCTCTCTGGTTGGTGCACACTCGATCGGGGTGGGGATGGAGTCTGGTGGCAGTAAGGCCTACCTGCTAGTTCACATGCTGGTGCCGTGCGGCACATGGGCCTCTCTGGAGGGGCACCTCTGTGGTCAGTGTGCACTCAGCTCGGAATCAAACTTAATGTTCATTCACAGATGAATGGATAAACAAAATGTGGTATGTACATACAATGGAACATTATTCAGTCTTACAAAAGAAGGCAATCCTATCACATCCTGCTATATGGATGAATCTTGGAAACATTAAGCTAAGTGAAGTAGGCTAGTTACAGATAGACAAATCTGTATAATTCCACTTACTTGTATATGAGTTATCTAAAATCATGAAGTTCATAGAAACATAAAATAGAATGATGGTTGTCAGTGGCTGGGGAGAGAGGGAAATGGAAAGTTGTTATTTAATGGGCATGGAGTATCAGAGTTGCAAGAAAAAGAATTTTTGGGGATGTAGTGCCCATCGATGTGAATATACTTAACACCACTGAAGAGTACACTTAAAATGGTTAAGATGGCAAATTTTATGTTATGCATTGTTTACTAAAATTTTTATAAAAGAAGGTATGCTGGATATGATGGGAGCTGGTGAAGCATTGGCTCCCAACATGAGGTGCATAGATGACAGTCTGGGTGTATGAAAGCGAATTGGAGAAAATACCATCTGCATTTTCTCTCATCTCCTGCTCAACAGTAGCATGTTCATCCCCTTGGAATGTTGGCCACAAACTACAGCCATAGTGGTAGTGGCACCACTGGCAGTGGCTGTGACTGTGCCATCAGTGGAAGTCACAGTGTCTATCATGGTGGTCACAGAATCTCCAAATACCATTTATTCTTTTCCTTCTTCTGAATCACTAACTGTAGCTCTATTGCACGAATAAAAAAGTGCAAATTTGGCTTAAGACTATTCAACATAAAAATAAAAGTATTTAAAACCCAACTGGTCTGTAAAATGAGAAGCCTCAAATTTATGCTGACTTTACCATACCCAAAGATCTAATTGGTTACCAGCCATGTAGATTCTCTCTCCAAACATCTTTCAAATTCATCTGGCCCTATTGACTTTCCATTCTGTTGTCTTATTTCAAACCTTTATGGCACTTACTGATTATGGGTTCTGATTAAATTTCCCCTGATTCACACCCAGGCCCACCCCTTCCTGCCTCCACAGAGTCTTTCTTCTCTCCAGGTGTAATTTGATGGTAAAATCTGTCCTGATCCCTGGGTTCTTCCCTATTCCTGCCGGAAGGGCTGGACCTCCTTTCAGGGAAAGATCAAAAATTCACCACATGCGGTTCCTCCTGGAGAAGACAGAGCTCTCACCTCCCTTTCCTTTAAACAGAGCCTATTCTCGCCCTGATATTCATCACCTCCAAACACAAAGTGAATTAAAATGTCTAGACCAGAGTAGTAGCATGTGGCCCATTTGGATATATATGGCAGTTTAAATGTACAGTGAGCATAGAATGCTGAGCAGAGACCCCCCACCCCCCGCGACATATGGCTGGAATTGTGAGGGGATGAGTGTTGGGGAGGGCAGGAGTCCTGGAACAGCAGTACTTGCCCGCGAGCGACATGTCTCGTCTATCCACCAGAGGGCGCTGTGGCCTAAGCACATGCTTGGTGCTGCCCAATTTCGCTGTTTCCACATCTCCGGCAGGTGTTGCTATGCCCTCATAGGAGTAAAAAACACACCCTCCCCACGCTCTTTTTCTCAGGTGGAGCCCAGGCTAAGGATGAACGAGAGGCTTGTACAGCCTCTAAAAAAAATAAAGTTTTGCATGGGAGACCTCCCACCCTAAGGATAAGAAGGATTTATGGGCTCCAGCCTGGCTCAGGGGTCAGGAAGCAGAGTCTGGGGTGCCTTCACCGTGGCCTGGGCTCTGTTGCTCCTCACCATCCTTACTCTCTGTACAGGTGGCTGCTGCAGGGACTGGGAGGGTACCTGGACGTTACCTGAGATGATGACCCCTCCAACCTCCCTGGGAATGAGGTCTGGCTTGTTTTCACTGATCTCTGTGTCTCTCCCTCCTTGCAGGGTCTTAGGCTGTGGCTGTGTTCACTGAGTTCTGATCTGTGTCAGGGTCTTTTTTTTTTTTTTAACTTAATTTATATTTGGCCGATGTACAATGTGGTTGATTATTGTGGCCCATTACCAAAACCTCCCTTCCTCCTCCCTCTCCTCCCTCCCACCCAACAATGTCCTTTCTGTTTGCTTGTCGTATCAACTTCAAGGAAATGTAGTTGTTATATATTCTCCACCCCCCCCCCCCGGTTTTTTCTTGTGTGTATCTGTGTGAATTTATTTATTTATTTTTGGCTCCCACCAATAAGTGAGAACATGTGGTATTTCTCTTTCTGTGCCTGACTCGTTTCACTTAATCTAATTCTCTCAAGGTCCATCCATGTTGTTGCAAATGGCAGTATTTCATTCGTTTTTATAGCTGAGTAGTATTCCATTGTGTAGATGTACCACATTTTCCGTATCCACTCATCTGATGATGGACATTTGGGCTGGTTCCAACTCTTGGCTATTGTAAAGAGTGCTGCGATGAACATCGGGGAACAGGTATACCTTCGACTTGATGATTTCCATTCCTTTGGGTATATTCCCAGCAGTGGGATAGCTGGGTCATATGGTAGATCTATCTGCAATTGTTTGAGGAACCTCCATACCGTTTTCCATAGAGGCTGCACCGTTTTGCAGTCCCACCAACAATGGATGAGAGTTCCTTTTTCTCCGCAACCTCGCCAGCATTTATCGCTCAGAGTCTTTTGGATTTTAGCCATCCTAACTGGGGTTAGATGGTATCTCAGTGTGGTTTTGATTTGCATTTCCCGGATGCTGAGTGATGTTGAGCATTTTTTCATATGTCTATTGGCCATTTGCATATCTTCATTAGAGAAATGCCTACTTAGCTCATTTGCCCATTTTTTAATTGGGTTGCTTGTTTTTTTCTGGTAAAGTTGTTTGAGTTCCTTGTATATTCTGGATATTAATCCTTTGTCAGATGTATATTTTGCAAATATTTTCTCCCACTCTGTTGGTTGTCTTCTAACTCTGTTAATTGTTTCTTTTGCTGTGCAGAAGCTTTTTAGTTTGATATAATCCAATTTGTTTATTTTTCCTTTGGTTGCCCATGCTTTTGGGGTCGTATTCATGAAGTCTGTGTCCAGTCCTATTTCCTGAAGTGTTTCTCCTATGTTTTCTTTAAGAAGTTTTATTGTTTCAGGGTGTATATTTAAATCCTTAATCCATTTTGAGTTGATTTTAGTATATGGTGAGAGGTATGGGTCTAGTTTCATTCTCCTGCATATGGATATCCAGTTATCCCAGCACCATTTGCTAAAGAGGAAGTCTCTTCCCCAGTGAATAGGCTTGGTGCCTTTGTCAAAGATCAGATGGCAGTAGGTGTGTGGGTTGATTTCTGGATTCTATATTCTATTCCATTGATCAGTGTGTCTGTTTTTTTGCCAGTACCACACTGTTTTGGTTATTATAGCTTTGTAGTATAGCTTAAAGTCAGGTAGTGCTATGCCTCCAGCTTTATTTTTTTGCTCAGCATTGCTTTGGCTATGCATGGTCTTTTATTATTCCATATAAATGTCTGGATGGTTCTTTCCATTTCTGAGAAAAATGTCATTGGAATTTTGATGGGGATTGCATTGAATTTGTATATCACTTTGGGTAGTATGGACATTTTCACTATGTTGATTCTTCCAATCTAAGAGCATGGGATATCTTTCCATCTTCTTGTATCCTCTCTAATTTCTCTCAGCAGTGGTTTGTAGTTCTCATTATAGAGATTTTTTACATCCTTGGTTAACTCAATTCCTAAGTCTTTTATTTTTTTGGTGGCTATTGTAAATGGGCAGGCTTTCTTGATTTCTCGTTCTGCATGTTCACTATTGGAGAAAAGAAATGCTACTGATTTTTGTGTGTTGATTTTGTATCCTGCTACTGTACTGAAATCATTTATCAACTGCAAGAGTTTTTTTGTAGAGGTTTTAGGCTGTTCGATATATAGGATCATGTCATCTGCAAACAGGGACAGCTTGACTTCATCTTTTCCAATCTGGATGCTCTTTATTTCCTTCTCTCTCTGATTGCTCTGGCTAGTACTTCCAAAACTATGTTGAATAGGAGTAATGAGAGTGGGCATCCTTGTCTAGTTCCTGTTCTTAAAGGAAAAGCTTCCAGCTTTTGCCCATTCAGGATGATATTGGCAGTGGGTTTGGCATATATGGCTTTAATTATGTTGAGATACTTTCCCTCTATACCTAACTTATAGAGGGTCTTTGTCATGAATGAGTGCTGAACTTTATCAAATGCTTCTTCCGCATCTATAGAGATGATCATATGGTCCTTGTGTTTGACTTTATTAATATGGTGTATCACATTTATTGACTTGTGTATGTTGAACCAACCTTGCATCCCTGGGATGAATTCCACTTGATCGTGGTGAATAATTTTACGTATGTGTTGCTGTATTCTGTTTGCTAGTATTTTATTGAGGACTTTTGCATCTATATTCGTCAAGGATATTGGCCTGTAGTTTTCTTTTTTTGGTTATATCTTTACCTGGTTTTGGTATCAGGGTGATGTTTGCTTCATAGAATGAGTTTGGGAGATTTGCGTCCGTTTCAATCTTTTGTAATAGTTTGTAAAGCATTGGTGTCAATTCCTCTTTGAATGTTTGGTAAAATTCTGCTGTGAATCCATCTGGTCCTGGGCTTTTCTTTGTTGGGAGCCTTCTGATAAAAGCTTCAATCTCCTTTATTGTTATTGGTCTGTTCAAATTTTCTACGTCTTCATGGTTCAGTTTTGGGAGCTTGTGTGTGTCCAGGAATTTATCCATTTCCTCCAGATTTGCAAATTTGTTGGCGTATAGTTGTTTATAGTAGTCTCGAATGATTCCTTGTATTTCAGATGAATCACTTGTAATATCGCCTTCTTCATTTCTAATTTTTGTTATTTGAATCTTCTCTCTTCTTTTTTTTGTTAGCCATGCTGATGATTTGTCAATTTTATTTATCTTTTCAAAAAACCAACTTTTTGATTCATTGATCTTTTGTATTCTTTTTTGGGTTTCAATTTCATTCAGTTCTGCTCTGATCTTAATGATTTCTTTCTGTCTGCTAACTTTAGGTTTGGATTGTTCTTGTTTTTCTAGTTCTTTAAGGTGAAGTGTTAGGTTGTTCACTTTCCATCTTTCCATTCTTCTGAGGTGAGCATTTAATGCAATAAATTTTCCCCTTAATACTGCTTTTGCAGTATCCCACATGTTTTGGTATGATGTATCATTATTTTCATTAGTTTCAAGAAATTTTTTGATTTCCTGCTTGATATCTACTTGGACCCATATGTCATTAAGTAGAATGCTGTTTAATTTCCATGTGTTTGTATAGTTTCCAGAGTTTCGTTTGTTATTAATTTCTAATTTTAATCCATTGTGGTCTGAGAAAATACATGGGATAATTCCAATGTTTTTGAATTTACTGAGACTTGATTTGTGACCTAATATGTGATCTATCCTGGAGAATGATCCATGTGCTGATGAGAAAAATGAATATTCTGAGGTTGTTGGGTGGAATGTTCTGTGGATATCTGCCAATTCCAATTGGTCTAGAGTATTGTTTAGATCTTGTGTTTCTCTACTGATTCTTTGCCTAGATGATCTGTCTAATATTGACAGTGGGGTGTTCAGGTCCCCTGCTATTATGGTATTAGTGTCTATTTCCTTCTTTAGGTCTAATAGAGTTTGTTTTATAAATCTGGCTGCTCCAACATTGGGTGTGTACATATTTATGATTGTTATGTCTTCTTGATGCATCAGTCATTTTATCATTAAGTAGTGTCCCTCATTGTCTCTTTTTATGGTTTTTAGTTTAAAGTCTACTTTGTCAGATATAAGAATAGCTACTCCCGCTCGTTTTTCTTTCTGTTTGCATGGTAAATCTTTTCCATCCTTTCACTCTTAGTCTATGTGAATCTTTATGGGTGAGGTGGGTCCCTTGTAGGCAGCATATAGTTGGGTCCTCCCTTTTAATCCAGTCATCCAGTCTGTGTCTTTTGATTGCGGAATTTAAGCCTTTTACATTAAGAGTTGTTATTAAAAGGTGTTGATTTATTCCTAGCATTTTATTGGTTGTTTGGTTGTCTTAGGTGTCTTTTGTTCCTTGCTTTCTGATTTACTGTTTGTTTTCTGTTTGTTGGTTCCTTAGGTTGTAGATAGTGTTTTTGTTTTCTCTTCATAATTGCCATTTTTATTATACTAGTGGGTTTTGATTTTTCTTGGGTTTTTATGGCAGTGATAGTTACTTTTCAGGAACCAAACCTAGTCCTCCCTTGAGAATTTCTTGTAAGGGTGGTTGTGTGGTGGTGAACTCCTGGAGTTTTTGTTTGTCTGAGAAATATACTATTTGCCCTTCATTTCGGAAGGATATCCTTGCAGGGTAGAGTATTCTTGGCTGGCAATCTTTGTCTTTTAGTATTTTGAATATATCATCCCATTCCTTTCTATCTTTTAGGGTTTGTGATGAAAAGTCTGATGTTAGCCTGATTGGGGCTCCCTTATCGGTGATTTGACGCTTCTCTCTTGCAGCTTATAAGATTCTTCCTTTGTTTTTGAGTTTTGCCAATTGACTATAACATGTCTTGGAGAAGACCTTTTTGGGTTGAACACGTTTGCAGATTGTTGAGCTTTCTGAATCTGAAGGTCTGTGATTTTTTCTATACCTGGGAAGTTTTCTGCCACTATTTTGTCGAATATGTTTCCAATTCAATCTCCTTTTTCCTCCCCTTCTGGAATACCCATGACTCGGATATTTGAGTGCTTAAGGTTGTCTGATATCTCTCTCAGATTTTCTTCAATGCTTTTGATTCTTTTTTCTTTTTTTTTTGCCTGCTTGTGCTATTTCAAACAGCCCATCTTCAAGTTCAGAGGTTCTCTGTTCAACTTCCAGAAGCCTGCTGGTTAAACTCTCTGTTGTGTTTTTTATTTCGCTGAATAACTTCTTCAGTTCAGCAAGTTCTGCTACATTTTTTTCCCTGACATTGATTTCCTTGTACATTTCCTCTTTCAGGTCCTGTATACTTTTCCTCATTTCATTATGATGTCTAGCTGAGTTTTCTTGTATCTCATTCAGTTTCCTTAGAATTATCACTTGAAATTCCTTGTCAGTCATTTCAAGGGCTTCTTGTTCTATAGGATCTAGAACTTGAGAGTTATTACCCTTTGGTGGTGTACTTTCTTGATTTTTTGTGTTTCTGGTATCTTTTTTTTGATGTTTATTCATTCTGGGAGGGGGTATCACAGTCCATAGGTTTGACCCTATTGACTAACTAAGGTGTTGCTGTGTTTGCCAATTTGGTATGGCTACCTCCATGACTGCTCAGTTGGCCTCTAGTGTCTTGTGTGTGTGGTTGCCTCGGGTCTTAGGCCTCTCTGGGGAGCCACCTCTCTGGTCAGCTTGGACTCTGCTGGGCTGCTGGATCACGGGGCGGTACCGCAGGGTGTGTGGTCTCTTCTGAGCTTCCACTTCCCGTGCAGGACTTCTCCCCATTCTGTGTGCACTGGCCCGGGCTGCAGGATCACGCAGTGGCAGCCCCACAAGGTGTGTGGTTTCTGCCAAGTCTCTGCCTCTCTAGCCGGACCACTCCCCACTATGTGCACACTAGGCTGGGCTGCTGGATTTCGCAGTGGCGGCCCCACAGGGTGTGTGTTTTCTGCTGAGTCTCCGCCTCCCTCGCCGGACGTCTCCCCACTCTGTGTGCACTGGGCTGGGCTGGGATGTGTCTTCTGCAACCCTCATCTATCAGCCGGACCTTCAAGACCCTGCCCGGCACCGCCTCACCCAGGAAGTCTTCCAGGTTTCTGCTAGGTGCAAACGACTGATCGCTCTGGGTGCCTTTGTAGCACTGTGTAGATCTTTCTCGGGACTTATCACCTTCCTCCTGGCATTGCGGTTATTTGTGTACTTGTCTTATCACCCACACCAGAGTGTGAGCTCCTTGGGGGAGGAGCCCATAGCACACAGTTCACCTTTGAATCTCCCCGGCGCAGACCGACTCCAGCGCCCATCCACAGTCAGCTCTCCAGCAGGTTCAAGTGAACTCGGGAACTCTCCAACCACACTATTCCTAACCAGAAATAGGTTAGGAGATTTTCCGAACTGGTGGCCGCAGAGATGGTATCTGCTTCCCTGTAACAGGAAGTTTACCAGGGGCGGGAGCCCTGGGTGTGGTGGAGTGACCGTCAGCCCGGCCCACACTTCCCTGCCCTCCCGACGCTGGCCGGGGATGCCCCACGCCACCAGCCCTGCCGGAGAACCGTGGAGGGAGTGGGAGGGGAGGCCAGCCCGCAGGCCCTGGGAAGCCCCGCGCCGGGGCAAGCAAGTGGGAAGGCTCAATGAGGAGCTGAGTCGGGTGAGGAGGATAGGCCCGGCTGAGCCAGGCCGGAGCTGCCACCACCCGAGAAAATGGAGGCAGCCCCGGGGCCGGTGACTGGCCCGGTGGGGCAGGCGGAAGCTGGGTGGGTGTCTGCCCCGTGAGCAGGGCCGTGCTGGGGGTCACTCACAGGGCTGGGCCGGGCCGGGTGGCTCCCTCTCCGCCTCTGCATTGTCACCGTTCCCGTCCTTGGCCACCATCGCCTCGGGCTTCTCACTCGGTCCCGTCCGAAACACTTTAAAAATATGTTTCTCCCAGTGCTTGAGAAACAGCTGGCTCTGTGTCAGGGTCTATTGGGAGCAAATATATGCGCTGGTACCAGCAGCATCTGGGCACTGCCCCCCCACAGTATCTATGAGGATAACCCAATGTCCTCTGAGGTTTCCATTAATTTTTCTGGCTCCATCCACAGCTCCTCCAATGCCACCTCCCTGAACATCTCTGGGCTGCAGCCCGAGGACGAGGCCGACCACTCCTGTCAGTCTTATGATAGCAGCTTTGATCACACAATGCTACAGACTCATGGGGAAGTGAGACAAAAACTCCTCAGACAGTCTCTGTGCTGGGTTTGTCCTCAACCTGTCCCTAGCAGGAATGGTTGCTCTTTTCTGCCTCCTGCTTAAATGCAAGAATTGGAATTTTCTGTTAAACAGTCCCTCTATTTTCTCCCCAAAATATGAATTTCTCCTTTCATGTCCTGATGGATGATCTCTTTATGCATTTGACAAAACCCACAGAACTATACAACACAAAGAGGGAAACCTAGTGTAAAACTAAGTTAATAATAATATATCAAGATTGATTCATAACTGTAACAAATGTGGCACAGTAATGTAACATGTCAATAATGGGAGAAACTATGGATAGGGGGAGGGTATGGGAATATCTGTACTTTCTGCCCAATTTCTCTGTAAAACTAAAACTGCTATAAAAATAAAAATAATTAAAAAAAGAAGTTACTGTTGGGCATCACATTGTCTTCCACCTCTAGGCCTGGAATTTTGATACTCTGAGCTTCCACCTCATATGTGGTCAGGGTGGAGGTTCAAGGCCCAGCATCTCTACCTCCTGAAGCCTTTGCTCCTCTGGGTTCTGGTGCCAAAGCCTCTCTAGCTCCTGCAGTTGTTCACCCAGAGACTCTCATCCCAGGCCCAGGGACAGAGAGAAGGGGAAGGAGGAGGGAATCTGGGCATGAGGAGGCCCCAGAGACCTGACAGTTCCTGGACACTGACCAGTCTGGGACAAAGCGATGAAGTAACTTGTGCCCTCCAAAAGAAGAAAAAGCTCTCCTGCCTTCTCTGGGAGACCTGCATAGAAGAGTCAGTTTTAAAACTGTTTTCACATATATATGGGTCTGTGGTGGACAGATTCATCCACCTCTTGTGTCCCTATCTCTCTACTACAGCTAGAATGGCCTTCTCTCTGTTACTTGTCCTGCTGATGGGAGGAGGTGAGGGGCAGCAACAGGCCCCATGGCTGGAACAATGAGAGAGTGTTGAGAAGGTCAGAGAGCATTTAGAGGGTGAGATACGGATCAAGGAGCTGGCACAGGCAGGGGAAGAGGCAGAAAAATGTAGGTTATTGTGGACCTTTTGAGAACAATGCACTGTCAAATCACAGCTTTAGAAAGGGGAGTCAGAGTCTGCACCATGACCTGGGCTCCTCTCCTCCTCACCCTTCCTGCTCACTACACAGGTGAGTGTGGAATTTACCTGTGGGTTGGGAGACCCATACCCAGCTCTGTTCTATGTCCCCCCACTTCAGTCCAGTGTGTTCTGGTCCTGCACTCACAGTCCTCTCTGCCCCCTCACAGTGTCTGTGGCCCAGGCAGGGCTGACTCAACTACCCTCAGTGTCCAAGGCCTTGGGACAGAAGGTCACACTCACTGGCACTGGGAACAGCAACAATGTTGGCTACCAGGGAGCAGCTTGGCCTCAGCAGCACCTGGGCAATGTTTCCAAACTCCTGATGCATAGGAATAACAACCGGTCCTCTGGGATCTCAGAGAGGTTTTCTGGCTCCAGGTCAGGGAGCATGGCCTCCCTGACTATCTCTGGGCTGCAGCCTGAGGACGAGGCTGACTATTACTGCGTAGCATGGGACAGCAGCCTAAATGCTTGCACGGTGCTTCAGGCCAGTGGGGAAGTGAGACAGAAACCCATGAGCTCCCCAGCCTCACCCAGCACATGGGGACCTCATGGAGCACTGTTTAAACTGGACCCACAAAAAGACAAGTGCTGAGTTCCAAGTGACACGTGTACATTTTAGGAATATTAAAATAATAAAATAAGTTAAAATGGCTGGACCTGTGCAATTTTAACAAGTGTATGAGTATATAGGCAAATCATTGTGAATATATTCGCAGCAACTTAGATACGTACATACACATGCATTAATGTTACTTAAAAGGAATGCATGGCTTAACTAAGGGAGTATACATTTTTCCATACTTTTCTTTTCTATTCCATTTGGAAAGACTGGATTCACATGCTCAGATGGTCCACTTCTCGGACCTGAGTGGCCATTTACTAAGGTCTCCAGAAACCAACCTCCCTTCATTTTGGCCCTGGCACATGCCTTGTCCTCTGATCAGAATAGCCTTTTCCCCTCTCTTTCACAGAGATCACATGACTCATTCTATAGATCCAAATTTATACATCATATTTGTTGAGGTTTCCTTTACCCAACTGCCCTGTGTATCCCCAAGTGCAGACAGGACAATTTCCCCATTTGTGTGTTTTTTTGCACCTTGTATCTGTCCTTTTACATGCCACATCCAGCGTCTGGAAACAGCAGGCAAAGTCAGAGCTTCTGGGATACAGTTGACAGACGCTGACATTTTAAAAAAATGATAGTTTTCCATTGAGATAAAACTCCAACTGTGGGAGCATCACTATTCCAGTGGTGGACCTATAAAGGACACTTCTCACTCTATTGTCTTAGAGAGTGACACCAGGAAATACTACTGTACAGAATGGACTCTGCTCCATATGCCTAGAGTCATCACAGTGACTGGAGGAGGTGGGCTCTGTTGCCAGCAGGTGGCACTCTGTGATGTCCTAAGAGAACAGATATGTGCCAGACAGCTGGTAAACCACTGAGCTGACTCTAGGGCAGTTGGAAAAATGGTGTCCTCACTGATGTGTGACTTTCCTCCATCTGTGATGCCCACCCCCACATCATCCCGTGAGCTCCTGGGTCTGACTCTCCCATCCCATTTCTTCAGATGTAGGTCATATCCTCCTTTTTCTCTACAGAGATTTCCCCAAATCTGGACCAGGAAAGGCTAACAGACAGTGAGGACCCAGAATGTATGCGGAAGGAGCAATTCTTCTCCTAGAAGAGCCTGGCCAGGGAATGAGACCCTGCTTGTGGGAATAATCCCCATTGTGGAGTTTCTGGAGACAGCTCTGAGGCATCTCTACCATGTCATGGAGTCTTTCCTCCTTTGGTCTTTTATAAAGCAGGGATTTGTCAGGGCTTTGGTGGAAGAAGCCCCTGAAATCAGAAAAGAACAGCCGTTCTTCTTTGGTTTGCAAGGAGCAGGTGTGCTGTGATACTAGGCTCCTAACCCTCTGTCTCAGTGTATTTGTCACTAGGTCAGAAGGTCACCACCTTGTGTAATGGAAGCTTCAGAGATGTGGGTAATTTTGATGCAGTCTGGCACCCACAGTTCCCATCCTGAAGTCCTGTGAATGTGATGATTGCTGTATCATGGGCTGCAACTTGAGCAGGAGATGGTTATTATTATGGACCTGAATAACAGCCTCAGAGCTCACTTTGTGCTGTTGGCTCCAGGGGAAGTGGGCTAGGACCTCCCTTCTGCTCCTCTTGCCCAATTATTTTCTTCTTTCTTCCATCTTTTTTAATGCTTTGGAAAAAATTAAGAAGCAAATCAATTGGAACCATCTGATCTCTGAAGGTTTGTTAGAAGGTTCTTGTGAATCTATCTTGACCTCGTGACTTTGTGTGGATTGGTTCCATTTTGACATTCTCTGGGTTTTTTTTTTTTTTATTCCTGAAGGATATTGGTCTGTTTAATCATTTTACTTAGAATGGGGCCAATTTTGTTATTTTCATTTTGTTTTTTAATTTTATTTTAACATTTCCTTGCACATATTTGTGAGGTACAGTGTGTCGTTTCAATAATTCACAAATTGTACAGTGATTCACTTAGGGTAGACAGCAAAGTATTGTTCCTGTTAATCCAACACTTCTGATTACCACCACTTCCCCTCCCCTCCCGGCCTCTGGTAAGCATTATTATATGCTCTACTTCTATAGGAACCAATTTTTTTTTTTTTTTAAAGATTCCACATATGAATGAGGTTATTTGATTTGGCATTTGTCTTTCTGTGCCTGACTTACTTCACTTAACATGATGGTTTCCAGTTCCATAGATGTTTCTGCAAATGATAGGATATCATTTC
The DNA here is from genome assembly GCF_027409185.1 of Cynocephalus volans. Lineage (NCBI taxonomy): Eukaryota > Metazoa > Chordata > Mammalia > Dermoptera > Cynocephalidae > Cynocephalus > Cynocephalus volans. Next base: position 206,187,347 of record NC_084461.1, read on the forward strand.
TTTGTATAGCTTAACAGTATTCCATTGTGCATATGTACCACAGATTTTTAAAATCCATTCATCCATTGATGGACAGTTAGGTTGATTTCATCTCTTGGCTATTGTAAATAGTGCTGTGATGAACACGGGAGTACAGGTATCTTTTTGGTATATTGATTTCATTTCCTGTGGGTATATATCCAGTAGTGGGATAGCTGGGTCACAAGGTAGATCTACGTTTATTCTCTGAGGAGCCTCCATACCGTTTTCCACAATGGCAGTACTAATTTACATTTCACCAACGATGTAGGAGAGTTCCCTTTTCTCCCCATCCTCGTCAGCATTTGTTATTTTCTGTCACATTGGTATTAGCCATTGCAACTGGGGTGAGGTGATATCTCATTGTGGTTTTAATTTGCATTTCTCTGATAATTAGTGATTTTGAGCACTGTTTCATGTGATTGCTGGTCATTTGTATGTCTTTTTTGAGAAACGTCTGTTCAGATCCTTTGCCAATTTAAAAATTTTTTTTTTTTTTGCTGTTGAATTGTTGGAGTTCCTTATATATTCTGGATATTAGCCCCTTATCTGATGTGTGGTTTGCAAACACTTCCTCCTCTTCTGTAGGATGTCTCTTCACTTTGTTAATAGTGTACCTTGCTGTGCAGAAGCTTTTCAGTTCGGTCTAGTCCATTTCATGTATTTTTGCTTTAGTTACCTGTACCTTTGTAGTCTTTTTCAAAAAAGTGCTGCCACTGCCATTTTGTGTAGCATTTACCCTATTTTATCTTGCAGCAGTTTCATAGTTTCAGGTCTTAATTTTGATCTTTAATCCATTTTGAGTTGATTTTTGTGTCTGGTGAGAGACAGGGTTTTAGTTTCAATCTTCTGCATGTGGATATCTAGTTTTCCCATCACCATTTATTGAAGAGGCTGTCATTCTTGGCACCTTGGTTGCAAATCAGTTGGCTGTAAGTGCATGGGTTTATTTCTGGGCATTCAATTCTGCTCCATTGGTCTGTCTATTTTCATACCAGAACCATGCTGTTTTGATTACTATACCTTTATGGTATGTTTTGAAGTCAGGAAGTGTGAGGCCACCAACTTTGTTCTTTTTGTTCAAGATTTCTTCAGCAATACGGGGTTATTTGTGGTTCCCTACAAATGTCATGATCTTTTTTTTTTTCTATTTCTATTTCTGTGAAGAATGTCATTGGTATTTTGAAAGGGACTGCATTGAATGCATAGATCGTTTTGGGTAATACAGACATTTTGATGATGTTAATTCCTCCAGCCCAAGAACATGGCATATCTTTCCATATATTTGTGTCATTCTCAATTTATTTCACCAATGTGTTATAGTTCTCATTGCAGAGGTTTTTCACCTACTTGGTTAAACTTACTTTTAGGTACTTCATTTTTTTTTTGGTAGTGATTGTGAATGGGATTACTTTCTTGATTTCTTTTTCAGCTATTTCATTACTGGCTGCTGTAGACTGAATGTTCCCTCAAACTCATTGACACTTAATCCCCACTGTAACAGTTTGAGGCTGGGAAATCCTGTTATGGTAATTGAGATGTGGGGACTTGAATAGGTGATTAGATTTTGAGGACTGTGCCCTAGTAAATGGATTACTAATTTGGTAGTTCAATGATGGACATGGGCTTGGTTCTCAAGGCTTTAAAAGGAGACATGTGAGAGTCTCTCTCTCTCTCTGCTCTGCTATTCTTGCCATGTGATACCATGCTTTGCTGTGAAGAGTCACTATCCATTGACAAGGCTCTCACCAGATATGTTCCCTGGATTTTGGACTTCCCCAAACTGCACAAAATAAAGTCTATTTCTTTATATGTTATCCAGTTCCAGATATTCTATTATAAGCAACAGAAGGAGACTAATATATTGGTGTATAGGAAGGCTATTGACTTTAGTGTGTTGATTTTGTATCTTGCCTCTAGTAATTTTTTGGTGGAGTCTTTAGGATTTTCTACATATAGGATCCTGTCATTTGCAAGTAGGGATAGTTTGACTTCCTCCTTTCCAATTTGGATGTCCTTTATTACTTTTTCTTGCCTTATTGCTCTGACTAGAACTTCCAGTACTGTTTTGAACAAGAATGGGGAAAGTGGTCATCCTTGTCATGTTCCAGATCATAGAGTGAAAGCCTCCAACATTTGTCCATTTGGTATCATATTAGCTGTGGGTCTGTCACTTATGGCTTTTATTGTATTGAGGCACATTTTTTCTATACCTAATTTGATGAATTTTTTTTATCATGAGTGGTGTTGGAGTTTATGAATTGCTTCTCCTGCATCTATTGAAATGATGACAGTTTTTTTCCCTTCATTCTGTCAATGCAATGTATCATGCTTATTGATTTGCGTATGTCGAACCATCCTTGCATCCCTGGAATTAATCCTACTTTATTGTGGTGAATGATCTTCTTAATGTGTTGTTGGATTCTGTTTGCTAGTATTTTATTGAGGATATTTGCATCTGTGTTGATTAGGGATATTGGTCTGTGGGGTTTGTGTTGTTGCTGTTGTATTTTTCCAGTTTTGGTATGAGATTAATGCCGGACTTCTAGAACGAGTTTGGAAGTATTTCCTCCTCTTCAGTTTTTTGGAAGAGTTTGAGAAGATTGGTACTAGTTCTTTAAATATTTGGTAGAATTCAGAAGTGAAGCCATCTGGTGCTGGGGTTTTCTTTGTTTGGAGAATTTTTATTACTGCTTCAATCTCATTAGTCATTATTGGTATGCTGAGGTTTTCTAGTTCTTCATGATTCAACCTTGTTAAGTTGTATGTATCCAGGAATTTATCCATTTCTTCTAGGTTTTCCAATTTTTTCACATATAGTTGTTTGAGTAGTCTCTTATGATCCTTTGTATTTCTGTGGTATCATTTGTAATGTCTCCTTTTTCATTTCTGATTTTATTGAGTCCTTTCTTTCTTTTCTTCATTATTCTAGCTAAATGTTTATCAATTTTATCTTTTTGAAAAACCAACTATTAGTTTCATTGATTTTTTGTGTTGTTTTTTTAAATCTGTAATTCATTCATTTCTACTCTGATTTTTGTTATTTCTGTCCTTCTACTGAGTTTTGGTTTGGTTTGTTCTTGTTTTCCAGCTTCTCGAGGTATAATATTAGTTTGTTTATTTGACGTCTCTTCTTTTTTGATGTAGGCATTTATTAATATAAACTTCCCTCTTAAAACTGCTTTCCCTGTATCCCATAGGTTCTGGTATGATGTGCTTTAATTTTCATTTGTCTCCAGGAATTTTTAAATTTCCTTTTTGATTTCTTCATTGACACACTTGTTGTTTAGGAACATGCTGTTTAATATCCAAGTACTTGTATGGTTTCTAGCATCCCTTTTGTTGTTGATTTCTAGTTTTATTCCATTGTAGTTGAACAAGGTTATTGACATGATGCACTTTTAAAAAATTTGTTGAGACTTGTTTTGTGACCAAACCTATGGTCTGTTCTAGAGAATGTTCCATTGGATGCTGAGAAGAATATGTATTCTGCAGCTGTTGGATAAAATGTTCTATATATGTCTGTTAGGTCCAATTGGTCTAGAGTAAAGATTAATTCTGATGTTTCCTGGTTAACTTTCTATTTACATTTTCTGTCTATTGCTGATAGTGGGGTGTTAAATCCCAATACTTTTGTGTTGGGATCTATTTCTCTGGTTAGGACTAATAGTAACTGCTTTTATAACTAAGTGCTCCAGAGTTGGGTGTGTAGATATTTAGAATTGTTATATCTTCTTGTTGAATTGATTCCTTTATCAATGTATAATGATGTTCCTTATCTTTTTTTACCTTCCTTGTCTTGATATCTATTTTATCTGATATAATTATAGCTACTCCTGTTCTTTTTCGGTTTCCATTTCATGAAATACCTTTTTCCATCCCTTCTCTCTTAGATGGTGTACGTCTTCATATGCTTATTATATGCAGCATATTGTTGGTTCTTGTTTTATAATTGATTGAGCCACTCTGCCACTTATTTGGGGCATTTATCCATTTACATTTAGAGTTATTATTGATATATGGGGATTTGTTACTGCCATTTTATTCTTTTTGTGTGGTTGTTTTGTTTTCCCTTTTTCTCTTTTTTCTAATCTTATTGTCTTCCTTTATGATTGAGTGTTTTTTTCTAGCAGTGTATTTTCATTTCTTGCTATTCATTTTTATATGTGTCACATGATTTTGTGTTTTTTTTTTTTGTATTATGGTAACCATGAGGCTTAAAAAAAAGTTAGAATTATAACAGATTATTTTAGAATGATAACAACTTGACTTTGATATCTAAGAAAAGAGAAAAAAAACAAAGCCAACTCTATGCTTTGGCATCCTTCTCCACCCCGGTCCTCTTTTTGACATTTTTTTTTGTTTGTTTTCCAATTGTATCTTTTAATATCGCCTATCTCTTATATGGTTATTGCATATTAGTGTCTTGTTAGGGTTGTCCTTTAGTCTCCATGCTAAGGATATAAGTGGTTTATTCATTACCCTAATGATGCTGGAGTATTCTAAGTTTGTCTGTGAACTCACTTTTCTAATGAGTTATGTGCCTTTAAATGTTTTCTTGCTGCTCCTTAGCATATTCTTTCAGATTGAAGAACTCTCTTTAGCATTTATTGTAGTGCAGGTCTAGTGTTGATGAATTCCCTTATCTTTTGTTTGTCTGGGGAAGATTTTATTTCTCCTTCATAACTGAAGTTTAGTTCCACTAGATAGAGAATTCTTGGCTGACAGGTTTTTCCCTTCAGCGCCCTGAATATATCATTCCATTGTCTTCTGACCTGTAGGGTTTCTACTGAGAAATCCTCCGAGAAAGTATTGGAGCTGCATTGAATATTACCTGTTTCTTTTCTCTTGCTGCTCTCAGAATTCTTTCTCTGTCTTTGGTTTTTGATAATTTGATGATGATGTCCCTTGGGGATGTTCCTCCTTGGATGGAATTTGATTGGAAATCTCTGAGCTTTCTGTACCTGGTTGCTGTTATCTTTCTCCACACTTGGGACATTTTCAGCCATTATTTTCTTGACTGTGCTTTCTACATCTCTTCCTTTTTCTCTCCTTTAGATATGACTTTTACATGGAGGTTATTTCGCTTGAGGGAGTCCCATATTTGCTGTATTTCTGTTTCATTTTTTCCTGTTCTTTTTTCTTTTTGCTCCTCTGATTGGATAATTTTATATGCTCTATTTCAAGCTCCCTGATATTTTCCTCTGTTTGATTAAAGTCTGCTGTTGGATCTTTCTATTGAGTTTTTCAGTTCAGATAATGTATTACTTCTAGAATTTCTATTTTTTTTATTGATTTCATTTTTCTGTCATGTGTCTCATTGTGCTCTTGGATTGTTTCCCAGATGTCACCTAATTATCTACCTATATTTTCTTGTGACATCCTGACCATCCTTATGAGGATTATTCTGAATTCTCTGTCAGACATTTTATAAATCCTCTGTTCCTCTGTGTTCACTGCTGGTGCTTTATTTGTTGGTGCCATATTTTCCTGTTCTTTCTTGACCTTCCTGTCTTTACATCAATGCCTGGGCATTTGAGGAGACTTGCACCTCTTCTAGACTTTATAGGTGTTCTTTGGTGTTAGACCTTTACCAGTTAATATCAAAGCTTTGTCTCTAGTATGTGGTTTTGCTTTATTCTAAAATCAGGGAAACTTCCCATGGAGATCAGCACATGAGCTTTGTGGTTGTGCTAAATTGCTGCTTTGCTGCTAATTCTCTGGGGAAAGCTTTTTGTGTGAACCAGATTTTAATTGGTGGTTTTTTAATACTTCTGGGTCTTGTGAGGTCAGATACACCTGGGCTGTGTGGAAATACTGGCCTGGCACCGAGTCTTGACAGCAAACTGTGCCCCCTGCAGTTCTGTCATCCTGACTAGTCTCCACTGAGCGGACCTGTGTGGATCAGAAGGCAGATCAGCTTCCCACTCCATACTCCAGTGTTCTCTCAGCAGGCCAGACTCTCTCCCACACTCCAAATGCTTCACATGGAGTGGGCCTTGTGGGGGTCCCTCGGGGTGAGTCCCTGGGCCTCTGGGTGTTTCCTTTGGTCAGCTATGACCCTTGCTCCTGTGTGGGTCCACGGGAACCCTGTCAGTGGTCTCGCTTGTCTGGAGGCTGTTAGGGTGTGCTCCAAGGTCCCCTCCTTCCCTGCAGACTCCAGGCAATTTCACACAAAGGTCTCAGCTGTGGCTTTTGCTGGCTCATGCTCCGTGTGTGTTGCAGCTTCTTCCCGCCTCTCAGAGGGCTGGCCCTGACGCATCAGGGGCTCGAAGGGTGATAGCGGTTTCTTCTTTCTCTCTCTGCAGCTTCTGCTGCCTTCACAAACTCCACGGGTCTCTCCTCTTCTTCCCTGAGCTTCAGCGGTCCCAGGTTGGCAGTATTTGCTTTTGAATAGTTGTAAATTGGTCTATTGTGGGGAGAGTGATGTTGGGGACTGTCTATTCTGCCACCTTGATAATGTCTCTGTGAGGCTGCTTTTAGCTCCAGCTGGGGTTCAGTGTGTGGCTCAGTGTGGTTGAGGCAGGTTGGGAAGTGGAGCCAAACCAAAGTCTACAGGTTGTGGCATATTGATGCTCTATTAAAAAGCAGCTCTATCCTTATTATCATTGAGGTGGACCTAGGGGGTTTCATCTTGAAGCACGCTAGCATTTTATCATGAAGCTTCTTTCAATGAATTGCTCAAATCCACAAGACACAGAATAATGTACAAACTGAATTTAACTCTGAAAATGAAGGCTCACAATTTATGTACATCTGGGTACCACAAGACATCACTGTTTAAAGACATATATGTCTGAAAATTAAAGCCCCAACAAACAAGCAGCTATGAAAGAAAGGCTGCTGGTCAGACAAGGAGGAAGGCAGTGCTCACCCCCACCCCACTGCCTGCTTCCTGGCTCAAAGATGCAGCATCTGTGCCAACCAGACAGACCGGTGGCTTCATTGCCTCTGTGCAGAGAGAACCTTTGTGCAATCAGGACTCTTCTTTTATGTCACCACCCATCTGGTTGCTTACTAATGCTGTGGATTCAAACTGCAAAACCTGTTTTACACCAATCTTCCCTCAGCTTCTCTCTCCACAGCTAAAGGACAAAGTACTACTATATGGAATTCAGAATCGAAATGTTCAAACACAGAAGACAAATAACCAGGGAGCACATTAAAAATGGGCAAAGAATACAAATAAGACATTCACTGAAGGTAAAATATCAGTGGATAAAAGTTGTTTGAACATAGGCTCAATTTTACTAGAGGCAAAGGAAAGGGAATAGGAGGGACCAGTGGAAGCTGTGGAGTGAGCCCAGCACATCTGTGTGCAAGGAGGTTTCAGCAGAGCTGACAGCAAAGAAAAGGGCTTGGGGTGGAAGCAAGATGTGAGGGGCTGAGGAACAGCAGGAAGCCCATGTGCCTGGAGCCAAGAGAGAGTGTTGAGAGGGTCACAGGTCATTTAGAGGGTGAGGTATGGGGTGCGAGAGTTGGCACAGGCAGAAGTGGTAGAAAAATGTGGGTTCTTGTGGACCCTTTGAGAATTAGGGACTTACTTATGAGGGAGGCACAAAGCTATTGAGGAGTAGAGTAGAAGAGTGATGTTGTATGGAAAAAATGAAAATGAAGTGCCAGTGAGGACGTGAAGAATCACAAATTCTTACTCACAGCTGGGCATGTACAAATAAGTTCAGTCAGTCTGAAAGGAAGTCCCTCAGCACTCAGAGAATACTATGTTTGCCCAGGAGGTTCACTCTTATACAAAGGCACAAGGAAATATGTATGAGGAAGTCCATCCTGGTAGGAAAATATTGGCCGCAACCTAGGTGCCCAGTACAGGGGAATTTATAACTTAAGCGCTGTAGGTGTAGTGTTACCAGTTGGAAGTAATGCTTTCATATAGTATATAGCAATATGGATAAAATAAATGTGTGAGTTAAAAAGTAAAGCAAGCAAACAAACAAAAACCTCCTAAAAGCCAAACGAAAATAAAGCAGAATGAAACCTAAAGAAAAAAAGCGGTTATTTAGCTTAAAAAGAAAAACATTATGAATTCTTCATGAATATATAAGGGACTACTTGGAAAGCAGTCTGGAACTACATTATTTACACTGCAATGGTGGTCTCCAGAGCAGATGGACACATGATTTGTAATTGTTATAAAAGCAAAAAAGAAAGATACAATAAAACAAAAGTAAGGTCTTTCCGTGTCTGATGATGGAAATGCTAAGAAAATAAGTGTGATTAAATTCTGTGCACACTGGTTCTATGAAAAACTGACAAATAAAATAATCCTTATTGTTGGAATTGAAACAGATGAGCTAATAAAAATACTGTATATTCTATACTGGAGACTTTCTCCTTTGGTCCTTTGTAAAGGGGGGCATTTACAAGGGATTTAGGAGAACAATTCTCTGGGATCACACAAAATCTGCCTTTCTTGTTTGGTTTGCAAGGAGCGGGCATGCTGTGATACCAGACTCACAACCCTCTGTCTCAGTGTATTTGTCACTAGGTTGGAAGGTCACCACCTTCTGCAATTCCAGAAGCTTCAGGAATGTGAGCAGTTTTGATGAGTCTGGCACCCACAGTTCCCATCCTGTAGTCCTATGAATGTGACAATTGCTGTATCTTGGGCTGCTTCTTGAGAAGGAGACTGATTATTATTAACAGCCTCAGAGCATACATTTGTGTGTTATTGTCTTCAACCATGTTCCTACTTCTTAATCAGGATGCTAAAGCAGAAGGAGCAATAAATGTGTTGTGACAATAATTGAATGTGTTGTGATAATAAATGGGTATATGAGTGAGAGACTTCCTCACCCTATCAGGTAGGTTTTAGGTTCTTCTACTTATTCCTTAAATGTTCAGGTTTTTCATTCCTTGACTCTTCCAATTATACACATGACTCATTAGTGACTGCTATTCGCTCCTGGATGTCTATTAACATCATTTATAGATTTGAGACCATTATTCACAGACACCCTTGCCTATTATTGCCATATATTGACCCTATATCTGATTCTCTATAAATTGCATTTTCTGAAAAAGAGCAAATCAAACTGAGTCTTTAATAACATATGAAACCATGTGACATAAACCTTCTTGTTTTCCAAACCAGAATCCTTAAATTCATGACTATGTTTACCTGTTCCTCACACAAAACCTCTAGTTGTTCAACTCTCCTGTATTTTCTACCTCCTGAAGACATTTTCAGTTAATGTCTCCTCCTGATTTTTCCTTCTCACATATTTCTTCATTCTCTTCCATAAGTTCTTGTTCACACTCAAGCCTGCAATGCTCTGCAGCAACCTCCATGCTTTTTCCTACAACATCATCTCATTTGAGGACATTCTCATCGCATCCCCATGCCATATGCTTCTATGACACAGACCATCATCGTGCTGTATGTCTTCATCCAGGACACTCCTTTCTGTTTTTCTCTCTCAAGAACCACACCTGTATGCATCATTTAAGGCTCAAATTAAGGAATGGCTCATTTGAGAAGGCTTCCCTAAATTCTGTAAGTGGAGGTTTTCTCAGGCATCACTCTATTCTTACAGCATCTTTCATGCTCCTTTTTCATTTATTTATTGAATTATCCCCCTATAAATTAGAAATGTCCTCAAGCAATGTGGAATATTACTATTAGTTGCATTGGAGCTGGTCCCATACTAGCCACATAGGTTTTCCAAGTAGTGTTTATTCCATGAAAGTGACCAGGTCAAATGATAGAAAGTCTTAGGACCCTTGAGAAGACTGAAGATGGACTGTGGCCGGCAGGGGGCACTGTGGACTGCCGTGGGGTATCCCGTGGAGGGTTCTCTTAGGTGGGTGTGCTCTAATGCTGGCAAGCCTTGGGGCCAAGTCTGAGTTCACCGATGGGAACTCCCTTCAGGGTGCTCTCTGGGCCTCTCTTCCTCTTGGGCCATCCAATGGGGCTGAATCTCACTGCCTGTCAGCCTTTTAAAACCACAAGTTCTTCAGCTCATATTCCTTATTTAGTGCAGGGAGACGTGGGAGCAGATAGCAGTTGAGGCCACATCTGCGTGACCAGCCATGTCATGGGTGAGGCCCATAAGGAGGGGATAAGTTTAGCCTGTTTCACTGTGGGCCTCAGGAGGCTGTGTGCACCGTGGCCTGATTATGATCCTCTATCAGCGCACAGGGAGGTACAGATCCCACAGCCCTGGGTCATCTCCCTGGCTTGTGTTAACCCATCTGGGTCAGACCTCAGAGCAGTTTAGCTCTGACCCCTGCTCCAGCATTTATATATTCGTTTCCAAGTTTTCTCTCCCAACTTGTGCTGACTCAACCATGCTCACTCCCAGTGTCTCCAGGACTGTTGGCCAGACTCACCTGCACCTTGAGCAGAGGCACCAGTGCTGGCTGCAATAATATCTTCTGGTCTTAAGAGAAACCAGGGAGCCTTCCCTGTTATCTCCTGAGATACTATAGATTAAAGCAAGAACCAGGTCACCAGGGTTTCTAGCAGCTTCTCTGCATCAAAACATGCCTTGACTAATACAGGTTATTTGGTCATCTCAGGCCTTCTTCCCAAGGATGGAGCTGTTTATTACTGTCAGGTGGGATGACAGGGTACTGCCACACCTGCTTTAGACTAATGGAGAAGGGAGGAAATCCCACCTCTGCTTGTGCTGCCTGGGCTCTCTCTAGGCCCTCATGCCTGTGACAACAGCTAACATCTGTGTGACCACTTCAGCCGTTTATGCTCTATTGTGTGAGCCTGCTGCCCTTCCATCGAACTACTCTTTAGAGAATGTCTGCTCTATCACTAGATAGGACATTGTGAGCTTTAACATCTCTAGGTATGCAGCAATTCCTTGCTCGGGACACAGAATCTCTCCAAGAGAGACAAGCGTGGTGATACTGTTTTGACTCTTACATGGTATGGGAGATTTATTTGCCAAAATAAGTCTGCCTGTGATCCAAATATGATTAGCAGGTATTAATCAGGGATTGTGAAGAAATACCTGGCATACTCAGCTAGGATAATTTGATGAGAATTTAAAAAAGATATCAATTATGATGTTGGGAACAGAATATCTGGAAACCTAGGGAAGAGTGAAAACCATGAGCACAACACTGGGATCACTGATGTGCCTGCAGGAGGTGGCAAGTAAAGTGCGTTTGCAGAAGGCCAGCTGATGATTTCTCCAATGTATGGTGACACCACATGAGGTCACCTGGGGAGCAGACTTTCCAACCACACCGTCCTCTCCTTCTCAAGGTAGGAAAAGATGTCAGAAGCAGGTTAATCTGCCTAGTGCTCAGCTGTGTAACGTAAATGAAGTGGAGGACTGTGATTCTGTGGCCAGGTGGGGGTTGTTGTGGGTCTGACAAGAGAGTGAGAGACTGATGGCCCTCAGGTAGAAAATGGCTGAGACTGTTCCAGTGGGACTGGGAGCAAAGAGCCCTGGGATGTGTATGTTAGTCTCTGTTAGTTTCTGTTGCTTATAACAAAATACCTGAAACTGGGTAATTTATAAAGAAAACAAAATTTATTGCTTACAGTTTTGGAGAACAGGAAGTCCAAAGTCCAGGGAACACATCTGGTGAGGGTCTTGGTAGCGACGACAGTGACCCAGGGGTCTCCCATGGCAGAAAACTGCAGAGCAGAGAGCGACTATCTTCTCATGTGCTCTTCTTTTAAAGCCCTCAGAACCACGCATGTGACCACCATTTTAAATCCGTTCCCTACAGCAGGTCCTACAACCTAATCACCTTTTCAAAGCCCCACCTTTCAACTACCATAATAGGATTTCCCACTCTCAACTGTTCCAGTGAGGCTGGGGGGGGGGCATCCAATCTACAGCAGTGTTTGACTGTCCTGTGGCTGGGACTGCTCCAGCCCCATGGAGACATTCAGTGCTGGGCTTCCCCCAAGAATCAAGGAGAAGAATGAGAGAGACTCTGCTGTCCCTACTCCACACTGTGGACCCGGGCATCAGGGCTGAGTTTGTTCCCCACATGGTTCAATGATTATCATTAATACAGAATTGATGTAAGAACACTGTGTGCTATGGAAGTGCAGCAAGAGATGGGATCCTGACCTCACCTCCAATGTGGTGGCTGCCCACAGTCACCTCCACTTCATATGGAGTTCTAGAACAGCCACTTGGTCCCTCTCTGAAGACCTGAGCAGCAACAGCAGCAGAGTCAGTCAGCACTATAAAGGTCCCTGACCAGAACGACCAGAGTTTCAGGAGGGCACGTGGAGATGGGGTTCTTTTGCTGGGAAGGATGACCTTTGGGGAGTCCTAAAATGGGGGAGGGGGTGGGACTTTCCCAAATTGAATGTCACAAGATGCAATGTGGGAATAGGCATAAAACAGAAATTCTCATTCTGAAATGGAGAAATAGGACAAAATAAAGTGGTAAAAGGTCTATAACAAGTCCAAAACCCAGCAGGGCAGACATCAAATCTTAAATTTGGTGAATAATCTCCCTTGATTCCAAGTATGGATTTCTCCACACACTGGTTTGGAACTGGGCACCCGAGTCCATGACACCCCCCCTCCTGTTGTCTGGCCATGTTTCATCTCTCCCAAACTGGCGTTCCATGCTGGTAGGTCTACAATTCTGGAGTCTCCACGGTGATCCTGCTCCCATGGCTCCACTAGGCATGGCCCTACTGGGGATTCTGTGATGCAACTCCAACCCCACATTTCCACCTGGCATTGCTCTAGTGAAGGCTCTCTGTGGTGATTCCACCCCTGTCACAGATCTCTAAGGTTTTTTCATACATCCTTTGAAATCTGGATGTGATGGCTCCACAAGCTCCTGCATTCTTTGCAGACTTAATACCATGTGGACCCCACCAAGGTTTCCAGCTTGCGTCTTCCCAAGCTGTGGGTCCAGCCATGCTGGGGCCAATTTAGCCATGGTTGGAGCAGCTGAAGCAGCTTCCTGAGGTGGCCTTGGGCAGTGATCCTGTGAAGGCACCTTGGGCCTGTTCCCCCAAACCATTCTGTCTCCCTAGGCCTCTGGGTCTGTGATGGGAGGTGCATCCTGGAAGATCTCTGAAATGCTTTCTGGGTCTTTCTTCCATTCTCTTGCTTCCCAATTACACTTAAGATCTTCTTAGGAAGGTCTTTACAGTCCATATTTCTATCAGCATCGTGGTCACCACCACTTAACCAGCCACTAAGGGGTTCCGCACTTTCCCTGGTCTTCTTGTCTTCTAAGCCATCACCAGGATCTAGGCATTTTGAATGCTATGGGTTAAATGTATCCCCCCAAATTTCATGTATTGGAAACTTGACCCCCATTATAACAGTGTTAAGAGGATGGAAAATCCAATTATGATAATTGAAAGGTGGGCCCTTTAAGAGGTGATTAGATCATGAGGACTGTAACCTTGTGAGTACATTAATCCATTGATGGATGGTCAATGGGCATGGCTATGATGGCTTTATAAGGAGAGTGAGTGAGAAGTTTAGCTTTCTCTTGCTTGACCCATTCTTACCACATGACATCCTGGTAGCCACGCAACCCTGCAGACAGTTTCCGCTGAGAAGAAGGACCTCACTAGATATGCCCCCTGGACTTTGAAATTCACAGACTCCAAAACTGTAAGAAATAAATTTGCTTTCTTTATAAATTTCCCAGTTTCAGTATCCTGTTATAAGCAACAGCAACAGACTAATACAGAAAGTTGGTAGTGGGAGTGGGGTGTGCTTATGACAAATATCTGAAAATGTGGAAGTGGCTGGAAGAATTGAAAAAAGCAGGCTAGAGAAAGCCTAGGTTGTGGTAAGGGCTAGAAGACAAGAAGACCAAGGAATAGTCAGAAGGTCTTAGAGAGTGGTTTAGTGGTGGTGACCAGAATACTGACAGAAACATGGACAGTAAAGACCATTTGGAGAAGGTCTTGGGTATAAATGAGAAGCAAGAGAATAGAAGAAATACCTTGAAGGCATTTCAGAGATCTTTGAGGCTGCTCCTCCCATCATAGGCCCAGAGGTTTGGGGAGGTAGAGTGGTTTAGGCCCAAGGTGCACTCCATGGTCTTGCTGCCCAGGGTCACCATGGGATGCTGCTCCCTGAACCATGGCTTCTTTAGCTGCTCCAGTCATTGCTAAATTAGCCCCAGATGCTGCTGGACCCCCTATTTTGAATGATACAAGCTGGAAGCCTTGGTGGTGTCCAGGTGGTGGTAAGCGTGCTGACTTGCAGAATGCCAGAGCTGTGCAAGAGTGTTCACCCTAATTTCAAAGAATATACACAAAAGCCTGGGGACCCAGGTAGAGATCTGTCACAGGAGTGGAATCACCTCAGAGAGGCTTTGCTAGAGCAATGCCAAGCAGAAATGTGGGGTTGGAGATGCAGCAGAGAACCTAACCAAGGCCATGCCTAGTGGAGCTGTGGTAGCAGGACTGCCATGGGGACCCCATACTTGTGGAGCTACCAGAGTGGAATGCCAGCCTGGGGGATCTGAAGCATGGCCAGAGACCAGGATAGCCACAGCAGAGGGTGTGCCTGAGGACTTAGGTGCGCAACCCACACACCAGTGTGCAGAGGATGCTGTACACAGAGTCAAGGGAGGTTATTCACCTGATTCAAGATTTGATGTCATCTCTGCTGGGTTTTGGACTTGTTTGGGGCCTGTCACTATTTTATTTTGGCCTATTTCTCCATTTTGGAGTGACAATTTCTGTTTTATGCCCATTCCCCTATTACATCTTGGAAGTAGAGAACTTGTTTGATTTCACAGATAAGACTTTGGACTTTTGAGGTGAAAGGAGTTAAGACATTGGGGTTGGAAAGAATGTATTTACCTGTGAGAAGAACATGAACTTTGGGGGGCCAAGGATAGAATGTTACGTGTTAATTTTTCCCCCAAATGTTCATGTGTTGGAAACTTAATCTCCATTGTAACAGTGTTAAGAAAGTGGGAAATCTAATTATGGTATTTGAAAGGTGGAATCTTTAAGGTGATTAGATTGTGAGCACCGTGTCCTATTGAATGGATCGATCCATTCATGAAGTAATGAGTTGATGGTTTAATGGGTGGTCATGGCCATGGCCTTGAGGATTTATAAGGAGAGTGGGTGAGCAGGTTACCTCTCCTGCTTAATCCATTCTTACCATGTGATATTCTGTGTTGCTGTGGAGAGTCACCTCTAAGAACAAACCCCCTCACTAGATGTACGCCCTGGACTCTGGACTTCCCAGCCTCTGAAACTGTAAGAATTACATTTTATTTCTTTATGAATTCCCCAGTTTCAGGTATTATGTTATAAACAACATAAAATGAACTAATACAAATACCTCAATGATATATCATCTCATGCCCATTAAAATGGCCACTATAAAAGAAACAATCTAACATATAGTAAGTGTGGGGGAGACTGTGGAGACATTGGATCCCTGTGCACTGCTGGTGGGAATATAAAATGGTGTAGCTGCTATGGAAACCAGTACAGTGGTTCCTAAAAACATTAAAAATAGAGTTACCATATGATTCAGCAATCCCACTTCTAGGTATATATCCAAAGAATTGGAAGCATGATATCGAAGATATATTTGTATACCCATGTTTATTGCAGCATTATTCACAATAGACAACATATGGAAGCAAACTTAACGATGATCCGCAGATAAACGGATAAACAAAATATGGTGTATGCATACCACGGAGTATTATTCAGCCTTAAAAGTGAAGTAATTCCTCTCACATACTACAATGAATAAATCTTGAGGACATTAAGCTAAGTGAAATAGGCCAGTTACAAAAAGACAAATAGTGTATAATTCCACTCCTATGAGGTATCCAACATCATCACATTCATGGAGACATGCACTAGAATGATGGTTGTCAGTGGCTTGGAGAGAGAGAGAAATCAAGAGTGTTATTTAATGGGTATGGAGTTTCTATTTGGCAAGATAAAAAAGTTCTGGAGGTGTATTGCACGACAATGTGAACATAATTAACACTACAGAAGGGTACACTTAAAAATGTTTAAGATGATAAATTGCATATTGTATGTTTTTAACCAAAATTTAAAATAGAGAAGCCAGGCAGAGATGAGGAGCGCTGTTGAAGCATAGGCTCCACATGGGTGCACGGAGGACAGCGTGGGTGTGTGAATATGCATAGGAAAAAATTCTATCTGCAATTTCTCTCACCTAATGCTGAAAAGTAACACGTTCATCCTCTTGGAATGTTGGCTCCCAAATAAAGCCATAGTGGTAGTGGTACCAATGGCAGTGGCTGTGACCATGCCATCAATGGAGTTCACATATGCATTCATGAAAGAACGTCACGGCGGTCACAGAATCTCCAAATATCATTTATTGTCAACCCGCTTCAGAATTACTAATGGTAATCATATATCGCCTTAATAAAGAGGTGCAAATTTGGTTTAAGGCTACTCAACATAAAAATAGAAGTAGTTAACATCCAACTGCAAAATGAGAAATCTGAAATTTATATTGACAATTATCTTTACACAGAGATCTTGTTGGTCACCAGCCACATGCATTCTCCCTCCAAACCGCTTTCAAATTTGGTCCTGTTGACTTTCCATTCTAATGCCTTATTTCAGACCTTTATAGAACTTAATTATTATGGGTTATGATTAAATTTCCCCTAATTCAGACCCGGGCCCACCCCTTCCTGCTTCCACAGAGTCTTTCTGTTCTCTCGGTGCCTTCTGATGATGGAATATTGTCCTGATCCCTGGGCTCCTTCCTCTGCCTGTCTGAAAGGCTGGGCCTTTTTTCAGAGGAGGGCTCACAGCCTCACTCCATGTGGTACCTCCTGGAGAAATGCAGAGCTTTCCTCTCACCATGATATTCATCACCTCCAATAACATAAAGTGACTCAAAAAGTCTGTATCAGAGCAGTGGCCCTTGGCCCATCTGGACAGATATCATGGTTTAAATATACAGTGAGCATAGGGTGCTGTGCAGAGACCCCCAGGACACATAGCCTGAATTGTGAGGGCTGAGGTTTGGGGAGAGTGGGAGCCCTGAGCACCAGCCCCTGTCCTGGGTCAACGTGTCTCTTCCACCCACCAGAGGGCGCTGTGGCCTAAGCCCCTCCTTGGTGCTGCCCAGTTTCTCAGAAACTGCCCCCAACCCTTGCAGGTGTTCCCGTGCTCTCACAGGAGTGAAAAAAACCCCAGACCAAAAAACAACCCCCCCCCAGTCTCTTTTCTCAGCCAGAGCGAGTTTGACGTTAAAGGAGGGGTTTGTGCAGCCTCCAGAAAAAGGAAGATTTGCATGGAGACCTCCCACCCTGAGGATAAGAAGGCTTGGGGAGCTCTGGCCTCACTGGGGGTTTCTCCACCATGGCCTGGGCTCTGCTCTTCCTCACCCTCTTTGCTCACTGCACAGGTGACTGCCTGCAGGGAATTCAAGGAGGGAATCAGGTTGTCAACTGGGATGATGACTTCTCCCTCCTCCCTGGGAATGAGGCCTGGCTTGTCTTCACTGATCTGTGTCTCTCCCTTGCAGGGTCTTGGGCTGAGGTTGTGTTCACTCAGCCCCAATCTGTGTCAGGGTCTCTGGGGCAGACAGTCACCATCTCCTGCACCCGCAGCAGTGGCAGCATTGATGATAGATATGTGTACTGGTACCAGCAGCGCCCGGGCAGTGCCCCCACCACTTGATTTATAAGGATAACCAAAGACCCTCAGGTGTTTCTGATCGGTTCTCTGGCTCCGTCGACAGCTCCTCCAATGTTGCCTCCTTGACCGTCTCTGGGCTGCAGCCTGAGGACGAGGCCGACTACTATTGTCAGTCTTCTGATGGCAACAACAATCACACAGTGCACCAGAGCCATGGGGAAGTGAGACGAAAACTCCTCAGAGCGTCCCCATCATGGGTCAGCCTCAGCCTGACTCCACCAGGGAGTTCACCAGGCAGCACTGCTCTTTTCTTTTTTTTAATTTCACTTAAAAAAAAAACATTTATCCCTACTTTCTTTTTTTAAATTTTATTTATTTATTTTTCATTTTACATATTTATGAGGCACTGTTTGTTGTTTCACTACATGCATATATTGTGTAATAATCCAATCAGAATAGTTAGCATTTCTATCACCTAAACATTTTCATTTCTTTGTGGTTATAACATTCCAGATCCTCTTTTCTGGCTGTCTTGAGATATACAATACAATGTTATTAGCTATTGTCACTCTAGAGCACCAGAACTTACTCTTCCTGTCTAACTGTGACTGTGTAACTTTGTACCAGTTTACAAATCTTTCCCTGGCTCCTCCTCCTCCCTTCCTTTCCCTGTCTCTGGTAACAACTATTCTACTCTTTATTTCTCTCTCTTTTTTCTTTGTAATTTAGTTTTCATCATTGACCCATCATAATTATATATACCTATGGAGTGCAATATGCTATTTGGGTGCTTTCTTATGATGTGCAATGATCATATCAGGGTGCTTAGTAGGTCCATCACCTCAAATATTTGTCACTTCTTTGTGTTGGGAACATTCAACATCATCTCGAATAACTACTCAAAGATACACAGTACTTTGATGTTGACTGTAGTCTCTCTATAACTGCTATTGAACACTGGATCTAATTCTTCCTATCTCTCTACAATTTTTCATCCACTGACCTCTCTGTCCTCTTCCCACTCTCCCTCCCCTTCCTAGTCTCTAATGACTACTAATCTACTCTCTACTTCTATGAGATCAAACTTTTTTAGCTTCCACATAGGAGTGACAACATGCGGTATTTCTCTTTCTGTGTCTCGCTTATTTCACTTAACATGGTTTTTTCCAAGGTCATTCATAGTGCTGTAAACAGAAGAATTTCATTGTTTTTTAAGGCTGAGTAGTATTCCATTGTGTATATATGCCACATTTTCTTTGTCCAATCATCTGTTGAAGGACATTTAGGTTGGTTATTGTGATAAATATGGAGCCATGATAAACATATTGACTTCCATTCCTTTGGATATATCTTTTCTGTCTCCTGATTGAATGCTGAAGTTTGAATTTTCTGTTCAAGAGTCCTTTTATTTTTTCTCCCGATTATGAATTTCTTCTCTCATGTCTTGATGGATGATCTTCTAATCCCTTTGCAGTGACTTCATGGAGAAGATTTAGTTCAAAACAGAGTTTATGAACCTTGGCACCATTGACAATGTGGGATAGATTATTTCTTGTGGTGGTGGCTGTTCTGTGCATTGTAGGATGTTTAGAAGCATCCTTGGTCCCCACACGTCAGATGCCAGTAGCAACCTACTCTTCAGGTCGTGACAAAGAAAATCTCCAGACATTGCCAAATGTTTCCCCCCTTGGGGCAGTATCACCTGAGTTTGAAAAGTACTGGGTTAAAAGACCATGTTGTTATCTAAAGAAAGCCTTTGACTTTGAATCCTGTTTATGCCATTAAGCTGGAGGTAAGGCTGGAAGTATTCACTCTCTGTGCTCCTGCTTTCTCATCTGTTGGACAAAACAGTTGCACAGAACTCAAATGATTGTTTTGATGGATGAATAATATTCCAAGCACCAGAGGTCAGAGAACCTGTTAATCAATCACACAGAATCTCCTCCCCACCAAAGTGTCAAGTACAGTTTTTGGCCAGACTAAGTATGTAATGAAAATTTTAATCCTCATACAAGTTCATGAAACAATAATACAACCATCACCATTTATTCTGTCGGGGAGTATTTTTAAAGCATAGGATACTAAGATGAAGAAAAATGCGACAATGTCCAAAACTCTTGGTGTCTACATTTTACGATGGATATGAGACAAGTCAGAGCAGTTGCATAACTGTGTGGACAATATTGCACTTTTTTCACCAGAGTGTCTGGGATGAGATTTTCACTCTGCCTCTATTTGCATGTCCTTTACCACCAGTGAACACTATAGTCTCCACCAATGACATGTAGATATTTATATTTAAGTCTAAGTTTATTAAAATTAAAGAAAATTAAAAGTTTTATCTTTCAGTCTTGCTAGTTGAATTTCAACTGCTCAATGGCCATGTCTGCCTAGTGGCCACCAAATTTGACAAACTAGATATAACATTTCCATCACAGCAAAAAATTGTCCACTAGACAATTCACATAGCATTTTCTTAACTCTTTCGTCACCTGTAAAGTAAGATGTCTAAAACTCTAAAGAATTTTCATACTTTCCACAATCTCCTCAGCCCTCTCTGTGGGAGTATTATATTGAACCACTGCACCTCACTGACCTCAGATATGGTTACATGATTAGCTTAGGCCAACGAAATGAGGAGAAGTGAAAAGTGTAATTTCTGAGCACCAGATGCAAGACTAGCTTAGCCAAGTTATCTTCTTTCTCTACTGTGAGATCAGCAGTTTACCCAGTGGGATTTTCTCTGCTAGCCTGAATTCTGTAATGAAGATAAAATAAGTAAGAGGCACAGCCGATTGGTGTTGGAAATGGTGTATAATGAGAAGTAAACTTTTGTTTTTGTATGCTACTGGGATATTGGTGTGATTCGTTACTGCAACCTATCCTGAGCACTATAGGAATTAAAATAGCAAATTGGGGTGGGGTGGGGGCAGCAGTATCAAAAATAATGAAATATAGAGAATCGGCTTTTGTGACTGACAGTGGGCATTGATAAAACTGTTTATGATGGTTGCAAAAACAGTTTTCCATTTTATTTATTGGCATATATTTCATTAGATGTTACCTGCAAAACACATAAGAGGAAAAACAATTCTAATAAGCCAGTGGCTGTAGGATTAGAGTTGGAATACTGATTGCAAGCACAGGTTAATTCTCACTGTTTGAATTTTACAACACACCTCTAAGAGATGAGCTTAGAAAGTATTTTTTTGCTTGTTTCACAAATAGAAGAAAAATACAAGAATGAGAATCATAAAACATGGAAAAAAAAAAAGGAATCATAGAGAATTGCAGAATTGCAAAAGCAAATTTTTCTCAATCCCAAACGCTTAAAGACAAATTTAAAGATGCTTGAGTTAAACATTTCCCTTTCCAAAGGATGACACGTGGATGTGCCTGAGTCCAGCAGGGCAGCTCCTCACAAACACAGAGAGTCCATTAGTGCAAGTAATATTGAGCTAAGGCCAGTGCCTGGCACACAAACATCTCAAACAGTATGTGTGGAATCACATTAAAAAGATGAAATAGCAGAGGCCAAGGACCAGGAGGAGACTGAAGTTTTACATGTGGTCAGCAGGGGTCCTGTGGGACAGTTTTTAGAACCCCATAAACTTCGCAGGTGGAGAAGTCCCCAAAGGATTTCAAGTCTTTGTGGGGTGGACCGAGGGAAGTGGACCCTGTGCTCACTGATGGGCACTCAGCAGCTGTGTCCTGTGTGTGTTGCGCCAGCAACTGCTTCCTCTCAGGTCTTGCCCATCAGGAAATTCACTCTCCACAGGCCCCCAGTCCTTTTATTAGGACACATTGTGGTGGCAAAACATGCCCATGAGCAGCTATTCCTCTGTGAGGCAATTGGGGAGGGAATAGGACATGAGGCCATTGGGGAGGGAATAAGGCCTGGGGCTGCCCAGCCCTGCTGTGAGGATCAGGAGAACTGTGTCCACCAGGGCCTGGATGCCTCTCCTCCTCGTGCTCCCCTCTCACTGCACAGGTAGGCTCTGTTCTCAGACACCGGGGTCAGCTTCTCCATCAGAGCCCACCCCCCTGGCTCAGACTCCCAGCAGGCTAACCCTGGTATCTGCTCCAACACCCACAAGTGTCTGTGTCTGTAGGTTCCCTCTCCCAGCCTGGCTGACTCAACCACCCTCCTTCTCTGCACCTGTAGGAGCATCTGTGAGTCTCTCCTGCACCCTGAGCAGTGCTTCCATGTGGGTGACTTCTAGACATGCTTATCCCTGGAGAAGCAGGGGAGCCCTCACTTGTACCCTCTATAGTACCACTCAGATTTTAATAAGCACCAGGGTTCTGGGGTCCCCAGCTGCTTCTCTGAATACAAAATGCCTCGGCCAGTGCAGGGCTTTGGCTCATCTCTGGGCTGGAGCCTGAGGGCAAGGCCAATTACTACTGTGGGATCTGGCACGGTGGTGCATCTCATAGTGACACAGATGGGGGAGTGGGACAAAAACCGCACACGTGGTGGTCTATGACTCTTACTTTGTTGATGTTGAAATTCATCTACACTACATTTATTAAAACAAAACAAAACAAAACAGAAACTCCACTCAGGAAAACTCTCCCAATTTTTCACCAAATAACTGCAAGGACTAAAAAAAAAAAAAAAAAAAAAAATTGCTCGAACCAACAGAATTCCACCATTGGCAGAATCTGAGAGGAATTTTCTGCTGGTAACCTATCTCTGAAGGTCAGTTTTGTCCAGAGGGCAGCTTACAATGAAGAACTGTGTCCAGTAAACATGCGAGCAGGCCTGTAGTCCTCACCCCAGGATCTCCTTGTGCATCAGATCAGCTTAGTCAGCCCTAAGGAGGACTCCTCGCCCTCCCTGTAGAGTCCGCTGCAGGTTGTGTCTCCTAAACATCTTTCAAACCCATCCTGAAATCCAACAGCAGTGGCAGTCAGCACCAGGCCCTGTCCTTATACAAGGAAAAGTGACACTAAGAATGCAAATTCAGTTGTGAAGATGGGCATGGAAGGAAATAAAAACACAAGAACTTTTGGGTGTGGGAGCTGAAAATTTTGACATCCTTTAGTTTACATAGCCAAGAAGAGTCCAGGGAGTACGAGGAACTTATTTCTCAATTCTGATGCCCACTCTAGATAGAAGTTCTGCACATCTGTTAAAGCTTATAGGACAATAAGCTTGCATCCCTATACAGCTGGAATGATACCTTCCTTCCTGTTACCAAAATTCGATGATGCATGTTATTTAATGAAATTTATGATCAAAATATGACACGTAGAGCTGGCCCGTGGCTCACTTGGGAGAGTGTGGTGCTGACAACATCAAGTCAAGGGTTAAGATCCCCTTACCGGTCATCTTTAAAAAAAAAAAAAAAAACACATAAGGGAGAAAACCACAGTTTACATCTGTGGTAAAATCAACTATATATTACAATTAATCATTATGGAAATGTTTGGTGACTTGGTGACCTAAGTGCTTACGTTTTGTTCAGTGAAGTGAAGAAAAGCCTTTAAACAGAAGGTCATTATTCATATTGAATTCATTTCTCACCCTGGTTTTGAATATATAAGAGGGATAATCTTACTATCACACAGAAAGTATGTTTTCAAAATATAGATCTCTGTAGCACTTGACTGTTGTTAAAGAATTTTCTTAACATGGTTTTGTTGTGAAGTTTATATTCTTGTTGAAACAGGTACCATACTCATCCACAAACTTCATGCATTATCTTATACCCGAATCATGCACCTTACCTAACATACTTTACCTGCTTTTATGACACTGCCATTTTCTCAGTCGAAGAAATTGGAAACCTTAGAGTATTATGTGCTCTTCTTTTCCAGTTGCGCTGCACATCTAGTTGGTCACCAGAGATGGAGATTAAAATTCTATGCATTCTTCAGATTTTCCCTTTTTTTCTCTGTAGATGTCACTACACTGTCCCTTCTTGTGTGACAAGTAGCCTAAGTCCATTCTCTGTTCCATGAAATATCTAACATAGTAGATTAAAAATTCCACTTCTTTTCTTTCCTCTCCTTTTTTTCTACTAAAAAGTCAAGATATTCTCAAATCCGTAGAGGATAGAATGTCTAGTCCTCAGTGTGGTATCTGCCCCCCGTCATTGTATCCATCATCTTATCCACAACTCGCCAGCCCTGGGTGCTGCCCTACACCTCCCAGCCCCCATCCGCTCCTTCAATTTATATCAAATATATACACACACATATATAATATATATATGCTTATATATTATATATATATTATATACATATAATATGTCATGTGACATATAAATAATGTCCTCCTAAGTCACCCAGTTTGTGACAATTCATCACAGTAACAATGGAAATGAATACAGATTTCTTTTACTTAGAAGAGGGGTGCTACTGTACCAAATACCTAAATATGCGGAAGTAATTTTGGAATTAGGTACAAGGTAGAGGCTGGAAGAATTTTGAGGAGCATGATAGAAAAAGACTAGATTGAATTAAACACAACATTAGTAGAAATATGTATGTTAAGATGCTGCTGGAGAGGCCTCAGAAGGAATTGAGAAACATGTTTTGGAGAAAGGATGTAACAGAAGAAAGGGGATCCCTGTTGCATGAGGCAGAAAGATTGGCTGAATTGTGTCCTACACTTGCGTGGAGAGCAGACCTTGTAAAGGATGAACTGAATATTCACCTAAGGAGATTTTTCAAAGTGTTGAAGGTGTGGCCCAGTTTCTTCTTATTGTTTATAGTGAAATATGTAATGAATCAGATAAATTGAAGGCAGAATTCTTTAGCAAAAGAGCAAGGTCTTGATTTTTGGGGAAATTATCAAAACATTCTGTGTCCATGCTGACAATTACTTGCTTTTTCCCTCTATCCCTGGGGGACCCTGGAGGTAACATCGTCAACTGCTCCTCGTCTGCCTCCTTCCTGGGCTGGGCTGGGGTCCAGGCCTCCACCATGAGGGTTGGATTAGTTGGAGGGTCCTGTCTTCTGTAAGGATCCAGGTGTCCACTTTTCACACAGTTATTTCCTGAGCACAAACGCATGATCCTTGCTCCCTTGTATCATACAGAGTGGGAAAAGCCAGAACAAACACTCCTTAGCTCCACAATTTGCAGGGAAGGCCCCTAACCTCTAAGATCCTCACTTCACTCTTCCTCCTGCAAGGGTCACAGGTGTCCTCCCCACTAGTGGTGAAGTTCAAATGGTGCATCAGATGTGGCATCTGTGGCAAGAGCTGTCGGGTTTCTGGTGTTCACCCAGGGCTGCATCTTCCAGCAGATGAGGCTCAGTGCTAGATCACTGTGCAGCATTAGGAAATCAACAAGAGGGAAATGACCTAGGAAGCTCCCACAGAAAGATTCACATGCATAACTTCCATCACCAAAGAAATTAACCCGCCAAGCAACAGGATTCCTTTAGATCATTTTTCTTTCTGAGTAAGAAGTAACTCTTGGGATGATTTACTGCATGTTACCAAATGACTAGGACAGGGGGGATGAAATGTGCACAAGACAAAGAAATGATTGGGTTTTGCAAGGATGAATATGCTGATTGCCCTGAATGGATCATCACACATTGTATACATAGATTGAGATATAACTCTGTATCCTATAAATATGTACAATTAATATGTTTCGATAAAAAATAATTACTGTCAGGACAAAGAAATGATGAATGTTTGAAATAATGGAAAAAAAGTCAGTGGTTTCCAGGGTTTTTTTGGGATGAGGGAAGGAGGGAGGGATAAATAGGTGGAGCACAGAGGATTTTCAGCGCAGGAAACGATTCTGTGTGATACTGTGACGGTGACATTATGCATTTTTCAAAACCCATAGAGCTGTGCAATATGGAGAGGGAAGCCTAATGTAAAATTATGTTAATAACCATATATCAATACTGATTCATAATTGTAACAAATGTAGCACAGTAATGTAACATGTCAATAATAGGATAAACTGTACATGTTGGTAAGGGAGGGTATGGGAATAAACTGTACTTTCTGCTCAATTTCTCTGTAAAATTAGAGCTGCGATAAATATAAAAAATATATATTAAAAAGTTACTGTTGGGCATCACACTGTCTTCTTTCTCTGGGCCTGGGTTTTGACACTCTAACCTCCGACCTCATCCTGTGGGCAGGGTGGAGGTTGAAGACCCAACATCTCTCCCTCCTGCAGCCTTTGCTTCTCCAGGCTCTGCAGTTTCAGCCTCTCCAGTTCCTGCAGCTGTGCACTCAGATACTCTCACCCCAGGCCCAGGGACAGAGGGAAGGGGAAGGAGGTGGGAATCTGGATGTGAGGAGGCCTCAGAGACATGACAGTTCCTGGACACTGACCCGACTGGGACAAAGTGATGAAATAAATTTTGTGCCCTCCAGAAGAAGAGAAAGCTTTCCTGCCTTCTCCAGGAGATGTATATAGAAGAGTTGGTTTTAAAACTGTTTTTGCATATGTATGGGTCTGTGGTGGACAGACCTTTCCATCTCTTGTGTCCCTATCTCCCTGCAACAGCCAGAATGGCCTTCTGTCTGTTAGCAGTCCTACTGCTGGCATATTCCAGAGGTTCCTTAAATAATTGTTTAATGAATGAATGAATGAATGCTAAAAACCCTATGAAGCAAACCTTCCTATTTTCATACCTTAACTACAGGAAGAGAAAATGAAGTCCCTGCAGCCCTAATAGTTCCCTGAATTTCACCATTGTATTTCCACCATGTTCTATAAATCAAGAAAAACAAAACCAGACTCATTACCAGTTATATTCCTTCTCAAATGTTTTCTTTGCCTTAGTTTCTGAACTTTGGCACTAGTTGACTTTTGGGCCAGAGAACTCTTTGATGTAGGGGGCTGTCCTGTGTATTAAAGCGTGATTAGCAGCATCCCCGTCTTCTATCTCTAGATATCAGTGGCACCCCTCTGCCCCAAGTGTGACATGGGGTGGATACATGTCTCCAGACATTGTCACATGTATCCACCCCATTGCCCACTTCCTGGATCAAAGACACGGCATCAGTGCCAACCAGACATCACCACAAAGAGAGAATCTTTGTGCAATTAAGAGGATCATGTACTCTTCTTTTATGCCACTACCATCTAATTGCCTGCTAATCCTGTGGGTTCAAACTCCAAAACCTCTCTCAGACTCATCTCTCCCTCTGTCTCTCAACAGCCAGATGACGAAGTACTGCTATATATAATTCAAATGAAAAGTTCAAATAGAGAAGACAAATAACTAAGAAACCCAAGAGAAATGGGCAAAAATGCAAATAAACTATTCATAGCAGGCAAAATGTAAGTGGATAAAAGTTACACGAACATAGGTGAATTGCACCAAAGGCAAAAAGAAGGGAATGGAATCTCCCAGGTGAAGCTGTGGAGAGAGCCCCGCATGTCTGCGTGGAGGGAGCTGCTCAGGCAGAGCCACCAGCAAAGGAAAAGGGCTTCAGGTGGGAGTGGGACGGGAGGAGGTGAGGGGCAGCAACAGGCCCATGGCTGGAACCACGGGAGAGTGTTGAGAAGGTCAGAGAGCGCTGAGGGTGAGATATGGATCAAGGAGCTGGCACAGGCAGGAGAAGAGGCAAAAAATGTAGGTTCTTGTGGACCTTTTGAGAACTATGGACTTACTTCTGAGGGATGCATGAAGTCCTGGAGGATGTTAGAGGAGTGATTTTGTAAAGAAAAACAATGAAAATAAAGCACCAGGGAGGATGTGAAGAATCATAATCTGTTGCTTACGGAGGGGCACGTGTAAGTCAGTCCAGTCAGTCTGGAAGGATGTCCCTCAGCACTCCGAGAATATTAAGTGTGTGTGCAGCACGTCCACTCTTACACAAGGCACGAGGAAATGTGCACGGGGAAGTCCATCCTGGTGGTTAAATACCGGCGTCAACTTAAGTGCCCAACACAAGGGGAACTAAAACTTCAGTGTAGTAGGTGTAGAGCTACCAGTTGTAAGTAGTGAGAAACTTTCACATAGCATATAGCAACATGGATAAAATAAAAGTATAATTATGAGTTAGAAAGTAAAACAAACAAAAAACAAGCAAAAACCTACACAAAGTTTAAAAAAAAAAAAAAGAAGCAGAATGAGACCTAAAAGAAAAAACACTTATTTAATTTAAAAACAGAAACACTGATATCTTTGAGAATATCCAATGGAAGTTAGCCTGGAACTACATTATTTACACTGGAGAGGGTGCTTCAAGAGTAGGTGGAGACATGATTTGAAATGATCATAATGGTAAACAATAAAATGAAATGAAATGAAATAAAATAAAATAAAACAAAAAAGGGCCTTTCAGTGGCTGATGATGGGAGTGCTAAGAAATTAAGTGTAATTAAACTGTGCATGTGGGTTCCATGAAAAACTGACAGAAAATACTGTTTATTTTTGGAGTTGTAATAGATGATCTAATAAAAATGCCATGCATGGTATGTTGATGGAGCTTGGAGAAAAGCGCCTCTGGCCTCTTGGTAGTGAGAAGGACCTGTCTTACTCAGCAACCCCGCTGTTCAGAATCTCCAACTGCCCCGGGTCCCTCTCTGACATCATGAGCAGCTTCAGAAAAGAGGATCAGGAAATCCTGTGGCCTCTAACTGAAATGCCCAGGTGTGTCAGAGAGACAGGTAGGGTTTTGGGTCTGAGGACAGTGTGGGGCAGTGTGGGACAATCCTGAGACTGACCTTCCTCCCCCAGCTGGAAATTCACTCAGGGCCTCCAGGTTCAGCTATCAGTGTGTCTATTGGACCGTGTTTGTGCAACTACGCTGACCTCCCAGTAGTAGCCAGGGATCATCATGGGCCAGGCCACCTCCACCTACTGGATCAGCTCATCTCCTCCTCCCTCTTCTGACCTGTGAGCACCCAGGGCAGGGAGAGCCAGGAAGAGACAGATAGCAAAGTCTTATTTGAATGCGGCGACTCCTCCCCCAAGGTTTGGGGAGATATAAGGAGACTTAGGGGAGCCCAGACTTCAAATCAGAACTTTAAGAAGCAGAGTCAGAGTCTGCACCATGACCTGGGCTCCTCTCCTCCTCACCCTCCTTGTTCACTACACAGGTGAGTGTAGAACTTACCTGGGAGGTGGGAGATCCTCACCCAGCTCTGCTTTATGTCCCCCACTTTAGTCCAGTGTGCTCTGGTGGTCCTGATCTCACAGTCCTCTCTGCCTCCCTCACAGTGTCTGTGGCCCAGGCAGGGCTGACTCAGCTGCCCTCAGTGTCCAAGGCCTTGGGACAGATGGTCACACTGACCTGTACTGGGAACAGCAACAATGTTGGCAACCAAGGAGCAGCTTGGCTTCAGCAGCACCCAGGCCATGTCCCCAAACTCCTGATGCATAGGAATAACAACCGGCCCTCTGGGATCTCAGAGAGATTTTCTGGCTCCAGGTCAGGGAGCATGGCCTCCCTGACTATCTCTGGGCTGCAGCCTGAGGACGAGGCTGACTATTACTGCATAGCATGGGACAGCAGCCTAAATGCTTGCACGGTGCTTCAGGCCAGTGGGGAAGTGAGACAGAAACCCATGAGCTCCCCAGCCTCACCCAGCACATGGGGACCTCATGGAGCACTGCTTAAACTGGACCCACAGAAAGTCAAGGGCTGAATTCCAAGTGACAGGTGTGTACACTTTAGGAATATTAAAATAATAAAATGAGTTAAAATGGCTGGACCTGCAAAGTTATTAACAAGTGTATGAATATATAAGCAAAATCATTGTGAATCTATTTGCAGCAACTTAGATATGTACATACACATGCATTAATATTAGTTAAAAGGAATGCATGGTTTAACTAAGGGAGGATACGTTTTTCCATATTTTTCTTTTCTATTCCATTTGGAGATGCTGGATTCACATGCTCAGACGGTCCACTTCTCTGACCTGAGTGGCCATGTACTAAGGTCTCCGGAAACTAGCTTCCCTTCCTTTTTTGGCCCTGGTACATGCCTTGACCTCTGATTACAATAGCCTCTTCCCCCTCTCTGTCACAGAGATCACGTGACTCACTCTATGGGTCGAACCTTATGCATCATACTTTGTTGAGGTTTCTGTTGCCCAACTTCCCTGCATACCTCCAACTTGCAGACAGGACAATTTCCCCACAGGTGTTTTTTTCCCCCCTGCACTCTTTAACTGTTCCTTTACATGCCACAGTGTCTGGAAACAGCAGGCAAAGTTGGAGCTTCTGGGATACAGTTGACAGACACTGACATTTTAAAAAAATGATGGTTTTCCATTGAGATAAAACTCCAACTGTGTGAGCATCACTATTCTGATGGTGGACCTATAAAGGACACTTCTCACTGTTTTGTCTTAGATAGCGACACCAGGAAACACTACTGTACAGAAAGGACTCTGCTCCATGTGCCTAGGTCATCACAGTGACTGGAGGAGGTGGGCTCTGTTGCCAGCAGGTGGCACTCTGTGATGTCCTAGGAGAACAGGTGCGTGCAGGACAGCTGGTAAACCACTGAGCTGACTCTAGGTGAGTTGGACTAACGGTGTCCTCAGTGATGTGTGACTTTCCTCCACCTGTGATGAGCCCCATCATACCATGAGCTTTTGGATCTGCCTCTCTCACTCAAATTGTTCAGATGTGGATCATTTCCTCCTTATTCTCCATAGAATTTCCCCAAATCTGTTCTATGA
This sequence comes from Cynocephalus volans, assembly GCF_027409185.1. Classification (NCBI taxonomy): domain Eukaryota; kingdom Metazoa; phylum Chordata; class Mammalia; order Dermoptera; family Cynocephalidae; genus Cynocephalus; species Cynocephalus volans. Next base: position 206,217,578 of record NC_084461.1, read on the forward strand.
AGGGTTGATAGATAGTGAGGACCCAGAATATATGTAGAAGGATTAAGTTTGCTCCTTGGAGAGCCTGACTGGGGGATGACACCTTGCTTGTGGGTATAATCCCCATAGAGGAGCTTCTGGAGACAGAGCTCCGAGGCATTTCCACCATGCCCCGGATTCTTTCTCCTTCAGTCCTTTATAAAGGGGGGCATTTGCCAGGGATTTAAGGGAAGACGTCCCTGAGATAACAAAAGTCCACCTTTCTTCTTTGGTTTGCAAGGAACAGGTGTGCTGTGAAACCAAGCACACAACTCTCTGTCTCAGTTTATTTGTCACTAAGCCAGAAGGTCACCATCTTTTGTAATGGAAGCTTCAGATATGTGGGTAATTTTGATGCAGTCTGGAACCCACAGTTCCCATTCTAAAGTCCTATGAATGTGATGATTGCTGTATCCTGGGCTGCAACTTGAGCAGGAGACTATTATTCTGGACCTGAATAACAGTCTTGGAGCTTTCTTTGTGCTCTTGGCCCCAGGGCATGTGGGCTAAGACCTCTTTCTGATTCCCTTTCCCAGTTCTTTTCACCTTTTGTCTGTATTTTTCAATGCTATGGAAAAAATTATGAAACAAGCCAACTGGAGCCATCTGATATTTGAAGGTGAGTTAGAAGGTTCCCAGGAAACTATTTTGACCTCATGCCTTTCTGTGGAATTGTTCCATACTAACAGTCTCTGTTATTTCCCTAAGGAAAGTGGTCTGTTTAAACATTTTGTATTTTGGACTGTTTCAAGATTGCGGTGGCTGCGGCAGTTGGCGCGGAGTAGCTGAGGTGGAAAAGGCGGCCACTGGGCCTCAGGCAGCCGGGAAACTTGTGGACCTTCCTCTTGCCATCTCTTAAGGGAGGACCGCTGCTGGTGGCCGGTCGTGGGGGGTGACTGCCACTTTGCCCCCGGCAGGAGAGGCTGCCTCATTTACAGGTGACAGCTTTGAAGTGTGGAGCAGGAAAAGAACTGTTTCTTAGATGCAAAAGCGAGTCTCGAAACAGGGAACACGGCACCAGGGCTGCTGTGGATGCAGACAGGATCCAGGAGGCCAGGGCCGCGCTGAAGGCGGCCAGCTGCCCTACTCAGGATTCGAGGTTTCAGGCTGGCATTAAAGAAGATTCCTGGGAGCACCCGAGCCACGCCGCGACTGAACAGCCCAAGGCAGCAGCGTCCAAGAATGGGAAAGGCAGCAAACCGGAGGCAGAGAGTGAGCGCCCGACCTGGCACAACCCTGTGAGTGACCCCTGGACCAGCCCTGTAGGGGGGCTGATGCCCACCCAGCTCCCACCTGCATCACTGGTTCACTCACCGCCCCGGGGCTGCCTCCATTTTCCCAGGTGCTGGCAGCTCCGCCCGGCTTGGCCGTCACTGAGCCTTCCCACCTGCTTGGCCCGGCAAGGGGCTTTCTGGAACCTGTGGGCCGGCCTCCCCTCCCACTCCCTCTGAGGTTCTCTGGCGGGGATGGTGGCGTGGGGCATCCCCGGCCAGTGTCGGGAGGGCAAGGAAGTACGGGCGGCCGACTGCCACTACACCACACCTTGGAATCCGGCCCCTGGTAAACTTCCTGTTACTGGGAGGCAGATACCATCTCTGCGGCCACCAGTTCGGAAAAAAGCCTAACGAATTTCTGGTTGGGAATAGTGTGGTAGGAGAGTTCCCAGGTCCGCTTGAACCTGCCAGCGAGCTGGCTGCAGGTTGGCACTAGACTCAGTTTATACTGGGGGGATACAAAGGTGAACAAGTCCCGAGAAAGATCTACACTGTGCTACAAAGGCACCCAGAGCGACCGGTCTTCTGTGCCTAGCAGAAACCTGGTAGACTTCCTGGGCGAGGCGGTGCCGAGCAGGGTCTTGAAGGCCCAGCTGATAGACGAGGGTTGCAGAAGACATGCCCCAGCCCAGCGCAGTGCACAAAGAGCGGGGAGACGTGTGGCCAGAGAGGCGGAGACTCGACAGAAACCACATACCCTGTGGGGTCGCCACTGCACAACCCAACAGCCTGGGCCAGAGCACACGGAACAGGGAAAAGTCCTGCACAGGAAGTGATAGCTCAACAGCGATCACACACCCTGTGGTACATGATCCACCAGCCCAGCAGAGTCCAAGCTGACCAGAAAGGTGGCTCCCCGGAGAAGCACAAGACCCGAGGCAACCACACACACAAGGCACTAGAGGCCAACTGAGCAGTCACGGAGGTAGCCATACGAAATTGGCAACCACAGCAACATCCTAGTTAGTCATTAGTCTCAAACTGGTGGACTGTGAAACCCCCTGCCACAATGAATAAACATCAAAAAAAAGATACCAGAAATACAAAAAATCAAGAAAGTACACCACCAAAAGTTAATAAATCTCAAACTCTAGATCCTATAGAACAAGAAGCCCTTGAAATGACTGACAAGGAATTTCGAGTGATAATTCTAAGGAAACTGAATGAGATACAAGAAAACTCAGCTAGACATCATGATGAAATGAGGAAAAGTATACAGGATCTGAAAGAGGAAATGTACAAAGAAATCAATGTCCTGAAAAAAAATGTAGCAGAACTTGCTGAACTGAAGAAGTTATTCAGCGAAATAAAAAACACAACGGAGAGTTTAACCAGCAGGCTTGTCGAAGTTGAAGAGAGAACCTCTGAACTTGAAGATGGGCTGTTTGAAATAACACAAGCAGACAAAAAGAAAGAAAAAGAATCAAGGACATTGAAGAAAATCTGAGAGAGATATCAGACAACCTTAAGCGCTCAAATATCCGAGTCATGGGTATTCCAGAAGGGGAGGAAAATGGAGATTCCATTGAAAACATATTAAAAAAAATAGTGGCAGAAAACTTCCCAGGTATAGGAAAAATCACAGATCTTAAGATCCAGGAAGCTCAACGATCTCCAAACGTATTCAACCCAAAAAGGCCTTCTCCAAGACATGTCATAGTCAAATTGGCAAAACTCAGAGACAAAGAGAGAATCTTAAAAGCTGCAAGACAAAAGCGTCAAATCACCTACAAGGGAGCCTCAATCAGGCTAACATCAGACTTTTCATCACAAACCCTAAAAGCTACAAAGGAATGGGATGATATTTTCAAAATACTAAAAGACAAAGATTGGCAGCCAAGAATACTCTACCCTGCAAGGCTATCCTTCCGAAATGAAGGGAAAATAGTATATTTCTCAGACAAACAAAAACTGTGGGAGTTCACTACCACATGACCATCCTTACAAGAAATCCTCAAGGGAGTACTGGGTTTGGTTCCTGAAAAATAACTACCACTGCCATAAAAACCCAAGAAAAATCAATACCCACTAGTATAATAAAAATGTCATTCATGAAGAGAAAACAAGCAAACAAAAACTCTATCTACAACCTAAGGAACCAACAAACACAGAAACCAAACAGTAAATCAGAAAGCAAGGAACAAAAGACACCTAAGACAACCAAACAACCAATAAAATGCTAGGAATAAATCAACACCTTTCAATAACAACTCTTAATGTAAAAAGCTTAAATTCCCCAATTAAAAGACACAGACTGGCTGACTGGATCAAAAAGGACGACCCAACTATATGCTGCCTACAAGAGACCCACCTCACCCATAAAGATTCACACAGACTAAGAGTGAAAGGATGGAAAAAGATTTACCATGCAAACAGAAAAGAAAAATGAGCTGGAGTAGCTATTCTTATATCTGACAAAATAGACTTTAAACTAAAAACCATAAAAAGAGACAATGAGGGACACTACTTAATGATAAAAGGACTGATCCATCAAGAAGACGTAACAATCATAAATATGTACGCACCCAATGTCGGAGCAGCCAGATTTATAAAACAAATTCTATTAGACCTAAAGAAGGAAATAGACACTAATACCATAATAGCAGGGGACCTGAACACTCCACTGTCAATATTGGACAGATCATGTAGGCAAAGAATCAGCAGAACAACACAAGATCTAAACAAGACTCTAGACCAATTGGAATTGGCAGATATCTACAGAACATTCCACCCAACAACCTCAGACTATTCATTCTTCTCATCAGCACATGGATCATTCTCCAGGATAGATCACATATTAGGTCACAAATCAAGTCTCAATAAATTCAAAAAAATTGGAATTATCCCATGTGTCTTCTCAGACCACAATGGATTAAAACTAGAAATTAATAACAAACGAAACTCTGGAAACTATACAAACACATGGAAATTAAACAGCATTCTACTTAATGACATATGGGTCCAAGAAGAAATCAAGCAGGAAATCAAAAAATTTATTGAAACTAATGAAAACAATGATACATCATACCAAAACCTGTGGGATACTGCAAAAGCAGTATTGAGGGGGAAATTTATTGCATTAAACGCTCACTTCAGAAGAATGGAAAGATGGCAAGTGAACAACCTAACACTTCACCTTAAAGAACTAGAAAAACAAGAACAATCCAAACCTAAAGTTAGCAGATGGAAAGAAATCATTAAGATCAGAGCAGAACTGAATGAAATAGAAAACCAAAAAACAATTCAAAAGATTAACGAATCAAAAAGTTGGTTTTTTGAAAAGATAAATAAAATTGACAAACCATTAGCATGGCTAACAAAAAAAGAAGAGAGAAGATTCAAATAATAAAAATTAGAAATGAAAAAGGTGATATTACAACTGATTCATCTGAAATACAAGGAATCATTCGAGACTACTATAAACAACTATATGCCAAAAAGTTTGAAAATCTGGAGGAAATGGATAAATTTCTGGACACACACAAGCTCCCAAAACTGAGCCATGAAGATGTAGAAAATCTGAACAGGCCAATAACAATAAAGGAGATTGAAGCTGTTATCAGAAGGCTCCCAACAAAGAAAAGCCCAGGACCAGATGGATTCACACCAGAATTTTACCAAACATTCAAAGAAGAATTGACACCGATTCTTCACAAACTATTCCAAAAGATTGAAACAGACACAAATCTCCCAAACTCATTCTATGAAGCAAACATCATCCTGATACCAAAACCAGGTAAAGATATAACCAAAGAAGAAAACTACAGGCCGATATCCTTGATGAATATAGATGCAAACATCCTCACTAAAATACTAGCAAACAGAATACAGCAACACATATGTAAAATTATTCACCACGATCAAGTGGGATTCATCCCAGGGATGCAAGGTTGGTTCAACATACACAAATCAATAAATGTGATACACCATATTAATAAAGTCAAACACAAGGACCATATGATCATCTCTATAGATGCTGAAAAAGCATTTGATAAAATTCAGCACTCATTCATGACAAAGACCCTCTATAAGTTAGGTATAGAGGGAAAGTATCTCCACATAATTAAAGCCATATATGACAAACCCACTGCCAATATCATCCTGAATGGGCAAAAGCTGAAAGATTTTCCTTTAAGAACAGGCACCAGACAAGGATGCCCACTCTCACCACTCCTATTCAACATAGTGTTGGAAGTACTAGCCAGAGCAATCAGAGAAGAGAAGGAAATAAAGTGCATCCAGATTGGAAAAGATGAAGTCAAACTGTCCCTGTTTGCAGATGACATGATCCTCAAACCTCTACAAAAAAACTCTTGGAAGTGATAAATGATCTCAGTACAGTAGCAGGATACAAAATCAACACCCAAAAATCAGTAGCATTTCTTCTCTCCAATAGTGAACATGCAGAACGAGAAATCAAGAAAGCGTGCCCATTTACAATAGCCACCAAAAAAATAAAATACTTAGGAATTGAGTTAACCAAGGAGGTGAAAAATCTCTATAATGAGAACTACAAACCACTGCTGAGAGAAATTAGAGAGGATACAAGAAGATGGAAAGATATCCCATGCTCTTGGATTGGAAGAATCAACATAGTGAAAATATCCATACTTCCCAAAGTGATATACAAATTCAATGCAATCCCCATCAAAATTCCAATGACATTTTTCTCAGAAATGGAAAGAACTATCCAGACATTTATATTGAATAATAAAAGACCGTGCATAGCCAAAGCAATGCTGAGCAAAAAAAAAAAAATAAAGCTGGAGGCATAACACTACCCGACTTTAAGCTATACTACAAAGCTATAATAACCAAAACAGTATGGTACTGGCATAAAAACAGACACGCTGATCAATGGAATAGAATAGAGAATCCAGAAATCAACCCACACACTTACTGCCATCTGATCTTTGACAAAGGCACCAAGCCTATTCACTGGGGAAGGGACTGCCTCTTCAGCAAATGGTGCTGGGATAACTGGATATCCATATGCAGGAGAATGAAACTAGATCCATACCTCTCACCGTATACTAAAATCAACTCAAAATGGATTAAGGATTTAAATATACACCATGAAACAATAAAACTTCTTAAAGAAAACAAAGGAGAAACACTTCAGGAAATAGGACTGGGCACAGACTTCATGAATACGACCCCAAAAGCACGGGCAACCAAAGGAAAAATAAACAAATGGGATTATATCAAACTAAAAAGCTTCTGCACAGCAAAAGAAACAATTAAAAGAGTTAGAAGACAACGAACAGAGTGGGAGAAAATATTTGCAAAATATACATCTGACAAAGGATTAATATCCAGAATATATAAGGAACTCAAACAACTTTACAAGAGGAAAACAAGCAACCCAATTAAAAAATGGGCAAAAGAACTAAGTAGGCATTTCTCTAAGGAAGATATACCAATGGCCAACAGACATATGAAAAAATGCTCAACGTCACTCAGTGTCCGGGAAATGCAAATCAAAACCACATTGAGATACCATCTAACCCCAGTTAGGATGGCTAAAATCCAAAAGACTCTGAACGATAAATGCTAGAGAGGCTGCGGAGAAAAAGGAACTCTCATACATTGTTGGTGGGACTGCAAAATGGTGCAGCCTCAATGGAAAATGCTATGGAGGTTCCTCAAACAATTGCAGATAGATCTACCATACGACCCAGCTATCCCACTGTTGGGAATATACCCAGAGGAATGGAAATCATCAAGTCGAAGGTATACCTGTTCCCCAATGTTCATCGCAGCACTCTTTACAATAGCCAAGAGTTGGAACCAGCCCAAATGTCCATCATCAGATGAGTGGATACGGAAAATGTGGTACATCTACACAATGGAATACTACTCAGCTATAAAAACGAATGAAATACTGCCATTTGCAACAACATGGATGGACCTCGAGAGAATTATATTAAGTGAAACAAGTCAGGCACAGAAAGAGAAATACCACATGTTCTCACTTATTGGTGGGAGCTAAAAATTAATATATAAATTCACACACACACGCAGACACACACACACACACACACACAAAACTGAGGGGGGGGGGAGAAGATATAACAACCACAATTACTTGAAGTTGATATGAGAAGCAAACAGATAGGACATTGTTGAGGGGTGGGGGGGAGGGAGAAGGGAGGGAGGTTTTGGTGATGGGGAGCAATAATCAGCCAAAATGTATATCGACAAAATAAAATTTAAAAAAAAATACTAAAAAGAAAAACAAATAACATAAAACTGTAAAAAAAATAAAATAAAATAAAATAAACATTTTGTATTTTTAAGGAATGCATGGATTTATCTGATTTTTAAAATAGAGGTTATCTCATGGTTATTTTTATTTTTAATTTTCAATTATTTATACATATTTAGAATTATGTATCATCATTAAATAAGTTAGTAAGTGGTTCTTTTATTCTGTCATTTAAAAAAAAATTTTGAGAGTGGCAGCCCTGCCCCTCCTTGTACCTGGAAGGGAATGCCAACCCAGCCCCACCCCACACCCTGTCCTATTCCACATCAAAGTGAGCCCAGCAGCAGTGTTGGATCTGCATGGCTAGAGGTGGTCCCTCCACCCTCCTTGGACCTCAAGGGGAACAACAGCCCCTGGGATCTGACCTGCCGGGGTATGCCCAGCAGAACTGTGCAGCAGTAGGGGCTCATTGTCTGACCACAGATTCTGGAACAGGACCCAAGTTGATTTAACAGAACCACCACCACACCTACTGTCAAGCAAAGACAATTCACCACCACAGGAGCAACCAGGGCTACTCCACAGCCAAACTCAGTGTAACAGAAGAAGCAAAGCTTCTATCAAATGACCAAATGTCAACAAAAAAATACTAGAAGTACAAACAAACAAGAAGAAATGACACCAACAAAAGAATACAGTAGTGCTCCAAAGTCAGACTCCATGGAACAGGGAATCCTTGAAATGTCTGAAAAAGAATTTCAAGCAATGATCTTAAGAAAACTTGAAGAAATAAAGGAAGACTCAATTATAGAACACAATGAGACAAGAAAAAATATCCAGAATATGAAAGAGAAAATCTACAAAGAGATTAATACCTTAAAAAAGAGTGTAGCAGAACATCTAGAAATGAAAGATTCACTCAGTGAAATAAAAAACACAACTGAGAGCTTGGGCAGCAGGGTAGAGCAAGCAGAAGAATTTCAGAGCTTGAAGATGGTGTTTTTGAAGTAACTCAGGCAGACAAAAAAAAAAAAGGAAAAAAGAATTAAAAATAATGACAAAAATATAAGAGAGACAGCAGACAACCTCAAGCACGCTAACATCTGAATCATGGGTATTCCTGAAGGGGAGGAGAAAGGAAAAGGTACTGAAAACCTGGCCAAGGAAATAGTAACAGAAAAATTCCCAGTTGTGGGGCAAGATACAGACCTTCAGATCCAGGAAGCTCAAAGGTCCCCAAACAGATTCAATCCAAGAAGATCCTCCCCAAGACACATTATAGTTAAATTTTCAAAGCTCAAAGACAAAGAGAGAATTCTACAAGCAGAAAGAGAGAAGCATCAGGTCACTTACAGGGGAGCCCCCATCAAACTAACAACAGACTTCTCAACTGAAACACTACAAGCCAGAAGAAAGTGGAATGATATATTCAAAATACTAAAAGAAAAAAATTGCCAGCCAAGAATTCTTTAGCCAGCAAAGCTCTCCTTCAGAAATGAGGGAGAAATAGTATATTACCCAGACAAACCAAAGTTGTGGGAGTTCACCACCACACGACTAGCCCTGCAAGAAATTCTCAAAGGAGTCATTCATTTGGAATCTGAGTAATGATGACCAATATCACAAATACACAAGAAAAAATAAAACCCACTGTTAAAACAAAAATGCTAGGAAGAAGGAGAAAGAAGCAAAATCATCCCACCTTAAATTCCCAACTAACATTGAAGAAGAGAAATAAAAGGGGAAATAATGATCAAAAGATATTTAAACCATCTAAACAAGAAGCAATTAAATGACATGAATTAAGCAACACTTGTCAATAACTACCCTAAATGTGAATGGATTAAATTCCCCATTCAAAAGAAACAGACTGACTGATTGGATTAAAAAGCTAGACCCAAGTATATGCTGTCTTCAAAGACCCACCTCACCTGTAGAGACACACATAGACTAAAAGTGAAGGGATGGAAAAAGATATACCATGCAAATGGAAATCAAAAACGAGCAGGAGTAGCTATCCTTATATTGGACAAAATAGACTTTAAACCAAAAAACATAAAAAGAGACAAGGCCACTACATAATGATAAAGGGATCTATCTAGCTAGAAAACATAGCAATCATAAACATGTATGCACCCAATACTGGAGCACCCAGATATATAAAGCAAACACCCTAAGACCTAAAGAAAGAAATAGGACCTAATACATTAATAGTGGGTGATCTGAACACCCCTCTCTCAGTATGGGACAGATCTTCCAGGCAACAAGTTAACAAAGAGACACAGGATTTAATCCACACTCTAGAACAACTGTACTTGGCAGATATATACAGAACATTTCACCCAACAGCTAAAGAATACACTTTCTTCTCATTAGCTCATGGTACATTTTCCAGGATGGGCCACATATTATGTCACAAAACTAGCCTCAGCAAACTTAAAAAAAGTGAAATCATTCCAACTATCTTTTCAGACCACAATGGGCTAAAATTGGAAATAAACAATAAGCAAAACTCTGGAAGCTATACAAATACATGGAAACTAAATAATAGGCTCCTGAATGACCTATGGGTCCAAGAAGAAATTAAGCAGGCAATCAAAAATTTCTAGAAACTAATGAAAATAAAGATGCATCATACCAAAACCCATGGTATACTGCAAAATCAGTACTAAGAGGCAAATTTATTGCAATAAATGCTTATATCAAAAGAATGGAAAGACTTCAAATAAATGACCTAATACTACACCTCAAAGAACTTGAAAAACAACAACAATCCAAACCTAAAGGTAGTCGATGGAAAGAAATAATTAAGATCAGAGCAGAACTAAATGAAATAGAGACCCACAAAACAATGGCAAAGATTAACAAAACAAAGAGTTGGATTTTTGAGAAGATAAATAAAATAGACAACCCATTAGCTAGGTTAGCCAAAAAAAAAAAAAAAAAGAGAGAGAAGACCCAAATAACAAAAATATGAAATGAAAAGGGAGACATTGCTATTGATACCACTGAAATACAAAGAATCAATAGAGACTATTATAAACAACTGTATGACAACAAATATGAAAATCTGGAAGATATGGATAAGTTCCCAGACACATACAAACTACCAAGACTGAACCAAGAAGAGATAGAAAACCTGAACAGACCGACATCAAGCAAGGAGATTGAAGCAGTAATTAGCAATCTTCCAACAAAGAAAAGTCTGGGTCTGGATGGTTTTACAGCTGAATTCTTTCAAATGTTTAAAAAGGAGTTAACACCAATTCTCCTCAAACTATTCCAAACAATTGAAACAGCCACTACTCTCCCAAACTCATTCTATGAGGCCAACGTAACTCTGATACCAAAACCAGATAAAGAAACAACAAAAAAAGAAAATTATAGGCCAATATCCTTGATAAACCTTGATGCTAAAATCCTTAACAAAATATTAGCAATCAGGATACAGCAACATATTAAAAAAATTATACACTATGATCAAGTGGGATTCATCCCAGGGATGCAAGGATGTTTCAATATACAAAAGTCAATAAATGTGATACATCACATCAATAAACTCAAGGACAAAGACCACATGATTATCTCAATAGATGCTGAAAAAGCATTTGACAAAATTCAGCATCGCTTCATGATAAACACTCTCAACAAATTAGTTATAGAAGGAAAATATCTCAATGCAACAAAAACCATTTATGACAAGCCCACTGCCAGTACCTTTCTGAATGGGGAAAAACTGAAGGCCTCTCCCTTAAGAACAGGAATAAGACAAGGATGCCCACTCTCACTACTTCTATTTAACATAGTACTTAAGGTACTAGCCAGAGCATTCAGGCAAGAGAAAGAAATAAAGGGAATCCAGAATGGAAAAGACGAAGTCAAACTTTCTCTATTTGCAGATGACATGATACTATATATAGAGTAACCTAAAGACTATCAAAAAACTCCTAGAGCTGCTTAATAACTTCAATAACATTGCAGGATACAAAATAAATGCCTCCAAATCAGTAGCATTTATATACGCAAATAATGAATTAATAGAAAGAGAAATAAAGAAAGTAAGCCCATTACAATTGTCACACACAAAATAAGATACCTAGGGATCAATTTAACCAAGGAGGTGAAAGACCTCTATGACGAGAACTACAAACCACTTCTGAAAGAAATTAAAGAAGACACAAAAAGATGGAAAGATATTCCATGCTCTTGGATAGGAAGAAATAACATTGTGAAAATGTCTATCCTACCCAAAGCGATCTATAGATTCAATGCAATCCCCATCAAAAAACCAATGGCATTCTTCACAGAAATGGAAAAAACAATCTTACCTTTTATATGGAACAACATAAGACACTGAATAGCCAAAGCAATCCTGAGCAGAAAAAAAAAAAAAAAAAAGTTGGAGGCATAACACTACCTGACTTCAAATTATACTACAAAGCTATTGTACCCAAATATGGTACCGGTATAAGAATATACATTCAGACCAGTGGAGTAGAATTGAGAACCCAGAAATCACCCCTCAGGCTTATAGCCATCTGATATTGGACAAAGGCAACAAAAACCTACATTGGGGAAAAGATTGCATATTCAACAAGTGGTGCTGGCAAAACTGGATATCCATATGCAGAAGAATGAAACTAGATATGCATCTCTCACCATACACTAAAATCAACTCAAAATGGATTAAAAACTTAATAAGACCTGAAACTGTAAAAATACTAAGGGAAAGTATAGGTGAAACACTTCGGCAATTATGTCTGGGCACAGACTTTATGAAAATGAGCCCAAAAGCACAAGCAGCAAAAGAAAAAAATAAACAAATGGGACTATATCAAACTAAAAAGCTTCTGCACAGCAAAGGAAACAATCAACAGAGTGAAATGACAACCTACAGATTGGGAGGAAATTTTTGCTAACTATGCATCTGACAAAGGTTTAATATCCGGAATATACATAGAACTCAAGCAAGTATACAGTTAAAAAACAAATAACCCAATTAAAAAATGGGCAAAGGAGCTGAATAGACATTTTTCAAAGGAAGACATACAAATTGCCAACAGATACATGAAAAAATGCTCAACATCAGTAGTCATCAGGGAAATGGAAATTAAAACTACATTGAGATAACACCTCATTCCAGTTAGACTGGCTATAATCAAAAAGATGGTGAATAACAAATGCTGGTGAGGGTGTGGAGAGAAGGGAACACTGCTAAACTGTTGGTGGGAATGTAAATTAGTACAACCACTATGGGACACAGTGTGGAGGTTTCTCAAACAACTACAGATAGATCTTCCACATGATCCAGCAATCCCACTTCTGGGTATATACCCAGAGGAATGGAAATCATCGTGTCAAAGGGATACCTGCACTCCCATGTTCATTGCAGCTCTGTTCACAATAACCAAGATATGAAACCAACCTAAATGCCCATCAGCGTATGATTAGATAAGGAAACTGTGGTATATATATACCATGGAATACTACTCTGCCATAAAAAATAATGAAATACTCCCATTTGCAACAACATGGATGAGTCTGGAGAACATATGTTGAGTGAAAGAAGCAAAGCAGAGAGGAATAAATGCTGCATGTGCTCACTCTTATGTGGGAGCTAAGAGAGAAAGGAAGGAAGGAAAGAAAGATCACAGTAGTGCATTGGTCGTACAGAGGGAGGGAACATTCCTAGGGCTATAAAGTGGCATCGGGGGGAAAGAGGGAGGGGGAGTGAGGTGGGGGGATAATTGGGTAGGGGACATGGTGTACAAAAGTAATTTTGGGTAGTGGATATGGCCCCAGTATGAATCTGGCCCTCACATTATGGACACAAAGGCTGACAATTAGCTTTGTATCTCATGAATATTCATAACAAATAAATTAAAAAAATATTTTGATGTACTGTTTTGATCTACTGTTTTTAATAAAAATTCTCTGCCTTGTAAATGGTTTCTTTTATTGTGATGGGTAAATAGATTGTTCCTCACTTGTCTTTTTAACTTTCTTGTACCTGGAAGAACTGTAAATTTCTCCCCCTTGCTTGTTTTTGCCTTCACCATATGGTTTCTAAACAGCTCCCATCCTTTCCTTTTAGTTCCCGTCTTTCCCAAAGCATTACCTTTCCTACAACTCCTTTACTTTATTGTCCCTAGCCCACACTGTGGTCAGGGATCTGGCCTCCCTGCATTCTTCTTCTGGACCTCTACACTCAAATATCTATACTTTCTATTCCTTGCCATAGTTTTAGATCAATATTAGGCCTGTTGCTAGCTTTTCTCTTCTATCTACCTCAAAGATTTTTTGACTAGCCTTGCTTTCTGCTTAGACTATGGCTCATGATGGAAGCGTGGGAAATAGCCTGCTAGGATTTGGTAGTGTGTGTGTTTATTTATTTATTTATTTATAGGTGATTCACATATAATTCTATTTGACATAATTTGAAGTTTGGACATTTTCTGTCTTCTGGTTTTACTGAGAGTTTGGGTTTTGTGTAATTTCATTTTTTTTTTTAAAAATTGAGTGTGGGTTTTTAAAGAGATTTAGTAGGTATATCAAATTTCTTTGGTAGATATTACCTCAACTTCCCAGAGATTTTTCTTTCTTTGTTTTGAAAGAAAAGCAAGATATAATCCCATTTGTTTATTTTTCTTCTGTTGTTTATTTTTCTTTTGTTGCCTATGCTTTTGGGGTTTATTCATAAAGTCATTGCCCAGCCCTAAATCCTGGAGTGTTTCCCCTATGGTTTCTTCCAGGAGTTTTAAAGTTTCAGGCCTTATATTTAAGCCTCTAATCCATTTTGAATTGATTTGAGAGGTATGGATCAAGTTTCATTCTTCTATAAATGGATATCCAGTTTTTCCAGCACCATTTATTGAAGAGGCAGTCTTTTCCCCAATGTATGTTCTTGGTGCCCTTGTCGAAAATCAGTTGGCTGTAAATTCGTGGATTGATTTCTGGGTTCTCTATTCTGCTCCATTGCTCCATGTGCTTGTTCATTTTTATTTTTTATTTTACTTCTCAAAAAACATTGTAGTTGATTTTCATGCCCCTTTACCATTCCTCTCCCCCACCTCTTCTTGGCTCAGTTTTGGTAGTTTGTATGTATCCAGAAATCTTTTTGTTTCCTCCAGATTTTCAAATTTGTTGGTATATAGTTGTTTATAGTAGTCTCTAACGATTCCTTGTATTTCTGAGGTGTCAGTTGTAATATCACCTTTTTCATTTCTAATTTTTTGTTATTTGGGTCTTCTCTCTTCTTTTCTTAGTTAATCTTGCTAATGGTTTGTTGATTTTATTTGTCTTTTCAAAAAAACAACTTTTGTTTCATTGATCTTTTGTATTGTTTTTCATGTTTCTATTTCATTAAGTTCTGCTCTGATCTTAATTGCTTCTGTCTACTAACTTTAGGTATGGATTGTTCTTGTTTTTCTAGTTCTTTAAGGTGAAATGTTAGGTTGTTTATTTGCCATCTTTCCATTCTTCTGAAGTAAGCATTTATGCAATAAACTTCCCCCTTAGTACTGCTTTTGCAGTATCCCACAGGTTTTGGTATGATGTGTCATTATTATCATTAGTTTCAAGAAATTTTTTGAGTTCCTGTTTAATTTCTTCTTGGACCCTCATATTACTAAGTAGAATGTTGTTTAATTTCCATGTGTTTGTATAGTTTTCAGAGTTTCATTTACTATTGATTTCTAATTTTAATCTGTTGTGATCAGAAAAAGTACATGTAATAGTTCCAAGTTTTTTTGAATTTCTTGAGACTTGCTCTGTGACCTAACATGTGGTCTATCCTGGAGAATGTTCCATGTGCTGATGAGAAGAATATTCTGAGGTTGTTGGATGGCATGTTCTGTATATATCTGTCAATCCAATTGGTCTAAAGCATTGTCTAGATCTTGTGTTTCTCTATTCATTTTTTGCCTAGATGATCTGTCCAATGATGAAAGTGGGGTGTTCAGGTCCCCCACTGTTATGATGTTAGTGTCTATCTCTTTCTTTAGATCTAATAAGATCTAAAGATCTTTGCTTTGTAAATCTGGCTGCTCCAACATTAGGTGCATATATATTTATGATTGTTATATCTTCTTGATGGATAGATCCTTTTATCATTATATATTGGCCATCTTTATCTCTTTTTATGGTGTTTTCTTTAAAGTCTATTTTATCTGATATAAGAATAGCTACTCCAGCTCATTTTTCATTTCTATTTGCATGATATATCTTTTCCCATCCTTTCACTCTTAGTCTATGTGTGTCTTTACAGGTCAAGTGAATCTCTTGAAGACAGCATATTGTTGGGTCCATCTTTTTAATTCAGTCAGCCAGTCTGTGTCTTTTGAATGGGGAATTTAACCCTTTACATTTAGAGTTATTATTGAAAGTTGTTGATTTACTCCTAGCATTTTATTGGTTTTTGTTCAGATGTCATGAGTATCTTTTGTTCCTTTCTTTCTAATTTTCTGTTTGTCTTCTGTATTTGTTGGTTTCTTGGGGTGATGGATAAACTTTTTTTTTGTCTTTTGTTAGCATTTTTTGTTTTGCTGGTAGGTATTCTTCTTTCTTGCATATTCATGGCAGTGATGGCTGTTTTTGTGGTATCAAACCCAGTACTACCTTGAGAATTTCTTGTAGGGCTGGTCGTGTGGTAGTGAACTCCTGCAGTTTTTCTTTGTCTGAGAAATGTACTATTTGTCCTTCATTTCAGAAGGATAGCATTGCTGGGTAAAGTATTCTTGGCTGGCAATTTTTGTCCTTTAGTGTTTTGAATATATCATCCCATTCTTTTCTGGCTTTTAGGGTTTCTGATGAAAAGTCCGATGTTATTTTGATTGGGGTTCCCTTATAGGTGACTTGCTGCTTCTCTCTTGTAGCTTTTAAGATTCTCTCTTTGTTTTTGAGTTTTGTCAGTTTGATTATCACATATCTTGGAGAGGACTTTTTTGGGTTGAAAGTGTTTGGTGATCTTTGGGCTTCCTGAATCTGGAGATCTGTGACTTTCCCTATACCTGGGAAGTATTCTGCTATTATTTCATCAAATATGTTATCAATGCCATTTCCTTTTTCCTCCCCTTCTGGAATGCGCATGATTCAAGTATTTGAGTGCTTAAGGTTGTCAGTTGTCTCTCTTAGATTTTCTTCATTTTTTAAAATTCTTTTTTCTTTTTTCTGGTCTGCCTATGTTAATTCAAATAGCCTGTCTTCAAGGTCAGAAATTCTCTCTTCTGCTTGTTGAAGCCTGCTGGTTAAACTCTTTGTTGTGTTTTTTATTTCATTGAATGAATCCTTCAGCTCCACAAGCTCAACTACATTCTTTTTCAAGGCATTGATTTCTTTGTATGTTTCTTCTTTCAGATCCTGTATATTTTTTCTCATTTCCTTGTGTTGTCTAACTGAGTTTTCTTGTATCTCATTTCGTTTCTTTAGAATAGTTACTCTAAATTCCTTGTTTGTCATTTCATAGACTTCCTGTTGTATAGGATCTAGTGCTTGAGAGTTATTATTTTCTTTTGGTGGTGATGTACTTTCTTGATTTTTCTTATTTCTGGTATCTTTCCTTTGATGTTTTGTCATTGTGACCAGGGGTATCACAGTCCACTTGTTTCACCCTGATGCCTGGCTTGGATCCTGAAGGGATTACCTCTTCTGGGCAGCAGGAACTAGCCCGAGCCGGAAGGTCCACCCCACCTGTCTTCTCCAGCTTAGCTGGCTGGCTCAGGGTGTGTGAGCCCCAAGGCTGTTAAGTCTCTCCTGGCTGCGGGACTGGCCAGGCTGGAAGTCCCACCCTGCCTACCTTCTCTGGCTTGGCTGACTCAGGGTACGGGAGCCCCAAGGTTGTTAGAGACCTAATAGAACCATCCTTGGCAAGAAGTCCCATCCCACCTGCCTTTTCTGCCCAGCAGGCTTGGGGTGTGTGGGCCCAGAAGCTCTAAAGTCTTTCTACACAATGGGAGCAATCTGAACTGGGGTCCCATGGCAGGTGGCTCCTGTCTGATCTAGTGCAGATATCAGGTCCTCAGTTGCTGCTCCTCAGTTGCTGCAAATTGGTCACTCTGTGGGAGAGAGCAACACCAGGAACCAACTACTTTGCCATCCTGACTGGAACTCCCACGTATGTGTTTTTATGCCAGTACCATGTTGTTTTTGTTGCTATAGATTTGTAATATAGTTTGAAGTCAGGAAGTGCAATGCCTCCAGCTTACTTTTTTTGCTCTGGGTTGCTTTGGCTATTCAGGGTCTTTTGTTGTTCCATATGAATGTTAGGATTGCTTTTTCTATTTCTGTGAAGAACGTCATTAGTATTTTGATGGGGATTACATTGAATCTATAGATGGCTTTTGGTAGTATGGACATTTTTACTACATTGATTCTTCCAATCCAGGAACAGGGAATGTCTTTACACATTTTAGTGTCTTTAATTTCTTTCAGTAGTGATTTGTAGTTCTCATTGTAGGGATATTTTACCTCTTTGGTTAGATTTATTCCTAAGTGTTTTGTTTTTTTGGTGACTATTGTAAATGGGCTTTCTTGATCTCTTTTTCTTCTAGTTTGGCTTTGGAGTATGAAAACGCCACTGATTTTTGTATATTGATTTTGTATCCTGCAACCTTACTGAATTCATTTATTAGCTCTAAGTGTCTTTTGGTAGAGTCTCTTGGGTTTTCTGTATATAGAATCATGTCATCTGAGAACAGGGATAATTTGATTTCATCTTTACTTATTTGGATGCCCTTTATTTCTTTCTCTTGTCCAATTGTTCTGGCAAATGCTTCCAATACAATGAGAGAGCGGGCATCTTTGTCCTGTTCCTGACCTTAAGGGGAAAGCTTTCAGCTTTTCCTCATTCAGGATGATATTGGCAATGGGTTTATTTTGGAAAAATAGAGAATACTCTCTTAAGGAATGAATAAGGTTTAAATTTTAATTAATTAATATCTGTCAATTTTTAAGGTGTAGAAATATGTCAGACAAAGATATCTGCTATGACAACTATTATTATTTTCCTGCCATTTTAATCAATACAAAGTGCATGCAACTTAAATGAGAGGAATAAAGATTAACAAGTAGAAGCTGTTTTTTCCTAACTAAGAAACAACATATGCCACAGGACTCAAGAGAATTCAATTAAAAAAATTAATGAGAAAATTGAGTAAAGTTGCCAGACAGATACATAAAAAAATATTTATTTTCAATGAAAATTTCAATAATAGTAATATTGTTAATATGATGTCATATTTATTGATTTAAGTATGTTATACCATCCTTGCATTCTTGGAATAAATCCCAATTGATCATAATGAATGATCTGACTAATGTGGTGTTGGACGCAGTTTACTAGTATCTTGTTGAGAATATTTCCATCTATTTTCATCAGGGATATTGGCTTGTAATTTCTATTCTTGTTGCCTCTGTGGCTGATTTTGGAATCAGAGTAATAAAATGAGTTGGGACGTATTCCCCCCTTTTTAATTTTTTGAAATAATATGGAGAGAACTGGTATTAGTTCTTTAAGTGTTTGGTAGAATTCGGCAGTGAAGCCATCAGGTCCTGGAAATTTTCTTTAATGGAAAACGGAATTACTAATTCAATTTTCTTTCTTGTTATTGGTCTGTTCATAATATCTATATTTTTTATTATTTAATCTTGGTAGGTTATATTTGTCCAAAAATTTATCCATTTCTTCTATGTTATTAGATTTGTTGGCATATGGCTGTTCATATCAGTCTCTTATGATCCTTGGTATTTCTGTTGCGTCAGCTGTAATGTCTCCTTTTTCTTTTCTAATTTTATTTATTTGAGGCTTCTCTCTTTTCTTTCCTTGGTCAGACCAGATAAAGTTTTGTCAATATTATCTTTACAAAAAAAAGAACTCATTGTATTGCTGATCTTTTAAATTATTTTTTTAAAGTTTTTATTTCATTTATTTCTGCTCTGAGCTTAATTATTTCTTTTTCTGCCAATTTTGGCCTTAGTTTTTTGTTGGTTTTCTTGTTCCTTTAGGCGCCTCATTAGGTTATTTATTAGCAATGTTTGTTCCTTTTTGGTATTAGACATTTATTGCCATAAACTTCCCTCTTAGAACTTCTTTTGCCACATCCCACAAATTTTCATATGATGTGTTTCCATTCTAGTTTGTCTCAAGGAATTTTTAAGTTTCCCTTTTAATTTCTTCATTAACCTATTGGTCGTTTAGGAGTATGTTTTTTAATTTCCATGTACTTGTAAAGTTTCTGAAGTTTCTCTTTTTGTGTTGATTTCTAATTTTATACCATTGTAATCAGAAAAGACACTTGAGATGATCTCTTTTAAAATTTGTGCTAGCTTGTTTGGTGGCCTAGATATGATCTATCCCAGAGAATGTTCCATGTGTAGTTGAGAAGAATGTGTACTCTGCAGCTGTTGCATAGAATGCTCTGTAAATGCCTGTAAGATCCATTTGGTCTATAGTGCAGTTAAATTGGATGTTTCTTTGCTCATTTTTTATCAAGATGATGTGTTTATTGTGGAAAGTGGGGTGTTAAAGTTCTCTACTATTATTGAATTGCAATCTAACTCTCCCCTTAGGCCTAATAATGTTTGCTTTATATATCTGGGTGTTCTGGTGTTAGGTTTACATATATTAACAATTGTTATATCCTCTTATTGAATCGATCTTTTTAATCATTGTATAATGATCGTCTGTGTAACTGTTTATAGTTTTTTATTTAAACTGTATTTTATCTGATTTAAGTATGGCTACTCCCTGTCACTTTTGGTTTTGTTTTGCATGGAATATCTTTTTCAGCCCTTCACTTTCAGTCTATGTTTTTCTTTAGTAGTTAGGTGAGTCTCTTGTGGGCAGAATATCACTGGGTCTTTTTTTTTGTCATTATTCATTTTGCCACTATATATCTTTCAATTGGAGTGTTTAATTAATTACATTCAAGGTTGTTACAGATACATAGAAATTATTTCTGTCATTTTTTTGTGTTCTGGTTGTTTTGTAGATCCTTAGTTCCTTTTCTCTTCTCTCTCTCTCTTTCTCTCTTTTTTACCTCTGTAAATTGGTGGTTTTCTGTGATGCTAAGCTTTGTATTCTTTCTCTTTTTCATTTGTGTGTCTGCTGTAATTTCTTTTTTGGTGGTTAACTAGGAGCTACCATAAAGAGTCCTGTAGTCATAATAAAGCATTTTAAGCTGATAGCACTTAACTTTGGTCACATGAAAATACTTTAGGCTCCTTACCACCACCACCAATTATATTTTTGTTGCCTTAATTTACATTTGTATCTACTGTATGCTCCTTAGGCACTATTGTAGCTGTTGTTGTTTTGACCATTTTGACTTAAAACCTTCATATTAGGGGATTGAGAGGCTTACACAGCAACATTACTTCATTGGGGTTTTCTGAGTTTGAATTATGAATTGACCTCTATAGGTGAGTTTTGTACTTTTTCATATTTTCATGATGGTAATAGTTGTAGTGCTCCCTAAAGCATTTCTTGCAAGGCTGTTCTAGTAGTGATGAACTACCTCAGCTTTTGATTGTCTGGAAAGGTCTTTGTAATTCTCTCATTTCTGAAGGATAGCTTTGCTGGATAAAGTATTCTTGGCTGATGCTTTTTTCCTTTCAGCACTTTGAATATATCATCCCATTCTCTCCTGTCCTACGAAGTTTCTGTTTAGAAACGTGCTGATAGTGTAATGGGAATTCCCTGAAAGTACCTCAGGATAAACTTAACCAAGAAAGCAAAAGACTTGTATACTGAAAATAACAAAACACTGATGAAAGACAGTAAAGAAAATACAAATAAATGGAAAGATATCCCATGTTCATGGATTAGAAGACTTGATATTTTTAAGATGTCAGTTCTATGCAAATCAATCTACAGATTTAAGTGACGCTAGGAAAATTTGACAGCTATGTGGAAAAGATGAAGGCTGGACTTTTATCTTACAACGTATACCAAAACTACCTCAAAATGAATCAAAGACCTAAATGTAAGACCTAAAACTATAAAACTTCTAGGATAAAACATAGAGGGAAATCTTTATAACATTGGATTTGGCAATGATTTCTTAGACATGACATCAAAAGAACAAGCAACAAAAGGAGAAATAGAAAAATGGCACTACATCAAACTTAAAAACTTCTGTGCATCACAAGATACAACTAACAGAATAAAAAGGCAATCTAAAGAATGTGAAAAAATGTAAATCAGTATCTGATAATGGGTTAATATCCAGAGTTTATAAAGAACTCCTATAACCCAACAACAGCAACATAAACATCACTGTACAGGTAGCTTCCTGCAGGGAATTCAAGGAGGGAATCAGGTTGTCAACTGGGATGATGACTTCTCCCTCCTCCCTGGGAATGAGGCCTGGCTTGTCTTCACTGATCTATGTGTCTCTCCCTTGCAGGGTCTTGGGCTGAGGTTGTGTTCACTCAGCCCCAATCTGTGTCAGGGTCTCTGGGGCAGACAGTCATCATCTCCTGCACCCGCAGCAGTGGCAGCATTGATGATGGATATGTGCAGTGGTACCAGCAGCGCCTGGGCAGTGCCCCCACCACCATGATTTATAAGGACAATCAAAGACCCTCCGGGGTTCCTGATCGGTTCTCTGGCTCCATCGACAGCTCCTCCAATGTCGCCTCCCTGACCATCTCTGGGCTGCAGCCTGAAGAAGAGGCCGACTACTACTGTCAGTCTTATGATGGCAACAACAATCACACAGTGCACCAGAGCCATGGGGAAGTGAGATGAAAACTCCTCAGAGCTTCCCCAGCAGGAAGAGTTGCTTTTTCCTGTCTCCTGCTTGAATGCTTAAGTTGGAATTGTTTGTACAAGAATCCCTATATTTTATTTCCCAAAATAAGAATTTCTCCTTCAATGTCATGGTGGATGATCTTCTAATCTCTTTGCAATCACTTCATGAAGAAGATTTAATTCAAAACAGGGTTTTCAAACCTTGGCACTAATGCTAATGTGGACTGGATCATCCCTTGTTATGGGGGCTCTTCTGTGGATTGTAGGATGTCTGGAAACATCTTTGTTCCCCAGATGCCAGTAGCAACCTATTCTCCAAGTGTGACGAACAAAAAATTCTCTAGACATTGATAAATATACTGGGGGGGGGGGGGCAAAATCACCATAATTTGAAAGTGACTGGGTTAAGAGACTATGTTCTTAGCTTTTAGGAAGCCTTTGGCTTTGAATTCTGTTTATGCCAGTTAGCTGGATGTAAGGCTAGATGTATTATTCCTCTGTGCTCCTGCTTTCTCATCTTTTAGAGAAAACAGTTGCAGAGAACGCGAGTGTTTGTTTTGATAAGTGAATAATATTCCAAGTACCAGAGGTCAGAGAACCTGTTACTCAATGAGATGGAATCTCCTCCCAACCAGACTGTTGAGTACAATTTTCAGCCAGAGGAAGTCTGTAATTAAAACTTTAATCTTTATACAAGCTTATGAAAATATAATGCATCCATTTTTATTTATTCAGGGAGTAGTTTTCAAGCATGGATACAAAATGAAGAAAAATACGACAAGGTTCTATTCTCTCAGAGTCTACGTTTTAAGATGCGTATGAGGCAGCAGGCCAGCACAGCTGCACAACTGAGTGCACAATAATGTCCTTTTTTTCCCACCAGATTGTCTGGGTTCAGCCTTTGGCTCTGCTACTGTTTGCACATCCTTTACCTCCACTGTGCAGTATAGTCTCCATTAACAACATGTGGATATTTATGTTTACATTTAAGGTCATTAAAATAAAATAAAATATAACATTCTGTCAGTCACACTGGTTGAATTTCAACGGATCGATGGCCATGTCAGCTTAGGGGATACCGTATTTGATAGGCCAGATATAGAACATTTCCACCACAGCAGAAAATTTTACTAGACAGTCCTGATTTAGACAATTCACATAGCATTTCCTTAATTCTGTTTCCTGACCTGTAAAGTGAGGATGTCTAAAACCCTAAAAATCTCTAATACTTTTCACAATCTCCAACACCCCTCTACTCCCAAATTTCCTCAAGAACCCAGTTGAAGGACATTCACTTTGAGAAGATTTCCTAAGTGCTCCCTGTAGTGAGTGTGTCTAAAGCCCCCTTTTCTATTATGGCATTTAAAAAGTATGTACTTTGCTTTTGACTTATAGTGACTTTTTTTCTTTGAAATAATAAGCTCCTCAAAAACACAGAGCCCATTAATATGAATAATATTGAACCAAGCCTAGAGCAGGCACATGAACATCTCAATCAATATGTGTGGAATCACAGTGAAAACATGAGATAGGGAAGACCCAACCAGCAGGTGCCACAAGGACCTACAGGGGGCGCAGTAGGACAGTTTCTGGAACCCCGTAAAGGGTGTTCACAGGTGAAGTCTCCAAAGGATTTTGAGTCTTTGTGGGGTGGACGGAGGGAGGTGAACGCTGTGCTCACTGATGGGCACTCGGCAGCTGTGTTTTGTGTGTGTGTTGTGCCAACAGCTGTTTCCTCTCAGGTCCTGCCCATCAGGCAATTCACTCTGCACAGGCCCCCAGTCTGTTTATAAGGGCACACTGTGGTGGCAAAACATTTGTATGAGCAGGTCCTTCTTTGTAAGGCTACAGGGGAAGGATTAGACAGGCCTGGAGAAGCCCAGCCCCTCTGGGGATCAAGAGAGGTGTGTCCATGATGGCTTGGATGCCTCTCCTCCTCCTGCTCCCCTCTCACTGCACAGGTAGGCTCTGTTCTCAGACATCAGGGTCAGCTTCTCCACCAGGGCCCATCCGCCTGGCTCAGACTCCCAGCAGGCTAACCCTGGTATCTGTTCCACCACCTGCAAGTGTCTGTGTCTGCAGGTTCCCTCTCGCAGCCTGGGCTGACTCAGCTGCCCCCTCTCTCAGCATCTCTGGCAGCATCTATGAGCATCTCCTGCACCCTGAGCAGTGGCTTCCATGTGGGTGACTTCTAGACATGCTTATGCCTGGAGATGAGGGGGAGCCATCCCTGGTATCCTCTGTAGTACCACTCAGATTTTAATAAGCACCAGGGCTCTGGGGTCTCCAGCTGCTTCTCTGAATACAAAATGCCTCGGCCAGTGCAGGGCTTTGGCTCAACTCTGGGCTGGAGCCTGAGGACAAGGCCGATTACTACTGTGGGATCTGGCACAGTGGTGCGTTTCATAGTGACACAGACAGATGGGGAAGTGGGACAAAAACCCCACAGGTCGTGGTCTATGACTCTTACTTTGTTGATGTTGAAATACTTCTACACTACTTTTATAAAAAAAATCT
Organism: Cynocephalus volans; assembly: GCF_027409185.1. NCBI lineage: Eukaryota > Metazoa > Chordata > Mammalia > Dermoptera > Cynocephalidae > Cynocephalus > Cynocephalus volans. The sequence continues at coordinate 206,242,344 of NC_084461.1, forward strand.
CCTCTCAGGATTTCTTTTCCAGTTTTTACCAAATAACTATAAAGACTAAAAAACATTTGCTCAAACCAATACAATTACACTATAGACTGAATCTGAGAGGAATTTCTGCTGCTAACCTACCTATGGATCTCATTTATTTTTGCACAGAGGGCAGCCTATGGGGAAGAATTCTGTATAGTTAACACACGAGCAGACCTGTAGTCCTCAACCCAGGATCTCCTTTGTGCATCAGATCAGCTTAGTTAGCCATAAGGGAGACTCCTTGCCTTTCCTCTAGAGTCCACTGCAGGCTGTGTCTCCCAAATGTTTTTCAAATCCATTGTGAAATTTAACAGCAGTGGCAGTCAGCAGCAGATCCTGTCCACAGAATTCTGGGAAAAGTAACACTAAGAATTAAATTTCAGTTGTGAAGATGGGCTTGGGAGGAAAAAATAGCAAGAACCTTCAAGAACCTTTGGCTGTGGAGTTTGAAAATGACATGTTTTTACATGCAGTGGTTTACAGAATCAAATAGAGTCCAAGGAATATATGGACATTACTTTTCATTTTTGGTGGCCACCCTAGTTAGAAGTTTTACTGTTAAAGCTTTTTAGACAGTAAAGTTTGCATCCCTATAAATGTCGAGTTATACACTCCCTGTTATCAAAAAATAGTGATGCATGTTATTTAATGAAGTTTAAGATTAAAATATGACATGTAAAGGAGAAAAACAAAATTTGTTTCTATAGTAAAACCAACTATATCTTAAAATGAATCATCGTGGAAATGTTTGGTAACTGAATGACCACAGGGCTTATGTTCTGTTCAACGATGTGAGGAACGGTCTTGAAATAGGAGACCGTTGTGCACTTTAAATTCATTCCTCACAATGATTCTGAATACACGAAAAGGGTAATGACATTATCATCTATGAACAATGTTTTCAACGTAAAAATCTCTATAGCACTTGCTTGTTGTTGGAGGATTTTCCTATTTTAACATGCTTTTGATAAATGAGCTATATTTTTGTTGAAACACATACCATATTCATTTGCAAACCTTAAGCATCGTCTCTGCAGTCATGTACCTTATCTAACGTACTTTATCTGCTTTTATGACATTGCTATTTTCTAAAAGACATTGGAAACCTCAGAGTATTAATTTGCTCCTCTTTTTCTCTTGTACTGTGCATCTAGTTGGCCACCATAGCCGGAGAATAAAATCCTATAAATGGGTCATAGTTGCTCTTTCTAATTCTACAGCTCTTGTGTTCTGTCGGAAGCCGTGTGTCCGTGGACTCCGGTGTGGGAATGTAAGGAGGACGGTTCCCCGTTCAGCAGAGCTGCAGAGAGTCTCCGAATGTGCGGCAAGGGGTCCCGCAGGAGTTTTCCCCAAACTCCCTATTCCGGTGTTCTCCGGATTGCATGTACTCATCAACCCCCCCCTGGAAATAACTGGATGTTTTATGGGAATGTTTATGCTCTTGTGCATCTGGTGTGAGGTGGCGGTTGTACCCTTGAATAACGATACAAACAAAATTACATTTTTCTTGGTGAACGAAACTGGTTTTTTGGAAAACTTCTCAGTTAATAAAAACAAGTTTGATTTGATGAATGAAACCCAGGCAAAAATGTTAAAAAGTACACCTGGGTCTATGATTTGTTCCAACTTTTGCTCCAAAAAACAGGTACAGAGAGAAGCCAAGAGGCCTTTCTGTACAGATGAATGGATGGGGCGGTGAGAAAAAGTAAAATAACAATAAGTTTCCTGTAAATTTACCCAAGGTTCAGGTTGCCTGGGTCATTATTTTACCACACATGGGTTTGGTTTTCACTGTCAGAGATGACAATTGTGTTGGTTAAATATTAAAAGTCTGGTGGGCTTTTGGAGAAAAAAATGGCACGCTGCATGTAGGAGCTGATAGACCCCCTCTTTCTTACACAGGGCCGTATAGAGAGGACAAAGATATGGTAAGGTAAAACTAAATATGAGTAAAAAATCTAAAGTTTTGTTTATGGAATAATTAGTTAGGTTTGGGCCCCTAAGTTCAAAAATTTTTAAACAAAGAATTGTTTGACACAGTTAAATCATATTAGAAAGGGATGTGACTTTTTAAAAAAATAATTGTTGCTTTCAGTTGATTAAGATAAAAAATTAAAATCAAAACAGGTGATGGATATATAAAAATCATATGTTGTATAAGGGTTAAATGTTTTATTCAAAAACCACACGTGCTGCCAACCGTGAGGTCTCTGGCCACTGGCCACAGACCTCGGTTTGAAACTCTTGCTTGCTGGTTAAGTGTGTTTCACTCTAAAGAATGATACGTACTTTTCTGGGAGATTGTGATTTTGTGACTGACTGGGAACAATCGGTTGGGGTAACTCACTACTTTCGTCACTTTAAAAAATATGTATTTCTCTAAAGATTATGATTTATAAATAATGACATGTAGTTCTTTAAAAACTTATGATTCAGTGTGATCAAAAGACAATGATTTAAGTATTGTATTGATCAATTTTATCTTCATAGTTTAATATTAACCTAATGAGAAATGTTTGCTTTGTGTCATTGGAGCATAGATATGATATAAGTAAAGGAGAGTGGCTTTTGTTCGTTGTCCACTGATGCACTAGACATCATCGGTTCTTTTTTTTTTTTTTTTTCCTCGCGGACTCCACACATCCTTCTCGGGTTCCAGGAAGCAGCTGGAGCTGGACTCTGGCACTGTTCTATGTGACCTACACTGTTCCTGCACGTGTCACAACTGGCGAAGTCCATCCTCTATTCTGTGAAATCTTTATGAAACAGAAGACTGAAAAGGCCACTTCTTTCTTTTTTTTCTTTTCTCTTTTTTCCTACTAAAAATATCATGATATCCCTAAATCCATAGAGGATAAAATGGCCAGTCCTCAGTGTGGTGACCTCCCTTTGACATTCTGGCCACAACTCTGCAGCCCTGGGGTGGGCTTACACCCCTCACCCCATCCACTCCGACTCACATCCAACCTGGATTTCCCCACAAGCCACTCAGCTTGTGATAGTTCATCAAAGTAACTATAGAAACAAATACAGATTTTGTTACTAGGAGGAGTGCTACTGTACCAAATACTAAAAATGTGGAAGTAATTTTGGAATTAGGTAAAAGGTAGACAATGAAAGAATTTTGAGAATGATAGAAAAAGCCTACATTGCATTGGACACATCATTATTAGAAATATGGATGTTAAGACTCTGCTGGTGAAGACTCAGAAGGAATTGAGGAATATGTACTGGAAACCAGAGGAAACGGGATCCTTGTCGTATGTGGCAGGAAACTTGGCTAAATTGTGTCCGACGCTTGTAGAGACAGCAGAACTTGGAAACGATGGGCTTGAATACTTAGCGGAGGTTCCCAGGCAAAGTGTTGAAGGTGTCACTCGGTTTCTTCCCGTTTATGGTGAAATTTGTGAGTAATTAAGTGAATTGAGGGAAGACTCTGAAGCAAGAGGGAACTAAGCCTTGACATTTGGAAAATTATCAGAATATTTTTTTGGCCCGGCTGACAATTTCCTGTTTGTTTCCTCCTTTCCTGGGAGACCCCAGAGGTAACTCATCGTCCCCTGCTGTCCATCTGCCTCCTTCCTGAGCCGGGCTGGGGTCCAGGCCTCCCCCATGAGGGATGTTTCAGTCACAGGGGCCTGTCCTCTGTACGGATACAGGTGTCTTCTCCCACAGGTGTCTCCAGAGAGCACACAGGTGATCCTTGCTCACTTAAATCATACGTAGTGGGAAAAGCCAGAACTAATACCTCTTCGCTCTTCAGTTTTCAGGGAAGGCCCCTAACCTCTGAGACCCTCATTTCACTCCTTTTCCTACAGTTTCCTTCCACACTTTTGGTGAAGTTCAAATGATGTGACAGTATTTGTTAAGAACTCTAGGGTGCGCGGTGCTCACCGAGGCTGCATCTTCTGGCAGACAAGGCTCACTGCTGAATCACTGTGCTACTGTGGCTGTCGTTCCAGGTACCCCTGTGCTTTTCTGCAGAGCATCGCCTCTTCACCTCTTCTCTACACGGTGGGTGCCCCAGGCAACACGGCAGTGACCTCCCCCTCCCCCTGTGGCTCTTCTCTTGCTATAGCCAGTGAGTCAAACATGCAGGTGACTGTGTGCTCACCCCTGCCTGGCTGTTCTTATGAAAGCTCACCAGGCCTAACAACCCTCAACTTTCATTCCATTCCATCTGTCACCGGAGGCAGCTATTTGCCCATCACACTTTGCAAGGGGGCTCAGGGATACAGGCAGCCCATTTTGTTAAATTATTATTTTTGTTTATTTATACATAGTTATGGGGTACAGAGTTGACTATCAGTATTTGTGTACAACATGCGATGATCAAATCAATATTATTAGAATGTTCATCATTACAAATCATAGTTACTTTTTGTGTTCCTTACCCAATTATTCCCTATTCCCCGACCCCTTCCCCTTGCCCACCTCCAGTAACTATAGGTCTGTTCTTACCTTTTGAAAGTCCAACGTTTTATTATGGTCTTTCTTTGTCTGTCTCTTAGCTCCCACTTATGAGGACATGCGGTATTAAATTAATTTTCTATTGAAACATAAGGATTACACATATTTATGGGGTACACAGTTTTATTTCAATACATGTTTGCGATGTGTGATGATCAGGATAATTAGCATATTAATCAGTGCCAAACTTAATCATTTCTTAGTGGTGTGAACATTTGATCTCTTCTCTTCTAGTCACTTGATAATGTGCAGTAAATCATCGTTAATGATAGATTCTGGGTTGACTGTGCACCACTATAACTTATTTTTTCTATCTAGCTGTAATTTTTTATCCATTAACCAGCCTCTCATTTCTCCCCTTCTCCTCCCCTTCCGATCTCTAGTAACCATCGTTTTTGTCTTTTTAACAGTTTATCTTTATTTAGCTCTCACATATAAATGAGAAAATGTGATATTTCCCCTTCTGTGCCTGCCTTATTTCACTTAAAACCTAATTTTCTCCAAGTTCATCCATGCTGCTGCAAATGGCAGAATTTTGTTCTTTTTTATGGCTGAGTAGATCCCATTGTGTATATATACCATATTTTCTCTATTCAGTCATCTGTCAGTGGACATTTAGTTTGGTTCTACATTTGGCTATTGTGCATAGAGCTGCAGTAAACACAGGAGTGCAGGTATCCCTTTGATATGATGAATTCCATTCCTTTGGATATATACCCAGTCGTGGGAGCATGCAGCCCATTTGGTAAAAATACTCTTGATAAATCCCTCCTGTATTCTGTGAGCCATGGTGTTTCTGGATGCAAGCCTAGGGTGTAATTTTTATGGGCACTGAAATTTGAAAGCCAAGGTTTGAGAACAAAAGGTATAAAAGAGAGATCTGGATATGCAGACTGAGAAGGATCCCAAGGAGTCTGACTGTCAGGCAAATACACTATGGTGGACAGGTGGGATTTCTAACCTTCCTTCTGGCCTCTGGGGTTTGCTCCACTGTGTCTCAGTATGAGGCCTCTGTGATGTCAGATTTGTGTCTCACAAGGCTTTACCATGTGTGGTACTTGGTCTCCAAGATACTCTACTGACAACTCCTGCCTGTGATATTCATGCTCTTGTACATATTGAATAAGAACGCTCATGTAACTAACAGGATGTTGAAAAAATGCTTGAGCGTGACTTATGATGCTAGATCATAAAAGAAATTGTGATTTGCGTTGTTCTCTCTCTCTCTGTCTCCCAGATCATTCACTCTGGGGAAAAGCCACTTGAAAGGACACTCAAGGAGCCCTGGGGAGAGGCTCATGGGTCAAGGACCTGCAGCCTTCTGCCACCAGCCTTGTGACTCAGCCAACTTGGAAGTCGTTCCTCTAGCCCCAGTCATGTCTTCATATGACTACAGCCCTAGCCAAAATCTTGACTGCAATGCTGTGAGCAAACCTGAGCAAGAACCACCTGCAAAGAAGCTTACTGTTTCCTGACTCACAGAAACTGTAGCATCTTACATGTTTATTGATTTAAGATGCTAACCTTTGGATATTTTGATGTAAATAGACTGTAAACACCTCAAGAGGAAAGTGGCAATGTGGGGAGGTAAGCATTGGTGGAGTTAGGCTTTGATGCCAGCCTTTAGTGAAGTGTGATGGGACCACAGTGGACTTCCACCCTATGCATGACTCCCGTGGATCGTCTACTGAATATGGCCTTTTCCTTATAATCCATGCCTTTATTATAAGTATCCCACAGGATTCCACATTTCATTATATCTTGTCAAGCTTCCTAGGGTAAGTTTCACACTATAAATTAATCAAAGGATATAGGCCTCTCCCAAACCTTGATGTTTCAAAAGTGAATTCTTCAAAGCGAGGGACCTGATCCTCCTTATTATCTTTGTTTTTCATCACTCAGTCATTATGGAGGTAAAGACTCACGGGTACAGTCACCTCCCCCGTTCCCTCGAACAGTGAGGAGCACAGGTGGACACTTTTGTCCCTGAAAAGAAGACGGAGATGATGTTTTAACAAGAGGGTCAACCAATGAAGGTAAGACGAACAAATAGAGCAGGCTCCGATTGATTGACTCAGGGAGTGAACTGCCTGTACTGCACTTTAGAAGAGAAGCTCAGCTTTTGATCCACCTCGTGAGGAGACAAACAAGTACTCGGACTTTGATGGAAAATCAAGTTTCTTCCATAAGAAAGAGCTCTTCAGTGAACGGAGCTATGAAGACCCTCTTCACGCTGGGGCAGCTGAGCAAGACCAAGGAAGAGAGAAGCTGGATGTTAGAAAGTCCCATCACAAAGACTTTGGTGATTTTTCACTTCATGGATGTCCAGGGGACTAAGGTGAACTGGAGAAGTAAATCTGTATCACAGTTGACAGATCCTGGTGTCAACCCTGGTGACATCTATACCCCTTCTGTTCTCTCTGCTCCCTGTTTTACCCACAGTGGTCTTCTGTGTTTTCAGCTTTCATATCCCTAGTGCCTGGCATGCTGCTGGCTTGTTCTAGTCTTTTACTAGTATTTCTAGAATGATTGGAAACGTTTTTCTAAGTGCCATGAGAAACAGACATCACACTTTTCTTTCAGAGTCCTGTGCCCAGGTGGTGCTGGCTCAGCATCCACAGTATTGGGATATCAGGGGAGACATTTTCTGTAGCAGGAGAAGCAGAAAAATACACACACTGTGTAGCTTGACAACAAAAGCATTCAGGAAGGTGGTCCATAAATCTGAGAATTTTACCATTCCCTAATATCCCATACTAATTAATGTCTCTCTATAATTGCTTATTGATAAATCTTCTAGGAACCTGTATCTCTTCTAGAAACATTGTTTGCTTTGTCTGTCTCCCAGAAGGACCCCACTCTCCACTCAGACCCAGATCACAGCCACGTCCTCCCCTGGCCCATGTGGAAGGAGCTGATCAGGTCTTTCTCCAGAGCCCTCTGTGTTCTCACCTCACTGCTGCTTCATCATCATCTTGTCTGGTTATCATATTTTCACATCTCTTTTACCTAGTAATCTAGAAAGGCATCAATTGAAAAGGATGTTTATTAATATCAGCTACCATGGAACACTGTGGGGCATGATCCACTCAGGTTTCTGAAATGATGGTTACTAAGCTATCAAGATAAAATCAACATTGTTTTCACAGAGGAACTGAAGTTTGGCCAGTAGGCAGCAGGGGGAGCTGTGGGTCTTCCCCAGGGTCTGCACAGTGCACAGTGGGCGCACACTTCTGTGTAATCCCACAAAGTCTCTGGGGAAGGGGGGTTGGTGCCTGTGTTTGCTGATGCGGACTCAACAGCTGTGTCCTCTGGGCTGGGCAGAATCTCCTGCTCCCAGGCCTGTGTTAAGACCCCAGCAGCTACTTCCTCCCTGACCCTTCCATGGGGCAAACTCTGAATCTCATCCAGCAGCCTCGTTTGACTAAAGAACGAAGCTCAGACTTCAGCTGGTGCTCAGGGTAAAGAAGAAATCTCCAGAAGGGGAGAGTAATTTGCATGAACTTCCCCTCTTACTTGAGGCCACTGAAGGAGATAAAAGATACCTGGGGCAGCCCAGCTCAAGCTCTGGGACCTCAGGAGGGCTGCGTCCACCATGGCCTGGACTCCTCTCCTCTTCGTGTTCCTCTCTTACTGCACAGGTAGGAACATGCCTCAGAGCCTCAGAGCAGCTCCCAAGTCTGTGTCAGCCCCTTTGGCTCAGAACACCAGATACTCTACCCTGATCTTTACTCCATAAATGTCTGTGTTTGCAGGTTCCCTCTCCCAGCCTGTGCTGACTCAACCACCGTTCGTCTCTGCATCCCCGGGAACATCTGCGAGATTCACCTGCACCCTGAGCAGCGGCTTCAGTGTTGGTGATTTCTGGATACGTTGGTACCAACAGAAGCCAGGAAGCCCTCCCCGGTACCTTCTTACATTCCATTCAGATTCAGACAAACACCAGGGTTCCGGGGTTCCCAGTAGATTCTCTGGATCCAGTGATGCATCCACCAATGCAGGGCTTTTGCTCATTTCTGGGCTCCAGCCTGAGGATGAGGCTGACTATTTCTGTGGAACTTATCATGGTAATTCAAAGACTTTCACAGTGCTCCAAACTTACGGGGGAGTGAGACAAAAACCTCCCCATTGCTCTGCTCTGCTCACAACAGAAGCTCGGGAGGTTCTTCCACCTTCCCCAGTGCTGGGTGGGCTCTCAGAGCTGAACAAGCAGAGCTTCAGAGACAGTCCTCAGTCCTGGGCCAGAGCATCCTCAGGGCATGGCCACTTTGGGTCAGCAGAAATGCTGGCCCCAGAGGTCCTGTTCCCTATATGTTCCCGATTCACCTCCCAGATCCAATAATGCCCTTGTCTTGGGGTCCTCACTTATGGAAGGGGATCTGGACATTGTCTACTTCACAGGGCAGTGGTAGGATGAAATGAAGTTTTGGATATGAACTCGTCACAGTGTGGCTCAGACTCAGCTGCTGTGATCATTGTCACCACAGACTTTGCCTTCTATAGGAACAGATGCTCTAGAAATGTTCTCTTCTGATTTTTTCCCTGATTTTTGCTCTTCCCCACAATCCTATTCCCAAGACACACTCACCAAAGGAGGGATGGAAAGAGAGCTTGTTTTTATTTTGAAAAAGATGGATTTAAAACCTGGCTCTTTCAAATACTAAACATGCTTAATAGGCATGCTACTGAATTGCTTTGTGTCATTTTCAATATCTGTAGAATGGACATAAAGTACCCACCTCATGAACCTGGTGGGTAGACTATGTGGGACGAGGGACACAGAGCACCAAGTGCATATCTGAGCACGGGGTAGGGACAAGAACAGGCAGTGCTATCCCCACCTTTTCCACCCATGATCACCAAATGTTCACTGCGCTCTCCTATCAGCCTGGCTTCATTATGCAGAGGGCCTGAAGAATGTGCCTCCCCATAAGTGTGGGGAAGGAAGAGTGCATTTGAATGGAGAGATGAGATGAGCTGGACATTTGCACAAATATTGACAAGGTTCTCATACAACCCACAGGCTCTCAGAAGAATCTTAACTGGAACTAGTACTCATGAAAATCAGCAGCCCCTGTATTACTTGAGATGCTGGGAGAGCCATTGAATCAGCCCCGACCTGTGTCTTCAGTGTCCATTGTGTGTCAGGTCCTGATATGTGTGTGTGGGGGGAGGGGGTTGGGAGGAGGGGTAGAGCAGGAAGGGCTGATAGCTTAATGACAGTGGCTAAATTAAGGACAGTGAATGAGGTGGAGTATCCTATAACTAGGTCAATGATGTTTCTTAAGGGTTTGACCATTTTTTCAAAAAATGGGTAGGGGAAAGCAGAGAGTTAAATGAGGTTTCCAATATACAGTCATCCCTCGGTTTCCATGGGAGATTGGTTCCAGGACCTCTCATGGGTACCAAAATCCATGGATGCTCAAGTCCTTGACTTAAAATGTCAAAGTATTTGCATATGACCTATGAATATCCTCTTGTGTCCTTTAAATCACCTCTAGATTACTTATAACGCCTAATAAATGTAAATATTATGTAAATATTTGTTATGTTGTATTGCATAGAGAATAATGACAAGAAAATAGTCTGTAATGTTCAGTTCAGATACAGGTTTTTTTAAAAAAAAGTATTTTCAAGCTGTGGTTGGTTGAATCCATGAATGCAGAACCCATGTGCAGTGAATTGAATGTCTCGCTGCCCCAAACTTATTGAAGCTTAATCCCCACTGTATCTGTTAAGGGTGGGAAATCCTATTATGGTTATTGAATGATGGGGCCTTGAAGAGGTGATTAGATTGTGAGAACTGTGCCCCGGTAAAGGGATTAATAAGTTTATGGTTTAATGGTGGTCGTGGGCATAGTTCTGAGGGCTTTAAAAGGAGAATGCATGAGGAGCTCTCTCTCCCTCTGCCCGGCCATTCTGCCATGTGAGGCCCCTGCATCACTGTCACCACCAACAAGGCCTTCACCAGATGTGTTCCCTGGATTTTGGACTTCCCAGCCACTGAAGCCATAAACAATGAATTTCATTTTCTTACAAATTACTCAGTTCCAGGTATTTTGTTATAAGCAACAGAAATGGACTACTACACCATGGATATGGAGAGTTGCATATAGTTGGTTGGCGTTTAAGTAACTTCCTGCTTAATAGTCCTCTGAAAAGGTTACCTAAGAGACTTTCAGTTTCTGGTCCTGCACATAAGAAACTTTGAAGTAGTTGCACCACCCTAACAACACGTAAAAGAGGAAAAACTGAAAAGCCAACAGCCCCCCTTAGATAGATCAGAGAAGTGAGGTCACAGGACAAACCTCTCTCTCCAAAATTGGAGAGACAGGCAGGCAAAAACTGAGAATCACAACTTACTGGAGCAGAAACCCATGAGCAGAAACCTACAAAAGAACCAGTAGCCAAGTAGAAATTCCTAAACTGTAACTGAGGAATTACTGGAGGCTCAATGTGGACATGTCTGAGAGTTAAAAATTCTAGGGGGGCCCATTCACAAGAGGGCCTTCACCCTTTTGTGACTTTTACCTGCAGCCACTTTACCATTGCCAGGTTCTCACAGTGACTATCAGAGAAAAAATCCCCTCATGCTTCCAGCAGGGGAAGGGAAAAAGCAACCATTTTGGAATATACCAGATCATTCTGTTCTTAACAAGACCAGCCCTCAACAGAAACTATTTTACCAGAGCCTAACCTACTGGGTTTTTATCAGAGTCTGACTACCTGGGGAGGGAAATACCCAGCTCCACCCCCCTTAAGCCTTCTCCATAAGAAAAGAAAAATACCCAATCCCAGTCTGCTCTAGCCATCCTGTTCCACCCAAGGGAGGTAACACATCAAGAAGCACTTGTGAAGCTCATAGTCCAGGGGCACTGGTTCACCAAAAGACTGAGATTTAATCATAGCACTATACCACACTTTCCCTCCCTTCACATCTTACAGTACAAAAGTCCTATTTACTGGAATTCTTTTGCTGAGTACATCATATCTTGCTTTGGACAAAATAATTATAAGGCATATTAAAAGATTTTTTTAAAAAGTTTGAAGGGACAGAGCAAGCAGCATCAGACTCAGACTCAGATATAGCAGGGATTTTGGAATTGCCAGGTTTGAAATTTAAATCAACCATGGTTAATATAAAAGTAGATAAAATGCAAGAACTGATGGGTGGTGTAAGCAGAGAGATGGAAATTCTAAGAAAAAATAAAAAATAGATGTTAGAGATAAAAAAAAAAAGAAATTGTAACAGAAATGAAAAATGTCCTTGAGGAGCTCATTAGTAGATTGGACATGGCTTAGGAAAGAATATCCGAGCTTGAGGATATGTCAATAGAAACTTAAAACTAAAAAGCAAACAGAAAAAAAGACTGAAAAAAACTAAAACAGGATATCCAAGAACTGTGGGGCAACTACAAAAGGTATAACACACACATAATGGGAATACTGCAGGAGAAGAAACAGAAAGTAAAAAAAGAAGTAGTTAAAGCAATAATGAGTAACAATTTTCCCAAATTATTGTCAGACAACAAAACGCAGTTCTAGAAAGCTCAGAGAACACCAACCAAGTTAAATGCCAAAAGAACTACACCTATACATATCATTTTCTTTTAAAAAATTATTTATTTATTTTTTATTGGTTGTGAATATTCATGGGGTACATATCATTTTCAAACCCTTCTTGCTAGAGGAGGGAAAACCCATCTCATGTACAGAAGAGCAAAGATAAGATTTACATCTGACATCTCCTCAGAAATCTGACATCTCACTTCATGCAAGCAAGAAGTGAGAGGAATAAAATATTTAAAGTGTTGAGAGAGAAAAACAAAACAAAACAAAAACCAACTTAGAATTCTGTATCTTGTGAAATTATCTTCCAAAAGCAAAAAAGAATTTCTCAAAAAGCATAAAAACAAAAATTGAGGAAATTTGTAGCCAGTAAACCTGCCTTGCAAAAAATGTTTAAAAAACATTCTTCAAAGAGAAGAAAAATGTCACAGGTCAGAAATTCACATCTATGTAAAGACAGGGAGAGCATTAGAGAAAGAGTAAGAGAAGGTACAATATAAACTTTTATCTTTCTTATTGTTAATCTAACATGATAGCATGTTCAAAGTAATAATAGCAATAATATATTCAATGATAATAGCTTATGTGTAAGTGATATGAAGGACAACAGTGATTCAAGGGATGGGAGAGAGAAAGTAGAAATATTTAGTTATTATAACATACTACCTGTGAAGTGGTGTACCGTTATTTGAAAGTGAATTTGAATAAGTTGTAAATGAATATAGAAAACTCTAAGACAACTTCTAAAATTAGCAGAAAAAAAGGATAATTGATATACAAAGAAATAGAAAATTAAATTATATAAAATGTTCATTAAAACTACAAAAGGCAGAAAAATAATAGAAAAAAATAGGAATGAAGAACAAGGGAAACAAACAGAAAATAGTAACAAATATGATAGATATTAATCCAGCTATACTAGCAATCACTTTAAGCATCAATGATCTAAATATGAAAACAGAGATCATCAGAATGGATCAAAAAACAAGACCTTATTATGTTGTCTGTAAAGACAAGTATAGATTAAAAATAATGGAATAGAAAAGGATATTCCATGATAACACTAATCAAAAGAAAGCTGGAGTGGCTATATTAATTTCAGACTGAGCAGGCTTCAGAGCAAGGAAATTTATCAGTGGTCAATAGTGACAATACACAATAATAAAAGGATTGTTTCTCCAAGAAGATGTAACCTTAATGTGCATGCTCCTAACAACACTTTGTAAATACCCATGACACAGAAACTGCTAGAATGGCAAGAAGAAAGAGATGAATCCACTATTACAGTTGGAGAGTTCAACATCCCTCTATCAGAAATGAATAGATCCAGCAGGCAGAAAATCAGTAAGGACATAGTTGAACCAAACAGCAGCATCAACTACTAGATTTAATTGACATCAATCAACTGCTTCACCCAACAACAGCAGAATATACATTCTTCTCAAGCTCACATGGAACATTCACCAAGATAGACTACATTCTTGGTAATAAAGCACACCTTACAAATTCAAAATAATAGAAATTATACCACATCTCCCCTCTTACCTCTTGGAATTATACAGCACCATCAAATATAAGTCAATAACACAAAGGTATCTAGAAAAGTCCCAAATACTTGAACATTAAGCAACACACTTTGAATTAACAAATGGGTCAAAGAATAAGTCTCAAGAGAAATTTAAAAATGTTTTGAACTAAATTAAAATGAAAATACAACTTATCAAAATTTGTGAGATGCAGTAACAGCAGTGCTAAGAGGAAAATTTATGGTGTTGAGTGCACATATCAGAGAAGAGGAAAAGTCTAAAATCCATAATACAAACTTTTACCTTAGGAAACTAGAAAAGAAAGGAGCAAATTTAACGCAAAGTAAGAAGAAAAAAAAAAAAAAGAAAGAAATGATAAAATTACAGCAGAAAAAAATTTAGACCACAAATCAATGAAATTGAAAACAACAATTTAATAGAGAAAATCAATGAAACCAAAAGTTCATTGAAAAGATCACTAAAATTTATAGGCTGCTAGCCAAAATAACTGAGGAAAAAGAGAGAAGACTTCAATTACTAATATCAGAAATGAAAGAAGGACATCACTACTAATACCTTGGACATTAAAAGGATAAAAAAGAATACTATGAACAAGTCTATGCCCAAAGATTTGGAAACCCCAATGAATGGATGAATTTCTTGAAAGATAAAGTCTGCCAAAACCCACTCAAGAAGAAATAGGCAATCTGAACAGGAACATATATAAAAGAAATTGAATCAATATTAGTAACCTTCTGAAATAGAAAGAATGAAGCCCAGACTGGTTCACTGGCAAGTTCTAGCATTTAAAGAAGAGATTATGTCAATTCTCTATGATCTCTTCCACATAGAAACAGATGAAATATTTCTTAATTCATTCTATGAGGCCAGCATTACCCTAATATCAAAACCAGACAGACATTACAAGAAAATTACAAATACCTTTGAACATAGATGCAAAAATCCTCAACAAAATATTAGCAAATTGAATCCAACAATACATAAAAAGAATTATACTCCACAACCAAGTGGGATTTACCCCTGTACACAAGGCTGGTTTAACATTCAAAAATCAATTAATGTAATTCATCATATCAACCAATTGAATAAGAAAAATATCACATGACCATATCCAGTAGATGCAGAAAAAGCATTTGAGAAAATCTAGTATGCATTTATGATAAAACAAACAAACAAACAAACAAACAAACAAACAAACAAACAAACTCTCAGCAAAGTAGGAATAGAGGAAAACTTCCACAGCTTGATAAATAACACCTACAAAAACCTACGGCTAACATATTAATGGTGAGAAACTAGATGCTTTTCTGCTGAGATCAGCAACAAGACAAGGATACTCCCTCGCTCTCACCTTTCCTTTTCAACATCACACTGGGAATAGTAGCTAAAGTAATAAAACAAGAAAAGGAAATACAGATTGGGAAGGAAGAAATAAAATTGTATTTGTTTGCAGATGTCATGTTTGTCTGTGCAAAAAAAGTCTAAAGAATCAACACAACAAAAACTCCTGGAACTAATAAGCAATATAGCAAGGTTGCAAGATGCAATGTTAATATACAAAAGTCATCAGCTACCCTACATACCTAGTGGAATTTGAAATAAAAAAACACAATACCATTTACATTAGTATCCCCCAGATAAAATACTTAGGTATAAATCTAACAAAATATGTACAATAAGGAAAACTACAAAACTTAACTTAAATGAAAGAAATTGAGGAAGAACTAAATAAATGGAGAGATATTTTATGTTCATGGATAAGATGACTCAATATTGTCAAGATATCAGGTTTTTCCAAGTCACCTATAGATTCAATATAATCCCAATCAAAATCTCACCAAGTTACTTTGTGGATATCAACAAATTCATTCTAAAGTTTATATGAATAAGCAAAAGACCTAGAATAATCAACACACTATTGAAGGAGAAGAATAGTCTGTGAACTGACACTACCCAACTTTAAGACTTATTATAAAGCTACAATAATTATAACACTGTGTTTTGGCAAGAGAGTAGTCAAATTAATTAATAGAACAGAATAGAGAGCCCAGATATAGAACTACATAAATGCAGTCAACTCATATTTGACAAAGGAGCAAAGGCAATACAACAGAGAAAAAACCAGTCTTTTCATTGGATGGTGCTGGGTCAACGGGACATCGCAGGTGAAAAAAAAAAGAAGTCTAGAGTCAGACATTATTACACCCATTACAAAAATTAACTCAAAATGGATTATCAGCCTAATTGTAAAAGCAAAACTATGTATCACCTAGAAGATATCACAGGAGAAAAGCTAGATGACCTTGAGTATGGTGATGATGTTTTAATTACAGCACCAAAGGTGTGATCCATGAAAGAAAAAAATGATAAGCTAGACTTCATCAAAATTAAAAACTGTGAAAGACACTGTCAAGAGAATAAGACAAGCCAAAAAGTGAGGGACAATATTTTCAAAAGACATATGTGATAAAGAAGTTATCCAAAATGCACAAAAAATTTTTAAAAGCAACAATAAGAAAATAAGCAACCACTCAGGCATGAAGGCCTCCCTGAGCATCTCTGGGCTCCAACCTGAAGATGAGGCTGATTATTGCTGTGCGTCGTAGGACAAAAGCATCAACACTGACATGGTGCTCCAGGTCCATTGGGGAATGAGACCAAAAGCCTCACTTCTGCCTCTCCTGGGTGGTTAGCCACTCTTTGTAACTGCCTGTAACCAACAGAAGTTGATGAATTGATTTCTCTTTCATCTTTTTTTCCCCTCCCAGCTGTTATATCAGCCCATATCTTAATGGAATTTGTCATAACAGCTCACTGACATCCAAGCCTTACAAATCCACTATCCTTAAACAACTGCAGAACTTGTACATATCACTGGTTTTAAGA
This sequence comes from Cynocephalus volans, assembly GCF_027409185.1. Classification (NCBI taxonomy): domain Eukaryota; kingdom Metazoa; phylum Chordata; class Mammalia; order Dermoptera; family Cynocephalidae; genus Cynocephalus; species Cynocephalus volans. Next base: position 206,258,837 of record NC_084461.1, read on the forward strand.
AATTATCTCATTGGCACACATGCCCCTATACCATCTACTTACATACTAAACCATCCTATACAATGTTTTCATTTTTCTTTAAAAGTCCAGAAGTTTTCAAATAAATAAGGGAAAAATGGTCATTTCTTCCATTATTACTGCTGGATCATCAGCCATTATTTAAATAGTATTTCTCTTTATGCAGTATGAAATATACAATTTTCTTTTCTTTAACCCTTTCAGAATTTTCTCTTAATCTTTGGCTTTCAGCAGTTTGACTCTGATGTGCCTTTGTGTGGTTTTCCATGTGGTTAATATCCTTGGATGGCCCCTATGTATCTTGGATATGTAAGGTAATTTTTTAGGTCATCATGTTTTCAACCTCATTCTCTGTGTTTTTTCCCTATGGTACACCAATTACACATTACACATAAGACAGACTACTTGATATTGTCTTCTAGCAAGATCATTGAGGAACTGCTGAATTTTCATTTTTCTCTTTATTTTTCTGGATAACCTTTAGTTGCTTATGTTAAATTAACTGAATTTTATTTTATTTTTTCTCTAATTTTCTGTTATGCCCAGACAGAAATGTTGTTTTGCCTTTTAGATGTTTGTTATTTTCAGTTCTACAATCTTGTCTTGGCTTTCCCCCCATAATTTCCATTTTTCTACTAAAATTCTCAATCCATTTGTGCACATACACACACACAGACACACACGTTTAATTCTGCTTCAACATCCTGTTGGCTAATGATGGATCTCAGATGTGACCAGTGCCATTGTGCACACAATAAGCACAGAATAGCCACTGGCCTCATCTTCCACTCCAGTACCAAGCCCCTCCCCCTTCCCTTTACAAGAAGCCTTGTGACTTAAACAGAAACGCTTTTGCTTCTGCAAGGGCACAATTTTCCACCCTGGTGGTGGAGTTTCCACATTAGCATAATGCCCCTCCTTGATGGTATCAGCCAGCCTTTGGCATGCTATATAAGCTCTACCACCCCCATGCCTGGTGCTGTCCTCCATTTTGAGGGCAGCCCTGGGCTGCCCGCCACTTTGAGCACAACCTGGCAGATTTTCTTTTCCTTTAATAAAGCTTGATTGGTTCCCAGCATCTCGGCTCACTTTCTTTCATTATGGTGCCAAAACCTGGGAAGGGTTTTGGCTGATGTAGTTGGGCGATCCCCTCTCTTGGGTTGATTGGCCCTTGGCCACCCTTCCTGGACCTGCTGAAGCAGGTACACTTGGGACTCTCCTTTTGCCATTTCAGACCAATGCATCTAACATCAGCCTCAATTCAGGGTAAGTCAGTGGGTCTGTCCTACATCTATGAGTTCCCCTGACTACTCTCTATGACTCTGGTCTCTACAAAGCCCAGGTGCCTGGCCGGGGGAGCTCCTCTTGTGCCCCCCACCTATTAAAGGATGCTTCATTAGCTGGTCATGGCTTTTCTCTTGAAAAGAAGGTGGACACCAAAGAGGATGCTTTTTGTTTTTTAACTTTTATTTTGTCGATATACATTGTAGTTGATTATTGTTGCCCCTTACCAAAACCTTCCTCCCTCCACCCGCTCCTCCCTCCCCCCAAACAATGTCCTTTCTGTTTGCTTGTCGTATCAACTTCAAGTAATTGTGGTTGTTATATCCTCTCCCCCCGTTTTTTATTGTGTGTGTGTGAATTTATATATTAATTTTTAGCTCCCACCAATAAGTGAGAACATGTGGTATTTCTCTTTCTGTGCCTGACTCGTTTCACTTAATATAATTCTCTCAAGGTCTATCCATGTTGTTGCAAATGGCAGTATTTCATTCGTTTTTATAGCTGAGTAGTATTCCATTGTGCAGATGTACCACATTTTCCGTATCCACTCATCCGATGATGGACATTTGGGCTGGTTCCAACTCTTGGCTATTGTAAAGAGTGCTGCAATGAACATTGGGGAACAGGTATACCTTTGACTTAATGATTTCCATTCCTCTGGGTATATTCCCAGCAGCAGGATAGCTGGGTCATATGGCAGATCTATCTGCAATTGTTTGAGGAACCTCCATACCATTTTTCATAGAGGCTGCACCATTTTGCAGTCCCACCAACAATGTATGAGAGTTCCTTTTTCTCCGCAGCCTCTCTAGCATTTATCGTTTAGAGTCTTTTGGATTTTAGCCATCCTAACTGGGGTTAGATGGTATCTCAGTGTGGTTTTGATTTGCATTTCCCGGATGCTGAGTGATGTTGAGCATTTTTTCATATGTCTGTTGGCCATTTGTATATCTGAGTTAGAGAAATGCCTACTTAGCTCATTTGCCCATTTTTTAATTGGGTTGCTTGTTTTTTTCTTGTAAAGTTGTTTCAGTTCCTTGTATATTCTGGATATTAATCCTTTGTCAGATGTATATTTTGCAAATATTTTCTCCCACTCTGTTGGTTGTCTTTTAACTCTGTTAATTGTTTCTTTTGCTGTGCAGAAGCTTTTTAGTTTGATATAATCCCATTTGTTTATTTTTCCTTTGGTTGCCCATGCTTTTGGGGTCGTATTCATGACGTCTGTGTCCAGTCCTATTTCCTGAAGTGTTTCTCCTATGTTTTCTTTAAGAAGTTTTATTGTTTCAGGGTGTATATTTAAATCCTTAATCCATTTTGAGTTGATTTTAGTATATGGTGAGAGGTATGGATCTAGTTTCATTCTCCTGCATATGGATATCCAGTTATCCCAGCACCATTCGCTGAAGAGGCAGTCTCTTCCCCAGTGAATAGGCTTGGTGCCTTTGTCAAAGATCAGATGGCAGTAAGTGTGTGGGTTGATTTCTGGATTCTATTCTATTCCATTGGTCAGTGTGTCTGTTTTTACGCCAGTACCATACTGTTTTGGTTATTATAGCTTTGTAGTATAGCTTAAAGTCGGGTAGTGTTATGCCTCCAGCTTTATTTTTTTTGCCCAGCATTGCTTTGGCTACGTGTGGTCTTTTATTATTCCATATAAATATCTGGATAGTTCTTTCCATTTCTGAGAAAAATGTCATTGGAATTTTGATGGGGATTACATTGAATTTGTATATCACTTTGGGTAGTATGGACATTTTCACTATGTTGATTCTTCCAATCCAAGAGCATGAGATATCTTTCCATCTTCTTGTATCCTCTCTAATTTCTTTCAGCAGTGGTTTGTAGTTCTCATTATAGAGATTTTTCACCTCCTTGGTTAACTCAATTCCTAAGTATTTTATTTTTTTGGTGGCTATTGTAAATGGGCAGGCTTTCTTGATTTCTCATTCTGCATGTTCACTGTTGGAGAAAAGAAATGCTACTGATTTTTGTGTGTTGATTTTGTATCCTGCTACTGTGCTGAAATCATTTATCAATTCCAAGAGTTTTTTTGTAGAGGTTTTAGGCTGTTCGATATATAGGATCATGTCATCTACAAACAGGGACAGTTTGACTTCATCTTTTCCAATCTGGATGCCCTTTATTTCCTTCTCTTCTCTGATTGCTCTGGCTAATACTTCCAACACTATGTTGAATAGGAGTGGTGAGAGTGGGCATCCTTGTCTAGTTCCTGTTCTTCAAGGAAAAGCTTTCAGCTTTTGCCCATTCAGGATGATATTGGCAGTGGGTTTGGCATATATGGCTTTAATTATGTTGAGATACTTTCCCTCTATACCTAACTTATAGAGGGTCTTTGTCATGAATGAGTGCTGAATTTTATCTGATGCTTTTTGAGCATCTATAGAGATGATCATATGGTCCTTGTGTTTGAGTTTATTAATATGGTGTATCACATTTATTGATTTGCGTATGTTGAAACAACCTTGCATCCCTGGGATGAATCCCACTTGATTGTGGTGAATAATTTTACGTATGTGTTGCTGTATTCTGTTTGCTAGTATTTTAGTGAGGACTTTTGCATCTATATTCATCAAGGATATCGGCCTTTAGTTTTCTTTTTTGGTTATATCTTTACCCGGTTTTGGTATCAGGATGATGTTTGCTTCATAGAATGAGTTTGGGAGATCTGCATCTGTTTCAATCTTTTGGAATAGTTTGTAAAGAATCGGTGTCAATTCTGCTTTGAATGTTTGGTAAAATTCTGTTGTGAATCCATCTGGTCCTGGGCTTTTCTTTTTGGGGAGGCTTCTGATAACAGCTTCAAAAAGAGGATGCTTTTTGTTGGTGTTCTCCTATCAGGACTGCCCATTCCCTTTCTCACCCTCTACACAGGATCCTCATGATCCAAACCTCCAGACTCTATGCCTGTGGGCCATCTCTGGCCAATTTCTTGGCCTCTGGGGAGACATTAAACCTAAATGTCTCATTTTCTATTATACTCTGTGCTCTACACCTTCGGGCTGTCACCTGGACAACCTTGCAGCCTCCAGAGAGACATTAAAACTTGAATGCCTCATTGCAATGGATCCCAGTAGCCACAAGACGGCACTCTTGAGTTAGATACTCTCTGACATGGCAAAAGCTGGAGAGATTCCTTTACGTCCAAGCCTTCTTCTATCTCTGAATGTGTTCTTCTCTCTGTTCAAACTGTCCTAGGTCTCAAATTCTTCTAGCTCATGCCTGACCTCCCCTTCTGGACTCAGATGAATCTTTTAATCCATCAGCCTACTCTGCTCCCTGTACAGGACACCTTGATTACCTCCTTATGCTCCAAATCCTTCACAAGCCCCTCCACCTTTTCCCTCTCTTCAACCTCAGCCCTGGCTCCTTTATACCCCCCTCTGTGAAGTGACTGGGATGGGGAGAATTATCCGAGTCCATGTACAGGGAGCAGGTCTGGATAGCGGCCCAACAACAGGCAGACGAGGTACATGCCCAAAATAATAGGTGGCCTGTGGAAGCCATTGCTCTTCCTCACATGGACCCAAACTGGGGCCACCAGGCTGGCCATGGGGATCGGGATCTCTGGCATAACATGATCACACACTCAATTTATGGCCTCCAAAAGGCTACTAATTCTTAACCTGCCTCTCTGAGGCTTTACATAAATATACACGTATAGATCCAAACTCCCCTGCAGGTATGGCCCTTTTATACTACCTCCTCAATGCAGCTTTCAAGGTTTTTAACAATAGAGAGAGAGAGAGAGAGAGAGAGAGAGAGAGAGAAAAGGAACATTTTAAAGGAGATCAGGCCAAATACCAACTCCTGGCTATTGCCATCCAAGGCTCACACACTCCAAAGCTGGCTGCCTCAAGAGGCAAGCCACCCAGGAACTGTTTCAAATGTGCTCAATTGGGCCTCTGGGTAAGGGTCTATCCTAACCCCTGGCCTCCTACTGGGCCCTGTCCTCACTGCAAACAGCCAGGTCACTGGGAGGATTGACTATTCCACTCACCAGAGAGGGAGTGGCCCAGTCTCCAACCCACAGCCTTTGGCTCTATGGCCATCCCTACCAGAGCTTCTTGGCTTTGCCCAGGAGGAGGACTGATGATGCCCAGGTCCTGAGGCCCCCACAGAGATCACCATGCGTGAGCCCAGGGTTACTCACCTCATAGCAGGTAACCTGCTCTCTTTTGTCATCGATACAGGGGCCATTTACCCTACCCTTCCTGAACATGTAGGACCAACAACCTCATCCTCTATTACAATAGTAGGGGTCACAGGATCAGAATACCACCCATGGATCACTCAACCCCTTTCCTGCATCCTACATCACACCCAATTCACACAGAAATTTCTAATAATGCCTCAATGCCCAATCCCCTTACTGGGATGGGACATTCTTTTCAAACTCAAAGCCATTCAGCCTAAACACTTTAACTCCAGCTACAATACTCCTTTTACAGACTGCACCCAGACCTGGTCCCTGGAGCTTCCACCTTCCCATCCCCCTTTGACAAGGTTAATCCCTAGTATAGGATACTTCTCTCTCCATTGCTATCCACCATTCCCCTATACTTGTTAAATCACAGAACCCCTCTTCGTTCCCTGATGTCCCACAATACCCCATCATAGGGTATTGTTGTTAGGTAACAAACACCTAATAGGCTTAAAACGCATCATACACAAACTCCTTTCTTCTCGTCTCTTATGGCCTACCCACTGGCCTTTCAGTACACCTATCCTTCTGGTTATAAAGCCTAATGGATCATAACATTTAGTACAGGACTGATCCTGACACATGCCATTCCCAACAACTTACTTGGACAGTACTACCTAAGGGGTTTTGGGACAGCCCCCACTTTCCATCCAGGCCTTAGATCAAGACTTATCTGAACTTCCTCCAATCTCTAGCACTTTAATACAATATGTGAATGATCTCCTCCTTTGTAGCCCCTCCTATGAGGATTCACAGGCCCACACTGTTGCTCTCCTTATTTGCTGGCCTCCAGGGAATATCAAGTGTCCCCCAGCAAGGCCCAAATTTCTTCTCCTTCAGTCACCGACTTGGGAGTCCACCTCACCCCCAACACCAGAGAAATAATGGTGGATCACAAGAATCTAACTTCTGAACTTCCTACTCCTACCACAAAGGATGAAATTCTTTCTTTCTTGGGGTTTTCAGGTTATCTTTGCCTATGGACTCCTAACTTTGGTGTGCCAGCAAAACCACTTTATGAGGCAGCCAAAGGGGAGCCTGCCATTCCCTTAGATCCCACAAAGCCCATTCATTCTCCTTTCCAGCAATTAAAAGTTGCTCTACTTGCAGCCCTAGCTCTTTCTATCCCAAACTCATCCCATCCATTTATCCTATATGTCACCAAGACCCAAGGATTAGCAGTCAGAGTTTTCGGACAAAAAGCAGGAGATATTTTCTCCCCAGTTTCATACCTCTCTAAACAACTAGACACCACAGCTTGAGGATGGGACCCCCTGATTATGTGCCTTGGCTGCAACCACCCTTTTAGCACAAGAAAGCTCTAAACTTACTTTTGGACAACAAACAGTCATTTGTTCCTCCCATCATCTTCAAGACCTTCTCAGCCATAAGTCCAAGTCAATTCTCTCCCATTCCCACCTACAACTTATTTACCCTACTTTCATTGAAAATTCCCAGTTCTCCTTTAAACATTGCCCCCCCTTAAATCCAGCCACTCTCATCCCAAAACACTCACAACTCTTAGAACACAATTGCACAGAGGCTTTAGACCTCTTTCTCAATCCCTTTCCACACATTTCCCTGCATCCCATTTTGTGGTCCCAACATACATCATTCATAGATGGGAGTGCCAACTCCATGCCCACCCCCTTGGATGGGTTATGCCATAGCAATGCAGAGCTAGAGCTAGGGTCTGGAGCCCACAGACCCCTCAAGCCCATTCACAAACCCTTCACACGCAGGTCTGTGAGCTAGGTAACCAGCAAAAAGGTCCTTGGATCCTTGGCTGAAGTAGGAACAGTCTTTATTTAGCACACACAACACTATAAGCCAAGCAGTCCACAGAGAAACTCAGAAACTCAACTGCTACAGGCAAAGTTCAAAGAAAAACTGAGCAGCTGCCAGCAGAGTAAACATGCTCTATTTTTAGATGTGAGCTCTGCTGGCCAGCCTGTTTCACAAACTGGAGAACACACAATAGCAATAACTAAAAAGATACATTGGCACACATGCACACTAACCCCACCCACACACAACTTGTTTACAAGAAATGTGCTGCTCGACCACCCAACCAGACCTCAGCTGAGGGAGCCTGACTAAATTATCCTATTTTTCCCACAGTAAATCTAACACAAACTATTGTGGCTGCCCCCTTCCCCCTAACACCACTTCCCAACAGGCAGAACTCATTGTAACAAATGAATCAATATATACACTGACTCTAAGTTTGCTTACCATATCCTACACTCCTGCACATCCATATGGAAGGAGAGAGAATACATGACCACTCAGGGAGGGCCCATAAAAAATGGACATCTCATCAAGATAATTCTTGAGGCTGCACAACTCCCAAAAGAGGTTGGGGTTTTACACTGCAGAGGACACCAAACCTCCAATGACCTCATAGCCTACAGAAACAAACTAGTGGATCTAACTGCAAAATAGGCTGCTCAATCACCAGCCCCCCACTCTTCGTCTCCTGCTCAGGTCCTTCTCATGGCCCATACACCCTTATCTCAATACACACCCCAAGAAATACAACACCTCCAACAGTTGGGAGCACACAGAAAGGACAACTGGTATACTCTCTCCAGTCTCTATGTCCTCCCTACCATACAAGCTGACCAAATCCTTTTGGATTTCCATAATTCAGTTAATATAGACTATGAACCCCTACTATGCCTTCCTCAGTGCTTATATTACTCTCCCCACATAGCCAAGTTACTTAAACAAATCACTCAAAATTGTCCTTTGTGTACTCATTGCTCCAATCAAGGTGGCCTCCAAGTCTGGTCCTTTCCCACTCACCAGGCCAGAGGATACATTCTTGGCCAGGATTGGCAAGTTGACTTTACTCAGATGCCTTCCCACAAAAGGACACAACCTTTTCAGGTTGGGTTGAGCCTTTCCCCTGCACTTCAGAGGATGCTACAGCAGTAACACATGCTCTCACCTCAGAAATCATCCCTTGTTTTGGCCTACCCACCAGTTGCTCACTAGCCCACAGGCCTCAGCCCCCTCGAACTTATGTGTGGTAGGCCCTTCCCTCTCACATCTCTCCCTTCCAGCTCATCGCCTTTAGGCCGGTATCTCCCTACTCTTTTGCTCACTAGGGATCTTCTCAGGGAGAAGGCCAACCTTCTATTACCTCATCCTTTCCCACCACCCCCTCAGACTTTAAGCTGAGCCCAGGACAGCAAGTGTATATTAAAACCTGAATCCCAAAGCCCCTCTCACCATGCTGGGAAGAGCCTTATACAGTACTTCTCACCATACCCATGGCAGTAAAAGTACTAGGAAAGACCTCTTGGTATTACTTATCCTTGGTAAAACTAGTACCTGAGACTTTACCCAAAGAATCTGTTAACACCAAGCCAGAGGGGTCCCTCTGCTGAACCCCCAACACAACATCTCCTTACACCTCATCCATTTTAGAACCCACAAAACTGAAAATCTCCAGGACCTCCACTCTTCCCCCAATCGCAGAAGAAGGATGATCTTTCCCCTGGTGATTTCCCTCTCACTCTTGCAGACCTGCTTCACAAGCTACTCTGAGACTGGTCCTGACCTGCTATTGCGGGTTTGCCATCATGTGACATGATAAGTATATGCCACCTCATGTCCCTAACCTTTATTATACTATATGTTCTAGTACTTGCTACAGGATTAGCCAGTGCTGCCCCAAAGGACTGTAACATTATAGGAAGATTGCTCCTGGCACTCCTTTACCTCCTGTCAGTAAGATGCTCCTTAGCAATTTCATTGTGGCAATGTGCCCTTTAAGTTATTTGACTCCCTAACCCTTTGCATCTTTCTTGAGTGTTTCCTCCTATCTCAATGCTCCCCCTTACCTGGAACATGGAGGTTCTAGGTCTGCAGGGATGACACAGTCCGCAACGAATCAGACTGATCCCCAAGTGACTCATCTGTCTCCCACTTCATGAGAAACTTTTTGTGGTCACCCCCCATTGATGTGCCTGCAATGTTTCCACAAACATCTCTTCACTTTCCTCCAATCTCACCTCAGTGGGGACTGTCAGCGTTGTGTGGGGCCTGCCCACACTCTGCTTTACTAACACCACCAAATGCTACCACTCACTTATGCCCTCCTCACTCATGCCCTAAAACTGGAATATATTGCCTTTGTAAAACCATGCTATCCTGTTGCCTGCCCCCTAATGTGATATCTTGCATATTCATTTGGCTCTTTCCAACATCACAGTCCAGACAGATGGAGGGATGGAGACAAGACTGGGACTAACTTTGGCCCCCCTCTGAGGAAGTCTCCCACTACCATAGGGCACTAATTGTACCCTTTTAATTGGGGCAGGGATCCTTCCTGCAACTGGGACTGCCATAGGGGGCCTTGCTAATGCCTCTCAATTCTATCAGAAACTCTCAGAAGAATTAAGTATAGATAGCATCTCCTCCCTCCAGTGATAGGTCACCTCACTCACAACAGTCACTTTACAGAACTGTTGGGCCCTTGACCTCCTTACAGCTGAGAAGGAAGTCACCTGTCTCTTCTTGGGGGAGGAATGCTGTTATTACATAAGTGAGCCCGGGGTGATCCAAAACAACTGTAGAGCTAGGGCTAGGGTCTGGAGCTCACAGACCCTTCAAGTTCATTCACAAACCCTTCACAGGCAGGTCTATGAGCTAGGTAACTGGCAAAAAGGTCCTTGGAGCCTTGGTTGAAGAATAAATAGTCTTTATTCAGCACCCACATGTCTAGGAGCTAGGCAGTACAAAGAGGAACTCAGAATCTCAACTGCTACTGGCAAAGTCCAAGGAAAAACTACACAGCTGCCAGCAGAGTAAACGTGCTCTGTTTTTAAACTCGAGCTCTGCTGGCTAGGCCAGCACTGCTTCACAAACTCCAGAACACACAATAGCAACAAAACTAAAAAGATACATTGGTGCACATGCACACTAACTCCACCCACACACAACTTGTTTACAAGAAAGGGGTTGCTCAACCCCCAACCAGACCTGAGCCGAGGGAGTCTGACTAAATTATCCTATTTTCCCCACGATCCACTCCTTTAGGGTCCCTCACTGTACAATCTATGCATTAAAAATCTTCCATGATGTTCCCTTAGCGAGGATAAATGACCCTTTTATTTATACAACCTATTGTCTGTTTGATATGGCTTAAGGTTTGTCCTTAAGGCTTGTCCTGTAGTTCTGTCCTTTAGTCACACATGTCTGGATAGTAATCATCATTGGTGTGATTTTCCATGGGAATCTTGTAGTCATACTGATGTGAAGTTCAGTGCATGTTCAGTAGATGATCACACCAATGTATGTATGTACCCAGTTCACTCTGGCGCAGTGCCTGCAGCCAGAACACTATGAGCAAAAAGACAGAAGAGTTATTGGTACCAATAGGGGAAGTTCTCACCCCTCTGGTAAGATACATGCCAGTTTGCCATCCTGAGAAAGGATGGTTGCATGAATAGGTATCTTACTTGGTTTGGGGTCCCACAAGGCCATACAAACAGAAGACCAGGATCTCTCTGACTTTGGCAGTGGTCCAAGGAGATCCACCTGCCACTGTTTCAGGGGCACTCTCACACGAGTTATCTGCCCATCAGGGGCAACCATCTGCTCATCAGGAGCATTCTTTCTCAGGTTTATGTGGCACCTGGCAAGCCATCTAACACCCGGTCCTGCAGCCAGCATGCTGCACCCTCCAATGTAGTCACTCAGCCACATCAGCTGCTGGAGCTCTTTCCATCCACCTTACCTTAGCCAGCGCATCAGCTTCATCATTGCCAATTCAACATGAGGCCTTTGGTTCTTGCCTGCCCCCCAAAGACAAGCACCTTGGCCTGCTCCCTAGTCAAAATGAAACAGTTCATATGCCTCCTCAGGAGCAACCAAAAAGTCTTTTAAATACACTTAGTGTGCCTTGCTACCTGTTTCCAGACTTTTGGTGAAATGCTGTTCAGGATGCAATTGCTGCCAAAAGGCAAACAGAACTGCATTTGGCTGCTGGTCAATTTTCTTTTTATCAACACCTGCTGCAAGCAAGTCAAGCCACATCTGCTTATGGCTAGTCTTGCTTGGTCCTCTCAGGATAAAATCCTGAGCATTTCTTGGGGGTTTGGTCTTAGCCACGTTTCAGACCCCTTTTGCTCATCTCCTGTCCTCTACTTCACCCAAGCCAGCTATCATGGTCATTACCTCCTGTATAGGATGACCAATGTATGGGGCCAGTATGACCATCAGTGACCCAAAGGACATTGATGGGGCATTTTGCAGCACTATGTTTCTCATGCTGCCTGTAAAATTTTCATCATTTTGGCCATGACTGTTTACATTAAACGTGGATGGCCGCATCCCCAGCTATCAAATTATTTGGACTAACACAGCATATGTTTGCCATTTACTGAAACCTTGGACAGTTCTCCAGCAATTGCTCACACGGTTCAGGCAATTATACTCACCTATTCCACTAAGGAGTGATTCCCTGTCCCTTGTGTGTCGGGCCTTAAAAACTAACGCCACCTTAAGTGACATTACAAGTGGCGCCATTATAGGCCCACAAGGGCGTATTAACGGGGCAGCCTAAGATGGCACCGGGAGGAAGTAGGGTGGGGGTGTCTGCGGGAACCTTGCCTTAGCCCTTATTGGCCAAATACACGCTTCTGCGCTCGTGATTGCAATAGCTAGGCATTGAGACAGGATGCATGCTCTCTTGACCTTTAGGCTGGTAAGATTATGTAAAAAACCTCCCTTCCCCATTTGCCTTTAAAAGCAAGTGCTTGTGTGATAATAAACGGAACTGCTTGACAGAACCCCTGCCGCATCTGAGTGTCCTTTAAACTGGGCTGGTTTGGGGCCGGCAGTGTGCTCACCTCTCTTCATGGCTCTCTTCCCCCATCTCCTTCCAAAGGGAACAGGAGGTAAAGAGGAATCCCGGGCCATTCGCTCGCCCACTGAAAGCAACAAGGCTAGGGCTGTTCGGGTCGGCCAGCGGTGGACCCGACACTTGTGCATATCTGCAGCTATTCTGTAGCCACTGCTCAGGGATGGGTGCATGGTGATGGAGGCCAATTTTTCTATCTCCTCACCAGAGTATATCACACTATCCACTCCTAGGTCCCATAACCACAACAGCCAAGCAGCCAGGGGCTCCCCCTGTTTCTGCCAAAACTGCCTCCCCAAGTCAGCTAATTCAACCTGAGTATACAGGACATAGGTGGCAAATTGGGTCACCTGTGGATTGCCCACTGGTTGCCCACTTGGTCCTATAGGCTGCTTGTGTTTCATTTTCTGATGCACAACAGGTTGTACCTGGGGATGCACAGTCTCCCCCAACTCACCACTGGGTTCGTCATCTTCCCTGGTGTGAGAAGGTGGAGTGGCCAGTCACTGCACATCATCCTCCAGGAAATCTACCCATGCTTCCAATGACTCTGCTTTCCACTTTGAATCTTCCAGTTGCTGCACATCATCCGCCAACAACTCTGCTTTCCGCTTCAAATCTTGATCAACTTGCAGCATAGTGAGCAGTAGCCAGGCTCCAGTCAGCAGAAAAGTGGCCACTGGGCACCACATGCTCAAAGACAGCCACATTTCCTCCTCCTCCCAAGGGGCTTTCAGCTTCAGTGCCTGGTCTATGCTGCCTTGCATTACAGTGAGCAGCAACCAGATCATCATCAACAGGCAAGTGGCAATGGAGCACAACATTTTCAAAAGTAGCCACATTTCCTCCTTCTCCAAGGGCTTCTTGGCTCCTTTACCTGCTCAGAATCCTGCTCCGACTATGCCAATTGTAGAGCTAGGGCTAGGGTCTGGAGGTCAAAGACCCCTTGAGCCCATTCACAAACCCTTCACTTGCAGGTCTCTGGGCTAGGTAACAGGCAAAAAGGTCCTTGGAGCCTTGGTTGAAGAAAAAATAGTCTTTATTCAGCACCTACATGTCTAGGAGCTAGGCAGTACAAAGAGAAACTCAGAATCTCAACTGCTACTGGCAAAGTCCAAGGAAAAACTGAGCAGCTGCCAGCAGACTAGACATGCTCTATTTTTAGACTTGAGCTCTGCTGGTCAGTGCTGCTCCACAAACTCCAGAACACACAATAGCAACAAAACTAAAAAGACATATTGGTGCACATGTGCACTAACTCCACCCACACACAACTTGTTTACAAGAAATGTGCTGCTCGACCCCCAACCAGACCTGAGCTGAGGGAGCCTGACTAAATTTTCCTATTTTCCCCACAAATATTTAAACAATTTAAAGGCACCAATGCAAAGGTTTACAAAACACAAACACAGCTGAGGGGTGGCCCCAGTCACTGAACCCTTGGATGCCCTGGCTTATTCCCCTACTAGGACCCCCAACTGTGCTGGGACTCAGCCTACTCGTTCGCCCTGTCTCTTTTGGTGTTTCTCTAGTTTCTTGCAGGAATGAATGGAGGCTTTCACTAACCAAAAGGTCGCTGAATTGTTTCTGTGGGGAGGATATCAGCCCCTTAGTACCAGTGACTCTTCCTTGGAAGAATACAGACTCCCCACATGAAACCAATACCCCACCACCTAATTGTTTTATCTGACAAGGTAAATCTTTTATTTTTTCCATATCTTCACCCATCTCCAGCAGGAAGTAGCTTCAGAAGAATGAGACCTTTGCCCCCTTTTTCCTTATCTTTATACTTAAAAGGCAGGAATGATGGATCTTGGACATGACCAGTGCCATTGTGCACACAATAAGCACAAAATAGCCACTGGCCTCATCTTCCACTCCAGCACCAAACCCCTCCCCCCTTCCCTTTACGAGAAGCCTCGTGACTTAAGCAGAAAAGCTTTTGCTTCTGCAAGGGCGCAATTCTCGACCCTGGTGGTGGAGTTTCCACATTAGCATAATGCCCCCCCTTGATGGTATCAGCCAGCCCTTGGCATGGTATATAAGCTCTACCACCCCACACTTGGTGCTGTCCTCCATTTTGAGTGCAGCCCTGGGCTGCCCACCACTTTGAGCACAGCCTGGTAGGTTTTCTTTTCCTTTAATAAAGCTTGATTGGTACCTGGCATCTTGGCTCACTTTCTTCCAGCTAATTACAACATTTGGGGAAACTCAGTCAATTTCTTTCCTTTTTTAAAAATAAATTTTATTGTGTATATTTAAGATATACAACATGATGTTATAAGATAATATATATAGTAAAATGGTTAATATGATGGAATAAATGAACATATCCATCACCTCACATAACTACCCATTTCCCCCCTGTGGCAACAGCAGCTATAATGTACTCAATTAATAAAAATTCTGAAAACAATACATTATCATTAACTAGAGTCCTCATATTGTACATTAGATCTTTCAACTCGTTCATTCTACAGATGTGCTACTTTGTGTCCTTTGACTTACATCTCCACATTTCCTTCCCCCACACCCTGACCCTGGTAACCACTGTTTTATTCTCTATCTCTATATATTAGGGTCAGTTTCTCTTGACCAATTTTCTTTCTCTATTGTGGGTCACATTTTCCAGTTTGTATTTCTAGGTCTTTTTATTGCTTAATGGGCATCATGGCACTTGTGTTATAGTGATATTCTATTCCATTATCCTCCTTTGAAGAGTATTTGTATTTGTTCCAACCTGCTTTTACCTTGGCTGTACCCAACACCCAAGCTCTGTTCTCTATGATTAGCAGTGGATTAAATAAGTGCTCCCTTTTGTGATATTTCCCCTTAACTTCCAACCTCCCTGGAACTTTAGTCCTCTGGCCCTTCTCTTGAGAAACACTGTGGATTTCTGTTGGTATTTTTTTTTTTGAGCACCCAACTTTATCACAGGGGACTAAATAGGCTAATAACAGAATAATAGAATTCAGCCCCAAGTACAGTCAAGGGAGAACACTATCAGCCACCAAATGTGCTGATCTCACATCGAAAAAGGTTGATTGAAAATATATTGATTGCAAGGGTGATGCAAACACAAGGGTAAAATTGTAGCTCACTTACTTAGTGATGTGGTTTTATATGCTACATATGTAGAACTCTCTCATACAACAATCGACAGTTCTGCAAAAAAATGACAGCTTATGCTAAATAATTGCTCACCTAAAGAAAAAAAATCTATAACAGTTCAGAAAATAATGCAACCAATTTTAATTAAATCTACATACAGGCAATTTATTTACAAATATTTAGATTAATAGCATTGTCTTACATCAAATGAAGAGTACAGTAGTCTGAATAAATCCTTCTGTCACAAAAACCAATAAGACCCACTGTAACTAATTTGGGAATAAAAGTATTGCATCTAAACAAGCCATAGTCTTTAATTTGTGATTGATACCTTATATCCCAATGGGTTGTTTTTGTTTATTTTGTTTTTGTAAATATGTACACACAGGCTGGTCATGCTCCCTGGGCATATCCCTTGTGATGCAACAGCATAAGCAAAATGGATCACTGTAAGTCTTTAACAGAATATTCCAATATATGCCAGGAATCTTCTTCTTATTATTTTTTAAGTTAAACAAAGACAAAAAGATGAGTCCACAAATTAGTCAAGTCCTATTTTATGCATATTCCAGTTTTGGCTTTTATTTAAGATTGACTATACAATACTCTGGAACTGCCACATATTTACAACCTGGAAAGATGTACTTTTATGTTAGTTACTATCTGCAAAGAGGGATTTAAAAACATGTATTTTAAATACAACAGTTGAGCTGAGTGCATTTTATATAATACACTGAGGTTTATCAACCCTACTTCAAATAACTTCTCAGTTCTTAGCCACTGAACCATAAATTCAATTAGAAATCAATCAACAGAAGTGAAGAACTTGGTAAAACATAAATTAGTTGGCTAAAGAAATAAGATTGTGTCTCCTGCAATACAGTATTCTTTCAGTGGCCAAACCACCTAGTGCAAAGTAATAACTTACTTTGTATCAGAACAAGCACCGAAACACCATTAGAAACACTTTTCCTTTCAAAAAAACAATTTATGCCAACATGTAAAATAGCCCCTCATTCTATGAACACAAGGGTTATCTTAAATTATTTCATTGAAGTGTTAAAAATATGCAATTTAAAATCTTTTAATAGCATACCTGTGGTTCTGTCTGTCTGGATCACAGTCTGACCATTCCAAGAAGATAAATGTATAAACGCTTAAAATGTGTGATAATAAACCCAGATGTTTTTCTTTTTCTGTGCAATATGGCAAGAATGCAAAACATTTACAGAAAGAGAAAAGCAGGTTAGCACATTGTTGATTGCACAAGAACAGTTAAGAAAGTCAGCAGGTAAGCCACAGTGCAAAGATGGAACAGAATCTGCGAGTGTTAGTCCTCTGATGTTAGGATCTCTTTCCAGCATAATGTCCCCAAACACTGCCAGAACTGAGGGGTGGAGCCAGTATTACTTGTGAACTGCAGTTGTATCTATTTCCTGTGTGCAGAGCTATTTCCTGTGTGCAGAGCTAGGGCTAGGGTCTGGAGCTCACAGACCCCTCGAGCCTGTTCACAAACCCTTCACACATAGGTCTACAAGCTAGGTAACAGGAAAAGGTCCTTGGAGCCTTGGTTGAAGAAAGAATAGTCTTTATTTAGCACACACACATCTAAGAGCTAGGCAGTTCAAAGAGAAACTGAGCAGCTGCCAGCAAAGTAAACATGTTCTATTTTTAGATGCGAGCTCTGCCAAGCCACTGCTTCACACACTGAAGAACACACAAGAACAGCAAGAAGCTAAAAGTACCCTGGTGACATGCACACTAAATCCACCACCACACAACTTGTTTACAAATAATGTGCTGCACCACCCCCAACTGGACCTGAGGTGAGGAGGCCTGACTAAACTACTCTATTTTCCTCACACATGGTTACATACAGGTCATACTCTACAAATTGGTATTTTATACTGTGCCTATGCCAGTAATCAATTAATTCTTTTCATTAAAATAATACATGCAGAATGTATGGTAGATTCCTTAAATTTTATACATATTTACTTTCTGTTAAAGGGAAAAGGAAAAAATTGTGTAAAAAAAAGGATAAAGCTATTCTTTAAGCACAAAAGAAAAGATAAATGGATATTTTCCTGCTAAAGGCAAAGACAAGCAAATCTTCTCAAGAAAATTGCCACCTACACAACAGGGAATTTATCTAACAAAAACAAAAGAAAAGCAGTTATAGAACCTCTTCTCTACCATCAGAAGTCATTTCACAGCAATAAATTTATTGTTTACAATAGACATACTTGTACAGTTAAAGATGAGAGAAAGGCTTAAGATATCAAATTAAACTGTACAATGAGACAAAACCTTGCCAAGAGAGAGGGTAAAAATTATGAAGTCCAGCATCAGTGCTCAGTTTAAATTATATGTTGGTGACATACCTATCCTGAGGACAATCAAGGGGAAAAATTGTCTAGATTTACCATGCAGGAGAGATTATTACTCTACTTGCCTTTGATAACCTGATTACATTTAGTTGTTTAGCAGTTTAGTATTGTGTTAAACTGCTTTACAACAGAGTTTTGTTTTTTCTTTTTTAAAAAATTAAATCCAGTAAGATGTACAGAAGACAACAAGGCAGTAAAAAGTCCTGCTTCCAATAGACAGAGATGAAAGATCAAATGAGGGGCCCCAGCAAAGTGGTTGCTAGCCCCTCTTCTCTGGGGCTGGGGTTCACTGGTTAGCTGGCCTCCCTGAGGAGTTGAGGGTTTGTGTTGTACACAAGACTTGGCAGCATTCAGATCCAGGCTTCCATTCTGAATGTTCTGATAGATTTTCTTGACAGCCTTAAATGTGGGGAAAATAGAATAGTCAGGCGCCCTGACTCAGGTCTGGTTGGGGGTGGTGCAGCACATTCTTTGTAAACAAATTGTGTGGGGGGTGGAGTTAGTGCGCATGCCCGCCAATGTATCTTTTTAGTTTGTTGCTATCATGTGCTCTTCAGAGTTTCTGGAGCAGCAGCCTGAACTACTGGTTGGCAGAGAGCATGCATCTAAAAATAGAACATGTTTATTTTGCTGGCAGCTGCTCAGTTTTTCTTTGGACTTTGCCAGTAGCAGTTGCGTTTCTGAGTTTTCTCTTTGGGCTGCCTAGCTCTTAGATGTGTGTGTGCTCAATAAAGCTTACTATTCCTTCAACAAAGGCTCCAAGGAACTTTTTCTGGTTACCTAGCTCATAGACCTGCATGTGCAGGGTTTCTGACCCAGTCCGGACAATGGGCTTGAGGGGTCTATGAGCTCCAGACCCAGCCCTAGCTCTACACTTAAGGAAAGCATCTTCTGTGTTCTCTCCTGTTTTTTCACTTGCTTCAGGAACAACAAGCCATTTTCTTTAGTAATCTGTTTGGCTTCTTCATCTTGAGATACAGGTGCTCAGTTTCCCTGGGCTCAGATTACAGGGAATGGGTTACAGGATTACAGGCTGTGGGTTACAAGCCATTCCCAAGGTTTCAGGCCTCTTCTCTAGGCCCTCCCCAGAGGAAAGTTATTGTTGCTGGTTAGACCTATTTTTGGTACCAACTTGGGGAAAATGAGACCACAAGGGGCTGGCTTATGTAAATCCAGTATCTGGACAAGCTCAGTAGAGAATGGTTATATAACCCTGGTAGCTGAATGACCTTCCAGTTGGGGTGCTAAAGAGCGCAGAATATTCTTGAATATGTCTGGTATGTGTGATAGAATCTGACCAATGTGCATGCTCCAAAAGGAGACCAAATGAGCATGTGCAAGAGCATGTTACATAACTGGGAACCACCATCTGAATTGAATTTTCATCAGATAGCAAAACTATAGAAGCCAGCCCCAGCAGCAGGCGGGGCGGTTGTTGCTCACTGTGCTGGAGCCAGCCCACTCTCTGCCTGCAGAGTATGTACTTCTTTTTGTATCAAACATACTTTCAGCAAGCAGCTGCTCATTTTCTTGAGCCAGCCTGCACTCTGTACTGAACTTTAAGTATCTATTTCTTACTTTTGTCAGTATCTGGAGCTATGCTGCACTTTCTCTGTGAGATCTGTGTCTCTTATTCATTATATTAAATGTGTTCTCATTTCCTACTGTGACTCTGCTCTTGAATTCTTTCCTGTGCCAGAGTCAAGAACTTGGTAAGAGGATGGGGTGGGTTGAGGATGGGGTGGGTTCAAGCCGCCTACTGGGCCCCAGAGACCCTTCCTCCGACATCATTATATAACATCTCTCTGTGTCTCCAAATCCGCTTTATTTCCTGTGAGAATTATTACAGTATTGGGGTTGATGAGATTCCTTGCATCTGTCAATCAGCTGCTAAAGGGGTTTGTGGGGAAAATGAGATAATTTAGTCAGGCTCCCTGGGCTCAGGTCTGGTTGGGGGTTGAGCAGCACATTTCTTGTAAACAAGTTGTGTGGGGGTGGAGTTAGTGCACATGTGCAACAATGTATCTTTTTAGTTTGTTGCTATTGTGCGTTCATTCCTGAGTTTGTGAAGCAGAGCTGGCTGGCAGAGCTCGCATCTAAAAATTGAGCATGTTTACTCTGCTAGCAGCTGCTCAGTTTTTCTTTTTGGACTTTGCCAGTGCAGTTGAGTTTCTGAGTTTCTCTTTGTACTGCCTAAGCTCATAGTGTTGTGTGTGCTGAATAAAGACTATTCCTTCTTCAACAAAGGCTCCAAGGACTTTTTTGCCAGTTACATAGCTCATAGACCTGCATGTGAAGGGTTTGTGAATGGGCTCAAGGGGTCTGTGAGCTCCAGACCCTAGCCCTAGCTCTACAGGGTTATAGGTACTCCTTCTAGTGATGTCATACACCATTAAGTGCTCCTGCAGTTTCTGTGTAGTAGTCTTGTGTAACAGCCCCAAACCACTCCTGTCCTGCTGTATCCCAAATCTGCAGTTTGATTTTTTTGACGATTAACTTCAATTATTCTTGTACCAAATTCAACATCAATTGTTTGAAGACAGACAGCTATAATTTTTTTTCCTGTAAACTGATGAAGCAAGCAAGATTTTCCTACTCCCATGTCCCCAATAATAATATATTTAAAGATGTAAGAGTAGTTGTATGGTGCAGTTGCCATGGTGGCACTGGGGGTTTGCTGGTGGCTGGGCAGCTTTCCGGGTGTGAGGGAGGCATCAGGATGAGGAAGAGGAGTGTGGATGTGGCAGGAGAGGGGGCCAGGGTAGTCAGCCCAGCCGAGGCCCTGGCAAGCAGGTGGGAAGACGTGCTGCGGCTGTAGCGGTGGCAGTGGTGACTGCTCCTGCGTCTCCCTCAGAGTCTTCCTTGGCTGGTCCAAGGGGGCGGTGCTCCCTGCACAGGGTATCCTGTCACTCTCACAATGGTCTGCTGGTATTTTGACTGACCTGTGCAGGCTGGGGAATAATGATCTTAGAGAAACCAACAGAGAGTTACAAACCTCATGTGGTAGTTTCCCTATTTCAATGAATGACTCCACACTTCTGTCTCTTCTTTTTAAAAAAAAAAAATTAATATAGAGTTTATAGTAGTTTTCTGAGGGAATGTTAGTTTGGTGAAAGTTATACTTATATTCCTTGAAGTTTCTATTACCTTCAAGTGTTACTTTTCGGTTAGGTAGTAATATAGGGAGGTAAAGAACAGAGACTCCTGTTAAGGAGAAGCAAGTTTCAGACACAAATGCAACCCATTGCCCTAGGATATGTATCAACGGACTCTCAATGCTTCATGCTGCTGAGAGTTTAGAGAAAAGAAATGTCCCCTGCAGGACAGTTGTCAAAGATTCAGTGATGAACAGTACCTTCAAGAAGTAGTAAGGGTGATTTGGGCTCTTTATGCAAATAATCAAAAACAAATAAACAAACAAAAAAACCCTATGAAGTTTTAAGGTATCATTACAGGCGTACATGACCATAAAAGATGGAAATCTATTGAATCTGACCTCTCTGAGATTATGTGTTATCTTAAGGCTTTCTAAAAATTTCACCTTTTATTTCAGGAAAAATACTAGTATTATGGTGCTGGGATATAGAGGACTGTACTCGGTTCTGGAGCAGGTGGGTAACTGCTCATATAATAAGTAACGTTCATTGGCCCAGTGTTTACCATGCTCAGTTCCAAGTAGGTTGTACATGGTCTACCTATTGATTCTCACAACCGCCTGTGAATTAGGGAATATTGTTTACTTCATTTGCAGGAATGGCCTCTGAGGCCTATTAAGTTTCACATATTTGCTCAAAGCACATGAGTATGTAAAAACATCTGTACTCGGATTAGTCCATGAAAGTCCCTGTTCCTAACTGTGATCTTAGACACTGTTAATAATTACTCAAATAAGGTAATTAAGAAGTAAATATGAAAGCATCTCTCTCCATTGCATGTAATTTCATTCCTTCCCAACAGTTTTAGTGCTTGGTATATATTCGCTAAATTAAAAAACATGTCAGCTGGTTTGGAAGGTTTACTTCTTGCTGGGTGAAACTTAGGTTCTCCCCATCATGAGGCCATGACTCAGGGCAGGACGGCAAGACCTTCCAGGTTTACACCTGCCTTTAGGCCCAAAGACTGTTGGACACAGATGCTGAGACAATCCATTTCTGATAGGTGAACCCCATCCCTCTTAAGTCACAATTTAGAAGATGGTTTAAAGCTTCCCTTTCCTTATCGACCTGGAGAATTCCTAGTCTGTTTACACTGGTGGACTCACAGCAATCCCTTACAAATTTTCTCCTCCCTTTGTTTTTAGGTCCTAGGTCTTGTGGTAGTTTCAGTTCCTCTCCTCAGGAGGTGGTTAGGGAAGTTTGCCTCTGAGCCTGAGTGTGGATGACAGAACTGACCTTGGCAAGTAATGGGGGTACCTGCAGAGTGTGCAGCTGGAGATGTGGGGTGTCAATCAGAGGGTCCCCCATCCCCTTCCTGCCCTCACCTCAGGGGCTACTCATGAGGTCCATTCCCCTGCAATGATGGCTGCTGGTGTCAGTGCAGGTACATGGAGGTATTGGCTAGTGTTTGCTTAGAGGAAAGGGAACTAGTAGCTCTGAGAGATGGTCAAAGAGGGCTGGGATTGCAAACCTCCAACAATTTCAACAAAGATCCTGCCAGCTGACTGTGTGTCTCTTCAAGAGGAGTGTCTGAAGGGCACCACTTCCTCTCACAATAAGTATGATGTGTTTCATTTTGTTTCATCCCCCAAGTGATTCTGGGGGGTTTCTTTGGAAGGCTCAACACTGGCAGGGCTGGTGACTCTGGAATAGTGAGTTGGTCCCAGGGAAGAGTGCAATGCATGTTTTGGCTGTAAGCAAAATGTGACACTTATCAGGAATTTCCTGTCATAGACAATCCTAGTACCCAACTGGGGATGATATAGAAAAATAGATACATAGATGTCGCCATGGCCACCAGGAGTCAGCATGGTCCAGGCTACAGTTGCTGTCCCCCAATATTCTCTTTTTAAATTGTAACATAGTTGATTATACATATGTGTTGTCCCCCCAATGTTCCCCCATGCACTGCACCCACATCCTTGCTTTACTTTACCTGTAAGTCTGTGTGTCTTGCACCAACTCTCAGGTTTGGGTCCCACCACAAGTCTCCAGATTTCTAACCTTATATAAAAGAGACATTTCCCCCCCCACACACACTTCTCACACAATACCATTTACAATGGTTCAAAAATGAGTTATTTGGGTATATATCCAATAAAACATGCACACAATGTGTACACTGAAAACTACAAATCACTGATGCAAGGAATCAAAGAAGCTCTAAATAAATGAAGATACCTTGTTTGTGGCAGAGGTGCTCAACATACTGAAGATGCCAGTTCTCCCCAAATTGATATACAGGTTTAACAATTCCTATTAAGATTTCACTAAGTTTTTTTTTTAGGTATAGCCAAGATTATTCTAAAATTTATATGGAAATGCAAAGGACCTAGAATATCTAAAACAATGTTGAAAAAGAAGAATAAAGAGAAAGAAATCAGTCTACCTGATGTCAAGACTCATTATAAAACTATAGTTGTCACGATTGTGTGATATGGGGTGGAGATATAGACATATAGATCAGTGGAACAGAATAACGAACCCAGAAAGAATCCCACACAAGTAAGCTAACTGGTTTTTGACCAAGTTACAAAAGCAATTCAATGGAAGGAGAATAAATAATCTTTTTAGCAAGTAGTGGTGCATCAATTGGATATGAATAGAAAAAAAAAAAAAAGAACGTCAACCTTAAACTTACACCTTACACAGAAATTACAATGGAACATAGTCTTACATGTATTACATAAAATGATACAGCTTTTAAAAGGTAACATGGAAACTATCTTTGGGACATAGGCCTTGGTGACAAGTTCTTAGATGTTACACTAAAGCACAATCCACACAAGAAAAAGAATCAATAAATTGGACTTTGTAAAAAATTTGCTCTGTGAAAGACCCCGTGAAGAGGTTGAAAAGATAAGCTATAGTCTGGGAGAAAATATTGGCAAACCATGTGTATAACAAAGGACTCATGTCTAAAATACTATATTTGAATAACACTCAAAACTCAAAAGAAAAAAAGAAACAATCCTATCAGAAAATGAGCATAAGACACAAGCAGTTATTTCACTGAAGAGGATATAGAGATGGCAAGAAAGCACGTAAAAAGATGTTTATTATCATTAGTGATTAGAAAAATACAAATTAAGACAATGAGATATCAGTATACATCTATCAGAACAGCTAAAATAAGCACTAAGTTATGACAGGGTGCAGAGAAACTGGATCTCTTAAACATTGCTGGTGGGAATCCAAATAATACAATAATTCTGGAAAATAATTTGGCAGTTTCATAAAAACAAACCAACAAACAAACCCCAAACCACACACACACATACACACAGACCCTGACCATACAACCCAGTGATTGAACTCCTGCGCTTTTATCTCAGAGGACTGAAAACCTATGTCCACACAAAAATGTATACACGACTGTTCATAGTAGCTTTCCTTACAACAGTCAAAAATGGTAGACAGCCCAAATGTCCCTAAATAGGTGCCACTGAATGCTATTCTATAATAAAAAAAGAATGAACTGTTTATGTAACACTTTGGATGGATCTCAAAGGCATTGTGCTGAGTGAAAAAAATGTCCAATATCAAAATGTCATGTGCTGTATGATTTCATTTATATAACATTCTCAAAATGACAAAATTACAGAGATGTAGAGCAGATTGCTGGTCTCCAGGGGTTGGAAATATTGAAGAGTGGGTGAGAATGGGAGAGAAGTGGGTGTGACTATAAAGGATTAGCAAGATCTCTGGAGTGATGGAACAGTTCTATATCTTGGTTGAAGTGATGATAACACAAATCTACATAGGTGACAAAATGACAAAGAATCAAGCACGCACTGTACTAATGTAAAATTCTTCAGTTTGAAATTGTGCTATAATGGTGTAAGATATAACCATTGGAAGAAGTTAAGTGAAGGGGACAGAGAATCTCTTTGTACCACCCTTGTAACTTCTGGTGAATCAATCTGTAATAATTTCAAAATAAAAAGTTAAAAAATAAATGAAGCATATTTAGAAAGTTTGAATATATATTTTAAATCTAGGTGACAGGTACTTAAGGGTTCATTATACATTCTCACTAATTTTATGTACATTGGGAAATTCCCAGAATAAATATTTTTTAAAAAATCCAAGGAATGGGCCAGACTTAGGGGAGGAGGAGAGGGTGGCTTTACTCTTAGAGCCACCAGGGGCAGTGTGGGTCAACAGCCGGGTTTGGGGGAGTCCCCTCTAGTCACTTCCCATATTCTGATCACATGATATAATCTAGCAGCTCATCTGGAATCCAAAATGACTTCCTCCTGGGCCTGACTTCAGGGGTCATCTCAGAGTCCTTCTAAGTAACATGAGCACATGGTGGCTAGGGGTCAAATCCAGATGTCTCTACTACAAGTAGCAAAAGCTTAGAAGTGTCAAATGCCCATTTGCTAACACTATTCAGTGGTAACTGCACCTGTGTTAGGGATCGTGCCAGCAATTAGGGTTATTGGGCCATATTGCTGTGTGTATATACACACACACATTCTGCCTCTCTAAGGTTAGTAGAAAAATTTAAATGTCCTTCCAAGTTTATCCATGCTGTTACAAATGGCAGGATTTCCTTCTTTTTAAAGGCTGAACAATACTCCATTGTATGAATGGCCACATTTTCTTTACCCATTCATTCCTCGATGGACATTTAGGTTTGTTAAAACAAAAACTTTAGATAAATGAAATTTATCAGAGTTTAATTGAGCAAAGAACAGTCTGTCAATTAGACAGGCCCCAGAACCAGAATAGATTCAGAGTGACTCTATGTATTTGGGTAAGATTTACAGACAGAAAAAGGAAAGTGGCCTACAGAAAATGGAAGTGAGGTACAGAACAGCTGGATTGGTTACAGCTGGGCATTCGCCTTATTTGAACATGGTTTGAACAGTAGGCTTCCAGTAATTGGATGAAACTTGGCTACTTGTTACAAGAGTAGGTTTACACCTGAAGTTAGGTTACAAGAGTAGGTTACAGTCTGTTTACACATCAAGTTAGGTTACAGTTCATATGTCTGAAGAAACCTTTAGGCCAAACTTAATTTAACAATTCCCCACTTTTGGTCAACCTCTCTAAATTGATATCCCTTTCTGCCACCATCGTAAATGGACTTATTTGGTCTCAAATCCCACTGGGAAATAGCAGAATGGGTTTTATAGGTGGAATCAAGGAAACAGGACAATAGAAAAAAACCTGATCAATATCAGGTTACTTTTTCCTAAGGGTTAGAGCAGAAGGTATTTTGTTGTTATGCTGGAACCTTCAGTTTTCAGGAGAGAGAGAGAGAGAGGAGAGAGAGAGAGAGAGAGAGAGAGAGAGAGAGAGAGAGAGAAATCTAGTCTGTTTTGAGATCTATCTGCTTCCTTAAAGTTTCAGTTTGATTATGTGGCACTTAACATGAATGACTCCATTTTGGTTTGGTCTTGTCTGTTGGGGACTGATGCAGAAGCTCAGTCCAAAACAAAGGCCTCCCATAATTTTGTTTAACAATTCCCCCTTTTTGATGAGGTTCTCACCCAAGTATGACCAAAACTTAGGGCACCAGCTGTACTCTCAGTTACCATCGCTTTGGGCTTCCAGTCTCAACACATCTTTCATAGGTTACGGTGTCCTCATGATTATGCATTTATTTGATTTTTTGTCATTCCAGTCAAAGAGAGATCGTTTGATGTTCACAGATGGCTGCACACAAACATTTAAAACTTTTGAGAGAATGCAGTGCACCAGGGAGATTATTATTACGACTATCAGGAGAATAATACCGAAAGTTTGGAGTATGCTCCTTAGCCATGGTCCCCATGAACCAAACCATCTAATAGATCAAATGATGAGGCAGACAAAGATTCTACCCATTCTGATCAAACAGCCTGTTTGTTAATTCCCTGTAACTGAGTTTCCATAATTCTAGAGGTATTTTCCCATGTGCAACAAGAAGTGTCAGCAGCTGCACAGATTTTTCCCTTTTCAGCCAGTAGATAATTGAGAGCAATTCTATTATCTAGTAAAACTTTAGCAAGAGAATTTAAAGAAGTCTGGTGTGCAACTATAGCTTTTGCAGTAGTATCTGCTATAGAGACTATTGTAAGGGATAATTTTCTAATTATTGCCTCATTTACATTTATTCCAAGCCATGAAAAAAACCTTACAAATGATGTCCATGTATGAGATTGGCTGCTAAATCCTCTACAAATAAAAGTATACCTTATAGGTATACACAAGGACCTTTTTCTAGTTCTATTGTTTATGGATACGTTACTTAAAATGGTAAAATAAGCAGTTGCTAGCCAAAGTCCGAGGCAAAGTTAATACAGGTTAAAAGAGCACTATAGTACCCTAGTGCATAAATCAATTTGCAAGAAATTCCTTTTAGGCTTTTGGTACTAACCCTGTCTTGTGATATACTTGTTGGTCCTGGTTCTTGTACCAATTACTGGGTTAAATCAAAATAGGGTTCAGAAATTTTACCATTAGTACAATTTGAACAGTTACATTAGGTATATTGCCAAAGTTACTCATTGGGTAAACCAAAGGATGCCCCAGGTCATGCAAAGATCTGTGTTTGGCATGACAGATTCAACACTCTGTCTAGTTACCAACAGAAGCTACTGACTGTAAAATTCTAATTACAGCATTATTCTGCTAAAAGAAAGAGGAAGTCAAATGAAAAAAAATAAGAGTAGAGTTTCATAATGGTAGAGGAGTCTTGATACATGATCTTGGAAAGGCTGCCCAAATCTAGGATGCTGTCCGCTTCTGAGGAGAAACTGCCCTGGTTAGCTTTATCTTAAGGTCTCCAACAGGTGTAAAGTTTCAAGACACTCAAGGGGCTCTCTTGAGTTGTGAGATGTGGTCCCAAATTAAAGGTCCCAAAGTTTTGCTGCAGTTTGGGTGGCAAGGGCAGTCTTTCTTGGATGCCATTTCCAAAAGATCCAATCTCCAGGATCTAAATCATGAAGGATTTGATCACACTCAGTCAGTGAACCATGAAAAGCTTCCTCTACCTGATAAGAATGCACTTTGGCATAATTCATTAAAGCTTTGCATCATTTAGTCATATCACAGTTTAGGAGAGTAGAAGATGCATGAGATTCTGTTACTAGGAGCATAAGCCTTCCAGTGAATATTTCATAAGGGGTCAACTTATGTTTGTCACTGGAAGTAGATCTGATTGTCATCAATCTATAATACCTTTGGCCAAGGCAATCCAGTCAATTCAATTAGCTTGGCTTAATGCTATTGTATCTGTAATACCTCATTTAACTGTTTTATACCTTGTCCAGTGAAGCAAATACCTCTATCACTGGAGATTTCTCCAGAAACGTCCCATGAGAGAAACACATTTTCTAATAACCTTTTAGCTACTGTTACAGCATAGGCCTTCCTGCGTGGAGAAGCTTCTGTACAAACAGAAGACACGTATTGACAATGGCAGTTGAATGAAATCCCTCCATAAATATTCGAATGGTCCATCAGGTAGCAGAAATGTACCTGAAGTTTTGATTGTCTTCTCAGGATTATGGGTTCAACAAACCAAATATTGGTCATAAACTATTTCAGCAATTTTAGAACAGTCACCACACCAATTTTGTCCCAGTAATCTGGATCAACCTCCCTCTGCTGGCTCAAAGACAGACAGGTTACTAATTGATATGTAAAGTTCCTAAAGGGCGTTTCAAGATGGCGGTGGCTGCAGTGGTTGGCGCGGAGTAGCTGAGGTGGAAAAGGCGGCCACTGGGCCTCAGGCAGCCGGGAAACTTGTGGACCTTCCTCTTGCCATCTCTTAAGGGAGGACCGCTGCTGCTGGCCGGTCGTGGGGGGTGACCGCCACTTTGCCCTCGGCAGGAGAGGCTGCCTCATTTACAGGCAACAGCTTTGAAGTGTGGAGCAGGAAAAGAACTGTTTCTTAGCTGCAAAAGTGAGTCTCTAAACAGGGAACACGGCGCCAGGGCTGCTGTGGATGCAGACAGGATCCCGGAGGCCGGGGCCGCGCTGAAGGCGGCCAGCTGCCCTATTCAGGATTCGAGGTTTTAGGCGGGCATTAAAGAAGATTCCTGGGAGCGCCCGAGCCGCGCCGCGACTGAACAGCCCGAGGTGACAGCGGCCGAGAATGGGGAAGGCGGCAAACCAGAGGCAGAGAGTGAGCGCCCGACCTGGCACAACCCTGTGAGTGACCCCTGGACCAGCCCTGTTTGGGGGGCTGACGGCCACCCGGCTCCCACCTGCATCACCGGGTCACTCACTGCCCGGGGCTGCCTCCATTTTCCCAGGTGCTCGCAGCTCCGCCTGGCTCGGCCCTCACTGAGCCTTCCCACTTGCTTGGCCCGGCCTGGGGCTTTCCGGAGCCTGCGGGCCGGCCTCCCCTCCCACTCCCTCCACGGTTCTCTGGCGGGCTGGTGGCGGGGGCGTCCCCGGCCAGTGTCGGGAGGGCAAAGAAGTACGGGCGGGCCGACTGTCACTCCACCACACCCTGGACTCCGGCCCCCAGTAAACTTCCTGTTACTGGGAGGCAGTTACCATCTCTGTGGCCACCAGTTCAGAAAAAAGCCTAACGAATTTCTAGTTGGGAATAGTGCGGTAGGAGAGTTCTCAGTTCCGCTTGAACCTGCCGGAGAGCAGGCTGCAGGCGGGCGCTAGACTCGGTTTATACCGGGGGCATACAAAGGTGAACAAGACCCGAGAAAGATCTACATAGTGCTACAAAGGCACCGAGAGCGACCGGTCGTCTGTGCCTAGCAGAAACCTGGTAGACTTCCTGGGCGAGGCGGTGCTGAGCAGGGTCTTGAAGGCCCAGCTGATAGACGAGGGTTGCAGAAGACACGACCCAGCCCAGCACAGTGCGCACAGAGTGGGGAGACATGGGGCCAGGGAGGCGGAGACTCAACAGAAACCACACACCCTGTGGGGTCGCCACTGCACGATCCAACAGCCTGGGCCAGAGCACACGGAACAGGGAGAAGTCCTGCACAGGAAGTGAAAGCTCAACAGCGATCACACACCCTGTGGTACGTGATCTACCAGCCCAGCAGAGTCCAAGCTGACCAGAAAGGTGGCTGCCCGGAGAAGCCCAAGACCCGAGGCAACCACACACACAAGGCACTAGAGGCCAACTGAGCAGTCACGGAGGGAGCCATACGAAATTGGCAACCAAAGCAACATCCTAGTTAGTTATTAGTCTCAAACCGGTGGACTGTGAAACCCCCTGCCACAATGAATAAACATCAAAAAAAAAAAGATACCAGAAATACAAAAAATAAAGAAAGTACACCACCAAAACTTAATAAATCTCATACTCTAGATCCTATAGAACAAGAAGCCCTTGAAATGACTGACAAGGAATTTCGAGTGATAATTTGAAGGAAACTGAATGAAAAACAAGAAAACACAGCTAGACATCATGAGGAAATGAGGAAAAGTATACAGGATCTGAAAGAGGAAATGTACAAAGAAATCAATGTCCTGAAAAAAAATGTAGCAGAACTTGCTGAACTGAAGAAGTTATTCAGTGAAATAAAAAACAAAACGGAGAGTTTAACCAGCAGGCTTGTCGAAGTTGAAGAGAGACCCTCCGAACTTCAAGATGGGCTATTTGAAATAACACAAGCAGACAAAAAGAAAGAAAAAAGAATCAAGGACATTGAAGAAAATCTGAGAGAGATATCAGACAACCTTAAGCGCTCAAATATCCGAGTCATGGGTATTTCAGAAGGGGAGGAAAATGGAGATTCCATTGAAAACATATTCAAAAAAATAGTGGCAGAAAACTTCCCAGGTATAGGAAAAATCACAGATCTTCAGGTCCAGGAAGCTCAACGATCTCCAAACGTATTCACCCAAAAAGGCCTTCTCCAAGACATGTTATAGTCAAATTGGCAAAACTCAGAGACAAAGAGAGACTCTTAAAAGCTGCAAGAGAGAAGCGTCAAATCACCTATAAGGGAGCCCCAATCAGGGTAACATCAGACTTTTCATCACAAACCCTAAAGGCTAGAAAGGAATGGGATGATATTTTCAAAATACTAAAAGACAAAGATTGCCAGCCAAGAATATTCTACCCTGCAAGGCTATCCTTCCGAAATGAAGGGAAAATAGTATATTTCTCAGACAAACAAAAACTGCGGGAGTTCACTGCCACACGACCACCCTTACAAGAAATCCTCAAGGGAGTACTGGGTTTGGTTCCTGAAAAATAACTACCACTGCCATAAAAACCCAAGAAAAATCAATACCCACTAGTATAATAAAAATGTCATTCATGAAGAGAAAACAAGCAAACAAAAACGCTATCTACAACCTAAGGAACCAACAAACTCAGAAACCAAAAAGTAAATCAGAAAGCAAGGAACAAAAGACACCTAAGAGAACCAAACAACCAATAAAATGCTAGGAATAAATCAACACCTTTCAATAACAACTCTTAATGTAAAAGGCTTAAATTCCCCAATCAAAAGACACATGGCTGACTGGATCAAAAAAAGGAGGACCCAACTATATGCACGGGCAACCAAAGGAAAAATAAACAAATGGGATTATATCAAACTAAAAAGCTTCTGCACAGCAAAAGAAACAATTAACAGAGTTAAAAGACAACCAACAGAGTGGGAGAAAATATTTGTAAAATATACATCTGACAAAGGATTAATATCCAGAATATATAAGGAGCTCAAATAACTTTACAAGAAGAAAACAAGCAACCCAATTAAAAAAATGGGCAAAAGAGCTAAGTAGGCATTTCTCTAGAAGATATACAAATGGCCAACAGACATATGAAAAAATGCTCAACATCACTCAGCATCCAGGAAATGCAAATCAAAACCACATTGAGATACCATCTAACCCCAGTTAGGATGGCTAAAATCCAAAAGACTCTGAACGATAAATGCTGGCGAGGTTGCGGAGAAAAAGGAACTCTCATCCATTGTTGGTGGGACTGCAAAATGGTGCAGCCTCTATGGAAAATGGTATGGAGGTTCCTCAAACAATTGCAGATAGATCTACCATACAACCCAGCTATCCCACTGTTGGGAATATACCCAGAGGAATGGAAATCATCAAGTCGAAAGTATACCTGTTCCCCAATGTTCATCGCTGCACTCTTTACAATAGCCAAGAGTTGGAACCAGCCCAAATGCCCATCATCAGATGAGTGGATACAGAAAATGTGGTACATCTACACAATGGAATACTACTCAGCTATAAAAACGAATGAAATACTGCCATTTGCAACAACATGGATGGACCTTGAGAGAATTATATTAAGTGAAACAAGTCAGGCACAGAAAGAGAAATACCACATGTTCTCACTTATTGGTGGGAGCTAAAAATTAATATATAAATTCACACACACACACACACACACACTCACACACACACACACACACACACACACACACACACACACACACACACACACACACAAAACCGGGGGGGGGAAGAAGACATAACAACCACAATTACTTGAAGTTGATACGACAAGCAAACAGAAAGGACATTGTTGGGGGGGAGTGGGGGAGGGAGAAGGGAGGGAGGTTTTGGTGATGGGGAGCAATAATCAGCCAAAATGTATATCGACAAAATAAAATTAAAAAATAAAATAAAATAAAATAAAAGCTGTGAACTCCACCCTATATTTGTATCATAAAAAAAATAAATAAAAAAATAAAGTTACTAAAAAGCTGCTGGAGGGAGAAGGAATGTTTGCTAAATCAAGCCTTTGTTAGTGGATCACTTTATTGTCTAAATAGAATGTCATCTGACTTGTTTTTACTGAATGTTACCATCTTCTATTGTAAAAACTTGTTAAACTGTACTTAGCAAAACCCCACCTATGTCTCTTCCTGTAACTTCTTGGTCTGGAGAATAAATGCAGGAAGAGAACCCCAATTCACGCTTAATTTCCCAAAATGGAAGAAATGCCTCATGCTTGAGGAAGTTCTGGGATATTAACCCCTTTCTGGGGCTTCTCACTGCTCAAAAGAGATGGGCGTAATCTTTGGCGGCTCCGTCACCCAGGGGAAAAGGGGTGACAAATACGTGGGAGGCAAAGCAACACATTGTTTAGCCAAGACAAGGTGTGCACATATATTTTAAATTTTTGTACAATGCATATGGAAATATAATAGATCCATCTTCTATACAAGATAATACTATTTAGCCATAAAAATATATGGAGAACTGATGCATATTCCAACATGGATGGACCTTGAAAAATCATGCTTAGTGAAAGGAACCAAACAAAAATGGCTAGCTATTGCACGATTGTATAAGAAATATCCAGAATAGGTAAATTCATAAAGGCAGAAAGGATAGAGATTATCCTCAAAGTCTGCCATGTTGATGGTGAGAGGGATGACATTGAGAATGGGAAACACAGGAAACTATTTCAAACATAAAGAAACAGGAGGTGCTTCCTGAATAGAGACACGGTTTGCTGACTTCTCAGTGATGTGAAGACATCTACTAGGTGCAGCTGAGATCTGTAAAAATTGCCCTTTCTTATTGGTAAAACACAATGGAAATAAGAATGATGGGCTCGCTCATGTTCTGAAGTCACTTGTTATAATCATATTGTTTCTGTTTCGGGCTCTGATAACAGCCCCTTTCCCCACCCCAGCTTTCCCATCATCACTCTGAGCATCAGCGGGTGATGAGGGGACAGCACAACCAAGTACACACCTGGGGGACCCTCAGGGGAGTCAGCAGGTCTGTGTCCTGGTGGTGTCAAGGGACATGGGGCCAGCAGGGGGCGATGTGGGGCTGTCTGAGAGGATGAATGTGTCTGGCCCTGCCAGCTGGGAAACCCCTCAGGAGGTGGGAGGGAGCTGAGCAAACAGCTGTGACGTGATGTGACCGCAGTTGTCAGCACCTCCCGGGACACACAGGCCATCGGGGGCCAGGCTGTCTCACCCCAGGGGGCCTGGTTCGGTGAAATCCTCATCCTCCCTGTTCTCCTCCAGGCAGCAGAGACTTTGCCCAGGGCTGAGGGGCGCTGGAGGTGGTCAGGGTGCAGGGATGTATGTGAATGTAGAAACTTCTCCCCACTGGGACTTGTAGAGACTAAAAGGGAATTAGGGGACCCCAATGTCCATGCTGGAGTCTTGGGATGTGGATCTCCTGAGCACCTGCACCGTGACCTGGGTCCCTCTCCTCATTGTCCTCCTCATTCTCTGCCCAGGTGAGGCCAACCTGCTCCGGGTGGAAGGCTCCATGGGGGCCTTAGCCACCTCTGCTCCACTCCTTCACTTAATTGGCTCATTGTTCTCCCTGTCTCTGCCTCTTCCAGTGTCTGTGGCCCAGGTAGGGCTGAATCAGCCTCCCTCCATAACCATGTCT
Source organism: Cynocephalus volans (assembly GCF_027409185.1). NCBI lineage: Eukaryota > Metazoa > Chordata > Mammalia > Dermoptera > Cynocephalidae > Cynocephalus > Cynocephalus volans. Next base: position 206,293,208 of record NC_084461.1, read on the forward strand.
CCAGGTCAGATTGTCACAGACACCTGCAATGGGAACAACAACAATGTTGTCAACCTGAGCACAGCACCTGCAGAAGCACCCGGGACATGTTCCCAAAGTCCTGACCCACAGGAATAAGTGACCCTCAGGAATCTCATAAACATTTCCTGGCTCCAGGTCAGGCAACTTGGCCTCCCTGAGCACTTTTTGGCTACAACCTGGGAACAAGGCTGGTTATCACTAATTAGCACAGAGCAGGACAAAATTGATGCTTGCATTGTGTTGGAAGCCTATGGAGAAATCAGACAAAAACCACGAGCTTCCTCCTGCCTAGTCACTACCCCAAGCACAGTGGTACGATGGACCTGTCAGAGGATGTAGGCTGGGCTCATGATGGGAAATACTGGGGGTTTGAAGGGGCTCTTAACTAAAGGGTCTCTTTTTAGTTGGGACTGCTAACAAAACAATAAATCTAGTTAGGCATGATTAGAATTACTCATTTTGCAGATGTTTATATCCAGCCTAATTCTAAGTGTGCTTGAATCTGTTTGATTATAGGCATTACATATACTGATTGACAAAGACAATGAAAAACAGACAGGCTAGATACGTTTACCTAACCTTTGATTTATTTTCATAAAAGATTTGATAAAAAGTAATGCCTGGAATTACTAAAGGACTATTCGCTTACTCGTCTTTTTCCTAACAATCTTCTAATTTCGTGTAATGATCGATCACGTCGATTATCCATCATTAAAGTGTAGATTGGCTCCTTTGTGTTGTCATTAGCACTAAAAGAATGATGCCTGTTGCCAAACTCAGGTCTGGGTGTCCGCCCCACTGAGAAGGAAAGAAAAAAAACCTGAGAAGTCAAATGGTTAGTGTTAAAAAAGCAGATGTATCTAGCTGAAGGAGATGGTAGACTATCCCAACTCAAAGATTTAGACTTTCTGAGGGGTTTTTAAAGGAGGGGTTGAGGGAATGGAATGTGGAAGGTGAAAAGCAGGAGAGAAGGAGATGTGAGTTATGAGGGGTCCTTGTCTATGGGTGAGGTACAAGGTCTCATCAAGGCCGCGTGTGCTTTCTGTTCTCATCTTTGCTGTTATCTCAGGACCCTGCAAGATTTTGATTTGCGCTGGTGTCCTTGGCTGGTGCCCAAGGTCAGCTTCCAGTCATTTGACCATGATCATTTCTGAAAACTTGACAAGTTTCAAAGAAAGAACTGTTAGTTTTGCAAAGTACGAACTAGCTTCTTGGCCTTGTTTTCCCACTTAGTGAGAAAGATAAGAAAGTCAGGGGATGGGAAGAAAGAGTGGAGAGAAAAAAAACTGTCCTTTTAAAATCCAACCCCCACCCCCCCAGCCCAGGCAGTTTTAGGTCCCAACATGGGCTCACTCCTGCTCACTCCAACACCCCAACACAATTTCCTTCCTTAATTTCCAGTTCGCATCTTCTCAATTGTGGCTCTACAGCCTCATCTCACCGGTTCCTACCAATCCCTAAACTCTAGTCTACGAGGAGAATTAAAGGTGCCCATGGTGACACATACGGAGTTAACTCCCCACAGAGGGTCTGTGCTTGACAGGGATTTGGGGCACAGAAGCCTCACCCTGAGGGGTGATATCGAATATGTCACTTTTATTAGTAATAAAAATGAGCTAGAAGGAAGGATGAGAGAAGAATGCTCCAGGTTTGGTAACAACATTTACCAAGAAGAGAAGAGAAGAAAATTTGGTTGTTCATCATAGCAATTGAAATAAGTTTCATTTGGCCTAAGCATGGCAGATCTCAGGGCTCAGGACAGGGGAAGCCACTCTAGATGCATCTGGATGAGAGAAAGGGAGGACGTGTACAGATCATTAAGATGCCACCTCCAGGAAGTGAGCACTCCACTGCAGAGGCCACGTGCCGTCACCGAAACATCCTCGTCTGGCATTTATGATGAGCTCTCCAGCTGCAGAGTGGAGAATGGATTGAAGGGTAAACTGAGGCAACACCTGAGACAGAGAGACTAGGTGACAGAGGCGACACTTAATGGGGAAACAACAATGTCTTTTGCTAGGTTAGTGAAACTGAAGAAGGAAAACGAGCAATTTAAGATCAACACAGAGGTGTAATGGGCAAGATTCGAAGATTGAGTGTCTTTTGTGATTAAGGAAAAGACAAAAATCTGTGATGACTTCCATGTGTCTGGCTGAACATTTGGATGGATTCTTTACCCATCTGAAAGGTGGGCACTGGAAACAGTCCCATACCTAGGCCGAATCCCAATGTGGGGACAAAATAGCTCCTGAGTCCCAAGCATTACACCAACTAGAAACAAACAAAAACAATCCTAATGAAAGAAACTCGACCTCTCTGACTCCTTGACCAGGAGGCTGGCCTTCAGGACGACCGGACCAGATCACTCACATCTTCTCCCTTAACACCATCATTATGACCAGAGAAGGCTTGTCTGATTGGTTTGAGAAACACAGGGGCCATCCCTGTTTGATGTTGGGGTCAAACACTAACAACATGCTGGAAGATTTAGGCTCCACCGAGGAGCGGAAAAAACAGGAGGTTTGCTAAGTGGTCCCAACACGTGCCTCAATTTTCACTCCACCCTCATTGCTAGTTCATGTTGGCTCATGGCCTGTGAATGTTGGGAGATGAGCAGGGGACAGAGGCCAAGTAGTTCTACTCTTACAAAGCTAAAGCTTCGACTTTCTCACCTTTCTAACGTCCGTGCAACAAATCAATCCAAGGCCAACTAACACCCTCTCCCAGCTATGAGACACTGATTTGAAATTCTGTAGTCTCAGGAGAGGTAAAAAACAGAAAAAAAAAATATTCACGATGGCCTTTTCTTCCCAGTCGTAATAAGGAAGATAGAGAAGGCTGAAGAAACCAGTGACATCACTGCCCCCCATCACCTGTGTGTCTCCTCCACCTGTCCCCCCTCAGGTGAGGACAGACCCAGGGACTTAGCACCAGCACCTCTCCCTCTGACATACCCCTTGCGGGACTCCCTGCTGCTCTCATCCCAACACGACTACTCCCCAGGTCACCTCTGCTGAGAGTCTCCCCCTCATGGGGTCCTGGTCACAGTGGTGCTATCTCAGTCACCCTCCTCTTCTGTGTTCTGGGGGCTGGGATCAGAGTTAGCCTGGCTCTGAGTCAGCTGTGACTCTATCTCTTAAGGGCACAATGCCAAACATTAAGAGCCCTGGTTGGACTCTCCTGTTTCCCCACCTTGAACTCTCCTTCTCAGTGTCCTCCATGGGGTGCTCTGTCACTACTCAGTCATGAGATATATTCTCAGTGCCAGGGCCACTTCATTTCTTAAATAATTCACTCTTAGTTTGGCATCTCCTTTCCCAACTCATAGGCTGATGACCCCAATAATTCATCTATAGTCCACTGTCCTATAACAAGCAGAGAAAAAAGACTCAACAAAAGTAATATCTTTTTATTTCTTGAGAATCACTCCAGGAACTAAGAAGAGAAATCACTGAGCTTAAATAGAGGCCACTCATAGATAGGGAAAGGGAATGTCTTTGGGCATCTCAATGGATAACCTACTAAGGTATAAGAGTATAATTTTTAAAATGATAAGCATATTATTTTCATAAAATAGAGAATGAACATGTGTCAAATATTTTATTCTACTGATAGGTCAATAAGACCAGTAAGATGGTAAATCTTTGCCAATGAACATTTTAAAAACACATTATTTATAATCTCACTCCTCAGTATAAAACTTTTGTTTTCCTTAACCCACCATTCGGAGTGCTTGATCCTGACAGATCAGGATGACATGGGACCTGGGCAATGGACAGAAGAGTGGGAAGGCAGGGCTGCCCCAGAGGATGTCTGGTCACCAGGTCACAGGATGGTGTGTCTAGGTCTGGACACCAGGGGGTGTGCGGGAGCCATTCCTGAGGAGTCTGGAGGTGATCAGAGTTGAAACCAGCCTCCTGGCCCTGCCTGGTGCCATCTGCTCAGGGCTCACTGCTGTGACCTCCCCACCTCCTGGGCCCACATGGCCCTATCCATGCCCAAGCCCCAACATCCTCAGACACAGGGGCCTGACTCAGGGCCCAGTGTGGTGTCAAAGAGCTGGGGGGAGGGAGGGTCTCATTTGCATGAACGGACCCTCCCCCTGTCAGAGTATGAAGAGGGGAAGCGAGAGATGTGGGGAAGCTCTGCTTCAGCTGCGGGGCCACAGAGACAGGACTCGGGGACAATCTCCACCATGGCCTGGTCCCCTCTCCTCCTCACCCTCCTTGCTCACTGCACAGGTGACTATCTACTGGGCCAGGGAAAGGACCTTGGGAAGACCATGGGGCCCTGCTGTCTCCTCTTGTCTCTAGACCAGAATCACCATGTCTGTGTCTCTCCCACTTCCAGGGTCCTGGGCCCAGTCTGTGCTGACTCAGCCACCCTCAGCGTCTGGGGCCCTGGGCCAGAGGGTCACCATCTCCTGCACCGGCAGCAGCTCCAACATTGGTAGGTATGATGTGCACTGGTACCGGCAGCTTTCAGGAAAGGCCCCCAAACTCCTCATCTATGAAGACAGCAAACGGCCCTCGGGGATCCCTGATCGCTTCTCTGGCTCCAAGTCTGGCAGTTCGGCCTCCCTGACCATCACTGGGCTCCAGCCTGACGACGAGGCTGATTATTACTGTCAGTCCTATGACAGCAGCCTTGGTGTTCACACAGTGCTCCAGGCCAGCGGGGAAGTGAGACAAGAACCTGCCGTCTGCCCAGAGATGGGGCTTCCCGGTGCGGCCCCCACCGACGGCCAAGCCAGCTGCTTCCTTTCTTTGTTTCTTTTGCCTAAAACTGGGGTCTGAGGCCCACTTAATATAACTCTGTCTAGAGGGACTGTTCTCCTCTTGAATTCTGTCCCCTAACCTGTCCTTGGTAGCAACATATGGTCTGATATTCCTAAATCAAGCAGAAATCTCTGCACACCAGGCACAGGCTGCCCTGGAAACAGAGGCCATGAGGGATGCTTTAATCTGCTGGGGTTTTCCTAGCAAGACTGGGGCCTTCACCACTCATGACCTGTAATTTATTTTCTCAAAGTTCTGGAGGCTGGAAGTCCCAGGTCAAGGTGCCTGCAGATTTGTTTTCTCCTGAGGCCTCTCTCTTTAGTCTGCAGACGTCCACCTCCTCTCTCAGTTCTTTCATGGCCTTTTCTCTGTGTGGGCACAGCTTAGTTTTTCTCACCCTTTTTATAGGGACGCCAGTCCTAGTGCACTAGGGCCCCACCCTAATGATGTCAGTACTCTTGATTAGTGTCTTCTAGGTCCTATCTCTACATATAATCACACAGGGATCAGGGGTTTGACATATGAAATTGCAGGGGGCACAATTCAGTCTATGACAAGGGACATAGAGTGTGGCTGTGTCTGACCCAGGAAAGTCATCATCCCACAGGTCATCCGTCAACACCATTTACTGAACACCTACTACATGCCAGGATTGAGATGGGATCATTAGGTCAGGAAACAGTATAAACAACATGGGAAGTGTCCAAGCCCCTAGGGAGCTGGTTAAGTCAGGGCAAAGAGTGAGGACCAAAAAGTAAAGATATGAGTAAGAACAAGAATTGTGTGAGGAAAATAAAGAAAGTTGAGATTAGCAAGGTGTGGGAGGAGCCTTAGAGATGCTGGCAAGGAAGATATAGAGTCTGAAGAAGTTTATGAAATCCAGCTGCTACATAGTCCTGCATGAGGAACAGAGCATGAGGTGCAGAATAGTCCTGTTCTGCATGTTTCAGAGTAGCCAGTACTGAGGAATGGGGTGTGGTGAAGAGAGAAACTGAGGCTGGGCTCTTAGACACTGTATTGGTGTGAGTGAGCTGCAGCCAACTTAGAGACCATTATCAACTGTACCCTGCTGATGCAGAATTATTTATAACAGACATTTTCAAGAAATAAGATGAGTTCCAGACAAATGATATTACTTGCCAAGAGTTCTAGAAATCCACACCTCTGAATTACTCTCAAAAAATCTGATGAAAATTTGACCTGTGCCTGTTAAAATTTCCAAATATTGTTAGAAGAATAAAACTTAAGGAATGAATTCAGTCCCCTCACGCTCAATGGTGTCCCCATGTTAGAAAACTTTGTCTTTGGAAAGCACAGTATCCCACTGTTTCCACCAGATCAATTAATACAATGCACAGGGAATAGGATTTTGGCACTGGGTTGTGTTTCAATGTTTGCAGAAGTTTATTTTATGTAACAAAACACTATAACACCTACTTTGCAATATCTTCCATTTTCCCTATGAGAAAAAGGAGCCAACAGCACTGGACAGGCCAAGGAGACTGAGACCTGGCTTCAGACTGGACCAAGGCCTTAGAGCAGGGGGTCTGTAGTCCTGCTGGGCAGAGTCAAGGCTGCTAGGTCAACTCATCCCTCTTTCAGTTGTCCCTGTGGGTAATGTGAAGATTGTGCTGGGAATCAGGTGTTAGAAAGTGCTTGTTATGCCACAGGACAGACTCCTGTAGAAGACTAAAAACGTTATTAGAAATCAAAATGTGATGGAATGCACCTAAAGAAGAATAAATGCCATACTTCAGAGATTGGGAGGAAGGAAGGACTCACTGCATTGGTTCACATTAGAAGAAGTTGCTGACACAGCCATGGGCAGCCCCCTCCCAACAGACGGCAAGAGCGCATAAGACTTCATGAGACAAGAGTAGGGTGCTGCAGATACCATTGCCATATGGTGGTCCAACACAGCCACAACCACAGCCACTGCCACTGCAAGGGTGGCTAACAGCCACAGTAGCAGCCAATGCCACTGCAGCATCCATCACCACTGTGCAGGTGGCCCATCAACCACTTGACTGCGTTAGCAGCGGGAAAGTCATCATCGGAGTCTGGGGAAAGAGGTGAGTGACTACAAACCTGCAACTCAGTGGCCAAACCCACAGGGGGAATTGTGCCGCTACACACAGTAGAACACCTGGGGGTAGGAGGTATGCGCACAACCCACACAACTGCCTTGATCCAGGGAGAGACACATACATGGAACCCACCAAGTGTGTAGAAATCCACAATACCCAAATAGAGTAAGGAAGAAAATTCCCATCCCCACCAACCCATCCCCCAACTGGGGGAAGCAAGGACCCAAGAGAAACCTCTGCCTGTAGGAAAGAGGAAATAAAATCTACCCAGAGTCACCCATTCAACCTGATGAGCTCAAGTGTACCCCAGTGCACCCATCAGGGAAATGGGATGCTAGCTGGTGTGCCAAAAAGCCCACCCAGGGATACACACCTAAGCCAAAGAGTGGCAGGGCATCCAGGTGCTTCTCACAAGAATTTGAGAGCTTGCCTACATACTCAACCAACCAACACAGTGTCAGTAACCTCACCAAAGAATCACCAAGTGCCCCAGTGCCACATCCATGGAGGCAGTAACATGCGACTCCAGCAGTGAAGATGAGCAAAGCACCTACACAGAGACCACACTACAGCATCGACCTGGAATCGATTGAAAACACCACACTCAATGGTCAATATGAAACACATCTACAGGAGGCAGTCTGTCTCCTCCCACTGTAAACTAATAGAAGGAGCAACTGCTCTACCAAATAACCAGACATCAATATGCAAATATTAGAAATAAGAAAAAACACGAAAAATGATACCACCAAAGTAATACAATAATTCTCAAGAACCAGAGTGCATATAGCAGGAAACCCTTGAAAGGAATGAAAAGGAATATTCAGCAACAATCTTAAGGAGACTCAATGAGATACAAAAAGACTCAGACAACAAAATAAAATGAGAAGGAGTAAGTTTACATGAGATTGATAGCATAAAAAGTAATGTAGCAGAACACCCGGGACTGAAGGATTCATTGAACAAAACAAAATAGAGCTTAAGCAGCAAGTTAGAGCATGCCCTGGTACGTAGGCAGGAGCCAAGGGCAAGATTCCCCCACCTGATAGAAGGCCAGAGGATGTGCAGGGAACAAGGCAGGAGCTGTGGGCAGCCTCCCCTGCTCCACTGAAGGTAGGAGCATGCCACAAGCACCACTTCTGTGTGGGTGAATCACTATAGCCACTGCTTCAGCCACTGCCACTACAAGAGTGGCTCACCACCACAGTAAAAGACACAGCCACCATGCAGGCAGCCTGCTGCCACTTGACTGCATTGACACCAGCAGAGCCATCAGCACAGCCAAGAAAAAAAGAGGAAGTCTTTCTCCTAAACACCCAGAGCAGAAAAATAGAAAAGGCAACTGCTCTACCAGATAATCATACATCGACACAGAGATACTAGAGATATGAGAAAAGAAGACACAGATTTTCTAACATTTTCATTCCAAAAAGATCCTCTCTGAGATACATTATAGTCAAACCAGCTAGGCTGAAATACAAAGAGAGAATCCCAAAAGCAGCTAAAGAAAAATGTCAAGTCACTTATAAGGGAGCCCCCATCAGACTCACAGCAGAGTTCTCCAGAGAAATCCTACAGGCAAGATGAAAATTGGTTGATTTATTTAAAACACTTACAGAGAAAACTGCCAGGCAAAAATACTATGCTCAGAAAGACTATCCTTCAGAAATGAAGGAGAAATCGTGTGTTTCTCAGACCGAGAAAAACTATGGGAGTTCACGACCACAGGACCATACCTACAGGAAATCCTACAGGGAGTCCAGCATCTGGATTCCGAAAAATGATAATCAATATCCTTAACACACAAGAAAGAGCAAAAGTCACTAGTAGAACAAAAGTGCAAACCACAAAGAGAAAGAAACTCCATCTTACCACCTCCAAAATCCAACAAACACTAAATACAAACAATACAGCAACACATACGAAAAATTATTCATCACGATCAAGTGGGATTCATCCCAGGGATGCAAGGTTGGTTCAACATACGCAAATCAATAAATGTGATACACCATATTAATAAACTCAAACACAAGGACCATATGATCATCTCTATAGATGCTGAAAAAGCATTTGATAAAGTTCAGCACTCATTCATGACAAAGACCCTCTATAAGTTAGGTATAGAGGGAAAGTATCTCAACATAATTAAAGCCATATATGACAAACCCACTGCCAATATCATCCTGAATGGGGAAAAGCTGAAAGCTTTTCCTTTAAGAACAGGAACTAGACAAGGATGCCCACTCTCACCACTCCTATTCAACATAGTGTTGGAAGTACTAGCCAGAGCAATCAGAGAAGAGAAGGAAATAAAGGGCATCCAGATTGGAAAAGATGAAGTCAAACTGTCCCTGTTTGCAGATGACATGATCCTATATATCGAACAGCCTAAAACCTCTACAAAAAAACTGTTGGAATTGATAAATGATTTCAGCACAGTAGCAGGATACAAAATCAACACACAAAAATCAGTAGCATTTATTTTCTCCAATAGTGAACATGCAGAAGGAGAAATCAAGAAAGCCTGCCCATTTACAATAGCCACCAAAAAAATAAAATACTTAGGAATTGAGTTAACCAAGGAGGTGAAAAATCTCTATAATGAGAACTACAAACCACTGCTGAGAGAAATTAGAGAGGATACAAGAAGATGGAAAGATATTCCATGCTCTTGGATTGGAAGAATCAACATAGTGAAAATGTCCATACTACCCAAAGTGATATACAAATTCAATGCAATCCCCATCAAAATTCCAAAGACATTTTTCTCAGAAATGGAAAAAACTATTCAGACATTTATATGGAACAATAAAAGACCACGAATAGCCAAAGCAATGCTCAGCAAAAAAAATAAAGCTGGAGGCATAACACTACCTGACTTTAAGCTATACTACAAAGCTATAATAACCAAAACAGTATGGTACTGGCATAAAAACAGACACACTGACCAATGGAATAGAATAGAGAATCCAGAAATCAACCCTCACACTTACTGCCATCTGATCTTTGACAAAGGCACCAAACCTATTCACTGGGGAAGGGACTGCCTCTTCAGCAAGTGGTGCTGGGATAACTGGATATCGATATGCAGGAGAATGAAACTAGATCCATACCTCTCACCGTATACTAAAATCAACTCAAAATGGATTAAGGATTTAAATATACACCCTGAGACAATAAAACTTCTTAAAGAAAACATAGGAGAAACACTTCAGGAAATAGGACTGGGCACAGACTTCATGAATACGACCCCAAAAGCACGGGCAACCAAAGGAAAAATAAACAAATGGGATTATATCAAACTAAAAAGCTTCTGCACAGCAAAAGAAACAATTAAAAGAGTTAAAAGACAACCAACAGAGTGGGAGAAAATATTTGCAAAATATACATCTGACAAAGGATTAATATCCAGAATATATAAGGAACTCAAACAACTTTACAAGAAGAAAACAAGCAACCCAATTAAAAAATGGGCAAAAGAGCTAAGAAGGCATTTCTCTAAGGAAGATATCCAAATGGCCAACAGACATATGAAAAAATGCTCCACATCACTCAGCATCCGGGAAATGCAAATCAAAACCACATTGAGATACCATCTAACCCCAGTTAGGATGGCTAAAATCCAAAAGACTATGAACGATAAATGCTGGCGAGGCTGCGGAGAAAAAGGAACTCTCATACATTGTTGGTGGGACTGCAAAATGGTGCAGCCTCTATGGAAAATGGTATGGAGGTTCCTTAAACAATTGCAAATAGATCTACCATACGACCCAGCCATCCCACTGTTGGGAATATACCCAGAGGAATGGAAATCATCAAGTCGAAGGTATACCTGTTCCCCAATGTTCATCGCAGCACTCTTTACAATAGCCAAGAGTTGGAACCAGCCCAAATGCCCATCATCAGATGAGTGGATACGGAAAATGTGGTACATCTACACAATGGAATACTACTCAGCTATAAAAACGAATGAAATACTGCCATTTGCAACAACATGGATGGACCTTGAGAGAATTATATTAAGTGAAACAAGTCAGGCACAGAAAGAGAAATACCACATGTTCTCACTTATTGGAGGGAGCTAAAAATTAATATATAAATTCACACACACACGTACACACACAAACCGGGGGCGGGGAGGAAGAAGATATAACAACCACAATTATTTGAAGTTGATACAACAAACAAACAGAAAGGACATTGTGGGGGGAGGGGGGGAGGGAGAAGGGAGGGAGGTTTTGGTGATGGGGAGCATTAATCAGCTACAATGTATATCGACAAAATAAAATTTAAAAAAAAAATAAATAAATAAAAAAAAATAAAAATAAAAATTAAAAATAAATAAATAAATAAATAAATACAAACAATAAATGGGTAAGAAAGGAACAAAAGATATTTAAAGCATCTGAACAAAAATTGATAAAATGCCAGGGTAAGAAAATAATTTTCAGAACAACCCTAAATGTGAAAGGATTAGATTCTCCACTCAAAAGATGCAGACTGACTGTTTAGATTAAAAAGCTAGATGTGACTGTATGCTGTCTTTAAGAGACTCATCTCCACTGTAAAGACACACACAGACTAACACAAAATTGATGGAAAAAGATATACCACAGAAATGGACAGCAAAAGCGGGTAGGAATAGCTATTCTGATTTTGGATAAAATGGACTATAATTTGAAAACCATAAACATAGACCAAGAATGCCATTATATAATGATAAAGGGATTTATCCGGCAAAAGACATAACGAACATAAATATATATGCATCCAACGCCAGAGCACCCCGATATATAGAGCAAATACTATTAGACATAAAGAAAGAGATAGACCCCAATATGATAATACTGAAGGAACTAACACCCCTCTCTCAGCACTGGGCAGATCGTCCATGCAACAAATCTACGGATAAACACAGCATTTACATTACACTTCAGACCAATTGGACCTGGCAGATATTTACAGAGCATTTTATTCAGTAACTGTAGAATATACATTCTTCTCATCAGCACATGAAACATTCTCCAGTATAGACCATATGTTGGATCTCAAATCAAGTCTCAACAAATTTAAAATTATGGAAATCATTTAAAGTATATTTTCTGACCACAATGGATTAAAACGACAAATTAATAACAAGTGACACTCTGGGAATTATCCAAACATGTCGAAATTAAACAATATGCTCCTAAATGACCTATGGGTCTTAAAAGAAATCAAATTGGACATCAAGAAATTTTTCTTGAAACTATCAAAAATAAAAGCACATCATACCAAAATCTCTGGGATATTGCAAAAGCAGTACCAAGAGGGTAGTTTATTAAGATAAATGTGTCTGTTTTTAAGCCAGTACCGTGCTGTTTTGGTTACAATAGATTTGTAATATAACTTGAAGTCAGGTAGTGTTATGCCTCCAACTTTATTTTTCTTTGCTCAGGAGTGCCTTGGCTCTTCGGGGTCTTTTGTTATTCCACATGAGTGTTGGGGATGCTTTTTCTGTTTTTTTGATGAATGTCATTGGTATTTTGACGGGAATTGCACTGAATCTGTAGATTTCTTTGGGTAGAATGGATATTTTCATGATGTGAATTCTTCCCGTCCAACAGCACGGTACGTCATCCCATCTTTTCATGTCCTCTTTAACTTCTTTCGATTGTGTTCTGTAGTTTCTCATTGTGGAAGATCTTTCACCTCTTCGATTAAATTGATTCCTGGGTGTGTTATTTTTTTGATGACTAATGTATATGGGCTTCCTTTCTTGATTTCTTTCCCGCTACTTTGTTACTGGAGTCTAAATATGCTATTGATTAGTGGGTGTTGATTTTGTACCCTGCAACATTATTGAAAGTGTTAAATAGCTCTAAGAGTTTTTTGGTAGCGTCTTTAGGTTTTTCTCTGTACAAGATCATGTCATCTGCAAACACGGGCAGTTTGACTTCATCTTTTCCAATCTGGATGCCCTTTATTTCTTTCTCTTGACTGGTTCCAATATTATGGTAAATAGGAGTGGTGAGAGTGGGCATCCTTGTCTTGTTCCTGTTCCTAAGGATGGTATTGGTGATTGGTTTGTTGAAAATGGCTTTTATTCTGTTAAGATATTTTCCTTCTATACCTAATTTGCTGAGAGTCTTTATCATGAAATGATGTAGAATTTTGTCAAATGCTTTTTCTGCATCTATTGAGATAATCACCTGGTTTTGTCCTCCGTTTCACTGATGTGGCATATCACACTTACTGACTTGCATATGTTGAACCAACTTTACATCCCTGGGATGAATTCCACTTGATCATGGTGTCTAGTTTTTTTGATGTGTTGTTGTAGCCTGGTTCCTAATATCTTATTGAGGATTTTTGCATCTATGTTCATCAAGGATATTGGTCTGTACTTTTCTTTTTTTGCTGTATATTTGTCTGATTTTAGTAATAGGATGATGCTGGCCTTATAGAATGAGTTTGGGAGAATGGCTTCTGTTTGAACTTTTTGCAGAAGTTTGAAGAGAAGTCGTATTAATTCTTCGTTAAAGGTTTGATAGAATTCAGCTGTAAAGTCCTCCAGTCCAACCAGTTCCATCTGTGCAGTGTTGCTCAAACTGAGGAATGAGGCTTCAGGCAACCAGCAGAAATTTAAAAAACAGAGGAAGATATTATTTCTAATGGTGAAATACTAGAATCATTTTTATTTTGTTCTGGTACTACACATGATGGCTGCTGACGTAGTTATAGGGAAAGATTTTAACCATGGAATTTCTATCAAATCAATAATAGAGTAATAAAATATAAAAAATATTTTTAAAATGAAAATTTATATTTTAGCGTTATTGTTTAGAGTCACCATTATTACCTAGAAGACAACAGAGTGTACGAAACGTTTTTGAATTATTAAGAAAACCATCAAGTTCAAAATAAGTAAAATAATATATATTGCTTCTTTGTTTTATGCCAAATTTCATTTCCACTTTACTTATATTACTCAAAACTGGAAATCAACCAAATATCCATGAGGAGGTGAATGGATAACAAATTCTAGTATATCTGTACAATACTCTGAGCCGTATAAGGAAATGAACAACATATGGAGAATTATAAAGAAGTAAAATAACTATACACATGATGTGGATGAATGTAAAAATCATAATGCTCTGTGGGGGGGGGGAGAGTGCATGCTTTATAATTACAATTTAGATGAAATTCTAAAAATTTCAATCAATAAAATCCGAAGTCTTACTCTATAACAAAAGACTAAATATTTCCATCATAATATCGTGAAAAAATACCCTTTCCCACCACTTCCATTCCACATTATCCCTAAGGTCCTAGGCATTGTAATAAGGGAAGAAAAAGCAAGAAAAGCATACTAATTGGAATAGAAGAAATAAACCTTTCTTTACCTACAGACAATTTGATTGTTTACATAAATATACTCATGAATATATGTTAATGTATATAAATTAATGATTTTAATATATATACACATATCAATTAAAATAAAGTGCTTGGAAATTTAAATTTTATTTTAGTTTTCATTTTAAAGATGACAGGTAAGGGGATCTTAACCCTTGACTTGGTGGTGTCAGCACCACACCCTCCCAAGTGAGCCATGGGCTGCCCTTGGAAATTTAAATTTAATGACCAGAATTTAATCTATGATACTTCAGAAAACCAAATACCGGAGAATAAATTGAACAAAAATTTGCAAGGTGTACTGACACTAGAGTTGCCAAATGGAGATGGATCGGTAAGCTTTTTCAGAAATGGAGCAATATATTTACATGGACAGACATGAAATTCAGCCTCTACTTCACATCATATAAAAAAATCAATAAACGGAAGTGAAGTAATATCTTAAAGCATTTAAAACAACAACAGCAACACAAAAGTATATATTTATGGCTCTAAGGTTTTTTCCCCTATTACATACACGTGGGGAACAATGTTGGTTTTCAGTGATTGTGTAAATGCGCGATGGTTAGATCAGGATAGTCAGCTTATTCATCATTACAATGCGCAATCGTACTTTGTGTCCTTGACCAATACCTCATTAGCCCCCCGCCCTCTAACCCTCTGTTCCCCTTTTCCACCTCTAGTAACCATGTTTCTTTTCTCACTTTCTAAGAGTTCAATGTGTTACTGTGATTGTTGTTTCTTTCTTTCTCTCTGTCTCTCTTTGTTTATTTGTTTGTTTACAGATTAAGCTCCTGGTTATGAGTGAGAACATGTGGTATTTCTCTCTCTGGACTTGGGCTGTTTCACTTAGGATAGTCTTCTCCAGGCTCATCCATGTTGCTGCAGATGGTAGAATTTCATTCTCATTCATGGCTGAGTAGTATTTCATTGAGTATATGGACCACATTTCCTGATCCAGTCATCTGTCAACGGACATTTAGGTTGGCTCCATCACTGGCTATTGTACATAGAGCTGCAATAAACATGGGAGTGCAGGTATCCCTTTGACATGATGATTTCCAGTCCTCTGGATATAACCCCAGTGGTGGGATTGCTGAATCATGTGGTAGTTCTGTCTGTAGTTGTTTGAGGAGCATCCATACTGTTCTCTGTAATGGTTGTACTAATTTACAGTCTCACCAACAGTGCAGAAGGCTTCCTCTTTCTCTGCATCCTCAACAAAATTTGTTATTCTGTCTTTTTTTCTAACAGGCAGTCTCACTGGGGTGAGGTGATATCTCAAAGTGGTTTTGATTTGCCTTTCCCTGATGATTTGTGATGTTGAGCATTTTTTTATATACCTGTTGGCCATTTGTATGTCTTCCTTTGGTCAGTGTCTATTCAGCTCCTTTGCCCATTTTTTGATTGGATTATCTCTTTTTAGGCATATAAACGGAGATGTGGACCAATGGAACAGAAACAGAGAACCCAGAAATCAATCCACATATTTACAAACAACTGATCTTCGACAAGGGCACCAAGAACGTACACTGGGGAGAAGACTGCTTCTTCAATACATGGTGCTGGCAAAACTGGATATCCACATATAGAAGAATGAAACTTGATCCGTATCTCTCACCATATACCAAAATCAACTCAAAATGGATTAAAGACTTAAACATAAGACCTGAAATTTTAAACCTCCTAGAAGAAAACTTGGGGGAAACACTCCAGGATTAAGGACTGGGCAAAGATTCTATGAATAACATCTCAAAAGCACAGACCACAAAACAAAAAATAATCAAATGGGATGACATCAAACGAGAAAGCTTCTGCACAGTGAGAGAAAAAATAGTGTTAAAAGACAACCCACAAAATCGGAGAAAATATTTGCAAACTGCACATCTGACAAGAGATTAATATCCAAAATATACAAAGAGCTCAAACAACTTTACAGCAAAAAACCCCACAAATTTGTTTTTTCTTATATAATTTAAAAAAATAGTTCAGAATTTTTATTACATTTTCTCATTTAAAATTATAAACTTCACATGTAGGAAAATGATTACACTATTTGGCAAGTAATATAAAAGAAAATTTTACCAAATAAAACATTTTCTTACATCAAGATGGTAAGCAAAATTTTCAGCCATCAGTAGATAGGGTATAAAAGCAGGTTTTATAATAATTATTATTATTATCCCTTCTTATTTTATTTTATTTTATCAGTATACAATGTAGTTGATTTTAGTGTCCCTTTACCAAATCCTTCCTCCCCCTCCCTCTCCCTGCTTCCTCCCATCAACATCATATCTGTTCACTTGTCTTAACAAGTTCAAGGAATTGTGATTGTTGTGTCTTCTTCCCTGCCCCCCATTTGTTTGTGTATTTATTTATTTATTTTCAGCTCCCCCAAATAAGTGAGAACATGTGGTATTTCTCTTTCTGTGCCTGACTTATTTCA
Organism: Cynocephalus volans; assembly: GCF_027409185.1. Taxonomy (NCBI): domain Eukaryota; kingdom Metazoa; phylum Chordata; class Mammalia; order Dermoptera; family Cynocephalidae; genus Cynocephalus; species Cynocephalus volans. The sequence continues at coordinate 206,309,941 of NC_084461.1, forward strand.
TTTAATAGAATTTTTTCTAAGTTCATCTGTGTTGCTGCAAATGGTACTATTTCATTCTTTTTTATAGCAGACTAGTATCCCATTGTGTAGATATCCAACATTTTCCATACCCACTCATCTGATGATGGACATTTGGGCTGGTTCCAACTCTTGGTTATTGTAAATAGTGCTTCAACATACATTGGAGTACAGGTATCCCTTCGACATGATGATTTTCATTCCTCGGGGCACATTCCGTGCAGTGGGATACCTGGGTCATATGGTACATCTATCTGCAATTGTTTGAGGAACCTGCATACCATTTTCCATAGGGGCTGCACCATTTTGCAGCCTCACCAACCGTGTACGAGATTTCCTTTTTCTCTGCAACCTCGCCAGCATTTATCATTCACAGTCTTTTGGATATTAGTTACTCCTAACATGGGTGAGATGGTATCTCAGTGTGGTTTTGATTGGCATTTCCTGAATGCTGAGTGATGTTGAGCATTTTTTCATGTGTCTGTTGGCCATTCGTATATCTTCCTTTGGGAAATGCCTATTTAGCTCTTTTGCCCATTTTTTAATTGGGTTACTTGTTTTTTTGTTGTAAAGTTGTTTCAGTTCCTTGTATATTTTTTATATTAATCCTTTGTCAGATGTATATTATGCAAATATTTTCTCCCATTCGGTTGGTTGTCTTTTAACTCTGTTAATTGTTTGTTTTGCTGTGCAGAAGAGTTTTAGTTTGATATAATCCTCTTTGTTTATTTTTCCTTTGGTTGCCTGTGCTATTGAGGTCGTATTCATGAAGTCTGTGCCCACTCGTACTTCCTGGAGTGTTTCGCCTAAGTTTTCTTTAAGGAGTTTTATTGTTTCAGAGTGTACATTTAATTCTTTAATCCATTTTGAGTTGATTTTAGTATATGGTGAGAGGTATGGGTCTAGTTTCATTCTTCTCCATATGGATATCCAGTTATCCCAGCACCATTTGCAGAAGAGGCAGTCTCTTCCCCAGTGTATAGGCTTGGTGCCTTTGTCAAAGACCAAATGGCTGGAGGTGTATGGGTTGACTTCTGGATTCTGTATTCTATTCCATTGATCCGTGTGTCTGTTGTTATGCCAGTACTCTGCTGTTTTGGTTATTATAGCTTTGCAGTATAGTTTCAAGCCAGGTAGTGTTATGCCTCCAGCTTTATTGTTTTTGCTCAGAATTGCTTTGGCTATTCATGGTCTTTTGTTATTCCTTATAAATGTTAGGATATTTTTTTCCATTTCTGAGAAAAATGTCATTGGAATTTTGATGGGGATTGGATTGAATTTGTAGGTCACTTTGGGTAGTATGGACATTTTCACGATGTTAATTCTTCCAATCCAAGAGCATGGGATATCTTTGGATCTTCTTGTGTCCTCTTTAATTTCTCTCAACAGTGGTTTGTAGTTCTCATTATAGAGATTTTTCACATCCTTGGTTTACTCAATTCCTAAGTATTTTACTTTTTTGGTGGCTATTGTAAATGGGCAGGCTTTCTTGATTTCTTTTTCCTCATGTTCACTGTTGGAGTATGGAAATGCTACTGATTTTCTTGTGTTGATTTTTGTATCCTGCAACTCTGCTGAAATCATTTATCAACTCTAAGAGTTGTTTTTTGTAGTGGCTTTAGGTTGTTTGATACATAGGTTCATGTCATCTGCAAACAGGGACAGTTTGACTTCATCTTTTCCAATCTGGATGCCCTTTATTTCCTTCTCTCCGCTAAGTGCTCTGGTTAGTACTTCCAATCCTATGTTGAGTAGGAGAGGTGAGAGTGGGCATCTTTGTCTAGTTCCTGTTCAGGATGATATTGGCAGTGGGCTTATCATTATAGCTTTAATTATGTTGAGATACTTTCCGTCTATACCTAACTTGTAGAGAGTTTTTATCATGAATGAATGTTGAATTTTGTCAAATGCTTTTTCAGCATCTTTAAGGATGATCATGTGGTGTTTGTCTTGGATTATATTGATGTGGTGTATCACATTGATTGATTTGCATATGTTGAACCAACCTTGCATTCCTGGGATGAATCCCCATTAATCATGGTGGATAATTTTATTTATGTCCTGCTGAATTATGTTAGCTAGTATTTTGTTGAGGATTTTTGCATCTATATTTGTCAAGGATATTGGCTTGTAGCTTTCTTTTTTTGTTGTATCTTTGTCTGGTTTCAGTATCGGGGTGATGCTTGCTTCACAGAATGAGTGTGGGAGAGTGGCCTCTTTCAATCTTTTGGAATAGTTTGTAGAGAATTGGTATCCATTCCTCTTTGAAAGTTTGGTAGAATTCTGTAGTGAACCCATCTGGTCCTGGGCTTTTCTTTGTTGGGAGCCTTCTGATAACAGCTTCAATCTGTTTTATTTATTGGTCTGTTCAGATTTTCTATATCTTCTTGGCTCAGTTTTGGTAGTTTGTATGTCCAGTAATTTATCCACTTCCTCTAGACTTTCAAATTTGTTGGATATAGTTGGTTATAGTAGTCTCTAATGAAATCTTGTATTTCTGAGGTACCAGTTGTAATATCACCTTTTTATTTCCAGTTTTTGTTATTTGGGTCTTCTCTCTTCATTTTTTAGTTAGCCTTGCTAAAGGTTTGTCAATTTTATTTATCTTTTCAAAAAACCTACTTTTTGGTTCATTAATCTTTTGTATTTTGGGGGGGTTTCTGTTTCATTAAGTTCTGCTCTGATCTTAATTATTTCTGTCTCTCTGGTAACTTTGGGTTTGGATTGTTCTTGTCTTCCTAGTTCTCTAAGGGGAAGTGTCAGGTTTTTTACTTGCCATCTTTCCATTCTTCTGAAATAAGCGTTTCCTGTGATAAATTTCTGCCTTAGTAGTGCTTTTGCAGTATCCCACAGGTTTTGGTATGACATATAATAATTTTCATTAGTTTCAATAAATTTTTCAATTTCCTGTTTAATTTCTTCTTTGTCCCATATGTCATTAAGTAGAATGCTGTTTAATTTCCATGTGTTTGTATAGTTTCCAGAGTTTCGTTTGTTCTTGTTTTCTAATTTTAATCCATTGTAATCTGAAAAAAATATATGGAATAATTCCAATTTTCTTGAATTTGTTGAGACTTGATTTGTGACCTAACATGTGATCTATCCTGGAGAATGTTCCATGTGCTGATGAGAAGAAGAAATATTCTGAGTTTGTTGGACGCAATGTTCTGTAGATATCTGCCAAATCCAATTGGTCTAACGTGTTGTTTAGATCTAGTTTTTCTCTGCTGATTCTTTGCCTAGATGCTCTGTCCAATGTGGAGAGTGGTTTGTTCAGTTTCCCTGCTATTATGGCATTAGTGTCTATCTCATTCTTTAGGTCTAATAGTGTTTGCTTTATAAACCTGGCTGCTCTGACATTAGGTACATGTATATTAAAGACGGTTGTATCTTCTTGAAGGATACTTTTATCATTATATAGTGGTCTTCTTTATCTCTTTTTATGGTTTTTGGTTTAAAGTCTATTTTATGACATGTAAGAATAGCTATTCCAGCTTGTTTTTCATTTCTATTTCATGGTATGTCTTTTTCCATCCTTTCACTCTTAGTCTATATGTGTCATTACAGGCGAGGTGAGTCTCTTGAAGGCAGCATATAGTTGGGTTCACCTTTTTAATCCAGTCCGTCCGTCTGTGTCTTTTGAGTTGGGAATTTAGTCCTTTTACATTAAGACTTGGTATTGAATAGTGTTGATTTACTCCTTGCATTTTATTGATTTTTGTTTGGATGTCTTAAGTATCTTTTGTTCCTTTCTTTTTGATTTACTGTTTGTTTTCTGTATTTCTTGGTTTCTTGGGGTGATAGATGAACTGTTTTTTCCTCTTTATTATTAGCATCTTCATTTTACTAGTGGGTTTGTTTTTTCTTGAGTATTTATGGCAGTGGTGATTTTTTTTCAGGTACCAAACCTAGTGCTCTCTTGAGAATTTCTTGTAAGGCTGGTTGTGTGGTAGTGAACGCCTGCAGTTTTTGTTTGAGAAATATACTATTTGTCCTTCATTTTGGAGGGAAAGCTTTGCTGGGTAACGTATTCTTGGCTGGAAATCTTTGTCTTTTCGTATTTCACATATATCATCCAATTCTTTTCTGGCTTTTAGTGTTTGTGATGAAAAGTCTGATGTTCGTCATATTGGGACTCCATTATAGGTGACTTGAAGCTTCTCTCTTGCAGCTTTTAAGATTCTCTCTTTGTCTTTGAGTTCTGTCCATCTGAATATAACATGTGTTGGAGAGGACCTTTTAGGGTTGAATATGTGTGTGGATCTTTGAGCCTCCCGAATGAAGATCTGTGTCTTTCCGTATACCTGAGAAGTTTTCTGCCATTATTTCATTGAATATATTTTCAATGCCATTTCCTTTTTCCTCCCTGTCTGGAATACACATGATTCAGATATTCGAGCACTTAAGGTTGTCTCTTATCTCTCTTAGAAATACTTCAATGTTTTTAATTCTTTTTTTGTCTGCCTGTGTTATTTCAAACAGCCCATCTTCAAGGTCAGAAATTCTCACTTCTGCTTGTTCTAGCCTGCTGGTTAAGCTCTCTGTTGTGCTTTTTATTTCACTGAATGAATTCTTCAGCTCTGCTAGCTCTGCTACATTCTTTTTCAGGGCTTTGATTTCTTTGTCCATTTCTTCTTTCAGGTGCTGTATACATTTTCTTATTTCACTGTGTCGTCTAAGTGATCCCTCTCCTGGCCTGTGCTGACTCAGCCACCCTCCTTCTCTGCATCTCTGCGAACATCTGCCAGACTCAACCTCACCCTATGCAGCGGCCTCAGTGTTGATACATACTACATATACCAGTACCAGGAGAAGCCAGAGAGTCCTCCGTAGTTTCTCCTGTACTGCTCCTCAAGTACAAAGTTGGGGTCGAGGGTCCCCAGTCACTTCTCTGAGTCCAAAAATGCTTTGGCCAATTCAGAAGTTCTGCACATCTCTGGGCTACAGCTTGAGGATGAGACCGCTTATTACTGTCAAATATGTTACGGCAGCAGTTACATTTACACAGTGTTCCAGACCTATGGGCAGGTGAGTCTAAAACCTTACCTAAGTTCTCCCTGCCTGTGCAGTCACCGCTGCACTGCCTAGGATCAAGTCTACCTCAGGAATTACTTCTGCTGTCATTCATTCAGTTGGTACCTAATTTTTCTAGCACCTATGGATATGAAAATCTCTCTCTCTCTCTCTCTCTCTTCTTAGGTAGAATGCTCATTTGATCCATTGCTAATACCTTCTGACCAAGATCCTGTCTGCAGTGGCCCATATCTACTCTCACGGCTCAGTACTTTACAGGGAGATGGTGGACGAGGAAGAAGGTGGTTGACCCCAACGATGTCCAGCCCAGTGTCGAGGCCTTACTCAGAGGTGTGTGTGATCTGAAAGCTTCTGGTCAGTCACTAGGTCCAGCAGCCCAAGCCCAGCTCCACTGACCAGCTCCAGTGGTGAGGTCACCTTCCCCTCCAACTGCTCATTCTAGCCTGCCTGTGGGAACTATTCTTTCTTTCCCAAGGCTTGAAGGAAACAGATCTCTGTGCCTCCAGGGAGGATGAGCAAACAGTCTTCTCCACAGTGTCCTGTGACTGTGTTTGTGACCTCTCAATGTGCACAGGGACACCCAGCCTCAGGCTCCCTCCCCCACAGTGTCGGGTCCTGTAACAACCTCCTCTCTTCTGCACCCCAAGGTGATCTGATGCTCATACTCAAATGAAGGTCTATCTCACAAGTGTAATGAAGAAAGAAACATAGGGTAAAAATTTAGAAACTTTACAGCCTTCCTAGTAAGGAGTAAAACAATGTGTTTGGAGAAAGTGCCAAGGTTGCTGGTGCTGTGGAGTGACCATGAAAACCTGTTGCTGAGGAGAGTAGCCCTGATCCAGGTGCTGTGCATCAGGTAATGGGGAAAGGACCCAGAAGGCATTTCAGTGATTTTCCAGGTTCCTCTCTCATCACAGGCCCAGAGGCCTAACAATATAGAATGGTGTGAGGGAACAGAGCAGGGGCACCCTTCACGACCTCGGGATGCTGCTCCTGGTACCCAGCTAATTTGGCTGCTCCTGCCATGGCTAAACTAATCCCAGGTGTAGCTAGACGCAGTTCTTTGGAAGATACAAGGTGTAATTCTTGGCAACATCCACGTGGTAAGTCTGCAGTCTCGCAGGATGAAAGAGCTATGGAGGCTTAGCAGCCTCGACCCAGATGTCGAAAGATGGAGAAAAAGCCTGGGGTATGAGGCAGAGGTTTGATGCAGGGGCAGAATCACCACAGGAAGTCTCTACCAGGGATGATATATATATAAACACATTTATATGGAATATATATAAAATAAATGTGGAATGTGTGTGTGTGTGTGTGCCTGTGTGTGTGTGTATCCTCCAGTCACCTGGACTCTCAGTCTACTTTATGGGCCACTATGCCCTCCAAAGAGGCAGTGGTTCGGGTGCACGTGTGAGTTCTATGCTCTTGCCTCTAGCCTTAGCCGTCTTTCCCACGAGTCAAGAGAGCTATCCTGCTTAAATAACTCCTCTTTGTTGTGAAATCGTTCCCACCACTTTGAGATTCCACTTATACAATTTACCCTATTCTAACTCATTTTCATCAATTAAAAAAATGAGAGTAATTTCTGATTGTTAGGGTTTGCATTGCACCCCCCAAAACTCACATCTGGAAGTCCTATCCTCCGACGTGACTGTATTTAGAAACAGGGTCTTAGAAGAAGTAGTAAAAATTAAATGAGACATAAGGGAGGAGCCTTAGTCCAACAGGATTGTTCTATTTATGAGAAGAGATCAGAACTAGACAACACAGAATGAGGGAAGAGCACACAAGGACACAGTGAGGAGGTGGTCATGTGCAAGCCACGGAGCAGGGCTTTGGGAGGAACCAAATCTGATGATACCTTGACCTTGCACTTTCAGCCTCAAGAACTGTGACAAAATAAATTTCTGTTGTTAAAGTCACCGAATGGATTGTGTTTTGTTATGGCAGCCTTCCCAAGCCACTACACAGGCTGATCATTCTGATGTATTGCTGTTGTTATTACTTCAAAAATAACCTCAGACAGTGAGTCTTCTTTTGTAGAAATGGAGAGTACCTGCAGTGATGGTGATATTTTTTCCTGTAGCAAAAGCACATGGCTTCCCCGCTCTCTGTACCAAGACATATTCACACATCATCGTCTCCTGCCACAGCTGCTCTTCCTAACTGTCTTCCAAATCATGTCCATGGCATAGCCATGTCCTTACAATCCAGAGTCATACTGGAGTATCTGTCACTGATGTTTGGAGAGAGCAGGAACAGGCCCTGGTAGTCAAGGCCTGAGCCCTACAGGCTGAGTGAACATTTCCTCCAGCCACCAAGGTCCCGTGTGGCCGCGGTGTCAATATCCTGAGGGATATGTATGAAAATCTAACAGATCCATCTTCCATTCAAAGGAATACTATTGAGCCATAAAAATGTGAGGAGAACTGACACCAACAAGAGTGGACTGTGAAAAATCATGTTCAGTGAAAGGAACCAAACAATAATAGCCAGCTATTGCATGACTGTATCTATCATTAATATCCAGAATAGGTAAATTCATAAAGGCAGAAAGGATAGAGATTATGCTCAAAGTCTGCCGTGCTGATGGTGAGAGGGATGACATTGAGAATGGGAAACACAGGAAACTATTTCAAACATAAAGAAACAGAAGGTGCCTCCTGAATAGAGACACGGTTTGCTGACTTCTCAGTGATATGAAGACGTCTACTAGGTGCAGCTGAGATCTGTAAACATTGCCCTTTCTTATTGGTAAAACACAATGGAAATAAGAATGATGGGCGCGCTCATGTACTGAAGTCACTTGTTATAATCATATTGTTTCTGTTTCGGGCTCTGATAACAGCCCCTTACCCCAGGCCAGCTTTCCCATCATCCCCCTGAGCATCAGCAGGTGATGAGGGGACAGCACAACCAAGTACACACCTGGGGGACCCTCAGGGGAGTCAGCAGGTCTGTGTCCTGGTGGTGTCAAGGGACATGGGGCCAGCAGGGGGCGATGTGGGGCTGTCTGAGAGGATGAATGTGTCTGGCCCTGCCAGCTGGGAAACCCCTCAGGAGGTGGGAGGGAGCTGAGCTGAGCAAACAGCTGTGACGTGACGTGACCGCAGTTGTCAGCACCTCCCGGGACACACAGGCCATCGGGGGTCAGGCTGTCTCACCCCAGGGGGCCTGGTTCGGTGAAATCCTCATCCTCCCTGTTCTCCTCCAGGAAGCAGAGACTTTGCCCAGGGCTGAGGGGCGCTGGAGGTGGACAGGGTGCAGGGACATATGTGAATGTAGAAACTCCTCCCCACTGGGACTTGTAGAGACTAAAGGAGAATTAGGGGACCCCAAGGTCCAAGCAGGAGTCTTGGGATGCGGATATTCGTTCACCTGCACCATGACATGAGCCCCTCTCTTCATCCTTCTCTTCACTCTCTGCCCAGGTGAGGCCATCCTGCTCTGTGCGGAAGGCGTCGTGGAGGGCCTTAGCCCACCTCTGCTCCACAAGCTCACTCGCTTGGCTCGTTGTTCTTCCTGTCTCTGCCCCCTCCAGTGTCTGTGGTCTTGGTGGGACTGAATCAGCCTCCAACAGTGACCAAGTCATCAGCCAGATGGGCACAAAACCCTGCAGTGAAAACAACAATGTTGTCCACCAGGGCACAGCACCTGCAGAAGCACCTGGGAAATGTCCCCAAACTCCTGCCCCACAGGAATAACAACCAACATTCATGGGTCTCAGATTTCCTGGCTCTAGGCCACGTGACGTGTCCTCCCTGACCATCTCTTGGCTCCAACCTGGGAACAAGGCTGGTTATCACTAATTAGCATAGGGCAGGACAAAATTGATGCTTGCATTGTGTTGGAAGCCCACAGGGAAATCAGACAAAAACCATGAGCTTCCCCCTCTCTGGTCACTACCCCAAGCCCAGTGGTACGATGGACCTGTCACAGGATGTAGGCTGGGCTCAAAGTGGAAAATGTTGTAGGTTTGAAGTGGCTTTGAATTCAATGGTCTCTTTTAAGTTAGGACTACTAACAAAACTCAATAAATCTAGTTAAGAATGATTAGAATTACTCACTCAAGAGATATTTTTATGGAGCCCTATTCTAAACGTGTTGGGATCTGTTCGATTATAGGCATAACAGATAGTGATTAATAAAGACAGTGAAAAAAGAGAGGCTAGATATGTTCCTTTAAACTTTGATTTATTTTCATAAAGAAAGTGATAAAAATAAAGTAACACCTAGAATTGCTAGAGGACTATTCACTTATCCAACATTTTCTGAGCAATCTTCTCATTTCATGTGTGATTGATTACACAGATTCCATTATTACAGTGTAGATTTGTCCCTTTGTGTTGTCACTAGCACTGAAAAAGTGATGTCCAACAAAATTTCCTTCCTTAATTTCCAGTTCGCCTCTTCTCAATTGTGCCTCTAGAGCCTCATCTCACCTGTTCCTACCAATCCCTAAACTCAACTCTATGAGGGGAATGAAAGGTGTCCATTGGGGCACATACGAAGTAAACTCCCCACAGAGGGTCTGTGCTTGACAGGGATTTGGGGCCCAGAAGCCTGACCCTGAGGGGTGATATCTAACATGTTACTTTTATTCTTAATGAAAATGAGCTAGAAGGAAGGATGAGAGAACAGTGCTCCAGGTTTGGTAAGAACATTTACCGAGAAGAGAAGAGAAGAAAATTTGGTTGTTCATCCTAGTAATTAAAATAACTTGCATTTGGCTTAAGTGTGGCAGATCTCTGGGACGTAGAACAGGGATGCGTCTGCATGAGATAAAGGGAGGACGTGCATAGATCATTAAGTTGCCACCTCCAGGAAGTAAGCACTACACTGCAGAGGCCACGAGCAGTCACTGAAGTGTCCTCGTCTGGCATTTATGATGAGCTCTCCAGCTGCAGAGTGGAGAATGGATTGAAAGGTAAACTGAGGCAATACGTGAGACAGAGACTAGGTGACAGAGGCAACCCTGAATGGGAAGCAATGTCTTTCGCTAGTTTTGTGACACTGAAGAAGAAGGAAAAGGAGCAAGAAGAACAAAACGGAGGTGCCAATGGCAGGACTTGAAGGCTGTGTGTCTTTTGTGGGTAAGGAAAGGGGAAAAGTTTAAGATGACTCCCATGTGTCTGCTTGGGGATTTGCACGGATTCTTATAACCCTTCTGAAAGAGGGCACTGGAACCATTCTCATACCCAGGCTGAATCCCAATGTGGGGACAAAATACCTTCTCAGTCCCAAGCATTATACTCACACACTCACAAAAAGACCCAATGACCAGGAACCTGGCCTTCAGGGTTACCGGACCAGATCACTCACACCATCTCCCTTGACACCATCATGATGACCAGAAAACGCTTGTCTGATCGGGATTGGGAAACACAGGGCTCATCCTTTTTGATGTTGGGTTCAAACAGTAACAACATGCTGGAAGATTTAGGCTCCAGACAGTAGCAGGAAAAGCAGGAGGTTTGCTAAGTGGTCCCACCACGTGCCTCAATTTTCACTCCACCCTCATTGTTAGTTCATTGTGAGTTCATGTTGGCTAATGTCCTGTGAATGTTGGGAGATGAACAGGGGACGGAGGCCAAGTAGTTCTATTCTCACAAATCTAAAGCTTTGAGTTTCTCACGTGTCCAATGTCCATGCAACAAATCAATCCAGGGCCAAGTAACACACTCTCTCACCTCTGACACATTGATCTGAAATTCTGAAGTCTCAGAAGAGGTTGAAATCAGCAAAAAGAAACAAAAAAGCTCAGGATGGCCTTTTCTTCCCAGTCATAATAAGGAAGATAGAGAAGGCTGAAGAAACCGGTGGCACCACTACCCCCCATCACCTGTGTGTCTCCTCCACCTGTCCCCCCCTCAGGTGAGGACAGACCCAGGGACTCAGCACCAGCACCTCTCCCTATGACATACCCCTTGTGGGGCTGCCTTCCACTCCCATCCCAACATAACTACTCCCCAGGTCACCTCTGGTCACTGCTGAGACTCACCCCTCATGGCATCCTAGTCACAGAGGCGCTACCTTAGTCACCCTCCTCTTCTGTGTCCTGGGAGCTGGGATGAGACTTAGCCTGGCTCTGAGTCAGCTGTGACGCTGTCCCTTAAGGGCACAATGCCAAACATTAAGAACCCTGATTGGACTCTGTGGTTTCCCCCACTTGGACTGTCTTTCTCAGTGTCATCCATGGGGTGCTCTGTCACTACCCAGTATTAAGTTTTGTTCTCAGTGCCAGGGCCACTTCATTTCTCAAAGAACTCACTCTTAGTTTCTATCCCCTTTCCCAACTCAGTTATGACCTATAGCCTGATGACCCCAATAATTCCTTTACAGTCGACTGTCTTATAACAAGGAGGGGAAAAAAGCAAAAAAGAGTCAACAAAAGTAATATTTCTTGAGAATCACCCAGGATCTAGGAAGAGAAATCACTGAGCTTAAATAGAGGCCACTCATAGATAGGGAAGGTGGATGTCTTTGGGCATCTCAATGGATAACCTCCTAAGCGGTAAGACTTTAATTTTTAAAATAATAAACATTACTTTCATAATGTATGAAATGAACATATGTCAAATATTTTACTCAACCGATATGTTAATAAGTAGACCAGTAAGATGGTAAAGATTTGCCAGAAAACATTTTAAGTATGCATTATTTGTAATATAATAGAAAAGGGTTTTTCAAGCAGCGTTTTCATATTGGAGATAAGCTGGTTGATATCACAGAGGTTAATACAACCAGTAACGTGAGGTTTATCTTCTCCTCTGACAGAAATCCACACGTTAACAGGATTCCATTTGTATGACATTTCCAGAGGACATGTAGATTTGGGGACATCCTTCATCTGCACTTCACATCCAGTCTGTCCTGAAGAGGAATCTATTTCCCCTCTTTCAGTTTTCCCACGTGCTCTTCACGCCACATCCTCTAACGTGGGGCTCCAGCCCACCTTCCCTGCAGCCCAGCAACCTCTGCAGACCACGGTCCTCCAGGCACTGGTCCTGCCAAGCTTCATCCCATTTCCGAGTCTCATCCCTCAGGTCCTGGGAGCCCCTTCACCTGGATCAGGGTGTCCGTCTCTGTTCCTCCATCTACGTCTACTTTCTGAACGTCTCCTCATCCTCACCTGAGCTCAGGACTTATGCCCTCAGCTCCCATGTTGTTTTGATCCCCTCCTCCCCGACAGTCTCAGGACCTTCATTCCTTCTCAGACCCTAGGAACTTGGAGCATTGGCCTCTCTGGTTTCCCTGCCTCCAATGGTGAAGGTGAGGAAGGAAGCCACCTTTGTTCTCCAAACCCCTATGTTTTCTCATCGGGGTCAGCTCCAGAGGCAAAGATGAGACTCTCCACCTCCACTGGTCAAACCCACTGGCAATCAATGCACCCAACAGAAGACAGATGCTCTGTAAGTATTTGCGCACGCAGACCTGCTTCTCACTGGGCACGTGTACTGGCCTCAGGATGGGGCTGAACTGGGAGAGGGTCTCCTGTGGGCCTGCTCCTCTCTGTGCCCTCAGCCTGAGAGCTGACAGGGGCACCCGCAATGGAGAGCACCCGTGGGCAGGGAGGGGGACCACGGACAGCTTCGTCCTGTGTGTGAGGGACAGCTCAGGCTGGGCCAATCCTGTCCTTTAAGTTCAGAGGGAAGGGAGTGAAGTTTGTACTGGGAACCACTGCATCATCAAACAGGAAGTGATACTGAGAAAGCACAGGTTATAAACACATTTGGTCAAATTAATTACTACTTTATAATTAATAAAATTTCATAAAATGTCTGCTGTATGCTTAGAACACAGAAAAAATTAAAACCTGTCTGTTACAAAGCAAACGTGACTTCATATAATATTTTAATTAGAAAATTAATATGTACCAGAAATTCTTTTTCAGATGAACGTATAAGTCTATTTTATATAGGTGACTACTTAAGATATTTACTAGTTTGTCATAAAATGGTACATTCAAATTTTCACAGTAATGGGACCACATTGTACCATGTTCATCACTGGAGATTTCAAGCTGGTAACCCGGCTCTTCTCTAAGTCCATGTGACTCCCCAAAGAAAAAAATTAATGAACAGTCTGGTCTACATGCACTCAGAAATGTTCGACTTCTACAAAAGCCTTTGTTTCTTTTTGCGCTTTTGGTAAATGGGATTATATTTGTGCAAACTTTAATATTTTAACAAAGTAATATGTACGGCATGCCATTTTAGGACAGGCATTCTTTATTATTTCATTTTATTATTTTATTTTATTTTTGCTTATTTAAAAAATAAAGAAATAATAGTGCTAAGTAGTCACTATCAAATGTATTTTTTCCTTAACCCCCTATTTGGAGTGGTTGATCCTCACAGCTCCCACAAATCAGGATCACAAATGGGTTCTGGGCAATGGACACAAGATGGGGAGGCAGGCCTGCCCCAGAGGATGTCTGGTCACCAGGTCACAGGATGGTGTGTCTAGGTCTGGACACCAGGGGGTGTGCGGGTGCCATTCCTGAGGAGTCTGGAGGTGATCAGAGTTGAAACCAGCCTCCTGGCCCTGCCTGGTGCCATCTGCTCAGGGCTCACTGCTGTGACCTCCCCACCTCCTGGGCCCACATGGCCCTATCCATGCCCAGCCCCCTAACATCGTCTGACACAAGGGCCTGACTCAGGGCCCAGTGTGGTGTCAAAGAGCTGGGGGAAGGGAGGGTCTCATTTGCATGAACGGACCCTCCCCCTGTCAGAGTATGAAGAGGGGAAGCGAGAGATGTGGGGAAGCTCTGCTTCAGCTGCGGGGCCACAGAGACAGGACTCGGGGACAATCTCCACCATGGCCTTGTCCCCTCTCCTCCTCACCCTCCTTGCTCACTGCACAGGTGACTATCTACTGGGCCAGGGAAAGGACCTTGGGAAGACCATGGGGCCCTGCTGTCTCCTCTTGTCTCTAGACCAGAATCACCATGTCTGTGTCTCTCCCACTTCCAGGTTCCTGAGCCCAGTCTGTGCTGACTCAGCCACCCTCAGCGTCTGGGGCCCTGGGCCAGAGGGTCACCATCTCCTGCACCGACAGCAGCTCCAACATTGGTATCTTTGGTGTGCACTGGTACCAGCAGCTCTCAGGAAAGGCCCCCAAACTCCTCATCTATGAAAACAACAAACGGCCCTCGGGGATCCCTGATCGCTTCTCTGGCTCCCAGTCTGGCAGCTCGGCCTCCCTGACCATCACTGGGCTCCAGCCTGACGACGAGGCTGATTATTACTGTCAGTCCTTTGACAGCAGCCTTTATCCTCGCACAGTGCTCCAGGCCAGCGGGGAAGTGAGACAAGAACCTGCCGTCTGCCCAGAGATGGGACTTTCCAGTGCGGCCCCCACCGACGGCCAAGCCAGCTGCTTCCTTTCTTTGTTTCTCTTGCTAAAACTGGGGTCTGAGGCCCACTTAAGGTAACTCTGTCTAGAGGGAGTGTTCTCCTCTTGAATTCTGTCCCCTAACGTTTCCTTGGTAGCAACATATGGTCTGATTTTCTTAAATCAAGCAGAAATCTCTGCACACCAGGCACAGGCTGCCCTGGAAACAGAGGCCACGAAAGATGCTTTAATCTGCTGGGGTTTTCATAGGAAAATGCCACACACTGGGTGAGTTCACGGCAACGAATTTACTTTCTCACAGTCCTGGACTGTGGAAGTCCCAGATCAAGGGGCTGGCAGGTTTGTTTTCTATTGAGGCCTCTCTGCTTAGTCTGCAATGGCCACCTCCTCACATAGTTCTTCCACAGCCTTTTCTCTGTGTGCACACAGCTTAGTTTTTTTTTTTTTTTTTTTTTTTACTCTTTTTATATGGACACTAATCCCATTGGATGAGGGTACACTGTAATGATGTCATTATTGTTAATTACCATCTTCTAGGCCCTATCTCCACGTATAGTCAGTCACACTGAGGATTAGGGTTTTCACATATTAAATATGGAGGGAGCACAATTTCAGTCTATGACAAAGGGTCAGGGCATAACCAGGGGCACAGAGTATAGCTGCGTCTGCCCCAGGATAGTCAACATCCCAGAGGTCATCCGTCAACACCATTTACTGAATACCTACTATGTGCCAGGTTTGAGTCAGCGTCATTAGGTCAGGAAACACCGTGAATAAGACAAGAAGGGCCCCTTCGCTCAGGGAGCCGGTAATATCAGAGGGAATTTAGGTACAGAAGGAAAGTACCTCAACACAATGAAAGCCATAGAAGACAAACCCACAAACAGTATTGTCCTAAAAAGCTGATAGCTTTTGCCTTAAGAACAGGAAGAAGACAAGGATGCCCACTTTCCCCACTGCTATTTAACACATTGTTGGAAGTACTAGCCAGAACAGTCAGTCAAGAGAAAGCAATTAAGGGCACCCAGATTGGAAAAGACAAATACAAACTGTCCCTGTTTGCAGATGACGTGGTCATATACAAAGAAAAATCTAAAGATTCTAACAAAAAACAAACAAACAAAAAAACCTCTCTGAGTTGGTAAATGATTTCAGATAAGTTGCAGGATACAAAATCAACACTCAGAAATCAGTAGCATTTTTAAACTCCAGTAATGAACTAGCAGAAAAAGAAATCAAGAAAGCAAGCCTATTTACAATAGTCACCAAAATAAATAAATACATAAAATACCTAGGAATAAATTTAACCAAGGATGTGAAAGATTTCTACTGGTAGAGGTGTCTGTGAGAACCCCAAATCACTGCTGAAAGAAATTAAAGAGGGCACCACATGATGGAAAGTCATTCCATGCTCTTGGACTGGAAGAATTAACTTTGTGAAATTGTCCATCCTACCCAAACCAATAGACAGGTTAGTGTAATCCCCATCAAAATACCAATGGCATTCTTCACGGAAATAGAAAAACTAAACCTAATACACATGGAACAACAAAAGACCACATAACCAAAGCTATCCTGAACAATAAGCAAGCAAGCAAGCAAACAAACAAACAATTAAATAGAGAGGTCTGCATAATACTACTTGACTTCAAATTACACAAAGCTACAGTACCCCAAACAGCACGGCAGTGACATAGAAACAGACAGTCATACAGATTGCACAGAATAGAGAACCCAGAAATCCACCCACGTGCTCACAGCCAACTGACCTGGGACAAAGGCAACAAGAACATACAATGGGGAAAAGAATTCTTCTTTAATAAACGGAGCAGGGAAAACTGGACATCCATATTTAAAAGAATAAAACTAGACCCATACCTCTCACTATACACCAAAATCAACTCCAAATAAATTAAAGATTTAAATAAGAACTGTAACTAAAAAACTCCTAAAAGAAAACATAGGGTAAACATTTCAGGATGTAGGACTGGGCAAAGACTTTAGACTATGACCCCAAAAGCACAGGCACCAAAATAAACAAATGGGATGATATCAAACTAAAAACCTTTTGCACAGCAAAAGAAACAATTAACAGAGCGAAAAGACAAGCTACCGAGTGGGAGAAACATTCACAGACTATGCATCTAGCAAGGGACTAATATACAAAATATACAAGGAACTCAAACAACTCAACAGTAAAAAACAAGTATCCTGATTCCTAAGAATGGGCAAAGGAGCTCAATAGGCATTTCTCAAAGGAGAAATATACAAATGGCCAACATGCGAAAAGATTGTTCACCATCAATAAGCAGCAGGAAAATGCAAATCAAAACGACGGTGACATATCATCTCACCCCAGTTAAACTGGCCATTCTTGAAAGGACAGAGAATAACAAATGCTGGTGAGTTTGCAGAGAAATAGGAACACTCCTATGCTGTTGGTAGGACTGTCAATTCGTGAGGCCGTTATAGGATACAGAATGTAGGTTCCTCAAATGACTTCAGATGGAACTGCCATATGTCCCAACCATCCTGCTGTTGGGTATGTACCCAGACAAATGGAAATCATCATGTCAAAGCGATACCTGCACTACCGTGACCTTTGCAGCTCCATTTACAATAGCCAGGATCCAATGTAAATGTCCATGAAGGGATGACTGGGTACGGAGAATGTGGTATATATACTCGAAGGAATACTGCTCTGCCATAAAAAAGAATGAAACTCAGCCATTTCTAGTGACATGGATGAACTTAGAGAAAATGATATCAAGCAAAATAAGCCAGGCACAGAAAGAGAAATACCGCATGTCCTCACTCGTAAGTGAGAGCTAAAGGAAATAAAGAAATAAATTGAAAAAGGAAGAAAGAAAGAGATACAACAATCACAATAACTCGCTGAACTTGCAAAAGGAGAGAACAGAACTGAGGTCACCAGAGCTGGAAAAGAGGGAGCGGGAGGCAGTGGGCGAGAAATTGGGAAAAGCCAGGAAAGAATGGTCACATTTTGTAATGTTGAATATGCTAATTATCCTAATTTGAACATTACATATTTAACAAAGATATTGATAGTCAGTGTCACACATCAAAGATACATACAATCAATTACATTTCAATAAATGAAGAAGGAGAAAATTCTGGAGAGGTCTGTGTTCTCTCTAATATGCATATTTTATGCGATATAAGTTATTAAGTTTACTCCCAAAATGACTTTCCTGAAATTTAGTTAGTCCCTCATTTATTAGCTAGAGAGGAGTAAAAGTGAAGGAGGAGCCGGCGCTGAGGCAGGCACAGAGGTCACCGTCGTGTGGGAGAGCGCTTTGGCCTGCAGCAGCTTGCAGCCCGGTGCTTCAGTGCTTCGCAGTCTTCGCTTTAGAACATTGTCTTCCGGGAAGGAGGACCAAGGGTGTGCTGGGTGTGGTTCTGCCTGCAACCCTGAATGGCCAAGTTCAGCTGAGCTGTTTGGCCTATGCTATCTGGAAGCTCAGCGACCACCTTTCAGAAGAAATTACAGTAGGCAGCACCGCTGTAATTCTCTGTGATTCTTTGTCTTCGTTCTGCGTCATCTGTGCCGGATACAGGATAATTTCCCTCCTCAGTCCTAAGCATCACATCCAGACAACGAAGCCCCCAGAACGAGTGAGACATCTCCGCCTTGCTCCACTCGTAAGGAATCCTGGCCTTCAGGACGACTGGACCCGATCACTCACACCACCTGCCCTGACACCATCATGGGGAAGTGGCGGGGGTTGGGGGGTTGGATTGCCTGTTTGGTTTGGGCAAAAGAGGACCTCTCCTCGGAGGTGAAAATTAGGTAAATCTCACACTAACCACCTGCTTGGGAGATTTGGGGTTCAGAAAGGAGAGGAAAAGAACAGGTTTGCCTAACTGGGCCCACCACGTGCATCACTCTGCCTCCCACTCTCAGTGATAGCTCATGTTGGGTCGTGTCCTGAAGATGTTGGGAGCTGAGCAGAGGACACAGGCTAGGTGGCTCTTGTCCACAAAACTACAACTGCAACTCTCTGACCTTTATAATGTCTATGCAATCAGTCAATGTCCTGTGAAGTGAAACCACTAAAACCTGTGCCTCCTCGGGTGAGGACACACCCAGGGGCTCGGCACCAGTCCCTCTCCCCCTGGTCACACCACCCATGTGGAGCCACCTTCTGCTCCCATCTCAGTACAGCTGGTCCCCAGGTCGCCTCCAGTCACTACTGAGAGTCTCCCCCTTGGGGTCCTGCTCACATAGGTGGTACCTCACTGGTGGTACCTTAGTCATCCTCCTCTTCTGTGTCCTTGGAGCTGGGATCAGAGATACCGTGATACTGAGTCAGCTGTGACTCTGCCCCTTAAGGACCCAAACCCAACTACTGACAGCTCTGATTGGGCCACTTCATATTTCAAATAATACCTTCTTGTTAGTTTCCTATTCCCTTTCCCAGCTCACTTATCACCTATGGCTGATGACCTCAAATATTCCTCTAGTATACATTGTCATATAGAAGACGTGAACCATTGGGGGGAAAAAAACAGAGTTAGCAAAATAAAAGTTGCGATCCCTCTTGGGAACCACTCCAGGATCTGAGAAAAGAAATCCCTGAGCTTCAACAGACTTTTATCTTCATACACAACACTTTAAAATCGAGATGTTAGGTTAATCTCCTTGGGCATTTCAGTGAGCAAATTACACAAGAGTCACAGGATAATTATTTAGAAGTTTAACAATGACACTCATACACGATGGATGGGACGTGTGTCAAATCTTTTATTCAACTGATAAGTTAATGAAGCCTGATAAGAGTGAAACCTGGTCAAAAAGCACTTTACACACATGGTATCTACACTCCAAGAGGAAAGGAGCTTTGAAGCAAATTTCCTGTGTTGGAGATAAGCTGGCTTATATCCTGCAGGGAAATAAAGCCAGAAACTTTATATTTATCTTACCTCTGACAGAAATCTACAAACGGAAAAGCTTTCATTTATGAGAAATTTCTAACAACTGACATGCAGATTTTGGAAGTTCTCCATCTGATACTTCCTACCCACTCTTTCCTAAAGGGGGATCTATTTTCCCTCTTTCAGGTGTCTCATGCTCTCCTCATGTCATACTCTTTCACCGAGAGCTTCAGCCCACCTTCCCTGCCAGCCCCAGCAACCTCTGCAGATCATAATCCACCAGCCAGAGGCTCCTCGACTGACAAAGTTCATCTTTTTAGATGCCTAAGACACTGGTCCTACCAAACTACTTCTCATTTCTGAATCTCATCCTTCAGTTCCAGGGAGCCCCTTGACCTGGATCAGGGTGTCCATCTCTGTTCGTCCTTCTACATCTGCTGTGTGAACTTCTCTTATCCTCACCTTGACTTATTCCCTCAGCTCCACACTGTGCGGATCTTCTCCTCCTGTACGGTCTCTGGACCTTTGTTCCTTCCCAGTCCTCAGCTTGCAGCATTGGACTCTCTTGTCTCCCTGCCTCCAGTGGTGAAGGTGAGGAAGGAAGCCACCTTTGTACCCTAATCTATTAGGTTTGCTCATCAAGTTAGCTCCTCAACCGAGGATGAGACACTCCAGATCAGCTGGTCAAACCCACTGGCAATCAATGCACCCAACAGAAGACAGATGCTCAGTAAGTATTTGCACATGCAGACCTGCTTCTCACTGGGCACGTGTACTGGCCTCAGGATGGGGCTGAACTGGGAGAGGGTCTCCTGTGGGCCTGCTCCTCTCTGTGCCCTCAGCCTGAGAGCTGACAGGTGCACCCGCAATGGAGAGCACCCGTGGGCAGGGAGGGGACCACGGACAGCTTTATCCTGTGTGTGAGGGACGGCTCAGCCTGGGCCAATCCAGTCCTTTAAGTTCATAGGGAAGGGAGCAAAGTTTCTACTAAGAACCACTGCATCAGCAAAGAGGAAGTGATCCTGAGTAAGCACAGGTTATAAGCACATTTGTTAAAGTTAGTTTCTACTTTATAATGAATAAAAACACATAAAATGTCTGCTGTATGCTTAGATCACACAAAAAAATCTGAAAACTGACTACTAAAAGCATACATGATGTAAAAACACATTGTGATTTCAAAATCAAAATGGACCATAAATTTTCTTTCAGATGAACTTATAATCCGAATGTATTTAGGTGACTACTTTATATATACACTAATTTATTACAAAATCTGGCATTCAAATTCTCACAGTCATGGGACGACATTGTAACGTATTCATTAACGGAGATTTCAAACTGACAAGTGGCTCTTCCTGTCTAAGTCCATGTGACTCCACACACACAATAATCAACAGTCTGGTATACACACTTTCAGAAATGTTCTAGTTATACAGAAGTCTTGGTTTCTTTTTGTGGTTTTGGTAAATAGGATCATCTTTTCATAAAGCTTAATTTTTCGGACAGAAAAATATGCATTGCATGTCCTTTCAGGACAAGGAATCTTTATTTTTTGGTTTGTCTGTTTATATTAAACAGAAAAAAAGCACTCACTCTTCAGTATAAAACTTTTGTTTTCCTTAAACCACCATTCGGAGTGGTTGATCCTGACAGGTCAGGATGATGTGGGATCTGGGCAATGGATAGAAGAGTGGGGAGGCAGGGCAGCCCCAGAGGATGTCTGGTCACCAGGTCACAGGATGGTGTGTCTGAGCCTGGACACCAGGGGGTGTGCGGTAGCCATTCCTGAGGAGTCTGGAGGTGATCAGAGTTGAAACCAGCCTCCTGGCCCTGCCTGGTGCCATCTGCTCAGGGTTCACTGCTGTGACCTCCCCACCTCCTGGGCCCACATGGCCCTATCCATGCCCAAGCCCCAACATCCTCAGACACAGGGGCCTGACTCAGGGCTCAGTGTGGTGTCAAAGAGCTGGGGGGAGGGAGGGTCTCATTTGCATGAACGGACCCTCCCCCTGTCAGAGTATGAAGAGGGGAAGCGACAGATGTGGGGAAGCTCTGCTTCAGCTGCGGGGCCACAGAGACAGGACTCGGGGACAATCTCCACCATGGCCTGGTCCCCTCTCCTTTTCACCCTCCTTGCTCACTGCACAGGTGACTATCTACTGGGCCAGGGAAAGGACCTTGGGAAGACCATGGGGCCCTGCTGTCTCCTCTTGTCTCTAGACCAGAATCACCATGTCTGTGTCTCTCCCACTTCCAGGGTCCTGGGCCCAGTCTGTGCTGACTCAGCCACCCTCAGCGTCTGGGGACCTGGGCCAGAGGGTCACCATCTCCTGCACCGGCAGCAGCTGCAACATTGGTATCTTTGGTGTGCACTGGTACCAGCAGCTCTCAGGAAAGGCCCCCAAACCCCTCATCTATGAAGACAGCACACGGTCCTCGGGGATCCCTGATCGCTTCTCTGACTCCCGGTCTGGCAGTTCGGCCTCCCTGACCATCACTGGGCTCCAGCCTGACGACGAGGCTTATTATTACTGTCAGTCCTATGACAGCAGCCTTGGTGCTCACACAGTGCTCCAGGCCAGCGGGGAAGTGAGACAAGAACCTGCCATCTGCCCAGAGATGGGGCTTCCCGGTGTGGCCGCCGCCAACGGCTAAGCCAGCTGCTTCCTTACTTTGTTTCTTTTGCCTAAAACTGGGGTGTGAGGCCTACTTAAGATAACTCTGTCTAGAGACAGTGTTCTCCTCTTGAATTCTGCCCCCCTAACCTGCCTTTGGTAGCAACATATGGTCTGATTTCTGAAACCGAGAAGAAATCTCTGCACACCCGGCACAGTCTGCCCTGGAAACAGAGTCCATGCGAGATGCATTACTTTGCTTTGGCTTCTATAGCAAAAGACTGGGGACTTCACCACTCATGACCAGCAATTTATTTTCTTACAGTTCTGGGGGCTGGAAGTCCCAGGTCAAGGTGCCTGCAGATTTATTTTCTCCTGAGGCCTCTCTCCTTAGTCTGCAGATGGCCACCTCCTCTTAGTTCTTTCATGGCCTTTTCTCTGTGTGGGCACAGCTTAGTTTTTCTCACCCTTTTTATAGGGACGCCAGTCCTATTGCACTAGGGCCCCACCCTAATGATGTCATTACTCTTGATTAGTGTCTTCTAGGTCCTCTCTCCACATATAATCACACAGGGATCAGGGGTTTGACATATGAAATTGCAGGGGGCACAATTCAGTCTATGACAAGGGAGAAGAGTGTGGCTGTGTCTGACCCAGGAAAGTCAACATCACACAGGTCATCTGTCCACACCATTTACTGAACATCTACTATATGCCAGGTTTGAGATGGGGTCATTAGGTCAGGAAACAGTGTAAACAACATGGGAAGGGTCCAAGCCCCTAGGGAGCTGGTTAAGTCAGGGCAAAGTGTGAGGACCAAAAAGTAAAGATATGAGTTGGAACAAGAATTGTGTGAGGAAAATAAAGAAAGTTGAGATTAGCAAGGTGTGGGAGGAGCCTTAGAGATGCTGGCAAGGAAGATATAGAGTCTGAAGAAGTTTATGAAATCCAGCTGCTACATAGTCCTGCATGAGGAACAGAGCATGAGGTGTAGAATAGTCCTGTTCTGCATGTTTCAGAGTAGCCAGTACTGAGGAATGGGGTGTGGTGAAGAGAGAAACTGAGGCTGGGCTCTTAGACACTGTATTGGTGTGAGTGAGCTGCAGCCAACATAGAGACCATGATCAACTACACCCTGCTGATGCAGAATTATTTGTAACACACATTTTCAAGAAATAAGATGAGCTCCTGACAAATGATATTGTTTGTCAGGAGTTCTAGAAATACACACCTCTGAATTACTCTCAACAAATTCGATGAAAATTTCACCTGTGCCTCTGAAAAATTCCAAATATTGTTAGAAGAATAAAACTTAAGGAATGAATTCAGTCCCCTCACACTCAATGGTGTCCACATGTTAGAAAACTGTGTCTTTGGGGGATCCATTCAAGATGGTGGAATAGATGGTCTGCAGTGTCACTCTGTCCCACAAATCAACCAAATTTACAACTATAAAAATGTAACATCAGCCAAGCTGGGGCTGCTGGAGCTCAGGGGAAGAGGAGGAGAGACCTACAGAGTTCATGAAGGTGGGAGAAGCTACGATGAGAGAAAGAAAAAGCTGCTCTGAGCATTTCGGGCCACGGCTTCTTTAAGGCTGGAGCTGCTGAGCACATGGAGCATGAGCCAGCAGAAGCTGCAGCTGTGCCCTTCAGATAGAGTAAATTGGAGGCAGTGGGAGAGAAGAAGGCCTTGGTGGCCCCCAGGACAGCAAGACCACTAACAGGATTCCGTGGACCCACGCAGGAGCGAGGAGCCAGAACAACTGAAAAAAGTGAGCTGTTTAGATGCTGTAGAGTCATTGCAAGGGACCAGTGCAGGATCCATCCCATGGGAAGTGTTTGGAGCATGGCGGTGGGGGAGTCGTGCCCACCAGGGGAACACTGGGAAACAGCAAAGACCGCAGATCTGACCCCCAATCAGTGCAGGACCACTCAGAGGAGACTGGTCGGGAATGCAGAATTGCATGGGGTGCAGTTTGATGAAAAACCTCAGGCCCAGATCAGAGATTCTACAGAACACAGATCCACCAGGTCTCTGGAGAGCTGGAAGTACCTATAAGGTCAACTGTTAAACCCTGAGCAGCACAAAAAGCCTTCCCTAGGGAAACAGCAGCAAAGTAGCAATTTAAACAACCACACAGCTCAAGTACTGGTTCCCACAGGAAGTTCCCCCATGTTAGAATGAAAGGATAAAAAATTAGTTCCAGCCCAGGCACACCACCAGCACCTCAGAGCCCACCCAGGGACCTGGGGCAAGGAGAAGGGGAACAGACCTCTCTCCCACAACCAGGCACAAAATGCCAGCACCCCGGGGCCCACCTGGGGTCCCAAGGCATGGAGAGGGGACTGGACCTCTCTCCCACAACCAGGGACACCATGCCAGCAACTTGTGGCCCGCCCAGGGACCCAGGACATGGAGAAAGGGACCGGACTACCCTCCCACAACCAGGGCACACTGAACAAGTGCCTCGGGGCCCACCCAGGGACCCGGGGTATGGAGTTGTGAACCGGACCACCTTCCTACAACCAGGCACAACATGCCAGCACCTTGGAGTCCCCCAGGGACCCAGGGCATGGAGAAGGGGAATGGACCTCTCTCCTGCAACCAGGTACAACATGCCAGCACCTCAAAGTCCACCCAGAGACCCAGGGCATGGAGAAGGGGAATGGACCCCTCTCCCACAACCAGGCACACTGCACCAGTACCTCAGGGCCTGCCTGGGGTCCTGAGGCATGGAGAAGGGGACTGGACCTCTCTCCCATAACCAGACACACCAAGCCAGTGTGTCAGGGCCTGCCCACGGACCCAGGGCATGGAGAGGGGGACTAGACCAGCCTCCCACAATCAGACACACCACACCAGCACCTTGGGGCCCGCCTAGGGACGTGAGACATGGAGAAGGGGACCAGATCTCTCTCCCATAACCAGGCACGACATATCAGTGCCTCAGGCCCTACCCATGGACCCAGGGCATGGATAGGGGGACCGGACCAGCCTCCCACAACCAGGCACACCACGCCAGTGCCTCAGAGCCCACCCAGTACCCAGGGTATGGAGAAGGAAACCAGACTTC
Source organism: Cynocephalus volans (assembly GCF_027409185.1). Classification (NCBI taxonomy): domain Eukaryota; kingdom Metazoa; phylum Chordata; class Mammalia; order Dermoptera; family Cynocephalidae; genus Cynocephalus; species Cynocephalus volans. The sequence goes on from NC_084461.1 coordinate 206,334,940, forward strand.
TCTCCTACAATCAGGCACACCACGCCAGTGCCTCAGGTCCTGCCAGGGGACCTGAGGCATGGAGAAGGGGTCTGGACCTCCAGGCAAACCAAGCCAGCGCCTTGGGTCTCACCCAGTGACCCAAGGCATGGAGCCAGGAACTGGACCCTCCTCCCACAACAAGGCACACCATGCCAGCAACTCAGGGCTCACCCGGGGACCCGAGGCAAGGGGAAGGGGACTGGACCTCTCTTCCACAACCAGGCACACCAAGCCAGTGCCTCTGGTCCTGCCCAGTGACCTGAGGTATGGAGCCAGGGACTGGACCATCCTCCCACACCATGCACAAAATGCCAGCACCTCGGGGCCCACCTGGGTACCTGAGGCATTGAGAAGGGGATTGGACCCTCCTCCCACAACCAGGCACATGGTGCCAGCACCTCGGGGCCCACCCAGAGACCTGGGGCATGGAGAAAGTGACCTGACCCGTCTCTCACAACCAGGCACATGGCTCCAGCACCGTGCGGCCTGCCCAGGTACCAGAGGCATGTAGAAGGGGACCAAACAACCCACAACCGGGCATGCCGCCAGTGCCAAGGAGCATACCAGAAACAGCACCTCCATGAGGGTGGCCCACCACAGCCACCACAATAACCATGGCTGCTGCGAAAGTGGCTAGATGCCACAGCCACCACGCAGATGGTCGGCCAACCGCTGCAGTGCATTCACACAAGAAGAGATACCAGCAGAGACAAAGAAAAGAAAAGGATGTCTCTTTCCACAAAACCCATTTCAGACTGACAGAAGAAGCATCTGCTCTGTGATAATACTGGGGGACCTGATCACACCCCTCAGCATTGGACAGATCATCTAGGCAACAAGTTAACAGAGTAACCACTATTCTTTCAGAAAGAGAGAAGAAATCTAGGGCAATAGGTGGTGGGGGGGGGAGGGAATGGGAGAATGGGAGAGGTGGGACAAGGGGCATAAAAAATAATTACGATTTGTAACAATATATATGCTTGTAATATTGACTTAATCAACATATCTCAATGTTCAACCCCCAATATGTGTATAATGGATTTTGATTCAATAAATAAATTTTTAAAAATTAATTTGATAAAATAATAATGACAGTATCCTACCAAATAACAAAAGACATTAAATGCAAAATTATTCTGTGAATTTATACAAGGTGCTCTTGTAGTGGACATATCCTGGCAAAACTTAAAGAAAATTATCTTTATCATTAAGACCTAGGTCATTTTCAAGCCAAGGGGGGTTATCACTGTAATAAATAGAATCTCAATAAAAGGATCCCCATGTTAAAAAAAAAAAAAAAGAAAACATTGTCTTCGGAAAAGCACAGTATCCCATCGTTTCCACCAGATCAATTAATACAATCCACAGGGAGTAGGATTCTGGCACTGGGTTGTGTTTCAATGTTTGCAGAAGTTTAGTTTATGGAACAAAACATTATAACACCTACTTTGCAATATCTTCCATTTTCCATTTGAGAAAAAGGAGCCAACAGCACTGGACAGGCCAAGGAGACTGAGACTTGGCTTCAGACTGGACCAAGGCCTTAGAGCAGGGGGTCTGTGGTCCTGCTGGGCAGAGTCAAGGCTGCTAGGTCAACTCATCCCTCTTTCAGTTGTCCCTGTGGGTAATGTGAAGATTGTGTGGGGAATCAGGTGTTAGAAAGTGCTTGTTATGCCACAGGACAGAGTACAGTAGAAGAAAAAAAACAGTTATTAGAAATCAAAATGTGATGGAATGCACCTAAAGAAGAATAAATGCCATACTGCAGGGATTGGGAGGAAGGAAGGACTCACTGCATTGGTTTACATTATTGCTGGAAAAGCCACGAGAAGCTCCTTCCCAACAGACGGCAAGAACGCATGGGACTTCATGAGCCAAGAGTAGGGTGCTGCAGATACCATTGCCATATGGTGGTCCAACACAGCCACCACCACAGCCACTGCCACTGCAAGGGTGGCTAACAGCCACAGTAGCAGCCAATGCCACTGCAGCATCCATCACCACTGTGCAGGTGGCCCATCAACCACTTGGCTGCGTTAGCAGGGGGAAAGTCATCATCGGAGTCTGGGGAAAGAGGGGAGTGACTGCAAACCTGCAACTCAGTGGCCAAACCCACAGGGGGAATTGTGCTGCTACACACAGTAGGACACCTGGGGGAGGAGGTATGTGCACAACCCACACAACTGCTTTGATCCAGGGCGAGACACATACATGGAACCCACCAAGAGTGTAGAAATCCACAATACCCAAATAGAGTAAGGAAGAAAATTCCCATCCCCCAACTGGGGGAAGCAAGTACCCAAGAGATATCTCTGCCTGTAGGAAAGCGGAAATAAAATCTACCCAGAGTCACCCATTCAACCTGATGAGCTCAAGTGTACCCCAGTGCACCCATCAGGGAAATGGGATACTAGCTGGTGTGCCAAAAAGCCCACCCAGGGATACACACCTAAGCCAAAGAGTCGCAGGGCATCCAGGTGCTTCTCCCAAGAATTTGAGAGCTTGCCTGCATACTCAACCAACCAACACAGTGTCAGTAACCTCACCAAAGAATCACCAAGTGCCCCAGTGCCACATCCATGGAGGCAGTAACATGCGACTCCAGCAGTGAAGATGAGCAAAGCACCTACACAGAGACCACACTACAGCATCGACCTGGAATCGATTGAAAACACCACACTCAATGGTCAATATGAAACACATCTACAGGAGGCAGTCTGTCTCCTCAAAGCCCACTGTAAACTAATAGAAGGAGCAACTGCTCTACCAAATAACCAGACATCAATATGCAAATATTAGAAATAAGAAAAAAACGAAAAATGACACCACCAAAGTAATACAATAATTCTCAAGAACCAGAGTGCATATAGCAGGAAACCCTTGAAAGGAATGAAAAGGAATATTGAGCAACGATCTTAAGGAGACTCAATGAGATACAAAAAGACTCAGACAACAAAACAAAATGAGAAGTATACAGGATATTGAGGAGTAAGTTTACATGAGATTGGTAGCATAAAAAATAATGTAGCAGAACTCCTGGGACTGAAGGATTCATTGAACAAAACAAAATAGAGCTTAAGCAGCAAGTTGGAGCATGCCCTGGTACGTAGGCAGGAGCCAAGGGCAAGATTCCCCCACCTGATAGAAGGCCAGAGGATGTGCAGGGAACAAGGCAGGAGCTATGGGCAGCCTCCCCTCCTCCACTGAAGGTAGGAGCATGCCACAAACACCACTTCTGTGTGGGTGAATCACTACAGCCACTGCTTCAGCCACTGCCACTACAAGAGTGGCTCACCACCACAGTACAAGACACAGCCACCATGCAGGCAGCCTGCTGCCCACTTGACTGCATTGACACCAGCAGAGCCATCAGCACAGCCAAGAAAAAAAGAGGAAGTCTTTCTCCTAAACTCCCAGAGCAGAATAATAGAAAAGGCAACTGCTCTACCAGATAATCATACATCGACACAGAGATACTAGAGATATGAGAAAAGAAGACACAGATTTTCTAACATTTTCATTCCAGAAAGATCCTCTCTGAGATACATTATAGTCACACCAGCTAGGCTGAAATACAAAGAGAGAATCCTAAAAGCAGCTAAAGAAAAATGTCAAGTCACTTATAAGGGAGCCCCCATCAGACTCACAGCAGAGTTCTCCAGAGAAATCCTACAGGCAAGATGAAAATGGGTTGATGTATTTAAAACACTTACAGAGAAAACTGCCAGGCAAAAATACTATGCTCAGAAAGACTATCCTTCAGAAATGAGGGAGAAATACTGTATTTTGCAGACAGAGAAAAACTATGGGAGTTCACGACCACAGGACCATCCCTACAAGAAATCCTACAGGGAGTCCAGCATCTGGATTCTGAAAAATGATAATCAATATCATTAACACACAAGAAAGAGCAAAAGTCACTAGTAGAACAAAAGTGCAAACCACAAAGAGAAAGAAACTCCATCTTACCACCTCCAAAATCCAACAAACACTAAATACAAACAATAAATGGGTAAGAAAGGAACAAAAGATATTTAAAGCATCTGAACAAAAATTGATAAAATGCCAGGGTAAGAAAATAATTTTCACAACAACCCTAAATGTGAAAGGATTAGATTCTCCACTCAAAAGACGCAGACTGACTGTTTAGATTAAAAAGCTAGATGTGACTGTATGCTGTCTTTAAGAGACTCATCTCCACTGTAAAGACACACACAGACTAACACAAAATTGATGGAAAAAGATATACCACAGAAATGGACAGCAAAAGCGGGTAGGAATAGCTATTCTGATTTTGGATAAAATGGACTATAGTTTGAAAACCATAAACATAGACCAAGAATGCCATTATATAATGATAAAGGGATTTATCCAGCAAAAGACATAACAAACATAAATATATATGCATCCAACGCCAGAGCACCCCGATATATAGAGCAAATACTATTAGACATAAAGAAAGAGATAGACCCCAATATGATAATACTGAAGGAACTAACACCCTTCTCTGAGCACTGGGCAGATCGTCCATGCAACAAATCTACAGACAAACACAGCATTTACATTACACTTCAGACCAATTGGACCTGGCAGATATTTACAGAGCATTTTATTCAATAACTGTAGAATATACATTCTTCTCATCAGCACATGATACATTCTCCAGTATAGATCATATGTTGGATCTCAAATCAAGTCTCAACAAATTTAAAATTATGGAAATCATTTAAAGTATATTTTCTGACCACAATGGATTAAAATGACAAATTAATAACAAGTGACACTCTGGAAATTATACAAACATGTCGAAATTAAACAATATGCTCCTAAATGACCTATGGGTCTAAGAAGAAATTAAATTGGACATCAAGAAATTTCTTGAACCTATCAAAAATAAAAGCACATCATACCAAAATCTCTGGGATATTGCAAAAGCAGTACCAAGAGGGTAGTTTATTAAGATAAATGTGTCTGTTTTTAAGCCAGTACCGTGCTGTTTTGGTTACAATAGATCTGTAATATAACTGAAGTCAGGTATTGTTATGCCTCCAACTTTATTTTTCTTTGCTCAGGATTGCCTTGGCTCTTCGGGGTCTTTTGTTATTCCACATGAGTGTTGGGGATGCTTTTTCTGTTTCTGTGAAGAATGTCATTGGTATTTTGATGGGAATTGCACTGAATCTGTAGATTTCTTTGGATAGAATGGATATTTTCATGATGTGAATTCTTCCCGTCCAACAGCATGGTACGTCATCCCATCTTTTCATGTCCTCTTTAATTTCTTTCGATTGTGTTCTGTAGTTTCTCATTGTGGAAGATCTTTCACCTCTTCGATTAAATTGATTCCTGGGTATGTTATTTTTTTGATGACTAATGTATATGGGCTTCCTTTCTTGATTTCTTTCCCGCTAGTTTGTTACTGGAGTCTAAACATGCTATTGATTAGTGGGTGTTGATTTTGTACCCTGCAACATTATTGAAAGTGTTAATCAGCTCTGAGAGTTTTCTGGTAGCGTCTTTAGGTTTTTCTCTGTACAAGATCATGTCATCTGCAAACACGGGCAGTTTGACTTCATCTTTTCCAATCTGGATGCCCTTTATTTCTTTCTCTTGACTGGTTCCAATATTATGGTAAATAGAAGTGGTGAGAGTGGGCATCCTTGTCTTGTTCCTGTTCCTAAGGATGATATTGGTGATTGGTTTGTTGAAAATGGCTTTTATTGTGTTAAGATATTTTCCTTCTATACGTAATTTGCTGAGAGTCTTTATCATGAAATGATGTAGAATTTTGTCAAATGCTTTTTCTGCATCTATTGAGATAATCATCTGGTTTTGTCCTCAGTTTCACTGATTTGGCATATCACACTTACTGACTTGCATATGTTGAACCAACTTTACATCCCTGGGATGAATTCCACTTGATCATGGTGTCTAGTTTTTTTGATGTGTTGTTATAGCCTGGTTGCTAATATCTTATTGAGGATTTTTGCATCTATGTTCATCAAGGATATTGGTCTGTAATTTTCTTTTTTTGCTGTTTCTATTTCTGATTTTAGTAATAGGATGATGCTGGCCTCATAGAATGAGTTTGGGAGAATGGCTTCTGTTTGAATTTTTTGCAGAAGTTTGAAGAGAAGTCGTATTAATTCTTCGTTAAAGGTTTGATAGAATTCAGCTGTAAAGTCATCCAGTCCAACCAGTTCCATCTGTGCAGTATTGCTCAAACTGAGAAATGAGGCTTCAGGCAACCAGCAGAATTTTAAAAAACAGAGGAAGATATTATTTCTAATGGTGAAATACTAGAATCATTTTTATTTTGTTCTGGTACTACACATGATGGCTGCTGACGTAGTTATAGGGAAAGATTTTAACCATGGAATTTCTATCAAATTAATAATAGAGTAATAAAATATAAAAAAATATTTTAAAAATGAAAATTTATATTTTAGCGGTATTGGTTAGAGTCACCATTATTACCTAGAAGACAACAGAGTGTACGAAACATTTTTTGAATTATTAAGAAAACCATCGAGTTCAAAATAAGTGAAATAAAATATATTGCTTCTTTGTTTTATGCCAAATTTCATTGCCACTTTACTTATATTACTCAAAACTGGAAATCAACCAAATATCCATGAGGAGGTGAGTGGATAAAAAATTCTGGTATATCTGTACAATACTCTGAGCCGTATAAGGAAATGAACAACATATTGAGAAATATAAAGAAGTAAAATAACTATACACATGAAGTGGATGAATGTAAAAATCATAATGCTCTGTGGGGGGAAAAAAGAGTGCATGCTTTATAATTACAATTTATATGAAATTCTAAAAATTTCAATCAATAAAATCCGAAGTCTTACCCTATACTTTATAACAAAAGACTAAATATTTCCTTCATAATATCTTGAAAAAATACCCTTTCCCACCACTTCCATTCCACATTATCCCGAAGGTCCTAGGCATTCCAATAAGGGAAGAAAAAGCAGGAAAAGCATAATACTTGGAATAGAAGAAATAAACCTTTTTTTCCCTACAGACAATTTGATTGTTTACATAAATATACTAATGAATATATAAAATCTATGAATGACAACAAATATGTTATATATAAGTTAATGTATATAAATTAATGATTTTAGTATATATACACATATCAATTAAAATAAAGTGCTTGGAAATTTAAATTTTATTTTAGTTTTTATTTTAAAGATGACGGGTAAGGGGATCTTAACCCTTGACTTGGTGGTGTCAGCACCACACCCTCCCAAGTGAGCCATGGGCTGCTCTTGGAAATTTAAATTTAATGACCAGAATTTAATCTATGATACTACAGAAAACCAAATACCGGAGAATAAATTGAACAAAAATTTGCAAGGTGTACTGACACTAGAGTTGCCAAATGGAGATGGATTGGTAAGCTTTTTCAATAATGGAGCAATATATTTACATGGACACACATGAAATTCAGCCTCTACTTCCCATCATATAAAAAAATCAATAAACGGAAATGAAGTAATATCTTAAAGCATTTAAAACAACAACAGCAACAGAAAAGTATATATTTATGGCTCTAAGGTTTTTTCCCCTATTACATACACGTGGGGAACAATGTTGGTTTTCAGTGATTGTGTAAATGCGCGATGGTTAGATCAGGATAGTCAGCTTATTCCTCATTACAATGCGCAATCGTACTTTGTGTCCTTGACCAATACCTCATTAGCCCCCCGCCCTCTAACCCTCTGCTCCCCTTTTCCACCTCTAGTAACCATGTTTCTTTTCTCTCTTTCTAAGAGTTCAATGTGTTACTGTGATTGTTGTTTCTTTCTTTCTCTCTGTCTCTCTTTGTTTATTTGTTTGTTTACAGATTAAGCTCCTGGTTATGAGTGAGAACATGTGGTATTTCTCTCTCTGGACTTGGGCTGTTTCACTTAGGATAGTCTTCTCCAGGCTCATCCATGTTGCTGCAGATGGTAGAATTTCATTCTTATTCATGGCTGAGTAGTATTTCATTGCGTATAAGGACCACATTTCCTGATCCAGTCATCCGTCAATGGACATTTAGGTTGGCTCCATCACTGGCTATTGTAAATAGAGCTGCAATAAACATGGAGTCCAGGTACCCCTTTGACATGATGATTTCCAGTCCTCTGGATATAACCCCAGTGGTGGGATTGCTGAATCATGTGGTAGTTCTGTCTGTAGTTGTTTGAGGAGCATCCATACTGTTCTCTGTAATGGTTGTACTAATTTACAGTCTCACCAACAGTGCAGAAGGCTTCCTCTTTCTCTGCATCCTCAACAAAATTTGTTATTCTGTCTTTTTTTCTAACAGGCAGTCTCACTGGGGTGAGGTGATATCTCAAAGTGGTTTTGATTTGCCTTTCCCTGATGATTTGTGATGTTGAGCATTTTTTTACATACCTGTTGGCCATTTGTATGTCTTCCTTTGGTAAGTGTCTATTCAGCTCCTTTGCCCATTTTTTGATTGGATTATTTCTTTTCAGGCATATAAACGGACATGTGGACCAATGGAACAGAAACAGAGAACCCAGAAATCAATCCACATATTTACAAACAACTGATCTTCGACAAGGGCACCAAGAACGTACACTGGGGAGAAGACTGCTTCTTCAATACATGGTGCTGGCAAAACTGGATATCCACACATAGAAGAATGATACTTGATCCGTACCTCTCACCATACACTAAAATCAACTCAAAATGGATTAAAGACAAATAAGACCTGAAACTTTAAAACTCCTAGAAGAAAACATTGGGGAAACACTGCAGGATTTAGGACTCTGTGAAGACTTTATGAATAACCCCCCTCAAGCACAGACAACAAAAGAAAAAATAATCAAATGGGATTACATCAAACTAAAAGTTTTTGCACAGCAAAGGAAACACAGCATGAAAAGACAACCTACAGAATCGGAGAAAATATTTTCAAACTACGCATCTGACAAGAGATTAATATCCAGAATATACAAAGAGCTCAAACAACTTTACAGCAAAAAACTACAAATGTATTGTTTCTTACATAATTTAAAAAATAGTTCAGAATGTTTATTATATTGTCTCATTTAAAATTATAAACTTCAAATGTAGGAAAATGATTACACAATTTAACAAGTAATATGAAAGAAAATTTCACCAAATGAAATCCTTTCTTTCATGAAGACAGTAAGTAAAATTTTCAGCAATGAGTAGATAGGGTATATAAGCAGGTTTTATTATTCTTATTATTTTTTATTTATATGTGTTTTCCCTTGAGAAGGTGCATGTGGGGTGGGGGGAGGTGTAAGCACAGGAGGCGGCGCAGACCCCTTAGATGTCAGCAGGAGGAATTGGTAAATGGCATATGCCAGTCACTCATCATCATGCAGGGTGACTGTGCCTTCCCTGTGTCAGGCTCTGGACCAGCAGTGATGAGCCCCGTGGGCTCCTTCTAGGGTTTTGCATGAAGTCTGTGCTCATGCAGCCATTGCCAGTATCTGGGAATGAAGGTCACTTCCTCCTGCATGGGAAAGAGCATCAGAGTTGGGTGGACAATGTGGCCAGAAACCATCAACTCCCAAGAGAAGCCCCAAATGGTGACGTCTGATGGTCCCCATCCCTCAGGTTGCCAACCGGTTTTCTTGCTCCAGTTCTGGTCTCTTAGGCTCCGGTAAAACTCTGGGCTTTTTATCTGGGGATGAGGGTGATAATTACCATTTAGGGTGTGAGAGGAACCTGGTGCTGACCCAGGGCACCTCCACCACAGGGAAATGAGGCACAAGCCTCCTGTCTGATACCCCAGCCTGGCCTGTAAACCCACTGTCACCTTGTCTGATCAACACCAGACTTGAGGGAAATTCTTGGAGTCAATTCTGCCTTCAGGACCAAGGCTCTGAAGACTCCCTGGATCTGTGACCTTTCATCCAGTTTAATCTTTGTACTAAGCTATTTGGATAAAACATCCCCAGTCCAGTTGTTGCCGACAGGCAGGCAGCTCAGGAGAAAAATGCTCTAGTTCATCTCAGACTTATGGGCATATGGCCTTGATGTGTGTTTGTGTCCATATCTCAGGGCAGGTTTGGGGTTAGGAGTGAGAGCAGTCACCATATGGTCCAGGAAAAAGGTGCTGAGGTTGGTGAAGCCAAAGTGGGAACTCATGAACATCCCTGCTCTTGTCTCTACCTAAGACACCACTTGAGTGTGAAGATTTCTGTGACTGTCCACAGATGGAGAAGAAATATTTCCTAGAAAGGATGATTGGGATTCTTCAAATGCACCAGGCAGAAAGAAGGTGAAGATTTTAGAAGTTAGTGCACAAGAGCTAACTTCCTCAGATATTGTAGCTTTGTTTCTGACCATTTTTGCTGTTGTTGTTTGTGGGAGTTTTATCCTTTTCTTTTCTTTTCTTTTCTTTTTTCTTCAATGTGACATAGGCTGAAAAAAGAAAATCCACTTGTTCATATCAAAGGATGCTGAAATAGCATCGATTGAAACTTGATGTCTTTTAAAATTAGAGGAAGAGGATGAAAATTATTGACAGTAGGTCCTTGTGAGTACAGATGCGGAATCCAACCCACATGACACAGAAATCTGGGAGATAATTTGAACATCTGAAAGGCTAAGATGAAGGTAATTTCTGCACTTTCTTGGTGCTGAAAAAGTAGAGTCCTGTCAGACACTCAACTAAAACTCCTGCAGGTGTCACAGCACAGGGAGAGGAAAAATGTGTTAGATACATATATATATAATGATTTGATGTCTATCAGACATCACAAACACCAACACTGTAATGGACTGAATGTTTGTGTCCTCTTAAAATTCACAACAGTGCGGCTGTATTTGCAGATGGGACCTTTAAGGAGTTAATAATGTTTACATGAGATGATAGGGGTGGGACCCAAATCCAGTAGGATTAACCTCCCCATAAGAGACACACAGGGCTTTCTCTCTCTCTCTCTCTCCCCTTCCCCCCTCTCCCCCACACTGTCTCTCTCTTCCCAACCCCAAACCACACATGTCAGGACACAGGGAGAGGGCAGCCCTCTGCAAGGTAGGAAGAGAGCCCTCACTAGAAACCAAACCATGCCAGAGTCTTGATCCTGTCCTTCCTAGCACCCAGAACGTTGAGAAAAATGTTTTTGCTCTTTAAGCCACCCAGCCTATGGCATTTTGTTAGGACATCCCCAACAGAGTAAGACAAACACTAATAATGTTTTGGGGGGAGTTGATATCTTTGTAAGAATAGAACATCTGAGGATCACAAGTATTAAGGAGGGCAGAATTGTGTAAACTTTTGTAAGGTTATTGAATTATGGAAAAATTAAAATATTAATTTAATGTAGGCAATAAGAAGTCAAGGTAGCAATGCTGCAATTCTAGAGTTGCTACTAAAATATTAGAATGTAAAAGTATTTAGCTACAAACTATGAAATGGAAATGGAAATATTTGATCCATGAAAAAAAGGGCAACAAAGGAGAAATAGAGGGGAAAAAAGCCAAGATGATATAAAGATTAAGGTAGATATAAATTCAATATCAGTAATTACATTAACTGCAAATGAACTTAAGACTCCAGTTAAAGACATGGGTGGATATGTAGATAAAAAGAGACAAATTTAAAGATATGGATATGCTAAATTTAAAAAAAAAATACATATATATATATATATATATACTGTGCATACATTTAACAGCAGAAAGCTGTTGTGGCTATATTTATATTAAGATAAAATACATTGAGGAAGTACATTTAAAGAAGTTTTACTAGAAGAAAAGTGGGGGACATGTCATACTGATAAAATAATCTACTAAACAAAAACACATTTAAAAAACTAAAGGTAAAAACATAGCTTTAAAGTATATGAAGCTTTTATTAGGAGTGGCCAAAGGACAAAAAATCAATCCACAATTATATTTGCAGATGTTAACATGACACTTGTAGCAAATCAGTAGATAAGCAGGAAAAAAAATACTACACAGAGAACAGCAAGATTGAACAAGGTGATTAACCAAATAAAACTTATGTGGAGCCCCAATTAGAAGAGTAGTTGATTAATGAATATGTATCCCTAAATGATTAAACACATGAACAAATGAGTGATCTCTTTATTTTTTTCAACTTGTTTTTTATGATTACTTTTCTTCATTCTGCAGCAGAGGCCAATCCCTGTGTCTGTTCTCAGTCCTGTCCTCACACTGTCCACACTTTCCTTCAGGACTGATGTGCATCACGCAGGGACACTGCTATCACCTTGGCGCTAATGCCTGACATGACGGGCCCTGACATCCCATGTTACTGTATTCATCTGATCCCATAAATTTCACAATAACAAATAGAACACCAAGCCCCATTAATACCCCTCCCCCCACCATATCTTCCATGATAGTAAATAATGATAAAACCCACCTGGTCCACTCGACTACAACCCTCGGCCTCATTGCCATCCCCCCTCGCCCTCCGTCCAGGGACACAGTCACCCTGTGTTCTCTTCCTCCTGAGCATCTCTCATCCGTTCCTCCTCCAGATCCCTGTAGGATCAGCCCTCAACAGCTCGGCTGCCTTTAGACACCTTGTTGGTCCTGACACCAGTGGTGTCTTTCTAAAATGTGTGTCATCAGTCATGTCTCCTGTTTACATCTCTAGCAACTCCAGATGATGCAATCAAGCTCCTCAGTATGACACACAGGGAGCTCTACAGTCCAGATTCACATTTCCTTACCTACTTTGCAAATTCCATTTTTGACACCTCGTAAACATGCCATGCAATTTAATAAGTTTGATTATTTCCCAAAATTCTGTTTGTCTTCCAGGACTATGGTAAGATTTATTTGTCCTGATTCAGGACCCCCCTCTCCACTGAGACCCAGAACACAGTCGTCTCCTCCCTGGACCCTGTGGAATGTGCTGCTCAGGCCTTTGCTCCCAGAGACCTCTGCATTCTCACCTCACTACAACCTCTTTTTCTTTCATGGTGGTCATATTTCCCACATCTGCTTTTCCTAGTTATCCTCTTCCCAGAAAAGGCTATTTTTTAATATCAGTAACTCGGGACAGAGCAGGGGCATGGGCCTGGGTGTCTGTGGCCTGACAGTGATCCGGCTCTCAGGTGACTCCACGGACTTGATTTCCACTGAGACACTAAAGTCTGTCCGGTGGGCAGCAGGGAGCTCTGTGGTCTGTCTCAGGGTTTGCACAGTGGATGCCCACAGCTGTGCCATCCCCCACATTTCCGAGAGGTAGGGTAGTGGAGCCTGTGCTCATTGATGCACACACAGCAGCTGTGTCCTCTCTGGGTGTGGTTCCAGCATCTTCCTCCTCCCAGGCCCTGCCTCCACTAAAACCCCTGGACTCCCCCAGTATATAGCATTTTCAGACATACCTTCCAAAATAAAAGGTACATTATTATATCTCACAATTCTCACTCCCCAGATGGAATCACAACACTTGGGTTGGCCTATTCTGCTTTTGGAAGCACTTGTTCCACAGTTGGGAAAACCGTTCTGACACAATTTCAGGTGATAACAGCAAGATAGTAGACAGAAGGGTCACAGGGCAGGGAAGTGTCCAGCATGCTCTGCATGAGGTAATCGTTCCTGCCACTGGAGCCATCTGACCGTGGGTTAGGAGAACTACCTGCCATGAAAGAAAAATACTAATAAAAACACCATGTGGAGTGTTTGGCAAGCACTAACGAAATAAGCATGATGTAGATACAGGGTGAGCAGTAGGGAACTAAACACTATTCAAAAGTCAATTTTGAAATGCTACTGGGCCGCAAAAGAAACCCAAAATTTTAAGAAGCGACAGTGAAAAGACCACGTGGCTAGATATACACAATATTCACTGGGTTTCTTGGGAGCCTAAGTTAAGACACCAGGAGGGTCCAAGATCCCAGCTCTTCTACTCAGCAGATGGCCGCTGAGTGTGAATTGGATCAAGAAGAAAGGGAGGCAGTGATGCACTCAAGCCTCTCCATCCCAGATTCCTTCACCAGCTTCCAGTGTGGTGTCTCCCAGGTGCTAAATGTGACCTTCTGAAAGATTCACGAACTCCAGACATGAGAAGAGGTGGGAGGAGAAAGACCTGCAGGAGGGCATCCTTCCAACAGTGATTTCCCTCCAGGACACTAGAGGGCGCTGTAGGCAGAGCCCTGGGGAAGCAAGGACAGCTGTGAAAAAGACCCCCAGGCCCTGGGTTCCGTGAACATGTGGTTACTGAAGTGTAAGAACTCTTTAGCTGTGACCTGGCCAAGGTGCTGAGTCCTTGGAGAGGAGCTTATTTGCATGAAAGCCTCATGCCCACAGGGTGTCAGGAGTTATAATGAGAGCTGTTGGGGAGACTCTGGGGTGAGCAGTCTTGTAAGCACAGCCCTGGGCTGTCTGCACCATGGCCTGGGCTCTTCTGCTCACACTTCTGGCTCACTGCGCAGGTCAGGGGGACTTTCTGGGCTGGTTTGTGGGAGGAGAGTCAACACTGAACTTTCATGTCCCCTGTCTTCCCTCCTGACCATTTGGTGTCTCACCTGCTCTCAGGAGCCACATCCCAGGCTGTGGTGACTCAGGAAACTTCACTGTCCACAACTCCTGGACACATTCACCTGTGGCTCCAGTGCTGGTGCTGTCACCACCAGTAACTATGCAAACCGGGTCCAGCAGAAGCCCAACCAGGTACTCCGGGGTCTAATAGGTAACACCAGCAAACGGCTGCCAGGGGTCCCTGCCCGATTCTCAGGCTCCCTCATTGGAGGCAAGGCTGCCCTCACCATCACAGGGGCCCAGCCCGAGGACGAAGCCAAGTATTACTGTGCTCTGTGGTTCAGCGACCACTTCCACAGTGACAGATGCAGATGGGGAAGTGAGACACAAACAACCCAGCTCAGCCTCACCCCTTGCTCCTAATATCTCCCATCTTCTTACACAGAGGCTGCTTCGAGCCGGTGTGGAGTGAAGAAGCTCATTCTCCATGGCCCCAGAGGGGAGGTCAAGTCCATTGTTCTAAGCTCAGGTTTTTTAAAATTTATCTTTTATATTAAAAATGTAGTGTTTCAGGAAGTAGGATTTGGCATAGACTTTATGAATATGACCCCAAAAGCACAGGCAAACAAAAGGAAAAACAAATGGGATTATATCAAACTAAAAAGCTTCTGCACACCAAAAGAAAGAATTAACAGAGTGAAAAGACAACCAACAGAGTGGGAGAAAATATTTGCGAAGTATATACCTGGCAAAGGATTAATATCCAGAATATGCAAGGAATTCAAACAACTTAACAGCAAAATCAAGTAACCCAAATAAAAAATGGGCAAAGGAGCTGAACAGGCATTTCTCAAAGGAAGATATACGAATGGCCAACAGACACAGGAAAAAATGTTCAACATCACTCAGCATCAGAGAAATGCAAATCGAAACCACTCTGAGATATCATCTCACTCCGGATCAGATGGCTAATATCCAAAAGACTGAGAATAATAAATGCTGACGAGGATGTGGAGAAAAGGGAATCCTCCTACACCGTTGGTGGGACTGCAAAATGGTGCAGCCTTTATAGAAAATGGTGTGAGGGTTCCTCAAACAATTACAGATAGATCTGCCATATGATCCAGCTATCCTATTGCTGGGAATATACCCAAAAGAATGGAAATCATCAAGTCGAAAGGATACCTGCACTCCCATGTTTATTGCAGTGCTATTTACAATAGCCAAGACTTGGAACCAGCCTAAATGCCCATCATCGGATGAGTGGGTGTGGAAACTGTGGAATATCTACACAATCTAATTCTTTTCTTGTAGAAAAGAATGAAATACTACCATTTGCAGCAATGTGGATGGACTTAGAGAAAATTATATTAAGTGAAATAAAGTTTTGTGCCCACCAGGCACAAAAAGAGAAATACCGCATGTTCACATTTATATGCGGGAGATAATAAAAATAAATAAATAAATATACAAACAAGTAATGGGGAGGGGGAGGGAGGAGAGAAGACACAACAATCACAATAATTCCTTGAACTTGTTAAGGTAGTGGACAAATATGCTGTTGATGGGGAGGGAGACAGGGGAGAGGGAGGTGGGAAGAGGAGGAATGGGTATAGTGACACGAAAATCAACTACATTGTATATTGGCAAATTAAAATAATAAATAAACGCTTGCCAGTTTAATAAATAAATAAATAAATAAATAAAAATGTGATTTTAAAGCCAGTGCAATGATATATCAGGTGCTGCACAGGTAATGAACAGAAGTGACAACAGAACACAGACACACACACACACACTTGCACACACACTCACTTCTGAATTTAGGTCAGCCAGCATTTATTTACTATACAAAAGTTTGATATGATAGTGATGCAATACACCTATGATTTTATCTGTAAATATAAACATAGCAGCAAAATAAATAAATTACATATTACAAATTACATATCTCTCTCATGGACCTTTCAGAGGAGTCTAGAGCAAAATTAAACACAAAAACAATCCAAAAGAACAGGATTGACTCCAGAAATATAGATGCTAAATGTAAATTTCTATGTACATGTAGGATTATTTATACTAATGGAAATGTAGAAAATATTCAAAAAAATTTTGAGAGGTACTGAAATAAGCACTTAAAACTGTGAAATAAGACAACAAACAGTATTAGAAAAAAGAATAACTGTAAAATGGAGATAGAAAAACACTTTAAACAATTGAAAAAGGTAAACAGTGCCTCTTCATTTCTTCTTGACTTAGCAGAGTGGACATTCTGAAATCCTGTCACCTGCCACGGAGGACGGTCGTGAGTGGTGAGCCAGTTCTCACTGACAGCACCCCATAAGAGCAGGGTGTAAATGATTAAAACATGGGCCCTTGTCAAAGTTTTAATAAGCACTAACTAGGGCCTCAGATTCCTGCCTCAGCCAGTATATTCTAGTGATTATGCCTCAAGAACCCTTTGTGGGGCACACAGTTATGTGCTACCAAGATCTCCCTTAAAAGGAGCACTTTTTTATGCCTGCATTTGGAGCACTCAGTAGAAAACGCCAAGCAGTCAGCAGCATGAGGGTTGGACTCAGCCACAAAGAGTGGCCTCCAATATGATGTGACCATCCCAGAGCAGCCCACATGCAATGGTAGAGGCGAGGGTAGAGCAGTCAGAGCAGCTGAAAGTACAGCAAAGGCACCAGCCCCAAGGTGACACTCTGCAGGGTGAGTATCCTGTGTGAGAATGTGTATATACTATAACCCATGACTAGCATCCTGAATTGAAAATTTATATGGATCTTGATACTACAGAGTACAAGTAGGAGAAACCCTTGTTTCCATCATCCCTAGTTTTCCTCATGGGGAATGTGTATGTTCATTCTCTACAACTCTGGGCTTTGTGAATTTGAAGGGCCTGAATCATTTACGTGAATATGTCCAAGAGAAGACACAACAAAACACCCAAGGAACCCCAAGTTCAGATCCACTGAGTCACTTAAACACCGTCATTTCAAGAGACCAGCATGTGAAGAAAGACGTCATCAAATTTGCAGGAACAGTCGACACTAATCACCAGGATGAAGTGGGTCTGCTCTTACACAATGAGGACGGGACATGTCACGGTACACATGAATGAGATCTGCTGACATGTCCCCCTCACCCATCCTGATGAGTGGTTGCTGCAGCAGCACAGCCCTGAGAATGATTTGGTGACTCAGCTCAGAAACCTGAGGGATGAGGTTCTGATAAATCCCAGCAGGTTAAGCCACCTGGGCTGGACCAGGTACTCATCAAAAGTGAGAGTTCCTTAGTCCATCCAGGACGCTATAACAAAATACCAAAAACTGGTTGGCTTGTGAACAACTGAAATGTATTTCTCACATTTATGAAGGTTGGGAAGTCCAATATCAAAGTCTAATGAGGACCCAATTCTTCATCCATAGCCAGCTGTCTTCTTGCTGTTTCCTCACAGAGTGGAAGAGGGGAGAGAGCTTTCTGGAATCTCTTTTATAAGGGCACTGATTCGACTTATGAAGGCTCTGCCCTCATGTCCCAGTCACCACCCCAATACCCTACCTTCTAATATCATCACACTGGGACTTCAACACATGAATTCTTACTGGTCCATGAAATTTCTGTCTATAGAAAGGGGAATCCAGAATAGATGGTGGAGGAGGACGATTAGCATCAGTCACAGCTTGAGATCAGCTATAGCAGCAGGGCCTCTGGTTCATTTCACTGGTGACTTCTCTAAATTCCCCCTCCAGGAAAAGAGGCCTAAAAGATTCCTGGAGAAACCGCTCCTGGGGAGTATTCCATGAAGCACGTGAATCTAAACAGTACAAATCGCAGACTTTAGAGAATGTGATCGTGTCCAGCCATGATGTCCCTCTTTAGAACTGAACATATCTTCCCAAATGGCTGGATGTCCTCAGAGATCCTTTATGGATCTTTCCCTTGGGTAAGGGATCACTCAAGATTACTAACTCTTCCAGGGACAGCCTGCATTCAGTGACTGAGCTGTGCACTGCTGTGAAGCTTTGGCCTCTAAGTGGCCACCAGCCCTAGAGCTCACCATAGAAGTAGCTGAGTTTATTACAGTTGCATTACCCTTAGGTAGAGTTTTTAAGTTTCCAACCATGGGAATATTGTTAGACAAGGAGTAAACAGCAAGACCAGAAATAATGAACTTTCTGATATCAGACCTGAAAGTGCAGAAGTGGGAGGGTCTCGACCACCACCCAACACACACTAGAAGAACTTTGTCTCCAGGTTCAGTGTCTGTGAGAGAGTTATGCCTACCAGATTCCTGTATTGTAGGTCAACATCAAAACCCTACCCAGTAACACTTGTGCTCAGCTCTCAAGAGTTAATAACCACAGAAAATTAAAAGCTTTGATCTTTTGTGTGGCAGAGGCAGAAAAAAGTGGATCTTGCAGGAAAAAATAGTCTTTGAATAGCAAATCAAGAGAAGATGATTAAAAATACTTCATTCAGGTCTAAGGCATACCTGCACTCCCGTGTTTTTGCAGCTCTATTTACAATAGCTGGGCGATGGAACCAACCTAAATGTCTATCAGTGAATGACTGGATAAGGAAATTGTGGTATATATACGCAATGAAATACTACTCAGCCATAAAAAAGAATGAAATTCTACCATTTGCAACAACGTGGATGACCCTGGAGAAAATTATCCTAAATGAAACAGCCCAGGTACAGAAAGAGAAATACCACATGTTCTCTCTCATAACTGGGAGCTGAATCCATAAATAAACAAATTAATAAAGACAGACAGAGAGAAAGAAAGAAACAACAATCACAGTAATACATTGAACTTTTATAAAACTAGAGGTGGAAAAGGGGAGGGGAGGGGGAAAGAGAGGGGGCTAATGAGGAATCGGTCAATGGACACAAAGAATGATTGTGTATTGGAATGATGAATAAGCTAACTACCCTGATCTCACCACCACACATTCTACACAATTATTGAAAATAAACATCGTACCCCACATGTATGTATAATAAAAAAAAGTATATATATATTGCATTCAAAGCCCATAGATATAACAGCTCTTTTAATTATGCCATGAAAATATGAAAAGAACACATTTCTTTACTATTTCTGATTTCATACACCCCATCTTCAGTCCCCAAAGCAGCAGGTATAACTAGACTTCTCATGGGAATGCTCTTCTGTTGTATCCTCTATCCAAGGGTTTTTATCTCCATGGAGAGTCTCTCGTCACCACTCCTGGAGTCACATCTCCTATGGCAAATCCAATCTTTAGTGATGCAAACATCAGCAAGAACATCATTAAAGAGAGGGCTCACACAGGCCTCCCTGGTGCAGTTGAGGCCACACTGGCTCACATAGCAACACCTGCTCTCTTAACTGGCTTCTCAGAACTCCCCTGGGCCATGTCCTTCAACAAGGCATTGCTCACATCTGCAAAACTTGAAATCAGAGAGAGGACCCTCTTTCAATTCCTCACTTCCCCATATCCACTGGATCATTACAGCTGTCGCTGCAACTGCATCAACCTGAAATTCCAGCTGTAATGGGCACATCGAGTTAAATGAATTCAATGAGCAGATCCCATGCCAGGCTCAGAGCTGCTGCCCAGACACTGTTCTGTGAGGATGGGAGTGTTTTCTCTGCGTTGTAAACACAGGGCTGTTGGACACTTAAAATGTGTCTAGGGTGATGAGCGACTGAATTTTTAATTTTATTTCAGTTAACTTAAATACAAAGAGACACATGTGGCTAAAGACCACCACACTGGAGAATGCAGCTCTGGAGATATAAAGATGGGGAAGATGGAACTTCCCTCACCGGTTTTTCCTTGGAGAGTAGTTTACTGGTCTGCTGTTATCTTTAATCACATAGTATTTCCTGAGAACATGCACAAGCACCAGGTGCTTTGTGAGGCCCCAGAGATCCTAAAACAATAGGGCCAACATCCATGTCCATGGGATTCCCAGCAGGGCCACTTGTAAACAGGAGAACCTAGAATTGGGGAGGCTGTCCAGACTAAAGTCAGCAAGACAGCTCCATTTTTCTTATCACCTATTTTTTCTCACCAACTAAGTGACTGAAGAATACATGCAAATTTTTCTTACTCTTGAGATGACCTGCAATTTCAGAAATGAAAACACTGACAATCAAGTGATTCTGTGTATTGTTCTCACAAGTCTTTTGTTTCTTGGTTACTTTAGAAAAACAGATGGGAAATTGTAGCAAAGTTGAAGCCACCAAAGCAAGTGCAGAGGACACCTGGGAAAACTGCATGAACTTTTCTGGAGGATGTGCCTGTCAAGTCGATGTTGGTTGACAATTACAAAATTCCTAATGCCGAAGGAATATTGGTGCTGAGGACTGGCCCCTCCCATACAGATTACAAGTTGAGGCTGTCACTGTAAAAGCCCTCCTGAGTCAGGTGTCCGTTGGTAAGAGACTCACAATTGACACTCCCATCCCCACCATGATGCACTGTGTCGTCTATACAGAACATTGTCAGATTTTCACTCACGAATTAATTTGAAAATAAAATACAAGGGTACTTGAAGAGTTTGGGAAAAAATAGAATTGAAAGATAATATAAATCTTTTCAAGAAATTTTCAAAGTACCCTCGTAAACCAAAAAAGCTTCAGGTCTATCTCAGACAAAGACAGGCAGCGTTACGTTGGCATTGGAAGGTCCTCTTCCTCCAACAGACCCTCAAGGAGCCAGGAGGACACAGAGTCACTGTCAGTGCACTGGTGGAGTTGCTCATGAATTACTCAGGGAATTTGCTCGATGTGGATGCAGGTCTAGAGTAGATGGATGTGGCTGGTTCACCAGCTTGGACTGAGCTGCTGCTGGGCCATCCTGCTGGGTGGAGGAAGCCCGGAAAAGGAGAGGAGGAGGAAAGGAGTGAGACACAGAGCACTCAAGTGTGGAGCTAAATGCCACCTAAACCAATATGAAATGCTGGTTTAGGTGGCATTTACAAATACACTAAACTCTACGCTACTATTAAGTGACAGACCCCATCTCTCCTCCTGCCCGTATTGAGCTCCAGCTAAATTGCCACTATCTTCTTGCCATCACCGAAGACCATTTCAGCCTCCACGCGCCCACACATGCTGCTGGTACGTTTCTCCTCTGTTGTATTAGGTTTGCAATTGATTAAAAGCAAAGTTACATTGGGGGACTGGATTTAATTCCAGGAAAAATATACTATTTTGTTTACTCACTAATCCTTTGTCAGAAAAATAATGAATGATAGACAGAAGTGGAAGAAGTTATTTTACATGGTGCCTTGATCTTCTCAGAATCAGTGGCTGAGCAGAGGGACATTGGTTTTCTAAGTGCTTCTCACACCGGTATCTGTGCCAACATCTAGAATAATACACACTGAAGAAGACCTGGGCTGTGTGACCACAGAGGCTACTTTATAATGACAGACAGTGGTTGGGACTTCTGTGTGCTCAGGAACTTGCAGGTACACACGTGAATGCTGAAACACCTTTGCACTGTGACTAACGACCCACTGCTGAGTGATGAATGCCGCAAAGTAGTTCAGAGCTTCCACATGGGCCGCACCCCTGCATTCACACTTAGGCTCTCTCAAGAGCTTAGGTCATTCATGTCCTTTCTGAGTAGTGGGGATAGAAGACAAACCCCTAGGTATGGCTGTGCCAAGTGGTGAATGAGTCAGTGTGTGTTAAGCACACAGTGGTGATGGGGTTTTCTTTTAGACAGTTGACACTAGCAGTTCTGTGTAAGTGGGAACACTCTCACCCCTGCACACTCCCACACACACTCACAATCACACCAAACAATGCCCCCGTGGACACCTCTAAAGTCCCACGCACACAAACCCACACCGCCTATAGGGAACACAGCTGCACTGGGGCTACAGGGTATGGCCATAGTTCTTTCCCTGGAAAAATAATCCCTTACACCACACCCCAATCCTAATTGCCAGCAGGAAGCTGGAATCAGGGGGATCTCCAGAGTAAAGCCAGCAGGAGAATTCCATCTTTCTTTTCATCTAGGTCTTTCCTCAGCAGGCAACTGTTCCAGAACACAAATTATTTCTCCTTGTTGTTGAGGACACCCACAATTATAAAAAAGAAATCACCATTAAGATCATAATATACCGTGTAGTTCTTCTCAAGCCTTTTGTTCTCTTGGTGAACTTAGAATACCAGATGGAAAACAGTGGTCAATTCAAAAGCCCCCAAAACAAGCATCTAGAACACCTGTGGGGAAGGCATAAGGTTTTACTGGAGGATCCACCTTTCAAGTTCACCTTGGTGGGTATTACAACATTTTTTATCTAAGGTGAAATTGATGCTGAGGAAAACTTCCCTTCCGTGCAGCTCAGAACTTCATGTCACCTCATGAATTATGTATCTTAGTCAGTTCAGGCTGCTATAACAAAATACCATAGATGGGGTGATTTAAATTGCAGATTTTTATTTTTCACGGTTCTGGAGGCTGGGACATTCATGATCCAGGTGCTACAACAATGAAAATAAATGAAATAAACTCTAATGTATATTGCTAAGTAAAATAGTTCAGTAGGAAGAAGCTACATACTCTATGATTAAAACAACATGACATTCTGGAAAAAGGTAAACTTAGAGACAGTAGAAAGATCAGTAGTTTTCAGGAATTCCAGAGAAAGTGGAAAAGGATTAATAGGTGAAGCAAAAGAGATTATTAACAGTGAAACTATTCTGTATGTGATTTTAAAGTTGAATATTAAACAGCACACATTTGTCAAAGAAATAAACCAGAAAAGTACAACAACAAAAAACACAAAATGTAAATTAGGGGATTTAACTAATAATTTATAAATATTAGATAATTAATTGTAACAAATGCACCACATTAATGTAAGACAGTAATAATGGGGGATCTGTGATGAGGGAAAAGGGCACATGATAAATTTATTATCTGTCAATTTAATTTAAACCTTACCTAACAGAAAGACAAATACATGGTCTCACTCACGTAAAATATTTTTTTAAGAAAAACTGGTTCTCCTAGAAGTAGAGAGTAGAATAATGGTTACCAGAGGCCAGGAAGAGAAGGGGGCATGGGTGAGAAGAAGAGTGGCTTAACGGGTACAAAGTTAGAGGTAGACAGCAAGAATACGCTCTGCTGTTCTAGGCTGACTAGGGTTAATAATATTATATTGTATGTTTCCAAGTAGCTAGAAAAGAAGATCCTGACCATAATCACCACAAAGAAGAGTTCAATGTTTATGTGATGGATTGATTACTGACTGACTCCGTCAGTTAAATGTTCTCACATGAATAAAGCATAACATGGCTCAGCATGTCCAGAGATTTCTCTTACATATGAAACATTGAAAAACTACAATCATTATTCTCGAATCACTTTAAGCATTGAATTGCCACCTACTTCCAACTGAGACATTTGCAGGTGCACCCCGAGGGCTTTCAGGATGCCCTTTCTTCTGACTCACTGCTGAGTTTGGCCTGTATATATCCTTGAAGAAGGAAAAACTCTTTTCTTTGAATTATTCAAGTAAGAAGACCCTGGAAAACCCACTCACATGAAAGCTGTTGGCATCTTGCTGGCAGGAGACCAGAGGAAGATTGGTAAGAAAGCATTCTGGGTTTAAACCTCTGATCCGTTGTTTACAGGCTTCCAGGCAGAGCCACCTGAGTCAGAGCTGGGCTTGAGGAAGGTCATGGAGGTCAGTGAGCACTTAATACACCTGTCAGACAGATTGTGTGGGCAGTGACTTTATACGGATGGGTGATATAAAGGCAGCAGAGGAGAAAGACTGAGAACATGGGGACTGGTGCTGAGGGCCTGGGTTCAAATCCCACTTAGAGCCGTGTGACTTTGGGAAGGTCATGCAATCCCTCTGTCCCCAATTCTCTGTACTTTGTTCAAATCTTAATGGAGAGAACTTATTAGTATTATGCTATGAGACTAAAAATAATTGAATATAGTTAATGCTATAAGAAAAATAACTAGCTTATTAGAAATGATCATTAGCTTTCAATTATTAAATGTCTCGAAGATTAACACACTTGCTAGTAGTTGACTATAGGAAGGGGACTTGGCTCTGCCAAGAATTAACTTCCCTTCAACTGACCAAGTCTGGGTGACCAGTAAATGCTGATTAACTGATAAGTGACCAACTGGGCAGGTGTTTTGGTGGCTTAATGAATTAGGTTCATAAACCCCACTCTCTCACTTAATTTGAATGTGAGCCACTGTCCGTGCAGCCTGGACCATGTCCTGATATAAATGGACACTGGCTGCAGTAGCTGAGTGTGCACCTTCCCTGCTCATTCCTTCCTCATAAAAGTTGTGTCTACAAACTCCTCATCCCTCCCTAGACCCTGCAGTGGCAGGAGGCCAAGTCCCATCTCCTCTTAGAAGGTCCCCTCAATAGCTGCAGCCTGTGGCCCCCAATCACAGGATTCTCCTTGAGGATCACCCAAGCCCTGATTCCCTCTGTCACCAAATGTCCATCCTACTACCATGACAGCATGGTCCCTTCTCACTGCTCTCCCAGGCTGCACTCCAATAGCAGCGATCCTGTCCTCATCAACCCTATGGAATTCCCACCATAACACCCCTGTTTTCCATTTTTAAAAATCTCTGAATCAACATTGCTAATGTATCATATTGTATTTTGTCAACAATATTCAGAAGAGTTTGGCTTTTAATTCCCCTTTCCTGTAATGTCTCTTGCTGGATTTGGTATCGCGATTATTTTTATCAAACGAAAGCCAAGTGGGTATGTTCCCTCTGTATCTATTCTTTGGAAATATACATACAAGATAGGCATTATGTCTGTTTAAAATATTTGATGGAATCAGAGGGAAATAATAGCTATGGAAGTTTGTATTATGAAAAAGGATTACTTGTATTTCTTATATTTAGGTGATGGTTGTATTACATATTGCATTGTGCATATATATTAAATGTGAAGCTTGTTTTCATCTTATAAATATAAGCACCTGTGTTGCCATCATCCAGATGCAGAATTCTGAAACACCCTGGAAGGCTCTCTTTGGCCATTTCCTTGTCAGTAGCCACCAAGAGGTACCCGTTACTCTGACCATGATCAATGTATTTTAGATTAAGCTATTTTTCAACATCACATAAATGGAAACATACAGCGTAAATGGAAACATACAGCAGATACTCTTTTGTGTCTGGCTGAAAAACATGCGCTTATTATGTGAATTTTACCTATTTTGCTCTGTGAAGAAGAGTTTGTTATTTTCACTGCTGTGTCAGTGTGTGACATTGTAAGAACATGGCACAGTAAGTTTACACCCTGTACATTTCACGTTCACTCTGTTGTTTCCCATGATGGCTGCTCAGAATGACACTGCTGCGAATGATGCTGTGCAGGCCTCCAGGTGAACATAGCATTTCTGTTTCAATTATGTATCTTGCATATAGGTGGCAGGAGTGGAGTTGTTGGGTCATAGGTATAGGTAACTGGGACACACACTGTCAAACCATTTACCAAGTGGCTGAAACAACGTACATTCCCATAGAAACGTGACTGGTCTCCACGTTCTCACCAGCCCATGGTACTGTTAACCCTGATATTGCATCCATTCTGGGGCGAAGAAGGGACATGTTATAGATTTCTTACACATTTCTCTATCCCTCCTGATGATGAGCATATTTCATAGGCTTGATCGTACTGAGCATGTTGAGGTGTCCATGAGTTTGGTATACAAAAGTGGGAGCAACATGGGTTATTTCGGTCTTTCAGAAAGTCCACACCCTCTGAGTTCTCACAAGACTATTTAAAGAGTTTTGTTCAAAGGAGAATACAATAGGTAAAATAACAGAAGCGTATGGCACAGTGCAGAGGTATGTGCAAGGACAATCTGCCTAGAATACAGAAAAAGAGAAAAAGACAAATAGAATATATACTCAAAAATGGACAAAGAACACAAGAGAAGCAATTGCTACAAAATGTAAGATGCGAGGAGGTGAAAGTTATCTGCATGTTCCAGCCCACCCGAGGTGGGGAGAAGGGAGTGGAATTGCCCAGGAGACTCCATGGTGGGAGCCCTGCGTGTCTGTGTGGAAGGAGCTGCCCAGGCAGAGCCAACAGCAAGGAAAAGGGCTCGGGGTGGCTGCGAGATGAGAGGCACCAAGGAGCAGCAAGAAGCCCCTTTGCTGGAACAGGAGAGGGTGTTGAGAGGATCAGAGAGCTGGCAGGGGCGGGGAGCATGGAGAAGATGTGGGTTCTTGTGGGCCCCGTGAGCACTGCAGGCTCACTTCTGAGAGAAGCATGAAGCCATTGAGGGTTGAGCAGAAAACTGATTTTGCAAATTTAAAAAAAGGGAAATAAAGTGTCAGTGAGGATGTGGAGAATCACACACTCTCACGGACAGCTGAGTGTATGAGCAAGTTCAGCCATTGTGAGAAAGTCCCTCAGCATGCAGAAAAATGAAGCGAGTGTGCACCCTACGTGCAGGAAATCCACTCTTGAACAGGGAACATGAGAATGTGTGAGAATGAGCTCAC
This sequence comes from Cynocephalus volans, assembly GCF_027409185.1. Taxonomy (NCBI): domain Eukaryota; kingdom Metazoa; phylum Chordata; class Mammalia; order Dermoptera; family Cynocephalidae; genus Cynocephalus; species Cynocephalus volans. The sequence continues at coordinate 206,361,964 of NC_084461.1, forward strand.
TGGGAGCAAAGTCTCGGCAGCAAGCTAGGTGCCTCACACAAGGGGAATTTATAGCTGAGGTGTAGTAGACCGAATGCTGAGCAGTTGTTAGTAATAAAAAGATTTCACATACAAACATGAATACAACTGAAAGTATATTATGAGTTTAAAAAGTGAAAAAGAAAAAAAGAGAAAGAAACCAGAATGAGAACTAAAGGAAGAAAAGGTAGTTATTTAATTTAAAAACACAAAAACACCCAATGAATTCTTTAAAGGTATACAGGGAGTATTCAGAAGGTAAACTGGAACCACATTATTTACACTTCAGTTAGTGCCTCAGGGATAGACGAAAACATTATTGGAAATGTTCATAAATGGGAAAAAATAAGAAACAAGAGCAGAGATGCTTTTCTGATGAGTGGCTGATGATGCATGTTAAGAAAATAAGTGTGATTAAACTATGTGCATTTGGATCTCATAAAAAACCGAAAAAGCATTTTTCATCTGGGGAGTTGTAATAGTTGATCTAATAAAACCTTATGAAACATGCTGTTCTGGTGAAGATGAAAAGTGAGCTGCTGTGGCCTCTTTGTAGTGAGAGGGACATCTCTTAACCCAGCACCCGTACTGTCTAGAATCCCCAGCTGCCCTGGGTCCCTCTCTGACATAACAAGCAACTTCAGAAAAAAGGATCAAGACAACCAGTGGCCTCGAGCTGAAATGGCCCGGCATGTCAGAGAGGCAGCTAGGGTTTGGGGTCTGAGGACAGTGTGAGACAATCCTGAGATGGTTCCTCCCAGCTGGGAAACCCTCAGGGCCTCCAGGAGATTCAACCATCAGTGTGTCTGGACCATGTTTGTGCAGCCATGTCAACCTGTCAGGACCCAAGGGTCATCGGGAGCCAGGCCACCTCCACCCCCAGGTCAGCTCACTTCTTCTTTCTTCTTTTAACCTGTGAGTGCCCAGGACAGGTAGGCCCAGGAAAGGCAGATAGCAAGGTCTTGTTTGAATGCAGCGATTCTGCCCCCATGAAGGTTTGGGAGATATAAGGAGACAGGGGATCTCAGTTTCTAAATCAGAGCTTTAGGAAGCAGAGTCTGAGTCTGCACCATGACCTGGGCTCCTCTCCTCCTCACCCTTCCTGCTCACTACACAGGTGAGGCTGGAACTTACCTGGGGTTGGGGGAGATCCACACCCAGCTCTGCTCCACGCTCCCCACACTCTTGCTCAGTGTGCTCTGGTCCAGCTCTCACATCCTCTCCACCCTCTTCACAGTGTCTGTGGCCCAAGCAGGGCTGACTCAGCTGCCCTCAATGTCCAAGACCTTGGGACAGATGGTCACACTGACCTGCACTGGGAACAGCACCAGTGTTGGCAACCAAGGCTGACATTATACAGTCTTCATATATATGTATATATATCCTTGTATGTATACACTGTAAGTATTTTCTGTCTTTCTGTGGTTAATCTGCACATAACTTTCTTAAAGGGGACTTTTGCATTCAGACATTTTCATTATTTATGTATACCAAGTTATCATTTTTAAATCTTTTTTTTCCTTTCATGAATCTTTTTAATGTACCTGCTTGCTAAGAAAGACATGAAATCCATCATTCAATCATTAAAATAATCATCTAATTGACTCTAGACATGTAGACTGAATCACAAACAATAAATACCACATAACAATACAAGAATATGCTTTGATAAATTTTGACTCAAGTCACTTCATCAAAAGTATATTTTTATGACACTCCCCACTAGTCTGGTTTGGTTTTATTCTTCTTGAGATCAGTTCCTGTTTCTTTCTGCGTATAGGGCTGCCTTTGAAAGTAAGGGTTCCCCCCCTCAGCTAAGCTGCACAATAGTTAAGTGATCCTCTTTATCCTGTCCATTTCAAGTGTTTGTGGATTTTAACACTTACTTTTCATAAAGTTTGCTAGTTCAAATTATTGCCAAAGTACAGTGATTGTTTGTCCTGCCACACGGTTTTCCTAAGTCATACCTTTTGTAATCAACGTAATTTTTCAATATTTTCCCTAAATATTAAAAGACACTAGCCCTATTTATTTTCATCCTAAAGAACTTACTGGAAAACACCAGCACTAACGCCCTCCACTTTGTATGTAGTGTGCACTTGGGGATGTAAATTACTTATCCCAAAGTATTTTAATTAAAACTCTTAAACCAAACTTGCAAAAAAAAAAAAAAAGACACTAGCCTTTGGGGGCGAGGTACCATTACTTAAAGTTGAGTTTTAGGAAATTTATAGAAACCTTAACTCTATTAGAAAGTAGAAAATATGTTTGCACAATAATAAAACAATGTCTACACACTTAAAGGAAACTCTTATGATTCACCAGCAGTTATTTTTTCACCATGAATCATTTCTTTTTTTAAAAAAATTGAAATGTTTATTGAAATAATTTTAGAGTCATATGAGTTTTTAAAAAAATAATACAGAGAGATCCAATGTATAAAAACACACAAAAAATTAGTATAAGTAAAACATTAAATCTGAATAAGATTGGCGGATTGTATTAAGGTCAATATCTGGGTTGTGATGTTGTACAATAGTTTTACAGCATTAGTTTTAAATCACCGAATTGATTGAAAATTAAATCCTCGAGAAGAATAACAGTCTTTAGCATATTTTAAGAAATATAATTTATGCTTTCTTTTAGCGAGGTCACTATTAGGCTTCCTGGCTGGCTTTAAAGCAGCACAGCCACGTTAACCAACTTTTCACACTCTTCCCCCTCCCCTTTCCCTTTTCTGCTCTGGGAACTGGTCAGTGACATTCCTCTCCTGGGAAGAAGACATGACCATTATCATCAAAGGAACGTCTTATGGGCTGTGGGAGCAGGCTTGGGCTGAAACAGTTTGCACTGATACAGGGCGACACTAATTAGAAGCCTATGCCCTAACCGACCAGGTGTTAGTGGACCACAACGGCTGTGTCACCTTGCATGCCACTGATTTCGAGCCCATTACTCTGCCAGGACCCTCAAAAGCTTAGAAGCCTCCTGCTTTCCTTTGTTCAGGGGAGCTGATCTAACCTGGTCTCCCCTCCACGCTGTGTGGAATAAAGCTTTTTGGCTGAAACGGCGCCTTGCTCGGGTCTCTCTCTCTCCCTTTGCTCCATCTCACAGAACCTAAGAGTAACCCAAGTAGGGAGGCATATGGGTGAAATTATTACTCAACTTACGTAAGTAATAGTTTGTCCTGAAATAACTGTTAGCAAGACTAACTGGGGTATGTAATGACAGGAGATACGATTTATGCGTATACTCATACATATATATTATGAAATACCTATTTATTTATATTATATATATTTATTATTGAGAGTCTGGGAAGAACTTAGTTTTTAACTGGAACTTTTCATTACTGGAGATTTAGCTTTTTTTCGAACTGGCTGTCATGAAAAACCTAATTTATGCTTTCGTGCACTTTCTGTTAACGACTATTCAGTCACGACAGGAATCAGGACATTTGTTTTCTCCAGTAAACTGCTCTTAAGCCTACCTGGCTCTTCTGTCACAACTTCAACAGAGGAGATGGAAGACGTTATTATGGGGACGTTTTAAAACTTTAGACGTTTCGAAACCTGGATAATTACTCATTAGATGCACCATATGTTTTAATTTTTATTTTTTTTAATTTTAATTTTTAATTTTATTTTCTTTTGTCAATATACACTGTGGTTGATTATTGTGGCCCATAACCGAAACCTCCCTCCCTCCTCCATCTCCCCCCTCCCTCGCAACAACGTCATATCTGTTTGCTTGTCCTATCAACTTCAAGGAATTGTAAGTGTTGTGTCTCCCCCCACCCTCAGTTTGTGTATTTATTTATTTATTTTTAGTTAAAATAAGTGAACATGGTATTTCTCTTTCTGTGCCTGACTCGTTTCACTTAACATAATTCTCTCTAGGTCCATCCATGTCATTGCAAATGGCAGTATTTCATTCTTTTTTACAGCAGAGTAGTATTCCATTGTGCAGATGTACCACATTTTCCATATCCACTCATCTGATGATGGACATTTGGGCTCGTTCCAACTCTTAGCTTGTAAAGAGTGCTGCAATGAACATTCGGGAACAGGTATACCTTCGACTTGATGATTTCCATTTCTCTGGGTATATTTCCAGCAGTGGGATAGCTGGGTCATATGGCAGATCTATCTGCAATTGTTTGAAGAACCTCCATACCATTTTCCATAGAGGCTGCACCATTTTGCAGTCCCACCAACAATGTATGAGAGTTCCTTTTTCTCCACAACCTCTCCAGCATTTATCATTCACAGTCTTTTGGATATTAGCCATCCTAACTGGGGTGAGATGGTATCTCAGTGTGGTTTTGATTTGCATTTCCCAAATGCTGGGTGATGTTGAGCATTTTTTCATGTGTCTGTTGTCCATTTGTATATCTTCCTTTGAGAAATGCCTAACCTAACCCTAACTCTTGGAGTTAATAAGTGATTTCAGCAAAGTAGCAGGATACAAAATCAACACACAAAAATCAGTAGCATTTCTTTTCTCCAATAGTGAACATGCAGAACGAGAAATCAAGAAAGCCTGCCCATTTACAATAGCCACCAAAAACATAAAATACTTAGGAATTGAGTTAACCAAAGATGTGAAAAATCTCTATAATGAAAACTACAAACCACTGCTGAGAGAATTTAAAGAGGACACAAGAAGATGGAAAGATATCCCATGCTCTTGGATTGGAAGAATCAACATTGTGAAAATATCCATACTACCCAAAGTGATCTACAAATTCAATGCAATCCCCATCAAAATTCCAATGACATTCTTCTCAGAAATGGAAAACACTATCCAGACATTTCTATGGAATAACAGAAGACCATGCATAGCCATAGCAATTCTGAGCAAAAAATAAAAAATAAAATAAAATAAATAAAGCTGGAGGCATAACACTACCTGACTTTAAACTATACTACAAAGCTATAATAACCAAAACAGCATGGTACTGGCCTAAAAACAGACACACTGATCAATGGAATAGTATAGAGAATCCAAAAATCAACCCACACACCTACAGCCATCTGATCTTTGACAAAGGCACCAAGCCTATACACTGGGGAAGAGACTGCCTCTTCAGCAAATGTTGCTGGGAGAACTGGATATCCATATGCAGGAGAATGAAACTAGACCCATACCTCTCACCATATACTAAAATCAACTCAAAATAGATTAAATAATTAAATATACACCCTGAAACAATAAAACTTCTTAAAGAAAACATAGGAGAAGCACTTCAGGAAGTAGGACTGGGCACAGACTTCATGAATATGACCCCAAAAGCACGGGCAACCAAGGGAAAAATAAACAAAGAGGATTATATAAAACTAAAAAGCTTTTGCACAGCAAAAGAAACAATTAACAGAGTTAAAAGACAACCAACAGAGTGGGAGAACATATTTGCAAAATATACATCTGACAAAGGATTAATATCCAGAATATACAAGGAACTGAAACAACTTTACAACAGAAAAACAAGTAACCCAATTAAAAAATGGGCAAAAGAGCTAGATTTACCTTTTGAAGGGTGTTTCGGAGACTTTTTTTTTTTTTTTATGGAGGCCAGCCCTGCAGGGATCAAGTGCTGGACCTTGGTGGTTCTAACCATGAGATTTAACCTGGCCAGCCCCCCTTTTCCCATGATTGCTTCCCATTGTGGAAGGCCTCAGGCTCCATTGTAAACAGGCGTACAACACTTACTGATCATGACTCATGTGCACACACAGCATTACACTAAGCAGAGGAGCAGAGGGCTCTGCCTCCTTTTATCCGTGCATAAACAGGGCAGTCATGATTTGTCCTCCCAACTTTGCAGAAACGTGAGACGCATCCACAGGGCTGAATCCACGGCATTCCTTGGTCCTTGCTGGAGCAATTTACAGGTTCTCTGGATTACATAGCCCTGCTGAGGCATCTCTTGGCCCCTTCACCCTCCATCCCACACAAGACAATTTGGGGCGCCAGCCCTGCCTTCTGCCGGTGGCTGGATGACCTGAGCCCCAGGAACCTTCTCAGAAGCACCAGCTGGAAGTGGGTACATGTGATCAAGGTCTTCTGCAGATTAGGGGGACTGTGAAGAGGTCCCAAGGAACTGGGCGTGAAAGGAAACCCACCGCCCCACCGGGCGCCCCTCCGCCGCACCCCTGCCCTGGCGCCCCACCCACCTGCCACCCGCCCCGCGGCCCAACCCCCAGCCGCGTGGTGCCTCCTCCTGCAGCCCTGCCTAGGCGCACCCCACTTTCCACCCCTCAGCAGCCCCCAGCCCAGCTGCCCTAGCGCCTCTGACGCTCCTGCACCAGCCAGGCTGACCGACCCGCGCCCGGCCGCCCCGGCCAGCCTGGGTCTTCTCGCCTGGGCAGGACCCATGCCGGGCACCCTGCACGCCCCAGGGCCATTTGCCAATGAGGTCGTCCTGGATGCGCTGGACATGGCCGGCCAGGATGGGAAGAGGAGTCCGCAACACCCGATTAGCAGGTATCAGATGAGGGGGCGGCGGTGTGACTTGTTCTGGGGCAGCGTGGAGACCTGCCTCGGTTGCTCTGTGAGAGCCTGGCGGGCGGAGGGAGGAAGGGGGCGGAGTGGGGTGACGAGAGGTGGGGGGATGGGAGGGGGCGGAGCGGGGTGAGGAGAGGTGGGGGGGTGGGAGGGGGCGGAGCGGGGTGAGGAGAGGTGGGGGGAGGGAGGGGGCGGAGCGGGGTGAGGAGAGGTGGGGGGAGGGAGGGGGCGGAGCGGGGTGAGGAGAGGTGTGGGGGAGGGAGGGGGCGGAGCGGGGTGAGGAGAGGGGGGAGGGAGGGGGCGGAGCGGGGTGAGGAGAGGTGGGGGGTGGGAGGGGGCGGAGCGGGGTGAGGAGAGGTGGGGGGAGGGAGGGGGCGGAGCGGGGGGGAGGAGAGGTGGGGGAGGGAGGGGGCGGAGCGGGGGGAGGAGAGGTGGGGGGAGGGGAGGGTGAGACAGATGGAGAGGAGGGGCCACCCGGAAACAGAGGCAAGGAGGTGGTGGTGGCATCTGGAGCGGTAGGGAAGGGTTTTGGGTGTTTTATTCATTCACTTAAGATTAGTATGTTTGTGTTTTCATGACGCAATATATTAAGACCTTCTTAATATATAAGAAGATCTTTTATGTTTTTTCTAGAACCTTATGTGTTTAGATTTTATATAGAGTATGATTTAAATTATTTTTTGCATATGGAATAACTTTTATTATTTCCATACTGTAGTTCTGTGGTACATTTTTTGGGGGGAGGGGAAGACTCTATTAAAATTCAACATTTTTAATTTTAAAACAACCTCTTATTAGGGTAATTCCTAAACCTAATAAGACTCATTAAAAAAAAAAAAAAAAATTACCCTAACGGTTCTATATGAGTGCTGCACTTAAATCAGGGACAAAACAAACGGCATTTCTCAAAGGAAGCAATCTCCTGGAACAGCTTGTGGGCTCATCTTCCATGGGTCCTGGAAGGGGACGTGCTGATGACAAGAGCTGTGGCACATGCAGGGAAACACGAGTCTGTCCGTTCCAACTGTCATTTTATTTACTGTAACAGTCCTCCCATCCAGAAGAAATTAGAAAATCAAAGGTGTCTTTATCTTACTTATTCCTTGGACACCATTTTTTTGTTGTTGTTATTGTTATGTTTTGTTTCGTTTTTGCTTATTTTTTCATGTCTTGCAATATTTTGACTACACATTTTAAATATTACTTGCACTTTGTGTATACAGAAGTTCAATTATTATTAAATATATATATATATTTTTTTAACTTTCCTTTTTGGTTTAAGAGTGTTTCCAACCATAAACTGCCAAATGAGGGATGGGGGAGGGGAGACCATAAAGTCTATAAATAGGCAACTTATTGAAGTCAAACTAATTAAAGCTCCTATGAGATTTTTTTCACGAATCATATCAACATCTAAAAAAACAGGAACAAAAACTTGTAGTGCTATTGAGCCTACAGAAAAAGAGGCCTACTTATGTTGTTGAGAATGCGAATTGATCAACTTTTTAGAAAGTAATCGGTTACTTTTATTAAAATTATAATTAAATGTGTCTATGACTCAGTTATACCACTTTAGGAATTCTATGCTATAGAAAATAAAAACAATAAAATTTAAAAATCAGTAAGCTCTATGTATAAGAATGATTGTAACAATATTAGTAGTTGTGAGAATCGTTTTAAACAACGCAAATATTCATCTAATAGGGAATAGTTAAAAAAAAATCAGAATATAGCTATGAGTTGCTACAAAGAAATTAAAACGAATACATTGATTTATTTTAGTTAGACTCAGTGTTGCCTACCAAAAACTGTATATAGGGAAAGTATATTCCTATGTAACGTAGGATTTGAACACAGTCTTTTAAAAAAACAAAACCACAAAATCTCGAAGGACAAACTATTGAAAGCAAGTCACAAAATCCAGAAACAATAAGGAAAATACTGAACAATCTGTCTATGTAAAAATCAAAACTTCACTACAGCAAAGAAAATAAAAACAAAAAAGTCAAGGTACAGACCTTAAGAAAAACAATTTTGACACTTAAATGCAAATAATCAAATCACAAAATGACCTAGAAGCTAGTAAACACATCATTAAGAAAACCAAAGAAAAATACAAACGGCCAATAAGCATATGTAAATATGTACTATTATAATGTATCAAATAATATGATATTTAATCTAGCACTATAATCATATACAATACCCATGTAAATATACCATAAATGATGTTAATGCCTAAAATTTAATTGTGGTAATTATTGCACAACTCTGTTATGGAATTGAACACTGTATGTGTGTGAATTTTATGGCATGTGAATTCTATCTCAATAGCACTGTTACAAAATGAATGGATTGATATTCTAGTGTTAAATAAGTGATGGCTTTATTTAATACATAAACTAATAATTTCCATGAGATTCCTTAACAAAAATGCAACAGAGATTTCTACATCTCACCCACACTCACCCATTAATTTTTTTTTTCTATTTTCCAAAGGTGGGAGTAAAAAAAGTCACTGCTTTATAAATGAAGAGGTTTCTAGGCAAGACAGAATTGGGAGAGACCTTCCTCTCAGATGGAGTCTCTGGAAAATGCAGAAAGCAAGTTTAAGGTAAGGCAATTTCCCTGGAGAGCTATCAGAAAAAGACCCAATGCTCTTTGTTTATGTACACATACAGGGACATTTCTCTGGATTTTAAAATATCACCTCTTTCTTTATTAACAAAAAGGAATAATACAAAGGAAAAGTTCTGGTCTATAGTCATCCATTAGATAAAATCATCAACAAACAACTTTTGAAACAACAAAATGCCATAAACGTAAAACACAATAAAATTATTTTTTTGATTAGTAAATACTCTCAGTGACTCAGTTAAGAGTTCAGCAAAATAGCCTTGGATGAAGACCCCCATAGCCAGGAGGATGGAGTTGATGTTCCCTTCAGTCCACCAGGAGGGCTTCTCAGAACTGTTCTTCAGCTTCTACCTCAGGCCTGCGTCCCCTTCTGTCATCAGCTTGGACCTTTTTATTGCAATGAGCCAAATAAGCAGTAAGCCTTCCTGAGACATCCCTGACACTCTTCAGGATTATCTGAAACAAACAAATGTAAACAAAGTGTAATAAAACAAGGAAAATAGAAGTCTTATTCAACTGTCACTGTCTGTTCCTTGTGAATGTAGTACTGATTACCATAGCGTGATCACAACCACTTCTAAGAGTTAGAAGAACCCCTGAGAACATAAACATAAATATTATTATATAAAGACCAGACAGCTGTTGTATGACATTAAGTTCAATAAACAAAGTCAAAAAGGATAAATGATAAGTAGGAAACATTTGCATACTATATCACAAAGGTTTAATATACTCAATATACAAGTCTCTGAGATAGGAAAGCAAAGACTGCCCACAATCCCATGTAAGCATGCTGGAGATATGAATAAACAGTTCAAAGGAAAAAAAAAAAAAAACGGCAAGAGGATCTTCACCTCACCAAAAAAAAGTTCACATTAAAAATATTCTGAGATGCCAGTTCTTATCTATGAGTGGCAGCAACACTCTGTTTAGGTGTGCCCGTCTACACACAAATCTACTGTTCACTCCTCCAAGGAATCTGCAAATAAAAATTACTTCACAAGTTGATTTATAAGTGCAAAAAACCACCCACATATAACAATATATGTTGTAATAAATTCAAATACTGTTAGTATGTAAACAGTATTTAAATTTTTAAAAAATGATTAGTATTTGCTGGTGTGCTATAATTCCTCCCTCAGAGATACCTCTTGTTAGAAGTTCCAGGTGTATATGTTTTATGATTCTTTTCTATGATTAGCCAGCACACAAACACACATACACACATATTCATGTATTTTATTTTCCAAAGGTGACATTATACCATACTATATTATTCTGCAAGTGTTTTTTTCCATTTAAACATATCTTGAGCATTTTTCACACCCCGGAATAGAATTTGCTTGTGTTTTTCAACAGCTGCGTGATACTCATTGAACTTACTATAGTTTAAAACACTATGCCTATAGTGATGGAAATTTGTGTCATCTATTATTTTAATTGAAGCCATTTGAAGAGAAAACTGTCATACATATACAATGGTCCAACTTTTACTAATATTTTTACATAACAGGCACCTAGAAGTGAAATTTTTTACTTATTGTCCATGACACCTTTAATATGCTCACCTAAAGCTTTGGAGAGCGGTCATTTTCCCCACACCCTTATCAAGATGGGACATTATTCATACCAAACACTTTTTTTTTTTTTTTTTGCCAATCTAAAAAGTATATAAGCATATCTAAATGTTTTATTTTTATATTTTCTTTTCCCTAATACTGTGTGTGTGTTTCCATTTCTGTGCCAGTGTTCAGGCTGTAAATAAAATCCTACTAACGACCAACTAGACACAACCCTGATAAATAGCTCTGCTGTAAAGTTTTTCCCAGTCTCTTTAAACACCGCTAATCACGCTTTTCTTGGTATTCTATAACAGTGGTATAGATTTACCTCTAAAATACATTGTGAAGTTTTTTTGAGTATGAAGCTGATTTCCTAATTCCTTGCTTCTTAATGACTTGTGTTTCAAACATACTAGATGCAAATTCTTGTTTGAGTGACAATGCTAATATTATAGGTTTCTTCTAGCTCGACTGGTGCAAAGAATATATTGCCTGGGACTTAGACACTAGCAGCAGCTTTAGAATACAAAAAATCCTTATTTTAAAATAAACATAAATGAATTACTCATTACTCACATGTACAACAGGAGTGGGTTTAGTTCACAGGAAAATTCCCAGGACAGTCAGAGTGGTCACAAAAAGACAATATCATTATTTGACAAAGTACAGATAGTGCTCTGCACATGTTATTGTCTTTTTATGACCATCCTGACCGTCCTGGGAACTTGGGAGGTAGAAAGAATTAGTTAATATGTCCGTAAGTGGTGAAAACCTGTTAGATACTCTTGGAGTCCAGAAAGCATGATTTATTCACCTTTCTAAGTACCAGTTTACTGTGTGAATAAGCAAGGTCATATGGTTTAGTGGTCTATCTATAAAAGATTATTATTTCAATGCGCTCACCTGAAACAGCAATGTGATAGTTGGGAAAATTAGGGGACAGGTACTTAGGCAAGAAATTGAACGAATGTCTCATTTAAACTTTACAAAACTTTTACAACCTTTAAATAACTAATTGTGATAAACAATAGACATTATCAGCACAATGCCTAGAATAAGGATTCTATAAAAAACAACTACTCTCTTTACTGTTATCATCATCAAAAATCCTGCAACGCTGAGGCTCCTGGCTCTCTTCAGTTTTTTTTCTACCACATGTAGAATAAAATCTAATGTCTTGTTATGGCTTAGATGGCCCTGCATATTCCCGCTTCTAGCCACCTTCCAGACCTTGTTTCTTGTCACTCTCCCACTTGCTCCTCATGCACCAACCTCACTCTGGTTGTGAGATTCGTCCATGCTGTTGTGTGTAACTGTAGTTCATTCAATATCTTGCTCTACCGTATTCCACTGCTAATATATTGCAATTGATCCAATGTACTGTTCATGGATATCTGGGTATTTTTGCTCTCAGGGCTCTCTGGTTTGATATAACTCTAACTAGCCTCTTGGAATTAGTCTCATCTGACCCTGTTATTTTCTATCATGTACAAATCCTTAATGAACACACGTGATAAATGTAGTAATATGCAGATTGCTTAATCTGATACCTCAATGCATTATCCCATAAGAGTCGGTGGGAATTTTATATTCTATGGAGACACTGACAGACTTTCATGAAGATGTTTAGGTGGAGAGTATGAGGACAGAAAGAAGTAAGAGACATCAGGGGCATTAGTAATCATGAAGAAAAAACTGCTCTTTAAAGGTATGAAGAGAATTTTTGTGTCTTGAAAAAGATAAAGTTGACAAACCTCCCCACTGTCTTTCTCCTACCTTAGATCTCTATGGTTAATTTCATTGAAATTGAACTGACGGTGCTCGAGTTCACATCCATGTTTGCACTTTTGCACAGAAATTTTTGAAAGAAGCCAAGATTGTCTTACCATCCAGTTTTAAGGAGCTTTCTCTCCCTCTCTCCTTCTCTAATGACTTCTCCTGGGAATTGATGTAGATACACTTGGTGAAGAGGATGCTGGAACTATTACAGCTGGTCAGGAAAAAAAAATCATAAAGGTAGTCAGGGAGCTAATACAAAGAGCAAAATGATGGAGGAATGATGGCTAGTTTATATTATCATGATACCCTTGCCAAACTTGAGTGTCCTCCAAAGATAAAAGTGTCATCTGAAAAACTAACTAACTTATGGCCTATTAACACACATTGCCTTATGGAGTTTCTTGCATATTTCTTGCTTATCTGAGAATAATCCAGTCTAGAAATTGAGTTCTAAACATAAACTTAGAGATTATCTACTGTAAACTAATTTTGGAAGAGAGAAAATAGCACAGAACCATTTTCCTTTTGGGAAGGAATTCTTGAATTTCTGAAAAATTAGAGAACTGGGAAAGAAGAAGGCTTGTCCCAGAGTTTGTGAATTGGGTGAGGAGTGAAGCCTGGAAATGTTCTGAAGGTTATGCTTCTTGCTTCTCTTTTTCTTTTCAGAAAACTGGAGGTTTTGCAGTGAGCCTAGAGTAAATAGTCTTTTTTTCATCCACCCCGGGGAGTGCCCTTTAAAACAGGACTGAAAAGTGAGGAACGAACACTAAGGTGCTGCAACAATTCCTAAAAGTTTAGATAGAGAGATGATCTATTTCTCCTATGCCCCAGGGCACACACTAGGAGAACTTCGTCCACAGGAAGTATGTGCCTGTGAGAGACTCCTGTCCTGCAGGATTCCCTTCAGCACAGGTCAACACAAAAACCCAACCCAAAATCTCTTGTGCACAATTCCCAAGGAGTGCTAACTAATCAGAACCAAAGGCTTTGATGTTTGGCAATAGCAGAGACAAAAAACAGCAGATGTTGTGGGAATGGTCATTTTTAAATAACAATGTAAAAATAGATAGTCACAAACATAGCACACTCAAAGCCTATAAACACAGTACTTCCTACAATTATGCCATTTAGCTATGAAAAGAGCAAAACAAGCCTCAGCACATATTTTCTCTTTCTAATTCTCTACTCCCCTCCGTCAGCCCCCCAAGCAACATGTATAACCTGAAGACACCTAGGAATTCTCTCTCATGGTATCTCTTACCTGGAATGTTGTTACCTACCTGGAATGTCTTCCTCGTCGTCAGTAACATTCTCCAGAATCCACTCTTTAGAAACACAAACATCGGCAAGAAAGTTGGTAGAGAGAGCAGCTCACCCACTCCTCCTCCACCAGCTGAGGCCAGACTGGCCCACGCAAGATCATCTTGCTTTTTCCTCTGGTTTACACACTTTCCCAGAGCCTGGCTGGCCATAGTTCTATACTTGTAAAAATCACTTTGTCTCTCCCCACCCCCAATCCTCCTTCTCAACAGGAACCCAGAACCAGGGTTTTATAGACTAAAGCAAGCAAGGTTTTTCTTCAGCAAGTGAATTGCTTCAGGATACATACCATTATCATTTTTAGTTGATGGCATCTGCAATTATTTAAGAGAAAATACTATGAGGATCAGATATGCTGTGATTTTTAGTTATGTCTATTGTTCTCTTGATGACTTTAGAAAATCAGATGGGGACCAGTGATTCAAAGGTCAACTACCCCAGAAACTAGTGCAGAGGACACTTTTGGAAAAGGCAAGAGCTTTTCTTGCATGACGTACCTTTAAAGTCTACTTAGACTGGAAATTACACAATCCTTAATCCAAGGAGGAAAATGAGCTGAATTGAAAAGTCTCTTACCACACAGTTTATAATGAATGTTGTCAATTAAAAATGTCCTAGTGTGTCAGGTATCAGCTGATAACAGTCCCCTATTCAATGCCATTTCCACCAAGGAAATTGTATATGTCTCACACAATATAAATTGTCAAATTATTATATCTAAATTTGATTGGAAATGAAAGAAATCAGGAAAGCAACATTTCTATATAAGAAAAAGAAAATTAGCCTTACATTCAAAGTGTCTGGGTCCTCTTCATGTACATCTTCAATGTGTAATGGATCTTCAAGTACACAGCGTGGGGTAGCTAGGAGGACACAGAGTAACCTTCAGCACATTGGTGGCTGGTGGCTATGAATTATCTGAAGAGCACTGCTTGGTGTAGAGAAGGGCTAGAATGTGTGGATGTGGTGGGTTAAGCAGCAGGGATTGATCTGCTGCTGGGCTGTCCTCCCAGGTGGAAGAAGGATGGCAAAGGAGAGGAGCAGGAAAGAAATGAGACACAGAGGCCCTGTTCTTGTACTAAAGTACCAGATACCCTCCCACAACCAGGCACATCACGCCAGTGAGGGCCTGCCTGGGGACCCGAAGTACGGATCCAGGGACCAGGCACTCCCCACAACCAGGCACACCACCAGCACAAAGAAGCATGCCAAAAACACCACATCCATGTGGGTGGCCTGCCACAGCCATCACAATAACCATGGCCACCACGAAAGCAGCTAGATGCCACTAGTACCACGCAGATTGTTCACCAGTCACTGGAGTCCATTGACACAAGGAGAGTCACCAACAGAGATAAAGAAAAGAAGAGGATGTCTCTCTCCACAAAGCCCATTTCAGAGTGACAGAAGAAACATCTGCTCTATAATGATATTGGGGGACCTGATCACACCTCTCAGCACTGGACAGATCATCTAGGCAACAAATCAACAGAGTAACCGTTATTCTTTCAGAGGGAGAGAAGAAATCTAGGGTAATTAGGGGGAGGGATGGAGAGGGGGATGGGGAGAGATTCAACAAGGGGCTTAAAGAATAATTATGATTTGTAACTATATATATGCTAGTAATATTGATTTGATCAACATATATCAATGTTGAATCCAAGAAATATGTATAATCAATGTTGATTCAATAAAGATTAAAATAAATAAATAAATAAAGGTATCATAAAGCAACATTGATGGAGGTTGGATGTGTTGTCCCCTCCAAAACTCATGTGGAAATTTGATCCCCAATGTGGCAGTGTTGGAAACTGATTGAGTCATGGGGGCGGATCCCTCATGAATGGATTAATGCTCTCCCTGGGGGAGGAGGGGTAGTGAGTGAGTTTTCCTCTTTTAGTTCCCACGAGACCTGATTGTTTAAAGAACCCTGGCACCTTCTCTCTCTCTCTTGCTTCCTCTCTTGCTTCCTCTCGCCATGTGATCTGCTTGTACCCACCGGCTGCCTGCTGCTTTTCCACCATGAGTTGAAGCAGCCTGAGGCCCACGCCAGATGCAGCTGTCCCAGAATTGTAAGCCAAATAAACCTCATTCCTTTATAAATTACCCAGTCTCAGGTATTTCTGTTATAGCAGTACAAAACGGACTAAAACAAACATGAAATTGTCAATCTAAAATGGTACTAACATTCACACTAATTTTCAATGGCAGAGTCTCATCATTCTTCCCACTTGTTTTGAAACTCATCTAGAAAGTTGGCCCACATACTTACAGCCAACTGATCTTCAATAGAGGGGCAAAGAACATACACTGGGGAAAGAACAGCCTTGCTATTGAAATAGAGCTCCCTATACCCTCATAACATACACTATCTGCTTCTGTAGAATTGCTTGCTTAACCTAAGTAACTCCATTTTGCCCCGTCTGACTTGCAGACTACCCCCCCCTTCTGCATGAGAAACCGCTGACCTTCCCATAGAAACAAAAAACAATTGCACAGAAACAGGAGCCATACACAGTGAATTATTACATGGGAACAGGAACCATACACAATGAAAACTTGTATGCTTGATTGTTCAAATGGCTCATTCTCAGCCTCTGTGACCTAACTCCCTAGCTTGTTTTGTGCACCTATACAAACCCATGTGCCAATAGGATGTAGTTTTTGTCTTTAAAAATCCCACAAGACCAAAGCCTGAGGCTGTTCTTCCTTGGTCGCTCCTTGGGAGATGGTCGCTGGCCAGCTGGAGTGAATAAATTGCCCTTTTCTGCACAAGTGGCATGTAAGTGCATTTCTTGTGGGAGGGTGCCGCACAACACTATGTACTGGCAAGGAACTTGGCTTCCTTGTTTCCATGCCCTAGGACTTTGTGGAAGTTGGAACTTAGGAGTTGTGAACCAGAGTATTTGGTGGAATAAATTTCTAAGCAGTAAAGCATTAAGGAAGCTGCATGGCTGCTTGCAACAGCCTACGCTGAATTATGGCAGCAAAGGCATGACAAAAAACCAGAATTTAAAAGGAAAGCAGAGCATAAAGATGTGGAAAATTTGTAGCCTGGTCATATGGCAGAGAAGCAGAGAGCATTTTCACTAGAAAAAATGCAATGGTACTAAGAAGATTAGTACAAAAGGAAGGTATTATCAAGAGAAAGGGGATAAAGGCCCTGAAGGCATTGCAGAAGCCTCTGGGGCTAGCCCTTCCATTTCAGGCTCAAAAGTCCAGGGAGATAAAATGGTCTTGCAGAACAGGCCTGAGGTGCCCTCCATGGGCCCGCTGCCCAGGGCCATCTCGTGATGCTGCTTACTGCATCCATGCTGCTCCAGCTTTGGCTAAATTGGCCCCAGGTGCGGCTGGACCCACAGCTTTGGAAGATACAAGACAGAAGCCTTGGCAGCATCCATGTGCTGTTATGTCTGCAGACTCACAGAATGCCAGAGCTGTGAAGGCTTGGGAGCCTCCACCCCAATTTCAAAGGATGTATGGAAAAGCCTGGGGACCCAGGAAGAAATCTGTCATAAGGGTGGAGTCACCACACAGAGTCTTCACTAGAGCAATGTTGAGTGGAAATGCTGGGTCTGAGTTGCAGCAGAGAAACCTCATTAGCATCATGCTTAGTGGAGCCATGAGAGCAGGACCTCCATGGAGACCCCAGACTTGTGGAGCTACCAGAGTGGAAAACCAGCCTGGGAGAGCTGAAGTGTGGCCTGAGGCCCGGAAAGCCATAGAAGCACAGCTTCCCAAGTACTTGGGGATCCAGTCCCCACACCAGTATGCAGAGGAGGTTGAACATGGAGTCAAGGTATCTGATTCACCAACTTTGAGACTGAATACCTTCTCTGCTGGGTTTCAGACTTGTTTGGGACCTGTTATTTCCACCCCCCCCCCGCCGCCCCTTTTTGGCCTATTTCTCCTTTTCTGAATGGCAATATGTACCTTATGCTTGTCCCACCATTGTATCTTGGAAGTAAATAACTTGTTTTTAATTCACAGATGGAACTTTGAACTTTGGACTTTTGAGTTGAAATAAGTTAAGTCTTTGGGAATGAAATGAATGAATTTGTATGTGAAAAGGACATGAGCTTTGGGGGCCAGGTGTAGTGGATTGAATTATATCCCCCCAAAACTCATTGAAGCTTAAATTGAAGCTTAATACCAAGTTTATGTATTAGAAACTTAGCTCCCACTGTGACTGTTAAGAGGGTGGGAAATCCTATTATGGTAATTGAAAGGTGGAGCCTTGAAGAGGTGATTGGATTGTAGGACCGTTGAGTAGTAAATGGATTAAAAGTGCTGGTCAGGGGTGTGGTTCTGAGGGCTTTAAAAGAAGTGAGAACAGAGTCTGTCCTTCTCCCTCTCTCTCTCTGCTCTCTCTGCTTCCACCATCCTGCAATGTGAGACCCCTGGGTCATGGTCGCCACCACCAGATGGACTTTGGACTTGCCAGCCTCAGAAAACTGTAAGCAAAAAATTTCGGTTTTCTTATAAATCCCCCAGTTCTGTGTATTTTGTTATAAGCAACAGAAACGGACTAATACAAGCTATCTTTTTTTCCTTATTGGCTATGAATATTCATGAGATACAAAGCTGATTGTCACCCCTTGTGCCCAAGATGTGAAGGCCAGATTCATATTGGCAGCATACCCATTAGCACTCATTGCATTTGTACCCCATGTCAACCACCCAATTATCCCCAACCTCCCACCCTCTCCACCTTTCCCCCCCCTCCACTTTGTAGCCCAAGGTATGCTCTCTCCCTCTGCAAGTCCAATGCACTACTGTGGGCTTTCTTTCCTTCCTTCCTTCTCAACTCCCACTTGTGACTGAGCAAATGCAGTATTTATCCCTCCGTGCTTTGCTTATTTCACTGAACCTAAGTTTCTCCAGGCTCATCATGTTGTTGCAAATTGGAGAATTTTGTTCTTTTTTATGGCAGAGTAGTATTCTATGGTGTACATATACTACATTTTCCTTATCCAATCATCCATCAATGGATATGTAGGTTGATTCCATGTCTTGGCTATTGTAAACAGCTGCAATGAACATGGGAGGGCAGGTATCCCTTCAACATGATGATTTCCATTCCTCTAGGTATATACCCAGAAGTGGGATTGCTGGATTGTATGGAAGATCTATCTGTAATTGTCTGAGAAACTTACATACCGTTTTCCACAGTGGTTGCACTAATTTAGTCCCACTAACAGTGCAGGAGCATTCCTTTCTCTCCACACCATTGCCAGCATTTGTTATTCACTGGTTTTTTGTTGTTTTTTTTTATTATAGCCAGACTAACTGGGGTGAGGTGGTATCTCAATTTAGTTTTAATTTACATTTCCCTGATGACTAGTGATGTTGAGCATTTTTTCATGTACCTGTTGGCCATTTGTATGTCTCCTTTGAAAAATGACTATTCAGCTCCTTTGCCCGTTTCTTAATTGGGTTATTTGGTCTTTTTTTTTTTTTTTTAACCGTGTAATTGCTCAAGTTCCTTCTATATTCTGGATATTAATACCTTTTCAGAGGCATAGTTAGCAAAAATTTTCTCCTATTCTCTAGGTTGTTGCTTCACTCTGTTGATTGTTTCCTTTGCTGTGCAGAAGCTTTTTAGTCTGATATAGTCCATTTGTTTATTTTTTCTTTTGCTGTTTGTGCTTTTGGGCTCATGTTCATAAATTCTGTGCCCAGACCTTGTTCCTGAAGTGTTTCACCTATATTTTCCCTTAGTAATTTTGCAGTTTCAGATCTTATAAAGTCTTTAACCCATTTTGAGTTGATTTTAGTAAATGGTGAGAGGTGCATATCTAGTTTCATTCTTCTGCATGTTGGTATCCAATTTTCCTAGCACCAATGTGTTGAAGAGGCAGTCTCTTCCCCAATGTAGATTTTTGTTACCTTTGTCCAATATCAGATGACTATAAGCCTGAGGGGTGATTTCTGCATTCTCAATTCTGCTCCACTGGTCTGAGTGCCTTTTTTTAAAATCCCACTACCATGCTGTTTTGGCTACCTTAGCTTTGTAGTATAATTTGAAGTCAGGTAGTGTTATTCCTCTGGCTTTTTTTTTTTTTTTTTGCACAGGATTGCTTTGGCTATTTGGGGTCTTTTGTTGTTCCATATGAAGGGTAAGATTTTTTTTTTCCATTTCTGTGAAGAATGTCATTGGTATTTTAATGGGGATTTAATTGAATCTTTACATCACTTTGGGTAGTATAGACATTTTCACAATGTTAATTCTTCCAATCCAAGAACATGGAATGTCTTTCCATCTTTTTGCGTCTTCTTTAATTTCTTTCAGAAGTGGTTTGTAGTTCTCTTTGTAGAGATCTTTCACCTCCTTGGTTAGATCAATCCCTAGGTATTTTATCTTTTTCGTGAGAATTGTAAATGGGCTTACTTTATTTCTCTTTCTGTTAGTTCATTATTTGAGGATATAAATGCAACTGATTTAGGGGCATTTATTTGTTATCCTGTAATGGTACCGAAGTTTTTGACCTGCTCTAGGAGTTTTTGGTAGAATCTTTAGGTTTTTCTATATGTAGTATCATGTCATCTGCCAATAGAGACAGTTTGACATCATCTTTTCTAATCTGGATTCCCTTTATTTCTTTCTCTTCCCTGATTGCTCTGGCTAGTACCTCCAATACCATATTAAATAGAAGTGGTGAGATTGGGCATCCTTTTCTTGTTCCTGTTCTTAAGGGAAAGGCCCTCAGTTTTTCCCCATTCAGAGTGATACTGGCAGTGGGCTTGTCATAAATGGCTTTTATTGTGTTGATATACTCTCCTTCTATACCGAATTTGTTGAGAGTCTTTATTATGAAGGGATGTTGAATTTTGTCAAATGCTTTTTCAGCATCTGTTGAGATAATCATGTGGTCTTTTCCTTGAGTTTGTTGATGTGATGTATCATATTTGTTGACTTTCGTATGTTGAACCATCTTTATCCTTGCATTCCTGGGATGAATCCCACTTGATCATGATGTATAATTTTTTAATGTGTTGCTGTATTCTGATTGCTAATATTTTGTTGAGGATTTTTGCATCTATGTTCATCAAGGATATTGGCCTGTAATTTTCTCTTTTTGTTGTGTCTGTATCTGGTTTTGGTATTAGAGTTATGTTGGCCTCATAGAATGAGTTTGGGAGAGTGGCTTCTGTTTCAAATTTTTAGAATAGTTTGAGGAGAATTGGTATTAATTCCTCTATGAAAGTCTGATAGAATTCAGGTGTAAAGCCACCTGGACCTGGGTATTTCTTTGTTGGAAGATTGCTGATTACTGAATCAATCTCATTGCTTATTACTGGTCTGTTCAGGTTTTCTATCTCTTCTTGGTTCAGTCTGTGTAGTTTGTATGTGTCCAGAAATTTCCATGTCCTCTATGTATTCATATTTGTTGTCATACAGTTCTTTATAATAATCTCTAATGATTCTTCATATTTCTGTGGTATCAGTTGTAACATCTACCTGTTCATTTTTGATTTTTTTATTTGTGTCTTCTCTCCAATTTTTTTTTTTTTTTGTTAACCTAGCTAATGATTTGTCTATTTTATTTATCTTCTTGAAAAACCAACTTTTTGTTTCATTGATCTTTTCTATTGATTTTTAGGTCTCTATTTCATTTAGTTCTGCTCTGATATTAATAATTTCTTTCTGTCTACTGCCTTTAGGTTTGGATTGTTGTCCTTTTTCAAGTTCTTTGAGGCATAGTGTTAGGTCATTTATTTGAAGTCTTTCTGTTGTTTCCATGTAAGCATTTATTGCAATAAGTTTCCCTCTTAGTACTTCTTTTGCTGTATCCCACAGATTTTGGTATGATGTATCTTTATTTTCATTAGTTTCAAGAAATTTTTTGATTTCCTGTTTAATTTCTTCTTGGACCCATAGGTCATTCAGGAGCCTATTGTTTAGTTTCTGTGTATTTTTATAGTTTCCAGAGTTTTGCTTATTGTTTATTTCCAATTTTAGTCCACTTTGGTCTGAAAAGATACTTGGAATGATTTCAATTTTTAAAAATTTGCTGAGACTAGATTTTTGACCTAATATGTGGCCTATCCTGAGAATGTTCTATGAGCTGATGAGAAGGAAGTATATTCTTTAGTCGTTGGGTGAAATGTTCTGCATATATCTGCCAGATCCAGTTGGTTTAAGATTTAGATTAAATCCTGTGTCTCTTTATTGACTTGTTGCCTGGAACATCTGTCCCGTACTGAGAGAGGGGTGTTCAGATCACCCAGTATTATCATATTAGGGCCTATTTCTTTCTTTAGGTCTAAGAGTGATTGCTTTATATATCTGGGTGCTCTAGCATTGGGTGAATACATATTTATGATTGTTATCTCTTCTAGCTGGACAGATCCTTTTATCATTATATAGTGGCCTTCTTTGTCTCTTTTTATGTTTTTTGGTTTAGTCTATTTTGTCTGATATAAGAATAGTACTCCTGCTCGTTTTTGATTTCCATTTGCATGGTATATCTTTTTCCATCCCTTCAACTTTTAGTCTGTGTGTGTCTCTATAGGTGATGCGGATCTCTTGAAGACAGCATCTACATAGGTATAGCTTTTTAATCCAATCAATCAGTCTGTGTCTTTTCAATGGGGAGTTTAATCCATTCACATTTAGGTAGTTATTGACAGGTATTGTTTAATTCCTGTCATTTAACTGCTTCTTGTTTAGATGTTTTAAATATCTTTTTTTTTTTTTTTTTTTTGTCTTTTTCGTGACCGGCACTCAGCCAGTGAGTGCACCGGCCAGTCCTATATAGGATCTGAACCCGCGGCGGGAGCGTCACTGCGCTCCCAGCGCCACACTCTCCCGAGTGCGCCAGGGGCTCGGCCCTTAAATATCTTTTGATCATTATTTTCCCTTTCATTTCTCTTCTTCATTCTTAGTTGGAAATTTAAAGTGGGATGATTTAGCTTCTTCCTCTTTCTTGCTGGCGTTTTTGTTTTAACAGTGGGTTTTGCTCTTTCTTGTGTATTTATGATAGATATCATTATTATTCAGATTCCAGATGAATGATTCTCTTAAGAATTTCTTGCAGGGCTGGTCATGTGGTGGTGAACTCCCACAACTTGTGTTTGTCTGGGAAATAGACTGTTTCTCCCTCATTTCTGAAGGAGAGCCTTGCTGGGTAAAGAATTCTTGGCTGGCAAATTTTAAAATATATATATTTTGAATATATCATTCCACTTTCTCCTGGCTGTAGGGTTTTGGTTGAGAGGTCTGCTGTTAGTTTGATGGGGGCTCCCCTGTAATTGCCTTTATGCTTTTCTCTTGCTGCTTTTAGAATTCTCTCATTGTCTTTGAGCTTTGCAAATTTAACTATAATGTGTCTTAGGGAGGATCTTTTTTTGGATTGAATCTGTTTTGAGACCTTTGAGCTTCCTGGATCTGAAGGTCTATATCTCTCCATACACCTAGAAAGTTTTCTGTTACTATTTCCTTGAATAGGTTTTCCATACTTTTTCCTTTCTCCTCCCCTTCTGGAATACCCACAATTTGGATGTTAGAGCAGTTGAGGTTGTCTGCTATCGCTCTTAGGTTTTCCTCATTATTTTTAATTCTTTTTTCCTTTTTTTTGTCTGCCTGAGTTATTTTGAAAAGACCATCTTCAAGATCTGAAGTTCTTTCTTCTGCTTGTTCTACTCTGCTGCTCAAGCTCTCTGTTGTGTTTTTATTCATTGAGTGAATCTTTCACTTCCAGGAGTTCTGCTACACTCCATTTTAAGGTATTAATCTCTTTGTAAATTTTCTCCTTCATATTCTGGATATTTTTTCTTGTTTCATTGTGTTTGCTGAGTCTTCTTTTATTTCTTCAAGTTTTCTTAAGATGATTGCTCAGAATTATTTTTCAGACATTTCAAGGATTCCCTTTTCTGAAATTTGAGCATTACTGTATTCCTTCAGTGGTGTCATATCTTCTTGTTTATTTGTAGTTCTAGTATTTTTTGTTGGCGTTTGGTGATTTGGTAGAGGGTTTTCTTCTTCTGTTACACTGAGGTTGGCTATGAGGATAAAGATTTCTTCCTCTATTTGCAGGCTTTACTAGTGACTCTTCTTATATCAGTGTAGTTGAGTGAGCAGTAGGTTACCTGTGGAGAGGCCCTGGCTGCTACTGTGGTGGTGAATTGTCTTTGCTTGACAGTAGGTGTGGTGGTGGCTATATTACACCACTTTGGGTCTTATTCCGCTTTCTGTGGCTATAGAATGAGCCTCCAGCACTGCACAGAACTCCTTGGCTCACCTCAGCAGGGAAGGCCATGGGCGCTTGCATTTCCCTCCGGGTCCAAGGAGGGAGGAGGGGTCACCCACACCACACGGGTCTCCTCAGCTCACCTCAGCCCAAGCTATCTTTTAAGGTGTGTCCATGAGGGTGCTTCCAGCAGAGATTAATAAGAGAGCCTGAGTAGACTGGTTGGGAAAGACCTGCCTTCAATGTGGGTGGGAGCCATCCAATCCACTGGGGGCCAGGAGACAGACAACAAAAGACAGAGAAAAAAGGTGAAGCTCTCTCTATCTGCTGGAGCTGGGATACACTCTTCTAAGTATATTCTGTAAGTGGACATCAGAGCTCAAGACTCTTTAGCTTTGGGTTCCAGGACTTACACCAAGGACACCATTGGCTTCCCTGGCCTTGAGTCCTTTGGACTTGGACTGAGCCACACTATTGGCATCCAGTTTGCAGATGGCCTACTGTAGGACTTTTCTTCACAATTGCATGAGTCAAGTACCCTGATAAACCCCCTCTCATACATTTACAACATATCTTATGGACTCTGGAGAACCCTGACTAATACAGATTTTGGTAGCAGGAGTGGGGTATCCATGTGTAAAAGAATGAAACTAGATCTTTTTGCCTCACCATATTCCAAAATCAATTCAAAATAAATTAAAGATTTAAATATAAGATCTGAAAAAATAAAACTGCCAGAGAAAACACAAGGGAAACACTTCAGGATGTAGGACTGGGCAAAGATTCTATCAATAAGACCCCAAAAGGACAGGCAGCAAATGAAAATAGTAAGCAAATAGGATTATATCAAACTAAAAATCTTCTTCAAAGCAAAGGAAACAATCAACAGAGTGAAAAGACAACCGAGAATGGGAGAAAATGTTTGCAAACTATGCCTTAAGCAAGGGATTAATATCCAGAACATACAAGGAACTCAAATAACTTAATAATAAAAAAAATAATAATCTGAATAAAAAATGAGCAAAGGAACTGAACAGACATTTCTCAAAAGAAGACATACTACTGGCTGAGAGGTACATGAGAAAATGTTCAACATAACCAATCATTAGGAAAATGCAAGTCAAAACTATATTGATATATCATCTAACCCCAGTTAGACTGGCTGTTATTAAAAAGTCAGAGAATAACAAATGCTGGCAAGGATGTGGAGAAAGGGGACCCCTCCTACACTGTTGACGGAACTATACATAAGTAAAATGGTTTCTCTGATTTTTATCTCTTGGGCACAATTCCCAAGGAGTGCTAACTAATCAGAACCAAAGGCTTTGATGTTTGGCAGTACCAGAGACAGAAAAGGACAGAAGGGGGAAAGGTCATTTTTAAATAACAATGCAAAAATAGATGGTCACAAACATAGCACACTCAAAGCCTATAAACACAGTACTTCCTACAATTATGCCATTTAGCTATGAACAGAGCAAAACAAGCCTCAGCACATATTTTCTCTTTCTAATTCTCTACTCCCCTCCCTCAGCCCCCCAAGCAACACGTATAACCTGAAGATACCTAGAAATTCTCTCTCATAGTATCTCTTACCTGGAATGTTGTTACCTACCTGGAATGTCTTCCTCGTCGTCAGTAACATTCTCCAGAATCCACTCTTTAGAAACACAAACATCGGCAAGAAAGTTGGTAGAGAGAGCAGCTCACCCACTCCTCCTCCACCAGCTGAGGCCAGACTGGCCCACGCAAGATCATCTTGCTTTTTCCTCTGGTTTACACACTTTCCCAGAGCCTGGCTGGCCATAGTTTTATACTTGTAAAAATCACTTTGTCTCTCCCCACCCCCAATCCTCCTCCTCAACAGGAACCCAGAACCAGGGTTCTATAGACTAAAGCAAGCAAGGTTTTTCTTCAGCAAGTGAATTGTTTCAGGATACATACCATTATCATTTTTAGTTGATGGCATCTGCAATTATTTAAGAGAAAATACTATGAGGATCAGATATGCTGTGATTTTTAGTTATGTCTATTGTTCTCTTGATGACTTTAGAAAATCAGATGGGGACCAGTGATTTAAAGGTCAACTACCCCAGAAACTAGTGCAGAGGACACTTTTGGAAAAGGCAAGAGCTTTTCTTGCATGACGTACCTTTAAAGTCTACTTAGACTGGAAATTACACAATCCTTAATCCAAGGAGGAAAATGAGCTGAATTGAAAAGTCTCTTACCACACAGTTTATAATGAATGTTGTCAATTAAAAATGTCCTAGTGTGTCAGGTATCAGCTGATAACAGTCCCCTATTCAATGCCATTTCCACCAAGGAAATTGTATATGCCTCACACAATATAAATTGTCAAATTATTATATCTAAATTTGATTGGAAATGAAAGAAATCAGGAAAGCAACATTTCTATATAAGAAAAAGAAAATTAGCCTTACATTCAAAGTATCTGGGTCCTCTTCGTGTACATCTTCAATGTGTAATGGATCTTCAAGTACACAGCGTGGGGTAGCTAGGAGGACACAGAGTAACCTTCAGCACATTGGTGGCTGGTGGCTATGAATTATCTGAAGAGCATTGCTTGGTGTAGAGAAGGGCTAGAATGTGTGGATGTGGTGGGTTAAGCAGCAGGGATTGATCTGCTGCTGGGCTGTCCTCCCAGGTGGAAGAAGGATGGCAAAGGAGAGGAGCAGGAAAGAAATGAGACACAGAGGCCCTGCTCTTGTACTAAAGGTATCATAAAGCAACATGAAATTGTCAATCTAAAATGGTACTAATGTTCACACTGATTTTCAATGGCAGAGTCTCATCATTCTCCCCACTCATTTTGAAACTCATCTAGAAAGTCAGCCCACATACTTACAAGTGATCTTCAACAGAGGTTCCAAGAATGTACACTGGGGAAAGAAGAGCCTCTTCAATAAATGGTTCTGGGAAAATGGGACACACCCATGTAGAAGAATGAAACTAGACCTTTACTCTCTTCATATACCAAAATCAACTCAAAATAAATTAAAAACTTAAATATTAAATCTGAAATTATAAAATTCCTAGAGGAAAACACAGGGGAAACACTCCAGGAAGCAGGACTGGGCAAAGACTATGAATACGACTGCAAAAGCACAAGGAGCAAAAGAAACAATAAACAAATGGGATTATATCAAATTCAAAAATTCTGCACAGGAAAGGAAACAATCGACAGAGTGAAAAGAGAACCCAGAATGGGAGAAAGTATTTGCAAACTGTGCCTCCATCAAATGATTAATATCCAGAATATGCAAGGAAATCAGACTTAATAGTAAAAAAAAATTAATCTGAATAAAATATAAGCAAAGGAACTGCATAGACATTTCTCAAAAAAAGACATACAAATGGCCAACAGGTACAGGAAAAAATGCTCCACATAACTAATCATTAGCGAAATGCAAATCAAAACTATATTAAGATTATCATCTAACCCCAATTAGACTGGCTATTATCAAAAAGTCAGAGAATAACAAATGCTGGCAAGGATGTGGAGAAAGGGGACCCCTCCTACACTGTTGACGGGACTGTAAATTTACATTTAGTAAATCAGTGAGTGTTTGTGGGACTGTAAATAAATAAGTTGCCTTATATGGCTTTGGTTTCAAGGCTTTCCCAGCCACTTTAATTGTGCAGTGTAGGATACTCTAATATATAGAAAACTATGTATTAATTTACAATTATGTCTTTGTTGAATATTTGTTAGAATTTACCTCTAAGGTATTATATGATTTATGATCCTTAGGGAATTGTTTTAATTATTCGTTTATGTCTTCAGTGACTATTGAATTAGTCATACTTTTCTGCTTGAATTTAGACAAGAAACTTAACCCCTTGGCAGGTGAGCTGCATGTAGATGTGATATTCCTGTTTTATGATTAGAGAGTATGTGGATAAATGCAGGTAACTGCTTGAGGCCTGTGTAGAAACTTAAAGGGTGGAATCTTCAGAAGAAGAAATTTGAAGTTTGAGAGCTAAGTTAACCTGGGAAAAATGGCAGTGCACTGCAGATCTGCTATTCATGTTACCTGTCCTAGATTCCAGTAGAGATGCCCAGCTATATTCAGCTGTGATTTAAGGAAAAAGTGTGGCACCTAAAACACAGCAGAGAATGACCATGAGGAAGGCACTGATTGTGACAATGGCAAAGGCAGCTGTAATGAGGCTGTTCACAGGAAGAGCTGAGAGCTACATAGACATCCACACCTTCTGAGCAGTCACAGTTTTCATAGAGGACGTAGCCCAGCCAGGCCACCTTCAGGCCACAAACACACAGTGAATGAACAGTATTATGAGAGACACTTTCCAGAGACCTTACTTGAATACACTGTGATACTCACATGTTTCCAGTGAGGATGGTACTACACCATCTTCTGTTCTAGAGATGAGGACACTAACTCCAGGAGAAGTGGATCCTCCCCGTGACCACAGAGGCGGACCTTGAGCAGTCCATATGGAATCAGGTCATATGCCATCCTTACTCTACACAGTGTTGTCCTCCGGGGCTCTGACTACTGAGTCCCTCTGTCCTGTCTGCTGACCACATGTTAGAGGTGTGGGGTGCACTGGTGAGTAGCAACTTCACATTCTCAGCTTCCAATTCAGTTTCCAGTTCTTGGGAGATTCCCATAAAAAAGCCACGTGGAACAAGTTGCAACTATCATGAGAGCCATGACAACAGATAACCTGAGCATAACCCTATTAGAAAGATCATAGTGACTTCTGGAGAACGTGCTGAATGAACTCCTATCTAAAGAAGGCATGGAGGACAAGGAGGATGGGGTTTGGGAGGTGCCCTTTTGGGAGAGAAAGATATCCTGCATAGGGAGCTACATTTTACTGGAATCAAGAGGTGGCAAAGAATGTTGAGGAGGAGGTGGAGGGAGACAACTGTGAATGGAGCTTTTTCACAATGACCATCTTTTAAGAATCAAAGTAAACTTCTACTTTTCCTGCAACTTAGACAAAACTTTATTGCATAAAGTCAATCTAAATGCAGGATAATGCATTTGTGAAGCTCATACTTCCAGCCCCCAAATGAGGTATTAAAGGAATATGTATCCCCATCCTACAAATTTGTGTTATGTATGTTTGATATGATCTTATAGAAATCAGAACGATGAGGGGATTTTCAAGATGGCGGTGGCTGCGGCAGTTGGCGCGGAGTAGCTGAGGTGGAAAAGGCGGCCACTGGACCTCAGGCAGCCGGGAAACTTGTGGACCTTCCTCTTGCCATCTCTTAAGGGAGGACCGCTGCTGGTGGCCAGTCGTGGGGGCTGACCGCCACTTTGCCCTCGGCAGGAGAGGCTGCCTCATTTACAGGCAACAGCTTTGAAGTATGGAGCAGGAAAAGAACTGTTTCTTAGCTGCAAAAGCGAGTCTCTAAACAGGGAACACGGCGCCAGGGCTGCTGTGGACACAGACAGGATCCCGGAGGCCGGGGCCGTGCTGAAGGCGGCCAGCTGCCGTATTCAGGATTTGAGGTTTCAGGCCGGCATAAAAGAAGATTCCTGGGAAGTGCCCAAGCCGCACCACGGGACTGAGCAAGCAGCCCGAGGCGGCGGGAAACGAGAACGGGGAAGGCGACAAACCAGAGGCAGAGAGTAAGTGCCTGACCTGACACAGCCCTGTGAGTGACCCCTGGCCTGGCCCTGCTCGGCGGGGCTGACGCCCACCCGGCTTCCGCCTGCATCACCGGGCCACTCACCACCCCGGGGCTGCCTCCATTTTCCCAGGTGGTGGTAGCTCCACCCGGCTCGGCTCCTCACTGAGCCTTCCCACTTGCTTGCCCCAGCGCGGGGCTTCCCGGGGCCTGCGGGCTGGCCTCCCCTCCCACTCCCTCCACGGTTCTCTGGTGGGGCTGGTGGCGTGGAGTGTCCCCAGCCAGTGTTGGGAGGACAAGGAAGTACGGGCGGGGCTGACTGTCACTCCACCACACCCTGGACTCCAGCCACCAGTAAACTTCCTGTTACTGGGAGGCAGATACCATCTCTGTGGCCACCAGTTCGGAAAACGCCTAACCAATTTCTGGTTGGGAATAGTGTGGTAGGAGAGCTCCCAAGTCCGCTTGAACCTGCCGGAGAGCTGATTGCAGGTGGGCACTAGACTCGGTCCATGCCGGGGGGATACAAAGGTGAACAAGTCCCGAGAAAGATCTACAGTGCTACAAAGGCACCCAGAGCAACCGGTCGTCTGTGCCTAGCAGAAATCTGGTAGACTTCCTGGGCGAGGAGGTGCCGAGAAGGGTCTTGAAAGCCCAGCTGATAGATGAGGGTTGCAGAAGACACGTCCCAGCCCAGCCCAGTGCGCACAGAGTGGGGAGATGTGCGGCCAGGGAGGCGGAGACTCGACAGAAACCACACATCCAACAGCCTGGGCCAGAGCACACGGAACAGGGAGAAGTCCCGCACAGGAAGTGAAAGCTCAACAGAGATCACACACCCTGTGGTACGTGATCCACCAGCCCAGCAGAGTCCAAGCTGACCAGAAAGGTGGCTCCCCGGAGAGGCCCAAGACCCGAGGCAACCGTACACACAAGGCACTACAGGCCAACTGAGCAGTCACGGAGGTAGCCATACCAAATTGGCAAACACAGCAACATCTTAGTTAGTCAATAGTCTCAAACCGGTGGACTGTGAAACCCCCTGCCACAATGAATAAACATAAAAAAAAGATACCAGAAATACAAAAAATCAAGAAAGTACACCACCAAAAGTTAATAAATCTCAAACTCTAGATCCTATAGAACAAGAAGCCCTTGAAATGACTGACAAGGAATTTTGAGTGATAATTCTAAGGAAACTGAATGAGATACAAGAAAACTCAGCTAGACATCATAATGAAATGAGGAAAAGTATACAGGATCTGAAAGAGGAAATGTACAAGGAAATCAATGTCCTGAAAAAAAATGTAGCAGAACTTGCTGAACTGAAGCAGTTATTCAGCGAAATAAAAAACACAACGGAGAGTTTAACCAGCAGGCTTGTCGAAGTTGAAGAGAGAACCTCTGAACTTGAAGATGGGCTGTTTGAAATAACACAAGCAGACAAAAAGAAAGAAAAAAGAATCAAAGACATTGAAGAAAATCTGAGAGAGATATCAGACAACCTTAACCGCTCAAATATCCGAGTCATGGGTATTCCAGAAGGGGAGGAAAATGGAGATTCCATTGAAAACATATTCAACAAAATAGTGGCAGAAAACTTCCCAGGTATAGGAAAAATCACAGATCTTCAGATCCAGGAAGCTCAACGATCTCGAAACGTATTCAACCCAAAAAGGCCTTCTCTAAGACATGTTATAGTTAAATTGGCAAAACTCAGAGACAAAGAGAGAATCTTAAAAGCTGCAAGAGAGAAGCGTCAAATCACCTATAAGGGAGCCCAAATCAGGCTAACATCAGACTTTTCATCACAAACCCAAAAAGCTAGAAAGGAATGGGATGATATTTTCAAAATACTAAAAGACAAAGATTGCCAGCCAAGAATACTCTACCCTGCAAGGCTATCCCTCTGAAATGAAGGGCAAATAGTATATTTCTCAGACAAACAAAGACTGCGGGAGTTCACTACCACACGACCACCCTCACAAGAAATCCTCAAGGGAGTACTGGGTTTGGTTCCTGAAAAATAACTACCACTGCCATAAAAACCCAAGAAAAATCAAAACCCACTAGTATAATAAAAATGGCATTCATGAAGAGAAACAAACAAACAAAAAGGCTATCTACAACCTAAGGAACCAACAAACACAGAAAACAGTAAATCAGAAAGGAAGGAACAAAAGACACCTAAGACAACCAAACAACCAATAAAATGCTAGGAATAAATCAACACCTTTCAATGACAACTCTTAATGTAAAAGGCTTAAATTCCCCAATCAAAAGACAAAACTGGCTGACTGGATCAAAAAGGAGGACCCAACTATATGCTGCCTACAAGAGACCCACATCACCCATAAAGATTCACATAGACTAAGAGTGAAAGGATGGAAAAAGATTTACCATGCAAACAGAAAAGAAAAACGAGCTGGAGTAGCTATTCCTATATCTGACAAAATAGACTTTAAACTAAAAACCATAAAAAGAGACAATGAGGGACACTACTTAATGATAAAATGACTGATCCATCAAGAAAACATAACAATCATAAATATGTATGTACCCAATGTTGGAGCAGCCAGATTTATAAAACAAACTCTGTTAGACCTAAAGAAGAAAATAGACACTAATACCATAATAGCAGGGGACCTGAGCACCCCACTGTCAATATTGGACAGATCATCTAGGCAAAGGATCAGTAGAGAAACACAAGATCTAAACAATACTCTAGACCAATTGGAATTGGCAGATATCTACAGAACATTCCATCCAACAACCTCAGAATATTCATTCTTCTCATCAGCACATGGATCATTCTCCAGGATAGATCACATATTAGGTCACAAATCAAGTCTCAGTAAATTCAAAAAAATTGGAATTATCCCATGTATTTTCTCAGACCAAAATGGATTAAAACTAGAAATTAATAACAAACGAAACTCTGGAAACTATACAAACACATGGAAATTAAACAGCATTCTACTTAATGACATATGGGTCCAAGAAGAAATCAAGCAAGAAATCAAAAAATTTATTGAAACTAATGAAAACAATGATACATCATACCAAAACCTGTGGGATACTGCAAAAGCAGTATTAAGGGGGAAATTTATCGCATTAAATGCTCACTTCAGAAGAATGGAAAGATGGCAAGTGAACAACCTAACACTTCACCTTAAGGAACTAGAAAAACAAGAACAATCCAAACCTAAAGTTAGGAGACAGAAAGAAATCATTAAGATCAGAGCAGAACTGAATGAAATTGAAACCCAAAAAACAATACAAAAGATCAATGAATCAAAAACTTGGTTTTTTGAAAAGATAAATAAAATTGACAAACCATTAGCATGGCTAACAAAAAAAAGAAGAGAGAAGACTCAAATAACAAAAATTAGAAATGAAAAAGGCGATATCACAACTGATTCATCTGAAATACAAGGAATCATTCGAGACTACTATAAACAACTATACGCCAACAAATTTGAAGATCTGGAGGAAATGGATAAATTTCTGGACACACACAAGCTCCCAAAACTGAACCATGAAGACATAGAAAATTTGAACAGACCAATAACAATAAAGGAGATTGAAGCTCTTATCAGAAGGCTCCCAACAAAGAAAAGCCCAGGACCAGATGGATTCACAGCAGAATTTTACCAAACATTCAAAGAGGAATTGACACCGATTCTTTACAAACTATTCCAAAAGATTGAGACAGACGCAAATCTCCCAAACTCATTCTATGAAGCAAACATCATCCTGATACCAAAACCAGGTAAAGATATAACCAAAAAAGAAAACTACAGGCTGATATCCTTGATGAATATAGATGCAAAAATCCTCACTAAAATACTAGCAAACAGAATACAGCAACACATACGTAAAATTATTCACCACGATTAAGTGGGATTCATCCCAGGGATGCAAGGTTGATTCAACATATGTAAATCAATAAATGTGATACACCATATTAATAAAGTCAAACACAAGGACCATATGATCATCTCTATAGATGCTGAAAAAGCATTTGATAAAGTTCAGCACTCATTCATGACAAAGACCCTCTATAAGTTAGGTATAGAGGGAAAGTATCTCAACATAATTAAAGCCATATATGCCAAACCCACTGCCAATATCATCCTGAATGGGGAAAAGCTGAAATCTTTTCCTTTAAGAACAGGAACTAGACAAGGATGCCCACTCTCACCACTCCTATTCAACATAGTGTTGGAGGTACTAGCTAGAGCAATCAGAGAAGAGAAGGAAATAAAGGGCATCCAGATTGGAAAAGATGAAGTCAAACTGTCCCTGTTTGTAGATGACATGATCCTATATATCGAACAGCCTAAAACCTCTACAAAAAAACTCTTGGAATTGATAATTTCAGCACAGTAGCAGGATACAAAATCAACACACAAAAGTCAGTAGCATTTCTTTTCTTCAATAGTGAACATGCAGAACGAGAAATCAAGAAAGCCTGCCCATTTACAATAGCCACCAAAAAAATAAAATACTTAGGAATTGAGTTAACCAAGGAGGTGAAAAATCTCTATAATAAGAACTACAAACCACTGCTGAGAGAAATTAGAGAGGATACAAGAAGATGGAAAGATATCCCATGCTCTTGGATTGGAAGAATCAACATAGTGAAAATGTCCATACTACCCAAAGTGATATACAAATTCAATGCAATCCCCATCAAAATCCCAAAGACATTTTTCTCATAAATGGAAAGAACTATCCAGACATTTATATGGAATAATAAAAGACCACGCATAGCCAAAGCAATGCTGAGCAAAAAAAATAAAGCTGGAGGCATAACATTACCTGACTTTAAGCTATAATAACCAAAACAGTATGGTACTGGCATAAAAACAGACACACTGACCAATGGAATAGAATAGAGAATCCAGAAATCAACCCACACACTTACTGCCATCTGATCTTTGACAAAGGCATCAAGCCTATTCACTGGGGAAGGGACTGCCTCTTCAGCAAATGGTGCTGGGATAACTGGATATCCATATGCAGGAGAATGAAACTAGATCCATACCTCTCACCATATACTAAAATCAACTCAAAATGGATTAAGGATTTAAATATACACCCTGAAACAATAAAACTTCTTATAGAAAACAGGAGAAAACCTTCAGGAAATAGGACTGGACACAGACTTCATGAATATGACCCCAAAAGCATGGGCAACAAAAGGAAAAATAAACAAATGGGATTATATCAAACTTAAAAGCTTCTGCACAGCAAAAAAACCAATTAACAGAGTTAAAAGACAACCAACAGAGTGGGAGAAATTATTTGCAAAATATACATCTGACAAAGGATTAATATCCAGGATATATAAAGAACTCAAACAACTTGATGAGAAAAAAACAAGCAACCCAATTAAAAAATGGGCAAAAGAGCTAAGAAGGCATTTCTCTACGGAAGACATACAAATGGCCAACAGACATATGAAAAAATGCTCAACATCACTCAGCATCCGGGAAATGCAAATCAAAACCTCACTGAGATACCATCTAACCCCAGTTAGGATGGCTAAAATCCAAAAGACTCTGAACGATAAATGCTGGCAAGGTTGCGGAGAAAAAGGAACTCTCATACATTGTTGGTGGGACTGCAAAATGGTGCAGCCTCTATGGAAAATGGTATGGAGGTTCCTCAAACAATTGCAGATAGATCTACCATACGACCCAGCTATCCCACTGTTGGGAATATACCCAGAGGAATGGAAATCATCAAGTTGAAGGTATACCTGTTCCCCAATGTTCATCGCAGCACTCTTTACAACAGCCAAGAGTTGGAACCAGCCCAAATGTCCATCATCAGATGAGTGGATACGGAAAATGTGGTACATCTACACAATGGAATACTACTCAGCTATAAAAACGAATGAAATACTGCCATTTGCAACAACATTGGATGGACCTCGAGAGAATTATATTAAGTGAAACAAGTCAGGCACAGAAAGAGAAATACCACATGTTCTCACTTATTGGTGGGAGCTAAAAATTAATATATAAATTCACACACACACACACACGCACACGCACACGCACACGCACACGCACACACACATAAAAAAAACCGGGGGGGGGGAAGAAGCTATAACAACCACAATTACTTGATGTTGATACAACAAGCAAACAGAAAGGACATTGTTGGGGGGGAGGGGGGAGGGAGGAGGGAGGAGGGAGAGAGGTTTTGGTGATGGGGAGCAATAATCAGCCACAATGTATATCGACAAAATAAAATTAAAAAAAAAAAAAAGAAAGAAATCAGAACGATGAAAATCAACCACATCATTTTGACTGCTCTGAGCAACCTTTGGATAATTGTGGGAAATCAATGCATATGTGTACTTTAAGACAAAATGTGATCTTACCATGGCTGAAAACTTTGCATAGTATTGTGGAAACACTAAGTAAATTCATACTGATGCTCACATAAAGTAAAAACTTGATAAAGGACATTTTTTGACAAAGTGAGCAAGACCTGAATAAATATTTGAATTCATTTGAAAATGTCTTTCTATAAATGAGAAAATAGATAATTTAGATGGGCAAGAAATCATATATAAATAAATATTCTTTGTCATTATAAAATTTTACATGTGGAATTATGTTATTTTTTTTTTGAAGTTTCATAGAGAATATAACACAACAAAATTTTGCCTCAAAAACCTAAAATTATTACTGCAGGATATTGCCAATATTAATCAGAAGTCATATTATTTAGTATAATAATTTAAGGATATTCCTCTTAAAAGGAGAACACATTTTTTTAAGTTAGTCATATTCATATATATATATATATATATTTGACCTGATAATGTGCTGAGCACTGAAAAAAAGCTTTTATGTGAGCTACATCTTTCATTAAATGGTACCTACCACAAACCGTCAAGGATAATCAGTCATACATTATGGTCCAAGAGTATTCCAAAGAATGTGGTTTACAGAGTGACATCAGTGAATATGGCAGGAAAAAAGACCTCAAACAATAATCTTTCCTATAAAATCTATTAGGCAACTGAAAAAATATTTTGGCATTTTATTTTTTCAGAATTCTGGAAATTACCAAAGATTTTTAGTCATTCAGAAAGCACTTATTCAATAAAAAGGGCTGAATGTCAACAAGAAGAGTAAGCTATGTGGCATTGTAACTTGCCCGAGCTCCATTCTCATCTGTTCAGTTCTGTGGACGGCCTGAAAAGGAACAGCTCCATTTATGGTGAAAACCCAAAACCCTGGAACCACTGCAATAAGAGAAGAATTGAAATCCAGTCCTCGAAGGCCTCTTTCCAGGAGAATTTTTATTATTATTTGATCTATCTGGCGGTTCTCTGTCTATATTTGCCTGCATTTTAAATGAAGCAGAACATATCCAGTGAAAAAAAAGTATTGGGGTGGGGGGGAGGGCCCTTTGTCAGAAAT
Organism: Cynocephalus volans; assembly: GCF_027409185.1. Classification (NCBI taxonomy): domain Eukaryota; kingdom Metazoa; phylum Chordata; class Mammalia; order Dermoptera; family Cynocephalidae; genus Cynocephalus; species Cynocephalus volans. The sequence continues at coordinate 206,399,060 of NC_084461.1, forward strand.
GATTACAACCAGTGATTTTTCTTGTGCATGTGGCAGGAAAGATCTTAGGTGGCCCCACGTTTTCATCTTCAGTTGATACTGAGGCTCTGCTTAAGAAGGAAGTGAAGGTTGAGGCAGAGTTCTAAACACTCAGGCTGAGCGTTGAGATGTTCCCTAACACCCGAACATGGCAACGACCAGGACACTTATGGGTCTAGGCAGTTAAGGAAAACTCAGTCCAATTGTTAGCTGACTACTAAAAGTGACTTCAGTGGTCACAAATGACAAGGAATGTTGACATTATAGAGTTACGTAAGAAAAGTTACTAAACAAGCAAATAAAGAGAACTAAGATTTGTAGCAACAACAAATCTTCAGGTAGATAGAGACTCTCATATCCAAGGCTGCCAAATTATATTATTTAAAGTATTCAGTTAAAAAAAAAAAAAAAAAAAAAAAAAACAAGACATGCATAGAAAAAAATGTATAGCCTTATGCAGAAAAATTTTAATAAACAAGTTTTAGACTGCTATCTTTAAGAAGATCTACTTACAAACTGGTCCAAGTCTGACATATAAACATTGGAATACGGGAAGATTCCCATCATTGCCAGAATTGAGAAAACTGGCACACTGTGCCTAAACAATTTGTGCAAACCACATGGTTTATGCTGAAAATCTGCTTTTTGGAAATCTGGGACTTTGGTATATGCTACATAGAGGGTACCTACATGACAAATGTCCAGTAAAAACCATGGACACAAGTCTCCAGTGAGCCTTCTGGTAGACAACATATTCCACGCTGTCACACTCATTCCTGGAGAAATTAAGTGGCTGCTGTATGACTCATCTGGAAGAGACCCTTGGTATCTTTTACTAGGTTTTCTGGGTGGCACCCCATGCGTGGTTTCTCTTTACTAATTTTGTTTTGTATCCTTAGACACGTTATATTATAGACATGTTAATATATCGTAGACATGTTAATGACTCTAAGCCAAGTCCTGTGAATCCTCCTAGAGATCACCAACCTGGGACTGGTGTCAGGAACACTCAGCAGAGTCCCACACTCAGGAAACTAAAAAATCAATAGAAATTGTCCCTGGAGAAGATTAGACATCTGACTTAGGAGACAAAAACTCCAAATCAACTATTTTATACATATTTAAATAACTTAGGAAATCATTTCTATAGAACTAAAAGCAGTATGAGATTATTCTCCCAAATAGGGCATATCAAAGAAGTGATTAAAAATTGTAATAAGAAAGAACTGATTAGAAATACCAAATTGTAAACTGCAATAATGACTTGATAGATATAACTGGAAGAATCAGTATTGATATAGTTGAACTAAGTACCACCAATAACTAACAAGAACTAACATTTACTGAAGACTAAATCTAAAACAGCAAAATACACATGCTTCTCAAGCTCACATGGAACATTCAAAAAGAGGCCATATTCTGGGGCATAAAATACATCTTAACTAATTTTAAAGGAATATACATCCTATAAAGTATGATCTCAAACCACTGTGGAACTAAACTAAAAATCAGCAACAGTAAGATAGTCAGAAAATGTTAAAATATTTGCAGATTGAACAACACATGGGTTAAAGAAGTCTCCATAGAAATTTAAAAGTACTTGAACTCAATAAAATGAAAATTCGACTTAACAAAACTTGTAGAATGCGACAAAAGCAGAGCTTAGAGAGAAATTTATAGCACTGGATGCAATATATTTGAAAACAAAGTCTAAAATCGATAATTCAGGACTCTCACAAAACTGTAGGAAATAGAGCAATGCAATGAAAAGCAAACAGAAGTAATTAATAATATTGAAGAATTCAGTAGTTTTTAGGATATTAGAAAGTCAATGAAACTCAAAGCTACTTCTCTGAGAAGATCAGTAAAATTGATAAACCTTTATCCAGGCTAACCAAGAAAAAAAAAACACAGGTTACTAATATAAACGAAAGAGAGGCCAGCACTACTGGTCCCATGAATATTGAAAGAATCATAAAAGCATACTGTGAACAATTCTATGCCCATAGTTTGATAACATAGATACATACATCAACTCCTTGAAAGAAATAATCTTCCAAAGCTCACACAAGAATAAATAATTCGAATAAGGCTGTATCTCTTAAATAAACTGAATCATTATTAAAAACATTCCCAAAAAGAAAACACCAGGCCCAGATGGTTTCACTGATAAAATTTACCAAATTCTTACAAATTAAAACATATTTTAACCATATAAAGCACAATTGTGCTCCCAGGTATTTTCCCAGTTGAGATGAAAAGTTATGTTCACATAAAATTTTGCACAGGAATGTTTTCAACATCTTTATCCATAATTGCCCAAGTTGGAAGCAACCAATATGTCTTTCAATATGTGAATGGATAGGCCCCTTTGACTCCTCCTTACAATGAAATATTACAGTGTATTTAAAAGAATGAGTTATCGAGCAAAGAAAATACACAAAGGAACCTTAAATATATACTTATTAGTGAACTGTTAGTCTGAAAAAGCTGCATACTCTATGATTTCAATTATATGGCATTCTGGAAAAAGCAAAACTATGGATACATCAAAAGTATCAAAAGTTGTCATGGTTTCTGGACAAAAGGGTACAGAGATAACTTACTGAAGTGTGGAAGATTTTTAGGGTAGTGAAATATTCTGTATGAGACTGTAATGTTGAACAGGGTATTGTGACTATTTCAAAACCCAAAGACATACACAACACAAAGAGTGAACCTTCGTGTAAAAACCATTGACTGTAGATAACAACATCGTATCAATATGTGTTCACTGATTTTAGCAAATGTATCAAAGTAATGTAAGATGTTAATAATGGGTGGTACTGTGTGATGTTGGTGTAGAGAAGAGGATCTATGGGAAGTTTGTATATTATCTTCTCAATTTTTATATCAATTCAAATCTTTTGTAGATAAAAACTCTATTATTAGAAAAGTAATTATCTAGCATCACAATTTTTAAAAGTATGTCTATTTCTGCTAATGTTCAGCACTCAGGCAGTGTCTACACATTAGCTTAAAATGTTGTCTTCCATTAAATGTGAACCAAACTTATCTTTTAATGCATCTTTAATTCTGTGGTTGTAACAGTACTGATTGACAAGGTAAATTAAAATTTTCACACGTTGAATAAATATGGCTTAAAATCTTAAGTTTTATCCTGCATATGGAACACTGAGTAACCTAAGATTATTATTATTATTAAATCAATTATCGAATCATCACAGTACCTTCATTTAAATGATACAGGAGATGCATCTGGCAGTGAGTGTGGATGTTCAATGGTTTTATCGACTTCTGGGATCTGGAGACACATTTCATCATAACCCCCATCAAAGAAGTTCCTAGGGAATTCATTCACAATAGAGACAGCTGTTGTCATCTGGCTGGCAGAATACCAGAGGGAGATTAATAATAAAGTATTCTGAGTTTAAGCGCTTGATTTCACTGTTTTCTGGCTTCCAGGCAGAGCCAGCTGAATCAGAATTGGGCTTCAGGAAGATCATGGAGTTCAGTGAGCACCTAATGGACCTATCAGACAGATTGGGTGAGTGGTGACTTTAACAGGATAAATGGCCACTTGGGCTGGTGGTTCAATGAATTAAGTCTGCAGCCCCCACTGTCTTGGTGACTATCAATCTGAGCTACTGTCTGTGCAGCCTGCCTGTGCATGGGCAGTGGCTGCAACAGCACTGAGTGTGCACCGTCCCTGCTCATTCCTTCTCATCAAAGTTCAGTTTCTGCTCTACAAATTCCACATCAATCCATAAACACTGCTGTGACAGGGGTCAGAGTCCCATGTCCTCATAGAGAGACCCCTCTGTAGCCACAGCCTGGAGACTTCTTTTCCAGGTCTCTCTCTGAGGATCACCCAGGCCTTCTCTCCCTCTGTCACCAAATGTTTACTCTACTAACCCAATGACTCTTCCAGTAGTGATCCCCAACAGCCCAGTGATCCTCTCTGCATGAATCTTATGGAAATCTAATCATATAATCCCACCTTACTTTTTTCTAAAACATTTCTGATTCTATATTGCTAATATTTGAAATCTGATTTTGACTTCTAAATTCACAAGGTGTTTGTTATTTTGTTTGTTTTGTCATTTCCTTTTCCTGTAACATCTACTGCTGGGTAGAATATCAAGATGCTCGTGATCTGATAACAGGAGTCTGGGTGTGTTTACTCTACAAATACTCTGGAATGGCATGCACAAGATTGGCATTATTTCTATTTAATACCTGATAGAAATCTGAGGAAGTCACTGCATCCTATTTACATTGTAGGACAATTTATTTTTTGTATTTCTTATGTTTTACTTGTTTTTGTCAATGGTCACTTTATGTATTTTAAAATGCACATCATATGGCTTCTTTTAAATATGAGCATGTGTTTCCAACATACAGAGCAATACAAAAAATGTCTGAAGTGCCGTGGCAGCCTCTCCTTTACTTCCCAGTCAATAGCCCCCAGTAAGTACCCACTGCTCTAACTGTGACCACCATATTTTAGATGTATTTGTTTCTCAGTGTTAAATAAATAATAACATACAATATAAAATCCATTGTGTCCATCAGAATATTGTCTGTTTACTATGTGAAATTCAGCCCTGTTGCTTTGTGTTGTAAAAGTTTGTTATTTTGAATTGCTGTGTCAGTATGGGACATTGTAAACGTATAGCACCAAAATTTACTCTTTCCACATTTCAAATACACTGTCATTTTCCACAGTGGTTGCTCAGAATGAGGCTGCAATGAATGGTTCTGTGTAAGTCTCAAGGTTGACATAAGCATTTCTGTCTCTTTCACATATCTTGGATACAGGTGGCAGGAGTGAGGTGGCTAAGTCATGGGTACAGATAAGTACAATACAAGCTGGAAAACCATTTACCAAAGTGGCTGAAACAATGTACATTCCCACGGGAACATGTGACAATTCCAGTTCCTTCACATTCTCACCAACCCTTGGTAATGTTAACCCCGATACTGTGTCCATTCTTGTGGGTGCATGAATACGATGTGGTGATTTTAATAGCTTTTTACTAATCAATAGTAGTGTTGATTGCATTTTTATATACTTGAAATACTGACCTAGCTTGGGATTTTATAATTTATACTATACAGTAGTGAGGGCATGGTGAATTATCTATTTCTCTCAGCAACTCTGGATCCTTCTGAGAACTCCAGCTTGCTCTCATAAAGAGATGCAGATCTCCCAGTGGAGACCCACATCCTTGTTTGTAGCGACCTTTTTTTCCTGTCTCAGAGCCTCCCATGTTACTTAGAGACAACCATGACACTGCTTTAAGGGTGACCCCATATTCCTCAGAGAAGAGTTACATCTCTAGTCTTAGAACACCCAACAGCCTTCAAAGGACCCCACACATTCTTGCTTAACTGGGCTATCAGGTATAAACAAAAGCCCTTATTATGTTATAAAATTTAACCTATCAAAACCTTACATGATTAAATTTGTTATCACAAGGTTTTGCCATCTTTTAGCAAAGACTATAGCATCATTGACCAAGTAGCAACAGAAGACAGCACATAAAGGACAAACTAGGTAAAATTTGAATTAAAAATGAGCAGTCTGATTCACTAATCTCACCACAGTCTTTTGGATTCAGCTGACCCATGCAACCCTTTGTTGCCTTTACTCCATCAACCCCCTGTATAATTGTATTCCACAAAGCATATAACATAAACATTGTATAGGGGACCCAAATGATGTGTTTTAGCTCTTTACCTAATTGTCTTTATAGCTCATCCATAGGTTCAGATTGTATGCCTTTTCAAATGATTTTTTTAACCACTGCTACACTATCATCTGCTGTACAGGATTTTGCATCTGATTTTTAAAAACTCTTTATATTAAAAGACTATAATTAATATGAGGTACAATATTCTCCTTAAATATAAGATTATTTCATCATTACTATTATGTTGTAAAGATAATCAATTATTGAAAATTTGTGAATAATAAAACCCACGCTCACTTTTCAATGTTACGTGTGTAAATCCATTGAGGCTATAGGCTCCCTGTGCTTGCACCTAGCTGCTGGCATCGGGTCAGTCCATTAAGCAGGGAGGCTCTGTGTGAGCACTGAGGTTCTCCCACCCAGCTTTACAAGAAGGTTGCAACAAGGATGATGGACACCAGGCTAATAATCAAGTGGTAATTTGTGTTCTAATGGTCACTATCCTTGAAGGTATAGCTACTAGGGCTCATGGTAAAAAAACATTGTCCACCACTCTAAAGCATCTCCCCAATTCTTACTGGAATTTGGGCCAAGAAGTGTACGTGTTGAGAAGAGAACCAGCTGCGTGACATATTTCCGCCAGGTTGTATATTACATGGTGCCTTCTGTCTGTCAGCATTTGTGATCTGACCAGGAGCATGTAGGAAATGTCTTTTCATACTAACGACTATGTGACAATCTGCAGCAAGATGCATAGGTAGCTATCCTGGGTTATGTGACCACTGAGGCTATCTTTCTTACATAATGGATGAGTTTTGGAATTGCTGTAGGATCGGGTTATTCCAGGCATATACTGGAAAGCTGGATCTCACTTGCGTGGTGACTAATGATCCCTTGGCTGGGTGATGATGGGAGGTTGTAGTTCTGCGCATCAACACCAGGACCGCATGCCTGGGTACACTTGGCTCTTCTATCTAGAAGGTAGTGAGTTTTGGCACATTGATCTTTGTGGCTTAGTATCTCCATCTGTGAAGTTGGTATAGTAAACTAGCCCACCATACATGACTGTGACAAGATTTGAATAGTTAATTTAGGTAAAGTATATAGTCTATTTTTTTAAATTGAGGAAGTTGCCACTGAGATTTCTGCTGGGTAACCAGGATATTTTTCTAGGGAAACACACATAGAAACACATTTACAATCACACCAAACAGGCTTATACATAAACACACTGATGCACAAACCCATACCACCTAAAGGAGACACTGGAGTTTCCAGAGACTGTAGACACATGGCCAGAGTTTGCTACCTTGAAAACCAGTTTTTTAAACTACAGCCCAATCCTCATTCCCACCAGGTGGCTGGGATCCCGATACCTCTGCAGACAAAAGCCAGCAAGTCAGCTCAACATATTTTGTACATTTCTCTTTTTTTAGCCAGTGGGTGATTCAAGATACATACCCTTTCTTTTTTGGCTTGAGGCCACCTGCAATTAGAAAAAAGAAAACACTGTGAAGACTAGATAATGTGTGCTATTTGCTCAGGCCTTTGTGCTTTTGGTGACTCTGAGTAATCAAGGTGGGAGAGAATTCTTAAGTCAAAGGCCCCAAAAGGCATACTAGGTGTCACCTATGGAAAACACAGGAGCTTTCCTTGGAGGTATATTAGTCAAGTCAATTTTTAAGCAGCAATTACAAAATTGTTCATCTAGAATGGAAAACTTGTTACTAGGAAAAGGCCCCCTAACGTGCCATGTGTAACCTGACACTGCCAATGCTGCGTGCTTTCTTGAATGAGGTATCAGTTGGTAAGATTCTCCTCCACCACCCACCATGTAAACATTATCTAGCACCTACAATACACATGATCAGTTTTTTTCAAATCTGATATCAATTCAGAAGTAAAGCAACATTTCTACTTTAAACAAAGAATCGTGATTCTTACCGCAGGGATGGAGAGTTTGTCCTCATTTGCCTTCTCTGGAGATATCTTTTTAACATGAACTCCTGGGGAAGGGAGAAGGACACAGAATAACTGTCAGTTTATTGGTGGTGCTGCTCACTGATTACTCAGGGAACTTTGCTTGATGTGCACCAAGGACTGGAACTTATGGGTGTGGTAGGAAGCAGGAGTTAAGCAGCTGCAGGACCATCCTGCTTAATGGAACAAGGAAGGCAAAGAGATGAGTGGGAAACAACTGAGGAATACAGTGCTGGCTTTCTGGGTGATGGCAAATTAACAGAGTCCTGTCACTCCTTCAGCCCATGTTGAAGCCCAGTAGAATTGCCACTGCTCTCCTGACCTCTACCAAGTCTACTTCAACCTGCACAGGTGCACATCTGCTGCTACTGCACTTATTGTCTCGTGGATAGGATTTTGCCTTTGATCTGTGCAAAATTTAATCAGGGAACTGGCTTTAACACTGGGCACAAGAGAGAATTGTATTTATTCACTGGTCCTTTGTTATAAAGTGATCAGTTACTAAATGGTAGAAAATGCTGAAATTCTAACTTTTAAAAATAACCACTATAAGTCATAATTTCCTTCCAGCCTTCCGATTCTGTGTCATGCATTTGTATTTGTTGTGTGAGCTGGCTGTCCATTTTCAGACTGGCCAACCCTCAGTGAGAGGGGCATAGCAGGGAGCAGGCCCCTGCTGAGCACTGAGGCTCTTTAACCCAGCTGTACGTGAGAGCTGCATGCAGGTGACACACCAGGCTAATAACAGAGTGTTCTCTGAGTCTTTACTTGTCGCTGTCTCCAGGTGTGTATCTCACAGGATTTCAGCCTAAGGATCATATTTATAATGCCATCAAATATCACTAAATGATCTCCCTATTATCAGCTTTAGGACAGGCGCTAACAAGTGACTCAGCACTGATAAGAGACTGACCAGTTCCCCCAAGTAGTGCCTCCTAACTCTCAGAATCTGCGAACTGTCCAAAAACATTGGGGCTTTCTATGTGCTTTCCATATAATGACTATGACAAAATATGTGACATTAATGTACTAATACATGTCTTGGGCTTTGTGACCACTGACACTACCATATAATATGGATTGCGTGAAGGATTTCCATATGCTCGGATAATTCAGGCATATATACAGATGATGAACATTCCTTGCATGGTGACCAGTGATCCCACAACTGAGAGATGAGTGCAGGTCAGTAGTTCAGAGCCTCAGCATCGGGGTCACATGCCTGCATTCCATGTTAGTTCTTCTACTTAGGAGCACATGAGCTTGGACACATTCATCTCTATGTCTTTTCCTTCACCCAGAAAACGGGGATAGTAAATAAACCAGGACATATGTCTGTGGCAAGTGTTGAATGATTCAATGTACGTTAAGTGTAAAATATAAATATTCATAAGGCTGGATTATTGGTGAAAGGTCCTGCCTTAGATCTCACAGCTTACCAAGACTCAGAGACTCATGCAAGCCCAGGATTCCAAATTCCCAGACCATTGTTCTTATTATGACATATAGCTGCTTGGCCTAAAATCAACCAGTTTATCCTAACACAGACCGAGTTTTGAAGGAGTCAGATAAAGATGTCAAAAACACTGTCTGTGTCTGCCTGAGGGCCCACTCAGTGGCCATTCTACAGAAAAGGGCGGCACTGTTCACCAGAATGATCCAGTTGCCTGAGCCATGGTCAACAGATACCTGCTCAAATGAGATGAACACTAGTTTACTGGGGGGAGCAGCATGATCTATTTAAAAGTCTGAATTCTAAAATCTGTGAAAAAAATAGCATGTTGGATTATTTTTCAAAAATATAAATGCCTTTAAACTTAGTTGCTACATCATGGAAATGATCGTGGCTGAGGTTTCGGAGAGTTGTGGATGAAGGGTCAGGAGAACTGAGTCACACAATACATGAACACAGCATTAACAGCACATTTTTTAAAGCTACAACTCTACATGCAAATTTATACAATTGTCACTGTATACAATTTTTATCTGGCTTTATATGTACATATGTTATCTACTTGTTTCTCAGATTAAATAAATCTCTGTTCTTGATTATTAGTCTCTACAAATTCATCCTATTTATCTTTCTGTGTTGAAATAGTGGCTATTTACTGGGTAACTGAGAAAAAAAAATCATTGCATTTGATTATGTTTACCTCTGGAAAGATTGACTAATCACCTATAATTGATGGCTTTGTAATTTTGAATAAACCCCAAACTGTGTTTTGGTTCATATACTGAAACTTAGACAGTACACATTCTCATGATCTATTTTTTTAAAACGAGTTATATGAATGAGAATGACATACCGAAAATTTCCTAAACTAAATACTCATTTTAGGAAATGGGGAGAGGAAAGGCATGTTAATAACAAAGATACATACACTTTATTGTGTAAAATACCTCAAAACCATCTCCCCCATTTTGGATTCTATTCAAATTTCTGAAATTCATAAATGTACTAGATCTTTACTTATGTCAAACTGCATTAAAAAGTAATTTGTACTAATTTCCCCAAGGGAATACCTAATGATGGGGAGCTTTAGGGGTGCAGAATGTAATAGAAAATGATATATTTCTTATATGTAAATAAAGTTTAAAGGCAAACTGCTTGATAACTACTACGTATATAAATTGAAAAATAAAACTGAACTACAGAACACATTTATAACTGTATATGACAAAATACAGAGAAAAATATTTTAAATATTTTTAGACATATTAACTAGTCCATGTGAAAGGACAGCATTTGTGAGGCTAATATCTAACATACCTCTAATGCAGGAACACAGGTTCCCCATGATGAAGACAAAAAGCAAGAAATGTTCTACCTGCTATGAGCTTTGAGCAACTCAACACAGACAGTGGCAATCAGTTCCGAGGGCTACACCTACATAATCACATCACCACGGCGACAGGGCATCACAGAACTTTCAGAGTGAGAGCACAGTCTGCTCTGTGAGGCCAACTGCTTCTATACAGACAATGGTTTTCACATGTACAATCATGTCATTTAAGAATAAATGTTTTATTTGAAAAAGTGATTCCAAAACCCACACATTGTTACTCCCTGTTTTTGAAAACAAATTATATTAGAGGAAATGTCATACCAACAAATAAAGTCAGTAGTGAATATCAAATTCAAAGGAACAAAGCTGACATGTTTAGGACAAAGATTCCATCACTGATTTAAAAACAATATCCCTGAGCTGGCTGGTTTGCTCAGTTGGTTAGAGAGCATGGTGGTAATAACACCAAGGTTCAGGTTCAATCCCTGTGCTGGCCAGCAAAATAAATAAATAAATACATAAATACATAAAATAACATAAAATAATAACATCCCCACCCATTTCTACCATTCCTGAATCACCAAATATCTCTAGAACCAATAATTAAACTTTGCCCTAGATTAGATAAAAGGCAGCATTAACAGATATTCAGTTATTAAAGTCCTATTTTTCTAAAGATATAACTATTAAACTATATTTTTATCATATAAATGTATATTACTCTCTACTTAGTTGCCTCTCAATCTCTAAATTCACTGAGAAATTTCCCTGTTATTGTGCATGTATATGAGTAAATACTATAATCACTATATTTTAATTAGTTCATTCTTGTGCGGGGGTGGTGGTGAAAATTTTGGGAAAAAACATATAATTAATATTTTTCTGTAGAATTTCAAAGCATCTTCATAATGTTAAATTTAATGGGTATTCTGGCTCATAAATCAACACCCAATCCAATATATTCATATGATCTGCTCATGAAAACAAGCTACTGGAAGGAAAGTAGTGACTAGCCCCCAAATAAGTGGAATGAATAAAAATTTAGGATGAAGATGAGAGATCTGCCATGTTTAAAGAGAATAGGTACCTTTAATGGTATGAAATACCACATTATAGATGCTGATCTCTGCTGATCCTTCAAAACTTCTACCACAAATAAATCAGATAGATCATGAATGATTCATAAAAACTGTACTAATATCAATGGTCCCATATTTTCTCCAGTTATTATCCACCTGAGGGAGTGACTGGGTAGGTGCAGAAAGGATAGGTGATTCTATACTGTTGTAAACAGAGAGTGTTAACGGACTCCAGCTTGAACAAATATATATAAATATATATGGATATATGCATATATAAAAATACATACAAGACCATAAATATACATTTGAATTGTAGTATTTTATACACTAATATGTATCTATTCTAAATGTATCAAAAATGCAACAAATGAGAAAACAGATTCACATATCTGAATGCCAAATTGAAACAGAAAATCAAGTAGGAAGTAGGAAATATGTTAAGAGAAATGTATCCATCAGATTAGAGGAGCAGCACTCAAAAGACAATAATGAAGAGCTGTTCAGACTTCTCATTTTGGAAACAGTGGGAATGAAGCAGAAAAAAATATTTTCTGCTACCACTTCACATACCACAGTATACAAAGAATAAATGATAAAATACAGGTATAACCCTCGGGGGAAAAAAAAATGACTGTTCCACTGTCAGTGCTGCGTAAGTGTACACTTAAAACTTTGTAGGACACAGCTACAGCAGTGCTGAGATTGACATAAAGGTACACATTAACAAAGAAGAACTTTTCAAATCAACAGTCTCAGTAAGGAAGTGGAAACTAGAAAATGAAGCACAAAGTAAACAAAAGGGAAACGTAAGGATGGACTATTGCATACACTTGCATAAATCAATAAAATTGAAAATAGGAAAAGAATAGAAAAAATCCATGAAACAAATAATTGGTTTTCTGAAAAGATTAGTAAAAGTGCCAAACTGCTAACAAGACTGACAAGGAAGGAACAAATGACCAATATCAGGAATGAAAGAGCTGATGTTATTACAGACCTTATAGACCTATAAAGGATGATAAAGGAAGACCATGGAAAACTTCACACCCATGGATTTAACAACCTAGACAAAATAGACCAATCCTTAAAATAACATAATCTATCACAACTCACCCTACCTGAAATATTGTGTATTGAATGGAATTTGGTGGGACTTCATTTAATTTTTAGACCAATTTGTGGAGCATCAACATATCGTGGAGTATTGTGAAGGAATAACAATATTAAATTTATTATCTTGGAACATTGAATGTCTTTCTATTTATTTAGTTCTTCTTTAATTTCTTTAAACAATGTTTTTGAAAAATTATTTTTCAGCATACAAGACTTGCACTTGGCTTGTTAAATTTACTTCCCAATATTTTTTTATATTGTTATTTATGGAATTGTTTTCTTAATTTAATTTTAAGATTGTTCAGTGCTAGTATATAAAAGTACAATTAAATTTTGTGTATCGATCTTATATCTTGTGACCTTGCTGAACTCATTTATTAACGTTAGTGGGTTTCAGTGAATTTCTTAAAAACTATTATATTCAAGTTTATGTCATCTGCGATAAAATACAATTCCACGTCTTCTTTCCAATATGGAGGATTTTATTTAATTTTCTTGTGTAATTTCTCTGGAAGATACCTTCAGTTTCATGGTGAATAGAGTGGTAGAGTAGATATTCTTGCCTTGTTCCCAAATGTCTAGATAAAACACCCAGTATTTTACCATTATGTGTTAGCTATAGGTTTTTCTTTGATTCCCTTTAGAAGATCTAGGAAGTTTCCTTGTATTCCCAGTTTCCAGAGAGCTTAGTCGTGAATTAGTGTTAAATTTGTCACATGTTCTTCTGTATCTATTGAAAGGATCTTCTCTTTTCTTTATTTTATTATTTTGTGTATTGCACCGATTAATTTTTGGACGTTAAGTCGGTGTTGCATTTATGAAATAATCCCATTTGGCCGTGGTGTACAATCATTTTTATATGTTACTGGATTCAGTTTGCTAATTTTTTGTAGGATTTTGTGCGTGTATTTACCAGGGATATTCATGCATAATCTTCTTTTCTTGTATTGGTTTTGTCTGGCTTTAGGATCAGGGTAATACTGCTGTTATACAATGAATTAGAAAGTGTTCCCAGTAGTGTTCTTCTGTTTTCCAGAAAGGCTTGTGAAGAATTGGTATTAATTGTTCCTTAAAGTTAGTAGAATTTACCAGTTAAGGTATGTGCTCTAGGCTTCTCTTTGTGGAAAGATTTTTAATTAAATGAATCATTTTACTTGCTATATGTGTATTCACAGATTCTATTTTTTCTTGGGTATACTTTGATAATTTGTGCCTATCTTGTTATTTATTTGGAATTTGTGGTATTCCATGTTTTTAGATTTTCTAGGCAGTTAACATTGACGATTCAGGAAGTTTAATGTAGAAGAATGAGGTTTGGTGTCCTCAATGAATGAGCAAAAGTTTCTTCTGTTGTAGGATGGAGAATATAACTATAAATTCTTTGCTTTACACTCATATTCATTGAGAGAGTCACGTGAGTTATTCAATCTAATGGAAATTAGTGAAGCATGCCATTTGAGTTTGTATTTTATCCAGATAGTATACTGAGAATACCTCCTCTTTTTCATCAATATTTAGATAGAACAGAAGAACAAATGGGAATTTGATGAATCAGAGAGGTAAGTACTTATTTAGTCCATGCAATGTAGTAGTCACTGTTATAATTCATTTACACATATAGATTAAATAGCTAATAGTTTAAAGAGTATGACACACCAATTCACAGACAATGACACGTTGACACATAATCATATTAGGTGATATTAAAACCATTACAGAAATAAAATGTTTTGGTCTACGACACGTAAATGAACATAAAGAATGTTAAGTAACATTATTAGAAAGTTTGACTAATTAGGCATAATGACAGATGGACAACATTATTCACCAATAAACATGAGATACACATTATTTTGTAATACAAGAGAAAATTATTTAAAATGGTAAGATTTTAGACCTAAAAGTCTCACTAACTTCATGAAAGCCAAAACCAAAGAGGTTGTATTTTCTAGGCACTGTGAAATTTTAGAAACTGAATTAATGTGTAAGCAAACAGTAATATCTAGCCTCATGCTGATTTCATTTAAAACCCTTTTAATTAACTTCTTGATTAAATGGAAAAGGCAAACAGATTATTTTTACAGAGTTAGGTACATGCTAAGGAGGTGGCATGGTGATTGAAGCCAAGAGACCTGAGCTCAGGTAAATAATTCTACCCTATTAGCTTACGCTCTATAAACACAGCAATTCTGGCCATACGCCGGTACTGTTCACTGCAGTGGAGTATATCGTTTCAGAAATTTGCATAACATGGAATAAATTGTTATGCATTAAAAATAATCATTCTCTACAATTTATTGTTAACATATGGTATATTGGGGGGGAGGAATGTTCTAAATAAAGAAATTTGCAATATATTGTGAGATGCTGTTGTCTCCCGGAAAATACATATGTCAGATATTTTACACATGTGGATATTTGTGCTTATGGGAAAAATGTATTTCAAAAGTTTTTAATACAAATAAGTAAAAACCCACGAGAAATCCACATGTTGTATAAGCCATATATTTAAAATAGTAGAATAATTATATAAAATAAGATAGATAAAAATTTTAATATTTTCTGTTTTCACCTCATAGGACAGGGGCTTACCCCTTCTAATCTATGTCCCTCATTTTGTAAGTGACTACCACATACTATAAAGGAATCGATCTTTCGGGTCATCAAATGATAACTTTATGTTTCCCGTGGACTAGTGTAGACAGCAAAAGTATATATTTCTATATAATTGCAAAAAGTGCAATCTGGTCTTTAACAGAAGACAGATCCGAGAAATTGGGAGGGGATAACAAGGGTGGGAATGATGTAAAAGGGGCATGTATAAACTTGTGAGTTTATACATGTATATACATGATGGATGGATTCATTTTCTTGATTGTGATCACAGATTTATTTTACTATCAAAAAATATTAAATTGTGCATGTTAAATATGTGCAGCTGATTGATGTCAATTACACCTTACTAAGTCCATGATAAATATATTTGAATTTCTGTATTATGACCAAAAAGATTCTTTGCCATCTGGATCCAAATATACTTACTTCTCCAGGCACTCCAATGCCATTAGATTACTGGAGATGGTCACCTGGTAAGTTTGGCCATCCCTTCAACACTATGTGCTATGTACTGATCCTGAGTATTTGCACACTGTGCTACCTCTTACAAGAACTGTGCTTCTCCTCTAGAAATGCCTGGTCCTTCATTTGTCCTACAGCAGGACCCCACTCTCCATTGCGACCCACATCACAGTCGCCTCTTTCCCTGGCCACAGTGGAAGATGCTGCTCAGGTCTTTGCTCCCACAGCCCTCTGCAATTTCAGTCTCAATGTGCACTGGTCATAATTTCCACAACTCTTCCAATTAGTACATCAGGAATCCCTTATTGGAAAAGACTGGTTACTAATATTACACGGAGGCACTAGGGTGTGTGGGCTATAGATGTTTGTGGACTAATGGTGACCAGACATCAGGCCTGTTCCTTTCAAATGTTTTCCACCCAAGGAATGAAGTTTGATTAGTGAGCAGCAGGTGGCACTGTGGTTCTTTCCCAGCATCTGCACAGTGGATGTCACTGCCCTGTAATCCCCCAACCTCTCCAGGGCTGGGGTGTTGGCACCTGCGTTTGTTGGTGGAGACTCAGCAGCTGTGTCTCTCTGGGCTGGGCAGAGTCTCCTGTTCACAGGTCTGTGGTGAAGTGGATCCCAAAATGTAAATGTTTTACCCCCACATTTGTTTTAATTTTGCAGCTGGAATGTGCTTGTTTGAAAAGGACCCCTAAGGGTTGCTTAAACAGTAGTCTGCTTCTTGGGTTTCTGTGGCTCTGCTGCTTGATTGAGCCACCTAAATTCGCAGAAACTGCTTTTCAAAGATATGTTTAGAGATTGAAAGGAACAGCACCTATTTAACCACACATTTCCTGGCTCTGTAACCTGGCCTAGTGAAGCCCCTGAACTGTTTTATGAAGCGCCCCTGCTTGTGTAACTTTGCTTAGATACAGAAAGGGCCAATAAAAGGTTTGCTTGCCTGCTCGAGAAAAGTATATAACCACAGCTCTCCCTGCAGCCAGGGTCCCAGGATCTCAGGACATGAGTCCACCTGGGTCCCGCTAGTGTTCCTGTCCCACTAGCGTAATTCATAGAGACAGAAACTAGAATAGTGGTTACCAGGAGCTGGAGAAGGGGGGCAATTGGGAGCTGAATTGTTTAATGGAATATGGAGTTTCTGTTTGGGATGATAAAAAAGTTCTAGAAATAGATGGTAGTGATTGATGATTGCACACATCATGAAAGTACTTAATGCCACTGAACTGTATACTTAAAAATATTTTAAGAGGTAAATTTAATGTTGTATGTATTTTGCCACAATTTTTTTTTAAATGGCTGCTCCTTCTAAGCTGCAGATGACGGCTGTGGAAGATGTTTCCTACTATCATTCAGTAAAAACTAAATCCATGTTTCTTCTCTCTTGGCCCTACCATGGAAATTGACAAAGATTCTTTGCTTGACTAAACTCTAGTCAGTCTCCTGAACCTTCTCCTAGGCCCATCTGTGCACTTCCTTATAAAATTCAGTTTTAACAAAGAACCCTACTAAGTCAGTTTAGCAACAATGTCCCACCCTCAATATCGGATCACCCTCCATATCTGATCAAGCTCCTCATTTTCCACCATCTCCCAGGTGATGTCTGATCACCCTGGCCTGTCTTCAGCAAGAATCCTGTTATAAAGTCTTGAATAAAGTTTTCCTTTCAATGCTCTAACAAGTATTAATGAATAATTTTTTATTTAACAAAATACAGATGAATAAGATTTAAGTGGTTAAGAGATCAAACACACAGATGTGGCAGCCAGATCTTTACCCTGTGTGGTTACTCCACACTGATACTCCTACCTCTCCAAGCCAAAATGGAGAATGATGCACCAGTGACAGTAAAGTATTCCCAGTCTCTGCTGAAAGGAAGCACAGTTACTCTGCAGCAAGCTTTATTCTGACAAACCTGAGAGGAAACCCTGACTGGCCATCAAGGATAGAAGCACCAATTATTTTAAATGGAAGAGTTAAATTTCACAAGTTGTTAACTTCCCTTAGTTCTCCATGATGCCAACTCTAAGTGAACCAGCTAAGTGGTCAGTGGAAAGAGCACTAAACTTTTGTGGGTTGAACTGTACCCCCCCACCCCCTGCCCACCACCCACCTTAATAAGATATGTTGAAGTCCCAACCCCTGGTACCTGCGAATGTGATGTTATTTGGAAACAGGATCTTTGCAGATGTAATTAGTTAAAGTCATACTGGATTAGTGTGTGCCCTAAAGCCAATGACTGATGTCCTTATAAGGAGAACAAAATTTGGAGACACACACAGACACAGACACACACACACACACATACACACGGAGAATGCCATGTGATAATGGAGACAGAGACTGGAGTGATTCATCTACAAGCCAAGAACACTAATGGTTGCTGGAAGCCACCAGAAGCTAGGAGAGAGGCAAGGAGAGATTCTTCCCCAGAGTCTTCAGAGGGAGCACAGCCCTGCCAACACCTCAATTTCAGATTTCTAGCCTCCAGAATTATGAGAGAATAAAATTCTGCTTTTTTTTTAGCCACCCAGTTTGTGGTACTTTGTTCAGCAGCTCTAGGAAACTAATACAGACTTAAAATCAGAAAACCCTCAGCAAAGCCAACTTGCTAAAAACTGACCCCAGATATTTCACAAGCCCTCAAAAGAACCTGTAGCTTCTACAAAGTAGGGGGGGGGGGCATTCCTTAATATGACCTACTAGGTAAAGGTCTTTTTTTTTTTTCCCCCCATGGCCCAACCCACTAAAGGTCTTTAATTTTAAAAAAGGAAAAAAGAAAGCAAAGCACTTAGGAAACCATGAAACACTAAATAGAAAAGGTATCACTTAAATCAAACTCTAAGGACAGAAGATGCACCAATCCACCAATGGAGGAAGAAAGCCAAGTTCAAAAGAAAGTTATCAACAGCATATTCAAGAAGACATGCTTAGGGCCGAGCCAGTGGCGCACTCGGGAGAGTGTGGTGCTGGGAGCGCGGCGACGCTCCCGCCACGGGTTCGGATCCTATATAGGAATGGCCGGTGCACTCACTGGCTGAGTGCCGGTCATGAAAAGGACAAAAAAAAGAAGACATGCTTAAATAAAATGGGTTGAGAAGACTGAGCAGTGGAGAATCTGACATTTTAAACAATCATGGGTTTTTTCTAGGGAATTAGTGGTTCAAGAACATAAGCAACAAATGTAATTATCATATGTAAAAATCAGAAAATTTGTGTCAAATTCTTACAAAGTAAAACAAGCAATTGTCTATTGAGTCCTCCCTGCCCACAAATCCCACAAAAATAAAAATATTAGCTCCTTCTAATTTCCCCATTTCCTTGTTCCCCAGTACCCTACTCTTTTGCTGCAAATTCTTAACCCAAGATTATGTCTCTCCTCCTTTGCCTACTCAAATAAACCAAACCCCACTTCTTTTTTCAGTGTGGTCTTTAGCTACAAGCTGCCCTGGCCATTCCCCAGAAGGGCTGCCTCCACTCTAGTCAATGCAGATTCCTCATTCTTCCTCACATGTACATTAGTAGTCTCCACACCTCTCACTGTGATGTGCCCCAGTCCAGGGCAATTTTCTCCTCACTACTAATCCAAAATCCATGCTCCCTTCACATCCAGTTGAAGACTTGTAACCTCACTAGTTTTCCTTCAGTAAGTGCCTTTAAACACTCACATATATTTGTTTATTGGAAATGTAAAGAGACTTTGTAGATATTTATTTAGTCTTTTAAAGAAGCAACCCTTCTAAATCAAAATTCTGCCCTAAATACTCTGACAAATTTCAAGATGCTCGAATCCTCACTTTTCTAGAGCAACATTCAATAAAACAAAACATGAGGCAGGAACAGAATTTGGAGAATTCCTTAGATCTTACAGTAACTGAATCCAACTAAGACCACTTGACATTAAAATGCAAATAATATCCATAAGGAGTCACCATATATACCTCATCCTGTGACTACACCAAGCTAACTTCTCAGAGTATATCACTAAAACTGAATGCATATCTGAAATAGAGATATATATCATACAGTGTATTGATAGATACACTGTACAAGTACATATCAGTATAATCAGGGACAGTATAATTACTAAAACCTAAAACATCTGGAGTTTAGTCTGAGCTAGCTGTGTGACCTTAAACAAATCACAACCTTTGTGAGCATCAAAAGTAAAATAAGGAGGATCAGCCTAAATGAACTTCAAGGCCTCCTTCAACTCCAACATTCTACGATTCCATTTTTCCTGAGCATCAGTAAAAAGGATGGTAAGGCATGAGGTCGATCCTACTAATGTAAGTGAAGTCTGGGTGTATCAAGAATTCATGTAAGTATATTTTTTCTCCATTGGGAGTAAACTGCCAAAAAAGGCTACTGGGCAATATTTATAATGACACCTTCACAAGAAAAATCATTTACTAGGAGTATTAGTGTTCATTTAACAATCACCTGGTTGCCTGCCAGTCTGAATGAATCACTATCAGCATCAGCTGAGAGTGACTAAGAACTAAGCAATCAAATATTGTTCTTAGAACACCAGCCAGAGCCTAATTAGGAAATAACTGGATACATTTAAATATAGTATTTTTTAATACTCCTGAGTTATATCTCAGTTAACAAAAGGAAACTAGTTTATTAGTTGATCAGATAACTAAAGAAAACTGAGCTTTCCCCAGATTGGAAAATTATAGACCAAAGTGAAATCAGATGGCCTATTAAAACAAAAAAGATTTACAGCCAGTTTTGACTGGTGATATTTATTGCAAATAACCTCCATTAACATTGGTTAGCACCAGTTCCCCACACTTCAAATACCAAAATACCATATACAGTACTAAGAGAAGCAGACACTGGGAGGCAATGTGGTGTCATGGAAAGGACCATGACACACTATTAGTCTCAAACATGCTACATACTAAAACAGCCAAATGATCATCTGCAGAATCTAGGGAGATGAGATTTATTGCATCTCTACAATCATAGGTTGCCAAATAGTTTCTAATTAGGAATATGAAGCGAAGACAAGACACTGAATGTTAGAGACAGAAGAGACCTAGACAGTGGATCTCATCCTCCTGTCCACTCCAACACCAGAATTACAGCACTCATTTCCGTCATGTCAGCAGTCCTCAGCATAGCCACTCTAGGCACTCAGTCATCACATGGCTACAGCCCCCTCTGCTCACAGCCTCTCTGCCTTCTTGCTCTCCTGCCCACCTCCCTGCCCCATTTAATCCTGTTTACACCCTTCCTGAAAACCTTAAATTGATCGGCCCTTCCTATTTATAAAGGTCCTCCTCTCCATTTCTTTTTGAGAAAGTACTCCTTGCCAGCCATTTTACTAATGTCCTTACCACACAGCCTTTGGCTATAGCAATTCCCAACCCCAGGGCACTCGCTGACACTCATTTTCTCTGCTCCAGGACTACACAGTAATTACTAACAGTCACAAATAACCTGGCTGCTGCTAATTCATTTATCTTCCTATGACACCATTTGCTTACTCAAAAGTCCCAAAGGTCCTCCTCCCACTACTCACAAGGCAATAAATAATGTGTTTGTGAATAAAAATAGATCCACTGCTAAAAATAGCATAGGGACCATTTAGGAAAATTTAAAGTTCTTAATCTAGAAGTCATGCAACATCAAAGGTAATACTGAGCAAACAAAAATGCTACCCCTGAGCTGCCAGGCCATATAGTCAGTTAGAGGTAATGTTATTTCTGAACGGCTCTTCCATCCTTCATACCTACACAGACACTATTGTCTCATCTATTACAGTTACCCACATCCACATGCCATCAACAAGCTTCCTTCTTTATGAGTTTATAACAGAAGAAAACAATTCTCACCAACAATAACATAACCACATCATAAAATCTTTAAACTTCTTTGGCAGAACCCTGCATGTTTTAAAAAAAAAAAAGCTATACGAATGAAAGCTTTTTTGGCTCTTTCCCAAGTTAATGCCCTGGAAGTGAGACTCCTCTACTTAGACCCAAGCTGGCAGAGAAGCAAGGAGCATCCCCAGCCGGGACCAGGCTGAACTCCCCACCAGGGTGAGGCCACAGTTCTATAAGGCCACAAGACAGGCTAAATTTCAAGTTAGAACAGACAAGTTCAGGTAATTAATATCCAATCTAAGCTTAATATTAGCCAAATAAAATAGCTACCTTTGTATTGTTAAGAGACTGCCTTTGCCTTCCTTTTGACATAACTAACAATTTTCATACAGATCGACAGGAATTAAATACAACCCCATCTGAATAGCATTAATGCATGCTACTCTCTCTGGAGACACCAGGATTGAAGGCTTCAGAAGCTGTGCCAGGTTCTGATCACAGGAAGGGCCAACACCCACCGCCGCAGAAGGGAATGCCACTGCAGTAAGGAGTGGGAAGAGGACCAAAATGCTGGGCATAAAACAGGCTGCCTCCACTTGGACACTAGGAGGAATTTTACCAGCAACCTAGAGACTGAAATTTTGGGGACTATAGGCTTATAGAATATACTAAAGGCAATATGGACAAACAATTGGTGCCAAGAACATAAAACAATTCCTTAAAATACCACAAGTAAAAGACAGTACTGCATTTCTTAATGCAGAGCAGGAAATCAAATTCAATTAATGCTTTGCCTGTTAAGCTAAAAAAACTCCTGGCCTTCAGGAGAACAAGCAAAACCCAGATCTGTTTCCCTCTTATGCTTCTCTGCTATAGCTAAGACCCATAAGTGATAGATTCTATTTTTAATCAAACTTGGCAAGAATGACTTACATCCAACAGATAAAACTATCCGTTAAGTAAGTCTACATAAGTAAAGTGCTTGGAATTTAGCCAATGATGACAATGGTTAAT
Organism: Cynocephalus volans; assembly: GCF_027409185.1. Lineage (NCBI taxonomy): Eukaryota > Metazoa > Chordata > Mammalia > Dermoptera > Cynocephalidae > Cynocephalus > Cynocephalus volans. Next base: position 206,421,667 of record NC_084461.1, read on the forward strand.
ATGCCAGAATGTATACTAGAAATATTATCCCTTAGCCTCGTGGGGCATTATCATACAGTGGTTACAGAGAGAGCTCTAAATTCAAGAGTTCAAATCTTGGCTTCACAACTTACTAGCTGTTTGACCATGAGAAAATCAACCTCTTAGTCTCATTTGTAAAATGGAGTTAATAACAGTACCTATGCAGAGTTGTTATAAAGATTAAATGAGAATGTACTCATGGAATAACAACTACCATTTACTGAGCACCTAATAAGTAAAATGATAAATTCCATTAACTTGCCACATGTAACATGAAAAACTATAAAAAATAAAATTAAATAAATAAATGATAACTTAAAAAGTAAATAAAAGAAAAAAACACATTTGGGGTACACACTTCCAAACCATATTTCTGGAAAAGTGTAGTGGTAGACACTATGCCACTAATTAAAAAAGTCCCAAAGATAAGAAAACACATTTTTTGTTTCTTTAAAAGAGTAGTGGGGTCCTTGACTGTGGAAGATTTTCTGGGGATAATTCAGGCACCTAAACCCAAATGGGGGCCACAACTCCCACTTTACTGCGGCAAAGCTATGTGAGCTGTTTGCCACCTGATGTACCTTTTAATTCAGACTATTACAAGAATAATCTAGAGCCTTCTTCCTTCCTCAACCAATATATGACGGAGATAATTACATTCCAAATGACCAGTTAGTGGGAAACAGGACTCACTCATTTTTATATATTTTAAACTGTTGTACCAATGTGACTTCAAGATTTCATACCAACCAAAATTCTGGTACACCTCAAAATCGTCCTTGTTGATATCTGCAACACAGATTGTCTCCTGGACCACTCAGTTGTGCTCTCCTTTTACACACCACCTGCTCGTTTGCCCACTTCCCATAATCTCTCAGCTGTTGGAATAAGGGCCTCTTGCCACTGGTTGAGCCAAGTGCCTCTTCCTCTCCAATTCCTGTTTCCTTAAACTGCAGTTTTGTTTCCTACCATTAAGATATCTACAGATATTCTTCAAGTCCTTCAAACATATTTCTCCCCATCCTGTCTACATTGCAGTCAACTGCATGTCAGTGTTATAACATGCTATCCCAGAAAATTTTTGTTTTATAACCTCACGATCAACATCTATATGTTTTTAATATAAAATAGATGACTCAGAATAAGAGACATGATTGAATTATGCCTACCCATGAGTATTTACCGGAACTCTATCTGGTTATTTTCCTTCTTCCCTTAAATCAGTCTTACACACTAACATTTTAATCCCAAATTTATAGGTTTAGTTCATAGTTCTTATAAAATGGTATTATACCCATTTTACAGAGATTATGAATTGTGAAAGGTCAGTCAAAGCCTGACCTAAGAACTTGGGTTCTAGAATCTTTCAAAATGGTTCTTCCCACTATTACACTCTATGTAAGCTAACAAGTATGAGGTAAGGAGAGCCTGAAGATACTCCTGTATACCTCACTTCAGAAACACTTCTTGCCTCTTCAAATTATAGGGTGAGGCAGGGAATCACAGTTCTCGACTGATTTGCGGCAACGCCGCTGGTTCCAATACGCATGATTTTTCTCAAAGCTTACCAACACTGTCCTCCACGTGACGCTGGTAGAATAAGAAATATCAATCATTACAAGCAGGCAATATTATTAGGCGACCATTTAAATTATAAAGGAAACAGGAAACAGGTTAGAAGATTGAAGGCAAAAACTGACTTGTTAGTAACACCAACATTACTAGTTTTATACTTCAGAGGATCTGAAACCAAGATGTAAATTTCAAGGTCACATAGTGGTGGCATCAGAACACACCCTCACTCAGGTGCTCTGCGCCATCCTCTCCAGAGCAGTCTACTTACCTGCCTTTCTGCCGCCCTGAAGAAAGCCCACATAAACCCAGGGTTACTAGATTCAGACTGTTTGCAAAAGCTCTAGTTAAGGTTTATGATATTAACAAAAGGGGGACTGAGTCATCCCAATAACATTCATTAAAAATTTAATCTACAAACACCAATTTAACAGCTAAAACACAAAAAACTGTCTTCCGCTGACCTCTGCCAAGTCCCTTCCAATTCCATTAATTTAGATGGTGAAAAAAAATCAAAGAAATGGGAATACTGACCCCAAAAATGTTTTTTCTTTTTTTTAAAGTTCTTATTTTTTTAATAGGAGTTACCTTAAGGGGATGGTTTATCACAATTCTGCGATAATAGCTCTAGAATGTACTTTCTAGTCATTTTTCCTTAACCTCAATTCATCTTCCTTCTTTCTTTTCAACATCTTTATTCACCAAAGGGCTCCTAACATTGCAGCCTTCAAGTCCCACTCACAGGTTGAGAAAGGGCCTCACAAAAATGTCCAGAGGCCTCAGACTGTGAAATACCAGGACTGCTCAGTTAAGTGTGACTTGTGTGGACAGAGGGAGCTTTATCCCAAAGAAAATTAAGCTTTAGGACCCACTCCAAAAAAAACGCATACAGTCAGTCCTGTTTCTTCACAATTTGCAAAACTGTATATTTCATTTTCTGAAAGAGGGCCCTCAGAATTACATAAAGTTCAGACCTCAAACCTATACCATCTCCTGGTATGGATGAAAACCTCCTATCTAAGCTCAACAGCATGCCATTAAGTGCTCAAATCAGGATCACCAATGAATCAACAAATGTGCCTTGGTGTTGCTGATTTCCAAACACACCTAATCAAATGGGTAACAAGGACATTACAGGGAAAATAACTCAAAGTATCCTTCTTACCTGGATAATCCTAAATATTGGCCTCAACTACAATTTCACCTGATATTAATATCAAATGCCTTAAAATGAGTTTTTCAAATTATTCTAAAAGTTTAGGGAGCCCCTGGCTTTGTAGTTTTTCTTTACGAAATCCTTTCAAAAGACCAGCGAAAGGACATGTGAGCAATAACCCAGGACAGTAATTCTCATCAAACCCGCTAAAAACTGCCTATGAAAGCTGGTTAAAATGCAGATTCCTAAGTCTCACCCCACAATTTCTGAATCTTTAGTAGGTCTAAAGTGGAGATCAAAGGGATCCTCCTGGGTCTCAGGAGGACAGAACATGAACACAGAAGGTTGGTGGTTGCAGTTGTAGCTCTACCCCTGTGACCTTGACGCAAAGAGAAGTAATGTTCATTTAGAAAAAACGTAAAATAACGTGAAGTGACAGGGACAGGGAGATGGTAACCGGAACTCAAAAGTCTCAGAAATGCAGGTGGTGTCTAATCCACGGTATTTGCTAGGGTGTGGCTGGGCATGACTCCTTCACCGGAAATCAAGCTGCAAAATCGAACTAAGAGGGTCTCGACTACAAGTCACGTCTCATTTTAATCTTCAGGCATACAGCGCAGCATCACCCTGGGGCTATACAGTGGGCCCAACACCCTCCGCCCTCACCCCATTCTCCTGCCTACGTCCACGCCTAGACTGAAGGAAGGGGGTCTTCACACACAAAGCCAGACCCGGGGTGTAGGAAGGTGGGACCAGAACAATTCGGGCAAGCACAGCGAAGAAGACCGGAATTACACGGTCTCCAGATCGTGGCGGAGAAAACCAGGAGAGAGAGGGCTCCACTCACTAGGTGATTCTTTATTACAAGTTGGGGAACAGAGGAAGGCAAGGGGGGGGTGAGCCCCAGGTCCGGTAGAACGGTCTAGAAGGAGGAATGCGGCTCCCTCACGTTTCCTTGAGCACCCTCTCCCCTCACCCAGGCTCCCAGCTAGAATGCGGCGACCCCCGCCCGGCCCCGCGGGGCTGCCTTCGCGTTCCGGAGCGGCTCCCCCCCAAGGAATCCCACCCCGAGCCCAGCCTCAGGAAATGGCGGGGCGCCCACCAGGCGCGGGAAGCGCAGTCTACGGACGGGCGGCCGCGCTCAGACGGGTCGCGGGGTCGCCCCGGGCCAGGAGAGAGACTCCACCCGGCCGCTCCATCCCTCCTCCTCGCCGAGGCCCCAGACCGGCAGCCCGGGCTACCGGCGCGCTCACCGCCTTCATGGCGGAGGCCATGTCGTCGTAGCGCTCCGCCTGCTCGGCCAGCCGCGCCCGCTGCAGCAGTTGCTCCCGGTCCCCCATGTCGCTCGCGGCTCGGCCTCGTCTCGCGTCCCACACCACTTGCTCGCCCGCCTGCTTCCCGGTTGCCGCGGAGGCAGCCGCCGCGCACGCCCTCTCGCTGGCTCGCCCGGCGCGCTGTGGCTCGCGCCGCCGACGCAGCCGAGGGAGGAGAAGCGACCGCGCGGGGGGATGGGAGGACGGGACGACGCCTGCGCAGTGGGAGCGGCCGGGCCGGGCGGCGGAAAGAGGCGAGAGTGGGAGGGGGGAAGGGCGGGCCGGCCCTAACGGTCTATTTCAAGGTGACGTCACCTACTATAAATAACTGCCGCCAGCGCCCCGCCCGAGAACCGCGCAGGCGCCCTGCGAGTACTGCATTTTACCGCCGCAGAGGTGGAGGTGGGAGAAGGGAGAAGAGGGGTGGAGACTGCGCAGCCCGAGGAGGGCGCGCAGTGATGGCTGCTGCACGGCGGCGCATTGTTACTGGCTCACCCTGAAAAGCGCCACTGAATCCACGTTAGAGATCTGGCTTGAGAAGGAGGGCCCAGAAAGCAAACCTACGGCGTAGAGAAGTCAAGGCCAAGTATCCGCCCCGTCGTCTCGCCTGCCCCAGCCAGCCAGGCCGATGGGCTCTGCAGGGCCACACCCTGCGCTTGGGTCTGCACTGACTGGGCAGCCCCGCCACACACCCATACCCGTTCACACTCTGAGACGGGCTCCAGAGCTGCGCCCCAACTCTGAGACGTGGCCTTGGGGAGACTGTGCCTTCCATGAGAAGAGGGACTGGGTGGCCCGGCTGGGACTAGTAACGTTCACCACACACCTACTAGGACCCGGCCCAGTACTTGGCCTTTACAGGCATTATCCTGTTGAATCCTCACAACCCACTCCGCAGGTGGGCATTGCTGGTCTCCCCATTTTTCAAATGTGGAACCTAAGGCAAAGCGAGGTTTGTGGCTTGCTCGAAGTCACACAGCCTGGTTAGTGGTGGGGATAGGATCTGAGTTGAAACCCAGCTAGACTTCCTTCTTTGGTAGAGAGGGGTGTGGACCGACTGGCTGATCACTAAGTCCCTCCCAGTCCTGGCATCGATGCTGAGGGTCACTCGTGCCAGTCCCTGGGCTGGGCTGCCCAACAAGTTAGGAAAAATCCCAATGGCTAAAACACAGCCCCTGCTTAAATGCAACATGCCGAGGGAAGGGGCCTTGGGCTGTCTGAGAATTTTATTGAGCACCTACTGATGCTCAGCACTGGGGGCGTGAAGGGTAGCTTCACAATAAGTTAAGGTACAGCTCCTTCCTCTATGAGGCTGCAGGCAAACTGGACTTCGGAGATGAGAGTCGGGGAAAAGGCATTAGGGTGTGGGATATTACATGGGGAAAGGCTTGGCAGGAAGGTTAGAAACGATGGTGAGAAGAGAGGCCTGACAGTAGGCAATAAGGTTAGGAAAAACAAGATGACAGACTGTTTTAAATGCCAGGCTGCAGATGACTACAGAACCTAGAAAAGCTATTGCTGCTATTGATGCATAATGTAGTGCTATTATTGGTCTTTTTATGTATATATATATAAACAAATATATGTAATTTGAATTTTTGGAAACTTTTGCTGTGCTGTCAACTTTGGAAAAAGTTATCCCAGCTGACCTTGTTGAGTTGACATTGTATAGAAATTAACAGCCATATTGGTTTAGAAACATTAACTTTTTTCCATTTGTACAGGGATAAAATGCCGTTTTAAATATGTAAGTTCTTATCTACATGGGTTTGATTACAGAAACTAATAAAATATGCTCTAAATAAAAAAACAAAAATAAGTTACAGGCTGAAGATTTGAGGCTTTATCCTGAGGAAATTGGGACTCAGTAGAGGTGGCGGAAGCCATATTTCAGGCTAGGAATCTTGCTCTGGAAAGTAAGATACATTAGAAGAGAGAAGAGAGCGTCGGGAGAGGAGACTGGGCCTTTTTGGACCTCAGTTGTGCCATATGGAAAATTGGACTGGAGGAACTGTTAAAAGGACTGGAGAATAGAAATCCACATCCTGGAATGTCAGAGCTGGCAGGACACTTAAAGTCACCACTGTCCAACCCCTTATCCTATGTAAGAAGAAACTGAGGTCCATGAAGAAGGAGGGGCTGGCCCCAGTTTGTGTGGAGACTGAGCAGAGCTGGGGCCTTCATACCAAGTCTTCTGTCTCCCAGGCTTTCTTCTTCCCACTGTAATGCTAAAATGAGGACCTGGGTACTATCATACAGGATTTGAGTGTGAGCCTGGGAGGAGGCCCCACCACAGGCTTTATCATGCCTTGAAGAGTCACCTTTGCTAATGAAATCGAGGTTAACGAACCAGGCTGATCTCTCCCCTAGTGGATATCGTTAAAGAGTGTGATAGTAATTAATCTTCCATTCTACCCTCCATGAGGAAGGAGTTCTAGTGAGAGGTACAAGGGTCAGCACTGGATGGGGGGACCTCTTTGGTTCCTTCCAGCTCTTAAAGCGCTTAGAGCCCTCCTAGCTTTACTGATCATGTTGGATAGAGATTGATTTGAAAACAGTGAAAATTATGTAGAGCTGGAGCATTCTAAATAATTGATTTTGATATGCCTAGACGATACTTTGGTTCTCCCGTGAAGCTTTTTTCCTTCTCACCAAACTTCCCGACCACCACTACCCACCACCTCCCACCTGCTCCTCAACCCAGTATGCTCTGGCTCTGACCCCACTCCTCCACCTAGATGGCCTTCATCACAGCCACCAGAGTCCTCCTTGAGGTCACATCCAAGGACACTTGAATAGTCCTCACCTACCTGGCCCTCTTGGCTACCCTGGGCACAGCTGCTCACCCCTTCTTGACCAGCTCTCCTCTTCGCATTTATGACCTGCACTCTCCTGGTTTTCCCTCTGCTGCTCCAGCAGCTTCTCTTCTATCTCCTGAGTAGACTTGTCTTTTAGCCTACCCTGAAGTACTGGGGTTCCTCAGGCCTCTATCCCAGGCCCTCTGCTCACTCTTCCCTATCCTGGGCAACTCCATCCATGCCCACTCTTGAGGAACAATCTACCATGTTCCCAGCACCAGGCAAGGTGCTTTGCAGAGATGGGCATATTTTTTTCCTTAAGTTATGCCTGGTTGGTTAGAGCATGGTGTTGATAACACCAAAGTCCAGGATATGATCCCTGTACTGGCCAGCTGCCAAAATAAACAAACAAAAATATTCCTGGAAGGTAGGTACAATTTCCATATCCATTTTACAGGTGAGGAAACTGGCTCAGAGATGTTCCATGTTCATTCAGGTTGTAGAAAGCACATACAAACATCCCACCTTGTACCCTGCATGCTCTTACAGTACACAACTTCTTTGCTCTTGGGAGATAGCTGCCAATTCCCCAAAGCCTCATAAATAAAGACCAGGACAACTGCCTGGGACAGGTCACTTACTCCCAGGGCCCTAAGTCCTATCAATAAACATGGCCTTTAAGCAACTCCACAGACAGCCCCTGAGCGAGGCGAAGGCGACCAGTGATTAACATCAGACACACCATGTTGCCCCAGGGCTCAGAGCAGTTCCCCAGCACAGGGGCCAGGTCTTTGTCTTTACCTAGTACAGGGTCTCACTCAGGGAACAGAGCAAAACCCACCGTGGCTCCCTGATGACGAGTGTGTGTGGCATGATGGGGAAAAGAAAATGGTTCTGGACTTAGGTTTGAATCCTGCTCTGCCAGTTACCGGCTGATTATCCTTTGGCAAGCCACTTGTAAAACGGAACTAACCACAACTGTGTTTTAGGGTTGTTGTGGGGCTGGATCAGCAAGTGTGTGCGTGTGTGTGTACCCTGCCTGCACAGTTCTGGCACATGGAAATCACCCGCCACCATGACTATATGATAATTCCTTGCTGCATCCCACCCTGAACCAGTGGTCAACACTGCTCCGCACAAGGAACTAGATTTCCAAAGCATCGGCAGAACCCTCCACTGGAGCCCAGTGAATAGGTGACCCAGAAAAGATACGCCCTGTTTTTTTTCTCAGATACTCTGGAACACTCTGAGCTGCCTGAGAAGTCTGGACACCAAGGGACATATTACAAAGTAAACCTGGTATTGTTCTGGAGAGATGGCATTCACACTGTTGGCATGGTTACTATCTTGAGCTGGAGGAGCCACCTGCCCACAGACTAGTGTCACCCATATAGGATTTTAAATTTTTTTCCCTAATGCAGGCCACCTGCTGCCAAGATGACCTTACTGATCCCCAGCCAATGGTAATACCACCACCAGCAATAGCATCAACAGTGGCTCTTCTTTATGAATTACTGACTCTCTGCCTGGCTTAAGGATAAACATTTTATCCTCCTATACCAGTATTATCTCCAAATCCTTACTTGGAGGAAGGTTGTTATCCCCATTATATGGATGAGGAAACTGAGACCTGAAAGGGTCAGATGCTTGCAGTCATTCGAAGGCTCCCCTGCTTACACCAATTTTCTGCCATTCGCTTTGACTCCAGTGTGCTTTTGCTGATACCACATCCTGCCCAAGGCCGTTTAACCAACATCGGCCTGAGCACACAGATTTCAGGATCATCCAGAGCCTTCCGCCACTCTTTCAAAGCCCACCTTGGAAGCAGGCCAGCACCCAAGGCAGATTTTGGCATTAAGAAGTGCGAAAGTGTCCTGGTAGCTGCAGTCTGTGAGCTGGTTCTGTGAGCTGGTGGAGTTCAGAGCTCCGTTCACAGCACCCGCCCCCCTCAAGCTTGTTCAGAGGAGCTCAGCCCTGGGGAGAAGGCAAAGCTGTCACCTATGGAATTGCAGTAAAAATGAGGGCAAAAAAGGCTTTTGCTTCAGTTCTGCGGATGATCGGGGAGCTTGTGTTTCTTAGCAAGAATTTTCTAGATCCTTTGGCTTGAAACATCTGGATAATTGCCTCAAAGTTCTGCATGGTTCCCACTGGGTGGGCCCAGGTGGGAGGGGCTGTTGTGATCTAGGAAAGCTGGAGGACTGGGCCAGGAATGCCTTTACTTCACCTCTGAGTCTTGAATTTTTTATCTGTATAATGGGTGGTTGCACTGGTGGATGGCAAAGTACTTCCTTTTTCCAGTTCTGAAGGTCTAGGGTATTTTATCACTGGAAGATCATCAAACAATGGCATGACAACTCAAGGGGATAAAACTGGGATGTTTCAAAAGACAGGTGTTTGGACGGTGTCAAGACATGGAGGGAAGAAGGTAATACAATTCTACCACACAGCAGGCCACGGGGCAGCAGTCTGCCACTACACTCCCACTCAGTAAGGAGGAGTCCACACTACTGTTCCAATTTTACAGATGAGGAAACTGAGACACAGCAAGGTTAAGTGTCTTGCCCAACTGCAGCACGAAGAGCAGGGGACAGGAACCAGGATCCAGAACCACTCCATCTTCACTATTTTTCCCACTGCTGCCCCTGATCTTCTAAGAGCCTGAGAACATTCTTTTAGTTGTTGAGCTGTGAGCATAACTGTCTCAACTGCTGCTTAAAGTGTACCCTGGGATGTAAGGGAGAGGGTTGCTGAGTTTTCACCAACATTCCCTGCCAGGCAACTGTGAGAAAAAGCATCTTTTCCTCCCCGGTATGTTCATAGGAGGAAAGTAGATTGTTACAGCCTTCTGTCTTCTACCAGAGATGATGGTGGCAGGCTGGCCCCAACTGAGGAAACAAAGGGATCTGGGAGGACCAAAGCCACATAAGAAGGCTGACTCCAGTGCAGACTCAGCACCGAGCTACCCCTGGGGTTATGGGTAAAGACCTCTTCCTCCTCAAAATATACATGCTCCTTCACTTGGCCCTTCATCTGATCCTTGCCCATCTTTCTGAGGTCATCACCTTCTCCCTGGACATTGTTGGCCCATCAGGTTCCCAGAGTCTGCCCACAAGTTTATAGAATGTCCTTTCCCATCCTTCCACCTCATTCTCTGCTTTTTTTTTTTTTTTTTTAAAGATGACTGGTAAGGGGATCTTAACCCTTGACTTGGTGTTGTCAGCACCACGCTCACCCAGTGAGCCAACCGGCCATCCCCATGTAGGGATCCGAATCCGTGGCCTTTGTGTTATCAGCACCACACTCTCCCAAGTGAGCCACGGGCCGGCCCTCATTCTCTGCTTTTTAAGTCCTTTAACACTCAGCTGAAATGTTACCTCCTCTACAGAGCCTTCCCAGTTTCTCCAATAGGAAGAACCCTCACCTTCCACCTACTCCCATTGTGACTGTGGTATCTGCCATCTGCATAGAGTAACAGCAGTAGTGTATTTGTCCATTTCTTTCTTTCTTTTTTTTTTCCCTAAAAGATGACTGGTAAGGGGATCTTAACATTTGACTTGGTGTTGTCAGCACCATGCTCACCCAGTGAGCTAACCGGCCATCCCTATATGGGATCCGAACCCGTGGCCTTGGTGTTAGCAGCCCCACACTCTGCCAAGTGAGCCATGGGCTGGCCCTATTTGTCCATTTCTGTTGCTTATAACAAAGTACACGGAACTGGGTACTTTGTAAGAAAACAAAATTTATTGCTTACAGTTTCCGAGGCTGGGAAGTCCTAAGTCCAGGGAACACATCTGGTGAGGGTCTTCTTGGTGGTAGCTTTACAGCAATGCAGGGGTCTCACGTGGCAGAAAATGGCAGAGCAAAGAGAGAGAGATAGCTCCTCATGCACTCTCCTCATTAAGCTCTCAGAACCACACCCATGACCATCATTTTTAATCCATTCACTAGGCATGGTCCTCAGAAACTAATCACCTCTTCAAGGCCTCACCTTTCGATTACCGTAATAGGATTTCCCTCTTAACAGTCACAGTGGGGATCAAGCTACCAATACATAAAATTTGAGGACACAGTCCATATCAGGTAGGATTGATGTTTATTGGCCAGCTACTAGGGGTCGAGCACTATGTTATGTCATTTAATATAATATATGATCTCACTTAATCCTCACAACAACTATTCCTCTTATACCCATTAAACAGATGGAGAAACTGAAGCTCGGAGAGCATCCTCTTACCCAAGGTCCTAGTAGAGGAAGAGTTAGGATTTGAATGTAGGTCTTCCTGACTATAAAGTTCATGCTCTGTGTCACTTACACCACCTGCTTCCCACTTCCTTAGGAAGCTACTATTTCCCTTGCAGAACGTAAGCACCAAAGGATAGGGCCTGTGTATTTCATTCATTGTCTGAGCCCCTGGGATGCCTGGCTGAGTGTCCTGCACCTCTCCATGAATAATGAATTGAGTCCGATTACACCTTCTGCATATTACAGAAATCCCACCATTAGAGCCCTCTTTGTGAGTGCCAAGGTCTGTCCGTCTTTCTTCTTTTTCTTTTCCTTTTTTTTTTTTTCCCAGGAAGGGGAACACCTTAAGTCAGCTGACAGCTAACTGATTGACATTTGAGTGAAAGATTTTAAAAACGGAGGGAGTAAGGCGGAGGAAGGCAAGATTGCGAGAGCTGGGAGGGAGCTGAAAGGAGAAGGGAGTCCCAGGTCAAATTTGGCCAACTTGCAGTTACTCTGAGCACAAGATTGGGAGTTACCAGACCCAGCCTAAAATCCCAGCCCTTCCACAGTAGCTGAAGGAAACCTGGGCAACATGCTGCACCTTTCTGAGCTTCAGTTTCCTCTTCCATAAAAATGGACATTTTGCAATAGTCCCATCCTTGATAGACCCTCTGGGCTGTTGCCAGGAGGAATAAGGGAGGAAATGGGTACTGCTTGCCAGGCACTCATGACAGTGCTGTTACCTCCTTTAAATGGAGATAGTTGGAGAATCAGCCCAACCTGAAATGCCCTCCCCATAACATCACTGGACTCTGAAAGCCTGGGAGCAGCAGGAAACTCACAGAATCTCAGACTCATAGTAAAAATCTTGGAGACAATTCAGTTTGACTTTCTTACTCCAAGAGGCAGCACAAGGAAGTGGACTGATGGACGGCTCTACCAGCCTGGCTCCAAATCCTGCCTCCACTTGCTAACTGTGTAGCCTTATGCCTGGCACTTTGCCCCTTTCAGACTGGCTCCTCATCTTTAATATGGAATTAAAAGCAGTTTCTCTGCCTCAGCATTGTTGGGAGGATCAGAGACCCAGACGTTGACAATGGTCATTCAGCTGGCCCTTTGGGGAACTGAGGCTCAGAGACAAAATTAATTTACCCACAGTCACACTGCAGGTTAGCAGCAGAACCAAGACCGCTCTAATCTCCCAAAGCCCAGGTCTGGGCTTATCCTCAGACAGCAGTGACCTTATCTCAAAGAAGGCTGAGACTGCCCTTGGAAATGCAGCCAAGGAATTCATGCTGGGATCACTGGTGGGATTCTGTCTCATGGAGCTGAAATAACTGCTTGGGTTGCCTGTGGCTGGAGTGTGGCAGAAAGCCCAAGTCAGAGCCTGGGGTCGTGTGTCCAACCTGGGATCTAACCTACAGTATAACCCTGGACATGTCACATCACCTCTCTGAGCCTCAGTTTCTCTGCTCACTAAATAGGGGAAAGAATTTCTGGCAGAGTGAAGGAAAACATTGAGCTATTTTTGGAAGAGCTACCTTGAGCTTTGACTGTGAATCTCACTATGCATCCAGCCCTGTACTATTGTAGCAGTGGCTTCATTTAGTCCTCATTGCAACCCTGTGAGGTGGAACCCAATTTGCAGAGAAATGGCTAGGAAGGGGTAGAACCAGTATCTGAGCTCCCATCCCATTCCCTCTGCCTGAAACCTCTGCCCCTTCTCTTTCCCTCCCTAACTCGGGCTCCTTCTTCAGGTTCCAGCATAACTGTGACTTCTTTTGGAAGGATCCCTTGGCCTCAAGCTGGGGTAGGCACCTGCCCTGGCCAACAGTGCTGAGTTCCTTCCTCTCCTCTACCAGATGGGGAGCTCCATGAGGCAAAGCCCTTGTCACGCTCACAGCTGTATCCCCAGAGCCTAGCACTGTGCTTGGCATACAGCAGTTGCCCAACAAATTCTTGCCAAATGACTAAATGCACTGTCCCAGCATCAGAATGCCACCCAGGACTAGGGAGAGCCAGGGAGCTCAGAGGAAATCTTTTGGACTCCTGCTACCCCTTACATTAGCAGCATCTTCTCCAAGTCCTGACAGCAACCCTCCTGGGACACCATCTGAGCCAGCTGAATTCCAGTCACTGCTTCACCTTGGAAAGGCAGCCACAGCCCTCACCAAGCAGCCCAGTAATTGACAGCCCAGCTGTGCCAAAAGCTGCCCTGTTAATATTTAATGTGGCCTTCACTGCAGCAGAGCTGCAGGCCAGAAGAGCTGGAGAGGCCCTGCAGAGTCTCCAAGGGGTCGTGGGAAGGGCACAGATGGGAAAGGGCTTTGTACACAGTAAAACCCTCAGCAGATGAGCGTGATGCCGACCCATTTTAGTCCCTGGCTTAACTCGGAAAGAGCCAGGACAGCATGTGCCTACAGTGGGACAAGAAGACTGCTGACTGAGCCCAAGCACTAAATACATGGAGGATTAGGGGCTCCCCAGGGACATTTCCTGGAGACAGTAGGAGGACAGAGCACTGGCGCCAGCCAGACCTGGACTCCACTCCAGGTTGGTCTTGAGCAGCTGTGTGACTGGAGCAGCAACTGTATTGCTGAGCCCCAGTTCTCTTATCGGTGAAATGGGGATAATACCTTCCTCGTGGGGCTGCTGTGAGGATTAAATGAGACAAGTGATGTAGAGGACCTAGCTTAGCACATAGTAGGCCCTCAACAAATGCTGAGTCCCTTCTCCCAAACCAGGTGTGGAACCTTAGGTTGGAGAGAGAAGACATGGGGTCTTTTCATGCATTGATTGGCCACAGTAATGGCAGAAGGGAAGAAGGAGGGAGGAGACACAGGAAGGATGACGTTGGAGCCAAACATCTTGGGTTTGGATTTGTCACCATGGTGGGCCCACACCTGGAGAGATGTCAGAGAGAGGATGGGCAGAGAGACCCAAGATGACAGAAGCAGAAGGGCCCTTATGGACAATCTCTCTGATCATCTGACCCCACTTGACAGATGATAACATTGATGGTCTGGGAGGGAGGAGACTAGTCCAGAGGCTCATATGGCAGAGCTGGGGTCTGACCTGGTCTGCAGTCCCCTGGGGCTTCATCAGCTAAGGGGTTTATGCAGATGTGTTGGCAGACATGATGAGATGCCCCCATTCACTGTGGCAACCTCCATTTCTATGGCCTGGACAATAGCAGGAACCTCATCCCCCAACCCTTCCTGCTCTCCCTCTAGTCTATTTTCCTACAAATCCTGGGAGCTCCCCAAAATAAAAATCTGACCATGTCACCTCCCTGCGTAAAACCCTTCCATGAGCCCACACTTAAGGGCACCAGAGAAAATATTGGAGGCCCAGTTAAAACTGAATTTCAAATAAATAATGTTGAGTAATGTTTTAGTATAAGAATGTCCCAGATATTACATGCACATATTTATACTAAAAAAATTACTTATTTATCTGAAATTCAAATTTAACAGGACAACCTGTATTTTTATTTGCTAAGTCTGGCAGTCCTATGTACATTGCCCTCAGAAAAAATGTCGGAGCCTTTAGTTGGCCCAGGAGGCCCATTTTGGCCCCAAGTTCATCCCTCCCTCTCTTCCACGTGGACTCTGCTTCAGACACAACTTTTTGCCTTGACTTGAGAATCCCAGGCTCTCCCTCCCCTCTCTGGCCTTTGCAGATGTTGTTCCTCCCACTGGGACCCTCTCGGTACCTTCCACTCCTTCCACTGCCCCACTATGCTTGACCTGATGCATCCTTTAGGTCTCTGAAGCATCTTTGCTTCTTCCTGGAAGCCTGCCTGGTTTTCCAGGCCTACATAGTGCTTCCTCTGGGTCCCCTCAGTGCCTTTGGCAATCTGTCTGTCCTGTTTACGTGGCATAGAGTAGGGGTTCAGCAAACATTTGTTGCATTGAATTGCTAAATTCCACAGCCCCTCCCACTTCCCCTAGCAACAGTTTCCACTCCTTAAGCCAAATCCGTGCCCCACAAGGCTTTGTTGGAATCCCATCTCCTCCAGGCCTTCCCTGGGCCCCACAATCCTCCCAGCTCTTTTCTTCTGAGATGCACCTGGTATGTCTCAGTCACCATCTGGGGCAGTGAACAATCTTTGCATCCCATAAGCTCAGCAAGATCAGCAGCTTACACTCTCCTCCTGTACCTGCGGTGCTGAGCACTGTGCCTTCCTGCCAGATAGTGCTCAGCAAACCCTGGGGAGCTTGGAGGATGAAAACCAAGCTCCTGTGTTTGATTCTCCTCCCACCCAGTGGCTGATAACCAAAATCCTAAGCCTGCCCTGAAGCAAAGCCTCTTACAGCTTTTATGCCTATAAAGGTGGCAGGGAGGTATCCTTAGTTCCCACTTCATACAAGTAAACTGAGGAAGTGGAGGAACCCATTGTTCAAGGCTCAGGTCTCTGGACTTAATCCTACCTCAGGGCCTTTGCACCTGCTATTTTTCTGCCTGGAACACTCTTCCCGAAGATCTTTACCTGGATGATGTGGCAGATTAAAGAAGGCCACGGATACTTTGCTGCTTCCCCCATTGATGGAATTCGGATGTGTTGTCCCCGCCAAAACTCATGTGGAAATTTCATCTCCAATGTGGCAATGTTGGAAACTGATTGAGTCATGGGGGTGGATCTCTCATGAATGGATTAATGCTCTCCCTGGGGGAGGGGGGATTAATGAGTGAGTTCTCGCTCTGTTAGTTCTTGTGAGAACTTGTTGCTTAAAAAGACCCTGGCACCTTCTCTCTCTCTCTCTTGCTTCCTCTCGCCATGTGATCTGCTTGTACCCGCTGGCTGCCTGCCACTTTCCACAAAGAGTAGAAGCAGCCTGAGGCCCGTGCCAGATGCAGCTGTCCCAGAATCATAAGCCAAATAAACCTCTCTTCTTTATAAATTACCCAGTCTCAGGTATTTCTATTATAGCAACACAAAATGGACTAAAACACCCATCAAGAGGTGGCATCTCTTTCTCCACCCCTTGAGTACACGCTGAACTTGTGACTTGCTTTGGCAGGAGAATGTGGCAGAAATGACCCCCTATAAAATCGAGATTCTAGGCCTCAAGAAGTCTTGCAAGCTTCTGCCTTCACCTTCTTGGAATGCTGCTCCTAGACCACCAAGTAAGGCAGCCAGTCCAGCTAACTGGAGAATGAGAGGCCATGTGACAGGGAGCAAGTTACCGCAGCCAACAGCCAGCACCAACTACAAGCTGTGTGAGTGAGGCCTTCTTGGACCTTCTAGCCTAGCTGTGCTGCCAGCTGAATGCAGCCTCATGTGTCACCAGTAGAAATCAGCAGAGGAACACCCAGGCCACCACAGAAATAATGAATAGTCATTTTTAGCCACAGAGTTTGGGAGGTTGTCACACAGCCACAGATAACATACAATCGAATCCTCCTCATTCAGGCCTTTCCTGATCATTGTGGCTAAAATAGCAACCCCCGACCCCAAGCCCATACCCTACAGGCCACGCTGGTCTCTGTCTATCCCATTATCCTGTTTCATCCTGTACAAGGCATGTATCACCATCTGATATCACAACATATTCACTTATGGACTTATTGCCCATCTCCTCCACTAGGCTGCAGGTCCCATGAAGGCAAGGACCATAGTGGTTTGTTCCCTGCCATCTCCCTAGTGCCTATGTAGTGTCTGGCACAGGCAAGATGCCGCAAATTGTTGTTGGTAGAGAAATTGTGTGCCTGCCCCTTGCTGGTGTGGCATTTGCTGGATGGGGGCAAAGCGGCAGGTGTGACCTCCTGCCTGGTCATGTCCTCCAAAACTGGTGCCCTTGGGAGGGCAGGAGGGCAGGCCAGGTGGCTGGGCTCTATTTCAGGGGCAAGAGCTTCAGGGAGCCCAAGTTGAACAGGAAGAAAAGAAACTGCCAAGATGTTCATTCTCAGCAGGGGCTCAGATTCACACCAAGGAAGTCACCGGGGTTTCTATCCTCCAAGTCATCTGATTACCAACAGCCCAGCCATGCCCTTCTGCAAGATCATAAAGCCAAGAAACTGGGCAATGGGAGACAGCATTGGGGATACTGAGTCACTTCCTGGGGGCCAACTATTTCCAGGTTCCTCATACAAAGCTAGTCCTCAGAGTCTGCTTTTTCAAGTGCCAAGAAGTTGATGCAGCTACAGCCTCAATTGAGGAAAAAATGTGTACCCAAGAGCAAAAGACTCAGCTCTGGGATGCCTCTTTGAGCTACCATTCTGCATTCTGAGGAAGCAAAGAGAGCATCACTGTGATTTGAGCCAGGCTACTTTCAAGTCAGGCAGCCTCATGCTGGAATTCTGGCCCCACTACTGTGTGACCTTGGGCATGCTGCTTAACTTTCCTGAGCAGCAGTTTCTGCATCTATAAACAGTGGACAATGAAGACCTAAGGTTGTGATGAGAATTCCATGAGATCGTGTATGCTCAGCACAGATTCAAGCACACAGAAACAGTTCAACTGATTGTAGTTCAGCTTATGAGTATTTCTTCACCAGTATATGGGGGAGTGGGGAAGAGCAAGGTTTGCAGTTAAACATGGACCCTGTCTGGGGACCAGAGCCACACTTAGGAGTTGCCTGGCAGGGACTAGGGTTATGGTGTGAAACCCTTGGTCCACATCGGAGTGTCTGATTGTAATTAACTTCTCTAACAGATGAGAGGACCCCTCAGAGCAGCCCTCCAACCCTCCTGGAGGGCCCCTGGTATGGATAAGTCAATAGTTAGGAGGTAGAGCCCTGACAAGGATTCAGGAGTCCTGGGTTGAAGGCCCATCTCTGGCACTAATATGCTGTGTGACAAGGAACAAATTACTTGCCTTCTCTGGGCTTTGGTGTCCTCATCTATAAAACAGGTCATTCATCCCTGATTTACCAAACTCATAAGGTTGTTGAGATGATCAGGGAACTTAGATGGGAGAGTGCTTTGAAAAGATTAGCTGTTTGACAAATAAAAGGGGAATAGCTATTAAAACCCAAAGGACCCCTCGATTCTCTAGCAAGGGCCTTCTAAAGGCTCTAAGTTGGGCAATAGAATATGGGCTAAAATCCTGACTTGCAAGTGGGCATGACTTTAGGCAAACGAGTTAACCTCTGGCACTGCCAGAGGCTTGGTTTTTCTTCTATAGGAGACAGGAGCCCTGGGGCAAGAGAAGGGCTCAGAAGATGCTGCAAGATACAGGACAGACAAGATGAGGAGGAGAAACCCACCAACCTCCCAAATCCCTGGGCAACCAGGGAGGAGTGTTCTCCACCTCACTGTGAGCTTAGGTGGTGGCTGTCTGTTTCTTTTCCATTCCCTATAAGCAGCCCTGTGGATCTCAGCCCATCCCAGGTAGATGGTGACTCAAGTCATTCTGCAGAGACTGGTCCCTCTGCCTCTGTTGCTATGGCACTGCAGCACATCCTAGCCAATCAGGAAGGAGATGGGTATCTGAGCCTCTGTTGCTAAAGCTGGAGCAGAACACCTAGCCAATGGGAAGAGCAGCAGCAGAGTGGAGCCACCAAGGAAACCTCAGCAGTGAGGTTCAAACTATGTTTTTGTCTCCATGTCTCATTTGCAGGGGGTAGGCTGGGTTTTCTGCATTCCTTTTTTTTTTTTCTTTTGCAAAGAGCATCTTGCAGCCCCCAGAGGACATTCAGGAGTCACAGCAGGGGTCCATGACAAGGGTCAGGAAGGACTCCACCTTAGCAGGGCATGGTGTCAGAAGATCCCTTCATCATTCTCCCTCTAGATGCTCAGCATCACCTGTGTCTGTGATCTTAGCCCATCCCCACAGGTCTACCTGGCCCCGTCTGTCCTAGGAAATGGCTGTGCCTTACAGAAAAATCCCTACTCCTAAAGTAAGAAAAGAAACATGGGGCTCACCCCCAAAGGGTGCTCTTCTGCCCTACAGCTTTGTGGCTTTGGACAAACTGTTTAACCTCTCCTCCTAAGTGCAGGGTAGCGCAGAAGGATTGAGATAAGGGTCAGACACAGGAGTGGTCTTGCCTCATAAAATTAGAAGATTGGGCAAATGCGCTCTGTGATCTTTCAGATCTCACATTCCAGACTTAATGCTTTTTCAGCTTTAGGCTCTGGGTTTAACACATATGGCTTTAATTATGTTGAAATTCTTTCCATCTATACTTAAATTGTAGAGAGTCTTTATCCACTCAGCCTGTGTGTGTCTTTTGATTGGGGAATTTAATCATTTTACATTAAGAGTTGTTATTGCAAAGTGTTGATTTAATCCTAGCATTTTATTGATTTTTGTTCGGATGTCTTAAGTGTCTTTTGTTCCTTTCTGATTTACTGGTTGTTTTCTGTATTTTTTGGTTCCTTGGGTTGTAGATAAACTTTTTTTTCTCATCATTGTTGCTATTTTTATTTTACTAGTGGGTTTTGATTTTTCTTGGGTTTTTATGGCAGTAGTAATTATTTTTCAGGTACCAACCCAGTACTACCTTTAGAATTTCTTGTAAGGGTGGTCATGTGGTAGCGAACTACAGCAGTTTTTGTTTGTCTGAGAAATATACCATTTGCCCTTCATTTCGGAAGGATAGACTTGTGAAGTAGAATATTCTTGGCTGCAAATCTCTGTCTTTTAGTATTTTTTTTTTCTGACTGGTAAGGGGATCGCAACCCTTGGCAAGGTGTGGTCAGCACCACGCTCAGCCAGTGAGTGCACTGGCCATCCCTATATCGGATCCAAACCTGTGGCCTCAGCGCTACCAGCACTGCACTCTCCCGAGTGAGCCACGGGCCTGGCCCTGTCTTTTAGTATTTTGAATATATCATCCCATTCCTTTCCGGCTTTTAGGGTTTGTGATAAAAAATCTGATGTTAGTCTGATTGGGGCTCCCTTATAGGTGATTTGATGCTTCTCTCTCACAGCTTTTAAGATTCTCTCTTTGTCTTTGAGTTTGCCAATTTGACTATAACATGTCTTGAAGAAGACCTTTTTGAGTTGAATACAGTTGGGGATCTTTGAGCTTCCTGAATCTGAAGATCTATGTCTTTTCCTATACCTGGGAAGTTTCCTGCCACTATTTTGTTGAATATGTTTTCAATGCAATCTCCCTTTTCCTCCCCTTCTGGAATACCCATGGCTTGGATATTTGAGCATTTAAGGTTGTCTGATAACTTTCTTAGATTTTCTTCAATGTTTTTAATTCTTTTTTTTTTTTTTGTCTGCCTGTGTTATTTCAAACAGCCCATCTTCAAGGTCAGAAGTTCTCTCTTCTGCTTCTGCAAGCCCGCTGGTTAAACTCTCTGTTGTGTTTTTTTATTTCATTGAATGAATTCTTCAGCTCGGCCATCTCTGCTACATTCTTTTTGAGGGCATTGACTTCCTTGTACATTTCTTCTTTCAGGTCATTTCTTTTCCTCATTTCATTGTGTTGTCCAGCTAAGTATTCTTGTATCTCATTTAGTTTCCTTAGAATTGTCACTCGAAATTCCTTGTCAGAACTTTCAAGGGCTTCTTGTTGTATAGAATCTATGAGACTGACGCGCTACCTACTGCGCTAACGAGGCACCTGTTGTATAGAATCTAGAGCTTGAGAGTTATTACCCTTTGGTAGTGTACTTTCTTGATTTTTAATATTTCTGGTATTTTTCTTTGACGTTTAGTTATTATTGCCAGTGATTTTGTGGTTCACTGGTTTGACACTATTGTCTGTCTAGGATGCTGCTGGGGCTGCCAATTTGGCACGGCTGCCTCAGTGTCTGCTCAGTCACCCACTGGCAACTCGGTGCGTGGTTGCCTCAGGTCTTGGGCCTCTCCAGGGAGGCACCTCTCTGGTCAGTGCACACTCGGCAGGGCTGGGGATGGAGTCCAGCGGCAGTGAGGCCTACCTGCTCAGTCATGCGTTGGCACTGCAGGATGTGTGGTCTTTGTGGATCTCAGGCCTCTCTGGTGGGTGTGTCTCTTATCAGTGCACACTCAGCTGGGCTGGGGATGGATTGGGGTGGCAGAGAAGCCTACCTGCTCGGTCGTGCACTGGCACCACGGGGTGTGTGGTCTCCACAGATCTTGGGCCTCTCCAGCGGGGCACCTCTCTGGTCGGCATGCACTCAGCTGGGCTCTTCATTTGGATATTTTAAATCTTTTTTTTCTCCCCTTTTATTGGTCATCTTTGGTGTTTTTTGGTTTTTTGAGGTGGAAAGATATAGTCTCTTTCTCTCTCTCATTTGCACTTTCCTTCTACCAGTGGGTTTTGTTCTTTCATGTGTATTTATTTGTGGTAGTGATTATTGTTTCTCATATTCCAGGTGGAGGACTCTCTTGAGGATTTCCTGTAGGGCTGGTCATTTGGTCGTGAACTCCTGTGGTTTTTTTTTTGTGTGTGTGTGTGTGTGTGTGTGGGAAATTCACAGTTTTCCCCTCATTTCTGAAGGGTAGCCTTCCTGGGTATAGTATTCTTGTCTTGCAGTTTTTTCTTTTAGTATTTTGAATATGTCATCCCATTTTCTTCTAGTCTGTAGTTTCTGTTGAGAAGTCTGCTGTTAGTCTGATAAGGGGCTCCCTTATAGGTGATTTGACACTTTTCTCTTGTTTCTTTTAGGTTCTCTCTTTGTCTTTGAGCTTTGCCAGTTTGCCTATAATGTGTCTCAGAGAGGATCTTTTTCAGTTGAATCTGTTTGGGGATCTTTGAGCCCCCTGGATCTGAAGGTCCGTGTCTCTCTCTATACCTGGGAAGATTTCTGTTATTATTTCATTGAATAGGTTTTCCATGCCTTTTCATTTCTCCTTCTCTTCTGGAACACCCATGATTCGAATGTTTGTGCACTTACGGTTTTTAGCTCTCAGATTTTTTTTAATTTTTAAAAAATTCTTTTTTCCATTTTTTTTTGTCCACCTGGGTTATTTCAAAGAGATTATCTTCAAGATCAGAAATTCTTTCTTCTGCTTGTTCTAGCCTACTGCTTAAGCTATTGGTTGTGGTTTTTTATTTCATTGAGTGAATCTTTCAGTACCATGAACTCTGCTACATTCTTTTTTAAGGTATTAATCTCTTTGTAAATTTCCTCCTTTATAGCCTGTATTTTTTTTCTCATTTTATCATGTTGTCTAACTGAGTCTTCTTGTATCTCAATGAGTACCCTTAAGATTATTGCTCACAATTCCTTTTCAGTCATTTCAAGGTTTTCCTGCTTTATAGGCTCTGGTATTTGAGAATTACTGTATTCTTTTGGTGTTGTCATATTTTCTTGGGTTTTCATATTTCTAGTATCCCTATATTGCTGTCTGGTCATCTGGTAGAGCAGTTGCTTCTTCTATTACTCTGGAATGGGCTTTGAGGAGAGAGACATTCTCTTCTTTTTCTGATCTCTTTGGTGGCTCTCCTTGTATCAATGCAGTCGAGTCTCTGGTGGGTCTCCTGTATGGTGGCTGTGGCTACAGCTGTAGTGTCAAGCTGCTTTTGTGACAGTTGTGGTTGTGGCTATGGCTTTGGTAGACCACCCACATGGAAGTGGTATTTTTTCCATCCTCTCTTGCCTGCTTCTAGGTGGGAGGGTGCCACCCTTGGCTCCTGCCTAGGACCCTGGGTGCCACTTTCTTGCCTGCTTCCAGGCAGAGGGGGCAGGCTGCCCTCAGCTCCTGTCTAGGACCATGGGTGCTGTTGTCTTGCCTGCTTTTGGGCAGAAGCTTTGATTTTTGCATGTTGGTTTTGTATCCTGCAGACTTACTGTATTTGTTTATCAGTTCTATCAGTTTTTTGGTGGAGTCTCTATGGTTTTCTACATACAGGATTATGTCATCTGCAAACAGATAATTTTATTTCTTCCTTTCTGTTTTTTTTTTTTTTAAAGATGACCAGTAAGGGGATCTTAACCCTTGACTTGGTGTTGTCAGTACCATGCTCTCCCAGTCTCCCAGTGAGCTAACCAGCCATCCCTATATGGGATCCGAACTTGCAGCCTTGGTGTTACCAGCACCACATTCTCCCGAGTGAGCCACGGGCTGGCCCTATTTCTTCCTTTCTGATTTGGATGGTTTTACTTTCTTTTTCTCACCAAGTGAGAAAAGCCAAGTTACTTCTCACCTAATTGCTCTGGCTAGGGCTTCCAGTAGTGTTTTTAATAAAGGTGGAGAGAGTAGGCATCCTTGCCTTGTTCTAGATCTTAGAGGAATAGCTTTCATTTCTTTCCGTTGCTTATGATGTTCGCTGTGGGCTTGTCATATATGGCCTTTATGGTGTTGAGTTAATTTCCTTCTATTACCTGTTGTGTTCAGGGTTTTTGTCATGAAAAGGTGTCGACTTTTGTCAAATGCTTTTTCTGCATCTTTTGAGATGATCATGCAATTTAAATCCTTTATTTTATTAATGTATTTTATCACATTTATTTATTTGCACATGTTGAAATATCCTCTCATTCCAGAGGTAAATCTCACTTGGTCATGGTGCATGATTCTTTTAATGTGCTGTTGAATTTGGTTTGTTTGATATTTTTGCTTGATATTATTTTATTTGATAAATATTTTGTTTGATGAATATTTTGTTTGCTAATATTTGGTTTATTTGATAATATGTTTCATAATATTTTGTTGGGGATTTTTGCATCTATGTTCATCAGGCATATATAGTTTTCTTGTCTTGTGATGTCTTCATCTGGTTTTGGTATTAACATGATTCTGGCATCATAAAATGAGTTTGAAAGTGTTACCTTTTCTTCTATTTTTGGAAGAATTTAAGAAGGATTAGTATTTGTTTTTTAAATTTTTGGCAGGATTCACTTGTAAGTAAACTGGTTCTGGACTTTTTTAGGGGAGCAGGGGGAGGTGTTTAATTACTAATTAATCTTGTTATTTGTTATTGGTGTTACTGGTGTGATTGGTCTTTTCAGACTGCCTATTCTTGATTCAGTCTATGTGGGTGCATGTTTCTAGGGATTTATTTTTTTATTTTAGGCTGTTCAATTTGTTGGTGTGTAACTATTTATTATAGTTTTTTAATAATCTCTTTTATTTCTGTGTCATTGATTGCAATGTCTTCTTTTTCACTTCTAATTTTGTTTATTTGAGTCTCCCACCTTTTTTTCTTAGTCTAGATAAGGATTTGTCAATTTTGTTTGTATTTTCAAAAAGCCAAATCTTAGTTTCATCAATTTTTCTATTCTTTTTCTATTTTTATTCTCCTGATTTCTGCTCTTTAAAAAAAATTTTAGTGCTTCCTTTCTTCTGCTAACTTTGGGCTTTGTTCTTCTGCATTTGGTCCTCGATGTGTAAAGTTAGGTTGTTTATTTGAGGTCATTCTTCTTTTTTTTTTTTTTTAAACAAAATTCACATTTTATTTAGATTGAAATAAACTATACAAAATTGATTTTCCTCACCAAAAATAACAGCAATATTTTCTGTATTATTTCTAGATAAACCACAAAACACTTTAGGCTTTTCAGGTTTTGCTTACAAATCAAGATGAGGCAGTAGATATAGTCATGGAAAAAGACAGAAGAAAACAGACAAGTCAGTTATCAGTATCCATGGCCTCTGATTCTGTCTTGACCATGAAGCACAAGTGTTCAACATATACCTGCTAAAAAGCATATGGAGATGTAGGCTCAACAAAGGAATGTAAACAGTAACCACCAGATGAGGAACAATGGCAGGCTCTTCCATTTGAACTTCAACTGTAACTTGTTCCTCTAAGTTTATTTGGTAAAGACAAAATCTACACTGAAATCCTTATTTGGCGAATTCACAAGTTTCTCTCTCTGTTAATTCCCTTAACTGTCCATTACAGATTTTCAACAACATACTTAAAACTCCCACTAGTCAAAGGTCAATTGTGGGTTTCAATGTAACATTTTATCAAATGTATTCCTTCCTCCCACACCTCCTTAAAATTTATTTCTTCAAAGAATTTATAACCCAATACCTGACAAATGGATCCATGGTGATAATAAATGTTATGTCTAAAAGGACTTATCTAAAACAATTCCAGAGTACCATTAGCAGAGATCACAGAGAAGTGAAACGTGGCACTTTCAATGCTATCTTCTGGAAGAACAGATAGGTTTTCAAAGCATGAGAGTTCAAACAGGGGCCATTTAAATAGGAAGATTATCAATGGCTAACGTACTCAATAGGAGGCCCACAGGCAAAGATATTCAGTGGTTAAGTGGCCTACATACACCTTACAGATATTCTTCCAAATATCAAACATAAGAGAAAGCTTATTTTTAAAGTCTCTTAGGTATTTTCAATGGTTTCTGAATTATCTGTAGGAAGCTCTGGCTTAGTTGTATAGAGTTTGATATATGTGTCCACCATTAAATCCAGATCATGTTTTATATCAAAATTTATGTTAAGCAAAGCCAAGTTACTTGAACTTTGGTCTGTCAAAGTGTTCCTCAAGTATGCTTTGAGATGCTTTCGTCCATTTTCATAGCGCTCATTCTCAACCTTCATCACAGGAAGACCACATAGGACCTTCAGCAATGCATACACATTAGGGAAAAACTTGATGTCAGGCAGATGGAGGGCTTCATAAATGGTGGATGGAAGTTCTATATCTTTCCCTCTGTGTTTCCATTTGATTCTCCAACAATGAAGCTCGGCTGAGAGTGTGTCAGGATTGGGTAAGTCACTTCTGTACATGTCAGCATGGTGTTCTTC
Source organism: Cynocephalus volans (assembly GCF_027409185.1). Lineage (NCBI taxonomy): Eukaryota > Metazoa > Chordata > Mammalia > Dermoptera > Cynocephalidae > Cynocephalus > Cynocephalus volans. Next base: position 206,447,357 of record NC_084461.1, read on the forward strand.
TGATGTATTGAATTTCAGCTGTCTCATGACTGAGGGTACCAGAGATAAGCATTTAAGAGCTTTGAGGTGCTGTTCTGAGAATATATCTTTAAGTTCCTGAATAATATGCTCCACTGTTGGAACACTTAGGGTTTCTTTGTAGTAACTCTCAGAGGTTAGGTGAGATTCCAAGTTACCTTGCTGAGCTTGCGGAATTTCCCAGGGAGTTTCATTTGAATATCAAGTTTGGTTGCCAAATTTGTGGCTTCCTCAAACCAAAACTCATGATAAACTTCAATATTTTCCATCACTTCATTGAGTGAATGCAGTACTGCAGTTAAGCTACTGGCTGCAAAAAAGACATCAGAGGTTTGTCCCTGGAGATTTTTTCCCAAAGGCTCTTGAAAAAGAGAGGACATTTTTAAGAACAACAATGGTAACAACAAAATCAAAATCTGTTATTGCACTATAGAGTACAAATGCTCGGCCAGCTATACAATTATTCTATCTAATACTTGAGTCACTATTTATACCATCTAAACATAAAACAAGTGCTTGCAGGAGGTCCACTAAAATTTCAAAAGCATCATGCCTGCCTGTCTGCTGAGAATGGCAAATTTCCTTCAGTTCTCTACTCCTTTCTTCACTGTTCTGAAAAAGAACAGAAATCACATTGTCAAGTTCTAAAAGCAGTGGTGGTGATTGATGGAAAAAAGAACAAACTTCCTCAATTGTTCCCAGTGCAACAGATACTCCCATAACAGGGACTGATTTTGCCAACCACATATTTAAGGCACAGGAAGAGCAAAGTGTGTAGATAGCTTGGGGATATTTCTCTAAAAGTCTAGAAGCAACAACTTTCATTTTGGAAGAAAATCCACTGGACACAATGTAAGCTTGGCCACAACAATAATCCGTGTTTAGGCCCCACTTCTCAGTTACTGTAGTGTGAAATTTCACAGCCAAAATTTCTGCATCAGCTTCATAAGGCAGGAAGCCCACAAATTCCTCTCGCAGATTATGAGATTCATCAACAAACCTCACCAACACAGGTAGGTGCTCCTCTCCTGCTATGTCCACTACATCATCAGTGATAATAGAAAAGAAGTGTGAGTCTCTTACTTCCCTGAGAGTTTCTTCCCGAATACAGCTCTCACAGATCTCCAGCATCTGTTTCTGCTGTGTTTTCCAACAGAGCAACGTGTTAACTGCTCTTGTCTCAAAGCGCTTTCTCAGGACCTCTTCACCAGAGTTTATCCAGCACTCCAGCAGTGCTTGAAAGTTATCAGGAGTAAAGAGACCTTCTGGGATTTCATCAGCCTCATGTCCATCCAGAGGTATGTTTTGTTTTCCCATAATAATCAAAATTTCAAATAGAGATTTTAAGTATTCTTTGTTTTCCTTCTCTTCAAGGGTTAGAAGTAAGATATCTTCATCGTATTCTTCACCTCCTTCTGCACTGGGGTTCTGAGCATTACTGTTGTTGGTTTCTTTACGTTTTTGTTCCTGTTCAGAAGTTTCACCAATTTTTTTGTTTTAGTGTCCTGATTTCATCTTCACTCAATTCTTTTATTCGTTTTCTGTGTCTACTATGTGGATTGTTCAAATGACTGGTAAGATCAAATATTGTTGGTATTGCATTATCTCGAAGAACTGTCCTATAAGGACTAGTTCTACAGATCATAGAAGTCTCAAAGTATTTGGCACATAATCGATAATGTTTATTGAGTTGATCAGGTGTTTTATCTTCTAAGCCTGCTCTCCTCCAATTTTCCACCCACTTCTGGCATCTGGTCGGATCCCGCGGGAACCTGAAGAAGGCCAGGTCAGACTGCGTGCTCTTCTGCGTGCAGTTGGGGGCAGCGCAGAAGTTCGGCATCGACGCCCGCCCGCCGGCCGGCCCAGCCCTCCCTCCCCGCCTCCTCAGGGCAGCCCGCCCGCCCGTCGGGGCCGGAGAGGGGAGCCGGGCGGGTCGGCTGGCCCATCATTCTTCTTTTTTATGTAAGCATTTATAGCTATAAAATTCCCTCAGCACTGCTTCTGCTGCATCCTATAAGTTTTGATATGTTGTATTTTTATTTTCATTTGTCTCTAGATCTTTTAAAATTTCCCTTTTGATTTCTTGTTTGAGCCAATGGTTATTCAAGAGTGTGTTTAGTTTCCACGTACTTGTGAATTTTCTTGTTTTCTTACTGTTATTGACTTCTTGTTTTATTCCATTGTGGTTTGAAAAGATACTTAGAATAATTTTGATCTTCTTAAATTTATTAACACTTTTTTTGTGACCTAGCACATGCTGTATCCTGGGGAATGTTCCATAGCACTTGAGGAGAATGTGTATTCTACTGCTGTTGGGTGGAATGTCCTATTATATGAATTTGGTCTACAGTTTTGTTCAAGCCTGTTGTTTTCTTATTTATTTTCTGTCTGGATGATGTATCTATTATTGAAAGTGGGGTATTGAAGTCTCTTATTGTATTGTATTGCTGTATATTTCTCCCTTCAGGTCTCTTAATATTTGCTTTATATATTTAGGTGCTCTGATGTTGGGTGCTTATGTATTTATAATTGTTATATCTTCCTGTTGAATTGACTCCTTTGTTATATAATAACCAAATTTGTCTTTGTGAAAAATTTTGACTTAAAGTGTTTTTTGTCTGATACAAGTCCTGCAGCTGCTTTCTTCTGGTTACCATTTGCATAGAATATCTTTTAAAATTTTTTATCTCTTCACTTTCATTCTGTGTGTCCTTATAAAGTGAGTCTTTTGTAGACAGCACATAATTGGATCTTAGGTTTTTTTTTTTTTTTTTGGTTCATTCAGCCACTATATGTTTTGATTGGGAGATTTTATCCATTTACATTTAAAGTAATCATTGATACGTAAAGACTTACTGTTGCCATTTAGTTAATTGTTTTCCATTTTGTATACCCTTTGTTCTTTCTTCATGTCTTGCTTGCTGTCTTGTTTTGTGATTAATGATTTTTTAGTGACATGCTTTGATGCTTTTCTGTTTACATTTTGTGTGTCCACTATAGGATTTTTTCTTTGTGGTTACCATGAGACTTGCATAAAAAAGATTATAGTTATAAAAGTCTATTTGTTTTGTTTTGTTTCTGTTTTTGTTTTGGTGGTTGGGCAATACAGGGATTGAACCCTTTTTTTTTTTTTTTTGGTGGCTGGCTGAACAGGGATTGAACCCTAAATCTTCTTGTTATTAGCACCATACTTTCTAAGCATCTGAGCTCACTAAACAGCTCCTAACAGTCTATTTTAAAGTTGATAACAACTTAATTTTAGTCAAATACAAAAAATCTATACTTTTATCTTCCCCATCCCCACTTTATGTTATTGATGTCAGATTTTACTTGTTTTTATATTGTGTATCCTATAACAAGTTTTTGTGGTTATAATTATTCTTATTACTTTTGTCTTTTAACTTTTATACTAGGGTTGGAAATGATGCCACCATTACATTTTTATGTTATTCTGTATTTGTCTATATATTTACTTTAACCAGCAAGTTTTAAATTTTCATATGCTTTCATGTTGCTGTTTAGAATCTCTTTATTTCAACTCAAAGAACTCCCTCTACCACTTCTTGTAAGGTAGGTCTAGTGATGAACTCCCTCAGTTTTTGCTTGCCCTGGAAAATCATTGTCTTTCTTTTACTTTTATAGGACAGTTTGCTAGGTATGGTATTCTTGGTTGGCAACCTTTTTTTTTTTCTTTTAATACTTTGAATTTATCACTCCACTCTTTCCTAGTGTGCAAGTTTTCTGCTGAGAAAATCCACAGATAGCCTTATGGAAGTTCCTTTTTATGTGATGAGTCACTTTTTTTTGTTGTTGCTTTCAAAATTATGGCTTTGTCTTTGCATGTTGACAATTCAATTATAATGTGTCTTGGTTTAGACCTCTTTTCTTTTAACCTATTTGGGAATTTGGGCTTTATAAATCTAGATGTCCATCTCTCTCCCCAGATTTGGGAATTTTTCAGCCATTATTTCTTTAAATAAACTTTTGGCCTCTTTTTTATTTCTCTTCTCCTCCTGGAGGTACCATAATGGCATATTGGTTCCTTTGATGGTATCCCACAAGTCCTATAGGTTTTCTTCACTCTTTTTTATTCTTTATTATTTTTCTTCTTTGACTGGATAATTTCTAATGATTTGTCTTTGAATTTGTTGATTTTTTCTTTTGTTTGGTTGAGCCTGCTGTTGATACTTTCTATTGATTTTTTCAGTTCAGTCCATGTCATGTATTCCTTAGCTCCAGAATTCTTTTTTTTTTTTTTTTTAAGGTTTCTAGCTCTTTTAAAAATCTCTCTCTTTTTTTCATGTCCTCTTATCCTGATTTTGTCTGGCTGTCTGTTGGTGTTCTCTTGTAGCTCACTAAACTTCTTTAAGAGGATTATTTTGACTTCTTTGTAAGGAAGGTCTTAGTTTTTCACTTCTTTGGCATTGTTTACTGGAGCCTTATTTTGTTCTTTTGGTGATATTGTGTTTCCCTGATTCTTCCTGATCCTTATAGTAGCGTCCTTTGCAGAAGTGAGAGTGGAAAGCATGCCAGGTTCTGAGACTCCCCTTTACATGCATCTGCTTTAAATATACACTGGGGGTCATGGGAGAGTTTATTCAAATCACAAACCCACAACATAAGATGGTGGACAAGAGTTTCTCTTTCTACTTCTTTGAACAAGAAGAATAAGGCAAGGTGATCACTGAAGCAAGATGCTCAAACTGTTGGCTTTGAAGATGGAAAAAGGTGCCCCGAGCTGCAATGAATGTAAGCAATGCAGTTCTAAAAGCTGGAAGAGGCAAGAAAATAGATTTTCTCTGAGAGCATCTGGAGGGATCACAGCCCTACTGACATCTTGATTTTGGCCCAGTGAAACTGATTTTGGGCTTCTGACCATAGAGACTGAACTTTAAGGGAATAAATGTGTTTTTCTACTTTTTATTATTAAATAAAATTTAATAACAAGGAAAATATTTTTAAAAGGTGATAAGTAAAAAAAGCAAGCCACAGAACTATATGTACACAGTTCAGTCCCCAAATAATTATTTATGTTTGTGTATGTTTGTGTGTGCACATTGGAAGATGTTATATGTATGTACAATAACATACATAAAATCTGGAAGGAAAAGTGTTAGTAGTGCTTATCTTGGATGCTGAATGACTTAAAAATAATACACATTCCATTGCATATGGGAATACTTAGCTATAGTTTGAAAGAAGTCAACACAGAAGAAGCAGAGATGAGATACAAAGTTAGAACAAGAGAATCTTGACATTTGGGCTTCTGGATCCAGTCATACATGAACCCATTTTCCCATCATACTTTCTACAATTTTGTTGAATATACAAATATGTTATTCATACTTTTATTTGTTTTTTTTTTAATGTAGGCTTAAACTGAGTTTCTATCACTTGAATTAAATTTGTGTTTTGTTTTAAGCCATCAAGTTTATGGCAATTTGTTACTGCAGCATAGGAAATGAATACACCTTCCCTACCCCCACGTTCACCTCACTTTCTTCTTGGAGAATCTGAACGTTCAAGATACTGCTGCTGCATTTGTGGATCACAATCTGGACTGTGGTTGAGACCCGGTCTATTGCCTCCTCTCTAAGACTATACACAATACTTGTTTGAAACAATAAAAAATGGAAAGAATAAACCAGACCTTTTGGTTACATGATTTTGGGTTATGTGATGTAAATAATTCAGGTGGATTTTTTTTAATCCAATAAAATGAGTTTTTTTTTTTGTTTCAAATCAAGCAGTTAATATTACTTTTACAAAGTTGACTAGTTTTATACAATTCAGCCTCTTTCCCTTCAAAATGATTTTTTTCTAAATGGAATTTATTCATTTTTTTATCAGATGAATCAAATTTATACTTACTGAAAAAAGTATTTACGTTCACTGATGTTGCTTATTTTTGCCCTGATTTCAATAATTGCCTCTGTTCTACTCCAGGTATTCTCTGGATAGAATCTGAGGCCAGGTAGCTCCTTAGAGTCTCTGGATTCCTCATCCGTTGTGAAAAGGAAAATGAGTCTCTAGATTTCCCAGGAAAAGGGTGTGACAATGCTCGTAAGGTGATTAGTGTTTCTTGCTTCAGAGACAGGTGTGACCACAGAGGGTGGTGCTAGCCTCTGTAGGCCAAACTCCTCCTGAATTGAGCAAGTAAAAACATGCCCTTGTCTGACTGAGCTGGAGGAATGAAGGGGTACAATTCAAAGGCCCAGTGTTACATGCCATATCTCAGATCATGGAACTGGGGCTGACCTTATGGATCATGAGGACACTGAACCAAGGGCTGGAGTGAGGCTTATTCAGGGTCACATGCTGTTACTGTGACAGAGCCCGAGCTCTGCTCTTTATTCTAGGCTGCTTCTCCTTTGGCAAATGCTTATTGAGCACCAGCTGTTTGCAAGGTGCTGTGGTGCTCCATCTTGCCCCTGTGCTCCTTATCTTGTTCTATGCCTTCTGTCTTGCTCTTCCAGTTTACCCCTTCTCCCTGAATCGTTATAACTGGTCTTTCCAAATGCGACTCACATGACTCTTCTGGGGAGCTTTCTCTGATCTCCAGTCTCCCAGGGCATAGCTTCCACTCAGTGCCTTTTTTGGAAGCTCTGGAGCACCTTGTGGATATCTTTGTCATAGTACTTATCACCTTGTATGGGTATGGAGGTCAGCTATTTCCTTGTTGTTTTGTCTCCCCACTAGTCTCTGAGTCTTCAAAGGTGTGAGCCTAGTTTTATTTATCTCTGTATCGTAAGTATTCTTTGTAATTCTAGGCATGTAGTAGGGGCTATGTTTATTATTATTAGTAGTAGTAGTATTGCCTTATTAATTGAACACTATGTGCCAGGCATTGTGCTAAGCATATACCACATTATCTCGATTATCACTACAACAGATTTGTGGAATAAGTATTGTTATTCTCATTTTGCAGAGGAGAAAACTGAGGCTCAGAATGGTTAAGTAATTTGCTCAAGGTCATACTACTAGCAAATGATAGAGCTTGGATTCATACTTAGGTCTGTTGGACTTCAAAACTCTGCTTAGTAAATTATTAATGAAAGAAAGAATAAATCAATGAGCAAAAGGCACCATGCTGGACTGGTGGGATGCATACAGACAAGTTAATTATGTGTTCTGTATTTGAGAAGGCATGTAACCTGCTTGGATAGAAAACAGATACATTATACTAGGATAGAAAACAGGTACATAATACTAAAGCCTAGCTCTACCCATATTAGGGTCACAGAGAAAGTGCTTTGGGGGTCAAGAGGAGGGGGCGATTACTTCCATTCGGAGTGGAGTATAAGGAGGTTTCATGGGATGAGAGACCAAGCCTCATAAGACAATAGAATTCAGATAGGTGGAGGTGGCAGATGGAGCAGTGGGCAGGATAGTCTTGCAAACTTGGTGGAGGAAACAGCACTGACCAAATGCAAAAGCAGAAGGGACATACTGGGAACAGCAACTAGTCCAACTGTGTTAGACTTAGGATGTGTGAAGAGAGGAGGCAGAGGGGAAGGGAAGCAGAGAACAGGTTGGTACCAGATAGTGTAGGACCGTAAACATCAGGCTTTGGGATTTCTTTTGTACATGTGGGGAGCCCCTAACAGTTTTGGGTCAGATGGTGACATGGCACATTTCTCAGGATGGATTGGAGGAAGGGAAAACTTGAAGGATGGAGACCACAAGACTTTGTTGCAATAATCCAGGGAGAGATGATGTGGCCTAGTCTGGGACGCTGCCGGGGAAAGCAATGAGGAAAGTACTAGAAGAGGCGTTTTAAAGGAAGACTCCATAGGGTCCAGAAACTGGCTAAGGGATGAAATAAAGGCAAGAGTCAAAGGAGCACCGTAGGATTGGAAGGCCCGAATTCTGGGACCCTGGGCCTCAGTGTCCCATTTGTGAAAGGTAGGGGATGAGTAATGTCATCTCTGGTGGTTTTTCCAGGGTTCATGTTCAAGCTACTTTTTAATTTCCAGTTCTTCAAAAGAAGCCAGGTGAGTTGTAACTGGGGTGAGCAGATCAGGATACACAGACCCGTTGGCATCCTTGGGGTGGTGAGCTGACTTTGGTAACACTTCAGCTCTGGGTTCCTCGATGAGGTAGCCGAGGAGCTGTGATTACTGTTACACATGTATAATCAGGGAGCTGCGATAACAGTATCAGGTACTCTGCTGCCTTAGACATTTTTTGCAGTGGAGATATGTTGGCATGACTTAGGTTATCGCCTGAATTGTGTACCTTCAGAGAGGGGAGTGTGTGTTTTCTTGACCTCTCAAAGTACCAATTCATTATGTGATAAGGCTCAAGTTATGGGCCTTGCGAAAGGTTGCAGAGAAAGAGCCAAGGGACCTGAGCTGAGCAGAGCTCCCTGGAATCTCCTGACAGTCCCTCCACCCACAGGCCATTAGGACTTTGGGCTCCCGCCAGAACCTGAGTCTGGCGCAGCTGGAAATGTGGGAAGAGGGGCCAGTAGCATGAACTTGGAACCCCTGAAAGGATAAAGGAGGCCAATGGGCTGAGGAGTCAGGTGGATGCTGGTGGAGGTGGGTTGCTGTGAAGCACATAGTTTCAAAGAGGAGCAGTTGACCAAAAAGGAGAAAGGACTTGTCAGGGTGGCAGAGTGAATCTGGGGTGGGACAGGGACTGGAAGCCAGGGTTTTGAGTTCCTTTCCAGAGTTTTTTTTTTCTTTATCTTTTCTTTTTTTCTCTGGGCACATATTTTTATTTACTTATTTATTGGCAGCTGGCCTGTACAGGAGTCCAAACCCTTTACCTTGGTGTTATAACACTGTGCTCTAACCAACTGAGCTAACCGGCCAGGCCCTTGGGCACATATTTTTAATGTGCAGTTAAGGGCACAAATTCTAGTTCTGTCCTTCATTAGCTGTGTGACCTTGGGCACGTTACCTAACCTAGGTATCACTTTCCTCATCTATAAATGGGATAATAGCACCTATGTCACAGGCTGTTGTGAGGATTAAAGGAGATAAGAGTGGTAATGCACTTACTACCGTGATCCATAAGTGATAGCAAGCAACTGATTAATGATAGTTCTTTTATTAGTCTTCTAATAATGATCTCTTGAAAATTCATTTTCTTGGTCTAAGGGAGGGAAGGTTTATGCCACTTCTGAACATCACTCTCTTCTCTGGACCTCTTTGATGTCCTGTATACTTTCTTTCTTCCCCCACCACTTTGGACTTGTCCTGTCTGTGATCATCCTTTAACACACATACATACATGCATGCATGTGTATGTGCATGCACACGCACACACACACACACTCTGCTCTAGGCCCTAAAACACACTCCTACTAACAGTATATGAGAGTGCCCATTTTCTCTTACCCTTGTCAACACTGGATATCATTAATCTTCTAGACATCTGACAATCTTATAGGTGGAAAATATCTCATTTTAATTTTTTTCTTTGATTACTAAGATCTTATTCTTTCAGTGTTGGCAGATACCCTGGGGTGGAATAATGTTGGGAACTGTTTCATAAGAAACCACCCTGTGGACCAATTCATTAGAATCCCAGAGTCCTTGAGAATTAGCTGAGAGCAAGGCCTGAAGAGCCCAGAGTTTACATGGGGAAGGAGTGTAGAACTAGGATTTCTGGCTTTGCTCGTCAGAGGCCCTGTGGGCAGGGGGATTGCACTAGACCAGGAACCAGGGGTCCAAAGTCCCAGTCCCAATCCTGCCATTGATTCACTTGGGACTCACAAGTTCCTGGCCCTCTGAGCCACAGTGTGTTCGTCTGTCAAGTGACAGGTGGATTTCATGCCCTCCACGTCCTAAGACCACCTGTGCCAGGTGGCAGAGGTTGCTACCTCTTGGTCACAAGGCTGTTGTGAGGTGGTTGTGAGACGAGAGGTGAGAAAGTGCTTTGTTAACAGAAAAGAGCAAAGTGAATGTAAGAGCTTAGTTTTTTAAAAAAATTAACTTGATTAAGGTATAATTTGCATACAATAAGATACATAGATTTTAAGTGTACTGTTGGGGGAGTTTTGACACATTTACGCCCACAGAGCCACCACCCCAATCAAGATATAGAACATTGCCAACACCCTAGAAAGTTCTCTCATACCCCTTTGCAGCCAATAATTCTTCTGCCCCAGACAACTACTTTGTTTTCTGTCACCATAGACTAATTAGTTTTGCTTGTTATAGAGCTACATATGAATGGAATAATACAGTATGTACTCCTTTATATTCGTCCTCTTTCATCAATCTGGTGTCTGTGAGATTCATGCATGTTGTGTATATCATAGTTTGTTCCTTTTCTTTGATGAGTTGTCTTCCATTGAGTGAGTACACCACAATTTATTATCCATTTACCTGTTAATGGACATTTGGCTTGTATCTAGTTTCTGGCCACTATGAATAAAGCTGCTATGAACATTTGTATACAAGTCTTTTTGTGGATATATCTTTTCATTTCTCTTGAGTAAATACTTAAAAGTGGAATTGCTGGGTTGTAGAGAATATGTAGGTTAAGCTTTATAAGAAATTGTAAGAATTTGTTTTGAAAAATGTTTTTAGAAATAGCAGAGCATTGAATTAGGAGCTCAGAGACCAGGCCATGACCTTAGATACCACTCTTACTAAAATGAAGGGGTGAGTTGAATGCTTTTAACCTTTATCAGTGTGAAGAGTCTATTATTCTTAGAGGCTGTGGAAATCCAAAACCTGACCCATATCTAACTCAGGAATTAAAGGAACTGACTCTCAAGGCTACTCACTAGCAAGTCTCTGTGCTCAAGAAGGCACAAGCTGCCCTCCCATATCAGGGTGCTGGAATCAGGGAGGGTTATGTGGGGATAATCACAACATTAATAACAGTTGCAGTTTAAAGAGGCCTTTTCCCCAAAGAGCTCACAGCCCTTTTACATGGAAAAATGACTTTGGAGTATATTTTGCACTGAAGGAAGCTCTCCCAGCCCAGGTGCTTTCTCAAGGAGTGGAAGTGGGAAGCAAGCAGTGAGTGACTCATGATGAGTCAAATCAAGGGATTAAACTGGGACCTGGGGTGATGCTGGCTGGAGAGTGGGACAAATGGGCCCTGTGGAGTGGCCCTCCATTAAAAAGGAGGCACTGTGGTTGGATGCATGCCTAAGCCTATAAAAAAAACACCTCAGTTTGGCTTCTCTGTTCTTTTCAAGCACAACACTGAGCCATCTGCTCTCTCTCATCAGCAATTACTGTCTCATAGAGGATCAGTTATTTGTTTTGCCTACCCATCAGAGCCAAACTGAAGCTGGGAGATCAATCAGCGGACCCTCCCCCAATAACAGAATCACTCCAAAGACAAACAGGGATTTTAGGGTTTCCCATTTTGAATAATCATGGTGGTTCTTTCTGTAAGTGTAGCCAATTTAGAATTGATGGTTCTTCATCTCAGACTTTTATTCTGTGCTTTGGGGTCAATATTTGTGTATATGTCTATGTGGGTATATATTTGTGGGGATGTTTATATATGTGTTTGTGTGTATATAGTTCCATTTTTGTGTGTGTTATATAATATTTTAATCAAAGTTAATTTAAAAACATTAGGCTAAGCCCCAGGCTGTTGATTGTCGCACCTGTGTCATTCATAATAACGAGAATGACACTCACTCCTCTTTTCTTGCTTCCTGGTGGGATTTCCCAAACTTGGAAAACCCCGGTTGAAGAGTTTGCCTAAGACCCTTAGAAAATCCCAGGGATCAGAGACACTTGACAGTGGCTTAGGTTTTTTCCCTCTTGCTCAGACAGATAATTCTTTAACTGAATCTCTGCCTTATTGGTTTGTCTTACCATTTCTGGTATCTCAGCAGGGACAGATCATCATTTGGAAAGGTGTGTGTGTGAACTGCGTTTATTTATAATGACTCCTCAATAATAGTTTCTGTGGGTAGAGAATGAGGATAGTGTTAAATAGTAGTGAAGGGTCTTTCCATTGGCTGTCAGCATCTATGACTATTGGAAAGCACATGTGTTGAGAGGTAAGCCCTTTCTGGGAAGCCAGTTTTGTGGTTCAGTATGATCAAGTCCATTTCCTCCACCGTACTTTAAGCCCAGGGCAGGTAACAAAACTAAACAGGAGTCTGCAGACCTTATCTGCTCATTCTCTTATATAATTTTGATACATGTTTTCAAATTACAGTTGGAGGAGGCACCAATTTTTGCTCCCACCAGTGATGTGTGAGAGTCCATGTCTCCTCTCACAACACAATGTGTCATCAATTTGTTTATGATCTTTTCCAGTCTGATAGGTAAAGAATACTATCTCACCATAGTTTTACTTTGCATTTATCTTATTAGAGTGAGATTTGGTATCTTTAAAAACGTTTGTGTGCTATTCGTATTTCCTTTTATAGGAACTAACTTTATATTTTTTGTTCCTTTTCCAATTAGGATTGGTTGCCATGGATGCTGAGACTATGGATGAGCAAATCTTGTGGGCCAGTTCAGAGCAGAGATCAATCAATATCCCCTAAACTTCCTCTCTCTGCACTCATCATTTATACACACTCCTTTGGCATTTTAACCCATTCACTGCTGACATCCTTTGTGGCTCAAGTTCCTGAATTTCCATTGACCCTGTTTTTGCCGTTTCGACGGATGTTCAGGTTGTTCCATACTTGATACTGGATGTGGTTTTACCCAACCTGAATCACTCCCTTCCTTCCCAGGGTTACCACCCTGGGAAACCCCATTCTCCTTAGTCAGCAACACCTTAAGTACTAGTGCACAGTCTTTTCACTGATGCATGCCAACTCTGTCATGAAGTAGCACAGAATTACTCATCTTTATAAACATCTTTAAACTCCCTTTGACTCAATACTATTGCCATTGCTACAATGGGATCACTGTTACCTCACAATATCTCTGATGCCTGGTGTGTCATACAGGTGGAAAGTGTCACAGCTGGGACAGGAAACAGCTCTCCTAGTGCTTAGTTCAGAGTGCTTTCATTGATCTATCCATCCTTCTATTATCCATCTACCCATATACTCATCCACTCATTATCCATTTATCTAGTATCTGTCCCCCATCCATCCACCTGTCCATCCATCCATCCATCAACCATCCACCTATTCATCCATCCATCCACCCATTTATCATCTATCTGTGCATTCTTTCATCCACTAGCCCATTCTGTGATTATTCTTTACTTCAAAAAGTATTAAAAATACCTACGCATTCATGTTCATAGCAGTATTGTTTGTGATAGCCAAAAGGTGGAAACAACCCAAGTGTCCATCAATGAATGAATGGATAAACAAAAAGTGTGGTATATACATACAATGAAGATCATTCAGCTTTAAAAAGGAAGAAAATTCTGACACATACTCCAACGTGGATGAAGCTTGAGGACATCATGAAATAAGCCAGTCACAAAAGAACAAATACCATGGTATGCTTCCACTTATATGAGGTACCCAGAGTAGTCAAATTCAGAGACAGAAAGTAGAATGGTGGTTACCAGGGCAATTGGGGTTGGGGAGGGGTGGGAGGAGGAGGATGGAGAGTTATTGTTTTAATAGTTATCATTTAGGGCCGAGCCCGTGGCGCGCTCAGGAGAGTGCGGTGCTGGGAGCGCAGCGATGCTCCCGCCGCGGGTTCGGATCCTATATAGGAATGGCCGGTGCACTCACTGGCTGAGTGCCGGTCACGAAAAAGACAAAAAAAAAAAAAAAAAAAGTTATTATTTAATGGGTACAGAGTTTCAGTTTTGTGAGATGAAAGGAGTTCAGTGGATGAATGGTGGGGATGGTAGCTCAAGAATATGAACGTATTTAATGCCACTGAAGCACACACTTAAAAATGGTTAACAGTAAATTTCATGTTATGTGTGTTTTATTTTACCACAATGAAGAAAATACCTACAATAAGATTTATTTAGTCAACAAATATTTCTTGAGCTTGTTTACATTCCAGTCCATGTGTACTAGGCACTGGAGACAGAGCAGTGAATAAGAGAGACAAAGTCCCTGCCTTCACAGAGCTTCCCTTCTAGTGGAGAAGACAGAAATAAATAAACAAAGGCAAAAAAATAAACAAGATATTCATGTTTTGTTATGAGTACTATGAAAGTCACAAACTGGGATGGGGGCGGGATTGTTTTAGTTAGGGTGGTGGAGGAAGGCGGTGGTTCTTAACCTATTTTTGGGTCATTGATCTTTCTGAGAATCTGATGAAAGCCATGGACCCTCTGTCCAATCTGAGCACAACTGTGCATACAATTGTAGGGAGTTAATGGATATCTGAAACCTGCTGCTGAGTAGTCCATGAGTCTAAGGTTAGGAACCCCATTTTTTTTGGCTCCCCAGTGTTCTATGGGATGAAATTAGCATGGTTAGCGTGCTGCACAAGGTCCTCTGTGGTCCAATTCTTGCCCAGGTGTCTGGCCTTATCTCCTGTTGTTCTGCCCAGTCATGCAGACCACAAGCACTTCCAGTTCCCTGAATATGCATACCATGTGCTGACACATCTTCTTACCTTTCCCCAACTGAGTTGCCTCAGGAACTCCTACTTATCACTTAGGACAGTGCAAATATCCCTTCTTAGTGATGGTTTCTTTTGCTCCTCTCTCTACTTCTCTTAGTGAGACAAAGTTAGCCATGTTTTGATTCACCTTGCCTCACTATCAGAGCATCTATCACATTATAGTTTTTTTTGGGGGGGCGGGCAGCAGGCTGTTATGTGGAACTGAACCCTTGACCTTGGTGTTACAAGGCCGTGCTCTAACCAACTGAACTAACCAGCTAGCCACACTCTAATTGTGTATGTTCATTATTTTAATTCATTTATTCACCCAGCTAATATTTATTGAGCATCCACTATATGCCAGCCCCAGTCCTAGGCATAGTGATGGCCAAAAGACACTGGTGCATCCCTCATGAAGCTTACAGTTTAGTGGGGACTAGAGACATTAAATGTATTAATTAACACAATTAAATGCAAATTGAAAATTGAGACAAGTGTAGGAAGGATAAGAACAGGGCTCTCTGAGACAGCAATTAGGGTACAGGGGGTGCAGGTCAGGAAACGTCTCAGAAGAAATTTAAGTTGAGACTGAAGGATTGTGAGGGACAGCCTGGTGAAGAGTAGGGGGAAAGCATTCCTGCAGAGAGAACAGTATGTGCACATCGCATGTAAATATTCCTTGATGAAACAGGAGAACTCCAAGGCAGAGAGGGTGTCTTATGCAAGTTTGTAAACCCAGTGTCTAGTGTAGAGTGAATATTCTGAATGAATGAATGAATAAGTTTCTCAATATAGAATTATCAGAATCAGTCATTAGATGGATCTAATGGCTCTAAAGACAGAATATTCTTTTGGTTGTGAAATTAATTCACTTTTTCATTTTCTTCAAATGATGTGCTGAAGAAATGAATGAAACCCATGAAACTTTTAGGACCGGTCAATAGGTTGGGGAGA
Organism: Cynocephalus volans; assembly: GCF_027409185.1. Lineage (NCBI taxonomy): Eukaryota > Metazoa > Chordata > Mammalia > Dermoptera > Cynocephalidae > Cynocephalus > Cynocephalus volans. Next base: position 206,462,803 of record NC_084461.1, read on the forward strand.
AATTATCTGGGTGGGGAATCTAATTTTTATTATCTCCAGGCCTGGTGTCTTGTACATGTTTTATCTATCTATCTATCTATAAAAATGAGGTGAAATTTACATAACATTAACCATTTTAAACAGTGAGCAATTCAGTGGCATTTAGCACATTCACAATGTTGTGCAACCACCATCTCTATCCAGTTCTGAAATATTTTCTTCACCCCAGAAGGAATCCCTCCCTAATGCCCATTAAGCACATGCATGGGTTTTAAGCTTCTGAAGGGCAGGGACTATGTTTGTCTTGTTGACTTTGACTTTGCACCCCTAAGGCTTAGACAAATACTCGACTGGTATTTGTTAAATATATGAATAACTTCCCAGCCCCACTGTTGCCTTCATGGGTTTTTCAGTTGCCCAGGTATTTATTTATTTTCTTAATCATGTTATTTATAACTTATTTACATAACATTTAAAAAATTTATTATTTCTCATGGTAAAATACACGTAACATAAAATTTACCATTTTACCATTTTGAAGTGTATATGTCAGTGGTATTAAATATATCATAATGTTGTGCCAACATCACCGCCATCTGTCTCCACAACTCTTTTTGTCTAGTACAACTGCAAGTCCATACCATTAAACAATAGTTCCTCCTTTTCCCTTCCCTCCTGGCCCCTGGCAACTACCCTTACACTTTCTGTCTCTATGATTTTGAATATTAGAACTATCTCATATAAGTGGAATCACCCAAGGATTTTCGAGCCTGATTTTTGTGTTCCTGGAATCCCAGCCTCAGTGGCAGGTTGACTGATGGGTGGTGAATTGGCAGGGTGGGAGGTAAGGTTCACAGGTGAGAGCTTTGCTGTGTTCCTCAACCAGGGCCTGCAGGCCTTGAGGCCACCTTCTGTCAGGAGCTGCTTCTCTGCCTCATCTCACAGAGGGAGTCGGGACACATGGGGTTACAGTCACCCAGAGGCAGGCTCTCAGAAAGACAATTTCTCCAGGACTTGAGTGACGGTTAACTCTCCTACTCCACCTGCTCTCATCCTGGGCTCTATATTTTCAGAAAACTAAGGCATTTGGCAGAAGATGGTGCCTGTAATACTGCTGACTTCTGCCTGCATTTATTATAATTATTGACTCATTGAAATGCCTCACACCTATGGCAGCTGGGGCCCAGTGCCAGTCTGGGGGTGAGGTGGGGGGAGGGAAACAGAGAGGCTGGTGCAAGAGTGGGCTCAGAATCAGGAGTAAGCTTTCACTTCCCTTTGCCTTTGTCCCCTCCCCTCTCTTCCCTCTGCACGAGTGGTTAAAATACTACAGGCTTTGGTACACAGGGTTGAACACCAGCTTGGCTATTTACCAGCTGAGGGACCTTGGGCAAGTTACTTAACCCCTTTGATTCTCAGTGCTCTCATCCGTAAAATGGGGATAACAATGGAGTCATTGTGAAGACTAAAGTTGTAACACTTGTCACAAATATACTTCATACATTCTTTTCTGTATCTGTCTCCTGTACTGTGAGGGCAGAATCCTGGCTCAGGATCTCTCATCTTTGAATTCAGATAAGGTGATGTTGATGAAGAAGATAGATGCTGTTTCACTGAGCACCGAATATGTGCTTGGCAGTGTGCTGAAATGTTTTCCATATGTTCTTTCATTTATTTGAGATATTATTATCACCATTTTACAAGTGAGGAAAATGAGACACCCAAGAGTTACATAAATTGTTCTGAGGCTATGTTGCTAACCAGAGGAGGAGCCACAATTCCAGCCAGGTGTGCCTGACTGCATCGCCACTGCCAAGCTTGCTGGGTGAAGAGCATCCAGGGAGGAGCTTGATGTTTAATGAGCAATGGTCATGTTTTCATTTCTGCTTTTAGAAATGGTGGTGAGCAATAGAAAATGTCATCTCTGGGGCAGCAGATGTAGTGGGGATCTAAGGATGAAATGAGGTTGACGTGCTCTGACATGCAACTGTCCAGGGCTTATTGTCCCCAATGAATAGATAAGAGATGGAGGCCCAGGGAGCTTCAGGAGCTTGGCTAGAGTCAGAATTGGCACCATGATCCTTCTTAAGAGACCGATTGGTCAAGTTCTGCTAATGTGACAGGCAGAAAAACAGCTCCAGAGAAGGAAGTGACTTGCCTAAGGCCACTTGGCAGAGGAAGCAGCACCTGCACCCAGGCCTCCTGACTCCTAGCCATGCACTCTTCCTGATGCCCCAGGTTGAGGACAGGGTTGAGGCAGGGCCCTGTGAAGAGCTCTGGGGAGGGGAGGCTGGGCATTTTGCAGCTTCTCGCCCCATGGCTTCTCTCTGAAGCCTGTCTGGGATTTGGGATTTAGAGGATAGAACTATAACCCACTGCCAAGTCACCTAGGTTCTGGCCCCAGCCCGAAGCTGACATGCATAGTAGGCACTCAGCAAACCCCTGTTAGGTCAGATTGGATCTCCACTGCAGAGGTGATACTCAGAGAATGGAGAGGACTTGCCCAAGGTCACCTAGCATGTCAGGGGCTGAATTAAGGCTCAGATCCTTGGATGGAGCCCACCAGGGGCCAATTTTCTGTTGACTTCAGCTTTAGAGGGAGGGTCAGGAGCACTTTGTCCTTCTTAGATTTTCATCTTCCTCTCTTCATTCCCCTAAGCCCAGACTCCAGCTCCCAGGAGTAGCCTGAGGTCAGCTCATTCGTTCCCTTTTCTGGCCCTTCTAACTCATCCTCACCTCCTATTTGCCCGGCGACCTTTTGGCTTTTATTCCTGGGCCTGGAGTCACTCTCTCCAGCAGTGCCTTCACCCCAACCTACCCTCACAAAGCATCTCCAGTCCTGCTTTCTCCAGCAACTTCTTCCACATTCAGACTCCTTCATCGTCACTGATTCTAGCAGCCAGGATAATGGCCACTCAAAGATATTAGGTCCTAATCCTTGGAACCTGTAAATGCTACCTTATTTGGAAAAAAGGTCTTTGCAGCTGTGATTTTAAAAAATTTATTATTTGCATATTCATTCTTACAAATCACGATATTTCTTTATGCTCTTTGCCTGACCTATCACTTCCCAAACCCCCTCCCTCCCTCCACCCATCTCTAGTATCCTTAGGTTTGTTCTCTCCTTCTGAAAGTTCAATGTATTGTTGTGGTCTTTTCTTTCTTTCTTTCCTTCAATCCTTCCTTCTTCCCTCCCTCCCTCCTTTCCTTCCTTACTACCAGTCAGTTATCAGTGAGAACATGAAATATTTCTGTTTCTATGTCTGGCTTATTAACATAATTTTCTCCAGATTCATCCATGTTGCTGCAAATGGCAGAATTTCATTTTTTTTTTTTATGGCTGCATAGTATTCCATTGTGTATTATACCACATTTTCTTTATCCAGTCATCTGTCGATGGACACTTAGGTTGGTTTCTTATTTTGGCTATTGTAAATAAAGCTGCAATGAACGTGGGAGTTGAGGTATCCCTTTGACATGATGATTTCCATTCCTTTGGGTATATACCCAGCAGTGGGATTGCTGAGTCATATGGCAGTTCTATCTGTAGTTGTTGGAGAAACCTCCATACTGTTTTCCATAATGGCTGTGCTAATTTACAGTCCCTGCAGGTGTGATTAAATTAAGAATCTTGAGATGATGATAGATCATCCTGGATTATCAAGGTGGGTCCTAAATGTCACCACAATTGGCCTTATAAAGGAGAGGCAGAGGGAGACAGACACAGAGAAGAAGGTGATGTGAAAACAGAGGCAGACTGTGTGATTCTGCTCATATGAGGTACCTGGAGCAGTCAATTCATAGAGACAGGGTAGAATAGTAGTTACCAGGGGCTTGGAGGAGGGGGAATGGGAAGGTACTGTTTGATGGATATACATGTGTATAGAGTTTCAGTTTGGATGATGAAAGAGTTCTGGAAATGGATGGTGGTACAACCTTGTGAGTGTACTTAATGCCACTGAACCGCACACTTAAAGATGATTGTGATGGCAGTTTTCATGTTATGTATATCTTACCACACTTGTACGCACAGAAAGACAGAGGCAGAGACTGGAGTGATGTGGAACAAGCCAAGGAATGCTGGCAACCATTAGAAACTGGAAGAGGCAAGGAAGAATTTCCCCCTAGAACCTCAGTAGCGTGGCCCTGCTGGCACCTTGATTTCAGCCTAGTGAGACTGATTTCACATTTTTGGCTTCCAGAACTATGAGAGAATAAACTTATGTTGTTTTAAGCCATTGAGTTTGTGGTAATGTGTTACAGCACCCACAGGAAACAAATACATTGATCAGTAGTCTGCCTCCTGGGCTTTCCACACCTGAACTCACAATGAGGAAAAGGGAAGGGAGAGAAAAATCATAGCAGCCCTCTCGGTCCCTCAGCTTAGCTGCTGTGTCACTGTCAATGAGGCCTCTTCACACCTGTCATTTGAGAAAATCATTGCTGTCTCTGCCTTATTAAGGATGTTCAAAGGGAGGGTTACAGATGTCAAATGAGCTGTCCATGGTCTGCTGCTTGGTGGCTAAGCTAAGATTCAAACTAGCCATGTAGGTCCCCTGTTAAGCTCCCACTTCCCCAAACTCATGGCCTCTGCACCTAGGCTGTTGATTTCACTGTGTGACAGGAATTTAGGAGCTGGCCATTCCACCATGTGGTCCCTTGCCAAGAAGCACAGTTTAGCCAGTGAGAGGTGGATGCTGTACATTTTGGGCCTCAGGGGAGGAGCTCCTGGGCTAGCAGGAGAGGTAGAACTTTTATGGGACCAGGACAGATGAGGAGTATGGAGGGAGGCAGAGAAGAGGAGACAGGATGATTTCCACTTAGTGATGAGTCATTACCCTCCAAAATGCCAAATCCTCCTTGTCATCTATAGACATCAGCTTAGCGACCTCAGGGTCATTTGAATATTTGTTCTTCTTCCAATAGTCAGATAGGGCTGTACCTCTGTGGGCATCTGGCTTTTTAAATTTAGGACCCTAATCTGACCACTGATTCTAAACCTGTGTGTACTCAGGGATGGGGGGTGTCTGCTTTGTGGTCTCAGGCCCATCTTTCCTCATCAGCCTCATCTTCCCCATGACCAGGGTGTCTGGCCAGTTTTTTTCTTTCTATGGGGTTCTGATAACAAGGTCCCTTTTAGTAACCAGACCCTGGTTTTGGTTGTCACCAGTGAAGGCAAGAGAGAGAGACCAATAGGATCCTATCAATGAGCAGTGACCCTCCGACTCTGGCCAGCTGTATGGGAACAGGTGGTGCATCACCTGTGTTTTGAAAGCATCTGTTTAGAGGAAATTGGGCTTAAAGTGTCCCTTTAGAAGAGACCCTTTAGAATGAGGAAGAGAGATTACAAAAGGGCCTCTGGCAAACTCTGGTGGGATGTTACTTACTGATGACATGTTTTTCATTTATTTTTATTTGTAGCCCCAGCTGGTCCCTCCCTAAATATTATAAACCCCCCCTCACCCCCTACCCCCCATGCTTTCCCTCTCCTGGGAAGTCCCTCACTCCCACCTTACCTGGCTCACTCTTCCTTTTCTTTCTGCATTCTGCTCAAAACAGAGCTTTCCCAGGCCTTCCTCCAACTTCACCTCATCTCCAGGTCAAATTCCTTGGTAGACACTTGGAGCATTAGTACTTGTTCTTCAAAGCACGTATTACAATGGTCATTGTATAGGTAGTTGTCTCATCTTTGATGATAGTCTGTCTTCCCTGTGAGGGCAAGAGGTGTGTGAGTCTGTTCACAGCTGAATCCCCAGGGTGGTCATGCATGACTTGGCACATAGAAGCTGCTCCTTTTTGCAAGAATGAATGAATGAATGAATGAATGAATGAATGAATGCATTGTCTGGCTTCTCTGCCCATCTATTCTGCTGTCCTAGAAAGATAGAAGAATAGCTCTGTCTCTCCTTTGAAGTGCTTTGGTCTTCTCTCCTGCTCACTTTTTGAATTTGCTCATTTTCACAGACTTCACTTTCTATGCTTTGTAGTTTTCGAACTTCTCGTGGGCTGCCTGCCTGTAGCCACAGGTTCAGGGCTGGCCTTTTTCTGTGGGTAGGTTCACTTCCAGACCAGACCAGAATTTCCCTGAGGGCAGGGTCTCTGCCAGGCACAAAGCCATGTGAAAAAGCTTTGCTGAATGCAGGAATAAATGAACGAGTGAACATGCATGAAAGGCGAGTTGCTCCAAGCTGCAGGTGATGGCTGAGCTCTGAGTCTTGGGAGGCATCCGCAGGGAAGAGCCCCTGCTTTGAGGTTCCTCAGAAGAGGAATTCCTGTTTCCTCTGGGCAGACATTATGCTGAGCCTGGACATAGCTTTATACAGTTTACAGTCCTGGGGGTTGGTTGGGGAAATGGGGAAGACCTATACACAGATGCTGTGCAAATAATGATTCCCAGACTGCATCTTCAGTGGGAACAGTAAGCGCTCATGAGGGAGGTGGGGAAGCAGACCTCTGAGGCAGCGAGGTGCAAAGGAACAGGATACTCATATTAGGGCAGTTGGTGGATGTTAGTGGGGGCAGGGAGGGCCTGAGGTGGAGCAGAGTCCTGGCAGGGTTTGTGTGGTCCTTCCCTTCCTCTGACTCCTCATCAGAGCAAGACTCCCCCCTCTGGGAGCAGCCACTTTTGGCTGCTCTGGGGCCTCCACAGCCAGCCCCTGAGAGCATCCCCCCAACCCTCCCTCTGAACCAGGCCTGCCCTGGCCTGGGCTGCAGGGACAGTTCTGCACTGGCTCACTGTGTGACCTTGGGCAAGTCATGCCTGCTCTCTCATCCATCTCTGTTCTGAGCTTCCGCTTGTGACTTAGATGTGTGTTTCCAGATGGGCAGGCTGAGTCTCCAGGAAGGGCCAGGGTTTGATGAATTCCTTGGGAGGGATTTTCTAGTATCTTCCTTTCTGCCTGCCTCGGAAGGCCCCAAGTCACATTACCGGGGAGGCACAGGGTGAGGAAACGGCTCCTAGTGGGATCCCTTCTCCCAGTCTGTTTCTTCCTCCTTACAGTGGGAGTGACAGAGCCCCTGACCGGCTGCAGGCTGTGGAGGGGGAGTCAGGAATGTGGGTGGGTGGGTGGCCATCCCTGTGGCCAAGAGATAACGATTGTGCTGAATTTTTTCCAGCAACTTCCCATACTCCCAAGAATGTTCTCCACAGCGATGAGAGCTTGGCTGATTATTCAGAAAAGCCCTGCACCTGTTTTACACATGGAGAAGCCCATTCCACAGAGAGCCTGGGACTGGTCCAAGGGCAGGTGACAGGCGACCCGCAGCCTCTGAGACCCTAACCTCAGGTGGCCTGGTCCCTCAGTAGAGCCACTCCCAGTCTGCCCCAGGCGCGGACCCACGGCCGGCCAGGCGTGGCAGCCCTGCCAGGTACCCGCTGCGACAGCGACAGCGGGCCTTTGTACCAGGCGGGCACCACCCCCTGGCCGGCCACTCCCCGCTCGCGGGACAGCCCTTACCTGGCCGCCCGCCGCCGCCCCGCCAGCGGCTCGGCCGGCTCCTCACTTTGCGCTCTACGCCCGGAGCTGCTCCCGACGGCGCTGCACGGGGGCCCCGACGGCGCTGCACGGGGGCCCCGACGGCGCGCTCCCCTCCCCCGGGGCTGATCATTAACCCGCGGGCCGCATAAGGAGCGGAGCGGCCCCGGGCGGGCGGGAGGGACGCGTCGCCGCCACCATGGACAGTAGCACCGCGGCCACCGCCACCGCCGCGCCCTTAGCGTCCCATGAGCGCATCCGCAATGCGGCCGACATCTCCGTCATTGTCATCTACTTCCTGGTGGTGATGGCCGTCGGGCTGTGGGTATGTGGGGCCCGAGATGCGGGCCGAGGGGGCGAAGGCCGCCGGGAGGGATGAGGGGAGCGCGCCCAGAGCGACGGCCCCGCCGAGCTGCACGAGGGCGGCAGGCTTAGGAGTCCTTGGAGTGGGGTGGAAATGACTTGGAAGCGCTTGAGAGGAGTTCAGGGGCACAGTGTGGGGCCAGCGGGCAAGCGAGTGTGAGCAGAAGCGACAGGGTGGCAGGGGAGCTTGCCAGGAACGCCCAACGAGGATGCCAGGCTTGGGAGAGGAGCCTCGAGAAGGGGACTGCTGTCCTATCTCTTAGTCATCCCGTTTCGAGGGAAGCCACAGCCTCTGCCAGCTGCAGGTGCTGTGGGGCGGCCCATCTCCGTCCCCCTCCTGGGAAAGGCCAACTAACTCGGAGGTCTTGTGACCTCCCGGGGTTGCAGCAGCGAGTTAGAGATGGGGAAGATGGGTGGAGGAGGAGGAGGAGGAAGACCTGTGGGTGGCCTGGCACTGGGGAGAGGGAAGTGTGTGTGTCTCCTCTTTGGGACTCTGGAGACACACTGAACCAGAGAAACTTGTTCTCAGCAGTGTGGAACTTGGAAATTTCACTTGTGACAGACTCTAGTTGGCACACCCAATGACTAGGAAAGGAGGCGTTTTAAATGTGTGCAAATATTCCAGTTACTGTCAAGCATTGTCATGGGGTGTGTGTGAGGAGCCAGGGAGGCTGAGGTGCCCCAGGTGATTGTGCAGAACTATTTTGACTTAGGGGAGCAGAGGGTGGGCATCAACCCTTCCATGGACACGGAGCTTTTTCAGGGGTAAAAGGAAGTGTTGATTTTTTTTAAAAAAGGAATTGTAGAAACCAGATGTGACAGAAAGCCTCCTCAAGTGTCACATGGAGTCAGTGTGGCTGACTCTTCCTCAATACTCTCAACTTCCCAGACACAGTGGAAAGTGTCCAACTAGGAACCAGGATACTCAGGTTTAATACTGGCTTTCCTATGGTTTGAGCCATGCCACATTGGGTAACTTCCCTCAGCCTCAGTTTACTCACTGTAAAATAGATACAATCTTACCTATCCATATTACACCCCATGGTTGTTGTGAGGATCTGCAGAAATGAATCTTTATGACCTGCAGGAATTTTAAAAAATACTATCGTTATTTGCTCTCCAGGGTATGATCCAGGCCCTGAATAAGTTTTGTACTTTTAAGTAAAATGGGCAAAAATAGTCAGCTGGGTTGTACATTTTCACAAAAAGCTGTAAGACAGGGAGAGCAGGAATGCTAATCCCCATTTTAGAGAAGAGGAGATTGAAGCCCCACGTGGTTGTGATTTGTCTAAGGTTGCAATAGACGGAACTGTTCCTGGAACTCAGGTCTCTCGACTTCTGGTTTTCCACGGTGCCAGGAGCATTGCCACAGCACCTACCTTCCTTTCCCCACCCACTCCAGCTGATAAGAGCTAGAGCCAAGAGGGGAATCCATCGTTTGCTAGCTGTGCTATGTTGCTTGTTTCCCCATCACCAATAATCTCCGTTCCCTTAACTGATCTCATTTTAGTCCTGCCAGTTCTGAAAGTGTTCACAGTTTTTAAAAATGGTGTTTACGCTTTTCAAGTGTTTGTGAATCAGTGTCACTTGTCCTGTTAAATGCTACTAAATGAGCCCGCTAGTATTTGTTTATGTTTTATCTTCCCCCCATTAGTCAGTGCCTTTGGACCCTGATCATTTAACATGCTGGATTTCTTCCAGTTGACACTCCTTTTTTTGCTCTTGAAGCGTCAGTAGTGGCTTGATTCAGGGATGGGCATTTTGACTCCCACATGATCTCTGGACTGCACAGATGGAATGGTCCAGGCCCATTGTGCTTCCTCAACGTAGAAAGGACCTCACAGCCAATATCCCTGTCACCATCCCCCACTCTTCCAACATTATTTGGTTCTTTTTCATCCTCTTCCAACTCCGCCTTATCCAACATATTTTGGGCTTTGGCTTATTACATCTTCAGTGTTTATTTGAATTTTGTTTTTCACCACCTCTCAGACTGTTTCTCGAGGGATTTTATATCCTTTTAAGCTGTATCTCTGACCTTATTTTTGCTGGAAGATTTAATTAAGCTATTCTGAAACCCCCTCAAGCCCGGGGCTGTTAAACTATGGCCCATGGGCCAAATCTGACTCACAGACTGTTTTTGTATGGCCCACAAGCTAAGAATGTTTTTTCCACATTTAAAGAGTTGTGAAAACAAAATAGAACAAAACAAAATAAAGAGTTTGTGGCAGAGACCCTATGTATCTCACAAAGCCTAAAGTATTTACTGTCAGGCCCTTTTTCTTTACAGGAAAATTTTGCTGACCGGTCTTATGCCATCATTTGAACCAATATCATCATTGAATATCTGATTTGGGATGACCCCTAGGGGAGCCCAACCTTTCCATTTTACAGATGAGGATCAGAGAGGGTGACCAAAAGTCACTAAGATGAATCAGTGGCAGAGCTGGAGTTAAAACTCAGGTCTGATGATGCCAAAGGCAATGCTCTTTCCACTATTCTACCTTTTCCCGTTCCCAAGGCAATATCCTCTCTGTGAATATCCTCCCCATGGTCCTTACCATCACTGCATTGCTGTGACAGTGTCCTGGTGGTGCTGAGTTCCTTCTTCTCTAACATATTTTTATGAATAGAGGACCTAAATTTTGTTGATTTCAACTCTCTTTATCCTATGCTCACATCTCTTCTTTAAATCATTTGACAAAATCATCTTGACAAGTTGTCAACAGCCTTCACTTGAATACTTCCAGCAGAATCTCCCCAGTGGCATCATTTCCATCTCTGAACAGCTCTGAAGAGAGAAAATTCTTTCTAGTGCTGAGTTCAGACCTAAAAGCCTGGAGATTCCACCATTTCATCTGGTTGTCCCCTACGCAGGCCAGGCTGAGTGTGTCTGTCCCACTTTACATATCAGAAGACAATAGGCCACACCTGAGTCTTCTCCAGGCCCACATCCCCAGTGTCTTAAGCTGTTCCTCACCTAAACAGATGCCAGAAGTTCCTTCCTTTTGTTCAACGATATTTTTATTCCATTGAGAAAAAACAAAACAAAACAAAATAAAACCCCAAACCAAAATGTTATGTATGGGTCAGTAATTGTGCTTCTTTGGTCACTGCAGCTTGCAATTCTGACTTCATTCTCTTCTAGTTGCAGGGTGGGCTGGAGAACTTAATGCCATGGTGTATGAAGTGGGGTCTGGAACCTTGGAGTTTTCCTTTGAGCATCTCTTGCTCACAGGACAGTGCCTTTCCATGCACAAAGCATCATACTAAGCATTACGGGGGGATTAAATTTTGTAATATGATAATACAAAGTAAAAAACAATTGTAAGGGCTGTGAACAAGGTATAGATGGAGTCTTCTAGGTGTTTAGAGGAGGGAGAGATTACTTTTGTTTGCAGGGCAGGAGGAGGTTTCCATGGGGGAGTGTCAGGTAAGGTTTCACAGGGAAGGTAGCATTTGAGAGGTCTTGAAGGATGGGTAGGTAGGGTCTGAAGTTGCAGAGGTGAGGGAATGAACATTCCGGAGAGGAGATGGTTGCTGTAGGCACATCTCTCCTCACCTTTTGTCCATCCCAACATCTGTCCTGAATTATTCCAGCTCCCCACTCATGTCTCTGTCCTCATATTCTTTTGAGCTCTTCATTTCTGAGACCAATGGGGAAATGTTTGTGTCTGGGTGTCTGGGCCCCAAATCCACTTTTCCTGTTCCTCCAACTGTGCCTGGTGGTGGGGGGGTATCAACCTTCTTCAACTTCAGAGTGATCTTAGAATGGCCTTTCTCTGGCCAACCTCCAGAGCCTGAGTCCTTGGGATTTATTTCTGTTTCACTCCTGGATACTTTCTCTGTTCCTTAGGTCTACTGGTCCTCTTGATATTTCTAGGAAAACCACTACAGAGGCCTTCAGAGTAGGAGGGAGGACACTGCTAGGAGTCCAGAAAGACCTGAGCCGTGCTCTCCCTGGCACCACCTAGCACACGGGGGTGCTCAATAAATCTATGTGAATTGACTGGATGCATGAATGGCCCTGCTTCTTAAAGAGCTAAGTCCAATACATCTCTGCAGTCTGAGCACGTAGCAATGTGCTGTCACAGACATGTTTGCTAAACGAATGGCAAGTTTCTATGTGCCTGCAATGTCACCATCAGAGATTAATTCTTTTGGACCAGTGCTGCTCTTTAGCCCCAATAGTCACCTTTGAAAACACAAATACCTCTGACAGGGCCAAGTCACTGTTAGCCATTTACATTTTCAGGGGGATTAGCAAGAGTCAGCTGAGAAAAGGCCAATGACACAGAGAGAGGATGGGGAAAGAGGGCCAGGGGCCAGGGCAGAGGCATTGTCACCATTTAGTGCTGGACGACTGGGTCTGGGTCTGAGCTGGACCAGGAATAAGCTGAAGGCTCAGAGGCAACATTGCAAGGGAGCTGTGAGAGGAGCTGGTTATCATGTACTGAAAATCCATGTCATTTTTCTCCTCATGAACCTTCAATGGCTCCCTACTGCCTGTGGGATAAAGTCGACACTTTTTAGCCTGGCATTTGAGAGCCTGCATTCTGCTCTACTTCTCACCACATTCCCCATTCTTATGCCTCAGCCAGCTTCGCCAGATAACACTTTTACCATTCTCTCCTTCCCCATACTGGGTGTGGTTCCACCTCATTGATCTGCTGTTCCTGCAGTCAGAAGTACCTCCCTTTTCTCTCAGACTAATAAAACCTCACCCTTTCTTCAAGACTTGCTGAAATGCTCCTGCCTGTGAAGCCTTGCCTGATGCCATAGTCAGAAGGAATCCCCTTGTTCTTCTGTATTTATCGCAGTAGTCATGATATATTAAAAAGTAGTGATTCTAGCAAGCTCCTACCTACATCCTCAGAGAGGAAAGATTTGAATTGAGTTTGAACATGTTGTCTTATAATTACAAATGCCTTATAGAATTTTTCATTTTTTGATAACAGCTTTGTTGAGATATAATTCACATACCATATGGTACTTTAAAAAAGTACAGTTGTCCCTTGGTATCTGTGGGGAATTGGTTCCAGGACCCTCCTGCCCCCCCATACCAAAATCCATGGATATAGATTTTAGATCTCAAGTCCCTGATATAAAATGACATAGTATTTGCATATCATCTACACACATCCTTCTGTATACTTTAAATCATCTCTAGATTACTTATAATACCCAATACAATGTAAATGCTGTGCAAATAGCTATTATACTGTATTGTTTGTTTAGCTATATTATTTTTATTGTTATATTGTTGCTTTTTATTTTTTTCTGAATATTTCTGATCTGTGGTTGGTTGAATCTGTGGATGTGGTACCTGTAGATATGGAGGGCTGACTGTGTGCTGCTTCATTAGGTACCTTGATGTGCTTGTAAATAAGGCATAAAAAGTTCCATTTCCTCCTGTTTAACAGAAAAGCAAACAGATCTGGGTGAAGTCACTGGCTCGAAGCCATGCTGTAAGCTAATTACAGAGCTAGTATGAGGACAAACTGTTTAAACTGCCTGAACCTCAGTTTCCTTGTCTGTCAAATGTAGGTCCCTGCCTCCTCCATCTGAGTGTATTGAGGCTCCAGGGGAATAAAGAATGTGAAAGTTTTCAGAAAGTGGAGTGAGTAGAAGAAAGTGCCAGTGTGGGGGAGGCATACCCTTTTGGCTGGCAAGGTCACTCCTGTAGTTTTCTGTTACATTTTTGACCCTTTCCTCCTCAGGCTATGTTTTCCACTAATCGTGGGACTGTTGGAGGTTTCTTCTTGGCAGGCCGAAGTATGGTGTGGTGGCCGGTAAGTTTTCTCTGAAATACTATTTGCTTAACTATGATATTCCCTTTAGGAACCCATTTTCTTCTTGGCTTTGGGTGGTGGTGATTCTTCCTTTCCTTCTTGATCCCGATAACGGGTCTCATGCTCACCAGGTCTCTTGGGCACCCTTAATCTCTTGTGGTAAGGGAATCGCCTATAAATAAGTAATGTTTGGAATCCTTCAAGGGATATATAGAGGAAAAGACTGCAAAAGGTGAGCGGTGTGGAGAAACAAAAAGAGCACCCAGACCAAGGTAATCTCGGTTAAATCTGAGCTTCTATTTCTATATCTACAAAATAGGGATGATAATATTTACCTTCTAGAAGTGTTAAGAGACGTGGAGAACTCTTATGGGGTGGAAACTCAATAAACAGTAGGTCTTTTGCTCCCTTTTTCCTGCTGTAAGCCCCATGGCAGAGAGATTTTACCTGTCCTACCTCTGGAGCCTAATGCAGTGCCTGATACATAGGAGGCCTTCAGTAAATACTTACTGAATGGATGGAGAAGGAACCCCCTACTGTTTCTAATTCCAGCTTTAATTTGGATGAGGTTTCCTCATCTCTTGGTAGATTTTATGTTTTGTATATTGAAGAGACATTTCCCCTGACACTTGCACATGGGCAGAACTATCTTAATCCAAGGACATGTGCATGAGTGGAAGAGAAACTTGGAGGTTCCTTTCATCATATCAGCGCAGGACTCTGGCTGGTTTATCAGTTCAGCTCAATGACCATGTTGATCCAGAGTTCTCACCAAAGTGACTGGTTGAAAAAAATGGCCAAATCGTGTAGTTCCTTGGGCTTAAGATACAAGCAAGACTAGCTGCTGAAAGAGGGGAGTAATGTACCTACATAAAATGAGAAGGGAGTGAGAGCTGTGAGTTGACTGGAGGAAGAGAAGCAAGAAAGTAAAGACTGTCACTGTTGCGATATGTACAGCACAGAGAGAACTTACCAGGAAATCGTGCCACATCCTGCAGTTGGCCTTTGATCAGCTATTTTGGGATGGATTTTAATAACTGGCATCTTCACAGTTGCTTGGGTTATCCCTGAAGTCATTTCTATTTTTTAAAATTTAAAAATTTTTGATAAATAAAAATTGCATATACAGTTACGTGTCATGGTTTTGGTCAATGATGGACCTCATATATGATGACGGTCCCATAATATTTATAAAACCGTATTTTTCCTGTACCTTTTCTGTGTTTAGATATGTTTAGATTCACAAAGACTTGCTATTGTGCTACAATTGCCTGTAGTTGTCAGCACCGTAACATGCTGAACAGGTTTGCAGCCTGGGAGCAATAGGCTATATCATAGAGCCTAGGTGTGTAGTAGGCCACACCATCTAGGTTTGTGTAAGTGCACTCTGTGAGCTTCACACAATGAGGAAGTCGCCTAATGATGCATTTCTCAGGATAAATTGTTAAGTGATGCATGACTGTATTTACAGTGTATGGCATGATGCTTCGATATGTGTATATATTGTAAAATGATTAAATCAAACTAATTAACACATCTGTCACCTCATACTCTACTTATTATTATTTTTTGTGGTGAGAACATTTAAGATCTAATTTCTTAGCAATTTTAAAGTATTCTACACATTATTATTAACTATGGTCACCATGCTGTACAGTAGATCTCCAGAACTTATTCAACCTAACTGAAACTTTGTGCCCTTTACCCAACATCTCCCCATCCATACCCTCTCTCTTCCCAACCAGACCCTGTTTACCACCATTCTACTCTCTGTTTCTATTATTTTAATTTTTCGAGATGCCGCATATAAGTGGGACCATGAAGTCATTTCTATTTTATACTTAAGGTGCCCAAGAATACTGGACAGATGCTGGTTTCTGTGATGGGCCCCTCATGGTGGTCTCACCTGATGCTTTTGTGAGAAGAGGCACATACATTTGGGCACCTCCTTTCAGTTCTGTGTCAGGGCTTTTTGTCTTCTCATGCCTTGGACACTCGTGCTTTCCTAAAAGCTGGTGTTAAAGAGGCAGCTGTGATCCTAAAGTTCAAGACAAGGATGGGGTAGTCCCTCTAGAGCTGTGCTGTCCAACATGATAGTCACTATTCACATTGGCTATTTAAACTAAAATTATTATTATTATTATTTTCATTTTTTAATTGAAACACAGTTGAGTGTACATGTTTGTGGAGTACAGAGTTGACTGTTATTAAAAATTTCTTTCCTCAGTCACATAGCCATATTGCAAATGCTCAGTAGCCATATGTGACTACCATATTGGACAGTGCACATTAGAACATTTCCATCATTGTATAAAAAGTTTAATTGGACAATGCCACTCTATGGACTTCAGATCCAAGGTTGGCATGAAATCTTAGCGGACTTGAGATTTGCTGAATTAGAAAGTTGAACATGACCTTGAAGGTTACTTCATTATTTTGAAAACAGTGCATCACTCACCCCATCGAATGCTTCAGGGCCCCCTGTAGCAAGTCTGCCAGATGCTCGTCCAGCCTGTTTGTGCCCATCCTCACTTTCTCCTCTCGAACCCCCAAGACAGGAAACTCACTATTTTCAACACAAACCATTACATTTTCAGACAGCGATCTTTCATTCTATTGACTATAATCAAGGTGAAATTTTTTAGAGCTGATTTATTGGGGCCAAGACCTCAGCTTTCAATCTCTGAGTCTTGAAAAAAGCCAATAAGAGGTGGAATCACGGGGCAGAACTACCCTTAGGACATATGTATTTTGGGTTAGACCTGGGAACATATCACGTCTTAACCAGAGATGATGTTTTCCTTCCTGATCGTGCCTGGGTCTGGATCTGGGCTGAAGGTTGGTTGATGAGAGGGATTAGCCCCACCCAAAGCAGTAGGTTTCAGTGGTTTACATGGGGTTTCCTGAGAGTATTGTTTCCCTTATGCATGAATGTCTTAGTAGTGGATTTTTCTAACCAAGAGAGAAACACGGCACCATTCTGTTTTTGTGCAGAAGTCACTGCTTCCTTGATGAGGCTGACATTCAACTTTTTCCTTCAGGCATAGTTTTCATCTTTTCATCTAAGGCTTTATGAGATTACTTTAATGGTTTCTAAACCTGCCCGTGTATCAGAATCATATGAGATAATGCATGTACAGCACTCAGCACTGTACCTGGAGAGTGGTCAATAAATAGGAACATCAAGAAATGGAAGAAAGGTCAGGAGTGCTGAGACGAACACCCAGGTGGCATCTGTCTTGTGCACAGAACTTAGTAGTGCCCAGTAAAGGGAGACTAACGTTTACCTAAAGCTATTGCTGCTCAGTCTCTTGAATTTCACTTTCAGGTCGATGTTGTGTATAAGTTAACATGATTTATATTTATAATTATAAATATATATATATATTTATAACTATAACTTATATTTACTTATACTACTGTAAATCATTAATTCTAGCTACACAAAGACTGCCTTTTAACATCTCTGAAACTGGGTTGTATGTTCTAATCAATCAGTAGTAATATTTTTTCATTCTTTGCGCTACATGGTATGTCTTACAATAGTTGGTGTCTCAGATTCAATAAGATATGATTATATTCAAAAGTAGTAGTTTTTAAACTATACTCACTACAACCCTTGGGCTCTGCAGAAATGCTTCAGGGACTACCCTCCTCTCCCCCACCCCCTCCAACCCAACTTTTATATATTTTATTAATTTATATAAGGGGAATCTTCTAAGATTTTGTTTGAGAACAAGATCTTGTTATCTTACAAAGTTTAAAAACTGCTAATGTAGAAGGAAAATAAGCATGGTGATTTCCATTCTAAAATTTAAAACAGTTTTAATATACCTTAGCATCACACACCTGAAAAAGGAGTTAAAGGAAAACATGGCATGCAAAGGAAATGCATATCTAAGTAGTTTCTCTCCAAAACAACTGCATCAAAACTATACTTCTAAATTTCCCTTTGTAATGAAATATGAAGTCAGTTCAAGCCTGTCATCAGTTGGTATGTCCATGACCAGAATATCAATTCTCAAACGTGCTAACCGAAGAAGCACATCCCAAGGGCCAGTGGCTCTCCGGAGCTGACATTTCTCTTGGTCTGTTGGCCACAGCAGAAACTCTCCAGTGGGGCCCTTGCCCCCTCCATCTGCCTTTAGCCCAGTTGCTGTGTGCTGTAGGAGGAGTGGGCAGCCAGAGAACCTTCAGGAAGATAGGGGATTTTTGGAAGGGAGGACTTGCGTCAACCCTAATTTGATATACCCGAGGCAGGGAGGGAATACCCACGAGAACAGCAGGAGGAAATCAGAGCTTATAAAGTTTAAAAGGAGATTTGACAGAGGAGAGTCTGGTTTGGGGCATTCCTGGGACTTAGGGGGCTTTGAAAGGAGCCGGTTATGACCCGTAACAGGTGAAGGTCCAGGAGCTCTGGAAAAAGACCCCATTCTTAAAAAGTTAATGAGGCCCAGAGAGAGAAATAGTTTGTGCCTTGGCCTGAGGATAGAAGACCAGCACAAGCCGAGGGGAGGAGGATTCCAGGGCTGAAATTACAAGAAGAGTCAGCTTTCATGGGAGCCAGGTGGGGGGGCCCCAGAAAACTGAGTCACAGGTGAGGCAAGCCTAGCCAACCCGAATGAGTAACACGAAACCGAGAAGGTATACCTTACGTAATTGTGGGCTAATTGATAGGCCAGGATTCCCTTTTTCTGTGGCACCATGGTTTGGCACCTTTAACTAATAGCTGCCTATGTGCTTGTTGTGATGATTATTTGGGGATGTGGGAGATGTAAGGGTAGAAAGGCTGTCAAGGGGAATTCCCCACTCTTTGGCTAATGGCAGCAGAAATTACTCAGGGAAGTGGGGCCCCAGGTACACAGCTCAGTGGAGGACTCTTGTATGGGAGGAGAGTTTGGTCACACCACCTACTAGGACCATTGGCAGAGCAGGCTCCATGGGAGCAGTGAGGTATGACAGGGCTGAGCCAATGCTTTGGCAACCCACTTTGACTCAGAAGTTAGCATTCCAAAGGGCAGGGAGTGTGAAACGCACAAGGAGCCAAAACATTTGGCTTCTCCCAGCTTTGTGACATTGGGCAATTCATGAATCTGAGAGAGTCTCCTATATGAGACAGTCAATCAGGGATCTCAAAGCCTCTTCCAGGACTAAAATTCTAAGATTCTATACTATTCGGGGGGAACAAGTACAGCAGATGGGTGTGGGCATGCTAGCCAGTCCATCACCAGTGAGGGACTTGAAGATGGTATGGCTGTTTCTCTCAACAGCCAGAGTTTCTTTCCTTCCTTTATTACTAGAAAATCATCAGAACACAGCATATCATGGCTTTAAGGCAAGGGCTGACAAACTTATTCTGTAAAGGGTCAGATAGTAAATATTTTTGGCTTTGCAGCTATGTGATCGCTGTCACGACTACTCAATTCTGCTGTTGTAGCACAAAAGCCTCCATGGAAAAACATGAATGAACAGGTATGGCTGTGTTCCAATAAAACTTTATTTACAAAAACAGGCAGAGGGTCAGATTTGCTGTTGTGAGGACACATTCACAGTCTCAGAATATTGCCTGACACACAGCAAACTCTCAGGTTTAGCTATTCTTTTTTCAACTGGAACCTTTTGAAGGACTGTCACATCACTTATCTAATTGAATCCTTAGTGATCTAGCAGGTCAGTACAGCCAGAATGATGATTAACCCGAAGGGTTGCCCAAGTGCACACAACATAACGACAGAGCTAGGACTCCTTCTGTTCTTCTGGTTATTCAGGTCTTTTTCTCCTCGTCCTTTGAGGTGGAAATTTATAAGGCCAATGGGTGTGATCTAGAAATTAATCTGAAAACCAAGAAATTCTTTCATTTAGGGCTGACCAGAGATCATGATGGAAATTTTCCCTGAAGAAAGAAGATAGCTTTTCAAACTTTTAAAACCCTCTTGAGAAAAACATATCTGATTTTATCTGTAAGTCCCTAAAATCTAATGATCATATCAAAGTTCAGCCACTTATGATGCCACCAGAGTGGCCAAAGAGTGTCTTGGAAACACCTGGTAGGCCTAAGACATAGGTTGGAGCTCATGAATCAGAGAGGAAGAGAAGGAACCAGGCAAATGCACACAGCAGAGGCAGAGAGCCCACCAAGGGCGGAAGGCCCAGGACGAAGTGAGAAGGAAAGACACGTACTTGGCCCTTCGTTAACCTGGGGAAAGTGATTACTGCCTCCTCTGACCCCCAGGTCCCTGCAGCCTTCTCCCTGCTCTGATTGCTTTCAACCTGCATGTAGCTGTCTGTGCCCTTATTCATCCCAGTGTCCTGTGATGAGGGCCAAGCCTACACTTTTCCCTCACAACACCTAGTCCAAGGTCTTGCACTGCAAGTAGGCGCTTGACAAATTAAAGAAAAAGGCAGGAGGAGAGGGACATGTCCCCAGACCCTTTGGCTCCCTTTTGTGGTGTTACCTGAGACCTGAGTCTACATTCTGCTCTCTGGTGCATGGGCCACACAGGTAGGCAGGGGTAAGAATTTAGGAGGTTAGCATACGACCCAGCAATTTCACTGCTGGGAATATACCCAGAGGAATGGAAATCATCATGCCGAAGGGATACCTGCACTCTCATGTTTATTGCAGCTCTATTTACAATAGCCAAGAGCTGGAACCAGCCCAAATGTCCATCATCAGATGAGTGGATAAGGAAACTGTGGTATATCTACACAGTGGAATACTACTCTGCTATAAAAAAGAACGAAATACTGCCATTCGCAACAACATGGATGGACTTAGAGAAAATTATATTAAGTGAAACAAGTCAGGCACAGAAAGAGAAATAACACATATTCTCACTTATTTGTGGGAGCTAAAAATAAATAAATAAATACACAAACAAATGGGGGGCAGGGAAGAAGACACAACAATCACAATTCCTTGAACTATTTAAGTCAAGTGAACAGATACAATGTGGGGGTAGAGGGAGGAGAAGAATGGATAAAGGGGCATGAAAATAAACTGCAATGTATTTTGAGAAGTTAAATAATAAAAAAAAAGAATTTAGGAGGTTAGGAGGGTACTGGGTCTAAGTCAAAGCCTGCGTCCAGCAGTGCTCCACATTTTTGTTCCTATGTACAGAGAAAAATTGTTTTTCTAGGCTCATGGTAGTAAATGAGAAAAGCCAGCCTGGCCTTAACCAGAGTACCTCAGTTCAGCCCACACTGGATCCCTTGGTAATGCTTGTTGTGGTCATGCTTTCTCGCTATCTCAGGCCATTTGTTTTTTCTCAGTTTGAGTTAAGTTTTTGCAAAACTTAGCAGTTCCCATAGATATATATCTGCTTTTTGGTGGGAGTGTTTGTTTTCATGGCAGTTCCTGCCTTGCTCTTGAACAAACTGTTTCTTCTCTTCTTCCCCTACATCTCCTCTTCCTCCTCTTCCTCCTTTTCCTCCTTTTCCTCCTCCTCCCATTTCTTCTTCTCCTTCCCTGTTCTACTTCCTTCTCCCTCTCCCCCTTCTCCTTCTCTCTCTGTCTCTTTTT
Source organism: Cynocephalus volans (assembly GCF_027409185.1). NCBI lineage: Eukaryota > Metazoa > Chordata > Mammalia > Dermoptera > Cynocephalidae > Cynocephalus > Cynocephalus volans. Next base: position 206,483,931 of record NC_084461.1, read on the forward strand.
TTTTTAAAACGTTTATTTTGTCAATATACATTGTGGTTGATTTTTGTTGCCCCTTATCAAAATCTCCCTCCCTCCTCCCTCTCCTCCCTCCCCCTCAACAATGTCCTTTCTGTTTGCTTGTCGTATCAACTTCAAGGAATTGTGGTTGTTATATCTTCTTCCACCCTCCCGTTTTTTTTTTTTTGTCTCTGTGTGTGTGAATTTATATATTAATTTTTAGCCCTCACCAAACAGTGAGAACATGTGGTATTTCTCTTTCTGTGCCTGACTCGTTTCACTTAATATAATTCTCTCAAGGTCCATCCATGTTGTTGCAAATGGCAGTATTTCATTCGTTTTTATAGCTGAGTAGTATTCCATTGTGCAGATGTACCACATTTTCTGTATCCACTCATCCAATTATGGACATTTGGGCTGGTTCCAACTCTTGGCTATTGTAAAGAGTGCTGCAATGAACATTGGGGAACAGGTATACCTTCGACTTGATGATTTCCATTCCTCTGGGTATATTCCCAACAGTGGGGTAGCTGGGTCGTATGGTAGATCTATCTGCAATTGTTTGAGGAACCTCCATACCATTTTCCATAGAGGCTGCACCATTTTGCAGTCCCACCAACAATGTATGAGAGTTCCTTTTTCTCCGCAACCTCGCCAGCATTTATCGTTCAGAGTCTTTTGGATTTTGGCCATCCTAACTGGGGTTAGATGGTATCTCAGTGTGGTTTTGATTTGCATTTCCCGGATGCTGAGTGATGTTGAGCATTTTTTCATATGTCTGTTTGCCATTTGTATATCTTCCTTAGAGAAATGCCTATTTAGCTCTTTTGCCCATTTTTTAATTGGGTTGCTTGTTTTTTTGTTGTAAAGTTGTTTCAGTTCCTTATATATTCCGGATATTAATCCTTTGTCAGATGTTATTTTTGCAAATATTTTCTCCCACTCTGTTGGTTGTCTTTTAACTCTGTTAATTGTGTCTTTTGCTGTGCAGAAGCTCTTTAGTTTGATATAATCCCATTTGTTTATTTTTCCTTTGGTTGCCCGTGCTTTTGGGGTCGTATTCATGAAGTCTGTGTCCAGTCCTATTTCCTGAAGTGTTTCTCCTATGTTTTCTTTAAGAAGTTTTATTGTTTCAGGGTGTATATTTAAATCCTTAATCCATTTTGAGTTGATTTTAGTATATGGTGAGAGGTATGGGTCTAGTTTCATTCTCCTGCATATGGATATCCAGTTATCCCAGCACGATTTGCTGAAGATGCAGTCCCTTCCCCAGTGAATAGGCTTGGTGCCGTTGTCAAAGATCAGATGGCAGTAAGTGTGTGGGTTGATTTCTGGATTCTCTATTCTATTCCATTGGTCAGTGTGTCTGTTTTTATGCCAGTACCATACTGTTTTGGTTATTATAGCTTTGTAGTATAGCTTTAAGTCGGGTAGTGTTATGCCTCCAGCTTTATTTTTTTTGCTCAGCATTGCTTTGGCTATGCACAGTCTTTTATTATTCCATATAAATGTCTGGATATTTCTTTCCATTTCTGAGAAAAATGTCATTGGAATTTTGATGGGGATTGCATTGAATTTGTATATCACTTTGGGCAGTATGGACATTTTCACTATGTTGATTCTTCCAATCCAAGAGCATGGGATATCTTTCCATCTTCTTGTATCCTCTCTAATTTCTCTCAGCAGTGGTTTGTAGTTCTAATTATAGAGATTTTTTACATCCTTGGTTAACTCAATTCCTAAGTATTTTATTTTTTTGGTGGCTATTGTAAATGGGCAGGCTTTCTTGATTTCTCGTTCTGCATGTTCACTATTGGAGAGAAGAAATGCTACTGATTTTTGTGTGTTGATTTTGTATCCTGCTACTGTGCTGAGATCATTTATCAGTTCCAAGAGTTTTTTTGTAGAGGTTTTAGGATCATGTCATCTGCAAACAGGGACAGTTTGACTTCATCTTTTCCAATCTGGATGCCCTTTATTTCCTTCTCTTCTCTGATTGCTCTGGCTAGTACTTCCAACACTATGTTGAATAGGAGTGGTGAGAGTGGGCATCCTTGTCTAGTTCCTGTTCTTAAAGGAAGAGCTTTCAGCTTTTCCCCATTCAGGATGATATTGGCAGTGGGTTTGTCATATATAGTTTTAATTATGTTGAGATATTTTTCCCTCTATACCTAACTTATAGAGGGTCTTTGTCATGAATGAGTGCTGAATTTTATCAAATGCTTTTTCAGCACCTATAGAGATGATCATATGGTCCTTGTGTTTGAGTTTATTGATATGGTGTATCACATTTATTGATTTGCGTATGTTGAACCAACCTTGCATCCTTGGGATGAATCCCACTTGATCGTGATGAATAATTTTTCGTATGTGTTGCTGTATTCTGTTTGCTAGAATTTTAGTGAGGATTTTTGCATCTTTATTCATCAAGGATATCGGCCTGTAGTTTTCTTTTTTGGTTATATCTTTACCTGGTTTTGGTATCAGGATGATGTTTGCTTCATAGAATGAGTTTGGGAGATTTGCGTCTGTTTCAATCTTTTGGAATAGTTTGTAAAGAATCGGTGTCAATTCCTCTTTGAATGTTTGGTAAAATTCTGCTGTGAATCCATCTGGTCCTGGGCTTTTCTTTGTTGGGAGCCTTCTGATAACAGCTTCAATCTCCTTTATTGTTATTGGTCTGTTCAGATTTTCTACGTCTTCATGGTTCAGTTTGGGGAGCTTGTGTGTGTCCAGGAATTTATCCATTTTCTCCAGATTTTCAAACTTTTTGGCGTATAGTTGTTTATAGTAATCTCGAATGATTCCTTGTATTTCAGATGAATCAGTTGTAATATCGCCTTTTTCATTTCTAATTTTTGTTATTTGAATCTTCTCTCTTCTTTTTTTTGTTAGCCATGCTAATGGTTTGTCAATTTTATTTATCTTTTCAAAAAACCAACTTTTTGGTTCATTGATCTTTTGTATTGTTTTTTGGGTTTCAGTTTCATTCAGTTCTGCTCTGAACTTAATGATGTCTTTCCGTCTGCTAAATTTGGGTTTGGATTGTTCTTGTTTTTCTAGTTCTTTAAGGTGAAGTGTTAAGTTGTTCACTTGCCGTCTTTCCATTCTTCTGAGGTGAGCATTTAATGCAATAAATTTCCCCCTTAATTTGCAGTATCCCAGAGGTTTTGGTATGATGTATCATTATTTTCATTAGTTTCAATAAATTGTTTGATTTCCTGCTTGATTTCCTTTTGGACCCGTATGTCATTAAGTAGAATGCTGTTTAATTTCCATGTGTTTGTATAGTTTCCAGAGTTTCAATTGTTATTAATTTCTAGTTTTAATCCATTGTGGTCTGAGAAAATACATGGGATAATTCCAATTTTTTTTAAATTTATTGAGACTTGATTTGTGACCTAATATGTGATCTATCCTGGAGAATGATCCATGTGCTGATGAGAAGAATGAATATTCTGAGGTTGTTGGGTGGAATGCTCTGTAGATATCTGCCAATTCCAATTGGTCTAGAGTCTTGTTTAGATCTTGTGTTTCTCTACTGATTCTTTGCCTAGATGAACTGTCTAATAATGGCAGTGGGGTGTTCAGGTTCCCTGCTATTATGGTATTAGTGTCCATTTCCTTCTTTAGGTCTAATAGAGTTTGTTTTATAAATCTGGCTGCTCCAACATTGGGTACGTACATATTTATGATTGTTATGACTTCTTGATGGATCAGTCCTTTTATCATTAAGTAGTGTCCCTCATTGTCTCTTTTTATGGTTTTTAGTTTAAAGTCTATTTTGTCAGATATAAGAATAGCTACTCCAGCTCGTTTTTCTTTGCTGTTTGCATGGTAAATCTTTTTCCATCCTTTCACTCTTAGTCTATGTGAATCTTTGTGGGTGAGGTGTGTCTCTTGTAGGCAGCTTATAGTTGGGTCCTCCTTTTTGATCCAGTCAGCCAGTCTGTGTCTTTTGATTGGGGAATTTAAGCCTTTTACATTAAGAGTTGTTATTGAAAGATGTTGATTTATTCCTAGTATTTTATTGGTTGTTTGGTTATCTTAGGTGTCTTTTGTTCCTTGCTTTCTGATTTACTGTTTGGTTTCTGTGTTTGTTGGTTCCTTAGGTTGTCGATAGCCTTTTTGTTTGTTTGTTTCTCTTCATGAATGCCATTTTTATTATACTAGTGGGTTTAGATTTTTCTTGGGTTTTTGTGGCAGTGGTAGTTATTTTTCAGGAACCAAACCCAGTACTCCCTTGAGGATTTCTTGTGAGGGTGGTCGTGTGGTAGTGAACTCCCGCAGTTTTTTTTTGTCTGAGAAATATACTATTTGCCCTTCATTTCAGAAGTATAGCCTTGCAGGGTAGAGTATTCTTGGCTGGAAATCTTTGTCTTTTAGTATTTTGAAAATATCATCCCATTCCTTTCTAGCTTTTAGGGTTTGTGATGAAAAGTCTGATGTTAGCCTGACTGGTACTCCCTTATAGGTGATTTGACACTTTTCTCTTGCAGCTTTTAAGATTCTCTCTTTGTTCCTGAGTTATGTCAATTTAACTATAAGATGTCTTAGAGAAGGCCAACACTAACCCTAACCCTAACCCCAACCCTAACCCCAACCCTAACCCTAATACGTTTGAATACGTTTGGAGATCGTTGAGCTTCCTGGATCTGAAGATCTGTGATTTTTCCTATACCTGGGAAGTTTTCTGCCACTATTTTGTTGAATATGTTTTCAATGCAATCTCTGTTTTCCTCCCCTTCTGGGATACCCATGACTTGGATATTTGAGCGCTTAAGGTTGTCTGATATCTCTCTCAGATTTTCTTCAATGTCTTTGATTCTTTTTTCTTTTTTTTTGTCTGCTTGTGTTATTTCAAACAGCCCATCTTCAAGTTCAGAGGTTCTCTCTTCAACTTCGACAAGCCTGCTGGTTAAACTCTCCATTGTGTTTTTTATTTCACTGAATAACTTCTTCAGTTCAGCAAGTTCTGCTACATTTTTTTTTCAGGACATTGATTTCCTTGTACATTTCCTCTTTCAGGTCCTGTATACTTTTCCTCATTTCATCATGATGTCTAGCTGAGTTCTCTTGTATCTCATTCAGTTTCCTTAGAATTATCACTCGAAATTCCTTGTCAGTCATTTCAAGGGCTTCTTGTTCTATAGGATCTAGAGTTTGAGATTTATTAACTTTTGGTGGTGTACTTTCTTGATTTTTTGTATTTCTGGTATCTTTTTTTGGATGTTTATTCATTGTGGCGGGGGGTTTCACAGTCCACCGGTTTGAGACTATTGACTAACTAAGATGTTGCTGTGGTTGCCAATTTGGTATGGCTACCTCCATGACTGCTCTGTTGGCCTCTAGTGCCTTGTGTGTATGGTTGCCTCGGGTCTTGCGCCTCTCTGGGGAGCCACCTCTCTGGTCAGCTTGGACTCTACTGGGCTTCTAGGTCATGGGGTTGTACCGCAGGGTGTGTGGTCTCTGCTGAGCTTCCACTTCCCATTCAGGACTTCTCCCTGTTCCCTGCGCTCTGGCCCGGGCTGTTGGATCACGCAGTCGCGACCCCACAGGGTGTGTGGTTTCTGTCGAGTCTCCGCCTCCCTAGCCAGATGTCTCCCCGCTCTGTGCGCACTGGGCTGGGCTGGTACGTGTCTTCTGCAGCCCTTGTGTATCAGCTGGGCCTTCAAGACCCTGCTCGGCACCGCCTCACCCAGGAAGTCTTCCAGGTTTCTGCTCGTCGCAGACAACCGGTTGCTCTGGGTGCCTTTGTAGCACTGTGTAGATCTTTCTCGGGACTTATCACCTTCCTCCTGGTATTGCGGTTATTTGTGTACTTGTGTTATCTCCCACACCAGAGCGTGAGCTCCTCGGGGGAGGAGCCCGCAGCACACGGTTCACCTTTGAATCCCCCCGGCGTGGACCAAGTCCGGTGCCCGCCCGCAGTCAGCTCTCTGGCAGGTTCAAGCGAACTCGGGAACTCTCCAACCATACTATTCCTGACGAAAAATCGGTTAGGCGTTTTTCCGAACTGGTGGCCGCACAGATGGTATCTGCCTCCCGGTAACAGGAAGTTTACCAGGGGCTGGAGCCCATGGTGCAGTGGAGTGACAGTCGGCCCAGCTCATACTTCCTTGCCATCCTGACGCTGGCTGGGGATGCCCCATGCCACCAGCCCCGCCAGAGAACCGTGGAGGGAGTGGGAGGGGAGGCTGGCCCGCAGGCCCCGGGAAGCCCCGCGCCAGGTCAAGCAAGTGGGAAGGCTCAGTGAGGAGCTGAGCCTGGTGAGGAGGACAGGCTTGGCCTAGCCGGGCCAGAGCCGCCACCACCTGAGAAAATGGAGGCAGCCCCGGGGCCAGTGAGTGGCCTGGTGGGGCAGGCGGAAGCCGGGCGGGCATCCGCCCCCCGAGCCGGGCCGGGCCAGGGGTCACTCACAGGACTGTGTCGGGTCGGGCAGCTCCCTCTCTGCCTCTGCGTTGTCACCGTCCCCGTTCTCGGCCGCCGCCGCCTCGGGCTGCTCACTCGGTCCCGCGGCGTGGCTCGGGCGCTCCCAGGAATCTTCTTTTATGCTGGCCTGAAACCTCGAATCCTGAATAGGGCAGCTGGCTGCCTTCAGTTCGGCCCCAGCCTCCGGGATCCTGGCAGCGTCAACAGCAGCCCCAGCGCCGTGTTCCCTGTTTAGAGACTCGCTTTTGCAGCTAAGAAACATTTCTTTTCCTGCTCCATAGTTCAAAGCTGTTGCCTGTAAATGAGGCAGCCTCTCCTGCCAAGGGCAAAGTGGCGGTCAGCCCCCATGACCGGCCACCAGCAGCGGTCCTCCCTTAAGAGACGGCAAGAGGAAGGTCCACAAGTTTCCCGGCTGCCTAAGGCCCAGTGGCCGCCTTTTCCACCTCAGCTACTCTGCGCCAACCACTGCAGCCACCGCCATCTTACGATCGTGACTATGAAGAAATGTCCCACGATAGGCCGTCTATAAACTGGATGCTGCTAGCATGACTCCGTCCAAGTCCCAAGGCCTCCAAACCAGGGAAGCTGATGGTGTCCTTGGTGTTAATTTCTGGAACCCGAAAGCTGAGGAGTCTCGAGCTCTGATGTCCACAGACAGGAGAGAAGAGTGTATCCAGCTCCAGCAGATTTAGAGAGAGAGAGCTTCACCTCTTTCCTCTGTCTTTTTTTCTCTCTGTCTCTTTTTGGTGGAGACTTTTCCCTCCCACTATTCATGGCTTGGTGTCTCCTCCAAGGAGCTTCTCTGATTAATGCACAGCCACTTACCATCCCATGTATTCTTTGTGTTTCTAGGCATCAGTTGACTGCAAGTAGCTAAGTTCCTGTCACTGAGTTAGTACCTATGCTCTTAGCTTCTTTCTCACTGGCAGTCTTCCCAGCATTTTCTAACAGATTAGCCCTTCTGTACACAGAGAAAGGAAAAAGCAAATTGTAATCAATATTTCTAGTTGGTTAAAGTCAGAAGACTGCTAAAACTATTGGCTGACATGAAGTTTTTGGGTTATTCATATTAGAAATATATCTGTGCTTTTCTTGTCTACCATTGGCATGGCAAAACAAGCCAGCTGCAACAATATATATCTTTTGGGGTAAATGTTATATTAAGGAGATGATTGAGGGTTGGAGTTAGGAGGATGGACTATGGAGCCAGGCTGCCTTGGTTTGAACCCCAGCTCCTTGCATACCTAGCTGTGTGGTCTTGGGCAAGTTATCCTCTTTGTGCCTCAGTTTCCTCAACCACAATATAGAGATCACAGCACCTACCTTGTAGAGTCGTTTTGAGGATTAAATTAGTTAATATATGTAAATCTCTCAGGGCAGTTTATAGTTAGTACTACCCAGGGTTGGCTATTGTTATTATCATCATTATTATTGTATCTCATCTCCAGATTCTCCTCCTTAAACTGTATATTCAATCATTCATCCATTTATACGTTATTATTCTTTTATCCTACAACCATGTGTTGTTTACCTATTATGTGCAAGATTCTATGTTAGCTGCTGGTATATGTCCATGTGTATATGTGCATGTCACTCACATTCTTACAATATACATGTAAAATTACAAACAGCAGTTAAGTGTTAAGAAAGAAATGTATTTGAGTCAAAGAGGGTGGTTGGAAAGGAGAGGGTCTTCCTTAACTTCTGTAGGAGGATCGGGGGGGGGGCCTTTCTGAAGATTGGGCATTTAGGCTGAGACCTGAACGGTCAGAAGGAGCCAGCCATATGAAGATTGGAGGATGAGCAATCCAAGCAGAAGGAACAGAGTGGTCAAAGGCCCTGAGGTAGGAAAGAGCTGGAGTATCTGAGGAACTGAGAAGGGGCCAGCATGGTGGGGAGAGAGTGCATTTAGATCAGGCCTTTTGCGTGAGGGACCCCGAGTGTTTGATGATTCCAAAGATGGGCCTATCTGGATAGGTGGGTGGGTTGGTCTCCAGCCTCCTTGACCTCTGAATGCCAATGGAAGACGTCACCTGCCTTTTGTGCCAAAAACTAGTGGGAAAATGTCAGCTTTGGCAATAGTTTCCTGATTTTCTGCCCCTTTGGTTCTCTGGTCAAGGAGAGCTATTCATGAAGATTATGAATAAAAGACAACCATTGTCCGTGGGCACATGAGCTGACAGAGTAAACAGAGATTATGATGACTTTGGAGCAAGGCCTGTGTCTACATATTTGCCAGAGTCTCAGAAATAAAATACTTTGAATGTACAAGCCCCACCTTCTTTTCTGTCCCAATCCAGGAAGTGTAATTCCAGAGAGATGACAAGGGTCAAAGGTTAAACCTTTCCAAACTTCCCCTGCAAAGAGAGCTTGCTAAGGGAGATGCTGATCAAGATGAAAGACCAGTTCCTGAGAGGGTGAGGGAGGAATCTGAAATGGAACACCACACAGACGAGCACATGCTGTTCCCGAGTTTACAGTGAGATGGGCAGGAGGGTCTCACACCACTGTGCCTCTTCGGGGACGTTCAGAAGAGAATGTCTGAGGAAGAAGGAGGAAGAGCGTGGTGCTGTAGTCTCTCCCTGTGCCCCCTGGACTTCAGTCACCTTTGGCTGTGGGACCTTGGGCAAGTTACTTCCTTCCTCTGATCCTTAATCTTCTCATCTATAAAGTGAAGATGAGAATAATATCAACCTCACAGGACTGCTGTGGGTATTAAATAAGATAAAGTGAATGGTTCAACACTTGGTCCAAAGGAAGCACTGTAAAAGTTAGTGTTCCTCTCTCCCTTTCTCATTCTCCCAGGACGAGGCTCTCAAAGTGTGGCACCCAGACCAGCAGCATTAGCAAGACCTGGGCTGTTGTTAGAAATGCAAATCTTCCAGCCCCAACCCAGACCTATTGAATCAGGAACTATAGGGGCTGGGGCCCAGTAATCTGTGTTTTAATAAGCCCTCCAGGTGATTCTAATTAGGGTTGCCAGATTTAGCAAATAAAAATACAGGATACCTAGTTACATCTGAATTTCAGACAAATAATGAATACTTTTTTTAGTATAAGTATGTCCCATGAAATATTTGGGACATACTTATACTACAAATAGTATTCATTATTTGTCTGAAATGCAGCTTTAACTGGGTGTCTTGTATTCTGATGTATGCCAAAGTTTGAGAACAACTGTGGGAAGACATACCAACAGAGGTGTCTAGCACAGCCCAAAGAAGGGATAGAGAGGAGGCCCTGGGATCTCCTGATATCCCTTAAAGGTGAGGACAGAAGTAGGGATCAGGAAGCCACCACCAGAATTCTGCACATTCTGGGTATTACATGGTCCATTAACAAAGAAAGCGATTAGCTGAGTGCATTTTCCACTTGAGCTATGATGATCCTGCTCCCTCACAGAGAACATGACCACTTTGTCACTTTCAGGAAATTCAGAGCATTCTATAAAATATTTCTTCAGAATAGCATGCCTTTGTGGGGCAAAACCTTTTAAAAGGTTTCTCACATTTATTACCTCATAAAAGCCCAATCACACCCTCGTGGGGTAGGCTTAGAGGGATTCTTATCTTTGGGTTATAGTGGAGGAAAGTGACTGGCTTAAAGTCCCATAGTTTGCTATAGCAGAGCCAAGATTAGAACCAGGTCAGAAGGCTCCCAGGGTGCTTAGAAGGAGGGGAAGGAAGAAAAACATGTCCATGCCATTTAATTGTCCTTTCAGACACAATTATTCATACAGGGCACTTTTTGAAAAAGTCCATTGGCTGCCTGTGATTGTGAAGCTGGGAAGAAATGCATACACCCATTGTCCATTGCCTTGGGCAGGTCTTCACTCCTGGGTTAGCGGGTCTGAGAGTGCAGTGCTCTTACTTTGCACAGAGTGTGGAGTAAAGATAAAATTAATGTGTAAACTTGAGCCATTTTCTTCCTGTGGGCTATACTTTCATTTTCATTTGAAAATAACAAGGTTGACTTTAATTATTTCCAAGGTAATTCTAGCTCTAACTTCAGATGAGCTGGGTTAAGATGTGTATTTTCTATTTCCTGTCACACAAAACATAATTGTAGTTAGCATTCAATGACGTTTTCATGTCTCTTTTTACATCCCCCTAAACATATAACTTACCTGCCTGCTTCCTTCTCAGTTCTTGGGCTCTGCCAGTGAATCTGACATATCTCTGGAATTATTGTCCTTTATGTTTAAGAATTGCTTTCTGATGATAAAATTACACAAACTCATTGTGAAAAAATTGGAGAAGTATAAAAAAAGTTAAAAAAAAAAGCACTTATTGTTTTCTCTTCCAAAGATAACCACTGTTTGATTTGGATATATTTCCATCAACATATGCATACACACACAGGCATATATTTGAACATTTTGGAGATCATATGGTGTATATGTTTGCACATGATTATTTTTTTGACATTTTATCGTGAGTATCTCTCCATGTCATAACAAATTCTTCAAAGCTGTAATTTTAATCGCTGTATAATATTCCATAATAAGTATGAACCTTAATTTATCCAATTGTTTTCCTATTGTTGGGCAGTTATCTTGTTTCCAACTTTCCTCTATTGTAAATAATGTGGCAATGAACCTACTAATGAAATCCTTATATATGTCTTTGTCTGAATCTCTGATAATGTGCTTAAGATAGAATTCTAAAAATAGGATCATGTAGTGGAAGGAGATGAACTTTTAAATGATTTTGATGTGTACCAGCAAACTGTTTTCCAGAAAGATTGTATCAATTTAGATCAATTTAGAAATTTACATTTCTACCAGAAATATGTGGGAAAGCCTATTTGCTTGCCAACACCAAGTATCATCTTTAAAATTTTTTGCTTGTTTGAAGGACTAACCCACAAAGTCAGATCTCCCTTTTGGTCTTGTTCTTACTTATACTGAGCATACAGGTCACCTGATTGATATCTCACAGAGACTTTTCATAGTCTCTAGTACATGTGCCCTGCTGTCCTTATGGGCTTTATGTAGGTCTGGAAGGCCAGGTTTGTTGCCTCTTGCTCAGGATAGAGTGGTCCTTGGCATGGGCCTATGAAGCATCCATGTAGCCAGTAGTAACAAATATAACTCTAAGGCATTTTGTCACCATGATTTTTGTTGTTTCCCCAAGAGAAGCATTCAGGGATTTGATATCACCCACTCACTTAGCAGAGTCCTTGCCATGTATAAGGAAGATACTGTGCTAACTGGAAGCAGAAATGCTCTTTGAAGGCTAGAAGATATTTGGGGTACCACATTTGTTCAGAAGAAGTTACCAACATGGGATGTGACCAGGAGAGTGGAACAGGTAACATGTGGGGTGAGAGATTAGAGGAGGGAGAGATCAGCTGTGCATGGTGTCAGCTGAGAGATGGACCTGGCTTTATCTTGAAGACTGGAGCAGTGTTTTGGTAGGCAGAGCTCCATGGAGAGGGAATTCCAGGAAGAGAAAAATGGCATAAACAAAAGCAGGAGGCAGGAGAGCACAGAGCATGTCTAGAAGACTGAGTCTGTGATTTTGCCAGCGTGTAGGGTACATGACAGAGCATGGCAAGGCTGCTGGGGTTGGAAAAGTAGGATTGGCTGGATTACAGAGAGCCTTGAAATTTCATGCCACAGCAGAGGGACAGAGGAGTTATCTGGTTGACAATCTCTGTTGTCTCTGGTGGTTGGGATCACCTTCTGGGAACTCTTATCATTCCATCTCTTGGGGGGATAAATTGTGTGTGGAAGAATTTCCCACAAAGCCTTTAAGTGGCTTCAGAGAATTTCCATTTGAAATGTCTCAATAACTTTGCTGTGGCCTGAGGATATTCTGGAAATCTTTATTCTACTGAGCCACCAGTTTTGTGGTCTCATTGGTGAGATGGGTCAAAGCTTCTTCCAGCTTATGTGCCATATGTTGGCATGTGATTGAATCAACAGCATCTCCCACTGGGCAGTATGAATGCCATGGTAACAGACCTTTAAAACTCTGGGGACTAAGCAGGGGATTTTGGAGAGAGCCTCTTTCATCCCGAATTTTTTGTTCTCCAGAGCTTAGCATTGTAATTGTATAGTTAGTGACTGTGCTCCTGCTTCTGAAGAGAGGTCAAAACAAGTTTAAGGAGGAAATAAGGACTTTCAACACAGTCTAGGGCAGCCTTCTCAAACTTTATTGTGCATGAGAATTACCTGGAGAGCCTATTACTCTGATTTAGTAGGTCTGGGTGCCGACTGAGGATTTGCATTTCTCACAAGCTCCCAGATAAAGCTGATATTACTGGCCTGCAGAATGCTCTGTGAGTAGGATTGGTTCTGGGACCTCATTTCAAGGGCTGACTTAAGCACTGAAGGAATGATCATTAGTGTAATGTCTATCTTCAGTTCAAGAGATAGATGCAATCCTTGCTAGCTTCTGACTTCTAACACTAATAGAAGAGGAATGATTTGATCTGATTTTTTCCTTTATGGCTTAAGTAGTTTTCCCTTTAGAGAAGACTCATGGGAAAACAACAAATTTCTGCCAAACCTAGGAGGAGTTGAAGAGAAAAAAATTTAGGTGATGGAGCCCCTGTCTTGTTAAGGCAAACCAAATTGGTCTTATCAGGAATCTCAATTGCAATGAGAGGAAATCTGTTCTTGTTAAGTGTTCCAAATAAGGTAGAGGCAGATTCTCTGATAGTGACAGGAATTAGAGAGACTGGCCCAGGTCCTTACTACTGCTAAGGACCCCTAGCCAAGTGACAGGTTTAAAAGAGGATTTGAAGCCAGATGATGTTAAAACCAGACAGGAAGTCAAGAAGGGTGGCCTGCTCCACTCTGGACAGCTCATGTCTGGAATAGTCTATTCGGATCTGAGGCCCACTTGGGGACAGAGAGGGGGCTCAGAGCTGCAGACAGCAACAAGGGTGATGATATTCCAGCCCATGTCCGGTAAGGAACAGACATACGAGAAGAAGAAACAGCCTGGAGAAGATTTAAGGGGGGTACCACCCCTGTCCTCAGATATTGGAAGAACTAGCTTACAGAAGAGAGATTTGACTTGTTCTGTATGACTCTAGAGGATGGAAGTAGGACTAATGGGTAGATTTCAGCTCAAAGTAAAGAAGGACTTTTTAACAATTAGAGTTGTCCAACCACGGATTCAGCTGCCTTGTAAGGTGGGGAGTTCTCTGTCACTGGAGGTGTACAGTCAGAAGCTGTCACTTTGAGGTGTTGCACAGAGGACTCAAGCTGAGACGTCTGTGGACCCATCCAACTCTGGAAGACTCTATGATTCTATAATTTCTCCATATAAATCTCCCCTCCTGCCAACCTTCTAAGATAGGAAATTTAGGCAGTAAAATGTGATCATGAATTTCCTAAAGGCAATCCCCCCCCCAGTCTTTTTGCCTTTTATTATGTGACATTATGTTATTTTCCCAAGTACTATGCTCTCAATCCTGTTGGGTTTGGTCAGGCCCAGCTCATCTTGCACAGTGACAGCAAAATATCTACTTGTGATGACTTTTTTAGCCCCGTCAGGGGATGAGGAGGGCTTGGAAAGAAGTTAGTCAGAAATATGGTCAAGCTGGAGAAATTTTAGATAAAGTCTAAAACCCTGAATTCAGAGGGAGTGTGGGAAGAAATTACAGAGAAGGACATGGTGATGATTCATGTCACTGGGTCACTCCCCGGATGGGTTCTGATTCCCAAATGGGCATGAGTGTGGGTGAGAAGTGGACAGAGAGAGTGTTTGGGAAATCAGTGTGACGAAAGTGTTGTTCATGAGCTCCAGCGAGAGGAGGGGCAGAGGAGTGTAGGTGATAAAGCGGTGCTGTCTGTCTTAGTCTGCTCAAGCTGCCATAACAAAATACCACAGACCGGGTAGCTTAAACAATGGAAATTTATTTTTTCAAAGTTCTGCAGGCTAGAAGTCCCAGATCAAGGTGCTGTTGGGGTTGGTTCTTGGTGAAGCCTCTTTTCCTGGTTTCTAGACAGTTGTCTTTTCTCTGTGTCCTCATATGGCCTCTTCATTGTGTGTGTGTGTGTGGGGGGGGGGTAAGATAAAGAGAGATCTCTGGTATCTCTTCCTCTTCTTATAAGGACACCAGTCCATTGCTTCTCGGCCTTTTTGCTAAGATCAAGTGTAGTATCTGTTTTTATCAGTTTAATAAGGACACCAGTCCTATCAGATTGGGGCCCCACCCTTATGACCTCATTTAACCTTTTTATCTCCCTAAAGGCCCTGTCTCCAAATACAATCACATTGGAGGTTAGGGCTTCAACATATGAATTTTTTTGTTGTTGGTGGTGGTGGAATAAGAAGTCAGCTTTTACTCAGGAATACCAATGACCTGAGGAGAGATGTCAGGCAAATCCATTTTTCCAGTAAACCTGAAGGACAATGGCCAGACTAAAACCATCTCAAAGACTCAGATTTACTGAGGAGTTTTTAAAGAGGGGGTTGAGGGAATGGAGCGTGGGAAATGAAAAGGAGGGAGGGGACATGATCTGTGAAGGCTCCGAGCAAGGAGCCAGATCCAAGTTCTTGCCAAGGCTCCATCTGGTTTCTGTTCCCATCCTTGATGTTTTCTTAGGGTCCTGCTGGATTTTGATGAACTTTGGGGTGGAATCGGTATAGCTTTATTGATATCTTCTTTGGTTTCCTGGGATCTGGATAGTATGTGTCTCGTGGCAAGTTTGCAATTCCAGGCTAACATTAATTCTTTCATACAATTGCCTCCCTACTCTTGAGTTACTTCAGTTCATGTTCTCTGTTTTCTGCAGTAAATCATTCAGAAAACTTTTCAGGGAAGGTTCTTGGTTGACATACTCTCTTAACTTCTGCATATTTGAGAATGTCTTCTAGTTTCCTTTGTATAGAAATGATAACTTGGCAGGGTATATAATTCTTGGCTCAAAACTATTTTCCCTTAAAACTCTGTAGATATTGTTCCATTATCTTATGGCATTTAGAGTTGCAAGAGAAAAATCTAAGGTCAGTCTGAGTTATGCCCTGTTATAGGTAACTTGCTTTCTCTGTCTGGCTACTTGTAGAATTTTTTCTTTATCCTTGAAATTTAAAAATGTCACCAGAATATATGTAGGTGTTGCTTTCTTTTCATTGAATTTTAAAGGTACCCTGTGTACTTTTTCCATTTGTAGATCTAATGTGTTCTTCAACTATGGAAATTTTCTTCAATTAGCCCCTTAATTACTGTTTCAGCTCCATTTGCTTTGTCCTCTGTTTCAGGTATTCCTATTATGTGTACATTGTGTCTCCTGGACCGACCCTCTTGGTCTCTTTTTTTCTCATCTTGATTTCTTTTCCCTTTCCTCTGCATTCTGTGAGATTTTCTCTGTTTTGCATTTACTTCAGTGATTTGATTTTGTGGAGAATCCACCTTGTAACCTCACTTTATTAACTCTCTCAACTCCGTGATACATTGCAAGCTCTCTGCCCATCCCTTCTCTAACACTGTGGATAGTTTGTCAAACTCCCTTGTTATACAATTCCTAAACCTTTCTATAGTTTCTATTTCCTGTGCTACATCCA
Source organism: Cynocephalus volans (assembly GCF_027409185.1). Lineage (NCBI taxonomy): Eukaryota > Metazoa > Chordata > Mammalia > Dermoptera > Cynocephalidae > Cynocephalus > Cynocephalus volans. The sequence goes on from NC_084461.1 coordinate 206,499,884, forward strand.
TTTCAAGAGGAGGCATTTTCTAGATTACTTAGCTCTGTTCCTTTCTTCTGAATTGCAGTATTATGACCTTTTCAATAGCTCTTCTTAGCAAAGAGGACCAAAAATGAAGATTATGGGCTCAACACATGAATTTTGCAGGGAGGACACAATTCAGTCTGTAACAGTGTCCATTGTGGCTCTTGTGAATTGTCTTTGAGAGTGAAATAATTGTCCTCTTGGGAGGAAATGGGAGAGAATGGTTACCAATTGAGGGTCATTCTGAGTGGCCAGCCATTACTGATTCATTATGTCACTGAACTTTTGCACAACACTTTCATGAGAGAAGGTGGGAGCTCACAGATGTGTGATCACCCAGATAGCAAGAGGTCAAGAAAGCATTCAAACTCAAATTTTTAAGCTCATGCTGTCTTCACACTGGAGGGAAATTTACCGTGAAATCTTGCTGAATTCCTGGGACTATGTGTTCAAGCCAAGCTGTGGGCGCTTGGCAGGCCCTTTAGGGTGTTCAGGAGGGTCTCCGAATAGGGCAGTGATATGACCACAGTTGTGCTGTGGGGAGGTAACTGGCCATGGGAGTGGGTGGGGGTGACTGATAGGAGGGAGAGACTAGACATCATCTAGAAGCTTGTTGTATATAATGACAGGCAGCACAAAGGCAATACAGATGTCCACAACATTGTGAAGTCAGAGTCAGGGTTTTGGTAAATGATTGAGGGGCAGGTCATGGGGTCGAGAGAGGGAGTTCAGAATGAGGCTAAGGTGGTGCCCCTAACAGAAATGAACCGAACCTGGCCCAGGACATTCTGGTACCATCAAATCGCTCCTGGCCCCCTTCCATACTCTTCTCAGCTGGTGAGGGGTGATGGACCTCAGGACAGCCTGAGATTGCTTAAAGTCCGATGTCTTCCTTTGGAGGGGATATTGGAGAGGACTTCTGGAATTTAAGATTAATCTAATGCAGTTAATAATTTCTGGTAATTATGTCCTTAATAGTACACTATTAGGCTTAATAATTTACCAAGTGAGAGGTGATAAATGAAAATGGGTCAGGACAGGTGGGCCACTTGCTGAAGGGAAATTTTGATTAAAAGTGGACTCTTATCCCCTGCAAGCTTTGAGCAGAAACAGGTGGACATCTCATTTCCCCTAGTTTTCTGTTTTAAATGGACGGTATTCACACAGTTACTCAAGTCCCAAATCTAGGGGTTACCCTTGATTACTCTTTTCCTCATTTCCAATGTCTAATCCATTCATAAAGCCTGTTGACTTTGTTTCTACAACTTACTCCCAATCTCTAATTTGTCTTTGTCTCTACTGCTACCACCTTAGTCCAAGCTGCCATCCTCTCACCTAGAGGCAGTGATAACCTCCCACCTGGTTTCTGTTCTCTCCCTTGCCCCCAATACTACACCCTCCACATAATTTAGAGCAATCTTTAAAAGAAATGAGATCCTGCTTCCTCCCTGCTTAAAACATTCTAGTGACTTCCCATCACGCTAAGAGTAAAACCCACTCTTCCTATCCTGGCTTCCTAGAATCTATGTGACTCCACCCTCCCGACTTTCCAGCCTCCTCTCAGGCCATTCTCCTGCCTTCCAGCACTTTCCAGCCACTCTGGCTTTCTTTCTGCTTCACCACATGCATGTCTTTCCTGCTCAGAGGGTCTTTGCTTTGTTGGCATGCTTTCCCTCCGATCTCTGCATGGTTGGCTCCTTTTTTCACTCAGATCTTGGCTTGAAGGTTTGAGTTATAATAATAATTCTCTAAAATTAGAGAAGAATCTAACCACTCTATCAAACTTTATTCTCTTCACAGCACTTACCATTCTCTGATCTTTCTTTTTGTTGTTTATTTATGTTGACTGTGTTTGAATATAAACAGCTGATTCCCCAGAGTCTAGAATGTTTGGCACATTTAGTAGATGCTAAGTTAATATTTGTTGAGAGAATGAATGAGTGCACTTACACCGCTGTCTCTTCCTCATCATTCTGAGAACTCCTTCCACCCAGGCCTTCAGCAATCTCCCTCTTCTCTGATTTAGTATTTGGCAGGAGCACCAGCTGCCTTATATTGGGACAGGGCTGGTATTTTTAGGACAGTTTCTTGGCGTAATCTGTCTTTTGGGAGATAGATGTTTTGGTCCAGAATTGGACTATCTTAGGGACATTAGACAAATAACTGCAAGCCTCCACCATGTGCTAAGCAAGAATGGTAATAATTATACTTGTTTGGTACTTATCAAATGCTGCTGTACCTTCTTCTCTGGAGTATAGAAGGACTCGAGAACTTTCTGGAGTTCTTTTGGCTCACAGATGGAGTTGACCTGATGGCATAGCATATTGGTCAGTGCAAGATCCCTTTCTTGTTTTCACTGCTATTTTTTTCTTTGTCTCCATTCACAGTCCCATTATCCTTTCCTCTTCCAGTCTTCCTCTCTTGGGTATTTAATATATATCTTTCCAATCTGTTTTCTAATCTGTATACTTAGACATATGTGTCTCCTTGAAAAATTCAGTATTTTGTGCATGTGTCTATGTAGTCTCTTTGTAAAAATATTTTAAAAAATAAAAATACTATATGGATTTAGAGAATTATTATTATTAGTTTCATCTCTTGTTACTTGGGAGTACATAGAATCATATAATTTAATAGTTAAGAATCACTGGGAAATCACTGGCTCTGTGCCCCTCCCAGTTTGACAAGATGACTGAGGCCCAGAGGTTTTCTTTTAAATGATTCTTTTCTAGAAAGTTGCCTGTATTTACTGAGAGCCTGTATTGGGCCAGGCCGTAAGCCACCAGGCATGCTGGAGGATATGGAGCTGAATGGCCCAGGCCTGTCCCTGAGTAGACAGCCTCGCAGGAGACTTTCAGTAGAGGCCCAGCAGGCTGTGGAGCTTCCCGTGTCTTCTTCACTATTGCGCGTTGGTCTCACAAAAGACTCATGGATCATCTGCTTTGGGAATACCTCCCACTGCTTCTTCCCTAATCATCTCCTTTTCATCATCCCCATTTCCCAAGTCCCCACATCTGCCTTCTGAACCAGCTATTCGGACAGACTCCAGCACAGTAGAGTTCCTGCACCACCTCTGCTCTTTCCTGTCCTTCTCTTGGCTGACATGTCCCTTCTCTCTTTGTCCTACTCTGAGTGTCCTGGTTGAGTCTAGAGTCTGCACCTGAATTTATTTTTGTGTTTCCAGATTGGTGCCTCCCTCTTCGCCAGTAACATTGGAAGTGGCCACTTTGTGGGACTGGCTGGGACAGGAGCAGCTTCAGGCATTGCCATGGGAGGCTTTGAATGGAACGTGAGTAACGACAGAGCCACTGTGTCCTGGGACTGGAGGGAGCATTAGCAGTCAGCCAGGTCAATCTATGCTCAGAGGAGCGCTGGGTGTTAGGAAACTCCTCAGAGCTGCCCAGGTGTAGGTGGATGAGGGGCATGGCTTCAGGAGCCCCAGCATCCACCAGAGCAGCATGAGAAAACCACTGATATGACAGTCGTTCTCTTTCCCCTTAGTGTTAGAAAGCCAAGCCCCCCAGTATCCTTCTAGTCACATTGCAGATTTGGACTGCTAATCACCAGATTTCCATAATAATAATAATTATTATTATTATAAAATCTCTCTGAATGGTATTTTAACTCCTTGTAACCAGGGAAGAGGCAAGGGAGAACTCAGTGCCCTGGCTAGGGCCTAGGGCTGTGATATTAGTGGGTTACCTCCTGGGATCCCCTCGGCTATTGCCCAACTACTGTTTCCCTGGGCCTACTGGGCAGCAAAGGCCGCCTCCAGTCTCTAATGGCCACCAAGGGAGTTGTCGTCAGAGCTAAAAAGAGCAAATACTGGGTGATTTTTCTGCAACAGCTAAGAGGCCCTTCAGGCGGCAGGCGTGGGCTAAGCTTTCTTCTAGTTTGAATCCACCTCTTGTTTTGATTTCAGGCCCTGGTTTTGGTGGTTGTACTGGGCTGGGTGTTTGTCCCCATTTACATTAAGGCTGGGGTAAGTATCTGTTCTGTTATTCCATTTCTTGCTGGCAAACATATATGTGAGCTTGGTGCTCCTGGAGAGCAGAGGTGACTTTATGGTACAAATGTCAGAGAAGACCTGTGGGTTGGCTTTTGCTCCCAGGTCATAAAGTTTCTGACTGCCAGCAGGGGCATTAAACAGATCCACTAGGTTGGATCTGATGGCTTTTGTCAGTCCATGCTCATGACTTTCCCTCTAGGAAGCTCCCCTAAGCAACCTCACTCAATTCAACTCTCTGAAGCATCATGTTTCCTCACTCTTGGTGTGTACTTGCACTGCACTGCCATGCACTGCTCTTAACATAGAACTGACTCTAGCCTCTGCCCCTGGAAAAGAAGCAGCTTGAGAAAAAGAACTTTATTTTGCCTTCATTTACATACATCAGCAGCTCTTGTTTGCTGAGCATGCAGCTTGTACTCAACTATCAAATGCATGCTTGGTTTCCTGACTATGTCTCTCTGTCATTTTGCATAGGGCAGCTTTGGTATCATCTGTTCAGTGAGATATAATGAACACCTATTATGTGTAAGTCTATACTGTAGGAGATAAAAGCAATATAGGAGAAACACAGGGCAGATTCTGCATCTTTTCAAGGCTCACAGTTTATTGGTGACACATGTCTGGTCCCAGGAGACAATGGGCTCATGGTTGAGGGAGCAAGAAAAGAAGCGTGGTTGGAATTTGCAGAAAGGAACTGGGAGAACAGTTGGGCAGGCCTCCAGCTGCAATCATTAACCCTGCCTGTGTGAAGAGCATCATGAAGCCTGGCCAGCTTGTTTGGTGCACTGCAAAGATGCCACCATTGTTACAATGTCTTGTTTGCAGTAGGTGCTCTGTATAGTAATGAAAAAAAAAAAAAATATATATATTCCCTCCTACTCTAGGGCAAGGATCTGCCTCCTTAGTTATGCCTAGTCATGTGTCCATTCAAAAACAGGTGTTTATTGATCATCTTCTATGTGCTGGGATAACACCTAGCTACTCCTATAGCAGTGGGGCAGGTGGGATTACAACAAGGAAATGGCTGGCAGTCAGGGGCCATCTTTCCACCTTGCAGACTTCTGTGGCCAATGATGGTTATAAATCCTTGAGCATACTTCCGTGGCTCTAACATCAGGGTGGATCTCATTTCTCTGCCTGTTCTGGGCCCTCTGGTCTCTCTCGCTGGCAGTGACCTCTCTTGCATCCCATGCAGGTGGTGACAATGCCAGAGTACCTGCAGAAGCGGTTCGGAGGCAAGCGGATCCAGATCTACCTTTCCCTTTTGTCCCTGTTGCTCTACATTTTTACCAAGATTTCGGTGAGTCCACTGCTCTGGGGGCTGGGCACTGGCTGTCTCAGTAGCTGCTCACTCTCACTTCCCAGCACATGCTGCCGCACCAAGATGCAGCTCTATATGTTTCTATTAACTCAGTCCCTTAAGCCTTCTTGCTTCTTGGGGTAAAGTCCTATTTCACGCATCAAGGAACCACGGGAGTTCAATGGAACTCCTTGTCCTCCACTGTGGTGCAGGTTGAAAACATAAACAGGTTTAAGAAGGCTCAGGGAAAGCTGTTTTTGAAAGAAGATTAGAAGGGAGTTAGGGATAGAACCACCATATGATCCAGCAATCCCACTACTGGGTGCGTATCCAAAGGAAACAAAATCAGTATGTTGAAGAGATATCTGCACACCCATTTTAGTTGCAACATTATTCATAATAGCCAAAATGTGGAATCAACCCAAGTGCCCGTCAATGGATGAATGGATAAAGAAAATGTGGTATATATACACAATGGAATACTATTCAGTCATTAAAAGAATTAAATCCTGTCATTTGCCACAATATGGATGAACCTGGAGGATGTTATGTTAAGTGGAAAAAGCCAGACATGGAAAGACAAATACAGCATGACCTCACTTACTTGTGAAATCTGAAAAAGTTGAACTCATAGTAGCAGAGAGTAGAATGGTGGTCACCAGGGACTGGGGAGATGTTGGTCAAAGGATACAAAATTTCAGTTAGATAAGAATAAGTTCAAGAGATCTATTGTATATCATGGTGACTACAGTTAATAACAATGTATTGTATTTGAAAATCTCTAGGAAAGATTTTGTGTTTTCACCATAAAAAAATGATATGTGAAGTAATGCTTATGTTAATTAGCTTGACTGAGCCATCTCACAATGTACACATATTTAAAAACATCATGTTGAACATGATATGTATATACAATTTTTATTTCTCAATTTAAAAAAAAGGGGGAATTAGAAATATCTAAGGACTGGCTCCAACCTTAGAGGCAGCCATGGGACTTGGTGCCCTGTCAGGGTCAAAATTTGACTCCATCTGACATTTCTGATGCACTTAAACATGGACATCAGTGCCAACTCTGTAAGGGACTACTGACATTCTGTCTTCTTTTATGGACAGGGAAATGAAAACCCTGGGGATGGAAAGTACTCAGGATCCTGAATCAGGAGTAGAACCCAGGCTTCTGACTCTTACTTCACTGTCCTTTTCCCTGCATGAGGCTCCCTGTGTTCACTTGAGATCAGCTCCCTGGGCTGCTAGTTGCTAACCCTTTAGGGGATTTTTACTGTCTCTGAACCCAACCACGGGGTTGCTCTCCTACCAACCTATTCTCCTTGCCAATCTGGAGCAGCAGTCCCCATTTTGCAGAGCTGAGATTTCTCAGAAACTGGCTGGCCACTGGGGTGCCTTTGAAAGCTGAGCAGAGCTCTTGGCTGACCTACTGGAGCAAGCCTTGTATTCCTTCTTTCCTTCATTTTTTCTTCCTTGAAAGTGTTCAAGTCAATTCCTCATGATGGCAAGACAAAACAAAGCGGGAACCCCCCCCCCTCAGGAAACCATCAAAATTCTTTTCTTTTTCGAAAGCAGTCGCTCTTTATCTAACTAAGCAGATTGCAAAAACAATCACGGCAGACACCTTAGTTCATCTTTCTAATAAGCCCGTTGATTTGATCTTCCCTGTTGCTAGCATCTCCACCTTCCACAAAATGAGTGGTCGTCTTCTTCATCCCACCCCATGGAGAAGATAATTTGAAGGGCCACAGGAAGTTACTCGCTTCTTTGAAGTGCTTTCCAACAGTATAGATCTCATGAATCAGATCCTCCATGCAGATGATGCCATATTTACTAAGAGATTGGGCAATCAAAGTGTTATCTATCAAGGCAATTTGCTTCTTATTGATTTTGCCATAACCATGCTTTGTAGATTAGTTTATTTACTGACTTCAGGTTTGGGTACCCACAAGCAATATATGGTTTCACAATCCTCAGCATGTTAATTGAAGCCTTGTTGAGCTTAACAAAGGTGCCATTGAAGATCTGGCAAAGGAAAAGAAGCTGCAACACTTTTCAGACCTTTGGGCTCACACTTGATACCTCTAATCTTGATGACAATTACCAATTTGGGTTCTGCAGGTGCATAGAAGTTAACAGTTTTTCTTCCATCCTAGCCATATGAATCTCAGTTCTGTACATCTGCCTATATTCCTGTGATAGTGCTTAGCTTTTTCATAGATAAGCTTCTTCCTTGTCTTTTGAAGCATCTTTAGGGCAAACTTCTTCCTCTGGCGCTTGATCTTCAGCTCTGTGAAGTTCCTTCACTTTTTCTTAAGGGTTTCTGTCACAGCAGGAGCCTTCTTTTCCTTCTCGTTGACACCCTTCATGGTTCCAAAAGATGGTAGGAGGAGAAAAGTTTTCATGTAAGTTTTGGTCGGCATTTTTCTTTCCCTAAGATGAATGTCAGTCTGATAAAGATTAAAACAACAGTGGGGGAAAAAAAAAAAGAGAGAAAGAAAGAAAATGTGAATGATAAAGAATAAGAAAGAAAAAAGGATCTTGGTAAGAAAACTACCTAGGAAAACAATTGGAAGAAGCTGGGTTCCTGGTCTGTTCTACTGCTCACTAGCAGGTGACCTGGGGAAGATGGCATAAGCTTTCCAGAACTTAGCTTCCTCCTGAGTAAGGGAAGGATAATAATTCCTACCTAGCCGAACTCACTGGGTGGTGGTGAGGATCAAGTGAATTTATTTGAAAACATAAAGTGTTATTGAGATGTTAGATATTATGATGAGGAACATGGCCAGTCAAGAACCTTCAACACTCTATGAGAAGCTCCTTGAGCTGCAGTAGGACAGAGAGAAGTGACATTTTCTGATATCACTCAGGGAGTGGCTCCAACTTTCTCCCTTAGCCAGTAGTTATAAAGTGCTCATAGCTCTGTCAAAAGGGTTATCTCATTAGCTATGTTCAGTTTTCTTCCCTTTTCTTGTCCTCCCTTATCCAGCACCAAAGGTGAGATTGGACCAATTTCAGTATCTTGCAAAAGATCTGTCCTGGCTGAGATCTGAGTTGGATTGGAACTGAACTGAGCATTTTCCTCTAGCTAGGTAGGGTGCTGAAAGGACAGTTGCTAGTACTTTTATTTTCCTGATTACTTAAGGCTGAGACAACAGCAATATTAAGTAACATCTGCATTTTTTAATGGAAAATTTCAAACATACCTACACAGAGACAGGATAGTATAATGTGCACTCATGGACCTAATACTGATCACTTCGCTTTAACAATTATCAATATTATGCCATTCTTGACTCCTCTATCCCCTTTCACTTTTTTTCCAGCAATATGTTAAATTAAATCCCAGATCATTTCACTATTATCATTTCACTATAAATTCTTCAGAATGCACCTTTGACTTTTTAAAAACATAAACTTTGTGCTTTGATCACATCTAACAAAATTTACAGTAATTTCTCAACTTCGATAATTTGATACCTGGTTCATATCCACATTTCCCTAATTATCTCAAAAATGTTCTTTTACTTACAGATAGTTTATTTAAATCGGGATCCAAAGTCCATACATTGCACTTGGTTGTTCTTTCTTTAAAGGAATTATATATGTACAAGCCTTCAGCCTACCACAGTTATTTTTCCCTTTTATGTATTACCTTTCTGTCCTGGCCTGCATGCACAAACTTTTTTTTTTGATTGGGTAGTTTGTCTTTTTATTGTTCAGTTTAAAAGTTCCTTATATATTGTGAATATCAGATATATGAGTTACAAATATTTTCTCCCATTTTGTAGGTTGTCTTTTCACTTTCTTTATAGTATCCTTTGATGTACAAAGGTTTGAAATCTAGGTGAAGTTTAATTTTTCTATTTTGTCTTTTGTTGCTCATGCTTTTGGTGTCATTTCTAAGAATCCATTGGCAAATCCAAAGTTATGAAGATTTACCCTCATGTTTTCTCTTAGGAGTTTTAGCTCTTATGTTTAGGGCTTTGATCCGTTTTGAGATAATTTTTGTGTATGGTGTGAGGTAGGGGTCTCACTTTATTCTTTTGCATGTGGATTTCCAGTTCTCCCATTACCATTTGTTGAAAAGACGATTGTCTCCCCATTGAATGGTCTCATACATAAGCTTTTACACAACTCAGTGAAAACATGCTCACATTGATAAGGCCAATAGGGTTTTGTCTTGGAGTTGGGACTGACACCCCAATAGTGTTCCCTCCTTGCGCAGCTTCCTGACTTCCACTGCTACTGCCCTTGACCTGTGCCTTTGTGTTTTATCCATTCACATGATGATTCTGCTTCTTCATTTTCTCCTCCTCTCCTTCAGGTTAGTTTTTAGTTACAAGATGAAGACCCTGGGCTTTCCATTCTTATTTCATTAGATAATCGGTGTGCAGAGCCTAGACTGGGAAGGGCTGGGAGGGCTGGAGAAGTCAGGCCTTGGTTTCCCGAGGGAGGGAAAGACATTGATCTAAGAGAGAAGAGATGTAAGTGGGAGGGTTGGGAGGTCACACTGGAAGGAGTGGGAGGTTGGTGAGATAATTGTCCCTTGGTTCAGCTTGTGAGGTGGCATCTGTGTAATGAGCATGTAGAGGAGGGCACGGGGTTTCCCCTTCTTGGAAACAAGCATTCTCAAAGTCCACAGTTCAAGCGGGTGAAAGTCTGTTGACTGCAGTTGCCATGGAAAGGGCACTCTGCCCTCAGAGCTGTTGTAGGGGTAGTCATATAAATAGACTAAGCGCCCAACCTCTCTCCCTGCCTTTTCTGTGGCCTCATCTATTTTTCAGGTTACTGATTAAACCTCCTTGGACTTGGGAGCCCCTACAGGTAGCTGAGGGGCAACCTCCTTCCACTCAGATCCTGAAGGGGCACATCCCCCAGCAGTCAGCTTTTTCTAAATGTTGCTTTTGAATTGTACACAGTATAGACTGCTCCCACTCTGTGAGATTTCTGGGGCTCTCTACTGGAGGCCCTGACCAAGGTTGTACTTGTTCCACCCATTGCCTAAGGCCAGCGATCCCTTGACAAATGCATACGAAGGATGGTAGCTGCCTTTTGTTTAGTGCCAGTCTCTCATTTGGTCTCCACTAAAGGCTTCACTTACTCCATTTCCAGTTCTCATAAGAGTACTACATGGGTAAGGATTTCTATTTTATTTTCCACTTCACGGACGAGAAAACTGAGCCTTAGAGAATTTAAGTAATTTGCCCCAGATCACACAGCTAGTATATGGCAAAGCCAGGATTGTAACCAGGGTTTTTCTATCCCTAAGTCTGTGTTCTCTTCACAGTTCTGCACTGTGTTTGCATGGGATGAAGGTATGAATAAGAAAATGGGGTAGATCATCTAGTCCTATGTTCTATGCTCTCATTTTACAGATGGGGAAACTGAGGTCCAGAGAGGGAAAGGGACTTTGTGGGGTTAAACAGGAGCAGAAACAGGATGAGAAGCAGGTTTCCTGACTCTAAATTCAAGCTCTTTGGCGTTATGTCCTCCCTGCCTTCTAACGCTCTCATTCCTCCAGTACAGAGTTCAAATTTAAGACCTGGGGAAAAATTAAGAGAGACAGTTGAATGAGCCTCACAATATAAATGAATTTCTGAGAGTAGGGTTTGAGAGAACTGTGAGGAGAGAACATCAGCGACACAATAGGTGTGTGAAGGATCTGAAGGAGGGACACCTATGTAGAGGGAAGGTAGAGAGGGATGCAGCAGGCAAGGCTTTGCTTTCGTAAGTTTGGCTGGCTGGCTCCCCATGAGTCATAGAGAATGAAAATTTTAAAGAATTACACTGATGTCAACTGTCCCCACTAGGAGCTCATATCAAGATACACAGGAGTGCAAGGCTCACAGACAGAAGAAAAGAACAGTTATTTAACAAAATACAGTAGAAAGGTATTTATATTGCACACAAAGGTTCATCGATTTTGTTGGGTGTGTGGGGAAGCACAGATGGTTTGTGTTGGGTGAGAAGAGAGGAGGGATGGCCTTGTGAGATCCATGTCCAGACAGGGAACAACCAGGGACCTGCCAGAAAGGCCCAGGGAGGACGTAGTGATCCAGGGGGTGTGTGACTGATGAGAGAGAGGAAGCAAAAGGGCATTGCAGGTGCAGGACACTGGGCAGCCATGGTGTGGAGCCTTGGCTGTGGCTGCCATCTTATTGATTGTCCCTCTTCTAACTCCTGAATTTTATTGACTCCCTCGAGCACCCTACCTTATCAAGTTCTGGGAAGCATTCTGTTCTGTAAAATTTCCTGACATTGTGTATCTTATTAAAATGTGCACAATCACTTGAGATAAAGCCTCAGATTTTATGATTACGTGTGATGTCCAAATGTCCCCATTTGTATTTCCTGGGGTTATTACAGATCACAACTGCAGTAAGCTTTTACAGCACCTCCACTGTCCATTTTGGATCCTTGGGTCAAAATAGGAGATTTGGCTTTTGCTCAGGGATTTAATGCTCATTACCTGGGCCATTCGCTTTAACAAATGGAAAGAGAAATTTGAGTAATGGGGCTTCTGCATCTGAAACCTAATTGCCAGGCAGGATTTATTGTGTGTTCAGATACATCTTGGTTAGGAACAGAATGGGTAGCAAACACACTTCCCCTCTTACCATGAAATTGTAAACATTTTTCAGGTTTGAATCTTTATTATTTTTAGGGGTTGTTGAACATAACTGTTGATATGTCATTTTCATCAAGCCATTTAAACATTCTTTGGTGGATTAAAGCTTTAAATTTTTTTTTTGTCTTTTTATGTGACCGGTCGCACCGCGCTCAGCCAGTGAGCGCACCGGCCACCCTATATAGGATCCAAACCCGCGGCGGGAGCGCTGCTGCGCTCCCAGCGCCGCACTCTCCCAAGTGCGCCATGGGGTCAGCACGGATTAAAGCTTTTGACAGTGGTCACTTTTGGTCAGAGTGATGGAAGTGGAGCTATTACTTTTCAACATATAACTTTCTGTGCTGTTTGTTTTTAAACTACACACATGAATTATTTTATATTATTAAATCATTTTATTTTAAAATTTTTTTTGGTTAAGAAAGATATTACTCTCTGCAGAAAATATACCAGAAAGGACGTCCCTTACTTTTCAATGTTGTTATGAGGATCGCAATAATACATGCATCTGAAAGCTCTTGGTAAATTGTAAAATTCCCTGGATATGAAGGAAAAAACCCCTAGTGAAGCAGGAGAAAGTTTGAGCAGCTGGAGAGAACTAAAGACTAATGTCAAAGCACCTGGGTTCGCTCAGCTGGAGTCACCTATGTGAGTTTAGCTAAGGTATCCTCAGGCTGGCTTTTGGGGGTCCCAGGGCAGAATTTATTTCTGAAGTTAGGAGTGACTCATGGGGGAAGAATCTGTCCTAGTTTTTTTCAATTTACCAGGGAGATTTTCTTAGAATTCTTTATCTGTACTATTAGATGGAAATAGAATATTAAAAAAGACTTCATTTATAGAATTATCTTAGGAGTTGTGTGTTACTTATTTGTGACTAATGTCAAAGGGAAATATTAATAAGCATATCACAGTATACTATGGCATGTCATCATGAAGCATTAAAAATGAACTACTCTGGAAAATAAACCAATCAAGGGCATTTTTAAGGCAGTACATACCATAGCAGGCTTGGAATCTTTTCCTAGCTTATTTATGCTTGTTAGCTAATTTACCAAAACAAAGTGTGTACATTTAACAACATTCCACTGTGATCAATGAATAAGGTTCTTTTAATTTAGATAACTTTATGTGACTATACAGAAGTCACTGGAGGGGAGGGACCAGCATTATGAAAATCCATCACAGTTTCAAGTGGCACAGTGTGCATAGTCAGGAAGGACTGGCCATTTTACCTTTAGCAAGTCTAATGTACAGCAGGGGCTCTTTTCTCCTCTTGGGCTGCTGCAGAGGGCAGGATGAAACTGGTCCAGGATTTGGGAGGGGAATGCTTTCCTCGACTGTAGGACTTTTCCACTTCCAGCCATTGAGAATCACAAGCCACTGGAGTCAGGACTTCAAGTTCTCAAAAGTGGAGAGGTGAAATGTCTTGTACAAGGTCACTCAGGCCTAGAGTGGCAACACGAGGGATAAAGCACAGGTCCTCTGACCACCAGTCCCAGGTGGAGGGGGATGTCTCTTTCTAAGTCACGTCTTTCCCCTACCTCTCTGCCGTCACTAGGAAAGATGATGACATTAGGTTCCTTGGGGCAAGAAACTCTGCAGGGGAGGTCTGAGAGGACAGGAACTAAGGCACCGGGTCCTCACAAGGCCCATTTTGGGGGAAGAGGTTGTTTCTCTCCAGGGCTCACATATTAGCACATAAACACGGAGTTGATTTTAGACAAACTCTCTGCCAACTAACAGAAGTGAGAAATAGGAGATTCCACTGGGAGGAGCAGGATGGTGTGGTGGTGGTGGGGGACCTGAACCACTGGAGGGTCCTCAGGAGCTGCAGTGAGATGGGATGGGGGGAGATGAGAAGAGAGAGGAGATGCAAGAGTCCAACCTTGCCGGCCCATTCCCCAGGACTCTGACCGGGCACCCTTAGCATGCCCTGAAATGTATTAGGTTTTGTGCAATAAAACAGCATGTGCATTCCATCTAGGGGAAGTCTAATTTCTCCTGCACCTGAAAGTTTGGAAACAAAAGATTCACCATGTTCATCCCTTATACTACCTTTCCTGGTAGTATTTTGGAGATGATCTGAAAATTTATTTTGGGTGACCCCAGCGCTCTCTGCTGGTTTATATTAGCAGCTGCACCATCCAGCCAGGTAGAAGGTTCTTTATGAAGCACCTAAATGAGACAGGAAGAGGAGAGAGGGGGGCAGTGGAAGAACTGCAGCAAGAACATAACTAACGAATTCAGGATTGAAGAGGGAACAATTCTCCTGAAAATTGCATGCAATAATCTAGATAAAACCACCTGGTACCAACTTGCTATGCAAGAGGTGCTTGGTGATGTTCTGGTTGTGTTTGAGTGAGGATGGACTCCATCTGGGTTCAGGAAATAAAATGATGATCTTGCTGAAGTTTCTTTCCACTGTGGAGTAGGAATGGGGTTTCCTATTCATGGCATCTTGAGCACTCAGACGTATTTTTGGGAATAGATCTGATAAACCTGTGCACACCGAGGTGTAAATGATGGATAATAGCTTAGAGCAACAGTCTACGGATGGGTTGGAAGGAACATCAAGGTGTTCCTTGGCAAAAAGAGTTTCATAGTTAAATGAGTTTGTGAAGTGTTGTGTACCGTGCTCCCGTCCTGGGAATTCCAGTACAGAGTGTACATTATAGGCTCAGAGAAGTTGTGTGGCAAAGACACTGCCTTAACTTTTTATTTATTTTTATTATTTCTGATTGACACATAATAATTGTACACATTTATGGGGTACAGAGTGATATTTTGATACATATATACAAGGTCTGATGATCAAATCAGGGTAATTAGCATACCCATCACCTCAAACATTTATCATTTCTTTGTGTTGAGTACATTCAAAATCCTCTTTTCTAGCTATTTGAAAATGTATGATAAGTTATTAATTATAGTCACCTAATGGTATTGTAGAATACCAGAACTTATTCTTGCTATCTAGTTGTAAGTTTGTATCAGGCAACCAACTTCTCCCTACCCTGCCCGCCTTACCAGCCTCTAGTAACCTCAATTCTTCTCTACTTCTATGAGCTTAACTTTTTTAGCTCCCACCTGAGAACATGTAGTGCTTGACATTTCACTTAACATAATGTCTTCCAGGTTCATCCTTGTTGCCACGAATGACAGGATTTTATTCTTTTTATGTCTGAGTTGTATTCCATTGTGTATATATACCACATTTTCTTTACCCATTTATTTGTCAATGGACACTTCATTTGACTCCATATCTTGGCTATTGTGAATAGTGCTGCAATAAATATGGGGGTGCAGATATATCTCCAGTGTACTAATTTCCTTTCCTTTGGATAAATACCCAGTAGTGATATTGCTGGATCATATGTTAGTTCTATTTTTAAGAAATAGCCTTACCTTTGTTTGACCTAGCATTTCACAGACATTTTTGACCATGGAATCCTTTTTCTTATGAAGTACCTCTTATCATCTTGAAGAAAGCCTACTTGGAAACTTAGGAATAGAGCTTGGACCCTGTGGCCTCTTCCACTCCTAACTCCACCTCTCCTCTCCTTCCAGGCAGATATC
Organism: Cynocephalus volans; assembly: GCF_027409185.1. Classification (NCBI taxonomy): domain Eukaryota; kingdom Metazoa; phylum Chordata; class Mammalia; order Dermoptera; family Cynocephalidae; genus Cynocephalus; species Cynocephalus volans. The sequence continues at coordinate 206,515,418 of NC_084461.1, forward strand.
TTCTCTGGGGCCATATTCATCAATCTGGCTCTGGGCCTGAATCTATACCTGGCCATTGTTCTTTTATTGGCTATCACTGCCCTTTATACAATCACAGGTGAGTTCATTCAAACGAACTAGCTCAAGCCCAGCTTGAGGTTAGGCACTCATGAAAGATAAAAGGAAGTAGGAGACATGATTTCTGCTGTTGAGGAGGAGAGGAACGCCCAGGAAACAGTTTGAGAATGGAGTATTTGGTTGGTCCCCACTCAAAGACCCAACAAGTTATAGGATTGGTCTCAGAAAGCTCCAGTGTACTGGAATAGTCAGAACAACTTCTTAGAGGAGGTAGGGCAAAGCTTGGTTCTGCAGGTCGTGGAGATGACTTGGCTAAGTTGGGACAATCAGGGGAGTGCCAGATGCAGGAATAAGTGAGAGCAGGGAATGGAAGCAGGAATGGGCATGGACTGAGGTGGAGGTAGGGGGAGCAGGCAGATGTTCTTGGCTGGGCAAGGGTGGTTTTGGCTGGAGGAGGGTGACCAGAGAAGCTAGTACATGAATAACAATTGGGGGCTCCTTTGCAGAGGTGCTACTCTGCCTAGTTGGTGGGGATGGAGGGCAGGATCAGCAATGGAACTTGCTGCTCAAAAGGAGCCCTACAGCTTTGGGGGCAGGAAGATACTTAGATGGTGTGAGAAAAGAGAGAGTGGACATAGAACTCATCTTTTCAAATGAGCCAGTGTCCCCAGACATCGCTACAGTCAGCTCTTTGCTCTTCTCTGCCTTCATTTGTGGAAGATGCTTCTTCTTACCATAGAAGAGCCATCTGCTTTGATCCTTCTTGTGGCTTAAAAGGGTCACATCAAGTTCTTCCCTCTCAAGCAGGGAGGAACATCCTCCTCTCCCCAAGGCCTCACAAGCATTTCTCAGAAAAGGAGATGTATGGGAACATTCTGAGTTGCAGAACACTGTAACAGGACAAGAGAGGGAAGGAAGGAAAGGCAGGTGGGTGACTGAGGGGGGTTGGTTCTCAGAAGGTGTGCAAGAGATAGAGGGAAGAGGGTGGGGAAAGGAAACAAGTGGACAGGTCCCCCTCCACACGAGGTAAGATGTGTTGTCTTCCTGCCTGCTTAGGGGGCCTGGCAGCTGTGATTTACACGGACACCTTGCAGACAGTGATTATGTTGGTGGGATCTATTATCCTGACTGGGTTTGGTAAGTGGGACAAGGGCAGGCTGGAGAAGTGGGGGTGGAAGTAGAGGCATGCAGCCCAGGAAGAGAAAAGCAAATCTGGCCTTCTCCCCTGCTGCCAGCCCGGGCAGTGAGCATGTGAGTACTCCGCCCTCCCAAGGGGAGTGGTCCAGCCTGGATTGGCCATCATTGTGGGTGTGTAGGGGCAGCTTCCTCACCATTGGAGGACTGAGGTCTTCCTTTCAATAGTTAAAATACCTTTCCTTATGTAAAGAAGTTTATGGTTGGAACACGTTCACAAGTTACTACTTTGGATCCTCATAGTAGCTCCCAAGGGGACTTTGCAGGGTTAATAAACTCATTCTATGGATGAGAAAGCTGAGGCCCAGAGTGGGAAGCTGAATGACCAAGACCATACAGTGAGGGCTCTTTTGGTTGGGTCCTCTCAGTTTCTCAGGCATCCACAGAAGAAAACTGCTATAAAGAGTTGAATGTTTCAGAGTGTTCATTTTTGTACCAATGTTTTGCAGCTTTTCACAAAGTGGGAGGGTATGAGGCCTTCATGGAGAAGTATATGAAAGCCATTCCAACCTTGATTTCTGATGGAAACCTCACTGTTGAGGAAAAATGCTACACTCCGAGGGCCGACTCTTTCCACATTTTCCGAGATCCCATCACGGGAGACATCCCATGGCCTGGGCTCATCTTTGGGCTGACCATCCTTGCCCTGTGGTACTGGTGCACAGATCAGGTACCCAGGCTGGATGGGCAGGGTTGACGGGATCTTCCCCAGGGCACTGCAAGAACTTCTGTCTGTCTGTGGCTTGTGTGGTTGGGAAAGCCAGGGGAGGCTCATGTGGTAGGTAGGTCACTGAACCCTGGTGACATGGGAGTGCCAGGCCAGGGATCCAGGATGGGGTAGCAGGAGGGTATCATGGGGTCTCTGACCTGTACCCCTCTCGTATTGGGCTTTCCCTGGCAGGTCATTGTGCAGCGCTGCCTCTCGGCCAAAAACATGTCACACGTGAAGGCTGGCTGCATCCTGTGTGGGTACCTGAAGCTGCTGCCCATGTTCCTCATGGTGATGACGGGGATGGTCAGCCGCATTCTGTACACAGGTGATGTCTTCTGCTGGACTTACTGGCTGCTCTTCCATTTTCCTGGCTCAAAATCAATTCTAAAGTCCTGTAGCTCCTTGCTTTCTCTTTTCCATCTTCTCCTTTTCTTGCCGTGATCACTGACGTTATCGTTCCCCTGCTAGACAGTGAGCAACTTGAGAGCACAGAACTTTTGGAGATGCCTTCCTTGGTTTCTTACATTGGCAGTTGCTTTCCCCCTTTTTTCAAATCTTCTAAAGTCATGACGTGCCTCCAGGTTGCTTCTTCCAGCTAATAATATTTGCTCAATTGTTGCTCACTCTCCCCAGCCCCTCCCCCAGGCTTGTAGTGGTGTGTATGATTTCCTTTCTAATTGTAATGTCAAAGGACACAGACAGTCTCTAACTGCTCACTGCTCTAAGCCCTGGTTCCTGGACCATTTCCTTGAAGGTGCCCCAAGCCTTGCACTTTACAATCTAGGGTGATAGATTCTTCCTTGGCCATTTTGTGGCCTCTCCAGCATTGCCATTTGTAATTTTTTTTTTGATCAGCTATCACGGGTCAAAACTGTTTCCTGGAATATGAAATAATGGCAAAATAACCACAGAGTGATAGTTTGGTGAGCACCCTCCGAAATGAAGACAAGACAGTCTGGGAGAACTTGCTGTCACTGGCTGTGTGCTCCTAAAGTGCTCTCACAGTCCTATACTGACTGAATAGTTCATATTATAATGGCTATTACACAAATTTATTCATAAAAATATTTGAAATAGTGTCATAATGAATCAGGGCTATATTGGGCAGCACTAAATGAAGTACACGTATATATAGTAGGTACCTAATAAGTGTTTGTTGGTCTGAATTCTATACAAGTTTCTAAAATTTTCTCCAAGTCTCTAGATCATGTCTCCTTCTCCTCCCAGACTGTTTCTTTTCTTTCTTTCTTTCTTTCTTTCTTTTTTTAATCTCTATCCCAGATTTCCCACATCTTGGAAGCAGTACCCAACAGTCCTGCCACTGGAGAATTCCCTCAGTTGTCTGAGCATTCAACACTACTTGCAAGAGGTGCTTAAATTAAACCTCAACATTAGGAGCCATAAGTCACTGTGATTTTCAGGAAAAACTAGCTGCAGGGTAGTTAGCTCAAGTCTAAGGACTGTGCCTCCTCCCTTCATACCCTGAACATTTCTTTATTTCCTTTTCGCCTCTGCCTAGGAATGGTCATTCCTCTCTATTCAGCAGGGGCATGGCACAGAGGGGCTCAGCTGGGAGCTGCACTTTTTGAGGAATGCTTTCAGGGCCTTGGGCAGTCCTGTTTGAAGCCTTGTTTTAAGAAGTTGAACTTTGGAAATATTTCCCTGATGTCTGCTTGCTGACATGGCTCTTCATCTCTCCCCAGAAAAAATTGCCTGTGTCCTCCCCTCGGAATGTGAGAAATATTGCGGCACCAAGGTCGGCTGTACCAACATTGCCTACCCAACCTTAGTGGTGGAGCTCATGCCTAACGGTGAGAGTCTTTCTTGGGAGGCTGGTGGGGTCTTCCTTGAGAAGCTGATGGAGTTTAGGCTCCACTTAGATTTCTGTGGGCCTCCTGGGGCAAAGCCATCTCTGAACCTGGATTATCAATAGGGAAAGCTTCACTCTGGGTGCCCTCAGTTTTTGAACGTGTCTTCTCTTAGTGGGAAGGAGACATATGGCTTGGTTGGGCTCTGTGAGTCCTGGTACTTGTTCATCAGCCATGCTTGGAAAGGAGATGATCTGAAAACTCATTAGGGAAAAATGTGATTTTTCCATGCTCATCTAGAAGGTCTTTCAAAGCTCTCCAACAGAGGGAATGCCATTATGGAAATCAGTATGGAGGTTCCTCAAAAATTTAAAAGTAGAACTGCCATATGATCCAGCAATCCCACTACTGGCTATATATCTAAAGCAAATGAAATCAGTATATCAAGGCAATATCTGCACTCCCATGTTTGTTGCAGAATTATTCACAGTAGTCAAGATATAGAATCAACCCAAGTGCCCATCAATGGTTAAATAGATAAAGGTAATGTGGTATATATACACAATGGAATACTATTTAGCTTTTAAAAAGAAGGAAATCCTGTCATTTGCGACAGCATGGATGAACCTGGAGAACATTATATTAAGTGAAATAAGCCAGATACAGAAAGATAAATACTGCATGTTCTCACTTAAATGTAGAATCTAAAACAGTTGAACTCACAGGAGCAGGGAGAAGAATGGTGGTTACCAGGGGCTGCCGTGTAGGTAGGGAGGTGGATTAGGGAGACGTCGGTCAAAGGATACAAAGTTTCCTTAGACGGGAGAAATAAATTCAAGAGATCTATCGTCCAACATGGAATTATAGTTAAGAACAATGTATTGCATACTTGAAAATTGCTAAGTGAGTAGATTTTAAGTGTTCTCACCACAAAAAACAAGTATGCGAAGTGATGGGTATGTTAATTAGTTCAATTTAGCCATTCCACAATGTACACATATTTTGAAACATCGTATTTAACACTATAAATATATATAATTTTTGTCAATTAAAAATAAATAAAAGGAAAGTTCCTCAACAGATATTAATGTGGTGCCTTGAACTAAGTCCAGAGGAGATTACTTGGAGATTAGGTTGACTTCTAGGCTATTTCAAGGAAATATATGGAGAAAAAGGCAAGGTTTTAGCTCTAGAACGAGAAAGTTTGAAGCAGTAGATGGATGGGATTCAAGGGGGCTTCTCACCATAAAGAATATGTTATCCCAGTAGATTGAGTACTTAACTCTGAGTCTCCAATAGCTACTAGAGTTTTGGGATTGACATGTGGGGTTGCAGTTCATGTTTTCTATTGAAGAAAAATCTTCTGATTCTGACTCTCGGGATTTGCATCTGGTTAGGTTATGGGGTCTCAGCAGACAAACAATTCAAAGGTATAAACCAGATAAAATTAGAATATACTTTATACTGAAAGGAACTTAGAGGCCATCTAGTCAAACCCCTTTATTTTACAGTTGGTGAAACTGAGGCCTGCATAGGGGAAGTGACTTTTCTAAGGCCACCCTGCAACTTGGTGTCTGCCATCTGGCTTGCTTAACTCTGCTCAAGGCTGGAATTGAAGAATTTGGGAGGATTTTCTTTTTAACCATTGGCTTCATACGTGACCTTGGGCAAACATTTGCATTCAAATTATATGAAAATAGGAGTAACACAGTGTGCTTATTAATTAAGGTTGCATCTAGCAAAAGTCATGATGGCTCTTTTAGAGTTCTGGCTTGGATTACACTGGCCTTTTACACTGGGACTGATTACACCGGGAGTGTTTATGTTATTTCCTTAGACTGGCAGATCCTTATGGAGGACTGTAGCTGTGAACATTATGTTAGAGTGGACCGTGCACAACAGAAAGCTATGCGTCATGCAGAACAACAAAATGCTGTGTTCACGTGTGCCATTGCCGTTCCCTCCCCTATGACCACCCTGTGCTAGATCAAATAGAATTGTCCATTCCTCGCCTGACTTGACTTTTCAGTAGCACTCAGCATTATTGATTACTCGTCGTTCCTGAGTTATTCTCTCCTCTTGGATTTCATAATACTATACTCTCCTGTTTATCTCTTTTCTCCATCCTCTTTGGCTGCTCCTTTTTGCCTTATTTGCAGGTTCACTCTCCTCTGCATGGCCAGTAAACGTTTCCCCACCAATCTCCATCAAATTGTGTTGATTTTGTCTCTTAAATGTCTGTTATATTCATCTACCTCTCTCTTTTTATATCTGTTACCCCAGTGTGATATACCATTGTTTCTTGCCTGGTCTCTTGTAAAATTATGTTCAACAAATATTTGCTGAGTGAATAAATGAGTGAGGGTTTGATAATAAGAGTGTGGAACAGAGAGGAGAGTTCTATTCCAGCTTAGCAATTTCAGGATAAAGTAACCTGGAGCAAGTGGCAGAGCTGGAAGCTCTACCTACAGACCCCTTGAAATGGACCTTTGTTTTATCACCTGAAAAATGAGAGAGTTGGACTAGATGATCTTTATAACTCTTATAACTCTTTATAGCTCTGATAGTCTGTGATCTACCTTACACAAACTCAGGAGGAACCATTTGAAAGACCTCCCAGCAAATGACAAAATAATTGGAATAGGCAGCCTTTATGATTCATTTTACAAGGCTATAGATGAAGCCATAAAATTATTTACAGATACAAAATCTGGAGGAATGACAGAATCATGTTCCAAAAAGATCTCAGGAGGCCTGAATGTTGACTCAAATCGAACAAACTGAAGTTTATAGAGATGTAAGTTAAATTCTATGTATTTGGGTCCCCCAATCCTAATTATATAGGAATATTGGAAGAAGCTGAGGATAATTAGCTTAGAAAAGACAAAGTTCAAGGGGACATGAGCTGTCTTTGAATATATGAAAGATGGTAAAATACATGAAGGATAAGACCTGTTCTGTTGAGTAGCATAAGGACTATATCTGAAGCTCTATAGAAGCAAATTTTGCCAAGAGGAAGCAGGCACTGTAGGGTAGTGGATTTCTTGTTGCTGGAGGGTTTGACAGAGGAAGTGTTGTGGAAGGGATTCATGAGTCAGATGGATGATAGGCCTAGGTGTTCCTAAGGTTACTTTTACTACTGAGACTGTTAATCTGTACTCTTGTTGGTGGACCCTCAGCCTTCCAGCCTCAGCAGGTACAGCCCTGTGGCCTCCTTGGTATGGAAAGAATAATAGAGATTATAGCCAACTATGCTTTCCACGACTGGGAAAACGTTAAGAAAAATTCCTCATTCTGATTTGGGTAGATGTAGTAGTCTCCTTATTTAACACAACAAGAAATGAGGCCTAGAGGTTGGCATAACTTGCTCAATAAACATTGTATACCAAATAGAAGTTGTATACCATATAACTTTATTGAGCTATAATTTTGACATACCACACAACTCACCCATTTAAGGTACACAATTCAGTGGTTTTTGGTATATTTACAGAGTTGTGCAACCATCACCACAATCGGTTTTAGAAATTTTTTTTACCCCATAAAGAAATCCTGTACCTGCTAAAGAAATTAGCAGTCAGTTCCTATTTTACCCCAAATCCCCAGCACTAGGCAACCACTAATGTAATTCCTGTCTCTATGGGTTTGCCTTTTCTGGACATTTCATATAAATAGAATCATATAATATATGGTTCTTTGTGACTGGCTTCTTTCACCTAGCATAATGTTTTCAAGGTCATCCGTGTTGTAGTGTGCATTTGTACTTCATTCTTTTTTATTGATGAATAATATTCCACTGCATGTTTATTCATTTATCAGTTTTTAAAGTTTATTGAAATATAATTGATTGTACTGTAAGACTTGTGCACCATGCACAAATCCCACACGTCGGGACGGCTCACCTCACAGAGTCCACGAGACAGAGACTGCTGCAATCAAGCAAGAGGAGTTTATTCCAGCATGCTGGGGTCACTCAGTCTGCTGGACAAGAGCAACCCTGAGCTCTTAACACAAGAACTTCTTATACAGTTTTTTAGACAGACTTTGGCAACAGGATGAGTTGTTTATTGTTTACAGGTTATCAGAGGTGGCCTTTGGATTTATTGGTGGGCTTTAGCGGGCTGGCACACCAATAAGGAATAGTGTATTTCCCAATCATTTATCTTTCTTGTGGCCAGGTGGCCTCTAGATAAGGAACTGGTCAGTTCCTGGAACCGGGTGGTGATTACTCCCTTCCTGGAATTTAGCGTGCTTGGGCTTGCCTTGACTTGCCTGGCCTCTGCATATCCCCTTAGAAGCTGCCTTACTTAAAATGGCATTAGTTATGTTTTATCATCAGAAGCAAATTGTGCATGTTAAAGTTATATTTTATTCTTACAGTACATGTCTGTGGGGTACAGAATTGAATATCAATACCTATGTGCAATATGTGATTCTCAAATCATGATAATTAGTATATTTGTCATTATACAATGTAATCATTTTTTGTGACCCTTTGCCAATTTCTCGCTAATCTCCTCCTCTCCCTTTTCCACCTCTGTGGCCTCAGTTCTGTTCTCTCTTTTTGAAAGTTCAATGAATTATTGTGATTGTTGTATCTTTCTTCCTTTTTAAAAGTTTATTTATTTTCTTAGCTCCCATTTATGAATGAGGACATGTGGTATTTCTGTTTCTGTGTCTGGCTTATTTCACTTACCATAATTTTCTCTAAGTTTATCCATGTTGCTATGAATGGCAGGCTTTTATTATTTTTAATGGCACAGTAGTAGTACTCCATTGTGTATATATACCACATTTTCCTTACCTAGTCATTTGTCAATGGACATTTAGGTTGGTTCCATATTTTGGCTATTGTAAGTAGAGCTGTGATAAACATGGGGAGTGTAGGTATCCCTTTGACATGATAATTTCCTTTCATTTGGATATATATACCCAGCAGTGGGATTGCTGGATTGTATGGCAGTTCTATGTGTAGTTTGAGGAACCTTTATACTGTTTTCCATAATGGCTTCACTAATTTACAATCCCACCGACATTGTAGGAGGGTTTCCCTTTTTCTGCATCCTCACCAACATTTGTTATTCTCTACCTTTTTGATAATGGCAGTTTAACTGGGGTGAGATGGTATCTCAGTGTGGTTTTGATTTGGATTTCCCTGATGCTGAGTGATGTTGAGCATTTTTTCATGTGTCTGTTCGCCATTTGTATATCTTCCTTTGAGAAATGTCTATTCAGCTCTTTTGCCCATTTTCAAATTGGGTTACTTTTTTTTTTTTTTTTTTTTACTGTAAGTTGATTAAGTTCCTTATATATTCTGGATGTTGATCCTTTGTCAGATGTATACTTTGCAAGTATTTTCATCCATTCTGTAGATTGTCTTTTCGCTCTGTTAAGCGTTTCTTTGTGTAGAAACTTTTTAGTTTGATATAGTCCCATTTGCTTATTTTCCCTTTTGTTGCCTGTGCTTTTGGGGTCTTATTCATAAAATCTTTTATTTATTTATTTATTTATTTTTATATTTTATTTTGTCAATATACATTGTGGCTGATTATTGTTGCCCATCACCAAAACCTCCCTCCCTCCTCCCTACCCCCCTCCCCACCACCAATGTCCCCTCTGTTTGCTTGTCGTATCAACCTCAAGTAATTGTGGTTATTGTGGTTGTTATGTCTTCTCCACCCCCCCACCGTTTTTTTTTTTTTTGTGTGTGTGTGTGTGTGTGAATTTATATATTAATTTTTATCTCCCACCAATAAGTGAGAACATGTGGTATTTCTCTTTCTGTGCCTGACTGTTTCACTTAATATAATTCTCTCAAGGTCCATCCATGTTGTTGCAAATTGCAGTATTTCATTCGTTTTTATAGCTGAGTAGTATTCCATTGTGTAGATGTACCACGTTTTCCATATCCACTCATCTGATGATGGACATTTGGGCTGGTTCCAATGCTTGGCTATTGGAAAGAGTGCTGTGATGAACATTGGGGAACAGGTATACCTTCGACTTGATGATTTCCATTCCTCTGGGTATATTCCCAACAGTGGGATAGCTGGGTCGTATGGTAGATCTATCTGCAATTGTTTGAGGAACCTCCATACCATTTTCCATAGAGGCTGCACCATTTTGTAGCCCCACCAACAATGTATGAGAGTTCCTTTTTCTCCGCAACCTCGCCAGCATTTATCGTTCATAGTCTTTTGGATTTTAGCCATCCTAACTGGGGTTAGATGGTATCTCAATGTGGTTTTGATTTGCATTTCCCAGATGCTGAGTGATGTTGAGCATTTTTTCATATGTCTGTTGGCCATTTGTATATCTTCCTTAGAGAAATGCCTACTTAGCTCTTTTGTCCATTTTTTAATTGGGTTGCTTGTTTTCTTCTTGTAAAGTTGTTTGAGTTCCTTATATATTGCGGATATTAATCCTTTGTCAGATGTTATTTTTGCAAATATTTTCTCCCACTCTGTTGGTTGTCTTTTAACTCTGCTAATTGTTTCTTTTGCTGTGCAGAAGCTCTTTAGTTTGATATAATCCCATTTGTTTATTTTTCCTTTGGTTGCCCGTGCTTTTGGGGTCGTATTCATGAAGTCTGTGTCCAGTCCTATTTCCTGAAGTGTTTCTCCTATGTTTTCTTTAAGAAGTTTTATTGTTTTAGGGTGTATATTTAAATCCTTAATCCATTTTGAGTTGATTTTAGTATATGGTGAGAGGTATGGGTCTACTTTCATTCTCCTGCATATGGATATCCAGTTATCCCAGCACCATTTGCTGAAGAGGCAGTTCCTTCCCCAGTGAATAGGCTTGGTGCCTTTGTCAAAGGACAGATGGCAGTAAGGGTGTGGGTTGATTTCTGGATTCTCGGTTGATTTCTGGATTCTCTATTCTATTCCATTGATCAGTGTGTCTGTTTTTATGCCAGTACCATACTGTTTTGGTTATTATAGCTTTGTAGTATAGCTTAAAGTCAGGTAGTGTTATGCCTCTAGCTTTATCTTTTTGCTCAGCATTGCTTTGGCTGTGCGTGGTCTTTTATTATTCCATATAAATGTCTGGATAGTTCTTTCCATTTCTGAGAAAAATGTCTTTGGAATTTTGATGGGGATTGCATTGAATTTGTATATCACTTTGGGTAGTATGGACATTTTCACTATGTTGATTCTTCCAATCCAAGAGCATGGGATATCTTTCCATCTTCTTGTATCCTCTCTAATTTCTCTCAGCAGTGGTTTGTAGTTCTCATTATAGAGATTTTTCACATCCTTGGTTAACTCAATTCCCAAGTATTTTATTTTTTTGGTGGCTATTGTAAATGGGCAGGCTTTCTTGATTTCTCGTTCTGCATGTTCACTATTGGAGAAAAGAAATGCTACTGATTTTTGTGTGTTGATTTTGTGTCCTGCTACTGTGCTGAAATCATTTATCAATTCCAAGAGTTTTTTTGTAGAGGTTTTAGGCTGTTCGATATATAGGATCATGTCATCTGCAAACAGGGACAGTTTGACTTCATCTTTTCCAATCTGGATGCCCTTTATTTCCTTCTCTTCTCTGATTGCTCTGGCTAGTACTTCCAACACTATGTTGAATAGGAGTGGTGAGAGTGGGCATCCTTGTCTAGTTCCTGTTCTTAAAGGAAAAGCTTTCAGCTTTTCCCCATTCAGGATGATATTGACAGTGGGTTTCTCATATATGGCTTTAATTATGTTGAGATACTTTCCCTCTATACCTAACTTATAGAGGGTCTTTCTCAAGAATGAGTGCTGAATTTTATCAAATGCTTTTTCAGCATCTATAGAGATGATCATATGGTCCTTGTGTTTGACTTTATTAATATGGTGTATCACATTTATTGATTTGTGTATGTTGAACCCACCTTGCATCCCTGGGATGAATCCTACTTGATCGTGGAGAATAATTTTACGTATGTATTGCTGTATTCTGTTTGCTAGTATTTTAGTGAGGATTTTTGCATCTATTTTCGTCAAGGATATCGGCCTGTAGTTTTCTTTTTTGGTTATATCTTTACCTGGTTTTGGTATCAGGATGATGTTTGCATCATAGAATGAGTTTGGGAGATTTGCATCTGTTTCAATCTTTTGGAATAGTTTTTAAAGAATTGGTGTCAATTCCTCTTTGAATGTTTGGTAAAATTCTGCTGTGAATCCATCTAGTCCTGGGCTTTTCTTTGTTGGGAGCCTTCTGATAACAGCTTCAATCTCCTTTATTGTTACTGGTCTGTTCAAATTTTCTACGTCTTCAGGGTTCAGTTTTGGGAGCTTGTGTGTGTCCATAAATTTATCCATTTCCTCCAGATTTTCAAATTTGTTGGCGTATAGTTGTTTATAGTAGTCTCGAATGGTTCCTTGTATTTCAGATGAATCAGTTGTAATATCGCCTTTTTCATTTCTAATTTTTGTTATTTGAGTCTTCTCTCTTCTTTTTTTAGTTAGCTATGCTAATGGTTTGTCAATTTTATTTATCTTTTCAAAAAAACCAACTGTTTGATTCATTGATCTTTTGTATTGTGTTTTGGGTTTCATTTTCATTCAGTTCTGCTCTGATCTTAATGATTTCTTTCCGTCTGCTAACTTTAGGTTTGGATTGTTCTTGTTTTTCTAGTTCTGTAAGGTGAAGGGTTAGGTTGTTCACTTGCCATCTTTCCATTCTTCTGAGGTGAGCGTTTAATGCAATAAATTTCCCCCTTAATACTGCTTTTGCAGTATCCCACAGGTTTTGGTATGATGTATCATTGTTTTCATTAGTTTCAAGAAATTTTTTGATTTCCTGTTTGATTTCTTCTTGGACCCATATGTCATTAAGTGGTATGCTGTTTAATTTCCATGTGTTTGTATAGTTTCCAGAGTTTCGTTTGTTATTAATTTCTAGTTTTAATCCATTGTGGTCTGACAAGATACATGGGATAATTCCAATTTTTTGAATTCATTGAGACTTGATTTGTGACCTAATATGTGATCTATCCTGGAGAATGATCCATGTGCTGATGAGAAGAATGAATATTCTGAGGTTGTTGGATGGAATGTTCTGTAGATATCTGCCAATTCCAATCGGTCTAGAGTCTTGTTTAGGTCTTGTGTTTCTCTACTGATTCTTTGCCTAGATGATCTGTCCAATTTTGATAGTGGGGTGTTCAGGTCCCCTGCTATTATGGTATTAGTGTCTATTTCCTTCTTTAGGTCTAATAGAGTTTGTTTTATAAATCTGGCTGCTCCGACATTGGGTGCGTATATATTTATGATTGTTATGTCTTCTTGATGGATCAATCCTTTTATCATTATATAGTGGCCCTCAGTATCTCTTTTTATGGTTTTTAGTTTAAAGTCTATTTTATCTGATATAAGAATACCTACTCCAGCTCGTGTTTTCATTTCTGTTTGCATGGTAAATCTTTTTCTATCCTTTCACTCTTAGTCTATGGGAGTCTTTATAGGTGAGGTGGGTCTCCTGAAGGCTGCATATAGTTGGGTCCTCCTTTTTAATCCAGTCAGCCAGTCTGTGTCTTTTGAGTGGGGAATTTAATCCTTTTACATTAAGAGTTGTTATTCAAAGGTTTTGATTTACTCCTAGCATTTTCTTGATTTTTGTTTAGATGTCTTAAGTGTCTTTTGTTCCTTTCTTTCTGATTTGCTGTTTGTTTTCTGTATTTGTTGGTTCTTGGGTTGTAGATAGCTTTTTTTGTTTGTTTTCTCTTCATTGTTGGCATTTTTATTATACTCGTGGGTTTTGATTTTTCTTGGGTTTTTATGGCAGTGGTAGTTTTTTTTCAGGTACCAAACCCAGTACTCCCTTGAGAATTTCTTGTAAGGGTGGTTGTGTGGTATCGAACTCCCACAGCTTTTGTTTGTCTGAGAAATATACTATTGGCCCTTCATTTTGGAAGGATAGCTTTTTGGGGTAGATTATTCTTGGCTGGCAATCTCTGTGTTTTAGTATTTTGAATATATCATCCCATTCCTTTCTGGCTTTTAGAGTTTGTGATGAAAAGTCTGATGTTAGTCTGATTGTGGCTCCCTTATAGGTGATTTCACACTTCTCTCTTGCAGCTTTTAAGATTTTCTCTTTGTCTTTGAGTTTTGCCAATTTGACTATAACATGTCTTGGAGAAGACCTTTTTGGGTTGAATACAGTTAGGGACCTTTGAGCTTCCTGAATCTGAAAATCTGTGTATTTTCCTATACCTGGGAAGTTTTCTGCCACTATTTTGTTGAGTATGTTTTCAATGCGATCTCCTTTTTCCTCTCCTTCTGGAGTACCCATGACTTGGATATTTGAGCGCTTAAGGTTTTCTGATATCTCTCTTAGATTTTCTTCAATGTTTTTAATTCTTTTTTCTTTTTTTTTTGTTTGCTTGTGTTATTTCAAACAGCCCATCTTCAAGGTCATAAGTTCTTTCTTCTACTTCTGCAATCCTGCTGGTTAAACTCTCTGTTGTGTTTTTTATTTTGTTGAATGAATTCTTCAGCTCAGCAAGCTCTGCTACATTCTTTTTCAGGGCATTGATTTCCTTGTAGATTTCTTCTTCCAGGTCCTATATACTTTTCCTCATTTCATCGTGTTGTCTAGCTGAATTATTTTGTATCTCCTTCAGTTTCCTTAGAATTATCACTCATAATTCCTTTTCAGACATTTCAAGGACTTCTTATTCTATAGGATCTAGAACTTGAGAGTTATTACCCTTTGGTGGTGTACTTTCTTGATTTTTCATATTTCTGGTATCTTTCCTTTTATTTTTAGTCATTGTGGCAGGGGATTTCACGGTCCACTGGTTTGACACTATTGTCTGGCTAAGATGCTGCTGGGGCTGTCAATTCGGCATGGCTGCCTCAGTGTCTGCTCAGTTGGCCACTAGTGCCTTGGGTGTGTGGTTGTCTTGGGTCTTGGGCCTCTCTGGAGAGGCACCTCTCTGGTCAGCATGCACTTGGCTGTGCTGGGGATGGAGTCTGGAGGTGGCAGTGAGGCCTACCTGCTGGGTCGCATGCTGGCACCGCAGGGCGTGTGGTCTCCGTGAAACTTCCGCTTCTCCAGCTGGGCATCTCTGTTCCATGCACACTCCGGCTTTATTTTTTTTGCTTGGGATTGATTTGGTTATTCGAGGTCTTTTGTTGTTCCATATGAATGCGAGGATAGTTTTTTCCATTTCTGTGAAGAAAGTCATTTTGATGGGGATTGCATTAAATCTGTAGATCACTTTGGGTAATATGGACATTTTCACAATGTTTGTTCTTCCAGTCCAAGAGCATGTAGTGTTTTTTCATATTTTTGTGTCCTCTTTAATTTCTTTCAGCACTTGTTTGCAGTTCTTGTTGTAGAGATCTTTCACCTCTTTGGTTTAATTGATTCCTAGGTATCTTATTTTTTGAGGGACATTATAAATGGGCTTGCTTTCTTGATTTGTTTTTCTGCTATGTTGTTATTGAAGTATAAAAACACTTCTGATTTTTGTGTGTTGATTTTGTATCCTGCAATGTTACCAAAATAGTTCATCAGCTCTAAGAGCTTTTTTGTGAAGTGTTTAGGCTATTCTATATATAAGATCCTGTGCTCTGCAAACAGGGACAGCTTGATTTCATTTTTTCCATTCTGGATGCCCTTAATTTATTTCTTTTGTCTGATTGCTATGGATAGATTTCTAATACTATGTTAAATAGGAGTGGTGAGATTGGGCATCCTTGTATTGTTCCTGTTCCAATACTTTATTGGTGGTAGTTTTGTCGTATATGGCATTTACTGTGTTGAGATACTTCTCTTCTATACCTAATTTGCTGCAAGTCTTTATCATAAGGGATGCTGATTTTTTTCAAATGCTTTTTCTGCATCCATTGAGATAATCATGTGGTTTTTGTCCTTGATTTTGTTGATGTATCACATTTATTGATTAGCATACGTTGAACCATCCTTGCATGCCTGAGATGAATCCCACTTGATCATGGGGTATGATTTTTTTTTATGTGTTGCCACATTATGTTTGCTAATATTTTGTTGAGGATTTTTACATCTATGTTCATCAGAAATATTGGCCTGTAGTTCTATGTTTCTGTTTATCTGGTTTTGGTATCACAATGATGCTGGCTTCATAGAATGAGTTTAGGAGAATGGTTTCTGTTTCAATATTTTGGAATAGTTTGAAGAGAATTGGTATTAATTCCCCATTAAAGGTTTGGTGGAATTCTGCCATAAAGCCATCTGGTCCTGGGCTTTCTTCATTGGGAGACTGCTGATTACTGCTTCAATTGCATGACTTGTTATTGGTCCGTTCAGGTTTTCTATTTCTTCTTGATTCAGTCTTGGTAGTTTGTATGTGTCCAGAAATTTATCCATTTTCTCCAGGTTTTCAAATTTTTTGGCATATAGTTGTTTGTAATAGTCTCTGATGATTCTTTGTATTTTTGTGGTATTGGTTATGATGTCTCCTTTTTCATTTCTGATTATTGTTATTTGGGTCTTCTCTTTTCTTTTTTTTAGTTAGACTAGCTAATGGTTTGTTTATCTTCTCAAAAACCAACTTTTTGTTTCATTAATTTTTTTATTATTATTTTGTCTCTATATCATTTAACTGAGCTCTGATCTTAGTTATTTCTTTCTGTGTACTAATTTTGGGATTGGATTGTTCTTGTTTTTCTAGTTCTTTGAGGTTTCAAGTAGGGTGTTTATTTGAAACCTATTCTTTTGATATAAGCATTTATTGCAATAAACTTCCTTTTTATTACTGCTTTTGCAGTATCTCACAGGTTTTGGTATAATGTGTCTTTATTTTCATTAGTTTCTAGAAATTTTTTGATTTCTTGTTTAATTTCTTCGTGGACCCATAGGTCATTTAGGAGCATGTTGTTTAATTTCCATGCATTTGTACAGTGGCCAGAGTTTTGCTTGTCATTGATTTCTAGTTTTAATCCATTGTGATCTGAAAAGATACTTGAAATGATTTTGGTCTTTTAAAATTTGTTGAGACTTGATTTATGACCTAACATGTGGTCTATGCTGGGGAATGTTCCATGTGCTGATGAGAAGAATGTATATTCTGTAGTTGTTGGTTGAAAAGTTCTGTAGATATCTGCCAGGTCCAATTGGTCTAAAGTGTATCTTAAATCCTGTGTTTCTCTGTTGATTTTTTGCCTAGATGATCTGTCCATTGCTGAGAGAGGTATGTTCAGATCTCCCATTATTGTCATATTAGGGTCTATCTCTTTCTTTAGGTCTAATAGTGTTTGCTTTATGTGTCTGTGTGTTCTGGCATTGTATGCACATATATTTATGATTGTTACATCTTTTTGCTAGGTAGATTCTTTTATAATTATATAGTGGCCTTCTTTGTCTCTTTTCATGGTTTTTGGTTTAAAATGTATTTTATCCATTATAAGAATAGCTACTCCTGCTTGTTTTGGGTTTTCATTTTTGTGGTATGTCTTTTTCCATCCTTTCATTATTAGTTTGTGTGAGTCTTTACAGGTGAGGTGGGTTACTTGTAGGCAGGATATAGTTGGGTCTAGCTTTTTAATCCAATCAGCCAGTCTGTGTCTTTTGAGTGGGGAGTTTAATCCATTTACATTTAGGGCTGTTATTGAAAAGTATTGTCTCACTCCTGGCATTTTATCAATTTTCATTTGGATGTTTTAAATATCTTTTTTCTTTGTTTCCCTTTTATTGTTTTTCTTTGGTGTTCTTTGGTTTTTGGAGGTGGTAAGGAACAGTTTCTTCCTCTCTCTTATTTGCATATATATGTTTTACCAGTAGGTTTTGTTCCTTCTTGTTTATTCATAGTAGTGTTTATCATTTTTTTTGATTCCAGATGCAGGACTCCCTTGAGAATATTCTTGTACGGTTGGTTGTGTGGGATGAACTCCTACAATTTTTGTTTGTCTGGGAAATACACTATTTATCCTTCATTTCTGAAGGGTAGCCTTGCTGGGAATAGTAGTCTTGGTTGTCAGATTTTTCCTTTAGGATTTTGAATATGTTATCCCATTCTCTTCTAGCTATAGAGTTTCTGTTGAAAAGTTTGCTGCTATTCTGATGGGGACTCCCTTATATGTGACTTGATTCTTTTCTCTTGCTGTTTTTAAGATTGTCTCTTTGCCTTTGAGTTTCGTTAGTATGACTATAATATATCTCCAAGAGGACCTTTTTGGATTCAATCTCTTTGGGAATCTTTGAACCTCCTTGATCTGAAGGTCTGTGTGTCTTCCTATACCTGGGAAGTTTTCTGCTATTATTTTGTTGAATGTTTCAGTGCCTTTTCCTTTCTCCTCTCCTTCCCAAACACCCATGAATCAGATGTTTGTGTGCTTAAGGTTGTCTGCTAGCTCTCTTAGATTTTCTTTATTTTTTTAGATCCTTGTTTCTTTCTTTTTTGTCTGTCTGGGTTATTTTGAAAAGACCATCTTCATGATCAGAAATTCTTTCTTCTGTTTGCTCTAACCTGGTGCTTAAACTCTCTCTCTCAATCTTTAATATTGTTGAATGAATCCTTCAGTTCCAGGAGTTCTGTTACATTCTTTTTTAAGGTATCAATCTCTTTCTAAATTTCCTCCTTCATATCCTGGGTAGTTTTTCTCATTTCATTGTTTTGTCTAACTTATTCTTCTTGTATCTCATTGAGTTTCCTTAATACTGTTATTCGGAATTCCTTTTCAGTCATTTTGAGGGTTTCCTTCTCTATGGAGTCTGGTACTTGAGAATTATTGTATTCTTTGGTGGTGTCATATTTTCCTGTTTTCTCATATTTCTAGTATCTCTACATTGATGTCTGCTTATCTGGTAGAGCAGTTTCTTCTTTAATTACTCTGGAGTGGACTTTGGGAAGAGAGACTACATCCTGTAGATGTGTTTTACATTGACCGTTGAGTAGGATGTTTTAGTATTGGCTCTGGATACATGCAGTAGTCTCGTCCCTGTGTGAATACTTTGGCCATATTCAGTGTTGGAGTTTCATCTGAGTGCCTCTGTGTTCTATTGATTCCTTGCTGAGGTTCTAACCTGTGTTAGGTTACTGAAGATGAGGGTAAGCTCTTGAGTTCTTGAGAAAAACGCCTGAGTTCCCTGTTACTCTTTGGCTGGGGTGGGTGACCTTGGGCAGGCTTGTTGGCATCCAGCTAGCATCCCATGACCCTGATGGGTGCACAGGGGTGTACTGGAGCTCCTCAGGTTGAATGGGTAACCATGGTGGGGTTTCTCTTTGCTTTTTCCTACAGGAAAAGGTTACTCCTTGGTCCTTGCTTCCCCTGGTTGGGCGATGGGTTGGTGGTGATTGGGAATTTTATTTCTTACTCTTTTTGGGTACCTTGGATTTCTGTATTCTCAGGGGGTTCCACGTGTGTCTCTCCCTGGATCAAGGCAGTCTCGTGGGTTGCACATGTACCTCTCACCCCTAGGTGTGCTACCAAGTGTGGCAGCATAATTCACCCTGTGGGTTGGCCACTGGTCATGGGTCTGCACTTGCTCACCTCTTTCCCCAGCTCCACTGGTGACTCTCCTTGTGTCAGTGCAGTCAAGTAGTTGGTGGGCTGCCTGCATGGCAGCCGTAGCTGCTTCTATGGTATTAAGCCACACTTTCAGTGATAGTGGCTGTGGCAGTGGTTGCAGGAGACCACCTGTGTGGAACTGGTATCTGTGGTAGCAGCTTCTTAGGTCCTATATGCTCTTGCTGTCTGTTGGCATGACTGTCTGTGGCTCTATCAATTGTTTATCTGTTTTGCTTATTATTAATCAGTTGATGAACATATATGTTGGTTGTATGTTTTGGCTTTATAAATAATGTTGCTATGAACTTTCATGTATGAGTTTTTGTGAAAACATATGTGGAATTGATGGGCCATATCGTAACTCTATGTTTAATTATATTTGAAGATCTGCCAGACCATTTTCCACAGTGGCTGTACCATTTTACATTCCTGCCAACAATGGATGAGAGTTCCTATTTCCCCACATCTCCACTCACACTTGTTATTTTCTGTCTCTTATTATTTTTATTATAGTCTTCCTGTGGGTGCAAAGTAGTATCTCATGTGGTGTTGATTGGAATTTCTCCAATGTCAAGCATTTTTTCATGTCATTATTGGCCATTTGTATATCTTTGGAGAGGTGTCCATTCAGATCCTTTGTCGTTTTTAATTTTTAATTTTTTCAGTTTTACTATTGAGCTGTAGGAGTTCTTTATATGTTCTGTATACAAGACCCTTCTCAGATATATTATTTGCCCACTATTTTCTCTCATTTTGTGCTTGTCTTTTCATTTTCTTGAGAACCTCATCTTTTTCTTTAAAACTTTTTTATTGAAACATAATTGATTATAAATATTTGTGGGGTACAGAGTTGAATATTAATACCTGGATACAACATGTAAGCTCAAATCAGGATAATTAGTATATTAGGCATTGCAAAATGTAATCATTCTTTGTGACCCTTTACCCACTTCTCATTACCCCCTCTTTCCCCTTTCCCATCTCTAGTAACCACAGTTCTGAGAACCTCATCTTTTGAATCTTAGTTTAAATCTCTTTCTGTTACATCATGGATCTTTTGGGTGAGAGACCTTATAAAAGTCCCCTCAGATGGAAACACACCACCATCACCACCCAATTGCAGAGTATTTATCTCTTATATATAATGTCTTTAGCTCTTTGCTGGCTGCTATAGGCTTATAGTATAATTTAAAGCCACAGCCCATTTCTTAAAATGTCTAGTCTTTCTGGAGAGATAAATTGGATAACATGGCTTGGTTTCAGGAGGCAAACAAACCTTGAGTCCTCATTATTTCCAAGCACGAAAGAGCTGAGGTGCGGTGTGTGCTATTCAGAACCTTCTTCTCTTCCAGGACTGCGGGGCCTGATGCTGTCGGTCATGATGGCCTCTCTCATGAGCTCCTTGACCTCCATCTTCAACAGTGCCAGCACCCTCTTTACCATGGACATCTACACCAAGATCCGGAAAAGGGCATCTGAGAAAGAGCTCATGATTGTAGGAAGGTAAATATAGCTTCCTCCTGCCATGTACCAAGCTTTCTTGAATGATCAGAGAGGTTCCATTTGTGCTACCCCTCAAGCTTAGAAGAATTGGCAGATGCCTTAGTAGAATGGGAATAACTTTTGTAGCTAGTTATATTTGCCCTTCAGTGGCATTTAACTTTAAATTAGAGATCATCAAACAATGGCCCTCTGGAGTTAAAAGGGACATAAGAGATCATCTAATCTCTCAGGCTATCAACAAGCAAAATGAGGCTCATCCTACGTAAACCCAGATAGTTTGGACAATGACAGAGCCAGGACTGGAATCTTCAGCTCACTAAGTCCTTGTCTGAGTCCCTTTATACTCTCCATGTTGTCCTTCTCAGCCCTTCACACTCACCATCTTTGAGACCCAAATGCCTCTGATGCCTCAACCTGTAATACAACATTTTTCAGAACCACTGTAAAAGGTTAAATGAGGTTGTATTTGTGAACATGCTCCATAAAGTGTAAAACATCAAGCTATGTGCATATTTCTTATTGCCAATGGTCTAAAAGACACAACAGGATACGGAAAGCATCAAAGCATTGATACATGGATCAGTTGTGCTTGTTCTCATGCTCATCCATGGAGCAGATGCTCTGGATAGAGGATAACAGAAGCTCTGCTATGTCTATCCATGGGGCTAAGGCAGGTCACACCTCCTCAGGGCAGGTGGAACAAGTCCCTGAGATGTCAGTCAAGGGAAAGTTTCCCAGTAAATGCAGGAGGGGTCTGGGCTGCTACCTCATAAGTCTCATCAGCAAGATCAGGGTAAAGGAAGAGAAGGAAAAGTGGCTGGCAACTTTCAGGTGTCAAGAGACCTGGCACCTAAGGGAGATCTGACCAGGCAAGAGTCTATACTACTCTGTGCCATAGGAAGCCACCTGTTATCTTGGCTGATTTTTCCTTAGAAAGGCACTGATGTTTCCTGTTGTTCATATGGCTCATATGCAAAATGGGAAAGCAAACCATTTTGTGGCTTTGCTCAGGTCTAGATCCCATGGTCCTAAGACTATGTTGCGGCTTACATTTTTTGTGCATTCCTTAACTACTACCCTAAGGCTTGTCCCAGCCCTGGACAAACTCATAGTGACATGAAAAAATTCCAGACTCTGCTATGGAGACTGTAAGAGCAATCAGGGGCTCAGATAAGGGAGAGATGAGCATGGCGTGATGTATCTGGGGGAGGCTGCTGGGGTAGGGAGAACCTGACCTGATTCCAAAATGGGGGTAGGATTTGGGTAAGTGGGGGCCAGTGGGAAAGGCATTCCAGAGGTAGAAATACTGAGTGAAAACATCGCTTTGTGAAGGTCTGTTTAAGACTCTTTTTGCCTTAAATGCAGGTAAGGAAATAATGGTTTTCTTTCTAATTAAATCAAGAGCACAAGTAAGAAGAGTTTGTAAGGGAATCTCCAATCTTTTCAGGACTTGAAATGAAGCTCAAGAGGAGGAAGGAGAGCTGGAAATACCTAGTAGTGGCCCTTCTTATTCAGGCTATTCCTTTATGAACTCTACTTGGCTAGTGTTTTTAACTTTGTTATAAAGAAGAGGAAAAAGAGGAGGAGAAGGAGGAGAAGAAAATAATAATAATTATTACTGTTTACTGAGTGCCTGTTGTTTGCAAGGTGTTTTAATATCACTATCCCTTATTCCAGCCTTGCAAGGTTGGTCATAGTCGCAGTATACAGATGGAGAACTTGAAACTCAGGTTAAGCAATGTGTTGTATGTCACAGAGAGAGAATAAGAATTTGAATCCAGGACTGCCTGGCTCCAAAATCCATACCCTTATTCCTATACTCTATTGCCTCTTCAAGTGGGATTCTCTTATGGTGGTGACTGGGCCTAGGTCACTATTGAAAGTCAAGTGCATTTCACTTACTCATAGGCACAGATAACTTTTCTATAGGCAGAATATGGAAGACAAAAGCCTCAAGAATAAATTTGCTAATTCTTTTTCCTAGCGGTGTTCATATTTGCTGGTGGTGTTTATAAATATGATACCTGGTGATATATCTTTATTCATATAGCGTTATTTATTGACACTCTGTTGTGGGGCTTTGATTTCAGGTTGTTCATCCTGGTGCTGATTGGCATCAGTATCGCCTGGGTGCCTGTTGTGCAGTCAGCACAAAGTGGTCAGCTCTTTGATTACATCCAGTCCATCACCAGTTACTTGGGACCACCCATTGCAGCTGTCTTCCTGCTTGCTATTTTCTGCAAAAGAGTCAATGAGCAAGTAGGTATCATTCTGGCATGTCCAGAAAAGCCAATCTGGCACAGAAGTTCCTACCTGGGTTTGTATATTCTCTGTGGAAAGGATTCTCTTTCCTAGAGATCTTAATCAGAAATAGATGTGCTGCTAAAGGTTTATATGGGAAAGCTTCAAGAGGCAGAAGGACCACGGAGCTCTCTGAGAGCTGAAATGAACTCCTTGGGAGTTGGTACTAGGTCCACATTCCCTCCAACTTCCCTGTCCTCCTTGCTACAGGCTCCCACAAAATGTTGTACATTTTCTATTGAATCTTGGTGATTTTGACCTGACTGTATGGCATCCCCTGGGAAGTTTGTGGCCTCTGGCTGAGTAGCTGCAGGGGAAATTCTAACATAAATTTCAGCAGTGGCTCTGCCATGCACTTGGCTTTCCAGCCAGCAGTTTTCAGGGCCCAGTGAAGGACAAATTCCTGGTGCTCAAGCAGTTTATACGTAGAACAATGTAAAGCACATAACAAATGAGGGATAAAATGAAACATGTAATATAAGTAGGAAGGGATTCAAGAAAAGCTATATCAGCATGGGCTAAAACAGTCAGGGAAGGCTCTGGGGAGGAGGTGGAGCTGGAAGGATTTGAAGCTGGAGAGGCAAGAGATGGCATTCAAGGCAGAGAGAACAGTACTTTTAGCCAAAAGTAGAAGGATAGGGGTGAGGGTGAAGGACTTATAAGGAATCCCACCTGGCACGAGAGGGAGTTTATGAATGTGAATAATGGAAAGGCAGGTCAAGGTTAGATTGAGAATGGCCCCTTTGAAAGCCAGGGTAAAGAATTTAGATCAACAGTGGTACACTATTGCAGATTTTAAAGTACAATGAAAACGATGACTTCAGATATGCTATAAAACTGAGGTGTTGCTTTGTTGTCTCTGTATCCAACCATCTACCTGCCTGGGAGGGTTGGGGAGGTAAGGAGGTGCTGACCATGTGGCTAATTGTCTGTAACAGTATAGACAATGACACATTTTTGATTGGAGACACTCCCTTTCTCCCAATGGGACAGAAACGGATGTACATCAGGGAAATACCTCACTTGAGTAACCCCATTTTGAAGTGCATAAATTACCATATGTGCCTCTCTTCCTTTAGGAAGATAGTCCACATTTTCTGGTGACACAATACCAGGTGTGCATATAAACACCTTTGAGAGATCAGAATTAAATCTGCAAGTCATCTTGATAGGCTAGAGAAATAGACACATATCGTGGGATAAATCTCAGTAGGGATTAGCAGAAAGCTGGCTTATTGGGAGATTTCTAAAATATAAGTTAAGAAAGTGTATCCAAAGCTCATCTGGGTATTGCAGCAGGCCACAGGCAGATTCAGTTCAGCAATGGAACAGGGCTTTCAAAAGATAAGCCTTAGAATTGAGATAGACTGTAGAGGTTCTCAACTAGGGGTGATTTTGCCCACCCCCCCCTGAGGGGAGAGTTGGGAATGTATGGAAACATCTTTGATTATTGTCTACTATTATCTATTATCTACTATTATCTAGTGGGTAGAGGCCATGAATGCTTGTCAACACCCTACAGTGCATAAGACAGCACCCCCAAAGAATTATCCAAATGTCATAGTGCTGAGGTTGAGAAAGCCTTGGCTAGAGTTTCCAGGCAATAGCTGATAAAGATTGTAAGGTGATCCTCAGGACTGGTCAGGTACTGTGTTTGCTGAAGGGTGGTGACTCCAAGTTTTGAGGAAAATGACAAAGGCTACCAGAATTCTCAAGAGCCTCTTGAGAATAAAGCCTAAAAGAACAGAAAGAGGTTAATTGTCAAAAGATAGGGAAAGCCTTAGCAAGTTTTATCAATACTACTTACACAAACTGAAACCAACAAAATTTTTTTGGAGTGAACTAGTGTATAGGATAAATGGGGAATGTATTTTTTCTTTTTCCTTATTCATTTATTCATCTAGCAGACACTTCCAGATGACAGACATAGGGTGAGGCATTAGCAACAAAAAGTGGATGAAACCTGGTTCCTACCAGGGGCAAGATCCCAGTTCAGATGAGGAGACCGAGAAATGAATGAGTGATTACATAGCAGTGGGGTTGGTGCTTTGACCACAGCAAGGAGGGTGTGCACCCATTGCTGTCTAGCTTGTTCTGTTTAAGTTAGAACAAGGTTACCAGGAAAGGAGAGTTTGTACTCTCTAAGACAGAGAGAATGACCTGTACAAAAACCCAGGGACATGAATACATGTAACATGTTTAAAAAATGGCTGGTAGTTTGGCACAGTTGAAATATAAAGTACAGGGGTGCCAATGGCTAGCAAAGGCATTGGTCAATACTTGACAAAATCAGGAAGGCTCCTTTGGGCTACCCTTCTGAGAGTGTACTCTGCTTTGTCACTGGCCCTCTTAAACTGTGGCCTCCAGGCTCAGACCTGGTCCTCTAGGTGAGAACTGACCAAAGGGAAAAAAAAACTTTGAAAAATTGTTCCATAATGTTTCTAATCTCTTAAAGGCTTCCATATTTCTAACATGCAAACCCAAAAGTTAATGTAAAAATACATAGTATAAGTTTATGTTCTCAAACTAAAAGTAGTGGCTTTGGATCTATAAAGGGGGCTGAAGAAGGAAGTATTATTTATATTTTGATGGAAAAATTTCTTTCTCTTCTATCCCTCAAAGACCCAATTTCTTTTTCCATGTCTTCAAGGAATGCAAATTACTTCAAAAGTAATTACTTTACATCTGAATGTACCTGAATCTGGAGACTGGTGGTGACAATAGCTGTGAGCAGGGAGGTTCACATTATTTTTCAAGTAAAAGGGAATTTTTGGAATTAGGCTTCAAGTTGATGTTCTATACCAGTTATTAGATACTTTACCCCATTATATTATGAATCCTTGTTTTAGAATCCAGGTGAAATCATGTCACTGTAACATGATAGATAGACCCACTGAATGCCTGACATCACATCCCTAGCCAGTGCTCTGGCTTCAGATGGCCTGGAGCTACTATCTCTCTCACCTTTATTCCTTTGCTTCTGTCCCAGGAAAGGTAGAATGTCCAACCGTTTTGTGGGCTCTGCATTAGTTAACCCAGGATTTTCTTTCACAGGGAGCTTTTTGGGGACTGATCCTAGGATTTCTGATTGGAATTTCCCGTATGATTACTGAATTTGCTTATGGAACTGGCAGCTGTGTGGAGCCTAGTAAATGTCCCACGATTATTTGTGGAGTGCATTACTTGTACTTTGCCATCATCCTCTTTGTCATTTCTGTCATCACCATTGTGGTTGTCTCCCTCTTCACCAAGCCCATTCCAGATGTGCATGTGAGTATCCTTTTGGGAGACCTGTCTTGCCCTTACTTCATGTTCATGATGCAACACTCTTGGTTGGCCTCAGTTCAGTTACACATCTCACACTCACATGACCAAAATAGTCTATACTTGCATTGATTTTGTGTAGAAGAATACAGGACAGAAAACACATTGTGCCTTCGTGGCAGTATTGAGCAATTGTCTTCAGCAGGAGTCCTCACAGAAGTCCACACTTCAGTCCAGGGGCTATTCTCTGGACCTTGCTCCCGAAGTGACAGCTCCGGTGCAAGAGAATAAGATGGCATGGGTAGCTTAGAAGCCCATGTCCCAAATAGGAACTGTTATTTTTTGTAATAGTCCCTTGGCCAAAACTCCCAGGGGTCCCAGCAAGGGATATGCCTAGTTACAAAAATCACTATACTCAGGGAAACCTAAAGTATAGTTTACCTCTTGATTTTTTTCCAGTTAGGCCACCAAACAGTTGCTTATAGAATTCAAGACATTTCAGACAATATCAAAGTCCAATTGATTCAAAACTTCAAAAATTGCCATTACTCTTCTTTAGCTCTAAATTCCCCCCATTGATTTAGAGTTCATTCATAGCCCTCCCAATGCAGATAAAGATTACCAGTTATGGGCTATATTTACCATAAGCAATGTAGTCTGGTAACCCAACACAGATGACAGTCCACCTTTTCCAGGTTTCCAAGGGAACAGAGCTAGAAAGTTAACCCACTGTCATATTTATCCATAGAGAAAGGGGAAGGATTTTGTTAATACTTTGCTCACGCATACACAAATACAAGGGCCTATGGAATCTCTGAGACCTTCAACCTCATTGCCAAATTTTCGAGAGCTATGACAAACTTTAATGTCAAACAAAGACTGCTTTGGTAGCAGCAGAACCAACATCACCACCATCGTGTGTATTGGTTAGGTCTGTCACAGGCTTTCTTTGTGTTGTATCAATTTCTTCCTCATGTCTCAGTCTATGAAAGTTTTGCAGCCCCAGACACATTTAGCTCTGTGCTTCCTCTTGAAGTAGAGAAAGCAAGATAGTCACCAAAGGTTATGGTTGGGATGAGCACATTGCATTGATTTTCAGACTTCAAGTTTCTGTTTCACATTCTAGACTATGTCAATAGAAACTGTGTTTCCAACTCTATCCTAGTCTATTAAGTTTATGGATTCTTGTCCCTGTAATATGACATAGTACAGAAATCTGATCTTGCATTGCTCTTCTGGGCAAATGGCTGTCTAGTCTTGTTAGTACCAGTGCTAAAGGCAACAAATTCATTTGGCACATGTAAAAAGAGTTTATTCATTCAACAAATGTTTCTATATTTGAGGAGTCTCTTAGCATCTGAATGTACAGTCATGCATCACTTAATGACAGGAATACATTCTGAGAAATTCGTTGTTAGGCAATTTCATTGTTGTGTGAACATCATAGATTGTACTTACACAAACCTAGATGGTATAGCCTACTACATACCTCCAATTCTATTATAATCTTATGGGACCACCAGTGTATACGTGGTCTGTCATTGACTGAAACATTTTTACCCAATTGAAACATTGTTACCCAATGTTGGGGAGCACGACTGTACATACATCATAAGGGCTAGTGTATAAGTGTGTACGATTTACATCTAAGTTCCCAACGTACTTAAAGAAAATGCTATGTTTTTGTTGGTACTGAGAGGACACATTTCTTGATGCATGGTTCTTTGTTCTCCCAACTTCTTGGCCTAAGACTCTATTTGGATCTTTCTGTTCACCTGTCTGCTTCCTCCACAGCTCTACCGTCTGTGCTGGAGCCTGCGTAACAGCAAAGAGGAGCGTATTGACCTGGATGCAGAACAGGAGTATATCCAAGAAGCGCCAAAGGAAACCATTGAAATAGGTGATGTATGACTCAGAACCTATTCCCAAACCATAAAAATTACTCCTACAACAGCAAGACAACTCTCCCGAAGCCTTTACTAAATGCCTTTGTCAAAGCTCAGCTCTCTCCTCTACAGAGGAGTGGAGATGAGATGGATGAATGGGTTTTGAGAAGTTCACTCTGAGGCCTGCTCAAGGAGAGGAGGGAGGTGCAGAATCATCCCAGCTCCTTCATCCCTCAGATTTTACTGTGCTCAGTGAGTAAATCTCAGTGAGAAATTTGCCACTCTGCCTTGATTTGAGGCATGGTCAGGGACAAGAGAAGAGTCAGAGCTCTTATGACACAGCCTGTGAACTGGGAGCAGATGGAAATAAGGCTATGGTCAGTTCTAGGGACATCAGGGAGGATGGGATACAGGGTTGTGGGGTCCTATGTCTTACTGGCTTACTATTTCAAATTTAGAAAATCAAATTTCTCTGGAATCCTGGTGAGATGATTCTTACTGAGTACCCAGAGACTTATCCTTTAAGTCAATGCTTTCTTCAGTTTCAATTTTGCAACTTTTCCTTCCTACATGGGAGAGGCACATACATGTAGGATGATTGTGGAGGTGTGCGGCATGCAGAGGTGGGGAACTCAAGGTCATGTGTGTTTTACTTGGCTCTGGGCTGAGGTCTCATCACTCCATCTAAAGGAGAGCACAGATGCAGCAGAACAAATCTGGAATCTGGCCATCAGGAACATCATAGAATCCTAGCTCTGGAAAGGGCCCTAGAGATTATTTGGTATTATCACGTGATTTTACAGACATGAGAGGGAGAAGCGTTGAGAAGCATTGCCTGTGATCCCAGCTCTGGTATAATCTGCTCTTGATCTCTAAGGACCTTTCAGTCCTGAAACCTGTGACTTTTTGCAAGTACCGTGTCAGAGGGAGCATGGAGCCACAGGCAGCTGACCATGGTGCTGAAAACAGGCATGTTTTCTTGCTTCCCCGGAGCAGATAGGCATGAACATACCCCGTACTTCTACTACCTCCCAAAATGTCTCCACGTTGAGTGAGAATATCATAAACTTTAAAGGAACATGGGTGAGAAGTATTGAGTTGAGTGGTTTTAATGTGGAAGAAGAGATTATTTTTGCACCAGAGGGCAGACAAGACTGATGGGTGGGAAGAAGTCATGCAATTTTAACTCAGAGTAAGAAGTCAGGACAGTGCAGAGATAGATTGTGGGATTTGGAATCAGAAAAGTCTGGCATTGAATCCTGACTTCTCTACTTAGTACCCTGGGCAAATAATTCCAATTTTCTAAAGTTCAGGTTTCTCGTGTAAAAGTATTCTAAATGATAGCCCACACCTCATGGCACAGTTGGAAACATAGAATGAGATAATGTTCCACTATCAGAATTGGCTATAATTATCACCATTATGATTGCTTTGAAGGAAGAGTTTTCTAGCTGAGTTGTTCTGGAAAGGGATGGGCAGCAAGTGTGCATCTATCAGGGATGCTACAGAGAGGACTCCCACACTGGCTAGAGAATTGGCTTGGTGACCACCGAGGTTCATGGCAGCACTAGTATTCTGTTGTTTCTTGATGAACTCATAGTAAAATCAGACTGAACACCCTATTTTGTTAAAACTTATTAAATAAACTAAGCTCTCTTGAGGGCTTATATAGACCATGGGTGTCACACTATTCCCTGAGAAACAGCAGCACAAGCAAGCCTTGTAGCTGCATCATAACCATCACCATCATCAGCACCATCATGATTGATAATGATATGATAATAATATGTTTTAATTATAAATACGTTATTCTAGTTTGGTGTTTTATTTTAGCACTACATCATCCTTTTAAGGAAGATAATGCAAATATAATTCTTCCAACTTTACAGACAAGGAAAATGAGACATAGAGAGTTCCACAAGGCTAATCAATTTTTTATTGACCCCGATAATCATGCATTTCTCTCTTGAGCTGGTCAGTGAGCCCAACTCCTTGCTCCTTTTTATCCATTCTACTCTTTTGGTGGAGTGAATCAGAAGGGAGGGGTCTCTATTATGTGTGTGAGAGAAAAAAGAGAGAGAATGGAAGGAGACTAGCACTTCCTGATATCTGCTATGTGCTAAGTACTCTCTCAATGAATCATTAATCTCTCATTAAATCTTCATTAATAAAATGAAGAAGGTATTATTTATCCAATTTTACAGATGCCTGAAGATCAGAGGGGTGAATTAACAAAGCCGTAAAGCTAGGTCTTGGTCTTAGTTCTGACTCATGTATGCAACTTGATCACTAAGGTTCATTCCAGTTCTAAAATTCTGTGTCTCTTTAAAGAAAAAATTCTGTGACTCACAAAAATGAGAAAGTGCAGAGCAGTGGTCTCTGGCCATGGTTCCATGGTGTTGAAAACACAGTGGGCTCACGTCTCTTGAGTGGCAGAGCTGGAATTTGAAACTAGGTTTGTCTACCTCCAGTGCCACACCTGGGCTCAGAGGAGGGAATCAGTTTCCTTGAAAAGCATCCGCTTTGAGTGTCAGGACCAGTTGGATGATTTGATTCAGCAGTGTTTGTATGCAAAATCAGATCTTAAGCCCTGGAAATGTTGATCACCGCTGCCCTTCATCAGGAGCTTTTCAGACCAGTCCCTACCACCTTTCTGGGTCTGTGGTGAAGCCTTAGAATTGACAGATGTAGTCAATGCACTCCTAAGTCATTCCAGCCTCATTGCTTTCCAGTGATGTAGCAAACAGATATGAGTATATGTGTTTCAGAGGTGGGTTTTCCATGTTCTTCATATGTCACAATATTCCCCAGCCCACTGTTAACATTTCTCTCTCATAAAACACTATTTGATCTGACTGTTCTAAATCAAAATGCATTTGTATTGGGACTAAGAGAGATAAAACTTAGGCTAGCTGATCATAAGGATGTAGAATCCATCTAGTAACGTTGGCTTGTAATTAATTAAGTTCATTTGAACATCTGTACCATTTCTATTCCTGAAAACAAGAAAGTTGGGAAATTTCTGCACAATGGCGGATGCTGCATTGTATGGAATCTCCCCTGGAGAAACTTTTTCTATGCCATCCTACTTCTGTATCCCATAATCCTTTTATGCCTTTCCCCTGACACAGAAGTTCCTGAGGAGGAAAAAGGGTGCTTCAGGCGGGCCTGTGACCTATTTTGTGGGCTGGACCAGCAGAAGGGACCCAAGATGACTAAGGAAGAGGAGGCAGCCATGAAGCTGAAGCTGACGGACACCTCTGAGAAGCCTCTGTGGAGGACAGTAGTAAACATTAATGGCATCATCCTGCTGGCTGTGGCTGTATTCTGCCATGCATATTTTGCCTGAGTCCTGCCTCCTGCTGCAGACTCGCTGAGGCTGGAATCTTTACTTCCTTTAATCCCATTCTGTGGTGTTGAGGGAAAACCAGTCAGTTGTAAATTTTGCCCGGTCGGATAAATGTGTACATGTGTAATTGTAGGCTAGCTGGAGGAAAACTCATTACTTTGCTCTTAACTTACGTATTTGAATCCACCATGATATAGTCATCTGTACGTAGCAGAGCTGTGGAAGGAAAGTCCGCTCAGTCACACTCAAAGGCGGACCAGGAAACAGAAGCCCCGTGATGTCTGATGCAAGTCTGTCTCAGACAGATTCAGCATGTCAAGGTTGTTTGTCATCCTTGAATACAATTTTAAGACTTTTGGTCTCCCTGGTTCCTGCTACTTTCCCTGCCTGACTTCTTCCTCATATTTTTGAAAAAGAAAACTTTCCCTCATCATATCCTTGTCAAGTTTTTCCTGGCACAAGAAAAATCAATCTGATAAACTGATGCACACATGAAAACTAAGGATGGGAGATTGACGGGGTCCTTGTCCCGGGCATTTGCTCTTTGAAGTGGGATCCTAAGGATGGCAGTACTTACCCAAAAGGGAGGGACCCAGGCACCAACCTCATTATCTGGGGAAGCAGATAATCTTGAGTCCCGGGGATTTTCTGACCTTCTTAAAAATGTCCATTGTGAGTTCCCCGTGTTTGGGATTTCACTCATTTGGGCATTTACTGTGACTAGAATATCTGAGCCACTCGGCAATGTTTGTTAACTCAGTGACTCATATGGACATTTATTTATAAATTATTGCTTTATTTCCTATGTAAGGCTGGCCCTTAGTTAATCTTTTCCTGTGGCTGCCCAAAGTAGACCCTCTGGTGACTATAATGAATTGGAATGCGTTTGCCAGAGGCCACTCTGTCTTACAGTGCTGATGTTGACATATGGGCTTAGAAGTTGACACTGTGTCATATGTTAGAGCAAATGCCCCTGCTGGGGGCATCTGCCATCTCAAAGCAGCTGTGTCCTCCCAAAACATTGAAATAATTAGCCAGAGCTCTCCCTCCCTGTGAGTTCGGGTGACTACAGCACTTCTTTTTTCAGGAGTTTCGATTGGTGGTCATCTGGTGGTCATCAGTTGACAAGGGTAAGGGTAGGTGGTCTCAATTCCAGGTGCTAGTGCTCAACATTTCTCACTGAAAGGAGTATATCTCTTGTTGAACTGGTTTCCTAGGGGGAACCATTAAATGTAATTTAATTTACATTTAATGAATTAAGTCAATTTTAAAATTCCACCTGTGAAATCTCAATCATATTGTAATATAATCCCATTGTAGTTAAGAAAAAGTCATGATGTTAGTATTAACTGATTTTAGGCTAGTTTAGAAAAGAGCTGGGGGAAGTTCCTGGGTATAAAAATGATTCAACAGGTAAAGGCATGGCTTTTTCTTATGGAAAGAAGAAAACACAGAGAGCACTATTTGAAGTGCCTTCTCATTCCCATTAAGCTAGAGAAGAGGGAAAAGTGGAGAACTTCTCATGAATAGTATTGCTCAGAGCACTCAGTTTTCTGTGGAGTTTGTGGTGTGTTTTGAGTTTTGAGAGGATAAAGGGAGAGGATCAAAAACTGGTGAATGGAGTGGACAGTGTAAAATATCTAATTTGTCCTGAATTCAGTTTCTGGCTTTGCCAATGATCTACTGTGTATATTGTCAGAAATGATTTTGTCTCAACTGTGTATTTTTCTCTTTGAAAAATGGGACCTTGGTGCTTATAGCATCTACCTACCTCCTGTGGTTGTGGTGAGGACACTTTCAAAAGGAGATGGGAGATATGGACATGAAAGATACTATACAGATGTTATATTAAGCCCATAAATTAAAATATATTACTTTGATACAAATAAAAACATTAAGAACCCCTGACATCTTGATTCCCTGTTCTCTAGAGATTCTAGACAAATATTAAATGTATCTGTGGTGAGCATTAGTTAGCACAAGATATGAATTAGGAAGCAGGAGGCCAGGAAAATTGAGAATAGAATCTAGCTACTTGAACAATTCAAAAATATATAGCTAAGTTTGGAGATGATTTTCTCTACAAAACCTCTAGTAAACATGAGGTGAGTAACTCTACCTTACTGTTAGAATAGACTGGACCACTGGGTAACCAGGGACCAGTAAAAGATAAATCATACTAGAATAATCTCAGGGGTACACGGAAGAGCTATACTTTTCCTCAAATAGAAGATGGTGTTATACAGGGGACAGTGACTGCTTATTAATGCTCAGTTTACAGAACTGAAAAATCATGATTTTTCACCCAAAGGCCCTGCCCACCCATGCCTTGCCTCACCCACAGGCTCTATATGGGTATGTTCAGCTTCTAATTCTATCTCCTTTTGCTGCATAACATCTACTTCAGATTATGTGTTCCATGGGAACCTCTGACTTGGAAATCCAAAAGATGCGTACTTAATTCTATCTGTGTTGTGGGCTTAATCATGTTGCCTCCAAACAATTACTCAAGCAAGCAGCCAGCAGAAACAGGAAGTTTAATAAAACCCTATACTTCTATAAAATGTAGTCTGAAATGTGTTGTGGACCTGGGCCTCCCTCTACAAAACTGATAAACAGACAAAGTTGCTTATTATTCTAAATATATTTAATTCTCTAAGTGACTAAAGGAAAAGACACTTTCAATGGTTGTAGTCATCAATATGAAAATGTATGTGGACATACTTTTTCATCATTAATTGATGTGCTATCTCAGAATAATGCCTTTTTATATCATCTTACTAATTTGAAATAGAGCTTAACTTTTGCATAATGATTTTTATGATAATGTGTACATTTTCGAATAAACTGACATTTCCTTTGTAAAAACAAACAAACAAACAAACAAACAAACAAACAAACAACAAAGCAAAACCAAACCAAACCTCTTATGTTGAATTCCTAATCCTCAGTTTCTCAGAATGTTACTACATTGGGAGACAGGGTCTTTAATGAGGTGATTAAATTAAAATGAGGTCCTTAGGGTGGCCCTTAATCCAATATGACTGGTCTCAT
This sequence comes from Cynocephalus volans, assembly GCF_027409185.1. Taxonomy (NCBI): domain Eukaryota; kingdom Metazoa; phylum Chordata; class Mammalia; order Dermoptera; family Cynocephalidae; genus Cynocephalus; species Cynocephalus volans. The sequence continues at coordinate 206,550,019 of NC_084461.1, forward strand.
AAAAAGAGGAGATTCAGGACACAGACAGAAGGAAGACCATGTGAAAACACAAAGAGAGACAACTACCTACAAGCCAAGGAAAGAGGCCTCAGAAGAAACCAACCCCGTGGACAGCGTGATCTTGAACTTCTAGCCTCCAGAACTATAAGAAAATAAATTCTAATATTTAAGCCACCCAGTCTAGGGGACTTTGTTATGGCAGACCTAGCAAATGGATACTATCTATAAGGAAGTAAGATCCTGCTCTGCGTTTTCTTAGATTCTGTATTTGTCTACTTGGCATCCATTTATTACAGGCCAATTATATTATCTATATATTTCTTATTTCCTGTATTCTTGATGCTCTGGTATTTGGAGGGACTTACAGACTTGGGGAAAGACTGCCTCTCTCAGGGCTAGCCCTTTCTTAGAGAGAGGAAAAGGCTTGGCTGGAAGCATGTGTTGCATATATAAACCAACCAATCCCAAGTCTATATCCACAGTCTCCTTCTTATCTAACTTCCACACACCAAGCCAATATTTCCACTGCCCTAAATCATCCCAGGGCCAGGTACCAGACAACTAGAGACCGCTCTGATGGCCCAAAGCCTGCTGGAATTGTTCAAACTAGCCAATCATAAGCTATTTACTCTGTCCTACCTTGCTTTTTCCACGGAAACTCAAATAAAGGTTGTGGCCTATTCCTTTCCCTCACTCCTCTCTCTTCACTGACCCTGATGCTTCCCCCATTACCCTGCGTGACTTGCAGTGACCCCCCCTCTCGGGGACCTGAGATAATAAACTTCACAAATCCCTTCCACTTTGAATAGCTAGCTCAAACATCTGCAGGACATCTTCCGATAGCCTGTTGATCAGTAACTGCACTATCATTTCTTTAAAAGGCTCTCTTTCTCTTTCTTATCCTTTCTTCTGGCCCCTTTACCCTCTCTTCTTCTTCTATCTTTTTCCCCATTCTTCTCTCCTCAGTACTCATTTCCTTGGTCCCACTACATTATGGACCTCAGTGAACCTACATCACCAGTCTCTTGAAACTCACCATCAACTGGAGCCCACAAGGGCACACCTATGTCACCCAAAGCTATGCTGATTCAACTTGCTGCAGCAAGGGAGAAATTAAAACAGAACTTTAGCTTCTCACAAAACAGAAGAGATGGAGTTATGGGACTTTGAAGAAGGGTAGAGTTTAGGAAGAATTTACATGAAGCCATGTTTTGTTAGGCTCAAAATAAAGCAGAGAGTGTGACTAAGGGATTAACATGAAACTTGGTCTGAGAAGAAAACTCAGTGTTCCTGTTTATTTTGGAAATTCAAAGTTGAGATAAATATGAGAATGTTATATTGAAAACCCCTTATCTGAAGCTGTGCACTATGGTTGGAAATTGAGGCTGCTTCTTTTTCAGTGATGCACATGATTTGGAACCTTCAGGCACCAGTGAGATATTTCATTCTCACTTATATAATTTCAAATAGCAAAGAGTTTCAGTCTATGCTTTCAGAGAACATGTTTTCAGCACCACATCCTTGATGTTAATCAACACAAGCTGTTCTTACAGGTTCACACTTCTTGCTTCTCATTCTCACAACTCAATTCTGGACGCTTTAGGGCCAGGTTTCGAGAGCCTGGTGCTGGAAAAGAGGCCCAGCCTTGGTTAATTTTATGCTCAGGCTCCAGCTTTGATATCAAGCTCCACCTCCCTGAACTTATAAATTACTCAGAATTTATGTAAAGAAGGGGTCATGTCTGGGTGTAAGTAAAACCAAATGTTTTTCCTCTGCTCTTATAAGACAACAATCAACACAGGAGACCTCTATGACCTCTGGTTACAGAGGAGTATGTGGAGATTTCTCCCCACTAACAACCAATCAGTTCTCCAGATTCAGTTCAATTCTGACACTGTCTGCCCGGAGATATGTCAGATCCCACAGTTCCACAAGACTGTCCCTTCCCCTTCAGATGCCAATTGTAAGCTCTAGTTTGTTTCAATAGTGCTTCTGACTGTCTGGCTATAAATTGGGGTTCCCACAAACCCCTTCTTGGGTTCAATTAATTTGCTAGAGTGGCTCACAGAACTCAGGGAAATACTTACTTGTGTTTATTGGTTTATTATAAAGAATATTACAAAGGATAAGATGAAGAGATATATAGGGCAAGGTATGGGGAAAGGTGGATGGAACTTCCACGCCCTCTCTGGGCATGCCACCCTCCAGAAACCGCCAGGTGTTCGGCTATCCGGAAGCTCTTCCAACCCTGTCCTTTTGGGTTTTTATGAAGGCTTTGTTACATAGGCATGAGTGATTAAATCATTGGCCATTGGTAGTCAACTTAAACTTCAGCCCCTCTCTTTCCTGGAGGTTGGGGGTTGGAATAAATGTTCCAACCCACTAATCCTGCCTTGGTCTTTCTGGTGACCAGCTCCAATCCTGGAGCTACCTAGGGGCTGCCAGCCATTAGTCAACTAATTAGCATACAAAAAGACATTTATTACTTTGGAGATTCCAAGGTTTCAAGAGTTGTGTGCCAGGAAATGGAACGAAGACCAAATATATATTTCACAATATCATACTGGGACAGAGAAGCACAGCCTTCAACCATGGCCAGCACTTGAAGCCCCGGCCCCATGATGAGGCCCCCGGAGTCAGAGCTTCTTCCTAGAAGATTGAGAAATGAGCTGATTGCCTGTGAGTGAGGGTTTTTCTCTCTCTCTCCCTGAATAAAAAGCCCTGTTTAGGGCTGGGTCTCCTTCAAAGCTATCTTTTGGGCTAAGGCCACACCAAGAAAGTAGGAGGCTGCCTATCCCACATGGTTCAAGTTGAGAGAAGAAAGTCTATCAGCCCAGAAACAATTCTCCATCTGCCTGTTTCTTATGAAAAATTCCATTGAGATTCTCTGGCTGAATGGTAGAATCTTGGTGTGTTTCAACTCATTGCACCTTATGTCTTTGCCCATTATCAATCCTTCCTCTACCCTTTTCCACTGTTATTAAGATCATAAGGTTATAAATGGCCTGTGTAATGGTTAAGAGCATGGAATTTTCAACCTGACAAAACAGGTTGAAATCTTGGCTCCTTGTCTTATTGGCTGTGTGGCCTTGGGCAGTGTACTTATGTTTTTTTAATGGCAGTTTTCTTATCTGGAGAATGTGAATAAAAGGATGTGCCCCACGGAATTATTTTGAGGCTTTAGTGTGACAGTGCTTTGCATAGGGCTTGACACATTATATTTTCCAAATGATGATTATCTCTTTTTAAATAACTATTCACCATTTTCTCATCTAACATCAGCTGCTATATTATGAATCAGAGACTAGGAGAGCAAGTCCCTTGTGCGTAACAATAGCAGAAAGCTATTTAATGTGACTTTTAGGAATAATGAATAAAATAATAACTTAGCCTCACATATACTATGCGAAGTGCTTTTGCATATTGCATTTAACTGTCACCTTGAGCCTGTAAAAGCAGACCTTTTCCAGAAGAGAAAACAAGTCTAGAGAGACCAAGACACACTTTAAGCATGGGACTAACATTGATTTTTAAAAAATTTTTTTATTTATAAATCTAATTGTACATATTTGTGGGGTAGAGAGTGTTGTTTCAATACATGCATATATTATACAATGACATTGATTACTGATGGGAAGTGAAGTCTAAGCCAATGTGCCTATATTCTCTCTCAGTATACAAATTCTGCAGGAAGACTTATCTCCAATTTGTAGATGAGAAAACTGAGGTTCTGAGTGATTAAGTAATAAGTCTAAGGTCATACAATTGGATGGAGGTTCAGGACATTCAGGACATGATTTTAAGTTCATACTTATGCGATGTGAGCTCTAGGTTCCGTAACCTTTCAGCTGGCCAAATGACCAAGATTGTAACTAAGATGGGGTTACATTTTTCTTTGAAGTAAGTGTCTGAAACTCAAAGAGGCAAATAGTTCCAGGAGGGGTAACAATCTGACTTAATCTGCACTAAGGCATAGGGGATTGGTATTAGGTTGCAAAAGTTTTTAAGAAGTGTATCTCGGGTCCCTTCTCCTCTTGGATTCCAGAAGGGCATATCTCTTTTTGCCAGTGACATCAGTAACAGACTTTGTGGGGCTGGCTGGAATGGGAGTGGCTTCAAGGCATTACTTGTGCAACACTTGAGTGGAGTGTAAGTGACACCACAGACCTCCACTTTTAAATCAGTTTTATATCCAAACATATTGGTCTGAGGATGTACCTTCTTTGCTCTTGGTTTAGATTTTTGACTTCTTATGGTTCATCCCACAGGGACCAAACTAGCCTGACATTCAAGACCATCCCCATGTGCCATCAGTGTCCCTGGGCCATTCCCACCCTTTTTTATTACCCTTGTCCAAGCATTTGATCAACTAGTTACTCTCATCATGAATATCCCTTTTGTCCTATTCAAGCCTCATCTTTAGTCTGGAATGAACTTTAGTCTGGAAAATCTTGACCATTGTAGTTCTCATATCTCTTTTGCTTGAATTATTACACGTTGAATTCCTGTCAACATGTGACATTCCTACTATGTGTGCAGTAACTCTAATAGGCCCCAGAAACACAAAGATGCAAAACGCAGAGTCTAGTGCTTTGGCAAGGTTCATTCTAGTGGGGGAGACAGATGTGAATTCTATGTATTGTGGCAAGAACGATGATGGCTCTCTAGGAGGACATCTGATACAGACTGGGGATGAAGAGAGAGTTTCAGGAGAATCTCCCAGGAATAATATCTAGATGATACCTAGGAATGAGTGCAAAAAAATCAGAGGGGGCCTGAACAGGTCATCAACAGGCCATTAATAACTAGATGATTTAGGAGATTTTAAGTAGAATCTATAAGTCCTTGTAGTTCTAGTTTTCTTCAAATTATTTCTTTAGCAGAATTTTTGTCTCTTAAATGGATTAAAAGTTCCATAAGTGTAGACACCATGTCTTCTTTTTTTTGGCAGTCCCCCCATCACTGAGCACAATGTGAGACACATAAATATTTCTTGAGTGAACTGAGTATTCTCCTGCACCTTAACTTTTTCTACTGCGTGTATATGCACTTATGTACTTCTGAAAAGAGTAGAAAAAGTTGGGTAATGATAAAGTTGGGTAATGATAATCATGCCAGTCCAAAACAGACTCAAGACATGACTTTAAGTCATTGAAAATGCCTCAGCCCCTCCTTGGTTGAGGACTATGCCACTAGAATTGCTTTCACAGACTCTGGGTTCTCAGGAATGCAGCCAACCTCCAGATGCATAGACAGACATGTCCTCTGACTTGAGCAAGTGATATTATCAGGCTGCAAAGAGCCCAGTAGCTCCTCTTACAGCTGTGTGACGTTGGGTTTCTTCAGTCTCTGTAAGCCTTGGGTTCCCTATCCAAAAGACAGGAATAAACATGCTAATTGTATTTGCTTCATCTGGTTGTTGTGAAAGCAACATGAGTAACATATGCAAAAGCTCTTTGTAAACATAACATATTAATGCAAGATTTTATTATTATCATTACCATAATTATATGGCAAGACTTGAGGGCCACTGAGAATATTCTTCTGTCCCCGAATATTTCTCTCATTGCTTTGACATCTTGCCTATAATTCCCACTGTATTAGTACATTTCTGTTGCTTATAACAGAAATACTTGAAACTGGGTAGTTCATAAGGAAATAGAATTTATTTATTATAGTTCCAGAGTCTGGGAAGTCTGAAGTTTAGGGAACACATCTGGTGAGAGCTTTTTCCCAGTAATGACTCTATAGCAATGCAGGGTATCGCCTGGCAAAATGGCTGAGCAAGAGAGAGTAACCTCCTCACTTACTCTCCTTTTAAAGCCATCAGAACCATGACCATTACTCCATGAGTGGATCAATCTATTCAAGAGGGTGCAGTATTCAAAATCTAATCATCTCTTCAAGGCCCCACCTTTCAATTACCATAATAAGATTCTCTACCTTCTTAACACTGTCATAGTGGGAACTAAATTTCCAGTATATGAAAATATGGGGGACACAGCACCCACCATTCATTAATAGTTCCTTTTCATAGGGATTATGTTGTCTTTCAGAAGCAATGTTGGGCTTGGACCCCTTAGCTTCTGTCTCTTCTTACTACGCATTGCAGGTCATATATTAAACCTCAGCACGAGGTAGGCTCTGGTTTATGGTACCCAGCAGAAAGAGAGCCTGGGGTAGTCTGAAAGATATAAATGGGTCATGTGTGGTAGGATTTCAGTCAGGATCCCTACCTCTCACCCCCTCAAATCAGGGGCAATGAAATGGCAAGGCCCTCAAACAAATCCTCTTTAACTTAATATTCTTTTCATAGTTTCTTTTTGCTCTTTTTTCTATGGTTGGTTCTAGGGTGGCTGTTTGTTCCTATGACATCAAGGTGGGAATAAATATCTAAAGTTGGGTGCTCTGTGCCCATCTGTCAGGTATACTCCATACATGTGGCTCAATAGTAACACCCATATACAGTCATTACCTGGCCTGGTTCTGACATATATAGATGCGTGAGATCCCATTCCTTTCCTTGAGTGGTTCACAGTGGAGGATGTGGCTTTACCCAGGTGAGCAGATGAGTAATGATTCTGTGTCCCTGTGTGATGAGCATCAAGATAGAGGGAGGTCAAACTGTTGCAGGAATTTGAAGCTGCTTCTGAACTTCCAGAAAACCTTCACAGAGGGAACGTCTGACTTGAGTCTTCAAGGATAAGTGACACTTATCTGGATACAGAATTGGGTCATAGTTAGGCAGAGGAAATGGTATATAAAGTCAGGAAAAAAAAAAACAACAACAACCCGGCTTCATGTGTCTTAGCAAACAAATATAGTTGAAAATAGAGGATTCACGAGGGGAAGAGTGGTGGGAAATGAATCTAAGCTGCAGCTAATGTACAGGTTGGTGCCAGACTGTGAAAATCTTACGTTTTATCCCAAGCCTAGAATATTTGTCCTTTATCTGCTTAGAAACTGGAAGCTGGGAGGCCTATAGGCCACAAATGACAATTTTAGATTCAAAGATTAGGAAGCCCTGTTCTGTTGGCTGAGAGAAAAATAGACTCAAGTGAGGGATCTACTTGTAATAGAACGACCAGGAAGTTTATGTATTGATTTATTTTTTCCTGGCTGGCTGGTATGGGGATCTGGACCCTTGACCTTGGTGTTATCAGCACTACACTCTCCTAAGAGAGCCACTGTCCAGCCCCTCTCCAGGGTTTAAATGAGACCTTGTGAGGCTCTAGCCAATGAAAGAGAGAAGAGATACTATAGTTTGAACAAGCAGTTAGAAAAAAAAGACAGTAAAGACAGTCAGAAAACAAGATGATGATGATAAAAATAAAAATATTAATAGCATCAATTCACATTTGAGAGTTTACTTATATGCTAGACAATGTTCTAAGAGTTTGACATATATTATCTTATTTCATCATTACAACATTCCTATGAGGTAGAGTTGAAGCTCAGGGGGTTAACTCATTTTTTCAAAGTTACTCAGGTATTAAGGAGTGGAGCTGAAATTCTAACCTAGGTATCTGACTCGTAGGTATCTGAGTTTTATTTCTTAATATTGTATTATACTTTCTACTCAAAGTTATTCAAAGGGAAATCTAACTTGTTGAAATAGGACACTTGGATAATGGGCTAAGTAGCAGAATGAACAAAGCTTAACTAGACTTACCCTGCAAGCAATGCTTAAGGGAGTCCTTCAGGTTGAAATGAAAGAACCCTAGGCAGTAACTCAAAGCCATGTGAAGAAATAAAGATCTCTGGTTATCTTAGTCTGTTTGGGCTGCTATAACAAAATACCACAAACTGGGTAGCTTATAAGTTTGTTTCTCATAGTTGTAGAGTGTGAGAAGTTCAAAACCAAGGAGCTGGCAGACTCAGTATCTGATGAGGGCTTCCTTTCTCAATAGATGGCACATTTTCACTGTGTCCTTACATGGTGGAAGGGCCAAATTTTATAAGGCACTAATCCTATTTATGAAGCCTCTCCTCTCATGACCTAATCACCTCCTAATATCTCTACTTTGTGGGTTAGAATTTTAACATGATTTTTTTGGGAACACAAACATTCAGACCATAGCACCAGTAAAGACAGTATATGGGCAAATATAAAAGCCTGTATTATTGTATTTTTGGTTTGTAACTCCAGCTTTTATTTCCTATAAGATTTAAAGATAAAATGGAAAAAATTTCAATCTATGTATGTAGATTTATATTACACAATGCACAGAGTTTGCATTATACTTATATGTTATACTTTGTGTAATTTGTATAATTGTAAAATGATCAATTGTATAATTGTTAACAATAAAATAATTACAATTTGTATAATTGTAACATGTATAGAGATATAATTTGTGACAACAACCACATAAATTGGGGAGGATGGGACTGTACAGTAGTGCATGAGGGTACTTCAAAAAGTTAATGGAAGGATTCACATTATCTTTTAATTCTGCGTTTCCATGAACTTTCTGAAGTACTCTTGTATTAATCACGTTTCTGATAGTTTTACTGTCTAGTGTCTTGCTGTCCTTGGACAGACTGACTCTCCTAGGGTAGGCCAATACCTAGGGATAGTAAATGACTCACATTTGAACATACCTTTTATATGCAAACTAACCAACTCAGAGCCCACACACATCAGCAACCTCCTTGATCAGGCTCATACACTCTGGGCCACTATTATTCTGCCCTAGTTACTCCAGGGCCAGGTATCAGACAACTAGGGGTATCCCCTACACCCTGGAGCCCACTGAAATTGTTTAGACTAGCCAATCCTGCTTAGTCTGCTTACCTTGCCCTGCCCATTACACCCCATTTTATAGAGATTTTTCACATCCTTGGTTAACTCAATTCCTAAGTATTTTATTTTTTTGGTGGCTGTGGTAAATGGGCAAGCTTTCTTGATTTCTCTTTCTGCATGCTCACTATTGGAGAATAGAAATGCTACTGATTTTTGTGTGTTGATTTTGTATTCTGCTACTTTGCTTAAATCATTTATCAACTGCAAGAGTTTTTTTGTAGAGGCTTTAGGCTGTTCGATATATAGGATCATGTCATCTGCAGAGAGGGACAGCTTGACTTCATCTTTTCCGATCTAGATGCCCTTTATTTCCTTCTCTTCTCTGATTGCTCTGGCTAGTACTTCCAACACTATGTTGAATAGGAGTGGTGAGAGTGGGCATCCTTGTCTAGTTCCTGTTCTTAAAGGAAAAGCTTTCAGCTTTTCCCCATTCAGGAGGATATTGGCAGTGGGCTTATCATATATGGCTTTAATTGTGTTGAGATACTTTCCATCTATACCTAAATTAGAGAGGGTCTTTGTCATGAATGAATGTTGAATTTTATCAAATGCGGGCCGACCCCGTGGCTCACTTGGGAGAGTGCGGCGCTGGGAGCGAAGCCGCGCTCCCACCGCGGGTTTGGATCCTATGTAGGAATGGCCGGTTTGCTCACTGGCTGAGCGCGGTCACAAAAAAGGACAAAAAAAAAAAAAAAAAAAAAAAGAATTTTATCAAATGCTTTTTCAGCATCTATAGAGATGATCATATGGTCCTTGTGTTTGATTTTATTAACATGGTGTATCACGTTTATCGATTTGCGTATGTTGAACCCACCTTGCATCCCTGGGATGAATCCCACTTGATCGTGGTGTATAATTTTGCATATGTGCTTCTGTATTATGTTAGATAGTATTTTATTGAGGATTTTTGCATCTATATTCATCAAGGATATCGGCCTGTAGTTTTCTTTTTTAGTTTTATCTTTACCTGGTTTTGGTATCAGGGTGATGTTTGCTTCACAGAATGAGTTTGGGAGAATTGCCGCTGTTTCAATCTTTTGGAATAGCTTGTAAAGAATTGGTGTCAATTCCTCTTTGAATGTTTGGTAAAATTCTGCTGTGAATCCATCTGGTCCTGGGCTTTTCTTTGTTGGGAGCCTTCTGATAACAGCTTCAATCTCCTTTATTGTTATTGGTCTGTTCAGATTTTGTACATCTTCTTGGCTTAGTTTTGGTAGCTTGTGTGTGTCCAGAAATTTATCCATTTCCTCCAGATTTTCAAATTTGTTGGCATATAGTTGTTTATCGTAGTCTTGGATGATTTGTTATATTTCAGACATATCAGTTGTAATATCACCTTTTTCATTTCTAATTTTTGTTATTTGAATCTTCTCTCTTCTTGTTTTAGTTAGTCATGCTAATGGTTTGTCAATTTTATTTATCTTTTCAAAAACCAACTTTTTGATTGATTGATCTTTTATATCATTTTTTGGGTTTCAATTTCATTAAGTTCTGCTCTGATCTTAATGATTTCTTTCCATCTGCTAACTTTGGGTTTGGATTGTTCTTGTTTTTCTAGTTCTTTAAAGTGAAGTGTTAGGTTGTTCACTTGCCAGCTTCCCATTCTTCTGAAGTGAGCCTTTAATGTGATAAATTATCTCCTTAGTACTGCTTTTGCAGTATCCCACAGGTTTTGGTATGATGTATCATTATTTTCATTAGTTTCAAGAAATTTTTTGATTCCCTCTTGGATCCATATGTCATTAAGTAGAATGCTGTTTAATTTCCATGTGTTTGTATAGTTTCCATAATTTCATTTGTTATTGAGTTCTAACTTTAATCCACTGTGGTCTGAGAAAATACATGGAATAATTCCAATTGTTCTGAATTTCTTGAGACTTACTCTGTTACCTAACTGTGGTCTATCCTGGAGAATGTTCTATGTGCTGATGAGAAGAATGAATATTCTGATGTTGGATGGAATGTTCTGTAGGTATCTGTCAAGTCCAATTGGTCTAGTATGTTATTTAGATCTTGTGTTTCTCTATTGATTCTTTGCCTAGATGATCTGTCCAATATTGATAGAGCGCTTAAGGTTGTCTGATATCTCTCTTAGATTTTCTTCAATGCTTTTAATTCTTTTTTCTTTTTTTTTGTCTGCCTGTGTTATTTCAAACAACCCATCTTCAAGGTTAGAAGTTTTCTCTTCTACTTCTGCAAGCCTGCTGGTTAAACTCTCTGTCGTGTTTTTTATTTTGTTGAATGAATTCTTCAGCTCAGCAAGCTCTGCTACATTCTTTTTCAGGGCATTGGTTTCCTTGTACATTTCTTCTTTCAGGCCCTGTATACTTTTCCTTGTTTCATCATGTTGTCTAGGTGAGTTTTCTTGTATCTCATTTAGTTTCCTTAGAATTATTGCTCGAAATTCCTTGTCAGACATTTCAAGGGCTTCTTGTTCTATAGGATCTAGAGCTTGAGAGTTATTACCCTTTGGTGGTGTACTTTCTTGATTTTTCATATTCCTGGTATCTTTCCTTTGGTGTTTAGTCATTGTGGCAGGGGGTTTCACAGTCCACTAGTTTGACACTATTGTCTGGCTAGGATCCTGCTGGTGCTGCGAATTTGCCATGGCTACCTCACCGTCTGCTTGGTTGCCCTCTGGCACCTCAGGTGCATGGTCTCATCAGGTCTTGGGCCTCTCTGGGGAGGTACCTCTCTGGTCAGCACACACTCGGCTGAGCTGGGGATGGGGTCTGATGGTAGCGAGGCATACCTGGTTGGTTGTGCATCGGCGCTACAGGGCCCATTGTCTCCGCAGGACTCGGGCCTCTCCAGCAGGGTGTCTCTCTGGTTGGTGCACACTCGATCGGGGTGGGGATGGAGTCTGGTGGCCGTAAGGCCTACCTGCTAGTTCACATGCTGGTGCCATGGGGCACATGGGCCTCTCTGGCGGTGCACCTCTGTGGTCAGTGTGCACTCGGCTCGGAATCAAACTTAATGTTCATTCACAGATGAATGGATAAACAAAATGTGGTATGTACATATAATGGAACATTACTCAGTCTTACAAAAGAAGGCAATCCTATCACATCCTGCAATATGGATGAATCTTGAAAACATTAAGCTAAGTGAAGTAGGCTAGTTACAGATAGACAAATCTGTATAATTCCACTTACTTGTATATGAGTTATCTAAAATCAGGAAGTTCATAGAAACATAAAATAGAATGATGGTTGTCAGTGGCTGGGGAGAGAGGGAAATGGAAAGTTGTTATTTAATGGGCATGGAGTATCAGAGTTGCAAGAAAAAGAATTTTTGGGGATGTAGTGCCCATCGATGTGAATATACTTAACACCACTGAAGAGTACACTTAAAATGGTTAAGATGGCAAATTTTATGTTATGCATTGTTTACTAAAATTTTTATGAAAGAAGGTATGCTGGATATGATGGGAGCTGTTGAAGCTTAGGCTCCCAACATGAGGTGCATAGATGACAGTCTGGGTGTGTGAAAGCGAATAGGAGAAAATACCATCCGCATTTTCTCTCATCTCCTGCTGAACAGTAGCATGTTCATCCCCTTGGAATGTTGGCCACAAACTACAGCCATAGTGGTAGTGGCACCACTGGCAGTGGCTGTGACTGTGCCATCAGTGGAAGTCACAGTGTCTATCATGGTGGTCACAGAATCTCCAAATACCATTTATTCTTTTCCTTCTTCTGAATCACTAACTGTAGCTCTATTGCACGAATAAAAAAGTGCAAATTTGGCTTAAGACTATTCAACGTAAAAATAAAAGTATTTAAAACCCAACTGGTCTGTAAAATGAGAAACCTCAAATTTATGCTGACTTTACCATACCCAAATATCTAATTGGTTACCAGCCATGTAGATTCTCTCTCCAAACATCTTTCAAATTCATCTGGCCCTATTGACTTTCCATTCTGTTGTCTTATTTCAAACCTTTATGGCACTTACTGATTATGGGTTCTGATTAAATTTCCCCTGATTCACACCCAGGCCCACCCCTTCCTGCCTCCACAGTCTTTCTTCTCTCCAGGTGTAATTTGATGGTAAAATCTGGTCCTGATCCTGGGGTTCTTCCCTATTCCTGCCGGAAGGGCTGGACCTCCTTTCAGGGAAGGATCAAAAATTCACCACATGTGGTTCCTCCTGGAGAAGACAGAGCTCTCACCTCCCTTTCCTTTAAACAGAGCCTATTCTCGCCCTGATATTCATCACCTCCAAACACAAAGTGAATCAAAATGTCTAGACCAGAGTAGAAGCATGTTTCCCATTTGGATATATATGGCAGTTTAAATGTACAGTGAGCATAGAATGCTGAGCAGAGACCCCCCACCCCCCGCGACATATGGCTGGAATTGTGAGGGGATGAGTGTTGGGGAGGGCAGGAGTCCTGGAACAGCAGTACTTGCCCGCGAGCGACATGTCTCGTCTATCCACCAGAGGGCGCTGTGGCCTAAGCACATGCTTGGTGCTGCCCAATTTCGCTGTTTCCACATCTCCGGCAGGTGTTGCTATGCCCTCATAGGAGTAAAAAACACACCCTCCCCACGCTCTTTTTCTCAGGTGGAGCCCAGGCTAAGGATGAACGAGAGGCTTGTACAGCCTCTAAAAAAAATAAAGGATTGCATGGGAGACCTCCCACCCTAAGGATAAGAAGGATTTATGGGCTCCAGCCTGGCTCAGGGGTCAGGAAGCAGAGTCTGGGGTGCCTTCACCGTGGCCTGGGCTCTGTTGCTCCTCACCATCCTTACTCTCTGTACAGGTGGCTGCTGCAGGGACTGGGAGGGTACCTGGACGTTACCTGAGATGATGACCACTCCAACCTCCCTGGGAATGAGGTCTGGCTTGTTTTCACTGATCTCTGTGTCTCTCCCTCCTTGCAGGGTCTTAGGCTGTGGCTGTGTTCACTGAGTTCTGATCTGTGTCAGGGTCTTTTTTTTTTTAATTTAAATTTTTATTTTGCCGATGTACAATGTGGTTGATTATTGTGGCCCATTACCGAAACCTCCCTTCCTCCTCCCTCTCCTCCCTTCCACCCAACAATGTCCTTTCTGTTTGCTTGTCATATCAACGTTAAGGAATTGTAGTTGTTATATCTTCTTCCCCCCCCCCAGTTTTTTTTTGTGTGTATATGTGTGAATTTATTTATTTATTTTCAGCTCCCACCAATAAGTGAGAACATGTGGTATTTCTCTTTCTGTGCCTGACTCATTTCACTTAATATAATTCTCTCAAGGTCCATCCATGTTGTTGCAAATGGCAGTATTTCATTCTTTTTTACAGCAGAGTAGTATTCCATTGTGTAGATGTACCACATTTTCCGGATCCACTCATCCGATGATGGACATTTGGGCTGGTTCCAACTCTTGGCTATTGTAAAGAGTGCTGCGATGAACATTGGGGAACAGGTATACCTTCAACTTGATGATTTCCATTCCTCTGGGTATATTCCCAACAGTGGGATAGCTGGGTCGTATGGTAGATCTATCTGCAATTGTTTGAGGAACCTCCATACCATTTTCCATAGAGGCTGCACCATTTTGTAGCCCCACCAACAATGTATGAGAGTTCCTTTTTCTCCGCAACCTCGCCAGCATTTATCGTTCAGAGTCTTTTGGATTTTAGCCATCCTAACTTGGGTTAGATGGTATCTCAGTGTGGTTTTGATTTGCATTTCCCGGGTGCTGAGTGATGTTGAGTATTTTTTCATATGTCTGTTGGCCATTTGTATATCTTCATTAGAGAAATGCCTACTTAGCTCATTTGCCCATTTTTTAATTGGGTTGCTTGTTTTTTTCTGGTAAAGTTGTTTGAGTTCCTTGTATATTCTGGATAATAATCCTTTGTCGGATGTATATTTTGCAAATATTTTCTCCCACTCTGTTGGTTGTCTTCTAACTCTGCTAATAGTTTCTTTTGCTGTGCAGAAGCTTTTTAGTTTGATATAATCCCATTTGTTTATTTTTCCTTTGTTGCCCATGCTTTTGGGGTCGTATTCATGAAGTCTGTGTCCAGTCCTATTTCCTGAAGTGTTTCTCCTATGTCTTCTTTAAGAAGTTTTATTGTTTCAGGGTGTATATTTAAATCCTTAATCCATTTTGAGTTGATTTTAGTATATGGTGAGAGGTATGGGTCTAGTTTCATTCTCCTGCATATGGATATCCTGTTATCCCAGCACCATTTGCTGAAGAGGCAGTCCCTTCCCCAGTGAATAGGCTTGGTGCCTTTGTCAAAGATCAGATGGCAGTAAGTGCGTGGGATGATTTCTGAATTCTCTATTCTATTCCATTGATCAGTGTGTCTGTTTTTATGCCAGTACCATACTGTTTTGGTTATTATAGCTTTGTAGTATAGCTTAAAGTCAGGTAGTGTTATGCCTCCAGCTTTATTTTTTTTGTTCAGCATCGCTTTGGCTACGCGTGGTCTTTTGTTATTCCAAATAAATGTCTGGATAGTACTTTCCATTTCTGAGAAAAATGTCTTTGGAATTTTGATGGGGATTGCATTGAATTTGTATATCACTTTGGGTAGTATGGACATTTTCACAATGCTGATTCTTCCAATCCAAGAGCATGGGATATCTTTCGATCTTCATGTATCCTCTCTAATTTCTCTCAGCAGTGGTTTGTAGTTCTCATTATAGAGATTTTTTACATCCTTGGTTAACTCAATTCCTAAGTATTTTATTTTTTGTGGCTATTGTAAATGGGCAGGCTTTCTTGATTTCTCGTTCTGCATGTTCACTATTGGAGAAAAGAAATGCTACTGATTTTTGTGTGTTGATTTTGTATCCTGCTACTGTACTGAAATCATTTATCAACTGCAAGAGTTTTTTTGTAGAGGCTTTAGGCTGTTTGATATATAGGATCATGTCATCTGCAAACAGGGACAGCTTGACTTCTTCTTTTCTAATCTAGATGCCCTTTATTTCCTTCTCTTCTCTGATTGCTCTGGCTAATACTTCCAACATTATGTTGAATAGGAGTGGTGAGAGTGAGCATCCTTGTCTAGTTCCTGTTCTTAAAGGAAAAGCTTTCAGCTTTTCCCCATTCAGGATGATATTGGCAGTGGGTTTGTCATATATGGCTTTAATTATGTTGAGATACTTTCCCTCTATACCTAACTTATAGAGGGTCTTTGTCAAGAATGAGAGCTGAACTTTATCAAATGCTTTTTCAGCATCTATAGAGATGATCATAAGGTCCTTGTTTTTGACTTTATTAATATGGTGTATCACATTTATTGATTTGCGTATGTTGAACCAACCTTGCATCCCTGGGATGAATCTGTGTTGCTGTATTCTGTTTGCTAGTATTTTATTGAGGACTTTTGCATCTATATTCATCAAGGATATCGGCCTGTCGTTTTCTTTTTGGGTTATATCTTTACCTGGTTTTGGTATCAGGGTGATGTTTGCTTAATAGAATGAGTTTGGGAGATTTGCGTCTGTTTCAATCTTTTGGAATAGTTTGTAAAGAGTCGGTGTCAATTCCTCTTTGAATGTTTGGTAAAATTCTGCTGTGAATCCATCTGGTCCTGGGCTTTTCTTTGTTGGGAGCCTTCTGATAACAGCTTCAATCTCCTTTATTGTTATTGGTCTGTTCAAATTTTCTACATCTTCTTGGTTCAGTTTTGGGAGCTTGTGTGTGTCCAGGTATTTATCCATTTCCTCCAGATTTTCAAATTTGTTGGTGTATAGTTGTTTATAGTAGTCTCGAATGATTCCTTGTATTTCAGATGAATCAGTTGTAATATCGCCTTTCTCATTTCTAATATTTGTTATTTGAATCTTCTCTCTTCTTTTTTTTGTTAGCCACGCTAATGGTTTGTCAATTTTATTTATCTTTTCAAAAAACCAACTTTTTGACTCATTGATCTTTTGGATTGTTTTTTGGGTTTCAATTTCATTAAGTTCTGCTCTGATCTTAATGATTTCTTTCCGTCTGCTAACTTTAGGTTGGGATTGTTCTTGTTTTTCTAGTTCTTTAAGGTGAAGGGTTAGGTTGTTCACTTGCCATCTTTCCATTCTTCTGAGGTGAGCATTTAATGCAATAAATTTCCCCCTTAATACTGCTTTTGCAGTATCCCACAGGTTTTGGTATGATGTATCATTATTTTCATTAGTTTCAATAAATTTTTTGATTTCCTGCTTGATTTCTTCTTGGACCCATATGTCATTAAGTAGTATGCTGTTTAATTTCCATGTGTTTGTATAGTTTCCAGAGTTTTGTTTGTTATTAATTTCTAATTTTAATCCATTGTGGTCTGAGAAAATACATGGGATAATTCCAATTTTTTTGAATTTATTGAGACTTGATTTGTGACCTAATATGTGATCTATCCTGGAGAATGATCCATGTGCTGATGAGAAGAATGAATATTCTGAGGTTGTTGGGTGGAATGTTCTGTAGATATCTGCCAATTCCAATTGGTCTAGAGTATTGTTTAGATCTTGTGTTTCTCTACTGATTCTTTGCCTAGATGATCTGTCTAATATTGACAGTGGGGTGTTCAGGTCCCCTGCTATTATGGTATTAGTGTCTATTTCCATTTTTAGGTCTAATAGAGTTTGTTTTATAAATCTGGCTGCTCCAACACTGGGTGTGTACATATTGATGATTGTTATGTCTTCTTGATGCATCAGTCCTTTTATCATTAAGTAGTGTCCCTCATTGTCTCTTTTTATGGTTTTTAGTTTAATGTCTACTTTGTCAGATATCAGAATAGCTACTCCAGCTCGTTTTTCTTTTCTGTTTGCATGGTAAATCTTTTTCCATCCTTTCACTCTTAGTCTTTGTGAATCTTTATGGGTGAGGTGGGTCTCTTGTAGGCAGCATATAGTTGGGTCCTCCTTTTTGATCCAGTCAGCCAGTCTGTGTCTTTTGATTGCGGAATTTAAGCCTTTTCCATTAAGAGTTGTTATTGAAAGGTGTTGATTTATTCCTAGTATTTTATTGGTTGTTTGGTTGTCTTAGGTGTCTTTTGTTCCTTGCTTTCTGATTTACTGTTTGGTTTCTGTGTTTGTTGGTTCCTTAGGTTGTAGATAGTGTTTTTGTTTGTTTGTTTTTTCTTCATAATTGCCATTTTTATTATACTAGTGGGTTTTGATTTTCTTGGGTTTTTATGGCAGTGATAGTTACTTTTCAGGAACCAAACCTAGTCCTCCCTTGAGAATTTCTTGTAAGGGTGGTTGTGTGGTGGTGAACTCCTGGATTTTTTGTTTGTCTGAGAAATATACTATTTGCCCTTCATTTCGGAAGGATAGCCTTGCCAGGTAGAGTATTCTTGGCTGGCAATCTTTGTCTTTTAGTATTTTGAATATATGATCTCATTCCTTTCTATCTTTTAGGGTTTGTGATGAAAAGTCTGATGTTAGCCTGATTGGGGCTCCCTTATAAGTGATTTGACGCTTCTCTCTTGCAGCTTTTAAGATTCTTTCTTTGTTTTTGAGTTTTGCCAATTGACTATAACATGTCTTGGAGAAGACCTTTTTGGGTTGAACACGTTTGCAGATTGTTGAGCTTTCTGAATCTGAAGGTCTGTGATTTTTCCTATACCTGGGAAGTTTTCTGCCACTATTTTGTCAAATATGTTTTCAATTCAATCTCCTTTTTCCTCCCCTTCTGGAATACCCATGACTCAGATATTTGAGTGCTTAAGGTTGTCTGATATCTCTCTCAGATTTTCTTCAATGCCTTTGATTCTTTTTTCTTTTTTTTTTTGCCTGCTTGTGTTATTTCAAACAGCCCATCTTCAAGTTCAGAGGTTCTCTCTTCAACTTCCACAAGCCTGCTGGTTAAACTCTCTGTTGTGTTTTTTATTTCACTGAATAACTTCTTCAGTTCAGCAAGTTCTGCTACATTTTTTTTGAGGGCATTGATTTCCTTGTACATTTCCTCTTTCAGGTCCTGTATACTTTTCCTCATTTCATTATGATGTCTAGCTGAGTTTTCTTGTATCTCATTCAGTTTCCTTAGAATTATCACTCAAAATTCCTTGTCAGTCATTTCAAGGGCTTCTTGTTCTATAGGATCTAGAGTTTGAGATTTATTAAGTTTTGGTGGTGTACTTTCTTGATTTTTTGTATTTCTGGTGTCTTTTTTTAATGTTTATTCATTGTGGGAGGGGGTTTCACCGTCCATAGGTTTGACCCTATTGACTAACTAAGGTGTTGCTGTGTTTGCCAATTTGGTATGGCTACCTCCATGACTGCTCAGTTGGTCTCTAGTGTTTTTTGTGTGTGGTTGCCTCGGGTCTTGGGCCTCTCCGGGGAGCCACCTCTCTGGTCAGCTTGGACTCTGCTGGGCTGCTGGATCACAGGGCGGTACCGCAGGGTGTGTGGTCTCTGCTGAGCTTCCACTTCCTGTGCAGGACTTCTCCCTGTTCCGTGTGCACTGGCCTGGGCTGCAGGATCACGCAGTGGCAGCCCCACAAGGTGTGTGGTTTCTGCCAAGTCTCTGCCTCTCTAGCCGGACCACTCCCCACTCTGTGCGCACTAGGCTGGGCTGCTGGATCTCGCAGTGGCGGCCCCACAGAGTGTGTGTTTTCTGCCGAGTCTCCGCCTCCCTAGCCAGACGTCTCCCCACTCTGTGTGCACTGGGCTGGGCTGGGACGTGTCTTCTGCAACCTTCGTCTATCAGCCGGACCTTCAAGACCCTGCCCGGCACCGCCTCGCCCAGGAAGTCTTCCAGGTTTCTGCTAGGTGCAAACAACTGGTCGCTCTGGGTGCCTTTGTAGCACTGTGTAGATCTTTCTCGGGACTTATCACCTTCCTCCTGGTATTGCAGTTATTTGTGTACTTGTCTTATCACCCACACCAGAGTGTGAGCTCCTCGGGGGAGGAGCCCACAGCACACAGTTCACCTTTGAATCCCCCCGGTGCAGACCAACTCCGGCACCCACCCGCAGTCAGCTCTCCAGCAGGTTCAAGCGAACTCGGGAATGCTCCGACCACACTATTCCTAACCAGAAATCGGTTAGGAGATTTTCTGAACTGGTGGCCGCAGAGATGGTATCTGCTTCCCTGTAACAGGAAGTTTATGGGGGGCAGGAGCCCTGGGTGTGGTGGAGTGACCGTCAGCCTGGCCCACACTTCCCTGCCCTCCCAACGCTGGCTGGAGACGCCCCACGCCACCAGCCCCGCCAGAGAATCACGGAGGGAGTGGGAGGGGAGGCCCGCCTGCAGGCCCTGGGAAGCCCCGCGCCGGGGCAAGCAAGTGGGAAGGCTCAATGAGGAGCTGAGCCGGGCGAGGAGGACAGGCCCGGCTGAGCCAGGCCAGAGCCACCACCGCCTGAGAAAATGGAGGCAGCCCCGGGGCCGGTGACTGGCCCGGTGGGGCAGGTGGAAGCTGGGTGGGTGTCTGCCCCATGAGCAGGGCCGTGCCAGGGGTCACTCACGGGGCTGGGCTGGGCCGAGTGGCTCTCTCTCCGTCTCTGCGTTGTCGCCATCCCCGTCCTCGGCTGCCACCGCCTGAGGCTGCTCACTCGGTCCCGCCAGAAACACTTTAAAAATATGTTTCTCCCACTGCTTGAGAAACAGGTGGCTCTGTGTCAGGGTCTTTGGGGCAGATGGTCCACATCTCCTGCATCCGCAGCAGCAGCAGCATTGGGAGCAAATATATGCACTGGTACCAGCAGTGTCTGGGAACTGCCCCCACCACAGTATCTATGAGGATAACCCAATGTCCTCTGAGGTTTCCGTTCATTTTTCTGGCTCCATCCACAGCTCCTCCAATGCCACCTCCCTGAACATCTCTGGGCTGCAGCCCGAGGACGAGGCCGACCACTCCTGTCAGTCTTACGATAGCAGCTTTGATCACACAATGCTCCAGACTCATGGGGAAGTGAGACAAAAACTCCTCAGACAGTCTCTGTGCTGGGTTTGTCCTCAACCTGTCCCTAGCAGGAATGGTTGCTCTTTTCTGCCTCCTGCTTAAATGCAAGAATTGGAATTTTCTGTTCAACAGTCCCTCTATTTTCTCCCCAAAATATGAATTTCTCCTTTCATGTCCTGATGGATGATCTCTTTATGCATTTGACAAAACCCGTAGAACTATACAACACAAAGAGGGAAACCTAGTGTAAAACTAAGTTAATAATAATATATCAAGATTGATTCATAATTGTAACAAATGTGGCACAATAATGTAACATGTCAATAATGGGAGAAACTATGGATGGGGGAGGGTATGGGAATATCTGTACTTTCTGCCCAATTTCTCTGTAAAACTAAAACTGCTATGAAAATAAAAATAATTAAAAAAAGAAGTTACTGTTGGGCATCACATTGTCTTCCACCTCTAGGCCTGGAATTTTGATACTCTGAGCTTCCACCTCATATGTGGTTAGGGTGGAGGTTCAAGGCCCAGCATCTCTACCTCCTGAAGCCTTTGCTCCTCTGGGTTCTGGTGCCAAAGCCTCTCTAGCTCCTGCAGTTGTTCACCCAGAGACTCTCATCCCAGGCCCAGGGACAGAGAGAAGGGGAAGGAGGAGGGAATCTGGGCATGAGGAGGCCCCAGAGACCTGAGAGTTCCTGGACACTGACCAGTCTGGGACAAAGCGATGAAGTAACTTGTGTCCTCCAAAAGAAGAAAAAGCTCTCCTGCCTTCTCTGGGAGACCCGCATAGAAGAGTCAGTTTTAAAACTGTTTTCGCATATATATGGGTCTGTGGTGGACAGATTCATCCACCTCTTGTGTCGCTATCTCTCTACTACAGCTAGAATGGCCTTCTCTCTGTTACTTGTCCTGCTGATGGGAGGAGGTGAGGGGCAGCAACAGGCCCCATGGCTGGAACAACGAGAGAGTGTTGAGAAGGTCAGAGAGCATTTAGAGGGTGAGATACGGATCAAGGAGCTGGCACAGGCAGGGGAAGAGGCAGAAAAATGTAGGTTATTGTGGACCTTTTGAGAACAATGCACTGTCAAATAACAGCTTTAGAAAGGGGAGTCAGAGTCTGCACCATGACCTGGGCTCCTCTCCTCCTCACCCTTCCTGCTCACTACACAGGTGAGTGTGGAATTTACCTGTGGGTTGGGAGACCCATACCCAGCTCTGTTCTATGTCCCCCCACTTCAGTCCAGTGTGTTCTGGTCCTGCACTCACAGTCCTCTCTGCCCCCTCACAGTGTCTGTGGCCCAGGCAGGGCTGACTCAACTACCCTCAGTGTCCAAGGCCTTGGGACAGAAGGTCACACTCACTGGCACTGGGAACAGCAACAATGTTGGCTACCAGGGAGCAGCTTGGCCTCAGCAGCACCTGGGCAATGTTTCCAAACTCCTGAAACACAGAAATAACAACTGGCCCTCTGGGATCTCAGATTCTCTGGCTCCAGGTCAGAGAGCACGGCCTCCCTGACTATCTCTGGGCTGCAACCTGAGGACGAGGCTGACTATTACTGCGTAGCATGGGACAGCAGCCTAAATGCTTGCACGGTGCTTCAGGCCAGTCGGGAAGTGAGACAGAAACCCATGAGCTCCCCAGCCTCACCCAGCACACAGGGACCTCATGGACCCCTGTTTAAACTGGACCCACAAAAAGACAAGTGCTGAGTTCCAAGTGACACGTGTACATTTTAGGAATATTAAAATAGTAAAGTAAGTTAAAATGGCTGGACCTGTGCAATTAACAAGTGTATGAGTATATAGGCAAGATCATTGTGAATATATTCACAGCAACTTAGATACGTACATACACATGCATTAATGTTACTTAGAAGGAATGCATGGTTTAACTAAGGGAGTATACATTTTTCCATACTTTTCTTTTCTATTCCATTTGGAAAGACTGGATTCACATGCTCAGATGGTCCACTTCTTGGACCTGAGTGGCCATTTACTAAGGTCTCCAGAAACCAACCTCCCTTCATTTTGGCCCTGGCACATGCGTTGTCCTCTGATCAGAATAGCCTTTCCCCCTCTCTTTCACAGAGATCACATGACTCATTCTATAGATCCAAATTTATACATCATATTTGTTGAGGTTTCCTTTACCCAACTTCCCTGTGTATCCCCAAGTGCAGACAGGACAATTTCCCCATTTGTGTGTTTTTTTGCACCTTGTATCTGTCCTTTTACATGCTACATCCAGCGTCTGGAAACAGCAGGCAAAGTCAGAGCTTCTGGGATACAGTTGACAGACGCTGACATTTTAAAAAAATGATAGTTTTCCATTGAGATAAAACTCCAACTGTGGGAGCATCACTATTCCAGTGGTGGACCTATAAAGGACACTTCTCACTGTTTAGTCTTAGATAGCGACACCAGGAAATACTACTGTACAGAATGGACTCTGCTCCATATGCCTAGGTCATCACAGTGACTGGAGGAGGTGGGTTCTGTTGCCAACAGGTGGCACTCTGTTATGTCCTAAGAGAACAGATATGTGCCAGACAGCTGGTAAACCACTGAGCTGACTCTAGGGCAGTTGGAAAAATGGTGTCCTCACTGATGTGTGACTTTCCTCCATCTGTGATGCCCACCCCCACATCATCCCGTGAGCTCCTGGGTCTGACTCTCCCATCCCATTTCTTCAGATGTAGGTCATATCCTCCTTTTTCTCTACAGAGATTTCCCCAAATCTGGACCAGGAAAGGCTAATAGACAGTGAGGACCCAGAATGTATGTGGAAGGAGCAATTCTTCTCCTAGAAGAGCCTGGCCAGGGAATGAGACCCTGCTTGTGGGAATAATCCCCACTGTGGAGTTTCTGGAGACAGCTCTGAGTCATCTCCACCATGTCATGGAGTCTTTCCTCCTTTGGTCTTTTATAAAGCAGGGATTTGTCAGGGCTTTGGTGGAAGAAGCCCCTGAAATCACAAAAGAACAGCCGTTCTTCTTTGGTTTGCAAGGAGCAGGTGTGCTGTGATACTAGGCTCCTAACCCTCTGTCTCAGTGTATTTGTCACTAGGTCAGAAGGTCACCACCTGGTGTAATGGAAGCTTCAGAGATGTGGGTAATTTTGATGCAGTGTGGCACCCACAGTTCCCATCCTGAAGTCCTGTGAATGTGATGATTGCTGTATCATGGGCTGCAACTTGAGCAGGAGATGGTTATTATTATGGACCTGAATAACAGCCTCAGAGCTTACTTTGTGCTGTTGGCTCCAGGGGAAGTGGGCTAGGACCTCCCTTCTGCTCCTCTTGCCCAATTATTTTCTTCTTTCTTCCATCTGTTTTAATGCTTTGGGAAAAATTAAGAAGCAAATCAATTGGAACCATCTGATCTCTGAAGGTTTGTTAGAAGGTTCCTGTGAATCTATCTTGACCTCGTGCCTTTGTGTGGATTGGTTCCATTTTGACATTCTCTGGGTTTTTTTTTTTTATTCCTGAAGGATATTGGTCTGTTTAATCATTTTATATAGAATGGGGCCAATTTTGTTATTTTCAATTTGTTTTTAAATTTTATTTTAACATTTCCTTGCACGTATTTGCGAGGTACAGTGTGTTGTTTCAATACATTCACAAATTGTACAGTGATTCACTTAGGGTAGACAGCAAAGTATTGTTCCTGTTAATCCAACACTTCTGATTACCACCACTTCCCCTCCCCTCCCGGCCTCTGGTAAGCATTATTATATGCTCTACTTCTATAGGAACCATTTTTTTTTTTTTTTTTAAGATTCCACATATGAATGAGGTTATTTGATTTGGCATTTGTCTTTCTGTGCCTGACTTACTTCACTTAACATGATGGTTTCCAGTTCCATAGATGTTTCTGAAAATGGTAGGATATCATTTCTTTGTATAGCTTAACAGTATTCCATTGTGCATATGTACCACAGATTTTTAAAATCCATTCATCCATCGATGGACAGTTAGGTTGATTTCATCTCTTGGCTATTGTAAATAGTGCTGTGATGAACACGGGAGTACAGGTATCTTTTTGGTATATTGATTTCATTTCCTGTGGGTATATATCCAGTAGTGGGATAGCTGGGTCACAAGGTAGATCTACGTTTATTCTCTGAGGAGCCTCCATACCGTTTTCCACAATAGTAGTACTAATTTACATTTCACCAACGATGTAGGAGAGTTCCCTTTTCTCCCCATCCTCGTCAGCATTTGTTATTTTCTGTCACATTGGTATTAGCCATTGCAACTGGGGTGAGATGATATCTCATTGTGGTTTTAATTTGCATTTCTCTGATAATTAGTGATTTTGAGCATTGTTTCATGTGATTGCTGGTCATTTGTATGTCTTTTTTGAGAAATGTCTGTTCAGATCCTTTGCCCATTAAAAAATTTTTTTTTTGCTGTTGAATTGTTGGAGTTCCTTATGTATTCTGGATATTAGTCCCTTATCTGATGTGTGGTTTGCAAACACTTCCTCCTCTTCTGTAGGATGTCTCTTCACTTTGTTAATAGTGTACCTTGCTGTGCAGAAGCTTTTCAGTTCGGTCTAGTCCATTTCATGTATTTTTGCTTTAGTTACCTGTACCTTTGTAGTCTTTTTCAAAAAAGTGCTGCCCCTGCCATTTTGTGTAGCATTTACCCTATGTTATCTTGCAGCAGTTTCATAGTTTCAGGTCTTAAATTTTGATCTTTAATTCATTTTGAGTTGATTTTTGTGTCTGGTGAGAGACAGGGTTTTAGTTTCAATCTTCTGCATGTGGATATCTAGTTTTCCCATCACCATTTATTGAAGAGGCTGTCATTCTTGGCACCTTGGTTGCAAATCAGTTGGCTGTAAGTGCATGGGTTTATTTCTGGGCATTCAATTCTGCTCCATAACAGAACCATGCTGTTTTGATTACTATACCTTTATGGTATATTTTGAAGTCAGGAAGTGTGAGGCCACCAACTTTGTTCTTTTTGTTCAAGATTTCTTCAGCTATACGGGGTCATTTGTGGTTCCCTACAAATGTCATGATCTTATTTTTTTCTATTTCTATTTCTGCAAAGAATGTCATTGGTATTTTGAAAGGGACTGCATTGAATGCATAGATCATTTTGGGTAATACAGACATTTTGATGATGTTAATTCTTCCAGCCCAAGAACATGGCATATCTTTCCATATATTTGTGTCATTCTCAATTTCTTTCACCAATGTGTTATAGTTCTCATTGCAGAGATTTTTCACCTACTTGGTTAAACTTACTTTTAGGTACTTCATTTTTTTTTTTGGTAGCGATTGTGAATGGGATTACTTTCTTGATTTCTTTTTCAGCTATTTCATTACTGGCTGCTGTAGACTGAATGTCCCCTCAAACTCACTGACACTTAATCCCCACTGTAACAGTATGAGGCTGGAAAATCCTGTTATGGTAATTGAGATGTAGGGACTTGAATAGGTGATTAGATTTTGAGGACTGTGCCCTAGTAAATGGATTACTAATTTGATAGTTTAATGATGGACATGGGCTTGGTTCTCAAGGCTTTAAAAGGAGACATGTGAGAGTCTCTCTCTCTCTGCTCTGCTATTCTTGCCATGTGATACCATGCTTTGCTGTGAAGAGTCACTATCCATTGACAAGGCTCTCACCAGATATGTTCCCTGGACTTTGGACTTCCCCAAACTGCACAAAATAAAGTCTATTTCTTTATATGTTATCCAGTTCCAGATATTCTATTATAAGCAACAGAAGGAGACTAATATATTGGTGTATAGGAAGGCTATTGACTTTAGTGTGTTGATTTTGTATCTTGCCTCTAGTAATTTTTTGGTGGAGTCTTTAGGATTTTCTACATATAGGATCATGTCATTTGCAAGTAGGGATAGTTTGACTTCCTCCTTTCCAATTTGGATGTCCTTTATTACTTTTTCTTGCCTTATTGCTCTGACTAGAACTTCCAGTACTATTTTGAATAAGAATGGGGAAAGTGGTCATCCTTGTCATGTTCCAGATCATAGAGTGAAAGCCTCCAACATTTGTCCATTTGGTATCATATTAGCTGTGGGTCTGTCACTTATGGCCTTAAGGCACATTTTTTCTATACCTAATTTGATGAATTTTTTTTATCATGGGTGGTATTGGAGTTTATGAATTGCTTCTCCTGCATCTATTGAAATGACGACAGTTTTTTTCCCCTTCATTCTGTCAATGCGATGTATCATGCTTATTGATTTGCGTATGTCAAACCATCCTTGCATCCCTGGAATTAACCCTACTTTATTGTGGTGAATGATCTTTTTAATGTGTTGTTGGATTCTGTTTGCTAGTATTTTATTGAAGATATTTGCATCTGTGTTGATTAGGGATATTGGTCTGTGGGGTTTGTGTTGTTGCTGTTGTATTTTTCCAGTTTTGGTATGAGATTAATGCTGGACTTCTAGAACGAGTTTGGAAGTATTTCCTCCTCTTCAGTTTTTTGGAAGAGTTTGAGAAGATTGGTACTAGTTCTTTAAATATTTGGTAGAATTCAGAAGTGAAGCCATCTGGTGCTGGGGTTTTCTTTGTTTGGAGAATTTTTATTACTGCTTCAATCTCATTAGTCATTATTGGTATGCTGAGGTTTTCTAGTTCTTCATGATTCAACCTTGTTAAGTTGTATGTATCCAGGAATTTATCCATTTCTTCTAGGTTTTCCAATTTTTTCACATATAGTTGTTTGAGTAGTCTCTTATGATCCTTTGTATTTCTGTGGTATCATTTGTAATGTCTCCTTTTTCATTTCTGATTTTATTGAGTCCTTTCTTTCTTTTCTTCATTATTCTAGCTAAATGTTTATCAATTTTATCTTTTTGAAAAACCAACTATTAGTTTCATTGATTTTTTGTGTTGTTTTTTTAAATCTGTAATTCATTCATTTCTACTCTGATTTTTGTTATTTCTGTCCTTCTACTGAGTTTTGGTTTGGTTTGTTCTTGTTTTCCAGCTTCTTAAGGTATAATGTTAGTTTGTTTATTTGACGTCTTTCTTCTTTTTTGATGTAGGCATTTATTAATATAAACTTCCCTCTTAAAACTGCTTTCCCTGTATCCCATAGGTTCTGGTATGATGTGCTTTAATTTTCATTTGTCTCCAGGAATTTTTAAATTTCCTTTTTGATTTCTTCATTGACCCACTTGTTGTTTAGGAACATGCTGTTTAATATCCAAGTACTTGTATGGTTTCTAGCATCCCTTTTGTTGTTGATTTCTAGTTTTATTCCATTGTAGTTGAACAAGGTTATTGACATGATGTACTTGTAAAAAATTTGTTGAGACTTGTTTTGTGACCGAACCTATGGTCTGTTCTAGAGAATGTTCCATTGGATGCTGAGAAGAATGTGTATTCTGCAGCTGTTGGATAAAATGTTCTATATATGTCTGTTAGGTCCAATTGGTCTAGAGTAAAGATTAATTCTGATGTTTCCTGGTTAACTTTCTATTTACATTTTCTGTCTATTGCTGATAGTGGGGTGTTAAATCCCAATACTTTTGTGTTGGGATCTATTTCTCTGGTTAAGTCTAATAGTAACTGCTATTATAACTAAGTGCTCCAGAGTTGAGTGTGTAGATATTTAGAATTGTTATATCTTCTTGTTGAATTGATTCCTTTATCAATGTATAATGATGTTCCTTATCTTTTTTTACCTTCCTTGTTTTGATATCTATTTTATCTGATATAATTATAGCTACTCCTGTTCTTTTTCGGTTTCCATTTCATGAAATATCTTTTTCCATCCCTTCTCTCTTAGATGGTGTACGTCTTCATATGTTTATTATATGCAGCATATTGTTGGTTCTTGTTTTATAATTGATTGAGCCACTCTGCCACTTATTTGGGTCATTTATCCATTTATATTTAGAGTTATTATTGATATATGGGGATTTGTTACTGCCATTTCATTCTTTTAGTGTGGTTGTTTTTTTCCCCCTTTTTCTCTTTTTTCTAATCTTATTGTCTTCCTTCATGATTGACTGTTTTTTTCTAGCAGTGTATTTTCATTTCTTGCTATTCATTTTTATATGTGTCACATGATTTTGTGGTTTTTTTTTTTTTGTATTATGGTAACCATGAGGCTTAAAAAAATGTTAGAATTATAACAGCTTATTTTATTTTATTTAATTAATTAATTTATTTTTTTAAATTTTATTTTGTCGATATCCATTGTGGCTGATTATTGCTCCCCATCACCAAAACCTCCCTCCCTTCTCCCTCCCCCCTCCCCCCCAACAATGTCCTTTCTATTTGCTTGTCGTATCAACTTCAAGTAATTGTGGTTGTTATATCTTCTCCCCCCTCGTTTTGTGTGTGTATGTGTGTGTGTGTGTGTGTGTGTGTGTGTGTGTGTGTGAATTTATATATTAATTTTTAGCTACCACCAATAAGTGAGAACATGTGGTATTTCTCTTTCTGTGCCTGACTTGTTTCATTTAATATAATTCCCTCAAGGTCCATCCATGTTGTTGCAAATGGCAGTATTTCATTCGTTTTTATAGCTGAGTAGTATTCCATTGTGTAGATGTACCACATTTTCCGTATCCACTCATCTGATGATTGGCATTAGGGCTGGTTCCAACTCTTGGTTATTGTAGAGAGTGCTGCGATAAACATTGGGGAACATGTATACCTTCGACTTGATGATTTCCATTCCTCTGGGTATATTCCCAACAGTGGGGTAGCTGGGTCGTATGGTAGATCTATCTGCAATTGTTTGAGGAACCTCCATACCATTTTCCATTGAGGCTGCACCATTTTGCAGTCCCACCAACAATGTATGAGAGTTCCTTTTTCTCCGCAACCTCGCCAGCATTTATCGTTCAGAGTCTTTTGGATTTTAGCCATCCTAACTGGGGTTAGATGGTATCTCAATGTGGTTTTAATTTGCATTTGCCGGATGCTGAGTGATGTTGAGCATTTTTTCATATGTCTGTTGGCCATTTGTATATCTTCCTTAGAGAAATGCCTACTTAGCTCTTTTGCCCATTTTTTAATTGGGTTGCTTGTTTTCTTCTTGTAAAGTTGTTTGAGTTCCTTATATATTCTGGATATTAATCCTTTGTCGGATGTATATTTTGCAAATATTTTCTCCCACTCTGTTGGTTGTCTTTTAACTCTGTTAATTGTTTCTTTTGCTGTGCAGAAGCTTTTTAGTTTGATATAATCCCATTTGTTTATTTTTCCTTTGGTTGCCCATGCTTTTGGGGTCGTATTCATGAAGTCTGTATCCAGTCCTATTTCCTGAAGTGTTTCTCCTATGTTTTCTTTAAGAAGTTTTATTGTTTCAGGGTGTATATTTAAATCTTTAATCCATTTTGAGTTGATTTTAGTATTCGGTGAGAGGTATGGATCTAGTTTCATTCTCCTGCATATGGAAATCCAGTTATCCCAGCACCATTTGCTGAAGAGGCAGTCCCTTCCCCAGTGAATAGGCTTGGTGCCTTTGTCAAAGATCAGATGGCAGCAAGTGTGTGGGCTGATTTCTGTATTCTCTATTCTATTCCATTGGTCAGTGTGTCTGTTTTTATGCCAGTACCATACTGTTTTGGTTATTATAGCTTTGTAGTATAGCTTAAAGTCAGGTAGTGTTAAGCCTCCAGCTTTATTTTTTTTGCTCAGCATTGCTTTGGCTGTGTGTGGTATTTTATTGTTCCATATAAATGTCTGGATAGTTTTTTCCATTTCTGAGAAAAATGTCATTAGAATTTTGATGGGGATTGCATTGAATTTGTATATCACTTTGGGTAGTATGGACATTTTCACTATGTTGATTCTTCCAATCCAAGAGCATGGGATATCTTTCCATCTTCTTGTATCCTCTCTAATTTCTCTCAGCAGTGGTTTGTAGTTCTCATTATAGAGATTTTTCACCTCCTTGGTTAACTCAATTCCTAAGTATTTTATTTTTTTGGTGGCTATTGTAAATGGGCAGGCTTTCTTGATTTCTCGTTCTGCATGTTCACTATTGGAGAAAAGAAATGCTACGGATTTTTGTGTGTTGATTTTGTATCCTGCTACTGTGCTGAAATCATTTATCAATTCCAGCAGTTTTTTTATAGAGGTTTTAGGCTGTTCGATATATAGGATCATGTCATCTGCAAGCAGGGACAGGTTGACTTCATCTTTTCCAATCTGGATGCCCTTTATTTCCTTCTCTTCTCTGATTGCTCTGGCTAGTACTTCCAACACTATGTTGAATAGGAGTGGTGAGAGTGGGCATCCTTGTCTAGTTCCTGTTCTTAAAGGAAAAGCTTTCAGCTTTTCCCCATTCAGGATGATATTGGCAGTGGGTTTGTCATATATGGCTTTAATTATGTTGAGATACTTTCCCTCTATACCTAACTTATAGAGGGTCTTTGTCATGAATGAGTGCTGAACTTTATCAAATGCTTTTTCAGCATCTATAGAGATGATCATATGGTCCTTGTGTTTGACTTTATTAATATGGTGTATCACATTTATTGATTTGCATATGTTGAACCAACCTTGCATCCCTGGGATGATTCCCACTTGAATGTGATGAATAATTTTACGTATGTCTTCCTGTATTCTGTTTGCTAGTATTTTAGTGAGGATTTTGCATCTATATTCATCAAGGATATCGGCCTGTAGTTTTCTTTTTTGGTTATATCTTTGCCTGGTTTTGGTATCAGGATGATGTTTGCTTCATAGTATGAGTTTGGGAGATTTGCGTCCGTTTCAATCTTTTGGAATAGTTTGTAAAGAATCGGTGTCAATTCCTCTTTGAATGTTTGGTAAAATTCTGCTGTGAATCCATCTGGTCCTGGGCTTTTCTTTGTTGGGAGCCTTCTGATAACAGCTTCAATCTCCTTTATTGTTATTGGTCTGTTCAAATTTTCTACGTCTTCATGGTTCAGTTTTGGGAGCTTGTGTGTGTCCAGAAGTTTATCCATTTTTTCCAGATTTTCAAATTTGTTGGCATATAGTTGTTTATAGTAGTCTCGAATGATTCCTTGTATTTCAGATGAATCAGTTGTAATATCGCCTTTTTCATTTCTAATTTTGGTTATTTGAGTCTTCTCTCTTCCTTTTTTTGTTAGCCATGCTAATAGTTTGTCAATTTTATTTATCTTTTCAAAAAACCAACTTTTTGATTCATTGATCTTTTGAATTGTTTTTTGGTTTTCAATTTCATTCAGTTCTGCTCTGTTCTTAATGATTTCTCTCCGTCTGCTAACTTTAGGTTTGGATTGTTCTTGTTTTTCTAGTTCTTTAAGGTGAAGTGTTAGGTTGTTCACTTGCCATCTTTTTATTCTTCTGAAGTGAGCGTTTAATGCAATAAATTTCCCCCTCAATACTGCTTTTGCAGTATCCCACAGGTTTTGGTATGATGTATCATTATTTTCATTAGTTTCAATAAATTTTTTGATTTCTTGCTTGATTTCTTCTTGGACCCATATGTCATTAAGTAGAATGCTGTTTAATTTCCATGTGTTTGTATAGTTTCCAGAGTTTCGTTTGTTATTAATTTCTAGTTTTAATCCATTGTGGTCTGAGAAGATACATGGGATAATTCCAATTTTTTTGAATTTATTGAGACTTGATTTGTGACCTAATATGTGATCTATCCTGGAGAATGATCCATGTGCTGATGAGAAGAATGAATAGTCTGAGGTTGTTGGGTGGAATGTTCTGTAGATATCTGCCAATTCCAATTGGTCTAGAGTCTTGTTTAGATCTTGTGTTGTTCTGCTGATTCTTTGCCTAGATGATCTGTCCAATATTGACAGTGGAGTGTTCAGGTCCCCTGCTATTATGGTATTAGTGTCTATTTCCTTCTTTAGGTCTAATAGAGTTTGTTTTATAAATCTGGCTGCTCCAACATTGGGTGCGTCCATATTTATGATTGTTATGTCTTCTTGATGGATCAGTCCTTTTATCATTAAGTAGTGTCCCTCATTGTCTCTTTTTATGGTTTTTAGTTTAAAGTCTATTTTGTCAGATATAAGAATAGCTACTCCAGCTCATTTTTCTTTTCTGTTTGCATGGTAAATCTTTTTCCATCCTTTCACTCTTAGTCTGTGTGTATCTTTATGAGTGAGGTGGGTCTCTTGTAGGCAGCATATAGTTGGGTCCTGCTTTTTGATCCAGTCAGCCAGTCTGTGTCTTTTAATTGGGGAATTTAAGCCTTTTACATTAAGAGTTGTTATTGAAAGGTGTTGATTTATTCCTAGCATTTTATTGGTTGTTTGGTTGTCTTAGGTGTCTTTTGCTCCTTGCTTTCTGATTTACTGTTTGGTTTCTTTGTTTGTTGGTTCCTTAGGTTGTAGATAGTGTTTTTGTTTGCTTGTTTTCTCTTCATGAATGCCATTTTTATTGTACTAGCAGGTTTAGATTTTTCTTGGGTTTTTATGGCAGTGGTAGTTATTTTTCAGGAACCAAACCCAGTACTCCCTTGAGGATTTCTTGTAAGGATGGTCGTGTGGTAGTGAACTCCCGCAGTTTTTGTTTGTCTGAGAAATACACTATTTGCCCTTCATTTCGGAAGGATAGAGTATTTCAGGGTAGAGTATTCTTGGCTGGCAATCTTTGTCTTTTAGTATTTTGAAAATATCATCCCATTCCTTTCTAGCTTTTAGGGTTTGTGATGAAAAGTCTGATGTTAACCTGATTGGGGCTCCCTTATAGGTGATTTGACGCTTCTCTCTTGCAGCTTTTAAGATTCTTTCTTTGTCTCTGAGTTTTGCCAATTTGACTATGACATGACTTGGAGAAGTTCTTTTTGGGTTGAATACATTTGGAGATCTTTGAGCTTCCTGGATCTGAAGATCTGTGATTTTTCCTATACCTGGGAGGTTTTCTGCCACTATTTTGTTGAATATGTTTTCTATGGAATCTGCATTTTCCTCCCCTTCTGGAATACCCATGACTCGGATATTTGAGCGCTTAAGGTTGTCTGATATCTCTCTCAGTTTTCTTCAATGTCCTTGATTCTTTTTTCTTTCTTTTTGTCTGCTTGTGTTATTTCAAACAGCTCATCTTCAAGTTCAGAGGTTCTCTCTTCAACTTCGACAAGCCTGCTGGTTACACTCTCCATTGTGTTTTTTATTTCGCTGAATAACTTCTTCAGTTCAGCAAGTTCTGCTACATTTTTTTTCAGGACATTGATTTCCTTGTACATTTCCTCTTTCAGATCCTGTATACTTTTCCTCATTTCATCATGATGTCTAGCTGAGTTTTCTTGTATCTCATTCAGTTTCCTTAGAATTATCACTCGAAATTCCTTGTCAGTTATTTCAAGGGCTTCTTGTTCTATAGGATCTAGAGTTTGAGATTTATTAAGTTTTGGTGGTGTACTTTCTTGATTTTTGGTATTTCTGGTATCTTTTTTTTGGTGTTTATTCATTGTGGCAGGGGGTTTCACAGTCCACCGGTTTGAGACTAATGACTACCTAGGATGTTGCTGTGGTTGCCAATTTCGTATGGCTCCCTCCGTGACTGCTCAGTTGGCCTCTAGTGCCTTGCGTGTGTGGTTGCCTTGGGTCTTGGGCCTCTCCGGGGAGCCACCTTTCTGTTCAGCTTGGACTCTGCTGGGCTGGTGGCTCACATACCACAGGGTGTGTGATCTCTGTTGAGCTTTCACTTCCTGTGCAGGACTTCTCCCTGTTCCGTGTGCTCTGGCCCAGGCTGTTGGATTGTGCAGTGGCGACCCCACAGGGTGTGTGGTTTCTGTCGAGTCTCCACCTCCCTGGCCGCACGTCTCCCCACTCTGTGCGCACTGTGCTGGGCTGGGGCGTGTCTTCTGCACCCCTCATCAATCAGCTGGGCCTTCAAGACCCTGCTCGGCACCACCTCGCCCAGGAAGTCTACCAGGTTTCTGCTAGGCACAGACTACCGGTCGCTCTGGGTGCCTTTTTAGCACTGTGTAGATCTTTCTCGGGTCTTGTTCACCTTTTTATCCCCCCGGCATAGACCGAATCTAGCGCCCACCTGCAGCCAGCTCTCCGGCAGGTTCAAGCGAACCTGGGAACTCTCCTACCACACTATTCCCAACCAGAAATTCGTTAGGCTTTTTTCTGAACTTGTGGCCGCAGAGATGGTATCTGCCTCCCAGTATCAGGAAGTTTACCGGGGGCCGGAGTCCAGGATGTGGTGGAGTGACAGTCGGCCCGCCCGTACTTCCTTGCCCTCCCGACACTGGCCGGGGACGCCCCACACCACCAGCCCCACCAGAGAACCGCAGAGGGAGTGGGAGGGGAGGCCGGCCCGCAGGCTCCGGAAAGCCCCGCGCCGGGCCAAGCAAGTGGGAAGGCTCAGTGATGGCCGAGCCGGGCAGAGCTGCCTGCTCCTGGGAAAATGGAGGCAGCCCCGGGGCGGTGAGTGAACCGGTGTTGCAGGCGGGAGCCGGGTGGGCATCAGCCCCCCGAACAGAACTGGGCCAAGGGTCACTCACAGGGCTGTGCCAGGTCGGGCGCTCACTCTTTGCCTCTGGTTTGCTGCCTTTCCCGTTCTCGGCCGCTGCCGCCTCGGGCTGTTCAGTCGTGGCGCGGCTCGGGCGCTCCCAGGAATCTTCTTTAATGCCGGCCTGAAACCTTGAATCCTGAATAGGGCAGCTGGCCGCCTTCAGCGCGGCCCTGGCCTCCGGGATCCTGTCTGCATCCACAGCAGCCCTGGCGCCGTGTTCCCTGTTTCGAGACTTGCTTTTGCAGCTAAGAAACAGTTCTTTTCCTGCTCCACACTTCAAAGCTGTTGCCTGTAAATGAGGCAGCCTCTCCTGCTGGGCCGAATTGGCGGTCACCCCCCACGACCGGCCAGCAGCTGCGGTCCTCCCTTAAGTGATGGCGAGAGAAAGGTCCACAAGTTTCCCGGCTGCCTGAGGCCCAGTGGCCGCCTTTTCCACCTCAGCTACTCCGCGCCAACCGCCGCAGCCACCGCCATCTTGAAAACCATCTATACAATGTATAACAGCTTATTTTAGAATGATAACAACTTGGCTTTGATATCTAAGAAAAGGTTAAAAAACAAAGCCAACTCTATGCTTTGGTATCCTTCTCCACCCCGGTCCTCTTTTTGACAATTTTTTTTTTGGTTTTCCAATTGTATTTTTTAATATCGCCTATCTCTTATATGGTTATTGCATATTAGTGTCTTGTTAGGGTTGTCCTTTAGTCTCCATGCTAGGGATATAAGTGGTTTATTCATTACCCTTATGATGCTGGAGTATTCTAAGTTTGTCTGTGAACTCACTTTTCTAATGAGTTATGTGCCTTTACATGTTTTCTTGCCGCTCCTTAGCATATTCTTTCAGATTGAAGAACTCTCTTTAGCGTTTATTGTAGTGCAGGTCTAGTGTTGATGAATTCCCTTATCTTTTGTTTGTCTGGGGAAGATTTTATTTCTCCTTCATAACTGAAGTTTAGTTCCACTAGATAGAGAATTCTTGGCTGACAGGTTTTTCCCTTCAGCGCCCTGAATATATCATTCCATTGTCTTCTGACCTGTAGGGTTTCTACTGAGAAATCCTCCGAGAAAGTATTGGAGCTGCATTGAATGTTACCTGTTTCTTTTCTCTTGCTGCTCTCAGAATTCTTTCTCTGTCTTTGGTTTTTGATAATTTGATGATGATGTCCCTTGGGGATGTTCCTCCTTGGATGGAATTTGATTGGAAATCTCTGAGCTTTCTGTACCTGGTCGCTGTTATCTTTCTCCATACTTGGGACATTTTCAGCCATTATTTTCTTGACTGTGCTTTCTACATCTCTTCCTTTTTCTCTCCTTTAGATATGACTTTTACATGGAGGTTATTTCGCTTGAGGGAGTCCCATATTTGCTGTATTTCTGTTTCATTTTTTCCTGTTCTTTTTTCTTTTTGCTCCTCTGATTGGATAATTTTATATGCTCTATTTCAAGCTCCCTGATATTTTCCTCTGTTTGATTAAAGTCTGCTGTTGGATCTTTCTATTGAGTTTTTCAGTTCAGATAATGTATTACTTCTAGAATTTCTATTTTTTAAATTGATTTCATTTTTCTGTCATGTGTCTCATTGTGCTCTTGGATTGTTTCCCAGATGTCACCTAATTTTCTACCTATATTTTCTTGTGACATCCTGACCATCCTTATGAGGATTATTCTGAATTCTCTGTCAGACATTTTATAAATCCTCTGTTCCTCTGTGTTCACTGCTGGTGCTTTATTTGTTGGTGCCATATTTTCCTGTTCTTTCTTGACCTTCCTGTCTTTACATCAATGCCTGGGCATTTGAGGAGACTTGCACCTCTTCTAGACTTTATAGGTGTTCTTTGGTGTTAGACCTTTACCAGTTAATATCAAAGCTTTGTCTCTAGTATGTGGTTTTGCTTTATTCTAAAATCAGGGAAACTTCCCATGGAGATCAGCACATGAGCTTTGTGGTTGTGCTAAATTGCTGCTTTGCTGCTAATTCTCTGGGGAAGGCTTTTTGTGTGAACCAGATTTTAATTGGTGGTTTTTTAATACTTCTGGGTCTTGTGAGGTCAGATACACCTGGGCTGTGTGGAAATACTGGCCTGGCACCGAGTCTGGACAGCAAACTGTGCCCCCTGCAGTTCTGTCATCCTGACTAGTCTCCACTGAGCGGACCTGTGTGGATCAGAAGGCAGATCAGCTTCCCACTCCATACTCCAGTGTTCTCTCAGCAGGCCAGCCTCTCTCCCACACTCCAAATGCTTCACATGGAGTGGGCCTTGTGGGGGTCCCTCGGGGTGAGTCTCTGGGCCTCTGGGTGTTTCCTTTGGTCAGCTATGACCCTTGCTCCTGTGTGGGTCCACGGGAACCCTGTCAGTGGTCTCGCTTGTCTGGAGGCTGTTAGGGTGTGCTCCAAGGTCCCCTCCTTCCCTGCAGACTCCAGGCAATTTCACACAAAGGTCTCAGCTGTGGCTTTTGCTGGCTCATGCTCCGTGTGTGTTGCAGCTTCTTCCCGCCTCTCAGAGGGCTGGCCCTGACACATCAGGGGCTCGAAGGGTGATAGCGGTTTCTTCTTTCTCTCTCTGCAGCTTCTGCTGCCTTCACAAACTCCACGGGTCTCTCCTCTTCTTCCCTGAGCTTCAGCGGTCCCAGGTTGGCAGTATTTGCTTTTGAATAGTTGTAAATTGGTCTATTGTGGGGAGAGTGATGTTGGGGACTGTCTATTCTGCCACCTTGATAATGTCTCTGTGAGGCTGCTTTTAGCTCCAGCTGGGGTTCAGTGTGTGGCTCAGTGTGGTTGAGGCAGGTTGGGAAGTGGAGCCAAACCAAAGTCTACAGGTTGTGGCATATTGATGCTGTATTAAAAAGCAGCTCTATCCTTATTATCATTGAGGTGGACCTAGGGGGTTTCATCTTGAAGCACGCTAGCATTTTATCATGAAGCTTCTTTCAATGAATTGCTCAAATCCACAAGACACAGAATAATGTACAAACTGAATTTAACTCTGAAAATGAAGGCTCACAATTTATGTACATCTGGGTACCACAAGACATCACTGTTTAAAGACATATATGTCTGAAAATTAAAGCCCCGACAAACAAGCAGCTATGAAAGAAAGGCTGCTGGTCAGACAAGGAGGAAGGCAGTGCTCACCCCCACCCCATTGCCTGCTTCCTGGCTCAAAGATGCAGCATCTGTGCCAACCAGACAGACCGGTGGCTTCATTGCCTCTGTGCAGAGAGAACCTTTGTGCAATCAGGATTCTTCCTTTATGTCACCACCCATCTGGTTGCTTACTAATGCTGTGGATTCAAACTGCAAAACCTGTTTTACACCAATCTTCCCTCAGTCTCTCCACAGCTAAAGGACAAAGTACTACTATATGGAATTCAGAATTGAAACGTTCAAACACAGAAGACAAATAACCAGGGAGCACATTAAAAATGGGCAAAGAATACAAACAAGACATTCACTGAAGGTAAAATATCAGTGGATAAAAGTTGTTTGAACATAGGCTCAATTTTACTAGAGGCAAAGAAAAGGGAATAGGAGGGACCAGTGGAAGCTGTGGAGTGAGCCCAGCACATCTGTGTGCAAGGAGCTTTCAGCAGAGCCGACAGCAAAGAAAAGGGCTTGGGGTGGAAGCAAGATCTGAGGGGCTGAGGAACAGCAGGAAGCCCATGTGCCTGGAGCCAAGAGAGAGTGTTGAGAGGGTCACAGGTCATTTAGAGGGTGAGGTATGGGGTGCGAGAGTTGGCACAGGCAGAAGTGGTAGAAAAATGTGGGTTCTTGTGGACTCTTTGAGAATTAGGGACTTACTTACGAGGGAGGCACAAAGCTATTGAGGAGTAGAGTAGAAGAGTGATGTTGTACGGAAAAAATGAAAATGAAGTGCCAGTGAGGATGTGAAGAATCACAAATTCTTACTCACAGCTGGGCACGTAAAAATAAGTTCAGTCAGTCTGAAAGGAAGTCCCTCAGCACTCAGAGAATACTATGTTTGCCCAGGAGGTTCACTCTTATACAAAGGCACAAGGAAATATGTATGAGGAAGTCCATCCTGGTAGGAAAATATTGGCCGCAACCTAGGTGCCCAGTACAGGGGAATTTATAACTTAAGCGCTGTAGGTGTAGTGCTACCAGTTGGAAGTAATGCTTTCATATAGTATATAGCAATATGGATAAAATAAGTGTGTGAGTTAAAAAGTAAAGCAAGCAAACAAACAAAAACCTCCTAAAAGCCAAACGAAAATAAAGCAGAATGAAACCTAAAGAAAAAAAGCGGTTATTTAGCTTAAAAAGAAAAGCATTATGAATTCTTCATTAATATATAAGGGACTACTTGGAAAGCAGTCTGGAACTACATTATTTACACTGCAATGGTGCTCTCCAGAGCAGATGGGCACATGATTTGTAATCGTTATAAAAGCAAAAAAGAAAGATACAATAAAACAAAAGTAAGGTCTTTCTGTGTCTGATGATGGAAATGCTAAGAAAGTAAGTGTGATTAAATTCTGTGCACACTGGTTCTATGAAAAACTGACAAATAAAATAATCCTTATTGTTGGAATTGAAACAGATGAGCTAATAAAAATACTGTATATACTATACTGGAGACTTTCTCCTTTGGTCCTTTATAAAGGGGGGCATTTACAAGGGATTTAGGAGAACAATTCTCTGGGATCACACAAAATCTGCCTTTCTTGTTTGGTTTGCAAGGAGCGGGCATGCTGTGATACCAGACTCACAACCCTCTGTCTCAGTGTATTTGTCACTAGGTCGGAAGGTCACCACCTTCTGCAATTCCAGAAGCTTCAGGAATGTGAGCAGTTTTGATGAGTCTAGCACCCACAGTTCCCATCCTGTAGTCCTATGAATGTGACAATTGCTGTATCTTGGGCTGCTTCTTGAGAAGGAGACTGATTATTATTAACAGCCTCAGAGCATACATTTGTGTGTTATTGTCTTCAACCATGTTCCTACTTCAGGATGCTAAAGCAGAAGGAGCAATAAATGTGTTGTGACAATAATTGAATGTGTTGTGATAATAAATGGGTATATGAGTGAGAGACTTCCTCACCCTATCAGGTAGGTTTTAGGTTCTTCTACTTATTCCTTAAATGTTCAGGTTTTTCATTCCTTGACTCTTCCAATTATACACATGACTCATTAGTGACTGCTATTCTCTCCTGGATGTCTATTAACATCATTTATAGATTTGAGACCATTATTCACAGACACCCTTGCCTATTATTGCCATATATTGACCCTATATCTGATTCTCTATAAATTGCATATTCTGAAAAAGAGCGAATCAAACTGAGTCTTTAATAACATATGAAACCATGTGACATAAACCTTCTTGTTTTCCAAACCAGAATCCTTAAATTCATGACTATGTTTACCTGTTCCTCACACAAAGCCTCTAGTTGTTCAACTCTCCTGTATTTTCTACCTCCTGAAGACATTTTCAGTTCATGTCTCCTCCTGATTTTTCCTTCTCACATATTTCTTCATTCTCTTCCATAAGTTCTTGTTCACACTCAAGCCTGCAATGCTCTGCAGCAACCTCCATGCTTTTTCCTACAACATCATCTCACTTGAGGACATTCTCATCGCATCCCCATGCCATATGCTTCTATGACACTGACCATCATCGTGCTGTATGTCTTCATCCAGGACACTCCTTTCTGTTTTTCTCTCTCAAGAACCACACCTGTATCCATCATTTAAGGCTCAAATTAAGGAATGGCTCATTTGAGAAGGCTTCCCTAAATTCTGTAAGTGGAGGTTTTCTCAGGCATCACTCTATTCTTACAGCATCTTTCATGCTCTTTTTTCATTTATTTATTGAATTATCCCCCTATAAATTAGAAATGTCCTCAAACAATGTGGAATATTACTATTAGTTGCATTGGAGCTGGTCCCATACTAGCCACATAGGTTTTCCAAGTAGTGTTTATTCCATGAAAGTGACCAGGTCAAATGATAGAAAGTCTTAGGACCCTCGAGAAGACTGAAGATGGACTGTGGCCGGCAGGGGGCACTGTGGACTGCCGTGGGGTATCCCGTGGAGGGTTCTCTTAGGTGGGTGTGCTCTAATGCTGGCAAGCCTTGGGGCCAAGTCTTAGTTCACTGATGGGAGCTCCCTGCAGGGTGCTCTCTGGGCCTCTCTTCCTCTTGGGCCATCCAATAGGGCTGAATCTCACTGCCTGTCAGCCTTTTAAAACCACAAGTTCTTCAGCTCATATTCCTTATTTAGTGCTCAGGGAGACGTGGGAGCAGATAACAGTTGAGGCCACATCTGCGTGACCAGCCATGTCATGGGTGAGGCCCATAAGGAGGGGATAAGTTTAGCCTGTTTCACTGTGGGCCTCAGGAGGCTGTGTGCACCGTGGCCTGATTATGATCCTCTATCAGCACACAGGGAGGTACAGATCCCACAGCCCTGGGTCATCTCCCTGGCTTGTGTTAACCCGACTGGGTCAGACCTCAGAGCAGTTTAGCTCTGACCCCTGCTCCAGCATTTATATAGTCGTTTCCAAGTTTTCTCTCCCAACTTGTGGTGACTCAACCATGCTCACTCCCAGTGTCTCCAGGACTGTTGGCCAGACTCACCTGCACCTTGAGCAGAGGCACCAGTGCTGGCTGCAATAATATCTTCTGGTCTTAAGAGAAACCAGGGAGCCTTCCCTGTTATCTCCTGAGATACTATAGATTAAAGCAAGAACCAGGTCACCAGGGTTTCTAGCAGCTTCTCTGCATCAAAACATGCCTTGACTAATATAGGTTATTTGGTCATCTCAGGCCTTCTTCCCAAGGATGGAGCTGTTTATTACTGTCAGGTGGGATGACAGGGCACTGCCACACCTGCTTTAGACTATTGGAGAAGGGAGGAAACCCCACCTCTGCTTGTGCCGCCTGGGCTCTCTCTAGGCCCTCATGCCTGTGACAACAGCTAACATCTGTGTGACCACTTCAGCCGTTTATGCTCTATTGTGTGAGCCTGCTGCCCTTCCATCGAACTAGTCTTTAGAGAATGTGAGCCTCATTGTGAGCTTTAACATCTCTGGGTATGCAGCAATTCCTTGCTCGGGACACAGAATCTCTCCAAGAGAGACAAGCGTGGTGATACTGTTTTGACTCTTACATGGTATGGGAGATTTATTTACCAAAATAAGTCTGCCTGTGATCCAAATATGATTAGCAGGTATTAATCAGGGATTGTGAAGAAATACCTGGCATACTCAGCTAGGATAATTTGATGAGAATTTAATAAAGAGATCAATTATGATGTTGGGAACAGAATATCTGGAAACCTAGGGAAGAGTGAAAACCATGAGCACAACACTGGGATCACTGATGTGCCTGCAGGAGGTGGCAAGTAAAGTGCGTTTGCAGAAGGCCAGCTGATGGTTTCTCCAATGTATGGTGACACCACATGAGGTCACCTGGGGAGTAGACTTTCCAACCACACCGTCCTCTCCTTCTCAAGGTAGGAAAAGATGTCAGAAGCAGGTTAACCTGCCTAGTGCTCAGCTGTGTAACGTAAATGAAGTGGAGGACTGTGATTCTGAGGCCAGGTGGGGGTTGTTGTGGGTCTGACAAGAGAGTGAGAGACTGATGCGCCCTCAGGTAGAAAATGGCTGAGACTGTTCCAAGTGGGACTGGGAGCAAAGAGCCCTGGGATGTGTATGTTAGTCTCTGTTAGTTTCTGTTGCTTATAACAAAATACCCGAAACTGGGTAATTTATAAAGAAAACAAAATTTATTGCTTACAGTTTTGGAGAACAGGAAGTCCCAAGTCCAGGGAACACATCTGGTGAGGGTCTTGGTGGCGACGACAGTGACCCAGGGGTCTCCCATGGCAGAGAACTGCAGAGCAGAGAGCGACTATCTTCTCATGTGCTCTTCTTTTAAAGCCCTCAGAACCACGCATGTGACCACCATTTTAAATCCGTTCCCTACGGCAGGTCCTACAACCTAATCACCTTTTCAAAGCCCCACCTTTCAACTACCATAATAGGATTTCCCACTCTCAACTGTTCCAGTGAGGCTGGGGGGGGGGCATCCAATCTACAGCAGTGTTTGACTGTCCTGTGGCTGGGACTGCTCCAGCCCCATGGAGACATTCAGTGCTGGGCTTCCCCCAAGAATCAAGGAGAAGAATGAGAGAGACTCTGCTGTCCCTACTCCACACTGTGGACCCGGGCATCAGGGCTGAGTATGTTCCCCACATGGTTCAATGATTATCATTAATATAGAATTGATGTAAGAACACTGTGTGCTATGGAAGTGCAGCAAGAGATGGGATCCTGACCTCACCTCCAATGTGGTGGCTGCCCACAGTCACCTCCATTTCATATGGAGTTCTAGAACAGCCACTTGGTCCCTCTCTGAAGACCTGAGCAGCAACAGCAGCAAAGTCAGTCAGCACTATAAAGGTCCCTGACCAGAACGACCAGAGTTTCAGGAGGGCACGTGGAGATGGGGTTCTTTTGCTGGGAAGGACGACCTTTGGGGAGTCCTAAAATGGGGGAGGGGGTGGGACTTTCCCAAATTGAATGTCACAAGATGCAATGTGGGAATAGGCATAAAACAGAAATTCTCATTCTGAAATGGAGAAATAGGACAAAATAAAGTGGTAAAAGGTCTATAACAAGTCCAAAACCCAGCAGGGCAGACATCAAATCTTAAATTTGGTGAATAATCTCCCTTGATTCCAAGTATGGATTCCTCCACACACTGGTTTGGAACTGGGCACCCGAGTCCTTGACACCCCCCCTCCTGTTGTCTGGCCATGTTTCATCTCTCCCAAACTGGCGTTCCATGCTGGTAAGTCTACAATTCTGGAGTCTCCACGGTGATCCTGCTCCCATGGCTCCACTAGGCATGGCC
This sequence comes from Cynocephalus volans, assembly GCF_027409185.1. Lineage (NCBI taxonomy): Eukaryota > Metazoa > Chordata > Mammalia > Dermoptera > Cynocephalidae > Cynocephalus > Cynocephalus volans. Next base: position 206,593,997 of record NC_084461.1, read on the forward strand.
CTACTGGGGATTCTGTGATGCAACTCCAACCCCACATTTCCACCTGGCATTGCTCTAGTGAAGGCTCTCTGTGGTGATTCCACCCCTGTCACAGATCTCTAAGGTTTTTTCATACATCCTTTGAAATCTGGATGTGATGGCTCCACAAGCTCCTGCATTCTTTGCAGACTTAATACCATGTGGACCCCACCAAGGTTTCCAGCTTGCGTCTTCCCAAGCTGTGGGTCCAGCCATGCTGGGGCCAATTTAGCCATGGTTGAAGCAGCTGAAGCAGCTTCCTGAGGTGGCCTTGGGCAGTGATCCTGTGAAGGCACCTTGGGCCTGTTCCCCCAAACCGTTCTGTCTCCCTAGGCCTCTGGGTCTGTGATGGGAGGGGCATCCTGGAAGATCTCTGAAATGCTTTCTGGGTCTTTCTTCCATTCTCTTGCTTCCCAATTACACTTAAGATCTTCTTAGAAAGGTCTTTACAGTCCATATTTCTATCAGCATCGTGGTCACCACCACTTAACCAGTCACTAAGGGGTTCCGCACTTTCCCTGGTCTTCTTGTCTTCTAAGCCATCACCAGGATCTAGGCATTTTGAATGCTACGGGTTAAATGTATCCCCCCAAATTTCATGTATTGGAAACTTGACCCCCATTATAACAGTGTTAAGAGGATGGAAAATCCAATTATGATAATTGAAAGGTGGGCCCTTTAAGAGGTGATTAGATCATGAGGACTGTAACCTTGTGAGTACATTAATCCATTGATGGATGGTCAATGGGCATGGCTATGATGGCTTTATAAGGAGAGTGAGTGAGAAGTTTAGCTTTCTCTTGCTTGACCCATTCTTACCACATGACATCCTGGTAGCCACGCAACCCTGCAGACAGTTTCCGCTGAGAAGAAGGACCTCACTAGATATGCCCCCTGGACTTTGAAATTCACAGACTCCAAAACTGTAAGAAATAAATTTGCTTTCTTTATAAATTTCCCAGTTTCAGTATCCTGTTATAAGCAACAGCAACAGACTAATACAGAAAGTTGGTAGTGGGAGTGGGGTGTGCTTATGACAAATATCTGAAAATGTGGAAGTGGCTGGAAGAATTGAAAAAGCAGGCTAGAGAAAGCCTAGGTTGTGGTAAGGGCTAGAAGACAAGAAGACCAAGGAATAGTCAGAAGGTCTTAGAGAGTGGTTTAGTGGTGGTGACCAGAATACTGACAGAAACATGGACAGTAAAGGCCATTCTGAGAAGGTCTTGGGTATAAATGAGAAGCAAGAGAATAGAAGAAATACCTTGAAGGCATTTCAGAGATCTTTGAGGCTGCTCCTCCCATCATAGGCCCAGAGGTTTGGGGAGGCAGAGTGGTTTAGGCCCAACGTGCACTCCATGGTCTTGCTGCCCAGGGTCACCATGGGATGCTGCTCCCTGAACCATGGCTTCTTTAGCTGCTCCAGTCATTGCTAAATTAGCCCCAGATGCTGCTGGACCCCCTATTTTGAATGATACAAGCTGGAAGCCTTGGTGGTGTCCAGGTGGTGGTAAGCGTGCTGACTTGCAGAATGCCAGAGCTGTGCAAGAGTGTTCACCCTAATTTCAAAGAATATACACAAAAGCCTGGGGACCCAGGTAGAGATCTGTCACAGGAGTGGAATCACCTCAGAGAGGCTTTGCTAGAGCAATGCCAAGCAGAAATGTGGGGTTGGAGATGCAGCAGAGAACCTAACCAAGGCCATGCCTAGTGGAGCTGTGGTAGCAGGACTGCCATGGAGACCCCATACTTGTGGAGCTACCAGAGTGGAATGCCAGCCTGGGGGATCTGAAGCATGGCCAGAGACCAGGATAGCCACAGCAGAGGGTGTGCCTGAGGACTTAGGTGCGCAACCCACACACCAGTGTGCAGAGGATGCTGTACACAGAGTCAAGGGAGGTTATTCACCTGATTCAAGATTTGATGTCATCTCTGCTGGGTTTTGGACTTGTTTGGGGCCTGTCACTATTTTATTTTGGCCTATTTCTCCATTTTGGAGTGACAATTTCTGTTTTATGCCCATTCCCCTATTACATCTTGGAAGTAGAGAACTTGTTTGATTTCACAGATAAGACTTTGGACTTTTGAGGTGAAAGGAGTTAAGACATTGGGGTTGGAAAGAATGTATTTACCTGTGAGAAGAACATGAACTTTGGGGGGCCAAGGATAGAATGTTATGTGTTAATTTTTCCCCCAAATGTTCATGTGTTGGAAACTTAATCTCCATTGTAACAGTGTTAAGAAAGTGGGAAATCTAATTATGGTATTTGAAAGGTGGAATCTTTAAGGTGATTAGATTGTGAGCACCGTGTCCTATTGAATGGATTGATCCATTCATGAAGTAATGAGTTGATGGTTTAATGGGTGGTCATGGCCATGGCCTTGAGGATCTATAAGGAGAGTGGGTGAGCAGATTACCTCTCCTGCTTAATCCATTCTTACCATGTGATATTCTGTGTTGCTGTGGAGAGTCACCACTAAGAACAAACCCCCTCACTAGATGTACGCCCTGGACTCTGGACTTCCCAGCCTCTGAAACTGTAAGAATTACATTTTATTTCTTTATGAATTCCCCAGTTTCAGGTAATGTTATAAGCAACATAAAATGAACTAATACAAATACCTCAATGATATATCATCTCATGCCCATTAAAATGGCCACTATAAAAGAAACAATCTAACATATAGTAAGTGTGGGGGAGACTGTGGAGACATTGGATCCCTGTGCACTGCTGGTGGGAATATAAAATGGTGCAGCTGCTATGGAAACCAGTACAGTGGTTCCTAAAAAAATTAAAAATAGAGTTACCATATGATTCAGCAATCTCACTTCTAGGTATATATCCAAAGAATTGAAAGCATGATATTGAAGATATATTTGTATACCCATGTTTATTGCAGCATTATTCACAATAGACAACATATGGAAGCAAACTTAACGATGATCCGCAGATAAACGGATAAACAAAATATGGTGTATGCATACCACGGAGTATTATTCAGCCTTAAAAGTGAAGTAATTCCTCTCACATACTACAATGAATAAATCTTGAGGACATTAAGCTAAGTGAAATAGGCCAGATACAAAAAGACAAATAGTGTATAATTCCACTCCTATGAGGTATCCAACATCATCACATTCATGGAGACATGCACTAGAATGATGGTTGTCAGTGGCTTGGAGAGAGAGAGAAATCAAGAGTGTTATTTAATGGGTATGGAGTTTCTATTTGGCAAGATAAAAAAGTTCTGGAGGTGTATTGCACGACAACGTGAACATAATTAACACTACAGAAGGGTACACTTAAAAATGTTTAAGATGATAAATTGCATATTGTATGTTTTTAACCAAAATTTAAAATAGAGAAGCCAGGCAGAGATGAGGAGCGCTGTTGAAGCATAGGCTCCACGTGGGTGCACGGAGGACAGCGTGGGTGTGTGAATATGCATAGGAAAAAATTCTATCTGCAATTTCTCTCACCTCATGCTGAAAAGTAACACGTTCATCCTCTTGGAATGTTGGCTCCCAAATAAAGCCATAGTGGTAGTGGTACCAATGGCAGTGGCTGTGACCATGCCATCAATGGAGTTCACATATGCGTTCATGAAAGAACGTCACGGCGGTCACAGAATCTCCAAATATCATTTATTGTCAACCCGCTTCAGAATTACTAACGGTAATCATATATCGCCTTAATAAAGAGGTGCAAATTTGGTTTAAGGCTACTCAACATAAAAATAGAAGTAGTTAACATCCAACTGCAAAATGAGAAATCTGAAATTTATATTGACAATTATCTTTACACAGAGATCTTGTTGGTCACCAGCCACATGCATTCTCCCTCCAAACCGCTTTCAAATTTGGTCCTGTTGACTTTCCATTCTAATGCCTTATTTCAGACCTTTATGGAACTTAATTATTATGGGTTATGATTAAATTTCCCCTAATTCAGACCCAGGCCCACCCCTTCCTGCTTCCACAGAGTCTTTCTGTTCTCTCGGTGCCTTCTGATGATGGAATATTGTCCTGATCCCTGGGCTCCTTCCTCTGCCTGTCTGAAAGGCTGGGCCTTTTTTCAGAGGAGGGCTCACAGCCTCGCTCCATGTGGTACCTCCTGGAGAAATGCAGAGCTTTCCTCTCACCATGATATTCATCACCTGCAATAACATAAAGTGACTCAAAAAGTCTGTATCAGAGCAGTGGCCCTTGGCCCATCTGGACAGATATCATGGTTTAAATATACAGTGAGCATAGGGTGCTGTGCAGAGACCCCCAGGACACATGGCCTGAATTGTGAGGGCTGAGGGTTGGGGAGAGTGGGAGCCCTGAGCACCAGCACCTGTCCTGGGTCAACGTGTCTCTTCCACCCACCAGAGGGCGCTGTGGCCTAAGCCCCTCCTTGGTGCTGCCCAGTTTCTCAGAAACTGCCCCCAACCCTTGCAGGTGTTCCCGTGCTCTCACAGGAGTGAAAAAAACCCCAAACCAAAAAACAACTCCCCCCCAGTCTCTTTTCTCAGCCAGAGCGAGTTTGACGTTAAAGGAGGGGTTTGTGCAGCCTCCAGAAAAAGGAAGATTTGCATGGAGACCTCCCACCCTGAGGATAAGAAGGCTTGGGGAGCTCTGGCCTCACTGGGGGTTTCTCCACCATGGCCTGGGCTCCGCTCTTCCTCACCCTCTTTGCTCACTGCACAGGTGACTGCCTGCAGGGAATTCAAGGAGGGAATCAGGTTGTCAACTGGGATGATGACTTCTCCCTCCTCCCTGGGAATGAGGCCTGGCTTGTCTTCACTGATCTATGTGTCTCTCCCTTGCAGGGTCTTGGGCTGAGGTTGTGTTCACTCAGCCCCAATCTGTGTCAGGGTCTCTGGGGCAGACAGTCACCATCTCCTGCACCCGCAGCAGTGGCAGCATTGATGATAGATATGTGTACTGGTACCAGCAGCGCCCGGGCAGTGCCCCCACCACTGTGATTTATGAGGATAACCAAAGACCCTCAGGTGTTCCTGATCGGTTCTCTGGCTCCGTCGACAGCTCCTCCAATGTTGCCTCCTTGACCGTCTCTGGGCTGCAGCCTGAGGACGAGGCCGACTACTACTGTCAGTCTTATGATGGCAACAACAATCACACAGTGCACCAGAGCCATGGGGAAGTGAGACGAAAACTCCTCAGAGCGTCCCCATCGTGGGTCAGCCTCAGCCTGACTCCACCAGGGAGTTCACCAGGCAGCACTGCTCTTTTCTTTTTTTTAATTTCACTTAAAAAAAAACATTTATCCCTACTTTCTTTTTTAAAAATTTTATTTATTTATTTTTCATTTTACATATTTATGAGGCACTGTTTGTTGTTTCACTACATGCATATATTGTGTAATAATCCAATCAGAATAGTTAGCATTTCTATCACCTAAACATTTTCATTTCTTTGTGGTTATAACATTCCAGATCCTCTTTTCTGGCTGTCTTGAGATATACAATACAATGTTATTAGCTATTGTCACTCTAGAGCACCAGAACTTACTCTTCCTGTCTAACTGTGACTGTGTAACTTTGTACCAGTTTACAAATCTTTCCCTGGCTCCTCCTCCTCCCTTCCTTTCCCTGTCTCTGGTAACAACTATTCTACTCTTTATTTCTCTCTCTTTTTTCTTTGTAATTTAGTTTTCATCATTGACCCATGATAATTATATATACCTATGGAGTGCAATATGCTATTTGGGTGCTTTCTTATGATGTGCAATGATCATATCAGGGTGCTTAGTAGGTCCATCACCTCAAATATTTGTCACTTCTTTGTGTTGGGAACATTCAACATCATCTCGAATAACTACTCAAAGATACACAGTACTTTGATGTTGACTGTAGTCTCTCTATAACTGCTATTGAACACTGGATCTAATTCTTCCTATCTCTCTACAATTTTTTATCCACTGACCTCTCTGTCCTCTTCCCACTCTCCCTCCCCTTCCTAGTCTCTAATGACTACTAATCTACTCTCTACTTCTATGAGATCAAACTTTTTTAGCTTCCACATAGGAGTGACAACATGCGGTATTTCTCTTTCTGTGTCTCGCTTATTTCACTTAACATGGTTTTTTCCAAGGTCATTCATAGTGCTGTAAACAGAAGAATTTCATTGTTTTTTATGGCTGAGTAGTATTCCATTGTGTGTATATGCCACATTTTCTTTGTCCAATCATCTGTTGAAGGACATTTAGGTTGGGTATTGTGATAAATATGGAGCCATGATAAACATATTGACTTCCATTCCTTTGGATATATCTTTTCTGTCTCCTGAATGAATGCTGAAGTTTGAATTTTCTGTTCAAGAGTCCTTTTATTTTTTCTCCCGATTATGAATTTCTTCTCTCATGTCTTGATGGATGATCTTCTAATCCCTTTGCAGTGACTTCATGGAGAAGATTTAGTTCAAAACAGAGTTTATGAACCTTGGCACCATTGACAATGTGGGATAGATTATTTCTTGTGGTGGTGGCTGTTCTGTGCATTGTAGGATGTTTAGAAGCATCCTTGGTCCCCACACGTCAGATGCCAGTAGCAACCTACTCTTCAGGTCGTGACAAAGAAAATCTCTAGACATTGCCAAATGTTTCCCCCCTTGGGGCAGTATCACCTGAGTTTGAAAAGTACTGGGTTAAAAGACCATGTTGTTATCTAAAGAAAGCCTTTGACTTTGAATCCTGTTTATGCCATTAAGCTGGAGGTAAGGCTGGAAGTATTCACTCTCTGTGCTCCTGCTTTCTCATCTGTTGGACAAAACAGTTGCACAGAACTCAAATGATTGTTTTGATGGATGAATAATATTCCAAGCACCAGAGGTCAGAGAACCTGTTAATCAATCACACAGAATCTCCTCCCCACCAAAGTGTCAAGTACAGTTTTTGGCCAGACTAAGTATGTAATGAAATTTTTAATCCTCATACAAGTTCATGAAACTATAATACAACCATCACCATTTATTCTGTCGGGGAGTATTTTTAAAGCATAGGATACTAAGATGAAGAAATATGTGACAATGTCCTAAACTCTTGGAGTCTACATTTTATGATGGATATGAGACAAGTCAGAGCAGATGCATAACTGTGTGGACAATATTGCACTTTTTTCACCAGTGTCTGGGATCACATTTTGGCTCTGCCTCTATTTGCATGTCCTTTACCACCAGTGAACACTATAGTCTCCACCAATGACATGTAGATATTTATATTTAAGTCTAAGTTTATTAAAATTAAAGAAAATTAAAAGTTTTATCTTTCAGTCTTGCTAGTTGAATTTCAACTGCTCAATGGCCATGTCTGCCTAGTGGCCACCAAATTTGACAAACTAGATATAACATTTCCATCACAGCAAAAAATTGTCCACTAGACAATTCACATAGCATTTTCTTAACTCTTTCGTCACCTGTAAAGTAAGATGTCTAAAACTCTAAAGAATTTTCATACTTTCCACAATCTCCTCAGCCCTCTCTGTGGGAGTATTATATTGAACCACTGCACCTCACTGACCTCAGATATGGTTACATGATTAGCTTAGGCCAACGAAATGAGGAGAAGTGAAAAGTGTAATTTCTGAGCACCAGATGCAAGACTAGCTTAGCCAAGTTATCTTCTTTCTCTACTGTGAGATCAGCAGTTTACCCAGTGGGATTTTCTCTGCTAGCCTGAATTCTGTAATGAAGATAAAATAAGTAAGAGGCACAGCCGATTGGTGTTGGAAATGGTGTATAATGAGAAGCAAACTTTTGTTTTTGTATGCTACTGGGATATTGGTGTGATTCGTTACTGCAACCTATCCTGAGCACTATAGGAATTAAAATAGCAAATTGGGGTCGGTTGGGGGCAGCAGTATCAAAAATAATGAAATATAGAGAATCGGCTTTTGTGACTGACAGTGGGCATTGATAAAACTGTTTATGATGGTTGCAAAAACAGTTTTCCATTTTATTTATTGGCATATATTTCATTAGATGTTACCTGCAAAACACATAAGAGGAAAAACAATTCTATTAAGCCAGTGGCTGTAGGATTAGAGTTGGAATACTGATTGCAAGCACAGGTTAATTCTCACTGTTTGAATTTTACAACACACCTCTAAGAGATGAGCTTAGAAAGTATTTTTTTGCTTGTTTCACAAATAGAAGAAAAATACAAGAATGAGAATCATAAAACATGGAAAAAAAAAAGGAATCATAGAGAATTGCAGAATTGCAAAAGCAAATTTTTCTCAATCCCAAACGCTTAAAGACAAATTTAAAGATGCTTGAGTTAAACATTTCCCTTTCCAAAGGATGACACGTGGATGTGCCTGAGTCCAGCAGGGCAGCTCCTCACAAACACAGAGAGTCCATTAGTGCAAGTAATATTGAGCTAAGGCCAGTGCCTGGCACACAAACATCTCAAACAGTATGTGTGGAATCACATTAAAAAGATGAAATAGCAGAGGCCAAGGACCAGGAGGAGACTGAAGTTTTACATGTGGTCAGCAGGGGGCCCTGTGGGACAGTTTTTAGAACCCCATAAACTTCGCAGGTGGAGAAGTCCCCAAAGGATTTCAAGTCTTTGTGGGGTGGACCGAGGGAAGTGGACCCTGTGCTCACTGATGGGCACTCAGCAGCTGTGTCCTGTGGGTGTTGCACCAGCAACTGCTTCCTCTCAGGTCCTGCCCATCAGGAAATTCACTCTCCACAGGCCCCCAGTCCTTTTATTAGGACACATTGTGGTGGCAAAACATGCCCATGAGCAGCTGTTCCTCTGTGAGGCAATGGGGAGGGAATAGAACATGAGGCCATTGGGGAGGGAATAAGGCCTGGGGCTGCCCAGCCCTGCTGTGAGGATCAGGAGAACTGTGTCCACCAGGGCCTGGATGCCTCTCCTCCTCGTGCTCCCCTCTCACTGCACAGGTAGGCTCTGTTCTCAGACACCGGGGTCAGCTTCTCCATCAGAGCCCACCCCCCTGGCTCAGACTCCCAGCAGGCTAACCCTGGTATCTGCTCCAACACCCACAAGTGTCTGTGTCTGTAGGTTCCCTCTCCCAGCCTGGCTGACTCAACCACCCTCCTTCTCTGCACCTGTAGGAGCATCTGTGAGTCTCTCCTGCACCCTGAGCAGTGCTTCCATGTGGGTGACTTCTAGACATGCTTATCCCTGGAGAAGCGGGGGAGCCCCCCCTTGTACCCTCTACAGTACCACTCTGATTTTAATAAGCACCAGGGTTCTGGGGTCCCCAGCTGCTTCTCTGAATACAAAATGCCTCGGCCAGTGCAGGGCTTTGGCTCATCTCTGGGCTGGAGCCTGAGGACAAGGCCGATTACTACTGTGGGATCTGGCACAGTGGTGCATCTCATAGTGACACAGATGGGGGAGTGGGACAAAAACCGCACACGTGGTGGTCTATGACTCTTACTTTGTTGATGTTGAAATTCATCTACACTACATTTATTAAAACAAAACAAAACAAAACAGAAACTCCACTCAGGAAAACTCTCCCAATTTTTCACCAAATAACTGCAAGGACTAAAAAAAAAAAAAAAAAAAAAAAAATTGCTCGAACCAACAGAATTCCACCATTGGCAGAATCTGAGAGGAATTTTCTGCTGGTAACCTATCTCTGAAGGTCAGTTTTGTCCAGAGGACAGCTTACAATGAAGAACTGTGTCCAGTAAACATGCGAGCAGGCCTGTAGTCCTCACCCCAGGATCTCCTTGTGCATCAGATCAGCTTAGTCAGCCCTAAGGAGGACTCCTCGCCCTCCCTGTAGAGTCCACTGCAGGTTGTGTCTCCTAAACATCTTTCAAACCCATCCTGAAATCCAACAGCAGTGGCAGTCAGCACCAGGCCCTGTCCTTATACAAGGAAAAGTGACACTAAGAATGCAAATTCAGTTGTGAAGATGGGCATGGAAGGAAATAAAAACACAAGAACTTTTGGGTGTGGGAGCTGAAAATTTTGACATCCTTTAGTTTACATAGCCAAGAAGAGTCCAGGGAGTACGAGGACCTTATTTCTCAATTCTGATGCCCACTCTAGATAGAAGTTCTGCACATCTGTTAAAGCTTATAGGACAATAAGCTTGCATCCCTATACAGCTGGAATGATACCTTCCTTCCTGTTACCAAAATTCGATGATGCATGTTATTTAATGAAATTTATGATCAAAATATGACACGTAGAGCTGGCCCGTGGCTCACTTGGGAGAGTGTGGTGCTGACAACACCAAGTCAAGGGTTAAGATCCCCTTACCGGTCATCTTTAAAAAAAAAAAAAAAACCACATAAGGGAGAAAACCACAGTTTACATCTGTGGTAAAATCAACTATATATTACAATTAATCATTATGGAAATGTTTGGTGACTTGGTGACCTAAGTGCTTACGTTTTGTTCAGTGAAGTGAAGAAAAGCCTTTAAACAGAAGGTCATTATTCATATTGAATTCATTTCTCACCCTGGTTTTGAATATATAAGAGGGATAATCTTACTATCACACAGAAAGTATGTTTTCAAAATATAGATCTCTGTAGCACTTGACTGTTGTTAAAGAATTTTCTTAACATGGTTTTGTTGTGAAGTTTATATTCTTGTTGAAACAGGTACCATACTCATCCACAAACTTCATGCATTATCTTATACCCGAATCATGCACCTTACCTAACATACTTTACCTGCTTTCATGACACTGCCATTTTCTCAGTCGAAGAAATTGGAAACCTTCGAGTATTATGTGCTCTTCTTTTCCAGTTGCGCTGCACATCTAGTTGGTCACCAGAGATGGAGATTAAAATTCTATGCATTCTTCAGATTTTTCCTTTTTTTCTCTGTAGATGTCACTACACTGTCCCTTCTTGTGTGACAAGTAGCCTAAGTCCATTCTCTGTTCCATGAAATATCTAACATAGTAGATTAAAAATTCCACTTCTTTTCTTTCCTCTCCTTTTTTTCTACTAAAAAGTCAAGATATTCTCAAATCCGTAGAGGATAGAATGTCTAGTCCTCAGTGTGGTATCTGCCCCCCGTCATTGTATCCATCATCTTATCCACAACTCGCCAGCCCTGGGTGCTGCCCTACACCTCCCAGCCCCCATCCGCTCCTTCAATTTATATCAAATATATACACACACATATATAATATATATATACTTATATATTATATATATATTATATACATATAATATGTCATGTGACATATAAATAATGTCCTCCTAAGTCACCCAGTTTGTGACAATTCATCACAGTAACAATGGAAATGAATACAGATTTCTTTTACTTAGAAGAGGGGTGCTACTGTACCAAATACCTAAATATGCGGAAGTAATTTTGGAATTAGGTACAAGGTAGAGGCTGGAAGAATTTTGAGGAGCATGATAGAAAAAGACTAGATTGAATTAAACACAACATTAGTAGAAATATGTATGTTAAGATGCTGCTGGAGAGGCCTCAGAAGGAATTGAGAAACATGTTTTGGAGAAAGGATGTAACAGAGGAAAGGGGATCCCTGTTGCATGAGGCAGAAAGATTGGCTGAATTGTGTCCTACACTTGCGTGAAGAGCAGACCTTGTAAAGGATGAACTGAATATTCACCTAAGGAGATTTTTCAAAGTGTTGAAGGTGTGGCCCAGTTTCTTCTTATTGTTTATAGTGAAATATGTAATGAATCAGATAAATTGAAGGCAGAATTCTTTAGCAAAAGAGCAAGGTCTTGATTTTTGGGGAAATTATCAAAACATTCTGTGTCCATGCTGACAATTACTTGCTTTTTCCCTCTATCCCTGGGGGACCCTGGAGGTAACATCGTCAACTGCTCCTCGTCTGCCTCCTTCCTGGGCTGGGCTGGGGTCCAGGCCTCCACCATGAGGGTTGGATTAGTTGGAGGGTCCTGTCTTCTGTAAGGATCCAGGTGTCCACTTTTCACACAGTTATTTCCTGAGCACAAACGCATGATCCTCGCTCCCCTGTATCATACAGAGTGGGAAAAGCCAGAACAAACACTCCTTAGCTCCACAATTTGCAGGGAAGGCCCCTAACCTCTAAGATCCTCACTTCACTCTTCCTCCTGCAAGGGTCACAGGTGTCCTCCCCACTAGTGGTGAAGTTCAAATGGTGCATCGGATGTGGCATCTGTGGCAAGAGCTGTCGGGTTTCTGGTGTTCACCCAGGGCTGCATCTTCCAGCAGATGAGGCTCAGTGCTAGATCACTGTGCAGCATTAGGAAATCAACAAGAGGGAAATGACCTAGGAAGCTCCCACAGAAAGATTCACATGCATAACTTCCATCACCAAAGAAATTAACCCGCCAAGCAACAGGATTCCTTTAGATCATTTTTCTTTCCGAGTAAGAAGTAACTCTTGGGATGATTTACTGCATGTTACCAAATGACTAGGACAGGGGGGATGAAATGTGCACAAGACAAAGAAATGATTGGGTTTTGCAAGGATGAATATGCTGATTGCCCTGAATGGATCATCACACATTGTATACATAGATTGAGATATAACTCTGTATCCTATAAATATGTACAATTAATATGTTTCGATAAAAAATAATTACTGTCAGGACAAAGAAATGATGAATGTTTAAAATAATGGAAAAAAAGTCAGTGGTTTCCAGGGTTTTTTGGGATGAGGGAAGGAGGGAGGGATAAATAGGTGGAGCACAGAGGATTTTCAGCGCAGGAAACGATTCTGTGTGATACTGTGACGGTGACATTATGCATTTTTCAAAACCCATAGAGCTGTGCAATATGGAGAGGGAAGCCTAATGTAAAATTACGTTAATAACCATATATCAATACTGATTCATAATTGTAACAAATGTAGCACACTACTGTAACATGTCAATAATAGGATAAACTGTATATGTTGGTAAGGGAGGGTATGGGAATAAACTGTACTTTCTGCTCAATTTCTCTGTAAAATTAGAGCTGCGATAAATATAAAAAATATATATTAAAAAGTTACTGTTGGGCATCACACTGTCTTCTTTCTCTGGGCCTGGGTTTTGACACTCTAACCTCCGACCTCATCCTGTGGGCAGGGTGGAGGTTGAAGACCCAACATCTCTACCTCCTGAAGCCTTTGCTTCTCCAGGCTCTGCAGTTTCAGCCTCTCCAGTTCCTGCAGCTGTGCACTCAGATACTCTCACCCCAGGCCCAGGGACAGAGGGAAGGGGAAGGAGGTGGGAATCTGGATGTGAGGAGGCCTCAGAGACATGACAGTTCCTGGACACTGACCCGACTGGGACAAAGCGATGAAATAAATTTTGTGCCCTCCAGAAGAAGAGAAAGCTTTCCTGCCTTCTCCAGGAGATGTATATAGAAGAGTTGGTTTTAAAACTGTTTTTGCATATGTATGGGTCTGTGGTGGACAGACCTTTCCATCTCCTGTGTCCCTATCTCCCTGCAACAGCCAGAATGGCCTTCTGTCTGTTAGCAGTCCTACTGCTGGCATATTCCAGAGGTTCCTTAAATAATTGTTTAATGAATGAATGAATGAATGCTAAAAACCCTATGAAGCAAACCTTCCTATTTTCATACCTTAACTACAGGAAGAGAAAATGAAGTCCCTGCAGCCCTAATAGTTCCCTGAATTTCACCATTGTATTTCCACCATGTTCTATAAATCAAGAAAAACAAAACCAGACTCATTACCAGTTATATTCCTTCTCAAATGTTTTCGTTGCCTTAGTTTCTGAACTTTGGCACTAGTTGACTTTTGGGCCAGAGAGCTCTTTGATGTAGGGGGCTGTCATGTGTATTAAAGCGTGATTAGCAGCATCCCTGTCTTCTATCTCTAGATATCAGTGGCACCCCTCTGCCCCAAGTGTGACATGAGGTGGATACATGTCTCCAGACATTGTCACATGTATCCACCCCATTGCCCACTTCCTGGATCAAAGACACGGCATTAGTGCCAACCAGACATCACCACAAAGAGAGAATCTTTGTGCAATTAAGAGGATCATGTACTCTTCTTTTATGCCACTACCATCTAATTGCCTGCTAATCCTGTGGGTTCAAACTCCAAAACCTCTCTCAGACTCATCTCTCCCTCTGTCTCTCAACAGCCAGATGACAAAGTACCGCTATATATAATTCAAATGAAAAGTTCAAATAGAGAAGACAAATAACTAAGAAACCCAAGAGAAATGGGCAAAAATGCAAATAAACTATTCATAGCAGGCAAAATGTAAGTGGATAAAAGTTACACGAACATAGGTGAATTGCACCAAAGGCAAAAAGAAGGGAATGGAATCTCCCAGGTGAAGCTGTGGAGAGAGCCCCGCATGTCTGCGTGGAGGGAGCTGCCCAGGCAGAGCCACCAGCAAAGGAAAAGGGCTTCAGGTGGGAGTGAGACGGGAGGAGGTGAGGGGCAGCAACAGGCCCACGGCTGGAACCACGGGAGAGTGTTGAGAAGGTCAGAGAGCGCTGAGGGTGAGATATGGATCAAGGAGCTGGCACAGGCAGGAGAAGAGGCAAAAAATGTAGGTTCTTGTGGACCTTTTGAGAACTATGGACTTACTTCTGAGGGATGCATGAAGTCCTGGAGGATGTTAGAGGAGTGATTTTGTAAAGAAAAACAATGAAAATAAAGCACCAGGGAGGATGTGAAGAATCATAATCTGTTGCTTACGGAGGGGCACGTGTAAGTCAGTCCAGTCAGTCAGGAAGGATGTCCCTCAGCACTCCGAGAATATTAAGTGTGTGTGCAGCACGTCCACTCTTACACAAGGCACGAGGAAACGTCCACGGGGAAGTCCATCCTGGTGGTTAAATACCGGCGTCAACTTAAGTGCCCAACACAAGGGGAACTAAAACTTCAGTGTAGTAGGTGTAGAGCTACCAGTTGTAAGTAGTGAGAAACTTTCACATAGCATATAGCAACATGGATAAAATAGAAGTATAATTATGAGTTAGAAAGTAAAACAAACAAAAAACAAGCAAAAACCTACACAAAGTTTAAAAAAAAAAAAAGAAGCAGAATGAGACCTAAAAGAAAAAACACATATTTAATTTAAAAACAGAAACACTTATATCTTTGAGAATATCCAATGGAAGTTAGCCTGGAACTACATTATTTACACTGGAGAGGGTGCTTCAAGAGTAGGTGGAGACATGATTTGAAATGATCATAATGGTAAACAATAAAATGAAATAATGAAATGAAATAAAATAAAATAAAATAAAAAAGGGCCTTTCAGTGGCTGATGATGGGAGTGCTAAGAAATTAAGTGTAATTAAACTGTGCATGTGGGTTCCATGAAAAACTGACAGAGAAAATACACTCAGGAAATCCTGTGGCCTCTAACTGAAATGCCCAGGTGTGTCAAAGAGACAGGTAGGGTTTTGGGTCTGAGGACAGTGTGGGGCAGTGTGGGACAATCCTGAGACTGACCTTCCTCCCCCAGCTGGAAATTCACTCAGGGCCTCCAGGTTCAGCTATCAGTGTGTCTATTGGACTGTGTTTGTGCAACTACGCTGACCTCCCAGTAGTAGCCAGGGATCATCATGGGCCAGGCCACCTCCACCTACTGGATCAGCTCATCTCCTCCTCCCTCTTCTGACCTGTGAGCAGCCAGGGCAGGGAGAGCCAGGAAGAGACAGATAGCAAAGTCTTATTTGAATGCGGCGACTCCTCCCCCAAGGTTTGGGGAGATATAAGGAGACTTAGGGGAGCCCAGACTTCAAATCAGAACTTTAAGAAGCAGAGTCAGAGTCTGCACCATGACCTGGGCTCCTCTCCTCCTCACCCTCCTTGTTCACTACACAGGTGAGTGTAGAACTTACCTGGGAGGTGGGAGATCCTCACCCAGCTCTGCTTTATGTCCCCCACTTTAGTCCAGTGTGCTCTGGTGGTCCTGATCTCACAGTCCTCTCTGCCTCCCTCACAGTGTCTGTGGCCCAGGCAGGGCTGACTCAGCTGCCCTCAGTGTCCAAGGCCTTGGGACAGATGGTCACACTGACCTGTACTGGGAACAGCAACAATGTTGGCAACCAAGGAGCAGCTTGGCTTCAGCAGCACCCAGGCCATGTCCCCAAACTCCTGATGCATAGGAATAACAACCGGCCCTCTGGGATCTCAGAGAGGTTTTCTGGCTCCAGGTCAGGGAGCACGGCCTCCCTGACTATCTCTGGGCTGCAGCCTGAGGACGAGGCTGACTATTACTGCATAGCATGGGACAGCAGCCTAAATGCTTGCACGGTGCTTCAGGCCAGTGGGGAAGTGAGACAGAAACCCATGAGCTCCCCAGCCTCACCCAGCACATGGGGACCTCATGGAGCACTGCTTAAACTGGACCCACAGAAAGTCAAGGGCTGAATTCCAAGTGACAGGTGTGTACACTTTAGGAATATTAAAATAATAAAATGAGTTAAAATGGCTGAACCTGCAAAGTTATTAACAAGTGTATGAATATATAAGCAAGATCATTGTGAATCTATTTGCAGCAACTTAGATATGTACATACACATGCATTAATATTAGTTAAAAGGAATGCGTGGTTTAACTAAGGGAGGATACGTTTTTCCATATTTTTCTTTTCTATTCCATTTGGAGATGCTGGATTCACATGCTCAGACGGTCCACTTCTCTGACCTGAGTGGCCATGTACTAAGGTCTCCGGAAACCAGCTTCCCTTCCTTTTTTGGCCCTGGTACATGCCTTGACCTCTGATTACAATAGCCTCTTCCCCTTCTCTGTCACAGAGATCACGTGACTCACTCTATGGGTCGAAACTTATGCATCATACTTTGTTGAGGTTTCTGTTGCCCAACTTCCCTGCATACCTCCAACTTGCAGACAGGACAATTTCCCCACAGGTGTTTTTTTCCCCCCGGCACTCTTTAACTGTTCCTTTACATGCCACAGCCAGTGTCTGGAAACAGCAGGCAAAGTTGGAGCTTCTGGGATACAGTTGACAGACACTGACATTTTAAAAAAATGATGGTTTTCCATTGAGATAAAACTCCAACTGTGTGAGCATCACTATTCTGATGGTGGACCTATAAAGGACACTTCTCACTGTTTTGTCTTAGATAGCGACACCAGGAAACACTACTGTACAGAAAGGACTCTGCTCCATGTGCCTAGGTCATCACAGTGACTGGAGGAGGTGGGTTCTGTTGCCAGCAGGTGGCACTCTGTGGTGTCCTAAGAGAACAGGTGCGTGCCGGACAGCTGGTAAACCACTGAGCTGACTCTAGGGGAGTTGGACTAACGGTGTCCTCATTGATGTGTGACTTTCCTCCACCTGTGATGAGCCCCATCATACCATGAGCTTTTGGGTCTGCCTCTCTCACTCAAATTGTTCAGATGTGGATCATTTCCTCCTTATTCTCTATAGAATTTCCCCAAATCTGTTCTATGAAGGGCTGGTAGATAGTGAGGACCCAGACTATATGTAGAAGGATTAAGTTTGCTCCTTGGAGAGCCTGACTGGGGGATGACACCTTGCTTGTGGGTATAATCCCCATAAGGAGCTTCTGGAGACAGAGCTCCGAGGCATTTCCACCATGCCCCGGATTCTTTCTCCTTCAGTCCTTTATAAAGGGGGGCATTTGCCAGGGATTTAAGGGAAGACGTCCCTGAGATAACAAAAGTCCACCTTTCTTCTTTGGTTTGCAAGGAACAGGTGTGCTGTGAAACCAAGCTCACAACTCTCTGTCTCAGTTTATTTGTCACTAAGCCAGAAGGTCACCATCTTTTGTAATGGAAGCTTCAGAGATGTGGGTAATTTTGATGCAGTCTGGAACCCACAGTTCCCATTCTAAAGTCCTATGAATGTGATGATTGCTGTATCCTGGGCTGCAACTTGAGCAGGAGACTATTATTCTGGACCTGAATAACAGTCTTGGAGCTTTCTTTGTGCTCTTGGCCCCAGGGCATGTGGGCTAAGACCTCTTTCTGCTTCCCTTTCCCAGTTCTTTTCACCTTTTGTCTGTATTTTTCAATGCTTTGGAAAAAATTATGAAACAAGCCAACTGG
This sequence comes from Cynocephalus volans, assembly GCF_027409185.1. Classification (NCBI taxonomy): domain Eukaryota; kingdom Metazoa; phylum Chordata; class Mammalia; order Dermoptera; family Cynocephalidae; genus Cynocephalus; species Cynocephalus volans. Next base: position 206,612,003 of record NC_084461.1, read on the forward strand.
AGCCATCTGATCTTTGAAGGTGAGTTAGAAGGTTCCCAGGAAACTATTTTGACCTCATGACTTTCTGTGGAATTGTTCCATACTAACAGTCTCTGTTATTTTCCTAAACAAAGTGGTCTGTTTAAACATTTTGTATTTTTAAGGAATGCATGGATTTATCTGATTTTTAAAATAGAGGTTATCTCATGGTTATTTTTATTTTTAATTTTCAATTATTTATACATATTTAGAATTATCTATCATCATTAAATAAGTTAGTAAGTGGTTCTTTTATTCTGTCATTTAAAAAAAGATTTTGAGAGTGGCAGCCCTGCCCCTCCTAGGACCTGGAGGGGAGTGCCAGCCAGCCCCGCCCCACACCCTGACCCATTCCACACCAAAGTGAGCCCAGCAGCAGTGGTGGATCTGCATGGCTAGAGGTGGTCCCTCCACCCTCCTTGGACCTTGAGGGGAACAACTGCCCCTGGGATCTGACCCGCCGAGGTATGCCCAGCAGAACTGTGCAACAGTGGGGGCTCATTGTATGACCACAGATTCTGGAACAGGACCCAAGGTGATTTAACATAACCAACACCACACCTACTGTCAAGCAAAGACAATTCACCACCACAGTAGCAACCAGGGCTACTCCACAGCCAAACTCAGTGTAATAGAAGAAGCAAAGCTTCTATCAAATGACCAAAATGTCAACAAAAAAATACTAGAAGTACAAACAAACAAGAAGAAATGACACCAACAAAAGAATACAGTAGTGCTCCAAAGTCAGACTCCATGGAACAGGGAATCCTTGAAATGTCTGAAAAAGAATTTCAAGCAATGATCTTAAGAAAACTTGAAGAAATAAAGGAAGACTCAATTATAGAACACAATGAAACAAGAAAAAATATCCAGAATATGAAAGAGAAAATCTACAAAGAGATTAATACCTTAAAAAAGAGTGTAGCAGAACATACAGAAATGAAAGATTCACTCAGTGAAATAAAAAACACAACTGAGAGCTTGAGCAGCAGGGTAGAGCAAGCAGAAGAATTTCAGAGCTTGAAGATGGTCTTTTTGAAGTAACTCAGGCAGACAAAAAAAAAAAAAAAGGAAAAAAGAATTAAAAATAATGACAAAAATATAAGAGAGACAGCAGACAACCTCAAGCACGCTAACATCTGAATCATGGGTATTCCTGAAGGGGAGGAGAAAGGAAAAGGTACTGAAAACCTGCCCAAGGAAATAGTAACAGAAAAATTCCCAGGTGTGGGGCGAGATACAGACCTTCAGATCCAGGAAGCTCAAAGGTCCCCAAACAGATTCAACCCAAGAAGATCCTCCCCAAGACACATTATAGTTAAATTTTCAAAGCCCAAAGACAAAGAGAGAATTCTACAAGCAGAAAGAGAGAAGCATCAGGTCACTTACAGGGGGGCCCCCATCAAACTAACAACAGACTTCTCAACTGAAACACTACAAGCCAGAAGAAAGTGGAATGATATATTCAAAATACTAAAAGAAAAAAATTGCCAGCCAAGAATTCTTTAGCCAGCAAAGCTCTCCTTCAGAAATGAGGGAGAAATAGTATATTACCCAGACAAACCAAAGTTGTGGGAGTTCACCACCACACGACTAGCCCTGCAAGAAATTCTCAAAGGAGTCATTCATTTGGAATCTGAGTAATGATGACCAATATCACAAATACACAAGAAAAAATAAAACCCACTGTTAAAACAAAAATGCTAGGAAGAAGGAGAAAGAAGCAAAATCATCCCACCTTAAATTCCCAACTAACATTGAAGAAGAGAAATAAAAGGGGAAATAATGATCAAAAGACATTTAAACCATCTAAACAAGAAGCAATTAAATGACAGGAATTAAGCAACACTTGTCAATAACTACCCTAAATGTGAATGGATTAAATTCCCCATTCAAAAGAAACAGACTGACTGATTGGATTAAAAAGCTAGACCCAAGTATATGCTGTCTTCAAAGACCCACCTCACCTGTAGAGACACACATAGACTAAAAGTGAAGGGATGGAAAAAGATATACCATGCAAATGGAAACCCAAAACAAGCAGGAGTAGCTATCCTTATATTGGACAAAATAGACTTTAAACCAAAAAACATAAAAAGAGACAAGGCCACTACATAATGATAAAGGGATCTATCTAGCTAGAAAACATAGCAATCATAAACATGTATGCACCCAATACTGGAGCACCCAGATATATAAAGCAAACACCCTAAGACCTAAAGAAAGAAATAGGACCTAATACATTAATAGTGGGTGATCTGAACACCCCTCTCTCAGTATGGGACAGATCTTCCAGGCAACAAGTTAACAAAGAGACACAGGATTTAATCCACACTCTAGAACAACTGTACTTGGCAGATATATACAGAACATTTCACCCAACAGCTAAAGAATACACTTTCTTCTCATTAGCTCATGGTACATTTTCCAGGATGGGCCACATATTATGTCACAAAACTAGCCTCAGCAAACTTAAAAAAAGTGAAATCATTCCAACTATCTTTTCAGACCACAATGGGCTAAAATTGGAAATAAACAATAAGCAAAACTCTGGAAGCTATACAAATACATGGAAACTAAATAATAGGCTCCTGAATGACCTATGGGTCCAAGAAGAAATTAAGCAGGCAATCAAAAATTTCTAGAAACTAATGAAAATAAAGATGCATCATACCAAAACCCATGGTATACTGCAAAATCAGTACTAAGAGGCAAATTTATTGCAATAAATGCTTATATCAAAAGAATGGAAAGACTTCAAATAAATGACCTAATACTACACCTCAAAGAACTTGAAAAACAACAACAATCCAAACCTAAAGGTAGTCGATGGAAAGAAATAATTAAGATCAGAGCAGAACTAAATGAAATAGAGACCCACAAAACAATGGCAAAGATTAACAAAACAAAGAGTTGGATTTTTGAGAAGATAAATAAAATAGACAACCCATTAGCTAGGTTAACCAAAAAAAAAAAGAAAAAAAAAAAAAGAAAAAAGAAAAAAAGAAAAAAAAAAGAGAGAAGACCCAAATAACAAAAACATGAAATGAAAAGGGAGACATTGCTATTGATACCACTGAAATACAAAGAATCAATAGAGACTATTATAAACAACTGTATAGACAACAAATATGAAAATCTGGAAGATATGGATAAGTTCCCAGACACATACAAACTACCAAGACTGAACCAAGAAGAGATAGAAAACCTGAACAGACCGATATCAAGCAAGGAGATTGAAGCAGTAATTAGCAATCTTCCAACAAAGAAAAGTCTGGGTCTGGATGGTTTTACAGCTGAATTCTTTCAAATGTTTAAAAAGGAGTTAACACCAATTCTCCTCAAACTATTCCAAACAATTGAAACAGCCACTACTCTCCCAAACTCATTCTATGAGGCCAACGTAACTCTGATACCAAAACCAGATAAAGAAACAACAAAAAAAGAAAATTATAGGCCAATATCCTTGATGAACCTTGATGCTAAAATCCTTAACAAAATATTAGCAATCAGGATACAGCAACATATTAAAAAAATTATACACTATGATCAAGTGGGATTCATCCCAGGGATGCAAGGATGTTTCAATATACAAAAGTCAATAAATGTGATACATCACATCAATAAACTCAAGGACAAAGACCACATGATTATCTCAATAGATGCTGAAAAAGCATTTGACAAAATTCAGCATCGCTTCATGATAAACACTCTCAACAAATTAGTTATAGAAGGAAAATATCTCAATGCAACAAAAACCATTTTATGACAAGCCCACTACCAGTACCTTTCTGAATGGGGAAAAACTGAAGGCCTCTCCCTTAAGAACAGGAATAAGACAAGGATGCCCACTCTCACTACTTCTATTTAACATAGTACTTAAGGTACTAGCCAGAGCATTCAGGCAAGAGAAAGAAATAAAGGGAATCCAGAATGGAAAAGATGAAGTCAAACTTTCTCTATTTGCAGATGACATGATACTATATATAGAGTAACCTAAAGACTCTATCAAAAAACTCCTAGAGCTGCTTAATAACTTCAATAACATTGCAGGATACAAAATAAATGCCTCCAAATCAGTAGCATTTATATACTCAAATAATGAATTAATAGAAAGAGAAATAAAGAAAGTAAGCCCATTTACAATTGTCACACACAAAATAAGATACCTAGGGATCAATTTAACCAAGGAGGTGAAAGACCTCTATGACGAGAACTACAAACCACTTCTGAAAGAAATTAAAGAAGACACAGAAAGATGGAAAGATATTCCATGCTCTTGGATAGGAAGAAATAACATTGTGAAAATGTCTATCCTACCCAAAGCGATCTATAGATTCAATGCAATCCCCATCAAAAAACCAATGGCATTCTTCACAGAAATGGAAAAAACAATCTTACCTTTTATATGGAACAACATAAGACACTGAATAGCCAAAGCAATCCTGAGCAGAAAAAAAAAAAAAAAAAGTTGGAGGCATAACACTACCTGACTTCAAATTATACTACAAAGCTATTGTACCCAAATATGGTACCGGTAGAAGAATATACATTCAGACCAGTGGAGTAGAATTGAGAACCCAGAAATCACCCCTCAGGCTTATAGCCATCTGATATTCGACAAAGGCAACAAAAACCTACATTGGGGAAAAGATTGCATATTCAACAAGTGGTGCTGGCAAAACTGGATATCCATATACAGAAGAATGAAACTAGATATGCATCTCTCACCATACACTAAAATCAACTCAAAATGGATTAAAAACTTAATAAGACCTGAAACTGTAAAAATACTAAGGGAAAGTATAGGTGAAACACTTCGGCAATTATGTCTGGGCACAGACTTTATGAAAATGAGCCCAAAAGCACAAGCAGCAAAAGAAAAAATAAACAAATGGGACTATATCAAACTAAAAAGCTTCTTCACAGCAAAGGAAACAATAAACAGAGTGAAATGACAACCTACAGATTGGGAGGAAATTTTTGCTAACTATGCATCTGACAAAGGTTTAATATCCGGAATATACATAGAACTCAAGCAATTATACAGTTAAAAAACAAATAACCCAATTAAAAAATGGGCAAAGGAGCTGAATAGACATTTTTCAAAGGAAGACATACAAATTGCCAACAGATACATGAAAAAATGCTCAACATCAGTAGTCATCAGGGAAATGGAAATTAAAACTACATTGAGATAACACCTCATTCCAGTTAGACTGGCTATAATCAAAAAGATGGTGAATAACAAATGCTGGTGAGGGTGTGGAGAGAAGGGAACACTGCTACACTGTTGGTGGGAATGTAAATTAGTACAACCACTATGGGACACAGTGTGGAGGTTTCTCAAACAACTACAGATAGATCTTCCACATGATCCAGCAATCCCACTTCTGGGTATATACCCAGAGGAATGGAAATCATCGTGTCAAAGGGATACCTGCACTCCCATGTTCATTGCAGCTCTGTTCACAATAACCAAGATATGAAACCAACCTAAATGCCCATCAGTGTATGATTAGATAAGGAAACTGTGGTATATATATACCATGGAATACTACTCTGCCATAAAAGTGCTCGCTTCGGCAGCACATATACTAAAAATAATGAAATACTCCCATTTGCAACAACATGGATGAGTCTGGAGAACATATGTGAAAGAAGCAAAGCAGAGAGGAATAAATGCTGCATGTGCTCACTCTTTTGTGGGAGCTAAGAGAGAAAGGAAGGAAGGAAAGAAAGATCGCAATAGTGCATTGGTCGTACAGAGGGAGGGAACATTCCTAGGGCTATAAAATGGCATGGGGGGAAAGGGGGAGGGGGAGTGAGGTGGGGGGGATAATTGGGTAGGGGACATGGTGTACAAAAGTAATTTTGGGTAGTGGATATGGCCCCAGTATGAATCTGGCCCTCACATTATGGACACAAAGGCTGACAATTAGCTTTGTATCTCATGAATATTCATAACAAATAAATTAAAAAAATATTTTGATGTACTGTTTTGATCTACTGTTTTTAATAAAAATTCTTTGCCTTGTAAATGGTTTCTTTTATTGTGATGGGTAAATAGATTGTTCCTCACTTGTCATTTTAACTTTCTTGTACCTGGAAGAACTGTAAATTTCTCCCCCTTGCTTGTTTTTGCCTTCACCATATGGTTTCTAAACAGCTCCCATCCTTTCCTTTTAGTTCCCGTCTTTCACAAAGCATTACCTTTCCTACAACTCCTTTACTTGATTGTCCCTAGCCCACACTGTGGTCAGGGATCTGGCCTCCCTGCATTCTTCTTCTGGACCTCTACACTCAAATCTCTATACTTTCTATTCCTTGCCATAGTTTTAGATCAATATTAGGCCTGTTGCTAGCTTTTCGCTTCTATCTACCTCAAAGATTTTTTGACTGGCCTTGCTTTCTGCTTAGACTATGGCTCATGATGGAAGCGTGGGAAATAGCCTGCTGGGATTTGGTAGTGTGTGTGTTTATTTATTTATTTATAGGTGATTCACATATAATTCTATTTGACATAATTTGAAGTTTGGACATTTTCTGTCTTCTGATTTTACTGAGAGTTTGGGTTTTGTGTAATTTCATTTGTCTTTTTTTTTTTTTTAATTGAGTATGGGTTTTTAAAGAGATTTAGTAGGTATATCAAATTTCTTTGGTAGATATTACCTCAACTTCCCAGAGATTTTTCTTTCTCTGTTTTGAAAGAAAAGCAAGATATAATCCCATTTGTTTATTTTTCTTCTGTTGTTTATTTTTCTTTTGTTGCCTATGCTTTTGGAGGTTATTCATAAAGTCATTGCCCAGCCCTAAATCCTGGAGTGTTTCCCCTATGGTTTCTTCCAGGAGTTTTAAAGTTTCAGGCCTTATGTTTAAGCCTCTAATCCATTTTGAAGTAATTTGAGAGGTATGGATCAAGTTTCATTCTTCTATAAATGGCTTTCCAGTTTTTCCAGCACCATTTATTGAAGAGGCAGTCTTTTCCCCAATGTATGTTCTTGGTGCCCTTGTCGAAAATCAGTTGGCTGTAAATTCGTGGATTGATTTCTGGGTTCTCTATTCTGCTCCATTGCTCCATGTGCTTGTTCATTTTTATTTTTTATTTTACTTCTCAAAAGACATTGTAGTCGATGTTCATGCCCCTTTACCATTCCTCTCCCCCACCTCTTCTTGGCTCATTTTTGGTAGTTTGTATGCATCCAGAAATTTTTTTGTTTCCTCCAGATTTTCAAATTTGTTGGTATATAGTTGTTTATAGTAGTCTCTAATGATTCCTTGCATTTCTGAGGTGTCAGTTGTAATATCACCTTTTTCATTTCTAATTTTTTGTTATTTGGGTCTTCTCTCTTCTTTTCTTAGTTAATCTTGCTAATGGTTTGTTGATTTTATTTGTCTTTTCAAAAAACCAACTTTTGTTTCATTGATCTTTTGTATTGTTTTTCGTGTTTCTATTTCATTAAGTTCTGCTCTGATCTTAATTGCTTCTTTCTGTCTACTAATTTTAGGTATGGATTGTTCTTGTTTTTCTAGTTCTTTAAGGTGAAATGTTAGGTTGTTTATTTGCCATCTTTCCATTCTTCTGAAGTAAGCATTTATGCAATAAACTTCCCCCTTAGTACTGCTTTTGCAGTATCCCACAGGTTTTGGTATGATGTGTCATTATTATCATTAGTTTCAAGAAATTTTTTGATTTCCTGTTTAATTTCTTCTTGGACCCTCATATTACTAAGTAGAATGTTGTTTAATTTCCATGTGTTTGTATAGTTTTCAGAGTTTCATTTACTATTGATTTCTAATTTTAATCTGTTGTGATCAGAAAAAGTACATGGAATAATTCCAAGTTTTTTTGAATTTCTTGAGATTTGCTCTGTGACCTAACATGTGGTCTATCCTGGAGAATGTTCCATGTGCTGATGGGAAGAATATTCTGAGGTTGTTGGATGGAATGTTCTGTATATATCTGTCAATCCAGTTGGTATAAAGCATTGTTTAGATCTTGTGTTTCTCTATTCATTTTTTGCCTAGATGATCTGTCCAATGATGAAAGTGGGGTGTTCAGGTCCCCCACTGTTATGATGTTAATGTCTATCTCTTTCTTTAGATCTAATAAGATCTAAAGATCTTTGCTTTGTAAATCTGGCTTCTCCAACATTAGGTGCATATATATTTATGATTGTTATATCTTCTTGATGGATAGATCCTTTTATCATTATATATTGACCATCTTTATCTCTTTTTATGGTGTTTTCTTTAAAGTCTATTTTATCTGATATAAGAATAGCTACTCCAGCTCATTTTTCATTTCTATTTGCATGATATATCTTTTTCCATCCTTTCACTCTTAGTCTATGTGTGTCTTTACAGGTCGAATGAATCTCTTGAAGACAGCATATTGTTGGGTCCATCTTTTTAATTCAGTCAGTCAGTCTGTGTCTTTTGAATGGGGAATTTAACCCTTTACATTTAGAGTTATTATTGAAAGTTGTTGATTTACTCCTAGCATTTTATTGGTTTTTGTTCAGATGTCATGAGTATCTTTTGTTCCTTTCTTTCTAATTTTCTGTTTGTCTTCTGTATTTGTTGGTTTCTTGGGGTGATGGATAAACTTTTTTGTTGTCTTTTGTTAGCATTTTTTGTTTTGCTGGTAGGTATTCTTCTTTCTTGCATATTCATGGCAGTGATGGCTGTTTTTGTGGTATCAAACCCAGTACTACCTTGAGAATTTCTTGTAGGGCTGGTCGTGTGGTAGTGAACTCCTGCAGTTTTTCTTTGTCTGAGAAATGTACTATTTGTCCTTCATTTCAGAAGGATAGCATTGCTGGGTAAAGTATTCTTGGCTGGCAATTTTTGTCCTTTAGTGTTTTGAATATATCATCCCATTCTTTTCTGGCTTTTAGGGTTTCTGATGAAAAGTCCGATGTTATTTTGATTGGGGTTCCCTTATAGGTGACTTGCTGCTTCTCTCTTGTAGCTTTTAAGATTCTCTCTTTGTTTTTGAGTTTTGTCAGTTTGATTATCACATATCTTGGAGAGGACTTTTTTGGGTTGAAAGTGTTTGGTGATCTTTGGGCTTCCTGAATCTGGAGACCTGTGACTTTCCCTATACCTGGGAAGTATTCTGCTATTATTTCATCAAATATGTTATCAATGCCATTTCCTTTTTCCTCCCCTTCTGGAATGCGCATGATTCAAGTATTTGAGTGCTTAAGGTTTTCAGTTGTCTCTCTTAGATTTTCTTCATTTTTTAAAATTCTTTTTTCTTTTTTCTGGTCTGCCTATGTTAATTCAAATAGCCTGTCTTCAAGGTCAGAAATTCTCTCTTCTGCTTGTTGAAGCCTGCTGGTTAAACTCTTTGTTGTGTTTTTTATTTCATTGAATGAATCCTTCAGCTCCACAAGCTCAACTACATTCTTTTTCAAGGCATTGATTTCTTTGTACGTTTCTTCTTTTAGGTCCTGTATATTTTTTCTCATTTCCTTGTGTTGTCTAACTTTTTCTTGTATCTCATTTAGTTTCTTTAGAATAGTTACTCTAAATTCCTTGTTTGTCATTTCATAGACTTCCTGTTGTATAGGATCTAGTGCTTGAGAGTTATTATTTTCCTTTGGTCATGATGTACTTTCTTGGTTTTTCTTATTTCTGGTTTCTTTCCTTTGATGTTTTGTCATTGTGACCAGGGGTATCACAGTCCACTCGTTTCACCCTGATGCCTGGCTTGGATCCTGAAGGGACTGCCTCTTCTGGGCAGCAGGAACTAGCCTGAGCCAGAAGGTCCACCCCACCTGTCTTCTCCAGCTCAGCTGGCTGGCTCAGGGTGTGTGAGCCCAGAGGCTGTTAAGTCTCTCCTGGCTGCGGGACTGGCCAGGCTGGAAGTCCCACCCTGCCTACCTTCTCTGGCTTGGCTGACTCAGGGTATGGGAGCCCCAACGTTGTTAGAGACCTAACAGAACCATCCTGGGCAAGAAGTCCCACCCCACCTGCCTTTTCTACCCAGCAGGCTTGGGGTGTGTGGGCCCAGAAGCTCTAAAGTCTTTCTACACAATGGAGCAATCTGAACTGGGGTCCCATGGCAGGTGGCTCCTGTCTGATCCAGTGCAGATATCAGGTCCTCTGTTACTGCTCCTCAGTAGCTGCAAATTGGTCACTCTGTGGGAGAGAGCAACACTAGGAACCAACTACTTTGCCATCCTGACTGGAACTCCCACGTATGTGTTTTTATGCCAGTACCATGTTGTTTTTGTTGCTATAGATTTGTAATGTAGTTTGAAGTCAGGAAGTGCAATGCCTCCAGCTTTACTTTTTTTGCTCTGGGTTGCTTTGGCTATTCAGGGTCTTTTGTTGTTCCATATGAATGTTAGGATTGCTTTTTCTATTTCTGTGAAGAACGTCATTAGTATTTTGATGGGGATTACATTGAATCTATAGACGGCTTTTGGTAGTATGGACATTTTTACTACATTGATTCTTCCAATCCAGGAATAGGTAATGTCTTTCCACATTTTAGTGTCTTTAATTTCTTTCAGTAGTGATTTGTAGTTCTCATTGTAGGGATATTTTACGTCTTTGGTTAGATTTATTCCTAAGTGTTTTGTTTATTTGGTGACTATTGTAAATGGGCTTGCTTTCTTGATCTCTTTTTCTTCTAGTTTGTTGTTGGAGTATAAAAACGCCACTGATTTTTGTATATTGATTTTGTATCCTGCAACCTTACTGAATTCATTTATTAGCTCTAAGTGTCTTTTGGTAGAGTCTCTTGGGTTTTCTGTATATAGAATCATGTCATCTGAGAACAGGGACAATTTGATTTCATCTTTACTTATTTGGATGCCCTTTATTTCTTTCTCTTGTCCAATTGTTCTGGCAAATGCTTCCAATACAATGATAAATAGAAGTGGTGAGAGCGGGCATCTTTGTCCTGTTCCTGACCTTAAGGGGAAAGCTTTCAGCTTTTCCTCATTCAGGATGATATTGGCAATGGGTTTATTTTGGAAAAATAGAGAATACTCTCTTAAGGAATGAATAAGGTTTAAATTTTAATTAATTAATATCTATCAATTTTTAAGGTGTAGAAATATGTCAGACAAAGATATCTGCTATGACAACTATTATTATTTTCCTGCCATTTTAATCAATACAAAGTGCATGCAACTTAAATGAGAGGAATAAAGATTAACAAGTAGAAGCTGTTTTTTCCTAACTAAGAAACAACATATGCCACAGGACTCAAGAGAATTCAATTAAAAAAATTAATGAGAAAATTGAGTAAAGTTGCCAGACAGATACATAAAAAAATATTTATTTTCAATGAAAATTTCAATAATAGTAATATTGTTAATATGATGTCATATTTATTGATTTAAGTATGTTATACCATCCTTGCATTCTTGGAATAAATCCCAATTGATCATAATGAATGATCTGACTAATGTGGTGTTGGACGCAGTTTACTAGTATCTTGTTGAGAATATTTCCATCTATTTTCATCAGGGATATTTGCTTGTAATTTCTATTTTTGTTGTCTCTGTGGCTGATTTTGGAATCAGAGTAATAAAATGAGTTGGGACGTATTACCTCCTTTTTAATTTTTTGAAATAATATGGAGAGAACTGGTATTAGTTCTTTAAATGTTTGGTAGAATTCGGCAGTGAAGCCATCAGGTCCTGGAAATTTTCTTTAATGGAAAACGGAATTACTAATTCAATTTTCTTTCTTGTTATTGGTCTGTTCATATTATCTATATTTTTTATTATTTAATCTTGGTAGGTTATATTTGTCCAAAAATTTATCCATTTCTTCTATGTTATTAGATTTGTTGGCATATGGCTGTTCATATCAGTCTCTTATGATCCTTGGTATTTCTGTTGCGTCAGCTGTAATGTCTCCTTTTTCTTTTCTAATTTTATTTATTTGAGGCTTCTCTCTTTTCTTTCCTTGGTCAGACCAGATAAAGTTTTGTCAATATTATCTTTATGAAAAAAAAGAACTCATTGTATTGCTGATCTTTTAAATTATTTTTTTAAAGTTTTTATTTCATTTATTTCTGCTCTGGGCTTAATTATTTCTTTTTCTGCCAATTTTGGCCTTAGTGTTTTGTTGGTTTTCTTGTTCCTTTAGGTGCCTTTAGCAATGTTTGTTCCTTTTTGGTATTAGACATTTATTGCCATAAACTTCCCTCTTAGAACTTCTTTTGCCACATGCCACCAATTTTCATATGATGTGTTTCCATTCTAGTTTGTCTCAAGGAATTTTTAAGTTTCCCTTTTAATTTCTTCATTAACCTATTGGTCGTTTAGGAGTATGTTTTTTAATTTCCATGTACTTGTAAAGTTTCTGAAGTTTCTCTTTTTGTGTTGATTTCTAATTTTATACCATTGTAATCAGAAAAGACACTTGATATGATCTCTTTTAAAATTTGTGCTAGCTTGTTTGGTGGCCTAGATATGATCTATCCCAGAGAATGTTCCATGTGTAGTTGAGAAGAATGTGTACTCTGCAGCTGTTGCATAGAATGCTCTGTAAATGCCTGTAAGATCCATTTGGTCTACAGTGCAGTTAAATTGGATGTTTCTTTGCTCATTTTTTATCAAGATGATTTGTTTATTGTGGAAAGTGGGGTGTTAAAGTTCTCTACTATTATTGAATTGCAATCTAACTCTCCCCTTAGGCCTAATAATATTTGCTTTATATATCTGGGTGTTCTGGTGTTAGGTTTACATATATTAGCAATTGTTATATCCTCTTATTGAATCAATCTTTTTAATCATTGTATAATGATCGTCTGTGTAACTGTTCATAGTTTTTTATTTAAACTGTAATTTATCTGATTTAAGTACGGCTACTCCCTGTCACTTTTGGTTTTGTTTTGCATGGAATATCTTCTTCAGCCCTTCACTTTCAGTCTATGTTTTTCTTTAGTAGTTAGGTGAGTCTCTTGTGGGCAGAATATCACTGGGTCTTTTTTTTTGTCATTATTCATTTTGCCACTATATATCTTTCAATTGGAGTGTTTAATTAATTACATTCAAGGTTGTTACAGATACATAGAAATTATTTCTGTCATTTTTTTGTGTTCTGGTTGTTTTGTAGATCCTTAGTTCCTTTTCTCTTCTCTCTCTCTCTTTCTCTCTTTTTACCTCTGTAAATTGGTGGTTTTCTGTGATGCTAAGCTTTGTATTCTTTCTCTTTTTCATTTGTGTGTCTGCTGTAATTTCTTTTTTGGTGGTTAACTAGGAGCTACCATAAAGAGTCCTGTAGTCATAATAAAGCATTTTAAGCTGATAGCACTTAACTTTGGTCACATGAAAATACTTTAGGCTCCTTACCACCACCACCAATTATATTTTTGTTGCCTTAATTTACATTTGTATCTACTGTATGCTCCTTAGGCACTATTGTAGCTGTTGTTGTTTTGACCATTTTGACTTAAAACCTTCATATTAGGGGATTGAGAGGCTTACACAGCAACATTACTTCATTGGGGTTTTCTGAGTTTGAATTATGAATTGACCTCTATAGGTGAGTTTTGTACTTTTTCATATTTTCATGATGGTAATAGTTGTAGTGCTCCCTAAAGCATTTCTTGCAAGGCTGTTCTAGTAGTGATGAACTACCTCAGCTTTTGATTGTCTGGAAAGGTCTTTGTAATTCTCTCATTTCTGAAGGATAGCTTTGCTGGATAAAGTATTCTTGGCTGATGCTTTTTTCCTTTCAGCACTTTGAATATATCATCCCATTCTCTCCTGTCCTACAAAGTTTCTGTTTAGAAACGTGCTGATAGTGTAATGGGAATTCCCTGAAAGTACCTCAGGATAAACTTAACCAAGAAAGCAAAAGACTTGTATACTGAAAATAACAAAACACTGATGAAAGACAGTAAAGAAAATATAAATAAATGGAAAGATATCCCATGTTCATGGATTAGAAGACTTGATATTTTTAAGATGTCAGTTCTATGCAAATCAATCTACAGATTTAAGTGACGCTAGGAAAATTTGACAGCTATGTGGAAAAGATGAAGGCTGGACTTTTATCTTACAACGTATACCAAAACTACCTCAAAATGAATCAAAGACCTAAATGTAAGACCTAAAACTATAAAACTTCTAGGATAAAACATAGAGGGAAATCTTTATAACATTGGATTTGGCAATGATTTCTTAGACATGACATCAAAAGAACAAGCAACAAAAGGAGAAATAGAAAAATGGCACTACATCAAACTTAAAAACTTCTGTGCATCACAAGATACAACTAACAGAATAAAAAGGCAATCTAAAGAATGTGAAAAAATGTAAATCAGTATCTGATAATGGGTTAATATCCAGAGTTTATAAAGAACTCCTATAACCCAACAACAGCAACATAAACATCACTGTACAGGTAGCTTCCTGCAGGGAATTCAAGGAGGGAATCAGGTTGTCAACTGGGATGATGACTTCTCCCTCCACCTTGGGAATGAGGCCTGGCTTGTCTTCACTGATCTATGTGTCTCTCCCTTGCAGGGTCTTGGGCTGAGGTTGTGTTCACTCAGCCCCAATCTGTGTCAGGGTCTCTGGGGCAGACAGTCATCATCTCCTGCACCCGCAGCAGTGGCAGCATTGATGATGGATATGTGCAGTGGTACCAGCAGCGCCTGGGCAGTGCCCCCACCACCATGATTTATAAGGACAATCAAAGACCCTCCGGGGTTCCTGATCGGTTCTCTGGCTCCATCGACAGCTCCTCCAATGTCGCCTCCCTGACCATCTCTGGGCTGCAGCCTGAAGAAGAGGCCGACTACTACTGTCAGTCTTATGATGGCAACAACAATCACACAGTGCACCAGAGCCATGGGGAAGTAAGATGAAAGCTCCTCAGAGCGTCTGCATCCACAGCAGGAAGAGTTGCTTTTTCCTGTCTCCTGCTTGAATGCTTAAGTTAGAATTGTTTGTACAAGAATCCCTATATTTTATTTCCCAAAATAAGAATTTCTCCTTCAATGTCATGGTGGATGATCTTCTAATCTCTTTGCAATCACTTCATGAAGAAGATTTAATTCAAAACAGGGTTCTCAAACCTTGGCACTAATGCTAATGTGGACTGGATCATCCCTTGTTATGGGGGCTCTTCTGTGGATTGTAGGATGTCTGGAAACATCTTTGTTCCCCAGATGCCAGTAGCAACCTATTCTCCAAGTGTGACGAACAAAAAATTCTCTAGACATTGATAAATATACTGGGTGGGGGGCAAAATCACCATAATTTGAAAGTGACTGGGTTAAGAGACTATGTTCTTAGCTTTTAGGAAGCCTTTGGCTTTGAATTCTTTTTATGCCAGTTAGCTGGATGTAAGGCTAGATGTATTATTGCTCTGTGCTCCTGCTTTCTCGTCTTTTAGAGAAAACAGTTGCAGAGAACGCGAGTGTTTGTTTTGATAAGTGAATAATATTCCAAGTACCAGAGGTCAGAGAACCTGTTACTCAATGAGATGGAATCTCCTCCCAACCAGACTGTTGAGTACAATTTTCAGCCAGAGGAAGTCTGTAATTAAAACTTTAATCTTTATACAAGCTTATGAAAATATAATGCATCCATTTTTATTTATTCAGGGAGTAGTTTTCAAGCATGGATACAAAATGAAGAAAAATACGACAAGGTTCTATTCTCTCAGAGTCTACGTTTTAAGATGCGTATGAGGCAGCAGGCCAGCGCAGCTGCACAACTGAGTGCACAATAATGTCCTTTTTTTCCCACCAGATTGTCTGGGTTCAGCCTTTGGCTCTGCTACTGTTTGCACATCCTTTACCTCCACTGTGCAGTATAGTCTCCATTAACAACATGTGGATATTTATGTTTACATTTAAGGTCATTAAAATAAAATAAAATATAACATTCTGTCAGTCACACTGGTTGAATTTCAACGGATCGATGGCCATGTCAGCTTAGGGGATACCGTATTTGATAGGCCAGATATAGAACATTTCCACCACAGCAGAAAATTTTACTAGACAGTCCTGATTTAGACAATTCACATAGCATTTCCTTAATTCTGTTTCCTGACCTGTAAAATGAGGATGTCTAAAACTCTACAAATCTCTAATACTTTTCACAATCTCCAACACCCCTCTACTCCCAAATTTCCTCAAGAACCCAGTTGAAGGACATTCACTTTGAGAAGATTTCCGAAGTGCTCCCTGTAGTGAGTGTGTCTAAAGCCCCCTTTTCTATTATGGCATTTAAAAAGTATGTACTTTGCTTTTGATTTATAGTGACTTTTTTTCTTTGAAATAATAAGCTCCTCAAAAACACAGAGCCCATTAATATGAATAATATTGAACCAAGCCTAGAGCAGGCACATGAACATCTCAATCAATATGTGTGGAATCACAGTGAAAACATGAGATAGGGAAGACCCAACCAGCAGGTGCCACAAGGACCTATAGGGGGCGCAGTAGGACAGTTTCTGGAACCCCATAAAGGGTGTTCACAGGTGAAGTCTCCAAAGGATTTTGAGTCTTTGTGGGGTGGACGGAGGGAGGTGAACGCTGTGCTCACTGATGGGCACTCGGCAGCTGTGTTTTGTGTGTGTGTTGTGCCAACAGCTGTTTCCTCTCAGGTCCTGCCCATCAGGCAATTCACTCTGCACAGGCCCCCAGTCTGTTTATAAGGGCACACTGTGGTGGCAAAACATTTGTATGAGCAGGTCCTTCTTTGTAAGGCTACAGGGGAAGGATTAGACAGGCCTGGAGAAGCCCAGCCCCTCTGGGGATCAAGAGAGGTGTGTCCATGATGGCTTGGATGCCTCTCCTCCTCCTGCTCCCCTCTCACTGCACAGGTAGGCTCTGTTCTCAGACATCAGGGTCAGCTTCTCCACCAGGGCCCATCCGCCTGGCTCAGACTCCCAGCAGGCTAACCCTGGTATCTGTTCCACCACCTGCAAGTGTCTGTGTCTGCAGGTTCCCTCTCGCAGCCTGGGCTGACTCAGCTGCCCCCTCTCTCAGCATCTCTGGCAGCATCTATGAGCATCTCCTGCACCCTGAGCAGTGGCTTCCATGTGGGTGACTTCTAGACATGCTTATGCCTGGAGATGAGGGGGAGCCATCCCTGGTATCCTCTGTAGTACCACTCAGATTTTAATAAGCACCAGGGCTCTGGGGTCTCCAGCTGCTTCTCTGAATACAAAATGCCTCGGCCAGTGCAGGGCTTTGGCTCAACTCTGGGCTGGAGCCTGAGGACAAGGCCGATTACTACTGTGGGATCTGGCACAGTGGTGCGTTTCATAGTGACACAGACAGATGGGGAAGTGGGACAAAAACCCCACAGGTCGTGGTCTATGACTCTTACTTTGTTGATGTTGAAATACTTCTACACTACTTTTATAAAAAAAATCTCCTCTCAGGATTTCTTTTCCAGTTTTTACCAAATAACTATAAAGACTAAAAAACATTTGCTCAAACCAATACAATTACACTATAGACTGAATCTGAGAGGAATTTCTGCTGCTAACCTACCTATGGATCTCATTTATTTTTGCACAGAGGGCAGCCTATGGGGAAGAATTCTGTATAGTTAACACACGAGCAGACCTGTAGTCCCCACCCCAGGATCTCCTTTGTGCATCAGATCAGCTTAGTTAGCCATAAGGGAGACTCCTTGCCTTTCCTCTAGAGTCCACTGCAGGCTGTGTCTCCCAAATGTTTTTCAAATCCATTGTGAAATTTAACAGCAGTGGCAGTCAGCAGCAGATCCTGTCCACAGAATTCTGGGAAAAGTAACACTAAGAATTAAATTTCAGTTGTGAAGATGGGCTTGGGAGGAAAAAATAGCAAGAACCTTCAAGAACCTTTGGCTGTGGAGTTTGAAAATGACATGTTTTTACATGCAGTGGTTTACAGAATCAAATAGAGTCCAAGGAATATATGGACATTACTTTTCATTTTTGGTGGCCACCCTAGTTAGAAGTTTTACTGTTAAAGCTTTTTGGACAGTAAAGTTTGCATCCCTATAAATGTCGAGTTATACACTCCCTGTTATCAAAAAATAGTGATGCATGTTATTTAATGAAGTTTAAGATTAAAATATGACATGTAAAGGAGAAAAACAAAATTTGTTTCTATAGTAAAACCAACTATATCTTAAAATGAATCATCGTGGAAATGTTTGGTAACTGAATGACCACAGGGCTTATGTTCTGTTCAACGATGTGAGGAACGGTCTTGAAATAGGAGACCGTTGTGCACTTTAAATTCATTCCTCACAATGATTCTGAATACACGAAAAGGGTAATGACATTATCATCTATGAACAATGTTTTCAACGTAAAAATCTCTATAGCACTTGCTTGTTGTTGGAGGATTTTCCTATTTTAACATGCTTTTGATAAATGAGCTATATTTTTGTTGAAACACATACCATATTCATTTGCAAACCTTAAGCATCGTCTCTGCAGTCATGTACCTTAGCTAACGTACTTTATCTGCTTTTATGACATTGCTATTTTCTAAAAGACATTGGAAACCTCAGAGTATTAATTTGCTCCTCTTTTTCTCTTGTACTGTGCATCTAGTTGGCCACCATAGCCGGAGAATAAAATCCTATAAATGGGTCATAGTTGCTCTTTCTAATTCTACAGCTCTTGTGTTCTGTCGGAAGCCGTGTGTCCGTGGACTCCGGTGTGGGAATGTAAGGAGGACGGTTCCCCGTTCAGCAGAGCTGCAGAGAGTCTCCGAATGTGCGGCAAGGGGTCCCGCAGGAGTTTTCCCCAAACTCCCTATTCCGGTGTTCTCCGGATTGCATGTACTCATCAACCCCCCCTGGAAATAACTGGATGTTTTATGGGAATGTTTATGCTCTTGTGCATCTGGTGTGAGGTGGCGGTTGTACCCTTGAATAACGATACAAACAAAATTACATTTTTCTTGGTGAACGAAACTGGTTTTTTGGAAAACTTCTCAGTTAATAAAAACAAGTTTGATTTGATGAATGAAACCCAGGCAAAAATGTTAAAAAGTACACCTGGGTCTATGATTTGTTCCAACTTTTGCTCCAAAAAACAGGTACAGAGAGAAGCCAAGAGGCCTTTCTGTACAGATGAATGGATGGGGCGGTGAGAAAAAGTAAAATAACAATAAGTTTCCTGTAAATTTACCCAAGGTTCAGGTTGCCCGGGTCATTATTTTACCACACATGGGTTTGGTTTTCACTGTCAGAGATGACAATTGTGTTGGTTAAATATTAAAAGTCTGGTGGGCTTTTGGAGGAAAAAATGGCACGCTGCATGTAGGAGCTGATAGACCCCCTCTTTCTTACACAGGGCCGTATAGAGAGGACAAAGATATGGTAAGGTAAAACTAAATATGAGTAAAAAATCTAAAGTTTTGTTTATGGAATAATTAGTTAGGTTTGGGCCCCTAAGTTCAAAAATTTTTAAACAAAGAATTGTTTGACACAAATAGTTAAATCATATTATAAAGGGATGTGCCTTTTTAAAAAAATAATTGTTGCTTTCAGTTGATTAAGATAAAAAATTAAAATCAAAACAGGTGATGGATATATAAAAATCATATGTTGTATAAGGGTTAAATGTTTTATTCAAAAACCACATGTGCTGCCAACCGTGAGGTCTCTGGCCACTGGCCACAGACCTCGGTTTGAAACTCTTGCTTGCTGGTTAAGTGTGTTTCACTCTAAAGAATGATACGTACTTTTCTGGGAGATTGTGATTTTGTGACTGACTGGGAACAATCGGTTGGGGTAACTCACTACTTTCGTCACTTTAAAAAATATGTATTTCTCTAAAGATTATGATTTATAAATAATGACATGTAGTTCTTTAAAAACTTATGATTCAGTGTGATCAAAAGACAATGATTTAAGTATTGTATTGATCAATTTTATCTTCATAGTTTAATATTAACCTAATGAGAAATGTTTGCTTTGTGTCATTGGAGCATAGATATGATATAAGTAAAGGAGAGTGGCTTTTGTTCGTTGTCCACTGATGCACTAGACATCATCGGTTCTTTTTTTTTTTTTTTTTCCTCGCGGACTCCACACATCCTTCTCGGGTTCCAGGAAGCAGCTGGAGCTGGACTCTGGCACTGTTCTATGTGACCTACACTGTTCCTGCACGTGTCACAACTGGCGAAGTCCATCCTCTATTCTGTGAAATCTTTATGAAACAGAAGACTGAAAAGGCCACTTCTTTCTTTTTTTTCTTTTCTCTTTTTTCCTACTAAAAATATCATGATATCCCTAAATCCATAGAGGATAAAATGGCCAGTCCTCAGTGTGGTGACCTCCCTTTGACATTCTGGCCACAACTCTGCAGCCCTGGGGTGGGCTTACACCCCTCACCCCATCCACTCCGACTCACATCCAACCTGGATTTCCCCACAAGCCACTCAGCTTGTGATAGTTCATCAAAGTAACTATAGAAACAAATACAGATTTTGTTACTAGGAGGAGTGCTACTGTACCAAATACTAAAAATGTGGAAGTAATTTTGGAATTAGGTAGAAGGTAGACAATGAAAGAATTTTGAGAATGATAGAAAAAGCCTACATTGCATTGGACACATCATTATTAGAAATATGGATGTTAAGACTCTGCTGGTGAAGACTCAGAAGGAATTGAGGAATATGTACTGGAAACCAGAGGAAACGGGATCCTTGTCGTATGTGGCAGGAAACTTGGCTAAATTGTGTCCGACGCTTGTAGAGACAGCAGAACTTGGAAACGATGGGCTTGAATACTTAGCGGAGGTTCCCAGGCAAAGTGTTGAAGGTGTCACTCGGTTTCTTCCCGTTTATGGTGAAATTTGTGAGTAATTAAGTGAATTGAGGGAAGACTCTGAAGCAAGAGGGAACTAAGCCTTGACATTTGGAAAATTATCAGAATATTTTTTTGGCCCTGCTGACAATTTCCTGTTTGTTTCCTCCTTTCCTGGGAGACCCCAGAGGTAACTCATCGTCCCCTGCTGTCCATCTGCCTCCTTCCTGAGCCGGGCTGGGGTCCAGGCCTCCCCCATGAGGGATGTTTCAGTCACAGGGGCCTGTCCTCTGTACGGATACAGGTGTCTTCTCCCACAGGTGTCTCCAGAGAGCACACAGGTGATCCTTGCTCACTTAAATCATACGTAGTGGGAAAAGCCAGAACTAATACCTCTTCGCTCTTCAGTTTTCAGGGAAGGCCCCTAACCTCTGAGACCCTCATTTCACTCCTTTTCCTACAGTTTCCTTCCACACTTTTGGTGAAGTTCAAATGATGTGACAGTATTTGTTAAGAACTCTAGGGTGCGCGGTGCTCACCGAGGCTGCATCTTCTGGCAGACAAGGCTCACTGCTGAATCACTGTGCTACTGTGGCTGTCGTTCCAGGTACCCCTGTGCTTTTCTGCAGAGCATCGCCTCTTCACCTCTTCTCTACACGGTGGGTGCCCCAGGCAACACGGCAGTGACCTCCCCCTCCCCCTGTGGCTCTTCTCTTGCTATAGCCAGTGAGTCAAACATGCAGGTGACTGTGTGCTCACCCCTGCCTGGCTGTTCTTATGAAAGCTCACCAGGCCTAACAACCCTCAACTTTCATTCCATTCCATCTGTCACCGGAGGCAGCTATTTGCCCATCACACTTTGCAAGGGGGCTCAGGGATACAGGCAGCCCATTTTGTTAAATTATTATTTTTGTTTATTTATACATAGTTATGGGGTACAGAGTTGACTATCAGTATTTGTGTACAACATGCGATGATCAAATCAATATTATTAGAATGTTCATCATTACAAATCATAGTTACTTTTTGTGTTCCTTACCCAATTATTCCCTATTCCCCGACCCCTTCCCCTTGCCCACCTCCAGTAACTATAGGTCTGTTCTTACCTTTTGAAAGTCCAACGTTTTATTATGGTCTTTCTTTGTCTGTCTCTTAGCTCCCACTTATGAGGACATGCGGTATTAAATTAATTTTCTATTGAAACATAAGGATTACACATATTTATGGGGTACACAGTTTTATTTCAATACATGTTTGCGATGTGTGATGATCAGGATAATTAGCATATTAATCAGTGCCAAACTTAATCATTTCTTAGTGGTGTGAACATTTGATCTCTTCTCTTCTAGTCACTTGATAATGTGCAGTAAATCATTGTTAATGATAGATTCTGGGTTGACTGTGCACCACTATAACTTATTTTTTCTATCTAGCTGTAATTTTTTATCCATTAACCAGCCTCTCATTTCTCCCCTTCTCCTCCCCTTCCGATCTCTAGTAACCATCGTTTTTGTCTTTTTAACAGTTTATCTTTATTTAGCTCTCACATATAAATGAGAAAATGTGATATTTCCCCTTCTGTGCCTGCCTTATTTCACTTAAAACCTAATTTTCTCCAAGTTCATCCATGCTGCTGCAAATGGCAGAATTTTGTTCTTTTTTATGGCTGAGTAGATCCCATTGTGTATATATACCATATTTTCTCTATTCAGTCATCTGTCAGTGGACATTTAGTTTGGTTCTACATTTGGCTATTGTGCATAGAGCTGCAGTAAACACAGGAGTGCAGGTATCCCTTTGATATGATGAATTCCATTCCTTTGGATATATACCCAGTCGTGGGAGCATGCAGCCCATTTGGTAAAAATACTCTTGATAAATCCCTCCTGTATTCTGTGAGCCATGGTGTTTCTGGATGCAAGCCTAGGGTGTAATTTTTATGGGCACTGAAATTTGAAAGCCAAGGTTTGAGAACAAAAGGTATAAAAGAGAGATCTGGATATGCAGACTGAGAAGGATCCCAAGGAGTCTGACTGTCAGGCAAATACACTATGGTGGACAGGTGGGATTTCTAACCTTCCTTCTGGCCTCTGGGGTTTGCTCCACTGTGTCTCAGTATGAGGCCTCTGTGATGTCAGATTTGTGTCTCACAAGGCTTTACCATGTGTGGTACTTGGTCTCCAAGATACTCTACTGACAACTCCTGCCTGTGATATTCATGCTCTTGTACATATTGAATAAGAACGCTCATGTAACTAACAGGATGTTGAAAAAATGCTTGAGCATGACTTATGATGCTAGATCATAAAAGAAATTGTGATTTGCGTTGTTCTCTCTCTCTCTGTCTCCCAGATCATTCACTCTGGGGAAAAGCCACTTGTAAGGACACTCAAGGAGCCCTGGGGAGAGGCTCATGGGTCAAGGACCTGCAGCCTTCTGCCACCAGCCTTGTGACTCAGCCAACTTGGAAGTCGTTCCTCCAGCCCCAGTCATGTCTTCATATGACTACAGCCCTAGCCAAAATCTTGACTGCAATGCTGTGAGCAAACCTGAGCAAGAACCACCTGCAAAGAAGCTTACTGTTTCCTGACTCACAGAAACTGTAGCATCTTACATGTTTATTGTTTTAAGATGCTAACCTTTGGATATTTTGATGTAAATAGACTGTAAACACCTCAAGAGGAAAGTGGCAATGTGGGGAGGTAAGCATTGGTGGAGTTAGGCTTTGATGCCAGCCTTTAGTGAAGTGTGATGGGACCACAGTGGACTTCCACCCTGTGCATGACTCCCGTGGATCGTCTACTGAATATGGCCTTTTCCTTATAATCCATGCCTTTATTATAAGTATCCCACAGGATTCCACATTTCATTATATCTTGTCAAGCTTCCTAGGGTAAGTTTCACACTATAAATTAATCAAAGGATATAGGCCTCTCCCAAACCTTGATGTTTCAAAAGTGAATTCTTCAAAGCGAGGGACCTGATCCTCCTTATTATCTTTGTTTTTCATCACTCAGTCATTATGGAGGTAAAGACTCACGGGTACAGTCACCTCCCCCGTTCCCTCGAACAGTGAGGAGCACAGGTGGACACTTTTGTCCCTGAAAAGAAGACGGAGATGATGTTTTAACAAGAGGGTCAACCAATGAAGGTAAGACGAACAAATAGAGCAGGCTCCGATTGATTGACTCAGGGAGTGAACTGCCTGTACTGCACTTTAGAAGAGAAGCTCAGCTTTTGATCCACCTCGTGAGGAGACAAACAAGTACCCGGACTTTGATGGAAAATCAAGTTTCTTCCATAAGAAAGAGCTCTTCAGTGAACGGAGCTATGAAGACCCTCTTCACGCTGGGGCAGCTGAGCAAGACCAAGGAAGAGAGAAGCTGGATGTTAGAAAGTCCCATCACAAAGACTTTGGTGATTTTTCACTTCATGGATGTCCAGGGGACTAAGGTGAACTGGAGAAGTAAATCTGTATCACAGTTGACAGATCCTGGTGTCAACCCTGGTGACATCTATACCCCTTCTGTTCTCTCTGCTCCCTGTTTTACCCACAGTGGTCTTCTGTGTTTTCAGCTTTCATATCCCTAGTGCCTGGCATGCTGCTGGCTTGTTCTAGTCTTTTACTAGTATTTCTAGAATGATTGGAAACGTTTTTCTAAGTGCCATGAGAAGCAGACATCACACTTTTCTTTCAGAGTCCTGTGCCCAGGTGGTGCTGGCTCAACATCCACAGTATTGGGATATCAGGGGAGACATTTTCTGTAGCAGGAGAAGCAGAAAAATACACACACTGTGTAGCTTGACAACAAAAGCATTCAGGAAGGTGGTCCATAAATCTGAGAATTTTACCATTCCCTAATATCCCATACTAATTAATGTCTCTCTATAATTGCTTATTGATAAATCTTCTAGGAACCTGTATCTCTTCTAGAAACATTGTTTGCTTTGTCTGTCTCCCAGAAGGACCCCACTCTCTACTCAGACCCAGATCACAGCCACGTCCTCCCCTGGCCCATGTGGAAGGAGCTGATCAGGTCTTTCTCCAGAGCCCTCTGTGTTCTCACCTCACTGCTGCTTCATCATCATCTTGTCTGGTTATCATATTTTCACATCTCTTTTACCTAGTAATCTAGAAAGGCATCAATTGAAAAGGATGTTTATTAATATCAGCTACCATGGAACACTGTGGGGCATGATCCACTCAGGTTTCTGAAATGATGGTTACTAAGCTATCAAGATAAAATCAACATTGTTTTCACAGAGGAACTGAAGTTTGGCCAGTAGGCAGCAGGGGGAGCTGTGGGTCTTCCCCAGGGTCTGCACAGTGCACAGTGAGCGCACACTTCTGTGTAATCCCACAAAGTCTCTGGGGAAGGGGGGTTGGTGCCTGTGTTTGCTGATGCGGACTCAACAGTTGTGTCCTCTGGGCTGGGCAGAATCTCCTGCTCCCAGGCCTGTGTTAAGACCCCAGCAGCTACTTCCTCCCTGACCCTTCCATGGGGCAAACTCTGAATCTCATCCAGCAGCCTCGTTTGACTAAAGAACGAAGCTCAGACTTCAGCTGGTGCTCAGGGTAAAGAAGAAATCTCCAGAAGGGGAGAGTAATTTGCATGAACTTCCCCTCTTACTTGAGGCCACTGAAGGAGATAAAAGATACCTGGGGCAGCCCAGCTCAAGCTCTGGGACCTCAGGAGGGCTGCGTCCACCATGGCCTGGACTCCTCTCCTCTTCGTGTTCCTCTCTTACTGCACAGGTAGGAACATGCCTCAGAGCCTCAGAGCAGCTCCCAAGTCTGTGTCAGCCCCTTTGGCTCAGAACACCAGATACTCTACCCTGATCTCTACTCCATAAATGTCTGTGTTTGCAGGTTCCCTCTCCCAGCCTGTGCTGACTCAACCACCGTCCGTCTCTGCATCCCTGGGAACATCTGCGAGATTCACCTGCACCCTGAGCAGCGGCTTCAGTGTTGGTGATTTCTGGATACGTTGGTACCAACAGAAGCCAGGAAGCCCTCCCCGGTACCTTCTTACATTCCATTCAGATTCAGACAAACACCAGGGTTCCGGGGTTCCCAGTAGATTCTCTGGATCCAGTGATGCATCCACCAATGCAGGGCTTTTGCTCATTTCTGGGCTCCAGCCTGAGGATGAGGCTGACTATTTCTGTGGAACTTATCATGGTAATTCAAAGACTTTCACAGTGCTCCAAACTTACGGGGGAGTGAGACAAAAACCTCCCCATTGCTCTGCTCTGCTCACAACAGAAGCTTGGGAGGTTCTTCCACCTTCCCCAGTGCTGGGTGGGCTCTCAGAGCTGAACAAGCAGAGCTTCAGAGACAGTCCTCAGTCCTGGGCCAGAGCATCCTCAGGGCATGGCCACTTTGGGTCAGCAGAAATGCTGGCCCCAGAGGTCCTGTTCCCTATATGTTCCCGATTCACCTCCCAGATCCAATAATGCCCTTGTCTTGGGGTCCTCACTTATGGAAGGGGATCTGGACATTGTCTACTTCACAGGGCAGTGGTAGGATGAAATGAAGTTTTGGATATGAACTCATCACAGTGTGGCTCAGACTCAGCTGCTGTGATCATTGTCACCACAGACTTTGCCTTCTATAGGAACAGATGCTCTAGAAATGTTCTCTTCTGATTTTTTCCCTGATTTTTGCTCTTCCCCACAATCCTATTCCCAAGACACACTCACCAAAGGAGGGATGGAAAGAGAGCTTGTTTTTATTTTGAAAAAGATGGATTTAAAACCTGGCTCTTTCAAATACTAAACATGCTTAATAGGCATGCTACTGAATTGCTTTGTGTCGTTTTCAATATCTGTAGAATGGACATAAAGTACCCACCTCATGAACCTGGTGGGTAGACTATGTGGGACGAGGGACACAGAGCACCAAGTGCATATCTGAGCACGGGGTAGGGACAAGAACAGGCAGTGCTATCCCACCTTTTCCACCCATGATCACCAAATGTTCACTGCGCTCTCCTATCAGCCTGGCTTCATTATGCAGAGGGCCTGAAGAATGTGCCTCCCCATAAGTGTGGGGAAGGAAGAGTGCATTTGAATGGAGAGATGAGATGAGCTGGACATTTGCACAAATATTGACAAGGTTCTCATACAACCCACAGGCTCTCAGAAGAATCTTAACTGGAACTAGTACTCATGAAAATCAGCAGCCCCTGTATTACTTGAGATGCTGGGAGAGCCATTGAATCAGCCCCGACCTGTGTCTTCAGTGTCCATTGTGTGTCAGGTCCTGATATGTGTGTGTGGGGGGAGGGGGTTGGGAGGAGGGGTAGAGCAGGAAGGGCTGATAGCTTAATGACAGTGGCTAAATTAAGGACAGTGAATGAGGTGGAGTATCCTATAACTAGGTCAATGATGTTTCTTAAGGGTTTGACCATTTTTTCAAAAAATGGGTAGGGGAAAGCAGAGAGTTAAATGAGGTTTCCAATATACAGTCATCCCTCGGTTTCCATGGGAGATTGGTTCCAGGACCTCTCATGGGTACCAAAATCCATGGATGCTCAAGTCCTTGACTTAAAATGTCAAAGTATTTGCATATGACCTATGAATATCCTCTTGTGTCCTTTAAATCACCTCTAGATTACTTATAACACCTAATAAATGTAAATATTATGTAAATATTTGTTATGTTGTATTGCATAGAGAATAATGACAAGAAAATAGTCTGTAATGTTCAGTTCAGATACAGGTTTTTTTAAAAAAAAGTATTTTCAAGCTGTGGTTGGTTGAATCCATGAATGCAGAACCCATGTGCAGTGAATTGAATGTCTCGCTGCCCCAAACTTATTGAAGCTTAATCCCCACTGTATCTGTTAAGGGTGGGAAATCCTATTATGGTTATTGAATGATGGGGCCTTGAAGAGGTGATTAGATTGTGAGAACTGTGCCCCGGTAAAGGGATTAATAAGTTTATGGTTTAATGGTGGTCGTGGGCATAGTTCTGAGGGCTTTAAAAGGAGAATGCATGAGGAGCTCTCTCTCCCTCTGCCCGGCCATTCTGCCATGTGAGGCCCCTGCATCACTGTCACCACCAACAAGGCCTTCACCAGATGTGTTCCCTGGATTTTGGACTTCCCAGCCACTGAAGCCATAAACAATGAATTTCATTTTCTTACAAATTACTCAGTTCCAGGTATTTTGTTATAAGCAACAGAAATGGACTACTACACCATGGATATGGAGAGTTGCATATAGTTGGTTGGCGTTTAAGTAACTTCCTGCTTAATAGTCCTCTGAAAAGGTTACCTAAGAGACTTTCAGTTTCTGGTCCTGCACATAAGAAACTTTGAAGTAGTTGCACCACCCTAACAACACGTAAAAGAGGAAAAACTGAAAAGCCAACAGCCCCCCTTAGATAGATCAGAGAAGTGAGGTCACAGGACAAACCTCTCTCTCCAAAATTGGAGAGACAGGCAGGCAAAAACTGAGAATCACAACTTACTGGAGCAGAAATCCATGAGCAGAAACCTACAAAAGAACCAGTAGCCAAGTAGAAATTCCTAAACTGTAACTGAGGAATTACTGGAGGCTCAATGTGGACATGTCTGAGAGTTAAAAATTCTAGGGGGGCCCATTCACAAGAGGGCCTTCACCCTTTTGTGACTTTTACCTCCAGCCACTTTACCATTGCCAGGTTCTCACAGTGACTATCAGAGAAAAAATCCCCTCATGCTTCCAGCAGGGGAAGGGAAAAAGCAACCATTTTGGAATATACCAGATCATTCTGTTCTTAACAAGACCTGCCCTCAACAGAAACTATTTTACCAGAGCCTAACCTACTGGGTTTTTATCAGAGTCTGACTACCTGGGGAGGGAAATACCCAGCTCCACCCCCCTTAAGCCTTCTCCATAAGAAAAGAAAAATACCCAATCCCAGTCTGCTCTAGCCATCCTGTTCCACCCAAGGGAGGTAACACATCAAGAAGCACTTGTGAAGCTCATAGTCCAGGGGCACTGGTTCACCAAAAGACTGAGATTTAATCATAGCACTATACCACACTTTCCCTCCCTTCACATCTTACAGTACAAAAGTCCTATTTACTGGAATTCTTTTGCTGAGTACATCATATCTTGCTTTGGACAAAATAATTATAAGGCATATTAAAAGATTTTTTTAAAAAGTTTGAAGGGACAGAGCAAGCAGCATCAGACTCAGACTCAGATATAGCAGGGATTTTGGAATTGCCAGGTTTGAAATTTAAATCAACCATGGTTAATATAAAAGTAGATAAAATGCAAGAACTGATGGGTGGTGTAAGCAGAGAGATGGAAATTCTAAGAAAAAATAAAAAATAGATGTTAGAGATAAAAAAAAAAAGAAATTGTAACAGAAATGAAAAATGTCCTTGAGGAGCTCATTAGTAGATTGGACATGGCTTAGGAAAGAATATCCGAGCTTGAGGATATGTCAATAGAAACTTAAAACTAAAAAGCAAACAGAAAAAAAGACTGAAAAAAACTAAAACAGGATATCCAAGAACTGTGGGGCAACTACAAAAGGTATAACACACACATAATGGGAATACTGCAGGAGAAGAAACAGAAAGTAAAAAAAGAAGTAGTTAAAGCAATAATGAGTAACAATTTTCCCAAATTATTGTCAGACAACAAAACGCAGTTCTAGAAAGCTCAGAGAACACCAACCAAGTTAAATGCCAAAAGAACTACACCTATACATATCATTTTCTTTTAAAAAATTATTTATTTATTTTTTATTGGTTGTGAATATTCATGGGGTACATATCATTTTCAAACCCTTCTTGCTAGAGGAGGGAAAACCCATCTCATGTACAGAAGAGCAAAGATAAGATTTACATCTGACATCTCCTCAGAAATCTGACATCTCACTTCATGCAAGCAAGAAGTGAGAGGAATAAAATATTTAAAGTGTTGAGAGAGAAAAACAAAACAAAACAAAAACCAACTTAGAATTCTGTATCTTGTGAAATTATCTTCCAAAAGCAAAAAAGAATTTCTCAAAAAGCATAAAAACAAAAATTGAGGAAATTTGTAGCCAGTAAACCTGCCTTGCAAAAAATGTTTAAAAAACATTCTTCAAAGAGAAGAAAAATGTCACAGGTCAGAAATTCACATCTATGTAAAGACAGGGAGAGCATTAGAGAAAGAGTAAGAGAAGGTACAATATAAACTTTTATCTTTCTTATTGTTAATCTAACATGATAGCATGTTCAAAGTAATAATAGCAATAATATATTCAATGATAATAGCTTATGTGTAAGTGATATGAAGGACAACAGTGATTCAAGGGATGGGAGAGAGAAAGTAGAAATATTTAGTTATTATAACATACTACCTGTGAAGTGGTGTACCGTTATTTGAAAGTGAATTTGAATAAGTTGTAAATGAATGTAGAAAACTCTAAGACAACTTCTAAAATTAGCAGAAAAAAAGGATAATTGATATACAAAGAAATAGAAAATTAAATTATATAAAATGTTCATTAAAACTACAAAAGGCAGAAAAATAATAGAAAAAAATAGAAATGAAGAACAAGGGAAACAAACAGAAAATAGTAACAAATATGATAGATATTAATCCAGCTATACTAGCAATCACTTTAAGCATCAATGATCTAAATATGAAAACAGAGATCATCAGAATGGATCAAAAAACAAGACCTTATTATGTTGTCTGTAAAGACAAGTATAGATTAAAAATAATGGAATAGAAAAGGATATTCCATGATAACACTAATCAAAAGAAAGCTGGAGTGGCTATATTAATTTCAGACTGAGCAGGCTTCAGAGCAAGGAAATTTATCAGTGGTCAATAGTGACAATACACAATAATAAAAGGATTGTTTCTCCAAGAAGATGTAACCTTAATGTGCATGCTCCTAACAACACTTTGTAAATACCCATGACACAGAAACTGCTAGAATGGCAAGAAGAAAGAGATGAATCCACTATTACAGTTGGAGAGTTCAACATCCCTCTATCAGAAATGAATAGATCCAGCAGGCAGAAAATCAGTAAGGACATAGTTGAACCAAACAGCAGCATCAACTACTAGATTTAATTGACATCAATCGACTGCTTCACCCAACAACAGCAGAATATACATTCTTCTCAAGCTCACATGGAACATTCACCAAGATAGACTACATTCTTGGTAATAAAGCACACCTTACAAATTCAAAATAATAGAAATTATACCACATCTCCCCTCTTACCTCTTGGAATTATACAGCACCATCAAATATAAGTCAATAACACAAAGGTATCTAGAAAAGTCCCAAATACTTGAACATTAAGCAACACACTTTGAATTAACAAATGGGTCAAAGAATAAGTCTCAAGAGAAATTTAAAAATGTTTTGAACTAAATTAAAATGAAAATACAACTTATCAAAATTTGTGAGATGCAGTAACAGCAGTGCTAAGAGGAAAATTTATGGTGTTGAGTGCACATATCAGAGAAGAGGAAAAGTCTAAAATCCATAATACAAACTTTTACCTTAGGAAACTAGAAAAGAAAGGAGCAAATTTAACGCAAAGTAAGAAGAAAAAAAAAAGAAAGAAATGATAAAAATTACAGCAGAAAAAAATTTAGACCACAAATCAATGAAATTGAAAACAACAATTTAATAGAGAAAATCAATGAAACCAAAAGTTCATTGAAAAGATCACTAAAATTAATAGGCTGCTAGCCAAAATAACTGAGGAAAAAGAGAGAAGACTTCAATTACTAATATCAGAAATGAAAGAAGGACATCACTACTAATACCTTGGACATTAAAAGGATAAAAAAGAATACTATGAACAAGTCTATGCCCAAAGATTTGGAAACCCCAATGAATGGATGAATTTCTTGAAAGATAAAGTCTGCCAAAACCCACTCAAGAAGAAATAGGCAATCTGAACAGGAACATATATAAAAGAAATTGAATCAATATTAGTAACCTTCTGAAATAGAAAGAATGAAGCCCAGACTGGTTCACTGGCAAGTTCTAGCATTTAAAGAAGAGATTATGTCAATTCTCTATGATCTCTTCCACATAGAAACAGATGAAATATTTCTTAATTCATTCTATGAGGCCAGCATTACCCTAATATCAAAACCAGACAGACATTACAAGAAAATTACAAATACCTTTGAACATAGATGCAAAAATCCTCAACAAAATATTAGCAAATTGAATCCAACAATACATAAAAAGAATTATACTCCACAACCAAGTGGGATTTACCCCTGTACACAAGGCTGGTTTAACATTCAAAAATCAATTAATGTAATTCATCATATCAACCAGTTGAATAAGAAAAATATCACATGACCATATCCAGTAGATGCAGAAAAAGCATTTGAGAAAATCTAGTACGCATTTATGATAAAACAAACAAACAAACAAACAAACAAACAAACAAACTCTCAGCAAAGTAGGAATAGAGGAAAACTTCCACAGCTTGATAAATAACACCTACAAAAACCTACGGCTAACATATTAATGGTGAGAAACTAGATGCTTTTCTGCTGAGATCAGCAACAAGACAAGGATACTCCCTCGCTCTCACCTTTCCTTTTCAACATCACACTGGGAATAGTAGCTAAAGTAATAAAACAAGAAAAGGAAATACAGATTGGGAAGGAAGAAATAAAATTGTATTTGTTTGCAGATGTCATGTTTGTCTGTGCAAAAAAGTCTAAAGAATCAACACAACAAAAACTCCTGGAACTAATAAGCAATATAGCAAGGTTGCAAGATGCAATGTTAATATACAAAAGTCATCAGCTACCCTACATACCTAGTGGAATTTGAAATAAAAAAACACAATACCATTTACATTAGTATCCCCCAGATAAAATACTTAGGTATAAATCTAACAAAATATGTACAATAAGGAAAACTACAAAACTTAAATGAAAGAAATTGAGGAAGAACTAAATAAATGGAGAGATATTTTATGTTCATGGATAAGATGACTCAATATTGTCAAGATATCAGGTTTTTCCAAGTCACCTATAGATTCAATATAATCCCAATCAAAATCTCACCAAGTTACTTTGTGGATATCAACAAATTCATTCTAAAGTTTATATGAATAAGCAAAAGACCTAGAATAATCAACACACTATTGAAGGAGAAGAATAGTCTGTGAACTGACACTACCCAACTTTAAGACTTATTATAAAGCTACAATAATTATAACACTGTGTTTTGGCAAGAGAGTAGTCAAATTAATTAATAGAACAGAATAGAGAGCCCAGATATAGAACTACATAAATGCAGTCAACTCATATTTGACAAAGGAGCAAAGGCAATACAACAGAGAAAAAACCAGTCTTTTCATTGGATGGTGCTGGGTCAATGGGACATCGCAGGTGAAAAAAAAAAGAAGTCTAGAGTCAGACATTATTACACCCATTACAAAAATTAACTCAAAATGGATTATCAGCCTAATTGTAAAAGCAAAACTATGTATCACCTAGAAGATATCACAGGAGAAAAGCTAGATGACCTTGAGTATGGTGATGATGTTTTAATTACAGCACCAAAGGTGTGATCCATGAAAGAAAAAAATGATAAGCTAGACTTCATCAAAATTAAAAACTGTGAAAGACACTGTCAAGAGAATAAGACAAGCCAAAAAGTGAGGGACAATATTTTCAAAAGACATATGTGATAAAGAAGTTATCCAAAATGCACAAAAAATTTTTAAAAGCAACAATAAGAAAATAAGCAACCACTCAGGCATGAAGGCCTCCCTGAGCATCTCTGGGCTCCAACCTGAAGATGAGGCTGATTATTGCTGTGCGTCGTAGGACAAAAGCATCAACACTGACATGGTGCTCCAGGTCCATTGGGGAATGAGACCAAAAGCCTCACTTCTGCCTCTCCTGGGTGGTTAGCCACTCTTTGTAACTGCCTGTAACCAACAGAAGTTGATGAATTGATTTCTCTTTCATCTTTTTTTCCCCTCCCAGCTGTTATATCAGCCCATATCTTAATGGAATTTGTCATAACAGCTCACTGACATCCAAGCCTTACAAATCCACTATCCTTAAACAACTGCAGAACTTGTACATATCACTGGTTTTAAGAAATTATCTCATTGGCACACATGCCCCTATACCATCTACATACATACTAAACCATCCTATACAATGTTTTCATTTTTCTTTAAAAGTCCAGAAGTTTTCAAATAAATAAGGGAAAAATGGTCATTTCTTCCATTATTACTGCTGGATCATCAGCCATTATTTAAATAGTATTTCTCTTTATGCAGTATGAAATATACAATTTTCTTTTCTTTAACCCTTTCAGAATTTTCTCTTAATCTTTGGCTTTCAGCAGTTTGACTCTGATGTGCCTTTGTGTGGTTTTCCATGTGGTTAATATCCTTGGATGGCCCCTATGTATCTTGGATATGTAAGGTAATTTTTTAGGTCATCATGTTTTCAACCTCATTCTCTGTGTTTTTTCCCTATGGTACACCAATTACACATTACACATAAGACAGACTACTTGATATTGTCTTCTAGCAAGATCATTGAGGAACTGCTGAATTTTCATTTTTCTTTTTATTTTTCTGGATAACCTTTAGTTGCTTATGTTAAATTAACTGAATTTTATTTTATTTTTTCTCTAATTTTCTGTTATGCCCAGACAGAAATGTTGTTTTGCCTTTTAGATGTTTGTTATTTTCAGTTCTACAATCTTGTCTTGGCTTTCCCCCCATAATTTCCATTTTTCTACTAAAATTCTCAATCCATTTGTGCACATACACACACACAGACACACACATTTAATTCTGCTTCAACATCCTGTTGGCTAATGATGGATCTCAGATGTGACCAGTGCCATTGTGCACACAATAAGCACAGAATAGCCACTGGCCTCATCTTCCACTCCAGTACCAAGCCCCTCCCCCTTCCCTTTACAAGAAGCCTTGTGACTTAAACAGAAACGCTTTTGCTTCTGCAAGGGCACAATTTTCCACCCTGGTGGTGGAGTTTCCACATTAGCATAATGCCCCTCCTTGATGGTATCAGCCAGCCTTTGGCATGCTATATAAGCTCTACCACCCCCATGCCTGGTGCTGTCCTCCATTTTGAGGGCAGCCCTGGGCTGCCCGCCACTTTGAGCACAACCTGGCAGATTTTCTTTTCCTTTAATAAAGCTTGATTGGTTCCCAGCATCTCGGCTCACTTTCTTTCATTATGGTGCCAAAACCTGGGAAGGGTTTTGGCTGATGTAGTTGGGCGATCCCCTCTCTTGGGTTGATTGGCCCTTGGCCACCCTTCCTGGACCTGCTGAAGCAGGTACACTTGGGACTCTCCTTTTGCCATTTCAGACCAATGCCAATGCATCTAACATCAGCCTCAATTCAGGGTAAGTCAGTGGGTCTGTCCTACCTCTATGAGTTCCCCTGACTACTCTCTATGACTCTGGTCTCTACAAAGCCCAGGTGCCTGGCCGGGGGAGCTCCTCTTGTGC
This sequence comes from Cynocephalus volans, assembly GCF_027409185.1. Classification (NCBI taxonomy): domain Eukaryota; kingdom Metazoa; phylum Chordata; class Mammalia; order Dermoptera; family Cynocephalidae; genus Cynocephalus; species Cynocephalus volans. The sequence goes on from NC_084461.1 coordinate 206,647,265, forward strand.
CCCCCAGCTATTAAAGGATGCTTCATTAGCTGGTCATGGCTTTTCTCTTGAAAAGAAGGTGGACACCAAAGAGGATGCTTTTTTTTTTTAAACTTTTATTTTGTCGATATACATTGTAGTTGATTATTGTTGCCCCTTACCAAAACCTTCCTCCCTCCACCCGCTCCTCCCTCCCCCCAAACAATGTCCTTTCTGTTTGCTTGTCGTATCAACTTCAAGTAATTGTGGTTGTTATATCCTCTCCCCCCGTTTTTTATTGTGTGTGTGTGAATTTATATATTAATTTTTAGCTCCCACCAATAAGTGAGAACATGTGGTATTTCTCTTTCTGTGCCTGACTCGTTTCACTTAATATAATTCTCTCAAGGTCTATCCATGTTGTTGCAAATGGCAGTATTTCATTCGTTTTTATAGCTGAGTAGTATTCCATTGTGCAGATGTACCACATTTTCCGTATCCACTCATCCGATGATGGACATTTGGGCTGGTTCCAACTCTTGGCTATTGTAAAGAGTGCTGCAATGAACATTGGGGAACAGGTATACCTTTGACTTAATGATTTCCATTCCTCTGGGTATATTCCCAGCAGCAGGATAGCTGGGTCATATGGCAGATCTATCTGCAATTGTTTGAGGAACCTCCATACCATTTTTCATAGAGGCTGCACCATTTTGCAGTCCCACCAACAATGTATGAGAGTTCCTTTTTCTCCGCAGCCTCTCTAGCATTTATCGTTTAGAGTCTTTTGGATTTTAGCCATCCTAACTGGGGTTAGATGGTATCTCAGTGTGGTTTTGATTTGCATTTCCCGGATGCTGAGTGATGTTGAGCATTTTTTCATATGTCTGTTGGCCATTTGTATATCTGAGTTAGAGAAATGCCTACTTAGCTCATTTGCCCATTTTTTAATTGGGTTGCTTGTTTTTTTCTTGTAAAGTTGTTTCAGTTCCTTATATATTCTGGATATTAATCCTTTGTCGGATGTATATTTTGCAAATATTTTCTCCCACTCTGTTGGTTGTCTTTTAACTCTGTTAATTGTGTCTTTTGCTGTGCAGAAGCTTTTTAGTTTGATATAATCCCATTTGTTTATTTTTCCTTTGGTTGCCCATGCTTTTGGGGTCGTATTCATGACGTCTGTGTCTAGTCCTATTTCCTGAAGTGTTTCTCCTATGTTTTCTTTAAGAAGTTTTATTGTTTCAGGGTGTATATTTAAATCCTTAATCCATTTTGAGTTGATTTTAGTATATGGTGAGAGGTATGGATCTAGTTTCATTCTCCTGCATATGGATATCCAGTTATCCCAGCACCATTCGCTGAAGAGGCAGTCTCTTCCCCAGTGAATAGGCTTGGTGCCTTTGTCAAAGATCAGATGGCAGTAAGTGTGTGGGTTGATTTCTGGATTCTATTCTATTCCATTGGTCAGTGTGTCTGTTTTTATGCCAGTACCATACTGTTTTGGTTATTATAGCTTTGTAGTATAGCTTAAAGTCGGGTAGTGTTATGCCTCCAGCTTTATTTTTTTTGCCTAACATTGCTTTGGCTACGTGTGGTCTTTTATTATTCCATATAAATATCTGGATAGTTCTTTCCATTTCTGAGAAAAATGTCATTGGAATTTTGATGGGGATTACATTGAATTTGTATATCACTTTGGGTAGTATGGACATTTTCACTATGTTGATTCTTCCAATCCAAGAGCATGAGATATCTTTCCATCTTCTTGTATCCTCTCTAATTTCTTTCAGCAGTGGTTTGTAGTTCTCATTATAGAGATTTTTCACCTCCTTGGTTAACTCAATTCCTAAGTATTTTATTTTTTTGGTGGCTATTGTAAATGGGCAGGCTTTCTTGATTTCTCATTCTGCATGTTCACTGTTGGAGAAAAGAAATGCTACTGATTTTTGTGTGTTGATTTTGTATCCTGCTACTGTGCTGAAATCATTTATCAATTCCAAGAGTTTTTTTGTAGAGGTTTTAGGCTGTTCGATATATAGGATCATGTCATCTGCAAACAGGGACAGTTTGACTTCATCTTTTCCAATCTGGATGCCCTTTATTTCCTTCTCTTCTCTGATTGCTCTGGCTAATACTTCCAACACTATGTTGAATAGGAGTGGTGAGAGTGGGCATCCTTGTCTAGTTCCTGTTCTTCAAGGAAAAGCTTTCAGCTTTTGCCCATTCAGGATGATATTGGCAGTGGGTTTGGCATATATGGCTTTAATTATGTTGAGATACTTTCCCTCTATACCTAACTTATACAGGGTCTTTGTCATGAATGAGTGCTGAATTTTATCTGATGCTTTTTGAGCATCTATAGAGATGATCATATGGTCCTTGTGTTTGAGTTTATTAATATGGTGTATCACATTTATTGATTTGCATATGTTGAAACAACCTTGCATCCCTGGGATGAATCCCACTTGATCGTGGTGAATAATTTTACGTATGTGTTGCTGTATTCTGTTTGCTAGTATTTTAGTGAGGACTTTTGCATCTATATTCATCAAGGATATCGGCCTTTAGTTTTCTTTTTTGGTTATATCTTTACCCGGTTTTGGTATCAGGATGATGTTTGCTTCATAGAATGAGTTTGGGAGATCTGCGTCTGTTTCAATCTTTTGGAATAGTTTGTAAAGAATCGGTGTCAATTCTTCTTTGAATGTTTGGTAAAATTCTGTTGTGAATCCATCTGGTCCTGGGCTTTTCTTTTTTGGGAGGCTTCTGATAACAGCTTCAAAAAGAGGATGCTTTTTGTTGGTGTTCTCCTATCAGGACTGCCCATTCCCTTTCTCACCCTCTACACAGGATCCTCATGATCCAAACCTCCATATTCTATGCCTGTGGGCCATCTCTGGCCAATTTCTTGGCCTCTGGGGAGACATTAAACCTAAATGTCTCATTTTCTATTATACTCTGTGCTCTACACCTTCGGGCTGTCACCTGGACAACCTTGCAGCCTCCAGAGAGACATTAAAACTTGAACGCCTCATTGCAATGGATCCCAGTAGCCACAAGACGGCACTCTTGAGTTAGATACTCTCTGACATGGCAAAAGCTGGAGAGATTCCTTTACGTCCAAGCCTTCTTCTATCTCTGAATGTGTTCTTCTCTCTGTTCAAACTGTCCTAGGTCTCAAATTCTTCTAGCTCATGCCTGACCTCCCCTTCTGGACTCAGATGAATCTTTTAACCCATCAGCCTACTCTGCTCCCTGTACAGGACACCTTGATTACCTCCTTATGCTCCAAATCCTTCACAAGCCCCTCCACCTTTTCCCTCTCTTCAACCTCAGCCCTGGCTCCTTTATACCCCCCTCTGTGAAGTGACTGGGATGGGGAGAATTATCCGAGTCCATGTACAGGGAGCAGGTCTGGATAGCGGCCCAACAACAGGCAGACGAGGTACATGCCCAAAATAATAGGTGGCCTGTGGAAGCCATTGCTCTTCCTCACATGGACCCAAACTGGGGCCACCAGGCTGGCCATGGGGATCGGGATCTCTGGCATAACATGATCACACACTCAATTTATGGCCTCCAAAAGGCTACTAATTCTTAACCTGCCTCTCTGAGGCTTTACATAAATATACACATATAGATCCAAACTCCCCTGCAGGTATGGCCCTTTTATACTACCTCCTCAATGCAGCTTTCAAGGTTTTTAACAATAGAGAGAGAGAGAGAGAGAGAGAGAGAGAGAGAGAGAGAGAGAGAGAGAGAGAGAGAGAGAAAAGGAACATTTTAAAGGAGATCAGGCCAAATACCAACTCCTGGCTATTGCCATCCAAGGCTCACACACTCCAAAGCTGGCTGCCTCAAGAGGCAAGCCACCCAGGAACTGTTTCAAATGTGCTCAATTGGGCCTCTGGGTAAGGGTCTATCCTAACCCCTGGCCTCCTACTGGGCCCTGTCCTCACTGCAAACAGCCAGGTCACTGGGAGGATTGACTATTCCACTCACCAGAGAGGGAGTGGCCCAGTCTCCAACCCACAGCCTTTGGCTCTATGGCCATCCCTACCAGAGCTTCTTGGCTTTGCCCAGGAGGAGGACTGATGATGCCCAGGTCCTGAGGCCCCCACAGAGATCACCATGCGTGAGCCCAGGGTTACTCACCTCATAGCAGGTAACCTGCTCTATTTTGTCATCGATACAGGGGCCATTTACCCTACCCTTCCTGAACATGTAGGACCAACAACCTCATCCTCTATTACAATAGTAGGGGTCACAGGATCAGAATACCACCCATGGATCACTCAACCCCTTTCCTGCATCCTACATCACACCCAATTCACACAGAAATTTCTAATAATGCCTCAATGCCCAATCCCCTTACTGGGATGGGACATTCTTTTCAAACTCAAAGCCATTCAGCCTAAACACTTTAACTCCAGCTACAATACTCCTTTTACAGACTGCACCCAGACCTGGTCCCTGGAGCTTCCACCTTCCCATCCCCCTTTGACAAGGTTAATCCCTAGTATAGGATACTTCTCTCTCCATTGCTATCCACCATTCCCCTATCCTTGTTAAATCACAGAACCCCTCTTTGTTCCCTGATGTCCCACAATACCCCATCACTAACAAACACCTAACAAGCTTAAAACCCATCATACACAAACTCCTTTCTTCTCGTCTCTTATGGCCTACCCACTTGCCTTTCAATACATCCATCCTTCTGGTTATAAAGCCTAATGGATCATAACATTTAGTACAGGACTGATCCTGACACATGCCGTTCCCAACAGCTTACTTGGACAGTACTACCTAAGGGGCTTTGGGATAGCCCCGCTTTCCAGCCAGGCCTTAGCTCAAGACTTATCTGAACTTCCTCCAATCTCTAGCACTTTAATACAATATGTGGATGACCTCCTCCTTTGTAGCCCCTCCTATGAGGATTCACAGGCCCACACTGTTGCTCTCCTTACTTTCCTGCTGGCCTCCAGGGAATATCAAGTGTCCCCAAGCAAGGCCCAAATTTATTCTCCTTCAATCACTGACTTGGGAGCCCACCTCACCCCCAACCCCAGAGAAATAGTGGTGGATCACAAGAGTCTAATTTCTGAACTCCCTACTCCTACCACAAAGGGTGAAATTCTTTCTTTCTTGGGGTTTGCAGGGTATCTTTGCCTATGGACTCCTAATTTTGGTGTGCCAGCAAAACCACTTATGAGGTAGCCAAAGGGGATCCTGCCATTCATTTATATCCCACAAAGCCCATTCATTCTCCTTTCCAGCAATTAAAAGTTGCTCTACTTGCAGCCCCAGTTCTTTCTATCCCAAACTCATTCCATCCATTTATCCTATATGTCACCAAAACCCAAGGATTGGCAGTCAGAGTTTTCGGACAAAAAGCAGGAGATACTTTCTCCCCAGTTGCATACCTCTCTAAACAACTAGACACCACAGCTTGAGGATGGGACCCCTGATTATGTGCCTTGGCTGCAACCACCCTTTTAGCACAAGAAAGCTCTAAACTTACTTTTGGACAACAAACAGTCATTTGTTCCCCCCATCATCTTCAAGACCTTCTCAGCCATAAGTCCAAGTCAATTCTTTCCCATTCCCACCTACAACTTATTTACCTTACTTTCATTGAAAATTCCCAGTTCTCCTTTAAAACTTGCCCCCCCTTAAATACAGTCACTCTCATCCCAAAACACTCACAACTCTTTGAACACAATTGCACAGAGGCTTTAGACCTCTTTCACAAACCCTTTCCACACATCTCCCTGCATCCCATTATGTGGCCCCAACATACATCATTCATAGATGGGAGTGCCAACTCCATACCCACCCCCTTGGATGGGTTATGCCATAGTAATGTAGAGCTAGAGCTAGGATCTGGAGCCCACAGACCCCTCAAGCCCATTCACAAACCCTTCACATGCAGGTCTGTGAGCTAGGTAACCAGCAAAAAGGTCCTTGGATCCTTGGCTGAAGTAGGAACAGTCTTTATTTAGCACACACAACACTATAAGCCAAGCAGTCCACAGAGAGACTCAGAAACTCAACTGCTACAGGCAAAGTTCAAAGAAAAACTGAGCAGCTGCCAGCAGAGTAAACATGCTCTGTTTTTAGATGTGAGCTCTGCTGGCCAGCCTGCTTCATGAACTGGAGAACACACAATAGCAATAACTAAAAAAGGTACATTGGCACACATGCACACTAACTCCACCCACACACAACTTGTTTACAAGAAATGTGCTGCTCGACCACCCAACCAGACCTCAGCTGAGGGAGCCTGACTAAATTATCCTATTTTCCCCACAGTAAATCTAACACAAACTATTGTGGCTGCCCCCTTCCCCCTAACACCACTTTCCAACAGGCAGAACTCATTGTAACAAACGAATCAATATATACACTGACTCTAAGTTTGCTTACCATATCCTACACTCCTGCACATCCATATGGAAGGAGAGAGGATAGGTGACCACTCAGGGAGGGCCCATAAAAAATGGACATCTCATCAAGATAATTCTTGAGGCTGCACAACTCCCAAAGGAGGCTGGGGTTATACACTGCAGAGGACACCAAACCTCCAATGACCTCATAGCCTACAGAAACAAACTAGTGGATCTAACTGCAAAATAGGCTGCTCAATCACCAGTCCCCCACTCTTCGTCTCCTGCTCAGGTCCTTCTCATGGCCCATACACCCTTATCTCAATACACACCCCAAGAAATACAACACTTCCAACAGTTGGGAGCACACAGAAGGGACAACTGGTATACTCTCTCCAGTCTCTATGTCCTCCCTACCATACAAGCTGACCAAATCCTTTTGGATTTCCATAATTCAGTTAATATAGGCTATGAACCCCTACTATGCCTTTTTCAGTGCTTATATTACTCTCCCCACATGGCCAAATTACTTAAACAAATCACTCAAAATTGTCCTTTGTGTACTCATTGCTCCAATCAAGGTGGCCTCCAAGTCTGGTCCTTTCTCACTCACCAGGCCAGAGGATACACTCTTGGCCAGGATTGGCAAGTTGACTTTACTCACATGCCTTCCCACAAAAGGACACAACCTTTTCAGGTTGGGTTGAGCCTTTCCCCTGCACTTCAGAGGATGCTACAGCAGTAACACATGCTCTCACCTCAGAAATCATCCCTTGTTTTGGCCTACCCACCAGTTGCTCACTAGCCCACAGGCCTCAGCCCCCTCGAACTTATGTGTGGTAGGCCCTTCCCTCTCACATCTCTCCCTTCCAGCTCATCGCCTTTAGGCCGGTATCTCCCTACTCTTTTGCTCACTAGGGATCTTCTCAGGGAGCAGGCCAACCTTCTATTACCTCATCCTTTCCCACCACCCCCTCAGACTTTAAGCTGAGCCCAGGACGGCAAGTGTATATTAAAACCTGAATCCCAAAGCCCCTCTCACCATGCTGGGAAGGGCCTTATACAGTACTTCTCACCATACCCATGGCAGTAAAAGTACTAGGAAAGACCTCTTGGTATTACTTATCCTTGGTAAAACTAGTACCTGAGACTTTACCCAAAGAATCTGTTAACACCAAGCCAGAGGGGTCCCTCTGCTGAACCCCCAACACAACATCTCCTTACACCTCATCCATTTTAGAACCCACAAAACTGAAAATCTCCAGGACCTCCACTCTTCCCCCAATCGCAGAAGAAGGATGATCTTTCCCCTGGTGATTTCCCTCTCACTCTTGCAGACCTGCTTCACAAGCTACTCTGAGACTGGTCCTGACCTGCTATTGCGGGTTTGCCATCATGTGACATGATAAGTATATGCCACCTCATGTCCCTAACCTTTATTATACTATATGTTCTAGTACTTGCTACAGGATTAGCCAGTGCTGCCCCAAAGGACTGTAACATTATAGGAAGATTGCTCCTGGCACTCCTTTACCTCCTGTCAGTAAGATGCTCCTTAGCAATTTCATTGTGGCAATGTGCCCTTTAAGTTATTTGACTCCCTAACCCTTTGCATCTTTCTTGAGTGTTTCCTCCTATCTCAATGCTCCCCCTTACCTGGAACATGGAGGTTCTAGGTCTGCAGGGATGACACAGTCCGCAACGAATCAGACTGATCCCCAAGTGACTCATCTGTCTCCCACTTCATGAGAAACTTTTTGTGGTCACCCCCCATTGATGTGCCTGCAATGTTTCCACAAACATCTCTTCACTTTCCTCCAATCTCACCTCAGTGGGGACTGTCAGCGTTGTGTGGGGCCTGCCCACACTCTGCTTTACTAACACCACCAAATGCTACCACTCACTTATGCCCTCCTCACTCATGCCCTAAAACTGGAATATATTGCCTTTGTAAAACCATGCTATCCTGTTGCCTGCCCCCTAATGTGATATCTTGCATATTCATTTGGCTCTTTCCAACATCACAGTCCAGACAGATGGAGGGATGGAGACAAGACTGGGACTAACTTTGGCCCCCCTCTGAGGAAGTCTCCCGCTACCATAGGGCACTAATTGTACCCTTTTAATTGGGGCAGGGATCCTTCCTGCAACTGGGACTGCCATAGGGGGCCTTGCTAATGCCTCTCAATTCTATCAGAAACTCTCAGAAGAATTAAGTATAGATAGCATCTCCTCCCTCCAGTGATAGGTCACCTCACTCACAACAGTCACTTTACAGAACTGTTGGGCCCTTGACCTCCTTACAGCTGAGAAGGAAGTCACCTGTCTCTTCTTGGGGGAGGAATGCTGTTATTACATAAGTGAGCCCGGGGTGATCCAAAACAACTGTAGAGCTAGGGCTAGGGTCTGGAGCTCACAGACCCTTCAAGTTCATTCACAAACCCTTCACAGGCAGGTCTATGAGCTAGGTAACTGGCAAAAAGGTCCTTGGAGCCTTGGTTGAAGAATAAATAGTCTTTATTCAGCACCCACATGTCTAGGAGCTAGGCAGTACAAAGAGAAACTCAGAATCTCAACTGCTACTGGCAAAGTCCAAGGAAAAACTACACAGCTGCCAGCAGAGTAAACGTGCTCTGTTTTTAAACTCGAGCTCTGCTGGCTAGGCCAGCACTGCTTCACAAACTCCAGAACACACAATAGCAACAAAACTAAAAAGATACATTGGTGCACATGCTCACTAACTCCACCCACACACAACTTGTTTACAAGAAAGGGGTTGCTCAACCCCCAACCAGACCTGAGCCGAGGGAGTCTGACTAAATTATCCTATTTTCCCCACGATCCACTCCTTTAGGGTCCCTCACTGTACAATCTATGCATTAAAAATCTTCCATGATGTTCCCTTAGCGAGGATAAATGACCCTTTTATTTATACAACCTATTGTCTGTTTGATATGGCTTAAGGTTTGTCCTTAAGGCTTGTCCTGTAGTTCTGTCCTTTAGTCACACATGTCTGGATAGTAATCATCATTGGTGTGATTTTCCATGGGAATCTTGTAGTCATACTGATGTGAAGTTCAGTGCATGTTCAGTAGATGATCACACCAATGTATGTATGTACCCAGTTCACTCTGGCGCAGTGCCTGCAGCCAGAACACTATGAGCAAAAAGACAGAAGAGTTATTGGTACCAATAGGGGAAGTTCTCACCCCTCTGGTAAGAGACATGCCAGTTTGCCATCCTGAGAAAGGATGGTTGCATGAATAGGTATCTTACTTGGTTTGGGGTCCCACAAGGCCATACAAACAGAAGACCAGGATCTCTCTGACTTTGGCAGTGGTCCAAGGAGATCCACCTGCCACTGTTTCAGGGGCACTCTCACACGAGTTATCTGCCCATCAGGGGCAACCATCTGCTCATCAGGAGCATTCTTTCTCAGGTTTATGTGGCACCTGGCAAGCCATCTAACACCCGGTCCTGCAGCCAGCATGCTGCACCCTCCAATGTAGTCACTCAGCCACATCAGCTGCTGGAGCTCTTTCCATCCACCTTACCTTAGCCAGCGCATCAGCTTCATCATTGCCAATTCAACATGAGGCCTTTGGTTCTTGCCTGCCCCCCAAAGACAAGCACCTTGGCCTGCTCCCTAGTCAAAATGAAACAGTTCATATGCCTCCTCAGGAGCAACCAAAAAGTCTTTTAAATACACTTAGTGTGCCTTGCTACCTGTTTCCAGACTTTTGGTGAAATGCTGTTCAGGATGCAATTGCTGCCAAAAGGCAAACAGAACTGCATTTGGCTGCTGGTCAATTTTCTTTTTATCAACACCTGCTGCAAGCAAGTCAAGCCACATCTGCTTATGGCTAGTCTTGCTTGGTCCTCTCAGGATAAAATCCTGAGCATTTCTTGGGGGTTTGGTCTTAGCCACGTTTCAGACCCCTTTTGCTCATCTCCTGTCCTCTACTTCACCCAAGCCAGCTATCATGGTCATTACCTCCTGTATAGGATGACCAATGTATGGGGCCAGTATGACCATCAGTGACCCAAAGGACATTGATGGGGCATTTTGCAGCACTATGTTTCTCATGCTGCCTGTAAAATTTTCATCATTTTGGCCATGACTGTTTACATTAAACGTGGATGGCCGCATCCCCAGCTATCAAATTATTTGGACTAACACAGCATATGTTTGCCATTTACTGAAACCTTGGACAGTTCTCCAGCAATTGCTCACATGGTTCAGGCAATTATACTCACCTATTCCACTAAGGAGTGATTCCCTGTCCCTTGTGTGTCGGGCCTTAAAAACTAACGCCACCTTAAGTGACATTACAAGTGGCGCCATTATAGGCCCACAAGGGCGTATTAACGGGGCAGCCTAAGATGGCACCGGGAGGAAGTAGGGTGGGGGTGTCTGCGGGAACCTTGCCTTAGCCCTTATTGGCCAAATACACGCTTCTGCGCTCGTGATTGCAATAGCTAGGCATTGAGACAGGATGCATGCTCTCTTGACCTTTAGGCTGGTAAGATTATGTAAAAAACCTCCCTTCCCCATTTGCCTTTAAAAGCAAGTGCTTGTGTGATAATAAATGGAACTGCTCGACAGAACCCCTGCCACATCTGAGTGTCCTTTAAACTGGGCTGGTTTGGGGCCGGCAGTGTGCTCACCTCTCTTCATGGCTCTCTTCCCCCATCTCCTTCCAAAGGGAACAGGAGGTAAAGAGGAATCCCGGGCCATTCGCTCGCCCACTGAAAGCAACAAGGCTAGGGCTGTTCGGGTCGGCCAGTGGTGGACCTGACACTTGTGCATATCTGCAGCTATTCTGTAGCCACTGCTCAGGGATGGGTGCATGGTGATGGAGGCCAATTTTTCTATCTCCTCACCAGAGTATATCACACTATCCACTCCTAGGTCCCATAACCACAACAGCCAAGCAGCCAGGGGCTCCCCCTGTTTCTGCCAAAACTGCCTCCCCAAGTCAGCTAATTCAACCTGAGTATACAGGACATAGGTGGCAAATTGGGTCACCTGTGGATTGCCCACTGGTTGCCCACTTGGTCCTATAGGCTGCTTGTGTTTCATTTTCTGATGCACAACAGGTTGTACCTGGGGATGCACAGTCTCCCCCAACTCACAACTGGGTTCGTCATCTTCCCTGGTGTGAGAAGGTGGAGTGGCCAGTCACTGCACATCATCCTCCAGGAAATCTACCCATGCTTCCAATGACTCTGCTTTCCACTTTGAATCTTCCAGTTGCTGCACATCATCCGCCAACAACTCTGCTTTCCGCTTCAAATCTTGATCAACTTGCAGCATAGTGAGCAGTAGCCAGGCTCCAGTCAGCAGAAAAGTGGCCACTGGGCACCACATGCTCAAAGACAGCCACATTTCCTCCTCCTCCCAAGGGGCTTTCAGCTTCAGTGCCTGGTCTATGCTGCCTTGCATTACAGTGAGCAGCAACCAGATCATCATCAACAGGCAAGTGGCAATGGAGCACAACATTTTCAAAAGTAGCCACATTTCCTCCTTCTCCAAGGGCTTCTTGGCTCCTTTACCTGCTCAGAATCCTGCTCCGACTATGCCAATTGTAGAGCTAGGGCTAGGGTCTGGAGGTCAAAGACCCCTTGAGCCCATTCACAAACCCTTCACTTGCAGGTCTCTGGGCTAGGTAACAGGCAAAAAGGTCCTTGGAGCCTTGGTTGAAGAATAAATAGTCTTTATTCAGCACCTACATGTCTAGGAGCTAGGCAGTACAAAGAGAAACTCAGAATCTCAACTGCTACTGGCAAAGTCCAAGGAAAAACTGAGCAGCTGCCAGCAGACTAGACATGCTCTATTTTTAGACTTGAGCTCTGCTGGTCAGTGCTGCTCCACAAACTCCAGAACACACAATAGCAACAAAACTAAAAAGACATATTGGTGCACATGTGCACTAACTCCACCCACACACAACTTGTTTACAAGAAATGTGCTGCTCGACCCCCAACCAGACCTGAGCTGAGGGAGCCTGACTAAATTTTCCTATTTTCCCCACAACTATTTAAACAATTTAAAGGCACCAATGCAAAGGTTTACAAAACACAAACACAGCTGAGGGGTGGCCCCAGTCACTGAACCCTTGGATGCCCTGGCTTATTCCCCTACTAGGACCCCCAACTGTGCTGGGACTCAGCCTACTCTTTCGCCCTGTCTCTTTTGGTGTTTCTCTAGTTTCTTGCAGGAATGAATGGAGGCTTTCACCAACCAAAAGGTCGCTGAATTGTTTCTGTGGGGAGGATATCAGCCCCTTAGTACCAGTGACTCTTCCTTGGAAGAATACAGACTCCCCACATGAAACCAATACCCCACCACCTAATTGTTTTATCTGACAAGGTAAATCTTTTATTTTTTCCATATCTTCACCCATCTCCAGCAGGAAGTAGCTTCAGAAGAATGAGACCTTTGCCCCCTTTTTCCTTATCTTTATACTTAAAAGGCAGGAATGATGGATCTTGGACATGACCAGTGCCATTGTGCACACAATAAGCACAAAATAGCCACTGGCCTCATCTTCCACTCCAGCACCAAACCCCTCCCCCCTTCCCTTTACGAGAAGCCTCGTGACTTAAGCAGAAAAGCTTTTGCTTCTGCAAGGGCGCAATTCTCGACCCTGGTGGTGGAGTTTCCACATTAGCATAATGCCCCCCCTTGATGGTATCAGCCAGCCCTTGGCATGGTATATAAGCTCTACCACCCCACACTTGGTGCTGTCCTCCATTTTGAGTGCAGCCCTGGGCTGCCCACCACTTTGAGCACAGCCTGGTAGGTTTTCTTTTCCTTTAATAAAGCTTGATTGGTACCTGGCATCTTGGCTCACTTTCTTCCAGCTAATTACAACATTTGGGGAAACTCAGTCAATTTCTTTCCTTTTTTAAAAATAAATTTTATTGTGTATATTTAAGATATACAACATGATGTTATAAGATAATATATATAGTAAAATGGTTAATATGATGGAATAAATGAACATATCCATCACCTCACATAACTACCCATTTCCCCCCTGTGGCAACAGCAGCTATAATGTACTCAATTAATAAAAATTCTGAAAACAATACATTATCATTAACTAGAGTCCTCATATTGTACATTAGATCTTTCAACTCGTTCATTCTACAGATGTGCTACTTTGTGTCCTTTGACTTACATCTCCACATTTCCTTCCCCCACACCCTGACCCTGGTAACCACTGTTTTATTCTCTATCTCTATATATTAGGGTCAGTTTCTCTTGACCAATTTTCTTTCTCTATTGTGGGTCACATTTTCCAGTTTGTATTTCTAGGTCTTTTTATTGCTTAATGGGCATCATGGCACTTGTGTTATAGTGATATTCTATTCCATTATCCTCCTTTGAAGAGTATTTGTATTTGTTCCAACCTGCTTTTACCTTGGCTGTACCCAACACCCAAGCTCTGTTCTCTATGATTAGCAGTGGATTAAATAAGTGCTCCCTTTTGTGATATTTCCCCTTAACTTCCAACCTCCCTGGAACTTTAGTCCTCTGGCCCTTCTCTTGAGAAACACTGTGGATTTCTGTTGGTATTTTTTTTTTTGAGCACCCAACTTTATCACAGGGGACTAAATAGGCTAATAACAGAATAATAGAATTCAGCCCCAAGTACAGTCAAGGGAGAACACTATCAGCCACCAAATGTGCTGATCTCACATCGAAAAAGGTTGATTGAAAATATATTGATTGCAAGGGTGATGCAAACACAAGGGTAAAATTGTAGCTCACTTACTTAGTGATGTGGTTTTATATGCTACATATGTAGAACTCTCTCATACAACAATCGACAGTTCTGCAAAAAAATGACAGCTTATGCTAAATAATTGCTCACCTAAAGAAAAAAAATCTATAACAGTTCAGAAAATAATGCAACCAATTTTAATTAAATCTACATACAGGCAATTTATTTACAAATATTTAGATTAATAGCATTGTCTTACATCAAATGAAGAGTACAGTAGTCTGAATAAATCCTTCTGTCACAAAAACCAATAAGACCCACTGTAACTAATTTGGGAATAAAAGTATTGCATCTAAACAAGCCATAGTCTTTAATTTGTGATTGATACCTTATATCCCAATGGGTTGTTTTTGTTTATTTTGTTTTTGTAAATATGTACACACAGGCTGGTCATGCTCCCTGGGCATATCCCTTGTGATGCAACAGCATAAGCAAAATGGATCACTGTAAGTCTTTAACAGAATATTCCAATATATGCCAGGAATCTTCTTCTTATTATTTTTTAAGTTAAACAAAGACAAAAAGATGAGTCCACAAATTAGTCAAGTCCTATTTTATGCATATTCCAGTTTTGGCTTTTATTTAAGATTGACTATACAATACTCTGGAACTGCCACATATTTACAACCTGGAAAGATGTACTTTTATGTTAGTTACTATCTGCAAAGAGGGATTTAAAAACATGTATTTTAAATACAACAGTTGAGCTGAGTGCATTTTATATAATACACTGAGGTTTATCAACCCTACTTCAAATAACTTCTCAGTTCTTAGCCACTGAACCATAAATTCAATTAGAAATCAATCAACAGAAGTGAAGAACTTGGTAAAACATAAATTAGTTGGCTAAAGAAATAAGATTGTGTCTCCTGCAATACAGTATTCTTTCAGTGGCCAAACCACCTAGTGCAAAGTAATAACTTACTTTGTATCAGAACAAGCACCGAAACACCATTAGAAACACTTTTCCTTTCAAAAAAACAATTTATGCCAACATGTAAAATAGCCCCTCATTCTATGAACACAAGGGTTATCTTAAATTATTTCATTGAAGTGTTAAAAATATGCAATTTAAAATCTTTTAATAGCATACCTGTGGTTCTGTCTGTCTGGATCACAGTCTGACCATTCCAAGAAGATAAATGTATAAAAGCTTAAAATGTGTGATAATAAACCCAGATGTTTTTCTTTTTCTGTGCAATATGGCAAGAATGCAAAACATTTACAGAAAGAGAAAAGCAGGTTAGCACATTGTTGATTGCACAAGAACAGTTAAGAAAGTCAGCAGGTAAGCCACAGTGCAAAGATGGAACAGAATCTGCGAGTGTTAGTCCTCTGATGTTAGGATCTCTTTCCAGCATAATGTCCCCAAACACTGCCAGAACTGAGGGGTGGAGCCAGTATTACTTGTGAACTGCAGTTGTATCTATTTCCTGTGTGCAGAGCTATTTCCTGTGTGCAGAGCTAGGGCTAGGGTCTGGAGCTCACAGACCCCTCGAGCCTGTTCACAAACCCTTCACACATAGGTCTACAAGCTAGGTAACAGGAAAAGGTCCTTGGAGCCTTGGTTGAAGAAAGAATAGTCTTTATTTAGCACACACACATCTAAGAGCTAGGCAGTTCAAAGAGAAACTGAGCAGCTGCCAGCAAAGTAAACATGTTCTATTTTTAGATGCGAGCTCTGCCAAGCCACTGCTTCACACACTGAAGAACACACAAGAACAGCAAGAAGCTAAAAGTACCCTGGTGACATGCACACTAAATCCACCACCACACAACTTGTTTACAAATAATGTGCTGCACCACCCCCAACTGGACCTGAGGTGAGGGGGCCTGACTAAACTACTCTATTTTCCTCACACATGGTTACATACAGGTCATACTCTACAAATTGGTATTTTATACTGTGCCTATGCCAGTAATCAATTAATTCTTTTCATTAAAATAATACATGCAGAATGTATGGTAGATTCCTTAAATTTTATACATATTTACTTTCTGTTAAAGGGAAAAGGAAAAAATTGTGTAAAAAAAAGGATAAAGCTATTCTTTAAGCACAAAAGAAAAGATAAATGGATATTTTCCTGCTAAAGGCAAAGACAAGCAAATCTTCTCAAGAAAATTGCCACCTACACAACAGGGAATTTATCTAACAAAAACAAAAGAAAAGCAGTTATAGAACCTCTTCTCTACCATCAGAAGTCATTTCACAGCAATAAATTTATTGTTTACAATAGACATACTTGTACAGTTAAAGATGAGAGAAAGGCTTAAGATATCAAATTAAACTGTACAATGAGACAAAACCTTGCCAAGAGAGAGGGTAAAAATTATGAAGTCCAGCATCAGTGCTCAGTTTAAATTATATGTTGGTGACATACCTATCCTGAGGACAATCAAGGGGAAAAATTGTCTAGATTTACCATGCAGGAGAGATTATTACTCTACTTGCCTTTGATAACCTGATTACATTTAGTTGTTTAGCAGTTTAGTATTGTGTTAAACTGCTTTACAACAGAGTTTTGTTTTTTCTTTTTTAAAAAATTAAATCCAGTAAGATGTACAGAAGACAACAAGGCAGTAAAAAGTCCTGCTTCCAATAGACAGAGATGAAAGATCAAATGAGGGGCCCCAGCAAAGTGGTTGCTAGCCCCTCTTCTCTGGGGCTGGGGTTCACTGGTTAGCTGGCCTCCCTGAGGAGTTGAGGGTTTGTGTTGTACACAAGACTTGGCAGCATTCAGATCCAGGCTTCCATTCTGAATGTTCTGATAGATTTTCTTGACAGCCTTAAATGTGGGGAAAATAGAATAGTCAGGCGCCCTGACTCAGGTCTGGTTGGGGGTGGTGCAGCACATTCTTTGTAAACAAATTGTGTGGGGGGTGGAGTTACTGCGCATGCCCGCCAATGTATCTTTTTAGTTTGTTGCTATCATGTGCTCTTCAGAGTTTCTGGAGCAGCAGCCTGAACTACTGGTTGGCAGAGAGCATGCATCTAAAAATAGAACATGTTTATTTTGCTGGCAGCTGCTCAGTTTTTCTTTGGACTTTGCCAGTAGCAGTTGCGTTTCTGAGTTTTCTCTTTGGGCTGCCTAGCTCTTAGATGTGTGTGTGCTCAATAAAGCTTACTATTCCTTCAACAAAGGCTCCAAGGAACTTTTTCTGGTTACCTAGCTCATAGACCTGCATGTGCAGGGTTTCTGACCCAGTCCGGACAATGGGCTTGAGGGGTCTATGAGCTCCAGACCCAGCCCTAGCTCTACACTTAAGGAAAGCATCTTCTGTGTTCTCTCCTGTTTTTTCACTTGCTTCAGGAACAACAAGCCATTTTCTTTAGTAATCTGTTTGGCTTCTTCATCTTGAGATACAGGTGCTCAGTTTCCCTGGGCTCAGATTACAGGGAATGGGTTACAGGATTACAGGCTGTGGGTTACAAGCCATTCCCAAGGTTTCAGGCCTCTTCTCTAGGCCCTCCCCAGAGGAAAGTTATTGTTGCTGGTTAGACCTATTTTTGGTACCAACTTGGGGAAAATGAGACCACAAGGGGCTGGCTTATGTAAATCCAGTATCTGGACAAGCTCAGTAGAGAATGGTTATATAACCCTGGTAGCTGAATGACCTTCCAGTTGGGGTGCTAAAGAGCGCAGAATATTCTTGAATATGTCTGGTATGTGTGATAGAATCTGACCAATGTGCATGCTCCAAAAGGAGACCAAATGAGCATGTGCAAGAGCATGTTACATAACTGGGATTTTCATCAGATAGCAAAACTATAGAAGCCAGTCCCAGCAGCAGGCGGGGCTGTTGTTACTCACTGTCCTGGAGCCAGCCCACTCTCTGCCTGCAGAGTATGTATTTCTTTTTGTATCAAACATACTTTCAGCAAGCAGCTGCTCATTTTCTTGAGCCAGCCTGCACTCTGTACTGAACTTTAAGTATCTATTTCTTACTTTTGTCAGTATCTGGAGCTATGCTGCACTTTCTCTGTGAGATCTGTGTCTCTTATTCATTATATTAAATGTGTTCTCATTTCCTACTGTGACTCTGCTCTTGAATTCTTTCCTGTGCCAGAGTCAAGAACTTGGTAAGAGGATGGGGTGGGTTGAGGATGGGGTGGGTTCAAGCCGCCTACTGGGCCCCAGAGACCCTTCCTCCGACATCATTATATAACATCTCTCTGTGTCTCCAAATCCGCTTTATTTCCTGTGAGAATTATTACAGTATTGGGGTTGATGAGATTCCTTGCATCTGTCAATCAGCTGCTAAAGGGGTTTGTGGGGAAAATGAGATAATTTAGTCAGGCTCCCTGGGCTCAGGTCTGGTTGGGGGTTGAGCAGCACATTTCTTGTAAACAAGTTGTGTGGGGGTGGAGTTAGTGCACATGTGCAACAATGTATCTTTTTAGTTTGTTGCTATTGTGCGTTCATTCCTGAGTTTGTGAAGCAGAGCTGGCTGGCAGAGCTCGCATCTAAAAATTGAGCATGTTTACTCTGCTAGCAGCTGCTCAGTTTTTCTTTTTGGACTTTGCCAGTGCAGTTGAGTTTCTGAGTTTCTCTTTGTACTGCCTAAGCTCATAGTGTTGTGTGTGCTGAATAAAGACTATTCCTTCTTCAACAAAGGCTCCAAGGACTTTTTTGCCAGTTACATAGCTCATAGACCTGCATGTGAAGGGTTTGTGAATGGGCTCAAGGGGTCTGTGAGCTCCAGACCCTAGCCCTAGCTCTACAGGGTTATAGGTACTCCTTCTAGTGATGTCATACACCATTAAGTGCTCCTGCAGTTTCTGTGTAGTAGTCTTGTGTAACAGCCCCAAACCACTCCTGTCCTGCTGTATCCCAAATCTGCAGTTTGATTTTTTTGACGATTAACTTCAATTATTCTTGTACCAAATTCAACATCAATTGTTTGAAGACAGACAGCTATAATTTTTTTTCCTGTAAACTGATGAAGCAAGCAAGATTTTCCTACTCCCATGTCCCCAATAATAATATATTTAAAGATGTAAGAGTAGTTGTATGGTGCAGTTGCCATGGTGGCACTGGGGGTTTGCTGGTGGCTGGGCAGCTTTCCGGGTGTGAGGGAGGCATCAGGATGAGGAAGAGGAGTGTGGATGTGGCAGGAGAGGGGGCCAGGGTAGTCAGCCCAGCCGAGGCCCTGGCAAGCAGGTGGGAAGACGTGCTGCGGCTGTAGCGGTGGCAGTGGTGACTGCTCCTGCGTCTCCCTCAGAGTCTTCCTTGGCTGGTCCAAGGGGGCGGTGCTCCCTGCACAGGGTATCCTGTCACTCTCACAATGGTCTGCTGGTATTTTGACTGACCTGTGCAGGCTGGGGAATAATGATCTTAGAGAAACCAACAGAGCGTTACAAACCTCATGTGGTAGTTTCCCTATTTCAATGAATGACTCCACACTTCTGTCTCTTCTTTTTTTAAAAAAAAAATTAATATAGAGTTTATAGTAGTTTTCTGAGGGAATGTTAGTTTGGTGAAAGTTATACTTATATTCCTTGAAGTTTCTATTACCTTCAAGTGTTACTTTTCGGTTAGGTAGTAATATAGGGAGGTAAAGAACAGAGACTCCTGTTAAGGAGAAGCAAGTTTCAGACACAAATGCAACCCATTGCCCTAGGATATGTATCAACGGACTCTCAATGCTTCATGCTGCTGAGAGTTTAGAGAAAAGAAATGTCCCCTGCAGGACAGTTGTCAAAGATTCAGTGATGAACAGTACCTTCAAGAAGTAGTAAGGGTGATTTGGGCTCTTTATGCAAATAATCAAAAACAAATAAACAAACAAAAAAACCCTATGAAGTTTTAAGGTATCATTACAGGCGTACATGACCATAAAAGATGGAAATCTATTGAATCTGACCTCTCTGAGATTATGTGTTATCTTAAGGCTTTCTAAAAATTTCACCTTTTATTTCAGGAAAAATACTAGTATTATGGTGCTGGGATATAGAGGACTGTACTCGGTTCTGGAGCAGGTGGGTAACTGCTCATATAATAAGTAACGTTCATTGGCCCAGTGTTTACCATGCTCAGTTCCAAAAGTAGGTTGTACATGGTCTACCTATTGATTCTCACAACCGCCTGTGAATTAGGGAATATTGTTTACTTCATTTGCAGGAATGGCCTCTGAGGCCTATTAAGTTTCACATATTTGCTCAAAGCACACGAGTATGTAAAAACATCTGTACTCGGATTAGTCCATGAAAGTCCCTGTTCCTAACTGTGATCTTAGACACTGTTAATAATTACTCAAATAAGGTAATTAAGAAGTAAATATGAAAGCATCTCTCTCCATTGCATGTAATTTCATTCCTTCCCAACAGTTTTAGTGCTTGGTATATATTCGCTAAATTAAAAAACATGTCAGCTGGTTTGGAAGGTTTACTTCTTGCTGGGTGAAACTTAGGTTCTCCCCATCATGAGGCCATGACTCAGGGCAGGACGGCAAGACCTTCCAGGTTTACACCTGCCTTTAGGCCCAAAGACTGCTGGACACAGATGCTGAGACAATCCATTTCTGATAGGTGAACCCCATCCCTCTTAAGTCACAATTTAGAAGATGGTTTAAAGCTTCCCTTTCCTTATCGACCTGGAGAATTCCTAGTCTGTTTACACTGGTGGACTCACAGCAATCCCTTACAAATTTTCTCCTCCCTTTGTTTTTAGGTCCTAGGTCTTGTGGTAGTTTCAGTTCCTCTCCTCAGGAGGTGGTTAGGGAAGTTTGCCTCTGAGCCTGAGTGTGGATGACAGAACTGACCTTGGCAAGTAATGGGGGTACCTGCAGAGTGTGCAGCTGGAGATGTGGGGTGTCAATCAGAGGGTCCCCCATCCCCTTCCTGCCCTCACCTCAGGGGCTACTCATGAGGTCCATTCCCCTGCAATGATGGCTGCTGGTGTCAGTGCAGGTACATGGAGGTATTGGCTAGTGTTTGCTTAGAGGAAAGGGAACTAGTAGCTCTGAGAGAGGGTCAAAGAGGGCTGGGATTGCAAACCTCCAACAATTTCAACAAAGATCCTGCCAGCTGACTGTGTGTCTCTTCAAGAGGAGGGTCTGAAGGGCACCACTTCCTCTCACAATAAGTATGATGTGTTTCATTTTGTTTCATCCCCCAAGTGATTCTGGGGGGTTTCTTTGGAAGGCTCAACACTGGCAGGGCTGGTGACTCTGGAATAGTGAGTTGGTCCCAGGGAAGAGTGCAATGCATGTTTTGGCTGTAAGCAAAATGTGACACTTATCAGGAATTTCCTGTCATAGACAATCCTAGTACCCAACTGGGGATGATATAGAAAAATAGATACATAGATGTCGCCATGGCCATCAGGAGTCAGCATGGTCCAGGCTACAGTTGCTGTCCCCCAATATTCTCTTTTTAAATTGTAACATAGTTGATTATACATATGTGTTGTCCCCCCAATGTTCCCCCATGCACTGCACCCACATCCTTGCTTTACTTTACCTGTAAGTCTGTGTGTCTTGCACCAACTCTCAGGTTTGGGTCCCACCACAAGTCTCCAGATTTCTAACCTTATATAAAAGAGACATTTCCCCCACACACACACTTCTCACACAATACCATTTACAATGGTTCAAAAATGAGTTATTTGGGTATATATCCAATAAAACATGCACACAATGTGTACACTGAAAACTACAAATCACTGATGCAAGGAATCAAAGAAGCTCTAAATAAATGAAGATACCTTGTTTGTGGCAGAGGTGCTCAACATACTGAAGATGCCAGTTCTCCCCAAATTGATATACAGGTTTAACAATTCCTATTAAGATTTCACTAAGTTTTTTTTTTAGGTATAGCCAAGATTATTCTAAAATTTATATGGAAATGCAAAGGACCTAGAATATCTAAAACAATGTTGAAAAAGAAGAATAAAGAGAAAGAAATCAGTCTACCTGATGTCAAGACTCATTATAAAACTATAGTTGTCACGATTGTGTGATATGGGGTGGAGGGATAGACATATAGATCAGTGGAACAGAATAACGAACCCAGAAAGAATCCCACACAAGTAAGCTAACTGGTTTTTGACCAAGTTACAAAAGCAATTCAATGGAAGGAGAATAAATAATCTTTTTAGCAAGTAGTGGTGCATCAATTGGATATGAATAGAAAAAAAAAAAAAGAACGTCAACCTTAAACTTACACCTTACACAGAAATTACAATGGAACATAGTCTTACATGTATTACATAAAATGATACAGCTTTTAAAAGGTAACATGGAAACTATCTTTGGGACATAGGCCTTGGTGACAAGTTCTTAGATGTTACACTAAAGCACAATCCACACAAGAAAAAGAATCAATAAATTGGACTTTGTAAAAAATTTGCTCTGTGAAAGACCCCGTAAAGAGGTTGAAAAGATAAGCTATAGTCTGGGAGAAAATATTGGCAAACCATGTGTATAACAAAGGACTCATGTCTAAAATACTATATTTGAATAACACTCAAAACTCAAAAGAAAAAAAGAAACAATCCTATCAGAAAATGAGCATAAGACACAAGCAGTTATTTCACTGAAGAGGATATAGAGATGGCAAGAAAGCACGTAAAAAGATGTTTATTATCATTAGTGATTAGAAAAATACAAATTAAGACAATGAGATATCAGTATACATCTATCAGAACAGCTAAAATAAGCACTAAGTTATGACAGGGTGCAGAGAAACTGGATCTCTTAAACATTGCTGGTGGGAATCCAAATAATACAATAATTCTGGAAAATAATTTGGCAGTTTCATAAAAACAAACCAACAAACAAACCCCAAGCCACACACACACATACACACAGACCCTGACCATACAACCCAGTGATTGAACTCCTGCGCTTTTATCTCAGAGGACTGAAAACCTATGTCCACACAAAAATGTATACACGACTGTTCATAGTAGCTTTCCTTACAACAGTCAAAAATGGTAGACAGCCCAAATGTCCCTAAATAGGTGCCACTGAATGCTATTCTATAATAAAAAAAGAATGAACTGTTTATGTAACACTTTGGATGGATCTCAAAGGCATTGTGCTGAGTGAAAAAAATGTCCAATATCAAAATGTCATGTGCTGTATGATTTCATTTATATAACATTCTCAAAATGACAAAATTACAGAGATGTAGAGCAGATTGCTGGTCTCCAGGGGTTGGAAATATTGAAGAGTGGGTGAGAATGGGAGAGAAGTGGGTGTGACTATAAAGGATTAGCAAGATCTCTGGAGTGATGGAACAGTTCTATATCTTGGTTGAAGTGATGATAACACAAATCTACATAGGTGACAAAATGACAAAGAATCAAGCACGCACTGTACTAATGTAAAATTCTTCAGTTTGAAATTGTGCTATAATGGTGTAAGATATAACCATTGGAAGAAGTTAAGTGAAGGGGACAGAGAATCTCTTTGTACCACCCTTGTAACTTCTGGTGAATCAATCTGTAATAATTTCAAAATAAAAAGTTAAAAAATAAATGAAGCATATTTAGAAAGTTTGAATATATATTTTAAATCTAGGTGACAGGTACTTAAGGGTTCATTATACATTCTCACTAATTTTATGTACATTGGGAAATTCCCAGAATAAATATTTTTTAAAAAATCCAAGGAATGGGCCAGACTTAGGGGAGGAGGAGAGGGTGGCTTTACTCTTAGAGCCACCAGGGGCAGTGTGGGTCAACAGCCGGGTTTGGGGGAGTCCCCTCTAGTCACTTCCCATATTCTGATCACATGATATAATCTAGCAGCTCATCTGGAATCCAAAATGACTTCCTCCTGGGCCTGACTTCAGGGGTCATCTCAGAGTCCTTCTAAGTAACATGAGCACATGGTGGCTAGGGGTCAAATCCAGATGTCTCTACTACAAGTAGCAAAAGCTTAGAAGTGTCAAATGCCCATTTGCTAACACTATTCAGTGGTAACTGCACCTGTGTTAGGGATCGTGCCAGCAATTAGGGTTATTGGGCCATATTGCTGTGTGTATATACACACACACATTCTGCCTCTCTAAGGTTAGTAGAAAAATTTAAATGTCCTTCCAAGTTTATCCATGCTGTTACAAATGGCAGGATTTCCTTCTTTTTAAAGGCTGAACAATACTCCATTGTATGAATGGCCACATTTTCTTTACCCATTCATTCCTCGATGGACATTTAGGTTTGTTAAAACAAAAACTTTAGATAAATGAAATTTATCAGAGTTTAATTGAGCAAAGAACAGTCTGTCAATTAGACAGGCCCCAGAACCAGAATAGATTCAGAGTGACTCTATGTATTTGGGTAAGATTTACAGACAGAAAAAGGAAAGTGGCCTACAGAAAATGGAAGTGAGGTACAGAACAGCTGGATTGGTTACAGCTGGGCATTCGCCTTACTTGAACATGGTTTGAACAGTAGGCTTCCAGTAATTGGATGAAACTTGGCTACTTGTTACAAGAGTAGGTTTACACCTGAAGTTAGGTTACAAGAGTAGGTTACAGTCTGTTTACACATCAAGTTAGGTTACAGTTCATATGTCTGAAGAAACCTTTAGGCCAAACTTAATTTAACAATTCCCCACTTTTGGTCAACCTCTCTAAATTGATATCCCTTTCTGCCACCATCGTAAATGGACTTATTTGGTCTCAAATCCCACTGGGAAATGGGATTTATAGGTGGAATCAAGGAAACAGGACAATAGAAAAAAACCTGATCAATATCAGGTTACTTTTTCCTAAGGGTTAGAGCAGAAGGTATTTTGTTGTTATGCTGGAACCTTCAGTTTTCAGGAGAGAGAGAGAGAGAGAGGAGAGAGAGAGAGAGAGAGAGAGAGAGAGAAATCTAGTCTGTTTTGAGATCTATCTGCTTCCTTAAAGTTTCAGTTTGATTATGTGGCACTTAACATGAATGACTCCATTTTGGTTTGGTCTTGTCTGTTGGGGACTGATGCAGAAGCTCAGTCCAAAACAAAGGCCTCCCATAATTTTGTTTAACAATTCCCCCTTTTTGATGAGGTTCTCACCCAAGTATGACCAAAACTTAGGGCACCAGCTGTACTCTCAGTTACCATCGCTTTGGGCTTCCAGTCTCAACACATCTTTCATAGGTTACGGTGTCCTCATGATTATACATTTATTTGATTTTTTGTCATTCCAGTCAAAGAGAGATCGTTTGATGTTCACAGATGGCTGCACACAAACATTTAAAACTTTTGAGAGAATGCAGTGCACCAGGGAGATTATTATTACGACTATCAGGAGAATAATACCGAAAGTTTGGAGTATGCTCCTTAGCCATGGTCCCCATGAACCAAACCATCTAATAGATCAAATGATGAGGCAGACAAAGATTCTACCCATTCTGATCAAACAGCCTGTTTGTTAATTCCCTGTAACTGAGTTTCCATAATTCTAGAGGTATTTTCCCATGTGCAACAAGAAGTGTCAGCAGCTGCACAGATTTTTCCCTTTTCAGCCAGTAGATAATTGAGAGCAATTCTATTATCTAGTAAAACTTTAGCAAGAGAATTTAAAGAAGTCTGGTGTGCAACTATAGCTTTTGCAGTAGTATCTGCTATAGAGACTATTGTAAGGGATAGTTTTCTAATTATTGCCTCATTTACATTTATTCCAAGCCATGAAAAAAACCTTACAAATGATGTCCATGTATGAGATTGGCTGCTAAACCCTCTACAAATAAAAGTATACCTTATAGGTATACACAAGGACCTTTTTCTAGTTCTATTGTTTATGGATACGTTACTTAAAATGGTAAAATAAGCAGTTGCTAGCCAAAGTCCGAGGCAAAGTTAATACAGGTTAAAAGAGCACTATAGTACCCTAGTGCATAAATCAATTTGCAAGAAATTCCTTTTAGGCTTTTGGTACTAACCCTGTCTTGTGATATACTTGTTGGTCCTGGTTCTTGTACCAATTACTGGGTTAAATCAAAATAGGGTTCAGAAATTTTACCATTAGTACAATTTGAACAGTTACATTAGGTATATTGCCAAAGTTACTCATTGGGTAAACCAAAGGATGCCCCAGGTCATGCAAAGATCTGTCTTTGGCATGACAGATTCAACACTCTGTCTAGTTACCAACAGAAGCTACTGACTGTAAAATTCTAATTACAGCATTATTCTGCTAAAAGAAAGAGGAAGTCAAATGAAAAAAAATAAGAGTAGAGTTTCATAATGGTAGAGGAGTCTTGATACATGATCTTGGAAAGGCTGCCCAAATCTAGGATGCTGTCCGCTTCTGAGGAGAAACTGCCCTGGTTAGCTTTATCTTAAGGTCTCCAACAGGTGTAAAGTTTCAAGACACTCAAGGGGCTCTCTTGAGTTGTGAGATGTGGTCCCAAATTAAAGGTCCCAAAGTTTTGCTGCAGTTTGGGTGGCAAGGGCAGTCTTTCTTGGATGCCATTTCCAAAAGATCCAATCTCCAGGATCTAAATCATGAAGGATTTGATCACACTCAGTCAGTGAACCATGAAAAGCTTCCTCTACCTGATAAGAATGCACTTTGGCATAATTCATTAAAGCTTTGCATCATTTAGTCATATCACAGTTTAGGAGAGTAGAAGATGCATGAGATTCTGTTACTAGGAGCATAAGCCTTCCAGTGAATATTTCATAAGGGGTCAACTTATGTTTGTCACTGGAAGTAGATCTGATTGTCATCAATCTATAATACCTTTGGCCAAGGCAATCCAGTCAATTCAATTAGCTTGGCTTAATGCTATTGTATCTGTAATACCTCATTTAACTGTTTTATAACTTGTCCAGTGAAGCAAATACCTCTATCACTGGAGATTTCTCCAGAAACGTCCCATGAGAGAAACACATTTTCTAATAACCTTTTAGCTACTGTTACAGCATAGGCCTTCCTGCGTGGAGAAGCTTCTGTACAAACAGAAGACACGTATTGACAATGGCAGTTGAATGAAATCCCTCCATAAATATTCGAATGGTCCATCAGGTAGCAGAAATGTACCTGAAGTTTTGATTGTCTTCTCAGGATTATGGGTTCAACAAACCAAATATTGGTCATAAACTATTTCAGCAATTTTAGAACAGTCACCACACCAATTTTGTCCCAGTAATCTGGATCAACCTCCCTCTGCTGGCTCAAAGACAGACAGGTTACTAATTGATATGTAAAGTTCCTAAAGGGCGTTTCAAGATGGCGGTGGCTGCGGTGGTTGGCGCGGAGTAGCTGAGGTGGAAAAGGCGGCCACTGGGCCTCAGGCAGCCGGGAAACTTGTGGACCTTCCTCTTGCCATCTCTTAAGGGAGGACCGCTGCTGCTGGCCGGTCGTGGGGGGTGACCGCCACTTTGCCCTCGGCAGGAGAGGCTGCCTCATTTACAGGCAACAGCTTTGAAGTGTGAAGCAGGAAAAGAACTGTTTCTTAGCTGCAAAAGTGAGTCTCTAAACAGGGAACACGGCGCCAGGGCTGCTGTGGATGCAGACAGGATCCCGGAGGCCGGGGCCGCGCTGAAGGCGGCCAGCTGCCCTATTCAGGATTCGAGGTTTTAGGCTGGCATTAAAGAAGATTCCTGGGAGCGCCCGAGCCACGCCGCGACTGAACAGCCCGAGGTGACAGCGGCCGAGAATGGGGAAGGCGGCAAACCAGAGGCAGAGAGTGAGCGCCCGACCTGGCACAACCCTGTGAGTGACCCCTGGACCAGCCCTGTTTGGGGGGCTGACGGCCACCCGGCTCCCACCTGCATCACCAGGTCACTCACTGCCCGGGGCTGCCTCCATTTTCCCAGGTGCTCGCAGCTCCGCCTGGCTCGGCCCTCACTGAGCCTTCCCACTTGCTTGGCCCGGCCTGGGGCTTTCCGGAGCCTGCGGGCCGGCCTCCCCTCACACTCCCTCCGTGGTTCTCTGGCGGGCTGGTGGCGGGGGCGTCCCCGGCCAGTGTCGGGAGGGCAAAGAAGTACGGGCGGGCCGACTGTCACTCCACCACACCCTGGACTCCGGCCCCCAGTAAACTTCCTGTTACTGGGAGGCAGTTACCATCTCTGTGGCCACCAGTTCAGAAAAAAGCCTAACGAATTTCTAGTTGGGAATAGTGCGGTAGGAGAGTTCTCAGTTCCGCTTGAACCTGCCGGAGAGCAGGCTGCAGGCGGGCGCTAGACTCGGTTTATACCGGGGGGATACAAAGGTGAACAAGACCCGAGAAAGATCTACATAGTGCTACAAAGGCACCGAGAGCGACCGGTCGTCTGTGCCTAGCAGAAACCTGGTAGACTTCCTGGGCGAGGCGGTGCTGAGCAGGGTCTTGAAGGCCCAGCTGATAGACGAGGGTTGCAGAAGACACGACCCAGCCCAGCACAGTGCGCACAGAGTGGGGAGACATGGGGCCAGGGAGGCGGAGACTCGACAGAAACCACACACCCTGTGGGGTCGCCACTGCACAATCCAACAGCCTGGGCCAGAGCACACGGAACAGGGAGAAGTCCTGCACAGGAAGTGAAAGCTCAACAGCGATCACACACCCTGTGGTACGTGATCTACCAGCCCAGCAGAGTCCAAGCTGACCAGAAAGGTGGCTCCCCGGAGAAGCCCAAGACCCGAGGCAACCACACACACAAGGCACTAGAGGCCAACTGAGCAGTCACGGAGGGAGCCATACGAAATTGGCAACCAAAGCAACATCCTAGTTAGTTATTAGTCTCAAACTGGTGGACTGTGAAACCCCCTGCCACAATGAATAAACATCAAAAAAAAAAGATACCAGAAATACAAAAAATAAAGAAAGTACACCACCAAAACTTAATAAATCTCATACTCTAGATCCTATAGAACAAGAAGCCCTTGAAATGACTGACAAGGAATTTCGAGTGATAATTTGAAGGAAACTGAATGAAAAACAAGAAAACACAGCTAGACATCATGAGGAAATGAGGAAAAGTATACAGGATCTGAAAGAGGAAATGTACAAAGAAATCAATGTCCTGAAAAAAAATGTAGCAGAACTTGCTGAACTGAAGAAGTTATTCAGTGAAATAAAAAACAAAACGGAGAGTTTAACCAGCAGGCTTGTCGAAGTTGAAGAGAGACCCTCCGAACTTCAAGATGGGCTATTTGAAATAACACAAGCAGACAAAAAGAAAGAAAAAAGAATCAAGGACATTGAAGAAAACCTGAGAGAGATATCAGACAACCTTAAGCGCTCAAATATCCGAGTCATGGGTATTTCAGAAGGGGAGGAAAATGGAGATTCCATTGAAAACATATTCAAAAAAATAGTGGCAGAAAACTTCCCAGGTATAGGAAAAATCACAGATCTTCAGGTCCAGGAAGCTCAACGATCTCCAAATGTATTCACCCAAAAAGGCCTTCTCCAAGACATGTTATAGTCAAATTGGCAAAACTCAGAGACAAAGAGAGACTCTTAAAAGCTGCAAGAGAGAAGCGTCAAATCACCTATAAGGGAGCCCCAATCAGGGTAACATCAGACTTTTCATCACAAACCCTAAAGGCTAGAAAGGAATGGGATGATATTTTCAAAATACTAAAAGACAAAGATTGCCAGCCAAGAATACTCTACCCTGCAAGGCTATCCTTCCGAAATGAAGGGAAAATAGTATATTTCTCAGACAAACAAAAACTGCGGGAGTTCACTGCCACACGACCACCCTTACAAGAAATCCTCAAGGGAGTACTGGGTTTGGTTCCTGAAAAATAACTACCACTGCCATAAAAACCCAAGAAAAATCAATACCCACTAGTATAATAAAAATGGCATTCATGAAGAGAAAACAAGCAAACAAAAACGCTATCTACAACCTAAGGAACCAACAAACTCAGAAACCAAAAAGTAAATCAGAAAGCAAGGAACAAAAGACACCTAAGACAACCAAACAACCAATAAAATGCTAGGAATAAATCAACACCTTTCAATAACAACTCTTAATGTAAAAGGCTTAAATTCCCCAATCAAAAGACACATGGCTGACTGGATCAAAAAAAGGAGGACCCAACTATATGCACGGGCAACCAAAGGAAAAATAAACAAATGGGATTATATCAAACTAAAAAGCTTCTGCACAGCAAAAGAAACAATTAACAGAGTTAAAAGACAACCAACAGAGTGGGAGAAAATATTTGTAAAATATACATCTGACAAAGGATTAATATCCAGAATATATAAGGAGCTCAAATAACTTTACAAGAAGAAAACAAGCAACCCAATTAAAAAATGGGCAAAAGAGCTAAGTAGGCATTTCTCTAGAAGATATACAAATGGCCAACAGACATATGAAAAAATGCTCAACATCACTCAGCATCCAGGAAATGCAAATCAAAACCACATTGAGATACCATCTAACCCCAGTTAGGATGGCTAAAATCCAAAAGACTCTGAACGATAAATGCTGGCGAGGTTGCGGAGAAAAAGGAACTCTCATCCATTGTTGGTGGGACTGCAAAATGGTGCAGCCTCTATGGAAAATGGTATGGAGGTTCCTCAAACAATTGCAGATAGATCTACCATACAACCCAGCTATCCCACTGTTGGGAATATACCCAGAGGAATGGAAATCATCAAGTCGAAAGTATACCTGTTCCCCAATGTTCATCGCTGCACTCTTTACAATAGCCAAGAGTTGGAACCAGCCCAAATGCCCATCATCAGATGAGTGGATACGGAAAATGTGGTACATCTACACAATGGAATACTACTCAGCTATAAAAACGAATGAAATACTGCCATTTGCAACAACATGGATGGACCTTGAGAGAATTATATTAAGTGAAACAAGTCAGGCACAGAAAGAGAAATACCACGTTCTCACTTATTGGTGGGAGCTAAAAATTAATATATAAATTCACACACACACACACACACACACTCACACACACACACACACACACACACACAAAACCGGGGGGGGGAAGAAGACATAACAACCACAATTACTTGAAGTTGATACGACAAGCAAACAGAAAGGACATTGTTGGGGGGCAGTGGGGGAGGGAGAAGGGAGGGAGGTTTTGGTGATGGGGAGCAATAATCAGCCAAAATGTATATCGACAAAATAAAATTAAAAAATAAAATAAAATAAAATAAAAGCTGTGAACTCCACCCTATATTTGTATCATAAAAAAAATAAATAAAAAAATAAAGTTACTAAAAAGCTGCTGGAGGGAGAAGGAATGTTTGCTAAATCAAGCCTTTGTTAGTGGATCACTTTATTGTCTAAATAGAATGTCATCTGACTTGTTTTTACTGAATGTTACCATCTTCTATTGTAAAAACTTGTTAAACTGTACTTAGCAAAACCCCACCTATGTCTCTTCCTGTAACTTCTTGGTCTGGAGAATAAATGCAGGAAGAGAACCCCAATTCACGCTTAATTTCCCAAAATGGAAGAAATGCCTCATGCTTGAGGAAGTTCTGGGATATTAACCCCTTTCTGGGGCTTCTCACTGCTCAAAAGAGATGGGCTTTGAGTAATCTTTGGCGGCTCCGTCACCCAGGGGAAAAGGGGTGACAAATACGTGGGAGGCAAAGCAACACATTGTTTAGCCAAGACAAGGTGTGCACATATATTTGAAATTTTTGTACAATGCATATGGAAATATAATAGATCCATCTTCTATACAAGATAATACTATTTAGCCATAAAAATATATGGAGAACTGATGCATATTCCAACATGGATGGACCTTGAAAAATCATGCTTAGTGAAAGGAACCAAACAAAAATGGCTAGCTATTGCACGATTGTATAAGAAATATCCAGAATAGGTAAATTCATAAAGGCAGAAAGGATAGAGATTATCCTCAAAGTCTGCCATGTTGATGGTGAGAGGGATGACATTGAGAATGGGAAACACAGGAAACTATTTCAAACATAAAGAAACAGGAGGTGCCTCCTGAATAGAGACACGGTTTGCTGACTTCTCAGTGATGTGAAGACATCTACTAGGTGCAGCTGAGATCTGTAAAAATTGCCCTTTCTTATTGGTAAAACACAATGGAAATAAGAATGATGGGCTCGCTCATGTTCTGAAGTCACTTGTTATAATCATATTGTTTCTGTTTCGGGCTCTGATAACAGCCCCTTTCCCCACCCCAGCTTTCCCATCATCCCTCTGAGCATCAGCGGGTGATGAGGGGACAGCACAACCAAGTACACATCTGGGGGACCCTCACGGGAGTCAGCAGGTCTGTGTCCTGGTGGTGTCAAGGGACATGGGGCCAGCAGGGGGCGATGTGGGGCTGTCTGAGAGGATGAATGTGTCTGGCCCTGCCAGCTGGGAAACCCCTCAGGAGGTGGGAGGGAGCTGAGCAAACAGATGTGACGTGATGTGACCGCAGTTGTCAGCACCTCCCGGGACACACAGGCCATCGGGGGCCAGGCTGTCTCACCCCAGGGGGCCTGGTTCGGTGAAATCCTCATCCTCCCTGTTCTCCTCCAGGCAGCAGAGACTTTGCCCAGGGCTGAGGGGCGCTGGAGGTGGTCAGGGTGCAGGGATGTATGTGAATGTAGAAACTCCTCCCTAATGGAACTTGTAGAGACTAAAAGGGAATTAGGGGACCCCAATGTCCATGCTGGAGTCTTGGGATGTGGATCTCCTGAGCACCTGCACTGTGACCTGGGTCCCTCTCCTCATTGTCCTCCTCATTCACTGCCCAGGTGAGACCAACCTGCTCCGGGTGGAAGGCTCCATGGGGGCCTTAGCCCACCTCTGCTCCACTCCTTCACTTAATTGGCTCATTGTTCTCCCTGTCTCTGCCTCTTCCAGTGTCTGTGGCCCAGGTAGGGCTGAATCAGCCTCCCTCCATAACCATGTCTCCAGGTCAGATTGTCACAGACACCTGCAATGGGAACAACAACAATGCTGTCAACCTGAGCACAGCACCTGCAGAAGCACCCGGGACATGTTCCCAAAGTCCTGACCCACAGGAATAAGTGACCCTCAGGAATCTCATAAACATTTCCTGGCTCCAGGTCAGGCAACTTGGCCTCCCTGAGCACTTTTTGGCTACAACCTGGGAACAAGGCTGGTTATCACTAATTAGCAAAGAGCAGGACAAAATTGATGCTTGCATTGTGTTGGAAGCCTATGGAGAAATCAGACAAAAACCACGAGCTTCCTCCTGCCTAGTCACTACCCCAAGCACAGTGGTACGATGGACCTGTCAGAGGATGTAGGCTGGGCTCATGATGGGAAATACTGGGGGTTTGAAGGGGCTCTTAA
Source organism: Cynocephalus volans (assembly GCF_027409185.1). Classification (NCBI taxonomy): domain Eukaryota; kingdom Metazoa; phylum Chordata; class Mammalia; order Dermoptera; family Cynocephalidae; genus Cynocephalus; species Cynocephalus volans. The sequence goes on from NC_084461.1 coordinate 206,680,602, forward strand.
CTAAAGGGTCTCTTTTTAGTTGGGACTGCTAACAAAACAATAAATCTAGTTAGGCATGATTAGAATTACTCATTTTGCAGATATTTATATCCAGCCTAATTCTAAGTGTGCTTGAATCTGTTTGATTATAGGCATTACATATACTGATTGACAAAGATAATGAAAAACAGACAGGCTAGATACGTTTACCTAACCTTTGATTTATTTTCATAAAAGATTTGATAAAAAGTAATGCCTGGAATTACTAAAGGACTATTCGCTTACTCGTCTTTTTCCTAACAATCTTCTAATTTCATGTAATGATCGATCACGTGGATTATCCATCATTAAAGTGTAGATTGGCTCCTTTGTGTTGTCATTAGCACTAAAAGAATGATGCCTGTTGCCAAACTCAGGTCTGGGTGTCCGCCCCACTGAGAAGGAAAGAAAAAAAAACTGAGAAGTCAAATGGTTAGTGTTAAAAAAGCAGATGTATCTAGCTGAAGGAGATGGTAGACTATCCCAACTCAAAGATTTAGACTTTCTGAGGGGTTTTTAAAGGAGGGGTTGAGGGAATGGAATGTGGAAGGTGAAAAGCAGGAGAGAAGGAGATGTGAGTTATGAGGGGTCCTTGTCTATGGGTGAGGTACAAGGTCTCATCAAGGCCGCGTGTGCTTTCTGTTCTCATCTTTGCTGTTATCTCAGGACCCTGCAAGATTTTGATTTGCGCTGGTGTCCTTGGCTGGTGCCCAAGGCCAGCTTCCAGTCATTTGACCATGATCATTTCTGAAAACTTGACAAGTTTCAAAGAAAGAACTGTTAGTTTTGCAAAGTACGAACTAGCTTCTTGGCCTTGTTTTCCCACTTAGTGAGAAAGATAAGAAAGTCAGGGGATGGGAAGAAAGAGTGGAGAGAAAAAAAACTGTCCTTTTAAAATCCAACCCCCACCCCCCCAGCCCAGGCAGTTTTAGGTCCCAACATGGGCTCACTCCTGCTCACTCCAACACCCCAACACAATTTCCTTCCTTAATTTCCAGTTCGCATCTTCTCAATTGTGGCTCTACAGCCTCATCTCACCGGTTCCTACCAATCCCTAAACTCAAGTCTACGAGGAGAATTAAAGGTGCCCATGGTGACACATATGGAGTTAACTCCCCACAGAGGGTCTGTGCTTGACAGGGATTTGGGGCACAGAAGCCTGACCCTGAGGGGTGATATCGAATATGTCACTTTTATTAGTAATAAAAATGAGCTAGAAGGAAGGATGAGAGAAGAATGCTCCAGGTTTGGTAACAACATTTACCAAGAAGAGAAGAGAAGAAAATTTGGTTGTTCATCACAGCAATTGAAATAAGTTTCATTTGGCCTAAGCATGGCAGATCTCAGGGCTCAGGACAGGGGAAGCCACTCTAGATGCATCTGGATGAGAGAAAGGGAGGACGTGTGCAGATCATTAAGATGCCACCTCCAGGAAGTGAGCACTCCACTGCAGAGGCCACGTGCAGTCACCGAAACATCCTCGTCTGGCATTTATGATGAGCTCTCCAGCTGCAGAGTGGAGAATGGATTGAAGGGTAAACTGAGGCAACACCTGAGACAGAGAGACTAGGTGACAGAGGCAACACTTAATGGGGAAACAACAATGTCTTTTGCTAGGTTAGTGAAACTGAAGAAGGAAAACGAGCAATTTAAGATCAACACAGAGGTATAATGGGCAAGATTCGAAGATTGAGTGTCTTTTGTGATTAAGGAAAAGACAAAAATCTGTGATGACTTCCATGTGTCTGGCGGAACATTTGGATGGATTCTTTACCCATCTGAAAGGTGGGCACTGGAAACAGTCCCATACCTAGGCCGAATCCCAATGTGGGGACAAAATAGCTCCTGAGTCCCAAGCATTACACCAACTAGAAACAAACAAAAACAATCCTAATGAAAGAAACTCGACCTCTCTGACTCCTTGACCAGGAGGCTGGCCTTCAGGACGACCGGACCAGATCACTCACATCTTCTCCCTTAACACCATCATTATGACCAGAGAAGGCTTGTCTGATTGGTTTGAGAAACACAGGGGCCATCCCTGTTTGATGTTGGGGTCGAACACTAACAACATGCTGGAAGATTTAGGCTCCACCGAGGAGCGGAAAAAACAGGAGGTTTGCTAAGTGGTCCCAACATGTGCCTCAATTTTCACTCCACCCTCATTGTTAGTTCATGTTGGCTCATGGCCTGTGAATGTTGGGAGATGAGCAGGGGACAGGGGCCAAGTAGTTCTACTCTTACAAAGCTAAAGCTTCGACTTTCTCACCTTTCTAACGTCCGTGCAACAAATCAATCCAAGGCCAACTAACACCCTCTCCCAGCTATGAGACACTGATTTGAAATTCTGTAGTCTCAGGAGAGGTAAAAAACAGAAAAAAAAAAAATTCACGATGGCCTTTTCTTCCCAGTCGTAATAAGGAAGATAGAGAAGGCTGAAGAAACCAGTGACATCACTGCCCCCCATCACCTGTGTGTCTCCTCCACCTGTCCCCCCTCAGGTGAGGACAGACCCAGGGACTTAGCACCAGCACCTCTCCCTCTGACATACCCCTTGCGGGACTCCCTACTGCTCTCATCCCAACACGACTACTCCCCAGGTCACCTCTGCTGAGAGTCTCCCCCTCATGGGGTCCTGGTCACAGTGGTGCTATCTCAGTCACCCTCCTCTTCTGTGTTCTGGGGGCTGGGATCAGAGTTAGCCTGGCTCTGAGTGAGCTGTGACTCTATCTCTTAAGGGCACAATGCCAAACATTAAGAGCCCTGGTTGGACTTTCCTGTTTCCCCACCTTGAACTCTCCTTCTCAGTGTCCTCCATGGGGTGCTCTGTCACTACCCAGTCATGAGTTATATTCTCAGTGCCAGGGCCACTTCATTTCTTAAATAATTCACTCTTAGTTTGGCATCTCCTTTCCCAACTCATAGGCTGATGACCCCAATAATTCATCTATAGTCCACTGTCCTATAACAAGCAGAGAAAAAAGACTCAACAAAAGTAATATCTTTTTATTTCTTGAGAATCACTCCAGGATCCAAGAAGAGAAATCACTGAGCTTAAATAGAGGCCACTCATAGATAGGGAAAGGGGATGTCTTTGGGCATCTCAATGGATAACCTACTAAGGTATAAGAGTATAATTTTTAAAATGATAAGCATATTATTTTCATAAAATAGAGAATGAACATGTGTCAAATATTTTATTCTACTGATAGGTCAATAAGACCAGTAAGATGGTAAATCTTTGCCAATGAACATTTTAAAAACACATTATTTATAATCTCACTCCTCAGTATAAAACTTTTGTTTTCCTTAACCCACCATTCGGAGTGCTTGAACCTGACAGATCAGGATGATATGGGACCTGGGCAATGGACAGAAGAGTGGGAAGGCAGGGCTGCCCCAGAGGATGTCTGGTCACCAGGTCACAGGATGGTGTGTCTAGGTCTGGACACCAGGGGGTGTGCGGGAGCCATTCCTGAGGAGTCCGGAGGTGATCAGAGTTGAAACCAGCCTCCTGGCCCTGCCTGGTGCCATCTGCTCAGGGCTCACTGCTGTGACCTCCCCACCCCCTGGGCCCACATGGCCCTATCCATGCCCAAGCCCCAACATCCTCAGACACAGAGGCCTGACTCAGGGCTCAGTGTGGTGTCAAAGAGCTGGGGGGAGGGAGGGTCTCATTTGCATGAACGGACCCTCCCCCTGTCAGAGTATGAAGAGGGGAAGCGAGAGATGTGGGGAAGCTCTGCTTCAGCTGTGGGGCCACAGAGACAGGACTCGGGGACAATCTCCACCATGGCCTGGTCCCCTCTCCTCCTCACCCTCCTTGCTCACTGCACAGGTGACTATCTACTGGGCCAGGGAAAGGACCTTGGGAAGACCATGGGGCCCTGCTGTCTCCTCTTGTCTCTGGACCAGAATCACCATGTCTGTGTCTCTCCCACTTCCAGGGTCCTGGGCCCAGTCTGTGCTGACTCAGCCACCCTCAGCGTCTGGGGCCCTGGGCCAGAGGGTCACCATCTCCTGCACCGGCAGCAGCTCCAACATTGGTACGTATGATGTGCACTGGTACCAGCAGCTTTCAGGAAAGGCCCCCAAACTCCTCATCTATGAAGACAGCAAACGGCCCTCGGGGATCCCTGATCGCTTCTCTGGCTCCAAGTCTGGCAGTTCGGCCTCCCTGACCATCACTGGGCTCCAGCCTGACGACGAGGCTGATTATTACTGTCAGTCCTATGACAGCAGCCTTGGTGTTCACACAGTGCTCCAGGCCAGCGGGGAAGTGAGACAAGAACCTGCCATCTGCCCAGAGATGGGGCTTCCCGGTGCGGCCCCCACCGACGGCCAAGCCAGCTGCTTCCTTTCTTTGTTTCTTTTGCCTAAAACTGGGGTCTGAGGCCCACTTAATATAAGTCTGTCTAGAGGGACTGTTCTCCTCTTGAATTCTGTCCCCTAACCTGTCCTTGGTAGCAACATATGGTCTGATAATCCTAAATCAAGCAGAAATCTCTGCACACCAGGCACAGGCTGCCCTGGAAACAGAGGCCATGAGGGATGCTTTAATCTGCTGGGGTTTTCCTAGCAAGACTGGGGCCTTCACCACTCATGACCTGTAATTTATTTTCTCAAAGTTCTGGAGGCTGGAAGTCCCAGGTCAAGGTGCCTGCAGATTTGTTTTCTCCTGAGGCCTCTCTGTTTAGTCTGCAGACGGCCACCTCCTCTCTCAGTTCTTTCATGGCCTTTTCTCTGTGTGGGCACAGCTTAGTTTTTCTCACCCTTTTTATAGGGACGCCAGTCCTAGTGCATTAGGGCCCCACCCTAATGATGTCAGTACTCTTGATTAGTGTCTTCTAGGTCCTATCTCTACATATAATCACACAGGGATCAGGGGTTTGACATATGAAATTGCAGGGGGCACCATTCAGTCTATGACAAGGGACATAGAGTGTGGCTGTGTCTGACCCAGGAAAGTCATCATCCCACAGGTCATCCATCAACACCATTTACTGAACACCTACTACATGCCAGGATTGAGATGGGATCATTAGGTCAGGAAACGGTATAAACAACATGGGAAGGGTCCAAGCCCCTAGGGAGCTGGTTAAGTCAGGGCAAAGAGTGAGGACCAAAAAGTAAAGATATGAGTAAGAACAAGAATTGTGTGAGGAAAATAAAGAAAGTTGAGGTTAGCAAGGTGTGGGAGGAGCCTTAGAGATGCTGGCAAGGAAGATATAGAGTCTGAAGAAGTTTATGAAATCCAGCTGCTAAATAGTCCTGCATGAGGAACAGAGCATGAGGTGCAGAATAGTCCTGTTCTGCATGTTTCAGAGTAGCCAGTACTGAGGAATGGGGTGTGGTGAAGAGAGAAACTGAGGCTGGGCTCTTAGACACTGTATTGGTGTGAGTGAGCTGCAGCCAACTTAGAGACCATTATCAACTGTACCCTGCTGATGCAGAATTATTTATAACAGACATTTTCAAGAAATAAGATGAGTTCCAGACAAATGATATTACTTGCCAAGAGTTCTAGAAATCCACACCTCTGAATTACTCTCAAAAAATTTGATGAAAATTTGACCTGTGCCTGTTAAAATTTCCAAATATTGTTAGAAGAATAAAACTTAAGGAATGAATTCAGTCCTCTCACGCTCAATGGTGTCCCCATGTTAGAAAACTTTGTCTTTGGAAAAGCACAGTATCCCACTGTTTCCACCAGATCAATTAATACAATGCACAGGGAATAGGATTTTGGCACTGGGTTGTGTTTCAATGTTTGCAGAAGTTTATTTTATGTAACAAAACACTATAACACCTACTTTGCAATATCTTCCATTTTCCCTATGAGAAAAAGGAGCCAACAGCACTGGACAGGCCAAGGAGACTGAGACTTGGCTTCAGACTGGACCAAGGCCTTAGAGCAGGGGTCTGTGGTCCTGCTGGGCAGAGTTAAGGCTGCTAGGTCAACTCATCCCTCTTTCAGTTGTCCCTGTGGGTAATGTGATGATTGTGCTGGGAGTCAGGTGTTAGAAAGTGCTTGTTATGCCACAGGACAGACTCCTGTAGAAGACTAAAAACGTTATTAGAAATCAAAATGTGATGGAATGCACCTAAAGAAGAATAAATGCCATACTTCAGAGATTGGGAGGAAGGAAGGACTCACTGCATTGGTTTACATTAGAAGAAGTTGCTGACACAGCCATGGGCAGCCCCCTCCCAGCAGACGGCAAGAGCGCATAAGACTTCATGAGCCAAGAGTAGGGTGCTGCAGATACCATTGCCATATGGTGGTCCAACACAGCCACAACCACAGCCACTGCCACTGCAAGGGTGGCTAACAGCCACAGTAGCAGCCAATGCCACTGCAGCATCCATCACCACTGTGCAGGTGACCCATCAACCACTTGACTGCGTTAGCAGGGGGAAAGTCATCATCAGAGTCTGGGGAAAGAGGTGAGTGACTACAAACCTGCAACTCAGTGGCCAAACCCACAGGGGGAATTGTGCTGCTACACACAGTAGAACACCTGGGGGTGGGAGGTATGTGCACAACCCACACAACTGCCTTGATCCAGGGAGAGACACATACATGGAACCCACCAAGAGTGTAGAAATCCACAATACCCAAATAGAGTAAGGAAGAAAATTCCCATCCCCCAACTGGGGGAAGCAAGTACCCAAGAGATATTGCTGCCTGTAGGAAAGCGGAAATAAAATCTACCCAGAGTCACCCATTCAACCTGATGAGCTCAAGTGTACCCCAGTGCACCCATCAGGGAAATGGGATGCTAGCTGGTGTGCCAAAAAGCCCACCCAGGGATACACACCTAAGCCAAAGAGTGGCAGGGCATCCAGGTGCTTCTCCCAAGAATTTGAGAGCTTGCCTACATACTCAACCAACCAACACAGTGTCAGTAACCTCACAAAGAATCACCAAGTGCCCCAGTGCCACATCCATGGAGGCAGTAACATGCGACTCCAGCAGTGAAGATGAGCAAAGCGCCTACACAGAGACCACACTACAGCATCGACCTGCAATCGATTGAAAACACCACACTCAATGGTCAATATAAAACACATCTACAGGAGGCAGTCTGTCTCCTCAAAGCCCACTGTAAACTAATAGAAGGAGCAACTGCTCTACCAAATAACCAGACATCAATATGCAAATATTAGAAATAAGAAAAAACACGAAAAATGACACCACCAAAGTAATACAATAATTCTCAAGAACCAGAGTGCATATAGCAGGAAACCCTTGAAAGGAATGAAAAGGAATATTGAGCAACAATCTTAAGGAGACTCAATGAGATACAAAAAGACTCAGACAACAAAACAAAATGAGAAGGAGTAAGTTTACATGAGATTGATAGCATAAAAAGTAATGTAGCAGAACACCCGGGACTGAAGGATTCATTGAACAAAACAAAATAGAGCTTAAGCAGCAAGTTGGAGCATGCCTGGGTATGTAGGCAGGAGCCAAGGGCATGATTCCCCCCCCTGATAGAAGGCCAGAGGATGTGCAGGGAACAAGGCAGGAGCTGTGGGCAGCCTCCCCTGCTCCACTGAAGGTAGGAGCATGCCACAAACACCACTTCTGTGTGGGTGAATCACTACAGCCACTGCTTCAGCCACTGCCACTACAAGAGTGGCTCACCACCACAGTACAAGACACAGCCACCATGCAGGCAGCCTGCTGCCACTTGACTGCATTGACACCAGCAGAGCCATCAGCACAGCCAAGAAAAAAAGAGGAAGTCTTTCTCCTAAACACCCAGAGCAGAAAAATAGAAAAGGCAACTGCTCTACCAGATAATCATACATCGACACAGAGATACTAGAGATATGAGAAAAGAAGACACAGATTTTCTAACATTTTCATTCCAAAAAGATCCTCTCTGAGATACATTATAGTCAAACCAGCTAGGCTGAAATACAAAGAGAGAATCCTAAAAGCAGCTAAAGAAAAATGTCAAGTCACTTATAAGGGAGCCCCCATCAGACTCACAGCAGAGTTCTCCAGAGAAATCCTACAGGCAAGATGAAAATGGGTTGATTTATTTAAAACACTTACAGAGAAAACTGCCAGGCAAAAATACTATGCTCAGAAAGACTATCCTTCAGAAATGAAGGAGAAATCGTGTGTTTCTCAGACCGAGAAAAACTATGGGAGTTCACGACCACAGGACCATACCTACAAGAAATCCTACAGGGAGTCCAGCATCTGGATTCCGAAAAATGATAATCAATATCCTTAACACACAAGAAAGAGCAAAAGTCACTAGTAGAACAAAAGTGCAAACCACAAAGAGAAAGAAACTCCATCTTACCACCTCCAAAATCCAACAAACACTAAATACAAACAATAAATGGGTAAGAAAGGAACAAAAGATATTTAAAGCATCTGAACAAAAATTGATAAAATGCCAGGGTAAGAAAATAATTTTCAGAACAACCCTAAATGTGAAAGGATTAGATTCTCCACTCAAAAGATGCAGACTGACTGTTTAGATTAAAAAGCTAGATGTGACTGTATGCTGTCTTTAAGAGACTCATCTCCACTGTAAAGACACACACAGACTAACACAAAATAGATGGAAAAAGATATACCACAGAAATGGACAGCAAAAGCGGGTAGGAATAGCTATTCTGATTTTGGATAAAATGGACTATAATTTGAAAACCATAAACATAGACCAAGAATGCCATTATATAATGATAAAGTGATTTATCCAGCAAAAGACATAACAAACATAAATATATATGCATCCAATGCCAGAGCACCCCGATATATAGAGCAAATACTATTAGACATAAAGAAAGAGATAGACCCCAATATGATAATACTGAAGGAACTAACACCCCTCTCTCAGCACTGGGCAGATCGTCCATGCAACAAATCTACGGATAAACACAGCATTTACATTACACTTCAGACCAATTGGACCTGGCAGATATTTACAGAGCATTTTATTCAATAACTGTACAATATACATTCTTCTCATCAGCACATGAAACATTCTCCAGTATAGACCATATGTTGGATCTCAAATCACGTCTCAACAAATTTAAAATTATGGAAATCATTTAAAGTATATTTTCTGACCACAATGGATTAAAACGACAAATTAATAACAAGTGACACTCTGGAAATTATCCAAACATGTCGAAATTAAACAATATGCTCCTAAATGACCTATGGGTCTTAAAAGAAATCAAATTGGACATCAAGAAATTTTTCTTGAAACTATCAAAAATAAAAGCACATCATACCAAAATCTCTGGGATATTGCAAAAGCAGTACCAAGAGGGTAGTTTATTAAGATAAATGTGTCTGTTTTTAAGCCAGTACCGTGCTGTTTTGGTTACAATAGATTTGTAATATAACTTGAAGTCAGGTAGTGTTATGCCTCCAACTTTATTTTTCTTTGCTCAGGATTGCCTTGGCTCTTCGGGGTCTTTTGTTATTCCACATGAGTGTTGGGGATGCTTTTTCTGTTTTTGTGAAGAATGTCATTGGTATTTTGACGGGAATTGCCCTGAATCTGTAGATTTCTTTGGGTAGAATGGATATTTTCATGATGTGAATTCTTCCCGTCCAACAGCACGGTACGTCATCCCATCTTTTCATGTCCTCTTTAACTTCTTTCGATTGTGTTCTGTAGTTTCTCATTGTGGAAGATCTTTCACCTCTTCGATTAAATTGATTCCTGGGTATGTTATTTTTTTGATGACTAATGTATATGGGCTTCCTTTCTTGATTTCTTTCCCGCTACTTTGTTACTGGAGTCTAAACATGCTATTGATTAGTGGGTGTTGATTTTGTACCCTGCAACATTATTGAAAGTGTTAATAGCTCTAAGAGTTTTTTGGTAGCGTCTTTAGGTTTTTCCCTGTACAAGATCATGTCATCTGCAAACACGGGCAGTTTGACTTCATCTTTTCCAATCTGGATGCCCTTTATTTCTTTCTCTTGACTGGTTCCAATATTATGGTAAATAGGAGTGGTGAGAGTGGGCATCCTTGTCTTGTTCCTGTTCCTAAGGATGGTATTGGTGATTGGTTTGTTGAAAATGGCTTTTATTGTGTTAAGATATTTTCCTTCTATACGTAATTTGCTGAGAGTCTTTATCATGAAATGATGTAGAATTTTGTCAAATGCTTTTTCTGCATCTATTGAGATAATCACCTGGTTTTGTCCTCAGTTTCACTGATGTGGCATATCACACTTACTGACTTCCATATGTTGAACCAACTTTACATCACTGGGATGAATTCCACTTGATCATGGTGTCTAGTTTTTTTGATGTGTTGTTGTAGCCTGGTTCCTAATATCTTATTGAGGATTTTTGCATCTATGTTCATCAAGGATATTGGTCTGTACTTTTCTTTTTTTGCTGTATATTTGTCTGATTTTAGTAATAGGATGATGCTGGCCTTATAGAATGAGTTTGGGAGAATGGCTTCTGTTTGAACTTTTTGCAGAAGTTTGAAGAGAAGTCGTATTAACTCTTCGTTAAAGGTTTGATAGAATTCAGCTGTAAAGTCCTCCAGTCCAATCAGTTCCATCTGTGCAGTGTTGCTCAAACTGAGAAATGAGGCTTCAGGCAACAAGCAGAAATTTAAAAAACAGAGGAAGATATTATTTCTAATGGTGAAATACTAGAATCATTTTTATTTTGTTCTGGTACTACACATGATGGCTGCTGACGTAGTTATAGGGAAAGATTTTAACCATGGAATTTCTATCAAATCAATAATAGAGTAATAAAATATAAAAAATATTTTTAAAATGAAAATTTATATTTTAGCGTTATTGGTTAGAGTCACCATTATTACCTAGAAGACAACAGAGTGTACGAAACATTTTTTGAATTATTAAGAAAACCATCGAGTTCAAAATAAGTGAAATAAAATATATTGCTTCTTTGTTTTATGCCAAATTTCATTGCCACTTTACTTATATTACTCAAAACTGGAAATCAACCAAATATCCATGAGGAGGTGAGTGGATAAAAAATTCTGGTATATCTGTACAATACTCTGAGCCGTATAAGGAAATGAACAACATATGGAGAATTATAAAGAAGTAAAATAACTATACACATGATGTGGATGAAGGTAAAAATCATAATGCTCTGTGTGGGGGGGGGGAAGAGTGCATGCTTTATAATTACAATTTAGATGAAATTCTAAAAATTTCAATCAATAAAATCCGAAGTCTTACTCTATAACAAAAGACTAAATATTTCCATCATAATATCGTGAAAAAATACCCTTTCCCACCACTTCCATTCCACATTATCCCTAAGGTCCTAGGCATTGTAATAAGGGAAGAAAAAGCAAGAAAAGCATACTAATTGGAATAGAAGAAATAAACCTTTCTTTACCTACAGACAATTTGATTGTTTACATAAATATACTAATGAATATATATTAATGTATATAAATTAATGATTTTAATATATATACACATATCAATTAAAATAAAGTGCTTGGAAATTTAAATTTTATTTTAGTTTTCATTTTAAAGATGACAGGTAAGGGGATCTTAACCCTTGACTTGGTGGTGTCAGCACCACACCCTCCCAAGTGAGCCATGGGCTGCCCTTGGAAATTTACATTTAATGACCAGAATTTAATCTATGATACTACAGAAAACCAAATACCAGAGAATAAATTGAACAAAAATTTGCAAGGTGTACTGACACTAGAGGTGCCAAATGGAAATGGATTGGTTAGCTTTTTCAGAAACGGAGCAATATATTTTCATGGACAGACATGAAATTCAGCCTCTACTTCACATCATATAAAAAAATCAATAAACAGAAGTGAAGTAATATCTTAAAGCATTTAAAACAACAACAGCAACACAAAAGTATATATTTATGGCTCTAAGGTTTTTTCCCCTATTACATACACGTGGGGAACAATGTTGGTTTTCAGTGATTGTGTAAATGCGCGATGGTTAGATCAGGATAGTCAGCTTATTCATCATTGCAATGCGCAATCGTACTTTGTGTCCTTGACCAATACCTCATTAGCCCCCCGCCCTCTAACCCTCTGCTCCCCTTTTCCACCTCGAGTAACCATGTTTCTTTTCTCTCTTTCTAAGAGTTCAATGTGTTACTGTGATTGTTGTTTCTTTCCTTCTGTCTGTCTCTGTTTGTTTGTTTACAGATTAAGCTCCTGGTTATGAGTGAGAACATGTGGTATTTCTCTCTCTGGACTTGGGTTGCTTCACTTAGGATAGTCTTCTCCAGGCTCATCCATGTTGCTGCAGATGGTAGAATTTCATTCTTATTCATGGCTGAGTAGTATTTCATTGAGTATATGGACCACATTTCCTGATCCAGTCATCTGTCAACGGACATTTAGGTTGGCTCCATCACTGGGTATTGTACATAGAGCTGCAATAAACATGGGAGTGCAGGTATCCCTTTGACATGATGATTTCCAGTCCTCTGGATATAACCCCAGTGGTGGGATTGCTGAATCATGTGGTAGTTCTGTCTGTAGTTGTTTGAGGAACCTCCATACTGTTCTCTGTAATGGTTGTACTAATTTACAGTCTCACCAACAGTGCAGAAGGCTTCCTCTTTCTCTGCATCCTCAACAAAATTTGTTATTCTGTCTTTTTTTCTAACAGGCAGTCTCACTGGGGTGAGGTGATATCTCAAAGTGGTTTTGATTTGCCTTTCCCTGATGATTTGTGATGTTGAGCATTTTTTTATATACCTGTTGGCCATTTGTATGTCTTCCTTTCGTCAGTGTCTATTCAGCTCCTTTGCCCATTTTTTGATTGGAGTATTTCTGTATGTCTTCCTTTCGTCAGTGTCTATTCAGCTCCTTTGCCCATTTTTTGATTGGATTATTTCTTTTTAGGCATATAAACGGACATGTGGACCAATGGAACAGAAACAGAGAACCCAGAAATCAATCCACATATTTACAAACAACTGATCTTCGACAAGGGCACCAAGAACGTACACTGGGGAGAAGACTGCTTCTTCAATACAGGGTGCTGGCAAAACTGGATATCCACATATAGAAGAATGAAACTTGATCCGTATCTCTCACCATATACCAAAATCAACTCAAAATGGATTAAAGACTTAAACATAAGACCTGAAATTTTAAACCTCCTAGAAGAAAACTTGGGGGAAACACTCCAGGATTAAGGACTGGGCAAAGACTCTATGAATAACATCTCAAAAGCACAGACCACAAAACAAAAAATAATCAAATGGGATGACATCAAACGAGAAAGCTTCTGCACAGTGAGAGAAACAATAGTGTTAAAAGACAACCCACAAAATCGGAGAAAATATTTGCAAACTGCACATCTGACAAGAGATTAATATCCAAAATATACAAAGAGCTCAAACAACTTTACAGCAAAAAACCCCACAAATTTGTTTTTTCTTATATAATTTAAAAAAATAGTTCACAATTTTTATTACATTTTCTCATTTAAAATTATAAACTTCACATGTAGGAAAATGATTACACTATTTGGCAAGTAATATAAAAGAAAATTTTACCAAATAAAACATTTTCTTACATCAAGATGGTAAGCAAAATTTTCAGCCATCAGTAGATAGGGTACAAAAGCAGGTTTTATAATTATTATTATTATTATCCCTTCTTATTTTATTTTATTTTATCAGTATACAATGTAGTTGATTTTAGTGTCCCTTTACCGAATCCTTCCTCCCCCTCCCTCTCCCTGCTTCCTCCCATCAACATCATATCTGTTCACTTGTCTTAACAAGTTCAAGGAATTGTGATTGTTGTGTCTTCTTCCCTGCCCCCCATTTGTTTGTGTATTTATTTATTTATTTTCAGCTCCCCCAAATAAGTGAGAACATGTGGTATTTCTCTTTCTGTGCCTGACTTATTTCATTTAATAGAACTTTTTCTAAGTTCATCTGTGTTGCTGCAAATGGTACTATTTCATTCTTTTTTAGAGCAGAGTAGTATCCCATTGTGTAGATATACAACATTTTCCATACCCACTCATCTGATGATGGACATTTGGGCTGGTTCCAACTCTTGGTTATTGTAAATAGTGCTGCAACATACATTGGAGTACAGGTATCCCTTCGACATGATGATTTCCATTCCTCGGGGCACATTCCGTGCAGTGGGATACCTGGGTCATATGGTAGATCTATCTGCAATTGTTTGAGGAACCTGCATACCATTTTCCATAGGGGCTGCACCATTTTGCAGCCTCACCAACCGTGTACGAGAGTTCCTTTTTCTCTGCAACCTCGCCAGCATTTATCATTCACAGTCTTTTGGATATTAGTTACCCCTAACATGGGTGAGATGGTATCTCAGTGTGGTTTTGATTGGCATTTCCTGAATTCTGAGTGATGTTGAGCATTTTTTCATGTGTCTGTTGGCCATTCGTATATCTTCCTTTGGGAAATGCCTATTTAGCTCTTTTGCCCATTTTTTAATTGGGTTACTTGTTTTTTTGTTGTAAAGTTGTTTCAGTTCCTTGTATATTTTTTATATTAATCCTTTGTCAGATGTATATTATGGAAATATTTTCTCCCATTCGGTTGGTTGTCTTTTAACTCTGTTAATTGTTTGTTTTGCTGTGCAGAAGCGTTTTAGTTTGATATAATCCTCTTTGTTTATTATTCCTTTGGTTGCCTGTGCTATTGAGGTCATATTCATGAAGTCTGTGCCCACTCGTACTTCCTGGAGTGTTTCGCCTAAGTTTTCTTTAAGGAGTTTTATTGTTTCAGAGTGTACATTTAATTCTTTAATCCATTTTGAGTTGATTTTAGTATATGGTGAGAGGTATGGGTCTAGTTTCATTCTTCTCCATATGGATATCCAGTTATCCCAGCACCATTTGCAGAAGAGGCAGTCTCTTCCCCAGTGTATAGGCTTGGTGCCTTTGTCAAAGACCAAATGGCTGGAGGTGTATGGGTTGACTTCTGGATTCTGTATTCTATTCCATTGATCCGTGTGTCTGTTGTTATGCCAGTACTCTGCTGTTTTGGTTATTATAGCTTTGCAGTATAGTTTCAAGCCATTTAGTGTTATGCCTCCAGCTTTATTGTTTTTGCTCAGAATTGCCTTGGCTATTCATGGTCTTTTGTTATTCCTTATAAATGTTAGGATATTTTTTTCCATTTCTGAGAAAAATGTCATTGGAATTTTGATGGGGATTGGATTGAATTTGTAGGTCACTTTGGGTAGTGTGGACATTTTCACGATGTTAATTCTTCCAATCCAAGAGCATGGGATATCTTTGGATCTTCTTGTGTCCTCTTTAATTTCTCTCAACAGTGGTTTGTAGTTCTCATTATAGAGATTTTTCACATCCTTGGTTTACTCAATTCCTAAGTATTTTACTTTTTTGGTGGCTATTGTAAATGGGCAGGATTTCTTGATTTCTTTTTCCTCATGTTCACTGTTGGAGTATGGAAATGCTACTGATTTTCTTGTGTTGATTTTTGTATCCTGCAACTCTGCTGAAATCATTTATCAACTCTAAGAGTTGTTTTTTGTAGTGGCTTTAGGTTGTTTGATACATAGGTTCATGTCATCTGCAAACAGGGACAGTTTGACTTCATCTTTTCCAATCTGGATGCCCTTTATGTCCTTCTCTCCGGTAAGTGCTCTGGTTAGTACTTCCAATCCTATGTTGAGTAGGAGAGGTGAGAGTGGGCATCTTTGTCTAGTTCCTGTTCAGGATGATATTGGCAGTGGGCTTATCATTATAGCTTTAATTATGTTGAGATACTTTCCGTCTATAACTAACTTGTAGAGAGTTTTTATCATGAATGAATGTTGAATTTTGTCAAATGCTTTTTCAGCATCTTTAAGGATGATCATGTGGTGTTTGTCTTGGATTATATTGATGTGGTGTATCACATTGATTGATTTGCATATGTTGAACCAACCTTGCATTCCTGGGATGAATCCCCATTAATCATGGTGGATAATTTTATTTATGTCCTGCTGAATTATGTTAGCTAGTATTTTGTTGAGGATTTTTGCATCTATATTTGTCAAGGATATTGGCTTGTAGCTTTCTTTTTTTGTTGTATCTTTGTCTGGTTTCAGTATCGGGGTGATGTTTGCTTCACAGAATGAGTGTGGGAGAGTGGCCTCTTTCAATCTTTTGGAATAGTTTGTAGAGAATTGGTATCCATTCCTCTTTGAAAGTTTGGTAGAATTCTGTAGTGAACCCATCTGGTCCTGGGCTTTTCTTTGTTGGGAGACTTCTTTTTTTTTTTTTTTTTAATTTTTTTTTTTTTTAAATTTTATTTTGTCGATATACATTGTAGCTGATTATTGCTCCCCATCACCAAAACCTCCCTCCCTTCTCCCTCCCCCCCTCCCCTTTGTTGGGAGACTTCTGATAACAGCTTCAATCTGTTTTATTTATTGGTCTGTTCAGATTTTCTATATCTTCTTGGCTCAGTTTTGGTAGTTTGTATGTCCAGTAATTTATCCACTTCCTCTAGACTTTCAAATTTGTTGGATATAGTTGGTTATAGTAGTCTCTAATGAAATCTTGTATTTCTGAGGTATCAGTTGTAATATCACCTTTTTATTTCCAGTTTTTGTTATTTGGGTCTTCTCTCTTCATTTTTTAGTTAGCCTTGCTAAAGGTTTGTCAATTTTATTTATCTTTTCAAAAAACCTACTTTTTGGTTCATTAATCTTTTGTATTTTGGGGGGGTTTCTGTTTCATTAAGTTCTGCTCTGATCTTAATTATTTCTGTCTCTCTGGTAACTTTGGGTTTGGATTGTTCTTGTCTTCCTAGTTCTCTAAGGGGGAGTGTCAGGTTTTTTACTTGCCATCTTTCCATTCTTCTGAAATAAGCGTTTCATGTGATAAATTTCTTCCTTAGTAGTGCTTTTGCAGTATCCCACAGGTTTTGGTATGACATATAATAATTTTCATTAGTTTCAATAAATTTTTCAATTTCCTGTTTAATTTCTTCTTTGTCCCATATGTCATTAAGTAGAATGCTGTTTAATTTCCATGTGTTTGTATAGTTTCCAGAGTTTCGTTTGTTCTTGTTTTCTAATTTTAATCCATTGTAATTTGAAAAAAAATATGGAATAATTCCAATTTTCTTGAATTTGTTGAGACTTGATTTGTGACCTAACATGTGATCTATCCTGGAGAATGTTCCATGTGCTGATGAGAAGAATAAATATTCTGAGTTTGTTGGACGCAATGTTCTGTAGATATCTGCCAAGTCCAATTGGTCTAACGTGTTGTTGTTTAGATCTAGTTTTTCTCTGCTGATTCTTTGCCTAGATGCTCTGTCCAATGTGGAGAGTGGTTTGTTCAGTTTCCCTGCTATTATGGCATTAGTGTCTATCTCATTCTTTAGGTCTAATAGTGTTTGCTTTATAAACCTGGCTGCTCTGACATTAGGTACATGTATATTAAAGACGGTTGTATCTTCTTGAAGGACACTTTTATCATTATATAGTGGCCTTCTTTATCTCTTTTTATGGTTTTTGGTTTAAAGTCTATTTTATGACATGTAAGAATAGCTATTCCAGCTTGTTTTTCATTTCTATTTCATGGTATGTCTTTTTCCATCCTTTCACTCTTAGTCTCTATGTGTCATTACAGGCGAGGTGAGTCTCTTGAAGGCATCATATAGTTGGGTTCACCTTTTTAATCAAGTCTGTCCGTCTGTGTCTTTTGAGTTGGGAATTTAGTCCTTTTACATTAAGACTTGGTATTGAATAGTGTTGATTTACTCCTTGCATTTTATTGATTTTTGTTTGGATGTCTTAAGTATCTTTTGTTCCTTTCTTTTTGATTTACTGTTTGTTTTCTGTATTTCTTGGTTTCTTGGGGTGATAGATGAACTGTTTTTCCCTCTTTATTGTTAGCATCTTCATTTTACTAGTGGGTTTGTTTTTTCTTGAGTATTTATGGCAGTGGTGATTTTTTTTCAGGTACCAAACCTAGTGCTCTCTTGAGAATTTCTTGTAAGGCTGGTTGTGTGGTAGTGAAAGCCTGCAGTTTTTGTTTGAGAAATATACTATTTGTCCTTCATTTTGGAGGGAAAGCTTTGCTGGGTAACGTATTCGTGGCTGGAAATCTTTGTCTTTTCGTATTTCGCATATATCATCCCATTCTTTTCTGGCTTTTAGTGTTTGTGATGAAAAGTCTGATGTTCATGTTATTGGGGCTCCATTATAGGTGACTTGAAGCTTCTCTCTTGCAGCTTTTAAGATTCTCTCTTTGTCTTTGAGTTCTGTCCATCTGAATATAACATGTGTTGGAGAGGACCTTTTAGGGTTGAATATGTGTGTGGATCTTTGAGCCTCCCGAATGAAGATCTGTGTCTTTCCGTATACCTGAGAAGTTTTCTGCCATTATTTCATTGAATATATTTTCAATGCCATTTCCTTTTTCCTCCCTGTCTGGAATACACATGATTCAGATATTTGAGCACTTAAGGTTGTCTCTTATCTCTCTTAGAAATACTTGAATGTTTTTCATTCTTTTTTTGTCTGCCTGTGTTATTTCAAACAGCCCATCTTCAAGGTCAGAAATTCTCACTTTTGCTTGTTCTAGCCTGCTGGTTAAGCTCTCTGTTGTGCTTTTTATTTCACTGAATGAATTCTTCAGCTCTGCTAGCTCTGCTACATTCTTTTTCAGGGCTTTGATTTCTTTGTACATTTCTTCTTTCAGGTGCTGTATACATTTTCTTAATTCACTGTGTCGTCTAAGTGATCCCTCTCCTGGCCTGTGCTGACTCAGCCACCCTCCTTCTCTGCATCTTTGGGAACATCTGCCAGACTCAACCTCACCCTACGCAGCGGCCTCAGTGTTGATACATACTACATATACCAGTACCAGGAGAAGCCAGAGAGTCCTCCGCAGTTTCTCCTGTACTGCTCCTCAAGTACAAAGTTGGGGTCTAGGGTCCCTAGTCACTTCTCTGAGTCCAAAAATGCTTTGGCCAATTCAGAAGTTCTGCACATCTCTGGGCTACAGCTTGAGGATGGGACTGCTTATTACTGTCAAATATGTTACGGCAGCAGTTACATTTACACAGTGTTCCAGACCTATGGGCATGTGAGTCTAGAACCTTACCTAAGTTCTCCCTGCCTGTGCAGTCACCGCTGCACTGCCTAGGATCAAGTCTACCTCAGAAATTACTTCTGTTGTCATTCATTCAGTTGGCACCTAATTTTTCTAGCCCCTATGGATATAAAAATCTCTCTCTCTCTCTCTCTTCTTAGGTAGAATGCTCATTTGATCCATTGCTAATACCTTCTGACCAAGATCCTGTCTGCAGTGGCCCATATCTACTCTCAGGGCTCAGTACTTTACAGGGAGATGGTGGACGAGGAAGAAGGTGGTTGACCCCACCCATGTCCAGCCCAGGGTCGAGGCCTTACTCAGAGGTGTGTGTGATCTGAAAGCTTCTGGTCAGTCACTAGGTTCAGCAGCCCAAGCCCAGCTCCCCTGACCAGCTCCAGTGGTGACGTCACCTTCCCCTCCAACTGCTCATTCTAGCCTGCCTGTGGGAACTATTCTTTCTTTCCCAAGGCTTGAAGGAAACAGATCTCTGTGCCTCCAGGGAGGATGAGCAAACAGTCTTCTCCACAGTGTCCTGTGACTGTGTTTGTGACCTCTCAATGTGCACAGGGATACCCAGCCTCATGCTCCCTCCTCCACAGTGTCAGGTCCTGTAACAACCTCCTCTCTTCTGCACCCCAAGGTGATCTGATGCTCATACTCAAATGAAGATTTATCTCACAATGGTAATGAAGAAAGAAACATAGGGTAAAAATTTAGAAACTTTACAGCCTTCCTAGTAAGGAGTAAAACAAAGTGGAGAAAGTGCCAAGGTTGCTGGTGCTGTGGAGTGACCATGAAAGCCTGTTGCTGAGGAGAGTAGCCCTGATCCAGGTGCTGTGCATCAGGTAATGGGGAAAGGACCCAGAAGGCATTTCAGTGATTTTCCAGGTTCCTCTCTCATCACAGGCCCAGAGGCCTAACAATATAGAATGGTGTGAGGGAACAGAGCAGGGGCACACTTCACGACCTCGGGATGCTGCTCCTGGTACCCAGCTATTTTGGCTGCTCCTGCCATGGCTAAACTAATCCTAGGTATTGCTAGACGCAGTTCTTTGGAAGATACAAGGTGTAATTCTTGGCAACATCCACGTGCTAAGTCTGCAGTCTCGCAGGATGAAAGAGCTATGGAGGCTTAGCAGCCTCGACCCAGATGTCAAAAGTTGGAGAAAAAGCCTGGGGTGCCAGGGAGAGAGTTGATGCAGGGGCAGAATCACCACAGGAATTCTCTACCAGGGATGATATATATATACACACACATTTATATGGAATATATATAAAATAATTTTGGAATGTGTGTGTGTGTTTTGTGTCTCTGTGTGTTTATGCGTGTGTGTGTGTGTGTGTGTGTGTGTGCCTGTGTGTGTGTGTATCCTCCAGTCACCTGGACTCCTTAGTCTACTTTATGGGCCACTATGCCCTCTAAAGAGGCAGTGGTTTGGGTCCACGTGTGAGTTCGATGCTCTTGCCTCTAGCCTTAGCCGTCTTTCCCACGAGTCAAGAGAGCTATCCTGCTTAAATTACTCCTCTTTTTTGTGAAATCTTTCCCACCACTTTGAGATTCCACTTATACTATTTACCCTATTCTAACTCATTTTCATCTATTAAAAAAATGACAGTAATTTCTGATTGTTAGGGACTGCTTTGCGTTCCCCCAAAACTCACATCTGGATGTCCTATCCTCCGATGTGACTGTATTTAGAAACAGTGTCTTGGAAGAAGTAGTAAAAATTAAATGAGTCATAAGGGAGGAGCTTAGTCCAACAGGATTGTTGTATTTATGAGAAGAGATCAGAACTAGACAACACAGAATGAGGGAAGAGCACACAAGGACACGGTGAGGAGGTGGTCATGTGCAAGCCACAGAGCAGGGCTTTGGGAGGAACCAAATCTGATGACAACTTGACCTTGCACTTTCAGCCTCAAGAACTGTGACAAAATAAATTTCTGTTGTTAAAGTCACCGAATGGATTGTGTTTTGTTATGGCAGCCTTCCCAAGCCACTACACAGGCTGATCATTCT
The DNA here is from genome assembly GCF_027409185.1 of Cynocephalus volans. Lineage (NCBI taxonomy): Eukaryota > Metazoa > Chordata > Mammalia > Dermoptera > Cynocephalidae > Cynocephalus > Cynocephalus volans. Next base: position 206,701,730 of record NC_084461.1, read on the forward strand.
GATGTATTGCTGTTGTTATTACTTCAAAAATAACCTCAGACAGTGAGTCTTCTTTTGTAGAAATGGAGAGTACCCGCAGTAATGGTGATATTTTTTCCTGTAGCAAAAGCACATGGCTTCCCCGCTCTCTGTGCCAAGACATATTCACACATCATCGTCTCCTGCCACAGCTGCTCTTCCTAACTGTCTTCCAAATCATGTCCATGGCATAGCCATGTCCTTACAATCCAGAGTCATACTGGAGTATCTGTCACTGATGTTTGGAGAGAGCAGGAACAGGCCCTGGTAGTCAAGGCCTGAGCCCTACAGGCTGAGTGAACATTTCCTCCAGCCACCTAGGGCCAGTGTGGCCGCGGTGTCAAGATCCTGAGGGATGCTGGGAAATGGCCCCACAGGCCTTGTGTGGGACCTGCGCCTGCTCTGAAATCTTAGATCACCCTGAGAGGCTTCTCGTTCCTTCTTCTTTATCTCAGATAGATATAGATCTTTGTAATACGTATGAAAATCTAACAGATCCATCTTCCATTCAAAGGAATACTATTGAGCCATAAAAATGTGAGGAGAACTGACACCAACAAGAGTGGACTGTGAAAAATCATGTTCAGTGAAAGGAACCAAACAATAATAGCCAGCCATTGCATGACTGTATCTATCATAAATATCCAGAATAGGTAAATTCATAAAGGCAGAAAGGATAGAGATTATGCTCAAAGTCTGCCGTGTTGATGGTGAGAGGGATGACATTGAGAATGGGAAACACAGGAAACTATTTCAAACATAAAGAAACAGGAGGTGCCTCCTGAATAGGGACACAGTTTGCTGACTTCTCAGTGATATGAAGACGTCTACTAGGTGCAGCTGAGATCGGTAAACATTGCCCTTTCTTATTGGTAAAACACAATGGAAATAAGAATGATGGGCTCGCTCATGTACTGAAGTCACTTGTTATAATCATATTGTTTCTGTTTCGGGCTCTGATAACAGCCCCTTTCCCCACCCCAGCTTTCCCATCATCCCCCTGAGCATCAGCAGGTGATGAGGGGACAGCACAACCAAGTACACACCTGGGGGACCCTCAGGGGAGTCAGCAGGTCTGTGTCCTGGTGGTGTCAAGGGACATGGGGCCAGCAGGGGGCGATGTGGGGCTGTCTGAGAGGATGAATGTGTCTGGCCCTGCCAGCTGGGAAAGCCCTCAGGAGGTGGGAGGGAGCTGAGCAAACAGCTGTGACGTGATGTGACCGCAGTTGTCAGCACCTCCTGGGACACAGAGGCCATCGGGGGCCAGGCTGTCTCACCCCAGGGGACCTGGTTCGGTGAAATCCTCATCCTCCCTGTTCTCCTCCAGGCAGCAGAGACTTTGCCCAGGGCTGAGGGGCGCTGGAGGTGGTCAGGGTGCAGGGATGTATGTGAATGTAGAAACTTCTCCCCACTGGGACTTGTAGAGACTAAAAGGGAATTAGGGGACCCCAATGTCCATGCTGGAGTCTTGGGATGTGGATCTCCTGAGCACCTGCACCGTGACCTGGGTCCCTCTCCTCATTGTCCTCCTCATTCTCTGCCCAGGTGAGGCCAACCTGCTCCGGGTGGAAGGCTCCATGGGGGCCTTAGCCACCTCTGCTCCACTCCTTCACTTAATTGGCTCATTGTTCTCCCTGTCTCTGCCTCTTCCAGTGTCTGTGGCCCAGGTAGGGCTGAATCAGCCTCCCTCCATAACCATGTCTTCAGGTCAGATTGTCACAGACACCTGCAATGGGAACAACAACAATGTTGTCAACCTGAGCACAGCACCTGCAGAAGCACCCGGGACATGTTCCCAAAGTCCTGACCCACAGGAATAAGTGACCCTCAGGAATCTCATAAACATTTCCTGGCTCCAGGTCAGGCAACTTGGCCTCCCTGAGCACTTTCTGGCTACAACCTGGGAACAAGGCTGGTTATCACTAATTAGCACAGAGCAGGACAAAATTGATGCTTGCATTGTGTTGGAAGCCTATGGAGAAATCAGACAAAAACCACGAGCTTCCTCCTGCCTAGTCACTACCCCAAGCACAGTGGTACGATGGACCTGTCAGAGGATGTAGGCTGGGCTCATGATGGGAAATACTGGGGGTTTGAAGGGGCTCTTAACTAAAGGGTCTCTTTTTAGTTGGGACTGCTAACAAAACAATAAATCTAGTTAGGCATGATTAGAATTACTCATTTTGCAGATGTTTATATCCAGCCTAATTCTAAGTGTGCTTGAATCTGTTTGATTATAGGCATTACATATACTGATTGACAAAGATAATGAAAAACAGACAGGCTAGATACGTTTACCTAACCTTTGATTTATTTTCATAAAAGATTTGATAAAAAGTAATGCCTGGAATTACTAAAGGACTATTCGCTTACTTGTCTTTTTCCTAACAATCTTCTAATTTCGTGTAATGATCGATCACGTGGATTATCCATCATTAAAGTGTAGATTGGCTCCTTTGTGTTGTCATTAGCACTAAAAGAATGATGCCTGTTGCCAAACTCAGGTCTGGGTGTCCGCCCCACTGAGAAGGAAAGAAAAAAAAACTGAGAAGTCAAATGGTTAGTGTTAAAAAAGCAGATGTATCTAGCTGAAGGAGATGGTAGACTATCCCAACTCAAAGATTTAGACTTTCTGAGGGGTTTTTAAAGGAGGGGTTGAGGGAATGGAATGTGGAAGGTGAAAAGCAGGAGAGAAGGAGATGTGAGTTATGAGGGGTCCTTGTCTATGGGTGAGGTACAAGGTCTCATCAAGGCCGCGTGTGCTTTCTGTTCTCATCTTTGCTGTTATCTCAGGACCCTGCAAGATTTTGATTTGCGCTGGTGTCCTTGGCTGGTGCCCAAGGTCAGCTTCCAGTCATTTGACCATGATCATTTCTGAAAACTTGACAAGTTTCAAAGAAAGAACTGTTAGTTTTGCAAAGTACGAACTAGCTTCTTGGCCTTGTTTTCCCACTTAGTGAGAAAGATAAGAAAGTCAGGGGATGGGAAGAAAGAGTGGAGAGAAAAAAAACTGTCCTTTTAAAATCCAACCCCCACCCCCCAGCCCAGGCAGTTTTAGGTCCCAACATGGGCTCACTCCTGCTCACTCCAACACCCCAACACAATTTCCTTCCTTAATTTCCAGTTCGCATCTTCTCAATTGTGGCTCTACAGCCTCATCTCACCGGTTCCTACCAACCCCTAAACTCAAGTCTACGAGGAGAATTAAAGGTGCCCATGGTGACACATATGGAGTTACCTCCCCACAGAGGGTCTGTGCTTGACAGGGATTTGGGGCACAGAAGCCTGACCCTGAGGGGTGATATCGAATATGTCACTTTTATTAGTAATAAAAATGAGCTAGAAGGAAGGATGAGAGAAGAATGCTCCAGGTTTGGTAACAACATTTACCAAGAAGAGAAGAGAAGAAAATTTGGTTGTTCATCATAGCAATTGAAATAAGTTTCATTTGGCCTAAGCATGGCAGATCTCAGGGCTCAGGACAGGGGAAGCCACTCTAGATGCATCTGGATGAGAGAAAGGGAGGACGTGTGCAGATCATTAAGATGCCACCTCCAGGAAGTGAGCACTCCACTGCAGAGGCCACGTGCAGTCACCGAAACATCCTCGTCTGGCATTTACGATGAGCTCTCCAGCTGCAGAGTGGAGAATGGATTGAAGGGTAAACTGAGGCAACACCTGAGACAGAGAGACTAGGTGACAGAGGCAACACTTAATGGGGAAACAACAATGTCTTTTGCTACGTTAGTGAAACTGAAGAAGGAAAACGAGCAATTTAAGATCAACACAGAGGTGTAATGGGCAAGATTCGAAGATTGAGTGTCTTTTGTGATTAAGGAAAAGACAAAAATCTGTGATGACTTCCATGTGTCTGGCGGAACATTTGGATGGATTCTTTACCCATCTGAAAGGTGGGCACTGGAAACAGTCCCATACCTAGGCCGAATCCCAATGTGGGGACAAAATAGCTCCTGAGTCCCAAGCATTACACCAACTAGAAACAAACAAAAACAATCTTAATGAAAGAAACTCGACCTCTCTGACTCCTTGACCAGGAGGCTGGCCTTCAGGACGACCGGACCAGATCACTCACATCTTCTCCCTTAACACCATCATTATGACCAGAGAAGGCTTGTCTGATTGGTTTGAGAAACACAGGGGCCATCCCTGTTTGATGTTGGGGTCAAACACTAACAACATGCTGGAAGATTTAGGCTCCACCGAGGAGCGGAAAAAACAGGAGGTTTGCTAAGTGGTCCCAAAACGTGCCTCAATTTTCACTCCACCCTCATTGTTAGTTCATGTTGGCTCATGGCCTGTGAATGTTGGGAGATGAGCAGGGGACAGGGGCCAAGTAGTTCTACTCTTACAAAGCTAAAGCTTCGACTTTCTCACCTTTCTAACGTCTGTGCAACAAATCAATCCAAGGCCAACTAACACCCTCTCCCAGCTATGAGACACTGATTTGAAATTCTGTGGTCTCAGGAGAGGTAAAAAACAGAAAAAAAAAAATTCACGATGGCCTTTTCTTCCCAGTCGTAATAAGGAAGATAGAGAAGGCTGAAGAAACCAGGGACATCACTGCCCCCCATCACCTGGGTGTGTCTCCTCCACCTGTCCCCCCTCAGGTGAGGACAGACCCAGGGACTTAGCACCAGCACCTCTCCCTCTGACATACCCCTTGCGGGACTCCCTAATGCTCTCATCCCAACACGACTACTCCCCAGGTCACCTCTGCTGAGAGTCTCCCCCTCATGAGATCCTGGTCACAGTGGTGCTACCTTAGTCACCCTCCTCTTCTGTGTTCTGGGGGCTGGGATCAGAGTTAGCCTGGCTCTGAGTCAGCTGTGACTCTGTCTCTTAAGGGCACAATGCCAAACATTAAGAGCCCTGATTGGACTCTCCTGTTTCCCCACCTTGAACTCTCCTTCTCAGTGTCCTCCATGGGGTGCTCTGTCACTACCCAGTCATGAGTTATATTCTCAGTGCCAGGGCCACTTCATTTCTTAAATAATTCACTCTTAGTTTGGCATCTCCTTTCCCAACTCATAGGCTGATGACCCCAATAATTCATCTATAGTCCACTGTCCTATAACAAGCAGAGAAAAAAGACTCAACAAAAGTAATATCTTTTTATTTCTTGAGAATCACTCCAGGATCCAAGAAGAGAAATCACTGAGCTTAAATAGAGGCCACTCATAGATAGGGAAAAGGGATGTCTTTGGGCATCTCAATGGATAACCTACTAAGGTATAAGAGTATAATTTTTAAAATGATAAGCATATTATTTTCATAAAATAGAGAATGAACATGTGTCAAATATTTTATTCTACTGATAGGTTAATAAGACCAGTAAGATGGTAAATCTTTGCCAATGAACATTTTTAAAACACATTATTTATAATCTCACTCCTCAGTATAAAACTTTTGTTTTCCTTAACCCACCATTCGGAGTGCTTGAACCTGACAGATCAGGATGACATGGGACCTGGGCAATGGACAGAAGAGTGGGAAGGCAGGGCTGCCCCAGAGGATGTCTGGTCACCAGGTCACAGGATGGTGTGTCTAGGTCTGGACACCAGGGGGTGTGCGGGTACCATTCCTGAGGAGTCTGGAGGTGATCAGAGTTGAAACCAGCCTCCTGGCCCTGCCTGGTGCCATCTGCTCAGGGCTCACAGCTGTGACCTCCCCACCCCCTGGGCCCACATGGCCCTATCCATGCCCAAGCCCCAACATCCTCAGACACAGGGGCCTGACTCAGGGCCCAGTGTGGTGTCAAAGAGCTGGGGGGAGGGAGGGTCTCATTTGCATGAACGGACCCTCCCTCTGTCAGAGTATGAAGAGGGGAAGCGAGAGATGTGGGGAAGCTCTGCTTCAGCTGTGGGGCCACAGAGACAGGACTCGGGGACAATCTCCACCATGGCCTGGTCCCCTCTCCTCCTCACCCTCCTTGCTCACTGCACAGGTGACTATCTACTGAGCCAGGGAAAGGACATGGGGAAGACCATGGGGCCCCGCTGTCTCCTCTTGTCTCTAGACCAGAATCACCATGTCTGTGTCTCTCCCACTTCCAGGGTCCTGGGCCCAGTCTGTGCTGACTCAGCCACCCTCAGCGTCTGGGGCCCTGGGCCAGAGGGTCACTATCTCCTGCACCGGCAGCAGCTCCAACATCGGGGGTGGCTATAATGTGCACTGGTACCAGCAGCTTTCAGGAAAGGCCCCCAAACTCCTCATCTATGAAGACAGCAAACGGCCCTCGGGGATCCCTGATCGCTTCTCTGGCTCCAAGTCTGGCAGTTCGGCCTCCCTGACCATCACTGGGCTCCAGCCTGACGACGAGGCTGATTATTATTGTCACTCCTATGACGGAAGCCTTGATGCTCACACAGTGTTCCAGGCCAGTGGGGAAGTGAGACAAGAACCTGCCGTCTGCCCAGAGATGGGGCTTCCCGGTGCGGCCCCCACCAACGGCCAAGCCAGCTGCTTCCTTTCTTTGTTTCTTTTGCCTAAAACTGGGGTGCGAGGCCCACTTAAGATAACTCTGTCTAGAGGGAGTGTTCTCCTCTTGAATTCTGTCCCCTAACCTGTCCTTGGTAGCAACATATGGTCTGATATTCCTAAATCAAGCAGAAATCTCTGCACACCAGGCACAGGCTGCCCTGGAAACAGAGGCCATGAGGGATGCTTTAATCTGCTGGGGTTTTCCTAGCAAGACTGGGGCCTTCACCACTCATGACCAGTAATTTATTTTCTCAAAGTTCTGGAGGCTGGATGTCCCAGGCCAAGGTGCCTGCAGATTTGTTTTCCCCTGAGGCCTCTCTCTTTAGTCTGCAGACGGCCACCTCCTGTCTCAGTTCTTTCATTGCCTTTTCTCTGTGTGGGCACAGCTTAGTTTTTCTCACCCTTTTTATAGGGACGCCAGTCCTAGTGCATTAGGGCCCCACCCTAATGATGTCAGTACTCTTGATTAGTGTCTTCTAGGTCCTATCTCCACATATAATCACACAGGGATCAGGGGTTTGACATATGAAATTTCAGGAGGCACAATTCAGTCTATGACAAGGGACATAGAGTGTGGCTGTGTCTGACCCAGGAAAGTCATCATCCCACAGGTCATCCGTCAACACCATTTACTGAACACCTACTACATGCCAGGATTGAGATGGGATCATTAGGTCAGGAAACGGTATAAACAACATGGGAAGGGTCCAGCCCCTAGGGAGCTGGTTAAGTCAGGGCAAAGAGTGAGGACCAAAAAGTAAAGATATGAGTAAGAACAAGAATTGTGTGAGGAAAATAAAGAAAGTTGAGGTAAGCAAGGGGTGGGAGGAGCCTTAGAGATGCTGGCAAGGAAGATATAGAGTCTGAAGAAGTTTATGAAATCCAGCTGCTAAATAGTCCTGCAAGAGGAACAGAGCATGAGGTGCAGAATAGTCCTGTTCTGCATGTTTCAGAGTAGCCAGTACTGAGGAATGGGGTGTGGTGAAGAGAGAAACTGAGGCTGGGCTCTTAGACACTGTATTGGTGTGAGTGAGCTGCAGCCAACTTAGAGACCATTATCAACTGTACCCTGCTGATGCAGAATTATTTATAACACACATATTCAAGAAATAAGATGAGTTCCAGACAAATGATATTACTTGCCAAGAGTTCTAGAAATCCACACCTCTGAATTACTCTCAACAAATTTGATGAAAATTTCACCTGTGCCTGTTAAAATTTCCAAATATTGTTAGAAGAATAAAACTTAGGAATGAATTCAGTCCCCTCACGCTCAATGGTGTCCCCATGTTAGAAAACTTTGTCTTTGGAAAGCACAGTATCCCACTGTTTCCACCAGATCAATTAATACAATCCACAGGGAGTAGGATTCTGGCACTGAGTTGTGTTTCAATGTTTGCAGAAGTTTATTTTATGTAACAAAACACTATAACACCTACTTTGCAATATCTTCCATTTTCCCTATGAGAAAAAGGAGCCAACAGCACTGGGCAGGCCAAGGAGACTGAGACTTGGCTTCAGACTGGACCAAGGCCTTAGAGCAGGGGTCTGTGGTCCTGCTGGGCAGAGTCAAGGTTGGTAGGTCAACTCATCCTGCTTTCAGTTGTCCCTGTGGGTAATGTGAAGATTGTGCTGGGAATCAGGTGTTAGAAAGTGCTTGTTATGCCACAGGACAGACTCCTGTAGAAGATTAAAAACGTTATTAGAAATCAAAATGTGATGGAATGCACCTAAAGAAGAATAAATGCCATACTTCAGAGATTGGGAGGAAGGAAGGACTCACTGCATTGGTTCACATTAGAAGAAGTTGCTGACACAGCCATGGGCAGCCCCCTCCCAACAGACGGCAAGAGCGCATAAGACTTCATGAGTCAAGAGTAGGGTGCTGCAGATACCATTGCCATATGGTGGTCCAACACAGCCACAACCACAGCCACTGCCACTGCAGGGGTGGCTAACAGCCACAGTAGCAGCCAATGCCACTGCAGCATCCATCACCACTGTGCAGGTGGCCCATCAACCACTTGACTGCGTTAGCAGGGGGAAAGTCATCATCGGAGTCTGGGGAAAGAGGTGAGTGACTACAAACCTGCAACTCAGTGGCCAAACCCACAGGGAGAATTGTGCCGTTACACACAGTAGAACACCTGGGGGTAGGAGGTATGTGCACAACCCACACAACTGCCTTGATCCAGGGAGAGGCACACATGGAACCCACCAAGTGTGTAGAAATCCACAATACCCAAATAGAGTAAGGAAGAAAATTCCCATCCCCACCAACCCATCCCCCAACTGGGGGAAGCAAGGACCCAAGAGAAACCTCTGCCTGTAGGAAAGAGGAAATAAAATCTACCCAGAGTCACCCATTCAACCTGATGAGCTCAAGTGTACCCCAGTGCACTCATCAGGGAAATGGGATGCTAGCTGGTGTGCCAAAAAGCCCACTCAGGGATACACACCTAAGCCTAAGAGTGGCAGGGCATCCAGGTGCTTCTCCCAAGAATTTGAGAGCTTGCCTACATACTCAACCAACCAACACAGTGTCAGTAACCTCACCAAAGAATCACGAAGTGCCCCAGTGCCACATCCATGGAGGCAGTAACATGCGACTCCAGCAGTGAAGATGAGCAAAGCGCCTACACAGAGACCACACTACAGCATCGACCTGGAACTGATTGAAAACACCACACTCAATGGTCAATATGAAACACATCTACAGGAGGCAGTCTGTCTCCTCAAAGCCCACTGTAAACTAATAGAAGGAGCAACTGCTCTACCAAATAACCAGACATCAATACGCAAATATTAGAAATAAGAAAAAACACGAAAAATGACACCACCAAAGTAATACAATAATTCTCAAGAACCAAAGGACTAAAAAGGAATATTGAGCAACAGTCTTAAGGAGACTCAATGAGATACAAAAAGACTCAGACAACAAAACAAAATGAGAAATATACAAGATATGAAGGAGGAAGTTTATATGAGATTGATAGCATAAAAAATAATGTAGCAGAACTCCTGGGACTGAAGGATTCATTGAACAAAACAAAATAGAGCTTAAGCAGCAAGTTAGAGCATGCCCTGGTACGTAGGCAGGAGCCAAGGGCAAGATTCCCCCACCTCATAGAAGGCAGAGGATGTGCAGGGAACAAGGCAGGAGCTGTGGCCAGCCTCCCCTGCTCCACTGAAGGTAGGAGCATGCCACAAACACCACTTCTGTGTGGGTGAATCACTACAGCCACTGCTTCAGCCACTGCCACTACAAGAGTGGCTCACCACCACAGTACAAGACACAGCCACCATGCAGGCAGCCTGCTGCCACTTGACTGCATTGACACCAGCAGAGCCATCAGCACAGCCAAGAAAAAAAGAGGAAGTCTTTCTCCTAAACACCCAGAGCAGAATAATAGAAAAGGCAACTGCTCTACCAGATAATCATACATCGACACAGAGATACTAGAGATATGAGAAAAGAAGACACAGATTTTCTAACATTTTCATTCCAAAAAGATCCTCTCTGAGATACATTATAGTCAAACCAGCTAGGCTGAAATACAAAGAGAGAATCCTAAAAGCAGCTAAAGAAAAATGTCAAGTTACTTATAAGGGAGCCCCCATCAGACTCACAGCAGAGTTCTCAAGAGAAACCCTACAGGCAACATGAAAATGGGTTGATGTATTTAAAACACTTACAGAGAAAACTGCCAGGCAATAATATTATGCTCAGAAAGACTATCGTTCAGAAATGAAGGAGAAATCGTGTGTTTCTCAGACCGAGAAAAACTATGGGAGTTCACGACCACAGGACCATCCCTACAAGAAATCCTACAGGGAGTCCAGCATCTGGATTCCGAAAAATGATAATCAATATCCTTAACACACAAGAAAGAGCAAAAGTCACTAGTAGAACAAAACTACAAACCACAAAGAGAAAGAAACTCCATCTTACCACCTCCAAAATCTAAATACAAACAATAAATGGGTAAGAAAGGAACAAAAGATATTTAAAGCATCTGAACAAAAATTGATAAAATGCCAGGGTAAGAACGTAACTTTCAGAACAACCCTAAATGTGAAAGGATTAGATTCTCCACTCAAAAGACGCAGACTGACTGTTTAGATTAAAAAGCTAGATGTGACTGTATGCTGTCTTTAAGAGACTCATCTCTACTGTAAAGACACACACAGACTAACACAAAATAGATGGAAAAAGATATACCACAGAAATGGACAGCAAAAGCGGGTAGGAATAGCTATTCTGATTTTGGATAAAATGGACTATAATTTGAAAACCATAAACATAGACCAAGAATGCCATTATATAATGATAAAGTGATTTATCCAGCAAAAGACATAACAAACATAAATATATATGCATCCAACACCAGAGCACCCCAATATATAGAGCAAATACTATTAGACATAAAGAAAGAGATAGACCCCAATATGATAATACTGAAGGACCTAACACCCTTCTCTGAGCACTGGGCAGATCGTCCATGCAACAAATCTACAGACAAACACAGCATTTACATTACACTTCAGACCAATTGGACCTGGCAGATATTTACAGAGCATTTTATTCAATAACTGTACAATATACATTCTTCTCATCAGCACATGATACATTCTCCAGTATAGATCATATGTTGGATCTCAAATCAAGTCTCAACAAATTTAAAATTATGGAAATCATTTCAAGTATATTTTCTGACCACAATGGATTAAAACGACAAATTAATAACAAGTGACACTCTGGAAATTATACAAACATGTCGAAATTAAACAATATCCTCCTAAATGACCTATGGGTCTAAGAAGAAATTAAATTGGACATCAAGAAATTTCTTGAAACTATCAAAAATAAAAGCACATCATACCAAAATCTCTGGGATATTGCAAAAGCAGTACCAAGAGGGTAGTTTATTAAGATAAATGTGTCTGTTTTTAAGCCAGTACCGTGCTGTTTTGGTTACAATGGATCTGTAATATAACTTGAAGTCAGGTAGTGTTATGCCTCCAACTTTATTTTTCTTTGCTCAGGATTGCCTTAGCTCTTCGGGGTCTTTTGTTATTCCACATGAGTGTCGGGGATGCTTTTTCTGTTTTTGTGAAGAATGTCATTGGTATTTTGACGGGAATTGCACTGAATCTGTAGATTTCTTTGGGTAGAATGGATATTTTCATGATGTGATTTCTTCCCGTCCAACAGCACGGTACGTCATCCCATCTTTTTATGTCCTCTTTAACTTCTTTTGGTTGTGTTTTGTAGTTTCTCATTGTGGAAGATCTTTTACCTCTTTGGTTAAATGGATTCCTGGTTATGTTATTTTTTTGATGACTATTGTATATGGACTTCCTTTTTTGATTTCTTTTCTGCTAGTTTGTTACTGGATTCAAAAAATGCTATTCATTTGCAGGTGTTTATTTTCTACCCTGCAACATTATTGAAAGTGTTAATAGCTCTAAGAGTTTTTTGGTAGCGTCTTTAGGTTTTTCTCTGTACAAGATCATGTCATCTGCAAACAGGGACAGTTTGACTTCATCTTTTCCAATCTGGATGCCCTTTATTTCTTTCTCTTGACTGGTTCCAATATTATGGTAAATAGGAGTGGTGAGAGTGGGCATCCTTGTCTTGTTCCTGTTCCTAAGGATGATATTGGTGATTGGTTTGTTGAAAATGGCTTTTATTCTGTTAAGATATTTTCCTTCTATACCTAATTTGCTGAGAGTCTTTATCATGAAGTGATGTTGAATTTTGTCAAATGCTTTTTCTGCATCTATTGAGATAATCACCTGGTTTTGTCCTCAGTTTCACTGATGTGGCATATCACACTTACTGACTTGCATATGTTGAACCAACTTTACATCCCTGGGATGAATTCCACTTGATCATGGTGTCTAATTTTTTTGATGTGTTGTGGTAGTCTGGTTGCTAATATCTTATTGAGGATTTTTGCATCTATGTTCATCAAGGATATTGGTCTGTAATTTTCTTTTTTTGCTGTATCTTTGTCTGATTTTAGTAATAGGATGATGCTGGCCTCATAGAATGAGTTTGGGAGAATGGCTTCTGTTTGAATTTTTTGCAGAAGTTTGAAGAGAAGTCGTATTAATTCTTCGTTAAAGGTTTGATAGAATTCAGCTGTAAAGTCATCCAGTCCAACCAGTTCCATCTGTGCAGTGTTGCTCAAACTGAGAAATGAGGCTTCAGGCCACCAGCAGAATTTTAAAAAACAGAGGAAGATATTATTTCTAATGGTGAAATACTAGAATCATTTTTATTTTGTTCTGGTACTACACATGGTGGCTGCTGACATAGTTATAGGGAAAGATTTTAACCATGGACTTTTGAGTTGATTTTAGTATATGGTGAGAGGTATGGGTCTAGTTTCATTCTTCTCCATGTGGATATCCAGTTATCCCAGCACCATTTGCAGAAGAGGCAGTCTCTTCCCCAGTGTATAGGCTTGGTGCCTTTGTCAAAGACCAAATGGCTGGAGGTGTATGGGTTGACTTCTGGATTCTGTATTCTATTCCATTGATCCGTGTGTCTGTTGTTATGCCAGTACTATGCTGTTTGGTTATTATAGCTTTGCAGTATAGTTTCAAGCTATTTAGTGTTATGCCTCCAGCTTTATTGTTTTTGCTCAGAATTGCTTTGGCTATTCATGGTCTTTTGTTATTCCTTATAAATGTTAGGATATTTTTTTCCATTTCTGAGAAAAATGTCATTGGAATTTTGATGGGGATTGGATTGAATTTGTAGGTCACTTTGGGTAGTGTGGACATTTTCACGATGTTAATTCTTCCAATCCAAGAGCATGAGATATCTTTGGATCTTCTTGTGTCCTCTTTAATTTCTCTCAACAGTGGTTTGTAGTTCTCATTATAGCGATTTTTCACATCCTTGGTTTACTCAATTCCTAAGTATTTTACTTTTTTGGTGGCTATTGTAAATGCGCAGGCTTTCTTGATTTCTTTTTCCTCATGTTCACTGTTGGAGTATGGAAATGCTACTGATTTTCTTGTGTTGATTTTTGTATCCTGCAACTCTGCTGAAATCATTTATCAACTCTAAGAGTTGTTTTTTGTAGTGGCCTTAGGTTGTTTGATACATAGGTTCATGTCATCTGCAAACAGGGACAGTTTGACTTCATCTTTTCCAATCTGGATGCCCTTTATTTCCTTCTCTGCGCTAAGTGCTCTGGTTAGTACTTCCAATCCTATGTTGAGTAGGAGAGGTGAGAGTGGGCATCTTTGTCTAGTTCCTGTTCAGGATGATATTGGCAGTGGGCTTATCATATATGGTTTTAATTACGTTGAGATACTTTCCGTCTATACCTAACTTGTAGAGAGTTTTTATCATGAATGAATGTTGAATTTTGTCAAATGCTTTTTCAGCATCTTTAAGGATGATCATGTGGTGTTTGTCTTGGATTATATTGATGTGGTGTATCACATTGATTGATTTGCATATGTTGAACCAACCTTGCATTCCTGGGATGAATCCCCATTAATCATGGTGGATAATTTTATTTATGTCCTGCTGTATTATGTTAGCTAGTATTTTGTTGAGGATTTTTGCATCTATATTCGTCAAGGATATTGGCTTGTAGCTTTCTTTTTTTGTTGTTGTATCTTTGTCTGGTTTCAGTATCGGGGTGATGTTTGCTTCACAGAATGAGTGTGGGAGAGTGGCCTCTTTCAATCTTTTGGAATAGTTTGTAGAGAATTGGTATCCATTCCTCTTTGAAAGTTTGGTAGAATTCTGTAGTGAACCCATCTGGTCCTGGGCTTTTCTTTGTTGGGAGCCTTCTGATAACAGCTTCAATCTGTTTGATTTATTGGTCTGTTCAGATTTTCTATATCTTCTTGGCTCAGTTTTGGTAGTTTGTATGTCCAGTAATTTATCCACTTCCTCTAGACTTTCAAATTTGTTGGATATAGTTGGTTATAGTAGTCTCTAATGAAATCTTGTATTTCTGAGGTATCAGTTGTAATATCACCTTTTTATTTCCAGTTTTTGTTATTTGGGTCTTCTCTCTTCATTTTTTAGTTAGCCTTGCTAAAGGTTTGTCAATTTTATTTATCTTTTCAAAAAACCTACTTTTTGGTTCATTAATCTTTTGTATTTTTTGGGGGGGTTTCTGTTTCATTAAGTTCTGCTCTGATCTTAATTATTTCTGTCTCTCTGGTAACTTTGGGTTTGGATTGTTCTTGTCTTTCTAGTTCTCTAAGGGGGAGTGTCAGGTTTTTTACTTGCCATCTTTCCATTCTTCTGAAATAAGCGTTTCATGTGATAAATTTCTGCCTTAGTAGTGCTTTTGCAGTATCCCACAGGTTTTGGTATGACATATAATAATTTTCATTAGTTTCAATAAATTTTTCAATTTCCTGTTTAATTTCTTCTTGGTCCCATATGTCATTAAGTAGAATGCTGTTTAATTTCCATGTGTTTGTATAGTTTCCAGAGTTTCGTTTGTTCTTGTTTTCTAATTTTAATCCATTGTAATCTGAAAAAAATATATGGAATAATTCCAATTTTCTTGAATTTGTTGAGACTTGATTTGTGACCTAACATGTGATCTATCCTGGAGAATGTTCCATGTGCTGATGAGAAGAATAAATATTCTGAGTTTGTTGGACGCAATGTTCTGTAGATATCTGCCAAGTCCAATTGGTCTAACGTGTTGCTTAGATCTAGTTTTTCTCTGCTGATTCTTTGCCTAGATGCTCTGTCCAATGTGGAGAGTGGTTTGTTCAGTTTCCCTGCTATTATGGCATTAGTGTCTATCTCATTCTTTAGGTCTAATAGTGTTTGCTTTATAAACCTGGCTACTCTGACATTAGGTGCATGTATATTGAAGACGGTTGTATCTTCTTGAAGGATACTTTTATGATTATATAGTGGCCTTCTTTATCTCTTTTTATGGTTTTTGGTTTAAAGTCTATTTTATGACATGTAAGAACAGCTATTCCAGCTTGTTTTTCATTTCTGTTTCATGGTATGTCTTTTTCCATCCTTTCACTTTTAGTCTATCTGTGTCATTACAGGCGAGGTGAGTTTCTTGAAGGCAGCATATAGTTGGGTCCACCTTTTTAATCCAGTCCGTCCGTCTGTGTCTTTTGAGTTGGGAATTTAGTCCTTTTACATTAAGACTTGGTATTGAATAATGTTGATTTACTCCTTGCATTTTATTGATTTTTGTTTGGATGTCTTAAGTATCTTTTGTTCCTTTCTTTTTGATTTACTGTTTGTTTTCTGTATTTCTTGGTTTCTTGGGGTGATAGATGAACTGTTTTTTCCCCTTTATTGTTAGCATCTTCATTTTACTAGTGGGTTTGTTTTTTCTTGAGTATTTATGGTAGTGGTGATTTTTTTTCAGGTACCAAACCTAGTGCTCTCTTATGAATTTCTTGTAAGGCTGGTTGTGTGGTAGTGAAAGCCTGCAGTTTTTGTTTGAGAAATATACTATTTGTCCTTCATTTTGGAGGGAAAGCTTTGCTGGGTAACGTATTCGTGGCTGGAAATCTTTGTCTTTTCGTATTTCGCATATATCATCCCATTCTTTTCTGGCTTTTAGTGTTTGTGATGAAAAGTCTGATGTTCATGTTATTGGGGCTCCATTATAGGTGACTTGAAGCTTCTCTCTTGCAGCTTTTAAGATTCTCTCTTTGTCTTTGAGTTCTGTCCATCTGAATATAACATGTGTTGGAGAGGACCTTTTAGGGTTGAATATGTGTGTGGATCTTTGAGCCTCCCGAATGAAGATCTGTGTCTTTCCGTATACCTGAGAAGTTTTCTGCCATTATTTCATTGAATATATTTTCAATGCCATTTCCTTTTTCCTCCCTGTCTGGAATACACATGATTCAGATATTTGAGCACTTAAGGTTGTCTCTTATCTCTCTTAGAAATACTTGAATGTTTTTCATTCTTTTTTTGTCTGCCTGTGTTATTTCAAACAGCCCATCTTCAAGGTCAGAAATTCTCACTTCTGCTTGTTCTAGAATGCTGGTTAAGCTCTCTGTTGTGCTTTTTATTTCACTGAATGAATTCTTCAGCTCTGCTAGCTCTGCTACATTCTTTTTCAGGGCTTTGATTTCTTTGTACATTTCTTCTTTCAGGTGCTGTATACATTTTCTTAATTCACTGTGTCGTCTAAGTGATCCCTCTCCTGGCCTGTGCTGACTCAGCCACCCTCCTTCTCTGCATCTCTGGGAACATCTGCCAGACTCAACCTCACCCTACGCAGCGGCCTCAGTGTTGATACATACTACATATACCAGTACCAGGAGAAGCCAGAGAGTCCTCCGCAGTTTCTCCTGTACTGCTCCTCAAGTACAAAGTTGGGGTCTAGGGTCCCTAGTCACTTCTCTGAGTCCAAAAATGCTCTGGCCAATTCAGAAGTTCTGCACATCTCTGGGCTACAGCTTGAGGATCAGACCGCTTACTACTGTCAAATATGTTACGGCAGCAGTTACATTTACACAGTGTTCCAGACCTATGGGCAGGTGAGTCTAAAACCTTACCTAAGTTCTCCCTGCCTGTGCAGTCACCGCTGCACTGCCTAGGATCAAGTCTACCTCAGGAATTACTTCTGTTGTCATTCATTCAGTTGGCACCTAATTTTTCTAGCACCTATGGATATAAAAATCTCTCTCTCTCTCTCTCTCTTCTTAGGTAGAATGCTCATTTGATCCATTGCTAATACCTTCTGACCAAGATCCTGTCTGCAGTGGCCCATATCTACTCTCAGGGCTCAGTACTTTACAGGGAGATGGTGGACGAGGAAGAAGGTGGTTGACCCCACCCATGTCCAGCCCAGGCTCTAGGCCTTACTCAGAGGTGTGTGTGATCTGAAAGCTTCTGGTCAGTCACTAGGTTCAGCAGCCCAAGCCCAGCTCCCCTGACCATCTCCAGTGGTGACATCACCTTCCCCTCCAACTGCTCATTCTAGCCTGTCTGTGGGAACTATTCTTTCTTTCCCAAGGCTTGAAGGAAACAGATCTCTGTGCCTCCAGGGAGGATGAGCAAACAGTCTTCTCCACAGTGTCCTGTGACTGTGTTTGTGACCTCTCAATGTGCACAGGGACACCCAGCCTCAGGCTCCCTCCCCCACAGTGTCAGGTCCTGTAACAACCTCCTCTCTTCTGCACCCCAAGGTGATCTGATGCTCAGACTCAAATGAAGATTTATCTCACAATGGTAATGAAGAAAGAAACATAGGGTAAAAATTTAGAAACTTTACAGCCTTCCTAGTAAGGAGTAAAACAAAGTGGAGAAAGTGCCAAGGTTGCTGGTGCTGTGGAGTGACCATGAAAGCCTGTTGCTGAGGAGAGTAGCCCTGATCCAGGTGCTGTGCATCAGGTAATGGGGAAAGGACCCAGAAGGCATTTCAGTGATTTTCCAGGTCCTCTCTCATCACAGGCCCAGAGGCCTAACAATATAGAATGGTGTGAGGGAACAGAGCAGGGGCACACTTCACGACCTCGGGATGCTGCTCCTGGTACCCAGCTAATTTGGCTGCTCCTGCCATGGCTAAAGTAATCCCAGGTGTTGCTAGATGCAGTTCTTTGGAAGATACAAAGTGTAATTCTTGGCAACATCCACGTGCTAAGTCTGCAGTCTTGCAGGATGAAAGAGCTATGGAGGCTTAGCAGCCTCGACCCAGATGTCAAAAGATGGAGAAAAAGCCTGGGGTATGAGGCAGAGGTTTGATGCAGGGGCAGAATCACCACAGGAAGTCTCTACCAGGGATGATATATATATACAAACACATTTATATGGAATATATATAAAATAATTTTGGAATGTGTGTGTGTGTTGTGTGTCTCTGTGTGTTTATGCGTGTGTGTGTGTGTGTGTGTGTGTGTGTGTGTGTGTGTGTGTGTGTATCCTCCAGTCACCTGGACTCCTTAGTCTACTTTATGGGCCACTATGCCCTCTAAAGAGGCAGTGGTTCGGGTGCACGTGTGAGTTCGATGCTCTTGCCTCTAGCCTTAGCCGTCTTTCCCACGAGTCAAGAGAGCTATCCTGCTTAAATTACTCCTCTTTTTTGTGAAATCTTTCCCAAAGAGAAAGATTTGAGATTCCACTTATACTATTTACCCTATTCTAACTCATTTTCATCTATTAAAAAAATGACAGTAATTTCTGATTGTTAGGGACTGCATTGAGTCCCCCCAAAATTCACATCTGGATGTCCTATCCTCCGACGTGACTGTATTTAGAAACAGTGTCTTGGAAGAAGTAGTAAAAATTAAATGAGTCATAAGGGAGGAGCCTTAGTCCAACAGGATTGTTGTATTTATGAGAAGAGATCAGAACTAGACAACACAGAATGAGGGAAGAGCACACAAGGACACGGTGAGGAGGTGGTCATGTGCAAGCCACGGAGCAGGGCTTTGGGAGGAACCAAATCTGATGACACCTTGACCTTGCACTTTCAGCCTCAAGAACTGTGACAAAATAAATTTCTGTTGTTAAAGTCACCGAATGGATTGTGTTTTGTTATGGCAGCCTTCCCAAGCCACTACACAGGCTGATCATTCTTATGTATTGCTGTTGTTATTACTTCAAAAATAACCTCAGACAGTGAGTCTTGTTTTGTAGAAATGGAGAGTACCCGCAGTGATGGTGATATTTTTTCCTGTAGCAAAAGCACATGGCTTCCCCGCTCTCTGTACCAAGACATATTCACACATCATCGTCTCCTGCCACAGCTGCTCTTCCTAACTGTCTTCCAAATCATGTCCATGGCATAGCCATGTCCTTACAATCCAGAGTCATACTGGAGTATCTGTCACTGATGTTTGGAGAGAGCAGGAACAGGCCCTGGTAGTCAAGGCCTGAGCCCTACAGGCTGAGTGAACATTTCCTCCAGCCACCTAGGGCCAGTGTGGCCGCGGTGCCAAGATCCTGAGGGATGCTGGGCAATGGCCCCACAGGCCTTGTGTGGGACCTGCACCTGCTCTGAAATCTTAGATCAGCCTGAGAGGCTTCTCGTTCCTTCTTCTTTATCTCAGATAGATATAGATCTTTGTAATACGTATGAAAATCTAACAGATCCATCTTCCATTCAAAGGAATACTATTGAGCCATAAAAATGTGAGGAGAACTGACACCAACAAGAGTGGACTGTGAAAAATCATGTTCAGTGAAAGGAGCCAAACAATAATAGCCAGCTATTGTATGACTGTATCTATCATTATTATCCAGAATAGGTAAATTCATAAAGGCAGAAAGGATAGAGATTATGCTCAAAGTCTGCTGTGTTGATGGTGAGAGGGATGACATTGAGAATGGGAAACACAGGAAACTATTTCAAACATAAAGAAACAGGAGGTGCCTCCTGAATAGAGAGACGGTTTGCTGACTTCTCAGTGATATGAAGACGTCTACTAGGTGCAGCTGAGATCGGTAAACATTGCCCTTTCTTATTGGTAAAACACAATGGAAATAAGAATGATGGGCTCGCTCATGTACTGAAGTCACTTCTTATAATCATATTGTTTCTGTTTCGGGCTCTGATAACAGCCCCTTTCCCCACCCCAGCTTTCCCATCATCCCCCTGAGCATCAGCAGGTGATGAGGGGACAGCACAACCAAGTACACACCTGGGGGACCCTCAGGGGAGTCAGCAGGTCTGTGTCCTGGTGGTGTCAAGGGACATGGGGCCAGCAGGGGGCGATGTGGGGCTGTCTGAGAGGATGAATGTGTCTGGCCCTGCCAGCTGGGAAACCCCTCAGGAGGTGGGAGGGAGCTGAACAAACAGCTGTGACATGACGTGACCGCAGTTGTCAGCACCTCCTGGGACACACAGGCCATCGGGGGCCAGGCTGTCTCACCCCAGGGGGCCTGGTTCGGTGAAATCCTCATCCTCCCTGTTCTCCTCCAGGCAGCAGAGGCTTTGCCCAGGGCTGAGGGGCGCTGGAGGTGGTCAGGGTGCAGGGATGTATGTGAATGTAGAAACTTCTCCCCACTGGGACTTGTAGAGACTAAAAGGGAATTAGGGGACCCCAATGTCCATGCTGGAGTCTTGGGATGTGGATCTCCTGAGCACCTGCACCGTGACCTGGGTCCCTCTCCTCATTGTCCTCCTCATTCTCTGCCCAGGTGAGGCCAACCTGCTCCGGGTGGAAGGCTCCATGGGGGCCTTAGCCACCTCTGCTCCACTCCTTCACTTAATTGGCTCATTGTTCTCCCTGTCTCTGCCTCTTCCAGTGTCTGTGGCCCAGGTAGGGCTGAATCAGCCTCCCTCCATAACCATGTCTTCAGGTCAGATTGTCACAGACACCTGCAATGGGAACAACAACAATGTTGTCAACCTGAGCACAGCACCTGCAGAAGCACCCGGGACATGTTCCCAAAGTCCTGACCCACAGGAATAAGTGACCCTCAGGAATCTCATAAACATTTCCTGGCTCCAGGTCAGGCAACTTGGCCTCCCTGAGCACTTTTTGGCTACAACCTGGGAACAAGGCTGGTTATCACTAATTAGCACAGAGCAGGACAAAATTGATGCTTGCATTGTGTTGGAAGCCTATGGAGAAATCAGACAAAAACCACGAGCTTCCTCCTGCCTAGTCACTACCCCAAGCACAGTGGTACGATGGACCTGTCAGAGGATGTAGGCTGGGCTCATGATGGGAAATACTGGGGGTTTGAAGGGGCTCTTAACTAAAGGGTCTCTTTTTAGTTGGGACTGCTAACAAAACAATAAATCTAGTTAGGCGTGATTAGAATTACTCATTTTGCAGATATTTATATCCAGCCTAATTCTAAGTGTGCTTGAATCTGTTTGATTATAGGCATTACATATACTGATTGACAAAGATAATGAAAAACAGACAGGCTAGATACGTTTACCTAACCTTTGATTTATTTTCATAAAAGATTTGATAAAAAGTAATGCCTGGAATTACTAAAGGACTATTCGCTTACTTGTCTTTTTCCTAACAATCTTCTAATTTCGTGTAATGATCGATCACGTGGATTATCCATCATTAAAGTGTAGATTGGCTCCTTTGTGTTGTCATTAGCACTAAAAGAATGATGCCTGTTGCCAAACTCAGGTCTGGGTGTCCGCCCCACTGAGAAGGAAAGAAAAAAAAACTGAGAAGTCAAATGGTTAGTGTTAAAAAAGCAGATGTATCTAGCTGAAGGAGATGGTAGACTATCCCAACTCAAAGATTTAGACTTTCTGAGGGGTTTTTAAAGGAGGGGTTGAGGGAATGGAATGTGGAAGGTGAAAAGCAGGAGAGAAGGAGATGTGAGTTATGAGGGGTCCTTGTCTATGGGTGAGGTACAAGGTCTCATCAAGGCCGCGTGTGCTTTCTGTTCTCATCTTTGCTGTTATCTCAGGACCCTGCAAGATTTTGATTTGCGCTGGTGTCCTTGGCTGGTGCCCAAGGTCAGCTTCCAGTCATTTGACCATGATCATTTCTGAAAACTTGACAAGTTTCAAAGAAAGAACTGTTAGTTTTGCAAAGTACGAACTAGCTTCTTGGCCTTGTTTTCCCACTTAGTGAGAAAGATAAGAAAGTCAGGGGATGGGAAGAAAGAGTGGAGAGAAAAAAACTGTCCTTTTAAAATCCAACCCCCACCCCCCAGCCCAGGCAGTTTTAGGTCCCAACATGGGCTCACTCCTGCTCACTCCAACACCCCAACACAATTTCCTTCCTTAATTTCCAGTTCGCATCTTCTCAATTGTGGCTCTACAGCCTCATCTCACCGGTTCCTACCAACCCCTAAACTCAAGTCTACGAGGAGAATTAAAGGTGCCCATGGTGACACATATGGAGTTACCTCCCCACAGAGGGTCTGTGCTTGACAGGGATTTGGGGCACAGAAGCCTGACCCTGAGGGGTGATATCGAATATGTCACTTTTATTAGTAATAAAAATGAGCTAGAAGGAAGGATGAGAGAAGAATGCTCCAGGTTTGGTAACAACATTTATCAAGAAGAGAAGAGAAGAAAATTTGGTTGTTCATCATAGCAATTGAAATAAGTTTCATTTGGCCTAAGCATGGCAGATCTCAGGGCTCAGGACAGGGGAAGCCACTCTAGATGCATCTGGATGAGAGAAAGGGAGGACGTGTGCAGATCATTAAGATGCCACCTCCAGGAAGTGAGCACTCCACTGCAGAGGCCACGTGCAGTCACCGAAACATCCTCGTCTGGCATTTACGATGAGCTCTCCAGCTGCAGAGTGGAGAATGGATTGAAGGGTAAACTGAGGCAACACCTGAGACAGAGAGACTAGGTGACAGAGGCAACACTTAATGGGGAAACAACAATGTCTTTTGCTACGTTAGTGAAACTGAAGAAGGAAAACGAGCAATTTAAGATCAACACAGAGGTGTAATGGGCAAGATTCGAAGATTGAGTGTCTTTTGTGATTAAGGAAAAGACAAAAATCTGTGATGACTTCCATGTGTCTGGCTGAGCATTTGGATGGATTCTTTACCCATCTGAAAGGTGGGCACTGGAAACAGTCCCATACCTAGGCCGAATCCCAATGTGGGGACAAAATAGCTCCTGAGTCCCAAGCATTACACCAACTAGAAACAAACAAAAACAATCTTAATGAAAGAAACTCGACCTCTCTGACTCCTTGACCAGGAGGCTGGCCTTCAGGACGACCGGACCAGATCACTCACATCTTCTCCCTTAACACCATCATTATGACCAGAGAAGGCTTGTCTGATTGGTTTGAGAAACACAGGGGCCATCCCTGTTTGATGTTGGGGTCAAACACTAACAACATGCTGGAAGATTTAGGCTCCACCGAGGAGCGGAAAAAACAGGAGGTTTGCTAAGTGGTCCCAAAACGTGCCTCAATTTTCACTCCACCCTCATTGTTAGTTCATGTTGGCTCATGGCCTGTGAATGTTGGGAGATGAGCAGGGGACAGGGGCCAAGTAGTTCTACTCTTACAAAGCTAAAGCTTCGACTTTCTCACCTTTCTAACGTCCGTGCAACAAATCAATCCAAGGCCAACTAACACCCTCTCCCAGCTATGAGACACTGATTTGAAATTCTGTAGTCTCAGGAGAGGTAAAAAACAGAAAAAAAAAATATTCACGATGGCCTTTTCTTCCCAGTCGTAATAAGGAAGATAGAGAAGGCTGAAGAAACCAGGGACATCACTGCCCCCCATCACCTGGGTGTGTCTCCTCCACCTGTCCCCCCTCAGGTGAGGACAGACCCAGGGACTTAGCACCAGCACCTCTCCCTCTGACATACCCCTTGCGGGACTGCCTACTGCTCTCATCCCAACATGACTACTCCCCAGGTCACCTCTGCTGAGAGTCTCCCCCTCATGGGGTCCTGGTCACAGTGGTGCTATCTCAGTCACCCTCCTCTTCTGTGTTCTGGGGGCTGGGATCAGAGTTAGCCTGGCTCTGAGTCAGCTGTGACTCTATCTCTTAAGGGCACAATGCCAAACATTAAGAGCCCTGGTTGGACTCTCCTGTTTCCCCACCTTGAACTCTCCTTCTCAGTGTCCTCCATGGGGTGCTCTGTCACTACCCAGTCATGAGTTATATTCTCAGTGCCAGGGCCACTTCATTTCTTAAATAATTCACTCTTAGTTTGGCATCTCCTTTCCCAACTCATAGGCTGATGACCCCAATAATTCATCTATAGTCCACTGTCCTATAACAAGCAGAGAAAAAAGACTCAACAAAAGTAATATCTTTTTATTTCTTGAGAATCACTCCAGGATCCAAGAAGAGAAATCACTGAGCTTAAATAGAGGCCACTCATAGATAGGGAAAAGGGATGTCTTTGGGCATCTCAATGGATAACCTACTAAGGTATAAGAGTATAATTTTTAAAATGATAAGCATATTATTTTCATAAAATAGAGAATGAACATGTGTCAAATATTTTATTCTACTGATAGGTCAATAAGACCAGTAAGATGGCAAATCTTTGCCAATGAACATTTTAAAAACACATTATTTATAATCTCACTCCTCAGTATAAAACTTTTGTTTTCCTTAACCCACCATTCGGAGTGCTTGATCCTGACAGATCAGGATGACATGGGACCTGGGCAATGGACAGAAGAGTGGGAAGGCAGGGCTGCCCCAGAGGATGTCTGGTCACCAGGTCACAGGATGGTGTGTCTAGGTCTGGACACCAGGGGGTGTGCGGGAGCCATTCCTGAGGAGTCTGGAGGTGATCAGAGTTGAAACCAGCCTCCTGGCCCTGCCTGGTGCCATCTGCTCAGGGCTCACAGCTGTGACCTCCCCACCCCCTGGGCCCACATGGCCCTATCCATGCCCAAGCCCCAACATCCTCAGACACAGAGGCCTGACTCAGGGCCCAGTGTGGTGTCAAAGAGCTGGGGGGAGGGAGGGTCTCATTTGCATGAACGGACCCTCCCCCTGTCAGAGTATGAAGAGGGGAAGCGAGAGATGTGGGGAAGCTCTGCTTCAGCTGCTGGGCCACAGAGACAGGACTCGGGGACAATCTCCACCATGGCCTGGTCCCCTCTCCTCCTCACCCTCCTTGCTCACTGCACAGGTGACTATCTACTGGGCCAGGGAAAGGACCTTGGGAAGACCATGGGGCCCTGCTGTCTCCTCTTGTCTCTGGACCAGAATCACCATGTCTGTGTCTCTCCCACTTCCAGGGTCCTGGGCCCAGTCTGTGCTGACTCAGCCACCCTCAGCGTCTGGGGCCCTGGGCCAGAGGGTCACCATCTCCTGCACCGGCAGCAGCTCCAACATTGGTAGGTATGGTGTGCACTGGTACCAGCAGCTCTCAGGAAAGGCCCCCAAACTCCTCATCTATGGTAACAGCAATCGGCCCTCGGGGATCCCTGATCGCTTCTCTGGCTCCAAGTCTGGCAGTTCGGCCTCCCTGACCATCACTGGGCTCCAGCCTGACGACGAGGCCGATTATTACTGTCAGTCCTATGACAGCAGCCTTGGTGTTCACACAGTGCTCCAGGCCAGCGGGGAAGTGAGACAAGAACCTGCCATCTGCCCAGAGATGGGGCTTCCCGGTGCGGCCCCCACCGACGGCCAAGCCAGCTGCTTCCTTTCTTTGTTTCTTTTGCCTAAAACTGGGGTCTGAGGCCCACTTAATATAACTCTGTCTAGAGTGACTGTTCTCCTCTTGAATTCTGTCCCCTAACCTGTCCTTGGTAGCAACATATGGTCTGATATTCCTAAATCAAGCAGAAATCTCTGCACACCAGGCACAGGCTGCCCTGGAAACAGAGGCCATGAGGGATGCTTTAATCTGCTGGGGTTTTCCTAGCAAGACTGGGGCCTTCACCACTCATGACCTGTAATTTATTTTCTCAAAGTTCTGGAGGCTGGAAGTCCCAGGTCAAGGTGCCTGCAGATTTGTTTTCTCCTGAGGCCTCTCTCTTTAGTCTGCAGACGGCCACCTCCTGTCTCAGTTCTTTCATGGCCTTTTCTCTGTGTGGGCACAGCTTAGTTTTTCTCACCCTTTTTATAGGGACGCCAGTCCTAGTGCATTAGGGCCCAACCCTAATGATGTCAGTACTCTTGATTAGTGTCTTCTAGGTCCTATCTCTACATATAATCACACAGGGATCAGGGGTTTGACATATGAAATTGCAGGGGGCACAATTCAGTCTATGACAAGGGACATAGAGTGTGGCTGTGTCTGACCCAGGAAAGTCATCATCCCACAGGTCATCCATCAACACCATTTACTGAACACCTACTACATGCCAGGATTGAGATGGGATCATTAGGTCAGGAAACGGTATAAACAACATGGGAAGGGTCCAAGCCCCTAGGGAGCTGGTTAAGTCAGGGCAAAGAGTGAGGACCAAAAAGTAAAGATATGAGTAAGAACAAGAATTGTGTGAGGAAAATAAAGAAAGTTGAGGTTAGCAAGGTGTGGGAGGAGCCTTAGAGATGCTGGCAAGGAAGATATAGAGTCTGAAGAAGTTTATGAAATCCAGCTGCTAAATAGTCCTGCATGAGGAACAGAGCATGAGGTGCAGAATAGTCCTGTTCTGCATGTTTCAGAGTAGCCAGTACTGAGGAATGGGGTGTGGTGAAGAGAGAAACTGAGGCTGGGCTCTTAGACACTGTATTGGTGTGAGTGAGCTGCAGCCAACTTAGAGACCATTATCAACTGTACCCTGCTGATGCAGAATTATTTATAACAGACATTTTCAAGAAATAAGATGAGTTCCAGACAAATGATATTACTTGCCAAGAGTTCTAGAAATCCACACCTCTGAATTACTCTCAAAAAATTTGATGAAAATTTGACCTGTGCCTGTTAAAGTTTCCAAATATTGTTAGAAGAATAAAAGTTAAGGAATGAATTCAGTCCCCTCACGCTCAATGGTGTCCCCATGTTAGAAAACTTTGTCTTTGGAAAGCACAGTATCCCACTGTTTCCACCAGATCAATTAATACAATGCAGAGGGAATAGGATTTTGGCACTGGGTTGTGTTTCAATGCTTGCAGAAGTTTATTTTATGTAACAAAACACTATAACACCTACTTTGCAATATCTTCCATTTTCCCTATGAGAAAAAGGAGCCAACAGCACTGGACAGGCCAAGGAGACTGAGACCTGGCTTCAGACTGTACCAAGGCCTTAGAGCAGGGGGTCTGTGGTCCTGCTGGGCAGAGTCAAGGCTGCTAGGTCAACTCATCCTGCTTTCAGTTGTCCCTGTGGGTAATGTGAATATTGTGCTGGGAGTCAGGTGTTAGAAAGTGCTTGTTATGCCACAGGTCAGACTCCTGTAGAAGACTAAAAACGTTATTAGAAATCAAAATGTGATGGAATGCACCTAAAGAAGAATAAATGCCATACTTCAGAGATTGGGAGGAAGGAAGGACTCACTGCATTGGTTCACATTAGAAGAAGTTGCTGACACAGCCATGGGCAGCCCCCTCCCAACAGACGGCAAGAGCGCATAAGACTTCATGAGCCAAGAGTAGGGTGCTGCAGATACCATTGCCATATGGTGGTCCAACACAGCCACAACCACAGCCACTGCCACTGCAAGGGTGGCTAACAGCCACAGTAGCAGCCAATGCCACTGCAGCATCCATCACCACTGTGCAGGTGGCCCATCAACCACTTGACTGCGTTAGCAGGGGGAAAGTCATCATCAGAGTCTGGGGAAAGAGGTGAGTGACTACAAACCTGCAACTCAGTGGCCAAACCCACAGGGAGAATTGTGCCACTACACACAGTAGAACACCTGGGGGTGGGAGGTATGTGCATAACCCACACAACTGCCTTGGTCCAGGGAGAGGCACACATGGAACCCACCAAGTGTGTAGAAATCCACAATACCCAAATAGAGTAAGGAAGAAAATTCCCATCCCCACCAACCCATCCCCCAACTGGGCGAAGCAAGGACCCAAGAGAAACCTCTGCCTGTAGGAAAGAGGAAATAAAATCTACCCAGAGTCACCCATTCAACCTGAGTTCAACTATACCCCAGTGCACCCATCAGGGAAATGGGATGCTAGCTGGTGTGCCAAAAAGCCCACTCAGGGATACACACCTAAGCCTAAGAGTGGCAGGGCATCCAAGTGCTTCTCACAAGAATTTGAGAGCTTGCCTACATACTCAACCAACCAACACAGTGTCAGTAACCTCACCAAAGAATCACCGAATGCCCCAGTGCCACATCCATGGAGGCAGTAACATGCGACTCCAGCAGTGAAGATGAGCAAAGCGCCTACACAGAGACCACACTACAGCATTGACCTGCAATCTATTGAAAACACCACACTCAATGGTCAATATGAAACACATCTACAGGAGGCAGTCTGTCTCCTCAAAGCCCACTGTAAACTAATAGAAGGAGCAACTGCTCTACCAAATAACCAGACATGAATGTACAGATATTAGAAATAAGAAAAAATACTAAAAATGATACCACCAAAGTAATACAACAATTCTCAAGAACCAAAGGACTAAAAAGGAATATTGAGCAACAGTCTTAAGGAGACTCAATGAGATACAAAAAGACTCAGACAACAAAACAAAATGAGAAATATACAAGATATGAAGGAGGAAGTTTATATGAGATTGATAGCATAAAAAATAATGTAGCAGAACTCCTGGGACTGAAGGATTCATTGAACAAAACAAAATAGAGCTTAAGCAGCAAGTTAGAGCATGCCCTGGTACGTAGGCAGGAGCCAAAGGCAAGATTCCCCGACCTGATAGAAGGCCAGAGGATGTGCAGGGAACAAGGCAGGAGCTGTGGCCAGCCTCCCCTGCTCCACTGAAGGTAGGAGCATGCCACAAACACCACTTCTGTGTGGGTGAATCACTACAGCCACTGCTTCAGCCACTGCCACTACAAGAGTGGCTCACCACCACAGTACAAGACACAGCCACCATGCAGGCAGCCTGCTGCCCACTTGACTGCATTGACACCAGCAGAGCCATCAGCACAGCCAAGAAAAAAAGAGGAAGTCTTTCTCCTAAACACCCAGAGCAGAATAATAGAAAAGGCAACTGCTCTACCAGATAATCATACATCGACACAGAGATACTAGAGATATGAGAAAAGAAGACACAGATTTTCTAACATTTTCATTCCAAAAAGATCCTCTCTGAGATACATTATAGTCAAACCAGCTAGGCTGAAATACAAAGAGAGAATCCTAAAAGCAGCTAAAGAAAAATGTCAAGTTACTTATAAGGGAGCCCCCATCAGACTCACAGCAGAGTTCTCAAGAGAAATCCTACAGGCAAGATGAAAATGGGTTGATGTATTTAAAACACTTACAGAGAAAACTGCCAGGCAAAAATACTATGCTCAGAAAGACTATCCTTAGAAATGAGGGAGAAATACTGTATTTTGCAGACAGAGAAAACTATGGGAGTTCACGACCACAGGACCATCCCTACAAGAAATCCTACAGGGAGTCCAGCATCTGGATTCCGAAAAATGATAATCAATATCCTTAACACACAAGAAAGAGCAAAAGTCACTAGTAGAACAAAAGTACAAACCACAAAGAGAAAGAAACTACATATTCCCACCTCCAAAATCCAACAAACACTAAATACAAACAATAAATGGGTAAGAAAGGAACAAAAGATATTTAAAGCATCTGAACAAAAATTGATAAAATGCCAGGGTAAGAAAATAACTTTCAGAACAACCCTAAATGTGAAAGGATTAGATTCTCCACTCAAAAGACGCAGACTGACTGTTTAGATCAAAAAGGTAGATGTGACTGTATGCTGTCTTTAAGAGACTCATCTCCACTGTAAAGACACACACAGACTAACACAAAATAGATGGAAAAAGATATACCACAAAAGTGGACAGCAAAAACGAGTAGGAATAGCTATTCTGATTTTGGATAAAATGGACTATAATTTGAAAACCATAAACATAGACCAAGAATGCCATTATATAATGATAAAGGGGTCTATCCAGCAAAAGACATAACAAACATAAATATATATGCATCCAACGCCAGAGCACCCCGATATATATAGAGCAAATACTATAAGACATAAAGAAAGAGATAGACCCCAATATGATAATACTGAAGGAACTAACACCCGTCTCTGAGCACTGGGCAGATCGTCCATGCAACAAATCTACAGATAAACACAGCATTTACATTACACTTCAGACCAATTGGACCTGGCGGATATTTACAGAGCATTTTATTCAGTGACTGTAGAATATACATTCTTCTCATCAGCACATGAAACATTCTCCAGTATAAACCATATGTTGGATCACAAATCAAGTCTCAACAAATTTAAAATTATGGAAATCATTTAAAGTACATTTTCTGACCACAATGGATTAAAACGACAATAACAAGTGACACTCTGGAAATTATACAAACATGTCGAAATTAAACAATATGCTCCTAAATGACCTATGGGTCTAAGAAGAAATTAAACTGGACATCAAAAAATTTCTTGAAACTATCAAAAATAAAAGCACATCATACCAAAATCTCTGGGATATTGCAAAAGCAGTACCAAGAGGGTAGTTTATTAAGATAAATGTGTCTGTTTTTAAGCCAGTACCGTGCTGTTTTGGTTACAATAGATCTGTAATATAACTTGAAGTCAGGTAGTGTTATGCCTCCAACTTTATTTTTCTTTGCTCAGGATTGCCTTAGCTCTTTGGGGTCTTTTGTTATTCCACATGAGTGTTGGGGATGCTTTTTCTGTTTCTGTGAAGAATGTCATTGGTATTTTGACGGGAATTGCACTGAATCTGTAGATTTCTTTGGGTAGAATGGATATTTTCATGATGTGAATTCTTCCCGTCCAACAGCACGGTACGTCATCCCATCTTTTTATGTCCTCTTTAACTTCTTTTGGTTGTGTTTTGTAGTTTCTCATTGTGGAAGATCTTTCACCTCTTTGGTTAAATGGATTCCTGGTTATGTTATTTTTTTGATGACTATTGTATATGGACTTCCGTTCTTGATTTCTTTTCTGCTAGTTTGTTACTGGATTCAAAAAGTGCTATTCATTTGCAGGTGTTTATTTTCTACCCTGCAACATTATTGAAAGTGTTAATAGCTCTAAGAGGTTTTTGGTAGCGTCTTTAGGTTTTTCTCTGTACAAGATCATGTCATCTGCAAACAGGGACAGTTTGACTTCATCTTTTCCAATCTGGATGCCCTTTATTTCTTTCTCTTGACTGGTTCCAATATTATGGTAAATAGGAGTGGTGAGAGTGGGCATCCTTGTCTTGTTCCTGTTCCTAAGGATGATATTGGTGATTGGTTTGTTGAAAATGGCTTTTATTGTGTTAAGATATTTTCCTTCTATACCTAATTTGCTGAGAGTCTTTATCATGAAGTAATGTTGAATTTTGTCAAATGCTTTTTCTGCATCTATTGAGATAATCACCTGGTTTTGTCCTCAGTTTCACTGATCTGGCATATCACACTTACTGACTTGCATATGTTGAACCAACTTTACATCCCTGGGATGAATTCCACTTGATCATGGTGTCTAGTGTTTTTGATGTATTGTGGTAGTCTGGTTGCTAATATCTTATTGAGGATTTTTGCATCTGTGTTCATCAAGGATATTGGTCTGTAATTTTCTTTTCTTTTTTTTTTTTTGCTGTATCTATATCTGATTTTAGTAATAGGATGATGCTGGCCTCATAGAATGAGTTTGGGAGAATGGCTCCTGTTTGAATTTTTTGCAAAAGTTTGAAGAGAAGTCGTATTAATTCTTCGTTAAAGGTTTGATAGAATTCAGCTGTAAAGTCCTCCAGTCCAACCAGTTCCATCTGTGCAGTGTTGCTCAAACTGAGAAATGAGGCTTCAGGCAACCAGCAGAATTTTAAAAAACAGAGGAAGATATTATTTCTAATGGTGAAATACTAGAATCATTTTTATTTTGTTCTGGTACTACACATGATGGATGCTGACATAGTTATAGGGAAAGATTTTAACCATGGAATTTCTATCAAATCAATAATGGAGTAATAAAATATAAAAAATACTTTAAAAATGAAAATTTATATTTTAGCGGTATTGGTTAGAGTCACCATTATTACCTAGAAGACAACAGAGTGTACGAAACGTTTTTGAATTATTAAGAAAACCATCAAGTTCAAAATAAGTAAAATAAAATATATTGCTTCTTTGTTTTATGCCAAATTTCATTGCCACTATACTTATATTACTCAAAACTGGAAATCAACCAAATATCCATGAGGAGGTGAGTGGATAAAAAATTCTAGTATATCTGTACAATACTCTGAGCCGTATAAGGAAATGAACAACATATGGAGAAATATAAAGAAGTAAAATAACTATACACATGATGTGGATGAATGTAAAAATCATAATGCTCTGTGGGGGGGGAAAAGAGTGCATGCTTTATAATTACAATTTAGATGAAATTCTAAAAATTTCAATCAATAAAATCCAAAGTCTTACTCTATAACAAAAGACTAAATATTTCCTTCATAATATCGTGAAAAAATACCCTTTCCCACCACTTTCATTCCACATTATCCCGAAGGTCCTAGGCATTCCAATAAGGGAAGAAAAAGCAAGAAAAGCATACTAATTGGAATAGAAGAAATAAACCTTTCTTTACCTACAGACAATTTGATTGTTCACATAAATATACTAATGAATATATGATAATATATATAAATTAATGATTTTAATATATATACACGTATCAATTAAAATAAATTGCTTGGAAATTTAAATTTTATTTTAGTTTTCATTTTAAAGATGATGGGTAAGGCGATCTTAACCCTTGACTTGGTGGTGTCAGCACCACACCCTCCCAAGTGAGCCATGGGCTGCCCTTGGAAATTTAAATTTAATGACCAGAATTTAATCTATGATACTACAGAAAACCAAATACCGGAGAATAAATTGAACAAAAATTTGCAAGGTGTACTGACACTAGAGGTGCCAAATGGAAATGGATTGGTTAGCTTTTTCAGAAACGGAGCAATATATTTACATGGAGAGACATGAAATTCAGCCTCTACTTCACATCATATAAAAAAATCAATAAACGGAAGTGAAGTAATATCTTAAAGCATTTAAAACAACAACAGCAACACAAAAGTATATATTTATGGCTCTAAGGTTTTTTCCCCTATTACATACACGTGGGGAACAATGTTGGTTTTCAGTGATTGTGTAAATGCGCAATGGTTAGATCAGGATAGTCAGCTTATTCATCATTACAATGAGCAATCGTACTTTGTGTCCTTGACCAATACCTCATTAGCCCCCCGCCCTCTAACCCTCTGCTCCCCTTTTCCACCTCTAGTAACCATGTTTCTTTTCTCTCTTTCTAAGAGTTCAATGTGTTACTGTGATTGTTGTTTCTTTCCTTCTGTCTGTCTCTCTTTGTTTATTTGTTTGTTTACAGATTAAGCTCCTGGTTATGAGTGAGAACATGTGGTATTTCTCTCTCTGGACTTGGGCTGTTTCACTTAGGATAGTCTTCTCCAGGCTCATCCATGTTGCTGCAGATGGTAGAATTTCATTCTTATTCATGGCTGAGTAGTATTTCATTGAGTATATGGACCACATTTCCTGATCCAGTCATCCGTCAATGGACATTTAGGTTGGCTCCATCACTGGCTATTGTACATAGAGCTGCAATAAACATGGGAGTGCAGGTATCCCTATGACATGATGATTTCCAGTCCTCTGGATATAACCCCAGTGGTGGGATTGCTGAATCATATGGTAGTTCTGTCTGTAGATGTTTGAGGAACATCCATACTGTTTTCTGTAATGGTTGTACTAATTCACAGTCTCACCAACACTTGCAGAAGGCTTCCTCTTTCTCTGCATCCTCAACAAAATTTGTTATTCTGTCTTTTTTTCTAACAGGCAGTCTCACTGGGGTGAGGTGATATCTCAAAGTGGTTTTGATTTGCCTTTCCCTGATGATTGGTGATGTTGAGCATTTTTTTATATACCTGTTGGCCATTTGTATGTCTTCCTTTCGTCAGTGTCTATTCAGCTCCTTTGCCCATTTTTTGATTGGATTATTTCTTTTTAGGCATATAAACGGACATGTGGGCCAATGGAACAGAAACAGAGAACCCAGAAATCAATCCACATATTTACAAACAACTGATCTTCGACAAGGGCACCAAGAACGTACACTGGGGAGAAGACTGCTTCTTCAATACATGGTGCTGGCAAAACTGGATATCCACACATAGAAGAATGAAACTTGATCCGTACCTCTCACCATATACCAAAATCAACTCAAAATGGATTAAAGACTTAAACATAAGACCTGAAATTTTAAAGCTCCTAGAAGAAAACTTAGGGGAAACACTCCAGGATTAAGGACTGGGCAAAGACTCTATGAATAACATCTCAAAAGCACAGACCACAAAACAAAAAATAATCAAATGGGATGACATCAAACGAGAAAGCTTCTGCACAGTGAAAGAAAAAACAGTGTTAATAGACAACCTACAAAATCGGAGAAAATATTTGTAAACTGCACATCTGACAAGAGATTAATATCCAAAATATACAAAGAGCTCAAACAACTTTACAGCAAAAAACCCCACAAATGTTTTTTCTTATATAATTTAAAAAAATAGTTCAGAATTTTTATTACATTTTCTCATTTAAAATTATAAACTTCACATGTAGGAAAATGATTACACTATTTGGCAAGTAATATAAAAGAAAATTTTACCAAATAAAACATTTTCTTACATCAAGATGGTAAGCAAAATTTTCAGCCATCAGTAGATGGGTATAAAAGCAGGTTTTATAATAATTATTATTATTATCCCTTCTTATTTTATTTTATTTTATCAATATACAATGTAGTTGATTTTAGTGTCCCTTTACCGAATCCTTCCTCCCCCTCCCTCTCCCTGCTTCCTCCCATCAACATCATATCTGTTCACTTGTCTTAACAAGTTCAAGGAATTGTGATTGTTGTGTCTTCTTCCCTGCCCCCCATTTGTTTGTGTATTTATTTATTTATTTTCAGCTCCCCAAAATAAGTGAGAACATGTGGTATTTCTCTTTCTGTGCCTGACTTATTTCATTTAATAGAATTTTTTCTAAGTTCATCTGTGTTGCTGCAAATGGTACTATTTCATTCTTTTTTAGAGCAGAGTAGTATCCCATTGTGTAGATATACAACATTTTCCATACCCACTCATCTGATGATGGACATTTGGGCTGGTTCCAACTCTTGGTTATTGTAAATAGTGCTGCAACATACATTGGAGTACAGGTATCCCTTCGACATGATGATTTCCATTCCTCGGGGGCACATTCCGTGCAGTGGGATACCTGGGTCATATGGTAGATCTATCTGCAATTGTTTGAGGAACCTGCATACCATTTTCCATAGGGGCTGCACCATTTTGCAGCCTCACCAACCGTGTACGAGAGTTCCTTTTTCTCTGCAACCTCGCCAGCATTTATCATTCACAGTCTTTTGGATATTAGTTACTCCTAACATGGGTGAGATGGTATCTCAGTATGGTTTTGATTTGCATTTCCTGAATGCTGAGTGATGTTGAGCATTTTTTCATGTGTCTGTTGGCCATTCATATATCTTCCTTTGGGAAATGCCTTTTTAGCTCTTTTGCCCATTTTTTAATTGGGTTACTTGTTTTTTTGTTGTAAAGTTGTTTCAGTTCCTTGTATATTTTTTATATTAATCCTTTGTCAGATGTATATTATGCAAATATTTTCTCCCATTCTGTTGGTTGTCTTTTAACTCTGTTAATTGTTTGTTTGGCTGTGCAGAAGCTTTTTAGTTTGATATAATCCTCTTTGTTTATTTTTCCTTTGGTTGCCTGTGCTATTGAGGTCGTATTCATGAAGTCTGTGCCCACTCGTACTTCCTGGAGTGTTTCGCCTAAGTTTTCTTTAAGGAGTTTTATTGTTTCAGAGTGTACATTTAATTCTTTAATCCATTTTGAGTTGATTTTAGTATATGGTGAGAGGTATGGGTCTAGTTTCATTCTTCTCCATCTGGATATCCAGTTATCCCAGCACCATTTGCAGAAGAGGCAGTCTCTTCCCCAGTGTATAGGCTTGGTGCCTTTGTCAAAGACCAAATGGCTGGAGGTGTATGGGTTGACTTCTGGATTCTGTATTCTATTCCATTGATCCGTGTGTCTGTTGTTATGCCAGTACTCTGCTGTTTTGGTTATTATAGCTTTGCAGTATAGTTTCAAGCCATTTAGTGTTATGCCTCCAGCTTTATTGTTTTTGCTCAGAATTGCTTTGGCTATTCATGGTTTTTTGTTATTCCTTATAAATGTTAGGATATTTTTTTCCATTTCTGAGAAAAATGTCATTGGAATTTTGATGGGGATTGGATTGAATTTGTAGGTCACTTTGGGTAGTATGGACATTTTCACGATGTTAATTCTTCCAATCCAAGAGCATGGGATATCTTTGGATCTTCTTGTGTCCTCTTTAATTTCTCTCAACAGTGGTTTGTAGTTCTCATTATAGAGATTTTTCACATCCTTGGTTTACTCAATTCCTAAGTATTTTACTTTTTTGGTGGCTATTGTAAATGGGCAGGATTTCTTGATTTCTTTTTCCTCATGTTCACTGTTGGAGTATGGAAATGCTACTGATTTTCTTGTGTTGATTTTTGTATCCTGCAACTCTGCTGAAATCATTTATGAAGTCTAAGAGTTGTTTTTTGTAGTGGCTTTAGGTTGTTTGATACATAGGTTCATGTTATCTGCAAACAGGGACAGTTTGACTTCATCTTTTCCAATCTGGATGCCCTTTATGTCCTTCTCTCCGGTAAGTGCTCTGGTTAGTACTTCCAATCCTATGTTGAGTAGGAGAGGTGAGAGTGGGCATCTTTGTCTAGTTCCTGTTCAGGATGATATTGGCAGTGGGCTTATCATATATGGCTTTAATTATGTTGAGATACTTTCCGTCTATACCTAACTTGTAGAGAGTTTTTATCATGAATGAATGTTGAATTTTGTCAAATGCTTTTTCAGCATCTTTAAGGATGATCATGTGGTGTTTGTCTTGGATTATATTGATGTGGTGTATCACATTGATTGATTTGCATATGTTGAACCAACCTTGTATTCCTGGGATGAATCCCCATTAATCATGGTGCATAATTTTATTTATGTCCTGCTGTATTATGTTAGCTAGTATTTTGTTGAGGATTTTTGCATCTATATTCGTCAAGGATATTGGCTTGTAGCTTTCTTTTTTTGTTGTTGTATCTTTGTCTGGTTTCGGTATCGGGGTGATGTTTGCTTCACAGAATGAGTGTGGGAGAGTGGCCTCTTTCAATCTTTTGGAATAGTTTGTAGAGAATTGGTATCCATTCCTCTTTGAAAGTTTGGTAGAATTCTGTAGTGAACCCATCTGGTCCTGGGCTTTTCTTTGTTGGGAGCCTTCTGATAACAGCTTCAATGTGTTTGATTTATTGGTCTGTTCAGATTTTCTATATCTTCTTGGCTCAGTTTTGGTAGTTTGTATGTCCAGTAATTTATCCACTTCCTCTAGACTTTCAAATTTGTTGGATATAGTTGGTTATAGTAGTCTCTAATGAAATCTTGTATTTCTGAGGTATCAGTTGTAATATCACCTTTTTATTTCCAGTTTTTGTTATTTGGGTCTTCTCTCTTCATTTTTTAGTTAGCCTTGCTAAAGGTTTGTCAATTTTATTTATCTTTTCAAAAAACCTACTTTTTGGTTCATTAATCTTTTTAATTTTTTTGGGGGGGGTATCTGTTTCATTAAGTTCTGCTCTGATCTTAATTATTTCTGTCTCTCTGGTAACTTTGGGTTTGGATTGTTCTTGTCTTCCTAGTTCTCTAAGGGGGAGTGTCAGGTTTTTTACTTGCCATCTTTCCATTCTTCTGAAATAAGCATTTCATGTGATAAATTTCTGCCTTAGTAGTGCTTTTGCAGTATCCCACAGGTTTTGGTATGACATATAATAATTTTCATTAGTTTCAATAAATTTTTCAATTTCCTGTTTAATTTCTTCTTGGTCCCATATGTCATTAAGTAGAATGCTGTTTAATTTCCATGTGTTTGTATAGTTTCCAGAGTTTCGTTTGTTCTTGTTTTCTAATTTTAATCCATTGTAATCTGAAAAAAATATATGGAATAATTCCAATTTTCTTGAATTTGTTGAGACTTGATTTGTGACCTAACATGTGATCTATCCTGGAGAATGTTCCATGTGCTGATGAGAAGAATAAATATTCTGAGTTTGTTGGACGCAATGTTCTGTAGATATCTGCCAAGTCCAATTGGTCTAATGTGTTGTTTAGATCTAGTGTTTCTCTGCTGATTCTTTGCCTAGATGCTCTGTCCAATGTGGAGAGTGGTTTGTTCAGTTTCCCTGCTATTATGGCATTAGTGTCTATCTCATTCTTTAGGTCTAATAGTGTTTGCATTATAAACCTGGCTACTCTGACATTAGGTGCATGTATATTAAAGACTGTTGTATCTTCTTGAAGGATACTTTTATCATTATATAGTGGCCTTCTTTATCTCTTTTTATGGATTTTGGTTTAAAGTCTATTTTATGACATGTAAGAATAGCTATTCCAGCTTGTTTTTCATTTCTATTTCATGGTATGTCTTTTTCCATCCTTTCACTCTTAGTCTATCTGTGTCATTACAGGCGAGGTGAGTCTCTTGAAGGCAGCATATAGTTGGGTCCACCATTTTAATCCAGTCCGTCCGTCTGTGTCTTTTCAGTAGGGAATTTAGTCCTTTTACATTAAGACTTGGTATTGAATAGTGTTGATTTACTCCTTGCATTTTATTGATTTTTGTTTGGATGTCTTAAGTATCTTTTGTTCCTTTCTTTTTGATTTACTGTTTGTTTTCTGTATTTCTTGGTTTCTTGGGGTGATAGATGAACTTTTTTTTCCTCTTTATTGTTAGCATCTTCATTTTACTAGTGGGTTTGTTTTTTCTTGAGTATTTATGGTAGTGGTGATTTTTTTTCAGGTACCAAACCTAGTGCTCTCTTGAGAATTTCTTGTAAGGCTGGTTGTGTGGTAGTGAAAGCCTGCAGTTTTTGTTTGAGAAATATACTATTTGTCCTTCATTTTGGAGGGAAAGCTTTGCTGGGTAACGTATTCGTGGCTGGAAATCTTTGTCTTTTCGTATTTCGCATATATCATCCCATTCTTTTCTGGCTTTTAGTGTTTGTGATGAAAAGTCTGATGTTCATGTTATTGGGGCTCCATTATAGGTGACTTGAAGCTTCTCTCTTGCAGCTTTTAAGATTCTCTCTTTGTCTTTGAGTTCTGTCCATCTGAATATAACATGTGTTGGAGAGGACCTTTTAGGGTTGAATATGTGTGTGGATCTTTGAGCCTCCCGAATGAAGATCTGTGTCTTTCCGTATACCTGAGAAGTTTTCTGCCATTATTTCATTGAATATATTTTCAATGCCATTTCCTTTTTCCTCCCTGTCTGGAATACACATGATTCAGATATTTGAGCACTTAAGGTTGTCTCTTATCTCTCTTAGAAATACTTGAATGTTTTTCATTCTTTTTTTGTCTGCCTGTGTTATTTCAAACAGCCCATCTTCAAGGTCAGAAATTCTCACTTCTGCTTGTTCTAGCCTACTGGTTAAGCT
The DNA here is from genome assembly GCF_027409185.1 of Cynocephalus volans. NCBI lineage: Eukaryota > Metazoa > Chordata > Mammalia > Dermoptera > Cynocephalidae > Cynocephalus > Cynocephalus volans. The sequence continues at coordinate 206,741,365 of NC_084461.1, forward strand.
CTCTGTTGTGCTTTTTATTTCACTGAATGAATTCTTCAGCTCTGCTAGCTCTGCTACATTCTTTTTCAGGGCTTTGATTTCTTTGTACATTTCTTCTTTCAGGTGCTGTATACATTTTCTTATTTCACTGTGTCGTCTAAGTGATCCCTCTCCTGGCCTGTGCTGACTCAGCCACCCTCCTTCTCTGCATCTCTGGGAACATCTGCCAGACTCAACCTCACCCTACGCAGCGGCCTCAGTGTTGATACATACTACATATACCAGTACCAGGAGAAGCCAGAGAGTCCTCCGCAGTTTCTCCTGTACTGCTCCTCAAGTACAAAGTTGGGGTCTAGGCTCCCTAGTCACTTCTCTGAGTCCAAAAACGCTTCGGCCAATTCAGAAGTTCTGCACATCTCTGGACTACAGCTTGAGGATGAGACCGCTTATTACTGTCAAATATGTTACGGCAGCAGTTACATTTACACAGTGTTCCAGACCTATGGGCATGTGAGTCTAGAACCTTACCTAAGTTCTCCCTGCCTGTGCAGTCACCGCTGCACTGCCTAGGATCAAGTCTACCTCAGGAATTACTTCTGTTGTCATTCATTCAGTTGGTACCTAATTTTTCTAGCACCTATCGATATAAAAATCTCTCTCTCTCTCTCTCTCTCTTCTTAGGTAGAATGCTCATTTGTCCATTGCTAATACCTTCTGACCATGATCCTGTCTGCAGTGGCCCATATCTACTCTCAGGGCTCAGTACTTTACAGGGAGATGGTGGATGAGGAAGAAGGTGGTTGGCCCCACCCATGCCCAGCCCAGGCTCTAGGCCTTACTCAGAGGTGTGTGTGATCTGAAAGCTTCTGGTCAGTCACTAGGTCCAGCAGCCCAAGCCCAGCTCCACTGACCACCTCCAGTGGTGATGTCACCTTCCCCTCCAACTGCTCATTCTAGCCTGCCTGTGGGAACTATTCTTTCTTTCCCAAGGCTTGAAGGAAACAGATCTCTGTGCCTCCAGGGAGGATGAGCAAACAGTCTTCTCCACAGTGTCCTGTGACTGTGTTTGTGACCTCTCAATGTGCACAGGGACACCCAGCCTCAGGCTCCCTCCCCCACAGTGTCAGGTCCTGTAACAACCTCCTCTCTTCTGCACCCCAAGGTGATCTGATGCTCATACTCAAATGAAGATCTATCTCACAATGGTAATGAAGAAAGAAACATAGGGTAAAAATTTAGAAACTTTACAGCCTTCCTAGTAAGGAGTAAAACAAGGTGTTTGGAGAAAGTGCCAAGGTTGCTGGTGCTGTGGAGTGACCACGAAAACCTGTTGCTGAGGAGAGTAGCCCTGATCCAGGTGCTATGCATCAGGTAATGGGGAAAGGACCCAGAAGGCATTTCAGTGATTTTCCAGGTTCCTCTCTCATCACAGGCCCAGAGGCCTAACAATATAGAATGGTGTGAGGGAACAGAGCAGGGGCACACTTCACGACCTCGGGATGCTGCTCCTGGTACCCAGCTATTTTGGCTGCTCCTGCCATGGCTAAACTAATCCCAGGTATTGCCAGATGCAGTTCTTTGGAAGATACAAAGTGTAATTCTTGGCAACATCCAAGTGGTAAGTCTGCAGTCTCGCAGGATGCAAGAGCTATGGAGGCTTAGCAGCCTCGACCCAGATGTCAAAAGATGGAGAAAAAGCCTGGGGTGCCAGGGAGAGAGTTGATGCAGGGGCAGAATCACCACAGGAAGTCTCTACCAAGGATGATATATATATAAAAACATTTATATGGAATATATATAAAATAAATGTGGAATGTGCGTGTGTGTGTGTGTGTGTGTGTGTGTGTGTGTGTGTATCCTCCAGTCACCTGGACTCTCAGTCTACTTTATGGGCCACTATGCCCTCTAAAGAGGCAGTGGTTCGGGTGCACGTATGAGTTCGATGCTCTTGCCTCTAGCCTTAGCTGTCTTTCCCACGATTCAACAGAGCTATCCTGCTTAAATAACTCCTCTTTGTTGTGAAATCGTTCCCACCACTTTGAGATTCCACTTATACAATTTACCCTATTCTAACTCATTTTCATCAATTAAAAAAATGAGAGTAATTTCTGATTGTTAGGGTCTGCATTGCACCCCCCAAAACTCACATCTGGAAGTCCTATCCTCCGACGTGACTGTATTTAGAAACAGTGTCTTGGAAGAAGTAGTAAAAATTAAATGAGACATAAGGGAGGAGCCTTAATCCAACAGGATTGTTGCATTTATGAGAAGAGATCAGAACTAGACAATACAGAATGAGGGAAGAGCACACAAGGACACGGTGTGGAGGTGGTCATGTGCAAGCCATGGAGCAGGGCTTTGGGAGGAACCAAATCTGATGACACCTTGACCTTGCACTTTCAGCCTCAAGAACTGTGACAAAATAAATTTCTGTTGTTAAAGTCACCGAATGGATTGTGTTTTGTTATGGCAGCCTTCCCAAGCCACTACACAGGCTGATCATTCTGATGTATTGCTGTTGTTATTACTTCAAAAATAACCTCAGACAGTGAGTCTTCTTTTGTAGAAATGGAGAGTACCCGCAGGGATGGTGATATATTTTCCTGTAGCAAAAGCACATGGCTTCCCCGCTCTCTGTACCAAGACATATTCACACATCATCGTCCCCTGCCACGGCTGCTCTTCCTAACTGTCTTCCAAATCATGTCCATGGCATAGCCATGTCCTTACAATCCAGAGTCATACTGGAGTATCTGTCACTGATGTTTGGAGAGAGCAGGAACAGGCCCTGGTAGTCAAGGCCTGAGCCCTACAGGCTGAGTGAACATTTCCTCCAGCCACCAAGGGCCAGTGTGGCCGCGGTGTCAAGATCCTGAGGGATGCTGGGAAATGGCCCCACAGGCCCTGTGTGGGACCTGCACCTGCTCTGAAATCTTAGATCAGCCTGAGAGGCTTCTCGTTCCTTCTTCTTTATCTCAGATAGATATAGATCTTTGTAATACGTATGACAATCTAACAGATCCATCTTCCATTCAAAGGAATACTATTGAGCCATAAAAATGTGAGGAGAACTGACACCAACAAGAGTGGACTGTGAAAAATCATGTTCAGTGAAAGGAACCAAACAATAATAGCCAGCTATTGCATGACTGTATCTATCATTAATATCCAGAATAGGTAAATTCATAAAGGCAGAAAGGATAGAGATTATGCTCAAAGTCTGCCGTGTTGATGGTGAGAGGGATGACATTGAGAATGGGAAACACAGGAAACTATTTCAAACATAAAGAAACAGGAGGTGCCTCCTGAATAGAGACACGGTTTACTGACTTCTCAGTGATATGAAGACGTCTACTAGGTGCAGCTGAGATCGGTAAACATTGCCCTTTCTTATTGGTAAAACACAATGGAAATAAGAATGATGGGCTCGCTCATATACTGAAGTCACTTGTTATAATCATATTGTTTCTGTTTCGGGCTCTGATAACAGCCCCTTTCCCCACCCCAGCTTTCCCATCATCCCCCTGAGCATCAGCGGGTGATGAGGGGACAGCACAACCAAGTACACACCTGGGGGACCCTCAGGGGAGTCAGCAGGTCTGTGTCCTGGTGGTGTCAAGGGACATGGGGCCAGCAGGGGGCGATGTGGGGCTGTCTGAGAGGATGAATGTGTCTGGCCCTGCCAGCTGGGAAAGCCCTCAGGAGGTGGGAGGGAGCTGAACAAACAGCTGTGACATGACGTGACCGCAGTTGTCAGCACCTCCTGGGACACACAGGCCATCGGGGGCCAGGCTGTCTCACCCCAGGGGGCCTGGTTCAGTGAAATCCTCATCCTCCCTGTTCTCCTCCAGGCAGCAGAGACTTTGCCCAGGGCTGAGGGGCGCTGGAGGTGGTCAGGGTGCAGGGACATATGTGAATGTAGAACTCCTCCCCACTGGGACTTGTAGAGACTAAAGGAGAATTAGGGGACCCCAAGGTCCAAGCAGGAGTCTTGGGATGCGGATATTCGTTCACCTGCACCATGACATGAGCCCCTCTCTTCATCCTTCTCTTCACTCTCTGCCCAGGTGAGGCCATCCTGCTCTGTGCGGAAGGCTTCGTGGAGGGCCTTAGCCCACCTCTGCTCCACAAGCTCACTCGCTTGGCTCGTTGTTCTTCCTGTCTCTGCCCCCTCCAGTGTCTGTGGTCTTGGTGGGACTGAATCAGCCTCCCACAGTGACCAAGTCATCAGCCAGATGGGCACAGACCCCTGCAGTGAAAACAACAATGTTGTCCACCAGGGCACAGCACCTGCAGAAGCACCTGGGAAATGTCCCCAAACTCCTGCCCCACAGGAATAACAACCATTCTTCATGGGTCTCAGATTTCCTGGCTCTAGGCCACGTGACGTGTCCTCCCTGACCATCTCTTGGCTCCAACCTGGGAACAAGGCTGGTTATCACTAATTAGCATAGGGCAGGACAAAATTGATGCTTGCATTGTGTTGGAAGCCCACAGGGAAATCAGACAAAAACCATGAGCTTCCCCCTCTCTGGTCACTACCCCATGCCCAGTGGTACGATGGACCTGTCACAGGATGTAGGCTGGGCTCAAAGTGGGAAAATGTTGTGGGTTTGAAGTGGCTTTGAATTCAATGGTCTCTTTTAAGTTAGGACTACTAACAAAACTCAATAAATCTAGTTAAGAATGATTAGAATTACTCATTCAAGAGATATTTTTATGGAGCCCTATTCTAAACGTGTTGGGATCTGTTCGATTATAGGCATAACAGATAGTGATTAATAAAGACAGTGAAAAAAGAGAGGCTAGATATGTTCCTTTAAACTTTGATTTATTTTCATAAAGAAAGTGATAAAAATAAAGTAACACCTAGAATTGCTAGAGGACTATTCAGTTATCCAACATTTTCTGAGCAATCTTCTCATTTCATGTGTGATTGATTACACAGATTCCATTATTACAGTGTAGATTTGTCCCTTTGTGTTGTCACTAGCACTGAAAAAGTGATGTCCAACAAAATTTCCTTCCTTAATTTCCAGTTCGCCTCTTCTCAATTGTGCCTCTAGAGCCTCATCTCACCTGTTCCTACCAATCCCTAAACTCAACTCTATGAGGGGAATGAAAGGTGTCCATTGGGGCACATACGAAGTAAACTCCCCACAGAGGGTCTGTGCTTGACAGGGATTTGGGGCCCAGAAGCCTGACCCTGAGGGGTGATATCTAACATGTTACTTTTATTCTGAATGAAAATGAGCTAGAAGGAAGGATGAGAGAACAGTGCTCCAGGTTTGGTAAGAACATTTACCGAGAAGAGAAGAGAAGAAAATTTGGTTGTTCATCCTAGTAATTAAAATAACTTGCATTTGGCTTAAGTGTGGCAGATCAGGGATGTGTCTGCATGAGATAAAGGGAGGACGTGCATAGATCATTAAGTTGCCACCTCCAGGAAGTGAGCACTCCACTGCAGAGGCCACGAGCAGTCACTGAAATGTCCTCGTCTGGCATTTATGATGAGCTCTCCAGCTGCAGAGTGGAGAATGGATTGAAAGGTAAACTGAGGCAATACGTGAGACAGAGACTAGGTGACAGAGGCAACCCTGAATGGGAAGCAATGTCTTTCGCTAGTTTTGTGACACTGAAGAAGAAGGAAAAGGAGCAAGAATTACAAAACGGAGGTGCCAATGGCAGGACTTGAAGGCTGTGTGTCTTTTGGGGGTAAGGAAAGGGGAAAAGTTTAAGATGACTCCCATGTGTCTGATTGGGGATTTGCACGGATTCTTATAACCCTTCTGAAAGAGGGCACTGGAACCATTCTCATACCCAGGCTGAATCCCAATGTGGGGACAAAATACCTTCTGAGTCCCAAGCATTATACTCACACACTCACAAAAAGACCCAATGACCAGGAACCTGGCCTTCAGGGTTACCGGACCAGATCACTCACACCATCTCCCTTGACACCATCATGATGACCAGAAAACGCTTGTCTGATCGGGATTGGGAAACACAGGGCTCATCCTTTTTGATGTTGGGTTCAAACAGTAACAACATGCTGGAAGATTTAGGCTCCAGACAGTAGCAGGAAAAGCAGGAGGTTTGCTAAGTGGTCACACCACGTGCCTCAATTTTCACTCCACCCTCATTGTTAGTTCATTGTGAGTTCATGTTGGCTAATGTCCTGTGAATGTTGGGAGATGAACAGGGGACGGAGGCCAAGTAGTTCTATTCTCACAAATCTAAAGCTTTGAGTTTCTAACGTGTCCAATGTCCATGCAACAAATCAATCCAGGGCCAAGTAACACACTCTCTCACCTCTGACACATTGATCTGAAATTCTGAAGTCTCAGAAGAGGTTGAAATCAGCAAAAAGAAACAAAAAAGCTCAGGATGGCCTTTTCTTCCCAGTCATAATAAGGAAGATAGAGAAGGCTGAAGAAACCGGTGGCACCACTACCCCCGTTCACCTGTGTGTCTCTCCTCCACCTGTCCCCACCTCAGGTGAGGACAGACCCAGGGACTAAGCACCAGCACCTCTCCCTATGACATACCCCTTGTGGGGCTGCCTTCCACTCCCATCCCAACATAACTACTCCCCAGGTCACCTCTGGTCACTGCTGAGACTCACCCCTCATGGCATCCTAGTAACAGAGGCGCTACCTTAGTCACCCTCCTCTTCTGTGTCCTGGGAGCTGGGATGAGACTTAGCCTGGCTCTGAGTCAGCTGTGACGCTGTCCCTTAAGGGCACAATGCCAAACATTAAGAACCCTGATTGGACTCTCTGGTTTCCCCCACTTGGACTGTCTTTCTCAGTGTCATCCATGGGGTGCTCTGTCACTACCCAGTATTAAGTTTTGTTCTCAGTGCCAGGGCCACTTCATTTCTCAAAGAACTCACTCTTAGTTTCTATCCCCTTTCCCAACTCAGTTATGACCTATAGCCTGATGACCCCAATAATTCCTTTACAGTCCACTGTCTTATAACAAGGAGGGGAAAAAAGCAAAAAAGAGTCAACAAAAGTAATATTTCTTGAGAATCACCCAGGATCCAGGAAGAGAAATCACTGAGCTTAAATAGAGGCCACTCATAGATAGGGAAGGTGGATGTCTTTGGGCATCTCAATGGATAACCTCCTAAGCGGTAAGACTTTAATTTTTAAAATAATAAACATTACTTTCATAATGTATGAAATGAACATATGTCAAATATTTTACTCAACCGATATGTTAATAAGTAGACCAGTAAGATGGTAAAGATTTGCCAGAAAACATTTTAAGTATGCATTATTTGTAATATAATAGAAAAGGGTTTTTCAAGCAGCGTTTCCATATTGGAGATAAGCTGGTTGATATCACAGAGGTTAATACAACCAGTAACGTGAGGTTTATCTTCTCCTCTGACAGAAATCCACAAGTTAACAGGATTCCATTTGTATGACATTTCCAGAGGACATGTAGATTTGGGGACACCCTTCATCTGCACTTCACATCCAGTCTGTCCTGAAGAGGAATCTATTTCCCCTCTTTCAGTTTTCCCACGTGCTCTTCACGCCACATCCTCTAACGTGGGGCTCCAGCCCACCTTCCCTGCAGCCCAGCAACCTCTGCAGACCACGGTCCTCCAGGCACTGGTCCTGCCAAGCTTCATCCCATTTCCGAGTCTCATCCCTCAGGTCCTGGGAGCCCCTTCACCTGGATCAGGGTGTCCGTCTCTGTTCCTCCATCTACGTCTACTTTCTGAACGTCTCCTCATCCTCACCTGAGCTCAGGACTTATGCCCTCAGCTCCCATGTTGTTTTGATCCCCTCCTCCCCGACAGTCTCAGGACCTTCATTCCTTCTCAGACCCTAGGAACTCGGAGCATTGGCCTCTCTGGTTTCCCTGCCTCCAATGGTGAAGGTGACGAAGGAAGCCACCTTTGTTCTCCAAACCTCTATGTTTTCTCATCGGGGTCAGCTCCAGAGGCAAAGATGAGACTCTCCAGCTCCACTGGTCAAACCCACTGGCAATCAATGCACCCAACAGAAGACAGATGCTCAGTAAGTATTTGCACACGCAGACCTGCTTCTCACTGGGCACGTGTACTGGCCTCAGGATGGGGCTGAACTGGGAGAGGGTCTCCTGTGGGCCTGCTCCTCTCTGTGCCCTCAGCCTGAGAGCTGACAGGGGCACCCGCAATGGAGAGCACCCGTGGGCAGGGAGGGGACCATGCACAGCTTTGTCCTGTGTGTGAGGGACAGCTCAGCCTGGGCCAATCCTGTCCTGTAAGTTCAGAGGGAAGGGAGTGAAGTTTGTACTGGGAACCACTGCATCATCAAACAGGAAGTGATACTGAGAAAGCACAGGTTATAAACACATTTGGTCAAATTAATTACTACTTTATAATTAATAAAATTTCATAAAATGTCTGCTGTATGCTTAGAACACAGAAAAAATTAAAACCTGTCTGTTACAAAGCAAACGTGACTTCATATAATATTTTAATTAGAAAATTAATATGTACCAGAAATTTTTTTTTCAGATGAACGTGTAAGTCTATTTGTTATAGGTGACTACTTAAGATATTTACTAGTTTGTCATAAAATGGTACATTCAAATTTTCACAGTAATGGGACCACATTGTACCATGTTCATCACTGGAGATTTCAAGCTGGTAACCCGGCTCTTCTCTAAGTCCATGTGACTCCCCAAAGAAAAAAATTAATGAACAGTCTGGTCTACATGCACTCAGAAATGTTCGAGTTCTACAAAAGCCTTTGTTTCTTTTTGCGCTTTTGGTAAATGGGATTATATTTGTGCAAACTTTAATATTTTAACAAAGTAATATGTATGGCATGCCATTTCAGGACCGGCATTCTTTATTATTTCATTTTATTATTTTATTTTATTTTTGCTTATTTAAAAAATAAAGAAATAATAGTGCTAAGTCGTCACTCTCAAACATATTTTTTCCTTAACCCCCTATTTGGAGTGGTTGAACCTCACAGCTCCCACAAATCAGGATCACAAATGGGTTCTGGGCAATGGACACAAGATGGGGAGGCAGGGCTGCCCCAGAGGATGTCTGGTCACCAGGTCACAGGATGGTGTGTCTGGGCCTGGACACCAGGGGGTGTGCGGGTGCCATTCCTGAGGAGTCTGGAGGTGATCAGAGTTGAAACCAGCCTCCTGGCCCTGCCTGGTGCCATCTGTTCAGGGCTCACTGCTGTGACCTCCCCACCTCCTGGGCCCACATGGCCCTATCCATGCCCAGCCCCCTAACATCATCAGACACAGGGGCCTGACTCAGGGCCCAGTGTGGTGTCAAAGAGCTGGGGGGAGGGAGGGTCTCATTTGCATGAACGGACCCTCCCCCTGTCAGAGTATGAAGAGGGGGAGCGAGAGATGTGGGGAAGCTCTGCTTCAGCTGCGGGGCCACAGAGACAGGACTCGGGGACAATCTCCACCATGGCCTGGTCTCCTCTCCTCCTCACCCTCCTTGCTCACTGCACAGGTGACTATCTACTGGGCCAGGGAAAGGACCTTGGGAAGACCATGGGGCCCTGCTGTCTCCTCTTGTCTCTGGACCAGAATCACCATGTCTGTGTCTCTCCCACTTCCAGGGTCCTGGGCCCAGTCTGTGCTGACTCAGCCACCCTCAGCATCTGGGGCCCTGGGCCAGAGGGTCACCATCTCCTGCACCGGCAGCAGCTCCAACATTGGTATCTTTGGTGTGCACTGGTACCAGCAGCTCTCAGGAAAGGCCCCCAAACTCCTCATCTATGAAAACAACAAACGGCCCTCGGGGATCCCTGATCGCTTCTCTGGCTCCAAGTCTGGCAGCTCGGCCTCCCTGACCATCACTGGGCTCCAGCCTGACGACGAGGCTGATTATTACTGTCAGTCCTTGGACATTGGACAGCAGCCTTCATACTCGCACAGTGCTCCAGGCCAGCGGGGAAGTGAGACAAGAACCTGCCGTCTGCCCAGAGATGGGGCTTCCCAGTGCGGCCCCCACCGACGGCCAAGCCAGCTGCTTCCTTTCTTTGTTTGTCTTGCTAAAACTGGGGTCTGAGGCCCACTTAAGGTAACTCTGTCTAGAGGGAGTGTTCTCCTCTTGAATTCTGTCCCCTAACGTTTCCTTGGTAGCAACATATGGTCTGATTTTCTTAAATCAAGCAGAAATCTCTGCACACCAGGCACAGGCTGCCCTGGAAACCGAGGCCACGAAAGATGCTTTAATCTGCTGGGGTTTTCATAGGAAAATGCCACACACTGGGTGAGTTCACGACAACGGATTTACTTTCTCACAGTCCTGGACTGTGGAAGTCCCAGATCAAGGGGCTGGCTGGCAGGTTTGTTTTCTATTGAGGCCTCTCTCCTTAGTCTGCAATGGCCACCTCCTCACATAGTTCTTCCACAGCCTTTTCTCTGTGTGCACACAGCTTAGTTTTTTTTTTTTTTTTTTTTTACTCTTTTTATATGGACACTAATCCCATTGGATGAGGGCTACACTGTAATGATGTCATTATTGTTAATTACCATCTTCTAGGCCCTATCTCCACGTATAGTCAGTCATACTGGGGATTAGGGTTTTCACATATTAAATATGGAGGGAGCACAATTTCAGTCTATGACAAAGGGTCAGGGCATAACCAGGGGCACAGAGTATAGCTGTGTCTGCCCCAGGATAGTCAACATCCCAGAGGTCATCCGTCAACACCATTTACTGAACACCTACTATGTGCCAGGTTTGAGTCAGCGTCATTAGGTCAGGAAACACTGTGAATAAGACAAGAAGGGCCCCTTCGCTCAGGGAGCCGGTAATATCAGAGGGAATTTAGGTACAGAAGGAAAGTACCTCAACACAAGGAAAGCCATACAAAGCCAAACAGTATTGTCCTAAAAAGCTGATAGCTTTTGCCTTAAGAACAGGAAGAAGACAAGGATGCCCACTTTCCCCACTGCTATTTAACACATTGTTGGAAGTACTCGCCAGAACAGTCAGTCAAGAGAAAGCAATTAAGGGCACCCAGATTGGAAAAGACAAATACAAACTGTCCCTGTTTGCAGATGACGTGGTCATATACAAAGAAAAATCTAAAGATTCTAACAAAAAACAAACAAACAAAAAAACCTCTCTGAGTTGGTAAATGATTTCAGATAAGTTGCAGGATACAAAATCAACACTCAGAAATCAGTAGCATTTTTAAACTCCAGTAATGAACTAGCAGAAAAAGAAATCAAGAAAGCAAGCCTATTTACAATAGTCACCAAAATAAATAAATACATAAAATACCTAGGAATAAATTTAACCAAAGATGTGAAAGATTTCTACTGGTAGAGGTGTCTGTGAGAACCCCAAATCACTGCTGAAAGAAATTAAAGAGGGCACCACATGATGGAAAGTCATTCCATGCTCTTGGACTGGAAGAATTAACTTTGTGAAAGTGTCCATCATACCCAAACCAATAGACAGGTTAGTGTAATCCCTATCAAAATACCAATGGCATTCTTCACGGAAATAGAAAAACTAAACCTAATACACATGGAACAACAAAAGACCACATAACCAAAGCTATCCTGAACAATAAGCAAGCAAACAAACAAACAAACAAACAAACAAACAATTAAATAAAGAGAGGTCTGCATAATACTACCTGACTTCAAATTACACAAAGCTACAGTACCCCAAACAGCACGGCAGTGACATAGAAACAGACACTCATACAGATTGCACAGAATAGAGAACCCAGAAATCCACCCACGTGCTCACAGCCAACTGACCTGGGACAAAGGCAACAAGAACATACATTGGGGAAAAGAATTCTTCTTTAATAAACGGAGCAGGGAAAACTGGACATCCATATTTAAAAGAATAAAACTAGACTCATACCTCTCACTATACACCAAAATCAACTCTAAATAAATTAAAGATTTAAATAAGAACTGTAACTAAAAAACTCCTAAAAGAAAACATAGGGAAAACATTTCAGGATGTAGGACTGGGCAAAGACTTTAGACTATGACCCCAAAAGCACAGGCACCAAAATAAACAAATGGGATGATATCAAACTAAAAACCTTTTGCACAGCAAAAGAAACAATTAACAGAGCGAAAAGACAAGCTACCGAGTGGGAGAAACATTCACAGACTATGCATCTAGCAAGGGACTAATATACAAAATATACAAGGAACTCAAACAACTCAACAGTAAAAAACAAGTATCCTGATTCCTAAGAATGGGCAAAGGAGCTCAATAGGCATTTCTCAAAGGAGAAATATACAAATGGCCAACATGCGAAAAGATTGTTCACCATCAATAAGCAGCAGGAAAATGCAAATCAAAACGACAGTGACATATCATCTCACCCCAGTTAAACTGGCCATTCTTGAAAGGACAGAGAATAACAAATGCTGGTGAGTTTGCAGAGAAATAGGAACACTCCTATGCTGTTGGTAGGACTGTCAATTCGTGAGGCCGTTATAGGATACAGAATGTAGGTTCCTCAAATGACTTCAGATGGAACTGCCATATGTCCCAACCATCCTGCTGTTGGGTATGTACCCAGACAAATGGAAATCATCATGTCAAAGCGATACCTGCACTACCGTGACCTTTGCAGCTCCATTTACAATAGCCAGGATCCAATGTAAATGTCCATGAAGGGATGACTGGGTACGGAGAATGTGGTATATATACTCGAAGGAATACTGCTCTGCCATAAAAAAGAATGAAACTCAGCCATTTCTAGTGACATGGATGAACTTAGAGAAAATGATATCAAGCAAAATAAGCCAGGCACAGAAAGAGAAATACCGCATGTCCTCACTCGTAAGTGAGAGCTAAAGGAAATAAAGAAATAAATTGAAAAAGGAAGAAAGAAAGAGATACAACAATCACAATAACTCGCTGAACTTGCAAAAGGAGAGAACAGAACTGAGGTCACCAGAGCTGGAAAAGAGGGAGCGGGAGGCAGTGGGCGAGAAATTGGGAAAAGCCAGGAAAGAATGGTCACATTTTGTAATGTTGAATATGCTAATTATCCTAATTTGAACATTACATATTTAACAAAGATATTGATAGTCAGTGTCACACATCAAAGATACATACAATCAATTACATTTCAATAAATGAAGAAGGAGAAAATTCTGGAGAGGTCTGTGTTCTCTCTAATATGCATATTTTATGCGATATAAGTTATTAAGTTTACTCCCAAAATGACTTTCCTGAAATTTAGTTAGTCCCTCATTTATTAGCTAGAGAGGAGTAAAAGTGAAGGAGGAGCCGGCGCTGAGGCAGGCACAGAGGTCACCGTCGTGTGGGAGAGCGCTTTGGCCTGCAGCAGCTTGCAGCCCGGTGCTTCGGTGCTTCGCAGTCTTCGCTTTAGAACATTGTCTTCCGGGAAGGAGCACCAGGGGTGTGCTGGGTGTGGTTCTGCCTGCAACCCTGAATGGCCAAGTTCAGCTGAGCTGTTTGGCCTATGCTATCTGGAAGCTCAGCGACCACCTTTCAGAAGAAATTACAGTAGGCAGCACCGCTGTAATTCTCTGTGATTCTTTGTCTTCGTTCTGCGTCATCTGTGCCGGATACAGGATAATTTCCCTCCTCAGTCCTAAGCATCACATCCAGACAACGAAGCCCCCAGAACGAGTGAGACATCTCCGCCTTGCTCCACTCGTAAGGAATCCTGGCCTTCAGGACGACTGGACCCGATCACTCACACCACCTGCCCTGACACCATCATGGGGAAGTGGCGGGGGTTGGGGGGTTGGATTGCCTGTTTGGTTTGGGCAAAAGAGGACCTCTCCTCGGAGGTGAAAATTAGGTAAATCTCACACTAACCACCTGCTTGGGAGATTTGGGGTTCAGAAAGGAGAGGAAAAGAACAGGTTTGCCTAACTGGGCCCACCACGTGCATCACTCTGCCTCCCACTCTCAGTGATAGCTCATGTTGGGTCGTGTCCTGAAGATGTTGGGAGCTGAGCAGAGGACACAGGCTAGGTGGCTCTTGTCCACAAAACTACAACTGCAACTCTCTGACCTTTATAATGTCTATGCAATCAGTCAATCTCCTGTGAAGTGAAACCACTAAAACCTGTGCCTCCTCGGGTGAGGACACACCCAGGGGCTCGGCACCAGTCCCTCTCCCCCTGGTCACACCACCCATGTGGGGCCACTTTCTGCTCCCATCTCAGTACAGCTGGTCCCCAGGTCGCCTCCAGTCACTACTGAGAGTCTCCCCCTTGGGGTCCTGCTCACATAGGTGGTACCTCACTGGTGGTACCTTAGTCATCCTCCTCTTCTGTGTCCTTGGAGCTGGGATCAGAGATACCGTGATACTGAGTCAGCTGTGACTCTGCCCCTTAAGGACCCAAACCCAACTACTGACAGCTCTGATTGGGCCACTTCATATTTCAAATAATACCTTCTTGTTAGTTTCCTATTCCCTTTCCCAGCTCACTTATCACCTATGGGCTGATGACCTCAAATATTCCTCTAGTATACATTGTCATATAGAAGACGTGAACCATTGGGGGGAAAAAAACAGAGTTAGCAAAATAAAAGTTGCAATCCCTCTTGGGAACCACTCCAGGATCTGAGAAAAGAAATCCCTGAGCTTCCACTGACTTTTATCTTCATACACAACACTTTAAAATCGAGATGTTAGGTTAATCTCCTTGGGCATTTCAGTGAGCAAGTTACACAAGAGTCACAGGATAATTTTTTAGAAGTTTAACAATGACACTCATATACGATGGATGGGACGTGTGTCAAATCTTTTATTCAACTGATAAGTTAATGAAGCCTGATAAGAGTGAAACCTGGTCAAAAAGCATTTTACACACATGGTATCTACACTCCAAGAGGAAAGGAGCTTTGAAGCAAATTTCCTGTGTTGGAGATAAGCTGGCTTATATCCTGCAGGGAAATAAAGCCAGAAACTTTATATTTATCTTACCTCTGACAGAAATCTACAAATGGAAAAGCTTTCATTTATGAGAAATTTCTAACAACTGACATGCAGATTTTGGAAGTTCTCCATCTGATACTTCCTACCCACTCTTTCCTAAAGGGGGATCTATTTTCCCTCTTTCAGGTGTCTCATGCTCTCCTCATGTCATACTCTTTCACCGAGAGCTTCAGCCCACCTTCCCTGCCAGCCCCAGCAACCTCTGCAGATCATAATCCACCAGCCAGAGGCTCCTCGACTGACAAAGTTCATCTTTTTAGATGCCTAAGACACTGGTCCTACCAAACTACTTCTCATTTCTGAATCTCATCCTTCAGTTCCAGGGAGCCCCTTGACCTGGATCAGGGTGTCCATCTCTGTTCGTCCTTCTACATCTGCTGTGTGAACTTCTCTTATCCTCACCTTGACTTATTCCCTCAGCTCCACACTGTGCGGATCTTCTCCTCCTGTACGGTCTCCGGACCTTTGTTCCTTCCCAGTCCTCAGCTTGCAGCATTGGACTCTCTTGTCTCCCTGCCTCCAGTGGTGAAGGTGAGGAAGGAAGCCACCTTTGTACCCTAATCTATTAGGTTTGCTCATCAAGTTAGCTCCTCAACCAAGGATGAGACACTCCAGATCAGCTGGTCAAACCCACTGGCAATCAATGCACCCAACAGAAGACAGATGCTCAGTAAGTATTTGCGCACGCAGACCTGCTTCTCACTGGGCACGTGTACTGGCCTCAGGATGGGGCTGAACTGGGAGAGGGTCTCCAGTAGGCCTGCTCCTCTCTGTGCCCTCAGCCTGAGAGCTGACAGGTGCACCCGCAATGGAGAGCACCCGTGGGCAGGGAGGGGACCACGGACAGCTTTATCCTGTGTGTGAGGGACGGCTCAGCCTGGGCCAATCCAGTCC
This sequence comes from Cynocephalus volans, assembly GCF_027409185.1. NCBI lineage: Eukaryota > Metazoa > Chordata > Mammalia > Dermoptera > Cynocephalidae > Cynocephalus > Cynocephalus volans. The sequence goes on from NC_084461.1 coordinate 206,757,189, forward strand.
TTTAAGTTCATAGGGAAGGGAGCAAAGTTTCTACTAAGAACCACTGCATCAGCAAAGAGGAAGTGATCCTGAGTAAGCACAGGTTATAAGCACATTTGTTAAAGTTAGTTTCTACTTTATAATGAATAAAAACACATAAAATGTCTGCTGTATGCTTAGATCACACAAAAAAATCTGAAAACTGACTACTAAAAGCATACATGATGTAAAAACACATTGTGATTTCAAAATCAAAATGGACCATAAATTTTCTTTCAGATGAACTTATAATCCGAATGTATTTAGGTGACTACTTTATATATACACTAATTTGTTACAAAATCTGGCATTCAAATTCTCACAGTCATGGGACGACATTGTAACGTATTCATTAACGGAGATTTCAAACTGACAAGTGGCTCTTCCTGTCTAAGTCCATGTGACTCCACACACACAATCATCAACAGTCTGGTATACACACTTTCAGAAATGTTCTAGTTATACAGAAGTCTTGGTTTCTTTTTGTGGTTTTGGTAAATAGGATCATCTTTTCATAAAGCTTAATTTTTCGGACAGAAAAATATGCATTGCATGTCCTTTCAGGACAAGGAATCTTTATTTTTTGGTTTGTCTGTTTATATTAAACAGAAAAAAAGCACTCACTCTTCAGTATAAAACTTTTGTTTTCCTTAACCCACCATTCGGAGTGGTTGATCCTGACAGGTCAGGATGATGTGGGATCTGGGCAATGGATAGAAGAGTGGGGAGGCAGGGCAGCCCCAGAGGATGTCTGGTCACCAGGTCACAGGATGGTGTGTCTGAGCCTGGACACCAGGGGGTGTGCGGTAGCCATTCCTGAGGAGTCTGGAGGTGATCAGAGTTGAAACCAGCCTCCTGGCCCTGCCTGGTGCCATCTGCTCAGGGTTCACTGCTGTGACCTCCCCACCTCCTGGGCCCACATGGCCCTATCCATGCCCAAGCCCCAACATCCTCAGACACAGGGGCCTGACTCAGGGCTCAGTGTGGTGTCAAAGAGCTGGGGGGAGGGAGGGTCTCATTTGCATGAACGGACCCTCCCCCTGTCAGAGTATGAAGAGGGGAAGCGACAGATGTGGGGAAGCTCTGCTTCAGCTGCGGGGCCACAGAGACAGGACTCGGGGACAATCTCCACCATGGCCTGGTCCCCTCTCCTTTTCACCCTCCTTGCTCACTGCACAGGTGACTATCTACTGGGCCAGGGAAAGGACCTTGGGAAGACCATGGGGCCCTGCTGTCTCCTCTTGTCTCTAGACCAGAATCACCATGTCTGTGTCTCTCCCACTTCCAGGGTCCTGGGCCCAGTCTGTGCTGACTCAGCCACCCTCAGCGTCTGGGGCCCTGGGCCAGAGGGTCACCATCTCCTGCACCGGCAGCAGCTGCAACATTGGTATCTTTGGTGTGCACTGGTACCAGCAGCTCTCAGGAAAGGCCCCCAAACCCCTCATCTATGAAGACAGCACACGGTCCTCGGGGATCCCTGATCGCTTCTCTGACTCCCGGTCTGGCAGTTCGGCCTCCCTGACCATCACTGGGCTCCAGCCTGACAACGAGGCTTATTATTACTGTCAGTCCTATGACAGCAGCCTTGGTGCTCACACAGTGCTCCAGGCCAGCGGGGAAGTGAGACAAGAACCTGCCATCTGCCCAGAGATGGGGCTTCCCGGTGTGGCCGCCGCCAACGGCTAAGCCAGCTGCTTCCTTACTTTGTTTCTTTTGCCTAAAACTGGGGTGTGAGGCCTACTTAAGATAACTCTGTCTAGAGACAGTGTTCTCCTCTTGAATTCTGCCCCCCTAACCTGCCTTTGGTACCAACATATGGTCTGATTTCTGAAACCGAGAAGAAATCTCTGCACACCCGGCACAGTCTGCCCTGGAAACAGAGTCCATGCGAGATGCATTACTTTGCTTTGGCTTCTATAGCAAAAGACTGGGGACTTCACCACTCATGACCAGCAATTTATTTTCTTACAGTTCTGGGGGCTGGAAGTCCCAGGTCAAGGTGCCTGCAGATTTATTTTCTCCTGAGGCCTCTCTCCTTAGTCTGCAGATGGCCACCTCCTCTTAGTTCTTTCATGGCCTTTTCTCTGTGTGGGCACAGCTTAGTTTTTCTCACCCTTTTTATAGGGACGCCAGTCCTATTGCACTAGGGCCCCACCCTAATGATGTCATTACTCTTGATTAGTGTCTTCTAGGTCCTCTCTCCACATATAATCACACAGGGATCAGGGGTTTGACATATGAAATTGCAGGGGGCACAATTCAGTCTATGACAAGGGAGAAGAGTGTGGCTGTGTCTGACCCAGGAAAGTCAACATCACACAGGTCATCTGTCCACACCATTTACTGAACATCTACTATATGCCAGGTTTGAGATGGGGTCATTAGGTCAGGAAACAGTGTAAACAACATGGGAAGGGTCCAAGCCCCTAGGGAGCTGGTTAAGTCAGGGCAAAGTGTGAGGACCAAAAAGTAAAGATATGAGTTGGAACAAGAATTGTGTGAGGAAAATAAAGAAAGTTGAGATTAGCAAGGTGTGGGAGGAGCCTTAGAGATGCTGGCAAGGAAGATATAGAGTCTGAAGAAGTTTATGAAATCCAGCTGCTACATAGTCCTGCATGAGGAACAGAGCATGAGGTGTAGAATAGTCCTGTTCTGCATGTTTCAGAGTAGCCAGTACTGAGGAATGGGGTGTGGTGAAGAGAGAAACTGAGGCTGGGCTCTTAGACACTGTATTGGTGTGAGTGAGCTGCAGCCAACATAGAGACCATGATCAACTACACCCTGCTGATGCAGAATTATTTGTAACACACATTTTCAAGAAATAAGATGAGCTCCTGACAAATGATATTGTTTGTCAGGAGTTCTAGAAATACACACCTCTGAATTACTCTCAACAAATTTGATGAAAATTTCACCTGTGCCTCTGAAAAATTCCAAATATTGTTAGAAGAATAAAACTTAAGGAATGAATTCAGTCCCCTCACACTCAATGGTGTCCACATGTTAGAAAACTGTGTCTTTGGGGGATCCATTCAAGATGGTGGAATAGATGGTCTGCAGTGTCACTCTGTCCCACAAATCAACCAAATTTACAACTATAAAAATGTAACATCAGCCAAGCTGGGGCTGCTGGAGCTCAGGGGAAGAGGAGGAGAGACCTACGGAGTTCATGAAGGTGGGAGAAGCTACGATGAGAGAAAGAAAAAGCTGCTCTGAGCATTTCGGGCCACGGCTTCTTTAAGGCTGGAGCTGCTGAGCACATGGAGCATGAGCCAGCAGAAGCTGCAGCTGTGCCCTTCAGATGGAGTAAATTGGAGGCAGTGGGAGAGAAGAAGGCCTTGGTGGCCCCCAGGACAGCAAGACCACTAACAGGATTCCGTGGACCCACGCAGGAGCGAGGAGCCAGAACAACTGAAAAAAGTGAGCTGTTTAGATGCTGTAGAGTCATTGCAAGGGACCAGTGCAGGATCCATCCCATGGGAAGTGTTTGGAGCATGGCGGTGGGGGAGTCGTGCCCACCAGGGGAACACTGGGAAACAGCAAAGACCGCAGATCTGACCCCCAATCAGTGCAGGACCACTCAGAGGAGACTGGTCGGGAATGCAGAATTGCATGGGGTGCAGTTTGATGAAAAACCTCAGGCCCAGATCAGAGATTCTACAGAACACAGATCCACCAGGTCTCTGGAGAGCTGGAAGTACCTATAAGGTCAACTGTTAAACCCTGAGCAGCACAAAAAGCCTTCCCTAGGGAAACAGCAGCAAAGTAGCAATTTAAACAACCACACAGCTCAAGTACTGGTTCCCACAGGAAGTTCCCCCATGTTAGAATGAAAGGATAAAAAATTAGTTCCAGCCCAGGCACACCACCAGCACCTCAGAGCCCACCCAGGGACCTGGGGCAAGGAGAAGGGGAACAGACCTCTCTCCCACAACCAGGCACAAAATGCCAGCACCCCGGGGCCCACCTGGGGTCCCAAGGCATGGAGAGGGGACTGGACCTCTCTCCCACAACCAGGGACACCTTGCCAGCAACTTGTGGCCCGCCCAGGGACCCAGGACATGGAGAAAGGGACCGGACTACCCTCCCACAACCAGGGCACACTGAACAAGTGCCTTGGGGCCCACCCAGGGACCCGGGGTATGGAGTTGTGAACCGGACCACCTTCCTACAACCAGGCACAACATGCCAGCACCTTGGAGTCCCCCAGGGACCCAGGGCATGGAGAAGGGGAATGGACCTCTCTCCCGCAACCAGGTACAACATGCCAGCACCTCAAAGTCCACCCAGAGACCCAGGGCATGGAGAAGGGGAATGGACCCCTCTCCCACAATCAGGCACACTGCACCAGTACCTCAGGGCCTGCCTGGGGTCCTGAGGCATGGAGAAGGGGACTGGACCTCTCTCCCATAACCAGACACACCAAGCCAGTGTGTCAGGGCCTGCCCACGGACCCAGGGCATGGAGAGGGGGACTAGACCAGCCTCCCACAATCAGACACACCACACCAGCACCTTGGGGCCCGCCTAGGGACGTGAGACATGGAGAAGGGGACCGGATCTCTCTCCCATAACCAGGCACGACATATCAGTGCCTCAGGCCCTACCCATGGACCCAGGGCATGGATAGGGGGACCGGACCAGCCTCCCACAACCAGGCACACCACGCCAGTGCCTCAGAGCCCACCCAGTACCCAGGGTATGGAGAAGGAAACCAGACTTCTCTCCTACAATCAGGCACACCACGCCAGTGCCTCAGGTCCTGCCAGGGGACCTGAGGCATGGAGAAGGGGTCTGGACCTCCAGGCAAACCAAGCCAGCGCCTTGGGTCTCACCCAGTGACCCAAGGCATGGAGCCAGGAACTGGACCCTCCTCCCACAACAAGGCACACCATGCCAGCAACTCAGGGCTCACCCGGGGACCCGAGGCAAGGGGAAGGGGACTGGACCTCTCTTCCACAACCAGGCACACCAAGCCAGTGCCTCTGGTCCTGCCCAGTGACCTGAGGTATGGAGCCAGGGACTGGACCATCCTCCCACACCATGCACAAAATGCCAGCACCTCGGGGCCCACCTGGGTACCTGAGGCATTGAGAAGGGGATTGGACCCTCCTCCCACAACCAGGCACATGGTGCCAGCACCTCGGGGCCCACCCAGAGACCTGGGGCATGGAGAAAGTGACCTGACCCGTCTCTCACAACCAGGCACATGGCTCCAGCACCGTGCGGCCTGCCCAGGTACCAGAGGCATGTAGAAGGGGACCAAACACCCCACAACCGGGCATGCCACCAGTGCCAAGGAGCATACCAGAAACAGCACCTCCATGAGGGTGGCCTACCACAGCTACGACAATAACCATGGCTGCTGCGAAAGTGGCTAGATGCCACTGCCACCACGCAGATGGTCGGCCAACCGCTGCAGTGCATTCACACAAGAAGAGATACCAGCAGAGACAAAGAAAAGAAAAGGATGTCTCTTTCCACAAAACCCATTTCAGAGTGACAGAAGAAGCATCTGCTCTGTGATAATACTGGGGGACCTGATCACATCTCTCAGCAGTGGACAGATCATCTAGGCAACAAGTTAACAGAGTAACCACTATTCTTTCAGAAAGAGAGAAGAAATCTAGGGCAATAGGTGGTGGGGGGGGGAGGGAATGGGAGAATGGGAGAGGTGGGACAAGGGGCATAAAAAATAATTACGATTTGTAACAATATATATGCTTGTAATATTGACTTAATCAACATATCTCAATGTTCAACCCCCAATATGTGTATAATGGATTTTGATTCAATAAATAAATTTTTAAAAATTAATTTGATAAAATAATAATGACAGTATCCTACCAAATAACAAAAGACATTAAATGCAAAATTATTCTGTGAATTTATACAAGGTGCTCTTGTAGTGGACATATCCTGGCAAAACTTAAAGAAAATTATCTTTATCATTAAGACCTAGGTCATTTTCAAGCCAAGGGGGGTTATCACTGTAATAAATAGAATCTCAATAAAAGGATCCCCATGTTAAAAAAAAAAAAAAAGAAAACATTGTCTTCGGAAAAGCACAGTATCCCATCGTTTCCACCAGATCAATTAATACAATCCACAGGGAGTAGGATTCTGGCACTGGGTTGTGTTTCAATGTTTGCAGAAGTTTAGTTTATGGAACAAAACATTATAACACCTACTTTGCAATATCTTCCATTTTCCCTATGAGAAAAAGGAGCCAACAGCACTGGACAGGCCAAGGAGACTGAGACTTGGCTTCAGACTGGACCAAGGCCTTAGAGCAGGGGTCTGTGGTCCTGCTGGGCAGAGTTAAGGCTGCTAGGTCAACTCATCCCTCTTTCAGTTGTCCCTGTGGGTAATGTGATGATTGTGCTGGGAATCAGGTGTTAGAAAGTGCTTGTTATGCCACAGGACAGAGTACAGTAGAAGAAAAAAAACAGTTATTAGAAATCAAGATGTGATGGAATGCACCTAAAGAAGAATAAGTGCCATACTGCAGGGATTGGGAGGAAGGAAGGACTCACTGCATTGGTTTACATTATTGCTGGAAAAGCCACGAGAAGCTCCTTCCCAACAGACGGCAAGAACGCATGGGACTTCATGAGCCAAGAGTAGGGTGCTGCAGATACCATTGCCATATGGTGGTCCAACACAGCCACCACCACAGCCACTGCCACTGCAAGGGTGGCTAACAGCCACAGTAGCAGCCAATGCCACTGCAGCATCCATCACCACTGTGCAGGTGGCCCATCAACCACTTGACTGTGTTAGCAGGGGGAAAGTCATCATCGGAGTCTGGGGAAAGAGGGGAGTGACTGCAAACCTGCAACTCAGTGGCCAAACCCACAGGGGGAATTGTGCTGCTACACACAGTAGGACACCTGGGGGAGGAGGTATGTGCATAACCCACACAACTGCCTTGATCCAGGGAGAGACACATACATGGAACCCACCAAGAGTGTAGAAATCCACAATACCCAAATAGAGTAAGGAAGAAAATTCCCATCCCCCAACTGGGGGAAGCAAGTACCCAAGAGATACCTCTGCCTGTAGGAAAGCGGAAATAAAATCTACCCAGAGTCACCCATTCAACCTGATGAGCTCAAGTGTACCCCAGTGCACCCATCAGGGAAATGGGATGCTAGCTGGTGTGCCAAAAAGCCCACCCAGGGATACACACCTAAGCCAAAGAGTGGCAGGGCATCCAGGTGCTTCTCCCAAGAATTTGAGAGCTTGCGTACATACTCAACCAACCAACACAGTGTCAGTAACCTCACCAAAGAATCACCAAGTGCCCCAGTGCCACATCCATGGAGGCAGTAACATGCGACTCCAGCAGTGAAGATGAGCAAAGCACCTACACAGAGACCACACTACAGCATCGACCTGCAATCGATTGAAAACACCACACTCAATGGTCAATATGAAACACATCTACAGGAGGCAGTCTGTCTCCTCAAAGCCCACTGTAAACTAATAGAAGGAGCAACTGCTCTACCAAATAACCAGACATCAATATGCAAATATTAGAAATAAGAAAAAAACGAAAAATGACACCACCAAAGTAATACAATAATTCTCAAGAACCAGAGTGCATATAGCAGGAAACCCTTGAAAGAAATGAAAAGGAATATTGAGCAACGATCTTAAGGAGACTCAATGAGATACAAAAAGACTCAGACAACAAAACAAAATGAGAAGTATACAGGATATTGAGGAGTAAGTTTACATGAGATTGGTAGCATAAAAAATAATGTAGCAGAACTCCTGGGACTGAAGGATTCATTGAACAAAACAAAATAGAGCTTAAGCAGCAAGTTGGAGCATGCCCTGGTACGTAGGCAGGAGCCAAGGGCAAGATTCCCCCACCTGATAGAAGGCCAGAGGATGTGCAGGAAACAAGGCAGGAGCTGTGGGCAGCCTCCCCTGCTCCACTGAAGGTAGGAGCATGCCACAAACACCACTTCTGTGTGGGTGAATCACTACAGCCACTGCTTCAGCCACTGCCACTACAAGAGTGGCTCACCACCACAGTACAAGACACAGCCACCATGCAGGCAGCCTGCTGCCCACTTGACTGCATTGACACCAGCAGAGCCATCAGCACAGCCAAGAAAAAAAGAGGAAGTCTTTCTCCTAAACTCCCAGAGCAGAATAATAGAAAAGGCAACTGCTCTACCAGATAATCATGCATCGACACAGAGATACTAGAGATATGAGAAAAGAAGACACAGATTTTCTAACATTTTCATTCCAGAAAGATCCTCTCTGAGATACATTATAGTCACACCAGCTAGGCTGAAATACAAAGAGAGAATCCTAAAAGCAGCTAAAGAAAAATGTCAAGTCACTTATAAGGGAGCCCCCATCAGACTCACAGCAGAGTTCTCCAGAGAAATCCTACAGGCAAGATGAAAATGGGTTGATGTATTTAAAACACTTACAGAGAAAACTGCCAGGCAAAAATACTATGCTCAGAAAGACTATCCTTCAGAAATGAGGGAGAAATACTGTATTTCGCAGACAGAGAAAAACTATGGGAGTTCACGACCACAGGACCATCCCTACAAGAAATCCTACAGGGAGTCCAGCATCTGGATTCTGAAAAATGATAATCAATATCATTAACACACAAGAAAGAGCAAAAGTCACTAGTAGAACAAAAGTGCAAACCACAAAGAGAAAGAAACTCCATCTTACCACCTCCAAAATCCAACAAACACTAAATACAAACAATAAATGGGTAAGAAAGGAACAAAAGATATTTAAAGCATCTGAACAAAAATTGATAAAATGCCAGGGTAAGAAAATAATTTTCACAACAACCCTAAATGTGAAAGGATTAGATTCTCCACTCAAAAGACGCAGACTGACTGTTTAGATTAAAAAGCTAGATGTGACTGTATGCTGTCTTTAAGATACTCATCTCCACTGTAAAGACACACACAGACTAACACAAAATTGATGGAAAAAGATATACCACAGAAATGGACAGCAAAAGCGGGTAGGAATAGCTATTCTGATTTTGGATAAAATGGACTATAGTTTGAAAACCATAAACATAGACCAAGAATGCCATTATATAATGTTAAAGGGATTTATCCAGCAAAAGACATAACAAACATAAATATATATGCATCCAACGCCAGAGCACCCCGATATATAGAGCAAATACTATTAGACATAAAGAAAGAGATAGACCCCAATATGATAATACTGAAGGAACTAACACCCTTCTCTGAGCACTGGGCAGATCGTCCATGCAACAAATCTACAGACAAACACAGCATTTACATTACACTTCAGACCAATTGGACCTGGCAGATATTTACAGAGCATTTTATTCAATAACTGTAGAATATACATTCTTCTCATCAGCACATGATACATTCTCCAGTATAGATCATATGTTGGATCTCAAATCAAGTCTCAACAAATTTAAAATTATGGAAATCATTTAAAGTATATTTTCTGACCACAATCGATTAAAATGACAAATTAATAACAAGTGACACTCTGGAAATTATACAAACATGTCGAAATTAAACAATATGCTCCTAAATGACCTATGGGTCTAACAAGAAATTAAATTGGACATCAAGAAATTTCTTGAACCTATCAAAAATAAAAGCACATCATACCAAAATCTCTGGGATATTGCAAAAGCAGTACCAAGAGGGTAGTTTATTAAGATAAATGTGTCTGTTTTTAAGCCAGTACCGTGCTGTTTTGGTTACAATAGATCTGTAATATAACTGAAGTCAGGTAGTGTTATGCCTCCAACTTTATTTTTCTTTGCTCAGGATTGCCTTGGCTCTTCGGGGTCTTTTGTTATTCCACATGAGTGTTGGGGATGCTTTTTCTGTTTTTGTGAAGAATGTCATTGGTATTTTGATGGGAATTGCACTGAATCTGTAGATTTCTTTGGATAGAATGGATATTTTCATGATGTGAATTCTTCCCGTCCAACAGCACGGTACGTCATCCCATCTTTTCATGTCCTCTTTAATTTCTTTCGATTGTGTTCTGTAGTTTCTCATTGTGGAAGATCTTTCACCTCTTCGATTAAATTGATTCCTGGGTATGTTATTTTTTTGATGACTAATGTATATGGGCTTCCTTTCTTGATTTCTTTCCCGCTAGTTTGTTACTGGAGTCTAAACATGCTATTGATTAGTGGGTGTTGATTTTGTACCCTGCAACATTATTGAAAGTGTTAATCAGCTCTGAGAGTTTTCTGGTAGCGTCTTTAGGTTTTTCTCTGTACAAGATCATGTCATCTGCAAACACGGGCAGTTTGACTTCATCTTTTCCAATCTGGATGCCCTTTATTTCTTTCTCTTGACTGGTTCCAATATTATGGTAAATAGAAGTGGTGAGAGTGGGCATCCTTGTCTTGTTCCTGTTCCTAAGGATGATATTGGTGATTGGTTTGTTGAAAATGGCTTTTATTGTGTTAAGATATTTTCCTTCTATACGTAATTTGCTGAGAGTCTTTATCATGAAATGATGTAGAATTTTGTCAAATGCTTTTTCTGCATCTATTGAGATAATCATCTGGTTTTGTCCTCAGTTTCACTGATCTGGCATATCACACTTACTGACTTGCATATGTTGAACCAACTTTACATCCCTGGGATGAATTCCACTTGATCATGGTGTCTAGTTTTTTTGATGTGTTGTTATAGCCTGGTTGCTAATATCTTATTGAGGATTTTTGCATCTATGTTCATCAAGGATATTGGTCTGTAATTTTCTTTTTTTGCTGTTTCTATTTCTGATTTTAGTAATAGGATGATGCTGGCCTCATAGAATGAGTTTGGGAGAATGGCTTCTGTTTGAATTTTTTGCAGAAGTTTGAAGAGAAGTCGTATTAATTCTTTGTTAAAGGTTTGATAGAATTCAGCTGTAAAGTCCTCCAGTCCAACCAGTTCCATCTGTGCAGTGTTGCTCAAACTGAGAAATGAGGCTTCAGGCAACCAGCAGAATTTTAAAAAACAGAGGAAGATATTATTTCTAATGGTGAAATACTAGAATCATTTTTATTTTGTTCTGGTACTACACATGATGGCTGCTGACGTAGTTATAGGGAAAGATTTTAACCATGGAATTTCTATCAAATTAATAATAGAGTAATAAAATATAAAAAAATATTTTAAAAATGAAAATTTATATTTTAGCGGTGTTGGTTAGAGTCACCATTATTACCTAGAAGACAACAGAGTGTACGAAACATTTTTTGAATTATTAAGAAAACCATCGAGTTCAAAATAAGTGAAATAAAATATATTGCTTCTTTGTTTTATGCCAAATTTCATTGCCACTTTACTTATATTACTCAAAACTGGAAATCAACCAAATATCCATGAGGAGGTGAGTGGATAAAAAATTCTGGTATATCTGTACAATACTCTGAGCCGTATAAGGAAATGAACAACATATTGAGAAATATAAAGAAGTAAAATAACTATACACATGAAGTGGATGAATGTAAAAATCATAATGCTCTGTGGGGGGAAAAAAGAGTGCATGCTTTATGATTACAATTTATATGAAATTCTAAAAATTTCAATCAATAAAACCCGAGGTCTTCCTCTATAACAAAAGACTAAATATTTCCTTCATAATATCTTGAAAAAATACCCTTTCCCACCACTTCCATTCCACATTATCCCGAAGGTCCTAGGCATTCCAATAAGGGAAGAAAAAGCAGGAAAAGCATAATACTTGGAATAGAAGAAATAAACCTTTTTTTCCCTACAGACAATTTGATTGTTTACATAAATATACTAATGAATATATAAAATCTATGAATGACAACAAATATGTTATATATAAGTTAATGTATATAAATTAATGATTTTAGTATATATACACATATCAATTAAAATAAAGTGCTTGGAAATTTAAATTTTATTTTAGTTTTTATTTTAAAGATGACGGGTAAGGGGATCTTAACCCTTGACTTGGTGGTGTCAGCACCACACCCTCCCAAGTGAGCCATGGGCTGCTCTTGGAAATTTAAATTTAATGACCAGAATTTAATCTATGATACTACAGAAAACCAAATACCGGAGAATAAATTGAACAAAAATTTGCAAGGTGTACTGACACTAGAGTTGCCAAATGGAGATGGATTGGTAAGCTTTTTCAATAATGGAGCAATATATTTACATGGACACACATGAAATTCAGCCTCTACTTCCCATCATATAAAAAAAATCAATAAACTGAAGTGAAGTAATATCTTAAAGCATTTAAAACAACAACAGCAACACAAAAGTATATATTTATGGCTCTAAGGTTTTTTCCCCTATTACATACACGTGGGGAACAATGTTGGTTTTCAGTGATTGTGTAAATGCGCGATGGTTAGATCAGGATAGTCAGCTTATTCATCATTACAATGAGCAATCGTACTTTGTGTCCTTGACCAATACCTCATTAGCCCCCCGCCCTCTAACCCTCTGCTCCCCTTTTCCACCTCTAGTAACCATGTTTCTTTTCTCTCTTTCTAAGAGTTCAATGTGTTACTGTGATTGTTGTTTCTTTCTTTCTCTCTGTCTGTCTTTGTTTATTTGTTTGTTTACAGATTAAGCTCCTGGTTATGAGTGAGAACATGTGGTATTTCTCTCTCTGGACTTGGGCTGTTTCACTTAGGATAGTCTTCTCCAGGCTCATCCATGTTGCTGCAGATGGTAGAATTTCATTCTTATTCATGGCTGAGTAGTATTTCATTGAGTATATGGACCACATTTCCTGATCCAGTCATCCGTCAATGGACATTTAGGTTGGCTCCATCACTGGCTATTGTAAATAGAGCTGCAATAAACATGGAGTCCAGGTACCCCTTTGACATGATGATTTCCAGTCCTCTGGATATAACCCCAGTGGTGGGATTGCTGAATCATGTGGTAGTTCTGTCTGTAGTTGTTTGAGGAGCATCCATACTGTTCTCTGTAATGGTTGTACTAATTTACAGTCTCACCAACAGTGCAGAAGGCTTCCTCTTTCTCTGCATCCTCACCAAAATTTGTTATTCTGTCTTTTTTTCTAACAGGCAGTCTGATTGGGGGGAGGTGATATCTCAAAGTGGTTTTGATTTGCCTTTCCCTGATGATTTGTGATGTTGAGCATTTTTTTACATACCTGTTGGCCATTTGTATGTCTTCCTTTCGTCAGTGTCTATTCAGCTCCTTTGCCCATTTTTTGATTGGAGTATTTCTTTTTAGGCATATAAACGGACATGTGGACCAATGGAACAGAAACAGAGAACCCAGAAATCAATCCACATATTTACAAACAACTGATCTTCGACAAGGGCACCAAGAACGTACACTGGGGAGAAGACTGCTTCTTCAATACATGGTGCTGGCAAAACTGGATATCCACACATAGAAGAATGATACTTGATCCGTACCTCTCACCATACACTAAAATCAACTCAAAATGGATTAAAGACAAATAAGACCTGAAACTTTAAAACTCCTAGAAGAAAACATTGGGGAAACACTGCAGGATTTAGGACTCTGTGAAGACTTTATGAATAACCCCCCTCAAGCACAGACAACAAAAGAAAAAATAATCAAACGGGATTACATCAAACTAAAAGTTTTTGCACAGCAAAGGAAACACAGCATGAAAAGACAACCTACAGAATCGGAGAAAATATTTTCAAACTACACATCTGACAAGAGATTAATATCCAGAATATACAAAGAGCTCAAACAACTTTACAGCAAAAAACTACAAATGTATTGTTTCTTACATAATTTAAAAAATAGTTCAGAATGTTTATTATATTGTCTCATTTAAAATTATAAACTTCAAATGTAGGAAAATGATTACACAATTTAACAAGTAATATGAAAGAAAATTTCACCAAATGAAATCCTTTCTTTCATGAAGACAGTAAGTAAAATTTTCAGCAATGAGTAGATAGGGTATATAAGCAGGTTTTATTATTCTTATTATTTTTTATTTATATGTGTTTTCCCTTGAGAAGGTGCATGTGGGGTGGGGGGAGGTGTAAGCACAGGAGGCGGCGCAGACCCCTTAGATGTCAGCAGGAGGAATTGGTAAATGGCATATGCCAGTCACTGATCATCATGCAGGGTGACTGTACCTTCCCTGTGTCAGGCTCTGGACCAGCAGTGATGAGCCCCGTGGGCTCCTTCTAGGGTTTTGCATGAAGTCTGTGCTCATGCAGCCATTGCCAGTATCTGGGAATGAAGGTCACTTCCTCCTGCATGGGAAAGAGCATCAGAGTTGGGTGGACAATGTGGCCAGAAACCATCAACTCCCAAGAGAAGCCCCAAATGGTGACGTCTGATGGTCCCCATCCCTCAGGTTGCCAACCGGTTTTCTTGCTCCAGTTCTGGTCTCTTAGGCTCCGGTAAAACTCTGGGCTTTTTATCTGGGGATGAGGGTGATAATTAATTACCATTTAGGGTGTGAGAGGAACCCGGTGCTGACCCAGGGCACCTCCACCACAGGGAAATGAGGCACAAGCCTCCTGTCTGATACCCCAGCCTGGCCTGTAAACCCACTGTCACCTTGTCTGATCAACACCAGACTTGAGGGAAATTCTTGGAGTCAATTCTGCCTTCAGGACCAAGGCTCTGAAGACTCCCTGGATCTGTGACCTTTCATCCAGTTTAATCTTTGTACTAAGCTATTTGGATAAAACATCCCCAGTCCAGTTGTTGCCGACAGGCAGGCAGCTCAGGAGAAAAATGCTCTAGTTCATCTCAGACTTATGGGCATATGGCCTTGATGTGTGTTTGTGTCCATATCTCAGGGCAGGTTTGGGGTTAGGAGTGAGAGTAGTCACCATATGGTCCAGGAAAAAGGTGCTGAGGTTGGTGAAGCCAAAGCGGGAACTCATGAACATCCCTGCTCTTGTCTCTACCTAAGACACCACTTGAGTGTGAAGATTTCTGTGACTGTCCACAGATGGAGAAGAAATATTTCCTAGAAAGGATGATTGGGATTCTTCAAATGCACCAGGCAGAAAGAAGGTGAAGATTTTAGAAGTTAGTGCACAAGAGCTAACTTCCTCAGATATTGTAGCTTTGTTTCTGACCATTTTTGCTGTTGTTGTTTGTGGGAGTTTTATCCTTTTCTTTTCTTTTCTTTTTTCTTCAATGTGACATAGGCTGAAAAAAGAAAATCCACTTGTTCATATCAAAGGATGCTGAAATAGCATCGATTGAAACTTGATGTCTTTTAAAATTAGAGGAAGAGGATGAAAATTATTGACAGTAGGTCCTTGTGAGTACAGATGCGGAATCCAACCCACATGAGACAGAAATCTGGGAGATAATTTGAACATCTGAAAGGCTAAGATGAAGGTAATTTCTGCACTTTCTTGGTGCTGAAAAAGTAGAGTCCTGTCAGACACTCAACTAAAACTCCTGCAGGTGTCACAGCACAGGGAGAGGAAAAATGTGTTAGATACATATATATATAATGATTGGATGTCTATCAGACATCACAAACACCAACACTGTAATGGACTGAATGTTTGGGTCCTCTTAAAATTCACAACAGTGCGGCTGTATTTGCAGATGGGACCTTTAAGGAGTTAATAATGTTTACATGAGATGATAGGGGTGGGACCCAAATCCAGTAGGATTAACCTCCCCATAAGAGACACACAGGGCTTTCTCTCTCTCTCTCTCTCTCTCCCCTTCCCCCCTCTCCCCCACACTGTCTCTCTCTTCCCAACCCCAAACCACACATGTCAGGACACAGGGAGAGAGCAGCCCCCTGCAAGGTAGGAAGAGAGCCCTCACTAGAAACCAAACCATGCCAGAGTCTTGATCCTGTCCTTCCTAGCACCCAGAACGTTGAGAAAAATGTTTTTGTTCTTTAAGCCACCCAGCCTATGGCATTTTGTTAGGACATCCCCAACAGAGTAAGACAAACACTAATAATGTTTTTGGGGGAGTTGATATCTTTGTAAGAATAGAACATCTGAGGATCACAAGTATTAAGGAGGGCAGAATTGTGTAAACTTTTGTAAGGTTATTGAATTATGGAAAAATTAAAATATTAATTTAATGTAGGCAATAAGAAGTCAAGGTAGCAATGCTGCAATTCTAGAGTTACTACTAAAATATTAGAATGTAAAAGTATTTAGCTACAAACTATGAAATGGAAATGGAAATATTTGATCCATGAAAAAAAGGGCAACAAAGGAGAAATAGAGGGAAAAAAAGCCAAGATGATATAAAGATTAAGGTAGATATAAATTCAATATCAGTAATTACATTAACTGCAAATGAACTTAAGACTCCAGTTAAAGACATGGGTGGGTATGTAGATAAAAAGAGACAAATTTAAAGATATGGATATGCTAAATTTAAAAAAAAAATACATATATATATATATACTGTGCATACATTTAACAGCAGAAAGCTGTTGTGGCTATATTTATATTAAGATAAAATACATTGAGGAAGTACATTTAAAGAAGTTTTACTAGAAGAAAAGTGGGGGACATGTCATACTGATAAAATAATCTACTAAACAAAAACACATTTAAAAAACTAAAGGTAAAAACATAGCTTTAAAGTATATGAAGCTTTTATTAGGAGTGGCCAAAGGACAAAAAATCAATCCACAATTATATTTGCAGATGTTAACATGACACTTGTAGCAAATCAGTAGATAAGCAGGAAAAAAAATACTACACAGAGAACAGCAAGATTGAACAAGGTGATTAACCAAATAAAACTTATGTGGAGCCCCAATTAGAAGAGTAGTTGATTAATGAATATGTATCCCTAAATGATTAAACACATGAACAAATGAGTGATCTCTTTATTTTTTTCAACTTGTTTTTTATGATTACTTTTCTTCATTCTGCAGCAGAGGCCAATCCCTGTGTCTGTTCTCAGTCCTGTCCTCACACTGTCCACACTTTCCTTCAGGACTGATGTGCATCACGCAGAGACACTGCTATCACCTTGGCGCTAATGCCTGACATGACGGGCCCTGACATCCCATGTTACTGTCTTCATCTGATCCCATAAATTTCACAATAACAAATAGAACACCAAGCCCCATTAATACCCCTCCCCCCACCATATCTTCCATGATAGTAAATAATGATAAAACCCACCCGGTCCACTCGACTACAACCCTCGGCCTCATTGCCATCCCCCCTCGCCCTCCGTCCAGGGACACAGTCACCCTGTGTTCTCTTCCTCCTGAGCATCTCTCATCCGTTCCTCCTCCAGATCCCTGTAGGATCAGCCCTCAACAGCTCGGCTGCCTTTAGACACCTTGTTGGTCCTGACACCAGTGGTATCTTTCTAAAATGTGTGTCATCAGTTATGTCTCCTGTTTACATCTCTAGCAACTCCAGATGATGCAATCAAGCTCCTCAGTATGACACACAGGGAGCTCTACAGTCCAGATTCACATTTCCTTACCTACTTTGCAAATTCCATTTTTGACACCTCGTAAACATGCCATGCAATTTAATAAGTTTGATTATTTCCCAAAATTCTGTTTGTCTTCCAGGACTATGGTAAGATTTGTTTGTCCTGATTCAGGACCCCCCTCTCCACTGAGACCCAGAACACAGTCGTCTCCTCCCTGGACCCTGTGGAATGTGCTGCTCAGGCCTTTGCTCCCAGAGACCTCTGCATTCTCACCTCACTACAACCTCTTTTTCTTTCATGGTGGTCATATTTCCCACATCTGCTTTTCCTAGTTATCCTCTTCCCAGAAAAGGCTATTTTTTAATATCAGTAACTCGGGACAGAGCAGGGGCATGGGCCTGGGTGTCTGTGGCCTGACAGTGATCCGGCTCTCAGGTGACTCCACGGACTTGATTTCCACTGAGACACTAAAGTCTGTCCGGTGGGCAGCAGGGGGCTCTGTGGTCTGTCTCAGGGTTTGCACAGTGGATGCCCACAGCTGTGCCATCCCCCACATTTCCGAGAGGTAGGGTAGTGGAGCCTGTGCTCATTGATGCACACACAGCAGCTGTGTCCTCTCTGGGTGTGGTTCCAGCATCTTCCTCCTCCCAGGCCCTGCCTCCACTAAAATCCCTGGACTCCCCCAGCATATAGCATTTTCAGACATACCTTCCAAAATAAAAGGTACATTATTATATCTCACAATTCTCACTCCCCAGATGGAATCACAACACTTGGGTTGGCCTATTCTGCTTTTGGAAGCACTTGTTCCACAGTTGGGAAAACCGTTCTGACACAATTTCAGGTGATAACAGCAAGATAGTAGACAGAAGGGTCACAGGGCAGGGAAGTGTCCAGCATGCTCTGCATGAGGTAATCGTTCCTGCCACTGGAGCCATCTGACCGTGGGTTAGGAGAACTACCTGCCATGAAAGAAAAATACTAATAAAAACACCATGTGGAGTGTTTGGCAAGCACTAACGAAATAAGCATGATGTAGATACAGGGTGAGCAGTAGGGAACTAAACACTATTCAAAAGTCAATTTTGAAATGCTACTGTGCTGCAAAAGAAACCCAAAATTTTAAGAAGGGACAGTGAAAAGACCACGTGGCTAGATATACACAATATTCACTGGGTTTCTTGGGAGCCTAAGTTAAGACACCAGGAGGGTCCAAGATCCCAGCTCTTCTACTTAGCAGATGGCCGCTGAGTGTGAATTGGATCAAGAAGAAAGGGAGGCAGTGATGCACTCAAGCCTCTCCATCCCAGATTCCTTCACCAGCTTCCAGTGTGGTGTCTCCCAGGTGCTAAATGTGACCTTCTGAAAGATTCACGAACTCCAGACATGAGAAGAGGTGGGAGGAGAAAGACCTGCAGGAGGGCATCCTTCCAACAGTGATTTCCCTCCAGGACACTAGAGGGCGCTGTAGGCAGAGCCCTGGGGAAGCAAGGACAGCTGTGAAAAAGACCCCCAGGCCCTGGGTTCCGTGAACATGTGGTTACTGAAGTGTAAGAACTCTTAGCTGTGACCTGGCCAAGGTGCTGAGTCCTTGGAGAGGAGCTTATTTGCATGAAAGCCTCATGCCCACAGGGTGTCAGGAGTTATAATGAGAGCTGTTGGGGAGACTCTGGGGTGAGCAGTCTTGTAAGCACAGCCCTGGGCTGTCTGCACCATGGCCTGGGCTCTTCTGCTCACACTTCTGGCTCACTGCGCAGGTCAGGGGGACTTTCTGGGCTGGTTTGTGGGAGGGAAGTCAACACTGAACTTTCATGTCCCCTGTCTTCCCTCCTGACCATTTGGTGTCTCACCTGCTCTCAGGAGCCACATCCCAGGCTGTGGTGACTCAGGAAACTTCACTGTCCACAACTCCTGGAGAGACCGTCACATTCACCTGTGGCTCCAGTGCTGGTGCTGTCACCACCAGTAACTATGCAAACCGGGTCCAGCAGAAGCCCAACCAGGTACTCCGGGGTCTAATAGGTAACACCAGCAACCAGCTGCCAGGGGTCCCTGCCCGATTCTCAGGCTCCCTCATTGGAGGCAAGGCTGCCCTCACCATCACAGGGGCCCAGCCCGAGGACGAAGCCAAGTATTACTGTGCTCTGTGGTTCAGCGACCACTTCCACAGTGACAGATGCAGATGGGGAAGTGAGACACAAACAACCCAGCTCAGCCTCACCCCTTGCTCCTAATATCTCCCATCTTCTTACACAGAGGCTGCTTCGAGCCGGTGTGGAGTGAAGAAGCTCATTCTCCATGGCCCCAGAGGGGAGGTCAAGTCCATTGTTCTAAGCTCAGGTTTTTTAAAATTTATCTTTTATATTAAAAATGTAGTGTTTCAGGAAGTAGGATTTGGCATAGACTTTATGAATATGACCCCAAAAGCACAGGCAAACAAAAGGAAAAACAAATGGGATTATATCAAACTAAAAAGCTTCTGCACACCAAAAGAAAGAATTAACAGAGTGAAAAGACAACCAACAGAGTGGGAGAAAATATTTGCGAAGTATATACCTGGCAAAGGATTAATATCCAGAATATGCAAGGAATTCAAACAACTTAACAGCAAAATCAAGTAACCCAAATAAAAAATGGGCAAAGGAGCTGAACAGGCATTTCTCAAAGGAAGATATACGAATGGCCAACAGACACAGGAAAAAATGTTCAACATCACTCAGCATCAGAGAAATGCAAATCGAAACCACTCTGAGATATCATCTCACTCCGGATCAGATGGCTAATATCCAAAAGACTGAGAATAATAAATGCTGACGAGGATGTGGAGAAAAGGGAATCCTCCTACACCGTTGGTGGGACTGCAAAATGGTGCAGCCTTTATAGAAAATGGTGTGAGGGTTCCTCAAACAATTACAGATAGATCTGCCATATGATCCAGCTATCCTATTGCTGGGAATATACCCAAAAGAATGGAAATCATCAAGTCGAAAGGATACCTGCACTCCCATGTTTATTGCAGTGCTATTTACAATAGCCAAGACTTGGAACCAGCCTAAATGCCCATCATCGGATGAGTGGGTATGGAAACTGTGGAATATCTACACAATCTAATTCTTCTCTTGTAGAAAAGAATGAAATACTACCATTTGCAGCAATGTGGATGGACTTAGAGAAAATTATATTAAGTGAAATAAAGTTTTGTGCCCACCAGGCACAAAAAGAGAAATACCGCATGTTCACATTTATATGCGGGAGATAATAAAAATAAATAAATAAATATACAAACAAGTAATGGGGAGGGGGAGGGAGGAGAGAAGACACAACAATCACAATAATTCCTTGAACTTGTTAAGGTAGTGGACAAATATGCTGTTGATGGGGAGGGAGACAGGGGAGAGGGAGGTGGGAAGAGGAGGAATGGGTATAGTGACACAAAAATCAACTACATTGTATATTGGCAAATTAAAATAATAAATAAACACTTGCCAGTTTAATAAATAAATAAATAAATAAATAAAAATGTGATCTTAAAGCCAGTGCAATGATATATCAGGTGCTGCACAGGTAATGAACAGAAGTGACAACAGAACACAGACACACACACACACACACACACACACACACACTTGCACACACACTCACTTCTGAATTTAGGTCAGCCAGCATTTATTTACTATACAAAAGTTTGATATGATAGTGATGCAATACACCTATGATTTTATCTGTAAATATAAACATAGCAGCAAAATAAATAAATTACATATTACAAATTACATATCTCTCATGGACCTTTCAGAGGAGTCTAGAGCAAAATTAAACACAAAAACAATCCAAGAACAGGATTGACTCCAGAAATATAGATGCTAAATGTAAATTTCTATGTACATGTAGGATTATTTATACTAAAGGAAATGTAGAAAATATTCAAAAAAATTTTGAGAGGTACTGAAATAAGCACTTAAAACTGTGAAATAAGACAACAAACAGTATTAAAAAAGAATAACTGTAGAATGGAGATAGAAAAACACTTTAAACAATTGAAAAAGGTAAACAGAGCCTCTTCATTTCTTCTTGACTTAGCAGAGTGGACATTCTGAAATCCTGTCACCTGCCACAGAGGACAGTCGTGAGTGGTGAGCCAGTTCTCACTGACAGCACCCAGAAGAGCCCAGGGCTGGGAGTCCAATAGGCAGTGTGAAAATGATTAAAACATGGGCCCTTGTCAAAGTTTTAATAAGCACTAACTAGGGCCTCAGATTCCTGCCTCAGCCAGTATGTTCTAGTGATTATGCCTCAAGAACCCTTTGTGGGGCACACAGTTATGTGCTACCAAGATCTCCCTTAAAAGGAGCACTTTTTTATGCCTGCATTTGGAGCACTCAGTAGAAAACGCCAAGCAGTCAGCAGCATGAGGGTTGGACTCAGCCACAAAGAGTGGCCTCCAATATGATGTGGCCATCCCAGAGCAGCCCACATGCAATGGTAGAGGCGAGGGTAGAGCAGTCAGAGCAGTTGAAAGTACAGCAAAGGCACCAGCCCCAAGGTGACACTCTGCAGGGTGAGTATCCTATGTGAGAATGTGTATATACTATAACCCATGACTAGCATCCTGAATTGAAAATTTATATGGATCTTGATACTACAGAGTACAAGTAGGAGAAACCCTTGTTTCCATCATCCCTAGTTTTCCTCATGGGGAATGTGTATGTTCATTCTCTACAACTCTGGGCTTTGTGAATTTGAAGGGCCTGAATCATTTACGTGAATATGTCCAAGAGAAGACACAGCAAAACACCCAAGGAACCCCAAGTTCAGATCCACTGAGTCACTTAAACACCGTCATTTCAAGAGACCAGCATGTGAAGAAAGACGTCATCAAATTTGCAGGAACAGTCGACACTAATCACCAGGATGAAGTGGGTCTGCTCTTACACAATGAGGACAGGACATGTCACGGTACACATGAATGAGATCTGCTGACATGTCCCCCTCACCCATCCTGATGAGTGGTTGCTGCAGCAGCACAGCCCTGAGAATGATTTGGTGACTCAGCTCAGAAACCTGAGGGATGAGGTTCTGATAAATCCCAGCAGGTTAAGCCACCTGTGCTGGACCAGGTACTCATCAAAAGTGAGAGTTCCTTAGTCCATCCAGGACGCTATAACAAAATACCAAAAACTGGTTGGCTTGTGAACAACTGAAATGTATTTCTCACATTTATGAAGGTTGGGAAGTCCAATATCAAGGTCTAATGAGGACCCAATTCTTCATCCATAGCCAGCTGTCTTCTTGCTGTTTCCTCACAGAGTGGAGGAGGGGAGAGAGCTTTCTGGAATCTCTTTTATAAGGGCACTGATTCGACTTATGAAGGCTCTGCCCTCATGTCCCAGTCACCACCCCAATACCCTACCTTCTAATATCATCACACTGGGACTTCAACACATGAATTCTTACTGGTCCATGAAATTTCTGTCTATAGAAAGGGGAATCCAGAATAGATGGTGGAGGAGGACGATTAGCATCAGTCACAGCTTGAGATCAGCTGTAGCAGCAGGGCCTCTGGTTCATTTCACTGGTGACTTCTCTAAATTCCCCCTCCAGGAAAAGAGGCCTAAAAGATTCCTGGAGAAACTGCTCCTGGGGAGTATTCCATGAAGCACGTGAGTCTCAACAGTACAAATCGCAGACTTTAGAGAATGTGATGGTGTCCAGCCATGATGTCCCTCTTTAGAACTGAACATATCTTCCCAAATGGCTGGATGTCCTCTGAGATCCTTTATGGATCTTTCCCTTGGGTAAGGGATCACTCAAGATTACTAACTCTTCCAGGGACAGCCTGCATTCAGTGACTGAGCTGTGCACTGCTGTGAAGCTTTGGCCTCTAAGTGGCCACCAGCCCTAGAGCTCACCATAGAAGTAGCTGAGTTTATTACAGTTGCATTACCCTTAGGTAGAGTTTTTAAGTTTCCAACCATGGGAATATTGTTAGACAAGGAGTAAACAGCAAGACCAGAAATAATGAACTTTCTGATATCAGACCTGAAAGTGCAGAAGTGGGAGGGTCTCGACCACCACCCAACACACACTAGAAGAACTTTGTCTCCAGGTTCAGTGTCTGTGAGAGAGTTATGCCTACCAGATTCCTGTATTGTAGGTCAACATCAAAACCCTACCCAGTAACACTTGTGCTCAGCTCTCAAGAGTTAATAACCACAGAAAATTAAAAGCTTTGATCTTTTGTGTGGCAGAGGCAGAAAAAAGTGGATCTTGCAGGAAAAAATAGTCTTTGAATAGCAAATCAAGAGAAGATGATTAAAAATACTTCATTCAGGTGTAAGGCATACCTGCACTCCCATGTTTTTGCAGCTCTATTTACAATAGCTGGGTGATAGAACCAACCTAAATGTCCATCAGTGAATGACTGGATAAGGAAATTGTGGTATATATACGCAATGAAATACTACTCAGCCATAAAAAAGAATGAAATTCTACCCTTTGCAACAACGTGGATGACCCTGGAGAAAATTATCCTAAGTGAAACAGCTCAGGTACAGAAACTCATAATTGGGAGCTGAATCCATAAATAAACAAATTAATAAAGACAGACAGAGAGAAAGAAAGAAACAACAATCACAGTAATACATTGAACTTTTATAAAACTAGAGGTGGAAAAGGGGAGGGGAGGGGGAAAGGGAGGGGGCTAATGAGGAATCGGTCAATGGACACAAAGAATGATTGTGTATTGGAATGATGAATAAGCTAACTACCCTGATCTCACCACCACACAATCTACACAATTATTGAAAATAAACATCGTACCCCACATGTATGTATAATTTTAAAAAAGTATATATATATTGCATTCAAAGCCCATAGACATGGGGGGAGGGAAAAGGGAGGGAGGTTTTGGTGATGGGGAGCAATAATCAGCCACAATGTATATCGACAAAATAAAATTTAAAAAAAAAAAGCCCATAGACATAACAGCTCTTTTAATTATGCCTTGAAAATATGAAAAGAACATGTTTCTTTACTATTTCTGATTTCATACACCCCATCTTCAGTCCCCAAAGCAGCAGGTATAACTAGACTTCTCATGGGAATGCTCTTCTGTTGTATCCTCTATCCACGCGTTTTTATCTCCATGGAGAGTCTCTCGTCACCACTCCTGGAGTCACATCTCCTATGGCAAATCCAATCTTTAGTGATGCAAACATCAGCAAGAACATCATTAAAGAGAGGGCTCACACAGGCCTCCCTGGTGCAGTTGAGGCCACACTGGCTCACATAGCAACACCTGCTCTCTTAACTGGCTTCTCAGAACTCCCCTGGGCCATGTCCTTCAACAAGGCATTGCTCACATCTGCAAAACTTGAAATCAGAGAGAGGACCCTCTTTCAATTCCTCACTTCCCCATATCCACTGGATCATTACAGCTGTCGCTGCAACTGCATCAACCTGAAATTCCAGCTGTAATGGGCACATCGAGTTAAATGAATTCAATGAGCAGATCCCATGCCAGGCACAGAGCTGCTGCCCAGACACTGTTCTGTGAGGATGGGAGTGTTTTCTCTGCGTTGTAAACACAGGGCTGTTGGACACTTAAAATGTGTTTAGGGTGATGAGCGACTGAATTTTTAATTTTATTTCAGTTAACTTAAATACAAAGAGACACATGTGGCTAAAGACCACCACACTGGAGAATGCAGCTCTGGAGATATAAAGATGGGGAAGATGGAACTTCCCTCACCGGATTTTCCTTGGAGAGTAGTTTACTGGTCTGCTGTTATCTTTAATCACATAGTATTTCCTGAGAACATGCACAAGCACCAGGTGCTTTGTGAGGCCCCAGAGATCCTAAAACAATAGGGCCAACATCCATGTCCATGGGATTCCCAGCAGGGCCACTTGTAAACAGGAGAACCTAGAATTGGGGAGGCTGTCCAGACTAAAGTCAGCAAGACAGCTCCATTTTTCTTATCACCTATTTTTTCTCACCAACTAAGTGACTGAAGAATACATGCAAATTTTTCTTACTCTTGAGATGACCTGCAATTTCTGAAATGAAAACACTGACAATCAAGTGATTCTGTGTATTGTTCTCACAAGTCTTTTGTTTCTTGGTTACTTTAGAAAAACAGATGGGAAATTGTAGCAAAGTTGAAGCCACCAAAGCAAGTGCAGAGGACACCTGGGAAAACTGCATGAACTTTTCTGGAGGATGTGCCTGTCAAGTCGATGTTGGTTGACAATTACAAAATTCCTAATGCCGAAGGAATATTGGTGCTGAGGACTGGCCCCTCCCATACAGATTACAAGTTGAGGCTGTCACTGTAAAAGCCCTCCTGAGTCAGGTGTCCGTTGGTAAGAGACTCACAATTGACACTCCCACCACCACCATGATGCACTGTGTCGTCTATACAGAACATTGTCAGATTTTCACTCACGAATTAATTTGAAAATAAAATACAAGGGTACTTGAAGAGTTTGGGAAAAAATAGAATTGAAAGATAATATAAATCTTTTCAAGAAATTTTCAAAGTACCCTCGTAAACCAAAAAAGCTTCATGTCTATCTCAGACAAAGACAGGCAGCGCTACGTTGGCATTGGAAGATCCTCTTCCTCCAACAGACCCTCAAGGAGCCGGGAGGACACAGAGTCACTGTCAGTGCACTGGTGGAGTTGCTCATGAATTACTCAGGGAATTTGCTCGATGTGGATGCAGGTCTAGAGTAGATGGATGTGGCTGGTTCACCAGCCTGGACTGAGCTGCTGCTGGGCCATCCTGCTGGGTGGAGGAAGCCCGGAAAAGGAGAGGAGGAGGAAAGGAGTGAGACACAGAGCACTCAAGTGTGGAGCTAAATGCCACCTAAACCAACATGAAATGCTGGTTTAGGTGGCATTTACAAATACACTAAACTCTACGCTACTATTAAGTGACAGACCCCATCTCTCCTCCTGCCCGTATTGAGCTCCGGCTAAATTGCCACTATCTTCTTGCCATCACCGAAGACCATTTCAGCCTCCACGCGCCCACACATGCTGCTGGTACGTTTCTCCTCTGTTGTATTAGGTTTGTAATTGATTAAAAGCAAAGTTACATTGGGGGACTGGATTTAATTCCAGGAAAAATATACTATTTTGTTTACTCACTAATCCTTTGTCAGAAAAATAATGAATGATAGACAGAAGTGGAAGAAGTTATTTTACATGGTGCCTTGATCTTCTCAGAATCAGTGGCTGAGCAGAGGGACATTGGTTTTCTAAGTGCTTCTCACACCGGTATCTGTGCCAACATCTAGAATAATACACACTGAAGAAGACCTGGGCTGTGTGACCACAGAGGCTACTTTATAATGACAGACAGTGGTTGGGACTTCCGTGTGCTCAGGAACTTGCAGGTACACACGTGAATGCTGAAACACCTTTGCACTGTGACTAATGACCCACTGCTGAGTGATGAATGCCGCAAAGTAGTTCAGAGCTTCCACATGGGCCGCACCTCTGCATTCACACTTAGGCTCTCTCAAGAGCTTAGGCCATTCATGTCCTTTCTGAGTAGTGGGGATAGAAGACAAACCCCTAGGTATGGCTGTGCCAAGTGGTGAATGAGTCAGTGTGTGTTAAGCACACAGTGGTGATAGGGTTTTCTTTTAGACAGTTGACACTAGCAGTTCTGTGTAAGTGGGAACACTCTTACCCTTGCACACTCCCACACACACTCACAATCACACCAAACAATGCCCCCGTGGACACCTCTAAAGTCCCACGCACACAAACCCACACCGCCTATAGGGAACACAGCTGCACTGGGGCTACAGGGTATGGCCATAGTTCTTTCCCTGGAAAAATAATCCCTTACACCACACCCCAATCCTAATTGCCAGCAGGAAGCTGGAATCAGGGGGATCTCCAGAGTAAAGCCAGCAGGAGAGTTCCATCTTTCTTTTCATTTAGGTCTTTCCTCAGCAGGCAACTGTTCCAGAACACAAATTATTTCTCCTTGTTGTTGAGGACACCCACAATTATAAAAAAGAAATCACCATTAAGATCATAATATACCGTGTAGTTCTTCTCAGGCCTTTTGTTCTCTTGGTGAACTTAGAATACCAGATGGAAAACAGTGGTCAATTCAAAAGCCCCCAAAACAAGCATCTAGAACACCTGTGGGGAAGGCACAAGGTTTTACTGGAGGATCCACCTTTCAAGTTCACCGTGGTGGGTATTACAACATTTTTTATCTAAGGTGAAATTGATGCTGGGGAAAACTTCCCTTCCGTGCAGCTCAGAACTTCATGTCACTTCGTGAATTATGTATCTTAGTCAGTTCAGGCTGCTATAACAAAATACCATAGATGGGGTGATTTAAATTGCAGATTTTTATTTTTCACAGTTCTGGAGGCTGGGACATTCATGATCCAGGTGCTACAACAATGAAAATAAATGAAATAAACTCTAATGTATATTGCTAAGTAAAATAGTTCAGTAGGAAGAAGCTACATACTCTATGATTAAAACTACATGACGTTCTGAAAAAAGGCAAACTTAGAGACAGTAGAAAGATCAGAAGTTTTCAGGAATTCCAGAGAAAGTGGAAAAGGATTAATAGGTGAAGCAAAAGAGATTATTAACAGTGAAACTATTCTGTATGTGATTTTAAGGTTGAATATTAGACAGTACACATTTGTCAAAGAAATAAACCAGAAAAGTACAACAACAAAAAACACAAAATGTAAATTAGGGCATTTAACTAATAATTTATAAATATTAGATAATTAATTGTAACAAATGCACCACATTAATGTAAGACAGTAATAATGGGGGATCTGTGATGAGGGAAAAAGGCACATGATAAATTTATTATCTGTCAATTTAATTTAAACCTTACCTAACAGAAAGACAAATACATGGTCTCACTCACGTAAAATATTTTTTTAAGAAAAACTGGTTCTCCTAGAAGTAGAGAGTAGAATAATGGTTACCAGAGGCCAGGAAGAGAAGGGGGCATGGGTGAGAAGAAGAGTGGCTTAACGGGTACAAAGTTAGAGGTAGACAGCAAGAATACGCTCTGCTGTTCTAGGCTGACTAGGGTTAATAATATTATATTGTATGTTTCCAAGTAGCTAGAAAAGAAGATCCTGACCATAATCACCACAAAGAAGAGTTCAATGTTTATGTGATGGATTGATTACTGACTGACTCCATAAGTTAAATGTCCTCACATGAATAAAGACTAACATGGCTCAGCATGTCCAGAGATTTCTCTTACATATGAAACATTGAAAAACTACAATCATTATTCTCGAATCACTTTAAGCATTGAATTGCCACCTACTTCCAACTGAGACATTTGCAGGTGCACCCCGAGGGCTTTCAGGATGCCCTTTCTTCTGACTCACTGCTGAGTTTGGCCTGTATATATCCTTGAAGAAGGAAAAACTCTTTTCTTTGAATTATTCAAGTAAGAAGACCCTGGAAAACCCACTCACATGAAAGCTGTTGGCATCTTGCTGGCAGGAGACCAGAGGAAGATTGGTAAGAAAGCATTCTGGGTTTAAACCTCTGATCCCGTTGCTTACAGGCTTCCAGGCAGAGCCACCTGAGTCAGAGCTGGGCTTCAGGAAGGTCATGGAGGTCAGTGAGCACTTAATACACCTGTCAGACAGATTGTGTGGGCAGTGACTTTATACGGATGGGTGATATAAAGGCAGCAGAGGAGAAAGACTGAGAACATGGGGACTGGTGCTGAGGGCCTGGGTTCAAATCCCACTTAGAGCCGTGTGACTTTGGGAAGGTCGTGCAATCCCTCTGTCCCCAATTCTCTGTACTTTGTTCAAATCTTAATGGAGAGAACTTATTAGTATTATGCTATGAGACTAAAAATAATTGAATATAGTTAATGCTATAAGAAAAATAACTAGCTTATTAGAAATGATCATTAGCTTTCGATTATTAAATGTCTCGAAGATTAACACACTTGCTAGTAGTTGACTATAGGAAGGGGACTTGGCTCTGCCAAGAATTAACTTCCCTTCAACTGACCAAGTCTGGGTGACCAGTAAATGCTGATTAACTGATAAGTGACCAACTGGGCAGGTGTTTTGGTGGCTTAATGAATTAGGTTCATAAACCCCACTCTCTCACTTAATTTGAATGTGAGCCACTGTCCGTGCAGCCTGGACCATGTCCTGATATAAATGGACCCTGGCTTCAGTAGCTGAGTGTGCACCTTCCCTGCTCATTCCTTCCTCATAAAAGTTGTGTCTACAAACTCCTCATCCCTCCCTAGACCCTGCAGTGGCAGGAGGCCAAGTCCCATCTCCTCTTAGAAGGTCCCCTCAATAGCTGCAGCCTGTGGCCCCCAATCACAGGATTCTCCTTGAGGATCACCCAAGCCCTGATTCCCTCTGTCACCAAATGTCCATCCTACTACCATGACGGCATGGTCCCTTCTCACTGCTCTCCCAGGCTGCACTCACTCCAATAGCAGCGATCCTGTCCTCATCAACCCTATGGAATTCCCACCATAACACCCCTGTTTTCCATTTTTAAAAATCTCTGAATCAACATTGCTAATGTATCATATTGTATTTTGTCAACAATATTCAGAAGAGTTTGGCTTTTAATTCCCCTTTCCTGTAATGTCTCTTGCTGGATTTGGTATCGCGATTATTTTTATCAAACGAAAGCCAAGTGGGTATGTTCCCTCTGTATCTATTCTTTGGAAATATACATACAAGATAGGCATTATGTCTGTTTAAAATATTTGATGGAATCAGAGGGAAATAATAGCTATGGAAGTTTGTATTATGAAAAAGGATTACTTGTATTTCTTATATTTAGGTGATGGTTGTATTACATATTGCATTGTGCATATATATTAAATGTGAAGCTTGTTTTCATCTTATAAATAAAAGCACCTGTGTTGCCATCATCCAGATGCAGAATTCTGAAACACCCTGGAAGGCTCTCTTTGGCCATTTCCTTGTCAGTAGCCACCAAGAGGTACCCGTTACTCTGACCATGATCAATGTATTTTAGATTAAGCTATTTTTCAACATCACATAAATGGAAACATACAGCGTAAATGGAAACATACAGCAGATACTCTTTTGTGTCTGGCTGAAAAACATGCGCTTATTATGTGAATTTTACCTATTTTGCTCTGTGAAGAAGAGTTTGTTATTTTCACTGCTGTGTCAGTGTGTGACATTGTAAGAACATGGCACAGTAAGTTTACACCCTGTACATTTCACGTTCACTCTGTTGTTTCCCATGATGGCTGCTCAGAATGACACTGCTGCGAATGATGCTGTGCAGGCCTCCAGGTGAACATAGCATTTCTGTTTCAATTATGTATCTTGCATATAGGTGGCAGGAGTGGAGTTGTTGGGTCATAGGTATAGGTAACTGGGACACACACTGTCAAACCATTTACCAAGTGGCTGAAACAACGTACATTCCCATAGAAACGTGACTGGTCTCCACGTTCTCACCAGCCCATGGTACTGTTAACCCTGATATTGCATCCATTCTGGGGCGAAGAAGGGACATGTTATAGATTTCTTACACATTTCTCTATCCCTCCTGATGATGAGCATATTTCATAGGCTTGATCGTACTGAGCATGTTGAGGTGTCCATGAGTTTGGTATACAAAAGTGGGAGCAACATGGGTTATTTCGGTCTTTCAGAAAGTCCACACCCTCTGAGTTCTCACAAGACTATTTAAAGAGTTTTGTTCAAAGGAGAATACAATAGGTAAAATAACAGAAGCGTATGGCACAGTGCAGAGGTATGTGCAAGGACAATCTGCCTAGAATACAGAAAAAGAGAAAAAGACAAATAGAATGTATACTCAAAAATGGACAAAGAACACAAGAGAAGCAATTGTTACAAAATGTAAGATGCGAGGAGGTGAAAGTTATCTGCATGTTCCAGCCCACCCGAGGTGGGGAGAAGGGAGTGGAATTGCCCAGGAGACTCCATGGGGGGAGCCCTGCGTGTCTGTGTGGAAGGAGCTGCCCAGGCAGAGCCAACAGCAAGGAAAAGGGCTCGGGGTGGCTGCGAGATGAGAGGCACCAAGGAGCAGCAAGAAGCCCCTTTGCTGGAACAGGAGAGGGTGTTGAGAGGATCAGAGAGCTGGCAGGGGCGGGGAGCATGGAGAAGATGTGGGTTCTTGTGGGCCCCGTGAGCACTGCAGGCTCACTTCTGAGAGAAGCATGAAGCCATTGAGGGTTGAGCAGAAAACTGATTTTGCAAATTTAAAAAAAGGGAAATAAAGTGTCAGTGAGGATGTGGAGAATCACACACTCTCACGGACAGCTGAGTGTATGAGCAAGTTCAGCCATTGTGAGAAAGTCCCTCAGCATGCAGAAAAATGAAGCGAGTGTGCACCCTACGTGCAGGAAATCCACTCTTGAACAGGGAACATGAGAATGTGTGAGAATGAGCTCACTGGGAGCAAAGTCTCGGCAGCAAGCTAGGTGCCTCACACAAGGGGAATTTATAGCTGAGGTGTAGTAAACCGAATGCTGAGCAGTTGTTAGTAATAAAAAGATTTCACATACAAACATGAATACAACTGAAAGTATATTATGAGTTTAAAAAGTGAAAAAGAAAAAAAGAGAAAGAAACCAGAATGAGAACTAAAGGAAGAAAAGGTAGTTATTTAATTTAAAAACACAAAAACACCCAATGAATTCTTTAAAGGTATACAGGGAGTATTCAGAAGGTAAACTGGAACCACATTATTTACACTTCAGTTAGTGCCTCAGGGATAGACGAAAACATTATTGGAAATGTTCATAAATGGGAAAAAATAAGAAACAAGAGCAGAGATGCTTTTCTGATGAGTGGCTGATGATGCATGTTAAGAAAATAAGTGTGATTAAACTATGTGCATTTGGATCTCATAAAAAACCGAAAAAGCATTTTTCATCTGGGGAGTTGTAATAGTTGATCTAATAAAACCTTATGAAACATGCTGTTCTGGTGAAGATGAAAAGTGAGCTGCTGTGGCCTCTTTGTAGTGAGAGGGACATCTCTTAACCCAGCACCCGTACTGTCTAGAATCCCCAGCTGCCCTGGGTCCCTCTCTGACATAACAAGCAACTTCAGAAAAAAGGATCAAGACAACCAGTGGCCTCGAGCTGAAATGGCCCGGCATGTCAGAGAGGCAGCTAGGGTTTGGGGTCTGAGGACAGTGTGAGACAATCCTGAGATGGTTCCTCCCAGCTGGGAAACCCTCAGGGCCTCCAGGAGATTCAACCATCAGTGTGTCTGGACCATGTTTGTGCAGCCATGTCAACCTGTCAGGACCCAAGGGTCATCAGGAGCCAGGCCACCTCCACCCCCAGGTCAGCTCACTTCTTCTTTCTTCTTTTAACCTGTGAGTGCCCAGGACAGGTAGGCCCAGGAAAGGCAGATAGCAAGGTCTTGTTTGAATGCAGCGATTCTGCCCCCATGAAGGTTTGGGAGATATAAGGAGACAGGGGATCTCAGTTTCCAAATCAGAGCTTTAGGAAGCAGAGTCAGACTCTGCACCATGACCTGGGCTCCTCTCCTCCTCACCCTTCCTGCTCACTACACAGGTGAGGCTGGAACTTACCTGGGGTTGGGGGAGATCCACACCCAGCTCTGCTCCACGCTCCCCACACTCTTGCTCAGTGTGCTCTGGTCCAGCTCTCACATCCTCTCCACCCTCTTCACAGTGTCTGTGGCCCAAGCAGGGCTGACTCAGCTGCCCTCAATGTCCAAGACCTTGGGACAGATGGTCACACTGACCTGCACTGGGAACAGCACCAGTGTTGGCAACCAAGGCTGACATTATACAGTCTTCATATATATGTATATATATCCTTGTATGTATACACTGTAAGTATTTTCTGTCTTTCTGTGGTTAATCTGCACATAACTTTCTTAAAGGGGACTTTTGCATTCAGACATTTTCATTATTTATGTATACCAAGTTATCATTTTTAAATCTTTTTTTTCCTTTCATGAATCTTTTTAATGTACCTGCTTGCTAAGAAAGACATGAAATCCATCATTCAATCATTAAAATAATCATCTAATTGACTCTAGACATGTAGACTGAATCACAAACAATAAATACCACATAACAATACAAGAATATGCTTTGATAAATTTTGACTCAAGTCACTTCATCAAAAGTATATTTTTATGACACTCCCCACTAGTCTGGTTTGGTTTTATTCTTCTTGAGATCAGTTCCTGTTTCTTTCTGCGTATAGGGCTGCCTTTGAAAGTAAGGGTTCCCCCCCTCAGCTAAGCTGCACAATAGTTAAGTGATCCTCTTTATCCTGTCAATTTCAAGTGTTTGTGGATTTTAACACTTACTTTTCATAAAGTTTGCTAGTTCAAATTATTGCCAAAGTACAGTGATTGTTTGCCCTGCCACACGGTTTTCCTAAGTCATACCTTTTGTAATCAACGTAATTTTTCAATATTTTCCCTAAATATTAAAAGACACTAGCCCTATTTATTTTCATCCTAAAGAACTTACTGGAAAACACCAGCACTAACGCCCTCCACTTTGTATGTAGTGTGCACTTGGGGATGTAAATTACTTATCCCAAAGTATTTTAATTAAAACTCTTAAACCAAACTTGCAAAAAAAAAAAGACACTAGCCTTTGGGGGCGAGGTACCATTACTTAAAGTTGAGTTTTAGGAAATTTATAGAAACCTTAACTCTATTAGAAAGTAGAAAATATGTTTGCACAATATTAAAACAATGTCTACACACTTAAAGGAAACTCTTATGATTCACCAGCAGTTATTTTTTCACCATGAATCATTTCTTTTTTTAAAAAAATTGAAATGTTTATTGAAATAATTTTAGAGTCATATGAGTTTTTAAAAAAATAATACAGAGAGATCCAATGTATAAAAACACACAAAAAATTAGTATAAGTAAAACATTAAATCTGAATAAGATTGGCGGATTGTATTAAGGTCAATATCTGGGTTGTGATGTTGTACAATAGTTTTACAGCATTAGTTTTAAATCATCGAATTGATTGAAAATTAAATCCTCGAGAAGAATAACAGTCTTTAGCATATTTTAAGAAATATAATTTATGCTTTCTTTTAGCGAGGTCACTATTAGGCTTCCTGGCTGGCTTTAAAGCAGCACAGCCACGTTAACCAACTTTTCACACTCTTCCCCCTCCCCTTTCCCTTTTCTGCTCTGGGAACTGGTCAGTGACATTCCTCTCCTGGGAAGAAGACATGACCATTATCATCAAAGGAACGTCTTATGGGCTGTGGGAGCAGGCTTGGGCTGAAACAGTTTGCACTGATACAGGGCGACACTAATTAGAAGCCTATGCCCTAACCGACCAGGTGTTAGTGGACCACAACGGCTGTGTCACCTTGCATGCCACTGATTTTGAGCCCATTACTCTGCCAGGACCCTCAAAAGCTTAGAAGCCTCCTGCTTTCCTTTGTTCAGGGGAGCTGATCTAACCTGGTCTCCCCTCCACGCTGTGTGGAATAAAGCTTTTTGGCTGAAACGGCGCCTTGCTCAGGTCTCTCTCTCTCCCTTTGCTCCATCTCACAGAACCTAAGAGTAACCCAAGTAGGGAGGCATATGGGTGAAATTATTACTCAACTTACGTAAGTAATAGTTTGTCCTGAAATAACTGTTAGCAAGACTAACTGGGGTATGTAATGACAGGAGATACGATTTATGCGTATACTCATACATATATATTATGAAATACCTATTTATTTATATTATATATATTTATTATTGAGAGTCTCTGAAGAACTTAGTTTTTAACTGGAACTTTTCATTACTGGAGATTTAGCTTTTTTTCGAGCTGGCTGTCATGAAAAACCTAATTTATGCTTTCGTGCACTTTCTGTTACGACTATTCAGTCACGACAGGAATCAGGAAATTTGTTTTCTCCAGTAAACTGCTCTTAAGCCTACCTGGCTCTTCTGTCACAACTTCAACAGAGGAGATGGAAGACGTTATTATGGGGACGTTTTAAAACTTTAGACGTTTCGAAACCTGGATAATTACTCATTAGATGCACCATATGTTTTAATTTTTATTTTTTTTAATTTTAATTTTTAATTTTATTTTCTTTTGTCAATATACACTGTGGTTGATTATTGTGGCCCATAACCGAAACCTCCCTCCCTCCTCCATCTCCCCCCTCCCTCGCAACAACGTCATATCTGTTTGCTTGTCCTATCAACTTCAAGGAATTGTAAGTGTTGTGTCTCCCCCCACCCTCAGTTTGTGCATTTATTTATTTATTTTTAGTTAAAATAAGTGAACATGGTATTTCTCTTTCTGTGCCTGACTCATTTCACTTAACATAATTCTCTCTAGGTCCATCCATGTCATTGCAAATGGCAGTATTTCATTCTTTTTTACAGCAGAGTAGTATTCCATTGTGCAGATGTACCACATTTTCCATATCCACTCATCTGATGATGGACATTTGGGCTCGTTCCAACTCTTAGCTATTGTAAAGAGTGCTGCAATGAACATTCGGGAACAGGTATACCTTCGACTTGATGATTTCCATTTCTCTGGGTATATTTCCAGCAGTGGGATAGCTGGGTCATATGGCAGATCTATCTGCAATTGTTTGAAGAACCTCCATACCATTTTCCATAGAGGCTGCACCATTTTGCAGTCCCACCAACAATGTATGAGAGTTCCTTTTTCTCCACAACCTCTCCAGCATTTATCATTCACAATCTTTTGGATATTAGCCATCCTAACTGGGGTGAGATGGTATCTCAGTGTGGTTTTGATTTGCATTTCCCAAATGCTGGGTGATGTTGAGCATTTTTTCATGTGTCTGTTGTCCATTTGTATATCTTCCTTTGAGAAATGCCTAACCTAACCCTAACTCTTGGAGTTAATAAGTGATTTCAGCAAAGTAGCAGGATACAAAATCAACACACAAAAATCAGTAGCATTTCTTTTCTCCAATAGTGAACATGCAGAACGAGAAATCAAGAAAGCCTGCCCATTTACAATAGCCACCAAAAACATAAAATACTTAGGAATTGAGTTAACCAAAGATGTGAAAAATCTCTATAATGAAAACTACAAACCACTGCTGAGAGAATTTAAAGAGGACACAAGAAGATGGAAAGATATCCCATGCTCTTGGATTGGAAGAATCAACATTGTGAAAATATCCATACTACCCAAAGTGATCTACAAATTCAATGCAATCCCCATCAAAATTCCAATGACATTCTTCTCAGAAATGGAAAACACTATCCAGACATTTCTATGGAATAACAGAAGACCATGCATAGCCATAGCAATTCTGAGCAAAAAATAAAAAATAAAATAAAATAAATAAAGCTGGAGGCATAACACTACCTGACTTTAAACTATACTACAAAGCTATAATAACCAAAACAGCATGGTACTGGCCTAAAAACAGACACACTGATCAATGGAATAGTATAGAGAATCCAAAAATCAACCCACACACCTACAGCCATCTGATCTTTGACAAAGGCACCAAGCCTATACACTGGGGAAGAGACTGCCTCTTCAGCAAATGTTGCTGGGAGAACTGGATATCCATATGCAGGAGAATGAAACTAGACCCATACCTCTCACCATATACTAAAATCAACTCAAAATAGATTAAATAATTAAATATACACCCTGAAACAATAAAACTTCTTAAAGAAAACATAGGAGAAGCACTTCAGGAAATAGGACTGGGCACAGACTTCATGAATATGACCCCAAAAGCACGGGCAACCAAGGGAAAAATAAACAAAGAGGATTATATAAAACTAAAAAGCTTTTGCACAGCAAAAGAAACAATTAACAGAGTTAAAAGACAACCAACAGAGTGGGAGAACATATTTGCAAAATATACATCTGACAAAGGATTAATATCCAGAATATACAAGGAACTGAAACAACTTTACAACAGAAAAACAAGTAACCCAATTAAAAAATGGGCAAAAGAGCTAGATTTACCTTTTGAAGGGTGTTTCGGAGACTTTTTTTTTTTTTTATGGAGGCCAGCCCTGCAGGGATCAAGTGCTGGACCTTGGTGGTTCTAACCATGAGATTTAACCTGGCCAGCCCCCCTTTTCCCATGATTGCTTCCCATTGTGGAAGGCCTCAGGCTCCATTGTAAACAGGCGTACAACACTTACTGATCATGACTCATGTGCACACACAGCATTACACTAAGCAGAGGAGCAGAGGGCTCTGCCTCCTTTTATCCGTGCATAAACAGGGCAGTCATGATTTGTCCTCCCAACTTTGCAGAAACGTGAGACGCATCCACAGGGCTGAATCCACGGCATTCCTTGGTCCTTGCTGGAGCAATTTACAGGTTCTCTGGATTACATAGCCCTGCTGAGGCATCTCTTGGCCCCTTCACCCTCCATCCCACACAAGACAATTTGGGGCGCCAGCCCTGCCTTCTGCCGGTGGCTGGATGACCTGAGCCCCAGGAACCTTCTCAGAAGCACCAGATGGAAGTGGGTACATGTGATCAAGGTCTTCTGCAGATTAGGGGGACTGTGAAGAGGTCCCAAGGACCTGGGCGTGAAAGGAAACCCGCCGCCCCACCGGGCGCCCCTCCGCCGCACCCCTGCCCTGGCGCCCCACCCACCTGCCACCCGCCCCGCGGCCCAACCCCCAGCCGCGTGGTGCCTCCTCCTGCAGCCCTGCCTAGGCGCACCCCACTTTCCACCGCTCAGCAGCCCCCAGCCCAGCTGCCCTAGCGCCTCTGACGCTCCTGCACCAGCCAGGCTGACCGACCCGCGCCCGGCCGCCCCGGCCAGCCTGGGTCTTCTCGCCTGGGCAGGACCCATGCCGGGCACCCTGCACGCCCCAGGGCCATTTGCCAATGAGGTCGTCCTGGATGCGCTGGACATGGCCGGCCAGGATGGGAAGAGGAGTCCGCAACACCCGATTAGCAGGTATCAGATGAGGGGGCGGCGGTGTGACTTGTTCTGGGGCAGCGTGGAGACCTGCCTCGGTTGCTCTGTGAGAGCCTGGCGGGCGGAGGGAGGAAGGGGGCGGAGTGGGGTGACGAGAGGTGGGGGGATGGGAGGGGGCGGAGCGGGGTGAGGAGAGGTGGGGGGTGGGAGGGGGCGGAGCGGGGTGAGGAGAGGTGGGGGGAGGGAGGGGGCGGAGCGGGGTGAGGAGAGGTGGGGGGAGGGGAGGGTGAGACAGAGGGAGAGGAGGGGCCACCCGGAAACAGAGGCAAGGAGGTGGTGGTGGCATCTGGAGCGGTAGGGAAGGGTTTTGGGTGTTTTATTCATTCACTTAAGATTAGTATGTTTGTGTTTTCATGACGCAATATATTAAGACCTTCTTAATATATAAGAAGATCTTTTATGTTTTTTCTAGAACCTTATGTGTTTAGATTTTATATAGAGTATGATTTAAATTACTTTTTGCATATGGAATAACTTTTATTATTTCCATACTGTAGTTCTGTGGTACATTTTTGGGGGGGAGGGGAAGACTCTTTATTAAAATTCAACATTTTTAATTTTAAAACAACCTCTTATTAGGGAAATTCCTAAACCTAATAAGACTCATTAAAAAAAAAAAAAAAAATTACCCTAACGGTTCTATATGAGTGCTGCACTTAAATCAGGGACAAAACAAACGGCATTTCTCAAAGGAAGCAATCTCCTGGAACAGCTTGTGGGCTCATCTTCCATGGGTCCCGGAAGGGGACGTGCTGATGACAAGAGCTGTGGCACATGCAGGGAAACACGAGTCTGTCCGTTCCAACTGTCATTTTATTTACTGTAACAGTCCTCCCATCCAGAAGAAATTAGAAAATCAAAGGTGTCTTTATCTTACTTATTCCTTGGACACCATTTTTTTGTTGTTGTTATTGTTATGTTTTGTTTCGTTTTTGCTTATTTTTTCATGTCTTGCAATATTTTGACTACACATTTTAAATATTACTTGCACTTTGTGTATACAGAAGTTCAATTATTATTAAATATATATATATATTTTTTTTAACTTTCCTTTTTGGTTTAAGAGTGTTTCCAACCATAAACTGCCAAATGAGGGATGGGGGAGGGGAGACCATAAAGTCTATAAATAGGCAACTTATTGAAGTCAAACTAATTAAAGCTCCTATGAGATTTTTTTCACGAATCATATCAACATCTAAAAAAACAGGAACAAAAACTTGTAGTGCTATTGAGCCTACAGAAAAAGAGGCCTACTTATGTTGTTGAGAATGCGAATTGATCAACTTTTTAGAAAGTAATCGGTTACTTTTATTAAAATTATAATTAAATGTGTCTATGACTCAGTTATACCACTTTAGGAATTCTATGCTATAGAAAATAAAAACAATAAAATTTAAAAATCAGTAAGCTCTATGTTTAAGAATGATTGTAACAATATTAGTAGTTGTGAGAATCGTTTTAAACAACGCAAATATTCATCTAATAGGGAATAGTTTAAAAAAAATCAGAATATAGCTATGAGTTGCTACAAAGAAATTAAAACGAATACATTGATTTATTTTAGTTAGACTCAGTGTTGCCTACCAAAAACTGTATATAGGGAAAGTATATTACTATGTAACGTAGGATTTGAACACAGTCTTTTAAAAAAACAAAACCACAAAATCTCGAAGGACAAACTATTGAAAGCAAGTCACAAAATCCAGAAACAATAAGGAAAATACTGAACAATCTGTCTATGTAAAAATCAAAACTTCACTACAGCAAAGAAAATATAAACAAAAAAGTCAAGGTACAGACCTTAAGAAAAACAATTTTGACACTTAAATGCAAATAATCAAATCACAAAATGACCTAGAAGCTAGTAAACACATCATTAAGAAAACCAAAGAAAAATACAAACGGCCAATAAGCATATGTAAATATGTACTATTATAATGTATCAAATAATATGATATTTAATCTAGCACTATAATCATATACAATACCCATGTAAATATACCATAAATGATGTTAATGCCTAAAATTTAATTGTGGTAATTATTGCACAACTCTGTTATGGAATTGAACACTGTATGTGTGTGAATTTTATGGCATGTGAATTCTGTCTCAATAGCACTGTTACAAAATGAATGGATTGATATTCTAGTGTTAAATAAGTGATGGCTTTATTTAATACATAAACTAATAATTTCCATTAGATTCCTTAACAAAAATGCAACAGAGATTTCTACATCTCACCCACACTCACCCATTAATTTTTTTTTTCTATTTTCCAAAGGTGGGAGTAAAAAAAGTCACTGCTTTATAAATGAAGAGGTTTCTAGGCAAGACAGAATTGGGAGAGACCTTCCTCTCAGATGGAGTCTCTGGAAAATGCAGAAAGCAAGTTTAAGGTAAGGCAATTTCCCTGGAGAGCTATCAGAAAAAGACCCAATGCTCTTTGTTTATGTACACATACAGGGACATTTCTCTGGATTTTAAAATATCACCTCTTTCTTTATTAACAAAAAGGAATAATACAAAGGAAAAGTTCTGGTCTATAGTCATCCATTAGATAAAATCATCAACAAACAACTTTTGAAACAACAAAATGCCATAAACGTAAAACACAATAAAATTATTTTTTTGATTAGTAAATACTCTCAGTGACTCAGTTAAGAGTTCAGCAAAATAGCCTTGGATGAAGACCCCATAGCCAGGAGGATGGAGTTGATGTCCCCTTCAGTCCACCAGGAGGGCTTCTCAGAACTGTTCTTCAGCTTCTACCTCAGGCCTGCGTCCCCTTCTGTCATCAGCTTGGACCTTTTTATTGCAATGAGCCAAATAAGCAGTAAGCCTTCCTGAGACATCCCTGACACTCTTCAGGATTATCTGAAACAAACAAATGTAAACAAAGTGTAATAAAACAAGGAAAATAGAAGTCTTATTCAACTGTCACTGTCTGTTCCTTGTGAATGTAGTACTGATTACCATAGCGTGATCACAACCACTTCTAAGAGTTAGAAGAACCCCTGAGAACATAAACATAAATATTATTATATAAAGACCAGACAGCTGTTGTATGACATTAAGTTCAATAAACAAAGTCAAAAAGGATAAATGATAAGTAGGAAACATTTGCATACTATATCACAAAGGTTTAATATACTCAATATACAAGTCTCTGAGATAGGAAAGCAAAGACTGCCCACAATCCCATGTAAGCATGCTGGAGATATGAATAAACAGTTCAAAGGAAAAAAAAAAAAAAACGGCAAGAGGATCTTCACCTCACCAAAAAAAAGTTCACATTAAAAATATTCTGAGATGCCAGTTCTTATCTATGAGTGGCAGCAACACTCTGTTTAGGTGTGCCCGTCTACACACAAATCTACTGTTCACTCCTCCAAGGAATCTGCAAATAAAAATTACTTCACAAGTTGATTTATAAGTGCAAAAAACCACCCACATATAACAATATATGTTGTAATAAATTCAAATACTGTTAGTATGTAAACAGTATTTAAATTTTTAAAAAATGATTAGTATTTGCTGGTGTGCTATAATTCCTCCCTCAGAGATACCTCTTGTTAGAAGTTCCAGGTGTATATGTTTTATGATTCTTTTCTATGATTAGCCAGCACACAAACACACATACACACATATTCATGTATTTTATTTTCCAAAGGTGACATTATACCATACTATATTATTCTGCAAGTGTTTTTTTCCATTTAAACATATCTTGAGCATTTTTCACACCCCGGAATAGAATTTGCTTGTGTTTTTCAACAGCTGCGTGATACTCATTGAACTTACTATAGTTTAAAACACTATGCCTATAGTGATGGAAATTTGTGTCATCTATTATTTTAATTGAAGCCATTTGAAGAGAAAACTGTCATACATATACAATGGTCCAACTTTTACTAATATTTTTACATAACAGGCACCTAGAAGTGAAATTTTTTACTTATTGTCCATGACACCTTTAATATGCTCACCTAAAGCTTTGGAGAGCGGTCATTTTCCCCACACCCTTATCAAGATGGGTCATTATTCATACCAAACACTTTTTTTTTTTTTTTTTGCCAATCTAAAAAGTATATAAGCATATCTAAATGTTTTATTTTTATATTTTCTTTTCCCTAATACTGTGTGTGTGTTTCCATTTCTGTGCCAGTGTTCAGGCTGTAAATAAAATCCTACTAACGACCAACTAGACACAACCCTGATAAATAGCTCTGCTGTAAAGTTTTTTCCAGTCTCTTTAAACACCGCTAATCACGCTTTTCTTGGTATTCTATAACAGTGGTATAGATTTACCTCTAAAATACATTGTGAAGTTTTTTTGAGTATGAAGCTGATTTCCTAATTCCTTGCTTCTTAATGACTTGTGTTTCAAACATACTAGATGCAAATTCTTGTTTGAGTGACAATGCTAATATTATAGGTTTCTTCTAGCTCGACTGGTGCAAAGAATATATTGCCTGGGACTTAGACACTAGCAGCAGCTTTAGAAGACAAAAAATCCTTATTTTAAAATAAACATAAATGAATTACTCATTACTCACATGTACAACAGGAGTGGGTTTAGTTCACAGGAAAATTCCCAGGACAGTCAGAGTGGTCACAAAAAGACAATATCATTATTTGACAAAGTACAGATAGTGCCCTGCACATGTTATTGTCTTTTTATGACCATCCTGACCGTCCTGGGAACTTGGGAGGTAGAAAGAATTAGTTAATATGTCCGTAAGTGGTGAAAACCTGTTAGATACTCTTGGAGTCCAGAAAGCATGATTTATTCACCTTTCTAAGTACCAGTTTACTGTGTGAATAAGCAAGGTCATATGGTTTAGTGGTCTATCTATAAAAGATTATTATTTCAATGCGCTCACCTGAAACAGCAATGTGATAGTTGGGAAAATTAGGGGACAGGTACTTAGGCAAGAAATTGAACGAATGTCTCATTTAAACTTTACAAAACTTTTACAACCTTTAAATAACTAATTGTGATAAACAATAGACATTATCAGCACAATGCCTAGAATAAGGATTCTATAAAAAACAACTACTCTCTTTACTGTTATCATCATCAAAAATCCTGCAACGCTGAGGCTCCTGGCTCTCTTCAGTTTTTTTTCTACCACATGTAGAATAAAATCTAATGTCTTGTTATGGC
Organism: Cynocephalus volans; assembly: GCF_027409185.1. Taxonomy (NCBI): domain Eukaryota; kingdom Metazoa; phylum Chordata; class Mammalia; order Dermoptera; family Cynocephalidae; genus Cynocephalus; species Cynocephalus volans. The sequence continues at coordinate 206,800,757 of NC_084461.1, forward strand.
TTAGATGGCCCTGCATATTCCCGCTTCTAGCCACCTTCCAGACCTTGTTTCTTGTCACTCTCCCACTTGCTCCTCATGCACCAACCTCACTCTGGTTGTGAGATTCGTCCATGCTGTTGTGTGTAACTGTAGTTCATTCAATATCTTGCTCTACCGTATTCCACTGCTAATATATTGCAATTGATCCAATGTACTGTTCATGGATATCTGGGTATTTTTGCTCTCAGGGCTCTCTGGTTTGATATAACTCTAACTAGCCTCTTGGAATTAGTCTCATCTGACCCTGTTATTTTCTATCATGTACAAATCCTTAATGAACACACGTGATAAATGTAGTAATATGCAGATTGCTTAATCTGATACCTCAATGCATTATCCCATAAGAGTCGGTGGGAATTTTATATTCTATGGAGACACTGACAGACTTTCATGAAGATGTTTAGGTGGAGAGTATGAGGACAGAAAGAAGTAAGAGACATCAGGGGCATTAGTAATCATGAAGAAAAAACTGCTCTTTAAAGGTATGAAGAGAATTTTTGTATCTTGAAAAAGATAAAGTTGACAAACCTCCCCACTGTCTTTCTCCTACCTTAGATCTCTATGGTTAATTTCATTGAAATTGAACTGACGGTGCTCGAGTTCACATCCATGTTTGCACTTTTGCACAGAAATTTTTGAAAGAAGCCAAGATTGTCTTACCATCCAGTTTTAAGGAGCTTTCTCTCCCTCTCTCCTTCTCTAATGACTTCTCCTGGGAATTGATGTAGATACACTTGGTGAAGAGGATGCTGGAACTATTACAGCTGGTCAGGAAAAAAAAATCATAAAGGTAGTCAGGGAGCTAATACAAAGAGCAAAATGATGGAGGAATGATGGCTAGTTTATATTATCATGATACCCTTGCCAAACTTGAGTGTCCTCCAAAGATAAAAGTGTCATCTGAAAAACTAACTAACTTATGGCCTATTAACACACATTATCTTATGGAGTTTCTTGCATATTTCTTGCTTATCTGAGAATAATCCAGTCTAGAAATTGAGTTCTAAATATAAACTTAGAGATTATCTACTGTAAACTAATTTTGGAAGAGAGAAAATAGCACAGAACCATTTTCCTTTTGGGAAGGAATTCTTGAATTTCTGAAAAATTAGAGAACTGGGAAAGAAGAAGGCTTGTCCCAGAGTTTGTGAATTGGGTGAGGAGTGAAGCCTGGAAATGTTCTGAAGGTTATGCTTCTTGCTTCTCTTTTTCTTTTCAGAAAACTGGAGGTTTTGCAGTGAGCCTAGAGTAAATAGTCTTTTTTTCATCCACCCCGGGGAGTGCCCTTTAAAACAGGACTGAAAAGTGAGGAACGAACACTAAGGTGCTGCAACAATTCCTAAAAGTTTAGATAGAGAGATGATCTATTTCTCCTATGCCCCAGGGCACACACTAGGAGAACTTCGTCCACAGGAAGTATGTGCCTGTGAGAGACTCCTGTCCTGCAGGATTCCCTTCAGCACAGGTCAACACAAAAACCCAACCCAAAATCTCTTGTGCACAATTCCCAAGGAGTGCTAACTAATCAGAACCAAAGGCTTTGATGCTTGGCAATAGCAGAGACAAAAAACAGCAGATGTTGTGGGAATGGTCATTTTTAAATAACAATGTAAAAATAGATAGTCACAAACATAGCACACTCAAAGCCTATAAACACAGTACTTCCTACAGTTATGCCATTTAGCTATGAACAGAGCAAAACAAGCCTCAGCACATATTTTCTCTTTCTAATTCTCTACTCCCCTCCGTCAGCCCCCCAAGCAACATGTATAACCTGAAGACACCTAGGAATTCTCTCTCATGGTATCTCTTACCTGGAATGTTGTTACCTACCTGGAATGTCTTCCTCGTCGTCAGTAACATTCTCCAGAATCCACTCTTTAGAAACACAAACATCGGCAAGAAAGTTGGTAGAGAGAGCAGCTCACCCACTCCTCCTCCACCAGCTGAGGCCAGACTGGCCCACGCAAGATCATCTTGCTTTTTGGTTTACACACTTTCCCAGAGCCTGGCTGGCCATAGTTCTATACTTGTAAAAATCACTTTGTCTCTCCCCACCCCCAATCCTCCTTCTCAACAGGAACCCAGAACCAGGGTTTTATAGACTAAAGCAAGCAAGGTTTTTCTTCAGCAAGTGAATTGCTTCAGGATACATACCATTATCATTTTTAGTTGATGGCATCTGCAATTATTTAAGAGAAAATACTATGAGGATCAGATATGCTGTGATTTTTAGTTATGTCTATTGTTCTCTTGATGACTTTAGAAAATCAGATGGGGACCAGTGATTCAAAGGTCAACTACCCCAGAAACTAGTGCAGAGGACACTTTTGGAAAAGGCAAGAGCTTTTCTTGCATGACGTACCTTTAAAGTCTACTTAGACTGGAAATTACACAATCCTTAATCCAAGGAGGAAAATGAGCTGAATTGAAAAGTCTCTTACCACACAGTTTATAATGAATGTTGTCAATTAAAAATGTCCTAGTGTGTCAGGTATCAGCTGATAACAGTCCCCTATTCAATGCCATTTCCACCAAGGAAATTGTATATGCCTCACACAATATAAATTGTCAAATTATTATATCTAAATTTGATTGGAAATGAAAGAAATCAGGAAAGCAACATTTCTATATAAGAAAAAGAAAATTAGCCTTACATTCAAAGTATCTGGGTCCTCTTCATGTACATCTTCAATGTGTAATGGATCTTCAAGTACACAGCGTGGGGTAGCTAGGAGGACACAGAGTAACCTTCAGCACATTGGTGGCTGGTGGCTATGAATTATCTGAAGAGCATTGCTTGGTGTAGAGAAGGGCTAGAATGTGTGGATGTGGTGGGTTAAGCAGCAGGGATTGATCTGCTGCTGGGCTGTCCTCCCAGGTGGAAGAAGGATGGCAAAGGAGAGGAGCAGGAAAGAAATGAGACACAGAGGCCCTGTTCTTGTACTAAAGTACCAGATACCCTCCCACAACCAGGCACATCACGCCAGTGAGGGCCTGCCTGGGGACCCGAAGTACGGATCCAGGGACCAGGCACTCCCCACAACCAGGCACACCACCAGCACAAAGAAGCATGCCAAAAACACCACATCCATGTGGGTGGCCTGCCACAGCCATCACAATAACCATGGCCACCACGAAAGCAGCTAGATGCCACTAGTACCACGCAGATTGTTCACCAGTCACTGGAGTCCATTGACACAAGGAGAGTCACCAACAGAGATAAAGAAAAGAAGAGGATGTCTCTCTCCACAAAGCCCATTTCAGAGTGACAGAAGAAACATCTGCTCTATAATGATATTGGGGGACCTGATCACACCTCTCAGCACTGGACAGATCATCTAGGCAACAAATCAACAGAGTAACCGTTATTCTTTCAGAGGGAGAGAAGAAATCTAGGGTAATTAGGGGGAGGGATGGAGAGGGGGATGGGGAGAGATTCAACAAGGGGCTTAAAGAATAATTATGATTTGTAACTATATATATGCTAGTAATATTGATTTGATCAACATATATCAATGTTGAATCCAAGAAATATGTATAATCAATGTTGATTCAATAAAGATTAAAATAAATAAATAAATAAAGGTATCATAAAGCAACATTGATGGAGGTTGGATGTGTTGTCCCCTCCAAAACTCATGTGGAAATTTGATCCCCAATGTGGCAGTGTTGGAAACTGATTGAGTCATGGGGGCGGATCCCTCATGAATGGATTAATGCTCTCCCTGGGGGAGGAGGGGTAGTGAGTGAGTTTTCCTCTTTTAGTTCCCGCGAGACCTGATTGTTTAAAGAACCCTGGCACCTTCTCTCTCTCTCTTGCTTCCTCTCTTGCTTCCTCTCGCCATGTGATCTGCTTGTACCCACCGGCTGCCTGCTGCTTTTCCACCATGAGTTGAAGCAGCCTGAGGCCCACGCCAGATGCAGCTGTCCCAGAATTGTAAGCCAAATAAACCTCATTCCTTTATAAATTACCCAGTCTCAGGTATTTCTGTTATAGCAGTACAAAACGGACTAAAACAAACATGAAATTGTCAATCTAAAATGGTACTAACATTCACACTAATTTTCAATGGCAGAGTCTCATCATTCTTCCCACTTGTTTTGAAACTCATCTAGAAAGTTGGCCCACATACTTACAGCCAACTGATCTTCAATAGAGGGGCAAAGAACATACACTGGGGAAAGAACAGCCTTGCTATTGAAATAGAGCTCCCTATACCCTCATAACATACACTATCTGCTTCTGTAGAATTGCTTGCTTAACCTAAGTAACTCCATTTTGCCCCGTCTGACTTGCAGACTACCCCCCCCTTCTGCATGAGAAACCGCTGACCTTCCCATAGAAACAAAAAACAATTGCACAGAAACAGGAGCCATACACAGTGAATTATTACATGGGAACAGGAACCATACACAATGAAAACTTGTATGCTTGATTGCTCAAATGGCTCATTCTCAGCCTCTGTGACCTAACTCCCTAGCTTGTTTTGTGCACCTATACAAACCCATGTGCCAATAGGATGTAGTTTTTGTCTTTAAAAATCCCACAAGACCAAAGCCTGAGGCTGTTCTTCCTTGGTTGCTCCTTGGGAGATGGTCGCTGGCCAGCTGGAGTGAATAAATTGCCCTTTTCTGCACAAGTGGCATGTAAGTGCATTTCTTGTGGGAGGGTGCCGCACAACACTATGTACTGGCAAGGAACTTGGCTTCCTTGTTTCCATGCCCTAGGACTTTGTGGAAGTTGGAACTTAGGAGTTGTGAACCAGAGTATTTGGTGGAATAAATTTCTAAGCAGTAAAGCATTAAGGAAGCTGCATGGCTGCTTGCAACAGCCTACGCTGAATTATGGCAGCAAAGGCATGACAAAAAACCAGAATTTAAAAGGAAAGCAGAGCATAAAGATGTGGAAAATTTGTAGCCTGGTCATATCGCAGAGAAGCAGAGAGCATTTTCACTAGAAAAAATGCAATGGTACTAAGAAGATTAGTACAAAAGGAAGGTATTATCAAGAGAAAGGGGATAAAGGCCCTGAAGGCATTGCAGAAGCCTCTGGGGCTAGCCCTTCCATTTCAGGCTCAAAAGTCCAGGGAGATAAAATGGTCTTGCAGAACAGGCCTGAGGTGCCCTCCATGGGCCCGCTGCCCAGGGCCATCTCGTGATGCTGCTTACTGCATCCATGCTGCTCCAGCTTTGGCTAAATTGGCCCCAGGTGCGGCTGGACCCACAGCTTTGGAAGATACAAGACAGAAGCCTTGGCAGCATCCATGTGCTGTTATGTCTGCAGACTCACAGAATGCCAGAGCTGTGAAGGCTTGGGAGCCTCCACCCCAATTTCAAAGGATGTATGGAAAAGCCTGGGGACCCAGGAAGAAATCTGTCATAAGGGTGGAGTCACCACACAGAGTCTTCACTAGAGCAATGTTGAGTGGAAATGCTGGGTCTGAGTTGCAGCAGAGAAACCTCATTAGCATCATGCTTAGTGGAGCCATGAGAGCAGGACCTCCATGGAGACCCCAGACTTGTGGAGCTACCAGAGTGGAAAACCAGCCTGGGAGAGCTGAAGTGTGGCCTGAGGCCCGGAAAGCCATAGAAGCACAGCTTCCCAAGTACTTGGGGATCCAGTCCCCACACCAGTATGCAGAGGAGGTTGAACATGGAGTCAAGGTATCTGATTCACCAACTTTGAGACTGAATACCTTCTCTGCTGGGTTTCAGACTTGTTTGGGACCTGTTATTTCCCCCCCCCCCCCGCCGCCCCTTTTTGGCCTATTTCTCCTTTTCTGAATGGCAATATGTACCTTATGCTTGTCCCACCATTGTATCTTGGAAGTAAATAACTTGTTTTTAATTCACAGATGGAACTTTGAACTTTGGACTTTTGAGTTGAAATAAGTTAAGTCTTTGGGAATGAAATGAATGAATTTGTATGTGAAAAGGACATGAGCTTTGGGGGCCAGGTGTAGTGGATTGAATTATATCCCCCCAAAACTCATTGAAGCTTAAATTGAAGCTTAATACCAAGTTTATGTATTAGAAACTTAGCTCCCACTGTGACTGTTAAGAGGGTGGGAAATCCTATTATGGTAATTGAAAGGTGGAGCCTTGAAGAGGTGATTGGATTGTAGGACCGTTGAGTAGTAAATGGATTAAAAGTGGTGGTCAGGGGTGTGGTTCTGAGGGCTTTAAAAGAAGTGAGAACAGAGTCTGTCCTTCTCCCTCTCTCTCTCTGCTCTCTCTGCTTCCACCATCCTGCAATGTGAGACCCCTGGGTCATGGTCGCCACCACCAGATGGACTTTGGACTTGCCAGCCTCAGAAAACTGTAAGCAAAAAATTTCGGTTTTCTTATAAATCCCCCAGTTCTGTGTATTTTGTTATAAGCAACAGAAATGGACTAATACAAGCTATCTTTTTTTCCTTATTGGCTATGAATATTCATGAGATACAAAGCTGATTGTCACCCCTTGTGCCCAAGATGTGAAGGCCAGATTCATATTGGCAGCATACCCATTAGCACTCATTGCATTTGTACCCCATGTCAACCACCCAATTATCCCCAACCTCCCACCCTCTCCACCTTTCCCCCCCCTCCACTTTGTAGCCCAAGGTATGCTCTCTCCCTCTGCAAGTCCAATGCACTACTGTGGGCTTTCTTTCCTTCCTTCCTTCTCAACTCCCACTTGTGACTGAGCAAATGCAGTATTTATCCCTCCGTGCTTTGCTTATTTCACTGAACCTAAGTTTCTCCAGGCTCATCATTTTGTTGCAAATTGGAGAATTTTGTTCTTTTTTATGGCAGAGTAGTATTCTATGGTGTACATATACTACATTTTCCTTATCCAATCATCCATCAATGGATATGTAGGTTGATTCCATGTCTTGGCTATTGTAAACAGCTGCAATGAACATGGGAGGGCAGGTATCCCTTCAACATGATGATTTCCATTCCTCTAGGTATATACCCAGAAGTGGGATTGCTGGATTGTATGGAAGATCTATCTGTAATTGTCTGAGAAACTTACATACCGTTTTCCACAGTGGTTGCACTAATTTACAGTCCCACTAACAGTGCAGGAGCATTCCTTTCTCTCCACACCATTGCCAGCATTTGTTATTCACTGGTTTTTTGTTTTTTTTTTTTTATTATAGCCAGACTAACTGGGGTGAGGTGGTATCTCAATTTAGTTTTAATTTACATTTCCCTGATGACTAGTGATGTTGAGCATTTTTTCATGTACCTGTTGGCCATTTGTATGTCTCCTTTGAAAAATGACTATTCAGCTCCTTTGCCCGTTTCTTAATTGGGTTATTTGGTCTTTTTTTTTTTTTTTTAACCGTGTAATTGCTCAAGTTCCTTCTATATTCTGGATATTAATACCTTTTCAGAGGCATAGTTAGCAAAAATTTTCTCCTATTCTCTAGGTTGTTGCTTCACTCTGTTGATTGTTTCCTTTGCTGTGCAGAAGCTTTTTAGTCTGATATAGTCCATTTGTTTATTTTTTCTTTTGCTGCTTGTGCTTTTGGGCTCATGTTCATAAATTCTGTGCCCAGACCTTGTTCCTGAAGTGTTTCACCTATATTTTCCCTTAGTAATTTTGCAGTTTCAGATCTTATAAAGTCTTTAACCCATTTTGAGTTGATTTTAGTAAATGGTGAGAGGTGCATATCTAGTTTCATTCTTCTGCATGTTGATATCCAATTTTCCTAGCACCAATGTGTTGAAGAGGCAGTCTCTTCCCCAATGTAGATTTTTGTTACCTTTGTCCAATATCAGATGACTATAAGCCTGAGGGGTGATTTCTGCATTCTCAATTCTGCTCCACTGGTCTGAGTGCCTTTTTTTAAAATCCCACTACCATGCTGTTTTGGCTACCTTAGCTTTGTAGTATAATTTGAAGTCAGGTAGTGTTATTCCTCTGGCTTTTTTTTTTTTTTTTGCACAGGATTGCTTTGGCTATTTGGGGTCTTTTGTTGTTCCATATGAAGGGTAAGATTTTTTTTTCCATTTCTGTGAAGAATGTCATTGGTATTTTAATGGGGATTTAATTGAATCTTTACATCACTTTGGGTAGTATAGACATTTTCACAATGTTAATTCTTCCAATCCAAGAACATGGAATGTCTTTCCATCTTTTTGCGTCTTCTTTAATTTCTTTCAGAAGTGGTTTGTAGTTCTCTTTGTAGAGATCTTTCACCTCCTTGGTTAGATCAATCCCTAGGTATTTTATCTTTTTCGTGAGAATTGTAAATGGGCTTACTTTATTTCTCTTTCTGTTAGTTCATTATTTGAGGATATAAATGCAACTGATTTAGGGGCATTTATTTGTTATCCTGTAATGGTACCGAAGTTTTTGACCTGCTCTAGGAGTTTTTGGTAGAATCTTTAGGTTTTTCTATATGTAGTATCATGTCATCTGCCAATAGAGACAGTTTGACATCATCTTTTCTAATCTGGATTCCCTTTATTTCTTTCTCTTCCCTGATTGCTCTGGCTAGTACCTCCAATACCATATTAAATAGAAGTGGTGAGATTGGGCATCCTTTTCTTGTTCCTGTTCTTAAGGGAAAGGCCCTCAGTTTTTCCCCATTCAGAGTGATACTGGCAGTGGGCTTGTCATAAATGGCTTTTATTGTGTTGATATACTCTCCTTCTATACCGAATTTGTTGAGAGTCTTTATTATGAAGGGATGTTGAATTTTGTCAAATGCTTTTTCAGCATCTGTTGAGATAATCATGTGGTCTTTTCCTTGAGTTTGTTGATGTGATGTATCATATTTGTTGACTTTCGTATGTTGAACTATCTTTATCCTTGCATTCCTGGGATGAATCCCACTTGATCATGATGTATAATTTTTTAATGTGTTGCTGTATTCTGATTGCTAATATTTTGTTGAGGATTTTTGCATCTATGTTCATCAAGGATATTGGCCTGTAATTTTCTCTTTTTGTTGTGTCTGTATCTGGTTTTGGTATTAGAGTTATGTTGGCCTCATAGAATGAGTTTGGGAGAGTGGCTTCTGTTTCAAATTTTTAGAATAGTTTGAGGAGAATTGGTATTAATTCCTCTATGAAAGTCTGATAGAATTCAGGTGTAAAGCCACCTGGACCTGGGTATTTCTTTGTTGGAAGATTGCTGATTACTGAATCAATCTCATTGCTTATTACTGGTCTGTTCAGGTTTTCTATCTCTTCTTGGTTCAGTCTGTGTAGTTTGTATGTGTCCAGAAATTTCCATGTCCTCTATGTATTCATATTTGTTGTCATACAGTTCTTTATAATAATCTCTAATGATTCTTCATATTTCTGTGGTATCAGTTGTAACATCTACCTGTTCATTTTTGATTTTTTTATTTGTGTCTTCTCTCCAATTTTTTTTTTTTTTTGTTAACCTAGCTAATGATTTGTCTATTTTATTTATCTTCTTGAAAAACCAACTTTTTGTTTCATTGATCTTTTCTATTGATTTTTAGGTCTCTATTTCATTTAGTTCTGCTCTGATATTAATAATTTCTTTCTGTCTACTGCCTTTAGGTTTGGATTGTTGTCCTTTTTCAAGTTCTTTGAGGCATAGTGTTAGGTCATTTATTTGAAGTCTTTCTGTTGTTTCCATGTAAGCATTTATTGCAATAAGTTTCCCTCTTAGTACTTCTTTTGCTGTATCCCACAGATTTTGGTATGATGTATCTTTATTTTCATTAGTTTCAAGAAATTTTTTGATTTCCTGTTTAATTTCTTCTTGGACCCATAGGTCATTCAGGAGCCTATTGTTTAGTTTCTGTGTATTTTTATAGTTTCCAGAGTTTTGCTTATTGTTTATTTCCAATTTTAGTCCACTTTGGTCTGAAAAGATACTTGGAATGATTTCAATTTTTAAAAATTTGCTGAGACTAGATTTTTGACCTAATATGTGGCCTATCCTGAGAATGTTCTATGAGCTGATGAGAAGGAAGTATATTCTTTAGTCGTTGGGTGAAATGTTCTGCATATATCTGCCAGATCCAGTTGGTTTAAGATTTAGATTAAATCCTGTGTCTCTTTATTGACTTGTTGCCTGGAACATCTGTCCCGTACTGAGAGAGGGGTGTTCAGATCACCCAGTATTATCATATTAGGGCCTATTTCTTTCTTTAGGTCTAAGAGTGATTGCTTTATATATCTGGGTGCTCTAGCATTGGGTGAATACATATTTATGATTGTTATCTCTTCTAGCTGGACAGATCCTTTTATCATTATATAGTGGCCTTCTTTGTCTCTTTTTATGTTTTTTGGTTTAGTCTATTTTGTCTGATATAAGAATAGTACTCCTGCTCGTTTTTGATTTCCATTTGCATGGTATATCTTTTTCCATCCCTTCAACTTTTAGTCTGTGTGTGTCTCTATAGGTGATGCGGATCTCTTGAAGACAGCATCTACATAGGTATAGCTTTTTAATCCAATCAATCAGTCTGTGTCTTTTCAATGGGGAGTTTAATCCATTCACATTTAGGTAGTTATTGACAGGTATTGTTTAATTCCTGTCATTTAACTGCTTCTTGTTTAGATGTTTTAAATATCTTTTTTTTTTTTTTTTTTTGTCTTTTTCGTGACCGGCACTCAGCCAGTGAGTGCACCGGCCAGTCCTATATAGGATCTGAACCCGCGGCGGGAGCGTCACTGCGCTCCCAGCGCCACACTCTCCCGAGTGCGCCAGGGGCTCGGCCCTTAAATATCTTTTGATCATTATTTTCCCTTTCATTTCTCTTCTTCATTCTTAGTTGGAAATTTAAAGTGGGATGATTTAGCTTCTTCCTCTTTCTTGCTGGCGTTTTTGTTTTAACAGTGGGTTTTGCTCTTTCTTGTGTATTTATGATAGATGTCATTATTATTCAGATTCCAGATGAATGATTCTCTTAAGAATTTCTTGCAGGGCTGGTCATGTGGTGGTGAACTCCCACAACTTGTGTTTGTCTGGGAAATAGACTGTTTCTCCCTCATTTCTGAAGGAGAGCCTTGCTGGGTAAAGAATTCTTGGCTGGCAAATTTTAAAATATATATATTTTGAATATATCATTCCACTTTCTCCTGGCTGTAGGGTTTTGGTTGAGAGGTCTGCTGTTAGTTTGATGGGGGCTCCCCTGTAATTGCCTTTATGCTTTTCTCTTGCTGCTTTTAGAATTCTCTCATTGTCTTTGAGCTTTGCAAATTTAACTATAATGTGTCTTAGGGAGGATCTTTTTTTGGATTGAATCTGTTTTGAGACCTTTGAGCTTCCTGGATCTGAAGGTCTATATCTCTCCATACACCTAGAAAGTTTTCTGTTACTATTTCCTTGAATAGGTTTTCCATACTTTTTCCTTTCTCCTCCCCTTCTGGAATACCCACAATTTGGATGTTAGAGCAGTTGAGGTTGTCTGCTATCGCTCTTAGGTTTTCCTCATTATTTTTAATTCTTTTTTCCTTTTTTTTGTCTGCCTGAGTTATTTTGAAAAGACCATCTTCAAGATCTGAAGTTCTTTCTTCTGCTTGTTCTACTCTGCTGCTCAAGCTCTCTGTTGTGTTTTTATTCATTGAGTGAATCTTTCACTTCCAGGAGTTCTGCTACACTCCATTTTAAGGTATTAATCTCTTTGTAAATTTTCTCCTTCATATTCTGGATATTTTTTCTTGTTTCATTGTGTTTGCTGAGTCTTCTTTTATTTCTTCAAGTTTTCTTAAGATGATTGCTCAGAATTATTTTTCAGACATTTCAAGGATTCCCTTTTCTGAAATTTGAGCATTACTGTATTCCTTCAGTGGTGTCATATCTTCTTGTTTATTTGTAGTTCTAGTATTTTTTGTTGGCGTTTGGTGATTTGGTAGAGGGTTTTCTTCTTCTGTTACACTGAGGTTGGCTATGAGGATAAAGATTTCTTCCTCTATTTGCAGGCTTTACTAGTGACTCTTCTTATATCAGTGTAGTTGAGTGAGCAGTAGGTTACCTGTGGAGAGGCCCTGGCTGCTACTGTGGTGGTGAATTGTCTTTGCTTGACAGTAGGTGTGGTGGTGGCTATATTACACCACTTTGGGTCTTATTCCGCTTTCTGTGGCTATAGAATGAGCCTCCAGCACTGCACAGAACTCCTTGGCTCACCTCAGCAGGGAAGGCCATGGGCGCTTGCATTTCCCTCCGGGTCCAAGGAGGGAGGAGGGGTCACCCACACCACACGGGTCTCCTCAGCTCACCTCAGCCCAAGCTATCTTTTAAGGTGTGTCCATGAGGGTGCTTCCAGCAGAGATTAATAAGAGAGCCTGAGTAGACTGGTTGGGAAAGACCTGCCTTCAATGTGGGTGGGAGCCATCCAATCCACTGGGGGCCAGGAGACAGACAACAAAAGACAGAGAAAAAAGGTGAAGCTCTCTCTATCTGCTGGAGCTGGGATACACTCTTCTAAGTATATTCTGTAAGTGGACATCAGAGCTCAAGACTCTTTAGCTTTGGGTTCCAGGACTTACACCAAGGACACCATTGGCTTCCCTGGCCTTGAGTCCTTTGGACTTGGACTGAGCCACACTATTGGCATCCAGTTTGCAGATGGCCTACTGTAGGACTTTTCTTCACAATTGCATGAGTCAAGTACCCTGATAAACCCCCTCTCATACATTTACAACATATCTTATGGACTCTGGAGAACCCTGACTAATACAGATTTTGGTAGCAGGAGTGGGGTATCCATGTGTAAAAGAATGAAACTAGATCTTTTTGCCTCACCATATTCCAAAATCAATTCAAAATAAATTAAAGATTTAAATATAAGATCTGAAAAAATAAAACTGCCAGAGAAAACACAAGGGAAACACTTCAGGATGTAGGACTGGGCAAAGATTCTATCAATAAGACCCCAAAAGGACAGGCAGCAAATGAAAATAGTAAGCAAATAGGATTATATCAAACTAAAAATCTTCTTCAAAGCAAAGGAAACAATCAACAGAGTGAAAAGACAACCGAGAATGGGAGAAAATGTTTGCAAACTATGCCTTAAGCAAGGGATTAATATCCAGAACATACAAGGAACTCAAATAACTTAATAATAAAAAAAATAATAATCTGAATAAAAAATGAGCAAAGGAACTGAACAGACATTTCTCAAAAGAAGACATACTACTGGCCGAGAGGTACATGAGAAAATGTTCAACATAACCAATCATTAGGAAAATGCAAGTCAAAACTATATTGATATATCATCTAACCCCAGTTAGACTGGCTGTTATTAAAAAGTCAGAGAATAACAAATGCTGGCAAGGATGTGGAGAAAGGGGACCCCTCCTACACTGTTGACGGAACTATACATAAGTAAAATGGTTTCTCTGATTTTTATCTCTTGGGCACAATTCCCAAGGAGTGCTAACTAATCAGAACCAAAGGCTTTGATGTTTGGCAGTACCAGAGACAGAAAAGGACAGAAGGGGGAAAGGTCATTTTTAAATAACAATGCAAAAATAGATGGTCACAAACATAGCACACTCAAAGCCTATAAACACAGTACTTCCTACAATTATGCCATTTAGCTATGAACAGAGCAAAACAAGCCTCAGCACATATTTTCTCTTTCTAATTCTCTACTCCCCTCCGTCAGCCCCCCAAGCAACACGTATAACCTGAAGATACCTAGAAATTCTCTCTCATAGTATCTCTTACCTGGAATGTTGTTACCTACCTGGAATGTCTTCCTCGTCGTCAGTAACATTCTCCAGAATCCACTCTTTAGAAACACAAACATCGGCAAGAAAGTTGGTAGAGAGAGCAGCTCACCCACTCCTCCTCCACCAGCTGAGGCCAGACTGGCCCACGCAAGATCATCTTGCTTTTTCCTCTGGTTTACACACTTTCCCAGAGCCTGGCTGGCCATAGTTTTATACTTGTAAAAATCACTTTGTCTCTCCCCACCCCCAATCCTCCTCCTCAACAGGAACCCAGAACCAGGGTTCTATAGACTAAAGCAAGCAAGGTTTTTCTTCAGCAAGTGAATTGTTTCAGGATACATACCATTATCATTTTTAGTTGATGGCATCTGCAATTATTTAAGAGAAAATACTATGAGGATCAGATATGCTGTGATTTTTAGTTATGTCTATTGTTCTCTTGATGACTTTAGAAAATCAGATGGGGACCAGTGATTTAAAGGTCAACTACCCCAGAAACTAGTGCAGAGGACACTTTTGGAAAAGGCAAGAGCTTTTCTTGCATGACGTACCTTTAAAGTCTACTTAGACTGGAAATTACACAATCCTTAATCCAAGGAGGAAAATGAGCTGAATTGAAAAGTCTCTTACCACACAGTTTATAATGAATGTTGTCAATTAAAAATGTCCTAGTGTGTCAGGTATCAGCTGATAACAGTCCCCTATTCAATGCCATTTCCACCAAGGAAATTGTATATGTCTCACACAATATAAATTGTCAAATTATTATATCTAAATTTGATTGGAAATGAAAGAAATCAGGAAAGCAACATTTCTATATAAGAAAAAGAAAATTAGCCTTACATTCAAAGTATCTGGGTCCTCTTCGTGTACATCTTCAATGTGTAATGGATCTTCAAGTACACAGCGTGGGGTAGCTAGGAGGACACAGAGTAACCTTCAGCACATTGGTGGCTGGTGGCTATGAATTATCTGAAGAGCATTGCTTGGTGTAGAGAAGGGCTAGAATGTGTGGATGTGGTGGGTTAAGCAGCAGGGATTGATCTGCTGCTGGGCTGTCCTCCCAGGTGGAAGAAGGATGGCAAAGGAGAGGAGCAGGAAAGAAATGAGACACAGAGGCCCTGCTCTTGTACTAAAGGTATCATAAAGCAACATGAAATTGTCAATCTAAAATGGTACTAATGTTCACACTGATTTTCAATGGCAGAGTCTCATCATTCTCCCCACTCATTTTGAAACTCATCTAGAAAGTCAGCCCACATACTTACAAGTGATCTTCAACAGAGGTTCCAAGAATGTACACTGGGGAAAGAAGAGCCTCTTCAATAAATGGTTCTGGGAAAATGGGACACACCCATGTAGAAGAATGAAACTAGACCTTTACTCTCTTCATATACCAAAATCAACTCAAAATAAATTAAAAACTTAAATATTAAATCTGAAATTATAAAATTCCTAGAGGAAAACACAGGGGAAACACTCCAGGAAGCAGGACTGGGCAAAGACTATGAATACGACTGCAAAAGCACAAGGAGCAAAAGAAACAATAAACAAATGGGATTATATCAAATTCAAAAATTCTGCACAGGAAAGGAAACAATCGACAGAGTGAAAAGACAACCCAGAATGGGAGAAAGTATTTGCAAACTGTGCCTCCATCAAATGATTAATATCCAGAATATGCAAGGAAATCAGACTTAATAGTAAAAAAAAATTAATCTGAATAAAATATAAGCAAAGGAACTGCATAGACATTTCTCAAAAAAAGACATACAAATGGCCAACAGGTACAGGAAAAAATGCTCCACATAACTAATCATTAGCGAAATGCAAATCAAAACTATATTAAGATTATCATCTAACCCCAATTAGACTGGCTATTATCAAAAAGTCAGAGAATAACAAATGCTGGCAAGGATGTGGAGAAAGGGGACCCCTCCTACACTGTTGACGGGACTGTAAATTTACATTTAGTAAATCAGTGAGTGTTTGTGGGACTGTAAATAAATAAGTTGCCTTATATGGCTTTGGTTTCAAGGCTTTCCCAGCCACTTTAATTGTGCAGTGTAGGATACTCTAATATATAGAAAACTATGTATTAATTTACAATTATGTCTTTGTTGAATATTTGTTAGAATTTACCTCTAAGGTATTATATGATTTATGATCCTTAGGGAATTGTTTTAATTATTCGTTTATGTCTTCAGTGACTATTGAATTAGTCATACTTTTCTGCTTGAATTTAGACAAGAAACTTAACCCCTTGGCAGGTGAGCTGCATGTAGATGTGATATTCCTGTTTTATGATTAGAGAGTATGTGGATAAATGCAGGTAACTGCTTGAGGCCTGTGTAGAAACTTAAAGGGTGGAATCTTCAGAAGAAGAAATTTGAGGTTTGAGAGCTAAGTTAACCTGGGAAGAATGGCAGTGCACTGCAGATCTGCTATTCATGTTACCTGTCCTAGATTCCAGTAGAGATGCCCAGCTATATTCAGCTGTGATTTAAGGAAAAAGTGTGGCACCTAAAACACAGCAGAGAATGACCATGAGGAAGGCACTGATTGTGACAATGGCAAAGGCAGCTGTAATGAGGCTGTTCACAGGAAGAGCTGAGAGCTACATAGACATCCACACCTTCTGAGCAGTCACAGTTTTCATAGAGGACGTAGCCCAGCCAGGCCACCTTCAGGCCACAAACACACAGTGAATGAACAGTATTATGAGAGACACTTTCCAGAGACCTTACTTGAATACACTGTGATACTCACATGTTTCCAGTGAGGATGGTACTACACCATCTTCTGTTCTAGAGATGAGGACACTAACTCCAGGAGAAGTGGATCCTCCCCGTGACCACAGAGGCGGACCTTGAGCAGTCCATATGGAATCAGGTCATATGCCATCCTTACTCTACACAGTGTTGTCCTCCGGGGCTCTGACTACTGAGTCCCTCTGTCCTGTCTGCTGACCACATGTTAGAGGTGTGGGGTGCACTGGTGAGTAGCAACTTCACATTCTCAGCTTCCAATTCAGTTTCCAGTTCTTGGGAGATTCCCATAAAAAAGCCACGTGGAACAAGTTGCAACTATCATGAGAGCCATGACAACAGATAACCTGAGCATAACCCTATTAGAAAGATCATAGTGACTTCTGGAGAACGTGCTGAATGAACTCCTATCTAAAGAAGGCATGGAGGACAAGGAGGATGGGGTTTGGGAGGTGCCCTTTTGGGAGAGAAAGATATCCTGCATAGGGAGCTACATTTTACTGGAATCAAGAGGTGGCAAAGAATGTTGAGGAGGAGGTGGAGGGAGACAACTGTGAATGGAGCTTTTTCACAATGACCATCTTTTAAGAATCAAAGTAAACTTCTACTTTTCCTGCAACTTAGACAAAACTTTATTGCATAAAGTCAATCTAAATGCAGGATAATGCATTTGTGAAGCTCATACTTCCAGCCCCCAAATGAGGTATTAAAGGAATATGTATCCCCATCCTACAAATTTGTGTTATGTATGTTTGATATGATCTTATAGAAATCAGAACGATGAGGGGATTTTCAAGATGGCGGTGGCTGCGGCAGTTGGCGCGGAGGAGCTGAGGTGGAAAAGGCGGCCACTGGACCTCAGGCAGCCGGGAAACTTGTGGACCTTCCTCTTGCCATCTCTTAAGGGAGGACCGCTGCTGGTGGCCAGTCGTGGGGGCTGACCGCCACTTTGCCCTCGGCAGGAGAGGCTGCCTCATTTACAGGCAACAGCTTTGAAGTATGGAGCAGGAAAAGAACTGTTTCTTAGCTGCAAAAGCGAGTCTCTAAACAGGGAACACGG
Source organism: Cynocephalus volans (assembly GCF_027409185.1). Classification (NCBI taxonomy): domain Eukaryota; kingdom Metazoa; phylum Chordata; class Mammalia; order Dermoptera; family Cynocephalidae; genus Cynocephalus; species Cynocephalus volans. The sequence goes on from NC_084461.1 coordinate 206,818,286, forward strand.
CGCCAGGGCTGCTGTGGACACAGACAGGATCCCGGAGGCCGGGGCCGTGCTGAAGGCGGCCAGCTGCCGTATTCAGGATTTGAGGTTTCAGGCCGGCATAAAAGAAGATTCCTGGGAAGTGCCCAAGCCGCACCACGGGACTGAGCAAGCAGCCCGAGGCGGCGGGAAACGAGAACGGGGAAGGCGACAAACCAGAGGCAGAGAGTAAGTGCCCGACCTGACACAGCCCTGTGAGTGACCCCTGGCCTGGCCCTGCTCGGCGGGGCTGACGCCCACCCGGCTTCCGCCTGCATCACCGGGCCACTCACCACCCCGGGGCTGCCTCCATTTTCCCAGGTGGTGGTAGCTCCACCCGGCTCGGCTCCTCACTGAGCCTTCCCACTTGCTTGCCCCAGCGCGGGGCTTCCCGGGGCCTGCGGGCTGGCCTCCCCTCCCACTCCCTCCACGGTTCTCTGGTGGGGCTGGTGGCGTGGAGTGTCCCCAGCCAGTGTTGGGAGGACAAGGAAGTACGGGCGGGGCTGACTGTCACTCCACCACACCCTGGACTCCAGCCACCAGTAAACTTCCTGTTACTGGGAGGCAGATACCATCTCTGTGGCCACCAGTTCGGAAAACGCCTAACCAATTTCTGGTTGGGAATAGTGTGGTAGGAGAGCTCCCAAGTCCGCTTGAACCTGCCGGAGAGCTGATTGCAGGTGGGCACTAGACTCGGTCCATGCCGGGGGGATACAAAGGTGAACAAGTCCCGAGAAAGATCTACAGTGCTACAAAGGCACCCAGAGCAACCGGTCGTCTGTGCCTAGCAGAAATCTGGTAGACTTCCTGGGCGAGGAGGTGCCGAGAAGGGTCTTGAAAGCCCAGCTGATAGATGAGGGTTGCAGAAGACACGTCCCAGCCCAGCCCAGTGCGCACAGAGTGAGGAGATGTGCGGCCAGGGAGGCGGAGACTCGACAGAAACCACACATCCAACAGCCTGGGCCAGAGCACACGGAACAGGGAGAAGTCCCGCACAGGAAGTGAAAGCTCAACAGAGATCACACACCCTGTGGTACGTGATCCACCAGCCCAGCAGAGTCCAAGCTGACCAGAAAGGTGGCTCCCCGGAGAGGCCCAAGACCCGAGGCAACCGTACACACAAGGCACTACAGGCCAACTGAGCAGTCACGGAGGTAGCCATACCAAATTGGCAAACACAGCAACATCTTAGTTAGTCAATAGTCTCAAACCGGTGGACTGTGAAACCCCCTGCCACAATGAATAAACATAAAAAAAAGATACCAGAAATACAAAAAATCAAGAAAGTACACCACCAAAAGTTAATAAATCTCAAACTCTAGATCCTATAGAACAAGAAGCCCTTGAAATGACTGACAAGGAATTTTGAGTGATAATTCTAAGGAAACTGAATGAGATACAAGAAAACTCAGCTAGACATCATAATGAAATGAGGAAAAGTATACAGGATCTGAAAGAGGAAATGTACAAGGAAATCAATGTCCTGAAAAAAAATGTAGCAGAACTTGCTGAACTGAAGCAGTTATTCAGCGAAATAAAAAACACAACGGAGAGTTTAACCAGCAGGCTTGTCGAAGTTGAAGAGAGAACCTCTGAACTTGAAGATGGGCTGTTTGAAATAACACAAGCAGACAAAAAGAAAGAAAAAAGAATCAAAGACATTGAAGAAAATCTGAGAGAGATATCAGACAACCTTAACCGCTCAAATATCCGAGTCATGGGTATTCCAGAAGGGGAGGAAAATGGAGATTCCATTGAAAACATATTCAACAAAATAGTGGCAGAAAACTTCCCAGGTATAGGAAAAATCACAGATCTTCAGATCCAGGAAGCTCAACGATCTCGAAACGTATTCAACCCAAAAAGGCCTTCTCTAAGACATGTTATAGTCAAATTGGCAAAACTCAGAGACAAAGAGAGAATCTTAAAAGCTGCAAGAGAGAAGCGTCAAATCACCTATAAGGGAGCCCAAATCAGGCTAACATCAGACTTTTCATCACAAACCCAAAAAGCTAGAAAGGAATGGGATGATATTTTCAAAATACTAAAAGACAAAGATTGCCAGCCAAGAATACTCTACCCTGCAAGGCTATCCCTCTGAAATGAAGGGCAAATAGTATATTTCTCAGACAAACAAAGACTGCGGGAGTTCACTACCACACGACCACCCTCACAAGAAATCCTCAAGGGAGTACTGGGTTTGGTTCCTGAAAAATAACTACCACTGCCATAAAAACCCAAGAAAAATCAAAACCCACTAGTATAATAAAAATGGCATTCATGAAGAGAAACAAACAAACAAAAAGGCTATCTACAACCTAAGGAACCAACAAACACAGAAACCAAACAGTAAATCAGAAAGCAAGGAGCAAAAGACACCTAAGACAACCAAACAACCAATAAAATGCTAGGAATAAATCAACACCTTTCAATGACAACTCTTAATGTAAAAGGCTTAAATTCCCCAATCAAAAGACAAAACTGGCTGACTGGATCAAAAAGGAGGACCCAACTATATGCTGCCTACAAGAGACCCACATCACCCATAAAGATTCACATAGACTAAGAGTGAAAGGATGGAAAAAGATTTACCATGCAAACAGAAAAGAAAAACGAGCTGGAGTAGCTATTCCTATATCTGACAAAATAGACTTTAAACTAAAAACCATAAAAAGAGACAATGAGGGACACTACTTAATGATAAAATGACTGATCCATCAAGAAAACATAACAATCATAAATATGTATGTACCCAATGTTGGAGCAGCCAGATTTATAAAACAAACTCTGTTAGACCTAAAGAAGAAAATAGACACTAATACCATAATAGCAGGGGACCTGAGCACCCCACTTTCAATATTGGACAGATCATCTAGGCAAAGGATCAGTAGAGAAACACAAGATCTAAACAATACTCTAGACCAATTGGAATTGGCAGATATCTACAGAACATTCCATCCAACAACCTCAGAATATTCATTCTTCTCATCAGCACATGGATCATTCTCCAGGATAGATCACATATTAGGTCACAAATCAAGTCTCAGTAAATTCAAAAAAATTGGAATTATCCCATGTATTTTCTCAGACCAAAATGGATTAAAACTAGAAATTAATAACAAACGAAACTCTGGAAACTATACAAACACATGGAAATTAAACAGCATTCTACTTAATGACATATGGGTCCAAGAAGAAATCAAGCAAGAAATCAAAAAATTTATTGAAACTAATGAAAACAATGATACATCATACCAAAACCTGTGGGATACTGCAAAAGCAGTATTAAGGGGGAAATTTATCGCATTAAATGCTCACTTCAGAAGAATGGAAAGATGGCAAGTGAACAACCTAACACTTCACCTTAAGGAACTAGAAAAACAAGAACAATCCAAACCTAAAGTTAGGAGACAGAAAGAAATCATTAAGATCAGAGCAGAACTGAATGAAATTGAAACCCAAAAAACAATACAAAAGATCAATGAATCAAAAACTTGGTTTTTTGAAAAGATAAATAAAATTGACAAACCATTAGCATGGCTAACAAAAAAAAGAAGAGAGAAGACTCAAATAACAAAAATTAGAAATGAAAAAGGCGATATCACAACTGATTCATCTGAAATACAAGGAATCATTCGAGACTACTATAAACAACTATACGCCAACAAATTTGAAGATCTGGAGGAAATGGATAAATTTCTGGACACACACAAGCTCCCAAAACTGAACCATGAAGACATAGAAAATTTGAACAGACCAATAACAATAAAGGAGATTGAAGCTCTTATCAGAAGGCTCCCAACAGAGAAAAGCCCAGGACCAGATGGATTCACAGCAGAATTTTACCAAACATTCAAAGAGGAATTGACACCGATTCTTTACAAACTATTCCAAAAGATTGAGACAGACGCAAATCTCCCAAACTCATTCTATGAAGCAAACATCATCCTGATACCAAAACCAGGTAAAGATATAACCAAAAAAGAAAACTACAGGCTGATATCCTTGATGAATATAGATGCAAAAATCCTCACTAAAATACTAGCAAACAGAATACAGCAACACATACGTAAAATTATTCACCACGATTAAGTGGGATTCATCCCAGGGATGCAAGGTTGATTCAACATATGTAAATCAATAAATGTGATACACCATATTAATAAAGTCAAACACAAGGACCATATGATCATCTCTATAGATGCTGAAAAAGCATTTGATAAAGTTCAGCACTCATTCATGACAAAGACCCTCTATAAGTTAGGTATAGAGGGAAAGTATCTCAACATAATTAAAGCCATATATGCCAAACCCACTGCCAATATCATCCTGAATGGGGAAAAGCTGAAATCTTTTCCTTTAAGAACAGGAACTAGACAAGGATGCCCACTCTCACCACTCCTATTCAACATAGTGTTGGAGGTACTAGCTAGAGCAATCAGAGAAGAGAAGGAAATAAAGGGCATCCAGATTGGAAAAGATGAAGTCAAACTGTCCCTGTTTGTAGATGACATGATCCTATATATCGAACAGCCTAAAACCTCTACAAAAAAACTCTTGGAATTGATAATTTCAGCACAGTAGCAGGATACAAAATCAACACACAAAAGTCAGTAGCATTTCTTTTCTTCAATAGTGAACATGCAGAACGAGAAATCAAGAAAGCCTGCCCATTTACAATAGCCACCAAAAAAATAAAATACTTAGGAATTGAGTTAACCAAGGAGGTGAAAAATCTCTATAATAAGAACTACAAACCACTGCTGAGAGAAATTAGAGAGGATACAAGAAGATGGAAAGATATCCCATGCTCTTGGATTGGAAGAATCAACATAGTGAAAATGTCCATACTACCCAAAGTGATATACAAATTCAATGCAATCCCCATCAAAATCCCAAAGACATTTTTCTCAGAAATGGAAAGAACTATCCAGACATTTATATGGAATAATAAAAGACCACGCATAGCCAAAGCAATGCTGAGCAAAAAAAATAAAGCTGGAGGCATAACATTACCTGACTTTAAGCTATAATAACCAAAACAGTATGGTACTGGCATAAAAACAGACACACTGACCAATGGAATAGAATAGAGAATCCAGAAATCAACCCACACACTTACTGCCATCTGATCTTTGACAAAGGCATCAAGCCTATTCACTGGGGAAGGGACTGCCTCTTCAGCAAATGGTGCTGGGATAACTGGATATCCATATGCAGGAGAATGAAACTAGATCCATACCTCTCACCATATACTAAAATCAACTCAAAATGGATTAAGGATTTAAATATACACCCTGAAACAATAAAACTTCTTATAGAAAACAGGAGAAAACCTTCAGGAAATAGGACTGGACACAGACTTCATGAATATGACCCCAAAAGCATGGGCAACAAAAGGAAAAATAAACAAATGGGATTATATCAAACTTAAAAGCTTCTGCACAGCAAAAAAACCAATTAACAGAGTTAAAAGACAACCAACAGAGTGGGAGAAATTATTTGCGAAATATACATCTGACAAAGGATTAATATCCAGGATATATAAAGAACTCAAACAACTTGATGAGAAAAAAACAAGCAACCCAATTAAAAAATGGGCAAAAGAGCTAAGAAGGCATTTCTCTACGGAAGACATACAAATGGCCAACAGACATATGAAAAAATGCTCAACATCACTCAGCATCCGGGAAATGCAAATCAAAACCACACTGAGATACCATCTAACCCCCGTTAGGATGGCTAAAATCCAAAAGACTCTGAACGATAAATGCTGGCAAGGTTGCGGAGAAAAAGGAACTCTCATACATTGTTGGTGGGACTGCAAAATGGTGCAGCCTCTATGGAAAATGGTATGGAGGTTCCTCAAACAATTGCAGATAGATCTACCATACGACCCAGCTATCCCACTGTTGGGAATATACCCAGAGGAATGGAAATCATCAAGTTGAAGGTATACCTGTTCCCCAATGTTCATCGCAGCACTCTTTACAACAGCCAAGAGTTGGAACCAGCCCAAATGTCCATCATCAGATGAGTGGATACGGAAAATGTGGTACATCTACACAATGGAATACTACTCAGCTATAAAAACGAATGAAATACTGCCATTTGCAACAACATTGGATGGACCTCGAGAGAATTATATTAAGTGAAACAAGTCAGGCACAGAAAGAGAAATACCACATGTTCTCACTTATTGGTGGGAGCTAAAAATTAATATATAAATTCACACACACACACACACACACACACACGCACACGCACACGCACACACACATAAAAAAAACCGGGGGGGGGGGGGGAAGAAGCTATAACAACCACAGTTACTTGATGTTGATACAACAAGCAAACAGAAAGGACATTGTTGGGGGGGAGGGAGGAGGGAGGAGGGAGAGAGGTTTTGGTGATGGGGAGCAATAATCAGCCACAATGTATATCGACAAAATAAAATTAAAAAAAAAAAAAAGAAAGAAATCAGAACGATGAAAATCAACCACATCATTTTGACTGCTCTGAGCAACCTTTGGATAATTGTGGGAAATCAATGCATATGTGTACTTTAAGACAAAATGTGATCTTACCATGGCTGAAAACTTTGCATAGTATTGTGGAAACACTAAGTAAATTCATACTGATGCTCACATAAAGTAAAAACTTGATAAAGGACATTTTTTGACAAAGTGAGCAAGACCTGAATAAATATTTGAATTCATTTGAAAATGTCTTTCTATAAATGAGAAAATAGATAATTTAGATGGGCAAGAAATCATATATAAATAAATATTCTTTGTCATTATAAAATTTTACATGTGGAATTATGTTATTTTTTTTTGAAGTTTCATAGAGAATATAACACAACAAAATTTTGCCTCAAAAACCTAAAATTATTACTGCAGGATATTGCCAATATTAATCAGAAGTCATATTATTTAGTATAATAATTTAAGGATATTCCTCTTAAAAGGAGAACACATTTTTTTAAGTTAGTCATATTCATATATATATATATATATATTTGACCTGATAATGTGCTGAGCACTGAAAAAAAGCTTTTATGTGAGCTACATCTTTCATTAAATGGTACCTACCACAAACCGTCAAGGATAATCAGTCATACATTATGGTCCAAGAGTATTCCAAAGAATGTGGTTTACAGAGTGACATCAGTGAATATGGCAGGAAAAAAGACCTCAAACAATAATCTTTCCTATAAAATCTATTAGGCAACTGAAAAAATATTTTGGCATTTTATTTTTTCAGAATTCTGGAAATTACCAAAGATTTTTAGTCATTCAGAAAGCACTTATTCAATAAAAAGGGCTGAATGTCAACAAGAAGAGTAAGCTATGTGGCATTGTAACTTGCCCGAGCTCCATTCTCATCTGTTCAGTTCTGTGGACGGCCTGAAAAGGAACAGCTCCATTTATGGTGAAAACCCAAAACCCTGGAACCACTGCAATAAGAGAAGAATTGAAATCCAGTCCTCGAAGGCCTCTTTCCAGGAGAATTTTTATTATTATTTGATCTATCTGGCGGTTCTCTGTCTATATTTGCCTGCATTTTAAATGAAGCAGAACATATCCAGTGAAAAAAAAGTATTGGGGTGGGGGGGAGGGCCCTTTGTCAGAAATGATTACAACCAGTGATTTTTCTTGTGCATGTGGCAGGAAAGATCTTAGGTGGCCCCACGTTTTCATCTTCAGTTGATACTGAGGCTCTGCTTAAGAAGGAAGTGAAGGTTGAGGCAGAGTTCTAAACACTCAGGCTGAGCGTTGAGATGTTCCCTAACACCCGAACATGGCAACGACCAGGACACTTATGGGTCTAGGCAGTTAAGGAAAACTCAGTCCAATTGTTAGCTGACTACTAAAAGAGACTTCAGTGGTCACAAATGACAAGGAATGTTGACATTATAGAGTTACGTAAGAAAAGTTACTAAACAAGCAAATAAAGAGAACTAAGATTTGTAGCAACAACAAATCTTCAGGTAGATAGAGACTCTCATATCCAAGGCTGCCAAATTATATTATTTAAAGTATTCAGTTAAAAAAAAAAAAAAAAAAAAAAACAAGACATGCATAGAAAAAAATGTATAGCCTTATGCAGAAAAATTTTAATAAACAAGTTTTAGACTGCTATCTTTAAGAAGATCTACTTACAAACTGGTCCAAGTCTGACATATAAACATTGGAATACGGGAAGATTCCCATCATTGCCAGAATTGAGAAAACTGGCACACTGTGCCTAAACAATTTGTGCAAACCACATGGTTTATGCTGAAAATCTGCTTTTTGGAAATCTGGGACTTTGGTATATGCTACATAGAGGGTACCTACATGACAAATGTCCAGTAAAAACCATGGACACAAGTCTCCAGTGAGCCTTCTGGTAGACAACATATTCCACGCTGTCACACTCATTCCTGGAGAAATTAAGTGGCTGCTGTATGACTCATCTGGAAGAGACCCTTGGTATCTTTTACTAGGTTTTCTGGGTGGCACCCCATGCGTGGTTTCTCTTTACTAATTTTGTTTTGTATCCTTAGACACGTTATATTATAGACATGTTAATATATCGTAGACATGTTAATGACTCTAAGCCAAGTCCTGTGAATCCTCCTAGAGATCACCAACCTGGGACTGGTGTCAGGAACACTCAGCAGAGTCCCACACTCAGGAAACTAAAAAATCAATAGAAATTGTCCCTGGAGAAGATTAGACATCTGACTTAGGAGACAAAAACTCCAAATCAACTATTTTATACATATTTAAATAACTTAGGAAATCATTTCTATAGAACTAAAAGCAGTATGAGATTATTCTCCCAAATAGGGCATATCAAAGAAGTGATTAAAAATTGTAATAAGAAAGAACTGATTAGAAATACCAAATTGTAAACTGCAATAATGACTTGATAGATATAACTGGAAGAATCAGTATTGATATAGTTGAACTAAGTACCACCAATAACTAACAAGAACTAACATTTACTGAAGACTAAATCTAAAACAGCAAAATACACATGCTTCTCAAGCTCACATGGAACATTCAAAAAGAGGCCATATTCTGGGGCATAAAATACATCTTAACTAATTTTAAAGGAATATACATCCTATAAAGTATGATCTCAAACCACTGTGGAACTAAACTAAAAATCAGCAACAGTAAGATAGTCAGAAAATGTTAAAATATTTGCAGATTGAACAACACATGGGTTAAAGAAGTCTCCATAGAAATTTAAAAGTACTTGAACTCAATAAAATGAAAATTCGACTTAACAAAACTTGTAGAATGCGACAAAAGCAGAGCTTAGAGAGAAATTTATAGCACTGGATGCAATATATTTGAAAACAAAGTCTAAAATCGATAATTCAGGACTCTCACAAAACTGTAGGAAATAGAGCAATGCAATGAAAAGCAAACAGAAGTAATTAATAATATTGAAGAATTCAGTAGTTTTTAGGATATTAGAAAGTCAATGAAACTCAAAGCTACTTCTCTGAGAAGATCAGTAAAATTGATAAACCTTTATCCAGGCTAACCAAGAAAAAAAAAACACAGGTTACTAATATAAACGAAAGAGAGGCCAGCACTACTGGTCCCATGAATATTGAAAGAATCATAAAAGCATACTGTGAACAATTCTATGCCCATAGTTTGATAACATAGATACATACATCAACTCCTTGAAAGAAATAATCTTCCAAAGCTCACACAAGAATAAATAATTCGAATAAGGCTGTATCTATTAAATAAACTGAATCATTATTAAAAACATTCCCAAAAAGAAAACACCAGGCCCAGATGGTTTCACTGATAAAATTTACCAAATTCTTACAAATTAAAACATATTTTAACCATATAAAGCACAATTGTGCTCCCAGGTATTTTCCCAGTTGAGATGAAAAGTTATGTTCACATAAAATTTTGCACAGGAATGTTTTCAACATCTTTATCCATAATTGCCCAAGTTGGAAGCAACCAATATGTCTTTCAATATGTGAATGGATAGGCCCCTTTGACTCCTCCTTACAATGAAATATTACAGTGTATTTAAAAGAATGAGTTATCGAGCAAAGAAAATACACAAAGGAACCTTAAATATATACTTATTAGTGAACTGTTAGTCTGAAAAAGCTGCATACTCTATGATTTCAATTATATGGCATTCTGGAAAAAGCAAAACTATGGATACATCAAAAGTATCAAAAGTTGTCATGGTTTCTGGACAAAAGGGTACAGAGATAACTTACTGAAGTGTGGAAGATTTTTAGGGTAGTGAAATATTCTGTATGAGACTGTAATGTTGAACAGGATATTGTGACTATTTCAAAACCCAAAGACATACACAACACAAAGAGTGAACCTTCGTGTAAAAACCATTGACTGTAGATAACAACATCGTATCAATATGTGTTCACTGATTTTAGCAAATGTATCAAAGTAATGTAAGATGTTAATAATGGGTGGTACTGTGTGATGTTGGTGTAGAGAAGAGGATCTATGGGAAGTTTGTATATTATCTTCTCAATTTTTATATCAATTCAAATCTTTTGTAGATAAAAACTCTATTATTAGAAAAGTAATTATCTAGCATCACAATTTTTAAAAGTATGTCTATTTCTGCTAATGTTCAGCACTCAGGCAGTGTCTACACATTAGCTTAAAATGTTGTCTTCCATTAAATGTGAACCAAACTTATCTTTTAATGCATCTTTAATTCTGTGGTTGTAACAGTACTGATTGACAAGGTAAATTAAAATTTTCACACGTTGAATAAATATGGCTTAAAATCTTAAGTTTTATCCTGCATATGGAACACTGAGTAACCTAAGATTATTATTATTATTAAATCAATTATCGAATCATCACAGTACCTTCATTTAAATGATACAGGAGATGCATCTGGCAGTGAGTGTGGATGTTCAATGGTTTTATCGACTTCTGGGATCTGGAGACACATTTCATCATAACCCCCATCAAAGAAGTTCCTAGGGAATTCATTCACAATAGAGACAGCTGTTGTCATCTGGCTGGCAGAATACCAGAGGGAGATTAATAATAAAGTATTCTGAGTTTAAGCGCTTGATTTCACTGTTTTCTGGCTTCCAGGCAGAGCCAGCTGAATCAGAATTGGGCTTCAGGAAGATCATGGAGTTCAGTGAGCACCTAATGGACCTATCAGACAGATTGGGTGAGTGGTGACTTTAACAGGATAAATGGCCACTTGGGCTGGTGGTTCAATGAATTAAGTCTGCAGCCCCCACTGTCTTGGTGACTATCAATCTGAGCTACTGTCTGTGCAGCCTGCCTGTGCATGGGCAGTGGCTGCAACAGCACTGAGTGTGCACCGTCCCTGCTCATTCCTTCTCATCAAAGTTCAGTTTCTGCTCTACAAATTCCACATCAATCCATAAACACTGCTGTGACAGGGGTCAGAGTCCCATGTCCTCATAGAGAGACCCCTCTGTAGCCACAGCCTGGAGACTTCTTTTCCAGGTCTCTCTCTGAGGATCACCCAGGCCTTCTCTCCCTCTGTCACCAAATGTTTACTCTACTAACCCAATGACTCTTCCAGTAGTGATCCCCAACAGCCCAGTGATCCTCTCTGCATGAATCTTATGGAAATCTAATCATATAATCCCACCTTACTTTTTTCTAAAACATTTCTGATTCTATATTGCTAATATTTGAAATCTGATTTTGACTTCTAAATTCACAAGGTGTTTGTTATTTTGTTTGTTTTGTCATTTCCTTTTCCTGTAACATCTACTGCTGGGTAGAATATCAAGATGCTCGTGATCTGATAACAGGAGTCTGGGTGTGTTTACTCTACAAATACTCTGGAATGGCATGCACAAGATTGGCATTATTTCTATTTAATACCTGATAGAAATCTGAGGAAGTCACTGCATCCTATTTACATTGTAGGACAATTTATTTTTTGTATTTCTTATGTTTTACTTGTTTTTGTCAATGGTCACTTTATGTATTTTAAAATGCACATCATATGGCTTCTTTTAAATATGAGCATGTGTTTCCAACATACAGAGCAATACAAAAAATGTCTGAAGTGCCGTGGCAGCCTCTCCTTTACTTCCCAGTCAATAGCCCCCAGTAAGTACCCACTGCTCTAACTGTGACCACCATATTTTAGATGTATTTGTTTCTCAGTGTTAAATAAATAATAACATACAATATAAAATCCATTGTGTCCATCAGAATATTGTCTGTTTACTATGTGAAATTCAGCCCTGTTGCTTTGTGTTGTAAAAGTTTGTTATTTTGAATTGCTGTGTCAGTATGGGACATTGTAAACGTATAGCACCAAAATTTACTCTTTCCACATTTCAAATACACTGTCATTTTCCACAGTGGTTGCTCAGAATGAGGCTGCAATGAATGGTTCTGTGTAAGCCTCAAGGTTGACATAAGCATTTCTGTCTCTTTCACATATCTTGGATACAGGTGGCAGGAGTGAGGTGGCTAAGTCATGGGTACAGATAAGTACAATACAAGCTGGAAAACCATTTACCAAAGTGGCTGAAACAATGTACATTCCCACGGGAACATGTGACAATTCCAGTTCCTTCACATTCTCACCAACCCTTGGTAATGTTAACCCCGATACTGTGTCCATTCTTGTGGGTGCATGAATACGATGTGGTGATTTTAATAGCTTTTTACTAATCAATAGTAGTGTTGATTGCATTTTTATATACTTGAAATACTGACCTAGCTTGGGATTTTATAATTTATACTATACAGTAGTGAGGGCATGGTGAATTATCTATTTCTCTCAGCAACTCTGGATCCTTCTGAGAACTCCAGCTTGCTCTCATAAAGAGATGCAGATCTCCCAGTGGAGACCCACATCCTTGTTTGTAGCGACCTTTTTTTCCTGTCTCAGAGCCTCCCATGTTACTTAGAGACAACCATGACACTGCTTTAAGGGTGACCCCATATTCCTCAGAGAAGAGTTACATCTCTAGTCTTAGAACACCCAACAGCCTTCAAAGGACCCCACACATTCTTGCTTAACTGGGCTATCAGGTATAAACAAAAGCCCTTATTATGTTATAAAATTTAACCTATCAAAACCTTACATGATTAAATTTGTTATCACAAGGTTTTGCCATCTTTTAGCAAAGACTATAGCATCATTGACCAAGTAGCAACAGAAGACAGCACATAAAGGACAAACTAGGTAAAATTTGAATTAAAAATGAGCAGTCTGATTCACTAATCTCACCACAGTCTTTTGGATTCAGCTGACCCATGCAACCCTTTGTTGCCTTTACTCCATCAACCCCCTGTATAATTGTATTCCACAAAGCATATAACATAAACATTGTATAGGGGACCCAAATGATGTGTTTTAGCTCTTTACCTAATTGTCTTTATAGCTCATCCATAGGTTCAGATTGTATGCCTTTTCAAATGATTTTTTTAACCACTGCTACACTATCATCTGCTGTACAGGATTTTGCATCTGATTTTTAAAAACTCTTTATATTAAAAGACTATAATTAATATGAGGTACAATATTCTCCTTAAATATAAGATTATTTCATCATTAATATTATGTTGTAAAGATAATCAATTATTGAAAATTTGTGAATAATAAAACCCACGCTCACTTTTCAATGTTACGTGTGTAAATCCATTGAGGCTATAGGCTCCCTGTGCTTGCACCTAGCTGCTGGCATCGGGTCAGTCCATTAAGCAGGGAGGCTCTGTGTGAGCACTGAGGTTCTCCCACCCAGCTTTACAAGAAGGTTGCAACAAGGATGATGGACACCAGGCTAATAATCAAGTGGTAATTTGTGTTCTAATGGTCACTATCCTTGAAGGTATAGCTACTAGGGCTCATGGTAAAAAAACATTGTCCACCACTCTAAAGCATCTCCCCAATTCTTACTGGAATTTGGGCCAAGAAGTGTACGTGTTGAGAAGAGAACCAGCTGCGTGACATATTTCCGCCAGGTTGTATATTACATGGTGCCTTCTGTCTGTCAGCATTTGTGATCTGACCAGGAGCATGTAGGAAATGTCTTTTCATACTAACGACTATGTGACAATCTGCAGCAAGATGCATAGGTAGCTATCCTGGGTTATGTGACCACTGAGGCTATCTTTCTTACATAATGGATGAGTTTTGGAATTGCTGTAGGATCGGGTTATTCCAGGCATATACTGGAAAGCTGGATCTCACTTGCGTGGTGACTAATGATCCCTTGGCTGGGTGATGATGGGAGGTTGTAGTTCTGCGCATCAACACCAGGACCGCATGCCTGGGTACACTTGGCTCTTCTATCTAGAAGGTAGTGAGTTTTGGCACATTGATCTTTGTGGCTTAGTATCTCCATCTGTGAAGTTGGTATAGTAAACTAGCCCACCATACATGACTGTGACAAGATTTGAATAGTTAATTTAGGTAAAGTATATAGTCTATTTTTTTAAATTGAGGAAGTTGCCACTGAGATTTCTGCTGGGTAACCAGGATATTTTTCTAGGGAAACACACATAGAAACACATTTACAATCACACCAAACAGGCTTATACATAAACACACTGATGCACAAACCCATACCACCTAAAGGAGACACTGGAGTTTCCAGAGACTGTAGACACATGGCCAGAGTTTGCTACCTTGAAAACCAGTTTTTTAAACTACAGCCCAATCCTCATTCCCACCAGGTGGCTGGGATCCTGATACCTCTGCAGACAAAAGCCAGCAAGTCAGCTCAACATATTTTGTACATTTCTCTTTTTTTAGCCAGTGGGTGATTCAAGATACATACCCTTTCTTTTTTGGCTTGAGGCCACCTGCAATTAGAAAAAAGAAAACACTGTGAAGACTAGATAATGTGTGCTATTTGCTCAGGCCTTTGTGCTTTTGGTGACTCTGAGTAATCAAGGTGGGAGAGAATTCTTAAGTCAAAGGCCCCAAAAGGCATACTAGGTGTCACCTATGGAAAACACAGGAGCTTTCCTTGGAGGTATATTAGTCAAGTCAATTTTTAAGCAGCAATTACAAAATTGTTCATCTAGAATGGAAAACTTGTTACTAGGAAAAGGCCCCCTAACATGCCATGTGTAACCTGACACCGCCAATGCTGCGTGCTTTCTTGAATGAGGTATCAGTTGGTAAGATTCTCCTCCACCACCCACCATGTAAACATTATCTAGCACCTACAATACACATGATCAGTTTTTTTCAAATCTGATATCAATTCAGAAGTAAAGCAACATTTCTACTTTAAACAAAGAACCGTGATTCTTACCGCAGGGATGGAGAGTTTGTCCTCATTTGCCTTCTCTGGAGATATCTTTTTAACATGAACTCCTGGGGAAGGGAGAAGGACACAGAATAACTGTCAGTTTATTGGTGGTGCTGCTCACTGATTACTCAGGGAACTTTGCTTGATGTGCACCAAGGACTGGAACTTATGGGTGTGGTAGGAAGCAGGAGTTAAGCAGCTGCAGGACCATCCTGCTTAATGGAACAAGGAAGGCAAAGAGATGAGTGGGAAACAACTGAGGAATACAGTGCTGGCTTTCTGGGTGATGGCAAATTAACAGAGTCCTGTCACTCCTTCAGCCCATGTTGAAGCCCAGTAGAATTGCCACTGCTCTCCTGACCTCTACCAAGTCTACTTCAACCTGCACAGGTGCACATCTGCTGCTACTGCACTTATTGTCTCGTGGATAGGATTTTGCCTTTGATCTGTGCAAAATTTAATCAGGGAACTGGCTTTAACACTGGGCACAAGAGAGAATTGTATTTATTCACTGGTCCTTTGTTATAAAGTGATCAGTTACTAAATAGTAGAAAATGCTGAAATTCTAACTTTTAAAAATAACCACTATAAATCATAATTTCCTTCCAGCCTTCCGATTCTGTGTCATGCATTTGTATTTGTTGTGTGAGCTGGCTGTCCATTTTCAGACTGGCCAACCCTCAGTGAGAGGGGCATAGCAGGGAGCAGGCCCCTGGTGAGCACTGAGGCTCTTTAACCCAGCTGTACGTGAGAGCTGCATGCAGGTGACACACCAGGCTAATAACAGAGTGTTCTCTGAGTCTTTACTTGTCGCTGTCTCCAGGTGTGTATCTCACAGGATTTCAGCCTAAGGATCATATTTATAATGCCATCAAATATCACTAAATGATCTCCCTATTATCAGCTTTAGGACAGGCGCTAACAAGTGACTCAGCACTGATAAGAGACTGACCAGTTCCCCCAAGTAGTGCCTCCTAACTCTCAGAATCTGCGAACTGTCCAAAAACATTGGGGCTTTCTATGTGCTTTCCATATAATGACTATGACAAAATATGTGACATTAATGTACTAATACATGTCTTGGGCTTTGTGACCACTGACACTACCATATAATATGGATTGCGTGAAGGATTTCCATATGCTCGGATAATTCAGGCATATATACAGATGATGAACATTCCTTGCATGGTGACCAGTGATCCCACAACTGAGAGATGAGTGCAGGTCAGTAGTTCAGAGCCTCAGCATCGGGGTCACATGCCTGCATTCCATGTTAGTTCTTCTACTTAGGAGCACATGAGCTTGGACACATTCATCTCTATGTCTTTTCCTTCACCCAGAAAACGGGGATAGTAAATAAACCAGGACATATGTCTGTGGCAAGTGTTGAATGATTCAATGTACGTTAAGTGTAAAATATAAATATTCATAAGGCTGGATTATTGGTGAAAGGTCCTGCCTTAGATCTCACAGCTTACCAAGACTCAGAGACTCATGCAAGCCCAGGATTCCAAATTCCCAGACCATTGTTCTTATTATGACATATAGCTGCTTGGCCTAAAATCAACCAGTTTATCCTAACACAGACCGAGTTTTGAAGGAGTCAGATAAAGATGTCAAAAACACTGTCTGTGTCTGCCTGAGGGCCCACTCAGTGGCCATTCTACAGAAAAGGGCGGCACTGTTCACCAGAATGATCCAGTTGCCTGAGCCATGGTCAACAGATACCTGCTCAAATGAGATGAACACTAGTTTACTGGGGGGAGCAGCATGATCTATTTAAAAGTCTGAATTCTAAAATCTGTGAAAAAAATAGCATGTTGGATTATTTTTCAAAAATATAAATGCCTTTAAACTTAGTTGCTACATCATGGAAATGATCGTGGCTGAGGTTTCGGAGAGTTGTGGATGAAGGGTCAGGAGAACTGAGTCACACAATACATGAACACAGCATTAACAGCACATTTTTTAAAGCTACAACTCTACATGCAAATTTATACAATTGTCACTGTATACAATTTTTATCTGGCTTTATATGTACATATGTTATCTACTTGTTTCTCAGATTAAATAAATCTCTGTTCTTGATTATTAGTCTCTACAAATTCATCCTATTTATCTTTCTGTGTTGAAATAGTGGCTATTTACTGGGTAACTGAGAAAAAAAAATCATTGCATTTGATTATGTTTACCTCTGGAAAGATTGACTAATCACCTATAATTGATGGCTTTGTAATTTTGAATAAACCCCAAACTGTGTTTTGGTTCATATACTGAAACTTAGACAGTACACATTCTCATGATCTATTTTTTTAAAACGAGTTATATGAATGAGAATGACATACCGAAAATTTCCTAAACTAAATACTCATTTTAGGAAATGGGGAGAGGAAAGGCATGTTAATAACAAAGATACATACACTTTATTGTGTAAAATACCTCAAAACCATCTCCCCCATTTTGGATTCTATTCAAATTTCTGAAATTCATAAATGTACTAGATCTTTACTTATGTCAAACTGCATTAAAAAGTAATTTGTACTAATTTCCCCAAGGGAATACCTAATGATGGGGAGCTTTAGGGGTGCAGAATGTAATAGAAAATGATATATTTCTTATATGTAAATAAAGTTTAAAGGCAAACTGCTTGATAACTACTACGTATATAAATTGAAAAATAAAACTGAACTACAGAACACATTTATAACTGTATATGACAAAATACAGAGAAAAATATTTTAAATATTTTTAGACATATTAACTAGTCCATGTGAAAGGACAGCATTTGTGAGGCTAATATCTAACATACCTCTAATGCAGGAACACAGGTTCCCCATGATGAAGACAAAAAGCAAGAAATGTTCTACCTGCTATGAGCTTTGAGCAACTCAACACAGACAGTGGCAATTAGTTCCGAGGGCTACACCTACATAATCACATCACCACGGCGACAGGGCATCACAGAACTTTCAGAGTGAGAGCACAGTCTGCTCTGTGAGGCCAACTGCTTCTATACAGACAATGGTTTTCACATGTACAATCATGTCATTTAAGAATAAATGTTTTATTTGAAAAAGTGATTCCAAAACCCACACATTGTTACTCCCTGTTTTTGAAAACAAATTATATTAGAGGAAATGTCATACCAACAAATAAAGTCAGTAGTGAATATCAAATTCAAAGGAACAAAGCTGACATGTTTAGGACAAAGATTCCATCACTGATTTAAAAACAATATCCCTGAGCTGGCTGGTTTGCTCAGTTGGTTAGAGAGCATGGTGGTAATAACACCAAGGTTCAGGTTCAATCCCTGTGCTGGCCAGCAAAATAAATAAATAAATACATAAATACATAAAATAACATAAAATAATAACATCCCCACCCATTTCTACCATTCCTGAATCACCAAATATCTCTAGAACCAATAATTAAACTTTGCCCTAGATTAGATAAAAGGCAGCATTAACAGATATTCAGTTATTAAAGTCCTATTTTTCTAAAGATATAACTATTAAACTATATTTTTATCATATAAATGTATATTACTCTCTACTTAGTTGCCTCTCAATCTCTAAATTCACTGAGAAATTTCCCTGTTATTGTGCATGTATATGAGTAAATACTATAATCACTATATTTTAATTAGTTCATTCTTGTGCGGGGGTGGTGGTGAAAATTTTGGGAAAAAACATATAATTAATATTTTTCTGTAGAATTTCAAAGCATCTTCATAATGTTAAATTTAATGGGTATTCTGGCTCATAAATCAACACCCAATCCAATATATTCATATGATCTGCTCATGAAAACAAGCTACTGGAAGGAAAGTAGTGACTAGCCCCCAAATAAGTGGAATGAATAAAAATTTAGGATGAAGATGAGAGATCTGCCATGTTTAAAGAGAATAGGTACCTTTAATGGTATGAAATACCACATTATAGATGCTGATCTCTGCTGATCCTTCAAAACTTCTACCACAAATAAATCAGATAGATCATGAATGATTCATAAAAACTGTACTAATATCAATGGTCCCATATTTTCTCCAGTTATTATCCACCTGAGGGAGTGACTGGGTAGGTGCAGAAAGGACAGGTGATTCTATACTGTTGTAAACAGAGAGTGTTAACGGACTCCAGCTTGAACAAATATATATAAATATATATGGATATATGCATATATAAAAATACATACAAGACCATAAATATACATTTGAATTGTAGTATTTTATACACTAATATGTATCTATTCTAAATGCATCAAAAATGCAACAAATGAGAAAACAGATTCACATATCTGAATGCCAAATTGAAACAGAAAATCAAGTAGGAAGTAGGAAATATGTTAAGAGAAATGTATCCATCAGATTAGAGGAGCAGCACTCAAAAGACAATAATGAAGAGCTGTTCAGACTTCTCATTTTGGAAACAGTGGGAATGAAGCAGAAAAAAATATTTTCTGCTACCACTTCACATACCACAGTATATAAAGAATAAATGATAAAATACAGGTATAACCCTCGGGAAAAAAAAAATGACTGTTCCACTGTCAGTGCTGCGTAAGTGTACACTTAAAACTTTGTAGGACACAGCTACAGCAGTGCTGAGATTGACATAAAGGTACACATTAACAAAGAAGAACTTTTCAAATCAACAGTCTCAGTAAGGAAGTGGAAACTAGAAAATGAAGCACAAAGTAAACAAAAGGGAAATGTAAGGATGGACTATTGCATACACTTGCATAAATCAATAAAATTGAAAATAGGAAAAGAATAGAAAAAATCCATGAAACAAATAATTGGTTTTCTGAAAAGATTAGTAAAAGTGCCAAACTGCTAACAAGACTGACAAGGAAGGAACAAATGACCAATATCAGGAATGAAAGAGCTGATGTTATTACAGACCTTATAGACCTATAAAGGATGATAAAGGAAGACCATGGAAAACTTCACACCCATGGATTTAACAACCTAGACAAAATAGACCAATCCTTAAAATAACATAATCTATCACAACTCACCCTACCTGAAATATTGTGTATTGAATGGAATTTGGTGGGACTTCATTTAATTTTTAGACCAATTTGTGGAGCATCAACATATCGTGGAGTATTGTGAAGGATTAACAATATTAAATTTATTATTTTGGAACATTGAATGTCTTTCTATTTATTTAGTTCTTCTTTAATTTCTTTAAACAATGTTTTTGAAAAATTATTTTTCAGCATACAAGACTTGCACTTGGCTTGTTAAATTTACTTCCCAATATTTTTTTATATTGTTATTTATGGAATTGTTTTCTTAATTTAATTTTAAGATTGTTCAGTGCTAGTATATAAAAGTACAATTAAATTTTGTGTATCGATCTTATATCTTGTGACCTTGCTGAACTCATTTATTAACGTTAGTGGGTTTCAGTGAATTTCTTAAAAACTATTATATTCAAGTTTATGTCATCTGCGATAAAATACAATTCCACGTCTTCTTTCCAATATGGAGGATTTTATTTAATTTTCTTGTGTAATTTCTCTGGAAGATACCTTCAGTTTCATGGTGAATAGAGTGGTAGAGTAGATATTCTTGCCTTGTTCCCAAATGTCTAGATAAAACACCCAGTATTTTACCATTATGTGTTAGCTATAGGTTTTTCTTTGATTCCCTTTAGAAGATCTAGGAAGTTTCCTTGTATTCCCAGTTTCCAAAGAGCTTAGTTGTGAATTAGTGTTAAATTTGTCACATGTTCTTCTGTATCTATTGAAAGGATCTTCTCTTTTCTTTATTTTATTATTTTGTGTATTGCACCGATTAATTTTTGGACGTTAAGTCGGTGTTGCATTTATGAAATAATCCCATTTGGCCGTGGTGTACAATCATTTTTATATGTTACTGGATTCAGTTTGCTAATTTTTTGTAGGATTTTGTGCGTGTATTTACCAGGGATATTCATGCATTATCTTCTTTTCTTGTATTGGTTTTGTCTGGCTTTAGGATCAGGGTAATACTGCTGTTGTACAATGAATTAGAAAGTGTTCCCAGTAGTGTTCTTCTGTTTTCCAGAAAGGCTTGTGAAGAATTGGTATTAATTGTTCCTTAAAGTTAGTAGAAGTTACCAGTTAAGGTATGTGCTCTAGGCTTCTCTTTGTGGAAAGATTTTTAATTAAATGAATCATTTTACTTGCTATATGTGTATTCACAGATTCTATTTTTTCTTGGGTATACTTTGATAATTTGTGCCTATCTTGTTATTTATTTGGAATTTGTGGTATTCCATGTTTTTAGATTTTCTAGGCAGTTAACATTGACGATTCAGGAAGTTTAATGTAGAAGAATGAGGTTTGGTGTCCTCAATGAATGAGCAAAAGTTTCTTCTGTTGTAGGATGGAGAATATAACTATAAATTCTTTGCTTTACACTCATATTCATTGAGAGAGTCACGTGAGTTATTCAATCTAATGGAAATTAGTGAAGCATGCCATTTGAGTTTGTATTTTATCCAGATAGTATACTGAGAATACCTCCTCTTTTTCATCAATATTTAGATAGAACAGAAGAACAAATGGGAATTTGATGAATCAGAGAGGTAAGTACTTATTTAGTCCATGCAATGTAGTAGTCACTGTTATAATTCATTTACACATATAGATTAAATAGCTAATAGTTTAAAGAGTATGACACACCAATTCACAGACAGTGACACGTTGACACATAATCATATTAGGTGATATTAAAACCATTACAGAAATAAAATGTTTTGGTCTACGACACGTAAATGAACATAAAGAATGTTAAGTAACATTATTAGAAAGTTTGACTAATTAGGCATAATGACAGATGGACAACATTATTCACCAATAAACATGAGATACACATTATTTTGTAATACAAGAGAAAATTATTTAAAATGGTAAGATTTTAGACCTAAAAGTCTCACTAACTTCATGAAAGCCAAAACCAAAGAGGTTGTATTTTCTAGGCACTGTGAAATTTTAGAAACTGAATTAATGTGTAAGCAAACAGTAATATCTAGCCTCATGCTGATTTCATTTAAAACCCTTTTAATTAACTTCTTGATTAAATGGAAAAGGCAAACAGATTATTTTTACAGAGTTAGGTACATGCTAAGGAGGTGGCATGGTGATTGAAGCCAAGAGACCTGAGCTCAGGTAAATAATTCTACCCTATTAGCTTACGCTCTATAAACACAGCAATTCTGGCCATACGCCGGTACTGTTCACTGCAGTGGAGTATATCGTTTCAGAAATTTGCATAACATGGAATAAATTGTTATGCATTAAAAATAATCATTCTCTACAATTTATTGTTAACATATGGTATATTGGGGGGGAGGAATGTTCTAAATAAAGAAATTTGCAATATATTGTGAGATGCTGTTGTCTCCCGGAAAATACATATGTCAAATATTTTACACATGTGGATATTTGTGCTTATGGGAAAAATGTATTTCAAAAGTTTTTAATACAAATAAGTAAAAACCCACGAGAAATCCACATGTTGTATAAGCCATATATTTAAAATAGTAGAATAATTATATAAAATAAGATAGATAAAAATTTTAATATTTTCTGTTTTCACCTCATAGGACAGGGGCTTACCCCTTCTAATCTATGTCCCTCATTTTGTAAGTGACTACCACATACTATAAAGGAATCGATCTTTCGGGTCATCAAATGATAACTTTATGT
The DNA here is from genome assembly GCF_027409185.1 of Cynocephalus volans. Lineage (NCBI taxonomy): Eukaryota > Metazoa > Chordata > Mammalia > Dermoptera > Cynocephalidae > Cynocephalus > Cynocephalus volans. The sequence goes on from NC_084461.1 coordinate 206,841,288, forward strand.
TTCCCGTGGACTAGTGTAGACAGCAAAAGTATATATTTCTATATAATTGCAAAAAGTGCAATCTGGTCTTTAACAGAAGACAGATCCGAGAAATTGGGAGGGGATAACAAGGGTGGGAATGATGTAAAAGGGGCATGTATAAACTTGTGAGTTTATACATGTATATCCATGATGGATAGATTCATTTTCTTGATTGTGATCACAGATTTATTTTACTATCAAAAAATATTAAATTGTGCACGTTAAATATGTGCAGCTGATTGATGTCAATTACACCTTACTAAGTCCATGATAAATATATTTGAATTTCTGTATTATGACCAAAAAGATTCTTTGCCATCTGGATCCAAATATACTTACTTCTCCAGGCACTCCAATGCCATTAGATTACTGGAGATGGTCACCTGGTAAGTTTGGCCATCCCTTCAACACTATGTGCTATGTACTGATCCTGAGTATTTGCACACTGTGCTACCTCTTACAAGAACTGTGCTTCTCCTCTAGAAACGCCTGGTCCTTCATTTGTCCTACAGCAGGACCCCACTCTCCATTGAGACCCACATCACAGTCGCCTCTTTCCCTGGCCACAGTGGAAGATGCTGCTCAGGTCTTTGCTCCCACAGCCCTCTGCAATTTCAGTCTCAATGTGCACTGGTCATAATTTCCACAACTCTTCCAATTAGTACATCAGGAATCCCTTATTGGAAAAGACTGGTTACTAATATTACACTGAGGCACTAGGGTGTGTGGGCTATAGATGTTTGTGGACTAATGGTGACCAGACATCAGGCCTGTTCCTTTCAAATGTTTTCCACCCAAAGAATGAAGTTTGATTAGTGAGCAGCAGGTGGCACTGTGGTTCTTTCCCAGCATCTGCACAGTGGATGTCACTGCCCTGTAATCCCCCAACCTCTCCAGGGCTGGGGTGTTGGCACCTGCGTTTGCTGGTGGAGACTCAGCAGCTGTGTCCTCTCTGGGCTGGGCAGAGTCTCCTGTTCACAGGTCTGTGGTGAAGTGGATCCCAAAATGTAAATGTTTTACCCCCACATTTGTTTTAATTTTGCAGCTGGAATGTGCTTGTTTGAAAAGGACCCCTAAGGGTTGCTTAAACAGTAGTCTGCTTCTTGGGTTTCTGTGGCTCTGCTGCTTGATTGAGCCACCTAAATTCGCAGAAACTGCTTTTCAAAGATATGTTTAGAGATTGAAAGGAACAGCACCTATTTAACCACACATTTCCTGGCTCTGTAACCTGGCCTAGTGAAGCCCCTGAACTGTTTTATGAAGCGCCCCTGCTTGTGTAACTTTGCTTAGATACAGAAAGGGCCAATAAAAGGTTTGCTTGCCTGCTCGAGAAAAGTATATAACCACAGCTCTCCCTGCAGCCAGGGTCCCAGGATCTCAGGACATGAGTCCACCTGGGTCCCGCTAGTGTTCCTGTCCCACTAGCGTAATAAACTTACTGACTCTCCATCTCTCCAAGTGACTGGAATTATTTCCTCGCTGAGTTCTTTCCATAGAGTGGAAGGGCCCAGGAGCAGTGTCCTCCCTGATACTTCCCATGGGGCCAACTCTTGAATCTCACCAGCAGCCCTCTTTGCCTAAAGCTCAGCCTTCAGCTGGGCTCAGAGTGGAGCAGAGGTCATCAGTAGGGGAAACACATTTGTGTGCACAGCCCCTCCTCTTTCAGGCCACGGGAGAAGATAAGAAAGGCCTGGGCCACCCAGCCCTGCTCTGGGGCCTCAAGAGACTGAATCCACCATGGCCTGGAGGCCTCTCCTCCTTGTGCTCCTCTCTCACAGCACTGATAGGGACAGGCCTCATAGACCTGGGACAGCTCCTGAGTGGGTGTCATCCTCACTGGCACAGACCCCTAAAAAGCTTTGCCCCGTTGCCTACCCCATCACCCATGAGTGTCTGTGTCTGCAGGTTCCCTCGCGCAGCCTGTGCTGACTCAGCTGCCCTCCCTCTCTGCATCTCTGGGAGCATCTGCCAGACTCATCTGCACCCTGAGCAGTGACATCGGTGTTGGTGAGTCCTGATTAGGCTGGTTCCAGCAGAAGCCAGGGAGCCCTCCTAGGCATATCCTGAGTTTCAAGTCAGACTCAGACAAGCAGGAGGGCTCTGGGGTCCCCAGCCGCTTCTCTGGATCCAAAGATACCTCAACAAATGCAGGTGTTCTGCACATCTCTGGGCCGCAGCCTGAAGATGAGGCTGATTATTACTGTTGTACATGGCACAGCAGTTCTACGGCTTACACAGTGCTCAGGACCCACAGAGGAATGAACGCAGACCTCCCTTCTTTTCTCCTGGCCTGGTGTGGTCAGCCGTGGTGGTGGCTCTGACCAAGTTCAGTTCAGGGAGTGACTTCTCTTCTCACTTCATCAGTCATGATTTCCTCAGATTGCTTAATCTCAAAATATCATATTTTCCCCTTCTTCCTGGTCTGATACATTACTCTCCTGTTTACGTTTGAGGTCAACATCAGCTCAGGTTTTGGCTTGTGCTCTCACTTGTGCTACTAAAACCAGAGGGCTTAATGCTGTCTTGTCAGACTATCTTTATGGGTTGAATAAAAATACTATGTTTATTATTGGTCTCCCTATGCAAACAAAACAGCTATGTCCCCAGCAGCAAAAATATGCCTCCAGGTTACTGAGTGGGTTAACAAGGACAGCCATCCCCATTAGGCATGGCTGTCAGACCCACCATGGGATCACATCCTCCAGTTTAACCCCATCACTTTGAACACTTTTCCCTCTCTGGTTTTTTGGTGGGGACGGTATTAAGTACCAAGTACCAGATGTTTTGAACCAAGACATTATAAACCCAACATCCTTGAAATCCATGGATCTCTCAGCAAGTAAAATTGATCAGGGTCCAATGAGGGTGGGATAACAGGTCATGAGATTCCATAGGTCAAGATTGAGGGGGAACTTCTGAAAAGGGGGGGATGTCCACATATAGTAATGTTCTTTTTCTATCAATCCTCATATTGAGAAAAATTATAAAACTAGACTAAAAATATCTCAAATATATTATTTATTTAAATACAGATCATTATTGCCAGGAGGACATTCAAGGGCAAATTACAAATAAGAGAAACAAGAAAGGGGAGAAAACACTTTTTCCATGACAGCATTATATTCTCATGGAAAAGACAGAAATCAAACGCCAAGGCCTGTACAGTGAGGGCTGGGGAAACCTAACAGGAGACCCTCTCAATGACAACCACCACCACCGAAAAAGTCAACGTGTAAGAATAATCCATGTGGAATTATTTCAAGTTTTAAACCACCTGGGGACTCTGAAAACATTAAGCCATAAACTTGGTTCAAGATGGTAACAGTCTGGTAATGACTGAAGGCAACTGGCAGAAGCAAACTCAAATAAATGCCAGGTAATCATGAAATATCCAGTGACATAAGCATTGTACAATGCACCCTGTAACTAGCTGTCTGGAGGCCATTCTTGACCTGAAAGAAATGTCTGAGCCCCAAACACCACAGAGGGAACCTACTCATTCTACTGTCCTGAATAGTGAAATCAGAGAGGTCCATCTGCTATAATCAGGACACCCTTCCAGGAGAGCTGGGCAGTGCCAGAGGGGCTGAGGACACAGGATCTCACAGGGTTTTGGGCCAGATCACATACAAAAATCCTCTACTGACTCTCACATACTTGGACAAGCAGTATCCTCACTGGAGTGTGACCTTTCTGCACCTGAGCCCCAGGAGCTACAGGAGCACTGGGCTCTGACTGACACCCTTGCTCCCTATTTCATCCTCCACCCTCATGGAGTCATTGTCTAAACCTGATATCCAGGCAGACAATGAGGAATGGACAGTCACATGGCAGGAACAAATTTGCATGAAGGAATTTGGCCAAGAAAACAGAGATTAAGAGACATTTGGAAAATAGGTATCTCAATTGCAAAAAGAAGTCAATCTACAATCAGAGCTCTGGGGCCATCTCTACCATGGCCTGGATTCCTCTCTCCTTCACCTTCCTCAGTCATCAGACAAGAAGATTTTATTAGGGACCATCAAAGGACACTGGGAGTGCATTTGCACCTTCTCCTCCTGGCATCTCTGCACAGGTGGTCAACCACCACTTTCTTTCTGATGTCTTCTCTCATCACTTCTGGGGACTGTGTAACTCTGCCATACATAGTATCCTTAGTGTCTGGGGCTCTGTATACAACAAAATAATTTTAGATACATAGACATAGATAGATAGATTGATGCAGGTCGAACGTTTGTCCCCTCCAAAGCTCATGTGGAAGATTGACCCCCAGTGTGGCAGTGTTGAAAGGTGAGACCTTTAAGAGATGATTGGATCATGACAACTATGCTCTCAGAAATGGATTAATGCATTCATGGAGTAATGGGTTAATGGTTGAATGGGTTATTATGGGTATGGACTGGTGGCTTTATAAGGAGAGCATGAGAGTATATTAATAAGCACTCTTGCTGTTCTCACCATGTGATACCCTGGGCGCCATGAGACCCTCTAGAGTTTCCACCAAGAAGAAATCCCTCAGCGTGGACTTCCTAGCCTCCAACATTGTAAGAAAGAAATGTTCTTTTCTTACAAATTACAGTTTCAGTTATTCTGTTTTTATATATATATGTATACACACACACACACACACGCAAGATCTTCAAAAAGTTCATAGGAAGACGTATTATTTTTTAATTTTATTTTTTCATAAAATTTTGAAGTACCCTTGTGTGTGTATTTAATTATATATTTAATCAGTTCATTTACATATATTTAATTAGCAAACATATTTTATGAATCAAAATCCAAGACAGAAGGAGGATTCCAGCAAACATGAAAGAAACCTTTTTAAGACATGAAATAGAGGACATGGAGCCCATACTCATTTTCTTATCCTAAGAAAATCGTGACACTCAATCCAACAAGGATAGCATCAGATTTGAAAATAATATGACAAATTTGCTTATGAACATAGATGCAACAATCCCTCATCAGATCATGTCAGATCTCTGACCACTAGGGAGGCTTCAGGCTGAGGACAGGATCTTTGAGAGGACTGTGGGGGAGGATGGACATGGGCTTTGGAGGGACAACAGGTGTGTTAGTCCCTTTCTCTTGCTTTTAATAGAACGCCTGAACTTGTAATGTGTAAGAAAACAAAGAGTATTGTTATAGTTTCAGAGGTTGGGAAGTCCAAAGTCCAGGGAACACATGTGTGACGGCCTTGGTGGTGGTGGCTCTGCACAGCATTGGAGGGTATCACATGGCCAGAATGGCTGAGTGAGAGAGCTAAACTTCTCAGTTGCTCTCCTTTTAGAGCCATCAGAACCAAGACCATTACTCCATGAACTGATCAGTCCATTCGGGAGGGTAAAGTACTCACAATTCTCTGTCCAGTTGTTCATTGCCATGTGCCTCATCCAGTCTCTCAGGTTGTATCCCTGTGTCCAGAGTGACTCCTCCAAGACTGTTCTTCCTCTCCCCCTCTCTGCCTGCAGTAATGAGGGGAGGGAGCTCCACTCCAAGTACAGGTAATTCACACCCCTGATACCCATGAGAATCTTCTTCAAACACCATTAGCAGACATATCCTCATTCATTAACTTGACCAGGAAGACAAAATTATTATTTCATTTAACATTGATATGGCAGCATCACCTGGGAGCTTGTTAGAAATGCAATTTCCCATCCCAGACCTACTAAGTAAGTAACAAGTGTTGACATCCCAGAATCTGTGTTTTCGCAAGCTCTCTATGAGATTTTTTTTAATCATTTAAGTCTAAGAATAAACCCTACTTGTACTATTGAAAAATTATTTTGGGAAATTTCGATTTTAAAATGTAGTCTGGGTAACATTATATACTGAAAGAACTCTCAAATTACCATTTAAAAATTCAGGAACATTCAGAAACATTTTTAAAATGGCAAGCCATCCCTGCAAAATATGACTTGATTTCACACAACAGAAATTGGGATATGTTATCTAAGAGTAAATTTAGTGGCCCATATAAATATTTAAGTTATTGAAAACCATTCTATATAGAATTGGCTTCCAGAAATACTCCTAACTCCACTGAGCTGAATCACTTGGTGCTGGGGGGAAGGAGGCTGCATCAGTACTCAGGTGTCCCCAGCACTGGGCTGTAGAGAGGTATGGAGACAAAGTGTGCCATGTCAGTGTGATTTTCCTGCTCTCTCTAGAAAAAATGATATTAGAAATATTTTATGTAGAGGCAAGTTGAAGGAAGAGAAATATTATATACGTATACATATTTGTGTATATTTTATTTTTCCATAACGTTCCTTGTATTTACATTTTATACTCTCTATTTTCTATATATGTTATCTTATTTTAAATACATAATATATTTTTTTACAGGAAAAAAAAAAAAGGATCTTATGAGTCCAGGCTGAAATTTACCCCACCATAATGTAAAAACAAAAACTGAGGAAGATTCAAGTCTGTTGATTTGTACAGTAGTACAATTAGGCTTTATTCTCAGACATAACTGATAAGAAAAATCTCATAGAGAGCCTGCGAAAACACAGAAAGACAAACTGAGGACCATTTCTAATAACTGAATATTCAGCAAGTAAAAATATGGTCTTTCTGTGATACCTAATTTCATGTATCAACTTGACTGGAATAAGAAATGCCCAGGTGGCTGGTAAAACATTATTTCTGGGTGTATGTGTGAGGGTATTTCCAGAACAGATGAACATCTGAATCAGTAGGCTGAGTAAAGAAGTTACTCTCACCAAGGCAGGTGGGCATTATCCAGTCCATTAAAGGCATGGATAGAACAAAAAGGAAGAGAAAGGGTGAATTCACTCTGTTTGATCTGGAACAGGCATATTCTCCTGCACTCAGACATTTGTGCTTTTGGTTCTCCGTCTTTTGGGTTTGGAGCAGAACTATACCATCAGCATTCCTGGGCTCCAGCATGCAGATGGTACGTCATGGGACTTCTCAGCCTCCATAACTTCACAAGCCAATTTCTCATGATAAATCTCTCTATATTCATATATCTATATATCTACACGTCAGTTCTACTGGTTCTCCTTCCCTGGAGAACCCTAAGTAATATAATAATTAAATTTAAATTTGAGATAAAGAAGTAACTTTTTTGTATAAGGATACAATATTTGCATACTTGCCTTCAGTATTTGCCTTGATTAATTGGGGCATATGTATAATAAAATTTTTATCTGAAATTCATGTTAACTGGGTATCCTGTATTATATCTGGCAACTCCAAATAGAAACACAGCCCTATAGACGCCATGATTTTAGCCCAGTGAGACCCATTTTGGTCTTCTAACCTCTAGAACTTAAGATAATAACAAACATCTGTGTGATTGTGTTTGCATACATTTGTGGTAATTTGTTTCAAAGACAATAGAAAACTAAGACTAGTCTATTGTATTTTCACATGAGTACGTTTATTAGAAACAGCTTAATGTGAATGGAGTCCTTTCTCATTTTGGCTGGAAACTGACATTTCTTAAAAGTGCTAATAGGATTCTATCATGTTTTCCAAGCACATGTTATAGGATATAAATCAAAATAACAAAACCACTGAAAAGGTGAAATAGACTTAAAAATATTTCTCAATTGTTTGGCTTGGTGACTTTTTTCTCATTAGGATGAAATTTACTTCACTTCAGCTGTACAAACACCACTGAGTAGCTTTGGTATCTCATCACCTTTCTGGATTCTGAATACCAAACTAGATAAAAGCAGAACAGTGAAGAAAAGCTTTCCAGCGAGGAAAGCCCAGGTAGTCTAAGCGTACACGTAACAGGAACCATATCCAGGGATGATTGTGGAAGATGTGTATTTGTATTTATAAAAATTATTTGGCATATAAAACAATGCTGATATGAATTTTTAAGAATATGTAACAGTTACTCAGGTCAGTCGAGAATAATTGGGTGAAATAAAGATGATAATGGACAATTTTGACTACTGAAGAAAGATCATTTTTGTTGTCAGACCCACTCTGTTTTGTTTTTAGACAAATCCAGTTATATATTTCCTCCTTGCCATGAGAACGCACATTTTGCGCTTGTGTTGCTTTAGTAAGCATGTGGTTTCCAAGCTGGCATTGGAATCTTGGTCAATATCTTCCTCCTTCTCCCTCACATCTTCACACTCCTTCACACTCCTTCACACTCACAGGCCCACAGACCGTCACTTGTCCTCATCCACGTAGTGATGGTCCTTCCAGTAGAGTTTCTGGTGTCCCTAGACCTGTGTGACTCACCGAATTTTTGGAATAACCTCAAATGTAAGGTGCTTTTGTACACAAACAGGGTGATGAGGGACCTCTCCATCTGCACCACCTGCCTGCTGAGCATGTTCTAGGCCATCACCATCAGCCCCAGCACCTCCTGTTTGGTGAAGTTTAAACATAAATACACTAAATACATAATCCATGTTTTCTTTTGTGATGGTTCCTCAGTTTGTCTTTCTGCAATATCCTGATTGTCTACACTGTGGCTTCTCCCAGTGTGATGCAGACCAGGATCTAGCATATTAGTGGACACTGGTCACCTCACTTTCCCCCAATGAGCTCCATCATCAGGGGTAGGAGATTCACAGTGACAACATCCGGGGATGTCTGTTTCGTAGGAATCATGCTGCTCTCAAGTACATAATGGTGATTCTCTTGTCCACACATCAGAAGGGACCCCAGCACCTTCACAGCACCAGCCTCTCCCCGGAGCCTCCCCAGAAAAAAGGGCCACCCAGGCCATCCCGCTGCTGCTGGTGTCTTTGTGGTCAAGCACTGGGTGGACTGCATCTTCTCATCCTCCTCAGCCATGCTAGGGACACATGACCCAGCCTTCCTGTGTCTCCAGATTCTAGTGGTCGATGTCTATGCTGTTGTCAGTTCTTTGTTGCTTACGAGTTCTGATAAAAGGATAATAAATAATTTGCAAAATATACTGTGGATGTACTTTCAATTATAAAAAGATGGTAATGAAAATGTTTGTCGAAATAATGGATTCTTCTGACATCATATAAATTATTCAATTAGAGCAGGATGCTATCTGATTAATTAAATTGTATAAAACCACATTTTTGTTATATCTAACCACTTTGTCACTTATGATGCCAAGGATTTATAGGTCCATTAATTCAAAGTTCACCATGATTTGACATTCCAAATGCCCACAAATGTCTTACTCTTTAATTTTCAGTTTTGTCCTTCACACACAAAAAACTTTTCTTTCTACTTAAAATGTCCTCTTTAGAAGTTCCAATTGGTAATCAAATCTTCCCTTGCTTATTTTTATTTTTAATTTTATTAAGTAAGGCTAGTTAAGTATTTGAGCCTAGTTTGGATAAAAATTTTTACCAGCAATGATAATTTTGTTTTTCTTTGTTTTCTTGCTTCTGTAAAGTTTTATGCTTTTTCTCCTTTTTGATTTTATGCAGTTTGACTGTTTCTGTTTGAGTATTTCCCTTTATTTATCACTTTTGTGATAGAATGCAATGCTGAATTACATCTTATGTCTGCGATTTTTTGTTTTAGTTATTTAGAAATCATTTTATTGGTTTTTTATCTTTCATAATTTATAAATTATCTAATTCTTGTAATCAAAATAGATGAGTTTTATTCCTTCTCATTCTATTTATCATATGTCTATATTTGTACTTTTTATTTAATTGTCATGCAGTAATGCATTTTGGCAGCACAGTCTTTCATTTAAGTAATCCTTTCATCAACTTTCTTTAATGTTTTCCTGTGCATCATATATTAACTTTATTATGTTATTCAAATGTATAAATTTTATTTGGATCTTTTCCAAATATGATTTATAAAGTCCGTACTTTCTTGCTCTTTACACATTATTTTGATTTCTCATTTTTCCCTTTGTATTAATTTAAAAAATAATCCCAACATCTGAACTTTGGGGTGTTGTTTTGCCTGCCACGGATTTGTCACCCCTTTTCCCCTGGGTGATGCAGCCACCAAAGATTACTCAAAGCCCATCTCTTTTGAGCAGTGAGAAGCCCCAGAAAGGGGTTAATCTCCCAGAACCCTCAAGATAGAGGCATTCCTTCCATTTGGGAAATTAACCACGAATTGGGGTTATTTTCCTGCATTTATTCTCCAGACCAAGAAGTCACAGGAAGAGACATAGGTAGGGTCTTGCTAAGTACAGTTTTACAAGTTTTACAATAGAAGCTGGTAACATTCAGTAAAAACAAGTCAGATGACATTCTGGTAGGCAATTAAGTGATGCACTAACAAAGGCTTGATTTAGCTGACATTCCTTTTCAGCAGCTTTTTAGTAACTTTACATATCAATTAGTAATTTGTCTGTCTTAGAACCAGCAGCCTTGCTGTGTTAGGATTCTTATCTTGCAACAGAGATTCAATAGCCTGGGGGAAGTTTCCTGTCCTTTGCAAGGTCAATATTTGAAACTGCAAGGCTTTGGAAAACCAGGCCCTCTGAGGTACATTTGCTTTATGAATCCTCTACATTGGGGGATATCTAATTTCTATGAACTTCCATTCTGGTGACTTATTTCCTGTGTGATTCATAATTTCTAATTTGATTCTCACATTTGAGATACCTTAATGCCTGGGAAGTCTCCAGTTTGTATATTTCTTGTGTATTCTGATTGACCTGAGGGCCTCATGGTCTGAGAATCACAGAATAATCCAGTGTCCTATGGGCAGCACTTGACTCTCAGTTTGATTACTCTTCTAGGTCCTTCTCTTGACTTACTTTTGTTCCTGGAAAGTTTCCATATCCATATTTTCCTTCCAACTCTACTGGGCTTTTGAAGGATTCTTAAAACTTCCTGAGTATCTTTAGATGTTGTGAAACTCAAAAGCTTTTGCACAGCAAAGGAAACAGTCAACAGAGTGAAATGACAACCTACAGAGTGGGAGAAACTTTTTGCTAACTATGCATCCAAAACAGGATTAATATCCGGAATATACAAGGAACTCAAGCAATTACACAGTTAAAAAAAAAAAAAATCCCAAATAACCCAATTCAAAACTATTCAAAGGAGCTGAGTAGTCATTTTTCAAAGGAGACATACAAATGGCCAACAGGTACATGAATAAATGCTCAACATCACTAGTCATCAGGGAAATGCAAATTAAAACTACATTGAGATATTGCCTCATCCCAGTTAGACTGGCTATCATCAAAAAGAGAATAACAAATGCTGACGAGGGGGTGGAGAGAAGGGAACACTCCTGCACTGCTGGTGGGACTGTAAATTGGTACAACCACTATGGAAAACAGTAATGGAGGTTTCTCAAACAACTATAGACAGATCTTCCATACGATCCAGCAATCCCACTTCTTGGGATATACCCAAAGGAATGGAAGTCATCATGTCAAAGGGATACCTGAATTCCCATGTTCATTGCAGCACTGTTTACAATAGCTGAGATATGGAACCAACCTAAATGTCCATCAATGGATGATTGGATAAGGAAAATGTGGTATATATACACCATGGAATACTACTCTGCCATAAGAAACAATGAAATTCTCCCACTTGCAACAACATGAATGAGCTTGGAAAAACTTATGTTGAGTGAAATAAGCAAAGCACAGAGGGATAAATGCTGCATGTACTCACTCGTAAGTGGGAGCTAAAAGAGAAAGAAGGAAGGAAAAAAAGACCACAGTGGTGTGTTGAACTTACAAAGGGAGAGAACATACCTAGGGATACAATGTGGGGTGGGGCAAAAGGAGATGGGGAGGGAGGTTGGCGATAATTGGGTGCAGAACACAGGGTATAATCACAATTTGTGATAATGGGCATGCTGCCAGTATGGATCTGGCCATCACATCTTGGGCACAAGGGATGACAGTCAATGAATTAAGTCTGCAGCCCCCACTGTCTTGGTGACTATCAATCTGAGCTACTGTCTGTGCAGCCTGCCTGTGCATGGGCAGTGGCTGCAACAGCACTGAGTGTGCACCGTCCCTGCTCATTCCTTCTCATCAAAGTTCAGTTTCTGCTCTACAAATTCCACATCAATCCATAAACACTGCTGTGACAGGGGTCAGAGTCCCATGTCCTCATAGAGAGACCCCTCTGTAGCCACAGCCTGGAGACTTCTTTTCCAGGTCTCTCTCTGAGGATCACCCAGGCCTTCTCTCCCTCTGTCACCAAATGTTTACTCTACTAACCCAATGACTCTTCCAGTAGTGATCCCCAACAGCCCAGTGATCCTCTCTGCATGAATCTTATGGAAATCTAATCATATAATCCCACCTTACTTTTTTCTAAAACATTTCTGATTCTATATTGCTAATATTTGAAATCTGATTTTGACTTCTAAATTCACAAGGTGTTTGTTATTTTGTTTGTTTTGTCATTTCCTTTTCCTGTAACATCTACTGCTGGGTAGAATATCAAGATGCTCGTGATCTGATAACAGGAGTCTGGGTGTGTTTACTCTACAAATACTCTGGAATGGCATGCACAAGATTGGCATTATTTCTATTTAATACCTGATAGAAATCTGAGGAAGTCACTGCATCCTATTTACATTGTAGGACAATTTATTTTTTGTATTTCTTATGTTTTACTTGTTTTTGTCAATGGTCACTTTATGTATTTTAAAATGCACATCATATGGCTTCTTTTAAATATGAGCATGTGTTTCCAACATACAGAGCAATACAAAAAATGTCTGAAGTGCCGTGGCAGCCTCTCCTTTACTTCCCAGTCAATAGCCCCCAGTAAGTACCCACTGCTCTAACTGTGACCACCATATTTTAGATGTATTTGTTTCTCAGTGTTAAATAAATAATAACATACAATATAAAATCCATTGTGTCCATCAGAATATTGTCTGTTTACTATGTGAAATTCAGCCCTGTTGCTTTGTGTTGTAAAAGTTTGTTATTTTGAATTGCTGTGTCAGTATGGGACATTGTAAACGTATAGCACCAAAATTTACTCTTTCCACATTTCAAATACACTGTCATTTTCCACAGTGGTTGCTCAGAATGAGGCTGCAATGAATGGTTCTGTGTAAGTCTCAAGGTTGACATAAGCATTTCTGTCTCTTTCACATATCTTGGATACAGGTGGCAGGAGTGAGGTGGCTAAGTCATGGGTACAGATAAGTACAATACAAGCTGGAAAACCATTTACCAAAGTGGCTGAAACAATGTACATTCCCACGGGAACATGTGACAATTCCAGTTCCTTCACATTCTCACCAACCCTTGGTAATGTTAACCCCGATACTGTGTCCATTCTTGTGGGTGCATGAATACGATGTGGTGATTTCAATAGCTTTTTACTAATCAATAGTAGTGTTGATTGCATTTTTATATACTTGAAATACTGACCTAGCTTGGGATTTTATAATTTATACTATACAGTAGTGAGGGCATGGTGAATTATCTATTTCTCTCAGCAACTCTGGATCCTTCTGAGAACTCCAGCTTGCTCTCATAAAGAGATGCAGATCTCCCAGTGGAGACCCACATCCTTGTTTGTAGCGACCTTTTTTTCCTGTCTCAGAGCCTCCCATGTTACTTAGAGACAACCATGACACTGCTTTAAGGGTGACCCCATATTCCTCAGAGAAGAGTTACATCTCTAGTCTTAGAACACCCAACAGCCTTCAAAGGACCCCACACATTCTTGCTTAACTGGGCTATCAGGTATAAACAAAAGCCCTTATTATGTTATAAAATTTAACCTATCAAAACCTTACATGATTAAATTTGTTATCACAAGGTTTTGCCATCTTTTAGCAAAGACTATAGCATCATTGACCAAGTAGCAACAGAAGACAGCACATAAAGGACAAACTAGGTAAAATTTGAATTAAAAATGAGCAGTCTGATTCACTAATCTCACCACAGTCTTTTGGATTCAGCTGACCCATGCAACCCTTTGTTGCCTTTACTCCATCAACCCCCTGTATAATTGTATTCCACAAAGCATATAACATAAACATTGTATAGGGGACCCAAATGATGTGTTTTAGCTCTTTACCTAATTGTCTTTATAGCTCATCCATAGGTTCAGATTGTATGCCTTTTCAAATGATTTTTTTAACCACTGCTACACTATCATCTGCTGTACAGGATTTTGCATCTGATTTTTTAAAACTCTTTATATTAAAAGACTATAATTAATATGAGGTACAATATTCTCCTTAAATATAAGATTATTTCATCATTAATATTATGTTGTAAAGATAATCAATTATTGAAAATTTGTGAATAATAAAACCCACGCTCACTTTTCAATGTTACGTGTGTAAATCCATTGAGGCTATAGGCTCCCTGTGCTTGCACCTAGCTGCTGGCATCGGGTCAGTCCATTAAGCAGGGAGGCTCTGTGTGAGCACTGAGGTTCTCCCACCCAGCTTTACAAGAAGGTTGCAACAAGGATGATGGACACCAGGCTAATAATCAAGTGGTAATTTGTGTTCTAATGGTCACTATCCTTGAAGGTATAGCTACTAGGGCTCATGGTAAAAAAACATTGTCCACCACTCTAAAGCATCTCCCCAATTCTTACTGGAATTTGGGCCAAGAAGTGTACGTGTTGAGAAGAGAACCAGCTGCGTGACATATTTCCGCCAGGTTGTATATTACATGGTGCCTTCTGTCTGTCAGCATTTGTGATCTGACCAGGAGCATGTAGGAAATGTCTTTTCATACTAACGACTATGTGACAATCTGCAGCAAGATGCATAGGTAGCTATCCTGGGTTATGTGACCACTGAGGCTATCTTTCTTACATAATGGATGAGTTTTGGAATTGCTGTAGGATCGGGTTATTCCAGGCATATACTGGAAAGCTGGATCTCACTTGCGTGGTGACTAATGATCCCTTGGCTGGGTGATGATGGGAGGTTGTAGTTCTGCGCATCAACACCAGGACCGCATGCCTGGGTACACTTGGCTCTTCTATCTAGAAGGTAGTGAGTTTTGGCACATTGATCTTTGTGGCTTAGTATCTCCATCTGTGAAGTTGGTATAGTAAACTAGCCCACCATACATGACTGTGACAAGATTTGAATAGTTAATTTAGGTAAAGTATATAGTCTATTTTTTTAAATTGAGGAAGTTGCCACTGAGATTTCTGCTGGGTAACCAGGATATTTTTCTAGGGAAACACACATAGAAACACATTTACAATCACACCAAACAGGCTTATACATAAACACACTGATGCACAAACCCATACCACCTAAAGGAGACACTGGAGTTTCCAGAGACTGTAGACACATGGCCAGAGTTTGCTACCTTGAAAACCAGTTTTTTAAACTACAGCCCAATCCTCATTCCCACCAGGTGGCTGGGATCCTGATACCTCTGCAGACAAAAGCCAGCAAGTCAGCTCAACATATTTTGTACATTTCTCTTTTTTTAGCCAGTGGGTGATTCAAGATACATACCCTTTCTTTTTTGGCTTGAGGCCACCTGCAATTAGAAAAAAGAAAACACTGTGAAGACTAGATAATGTGTGCTATTTGCTCAGGCCTTTGTGCTTTTGGTGACTCTGAGTAATCAAGGTGGGAGAGAATTCTTAAGTCAAAGGCCCCAAAAGGCATACTAGGTGTCACCTATGGAAAACACAGGAGCTTTCCTTGGAGGTATATTAGTCAAGTCAATTTTTAAGCAGCAATTACAAAATTGTTCATCTAGAATGGAAAACTTGTTACTAGGAAAAGGCCCCCTAACGTGCCATGTGTAACCTGACACCGCCAATGCTGCGTGCTTTCTTGAATGAGGTATCAGTTGGTAAGATTCTCCTCCACCACCCACCATGTAAACATTATCTAGCACCTACAATACACATGATCAGTTTTTTTCAAATCTGATATCAATTCAGAAGTAAAGCAACATTTCTACTTTAAACAAAGAATCGTGATTCTTACCGCAGGGATGGAGAGTATGCCCTCATTTGCCTTCTCTGGCGATATCTTTTTAACATGAACTCCTGGGGAAGGGAGAAGGACACAGAATAACTGTCAGTTTATTGGTGGTGCTGCTCACTGATTACTCAGGGAACTTTGCTTGATGTGCACCAAGGACTGGAACTTATGGGTGTGGTAGGAAGCAGGAGTTAAGCAGCTGCAGGACCATCCTGCTTAATGGAACAAGGAAGGCAAAGAGATGAGTGGGAAACAACTGAGGAATACAGTGCTGGCTTTCTGGGTGATGGCAAATTAACAGAGTCCTGTCACTCCTTCAGCCCATGTTGAAGCCCAGTAGAATTGCCACTGCTCTCCTGACCTCTACCAAGTCTACTTCAACCTGCACAGGTGCACATCTGCTGCTACTGCACTTATTGTCTCGTGGATAGGATTTTGCCTTTGATCTGTGCAAAATTTAATCAGGGAACTGGCTTTAACACTGGGCACAAGAGAGAATTGTATTTATTCACTGGTCCTTTGTTATAAAGTGATCAGTTACTAAATAGTAGAAAATGCTGAAATTCTAACTTTTAAAAATAACCACTATAAGTCATAATTTCCTTCCAGCCTTCCGATTCTGTGTCATGCATTTGTATTTGTTGTGTGAGCTGGCTGTCCATTTTCAGACTGGCCAACCCTCAGTGAGAGGGGCATAGCAGGGAGCAGGCCCCTGCTGAGCACTGAGGCTCTTTAACCCAGCTGTACGTGAGAGCTGCATGCAGGTGACACACCAGGCTAATAACAGAGTGTTCTCTGAGTCTTTACTTGTCGCTGTCTCCAGGTGTGTATCTCACAGGATTTCAGCCTAAGGATCATATTTATAATGCCATCAAATATCACTAAATGATCTCCCTATTATCAGCTTTAGGACAGGCGCTAACAAGTGACTCAGCACTGATAAGAGACTGACCAGTTCCCCCAAGTAGTGCCTCCTAACTCTCAGAATCTGCGAACTGTCCAAAAACATTGGGGCTTTCTATGTGCTTTCCATATAATGACTATGACAAAATATGTGACATTAATGTACTAATACATGTCTTGGGCTTTGTGACCACTGACACTACCATATAATATGGATTGCGTGAAGGATTTCCATATGCTCGGATAATTCAGGCATATATACAGATGATGAACATTCCTTGCATGGTGACCAGTGATCCCACAACTGAGAGATGAGTGCAGGTCAGTAGTTCAGAGCCTCAGCATCGGGGTCACATGCCTGCATTCCATGTTAGTTCTTCTACTTAGGAGCACATGAGCTTGGACACATTCATCTCTATGTCTTTTCCTTCACCCAGAAAACGGGGATAGTAAATAAACCAGGACATATGTCTGTGGCAAGTGTTGAATGATTCAATGTACGTTAAGTGTAAAATATAAATATTCATAAGGCTGGATTATTGGTGAAAGGTCCTGCCTTAGATCTCACAGCTTACCAAGACTCAGAGACTCATGCAAGCCCAGGATTCCAAATTCCCAGACCATTGTTCTTATTATGACATATAGCTGCTTGGCCTAAAATCAACCAGTTTATCCTAACACAGACCGAGTTTTGAAGGAGTCAGATAAAGATGTCAAAAACACTGTCTGTGTCTGCCTGAGGGCCCACTCAGTGGCCATTCTACAGAAAAGGGCGGCACTGTTCACCAGAATGATCCAGTTGCCTGAGCCATGGTCAACAGATACCTGCTCAAATGAGATGAACACTAGTTTACTGGGGGGAGCAGCATGATCTATTTAAAAGTCTGAATTCTAAAATCTGTGAAAAAAATAGCATGTTGGATTATTTTTCAAAAATATAAATGCCTTTAAACTTAGTTGCTACATCATGGAAATGATCGTGGCTGAGGTTTCGGAGAGTTGTGGATGAAGGGTCAGGAGAACTGAGTCACACAATACATGAACACAGCATTAACAGCACATTTTTTAAAGCTACAACTCTACATGCAAATTTATACAATTGTCACTGTATACAATTTTTATCTGGCTTTATATGTACATATGTTATCTACTTGTTTCTCAGATTAAATAAATCTCTGTTCTTGATTATTAGTCTCTACAAATTCGTCCTATTTATCTTTCTGTGTTGAAATAGTGGCTATTTACTGGGTAACTGAGGGAAAAAAAATCATTGCATTTGATTATGTTTACCTCTGGAAAGATTGACTAATCACCTATAATTGATGGCTTTGTAATTTTGAATAAACCCCAAACTGTGTTTTGGTTCATACACTGAAACTTAGACAGTACACATTCTCATGATCTATTTTTTTAAAACGAGTTATATGAATGAGAATGACATACCGAAAATTTCCTAAACTAAATACTCATTTTAGGAAATGGGGAGAGGAAAGGCATGTTAATAACAAAGATAGATACACTTTATTGTGTAAAATACCTCAAAACCATCTCCCCCATTTTGGATTCTATTCAAATTTCTGAAATTAATAAATGTACTAGATCTTTACTTATGTCAAACTGCATTAAAAAGTAATTTGTACTAATTTCCCCAAGGGAATACCTAATGATGGGGAGCTTTAGGGGTGCAGAATATAATAGAAAATGATATGTTTCTTATATGTAAATAAAGTTTAAAGGCAAACTGCTTGATAACTACTACGTATATAAATTGAAAAATAAAACTGAACTACAGAACACATTTATAACTGTATATGACAAAATACAGAGAAAAATATTTTAAATATTTTTAGACATATTAACTAGTCCATGTAAAAGGACAGCATTTGTGAGGCTAATATCTAACATACCTCTAATGCAGGAACACAGGTTCCCCATGATGAAGACAAAAAGCAAGAAATGTTCTACCTGCTATGAGCTTTGAGCAACTCAACACAGACAGTGGCAATCAGTTCCGAGGGCTGCACCTACATAATCACATCACCACGGCGACAGGGCATCACAGAACTTTCAGAGTGAGAGCACAGTCTGCTGTGTGAGGCCAACTGCTTCTATACAGACAATGGTTTTCACATGTACAATCATGTCATTTAAGAATAAATGTTTTATTTGAAAAAGTGATTCCAAAACCCACACATTGTTACTCCCTGTTTTTGAAAACAAATTATATTAGAGGAAATGTCATACCAACAAATAAAGTCAGTAGTGAATATCAAATTCAAAGGAACAAAGCTGACATGTTTAGGACAAAGATTCCATCATTGATTTAAAAACAATATCCCTGAGCTGGCTGGTTTGCTCAGTTGGTTAGAGAGCATGGTGGTAATAACACCAAGGTTCAGGTTCAATCCTTGTGCTGGCCAGCAAAATAAATAAATAAATACATAAATACATAAAATAACATAAAATAATAACATCCCCACCCATTTCTACCATTCCTGAATCACCAAATATCTCTAGAACCACTAATTAAACTTTGCCCTAGATTAGATAAAAGGCAGCATTAACAGATATTCAGTTATTAAAGTCCTATTTTTCTAAAGATATAACTATTAAACTATATTTTTATCATATAAATGTATATTACTCTCTACTTAGTTGCCTCTCAATCTCTAAATTCACTGAGAAATTTCCCTGTTATTGTGCATGTATATGAGTAAATACTGTAATCACTATATTTTAATTAGTTCATTCTTGTGCGGGGGGGGGTGAAAATTTTGGGAAAAAACATATAAGTAGAATTTCAAAGCATCTTCATAATGTTAAATTTAATGGGTATTCTGGCTCATAAATCAACACCCAATCCAATATATTCATATGATCTGCTCATGAAAACAAGCTACTGGAAGGAAATTAGTGACTAGCCCCCCAATAAGTGGAATGAGTAAAAATTTAGGATGAAGATGAGAGATCTGCCATGTTTAAAGAGAATAGGTACCTTTAATGGTATGAAATACCACATTATAGATGCTGATCTCTGCTGATCCTTCAAAACTTCTACCACAAATAAATCAGATAGATCATGAATGATTCATAAAAACTGTACTAATATCAATGGTCCCATATTTTCTCCAGTTATTATCCACCTGAGGGAGTGACTGGGTAGGTGCAGAAAGGACAGGTGATTCTATACTGTTGTAAACAGAGAGTGTTAACGGACTCCAGCTTGAACAAATATATATAAATATATATGGATATATGCATATATAAAAATACATACAAGACCATAAATATACATTTGAATTGTAGTATTTTATACACTAATATGTATCTATTCTAAATGCATCAAAAATGCAACAAATGAGAAAACAGATTCACATATCTGAATGCCAAATTGAAACAGAATATCAAGTAGGAAGTAGGAAATATGTTAAGAGAAATGTATCCATCAGATTAGAGGAGCAGCACTCAAAAGACAATAATGAAGAGCTGTTCAGACTTCTCATTTTGGAAACAGTGGGAATGAAGCAGAAAAAAATATTTTCTGCTACCACTTCACATACCACAGTATATAAAGAATAAATGACAAAATACAGGTATAACCCTCGGGAAAAAAAAAAATGACTGTTCCACTGTCAGTGCTGCGTAAGTGTACACTTAAAACTTTGTAGGACACAGCTACAGCAGTGCTGAGATTGACATAAAGGTACACATTAACAAAGAAGAACTTTTCAAATCAACAGTCTCAGTAAGGAAGTGGAAACTAGAAAATGAAGCACAAAATAAACAAAAGGGAAACGTAAGGATGGACTATTGCATACACTTGCAGAAATCAATAAAATTGAAAATAGGAAAAGAATAGAAAAAATCCATGAAACAAATAATTGGTTTTCTGAAAAGATTAGTAAAAGTGCCAAACTGCTAACAAGACTGACAAGGAAGGAACAAATGACCAATATCAGGAATGAAAGAGCTGATGTTATTACAGACCTTATAGACCTATAAAGGATGATAAAGGAAGACCATGGAAAACTTCACACCCATGGATTTAACAACCTAGACAAAATAGACCAATCCTTAAAATAACATAATCTATCACAACTCACCCTACCTGAAATATTGTGTATTGAATGGAATTTGATGGGACTTCATTTAATTTTTAGACCAATTTGTGGAGCATCAACATATCGTGGAGTATTGTGAAGGATTAACAATATTAAATTTATTATCTTGGAACATTGAATGTCTTTCTATTTATTTAGTTCTTCTTTAATTTCTTTTAACAATGTTTTTGAAAAATTATTTTTCAGCATACAAGACTTGCACTTGGCTTGTTAAATTTACTTCCCAATATTTTTTTATATTGTTATTTATGGAATTGTTTTCTTAATTTAATTTTAAGATTGTTCAGTGCTAGTATATAAAAGTACAATTAAATTTTGTGTATCGATCTTATATCTTGTGACCTTGCTGAACTCATTTATTAACGTTAGTGGGTTTCAGTGAATTTCTTAAAAACTATTATATTCAAGTTTTTGTCATCTGCGATAAAATACAATTCCACGTCTTCTTTCCAATATGGAGGATTTTATTTAATTTTCTTGTGTAATTTCTCTGGAAGATACCTTCAGTTTCATGGTGAATAGAGTGGTAGAGTAGATATTCTTGCCTTGTTCCCAAATGTCTAGATAAAACACCCAGTATTTTACCATTATGTGTTAGCTATAGGTTTTTCTTTGATTCCCTTTAGAAGATCTAGGAAGTTTCCTTGTATTCCCAGTTTCCAGAGAGCTTAGTCGTGAATTAGTGTTAAATTTGTCACATGTTCTTCTGTATCTATTGAAAGGATCTTCTCTTTTCTTTATTTTATTATTTTGTGTATTGCACCGATTAATTTTTGGACGTTAAGTCGGTGTTGCATTTATGAAATAATCCCATTTGGCCGTGGTGTACAATCATTTTTATATGTTACTGGATTCAGTTTGCTAATTTTTTGTAGGATTTTGTGCGTGTATTTACCAGGGATATTCATGCATAATCTTCTTTTCTTGTATTGGTTTTGTCTGGCTTTAGGATCAGGGTAATACTGCTGTTATACAATGAATTAGAAAGTGTTCCCAGTAGTGTTCTTCTGTTTTCCAGAAAGGCTTGTGAAGAATTGGTATTAATTGTTCCTTAAAGTTAGTAGAAGTTACCAGTTAAGGTATGTGCTCTAGGCTTCTCTTTGTGGAAAGATTTTTAATTAAATGAATCATTTTACTTGCTATATGTGTATTCACAGATTCTATTTTTTCTTGGGTATACTTTGATAATTTGTGCCTATCTTGTTATTTATTTGGAATTTGTGGTATTCCATGTTTTTAGATTTTCTAGGCAGTTAACATTGACGATTCAGGAAGTTTAATGTAGAAGAATGAGGTTTGGTGTCCTCAATGAATGAGCAAAAGTTTCTCTGTTGTAGGATGGAGAATATAACTATAAATTCTTTGCTTTACACTCATATTCATTGAGAGAGTCACGTGAGTTATTCAATCTAATGGAAATTAGTGAAGCATGCCATTTGAGTTTGTATTTTATCCAGATAGTATACTGAGAATACCTCCTCTTTTTCATCAATATTTAGATAGAACAGAAGAACAAATGGGAATTTGATGAATCAGAGAGGTAAGTACTTATTTAGTCCATGCAATGTAGTAGTCACTGTTATAATTCATTTACACATATAGATTAAATAGCTAATAGTTTAAAGAGTATGACACACCAATTCACAGACAGTGACACGTTGACACATAATCATATTAGGTGATATTAAAACCATTACAGAAATAAAATGTTTTGGTCTACGACACGTAAATGAACATAAAGAATGTTAAGTAACATTATTAGAAAGTTTGACTAATTAGGCATAATGACAGATGGACAACATTATTCACCAATAAACATGAGATACACATTATTTTGTAATACAAGAGAAAATTATTTAAAATGGTAAGATTTTAGACCTAAAAGTCTCACTAACTTCATGAAAGCCAAAACCAAAGAGGTTGTATTTTCTAGGCACTGTGAAATTTTAGAAACTGAATTAATGTGTAAGCAAACAGTAATATCTAGCCTCATGCTGATTTCATTTAAAACCCTTTTAATTAACTTCTTGATTAAATGGAAAAGGCAAACAGATTATTTTTACAGAGTTAGGTACATGCTAAGGAGGTGGCATGGTGATTGAAGCCAAGAGACCTGAGCTCAGGTAAATAATTCTACCCTATTAGCTTACGCTCTATAAACACAGCAATTCTGGCCATACGCCGGTACTGTTCACTGCAGTGGAGTATATCGTTTCAGAAATTTGCATAACATGGAATAAATTGTTATGCATTAAAAATAATCATTCTCTACAATTTATTGTTAACATATGGTATATTGAGGGGGAGGAATGTTCTAAATAAAGAAATTTGCAATATATTGTGAGATGATGTTGTCTCCCGGAAAATACATATGTCAAATATTTTACACATGTGGATATTTGTGCTTATGGGAAAAATGTATTTCAAAAGTTTTTAATACAAATAAGTAAAAACCCACGAGAAATCCACATGTTGTATAAGCCATATATTTAAAATAGTAGAATAATTATATAAAATAAGATAGATATAAATCATTTGTTTTAGTTATTTAGAAATCATTTTATTGGTTTTTTATCTTTCATAATTTATAAATTATCTAATTCTTGTAATCAAAATAGATGAGTTTTATTCCTTCTCATTCTATTTATCATATGTCTATATTTGTACTTTTTATTTAATTGTCATGCAGTAATGCATTTTGGCAGCACAGTCTTTCATTTAAGTAATCCTTTCATCAACTTTCTTTAATGTTTTCCTGTGCATCATATATTAACTTTATTATGTTATTCAAATGTATAAATTTTATTTGGATCTTTTCCAAATATGATTTATAAAGTCTGTACTTTCTTGCTCTTTACACATTATTTTGATTTCTCATTTTTCCCTTTGTATTAATTTAAAAAATAATCCCAACATCTGAACTTTGGGGTGTTGTTTTGCCTGCCACGGATTTGTCACCCCTTTTCCCCTGGGTGATGCAGCCACCAAAGATTACTCAAAGCCTATCTCTTTTGAGCAGTGAGAAGCCCCAGAAAGGGGTTAATCTCCCAGAACCCTCAAGATAGAGGCATTCCTTCCATTTGGGAAATTAACCACGAATTGGGGTTATTTTCCTGCATTTATTCTCCAGACCAAGAAGTCACAGGAAGAGACATAGGTAGGGTCTTGCTAAGTACAGTTTTACAAGTTTTACAATAGAAGCTGGTAACATTCAGTAAAAACAAGTCAGATGACATTCTGTTAGGCAATTAAGTGATGCACTAACAAAGGCTTGATTTAGCTGACATTCCTTTTCAGCAGCTTTTTAGTAACTTTACATATCAATTAGTAATTTGTCTGTCTTAGAACCAGCAGCCTTGCTGTGTTAGGATTCTTATCTTGCAACAGAGATTCAATAGCCTGGGGGAAGTTTCCTGTCC
This sequence comes from Cynocephalus volans, assembly GCF_027409185.1. Taxonomy (NCBI): domain Eukaryota; kingdom Metazoa; phylum Chordata; class Mammalia; order Dermoptera; family Cynocephalidae; genus Cynocephalus; species Cynocephalus volans. The sequence continues at coordinate 206,865,628 of NC_084461.1, forward strand.
TTTGCAAGGTCAATATTTGAAACTGCAAGGCTTTGGAAAACCAGGCCCTCTGAGGTACATTTGCTTTATGAATCCTCTACATTGGGGGATATCTAATTTCTATGAACTTCCATTCTGGTGACTTATTTCCTGTGTGATTCATAATTTCTAATTTGATTCTCACATTTGAGATACCTTAATGCCTGGGAAGTCTCCAGTTTGTATATTTCTTGTGTATTCTGATTGACCTGAGGGCCTCATGGTCTGAGAATCACAGAATAATCCAGTGTCCTATGGGCAGCACTTGACTCTCAGTTTGATTACTCTTCTAGGTCCTTCTCTTGACTTACTTTTGTTCCTGGAAAGTTTCCATATCCATATTTTCCTTCCAACTCTACTGGGCTTTTGAAGGATTCTTAAAACTTCCTGAGTATCTTTAGATGTTGTGAAACTCAAAAGCTTTTGCACAGCAAAGGAAACAGTCAACAGAGTGAAATGACAACCTACAGAGTGGGAGAAACTTTTTGCTAACTATGCATCCAAAACAGGATTAATATCCGGAATATACAAGGAACTCAAGCAATTACACAGTTAAAAAAAAAAAAAATCCCAAATAACCCAATTCAAAACTATTCAAAGGAGCTGAGTAGTCATTTTTCAAAGGAGACATACAAATGGCCAACAGGTACATGAATAAATGCTCAACATCACTAGTCATCAGGGAAATGCAAATTAAAACTACATTGAGATATTGCCTCATCCCAGTTAGACTGGCTATCATCAAAAAGAGAATAACAAATGCTGACGAGGGGGTGGAGAGAAGGGAACACTCCTGCACTGCTGGTGGGACTGTAAATTGGTACAACCACTATGGAAAACAGTAATGGAGGTTTCTCAAACAACTATAGACAGATCTTCCATACGATCCAGCAATCCCACTTCTTGGGATATACCCAAAGGAATGGAAGTCATCATGTCAAAGGGATACCTGAATTCCCATGTTCATTGCAGCACTGTTTACAATAGCTGAGATATGGAACCAACCTAAATGTCCATCAATGGATGATTGGATAAGGAAAATGTGGTATATATACACCATGGAATACTACTCTGCCATAAGAAACAATGAAATTCTCCCACTTGCAACAACATGAATGAGCTTGGAAAAACTTATGTTGAGTGAAATAAGCAAAGCACAGAGGGATAAATGCTGCATGTACTCACTCGTAAGTGGGAGCTAAAAGAGAAAGAAGGAAGGAAAAAAAGACCACAGTGGTGTGTTGAACTTACAAAGGGAGAGAACATACCTAGGGATACAATGTGAGGTGGGGCAAAAGGAGATGGGGAGGGAGGTTGGCGATAATTGGGTGCGGAACACAGGGTATAATCACAATTTGTGATAATAGGCATGCTGCCAGTATGGATCTGGCCATCACATCTTGGGCACAAGGGATGACAGTCAGCTTTGTATCCCATGAATATTCACAACCAATTAAAAAAAAGAAAAAAACAAACAGTCATGAAAATGTCAATCAAAAATAAAATAAAATAAGAGATTTGGAGTTATGTAGTATATTTGTTCCAAAAGTACACATATCCACAATGCTCAAGAGTAAGGTATTTCACATAGATATTCCATCACAGACAGTAGTGTCTCATAACAAATACCAAGTTTCTTCTTTCAGAATATCCTCTGGCTCTGACAATATACCATATATTAATAATGACTGTAGACTGAAATTTTTTAATATATTAGAAATAGTTTCATGTGTTGAACAAATTTCTAAAGTTATAACACTACACTTTAGTGAAGAGTACTGAATATAACAAAAATTTATTTTTTTTAGTAATTTTAACATATTTTTGTAGAGTTTGTTACCTGAACTCAGGTATGGGTTCTAATCACATGCTTTCTCCTTAGCACTTTCCTAACCTTCAAAGGAATCTCATTTAAAATTTTCTATTTAATCTAGATTTTAAAAGATCAAAAATTACATTTGCATGTGGCTAGGTAATACTTGTTGGCTATACTTTAACTAGTAATTTTTATTGTTACTTAAGAGTTGACAGAAAGTACAACCTGTAATATTTCTGCTTTCATACATTATTAGCAACTCTGGAGCCTAAAACCATGTGATTTTCAAAAAATTTTTCTGGTATTTAAAAATTATGTGTTTTCTTAATGTACTGGTAAACTTGTCCTTGTGCCTATCAGCCTATTTAGTAATTCTTTCCAATAAAGTTATTTAACATTTGCTTTGTAAATGTATTCTTTATACACCAAAATAATAACTGATTTTGCGATAGTTTTAATGCCACCCATGATAACTGTAAATATGCCAATTTATCCTTCTTTTCAATGAATCTTGTGCTATATATTTAAAAGACAGGTATTTTTTAATGGTAACGTAAGTGGAAAACAACTGCTTTAATGGAATAGCATATTCCATTAAATAGTATATCTTACTTAGTATATCTGGGTGAATAAAACAATACATATCACATGATCAGATATAATTGTCATATGCTTGTTCAGAAAACTATGATTTCAGGGCCCATCTTTAAGATAAGAATTCATCCAAATCCCCAACCGGATAGATGTTAGTCATCTTAGATTTTTCTCTTTTCCTGATCTCCAACAGACATTCGATGGACACGTTTTGCCAATTACTTCATCACTTTGAATTTTTAATTGCTCCTTTTTTTTCTTCTCCACTGTCACGAATCTTGCAAATGACATTGTCATCTCCCCATTAATAATTGTCCCTGGTGCTTAACTAATATTCCTGGCTCAGATATTGGCCCAGTTTACCCTTCAATCCAGTTTTCCCACATGTGTATACTCATATTGTAGAGAAATCCAAGGCTTTGTTCTTAGTTTATATTCAGAATTTGGGCTCCCGTTCTCAGTGATTCTCTCTTTCTGTAATCCCACCCCTCTTTAACCAACCTCTCTGTCAGTCCCAAACCTTGAGTTCTGAATACTAAAGTCAGTTAGGCTGTGGACAAAGCGAGCAGTGACCCCAATCTCACCTCTCTCTGTCTTTACATCTTTAAGGTTTCTGTTTTCAGGCTGTGCTGACTCATACATTCGTGGCGTTGGGTTTCTCTTTTATTTCATTATTGTTTATTTACATATCTTATGCCTTGAGAAGGTACATGGGTGGGTGTAAGCCAAGGAGACAGCTCAGAACCTCGGACATCAGCAGGAGGGATTGGTAAATGGCAAACACCAGTCACTTATCAACACGCAGGGTGACTATGCCTTCCTTGTGTCAGGCTCTGTGCCAGCAGTGATGAGCCCCGTGGGCTCCTTCCAGGGTCCTGCATGCAGCCTGTGTTCACTCAGCTGGCCCCAGCATCTGGAAGTGATAATCTGGTCACCTCCCCCTACACTGGAAAGAGCAGCAGAGTTGGGAGGACAGTGTGGGTGGCACCACCAGCTCCCAGGAGAAGCCCCAAATGGTGATGTCTGCTGGTTTATATCCCTAACTGCTTCTCTGACTCCAGATCTGGCCACATGGGCTCCTGTAATTGTCTGAACTCCTATCTGAGGATAAGGGTGATTATTACAATTCAAGATGTTGAAGGAGCCCAGTGCTAACCTAGTGCACCTGCCCCACAGGAAAATGAGTTACAAGCCCCCATCTAATCCCCAGCCTGACCCATAGACCCACTCTCACCCAGTTCCTGCAGGCATTTCTCCCTCTAGGACCAAGGTTCTGAGGCCCTTCCCTGGGCCTGTGACTTTCTATTCAACCCAATCTTTGTACTAAGCTATAAGGATTAAGGTGAGCCTGGTTGTTGCTCAACCTCATACAGACATGCAGCTCTGGTGACAAACGCTCTTTTTCATCCCAGATGCCTGGGCACGTGGCCTTCGTGTATGTTTGTGTCCATGGTCAGCTCAGGGGAGCTGAGCAAACAGCGAGCTCACTGAGCTGTGATGTGTTGTGACTGCAGCTGTCAGCACCTCCTGGGACTCACAGGCCATCAAGGGCCAGGCTCTTTCACCCCAGGGGGCCTGGTTCAGGTGAAATCTTCATCCTCCTTTTCCTCCTCCAGTCAGCAGAGGCATTGCCCAGGGCTGAGGGGCGCTGGAGGTGGTCAGGGTGCAGGGATGTATTTGAATGTAGAAACCCCTCCCCCACTGGGACTTGCACAGACTAAAAGAGAAATAGGGGACCCCAATGTCCATGCTGGAATCTTGGGATGTGGATCTCCTGAGCACCTGCACCGTGACCTGGGTCCCTCTCCTCATTGTCCTCCTCATTCTCTGCCCAGGTGAGGCCAACCTGCTCTGGGTGGAAGGCTCCATGGGGGAACTTAGCCACCTCTGCTCCACTCCCTTATCCACTTGGCTCATCGTTCTCCCTGTCACTGCCCACTCCAATGTCTGTGGCCCAGGTGGGGCTGACTCAGCCTCCCTCAGTGACCAAGTCTGCTGGACAAACAGTCACAGACACCTGCACTGGAAACAACAACAATGTTTTCAACCAGGGCACAGCTTGGCTGCACCAACCCCCAAACCTCTGTCCCACAGGAATAATAGCCAGCAAGAATCTCAGTGAGATTCTCCGGCTCCAGGTAAGGCAACCTGGCTCTCTGACCATCTCTGGGCTCCAGCCTGGGGACAAGGTTGATCATCACTAGCTAGGACAGGACAGTGAAATGGATGCTTGTGTTGGAGGTCCAAGGGGAAATCAGATAAAAACACTGAACTTCCTCCTGTCTAGTCTATTCACTATCCTGAGCATAGTGGTGCAATGGACCTGTTAGAGGATGTAGGCTGGGTTCCTGGTGGGCAATATTCAGGGTTTGAAGGTACTTTTACAAAAGGGTCTCTTTTAAATTGGGACTACTAACAAAACTCAATAAATTCAATTAAGAATGATTAGAATTACTCATTCAAGAGTTCCGGTCAAGGTGGTGGAATAGGCGGTCCCCAGTGTCACTCTCTCCCACTAATCAACCAATTTACAACTATAAAAATGTAACATCAGCCACACTGGGGCCGCTGGAGCTCAGGGGAAGAGGAGGAGAGACATATGGAGTTCATGAAGGCGGGAGAAACCACGATGACAGAAACAAAAAACTGCTCTGAATGTTTTGGGCTGTGGCCGCGTTAAGCTTCCAGCTGCTGAGTGCATAGAGCAGGAGCCAGCAGAAGCCGCAGCTGTGCCCTTCAGATAGAGTTACTTGGAGGTGACAGGGGAGAAGAGAGCTTTGGTGGCTCCGAGGACAGCAAGACCACTAATAGGGTTCCTGTGGACCCACACAGGAGCAAGGAGCCAGAACACAGCTGTAAAAGGGGAGCCATTCAGAGGCCAGTGAGTCATCGCAAGGGACCGGCACATGCCCCGTCCCATGGGAAGTGTTTGGAACATGGGTGGTGGGGGAGACAGGCCCACCAGGAGAACACTGGGACACAGCAAGGACAGCCAATCCGCCCCCCAGTCAGCGCAGGACCACTCAGAGGAGACTGGTCGGGAATGCAGAATTGCATGGGGTGCAGTTTGATGAGAAAACTCAGGCCCAGATCAGAGTTTCTACACAACCCAGGTGCACTGGGTCTATGGAGAGCCGGAAGTACCTATAAGGTCAACCATTAAACCCTGAGCTACACAAAAAGCCTTCCCTAGGGAAACAGCAGCAAAGCAGCAATTTAGCTCAACCACATAGCTCCAGTACTGGTTCCCACAGGAAGTTCCCCCGTTTTAGAAGTAAGCAAAGGACAAAAAATTAGTTCAAGCCCAGGCACACCACCAGTGCCTTGGGGCCTGCAAGAGGACATGAGGCATGAAGCCAGGGATCAGACCTCACTCCCACATCCAGGCATACTGCCAGCACCTTGGGGCACACTCCGAGGCCTGGGGCATGCAGCCAGGGACCGGACTCCCCTCCCTCAACCAGGCACACCACACCAGCACCTCAGGGCCTGCCCAGGGACCTAGCATATGGAGCTCAGGACCAGAACCCCCTTCCACAACCAGGCACACTGCGCCAGCGCCTGAGGGCCCAGTCAGGGACCCGAGGTGTGGAGCTAGGGACCAGACACTCCCCACAACCAGGCGCACCACCACCACCACCATGGAGCATGCCAAAAACATCACCTCCATGTGGGTGGCCCACCACAGCCACCACAATAACCATGGCTGCCATGAAAGCAGCCAGATACCACAACCACCATGCAGATGGTCCACCAACCACTGGAGTGCATTGACACAAGGAGAGTCACCAGCAGAGGTAAAGAAAAGAAGAGGATGTCTCTTTCCACAAAGCCCATTTCAGAGTGACAGAAGAAGTATCTGCTATGTGATAATACTGGCGGACCTGATCACACCTCTTAGCATTTCACAGATCATCTAGGCAACAAATCAACAGAGTAACCATTATTCTTTCAGAAGGAGAGAAGAAATCTAGGGCAATTAGAGGGGGGAGGGGGAGGGAGAGGGTGATGGGGAGAGATTGGAGAAGGGGCATAAAGAATAATTATGATTTGTAACAATATATATGCTAGTAATATTGATTTGATCAACATATCTCAATGTTGAACCCCCAAAATATGTATAATCAATTTTGATTCAATGAAAAAATTTTTAAAAGAATTACTTATTCAACAAAAATCTATATGCAGCCCAATTCTAATCCTGTTGTGATCTGTTTGGTTATAGTCCTTACATATATTGATTAATAATGATAACAAAGAACAGAGAGGCTAGATATATTACATAACCTCTTTTATAAAGAAACTGATAAATAGTAATGCCTAGAATAGCTAAAGTACTATTCACATACCCAAGTTCATTCTAACAATCTTTCAATTCTGTGTCATAATCAATTATGTGATTTCCCCACCATTACAATGTAGACTGGCCCCTTCCTGTTATCCCTAACACCGGAACAGTGATGCCCCAGCGCAACTTTCCTCTTTAGTTTTTAGGACGCTGGTTTTCTTAATCACACCTGGAGAGCCCCATCTTTACCTTTTCCTACCAGCTCCTGAACGCAGCTGTATGAGGAGAATAAAAGGTATCCACAAGGGTATATATGGAATTAAGTCCCCAGTGACAGTTTGTGCTTGGGAAGGATTTGGGGCCTGACCCCAAGCAGTGGTATCTAATTAGTTACCTTTATAATTAACGGAAATTAGCTACAAAGAGAGGTGAGGGAAGAGCATGCCAGGTGTTGGTAACAGTATTTGCCAAGAATAGAAGAGAAGAAAATTTGGTTGTTCATCTTAGTAATTAAGAGAACTTACATCTGGACTAGGTGTGGCATATCTCAGAGGGACAGGGGCAGGGGAAGCAATTCTAGAAGAGTCAGCATGAGGTAAAGGGAAGATGTGCACAGATCATTAAGATCTGGCATTTACAATAAGCTCTCCAACTGCAGAGTGGAGAATGGATTGAAGGGTAAACTGGGCCAATATCTGAGACAGGAATATTAGTTAAGCACCGGGGACAATTATTAATGGGGAGATGACAATGTCATTTGCAAGATTCATGACAGTGCAGAAGAAAAAAAGAGGAGCAATTAAAAATTCAAAGTGAAGAAGTAATTGGCAAAACGTGTCCATCGAATGTCTGTTGGAGATCAGGAAAAGAGAAAAATCTAAGATGACTAACATCTATCCGGTTGGGGATTTGGATGAATTCTTATCTTAAAGATGGGCCCTGAAATTATAGTTTTCTGACCAAGCATATGACAATTATATCTGTGGTTACTTCTGGGAAGGGAAAATAATTTGGGGGAGTTTCACGAGAGTAGAAGGTGTAAAGAGATTTTTTTTTTAATTATATATACTTTTGTGTTTTATAAAATTTTAAACTGAGCATGTGTATTTGTGCAAGGTCAATGATCTCAGATGCTGCCAAAACACCATTAACAGGACTGACTCAATATAATTCAATGGCAGTTTGTGATTTTAAAACATTTGAAAATAGAAAAGAAAAATCACATTGAGGAGGGTGTGTGGGTAGCTCTTCCGCACACAGAGCAGTAAGATCCCAGCTGCCCTCACTGAGACCCAAGAACCTGACTCTGGGACAAAACAGGACAGACCCACCCTATGTGCCTGCACATAATGAGAGCCTGAGCCACCGTGTGATTTTCCTGGTTACTGAGAATGTCACAGGTCCTGGCTGCCTCACCTTATGTGGGAACAGACAGAGATCAGCACAGCTGAGGTCTTGGAGGAGGGAAGGTCATCTGTTCTCAGACCAAGGTTACAGAGCATCCCTTGTGTGCCTGGACAAGGGAAGACCTTCTGGGACAGTGCAATAAATTTAGGATATGCTCTGAGGGAAAGTTCTGGAACCAGAACAAAGAAGATTCTTAAGTGTTTCCCCAGGATTTTGGAAGGGGACTTGGAAAAGATGGCTCGTATCAAATACCTAACCTACATCATACAGCTTTGTTCTTAAATAGCCACAAACGATCATACTACAAATAGCTAGAAAACATTTATTGAGGGCTGTTTGTGTGATCGGTGTTTTCTTTATTATATGTAACTAGACGCTGAGGCTCATGGGGTTGGAATCACTCACTCAGGGGTCTCACTAGTCAGGGGCTGCATCAGTCTTGGAACTTGGGTACCTCTGACCCCAAAGATGAGCTTCTCAGTACGGAAGGGAGGCTGCCCCCAGGACGTGGACTCACTGGCTCCACCTGGTGACCAAATAGCCAATGGGATATCCTCTCTCCTTCATCACCTGGAATTTCATTCTGACCTGAACTTAATGCACGTCTTTTTAAATGACTCAGTTACAGTCACCCTAAGTGTTACAGATGACACAGTTCTGGATCATTTGACTCCAGGTCTCTCCCAGGACAATCTCACTCTGATGTATGAGGAAGACAAGGCAGGGAGGCTCAGCTTACGGCCTTCTGGACACCTCAAACACAGGACCCAGCACTAAAGTGGTGCTGCATGAGGTCTGGGGGTGCTTGGGACACAGACACAAAGTCAGAGCATCTCCCCAAGGACCAGAGCACATAGTGGGATGTGGTCTTGGCCTGGGAGACGCAGGCACAACTGCCTCTTCCAAGACTTTAAGCCTACCATGAAGCCCCACACCACCTTCACTCCCTGGTCTACCCTCAGGACTGTGGGGTCCCGTTTTAACCATGGAAGGGCAGCTTTGGAGCACCAGCAAACCTGTCTCTCTCTTATTCTCACTGTGTCTCTCTGTGTCTGTCATCTCTCTTCCAGATCCTTACTCTGACAGACTGAGCAACGTCCTCACCCCTGACTGGGAGGGGCTCCATAACAACAAAACCCAGGGAGTCGGTGAAGGGAGGACATTGAAATTCACCAGTATGGTGCTTCTCCTGTAGGTTCTGGACTCTGCGATTGGGATGAACAGTGAAGGAGAGGGCACCTGAATGAACTCCTGTGAGACCCCCTGGGCTTTGTCTGTACTGAAGCATATCTGGAGATAGAATGAATATTTTAAGAAAATCTTTCCTTTATTCTGCACCTCAAGTGTTCTCAGGACTAGATCTGAGTTGTTCAGACTCTTTTCTGAGACATTGTACTCACCAGATTCCTGCCGATGTTTCTGGCATAAAGGCAAGTGATAAAGGGCATATTATGGGATTATTCAGGATGACTCATTTCTAATACAATTTAACTGACTGGAAAATATGAAGTTAAATACCTACAGAAGAAGATGTGTCCTGTATGGGGAACATAATTGTCTACACAGAAATTTTCTATGCAGAAAATTATAAAGAAACCACAAAAAAGTTCATTAAACTGATAATTAAGTTCAGCAAATTAAAGGAACACAAGGACAGTATATAAGAGTCAAACATATCTCTAAATATCAACTATGAACAACAACTGGAATTTGAAGAAGGAAAAACAAAACCACCAATTAAAATGGCACCTAAACATGGCACCCACTTACCCACAGGATGAAGGTTAATATCGTCAGTTATTAGTCATATTAGCATGAAGTAATTTCTTATAAAGGAAGGATAAGGACACTTCACCTCTGGGCTATTCTTCACCAAAACCATAACCTTATGTAATCATGAGAAAATATCAGACAAACCCAAATTTTGAACAATTAGAAAAATTCCACAAAGTAGTCTTTAAAATCTCAAAGTTGTAGATATCAAGGTGAGACTAAAAATCAATCACAGATTGGAGGAGTCCAGGAACACATGATGAATGATGCAATGTGGATTTCTTGATCAAATCCAGCTACAAATAAAGACATTAGTGGAGAAAATTGTGAAGTCTGAATAAAATTTCATCATAGATAATATTATTGTACCAATGATAATTTCTTACTTTTTATAAATACATATTTATGCAAGATGCTAACAGAGTGAAGAATACATAAGAGTTGTCCGTACTATCTTTGCAAGTTTTCAGTTAATACAAAAAATACTGCAGAATGCAAACTTTTAACACACACCCAAACACACAATAAAAACAAAACAAAACAAAAAAACCCGCTATTGGCTCCTCTGAGTTTGAAACCAAAGTCTAATTTTTTTGCTCTACGAGTTCCCAGGCCTGCTGATAAAACTTTTCACACTCAATCCTGGGTCATGTAATCAATGTTCCCTTTAATACTCTCTGAAGAAATAGATGAAAGTAGTTATTTGTTTTATATGTTTGTTTATTTATTTTGATGATCGAGGTAAATAACCTCCACAGAATCATAAAAGGAGAATCTTTTATCAGTCCAGTTACTGAAGAAAATCATTAAGAATAGGTACTACGAGAATTTCCATTTGGGGCCTCATTCTTCTGTGTTACTACTAAAAATCTGGATACGATATGTGAAAGAAGTATAGAAAGATTCTAAAATGTGCAAAGAAAAAGTCTGACTTCCTACACACCTCAAAACTTGAGGAACAACACAGCAGTCAGTCCCCTTGATTTCCTTGTCACCTCCCCAATATCCAGGGCAGGATGCTGCAGAAACGTCCAACACAGAAATTCTTAGAGGCATAGAGTGAAACAACGCTCTCCAAGAAAAGCCTATCCACTTTCTGAAATGACCTGGAAATCAGATGGCCCAACAAAAGAAAATCATTTTGTCAATATCCACCCAACACCAGCCTGTTTCATGAATATCCCGGAACTCTGCCTCCTGCCCCACGGGTTTCGGTAGTCTGGGCAGAGAGCTGTCCTTCCATCCACAAGTGGGTAGTTCTCACTTTGCCCAGCTGGGGTAGGGTCAGAGGGGTTCAGTGGGAGCTGAGCCTCCGCCCCACAAGGCATCAACAAGACTGAGCAAGGTTGTACCTGTCAGGCTTGATATCCCATTTCTTTGTTGAAAGAAAGGAAGACCTGTCTCCCTGCTTTATTTCTATCACCATGAATAAGGAAGATGTAGCCAGGGAGCAATGTGGAACTTCTCAGAGGTGAACAAGGCCTGAAGCAAACTCAAATGGCCCTGCACTCCTGCTTACAGACCCGTGTTATATTAGAGCAGATGCTTTCTCCCAGGGGCAAACTCTGCATTCACAGCCACTCCACACCTCCCTCTCAGAATGGAGCTGTTCTCAGGGCTGAGGACTCAGAAGTGTTTGTCATGGTGACAAAGGGCTCAGATTTGCATAATGCACCACACAAATACCAACCTTTCACCCAGGGAGTTGAGAGAGGATAAAAGGGCCCTCAGGGAATCCAGGATCAGTTTGAGGGCCAGGGATCTTGCAACGTCCACACCATGGCCTGGACGCCTCTCCTGTACACCCTCATCACTATTTGCTCAGATTCATGGAGATTTCTGTCCAGGCTTTGGAGGGATCCCTCTGTCTTCCTTCATCATTCCTGTCATGTGTTTGTTTTTGGTTTTAGGGTCCAATTCTCAGGCTGTGGTGACTCAGAAGCCCTTGCTGACCATGTCCCCAGGAAGGGCAGTCACTCTTACCTGTAGCTCCAGCACTGGAGTGGTCACTATCCATACTGGCTCTAGCAAAAGCCTGGCCAAGCCCACAGGACACTGACTTACGATACAAGCAACAGACACACCTGGACCCCTGTCCGGTTGTCAGGCTCCCTCGTTAGGGGTAAAGCTGCCCTGGCCCTCCCAGGAACTACTGCTGGCTGGTATATAATGGAGTATGACACAGTGACAAACTCAGATGAGGAACCAAGATATAAACCAGCCAGTGGCCCAGCCTGAGTCTCTGAATGATGTCCCAAACTGGAGGTAACATGTTCAGAGGTCTCAACTCTCCAGGAACTCTAAATGAGAGAAAGGTGAAAAAGAAAAAAGGACACTCAGATGATTCTCATCCCACTTTGAGCCCTAAAGTGGAGAAAATCTCAGTGAATGATTAAAGAGAAGCTGGTCCATTTAAGCCAGAGCCCATTTGTTTTTTAATTCACAGGAAGCAGTAAAACCTGAATCAGCTGAATGTGCTGAGGGCAAACATTTTTTCTCTAGAAATAGGTGTCCCTTGATGTACTTTGCCAGCTAAGTCGAAATGAAAGCAACACTCATTCTGTACATGACTTGAAGTTCTGTCACTTCATTGCATTATAAATAAATGCAATTTAATTGAATACAACCTAAGAAAATGAATAATGCAAAGCTTTAGAAAACATATTATTTATTATTATCATATATAGATTTCAGATTTGAGACCATTTAATCTTTTTTTCTTTTTCTGAATGGTCTCCACAATTCTTGCACAGGGATCATGTTAATCTTTTTGGTATAGTTCAAATTTCAGTATATGTGCTATTGGAGTGAACACTGGTTTACACAATTCTGATCATGATACATGCTTATATTGATATTGGAATCATTGTACTTATGCAATGGTTTTTGTTTATTCGTTTCCTTTTGTTGTTGTTGGGGAAGAAAACACATAACATAAAATGTACCATCTTAACAATTTTAAATATATTTCAGTTGTGTTAGGTATGTTTATATTGGTGTGAAATTGATCCTCAGGAATTTTTTACATATAAAACTCTATACCCATTAAAAGTCAACACCCCTATTCCTTCCTCCCCAGCTGCTGATAACCACTATTCTTTCTGTTTCTATGAACTTGACTACTTTAGGTAGTTCATATAAATGGAAATCATATAGTACTTGTCTTTTTGAGACTGAAATATTTTACTTAGCATAATGTCCTTATGGCTAATTCATCCTATAGCATGTGACTGGATTCTCTCTTTTAAAGTCTTAATAATATACACACCCTACAGTGCCGCTGCTGTGTGATCCAGCAGGTAGGCCTCACCACCACCACCCGTCTCCAACCCCAGCCCAGTCCAGTGTGCACAGAGCAGGGAGATGTCCCGCAGGGGAGGCGGAAGCTCTGCAGAGACCACACACCCTGCGGTGCCACTGCACGACTCAGCAGCCTGGCCAAGTGCATGCTGACCAGAGATGTGGCTCCCCAGAGAGGCCCAAGACCTGCGGCAACCACGCATGCAAGGCACTAGTGGCCAACTGAGCAGACACTGAAGTAGCCATGCCAAACTGGCAACCCCAGCAACATCCTAGCCAGACAATAGTGTCAAATCTGTGGACTGTGAAACCTACCACAATGACTAAACATCAAAGGAAAGGTACCAGAAATATGAAAAATCGAGAAAGTACAGCACCAAAGGGTAATAACTCTCAAGCTCTAGATCCTGTAGAACAAGAAACCCATGAAATGTCTGACAAGAAATTTCGAGTGATAATTCTAAGGAAACTGAATGAGATACAAAAAAACTCAGCTAGACAACACAATGAAATGAGGAAAAGTATACAGGACCTGAAAGAAGAAATGTACAAGGAAATCAATGCCCTGAAAAAGAATGTAGCAGAGCTTGCCGAACTGAAGAATGCATTCAGTGAAATAAAAAACATAACAGAGACTTTAACCAGCAGGCTTGCAGAAGTAGAAGAGAGAACTTCAGACCTTGAAGGTAGGCTGTTTGAAATAACACAGGCAGACAGAAAAAAAAAAAAGAAAGAAAAAAGAATCAAAGGCATTGAAGAAAATCTGAGAGAGATATCAGACAACATTAAGGGCTCAAATATCCGAGTCATGGGTATTCCAGAACGGGAGGAAAACGGAGATTGCGTTGAAAATATAATCAACAAAATAGTGGCAGAAAAATTCCCAGGTATAGGAAAAGTCACAGATCTTCAGATTCAGGAAGCTCAAAGATCCGCAAATGTATTCAACCCAAAAAGGTCTTCTCCAAGACATGTTATAGTCAAATTGGCAAAACTCAAAGACAAAGAGAGAATCTTAAAAGCTGCAAGAGAGAAGCGTCAAATCACCTATAAGGGAACCCCAATCAGACTAACATCAGACTTTTCATCACAAACCCTAAAGGCCAGAAAGGAATGGGATGATATATTCAAAATACTAAAAGACAGAGATTGCTAGCCAAGAATACTCTAGCCCACAAGGCTATCCTTCCAAAATGAAGGGCAAATAGCATATTTCTCAGACAAACAAAAACTGTGGGAGTTCACTACCACTCGATCACCCTTACAAGAAATTCTCAAAGGAGCACTGGGTTTGGTACCTGAAAAACAATGACCACTGCCATAAAAACCCAAGAAAAATCAAAACCCACTAGTATAATAAAAATGGCATCCATGAAGACAAAACAAACAAACAAAAACTCTATCTACAACCTAAGGAACCAACAAACACAGAAACCAAACAGTAAATCAGAAAGCAAGGAACAAAAGACACCTAAGACAACCAAACAACCAATAAAATGCTAGGAATAAATCAACACCTTTCAATAACAACTCTTAATGTAAAAGGCTTAAATTCCCCAATCAAAATACACAGACTGGCTGACTGGGTTAAAAAGGAAGACCCAATTATATGCTACCTTCAAGAGACCCACCTCACCCATAAAGACTCACATAGACTAAGAGTGAAAGGATGGAAAAAGATTTACCATGCAAACAGAAATGAAAAACGAGCTGGAGTAGCTATTCTTATATCTGATAAAATAGACTTTAAACTGAAAACCATAAAAAAGAGATAATGAGGGCCAATACATAATGATAAAAGGATTGATCCATCAAGAAGACATAACAATCATAAATATATATGCACCCAATATCAGAGCAGCCAGATTTATAAAACAAACTCTATTAGACCTAAAGAAGGAAATAGACACTAATACCATAATAGCAGGGACCTGAACACCCCACTGTCACTATTGGACAGATCATCTAGGCAAAGAATCAGCAGAGAAACACAAGATCTAAACAACATACTAGACCAATTGGACTTGGCAGATATCTACAGAACATTCCATCCAACAACCTCAGAATATTCATTCTTCTCATCAACACATGGATCATTCTCCAGAATAGATCACATATTAGGTCACAAATCAAATCTCAACAAATTGAGAAAAATTGAATATATCCCATGTATTTTCTCAGACCACAATGGATTAAAATTAGAAATCAATAACAAACAAAATTCTGGAAACTATACAAACATATGGAAATTAAACAGCATTCTACCTAATGACATATGGGTCCAAGAAGAAATCAAGCAGGAAATTAAAAAATTTATTGAAACTAATAAAAATAATGATACATCATACCAAAACCTGTGGGATACTGCAAAAGCAGTACTAAGGGGGAAATTTATCACATTAAATGCTCACTTCAGAAGAATGGAAAGATGGCAAGTGAACAACCTAACACTTAACCTTAAAGAACTAGAAAAACAAGAACAATCCAAACCCAAAGTTAGCAGATAGAAAGAAATCATTAAGATCAGAACAGAACTTAATGAAATTGAAACCCAAAAAACAATACAAAAGATCAACAAATCAAAAAGTTGGCTTTTTGAAAAGATAAATAAAATTGACAAACCATTAGCATGGCTAACAAAAAAAAAGAAGAGAGAAGATCCAAATAACACAAATTAGAAATGAAAAAGGTGATATTACAACTGATACATCTGAAATACAAGGAATCATTTGAGACTACTATAAACAACTGTATGCCAACAAATTTGAAAATCTGGAGGAAATGGATAAGTTTCTGGACACACACAAGCTACCAAAACTGAGCCAAGAAGACGTAGAAAATCTGAACAGACCAATAACAATAAAGGAGATTGAAGCTGTTATCAGAAGGCTCCCAACAAAGAAAAGCCCAGGACCAGATGGATTCACAACAGAATTTTACCAAACATTCAAAGAGGAATTGACACCAATTCTTTACAAACTATTCCAAAAGATTGAAACAGAGGCAAATCTCCCAAACTCATTCTATGAAGCAAACATCACCCTGATACCAAAACCAGGTAAAGATACAACTAAAGGGCCATCCTGTGGCTCACTCGGGAGAGTGTGGTGCTGATAACACCAAGGCCACGGGTTCGGATCCCATATAGGGATGGCTGGTTTGCTCACTGGGTGAGATTGGTGCTGACAACACCAAGTCAAGGGTTAAGATCCCCTTACTGGTCATCTTTAAAAAAAAAAAAAAGATACAACTAGAAAAGAAAACTACAGGCCGATATCCTTGAAGAATATAGATGCAAAAATCCTCAATAAAATACTAGCTAACAGAATACAGCAACACCTACGTAAAATTATTCACCATGATCAAGTGAGATGCATCCCAGGGATGCAAGGTTGGTTCAACATACGCAAATCAATAAATGTGATACCCCATGCTAATAAAATCAAACACAAGGACCATATGGTCATCTCTATAGTTGCTGAAAAAGCATTTAATAAAATTCAACATTCATTCATGACAAAGACCCTCTATATGTTAGGAATAGACGGAAAGTATCTCAACATAATTAAAGCCATATATGATAAACCCACTGCCAATATCATCCTGAATGGGGAAAAACTGAAAGCTTTTTCTTTAAGAACAGGAACTAGACAAGGATAACCACTCTCACCATTCCTATTCAACATAGTGTTGGAAGTTCTAGCCAGAGCAATCAGAGAAGAGAAGGAAAAAAAAGGGCATTCAGATAGGAAAAGATGAAGTCAAACTGTCCCTATTTGCAGATGACATGATCCTATATATTGTACAGCCAAAAACCTCTACAAAAAACTGTTGGACTTGATAAATGATTTCAGCACAGTAGCAGGATACAAAATCAACACACAAAAATCAGTAGCATTTCTATTCTCCGATAGTGAACATACAGAAAGAGAAATCAAGAAAGCTTGCCCATTTACAAAAGCCACCAAAAAATAAAATACTTAGGAATTGAGTTAACCAAGGATGTGAAAAAAACTCTATAATGAGAAGTACAAACCACTGCTGAGATAAATTAGAGAGGACACAAAAAGATGAAAAGATATCCCATGCTCTTGGATTGGAAGAATCAACATTGTGAAAATATCCATACTACCCAAAGTGATCTACAAATTGAATACAATCCCCATCAAAATTCCAATGACATTTTTCTAGGAAATGGAAAAAAATATCCAGACACTTATATGGAATAACAAAAGACCACGCAATAGCCAAAGCAATTCTGAGCAAAAAAATAAAGCTAGAGGCATAATACTACCAGACTTTACACTATACTACAAAGCTATAATAACCAAAACAGTATGGTACTGGCATAAAAACAGACACACTGATCAATGGAATAGAATAGAGAATCCAGAAATCAACCCACACACGTACAGCCCTCTGATCTTTGACAAAGGCACCAAGCCTATTCACTGGGGAAGAGACTGCCTCTCTAGCAAATGGTGCTGGGATAACTGTATATCCATATGCAGGAGAATGAAACTAGACCCATACCTCTCACCAGGTACTAAAATCAACTCAAAATGGATAAATAATTAAATATACACCCTGAAACAATAAAACTTCTTAAAGAAAACATAGGAGAAACACTTCAGGAAGTAGGACTGGATGCAGACTTCATGAATATGACCCTAAAAGCACGGGCAACCAAAGGAAAAATAAACATATGGGATTATATCAAACTAAAAAGCTGCTGCACAGCAAAAGAAACAATTAACAGAGTTAAAAGACAACCAACAGAGTGGGCTAAAATATTTGCAAAATATACATCTGACAAAGGATTAATATCCAGAATATAAAAGGAACTCAAACAACTTTACAAGAAAAAAACAAGCAACCCAATTAAAAAATGGGCAAAAGAGTTAAATAGGCATTTTTCAAAGGAAGATAAATGAATGGCCAACAGACACATGAAAAAATGCTCAACATCACTCAACATTTAGGAAATGCAAATCAAAACCACACTGAGATACCATCTCACCCCAGTTAAGATGGCTAATATTCAAAAGACTGTGAATGACAAATGCTGGCGAGGTTGTGGAGAAAAGGGAACTCTCATATATTGTTGGTAGGACCGCATAATTGTGCTGCCCCTATGGAAAATGGTATGGAGGTTCCTCAAACAATTGCAGATAGATCTACCATATGACCCAGCTATCCCACTGCTGGGAATATACCCAGAGGAATGGAAATCATCAAGTCAAAGGTATACCTGTTCCCTAATGTTCATTGCAACACTCTTTATAATAGCTAAGAGTTGGAACCAGCCCAAATGTCCATCATCGGATGAGTGGATATGGAAACTGAGGTATATCTACACAATGGAATACTACTCTGCTATAAAAAAGAATGAAATACTGCCATTTGCAACGACATGGATGGACCTAGAGAGAATTATATTAAGTGAAACAAGTCAGGCACAGAAAGAGAAATATCACATATTCTCACTTATTTATGGGAGCTAAAAATAAATAAATAAATAAATACAAAAAAAACTGGGGGGGGGGGCGGGCAGGAAGAAGACATAACAATTACAATTCCTTGAAGTTGATATGAGAATCAAACAGAAAGGACATTGGGAAGGACGGGGGAGAGGGAGGAGGGAGGGAGATTTCGGTAATTGGCCACAATAATCAACCACAGTGTATATGGACAAAATAAAATAAAATTTGGAAGAAAAAAAATCAACTACATAGTATATTGATAAAATAAAATATAATTTAATAAATAAATAAATAAATAAGATCATACAACTGTCTTAGTACATAGAATAAGAAGACTACTTGGCAGACAAGAACCTAAGAGAGATCCCTGACATAGGGAACTGATGAGTTTGGAATGTAGAAGAACCCCACACTGCACGCAGGGAGACTAACAGAGGACAGATGCAAAGCTGGGACAGGTTCCTCTTTCCTTAGAAAATGAAAACCAAATTTGTTTGTGTAGGAAACAAACAGACCTGAACTCCCCTCTAGCTTTTGTCCGATCTCCCTACTGGCTTCTCCTCTGGTCTTTTCTAAAGTTCAGACCATCTTAACCCTCTCCCCTTCCCCATATCTGATTCATGATTTTCCTTCTCAATTCTTGGGTCTCTCTGCCTTTCCTACCACCCCCATTCTTTCTTGCGACCTTCTCAGTTAATTAAAAAGGCCTTTACATCAGGAAAACCAATGTCACGTTTCCAGATCTTTCTTTGGAAGTTGACACCCATATTTCCTTCCTCTTCTTGAACCTCTCTAATACCCTAGTTCTGAAGAACCCTCAAGTCAGCTGATTCTCTTTTTTCACCTCAGCCAACACCCTCTCATTCTCTTTCCTGAGACTCTTAACCCTGGGATTCTCCTTTTCCAGTAAATCCAGTAAACCACACAAACATGATAATTTGTTCTCCTCAACACCCACCACTCTGCCTTATGTGTTGATCTAGTAAGAAAATCCGGCTGAAAGAAATACATGGATTCCTGAGCAGTCTGAGAAGTGAGCTTATAGCTGAACTCCCAAGTGGCACACCAGACACCTGTCTCCCTGTCTCTCTGTTTAGTGCTCACAGAGCCCAGCAGCTATGTCCTCCCAGGACATCTCAGTAGTCTCCTGCCTGTGCTGGGCCTCTGCCCTCATTCCCCTGCACCCCAAACCAGGGCTGCACACACTGTCAAATCCTTTGCCCTAGTTTCTGACCATAGCTCAGGGAATGTCACTGACCATGCCTCCTCACCTCCCACCCACTCCCACCTCAAAAAGAATAACCAGACTCATCATCCTATGTTAGGAGGCACTCCAGGGGGAGCAGGATATATTTTCATTGCATTGGAGGAAATAAGAGAGGCAGGGGGAGTGGGAGTGGGCTGTTCACCCTGAGCTCTGTGGCTCAGAAAGCAGAGTTCTGGGGGCATCCCCACCATGGCCCATACCCCTCTCTTCCTCACTCTCTGCACAGGTGGCTGGAAATGGGGCATCAGCGGCTGACATTGTGTGGGCCCAGGGCTCTGCCTTGCTCCTCTGGCCCACTGACCCGCCTTGCTCCTGACCTTGGTTTCCCTGCTGACTCTCAGGGTCCTGGGCACAGTCAGGGCTGACTAAGGAGACTGCATAGTCTGAATCTGTTGCTAAGTCATTCACCATCTCCTGCATTGGAAGCAGCACCAACATGCAGCATGGGTCTTGGGATCCTGTTAGGAGATCCAGTTAAGAGATGGTGGCATTATAACATAAGAGAATGATGTCTCAGGTGAGTGACATAGCAGTTGAAATGAGAGGAATGTGTATGACACTGTGGTGAGAAGGGATAGATGGGAGATGGTGTTGGGTTTGAGGCCCCAAGCTCATCCCTGTGATGGAAACCTGAACAACAGCCTTCTCATCCTGGTTTAAGGGTGTCACAGGAATGTTCTGCTCTCTGGACAGCACATAAGAATCGTTGCTACCCTTCACACTTATTCACTGAGATTTATATGAACAATCATTCTTGACAAGGTGAGAGAGAGCTGGTTGCTTGCTACTGAGAGAAAATGCAGAGTATTCCAGAGCACACGGGATGCACTTACCCACTGAAGGGTCTGTATGTATCCAGTTAAAGCATGTGATCAAACATTCCCTGAGCTATGGTCAGACACCGTAGGAAAGGATGTGTTAGTGTGTGCAGCCCTGGTTTGGGGTGCAGGGGAGTGATGGCAATGGCCCAGAACAGGCAAGAACCTACTGAGATGTCATTATGGGGTGGGGGGAGGGTCAATTGAAAAGCTTGAGAGCAGTAGAAAGGCAGGATTCTATGTCTGGGCAAGGGAAGTGGGTCCAGCCCCACCCAGGCATCCTTATCCACCTTCCTCTTTGCCCCTCTTCCCTCCTTCCCAAGACAAGTTTCTGGAGCTGTTGTGTCTCTGCCGTTCTTTCTGCATCACAAACAGAGCAACAGAGAGGTTGTCTGATGACTAAACCCTCTAAAGGAACCAAATTGTCCAGGTGCCCTTAGGGATTCTGCTTGAAAATGGTGATGTTTTGATTTTGTTTGCCTTCTTTATACCATCTAGTGAGATCCAATCCATAAATTGAAATGTGATTCACCCATCATATTAAAGCAAGATTACTGTAGCTACACATTCTCAAGAAAACTTCAGGTACCTGAACAAGTCAACATATTCATCAGAACTTCTAGAAATGAGAATCTCTAGATTACTACTCTCCTCCTACTATCTTGCCCTGTGAAAGAACACCTTAGTCCCCTCATCCTCAATGCTGTCTGCTTTAGAGAAAGTTCTGGGGACTTTAGAAAAATACACTAGCAAGGGCCCCTCACTAGATCATCCAAGTTCCTTAACAGCCTTTGATTTCACAAATGTCCCTCAGGGAAAGGGACTGAGGCATTCTGTGCTCCTGCTTATGGCTGTACACAGCCAAACCAGCTATGCTGTCTGGGTCTATGGACTCAGGACAGCCTTTCTCCACATCTTTAAGGCATCTAACTGGTGGGCTTATATACCTGAAGAGCCAGCTGCGGAAAGGCCTGATGGGTTCTGGCATGATATTCCTGTGACTATAATACTCTGTGATTCCTGTGCCTCTCAGAATATATACCCAGCTCTTAA
Source organism: Cynocephalus volans (assembly GCF_027409185.1). Taxonomy (NCBI): domain Eukaryota; kingdom Metazoa; phylum Chordata; class Mammalia; order Dermoptera; family Cynocephalidae; genus Cynocephalus; species Cynocephalus volans. The sequence continues at coordinate 206,887,445 of NC_084461.1, forward strand.
GAGCCTCAGTTGAACTCTCCTGGGTTCCCCTCCCTCTCTGGCCTCTGCTCACGGGGTCCTTCCTAGTATGCCCTTTCTCTGTTCAGTCATCCATGTCAGTTCCTCAGACCTAGACCTCGTCCTTTCTCAGTGCCTACATGATCCTGGGAGAACCTGTCCACCTCCAGGCTTCATTGCACATCTTGCTGAGAACACCCCCCCCCCATCTCCATGTCTAAGGATACTGCTAGACCAGCAACAAAAGCCCTTTACGACCGTCGATGCTTTGGAGTTGACCAAAGACCATCCTGTGACAGGCAGTAGGAGCTATGGGAGCCCTGCCTCAGAATCCCAAGCATTTCAACTGCTGGTTTCAAAGCCAGATGGAAAAATGTGCCATGCAGGAGTGGGTTCTCAGGAAACAGAACGTCTCTATAATGTCCCAGAACAATCATCTGCTGTGAAGTTAGAGTCCCACCAAGTGAACTGGGCCAGGTTGTTTGATCAGAGGAGTGGAAACAGGCTTTGCCCTTGAGGAATAAAAGGACAGGAGGCCTTACTGGGCTGAAAGACTAGAGGAGTAGGCAGTTTAAGGTTCCTTTGGGCATCAAAATCTGATCACCAGGCAACTGCAGAGCTACACGCAAGTGTGATTTGAGATGGACCTAAGATGAGGTGGGTGAGGAGGGCCCTAAATTACCTGAGCTCTAAGCACTTTGGCTGCCTTTGGCAGTGCTGGAGAAGGTCCCCATGAACCAGGCTGGCACATGGATGTGGAGCCCCCTGGGAACATGCTCCCACAAGAGATGATAAGTGGTCTGGTTATAGAGTCAGTCACATGGCTCTCCTAACAAGGGAAGTGGTGTGAGAAAGGCATGACCCAGATCAAAATTAATTCAGAAAAGGAAAAAATAAAAAGTGTGATAGTTTTTAACTCCAAGAATAACAGAGCAATCTGTCTCTGTCACAGGAGGTTGACATACAAGAGCCCTCCATATCCCATCAGGGAACATCTAGCTTCAGTCTGTTGCACCAATATCACTCATATATTCCAGACAGGAAATTGAGGCTCTCAGAGGTCATCCAAGAGGACAGCTGGAGTCTGCTTTCTCCTGGTAGAAAGAAACCACTTGAAATGAAAAATACAGCAATATATAATGGAGAATGTAAACAGTCATATAAAATTGACTGTCAAGAAGTAAATAATGTGAATCTTGTGATGAATACCTTCTTGACACGGCTTCTCTGGGAAGATTAAATGAGTTTGAGTATGTGTTCCTATACAGAACTTATAGAAATGACTTTTTAAATATAATTGTATGTTGAAGCCATCCTTCCCAGTCAATAAGTACAGATATGTATTAGAGTCACATTTTCTACATGTCATACTTCAATAAAAGGGAAAAAACAATATAAAAGATGAAAAATATTTGTATGAAAATAAAAAAAGCACTCTCTTAAGTAAAAAAAGGATAGTTCCTACCAAAACCTGAGGACAGCTTTGGTTAAGGTATTGAATACAATGACATCAGGGCCCTATCAAATGGTTTAAAGAGGTCGCACCATCTCATTTCAGAGACCCTCAGACCTGTACTGAGTTTCTGGGATATGATGTGTAGAATCAGTTACGTGTACTCATCCCTCTGACTCTTCCCCCTGCCTCAAGCTCATGGTGTACCAAGAGCAATCTGTCTGCAAGATGGAGCACAGTGGCTTGGCATTTAGAGAAGAGAGGAGACATATGTAGTAACTCACACCATTCAAGGGATCCTCAGGATTAAAGAATGTCAAAAACAATTCACATTCTCTCTCTCTCTCTCTCTGTCTCTCTCTCTGTCTCTGTCTCTCTCTCTGTCTCTCTCTCTGTCTTTCTCTTGTCTCTGTCTCTCTCTCTGTCTCTCTCTCTCTGTCTCTGTCTCTCTCTCTCTCTCCCCCATCCATATACATAGAAATATACAAACACACATATATACATATAGACACATATATACATGTAAACACACACATGATGGGTCCTCAAAAGTTAATGGAAAGATTCATATTATCTTTTAATTATATTTTTTCATGAACTTTTTGAAGTACATGTGCGTGTGTGTGTGTGTGTGTGTGTGTGTTTAGTAATTACAGAGACATCTGGGACATAATCCTAAATAGAATATCACAGCTATGGAAAGGTAATTTTGAGATTCTCCAGAAAAGGCGTTTAGAAATACTTAGAATCTGTTCCACTGATATTAAGTAGATACTATTCTTAATCCCATTTTACAAGTGGGAAAACAGAACCTACTCTTGTAAAGATATAGCCAGTTCTGACTCCATGAGTCCTCCCACAGTGTAAGACACTCCATAGTAACTCAAGGAAGACCTTTGATTATCAAGTATATCAGGAATGATAAACAGGCATCCTACAGACAGTGCCTTGCATATTTCACTTCTTCTGTAGTTACTTCTGATGCGTCATAGCATTCATCCCACTCTACTCAGACTTGGCCTCACAGTTCTCAACCCAGTGTTTTAGCAAGACCCTACAATTTTTATTTGTAATTGTCCCGAATGAATAAATCTGGTTTTCATCCCTGAACTTGTTCTGTTTATAATATTATTGAAGGATATTCACAGTATACATTGTGGAATGAGAAAATGATACCTCAGAACAACATGTACACAATGAACTGTTTTTTTATAAATATGTCATGTATACACAAAACTTGTTCTGCAATAATATATCCCAGTTTATTATTACTCTAAAGAATGGATGAAAGGCACTGTTTTTGGTGAGAATATCTGTATTTTTTAAATGTAGACTTATTTTATCATATAATTTCAAGGAAATAAAAGGATGCCTGTTAGAGACACCCCAAGGAGGGAAGACTAATAAAGGTCAGCCAAAAAGCAAGCAATTGATGAAATGCTTCTGAAGCAACTGGTGTCTTCCCTGTTTTGTGGCACAGCTTATCCTGTAATGAAAAAAAAATGAGCATTTAGGTTCCCAGCAGACCATTGTGGGACCTCTCCTGTGGGATCAAAGTGCCACCAAGGCTAAAAATGTATGAATTTTAAGATCATGCTCAGAATTCCAAAAGGAAGAGAGATAAGAAGTTGTGGGGGGGGGGGGAAGCAGCAGCAGCAGCTGTGTGGGAGCTTGGCAGAAAGAGAACTGGAGTCTGTTAAGAAAGGGAATAACTAGGCATCCAGAAGGAAAGACAGAAGTAAAGCTACATCTATTTGCAGATGGCATGATTTTAGAGAGAGAAAATGCTAAAGAATCCATGCCAAAAAAATTTTGAGTTAACAAAATTTTCAGCAAGGTTGCACAATACAAAATCAACATGCAAAATCAATTGTATTCTGCCTACTAGCAATAAACAATAAAAAGGATAGTAAGAAAACAGTATCATCTATGATAGCAAAAAAAAAAGGATAAAATACTTAGGAATAAATTTAATTGAGGAGGTTGTACACTTGTACACTAAAAACTACAAAAATACTTCTGAAAGTAATTTTAAAAGATCTAAATAAATGAAAAGACATCCCATGTTCATGGATTGGAAGACTTAACATTAAGATCATAATTATTACACAAAATGATCTACAGATTCAATGCAATGCTTATGGAAATCTCAATGGCCTTTTTTGTAAAATCGGCAAAAGCTAGTTTTTAAATTCATATGAAAATGCAAGAGACCCTGAATACCCAAAACAATCTTAAAAAAAAAAAAAAAAAAACAGGAGGATCCACACTTCCTGATTTCAAAACTTGCTACAAAGCTACAGTAATCAAAATAGTGTGGCACTGGCACAAGGACACACATAAAGATAAATGGAATAAAATTGACAGTTCTGAAATAAACCCATGTATTTTTGGTTAACTGATTTTCCACAAGGGTGCCAAGACCATTCAATGGATAAAGAATAAATTCAACAAATGGGTGCTGACATAACCAGCTGTTCATATACAGAAAAAGGGAAAAAAAGCCTATATCAAAATTAATTTAAAATGGATCAAAGACCTAAATGAAAGATCTAAGAATATTAAACTCTCAGATGAAAGAGTATATCTATCCCTACCTTGACTTTGACAATGATTTCTTAAATATAACACCAAAAGCATAAACAACAATAACAACAAAAAGAATAAATTGGGCTTCATTAAAATTAAAAACATTTGTGCATCAAAAGACACTATGAAGAGAGTGATAAGATAGTCACAATAAATAATTTTAAAAGCCACAAAATAGGAGAAAATATTTTCAAATCATATATCTGATATTGGCCTAGTATCCAGAATACATGCGTGTGTATGCATATATACACACACACACATATATATATATCTTACTATTCAACAACAAGACAATTAACACAATCAAACAATGGCAAAAAGACTTAAATAGACATTTTTCCAAAAAAGATATACAAATGGACAACAAAGACATGAAAAGATAATAAGCATTATTATTCATCAGAAAAATGAGAATCAAAATCACGAGATACCCCTTTACACCCATGAGGATGGCTATAATAAAAAATAAAGGAAAATGACAAATGTTGGCAAAGATGTGGAGAAAATGAAACCTTCATATATTGCTGGTAGGAATGTTAAATGGCACAACTGCTGTGAAAAACAGTATGGCAGTTCCTCAAAAAGTTAAACACAGAAAAACTATATGACTCAGCTTTATGCACCTAAGTATATAACCAAAAGAACTGAAAACAGGTATTTAAACAAAAATTGTACACTAATGTTCCTAGCAGCAGCACCATTCACAATAGCCAAAAGGTAGCCAAAAGCCCAAATGTCCATAAACTTATGAGTGTACAAACAAAATGTGGTATAGCCATACAATAGAAAAGAATGAAGTACAACAATTCTATAGTTTTTCAGAGAAGAAAAAAAAAAACAAAAAGAATGAAGTACAGATACATGCTACAAAGTGGATGAGCCTTGAAAACATTACACTAAGTGAAAAAAGCCAGACACAAAAGGCCAGATCTTGTATGTTTCAATCTGTATTAAATATCCTGAATAGGCTAATCCATAGAGACAAAACCAGATTAGTGGTTGCCAGGGGCTGGGGGAAAGAGAGAATGAGAAATGACTGCTTAAAGTAAACTGGGTTTGTTTTTGGAGTAATGAAAATGTTTTAGACCTAGATAATGGTGATTATTGCATAATATGGTGAATGTACTAAATTTTATTGAATTGTACACTGTAAAATGATTTAAATAGTTTATGTTGTGTGTCTTTTATCACAATTTTTTAAAAACAGGAATCTTGTAACACCAAGGTCACAGGTTCAGATCCCCAAACCAACCAGCCAACAACAAAAAAGGAATCATACAAGGTCACCAGGGGGTGCTAATGTCCAGGTTTCACCAGCCTTGAGTAGCTGTGCACCTAGCCTATAGTCACTGTTGTCTGATGTAACAACAGCTATTTTCTTTTCAAGTAACTAAGCATTATGACCTGGGGATATTATTTGCATAATTTCCCCTGCTGGGTTTAAGGGATTGATAGTTCCTGACAGACAAGAATAATGTTTAAGAGTCCCAGGAGAAACACCACCCGGGGTATCTACACCATGGTCTGGACTTTACTCGTCCTCACAATCCTCACTCACTGCACATGTCAGAGGAAGATTCTCTGAGCTTTGTCAGAGGAAGAGAAATGTGGAGATATTTCCCGTCCCAACATTGTCCACGATTGCTCCCTGACATTTCTATCTCTATTATTGCTTGTAGGATTCGCTTCCCAGGCCAAAGTGATTTGGGAAACTTCACTGACCACAACTCCTGGAGAGACAGTCACGCTTACCTGTGGCTCCAGTGCTGGGGCTGCCACCACAAGTAACTATGCACTGGGTCCAACAGAAACCCTAGGTCTGATTGGTGACAACACCCACAGAAACCCATGTGTTACTGAGCGGTTGTCAGGATTCCTTTTTTGGAGGTAAGGCTGCCCTCACCATCACAGGAGCCCAGCCTGAAAACGAAGCATTTTACTACTGTGTTTCTTGTTCACTGATCACTATCACTGTGACAGAGCTCAGTAAGGAAGTCAGATACAAACCTCCTAGATTCAGCTTCAGTGCCCTGCCATGAGCCCTTTCCTCTTAATTCAGAGGCTGGTTCCTGTTTGGGGGCCTCAGGATGGTCAATAATCATGATTCACTATGGGCTGGCAAGTGGCTCACCTGGGAGAACATGGTACTGATATCACCAAGGTCGAAGATTCAGATCCCCAGACCAGCCAGCTGCCAAAAATAATATTAATAATAATCATGATTCAGAAGTCTGAGTTACACTTACTTTTAGAGGTTCAAAGTTATAATTGCTGAATAAAGAGAACTACATCATATTTCCTTTCTCTCAGTTTGTTGAAGGCACTGTCTCCCAATATTCTTTCTCCTTCCTTAGTAAGACAGCCTCAGTAACACTTACTTTGTGCAGGATCATGGCTGCATTCTCCAGCCTCCCTAACTCTTTGGGGTCATGTGACAAATTTTTAGTAAATAAAGCATAATATGAACTGTTGCGTAGGATTTCTGGAAGTATTCTTTGAAAAGCCAGAATAGCTCTGCTTTGGATATATCTGTATATACTCCTACTGAACAGAACCTTACTCAGATATCAACTACACATTCTGGAAAAAATAGTAAAAAAGCAACTATCTGAACAACCTGGACAGTGAAGAGAAGCAGGAAGACTCTGTATAGAAAGTGATACTTTGAAGAAGTGTGTGGTAAAACAGAGTTTCCCAACTTTTATGGCTTTTTTTTTTCAGACTGGAATCACTAGCAAACTTTTTGTAGTAATGGACAAGCTATTTGATAAGTTTATATGAAAATGCAACATACCTAGAAGAGTCAAACCTTTGAAAAGTCAGAACAAAGCCAGAGGAATACACTATCTGATTTCGAAACTTATTATAATATTACAGTAATATGTGTGGAACTGGCATAATGATAGACATATAGATCAAAAGAACATGATACAGGATTTTTTTTTAAAAACTCACATTTATGGTTAACTGATTTTCAAAAGAAGTGCTAAGGTAATACAATGGAAAAAAGGATATTTCTTCAACAAATGGTGATGAAAAAACTGGACATACATATACAAAAAAAAAGAACATAGACCCTCATCTCACACCATTCTCAAAAGTTAACCTCAAAATGGTCATAGACCTAAATGTAAGAGTTAAAATTTTAAAAATTCTAGAAGAAAACCTGAGAGGAAATCTTTGTGGCCTTGCATTAGGCAAAAATTTCAAAGATATGACAACAAAAAAAATGGATTCATGAAGAAAAATTAATAAATTGAACTTTATCAAAAGCGAAAGCTTTTGTTAGTCAAAATATTCAAAAGACACAATTAAGAAAATAAAAAGACAAGCCATAGACTGGAACAAGATATTTGAAAGACATTTATCTGATAAAGGACTTGAATCTAGAATATATTTTTTAAAAAGAAACTCTTACAACTCAAAACAAACAAACCAATTTTGAAATGTGCAAAGTATTTAGTGCATATTTCTACAAAGAAGCCCTTTGCATGACTAATAAGCACAATGAAAGATATTCAACATCACTGGTGATTAGCAAAATGTTACATGCATGACTACCAGGCTGACACAATTGAAGCTACTGACATAAAGGACCAAGAGTATTTCTATTTGCCTCTCTAGGATCTCTAATTCCAGCAAGGATTTTTATTTTATTTATTTATTTTTCTTTTTGTCTTTTTTGTGACTGGCACTCAGCCAGTGAGTGCACTGGCCATTCCCATATAGGATCCGAACCCGCGGCGGGAGCGTCGCTGCGCTCCCAGCGCCGCACTCTCCCGAGTGCGCCACGGGCTCGGCCCTCCAGCAAGGATTTTTGATGGACCCAGTTGGATCATAGGTCATTCCAAATCTACACTCAAAACCTTTCCAACTCAGCTAAATTTATTCTGTTTCTTACTTTAATTTTCCCTAAAATATATATGTTACTCCTTATTCTTCTGAAATTCTCATTATTCCCATGTAAGGATGCCGGGACATAGATGCCAAATCTCTTTTCACATTTCTCAAAATTCTATATTTTGTGTTTTGAAATCTTTCTTTAAATGGATTATTCAGATTTCAGCAAACACATGTTCCTTATATGTTCCTGAAAATAATGCTCCTTAATTTTAAGAGGACTTTTTGTGCCACAGTAGAATCTTCCTATACACTCTTCTTATTTGCTTTTTATCTAGTAGTTACATTCTGTCTCCTCCAGCAGTTCTGACAATCTGCCCCACCTCTTCCAGATCCTATATTGTTCCTTCCACCATGGGCCTCAGGGTCCCCTGAAATGTGGTGCTGTTTTGTCTGTCTGCTCATGACTCACTTTATAGACTTGGGGCTCCTTGAGCAGTGGTCATTTGAGCATAGTGAGAGGTGTAGGAGTCCTGACCCTGGGGACCAGCAATGAATGAGCTGGCAGGCCTTCAGTGCCCCGCTGAGCCCAGGTAGAAGAAGCCTTTGGACAACCTAGACTACTCTGCTGAAAATGAAGAAGCTCCAATGGCCTTAAGGATATGAAGGGCTCAGCCCCACATCTGGTAGTTCTTCTCATTCCGTGGGGAGCAGATTGGCATGAACCCTCCTCTTGGAGAGAAGAGGGTTCCATAGATCTACACACAGAGAACTTTGCCAGGAGCCCCCATTTTCTGATATCACTCTTTTATGTATCCTGCCTATCCCCAAGCTCTCCTCATACTCAGAAAGAAAAGAGTGCTGCCCATCATCATCCTCCAGGAAACTGGTATATGGACATGTTAGTGTGACACCCAGTTCTCTCCTTCAAGACCAAGAGAGTTGGCTAGTGATTGCTCTCTGGGAATTCCGCTAAGATTAAATAAACTGACTTACCCAAAATTACACCTTTACCTAAGGGTAGCCAAATGAAATGATTGCTTGTTGCAGGAGTACAACAGACACCCTGCCACAATTTGCAATAAGTCTGAAGGACCCTCCCAGCTCCATAAATCTACACAGGGCCAGCTGAGATCTCTACTGCAACTCCATTGCAAATCAGTTTCTCCCTCTTTGCCATCCTCTTCCCTTTCTCTTTTATCGGTCATTCCCAATAAAACCCCTGCAGGACAATCTCCAACTCAGACACTGTTTCCTGAGGAGCCCAATATAGGACAGCTATATTATAAAGCCATTGACCTGGTGAATGCATACTTTCCCATTTCTATCAAGAAGGAAGATCAAAAGCAACTCATATTCATGAAATGGACAAAGGTATGCTTTTAAGATTTTTTTCCAGGGCTACATTAATATCCACTCTAAGTATCCTAAGAGATCTGGACCATCTGGACATTCCACAAAACATCACACCAATTCATTATATTGAAGATATCATATTAATCAAACCAGATGGGCACAAGGTGGCAAGTAGAGTAACGACCTTGGCATTAAAAGTGCTCTAGATAGAAGACAAACACTGTGAAGTTTCAAGGGCCCATCATATCTGTGAGGTTTCCAGAAGCCCATAAGTCTGTGACATGACAGGACATTCCCTCCAGAGTAAGACAAAATATTACATCTCACAATTCTCATCCTTAAGGGAGAAGCACACACTTAGCAGGCCTCTTTAGCTTCTGCAAGCCCATATTCCACCACTGGGAATACTGCTCCAACAAATTACCAGGTGACACAGAAGTTACTAGGTTTAAGGGGCAAAGCAGACAAGTGTTCTGTAGCTATCATACACGCAGCCCTGACATTTAAGCCATATGACTGAGCAGACATAGATACATGCACACATACAAAATATTTCACAAGCTCTAAGAGAAAAACCAGTGTAGTCTGCCAGTTTTCTGGAGCAGCAGAGAACTAAACAACATTCAGAAATAAATTGTGGAATGCTACTTGGCCATAGTAGAAACTGAGCATCTGACCATGGGACAGTCAACTACCTATGTCATTAGGTATGCACATTATTAGGAGGGTTCCTGAGAAACCTAAGCTAAGACACCAGGAGAATCCAAGAGCTTAGTTCCTCTACTCAACAAACATATTGATGTATATGAATTGAAGAAACAAAGAAAGAGAGGCAGTGATTCATTCAGGCCTCTCCTTCCCAAAATTCTTCCAAACAGTTTCCTGCCTAAGGAATCACAAGCACTGAATTTGACCTACCGAGAGGACTAAAAGCTCCAGAGGTAAGGGAAGCGGGGGTGGGAATAGAAAAAGACCTGCAGGAGTGCATCCTTCCATAAGTGGTATTTCCACTATGGACACTAGAGGGAGGTATGAGCTGGACCCTGGAAAAGCAAGTCTGCTGTGAAATGGTTCTGTAAGTCCTGGGTCCCATCAACAAGTGATCACTGATATGTAACAACTCAATAGCTCTGACATTGCCAAGATGCTGAGTCCCCCTGGGAGGGGAGCTCATTTGCATGACAGCCCCACCCTCACAGGCTGTCAGTGTTATAATGAGAGCTGTGTAGGCTGACTCTGTGGTAAGCAGTCTTGAAATTCACAGCACTGGACTGTCTACACCATGGACTGGACTCCTCTTTTACTTACACTTCTGGCTCACTGCACAGGTCAGAGGGGACTTTCTGGGATGGGAGCTGGGAATGAGAGGAAGAACCACTGAACCTTCTTGGCCCCATCTTCTCTCTGGATCTTTTGGTCTCTCATCTGTTTTCAGGAGCCACTTCCCAGGCTGTGGTGACTCAGGAAACTTCATTGTCCACAACTCCCGGAGGGACAGTTACACTCACCTGTGGCTCCAGTGCCAGGGCCATCACCACCAGTAATGATGCCCGCTGGGTCCAACAGAAACCCAACCAAGTACCCCAGGGTCTAGTAGGTGACACCAGCAACAGGGTCCCAGGGGTCCCTGCCTGATTCTCTGGCTCCCTACTTGGAAACTAGGCTACCCTCACCATCATAGGGGCCCAGCCCAAAGATGAGGTCAAATATTACTGTGCTCTCTGGCACAGCAACCACTTCTACAGTGACAGGTGCAGATGGGGAAGTGAGACACAAATACCCTGGCTCGCCTCACCTTTTGCTCCTCAGTACCTCCCTATCCTTGTGTACAAAGATGAATATAAGTCTTAGGAAATGTGTCTGGCATCTGAGAGGGATGTGAATCTTTGGGAACCAGAGAGCAGATTGGGATCAGACTTAGGTGGCTCCCAAATGAACTCTACTTCCACCTATTCATGCCCTGGTATAATCCCCTCCCTTGAGTGTAGGCTATACTGAGTGACTGCTCAGTGAGTTCAAGGACTTAGGGGCTGATTAAGGAAAAGGCATGACTAGGAGATGGCAGAAACATACAAGGAGCTTTATTTGGGCTGCACTTGGACAGGTTGATGAGAGGAGAAGTCTTTCCCAGCCAGAGACTTTCTTGAGACTACAGCATAGGGTGACCACCCAGAAGGGGAGGATGGAAGGGAACTCTCTGGAGAGAAGGAAATCAATCAGAAGAGGGCTTACATGTCTAGGACATGTCAATCAGCAGCATAGCCAGGAGTCTCAGGGTCAGAAAGCTTAGGAAAGGCAGCAGCAGTTTGGGGTCTTTTATAGCCCCAGGGTTTTTCTTATCATGGCTGGCAGATATTGAGTGCAGTTTTGTGGGATACACAAAGCAGACAGGTTCGAAATGGCTAAAAATATGCTACTTGGTCAGTATTTAAAGAATTTGGATGCGTAAAATTTTGATTTGGGCACTGGCAGGCTTGAGTTAATGATTTCAGCCAGCTGTAAAGAAGTAAACAACATAGAGGCCAATATACAGAGGTCATCTTTATTTTTTTATTTTTTATTTTTTTAAATTTTATTTTGTCGATATACATTGTGGCTGATTATTGCTCCCCATCACCGAAACCTCCCTCCCTTCTCCCTCCCCCCCAACAATGTCCTTTCTGTTTGCTTGTCGTATCAACTTCAAGTAATTGTGGTTGTTATATCTTCTTCCCCCCCCCCCGGTTTTGTGTGTGTGAGTGTGTGTGTGTGTGTCTGTGTGTGTGTGTATGTGTGTGTGAATTTATATATTAATTTTTAGCTCCCACCAATAAGTGAGAACATGTGGTATTTCTCTTTCTGTGCCTGACTTGTTTCACTTAATATAATTCTCTCGAGGTCCATCCATGCTGTTGCAAATGGCAGTATTTCATTCGTTTTTATAGCTGAGTAGTATTCCATTGTGTAGATATACCATATTTTCCGTATCCACTCATCTGATGATGGACATTTGGGCTGGTTCCAACTCTTGGCTATTGTAAAGAGTGCTGCGATGAACATTGGGGAACAGGTATACCTTCGACTTGATGATTCCCATTCCTCTGGGTATATTCCCAATAGTGGGATAGCTGGGTCGTATGGTAGATCTATCTGCAATTGTTTGAGGAACCTCCATACCATTTTCCATAGAGGCTGCACCATTTTGCTGTCCCACCAACAATGTATGAGAGTTCCTTTTTCTCCGCAACCTCGCCAGCATTTATCGTTCAGAGTCTTTTGGATTTTAGCCATCCTAACTGGGGTTAGATGGTATCTCAGTGTGGTTTTGATTTGCATTTCCCAGATGCTGAGTGATGTTGAGCATTTTTTCATATGTCTGTTGGCCATTTGTATATCTTCCTTAGAGAAATGCCTACTTAGCTCTTTTGCCCATTTTTTTAATTGGGATGCTTGTTTTCTTCTTGTAAAGTTGTTTGAGTTCCTTATATATTCTGGATATGAACCCTTTGTCAGATGTATATTTTGCAAATATTTTCTCCCACTCTGTTGGTTGTCTTTTAACTCTGTTGTTTCTTTTGCTGTGCAGAAGCTTTTTAGTTTGATATAATCCCATTTGTTTATTTTTCCTTTGGTTGCCTGTGCTTTTGGGGTCGTATTCATGAAGTCTGTGTCCAGTCCTATTTCCTGAAGTGTTTCTGCTATGTTTTCTTTAAGAAGTTTTATTGTTCCAGGGTGTATATTTAAATCCTTAATCCATTTTGAGTTGATTTTAGTATACGGTGAGAGGTATGGATCTACTTTCATTCTCCTGCATATGGATATCCAGTTATCCCAGCACCATTTGCTGAAGAGGCAGTCCCTTCCCCAGTGAATAGGCTTGGTGCCTTTGTCAAAGATCAGATGGCAGTAAGTGTGTGGGTTGATTTCTGGATTCTCTATTCTATTCCATTGGTCAGTGTGTCTGTTTTTATGCCAGTACCATACTGTTTTGGTTATTATAGCTTTGTAGTATAGCTTAAAGTCAGGTAGTATTATGCCTCTAGCTTTATTTTTTTTGCTCAGCATTGCTTTGGCTATGTGTGGTCTTTTATTGTTCCATATAAATGACTGGATAGTGTTTTCCATTTCTGAGAAAAATGTCTTTGGAATTTTGATGGGGATTGCATTGAATTTGTATATCACTTTGGGTAGTATGGACATTTTCACTATGTTGATTCTTCCAATCCAAGAGCATGGGATATCTTTCCATCTTCTTGTATCCTCTCTAATTTCTCTCAGCAGTGGTTTGTACTTCTCATTATAGAGATTTTTCACCTCCTTGGTTAACTCAATTCCTAAGTATTTTATTTTTTTGGTGGCTATTGTAAATGGGCAGGCTTTCTTGATTTCTCGTTCTGCATGCTCACTATTGGAGAAAAGAAATGCTACTGATTTTTGTGTGTTGATTTTGTATCCTGCTACTGTGCTGAAATCATTTATCAATTCCAAGAGTTTTTTTGTAGAGGTTTTAGGCTGTTCGATATATAGGATCATGTCATCTGCAAACAGGGACAGTTTGATTTCATCTTTTCCAATCTGGATGCCCTTTATTTCCTTCTCTTCTCTGATTGCTCTGGCTAGTACTTCCAACACTATGTTGAATAGGAGTGGTGAGAGTGGGCATCCTTGTCTAGTTCCTGTTCTTAAAGGAAAAGCTTTCAGTTTTTCCCCATTCAGGATGATATTGGCAGTGGGTTTTGCATATATGGCTTTAATTATGTTGAGATACTTTCCCTCTATACCTAACTTATAGAGGGTCGTTGTCATGAATGAGTGCTGAACTTTATCAAATGCTTTTTCAGCATCTATAGAGATGATCATATGGTCCTTGTGTTTGACTTTATTAATATGGTGTATCACATTTATTGATTTGCGTATGTTGAACCAACCTTGCATCCCTGGGATGAATCCCACTTGATCGTGATGAATAATTTTTGTATGTGTTGCTGTATTCTGTTTGCTAGTATTTTAGTGAGGATTTTTGCATCAATATTCATCAAGGAGATCGGCCTGTAGTTTTCTTTTTTGGTTATATCTTTACCTGGTTTTGGTATCAGGATGATGTTTGCTTCATGGAATGAGTTTGGGAGATTTGCGTCCGTTTCAATCTTTTGGAATAGTTTGTAAAGAATCGGTGTCAATTCCTCTTTGAATGTTTGGTAAAATTCTGCTGTGAATCCATCTGGTCCTGGGCTTTTCTTTGTTGGGAGCCTTCTGATAACAGCTTCAATCTCCTTTATTGTTATTGGTCTGTTCAAATTTTCTACGTCTTCATGGTTCAGTTTTGGGAGCTTGTGTGTGTCCAGAAATTTATCCATTTCCTCCAGATTTTCAAATTTGGTGGCGTATAGTTGTTTATAGTAGTCTCGAATGATTCCTTGTATTTCAGATGAATCAGTTGTAATATCGCCTTTCTCATTTCTAATTTTGGTTATTTGAGTCTTCTCTCTTCTTTTTTTTGTTAGCCATGCTAATGGTTTGTCAATTTTATTTATCTTTTCAAAAAACCAACTTTTTGATTCTTTGATCTTTTGAATTGTTTTTTGGTTTTCAATTTCATTCAGTTCTGCTCTGATCTTAATGATTTCTTTCCGTCTGCTAACTTTAGGTTTGGATTGTTCTTGTTTTTCTAGTTCTTTAAGGTGAAGGGTTAGGTTGTTCACTTGCCATCTTTCCATTCTTCTGAAGTGAGCGTTTAATGCAATAAATTTCCCCCTCAATACTGCTTTTGCAGTATCCCACAGGTTTTGGTATGATGTATCATTGTTTTCATTAGTTTCAATAAATTTTTTGATTTCCTGCTTGATTTCTTCTTGGACCTATATGTCATTAAGTAGAATGCTGTTTAATTTCCATGTGTTTGTATAGTTTCTAGAGTTTTGTTTGTTATTAATTTCTAGTTTTAATCCATTGTGGTCTGAGAAGACACATGGGATAATTCCAATTTTTTTGAATTTATTGAGACTTGATTTGTGACCTAATATGTGATCTATCCTGGAGAATGATCCATGTGCTGATGAGAAGAATGAATATTCTGAGGTTGTTGGATGGAATGTTCTGTAGATATCTGCCAATTCCAATTTGTCTAGAGTCTTGTTTAGATCTTGTGTTTCTCTACTGATTCTTTGCCTAGATGATCTGTCTAATATTGACAGTGGGGTGTTCAGGTCCCCTGCTATTATGGTATTAGTGTCTATTTCCTTCTTTAGGTCTAATAGAGTTTGTTTTATAAATCTGGCTGCTCCAACATTGGGTGCATACATATTTATGATTGTTATGTCTTCTAGATGGATCAGTCCTTTTATCATTAAGTAGTGTCCCTCATTGTCTCTTTCTATGGTTTTTAGTTTAAAGTCTATTTTGTCAGATATAAGAATAGCTACTCCAGCTCGTTTTTCTTTTCTGTTTGCATGGTAAATCTTTTTCCATCCTTTCACTCTTAGTCAGTGTGAATCTTTATGGGTGAGGTGGGTCTCTTGTAGGCAGCATATAGTTGGGTCCTCCTTTTTGATCCAGTCAGCCAGTCTGTGTCTTTTGATTGGGGAATTTAAGCCTTTTACATTAAGAGTTGTTATTGAAAGGTGTTGATTTATTCCTAGCATTTTATTGGTTGTTTGGTTGTCTTAGGTGTCTTTTGCTCCTTGCTTTCTGATTTACTGTTTGGTTTCTGTGTTTGTTGGTTCCTTAGGTTGTAGATAGCGTTTTTGTTTGCTTGTTTTCTCTTCATGATTGCCATTTTTATTTTACTAGTGGGTATTGATTTTTCTTGGGTTTTTATGGCAGTGGTAGTTATTTTTCAGGAACCAAACCCAGTACTCCCTTAAGGATTTCTTGTAAGGGTGGTCATGTGGTAGTGAACTCCCGCAGTTTTTGTTTGTCTGAGAAATATACTATTTGCCCTTCATTTCGGAAGGATAGCCTTGCAGGGTAGAGTATTCTTGGCTGGCAATCTTTTAGTATTTTGAAAATATCATCCCATTCCTTTCTAGCTTTTTGGGTTTGTGATGAAAAGTCTGATGTTAGCCTGATTGGGGCTCCCTTATAGGTGATTTGACGCTTCTCTCTTGCAGCTTTTAAGATTCTCTCTTTGTCTCTGAGTTTTGCCAATTTGACTATGACATGTCTTGGAGAAGGCCTTTTTGGGTTGAATACGTTTCGAGATCGTTGAGCTTCCTGGATCTGAAGATCTGTGACTTTTCCTATACCTGGGAAGTTTTCTGCCACTATTTTTTTGAATATGTTTTCAATGGAATCTCCATTTTCCTCCCCTTCTGGAATACCCATGACTCGGATATTTGAGCACTTAAGGTTGTCTGATATCTCTCTCAGATTTTCTTCAATGTCCTTGATTCTTTTTTCTTTCTTTTTGTCTGCTTGTGTTATTTCAAACAGCCCATCTTCAAGTTCAGAGGTTCTCTCTTCAACTTCAACAAGCCTGCTGGTTAAACTCTCCGTTGTGTTTTTTATTTCACTGAATAACTTCTTCAGTTCAGCAAGTTCTGCTACATTTTTTTTCAGGACATTGATTTCTTTGTACATTTCCTCTTTCAGATCCTGTATACTTTTCCTCATTTCATCATGATGTCTAGCTGTGTTTTCTTGTATCTCATTCAGTTTCCTTAGAATTATCACTCGAAATTCCTTGTCAGTCATTTCAAGGGCTTCTTGTTCTATAGGATCTAGAGTTTGAGATTTATTAACTTTTGGTGGTGTACTTTCTTGATTTTTTGTATTTCTGGTATCTTTTTTTTGATGTTTATTCATTGTGGCAGGGGGTTTCACAGTCCACCGGTTTGAGACTAATGACTAACTAGGATGTTGCTGTGGTTGCCAATTTCATATGGCTACCTCCACGGCTGCTCAGTTGGCCTCTAGTGCCTTGTGTGTGTGGTTGCCTCGGGTCTTGGGCTTCTCCGGGGAGCCACCTTTCTGGTCAGCTTGGACTCTGCTGGGCTGGTGGATCACGTACCACAGGGTGTGTGATCGCTGTTGAGCTTTCACTTCCTGTGCAGGACTTCTCCCTGTTCCTGTGCTCTGGCCCAGGCTGTTGGATCGTGCAGTGGTGACCCCACAGGGTATGTGGTTTCTGTCGAGTCTCCACCTCCCTGGCCGCACGTCTCCCCACTCTGTGCGCACTGTGCTGGGCTGGGGCATGTCTTCTGCAACCCTCGTCTATCAGCTGGGCCTTCAAGACTACAGAGGTCATCTTTAACCCATTTATATAACAACCAGATTCTAACAGAACACAAAAGTGAGGGTATCTCACTCCTGAGATTAGGTTATAAAGGCTGTGGCCTGCCTTCGTTGCTTTCTCTTTTATTTCTTGCCCTGGGGCAGGGGATGAGGAGAAGGCAGTTAGATACCCTGTCCTGGGGCAACCCTGTGGAGAAACACTCATGGTGAGAAACTGAGACTTGCCAGTAGCCGTAAAAGTGTGCTTAGAAGTGGAGCCTACCACCCCAACCAAGCTTTAGATGTATATAGCCCCTCCTGACAGCTTGCTTGCAATTAAATGAGATATCTTGAGCCAGGGGCACCCAGCTAGGCAACCTCTTGATTCCCAGCTCACAGAAACTATGAGGCAAATGTTAAGTCACTAAGCTTTGGGATCATTTGTTACACAGCAACAGATAACTAATAAAGAGATCGACTGATTAAGATCTAGAAGGTTAGTTTAATCATGGAGAGGGAGACTGAGGCACTGCCCACATATATGGAGCACCTCCACAGGGATACCCTGGAGCCTCTGCTAGGGTGTGTCGAAGGAGTAGCTCATAACCACTCCTCACAAGGACTTACTGGCCACAGGACAGGTGTCTCCTTCAGCAGGTGAACATGGGTGGCACTGACTTGGAGAACATGTCCTCAATAAGACACAGACAGAAGATGAAGTTTTCCTGGCTCTTTCTGCTTAAAAGAAAGGCATTCACATTTTTTACATAACACAATGGTTTTGAGAAATAACTCAGCCTGTTGAGTGTGTGGCTTGCAATTGTTATAAAGGTATTAAAATGGTGATATCAGTGAAAAATTCTGAAAACCTCAGGACCTATCTGAAAAGGAGAGGGGGAGTTCCTAAAGCCTTTTGTGGGAATGTTGAATATTCAGTAAAAACAGATATACAGTCTGTGCTTTGAATTCCCACAGTCCCCACCTCCCTAACACACACCGGAGGTACATACACAGTTTCCTGTTCCAGGATCCAAGGCTGGGCTGAGAACCTCCCCTTTCCCGTAGTGTTGTCTTTTCTTTTGTAGTTGCTATGTTCTGGTATTTGAGTCATACTGACTTCAAATAATGAACTGAGGAACTTTCCATCTTTTTCTCTCCACTAGACATTCTTAGTTTGAGTGATTTCTTCTACTCATATATACATGCATCTGTGTGGTCTGAGTATGTATGCATGTCTTGGTACAGATTTGAGCTCATAGTAGAAATGCATATTTGTATCCTGACTTATTTGCTTATTAGTACACTGAGACTGTTTTACATTCTTACTAAATATTCTTCAAATACAGGATTTTCAAAGCTATATCAAATACATACACCACAATGTATTTATATATTCCCTTAATAGTGAATATGTAGACAATTTTCCACTTTACTCTAATGTAAAAAACTCCAGTAACAAAAGATGTTTATCATCCTCATCAATTTATTAATTTGATAAATATTTATTGAGGACATAACTAATAATTATGCCAGGAAAATCAGCATAAGCAAGAGTGTCCCTGGCTAACTGGGATATACTCAATGCATAGATGTTGTTCTTTTCCTATTAATTTTTTTCATTTTAGACAGGTTTATTGGAACGCATTTTACATACAATAAAATGTACCCCTTTTATGTGATCAGTTAGTGAATTTTAACAATATATCTAGTTGTATAACCACCACAATCAAGATACACAACATTCTCTCATCCTGAAATGTGCCTCTTGCCCCTTTGCAGTAAATGACCTTCCTCAGGCCTAGAAACCATTGACCTGCTTTCTGCTGCTGTAATATTCCCTTTTCTAGAATGTCATGTAAATAGAATCACAGAGTATGTATATAGCCTGTTGTTTCTGGCTTCTTAACACAATGCTTTTGATACTCATCCATTTTGTCATGCACGTATCAGTAAGTTTTTTCCTGAATATAATTCCATTATTTAAATGTACCACAATTTGTTCATTCATTCACATTGATGAACATGTGGATTGTTTCCAGTTTGGGGCTGTTATTAAGTGTAAAACTGCTAAGAAAAACATATATGTGTATTTTTTGTGAAAATATGTTATTATTCTAAGGTAAATACCTTGGAGTGGGATTGCTGGGTTATTTTTGCATTCCTACCAACAAAGTGATAAGCATTTTAGTTGCCCCTATTTCTTGAAATCATGTTTCAAATTTTAGCCATTCTAGTGGTGTATACTGATATCTCATTCTGGTTTTAATTTGCAACTTAAATGTATCAACATCATCATCTTCCCCCATGTAAAGCAAGCCCTTTAGCAAGCTTTCAATTATTGTTGGTCCTTCTCCCAATGCCCAACCACAGCATCCTCACTCCATAAGTATCTTTTATTATTTTAGGTCCAGGTTGATATGAACATGTTTTCTATTTTCTTCCTTCTTTTCTCCCTCCCATTTTTCTTCCCTCCCTCTCTCTTGCCCTTTTTACCTTCCTTCCTTTTTACTTTTTGCTCTTGCTTCATTATATAATAAATCTGTGAGTTCATTCCTTATCCTTAATTCCCATATCTCTTGTACCATCCTCCTTTATTAATTTATTGCAAGTATTTATTCAATATCCACTATGAGTTAAGCAACATTCTAGGTGCTGAGGATGCAAACAAATACAAATGCCCTCATGGAAAATATGTTCTAAGGGCAAGAAACAGATAAGAAAGATAAATTATGAACTATGTCAGAAGTTGATAAGTGCTTTGATAAAGCAGAAAATGGGAATAAGCAATGACATTGGGATACAATTTTAAATAATCTGGTCAGTATAGGCCACGCTAAGATGATATTTGAGCAAAGATTTGAAGAAGTGGGGGAGAAAGCTACGCAGGGCACTGAAGACCATTGTTAAATCTTTTGGTTCAACAAACTCTTAATAGTTTATTACCATTATTCTTCCTTACATCTTTGGGAAGATAACACTTATTTTGAAATCTCAATATTCTATCTCATTAGTCCTCATTCATGTTAAAAGTGTTTCCTTGATGACTTTCTGTAGTATGTGCATTTCTATAGGTGTCTGTTTACTTTTGTGACCAATGCACAGGGTGTCAGTTTATTCAGATTAAAAAGGTATAAGGAAGAGGCACTAAAGCCCAAGTCTTAGCCTATGTTACTCCTGGTGAATTTAAATTGAAGGAGGTGATCTGCCCAGGAACAGAGCCCAGGTTTTAGGGTGCAGTAGAATCCACCCTCTTCTGTTACTTTGCCCCATCTGGGTGACTATAGGCCTGATTCCCAACCACCCTTTGTCTCCTCCTGAGATTGATTTTTACCACTTGGTTATTTTATTATTATTATTATTATTATTATTTGTAAACCTAGGGCCTACAGAGGGATAAAGAGAGAAGAAAGAAATGTTCAAGCACTGCCTACTGTGCTGTTAATCCCCACTGCCCTATTGTTATGCTACAAACTTGATTTGGCCTGAGCTTTTTTTTCCCCTCCTTTCAATTCCTTGGTGGTGATTGAGCAGGCAACAATCCAGCCAGGGCAGCTAGGGGGAGAGAAGAGAGCCAAATTCAAAAGCTCTTTTGCCAACTATTGCCCTCATAAGGTAACCTGGTTCTCTGGTCCTACGCCCCATGATGTTACTTTCCACATGTAAGCAAAGTCTCTACTGCCCAAGGGCCGGCCCGTGGCTCACTTGGGAGTGTGTGGTGCTGATAACACCAAGGCCACGGGTTCGGATCCCTATATAGGGATGGCCAGTTAGCTCTCATGGGTGAGCGTGGTGCTGACAACACCAAGTCAAGGGTTAAGATCCCCTTACTGGTCATCTTTAAAAAAAAAAAAAAAAAAAGTCTCTACTGCCCAGATTACCCGCTTTGTCCCCTTCTCCTTTTTTCTTGCCCTTTTCTTTTGACATTATTTCCACAAATCCATGCTTGCCTCTCTTTTCTGAGGTTTTTCCATGGATGAGTTGGAGGCTGTGATCCAGTAGGCCCTGCTGGTTTGCTGTTTTACCCAGGGCTCTCCCAATTCACCCTTCACACCTCTTACAAAAGGATTTCCCCTTCCATTAACCTCCTGAAAAGCTCTGGTTAATATCAGGAAGGAGCTTCTAATTGAGAACTTCACAGGTGCATTTTATTTTTCAACTTATTTGCCCCCTCACCCGCAGTTGAAAGTATTGGAATCTTCTTGAAAATGTCTTCTGTTAATCCTGTGAGAGGGCTCTCTTCCACCTTTCTTTCTGGGCTATCAGCCTTACTCTTCTTTACTTTCCTTCCTATACAGGTCCCTCCAATCCATATTTCATTTTGTATTTAGAGTTTTTCCTAAACTAGAAGTATGTTCCTGACCCTTTTCCCTTCAAAAAATCACACTCACCATCCAAAACGTCAAGTCCAAGGTCTTTTTTTTTTTTTTGTATTATTTATTTTTTTAAATTTCTTTGAATCATAATTGATTATACATATTTTGGGGGTTCAATGTTGAGATATGTTGACCAGATCAATATTACTAGCATATATATTGTTACAAATTGTACTTATTCTTTATGCCCCTTGTCCAATCTCTCCCTATCCCCCTCTTCCTCCCCTCTCCCCACTCTAATTACTCTAGATTTCTTCTCTCTTTCTGAAAGAGTAATGGTTACTCTGTTGATTTGTTGCCTAGATGATCTGTCCAATGCTGAGAGGTGTGTTCAGGTCCCCCAACATTATTGTAGAGCAGATGCTTCTTCTGTCTCTGGAATAGGCTTTGTGGAGAGAGACATCCTCTTCTTTTCTTTGGTCTCTGCTGGTGACTCTCCTTGTGTCAATGAACTCCAGTGACTGGCAGACCATCTGTGTGGTGGTTGTGGCATTTAGCCACTTTTGCAGCAACCATGGTTATTGTGGTGGCTGTGGTGGGCCACCCACATTGAGGTGATATTTTTGGCATGCTCCTTGGCACTGGCAGTGTGCTTAGTTGCGGGAGGGGGTCTGGTCCCCAGCTTCATGCCTCAGGTCCCTGAGCGTGCCCCAAGGTGCTGGCGTGTGCCTGAGTGAGAACTAATTTTTTGTCCTTTGCTTACTTCTAAAATGGGGGATCTTCCTGACCAGTACTTGAGCTGTGTGGTTTAGGTAAATTGCTGCTTTGCTGCTGATTCCCTAGGAAAGGCTTTTTGAGCAGCTCAGGTTGTAATGGTTGACTTTGTAGGTACTTCTGGCCCTCCAAAGACCCGGTGCACCTGTGTTGTGTAGAAACTAATCTGGGCCTAAGTCTTTTCATCAAACTGCACCCCATGCAATTCTGTATTCCTGACCAGTCTCCCCTGAGTGGTTCTACACTGCTTGGGGGGCAGATCAGCTGTCCTTGCTGTGTCCCAGTGTTCCCCCAGTGGGCCCATCTCCCTCACCACCCGTGATGCAAACACTTCCCATGGGATGGGCTGTACACTGGTCCCTTGCAATGACTCACCAGCCTCTGAGTGGCTTTTTTTTCAGTTGTTGTGGCTCCTTGCTCCTATGTGAGTCCCCAGGAGTCCTATTAGTGGTCTTGCTGTCCTGGGGTCCACCAAGGCCCTCTTCTCCCCTGCCACCTCCAAGCAACTCCTTCCGAAGGGCACAGCTGTGGCTTTTGCCAGCTCCTGCTCCATGCACTCAGCAGCTCCAGCCTTAAAGCAGCCACAGCATAAAATGGTCAGTTTTTTCTTTCTCTCATCATGGCTTCTCCCACCTTCATGCTCTCTGTAGGCCTCTCCTCCTCTTCCCCTGAGCTCTGGCAGCCCCAGCTTGGCTATTGTTGATTTTTTATAGTTGTAAATTGATTTGTCAGAGAGAGTGATGCTGGGGACTGTCTATCCTATCATCTTGACTAGAAGATGGATTCGAGTCCAAGGTCTTAATAAAAGCATTCTCGGCCCTACTCAGTCCCACTCTGTGGTCCATCCAAGTCAAGTTACTTGTCGTTATCAGATAACACTTGGCTTTCTTGTCTCTATCCTTTATTTATGTCTCTCTCATCCAGAATGCACCATCTGACTGACTGAAGTCACTAGCACCCCCACTATATCTGTCAACATGCTGGCCTTTCTCAAATGTCAAATTTCATTCAGATTTTACCTCCTCTGGAAGGTTTTCTTTGACCTCTCCAAGCAGATTTACTCCCCACTTACTGAGGTTACAATAACATAGGAATTGGTAAAGGGCCACAAAAAATGATACATTGTATAATACTGAATATACTGATTATCCTGATTTTAGCATCACATATTGCACTCAACTCTGTACCTTACAGATATGTACAATCGTTACAATAAAATTTTTTAAAAATTTAAAGTGTAAAAAAAGACAAACAGTAACATTTTCTGACCTATGTTTTTACACTTTCTATTTCTAAATTGTTTGTAGTCTCTTTTCTCAAATAGACTCTAAATTCCAAGAGAGTAGAATTTATTTCCAATTCATCTTGTTTGATAGTAGTAACAATTTTATAAAATTGAGTGAAAAGAAGAGGAAGTATGTAAATCCTTTAGGTTCCAAAGGCTGCATCATAGCATCGTCTCCATGACTAAAATCATTCAACTTTAAGGTGACTGCAACCCTGTGAGACCCTGAGCCAGAACAACCCAGCTGAGCTACACCTGGGTTCTTGATGCTCAGAAAATGTGTGAGATAATAAATGTTTAAACTGTTTTTTTGTGTGTGTGGTAATTTGTTATACAGCAATAGATATCTAATACACCCCCTCTCTTTCCTGTTGTATTCAAGAAGCACACAATCACACTCATCAAAAAACATGGAAAATGGCATACCGGCCAGCAGCCAAAAAACCCCAACACAGAAAATGGTATTGAGACTTTTTTTGACATGTGTGTTCACACACACACATATACACATCCTTCGGGTATTTCCTGTTTTGTCATTTTCTGGACATTTGTCTCTTTCTACTGCTTTGGACTCTTTATCACTGGATAGGATGAAGGAATTATAGCCCTATCAAATTCACATCCAAAGCTCTTGCAAGTCACTAGTACCCACATGCAGAAATACAAGAGAGGGTTCAGATGAGTCTAAGTCATAACTCATAACCTAGAACAGAGGTCAGAAGACTTTTTTCTGTAAAGTGCCAAGTAGTAAATACTTTAGGATATGCAGGGCACATATGAGACTCTGGCTGTCTTTTTTTTTTTTTTTTTTTAATAATGCTTTAGAACTTTAAATTCTTAGCCTATAGGCCATAGTTTGCCAATACTTCTCCTAAAGCTAAGAAAGATTCTTCTGTCCTGGTAGCAGTCTTGACACATTTTGACAATTGTTCTCATTTCAATCTCATAACCAGGAAGGAAAAAATCTAAGAGAGCTACCCACTGAAATGGAATCTACTTTTGTTCTTTTATTTATATGATGAATACTTTTTAAAGGTAAAATAAATCAATTATATAAAATATATAGAAAAAAATAAGCACTTAAGTAAACTCAATTGCATTTAGTATTTTTCATAGTTATTTACCATGCGTAACTGTTATTGCAAAGTACAACTTTGTATGTTGCTTTCTCATTCTGTATTATAGCCAAATAAAATTTTATGCTGCCATAGTTCCTAAAGTCATTACTTGCGATAACTAATATGTTTATAGTGGGTATACATTTTATTGTTTCTTTTATCTTTAGTTTGGTTTCCAAGTATTGTAACTAGGAACTACTCTCAAGTGAATATTTTCATATCTTTACCTTTTATACCATATTCATTTTGGAGGGATAAACTTCTATAATTAAAACGTACAGGATTGTTAACTACAGGAAAGAAAAGAACAAAATAATTGAAAAAAATTTTTCATATTTTTACTGAACAAAATAATTGAAAAAAATTTTTCATATTTTTACCAACCAAAACTAACTCTTTTTAATAATCCATGCAATAATTTGAAAAGGATGTTTATGTTA
This sequence comes from Cynocephalus volans, assembly GCF_027409185.1. Lineage (NCBI taxonomy): Eukaryota > Metazoa > Chordata > Mammalia > Dermoptera > Cynocephalidae > Cynocephalus > Cynocephalus volans. The sequence continues at coordinate 206,912,803 of NC_084461.1, forward strand.
ATAGACATGACAGTATACACACACACATACCCTCAAAGCTTCAAGGAAAACTCAATGTTCAGCCTGCAATATTCTGAATCTTTGCAATTAACTTACCCCTCCAAAATAATGAGAATAAAAACTTTAATAAAAATTAAAATATGCATCAAAATATTTGCAATTCAGACAAAGCTATAAACAGAGGTAGTCTTAAATCCTTTACTAGAAAAGAAACAAAGCTTTGAAAATAAAAGGTCATAAAAAAAGACAATGCTTAAAGAAAGCAGAAGGGACATAATGAATAAAGATAAAAATAGGGAACAACAAAAACAAAACTAGTTGGGATAATAAATCAAATCAGAGATTGCTTCTTAGAAAAAGTAAATCAGAAACATTAATAAAACTGTGACAAATCTAATAAAAGAGAAAATATACCTTAATATTAGAAATAAGAAAGAGAATTGGTTCTGAGTAGTGAAAATAATATTCTACCCCAAGTGGAGCTATGTTTACTTCAGGAAAGGGAGGTTTCTACCAGGAAAATTGTGAATGCAGCCAAATAAAACTTTGGGTTAGTAGAGAAAAAGTACATGATTGTCTCAACAGATGTTGTAAACTAGCCAATAAAACCAAACAATAATTCTCTTTAAAGATTCTAAAAATGAAAATAGAAATTCTTCAAGTAACATACTCATTACTTTTAATGGTAAATCATTTCTCATTTAAAACCAAGAACAAGAAAGCCCATTAACTCCATCATACATATCATTGTTTAGAAGTTCTGGCCAATGCAATAAAACTAAAAATAAATCCTTTGCAAGAAGGCAAAGAGTTTACATAATAGTACTAAATAAAAATTAAATAAAACTAAAAACATCGTGTTATTGATATAAAGACAACATAGCAAAAATATTTTTTCACAAAACATTTTATTACTATAATTGCTATTTTACTTACAATTTTTGGCAACATTAACAAAAAAATAAATTTCATCTGAATGAATAAGCAAGCAAAATAGACAAGGAAATTCACAAAGGGCAATAACAAAATAGTAATCTTGACAGATATTCAATATATTTGTAAACAAAACAAAGTGACATTGCCATAAAAAAAATAGAAGTATCGATAGAAAAAGCAGAGAAAGCTCCTGAAAGAACTCTACTCACTATACTAATTTTCTTTTGGTTACAGGCACATAAATTGACTCAAGCTAGCTCAATGCTAAAAGAGAAGCAAAGCCCTTGATGATGATCTCTTCCCAGTTTTTTAATGAAAACCTAGGAAATTTTACTAGATTGGAGAGGGAAGAAAGGGGTAGGGAGAAGTAAAGTGCCTTTCAAGAGGAGAAGAAAGTAAGTTTTTTTAAAAAAAAAAAAAGGTGGGGGGAAAGGGAGAGTTCAGTGTCATTCTAAGAACCTTGATGAAATTCAATGAACCAAAGGAAAGTGTAAATTAGTGAGGTAGCAAGCTATGAAAGCCTAGGGTAAGAGCATTCTAAGAAAGCGAATAGCATGTGCAAAGTCTTTGGATTAGGAAAAAATGTGATTTGCTTAAGGAAAAGCAAGGCCAGTGTGTCAAAAATAGTGCATCAGTGGGGAACATGGTAGAGAATGGAAGAGAGAAGGTAGGCAGAGGCCAGATTACTGGAACCTGTGGTTGGCAATAAATGACAATCTGTATTTCTTAGGAGCATGCTTTAGTGAAATGGCAAACATTAACAGTGTTGATAATATTAAGCAATCACAAAAACATAGAACTAAAACATTTCATATTTTTACCATAAAAACAGAATAAAGGAGGTAAGTATGCAAAAGACTACAGATCTGTACACAGCAGGATTTTCCACCTGAGATCAGAACAAGTGGGATACAAACACACACACACACACACACACACACTCTTTCTATGCCTAAAGAAAAAGTTCAGACTGAAATTTTAGTAAAGTACCTTGGCCCAAGAAAACTAATTGAAAAGGCCTAGTAAAATGTTCAAGGTGCAAATCAATCAAGCATCAAGCAAATAAATACAACAGAATCAATGAATCTACAGTCAGGAAATTATCTAAAATGTGCACAATATACTCACAACTTCTGTGTTATCTGCAGTCCCCCCCCCTTTTTTTTTGGATGGCTGGCCAGTACAGGAATATCAAACCCTGGACCTTGATGTTATCAGCACCATGCTGTAACTGAGCTAACCAGCCAGCCCCATCCTCCCCAAGCCTTTGATGATAATCTCTTTTCAGCTTTTTGTGAAAGCTTAGGAAATTTAACTAGATTGAGGAAGGGAGAAAGAAGTGGGGAAAGATAAGTACCTTTACGAAAAAAGCAAGGAAAAAAGTAGAGATTTCTCCAGACCTATGTCATCTATAGCCAGGATGTCAGACTCCTTGACTGGTGAACAGAGGCTGCTGGGCACCTGGGTCAGGGTGGAGAAACAAGAGATGGCACTATAACATGCCCAGGAAGACAACCCTGGGAACCCACAGAAGCAGTCAAAGCTGCTGATGTTCAGGAACCAATACTTAAAAGGGTATTCCACAGTTCTGTGAAATTATCCCTGGGGAGGGCAAGGAAAAAAGATACCCCCATACTACAGGTTAGAAAATAGGATAGATTAGATAAAGGATATTAACTCTAAGACTTAACACTTATTAAAATAAATGGGACATTTCTGGCACACTAATGTGTCAAGTAAGACCCGAACAGTATTGGTGTGATAAATTAGGAAATGATACATACAAGAAAAGAGTAACTGTTAACCATAATACACTCATGCCCAAGGCAAGACAGAAAACTGAAAGCTTCACATTTTCAATTAGGGTAAGACACATGTGCACAGAAAAATATAAGAAAAAGCCCCGTATGGGTTTAATACTAGTCAGTCACCCTGGGCTATTTTTGTCCACTGTACCTAATGTTCTCAGACAAGCCCTCATTCCAGCTTAATAGTGGGAGAACTAAATTTAGTTCAGTCCATGAACTGAACAGATACCATTTGTTTGGCCCTTTTCAGTTAAAACTATGGGTCCAGTACAGTTCAAATTATGGATGTCAGGGTTCCTTTCCCTTGAGACATTTAACTTGCTTTACTGCTGTGACTGAGAGGAATACAGCAAGTTCATTCTCCACTAGCAGCTTGTCAGAAGGGAGAGGGGAGCGAATCTAATTTCCCTTCAAATCACTCAACAGAAGTCTCCTAGCACCAGGCCCCAATCATCTGAAGCCAATGATACACAGCAGCTGTTTGATGTCTGCAGGGGTCCCTCACCAAACTCAGGCATTTTACTTTTAATGGTTTTGCTTCCTTGAATGTTCATGGATTAGGTAAAGGCACTCCAAGACAGTGTTCCTTCTGCTTTGGCTCCAAGACCGCAGTGAATAAATGTGTGCCTATCCCTCAACTGGGACAAGGAGCCGCTGCTCTCCCTTGACTCACCTCCATCTTCCTGATATCAATTCCTGGTATAGCTTCTCCCTCAACTACACACCCAGGCTTTCAAAACCAGGTTATTTTATACCAGCACAACAGAGGCACTTCTGGGACTTCAGCAGCAAATGGGCCAGGCCATAACAAAGCCATTCCAGTCTGACTAGAGTTAATAGCAAAATCTTTAAAACATGGAAAAAATTGAAAATAAAATTAAGTACTTCAAAAACTACAAATTCTATATAGAAAAGAGCTTTCACACTTAAGAGTAACATAAAACACCAAAAAAAATAAATAGGTTTCCTTTCTTTCTCTCCCTCTCTCTCTCTCTCTCTCTCTCTCTCTCTCTCTCTCTCTCTCTCTCTCATACAAACACCTTTCATGTGTTAAGTTAGATAGTTAACATGAAAACCAGGTAATTTAAAATAACACCTCAAAGTTCAGATCAAACAATATTGCATATTATGAGGTTTTAAAAACTTATAATTCATTCATTTTGCTATTTTTGGTACTATTAAATAATGTATGGTATGTATTTTTTATACTTATGGGGATTTTGATTTAAATTGATTGGTTTTGACTTGCTTCAGATTTACTGAAACTAAAATTAATGAGGGTTTTCTAAAGTCCCACTTTTAGTCCTGGGGGGTGATGGTTCCGAGTCAGATGTGCTCACAGTAATGGATGCTACTTCCACTGATCCTGGTTGAAGAGGTCCCACTGATACTTGAATAACAACTTTTGTTTCAGGAGGCAATCCTTCTAGTTGTGTAGGCTTCTTAAACATTTGATGACACAGGGTCTTGTGCTCCATTTTCTCCTTGAAAGTTAAAAACTGTAGCCGGCATTTAGAACACTGGTGAACACTCTTTTCCCAGTGCCTCCTATAATGACTCATGTACGGTGTTGCAGTTTTGAAAATTTTGAGACAAAATGGACAAAGCAAATTCTTAGTGTTTTCATGGCACGTTCTAAAATGTGTTTCCACATCAGAAAAGGCTGACGATCTGTAACTGCAAGCCTGGCACACATAGGGCATTTCCCCAGGTTTATGATTGTCCTTCATGTGTTGTAAGAGAACCTGATCTGTTTCAAATGACAATTCACAGATTTTACAGACTGCAGAGGGCTCCTGGGTAGTGTGTACACTTTCAATGTGACATTGCAGCTGGAAAGGATTTGGAAACTGTCGGTGGCAGTGCTGGCAAGTGGTGTGGTTTTCCCAGCTGTCATTCTTCTGCTTCTCAAGTTCCAAGTGGTGCTTCATATGATTCATAAACTTAACATTTTTTAGAACTTTCAAGCAGCTGAGGCATTTAAAGGTTGTGTGAGTCTTCTGTTCTGGGTGCCCATCTCCTTTATGCTGTCCATAGTAGAAGTCACTAAGTGACACAATAAGATTTCCTTTCTTGGGAGCAAAGGTCTTGCTCTGACTTGCTACACTCAAAAAATCTGTTTTTGCCACTCCATTTTCCCTATTAAGATTTACAGGCTTAAAATGGACACTGTCCTTTGGAAAAGCTGTTGGAAAAGAGGCTCCATTCTGAACATGGCTTAATGAGGTATGAACATCACTTGAGGGTGTATTTTGCTGAGTATTCACTATATGAAAGGTATCTGAGGGGGACAAAGCTGGAGAATATCCCCCTATGATTCCATCACTGAGTTTAGGCTTTTTGGAATTTATGCTATTCACTTCAGAAGTGGAAAGTTGCTTTGATAAACAAGGACTTTCATTCATACCTCCTACTGAAAGTGCTGCTCTTACTGGATGATGCAATGAACTTTTGAATGTAACCAAAGGAGAACATAACTCAGAAGAGCTGTTAGGCACGACTTGTGGTGAATTGCTTTTATAATCAGGTTTAGACAAAGGCTCAATAATAATAGGACTATCTCTTGACCTCAATTCAGATTGAGAAGCTGGCAAGACGGTCACTGCTTCTGATGTATGACTTGCAGGCTGCGATTTGGGAGCATTATCTTTTCTACGGTGACGATACTTATTTCTCCTTGAACATGAACCTGGGGTGACTCTGTTCAAAATGTTTGAAACAACTGGTTTTGAATTTGAGGTCACCCCAACAAAAATAAGCTCAGCATCTTCATTTACATGTTCCACTCCAACAAAGATCAGTTCAGCATCTTCATCATCTACTTGTTTGGCTTCTTTTACATTCTTCTGTGGTTCTGGCTCTCTTTCTTCCTCACGTAACATTTGTGGTTGTTCCATTTTCTAACTTTTTTATTCTTGAAGGGTGTGACCACAAGTTCCAGTGCTTACTTGATATAAACTGCCACCTAAATACAAACACACTATTAGTAAGTACAAAAAAATGCACTATTTTATGTAATTCTCCTCCAAAACTCTAAGATAGTTATAAATATCCTTCTTTTACAGATAAAGACACTGGGACTCAAAGAGGATAAATGACATCTTAAAACCTATGACACAAGATCAGGTCTCTGTGACCCCATAATTATTACTTTGCCCTATATTGATTATGATGTCTTCCATTTAAAAAAACAAAAACAAAACCAAAAAACCCTTCAGCAACTAATCACTAGGTAAAATCATATGGAAGGAAAGGAATTTTTACAAAGGCACCACTGTACAGTGTTTAGAAGCGTGGGCTTTGGAATTGGAGAAAATTAAGCTGGAATCCTCAGTCTGCCACACACCAGCTGCATCTTATTTAGTAAATATTTTATTTTAAATGACTTTTGGTTCCTTGAAGGCAAAAATTCTTATTTCTTAGACTTAAGGTAACAGCTATTTTTTAAAAGCATCAACTACTTAATGGCATCTTACTTTGTAGTAGAACTAAAATAAATTTATATTAAATGCACATGTCAATTGATTCATACATGCTAATTTCATAAATATTAATATAGAAAAGAGGTGTCAAATTTATAGAGTAAGAGCATCTAGCCAACAAATAGCATAGGCCGATGTCAAGTTCTTAACACATACCAGGCAGACAAACTAGGAATGAACACTCTTGATAAACTTTCTAACTCATGGCCTTAATTAAAATCCATTCACTGATCTCTCCTAAATTTCTCCCTCCAGTCCTGACTTCCCCACTGCACTTAAATACAACAGTGCTTCCTCCCTCAGCCCACCTCAATCTCTTCTCCACATGGCAGGCAGAGTGATTCTGTTAACAAGTCAAATCATATCACTAGTCAGTTCAAAATCCTCCAATGCTTTTTGATTCACTCAGAGTAAAAGGCTAAGTCCTTCCAATGCCTGTAAGACCAAGCTTCCAACGTTGCATGCTGCCTACCAGATATCTCTTACTCTTCTCCCCAACCCACTTCACTCTAGCCACATAACCTCCTTGCTATTTTTTTTTTTTTTTTTTTTTTGGCAGCTGGCCAGTACAGAGATCAAACCCTGGACCTTGGTGTTACCAGCATCATACTCTAACAAACGGAGATCCCTCTTTGCTATTTCTTGAATGCATTAGACTCTTTACCTTGCTCAGGGCCCTTGTATATGATACTCCCTCTAATATGATTGCTCTTCATCCAGATACCTGTATGGCTGACTCCTCACCACCTTCAGGGCTCTGTTCCAAGTACCCTTCTCAGTGAGGTTCTCAAACATTCCGACCAACCTCTAACTCATACTCCCAATCTCTCTTCTCTTTTCTTTTCACTTTCAAGCCCTATTATAACTTTACTTATTTATCTTGATTATTTTCTACTGTCTATCCACTGGAACATAAACTCCAAAGGGCAAGGATTGCATCTTTTGTTGACTATTTTATCCCCATCACTAAGAACAGTGCCTGGCACAGCACAGGTACTCAACAAGTACAGAATTTGTTAAATGAAGCAATAAAAAGTAATATCTCAATAAGATCCTTTATTTGTAGAGCAGATTGTGCTCCACTGATTCCACGTTTTCTACAAATTTACTCTGAGAACCTTGTCCAAGTTGGAAATTCTGTAGGCTAATAAAGGATTTAAAGCTGCTAGCTTTTTACAAACATTTTTGACCACACCCAATAGTAAAAAAAAAAAAAAAAAAGGTTATATGGAGTCCCGCTATATAAGCACAAACACATATAATAATTGTCTTTACTACACAGAATGCATTCTAATATTTTCTATTTCATTTCTATGACCCATAAAATCAATTAAGACAAATCAATCGGTAACTACTAGTGGTTTGAAAAACATTGGTCTAAAGCTAGCAAAATGTAGGTGCTTTAAACCATGGTTCATAACTCACCAATTTCTGAACATGTCAGGATTGACTGTAGCCAGATGTGGACCCCTCAAACCAACATAGTCCAATGTATAAAAATTAAATTGGCATCCAATATGTGCCATGCTTGTTGCATTAACTTTAATTAGGATATCAGCATCAATTTTGGAACTATTCATAATATTTATTCCTGCAAATATGTGCATCAACTTGGAAGTGAATTTTAAAAGAAATACAATATTGGGCCGGCCCGTGGCTCACTCGGGAGAGTGCGGTGCTGAGAACACCAAGGCCCCGGGTTCGGATCCCATATACGGATGGCCGGTTCACTCACTGGCTGAGCGTGGTGCTCACAACACCAAGTCAAGGGTTAAGATCCCCTTACCGGTCAAAAAAAAAAAAAAAAATACAATATTAACCATAATAAAAATTATGTATCCTTTTCCTCACTTATTCCAAAACTGTATTTTGTTTGCCCAATGCCAGTTAGATACTGTGCTAAGCACTGAGTAAATAGACAGTAATGAATCGATGAAGCTTACACCTGGTGTGTCATGAATAGTGATTTACAAGTTCAAAACTAAGATCAAGTAGGTAATTAAATAAACCAAATAGATAGGAAATGCCAGAAAAAATATGAGGCAGATTCGAAAACATCTCTTTGGAGTTAACTGAAACTGGTTTGGTCTGTCTGTGTAAGGCTTCAAGACCTTAAGTCCAGGATGATGCCACCTAGCCCAGTGTTTCTCAACCTAACACTATTGACATTTTTTACCAGATAATTCTTTGTTGTGGGGTGCTGCTGGGTGCACTGCAGGATGTTTAGCAGCATCCCTAGCCTCTACCCTCTAGATGCCAGTTGCAATCCCCCAGTTGTGACAAACAAAAATGGCTCCAGGCATTACCAAATGTTCTGTGGGAGAAATGCCCAAATCTAACCTTCTTATTAGGATCACTTCTACATTTCCAGTAACTACCTTCTGGGTAATTCTACGCATATGCCCTAACATCCTTTATAAAGAAAAAATTCTAAATCAGAATTATTAATATTTTCCCTGATATCATAAAAATCAGAAGATAATTTGACAACTAATATGGACATCAGATTTATATGAGGATGGATTTTTAAAGCCCCCAAAAGTTTATGATTTACCTAGTTATATGGAGGGTTTGTAGACAGAATTAGCACCAAAATGCATGACTTCTAAATTCTAGTTCTGTGTTCTTTCCACTAGAACTCTGACTTAACATATGCTTATTTCTGATAATGGTGCTATTAACTGCTTAGTCTCTAAGAATTAAAGTGTCTCACTGGATTCGTTTCCTCTTTTTTTTTTTTTTCCTACTTACTTAATAAGCATCTCCGTCTATTTTTTAAAACCTGTTCAAACCTCCCCAACCTCCCATCAAATTAGTCATAGAACCTTATAAGTTCAAATTAGTAACAGAACCTTATAATTCTAAATAACTTTTAGAGCATTGCTAATTCTAACTACCTTTCATTTCCATTCCTATTAATGCCCCCCACAGTCCCAACTTCTAGGTGCAGGTCTACTGGTTATCTCATGTTTGTACACTTGTACTAGATTCCAAATTGTTCTGTCTCTTCTCTCTGACCTTCAAATTATACAGCACACCACCACTAGATGGATCTTAAAAGACCACTAAGCTGTCCAGTTGGCTCAGTTGGTTAGAGCATAGTGCCAATAACACCAAGGTCCAGGGTTCAATCCCTGCACCGGCCACCAAAAAAAAAAAAAAAAATTTAAATGTTAAATAAAGAGAATACATTTTAGATTATGCTATGGACTGAACTATGTCCCCCCCCCCAATTTATATGCTGAAGCCATAAACCCCAATGTGATGATATTTGGAGATGGGGCCTTTAGGAGGTAATTATGTTTAGATGAGGTCTTGAAGGCAGGCCCTTATAAGAAGTGACGCCAAAGACCTTGCTTTCTCTCTGTCTGCCTGCCACGTGAGGACACAGGAAGAAGCAATCCTCTACCAGCTAGGAAGAGAGCCTCACTAGGGAACCATATTGGCCAGCACCTTAATCTTGGACTTCCCACTCTCTAAAACTGAGAAATAAGTTCTTGTATAAACAAACAAACAAACTGGCTTCCAATAACACTGGACTTTCATCTAGCTGATCTTTGGCTATTGTCTACATTGACCAACTCTCCAACCAACCATTCAAGTTGAAAAAAGAGAAGTAGAGCAAGAACCAGGAATAAAGCTAAGAAGCTAATGGATGAGTTCATTCAGAACAAGAGTTGCAGTAGACCATAGGAGTTTTCTTATTAATTCTCTCTAGGTGTCCAGAGAACATTCTCCACAAACGTCCATCAATGAATGAATGGATAAATCCTTATTTTCCAATTTACCAGAATCTTCAAATATTGGGGTGGGGAGGTGCAAAGACCTATTAGATCTAAGAGATTTGTCCTCAAAACTCAATTCATACTCCAACTAAGGAAGCCGCTAAGGGCCACGGGAGGAGCCAATGGGAGGGTTCCATTCCAAAGGCAGCTGAGAGGCTGATGGGTGATGACCTACCTTTCAGGTTATTCCTCTACATTCAAACAATGGCACTTCTAATGGGTCTTTGTTACAGCCACACACCAGCTGTTTTCAAGCATCAGTGCTTCTTGAGTAACTTCTGAGATTAGATCTTAGGCCACCAAGACTCCTCTGGTACCTATCTCCGCCATCTTCCCTCATGGATAAGTCTCTTCACCCCACTGCTGCTCCTCAAAACTCCTGCCTCACCCACCCTCTATCCACAGCACTCTTATCCCTCCCCCACCAAAAACTATGCAAATTTGCTGTCTTAGAATTTAATGCCCAGGCCGGCCTCGGGAGAGTGTGGTGTTGATAACACCAAGGCCCCGGGTTCGGATTCCATATAGGGATGGTTGGTTCGCTCACTGGCTGAGTGTGGTGCTGACAACACCAAGTCAAGGGTTAAGATCCCCTTACCGGTCATCTTTAAAAAAAAAAAACAGAATTTAATGCCCATTAAACACAGGTCCTTGGAGGAAATGGGAACTACATAAGATCCTTAAAACTGCAGGAAACATTTCCATTCTATCCTAGGGCAACTAATAAAATAAAAAAATGTTTTTCATAAATATTTTAAAATAAGTATTTCTTCATAAATAAGCTTAGAATGGTAGAGGAGTATAGAATAGGGTTTAAACTAGCCTGGGAATGTAGGAGGGGTGCAACTATTAAACCAAGGTTGTACCTTATCAAAAGACATTACAATTTCTATAGACTACACTGAGAGAAAAATCAAGAATTTACAATCCTCATCATTTCCACTCTTGTTACCTCCTTGACCTCTTTTCCCACTAGTCTAACCTTCATTCACTCCAATCCAGCCACAGTGGCTTCCTTGCTACTCCTTCACGGTCTCCACCTGACACTGTTGTCCCCACGGCTAACATCTTCTTTAAGTACATATCCAAATTTATTTTCTCCATGAGACTTAACCTGACTACCCTATCTAAAACTACAATACTACTTACTATCTCCCCAACTTCCAATCCTCTAACCCTGCTCTATTATTTTTTTCCTAATTCTATAATATCACCTTTCATTTCACCAGAGAATTTATGTATTTATTATGTTTACTATCTTCTTCCACTGGACTGTCAGTTTCTTCTGTTACAGTAGTTTTGGTTTTTTTGTTGTTGTTGTTCATTTTTTGTCTGCTTTGTTCACTGATCGCTCTCAAGTGCCTAGAGCTGTGCCTGGTACACAATAAGCACTCAAATATTCACTAAAGAAAAATCGTTATCTAGAAGGAGTTAGAAATAAATTCAATGAAAAAAATGTGGACTGAGGGATGAGATAGGAAATGTTAAAACTTGGAAAAGAGCCAATTTTCTTCAAGTCTGGGAGCCACTGAGGTGTACTGTTATATAGCAAATGTGAGAACCCTGCAATCCTGGGGTTCAGAAGAAGAATGCCTATGGCCAGACCTCATCATGGGGACCAATAGTTTGGGGAAGCCTTTTCTCAGAACAGTATGGTTAGAATCCTGCATGGGATCTTTTCCCAAGCAACAGAATCAGCCATTTTCCCTTTTATTTTCCTTCTTCCAAAGAGAAGAATCTTGGTCAGAATAATCTACAAAGGAGATATGAGCAGGGTGGCAGTTCAATCTAAAAGTGGTCTGTTACTTCACAGCTAAGTTCTTTTACTAAGGTTGAGTGTTTAGAAAGGGTTTGGAATTGTCAGGTGAGCGAAGAATGGTATAAAGAGGGGTTGTGGAAGACCATAAAAAAGACAACTGAAAAGAAAAGCATGACAATTCCAGTTTGTTAAATGACTGGCAACAGAGTGAGGTCAGCAAGATTGGTGGGAAAAGGTGCTGCTCTTTCATAAAAGCAAAGAGGACACAAGCAAAAAATGTAAAATCAAGTATTTCAGGTCCTGAATATTAACCAAAGACTTGCAAAATTTGGAGGATTTTTGTGTTAAATAGTTTGGTAGTTCCTCAAAAAGTTAAACATAGAATTATCACATGACCCCACAAGTCTACTTCTAAGTACATACCCCAAAGAACTGAAAACAGGTACTCAAACAAGTATATGTACTCACTTTTATAGCAGCTATTCATAAAAACCAAAAGGTAGAAACAACACAAATGTCCATCAATGGATGAACAGATAAAACAAATTATGGTATATACACACAACGGAATATTATTATGCCATAAAAGGAATGAAGTACTGATACATGTTATAACATGGACGAACCCTGAAAACATGCAAAGTGAAAGAAGCCAGGCACAAAAGATCACATATTGTATGTTTCATTTATAGGAAATATACAGAATAGATAAAGCCACAGACTAAACAGAGATTGGTGGTTGCCAGGTGATGGGAAATGTGAAATAGAAGAGAAACTGCTTAATGGGTAAGGGGTTTTACTTTGGAATGATGTAAATGTATTGGAGCTAGGTAGAGGTGGCAGATGTACAATATCATGAATGTACTTTAATGTCACTGAATGTTCACTAATTTATTTTTTAAATGAAGAATATGTATTTCCTTTTTTAAAAAATTTATTTTTTCATTGTACCTGTTTATGGGGTACAGTTTGTTGTTTCAATATATGCATATATTGTATTATTATCTAATCATAATAGTCAGCGTACCTATCACCTAAACACATTATCATTTCTTTGTGGTTATAACATTTAAGATCCTCTTTTCTGGCTATCTTGAAATACACAATACAATATTATTAGCTATTGTCACCTTATGCACCAGAACTTCTTCCTATCTAACTCTAACTTTGTAACTTTGTACCAGTGTATGAACCTTCCCCCCACCCACTCCCTCCTCCCTTTCCCTGCCTCTGATAACCACTATTCCACTATTTCTATGAACTGTTCAAACTGGCGATTTTATGTTATGTCACTTTCACTTCAATAAATTATTTTTTAAATAAATATGAATATTAGTTTACCACACAGAAATAATTACAAGGAAATACTATGAACAATTCTACACCAACAAATTAGATAACCTAGATGAAATTAACAAGTTCCTAAAAAGACACAAACTACTGACCTGACTCAAGAATAAAGAGAAAATATGAATAGATCCAAAACAAGGGAAGAGATTGAGTTGATAATCACAAGACTTCCCCAAATAAAAGCCCAAGATCAGACGGCTACATCGGTGAAATCTATCAAATGTTTAAAAAAATAATTAACACCAATCCTTCATAAACTCTTCCACAAATTACGAGAGGAGAGAAAACTTTGCAACTCATTCTATGAGGCCAGTAGCACTGATAAGAGAAAGGGTACTGATATAAATAAACTAACCCCATGTAACGAATACAGATTTACCCTGAATGAGCCACTTAAATACATTTGCTGAAACTTAGGGTAGTATGTGTATCAATCTACTCTAGCCTCATAAAATGATAAAAGAAGTCAGCTTTACATAACTTAACATCTAACAGTATGGTGATCTTAGTTACTTTTTTTCCCTTCAAGGGATCAAGTGAAAGAATATCACCACCACCCTCTACCTTTTTAAGGAAGCAATTTGAGGGCTCCAGAATTATCTAAATCAACAATTGGCCTCGATTTATCATACATATTCAGGTTCCCTCAGGAAACACTAAGTAACAATGTGTTAGCCCATGAGAGAAGAAACAAAAACTGAAGTATAAAAGATAGAACCTTGCACCTTATTATAGAGACCTCTCTCCTCTTACCTCAAGTATACACCGAAACTTTTAAGAACTTGAGAAATTCCAGGCAGAAGGTCACATCCTTGAGGTAACCACAAAGAAGGATTAGGGTTACTTATATGTCACAAGAATATTTTAGGACTGCCTACCTGACATTGCCATTTGGATGTTTATCAAGCATCTCACGCTTAACTAGTACACAGAATTGAACTCCTCTCCCCCAAATCTGCTCCTCCAATCTACCCTACCTCGCTAAAGAAAACCCCCCACTGGCAAACTGCCCAAATCAGGGGGCCTTCATTAGGGTCCGGGGGCTTCATTACAGTTCAGGCAGACACACAGTAAACAAGAGAAACAAACCATGCACTGCGACAGGGAAGAGAGGCTAATAAATGAATTTTCAAATGCTTTAAACGCTTAAGGGGTCTGGGTCTGAAGATCTCCAGAATAGGGACGGGGCAGGGTTTACAAAACTGGTTTGACTGTTAAACGCACTAACCGCCACAACGAACCTCCGCGGGGGGTGGGGGAGGGGAGGGCATGAGGAGCTTCGAGGCACGACAAGACCTTCTCCAGGAGCCCAGGGCTGGCGACGCCTCCCGCGGAGGAGGGGAGGCTGACTGAAAGTGGCGCCTTCTGAGATTAGCGACGGGGATGTGCGTAAGGGGGTCCTGGGACCCACTGGGGGCCGTCTCCCTGACACTCCTTTCAGAAGGCCGCGCCACTGGAAAGGCTGCTCGGGCAGCAGAGGGCCAGGCGCGGTGTCGCGGGACCTGCGGAACTGCGGCTGTAGAATCCCTCCCATCTCTCAGGAAATGCTCGAGCCGAGCCACTCCCCCCGTCCTCACCAGTCCCTGTCTGCAGCGGTCCCCGATACGCCGGCGACTTACCAGCCCCGGAGGCTCTCCTTGGGCGAAGCCCGCAGCGACAACGCCTCCTCAGGCCCCAGGCGCCGCAGACGCCGCCGTCGCCCTCGCACGCGCGCCCGTGCAACCTGTGATTGGCTGCCAGGTGCGGGCGCGCGATTGGCGCTATCGGATTGGCCATGAGGCCCAGGCGGGCTGGGCGCATGCGCGCGCTCTGGCGCCCCTAGTGGCGACCATTGGGTGCTGGGTCAGGCTGAGAGGGGAAAGGGCCCCTGCAATGCCCCTGAGCCCCTGGAAGGATCTTGGGCCTTGGGCCATCAAGGTTCCAGAGCCTGCTCTGGGTCTGGGTGGGCTCTCGGTCCATCAGGGGCTACGTTAGTTCACCAGGAGTCCAGCTGTCTTAATCCTCAAGTGTGGACCTTTTTCCATAAAAGCACTACCTGACTGCCCCATGCTTAAAGAACTTGACCAAGCAACTGAGACTTGACACACATCCTCTTGAAGTTGCATCTGGGGTCAGTCCAATCCAACCTGCCACCTGTTTTTGTACAGCTTGCAAGTAAGCTAAGAACAGGTTTTACATTTTTTTAATAGATGGAAAAAATCAAAAGTAGAATATTTTGTGACATGTGAAAATAATATGATATTCAAATTTTAGTGTCCATAAGTAAAGTTGTATTGGAACATAGACATGCCCATTCTTTTAGGTATTGTATATGTCTGTTATCCTGCTACAGTAACAAAGTAGATTAACTGCCAGAGACCATATTCAAAAAGCCTAAAATAGGTACTGTCTGGCCCTTTAAAGAAATGTTTGCCCACTCTAGATTTATTTGCAGCTTTAAAGAATTTTTTTACTTGATCAGTCCTGCCAGAAGTCTATTTAAGTAATCTTTTAAAGAAATAAAGATAAAAAGTTTTTGTTTTTTAAATCTATGTTATATTCATCTCTGTTTCATTTATTTCTTCCACTCTTCATTGTTTCCTTCCTTCCCATCTCTGTAGGTTTGCTCTGTTGCTTCTCTTTATTAATTTTTGAGATAAATGCCTAGCTCATTTCTTTCTAAATTCTCTTTTATTTATCTTGTATTTTTAACGCTATAAATTTATCTCAAGTACCAGTTTTAACAGTTTAAGTTCCCACAGTTTTTGTTTGGGAGTATGTTCCAAGTATGTCCTAATATTCCTAGTCATTCTCTTTTTAACTCAAGAGTTATATAGTAATATATGTTCTTTCTTTTCCAAGTCTATTTGTAAAGCTATTTCTTTATCAGTTTCTAATTTGGTTGCATTATGATCAGATTACATAGTCTAAATATTGATCTCCTACATTTGAAGATTTCTGTTCGGTGAAGTATCCCATACTTAAAATTAAGAGATTGTAGATGTACAGAAGATATTTGCAAAGTGTTAAATGTATATAAGACAGTACTTCAAAAAGCTTGTGGGAAAATATAATTAAATGATAATGTAAATCTTCCCATTAACTTTTTGAAGTACTCTTGTATGTGAAATGACTGCCTTTTGTTCTCACAGTAATTTAATATCCATCAATAAGTTACGATTAACTAAGCTCCAGGCCTTTCTTTTTTTCTTTGTATTTCTTTTTTTTTTTAATTTAATTTTATTTTGTCAATGTACAATGTGGTTGATTATTGTGGCCAATTACCGAAACCTGACTCCCTCCTCTCTCTCCCCCCTCCATCCCAACAACCTCCTATCTGTTCACTTGTCCTATCAACTTCAGGGAATTGTAATTGTTGTGTCTTCTTCCCTCCCTCCCCACCCCAGGTTATTTGTGCATTTATTTATTTATATTTAGCTCCCACAAATAAGTGAGAACGTGATGTTTCTCTCTCTCTGCATGACTCGTTTCACTTAATATAATTCTCTCTAGGTCCAACCACGTTGTTGCAAATGGCAGTATTTCATTCCTGTTTATAGCAGAGTAGTAGTCCATTGTGTAGATATTCCACATATTCTGAATCCACTCATCTGATGATGGACATTTGGGCTTGTTCCAACCCTTAGCTATTGTAAACCATGCTGCAATGAACATTGGAGACAGGTATACCTTTGACTTGATGATTTCCATTCCTCTGGGTATATTCCCAGCAGTGGGATAGCTGGGTCATATGATAGATCTATCTGCAATTGTTTGAGAAACCTCCAGGCCATTTTCCATAGAGGCTGCACCATTTTGTAGTCCCACCAACAATGTATGAGAGTTCCTTTTTCTCCACAACCTCGCCAGCATTTATCATTCAGTCTCTGGATATTAGCCATCCTAATTGGGGTGAGATGGTATCTCAATGTGGTTTTAACTTGCATTTCCCAAATACTGAGTGATGCTGAGCATTTTTTCATGTGTCTGTCGGCCATTCGTATATCTTCCTTTGAGAAATGCCTATTTGGCTCTTCTGCCCATTTTTTAATTGGGTTACTGGCTTTTTTCTTGTAAAGTTGTTTGAGTTCCTTGTATATTCTGGATATTAATCCTTTGTCAGATGTATATTTTGCAAATATTTTCTCCCACTTTGTTGGTTTTCTTTTAACTCTGTTAATTGTTTGTTTTGCTGTGCAGAAGCTTTTTAGTTTGATATAATCCCATTTATTTATTTTTCCTTTGATAGCCCATGCTTTTGAGGTTGTATTCATGAAGTCTGTGTCCAGTCCTACTTCCTGAAGTGTTTCTCCTATGTTTTCTTTAAAAAGTTTTATTGTTTCAGGGTGTATATTTAAATCCTTAATCCATTTTGAGTTGATTTTAGTATACGGTGAGAGGTATGGGTCTAGTTTCATTCTCCTGCATATGGATATCCAGTTATCCCAGCACCATTTGGTGAAGAGGCAGTCTCTTCCCCAGTGTATAGGCTTGGTGCCTTTGTCAAAGATCAGATGGCTATAGGTGTGTGGGTTGATTTCTGGATTCTCTATTCTATGCCATTGATCAGTGTGTCTGTTTTTATGCCAGTACCATCCTGTTTTGGTTATTATATCTTTGTAGTATAGTGTAAAGTCAGGTAGTGTTATGCCTCCAGCTTGATTTTTTTTGCTCAGCATTGCTTTGGCTATGCGTGGTGTTTTGTTATTCCATAGAAATGTCTGGATAGTTCTTTCCATTTCTGAGAAAAATGTCATTGGAATTTTGATGGGGATTGTATTGAATCTGTATATCACTTTGGGTAGTATGGACATTTTCACTATGTTGATTCTTCCAATCCAAGAGCATGGGATATCTTTCCATTTTCTTGTGTCCTCTTTAATTTCTCTCAGCAGTGGTTTATAGTTCTCATTATAGAGATTGTACACATCCTTGGTTAACTCTATTCCTAAGTACTTTATTATTATTTTTTTTTTTGGTGGCTACTGTAAATGGGCAAGCTTTCTTGATTTCTCTTTCTGCATGTTCACTATTAGAGAATAGAAATGCTACTGATTTTTTCTGTGTTGATTTTGTATCCTGCTACTTTGCTGAAATCATTTATCAACTCCAAGAGCTTTTTGTAGAGGCTTTAGGCTGTTGGATATATAGGATCATGTCATCTGCAAACAGGGACAGTTTGGCTTCATCTTTTCCAGTCAAGATTCTCTCTATTTCCTTCTCTTCTCTGATTGCTCTGGCTAGTACTTCCAACACTATGCTGAATAGGAGTGGTGAGAGTGGGGATCCTTGTCTAGTTCCTGTTCTTAAAGAAAAAGCTTTCAGTTTTTCCCCATTCAGGATGCTATTGGCAGAGGGTTTATCATATATGGCTTTAATTGTGTTGAAATACTTTCCATCTGTACCTAACTGGTAGAGAGTCTTTATAAAGAATGAGTGTTCAATGTTATCAAATGCTTTTTCAGCATCTGTAGAGATGATCATATGCTCCTTCTGTCTGATTTATTGATGTGGTGTATCACATTTATTGATTTGCGTATGTTGAACCAACCGTGCATCACTGGGATGAATTCCACTTGATAATGGTGTATAATTTTCTGCATGTGTTGCTGTATTCTGTTAGCTAGTATTTTATTGAGGATTTTTGTGTCTATATTCATCAAGGATATTGGCCGGTAGTTTTCTTTTTTAGTTGTATCTTACCTGCTTTTGGTATCAGGGTGATGTTTGCTGCATAGAATGAGTTTGGGAGATTTGTGTCTGTTTCAATCTTTTGGAATAGCTTGTAGAGCATTGGTGTCAATTCCTCTTTGAATGTTTGATAGAATTCTGCTGTGAATCCATCTGGTTCTGGGCTTTTCTTTGTTGGGAGCCTTCTGATAACAGCTTCAATCTCTTCTATTGTTATTGGTCTGTTCAGATTTTCTACATCTTCTTGGCTCAGTTTTGGTAGCTTGTGTGTGTCCAGAAACTTATCCATTTCCTCCAGATTTTCAAATTTGTTGGCATATAGTTGTTTACAGTAGTCTCGAATGATTCCTTGTATTTCAGTTGTAATATCACCTTTTTCATTTCTAATTTTTATTTGAATCTTCTCTCTTCTTTTTTTAGTTAGCCATGCTAATGGTTTGTCAATTTTATTTATCTTTTCAAAAAGCCAACTTTTTGATTTGTTGATCTTTTGTATTGTTTTTTGAGTTTCAATTTCATTAAGTTCTGCTCTGTGCTTAATGATTTCTTTCTGTCTGCTAACTTTGGGTTTGGATTGTTCTTGTTTTTCTAGTTCTTTAAGGTGAAAAGTTGTCAATTGCCATCTTCCCATTCTTCTGAAGTAAGCATTTAATGTGATAAATTTCCCCCTTAGTACTGCTTTTGCAGTATCCCACAGGTTTTGGTATGATGTATCATTATTTTCATTAGTTTCAATAAATTTTTTGATTTCCTGTTTGATTTCTTCTTGGACCCATATGTCATTAAGTAGAATGCTGTTTAATTTCCATGTGTTTGTATAGTTTCCAGAGTCTCATTTGTTATTGATTTCTAATTTTAATTCATTGTGGTCTGAAAAAATACATGGGATAATTCCAATTTTTTTGAATTTGTTAAGATTTGATTTGTGACCTAACATGTGATCTATCCTGCAGAATGATCGATGTGCTGATGAGATGAATGAATATTCTGAGGTTGTTGGATGGAATATTCTGTAGATATCTGCCAATTCCAATTGGTCTAGAGTTTTGTTTAGATGTTGTGTTTCTCTGCTGATTCATTGCCTAGATGATCTGTCCAATATTGATAGTGGGGTGTTCAGGTCTCCTGCTATTATGGTATTAGTGTCTATTTCCTTCTTTAGGTCTCATAGAGTTTGCTTTATAAATCTAGCTGCTCCAGTTCCTCAAACAATTGCAGATAGATCTGCCATATGACCCAGCTATCCCACTGCTGGGAATATACCCAGAGGAATGGAAATCATCAAGTCGAAGGTATACCTGTTCCCCAATGTTCATCGCAGCACTCTTTACAATAGCCAAGAGCTGGAGCCAGCCCAAATGTCCATCATCAGATGAGTGGATACGGAAAATGTGGTATATCTACACAATGGAATACTACTCAGCTATAAAAACGAATGAAATACTGCTATTTGCAAGAACATGGATGGACCTTGAGAGAATTATATTAAGTGAAACAAGTCAGGCACAGAAAGAGAAATACCACATGTTCTCACTTACTGGTGGGAGCTAAAAATAAATAAATAAACTCACACACACAAAAAAAAAAAAACTGGGGGGGGGGAAGAAGACATAACAACTACAATTCCTTGAAGTTGATATGACAAGCAAACAGAAAGGACATTGTTGGGTGGGAGCGGGAGAGGGAGGAGGGAGGGAGGTTTCGGTAATGGGCCACAATAATCAATCACATTGTATTAATCAATCACCATGATTGATTAATCGACAAAATAATAAATAAAATAAAATAAATAAATAAACCTAGCTGCTCCAACATTGGGTGCATATATATTTATGATTGTTATGTCTTCTTGATGGATCAATCCTTTTATCATTATGTAGTGGCCCTCATTATATCTTTTTATGGTTTTTAGTTTAAAGTCTATTTTATCAGATATAAGAATAGCTACTCCAGCTAGTTTTTCATTTCTGTTTGCATGGTAAATCTTTTTCCATCCTTTCACTCTTAGTCTGTTGTGTCTTTATACTTGAGGTGAGTCTCTTGTAGGCAGCATATAGTTGGGTCCTCCTTTTTAATCCAGTCAGCCAGTCTGTGTCTTTTGATTGGGAGATTTAATTCTTTTACATTGAGTTGTTATTGAAAGGTGTTGATTTACTCCTAGCATTTTATTGATTTTTGTTTGGATGTCTTAAGTGTCTTTTGTTCTGTTCTTTCTGATTTACTGTTTATCTTCTGTATTTGTTGGTTCCTTGGGTTGTAGATAAACTTTTTTTTTCTCTTCATTGTTGCCATTTTTATTTTACCAGTGTGTTTTGATTTTTCTTGAGTTTTATGGCAGTGGTAGTTATTTTTCAGGAACCAAACCCAGTACTCCCTTGAGGATTTCTTGTAAGGGTGGTCATTTGGTAGTCAACACCACAGTTTTTGTTTGTCTGAGAAATATGCTATTTGCCATTCATTTCGAAAGGATAGCCTTGAGGGCTAGAGTATTCTTGGCTGGCAATCTCTGTCTTTTAGTATTTTGAATATATCATCCCATTCCTTTCTGGCTTTTAGGGTTTGTGATGAAAAGTCTGATGTTAGTCTGATTGGGGCTCCCTTATAGGTGATTTGATGCTTCTCTCTTGCAGCTTTTAAGATTCTCCCTTTGTCTTTGAGTTTTGCCAATTTGACTCTAACATGTCTTGGAGAGGCCCTTCTTGGGTGGAATACAGTTGGGGATCTTTGAGCTTCCTGAGTCTGAAGATCTGTGTCTTTGCCTATACCTGGGAATTTTTCTGCCACTGTTTTGTTGAATATATTTTCAATGCAATCTCCTTTTTCCTCCCCTTCTGGAATACCCATGACTCGGATATTTGAGCACTTAAGGTTGTCTGATATCTCTCTTAGATTTTTTTTGATGTTTTAAATTCTTTTTTCTTTTTTTCTGTCTGCCTGTGTTATTTCAAACAGCCCATCTTCAAGGTCAGAAGTTCTCTCTTCTGCTTCTGCAAGCCTGCTGGTTAAACTCTCTGTTATGTTTTTTATTTCATTGAATGAATTCTTCAGTTTGGCAAGGTCTGCTACATTCTTTCTCGGGGCATTGATTTCCTTGTACATTTCTTCTTTCAGGTCCTGTATACTTTTCCTCATTTCATCATGTTGTCTAGCTGAATTTTCTTGTATCATGTTTAGTTTCCTTAGAATTATCACTTGAAATTCCTTGTCAGATTTTCAAGGGCTTCTTGTTGTATAGGGTCTAGAGCTTGAGAGTTATTACCCTTTGGTCGTGTACTTTCTTGATTTTTCATATTTCTGGTATCTTTCCTTTGATGTTTAGTCATTGTGGCAAGGGATTTTACGGTCCACTGGTTCGACACTATTGTCTGGCTACAATGCTGTTGGGGCTGCCAGTTTGGCATGGCTGCCTCAGTGTCTGCTCTGTCACCCACTGGTGCCTCAGGTGCGTGGCCACCTCGGGTCTTGGGCATCTCCAGGGAGGCACCTCTCTGGTTGGCACACACTCGGCCGGGCTGGGGATGGAGTCCGGTGGTAGTGAGGCCTATGTGCTCAGTTGTGTGCTGGCACTGCAAGGCACGTGGTCTCCGTGGATCTAGGGCCTCTCTGGTGTGGCGCCTCTCTGGTTGGTGTGCACTCAGCTGGGCTGGGCCTAAGCTCCAGACTTTATTCAAATTTCACTAGTTTTTCCATTAACATCCTTTCTCTGTTCCAGATTCCATCCAGGATACTGAACTGCATTTCATCATCATGTCTCCTTAGCCTACTCTGGTCTGTGACAGTTTCCTAAACTTTTTTTTTACCTTTCATGATCTTGACAGCTTTAAAAAATAAGGGTCATGTATTTTGCATAATGTCCTTCAATTTGGGTTTGATGTTTTATCATGTTTACACTGGGGGTATGAGTTTCTGGAAGAATATCACAGACTTGACGTGTCCTTCTTATCACTTCTCATAAGGGATATTTGCTATCAATATGACTAATTACTCGTTTCTCCACTGTAAACTTACTTTTTTCCCTTTTTATGCTGTATTCTTTGGAAGCAAGTCACTAAATCCTGCCTGCACTCAGGAAGAAGCATGATGTCTCGTTGAGAAAAGAGTATCTACACAAATTGTCGAGAGCCATCCTGCTATAGGGAATGGCATGGGAGCCTGAGGAGTGATACCCCTTGTTCAGCAGGCTGTGTGTGTGCCATGGCTCCGTGGAATTTACTGTTTGTTCACCTTTGGTTGCTTGACAAGCCTTCCCAGAATTAAACAGCCTACCCTTTTGGCTTAGTATGGCTTTGGGAAATTCCGAGGGCCCTGGAGTTTCTCGAGGGACATGTTAAATATATATCAGAATTAATTGGTTTATTTAAAGAGCATTGTCAGTACTAAAGGTGTTTTTGATGCATGTTCCCAGTATGGGTTGGCTTGATTCCATTTTGTTGTTGATTTTTCCTGTTAGTGGTGTGTGCATTGACCCATAATTTTAGAATAACTAGCTCTATAGTTGTGATCATGCTCTTGTGCGTGTGGAATGAAGTTATTGTGTTAAATTTTTATAAATCCATGTCTCTTAGGGAGATGGTGGGACTGAGTGCAGTGGTGTTTACAACTAATTGATCACAACCAGATACAGATTTCTTTGTTCCTTCTCCACTCCCACTGCTTCATTTGACTCACCAAGAATATATCATTCCATAGTAATAACAAGAATGACGAAGTGTACTTTTATAAACTTGAGAAGCGTCATTTAACTTTTCACCTTGTCCCCTGTGCTGTTCCTGGAGTCTATTGACAGGGAAATTAAAGTTATAAAGATAAATAAGTTAGATAGTAGAAAAACACAAACAAATTTTTATATTAACAGGTTTTGCTTAAATCCACTTGTAATACAGAATTTTTTAACAATAACATAGAAATTTAATAGAGATTTATAGTTAAATTTTATTATAATAAAAATCATGTTATAAAGATTGTGATTTTGATTATGAATCAGAATGATCCATGCAAAGTATGAACAATATTAAATTGTTAAACATAACCAATCAATGTTATTAAAATTAAATGTAGTAAATATAAGTAAGATTAAAAGGGAGTTTAAAATATAGGTTAAAATGCAAGCTAAAAAGGTAAAGATTTATGACTCAGACCGAAAGTCTGACGTTTTAAAGCCAAGCATGCTGCTATTGTATAGTTTCCTGGCCACAAGCCACAGGCTTTGCGGTGAACTATTGATGCATGAGTAGATGTTTTTGTCAGAGCATGAGTGCTTTGGAACATTTTGACCTTTCTTTTTCAATAGAAATGAAATAAGAAATGTTTTGATTAAAAGATAAATCATTATGTAAAAGATTAAGTAAAAAATATAAATAAAGCAAGATTCACGTGGTTGTTGTCCACACTTGCTCTAGATGTTTGTGGTCCATGTCTTTCTTTCTACGCCAATTCCACACCACCTATTCAGGTCCAAAGAATCCCGTGGAGCTGGACTCTGGCAACAAATCACTTGAAATTCTTTTGTAAGAAAGATTTGTTTCTTCTGCCTTTAATTTTAAATTAATCAAAAATAAATAAAATTAAAAATTTAGTACCTCAGTCACACTAGTCACATTTCAACAGCTCAGTAGTCTCATGTAGCATATTGGACAGAGCAGATGAGGAACATTTCCATTATTGCAGAAAGTTCTATGGACAGCACTGGCTTAGAAAATTAATTTCTCAACTCTTTTTTTGTTTTTTTGAAAATATATGCATTTAGAGATATAAATTTCTAAGAACTGTTTTAGCTTTATCCCATAAATTTTGTGGTCATTTTCAATATCACTCAACTCAACATTTTCCTTTTTCCACTGTGATTTCTTAGAAGAACTATGGATTATTATTTGCAAGAACAACCAGGACTAGGACTAGGTAAGCAAGGATCCTAGAGCACATTAAGGAGACACTCACTTCCAGGTTCATGAAAGCACAGAGATAGCACTTTTGTACCTTAGGCTCTTTGCTTGCTTCACCATAGTCCCAGCCCTGTTTAGAACTATATTATTTAATTTCCAAACTTGTAGGGTTTTTTTAAATGATCTTTCTGTTCTTAATTTGTAGATAGAGAACTGGAAAAATGGAATGGAATAGAGCCCAGAAACATATACACAGTCATACCTGATGCATACAAAGTTTCCACCACAATACGGTGGGGAAGAAAATAGCCTTTTTAGTAAATGCTGCTGGTTGATTTGGATATGCGTATGAAAAAATTAACCTGATGCCTTGATTTATCACCCCGTAAATGAAAAATCAATTTGAGATGGCTCATAGATCTCCATGTGAAAGGCTAAGCAGTAAATCTTCTACAAGAAAACTTAGGAGGAATATCTTTACGTCCTTGGTAGATAAATAATTTCTTAAATAAGACACATGAAGGACCAACCTTAATGTACATATGTAGACCATGGAATTACCATCCAGATCAAGATACGGGAGTTTTTCAGTGTGCCAACAGTCCCCTCATACCCTTCCCAGTTGACAGTCAGCCCAGTTTTTAAAAGGGGAGAGAGGACAAGACATGAATAGACACTTAATAAAAAGAGGATAATATCCAAATGGCCAGTTACCATATGAAAAAGATATTCTCAAGATCATTACTCATCAGAAAAATGCAAATTAAAACCACGATGTGATACTACTTCAACTTCAAGAGACAGGCACTAATTAAAAGGACTGACAGTATGAATTTTGGATCTGTAGCAATGGAATTCTCAATATTGGTGGTCAGAATGTAAATTGTTCCAATCACTTTGAAAAAGTATTTAGCAGTATCTATATTAAAAAGCTAAATATGTGCAGTTCCAGCACTTCTCATAGCTGTGCATGTCCAGGAGAAATGACTACATATATCTACCAAAAGACATGCACAAACTCATAGCAGCTTTATTCAAAATAGCCAAAGAATTAGCCTCAAAGTTCATCTACTGTAAAATGGATATATAAAACTGTGCAATATTCATTCAATGGAATTTTACCCTGCAAAGAAAAAGTATGTGCTACTGCTACCCACAGAAAGAATGCATCTCACTTATTTGAAAGAAACAAAAGACAAGAATCTGTTGTGTGATTCCATTTATTTAAAGTTCAAAAACAGGAAAAACTAAACCTATGGTAGTAAAGGTCAGAATAGTGGTTACATTGTAAGGAAGGGTTTTCCCAGGAAGGGACAAAAAGACTTCTGAGCTAACAGAAGGGAGCTAAAGAGATGTCACTGTAAAACCTTACAATTCACTTGTGAGAGCATGGTGCTGATAACACCAAGGTCAAGGGCTCAGATCCCCATACTGGCCAGCTGTCAAAAAAAAAAATAATTATATATATATATATATATATATATATATATATATATGAAAACCTGATAGTCGATGACATTGCTTATTAGCATCTATAGATGTGATGTACAGATGGTGAACTAACCTCATTTCTACCTTTTAGAATTCCTATAGTTGGGTAGAACATGTTTTTAGCCAGAACCTTTGCTGCAAGAGAGTCTACAATATTTAGTGTTCATAGGCATCCACTTTTTAGTTTTTACGGGTGACAGCCAAGGGGCAGTATTTCTCACAATAATGGATGCTGCATCTCTTGCTACTGGTTAAACTGAAGTTTGAATAATAACTTTTGTTTGAGGAGGCAACCCTTCCAGTTGCTCTGGCTTTTTAAATGTTTGATGATTCTTGGTTTTGTGCTCTATTTCTTCCTTCAAAGTCGAAAACTGTAAGCGGCACATGGAACATCGAAAGACTTTCTTGCTCCAATGCCTCCAACAATGATTAATGTATGGTACTGCAGTTTTGAAATTTTTGAAACAAAACAAAGCAAATTCTTAGTGTTTTCATGGCCTGTTCTAAAGTGTGTTTCCACATCAGCAAAAGTTGAGGATCTGTAACTGCAGACCTGGCACACATAGGGCATTTCCCCAGGCTTATCATTGTCCTTCATGTGTTGGAAGAGAACCTGATCTGTTTCAAACAATAACTCACAGATTTTACAAACTGCAGAGGGCTCCTGGGTAGTGTGCACACTGTCAATGTGACATTGCAGCTGGAAAGGAGTGGGAAACTGTTGATGGCAGTGCTGGCAAGTGGTGTGGTTTTCCCAACTGTCGTTCTGCTTCTCAAGTTCCAAATGGTGCTTCATGTGATTCATAAACTTAACATTTTTTAGAATTTTCAAGCAGCTGAAGCATTTAAAGGTTGTGTGAGTCTTCTGTTCTGGCTTCCCATCTCCTTCATGCTGTCCATAGTAAAAGACACTAAGTGACATGATCAGATTTCCTTTCTTGGGATCAAATGTCTTGTTTCAACTTACTACATTTCAAAAGTCTGTTTTTACCAGTCCTTCAGAACTATTTGCTCCATCTGGATTCATAAGATTGAAATGTGCCTTTTCATTAGCATAGGCCCAAGGTAATGATGCTCCATTCTGAACATGGCCTGCTGAGAGGCAGACACTTTTTGAGGGTGTACTTGTGTTCCTTATGGGAGAGATATCCGAAGGGGCTACAGCTGAAGAATGTGCCCCTGGAATTGCATCTGTGAGTTTAGGCCTTTTGGGATTTCTACGGTTTGTATCCAACATGGAAAGTCGCTTTGCATCACGAGGATTCTCATCTTTGCCTCTTACAGAAAGCACAGCTCCAGCTAAACACTGAGTCTTTGGAGAGAGCAAATCTGAGGAAATGTGAGGACCAACTTGTGGTGAGCTCATTTTATTTATTTACTTATTTTTAAGATGACTGATAAGGGGATCTTAACCCTTGGCTTGGTGGTGTCAGTACCACACTCAACCAGTGAGCAGACCGGCCATCCCTATATAGGGATCCAAATCTGTGGACTTGGTGTTATCAGCACCGCACTCTCCCGAGCCAGCCACGGGCCGGCCCTGTGAGTTCATTTTATAACCACATTTAGATGAAGACTCAAAAGTAATAGGACTACCTATTGATCTCCATTCAGACTGAGAAACTGGTGTGATGGCCACTGCTTTTGCTGTAGGGGACACATGATTTGCAGGCTGAGAAACGTGAGCAAGGTCTTGACTGAAGTGGCCTTTCATTCTTTTTGAATATAAGCCTGGGGTGACTCTGTTCAAAATGTTTGAAATGACTGGTTTTGAATTTAAAATCATCCTGACAAAGAGAATTTCAGCATCTTTGTTTATGTGTCCCACCCCAGCAATTATCAGCTCAACGTCTTCATCTTCCTTGTCCCTCTGTTTGGATTCTCTTACATGCTTCTTTGGTGGTTCTGGTTTTTGTTCATCCTCAAACATATCTGCCATTTTTAAATTACTTTTTCTTGCAGCAAGTGGTCCCTTCAACTTCCAGAGCTGTCTTTTAATAAATTTCCACCTAAGTGCGACTGCGTGACAACAGTCAGTACTTATTTCAAAAGACAAAATCAACACTTTATTTAATCTTCCCTTAAAACACTGAGATAGCTATTAAAATCACCATTGTACTTATGGGAAAACAGGCTTGAACCATATAAGTGATATGATAGCTCCAAATTTACCTCTCCCTCTTCCCCCAAGTCTTCTGCAATTGTAAGGCAGGTGAAGCCTTTAGGATTTCAGGATGCCCAGGCTGAACATCTCAGAGGCCTGCCTCCTTAAATTCTGCACCCCAGGGGCCTCTCACCTCCTCCTAGCTCCAGGTATACCCTCTTGGATATCTAAGATTTCTAACCAACAGCTACAAAAGGTAGCTCTCAAAAAACTTGCTATTCCAGTAAACCCAGTTGCTCAGTCCACAAACTTTGGAGTCACCCTCTGCCAGACTTTCCCTCATACCCTACAGTCAATCAATTAGCAAACCCTGTCTGCTGAGTCTCCTAAAGGCATCCTGAATCTGATCACTTCTTTCTCTCTGTGGGGCCGCTTCCCTGATGGGAAGCACCGTGTTTTTTCCCTGGATTGTTGCAGAAGTTGCTAGTCTTAAATCTTTTATCAGAGCTCCCCATGGTGGCTCCAATGCTCCTGTTAAAATTTACAGAAGAGCTGACATTCACTCTTTTGCTAAGTCTCCAGTGACTTTCCATATCATTCTTAAGAAATACCAGTTAACTTAAAATGCTGAATAGAACCCTAGAGCCCTTGCCCACTGAGGTCCTTATCTTTTCTGCCCCCCTCTGGCTCCACTGCATCCACCCTGAGCTCTGTGAGTGTGGAACACACCAGGCCCTTTATTTTCTCAGGACTTTTGTTGTACCACCTGTCTTGGATGCTCTTTTCTCAGATTGATCCCTTGTGGGCTCCTGGCCTGCTTCAGGTCCATGCCTCCTTCTCAGCAGGCCTACCCTGACCACACTATCAAAAATCACAACCTCCCACAACTCACATGCCCTATTCTCCCCCCAATGCTATATTTTTCAACTCAGCATTTATCGCTGCCTACCACGAAATAAATAAAATATATCTTAACTCTCTTCTATCTCTACCCATAGATTATAAGCTACATGAGGGTAGGGACTTGTGTTTTGTTTACTGCTGTATCCTCAGCCTCTAGGGCAATCTCTGTCGTATTGTATATGCTAAGTCTCTGTTATATAAATAAACAGTGGCTGTTATTAATATCATTTATGTGAACAACACATTTCATTGATTCTTTTTCATTTTCTTTTTCTTTTCTGTAAGAATTAAGGGGGACTGTAGAGCTATAGATCAGCATATTCTCTATGACCATATTCTTTTCCTTTCCTTTCTTTTCCTTTTCTTTTTGTTTTTTGGCAGCTGAATGGTTCACAGATCACAACTCTTGGCCCTGGTGTTATGAGCACCATGCTCTAACCAACTGAGCTAAGTGGCTACATTTCATTGATTCTAAGGGGTATGCCTATATTTTTCATTTTAACATCTGTGAAATCAGATTGCATCTCATCATACCTTCTCATCAATACGAAATAAGTTTTATAATTTGTTTTTCAAGATATGTTGTTTCATGTTGTAGTGGTATCAAAAATAATGTATCTTAAAATCAATGCTTTCTTAGCATCAGTGAAAAACCTTTTTCTTTTTGTAAGCTGACTACAGCCTACTAAATTCATTTTACAGTCTACTAATGGGATGCCAGCTGCATTTTGGCTAACAATGGTTTAAGACAGGGATTAACAAATTGGCCCTACACTGTTTTTGTACTGCCAGCAAGCCTAAGAATGTGTAATTCTCGGCTGGCCAGTACTGGGATCCCAACACTGCGCTCTAACCAACTGAGCAAACTGGCAAGCCCAAATGATTTTTCATTTTTTAAGGATTTTTTTAAATTTTACATTTTTTAATTTTGGGGAATAAAAAACCAAAGGAATATTTTGTTACACCTGAAAATTATATAACATTCAAAATTTCAGTGTCCACAATAAAATTTTGTTGGAACACAGCCATGATCATTTGTTTAGTGCTGTTCTTCATGGCTGCTTTCCCACTATTATGACAGAGTTGAGTACAGTAGTCCCCCATTATCCTCAGGGGCTACCTTCTTATACCCCCAGTGGATGTCTGAAACCATGGATAATACTGAAACCTATATACACTATTTTTTTCCTATACATACATAGCTATGATAAACTTTAATTTATAAATTAGGCACAGTAAGAGATTAACAACAATAACTAATAATAAGATAGAACAATTATAACAATGTATTATAATAAAAGTTATGTGAATGTGGTCTCTCTGTCTCAAAATATCTTATTGTACTGCAGATCTTAGCAACCTCAGCATACGATTTCTTTGTTTCCTTATTAAATTGAGAACTTTCACCTATTCACTTAAAGGAACCACTTTATTATTTTTTTAAAGATGACCGGTAAGGGGATCTTAACCCTTGACTTGGTGTTGTCAGCACCACGCTCAGCCAGTGAGCTAACCAGCCATCCCTATATAAGGATCCGAACCCGTGGCCTTGGTGTTATCAGTACCACACTCTCCTGAGTGAGCCACAGGCCGGCCCTAAAGGAAGCACTTTAGAGCTTCTCTTTGGCATATCCAAATTGCCAGCATCACTACTTTTGCACTTTGGAGCCATTCTTAAGTAAAATAAGGGTTACCTGAATGCAAGCACTGTGATACTGCAACGGTTGATTTGATAACCGAGATGGCTACTAAGTGACTCATAGGTGAGTGGCCTACACAGTGTTAATACTCTGGACAAAAGGATGATTCACGTCCCAACTGGGATGGAGTGAGATGGAGCGGGATTTCATCACACATAATGGTGCATGTCAAGAGCCATCCTGCTATAGGGAATGGCTCAGAAGCCTGAGGAGCGACACCCCTTGTTCAGCTAGGCTGTGGGGGGATCCCGCGTGTGTGGCATAGCTCCGTGGAATTTCCTGTTTGTTCACCTTTGGTTACTTGACAGAGCTTTCCAAAATGAAAAAGCCCAACCTTTTGGCTTGGCATGGCTTTGGGGAATTCCAAGGGCCCTGGAGTTTCTCAAGGGACATGTTAAATATATATCAGAATTAATTGGTTTATTTAAAGAGCATTGTCAGTACTAAAGGTGTTTTTGATGCATGTTCCCAGTATGGGTTGGCTTGATTCCATTTTGTTGTTGATCTTTCCTGTTAGTGGTGTGTGCATTGACCCATAATTTTAGAATAACTAGCTCTATAGTTGTGATCATGCTCTTGTGCGTGTGGAATGAAGTTATTGTGTTAAATTTTTATAAATCCTTGTCTCCTAGGGAGACGGTGGGTCCGAGTGCAGTGGTGTTTACAACTAATTGATCACAACCAGTTACAGATTTCTTTGTTCCTTCTCCACTCCCATTGCTTCACTTGACTCACCAAGTACATATCATTCCAGGATTGAAATGACACAGTGTATTTTAACAAACTTAAGAAGGGTCATTTAACTTTTTACTTTGTCCCCTGTGCTGTTCCCGGAGTCTATTGGCAGGGAAATAAAAGGTTTCATTAAAGAGATAAATAAGTAAAATAGTACAAGAATATAAGCAAGTTTTGATATTAACAGGTTTGTTTTAGGTTAGTTTATAATTTAGAATAATTTAACAGTAGTAGAGATTTATTGTTATATTTTATTATATAGAATCATGATGTAAGTAATATGGTTTTAGTTGATTAAGAATTAGCATAGTTGGTATAAACATAAAACATTACACTGTT
Source organism: Cynocephalus volans (assembly GCF_027409185.1). NCBI lineage: Eukaryota > Metazoa > Chordata > Mammalia > Dermoptera > Cynocephalidae > Cynocephalus > Cynocephalus volans. Next base: position 206,944,747 of record NC_084461.1, read on the forward strand.
AAGTATAAGTATAAGTAAGACTTAATAGGAGTTTAGAATATAAGTTTATGTGTAAGTTTAAAAGGTTAAAATTGTGATTCAGAATGAAAGTCTGATGTTTTGAAATTAAGCATGCTGCTACTGTATAGTTTCCTGGCCACAAGCCACAGACTTTGGGGTGAACTATTGATGCATGAGTAGGTGTTTTTTTCAAAGCATGAATGCTTTGGAACATTTTGACCTTTCCTTTTCAATAGAAATAAAATAAGAAATGTTTTGATTAAAAGATAAATCATTATGTAAAAGATTAAGTAAAAAATATAAATAAAGAAAGATTCATGTGGTCGTTGTCCACACTTGCACTAGACATTTGTGGTCCGACTTTCTCTTTTTTCCTCGCTGACGACACACCACCTATTCAAGTCCAACGAATCCTATGGAGCTGGTCTCCAGCAGGTGCACAATTTAAAACTTATGAATTGTTTATTTCTGGAATTTCCCATTTGATATTTTCAGCTGGCAGTTTAGCACAAGTAGCCAAAACCTGAGAAAGCAAAACTTTGGATAAGGGGGGACTGCTAAAGTGGCAACAGAGACTGCATAACCCGCAATGCCTTAATTATTTACTATCTAGTCCTTCACAAAAAAAGTTTGTTGACCCTGGTTTTAGGAAAGCAAATTAAGGAGATCAAATTTCTTAGCTCACTAGTTCCTAAAGTTGTGTGTCCAGATGATTCACTGTGGCTCAATATTTTACACTCTGGGCCACAAGGAAGGGCAACAGTGGAGGGGAAATTTGTCCAGACTCCAGCAGCAATGCTCCCTGTGTCCAAGAACTCTGCTTGCCCTTCAAGGTCCTTTTTGCAATCTGATCAGTAGGTCCCACCCCTTTTAAACCCATTGTAATCCAATCTATAACATCTAAACTGAGCTCCAATCACATGCCTGAACCAGTTTATCCTGATTGGATTTTCAGCTTCTGTCCAAAGGGATTGCCAAAACCTTTCATCCAAATGGCTATTCAAAAAAAAAGGGGGGGGGACACCAGGCTTCAGGGTCAGGCCCAGGAGCTGCCTTCCATGTTGGTTTAGGTGGTGATGGGAGTCCCCTACCTCTGTTGTTCAGAACCCCTCCCCCCTCCACCTTCTTTCTAGTTTACCTGGGCCCTGAGCTATTATGGGTCAGCAGGGGTGGGGTGTGTGGTAGGCAGTCCACATAGCTGTTCCAACAGAGCTCAAGCAGAGGTAAAGGAGGTAAAAGGGCAGAAGTCTTCCCAGGTGCAGAGAAATGCACATGAATCACTCCTCCTGCAGAGAACTATAACCGGCCCTTGTCCAGGGTGCACCAGGGCCTGAGTCTCATTCCCACATTGTCTGGTGGTCTGCACTTCAAGATTCAGTTCCCATGGGGGCCGGCCTGTGGCTCACTCGGGAGAGTGCGGTGCTGATAACACCAAGGCCACGGGTTCGGATCTCATATAGGGACGGCCGGTTAGCTCACTGGCTGAGCATGGTGCTGACAACACCAAGTCAAGGGTTAAGATCCCCTTACCGGTCATCTTTAAAAAAAAAAAAAAGATTCGGTTCCCATAGGATTCCCAGGTGCTTCAACAGGGTCTCCACTGTGGGTCTTTAACAGCTTTCTCTAGGCAGCAGCCCACTCCCTTCTTAATCTGTTCCCAGGGGTTGAAGGTCATATCATGGCTCATTCAGGTCACCTCTCATTCACCCCTCCTTCCTCCCATAGTCCCTTCTTCCCTCCCTTTCCCCCATCACTAGCCTACCTGAGAACCTTCTTGATTAAATCTCAGGTCCTCCCACTACCCTTACTGCCCTTTCAATACAGATCCTGGTGGGGAAGGGAGAGCTTCAATTGTTCCCTGACGAGCAATAAATATTTGGATTTCTACCTATTCCATAACCAAGTCACAAAATTAAAACAAAAATCCAGTTTGCAAACTAAAATATTCTAAAATGCCATAACCTGAAAGGATTAATATCCAGAATATATAAGGAACTCAAACAACTTTACAAGAAGAAAACAAGCAACCCAATTAAAAAATGGGCAAAAGAGCTAAGTAGGCATTTCTCCAAGGAAGATATACAAATGGCCAACAGACATATGAAAAAATGCTCAACATCAATCAGCATCCGGGAAATGCAAATCAAAACCACATTGAGATACCATCTAACCCCAGTTAGGATGGCTAAAATCCAAAAGACTATGAACGATAAATGCTGGCGAGGTTGCGGAGAAAAGGGAACTCTCATACATTGTTGGTGGGACTGCAAAATGGTGCAGCCTCTATGGAAAATGGTATGGAGGTTCCTCAAACAATTGCAGATAGATCTACCATACTACCCAGCTATCCCACTGTTGGGAATATACCCAGAGGAATGGAAATCATCAAGTCGAAGGTATACCTATTCCCCAATGTTTATCGCAGCACTCTTTACAATAGCCAAGAGTTGGAACCAGCCCAAATGTCCATCATCAGATGAGTGGATACAGAAAATGTGGTACATCTACACAATGGAATACTACTCAGCTATAAAAACGAATGAAATACTGCCATTTGCAACAACATGGATGGACCTTGAGAGAATTATATTAAGTGAAACAAGTCAGGCACAGAAAGAGAAATACCACATGTTCTCACTTATTGGTGGGAGCTAAAAATTAATATATAAATTCACACACACACACACACACACACACACACACACACACAAACCGGGGGGGGGAGAAGATATAACAACCACAACCACTTGAAGTTGATACGACAAGCAAACAGAAAGGACATTGTTGGGGGGGAGGGGGGAGGGAGAAGGGAGGGAGGTTTTGGTGATGGAGAGCAATAATCAGCCACAATGTATATCGACAAAATAAAACTTAAAAAAAAAAAAAAGACTTATCTGAACTTCCCCCAACCTCTAGCACTTTAATACAATATGTGGATGACCTCCTCCTTTGTAGCCCCTCCTGTGAGGATTCAGAGGCCCACACAGTTGCTCTCCTTAATTTCCTGGCCTCCAGGGGAAATCGAGTGTCCCCCAGCAAGGCCCAAATGTCTTCTCCTTCAGTTCAAGAGTCTAATTTCTGAACTCCCTACTCCTACCATAAAGGGTGGAATCCTTTCTTTCTTGGAGCGTGCAGGGTATCTTTGCCTATGGACTCCTAACTTTGGTGTGCTAGCAAAGCCACTTTATGGGACAGCCAAAGGGATCCTGCCATTCCTTTAGATCCCACAAAGCCCATGCATTCTCCCTTCCAGCGATTAAAAGCCGCTCTCCTCACAGCCCCAGCTCTATCTCTCTCAAACCTATCTCATCCTTTTATCGCATTTGTCACCAAAACCCAAAGATCAGCAGTCAGGGTTTTGGGACAAAAGGCAGGAGACATTTTCTCCCCGGTTACATACCTCTCTAAATAACTAGACACCACATCTTGAGAATGGGCCCCTGTTTACAGGCCTTGGCAGCAGCCTCCCTTTTAACATAAAAAAGCTCTAAACTAATTTTTCAACAACAAACAGTCAAGACCTTCTCAGCCATAAAGCCAAGTCAATTCTCTCCCTTCCCCGCCTACAACTTACTCACCTTACTTTCATTGAAAATTCCCAGTTCTCCTTTAAGCCTTGCCCTTCCTTAAAATCCAGCCACTCTCATCCCAAAACACTCATGACCCTTAGAACACAATTGCATGGAGGCTTTAGACCTCTTTCTCAATCCCTTTCCACACAACTCCCTGCATCCCATTACGCAGTTCATAGATGGGAGTGCCACCTCCACGCTCGCCCCCCAAGCAGGTTATGCCATAGTAAATCTAACACAAGCTATTGAGGCTGCACAACTTCCAGAGGTTGGGGTTATACACTGCAGAGGACACCAAACATCCAATGACCCCATAGCCCAGGGAAACAAACTGGCTGATCTAACCACAAAACAGCCTGCTCAATCACCAGGCTCCCACTCTTCTGCTCCTGCTCTGGTCCTTCTCAAGACCCCTACACCCTTATCCCAATAAACACTCCAAGAAATACAACGCCTCCAACAGTTGGGGGCACAGAGAAAGGACAACAGGTATACTCTCTACCATTGCTATGTCCTCCCTACTACACAAGCTGAGCAAATCCTTTTAGATTTGCATAACTCAGTTCATATAGGCTATGAACCCCTACTACTTATTCCTCAGCCCTTATATTACTCTCCCCACCAAAGGACATGCTATCTTCTAACATCAGTAGATACCTTTTCTGGTTGGGTGAGGCTTTTCCCTGTACTTTAGAGGATGCTACAGCAGTAACGCATGCTCTCATCTCAAAAATCATCCCCCATTTTGGTGTACCCACCAGTCACTCACTCGCCTATGGGCTGCGCCCCGCAAGCCCACAGGCCTCAGCCCCCCTCAAACTTATGTACGGTAGGCCCTTCACTCTCACACCTCTCCCTTCCAGCTCATCAGCTTTAGGCCAGTGTCTCCGTACTCTTTCACTCATTAGGGATCTTCTTCAGGAACAGGCTAACTGTCTATTACATCATCCTTTCCCCACCACCCCTTCAGACTTTAAACTAAGCCCTGGACAGCAAATATATATTAAAACCCAAATCTCAAAGCCTCTCTTGCCATGTTTGGAAGGGCCTTATACAGTACTTCTCGCCACCCTAGGCAGTAAAAGTACTAAGAAAGGCCCCCTTGGTATCACTTATCCTTGGTAAAACTAGCACCTGAGACTTTACCCAAAGAATCTGTTAACACCAAGCCAGAGGGGTCCCTCTGCTGAACCCCCAACACAACATCTCCTCACACTTCATCCATTTTAGGACCCACAAAACTGAGAATCCCCAGGATCTCCACTCTTCCCCCAATCCCAGAAGAAGGATGACCTTTCCCCCGGCAATTATTCTCTCACTCTTGCAGACCCGCTTCACATCCCTCACACAAGAGCTACTATTATACTCTCTGTTCTAGTACTTGCTACAGGATTGGCAGCAGCTGTCCCAAAAGAGTGTAACATTATGGGAAGATTTCTCCTGGCACTTCTTTACCTCCTGTCAGTAGGATGCTTCTTAGCAATTTCATTGTGGCAATGTCCCCTGTAAATTCTTTTGACTCCCTAACCCTTCGCATCCTTCCCGTGTTTTTCCTCCTACCTCAGTGCTCCCCCTTACCTGGAACATGGAGGTTCAGGATCCGCAGGGACGATGCAGTGAATCAGCCTGGTCCCCGAGTGACTCATCTGTCTCCCACTTCATGAGAAACTTTTTGTGGCCATCCCCCTCCCTGTCGATGGAGCCCGTAACGTTTCCACAAACGTCTCTTCACTTTCCTCTAATCTCACCTCAGTGGGGACTGTCAGCGTTGTGTAGGGCCTGCCCACACTCTGCCTCACTAACGCCAAACGCTACCACTCACTTACCCCCTCCTCATCCACGCCCTAAAACAGGAATATATTTCCTTTGTAAAACTACATTATCCTGTTGCCTGCCCCCTAACGTGATTTCTTGCATATTCTTTTGGCTCATCCCTGACATCACCCTCCAGACAGATGGAGCGATGGAGACGGGACTGAGACTAACTTTGGCCCCCCTCTCAGGAAGTGCCCCCCGCTCCCGTCGGGCACTAATTGTACCTTTTAATTGGGGCAGGGATCCTTCCTGCAACTGGAACTTGCATAGCGGGCCCTGCCACTGCCTCTCAATTCTATCAAAAACTCAGAAAAACTAAGCATAGACAGCATCTCCTCTCTCCAGTGACAGGTCACCTCACCCACAACAGTCACTTTACAGAACTGTCGGGCCCTTTACTTCCTTACAGCCAAGAAGGAAGGCACCTGCCTCTTCTTGGGGTAGGAATGCTGTTATTACATAAATGAGTCCAGGGTGATCCAAAACAACTTAAACCATGTCACTGAACCCTTGGATACCCTGGCTTATGCCCCTACTAGGACCCCTAACTGTGCTGGGACTCAGCCTATTTTTTGGCCCCTGTCTCTTTTGGTGTTTCTCTAATTTCTTGCAGGAATGTATGCAGGCTTTCACCAACCAAAAGGGCGCCAAATTGTCCCTGCAAGGACGATATCAGCCCCTCAGAATCAGCGACCCTTCCCCAGAGGAATACAGCCTCCCCACATGAAACCAATATCCTGCCACCTAAATCTCTTATTTTTTCCATATCTTCACCCATCTCCAGCAGGAAGTAGCTTCAGAAGAATGAGACCTCCGCCCTTTTCCCCTTTTTCCTATACTTAAAAGGCAGGAATAATAGATCTGCAACATAACCAGCGCCACTTTAGACAAGCCCAAGTACAGAATGGTGCTGCCCACCTCCTCCCCTCACCTTCCCCCTTCCCTTTACAAGAAGCCTCCTGACTTAAACAGAAACCCCTTTTGCTTTGGCAAGGACACGGTTCTCCACCCCATCCACATTCGCATAATGACCCTCTTTAATGGTATCAGCCAGCCCTTGGCGCACTATATAAGCTCTACCACCCCACACCTGGTGCTGTCCACCATTTTCAGGGCAGCCCTGGGCCCTGTGCCACTCTGAGCACAGCCTAGCAGATTTCTTTCTTTAATAAAGCTTGAACGGTAACTGGCATCTCAGCTCACTTCTTTTCAATTACTAATTAGTTATGGTTATTGTTTGCCTCCCTTTCTGGAATTTATCATGAAGAGAGCAACTTTTTGTCTGTTTCATTCACTGATATATGCCAAGGACCTGTAACATCCTAGCCATTCAAGAATATTTGCTGAATAAATGAAATGTATGTGGATGGATTTACAAACAGATTCAGCTAAGGACTATAAGCGGGGGAGTGAGGTCAATGTATTCAAACTGGAAAATCAACAGAATCTCCCTGTTATTTGCAATTCACTGAGTTGTGTGTGGTGTGAGAGTCCCAGGAACATGGAACCAAGGAGAGGAAGGCCTCCCTTCTGACCTAGTTACACTTTGTCATCAGAAGCGTCAGCTGTGGTTAAGGGCTGTCATCAGGAAGTGTCAGCTATCGTCAGGGGCTGGCTCAGATTTAAAGCACGCCTTTCAGCTGAAATGAAAGGTTGTGGAAAAACTGCCTGTGGGAAGTGGTGAAAGTGAGGGACAGTGTCAAGTGTCTAGAAACAGCTCAAGTTGCCACCTCGTCTTATTCCCTTATGCTCAGTTTTAAAAGTCTGAAAACTAGACCTCGTCTAGCTATTCTAACCAAGCTATTTTAACCAACTAATTTAGCAATGTTAAAATCAGATGGTTCAAACAGAAATTTGCAGCAGGAGGCATGCCTTTTCCAGTAAATGAAATACTTATGTTCCCTTGCAAAATGTATCCTTTTCTGGCACTAGGTACCATGCAGGCCAAATTAGTTATGTTGCATCTAAAAATTACAGAGGGTGGTAAAACATACTCATTGTTGATTCTACTTCAGAGAGATTCTCCGTCAGTCTGGTCGGAGGTGCCTCTGCCTGCCTTCCAGAAGCTCCTACTGGACAATGCTCTATAGGACTCTTTCAGACTAGCCCCATGTTATAAACAAATAATTCTAGCGATTAGATTAATGCTTACCATAATTTTATTATTATTATTATATATTTATATATATATATATATCAAATGACTGAATGCTTGAATCACTTAGTCACTAAAGAAACAGAATAGGAAATAAATTGAGGGTCAGGAATGGGTGCAGGTCAATGATAGAACATGGCTCACACCACTTTGCTTTGTTTATGACACAAAGAGAAAGCCCAAAGTTAAATTTGGGGGATGCGCAGAGAGGTGGCCATGGGAATGGGCTCGAAGCTGGAATTGCTGCTCTTGAGACAGTTACATCCAAGGAAGAAAGACAGGAGAGAAGAAAGGTGAATTTCAGGAGAATTTTCCAGCCAGAGGAAAGGCCCAGAGGCACGGGCACTTCTTTGCCTGTAACAGAAAAGCGAGGAGGCAAGTGTGGCTCTGGCTGAAAGAGTGGGGCGAGGGGAAGATGAGGTCAGCGATATGGGGAGGGGACATAGGAGGTAAGACTTTGTTGGTCATGGTAAAGATTTGGGGATTTACATTGAATGAGATAGGAGGTCACATTACATTTTTTGAACGTGAAATTGATATGGTTTATATTTTAGTTTTCATCAAATTTGGAAAATCTTCTGCCATTATATCTTCATTTTTTTTTTCTGTTATGCCCTCTGTTATGAACTGCATATTTGTATCACCCCTGGATTCTTATGTTGAAGCCCTTACCATTCCCCATCCCCCACCCCCACCCTGACCCCAGAGTGGCTGTATTTGGAGATAGGGCCTTTAGGAGGAAATCAAGGTTAAATGAGGTCAAAATGGTGGGGCCCTAATCCCTTAGGATCAGCGGGCTTTTTTGTTTGTTTGTGTGTTTGTTTTTTGGTGGCATGTCAGTAAAGGGATTGAATCTGGACCTTGGTGTTGTCAGAACCATGCTCTAACCAACTAAGCTAACCAGCCAGCGCCCTTGGATTAGTGTCCTTATTAGAAGTGACACCAGAGAGCACACTCTCTGTGCACCCAGGAAAGACCATGTGAGGACACAGAGAGAAGGCAGCCATCTGGTAACTGGGAAGAAGACCACTACCAGAAACTAAATTAGCTGGAACCTTGATCTTGGAATTCCAGCCTCTAGAACTGCCAGAAAATAAATTTCTGTTGTTAAAGCTACCAGTCTATGGTATTTTATTATGGCAGCCCAAGCAGATTAATACATCCTCTCTCTCCTCCCCCTTAGGGACTCCAACTACACATACCTGTTTTTTGTTTGTTTATTCGTTTTGGGTTTTTTGGTTTTTTTTTTTTTTTTTTTTTTTTTTGGCCCCTAGCAGGTACAGAGATCATACTCTGGACCTTGGTGTTATTTGGTGTTACTAACACCACACTCTAACCAACTCAGTTAACTGGCCAGCCCCTACACACGTTACTGAATTTCTTGATGTTGTTTAACATTTAATGATACTCTGTTCATTTTCTTTTTTTTCAATCATCCCCCCCCCTTTCATTTTGGAGAGTTTCCTATTGCTGTCTTTCAGTTCAATAATCTTTTCCCCTGCAATGTCTAATCCTCTATTAATCCTGTCCACTATATTCTTTATCTCAGATATTGTAGTTTTCATCTGTAGAAGCTCAATTTGAGACTTTTTGCATCTCCCATGTCTCTACTTAACATTCTCAATCTGTCCTCTTACTTTAACATATAGAACATAGTTATAATAGCAGTTTGAATGTCCTTGTCTACTAATCCTGTGATCTGTGATATCATCTATGCCTGTTTCAATTGATTGATTTTTCTTCTCATTATGGATTGTATTTTCCTGCTTCTTTGCCTACCTGGTATTTTTGATTAGGTACCAGATATAATGAATTTTACCCTGGTGGTTTTGGATACTCCTCTAAATATACTTGAACTTTCTTCCAGGATGCACTTAAATTACTTCAAGCCCATGTACTCTTTTTTTTTTTTAAAGATGACCAGTAAGGGGACCTGAACCCTTGGCTTGGTGTTGTCAGCACCACACTCAGCCAGTGAGCTAACCGGCCATCCCTATATAGGATCCGAACCCATGGCCTTGGTCTTATCAGCACTGCACTCTCCCAAGGGAGCCATGAGCTGGCCCTCCACATAATCCTTTAAAGATTGCTTTTAAGATTTAATTAGGTGGGATCAGATAAACCTCATTCTAGGGCTAATTTTGCTTCACTACCAAGGCAATACCCTTCTGGGAATCTATGGTATGTCAGCCTGCAACATCTCTTTCATCTCAGCATGGCAAGTTCTCTTAGAGAATGAAAAGAAATATGTGAAAAGGACTAACTGAGCATGGAGACTCTGCAGCATGCCAGTGGTGCAAGACACACAGTCCATCTTGGCCCCTTCAAGCTCTGCAGAGTGTCCTAGCAGTTTCTTTAGTACAGGCATGGATATAAAGTTTACACAGCAGCCCCAAGTGGGAAGAATGGCAGTGAACTGGGAGCCCAAGACAAGGCCTTGTTTAAATGCAAGCTGTTGGAACTGAGCAGAGCTTTATAAAGAGCTTGGAAAGTCCTTGAAAGAGCTTGGTCAGGTCAGTTGGTACCTTCAGACTTGGGGATTTCAGGGCCATGCCTGAAGGATAGATCCATCCCCAGATTCTTAGAAATAGAAAGCCTAGTGGCCAGATTTTTTAAGTCAATATGGAGTGTAAGAACCAAAATGCCCCAAGGGATCACACAGAGGAATGTAAGAACCCAGATGCCCCAAGGGATCACACCCTGATCCTTCTTGGCCACACCCACCCCAAGCCCCATGCCGTATGCTAAGTAGGGATTGTATTTTAAGCCAATCAGCCTTCCCTTAAAGCCCTATATATATGTGTGTGTGCTGCCTAATAAACGAGCCCTCTCCGGTGGATCGGTGGATCATCAACTGGTGTCGACTCATCCTTTCATGGAGAAGTATGCAAAGATTGTCTATGGGTTACTGTCTAATCTCCTATTTGCAACTCCTAATGACAATTTTCAAATTCTAACTTTCCTTCAACATTTGTTATGCAGCATTCTTCTGTAAAGATGAGCTATCCATTTTTTCCTCTTTATCTGTGTGTCTGAGTATCGGTCTAGCATCAGAAGAATGTTTTTAAAATTTAAAATGTTTTCAACAAATATTCTTCTTATTGTTATTTTTGATGTTTTGAATGTCCTAGTCAAGACTGATTAGTGAGTCCCCCATGTCCTTTTAACATGCCCCCATTCATTTTTTTTTCTTCCTTGATTTTTGGCACTAGATGTCCTAGTACATCTTGTACTTTCACTTCTCCAGACCTAAAATTGGCCATGTTTCCTGTAGTGGGTTAGAAATCTTGATTCTCCTTTGATCTTAGAATAGGATTTTTAGGTAATGAATGAATGAGCCAAAAGGTTCTTGAGTAGGGTACAAAAGTCCACAGATAAGGTTGGCAAAAGCCATCTAATCAATTCTAATCACTGTTTAGGGATGGTATTATGTACTTTGACTGTTCTAGGTTGCTGGTTTGATTCCGGCTTGAATGACTATTGACTATTTAACCTACTGATTGTTCTTGAGATATGTTAAGGAAACTGCTTGAATGCTGTTTAAATATGCTAAGGAAATTGCTGTAGGAAGTATGCAGAAAAGAAAATGTTTACTAAGGACAAGCTGTTTGTAGGTGAATTAACCTAGCTTTTTACAAATTACATTCTGGAATATCACATTGTTAATTTACTGCTGTTACAAGTTTTACACTGCCTGTTTTCATGTCCTTCTTTGATGATTGAAACAACTGATTTTTCCTGTGAAACTTCCTTGTCTTGTCAATAAAAAGAAAGGCTGATTTTGGATCGGGGCTGCTGCTCCCCTGATGGATGGCAGTCCCTCCAGGCCTCACTGATGGTACTTTGAGTGAATTTTTTCTTTCTCTTTTTTCCATCTCGGTTACACAGAGGAAAGTGTAACAGTTTCCAAAGAGCCGTAATTCCTTTCAGTGAGAGATATGGTGCTTAAAATCCAAGATTTGTACCTATCAAAATTCCAGTGACATTTACTATGGTAATGTTTGTCCCCTCATGTTGAAATTAATCCCCAATGTAACAGTCTTAAGAGGTGAGAACTTTAAGAGATTATTGGATCATAAGGGCTCATTCATTAACGGATTAATGGGTTAAGGAATTAGTAGGTTATCACTGGAATGGATTATCATGAGAGTGAAATCTGTGTTAAAAACCAGTTTGGTTTTCTCTCATGAGCTCTCTTGCCATGTGATGCCCTGTGCCACCCAAGGTCTGCAGACTCACCACCAGCAAGAAGGTCCTCACCAGATGTGGCCCCTAGACCTTGGACTTCTCAGCTTCTAGAACAGTAAGAAATATTTTTTCTTTATAAATTATCTAATCAGGTATTCTGTTATAGTAACAGAAAATGAATTAAGGCAACATTTTTCACAGAAATAGATAAAATGTGAAAATAGAAAAAACAGAAAAATTTTCCTAAAATTTGTATGGAATCACAAAAGGCCCAAATAGCCACAGCAATCTTGGTAAAAAAAAGAACAAAGCTGGAGGCATCACATTACTTGACTTCAAAATATACTACAAAGTTATAGCAATCAAAACAGCATGGTACTGACACAAGAACAGACAAGTAAACCAATGGAACAGAATAGAAAGCCCAGAAGTACATCTATACATCTACAAACCACTGACAAGGGTTCCAGAACATACAATGGGGAAAGGATAATCTCTTCAATAAAAGGTTTTGGGGAAACTGGATATCCACATGCAGAAGAATGAAATTGGACCCTTACCTCACCCCATATACAAAAATCAATCCAAAATGAATTAAAAACTTATAGGTAAAATCTATGTTGTGGGTTGAATGTTCCCTCCAAAGTTCATGTTGGAACTTCATCCGTAGTATGGTATTTGAAAGGTGGAGCCTCTAAGAGGTGATTGGATCATGAGGGCAATGCCCTCATGAATGGATTAATCCATTCATGGATTAATCAGTTAATGGTTTAATGGGTTATCAGGGAATAGACTGGTGCTTTATAACAAGAGAAGAAGCACATTAGCGCATGCTTGCCCCCTCACTGGGTGATTTTCTGCACCTCCTCCAACTCTGCAGGGTCCCCACCATTAAGGAAGCTCTCACCAGATGTGCTCCCTCAACCTAGGACTTCCCAGTCTCCAAAACTAAAACAAATAAATCTATTTTGTTTACAAATTACTCAGTTTCATGTATTCTGTTGTAAGCAACAGAAAATAAATTAATACAACCTGAAACATGAGGAAAAGCCTTCCTAACATTGGTCTTGGCAAAGGTTCTTGGATATAACCCCAAAAGCACAGGCAACAAAAGCCAAAATAGCAAATGAGATTGCATTAAACTAAAAAGCTTCTGCACAGCAAAGGAAACAATCAACAGAGCGAAGGGACATCCTACAGAATGTGAGAAAATATTTGCAAACCATATATCTGAAAAGGAATTGATAGCCAAAACATACAAGGAACTCAAACAACTGAATAGCAAGAAAACAAATAACCTGATTTAAAAAGAAATGGGCAAAGGGATACTTACCTAGAAAAAAAAAAATGGGCAAAAGATCTGAGTAGACATTTCTCAAAAGAAGATGTACAGATGTTAGTAACACCAAGGTCAAAGGTTTATAGACCTGTACTGGTTCAGCTGTCAAAAATAAAAAGATTGTCTGATTAGCTCAGTTGGTTATAACACAGTGTTATAACATCAAGGTCAAGGGTTTGGATCCCCACACCAGCCAGCCACTCCCCCCCCAAAAAAAAGAAGAAGAAGAAGCAGACATACAAGTGGTTAACAGATATATGAAAAAATGCTTAACATCACTAATCAAGAAAATGCAAATCAAAACCCCAATAAGATATCACCTCATACCTGTAGTAATGACTTTTATAAAACACACACACACAAAAAAAATAATAATAAATGTTGTCAAAGATGTGGAGAAAAAGGAATCTTGTACACTGTTGATGGGTATGTAAGTTGGTACAGCCATTATGGAAAACAGAATGGAGTTTCCTCAGAAAACTGAAAATAGAATTGCCATATGATCCAGCAGTTCCATTTCTGGGTATATAATCAATGGAAATGAAATCAGTATGTTGAGGAGGTATCTGCACTAACATGTTCATTGCAGCATAATTCACAATAGCCAAGATACTGAATTAATTTGTCTCCATCAACAAATGAATGGATAGAGAAAATGGTATATATATGCAATGGAATACTATTAAGCCTTACAGAAGAAGGAAATCCTGTCACTTGCAACAACATGGATAAACCTGGAGGACATTATGCCCAGTGACATAAGCCAGGCACAGAAAGATGAATGCCTCATGATCTCACTTATACGTGGAATCTAAAAAAGTTGAATGCATAGAAGCAGAGAGTATGATGGTTACCAGCTTAGGCGGGAGGAGGAAGGGAGTCGGGAATAGGGAGAATAAAGTTAAAGGGCATAAAGTTTCAGTGAGACAGTAGGAATAAATTCCAGAAACTGAATGTTTAGCATGGTTGCTAAACTTAATAACAATGTAGGACGCCGCAGACCTGCAACCCGGAGCAGCTCGGAGGCGGTGAACAATAGCTCTTCAAGTCTGCAATAAAAAATGGCCTCCAATAAAACTACATTGCAAGAAACGGGAAAGAAACAGAATGGAAAATAAAAAAGTCGAAGAGGCAGAGCCTGAAGAATTTGTGATGGAAAAAGTACTGGACCGATGTGGAGTGAATGGGAAGGTGCAGTATTTCCTCAAGTGGAAGGGATTTACAGATGCTGACAATACTTGGGAACCTGAAGAAAATTTAGATTGTCCAGAGTTAATTGAAGCATTTCTTAATTCTCAAAAAGCTGGTAAAGAGAAAGACGGTACAAAAAGAAAATCTTTATCGGACAGCGAATCAGATGATAGCAAGTCAAAGAAGAAAAGAGATGCTGCTGACAAACCGAGAGGCTTTGCCAGAGGCCTTGATCCTGAACGAATAATTGGTGCCACAGACAGCAGCGGAGAACTGATGTTTCTCATGACATGGAACGATTCAGATGAGGCAGACTTGGTGCTGGCAAAAGAGGCAAATATGAAGTGTCCTCAAATTGTAATTGCTTTTTATGAAGAGAGACTAACTTGGCATTCTTGTCCAGAAGATGAAGCTCAATAATTGTTTGCATTGCTTTTTATATATATTTATATATATATATATATAAAATCTGGGTCTTAGTTTTTGATTTACTAGTGTGAAGAAATAACTACATTCTAATGAAAATCAAGTTTGATGTGTTCGTTTTGAAAGTAGTACTGGGGGAGTTGTTGAGTTCTTTTGCATCAATAGCACTGGTTACTTTGAACAAATAAATAAAAGCTTTCTGTAGTTGCCTCCTTTATCAGAAAAGGACATTTGATTCCATAGTATATTATTTCCTCTGCATTAGAGAACATCTTTTCTAAATGTTGGGGGAAATTTCCATAGTCATTACTCAGTCAGAACTTGTGTTTAACTCATATGCCTAAGGACCATTCTGGGTTTGTTTTTTTGTGTGTGTGTATACAAAAAATACATATACAAATGGCTTTTTTTGTTTATTTGCTTTTAACATTCACCAAAGCAAAAACCATGGGGTAAGCTCACATTTCTGAGATGCCCTCATTCTGAAAAACCTAAGAAATAAGTCACTTCAAGTTGAATTTTTTTCTGAAGCCATAACCTTTCAAATTAAATAGATGATTCTGTAATTAGATAATTTAAAAGCAGATCCATATCAGAATCCATATCTATATCTATAATTGTATAAGTGCAAGCATTTATTTGCAAAATTCGTCACTACCAACAACCTACCCAGATGAGGAAACTGGACAAATCCTGGTGTTTTAATCAGCTAAGCAAGACTCAGTTAAAAGGGCATTTAAAGATTCCTCTGGTGAGCCATTCCTTTAGAAAAAGTTGAAATCCCTGTGTTGTATTGACTAAAAGTTCATGACTTAATCTAAGACTTGGCTCATGAAAACATAGTCATGCTGTTAGAGATGTTGGCAGTTTAGCATCTGCTGGCATAAATGGGTAAACAAACTTGTAAACCAAACTATCAATCTGCATGGTTTTTGTTTATCCCTACTCATTCCTTACATGTAGGCTCAAATCTTGCAGTATTTGGGTTACTGGTTTAGCAGAAGCCAGGAAAACGATAACTTTGTAGTAATCAGAATGTTACCCCACTGTATATTGTTTATTGTAAATACTGGTGAGCAGTGGTCAATAAATAGTTTTATATTCCTTTTAAAAAAAAAATAAATAATTAAACTAAATTAAATTAAATTAATAACAATGTATAATATACTTGAAAATTGCTGAGAGAGTAGATTTTAAATGTTCTCATCACAGAAATGGTAATTATGTGCAGTGATGAATATGTAAATTACCTTGATCTAATCATTTCACTACGTATACACATGAGGGTACTTCGAAAAGGTTGTGGAAAAATAGGATTAAAAGATAATACAAATGTTTCCATGAACTTTTTGAAGTACCCTCATATATCAAAACATCACATTGTGCACCATAAATATATACAATTTGTTATTTGCCAATTTAAAAAATTTAGTAAGACCCCAGATCTGAGCACTAGGTGTCCTCAATTGTTATTGCTTCAGTGGACAGAGCTAGAAATGTGTTCATATTTCCAGTCCAAATTTAGTGTCTTTGGAGGAGGGATTCTTTTATATTTTTAAATCCTGCTGTGTGTTAGTTAAATGCGTACCCCAAAAGTTCATGTATTGGAAACTTGATCTCCATTTTAACAGTGCTAAGAGGGTGGGAAATCCAATTATGGTATTTAAAAGTTGGGACCTTTAAGAGCTGATTAAATTGTGAGCACTGTACACTTGTGAATGGATTGATCCATTCTCGGAGTAATGGGTGTGGCTCTGATGGCCTTACAAGGGGAGCAAGTGAGAAGTTAGTTCTCTTGCAAAGCCCCTTCTGGCCATCTGATACTCTGTGCTGAAAAAGGCTCTCACCAAACATGCCCCCTGAACCATGGACTTCCCAGCCTCCAAAACTGTACGAAATAAATTTCATTTCTTTATAAATTACCCAGTTTTAGGTATTCTGTTATAAATAACAGAAAACAGACTAATACAAATCCCGTTATTCATGTCATGAGACAAATACTAAAATCTCTTCAAAATTTCTCATTCCTGTAAGTTACTGAAGAGTTTGATCACAATTCTTAAACCCAAGAGCTTATAAAGGCCAAGCAGCAAACACATTTGCGAGGAGTAGATGAGGTGAAACAGAAAAGCAGCCCTTGGAAAACAGAAGAGCTCAGGGGCCATTCAAATGTATTTGATGCTACTTGGTTTTATTTTATTTCTTACTGGTGGCAATGCTGTTGTCACCAATCTATTTTATAAGCAACATTGAAAATTTGCATTTTTATATTTTTTCCAAATTTTAAACTACTAAAAAGTATTTTTTAAAAAATTTTAAAACGTGATAAAGCCAAATAAAGCACACGCGTGTTAATTTGGCCTCTGAATTACCAGTTAATGACATGTAAATTCTATAATTCACTAGTTTCCGAACTTATGGTTAGTGGCACATGCAGGATGATGTGATTCCTGATCATCCAGAGAAGTACCTCTAGTGATTGTAGTGGCTCAGTCAATATGATTATTGATTAAAAGTCCTCCATGGCCAAGCCTACCTGATAGAACTCCCATATACATATTCTCTGAGTCTTTTTCTTTATCGGTGAAGTGGAAAGAGGTGTGATCTTGGGATTAAGTGAGTTTATGATAAAAAAAAGTTTGGTATCTGTTATTTCACATTAATAGTTCTGGAACAAGGGAATGCTATGGTCTGAATGTGCCCTCTAAAATTCCTCTTGGAACCTAAGACCCAATGTGATATTATTATGAACTGGGGCCTTTAGGAGGTGATTAGGCCATGGGGGCTCTGCATTCATGGATGGATTAATACCCTTATAAAAGAGACTATACCCAATCTTTATCCCTTTTGGCCTTCCACCAGGTAAGGACACAGCAACAAGGTGACATCTTGGAAGCAAAGAACAGCCTTCACCAGACACTGAATCTGCTGGCACTGTGATCTTAGACTTCCGAGCCTCCAGAACTGTGAGAAATCAATTTCTGTGCTTTATAAATTACCCAGTCTCAGGTATTTTGATATAGCAGCACAAAGGGACTAAGACAGGGAGTTGTAATCTTCGACTCTCTTCTAATCTCCTGGGCCCGGCTGCATGAATTATATTTCCAGAAGTTGCCACAGGAGATTCCAGGAAACGGAAATACGTGCTGGATGACCTCGTTTTGGCCAGAGGCAGTCTATAGAAGCTTACAATCTTACTCCATGGTGTACCCTCACTGCAATCGGCTCCTGAGGCCCTTGTGTCTTCCCAAGCAGTGGGAGGGAGGCACCCATATTACCTTAAGCTGTAGGTAGGTACTCCAGCAGCTAGTGTAGGATCTAGCACGTACAAAATGATTAATAAACCTTTGTATATCTGCTATTGCATAAATGAACAAACCAGCACATCTTCCTACCCTGACTTATGTTTCAACTTCCTATAGGTTATCACCCACTGACTAGAAAGAAACCCAACTCATAGCATGAGCTCCTTGCTTGGTGAGCAAGATTTGACAGGAAATCGCAATTATATGTAAATCAGGATTCATCTCTGTCTTGATTCATTTTGACCTTTTTAAGAAACTGTATGGAGACACTTCTCTAGTCCTCAACTAAAACATTGGCAGAGCTGACCTAGGAGAAAAAAAGAAGCAAGTGAAGCTTATGAATCTTCACCCAGGAGTAAAATGGTGAAAATATAGATTCATCTCTCCAAAGGATGATATAACATTGAAGAGTCTATGGATCAGAATAAAGCTCCACAGTTGTTTCTCAGGACCATGAAAGTGGGGAGTACGCAGAGGTCTGACAGACTGTTTCCTGGCAGGGGAATTTCCACAAGGGAGTGCCCCAAACCATCTCGAAATGTGGCTGGTTGGATTCCAAAGAAAGAAACACTAAATGCCAGAGTGATCGGTACAAAGCATTTACCAGGGCAGTTTATGTACAGAGTGCTGTAGACTATCTTCATGATGGACAGTAAGGGAAAGGGATGTTCTACCTAGGTATGTCCACAGCGAAGGGGTCAGGGTATGGACTTTATAGGAGGATTTAAGTAATTTGGCTCAGGGCCAGTGCCAGTTCCTTCTAGTGTTTTGTCTGGGAATACTCATGGCCCCAGTTTGGATTCAAGCCTGCAAGGAAAAATGTGCAGCTGGCTGGGTCACAGAGCTGTCAAGGCACTCTGTGATTTTTGGTCAGAACACAGAGAGTGGGGAAACCGAGGGTCCCGTCGCAGATACAGTTTCCACTAGGAACTTGCACACTGTCCAGGGAGCCCAGCTCTGGCACTTTCAGGATTCTCACAGTGCTGACAACCTGCCTTTCCACAGTCAGCAGTTTCCTTTGACCCAGACCCGAGGGCCCATATCTCTGTTCCATGTCTCAGGATTGGAAGGAGGTTCATTGAAGAAAATTTCTAACCAGAGTTCTGAGGGCAACCCCTTTCTTTTCCAGCCTGTTGCGGCCCTGCCTCTTCATCTTATATCAAATTTTCCTTGTCCAAATACTGGCTCACTCTCCTTTTGTTCTCCATTCTTTCTCTCTAAAATATTCTCTCTCTAGCTGCAGAGCCCTCTTCGGTGCCTGGACCAGCACACCCTCCCGCTAGAAACCCGGGTTAACTCCTCATGCCAATGTTCTGCTCTGTCTGGTGTGGTGGATGAATCTAAATGAGAACTCAGCTCAGCCCGCGGGACCTCCCCCTGCCCAACTCGTTTCTCTTTTTAAGTTTCTGAGCCCAAGATACGAGATTACCATATGTGAAATTAGACAGATGATGAAAATGTGCCTCCAGCACTGACTTAATGTCAGAGCAGAATCTGGGCTATTTCTCTAAGAGCCTAGTTGGATACACCATCCTCACCCGTAGTAGTAGTAGTAGCAGGATTAATGTGGTTTCCTCACACTCATCTGAATTTTGGATCAAGTCAGCAGTCCTTTCTGGAATTTGGAAATTGTTGGGTTCTCCCTGACTTCCTTTCCTAAGACTAGTTGAAATTTCCTTTCTGCCCAGGTCTCAGACCTTCTTTCAGTCTTGTTTCTGCCTCCGAATGATTCCCTGGACATGCATTAGACCCCACTCTGTCTCTTTTCTATTCAGATTCTTCCCTCTCATATTCATATTCCCCAGCTGCTATAAATCCAGTCTACCTGTCTGCTGAACAGATGGTGCATCTTCATTCTGACTTGTTTATCCCAGGCATCCTACTGGGTGTGCCACACTCCTCCTGCTGGCTTGCTAATGACCTAGAAACCCCCTGGCCCCCAGAGCCTTCACATTCACAGCCCCCCTGACATGGGTGGTCACCACTTCCCCAGCCCCCTTGCATGACGATCCTTACTGATCAGGTCTCTCTCCAGCCAAACTCAAGTTTTCAATAACTCATGGCACTGATACCAAGCCTCTTTGAAGATTTTGATGCCAAAATCTAAATTATAAATAAATAATTTAGCTAGATTCATCTCTCAAATGAGGTCTCCAAGCAAAATAAAGTCCCATCTGTAGGGCATTCTGTTTTAGAATATATGTGTCCTTCCAAAATCCCTATGTTGGAACCTAATACAAAATGTGATACTATTAAGCAGTGGGGTGTTTCTGGAAGTGATTAAGTCATGAGCACTCTCCCCTCACAAAAGGAATTAGTGCTCTTATAAAACAGGTTGAAGGGACCAACCTAGTCTCTTACATCCCTTCTGTTATAAGGCTGCACTCTAACCAACCGAGCGAACCGGCCAACCCTCTCACATCCCCTCTGCCCTTTGGCCATGTGAGGACACAGTGTTCATCTACTCCAGAAGACACAGCAATGAGGCACCATTGTGGAAGCAGAGAAAGAGCCCTCAGCAGACACTGAAACTGTGGGTGCCTTAATCTTGGACTGCCAGCCTTCAGAGCTGTGAAACATAAATTTCTATTATGCGTAAGTTATCCAGTCTGCGGTATTTTGTTATAGCAGCAAGAATGCACAGAGACATGCAGTGTTTATATTTCTTTGTTTTTCCTTCTTGCATCAGACAGCTGGTTATCAATATGCTGTGCTGGACCATCCTTGTTCAGGGCAATCTGACATGTGCTTTATGTGAATTAGCCCCGGTGAACCCCACTGCAATGATATGAAGTGTGTATCATTCTCTCTATTTCACACTGAGGAACCTAAGCTGAAACGATACGCTGCTTTGCCTTCTCTTCCTCTCTGGAAAAACTGCCTGTTTTCTACACCTTTCCTCAAACCCCAGAGGTGTGGTTTCTCATTATGGGAAATATTCCCCGAAACTTGTGAACGGATGCTGGGACAGGGTATATAACTTGGAAAACAAGAGACTTTTATCCAGTCCCATTTTGGGTCACACCTTCGGATATATGGATTTCTGCGATTTTTCTTCTCTCAGAAATGGCAAAGTATGCCCCACAAGCTAATGGGCCCATTTCTGTTTCTTTCTTCAGGGGCTCAGGGTAGGAGACTAGAAGGGAGAACAGAAACAAGGGTTAATTGCTATGGGAGGAGAATGGAGAAAGGCCCATCTGCTGTGAGTGTCAACACTTGGAGTCGCTGATGGTCAATAATGACAGCAGCATGCACACGAGAAGCCAGCACCAAGTGAGAGGCCTCAGAAGGAGAACAAGCAGGACTGGGCTTGCTGGCACTCAGGGCAATGTGCAGATGGAGCCCTGACCCAGGGCCTTGGAGTGTAGCCTTCTTCCCACGTGCTTCTCAGGGAGGCGGTGCGGCAAGACTGGTGAGGCAGCCTAGGGCAGGACACTGTGGCATAGGAGCACTGGCAGGCAGGCAGCCCTCTTGCCGACTGCTCAGTTAACACTGGAGCCAATCTCACAGTGTGACATCTCCCTTTCTTTTGGACAGTTTGTCCTGCAGAGTGGCCCCTACCCCCTTCTCCCAAGTCTGACATTAATCTGCTTCCACCCAAGTGCACCCAAGGACTGGACATCAGTTTGTTCACTATTGGGACCCAAAATCCAAGGCATCTCACTGGCTCCAAGTTAGCTTACTACCTTCTTGATATGGAGGGAGGGGGGAATATTATAGGGAGAAAGTCATTCTTTTGTTGATAGGACCACAAACGGATGTCATATTTTTAATGAGGGATGCAAATACTAAACAAATTATGATCACAGTATCTTGCTAAAAGGAATTTAGATGTCTTTAACTGGCCATTACTAAATTAAAGAAGGGGCTGGATCTGATGGGATGGCAGGCTCCTGTTGGAGAGGCCCAGGGAGGATCACAGGCTCCAGCTCATCCACAGGGTAGACAAACCCTTCCCCTACTGGGGTCCTGACTTGTGCACTGTGAAGCCTTATACTGGCACAGCCAAAGTCCAGGGGCAGAAGCTTACAGATACCCTGGAGAACACAGAGATGTGAGTCCAGGGTCACAGTGGGGTTAGCAGTGAGGGACCTGTGAAGAACCCTTTACTCCAAAGGTGCTCACTATTGACCACTTAGTATGTACCAGGCCCTGAAGATACAACTTGAACGCTCTGAACAGCCACAGATATAAGCAAGGAAGTAACAGATACCCTGGAGAGAAGAACCAAATGGAAAGAATGATAAACAGTGCCATGAGGTCTTGGAGCTGAATCTTTTGCAGCTCACAGTGTCCAAGCACAACGGATGTTCAGTGCCTTCTGGACATTCCTGAGGTTTAAATTGGGGAAGCAGGTTACTATATCATAGGGGACACCAGACGGTTTACAATGAAGTTCCCTTTATTTGTGACCATTTTTTTACAATCATCCACGCAGGGATAATGCCCAAGACCGAAACTCCCAAGCTCAAATCACCCTCTACACATTCAGATTCATATTTCTAACTCTAATAGATGCATCTACCTAAAGATCCCATCTGCACACCAAGTCAATATCTGCCACTACCCCTAATCTTTCCTTTTCCTGCTCATGCTGAGCAGTTGTTTGAAAGTGTGGCTTCTACATTCCTTCACAACGCACTTACATCTTGGGCTTCAGTGTCCAAGTGCCCAGAATAAAGCTTCTGCTACATGTGCACAACTAAGCAGGCAAGAAACAGGGGCACAGGATGGGCTGCGGGTCAAAGAAGGTCCTATCACCACAGTACGGACGGGTTGGCGCTGAACCAGACTATATCCTGCCGTCCAAATTCGTGCAGCATCCGCTTCAGCGTGGCATGCAGCTGGGTAAGTCTCCCCAGGTGGAGGACACCATAGTCGTCATCAAAACTCTCCAGTGGGGGAGGATACAGCACGTGGGTTAGCTTGCTCATGCTGACGGTGTGGCGCACGAGGTTCTCCAAGGCAGCCATGGAGATGGGGTTCCCGCAGAACCTTAAGATCATGAGCTGGGAGCAGCGGCTCAGGACAGGCAGGATGGCACTGAATAGGGAGTCCATAATCCCACACTCATTTAAATCAAGATCCTGGAGGGTTGCAGAGGCTCTCTCCAGCAGAAGTTGGAGGGGCTCAGGATTCACAGTGGTCAGCATGACCCCACTCAGACTCAGTTCCTTCAGCTGAGTGATGTTGGGGCACTGGGACAGATGCATCAGGTCTGATTCTGAAAGTAGGGAGTTAGTTATGGAGAGGGTCTCCAAGGGACTCTTCAGGCACCTGGGGAGAGACAGAGCAGTTAGTGCCAGGGAACTGTGGTAGTGGGCAAGGTGATGGGGTGACCCAGGACTCAAGGCAGGAGAGGCCTATTTCACCAAAACCTAAAATCTTCCTGGTGATAGTCAACCCCCAGGATGCTATGCTGTAAAGGGGCATTCAAGTGAGTACAAGTTCAAGTGGAGTCCTTTCTCCATTACTTATTTACTGTGTGACTGGGTAAAGAAAACAGAATCTCAAACGACCCTTGCTCATCTGTCAAGCATAGGACAAGATATACCTCTTAGGTGTTGGGAGCATGAATTGAGATGATGACGGGACATGCTCAGAACAGAGCCTGATCCAATGTCTCAAGCACACAAGGGCATTAGTGAATTTTAGTACTTGGAAACACAACCAGATGCGCTTTCAACTCGGATTCCTTCTGGCCAGTACTTGTGTTCAGTTGCCTGTATCTCTGTGCCCGATAAGGGTACTGGGAAACATTCACAAAGGACAAACTTGGGCAAGGTCATTAACATGCGACCAGCCTGCAGGGGCCACGTTAGATCACTGTGTCATCAGCAAACCATCTATCACATTTTAAATCCCTCATTCCTGCTCCTTCCCCCTCATCTCCAGAATCACGCCTTTCCCACATATTACCTCACCTGGAATTCAAAACCACCCTTTACAGAGAGGAACTAATGAAGGAGGTTTGGATGGAGAGGCTCATGCTGGGAAAACTGGTGAGTGCAGGGCGAACAATCTGAAACCTCATGTTTGATGGTCTTTCCCTTCTTCTTCAGTGCCTTTCTTGCTTAGTTACTATTGGGCATCTTAACTTAGATATCACTTCCCAAGGAATTCGCAAAGCCACCCTCCCCAGGCCCCAACCCCATTACACAGTTTCCTGTGAAAGAGCCGCTGTTAACAGCATCTACTCTAGTTTACACCTCTAAACTTTATCTAGGCAGTTCCGTGATTCCATGCATAGGGACAGAGCAGTGAACCAGACTTGACTTCTAGTGACTTGTTCACTCTCGCACTGTTGGCAACTGGCACACAGAAGATGCACATTATCTTTCACCAAAATGAAGAAGGACTTGCTCTGGTCCACAGAGAAACCTCGCCCCCCCTCACCTGAGCATCTGGTCCAGGCGGCCATTGAGGAAGTTGATAGAGTCCAAATAGAGCTCCTGGAGGTGGTGCAGACTCAGGAACTGAGAAGCTAACTGGGCGACACACTGCTCCTCCTCCTCTGGGGATGTGTAGGAAGACGTGTTCCTGTGGGAGAGGAGGAGTTTGCGCAGACTTCCCATCTTGCCCAGGTAAGGAGCAAAATTCCCTAGGGTGGACAGTTTCCAGATACAATTCACTTCCAAGTCCTGCACAGAGTCCAGCTGCACCATTTTCAGGATCATCTTAATATGTTTCATGGGCACTGCAACAATCTCCAGCTTCGTACAGCACAGGTGTAGTAAACCTTTCCTCTGCTTGACTTTCTCAATGAGGTAGGTGAGCAATTCATCATGGGTACCTTTCCTGAGGTACAGGTCAACGAGCACCTGCAAGGGAGCCAAAGGCTGCTTTGCCCCCATGCACGAACTTTCCACTTTCTGCTTCTTACTCATGGGCTGGGTTGTCACTGGCTCCCCCAGTGAGCACATGCCAGACCTGGTTCCAGACCATACGGTCCAGAAATCCTGGTGAGCATTTCTGCGTAGATCTAGCACTCGCAGCTTCCACCTCCTGCAGGGAAAACAGGCAATTAACTCAGAATAAGAGCACAAGTCTCAGAATCGAGGCAAGGACCAGATGTCTGACGTGCACTTTTACCACACACGCCAGACATCAGTTGCTCCCTTCCTACATGTCCTCTGCATCCATCTCCTGCAATCCCTTCTCCCCTGAGATCTTCCTGGTCTCCACTTCTCATACCTTTAGGTGCCACCAGAAGGGTGCAGGTACACGTCCTTCAGTCACCTCTGTATCTTAAATGGCCCATCATGGCAGAAGCCCACTTCCAGAGTGACTCCAGCCATGGGCCCAAAACCTCGCTGAGCTTCCTCACCGGCACCATCAGAAGCCCCTGGCCACCCTTTGGTCCCCCACGCTCCCTGACCCCAGCTATGCCTGCTCAGAATCCCAGGACCCTACCAGGCTACTGGATCACCCTCACCTGGGGCGAACCTTCTGAGCAAGCAAGACATCAAGCCCACTGAGTGCAGCTTGAAAGATCTCCTTGTGAGGCTGCCATTCCCTCATGAGAGCCCCCAGAGGGAGGCAAGCGAAGGGCCAGGCCTGCACCATCGCCTTCAGGGTCTTGCTGTGTCTCCTAGCAAAGGCTGCCATGAAGAGTGGTGGGAACAGCTCCACGGGCAGCTCATCGAGGGCGGCGATGGCCAAGGCCTCATCTCTCAGCAGGCTCTGCCCTGCCAGGTCCAGGAGTCTCGGTGGGGCCCACATGTTTATCCTGATGAATCTGCTCCGAAATGAATCCTGAGGAAACATGCAGGGAATAAGGCATCCCACTCATGCCAAGCACAAGCAACTACATCTTCTCCCCACACTTCAGAGAAACCAATTTGGAGCAAAGTCACTGCTCTGGCAACAGCAGGGGAGTCCTCAATTTACCCCAATTCCATTCGTACTTGGTGGCCACAAAGCCACAGCTCTGCCTCTGCTGCCACTAGGACGAGCAAATGGCCAAGTGTGAAGGAGGGGGCCGGATGAGCACTGCCCCATGCCATAACGCCCCACTGCTCCATTTAACTGTAGCCCCCCAGGGAAGCGAGAAAGGAGGAGCCTCAAAACTGACCCCACCCTTTTCGAGGAAAAGTTTCTGATTATCACTCATGGACAATGGGAATAGGAATGTCACCTGGCCCAGCACAGCCTCCTTCTCAGTTCCAACAAATAACCCAGATGGGAAACATAAGGCCACAGTGGGGGCTGTTTTGGAGGGGTTGGAGGTAGCTGACCAGTGAGGGGATCTGCACCCTTGACCTTGGTGATATCAACATCATACTCTAACCAACTGAGCTAACCGGCCAGCCTTCAGTAAAAATTTTAAATGAGAAACCATAAAAGCAGTGTAACAGTTTTACTACGCATTTCAAAGTAAGAGACTAAGAAGACACATTCTGAGATGTACATTTTAATATATATCTCTTTTACATATATGACAATTACCACTTTTACATGGAGTTCAGGGGAACAAATACTTCATAGTAGAACAAAGCCTCCACTCATTCTTTTTCCTTCAATAGTTTTTAAATTGACAAAATAATTTTATATGTTTATGGTGTACAAAATTATGTATACATACGGCTAACTCAAGCTAACATACGCATTACCTCACATATTTATTTGTGAAGAGAACAATTAAAACCTCCTCTCTTTGCCATTTTCAAGTATACAATACAGCACATTCTTATTAACTACAGTCACCATGTTGTACTCTAGAGCTCTTGAAAAAGGCTCCACTCCTAAAAAGATTCTATGGAATATTTTCTAAGCTTCGGTTTTAAAATTAAAAGCCTAAATAGTAAAATCACAAAACATAAATGATATAAACTAAAATTAGTGGTTACACACTAAATATTTAAAATGTCATCAAGTAAAATGCCAACTATTAGATGTCTTTCATTTCAGAAAGTAAACTCTAGTTTTTTTAAGAAATTATTATTATGGGCCGAGCCCGTGGCGCACTAGGGAGAGTGCTGCGCTGGGAGCGCGGCGACGTTCCCGCCGCGGGTTCAGATCCTATATAGGAATGGCCGGTGCACTCACTGGCTGAGTGCCGGTCATGAAAAAGACCAAAAAAAAAAAAAAAAAAGAAAAGAAAAGAAATTATTATTATTATTATTATTATTATTATTTTTGGTGGCTGTTGGGTACAGAGATCTGAACCTGTGACCTTGTTATATAATACTGCACTCTAACCAACTGAGCTAACCAGCCAGCCCCAAGATATTATTTTAAATGTCCATAAAATTTAGGGGCAGTCCGTGGCTCACTTGGGAAAGTGTGGTGTTGATAACACCAAGGCCATGGGTTCAGATCCCTACATAAGGATGGCCGGTTAGCTCACTTGGGAGAGCATGGTGCTGACAACACCAAGTCAAGGGTTAAGATCCCCTTACCGGTCATCTTTTTAAATAAATAAATAAATAGATAAATAGATAGATAAATAAATAAATAAATAAATTTAAATTTTATATATATATACGTATATATATATACGTGTGTATATATATATATATATATATATATATCCATAAAATGGCATAAACCAAAGCAGAAATCAAAATGTTCGGAAGTAAGGCAAAACTACGTTTAGAGGCAAGAGTAAACCCTGCTCATTTGTGAGGAAAGAAAAAGGAAAACTATATGCGGTGATACCCTGAACGACATCATGGACGCTTGGCTGATGGGTGGAAAGACGGTGGTGTCTGTAGCCTTAAGTTCCTACCTCACCAGACCAGGAGTGGTTCAGGAAGCTGTCTGCCCTGACCTCAGAGAGGACCCCAACATTGACTCCAATGCTCCAGGTCTCTGGGTCTTCTCTTTCTCCTCAGAAGTTGCTATAGGCCTTTCTGGTTAAATCTCCCCTTTTCAGATCCAAGCTCCCATCGGAAGAGCGAAATCTGATTACATTATTGGATCCTTACACAGTGAACCCTGATTGGGGTTTTTGGCGTTCTCCAGTTTCAACTGATTCAATCGTATGTCCATTTAAGGAGGGGGTGAGGGAACCCAGAAAATAAAACAAACCTGAAAATACAATTCTTGGGGAAATTTGGGGCCACACTCAAATTGCCCAAATGTTCAAGTTAAGACAGCTTGCTGAAGAGTGTGCTAATATCCCAAACAAAATAAGGTAAAATAAGGACAAAAAAACCTTAAAAATCCCCAAGTATTAAGTTCCCACTTATACCTTATGATCTCTAACACAGCAAATCATGTGTCCATTCAGGGAAGAAAAGAGGTACAAGTGAAGAGTGGTTGGTCTTCCAGACTTTGAAGGTCAAGGCTTCCTCAAAAGAGGTGGAGTCAAAATTACAACCAGGAATTGGTCAGAAGTAAGGGTGAGGGCTGGGCACGGTAGTGTTGGGCACTTGCAGTGAGACTGAGTGGATTACCCAAGACAAGTAAAATATGGAGAAATGAAAGACTTTTCCCTGGAATGGAGCTGAGAAATTAAAAGAGGAGTGGCTAAAGAAGAGACAAGGTAGACCTGATAAATTCAAGGTAATCACTGAGGCAGGGAGGGAGATTCATTCTCCTCTCTCCCTGGATGTAAAGGGCCTTTCCTTCCAGAACGTCGGGATCCTCTCAGTAAACTGGATTGAGAAGATTAAATACAGGAACGTGGGCTGGGGAGCACCACAGGGTAGTACTGGTGGCCAAATCTGGAACAGTGATTTTCCCATCTCCACATTACTGAGGGGTGAGAGTTGTGGATTCCCTGGGATCATGGAGCCAGGGAAGAAAAGAAACGTGGGCCAAATGCAAATATCCTTGTCATCAAAGAAGCTGCCACAAGACCTTCTCTTTAGGTACAGGCGCCCTCCTCCACAAATGGATGGTTCACAGGCAGCCATCACGAGGCCAAGGCATTTTCCAGAGGCCTTTACTCTGAATGTGATCTCCAATGGCTCCTTGCCAAGCAGAT
This sequence comes from Cynocephalus volans, assembly GCF_027409185.1. Classification (NCBI taxonomy): domain Eukaryota; kingdom Metazoa; phylum Chordata; class Mammalia; order Dermoptera; family Cynocephalidae; genus Cynocephalus; species Cynocephalus volans. Next base: position 206,973,671 of record NC_084461.1, read on the forward strand.
GTTAATAACTGATGTTTCCTGATCTTAGGAAACAACTGATGCAAACGTACCTTCAAACAGCCCCTTCCCATTCCCTGAGCCTCTCAGGTACAAAGATTCTTATCAGAGAGACACCATCAGGCACATAAATTAAAACTTCATTTTTCTCTCTCTCCGTATTAAGCACAGTGCACAAATAGCTTTTCCCTCACAAAATATGAAACTATATTTGGCATTTAAGGACCTGCCAAGTTTAGGCATGATTCCCATCTCAGGCACGATCTCACATTGGTTCTTTTGAAGTTTCAGAACACTAAGACAGAGAGAATTTCCCCACCCAAAGAATTCTCCAGGCCATTCTCTGTGACATGCACTGTGATGCCCCCAAATTTCTTATTTTCCACTGGCAAGGAGGATGGGATTCACTGAAGGATATTCTCCATTTTGGTATATCTGCAGACTGCTTTCTCCAAATTTGTACCTCAAATTTTTATACCTCAAAAATTGAATTAAACTGCAATGTGTTCTGTACACGTTTACTTTAACTCCCAGCAATCGCCTTTGCTTGGCAGCTGCAGGAGAGGGACCTTAGTAACAAAGATGATTATCACTGTCCCTGATTACTGAGCACCCACTAGGCACAGAAAAGGTGGTGGCACTTCTCACCCGGTACCTCAAATAACCCTCACAGAAAATCTGAAGTTCACTGTTATGTTCATTTTTGGCCTGGTGAATCTGCAACTCCATAGGCAAAGAACTTGCTGAGATCCACACAGGGAGTAACTGGTAGACCTCACGGAAGGGGTTCAAATGGATCTAAGCCCCCCACTTCCACACCCCACCAGTGGGTGGATAATCTCAACATTAGACAGAGCTGACTGACAAACTTCGGGTGAACCACGGGCAAAGAGGAAAATTGCTGAAGTGCGAGCTTGGGAAGGTTCTATAAGATCCCAGCTTCCAGGAGACCCATGCAGGCAGGAGGAACCACAACGACATCTAAGCCAAGCACCATCACTGCGTGCACTCCTATGTCCACCTCCGTGGGCAGCCTGCTTGTCCAGGGGACATGCTCTGGCAGTGGAGGAAGGACACCAGGAGCACATTTGCACAAAGGTGCAGTCCTTCCTGCCTAGTAACAGGGAGAAGTAAAAATACTGGGGCCCAGCACGACTCCCAGGGTGCAGGCATGGATTTCGGGGACATTTCTGCCACATCCTGCTTGCCTATTCTCCTTATGGTCCTTCTTGGGTGCACAGGCCAGAGCAACCTCTGAACTCATTGGTGGGGGTGTCCTGTACCCTCTTCTCCAATCACAGAATCCCAGCGGGGATTACCAGAGCACCTGCCCTCGGGTTTTTGGTCTATTTCTGTGCTTCTAGTGTCCCTCTCCCAGCCTGTGCTGCTGGGGCAGCCCTCTTTCTACATCCCTGAAATGTCAGCCAGCCCCTCTTGGAGCCTGAGATGTGGCCAGGTTTCTGGGAGACACTTTTCCACTGGCATCAACAGAAGTCAAGGAATTCTCCCCAATTCTACTGAGCTATCTCAGAGAACATGACAAACCACAAGGTGTAGTGCAAAAAACCCAGCTGTTTTTCTGGATCCAAAGAGGCACCAGGAATGCTGGAAGACAACCTTCCTGGGTTCCAGAGGAAGACTCTAACTCCTCTGGCCTTCAACAAGGCATCAGACTGATGAGAGGCCTGGAGACCAGTCCCCATGCTAGTGGCTTTCCCATCTTAGGCTCTCTTACCTAGTCCTTGAGCAGAACAATATTCCACTTGGGATCCAGTAAGGCTATTCCACCTCCAGAGTGAGATCTCTTCTTACCCTAACTTCTTTGCCCTATCTGCATTGTTAGTCATCAAAGGTCTCTGTTGGCCCTCCCTATGCCCTCCACTACTCAACAGGGAGTGGTTTCACTTCAGATCCAATAATTTCTAGACCTAAACAAAGGACTGCCCCTTTCTTCCTCCACAAGAAGGTGACCTGCATGATGACCCACATCTGTCCTCACTGCATGCCCCCTCCTCTCAGGAACTTGGTCTCAGTGTACCCTGATACAGCCACTCTTGGAGTTTGGAGCTTTGGGACATAAAGTCACCATTTCCTGCTCTGGAGGCAGCAGCGACATTGGGGGTTATAGCCAGGTGTCCTGTTACTGACAGTGCCCACACATCATGCCACACTCTCAACATATGCAGTCATTCTTGGGCCTCACGTCTCAGCTTGATTGTCCAACTCCAAGCCAAGCCACATGGGCTCGATGACCTCCCCAAGTGACACAGGATGACGAGGCTGTGTGATCTTGTTGCTCACTTCCTGGGAGTGACCCTTATGCCCAGTGGTCCAAGATCACGGGGAAGTGAGACTAAAACCTCTCTGAGCTCACACTATCCCTACTTGACACGACACATAGATCTAGCCTTTGGTGTCTGATTACCTGGAACAGAGGTTCTGAATGTAACTGTGGTTTCAGAATAGGGTCCTGAACACACTAGGGTTGCTTCTTATAAAAGGCATAAGATCAAATGAAATGCTCTTTGGGGGAAATGACTTGAAAATATAAAGGCAACTCCTGCTTCTTCCTCCCTTGTGAGGGGCTTCAGGAAGCAGATTCCATTCAGCTCCTCAGTGACAAGGACAGAGAGGGCAACAGGGCTTCTGTGGGCACTGAGATAGTTCAAGGAACCACCTTACCTGATGACGTCTTCCGTCCACTCTGGTCCAACTCAGACTGGCCTCAGGGCTCCAATACGTAGCATTCCAGGTGTCCTATTGTTTCCCGTTTCCACCCAAGTCTGATAGCAGTAACTGAAATGCTCCAAAAACAAGAAGACTGTTTTAACACATGAATTTATGAAGCAACGGCCTCCTGAGAAACCTCAGCAAATACTGCTGAGGAGACTGAAAACTGGGCACTTGGTCCTGCCCTTTCAGTGGGAATCCTCCTTTTATCTCCAAACCTGAGCACCAGTTTTCCCTTAGCTGAACCAGAAGACAATGTGACTGACCCACCCTGTGCTCGGCCACAAGTGCCCCTTCCCTCGAGGACACTGACCACTGCACCGCAGGCCTATCTTTGCCCTTTATTCGCTCCTTCTCCGGACCCCACTGAGGCCTCTGGCTGAGCTGACCCCCGCCTCCCACTGCCTCCAGAAGGGCCCGATTCCCACAGACAGCAGCTACCCAATTTCAAACGTGCACCCATTCACTCTCTAATGACATCAAACCACAGACACACGCCACAGTTCGACCAATTGTTACGCCTCAGACTCATAACTGTGGCCATTTTTCTGGAACAGGAAGCCAGGGCTGACCCGACTCAAGCACATTCTTTCAACCCTATTAACACGGTTTTAGTTGGAAAATGGGGACCCGCGGGAGGGGGTGGTGGCCAGTGAGGAGTCCAAGTTCACCCTGAGAGAAAGTGGAGGAAACAGGGTTGCACTTACGTGTTTCTCCAAACCCAGCAGGTCTCCACGTGGTGTCGCCCGCACAGTCGCTGGATGGAAAGAACCAGACGCTGACTCAGCAAGTTCCCTGACCAATCCCGTTTCTCTTTTTAGGGCAAAATCTCACGAGATCCTGGGGATCACCAGTGGGGTCGACCCAGGAGTCCAGAAGGGGCTTGTTCTTAAAAGCCAGGGAGGGGGAGGCGGGCAGGGGAGTCTAGGGAGGGGAGGGAGACAGGATAGCGGCGGGTGAAGTGGCGTCTGTGGCCAGGGCCTCCAGACAGCAGGGGTGTGGGACCATCGAGGTACAAGAGTCCAGAGAGGGGGTGGGAGTGAGGGCAGGAGGTGGGAGCAGGGCGGTGTGGGGGCACGAGTGTGAGGGGAGAAGTGTGTGGTGGGTGGGATGCGAGGGTTCTGGGACGGAGAGGGAGAGGTCGAGGCGTGGACCGTCCTCAGGGCCTGTGCTTCAGGCGACCCCTTTCCGTCAGTGGGATGCGGGGTGCAGAGGCCGGCTCCTGGGTGCCCTGAGCGAGGGTCCTCACCCCGCCCGATCTCTCTGGTCTAGAAAAGACGCCCCTGCCCTTGGTGGGGCTATGCCCCCTACTCTGTGGACTTTAACCTCTTAGGCACCCCACCCCGGGCAGCAGGAAAGACCCCCGCCGGGAGTCAGTTAGGTTGCCCTCTCCCTACAGCGCGCTTTCCTCAGTCTTCCCCTCAGATGTGGATTCCCGGAGCTTTCTCCGGAGCTCCCAGATTCCCGCGTAGGTTCTACTCACTTCCCCCAGTCCTTCAGATTACCACAGAAAATGAGTGTTTACTCCCCTCCCCCAATACTTCAGAGGACTTCGGCGTTCGCTCTTCTCCTCTTCTCACCAGGAAGTGCCGTGGACGAGTCACAGCTAGGGGGCAGGTCAAGGCTGTGGAGGACGGGTGTGGAGGGCCTGGTCTTCCGGCTCTCACAGAGCTAGGCCCCTTAACCTCCAGGGGGATCTTACGTCTGTGGCCCCCAGGAGGCGCTGTGGCCTGGAATCTAGAGGGTTGTGAGGCCCAGGTCAGGTTTTGGCACCTGATTCCTCTCAGTCCCTTTTGGGGTGTGGAGGGGGCCGTTGAAAATGTGCTCCACCTCACCACAGCACAGGTCATATTTATAGCTAGAGAACAGGAAGTGACCTACAGAAACGGCATGATTGACAGCAGTAGCATTTGCCTTATAAGGTCAGGCTTTGGCAACATTCATCCTCTGATTGGCCAGAGGTTCAGTTGCTATGATTGGCCCATGAATGTGTCTTCCGGGGCTGCAGTCCTAATGATTTCTCAAATAAACCTTATTGTTTTATATCTCAACCAGGTGGTTAGTTGCATTTCTTTGACCCGCATCTCCCTATGTCCGCCCACCCCCGGCCCTTGGAAACCACACTTCTACTCCTACAAGTTCCACTTTTTTAGTTTCCACGTTGCTATGTGTTAAATGTGTCCCCCAAAAGTTCATGTATTGGAATCTTTATCTCCATTGCAACTGTATTAAGAGGGTGGGAAATCCAATTATGATAATTGAAAGGTGGAGCCTTTAAGAGGTATTTAGACTGTGAGAAGCAAATCACGTTTCTCCCCAAATTCAAGGAGAAGAGATTATGCAAGCATATGATTCACTGGAAAACATCCTATGGTACATACTCTACAGTCCATAAACAAGGAGAGTTTTTTCCCCTCTATTCAAGCCCATTTTTAAAGCCTCTTGTGAAAAAGCTCTTTTTCTCAAATTTTGCAGACAGAACAGCAAGAAATGGGAAACTTCAATTCTACTCTTTCAGTGTCCTTCCCTTCACACTACTTAATTCATGGTCATCTGAACCAGAGGATCATTTATGTGACTGACTACTGTTCTGCCCAAAGCTAGTCCTCCCATTGGATCACTGGCTGCTGTCCTGAACCAGTTCTTGTACTTTGCACATCTTTCTTAGGATTTGTTCACTACGAATGGCTCCTCTGTTCCTCCACCAAATCTCTCTGTGAGGCTGGATTTTCATTATGCATGTCCACTCAGACAACATATTGCAACAGACTGAATGCAAAAGTAGATGTGAGGATCCAACTTCCTATACTGAGGGCTAGCTACTTAGCTCAGTTGGTTAGCATGGTGCAGATAGCATCAAGGTTCAGGGTTCAATTCCTGTACCAGCCAGCTGCCAATAAAACACAACAAAACAAAAAAGAATGCCTGTATTGAGCCAGACATTAAAGAGATTTGCAGAAATTAAAAACAACCCCATGCTTCACACTAATTTTTTTAATTGTCGAAAACATGAAATGTACAATTTATGTTTACATGTAATTGGTTTAGTATTGTTATATATAATTGAATTAATCAATAAATATTTATTAATAAGTTGAACCCTCATGAATGAGGTCATACAAGTGGCCTGAGAGAGACCCCTTGCACCTTTCACGATGTGTAACCCCAGAGTACAGTGAAGAGACTGCCTGCCATCTATGAACCAGCAAGTGGGACCTAACCAGACACTGAATCTGCTGGCACCTTGATCTTAAACTTCCCAGCTTCTAAAACTGTGAGAAATAAATTTCTGTTGTTTATAAGCTGCCCAGTCTATGGTATTTTGTTACAGCAGCTCAAACAAACTAAGATACCCCCCACCCCCCTGCATTCCTGTTAGAGTCAGGTGGACGTGCATTTTCCCATTTCCTGCATGATTAAACATTCCTGTTTAGTACAGTCATGCATCACTTCACCACAGGATAAGTTCTGAGAAATGCATCATTAGGCAGTTTCGTCATGTGGACATCATCGAGTGCACTTACACAAACCTAAATGCTATAACCTACTATACAACTACGTTAGATGGCGTAGTCTATTGCTCCTAGGCTACAAACCTGTACAGCAGGTTAGTGTACTGAATACTGCAGGAAATTGTAACACATGGTAAGTATTTGTGCATCTAAACATATCTAAACATAGAAAAGGTACAGTACAAATATGGTATGATAGATAGAAAATGGTACACCTGTGTAGGGCACTGCTATGAATTTGGCTTGCAGGACTGCTTGTTGCTCTGGGTGAGTCAGTGAGTGAGTGGTGAGTGAACGTGAAGGCCTGGGACAGTACTGTGCATTGCTGTAGGCATTATAAACACTGTACTCTCAGGCTACACTAAATTTATTTATTTATTCATTATTTTTGTATTTTATTTATTCATGTTTTGTTCATTAGGTTTTATTAAAATTGGTACAAAAATAAAATTTGGTTTTCTCCTTTAAACAAGATTTTTCTGAAATATTGATAAAAGGTAGTTTAAAAAAATTTTTTCTGAGGATCAGTCAATGTAATTCACCAAATGAATAGACTAAAAAATAAAAATCACATCATCTCAGTAGATACAGAAAAGGCAAAATTTTGACAAAATTCAACATTCATTTATGATTTTAAAAACTTCAGGTAACTAGGAATAGAAGGGAACTTCCTAATTGATTTTACGTATTTTGGGGATTCAATGTTGATGTATATTGATCAAATCAATATCATTCACATATATATTATTATATATCATACTTATTCTCTATGCCCTTTATCCAATCTGTCCCCATCCCCCTTTCCTTCCCCGCCACCCACCTCTGATAACCCTAAATTTCTTCTCTCCTTCTGAAAGAGTAATGGTTACTGTATTGATTTGTTGCCAAAATGATCTGTCCAATGCTGACAGAGGTGTGTTCAGGTCCCCCACTACTATCACAGAGTAGATGCTTCTTCTATCACTCTGGAATGGGCCTTGTGGAGAGAGACGTCCTCTTCTTTTCTCCGGTCTCCACTGGTGACGTTCCTTGTGTCAATGCACTCAAGTGGCTGGCGGACTATCTGCACATTGTGGGTGGTGTCTAGCTGCTTTTGCGGCAGCCATGACTATTGTGGTGGCTATGGTAGGCCACCCACATGGAAGTGGTCTTTTTGGCATGCTCCTTGCCTGGTTGAAGGATGAGGGGTCAGATCCGACTACATGCCCCAAGACTCCAGGCAGGCTCTGTGGCAGCAGTGTGTGCCTGGTTGTAGGGGGTGAAGTAGGTCCCTGGCTCCATTTGTTTTCACATTCTAAAATGTTGTTGCAGAGCATTTCGGTGGCACTGGGAGAGAGGAAGGGAAAAGGAAACAGGGTGGGAAAAGGAGGAAGGAGAGGGGGTGTGGTTGAGGCCTGTGGCACGCCCCCCTCATTCCTGCAGGGGAGACCAGAGGGCTTCCAGAGTGGCCTGGCCATTGTTGAGCTCAGTGGAGATGACAGGAGATGTGGCCAAACCCTTGGACCCCCATTGCCTTGGCTCTGGAGTCCAGAGTGTTTTCTGCAGTGGCTCGGTGGTCATCTCTGGGCTGGATGCAGGTGTTGGGGGTGCTTTGCCAAGGCCCAAGGTCCACCCCATCTCAGTTCAGGGGCCAGGGTGCTTCCTCCAGCAGCTTGGTGGTCATTGCTGGGTTGGTTGTGGGTGTCAGGAGACATGTCTGAGGCTCCCAGCCCTCCCCCCTTCCTGGCTTGGGGGTCCAGGGGGCTTCCAGTCCTTCTAGGTTTTATAGGTGTTCTTTGGTGAAGTAAGTCCTTTACTAGTTAATATTAAACTTTGTCTCTGGTCTGTGGTTATTTTGATTTTTCTTTCAGTTCTGTGTTGGATTATTTGCTATTCACATCACTTAAATTCTCCACTGGAACTAATTTGTTGTCCTTTGCTTACTTCTAAAATGGGGGAACTTCCTGTGGGGACCAGCACTTGAGCCCTGTGGTTGAGCTAAATTATTGCTTTGCTGCTGATTCCCAAGGAAGGCTTTTTGTGCAGCTCAGGTTTTAATGGTTGCCTTTGTAGGTACTTCCAGGTCTCGTGAGATCTGGTACACTTGGAATGTGTAGAAACTCTGGTCTGGGCCTGAGTCTTCTCAGCAAACTGGCTCCTCCTGCAGTTCTGTATCCCTGTTCAGTCTCCACTGAGTGGCACTGTGCTGATTGGAGGGCACATCAGCTGTCCTTGCTGTGCTCCAATGTTTACCTGGTGGCCCATCTCCCCCACCACCTGCACTCGAAACACTTCCCATGGAATGGGCCTTGTGCCAGTCCCTTGTGATGACTCACCAGACTCCAAGTGGCTCCTTTTTATCAATTGTTATGGCTCCTTGCTCCTATGTGGGTTCACAGGAACTCTGTTAGTGGTCTTGCTGCCCTGAGGGCCACTAAGGCTCTCCACTCCCCTGCTGTCTCCAAGCAACTTTGTACGAAGGGCACAGCAGTGGTTTTTGCCAGCTGTGGCTCCATGTGCTCACCAGCTCAAGCCTTGAAGCTGTCGGATCTTGAAATGGTAGGAGTGGTCCTTTCTTTCTCTCATCGTGGCTTCTCCCACCTTCATGCACTCCGTAGGCCTCTATTTCTCTTCGCATGAGCCCTCGCGGCCCCAGCTTGGCTGTTGTTTTTATAGTTGTAAATTGGTTGATTTGTGGGAGATAGTGACATTGGGGACTGTCTATTCCACCATCTTGACTGTAAGCGCTACACTAAATTTATTTTTTTTTTAAAGTAATTTATGCTACAACATCACTACACCACAGGAATTGTTCAGTTCCATTATAATCTTATATGACCACTGTTGTATATGCAATCCATTGGGTACCGAAATGTTGTTATGCAGCTCATGACCATAGTTGGATGGCACATCTCTTAGTAGTCTGCTCAGACCAAGTCTCTGTTTCAGGATGAAAAGAGGTAAATGCAAAGTCCAGGTTCTCAGGATGTTTGGTGATCACTAACCCATAGGACAAACCCAGTGTCCTCTTCTCTGAAGACAAGGATGCCAGTCTGTGGAGAGGGTCCTGGAGAGAGAGGCTTAGGCTCTTCCTGGTGCCAGCTGCTCTTTAGTGCAACTTACATAACCCCAGAAGGAGATGCAATCCCAGCTCGATTCAGTCAGACTTCCTTCACTCCAGAGAGCACACTCTTCAGTCTTCTCCTAGGGTATTGATCTCTCAAGCCCTTTTCAAATCCAGAGTTTCTGGTCATTGCTCCAGTCCTCATTACCGTATCTAGCTTCTCAAGATATCTCATGTCTCAGGCCACTGGAGACTCTGTGTGCATAGAATGGGCTGCTGTTGAGGGGGCCCTGAAAGGAAGTTGCAAGGGGTTGGCTCCATCATGGCAAACTAAGTGGAGAGAAGGCTGGAGCATTGGGTCATGAGAGCCAGAGGCAGGGATTTGCTAATAGGAAAATACCTTCAAGAGTTTTCTAAGGACATGCAGAAAAAGAGTAACATATGATACCTTTCCTTCAGAGTTCCTCTCCTTTGACACATCAGTTAAGCAGTATTCCATGGGGGCTGAGTTGGAGAATTGTTGGGACAGACCTTGTGTTCTATACAGAATTGCCCTCCCTGAAACCCTGATCCACTGTCTTTGCAGCAATGTTTGCATATGCATTTTCCCCTTCATTTCAATGAAATCTTTCCCAGTTGGCTCCTTTGTCGCATCAGTGGAAAGGTAACTGATGGGTTTTTCTGGGGTGCCCGAGTCATTCTAACTGGGTTTCCAGTTATACTAATTTTCTTAGTTCCTTCAGGCTGCTATAACTACATATCTTAAACCAGGTGGCTTATGAACAGTAGATATTTATTTCTCACAATTCTAGAGTCTGGAAGTCTAAGATAAAGGCACTGGGAGATTCAGCAACTGATCAGATCCCTCTTGATAGACACTTCTCACATGGTGGAAGGCAGAAATGAGCTCTCTAGGGTCTTTTTTATAAGTGCACAAATCCAGAGCCCTCATGACCTAATCACCTCCCAAAGACCCCATGTCTTAATATCATCACCTTGGGTTTAGGGTTTCAACATATGAATTTTGGAGGCACACAAACATTCAGACTATAGCACTGCTAAATGTGAGAATGAAGACATTTATGCATCCACGTATACCATGAGCATTCAGTCTGTTGTGGAACTTCTGAACAACGTTGGCTTGTATTTCTGGAGCCTTGTATACTCAGTTCTTCTCCCTTCAGTGTTTTCCCACAGTCTGACGGTATCGTCATCAGTCGGCTCTTCACGCTTCTCATTTTCTTATCCTGGAACAGCAGCTTCTCCACAGGGGCCAGCCTGGAGAAACCTCTCCTGTCCCAGGTGGAGTCATGTCCCCACCCAGCATCCTTGGTTTCTGTAATGCTGGTCAGGATCTGGGCCTGGTATCTTCACAGACATCAAGAAGGGAAAGGGCAGGAAGCTGAACAGAATCACCAGGTTGTCATCAGGACCTCAGGCTGCCAACCCCTCCATAGCAGTGATGGGAGGGACAGACCCTTTCAAAATGAAACCCAAATGTGCCAGCAGAATCGGCGTCTGCTGAGGGCCCACTTCCTGGTTTATAGACAGCCATCTTCTCACTGTGTCCTCACCTGGTGGAAGGATTGAAGGAGCTCTCTCAGGTCTCTTTTATAAGTAAACTGATCTAGAGCCCTCATGACCTAATCACCTCCTAAAGTCCCAACCCCAGATACCATCACATATTCCAAATATTCAACAAATATTCAGTCCATACTGCTATTTCAAGAAAGATAGAACCAACAGATCACTTTATAGTGTCTTTTAAAAATTGGTTGTGGACAGCTCCTATTTCTGGAATATGTCAGTGGCCCACTGTGTGAAAATCCTGGCAACACTCCATCAGAGTGTTTCCTGTGTGTACCTGAGTAAGATTTGAAGGCTGGTATGGCAGCCTGGCTAATGTCCCCAAACATATCCAGGGCCTAATCCCTGGGCATTTTACCTAATATGGCAAAAGGGATTTTGCAGATGTGATTAAGGATCTTGAGAGAGGGACATTACCCTGGATTATCCAATGGGCTCTAAATATTAACCAAAGTTATCTTTCTAAGACGATGGCAGTTGGAGATTTGAGGACAGAAGAGAAGAAGACGTGAACAGAGATTGGATGATGTGGCTGGAAACCAAGGAAGGTCAGCAGCATCTAGCACCTGGAGGAGGCACCGAAATGGATTCTCCCCTGGGACCTTGTATTAGTCTGTTTTGTGTTGCTATAACAGAAATATCTGAGACCAGGTAGTTTATAAGGAACAGAGGTTTATTAGGCTTACAATTCTGGGACAGCTGCATCTGACACAGGCCTCAGGCTGCTTCTACTCACAGCAGAAAGCAGCAGGCAGCCAGTGGGTACGAGCAGATCACATGGGGAGAGGAAGCAAGAGAGAGAGAGAAGGCGCCACGGTCTCTTAATCAACCAGCTCTCACAGGAACTAATAGATCGAGAACTCACTCTCTACCCCTCCTCCCCCAGGGAGAGCATTAATCCATTCATGAGGGATCCACCACCGTGACTCAAACAGCTTCCAGCACTGCCACACTGGGGATCAGATTTCCACATGAGTTTTGGCGGGGACAACACATCCAAACTCTCAGACCTCCAGAAAGGAGCCACCCCTGCTGGTACCTTGATTTCAGCCCTGGAAGCTTCATTTTGGACTTCAGGCTCCAAGAACTAGAAGAGAATAAATTTCTGTTATTCCAAGCCCCTGAATATGTGGTAATTTGTTATAGCACCAATAGGAATTTAATATAACCAGGTCCATACATTCTTGACATCTTCTCCATGTATTGTACCCTTTTAATTTGTGAGGCCTACTTAGTGCTAATACCCTCTCACTCATATGCTTTGGGTCTATGGGAAGTTATTCTTCAGTATATTCACTTTGGTTTTGTAGCTGATAAGTTACATCTTGTGCAAGCTATCATTTTGTCTCAATTTGAATCAGCTGTGCTGCTTATGTCTGTTTTATGACTGATTGTGTGGGCAAATTCTTCTAGAACAAGTTAAATAAGATAGTGATTCCTGCATCTTGGGGTGCCTGAAAATTTCCCAGTAATAGTTGATCACTGAGAGGAAACCTTCTGTTTACTTCTTTTTTTTTTTTTTTTTTTTTTTTGCAGTTGTGTTTTTTTTTTTTTTTTTTTTTTCCTGTTTACTTCTTGAAGGAAGCACCCGGCACCTTCTGGTGCTTTCCATGGGACCTCTTCCTTGTGGACCAGGTGGTGGGGACTGGCCCCTGATCCAGCACATGTCTCCAGTCTGGTGGCTTCTGATGTAGTTATTGACTCACAGGTATTTTATTGTTGTTATTCATCCCTGCCTGCTCCTACCCTCCCTCCCTTTTATCCTTTGCAGGCCTATCCTCCATCAGTCTCCCACATCCCCTCTGACTTGCCAACTGTGCATGGAGATCCTGAAGTGTCACAACACTTGGTCTCTTTCCAGATCCTGCTCCCTCTCTTCCCTTGCACAGCAGTTGAAGGCAGAAGCACTCCCCAGTAAACCTCTGTGCACTCACCTCTGCCTTAGCATCTGTTTCCAGGAGACCTGCCTGTGACAACTATTACCATCAGGGTGACCAATCATCCTTGTTTGTCCTGGACTGAGGGTTTTCCCAAGACATGGATCTTTCAGTGATACAACCTGGACAGTCATGGGTTGTCTGCGGACCAGGAGCGTCTGAGAAAGGAGACACCAAGATGGGATTCTGGAGCAATGAAGACCCCAAGATAGGCGTGACGGCGAGTGTGGTGGCACAGATAGCCCTGCCATAATGGAGCAATGCAATTGTGTAAACTTTACCAGTGGTGAGCAGGGATGCTCTCTACCTGTAGGGAGAAATAAAAAAGCAGAGCTTTGAGTCTGTCATTTGAGAAATATGAAGAAAATAGTACTTCTAAGGAATATGGAACCCATTCCATTGCTGGGACAGTGCAGTAGCCCTGTTGCTACGAGCAATTGATGATTTGCCAAAGATAAAACCCCAGAGTGAGTAATCAAATAGCAATGACAAACTAGGATTCACCTCTTTCTTTCAGGGTCCTGGCTGGGCCCGAGAATTAAACTGACATAAAACAGATTAACAGAAGCAAAACACACAAATATAATACAAATTTTGCATGTCATAGGAGCCCTCATAAGGAAATGAATACCCCAAAGAAGCATCTAGAATCAGTTACTTATATAATGTTTTGGTCAAAGAATAGCAAGTTGGAAGAAGTAAATAAATTATGTGGAGAGGCTTAAAAGGTAACAGTTATTTTAACAAGGACAATGTCTACAGAATTCTTTCAGTCTCTACTTCTTGTCTTTGAAGAAAAAGATGTTGCTTTTCCTCCTAGGATTCATAGGGTGTCTTTCCCATGGGAATTTTACCTTCTGTTTTTAAGAAACAGAAAAGAGGTCAGAATGACCTTTTTGCACCTTCTGTTTTTCAAGTGACTTTCACTTAAAAAGTCAATATGCCAGACTGGTATGTTTTTAAGTCCTTCAGAATGAAAGCCAGGAGCCCTCCTCATTGGCTAAAAGCGCCTCTCATCTGCTCAGACAGAGGACAGGGAAGCCTGAGGCCCAGAACTTAATCTAAGAGCTGCAGAGATCAGGAGAACAGTGAACTCTCCACTGGGCAGCTTGACTGTGCCACAGTAGGGCCCTGACTGGATAACAATGGGGTATTGACTGAGTTACAGGATGAGGCCATCTGGATGTAAACACATAAAAATCTTGAGTAAGTAAATCCCTTTTATTATCTGAGCCTACAGACATGCCCTCTCTTACTCACTGGAGCCCGTTTCCACCCTCCCTTTGCTTGAAGATGATGCAGAGGCCTGTGACCTGTGACATGAAATTCACCACCACAAGCACCCCAAGGGATCTGCCCCCTCCTCCTGTGAAGGCGCATGGGTCAATAACTGAGACTGAGTCACAGAAAACCTGGCCAGGAATGTGCTAGGCATGCTACGTGGGAAAAGAGCTGCGGAACTCGACAGCACGTGCAGTGTGCCCCAGGAGGGGGTGCATGGGACTGGATTCTGAGGGGGAAGGATAAGGGACAGAATCTAAGAATGGACTGGGGATGGGGAGGGGCGTTTATGTGATGGAAGTACTCTCCTGGGACACAAGATTTAATCCCCTGGTAAAGACATTGCATCACGATGCAAGCCTGCTGACCCTTAGAGGGACAGAGGAAGTGACGGTCCACTCCAAGTGAGGTAAAAATGCCAGACTTGCTTGGCAGATGGTGGGAGAAGAAATGAAAATGTCTGAAGAGTACTGAGCAGGAGTGGCCCTACCAGGTGATGCTGGATACCTCCCGAGCTGAGACCATCCTCAGGAGGGCCTGAGGCAGCGTTTAACTGAGTAAGGAGTGCGCTGCTGAAAGAAGCAGCAGCATCAGTAGGAAGCTCAGGGCCATGCTCCTCTATGCCAGGGCTGGGTGGGGGAGGTGGGTGAGGATCTGATAGCAATAGTGATAGCAGGACCAGGAAGTGACAGAAGCACATTGGTGAGGCTTCACCATAGAGGCCAGGTAAGTGGTACGGGGCAAAGTGGCAGCCAGGGCACCTGAGACTTGGAGGGTGATAGAGTCGGTCAACATCGCACAGCACCCTTTGGGGCAAGACACATTGGCCACCCAGAAAGGTACAGCTTACAATCTATGTGCTCAGAGGGAAGCAAGAAAGGAGGCCACAAGGCTGAGAGCCAATCCCATTCACAAGTTTCCTAGAAAGCCCACCCTGCGATGTCCAGTCATCCCAGAGTCGAGCATTTACCCCATGTCTTAATATACTGTGGCTGCTGGGATAAATGACCTCCCCCACCTGACCCTGGCATAGAGGAGCACTGCCCACTGAGCTTCCCAGTGACACTGCAGCTTCTTTCACCAGCATACTCCTTACACATACACTGAGTTGTTAAAAACAACAACCTGTAAATGATGACACCTGATATCTTGAAGCAACCTTCAATCCACTATGTGCTGCTTCTAAGTCTTTGTAGAAAAACATACAGAAATCCTGCATCATCCTGTAGGTCAAAGACTTCACTCCAGGTTGGCAAACTGCTCTGAGTTCTAACTCTCACAAGATGGACATTGCCAGTGGCAAATGAAGGGCCCAGAATCTGGTGTGTACAGACAGGCCTCTGTTCTGACGAGAAGTCCCTGGATCTGGACCCTTGGGCCAAGCCTGTCCAACTTTTCCCCAGCTACCCAGAAGACATCTTTCTGAGGGTTCCTGGAATCTCCTCAATCCAGACTTATCTCTCTCCATGCCCTCCTCCTGAAAGTTTTATTTCAGATATTTTCAGATGCCCAAAGATTTTATCCTTGTCCCATTTATCTCTTCCAGTCCTGTTACCAGAGTTGTCTTCAGTTGATATCCAGCGTGTCTCTGGCCCTGAACTGAGACCCACCTGCCAAGCAGTGATCTTGTGACAAGGGTCCCTGGGGAAGCAGGTGAGCCTGAGGGGGCATCTGAGCCAGCAGGTGTGGCAGGTGACAACATTCCATTCTGGATGGAGCTAGAGGAACTGGGGGAGGGAGCACTCCGTAGATTAGATGGAAAAGTGAGCAGAGAGGGAAGGAACAAATTCAGATTTGGGAGGGAAAGGAGGAAGGGTGTGGGGGAAGCAGAACACGGACTCCTGGGTGTCATGCAGGTATCCTTGTGGTTGGAATCTCCCATCTAAGCCACTAGGGGACAGCGAGGGCTTGGGTTTGAGGACTGCACTGCTGGGTTAATTCTGACCTATAGAAGGTCCCAAGAGCCTACTTCTGGGGACAGTAATTCCAAAGGGTGAAAACTCAACTCTTTTGCCCCTACTCAGTCCTTTCTCTGTATAGGCCAGGAAACATCCCCAAGCCTCAGTAGAGGCAGCAGACAGTAAGATGTGTGAGCATCTACCCTTTGGAGAGGTTGAGAAGGAATGAAGTTCCTGGCCTTGCCTTTGGTCCCTGGAAAGGGAGCTACTGGATATCTCCCAGCTAGGCTGCAGTCCTCTCCTCACCCTCCTCATTCAGCCTTCTCTGCAACCAGAATTATGTTTTCCAGCAAAGGATAAAGTGGGAAAGATCAGGTCCTAAGCCTTTTCCCTCCTCTAAGTCATGGGGTGACTCAGAGAGAGAGCAAGAGACTAGACACAGAGCACCAGGTGTGGCCTGTGCTGGGGGACAAAGGAGGACATTGAATCCAAATCTATTTCTAATTGGGATCCTGTATTACACCTGCCTGGGAATTTTTTTTTCTTTTTCTAACATGACTGAATTTGTCCCAGAGACCCTTCAAGAAAGGTCAGTAACTTAGTCTCCCTACCTGGGTTTTCTCCATGATTCATTCAACAAGCAGGCCTCATCGGGTACATTTGTGTGTCTTCAGTAGGATCCAGGCCTGCAAATCATGAAGATATAATAATTCCAGTCAAAGGAATAACCTATGCAAAGGCACTGAGATAAAGGGAACCTGGATAATTGAAGGAACAGAAAGTTATGCAGTAGGGCTGGAAAATAGTCAACTGAGGGAAGAGGAAAAGGAGATGAGTGAGGATTTGTGTGCAGCAGACAGACCACATGGAGACAGGTCACTTGAAAGCTGAAATAAACGGACATCTGGGATCTGGGTGGAGGTCTATTCCTTGACTCTGTTCCCCATGTCTTTCCTATCCTGTTTAGAATCAGATCCATTAAAGTGCATCTCAGAGTTGAGGCCAAAACTTCACAAGGAATTTACAGGACTGTTTTCTGAAACTTTTTCTTCTGCACAATCTTCTCGTTATTTGCGGTTTCCCAGGCATTCCCTTCTGGTCTTCTGGACAAAAAAGTGGGACTTTAGTTACTCTGCTCTGCTGTGCACATTCCTGAGCCCATGTCCACACCAAGTACAAAAGGACAGAGAGCAACAAAAACAATGGGATTAAGTGCCACTCTTGGAAATCAGCTCCTAAAATGAGAAAGGAAAGTCTCCACACTCTGCCCTGTCACTGCTGATTAATACTGTTTTGCGCCTTTTCATGTATTGATGACCATTTGTATGTCTTCTTTTGAGAAACATCTTTTTAGGTCCTTTTTCCATTTTTTGATTGTGTTATTTGTTTTGTTTTGCTATTTAGTTCTATTAATGTCATATTTTTTTATATTAACTCCTTATCATCAAACATATTGTTTGCAAATATTTTCTCCCATTCCATAGGTTGCTTTTTGCTCTGTCGATTGTTTCCTTTGCCATGCAGAACATTCTAATTTGATGGAGTCTCACTCATCCATGTGTGCTGTCATCGCCTGTGCTTTTGGTGTCACATCCAAGAATTTATTTCCAGCCCAAAATCAGGAAGATTTTTCCTTAAGTCGTCTTCCAGTAGCTTTAATGTTTCAGATCTTACATTGTTTTTAATGCATTTTGAGATGACTCATATATAGAGTGAAATGTAAACAATTTCATCTTCCTACATGTAGATATCTATTTCTCCAAAAACCATTTATTGAGGAGACTATCTTTTACCCATTATACACACACTTGGAACCCTTGTCAAAGATCAGTTGTCCATAAATGTGTGGTATATTTCTGGATTTACTATTCTGTTCCTGTGGTCCATATGTTTGTTTTATGCCAATACCCTAGTTTTTTGGTTACTGTACATTTGTAATATATTTTGCAATCAGGAACTGTGGTGTCTCTAACTTTGTTCTTCTTGTTCAAGATTGGTTTGGCTATTTGGGATCTTTTGTGCTTCCATGTTAATTTCAGATTTTTTTTTTTTTTTTTTTTTTTTTTTTTTGCATTTCTGTAAAAAATGGCATTGGGATTTTGATAGGCATAGCAATGAATCTGTAGATCACTTTAGGTAGTATGGACATTTTAACAATACTAGTTCTTTCAATCCATGAACATGGGATGACTTCATTTATTTGTGTCTTTTAAAATTTATTTCATCAATGTTTTACAATTTTTAGTGTACAAGATTTTTATCTCCCTGGTTAAGTTTGTTATTAAGTGTTTATTCTTTCTGTTGCTATTGCAAATGTGACTGTTTTCTTAATTTTCTTTTTATATATTCATTGTTAGTGGATAAAAGCACCACTAACTTTTGAATGTTGATTTTGTATGCCACAAATTTACATAATTCATTTCTTAGTTCTAACACGTTTTTCGTTATTGTTGAGTTTTAAATTATTTTTACATATATGTTCATGTCATCTGCAAACAGAGATCATTTTATTTCTTCCTTTACAATCTGTATGTGTTTTATTTCTTTCTTCTCTTTTTTTTTTTTTTTTTCTGTGCAATGTTTAATAGAAGTGGACATACTGGGCATCTTGCCTTGTAGGAGATCTTGGGGAAAACCTTTCAGTTTTCCCCCAGTGATTATGATGTTAGTTGTGGGCTTTTCATATATGGTCTTTACTGTGCTCAGGTAAGTTTCTTCTATACCTATTTTGTTGAGAGATTTGTTTTTTTTTTTTTAATTGCGAATGGATGTTGAATTTTGTCAAATGCCTTTTGTAACCTATTGAGATGAACATGTGTTTTTTATCTTTCATCGTGTAAATGTGATGTTATCACACTGATTGATTTGCTCAAGTTGAACCATCCTTGTAACCCAGAGACAAATTCTAGTTGTTCATGGTGTATGATCCTTTTAATGTGCTGTGAATTCAGATGGCTAGTATTTTATTGAGCACTGTTGCATCTAAGTTTATCAGAAATATTGACCTGTAGTTTATATATTTGTTTTTCTTTTTCTAGTGCTGTCTTTGTTTTGCTTTGATATCAGGGCGATGCTCACCTCATATAGTAATTTTGAAAGTGCTCCATCTGTTTCTATGTATTGGCAGATTTTAGTAGAAATCAGTATTAATTCTTCTTTGAATGTTTGGTAAAATTCACCTGTGAAGCCATCTGGTCCTTGGCTTTTCTTCAAAGAGGAAGGGAGGTCTTGGATTACTGCTTCAGTCTCCTTATTTGCTGTTGCTCTGTTCAGGTTTTCTAATTCTACTTGATTCAGTTTTTGTGGTTGTATGTGTATAAGAATTTATCTATCTTGTCTAGTTTATCCAGTTTGTTGGAGTATAATTATTCTTGATATTCCCTTATGATTCTATTTGTTTCTGAGACTTGTTATGTTTTCTCTTTTATTTCTGATTTTATTTATTTGAATCTTCTCTCTTTTTTGTAGTTAGTGAAGCTAAGGGTTATCCAATTTCACTTATTTTTTCCCAAAAACTTCTCTTAGTTTCTTAAATTTCTTTCTATTGTGTTTCAATTTTCTGTTTTATTTATTTCCACTCTAATTGTATCATTTTGCTTCTTCTGCTAACTTTGGCCTTAGGTTGTTTTTTGTTTTTCCTTGTTCCTTAAGTTGTAATGTAAAGTTGCTCGTTTGAGATTTTTCTTTTCTTTTATTTATTTATTTTTTAATGTGAATGTTTATCTCTATAAACTCGCCATTTGGGCCTGTTTTTACTGCAGTCCATAAGGTTGAGTGTGATGTGTTTTCACTTTTGTTTGACTCAACATATTTTTAAAATTCCCTTTGGATTCTTTTTTGACCCAATAGTTGTTTGAAATGTGTTTTTTGATTTCTACCTATTTGGACGCTTCCCATTTCTCACTGTTATTGATTTATTATTTCTTTCCATTGTTGTCAAAAAGGCTTCTTGGAATGATTTAATCTCCTTAGTTTAAGCCCTGTTTTGTGACAGAACATGTGATCTCTCCCGAAGAAGATACTCTGTGCTCTCGAGAAGACATTTTGAGAAGACAACCTGTCTTTTCCTCATACCATTTTTGTCACCCAGCCCTTCTGGTCACAGTGTTCATTTTGCATCTAATGTCTCCCCAGCCAGGAGCCAACATTCCTCATGTCCACTAAGCCTGTGACAAGACCACTCTAGAAAAAGCTAAAAGGTCCTGAGAAAGAGTGTCTCAGCCACTTGGTGTGGGAGAGGGAGTTTGGGACCAGAGCAGGGATTTCTATCCCTGACTCAATCGCTTCCTGGTGCTTGAGATTAACCACTGAGGCCACATGGGGGCAGCAAAGGACTAGACTGGGGATGGTAGTTGCTGAGGTTATCCTGACCCTTAGGAAGTCCCAAGAGCTACTTCTTGAGTATTTCTAAGGTGTAGAAAAGGTGGCAAATGTGTTGTGCCCCAATAAATCCTATTCTAGAACATCCATTAATAGTCCCGTGTGTCAGCGTCAGCCCCCAGCTTCAAACCATTGCAGAAGCAGGGAAAGTAGCAGTGCCTGGAGACCCACCCTAACTGAGAGAGCCAAGAAGGTTGGACAGGGAATGAGGAAATGAGAAGTCCCCAGATCTGCCTTAACAATCTGGGAAGCGGAGTGATGCTACTTTCCCATCCAGCCTGGGACTCTGTCCTCACCCTCACTGGACACAGCACAGAAGGGATGTCTTGGGATTCCTCAGCCAAGAACCACTGAGACTCCCAAATGAGAAGGGTAGGGATATCCAAGGCTATCCTCAATTCCTGGGCACTGTCACGGGCTCAGCCTTTCCTTATGAAGAAAATCCGTATCAAAGTGTTCTCACTCCCTCAGCTGAGCCCTACTGTCCAGGGAAGCAGAAAACTCCAGAGTCAAGGGCCGGGTCACAGTGGGCTGAGGAGGGGCAGGGTCAGGAGCAGATCTGCATGGAGGCCCCTCCCTCCTCTGTGGCAGGGGAAGGGATAAGGGATGACTGGGGGCGCCAGGCCCAGTGCTGGGGGTTCAGAAGGCAGCACTCTCAGGGCATCCCCACTGTGGCCTGGGCTCTGCTCCTTCCCACCCTCCTCTCTCAGGGCACAGGTGAGGCCTCCAGGGAAGGGACCATGGGAACATCTGGAAAATCCTGTGTCTCTTGCTTCTCAGGCTCACTTGGTCCCAACACTGATCTGACCATTTTGTGTTTTCTCTCTTTTCAGGGTCTCAGGCCCAGTCTACTCTGACTCAGCCTCCCTCAGTGTCCAGGGCTCTGCAACAGTCGGTCACCATCTCCTGTGCTGGACCCAGCAGTGACATTGGGGGTTATAATTATGTCTCCTGGTACCAACAAATCCATGGCAAGGTCCTGATTTATGATGTCAGTACTCTGGCTCCAAGTGTGGCAACACAGCCTCCTTGACCATCTCTGGGCTCCAGCCTGAGGAGGAGGCTGATTATTTCTGTTGTTCATATTCAAGCAGAAACATTGTACACAGTGGTCTAAGTTCTTGGGGAAGCAAGAACGAAACCTGCCCTGAGCTCACAGGCTCCCTCCTTGCTCTGAAGATGCTTCTTCCACTGTGCAGAAGGGGCTTCAGGCTGCACTTCCCTGAGAATTCAGTTCTCTCGCAGCTCCTCTCCCCTCCCACCGTGAAGTACTAAAGGAAACACACTCTGTGGTTTATTGTCCGGGGACAATGACAGCTTCCTCTGTGCTTATGTGATGTGGTCCCCAAAAGAGCAACTATTTCAGCTCCTCAGAGGCAGGGACATAGTGGCAAGGAGCCAACTGCTCTCTGCAGTCCTGGCTGTTTTTAGGGCAATCCTCTAAAGCTTCCCTGTCACCCTCACTGTGCAGACCAGCCTGGATTCACTTGTCTGGAAATGATGCTGTCTTATTCGACTCTGTGTCCAGCGCAGTCTGGTGAAAATGGCCTCTTTGCTGGGTAATTCCTCTGCAAGTCTGTTGCTGAAGCAATAGACACGATGCAAAGATCTGAAGATATTTTCCAGGGATTAAGAACAAAGAGAAATTTTGTTTTGTTTTGTTTTTGTTGTCCTTCTTCTCCCCAAAATCTAAGGTTGCTGAGCAGGGGGCAGAATTTGAGGGACCGACACTGTGCTCCCTCAGAAACATTCCTCCCCCGAGATCACTGCACCCCTGTCCTGGAAACACCTCCACACCTGGACTGTCTCCCCCCTAGGACAGGGTGTTTCCATCATGGCCTCACAGTTAGCTAACTGTGGAGTGTGCCCCCCCTTCCTCATTGAAATCAAGCAACATAATATCCATGGGAAGTCAATAATTTTCCAGCTGGAAGCCTAATTAATCTACCAACTGTGAAAATCAATTTTAAAAATATTCAGACACATGCTGGGTCCAATATTTAAATTTTCTGGAATTATGTGAGCCAGTTTTTAAACACAATTGTTATTAAAGTTTAATTTCATAAACTTCAATTAAATAGATCATACTAAAAGCAAAGTAACCATTTTACTATATATACATATATGTGTCTTGTAACATATTGTACACTTTAAATATATGCAATAAATTAATTTTTTTAAGTGCATTAGTTTTCTATTGATGCATAAAAATTACTACTAAAACTGAACATGTTAAGAGAATAAATATTTATGATCTTGTAGTTCTGGTGCATCAGGAATTTGAGAGCAGCTTAGGCTGATGGCTCTGGCTCAGAGTTTCTCATGAACTTGCAGCCACGCTGTCATTCAGGGCTGCATTCAGAGGCCAGAGCTGTGGCCAGACACTAGCCTGGGGGAAGACCATCCCCTGTCCCTTACCTCCTTAGCAGGTGTAGATGAACTAGGGAAAAAGCAATAGCTCTGCACTGGATGGGCAGCATCTCAGTGTCAGACAGAAGGTTCCATCAAGCTGTGGGCTCAGCAGAGGGCCCTGAGGGTGCACCCAGGCCTATCTGGGAGGAATGAAGAAAAGGGGCATTTTCGGCAGGGACATCATAAAGGACCACTGCCCAGGGACCTGAGATGCTTCAGCAGCTCGATCACCGTGGGTCTCAAGCAATTCAGAGGTCAACCCTAACCTGAAATTTGCTGCTAAGAAATTTGAACAAGGCACATCTTCAAACTTTTCAAATTATCTTCTTGGTAACTGTGATTTTTATGCTTTTTTAATCCCAGTTTAGCTTAGCAATATATGTTCGAAATTTCATGCTAGTGTGAAAGTGAGTATCATTTCTCTATTTCCTAGCATTTTTAATTTGAACTGAATCCTAGGTCTGTCTATCTAAGTAATCAAAGCTCAGGTATAGTATAAGGAATCTTTACCAAATACATTTCTAGACTTTATTTTCATTGGACTAGTAGCAACTGCTTAAATCTGTGCAGTGCAGGAATGGGACCATTTTTATTCTCTTGAAATAGCTTCTGTAAAATGCCTTACCTCCCCTGTTATTATGGAAAAGACTGCACTTTCTCTTTACTTGTACCGGTCTCCAGCTGTCTCCCTGTTTGTTTGTTTTTTCTATTAAATATGCAGCCTCATTTATAATCCAGCTTGCATTCTGGTAAGAAGGGAAAATTTTTCATGAAGAATGAACTGAAAATAGCTCTAAAGATGTTCAGAAGTCACAACTACAACTCTTATTGGGTTGCAACATCAAAAGTTGCTCTGATTACAGTAGCCTGGCGCTTGCAGTCTGAGAAATTCAGTCCCAGCTGCTTGTGCACAGATACATGTGTCTGTGGGTGAGAATCTGAGCAATGGTCACTCTCACATCCACTCACAGGTCCCTCGCTGCCCTATCCTCACTCTCAGTCCCACAAACATGGCCCTGGAGCATACATGATAACATTTTAAGAGCACATTGGTGTTGGACACAAAATTAAGGGCCTTTTAATTTGCCTGTTAAGCATAATTTGAAGACACCTACACAAGTCTGACATCATTTGGGAGGTATATTTCATAATAAATGTGGCAGATGACTCCTTTCTGAGATAGATGCTCTTTTGACTCTCTAAATCTCAGTGAAATGAAAATATCAGAACACACACACACACAGACTCAAGTCAAAAGTGTCTCTTGCCTTTTTATTCCCATCACACGTGATAGTCAGACAATGTGAGTGGTCTTCAAAAAGGTTCATGGAAAGATTCATGTTTTAATTCTGTTTTTCCAGGAACTTTTTGAAGCGCCCTTGTATGTGGATACTGCCTACAAGGCATTAAGCAATCAGCTGGAGGTGAATAGTCTTTTTTTAATTGAAACATACTTATACATATCTGTGGGGTACAACATTGAGAGGTGGATACTTTGATTGTCTAACTGTCCTGGAGATGGGAACCAGAGGGTCTGTTCTGTGCCCATTGGTCCTCATGTGTGCAAACACCCACTGGATGTCCAGCTGACACTCCAGAAGAGCTGGTTGCAGCTGCGGCCTTGCCAGGACCAAGCACCGGCCTCCAGAAAAAGACGGGCTGCTTCCTAACACAGGATGCATGGAGTTTTTAAATCTCATTGGGATTATGCTTGCTGCCAGACACACTTCTGAAAAGACGCATCAACAGTCAGCTCTGCAGAGGTGCACGTGCCCAGTGAAGTGGGACTTCGTGGGATCCTTTCACCCTTGGCTCTTATTCCTCTACCAACCCCAAACTCTATCTTCCGGCACCCAGAGGGAATAAAGAAGACTTTGCACAGAATGGAGGTGGAGAGGCTCCGGAATCAGCCCAAATGATAGGGGAGACACCGTTCCTCTCTCAGCCCTGGGGTGACTCTGCCCTGGCTGTGTGACCCTGATTAGGCTAACTCTTTACCGAGGATTCAGCTCCCACTCTTTTTTTATTTTCTTTTTGTTGTGATAAAATATACACAACATCAAACGTGTCACTTTAACAATTTATAAGTAAATGATTCGGTGACAATCAACTTCCACTCTTTTGATGTCCATTTACTCATCCAAAAATATTTACTGTGTTAAACACTGCTGGGTTCTAGGAAGTACACTGGTAATGAAAACAGACAAGGTCTCTGCCCTCAAGGAACGAAATTCTTTGTATATAGAGTGGAATGAGGTGGGGGAATGCATGACAGATGAGCAAACAAATAAAATGTGTGCTGAGAAGGTGAAAAACTGGTGCTCAGGACTAACGGGGGAGGTGACCTGAGGTGGGTATGGAAGTGGCTCGGGGGATGGACATTCAGCTTCTTTAACCTCCCTCCACCTCTCTCCTGCCTCTCTCATGCTGGCTTCACGGGAAACAATTTGATCTACTTCTGTGTCTTTTTTTTTTTTTTTTTGATTCCTTACCATAATAATTGACACATTGTCCATTTTGTAATATTTTCCCCCATATTACCAACTTAGGATCACTCCTACATGTCATGTCTTTCAAATAAAATTGCTTTCATCAAACACCAACCAACTTTTCTCTCCATTTTCTGAATGAATCATTCATCAGACTAAGTTTTCTAACACAAATTAAAAATCTGGTTTTCATTTTGATTAGAAGTGGGTTGAATGTGAGACTTCATTTGGAAGTTACTGTCACTTCCCGGGGAGTGCTGGGGCACCACTTAGGGCTCACATATCTGGGAGGCAGATATTCTCCAGAGACTCATTGGTGCTTCACCCTCCAGCGTTCCAAATCCCTGCAGCTGACTAAGCTGTCTTACAGTGTGTAGACCACCATCTAATCGAATCAAAAAGAGCACCAACATGTCTAGAATATCCAGCTCAGGCCCAAATAATGGGGTCACACACACCACCCCACTGTCCTCCCCCCGCCCCCGCCCCCAGTGGCTCCCACAAGGATTGGAAAATGACTTAGTAAATAGACATCCAACACAGAGCAACGAGTCACATGTCCCCTGATGCCTCTGGTCCACAAATGATAGAGCTTCTGAGTGAGTCAAAGAAGGGAGTCTCCAGATGACCCTGTGCATTCTCCTTCGGTCAGAATGTGCCAGGACATACAGACAGTATTTGATACTCAAGTAGACCCACAAAGGGCAATTTGGACTTGAAATGGAGCATGTCAATTATTTGAAGACTTTTGAGAAAGGACTGATATTTCTTTTAGATGAAGATGAAATTAGCCAGAAGCCGGAAGTTGAACGTATCAGGCCCAGTCTCTTTTGGGAAGGGAGACTCTCAGATAAGCAAGCAGCAGGTGGCGCTGTGGGAGCACGTCTCTGTAGGGACCTTGGCCCAGCTGCACCTCTTTTCAACTGACACCATTTGCTTTTTCCATAAGTGCTCACCAAGCGTGCCTCAGCAGGTGTGAACGACCTCGCACTGAGGGAGGGAAAACAGTACAAAGCCTGGTCGCCCCCTCCTCCACCCACCCTTTATGTGGCGGGGTGTTTACCCAGCTCGGACTCAGCCTTGGCTGACAGGAGTGGGGTGGGGTGCAAGCAGGGAACCAGGTAGGGGATCTGCATGAAGCCCCCCCACCCCACCACCACCACCAAACAACAAGAGGAGAGGTAACATTGGAGGAGCTCAGCCCGGAAGCGGGGTACTCAGGAAGTGCATCTTAGGGGCATCACCTCCATATCCTGGACCACTGTGCTCCTCATAGGCCTCTGCACAGGCCAGGGCAGACACCCCGGGCTTTGGGGAGGGGCATGACCAAGGATCCCTGCAGGGGAATCCCTGGCTGTAGTGCCCACGGGCTTCTTTGTCATGCTGCTAGCCTGTAGTGACCTAGGAGTTTTCCCTCAAGGTGACACCCAGGCTCATAGTCACCCTTGCCTGTTCTATGAGTTCAGGACTTGTGACAACTGGGAACACTACAGTATGGTTCCTGAAGAGACTTAGCCAAGCTCCTCCACAGCTCACATACCGGACCAACAAACGCTCAGTGTCCATCCGCAACTGCTTTTTCAGGCTCAGTCCTCCTGGGCACAGCTGCCCTCACCGTGGCTGGTACGCTGTCTGGTCCGGTGCGATGCATCTGCATCACTGGGACAACTTCTGACGGGGAGTTGAATCAGGAACTTCAGCAGGCTCAGCCTGGAGCAGCAGTTTCGAGAACAGAGAGAAAAATATTTCTATCCTGGGCAAGTGCTGAAAATCACCAAAAAATCCAGTCCTGCCCCAGAGCACTGTGGATGCTGCCTCACTGTCTCAATAGCATTCAGTGCATCAGGGAAGAGGTGTGAAGATGGTCAGATTTTTATGCTCTTGGGTTACAAGGCTTTTGTCTTGGGAAGTTATGGAATTCTCCTTTATTAGATATTAAAACAAATGTAATGAATTTGAACTTGAGCGCTAGATAACCCATGCACACTGGTAGAAATTTTTCGAATGATACCTGTGGCAGATGCTGTTGATGCCACGGTTCAGTTGGTGAGCCCGTCTCCCAGCTGCAGAGTGCTCAGCTGATCGATCACACAGGCAGCCTTCTTTGGAGATGTGCCGTGAGCCTCTAAGTCTGAAGCTGCCTCCTGAAGAGGTGCCTGGAAGTTATACCCACCACCACCACCACCCGTAGCCAGTGAATGACTGATGCAGGGGTACACAAATCCCTCTCCCTGGCCTCAAAATGGGACCCCCCCTGTGGTGCCATTTATGCTCCAGTGTTCCCCTTAAAATCAGGCTGGAGCCAGACTTTATTACTGTACCTTCCCTACACTACTGCCCTCTCTCCCTTTCTGGTTACTTTTGAGAACACTCCTCTATAAATCACATGGTCCCAAGTTCCTATCTCAAGCTCTGCTTCCTTGAGACTGTACATAGGACAGAGGAGCAAGTACCCTGTCCTTGTCCTCCACATCAAAGACCATCATCACATGCATCATTTCTTGTGCATCCTTCCAAAGACATCCTAAGCTTATAGCATGGCCCCTTTCATTACAAGTCTGCAGAGTATTTCACAGTACTATTTTAACCAATGGGTCCCTAATGGCTATCACCAAGATTTTGATCTTACAAATAACAGTGCAGTGAACATCCTTCTGCACAGTCCTTTGGATTCATGTGTGAATATGAGCAAAGGATAAATTTCTAGAAGTAGAATTGATGTGTGTGTGTAATTTTCATTGATCATTCTCAGATTGTCCTCCAGAGGGATTGTACCAATTTACAATGCCAGCAATAAATATTGGATCAGAATATATTGTTGAAATTTGAGATTTTTGCCAAGCTGTTAGATGAATACATAGAATCTTGTTACAGTATTATTTTGAATTTCTCCTATTCTACTTGAGGTTGAGCATCTTCTCAAATATTTCAGTGCTCTTTATTTTTCAGGATTTCATAAAATTTGTCTTAAATGTCCAAATAGTAAGCATTTTAGGCTTTTCAGGCCAAGAGTCAACTTTGATGATATCACATAGGTACTTATAACACGGTTTAAAATGTAACCATTCAAAAGTATAAAAAACACTCTCAGCTCCAAGGCCATATAAAAACAGGTGGTCAGGTGGTAGGCAAGGTTTGGCCCACAGAATGTGGTTTAACAAGCCCTGTTTTATAGAGTTATCTGAAGTTCAGAAATTTCACCAGTGTATGTTCTTGGGGAAGATTTCTTTGGTAGGTGCTAGATCTCTTTACCTCATGTTGTGGCCTGAGGTCTTTCTTTGGATAAGAACATACATCTATTATTCATTTGAATGGATCTTGGGCTGTCCCATATAGCTCTGTGTCACAATCTCATCAGTTTTCTCTATCTTTTTGCTCTGAGTTTTGGAAGTATTTGTGTATCAGGAATAGACTCCCCCAAAATGGAAAATCAGCAGGACAAATGGGCAAGGCAAGCTTGTACCAAAGTCAGGAATAATCCAGTGCAGATTCATTGTAAAGGGTCTTAAAATCAGTGTTGTAATTAAATCTGGAAACAAACTAGATTGTTGAAGTT
Source organism: Cynocephalus volans (assembly GCF_027409185.1). Classification (NCBI taxonomy): domain Eukaryota; kingdom Metazoa; phylum Chordata; class Mammalia; order Dermoptera; family Cynocephalidae; genus Cynocephalus; species Cynocephalus volans. The sequence continues at coordinate 207,002,493 of NC_084461.1, forward strand.
CTGGGAATTATAAATAAATCATAAATAAATAAATAAAGTTTTAAATGTATTGGATATTTATGTAATCAATAAAAATTGTAAAACTCAGAATTTAACAATGGGATAAAGAAGAGAGCTTGAGATATTAAGCTATAAAGACCCTCAACCCCCAATAAAGTTGCCAGTAAAAGAACAGGATTTTATTAGTGGAAATGTACTTATGTTGCAAATAATGGTTTTCCGTAAATGCAAACTATTTCTTCCTCTCTCTTAGGTATAAGGAAACATCTCATGGTACAATCTTCTTTCCCACTGTCAGGGACACCCTCATCCCTCAAGGGAACCTGAATGTCAAGCAGGAAAAGATTACACTTTTGTTTAACCATTGGGAGGTTTCCTTACGTGTACATCAAAACGTTGATGCTTGAAGCTAAAATGGAATTAGTAGTTCAATATGCATAGAAGATATTAATTTTCTTTTGACTATACCATTTCTGTTTATGACTTATCTTAGTTAATTGGAAGATATTCTTCTCTTTAAACAATTCAACTTGTTGGTATTTTTTGTTTTATTTCTGCATCAACTATGGCTCTTTTTCAAATACTGTCAAAGATATCTCATGGCTATTGATTGATTAGTAAATTCAATTTTATGAGTAGTTAATTATTAATTTAAAGTATTTCAAGCATGGACAGAAATATTTCCCCACATCTAACTCACAAACGTTGCTGATGCTTACTAGCTCCATCTCTTTCGATCTTAGCCAATAAAGAGGGAGCTCTGATTTTTCTGGACACCCATGTGATAACGGGAGAGAGGAGGTGAAATTCCCGAAAGCTCTTATTTTTAAAGGTCTAATGGGTTCCAAATCAGTTTCTGTCCTGTTCTGACAGGTCAACAGAGTCATGGCACTGTAAGAAATTCCTAGTACAACATTTGGGAAAATGTCTTTTTCCTTACCAGTGAATTAAACTGACTTCTTAAACTCAGATAAGTCAAGAGGATAATTAAGTTAAAGTTAGGAGTGTCTGTTTTAGAGATTAGGAAGCATACTTTTGGGAAGCATATGTGTCATTAGGATGGAAATATTTAGAAGTGGAGACTATATTATAATGTATATAATTACATAGTTTGTGATAAATCAAGCTGTATCTGTCAGTTACCATGAAATTAAAAAGTTATTCCAAAACTCAATGGCTCAAAACAATAATTATGGAGAGAGATGATTTTCAGAACTGTGGTATGAGGAGCTCTGTGGACCCTCTCCCAGTAAAACAACCATATCTGGCAAAAATTATTTTTAGACAACCATTTAAAGCCTAGAAAATGATGCTATGGGAAAACAGCAAATGAGGAAACATTTATTTAAGAAAATCTACAAAATGTTAGTAAGAAAACCAAAAGTTGATAGCACTTGAGCCATGACCCACACTCTTCCTCATCCTTCCTTATCCCCAGCTCACCGTGATGGAAAGTTTACTTAGGGTAGATGTGGCCAAGAAGATGGGACTCCTTTTTCCTCTGGCTCCCAGTCAAGGGCTGCTCCCTCAGGAAAGGCAGGGCACCAGCAGTCCTCACCACCTCCCCCCGTACCAGTTCCATTCCAGGTGAGCCAAGAAACTTCCTCTACCTATCCTCCTTTTATAAGATAGCAGTTCTACCCCAGGCCCCACAGGTTAATTTATTTTCAATTAAAAAAAGAAGTTAAAAAAAAAAAAAAGGTGGAAATTCTGGAGTTAAAAAATATAATAACCAAAATCAATCACTAGAGGGAATCAAAGGTAGATTTTAACTGGCAGAAGAAAGATGCAGCAAAACTTAAGCCATATTGATAAAGAGTATGCAATTTAAAAAAGAAAAAAGAGAATAAAAGGACAATGAACAAAAACTCAGGGAAAAGTGGGACACCATAAAGCACACCAACATATGTATAATACGAGTGCCAGGAGTAGAGGAGATAGAGAGGGAACCAGAAAACATTTTCAAAGAAATAATGGCTGAAAATTGTACACCTCCCAGGGGCGGCAGCAGCGGCGACAGCAGTGGCGGCCCCTCCTCACCCGAACATCAGGGCCTTCCAGACCCAGGTGCCCCAACAAATTCCTAGGGGAACTTTGCAGCAGCCTCTCGAGGATCGAATCTTCACTCCCACTGTCTCAGCAGTCTACAGCACGGTTTGTCCTTGGAACATTTGTCAGGGATGAGAGGGAAGCTTATGTCATTATTCCTCATTAGCCATAATTGTGTTTGTGATTTGAGTGATTGATCATATGAACAAAAAAAGAATCAAGCAAATATTTTTAAAACTCTATTAAGAACAGCATATATTATATGGTAGAGGGGAAATGGCAAAACCAAAGAGGCATGAACTGATTTGAAATGTATTAATTGGGAGGATCCTAAGATGGCGGTGGCTGCGGCGGTTGGCGCGGAGTACCTGAGGTGGAAAAGGCGGCAATTGGGCCTTAGGCAGCCGGGAAACTTGTGGACCTTCCTCTTGCCATCTCTTAAGGGAGGACCACTGCTGGTGGCCGGTCGTGGGGGCTGACTGCCACTTTGTCCTTGGCAGTAGAGGCTGCCTCGTTTACAGGCAACAGCTTTGAAGTATGGAGCAGGAAAAGAACTGTTTCTTAGCTGCAAAAGCGAGTCTCTAAACAGGGAACACAGCGCCAGGGCTGCTGTGGATGCAGCCAGGATCCCGGAGGCCGGGGCCGCACTGAAGCCGGCCAGATGCTCTATTCGGGATTCGAGGTTTCAAGCCGGCATAAAAGAAGATTCCTGGGAGCGCCCAAGCCACGCCGCGGGACCAACTGAACAGCCCGAGGCGGTGGCGGCCAAGAACGGGGACAGCGACAAAGCAGAGGCAGAGAGGGAGCCGCCTGACCCAGCACAGCCCTGTGAGTGACCCCCGGCCCGGCCCTGCTCAGGGGGCAGATGCCCGCCCGGCTTCCGCCTGCCCCACTGGGCCAATCACCGCCCCCATGGCTGCCTCCATTTTCTCAGGTGGTGGCAGCTCCGGCCCAGCTCAGCCAAGCCTGTCCTCCTTGCCTGGCTCGGCTCCTCACTGAGCATTCCCACTTGCTTGCCCCGGCACAAGGCTTCCCGGGGCCTGCAGGCCGGCCTCCCCTCCCACTCCCTCTGCGGTTCTCTGGCGGGGCTGGTGGCGTGGGGCGTCCCCGGCCAGCATCGGGAGGGCAAGGAAGTACGGGCTGGGCCGACTGTCACTCCACCGCACCCTGGGCTCCGGCCCCCCGTACACTTCCTGTTACTGGGAGGCAGATACCATCTCTGCAGCCACCAGTTTGGAAAAACACCTAACCGATTTCTGGTTAGGAATAGTGTGGTTGGAGAGTTCCCAAGTTCTCCTGAACCTGCCGGAGAGCTGACTACGGGCGGGCACCGGACTTGGTCCGCGCCGTGGGGGATTCAAAGGTGAACCGTGTGCTGTGGGCTCCTCCCCTGAGGAGCTCACACTCTGGTGTGGGAGATAAGACAAGTACACAAATTACTGCGATACCAGGAGGAAGATGGTAAGTCCCGAGAAAGATCTACACAGTGCTACAAAGGCACCCAGAGCAACCGGTCGTCTGCACCTGGCAGAAACCTGGTAGACTTCCTGGGCGAGGCGGTGCCGAGCAGGGTCTTGAAGGCCCAGCTGATAGACGAGGGTTGCAGAAGACACGTCCCAGCCCAGCCCAGTGCACACAGAGTGGGGATACATCCGGCTACGGAGGCGGAGACTCAACAGAAACCACACACCCTGTGGGGTCACCACTGCGTGATCCACAGCCCGGGCCAGAGCGCACAGAACAGGGAGAAGTCCTGCAAGGGAAGTGGAAGCTCAGCAGAGACCACACACCCTGCAGTACCGCCCTGTGATCCAGCAGCCCAGCAGAGTCCAAGCTGACAAGAAAGGTGGCTCCCCAGAGAGGCCCATGACCCAAGGCAACCATACACAAAAGGCACTAGAGGCCAACTGAGCAGTCACGGAGGTAGCCATACCAAACTGGCAACCACAGCAACATCTTAGTTAGTCAATAGTCTCAAACTGGTGGACTGTGAAACCCCCTGCCACAATGAATAAACATCAAAAAAAAGATACCAGAAATACAAAAAATCAAGAAAGTACACCACCAAAAGTTAATAAATCTCAAACTCTAGATCCTATAGAACAAGAAGCCCTTGAAATGACTGACAAGGAATTTCGAGTGATTATTCTAAGGAAAGTGAATGAGATACAAGAAAACTCAGCTAGACATCATGATGAAATGAGGAAATGTATACAGGATCTGAAAGAGGAAATGTACAAGGAAAACAATGTCCTGAAAAAAAATGTAGCAGAACTTGCTGAACTGAAGAAGTTATTCAGCGAAATAAAAAACACAACGGAGAGTTTAACCAGCAGGCTTGTCGAAGTTGAAGAGAGAACCTCTGAACTTGAAGATGGGCTGTTTGAAATAACACAAGCAGACAAAAAGAAAGAAAAAAGAATCAAAGACATTGAAGAAAATCTGAGAGAGATATCAGACAACCTTAAGTGCTGAAATATCCGAGTCATGGGTATTCCAGAAGGGGAGGAAAATGGAGATTCCATTGAAAACATATTCAACAAAATAGTGACAGAAAAGTTCCCAGGTATAGGAAAAATCACAGATCTTCAGGTCCAGGAAGCTCAACGATCTCCAAACGTATTCACCCAAAAAGGCCTTCTCCAAGACATGTCATAGTCAAATTGGCAAAACTCAGAGACAAAGAGAGAATCTTAAAAGCTGCAAGAGAGAAGCATCAAATCACCTATAAGGGAGCCCCAATCAGGCTAACATCAGACTTTTCATCACAAACCCTAAAAGCTAGAAAGGAATGGGATGATATATTCAAAATACTAAAAGACAAAGATTGCCAGCCAAGAATACTCTACCTGCAAGGCATTCCTTCCGAAATGAAGGGCAAATAGTATATTTCTCAGACAAACAAAAACTGCGGGAGTTCACTACCACACGACCACCCTTACAAGAAATCCTCAAGGGAGTACTGGGTTTGGTTCCTGAAAAATAGCTACCACTGCCATAAAAACCCAAGAAAAATAAAAACCCACTAGTATAATAAAAATGGCATTCATGAAGAGAAAACAAACAAACAAAAACGCTACCTACAACCTAAGGAACCAACAAACACAGAAACCAAACAGTAAATCAGAAAGCAAGGAACAAAAGACACCTAAGACAACCAAACAACCAATAAAATGCTAGGAATAAATCAAAACCTTTCAATAACAACTCTTAATGGAAAAGGCTTAAATTCCCCAATCAAAAGACACAGACTGGCTGACTGGATCAAAAAGGAGGACCCAACTATATGCTGCCTACAAGAGACCCACCTCACCCATAAAGATTCACATAGACTAAGAGTGAAAGGATGGAAAAAGATTTACCATGCAAACAGAAAAGAAAAACGAGCTGGAGTAGCTATTCTTATATCTGACAAAATAGACTTTAAACTAAAAACCATAGAAAGAGACAATGAGGGACACTACTTAATGATAAAAGGACTGATCCATCAAGAAGACATAACAATCATAAATATGTACGCACCCAATGTTGGAGCAGCCAGATTTATAAAACAAACTCTATTAGACCTAAAGAAGGAAATAGACACTAATACCATAATAGCAGGGGACCTGAACACTCCACTGTCAATATTGGACAGATCATCTAGGCAAAGAATCAGTAGAGAAACACAAGATCTAAACAAGACTCTAGACCAATTGGAATTGGCAGATATCTATAGAACATTCCATCCAACAACCTCAGAATATTCATTCTTCTCATCAGCACATGGATCATTCTCCAGGATAGATCACATATTAGGTCACAAATCAAGTCTCAATAAATTCAAAAAAATTGGAATTATCCCATGTATTTTCTCAGACCACAATGGATTAAAACTAGAAATTAATAACAAACAAAACTCTGGAAACTATACAAACACATGGAAATTAAACAGCATTCTACTTAATGACATATGGGTCCAAGAAGAAATCAAGCAGGAAATCAAAAAATTTATTGAAACTTATGAAAATAATGATACATCATACCAAAACCTGTGGGATACTACAAAAGCAGTATTAAGGGGGAAATTTTTTGCATTAAATGCTCACTTCAGAAGAATGAAAAGATGGCAAGTGAACAACCTAACACTTCATCTTAAAGAACTAGAAAAACAAGAACAATCCAAACCTAAAGTTAGCAGACGGAAAGAAATCATTAAGAACAGAGCAGAACTGAATGAAATTGAAACCCAAAAAACAATACAAAAGATCTATGAATCAAAAAGTTGGTTTTTTGAAAAGATAAATAAAATTGACAAACCATTAGCATGGCTAACATAAAAAAGAAGAGAGAAGACTCAAATAACAAAAATTAGAAATGAAAAAGGCGATATTACAACTGATTTATCTGAAATACAAGGAATCATTCAAGACTACTATAAACAACTATATGCCAACAAATTTGAAAATCTGGAGAAAATGGATAAATTCCTGGACACACACAAGCTCCCCAAACTGAACCATGAAGACGTAGAAAATTTGAACAGACCAATAACAATGAAGGAGATTGAAGCTGTTATCAGAAGGCTCCCAACAAAGAAAAGCCCAGGACCAGATGGATTCACAGCAGAATTTTACCGAACATTCAAAGAGGAATTGACACCGATTCTTTACAAACTATTCCAAAAGATTGAGACAGACGCAAATCTCCCAAACTCATTCTATGAAGCAAACATCATCCTGATACCAAAACCAGGTAAAGATATAACCAAAAAAGAAAACTACAGGCCGATATGCTTGATGAATATAGATGCAAAAATCCTCACTAAAATACTAGCAAACAGAATACAGCAACACATACGTCAAATTATTCACCACGATCAAGTGGGATTCATCCCAGGGATGCAAGGTTGGTTCAACATACGCAAATCAATAAATGTGATACACCATATTAATAAACTCAAACACAAGGACCATACGATCATCTCTATAGATGCTGAAAAAGCATTTGATAAAGTTCAGCACTCATTCATGACAAAGACCCTCTATAAGTTAGGTATAGAGGGAAAGTATCTCAACATAATTAAAGCCATATATGACAAACCCACTGCCAATATCATCCTGAATGGGGAAAAGCTGAAAGCTTTTCCTGTAAGAACAGGAACTAGACAAGGATGCCCACTCTCACCACTCCTATTCAACATAGTGTTGGAAGTACTAGCCAGAGCAGTCAGAGAAGAGAAGGAAATAAAGGGCATCCAGATTGGAAAAGATGAGGTCAAACTGTCCCTGTTTGCAGATGACATGATCCTATATATCGAACAGCCTAAAACCTCTACAAAAAAACTCTTGGAATTGATAAATGATTTCAGCACAGTAGCAGGATACAAAATCAACACACAAAAATCAGTAGCATTTCTTTTTTTTTTTTTTTTTTAGCTCCCACTTTTTTTTTTTTTTAATTTTATTTTGTCGATATACATTGTGGAAAAATATGGAACGCTTCACGAATTTGCGTGTCATCCTTGCGCAGGGGCCATGCTAATCTTCTCTGTATCGTTCCAATTTTAGTATATGTGCTGCCGAAGCGAGCACAAATCAGTAGCATTTCTATTCTCCAATAGTGAACATGCAGAACGAGAAATCAAGAAAACCTGCCCATTTACAATAGCCACCAAAAAAATAAAATACTTAGGAATTGAGTTAACCAAAGAGGTGAAAAATCTCTATAACGAGAACCACAAACCACTGCTGAGAGAAATTAGAGAGGATACAAGAAGATGGAAAGATATCCCATGCTCTTGGATTGGAAGAATCAACATACTGAAAATGTCCATACTACCCAAAGTGATATACAAATTCAATGCAATCCCCATCAAAATTCCAAGCATGTTTTTCTCAGAAATGGAAAAAACTATTCAGACATTTATATGGAACAATAAAAGACCACGCATAGCCAAAGCAATGCTCAGCAAAAAAAATAAAGCTGGAGGCATAACACTACCTGACTTTAAGCTATACTACAAAGCTATAATAACCAAAACAGTATGGTACTGGCATAAAAACAGACACACTGACCAATGGAATAGAATAGAGAATCCAGAAATCAACCCACACACTTACTGCCATCTGATCTTTGACAAAGGCACCAAGCCTATTCACTGGGGAAGGGACTGCCTCTTCAGCAAATGGTGCTGGGATAACTGGATATCCATATGCAGGAGAATGATACTAGATCCATACCTCTCACCGTATACTAAAATCAACTCAAAATGGATTAAGGATTTAAATATACACCCTGAAACAATAAAACTTCTTAAAGAAAACATAGGAGAAACACTTCAGGAAATAGGACTGGACACAGACTTCATGAATACGACCCCAAAAGCACAGGCAACCAAAGGAAAAATAAACAAATGGGATTATATCAAACTAAAAATCTTCTGCACAGCAAAAGAAACAATTAACAGAGTTAAAAGACAACCAACAGAGTGGGAGAAAATATTTGCAAAATATACATCTGACAAAGGATTCATATCCAGAATATAAAAGGAACTCAAACAACTTTACAAGAAGAAAACAAGCAACCCAATTAAAAAATGGGCAAAAGAGCTAAGTAGGCATTTCTCTAAGGAAGATATACAAATGGCCAACAGACATATGAAAAAATGCTCAACATCACTCAGCATCTGGGAAATGCAAATCAAAACCACACTGAGATACCATCTAACCCCAGTTAGGATGGCTAAAATCCAAAAGACTCTGAATGATAAATGCTGGTGAGGTTGCGGAGAAAAAGGAACTGTCATACATTGTTGGTGGGACTGCAAAATGGTGCAGCCTCTATGGAAAATGGTATGGAGGTTCCTCAAACAATTGCAGATAGATCTACCATACGACCCAGCTATCCCACTGTTGGGAATATACCCAGAGGAATGGAAATCATCAAGTCGAAGGTATACCTGTTCCCAATGTTCATCGCAGCACTCTTTACAATAGCCAAGAGTTGGAACCAACCCAAATGTCCATCATCAGATGAGTGGATACGGAAAATGTGGTACATCTACACAATGGAACACTACTCAGCTATAAAAACGAATGAAATACTGCCATTTGCAACAACATGGATGGACCTTGAGAGAGTTATATTAAGTGAAACAAGTCAGGCACAGAAAGAGAAATACCACATGTTCTCACTTATTGGTGGGAGCTAAAAATTAATATATAAATTCACACACACAAAAAAAAAATAAAAACGGGTTGGGGGGGAAAGAAGATATAACAACCACAATTACTTGAAGTTGATATGACAAGCAAACAGAAAGGACATTGTTGGGGGGGAGGGGGAGAGGGAGGAGGGAGGGAGGTTTTGGTGATGGGGAGCAATAATCAGCCACAATGTATATTGACAAAATAAAATTTAAAAAAAAGAAAAAGAAAAAAGACTTCAGTTCTTAGTGTGACAGTTGTTATGTTTTGACAATAACATAAACAGAATCCTGATCATAATTTGTCAGGAGACAATCGTGACATGATGAGCAACACCAGTAGTCTGATGTCCCCAGTGTCACCATTGACATGGGCTACTTTTTTACCTGCCATGGAAGGAGCAGAGGGAGCAGCCCCACCTCTGTCCACACAACTTAGGGAGGACAGTGCCCCTGACTACAGAAGAAAGGGATGTGACAAGAGGAGCTGGCAGGCCTGGGATGAGGGAGGGAGGAAGATCTGCCGCTTGGGGCCCATGTGTGTGCATGCATGTGTGTGTGTGTGTAAAGAGGATGACTGAGGGGTCTTGACACACCTGTGACACCCAGGACAAGGCTGGGATGCATGCGCCTGTGTTGGGGCAGTCCTTTCTCACTCAGCTCCAGAGAGCCTGGGAACCTGCCCTAGTGTTGCTTTGTGTTGCTTTGCCCCCCCATGGATTTGTCACCCCACTTCCCCTGGGTGACGGAGATGCAAAGGATTACTCAAAGCCCATCTCTTCTAAGCAGTGAGAAACCCCGAAGTGGTTAATCTTCCCAGGACCCTCCAGCAAGAGGGATCCCTTCCGAAGGAAATTAACCCCAAATTGGGGTTCTCTTCCTGCATTTATTATCCAGACCAGGAAGTTACAGGAAGAGAACATAGATGGGGTTATAGTGTAACAATATAGGCTGTAAACTTTCAGTGAAACAAGCCAGATGACATTCCAGTAGACGATTAACAAAAGCTTGATCTTAGCAAACATTCCTTCTCCCTCTAACAGTTTTCCAGTATCTTAACATTTCAATCAGTAACTAGTCTATCCTTGAGCCAGCAACCTGCTGTGCCACAAATCTTTATCTTACACCAGAGACTTTATAGCCTGAGGAAAATTTCCAGTCTTCTGCAAGGTCAATATTTGAAACTGCAAGGCTTTGAAAAACCAGGCCCTGTGAGGTACATATGCTTTGTGGTATATTCCACACCCTAGGCCCTGGGGACAGGGCCCACTTTTACACCCTCACAGAAGCCCAGCCCAGCTCTGCTCAGCAGGGAGGAAGGAAGTAGATTTGCAGGAAGAGACTCCCTTCCTCAGGACAAGAGAGGCTGCAGCCCCTCCCCAGCTGTGGGCTCTGAGGCAGAGCTCTGGGGCATCTCCACGGTGGCCTGGACCCCTCCCCTGCTCACCATCCTCACTCTTTGCACAGGTGCTGCCTCCCAGGGCTCAGCCCCCAAGACCAGGGATCAGCCTGGCCCCGGCCTTCAGCTCAGCACAGGGGCTGCTGCAGGGTGTGGGACCCCTGGGAATGAGACCCTCAGCCTCAGACTCACCTCTGCTCTTGTCTCCTGCAGCCTCTGTGGCCTGCTCTGTACTGACTCAGTTGCCTTCGGTGTCAGTGGCACTGGGAGGCACAGGTAGGTTCACCCCATCAGATAGACAGCTTAGGAAGCTATTATATGCACGGGTATCAGCAGAAGCCAGGCAAGGCCCCTGTGCTGGTCATCTATGATGATAATGACTGGCTTACAGTAATACCTGACTGATTCTCCAGCTCTAACTCGGAGAACACAGACACCCTGACCATCACTGGGGTCCAGGATGAGGACGAGGCTGACTATCACTGTCAGATGTGGTATGCTGACACTGATGAGCCCACAGTGACACACTCATGGGGAAGTGAGACACAAACCCCCTTCCCCATCTGTGCCATACTCTTCCTGCAGCTGCAGGAGGACTGTACACGAAGCCAGGTTTGGCCCAGGTCACCAACATCTGAGTCTCCCAGGCTACCCTTTCCTCCCTGCTGTCCAAGCAGGCTTGGCAGAGGGTGTGTCGGGGATAGATTTAGGATTGGCAGGAGCAGGATGTCCTAGTGTATCCTTGGATGGGGTGTGAGTTTGGGAAAGTGGACCATAGTGGAAGGGCAGACATAGGGAGATATCTGCACAGGCTTAAAAAGCCCAAAGCTACAAGAGGGACATCTCAGCTTTCAGTTCAATGTAATCATTGTTGTGTCTCCTGGAAAAACCATCCCTCCTTTTGCAACTAAGACATCTCAGAGCATAAGGTCTTGGAGAGAGGATGCAATGCATGGTGCTAGTGGATCACCTGGAGTAACAGTGAGTGGAGCCACACCCATTTTCCACCTTCATTCTGGACCTACAAGTGCTGGCTGTGGGAGAAACAGCACCATGTACTGACCACAAATTTAGAACATTCACTGCATCCTGGAACACATTGCCCCAACCCCACAAGTGTTTGCCCCACCTTCTGGTACCGTAACTGAGTATTCAAACGGCCTTTATACCATTTATACAAACCAGATCCCTCAGAATGTTGGGAAAGGTGGTAATATATTGAATTTAATGAGTAGGTGCTAATCACCACCCTTTATTTGCTATAAAATGAGTTACTTAGTGAGAAGCCCCCATGTAGAAAACCTTAGTGGTAGAAGTGTTCTGTAATCCACAAAGAATAGTTATAGCAGAAGCATTACAGTGAAAGAAAGCACACCTCTATATAGAGTAAATGTCTTTTCCAGTAAGAACAAAGAGCTATCCCCTCCATGACGGAAGGGGTCCAATATAATTAATCTCAAGCCGGTACCTGGCTGTTTCGTACAGAGAAGAGAATCATATAGGGAACTCAGTGCTGGTCTCTGCTGTTGACATCTGGTCACTCAGCAGTGACTATAGCTAGGTCAGCTTTAGTGAGTGGAAATCCCTTTTTATGAGCCCATGGATAACCTCCATCCCTACCACCATGGGCACTTAGTCATTGAGCCCACTGGGCAACAGCAGCAGTGGTTGGAGCAAGATGCTGATGGTATCTATGGAATGAGTCACCCTGTCACCGGATTATCAAAATCACTGCCTTCTGAGGTTACACTTTAGTGAGCGTTACATAGGAGACAAATTTCCTCAAATTCTCTGACCATGTGGAGAGCTGTATTCACATATCTCTTCCCCAGAAATATCTGTCACCAATTTTCTGCTTCTATTTTTCCATGTCCCTGACCATCTAGACAAACTATAAGTCACAGCTCATGAATTAGTATATAGCCATACCTCTGGCCATCTCTCTTTCTAGGCAAAATGTACGCTGCTCAAACTTTTGTCTTATTCTGAGAATATTCCTCCACCACTGCTGTCAGGGACGTCCTAGAATAGGGCTGTCATGCTAAAACTGTCTACTACTTGTTCCATATCATGCAGAAAACTCTGTAAAGCAGGACTGAGTGATTTCCTCCTCAGTCAGCTGGTCATAGGGACCTCCCCATGAGGCCATGTGTGTGGATTGAGAGAGAGAAGGTAATGTAGTAGGAATTGAGTTCATGACTATTTGGGCCACTTAATTGTGCTTCCCGACCCAGTCAACCAGATATCATACATAGTACTTCCATTTAATGATGAAGAGCAGCTCTGAATGTCCATCCTGTGGCTGGTGGGTCAGACCATACCCTGTTCACAAAGGCAGCTCAGGCCACATGGTAAGTTAAATGGCCCTTGGTCAAACAGGCAGCCTCTGCTAAGGCCCAGAGGCCTTTGTAGTCTTGATAAAAATGGAGATTTGTGCTCATACATATCAAATAAGAATTTGTGAGCTGCCCATTTATTTCAGATCTAGGAACACATGATCAACTAGACAGCACCAGTGATAACTGTCAAATTGTTCTGATTACTTTTTTGGCTCAGCTCTACATTAAAAATAATGGCACAATACGTGTGGGGTATAGGGAAGACTGCTGGACATGACAATTCCTCTTTAAACATCAACCTTAACTGACCTTCAAGGTTACAGGTCAAATCACTAGCAAGACTCTCCATGGAAGCCCTGAGATTGTGACAGGGCCGATTGGACCTAGGAGGGGGAGTTTGGGAGCTGAAGGTGTGGACTAACTGGAAGCCCCTATCCTCTGCTTCTCTTGAGGCCTGTCACTTCTAAAAACCTGAAAAGGCCCATTCAGATGGCCGGTGATTGTTGGTCTGATTTACTCATCTGGGAAGACTCCTTCACGGGGGACATCAGGGGCTGAGGAAGCTCTGCCCAGCCGTATGACCTCCAGAAGGCAGAGCTCTGGGTCATCTCCTCCATGGCCTGGACCCTTCCCCTGATGCTGCTCCTCATTCTCTGCCCAGGGGCTGCCCCCCAGGCCCTGCCAAAGCTCAGCCCCCACAGGACCCTGAGCTGGACCTTCCTCAAACCCTGAGGTCAGCCTATGCACAGCCTCAGGTCAGGTAACCCTTGGAATGGGTCCCCCATCCTCAGGCCCCCTCTCCTGTCCTGCTCTCTTTTGCAGGCTCTGTGGTCTCCTATGTGATGGCACAGGTTTCCTCGGTGTCAGGGGCCTTGGAACAGATGGCCATGGTGCCCTGCTCTGGAGACAACATCGTGGATGATAATTCTCACTGACACCAGCAGAAGCCCAGCCAGGCCTCGATTCTGACTACATATAAAAAGAGTGAGTGACTCTTAGAAATCCCTGACCCATTCTCTGGCACTAACTCAGGCATCGCGGCCACTCTGACCATCAGTGGAGACCAGGCAGGGAAGAGGCTGACTATTGCTGTGCCACCTACTATGGCAGTGCAGGCAGCTGCAGTGACCCACAGTGACACACGCGTGTGGGACATGCCCCCACCCCACTGTCACTCTCACCTACCCTCTAAGCACTGCACATCAGGCCTTAGGGTTAGGCCTCCTCTCTGTTCCTGATTTGGCCCCTCCAGGGCTGGGAGACTCTGAGCAGGTTCTCTGTCCTCTCAGGCCCTCCGTGTGCCATTATAAACTGGGCTGGGTGAGCTGTTCAGAGCTATGAGACTGTTGTCAAGTTTAGAGGAGACACAAATGGTTTAGGAATTTATCATCTATCATTTGGCCTCAGATGTGATCATACATCACACAGGAGAGGAGAGACCTAGATCAGATGGTGCAATCCTACTGGAATTCCTCTTCCCCTTGGGGAGAACCAGCCCAGAGGAGGTTCCAGGGACCATGTCTAATTTGGATTCCTGGATGAGGCATCCCCCACATAAGGGGTGTCTGAGGCCTGGTGAGAACTGGAGACCCAGCCCCTGCATGGCCAGGGCATTTCCTGTTCTGACATTTCACAGGTACTGCAGAGGAAGTGCAGATACTACCTTGGGTCCACCCAGGGACTTTCCCCAGGATCAGTATCCTCCTGCTTTCCCCAAATCCCAAGAAGGGGAAAATGGTGACAGATGATGACCCTACCCACTGATGCACATAAGTAGCAAGATCTAGTGACAGAATAGGAAGTTGAAGGAACCTGTCATCTAAAGATTGAATTTTCAGTGCTGAATACCAGCTGCCCACCTCCCACCAAGATGTTCATGTACATCTTAAAAACATGGATCATGAGGATTACAAGTGAATAGGGCTATGAAGTTTTCAAAATGTATTCTGTCTACCCTCTTGGTTGTTGTCTTAGTTGATTTAGCGTTGCTGTGACAGAACACCTGAGGTTGCATGAACCATAGTGAAAAGAAGTTTATTTGGCTCATGAGTCTGGTGGCTGGAAAGCCCAAACTTGAGCAGCTGCATCTGGCAAAGGCCTCAGGCTGCTTCCATTCATGGCAGAAAGCTGAACGGGAGCAGGTGTGTGCAAAAGAATCACAAGGAGAGAGAGGAGGCAAGAGAGAATCCAAGGAAGCCAGACACTTTAACAGCCTCCTCTCATTGAAACTCTCCTGAACAAGAACTCACTCACCCCTCAACAGGGCATTAATCTATGCATAAGGATCCACCCCATGACTCAGACACCTCCCATGAGGCCGCACATCCCAACACTACCCCACTGGCAATTAAACTTTAACATGAGTTTTTGTGGAGGCAAACCACATCCAACCATAGAAGTCACATAATATGATCTTCTACATAGATTTTATTAGAATTTGTGTTCTACACGTCTTATGTCTAAATTTGTGATTTCTGGAAGAGTAGATGGGTGCAGAAGACAATCTCTTTAAAGACATTTTCCATCACATGAACCAGTACACACATTTCTGCAAGGACCTGAATTTCTAGTGATGGAGATTCTTGGATTGAAAATAAAACTAAGTCTTTGGGAAAACCAAGATACAAAAAGAAGCCATGACACATTTCCCTGCTGCTTGGGCTGCACTGAGGACAGACTCAGCGAGCTGCAGCCTCACGGAGACACCCCTGGATATCCGCATTAGGAAGTGACAGTATTTTCCACCCTTTCAGCACAACTTGAGACAGGTGAGGGACCCCTTCTCAGATCCTCTGCTCCCTGAGAACTTGGAGTCCATAGAAAAGGAAAGACTCCTGAACCCAAGATGACCATACCCTAGAAACAAGATGTCCTCATCTTCCTGGGATAGCTCCAGCACTGGATTTCCAGAAGGAATAGCTTCCTGCTTGTGTGGAGAGCCAGGTGCAGGGAGGGAGCCTCACACATGTGCGAGCAGGACAGAGCCCACCTCATCCAGTGGGAAGGAAATGTGCTCCTCTCAAGTCTGACCCAGAATGACTCACAGCACACCTACGCAGGATACCACATGACAGCCAAGGCTACCTGTGAGCCAAGTCTTAATGCTCTGCAAGAAAATATCTTTCACAAGACTTGAGTAAAATTGTATAAGAGGCTACTTTCCTCTTCATATTGCTTTGGCTGATGGTTCTAGTAATTGACTTTCAGGACATTTGCAAAAGGTAAAAGTCTCAGGGAGGGAATTTACTAGAAAAGAAAAACAGAACTTCCTCTATCTACACTCCAGGCTTGTATCAGAGCTGATACCTTCATTGAGGTGGATGAACTACATGAGAAAGATAATCCTTCTCCCCTCTAAAAATCAATGACAATTACAGTTGAGTTATTATATCTACAAATTATGTTTACGGCTAATAGACCACGAGCTGTCAATACACTATTTTATATGTGGATCTAAGCAAGATTTCAAAGACTCTTCTGCAGTAATGACATCATGAAAAGGCTGCTCTAGTTGCTTTGAATCGGAAAGTATTTTATTTTGATGTTTCTGATCAGCCCCAAAAAGTGCAAGGACCTGGCCACCACCGAGGTGCCTGACCCACCTCATGTGCAGGTCGGCAGCACCACCCACAGGCATCTGGGAGAACTGACAAGGAGAAGCTGTCTCCATCACGGCCCAGAAAATTTGGCTGAAGATTTTCCCACACCCCCTCCCCCAGCCCCGCCTGGTTCCAGTAACTCAGAAGAGGTGATTATTTAGGACCTGGACATCTCTGACCCTGTGCTTCTCTCTTTCTCCTCAGGAAACCTGGGGGACATAAATCACCTTCTCAGCCCCTTCCCTTCTCTGTCCAGAGCACCCACCACCCTTTGTGTCTCCCCAGGTTAGCAAGTCTTGGGACATTAGGGAAAGCAGGGATCAGTCACCCATAGGAGTCCCAATCAGGGGGGCCAAAGCAGCCCACACCCCCACACAGCTGCACGAAGGGCACAGGGAAGGTGACTAGAAGGACAACAACCACTCCACCCAGTGGCTTCAGCACCAGATATGTCAGGGAAGGGCCAGGGGGTGGGACTGAGCCCACCTGCGCCCAACCTGCACCTGCCCAGCAGCACCGTCCTAGAGGCCACAGCATGTGCCAAGTGCTGCCAAGATCACCTGATTTATCACCTGGAAATTCACCCTCCCCTCACATCACAATATATCATTAAGGATCCAAATACTTCACTTACAAAAAAGTCACATCTGCCTTGAACTCATTTGAATCCCGGGTCCCTTTATGTTTGTCACTACTCTTTCAGATCCTTGAAAACACCATGTCTCTCCCCTACAGCACAATGACATAACTCTTCTTCCACTCCCTTGCTGTCACTGTCTCCTCATTCCCTCCTGAGAGCAGATCCAGAGACCCCTCTTCAGAGAGGCCACCCCCACCCTCTGATGACCGAGCAGCCAGCCTGTCATCTCCTGTCTAAGTTATTCATTAATTATCTTCTGAGCACATAACACGGCACACTTCCTTCCCTAACATTATTTTTACTATTAGGTTTCTGGTGATAAATGTTTCCAAAATTAGTCAGAAATATTTTTTCACTGCAAGGAAATTCATGGCAAACACACACAGGAAAAAACAGGTTGCTATTTTTCCCAAAAAATAATTAGTCTGTGGTTAGACGGTGCTTATTCTCCAGATAACTCACAAATTCCATCAGGGACCCAGAATATTTTCAATTATTCTGAGGCCTCCAGCAGCCAGTGTGGAGCAGCCACCAGGGGGCAGAAGAGAGTCACCTGGTAAAGCCACCTGTGCAGGGCAGGGGCCTGGGCACCAGGGGGATTCTAACATGAAGAAAGGGTTAGTGACCATGGCCTGAGACTTGAAGGAAAAGTTATCAGTATTCTCCTATAATATCATCCTTGACACTGACATACAAATTCTGGCTTCCTGTCTCTCAGATCTGGCTCTTGTAAAATTTGCCTATTTCTCTGGTACGTACGTACACAGGTAATTCTTCCCTGCCCTGCCCTGCACCCCCACCCAGCCCATCCCAATCAAGTTAAAACTCTGTAACTGTCAAACCTTTCTCAAGCACCAGATGTTCCCCTTCCCTAGGACACACTGGGGATACTGAGGCACAGCACCTATGACCTGCCCCTGCAGGATCTCACTAAGGACAAAAACTTACAGCATTTGACGGATTTTTAAAAACTTGATGAACACTTGGCAAGAAAGGAGTTATACTTTGGCTCTTCAGCTCAGGACCTGTGATCTGGGATAGGACACCGTACCTGTCTTAGACTCTTACTATCACCTGTAGAATGATTTCAGTAAATGCATTCGTCACCTCTGAGCTCTACCTGGACAGCTCAGGAGTAAGGCCAGGACACACACCAGGGTGGAGATCTTGGCCCAGACTATGGAAACAGCAGGTGAAGGGGAATCCCCTGGGCTGAGTGTGGGTCTGCAGCGGATGTCCCGCCCTCTCTGGGGCCCTGGGGCTGAGCCCTGCTCTGGAAACCACAAAGCTCCTCAAGCAGCAGCCCCTGAGCTCGGGCTGATTTGCATCAGGGGCAGCTCCCTCCAGCAAGGGGATAAGACAGGCCTGGGAGGACCCTGCCCAGCCTGGGCATCAGGAAGCAGCAGCAGGGGCACCTCCACCATGGCCTGGACCCCTCTGCTCCTCAGCCTCCTCGTTCACTGCACAGGTGCTGTCCCTGGACTCCCACCCATCCCCCAGCTCCAGGGCCCTGAGACCAGCCTGGCCCTGACTCTGAGCTCAGCAGGGCCCTGCCTGGGGTGGGCAGAAGGCTCAGGACCCTGCTGCAGGATGAGGGGCTGCTGGGGCTAGAACCCCACACACTTGCTCACTGGCTTGTGTGAGCCTGAGGGGCTGCCCCTGCCAGGAGAAAAGGGCGGTTTCTCATTTGCCTAAAGGCTCCATCCACAAACCAAGGCCATGGGCCATCGAGCTAAGATTGATGGGAGGGATCATCGTGGGGGCCCAGAAAATCCCTACAGCTGGACCAGGCTAGGCTAGGAGCAGGAGGTCTCAGTTCACACCAAAAATGCAAGGGATCGCCTTGGTAGGGTCTTTCATCTTAATGTCCTCTTCTCCTTTTCTCCCCATGCAGGGTCCGCGACCTCCTATGTGGTGACTCAGGCACCCTCGGTGTCGGTGCCTCTGGGACAGATGGCCTCGATCACATGCTCTGGAGAAAAGCTCTCAGATAGCTATGTTCACTGGTACCAGCAGAAGCCAGGCCAAGCCCCTTTGCTGGTCATCTATGAGGATAACAAACGGCCCTCAGGGATCCCAGACAGATTCTCCGGCTCCAGCTCAGGGAACACAGCCACCCTGACCATCAGCGGGGCCCAGAATGGGGACGAGGCTGACTATTACTGTGCCACAGCTCGTGGCAGTGGGAGCAGCTGGCTGTGACTCACGATGACACAGACAGATGGGGACATGGGACAGGAACCTCCCACCCAGTCTGGCTCTCACTCTCACCTGCCCTCTGAGCAATGACCATGAACTTGGTCTCAACTCACTCGGATGTTTTCTCACTACAACCCAAGCAACAGGAAAAGCCTGTCAGATTTCCATTCCTCACTGGAAATCTAGGGCCCTGCAGAGAATAGTTCACAGGTTACAGGATGGAAAATGTCTCCCAAGAGCCTGGTTCCTGCATTAGAAACCAACAGCCTTTTCCCTCCCTTTTCACACAGATTGTGGCAGGACAGGGAACCTGTTCTCTGATTTTCTGTCCCTGACAACATGGACTTGAGAGATAAAGGATTGTGAGCCCAGGAGGACCATGTCACTGGATGAGAAGTGCTGATCTGGCCAGACCTGCTCTGGGTGTCTTAGAACAAGAGTCGTCCTACTGTGCATGAGAAGAAGTGAGCATGTGGCTCTCAGGCATGAGCAAGGACAGAAACCAACCTTATAAAAAGTCTAATAATTTCATTATAAATGACATGACCTTGTTACAAAACCACATGGATCTGTATCGGGATTCTCCCGTAGGGGCTGCCACGAATGTGAGGTTTTACTCCCAACACATATTCCTGGGTTATGGTGGAGTCTGCTGGATTCTGCAGCCCCAGCAGCAGGACAGCTGACCCCACTGCCTGGACCTGCTGCAGAGATTCCTGCTCTGGGACCCCAAACATGAGGCAGCCTTTCCTCGCTCCTGAGGTTTGGGTTGGAGCAACATCCCCAAGTATGAAATATGCTGCGTACACAAACCAGTGTGACCACACAGGCTTCGTGCTGCTTCCTTCTTGGTGGGAGGTGTAGGATATGATAGTGTGTCCTTTATTTTGTGGTAAATGGCTCCGATTGCTGAAGAAACTAGACCATAAAGATTTCTACCAATATGGAGGAATGAATTTTCTTACAGTCTAACGTCCACTCTCTGAGTGCGTGAGACTAAATACTTGTATCTATCTGCCATTTCATGCACATCTGATGCAATGACCATGACATGGTGAGCCCTGGAACGTTCTCCTGAGTGTCCAGATGGCCCAAGCCTCCATGACTATATAATGACAGGGAAGGCAGAGTCAATGAAGCCGAGGGGATAAAGTGTAAACGTGGAGTGTCGTCCATTCTGCGTGATGCGTGCTGTGTCTGATCTGCTCTCTCAGAGGCATAGAGAGCTCAGTTTCCACATCAACGGGCACACTGTGCACCTGCAGACAGATCACCCTGCCTAGTGGATTCCACAACTGGCACAAAAATTATAGTGGGGCTAAAACCTAAATGGATCTGCAAAAATCTACTTTCACCTTGCAGGGTTCATCCAACTTTTCTAAGGGCCGAGCCAATCAACTAAGTGGAAATAAAATTCAACCACAACCCATGAGATTTGGGGTCTTTAAAGGTAGAACTAGTCTACGACAGTACCTCCGCCGGAGTATCATTTTTTTTTATTCACTGTCTAAGGTGGGGTGGAGGTGGGTGAAGACTCACGATTAATCAT
The DNA here is from genome assembly GCF_027409185.1 of Cynocephalus volans. NCBI lineage: Eukaryota > Metazoa > Chordata > Mammalia > Dermoptera > Cynocephalidae > Cynocephalus > Cynocephalus volans. Next base: position 207,023,453 of record NC_084461.1, read on the forward strand.
ATGCATAAAGGGCCAGATAGTAAATATTTTATAGTGTTTGCCTCTCGCATGGTCTCTGCGGCAAATACTTGATATTGTGGTACTTACATGAAAGCAGCCACTGAGAAAACTTAAACAAACGGGCAGGGCTGGGTTCCAATAAATCCTTATCTTAAAACAAAAACAGAAAATAGATGCTAGCCATAGGATGCTGAGTAGGGACCTTCCTTAGGTGGCTGTTCTTTGTGCAGTGGGTTCTGGGTTAGAAAATTTGCACAGGTCCAGAAGCTGCATATGAGATTGGTGTTGACTTTGGGGCAACTTCCTCAGGCATCCTTGATTACTTTTTATAGTTTACAATGAACAGTGCCCTTGAGGGCTGTCTGGCTATTAGGCTCAAGAGATGCTGGGTTCTTGGAACCCTCCCGGGGGCTCTCTGCAGGAGAGCCCATCAACAGCCCCTCTGATCTCGTTGCTCTTTGTAATCGTCCCACCTTGCTTCTGGAGGTTGTGTCTCCATATGGCCTGCTATTCTGGGACACTGTTATCCTTGTTACTATCAGGAGCCCATGTCTATCAGAGCCTCCTACCACCAGCACTGGCCTACAGAGCCTCTCAGTAATGCAGGTGCCTCTCATCATCACCTGCTTTGATAATTTGGTAAATGGCATGTCCTCAGGGCCTCCTGCAGAACATAGCCATCTATGGAACGTTTCTCAAGACCAACACCTGTAAAAGAGAACAGAAGCAGGACTGGACAGAGAGTGATTTCAGGCTTTGATGAAGGGTTAGGGAGACCTCAGCCAACCCATGGAGAGGTCTAAGGCTGAGAAATCTCTTCTTTTTCTCTGCATTATCGTGAAGTGAGCAAGTCTTTAAATTCTTGCACTGATGCATCATTGGAAGGTCACTCTCTTTTGCCTACAGGAATTTCCCAGGAGGGCTGAGAGATAACAACAGAATTCCCAGTAGAAGGGGGAATAATACCTTCAGTCCTGCTGTTGATTTTGGCTGGTGCAGATGGCAGCCAATCTCCCTGGGGAAGATGCTTCCCAATTCCACCCCTGCTCCCCACATGCCCGTTTAGCACCCAGCAGTCCTCGCAGCCCTGCCTAGGACTCAGCTCCACCCCATCTACCTCCACCACCACCCACTAAGGAAGGTGGCCCATCTCTGTGCTCATTAACAGGCCCTATGGGCTCCACGTTCCCACATCACCAGCTCTGCAGCAGTCTGCACTCATCTCTCTCCCCAGAGATATCATGACTCATTCTGGTATGTTTCCCAAGGATATCTCTATATATTTGTTAAATTTGTGAAATAATTATTTACAGGGCTTAGGGAGTTAGATAATTTATTCATGTGTGTCTCTGTGGGGGGCAAATGAGAGATCCTGATTATACCCATAATTCTTATTTTACAGAATCTTACAGGTTACTCGTCTATTTTATTTCTTTATTCCGCAAATAGATTTTGAACCTCTGCTGTGTGCCAGATTGTGTGCTAAGCCACACTCAGAAGGAGAAATTCAGTCTCTTAATAAGTCTGTAAACATTCACATATAAAACACACAGAAAATTTATCATATTTCTATGATTCTCGACTCTGCGAATCTGGGTGTGTCACCCACATGTCCAGACTCGGGTCCATGCAACAGGGACCTGAACACTCCCTGCCTCTCAGAACTCCTGGGAGGGATAAACAGTGCAGTGTGTATGGAGCACAGAGCAGATTGTTGACATATGACAATTCCTCCTTAAACATCATTGAGTGACCTGACCTGTCATGAGCTAAGTCAGTGTTGGAGGCAGGGCTGGTCCCTGCTCCTGGGCTCCTCCTCCAGTGCTCTCTGCACTCAACACCATGGAGGGCACAGCCCCAGGGCCCAGAGTCCCCAGAGCTAAAAATGGACAGAGGTGGAAGTTGAGCAAAGAATTTCTTAAGATCTTGGAACCTCAGCTCCACCTTCCTATCTCCTTGGTCATTCTAGAACACAGGACCTGGGTCAGTAGCAAGGACAGGATCTCCTTGTCCCGTAGAAAGAGCAGAGCCTTCTGAGTTGGCCACAGAGAAAGAGCAAAGGTCATAATAAAGACTGAGCACATGGTGACTGTCATAAGTGCAGGACCTTCCATGGAGGCCCTGAGGTGATGACAGGGTCTCCTTGGGCCCAGGAGGAAGCGTTTGTGGAAATGAGGGTGTGGACTAAGGTGAGGCACCTCTCCTCTCTGTTTCTCTTGGGACCATTAACTTTATAAAAACTCAGACTGCCTCCTAAGGCAGCTAGTGAGGACTGGTCTGAATTACATACCCGTGCGGTCTCTTCCTTTGGGACATGTCAGGGCTGTGGAAGGCCCAGCTGGGTCTTCAGGAAGAAGAGTTCTGGCTGTCCCCACCATGGCTTGGACTCCTTTCCTCCTTTCTCGCTTCACTTTCTGCACAGGGGCTGCCACCCTGGCCCTGCTCACAGGCTCAGTATCCACAGGACCCTAAGCCTGGTTTGACCTTGAGCTCAGCCCAGGGGATGCAGCAGGAGGTGACCTTCTAGAATGACCCACTCATTCACCTAAACTTGCAGGACATGCAGTAGTAGAAAGATTCAGCTGCCCCCTGTAGAGGTGATCATGAGACACCTGTCACTCATCTGCTCAGGACAGAGTGGAGCTGGTGACAATGCAGAGAGAACCAGCAGGAACCGGCCAGGCCCTGCACAGCCTCAGCAGCCTCCCAATCCCCACAGATGCTCCAGCCCTAACCTGGCACAGCCCACTGACCACCACCCCCTGCAGGCTGAGGTGGCCCCTAATGACAGCCAGGCCAGGATGTGGAATGGCAGTGAGCCACGAGGAACACGAGCCCTGCACCCAGCCTCGCCCTCATGTTCCCCTCCCTCCCGCCCTGGTCACACTCTGCCTCAAAGAGCACAGGACCTGAATTCAAGACACCTGGCTCAACCTGGACTTGAATCCTCTTTCCTTGGTTGTCCTGGGCATCTTAGTCTTGCTGGGACTCAATGTTACCTGCTGTGAAATAGGGAGGCTTATACTGACCTTAAGAAATGTTTTTATTTTCCCAAATTAAATTATACAAATGACAAAAAGGGACCTTTTTAATTCAAGAGAGACTCTGCAGGGGTCTGTGAGTGGCACAGTTCTTAAAGTCCAGTCCTTCCCCTTCAGGAATCCCAGGAAAGAGTCTCATCAAAGAGTGTGTTTTCTGTATGGTGGGAACGGGCATCTTCAGGTCTGAATAAGCATGAGGTTCCGTGTTTCGTCAAAACGCCAGACTAGGCTAGTGTCTTAGGTCAGGCGGCCGTAACAAATGCCACAGACTGGGCTGCTTAACCAGCATTTACTGCTCACAGTTCCGGAGGTGAAAGTCCAGGGCCAACATGGCTGTAGATTCGGCTCCTGGTGAGGGCCGTCTTCCCGGCTGTGGACTGCCACCTTCTCACTGCTCCTCACGGGACTTTCCTTGGTGCCTGAACGTGGAGAGAAAGGCTCTCTGGTATCTTCCTCTTCTCATAAGGACAATAATCCCATCATGACACCTTCACTCTCGTGACCTCATCTAAACTAATTAATCCCCAAAGGCCCACCTCCTAATGTCAGCCTTGGTGGTGAGGCTTTCAAGGTGAATTTGGGGGTGAAGCAAACTCCCCCCCATAACAGCTATTGTGGAAATACTCCCACATAAACTCTGAAAGGTGTACGATGAAGTAAAAATAATAGTAATAGTGCTAAAAATGACAACAACAATAATAATACTAGTGGTGATTTAATTGAACAATTGAACCTTAGTGCCAGAAACATCCTATGTTCCCACTGAGGACACCAGTGCTCTTATAGGGGTGAAGGGAGCGTAAGTCTTGGTTCCAAATACATAGAGGTGGCCTGGGTCCCTATAGAGTGTCACACAGGTTACTCTGAACCTTGACACTTTGCAGAAGAGTTACAGTTTATCCTGCACTCTTCCTTCATCTGTCAAAACCATAGACTAGGTAAGAGCTTTTCAGCCCTGACACTCAGTTACAAGAACTGCACCTGCCCCACGTCCCTGCACACTGCTGCGTATGCAACCTCTCTGTGCCGGCTGAGCAGGGAAGGGTGGGCACAGCTGGCGCAGTGTGAGAAAGACTCCCTGGTCCACACCCTCTCAAGTGATAGATGCTTTCGGGGAACCTGGAGGAGGGAAGCTCCGGGTCCTACTCTCCTCCACCAGCAGGGAGCAGCAGAGCTGCAGCCAGAAGAGAGGCTGGGGCTGCCCAGGTGGAGCCTGAGAGAGACCAGCATTGGGGGGGGGGGCAACAGTTATCCAAGGGTCAGTCCTAGGATTTGAAATCAGAACAGTCCATCCTGTGCCCTTGGGCTCTACTGACCATATTCCGAGGGTCAAACTCACAGCGTCACCCCAGGACACTGACAGGAGTCCAGGCACAGGGAGGGCCTCACCTGGGAAATGCAGCTGGAGGAGCCTGGTCCCAGGTGTCAGCCTGGGAAGCTCCTGCACAAGCTCAGCAGAGCCTAAATTTGGTTTCTTTATTTTGGTTTTCTGCCTTTTTAACAATTACACATAAAACATTGATGGGGGGGGAATGAATCAAAGAGTTGACACTGCCAATTGCTAGTCTATATGAAATGCGGGGTGTCATAGACTAGAACAAACACCACATGTGAGATGCTACTAGAAGTCGTGGTGGATCTGCGAAGGCAGACGGTGGTGTAATAAGCAAACTCCTATATGCGATGTCATTTTTAAAATCCTGACAATGCAGAGCCCCATTCTTGTGAAATTTAAAGGATGAGAGCAAAAGTACATCTGAGGGGCCCAGAGGGGAGAGGAGGAAGACAACGGGTCACGAGCCACCTTCTGCTGAGGCAGCGTCATCCACCATCTCTCAGCAGGCCCAGCTCAGCCCAGGCCAGGCTCCTGGAAGGTCAGCAGCCCTGCTGAGCCTGAGCCAGGACAGACCACGGCCCAGGATGGTTGGGACAGAGGTCACATTGTCACTCCATGGGAAGGTGGCTGTGATCACAGACCTGGGAGGCTGAGGCTGTTTTTCTGACCAGAGAAGTCTGACGGATGCTGGGGGTGGTGGGGGGCCCCACCCTCCCTCCTCAGTCCCAGGTTCTGCCCATACAGCTGCTGTTAGTGGCCCCACCTCAATGAGCAGTCCCAGAGGAGTAAATTTGCATAAAGACCAAACACTCACTGCCCCAAAGAACCTGAGAGGGAATAAGAGAGGCCTGAGGGAGCCCAAGTGTGCTGTGGGGTCTCAGGAGACAGAGCTCTGGCGTGTCTCCACCATGGCCTGGACCCCTTTCCTGCTCCCCGTCCTCACTCTCTGCACAGGTGCTGCCACCCTGGCCCTGCCCGCAGGCTCCCCACAGGACCCTTAACTGGGCCTACTCCGAACCCTGAGCTCAGCTCTGGCACAACCTCTGGGAAGGGACTCTCTGGGATGGGTTCTTAATCTTCAAGCTCCCTCTTCTCTCCTCTCTTTCAGGTTCTGTGTTCGCCTATGAACTGACACAGCCACCCTCGGTGTCTGTGTCCCTTGGACAGACGGCCAAGATCACCTGCTCTGGAGATGCAGTGGATAAAAGATACTCTCACTGGTACCAGCAGAAGGCAGGCCAGACCCCTGTGCTGGTTATATACAAAGACAGTGAGAGACCCTCAGGGATCCCTGACCGATTCTCTGGGTCCAGCTCGGGGAAGACAGTCACGCTGACCATCAGTGGGGCTCAGGCTGAGGATGAGGCTGACTACTACTGTCAGTCATCAGACAGCAGTGGTATTCTCACAGTGACAAAGGCAGATGGGGGAGTGAGACACAAACCCCTTCCACATCTGTGCCACACTCTTCCTCCAACCCAGGAAGACTGTACACACAGCCATGAGCAAGTCTGGCCCAGATCACCCAGCTCTGAGACCCCCAGGCTGCCCTTTCCTCCCACCCTCCAGACAGGCACTGCAGAGGGGATGTCAGGAGTGGATTTCGGTTGTCCTGGTGCTGTTTGATCTGGGTATGACTTGGGAAAAGAAGACCTGTATGGAAGGACAGACAGAGGGAGACATCCATCCAGTGTTCATGGTGCCTGGATTTTCTTGTGTGGTGACTGGGACACTCCTTAGCCCATGTGAATTGAACACAACCTGCTTGTTAACTTCGTGAAGGTCATGTTGACAGTTTCTGCAGATAATAAAAATCAGCTGTAGAGATGTGCATCCCATTACCCTCCTCATCGTCCATTCCAGCCTACAAGTCTAAGGTCCCAAGGCCAGAGCTGTGGGAAAATAACGTGCACAAATATGAAAGCAAGATGATAAGGACAGTGCTGAGACACACAAGGGAGCTGCATGAGGAAATGAGATCCAGGATGGGTTCATTCGTACGGGACAGCTCCCTCATGAGAATGCTGCCTGACAGGCCATTGAGAAGGTCGTGATATATTCATGGGGTACAGGTATAGCATGTACATATATAGTTTATCTTCTTGTGTCTGTGTCTGGCTTTGGGATCAAAGTAATGCTGGCCTCAGAGAATGAGTAGGGAAGGGTTCCCTGATCCTCTGTATTCTGAAAGGGTTCATGTAGGATTGGTATTATTTCTTCCTTAAATATATGATAAAATTTATCAGTAAATCCATTTGAAACTGGGCTTTTCTTATTATGGTGATTTTTAATTGCTAATTTTTTTCCTTGTCTATTCAGATTTTGTACTTCTTCATGAGTTAAATTTGATCATTTATGTCTTTCTAGAAATTTGTCCACTTCATTTAAATTATCTAAAATGGAGATCCAATCAAGGTGGCAGAATAGACGGTCCGCAGCGCCACTCTCTCCCACAAATCAACCAGTTCACAACTATAAAAATGTAACATCAGCCAAACCGGAGCCACTGGAGCTCAGGGGAAGAGGAGAGACCAACGGAGTTCATGAAGGCGGGAGAAACTATGATGAGAGAATGAAAAAGCTGCTCTGAGCATTTTGGGCTGCAGCCACTATAAGGCTGGAGCTGATGAGTGCATGGAGCAGGAGCCGCAGCTGTGCCCTTCAGAAGGAGTTACTTGGAGGCGGCAGGAGAGAAGAGGGCCTCGGTGGCCCCCAGGACAACAAGACCACTAATAGGATTCATGTGGACCCACGCAGGAGCGAGGAGCCAGAACAACTGAGAAAAGGGAGCAGGTGAGTCATCGCAAGGGACCAGTGCAGGGCCCATCCCATGGGAAGTGTTTGGAGCACGGGTGGTGGGGGAGACGGGCCCACCAGGGGAACACTGGGAAACAGCAAGGACAGCTGATCTGCCCCCAATCAGTGCAGGACCACTCAGAGGAGACTGGTCAGGAATGCAGAATTGCATGGGGTGCAGTTTGATGAAAAAACTCAGGCCCAGATCAGAGATTCTACAGAATACAGATCCACTGGGTCTCTGGAGAGCTGGAAGTGCCTATAAGGTCAGCCATTAAACCCTGAGCTGCACAAAAAGCCTTCCCTAGGGAAACAGCAGCAAAGTAGCAATTTAAACAACCACACAGCTTAAGTACTGGTTCCCACAGGAAGTTCCCTCATGTTAGAAGCAAAGGACAAAAAATTAGTTCCAGCCCAGGCACACCACCAGCACCTTGAGGTCTGCCTGGGAAATGGAGGCTTGGATCTGGGGACTGGACCCCACTCCCATTTCCAGGCAAACTGCGCCAGTGCCTCAGGGCCAGCCTGGGGACCTGAAGCATGGAGAAGAAGACTGGACCCCCTCCCACAACCAGGCACACTGAGCCAGCACGTTAGGGCTCACCCAGGGACCCGGGGTATGGAGTTGGGGACCGGACCACCCTCCCACAACCAAGCACAATGTGCCAGCATGTCAGAGCCCACCCAGGGACCCAAGGCATGGAGAAGGGGACTGGACCTCTCTCTCACAACCAGGCACACCACACCAGCACCTTGGGCCCTGCCCAGGGACCCAGGGCATGGAAAAGGGGACTGGACCACCCTCCCACAGCCAGGAACACAATGCCAACACCTCAAAGCCCACCCAGGGACCCAGAGCGTGGAGAAGGGGACCAGACCTCTCTCCCACAATCAGGCACACCAAGCTAGCACCTTGGGTCCCAACCAGTGACCCAAGGCATGGAGCTAGGAACCAGACCCTCCTCCCACAACAAGGCACACCATGCTAGTACCTCGGGGCCCACGCAGGGACCTGAGGCAAGGAGAAGGGGACTGGACCTCGCTCCCACAACCAAGGACTCCATGCCAGCACTTCGGGGCCCCCCAGGCCGAGAGGCATGCCGAAGGGGACTGGGCCCCCCTCCCACACAAGGCACAAATCGCCAGCACCTTGGGGCCCTCCTGGGTACCCAAGGCATGGAGAAGGGGACTGGATCCTCCTCCCACAACCAGGCACACTGCGCCAGTACCTCAGGGCCCTCCCTGGGACCCAGGACATGAAGAAGGGGACTGGACCCCTCTCCCACAACCAGGCACATGGCACCAGTGCCTTGGGACCTGCCCAGGGACCAGAGGCATGGAGAAGGGGACCAAACACAACCCACTACCAGGCATCTGCCAGTGCCAAGGAGCATGCCAAAAACAGCACCTCCATGTGGGTGGCCCACCACAGCCACCACAATAGCCATGGCTGCTGCAAAAGTGGCAAGAAGCCATAGCCACCACGCAGATGGTCCACCAACCAGTGGAGTGCATTCACACAAGAAGAGTCACCAGCAGAGACAAAGAAAAGAAGAGGACATCTCTTTCCACAAAATCCATTTCAGAGTGACAGAAGAAGCATCTGCTCTATGATAATATTGGGAGACCTGATCACACCTCTCAGCATTGGACAGATCATCTAGGCAACAAGTTAACAGAGTAACCATTATTCTTTCAGAAGGAGAGAAGAAATATAGGGTGATTAGAGGGGGGAAGGGGAGGGAATGGGGAAGGTGAGAGGTTGGACAAGGGGCATAAAGAATAATTACAATTTGTAATAATACGTATGCTAGTAATATTAATTTAACCAACATATCTCAATGTTCAACCCCCAAAATATGTATAATCAATTTTGATTCAATAAATACGTTTTTTAAATAAATAAAAATAAATTATCTAAAATGTTGGCATTACTCATCTATAATATTCCCTATAGCCTTTTAACTTCTGTAAAGTCAGTAGTGATGTCCCTCTTTTATTCCTTGTTTTGAATATTTATGTCTTCTTGTCTTCTTTTTCTTTTTTTTCTTGGTAAGTCTACCTAAAGTTCTACCAACTGAATTGCTCGTTACAAAAAGCCAAATTTTGGTTTCTTTGATGTTGTCTCTTATTTTCCTCTTTTCTATTTCATTGATGTTTGTCTCTGCTCTATATTTTTCCTTTTTCCTACTTACTTTGAATTTTATTTTCTGGTCCTTTCTTAGGTTTTTACAGAAGCTTAGATTATTTCTTTTAGATCTTTCTTCTTTCCAGTTAAGTATTTAGAGCTATGAATTTCCTTCAAAGCACTGCTTTAGCTGCATTCCCTAAATTTCAGTATGTATTGATTTTTGTCTAAAAATTTAGAATTCTTCACTTTCTCTTGCAATTTTTTCTTTGATCTTGGATTCCTTGGAAGTCTGCTTTTTAAATTTCTAAACAATAGAAGATTATCCAAACTTTTTAAGATCTTATTTCAGTTTAATTACTTCCTTAAATTTCAGATTTAATTCTGCATTAAGTTATACTTTGTGTAATTCCTATCCATTCAAACTTATTGATATTTATTTTTTGACCCAGAATATGACCAGTTATGGATACATTTCACATATACTTTAAAAAATAATGTGTATTATGTTGTCGTGGGTGTAGTGTTCTACAAATGTGAGTTACGTCAAGTTGGTTAAAAGGTTTGTTCAGATCTTCTATATCCTGACTAATTTTCCATATAGTTGTTTTGTCAGTCTCTGAGAAAGGTATATTAAAATGCCAACTGTAATTGTAGATCTTTTTATTTATTGTTTTTAGAGAGGTAACTTTTTTTTAAGTTTCAACATATGGATTTTATTCAAGATATTTTAACATTTACTTGTAAATATTTGTGGGGTGTAGTATGTTGTTTCAATGCAGTACATTGTTGCAATATTCATATACTGCACAATGACTCACTTGGGTTACATAGCATCGCTTTGTACCCATTAGTCCACTATTTTTCTTCCTCCTCCTTCCCCATCCTCCAGCCTCTGGTAACCATTATTCTACAGAGAGGTAATTTTTCAAATCACGGGTCCAATTGCTTTGTTCTCCTGGCAAGAAGCCTTCTATAATAGCCCAAAACTGACCAAAGAGAGAAATGCAGAATTCAAGCCCCACTTGGCAATACCATGGGAGCAGTTGAGGACCACAGTGATGTGTCTCTACTGGCTCGGCTGGCTTAGTAAGAAGAGCTTTTAAAAATATTTTTTCAAATTAGAAAATTAGGCCAAATCATCAATCAGAAAATCTGAAACCTATCTATTGAACAGAACATGGGAATCAAAAGAAAGGTAATTGCATATTATAAGTAAAACAAGTGTAAAATAAAAAACAGCTTAGTCAGGTTCTCTCACCTCACATCTGTTACAAATGGGCAAGATTCAGCACATTCATTAGAAATAAGTTATAATAAAGTAGTGTAACTGTGCACGTGTGCCCATTTACTGATTCAGCACATTTGTTGTAGTTACATTATGCATTTGGCTTGTGGCCACTATTGTGTGCTTGTAATATAAAAGAGACAACTGCTCAGAACTGCTGGTCGGCAGAGCATGGAAGGTGAGCAGAGTGGAGGCAGAGCTTGTTTCTGAGAATAAAGCATATCTGTGAAGCTCCTATCTGAAGAATAAAGTATGTCTACCTTGCATAAAGCTGCCAGAATCTTTTTTCAATTACCTGACTCACAACATGCATAAGAAAGGGCAGAAGGATCTGAGATCCAGCTCAAAACATATGTATAAAGTTATGGCCACAATGTCTGACTCGAGGTAAATGCACAATAAGTGTTCTTAATAGAGTTAGATTTGTATACATATTCAGCACATATGAATTGAATTTCAGTTTATCAAACTGTGCCAGACATTGTTTACTTGCTTGGTGAACAAATCAGACAAAACTGTTTGCACTCTGAGAAGCATCACTTAAGATGATAGAGTTAAGGTCCAGGAATTGGTCCTCCACTGAAAAACTAATGAAATGCCAAGAATCATCAGAATCACCACTTTGGAACTCTGGAATCTATTCAAAAATTTGCACTATGCAGAGCAATGCAGAAGAAGAGTCTGGCTTTCAAGGAAATCTCTGTCGGGTCACTTGCAGATTATGAAGGTAAGTAAGCAAAACTTCATTAATCACACTGGCAAGGAATATAGTCCTTGACAAAACAGTTTGGAAAAGTCACTAAACAAATGAACAACAGAACTTGTAAGCAAGAAACATCTGCAAATCCAGGGAAGAGGAAGAATCTGATTTTCACAATTACTGCATTACAGTATTCAAACAGTCTGAATTTCATGAAAAATTTACAAAGCATACATAGAAACGAAATCATTGCCTATCTAGAGGAAAAACAAATTAGCAGAAAACATTTCTGAGGAAGCTTTGAGACATCGGACATAACACAAAAAGACTTTGGATAGATATTGAAAGTAATGTTCAAAGAATTTACATTAACTTTCTTAAATTTACTCAAAGGACTGAAATAAATTCTGGGAAATAAAGGAAATCAGGAGAATATTGTATAAACAAGTAAGGAATAACAATAAAGACATAGAAATTAATAATAGGACCAAACACACATTGGAGCAAGAGACTGCAATAGCTGAAGTGAAAAATTCGCCAGAGGGGATCAACAGCAGTTTTGAGCAGTCAGAATAAAGAATCCATGAACTTAAAGATAAATCCATTGAAATCACAGTGAAAGAAAAGAGAATGACTAAAAATATGAAGGACATAAAAAAAACCTATGGGACACCATCAAGCATACCCTTATGCACATAATGACAGTATAAGGAGAAAAGAGAGAAAGAACTTTGTTTTTTTAAAAAATGTCTGAAATCTTCCAAAATTGATGATAACATTTTCATAGTCAGCTCTGCCTGCTACAAAATAACAATAACTGGGTGGCTTGAACACTAGACGTTTATTTCTCACAGTTCTTGAGATTGTGAAGTCCAAGGTCAAGATGCCAGCAGAATCAGTTCCTGATGATGGGCTTCTTCCTGGCTTGCAAAAGACCACCTTTATACTGTGTTCTCACATGGCAAAGAAAAAGAGAGAGAGAGCTCTGATCTGCATTCATCTTCTTACAAGCACTCTTATGAGCACACTAATCCCATCATTCAGGGCCAAACCTAAGGACTTGGTGTAAACCTAATAACTTCCCTAATGCTACCCTTCCAAATAGCATCATATCAGTGATTAAGTCTTCAACATATAAATTTTCAGGAAACATATAAATTTGAGCTTTAACAGACATGAATCTATATTTTGAGGGACTTAAATTACTATATTTTAGGACATGAAATTCATGCTTTCAGACATGATTGTATAGTCAATAAACTCCAAGCAGTTTAAACTCAAAGCAATCAGCAATAAAACACATTATAGTCAAACTGTCAAAAGCTGAGGACAAAAGGAACATACTGAAAGCAGCAAAAGAGAAGGGACTTATTACATACAAGAGAGCTTCAGTAAGATTAACACCCAATTTTTATATCAGAAATCATGCAGACCAGAAGGTAATGGGGTAATATATTTAAAGTGATGATAGAGAAAGCTGTCACCCAAGAATTCCACTTCTGGCAAAACTAGTAGTCAAAAATGAAGGATAAAATAAGATATCCACAGATAAATTTTAGTAATCCTGGTAGATTTGTCCTATAATAAATGCTAGAGGAAGTCATTGAGGTTGCAATAAAAGACACTAAATGGTAACTCAAAGCAATATGATAAATTAAAGATCATGCCTGAAGGTAAGTGCATAGGTACACATAAAAGCTAGTATTGTATTTTTGGTTTCTAGCTCTTCTTTACATTTTCTACATTATTTAAGAGACAAATGCAAAAACAATAATTATACATTTATGATAATGGGCACAAAATGCATAAAGATGTAATTTATGACAAGAAAAATACACTCATCTCTGAGTATACACAAGGGATTTGTTTCAGGATGTCTGCAGATACCAAAATCCATGAAAGCTCAAGTCCCTTACATTAAATGTGTAGTATTTGCATATACCTTATGCACATCCTCCTGCATACTTTAAAACATCTCTAGATTAGTTACAGTACATATTACAATATAAATTCTGTATAAACAGTTGTTATACTGGACTGGGTTTTTATTTGTATTATTTTTATTGTTGTATTGTTATTTTATATTGGGTTTTTTCCCCAAATGTTTTTGACCCACAGTTGGTTGCGTCTCTGGATGTGAAACACACAGATACAAAGGGCCAACTTGGAAGAGGAAATGGACATGGATGGGAGCAAAGATAATGTAGGATGACAAAACTAAGTTGCCATCAATTCAAAGTATATTGACATTAAGGTATTAATTTAAGATAACTGTTAATCCCCATAGTAACCACTAAGGATATAAATTGAAAATATACTAAAAAGAAATGAAGAGTGAATCAGAATGGTACACTGGAAGAAATCAACCAAAAACAAGGGAGACAAATATTCAAGGAATAGAGAGGGGAAATATGCAAAAGATGTATACAAAACAAATAGCGAAATCACAGCAGTTAGTCTTTCATTATCAGTAATTATTTTAAATGGATTCAGCTCACCAATTAGAACGAAATTGGTAGTATGGATTTAGCAAAAATGATCCACCAATATGCTATTTTTAAGAGACTCACTTTAGACCCAAAGACACAAATAGGTTGAAAATGAAAGTAGAAATAAAGATATTTTGTGTGAATAGTAACCAAAACAGAATGGAAATGGCTAACATACACAAATTAGACTTTGCTAAACAAATTTATTAGAGATTAAGAAGGGTATTACAGATAGATAGATAAAATGTTCAATTAATCAAGAACATATAACAATTATACACACATGTGCACCAAATAACAGCAACCCCAAATATATGATATAAACTTTGACAGATTTGTAAGAAGAAATACATAGTTCTACAATAATATTTGTAGACTTCAATACCCCACTTTCAATAATGAAAAGAACATCTATTCATAAGATCAATACAAAGTAGAGAGCACTATAAACCAACTAAACCTAATGGACATACGCAACATATTTCACACAACAGCAGAATACACATTCACCTCAAGTGCACATGGAACATTCTCCAGGATGACCTGTATTTTAGGCTATAAAACAATTCTCAGTAAATTGTAAAAGACATATTATACAAAGAATCATCTATTGACATAACGGAATAAAGAAAGAAATCAAGAACAGAGGAAAAACTGAACATTGACACACATGCAAAAAGTAAATAAAGAATTCTTAAACAGCCATTGTGTTGATGAAGAAATGACTAGGAAAATTTTTAAATACTCTGAGGTGACTGAAAACAAAAACTGAACATAACAAAACTTGTCTGATACAGAGAAAGCAGTGCTGAAAGGGAGAATTATTGCTGTAAACTCCAACATTAAATACAAGAAATATCTCAAATTAACAAGCAAACATTACAGCTTATGAAGCTAACAAAAGAACAATCTAAAACCAAAGCTGTCAGAAGGAAGGAACTAAGAACAAATAGAGCAGAGATCAATGAAACAGAGAATAGAAAAATGACAGAGGGTGTCAAAAAAACCAAAAAGTTGGTACATGAAAAAGAAAAAAAATTGAGAAAGCTTTAGCTAGATTGACTGTGGAAATAAGGGGGGGAGGGGTGCTGAATTCACCCGAAGTGATGCTCGAGGTTTGCTGCATCAGAATCACTGTTCATCCCTCCTGCCCAGAACCTCATTTCTCAGAAGACTGGAAAGAGCTGAAGAGTTGCCTGTGATTCTGAATAGAGACCCACCAGGACGCCAAAGGAGGCAGGCATGAGAGAAGTCAAAGGTTACCAGGGACACTGTTTGCTCCCTGGGGACCTGGGACAGGCTCCTAGAGAGCAAAGTCAGACATTTGAGGGGAGTAAAGCACATGGCAAAAAGGCCATTCCCCAGAGGGTTATAAAAATAGAGACAAAAGCATCTGCAAGAAGCCCATCCCTGCAGGTGACACCCTGAAGACAGAGTTCTTAGGGGTGTCTGTATTAGTTAGCCAGGGCTGCCACAACAAAGCACCACAGACCAGATGAACTGAAGGACACAGTGTGTTCTCTCACAAAGTTAGAGGCTAGAAGTCAGAAGTCGCAGGACAGGTTCCTTCTCAGGGCTGAGGAGTAATCTTTTCCTTGCGTTTCCCCAAGCTTCCGGTTGTTTCTGGCAATATTTGCTGTTCCTTTGCTTGTAGATATGTCACCCTGATCTTGCCCTTCATGTTCACATGGTGTTTCTCCCATGTGCATGTCTGTGTCCAAGTGTTTCCATGTTTTAAGAACTTTAGTCCTATTGGATTAGGGGCCTGCCCTACTCCAGTATGACCTCATGTTAACTAATTATATCTGTAATGACCCTATTTCCAAATAAGGTCCCATCTGAGGTACTGGGGGTTAGGACTTCAACATATGAATTTGGGGGGGAACAATTAGACCCATAAGAGTATCTCTGTCATGGCTCAAGGCTGCCCTTGAGGGCTCTGCAGGTAGGACATGCACCTCCATCCTCTCAGGAACTCAAGTGGGGCATTAACAGCACAGAAGGACCCTTCATCCTCCCCAAAATGATTCATCTCTTGTGAACTTTGAAGGGCAGATTTTCATGCTGTGATGGACACAGGAGACTTCATGTTCTGCTTTTTAAGAAGGGACTCCCTCACTATGCCCATCATCCTAAGTAGATGCCCAGCTGGTTCCAGACGAATCAAACCAGGGTGCCCAGTTGTTATGAGTTATATGAATCAGCAGCTGTCAGTAATCCCTAAACGTCTAGGCTCCAGCCCTGACTTCACCAGAGTGAGCAAATCTCCACCAAGTGGACAAAGGTGGTCTTGGTAGGTTCCAAGCCAGGCCATAAGTGAGAAAAGAGCCCATTTCTTCAGTGGGTGGGCTGAGTGCACCCACTTTCCTGCAGAGACCACAGGACGCCATGCTTATCTGCTTCTCTCCTCTCGCCACAGGGCCTGGGTGTCTGTAGCACAGCCTAGCTCAGCTCCGCTGGGAACACTGCATCCTAAGAGCCCATTTGAACTCCCCCATGTGCCTCAATGGACTGACCTGGAGGAAGCAGTGTGAGGGGCCCCTGCTCTCTCTGCCCCGGGCTCTCTGACCCTCAGTGGCACAGCCCAGCCCTGATGCCCATCCATCCTCACCTGCACATTCAGGCCTCCTCTCTGCCCTTGGTGGACTATGACAGGACACAAACCGACTGTGAGCTGTGTGCAGATCATGCTGACAGTCTCTGCAGAACTAGGCACCTCCTTCCAGAATGATGAGGTCAAAGTGGGGTCAGCTCTAGGGAGACAACAAGGTGAGATTCCTTGCAGCACAGTGTGGACAAGAAAAAGAGGTTTTGTCATAGTCTTGCTGGGACACATCCCAAGGATGTCTCTGAGAACCAGGACTATGACCCTGGGCCTGATTGCCCACTGACCAGAATGGCAAGAGTTGGGAGGACGTGCTCCCTTTTGACCTGTCCACAGGACAGGGCCATGTGTGGGCTATGTGTGTGTGTTTACATGTGCATGTATGTACTTGTGTGCATGTGTGTACATATGGGTACATGTGCAGGCATGGTGCCAATGTCAAATGTCCCAATCCCAAAACTTTTCCATTTTACTCCCTTCCTTTATCTCTGGTAGTTTTATTCTATAAGAATAAGGATGGGGATAATGATAGCAATAGCAGGAGGAAGAACAAACATTCACATATGCTTAATACAGACCAAGTACAATTTGTGTCTTTTAAGTCCTTAATACCAATCATTATATGAGCCACGCATTTTTATCACCCCATCTTACAGATGGTGAACCTGTGACACAGATTTTGACAGATGGGGAAGCTGAGGCAGAGAGAATGAGGAACTTGCATGAGGTCAGAACTAGAAAGTGGACGACCCAGCAACTGAAGTCTTCTGGCCCCAGAGACCCTGTTCTTAACCTTCATCCTGGGGCCTCTCATTGTGCTTAAGGTAAGACATTGGCACCTCCTTAAGACTGTGTAAAGTTCTCACTCCTTTTTAAAAGCAAGTAACTTATAGTGGGACTTTATAGTGTGGCAGAAGTTCTTTAGAACAGCAAAGTCTACTAGAAATATAATTTGAACCATGAATGTAATGTAAAATCTTCCAGTAGCCACATTAAGAAAGTGAAAAGAAATTACTAGAATTAACTTTTATAATATATTTTGTTTAACTGAGTTTATCTGATGTATCATCATTTCAATATGGAATCAATCTAAAAATATTTTTCATTTTATTTTTCTACTAAGCCTTTGAGTATGGTGTGCATTTTACACCTACTACACATTCTTAATTCTGACTACTCACATTTCAAAGGCTCAGCAGATACTTGTGGTTTGTGGCCTCCACATTGGACAGAGCAGGTCTAGGAGGATGATGTTCCATTGGGTCACAGACCCTGCAGAATATACTTACACCACCTGGGGCGACGAAGAGTCATGACCCGGAGGGCCTCACTAGGCAGGAATGCCTGCCCCACTTTCCACCAAAACCAGGATTATTGCAAACACTAAGAAACAAGAAATTTTTATTATGTGTTTCATATTTCTCCCATTCTCAAAAAAAATTAATATAACTATAATTTTAAAGATGAATCTGAGCCATCAAAGGCATTTTTACTATTGATAACAACATTCCTTGTGAATTTTTCTTAATGTTGATCCAGGGATCATTTCACTGGGAAGATCCTTTCGATAAACCCAATGACAAGTCACAAAGTTATTCGTATATCTAAATCTAGAAGAAAGGAGGCCTCTCATGAGAAATATTTAATTGAAGTTGGGTGTGTTGCTATTCACCACAGAGGGATGTTTTCCGTAACCCAAAAGCATGGATCATTTTTACAAAGGTCAGTCTTCCCCGTGTGATCCTAGCAAGTTTCATCCAGCAGTGTTTCAGGACACACAAGCAAAGGTGTCAGACAGGCCAGCACAAGAGGACAGCAGAGCCCCAGGGGGAGACTCTGAGGTGCTCAGTGAGTCCAGGAGTGGGAGCGTCGGGTGGAAAGTGCATGAAGAAACTGAGTGTGACACACTCAGCTGAGGACAGCAGTAGGAGTATGGGTGGCATGTGACCCTCCTCTTGTCTCATTTATCTCTTTAGACCAAACTCCAAGGAGTCAGTGCATGGAGGATCCTGTCTGCACACGTGACCATCACAGGGCTTCACACGCCATTTCTGTTCACCATGCACCAGCATTTGTGAGTGAATCAGCTTCATCGTATCCTCAGTGCTCACAGGTTTGAAAACCAATACATTGTTTAGATGTTTAGGTGAAAAACACTTTCTTGCCAATCATGTTTATTAACATTAAAAGGCTTCACTCAACAGTCTTGACCATGTTCGAAATAAATTCCTAATCATAACTTCTCAGGAGACAAGCCTGGCACCAGGAGTATGACCAGGCATCTGAATGTCCCCAATGTCACAGTTGACACAGGCTCCTTTGTTATCTGCCATGGAAGGAGCACAAAGAGCGCCCCCACCTCTGTCCACGGAACTCAGGGAGGATAGTGCACCTGAATAAAGAAGAGAGGGTGGTGACAAGAGGGGCTGGGAGGCCTGGGGTGAGGGAGGGACGAGGAGCTGGGCACAGGGCAGGAGGCAGGGCAAGGAGGGGCTGAAAGGTCAGCCTCTGAGGTGTCTCCTGGATGGAATCCTGACTCAACTCACTGTTAAGTCGAGATTTTAGGGGACTTCAGGAACATCGCTCAACCTCCAGATGTTGGTTTCCCCATTAGTAGACTGGAAGAGAGATTGCACCTCAAGCATAGTGCTGCTGTAGGATTATTATGAATACATGGATGAGGTGGTGCATGAAAAACACTCACCAAAGGGTCTGGCATATACTAACGACTCAAATGTCATTCTGTATAAACTAGTGATAGATGTAAAGTGGCATTTGTCCTGTGGGCACCAGGGGACACTGTAGGCCTTGGTTTGGGGACCCTGATAACCCCAGGTCCTCTGGTAGTGCTCAAGTGCACAGGGTATGACTGATGCTTCTTTTAAGGCCTTGTCTATTGGGTGGAATCCACTCTCCACTCCTGACACCAACCTGACTCTTCTGACATTAGGAAATTACCAAAACGGGGCCTCAGGCTCAGGGCTCAGACAAGAGCTCAGACAGACACTTTAGAGAATGGTAAGCAGATTTGCATCCACTGCTCCTCCCTCTTGAGCTGCAAGAAGAGAGGATGAGATGGGAGCTTGGAGAGTCCAGGCCCTGCCAGGTGTGGAATATACTAAAAGGCATATGTACTTCACAGGGCCTGGTTTTTCAAAGCCTTGCAGTTTCAAATATTGACCTCGCAAGGACAGGAAATTTTCCTCAGGCTATAAGTCTCTGTTGCAAGATAAGAATTGTGGCACAGCAGGTTGCTGGCTCAAAGACTAGTTACTGATTGTTATGTAAAGATACTGAGAAATTGCTATATGAAGGAATGTTTGCTAAGATCAGGCTTGTGTTGATAAGACCACTTAATTGTCTACTGGAATGTCATCTGACTTGTTTCACTGATAGTTACCAGCCTATATTGTTAAACTATAACCCCACCTTTGTTCTCTTCCTGTAACTTCCTGGTCTGGAGAATAAATGCAGGAAGAGAACCCCAATCTGGCATTAATTTCCCAAGGAAGGGATCCCTCTCGCTTGAGGGTTCTGGCGGGAAGTTAGCCACTTTGGGGCTTCTCACTGCTCAGTAGAGATGGGCTTTGAGTAATCCTTTGCGTCTCCATCACCCAGGGGAAGTGGGGTGACAAATCTGTGGGGGGCAAAGCAACACAAAGCAACAGCTGGGAAGTTTCAGGGTAAAGCTCTTGGAAGTACCTTTCACCACAGGCTGGTATCCCTTCTTCTTCATGCCCCTCATTTTCTCCACAGGTCACGGTGTTCCAGAGCATTCAGGGGAACCGCCCCAGCCCCCAGTTATATGCCCCAAGCACAGGTCCAAGGGCCGGTCTTTCAAGGTCTCCCGAACTCTCAGCGTCACTGATGACATTTCATGTGTCCAGGTCTCCAGGCTTTGCTGGAGCTGACTCAGCCCCACCTGCATGTACTTCCCCAGGAGCCTTGGCCATGCTCACCTGCACCTGAGCACTGAGCACAGCACTTGCACCAATCACAGGGGTCAACAGAGACCAGAGAAGACCCCTCAGTATATAATGAGGGTTAACAGTGACAGAAGGCACAGCAAGGGGCACAGGACTCCCAATGGCTTCTCAGACTCTCGCTCTGGGGCTGACAGATGCTTCACCATGTCCACCATGCAGTGAGAGGACAAGTCTGAGCATCACTGTGGGTAAAGCCACACACTGAATGGCCAGGACAGGAAGCCACAGTGACAGAGACAAAGGGAAGTGTGATCCAAACCTCCTCCCTCCCCTCTTCCTCCTCAGGACTCAGGGTGAGCAGCCCCATGTCCTGCTCCAGGACCTGAACATGTGACTCTGCTCCTTGAAAACCCTGTTGTCCTGCAGCTCCACCTTGGGGACACTCCTAGGCAGAGGCAAATGTGGGTCATCACTGAAGTTATTTTGACAACACAACATTCCATTTCCTTGACACCTGCCTGTGGGGATGATGCTGAGAAGACCAGACCAGCCCAGGCAGGAAACAACCCTGAGAGAGTGGCCTGGCCTAGATGACCATGTCCCCAGAGTCCCATCAGGACCTGTGCTCCATTGTGGGGCTCTGCTCAGGAAAAATAAATGGATCTCAGGGTTCTCAGGGGATGACCCTGGAATCAGCTGCAGCAAGTATGATGACTGTGTCACTGTCGAGTATGAGTAGGATCCTGTCAGGACTGAGGATCTGGCAGGAAACATTCATCTCTCAGGGGCACAACAGGTGCCATGAGCCCAGGGCTGAGTGCAGATCAGTGTCCAGTGGGACATGGTTGCATGCTCGGAGGCCGTGGGCAGGACGGACGTGGAGCGCAGCATGGTATCCTCTCGCTGCAGTGGATTCTCAGCTCGTGATGCAGGGATGGCCCCAGCTCCTGCCCCCAGGACTTTCCTAGGACCTGGCTGGGCCCATGTCCACTGGTGACAGCATCAGAGTATGGGGGGTGGGGGAGGCTGAGGAGAAATCTGTGTTTTTTCAGCTTAGTCTTAGGCCTGGGTATGGCCCACCTTGAATACATTTGTGGAGTGGAACACAGGCTTAACAGACATGCTGATTTTCTGCCCAGATTTTCTGGAAAATAAAACAACAGGAACCTTTCACATGTACCCACATTAACCAAGTCAACATGGAGCAGCCACACTGTCCAAAGCAGCCCTGACCCTGGTCACAGGGGATTGATGCAGGGCTGAGCACTGACCCTAGCAGGGTCAGGTGGATCCTGCCTAGTGATTTCAGGAACCCAGAACATCAGACTTGTTTTCCTGGTGACTGAGGTCTGAGATGGAAATTTCAGCAGCTGCCATGGTCAGGATGACTCCCACGTGGGCAAGAGGGACACGGTGGCTGGTCTCCTGGGAGGAGAGTGGACAGGGGTGCAGGAGGAGCAGGAGAGAGATTTACATCAGAGCTCCATCCTGCAGGGACATCTGTCAGCCCAGGAACACCTCCATTTTCACTGTCCAGGTGAAGGTCATTTTTATCAAGTATTTAGAGTAAGTTTTTCCCAAATGAACTCTCCAGCAGGTCCTTCTCAATGGGCAGATCCCTCCAATGCCATTGAGAGGACAGGAGTGGGAGGACTGTAGGAAATGCATCCAAACCCCTAGTGTGGCGCACACCACGTCCCTGCCCCCTGGGCCTCTGGTGCTTATAAGTTAGAAGAAAGTTGGTAGCAGCCTCCAGCACACACACACACAGACAGACAAGCTGCTATGTGATGACAGTGGATGGAAAAGGAAAACTAACAAGGACCATCGCTGTTGTGTGCAGGTGGTAACTGAAAGAAAATGAGCCGAAATGCCAGGTACCAATCAAGCTTTATTAAAGGAAAAGAATCTGCCGGGCTGCCATCAAAATGAAGGACAGCACCATGCCTGGGGGGGGGGGGAGAGCTTAAATAGACCATAGGACGCCAAGGGTTGGCTGAAGCAATCAAGGAGGGGCATTGTGAGGGAGGGCCATCGCACCCATGCGGAAGCAAAATGAGTTTCTATTTTGCAGAAGTCACGAGGCTTCTCGTAAAGGGAATGGGGGAGGGGTTGGGGCCATTTTGTCCTTGGCCTTGCCTAAAATGGTGCTGGTCACATCCAAGATGGTGCCAGTCATGTACAAGATCCATCAGGAACCAATCCAGGAGAGGGCTCCTGCTACACACCGTGGTCAGAGAGGGCCAAAGGGCCCTGTCAGAGGACATTTCTCATTGTCAAGGTCACAGCAGGATCAGGGTCTCTGTAAGAAAACATCACCAGCTCTCACCATGTCAAAGTGACTAAGAATGATGTGGAGGAAAAGTCTCACTTCCTGGTTCTTCCACACATGCAGCCGTTGACTTTACAGACTGTCAGGCGATCCTGAGACCAGGAAGAAAAATTTATATCAGGAGTACTGTGCAGCTTCTGCCTTAGCAGAGTCCTCCAAAATGGAATTTGTATGATGTCATTGTTACAGCTGGAAAATTTCTTGGGTCTGATATCCTATTGTACAGTTTCATCCAGGGAACAGAAGAAAGAGGTCACGAGACCTGCCCAAAGAGGCCAGATGGAGGTGACGTCACCTGAAGTGTGAAGGGGAGGCCAGAAATTCTGGGCCCCACATGAAAGTGTGTTGAGGAGGTGACCTTTCCTCTCCGGCTCATTCTGCCTCTTTCTTTCTCTGTCTCTCTCACTCTCTCTTTTTCTAGAACCATCTTGATTTCTCCATTAGTCACATTCTCTGAAATTCTTCGAGTAAATCTGTAACCTTTGCAATGTTTCCTTTTTCATACAGTCTTTCCTGTGTATGTGTATGTGTGCATGTGTGTGGGTTAGTGTGAGTGTGTGTGTGTGTATGTGAGTGTGCATGTGTGTGTAAAGAGGATGACTGAGGGGACTCGCCACACCAGTGATGCCCAGGGCAAGGCTGGGGTGCATGCACCTGTGTTGGGGCAGTCCTTTCTCACTCAGCTCCAGAGAGAGCCTGGGAACCTGCCCGAGGCCCTGAGGACAGGGCCCACTTTTACACCCTCACAGAAGCCCAGCCCAGCTCTGCTCAGCAGGGAGGAAGGAAGTAGATTTGCAGGAAGAGACTCCCTTCCTCAGGACAAGAGAGGCTGCAGCCCCTCCCCAGCTGTGGGCTCAGAGGCAGAGCTCTGAGGCGTCTCCACCATGGCCTGGACCCCTCCCCTGCTCACCATCCTCACTCTCTGCACAGGTGCTGCCTCCCAGGGCTCAGCCCGGTGCCGGCCTTCAGCTCAGCACAGGGGCTGCTGCAGGGTGTGGGACCCCTGGCAATGAGACCCCCAGCCTCAGACTCCCCTCTCCTCCTGTCTCCTGCAGCCTCCATGGCCTCCTCTCAGCTGATTCTGCCACCTTCAGGGTAAGTGGCCCCAGGTGGGATGGCCAGGATCACCTGCCAGGGAGACATTATAGAAGAATATGCTGTGCACTGGTACCAGCAGAAGCCAGGCCAGGCCCCTGTGCTGGTCATCTACAGTGATAGTGACCAGTCCTCAGGGATCCCTGACCGATTCTCTGGCTCTAAATCTGGGAACACAGCCACCCTATCAGTGGGCCCCAGGCTGAGGAAGAGGCTGACTATCACTGTCAGGTGTGGGATATTGGCAGTGATGAGCTAACAGTGACACAGGCAAACAATGAAGTGAGACACAAACCCCTTCCCATCTGTGTCACACTATTCCTGTAGCCCCAGGAGGTCTGTAGACACAGCCATGAGCAGGTTGGCCCAGAACACCCAGATCTGAAACCCCAGGCTGCCATTTCCTCCCAACACTCCAGGAGGCTCTGCAGAGGGGATGGCAGAGGTGGTTAACGGATGGCAGGATGGACCAGGTTGTCCTGCTATTTACTTGGCCAGGATGTGAGTTGTGGATAGAGAGCCTGAGTAGAAGGACAGTCAGAAGAAGACGTCCATGTAGGCATAAGCAACCCAAAGGGACAAGGGGAGAGTCTCAGTTTTCAGTTCAATGCAATCATCGTTGTGGCTCCTGGAAGAAACATTTTCTTTTTGCAACTAAGACCTCTAGACCGGCAGAGCACAAGGTCCTAGGGAGAGGATGCACACATTGTGCTGGTGGATGACTTCAGCTAATAGTGAGTGGAGTCACTGCCATTTTCACCCTTGATTCCTGGACCTATGAGTGCTGGCTACAGGAGAAACAGCACCATATACTGAGCACAGATTTAGAACATATGCTGCATTCCCAGAAGATATTGCTCCAACTCTACAGGTATTTGCCACCTAGCAAATAACCTAGCGGTAACAGTCTGCAGCAGCTGTTATACCATTCTCCCAAGCCAGGTGCTAAACAGTGTTGGGGAAGGTGGAGCTATTGATTCCATGAATACGGTCCATTGTTTCCCTTTCTTTCCTATGAAATTAGTTACTTGCTCAGACACCCCACATGGATTATCTTAATCGTGGAGTTGTCCTGTAGTCCACGGATAATAGCTTTGGCAAAAGCATTACAGTCAAAGAAAGCACACCCCTACATAGAGTAAATGTCTATTTCAGTAAGAACAAAAAGGTATCCCCTCCATGATGCAAAGGGTCTAATATAATTAATCTCAACCTGGTACGTGGATGTTTCCCACAGAGGATGGTATCACTTATGGAATTCAATATTTGTCTATCCAGTTGGCAGATGGTCACTCAACAATGACTGTAGTCAGATCAGTTTTAGTGAGTGAAAACCAATTTTTATGAGCCCACCAATAACCGCCAACCTACCACCATGGGAACTTTGTTACTGAGACCCTTGGACAGTAGCAGCAGTGGCTGGAGTAGGAGGCTGATGGTATCTACAGAACAAGTCTTCCCATACCTCTGGCCATCTCTCTTTCTAGGCAAAATGAAACAGAAATCTGCTTTAAGGTTTGTATCCCTCTGAGAATTTTCCTCCACGACTGCTGTTCAGGTAGGTACCAGAATAGATAGGGCTGTAGTGCTAAAACTGACCATTGTTGGCAGTGGTTGCATATCAGACAGAAACCTGGGCCTGAGTTGCATATCAGACAGTAAACTGGGCCTGAGTGCTTCCCTCGTCAGTCAGCTGCTCATAGAGATCTATTCATGAGGTCATGGGTGTGGGCAGACAGAGAAGACAATGTAGCAGGAGTTTGGTTCACGACTATTTGGGCCACCTCTTCATGACACTTAATTATACCTTGTGATCTGGTCAATCAGATCTTATACATAGAACTTCACTTGATAATGGACAGCTGCTGTGAATGTCCAACCTTATGACTGATGAGTCAGAGAATACCCAGTCATAAAGGCAGCTCAGGCCACATGGTAAATTAAATGTCCCATAGTCAAGCAGACAGCCTCTACTAAGACCCAGTGGCATTTGTAGTCTTTCTAGAAGTGGATATCTGTGCTCGTAAATATCAAACAAGAATTGGTAGGCTACCCATCTGTTTCAGTTCTAGTATCACCGTGATCAGCTAGACAAGACAATGTTCACTGCCAAATTCTTCTGATTACATTTTGGGCTCAGCTGTATATTTAAAATAATGGCATAATATGTTTGTAGCATGAGGCAGAGAATTGACCCATGACAATTCCTCCTTAAACATCAACCTTAAGTGATCATCAAAGTCACAAGAATGACCTGATCTGTCATGAGTTCACTCAGTGTTGGAGGCAGGGATGGTCCCTGCTCCTGGGCTCCTCTTCCAGTGCTCTCTGTACTCAACACCATGGAGGGCACAGCCCCAGGGCTCAGAGTCCCCAGAGCTAATAATGGACAAAGGTAGAGTTGAGTCTTGAGAATGCAGAATCTGGCTCCACTTTCCTAACTCCATGTTCCTTCTAGAACACGGGGTCTGGGTCAGCACCAAAGACAGGACTCTGTACCCCACAGGAATTGCAGATCCTTCCTGAGTTCACCGGGGGCAGAGCAGAGAAGGGACAGAGACCAGAACAGAGGCTGAACTAGTGAGAACCAACACAGGTCAAATCGGTGGCAGGACCCTCTGTGGAAGCCCTGAGGTTCAGACAGGGTTCACTTGGGCTCAGGAAGAGGAGTTTGGAGGACTAACAGTGTGGACTAAGGGGAGTCCCCTCTCCTCTCTGCTTCTCTTGAGACCTGTCTCCTTTCAAGCTGTTAAAATGCCCAGTCAGGTGGCTTGAGAGCTGTTCTGATATACCTACCTGGGCAGACTCTTCCACTGGGGGATATCAGGGACTAGGAGAGCCCTGTCCAGCTGTGGGGTCCCCAGGGGCCAAGCTCTAGGTATCGCCACCATGGCTTAGATGCCCCTCCTGCTCCCACTCCTCATTCTCTGCACAGAGGCTGAGAATGAGGCACTCAAGCACTTCCCAAAGGCTCAGTGCTCACAGGACCCTGAGTTGGGCAGGCCCAAACCCTAGCATAGTCCATGCACAATCTCAAGTTTGGGAACCCCCGGGAATGGCTCCCTCATCCTGAAGCCCCCTCTCCTGTCCTCTACTCAATTATAAGTTCTGTTCATCTCCCATGAACTGACATGGGTGTCCTCGGAGTCAGTGGCCTTAGAATGGACAGCCACAATCACCTGCTCTAGAGATAACCCAGGGGATGATTATTCTCACTGCACCAGCCACACCCAATTCTCTGGCTCTATTTCAGGCAACACAGTCAAAATGATCACTGGGGATCCAGGCAGGGATGAGGCTGACTATTACTGTCCTCCCTATTATGGCGATGCAGGCAGCTGACAGTGACACATATACATGGAGACACGGGACAGGAACCTGTATGTCCCTGCCCCACTCTGACTCTTACCTGTCCCCTGAGCACTGTAGGTCAGACCTTAGAATCAGGTCTCCTCTCTGGTCCTGGTCTGGCCCCTCTTGGGCTGGGAGACTCTGAGTGGCTTCTCCGTCCTCCTAGGACCTCCGCATGCCTATTGTAGTCTGGGCAAGGTGAGCTGTTCACAGCTATGAAAACTATTGTCAGGTTTGGAGAAAGCACAAATGGCTTAGGAATTCATAATAAATCACGTGGCTTCAGATATGATCACACATCACATAGGAGAGGAGAGAGCTGGCTCAGGTGGCACAGTCCTGCTGAAATTCCTCTTCTCTTTGGGGAGAACCAGCCCAGATGGAGCCTCAGGGTCTGTCTCTCATATGGTTTGCTGAATGAGGCAACCCCCACATCCTAATGAGCTTCTTGAGGCCTGGTGAGCACTAGAGACAAAACCCTTGCCTACCCAGGGCCCTTCCTGTCCTGACATTTCACAAAAACTGCAGGGGAAGTATAGACACCACATTGGGTCTCACCTGGGAACTTTCTCCAGGGCACCTTTCATCCCGCCTCCCCTAAACACCAAAGAAGAGGAAAGCAGTCACTGACGACAGCCCTACCCAGTGACACACATAATTCAGCAGATCTAGTGACAGAATAGAAAGTTGAAGGAACTGTCCCTAAAAACGGAATTTCAGCTCTGAATATCACCTACCCCACCCCCCACCTCACGCAGGTGCACCTTGTAAATTTGAATCACGATGGTTACAGCTGAATGAGGATAACAGGTTTTCACATTTTCTTCAGTCTTCACCCTTGGTCATTATTGTAGTCAATTTAGTGTTGCTATAACAGAACACTGGAGGCTCAGTAAACTGTAATGAACAGAGGTTTATTTGGCTCATGATTCTGGTCGCTGGAAAGTTCAAAAACGAGCAGCTGCATCTGGAAAGCGCCTTGGGCTATGTCCACTCACGGCAGAAAATGGAGGGGGAGCAGGTGTGCGCAAAAGAATCACATGGCAAGAGAGGAGGCAAAAAGGGAAACCGTGGAAGCCAGATGCTCTTTAACAACCCATCCTCGCTGGAACCCTCTCTAGAGGGAGAATTCACTCACCCCACAGAAGAGCATTAATCTGTTCGTGAGGGATCCACCCCATGACCCAGACACCTCCCGGTAGGCCCCACCTCTCCTCACTGCCCCATTGGCAGTAAACTCTAACTTGACTATTCATGAGAACAAACCACATCCAACCACAGCAGTCATATAACATGAACGTCTACCTATATTTTATTAGAGTTTGTGTTCTACACACATCTGATGTCTAAATTTGTGATTTTTGAAACAGCAGATGGATGCAGAAAACCGTCTCTTTAAAGACGTTTTTCACCACATGAACCAATAAACACATTTTTAGAAGGCCCTGAATTTCTAGTGATGGAGATTCTTGGATTGAAAAGAAAACTAAATTTTTGTCAAAACCACACTACAAAAGGGAATCCTGACATATTTCCCTGCTGCTTGGGCTGCAGTGAGGACAGACTCAGCAAGTCTCAGGCTCTTGGAGACCTCCCCAGAGATCTGCGTTAGGAAGTGACAGTCTTTCCTGCTCTTACAGGACAACTGCGAGAGGTGAGGGATCTGTTCCCTGATATTCTGCTCCTGAGAACTTGCTGTCCAGAGAAGAGGGAAAACTCAAGAGCCCAAGACAACCGTACTCAAGACACAAGATGTCCTCATCTGCCTGGGACAGCTCCAGCTTTGAATTTCCAGAAGGAAGAACATCCTGCCCACATGGACAGCCAGGAACAGGGAGGGAACTTCTCACAGGTACGAGCAGGACAGAGCCCACCTCATCCAGTGGGAAAGAAACCCACTGTTCTCAAGCCTGACCCACAATGACTCACACCACACCTGCCCAGGATCCCATGTGACGTCCAAGAGTATCTGTGAACCAAGACTTGTCTCTCTCAACAAACTATCTTTTCCAAGATGTGAGTAAAATTGTATAATAGGCTGCATTTGACTTCATACTGCTTTGGCTGATAGTTTTAGTAATTGACATTTAGGACTTACTAAGGCAAAAATATCAGGTAGAGAATTTATTAAAAAGGAAAAACAGAATTCCTCTATCTATACTCCAGGCTTGTCTCAGGACTGATTCTTTCGTGGGGGTAGATGAACCACACAAAAAGAGAATCCTTGACCCCTAAAAAGAATCATTGATAATTACAGATGAGTTATTATATCTAGAACTGACTTTTAGAGCTAATGGACCATGAGCTGTTTGTCAACAGAGTATTTTTTATGTGGAGGATCCCTAAGACCTAAGCAAGATTTCAAAGACTCTTCTAAAGTAATGAAATCATGAAAAGGCTGCTCTAGTTGCTTTGAATCAGAAAGTATTTTATCTTGATGTTTCTGATCAGCCCCAAAAAGTGCAAGGACCTGGCCACCACCGAGGTGCCTGACCCACCTCATGTGCAGGTCGGCAGCACCACCCACAGGCATCTGGGAGAACTGACAAGGAGAAGCTGTCTCCATCACAGCCCAGAAAATTTGGCTGAAGATTTTCCCACACCCCCTCCCCCAGCCCCGCCTGGTTCCAGTAACTCAGAAGAGGTGATTATTTAGGACCTGGACATCTCTGACCCTGTGCTTCTCTCTTTCTCCTCAGGAAACCTGGGGGACATAAATCACCTTCTCAGCCCCTTCTCTTCTCTGTCCAGAGCACCCACCACCCTTTGTGTCTCCCCAGATCAGCAAGTCTTGGGACATTAGGGAAAGCAGGGATCAGTCACCCATAGGAGTCCCAATCAGGGGGGCCAAAGCAGCCCACACCCCCACACAGCTGCATGAAGGGCACAGGGAAGGTGACTAGAAGGACAACAACCACTCCACCCAGTGCCTTCAGCACCAGATATGTCAGGGAAGGGCCAGGGGGCGGGTCTGAGCCCACCTGCGTCCACCGTGCACCTGCCCAGCAGCACCGTCCTAGAGGCCACAGCATGTGCCAAGTGCTGCCAAGATCACCTGATTTATTACCTGGAAATTCACCCTCCCCTCACATCACAATATATCATTAAGGACCCAAATACTTCACTTACAAAAAAAGTCACATCTGCCTTGAACTCATTTGAATCCCGGGTCCCTTTATGTTTGTCACTGCTCTTTCAGATCCTTGAAAACACCACGTCTCTCCCCTACAGCACAATGACATAACTCTTCTTCCACTCCCTTGCTGTCACTGTCTCCTCATTCCCTCCTGAGAGCAGATCCAGAGACCACTCTTCAGAGAGGCCACCCCCACCCTCTGATGACCGAGCAGCCAGCCTGTCATCTTCTGTCTAAGTTATTCATTAATTATCTTCTGAGCACCTAACACTGCACACTTCCTTCCCTAACATTATTTATACTATTAGGTTTCTGGTGATAAATATTTCCAAAATTAGTCAGAAATATTTTTTCACTGCAAGGAAACTCATGGCAAACACACACAGGAAAAAACAGGTTGCTATTTTTCCCAAAAAATAATTAGTCTGTAGTTAGATGGTGCTTATTCTCCAGATACTCACAAATTCCATCAGGGACCCAGAATATTTTCAATTTCCTGTGTCACCTTCCTTAGGATGTTGGCTTTGCTTTCATTCTGGTTGTCTTAAGACCGCAGGATGGCTGCTGCAGCTCCAGCTGTCACACCCATATTCAAGAGGAAAGGTGCTCCACAAAACCAGTCTCTTCTTCAGCCAGAAGATCTCCAGCCAACTGACACATCCCAGGAATCAGTCCCGGGCCACACAGTCAAGCCTGTGTAAGAGGGACTTAGGAAAAGCAAGAGTCTGGTTTTAAATAAGTATAGGAATGATATACAGGTAGAAGCTGGTGAGAAATGTGTGCTGGGTCAACATGTCTCTACTCCATGACACCACCCCTGA
This sequence comes from Cynocephalus volans, assembly GCF_027409185.1. Classification (NCBI taxonomy): domain Eukaryota; kingdom Metazoa; phylum Chordata; class Mammalia; order Dermoptera; family Cynocephalidae; genus Cynocephalus; species Cynocephalus volans. The sequence goes on from NC_084461.1 coordinate 207,054,497, forward strand.
CATGGGACATTCCTGGGATCAGGGGTTGTGTCTTGTCCGTGCTGAATTCTCAGGATGGAATGTTGTCAGACCAGAATGGGTCTGAGTAAAAATTTGTTGGTTGAATGTTCTCCTGTCTCTGTCTTTGGTACAGTAGCCACCAGCCCATGTTGGCCTTATACCCACAGCTGGGAGCAGTAAGAGCCTGTATGAAAGCCCCATGTCCCCCAGTGCCAAAACATGATGTCATCTGCATGACCAGCTACCAACCCCAGAGATCTGTGCAGAAATGCCTCAGGCGGGCCCTGCCTCCTCCTCCAAATGGGCCTGTTGGTACTTTCATGAGTAAGTAATCCGGACTCCTGCTGCCTTGTCCTGAGGCAGGCTGGGGTCTCAGAGAGGAGAGAAATTCTCCCTCTACGGCCAGTAGCCCATGGATCATGGAATCAGGGACCGGAACAGAAGATTCTGAATCTATTCCTGGACCAGGGATGCCCCTGAGCCTCCAGCAGCCAGTGTGGAGCAGCCACCAGGGGGCAGAAGAGAGTCACCTGGTAAAGCCACCTGTGCAGGGCAGGGGCCTGGGCACCAGGGGGATTCTAACATGAAGAAAGGGTTAGTGACCATGGCCTGAGACTTGAAGGAAAAGTTATCAGTATTCTCCTATAATATCATCCTTGACACTGACATACAAATTCTGGCTTCCTGTCTCTCAGATCTGGCTCTTGTAAAATTTGCCTATTTCTCTGGTACGTACGTACACAGGTAATTCTTCCCTGCCCTGCCCTGCACCCCCACCCAGCCCATCCCAATCAAGTTAAAACTCTGTAACTGTCAAACCTTTCTCAAGCACCAGATGTTCCCCTTCCCTAGGACACACTGGGGATACTGAGGCACAGCACCTATGACCTGCCCCTGCAGGATCTCACTAAGGACAAAAACTTACAGCATTTGACGGATTTTTAAAAACTTGACGAACACTTCTCCAGAAAGGAATTATACTTTGGCTCTTCAGCTCAGGACCTGTGATCTGGGATAGGACACCGTACCTGTCTTAGCCTCTTACTGTCACCTGTAGAATGATTTCAGTAAATGCATTCGTCACCTCTGAGCTCTACCTGGACAGCTCAGGAGTAAGGCCAGGACACACCAGGGTGGAGATCTTGGCCCAGACTATGGAAACAGCAGGTGAAGGGGAATCCCCTGGGCTGAGTGTGGGTCTGCAGCGGATGTCCCGCCCTCTCTGGGGCCCTGGGGCTGAGCTCTGCTCTGGAAACCACAAAGCTCCTCAAGCAGCAGCCCCTGAGCTCGGGCTGATTTGCATCAGGGGCAGCTCCCTCCAGCAAGGGGATAAGACAGGCCTGGGAGGACCCTGCCCAGCCTGGGCATCAGGAAGCAGCAGCAGGGGCACCTCCACCATGGCCTGGACCCCTCTGCTCCTCAGCCTCCTCGTTCACTGCACAGGTGCTGTCCCTGGACTCCCACCCATCCCCCAGCTCCAGGGCCCTGGGACCAGCCTGGCCCTGACTCTGAGCTCAGCAGGGCCCTGCCTGGGGTGGGCAGAAGGCTCAGGACCCTGCTGCAGGATGACGGGCTGCTGGGGCTGGAACCCCCCACACTTGCTCACTGGCTTGTGTGAGCCTGAGGAGCTGCCCCTGCCAGGAGAAATGGGCGGTTTCTCATTTGCCCAAAGGCTCCATCCACAAGCCAAGCCCAAGGGCCATCGAGCTAAGATTGATGGGAGGGATCATCGTGGGGGCCCAGAGAATCCCTACAGCTGGACCAGGCTAGGCTAGGAGCAGGAGGTCTCAGTTCACACCAAAAATGCAAGGGATCGCCTTGGTAGGGTCTTTCATCTTAATGTCCTCTTCTCCTTTTCTCCCCATGCAGGGTCCGCGACCTCCTCTGTGGTGACTCAGGCACCCTCGGTGTCGGTGCCTCTGGGACAGACGGCCTCGATCACATGCTCTGGAGAAAAGCTCTCAGATAACTATGTTCACTGGTACCAGCAGAAGCCAGGCCAAGCCCCTTTGCTGGTCATCTATGAGGATAACAAACGGCCCTCAGGGATCCCAGACAGATTCTCCGGCTCCAGCTCAGGGAACACAGCCACCCTGACCATCAGCAGGGCCCAGTCTGGGGACGAGGCTGACTATTACTGTCAGCTTTGCTCACAGTGACACTGGCAGAGGGGGAAGTGAGACTCAAACCTGCCACCCAGCCTGGCCCACATGGTCTCTCCCTCCCTCCTGCCCTGGTCGCACTGAGCAGGAGAGAGCCTTCCACATGGAGTGGAAGTTTTAGGTCCCGCCCCTGCCCTCACATTCCCAAGAGATGGGGAGCAGGTTCCTGTGCATCTCCAGGCTCAGCTTATTCCACTATACCCTGAGTGGGTAATTTTGAATGTCTTTGAACTGCCAGCTCCCAAAAGACCACAGAAAATCCATTAATCCTGAAAGACTACATTCATTAGTATTAAGGTAGAATCACACTCAGAAAGTCAGTTTAGTATCTCAGTTAAGAGCCAGGTCAGTGAAGGATATTAACGAGGTTGGGGATCTGCACTGGAGTGGTTTAAGGCAGGTCTCACAAGGAAGGAGCTGACAAGAACTGGGTCATATCTGTGACCTAATAGTGCAGGGTTGGGAGGCACAGGGAGGGGAAGGTCTTGAAGTGAATCCTGATTAGTGAACTTTTATTTGAAAATCGAGCTCTTTGCCCCAGTGAGAACTATGTGCTCAGTGGAGCCAACTGTTTACCGGGATAATCGGTTTTCAGAAATCACCTGAGGTAAAGAGTGACCTTCCTTATTCTTTACACCCTCCTCTTCCTGGACAAGAATGACTAATAGTTAAGTCACATCATGTTGATACAGGTGGCCTCAGTCCTCAGAACCAATGAACATTCATTGCAGGATGAAAATGATAACAGAAGAGAGAGGAGTTAGTTAAATTCCCGGAGGGAAACTGACACACACATGACCACGTGCATGGAAGAGAGGCGTCAGGTGGCCCAGTCCTATAGGAGTCACTCCTCCTTTGGTAGAAATGACCACATGAGGGCCGAATCCGTGGCGCACTCGGGAGAGTGCGGTGCTGGGAGCGCAGCAGCAGTGCTCCCGCCACGGGTTCAGATCCTCTGTAGGGATGGCCGGTGCACTCACTGGCTGAGCACGGTGCGAGTGACACCAAGCCAAGGTTTGCAATCCCCTTACCGGTCACAAAAAGGAAAAAAAGAAAAGAAATGACCACATGAGGGTCCCCCCAAGGAGATTCTGAAGCAGGTTCAGGCGGAGGGAAAGGCGCCCCAGCTCTCATGGGTGGGCCGAGGTCCAGGAGGGATGGAAGCCTGGGCCCTGCCCTGGTCGGGCTCCTGCCCAGCAGCGTCTCAGGCTCCTCACCCCCTCTGCAGGGGCTTCTCTTGACTCATGGCAGTTGATCTTGTTATTAATTTTATGATCACCCTGCACTGAGACCTGAGGCCTTTACCATTTAAACAAGAAACTCCTTGAGAGGAGAGGGATAGAGGTTACAGCACGTCCTCAAACACCACCGCTCATCTACCCTCTAACAGAGTTGTGAGACACTCTGCACCGTCCTGCACTTTTGGAAGCCAACATCTAAAATTTGTCATCAGAAGTTTGTAAAATGTTCACATCAGTCTCTATCTTCTCTTCGAAGGTAGCTAAAGGTCGTCATGATTTGATGCCCATTCTTTTTAAAAATTCTTCTCTAATTCTACATCTTTTCTTCTCCATGAAATTTATCTCCATTCCACTTCCCTTACTGAATTTTTTATTTGTCTATTTTCATGCCTAAAAGTCTCATCCATTATCCTGTCTCTGTCATGAAGATATATATTAAATTGAAATTGTCAGGTTTTGTTTCCCGTGATTTGGGTTTAAATTATTTTTTTCCACATTGAGTTATCGTTATAATTATTTTTTTTTTCTTTTTTTTTTTTTTTTTTGTATTTAATTTTTTTTTTTTATTTTTTTTATTTTATTTTATTTTTTTTTTTTTTTTAAATTTTATTTTGTCGATATACATTGTAGCTGATTAATGCTCCCCATCACCAAAACCTCCCTCCCTTCTCCCTCCCCCCCTCCCCCCCAACCATGTCCTTTCTGTTTGTTTGTTGTATCAACTTCAAATAATTGTGGTTGTTATATCTTCTTACCCCCCCCCCGTTTGTGTGTGTATGTGTGTATGTGTGTGTGTGAATTTATATATTAATTTTTAGCTCCCACCAATAAGTGAGAACATGTGGTATTTCTCTTTCTGTGCCTGACTTGTTTCACTTAATATAATTCTCTCGAGGTCCATCCAAGTTGTTGCAAATGGCAGTATTTCATTCGTTTTTATAGCTGAGTAGTATTCCATTGTGTAAATGTACCACATTTTCCGTATCCACTCATCTGATGATGGGCATTTGGGCTGGTTCCAACTCTTGGCTATTGTAAAGAGTGCTGCGATGAACATTGGGGAACAGGTATACCTTCGACTTGATGATTTCCATTCCTCTGGGTATATTCCCAACAGTGGGATGGCTGGGTCGTATGGTAGATCTATTTGCAATTGTTTAAGGAACCTCCATACCATTTTCCATAGAGGCTGCACCATTTTGCAGTCCCACCAACAATGTATGAGAGTTCCTTTTTCTCCGCAGCCTCGCCAGCATTTATCGTTCATAGTCTTTTGGATTTTAGCCATCCTAACTGGGGTTAGATGGTATCTCAATGTGGTTTTGATTTGCATTTCCCGGATGCTGAGTGATGTTGAGCATTTTTTCATATGTCTGTTGGCCATTTGGATATCTTCCTTAGAGAAATGCCTACTTAGCTCTTTTGCCCATTTTTTAATTGGGTTGCTTGTTTTCTTCTTGTAAAGTTGTTTGAGTTCCTTATATATTCTGGATATTAATCCTTTGTCAGATGTATATTTTGCAAATATTTTCTCCCACTCTGTTGGTTGTCTTTTAACTCTTTTAATTGTTTCTTTTGCTGTGCAGAAGCTTTTTAGTTTGATATAATCCCATTTGTTTATTTTTCCTTTGGTTGCCCGTGCTTTTGGGGTCGTATTCATGAAGTCTGTGCCCAGTCCTATTTCCTGAAGTGTTTCCCCTATGTTTTCTTTAAGAAGTTTTATTGTCTCAGGGTGTATATTTAAATCCTTAATCCATTTTGAGTTGATTTTAGTATATGGTGAGAGGTATGGATCTAGTTTCATTCTCCTGCATAACGATATCCAGTTATCCCAGCACCACTTGCTGAAGAGGGAGTCCCTTCCCCAGTGAATAGGCTTGGTGCCTTTGTCAAAGATCAGATGGCAGTAAGTGTGAGGGTTGATTTCTGGATTCTCTATTCTATTCCATTGGTCAGTGTGTCTGTTTTTATGCCAGTACCATACTGTTTTGGTTATTATAGCTTTGTAGTATAGCTTAAAGTCAGGTAGTGTTATGCCTCCAGCTTTATTTTTTTTGCTGAGCATTGCTTTGGCTATTCGTGGTCTTTTATTGTTCCATATAAATGTCTGAATAGTTTTTTCCATTTCTGAGAAAAATGTCTTTGGAATTTTGATGGGGATTGCATTGAATTTGTATATCACTTTGGGTAGTATGGACATTTTCACTATGTTGATTCTTCCAATCCAAGAGCATGGGATATCTTTCCATCTTCTTGTATCCTCTCTAATTTCTCTCAGCAGTGGTTTGTAGTTCTCATTATAGAGATTTTTCACCTCCTTGGTTAACTCAATTCCTAAGTATTTTATTTTTTTGGTGGCTATTGTAAATGGGCAGGCTTTCTTGATTTCTCCTTCTGCATGTTCACTATTGGAGAAAAGAAATGCTACTGATTTTTGTGTGTTGATTTTGTATCCTGCTACTGTGCTGAAATCATTTATCAATTCCAACAGTTTTTTTTGTAGAGGTTTTAGGCTGTTCGATATATAGGATCATGTCATCTGCAAACAGGGACAGTTTGACTTCATCTTTTCCAATCTGGATGCCCTTTATTTCCTTCTCTTCTCTGATTGCTCTGGCTAGTACTTCCAACACTATGTTGAATAGGAGTGGTGAGAGTGGGCATCCTTGTCTAGTGCCTGTTCTTAAAGGAAAAGCTTTCAGCTTTTCCCCATTCAGGATGATATTGGCAGTGGGTTTGGCATATATGGCTTTAATTATGTTGAGATACTTTCCCTCTATACCTAACTTATAGAGGGTCTTTGTCATGAATGAGTGCTGAACTTTATCAAATGCTTTTTCAGCATCTATAGAGATGATCATATGGTCCTTGTGTTTGAGTTTATTAATATGGTGTATCACATTTATTGATTTGCGTATGTTGAACCAACCTTGCATCCCTGGGATGAATCCCACTTGATCGTGATGAATAATTTTTCGTATGTATTGCTGTATTCTGTTTGCTAATATTTTAGTGAGGATTTTTGCATCTATATTCATCAAGGATATCGGCCTGTAGTTTTCTTTTTTGGTTATATCTTTACCTGGTTTTGGTATCAGGATGATGTTTGCTTCATAGAATGAGTTTGGGAGATTTGCGTCCGTTTCAATCTTTTGGAATAGTTTGTAAAGAATCGGTGTCAATTCCTCTTTGAATGTTTGGTAAAATTCTGCTGTGAATCCATCTGGTCCTGGGCTTTTCTTTGTTGGGAGCCTTCTGATAACAGCTTCAATCTCCTTTATTGTTATTGGTCTGTTCAAATTTTCTACGTCTTCACGGTTCAGTTTTGGGAGCTTGTGTGTGTCCAGAAATTTATCCATTTCCTCCAGATTTTCAAATTTGTTGGCGTATAGTTGTTTATAGTAGTCTCGAATGATTCCTTGTATTTCAGATGAATCAGTTGTAATATCGCCTTTTTCATTTCTAATTTTTGTTATTTGAGTCTTCTCTCTTCTTTTTTTTGTTAGCCATGCTAATGGTTTGTCAATTTTATTTATCTTTTCAAAAAACCAACTTTTTGATTCGTTGATCTTTTGAATTGTTTTTTGGTTTTCAATTTCATTCAGTTCTGCTCTGATCTTAATGATTTCTTTCCGTCTGCTAACTTTAGGATTGGATTGTTCTTGTTTTTCTAGTTCTTTAAGGTGAAGTGTTAGGTTGTTCACTTGCCATCTTTCCATTCTTCTGAAGTGAGCATTTAATGCAATAAATTTTCCCCTCAATACTGCTTTTGCAGTATCCCACAGGTTTTGGTATGATGTATCATTGTTTTCATTAGTTTCAATAAACTTTTTGATTTCCTGCTTGATTTCTTCTTGGACCCATATGTCATTAAGTAGAATGCTGTTTAATTTCCATGTGTTTGTATAGTTTCCAGAGTTTCGTTTGTTATTAATTTCTAGTTTTAATCCATTGTGGTCTGAGAAGATACATGGGATAATTCCAATTTTTTTGAATTTATTGAGACTTGATTTGTGACCTAATATGTGATCTATCCTGGAGAATGATCCATGTGCTGATGAGAAGAATGAATATTCTGAGGTTGTTGGGTGGAATGTTCTGTAGATATCTGCCAATTCCAATTGGTCTAGAGTCTTGTTTAGATCTTGTGTTTCTCTACTGATTCTTTGCCTAGATGATCTGTCTAATATTGACAGTGGAGTGTTCAGGTCCCCTGCTATTATGGTATTAGTGTCTATTTCCTTCTTTAGGTCTAATAGAGTTTCTTTTATAAATCTGGCTGCTCCAACATTGGGTGCGTACATATTTATGATTGTTATGTCTTCTTGATGGATCAGTCCTTTTATCATTAAGTAGTGTCCCTCATTGTCTCTTTTTATGGTTTTTAGTTTAAAGTCTATTTTGTCAGATATAAGAATAGCCACTCCAGCTCGTTTTTCTTTTCTGTTTGCATGGTAAATCTTTTTCCATCCTTTCACTCTTAGTCTGTGTGAATCTTTATGGGTGAGGTGGGTCTCTTGTAGGCAGCATATAGTTGGGTCCTGCTTTTTGATCCAGTCAGCCAGTCTGTGTCTTTTAATTGGGGAATTTAAGCCTTTAACATTAAGAGTTGTTATTGAAAGGTGTTGATTTATTCTTAGCATTTTATTGGTTGTTTGGTTGTCTTAGGTGTCTTTTGTTCCTTGCTTTCTGATTTACTGTTTGGTTTCTTTGTTTGTTGGTTCCTTAGGTTGTAGATAGTGTTTTTGTTAGCTTGTTTTCTCTTCATGAATGCCATTTTTATTGTACTAGCGGGTTTAGATTTTTCTTAGGTTTTTATGGCAGTGGTAGTTATTTTTCAGGAACCAAACCCAGTACTCCCTTGAGGATTTCTTGTAAGGGTGGTCTTGTGGTAGTGAACTCCCGCAGTTTTTGTTTGTCTGAGAAATATACTATTTGCCCCTCATTTCGGAAGGATAGCCTTGCAGGGTAGAGTATTCTTGGCTGGCAATCTTTGTCTTTTAGTATTTTGAAAATATCATCCCATTCCTTTCTAGCTTTTAGGGTTTGTGATGAAAAGTCTGATGTTAACCTGATTGGGGCTCCCTTATAGGTGATTTGACGCTTCTCTCTTGCAGCTTTTAAGATTCTCTCTTTGTCTCTGAGTTTTGCCAATTTGACTATGACATGTCTTGGAGAAGGCCTTTTTGGGTTGAATACGTTTGGAGATCGTTGAGCTTCCTGGATCTGAAGATCTGTGATTTTTCCTATACCTGGGAAGTTTTCTGCCACTATTTTGTTGAATATGTTTTCAATGGAATCTCCATTTTCCTCCCCTTCTGGAATACCCATGACTCGGATATTTGAGCGCTTGAGGTTGTCTGATATCTCTCTCAGATTTTCTTCCATGTCCTTGATTCTTTTTTCTTTCTTTTTGTCTGCTTGTGTTATTTCAAACAGCCCATCTTCAAGTTCAGAGGTTCTCTCTTCAACTTCGACAAGCCTGCTGGTTAAACTCTCCGTTGTGTTTTTTATTTCGCTGAATAACTTCTTCAGTTCAGCAAGTTCTGCTACATTTTTTTTCAGGACATTGATTTCCTTGTATATTTCCTCTTTCAGATCCTGTATACTTTTCCTCATTTCATCATGATGTCTAGCTGAGTTTTCTTGTATCTCATTCAGTTTCCTTAGAATTATCACTCGAAATTCCTTGTCAGTTATTTCAAGGGCTTCTTGTTCTATAGGATCTAGAGTATGAGATTTATTAACTTTTGGTGGTGTACTTTCTTGATTTTTTGTATTTCTGGTGTCTTTTTTTTGGTGTTTATTCATTGTGGCAGGGGGTTTCACAGTCCACCGGTTTAAGACTAATGACTAACTAGGATGTTGCTGTTGTTGCCAATTTGGTATGGCTCCCGCCGTGACTGCTCAGTTGGCCTCTAGTGTCTTGTGTGTGTGGTTGCCTCGGGTCTTGGGCTTCTCCGGGGATCCACCTTTCTGGTCAGCTTGTACTCTGCTGGGCTGGTGGATCACGTACCACAGGGTGTGTGATCTCTGTTGAGCTTTCACTTTCTGTACAGGACTTCTCCCCGTTCAGTGTGCTCTGGCCCAGGCTGTTAGATCGTGCAGTGGCGACCCCACCGGGTGTGTGGTTTCTGTCGAGTCTCCGCCTCCCTGGCCGCACGTCTCCCCCCTCTGTGCACACTGTGCTGGGTTGGGGCGTGTCTTCTGCACCCCTCGTCTATCAGCTGGGCCTTCAAGACCCTGCTCAGCACCGCCTCGCCCAGGAAGTCTACCAGGTTTCTGCTAGGCACAGACGACCAGTCTCTCTGGGTGCCTTTGTAGCACTGTGTAGATCTTTCTCGGGTCTTGTTCACCTTTGTATCCCCCCGGTATAAACCGAGTCTAGTGCCCGCCTGCAGCCTGCTCTCCGGCAGGTTCAAGCAGACCTGGGAACTCTCCTACCACACTATTCCCAACCAGAAATTCGTTAGTCTTTTTTCCAAACTGGTGGTCGCAGAGATGGTATCTGCCTCCCAGTAACAGGAAGTTTACCGGGGCCGGAGTCCAGGGTGTGGTGGGGTGACAGTCGGCCCGCCCGTACTTCCTAGCCCTCCCAAAACTGGTCGGGACGCCCCACACCCCCAGCCCTGCCAGAGAACCGTGGAGGGAGTGGGAGAGGAGGTCGGCCCGCAGGGTCCGGAAAGCCCCGCGCCAGGCCAAGCAAATGGGCTCAGTGATGGCCGAGCAGGGCGGAGCTGCCCGCACCTGGGAAAATGGAGGCAGCACCGGGGCAATGAGTGGCCTGGTGGTGCAGGCGGGGAGCCGCGTGGGCATCCACCCCCCGAACAGAGCTGTGCCAGGGATCACTCACAGTGCTGTGCCAGGTCGGGCGCTCGCTCTGTCTCTGGTTTGTTGCCTTCCGTGTTCTCGGCGCTGCCGCCTCGGGCTGTTCAGTCGCGGCGCCGCTCGGGCGCTCCCAGGAGTCTTCTTTAATGCCGGCCTGAAACCTCGAATCCTGGATAGGGCAGCTGGCCTCCTTCAGTGCGGCCCCAGCCTCCGGGATCCTGGCTGCATCCACAGCAGCCCTGGCGCCGTGTTCCCTGTTTCAAGACTCGCTTTTGCAGCTAAGAATCAGTTCTTTTCCTGCTCCACACTTCAAAGCTGTTGCCTGTAAATGAGGCAGCCTCTCCTGCCGGGGGCAAAGTGGCGTTGAGCCCCCACGACCGGCCAGCAGCAGCAGTCCTCCCTTAAGAGATGGCCAGAGAAAGGTCCACAAGTTTCCCGGCTGCCTGAGGCCCAGTGGCCACCTTTTCCACCTCAGCTACTCCGCGCCAGCCGCCGCAGCCGCCGCCATCTTGAAACTCTATAATTATTAGTAGTTAGATTTGATCAGAACAATACAAACTCATCAACACTCTCATAAATAATCATTCAGTGGTGTCAATTCATGGATCTGTCAATTAATATAACTTAATGGTGGAATGAACCAGGATTCCATATCCATCCTGTTCTGGCTTTTGTTTCTATAGATGTAAGCACAGAGAAACTTTGGTCTCGTAAACAGGAGTTTTGTCACACAGTGTCACTCACTGATCTGAACTCTTTCTACGTATATACCAAAATCATTAGTGACTGACTGTCAAAACTTATTTGTCATGATGTATCTAATGACGGCTCTACTTCATACTCAATTCTGTTGAAAGCAAAGAATTGGAAACCACCTGCAGGTGGAATTCATGACTGACTTCAAGGGGATTTGTGTGGTGAGCAGCCTGAGGCATCAGCAGACCCTCTGCTGAAACAAAGGACTCATTGGCCCACCTGCTGGGAGAGCTGCCTCCAGACAGCACTGCCCCCATCCATCAGCCCCCCTCGGGGACCATCTTGGTGAAGAGAGCCACCCGCCTGGTGCCATGCTCCTGCCCTGGGCAGCTGGCCTCTGATGCTGATCAATGTGAGCATCCAAAGGCCCAGCCTCTCCCCCATGGAAGGGGTCAGAGGGCCACCCAAGCAACAGAGCTCCCCAGGGGGTCAGCTGAGGTTGAACCTGCACTGCAGCTCCCTTCATGCCTTGGCCCATCCTCCTTCCGTCCCTTCCCTTGCACCAGTGTCAGCGCCTCCCAAGCACTGTCCCTAATGAACCTCGTGCCTACTGATTCCACCTCAGAGTCTGCTTCCTCAAGCACTCACCTGTGTGAGGTGTTATCCAGTCATTTGTCGCCTACCTTCCCAGTTTCTGGGGTAAACACCAAAAAGTCTTGGCCAGAACTTACTAACAGGCCCCTTTTGTAAGCTGATGCATTTCAAAAGGTTGGGTAGGATTAAAGGATCTGTAATCTTAGTGCCCCCTTGTCAAAATAATATATCTTTTGAGAAGATGCTTTCATTTTATCATGTGCTTTAAGTATACTTTCCCTCCAAAACTTGGGAATCATTCAGTTTACGGAAATATCACACCATGTAATCTAATTAGTAAAGTCAGTCCTCACCCTCAAACCAAGCAGCCTATTCAGATGTACTTCTGTTAAAAATCACCTGATTGTGTTTGTCAGTACAGATAAATGCATTAATGGGCATTTTGAGGAATATTGTCAGATCACTGAACACTAATGGATGTGTCTGAAGAGAAATACCGCATGTCCTCACTCATAAGTGGGAGCTAAAAAACGAATAAATAATTTTAAAAAGAAAGAAACACACAACAACCACAATAATTCATTTAACTTTCAAAAGGAGAGAACAAAATTTAGGCCACCAGAGGTGGGAGAGGAGTAAGGGGAGAAGAGTTTAGTGAGAAATTGGTAAAGGGCCACAAAAATTTATCACATTGTGTAATACTGAATATTCTATTTATCCTGATTTGAGCATCACATTGCGCACAGGTATTGACATTCAACATGTTCCCCACAGATATGTTCAATCAATTACATTGAAAGAAAGAAAGAAAGAGAGAAAGAGAGAGAGAAAGAGAGAAAGAGAGAGAGAGAGAAAGAGAGAGAGAAAGAGAGAGAGAGAAAGAGAGAGAAAGAAAGAAAGAAAGAAAGAGAGAAAGAGAGAGAGAGAAAGAGAGAGAGAAAGAAAGAGAGAAAGAAAGAAAGAAAGAAAGAAAGAAAGAAAGAAAGAAAGAAAGAAAGAAAGAAAGAGAGAGAGAGAGAAAGAAAGAAAGAAAGAGAGAAAGAGAGAGAGAAAGGGTGTGTCTGGTAAGTTCAGAAAAAGTGGTCCGCATTAAAATGATGTGGATGTTATGTAACCACTTATCTATTTTTATAAGAATGTCTTTAAAACAGGGCAAGTCAATGGGCTATTTGTCATTATTTAATTTGCAATGTGAAATGCAATAGCTGCTATCACATGCCATGTACAGTTGTAAATAAATGTGAGGAATTCCAGGTGTTCGGCTTTTAAGAATAATGAAATAAGAACCAAATATAAATTGCATTACTCTTCTTAACCATCAGGAAGGAGTACTTCCTATAATGTGATAAAGCCCACCGGGCCACCCCACTACAGACCCTCTGGGTCCACCATGAGGACAGGGCTGATTGTTACTGGTGGCACAGTCTAAGGAACTCTGGCTGCTGGAGCCACCCCCATCCATGACAGGACCTCTGAGCCTCTGTCTCCTCATGATGGGAGTGTACCCCTCCCAGGTGTGGATGCAAGACTTTGGGAAGGACGTGGAAAACAGGCTTCAGCTGTGCAAATGTAAACTCACTTGGTGAGGTGAGGCAGGAGCTTCTGGGCGCTGTTCACACCCACTCCAGTGGCCCAGCCTCCCTGGGTGGGGACCCTGCAGAGGGTGCTTCACCTGCGCTAGAGGAAACAGGTTTTCCGGAGTTCCAGGCAGAGCCAGGGCTAAGGTGAGGCAGGTAAGGCACTCACCTCAAATGCAAAATTTAGAGGAGCATCCAGAAACTCAATAATGAAGAGAAATAACATTTAATGCAATATTTTTAAAAATCAAAATTAATGCAGAAAAACCCACGATGAACAGAACATCAGGATCTGACTCACCTCACTGGCCTCCCTCCCCCCCCCACCTCCATCCCAGCTGTGCTGAGAGGTGAGGTGGGTGCCGACAAAGATGCAGAATCAGAGTCCAGCCCCAGCATCCCTCCTCCTGCCTCCACCACTGCAGCCTTCCCCACATCTCCTGCCACCTCTCCCTGAAGAGCTCCCGCCATCCAGCTCAGGCCTCCTCTACTGCCGGTCTCTGCTGCCCCTTACTGGTATCTCCCCTTAGGGCTGAGCTCCAGGCACCTAGACGGGGAGAGTTTGAGGTTTAACAACTGAAATTTCCCAAAACCCCACCCTCTAGTTCCAGGCTGGCTCCACCCCGTGTCCAGAAGGCTGATCCTCCCAGGTCTCTGCCTGGTACTTGTAAGTCCCAGGACACCATCTTTACACCAAGTTGCTGTGTGCCTTAGCTAAGAAACTGTCCCTCTCTGTGCCTCCGTTTTCTCTTCAGTAGAGGGAGCTAATAGATCCCTGCCAGGTCGGTGCACCTGGAACATCTACAGAAGCAGGAATCTCCCCATTTCTTGGAGAAGAGCTGGGTGAGGGCTGCAGCCCCAGGATCACTAGAAGACCTGGGGTCTTTGGGGTTCCTGGGCACCCGTTAGAGGCTGCTCAGGAGCAGCACAGCCAGCCCCTCACTCTGAGGACTATGAGAGATTCAGAACCTTTGTTGTGTCCTCAGACCGATACTTTGTCATCCTCTGCCTCAGAACCCCCAGCCCCCAACAGTGAGAAGCTCAAGATGAGGTGAGAAGGACCAGCTGGCTTGAGTTTGGGGATGGCAGGGAGCAGGGAGCTGGGGACACATGGGCCTGAGAGAGAGGAGTCTACGGTGGCCACAGGCGGTCTCTGCAGCTTGTGGTATGGAGAGTGGGCAAGGGACTGACAAGCAGGAAGCCAGGGTGGGATGACGCCCTTTGACATGGGAATGGGGCAGAAGCCACTGAACAGGGACACACCCCTCTGCTCCAGGAGAGAAGGGCTGGGGGGAGAGCGACCCGGCTCTGCTGAGGCACCAGGATCCCTGAGCAGGGATCTGCCAAGCAGGACAGCTGGACCCAGAGCCCTCCACCGGGGTCTGGATCCAGCCTATGACACATCTCAGTCCAGGAGGGGGTGGGGCAGGCCTGGGAGGCCAGAGCCGCAGCTGCACCAGCTGGGGAGGCCCAGCCAGCTCTGAGACCTAGCCAGACCCGCATTTCCGGCTGTGGCCACCACAGGAGAATGTGGTCTGCGGTGGTGACATCTGCCCAGAGTCTGTGGCAGATGCAGGGCTGGTCAGGAGATTGGGGGGAGCAGCTGGGATACTATGTTTAGAGACAGCCTTTAGGGACAGCCCCTTCTTTTCCCCAAGACCGGGGGCTGTCCCTAGAGGAACCACGTCTTCTGGGTCCTGGGCAGTGGTAAATGTCACACCCACACGGAGTGCTAAAGAGGGAACAGCTTCAGCCTAGACACCTGGAGGGACTCTACCACAGCCACCAAGGTGTGAGGAGCCCAAGGTCAGAGGTAGGAGTGGCCCAAGCACCCCAATGAGGGAGAAACTGGACTGAATCGGGGGCCTCCCAAGGACGTCCCCTGTACCCACATCCTATGGCTGTTCAGTGCCTTGCCCACCTCCAAGGTCAGAGATGCTTGGTGTTTGTATAATCCAGTCCTCAGCACCAGGCCTGGCCCTCAGAAGTTGCCAAAGCCATGCTTGTGGAGTGGAAAGATCCAGCCTGGAGATCCTTGAAAGCTGGTCTGACGAGTTGAGTCAAACCCTTGTCATGATCACCATCCCCACCTTCATCCCTTTCTCCTTCTCCTCCTCATCATCACCACTGTTGAGAACTGTGAAGGTTCTGAGAGTTTACACTACTTGCAAGCCAAAAAGTAAGCCTGCCACAGGTTCATGGATGCTGGCAGAAGACACAGATTCCGGGTCAGAGGCAAAGGACAGCAATAGCAGTTGCCAAAGTATGAGCATCTTCTTGCACCAGTTCCATAAGACGATGCAAAGAAAGCCAGATGACATCTGCACACCCGAGCTTGGCGACCCTGAATTTTCTGAACTGGACAGTAAGCATGCCTGCCCTTTGCTCCAAAAGACATGCCCTTTGCTCAAAAGACATGCAGAAACTCAGAGATCCTTAGACAAATGTCTCCCAACAACCATAATCTATACCAATGAAACGAAGTACCAGGCTAATGTGTGTTACTGCATCTCATGAAAATGGTTGGACTGATTTTCACCATATTTAGCAGGAGAGTTAAAGAGTATCTGACTCAAAAGTATCTGACTCAAAATGTGGACCAAACAGCTCTTACAGGGGCATCCCAGGAAAGTCGCTTTTTTATGTCCTGGGAAGCCCCTTTCAGAGCTGCTGAAACAAAAAATTGAAAGCCCTAGAGGAATGCAGGTCTGAACGTGAGCAGACATATTACAGATTTTGTGGCAGAAAAAAAGCAACTGGAAAGCAAGAGGTGAACCCTCTCTGCAGTCCTGTGAGGAGGCAAGACCTCTCTCACCAGGACATGGGGTCCCAAGGATCTCCTCAGACATTTGCTCACTACGCTGTCAGGGGCATCAGAAAGGATGGGAATGGGGGGAGATAAAGGAGCACAAATGACACCGGGGGATGGGCAGAAGAACGCTCTATTCAACCAGATTCAGTTCGTGTTTAACTGAGCAGCTACTGTGTGCTGGTCTCTGGACTTTGAGTTTTCCTATGCACTGAGCAGTGTGATACCACCTAGACCCAGAGAGCAGTGTCGTCATCAACAATGTCACCCTAGTGCTGTGCGAGGGCTGGGCCTCAGAGTCTGACTCCAGCCCTGCTGCCTCTTGGCCACTGGCACCAGGAAGGTAGGGAATCTGCCCAAGCATCTGATTCCTCTTCTTCAAATGGAAGCAGGGAGTGGCGTGATAATCTTAGTTCCCAGGGTTAGGGCTTGTAAAGCACTCAGCTAGTGCTGAACAGCATCACTATTATCACTGTATTATGTATTAGATTCCTGGGCTTCAAAAGGACCCCAACCTAAAGCACCTTCCCAGCCCTCTCCTCCTCCACCACTGCCTAATGGAACTCAAACCTCAGCTCGCTAGGAAGCCAGGCGCTCTCCTTCTACATAGACAGGGTGCTAGAAACTCGGGACAAGCTCATTCCAAAACCTAGCTCACCCTGCACCCCACTCCCAGGATGACCTTGGACCTGCATTCACCTTCTCTGGGCCTTAGATTTTTCACCTGTAAAATACAGACACTTGCCCCAAGGACACCCCAAGAGCTATTCTGAAGCCCAAAGTAAAAGAAGGGTGGAAAGGGAACCAGCAATCCTTCAACAGCGCTGGGTGCTTAGCATGTAAGAGCGCTGGGTGGTTTCATCAGGAAACTGAGGCTTAGAGGAGACCTAGGTGCAGATGAATCAACATTCATGATCTCACCACTATTCCTTGCCTTAGGCTATAGAATCACTCCCCACAGGGCCCTTGCCTGACTCAGGAGCCGGCCAGGCTTGTCCAACCCAGCCAAGGAAAAGCTGGTCCCAGCTGGCCAGAGTGCGGCGTGCAGGGGCTTACCCTAGGGGACCGACTAGAAGAAAAGCCACAGCCACCGCCCCCTGAACTCAAGCCCTCAGGGACTTCTGTTCCTCTGAGCACTCACCGGCACTGCCCCTCCAGTACCCAGGGAGATTCTAAACAGACCCAGGGCACCCTTGGGGAACTGGGGAACAAGGATGGGTCAGGTGTGCCCCATCCAGGGGAGGGGCCAGGCGGGCTGCCACGGGAGGCAACTGAGTCCCAGATCCCAACCACAGCAGGACAGTTGGCAGACGTCCCTCTGGGAGAGATCCCCAAGGGTAATGGCCATGGACCCAGGAGAGGGCCATGCTAGGGGCAGGACCAGAGCCAGTCCAGGGCAAGAATGGGGCCACACAGATCAGTGCGCACTGAGGCAGCCATTGCCGGCAAGAGGGACCAGGAGTGCCCCTGTCCAGGGAACCCACACCTCAAGTTGGGCCAGATATGCCTTCGACTCTGAGAGCAAATGAGGCCCAGGACAGACCAGGTGGATCATGAGGCCCCCGGGGGCCAGGCCCTGACCTCAGGCAGCACTGGCCCCTGCTGCTGCTGGGCCTGGCTGTGGGCATCCACGACCTGGTGTCCCCGATGGCAGCAGCATGGAGCAGGGCCCCAGGCCTGGGAACCAGGGCAGGAAGCAGCTGGTCCAGCCTGCAGAGACTGTGGGGCAGGTAAGGGACCAAGTGAGTCATCGGGGGATGTAGAGGTCTTTGCAGCCTGGGCTAGGAAGGGGCAACCAAGCAGGAGAGTAGCAGTGATGGTGACAGTGTGAGAAGGAAGGATCAGCCGGGAAGGATGGGTCTGGGCAGACACTGGCTTAATTTAGTGTTGACATTTTGTCCGTCGTAGATTTGTTTGCATTAATTTTTATTTTTTAATATTGTATTAAGATATTACTCATCTTGATTCCTGAGTTTTCTGGCTCCCCTTAAATTTTACACCAAGGCTAGTACCCCACTCGCCTCCCCATAGCCCTCTGGGTAGAGCAGAAAAGGAGGCAGGAGATGGATGTCCACGGTGGGTGGCAGGTGGTGGCCTCTGTCAGTGCAGGATGCCTGGGCCTGGGCCACAGCCTCCTCCTCCTCCCCTTACCTTTGCTGGGCAAAGACCACACCTCAGAGCACCAGGCCAAGGGCTGGTTGATGTTGTAGGAAGATGCCTTCCCTGGGTCCCCGGGTCACCAGACTCAGCCAAGGACCCTCATCCAGGGTCACATCCTGGGACTGCCCCCCCTAGGAGCCCAAGGACACCCATGGTGCAGGCTCCTCTGTGGGAAAGGTCTTGGGGGTAGACCCATGGGGGACCATGGTGCACCCCACCTCACTGTGTGTCCCCAGCCCTCTCCTCTCTGTGTGAGGTAGGAAGTTCCCAGACAAAGCACAGGGTCCATTTATGACAATCTGTGACACAACAGCCCGTTTATCTTGAGCTTCTTTCCTGGGAGGTGCTACATCTTAGGTACAGAGCTTCCCTCTCAGCTGCCCCACAACACATGTCTCCTTGTCATGTCCCTTTTACAGGCAGGGATAAAAGCCCAGAGAGGTGCAGCAACCTGCCCAAGGACGCACAGCACATGGGCGCAGCCCCTGGACTATAAGAGAATGCTGTGACCACATCATTCTGCCCTGTATTTTAAACATAGTGGCCCAAGAGAAGTGGCTTGCAAGTAGTCCAGAGGAGGGAGCAAGGGCTTGGCTTGGTGTCCCCGAGGCCTTATTCATAAACATTTCCTGAGTACCAGGCCCGGCTGGCAGAGAGGGTGCGCCTGAACCAAGGGGCTCTGTCCAAACGTGGGGACAGACCCATGATCATTTTAGGAGCAATAAAAGGAGTAGGAGGAGATCCTCCCTCTGTGGGCGGGATGCCTAAGCTTGTCCCACAGATCGAGGGGCACCAGCTGGTGATGGGGGCCCTAAACAAAGAACTGCATGTTGAGAGCAGAGAAGAAGGGATGCAGAGGTGCCCCAGGGGGCTCCCAGGGCAGGGGGTGGGAGGGGCAGACCACCAGGGGTCCATGTGCCCGGCATTTATCCTGCTGTCCAAGAGGAGTCACTGGGGGGATTTAAGTAAGGGACCAGCAGAGTAGGATCTGTGTGTTAGAAAAATTGGCTCCAGATGGGAAGCTGGTGTGAAGTCAAATTAGAGGACTGAGGCAGAGGCCAAAGACGGAGAGGGGGCTGCGGCCACGTTGCGCGTGAGTGGCGGGTATTTGAGCCTGGGCCAAAGCCTGGGAACGGAGAGGATGTGCAGGGCCACACACCACCTGGTGTCAAGATTCCTATGAAATTGGCAAATGCATTTAAAGATGATACCAGAGGGCTCACCAGGGAGGAATGGGCACTCTCATGTACTGTCTATAGGCGTTTAAAATGTACAACCATTTTAACGATAGGCAGCAAGTCATAAAAGAAAGTGTATCTAATTTTTGTAATTCCACTTCCAGGAAGTTATCCTAAGCAGGGAAGACGATCACAGATGCCGCAAAGGTTTACAAACAAAGATAGTTAGCTCAACATTATGAATGATGAGAAAATTGGAAATAACCTACATATCCACCAGAAAGGTGGGACGAAAAGGCAGTAGGGCACATTATCATAAGGAATCGTACACAAACCTTCAGAACTATGCTTCTGAGCACCTCTAATAATTTTTAAAAGGATAAGATGTTAATATGCTGAGTGCTGCCAGTTATGTTTTTAAAATATGTGTGTATTTACAAAAGCCTGTGGGAAAATATAGAAAATTTTCAGTGGTGTGTCTCTGACTGGCTGGTGGGATTTTACTTTATTTTAATTTCAGCTTTATAATTTTTTGGTTTTATAAAAATGTTTACAAGAAGAGATATTTCATTTTTGTCTTCTAAAATAATTTTTTTAGTTCCTTTTATTTATTGGTTATGAATATTCATGGGATACAAGGCTGACCATCACCACTTGTTGCGAATGGCAGAATTTCATTCTTTTTTATGACAGAGTACTATTCCATGGTGTATATATACCACAGTTTCCTTATCCAATCGTCCATTGATGGACATTTAGATTGGTTCCATGTCTTGACTATTGTAAACAGAGCTGTGATGAGCATGAGAGTGCAGGTATCCCTTCAACATGATGATTTTGATGATTTCCTTTCTTTTAAGTATATACCTGGAAGTGGAATTGCTGCTTAACATATACTTTTTGTAAAAAAAAAAAAAAAAAAAGCACACAAAAATAGAAAGTAAAATGCAAGTGTTTGCTCTTACCATCTCCCAACTCTTCCCCCAAAACCTGTTCCCCAGAGACGGCGACTGTCTGCTTGGTCTCCATACTTCCAGACCTTTTTCTATGTGTGTGCGATCCTGAAGACACACACACACACACACACACACACACACACACAGAGTTGGTGTTGAAATTTTATTTTTCAATAATAGAGTCATACTCTGCCTATTACCTGCAACCAGGTTGTTCAACCATCTGTTACTGACATTTTCCACATCAGCCCACATGGATCTACCACATTGTCAAAATGACTTTATGAGCAAAGTTTGGGTGAACCAGAATTTATTTAATCATTCCCTATTAATGAACATTTAGATTGTTTCCACTAAAAAAAAAATACAAATTACAAGTGATGCTGCAATGGAAATGCTTGTGTGCCTGTGTGTGTGTGTGTGTGTGTGTGTGTGTGTGTGTGTGTGTGTGTGTACACGAAGTACACTTGTGTATCTCCACAGAGCAGATGCCTAAAAGTGGAATTGCTGGATCAGAGAGAACACACTTCTGAAATTTTATAGGTAGTGCCCAATTACATTTCCAAAAGGCTGTCCCAATTTACACTTACTACAGTAAATGACAGTGCCCTTTCTCCCACATCCTCGTCAATAATATATTGTCGTTCTTTTTTTATTTTGCCTATCTGACAAGCAAAAAATAGAATCTGTTTGTTATTTTGTTGTTTATTTGATTATTAGTGAAATTTATTATCCTTTCATATTTTTATGGACTGATTTTATTTCTTCTGTGAATTAACTGGTCATCATGTTACCTGTTTTCCTATTCAGTTGCTTGTATCTTCTTATACATCTATAGAAACTTTTAATATACTTGGGATATTAACCCCTTGTTAGTATATACGTTGCAAATATTTTTCCCTGATGTGTTTTATGCCTTTTGGTTACGGGATCTTTCACTATAAAGCTATTGTCAATTTTTTTGTATCGGATTGGTTTAACCTTTTCTTTATGGTTTTTGTGATCCACACCAGGTGTAATAAGGTCTTCTTTATTTCAGTATTGTAAAATTGTTTTTCTATTTTCTTCTGGTATTTTCGTTGTTTTGGTGTTCGGTGGGCTTTTCTCTGACTTCATCTGGAGTTTTTGTTGTGTGTGTAGGCATATAACCTTATTTATTTCCAAATGGAAAGCCGACCATCACACATTTGTTGAACACAAATGCAACTTTTATCGAATACTAAATTACTTATATATCACAGTCTATGATCCTCTCGAACTATTGATCTATTCCTGCATCGTTCCACCCTGTTTTAATTATTTTAGTTTTATAGTGTGTTTTGGTATCTGGTAGGAAAAGAACCTGCCATTAGTACTGTGTTTTCAGAATATCCATGTCTATTCTCTATCATTCTTACTGTTGGACTTTAGAATCAGTTTTCTAATTTTCAAAAATCATTTTCTTGGTGTTGCGTTTGTAATTTTGTGGAATATATGATCAATTTGAGAAGAACTGATATCTTTACAATGCTCAGCATTTTTGTCCAGGAACGCGATATTCCCACCATTCACTTACCTTTTTATTATGTCCGTCAGTCAAGTAGTTTTATATTTTGTTCATGCAAATCTTTCACATTTTATGTTGTTTATTGCTAGGATTTTTTTGAATATAATTTGTGTTGAAGTTGTAGATTTTTCCCCAAGTTTATATCCTAGATGGTTCCTGCTTGTGTAGCAGGGAAACCTATTGGCTTTTATATTCAGCCACTTTAACTCTTGTATAAGTTTCAATTGTTCTTGATTGAGTTGAGGAAGTTTCCTTCAATAACTTAATAAAAGTCTGGATGTTTGCATTTTTTAAATCAGAAATAAGTGTTCAACTTATATTACTATTATATTAAATTCTGCTTCAAAAATCTTATGTGCACATCCTAAATGCAACCATAGCCAATGTGCTGCTGCTAAGGTATAAAATTGCTGGCTGCAATGCAATGGGTTATGTCAATGGAAATAAATTATGTTGGGAGACAAAACTAGATTTTGCAAAGCCTGAGGATTCTTGCCATCAAAAACTCTTAGAGTGTGACTTGGGTGTTCTCCTTTTCTCTTTTCAGTATGTTAATGGTATTTTGTGTTGTGGTAGGATGTCTAGGACACAGAGGGTGATTCAATGAGGGGAAAACATTCTGGGATGACTCCAGGCCTCTGGCTTGGAAAGAAATTGCTTAAATGAGGAAATTCGGGTGAGCAAGTTTGCAGGAAAATGAGTTTAGTTGGGCCCCATTGAGTTTGAGATGCCTGTAGGGCATTCAAGCAGAGACAGATTCAAGTGATAGAATGTATATGAATCTGGAGCCCAGAAGAGAGGTCAAGGCTGGAAACAGGGATCTGAGACTCCTGGGCAGCTGTGGGAGTGCACAGTGAGGGTCAGATGCAGAGAGAGTGAGAGTAGTAGAGGGACCGCAGGACCCAGGGTGGTGGTCTGGGGTCAGCAGCTATGCACTGGCCTGGGAGAAAGGTAAGCAGAGGAGGAGGAAAGTGGGAGGAGACACCAAGGACAGGAGAATGAACAGGAAGAGGGGCCTCTTACAGAGACATAAGGGAGGAACTGCAGATTTGACCAGGATGAAGACCTTGTTGACCTTAACCTGAGAGGTTTCAGGGCCGGGGGGCCCTGGCATGTCCCAACATACAAAACAGTGCCTGGTACAGATGGGTGCTTGGAAGCACTATCGGATGGATGGATGGATGGATGGATGGATGGATGGATGGATGGATGGATGGATGGATGGATGGATGAACAGAGAGAGGAATAGGTGAAAAGATGGATGGACAGATGGATAGATGGATGGTCAGATGGAAAGAGTGGTCTGAGAGATCAGAGAAGGCATCGGGTAGGACTGAGCTGCGTTTTTGATGGGTAGAAATGAAAGCAGAGGAGTGTCCACATGGGAACACCTTGAATCTGGAATGACCCAGCGTCTGTAGGTCCAGGGAGGAAATTAGGCTGGCTTGAAGGGAAGGAAGACCCAGAGACCCTTAAAATGAGGCACGAAAGGTTGGGCAGGTCTGAGACAGCTCAGGACTCACCCTCCCACACCACACAGCCTCCTGAAAGGATGCGTCATTCAGGGATTTGCTGATTCGCTACTGAGTACAGCATTTCCATTAGCAATGGCAGCCTCAGAGCAGGGAGACAAACACAGGAGTACCCCCAGCCTCTGAAGGGCTGGCTGCCCACCTACCCTGTGCCTTGGCTGCAGCCCCACCCACTGCAGCCCTGTGCCCATCACACCCAGTAGGATCCTGCTGCAGCCCAGCCCCTAGAGGGCAGGCCCCAGGTGCTGGCCCTGTGGGTTTTGGTCTGAGCCTCAATCACCGTGGTATGTTTTTGGTAGTGGGACCCATCTCACCGTCTTAGGTAAGTGGCTCTCACATTTCCCAACATGTCCCACCCCGATGCTGTCTCCAAAGAGTCTGTTTTCTCTCTCTGGGGGCTTCTTCCCACTGCCCTCCCCTGCCTTAATGACTGACCCCTTACCTTTCTCCGTGGAGCCTGGGGGAGGCAGGTGGGTCTCAGGGTAAACAGCAGGAGGTCCCCAACAGCAGGAGCAGCCATTTCAGATTCCAACAGTTGGATATGGCCTGGTCCAGGGGCCTGCACTGGGGGCTTGGCCAGAAACAGGGGCTTTTAGAGGGGCCAGAGGCTGGTTCTAACAGGGAACACTGGGGGCAGCGTTAGAGAAAATCTCCAAGCCCCAGGGTCTGGGCTGAGGGCCAGATGCCCATCCAGGCTGGGAAGACCACGCAGGAGGCTCAGGGACATGGTTAGGGCTGTGACCTCAGCCTCCGGAGACACAGAGTATCACCCTAAGGGCACGAGAGCGTGGAGAGAGGGGTCCAGCTTGCTCCAGGCTACAGCTGTCTGCTGGGCCATGAGGACACAGGGACACAGAGGAATTGAGTGCAGTGGCCAGAGCCCAGCCCTCCCAGGATGGTCATCAGAAAGGAGGGGTCCCATAGGACAAAGATTCATCTGTCCCTGGAGCCCCTCAGCCCCTGAGATCCAGTGTCTCACCTGTCCCTGGATCAGCCTCCTGCCTTCCTCAAAGGGCATGTTAGACTCAGGAGATGACAAGAGGGGAGTGAAGGAGGGTACAGAAAACTCTGTGGCTGCCAGGTAAAATAAGAGATTGTCAGAAGCTTCTGGGGTGGGTGTGGGGGCTGCTGCATCCCATAGTCTGGAGGGAGCAGGCCCAAGAACACAGCTGAGGACAAGGGTCCTGCAGTTAGGCTGGTAGGGACAAGGGAGACGACAGAGCCTTGAGGAGCCCCCAGAGCTTGTCTGGGTGGGCTCACCCCTCGCAGGGAGAGCTGAGTGGGCTGAGGAGGTGTAGAGCCTTGCGCCCGAGGGGACAGGAGTCTCCAGTCCCCACTGTGCTCTGGGCACCATGTGCTGGGACTCCCCCTACACCCAGGGCCATTGAACCCCCAGTTCACAGAGGAGTCTCCGGACATTGGAAGAATGAAGTGAGGTGGGGTCCTGGGGGTTCAGAAGGTCTTGGGAGCAGATTCCAAATTCAGACTACAGAGACCAGGGAGGAGAGAGCACAGTCCCCAGGGTACACAAGGGGAAACTGAGGCTACAGAGCTGAGCCAGGTCCCTGGGAGAGGTGACTTGGGAAGGGCTTTTAGGAAGGTGCAGGGCTGTCTGCTCTCCAGCGGGCTTCAGTGGAAAGGAGGTGAAAGAGGAGGGAACACGGGTCGCCCAGGAGGAGATGACAGCCACACTGTGAACGGCCACAGACTTTAGACAAGGAGGGTGGGGGCTCCCAACACCCAGATCCTCCCTCTCCCATCTCACAGCCCCTCCTCTGTCCACACAGGTCAGGCCAAGGCCGCCCCCTCGGTCACTCTCTTCCCGCCCTCCTCTGAGGAGCTCAAAGACAACAAGGCCACATTGGTGTGTCTGATGAGTGACTTCTACCCGGGCGCCGTGACGGTGGCCTGGAAGGCAGACGGCACACCCGTCACCCAGGGCGTGGAGACCACCAAGCCCTCCAAACAGAGCAACAACAAGTACGGGGCCAGCAGCTTCCTGACCCTGTCGCCCCAGCAGTGGAATTCCCACAAAAGCTACAGCTGCCAGGTCACGCATGAAGGGAGCACCGTCGAGAAGACGGTGGCTCCTGCAGAGTGTTCTTAGGTCCCCAAACCTCACCCACCCACGGGGGCCTGGAGCTGAAGGACCCTGGAGAAGGGTGTCCCTTCTCAACCCCATTCCTACTCATTCCACCGCTTAACCCTAAAACCAATTAAATCACAATAAAAGTTTCTCACTTTCAATCAGAAAACATGGTCTTTGCTCATCTTGTTTATCTCCTTTCCATCCTAAGTTTGGCCATCCCCCCAGAGTTGAACAGAATCCTTTCAACTTGTGAAGAAACAGCCAGGGAAAGAATTCTGGCATTTCCCTGAGGCACAATTTCACCGACAACTTAAGCCCCACAAAGCAATCCAGAACAAGGGAATGTTCCTCATGAGAAACCCAAGCCTGCTTAGTTTTACCCATCTCTGCTCTTTGTGAGCATGTCCACCCCTGGCTGCCCAACAATAAACTCTCATCCCCATCCCTTGGTGAGAATGTCTGACCTCCCATCTCTGGAATCCTCGGGCCTCACACACTGGGCATCACTCCTCTCTCAAGTGTCCTCCCAACTCACGCCTAACATTCCTTCACTCCACCCCACCAAGGCCTTACCTTCCTTGGCTCCTTTACCCCACCTGGAAAAACCTGTCCTCGCAGGGTCTCCCTTTCCTCGGGGAAGTCAGGTCAAAGAGAAGCAGGAAGATCACAGAGGACTGCAGAGGGGTTTGTTAGGGGGACCCCATGAGGAGGTGCGGGCTGCCTTAGGGAGCCATCCTGCCTCTGCCTCCCCAGGGATACAGCCCTGTGACCCTCAACACACAGGCTTTCCATGTAGCACTCACAGACTGGACCCTCATCCCTGGACCCCGGATACTCACCCCACATTCAGCACTTGGTGTCCCTCATCTTACACGAGTCACTGGGTGTCCCAGGTATATTCAAGGCCCCTGCGAGACAGGGATCAGCTCTGCTCCCTCTTGACCCTGCCACAGTACCTAAGATCCGGGTGTCCTCCAGCTGTAAATGGGGCTGCTGGGTTCAAACTCGAGAGCCAGATTCTGCAATTCCGCCATAGGCTTCTGTATAAGCTGACTCAATTTCATAATCACTTGATGTGTGATCTAAGTTGCTAAACACATATACACAGGTACACACACAGGTACACGCACATATGCAGGAACACACACACAGAATCATACACATAATGCATGCAAACACACGTGTTCATTTCAAAACAGTGCCATGTTGGGCATCTCTCTGGGAGGATCAGAAACAGCAGAGCAGAGGAGACTATGGTGACCCCTATGTTGGGACATAAGCAAAGAAGACCCAGGCACCTGCAGTCCCCAGGCTGTGGGCCTCCAGGGTTGGCACTGAAACAGGGAAAGGGCAGAGATTTCTCATCCAGGCCAAGAGTGATACAAGAGACAGGAAGAGGCTCATGGGGTGGAGTCTAGTCCTGCAGCAACAGGCAGATCTCGGAGAACTGCGGAGAAGCTTCTTATGGGACACTGCCAGGGAATGCAGGATGCCAGGTGTGCATTGCAAGTGATGGTACCAGACAGGATGCACATCCAGGCCTGTGAGTCCAGGCCCCGCTCTGCACATGTCCATCCAGTGTCAGGGTGCAGTGTGCCTCCCCTTACTGTGGATGTGCCCTGTGCCGATGACAATCTTGAACACAGAGAGGCTGGTGCATGCGTGCACACAGGACACTGCAGAGCACATGTGCACATGGGTGCCTGTGTAAGCCACAAGGAACTCATTTGGGCAGCAGAGACCCCCACCCTTAGAGCTCATAAAGGAAACTGTACTGACCGTGGAATCTATGACCCGCCCAGGAGGGGCTCCCTTCTGGCCACCACTCCAGCTCCAATTGAGCACATGCACCCTGCAGGAAGGAAGCTGTCCCCACTGGGTTCTGTTAGAGACCTTGAGCAGTGTCTGTCCATTGCACCTTCCAGACAGCCCAGCCACTGACAGGGATGCTGGTGCTCAGGACCATGCAGGGTGGTCTGGGTCCCTGGTGATAAACGTGAATTTCCCCTCACCCCTCAATTCCCATTTCCTGCCTCAACTCCAGCACCACCTCCTGTGTTAGAATGGAAGTGGCATCCAGGACACTTCCCACAAGTGCCAACTCCACAAAGGGGTCCCAGCTGCATCATCTCTGTTCGAAACTGGCCTCTCAACTCCTCCTGCCTGACATTCCCAGCACCAGCTGTCCCAGGCAACACAGCTCCTTCCCAGCATGCAATTAGCTGAGAAAACTGATTCCACACACAGACGTTGTCTCCAACCCTCTCCCAAGACTGGAAATGGGAGGATTCCTAAGGCCCCAAGGAACTGAAGTTTCACCCCCTGTCATCCTGCCATGGCCCAACCATCCCCCATGAAGAGGAAGCTGCACCCTGGGCCTCCCCTCGAGCATCTACAGATGGCCTGGGTCAGGGTGTGTCTGGAGGGGTTTTTGTGCGGGTCTATGTCACGGTGTGAATTATTTGGAGGAGGGACCCTGGTGACCGTCCTTGGTGAGTCTCACCCTTTCTCTCCTCTTGGGCTCTGAGTGAAACTTGGGTCAACTTTTCTGTTTTCTGTCCTTTCTAAAGCAGGGGTCTCAACCTGTCTAGGAGTCAACAAACTGCCCCTTTTTGTCCGGTCCCTCTCCTCCTCCAGTCTCTCTCCTCTTCTCAGGCAGTTGCTTAGACAGGATGGGAAGATCCCAAGAAGCCTTCCTGTGTTGTGCGCAGCCCTGGATATGACTCCAGGGGACACTGTCCTCTGAACTCTGGGATGTCTCGCTCCCTGCTCTAGGACTCCACTCCCAAGGTCCAGGGGTCAGGAAGCTCAGGCCGGGGCACCAGGGCGATGGGATGCGTAGGATGCTGAGAACCACTCAGCACCCCAGGGTCTGACTGTGCTGGGACCCAGATTCGGGGCTGCTTTACACCCACTCATGGGAGCCCTTCTCTGGGGACTTGGAAGGATGGAGAAGGAAACGGGAGGGAGACGAGGATGGAGGAAGATTTTCCATTGAGAAGGTGGCCCCAGGGTGCTGGGTCCCTCCTCATCCCCCAGGACAGGTGGCAAACCATGGGCAGGCCAGGTCTCAGGACAAGCAGGCAATATGGTCCTTCCCATCCATAACCAGGAAAGAGACACCAGAGAAAAGGCCCGGGTAAGAACTCCTGATAGGGACCGATGACAGGCACAGGCCCCTCCAAGTAGACAGATTGCCTGGGAAACCCAGATCTCCAGGACAACTGCACTTTCAGAGAGACCCCTTAGGACAGATGCAGCCCCAGTCTCAGAACAGAAAAGACACCTGAATCTGAAGCCTTCAATGTTCAGGATTCCCGGGTCCAGACCCTGGAACTGACACCCCCTCCCGGGAGGCAGCCCAGAGCGGTCTCTACCAGGGGTGAGACTGGGGCTAAAATGATGGTGCCAGGGTGACCTGTGGGTATGAAACCCACTCCCCAGCAGGGAGGAAAACCTGAACCCGGACAGACAGATGCCCTCATGAGCAGATGCAACAGAAGTGTCCTAGCGGAAAACATTCTCCACAGCACAGCCCTGTGGAAAGAGGAGGGGCCAGGGCCTGTCCCAGCCACTGTCGGGGGACAGTGAACACTGGTGGGGTCAGGGGCTGTGAGTGAGGACCGTGACCCTGCAGGAGAGGCTGCAGCCGAATGCACACCTGACTCTCCTCAGTCCGTGGGCACTGAGGGTTCTCTCATGAGGAGGTGAGTGTCCCCTTCCAACACCAACCTGACCTCAGGCGAGCATGGCCCGCTCCCGGCCTGGGCCAGGACATCACGTCCAGACTGAGGTCAGGAACTCTGTGGTGGTCGCCAGACCTCTGACCTCCTGCCCCTCCCACACCCTGCAGGTCAGCCCAAGGCCGCCCCCTCGGTCACTCTCTTCCCGCCCTCCTCTGAGGAGCTCAAAGACAACAAGGCCACACTGGTGTGTCTGATGAGTGACTTCTACCCGGGCGCCGTGACGGTGGCCTGGAAGGCAGACGGCACACCCGTCACCCAGGGCGTGGAGACCACCAAGCCCTCCAAACAGAGCAACAACAAGTACGGGGCCAGCAGCTTCCTGACCCTGTCGCCCCAGCAGTGGAATTCCCACAAAAGCTACAGCTGCCAGGTCACGCACGAAGGGAGCACCGTCGAGAAGACAGTGGCCCCTGCAGAGTGTTCTTAGGTCCCCAAACCTCACCCACCCACGGGGGCCTGGAGCTGCAGAATCCCAGGGGACGGGTCTCCCCTTACTCCCCCAGCCTAGTCACCCCAGCCCTTCTCCCTCAACTCATAAACTCAAAATAAAATTTCCTCCTTTCAGTCATACGATCTGTCTCTGCTCATTTTTATTTATACCTTTTCATCCTAAATGGAGCCAATCCAAATGATGTAAGGAATTCTCTTAGCCACATGAGAAAGGAGCCAGGGGAAGGAATCTGGATGTTTCCCTGAGGGATAGTTTCATTATCACCCAGAAAGCCCAAGAGAATATTCCAGAACAGGGGATTGGGGCAGCAGGACCCAGGACTGCCCATCTTCCCTGTACTTGCTGTTGTTGGTATGTCCACCTCCAGCCGCTTGCACAGCCTCTCCTTGGCTCTCCTTGGAATCCAAGAGAATGGGCTCTCTTCCCCGGGAAGAGTACTCTTCCTCAGTACTCACAATCTAGACAGTGTCCCTCTCTCAAGATGTCCTTCCATCTCAGGACAAAGGACCCCCCTCAAGTTCATGGATCCCCAGTCTACCTCTCTCCTTAGGGTCTGCCCTACTCCTGCCCCCCCAGGATAATGCCCTTTGCCCCCACATGTCCTCCTCTAGTCCTCACAGACAGGACCCTCACCCCAGCACCCTGGTCACTCACCGCCCACACACCCCCCGTATGTTTCTGGTCCCACATCTGTCACAAGTATCTCAGCTGATTTTAAGGCCCCTGGGAGAAGGGAATCAGCTGTGCTTTCTCCCCACCCCTTAGTGGCCCGCAGAAAACTGTACCTACCTCACCTCAAGTACCTAACATGCGAGCGTCCACGGGTGGTCAATGGGGCTGGTGAGAACAAAGTCAAGAGTCCCATTCGGGGCAGGTGACACAGACGTGCCTGTAAAACCACCCTCTTTCTGGAAGCTCTGTGTGGGACCTAAGGATCGAGTAGATTATTGTTCTAGGAGATGGCACAGGATCAGAGGCCTGAGCTATGAGACGCACACTCACACACATGTGTTCATAAACACAAACAAGCCTGCACGTGCCATACACACACACATGCCCTCTAGGGCTTGTGCTGGGCACCCAGGACCCTCCTCCAGGCCTCAGCTCAGCAAAGTGGTCCAGCTCCTTCATCTCTGTGTTGTGAACAGGCTTTTCACTTCTTCCATGGCGCCATTCTCCACAGGAGCTGAGCTGGGCACCCAGCTCCTTCCAGGAGCAGACATTAGCAGGGGAACCAAATGTAACACACAGACAGGCTTTCTGTCCCTCTCTCCTCCCCAATCTGGGCATAGATGGACTCCTAACCCCCCAATAAAGCATGGCTCCATGGAAAGAGGGACCACCCCCTCTCACCCTCCCATCAGCCAGGCCTGCCCCTGTGATTGGGCGGCTGGACTCTGGGTCTCCTGAGCTCCTGAGCAGCTGCAGGTGGGCTTGGGTCTGGACATGTCAGGAGGGGTTTGTGTGCGGGCTGTGTCACGGTGAGTTGTGTTCGGCAGAGGCACCCAGCTGACTGTCCTCGGTGAGTCTCCCCCTTTCTCTCCTCTTTGGGGTTCCAAGTGAAACATAGGTAGATTTTTCTCTCCTTTCTCTCCTGTCTGGGGCACGGGTCTGAATCTCTCTGGGGTTCAACAAAAAGGTTGCCCCTTTTTGTCTGGCCTTTCACCCCTGACTCCAGCTTGTCCCTTCTTCTCAGGCACCTGATCATGACAGGAGGGGACAATCCTAGTGACAACTTCCTGCTCCCTGCTTGGGCTCCCTCTCCAGGGGACATTGTCCTCTGCACTCTGGAATGTCCACTCTATCCTCAGGGTCTCCAGTCCCTTAA
The DNA here is from genome assembly GCF_027409185.1 of Cynocephalus volans. Lineage (NCBI taxonomy): Eukaryota > Metazoa > Chordata > Mammalia > Dermoptera > Cynocephalidae > Cynocephalus > Cynocephalus volans. The sequence continues at coordinate 207,085,890 of NC_084461.1, forward strand.
GTCCAGGGGACAGGGTGCTCAGGCTGGGGCACTGGGTACATGAGAGGTGGGAAGGGTGCTGGGAACAGCTCAGCCCCCGGGGTTCTGTCCTCCATGGGTCACAGTTAGAGGGGCTGCTTTGCCCACAGATTTGGAGAGATGGAGGAGAAAATAGGAAGAGGATAGGAATAAAAGAAGAATTTTCTATGAGAAGGTGGCCCCAGGGTGCTGGGTTCCTCCTCCCCCCCCAGGTAAGAAACCATAGATGAGACAGGTCAGGACACTCAGGCCCTAAAGGCAAATCCCTACCCATCCCACCACTGGATGACAAACCCTGGAGCAGATGACTAGGACAGGGACTCCTAATAAGCACAGATGACAGGCACATGCTCCTGTCAGCCAGACAAAACTCACTGGAGAGACAGATCCCCACTGTAACTCCACATGACAGAGAGAGCCCTGAGAACAGACAGAAACAAGGCCTCAAACTGAAGCCCTCCATCTACTGGACCCCTTGGAATCCAGCCCTTGGGGCTGACACACCCTCCCACCAAGGCAGTCCAGGGGGTCTCTGTGGGGAGTGGCACGGGCTACAATGATGGTGCCAGGGGAATGTGTTGGCAAGAAACCTGCTCCCTGTAAGAGAGAAGAGCTTGGACCCAGAGCAGATGGACGCCTTCATGAGAGGCTCCAAGAGAAGGGATCAGGCAGGAGATTTTCCGACACGTGCCCCGGGACGGACAGATACCTGAGGAAGAGAAGGTCTGAGGGTCAATTTCATCCAGTGGGGGGGACACAGGTGGGGGTTGGTAGGTGATGAAGACATATGAAAAGGAGGCAATTCCAAAGAGGGGGCTGATGAATCCCCAAGAGTTGGACTGAGGAGTCTCCCATAAGGAGGTGAGTGTCCCCACCTACCGCTGACCTGATATCACACGAGCAAGGGCCTGGCTTGAGGTTCCTGCCCTGGCCTGGGCCAGGACATCACGTCAAGATTCAGGTCAGGAACTCTGTGGTGGTCGCCAGACCTCTGACTTCCTGCCCCTCCCACACCCTGCAGGTCAGCCCAAGGCCGCCCCCTCGGTCACTCTCTTCCCGCCCTCCTCTGAGGAGCTCAAAGACAACAAGGCCACACTGGTGTGTCTGATGAGTGACTTCTACCCGGGCGCCGTGACGGTGGCCTGGAAGGCAGACGGCACACCCGTCACCCAGGGCGTGGAGACCACCAAGCCCTCCAAACAGAGCAACAACAAGTACGGGGCCAGCAGCTTCCTGACCCTGTCGCCCCAGCAGTGGAATTCCCACAAAAGCTACAGCTGCCAGGTCACGCACGAAGGGAGCACCGTCGAGAAGACGGTGGCCCCTGCAGAGTGTTCTTAGGTCCCCAAACCTCACCCACCCACGGGGGCCTGGAGCTGAAGGACCCTGGAGAAGGGTGTCCCTTCTCAACCCCATTCCTACTCATTCCACCGCTTAACCCTAAAACCAATTAAATCACAATAAAAGTTTCTCACTTTCAATCAGAAAACATGGTCTTTGCTCATCTTGTTTATCTCCTTTCTATCCTAAGTTTGGCCATCCCCCCAGAGTTGAACAGAATCCTTTCAACTTGTGAAGAAACAGCCAGGGAAAGAATTCTGGCATTTCCCTGAGGCACAATTTCACCGACAACTTAAGCCCCACAAAGCAATCCAGAACAGGGGAATGTTCCTCATGAGAAACCCAAGCCTGCTTAGTTTTACCCATCTCTGCTCTTTGTGAACATGTCCACCCCTGGCTGCCCAACAATAAACTCTCATCCCCATCCCTTGGTGAGAATGTCTAACCTCCCATCTCTGGAATCCTCGGGCCTCACACACTGGGCATCACTCCTCTCTCAAGTGTCCTCCCAACTCACGCCTAACATTCCTTCACTCCACCCCACCAAGGCCTTACCTTCCTTGGCTCCTTTACCCCACCTGGAAAAACCTGTCCTCGCAGGGTCTCCCTTTCCTCGGGGAAGTCTGGTCAAAGAGAAGCAGGAAGATCACAGAGGACTGCAGAGGGGTTTGTTAGGGTGACCCCGTGAGGAGGTGCGGGCTGCCTTAGGGAGCCATCCTGCCTCTGCCTCCCCAGGGATACAGCCCTGTGACCCTCAACACACAGGCTTTCCATGTAGCACTCACAGACTGGACCCTCATCCCTGGACCCCGGATACTCACCCCACATTCAGCACTTGGTGTCCCTCATCTTACACGAGTCACTGGGTGTCCCAGGTATATTCAAGGCCCCTGTGAGACAGGGATCAGCTCTGCTCCCTCTTGACCCTGCCACAAGTACCTAAGATCCAGGTGTCCTCCAGCTGTAAATGGGGCTGCTGTGTTCAAACTCGAGAGCCAGATTCTGCAATTCCGCCATAGGCTTCTGTATAAGCTGACTCAATTTCATAATCACTTGATGTGTGATCTAAGTTGCAAAACACATATACACAGGTACACACACGTACACGCACATATGCAGGAACACACACACAGAATCATACACATAATGCATGCAAACACACGTGTTCATTTCAAAACAGTGCCATGTTGGGCATCTCTCTGGGAGGATCAGAAACAGCAGAGCAGAGGAGACTATGGTGACCCCTGTGTTGGGACATAAGCAAAGAAGACCCAGGCACCTGCAGTCCCCAGGCTGTGGGCCTCCAGGGTTGGCACTGAAACAGGGAAAGGGCAGAGATTTCTCATCCAGGCCAAGAGTGATACAAGAGACAGGAAGAGGCTCATGGGGTGGAGTCTAGACCTGCAGCAACAGGCAGATCTCGGAGAACTGCGGAGAAGTTTCTTATGGGACACTGCCAGGGAATGCAGGATGCCAGGTGTGCATTGCAAGTGATGGTACCAGACAGGATGCACATCCAGGCCTGTGCGTCCAGGCCCCGCTCTGCACATGTCCATCCAGTGTCAGGGTGCAGTGTGCCTCCCCTTACTGTGGATGTGCCCTGTGCCGATGACAATCTTGAACACAGAGAGGCTGGTGCATGCGTGCACACAGGACACTGCAGAGCACATGTGCACATGGGTGCCTGTGTAAGCCACAAGGAACTCATTTGGGCAGCAGAGACCCCCACCCTTAGAGCTCATAAAGGAAACTGTACTGACCGTGGAATCTATGACCCGCCCAGGAGGGGCTCCCTTCTGGCCACCACCCCAGCTCCAATTGAGCACATGCACCCTGCAGGAAGGAAGCTGTCCCCACTGGGCTCAGTTAGAGACCTTGAGCAGTGTCTGTCCATTGCACCTTCCAGACAGCCCAGCCACTGACAGGGATACTGGTGCTCAGGACCATGCAGGGTGGTCTGGGTCCCTGGTGATAAACGTGAATTTCCCCTCACCCCTCAATTCCCATTTCCTGCCTCAACTCCAGCACCACCTCCTGTGTTAGAATGGAAGCGGCATCCAGGACACTTCCCACAAGTGCCAACTCCACAAAGGGGTCCCAGCTGCATCATCTCTGTTCGAAACTGGCCTCTCAACTCCTCCTGCCTGACATTCCCAGCACCAGCTGTCCCAGGCAACACAGCTCCTTCCCAGCATGCAATTAGCTGAGAAAACTGATTCCACACACAGACGTTGTCTCCAACCCTCTCCCAAGACTGGAAATGGGAGGATTCCTAAAGCCCCAAGGAACTGAAGTTTCACCCCCTGTCATCCTGCCATGGCCCAACCATCCCCCATGAAGAGGAAGCTGCACCCTGGGCCTCCCCTCGAGCATCTACAGATGGCCTGGGTCAGGGTGTGTCTGGAGGGGTTTTTGTGCGGGTCTATGTCACGGTGTGAATTATTTGGAGGAGGGACCCGGCTGACCGTCCTTGGTGAGTCTCACCCTTTCTCTCCTCTTGGGCTCTGAGTGAAACTTGGGTCAACTTTTCTGTTTTCTGTCCTTTCTAAAGCAGGGGTCTCAACCTGTCTAGGAGTCAACAAACTGCCCCTTTTTGTCCGGTCCCTCTCCTCCTCCAGTCTCTCTCCTCTTCTCAGGCAGTTGCTTAGACAGGATGGGAAGATCCCAAGAAGCCTTCCTGTGTTGTGCGCAGCCCTGGATATGACTCCAGGGGACACTGTCCTCTGAACTCTGGGATGTCTCGCTCCCTGCTCTAGGACTCCACTCCCAAGGTCCAGGGCTCAGGAAGCTCAGGCCGGGGCACCAGGGCGATGGGATGCGTAGGATGCTGAGAACCACTCAGCACCCCAGGGTCTGACTGTGCTGGGACCCAGATTCGGGGCTGCTTTACACCCACTCATGGGAGCCCTTCTCTGGGGACTTGGAAGGATGGAGAAGGAAACGGGAGGGAGACGAGGATGGAGGAAGATTTTCCATTGAGAAGGTGGCCCCAGGGTGCTGGGTCCCTCCTCATCCCCCAGGACAGGTGGCAAACCATGGGCAGGCCAGGTCTCAGGACAAGCAGGCAATATGGTCCTTCCCATCCATAACCAGGAAAGAGACACCAGAGAAAAGGCCCGGGTAAGAACTCCTGATAGGGACCGATGACAGGCACAGGCCCCTCCAAGTAGACAGATTGCCTGGGAAACCCAGATCACCAGGACAACTGCACTTTCAGAGAGACCCCTTAGGACAGATGCAGCCCCAGTCTCAGAACAGAAAAGACACCTGAATCTGAAGCCTTCAATGTTCAGCATTCCCGGGTCCAGACCCTGGAACTGACACCCCCTCCCCGGAGGCAGCCCAGAGCGGTCTCTACCAGGGGTGAGACTGGGGCTAAAATGATGGTGCCAGGGTGACCTCTGGGCATGAAACCCACTCCCCAGCAGGGAGGAAAACCTGAACCCGGACAGACAGATGCCCTCATGAGCAGATGCAACAGAAGTGTCCTAGCGGGAAACGTTCTCCACAGCACAGCCCTGTGGAAAGAGGAGGGGCCAGGGCCTGTCCCAGCCACTGTCGGGGGACAGTGAACACTGGTGGGGTCAGGGGCTGTGAGTGAGGACCGTGACCCTGCAGGAGAGGCTGCAGCCGAATGCACACCTGACTCTCCTCAGTCCGTGGGCACTGAGGGTTCTCTCATGAGGAGGTGAGTGTCCCCTTCCAACACCAACCTGACCTCAGGCGAGCATGGCCCGCTCCCGGCCTGGGCCAGGACATCACGTCCAGACTGAGGTCAGGAACTCTGTGGTGGTCGCCAGACCTCTGACCTCCTGCCCCTCCCACACCCTGCAGGTCAGCCCAAGGCCGCCCCCTCGGTCACTCTCTTCCCGCCCTCCTCTGAGGAGCTCAAAGACAACAAGGCCACACTGGTGTGTCTGATGAGTGACTTCTACCCGGGCGCCGTGACGGTGGCCTGGAAGGCAGACGGCACACCCGTCACCCAGGGCGTGGAGACCACCAAGCCCTCCAAACAGAGCAACAACAAGTACGGGGCCAGCAGCTTCCTGACCCTGTCGCCCCAGCAGTGGAATTCCCACAAAAGCTACAGCTGCCAGGTCACGCACGAAGGGAGCACCGTCGAGAAGACAGTGGCCCCTGCAGAGTGTTCTTAGGTCCCCAAACCTCACCCACCCACGGGGGCCTGGAGCTGCAGAATCCCAGGGGACGGGTCTCCCCTTACTCCCCCAGCCTAGTCACCCCAGCCCTTCTCCCTCAACTCATAAACTCAAAATAAAATTTCCTCCTTTCAGTCATACGATCTGTCTCTGCTCATTTTTATTTATACCTTTTCATCCTAAATGGAGCCAATCCAAATGATGTAAGGAATTCTCTTAGCCACATGAGAAAGGAGCCAGGGGAAGGAATCTGGATGTTTCCCTGAGGGATAGTTTCATTATCACCCAGAAAGCCCAAGAGAATATTCCAGAACAGGGGATTGGGGCAGCAGGACCCAGGACTGCCCATCTTCCCTGTACTTGCTGTTGTTGGTATGTCCACCTCCAGCCGCTTGCACAGCCTCTCCTTGGCTCTCCTTGGAATCCAAGAGAATGGGCTCTCTTCCCCGGGAAGAGTACTCTTCCTCAGTACTCACAATCTAGACAGTGTCCCTCTCTCAAGATGTCCTTCCATCTCAGGACAAAGGACCCCCCTCAAGTTCATGGATCCCCAGTCTACCTCTCTCCTTAGGGTCTGCCCTACTCCTGCCCCCCCAGGATAATGCCCTTTGCCCCCACATGTCCTCCTCTAGTCCTCACAGACAGGACCCTCACCCCAGCACCCTGGTCACTCACCGCCCACACACCCCCCGTATGTTTCTGGTCCCACATCTGTCACAAGTATCTCAGCTGATTTTAAGGCCCCTGGGAGAAGGGAATCAGCTGTGCTTTCTCCCCACCCCTTAGTGGCCCGCAGAAAACTGTACCTACCTCACCTCAAGTACCTAACATGCGAGCGTCCACGGGTGGTCAATGGGGCTGGTGAGAACAAAGTCAAGAGTCCCATTCGGGGCAGGTGACACAGACGTGCCTGTAAAACCACCCTCTTTCTGGAAGCTCTGTGTGGGACCTAAGGATCGAGTAGATTATTGTTCTAGGAGATGTCACAGGATCAGAGGCCTGAGCTATGAGACGCACACTCACACACGTGTTCATAAACACAAACAAGCCTGCACGTGCCATACACACACACATGCCCTCTAGGGCTTGTGCTGGGCACCCAGGACCCTCCTCCGGGCCTCAGCTCAGCAAAGTGGTCCAGCTCCTTCATCTCTGTGTTGTGAACAGGCTTTTCACTTCTTCCATGGCGCCATTCTCCACAGGAGCTGAGCTGGGCACCCAGCTCCTTCCAGGAGCAGACATTAGCAGGGGAACCAAATGTAACACACAGACAGGATTTCTGTCCCTCTCTCCTCCCCAATCTGGGCATAGATGGACTCCTAACCCCCCAATAAAGCATGGCTCCATGGAAAGAGGGACCACCCCCTCTCACCCTCCCATCAGCCAGGCCTGCCCCTGTGATTGGGCGGCTGGACTCTGGGTCTCCTGAGCTCCTGAGCAGCTGCAGGTGGGCTTGGGTCTGGACATGTCAGGAGGGGTTTGTGTGCGGGCTGTGTCACGGTGAGTTGTGTTCGGCAGAGGCACCCAGCTGACTGTCCTCGGTGAGTCTCCCCCTTTCTCTCCTCTTTGGGGTTCCAAGTGAAACATAGGTAGATTTTTCTCTCCTTTCTCTCCTGTCTGGGGCACGGGTCTGAATCTCTCTGGGGTTCAACAAAAAGGTTGCCCCTTTTTGTCTGGCCTTTCACCCCTGACTCCAGCTTGTCCCTTCTTCTCAGGCACCTGATCATGACAGGAGGGGACAATCCTAGTGACAACTTCCTGCTCCCTGCTTGGGCTCCCTCTCCAGGGGACATTGTCCTCTGCACTCTGGAATGTCCACTCTATCCTCAGGGTCTCCAGTCCCTTAAGTCCAGGGGACAGGGTGCTCAGGCTGGGGCACTGGGTACATGAGAGGTGGGAAGGGTGCTGGGAACAGCTCAGCCCCCGGGGTTCTGTCCTCCATGGGTCACAGTTAGAGGGGCTGCTTTGCCCACAGATTTGGAGAGATGGAGGAGAAAATAGGAAGAGGATAGGAATAAAAGAAGAATTTTCTATGAGAAGGTGGCCCCAGGGTGCTGGGTTCCTCCTCCCCCCCCAGGTAAGAAACCTTAGATGAGACAGGTCAGGACACTCAGGCCCTAAAGGCAAATCCCTACCCATCCCACCACTGGATGACAAACCCTGGAGCAGATGACTAGGACAGGGACTCCTAATAAGCACAGATGACAGGGACATGCTCCTGTCAGCCAGACAAAACTCACTGGAGAGACAGATCCCCACTGTAACTCCACATGACAGAGAGAGCCCTGAGAACAGACAGAAACAAGGCCTCAAACTGAAGCCCTCCATCTACTGGACCCCTTGGAATCCAGCCCTTGGGGCTGACACACCCTCCCACCAAGGCAGTCCAGGGGGTCTCTGTGGGGAGTGGCACGGGCTACAATGATGGTGCCAGGGGAATGTGTTGGCAAGAAACCTGCTCCCTGTAAGAGAGAAGAGCCTGGACCCAGAGCAGATGGACGCCTTCATGAGAGGCTCCAAGAGAAGGGATCAGGCAGGAGATTTTCCGACACGTGCCCCGGGACGGACAGATACCTGAGGAAGAGAAGGTCTGAGGGTCAATTTCATCCAGTGGGGGGGACACAGGTGGGGGTTGGTAGGTGATGAAGACATATGAAAAGGAGGCAATTCCAAAGAGGGGGCTGATGAATCCCCAAGAGTTGGACTGAGGAGTCTCCCATAAGGAGGTGAGTGTCCCCACCTACCGCTGACCTGATATCACACGAGCAAGGGCCTGGCTTGAGGTTCCTGCCCTGGCCTGGGCCAGGACATCACGTCAAGATTCAGGTCAGGAACTCTGTGGTGGTCGCCAGACCTCTGACTTCCTGCCCCTCCCACACCCTGCAGGTCAGCCCAAGGCCGCCCCCTCGGTCACTCTCTTCCCGCCCTCCTCTGAGGAGCTCAAAGACAACAAGGCCACACTGGTGTGTCTGATGAGTGACTTCTACCCGGGCGCCGTGACGGTGGCCTGGAAGGCAGACGGCACACCCGTCACCCAGGGCATGGAGACCACCAAGCCCTCCAAACAGAGCAACAACAAGTACGGGGCCAGCAGCTTCCTGACCCTGTCGCCCCAGCAGTGGAATTCCCACAAAAGCTACAGCTGCCAGGTCACGCACGAAGGGAGCACCGTCGAGAAGACGGTGGCCCCTGCAGAGTGTTCTTAGGTCCCCAAACCTCACCCACCCACGGGGGCCTGGAGCTGAAGGACCCTGGAGAAGGGTGTCCCTTCTCAACCCCATTCCTACTCATTCCACCGCTTAACCCTAAAACCAATTAAATCACAATAAAAGTTTCTCACTTTCAATCAGAAAACATGGTCTTTGCTCATCTTGTTTATCTCCTTTCTATCCTAAGTTTGGCCATCCCCCCAGAGTTGAACAGAATCCTTTCAACTTGTGAAGAAACAGCCAGGGAAAGAATTCTGGCATTTCCCTGAGGCACAATTTCACCGACAACTTAAGCCCCACAAAGCAATCCAGAACAGGGGAACGTTCCTCATAAGAAACCCAAGCCTGCTTAGTTTTACCCATCTCTGCTCTTTGTGAACATGTCCACCCCTGGCTGCCCAACAATAAACTCTCATCCCCATCCCTTGGTGAGAATGTCTAACCTCCCATCTCTGGAATCCTCGGGCCTCACACACTGGGCATCACTCCTCTCTCAAGTGTCCTCCCAACTCACGCCTAACATTCCTTCACTCCACCCCACCAAGGCCTTACCTTCCTTGGCTCCTTTACCCCACCTGGAAAAACCTGTCCTCGCAGGGTCTCCCTTTCCTCGGGGAAGTCTGGTCAAAGAGAAGCAGGAAGATCACAGAGGACTGCAGAGGGGTTTGTTAGGGTGACCCCGTGAGGAGGTGCGGGCTGCCTTAGGGAGCCATCCTGCCTCTGCCTCCCCAGGGATACAGCCCTGTGACCCTCAACACACAGGCTTTCCATGTAGCACTCACAGACTGGACCCTCATCCCTGGACCCCGGATACTCACCCCACATTCAGCACTTGGTGTCCCTCATCTTACACGAGTCACTGGGTGTCCCAGGTATATTCAAGGCCCCTGCGAGACAGGGATCAGCTCTGCTCCCTCTTGACCCTGCCACAGTACCTAAGATCCGGGTGTCCTCCAGCTGTAAATGGGGCTGCTGGGTTCAAACTCGAGAGCCAGATTCTGCAATTCCGCCATAGGCTTCTGTATAAGCTGACTCAATTTCATAATCACTTGATGTGTGATCTAAGTTGCAAAACACATATACACAGGTACACACACGTACACGCACATATGCAGGAACACACACACAGAATCATACACATAATGCATGCAAACACACGTGTTCATTTCAAAACAGTGCCATGTTGGGCATCTCTCTGGGAGGATCAGAAACAGCAGAGCAGAGGAGACTATGGTGACCCCTGTGTTGGGACATAAGCAAAGAAGACCCAGGCACCTGCAGTCCCCAGGCTGTGGGCCTCCAGGGTTGGCACTGAAACAGGGAAAGGGCAGAGATTTCTCATCCAGGCCAAGAGTGATACAAGAGACAGGAAGAGGCTCATGGGGTGGAGTCTAGACCTGCAGCAACAGGCAGATCTCGGAGAACTGCGGAGAAGTTTCTTATGGGACACTGCCAGGGAATGCAGGATGCCAGGTGTGCATTGCAAGTGATGGTACCAGACAGGATGCACATCCAGGCCTGTGCGTCCAGGCCCCGCTCTGCACATGTCCATCCAGTGTCAGGGTGCAGTGTGCCTCCCCTTACTGTGGATGTGCCCTGTGCCGATGACAATCTTGAACACAGAGAGGCTGGTGCATGCGTGCACACAGGACACTGCAGAGCACATGTGCACATGGGTGCCTGTGTAAGCCACAAGGAACTCATTTGGGCAGCAGAGACCCCCACCCTTAGAGCTCATAAAGGAAACTGTACTGACCGTGGAATCTATGACCCGCCCAGGAGGGGCTCCCTTCTGGCCACCACCCCAGCTCCAATTGAGCACATGCACCCTGCAGGAAGGAAGCTGTCCCCACTGGGCTCAGTTAGAGACCTTGAGCAGTGTCTGTCCATTGCACCTTCCAGACAGCCCAGCCACTGACAGGGATACTGGTGCTCAGGACCATGCAGGGTGGTCTGGGTCCCTGGTGATAAACGTGAATTTCCCCTCACCCCTCAATTCCCATTTCCTGCCTCAACTCCAGCACCACCTCCTGTGTTAGAATGGAAGTGGCATCCAGGACACTTCCCACAAGTGCCAACTCCACAAAGGGGTCCCAGCTGCATCATCTCTGTTCGAAACTGGCCTCTCAACTCCTCCTGCCTGACATTCCCAGCACCAGCTGTCCCAGGCAACACAGCTCCTTCCCAGCATGCAATTAGCTGAGAAAACTGATTCCACACACAGACGTTGTCTCCAACCCTCTCCCAAGACTGGAAATGGGAGGATTCCTAAGGCCCCAAGGAACTGAAGTTTCACCCCCTGTCATCCTGCCATGGCCCAACCATCCCCCATGAAGAGGAAGCTGCACCCTGGGCCTCCCCTCGAGCATCTACAGATGGCCTGGGTCAGGGTGTGTCTGGAGGGGTTTTTGTGCGGGTCTATGTCACGGTGTGAATTATTTGGAGGAGGGACCCGGCTGACCGTCCTTGGTGAGTCTCACCCTTTCTCTCCTCTTGGGCTCTGAGTGAAACTTGGGTCAACTTTTCTGTTTTCTGTCCTTTCTAAAGCAGGGGTCTCAACCTGTCTAGGAGTCAACAAACTGCCCCTTTTTGTCCGGTCCCTCTCCTCCTCCAGTCTCTCTCCTCTTCTCAGGCAGTTGCTTAGACAGGATGGGAAGATCCCAAGAAGCCTTCCTGTGTTGTGCGCAGCCCTGGATATGACTCCAGGGGACACTGTCCTCTGAACTCTGGGATGTCTCGCTCCCTGCTCTAGGACTCCACTCCCAAGGTCCAGGGCTCAGGAAGCTCAGGCCGGGGCACCAGGGCGATGGGATGCGTAGGATGCTGAGAACCACTCAGCACCCCAGGGTCTGACTGTGCTGGGACCCAGATTCGGGGCTGCTTTACACCCACTCATGGGAGCCCTTCTCTGGGGACTTGGAAGGATGGAGAAGGAAACGGGAGGGAGACGAGGATGGAGGAAGATTTTCCATTGAGAAGGTGGCCCCAGGGTGCTGGGTCCCTCCTCATCCCCCAGGACAGGTGGCAAACCATGGGCAGGCCAGGTCTCAGGACAAGCAGGCAATATGGTCCTTCCCATCCATAACCAGGAAAGAGACACCAGAGAAAAGGCCCGGGTAAGAACTCCTGATAGGGACCGATGACAGGCACAGGCCCTCCAAGTAGACAGATTGCCTGGGAAACCCAGATCACCAGGACAACTGCACTTTCAGAGAGACCCCTTAGGACAGATGCAGCCCCAGTCTCAGAACAGAAAAGACACCTGAATCTGAAGCCTTCAATGTTCAGGATTCCCGGGTCCAGACCCTGGAACTGACACCCCCTCCCCGGAGGCAGCCCAGAGCGGTCTCTACCAGGGGTGAGACTGGGGCTAAAATGATGGTGCCAGGGTGACCTCTGGGCATGAAACCCACTCCCCAGCAGGGAGGAAAACCTGAACCCGGACAGACAGATGCCCTCATGAGCAGATGCAACAGAAGTGTCCTAGCGGGAAACGTTCTCCACAGGACAGCCCTGTGGAAAGAGGAGGGGCCAGGGCCTGTCCCAGCCACTGTCGGGGGACAGTGAACACTGGTGGGGTCAGGGGCTGTGAGTGAGGACCGTGACCCTGCAGGAGAGGCTGCAGCCGAATGCACACCTGACTCTCCTCAGTCCGTGGGCACTGAGGGTTCTCTCATGAGGAGGTGAGTGTCCCCTTCCAACACCAACCTGACCTCAGGCGAGCATGGCCCGCTCCCGGCCTGGGCCAGGACATCACGTCCAGACTGAGGTCAGGAACTCTGTGGTGGTCGCCAGACCTCTGACCTCCTGCCCCTCCCACACCCTGCAGGTCAGGCCAAGGCCGCCCCCTCGGTCACTCTCTTCCCGCCCTCCTCTGAGGAGCTCAAAGACAACAAGGCCACACTGGTGTGTCTGATAAGTGACTTCTACCCGGGCGCCGTGACGGTGGCCTGGAAGGCAGACGGCACACCCGTCACCCAGGGCGTGGAGACCACCAAGCCCTCCAAACAGAGCAACAACAAGTACGGGGCCAGCAGCTTCCTGACCCTGTCGCCCCAGCAGTGGAATTCCCACAAAAGCTACAGCTGCCAGGTCACGCACGAAGGGAGCACCGTCGAGAAGACAGTGGCCCCTGCAGAGTGTTCTTAGGTCCCCAAACCTCACCCACCCACGGGGGCCTGGAGCTGCAGAATCCCAGGGGACGGGTCTCCCCTTACTCCCCCAGCCTAGTCACCCCAGCCCTTCTCCCTCAACTCATAAACTCAAAATAAAATTTCCTCCTTTCAGTCATACGATCTGTCTCTGCTCATTTTTATTTATACCTTTTCATCCTAAATGGAGCCAATCCAAATGATGTAAGGAATTCTCTTAGCCACATGAGAAAGGAGCCAGGGGAAGGAATCTGGATGTTTCCCTGAGGGATAGTTTCATTATCACCCAGAAAGCCCAAGAGAATATTCCAGAACAGGGGATTGGGGCAGCAGGACCCAGGACTGCCCATCTTCCCTGTACTTGCTGTTGTTGGTATGTCCACCTCCAGCCGCTTGCACAGCCTCTCCTTGGCTCTCCTTGGAATCCAAGAGAATGGGCTCTCTTCCCCGGGAAGAGTACTCTTCCTCAGTACTCACAATCTAGACAGTGTCCCTCTCTCAAGATGTCCTTCCATCTCAGGACAAAGGACCCCCCTCAAGTTCATGGATCCCCAGTCTACCTCTCTCCTTAGGGTCTGCCCTACTCCTGCCCCCCCAGGATAATGCCCTTTGCCCCCACATGTCCTCCTCTAGTCCTCACAGACAGGACCCTCACCCCAGCACCCTGGTCACTCACCGCCCACACACCCCCCGTATGTTTCTGGTCCCACATCTGTCACAAGTATCTCAGCTGATTTTAAGGCCCCTGGGAGAAGGGAATCAGCTGTGCTTTCTCCCCACCCCTTAGTGGCCCGCAGAAAACTGTACCTACCTCACCTCAAGTACCTAACATGCGAGCGTCCACGGGTGGTCAATGGGGCTGGTGAGAACAAAGTCAAGAGTCCCATTCGGGGCAGGTGACACAGACGTGCCTGTAAAACCACCCTCTTTCTGGAAGCTCTGTGTGGGACCTAAGGATCGAGTAGATTATTGTTCTAGGAGATGTCACAGGATCAGAGGCCTGAGCTATGAGACGCACACTCACACACATGTGTTCATAAACACAAACAAGCCTGCACGTGCCATACACACACACATGCCCTCTAGGGCTTGTGCTGGGCACCCAGGACCCTCCTCTGGGCCTCAGCTCAGCAAAGTGGTCCAGCTCCTTCATCTCTGTGTTGTGAACAGGCTTTTCACTTCTTCCATGGCGCCATTCTCCACAGGAGCTGAGCTGGGCACCCAGCTCCTTCCAGGAGCAGACATTAGCAGGGGAACCAAATGTAACACACAGACAGGCTTTCTGTCCCTCTCTCCTCCCCAATCTGGGCATAGATGGACTCCTAACCCCCCAATAAAGCATGGCTCCATGGAAAGAGGGACCACCCCCTCTCACCCTCCCATCAGCCAGGCCTGCCCCTGTGATTGGGCGGCTGGACTCTGGGTCTCCTGAGCTCCTGAGCAGCTGCAGGTGGGCTTGGGTCTGGACATGTCAGGAGGGGTTTGTGTGCGGGCTGTGTCACGGTGAGTTGTGTTCGGCAGAGGCACCCAGCTGACTGTCCTCGGTGAGTCTCCCCCTTTCTCTCCTCTTTGGGGTTCCAAGTGAAACATAGGTAGATTTTTCTCTCCTTTCTCTCCTGTCTGGGGCACGGGTCTGAATCTCTCTGGGGTTCAACAAAAAGGTTGCCCCTTTTTGTCTGGCCTTTCACCCCTGACTCCAGCTTGTCCCTTCTTCTCAGGCACCTGATCATGACAGGAGGGGACAATCCTAGTGACAACTTCCTGCTCCCTGCTTGGGCTCCCTCTCCAGGGGACATTGTCCTCTGCACTCTGGAATGTCCACTCTATCCTCAGGGTCTCCAGTCCCTTAAGTCCAGGGGACAGGGTGCTCAGGCTGGGGCACTGGGTACATGAGAGGTGGGAAGGGTGCTGGGAACAGCTCAGCCCCCGGGGTTCTGTCCTCCATGGGTCACAGTTAGAGGGGCTGCTTTGCCCACAGATTTGGAGAGATGGAGGAGAAAATAGGAAGAGGATAGGAATAAAAGAAGAATTTTCTATGAGAAGGTGGCCCCAGGGTGCTGGGTTCCTCCTCCCCCCCCAGGTAAGAAACCATAGATGAGACAGGTCAGGACACTCAGGCCCTAAAGGCAAATCCCTACCCATCCCACCACTGGATGACAAACCCTGGAGCAGATGACTAGGACAGGGACTCCTAATAAGCACAGATGACAGGCACATGCTCCTGTCAGCCAGACAAAACTCACTGGAGAGACAGATCCCCACTGTAACTCCACATGACAGAGAGAGCCCTGAGAACAGACAGAAACAAGGCCTCAAACTGAAGCCCTCCATCTACTGGACCCCTTGGAATCCAGCCCTTGGGGCTGACACACCCTCCCACCAAGGCAGTCCAGGGGGTCTCTGTGGGGAGTGGCACGGGCTACAATGATGGTGCCAGGGGAATGTGTTGGCAAGAAACCTGCTCCCTGTAAGAGAGAAGAGCTTGGACCCAGAGCAGATGGACGCCTTCATGAGAGGCTCCAAGAGAAGGGATCAGGCAGGAGATTTTCCGACACGTGCCCCGGGACGGACAGATACCTGAGGAAGAGAAGGTCTGAGGGTCAATTTCATCCAGTGGGGGGGACACAGGTGGGGGTTGGTAGGTGATGAAGACATATGAAAAGGAGGCAATTCCAAAGAGGGGGCTGATGAATCCCCAAGAGTTGGACTGAGGAGTCTCCCATAAGGAGGTGAGTGTCCCCACCTACCGCTGACCTGATATCACACGAGCAAGGGCCTGGCTTGAGGTTCCTGCCCTGGCCTGGGCCAGGACATCACGTCAAGATTCAGGTCAGGAACTCTGTGGTGGTCGCCAGACCTCTGACTTCCTGCCCCTCCCACACCCTGCAGGTCAGCCCAAGGCCGCCCCCTCGGTCACTCTCTTCCCGCCCTCCTCTGAGGAGCTCAAAGACAACAAGGCCACACTGGTGTGTCTGATGAGTGACTTCTACCCGGGCGCCGTGACGGTGGCCTGGAAGGCAGACGGCACACCCGTCACCCAGGGCGTGGAGACCACCAAGCCCTCCAAACAGAGCAACAACAAGTACGGGGCCAGCAGCTTCCTGACCCTGTCGCCCCAGCAGTGGAATTCCCACAAAAGCTACAGCTGCCAGGTCACGCACGAAGGGAGCACCGTCGAGAAGACGGTGGCCCCTGCAGAGTGTTCTTAGGTCCCCAAACCTCACCCACCCACGGGGGCCTGGAGCTGAAGGACCCTGGAGAAGGGTGTCCCTTCTCAACCCCATTCCTACTCATTCCACCGCTTAACCCTAAAACCAATTAAATCACAATAAAAGTTTCTCACTTTCAATCAGAAAACATGGTCTTTGCTCATCTTGTTTATCTCCTTTCTATCCTAAGTTTGGCCATCCCCCCAGAGTTGAACAGAATCCTTTCAACTTGTGAAGAAACAGCCAGGGAAAGAATTCTGGCATTTCCCTGAGGCACAATTTCACCGACAACTTAAGCCCCACAAAGCAATCCAGAACAGGGGAATGTTCCTCATGAGAAACCCAAGCCTGCTTAGTTTTACCCATCTCTGCTCTTTGTGAACATGTCCACCCCTGGCTGCCCAACAATAAACTCTCATCCCCATCCCTTGGTGAGAATGTCTAACCTCCCATCTCTGGAATCCTCGGGCCTCACACACTGGGCATCACTCCTCTCTCAAGTGTCCTCCCAACTCACGCCTAACATTCCTTCACTCCACCCCACCAAGGCCTTACCTTCCTTGGCTCCTTTACCCCACCTGGAAAAACCTGTCCTCGCAGGGTCTCCCTTTCCTCGGGGAAGTCTGGTCAAAGAGAAGCAGGAAGATCACAGAGGACTGCAGAGGGGTTTGTTAGGGTGACCCCGTGAGGAGGTGCGGGCTGCCTTAGGGAGCCATCCTGCCTCTGCCTCCCCAGGGATACAGCCCTGTGACCCTCAACACACAGGCTTTCCATGTAGCACTCACAGACTGGACCCTCATCCCTGGACCCCGGATACTCACCCCACATTCAGCACTTGGTGTCCCTCATCTTACACGAGTCACTGGGTGTCCCAGGTATATTCAAGGCCCCTGCGAGACAGGGATCAGCTCTGC
The DNA here is from genome assembly GCF_027409185.1 of Cynocephalus volans. NCBI lineage: Eukaryota > Metazoa > Chordata > Mammalia > Dermoptera > Cynocephalidae > Cynocephalus > Cynocephalus volans. The sequence continues at coordinate 207,102,889 of NC_084461.1, forward strand.
TCCCTCTTGACCCTGCCACAAGTACCTAAGATCCAGGTGTCCTCCAGCTGTAAATGGGGCTGCTGTGTTCAAACTCGAGAGCCAGATTCTGCAATTCCGCCATAGGCTTCTGTATAAGCTGACTCAATTTCATAATCACTTGATGTGTGATCTAAGTTGCAAAACACATATACACAGGTACACACACGTACACGCACATATGCAGGAACACACACACAGAATCATACACATAATGCATGCAAACACACGTGTTCATTTCAAAACAGTGCCATGTTGGGCATCTCTCTGGGAGGATCAGAAACAGCAGAGCAGAGGAGACTATGGTGACCCCTGTGTTGGGACATAAGCAAAGAAGACCCAGGCACCTGCAGTCCCCAGGCTGTGGGCCTCCAGGGTTGGCACTGAAACAGGGAAAGGGCAGAGATTTCTCATCCAGGCCAAGAGTGATACAAGAGACAGGAAGAGGCTCATGGGGTGGAGTCTAGACCTGCAGCAACAGGCAGATCTCGGAGAACTGCGGAGAAGTTTCTTATGGGACACTGCCAGGGAATGCAGGATGCCAGGTGTGCATTGCAAGTGATGGTACCAGACAGGATGCACATCCAGGCCTGTGCGTCCAGGCCCCGCTCTGCACATGTCCATCCAGTGTCAGGGTGCAGTGTGCCTCCCCTTACTGTGGATGTGCCCTGTGCCGATGACAATCTTGAACACAGAGAGGCTGGTGCATGCGTGCACACAGGACACTGCAGAGCACATGTGCACATGGGTGCCTGTGTAAGCCACAAGGAACTCATTTGGGCAGCAGAGACCCCCACCCTTAGAGCTCATAAAGGAAACTGTACTGACCGTGGAATCTATGACCCGCCCAGGAGGGGCTCCCTTCTGGCCACCACCCCAGCTCCAATTGAGCACATGCACCCTGCAGGAAGGAAGCTGTCCCCACTGGGCTCAGTTAGAGACCTTGAGCAGTGTCTGTCCATTGCACCTTCCAGACAGCCCAGCCACTGACAGGGATACTGGTGCTCAGGACCATGCAGGGTGGTCTGGGTCCCTGGTGATAAACGTGAATTTCCCCTCACCCCTCAATTCCCATTTCCTGCCTCAACTCCAGCACCACCTCCTGTGTTAGAATGGAAGCGGCATCCAGGACACTTCCCACAAGTGCCAACTCCACAAAGGGGTCCCAGCTGCATCATCTCTGTTCGAAACTGGCCTCTCAACTCCTCCTGCCTGACATTCCCAGCACCAGCTGTCCCAGGCAACACAGCTCCTTCCCAGCATGCAATTAGCTGAGAAAACTGATTCCACACACAGACGTTGTCTCCAACCCTCTCCCAAGACTGGAAATGGGAGGATTCCTAAAGCCCCAAGGAACTGAAGTTTCACCCCCTGTCATCCTGCCATGGCCCAACCATCCCCCATGAAGAGGAAGCTGCACCCTGGGCCTCCCCTCGAGCATCTACAGATGGCCTGGGTCAGGGTGTGTCTGGAGGGGTTTTTGTGCGGGTCTATGTCACGGTGTGAATTATTTGGAGGAGGGACCCGGCTGACCGTCCTTGGTGAGTCTCACCCTTTCTCTCCTCTTGGGCTCTGAGTGAAACTTGGGTCAACTTTTCTGTTTTCTGTCCTTTCTAAAGCAGGGGTCTCAACCTGTCTAGGAGTCAACAAACTGCCCCTTTTTGTCCGGTCCCTCTCCTCCTCCAGTCTCTCTCCTCTTCTCAGGCAGTTGCTTAGACAGGATGGGAAGATCCCAAGAAGCCTTCCTGTGTTGTGCGCAGCCCTGGATATGACTCCAGGGGACACTGTCCTCTGAACTCTGGGATGTCTCGCTCCCTGCTCTAGGACTCCACTCCCAAGGTCCAGGGGTCAGGAAGCTCAGGCCGGGGCACCAGGGCGATGGGATGCGTAGGATGCTGAGAACCACTCAGCACCCCAGGGTCTGACTGTGCTGGGACCCAGATTCGGGGCTGCTTTACACCCACTCATGGGAGCCCTTCTCTGGGGACTTGGAAGGATGGAGAAGGAAACGGGAGGGAGACGAGGATGGAGGAAGATTTTCCATTGAGAAGGTGGCCCCAGGGTGCTGGGTCCCTCCTCATCCCCCAGGACAGGTGGCAAACCATGGGCAGGCCAGGTCTCAGGACAAGCAGGCAATATGGTCCTTCCCATCCATAACCAGGAAAGAGACACCAGAGAAAAGGCCCGGGTAAGAACTCCTGATAGGGACCGATGACAGGCACAGGCCCCTCCAAGTAGACAGATTGCCTGGGAAACCCAGATCACCAGGACAACTGCACTTTCAGAGAGACCCCTTAGGACAGATGCAGCCCCAGTCTCAGAACAGAAAAGACACCTGAATCTGAAGCCTTCAATGTTCAGCATTCCCGGGTCCAGACCCTGGAACTGACACCCCCTCCCCGGAGGCAGCCCAGAGCGGTCTCTACCAGGGGTGAGACTGGGGCTAAAATGATGGTGCCAGGGTGACCTCTGGGCATGAAACCCACTCCCCAGCAGGGAGGAAAACCTGAACCCGGACAGACAGATGCCCTCATGAGCAGATGCAACAGAAGTGTCCTAGCGGGAAACGTTCTCCACAGCACAGCCCTGTGGAAAGAGGAGGGGCCAGGGCCTGTCCCAGCCACTGTCGGGGGACAGTGAACACTGGTGGGGTCAGGGGCTGTGAGTGAGGACCGTGACCCTGCAGGAGAGGCTGCAGCCGAATGCACACCTGACTCTCCTCAGTCCGTGGGCACTGAGGGTTCTCTCATGAGGAGGTGAGTGTCCCCTTCCAACACCAACCTGACCTCAGGCGAGCATGGCCCGCTCCCGGCCTGGGCCAGGACATCACGTCCAGACTGAGGTCAGGAACTCTGTGGTGGTCGCCAGACCTCTGACCTCCTGCCCCTCCCACACCCTGCAGGTCAGGCCAAGGCCGCCCCCTCGGTCACTCTCTTCCCGCCCTCCTCTGAGGAGCTCAAAGACAACAAGGCCACACTGGTGTGTCTGATAAGTGACTTCTACCCGGGCGCCGTGACGGTGGCCTGGAAGGCAGACGGCACACCCGTCACCCAGGGCGTGGAGACCACCAAGCCCTCCAAACAGAGCAACAACAAGTACGGGGCCAGCAGCTTCCTGACCCTGTCGCCCCAGCAGTGGAATTCCCACAAAAGCTACAGCTGCCAGGTCACGCACGAAGGGAGCACCGTCGAGAAGACAGTGGCCCCTGCAGAGTGTTCTTAGGTCCCCAAACCTCACCCACCCACGGGGGCCTGGAGCTGCAGAATCCCAGGGGACGGGTCTCCCCTTACTCCCCCAGCCTAGTCACCCCAGCCCTTCTCCCTCAACTCATAAACTCAAAATAAAATTTCCTCCTTTCAGTCATACGATCTGTCTCTGCTCATTTTTATTTATACCTTTTCATCCTAAATGGAGCCAATCCAAATGATGTAAGGAATTCTCTTAGCCACATGAGAAAGGAGCCAGGGGAAGGAATCTGGATGTTTCCCTGAGGGATAGTTTCATTATCACCCAGAAAGCCCAAGAGAATATTCCAGAACAGGGGATTGGGGCAGCAGGACCCAGGACTGCCCATCTTCCCTGTACTTGCTGTTGTTGGTATGTCCACCTCCAGCCGCTTGCACAGCCTCTCCTTGGCTCTCCTTGGAATCCAAGAGAATGGGCTCTCTTCCCCGGGAAGAGTACTCTTCCTCAGTACTCACAATCTAGACAGTGTCCCTCTCTCAAGATGTCCTTCCATCTCAGGACAAAGGACCCCCCTCAAGTTCATGGATCCCCAGTCTACCTCTCTCCTTAGGGTCTGCCCTACTCCTGCCCCCCCAGGATAATGCCCTTTGCCCCCACATGTCCTCCTCTAGTCCTCACAGACAGGACCCTCACCCCAGCACCCTGGTCACTCACCGCCCACACACCCCCCGTATGTTTCTGGTCCCACATCTGTCACAAGTATCTCAGCTGATTTTAAGGCCCCTGGGAGAAGGGAATCAGCTGTGCTTTCTCCCCACCCCTTAGTGGCCCGCAGAAAACTGTACCTACCTCACCTCAAGTACCTAACATGCGAGCGTCCACGGGTGGTCAATGGGGCTGGTGAGAACAAAGTCAAGAGTCCCATTCGGGGCAGGTGACACAGACGTGCCTGTAAAACCACCCTCTTTCTGGAAGCTCTGTGTGGGACCTAAGGATCGAGTAGATTATTGTTCTAGGAGATGTCACAGGATCAGAGGCCTGAGCTATGAGACGCACACTCACACACATGTGTTCATAAACACAAACAAGCCTGCACGTGCCATACACACACACATGCCCTCTAGGGCTTGTGCTGGGCACCCAGGACCCTCCTCCGGGCCTCAGCTCAGCAAAGTGGTCCAGCTCCTTCATCTCTGTGTTGTGAACAGGCTTTTCACTTCTTCCATGGCGCCATTCTCCACAGGAGCTGAGCTGGGCACCCAGCTCCTTCCAGGAGCAGACATTAGCAGGGGAACCAAATGTAACACACAGACAGGATTTCTGTCCCTCTCTCCTCCCCAATCTGGGCATAGATGGACTCCTAACCCCCCAATAAAGCATGGCTCCATGGAAAGAGGGACCACCCCCTCTCACCCTCCCATCAGCCAGGCCTGCCCCTGTGATTGGGCGGCTGGACTCTGGGTCTCCTGAGCTCCTGAGCAGCTGCAGGTGGGCTTGGGTCTGGACATGTCAGGAGGGGTTTGTGTGCGGGCTGTGTCACGGTGAGTTGTGTTCGGCAGAGGCACCCAGCTGACTGTCCTCGGTGAGTCTCCCCCTTTCTCTCCTCTTTGGGGTTCCAAGTGAAACATAGGTAGATTTTTCTCTCCTTTCTCTCCTGTCTGGGGCACGGGTCTGAATCTCTCTGGGGTTCAACAAAAAGGTTGCCCCTTTTTGTCTGGCCTTTCACCCCTGACTCCAGCTTGTCCCTTCTTCTCAGGCACCTGATCATGACAGGAGGGGACAATCCTAGTGACAACTTCCTGCTCCCTGCTTGGGCTCCCTCTCCAGGGGACATTGTCCTCTGCACTCTGGAATGTCCACTCTATCCTCAGGGTCTCCAGTCCCTTAAGTCCAGGGGACAGGGTGCTCAGGCTGGGGCACTGGGTACATGAGAGGTGGGAAGGGTGCTGGGAACAGCTCAGCCCCCGGGGTTCTGTCCTCCATGGGTCACAGTTAGAGGGGCTGCTTTGCCCACAGATTTGGAGAGATGGAGGAGAAAATAGGAAGAGGATAGGAATAAAAGAAGAATTTTCTATGAGAAGGTGGCCCCAGGGTGCTGGGTTCCTCCTCCCCCCCCAGGTAAGAAACCTTAGATGAGACAGGTCAGGACACTCAGGCCCTAAAGGCAAATCCCTACCCATCCCACCACTGGATGACAAACCCTGGAGCAGATGACTAGGACAGGGACTCCTAATAAGCACAGATGACAGGGACATGCTCCTGTCAGCCAGACAAAACTCACTGGAGAGACAGATCCCCACTGTAACTCCACATGACAGAGAGAGCCCTGAGAACAGACAGAAACAAGGCCTCAAACTGAAGCCCTCCATCTACTGGACCCCTTGGAATCCAGCCCTTGGGGCTGACACACCCTCCCACCAAGGCAGTCCAGGGGGTCTCTGTGGGGAGTGGCACGGGCTACAATGATGGTGCCCGGGGAATGTGTTGGCAAGAAACCTGCTCCCTGTAAGAGAGAAGAGCCTGGACCCAGAGCAGATGGACGCCTTCATGAGAGGCTCCAAGAGAAGGGATCAGGCAGGAGATTTTCCGACACGTGCCCCGGGACGGACAGATACCTGAGGAAGAGAAGGTCTGAGGGTCAATTTCATCCAGTGGGGGGGACACAGGTGGGGGTTGGTAGGTGATGAAGACATATGAAAAGGAGGCAATTCCAAAGAGGGGGCTGATGAATCCCCAAGAGTTGGACTGAGGAGTCTCCCATAAGGAGGTGAGTGTCCCCACCTACCGCTGACCTGATATCACACGAGCAAGGGCCTGGCTTGAGGTTCCTGCCCTGGCCTGGGCCAGGACATCACGTCAAGATTCAGGTCAGGAACTCTGTGGTGGTCGCCAGACCTCTGACTTCCTGCCCCTCCCACACCCTGCAGGTCAGCCCAAGGCCGCCCCCTCGGTCACTCTCTTCCCGCCCTCCTCTGAGGAGCTCAAAGACAACAAGGCCACACTGGTGTGTCTGATGAGTGACTTCTACCCGGGCGCCGTGACGGTGGCCTGGAAGGCAGACGGCACACCCGTCACCCAGGGCGTGGAGACCACCAAGCCCTCCAAACAGAGCAACAACAAGTACGGGGCCAGCAGCTTCCTGACCCTGTCGCCCCAGCAGTGGAATTCCCACAAAAGCTACAGCTGCCAGGTCACGCACGAAGGGAGCACCGTCGAGAAGACAGTGGCCCCTGCAGAGTGTTCTTAGGTCCCCAAACCTCACCCACCCATGGGGGCCTGGAGCTGCAGAATCCCAGGGGACGGGTCTCCCCTTACTCCCCCCACCCCGGTCACCCCAGCCCTTCTCCCTCAACTCATAAATCTCAATAAATATCCTCACTGTCAATCAGAAATCCTGCTCTATCTCACTATTTATCTCATATTTAATTTGCAACCTCCCTGGGTTCTCGGGGTCGGGTGGGGAGATCCTGGCACCAGGGAAAAGTAGCCAAGGGGAGAGGCTCACAGTCTCCCAAGGCATCACCCCAGGAGACACCAGGACAGGAGGGTTCTGGTGACTGGAACGTCCGTCCCTCTGCCCTCCCCTCCTCCCCTGCCTCCTCCCAGCACAGGGCCCCACTCCCTGCCTCCTTTCTGGACGGAGCTGTTCATGGCAGGACCTCCAGAGGCGACCTCTCTCCCGCCCCGGTCAGGACCCTCTGCCCATGCCACGTCCTCTCTTTCCTCAGCCTGCAAGCCCTGCTCTGGCCTGGACCCCTCTGCCCCTGGCCCTCAGCCCTGGAATGTCCTCCTCCCTGTGCCCCGCTCGGCTCCTGCTCACCCCCACTTCCTCCCAGTCACTCTTGAGCGCTGGACAGTCCACGGGGTCCAGGACACTCCAGCACCATCGGCTTCACGGGCTCTTGAATCTGGGACCCCCTCGATTCTTCACCTGATGGCATATTCAGAGATGCAGAGGAGGAGGAAGCCAGGACGGAAAGTGTCACACAAAAGGCCCGCCAGGAGGCTGGGGACACTTGCCAAAGATGAGCTCTGAGCCCCCCAGCAACCAGTGTGAGGCGGGAAAGAGGCGCCTCATGATTTCTCTGAGATTAAACAGCCTCTGCTGGAGGGAAACGTGGTCTCAACGCTGGGGCCAGGCACCTCGTACCACAGTCAGAAGTGGGGACGAGTCTCACCCAAGGCCTCAGCATTGATGGGACTGGGGGGCATCATTTATTGGGAACACTTCTCCATTCAACCTTGGACCTCAGTGGGCAAGCCAGGTCCTGTCTGGGGACTTTCTCTGTGACGCTGTGAGGCTCGCAGGGCCTGGGCTCCAGCCGCTCCCTGATGAGGAAGGTGAGGTGAGGGGGGACCGGCCCAGCCCCTCGTGCCTGGTCCCTGGGCTCTGCCCCTCCACGCACTGTGGGGGTTGGGGGCGCACATCAGCGGGTCGGGCCTGTGTCACTGCGGGCAGGGGCTGCTAAGGGCCGGGGTGAGTCTCTCTCTCGGCTCCTGTTTGAGTCTCCTGTGGCTGTTGTAACAGATTGCTGCAAATTCAGTGGCCTAAAACAAAGAGCATTTATTCTCTCACAGGTCTGGAGGTCAGAAGTCCAAAATGAGTTCTGGGGGCTAAAATCAAAATGGGGGCAGGGCGTGCTCCTCTGGAGGGTCTCGGGGAGAATCGTTTCCTCGCCTTTCCCAGCTGCTCCAGGCCGCCCCCAGCCCTCGGCTCGTGGCCCCTTCCTGCCACTTTAAAGCCAACAGCATGGGTCTTCAACTCTCTCTCTCCCCCTCCCTCTCTCTCCCTCCCTCCATCTTTCTCTCTCCCTCTCTCCTTCCTTCTTTCCCTCCATCTTCCCTCTCTCTCTAATCCCCCTTTCTCTCTCTCTTTCTCTCTCTCTCTCTCTCTCTCTCTCTCTCTCTCCCCTCTATTTCCGTCCCCACATCTCCTTCTCTCACTCTGACCCCCTTGCCTCCCTCTTTCCTTTATAACGACCCTGCCTTGGGCCACCCAGGCAATCCAGGATCATCTCCCATCTCGGGCTCCTTCACGTCATCACATCTGCAAAGTCCCTGTGGCCACACAACATAACACATTCACAGGTTCCAGGGGTTGGGACACGGCTGTCCCGGGGAGGGAGAGGGGCCCTTTTTCAGCCAGCCACAGCTGCATGTTCCCTGGGGACTGAGAAAGCCACCTCCCACATTCCCCTCCCTTTCTCTGTGTCCTGCCCAGTCCTGTCTGGGCCACTCCTGGGGCCTTCCCAGTCCAGGAACAGCCCCTCCCTCCTCTCTGTTCTCCTGTGGTCCATTCTCCTGGGGCCATGGGGGAAGGGACTGTGATTTATCCACAGCTCTGGGGCATTGGCTTCCCACCAGCCCTTGCTAAATTCTCTACAGACCTTACCTTTCAGTCACCAAACTGCCCTTGGAGGGAGATCCTAGAAGGGTCCCCATAACAACATAGCCCAGAGACCCTGAGTGACCTCACAGCAGGGAACTGCATCTGGACCCACCTGACTCCAGGTCTCAACTCCTGACCCCAAATGTCCAGCCACCCTCAGCCCACTCCAGCCCACCCTGGCCAGGCCTCCCACTTTGTCCAGCTTCCTCCCTGGAGAGCTCAGAGCCCACCTGTCCCAGGCCCCCTGGTTCAAGGGGACAGAGGCATTGGGGCCAACAAGGAATGGGGATACAGGGGCCTCGGCTACTGAATCCCTCATGCCTCTTCCCTTTCCTCCAGGTCAAAAATCAGGGTCACATCACTCAGGAGAGGACCTGGGAGGGGTGACCCTGCCTCAGTCCAGGCTCTGGGTCTGAGTCACTCTCTGGTGGTGGCTCTCTGGACCCAATCCTCCCACTCCCTGGGGCCAGCTGCTCCCTCAGTCCAGGATTTCTCAGCAACATCTTGCGTCATGGGGTGCTTTTCCGAGGGAAGGGGCAGGAAGCTCTGGGTCTGGGCGCCAGGAAAAGGAGAACCCATGGTCCTCTCCAGGCCCAGCACCGAACACATAGTAGGTGCTCAAGGGATGGCTGAGGAATGGTAATGTGTGACAGTCCCAGGGAACAGGCCAGGCCAGCACACACCCGGCTCACTCTTGAGAACACCAGGCGAGCTCCCCCACCCCACCCCTTCTGACCCCACCCTTAGTTCATTTCCACACCTCCCCTTCCCTGCTGAGAACCTTCCAGAGTTCCCACTGCCTCCAGGATAGTGTCTGCTGCCCTGTGAGGAGTCACTGAAGTCAAGGGGAAGGCAGCCAAGGGTGTCCAGCAGAGACAACCTGACTTCTGGTATCCTCAGGCCCTAAGACAGACAGATGCCCTTCTTGGGAGCAGCCGCCTCAAGCACACGCAGGCCCTGGGCTGTCGGCGCGTGAGCGCTTGGTTCTCTCAGAACCCCTCCCCTAAACTGACCAGCTCCCAGCTTCTCAGTGAAACTGTAGTACCTCATTTCCCTGCAGTCACTGTAACTGGACACCGCTCCAGTCCCCTTCCCGGCCTGACCCCTGGGAGCCGAAGTTGATGCTGGGTCTGGAGAAATGACCAGCCCACTGATGACTCCAGCCTCATCCAGGTCCCAGACCCATGGTCACCAGTCAGCTGAGGTTTCCTAAGTGCCTGTATGTGCCCAGCTGTAGCTCGGGACCCAGGCCTGGCTCTACCTGGTCAACCAGGCCATATCTGACAGACAAGCCTGGACTGCCATCTCTCAGCCTCAGCCTCTGAGTATGAAGGGCCAGTGTCCCACTGAACGGTCATCTTAATGATGTGATCCCATCAGAAGAACTAACTCAAGAAGAATGGCGTGCCTGGACTTGACGATGGCCATCTATGACTGACCAATTCTCAGGGATTTCATATCCCCCATATGAAAAAAGTTGGGGCTACTGTGTGTGTGACTCAACCCTGTAAGGTCTGCATGAGGAGCCCCCTAAACTTGCAACACGTGACACTCTGGCGGGGCCTCTGACCTCTGGCCTCTCTCAATTAGCAGGCACTCCCACTGGCTTCCAAGGTGCTGGTGCCCTCCAGAGTAGAGCATCTGGCTCTCCCAGGCTGCCTCCCTGTAACCCCCATACCCACGCCCGACTGCCGGTTGGCACATCTGGGCCAGTCCATTTCCTTGTTACCCTCTCCACACCTAGCAGACCCCACCCCACTGTGACTCTTCAGTTCCTGCCCCTAAATTGGCTCCCTGTCCCTCTGGCCATAAACCTGCTCCTCCCTGCCTAGAACCTGTCTTGGATGCCACCTTCTCTCAGGCTGCCACCTCCCTCTCTCCTGCCCTTCACCACACATCTCTGAGGGCTCCAGGACTCCATGTCCTACCCTCTTCCTGCCTCAGGCCTGGTGCCTGCCGCTGCCCCATCTCTCTCCTGCACTAAACACGGCACCAGTGGCCTTCAAGTGGCTCAATCCAATGGTCCCCTTGCTGTCCTTCCTCTGTAGACGTCTGGGTAGACTTTAGCCCGCACATCATTCTCACCATCTTGAAACTCCTCATCCCGCACCAGGGCCCCTCTCCTGAGTCCTTTTTTCTATCACCCCATGCCCCTTTGTCTTCACACTGCCTTGTCAGGGCTGCAGGGAGCTGGCACCTTTGGCTGCTCTTGTTTCACTATGTAAGTAATAAATTGCTGGAATGTAACAAAGGCTCATTGTTTCTTCACCAGCTCAGTGTTTCCACCTGGCCTGGCCTGGAGCTTGACAGCCACCCGGGGCTGCTGACCTCGCTCCCTGGGTCCCTGGTGGCAGCCCTGCCCGAGCGCCACTGTTCTGAGTCACCACTGGACGTGGGCACCCCGAGGGCAGGGGCTGCACCACCCTCCCATCCCTCAGAGGTTCAGCTGGGTGCTGGGCCGGGTATTGTTGATGATGTCTGCTGCTCCATTGTGGAACTGCTCCCAGCTCTGCCACAGGTGTTACCTCACCTGCCACCACCTGTTACCACAGTGACCCCAGCTAAGTGCTGCTTGCTGGCAGAGGAGCTCTGCACTGGTATATGATGTGCCTTACATCTTATGATCCCAGACTACCCCCAGAGGCAGGTGTCAATACCCCCACACCTTACAGATGAGGAGACAGAGGTTCTGAGAGCTGAGGCCACCTGCCTAGGTCCCATAGCTGGCAGGGCCACAGACATAGTGGGCACCTGGGCCTCCTGAGGAGGCTGTACCTGTGTGGGGCTGGGAGAAGGTGCTGAGCACATGGACCACCTTGTGGGTCTGTGGGGTGGGGGACCCGGGTCCCTTAGTCTACACTGACTCAGTGAGTGTAGGAGACAGGCAGGAGGGGAGTCACCGGAGGACCCTCTGAGTCAGCGAAGCAAAGCAGGTGCTGGCATTTGTGTGCCCATTTCATGGATGAGAGAATGGAGGCTCCAACGGGAGGGGGTGACCTGCCCAGGGTCACATGGTGGGTCGCTGGTTGACCCACCCCCAGGCTCCTTCCACAGCTCCTCAGTCATTCATTCACTCACTCATTCATTCCACAAAGCTCAGTGGGCACAGCGGTGGGCAGGTGCTGGTGCAAGGAGACCAGGCCCATCTGCCCTGGAGGAGCTCATGAGCTGGGGATGACGTGGAGATCACCAACACCCCCAGCCCATCCCCAAGTCCCCAAGGCCAGTACCCAGCCCAGAGAGCATCTGAGCAGCACCAGCATCTCCCCCCACACTTAGGATAAGATTGAACCTACAGGAACTTCTGTGGGGTGCCCCAGCTGCATCCCTGGGCCACTCTAGGCATGTCACAGTCACTCATTGACCCTCACAGTGATCCTGAGGCCTCAAGGCTGCCACTATCCATCTTACAGAGGGGACACTGACCACAAGGGACACCCAGAGCTACCCAGGCTTCACCCAACCCAAAAGCAACCAGGCCAGGTCCGAGCCCCTCCTGCTTGCAGGCACCGCCCTGCCCAGCTGAGACGTGGATCAACCCTGCAGGAGAGATGTCCCAACGGCACCAGGGCAGGGGAGGTCCGCACTGGTCAAGCCCCTAAAGGTACAGGGAAGAGTGTCAGGGTCCAGGGAGAGGAGGATGGCCTGGCCCCAGCCCTGCTTGGCTGTGTCACTTGGGATTTGGCAAGGTGAGTCACATGTGGGGTTTGCTGTGGCTTCCTCTACAACCCAAAGCCAGAACCCAGAATAGCTACAGGTGGGGGTGGAGGGGCCCTGGAGGAAGAACAGTGAGGTGGCTGTTTGGGGCTCTGGGGGAGGGGAGGGGCCAGGTGCTGCTACTGAGCTGAGCTGGATGACTCTCCCATCTGGCCTGGTCACCCTCAAGGCCTGTAGAGACACCAAAAGTGCAATCCCAGCCAGGCCTGAGCAAGGCACACCCCATTCTACCCCAGAGTATTTGCTGAGCCCCAGCAAAGGTGGGATGGGCAGCCTGCCCCCAGCCTGTATTCTCTTGGGGACAAACATTCACTTAGAAACGAGTAAACCAGGCCCAGAAGTCCCAAAATGAGGCAACCGGATCTGCGGCAAGCACCCACTTCCCAACATGAAGGTCCCAACCAAGGTCTCCAGCCACCTAGAAAATGAAAACTTTCAGGAGCACACATGACATAATCACTGTCTACTGGGTTAGTGGCACAGCACAGAGTTAAAGGACTTCACCCCTCCTTCTTGACACATCAATCTCTTCCCCAGAGTCTCTGTCACCCCCGGGCCAGGTACCATGTCCTCTGCCTGCCACATCTCCAGGACTCAGGGTCCCTGCTGCTATGAGTGCCTGAACCCAAGGGTCCACCCCTGACATCAGGATGGGGTTTTGTCGCCCTGAAGGAGCCCTATGTTGTGACCTCTCATCCAACCTCCTCCCTATTGCTCGTGAACAAGACATGTGTGAGGTTCTAAGTCCGCCTAGGGTCCCTCACGCCACGCGATGCGCTCATTCCCTCAAGGCTCTAGAAACATCTCAAACTAGCACTGACAGAAGCACAGGCAGGCCGTGTCTTTCCCAAAACACTTTGTTGTGCAAAGTCCCCAAGAGACACCTGTGCCAGGAGAGGGTTGTAAGGATTCCCTCTCCTCTGAGGTGATCTGGGGGAACTGCTGTCCTGTGTGATCATCTTGAGGAATTGCAGATGGGACACAGGGACATAGACAAAGCCACAGGATGGAGGGCGGTGGGGTCAGGGACAGGGTCAGTCTGTGGTTCAGTTTTCCTGAAAAGTCAGTTGGTCACTTGGGACCACATCAAACTTAATCCTGTTTGTCCAGTAAGTCCACACGATGGCCTTATTGGTCACTGAGCTCAGGGTAACTGCTGAATGACAAATGATGCTCTTTATAATGGGTTATAATAGGGGGAGGAGGAGCCAAGGCCCAGGCCCTGCAGCCAGCTGTGCTGGACACTGTGCAGCGCCATCCAGTGCTCCGTGGGTCCGGCCTTAACAGAGATGCCATGATGGGGTCCAGTGGCCACCAGGATAAGCTGACCAGGGGCCACACCCAGGTGGTCACCATGGAGGTCCTCATCTCACAGGGGACCCAACCAGAGCTCCTGGGGATGAGCTCACTCCAGCCCAGCTCATGAGAGGCCAGGGTGACCCAGGCACCATCTCCTGCTCAGCGACAGCACAGCATGTGCAGGGACCAGCAAAGGACAGGTCCTCCGGGCAGCCCTTGTCTACAGGGAAACCACAGGCATCAGGGAGAATGTCTCGGTACAACCAGGACAGGAACCAGGGAGGGGCTGGGTGACTCTTGTGGCCAGCGTCGCAGAGCTGGGGTCATCAGACATCCCTGTGTCCACTCTGGGGACAGAGTAGCCGATGGTCAGGATGACCCACAAGGTCACCTATCATACATCTGTTTCCACACAGGAAACCCTTATGGTGACCCCTCTTCCCATAGCCACGTCAACACCCCTGATTGACCACAGGTCCCTCCCGCTTCTCGTCTCAAGGCCAACGTCTGCCGAGTGTCCCTTGTGCCAGCTGCTGTGCTGGGCACCGGTGCTGGACCACCCAGGGGCCCACTAGGATGGGCTCTCCCTGCTCACCCAGCACCCAGCCTGTGTTGGGAGATGACAGAGGAGAGAGGGAGCGAGTCCCCCCAGTTGCAGGGCAAAGGGGAGCCCCTGACCAGACCCCCAGACCCACTCCCTCCTGGCCCATCCAGACTCTGGCCTGTGGCTACACCCGGGCTTGGGCACCCAACAGAGGACAGGAAGGCTGCATGGGCCCTCGCAGCTGAGAGCAACTCACGAAGGGAAGGGCGTCGGTCCCCAGGGGCTCCAGGGCAGAGTGGCTGAGAAGGTGAGACCCCAGCCCAGCCAGGTGAGCCCCGCTCTCAGGTGGCCCTGGTCAGACAGGGGCTCCAACTCACTTCTACTGTGGACCAAGGCCAGCATGGATGGCCCCAGTGTAGACACTGCCCAGAGCAAAGCCACACGTTCAGATCTTTCCTGAGCACCTACTACCTGCTGGGCACACAGTGGAGGCAACACAGGTGCAGCCCAGCTCACAGCGTTCATCTCCAGGGAGATGGAAATAAATCCAGTAGACACGTGAATGATGCTGTATAGGACACGGGGACTCGTGCTGTGGAGAAATAAAGTTGGGGGCAGGCAGGGAGCACCCAGTGGGTTATGCTGGAGCCCGCTTGTGCCAGCTTGAGACCCAGGGTCAGGCCTGTGTGGCTGCCGCTGGTGGCTCAGGCTTAGCCTCAGTTTCCCTCTTTGCATCTGGGTTGATAATAATAGAACCTCACTCCCTGGAGGGAAGGGAGGGCCAATCAGATGGAAAATGGATATTTTGCTGGTCTTCTCGGTTGATTGTTGTTGCCGTTACCATCGGGCTGTTCCAGCCCCAGCCGGCCTCTGGCCAGGCCCCTGCCCATGCTGGGCTCCCCCGAGCCTTGGCACCCTCACCCCAGTGCAGCTGGCCTGGCGAAACCAAGAGTCTCTGAGGCCCGAAATAGCCAGGGAAACCCCACCCAACGCCAGCCCTGGCAGCAGGTGCCTCCCTCTCCCCAAGGTGGGGAGGGTGGAGGGGGCTCCAGTTCCCAAAGCTTCCACCAGCCCAGCTAGGGAAAGGGCATGTATCCCAGCCCAGCTAGGGAAAGGGCATGTATCCCAGCCCAGCTAGGGAAAGGGCCTGTGTCCCAACCCCCCCCCCCAAAGAGTTCAAGGTCTGGGGGCAGCATCTTGACACCACAAGATCATGGTCATTGATGGTCAGGAGCAGCATCTTCTGTTCTAGAATCCTCTGTTCATGCAGGTCCTGCTCCCGCCTCAAGGCTCCCCAGGAACTGTGCTAAACACTGGGCAAACATTGGGCAGAGCAAACACTCAGAGCTCAGAGGAACCCTGGGTGGGCAGGGCTGGCTGGGGCTGGGCAGGGGGCCCTGTAGGTCACATCCTACCTGCTGCCCCCAGGCCTTGAACTCTTTGGGGGGCTGGGCCAAGTATGGGAAGGGGGAGAGAAATGTGGACCCTCACAATTGCTGCCCTGAGGGCCTAGGGTCTGGGATAATAATGAGGAGCTCAGAAGCAGAGCTGCCTCCAAGAGGCCTCATGGGGTCCTCCCTACAGGACAGGACCTCAGACATGTCAGTCACTCACCCATGTGCCCATACATCCATCCATCCATCCATCCACAAACCTTCCTGAGGCCTCCCAGAGGGCCTGGCCTATGCAAGACCCTCAGCTCCTGTGTCCCAGGCAAGGCGGGCCTAGCCCAGCCAAGGCCAAATTAAACCTGGAACGTGCCTGCTCATTCACTGTGCAAGGAAGGGCTATGGCAATGGGGTGCCCTGTCCCCTGCCCAGTCTCCGCCATGCTGGGTCTACATGCTAAGGGCAAAGGAAGGGCGAGAGGTGTGAGGGATGGGCCAGCATTGCGAGGCCTAATGCCCCTGCCCAGTGGGTGACCAGACCCTCCCCCCACTCTGCCCTTCTCCACTCAGAGGAGAGGTCCCCAGGACAATTGAGGGCTCCGGGTGTGATGGCAGTAGGGGAGGGAAGCAAGTACCCAGCCATAGGGCCTGACTTCACCCTGCAGATGGCAAATCCCTTCCCCTGGTGGGACTTTACCCATCCCTTCTCAGGGAACACCAGCCAATAGCTCTCCTGACCCTTACCCAAACCCTCTGGCCCAGGGAAGCCAGGAGCCAGCCTGCCACGTACAGCCATGGCACATGTCACCTGACACACAAGATGTGAAGCGTCAGTGGGCAGGTCTAGGGTAAGGGCCCCCACCTCCGCCTGCTGTCCCACATGCCCACCCATGAGCCCAGGGTATGCAGTCAGTGGGCTCTTCAACTGTGTCTCTCTGGCACCCCTCACCTCCCCTCAATGTGCACCTGCCCTCCTGGCCCAGGGCAGGTCCTGGAGGTGAAGCCAGCACAGGGGAGACTTGTCTCTGCCCCAGAGCTCACAGTGCAGATGAGACCCCCCCATGAAGAAAACAAAGGGCAGGAACACTGGGGGTCCCTCATGGTCAATGAAGGTGGCCTGATAGCAGCAGCAACCTCAAACAAGACCTGGGAGCTGGGGCCCCAGAGCTGGAGGGACAGAGGGAGGAAGGGCATCTGGGGGAATCAGCAGGAGCAAAGGCACAGAGGGGTGACTACAGCACACTTCTCTCCACAGGGCCGCAGCCAGCACACATGGGCACCCACTGAAGCACCCTGACCCTTCCACCTCAAAGACCCCAGGCTCCTGTCTCCCGTGCCACATGGCCTGCCATCCTGCTCTCCACCAGAAACATCTTGAACTCCATGCCCTTGTCCAGTCCCTGCTCTGGGCCAGGGCTTCCAGGGCAGGAGACAAGGGAGGGAAGAGGTGCAGTCCCTGCCCTGGGAAGGGAGGAGAATGGGACACAGGCGGTGACCACTGGGCAGAGCAGAGGGAATGAGCAGAGGATGCTGGGAGGCATCCCCAGGGCAGGGCCTCAGAGGGTGCACAGGAGTTTTCCAGGGAGGGCAGGTGGACTAAGTCCATGAACGTGCTTGCTGGACCAGACCAGCAGCTGGAGTGTCCCAAGTCCTGGATCCTAACAGAGGGGCAGGGGCAGGGCCCACAGGGTCAATGCCAAGAGTAGAGACACTTACAGCCTCAGCTCTGGCCAAATCTGCAACTACAAAAGGCATTTGTGTCTTGTGTGAAGACACTATTGAGTGGTCTTATTGTCCCTGTAGCATTGGTAAAACATGGGGACATACGTTATCTGGCTGAGCCACTCGCAGATTCTATGAGGCCAACAGCCAGGATCATTGTCCCATTTCACAGGTAGGAAAACTGAGGCTCAAAGCAGTTAAATCCCAAAGAGAGAGACAGATTCAGCTCTTGGATGCCTGACTTCCAGCCCAGGACCTCCCATGTGACAAATGGGGAGACTGAGGCC
The DNA here is from genome assembly GCF_027409185.1 of Cynocephalus volans. Lineage (NCBI taxonomy): Eukaryota > Metazoa > Chordata > Mammalia > Dermoptera > Cynocephalidae > Cynocephalus > Cynocephalus volans. Next base: position 207,120,438 of record NC_084461.1, read on the forward strand.
AGGAGAGGAAGGGGCCTGCCCAAGCATGCACAGGAGTGCACCTGTATGGAGCAATGCCCTCTGCCAGGTGCCAGAACTGCTCATGTGGGGTGGTCTCCCTCCATCATTCTGCAGCCCTGACCGCATTTCATGGGCACAGAAAGGAGCCCCAAGAGCAGACATGGCAGAGTCAGAGCTACAGACCTCAGTGGCCCCCGCCTCCACCAATGGCTGGGAGGAAGGACAGCCAGCTGGCAAAGAGCCTGGGGGAGCACAGAGTGTGTTCTTCCTAGAAAAGACTCTGCAGTAGGAGCCCAGACCCCAGGGTCAGAGAGAGGAGAGTCCCCACCCATACCAGCCCTCATCAGCCCTTGACCTTGGGCAATTCGCTTCCCTTCTGTGGGCCTCAGTTTCCTCAACTATACAAAGGGATGATTACAACAGTCTCTCCCCTACTAGATGGGTTTGGGATTAAATGAGAGATGACTACAGTGTGCCTGGCCCGTGGGGACCCTCACCAATCCCCAGGCATTGCTGTCATCTCCTGGACTCTTGCCCAGGGCCTGCCACTGACATGCTGCGTGACCCTGGGCAAGTTCCTTCCACTCTCTACATCCCAGCCTTCCTGCCTGCCCAAGATGGAGCTGGGTGAGGGGCCCTGAGGGCCAGGCATCAGGAAACCATAGGATTTTGGGATGAAGGGGTTGGGCAGGGAGGCCCTGGGCCTGGAGGGGCAGCAAGGCCTGAGATGGGGGTAGGGTGAGTGCCAGTCCAGGGGAAAGGGAGAGGGTGGAGTGATGTGCCTCCCCCAGCACTGGTGGCCCTGCTCACAGCTGGCCACCCCTGGGAATCCCCAGGCTAAAGTTAACCCCACATTGGCTGAAACCAGAACTCAGGGTGGCAAAAAGAGAGAAATAAGGGGAAGAGAAACTGAACCCAATGCCAGCAGAGCGTGGGATGGGTGACAAACAGGACCAGGTGTGGCTCGGGATGGGCATGGGGCTGTTTCAGGGCTGCAGCCGGATGTTTGCGCAGCTCACAGGTGGTGGGAGCAGCAGAGCCCTCCCCCCACACCTCTGCCCCCTCCCAGCCCCAGACCTTGGGCCTGATGCTGCCCCCTGGCTGCCTCCTCACACTCTGAGCTCCATTCTGGGTCCCAGAACCCGGAAAGGCCTGACCTGATGGGATCTCAGAGCTGGCCAGTGGTAGCCCTAATTGTTGGCAGAGCCCCAGGAAGGGGCATGACAAGGGCAAGTCTCTGGAGGCCCAGCCCCAGGCCCTGCGCTCCGCAGAACGAGTGGATGAGCAGGTGGGCAAGTGAGCACAGGCCTCCTGACTTCCCAAGACCCTGTGATTCTGAGGGGCCTCAGGGAGGCACAGTTCAGCCTTCTAGGCCCTCCCTTTTGTCTCGTGTCCAGAGCCTGGGAATGCACTCCCTTTTGACCCAGAAATCCTGCTCATAGGAATTTATCATGCAGATGTCACAGGACCAGGGCATGTGGACACATGGCCAGGGTGCACTCTGCGGTGCTCTTCTAACAGCAAAACATTACAGATGGCCAAACGTCCACATACCCAAATGGCTTCGGAGAAGGGCCATGGACAGATGTCCACGGCAGCAGACAGTGGGACACAGGTAACAAAAGAAGGTCCCATCTTTGTGATAAGGTCACGACTTCATGCAGAGAAAGGTCTGGAAGGAGCAACACTAACTTGTTAACAGGGGTCCTCTCCAGTAGTATGAGATCAGATGTTCAGTTATATTCTTCTTTATTATTTTCTGCATTTTCTGATTTCTCAGAGAACATGCATTAGTTTTATCATCAGAGAAAAGAAAATCAATAAACTGATTTAAGACACAAGATCCTCTGAAAATGGTGTGTTAGAAAATTTGAATGGCATCTGAAACAGCTTGAACATAATGTCATCCCAAAGAGGTCACAAGACAAGATGTGACATGTATACATGTGTCTCTATATTTATATCCATGCCTATATCCGTGTTCATATCCATATCATATCTATTCACTGGGGCTGCCTGTGCGGGTGAAACTACAGGCAATGTTAGTTTTTATTTTGCACATCTAACTTTTCTCATTTTTCAACATGATTATACATTTATAGTGTAATTATGAAAAATATGTTTTGTCTCTTAAGTAAGCATATTTATTCCTATTCATTTGATATTTAACAAATATTTATTTTTTTGTTTGCTATGCCCATGACAGCCAGGGTGCAAAATTTGGGATTACGCTGATGAAAACACAGAGAGCCACCTCTCTTGGGAAGTGTTATGATGGGAGGAATGTATATGGAAAGAGGCCATTACAATACTGATACGGATTCTTATCCTCTAAGTCTTAGGTCCTGCGCAAATCCATGAAACTTTCTGTCAGTTCCAGCCAGCATGCAGAGGCAGGAAGCCAAGGGAAAGTTGCTGGACAATAAAAATGGAAAGAGAAGGCATTCCAGAGGTGATGAGTACCTAGCAGCAGGCATTTAGTAAATAAGATTGAACAAAAGCAACTTCCTTCAAATACAATTAAAAACAGAAGAGGGAGCAATTGCAAACCAAAAGTTTAAGCAATTTCTGCAAAGACCAATAAAAGCCCTCCTACAAATAAAGCAGATTAGCACGGGACAAGGTCAGGCGAGGACCTGTGGAAGTTGTGAAGGAAAGAGGCACTATCTGAAGGAGATCAGAATAGACTCCAAGAGTTTTTACTAATTCCTCAGACAGGAAGAACTGTGTAGTAAGTCAGACCATGATATGCATCAGAAGTCCTAGGTTGACAAAGTTCTCTGCCACTTAGAGCTGACAATTTACCTTGGCAACTAATCTTTCTCCTCTTGTTCTGATCTAATCAATGTGGATAACACTAGTAGCTACCACACATATGTGCATTATGGGGAATGTATGAAAAACCGTGTGTAAGCTCCTGAGCAGAATGCCTGGTTCAATAAATGGTAGAAATAGGTTAGAAATTATCATTGGAAATTCACTCTGTATTACCTGTAGTTTGTTCATTGTAATTATATTTACACTCATCATATAGTAACTCATATATATTTGACATTTCTAATATTCATAAACTCTGTTTAAAGAAACTTCACCTATGGTCATTGCTAGATATGTTTTCTCTAAGCAACATGAAGACAGACACCAGCCTTACCTGTTCACTCCAAACTTTCTCCCCAGAAACTCACAAGTTTTTAATCCAATTCTATGAGTCTAGTACCATGACCTAAAACCCCAAAGGGCAGGAACTCGACTGTCACCTCTCCAGGCTGCCTTCCTCCTGCCCCGCCTCCCCTTTCCAAGACCCTCATTGACAAAAGAAAAGCTGCTGCTCCCAAGAGGTGTGGCCCCTCCCCAGGTCTCCAGTTTCTTCATCTCACCTCCTGCAGCAGCCCCATGCCTGGTAACCCCAGGGCTCTCGACAAACAATTTGAATGAGGGAAGGGAGGGAGGAAGGAAGAGATGGGTGAGTGGGCGGATGATTGATGGATGGGTGAGCAGATAGAATAGATGAGAGGATAGATTAGATAAGTGGGTGGATTGGCAGGTACATGGGTGGGTGGGTAGTTGAACGGGTGAATGGGTGAATGGATAGTTGGGATGAATGGATGTGGAAGAGGTGGATGATTGATGGCTATGTGGGTGGATGGATGGATGACAGGTGGACCATCAGTGGATGGGTAAGTGGATGATTGATGGATATGTGGGTGGCAGATGGGTGAGTGATTGGATTGGTGGGTGCATGGGTGGCTGAGTAGTTGGATGGGTGGTTAAATCCTATTCATGAGAAGCACAGAACCAAGGTGCCTGGCAGCTCTGTGTAAAAGAACAGAATTCAACACCTGGGTTCCAATCTTGGCTCTGATCCTGACTCAGGTATGACCTTCGGCCATTTCCTTAATGTCTCTAAGCCTTGCCCCTTCACCAGGCAAAAAGGATGTCGGTACCAGCCCTGCCCATTCACAAACTGCTGGGAAGAACATTGAAAGGACATACATGCATGAAGATGTTTTAGAAACTCTAGAGAGCTTCTCAGGTGAAATCTTAGTACTGGAAAGACCTTGAAGGTCATTGAGCTGACTCTCCCACCTCCCCCAACAAGGTTGGGTCACAGTTTGTGGTAAGAGCCCGAGTTTGGAGCCCAGACAGACCTGAGTTCAAGTCCTGGCTCCACTACTTGTTCAAATATGTGACTATGGGCAGGTGACTGTCCTCTCTGTGTTCTCTTCTGTGATATGGAGCTGATAACAGTGACAGCTACCCCTTGGGGCTGTGCGGGGATTCAGTGGGATAATTGTGGAAAGCACTCAGCACAGCACTCACCAGGAGTGCGGTGACAAATCCAAAGTCTGCCCTCTGGGGTCACGAGGAAGAGGCCCAATCTCCCCTCCCTGCAGTAGGGTCCCCTGGAGGCCAATAGATTGGAGAAGTGTTCTAGGATGTCTAACTCAGCAGTTCACAAAACCCTGAGAAGTGTTCGTGTAAATGCATATTGTGGGTAGAGGTCCAGAGCTTTGTGCAGAAAGAAGTCATGGTCCATAGAGGGTTAACCACAGTGATCTCATCCAAGACCCTCATTTAGGACTCTGAGACCTAAGGTCTGCCCAAGGGCACTCTATGGATCAGGGGACAGCAAAGCACAGATATCCACCCCAGTGGGGAGACCCTCCCCATGCAGGAGCAGTGGCCTGCCTTGGCATGCCAGACCTGAGATAGGATTACCGCCACCTGGGAGCAGCATGCACTGGTGGGGGTGACAACAAGGGCCACTATTGGGATCAAGCAGTAGGATTGTAGGAGAATTTAAACTTTCTTTTTAAACTTGTCTCTGAAGGTTGTTGTAAGAGGATTGTAATAATAAAGTTGAGAGAGAAAGAGACAGCTGGTGGCAAAAGCATCTCCACGCACTCCCGCAGGGGACTCGTAGTTCTCTAGTTCATGAGCTTGTGTTAACAAAAAAACACACCAGACAAGGGGCCAAAACAAGAGGAAATCAAGTTTATCAAACACAGGTGTGACATGGAGTTGGGCAAGGCCCTAAAGCAGATATCCCAAGAAGAGAATCTCCAAGCCTGGGAGGAATTTCTCTCCTGTCTCAGGCTATCCTGGTAGAGAGATTCTAGGGCTCCCTGGCAGAGAGGCGCCTCCAGAGCCCCCAAACTTCAGGCCCAGGTGGAGGTGACAAGGTGTGGATGTGACTACAGGGACACAGGTGTCAGCTCAGTGTAAGGAAGAATCACCTTGTTTTCTGGCTTCCTCTTAAAATATAGTTATTGGTTTTGGTCTTTAGTTTCAAAAATAACTGCTCACTGTAAACAATGTGAAAAATACAGAAAAACAAACAGGAGGGAAACAACTCACCCCTCATGTTTCATCCTGAAGAGCCACTGCTAATATGTTGATGTATTTCCTTCTATTTTAGTTGCAAACTGTAACAACCATAAAATAAAAAAGTAAAATGAATTTGTAAAGTTTAAGTAATAATAATAGTGATGGCTGCACAACATTGTGAATGCACTAAATGCCACTGAATTATAGACTTTAAAATGGTGAATTCCATGTGATGTGAATTTCACCTCCATTATCCTCCTGGCCTAAGAACACGGCCAGGATCTCAGGAGCCCCTGATTTATCATCTCTTTCCTTTTCCTTATAGTTTTGCCTCCACTGTGCATGCCCGTAAACAGACTATTCTTCAGCTTGGCCCATTTTTGAACTTCATACAGGTAAAATTAGGCTGTGTATATTTTCCATGATTCACTTCTTTGTCAACACTGAGTCTTTGACAGTCATTCATGTTGATGGATTCGTCGTTTTCACTGCTCACTACAAATACCGCCATCAGCTGTCCACCCTGCTGCAGCCAACATGTGGGCAGTTCTGCCCAGGAGCAGGGCACCACCAGCACCTGTCTGGAGTTTCTGGAGTCCATGGGGGGGTTTCTCCAGGGCCCTGTCATTGAGCGACCCAACCTTACACTTTGCTTTTTCAATAATGGAGATAGCTTAATTTTTTCCCGATTATAAAAAGCAATACAATGATTCTTTAAAAAAAAAGCAGAAAAAAAAAAAGTATAAAGAAGTTTTCAGCACAACCTAGAGATGGGTGCTGGTTATGCCTGGTGTGTGTCCTTCCAGACTCAGCCTTGTTCACATAGAAAGCAGATAGACAATGATAGATAGAGGGGGATAGATAGATAAACAGAGATTCTCTGCTTTTGTCACTTAACACATCCACACAGGTGTGGATAAACCTGGGTGTGCATCACACTTGGGAACATGCAGTTCCAATAAAACCCAGGCAGCTCCTTCCACCAGGCAATTAGGCTACTAGGGACATTCACTGTTGCATGCAGGACGCAGCCAACACCCCCGACCCCCATCCCACCCCCACCTTCATGTCTGTGCCCTAGTCCTGGGACTGACTTCAATTGAGGATCAAAGGCTGTGCCCATCTAAGGCTTTAGAAGCATGTTGCAGGCTGGCTTCCAGAAAGGCGAGTACACATTGCCTCCCTCAGAGCCAGGGAGGCCCCCTGCATCCTAAGCAAGGGCCCCAGGTGGGCGGGGACAGAGAGGAGCCGCAGGCATTGCTCTCCGTTCTGTCCCACCCTGACCCCAGCTCTGCTCTGAGGCCAGGGGGAGAGGGCCCCAAGGCTTCCTCCCAGCTCCTCAGAGCTTCCACCCTGAGGTGGCCTGAACCAGGCCCCAAGCCCCTCCTCAGGAAGGCTTGGACCCCTCCCCGCCCTCCACTGCGGTGGCTCTGCATCTCTCCCTGGCAGCACTGAGCCTCCCAGTGGCAGGATCAGGCCCAGGTTGTGAGCTCAGCCCCTGGCTTCTCTGGGGGTCTGGGAGGATGTGAGTGCTAGTAGCGGAGGCTGGAGCACACCCGAGGTCAGCAGGCCACGGGCTGGCGTCTGCTGCACAAGTGGGGCTGAGGGAGGACATGAGAGGCCTTATTGATGGCCACTGTCCCCATGGTCAGGGCCCATGAAGGAGATTTGACTCCCACTGTCCCAGTTAATACCTGGCCCCTTAGCTTCTGAGACTGGAGATGCCAGTCTGGGCTTCCTGGGCAGCCACCCTTGATGTGGAAGGTTGGGAGGGTCTCTGTCCCCATCACCACCAGCAGCAGGGCCTGGTACCCCCCACCCCGACCTGGCCCGAATCTCAGAACCTGGGGTATCAGGACCGTAAGTGGTCTCAACTGCCCAGCCCAGATGTCCCAGGAGCCAGAGAGGCCTGGGGTGCACCATGGAGTCGTTGGGGAAGCCTGGAAGGGGCTATAGAGAATGGGCCCCACCACATAGCTACACAGGAGAAACTGAGGCCCAGAGGGGGCAGGGCTTGCTCCTGGTCACACTGGGAGCTCAGCTGCTAAGTGCTGTCATATGCCCTTGGCCCTGATGGGGTCCCCTCTCAGCTGGCTCCAGCCCCGTGGCCTGTACCCCCAAGACTCAGCATTGGCTACTCTGTGCTGAGGAGTCCCTGGGTCTGCAGGTGAGGCCAGAGAGCTGGGGCTCCCCACAGACCTCCCGGCCTCAGGATCCTCTCTGGTAAAGGGCCCCACTAGGCTAACACAGGCCCAGCTCTGCCTGTCTTCCTTCTTCTAGGCCTGCGGGGCTGAAGCACGTTCAACACTAAACATCCCGGCTCAGTTTATTGAACTGAGTGGTATATTCAGGGTCTGAGAGAAGCAGCCATCCCCTTCGGCCACCCTTTCTTCCAGCCCTGGGGAACAGAGTGACCCCACTGTCCCCCACTCATCCCAGTCTCAGGCCCCACCCCAAGCTCTCCCACAGCGCAAGGGGCCTCAGGACCACATCTGGGGAGGGGATTTGGGGGTTGTCGGGAGCTCACCCTGGGAACAGGATGGCTGAGTGTTAGAAGTCCAGCCACGTGGTCACCATGCACAAGGGTGTCATCTGAACAGGGATGACACTTCCCTCCCTTTGCTGTCCTCCATGGACACCACTTAGAGGTGTCCCAGCTGCATTTCTGGCCAACATATCCCAAGTCTCCCTGTACAAGTGCCCCCCACACACACACATTCACACTGATACGCTCATCCACACACACACCTACTCACATGCACGCACCCAACCCCTGCTCCCAGCCGGAGCCAACAGTGCCCTCTTGTGGACACTGCTGTGCCTTCTCGACAAGGTATCCATCACATCAGTATAGCCGCCAGGAGTGTTCATTAGACATCATGGAAGCATGAGTTTGGGAAGATCATCATCTCCTTCCACATGGGGGTGTGACCTGGCCAAGGTCACTCAACAGGCAAGTGGTGGAATCCTGGTCCCCGACTCCCAGGTCAGTGCCCTTCCCCCCTCCCATGTCTCCTGGGTGCTCAGATTCCAGCTAATTCCAGCTCCCAAGGCCCTGCCAGAGCCCAGAGGCTGGGCGCTCTCCCAGGAGAGGGGCTGAGGCAGAAGAGCTGGGGGGATCTTGCGCCCTCACTTCCCACATACCCGGGGTGCACGGCCTGCAGGAGAGAAGAGAGCACCTGGGGGAAGAGGAATTTCCAGACCACAGAGTTCCACAGACAGGTCTCTTCTGTGCTGGGTGGGACAGGGTGTAGGGAGGGGAGGGGACTGAGCTTTATGGAAACACAGAAAGGCCAAAAACATTGACACAACCCCACAGAGAAGTAACAGGTGCTAACCTGTTGTCAGCTGTCTCAGATGCTTCAACTAAGAGAGGAAAACACAACGAATCAGGCTAGAGTCTCTTTTGTTCCCTCCTCCCATTTTCTCCCTCCTTCCCCAGAAGAAACCTAGTGCCACTCTTTCCACAGGCAGCCACTGATCAGCTCTGATGCCGCTTCAGGCCCTGGGGACATGGCAGTGGCCTCGGGGACCAAGTCCTGGAGCAAAGTGCCAGTGGGTGACACAGGCCCAGAACAAACAACACATGATGCTGTAGTATGTGGTGTGGAGAGTTCTTTATGAAAAGGAAGGGGTTGAGGAGGAGAGAGTGACAGCTGCTGGTTTAGCTGGATGGTCAAGAAGGGCCACCCCCAAATGAATGAGGGGACCAGCTGTGGAGGTGCCTAGGTGGGGAATGCTCCTGGCAAACAGAACAGTAGGTGCAAAGGTCCCAGGGTGGGAACATGCCTGACAAGTTGTAGGAACAGCAAGGAGGCCAGGACGTTGGATCCAAGGAACAGGGGGCGGGAGGCAGGAGAGGGACCTGGATGGTTCCTTGGGGCCTCGCAGATCACCCTGAGCACTTTCCATTTTGTTCTCAGTTTTCAAATGTGCCTGAAGGACGTCACGTGGGACATACCACACTTCTCTAACTTTCTACACACACATCTCTAGGACTAGGAGATCCAGCAGGTGAAACAGAGAGCTGGGGGCTCAGGGCATGAACAGACGGGGTGCTGGCCCCTCCCAGGTGGATGCGCATTTGGGTTGCTCCGATTCTTCCCTCACAAGCACGGCCCAGTGAACCCCTGCGTGCCCAGGCTTCCTGAGGGCTCACACTGACGTGGAGCTGTGGGGACACCGGGGGACACCAGGCATCTGTGTCCGGGTTGACTATGACCTGCAACCACTCCCCACACAGCTGGACTAATTCACAGCCCAGCAAGGCCACGGCCCCACTCCCCGTGCCCACGCCCCACCTTAGAATTGTGGGCGCTCAGATGTTGCCGTCCCAGCGGGGCACAGCCCCTCCGGCATTAAATGAGAACCCAGGTAAAGCCCTAAAGCGAGGCCCAACCCACGGGCGTCACTCGGAGGTCACTAAACCCCACCACACTGACCCCTGCTTTGCCCTTGCCTCACGTAATTCTGAGCTCCCAAGCCTCAGTTTCCCCATGGTGTCCCTCGGAGGTCCCTGAGTTCCTCTGTCTCTTCTGTCCTGGTCCCTGTCTTCTGGGTCTGCGCAGACTGGAACCCCTCCCCGTGCTTCTATCGAGGGGACAGAGACCAAGGAGGGTGAGGTGGGTCCCAGAGCAGACAGGATTGCTCTGAGTGAGGTTGAGGGGAGGGGGACCAAAAGGTGTGGTGCGACCCCCAGAGAGCACAGGGAGACCTCCCCAGGGTTCCTGCCCTTGGAGCCCCACTCCTGTGCACTCTGGGGCAGAAGCTGGGCCTGGGATGTGCCCATAGCGGAAGAGCCCCTCCGGCTTGCCACCTCAGTTGGGGACAGGACAGGCCAGCTTCTGGGCATGAGGAGGCAGAGAGGGAGAATCCTGGGTGAGTGACAGAGGGAACCAGATCCTTCTGGTTATGACCTTGAAGCTGCCCAGACAACCAGGAAGGCGGAGCACGTTCCTCTTTGTGGAGAGGATCTGAGGATCTGAGCTTCTCTTAAAATCAGCTCCTCAACTTCTACCCCCTAAAAAAAAGGACAGGAATTTTGCACGTTGAACGAGTTCTATGGGAATTTACCAGTCAATCTGGGAAAAACTGACATCTTTACCATATTGAGTCTTTCCATCCACGAATATCCTTAGTTTTAATAATTCTCAATAAAGTTGTACAATTTTCCCCATAAACAGTTTGTACATCTTTATAGATTAATCCCTAGTTAACTGATATTTTTAACTCAGTTGTGAATGATATCCTTCTTAAATATTATTTTCTATTTACTTGCTGATATACAGAGATATAGTACATTTATGTATTTGAAATTGGATCTGGTAAATTTGCTACACTATTTTTTGTAGATTCTGCTAGTGTATCTGTTACATTCTGTGGGATTTGCTAAACACTTAAATATACCATCTGTGAATAATGACAATATTGTTGCTATCTTTTCAATTCTTCTACCTCTCACTTCTTTCCCTCGACTTACTCCCCCTGCTGGTAGGTATTCCAGTAAAATGTGCAGCAGCCAGGAAGATAATGGCATCCTTTTCTTGTCACAAAGGGATGGATTAAACATGATGACTACTATAGGTTTCCTTCAAGATCCTCTCACCAAATTAAGGAAGTTATTTTATATTCCTTGTATGATAAGTGGGTTTTTAAAAATCATTTGATGGCTCTTATTCAATGCTTTTTCTGCATCTTTTGATGTAATTTTTCTTCTCTTTAAATATTGCAAATTGTGTTGATTCTTCTAATGTTGGAACAATCTTGCATTCTTGGAATACATGAACCAGATTTTTTCATTATGTATTATCCAGCGTGATAGCTGGATTCAGAGTGCTAACACTTTGTTTAGAGTGCATTTATATTCCTGAGTGAATTTGAGCTATAATCTATTTCATATTTTCTTTTTTTCTTTCTTTCTTTCATTCACTGTCCTTGTCAGGCTTTGTAAACAGGGTTGTGTTAGCATCATAAAACAAGGTATTGTTTATTTTAAGAAGAATTATTTTATTCTCTGGAGGAATTTGCGTAAAGTTGGAATTTCATATCAATGAAGCTCTCTGAGCTAGTTTTCTTTGTGGGAAGATTTTTGACTACCGATTCAATGCCTTTAGAAGAGTTAAAATTTTCTTTTTCTTATTGAATCAGATAATATGTGCTCAATTAGATTTTTCTAAGAATGTTCTCATTTCATCTTAAATTATTGGCATAATGCTGTTAAAATAGACTCTCATTTTCCATTTTAGATGTTCTGTGCCGGTAAAAATATTCTCTTTTTCATTTTTGCTTTGTGATTTGTGCCTTTCTTTTGTTCTTGATAAACTCACCAAATCATTTTCAATTTCAGTGGTATCCTAAAGGAACCAGCTCCCTGCTTTCTTGCTTTATCCCCCTCACTGGATATTTGTTATATATTTCTTTCATACCTTTTCTTCTATTTCTTACTTCCTTCAATCTATTTTTCTTTGAGATTGTTTTGCTGTTTTTTAACTTTCTGAGATACGTACTTAGCTCATTAATTTTCAGCCCATTTATTTTCTATAAAATTTCTATGCACATTCTAAGGTTATCGATTTCCCTCTATGTACTACATTAACTGTTATCTGATTTCCCGTTTGAGTATCTCCCTAAGTCACTGGGAGCATATTTCTTTATTTCCAAGCATATGAGGATGTTCTAGTTATATCATTGTTATTGATTTCTAGTATTTTGCTTATAGAACATATGCTGAATGATTTTGACCATTTGAAATGTTTAGGCTTGCTTCATGACACAGTATATGGTCCATATCTTCATCCCTTTGGCCTGCTATAACAAAATCCCATAAACTGGGGGGGCTTATAAACAAGAATTTATTTCTCAAAGTTCTGAAGGCTGAGAAGTCCAAGATCAGGGCACCAACAGATTCTGTGTCTGGTAGAGGCCCATTTCCTGGTTCATAGATGGTGACTTCTTGCTGTGTCCTCATATGGTGGAAGGAACAAGGCAGCTCTCGGAGGCTTCTTTTATAAAGGCACTAATCCCATTCATGTGGGCTTTGCTTTCACGACCTAATCATTTCCCTAAGGTTCTACTTCCTGATGCCATCATATCTGACTTCAACATATGAATTTTGGGAGAACACAAACATTCAGACCATAGCAGTCAATTTCTGTCAATGTTTCTTTTCTGATTGAAGAGAACATACATGCAACCCTTTATGCAGTGTTTATATAGAAGCCCATTAGGTCAAGTCATTTAAGTCTTTCAGTCTTCTATTATCTTCTTCAAGTTATTTCAGGCAATGCTTCTTGGCCATGAAGTTTTTAAATCTGATATCAATGTAACTACACCAGATTTTCTTTGGGGTAGGAATTTCATGGAATTTTTTCCGGTCTATTTGTTTTTAACTTAACTGAATAACCTAGCCCACCATTCCTGGAAGTGGGAGCTCTTCTCGAAAGACTTTCTTTGTTTCTGTTTTCGGTGTTTTCTTCTTTCAGTTGACCACAGCACTTCATTCTTCTTTATACAATGATATATCGCTGGGGCCTAATGTTCTCACATGATAGCAGAAAACCAAAATTTGTTGTCATCTCTTAAAGAATTGAGAATTGCATACAAAAACCTTACATAAATTAAAAGGATAAATACATTTACAGGTATAAATGCAAACCATTTCCAACTCAAGGCAAGTAACAACCCATAGTGTTCTGGCAGGAAAACACCAGGTGAGAAAGGAACCTGGAGATGGCAAGTGAACAACCTAACACTTCACCTTAAAGAACTAGAAAAACAAGAACAATCCAAACCTAAAGTTAGCAGACGGAAAGAAATCATTAAGATCAGAGCAGAATTGAATGAAATTGAAACCCAAAAAACAATACAAAAGATCAACAAATCAAAAAGTTGGCTTTTTGAAAACATAAATAAAATTGACAGACCATTAGCATGGCTAACAAAAAAAAGAAGAGAGAAAATTAAAATAACAAAAATTAGAAATGAAAAAGGCGATATTACAACTGATTCATCTGAAATACAAGGAATCATCCGAGACTACTATAAACAACTATACGCCAACAAATTTGAAAATCTGGAGGAAATGGATAAATTTCTGGACACACACAAGCTCCCAAAACTGAACCATGAAGATGTAGAAAATTTGAACAGACCAATAACAATAAAGGAGATTGAAGCTGTTATCAGAAGGCTCCCAACAAAGAAAAGCCCAGGACCAGATGGATTCACAGCAGAATTTTACCAAACATTCAAAGAGGAATTCACACTGATTCTTTACAAACTATTCCAAAAGATTGAAAGAGACACAAATCTCCTAAACTCATTCTATGAAGCAAACATCATCCTGATACCAAAACCAGGTAAAGATATAACCAAAAAAGAAAACTACAGGCCGATATCCTTGATGAATATAGATGCAAAAATCCTCACTAAAATACTAGCAAACAGAATACAGCAACACATACGAAAAATTATTCACCACAATCAAGTGGGATTCATCCCAGGGATGCAAGGTTGGTTCAACATACGCAAATCAATAAATGTGATACACCATATTAATAAAGTCAAACACAAGGACCATATGATCCTCTCTATAGATGCTGAAAAAGCATTTGATAAAGTTCAGCACTCATTCATGACAAAGACCCTCTATAAGTTAGGTATAGAGGGAAAGTATCTCAACATAATTAAAGCCATATATGACAAACCCACTGCCAATATCATCCTGAATGGGGAAAAGCTGAAAGCTTTTCCTTTCAGAACAGGAAATAGACAAGGATGCCCACTCTCACCACTCCTGTTCAACATAGTGTTGGAAGTACTAGCCAGAGCATTCAGAGAAGAGAAGGAAATAAAGGCATCCAGATTGGAAAAGATGAGGTCAAAATGTCCCTGTTTGCAGATGATATGATCCTATATATCGAACAGCCTAAAGCCTCTACAAAAAAACTCTTGGAATTGATAAATGATTTCAGCACAGTAGCAGGATACAAAATCAACACACAAAAATCAGTAGCATTTCTATTCTCCAATAGTGAACATGCAGAACGAGAAATCAAGAAAACCTGCCCATTTACAATAGCCACCAAAAAAATAAAATACTTAGGAATTGAGTTAACCAAGGAGGTGAAAAATCTCTATAACGAGAACCACAAACCACTGCTGAGAGAAATTAGAGAGGATACAAGAAGATGGAAAGATATCCCATGCTCTTGGATTGGAAGAATCAACATACTGAAAATGTCCATACTACCCAAAGTGATATACAAATTCAATGCAATCCCCATCAAAATTCCAATGATATTTTTCTCAGAAATGGAAAAAACTATCCAGACATTTATATGGAATAACAAAAGACCACGTGTAGCCAAAGCAACGCTGAGCAAAAAAAATAAAGCTGGAGGCATAACACTACCTGACTTTAAGCTATACTACAAAGCTATAATAACCAAAACAGTATGGTACTGGCATAAAAACAGACACAATGATCAATGGAATAGAATAGAGAATCCAGAAATCAACCCACACACTTACTGCCATCTGATCTTTGACAAAGGCACCAAGCCTATTCACTGGGGAAAGGACTGCCTCTTCAGCAAATGGTGCTGGGATAACTGGGTATCCATATGCAGGAGAATGAAACTAGACCCATATCTCTCACCATATACTAAAGTCAACTCAAAATGGATTAAGGATTTAAATATACACCCTGAAACAATAAAACTTCTTAAAGAAAACATAGGAGAAACACTTCAGGAAGTAGGACTTGACACAGACTTCATGAATACGACCCCAAAAGCACCGGCAACCAAAGGAAAAATAAACAAATGGGATTATATCAAACTGAAAATCTTCTGCACAGCAAAAGAAACAATTAACAGAGTTAAAAGACAACCAACAGAGTGGGAGAAAATATTTGCAAAATATATATCTGACAAAGGATTAATATCCAGAATATATAAGGAACTCAAACAACTTTACAAGAAAAAAACAAGCAACCCAATTAAAAAATGGGCAAAAGAGCTAAGTAGGCATTTCTCTAAGGAAGATATACAAATGGCCAACAGACATATGAAAAAATGCTCAACATCACTCAGCATCTGGGAAATGCAAATCAAAACCACACTGAGATACCATCTAACCCCAGTTAGGATGGCTAAAATCCAAAAGACTATGAATGATAAATGCTGGCGAGGTTGCAGAGAAAAAGGAACTCTCATCCATTGTTGGTGGGACTGCAAAATGGTGCAGCCTCTATGGAAAATGGTATGGAGGTTCCTCAAACAATTGCAGATAGATCTACCATATGACCCAGCTATCCCACTGCTGGGAATATACCCAGAGGAATGGAAATCATCAAGTCGAAGGTATACCTGTTCCCCAATGTTCATCGCAGCACTCTTTACAATAGCCAAGAGTTGGAACCAGCCCAAATGTCCATCATCGGATGAGTGGATACGGAAAATGTGGTACATCTACACAATGGAATACTACTCAGCCATAAAAACGAATGAAATACTGCCATTTGC
Organism: Cynocephalus volans; assembly: GCF_027409185.1. NCBI lineage: Eukaryota > Metazoa > Chordata > Mammalia > Dermoptera > Cynocephalidae > Cynocephalus > Cynocephalus volans. The sequence continues at coordinate 207,136,292 of NC_084461.1, forward strand.
AACAACATGGATGGACCTTGAGAGAATTATATTAAGTGAAACGAGTCAGGCACAGAAAGAGAAATACCACATGTTCTCACTTACTGGTGGGAGCTAAAAATTAATATATAAATTCACACACACACACACACACACACACACAAAAAAAAAAAAAAAAACCGGAGGGTGGGGGAGAAGATATAACAACCACAATTACTTGAAGTTGATACGACAAGCAAACAGAAAGGACATTGTTGGGGGGGAGGGAGGAGAGGGAGGAGGGAGGGAGGTTTTGGTAAGGGGCAACAATAATCAACCACAATGTATATTGACAAAATAAAATTAAAAAAAAAAAAAGAGAAAGGAACCTGGGTCCTCCGAAAGACTTTCTTCATGCAGCATTCACTTGTGAAATGTGCACCAAGCACTTGAATTGTGCAAGAGTCATGTCTGTGCTCCTTACATTTCCAACAGTTTAGTTCCATCTCTATGAAGAAATTTCTTGGCCTTTTCTGTTTAGCACTTGAGACTGGGACAGAATTGCTGCACCTCCCCAGCCCACCCCCACCCCTACCCACCAACTGGCATGCTTCCAGAGCGTGTGTAAGATGTTTGTCATGGACCATGTCAGTGAGCGATCCTGCCACCATAGAAAACCTGACTCAAATGGCCTCAAACAAGGAGGGAATTATTGCCCACGTAACAGAATCCTGTTTGGGGGCTCTCAGGGCCACCTGAGCCCGGAGGCCCTGATTCCTCTAGGATTCTCCATGCCCTGCCCTCATCCCTGTGTTGACTGGCTTTCCTCATGGAGGCAAATGGCTCCGGCAGAGCAGGGCCTCACCTCTGCACATAATGCCATCCAAAGAAGGATGAGGCCTGAGACTAGAACCCCAGGGGACACAGAGAGGCCTTCCCAGTGGACCATGTCAGGTCATGCACCCACCTCCAGTGACCAGAGCCTAATTGCTGTTCCTCCTGGCACAACTAAGGGAGGAGTTGGTGGAGGACTCAGGCCTAGGACATGCAGCTTACCACCCACCCCAGGTTAGGAATAGTGGGGATTCCTGAGCAAGCACAGCTTAAGAACCAAAAATTCCAGGAAGGGGGACACACTCAGCAGCACTCTGGAAAGACATGGCAGGATCCAGGCCCAGGTCTTCTTACGTAAGGGCTTGCGGAAACCCAGGGGTCTCCCCACCCATGCACGGAGTGAGGGGTCCAGTGCTGCCAGTGGGAACAGAGGGTGGGAGCTGAGCAGTTCCATCTTGTCCCTCAGCAGCAAGTCTCTACTTGGGTAGAGTCTCCTGTCTAGAGTCTTGAGGGCTTTCCCAGTGTCCACTCTCTACCAGACGTTTCCTGCTTCCTTGCCAAGCACAGGCATCCCCTCTGACCCCTGCCTTGGCCCTGCAACAGCTGTTACAGAGGGAAGAGACAATGGGATTTGGAGTCATAGCACCAAAATCAGTTCCAACCATTTCCAACCAGGGACATTTGGAAGGATATGTGATATTTTTCAGGGTAATGTGTACTTGAGGCTCATATGTGCCTGGTTTTGTTGTCTTGAGGATTTAATGAAACGTGTAGGTAAATGGCCTGTCACACTATTGGGCATGGGATAAGGGCTTACTCCTTCCCTTCCTAGTTACCCCTTCTCTTCCCCTTGGATCAAAGACAGAGTCTGTCCCCTACCCCTGCGCATTGGAGGCTGACCTCACACATCTTGGGCCACACATTGCAGGTCACACAGAGGCAATACTGACAGTGCCCACAGTAAGCTGAGGCCAGAGGGATGGAGGTTGAGGAAAAGGGAGGGTGACCTTGGGACCTAAGGAAGAAGAAACCTACTGCAGGACGCAACCAGAATTCCTCCACCAAAGTCACAGGATGGTGTCTTCTTAACCACTGGAACTCATGTGACCATCAGGGACAAATACTATGGCCACAGATGTGCAGACTGTGAAAGACAAGTCACTGCCTCTCACACCCCCAGCCATGAACACAATGCTTGGTAGGACTTTGGGGCTGGAAGCAAGATGTGCTGCAGTACAGTGGGCCACGTGGACCCATCTCCAGAGCCATACACAGATAGCCTGTGCTGAGTGGGGACAGACAATGAGAAGTCTCTGCAGCAAGCCCAGGCTCCAGAGCAGGATTGTGTTCCACTTGGACCTTCTGATCCAGCAGATCCAGTGGCATCCAAAGCATCCTCGACAAATGGGGATGCTGCATGGAGCCTCTGGCAAGCACCAGAAGAATCACAGTGCAGAACTCTAGGATTTGGGAGTCCTCTTCTGCAAGTGGCTATGCTCCCTTTGAGAAACAGCTTCTGCTCACTTCTGGGCATTGGTAGAGACTGAATGCCTAACCAAGGGACACCAGGTAACCACCTGGGCTGAACTTCCCACTGTGAACTGGGTGTTCTGACCCATACAGCCATCACAACAATCAGTCATTAGGGGAAACTGCATATAAAAGGCCAGACCCAGTCAGGTCCAGAAGAGACAAGCAAGTTTCATGAGCAGGGGGCTCAGACCCTTCAACACCAACTCTTCTCCCTTGATCCAGCCTAAGGCCTCCCAGGCTGCTCCTTAGGACCAGTTGACTGAGGAACAAAACACTTAAGCCTGGTAGCCTGGTCTACAGGTGGGTCTGCACAATATGCTGTTATCACCAGAAAGTCGCCAGCTGCAGCACTATAGCCCCACTCAGAAGTGACTCTGAAGGACAACAGTGAAGAACACCTCTCCCGGGGCAGAAGACTGCTGGGTATATTTCATTGTCGACTTGGTCTGGATTGAGATAGTAAGAAATACAGATCTACAGTGATTCATGAGGAGTTGCTAGAGGTTTGGCTGGATGGTCAGGGACTCAGAAGCATCAAAGTTCAGATTTGAAAATTAATGACAAGGAAGAGTGGGGAAAGGTCTATGGATGGGCCTCTCAGAATGGACACCACGAGAGGATATTTGCCTCCCATATGGATGCTCACCAAATGACATGTGAGCAATCTCTGCAGAGGAGACCACAATAATGAGGAGGACAAAATGACATACTCCATTGATGTCAGTTAACCTCTCTCCCCAGCAGTCCCAGAGTTTGCCCAATGGGCTCATGAACAGAGGGGCCAGTCACAGTGGCACGCATAGAGGCTGTACATCAACTCATCAACGTGGTCTCCCCCTTTACCAAGTCTCACTGGTGACACCAAGTGGCTAATCTTCCAAAAGCACAGACCAACACCAAACTGCCTACGTTGCACTATTTCCTGAGGGGACAGCCAGCCTCCTAGTGGCAGAGTGATTCCATTGGACCTCTTCTACCATGGAATAAGCACAAATTCTGGATATGGATTTGTCTTCCCTGCCTGTATTGCATCTTCCCACACTACCATTCCTGGACTCTTGGGAGATGCCTTAGCCACCATCATGGCATTCCCCCACAGCATAGTGTCTAATCGAGGAATCGCTCCATGGCAAAGGAAAGGCAATATGGAATAACTGGTCTTACCACATACCCGTTGCCTAGAAGTGGCTGACCTAATTAAAGATGGCATTGGCTTACTGAAGATTCACTCATGGCACAAGTTGAGAGGTAACAACATGGGGCTCTGTCTTACAGGATGCAGTTTATGCTTTGCATCAAAGACCGTCATATTACACAGTGTTTGAAGAGTACCTGGGATTTATTTTAATCAGGCATTGTAAAACTCACAAACATAGAAAAACTGGTATATAGGAAGAAGTTTGTTGTACTCACAGATCTGAAGAAAAGGGGGCACGCCACCCCACCCAGGCCCACTCAGGGAAGCAGCATGGTCGGTCAGGAGGGAGAGGGAGGGGAGAATATGGGCAAGAGCCTGTACTGTGGTTTCCATGGGAAGGTGCTGGGGAGGCAAGGTAAGCGGGTTTAGGATTCAACAGTTTGAATGATTTCAGTGGGCTCTGGGGCATAGGGACAACTAGGTACCCTGGCCCTGGGGCAATTAGGGCAGGTGGATGGTGGCCCAGAATATGAGAGCCCAATAAAGGAAGTGCTTGGGGATATGGGCTCAAGATTGGTTCGTTTGCATGTGAAAAGAATACTATTTGATTATCTCTAGGAATTAGCTAACCCTGGGAGGGGTAGACCCTCAAGGGTCAGCAAGGTCCCAGATGTCAAAGCATCAAAAAACAGAAAATAAAAAGGCATGGTTAATACACACATTCTCCCCCCAGAGCCAGAATACTGGGTCTGAGAATCCAGGGATAGAAGTGAGAGTGGCTCCTTTCATGATTAAACCTTAGTACATTCAAATAATGTTTGCTTTCTATCCCAGCAACTTTGAGTTCTGCTTTGGGAATTTTAGTTCCCAAGAATATACCTTTTGCAAGGGGACGCTACAATGTTTCCACTGAGTTGGAACCAACAGTCAGAAGAAGAGGCTACTTTCCTGGCTGGACTGATCGATCCTGATTACCAAGGGGAAATCGGGTTGCTGCCACACAATGGGGACAGAGGACTTTATATAGAACCCAGAGTACACTTTTCATATTCAGACCTTTCAATAATGAAGGTTTAGATCCCCCCACCAGGTAAAGATCCCTGAGGACCAGGGAAATATAGAATGGGTAGCAGGTGACAGAAGGCATAAATATCAACTATGGCTCTAACTAGATTACCAGATTTAGCAAATAAAAATACAGATACCCAGTGAAATTTGAACTTCAGATAAACAACAAATAGTGGTTTTAGTATACGTATGTCCTATGGGATAGTTGGGACATTCTTATACTAAAAAAAAAAATCACTTGTTGTTTAGGCATACTGTATTTTACCTAACAACCCTATTCATGGCTGATTTAAAAAGGAGGACTGTAATAAGTTTGCACAGTATTTCTTTGCTTGTCATGTGGGTGTATGTATTTGTATTTATTAAGCATGTTCTCTTCTCTTCTTATCATTGTTACTTCATTTACAAGTTGTTTACAGAATATTCCGTGAAAGTGTGACTAAATTTGAGGAGAAATTAATATGTTAGCTGTGGTTATGATGGCTCTTGGGCGTGTATGACTCTTCATTTTGGGGAGAGGGTGAGAACTTTGTATGAAGGATATTTGCATATTACTAAATGGAAACAGTGTTTTTTAGTTGCTCAAAAGTTCAAATGTGTGTAGAAGGATAAACATGGAAGCTGAGTAGAAAAACGGGTGGACTATGCCAGTCATCAATTTAATGCCTCAGCTCCAAATCCACCCTGCCTTGCCCAATTCTAGGAACCTGTCTTCCTAAGTCTTTCCCACACTTGATATTGTCGGGCTTTTCCATTTTCACTACCCAGTTCTTACTGCAAACTCCCTTACAGCTCTCAAATAGTGCAGGCAAGCAGCACATGCCAGATCCCAGGTAGGTCCTCTGCTGCAATTACATGCTGAGTCTCCTTACAACTGAGCAGAGGAGAGGGACTTGTTCATTCTTGTTTTCTCTAATTCAGTGCTTCACATATATAGGGTTCTTTTCCAGTTCTGTGGCTAATTCAATAAGCTGCCTGAGCCTCAGTTTCCCAGTTATTGTAACTAAAGAGTCACTATGCCACAGTGGTGTGCTGGTAAATGTTTAACAACCAACAAGGCAGGAGGGGGTGCTGATTTTTAGCATTTGCCAATTTCCTTGATGTAAATACTTCCACCATGGCTAATTTCAAGCTACCAAGGTGCACCACTGAACACAGAGTTGGGAAGAGACATCTCGGATCACCAGTTCTTGTGAGCTGGTGCAAGCAGGCTCCACATACCATTGACTAAGCTGTTTGCAACTGCCCTGTTCCTTAATTCTCTGGTCTGAGCAGACAACAGTCACCTCCCTGTGCAAGTAGACAACGACGCCTGGTGGCAATGCCAAGCAAATCCCAGACCATGTAGAGAAGGGCCTAGGGTATGAGAAAAGGAGTAAAAAACACTCCCCCCAGCCCGTCCACCCCCAATCAGCCTCTCCCTTCCCTCTCTTAATCAGTCTCTTCTCTCCTCTCTCTTAATCAGCCCTGGGGCATATGCTCTCCGGAGAAGACTCAGTGCCTGGGGAGTTCCCATAGAGGGCCCCCTGCAGGTCTCCCGCCATGCTGGGGCTGAAATGGAATGGCTTGGCCCCTAGGGTTGGAGTAAGAAGTGATCTTGTAGAGCAGTAATTCCCACCACCTGCCTGCAAACCACCAGCCTGCCCCCTGGTTGAGAATTACCAGAAAGACACCTCAAGCCAAAGCAGTCACCACAGCATTCATAGAACAAGAGTTACTCGGCTAGCATTAACTGGAAGCATTTACTTGTTCATGATGAGTACTTCCTCCTGGGTCCTGGAATTTGGACCCATGTCTCAGGGCCTTTGGTAGGAGAATTCTCTCTGGTTTTATGTGTAACCCTTGCTTCCCAAACCTCAGCAGCATATATACCTCAACCTATGTGGTAGGATAGGTGGGGAAACAAGGGAGGCCCCGTAATAGCAAAACCAAAACCCCCTTGTGGCAGCAACAGATTGCTGACCACCAAAGGTTCGCCTCTCCTTCCATAGTGTATTCTTAAAGAAGGCATCTGCTTAGCCCAGGACTCCGTTATCCAGATCCCTATAGGAGCAATGAGGGAAAAGACTATTAATTCAAACCTAAGTTCTTTGGCTGCTGCTTCTACAGACCAGCTCCTGCTGCATCCTCATGCAACCATCTCCTCACCCCAGGAGCTACTCCCGCAGACCTGCTCCAGCCCACCCACACCCTCCAGCCATGACAGGCCATTCTATGGACCAGCTCTGGCTCACACTCTCTAGCAAGTTTCTTTGCCTACAGCAGGCCATATGTCCCTGCTCAGCCATGCTCTCTTGAAAAAGGTCTGAATCTCAGCCTTGTGAGGAGCCCTCTCCTAGCTCTCTGTTCCTTCATTGGCCAGCCTTCCTCCTTGTAGAGTCAGTAGCTGCTTTCTGAATTTGTTACTAGTGAACTTCTTACATATACACTTCACTCACCTCTGGCTCTGTGTAGCCAGATAAAATCTAAAAAGAACCCAGAGGGGCAGGATGGGTGGGGGGAGATGTTATTAATTCAAACATAAATCCCCTGGTACAAGTAGAAATCAATTACTATTAGCTAATGGGAGAAGTCCTCAGCTAAGCTTCCCAGTGTTCAATAGCACGTAAGGCTGATAGTTTGGGGGTGGTCTTTATTAAAAACTTCTTGAGAAAGCTGCCTTCTTGTGAGACACAGTTTAATATTTTGCATCTGGCTCTCTGGAAGCTTTCAGTCTCACCCTCTCCATTCCATTCCATGTCCTAGGTTTTAATAGATGAAACCTCCAGACATTGGGTCTTGCAGAATGCAAACAGCCAGCAGCCACTGGGAACAGCAGAAGATGAGTGCTGTGACCAAACAGCCCAATTGCTAGTCAGTCCAGTCCAAATCCAGGTTAAACTGGATAGGATAGATATCATCCAGTAAGAACACAGGTCATTTTCTCTGGGATGGGGGAGGGGCAGAGAATGAATGCAGATGCTCTTCAACATATTCTTGTTGTCTCCAGCAGCCAATATGGACTTAAGGTCTACTAGGATTAGTAAGATTTAATTCCAGGATAGCTACATTACAGAAGCCTGTGCAGCAGAGGATGAAAGAAACCAAGAATTTCACACCAGAAGATATGACAACTTGAGACCAAATAAAAACATTCTTGCAAATGCCTCAGGCTGAGCTCTAGTAAAAACTGATGAGCCAGTCATGTGTCCAAGAGCTCCTATGGGCTGCATTGCACGTCCGAAAGGAGAGAACCAATTTTCCTTTAGCCTTTGCTGCCCCTAGAGGTTTCATGTGGTGAGAATGAAGCTGGATGCTCAGCTCTCTCTATCTTTTCAAATATTTCCCTGTTTCCAAGTATCATGGAAAGAGAGGGTTTCCTCTGGTCATGGTTTCAACATGTCATATTAGTGATAGTCTTAGAGCAGAAAACTTCTGACTTCAAGGATGGCGTCACAAAGGATGCTCATGGACTCTGGTCCTCAAGAGTCCCAATGCCATGTTTTTCTCTTTTTTTTTTTCCCAAATGTTACCTTTTTTCTTTTTCTTTTATTGAAAAATAGTTGATTGTACATATCTGTGAGGTACAGGGTTGAATATCAATACCTGTGTGCAATATGTGATGCTCAAATCAGGATAATTAGTATATTCAGCATTACACAGTGTAATCATTTTTCATGCCCCTTTACCAATTCCTCCCTTAACACTCACGTTTTTCAAAAATGATCATGTCTCAATCAGATTTGGGACTTTCTATGTGGGAAACCTCATGGAAGATGAGAAGGCAGTGAAGGTGGGGCCTGCAATAATTCAAACCAACATTCTAGGACAAACTACTGACAAGGAGGGCGAAATTGGGGGGTTTTGTTTGTTTTTTAATAGTCCTTCACAAAATAAATAATAAAATAAGGAACTGGAGTCCCTGGAGTGATCACCCAATTAAGCTAAATGGATTAAAATTAAATTAAGCTCAGGAGTCCAGTATCATAAGCTTCTGGCTGGCCACGAGGACAATAAGCCTCTCTGCCCTTGGGTAACAAATTCAGGCAATCTGTCCTGGCAACCCATGGATGGTTGAGCTGCTGGGACATCTGTGGCTGGATCAGTCACAGTGGATGCCCTTGCTGCTGGAAGGACATTACCCAGTGAAATAACTGGATCCAAATTATGTAGGTGACCTCCCATTGCTCACTGGGATAAAGAAAAAAAGAATATCTGGGATAGTAGGAACCCCAAGAAAGGAGGGACATGGGTGCTTTATGTCCTTTGAAGATCCAGTTGTAAAACAAGGAGAGGTCAGTCTCTCTTCTTGGTCTTTTCACTGCTGGCTAGCAAAACTGGGAGAGGACTATATACAAGGGTACTTCAAAAAGTTTGAGGAAAAATAGAATTAAAAGATAATAAGAATCCTTCCATGAACTTTTTGAAGTCCATTCTATTATGACACCCCCAGTATATCCTCTATGATAACCACCAAAATCCACTGAGATAGTGGATTTGCACAAGTCCAAAACCATGATGGCAGTTCTGGATACTGACCTGGAAGGAATGCTGAACTAGAGACCCAGGGAAGCATAAACCTTGAATGATCTCACAGTGAGCCCAAACCTGACCCACCACTGTGAACATAGATATAGGTTAATTATTCCAGCCCCTGAGCTAACAAGCTCCAACTCTTGTTCCTTGTAAAGGATGGTCACACTCACTGGGTCAAAAACACCTCATCAAAAATAAAATATGGTCAAACTACCACAAAACACCACGCTGAGATATTTTGTCACTGGAGGGTGCCAGAGACCACCAAATAAAATCCAGGCTCGAGGTGTTCACAAAAATTAACCAGCAGGTGGCGTGAATGCGGGAAGAGGACTGGCACTTACAAATAGCTTATTTTTCCCTGTCCCCATGTCCTCTGATGAGGTGGAGAAAATAAATCTAATCCTAAGCTACTTGACTGCATTAGGGGTCAACTAGGTTGTGAGTGCTCTTTACCCCAAAATGGTTAAGAAAACTAAAATTCAAGGTAAAAAGGGTTTTATTCTATGAACTAATGTGTAGCTAGCAAAAAAAAAAAAATTGTTTTATTTAAAAAAGAAGGTAGGTTTCACTGGAGCATCTATCTTCAAGTGTTCCCGCAGTAGGAGATAGTGTAAGCACTCAGCTGAGCATCTATTTTCAAAATAGCTGAGCGTCTAGTTTCAAAAACCTATTGGGGGAAAAAAACTATTGGGGTACAGTTACTATCTGTCCATTAAAAATGGAATGAAGGAATTTAAAGTTAAGTCTTTGGAAATAGTCTTAAATGAATACAGCAAATAAAGAAACATTTATTCAAGAAAATCTACTGAAACTTGGCAAGAACAGGGAGAGTCTGTGGCATTTCAATCATGACCAGCTCCCTTCCTCCCCACTGCTAGCCCAATGTGACAGAAATTCCACTCCAGGTGGTGCAGCCAAGAACACAGAGCACCCTCTCCACCCAACTCCAAGTCAAGGGCTACAATATCTTCCCAGGAAAGACTATCTACCAGCATTTTTCTTCCCATCCCAGCTAGCTGTTGCAGAGGCTAAATTCCAGATAATTGTGGCAGTAGGTTGGGAGTTCTTTGCTTCCACTCAGCCCCCACTTGTGGGACAGAGGCTCCGCTTAGGATGCAGCACATTGAGAATACTGGGACACCCATCACCTCAGCTCGTTTGTAAAGCAAAAAGTCCATTCTATGAGAAGAAAGCTGAGAATATCAAAAGTCCCACAACAAGCACTCAGCTCCTAAAACAGGAGTATCACTCAGAGAGAAGCTGCCACTGTTCCCAGTCCCAGCCCCAGAGATTTTTCCCAGGAGTAAAGGCAGAACATAAAATATAGAGCTCCAAATCCTATCCCAAACGAATTGACTTTATCTGCAACAGACTATAAGAAAGATAACACCTAAGAGCACTGTGAAAACAATGAGGCTTGTGGCAAAAAGCAATTAAGAGGAGACTGGTAGCTTCATTAGACATATAAGCTAAACCACAGGCCAGCTAATTTACCAGAGAGAACCAGGAAAAGAGACAACTAAGAAAAGCCTTCTTGGGGTCAGAGCAAACTTCAAACACTGACCTCAAAAACTGTCCCTGCAAATGTGCCCAAATTTAATAGGTTCAGTAAAGATTTTTTAAAAAATAATAATTGGACATTCTGGCCAATAAGGAGTACTAGGGACTAGATTTACTCTCCTGCCTGAAGTAATTTTTAAAAAACACAGAATATATGAAAAAATATTTTTTAAGTCATTGGACATCGGGCAATGAAAAACAGTGGTCCGTGAGAGGTGGGAAACAAACAAGATGAGCCCTACAATTGCCCCAGATGACTGCCTGGAATTTACAAGCTCAGGAAGGGGAGAATGCAGTAAGAACCCAGTGGTCCCCCTGGGTTGAAGAAATAGAACTGTCCAGGATCCCAGGTATTTAGAGCTCACAGGGCAATGAGCCAAAAAGAAGAGGGCTAAGCAGAAATAGAACTCTGCAAATATTCAAGTATTCTGCCGAGTAGCAATCAGTGTACTCATATGAGGAAACTACCTGAGGCCAGGGGGAAAATTACCCAAAAGGACTAAAGAGAACAATCCCCAGAGAAAATTCAGGGCTAAGAACAATGCCTGATCTCATCAGGGAAGCATGGAAAACCTCATAGTTTAGGGAGCATCAGGTAGGGTATTCAGAAGGGTTTTCCTGAGTATTGGGGAAAATTAACCCTAGGCTTAATGCTCCTGTGGTCTCACATTTAAAAAATCTTAAAAGCAGGCCTGGAATAGATTAAACTATTTCCGAGTAATTTAACCATGTACCAGAACAAAAGTCAAGAATATTTCTAGGGACACAGAAATATCTAGCACTGAATAAGATAAAATTCACAATGTCTGGCATCCAATCATAAATTACCAGGCATGCAAAATGGGAAAATATGATCCATAATAAGGAGAATATCAATCAGTCAAAACTGATCCAGAATTAACATAGATAATAAAATGAATAGAAAAGGACGTTGAAGCAGTTGTTATAATGTCATTCCATATGTACAAGAAGCTAGAGGGAAGATCAAGAATGCTTTGTAAATACATGGAAGGTTTAAAAAAAAATTAAACTTTGACAACTACAATGTCTGTGATGAAAAATACACTAGATGGAATTAATGACAGACTAGAAATTGCAAAAGAAAATATTAGTGAACTTAATTAAAGACATAGTAGGAGAAACTATCCAAAATTAAATACTAAAAAATTTAAAGGACCAAAAAAAATTAAACAAACACAGCATCAGTGGCCTGTGAAGTAACTTCAAATGGTTAAATATATGTGTAGTTGGAGTCTCCAAAAGAGAAAAAAGATGGATTTGAAAAGATGACAGAAATTTTTCTTTCTCTCTCTTTTATTTTTTTTCTTTTTTCTGTTGTTTTTGTTTTATGTGGGGGGGGTTTTTTTTGGCAGCTGGCCAGTAATGGTATCTGAATCCTTGACCTTGGTGTTATCAGCACCATGTTATAACCAAGAACCAGCCAGCCCAGAATATTTTCTTAATTTGATGAAAACTTAATTTATCCTAGAACTCTTTACCTAGCAAGAAAAATCTTTCAAAAACGAAACTTATGTAAAGATTTTTCAGCCATACAAGCTGAAAGAATGTATCACCAGACTTGCACTACAAGAAATGTTAAAGGAAGTTTTTCTAGCAGGAAGAAAATGACACCAGATGGAATCTGGATCTACACAAAGGAATAACAAATAGTGCCAGAAATGTGTAACTAAGTGGGTAAATACAAAGACTTGTTCCTTTAAACTGTTTAAAAGAGAAAGGACATTTATAAAGTAAAATTTAACATTTATAACAAATGTAAGGTACAATGTATGACAATATTACAAAGGTTAGGAAAAGAGAAATGGAAGCATACCATTGTAAAGTTCTCATGTTATATATGAAGGGAAATAATATCACTTGACAGTAAACTGGGTTAAGTTAAAGATGTATACTATAAACCTTAAAGCAACCACAGAAATAACACAACAAAGAGTTATATCTAAAAAGCTAACAAAGGAGATAAAACGAAAGTGCACGAGCACACACACACACACCCTCCCCCCATTTAATCCAAATAAAGGAAGAAAAAGAAAAAGAAAGAACATATGAGACAAATAGAAAATAAATAACATGGTAATATATTTAAATACAACCATATCAGTACTCATATAACATATAAATGGTATAAACATGCTAATGAAAAGACAGAGATTATCCGATTAAATAAAAAAGCAAGACCCAACTATATGCTAGCTAGAAGAAACCCACTTTAAATACAAAGACACAAATAAGCTGAAAGTAAAATGATAAAAAAAAAAAAAAAAAAGATATACCCTGATAACACTAATCAAAGAAAGCTGAAGTGGTTACATTAACATAAAAATAGATTTTAGGGAAAAGAATATTACCAGGTATAAAGGGGTCATTTCATTACAACAAAAGAGTTAATTCATCTAAAAGACATAATGCTTTTATGCATTATGCTTTGGCCGAGCTGTTTATTGTGTGTGTAAAAAAATTTAAAGATAATAAAGTGAACAATATTAAGAGGAATTTTTAACAACTACATAGTAAATTTGATTTTTAAAAAAAGTTTGCTCTCAATGGTTTAAAAATAATCGAGACAATCAGTTGCCCTAATCAGAAATAAATGACTAACAAAAAAGCTATAATATTTTTAACAGAATTTGAGTTTGTAACTTTGGCTGGCTTTAAAACAGCTTGGATTCCTGTATCAAAAAGAAAAACATTTCAGATGGAAAGATGACAAAAGGAATTACTATTCCAGTTATGAAAACATGTTAGAAAATCATGAGAAAATGCTAAAAAAAAAAAAAAAAAAAAACTTTTACAAAAAGTAAAAGATTTTTCAAATAAAATTTAAAACAATTGCCCATGCAACATAAGGCCTTTCTAATAAAAAATTAATGGATTCAAAATTTGAAAATTTGCAAGTAGCTTTGTTTAGTTTTAGTTGAGTCATGTAATATAAGACACTGTTCAATGAATAATTTTAAATACATTTTGTCTCAAAGTACATCCAAACCTATAAAGAAATATCAACTCATGACCTAAAATATCAAACTTGTGATATATTTTTAATCTTTTATATTTATCAAAGAATAATTTCAGCCAAATATGAAAAAATTCATTTTTATCATGACGGACAGTATTCCAGCTATATTAGGTCAAAACTATGGATTTAATGGGATTTTAAAACAAGAGAGTTTCCCTTCTTGCTTTATTCTACTCCGTGATACATGTTGAAAATATTTGTGCTCTGTTTTTACAGCAGACTCTATGAAAAGCATCGTTGATGGATACAGTTGTTAAAATCATTCAGTATATATGTTCAAGTTCTATGAATCATCACCATTTTACGAAACTGCTGAAAGAGAAGGCAATGAATCTTTTTAAATGGCAGTCTGTACTTACATTTTCTCACTAATATGTACTGTCTATGAATAAACTAAATTAGAAAAGCCAAAGAAAGGAAAAGCTTATTTGTGACCTAACTAGGTATGAGACTTTATGTTGAAATTGAAACTTTTCGGAGTTTCAAGATGGCGGCGGCTGCGGTGGCTGGCGCGGAGTAGCTGAGGTGGAAAAGGTGGCCACTGGGCCTCGGGCAGCCGGGAAACTTGTGGACCTTCCTCTGGCCATCTCTTAAGGGAGGACTGCTGCTGCTGGCCGGTCGTGGGGGCTCAACGCCACTTTGCCCCCGGCAGGAGAGGCTGCCTCATTTACAGGCAACAGCTTTGAAGTGTGGAGCAGGAAAAGAACTGATTCTTAGCTGCAAAAGTGAGTCTTGAAACAGGGAACACGGCGCCAGGGCTGCTGTGGATGCAGCCAGGATCCCGGAGGCTGGGGCCGCACTGAAGGCGGCCAGCTGCCCTATCCAGGATTCGAGGTTTCAGGCCGGCATTAAAGAAGACTCCTGGGAGCGCCCGAGCGGCGCCGCGACTGAACAGCCCGAGGCGGCAGCGCCGAGAACAGGGAAGGCAACAAACCAGAGACAGAGCGAGCGCCCGACCTGGCACAGCACTGTGAGTGATCCCTGGCACAGCTCTGTTCGGGGGGTGGATGCCCGCGCGGCTCCCCGCCTGCACCACCAGGCCACTCACTGCCCCGGTGCTGCCTCCATTTTCCCAGGTGCGGGCAGCTCCGCCCTGCTCGGCCATCACTGAGCCCATTTGCTTGGCCTGGCGCGGGGCTTTCCGGACCCTGCGGGCCGGCCTCCTCTCCCACTCCCTCCGCGGTTCTCTGGCGGGGCTGGGGGTGTGGGGCATCCCGACCACTTTTGGGAGGGCTAGGAAGTACGGGCGGGCCGACTGTCACTCCACCACACCCTGGACTCCGCCCCGGTAAACTTCCTGTTACTGGGAGGCAGATACCATCTCTGCGACCACCAGTTTGGAAAAAAGCCTAACGAATTTCTGGTTGGGAATAGTGTGGTAGGAGAGTTCCCAGGTCCGCTTGAACCTGCCGGAGAGCAGGCTGCAGGCGGGCACTAGACTCGGTTTATACTGGGGGGATACAAAGGTGAACAAGACCCGAGAAAGATCTACACAGTGCTACAAAGGCACCCAGACAGACCGGTCGTCTGTGCCTAGCAGAAACCTGGTAGACTTCCTGGGCGAGGCGGTGCTGAGCAGGGTCTTGAAGGCCCAGCTGATAGACGAGGGGTGCAGAAGACACGCCCCAACCCAGCACAGTGTGCACAGAGGGGGGAGACGTGCGGCCAGGGAGGCGGAGACTCGACAGAAACCACACACCCGGTGGGGTCGCCACTGCACGATCTAACAGCCTGGGCCAGAGCACACGGAACGGGGAGAAGTCCTGTACAGAAAGTGAAAGCTCAACAGAGATCACACACCCTGTGGCACATGATCCACCAGCCCAGCAGAGTACAAGCTGACCAGAAAGGTGGATCCCCGGAGAAGCCCAAGACCCGAGGCAACCACACACACAAGACACTAGAGGCCAACTGAGCAGTCACGGCGGGAGCCATACCAAATTGGCAACCACAGCAACATCCTAGTTAGTCATTAGTCTTAAACCGGTGGACTGTGAAACCCCCTGCCACAATGAATAAACACCAAAAAAAAGACACCAGAAATACAAAAAATCAAGAAAGTACACCACCAAAAGTTAATAAATCTCATACTCTAGATCCTATAGAACAAGAAGCCCTTGAAATAACTGACAAGGAATTTCGAGTGATAATTCTAAGGAAACTGAATGAGATACAAGAAAACTCAGCTAGACATCATGATGAAATGAAGAAAAGTATACAGGATCTGAAAGAGGAAATATACAAGGAAATCAATGTCCTGAAAAAAAATGTAGCAGAACTTGCTGAACTGAAGAAGTTATTCAACGAAATAAAAAACACAACGGAGAGTTTAACCAGCAGGCTTGTCGAAGTTGAAGAGAGAACCTCTGAACTTGAAGATGGGCTGTTTGAAATAACACAAGCAGACAAAAAGAAAGAAAAAAGAATCAAGGACATGGAAGAAAATCTGAGAGAGATATCAGACAACCTCAAGCGCTCAAATATCCGAGTCATGGGTATTCCAGAAGGGGAGGAAAATGGAGATTCCATTGAAAACATATTCAACAAAATAGTGGCAGAAAACTTCCCAGGTATAGGAAAAATCACAGATCTTCAGATCCAGGAAGCTCAACGATCTCCAAACGTATTCAACCCAAAAAGGCCTTCTCCAAGACATGTCATAGTCAAATTGGCAAAACTCAGAGACAAAGAGAGAATCTTAAAAGCTGCAAGAGAGAAGCGTCAAATCACCTATAAGGGAGCCCCAATCAGGTTAACATCAGACTTTTCATCACAAACCCTAAAAGCTAGAAAGGAATGGGATGATATTTTCAAAATACTAAAAGACAAAGATTGCCAGCCAAGAATACTCTACCCTGCAAGGCTATCCTTCCGAAATGAGGGGCAAATAGTATATTTCTCAGACAAACAAAAACTGCGGGAGTTCACTACCACAAGACCACCCTTACAAGAAATCCTCAAGGGAGTACTGGGTTTGGTTCCTGAAAAATAACTACCACTGCCATAAAAACCTAAGAAAAATCTAAACCCGCTAGTACAATAAAAATGGCATTCATGAAGAGAAAACAAGCTAACAAAAACACTATCTACAACCTAAGGAACCAACAAACAAAGAAACCAAACAGTAAATCAGAAAGCAAGGAACAAAAGACACCTAAGACAACCAAACAACCAATAAAATGCTAGGAATAAATCAACACCTTTCAATAACAACTCTTAATGTTAAAGGCTTAAATTCCCCAATTAAAAGACACAGACTGGCTGACTGGATCAAAAAGCAGGACCCAACTATATGCTGCCTACAAGAGACCCACCTCACCCATAAAGATTCACACAGACTAAGAGTGAAAGGATGGAAAAAGATTTACCATGCAAACAGAAAAGAAAAACGAGCTGGAGTGGCTATTCTTATATCTGACAAAATAGACTTTAAACTAAAAACCATAAAAAGAGACAATGAGGGACACTACTTAATGATAAAAGGACTGATCCATCAAGAAGACATAACAATCATAAATATGTACGCACCCAATGTTGGAGCAGCCAGATTTATAAAACAAACTCTATTAGTCCTAAAGAAGGAAATAGACACTAATACCATAATAGCAGGGGACCTGAACACTCCACTGTCAATATTAGACAGATCATCTAGGCAAAGAATCAGTAGAGAAACACAAGATCTAAACAAGACTCTAGACCAATTGGAATTGGCAGATATCTACAGAACATTCCACCCAACAACCTCAGAATATTCATTCTTCTCATCAGCACATGGATCATTCTCCAAGATAGATCACATATTAGGTCACAAATCAAGTCTCAATAAATTCAAAAAAATTGGAATTATCCCATGTATCTTCTCAGACCACAATGGATTAAAACTAGAAATTAATAACAAACAAAACTCTGGAAACTATACAAACACATGGAAATTAAACAGCATTCTACTTAATGACATATGGGTCCAAGAAGAAATCAAGCAGGAAATCAAAAAGTTTATTGAAACTAATGAAAACAATGATACATCATACCAAAACCTGTGGGATACTGCAAAAGCAGTATTGAGGGGAAAATTTATTGCATTAAATGCTCACTTCAGAAGAATGGAAAGATGGCAAGTGAACAACCTAACACTTCACCTTAAAGAACTAGAAAAACAAGAACAATCCAATCCTAAAGTTAGCAGACGGAAAGAAATCATTAAGATCAGAGCAGAACTGAATGAAATTGAAAACCAAAAAACAATTCAAAAGATCAACGAATCAAAAAGTTGGTTTTTTGAAAAGATAAATAAAATTGACAAACCATTAGCATGGCTAACAAAAAAAAGAAGGGAGAAGACTCAAATAACAAAAATTAGAAATGAAAAAGGCGATATTACAACTGATTCATCTGAAATACAAGGAATCATTCGAGACTACTATAAACAACTATACGCCAACAAATTTGAAAATCTGGAGGAAATGGATAAATTTCTGGACACACACAAGCTCCCAAAACTGAACCGTGAAGACATAGAAAATTTGAACAGACCAATAACAATAAAGGAGATTGAAGCTGTTATCAGAAGGCTCCCAACAAAGAAAAGCCCAGGACCAGATGGATTCACAGCAGAATTTTACCAAACATTCAAACAGGAATTGACACCGATTCTTTACAAACTATTCCAAAAGATTGAAACGGACGCAAATCTCCCAAACTCATTCTATGAAGCAAACATCATCCTGATACCAAAACCAGGTAAAGATATAACCAAAAAAGAAAACTACAGGCCGATATCCTTGATGAATATAGATGCAAAAATCCTCACTAAAATACTAGCAAACAGAATACAGCAACACATACGAAAAATTATTCATCACGATCAAGTGGGATTCATCCCAGGGATGCAAGGTTGGTTCAACATACGCAAATCAATAAATGTGATACACCATATTAATAAACTCAAACACAAGGACCATATGATCATCTCTATAGATGCTGAAAAAGCATTTGATAAAGTTCAGCACTCATTCATGACAAAGACCCTCTATAAGTTAGGTATAGAGGGAAAGTATCTCAACATAATTAAAGCCATATATGACAAACCCACTGCCAATATCATCCTGAATGGGGAAAAGCTGAAAGCTTTTCCTTTAAGAACAGGAACTAGACAAGGATGCCCACTCTCACCACTCCTATTCAACATAGTGTTGGAAGTACTAGCCAGAGCAATCAGAGAAGAGAAGGAAATAAAGGGCATCCAGATTGGAAAAGATGAAGTCAAACTGTCCCTGTTTGCAGATGACATGATCCTATATATCGAACAGCCTAAAACCTCTACAAAAAAACTGTTGGAATTGATAAATGATTTCAGCACAGTAGCAGGATACAAAATCAACACACAAAAATCAGTAGCATTTCTTTTCTCCAATAGTGAACATGCAGAAGGAGAAATCAAGAAAGCCTGCCCATTTACAATAGCCACCAAAAAAATAAAATACTTAGGAATTGAGTTAACCAAGGAGGTGAAAAATCTCTATAATGAGAACTACAAACCACTGCTGAGAGAAATTAGAGAGGATACAAGAAGATGGAAAGATATTCCATGCTCTTGGATTGGAAGAATCAACATAGTGAAAATGTCCATACTACCCAAAGTGATATACAAATTCAATGCAATCCCCATCAAAATTCCAAAGACATTTTTCTCAGAAATGGAAAAAACTTTCCAGACATTTATATGGAACAATAAAAGACCACGAATAGCCAAAGCAATGCTGAGCAAAAAAAATAAAGCTGGAGGCATAACACTACCTGACTTTAAGCTATACTACAAAGCTATAATAACCAAAACAGTATGGTACTGGCATAAAAACAGACACACTGACCAATGGAATAGAATAGAGAATCCAGAAATCAACCCACACACTTACTGCCATCTGATCTTTGACAAAGGCACCAAGCCTATTCACTGGGGAAGGGACTGCCTCTTCAGCAAGTGGTGCTGGGATAACTGGATATCGATATGCAGGAGAATGAAACTAGATCCATACCTCTCACCGTATACTAAAATCAACTCAAAATGGATTAAGGATTTAAATATACACCCTGAGACAATAAAACTTCTTAAAGAAAACATAGGGGAAACACTTCAGGAAATAGGACTGGGCACAGACTTCATGAATACGACCCCAAAAGCACGGGCAACCAAAGGAAAAATAAACAAATGGGATTATATCAAACTAAAAAGCTTCTGCACAGCAAAAGAAACAATTAAAAGAGTTAAAAGACAACCAACAGAGTGGGAGAAAATATTTGCAAAATATACATCTGACAAAGGATTAATATCCAGAATATATAAGGAACTCAAACAACTTTACAAGAAGAAAACAAGCAACCCAATTAAAAAATGGGCAAAAGAGCTAAGTAGGCATTTCTCTAAGGAAGATATCCAAATGGCCAACAGACATATGAAAAAATGCTCAACATCACTCAGCATCCGGGAAATGCAAATCAAAACCACATTGAGATACCATCTAACCCCAGTTAGGATGGCTAAAATCCAAAAGACTATGAACGATAAATGCTGGCGAGGTTGCGGAGAAAAAGGAACTCTCATACATTGTTGGTGGGACTGCAAAATGGTGCAGCCTCTATGGAAAATGGTATGGAGGTTCCTTAAACAATTGCAAATAGATCTACCATACGACCCAGCCATCCCAGTGTTGGGAATATACCCAGAGGAATGGAAATCATCAAGTCGAAGGTATACCTGTTCCCCAATGTTCATCGCAGCACTCTTTACAATAGCCAAGAGTTGGAACCAGCCCAAATGCCCATCATCGGATGAGTGGATACGGAAAATGTGGTACATCTACACAATGGAATACTACTCGGCTATAAAAACGAATGAAATACTGCCATTTGCAACAACATGGATGGACCTCGAGAGAATTATATTAAGTGAAACAAGTCAGGCACAGAAAGAGAAATACCACATGTTCTCACTTATTGGTGGGAGCTAAAAATTAATATATAAATTCACACACACACATACACACATACACACACAAACCGGGGGCGGGGGGGAAGAAGATATAACAACCACAATTATTTGAAGTTGATACAACAAACAAACAGAAAGGACATGGTTGGGGGGGAGGGGGGGAGGGAGAAGGGAGGGAGGTTTTGGTGATGGGGAGCATTAATCAGCTACAATGTATATCGACAAAATAAAATTTAAAAAAAAAAAAAAAAAAAAAAGAAATTGAAACTTTTCATAATACAATCAATAATGATAATTTTACATTCTCCCAACATCTGTCATATGCCAAAGATTTTAATTGTACCTAGTTGTATTATGTAAATTGGTTACAAAAACTGCAAGAAAAATTTGAAGAACCCTTTGTGATACTGATCAACTTTTTCAAAAGACAAAACTACAACAAATTCCATTTAAAGATCTTAACTGACTTTTATTTGAGATTCCAGAATTCAGCAACACCTTATGCTATAAAATAGAATGAGAGTTCCAATGAGCTGAGCTCGGTTTTACAGATGAAGAATGCTGAGGAAAGCAGAAACAGAAAACAAAAAGCAAATTGGGTGTTTCAAAGTTGTTTTCCTCATAAAGGATAAAGTAGAGGGAACTTCCTCATCATGCGCACTGAAACTGGCTTGTTTGGAGATCTGGCTATTATCTCTCACTTTCCTGATTTCTTGAAAGGTCAGATAACTTAGTTTTGTCTTGGTGACATGTTACTTCAGCATGAATAACTCCATTTTTATTTAGTCTGTTAGGCCTGGTGCAAGATCTCACTCCAACCAATGGTCTCCTATAAATTTTATATACCACTTTAAATGTTTTTCAAATTATATACTGCCTCCTTGAATTCAATGTTAATAATACTGAGTTAACAATAAGTGTTAGTGAATTTACTTAACTGGAACAGACATAATTTTGAAACTAATATGCTTTTGTTTCAAATTCAAATCAGTTCTAAAAAGATGAACCAGTTTTGTCATCGACTTAAAAGAAAATGAAATTTTGGCACTTAATTCAGTTACTGGAAAACTTCTAAGTACACTTGGTCTTCTGTATCTGTGGGTTACATATCTGCAGATTCAACCAACCACGGATCAAAAATATTCAGAAAAGAAAAAAAGATGGCTGTTTCTTTATTGAACAGGTACAAACTTCTTTTTTTCTTGTCATATTCCCTAAACAATACAGTATAACACCTATTTTCACAGCATTTACATTGTACTAAGTATTATACATAATCTAGAGATGATTTAAAGTATACAGAGGATGTGCACGGGTTATATGCAAATGCTATGACATGTTATATAAGGGCTTGATCATCTGTGGATTTTGGTATCCTGAAACCAATCCCCTGCAGATACCAAGGGATGACTGCATGCTTAGAACAACTTGGTATTTGAATCTACTTTTTCAACTGTAAATTTTATTAAATCCAAATATAAATCAGGCATTTCTGATGAAAAATTACCGTGTGAATTGAGATGTTCTGTAAGCATAAAATACACACCAGATTTCAAAGACTTAGTGTGGAAAAAAAGAATGTATCTCAATAATTTTTTACATTGATTATATATTTTGTATAGATTCAGCTAAATAGAATATTGTATATTACTTAATTTCACCAGTTTCCTTTACTTTTTTATAATGTGGCTACTGTAAAACATTATTTCTATCGGGCAGCACTGAATTGAACTAGAACCACAGAAATCCACTCAGTAGGCTGAGACCATAGACTTCTGACTCGCCACAAGAACAATCCTCCCCGTCCTTGTCATAGACTCAGACTAGTTATTGTGAGAATTAAATGGGTTAATATATGTAAAATACATAGAAGGAGGTCTGGCACCTAGCAAGAGCTATATTAGTGTGAGCTATTATTAGTAGTAGTGTTATTTACCAAGATCTACAAAAATACAATTTAACAGAGACACACACCAAGAAGAATAATTCTTGGCCCAGATTAAAAACTCACACATCAACAATAAAAGAGCAAATTGGAAAAAGCTGAGGACCCTCCGTGGTCAGTTCTTCCGACCAGAGCTGTCCCTAGGATAAGGCGAGTGAGGCACTTGCCTAGGTGCAAAATTTAAGGGGGCGCCAAAAAACTCAGTAAGCAAGATAAATAATATCCTAATGCAATATTTTAATCAATCAAAACTAATGCAAAAAATCCACAGTGGACAAAACGTCAAAACTGCAAATAAAACCAGGAGCTGCTACTGGTTTCTCCTTTTGCCCCAGTCTCCAATGTGGCTCAGAAAGACACCATTACTGATCCTGCCTCAGTCGCCTCACACTAGTCCCGTCGGAGTTCAGACTTTAGCCAAGGATGAAACCTTGGCTGAGACCGACAAAGGGACAGCGTTGTGCCAGGCCTAGCAGCCACGAAGTGCTTTTCTTCTTCTCATAAACTGGATCAACTCTTGAGTTAGGAGGTCTTGCAGGCCTGGCAGGACCGGGCCGCAGGGCCTGCTGGGAACGCCCAGGCTGCCCCGCGGCCCTTCCCGGGATGCCCTGCGGCGGCCGAGCTGGAGCCGGAGCTGGAGCCGTTGCCGCCTCCCGGACACGCTGCTATGGACCACGACTACCGCATGTCTTTGAACTGGGCCTCCATGGGCTTGGACAACCACAATACCCTGGACTCCCTGGTGGTAGCTTTATACCTCCTGTTGGTCCTGGGCGTCGGGCTGTGGGTAAGACGGGGCCCAGACGGGAGGGCGGGGACCGGGACATGGGGTGGACTTGACCCCTCCCTGCCCGGACCGGGTCCCTACCTTGCATCGGAGCCGTATTTCATAAGGAGTTGTTACAATAATCATGGTGATGGTGGTAATAAGGATAGCTACCAACCAATAAATTTAAGTGCTTATGTGCCAGGTCTGTACCGAGTGCTTCAGGAGGATCACATCCCCATAACCGTGCTGTGAATAATATACTGTTATTTGAACAGAAGTTCAAAGAGGTTATGTAACAACCGGGGAATGATGGAGTTTAGATTCGAACCTAGAGCTGTCTGACCTGATTCATGAGCTTAGACCACTCTGCCTTGCTAGCTAGATCTCAAAGGTTATGTGTCACGTAGAGCTCTAAGTGTTCCCTTTAAATTTGAATGAAGAGCTTATATTTTCTCTTCTAGTAGGAGGTTGTCTTAATAGGCTGGAGACCGCATCTCCTTGACTGCCATTACTCACTAGAGCTTAGCATGTAAGCACTCAAAAAGATGTCCCTTAAAAACCATTACTACCCAAGGTCGGATACTGTTCATGTTCTGCTGAGAAGTCAAGTGTGTATGGAAGCTTTGGTTGGTGACACTATCTCCCCTCAGCTAAGCTGTTAACTATCAGAGGCCTCTGTAGGAGTGGCCAGTGACAGTGCCACCAAGTCAGTGTCACCAATTGCTACCCAGTGGGAGAGTTTTCATTCTGGTGGCCCACCTAGATGAAGCTTTTATGCCCATGTGACCTTTATTGTGGGGTGGTTCACCAGATCACAGACAGCATCTTACTGTGGAGAGTCTGGCCTTTCAAAGTACAATCATTGGACACTCTTGAGTGCTCACAATGAGTCCTTATGCTGCTAGTGGGTAGATGGAGTAATGGAGACATGGACTCTATCCTATTAAGAGAATTTTGTACCAGAAAAGAAAGTATAGGCCCTTTATAATAAATGTAAAGGAGAAACCTGAGATATTTATTCAGATCATTCAGACCAACAATTTTTTTAAATTGGCCTCAATTGTGAGAAACATCCTTCTAAGTGGCCTAGGCAGGGACTCTGAGTAGTGAGCACCTGTTTGGGGATCCTTCTCCCAATGCCCTTATTGAATTAGGAAGCCCCCACACGGCTTTCTCTTGGCCCCGCTTGGATCCTGTATCTGGCTGAGGTCGGAGGACTAGTTAGCCATCTGGTCACTTCCAAAGGAAACCTGTTGTTCCTTCTGTTCTGAGAGCCATAAAACACGCACAGATATCCAGAATACTTTGATCCTTTTCCTTCTTTATATTATTATCTTTCTCTTGGTTCTTTTTATTTTTATTTATTTATTTATTTATTTTTGTCTTTTTCGTGACCGGCACTCAGCCAGTGAGTGCACTGGCCATTCCTATATAGGATCCGAACCCGCGGAGGGAGCGTCGCTGCGCTCCCAGCGTCACACTCTCCCGAGTGCACCACGGGCTCGGCCCTCTCTTCGTTCTTTTTAAAAATCATTGTTATTAATTACAAAATATTACAAGCTTATTGTAAGTAATGAAAGATGCATAAATATTTAAGGAATAAGTTACTATCCTTCCTTATCCATTTCCATCTCTCTGAGGTAGCCAGGGACCATGTATAATTCCTCCCCTCTCTCAGTACCCACGCAAACTTGTAGAGTTTTTGTGTGTTGTCTTCACAAAAAATGGGATCATATTATACATATTACTCTGCAGCTTGCTTTTTTTCACTTAACCTATTATGGAGAGTCCTACAAGTCAATAGATACAGATCTAGCTTATGTTTTAATTAGCTGCATAATAGTCATACAAACATGTATACAATTCAGCTCTTCCCTGCTAAGTGACAGACTATTGCCACATTTGTTTGTTTAATGTGTTCGGCTTTAAACTTGTGTGGCATAGATTCCGGAAATTGGAATTGCTGGGTCAAAAGGGTATGTTTACTTTACATTTTAATAGATATTATTAAATGGTAATTCGCAAAGGTTATCGAGATTTGCATTTCTCACAAGCAGTATATGAGCATACTCTTTTCCCCAACCCCAGCCTTTGATATACTGCTTTATTTTTTTTGGCCAATCTAATGGGTGAACAGTGGTATCTCGTAGATTTAATTTGCACTTCCCAGGTTCCTAGTGGGGTTGAGTATCTTTTCATGAGTTCATTAATTTTCCTCTTCTGTGAACAGCCAGTTTATTTGCCCATTTTCGAATTGAGTTGTTTGGCTTTGCTTTTGTCCACTTGTCTCTCATTTGAATCACTAATACAAGGATACTTCAAAAAGTTCGTGAAAAAATAGAATTAAAAGATAATGCAAATCTTTCCATGAACTTTTTGAAGACCCTTTCTCCAAATTATCATTTGTCTAGACCAGTGCTTCTCAACCTCATCACTACTGATGTTTGGGGACAGATAATTCCTTGTTGTGAGAGGTCTATCTTGTACATTATAGGATGCTTAGAAGTATCCCTGACCCCTATCTAGTTGTGACAACAAAAAATGCCTCTGGACTGCCAAATGTCACCTGAGTGGGTAGAGCAAAGTCACCCCTCACTGTGAACTACTAGTCTAGAATCTGTTACTGGTGTCTTTTTGTTCAAAAGTTTGAATTTTTGTTCTCTTTGAAGAAATCAATTCTCTCTTTTCCTTTACATCTTCTAGGTTTCCTGGCTTGATGAAAGTTTGGAATCCACATTCCAAGATTGAACAAATATTATTTTTAATTTTCTTCTAATATTTTATAAGCTTTTTAATATTTAAATTTCTAGAACATGTGGAATTTACCTTTTTATATGATGTAATTGGAGAAGTCTAGCTTTATTTTCTTGCAGTTATTGAACAAACCGCCCTTTTCCCACTGAATTGAAATGCCCACATTTGCACAGATGGGTCTCCTTTCTGAAAGCATTCATAAGCTTCTATCTGCTCAGCCCCCACAGGGAACTGTCTTCATCTTTGTTGCTGGTGTCTTGGCTCTTACAGAATGTTAAGGGAGAAAAAAAACTTACATTTTCTTTTGCTTGTTTCTTTTCTTTTTCTCAGTTGCAGCCCAGAGATCTTTGAGAAAATGTTGGGTGTATCTTCCACCTCGTCAACCTGGCTGCTGTGGTTGTGTTATTCCAGAAAGAGAGAGGAAGAAAGAGTCAGGGACATGTGCTTCAGTCGCCTTCCCAGAATCTCTTCTTCCTGCTTGGTTCTTTTTTAATGGAAAGAGAGGGTTATTTAATTCATCTTAGAACATCTTATAAATTCATTTTATAGTTCTAATGCACCTCTACCTACATACTGCTGATGCCTTCCTTAAGAAAGGTCAGCTATTAGTAGGCCCTCAATAAATTTTTACTGAATGGATGAAGTAAGACTAATTTAATGAGCACGAATTTAAAGAGTTACTTTTTTGGGTTAAGGCTTTATGGTGTGAGGAGACTGCCCTTTAAAATGTAGATACTTCAGGTGGTGCTAATAAGTTCACTCTTTCCATGGGAAAACATTTCTATCAACCAGCTGCCAGCTATAGGTCATGCTAGTCCTAGGCAATCCAGGAAATCCCTAATATTGTCTTTTGACTATACCATGTCTGGGAAGCGAGCTGGGGACCCTAAGTAGAGAGGATGAGGATGCATTGGAAGAATACCATAGTAATAGCAGTATGACTGCTCTCCTGGAAGAAGCTAGGCACATGTTCAGATTTGCCATTGCTGACTGATCCATACATTTGCTAAACTGCTTATCTCTCAGATTCTGCCAGAAACCATGGCACTGGCTAACTACTGTATTGGGGGAAAAAATAAAGCAATCATATTTTCACATGGCCATGCTGTCTCATAGCTGGAAGGGATTGTAGTCTTCAGCTATGCAGCCATGGGGCCTCGTCTAACTCAGGGGGGTAGCGGGTTCTAGTCCTAAAAAGAAAGAAGGGAGGAAATTATTTGAGATAAGTGAAGGTCATCTGAGAAAACTGTGTCTTTGAAGCAATTTGGTTTCTTGTATTCCATTGTGGTTTTTTGTTTTTGTTTTAGTCTGTACTGAGGAGCAATCGTGGGACAGTAAAAGACTTCTTCCTGGCTGGCCAAAATCTAGCGTGGTGGCAGGTGAGTAATGCATGTGGTATTCCACTTTGGGGGCTGCATGTTAGCTTGTTTATTACTTTAATTTAGATGTCTTATACCCAAAACAATTTAATGTTGCTAAATCAGGAATGTCATTTAATTAGTAGTTCCCTTAACTCTTGAGTAGTTTCTTACCTAAATGCTTCCATTTAACTCAGTTTAGTTTAGTAACCATTTATTAGGTGCCCCATATATACAAGGCATTGTTCTAGGTTCCAGGACATAGATAGGAAATAGATAGTCCTGCCCTCTGTAAGCATACAATCTAGAACGTGAGTTAGGCTCATACTCATCTAATTACAGAATACATTACAGTGCTGGACAATCAGTCTAATAGGAAGCGCACAGACCAGGTACGGATGAAAGGTAAACAGAGGCTTGCTGGGTGGAGAGGGTATATATTGCAAGATAGGATGGGTCTTATAAAGGTGAGGTCATTTGAACAGGACTTGGAGATGGAGTTCACCAGGTAAACAAAGTGTGAGGGCATTACAGTCAGAGGGAACAGCATATGCCAAAGCATTGGAGGTGCAGAATAGCATGACACTGGATGGAGGGAGGTAGGGTGGAAGGGCTAGAAACAGTTTTTGTTGTTTGTGAGTTAAATAATTTATTGATTATACAAAGTGATTTTTTCCAAGAAGGGTGACCCAAAACCCCTACAGTGGTGGAGGCAGCTTCCTGTCCATGGCCCCACATCCATGGGCACCCCAGGGAGGAGAAGGATGTGGGGACCCATGCCAAGCCTGAGCCAGGGCACCCCAGGGAGGAGGAGGATGTGGGGACCCATGCCAA
Source organism: Cynocephalus volans (assembly GCF_027409185.1). Lineage (NCBI taxonomy): Eukaryota > Metazoa > Chordata > Mammalia > Dermoptera > Cynocephalidae > Cynocephalus > Cynocephalus volans. Next base: position 207,164,586 of record NC_084461.1, read on the forward strand.
GCCTGAGCCAGGGCCACTTTATAACTTGGTACATAAAATTATACATACATTTCCCACACAGGAATGTAAGGTACATTTAGAGAATTGTGCAAGAACCAGACCCTTATTTAATAATGTATTCTTTGTCTTCAAATGTTAACTAGTCTTATGGCAAGGATTTTGTTTTTCACCTTGGGGTAACACTTAACAGAAGTCTTGTCTCAAGAGGATTCAGTGCCTTTATTCAAAGAGAAGAGGAAAGTGCAGTCATTAACTCTGATAGATCAAATAACCTAAAAAAAGTAGCCTTGCCTCCCTTATTTAAGAGGTTTGGGGAAAGGCTTTTTCCTGGTGTTAACTCTCTGAATTGTGCCTTAATTTTCTTTTCTTGTAAACGTGGTTTAGAGATTGATGTGCCAAAGAGGTGTTTGCAATGGGTCTCCTATCTTAGCTTATTTTTTGGCAGATGATTCTAATGACAAGATCTGGGCTGTGAGGCCCTCAGTCATTTATCTGAGTCACTATTTGACCTTAAATTTGTGTTTTTGTACCCAGAAAAATGGGAATCTGCTACCCATGTTACCTTGAGTAACCGTAACACTTTTAACGGTTTTCAGAAGACATTACATGCTTTAACCTCCTAATGTTCATATACATTATGGTCTATTAATTTCTTTACTGTGACTTCTTTTTTCATTATTAGGATTACTGCTTAATGAAAAAAATATATTATGGTATTATTAAAGGAAATTGGAATAAAAGAATAATTTTACCACTCTAACTTACTTTCTTCTTTTGTATTTTTATTCAATCAGTAGATAACTGATGGGTATCAATGGCTCTTGTCAGAGACCCCAGTGATCTCCACATCACTTATTCTTGTGGTCAGTTCTCAGTCCTCATCTTACCTTCTTTAGCTCTGGCATCTTAAACCCTCATCCTCTATCCGTCTCTGTCTGGTCACCTGGCTCCCAGGCCATCACCCCTCCTCACTTCCCCTTCCTCTCTAGCCCCTGCTCAGACTTTCTTGCTGGTTCTTCCCTGTCTCCCCAGCTTCTTAATGCTAAAGGTCCCCAGGGCTTAGTCCCCGACCTTTCCTCTCCAATTACATTTCTCACTTGGCAATCTCATCTAGTCTCATGGCTTTAAATGCCATATACATGCTAACAAATCCCAAATTTATATTCCCAGCCCTGATCTCTCCCTTGAACTCCAGCCTGGTGACGTCCAGCTGCCAATTTGACACCTTCACTTGACAAGGCCTATCAGACATCTCAAACTGAACATGTCCCAAAGGGAACTCTGGATTTTGCCCTGTAAATCTGTTCCTCCTGCAGTCTTCCCCATCTCATTCATAGCAACTCCATCCTTCTAGTCATTTTAGATTCTTCTCTTTCTCTTACATCCAGTATCCAGTCCCTCAAGAAATCCTGTGATTTGATCTAAAAAATATATTTGGAATCTGACCACTTCTCATCAACTCTCCCTCTAGGTCCATGCTGCCATCACCTCTCACCTGGATTGATTATAACAGCTTCCTGTCTAGGCTCCATCCTTTGCTCCTCTATACCCAGTCTCAACAAAGCAGCTAAAGGGAGCCTATTAAAACTCAAATCAGACCATGTTACATTTCTGCTTAGAATCCTTCAGGGGCTCCCATCTCACCCAGAATGAAAGCCCAGCTGCTTACAATGGCCTGCATTAGTCCACAGATGATCTGCACCTCCTTCCCTCTCAGACCTTGCCTCTGAGGATGCTCATGCTCACTCTAGCTGGTGTCCTTGAATGCTCCAGTGGTTTTCCTGCCTCAGAGCCTTTGCCCCTGCTGCTGCCTTTACCTGCATGCTTTCCCCACATATCCCCACAACTTGTTCCCTCTCCTCTTCTGGTATTCCTCAGCACTTTTGTAAAGCCAGTCTACCCTGACCACCCTATTGCTCAGCATTCCTATCCACTTTCCTACCTTTCTCTTTCTCTGTAGTACTTATCATTGTCCATCAGGCCATGAAATACTCCTCTAATTTATTGTGTTTATTGTTTCTCTTCCTCCCAAAAGAATGTTAGCTTCATGAGGGCAAGGATTCTTGTCTATTTTACTCACAAATGTATCCCTGACACCTAGAACAGTACCTGGCCAGCTGGCAATGGACACTAATTAACAGTAACTGGGAGGGATAGAGGATGAGGGTTTCAGATACCACGGCTAAGCCAGGTGAGATGAGGACTGAGAATTGACCACAAGAATAAGTGAAGTGGAGATCACTGGGGTCTCTGACAAGAGCCATTGATAATGAATTAATGAATAATGACTCAAACCTACCTTTAAAATGTAAGAATGTCTTTCTATGTCTATATAAATACAGATATAGATATTTTGTATTTATATCCAGTTGCATAGTATTATATGAACATTCCACTATTTATGTACTGTATTATCAGGAAAATTAGACTATATATAATTTTTCACTATAATGATAGAAGTAGTGAACATTCTTAACAGTAAAAATAACTACCATTACTTGAGTACTTCTTATGTGCCCCTTCTAAGATTTTTTTTGCCTTATATTTGTGTTGAGATGTTTCATGTATGTGTGTTCTCAGCTATGTCTTATTTGTACATTTTGCCTTTTATAGTTTTTTTTAAATATCCATAATGTGTTTAATGGTTTTCCATCCATCTTGATTCAGGGTTCTCTTAGTGCTGCTTTCTCCTGAAGGACCATCCTTCTGTAAGCCTTGCTTTTTCCCCTGTAGGCTGGCAGAGGACAGTGGCACGGCCAACAGACAGAGCTGCCATTTGTGCATGGCTAAAGACCGTGGTGATTTTATAGCACTCTGGGCACTTCACATCCGTGAAGTAGGAATTAGGGCTCTGCACCAGGTGTTTCTTCCTGTGTTTGCTCTTTTCGTCTCCTGAAGAGGGATGGAGAAGATCCTTTGTGAAAGGCTTGTTCTCATGGGGAGTTCGTCACTGCTGGAAAAAGCTTCACAGTTATTTTTAAAATTCTTTGTCTTGTTTAATGCTTCTGGTTTTGTATGCTACTTTATCTTAATGTTAATGTTGTCAATGCTGTTTTCATTTACCGAAGTCTTTGTTGTTTTCAGCCTCTCTTGATAGTTTTTTTTAAGTAAAAAGCTGGGTATTTTTTTTTATTCAAAATATTTTAACATTTATTTGTACATATATATGAGGTACATGATGTTGTTTCAGTACATGCATGTACTGTACAATGATTCCCTTAGGGTAGATGCATAGTTTTGTACCCATTAGTCCACCATTTTTTTCAAATGGCTTTTTTTTTTTTTTTTTTGGAGCTGCTCAAATCAGGATAATTAGTATTCAACATTACACAATGTAATCATTTTTTGTGGCCCTTTACCAATTCTTGATAAACCTATTCCTCCTCCCCCTCTCCTTTTTCCCGCTCTGGTGACCTCAGTTCTGTTCTCTCCTTTTGAAAGTTCAATATTGTTGTGATTGTTGTTTCTTTCTTTAGGTCCCACTTACGAGTGAGGACATGAGGTATTTATTTTTCTGTGCCTGGTTTATTTCACTTAACGTAATTTTCTCTAAGTTCATCCACATTGCTGAGAATGGCAGAATTTCATTACTTTTTATGGTATAATAGTATTCTACTGTGTAGATATACCACATTTTCCATATCCAATCATCTGTTGATGGACATTCAGGTTGGTTCCAACTCTTGGCTATTGTATACAGAGCTGTGAGGAACATGGGAGTGCAGGTATCCCTTCAACATGATGATTTCTATTCCTTTGGGTATATACCCAGCAGTGGGATTGCTGGATCATATGGCAGTTCTATCTGTAGTTGTTTGAGGAACCTCCATACTGTTTTCCATAATGGCTGCACTAATTTACAGTCCCACCAACAGTGTAGGAGGGTTCCACTTTCTCCGTATCCTCAATAGCATTTGTTATTCTCTATCTTTTTCATAATGGCCAGTCTAACTGGGCTGAGATTATATCTCAGTGTAGTTTTGACTTGCGTTTCCCTGATGACTAGTGATGTTGAGCATTTTTTCATGTGTCTGTTGGGCATTTCTATATCTTCCTTTGAGAAATGCCTATTCAGCTCCTTTGCCCATTTTTAAATCAGGTTGCTTGTTTTTTACTGTTAAATTGTTTGAGTTCTTTGTATATTCTGGATATTAATCCCTTGTTGAATACATAGTTTGCAAATATTTTCTCCCATGTTGTAGGTTGTCTTTTTGATCTGTTAATTGTTTCCTATGCTGTGTTGAAGCATTTTAGTTTGATGCAATCCCATTTGTTTATTTTTTCTTTTGTTGCCTGTGCTTTGGGGATCTTATTCATGAAGTCTTTGCCCAGTCCTGCTTCCTGAAGTATTTCCCCTCTGTTTTCTTTTAAGAGTTTTATATTTTCAGGTCTTATATTTAATCTTTTAATCCATTTTGAGTTGATTTTGGTATATCGTGAGACGTATGGGTATAATTCTTTCCTCTACATGTGGATGTGCAGTTTTCCCAGCACCATTTATTGAAGGGGCAGTCTTTTCCCCAATGTATGTTTTTGTTGCCTTTGTCAAAGGACAGTTGGCTATAAGTAAGTGGGTTCATTTCCAGGTTCTCTATTCTGTTCCATTGGTCCAAGTCTGTTTTTATGCCAGTATCACACTGTTTTGGTTGCTATAGCTTTGTAGAATAATTTGAAGTCAGGAACTGCTATGCCTCTGGATTTATTTTTTGTTCGTTTGTTTTGCTCAGGATTGCTTTGGCTATGCAGGATCTTTTGTTCCATACGAATGTCCTGTTTTTTCTATTTCTTTGAAGAATGTCATTGGTATTTTGATGGAGATTGCATTGAATCTGTATATTCCTCTGGGTATTATGGACATTTTCACAGTGTTAATTCTTCCAGTCCAAGAGCATGGAATGTCTTTCCATTTTTTGTATTCTCTTTCATTTCTTTCAGCAGTGATTTACAGTTCTTGTTGTAGAAATCTACTCTTTGGTTAAATTGATTCATATGTATTTTAATTTATTGGTGACTTTTCTGCTAGTTCATTATTGAAGTGTAAAAGCGCTACTGATTTTTGCATTTTGATTTTGTATCCTGCAACTTTACTGAAATCGTTGATCAGCTCTGAGAGTCTTTCCGTAGGGTCTTTAAGTTTTTCTATATATAAGATCATGTCATCTGCATACAAGGACAATTTGACCTCATCTTTTCCAATCCAGATGCCCTTTATTTCTTTCTCTTGCCTGATTGCTCTGACTAGCACTTTCAATACTATGTTAAATAGGAGTGGTAAGGGTGGGCATCCTTGTTTTGCTCCCATTCTTAAGCAAAAAGCTGAAAGCTTTTCTGCATTTAGGATAATATTGGTGGTAAGTTTGTCACATATGGCTTTTATAGTGTTGAATACTTTCCTTTTATATCTAGTTTGCTGAGAGTCTTGATCATGAAGAGATGTTGAATTTTGTCAAATGCTTTTTCTGCATCTATTAAGATAATCATATGGTTTTTGTGCTTGATTTTGTGGATGTGTTGTATCATATTTATTGAGTTGCATATGTTGAACCATCTTTGCATCTCTGGGATGACCCCAAGTGATCATTGTGTATAATTTTTTTGATGTGTTGTTGTATTCTGTTTGCTAATATTTTCTTGTAGATTTTTGCATCTATATTTATCAGTGATATTGGCCTGTAGTTTTCTTTTTTGTTGTTATATCTTTGTCTGGCTTTGGTATAAGGGTGATGCTGGCCTCATAGAATGAACTTAGGAGAATGATCTCTGTTTCAACTTTTTGGAATAGTTTGAAGAGAATTGGTATTAATTAATCTTTAAACGTTTGGTAGAATTCAGCAGTAAAGCTATCCGGTCCTGGGCTTTTCTTTGTTGAAAGACTGATTACTGCTTCAATGTTGTTGCTTGTTATTAGTCTGTTGAGGTTTTCTATTTCTTCTTAGTTCAGTCTTGGCAGTTTGTAGGTGTCCAGAAATTTATCCATTTCCTCCGGGTTTTCAAACTTGTTGGCATATAGTTCTTTATAATAGTCTCTAATTAATCTTTGTATTTTTGTGGTATTGGTTGTAATGTCTCCTTTTTCATTTCTGATTTTTGTTATTTGGGTCATCTCTCTTTTTTTTTAGTTAGCCTAGCTAATGGTTTGTCTATTTTGTTGATCTTCTCAAAGAACCACCTTTTTATTTTGTTGATCTTTTGTATTGTTTTTGGATCTCTATTTCATTTCATTCTTCTCTGATTTTAATTGTTTCTTTCCATCTACTAATTTTGGGATTGGATTGTTGTTATTTTTCTACCTCTTTGAGGTTGATATTTTAGGTTGCATTAGTTTGCTTATTTGAAATCTTTCTATTCTTCTTATATAAGTGTTTATTGCAATAAACTTCTTTCTTAGTACAGCTTTTGCAGTATCCCACAGGTTTTGGTATGATGTATCTTTATTTTTATTAGTTTCAAGAAATTTTTTTATTTCCTTTTTAATTTTTTCTTGGACCCATAGATCGTTCAGGAGCATGTTGGTTAATTTCCATGTATTTGTGTAGGTTCCAGAGTTCTGCTTGTTGTTGATTTCTAGTTTTAACCCATTGTGGTGTGAAGATACTTGAAATAATTTCAGTTTTTTTAAATTTGTTGAAACCTGATTTGTGACCTAACACGTGGTCTATTCTGGAGAATGTTCCATGTGCTGATGAGAAGAATGTCTATTCTGTAGTTGTTGGATGAAATGTTCTATAGATGTTTGCCAGGTCCAATTGGTCTAAAGTGCAGTTTAAATCTTGTGTTTCTCTGTTGATTTGTTGCCTAAATGATCTGTCTAATGCTGAGAGAGGGGTGTTCAGGTCCCCTACTATTATTTATTGGGGTCTATTTCTTCTGTAGGTCTAATAGTGTTTGCTTTATATGTCTGGGTACTTTGGGTGTGTGTATACAAATATTCGTGATTGCTATGTCTTCTTGCTGGATAGATCCCTTTATCATTATATAATGGGCTTCTTTGTCTCTTTTTATGGTTTTTGGTTTAAAGTCTATTCTGTCTGATATAGGAATAGCTACTCCAGCTCATGTTTTGTTTCCATTTGTGTGGTATATCTTTTTCCATCCCTTTACTTTTAGTCTGTGTGTTTCTTTACAGGTGAAGTGAGTCTCTTAAAGACAGCATATAGTTGGGTCTAGCTTTTTAATCCAGTCAGTCTGTGTCTTTTGAGTGGGGAACTAAATCCATTTACATTTAGGGTTGTTATCGAAAGGTATTGTCTTACTCCTGGCATTTTATCTATTTTTGTTTGGCTGTCTTAAATGTCTTTTGTTCCTTTCTTCCTCTTTTATTGTCTTCAGTGTTTGCTGGGTTTTTGAGGTGGTGAGATATAATTTCTTTCTCTTTCTCATTCGCATTTTTTCCTACCAGTGGGTTTTGTTCTTTCTTGTGTATTCATGGTAGTGATTATCTTTTTTTGGATTCCAGATGCAGGATTCCCTTGAAGATTTCTTGCAGAGCTAGTTGTGTGGTGGTGAACTCTGGCAGTTTTTGATTGTTTGGGAAATACATTATTTTTCCCTCATTTCTGAAGGATAGCCTTGCTGGATATAGTATTGTTGGTGGGCAGTTTTTTTTCTTTCAGTATTTTTAATATATTATCCCATTCTCTTCTGGTCTACAGAGTTTCAGTTGAGAAGTCCGCTGTTGGTGTGATGGAGACTCCCTTATAGGTGGCTTGACACTTTCTCTTGCTTTTTTAAAGGTTCCCTCTTTGTCTTTGCATTTTGTCATGTTGACTATAGTGTGTCTCAGAGAGGACCTTTTTGGATTGAATCTGTCTGGGGGTCTTTGAGCCTCCTGGATCTGAAGGTCCATGTCTTTCCCTATACCTGAGTAGTTTTCTGTTATTACTTCATTGAATAGGTGTTCCATGCCTTTACCTTTCTCTTCCCCTTCTGGAATACCCATGATTTGTTTTTGGTTTTTCTTATTTTTGTTTTTGTTTGGGGGGGGTTAAGTATAAGCTATTTTATTTTTAAAAGTATAAACAGCAATTAGGATCTTCCTATATACAGAAATAACAACCTGAAAGCAGTTAAGTTTAAGGTGGCTGTTGTACATAATTTTTATGGTCCTTTTCAGGTCCATGACACAGCATTTGTGGACAGAGGGCCATCAATTATGTATCTGATTGTCTCAACAGGGGATAAAACCTAATATATAGAAGTAACAAATCAAACAGCAAATCATCTGCCATAAAAGAAATATAAAAAATTTTGAAATTTTAATTTCAACTCCAGAGAAATACCTAATTTAAACAATGCTTTGCTCCCTGCTAGGACATAATGGGAAAAACTCAACCTTTTAGAGCACAGAAAGATTTTAAAACTGTGCTTTTAAGTCCAAGAAATGGAGCCAGCCCATAGTTCCATATTAAAATTCCCTCCGGAAAAGCTGAGAACCACATCCTGAGATCATCTGCAACATGATCTTGTTATCTGGTATTTATAACATGATGCCAACTCTACCATTGCTTCATTTAGAAGTCCTTTTAAGAAAAAGGTAGAAAAAGGCACTACTTTTTGGTTTTAAGTCAATGTTAAAATTAGCTTTTCCTTCTTTTTCCTCTTCCTCTTGTTCTCTTCCAAGTGGCTAGTAGCATCAGCAAAAACATAACTTCACTTTTTGCCTCACATTCCCTCTTGAGATAGTCAAGACTTGCCATATTGAAGCCAATAACATCTAGACTTGGCTGACTTTTGAAATAGTTGTTTCTTTTAATTTTTCTGTCACTGGCACAAGCATTTGGTTGCTAGTGATCTGTCCGAAGTGAATCCTGAGGAGAAAGAAGAGGCACCTACATAGAAGTTCAACATCAGAGCCCAGCTGGATGAATCCATTAAACAGCTTGAGAATGTCTGGGACATAAGAAAAAGGCAGCACAAGTAGAGATTCTTCCAGCTCACTTGACTTGATCCCTTTAAAAATTTCTGATACATAAGATGAAGGTGAGATATTGCCATACGCCATCAGGATGGGGTTGGTGGGAAGAGGAACCTCTTTCCCTGCAGCTTTACAAATGGCTTTGTGTTCTTTCAATTTTGCAGTTTCTTCTCAGTATAGCCCAATAGCCTCCATGATGCTCTCAGATGCTTTGACTGTTTCAATAGTTTTCTTTCCAGTAAAGTAGCTGTCACCTTGAGTCTCCCCTGGAACTGCTGGTTGATCTTCTTTGTCCACACTCTCCTCATATTCTGCTTCCCTTTGCATCTCTCTTTCTTCCTCAGGAATAAGAGTCTCCCTTGTTCTCTCTCAAAGTCTCAGAGATTTGTCATGGGATCATGATACAACATAGTCTCCATTGGGACTTATAGCCAAACACCATATTTCCTGGTGGTGCCCCTCCCATGATTTGAATGTTTGTCACTTAAGATTTTCTGCTAGCTCTCTTAGATTTTCTTCATTTTTTTAAATTCTTTTTTCCTTCTTTTTGTCTGCCTGGGTTATTTCAAAAAGACTATCTTCAAGATCAGAAATTCTTTCTTCTGCTTGTTCTAGCCTGTTGCTTAAGCTATCAGTTGTGTTTTTTATTTTTTTGAGTGAATCTTTCAGTTCCATGTTAATCTCTTTGTAAATTTCCTCCTTCATACATTGGATTTTTTTTTTTCTCATTCCATTATGTTGCCTGAGTCTTCTCATATCTCAGTGAATTTCCTTCAGATTGTTGCTCAGAATTCCTTTTCAGTCATTTCAAGTATTTCTTGCTCTATGGGTCTGGTACTTGAGAATTATTGTATTCCTTTGGTGGAGTCATATTTTCTTGTTTCTTTCATATTTCTAGAATCTCTACATTGATGTCTGGTCATCTGGTAGAGAAGGTTGATTCTGTTACTTAAGAGTGGGCTTTGATGGGAGAGACTTCCTCCTGTAGATGTGTTTTATATTGACCATTGAGTAGGGTGTTTTAGTGTTGGTTCCAGGTAGATGTGGTAGTGTAGTCTCCATGTGGGTATTTCAGCTGTATTCATTGTTGAAGTTGTGTGTGAGTGCTTCCGTGGTGTAAGCACTAAGGCACTTAGTGATTCCTTGCTGAGGTTAGTGACGCTATGCTGTTTTGTCGAGGACACGGGCGAGCGAGCTCAAGTTCTTGGGAGAAGTTCCTGGGTGTCCTGTCACTTTTTGACTGGGCTAAGTGACCCTGGGTGGGCTTGTTGGCGTCACAGCTAGTGTCCCATGACCCTGATGGGTGCGCTGGAGTGTACTGGAGCTCCTCAATTTGAATGGGTGACCCTGGGCAGGATTTCTCTTTACTCTTTCCCACAGGTAGCGGCTCCTTGTAGGTCTCTGCTTCCTTCAGTTGGGAGATGGGTTGGTGGTAATTGGGAATTTTCTTCCTTCCTCTATTTGGGTATCCTGGTTTCTGCACTCTTGAGGGGTTCTGCATGTGTGTCTTCCTGGAGTCACGTGGCCTGTGCATGTACCTCCCACCCCCAGGTGTGCTACCGCATGTGGCAGCATAATTCCCCCTGTGGGTTTGGCCTTTGGGTCACGGGTCTGTGCTCCCTCACCTCTTTCCCTTGGCTCCACTGGTGACTTTCCTAGTGTCAGTGTGGTCAATGAGTTGGTGAGCTGCCTGCACAGCTGCTGTGGCTGCTGCTGTGGCAGCGAGCCACCCTTGCAGTAGAAGTGGCTGTGATGGTGGCTGTGATGGGCCACACATACCGCAGCAGTGTCTGTGGCAGCAGCAGGGGCTGCCTACAGCTGCTGACATCTTCAGGCATGCTTCCTGCCATCTGCTGGTCTGGCAGGGGGCTCAAAAGATGATTTTTTAAAATGTCAATAAAATTGTTAAACCCCATCCAGGGCGTGGCCACACACACAGCTGCTGCTGCTTCTTTCTCATCAGCCCAATAATTTGCTTTTAAATGTGTTTCATGTCAAGAGCACAGCATAATAGTTGGAATTTGGTTTTGAATGAAATGGCTACTTCCACTCCATTCAAAATTATAATTGGTTTGTGAGGTATTTTGTTTGCTTTAAATGACTCTAGACTTTTTTATTTTGAAGGTAACAGATGTTGGTTGTAAAAAGCAAAAAGTTATAATTCAGGTGTAGAATTTGAAATTTTCTCCCTACTCCATCTCTATAACCATAATTCCAGTCCCCAGAAATATTTTGTTATATATACTGCCAAAATCACTCCCATGCATAATAAACATATATAAGGGTACTTCAAAAACTTTGTGGAAATTAGAATTAAAAGATAATACAAATCTTTCCATGAACTTTTTGAAGTACCCTCATATGTGCACAAGTGTAATATACACACATAACATTTTAATGAAATTATGTTATATATATATTGTTTACCTTATTTTTATCTCTTAATAGAGCTATCTTATTCTTTTTGTATGCTACATTTTGTTTCATCATATTGATATACCTTAGTATTTTAGCCAGTCTCTTATAAATCACACTATTAACATTTTTGAATTATTTCAAGCAAATCACAGTCCTGCAAATATTTCTGCATTGGGAGATTGCAAGTAGAGTATGTGGAAGGTAGGAACATAAGAATAGCTATTCTACTTTTTTCATTTTCTCCCTCTTTACTTGGCTTCTAATTCAGGGTTAGGGGTTGTATAGAAGAAATATGAATGGGAATTCTGCCCAGAGAATTATCCCTTTTGAGAAAAATGTGAAATTTGGTAGGAGTTTACATCTGTGAAAATTAATTCTTAGAGTGGACTAAAAGTTCTCATATGTATTCATCTTTTGGTTTTCAGATAGGTGCTTCTCTTTTTGCCACAAATATTGGCAGTGGCCACCTTATCGGCCTGGCTGGGATAGGAGCATCTTCAGGTATTGCTATTGGGGCCTTCGAGTGGAATGTAAGTAATACCTTTTGCAGCAACTAATCTCTTCAGCTGCTGCATATCGCAGGGTGGGTATCAGAGGGTGCGTGAAAGATTTACAAATATCAAAACTTACACATATCAAGACTTACTTTATCATTGTCCAAATAAAACTCATAAACATAAAAACTTGCTTTCTTCCTTGAGCAAATAGTAGAAACTTCTTGATAAGTCATGGAAGAAAGGAACCAGGTCTTTGATTTTCCAAAAGGATTGTGCTAGTTTTCATGGTTCTTAGTGAATTAATGAAGAGACAGAGAATGTTTATGTTCCAAGGATCACAGGAATACAGTGAACAAAGAACTGTTAGGAGACTAGTCAGGGGAAAAAAATTATATTAACATTTAATTATATATATACTATATATACTGTGTGTCTATATAGAAATTCAGATATGTGTACATATATATCTGTATTGTGTATGTTCTGTCTTGCAGTACATATTGAGAATGGGTTCAACTGAGCTTTTTGAGATATTTGGCTAGTTACTAAAATCTCCTAATTAATCTCCCAGGATATTGGATTATTTACTTAAGCCATGGAATATATTTATTGTAGGAAATAGAATTTGTTCACCTAAATTATAAATGAGTTTATTAGTCTTGGGTTATTAACCTATCTCTATATAAATCATTTGGCTTTTTTTGATAAACCAGAAAGCTTCATACTTTCTGAGTCTCATCTTTTTTCTTAAAGACTACAAAAGATGAAGAATACTTCTACAAGCCCAAACATAATAAGAAGTGCTGTTTTTTTTGGGGGGGGGTCGGGGTGTGTGTGTGTGTGCGTGTGCGTGTGTGTGTGTGTGTGTGTGTGTGCGCGTGTGTGGCAGCTGACTGGTAGAAAGATCAAACCCTGGACCTTGGTGTTATCAGCACTGTGCTCTAACCAACTGAGCTAACCTGCCATCCCCAGAAGCCCTGTTCTTTACCACCATTTACCTCTCAGGATTTTCAGGCATCTTCTTTATATATTCAACTCACCTTACCTCTTTGCAAAGAAAGCCAGAGCCAAATTTAAGACTTAATTACACTTGTATGAAATTTTAATAAAGTTTCTCCCCCTTTTCACTGAATGGTTTCTGATTTTTCTGTTCCTTTTTTTAACTATCTTTTAAATTTAATTATAAGCCACCTTTATTTGTATCTAGAAGTAGGCAAACAGTAAATTAAAAATAATTACCTTGAAAATTGATTCAATTAACCTCCCATTATTAAGAATGCACCCTTTTATAGGCAAAGATTATGTGCCTTTAAGTTAAGTTCATTGTGCTGGAAGGTATATGTTTTGTAAGGTCCCCAGTAGCGATACATTTGTTAGACTCAAAACAGGTAATAACTGAGCTTGCATCTCCTTTAAGAGCTTGGCCTTGATGGTACCTTGATTTAACTGTTCCTTCTTCTTGGTTTCAGGCTATATTTCTGATCTGTAGTCTTGGTTGGATATTTGTTCCTATTTACATTAATGCTGGGGTAAGTGTCCACTATCAGTTACTCCATTCTCTGTAATATTTTTTCCTATAAATATTGCATGCGTACTAAAAACATCTAGAGGACAAGTTAAACCTCTTGGTCTGATCCTTGTACTAACTACTCTAAATCCTGAGATGCTTGAAGATGTATATCTGAGATGTAATCCTGAGATGTATATCTGCCTTGGGTAAGCAGACACCAGTAACTGTCTGCTGTTTCACTCTGGACCTTACTCAAGAGTTCACCTCTTAAGGCTTTTATAGAAAACATTTTAAAGTTTTATTTAAAAATAAGACCTAAATAAAGAGAACTATGTTAGTGACTGGAAGACTCAATGTACTAACAATGTTAGTTCTTCCCAAATTGGTCTGTGCAAGAAATATAATTCCAAACAGGGTTTTCTGAGGAACTTGAAGCTGATTCTAAAATACATGTTGAAGAGCAAAAGAATAAGAATAGCAAAAATATTCCTATCAAAGAAAAAGAAGGACTTTCCCTACCAAATATCAATTCTTATTATGAAGCTGTGATAATACAGTATGCAGGGATAAACACACTGACAAGTGGAAGAGAGAAAAAGCCCAGAAACACTCATATATATGGACACTTGACTTATGACATTGATGGCATTGCAAATCACTGAGGAAAGGTGGACCAATGGATTATCATATAAAAAATAGAATTGGATTTCCACTCTACATAAAAATAACTTCAGGTTGATTAAAGAATTAAATAAGAGAGGAAAATTTTTTTAACTTTTGTAAGAAAGTATAGAATATCTTTATATCCTTGAGTTAGAGAAAGATTTTTAAATAAGATTTTTAAAATCCCTAAACCTTAGCTGACCACTAGTGTACACATGCGTGCATGAAACCCCAGGGATTCTAACCAGAATAAGGCAGAAACTAGGGGGAGAGCTGTCTTGGAAAGACAACTGTACCTGGTGAGATTGGTGAGTTTACTGTGCCTTTGACTGAGTACATTCCTTAGCTCACACAGTGTAGGCAGTGAAAAGCAGAAGTTCTACCGGTTTGAGGTGTCAGAGGACAGAACTGAGGACTGACAAAGCAGCTGGAAATTTAAATGGGGAGCTCCAGAAATAAGGGAACCAAGGAGAGGGTTAACCCCCAAATCTGAGTATAAGTTTTGCCCAATCCTTGGTTGACTACCAAACCTCACAGGTGTGGGGGAAACCCATGGAGGACCAGACTAAATTAGCAGCAGCTGGAAGCTAAAAGAACAATCAGAAACAACAGCTGCTACACATTGCAGTGTGGGTATTGGGGGCGGCATGAAAGATTTTGCAGTGTGAGTCCAGGCAAGTTGATTGCCTACTAAAACAAGAAATAGCAATCCCCAGAAGAACAAAACAGATTCTAGGGTCCTACATTGTATTATTTACAATGGCCAGTTTCCCACCATGAGTTATTAGACATACAAAGAAATGGGAAAATAAATGTGATCCACAGTCCGGGAGGAAGAAAAGCAATAAATAGAAACTGAGTGGACACAGATGTTGACGGAATGGACAAAGACTTCAAAGCTGCTATTATAAATATGTTCCAAAAAGTAAAAGAAAATGTGATATTAATAAATGAACAAACAGGGCCTCTCAACAGAGAAACTGAAACTAAAGAAAAGAAGCAAATGGAAATTTTAGAGTTGAAAAGCACAGTAACTGAAATAAAAAATGCACAAGAGGGGCTCAATAGCAGATTTAAGATGGCAGAAGAGGGAATTGGTGAATTTTAAGGTAATAACAATTATCTAAAATAAAGAATAGAGTAAACCATATTGAAGAAGAAAGAGTAATACTTCGGAGATCTGTGATGCAATGTCAAGCAGTCCAACATACATGTAATTGGAGTCCCAGAACGAGAAGAGAGAAAAGGAGGCAGAAAAAAAATTTTAAAGCAATAATGACTGAGAATTTGGTGAAAAATGTTAACTTGCAGATCCAAGAAGCTTAACAAACACCAAGTAGAATAAACACAAAGGAAACCACACCTAGGTACATCATAGTGAAACTGCTGAAAGTAAAAGAAAGAGAAAATCTTGACAGGCAGTAAAAGAAAGATAACACATTACATGCAAGGGAACAATGATACACTCAATGGTTGACTTCTCATCAGAAACAGTGGAAGCCACAAAACATTTGAATGACATATTCAAAATGCTAAAAGAAAGAAAAACTGTCAACAAAGAATTCTATATTCTGTAAAAGTATTCTTCAAAAATCAAAGTGACTTGGTACGTAATGATTCCTTAGATAGGACACAAAAAGCACAGACTGTAAAGAAAGAAATTCATATGTTAGACTTCATTGAAATTCAGACTTTCACTCTTTGAAAGATATTGTTAAGAAAATGAAGTCAAGCTAGAGCCTGGGAAGAAATATTTGCCAAACTTATTTACAATAAAACACTTATATCCAGAATATATTTATAAAAATAAAAAACAACTCATAACTCAGTAACAAGAAGGTTTTTGTGTTGTTGATAATTCTTCCTATATGATGTCACAAGAAAAAAGGTTGAACAGATATTTCACCAAAGATAACACAAATGGCATATAATCACATGAAACAGTGCTATCATTAATCATTAGGAAAATGCTACTTAGAATAAGATGCCACTACGAACTCCATTTTGTATTTTTTTTATGAGTTGGTCAGTTGGATGTGGCCACATGAGGAGACATGGGAGAGGCTCAGGAAAAGTAAAGTTTGTTATACTCAGAGGTCCTAAAGAGAGGAGGCAAGGCACGCAATGCAGGGCCATATGGGTGAGACACCAGGGTGTTCAAGAGGCAGAAGACAGAAGTGAGGGGAAAGTTTAGGCCACTGCCTTTATTGAAGTTTCCTAAGGAAAGGCAGAATAAACAGTTTAGGATTGGCAAGTCTGAATAATTTCAGCAGGCTTTAGACTGTAGGGTGCCTGGTACCTAGCCCTGAGATGATCAAGGCAGAAGAATATTGCCTTCTGGGGTGTATGGGCTGGATAGAGGAGGTTTGGTTCTGGATTTTGTTAGTTTGCATATCAAAGGCATGTTCCTGGCCCATTGTTATCTTTAAGAATTGGCTAGTCTACGGAAGGTCAGTCTCTCCCAGCCAGAAAGTCTTTTAAGATGTCAAAACAGGCTTCTAGTCAAGATGGTGGAATAGATGGTCCCCAGCATCACTCTCTCCCACAAATCAACCAATTTACAACTATTAAAAAGCAATGACAGCCAAGCTAGGGCCGCTAGAGCTCAGGGAAAGAAGAGGAGAGACCTACGGAATTCATGAAGGCAGGAGAAGCCACAATGAGAGAAAGAAAGGATCACTCCCACCATTTTGAGCCTCAGCCACTTCAAGGCTGGCCCTGGTGAGCACATGGAGCAAGAACTAGCAAAAGCCGCAGCTGTGCCCTTCATATGAAGTTTCTTGGAGGTGGCAGGGGAGAAGAGGGCCTTGGTGGCCCTCAGGCCAGCAAGACCACTGACAGGGTTCCCATGGACCACATAGGAGTGAGGAGCCACAACAGCTGAGAAAAGGAGCCTCTCAGAGGCCGGTGAGTCATCCCAATGGATCGGCACATGGCCCACCCCATGGGAAATATTTGGAGTGCAGGCACTGGGGGAGACGGGCCCACTGAGGGAACACTGGGGCACAACATGGACAGCTGATCTGCTCCCCTATCAGTGCAGAACCACTCAGTGAAGACTGATCAGGGATACAGATTTGCAGGGGGTGCAGTTTGCTGAAAAGTCTCAGGTCAAGACCAGAGTTTCCACACAACCCAGGTGTACCAGACCTGACAAGACCCATAAGTACATACACAGTCAACAATTAAAACCTGAGCTGCACAAAAAGCCTTCTCCAAGGAATCAGCAGCAAAGCAACAATTTAGCTCAACTACAGACCTCAAGTGCTGGTCCCCACAGGAAGTTCCTCCATTTTAGAAGTAAGCAAATGACAACGAATTAGTTCCAGTGCAGAGTTTAAGTAGTGGGAACAGCAATTAATCCAACACAGAACTGAAAGAAAAAACAAAATACCCATAGATCAGAGGCAAAGTTTGATATTTGCTATTAAATGTCTCACATCACCAAAGAACACCTATAAAACCTAGAAGTACCCCTGGGCTCCCAAGCCAGGAAGCAGGGAGGGCTGGGAGCCTCAGCCATGCCCCCTGACATCTGCATCCAGCCCAGCAATGAACAGCCACAGCTGGAAGCCCCCTTGACTCCCCTGCAAGAATGAGAGGGGTGCCACAGACCTCAACTACAACCCACCTCCTTCCTCCTCCCACCCTATTTCCTTCCCTCTTCTCTCCCCCTCCCCCTCAACTGCTCCACAACATCTTAGAATGTAAAAAAAATATTAATAAATAAACTTTTAAAAAAGATGTCAAAATGTCAGAAATTTAGAAATTTTAAATATATTTAAAATGCACACTCACTAGAATGGCTAAGTTTAAAAAAACTGACACTACTTAAAGTTGGAAAGACTGGAGCAACTGAGACTCTCATAATATTTCTCTAGGAAATACAAAATGATTTGGCCAGCCATGTTGGAAAACAATTTGTCAGTTTCTTAAATTAAACCTTACAACCCAGCCATTCTACTCATAGCTATTTGCCTTAGAGAAATGAAAATATATGTTGTTTTGCTGAAAGTTTTTACTTTCATTTAGGTTCAGAGGATTCATTGGTAAAAGAAACCACTCGTCACACTAATAAGCCAGTTTGTGATATTTATTAAGACACAGCAATAAGCAAGTAAGCAAAGAAAGCAAGATTATGCAGGCATATTAAAAAGAAGAAGAAAGGGCCAAGCCCGTGACGCACTCGGGAGAGTGTGGCGCTGGGAGCGCGGCGACGCTCCCACCGCGGGTTCGGATCCTATATAGGAATGGCCGGTGCACTCACTGGCTGAGTGCCGGTCATGAAAAGGACAAAAAAAAAAAAAAAAAGAAGAAGAAGAAATAATTAAACCATGTTTATATCACCAAATTTGGGAAACACCTACATCCAGATCCAAGCAGTGCTGGGAAGTCCTGTGAACAGGGATCTGGAGTCCCAATTGGGATTGTCCCAGGCAGTGCATCCACTCCATGTGTGAGACTTCAAAGAGTGGTTTGGGGAAATCCTGCTTGTATCACCTAGCCGCAGACTGATAATGGTGGTCTGTGTGCAGACATGCAGCTGTGGTTATTTTATTAACACTTGGATCTTTTCTCACAAGTCTTCAGGATGTCCTTCAACCCTGGGAACTGGCCAGGTTCCCAAGGTCCAAGAAGGTCCAGGACTTACTTTCCTTCTTATCTGACAGTTACCAAGAACCTTGCCTGCACATAGTTTCTGAGAGTCTGGCACATAGCCTATGCAGGGTCATTCTTCGGTCAGAGGCCTAGTAATGCCTCTGAAGCCTGAACAAGACTATAAGATTTAATTTTCCCAACATGTGTCCACACACAGATTTGTACATGAAGATTCATGTAAATTTTATTCATAATAGCCACACCTAGAAATAATCTAAATTGCAGTAGGTGATGGAAGAATTCCATAAGATGTGGTTATACTACTCGCCACAAAAGAGGAATGTGCAACAACATGGATGAATCTCAAAAACATGCCAAGTGCAAGAAGTTAGACATAAAAAAGTCTGTACTGTATAATTCCATTTATTTGAGATTCTAGAAAAGGCAAATCTGTGGTGACAGCTGATACTGGTTGTCTGAGACCAGGGGTGAGTGAAGGTCTTGACTGCAAGCCCTAGGGGGGTTTGTGGGGGTGTTGGATATGCTTTATATTATTAGTATGGTGGTGATTACACAACTGTATACATTCACTCAAACTCATCAAACTGTACTCTTAAAATGGGAGAATTTTACTGTGTGCAAAATTATGCCTCAATTGAAGCTGTTGATTTTTATTTTTAATGTGGAGAGGGCATCAAAAATTTGAAAAGCTCGTTTACCATGAAGTATAAAACTTGCAATTGTGAAGCCATAAGCCCAGAAAAACTACCTCGAAATGTGACTGTATTTTGAGAAAAAGTCTTTAAAGAAGTAATTAAGTTAAAATGAGGTCATTAGAGTGGGCCCTAATCCAGTATGACCTTATAAGAAGAGGAAATTTGGGCACAGACAAGTACAGAAGGAAGATGATTTGAAGACACAGGAAGAAGACAAGCCATCAGCAAGCCCAGGAGAAAGGCTTGGAACAGATCCTTCCCTCAAGGCGCTCAAAAGGAACCATCCCTGCTGACACCTTGTACTTCTAGCATCCAGAACTGTTAAAGAATACATTTCTATTTAAACCACTCAGTCTGTCCTTCTTTGTTATGGCCGTCCTAATACAAGTAGTAAGTATAAAACACCTTAGAACCTTACTGAAAAAGAGAAAACGTGCTGTATATGGCAGTATATGATTTAGAGCCAAATGAAAGGTGAAAATAATAAAATCTATATTGTTTAGAAGAGGGCATATGTTCCCTGTGAAGGACCCAGGTAAGTTTTCAGAAAGTAGGTGGAATTTGAGTTAGAACTTAAAATAGTAGACACCTGGGAGATTGGTGTATGAGAGCACATGAAGATAGGACAGAAGATGGGATGATTTTCATTTAACAATTATTTATTCACATACCACAAGCCAGGTACTGTGCTAGGATCCAGGAGTATAGTGAACAAAGAAGGCCTGTCCTTCCCTCATGGCGTGCACAGCCTATGATAATGGAGAAATGGAACAGGCTCTTTTGGGGCCCCAGCACACACACCGGTAGTGTTGGCATGGGGACAGGTTGGAGAGCTGCGGAATCAAGTTTTGTCTCCCTTGAGCACTAGCTATCTTTGTAGTGTGTGGTAAAGCATTTGATTTTGCTCTATGATTATGCTATAAAAGTGACCTCACCATTAAACATTTTCAGTTAGCTGGATTTCCTTCTGCATTCCGAAGATTGCACAGGAAGCTGGATTCTGTGTTCCTTGAAGATGCAGTAGTGCCTCTCCTTTTTTATTTCTCCCATCTTAACAGATGCCAGAGGCAGTAACCCCACATCTTGTATTCCTGGGCCATTGGCCACGTCTCTGTGACAACTGGCACTTTGTGGGCAAGGCTAATCCCCATGGGTCTGTCTCTTCTGCACTCACTGTCTGATGGTAACTTGTCTTGTTGCTTGTACAGGTTGTGACAGTGCCAGAATATTTGAGGAAGAGGTTTGGTTGCTACCGGGTCGAGCTTCTCTTCTCTGTTTTGTATTTATTCCTGTATATCTTCAGTAGGATGTTGGTGAGTTACATAAAAGCCAGCACAAGAAAGAGAACCCCTTTCCCAAAAATATCAACAGGCAGGATTTAGGATTATGCTAGATTTATCACTACACTTTACTATGGAGCTCCATAAGTACTGTTGGCCTCTGCTGTTTAAGCTAGAGTAGAGAAAAAATAGCTTAATAATACTTTGCAAAAAAAACCAAAAGGCAGAGGCATCTTCTTGACCTCCCAAGCCTAGGTTACATGTCCCTCCTCTGTATTCTCAGAGAATCTTGGGCTTACCTATCTCATATCGTTAGATAATGTGCTTAAAACAATCCGGGAGTTTCCACCACCCTTACAAGAAAATTGAAACTCCTTGTTATGACTTTAAAGGACTGTCCTGGTCGACCCTGCCTACCTCTCTGGCCTTATCTCCTTATTTCTTCCCCTTTACTCACTGTACTCCAGCCACACTGCCTGCCTTATTGATTCTCAAATACAGCAAGCTTATTCCCACTTCAAGCCTTTACACTTGCTCTATACTGTACCTGGAATGTTCTTCGCCCAAATTTTTGCATGGCTGACTCACCATCATTCCTTGGAAGAGAAATATCACCTTCTTGGAGAAGCCTTCCAAGGATGTGCCCAGTCAGTCTCTACTCCATTACTGTTTTTATTTTCTTTGTAATTCTTACCACCATGTAAGAGTAATTTATTTGCTTATTTGCTTATTATCTTTCTTTCCACTTCAGTGCAAGCTCCTTGAGAGCAAGGTCCTTGCCCAGCTTGTTCACTGTGTCACCTTCTGTGCTGAGAACATGTTTAGCACACAAGGCACTCAGTAAATGTTTTTTGAATAATCAAATGAGTGGCATTTCTCATACTGCTTGGAAGATGCCTATTTAATGGTCTGTCTCCATGAAACATTAAGCTCCTTGAGTAATAGTAACTGAGTTTTGGTAACCCTTGTGTCTTTTGAGCCCTGCTGAGTGTCTACAACATGGTTGGCATTCAATAAACATTTGTAGAATAAATGGCTAGATGAATCTCTGTCTCTTGTATCTCTGGCTTTGAAGACCAGAATAACAAAGCAAGAGGTTAGCTAGTTAAATCATGTGCAGATGTTTCAAAATCAGTATCAACTAAGCCAGGGATTGTCAAATCCGGTCTGCAGGCCAATCTGGCTAATGATCTGCTTTGTACAGCCCTTGAGCTAACAGAGATGGTAATGTGACCTGCAAAGCCTACAGTATTTTCCGTCTGGCCCTTTACAGAAAATGTTTGCTGAGCCCTGAGAAGCTGTCCCCATTGCCTTTCCCCTGTGGCAGAACTGCAGGAACAACTAACTCTCTGATCACACTCCCCCCTCTGAGGCTCCAGAGTGAAAGAGGCTAAGTTGTGATAACTGGGTGAATTGGGTTAACTGAAGCCCTAAAGGTACTGACTGACCTTGGCTGAACTCTTGGGGCACAAGCTTTGTGCTCAACAAAACTTGAGTAGACTTCACCTGGCATCCACTGGTGGTAGAGTAGACATGCTAGCTGGGGGCCACTTCTTGTTTCCAAGGTCGGTTTCTTTCTGAGATCATTGATAAAAGTGCAGCCTGCTGACTTTTTACTCACTTCAGTTGGAGATCTGCTATGGTGTCATGTTCCTGAGGATAGTTTGGAGGATGGATGTTTACCAGGCCAGCCTGATCTTATTGACAGTTGCTGGCATTTATACCATCACAGGTGAGCTTGCTGTAACCACACAAGTGTTTACACTGACACAGCACTCTACTTAATGGAGTCTTAGTAGACATTGAGGCAGTAGTCTCCAGCTTTTGTATTTTCCTTAAGTCTGTAGATCACATTGTTGAGGCCTGAGGGGGCCAGACAGTGAAAATAACAAAGGCAGGGGTACCTAAGTGATATCCTACCACTAGAAATCAGATTGGGCTGGCAGGGTCTCTCCCAGGCATCTGAAAGGATGTTTTAGTCCATTTCTGTTGCTTATAACAAATACCTGGAACTGGGTAATTTATAAAGAAGATAAAATTTATTGTTTGCAGTTTCAGAGGCTGGGAAGTCCAAAGTTCAGGGAATATATCTGGTGAGGGTCTTCTTTAGTGGTGCCTTTACAGAAATTCAGGGGTGTCACATGGCAGAAAATGGCACAGCAGAGAGAGAAAAATAGCCCCTCATGCCGTCTCCTTTTAAAGCCCTCAGTACCACGACCACTACCATCATTAAACTGTTGTGAGGTGAATGCACAGAGGAATCCAAGACCGGCATCAGTGTGGCAGTTTTATAGCTCTTTATTTTAGTGTTGCAGCTCTTTGTTCAGTGTTACAGCACCTCTTTTTGCTTGCATGCAAGGAGAGCACTGGGGATCAAGAACTCCCAAGTCAGTGTCTCCCAGAACAAAGGAAAAAAGACCCCCTTATATAGCCTAAATTCCTGCCCTTTTCCCTCCCAGGTTCCCATTCAGGTCCTCTTATGTAAATGAGGGATGCTGTCCTGCTAATTTGGATTGGCTAATTGTGGGACACAGTCCATTGGTCACTTTAGGAGCCTAATTTGCCTCTGGCCCCTGGGGGGTGTGAGACTGCCGTTATCTCATAGAGGGCAGGCCCAGGAAGCAAGCAGGGTGAATGGCAGGGGCCAGAGTCTACAGTGGAGCATAGAGTTTCTAAAACAGTTTCTCAAGTGGAAAAGGGAAAGCTGTTAAATTAGAAAATGCTTAGGGTTCCCTGCAACAAAACCATCAACTTAATCACCTTTTCAAGGCCCAGCCTTTCAATTATCATATAGGATTTCCCACCCTCAGCAGTTACAGCAGGGATTAAGCTTCAGTGAGTTTGGGAGAGACATTCAATCCACTGCATAGGGACAGCAGTGGTCATGTTTGGGGTGAGGCAGGACCTGACACCACAGGCACCAGATAACAGAGTGGGAGCACAGGAAGGGAAAGCAGCAGCCTTAGGCCACCTGGTCAGGCCTTTAGGTGGGATCTTTTATGTAGGTAGTTTTGTCCTAGGTAGCCTCTGCCTAGGCTTTGAGAATAGGAGCTCTCCTTACTCATTTTTTCCAGCCACAGTGCAAATCTTGGATGCTGGTACATGTCCCTGGCAGTTCACCAGAGTCCAGGTGGAGAGCATCACAGTAGGGAATGGAGTGCACTTAATCAGTGGCTCACAGTGTCAGGGAGTGGGAATTGGATTTTGCTTCCTGGGGGACATTTGGTAATGTTTGGAGACATTTTTGGTTGTCACAGCTGGGGTGGGGGGTACTAGTGACATATAGCAGGTAGAAGCCAGGGGAACTGCTAATTGTTGCTTCCAAAGTGAGCTTTTGTGATTAAAGGTGAACATTCTGGAAAACTATCAGACTTTCATTCACCAAAAAAAATAAGAAGTATCAGGAAATTGGGACATAGAAGGGCAGGATAAGAATGCAACACAAATCACAGAGGACATTGAAGAGAAAAAACAGAATGTACCAAAACTAAGCATAAGTAGTTGTAAGACCCACTGATTAAAGGGACCAAAGGTCTGTATGTGGACATCTGAGAGGAAAAATATAGAGAGAGGAGGAGATGCAGAAGTAACTTTCAGCAAAGAGTCAAATGTGGCTTTCATTTCTCGTTCTCTTTTCCTATTCAGGTGGCTTGGCAGCTGTGGTTTACACTGATATCTTACATGCTGGCTTTATACTTTTGGGATCAATCTTGTTAATGGGTTATGGTAAGTAAAACTTAAGAAGACTGGGAACCATGAGTGGAACCTTCAAATCTAGAGCTGTCTAGGGCCATCAGCACCTTCACCTCACAGATGAGACTGAGGCCCTCAGAACCCAAGAACATTGTTGGAGGTCATGCCAACCTCAGGTGGGAAGCAAACTTCTGCTCACTGCAAAAGAAAGAGCAATCAAGGAATAGGATGGGGATGACAGACTCTAATGTTTTGGTTTACTACACTCATTCCCACCTCTGGGCCTTTATCCATTCTCTTCCTCTCCAGTTAGAAGCCCCTTTTCTTGTTGTCCACTCAGTTAAATCCATCTGCCAAGGTCAATGGATGATCCACCCCCAAAGGTATGATTTCATCCATTATTATTCCATCAGTACATCTTTATTCTCCAGACTCACATCACTACCACACAACTTAACATTTTTAATACATATCTTAATTGTTCATTTGTTGTTTCACATAAATAAATAATATTCCCCAGGTCCAAAACTTCTTAAGAACCAAAACCACTGTATCCGCCATACAAAGTGCAGTCTGATGCATTAAGTATTTACTTAATAAGTAGGAGCTCATTAGGTTATAAGAATGAAAAATAGTAGGTGATATGAATTGTACCAAGTAGGCATTTATTTCTATTGCCTCATTTAATCATCACAGTCACCACGAGGCATAATTACTTTTGTTATCCCCATTTTACAAATGAGGAAACTGAGTCTCAATTAAGTAACTTGCTCACAAGACACACCAAGAGGTAGATCTCTCTAACACTGAACTAACATCATAGTAATGTAATTACATCACCTGTAATGGCAAGTAGACTTCCCTTAAAATGGAAGTTTCCTTCCACATAGGAGTGTGAGCTTAGCAAGATTGACGTTGCCTACTGCTTCATGGGTCAGAGATTGGTCTTGCAGTAATCTAGAAGGAAAAGAGCCCTTGGCTCAGGTAGTGAAAAATTATTGAAACAATATATGAGTACAACAGAAGGATTATGGTTCCACAGAGCGTGTTGTTGAGCCTCATGGAATGAGAACAGATAGAATCAAACAGAATCACACAGTACTCAGTCTTACCATTTAGTAAGCATTAGTACACCATGAAGTGTACTCAGTGCTGTGCTGCTAGGACACAAACTACATGTCAGGTATGGTCCAAGGAATTGGACAGTTTTTAAATGCACTTGGAAGCAATGACTAATTTGAATGATATAACTGTAAACTATAAAGCACAGTAAGCCATTGCGTTTAATTGTGTGCAAGTGTTAAATATCACCATTTTTAAAACTTGCCAAGTCCACCCCAAAAGTTGATAATGGCATCCAAATAACAAACTTAAGGAGCAATAGAATATTCCATTTAATGTTAGCAATTATATCTCTAAATAATTATATATTCTTTACTGAGAAATTCAATGGGATTTTTAATTGAGGTATTCAGGGGTTTTTTTTGTTTATAAGTAAGCTATTATAAAGTAATGAAATAATTATTTTATTTTGAAACATACAACAAATTGTACATTCAAATGAGTCCTTTAAGTAGGCACTGTGGGAACCCATGCACATACAATTTTACTTTTTTATTTTTAATTTTAGATAAACAAAAGGGTACACAATGAAATGCTGGTCACCCTCAGTTTCTCAGTTCCACTCCCCAGAGACAACCAGTATTATACATTTCGTGTATATCCTTCCGAAGATATTCTTCACATATACAAACCTTTTTTTATGTATGAGACGTATATTTTAATAGAATCAAAACAAAGTTTTCCACCCTGTTTTTCTACCACTTGGTACTATATTATAGGCACATTTACATGTCAACAAGTAGAGATCTGCATTTTTGTGTTTGTAATAAACTTTGTACTAAAAACTGCACAAATCAAAGTGCAAAGCCAGCCAAAATATCACAAAGTAAACACATGCTGGTAATCAGCATCCAGTCCAGATCAAGAAAGAAATTTTTTGTTTCCTTCCTTTCCAAACTTTATACATTTTGTTTCTTTTTCTTGCCTTATTACACTGATCAGGACATTTGTGTTGAATAGAAATGGAGACAGCAAGCATCCTTGCCTCATCCCCAGAGTTAGAGGGAAAGCTTTGGATATTTCACCATTAAATAAAATATTTGCTGTTGATTTTTTGTAGATACCCTCTGTCAGACTGTTTCCTTCTATTCCTAGTTGGCTAAGATTGTTCTTCATGAATGTTTTTTTAATTGTATCATCTACTAAAATGATGATATTATTTTTCTCCTTTTTCTGGTTAATGCATTGAATTAATTACACTGACTTGGTTTCAAATGTGAATTCAACCTTGCATTCTTGGAATAAACCCAGCTTTGTCAAGAGATACCCCAAATTCCACTCCAAAGTGTCAGTACTAACTTACATTCTCAGCAATATATGAGAATATATGTTTCCTGACCCCTCCAGTCAACACTTGATGTTTTAAGATTTTTTTTAAATTTACCCATCTAATAGGTTGGGGGTAAAAAGTATGTCATGTCTCATTTTTGTTTTAATTTGAAGTTTCCAGATACTGGTGAGGTTGAGCATCTTTTTATATACTTCTGGCTGTTTTTATTACCTCTTTTGTAAGTTATCTGCTCATATTCTCTACCATATCTCTTTCCAGTAGTTTCCCTTGGTTACTGATGTATAGGAGTCCTTTATACAAGATGCAAATCTCTTCATTCAGTCCTACAAAATTTTTACTTGCTTTCTGTCATATCAATTTTAAATTTTGAGGTCAAATTTATCAACCTCCCTTTTCAGAATGTACTCCCTAATCAACGTTCAAAAAGATATTCTCCTGTTTTCTTCTAATAACTTTGTAGCTTTATGTTTCACCTTTTTTAATCCACATGGGATTTATTATTATAGATGCCATGAGGTATCTCTTATTATTTTATAGTCACTCAGTATCCTCTTATTGATTAGTCTTGACTCTAAATGATTCTGATCCTGTTTCAAAAATCAAGACTATTTCAAAGGAATTTGGTTTAATATACCAGAATAAAAGGTTTTTTTCTTAGTGTTTTAGTGCCTTTAAAGAAAATATTTTTCTTTAATGTCAAGATTTTATACCACTTAGGATAATGGAGGAGATATGCCATAGGCTACAAAGAAAATTTTGACAATGAAGTTTCATAAATGTTTTGCTGGCATTGCAGGAGAAATAATACTAATTTATGTTTTAGTCAAGATTCTTTAAAGAACTTGTGATGGAACTTTAGTTCAAAACTAGTGTAGGCAATAAGTACTTTCCTGGCTTCTATAGCTAAAAATTCCCAGAGCATACTACCTCAGGCATCACTGGATCCAGGGTTCTAAATGAGCCAGGTAGGCAAAAGAGTTTCAAACTGCCATGCTAACTTAGAATCCAATGGATAGAAGCAGTCTTTTCTGGTTCTTCCAGCAGAAGAATCCTGAAGCAAATCTGATTAATTGAGCATGGATCTCATGTCCATTCTTCATGTATCAGTTGTTGCCCAGGAGACAGGGAATGTTGGCCAGGCTTGGATCACAGGCCAGATTGGAATATGGAACACTTTGAGTAGGCCCACCTAAACCACACAGAATGGAGTACTACTGAAAAGAGGGTTTCTGCAACCAGAAGCAGGAGGAGGGGGTGCTAAGCATACAACCACCAATATTCACTGTAGTTTTCTTTCTCTTTGAAAGAGCTGTTCTTTCCTTCAGCATATAAGGTCTTTACTATGTGTCACTCCATTGTACTTCATAAATGAGATACAGTCAGTCAAACTGGGTCTTGCTTTGCAATCTTGGTTCTTCAGTTGTGTGCTACTGTGCTCTTTAAGGGACTCATAAACATTATGGTCTTTTTAAGCCTTTAATAAAGTGGGAGAATACCAGGGACTGCTGCATAAGTACTTCCACGCCATACCAAGTGTGATCAGTGAAGGCAACTGGACTGCCAAGCCGGACTGCTACCTTCCTCGCCCAGATTCCTTCCATATCTTCCGAGATCCGATCACTGGAGACATCCCCTGGCCTGGGCTCGTCTTTGGCCTCTCTATCCTCTCCTTGTACTACTGGTGTACAAATCAGGTAATTAGAGACATTGTCACTGAAGTGACTGCCTGTGGCAGCTGGTGGTGCTTGGTGCATTGCAGGCTCTGCCACAGTCTCTACAGCCCCAGGCAACTGTGGGCCTGTCTGCTCTCCATGGACATATTTCCCTTCCAATTTCTATCTATTGCCTAACTTTGTAAGAAATTTTGTTTAAAAGCAGTTTCTCCCATGGTCCTATCTAGAACACATCAATTATTTTCATGTTTTCCTTCTTCTCTATCACTGTCTAAAAAGTACAATTTTTTTTTTTTTTGGAGGGGAAAAATACCTTTATTGTAACGATATATTCTTTTAAAATATTATTGTATTGTGAGGTATACACCGGAAGACTGTCTAACTCATATATGTACATTTTAAAGAATGTTACTGTGAACATCTGTATGACCATTGCCCCAGTTAATAAATAGAAGATAGCCATTATTTTATGATAAAAATGACACATCTTTACTTAAAAAGCTACAATATAAAGAGAAGTTCAAAGGCAAAATCACTGAAATCCTATCAAGAAGTGATAGCCACAGTATTTTGGTGCACGTGCTTCCAGACACCTTTCTATATGTATAAACAAATAGAGATGTATGAATTATTTGACATAAACGAAATTAGGCTATTGCTGCTCTCTGTCATCTCTTGGATTTCTTTTACTCAAAGTGTTGCAGATATCTTTTCATGTCAGTATATAAGTGTCAACATTTTCATTTTTAATGACAGTATAGTCTCTCTGCTGTGTATATGTACCAAAGTATATTTAACCAGTTCTCAGCTGGCAGATTTTGGTCGTTTCCAGTGTTCACAATTATTTATTTATTTTTTTTTTTTTTTGTCTTTTTCGTGACCGGCACTCAGCCAGTGAGTGCACCGGCCAGTCCTATATAGGATCCGAACCCGCGGCGGGAGCGTCGTCGCGCTTCCCAGCGCCGCACTCTCCTGAGTGCGCCACGGGCTCGGCCCTTCCAGTGTTCACAATTATACTGATGCTATGACCATTCTTGGGCATACAGCTCTATAACACTTATGTAACTCCTAGCTACCTTATATTTTTGGTTCTTTTTGTACATTATACTTCTTAAATTACATTTCCTAATTCTTTATTATGTATGTACAGGAATGCAGATTTATCTTAGGATATAGGTCTTATATCCAGCCACCTTGTTAATCTCATTCATTCTAATTTATGTAAATTTTTTATGTATATTGTATATCATCTGTAAATAATGAAAGGTTTCTTCCTTCCATTCCTATCCTTGAGCCTTTTGCTTGTCTTTTCACTGTGCCAGCTTGGACTTTAACATATAACAACATATAAAGTATCAGCTGTGGTTAGAGATTTTAGTACTTGCCTCTAGAAATAAAGTCAGCATATAGACAAAGGTAAGAACTATTCATAATCTAGGCAATGCAACTAACAAGCTTAGTTATATGGTGGTATAAATTTGTGTTATCTTGGTTGTATAAAGTTCTCTGTACCCAACAAACAGAATAAGCATTCTTTTCAAGCACATTTACAAGTATTAGTCATAATTAGGCTATAAAAGAAGGCTTATTACATTACTAAGGATTAATATCATACAAACTATGTGTTTAGACTAATGGAAAAACTAAAAAATAGTAACAAAAGTATAGTTTTAAGAACTCATTATATTTGAAAATTAAGTAATGTATTAGTTAAATAGTTTCTGGGTTGGAAAGTCATTCATAAAAAAAATTAGGCTAGAGCTCAGGGGAAGAGGAGGAGAGACCTACTGAGTGCATGAAGGCCATAGAAGCCACAATGAGAGAAAGAAAAAACTGCTCCAACTGTTTCAAACCCTGGCCGCTTCAAGGCTGGAGCTGCTGGGTGCACAGAGCAGGAGCTGGCAAAAGCCACAGCTCTGCTCTTTGGGTGGAATTGCATGGAGGCGGCAGGGGAGAAGAGGGCCTTGGTGGCCCCCAGGCCAGCAAGACCACTAATAGGGTTCCCGTGGACCCACATAGGAGCAAGGAGCCACAACAGCTGTAAAAAAAGGAGCCATTCAGAGGCCAATGAGTCATCACAAGGGACTGGTGAACAGCCCGTCCCGTGGGAAGTGTTTGCAGCACGGGCAGTGGGGGAGACGGGCCCACCAGGAGAATACTGGGACACAGCAAGGACAGCTGATCTTCCCCCCAGTCAGCATAGGACCACTCAGAGGAGACTGGTCAGGAATATAGAATTGCATGGGGTACAGTTTGATGAAAAGACTCAGACCCAGACCAGTGTTTCTACACAACCCAGGTACATTGGATTTCACTAAACCCTGAAGTCCTATAAAGTCAACCATTAAAACCTGAGCTGCACAAAAAGCCTTCCCCAAGGAATCAACAGCAAAGCAGCAGTTTCAATCACAGAGCTCAAGTACTGGTCCCCACAGGAAGTTTCCCCTCTTTAGAAGTAAGCAAAAGACAACAAATTAGTTCCAGTGCAGAGTTTAAGCAGTGGGAACAGTAAATAATCCAACACAGAAATGAAAGGAAAAACAGAGTA
This sequence comes from Cynocephalus volans, assembly GCF_027409185.1. NCBI lineage: Eukaryota > Metazoa > Chordata > Mammalia > Dermoptera > Cynocephalidae > Cynocephalus > Cynocephalus volans. The sequence goes on from NC_084461.1 coordinate 207,195,510, forward strand.
CCCACAACTAGAGATAAAGTTTGATATTAACTAGTAATTGTCTCATTTCACCAAAGAACACCTATAACACCTAGAAGGACTGGAAGTCCCCTGGACTACCAAGCCAGAAAGGAGGAAAAACCAGGCACTCCACTAGGGCCATGGGGCCCACCTGGGGTCCAGAGGTATGGAGGCAGACACCAAACCCTCCACCCACAACCAGGCACACTGCCATTGCCACTACCAACTGGGTAAGGAGCATGCCAAAAACATCACCTCCATGTGGGTGGCCCACCACAGCCACCACAATAACCACATCTATTGTGAAAGCAGCTAGATGCCACAACCATCGTGCAGATGGTTCACTAACCACTGGAGTGCATTGACACAAAGGGAGTCACCAGCAGAGACCAAAGAAAAAAAAGAGATTGTCTCTTGCCATAAAGCTCATTCCAGAGTGACAGAAGAAGCATCTGCTGCACGATAATATTGGGGGACCTGAACACACTTCTCAGCATTGCACAGATCATCTAGGCAACAAATCAACAGAGTAACCATTATTCTTTCAGAAGGAGAGAAGACATCTAGGGTAATTAGAGGGGGGTGGGGGAGGGAGAGGGGGATGGGCAGAGATTGGACAAGGGGCATAAAGAATAATTATGATTTGTAACAATATATATGCTAGTAACATTGACTTGATCAACATATCTCAATGTTGACCCCCCAAAATTTGTATAATCAATTATGATTCAATAAAAATTATTTTAAAAAATTATATTTAAAACAAAATGCCAATGAAAACACTAAATGTCAATATTTAGGTCATATTGCAAGCAGTACAAGGATACTTCAAAAAGTTCATGAAAAAATAGAGTAAAAGATAATACAAATCTTCCATGAACTTTTTGAAGACCTCTCACATGTTAAATGTACATTTCAGGAGACATGAAAGGTTAACCATAATGAGCTAAACATTCAAATCCAGAAACTGGATAAAGAGCAACAGATCAAAAAAGAGGAAGAGAGAGATATACAGAAAAAGAGAAATAAAATAATAAACACAATGGCAGAAATCAATGAAGTAAAGAGTAAAAAAGTAGAGATAGTTAATAGAACTGAAAGCTGGTTCTTTGAAAAAACTAGTAAAATAGACATCTTCTAAGAGTGGTCAAGAAAAAGTGAGATGCGTATAAAATACCAAACAAAGGGAAATTACAAGGAATTTTTTAGAAATTATTTTTAAATATTATAAATAATTATATGCTAGTAAATTTCTAAAACCTATCTTCAGAGGATAAAATTCTAGGAAATTATAAAATACCATTTTTGGCAAAAGAAGAAATAGAAAATTTGGATAACAAAGCAGTTAGAGACCAGAAATGGTAATCAAAGACATCTTCTCTCCCATAGCACCAGGCCAGATAGCTTTGCAAAGCAATTCTACTAAATTTCTAATCTTTTACAAGGTGTTCTAGAATAAAAAAAAAAAAAAAGAAAGAAAAAACAAAAACTGCCCTTGTTTTATGAGGCCAGTGCAATCTTGGTTCCAAAATTATACTCATATAAGGACAGGACAATACAAGAGAAGAAACTTATTTAACCTTTCACTTACGAACACTGATGCAGAAATCCTAAGTAAAATATTAGCCAAGGTACACAGATAATTTTTAACTGTTGCATTGTGATTAAATCAGGTTTAATTCAGGCTTGTAAGGAAGGTTCAAACCGAGTATGTATTAATATAATTCTTCTTATTCATAAACTAAGAAGAAAAGTCATATGATTACCTCAGTAAATGCAGAAACTTCATGAATTATGTGAATTTCACATGAATTTTTTTTAAAAAACAAAAGTCACAGGGAGGCTTCTGGGGTACCTGAAGTATTCTATCTCTTGAGATTTGAATAGTGGTTACATGGTATGCTCTCCAATATGCTACACACCTATGTACTTGTTTAATATACTTTCATATGTTATATCACAGTAAATAGGATTTAAACATTATGGGAAAGAAGAAAATGCCACGAATAGCTAACCTGAGTTTGAAAATGAGGAACAAAAGGGGAGACCTTGACCTACCACATTTTTTTTTTTTTTTTTTTTTTTTTTTTGTCTTTTTGTGACCGGTAAGGGGATCGCAACCCTTGGCTTGGTGTCGCCGGCACCGCACTCAGCCAGTGAGTGCACCGGCCATTCCTATATAGGATCCGAACCCGCGGCGGGAGCGCCACTGCGCTCCCAAGCGCCGCACTCTCCCGAGTGCACCACGGGGCCGGCCCCTACCACATATTTAAACAAAGTAGTAGTAATAAAAATACTTTGAAATTACTAAGAATAGACACATAGACTAATAGAATAGAGAGCTTAGAGACAGACTCATGTACTTATGGGAATTTAATGTATATTCAAGGAGGCTCCACAAGTCAATGGGGGAGATATTAACTCTTTGATGATGTTAGAAAAACCAACTTACTCTTAGAGTAACAAAACTTTATTTCCACCTGACACTTATACAAAGGTTGACTTCAGATGAATTAAAGACTAACTGAAAAGTAAAGTTATAAAAGAAGGTATTTTTAGAGGCTATTTTTGAGGTAGGGAAGTACAGATCATAACAATTTGATCATATTATACATAAGGACCTTTTAACAAAGAATACCATAAACAAAGTTGCCAGGTGGACAGATTAGAGAAGATTATTGGAAGTGTTTATAACATTTGGATCCCCATACCGGCCAGCTGCACAAAAAAAAAAAAAGAGAGAGAGAGAATTTTTAATGAACAAGAGACTAACAACAAAATCAACAAGAGAAAGAAGCTCCAATAGCAATGTGGGCAAAAGACAAAGACAGGCAATTTATAGAAGAGGCAATTCAAACAAGTATAAATGCTAACAAGCAAATAACAGAGTTATCAGGGAAGAGCAACTTAAAAACATGATGAGACTGGCAAGGACTAGAAAGCTCCATAATACTAAGCACTGGGAAGGATATGGATGTTTAGGAACCCTCATGCACTCGTGGTGGAAGTATAGACTGGTGTGGTCTGTTCTGGCAAGATTCAATAAAATTAAGTATATTGTACTCTAAAACCTAGTGGTGATGTTCCTCAGAATCTACCTAAAACGTCCCCACAAGTTTATAAGGGAGTATGTATGAGGCATTCATCATGGTGTTGTGTCAATTACTATAAAGTGGGTAGATGAGATGGGGGGGATAATCCTGTAGAGTCCTGTGCAGCAGTTAGAAACAACAGACTAGCTATATACACAGTACACTGGTGGAGCTTTAGAATGTACTAAGTGCAAAAATAAGATGAGATCCAGAGCACAGTATGTGGGTATTCTCTATAATGTGGCTATCATTTTTTGATTTGTATTCTTTCCCATCTAGGAGGGTACTTCAAAAAGTTTGTGGAAAGATAGAATTAAAAGATAATACAAATCTTTCCGTGAACTTTTTGAAGTACCTTCATATGTGTGTATTTTAATTGTGCTACATTACCTAGAAGCTTTTTAAAAATTATTTTTCTTTTCAATTTTTTCTATAACCATAACATTAAAAGTTGCCCCTGAGACATCCACTTCTGAAAATAAGTAAACTAGATTTCTTGAACTACCTCCCAATACAAAACACCTAGGAATTCTAGGTAAAATATAACAAACATCTTTTTATAGTCATAGGGGAGCTCATAAGAAAGGAAGAAAATCTCCGGAGGCTGAAAACAAAGAGAGAATTGAAATCAAGAGAGCTAAGCTGACAGTGACACTGACAGGGCCTTCATGGCATTTACCAAGCTTGGTTTTCAAAGGCTTAGGTTTGAGTGGCCCCGTGAGAATGGAGAAAGGCCTTAAGTGAATGAGTGGTGAAGAGTAAACCCACCATGTAGAACATTAATTCTTGAAAGGCTATAGCTCCAGTGAAAATATGGACGAGGAAAAAAATTGGCCTGCCAGCAAAGATAAACAGCAGCAAAAAAAGTGCCTCAACGTGGGCTCCAGGAGGTGGAAAAAAGTATCCTCTGAGAATTCATAATGGCAGACCTGCCTTTCTGTACATTTGAATTTTTTATTACATGTGTGGTAAACCCCATGTGAACAAATGAAAATGAAATCATCCAAAATTTATCATACACTGATTTGGCAGACATCATGGCAAATTCTTTCTGTAGGGATACATGCTATGGTTTGAATGTTTGTGTCCCCTCCAAAATTCCTGTTGAAACTTAATCCCTAATACAACAGTATTAAGAGGTGGGGCCTTTAGGAGATGATTAGGCCATAAGAGCTCTGCCCTCATGGATGGGATTAATAACTTTGTAAAAGGGCTGGAGGGAACTTGCTAGGGTGTTTTGCCCTTCCATCCCTTGTGCCACATGAGGACACAGTCTTCAAGGTGCCATCTTGGAAGCAAAGATCGGGCCCTCACCAAACACTGAATCTGCTGGCACAGAACTGTGAGAAGTAAATTTCTATTGTTTATAAATTACCCAGAATGGTTCAGATCCCCATATTGGCCACCTGCCAAAAAATAAATATATTTTCCAAAAAAATATATATATATTACCCAGTCTAAGGTATTTTGTTATAGAAGCAGGAACAGACTAAGACAACCCTCGACCAAAGTCTTGCAGGATTCCCATAAGTAAATCCCTGTTCAACTTGAGCTTCTAACCCAAAGTTAGAAAACATGAGAGAATCAAACCACCATGAACAAGAAACAGCAGAATTAGTACCTCCAAAATTCAAAAAATTGAAATGTCAGGTACAAAATACAAAGAAAGTGCTTAAAGAAGTAAAAGTGGAACTGAAAACATTAACAAAATTCTATCAAAAAAGGTCAGTCAGATTTGAAAACTTGAACTTCTAGAAATGAAAAATACCTATTGAAATGTGAAACTCAGTAACCATTAAAACAGCAGAATAAACCCAGCAGAAGGGGAAAAAATTAGTAATCTGGAAGAGAGAACTGAAGAAATTGCCTAGAAAGCACAAAATTTGAAAGTATGAAAGAGAAACAAAGTGACAGGGAAGACAGAATGAGGATTAAAATACATTTCATTGGAGTTCCAGAAGAAAAGAAGAGAGGCAGTATTTGAATAGGAAGTGGCTGAAAATTTTTATAACTGCTGAAAGAGCAGAAATCATCAAATCCAGAAATCACAGCGAATCCAATGCAGAAATAATTTAAAAATTCACATAAAGACACATCCTAGTGGAAGTTTAGAACATCAAAGACAAAGAGATTTTAAAAGCCAACTGAGAAAGGTTACTTATAAAAGAAGACAGTTATACTGATTACATACATCTCAACAGCAACAATGTAAGCCAGAAAGTAGAGCAGGAATTTTTCAAAACACTGGGGAAAATATCAATTTCAAAGTACATGCACAGCTAAGGTATTATTCAAAACCAATGGCAAAATAAAGACATAATCTTCCCTAAAGAAAGACTGAAGGATGTATGTACACAAAAAGAAAGAACTGAAGAGCAAGGAGGAATAGTTACCAAGGAAATTGATTGGTACTTGAAATCTAAAGCATTGGCTGAAAAGCAATAGTAATTACTAATACAGGAAGTAAAAAACAAAACAAAACTGAAATATGAGACCACAGTTTAGAGTTAAATCTATGGACCTTAAATTGTTTAGGAAAAGGGTGGGGATATTGATTTACCATAGACTTTAAGTTGTATCCATATCAAAATTTGAAAGGTAATTATTCACATCTTGGGCACAAGGGGTGACAATCAGCTTTGTATTCATGAATATTCATAACCAATAAAAAAAAAAAAAACAAAGAAACATAGAATATAACTTCCTAAATAGTAAAGGAAATGGTTTAAGAACAAATTTTAGTTAAAAAAAAAAAAAAAAAGCAAATAAACTAACAAGGAAAATTGTTAACCTTTTAGCCCACTACCATATTTAAACAATAATCCATCCCCTTTCCCACTTTGTAATCTATGCCAATTTGCTAGAGTGCTTAGGACTTTCTACATGGAATGTTTTAATGTCTTCATGTCACCCATTCCTCAAAATGAGTCATGTTTCAGCTCTTGCCCTGCTACATCATCCCCTCCACGAGAGACCATCTCTTCTATGCCAAGACTAAGCAAAGACCAAGATATGCAGCATGCCTGCCCCCTACCTTTCAGTCTCGCTACACTAACAGGCCAGCAGCAGAATGGCTAATAGACTCCCTGAGACTCAGTACGTGTTGCATGGGGCAGGATCATGCTTGGGTTCTTCCCAACGAGCACATTAAAATAATGCACTTGGAAAGTAAAGAAAATATAGAGAAGAAAATGAAAACTCTACTTGTTAATCCTCCCCCCCCAGGATTACTCACCATTACCTGTTGGTTTATTCCTGCGGACTTTTTCCTAGGTGTAGAGTCACAGTGTATATGCTATTTTGTATCCTGTGCTTTTTAGTTACCATCATGTCATGGGCATTTTTCACATTATTTAAATTTTTTCAAGAGCATAATTCTTGGTGCATTGTTTTGATGCACTGGGCCATGTCTTTATTTTCTTTCTCAAGTGCTTCTCTACCTGCTAGCTATACCATTCCATCAGGCCTGGGAGCACACTGCCTCTTACAGCACTAGCACCATGAAATCGGTCTTGAAACATCTCCTGAGATTTTTGCACTTTACAGATCTATGGTAGTTCATTTCAGTTTAGATGGATGAAGTTGGTGCCTGTTCTGAATATTCATTTGTTCCCAGTAGCCCAGCTTTGCTCTGACTGATGTTGCAATTCTTTCAGTCCGGGAGAGATGGTCTGTGGCCTCTAGGAGGGAGTCTTGTCCTTGCCACGGAACAGCTTGTAAGCACTACACTACCGTGATTGGTGAACAGCCCTAAAATCACACTCGCCATCCCTGTCCCCTCTGGCAGCTGTGCACTGGGCAAAATGTGTTCATGGGTCACAAGCATCTTCCTGGCCCTGGATGCCCCAGAGATGTCTGGATGAGGGGTGAGCAGCTTAGCAAAAACCCACCAGAGGGTTCATCCGGTGGCTACAGCAGGTCACAGTTGCCCTGTCTGTGTCAGGCAGCCCAGGCTTTATACACCCTGATAAAGCCATCGCACACCTCATACCCATGTTTCTGTGACAGGTGTTTGTCCAGCGGTGCCTGGCAGGGAAGAACATGTCTCACATAAAAGGCGGCTGCCTCCTGTGTGGGTACCTGAACCTGCTGCCCATGTTTAGTATAGTGATGCCAGGAATGATCAGCCGCATCTTGAACCCAGGTAAATTCTTAATTCTGTGTTCACACTTATCAACTTCTCCTCTCTTAGAGATCTAGAGAGTATTTGGGATTATCAGGTCTTGCACAGTATACTAAGGTGTCCCAGAGTGCTTCCTTGGGAGCTATTGGGTTAGGTCACTGAAGTGTCCCAGAGTGCTTCCTTGGGAGCTATGGTGTTAGTATTGAAAAGCAGCTGAGCAGAAGTCTGGATTTGGGTAGCAAGAGAGAAATTCCAGGGAGATAAATTCAGGCAGGGAAGAGCAGATCAGTGTGTTTTCTCATGGGTCAGAGCTTCTCTCCTTCCAGCAGAGGCCCAGTCCCTGCCATGATGTTGAGATAGAGTCTGCAGGAAGGTTGAGTTACTCCCATCCCATCACAAACATCATCTGGCTGGGCACGCCCTGTGTTGCAGGCATGCTCCGGGCTCTTCCACATGCTGTTGCTGCTTCTCACAGCCCCAGAGGTAGGCTTTCACAGCATTATTGAACTCATGAGGCATATTGGAGTAAGCTCAGTGTAACCCCCAAAGTGGGCCTGACTTCAAGGTCTACGTTCTTTCCATTAAATACTATTAAAACATCCCTGCTTCTTTTATTGGGCAATCATAATTCCGTGTATGTATCTCATCCCCATTTCAGCCTAGTATTACTAGCTCATCCTCTGTTTATTCATTAAAGTATATGGAGCTCTTACTGTGATAGGTGGAGCCACAGGGGCAGAGCAGGCGACTTCCAGGATAGTCTCTTGCTGCAGTGCTTTTGACAAAGCCAAACAAAATGTAGACCATTTTTTATTGTAAGTAACATGTGCAGTAGAGATCTCTAACCCTAATTCATCCTTCAGTCTGCCCCTGAGAAATGTGTCTTTTTAAAAAATCCTAATTCCAGGGCCAGCCCATGGCTCACTGTGGAAGTGTGGTGCTGATAACACCAAGGCTGCGGGTTTGGATTCCTATATAGGGATGGCCGGTTAGCTCACTTGGGTGAGCATGGTGCTGACAACACCAAGTCAAGGGTTAAGATCCCCTTACCGGTCATCTTTTTAAAAAAAAAAAAAAAAAAAAAAAACCCGAATTCCTTTCCACTGTTAACATAGAGGAGTGCTCTGTTTCAACATTCCCAGATTTGTTGTTCGGCTGTCAAGTGTAGCTTTGTTAGATCTCAGAGGTGGTGCTTCATTATAGGTTCGAAAATAGACCCTTATGCTCTTCAAGACCTTGCAGTCCCAAATACTCTGAAATAACACCCCTATCAGGGCTAAGGGAGTATGTGCTCACACATTCATATGTGGACAGATAATCTGTTTGCTTTCCTAACACCCAGCTGGGATCACTGAAAGGCTTATCGAGGTCACGTGACTTGCTTTGGGTCATGCAGTGAATTGGTAGAAGCACCAATTCATTTGACTTGTAGGTGCCTGACCCCTGGCCTTTTCCTCCACCCAAGCTCCTGTAGAGTGTTTAGGATCATGAACAGGGGCAGTTGCCAGTGGACCAAGAATCTAACATCTTCATATGAATATATGATTCCTAATTTGCTTCTTTTTCCCTGAGCTCAGATTTTAAAGCTTTAAGACCAGCATGCTGATATGTCTGTTATCTCTTTGCAGATAAAGTGGCATGTGTTGTACCTTCAGAATGTCAAAAGTACTGTGGCAGCAAAAATGGTTGCAGCCCCATTGCCTATCCACTACTGATGATAGAGCTGCTACCCAATGGTAAGAAATGGGTCCTGCTGCTAAAGCCATGGAAACCTCATGATCTGTGTCCCCATTGGAGCCTGTGCCTCAGGCTGTAAGTGGATGGGTAGGAGCGAGGAGGCTGGGACGACTTATCTACCAGTCAGTCCATCATTCCAGGTGTAAATGCAGGCTGTGGAGTGGAAGGGATGTTGGGGCTGCAGAGGGAGGCTTGCTTGCCCTGATGGAAGGCTCAGGGCCTCCCTCTCCATTCCTCATGCACCCACAGGGCTCGTCATCTCAGAAGCAGAACATGTGCGTGCTATTTGCATTATTCAGTTCACCTGCTTAGCTCGCTCTTTTGCTGATTCACTCAGAAAATTGGCTGCACATTATGCTAGGCATTGTTCTAAGCCATGAGAATACACAGATGTGTAAGTCCTGTCCTCAAAGAGCTCACTGTCCATTGGGATAGGCAAGGAGACAAGCAGTTGCCCAACAGTCAGATGACTTTAATTGTGAGATGACAGGGAGCCCATGCATTTATCTCACCTTCTTCCCCAAATCTCATTGAAATGGCCAAATGATGATCACGACTTAAAAAAACAATTCTGTATTAGCTCTAGAGAACAGTAGGTTGGGAAAAATGAGATATTTCCATAAAATACAGTACAGATGGAATCAGACTGAAGGAAGTACTGACCCCATTCCACAGTTTAGGAAGTGAGTTGTCTGGACTCCCCAGCTGAGCCTCAGGAAATGCCCCATCTTAGAGCAACCAGGGCTACGAGTGAGAGTGGGCAGTTGAAGGAAGCAAATCAAAGGACCCCAGTCTATGCCTGCTCCAAGCCGTCCATTGAATGCAGCTGGGGGAATTGCTGCAGTGGGCTTCCAGTTCAGGTCCTGGTTATCCTCCGGCTCTCCCAACAACACACAGAAAAGAAGTCTCTCAACCGAGGAGTTAACCTCCCTGCTACATGGTGGCCTTTCAGGTACTAGATTGTTATGTTTATAACTAACATTTGTTGAGTGTTTCCCCTTTATTGGACATTGTGCTAACCTGAGGCACAAGGAGCCGCATCACTTGCCTACAGTGTGAACCTTCTCTGAGCCTTTGGCTCCACATCTGCATCAGTGGCGTCCATCTCACAGGGCTGTAGGGAGGATGGTGTAGGCTCATGCCTGAAGGAATGTTCTGTCACAGAGTAACCGCCCAAGAGACATTAGCTCCCATTATTACATAAAGACACAGCAGGAGACTAAGTCTTGTCATACAGCAAGGACAAATGTAATGTATTAATCTCCCTTAGATGGAATCCCACTCCAAATAAAATTTGAATGTTTTGTAGGAGAAAATTTAGTGTATGTAAAAGTTCCTTAGGAGGCCTCAGTCATCTCCTGGCATGGTCAGAGAGCTGGAGGTCCAAGAAATGTCCCTTCTCTTCCAGGCTTACGAGGCTTGATGCTGTCCACACTATGCGCCTCTCTCATGTCCTCCCTGACTTCTATTTTCAACAGTGCCAGCGCTCTGTTCACACTAAACATCTATACCCAAATGCGGCCTATGGCCACTGAAAAGGAACTCATGATAACAGGAAGGTGAAGTATTCCTTTAATTAGATTAGTTACTGCTGTTAAGGAAACGATGCCCACAAAATGTAGTTACATGAAAAATGTAGGCTGTAATGCTGTATATAGAATTACGTTGTTTATATAAAGTCTGTTTTTTGGTTTTTTGGGGTTTTTTGCTGTAGTTTTGTGATGACATATTGCTTTGATAATCACAAAGAAAATCATTTCCATTTGGGAAAAATAAAGTAATCACAATGATAAAAATGAGCATAGTTTAATGTACACCCCCCCCCATAGTCCTTTTCGGAAAATTTACATACATTATCTCATTTTCTCATTTAATCCTCATGACAACCATTGAAAGGTAAGTTGCTGTTCTTATTCTCATTGAGCAAATGGCACAGTAGTGGCTCAGAGAGGGCAATTGATCTACCTGAGATCACATAGTAAGTAGGGGAGCTTGTCCATCTCAGGGACATGCCATCAACCACGATGCTACATGGCACCTGCTAGGTCTCTGTCTTTAAAGGGCTTATTCCACCGGGTTTTACATTGGCCGCCCATGAGCCACATCCAGCCCACACACCTTTAACTTGGCCTACCTTATGTCTAAAACACTGCCTTTATCTCTCATCAAGTTGTGTGTCAATTGTCTATTTTATCTGTCTAACCTCTGCAGGTGTTTGAATTTGCCTTTACTGTTAGCATTATATGATTTACAAAGTATTTTTCTGAGAAATTTTAAGAGACAGATTTCAGTTTTATTTAAATTGTTAGAGAATATAGAAGGAAACTAAGACAGATTCATTTTATGAAGCTCAAGATATTGATGCCAAAAGCTAACAAATATAGCACAGAAAAAGATTAAAACTAAAGACTAATCTCACCTTTAAATATCAATGTAAAAATTGTAAATCAAATGTTAGACACAAATCCAACAATACACAAAAAGAATGTTAAAAAGAATGATATCTCATTACCAACTGTGATTTTTTCCATAAATACAAGGATGATTCAATATTAGGAAATGTAGTAATATAACTCACCATATTAGCAGATCAAAAGAGAAAAATCACATGCATCTATTCACAGATGATGAAAAGGCATTTGGTAAAGTGGGCACTTAACAATATGATAAAACATTTTTATATCACCCTAAAAGCCTACATTGTGTTTAATGAAGAAACAAGAGAGAAACAAAGCAAGAATGTCCCCCCTCACCATTATATTTATATAGATAGATTTAGAGATAGATAGATATAAAAATAGATGCACAGGTGATGTTAGCAGACAAGGACTTTAAAATAAGCATGATTCATATGCACAAGAATATAGAGGGAAAGATGTACAAAATAAAGCTCTGTAAGGAAACACAGGACAACATTTTCTTGACCTTGGAGTATGCAAAGTTCCCTTAAACATGATGTGAAGGAAGCTAACCGTGAAGAGGGAAGTGCCATCTTGGACCAACATTAAGAATGTTAATATAAGTGCAGTTATATGGTTTATGCTCTTTTGTGTCTGGGTTTAACATAATGTTTTTGAGATTCATCTATGCTGTTGCATGTTTCCATGATTTTTTTTTTTCTTGTAAAGGTTTAGTATTCCATCATATGAATGTACCGCAGTTGGTCTAGCCATTCTGTTGATGGGCATTGGGGTTGTTTCCATTTTGGGCTTTTAGGAAGAAAGTTGCTATAAATGTTCTTGTAGGTTTTTTGTGGACATAAATATTTATCCCAGAAAATGATACTTAGGAGTGGACTTGATGGGCCAGGGTAGATATATGTTTAACTTTTTAAGAAACTGCCAAACTCCAAAATAGGTGAACCATTTTATATTCCCATAAGCAATATGTGATGATTCTAGTTGCTCCACATCCTCACCAATATTTAGCACCTTCAGCTGACATCAATTGACTACATATATGTGGATCTATGTTTGGATTCTGTTTTATTCCATTAATCTATTTGTGTGTCCCCATGCTAATGCTAAATTGTCTTGATTACCATACCCTTACAATAAGTCTTAAAGTAGGTAGTGCTATGGTTTAAATGTGTCCCTTCTAAAATTCAGGTGTTGAAACTTAATGGCCAAAGTGATGGTCATAAGAAGTGGGGCCTTTAAGAGGTGATTATATTATAAGGCTTCCTCCCCCCACAAATAGGATTAAGGCCTTTATAAAAGCAACACTAGACTGTCTTGCCCTAACGCCTCCTACCATGTGAGGACATGGCATTTCTCCCCAACAAAGGATGCAGCCTCAACCAAACACCGTATACCAGTACCTTGATCTTGGACTTCCAGCCTCCAGAACATGAGAAATAAATTTCTGTTCTTTATAAATTACCCAGTCTGTGGTTTTCTGTTATAGCAGCACAAAACGGACTAAGACAGGTACTGTGAGTCCTCCAACTTCATTCTTTTCCAAAATTGTGTCAGCTATTCTAGATCCTTTGCTTTTTCCACATAATTTTTGGACTCAGTTTGTCAGTTTTAAAAAATATTTTGGGATTTTGATTGGATTGTTTGGAATCTATAATCAATATAGAGAGAATGAACACTTTAATACTGAGTCTTCTGATCCATAAGTTTGGCACATCTCTGTTCACTTCAGTCTTCTCCAATTTCCCTGTTCTCTAGTTTTCAGTGTGGAGATCTTACACATCTTTTATTAAGTTTATTCTTAAGTATTCTATGTTTTTATGCTATTTTTGATTAAACTGTTTTTATTAGCAATTTTCAATTGTTTGCTCCAAGTATAAAATAATACAGTTGTTTCATTTTATTTTAATTGACATTGTATCCTGTGAACCTTGCTAAATTCACTTATTGATTCCAGTACACATTTTGTACATTCTTTGGGATTTTCTTTGTACATAATCACACCTTCATGAATAAAGATAGGCTTCTTCCTTTCCAATCAGTAAGTATTTTATTGCTTTATTGCAGTGGCTATGATCTTGAGTACAGTGTTCAACAGAAACGATGAAAGTGGATGCTTGCATTATACCCTATCTTAGGGAATAATTGAAGCTGCGGTTTAGTCTTTCACCTTTAAGTATATTAGCCATAGGTTTTTTGTAAATGCCCTTTACTCAAGTTAAGGAACTTTCCTTCTGTTCCTAGGTCATTCCAAAGCAAAAAGGACTAGATTAAAATTCCAGACAGCGACCACAGTTGGGAGACAGAGAAACCTATACAACTTTTGGCAGTCTTATGGAGTCAAAGTGCCAGATAGAGGGGTCTCAGACATGCACAAGTTTCCCCCACAAGACTTTTATTGAATTCCAAAGCTGTGTATTGTGGGAAGCTAAAGGGCTAAGCTAAAATCTTCTGAAAAGTAGAGTAGAATTTCCTAGGGTGTCAAATTGTGTTGAGTATTTTTCTGCATTAATTAAAAGATCATATGATTTTTCTCTTTTGTCCTGTTAATACAGTGAATTACAATTATTGGTTTATGAATGTTAAACCAAGCTTGCAAACTTGGAATAAACCCTGTTTGGTCATGTTGTATTATTCCCTTTTGTATATTACCAGATTTTTTTTTTGATTTATTAATATTTTGTTAAAAATTTCTTCTTCTGTGTTTATGCGGGATATTGCTCTTTAATTTTCTTTTCTTGTGTATTTGACAGAATTTGGTTTGAGGGTTATTCTGTCCTTATAAAATGATTTGGGAACTGCTGACACTTCTGTTTTCTAAAAGAATTTTATGAGATTGTTATTCTTTCTTCATTAAACATTTGATAGAATTCATCAATGAAACTATGTAGATATGGAGTTTTCTTTATGGGAATCTTTTTACTATGAATTCAGTTCTTAACAGATGTGTAGCTATTGAGGTTTTCTAATATCCTGTGTCAGTTTTAAGTCGAATTTTTGAATATATTTGCCCATTTCATCTGAGTTGTTAGTTATTTCTAGTTTATAATTTTTCCTTACTATCCTTTTAATATCTGTAGGATCTCTCTTTCATTTTTTTTTATTTTTATTGAATCAAAATTGATTATACATATTTTTAGGGTTCAACATTAAGATATGTTGATCAAATCAATATTACTAGCATATATATTGTTACAAATCATAATTATTCTTTATGCCCCTTGTCCAATCTTTCTCCATCCCCCTTCTCTCTTCCCTACCCCCTCTAATAACCCTAGATTTCTTCTCTTCCTTCTGAAAGAATAATGGTTATTCTGTTGATTTGTTGCCTAGATGATCTGTCCAATGCTGAGAGGTGTGATCAGGCCCCCCAATATTATCATAGAGCAGATGCTTCTTCTGTCACTCTGCAGTGGGCTTTGTGGAGAGAGAGATCCTCTTCTTTATCTCTGCTGGTGACTCCCCTTGTGTCAATGCACTCCAGTGGCTGGCGGACCATCTGCATGGTGGTTGTGGCATCTGGCCACTTTCACGGCAGCCATCGTTATAGTGGTGGCTGTGGTGGGCCACCCACATGGAGGTGATGTTTTTGGCATACTCCTTGGTGCTGGTGGTGTGTCTGGTTGTGGGAGTGGGGTCTGGTCCCCAGCTCCAAGCCTCATGTCCCCTGGCGGACCCCAAGACGCTGATGGTGTGCCTGGGCTGTAACTAATTTTTTGTGCTTTGCTTACTTCTAAAATGGGGGATCTTCCTATGGGAACCAGTACTTGAGCTGTGTTGAGCTAAATTGCTGCTTTGCTGCTATTTCCCTAGGGAAGGCTTTTTGTGCAGCTCAGGGTTTAATGGTTGACCTTATAGGTACTTCCTGCTCTCTAGAGACTCAGTGCACCTGGGTTGTGTAGAAACTCTGATCTGGGCCCGAGTTTTTTCATCAAACTGCACCCCATGCAATTCTGCATTCCTGACCAGTCTCCTCTGACTGGTCCTGCGCTGATTGGGGGGCAGATTGGCTGTCCTTGCTGTGTCCCAGTGTTCTACTGGTGGTGAGCCTGTCTCCCCCAACGCCCTTGCTCCAAACACTTCCAGTGGGACGGGCCTGGGACAATGACTCACCTGCCTCTGAATGGCTCCCCTTTTCCAGCTGTTCTGGCTCCTCACTCCTGTGTGGGTCCACAGGAACCCTGTTAGTGATCTTGCTGTCCTGGGGGCCACCAAGGTCCTCTTCTCCCCTGCCGCCTCCAAGTAACTCCATCTGAAAAGCACAGCTACAGCTTCTGCCTGCTCCTGCTCCATGCACCCAGCAGCTCCAGCATTAAAGTGACTGTGGCTGAAACACTCAGAGCAGTTTTTTCTTTCTTTCATTGTGGTTTCTCCCGCCTTCATGAACTCCGTAGGTCTCTCCTCCTCTTCCCCTGAGCTCCAGCAGCCACACCTTGGCTGATGTTACATTTTTCTAGTTATAAATTGGTTGATTTGTGGGAGAGAGTGATACTGGGGCTGTCTATTCTGCCATCTTGACTGGAACTCTTAAGGTGCCTCTTCATTCTTGATATTGATAATTTTGGGGGGTTTTTTTCCTCTTGGTCGAACTTGTCTAGGGGTTTATCAATTTTAATAATCCTTCCAAAGAACTAACTTTTGGGTTTCTTGTTTTGTCTTTTTCCCACTGATTTCTATTCTTCATTATTTCTTTTTTTCTATTTACTTTGGATTTACTCTGATCTTCTTTTTTCTAACTTCTTAAAGTGAAAATACCATTGGTTTAAAACCTTTCCTATTTTTCACTATAACCACTTAAAGTTATAAATCTACCTCTAAGCCTTTCTTTAGCTGTGTCGCACAAATTTTGATATGTTGTATTTTCATTTTCATTCAGTTCAAAGTATTTTCTAATTTCCTTGTGGCTTTTTCTTTGATCCATAGATTACTCAGAAGTGTGCTGTTTGATTTCCACATCTTTGGGGCTTTCCTTACTATCTTATTTATATTGATTTCTAATTTACTTCCACCATGATCCAAGAATACACACTGCGAGATTTCAAACTTCTAAAATTTATTGATACTTTTGTATTCTTGCTGAATTTTTCTCTACTTCTTCTAATGTGTGTGTATGTGTGTGTGTGTGTCACACAAACATTCAGTATCTTCTGTACTGAGAGAAGGGTATTAAATTCTTCAGTTATGATTGTGTAGTTATCTATTTCTCCCTCCCTGTAGTTCTGTAGTTCTTTTTTTCTTCATATATTTTGAAGTGCTGGTAGTAGGTACTTACACATTTATTCTAGTTATTGCTCCCAGAGAAATTAACCCTTTCATCATTAAGAAACGTCTCTTTATTATCTCTGATAATACTCCTTGTCTAGGTACATTGTTATTAATATAGCCCACCCAGCTTTTTTATGCTTAGCGTTTGTAACGTTTTTTACTTTTAACCTGTGAATTTATTTAAAGTGAGTGCCTTTTAGAGCACATATAGTTGGATCTTGATTTTTTATCTAGGCTAGCAATCTCTGCCTTTTGAGTGTTTATTCCATTTTGCATGTAATATAATCATTAATGTGGCTAGAAATAGTTTTTAATATCCCATTTTAATTTGTTTGGTTGCTCTGGAGATTATAGTATGCATTTTGAACCTATCACAGTCTACGTAGAGTTAACTATGTAAGGTGTAAGTACCTTGCAGCAGAATACACCATTTTCCTTTTTCATCTTCTGTGTTATTTTTATGTATGTTACATTTACATGCATTATAAACTCCACAATACAATGATAGCAATGTCATTTTTTGCTTTAAGCAATCATTTCCTTTTTAAGAAATTAAGATAAGAAAAAACTATATTTTGTATTTATCCATATATTTTATTTAACTTTTTGGTGCTCATCATCCCTTCTTTTAGGGTCCAGTTTCCATCTGTATCTTTCCCCTTCACCCTAAAGAACTTTCTTCAGCATGCTTGTTATATGCTGGTCTGCTGGTGACAGATTCTCAGTTTTTACCGGAAAATGTTTTTATTTCACCTATATTTTTGAAGGGTAGTTTCACTGGATATAGAATTTTAGGTTGACAGTACTTTCTTTTACCACTTTATTTCTTTTTATTGAAGCATAATTGATTATACATATTGTTGGGGTACAGTGTTGACTATCATTATTTGTGTACAATATGTAATGATCAAATCAATATTATTAGCATATTCACTATTACAAATCATAATTATTCTTTGTGCCCCTCACCAGTTTTCTCCCTAACCACCCTCTCTCTTCCCCTTTCCCACCTCTAGTAGCCATAGATTTGTTCTCTCCTTCTGAAAGTTCAACATATTATTGTGGTCTATCGGTCTATCTGTCTTTCTTTCTTTCTGACTTTCTTTTTTTCCTTCTTTCTTAGCACCCACTTTTGAGTGAGGACATGCAATATTGCTCTTTGGGAGCCTGGCTTATTTCACTTAACATAATTTTCTCCAACCTCATCCATGCTCCTGCAAATGGCAGAATTTCCTTCTTTTTGGCTGAGTAGTATTCCATTATATATATGTACCACATTTTCCTTATCTGGTCATCTGTTGATGGACATTTAGGTTGGTTCCTTATCTTGGCTATTGTAAATAGAACTGTGATGAACATGGTGTATTAGTCTGTTTTTGTTGCTTATAACAAAATACTTGGAACTAGGTAATTAGTAAAGAAAATGAAATTTATTGCTTACAGTTTCTGAGGCTGGGAAGTCAAAAGTCCATCTGGTGGTAGCAAAAGTGACCCAGTGGTCTCCCATTGCAAGATGGTGGAAGCAGAGAGAGCAGAGAGAGAAAGCAAGACAGACTCTCCTCTTCTTTTAAAGCCCTCAGAACCACACCCCTGACCACCATTTTTAATCTATTCACTACTGCATGGTCCTACAATCCAATCACCTCTTCAAGGCTTCGCCTTTCAATTACCATAGTAGGATTTCCCACCTTCTTAACAGTCACAATGGGGGCTAAATTTCTAATACATAATAAAAATTGGGGGACACAATTCAAGCTCCAGTGAGTTTTGGGGGGACATAATTCAATCCACTACACATGGGAATGCAGGTATCCCTTTGACATGATAATTTCCATTCCTTTGGATATATACCCACAAGTGAGATTGCTGGATCATATGGCAGTTCTATCCGTAGTTGTTTGAGGAACCTCTATACTGTTTTCCATAATAGCTGTACTATTTTACAGTCCCACCAACAGTGTAGAAGAGTTCCTCTTTCTCCACATCCTTGCCAGCATTTGTTATTCTCAGTCTTTTTAATAATGGTCAGTCTAACTGTGGTGAGATGATATCTCAGTGTGGTTTTCATTTGCATTTCCCTGATAATTAGTGATGTTAAGCATTTTTTCATGTACCTGTTGGCCACTTGTATGTCTTTCTTTGAAAAATGTCTATTCAGCTCCTTTGCCTATTTTTTAACTGGATTATTTGTTTTTTTTTTACCATGAAGTTGTTTGAGTTCCTTGTATATTCTGGATATTAATCCCTTGTTGGATGTGTAGTTTGCATATATTTTCTCCTATTCTATAGGTTATCTTTTCACTCTGTTGATCGTTTGCTGTGTAGAGCTTTTTAGTTTGATGCAATCCCATTTGTTTACTTTTTCTTTTATTGCTTGTGCCTTTGGGGTCTTACTTATATAAAGTCTTTACCCAGTCCTACTTCCTGAAGTGTTTCCCCTATGTTTTCTTTTAGTAGTTGTATGGTTTTGGGTCTTAGACTTAAGTCTTTAATCCACTTTGGGTTGATTTTGGTATATGGCAAGACGTACAAGTCTAGTTTCATTCTTCTGCACATGGATGTCCAATTTTCCCAGCACAATTTATTGAAGAGGCAGTCTTTCCCCCAACATATGTTCTTGTTGCCTTTATCAAAGGACAGTTGGCTGTAAGTATGTGGGTCGATTTCCAGGTTCTCTGTTCTGTTCCATTGGTCCGAGTGTCTGATTTTATGACAGTACTATGCTGTTTGGGTTACTATAGCTTTATAGTATAATTTGAAGTAAGGTAGTGTTATGCCTCTGACTTTATTTTTTTTACTCAGTATTGCTTTGACTATTCATGGCCTTTTGTTGTTCCATATGAATGTTAGGATTGTTTTTTCTGTTTCTGTGAAGAATGTCATTGGTATTTTGATGTGGATTGCTTGAATCTGTAGATAGCATTGGGTAATATGGACATTTTCACAATGTTAATTCTTCCAATCCAAGAGCATGAAATATCTTGCCACCTTTTTTGTGTCCTCTTTAATTTTTTTCAGTAGTGTTTTGTAGTTCTCATTGTAGAGATCTTTCACCTCCTTGGTTGAATTGATTTCTACATATTTTATTTTTTTGGTGACTGTTGTAAATGGGCTTGCTTTCTTGATTTCCTTTTCTGCTAATTCGTTATTGGAGTATAAAAACACTGGCAATTTTTGTGTGTTGGTTTTGTATCCTGCAACATTTCTGAAATTCTTTATCAGCACTAAGAGTTTTTTGGTAGAGTCTTTAGGTTTTTCATGTATAGGATCATGTCATCTGCAGACAGGGACAGCTTGGTTTTGTCTTTTCCAATCTGGATGTCCTTTATTTCTTTCATTTGCCTGATTGCTCTGGCTAGTACTTCCAATACTATGTCAAATAGGAGTGGTGATAGTGGGCATCTTTGTCTTCTGCCTGTTCTTAAGGAAAATCTTTCAGCTTTTCCCCTTTCAGGACAATATTGGTGACTGGTTTATTGTAAATGGATTTTATTGTGTTGAGATACTTTCCTTCTATACCTAATTCGCTGAGAGTCTTTATCATGAATGGATGTTGAATATTGTCAAATGCTTTTTCTGTGTCTATTGAGATAATCATATGGTTTTTGTCCTTGATTTTGTTGATGTGGTGTATCACACTTATTGACTTGCATTTGTCAAACTATCCTTGCATCCTTGGGATGAATCCCACCTGATCATGACATATAATTTTTTTGATGATTGCTAATATTTTGCATCTGTGTTCACCAGAGATATTGGTCTGTAGTTTTCTTTTTTTGTTGTATCTTTGTCTGGTTTTGGTATCTGGGTGATGCTGGCCTCATAGAATGAGCTTAGGAGAATAGCCTCTGTTTCAATTTTTTGGAATAGTTTGAAAGTAAGTTGTATTAATTCCTCTTTAAAGATTTGGTAAAATTCAGTAGTAAAACCATCCAGTCCTGTGCTTTTCTTTGTTAGGAGATGGCTGATTACTGCTTCAGTCTTGTTGCTTGTTATTGGTCTGTTCAGGTTTTCTGTTTCTTTGGCTCAGTCTTGGTAGTTTGTATGTGTCCAGAAATTTATCCATTTCTTCCAGGTTTTCATATGGCATATAGTTGTTTACAATAGTCCATAATGATTGGTTGTAATGTCTCCTTTTTCGTTTCTGATTTTTGCTAGTTAGGTCTCTCACACACACACACACCCCCGCCCAGCTAATGGTTTGTCTATTTTGTTTACCTTCTCAGAAAACTAACTTATTATTTCATTGATCTTTTGTATCATTTTGGGGGGTCTCTATTTAAGTTAGCTCTACTCTGATCTTAATAATTTCTTCCTGTCTACTACTTTCAGGATTGGATTGTTCTTTTTCTGGTTCTTTGAGGTGTAACATTAGATTTGAAGTCTTTCTATTCTTTTGATGTAAGTTTCTATTGCAATAAACTTCCCTCTCAGGACTGCCTTTGCAGTATCCCACAGGTTTTTGTATGATGTGTCTTTATTTTTGTGAGTTTTGAGAGGGTTTTTTTTTTTTTTTGATGTCTTGTTTAATTTCTTCTTGGACCCATAGGTCATTCAGAGGAGCCTGTTGTTTAATTTCCATGTATTTCTATTTGCACAGTTTTGCTTGTTATTGATTTCCAGTTTTAATCCATTGTGGTCTGAAAAGATTTTTTAAATTTTCCTGATACTTGATTTGTGACCTAACATGTGGTCTATCCTGGAGAATGTTCCATGTGCTGATGAATAGAATGTAAATGATGAGTAGATGTATATTCTTTAGTTGTTGGATGAAATGTTCTGTAAATATGTGCCGGGTCCAATTGGTCTAAGGTGTAGTTTAAATCCTGTGTTTCTCTGTTGATTTGCTGCCTAAGTGATCTGTCCAATGCTGAAAGAGGACTGTTCAGGTCCCCCACTATTATCATATTGGGGTCTGTCTCTTTCTTTAGGTCTAATAGTGTTTGCTTTATACATCTGTGTGCTCCAGTGTTGAGTGTATAGATATTTATGATTGTTTTGTCTTCTTGATGGGTAGATCCTTTTATCATTATATAGTGGCCTTCTTTGTCTCTTTTTATGGTTTTTGGTTTAAAGTCTGTTTTATCCTTTATAAGAATAGCTCGTTTTTTGTTTCCATTTGCTTGGCATACCTTTTCCTATCCTTTCACTTTTAGTCTGTGTGTGCCTTTATGGGTGAGGTGAGTCTCCTGAAAACAGCATATAGTTGGATCTAGCTTTTTAATCCAATCAGTCTTTTGAATAGGGAGCTTAATCCATTTACATTTAGAGTTGTTATTGACAGGTATTGTCTTACTCCAGGCATTTTGTTGCTTTTTGTTTAGATGTTTTAAATATGTTTTGTTCCTTTCTTCCCCTTTTATTATTTGTCTTAAATATTTATTGTTTTTCTAAAGTGGTAAGATTTAGTTTCTTTCTGTTTCTCATTTGCATTTTTGTTTTACCAGTGGGTTTTGTTTTTTCTTGTGTATTCGTGATAGTGATTATCATTTTTCCGATTCTAGATGCAGGACTGCCTTGAGAATTTCTTTCAGGGCTGGTTGTGTGGTGGTGAACCCTCACAGTTTTTGTTTGTCTGGGAAATATGCTATTTCCCCCTCATTTCTGAAGGATAGCCTTGCTGTGTATAGCATTCTTAGTGGGCAGTTCTTTTCTTTTAGTAATTTGAATATATCATCCCATTTTCTTCTGGCCTGTAGAGTTTCTGTTGGGAAGTCTACTGTTAGTCTGATAGGGGGTCCCTTATAGGTGACTTGATGCTTTTGTCTTGCTGCTTTTAAGATTCTCTCTTTGTCTTTGAGCTTTACCAGTTTGACTATAATGTGTCTTGGAGAGGATCTTTTTGGATTGAATCTGTTTGGGGATCTTTGAGCTTCCTGGATCTGAAGGTCTGTGTCTCTCCCTATACCTGGGAAGTTTCCCATTATTATTTTACTGAATAGGTTTTCAGTGCCTTTTCCTTTCTTCTCCCCTTCTGGAATATCCATGATTTGGATATTTGTGCACTTAAGGTTGTCTGCTAGCTCTCTTAGATTTTCTTCATTTTTAAAAAGTTCTTTTTTTTTTTTTTTTTTTTTTTTTTTTTGTCTGCCTGGGTTATTTCAAAAAAGACCATATTTGAGATCTGAAATTCTTCCTTCTGCTTACTCTAATCTGCTGCTTAGGCTCTCAGTTGTGTTTTTTATTTCATTGAATGAATCCTTCAGTTTCAGGAGTTCTGCTACATTCTTTTTTAAGGTATTAATCTCTTTGTAAATTTCCTCCTTCATATCCTGGATATTTTTTCTCATTTCGTTGCATCTTATTCTACAACTGAGTCTTCTCTTATCTCATTGAGTTTTCTTAAGATCATTGCTCAGAATTCCTCTTTAGTCATTTCAAGGATCTCCTGCTCTTTGGGGTCTGGTACTTGAGAATTACTGTATTCTTTTGGTGGTGTCAAATTTTCTTGTTTATTTGTATTTCTAGCATCTCTACAATTGATGTCTGGTGATCTGGTAGAGCAGTTGTTTCTTCTATTACTTTGGAGTGGGCTTTGAGGAAAAAGACTTTTTCCTCTATTTGCAGGCTCTGCTGATGACTCTCCTTGTGTCAATGCAGTTGAATGTGTGGCATCCTGCCTGCGGGTTGGTCCTGGCTGCTACTGTGGTGGTAAGCAGTCCTTGTGGCAGCAGTACCTGTGGAATTAGCTGTGGTGGATTACCTGCTAGAAGCAGTGTTTGTGGTGCACTCTTGCCTTCTGTTTGGGTGGTAGGAAAGCTGCCCAGGGCTGCCACCTGGGACCCTGGTCACCGGACACTCTCTTGCCTTCTCTTTCACCACTTTAATGATGCTGTTCTATTCTATTCTGCCCTCTTTCTGATGAGAAGTCAGCCATAATTCATACCATTGCTTTCTATATATCTCTTTTTTCCTATGGCTTTCAATGTTTCCTCTTCATTTTGGGGTGTGTGTGTGTGTGTGTGTGTGTGTGTGTGTGTGTGTGTATCTGTGTGTGTTTATTGATTCTGCTCGGGTTTTGCTGAGCTCCTTAAATCTATAAATTAATAGTTTTGGGCCGGCCCGTGGCTCACTCGGGAGAGTGCGGTGCTGATAACACCAAGGCCCCGGGTTCGGATCCCATATACGGATGGCCGATTCGCTCACTGGCTGAGCGTGGTGCTGCCAACACCAAGTCAAGGGTTAAGATCCCCTTACCGGTCATCTTTTAAAAAATATATATATATATATATATAAATTAATAGTTTTCACCAGGTTTGGGGAATTTTTGATCATTATGTCTTTGTATATTTTTCTACTCCATTCTCTCTCTCTCTCTCTCTCTCTCTCTCTCTCTCTCTCTCTCTCTCTCTCTCTCTCTCTCTCTCTCTTTGTGTGTGTGGCTCTAGTTGCACACATATTAGCTCTTTTAATATCCCACAGATCATGGAGGTTCTGTTTATTAAACATTTGTTTTCCTCTTTGTTCTTCCGTTTAGCTTTATCAGTCTGTCTTTGGGTTTATTGGCCATTTTTCCTGCCATTTCCAATCTATTGGTAAGGCCAACCACTGAATTTTTCATTTCAGATATTGAACTGGAATTTCAGTTCTGGAACTTCTATTTGGTTCCTTTTTAAAGTTGCTATAGTATCCAGTTTTATGCCATGATTTCCCATCTGTTCTCTCATAACCATTATTTCCTTTAAGTCCTTTAATGTAGCTATAATAGCTGCTTTGAAGTCCTTTGTCTGTTAATTTTAATATCTTAGCCAACTTTGGGCTTCTCTTGATTGCTTTTTTTTTTTTTTTTCTTGACTATGGGTCATATCTTCTTATTTCTTCACATGCCCAGTAAACTTTATGTATTATAGACATTGTGGATAATACATTGTAGAGACTCTGGATCATGTTCCTCTGAAAAGTATTGGGTTTTGTTCTAGAATTCAGGCAAATTACTAGGTGATCACCTTAAAGTTGTAGTACTCTGTATTTATACTTTGTTACGGTGTTCTTCAGTTTTACTCTTAGTCTTAGGGCAAATTCTTAGTCCTGGGATATAGTTTCTACTCCTAAGGCATGACCCATCTGGGGTTTTAGTGAAAAGCCTGAGATGGTTACATAGCCCCTCTAACGTAATAGGATTCCAACTCCAATTTCTTTCTCTCCTGCTGTAAACAGCAGCTTAAATCTCTGCCCAGCTTTTTCTGCCTTCTAACACTTGCTTGTTGGTGGACCCTTTGGAGAGCACCCATATATAATTCAGGGGTCAGCCAAGAGTTCAAGGGGAGTTTATATGCAGATTTGGACCACCTTGCTGTGTGTCTCCCTCCTTTCTGGAATTCCCTCCCCCCACCCCCCAAATTTTCATCCACTCTGAATCTCTAACCTCTGTCCTCTATTACCTCAGCTCAGTAAGAGTGGGGATTTATGCCTAACTTCTGGCCACTCCACACCATGAAGGTTAGGGAGGTCCCTCAGGAGAAATGCTGTATACATGTAGATGTCACCTAGTGTGGTTCCTTTCTTCCAAAGATTGACTCCCCTCCCATTTCTGCCTGCTTTGGGCTGCTCTTCAGTATCTTCAAATTGTTTTTGTATTTGGCCCAGAGTTTATCATTGTCATCTGTGAGAGGTTAGTCCAATGCCAGATATTTCATTGTTATTGGAGCTGGAACTTTGCCTCTTCTTTGACTATCAACGAATTAGTCTTTCTAACTTACATTCACTCTCTCTAAATTATAATTTTTCAGCCCTTTTTGACATAAAATTTTTGATTTATTCATCTTTGGGATGACACTTGATCTCATGTAATTTTAAATATGGATATACATTTTAAAATGAACATTTGTAGCCTCTACCCAGTTTCTTAAAATTTTCAGCAAAATTTGAGTAAGAAGTTTCTGAACTTAAGTTGTTGGAATCTTTAAAATCATTTGCCATATTAATGTTTCTGAACTTTTATTCCTCAAGAAATTAATATCTTCTATGTATTAATATTTTAAACCTGGCTTCCCCAAATACACTCTCCAAGTTTGATAAAAATCTATGAATTATCCAGTAACAGGCATGTAGATGCTCAGTTTTATTTGTCCAGAAGTTGATGGGTTTTTTTCTGCAGCCTTGTGTCATCCATTTGTGTTTAAGGGTGTGGCTCTCTCCTCTGCCCCCATACTTATGAATGAGCACCTGCATTTAAATTAAGGAATAATTGAATTACCAGTTTATGGTTTGTAGATATTTTATTGGCAAGAAAAAAACCTTATCAAATTGTCATTGACTGTTGGTTTAATTTACAGGTTTTTTGTTATAGTCTTACTTGCTGTCACCATTGCCTTGGTCCCTATTACGGATACAGCTCAGAGTGAAATACTGTTTGAATACACACAGGCAATTAGGAGTTATGTGACACCACCCATTGCTGCTGTCATTCTGCTTGCCATATTCTGCAAAAGAGTCAATGAGCAGGTAGGTGTTGGCATGACCACCACATGGAATGATGTGAAGGGTTGCCTTCACATTATAGTTGCCTTTGCAAGAGTTGCCCTGGAAGGGTCTCTTATGCTTCAGTTCACATTGAGGCATTATTTGCTTTCTGAGAGATGATTTCCTCCTAGGCAGATTTGGCCCACCTCCCTTTTATGCATGGAGGGAAAAGGAGAGCACTCATATCCCTCCCTTTGTGATGTAATCCACTTTCAGCCATGCCATAGATGTTGCAAAATTGTGAATAATTCTCCCTCACACTGTAGGACAATATTCTTCTATGGCCCTTGTACATGGATGTGTCATGGTCAGAGATTTCACACTCATGGGGGGATATACAGTATTGGGCTCCTCCTCCCTTCCCTGCAGTGAGGAGATAATTATTTTGACCCTTTCTTTTGGTGACACTTAAGACCAAGTAAAAATCCCAATTAATGGCTTGATCATTTCATCAATAAGACTTTGAAAACATGGTTTGCCAGAATTTTTTTTTGAGTCATATTTTAAATCTTGTTTCCCCTAACATCCCTGAGTAGCTGGGCCTTGCATGAATTCCTGAGCACAGTGCCTGAGGCACTCTGTGATCTGGCCCTGCCTACCTCCGGGGACTTGCCTTCTCTATACACAGCCTCTAGGTCTCAGCCCCTCCAAGCAACTTGCAATACTGATTGCTGAACTGTCCTGCACCTTCCCTGGCCTCCCGTCATTTGCATCATCTGTTTGCTTTGCCAGAAACATTTTGTTTGTTCGTTTGTTTGTTTCGGCATCTAGCTAGTACGAGGACCCAAACCCTTGACCTCGGTCCAAAAATATCTTTTTATCCTTCCACCTGGTTGATGCTTCTTCCTGGGCTCATCTCAACGTGCTAGTGCTCCCTGCTCCAGCCAGTTCAGCAGAACTCAATTTAGCACCAAGATTGTGAAGGAAGAGTGCTGGGCTCCAGGGATCCCAGAGTTGCTTCTCTTTGCTCTTCTGAGAAAGACATGGGCAAGAGGGGCAAGCAGTCATGGGACTGTGCCTCCCACCTATGTCACCAGCCTCTGGGTATTGGGGCCTATCACCAAGGAAAACACAGCCCTGATCAGTTGCTCTCCCGCTAACCCAATCCAAGGTTGCAGGCATATTGCATGTACACTCTTTCACCTAGAAAACGACTGCAGGCCCTCTCTCCCACCCTGTTTCAAATAGCATGCTCATCTGGCTTCTGCCCATCTTCTTCATTGAATGGTTCGTTCCTGTAGATCTTCTGCCTAGATTTTGGGTTTATCTCTTTCCCCAAGATGCTTGCCCACATGTGGTATCTTTTGTCCCCTCTGACCTCCATCCCCACCTGAGTGAGGCTTCAGATACAGCTCCCAAGCCAAGACCAAGTCCTTACTCTTATGGAGTGGACAGTTCAGTTGAAGGAGACTGGTGACACCCAGTGAACAGATAAAGATTTCTAATAGTGATGCAGTACTGTTTAAAAGATAAAAAAGGATCATGGAAGGTGGCGGGGCAGGCTCTGGTTGGGGAGTGCAGGGGTGAGGAAGGTTGGACAAGGACATTAGCTAAGGTGGTGGGAGAAGGCCTCTCCTAAAGAAGTGACCTTAAATCTGAAACTTGAAGGATGAGCCAGAAATACCAAGATCTAGGGAGAGACCCAAGCAGAGAAAAGGGTGAGTACAAAGGCCTGAGCCAAGAGCAAAGAGGGAAGGTTCGAGATGCCGGAAGAAGGTGACAATGGCTAGAGTGGGACCACCAAGAGGAGAGTATGGGATGGAGCTAGATGATGTCAATCATGGTACAGAGCTGAGGTTTGATTCTGGTGGCAGGTGATGAGAATCCATTGGAGGACCTAGGCAGAGGCATGGCATTTTCTAGTGTATGCTTTGAGAAACCATTCTGGATTCTGTGGGGACAATGGGCAAGCAGGAGACCAGGTAGGGAGCCCCACCTGTGTGAGAGAGATGGTGGTTTGGGGTTAGGGCAGTAGCCATAGAGGTGATGGTAAGTGGTTGGATTCTGCATACATATTGGAGGCAGAGCCAACAGGATTTGCTGATGGTTTGGTGGTAGGGCAGAATGGAAAGGAAGGAACCAGGGGTGGCTCCTGGGGTTTCAACCTGAGTAATGCGGGAGATGGAAGTGCCATTTACAGAAATGGGGAAGGCCAGGTTCTTTTGGGGCACATTTTGTTTGAGATGCCTATTTATTATCCAACTTAAAAGCGTTACCAATGTTTCTTAAGTCCTCTGATTGACCTAAGGGAGAGCAGGAGCCTCAGGTTTTTCATCTCCTCACTGTTGCTCACACTCTTCTTCTGCAAGGTGTTCGATACCTTATGATGGGTTTAACTTCAGAACTCAGCTAGTCAGGGAAGTGAGGATGAAGATGCTCTGTCTCATCATCCATCTTCCTCCCAGGTGACTGTCAGGTTCCTTCTTTGGCAGAGTGCCTTCTGGGGGCTGATTGTCGGGATTATAATTGGCTTCATTGGAATGGTGGCCAAGTTGGTCTACGAACCTTGGAGCTGCACAGGGAACAGCAAGTGCCCTGTGTTCATCTGTGGCGTGCACTACCTCTATTTTACCATGATCCTTTTTGTGGTTAGTCTTCTCACCATGCTGGGGATCTCTTTAATCACAGACCCAATTCCAGATAAACATGTAAGTACTGCCCTTAATATGCTCTGGGGTCAACCCCACAGTCCCAGTGCACAGTAATTTGGTGAAAAGTGGCTGAATTCCTGCATTCTCTTTGAAAGTGGAAGGGCTGGGGGATAAGACTGGGGGATGGGGCTGGGGTGGGTCAGATATAGGCAAGTAACACAGAAAGGGCCCTGCCTTAAAAATCTAAACTAAACTAAAAGCTCTTCAATCTGCATTAGGTATTTACTTAGATTGAGAAATTTATCTTTTAAAATGCAAGTTTTCCCTGGAAGTGTTAAATTCACTAACCTCAGTATGAATTAATGTAATTAGGGCAGTCCCAGCTGCCACCCACCCAGATGGAATTAAGCCAATGCAAAGGGGGAGGGGACAGTATTGCTGGCAGCTGCCTGCAGCCTGCTTACAAGCCATTTCCTACCTCTGTCACCCCTGTTTTGGATACCAATCCATGGAAGATTGGTTCCAGGACCTTCAGCAAATACCAAAATCCATGGATGCTCAAGTCCCTGATATAAAATGGCATAGTGTATGCATATGAACCTATGCACATCCTCCTGTATACTTTAAATCATCTCTACATTACCTATAAAACCTAATACAAAGTAAGTACTATGTAAATAGTTATATTGTATGGGAATAATGACAAGGGAAAACGTCTGTACATGATCAGTACAGACACAATTTTTTTCCAAATATTTTTGATCAGTGATTCATTGAATCCATGGATGCAGAACCCATGGATATGGAGAGCCGACTGTATTTATTAGAAAGCCTGAGCTTAGAGAAGTTAAGTAATTTGTCCAAGGTAACAAAACTAGTATGTGGCAGGACTGGGCCCCAACCTGGCTCTGGAGCTCATGATGGCTCCCCCATGTCACCTACTTTAGCACATTAGCAGGACAGGGATGAGGCCCTGCCAGAAAGCAATAGGAGGGAGGGTCCAGGGCATCCATCCAGCAATCAAGAGGGTCCAAAGTTTAGGGAGGAGCTCAAAAGGGAATGGGTGGTATATAAGATCTCCATGTCTTTCTTACAACTTTGCCTGGGGTCTGGATAAAAGCTGGTATTCCATTATCAAACGCTGAGTCACAGGACAGGTAAACTGAGGAAACTGTAAGCCTCAGTGTCCCCCAGCTCGATCTTGGGTTTTCCCTCTGTCCACTCTTTCTGCTCAGTATTTTCCATTTCATTCATTCTTTCCTTGCACACACAGCTAGGTTGGAAGAGGGATGGAGCAAGTTGGGAGAGCAGCCTACAAATTGCTCCCTGCCTCAGTGACACAGCCCAGGGAGACTTCACTGCTCCTAGAACCTTGAGAAGCTGTAGGATTCTGGGTTCTTTAAGTTTCCTGTTGCTCAGGGTCTTAGTCATTGAGAATGTCTGCATTCTTTCCTGCTGTTCTCTTACTCTCAACTTGTTGTTTTTGCCTGCTTCTCACTTGATCAGTCAGGTACTTTTTGAGCATTTTCCACATGCCTAGCAGTATGCTAGTGCTCTGGAGAGCATCAAGTAGCTGACCGAAGTGGAAGAGGAGATAAAAGAAAAATGAGCATTTGTGGATCAGTGACAATATGCCAGGCTGGGCCTGGGCCCTCTAAACATGGAGCCTCTGCTCACTTCCACCATAGGAGGTGGGACTCTGCCCAAACTCAGCCAAGCTCAGAAGCCCACAGACACTGCACAGCACTCAAACCTGGGATCTTCCAGGGCACCTAGTGACCTCGGCCACAAGAGGCTGACAGTGCCCTTGGGAAGGAAAATGCACACATATGGCATCATCAGGAAGCAATTAAAGGCTAAGTTTCTGTCATCAACATGACAGAATTTTAGTTCCAACATTTTAGTCTGAGAGGTGGGACTCAGGCTGGGCCTTAGAGAGATGCATGCTGGGAAAGCTCCTGAACATCCCTGCTGTGTGTTAGCAGGAAACAAATGGGGCAGAGACTCAAATATCCTCTACCAAGCTGGAAGAATAGATTCAAATATGTCTGTTCCGGGATGGACTTGGTAGAAATGGAAATGTTCACTTAATTGTGCTTCTGCTAACCGAACCCTTTAAAAAATGGCAACAACAATTGGGTTTTGTTACCTCCCAAAGTTTTGTTACTTCCAAAAGTTTCCACATATGTTTTTAGGAAGAGAAAAAAAAATCACAAACGAGAAGGGAAAGGGAGTGTCCCTCTTGGGCGTCTGCAAATGCCCTGTTGAGCTGGAGCAGTGGAGCTCTGCCCCAGGGCCAGGTAGAGCCTCTCCTGGGCTGAATTAATGCTGTCTCTGATGTCCAGCAGAGGGCTTCTGGAATGAAAGCAGCCCTGGGTCTGCCCTGTCCTGCTCACCCGGATGACAGGGCTTTGCCCCACGCCACCAGAAGAAGTAGACTCGTGGTGATGTGCAGCTTCTCCCACTCTGAGGAGGTATGTTCCTGGACCCTCAAAACAGGAAGGAGCCTCGAGCCTATGACCTCCAACCCCGTACTTTACAGCTGAAGGACACTAAGGCCCAGACAGGTTGTATCACCCTTTGCCAAAGTCACAATCACATGGTACCAGAGCCAGAACTAAAATCCAGAGTTGCTGATTCCTAAACCTGCCCATCCCATGTTCCTTCCATCTTTTGTTGGAATTTAACAACCAGATCTCTTTTCAGTCTGTGGAGACCCTGGTGCCCAGCTGTGGCCATGGTACTGTGTGGCCCACGTGGCAGGGCTCTGGGTGGTGATGTGCCACTGCTCTCCCTCCCCAGCTCCATCGGCTATGTTGGAGTTTACGAAACAGCCCAGAGGAAAGGGTAGATCTGGACACAGAGACACAAAGAAAGAGACCTCTTGAGCCCCCAGCACAGCCAGGTGAGAAGGAAGATCCAAAGCCCTGGGTAGGGCTCCCGTGCAGAGTGCTCTGGGGAAGGCATTGCCTGGGCTGCCACCCCAGCACCCCTCTACCCCAGTCTTCACCCTCAGAAATGCTATGCCAGGCAGAGGCTCTCTCTTTCATTTTTCCTAAGATGTGTCTTAGGAATATTTAAGGTGTGTGGAGGTTGTGCTGCCCCCTGGGCTGGAAGGGTGAATAGGGGAGAGAGCAGCAGATACACTGAGTGGGCCCCTTGAGTGGAGTGTAGCAGGGAGAGGAGGTCTGGGAGTGAAGCAAGGGGCACCCCAGGCAATGAGGAGGAGCCAGGGAAGGGGCAGAAAATCAGAAGCCTGTGGTGTCCTGAAAGTGTTTCAAGTCGGGGGGCGCAGGGCAACCCACTGAGGCAAATGCTGATGGGTGAGGAAAGACAAGGCTTGAGAACTGCTGTTGAATTCAGCCACAATGAGACCATGTGCCTGCATGAGAGCAACCAGGTGGCGCAGTGCCCAGGAGGAGAGAGGACTGGTGGTCACAGAGCTATATGCAGGGATTCAAAATTCAAGGGCTGCTTGGAAGAGGGGCAGGATTGTCTGTAAGGACCTGCCCATCTCCAGTGGGGGTGTGAGGGGGAGGAAGGGAGGAAAGTAGCCCCATGTAAGAGGGACCAGGTCTGCGGGAGAGCTAGGTTTCAGTCTGAGCAAGAAGGGAGGGGATGTTCCAAGGAGAGGCTGAGGCCCTGGGGTCTCTAGAGGGCTCACAGGAAGGGTTTCAGCAGATAGAGTCAGAAAAGAAGTGTTCAGGGCCATGGAGGGAGAGTGACCTGAGCTTCTTGTGGTCCCTGACGCAAACAGGGATAAAGGACATAATGAGATTAGTCCTGAGTCTGGGGCAGAGAGGGGGATGAGGCTGTGGGTGTGGTGGGGGAAGGGCTAGCTGGGGAGAGGCAGGGCTCTGTGGCCCCCTCTACACTCCTGCCAGGGAAGTTCAGAGCCCAGAGAGGCCCCAGACTCCCTCCTGACACCTGCAGGAGATGTGCACCTGGTCAGGGTGGGCTCCCTAGACTTCTGTGGGGTGGGGGAGTAGCCTCTGATAGGCATAGGACCCTGTGCACCTGGAGGATGCAGGGCTGCAGGCTCCCTCTGATGCCTGCTGATGGTTCTTCTCCCCTAAGGGGGGTGTGGTAAACTGACTTGGTAGGTATCCGCAATGTGCTAGACAGTTGTTCTCAGTACAATGTGCCAGGCACTGCCAAAATTATACCCATATGTGATAGGTACAATTAGTACCTCCATTTTGGAGCTGGGAAAACTGAGGCACTAAGCAGTTAAGTAACTTGCCCTGGCTCCACAGAAGATTAGTCAGTGGTAGAGCTGGGATTTGAACATAAGCAGTTTGACTCCAAAGTGTAGGCTCCCAGCCACTGGGCCATCCCACCACCCACTATTCGGCCTTGACTGTTTGGGGTGAGAGTTGTACCTTTGAGGTGTGGTTGTATGACCAGTTGCCTTTTCCATACTGGCTCCGACACCTCTCCCAGCAACCTCTTGGGTCTGGAAGCTGCATGACAGTGTGATAACATGGGCATTTGAGAACAGAAGCAAAAATGTGTTGTTCAAGATTTCTCAGCCCCAACATTTGATATCTGTGTCCCTAGCTTTAGGGTCCTCCAGCTACAGACCCCCCTTTCCTTGTAACAGAGGCTCCTCTGCCTATGGCTGATGGGTTCTATCATCCCTGGTGCCTCCTCAGCCTCGGCTGCTGGGACAGGAGCCAAGGAGACACTGGCAAGGAGGCTGTCCCACAGGATGAGACACAGAAGACATCACAGCACACAGTACTGGGAGCCCACTCTGACTGAACTGGGGTTGTCTTGTCATCCAGAAGGGAATCATTTCCAGGAGTGCTCTGAGATCACAGTCCAGGCCACAGCTGGGCCCACGCCAACGTGCCGGAGCTGACCGTGGTGCTGACCCGAGCCTGAGCAGGCCCCAGGGGGCAGGCCAATGTGAACCACACAGAGACACCAGTGGTGTAACATTCAAGCCCCACAGTTAAGGCATTTTCACATTTGGCCTAGAGAAATGAATGGCAACCTTCCTGTAATTCCTAGACTGCCCTCCAGGGCAACACCAGGGATGTGGCTTCAATGGCCCAGGGAGAGCCTTATTTTGGGCCAAGCTGCCTCAAGAGGACATTCCCCAAAGGTTTGCCAAAGAGCAATGACTATTTCCAGGACTTGGGCCCTCTAAAGAGTAGTGACTTGTGGGGGGCGGGGGAGGTGGATGGAGGTGTGCTCAGAGGAGCAGCAGCCACCTGCCCTAGACCTATAGAGACTGGGAAGGGTGGGTGCTGCCATTGCACACTAAGGGCACACAGAGAGGGTGGCACTCCTGTGACACTACCTCTGCTGCCCAGTCAGGGAGATCTGGGCATGGCTGACTGCTCTGCAGCCCCACTCCACCTGCAGAGCACTCCCCAAGTCCTACATCCCACTCTGGCTCTGTCATGTCTCTGAGGATGGTTGTAGGCATTCCACAGCCAGGGACCAAGGACTGTTCTTTCATATTAGGAGAAAGTCCCTTGGTCTTCACACTGGACTTGCTGCAGAGGCATGACTTCCTACAATGTCTTCCCTCCTGTGTCGTGGCCTGCGTGCCTCCTGACCTTTGCCTATTCCCTCTGTTTTAGATGTGTTAAACAAGGCCCAGAGCTGCGCCTGGAAGGCCTGGGACCTCTTCTGTGGCCTGGAGCCACAGCCGGGCCCAAAACTAGCCCCAGAAAAGGCAACTGAGAAGATGGAGCAGGGTGGCGTGTCAGAAGGTGCAGAGGCACTGGTCCCAGAAGAGGCAACCAGGAAGATGGAGGCGACCGAGGAGAAGACGGAAGATGCACAGTGGGGTGACATGTTGGAGAAGCCCCTCTGGAGGTACATTGTCAATACCAATGGGATCATCTTGCTCGCACTCGTGATTTTCGGCTACATCTACTATGCCTAGCTCAGCTCAGGCCCCAGGTGTCTGGGAGGGAGGCACAGCTGCTGCCTTTTCCAGACTCCCTCATCAGGAAGGGGATGAAGCATTTCCTACTGGGAGACCCACGGATATGGAGCCAAGGATTACACTAATGAAAATGCTCCCTTGGTGTCATGCATCGACTGCCACCAGCTGCAGGGCATGTGTGCCGTGCAACAGGACAGAGCGAAGTCCATTCGTGATTACAGAGACTATGCAAATGAGAACATCTGTTCCTGTACGAAATGAGTCATTTTCTCCAAATGGCTCTAGTGCATAAACACTGACTTTCTCTTTAAATTTAATTTTGGCTCTTTATGTCTAGATATATTTGGGACTTTTGCTTGTTTACTTCACTGTCACCATTTCTTTCCTATACCCAACCTCTGCTGCTTCCTTCTCTCTTGATTTTTAAGAGAATGGCCCTGCTGGCAAAGATGCCGCCTCCCCACCCCCACCCCCCAGGGCTCTCCCGGCAGATGCTGTGCCCAGCACTGATAACCACACAGGCCATGGAGCAACAGCTGCCCTGACCTGCCTGCCCCAGGGACAGGGCTGAGGCAGTCGCCACTCCAACAGAACAGGCCTCCCCAGTCTCAACACTGTTTGACTTCTGCTGTGCCACATCCTTAGAGAGCAGGCAGAGAGGAAACTCCCTCCACACTGAGCTCTCCACAGTCACATTCCCAGTCTGCCTGCTACCAGGATATTATTAGGAGTTGGGCCTGTGGGTTAGATTCCCTTTAGCAATCAGATATACACCACCCCTGGGCTGTGTTTTTGTAGGGGCTCCCTAAACCTCCCCTTCTTTCTTCTCAGACCAAAATAAATGATTTGTGTCTTTAGCAAAAGTTCTGGGTGCCTTAAAGAGATTTGGGGAGGTGCAGAAAGCATCATGAAAGCCACACTCTGAAGGCATACTCACATGACCAGCCCTCATCCCTTCATTAATCCTTCAGCTGATATTTTTGAGAGCCTACTATGTGCCAGTCACCTTGTTGAGCTCCAAGGAAATCGCTGTGAACAGAGCACATGGGAACTGCTCTCCAGAGCTTATGGTTTATGGGGGAAAACAGAGAGACAATAGTTGTGATAGCAAGCATTTCATGTGGCCTGCTGTTTTCGTGCCCAGGGTACGGGCATTATAACATTCAAGCCACAAAACTACCCTTGTGGAAGGACTAGAATTAACCACATTTCACAGGAAAGGAGACTGAGGCTTAGCAAAGGAACCTAGCAAACAGGGGGTGGGCACAAGGCCTGCAACAGCCCACCATGCAGGGCGTGCACAGCAGGAATGCCCAGCAAGGAGCTCCACTGCATCTCAGAGTCAGAGAAGGAAGAGGTTGGTTAGCTGGTAGTAAACAGGCTTGAGTGTAGGAAGGCATGAGGCAGGAGTGCAAGGCATGTTTGAGGATGCAAGACATGGCATGTTCATGGGAGAATGGGGAGGAAGAGAGGCAGAGGCCTGGCCAGCAGGCCTTGTATGCATTGGGAGCCTATGTGCCCGGGAGCTTAGGCAGGAAAGTGAGAGGATCAGATTTGCTGGCTGCTGCTGGAAAGATGAAAGGGAGGCAGGAAAACCCACCCGGAGACTGCTAGAGCAGCACAGGCAAGTTAGTGGCAGAGAGGCAAAGAGAAGGGGAATCCTGGAGGGAGGAGCCTGAGGGATTCTCTGGCTTGAGCACATGGACAAAGGGTTCAACAATTCCAGAAACAGGCTGCACTGGAAAAAGAGCAGATATGGGGAAAAATGAGGTCCATTTCCAAAATGTTGAGTTTGAGCTGCATGAAAACGTTTATTGCCATTTTGACTATATTAAGTCTTCTGATCCATGAACATGGAATATCTTTCCATTTCTTTAGGTCTTTAATGTCTTTCAACAATGTTTTGTTTTCCGTGCACAAATCTTGTACTTCATTCCATTTATTCCTAAGTATTTTATTCTTTTTGATGCTATTGTAAATAAATTTTTTTAATTTCATTTTTGGATGGTTCATTGCTAGTGTATAAAGTTAATTTTTGTGTATTGATCTTGTGTCCTGCAATCTTGCTGAACTTGTTTATTAGTCCTAATCGTTTTTAAGTTTGTTTCCTTTGGATTTTTTGTATATAAGATCAGGTAATCTGTGAATAGAGATAGTTTACCTCTCTTTCCAACCTGGATGCCCTTTATTTCTTTTTCTTGCCTACTTGCCCTGGCTACATCCTCCAGTACGATGTTGAATAAAAGTGGCAAGAGCAGATATCCTTGTCTTATTCCTGATCTCATGGTAAAAGCAGTCAGTTTTTCACCATTGAATATGATGTCAGCTGTGAGTTTTTGCAGATGTCTTTTATTGTGTTGATGAAGTTCCCCTCTATTCCTAGTTTTCTGAGATTTTGTTTTTGTTTTTAATCATGAATGGGTGTTGGAGTTTATTGAATGCTTTTTCTGTATCTATTAAGATGATCATGTGACTTTTGTCCTTTATTCTGCCCCTATGGTGTATTACATTGATTGATTTTCACATATGAAACCAACCTTGCATTCCTGGGATAAATCCCAGTTGGTCATGGTGTACATTGCTTTTTATATGTTGCTAGATTTGGTTTGCTAATATTTTGCTGAGTTTTTCTGTCTGTATTCATAAGGAATATTGGTCTGTAGTTTTCTTTTCTTGTGGTGTCTATGTCTCGTTTTGCTATCAGGGTAATATTAACCTCAGAGAATAAACTGGAAACTGTTCCCTTCTCTTCATTTTTTGGAACAGTTTGTAAAGGATTGATGTTAAGTTTTGCCTAGAGACAATTAAGGGTAGATATTAAGTGGGATAAAGTGAGATATAAGGGTCCAGATCTCAGGAGAGAGGTTGCAGCTAGAAACCCAGATTTGGGGGAGACAGGAGAGAGGTCAGGCCCAGCTAAGAAAGGTAGAGGAGGCCCACAGCCAGGCAGATGAGATTGTATGAGGAAAGTGGGAAAAGAGAGGGTCTGGAGCAGAGCCACGAGAAACACCAACACACAGGTCATGCAGAGAAAGAGGGTTCCACAAAAGAGACCGAGAGTACAGGGTCTTGGCAGCAGGAAGGTTAGTGACCTTGACTGGATCCTTGGTAGGGGTGGAGCCAGCCTGCTGTGGGTTGAGGCAGGATTGGGACATGAGGAAGTTAAAGCCCCTGGAGCTCCTGTTTTCCTGAAGGAGAAAAGATTTTCTCTTACAGGGCCTTTTTTAAGAATGGGACTGAACTTTAAATCCCAGCTGGACCCAGCAGCCTGTCCCTTTCAGAACAAGAGGGACTACTTGGGCTCATCTTTTAATTCCAAGGGCACAAACTTCTCTCTGTTTCTTCCAGGAAAGTAAGGGCTCTGGGAGTTTATTGAAAGGACTGCAAAAAGAGGCTCCCTTTGGCATCTGGTTTTGCTGATAATGTATATTCTGGGAGGAGTGGGTATCCCATAGGAAATATGACAACTGGTTGGTGATATGAATGAGGGAAACCTCATTTGAGGCAGGAGGCCTCAAAAAGCTCCTGAGGAAAGATTAAGGCTTCAGCTCAGCCCCAGAGGAAAGGGCCAAGCCCTAAAGATGAGCTCTGCTCCCACAGCTCCTCCAACAGAGGTCAGACTGGCTGCTTCTCCCCAAAACTAGGAGAACCGTCACCTTGCCCAACGAGGCAGGGATTGGTAAGGGGAGATTAAGAGGCTGTCCATTTCCCGAACCTCTTCACATGCCTCACAACCTCCTGCAGCCTGGCTTCTCCTCATCCTGTCCTCTCAGCCCACCTCTCTCTGCTTCCCTAAGCTCTCCAGCCTCATTAGCCAGTTTCACTGCAGGAGGAGAAGCAGCAGGTGGCGGCACAGGTGGAAGGCTCACCAGAGGGCTGCCCTGGGGCCTGCCTGAGTCGGAGCAAGTAAAGGTTGAGGTCAGTTTCAGGCTGGCTGGAGCACACTCGGGTGACCTCCTTGCTTTGGAGAAGAATGCAGCTGCTTTAGGGGAAAGATCTTAATGAGGAAACTAAAATCGACCCTGTTCTGAGCGCTCATCCTTAGGGGAGCCTCTTACAACTGACTCACGCTTCCGTGAGAAGAGCCGGCATCAGGTCATACCTTTCCTCCTGCCACCTAGCATGCGAAGGGGACAGACCTGGCTGAGAAGTGCTATGCCCCACCACACCCCAAAGGCCTGGTCACTTGAGTGTCTGAAGCGTGGGTGGTGCCTGGTCCAGCTATGTTCCTTCCTTCCCCCAACCCAATTTCCTGACCCCACCCTTGTCCCTGGAGGGCTCAGCCCTGCTCTCTACCTTCTGAGGGGATTTTTGGCCCCAGAAGAGAGCAAAGCTCCCAAGGCCACCTCCCACCTATCCCTGGTCCTGAGTTCGGACTGTGCCACCTGGGACCCAGTCCTTCTGGGCCTGGTGTCTCCCCCGTGGCAGGAAAGAGAGATGTGACCATGCCCCAGGAACACAAAGTGCCATTTGGACACAAGTTAAAGAGATTGAGCCCATTTATTCCGGCATGGAGTGGCTTATCACGTCTGGCCAAATGAGGAGCTCAGGGTTTCCATTCAATGACTTGGATGGCAATCTGGGCCGCCCGCTGTACAACCTCATTGGACTCCTCCTTAAGGACACGGAAGACTGGCACATGGGCCTGTAGTAACTTGCGGCCCTCGGGGGCCTCAGCCAGCATAGTGAGGGCCTTGGTAGCATTCAGGCGCACCTTTTTCATGGGCGAGCACAGCAGCTGCAGGAGTGGTTGGATGGCTTCTGCGTCAAGCGCTGCATACTTCCCTGCAGGCCAGCAACAACAGGCGTTCCTAATGGCCTGCTGCCCCAGGGACCCTCTCCTCACCTCCTCTCACCCCCCACCCTCCTGTCTGTGCAATCTCAAGGTGAGGTGCCACCCTGGACCCAGGCTCCCTCGCTCACCCCCACCTCTCTTGTACCCTTCTGCTGAGACGAGCCTGGGCCAGGTCCCTGGTCTCCTGCCCTTCTAGCCCCCAACTGGCTTCTCCCCATCCACTCTTGTTCCCGTCCCAGTCCAGTCCTCATAAGGCAACATAAATGGTCTTTTTAAAGTATAAATCCAATCGTTCGTTTATGTGGCAAATATTTCTTGAGCACCTATTCTGC
Source organism: Cynocephalus volans (assembly GCF_027409185.1). Taxonomy (NCBI): domain Eukaryota; kingdom Metazoa; phylum Chordata; class Mammalia; order Dermoptera; family Cynocephalidae; genus Cynocephalus; species Cynocephalus volans. The sequence goes on from NC_084461.1 coordinate 207,235,229, forward strand.
ACATGGTTCGCGCCCTCACAGCACTTCCAGTCTGGTGGAACGCAGACATTAATGCGTAAAGGAGATGCCCTCCTTAACCCTTTGCAGCCCCTTCCCATTGTCCTCACGGATCCTCCTGCAGGGCTTAGTGAACTCACCCCTTGCTGCCAGGACCACTTAGCCTCTGCCCTGCTAACTCTCATTGTTCTTTGGACCATTGGGTGCCCCACCGCATGCTGTGCTTCTCCTCCATGTCACTCATCACTGCCTCTCCTACTGACTGTAGATACCTGAGGCCAAGACCTCTGTGTCCCCACCCTCCAGCACAGGGCCTGGCACATGGCAGAGGCTCAGGGACTCTTCTCTAGAGTGGCAGCTCAGGAATAAGTGGTCTCACATCCCTGGGTTCCGGCCTCTTGTGTCTGCCCATTGCCTGGGCCCCCAGTGAGCCTCCAAGTGTTCCCACAGGAAGCCTGAGCTGAGAAAGACACTGCACTGAGGATGCCCCAAGATAAACACACAGGGGGATCCCCTGCCCCCCATACAGTTGGCATCCTGACTACACAATCAAAAGGGGGCTGTGGACTCTGAAAAGGCCCCAACCTCTCCCCCTGTCTGTGTCTCAGATTCCACCATAAGAGTCCAGTGGGGAGTGGCTGGGAGGATCTGTCTTTGGGAGGCCTTGCAGCATACTGATTGTGGATCTGAGGCCCAGACAGTCCTCCATGGAACACAAAGGAAACACAGGGCATGGGGCTGGTGCAGGTAATTGCGGGCCAGTGGGGGTGGGGAAGTCAGACAGCTTTTAGAGGTGGGTGGAGGGCACCACACCCAGCCTGCCAGGTGTGGAAACAGGCCCAGGTTTCTTCCAATAGCCCAGAGTTGGGGGACTTAGCTTGGAAGCCTGACTGGCTGGGAGTGCTGGGGTAGGGGGTTGGGGAGACATAAGCCATAATATTCTTATTTGCTGTCTCCCCCAATTTGAGAAAAGTAGTCAAAATCAAGAAACACCATAGAGTCAAGGGCTCCAGGGTTTTCTTAGACCTCAGGATAACAGAATCATGAATGGCAAAGTAATCAGTCCCAGAATCATGGCTCACAATGGGCCTGGATCAGAGGCAGAATTCCAGGCCCAGGGAACAGCCTGGTGTGAAGGGACAGAGGTCCTAATACAAGTGACTGGTGATGGGCCACGGATGACCCACTGTGCCCAGTAAGAGAGAGAGCTGAGCCTCGGACCAAACCCTGAAAGGACTTCAGCAACAGGCCAAGAAGCAGATTTTGGCAGTGTGGGGCATCAGGGAGCAATACCTGGCCTCTGAGCACAAGAAGGATGAGTTTTGGAAAGCTCACTATGGGTGCTGGAAGGCTGGGAGGCTCACTCCCTCTGCCCACCTAGACATGCCCAGCTGGCAGGGAGTCCCAGGGTGGCCACCCCCACCTCACCTTCAGTGGTCACTGTGGCATACATCAGCGCCCCAGCAGCGTTGGCTTGCACCTCCTCCTCCTTGTCCTTCAGCAGATGCACCAGGATGGGGATGACGTCATGCTGCCACACCTGGTTCTTGCCCTCCAAGGGGATGCTGGGCAGAGAGAGGATAGCTGGGGGCTCTGCTGGGGAATGGGGGGAGGAGACGAGCAAGGCCCAGGACTGCCCCAGGGAAACACAAAGGGAAAGGACTTAGGGTCCAGGTCTGGCCATGGCCTGGCCTGAGGGTGCAGAGCACCACTGGTGTGAGCACAGCCTGCTGCCAATGAAGGCGAGACGAGGGCCCAGGGGGGTCACAGCCTTGCCCTAGGCCGTCATGCAAAGAAAAAATGAGTCACATTTTCCCTGACCACAAAATGGGGAGGAGCAGGACCCAGGGGTATAAACCACAGGGAGACCCATTTGACTCCACCTAAGAGTCAGAGGTCTGGGCACTGGACAACTGCAGGTGGGGACTTAGACGAGGTGACTTTAGGTCACTTTTCAATCCGGCATTGTATGAAGCTGTGAAAATGAGGGTGCTGGACTCCCCAAGAGTTTCCCAACTGTGAAAAGGCCAAGGGCCAGCCCGTGGCTCACTTGGGAGAGCCTGGTGCTAACAACACCAAGTCAAGGGTTAAGATCTCCCAAAAAAGGGCTCCCTGGGCCAGAAATACTGCCCACGGGCCCCACAGAAGCATAACAGTATATGTTTGTCCTACAGCAAAGACCCCCATGTCACTTAGTTAAACCAACGTTTCCCAAACTTAGCCATCCTCAGACCCACATTTTTGTAGAACTCTAATAACACCTCAAAGACACAGGTTCCATGGGAACACAGTTTGGAAAACAGAGTTGACCAGCCACTAGCTATGACAGTGTGAGGCTGCTGAGCTTTCAGGGCAGTGGGCCTCAATCCGGAGGCACTTGATCAAAGATGCAGAGTCCTGGGACCCACCTACAGGGATTCCCTGGATTCATTCATACAGCTAGTGTGGACTGAGCACCCAGCACATGGCAGGCCCTGGTCCAGACACCGAGGCAAGAGCAGGGTTTTTCCACCTCAGCACTGTTGACATTTTGGGCCAGGTAATTCTCAACAGAGTTGGGGGGTGGGGTTAGGTAGAGGGAAGCAGATCTTCCCAGTTGAGAACCCTTGGTCTAAAGCAGCTAACAGAGCAAAGCCCTGTCACCAAGGAGCTCACCTTGTGGGAGACACACAAAACAGCAGGGCCAGCGATGAGCACAGGTAGGGTGGAGAAGGCAAGGGGAGGTTGGGGGAGCAGCCTGGGAAGCCTCATTGGAAGAGGAACTCTGAGCAAAAATCTGAAGGATAATGGATCTGGGCTGGGGCCTGGGAATCTGCATTTTAACAAGCCTCCCAAGGGTCTGGGTCAGGGGCCACACTTACAGAAATATGGGACTCTAGCAAGAAACCCAGATGAAGGAAAGCCAGGACTTAGGGAAGGCAAGAGGGGCCCTGACTGAGGGGATGTGGCCACAGCCAAGGCAGCAACTCTGGGGGTGGTGACTGGCCCATCCTCAGGACCAGAGGCCCTGTGTGGGAATGTGCACTGCCCTCCCCCTCCCAGCTCTGACACTTCATGCTTCCTCAGTTTCCAGGCCAGGACTTAGACTGTGATCCTATGTGACCTTGGGCAAGTGAATGGACACCTGTGCCAAGGGAGACATCACCTTTGGAAGGTTGTCTACAGGTGAAGTTGGTAGACAACACCTGACACATGGTCAGCAGTTAGGGACCACTGGGCATCACTGTTATCAGCAGTGGTTCTGTGCTTGCCTTCCTCACAGTGAGGGGGGTTTCCTGGGATACAGGACACTCTCAGGCAAGCGGGACAGTGGTTGCCCTAGCAGAGAAGGTCCTCTTCTGTCCCAGTCTCCTCCTCCCCCCAGGGCACAAGCAGCTGAGGGGAAGCAAGCCCAGGGGATGCCCTCGAGCACTGGGCCAGTCTGGCTGGGTGGCAGCCCCACCACTGGGGCAGCAGCAGCTTGGTTGCTTTCTCTGGGCCTGGGCAGAAACCCAAGGGGGTGGTTGCTCCGTCAGCCCAGGTCAAGCCTCACCTGATGGCGATAAGTGCGTGGGCAGCCTTGCTGCGGATGTTCTGGTTGGTGCTGAGCAGCTTCTGCTTTAGGAAGGGCACCGCATGGCTGCTCAGTGCTTCAGTGGCATCCTCCTGCAGGCAGGGGGCCAGTGTGTCCAGAATGAGCTCCTGTATATTCTCCTCCTCCCTCTGCAGCTTCCACACCAGCGAGGGGATCAGGCTGTTGTTTACAATGCCCTGGGCCCCTGCAGGAACGGAAAGGCACTGAGGGCAGGCTGGCCATCCCCCCACCCTGCTGGTTGGCCTGCAGGGGGAAGGGAGGGTCCTGCAGAGCCTGTGGGTGCATTTGACAAGAGCCTGGCAGCCAGCAGGAGGCAGCGAGTGACAGCCATTCAGGAGCTAGGGTAGGGGCTGAGAGATTAGGACCCAAAAAGTGCCAGCCTTCAGTCGCCTATGCCTCAGGGGGCATCAGACATGAGTAGTTAGTGCACAGCAGCCTGAGAAGCAGCAGCCTGCCCCACCCTCCTGCCAAGAGAGCCCAGCAGCCCTCCCCCGCAGGGCCCAGGCACATGAGAAGACCCTCCTGTCTTCCCTACTCTGCCCCAGAGTGGTGGGGAGCTAGTCAAGCCCCCTCTTACTACCCAAAACATTTCAAAGCTCCTGGAGACCCCAGACTGGTCTGATTGGCCATGGAAGAAAGCTTGGAGTCAAGTCTGAGGCAGAAGACCTAGAATGCAAGCCCAATGTCTTATACACCAAAAAGAGCTGTCCCCCCAACTAAAGGTGACAGGAATCCATAGGCTCTGGCCAAGGGGTCTTGATGGACCTGTGGCCCTGCAGAAAGGAAGGGGGCGTCCACATCACACAGCTGGGGTGCAGGTACTGGGAAAAGCACAATGAGGCAAGACTCCCCCATAGACCGGTCCCACCTCGCTCCTTCCAGCTCCCTCCCACCCCTGCCTCCTGGGGAATGTCTGTGTGTGGCTGCCTGGAGAAGAACTCAGAATCCAGCACCAGCAGCATCCTAAGGGACCCGGGATGACACGCGAAGCAGCCACCCAAATCGAGCACAGGGAAAGGGAGCAAAGCGCCTGGGGAGGGCGGCTCTTACCCATGGCCCACGGGGCATGGGCCCTTCTGTCATCACTTCTGTCATTACTGCCCTGCAGCCGGCCCTCTCCCGGCCTCCCCAGCAGCCCACGCTGCCCACTGCGAAGCCATCTATAGCCCCCAGGGAGGTGGCCACCAGCAAACTGTCTCTTCTGCCCTCCCCAGCTAAACCCTCTAATTTACTCTATAGAGACAAATAAACAGGTTAATTAGCCTAAAGGTCTCTGAGTGCCAATTAGCACCAGGGATTTCCTCTTTGAAGACATCACCCCAGCCTTCCTCCCTCACTCCCTGAGGACATTAAATGGCAGGTGCCCAGGGTGAATGGGGTGGAGAGGCAGGGCAGGCCACTCAGCAGCTCTTACTGCACGGCCCCCCCGCATGCCACCTGGTGTCCAGTGGCTCCCAGTGCCCCTCGCCAGCTTCTCACTGGGGTATCGGGGTGGAGCAGCTAGCTCTATCATTTGTTCTCAGGGCACTCTTGACACAGGAAAAGCAGTTTCCTGTTGCCTCAACTGTATTGGGCTTTTTAAGATTTAGTACATATGGATTTCAAATAAAGCCTGGGTTTGACTCTTAAAGCCTAGGTTTGACTCCTGTCCCAGCTATGTGACCTTGGACAAGTTACTTAACTTCTCTGAGCTTGGTTTCCTCATCACTGAAATGAGCCCACCTGGCTGGGGGCTGTACAATACCAGTGGAGTCATGGGTAGGAACATGTTCCATGTTCTACAGATTTCCAAATCCATGTAAGGGACTGTCACTATGTGCCCAGAACATCTGGGTCTAGGGCAGCTAGAGTCTGAATTCCACCAACACTGAGTCCTGGCTACGAGCAAGGGCCTGCCGGGGGAGTGGGGAGAAGTAGGATACAAAGACAAAACCTACACACTCCAAGCCCTGCAGAGCACCTGTCAGTGGACCTCCAGCCTGCCTCTCCTTGTGGCCTGAACCTCTCTCTCCCTCACAACTCCCCTTTGGCCAGGCGAACACCTGGCCTCCGGCTCCTGCTCTGCTCCCTGCTCAGGCACTGGCTACCTGCTCCCATGGGTCCCACTCAGCCATGACCTAGACCTCCCCTCCCCAGGTCACAGTGGGGAGGTGACAACTTGACCTTCCAAGGATTTTGCTGGCAGATGGAGGGACAAGGTTCCAGGCTAGGGAACTCCAGAGCAAAAGCCTGGGGTTGGGAAAGTTGTGAACCGTCAAATAGGGGCTTGATTGTGGCCTCACTTGCACCTGGATCTGAGCTTCCCAGGCAATCCCAGGGACGGGTGTCACTGCTGGAGCTGCTGGGAGCTGCTGCCTGAGTTGGAACAGGCATAGGCTGGGGGAAGGACAGAGGGAAGGAGTTGAGGTCAGAAAAGTCAGAATACTAGAAGTGATCACCCTCCAGTATGTGAGGAAACCATGCCCAGAGAGGCAACTCAAATGCCCGAGATCACACAGCAGACGGGGGCAAAGCCAGCATCCTCAGCTCCTCAGGTTTTGTTTCTCAAGCATTTGTCTTGTAGCCTCTGCTCCTAGAAATGCTCAAAACTAGGACCTGGGTTCGTTTTGAGACAGAGGGAGAAGATTAAAAATAAAACGCGTGCCGGGTGCGCCTTTCTGCTCGTTCACTTTGCTTCTTTTTAGCTAAAAGGAGAGTCGCGGGCCTGGCTATTTATAACTAACCCAGATCTGTGATGGCTTGTTCAAGTGGGAGTGGGGCACACAGACCCCAAGGAAACAAACTGGAGACACCCACCCAGCTGGGCCATAGCCTGAAGGTCACTGAAGGCTGGAGGGCAGGATGGGTGGGACACAGAGAAGACCCAGCCAAGACGGGGTGGCATCTGCACAGGCCAGGCCCTGGGCTGTCAGTGGTCCAGAGACAAGCCAGACACCAGCACCACCACCTCCCTCAGGAAGTGGGAAGATGATGAGTGGAGGAGTCGGCCAGGGACAGGTCGTTATAGAACAGGTTGACACCCGCATAAAGGAAGAATTCCAGGGTCCTAGGGGCTTGGGAAGTGCAGAAAGAGAGGTAGCGGGGCTGCTGCGCCTCGTAGAGGTGGAGGAGAGTCCAGACTGTCAGAGGGACAAAGACTTCCTGGGGGAGGGACCCCAATCTGGCCTGGCTGGTGTCTAGGGGCCAGGAAGGGTTCGGTGGTTGATAAGCCAGAAAGATCCACTCGGATTGAAGGGTCACAGACGCCCATGGCATATAGCCACCTGCGGTTGAGGTTTGGTCATTTCCTGAGGGAGGGCTTAACACCATCTCAAGGGGCCACCCCTCAGCCAGCTGTCCCTGATGAGTTGGGGAGGTGCCAGGTGGGCTCAGTCCCCAGAGCCCCCTTCCTCTCTCTATTGCAGAGCCCCGGCTGTTGTCTCCGAGTCCTGTTCTCCTGGCCAGTGAGGACTCAGGACAGAGGGCTGGCCCAGGTTCTGGCCCCAGCCCCATCCCCCCCCCCACCCTAAGGACTGCACATCCACACCTGGCACCCTGGGCTCACCGTGCCTCACTGTGACCCACCAGTCCAGCATTAGCTTTGTGTGGCCCCATGCCCTGAACTCCTTACACACTGATGTCTACCTGTGCTGGCCTTTGCTCACGGGGATCCTTCTCTGTTCTCAGCATACTCCACCTCCCAGTATCACGACACAGCTAACTGCTTCTTCCTTCTGGAGACACTCTCTTCCCACGGCTCTAGGACCCTCCACTCCCTGGTTCCTGGCAGCCTCTCCAACTGCTCCTCTATCTTTTGGGCAAGTGCCATCCCTTCCTCTAGTGCTTCTCTCACAACAGCTCCCTCCTTGGTCCTCGCCCACTGCCCACTTCCCTTCTCCCTGGGCCAGCATGCCCAGCCCCATCACCCTCTCCTGACACATTGTCTCCCTGTAATCCCACGGCTGCAGCAGGCCCTGCGCTGAACTTGGACTCATGGACTGATTTCTCTGCTCTTTCTTATTTTCTCTGGACTGACTAGTTGATATTGTTTGATTATGCCCAGTAGGACAACTCACATTGTCTAAGGGGTATGCCTACTATGCATAAATATGAAACAAAAATTTGCCATTTCCTCAAATTTAAAAGGCTAATCTTAAAATTCTCCGCTAGTTCTTAGGCCAAGACCTCCAATCCTAATCAAGGGCACCAGCCTGGCACGACTGTTCCCAGTATCCTTGCACGCTCTCTGGCTCCAGCTACACTAGTCTTTTCTGGGTTCTTCCCAGGCCTCATGCTCCTTCAGGCCCAGGGCCCTCCACACCTTGGAACTCACTTCTCTTCCACCCACACCTCTGGCCGCTTCCGCTCCTGTGGCAGCCTCAGCAGCCCAAACATCTCTTCCTTTAGGAAGCTGGCAGAGTGCCCAGTGCTCCCCCTGCCAGATGCACCCAGAGCCCCAGCAGGTCTGCTCCGAGAGCCTCACACAACTGTAATGGTGGATTATTGTTCTGCTTTCTGCCCCTGCCCTGCACCAGAGGGTCTACCAGGAAGGGGCCAAGTCTAAATCCTAGAACTATGCCCAGCAGGGAGGAGGCAGGTGGTAGATGATTGCTGTATGAATACACTCACTAGTTTGATACCAGGTGAGATGCCCACCTCACTTTGAGTTGGTCCCCAGCATCAGGTCAGGGAGGTGGCAGCCACCCCCAAGGTACACCTCCAAGGTCTGGCTTCTACTCTCAAGCCTGGACTGCTGTAGAGTCATCCCACTCCTCCATCTGGGTTTGCCCCTGCAAACAGCTCAACCTTGGTCCTGTGGTAGAAACTGCCTCTGCCCATCTCTGAATATGTGCCAACATACATTTCCTATATACACTAACCCTCAAAATTACCCTCTGAGGGAAGACTATTAGTGACCCCTTTTGACAGAAGAGGAAACAGGCTCAGCCTGGTAGCACAGCTACTGGTCTCTGTGCAGTCCTCCTGGGCAGAGGCCTGCCTGATGCAGACTGGTGGCATGAGGGGCATGCACACAGAGTAGCCCCTCAACTGTCAGCCAAATTCTTTTCATCCTCATTGGCCACCTCCAGTGAGCACTGCGCCAGGTCTGTTTGCCTCAGCAATGCCCATAACCAATATCTGTCCTGACCCTGACAGTTTAGGCAGCATCTTCACAGGTGGGCTGCAACCCTGGGGTATGTAGTGCAATGGTCTCCATTCCACAGCAAAGGAAACATTCCTAAGGAGTTCCTAGGATGTCATTTAGATGCCACAGCGTCCAGCTGGCAGAGCCAGACCCACACCCCTGCCTTCCAACCACAAACCTAGGCAGGGGCCACCACCCCATCGACCTCTGCTGCCGGTCAATTCCGGTGCTTCTGCTCAAGGAATGGGTGATCCACTTAACTTGACCACGAAGGTGTAAAGTGATAAAGTAGGTGTTGGCTGGAAGTGCGTCTGCATTTTACTAGAGATGCTCTAGGATGCACAAAGCTTCAGGTTACAATGATGGAAAAGGCAGAGACCAGCATTATGTCTTGGCCCTCCAGCCTGAGTTCTTTAAGAATAAAAGTGAGGGGCTCCCCCTAAAACTTAAAGCAGAATTTCACAGCCCGTCCTCACGCTCGTCTTGCCGAAGGTCTGATGCCTTCTATGAGCTTCCCAAAGGCGCCAAAGGAGCCTGGCCTTAACTGAGCTGACTCCCTCCTGCTTCTCTGGGCTGGGGGACAATTTCTGGGTCCTTCTCCCTCTCCTCCCTTGCATGGTAACCTCTCCGTGGGCCAGGATTGCCAGGGACTCCTAAAAGCCCCTACACACTGGGGCGCGGGGAGACAGTAGAGAAGCCACCTCCTATCGCTGCCCACCGGTGTAAACCTCTAGGGTTTCTATAGGCCTTTCACATGTTCTAGCGAACTGTCGCGACCATCCAGGGAAACAGGTGCCATTAGCTCTACTTTGTAAACAGAAGGGGTAAGAGAGGTCAGTCGGTTGGGCAAGGTCGCAGAGCCCAGAAGGGGCCTAGCTGGGTTCGAATCCGGATCGGGAGGAGACGAGCGCGGGTCCGGCCGTGGTGGAGGGGGCGGGACCATCCGCCGCTGACTCCTGCTGGGTGGGCGCCCGGGCCTAGGCGCAGCGCAGTCGCGGGAACGGCGGCACGGACGGCGCGTGCGGGACTGCGGCGCGCGCGGAGCCACGGCCCCGCCTCTGTTCGTCATCACTGGGCCACTGTCGCGTCCGTCAGCCTCGCGTGCCCAATAGGCGGCGAGCTGGCGTTCTTGGAGGGGCAGCGGCGCCCAGCGCGTGGTGCCCAGCGGGCGCGCGGCACCCCCCGCCAGCGGTTGGCCTGGCAACGGGCTGCTCTCGCGGCTCCGCCCCCTGCCGGCGGCGGCGCGGCGCGGGGCGGGCGGACCCGCGGGCGGGCGGCGGGCGGCGCGGGAGGGCGGGCGGAGGGAGCCAGGCCGGCCGGAGCGTGTGCGCCGCCCGCGGTCCGGTCACGTCCCCGCGCGGGCGCCGCCGCCCGCGTCGTGCGGAACGAGGGCGCCGCGGCCTCGCGCTCGCCGCCCCGCCCGGAGCAGCTTGGCAGATGCACGGTGCCGCGGCCCGGAGGTGAGTGAGAGAACCCGTGGCCGGGGCACGCGCGCCTGAGCCTCGGGGGTCGGGGGCGCGGTCCGGGCGTCCACCCCACCAGTTACCCCGGCCGGGCCTTTGTGCTCGGAATTCGCCCGGGCGGCCGTCGCCCGAGCGCAGCGTCAGTGATGCCCGGCCGGGGTGGGGGCAGCGAGGGCGGGGGTGCCTGCGAGGTGGGCAGAGGTGGGCGAGGGCCCGGCAGGTGCCGGGAAGGGAGGCACCGCCGAGCCCGCGGAAGGGGATAGCTGCGGGCCCGGGAGTGCGGGAAAGGGGCGCCGGGGATGCCGCGCGGGGCCGCCGGGGGCCGCCGGGCGCCACCGAGCAGCCGCTGGTGCGGAACCCGAGCCGAGCGACCTGCGGCAGCGGCGTTGAGGCGGGGTCTCTCTCGGGGGAACGGAGAGGGGGCGACCCCGGGCGTCCGGAGCGCCGACGCCTGGCCTTAGTTGAAACGGAGGAGACGGCCCCGGAGGCCTGGGCCCGGGGACAGACGACTCCCAGTTCCCGGTCATTGCTTTTGCAGCGAGCAGGTTCTTTGGAGGCATTTAGAGCAAGAGAAGAGTATCGACCCCCTGCGATTGTAATATGTTCCCTGCTCGATGTTTTTTTCCCTTAAAAGGCGGTGGGGGGTGTTGGGGGGGAGGGGTGTGAGGGCCTTAGGGCTGGGGCTCGGCATCCTGCGGGCGATCCGAGGGGGCTCTGCCTTTCGGGCGGTGCTGAGCCTTTCTGGAGGATGATGGCAGGGATCCGCCTAGGCCAAGAATTGGGTCTCCTGTTACAGAGAAAAGAGGATGGGAAGGCGGTGCCAGGCGAGACCAGGGTTCCCTGGAGTCTGTGTCGCTGGGTGGAGAGATTTGCCTGGTACGATGTCTGCCTGGCTTGGGGAGACAGCTGAGCTCCTGACCAGCTCCTTCTGCCCAAGTGATTTCTCTGTCTTGGGGATCGAGTCCCGCTGCCCTTGCCCCAGTCTGGGGGAGGCTCCTTGGCCAAATTCAATTAAGCAAATATTTACTGAGCACTTGCTCCCCCAGGGCCTGACGCTGGGGTAGACTGGGTGGGAGTGAACTGGGCCTGCCCTCCCAGGACTGACTCACCACCCCAGAGGGGAGAAACGTCTCTGCTCAGATAACCCAGCCCAAGTGTGAGTGCGGGGGGCCTCTGAAGGGACCTCAGAGAGGTGCCCCGGGCTCAAATTAGACAGTCCTGTGGGTAGCATGGCATTTGAACTGGAGCTTGAAGGACATGGGAACAGTTAGGGTGGGCGTTGCAGGCAGAGGGTAGAGGATGGAGGTACAGTGAGGCACTTAGGCAGTTGGGTGGTGGGAGCAGGGGTGTGCTTGGGAAGGAGTAGGAGGTATGGCAGGAAAGGCAGGTAAGGGCTGCAGGGGGTGCTGAGGGAGCTGGGGAAGTTGAACGACCCCTTGCTTGTTAGGTGTGGCGACCTCCTTGTCTGTAAAAGGGGAGTGGTTCTGTGATCCTTTGAGCTGGAGTGGGCATGGGGAGGAGCTTTAAAGACCAGGGAGGGCTCCTTGCAGCGTGGGGCTGCCTCTCCAGGCACTTTGTCCCTTAGGCAGGGCCAGGGCACTGGGTAACCAACCACCTGGCCCCCTTTTTAGCTGCCTGGCATGGAGCTGCCTGTTTCTGGGACAGTGCTTAGCTGGTGACTCTGTGCCTTTGGGCCATGGATGTTTGAGAGCAGTAACCATGGAGGCCTGGGAGTGTCCATCTAGGGGCAGATGGGGGCTGCAGAGGGCCCGACCATGCCTAGATGAAGTGGTGTGCCTTCAGCGTGCCTCATTCTCCAGGGATGACAGACACTGGCATGTGGTTTAAAGTTCTTCCTGTGTGTTCTTCTAACAGACACTGAATTTCTGAGACAGAAGGTGAATAAGACATGGTTCTTTCCCCTCAGAAGGCCAGTGTCACCTTCTGCTCTAGATCTGCTCATTCGCTCCTGGGGCTGTTTGTTACTCATCTTTGTAGTCCTTCCCCCACCCCCCACCCCCACACACAGTGGGCTTTGGCTGAGGCCAGATTGCTGCAGCAAGAACAGGGCCTGCCTGCCCTCACGGGGTGTGCGGTCTGTGCCAAGCGGAATGGAGCTGCTTCACTCTGTGCCTTTTGCATTGCCCTGCCATGGGACTCTGGGTTTGGGACACGGAATGGAGTCCTCCCTCTGTCCCCAGCCTCTTAGCCCTTCTGTTTCCTGGAGTCCTACGAGGAAAAGTGCCTCTGTCTGGACCTCAGGAGCTTCTGGGGCAATTTCAGGGACTTCCGCATAAGTGGACAGACTTAACAAGGCTGCCCAGGGCCCTGCAGAGAGGCCGGTGGGACAGAGGACCTCCCTTCAGAAGAAATGCCGAATAGTGGGAAGGCTGGCCTTGAACTCAGGGTGTGGCCTCCACCTAGCCACTTCGTTGTCTCGTGTAAACACGGATGACACTGTGTGCCGCTTCCTCCCCTGGAGGCAAGGACAGGGTAGCCCTGTGCTGGCCAAACTGGCCTCAGAAGACTAAAGATGTGCAGCTGTGGGTGTTCTCGCTGCCGCTGACCTTGGCAGGCCCATGGGAAGTCTGGAGGAGGCAGATTAGCATGCTGCTCTCCTGAAGCACCCAGGAAGGAAACCTGGGGTAACTGGGCCTCCAGGGGTGGCCTACAAGCACTGTGCTTGTTGGAAGGAGCATGAATGGAAATGGACAGGCCTTGGGGCAGACACCAAGGGTCAGCACCAGGCAGGAGCCCTAAATGGAGGCCACACCGCAGCTTGTGCAGACTGGGGAGGGGCCTGGGGACACCCAGACTTGTGCCCCTGAACTCCAGTCTAGGCATCAGAAGACCTGGGGTCAGGCCTGGCCCTACCACCCCCTCGTCCAGCCCTATCCTGAGCCTCCTTGTCCTCCCCTGTAAACAGAGCTAAGAGTGCCTGCCCAGTCCCTGCACCAGCCATCCCTGTGTGTGTGTGTCCCTTTCCACGTGTCCACACTGGCAGGGGAGGTGCTTCATAGGAGTAAACCAACAGAGACTAACTCACAGGGACCATCTGACAGATCCTGGAGCACGTGGGAGGAGACATCAGCCTTCCGTATGGAGCCTGAGGAGTGAAACTTCACACAATTCGCTCATTAATTCGTTCAGCTAGTATTTACCAGTGCCTGCCGAGTGCCAGGCGCTGTGCCAGGTACAGGGGTACAGCAGGGACGTGGCCTCCACTCATGGTGCTCACATCAGACTGGCAGTGGCTGACACACATGTAACTGATTACCAGGTAGGATGAGTGTCGTGCCATGGAGAAAACTAAAGCAGAAGGTGGAGGACACCTCTTTGGGAGTATTGGTGCAGTTCCGTGGAGAAGCAATGGGCGAGTCATGTGGCTGGCCAGGGGAGGGCACCCAGGAGAGGGACACCAGGTGCAAAGGCACTGAGCAGACACAGGCCAGCTGCTAGGGGCCCCCCAGAAGGCCAGGTGGCTAGAACCTGGTAGGGGGTCATGCAGGGCCCCACAGGCCCCCATGAGGCATGGGAAGACTGGAGCAGAGGAGAGACTTGATGACTGAGTGGAGGCAAGACCCAGAGACCAGTAGGAGTAGCAGGTCAGATCTGCTAATGGAGAAGAGGCAAGGACAGCTGTGGGTTTTTGGTCTGAGCCAGTGGAAAGATAGACCTGGCCCTGGCTGAGAAGAAAGACTGGAAAAACTCATCTGTGAAAGGCAGGGAATCGGGAGTTGGGTTTGACACCCTGGTAGGCTTCGGCACATGTGGTGGCAAGAGGGGAGAGTGAGGCTGGAGAGCAGCAACCTGGAGTCCTCAGTACCAAGGAGTGCCAGAAGTTGGGGACCAGACAAGCTCACTTGGGAATCGAGGGTAGGTGGGACCAGAAGAGGAGGACTGGGCCTCAGGACCTCTACTGCTCGGAGCATGAGTTGAGAAGGAGCCGCCAGAAAAGGAGACTGAGGAGGATTGGGATGCGAGTGAGGTGGGAGTACGATCCAATCTGATGGCACCTCAGGAGGCCAGAGAAGGCGTTCCAGGAGGGTGGGGCCCCTGCACCAAATGCCGCAGCGGGCAGGGGGCGCCTAGGGACTAAGCAACATGGGCAGGAGTGGCTACATAATTGGTGTGCCCCTTGTTAAAGAATTATTAAGCATTTTGAAACAGTGAGGGCAGAGCATTCAATATGTGAGACTGCCCAGGTGTGTGCCTATGACACCGGCCTGGTCTTGGGGGCTGCGAGGACAGTGCTGGGGCTGTGGTAGCCCAGCGAAGAAGGAAGGCCTGAGGCCATGGGCCCACCCACCGCCCTCTGTCCACTCCATTTCTCTTCCCTTTTCTGAACAGGCAGGTGGGCTATGTTCACCCCTGGGGTCACTCAGACCCAGCCTGTGAGCCTCACTGAAGCCTCCCGACACAGGGAGCCCAAAGGCCCACACTGAGTGAAGAATTGCCTGCTGCGAATTGTGGCTTCTTCCCCCTGCCTCTGGACCCCCAGCAGCCACCGGCCCCTCAGGCAGGAGGCAGCAGGAAACACATCTCCAGGGGTCACAGGCCCTGGGCGAGCATGGCCCACAGCTTCACACAACAGTAGCTTCCTTGAGTTTGTCTCTTTTCCAAAGGAACCTGCTATATCACAGAGTTTTGAGTTATTTGCTTCTAAATTAAGGTATAATTCTCTTTTAGAGATGTCCCTGGAGAATCCATCAAAAAGTGCTAAGAAGCGATGCTGTTAAAAGCCACAGTACAGGGAGTGGCCTTACAAACAGTGTCAAGCCCAGTGCTCCTAGCAGCCTCCTACAAGAAACACACCCATCCCCAAGGGCTCAGCCAGGCCACTGGTGGCCGTGCAGGCAGTGGTCAGAGCAAACCTTCCAGGAGAACCCCACCCCATTGAGCGGCCCTCCCCTGGCCCCTGGGATGGAGAGCTGCCAGGATGGGGTTCCCTGGATGGGGCCTGGCCTGAGCCCTCCTGACCCATCAGTGAGGCCTGTCACTGTAAGTGATGGAGGTCAATGTCCTCCAAGGTGTTGGAGGGGAGGAGCATGGACCCAATGTACATGGCATTTGCAAGTAGGGCACTCGGAATCTGCTCTGGATTACTCGGCCAGTACCTTCCAGGGGGCTGAAGCTCACCTTATCCTCCCCACAGCCAGTGCCACTGAGAAGGGGCCTGTTTTCACCGCAGTTTTACAGGTGAAGAGACTGAGACCTGGAGAAGTGGATTGGCTTTCTCCAGTGACTCAGTGGGTCCAGGTCCAGGCTGCCACCAAGTCTACTTGCTGGGCCCCAGGGAGGGTGTCTAGAAACCTGAGGGCTTGTTTCTCAGCAGTGTGGGGCAGCCCAGCTCCCTCCCCCTGGTTCGTCACAGGAAGCATGGTCGAGGAGGACCAGGTGGGCCTGCTGTGCTGGATGCTCGCATTGCGGCTGGTGGCAGCTCCTGGCTCTGGCCCCTGCTCTGGGCTGGGGTGGTGGCTGTAGCAAGCCTCTGTCCTTTTCCATCCAGCCTTTGCCATTCTCAGTGCACACCCCTGGGAGAGGCAGTATGGGTGTGCTGGGTTCAGCTCCTGAAGCTGTGTGCCCTCAGGCCAATGCTTCACCTCTTTGGGCCTCAGTTTCCTTTTCTCTAAAGTGGGGCTAAAGTTGGTTGGCTGTGAGGTCCCTTCTGCACTAACACTAGGGTTCCTTCCCAACTGGGGACTGAGGGCTCACTGCTGGGGTCAAACCCACAGTGGAGATGGCATGGAAGCATGGCCATCTTTGCACTTCCCTAGGAAGCCCTAAAATTGCTTCCCTTTGGCTGCTCAGTCACTTGTCTTTGTGTGTCGGTGCTGAAGGCTGAATTTCTCTGGAGTGACCGGCTGGTCCTTGCAGCTGCTCTTTCTTCTCGCTCACACTTCTCAGCAGGACCACACACAGAAAGGGTCTCCAGATCTTCTAACTGCGTGTTCCCCGAAGCCTGTCTAAGCCCTCTGCTAGAACTGCCTCATGTCCCCCACCCCATGTTTCCTGTGCCCCTTCCTGCCACTGTTTTTCCACTTAGCTCTCCCACAGTATAGCCAACTCCCTATCTTATTTATTTTCATGCTTGTTTACCATCTTGCTTCTGGATCTGAGTGTAAGCACTGTGAGGGCAAGGACTTTGCTGTGTTCATCTCTGAGAATCAAAGGTGGGCCCTGGGGGCACTGAGGAAGTCGCTGGCGAGGGGGAATGAGTACTGGCCACTGGTCGGGCCTACATTGATACCGTTGAACCCTGTTCGTGCAGGGGGCTGGGCTTCATGCTTTCCACATTGGGGATCTGCTGCTCCAGCTTGATGCTTGACTCTTAAAAGGTTGTGCTTTTGGGTCCCAAGAGATGTGTCTTTGGGCCTTAGGTTTGGCCACCAAAACACACACCACCCACAGGTGGACACCATTGGCTGGGCCCTGTCAGGCCTGGCTGTGATTTGCTCCTGAGCCAGAGGCAGGTGGACTGTCTGGCTTCGCACACTGAATCAGACGCCTCGGGCTGACACCCATCCCCTCAGTAATGTGACGCAGGGGGAGTCCCATAGTCATGATATGCAGAGGTGTGTCTGTGGGAAACTTTCCTAAGAGGGTGAGCCAAGATCCTGATGGTAGTAAAGGAACATGGTGATGGCTGAGTGACCTTTCCAGATGGCCCCTGTGCCCCAAGATCAGGGAGCAGCCTCACAGGTCAGCACAGGGGAAGGCACGAGGCTTGGGTTGAAGTCCCAGCTCTGCCTGTAGTGGTGACCCTGGTAAATCGTTTTCAATCTCTGGACCTCAGTTTCTTCGTCTTTAAATTGGAAGCTCTGGGCTAGGTCAAGGGTGCAGGTAGTTTTCATTTCTGTGCCAACTCTGGAGTGGCTGTGTTGCAGCCCAGAGGGAAAGCAGTCATGGTTGATTAGTGATGTCTGCAGCGGGTATGGGAAGCAGGATTTAGGTGTGCCTGCTTGTCAGGGATTGGCCAACTCCATCAGCATGCTCTTCCTCTTTTTTTTTTTTTTTTTTTTTTTTTTTTAGATGACCAGTAAGGGTATCTTAATCCTTGACTTGGTGTTGTCAGCACCACGCTCAGCCAGTGAGCTAACCAGCCATCCCTATATAGGATCCGAATCCGCGGCCTTGGTGTTATCAGCACCACACTCTCCCAAGTGAGCCACGGGCCAGCCCCAGCATGCCCTTCCTCTTGCCTAGCAGTTTCCACTCATCCCCATCTCTCCTTTCCTGTCCCTTCCTTAGGGACACCAACCCTGACCCCTTATTAGTTGAAGACTCGCCTTCCTCTTCTGCACTTCCGCCGCAGGAACCCCAAGTCTAATGAGCATTTCCCTCTCGGCTGATGCCTCACTCCCTGCACTGGCCCCAGGGCCCAGCCCCTCGCCTGGTGCATGGCAGCCTCTCTCTGTACAATGAACGAGTGAGTGAACGAATAAGCAGGTGAATGAGTGAGGCAGAGACTCAACCACTCAGCAAGGCCAGGGGCCTCCTCCTGAGTATAAACTGCTGAGTCCTGTTTGGACGTGGAGACCCAAGAAGCCTGCCTGGAATTGGGAGAGCAGATGACAACAGAAACAAGGTACTAAACGGTGTGGTTCCAGCTCTAGTTGTTGCAGTAGTGGAGACAGCACGGGAGGAGGGGGTCAAGGTGTGTGAGTCCCAGGCTCTGTGTCCTGTGCAGGGGACCACTTGTCCTGTCTGACCTCAACCATGGAGTGGCTCACCAGGCTTCATCAGGGGTGAAGATGGGAAAACTCTCTGAGCTGCTGAGTGAGAGAGGCCCTTGAAGACGCTCTTTGACCAAGGGTTGGAGAACTTGACACCTACAGCCTTCACCCTGTTTCCAGGAGGCTCTGGACCCCCCATGAGAGGGGCCCCTTGACCTGGGATGGGGGTGCCCTAGCCCTCCTCCACCTGGTCTCCATGCTGGGGTGGCTGTTGGTGGGGCAGGGTGGAGTGGAGGTGGCCCTGCCAGGGAAGGAGCAGTCTCATCACGAGGATGGGGGCTTCATGCTGACTGAGGGCCTGACCCTCATGCTTCCCCTCCCTCTGCCCAGCTCTGCATGGCATGTCCTTTCTAGCCTTAATTGCCTCAGCTATGTGGCCTCAGGGTGCCACCTCTTGCTGCTTATAGCCCAGTGGAATGGCTACCAGGACCCCCTGCCAGCCAGCCTGTCACCCAGCCGCCACTGGTGAATATGGGTACAGTGGCCTGTCCCTGAGCTGGGCTTTCCTCCAATGTAGACACCCCCTCACCCACTCCATTACCTCTGATATGCTGTGCAAACATATTTCTCGATAAAATGCCGGGAAGAAAAATAATTAGAGTGTTGCCTCCATTATCCAATTTCTGATTAATCAAACTCTCTTTGTCCTCGGCCAAAATCTGTTCATTTCCCTTAAACACTGGGCCGGTGCCAGGCATCGATTTCCGCTATGATAACACCAGGCACACACGCAAATTCCCACCCCTGCCCCTGCCCCATGGCAGAGACGGCGCACAGGCACTGATGGGGCCTCTCTCGTCCCCCCAGCACCACCCCACCTTCTCCAGGGAGCCTCCCTGCCACATGGGTGCCCCTGTCCCTGCCCTAGCTCTGGAGTTCCTTGGCTGGGCTCAGCCCCCCACTTCGCCTCAGTCTCCGGGTGTGTTAATCGTGTCTCAGTGACTGTCCTAGGGCTTTCCCTCCTGCCCCCAACATCAGTGTGGAGTAGATGGAAGAGGCATGGAAGGTGCGGCCATTGTGGCTGCCGAGGGATGGGGGCAGAAGGACAGTCTGCTGCCCCGGCTCTGGGTGGACCAGAGTTTGGGGAATGTCCCATCACTGGCACAGGAAGAAGGCTGGGGCTGAGCAGGGAGGTTGAGGGGGGGGACCAGGGCTTTTAAGGGAGCTGAGTATGTATAGGGAGGTATATATGTGGGTAGGGGGCACACTTTCAATGGCAGCAACAGAAGCCCAGCCCCAAAGTCTTTCAAGATGAGGGGGCATCCTGGCCCCTGGGCCTAGGGATTCGGTGACAGGGTCCGCCAAGTCTAGGCGTGAGATGGCAGCACATCCACCCATGTCCCTCCAGCGGAAAGCCCAGGGCCTCTCCAAAGGACTTCCCAGAAGTCCGCAGCTGTCCCTTCCCTGCGCTGTGTTGACCCATCCCTCACTCAGTCATTTCTAGGGGCTGGGGGTGATTTATTGGCACCTGCTTAGCGCCAGGTCCTGTTGGCACTGGGATTCATCACTGAACAAACACTCCAACAGCCCCTGCCCCATGGTGTTTACAGTGTATGAGCACAAGGGCCGGGGTGGGGAGTAAATACCTTAAGTGAGGTTAGGAGGGGACACTGCTGCGGTATAAGACATGGAGTGGGAGTTTGGGGGTTCATTTTCAATTGTAAATAGGATGGGCAGGGAGCAGGCCTCCTGAGGGGGACATCTGACCCATTGGATGGAGTGATCTGCTTGGCTCTCTGGACAAAGAGCTTTCCAAGTGGAAGGAACAGCTAGTGCAAAGGCCCCGAGCTGAGAGCCGGTGAGGTATATGCAAGGGTCAGTGCAACAGCAGTGGAGGGAGGAAAGGAGCCCTGGGGGCCTGGAAGGACTTAGACTCTAGCTCTGGACTGAGATGGCCAGTGTGAGGCTTCCAGTACAAGAGAGAGGCTCTCTGCCTTGTTTTTATGAGCATCACCTGGCCGCTGGTGGAGGACAGAGTACAGGGCCTGGGACAGCAAGGAGACCAGCAAGGTCACCACTGCCATCCAGATGAGAGGCTTGGGCTGGGCTGGGCTGGGCAGTGTGGGAAGGTCAACTGAGGGCTCCCCTGAGGCCAGCTGGGCCCAACCCTACCCCAAGGCGCCAGACCCTGTTAGAAGAGAAGTGGGTAGAGAGAAGGCATGCTGGTCCTGTAGTAGACGCTGACCCGTGGCTGGGCATGCAGAGCCCCAGCTCCCCTTTCCTGTCACACTATGGTCTAGCTGCAGTCCGACAGCTCACACCTGCACCTCACTTCTCAAGGACTATATCAAGATGGGGGTCAGGGCTACTGCAGGCTGGGAGACTCCAGGGGTGGCCTGTCACAGATGCAAGAGCCAGTGCCAGCCACCAAGAGTCACCTGCAACAGCTTCCCAGTGCAGGAGCCCCAGGCCACTGGCCCCAGGAGGACCCACAGAGCTTGGCACCATGTACGTTCTTGGGCCCTTCCTCAGACCTTGGGAGGTGGGCCCAGGAATCTGCACTTCTCATAGAGCTCCGCCACCTTGGCACCTCCAGTTCCCCGGCGTGAGCTGGGTTTCAGCACGCACGCAAGTGTGAGTTGAGAAGGCTTGGGAAGCAGGCTGTGGGGCAGGGCAAGGAAGGAAAAGGGCACGGATAGGAGTGCTGCTCACCTTCCAGGGGGAAAGACAGAAGAGGGGCTGGAAGGAGACAGGAGGAATACTGGGAAAGAGCTGGTCATTGGTCTGGCCCCATAGAGCCACCTGCCAGAGGATCCAGTGGGGGGTGGCGATGGTTATGGGATGCCACATTCAGAGGCAGGGGTCAGGAAATTGCAGGGCTAGAGACCCAGAATGGTGAAATCAGATTCCCCCGCAACCAAGGAGCCTGATTGAAAGTCAGCAATTACGAAACAGGAGCCAAGAGCCTGGGGACACGTTTCACCCTGAGGCATTATTAACCCCTTTGATTTGGCTCTTATTGAAAGCCCCACTTCTTCTCTGCTGTCATTTCCTCCTTCCCTTGGTAGGTGGAACCTTTCTGTTTTTACTTATTTATTTACTCCTGGCCTAGAGGAATATCTAGCCCAATTTCCTCCTGAGTCAGTGTTCCTCAGGTGATGCTATCACCTCTTGTCTGGTCCGCCTTGGTGGCTGTAGGCCAGAAGACTGGACACACGACTGAGGTTGTCTAGAGCCAGGACAGCACAGGCCCACAGGGAAGGGCCCCCCTGGTCATCTTGAGTCCCCTTTAGCAGAAAGACACTGAGAGGCTGAGATGCTGTGAACCGCCCAGCTGTGTCAGAGCCATTGATGGGGTTGGAGCCTGTCTGCAGATAAGGGGGACACTGTGTACACTAACCCTGGTCCTTCTTCCCATCCACTCGGACTGTGGCTTCAAAATAAGCAGGGAGCTTGGAGGAGGCAAAGACAGGGAGGTCTGCTTTTAAGGGGAGACCTGCTGCAGATCTGCAGGTGCCAGGCCTGCCAGGCAGGTTATGGGGGGTGCATGGAAAAGCTGACCCAGTGGTATGGGCCTCAGTGATTTTCGAGTGGCTGCAGAGAACCCGCAGACATGGTAGTCCCCAGGCCTCAAATCAGGACATATGCACATGCGATCATTTTTCAAGTTTGCAGAAGCTGTTGTGATAAGTGAAATGCAAAGTTATTTACAAGCCTTACAGAAATCTTGGTGCACAGAGACCCTTTTTACCTCTGTCATCAGTGCTCGCCGGATTAACCGATGCTTTCCATTCTTACCAGAAAAAACGCCACCTGTGTCCAGAGCAGGCCGAATGCTCCAGGACAATGAGCAACCCTCTGGAACCCCCATGCACTCCTGCCTAAACCCCCGTGTGAATCCATTGTGTTTGTCCCAAGGCTATGTACGCCCACTGTACTACTTATTGTAGTTACGTCCTTGAATATTATATAAACTGATGGAATATGAATATAAAGAGGGTTCCTATCCAAACTAAAGGGGATGCTTTGGAAAACCTCAGTAAAAGCTGTGGTTAGGTTTGTTGTGGGCAGGACAATTATAGGTTTGGGGACCGGAAGTCAGGACAACCTAGGCCTCAGATTCCGGTTACTTTACCACCTCAATTGTGTTGGTGAAACTAAACTGGACGTTGCACAATGTATGCTGTGGTTAAGCAGGAACAGCGACCATACCCCCAGAACTTGAACCTGTGCTCCAAGAAAAGATCTTGGCCCTCTACCAAAGTACATTTGTCTGTTTTACATGAAAATAAAATATTTAAAGTGTGTGTGTATCGTTTCTTATGGCACCCTATTTTTACTCACTTTTCAGTAGACCAACCAGTAGTCCCAAGTTTGATTGCAAATTTTGGTCATGAATGAATATTAGAAATATATACAGGGCCGGCCCTGTGGCGCACTCGGGAGAGTGCGGCGCTTGGGAGCGCAGCTGCGCTCCCGCCACGGGTTTGGATCCTATATAGGAATGGCCGGTGCACTCACTGGCTGAGCACAGTGCAGACGACACCAAGCCAAGGGTTGCGATCCCCTTACCGGTCATGAAAAGAAAAAAAAAAAAAAGAAATATATATAATAATGTTGGAATCTGCAGGTTGGTTTTTTTCATTGTAGTTTTTGGGGTTTTTTTGCATGGGGGGAGGGGTGTCATTCTACTTGAAAAGGTTGTAAACAGTGGGTCTTCAACAGAGACAAGGTGATGAAAGCCAAGGGGAGAAGGGCACTGCTCAGTGACATTGCTGAATTCCCAGGATAGACCAACCTGGGAGCCCCTTCCCCCCGGAATAGGGAGGCAAAGGGTCCTTGGAGCCCTAGACCACTCCAGGGGAGATTCCAGGGGCAACTTGCAAGAAGTGTGAGGTTCTCTGGAACAAGAGGACATGGAGCAAAAGCCCAAAGACCGGGAGATGCTGGTCTCCAGAGCAGGGCCAGGCTGGGCACTCAGCCCAGGGTGTGCTGCAGGCAGTCTGTGTTGTCCACCGCCTCACCTCCTCCTCACCCCCAGAGGCTCCCATCTTATTTCAGCAAGGCGTGAAGTGGTCAAGGTCATGTTCCAGGTGGGGCATGAGCTGGCTGGGATGGGAGCAGGTAGGAGGGCAACAAGGGAGACCAAGCAGGAGGCTCCTGCAGGGAGGGCTGCCGGGGTGGTGGGAGAGTGAGAGAAAGGAGGGGTGGGCAGGAGAAGCTTCAGGATGAGGACTCTTGCCACACACAGAAGGAACTAGAAATCATGCTGAATTTGGAGCCCCCAGGGACTAGCCTGCAGCTTGGGGAGGGGCAGGTGAGATCTGGGAAGTATTTGTGGGAGCAGGAGCAAGAAGGGGTCATGGGAGGCCCAGGGTTTTGGAGAGCAAGGCACAGGCAAAGGGGTCTCAGAGGAACCCAACAGAGCTGGGTCCCAATATCCTGAGGGTTTGAAGGGCTCCAGGAATGGGCCATGGGTCCTGAGCCCACTGTGGCCACTGTGGACTGCAGTATGATCCCTCTACTGCAGGCCCTGCCCTCCACAGGCTCCCGGGAAAGGGTCATGTTAGGTAACGCTCTCAAAAGGGAGTGCTGGGGAAGCTTCTGGGCCCTGTACAAATATTTTTTGTGTGTTCATCCATCTACCCATCCATCTGTTGTGAAAAATCTTTCACGGAGCACCTGCTTCAAAGGAAGCTGAGCGGAGCCATCAAATGAGGGAGGGAGGGGGACAGAGCAGGAGCCCCAACCAACCTGCAGTGGGGACAGCAGGAAAACCGTAGGCGGAGCTCAGAAGAGGTGGCAAGTGTGGTCAGGGAGGGCACCTGCAGGAGGAGCCAGTAGCTCCGGGGCCGGTCTATGAGCATCCCTGCCTCTTCCCAGGTGAGGTCCAGTCCCACTGCCAAGCTGGCGGCACATCACACTTGGTTCAAGGTTGCACGGGGCCAGGTGGTGAGTCCAGACTGAGTTCTCTAGGGCTCAGACGGGGCTTGGTGCTGCAGTGGCTAGAGTCCCTCATTAGAAAGGAGGCTCTCCCCAGCCCTCAAAGGGGGACGCTTTCAGCCAGGCAGTGTGAGAGATGCAGCCAGGAAGGTATGACCAGTGTTCTTGTGGGGTTAACAGGAAGGACAGGGTTGGGGCTGTGCAAGAGTCTTTCCCCAGAGGGCAGTTCCTGAGAGGGTGGTCTGTCCACATTCCATGTCCAGTGTCACTGGCATCAAGGCAAGCAGGGGTTTTTATCTCCTCTGGAAGATGTGGCTTTTGAGTCCAGAAATATGTATTATATCAAAAGCCTAAAACCATCAGGCTCTTCCTGCAGACAGCCTCACTAGGGGGCATGAAGAGGCGCTGGGGGAGCCCAGGTGCAGTGTGCATGGATGTGGGTCTGTCCCCACTCATTCCCTCCCGCACCCCCACCAGCTTGCTCTGAACACCTGCTAAGCAAGTGGCAGGATGCCCGGGCAACTATTCCCTTCACCACCCCAAGGCCCAGCAGGGAGCTGGACAGCGAGCCATTCAGAAAGGACATTTCAGACGGTGCTGTGCTGGGGAGGCAGGGAATATGGGTCCCCAATCTCCCAGACGAGCGTAGATGTGGACGCCAACCCTAGCTCCCTCATGCCAGTGCGTGCTGTCTGGTTTAGTGTGAAACTCTACCAATGCGTGTCGGAGCGATGTGGCATGCTGTCACATGTGATGAGCAAGCGCTTCTCCCCGTGTCCGGCAAAACTGCTGCTCCAGGAGGCTGTGCCAGCCCCAATGTGTCCAGTGTTCCCTCCAGTCCTGACCAAGGACATTCAACCTGTCTCTGCCAGCCACCTGAGCCCAGATGGGGTGCCTCCTCCAGAGCACCCCTGAGCTCTCAGGGGCAGTTCCCAGACTGAATCCCCTCCTCAGAGGAGGGGATAAGGTTCCCCCGGGCTGTGGCTGGGCATGCAGGAATCATACAGAACGTCCATCCACTCTATCTGCAGGGTCAGCTCTGGGAATTACCCGGGCCTCTTGGTGTCCTCAGCGGTTTCTTCTCACTGCTGCTATTTTACATCTTTCACTGAGTCCTCTTCTCCCGGTGCTGCTCCTTATCAGAAATGGCCTGGCTGCCTTACGTGTTCACAGTCTCCCCAGCCGGAATATGAACTCTTTGACGCACAGACTCAGCTTGTTCGCCACTGTGTCTCCCACGCCCAAGCATGGCCACACACACCAGGGCTTGATTCCGAGAGGGCACAGTATTGATCATAGTGGGTTGAGTGAGTGATCAGTTGCCTGTACAGATCTGAGGGTGGAGGGCCTCAGGTCTGGGCACCTGTGCTGGGTTATGTAGGAGGAGCAGGAGAAACGCTCTGCTGAATAGGCAAATGGGGCTGAGCCAGGGAAGGGGTGACTCACTTTCCTGAGATGAGAGATGGCCTCTGGCCTGCAGATGAGGGGTGCAGCATTGACACCAAAGCCTGGGATCCCCTACCCCAGGGTGTCCCAGCACAGAGGGCCTCTGGCCTAGGCTCCCTGTGTACCCATCTGCATCCCCAGGAGGCAGTGGGGACAGAGCAAAGGGCTGCATGGCCACCAGACCATACAAAGTGGCCTGAGGCCATAGCTGTAAACAGCACTCACCCTTCCCGTGAGGAAGGTAATCCTTTTTTGTTTCCCTCTCAACCCTTTTCCTTCAAGGAGAAAATCCCAGTTTGGTGCCGGCATGGCTCTCACACCCTCCAGCAGGTGCTAATCCCTGTTGTTTAGCAAACAGTGAGTGGCCTCACCTGGCCCCTTCTGCAGGCTCCGGTCCCTGGCTAGCAGCAAAAGCAGTTCCTTCATGCTGTTTCATATTTTAGATTACTTCCATCTATGGTGAGTGATTCTGGCTTTCCATTTAAAGTAGGAATATAAAGTTCTTTTAAAAGTACATTTATTTAAGTTAAAAAGGCAAGTCAACTCAAAGAAAAAGTTGAGTAAAAACAGCAGGTGATACGCAGACATGGCCCAGGTTAGGCTGTGGTCTGGCGCTGCTCGGGAGTCGGTGGGCTTGGTGGAAGCTGAGCTCTGTGGACTCCCAGTTGGGCAACGCTGAGGAAGTCACCTCTTCTCTTTAAACCTTGGTTTTTACGTGAATAAGGTTGTGGCCACTTCCCAGGTCTCCTCTTCCATGAGATAACACGTCATGCAAGCACAGCAGGGCCCAGCAGCGGGGGCAGACACAGCAGGATGTAGGTGCAGCTGTCCCTGAGTGTCTTCAGCCATGGACCTCTGGACCCAGGCTCCCTGTGCACCTTTGCCTCCTCCTAGTGGCCCCAGCAGCCGAGAAAGCACAGCCAAGCCATGGCCAGGATGCAAAGCCCTCTCCTGGCCCCACCATGCCCAGCTTCCCTGGGACAGACCTTCCCCAGGGCGCAGCCCGCAGCTGCCCCTGATCAGCCAAAAACACGTGTGGAAATGGCTCCATGAAGAGTCTACTGGGACCCTGGCCTGTGACCAGACGATTAGGGTGATGAGTGCGGGAGGAGACCACCATAGGGCTCCAGCTGGAGAGGAGAAATGTACAGTCGTGAGACCCTTCACACTGGGTAGAGGCTGGGGTAGCAAGGGAGGGAAGTTAGAACGGACAGAACCGGGCAGCACAAAGGACGCCTGGCTCCTCAGAGACCTCAGTGGAGCCACTGCTGCTGAGAAGGCCCCTGCAGGTCCAGGCTGGGCTCTGAGAAAAGCTAATGAAGGGATGTGACTCTCGGACAGGAAAGGAACGGGCAGTATGTCAACTGGAAGCAGAGAACTCGACTCCAATAGCCAGATGTAAAAGGGCAGTGGAAAATGTTCCCTTATTAAGAGGGGAGGAAAACTGATCATCAGTGGTGGGCACAGGCACAGGCTTTTCTGGATCTTCAGTATTTAAAATAGAGCCACAGCAGGAGCTAAAGCAGGGAGGGCGGTCCCAGGGGGCAGGGAGAGGACCCACTCTTTGAAAGAAGATAGAAATACCATGGCTGAGCACAGGCCTGGAAAGTACCTCCTGACCAGCATGTTGGGTGACCCAAGGCCAGCGCAGAGTTGTGTGGAAGCCGCCTGTGTACCCAGGTGTTGGTCCAGGGTACCCCAAAGTCATTTTCTCCTGCCCTTCCCTGCAGACTCTGACAACGTGGGCTGGCTGTGGGGCTGGGGCCTTCCCCACACTGGCCAGCATCCTTGTGTGAGGAACAGCTTGCAGTCAGAGACACTGGATGAGCGCAAAGATCTGCCACTGGGCCAGCCTCCTCCCTCCAACCCCTCCTAGGTCACTACAGAGCGGCCACTGGGTGCCAAGCTGGAGCTGGCAGGTGGACGGGCTGCCACTGCCAGTGCGGAAGGCGTCTGAGCAAACCAGGGCGGGTGCGGGGGGGACAGTGCTGAGTCATAGCCCCACTCGGGTGCTCTGAGCTGCTTTTCCTCCATGGGGGACTCCAGGGCAGGGCGAGGGGCAGGTAGGCGCAGACAGCCCTGGGGGCAACTCTTGTGGGGTGGAAAGGACTTGTTGGTCTGTGATGGGTGCCGTGACTCCTGCTGCCACCTCCAGGCCTGGGACTACAGAACCGCTGATCCCCATGCTGGGACTGGGCACACTCAGGCTGGAGCCTCAGGCTGGGGGGTGTGGTAAGGCAGGGAGTCTTGAGGATTCAGAGGTGTTGTATCTGGGAGAGGACTGAGAGCACAGTGGGGTTGTGGCCTCTCTCTGCCTTGCTGGCCCTGTGGCCTGAGCTGCCTGCCACCTCTTGGAGTCCTATCCCACTCTGTCCCCAGCAGGGCTGGCCATCTGAGTGGTCTTTGCTTGGGCGTCAGACATGACCATACCTCTCCATCCATTCACAGTCTCGTTCAGTTCCATCTCCCCAACAAGCCTAAGCTACCTTCCTGGGGAAGGGTCTGCATGTTGAACCATCAGCCTGTCCCGGCTCACCTTTTCTGGCAGCCCAGGCTCGGTGTGGGGCAGGCTTTTCTGAAGGCAGGCAGCTAGGGCTCTGGAGAGTGAGGGGAAGTGGGGCATGGTGATGAGGGAGCCCGGCCTGTAAGCCGATAAGTCTTCTCACCCTAAAGTTCCCCTGGCTTAGCCTGGCTTGGGCAGCGACACCTTCAGTGACCTTGGCTGTGAGTTGCCTTCTCCCGCCTGAGGAGATAACTCCATTGGCTGGTGTGGAGGAGACCCTGGGCAAAGCATTTCGGGAGAGGTTAGAGGTCTGGGTGGCAGGCTGAGCTGTCGGGCCACAGCTTGACTCTGCCCTGGTGAGTCCAGGCTACCGTGGACATGGGTGTTGCATGGCCCAGGCTCTGTGCCCAGTACAGTCAAGCCTCCAGAGATCGCGCCTGGGGAGAACATTGGCTCCTGGCGTAGAGGGTGTCCAGGATGCAAAGGCCCTAAGAGAGGTGGCGGCACTGTCCTTTCATGATCTTGTGCCCACCCTGTCTCAGGACTGTCACCCAACATCTATTATGTGAACAGCCTTGAGAGGGCCATGTCTAGGGGAAGGCCAGGCTTGCGAGGCAGACAGTGGGGACCAGGGCCAGGGGACCAGGATGCGGGGGGAGGGTCTTGTTAGAGATAGTTTGCGCCTGTGCTGAAGGGCCTTGCCTGAGATCACAGGAAGTGAGCAGCTTCCAGCCGAGGGATCCCTGAGTGGGATTGAATATTGCACCCTGGCAACCTTTGGGTAGGCAAGTCAGAGTGGAAGCTTGTCAAGAGTTATCGGCCAAGAGAAGCTAGTCTCCCAGGACTGCTAGGGAGAAGGCAGGGCATCTGCAGATTGGCCTGAGCTCAGCCTGCACAGGCCCCTTGGCCACTGGCTGCCTACATTGTCAGGCCTGGTGCCTGACCCTATGTCCCACCAAGTCATAAGCGACTCCCTGGTGAATCCGTCATGCTCTGCATGCCTCAAACGCGACACACCTGCTGGGGGCGGGGTTGTGGGGGCTGACTGTTGCTTCACTGATACAGTCCACACATCTGTACTGAGTCCCTGCCATAGGCACAGCATGGGCCTGCACTACGGGGACAGCTGACAGCTCCCCCACACTGCTGCTTCCTCCCAGTGGCCGTGCTCCAAAAGCCACCCCTGCTCCCAGCTTGCTGGCCAGAGCTTGGGGTGCCCTGAACACCTCCTACCCCCACCCATCCGCCACTCCATCATCAGGCACTGTCCTTTGTATAGCCCAGGTGTCTCTCAGAGCCCCTGCTGCATCCACCTCTCCTCAGCCCTCACCCACATTGCTGCCCTCTCCCTGTACATCTGCGTGAAGAAGACCCCCCAATTTCCTGGTCAAGCCTTAGCCGAGCAGCCAGAGTGATGCTGGTCACACTTAGGGCAGGTCACAGCATTCCTTGCCCAAACCCTAGCTGGCTCCCAACTCACCTTAACAGTGACCTCCCACCCTCACTCTCCTTCCTGTCCTACAGACTGGCCAGGTCCCCACCTCAGGGCCTTTGCAACAGCAATTCCCTGATACCCATATGCCTACTTGTGGGCTTCCTTCACCACTTTGTTCATGCTGGTCTCTCACCTGTCAGGAAGCCAGCCCTGCCCACATTTGCAGGCCTGCACCCCCACTCCCAACCCTGCTCATCTGGTTCTGTTTCCAAATTCGGTCACTCAATATTATTCACTATCTATGGTCTGACTCCTGCCCTCCCCACCTGAGCAGATGCAGGGACCAGGTCTGCCTTGTTCAGTAGTTCTCCCTGCCCCCCCCCCCCAACCACCACCACTACCACCAAGTGCAGGCAGAAAGCCACAGCTCGGTAGGCAAGTGTGAGATAACTGAGCCACTCGCCTCAACCTGCCTCCACCCCACATCTGGTCCCTCCTCTCCACATGATATGTGCGTGCCCTGGTACACATGCAGCTGTGTGTGTACACATTCGGATGGGTCTGCACACGCACAACCACGTGTAGACATGGGCATGGACCTGCATGTGCGCACAAACACCTATACACAGACCTGCGCACAGGCAACCACACACTGTCACTAACATCCACCTGCACACATGGCTTAAAACCCTTCAGTGGCTTCCGGTTTTTCTGCAATGAAGAGCAAGGCCCCAGTTGGACCTCTCCTGGTCCTCCTTGCCCCTTCTCACTTTGTCCTCTCCTCTCTCTGTGTCTAGCTACTCTGACCTTCCTTCAGTTCCATAGTCACCATGGTTCGTCTCTCCCATCCCCTACACACACACACACCACCACCACCACCACCACCACCACCACCACCACCACCGCCACCACCACCGGACCTTTGCACATGCTCCTCTTCTGCCTGGTAGGCTCTTTCCCTTACCCATTCCTCCTTTATTTCCAGTCATGCCCAGAAGCACTGTGGTGAGGGGTCCTGGGTATTGGATCCTGGGGACCCGTGAGCAGTTTCTGAGCCAGGCAACAATGTGGTCGTCCAACTCTTGGCCTTTGCCTTTGGGTCAACTGTCATCAGGTTTCATTCTGGGACTTGGGGAGTCCTTCAATGTCCAGTAAAGCCCAGATTAAACTCAGAAAGCAAAGAAGCCAATCCTCAGAGCAAGTGGGACTGTCCTGAGGTCTCCTTTGGACCATGGCCAGGTTCCTTGTTCACAGGCCCCCCTGTGTCTGTGCCCAGCCCCAGAAACTGGCTAAGCCTGCAGAGCTGCAGTGAGAATTCTGGGTGGGGCCTTCAGCCCATTTGGTTCTGGCGACCTGAAAGAAGAGGGTGCTGTGGGCAGGGGACTCACCCTCAGTGTTACTGTTGGTCAGTTGCTGCCCCATGCAGACTACAGACTTGGCCCCAATGCTCACGTCACCACCTGACCACCATTTCCCCTTTGCTCTTGCACTGCCCTGTGGTTGCCAGTGTGCACTGATCAAGGACCAGTGGTCAGCCTTCAGCTCAGAGCTTTCAGACAACAGGAGTTCAGGCCCCAGGCTACCAGCCACTCCCCTCACCGGCTCTCCCAATTCCCTGAAGCCCAGCCTCTCAGCCTTGAGGTTGTGTAGCACGTGCTTCCCAAAGTACAAATCACGTATCCTTGGACAGAGCAGCTTCTCTGCCTGCCTTGCAAGATGAAAGCTGGGTGGACGTGGTTCACCCTCCTTTAGACTTGGCACCAGGCTGAGGTCCACCAGGGCAGGGCATGTCTAGTCCCCACGGTGGACCGTGTGGGTGACAGAGGGAGCTGGGGGTTAGGGGGAAGTACCCCGCCCACAGGGACCTGCCAGGCTCACAGAACCGCTCTCCACCGGTGGGGTGAAGCCAGGATTGGGCACGGGCCTGCCTCTTTCTCCTGTACCACACGGCCTCCCCACTTTTAAGGAAATCTTAGTCTCACAGGAGAGACCGGAGAAAGGGAGGGTGCAGTGCAGAGACGCATGGGCTGCTGGAGAGAGGAGAGAGTGCCCCAGCGGCGCTGGCGGGGGAGGCAGCCTTTCGTGAGGTGACCTACAGAGAGCAGGCAGAAGTCCACTACAAAAGCCAGGTGAGAAATGCCACAGGTGCAGAGTGGCCCAGGAAGTGGCCCGGGGTTGTGAAGCAAGCCCTGTGGAGAACAGCATGTACTGGGCTTGGCAAGCTCCCGAGGCCCATGTTATGGGGGTGAAGGGTCTGGGGTTTGAGAGGGACCTGAGGCAGAGGTGATCTTATGCTGCACTGCCAGGAAGTGGCCACGTCTCTGTTCAGGGCAGCTCTGGGGTTCCCATGTCGACTGCCTGGACTAGACCCTGTCCGAAGATGGGGTCTCCACAGCTGGCAGCCTGTTTTTCTCAGGTGGCAGCAAACAGCTTGGGAGGCTCATTTGGGAGGAACCTTTTCTGGGCGATCTTTGTCCCTGACGCTGACCAGCTGAAGGAGAATCAGTCAGCTGGGGCCTGATTTTAAATCACTAAATTAAGAGAAAAAGTGATGACGACAGGGGCCATCCCCAGCCAGGTCGGGTCGGACACTGCCTTCAGGAGGGAGGGCCCAGGCAGCTGCTGGGGTGGAGGGAGACATCCTGGGCTGTAGACGCTTTGTACACCCAAGGGGCTGTTGGGTCATCAGCAGGGACGAGGGAGCAGCCACAGGATCCCCACCCCCCACACGCTGACTGTCCATGGTAGAGAGAAGCAAACCCCGGGGGGATGAGAGGCAGCCTTGTTAATGCCATGACACAAACCTTTTATCTGTGAAAAGTTCATTGAAGGAAATATAGAAAGTATGGTGAAGTGCAAAGAAGAAAAAAATCCCCTGTGATTCCACAACCCAGAACTCATTGCTCCTTGGAGAATAACCTCCCTGACCCCTGCCTGCATGTGTGTTTTGTGTGTGTGCACACACGTGTGTATGTGTACATGTGTACTTCATGTATCACGTATGTGTCATCTTTAAGCAGATTCTCTGCTAGCACCCACTCTGCTGAGGTGGGGGGTTGTCTCAGGGCTTCCACTCTCAGGCATAATTTTCAACTTCCATGGGGCCTGAGCTGAATGACCATTTAATCACTCGTGTCTCAGCAGAGACATTTCTAGGGCGTTCCCTGGTGCTCCCCTCATCCATGGCTGCTGGCAGGTGGGACTGCAGAGAAGAGGGAAAGTTCCTTGCCCTCTCCAAGTCTGATTCCTTCCTTCTGCCCACCAATGTTTACTGAGTACCTGCTGTATGCTCAGCACTGCTCTGTTCCTGATGGGGGGCAAGGCCGGGACAGGCCCTGCTCACCTGGGACTCCTGGTCTGAGGAGGAGGTGGTGTCAGAACACAGATCACATAGGTCACACATTAGCTGAGGGCTGCTGTATAGGCGGCAGCAAGGAGAGGACAGGGCAAAGGGTGGAACCATCTGAGAAGGTAGAAAAGAGGACACACAGTGACGGGGACAGTGGTAGTGACTGCCACTGGCTGGCACTTGCTGACTACCAGGCTCTGTGCTAGATGCTTAACTCCTCACAGATACCTGTGGCCAGTGAGGGACAGGTCTGACGTGGAGTAAGATGCCAAGGCCACACAGCAGGGGAGAGACGAGCAGGGCCAGGCCGCCCAAAGGATGAGACTTACCACCCTGAGAGCAATAGGGAATCGTGGAGGTTTGACCAAGGAAGAGAGGCGGCATCAGAGATGTTTCAGCAGCCCTCGGCTTTCAGAGGCAGGTGGACCCAGGGAGCGGGGAGAGCATGGAAAGCCACAGCCGCTGGGAGAGAGCAGGCTAACCTGGGTGTGCTTCAGAGCAGGATCACTGGGACTAGTGGTGGAAGGTCTGTGAGGGGTGAGGGCCAGGCAGGGAGTGGTATGGGTGACAGCTGGGAGGATGGAGTGCCATTTCCTGAGGTGCCGGAGCAGAGCAGTGGGGAGAGCCGACCTGTTTGGGCAGGTTCAGTTTGCGATGCGAGGCACTCCTAGGAGTGTGACAGGGTAGAAGCTTGGCTGTTGGGGTCTGTCTGCCTCGGGCCCTCCCACCTGGGCCCTGCTGTGGGGACAATAGGGGCATTAGAGGGATGAACACTGGCTGTGGCAGGATGAGGGGAGGCTGTCTGGGGGTGACCAGGCAGGGACAAAGGTCAGGGGAAGGAAGGCAAGTGTGTGTGGGCAGGTGTGGGCAGGCGCCACCCTGGGCTCCCAGTCAGGGGCCGAAGCCTGAGCCTTGAGGCTGCCCCTGATGGGGGAGAGCCCTGGCCCAGACTCCTGGCAGGTCACAGGGGTGTCCCCTCTCACTGCTGGTCAGCAGGTGGCTGGTGGGGAGTGTGGATGCTGAGGCCCCATTCAGGGTCAGTGAGAGACTCAGCCTGGGACTGGGAAGCCACTGGACTGCCCTTCCTTGCCCTGGACTCAGTATTACCACTGCCCTTGGGAGCTCTGGCCTCTCCCACCTCCCACACCTGGCAACATTGCCCTCCCAGAAGGACTTCACCACAGCATCTTGTGCAAGCCCTGCCCCCTATCTCAACCCAAGCCTTGCTCTGCCTCACCCTACCAGCAGTGACGCCACCCCTGCCCACTCCACAAGGCCCAGCCTCCACTTTGCTTTAGTCCCTGCCTTTCTGCTCACTCCTAGGGCTAGTCCAGCAGGCAGAGTGACCTCAAGAGAAGGCAGGGGCTGAGCCTGCCTTCTGGTTCATGTCTCTCCCTGAGAACAGTGGTGACCCAGATCCTGCAGGAGGTGGTGGGACTCAGGGAGGTGCCCAATTATTTCGGGTCTGGGCCTCCTTAAGGTAGGGCCAAGGCCAGGACCCCAGTGTAAAACAGAGTGGGGCTGAGCTCCATCAGTGCCCGTGGTCAAGAGGGCCTGCGGGGCATCACAGCAGTTTCCCCTTATTGAATCCTAACCAGACAGAGACCGAGGTTCAGGAGGATGAGGTCAGCCGGGTCCAGTAGGTGGCAGAGGCGAGTCCAGGTCTGGGGCTGATGGGCAGTGGCCCCGCACACGCCGCCCTCCTCTCCCTCTTGCACCTGGCTCAGGCAGACTGGCCAGGCAGCAGCCAGGTGTGCTTGTTTGGCTGTGGTTTGGACGCTAACCCTGCAGCACTCCATGGAGGAGAGGGGATTTGATGGATTTTTCCCAGCCCGTTTTCTGAAGCCAGCCTCAGCTGCTTCACTTTCCATAATCCCGAAAGGCTTCCTTTCCCCATCCAGCCTGAGGTGGGGCTGCCAGGAAGAGGAGACTGGGTGGCTCATGCTGTTCTCTGTGTTTGGCAGGTGAGGGGCCGGATGCACGGCCAGGAGCAGGAGCAGCCTGAGGCAGGGGGGCCACAGGGAGCGCAGGCAGCACCAGTGGCCGGCCCTCCAGCCAAGCTTAGCAGCATCGCCACAGCAACCAGCGACCAGAGGGCAGCAGCCTAGGCAGACGCAAGCAGACGGCTTCCCACCGTGGTCGGCCAAGGACAGGGAATGACTACAGCAAATCAGGCCGCACTGCTGACAAGGGAGGTGGAGTGTCACTAGAGGAGAGGGTGCGGCCACCACCCTGCTCCACAGAGCGCCATGCCGGCTGGAGAAGAGATGCTGGGGCAGGGGCTGCAGGGTGGCATGGCCTCGCCCCCCTGCAGGCACTGAGTGCTTTGAGGGCAGCTGGGTTCTTGTCTGCAGGGCGCACTGGCCTGTGTTTCAGTGTCCCCCGCTACGGCCGTCTAGCTCAGTGGCCAGGCAAAGCGGGTGAGAGGGAGAGGCGCCCCGTCCCGTGTTCCCGTCTGGGCCTGCCGCTGCCGGACCATGGGATGTCGGCAAAGCTCAGAGGAAAAAGAGGCGGCGCGGCGGTCCCGGAGAATCGACCGCCACCTGCGCTCCGAGAGCCAGCGGCAACGCCGTGAGATCAAGCTGCTCCTGCTGGGCACCAGCAACTCGGGCAAGAGCACCATCGTCAAGCAGATGAAGATCATCCACAGTGGCGGCTTCAACCTGGAGGCCTGCAAGGAGTACAAGCCCCTCATCATCTACAACGCCATCGACTCGCTGACCCGCATCATCCGGGCCCTGGCCGCCCTCAAGATTGACTTCCACAACCCCGACCGCGCCTACGACGCAGTGCAGCTCTTCGCGCTGACTGGCCCCGCTGAGAGTAAGGGCGAGATCACTCCGGAGCTGCTGGGTGTCATGCGGCGGCTGTGGGCTGACCCCGGGGCACAGGCCTGCTTTGGCCGCTCCAGTGAGTACCACCTGGAGGACAACGCGGCTTACTACCTGAATGACCTGGAACGCATTGCTGCACCTGACTACATCCCCACTGTCGAGGACATCCTGCGCTCCCGGGACATGACCACGGGCATCGTGGAGAACAAGTTCACCTTCAAGGAGCTCACCTTCAAGATGGTGGACGTGGGTGGGCAGAGGTCAGAACGCAAAAAGTGGATCCATTGCTTTGAGGGTGTTACAGCCATCATCTTCTGCGTGGAGCTCAGTGGCTACGACCTGAAGCTCTATGAGGATAACCAGACGGTGAGTGGAGCCTGGGATTTTCCTCTGTTTGTTCATACTATAGTGAGCTCTTGGGAAGCAGGTGGGCTCCTGGCGGTGGTGAGGGGCTGCAGTCAGAAGGGGAGCCTGGCACAAGCCTGGCCCACCTGCGTGATGCCTGAGGAGGCTCCAGTGAGGTGGGGGCAGGCCCACCCCTTGAGCTGTGCTCAGAGAGCAAAGTGTGGAGTGTGGCACCACAGTACCTCGGTGTCACACCTGCTGCTGGGATGTCAGCCCCAAAGGAGAGGCCCCTGGTGATCAGGGCCGTGCTGGGCCCTCACAGTTTCCTAATAAGGTCAGGTCTTCATGGCTGCCCCAGCCTGGGGAGGGCCCCACTCTGACCTCATAGGCACTTGGGGCTCCAACACCACCCAAGTGAAAACTGCACCCCTGGGCTGCACAGATGGAGGCCCACTAGGCAGAGACACACCATCAGCTATGGCTGCCCTCAAGCAGCAACAGATGGCACTGCCCTTGTGGCACTTGAAGGCCCCAGGCACCCAGGTCACCCCCGCCTCAGTACAGGGAACAGACCACACTCCACACCTATAGGGCTCAGGGTGTGAAGGCTGGAGGACAAGAGAGGATGGGATCCAGCCAGGCATCCATTGTTGGTCCATGTGGTGGTTTGGCAAATCCATGAAGCTACTCCCAGCGCTGGGTACCGTGCAGGTCCAGGGAACAGCAGCCACCCCCATAACTCGATCTTGATCACAAGAGTTTGGTGTCGATGGGGTTAAGAACTATTCGGAAGGTTTAATCCCAGGGGTGCCAGGACCTGGGCTTGGGATCCTGGTGTTGGGAGCTTGGTGAGGGGGTGGGATAAGGCAGGTGTTGGGATTCTTTTGATCCCCCTGCCCAGGCTGAAAACCACTGTGCAGGGAGTGGGGGGGAGTTACTGGAGGGAGCGGGGGTGCCAGGCCCTTGTCAAGGAGAGGGTGGGCAGCATGCACAGGCCCAACCGAGGCAGTAAGCCCTGCACACAAGGCACCTATGGTCTCCTTGGGTGCCCAGGAGTGGCAGCAGTAGAGGCCACGTAGACAGACAAGGGATGGGCGTGGCCAGGGCCTCCCCACCCTGGGGCTGTCCCACTCAGCAGAGGTTTTGTGATAGGCAGGAGCCCTGAGTGAAGACCCCGAATCTGCCCTTAAGAGAGAAGCCTTTCACCCTGGGGGAGAAGGACCCTGGGGGAGAAGGAGTCGGGGCAAAGGGAGTTTCCTGAGGAGCCAAGGGTGTGGCTGTAGCTGCCCCAGGGCTCAGGGGAGGGTCATGACACTCGTAGGGAGTGCTTTGAACATGGAACTCCCCTATGCTGGGAGATGAGGGCCCAGTCAGGCTCTCTCCTTCACCTGGTCTTGTTAAGGCAAGCTTTATTCTTTAGGTTCAGCCAAGGGTTCTAACTTCGGGCCTGTGGCCCCCAAGGGAGTCTGGGTTGCTCCAGGTGTTGGCCATGGTGCTGGTGCCTGAGTGCTGTCTGGGCAGAGAAAAGGTCTGTGGCTTTCATCAGATGGCATGAAGCAGGAGGCAGGGCTTACCTTCCCTCCTCTCCATGCATCTAGGGGCTTTCCTGGAGCTGTGCCCAGGTATTGATGGTGTCCCCAGTAGGAGAGGCAATGGGCCCAGATGCTGTATCCACAGGAAGGGGGGGCAAGCCTGTGGCTACCTGCAGTTCACCTGCTCCCAGCATTGGCTCTGTGAATGGTCCCTTAGGGTTCTAGTTTCCCTTACTCCTCTGGCTGCCCCCATTGTGTGGTTCTGGACAGAGGGAATGTCCCAGCAGATGAGGGGATGCCCCAGGGATGGAGCCGTGGCAGGTCTGCCAGCCACCCTGCAGCTGCCAGTCACCCGGGCTTGGGTGTTCAGCCCCCTGGGCTTCTGCTCATTTCTGCTGCACCTTGTGTCTGGCGAGCACTGGCACTTTGAAGTCTTTCCCACTCGGATCTAGTGGCTTTCTTATCCATCAACTCCAGGGTGAGCATGGCATGTTCCCTCGGCGCCAGGTTGGTTCCCAGAGCCATTCTTTGGCAGGCTGTGCCTGCCAAGCCTGTGCCCAGAGGTGTGCCAGGACCCGGAAGGCCGTGTTTGTCCTGTGCTTCATCGAAGGCTTTGACTCTCTGAACCTATCAACAAGGAGGTGGCCCAAGTGTCCTCAAAGACAGGCCCAAGGCCCAGCCTTCGCCTGCCCCAGTGTTCCTGGCTCTGGCCAGCCCATGCCCCCGCCGTGCTGCCTCTCTTCTCTCCCTCTCCTGTGGCCATCGTCAGCTCATTTCACTCCCACAGCACTGCTCTGTCCATCCTTAAGCTCATGGCCACCCTGTTCCCTGCCCCTCGTTCCCCTGCCCCCTGCCCTTGAGGTCTCATCCAAAGCAACATGTCCTCGGGAGGCCTTCCCTGACCCAGCCCACTGCCTTCTCACCCCTCCATCAAGTCTAATGCAAGCAAGCTGCTGGCAACAGGCACTCGATGGACTAAGTGGGGCTCCCATGGGGCCTTGAGTCTCTAGCCTTCTCCCAGCCCTGTCCCTGTGGGGAGGCACAGTGGGCAGCCCTGAGCAGGGACAGCAGCTACTAGTCTGGCCGTGGGGCTCTCTGTGAGGCATTTTCTAAAGGGAGGGACTGGTGGTGACAGCCAGGCCTGCACCCCACCACCACCCTGTCTCTGCAGGCTTGGGGAAGTGCTTGTTCACCAGAAAAGGAAATTCTTGATGAGAAACCCAAGCGAGGCTGGAAATTCACTGGATTCCAAATGGTTCTGACCTTTCATGCTCCACCAGTAATATCTGGGGATGGAAAACAAACAGGCTGCTGAGGAAAGACAATACCCTCCCATGATTCCTCTAGCTGGCTGGGGCTGGCCCTGGAGGTGGGCCGGCCTCCCAGTGCTGCCGGCGGTGAGGACAGCCTGCCTATTCCCTACCCCTGCCCTCCCTCCAGCTGGGCCAGGGCTAGTGCCAGCACGGGAGCTAGCACAGGGCTGCCACCCTCTGCCTTTTCCTTCTGCAGTGCTCTGAACTATCCTCCCCAGGCCCTGTCAAACTCGAGTCAGCCTAGAACAGGCCATGCCAATTTTTGCAAAAGCCGAATGAACCTTGGGGCCCAGTGCCAAGGTTCTGGACATGGCTATTCCAGAGCTCTCCTTCTTTCCCCAGCTCCCGAGGCCTTGTCTTCTCTGACGGAAGCTGGCGATGTCTCCCCCGCAACCCCCATGCCTCACGAAGGAGCCACAGTCCCCCCCCCCTCCAGCCACCCGCTGGCTTCTGCGTCAGCACGTTGCCAAGGAGCACGTCAGCATCTCTGGGCTCCTGGGTGTGAGGGCTGCAGCGAGTGCAGGGCAGCACCTTGGAGCGACACAAGGCAGATTCTGGGTGTCCATGGACCATAGCAACTGCAGATACAGGAGCCATGCCAATCCTCAGCCACTAGTCCCACTCTTGTCCCATCCCCGTCCTAGACTGATTTGATGGATCCTCCACCTGCCCGGGACCCGTCCCCCTTGCAGCCCTGGCAGACTCTTCCAGACAGCACGAGAGGCCAGAACACAGCCCAGGGACACGTGGAGATTTCTCTTGGGCACCCATCCCCTGGCTGATCCTGCAGGGCGGCAGCAGTGCCTGTGGTCTCTGTCACGGGTGGGGTGCTGAGCCTCAGATGCAGGCAGCACTAGCTGGCTGCCCACCCACATGAGGAACCACCACGGGCTGCTCACTCAGCCAGGCCCACGGCAGGGGCTCTGTCCCTCCCTTTTACTGCATTTACACAAGGCTCAGTCACAGAGATGGTCACTCTGCGGCCTCAGGAGGACTGCAGAAAAGGAGAAGTGAGAAGCCGGTACCCACCTGCCTGTATGGAGGGACAAACAAGGGTGGCCGTGACCAGCGGGGCCTGTGTCCACACTTCCCACATTGGAGACACAGTGGATGTCAGGGGGACACCAGCACCCTTGCTGGGAGCCTTGGGCAGTTTGGGGAGGCAGCCACTTGCCACGCAAGTGCTGCCCTTACAGCTCAGCTAATGGACTCTGTGGCCGCCTAACAATGGAGGGATCATTCAGAAGAGACAGATTAAAAGGGCTGCTTGTAAAGCGTCAAATGTTCTCATGTGGAAACCCACCAGGAACTCACTGCCCATTTCCCTGTGGAGCTGTCAGCATTCCCAGCCCCATGGAGGGCCCATTGTGCACCTGCTGTGTACCCGCTGTGCAGGTGCAGGGCCCAGGCTCGAGGCGTGAGGGTGGGGGGACAGTCACACCAGCACAGCCACAGCTTCATGTCCACAAACTCTTGTGCTGCCAAGACACCTGCCCCTTCTTTGCAGAGCCACAGGAGCAGTTCCAGGGTGTCCCCTGTTTTGCTTTCATGTATGACCAGTGGTGGCCACTCAGGCCCCACAGGAGGGCTGGGCCATACCAGTGCTCACCATGGGAGGCCTGGTATTTCTACCACCTACCAAAGATAGCTGTTTACACGTCAGGGAGGGTACTCCAAGGATGGGCAGGACACAAGGACATGATTTTGGGAGCAAGTTCTGCAGGTGGTGGATGCTTCAGCAGCCAGACTCCAGGTGGGTGGCCTCTGCCAAGCCCTGGCCATTGGTCCCTTGTCCTGGGGTTCTTGGGGTCCTGGGGAGCCGCTCCCCACCTCCAGGCAGGTCAACAGCCCCACCACACCTGGCACTTGTCTTAGCCCTAACTATTCTCACCACAGTGGATCCTGGGTTGCTCTGAGCCTGTGGTCCCCAGTCAGCAAGTGATGAGTGTCTACTCACCCAGGGTCCTAGGCTTCACGTGCATTCCCATGGGGTGCTGGCACCAGCCTGCCATAGGCAGAGAGAGAGAGAGAGGGAGGGGTGGAGAAGGGAGCATGTCCAGGAACCTATTTGAGGACATAGTATGCCTTGGGCCTGATGAGCTTATGGTCTAGAAACAGACAGTTGTATCCCTTCCTCCCCTGAAGTCAGCTGGTGACAGCATCAATCAGCCACTGGAGAACCCAATGCCCAGGGATGGCCTCACCTGGTTCCCTGTTACCCACCAATGCTGGCCTTGTGCTCACTGTGGCTAGCCTTGAGGTAGCCCTGTGAAGCAGCTGCCTGGGTCCAAAGAAACCAGGAGAGCCTGCTCTGCCCCAGAGACCAACTTGCAGGAGAGAAGGGGGCCCAGACTTGGGAGCAGGGCCTGGGGGGTTTGGGCAGAAGGTGGGGCTGGTAATCTGATCTGGATCTTGCAGAGTCCAGCCAGAGCCTCAGGCGGTGGGGGCCATGGGGGCAGCTAGCAAAGGAAGGATCCAGTGGACCGTTTTGGGGGCCACAAGGAGCATGGCACCATGCACAGTACCCTGCATGGAGAGCTGGGGCAGTCAGTGTCCTCCAGCAGGGCAAGGTCCCAGGTGTGGTGTCCAGTCCCCAGCATAGCCTGGGGTGGGCGTCCCTGCCTGAACACTCTACAGTGGAGGAGCTGGGGTTCGGATCAGGTCTCTGCCACGTGACCACCCTGGACGCTCACGGCGATGCCCCTCTTTGAGGAGCACCAAGAGCTTCAGGGCAGAGTTGTTTCCCACCACACATCCGCTCAGCCTGTCCGGGCCAGTGGTTAATTA
This sequence comes from Cynocephalus volans, assembly GCF_027409185.1. Classification (NCBI taxonomy): domain Eukaryota; kingdom Metazoa; phylum Chordata; class Mammalia; order Dermoptera; family Cynocephalidae; genus Cynocephalus; species Cynocephalus volans. The sequence goes on from NC_084461.1 coordinate 207,276,551, forward strand.
ATTTCCTGAGCGCATTAGCTCTGCTAGTTACACACACATCAGAACAGCTCTGGGTTTAAGACATAGATTATTATTGTTTTAAAGGATTTGTATAACCCAAGAACGGAAAGATAATTTTTCTACTTATCAAGAGCAGACTGTAGGGCAGAGACTGAAAGCATTGGGGGCCTCGCTGTCTTGGGGACCCCTGGTAACCAGTGTAGGCTGGGGGAGGGGGTCTGCCACCCAGGGGAGTCCCACAATGCCCTGAACAACACGAGAGCATGGTGAGGACAGGGTAGAGCACCAAGGTCTGCCTGTGAGACAGAAAGGCGTCTATTCTGACAGGGAGACGGCCCTCTTCACCCATCTGTAGGGCTCCCAAGGCCCCACTGGCTCCCACTGTCTAGAGTTTCTGAAGAGATTGGAATGGCAGTCAGCTAGGAAGATGGGCCCTGGGCATGTGACAGGGACACCCAGTGTTGCCCAGGACAGAGAAAGGTGTCCGTCTCCCTGAACGTGGCTCCTGACTGGATGGAGGACAAGTTCAGGCCCGCCCGGAAGCCTGGGCTGCAGCTCGCCCTAATCCCTTCTCCATCACACCCTGTGGTGGATGCCTCCTTGGCTCATGCACTTTCTCTAATTTCATTAATAAAAATACCACAGTTAGCTAGGGGCCCTGGACCTCCTGGCCTCAGGTTCCCAGCCAAAGCCACCCAGGGTTGCAGCCCCACACACCTTTCCCTGGCCTGTGGTGACACCACGAGAAGCTCAACAGGGTCCTGAGAAGGTCTGGAGCCTCCAGAACACCTCAGTCCAGCCAGAGGAGTGACCATGGGCAAGTTCCTTCCCTGTAGGGCTACCCAGCCTCCCTCAAGCAGCGACAGGTGGGAACTGGAAAACCTGTGACCCACTCAGCATTCCCCAGAAGCCACAGGTCCTGGCTCTTGTGTCCCAGGGCTCCTGAAAACCTGTTCAAAAGACAGCACTCTGGCAACAGCCAAACTAGACAAACTGTGGTTCTTAGGTGGCTTCCCACCCACAGCCCAGCAGGAGAGAAGTTAAAGGGACATGTCTACACCATGTGGCCCTTTATTTGGTGCCTGCCAGGCTCCCCGTCACATCTTTTCCTGCTTCTCTTTTAGCCCCATCTGCCCAATGAAGGGACCGCAGGAGGCGAGGGGACAGTACGGAGCAGATGTGGGCCCTGCCCTGCGGGCCTCTGCTTGGACAAGCTTGTCCAACCTTTGCATCTTCAACTATAAAGTGAGACTGGCTGCAGCTCAGGATAGAAAATGTGCTTGTAGAGGACACAGACAGAAAGCCTATAATGGGGCATTTTCTTCTGCTTTTCTGTGGTTGTGGCCAAGTTTAAGCCTCAATATAGAAGGACACAGTTGTAGTGATGTCTGTGCTGTTACCTGTGCCTGCACTTCGCCCCATGGCGCCCAGAACTCTGGGTCTGCTGAGAACGGTGGCAAGTGTGGGGCGTGTCCACGACAGTGACAGCACAGCACAAGGCACTCTGCTTTCCCATCTGTTTTTTTTTAATGGCTACTCATAACCCACTGCATGGCTTTTTCAACATACCAGTAGGTCATAGCCTGTAGCATAGTAAATGTGGAGGCCTTGGGAATGGTCTTGAGTCTAAGCCTTGATCACTATACAAAGGTTTCATCTCAAAAAAGCCACTCCAGAGTTGGCTCAAGCACATGTTCCCACTGAAGCCAGAGTGGAGACGGACAGCCCAGGAGTCCTTAGTCTGGGGCCACCCCGGTCCCTGCTGCTGGTAAGGGCTTAGAAGTGGCCATGCTGCACACCAGCCTCCCTAAGTGACTTCTTGGCTGCTGTTGGCACATACAGCCAGGGATGCAGAAGTCATCTTTCCTACAGGCAGCTACTCAGGAAAGGCCGGAAGCCCTGTCCTTGATGCTCTGATCCCTCCACATTCTTCCGACAGTCCCTCCAAAGGGTCCTCACAGCATGGACCAGCCATGGCATTCTGGGCAGGATAAAGCCCTCAGCCACCACCTCAGCACATGCAGTGACGGTGCTGGGGCCAGGAGCAGCCATTCCCATCTCCAGGCCCCTGTTGGAGCAGCACCTAGGAGCCATGGAGGGACTCCAGGGCCCTCCTAAATTCCCTAAGTGGCATCTGGATTGTGTGGCTGCATACGTGCGTTCTTCTCAGAAGAGGCTCTGTTGCTTTGACCAGATTTTAGATGGAGCTTGAGACTCAGGAAGGCTGAGCTTACTCCAGCCCTTCGCCTCCTACAGATGGAGATGCCAGGATTAGGGCAGTAATGACCCAAATTTGTTGTTTTAAGGATGAGCATTTCTGAAATCCATCTTGTTGGCCACAGGCAGAGATTTCCCTCTGGGATCTCACCCCCCACCCCCATTTCTCACGTCCCTTGCAAGAACCAGCCTGGGCCTGCTGCAGGTGGTTTCACAGGCCCTTCTGCCTACCAGTGTGGACCCGGGGCTGTAGCCCAAGTGGCCAGGAGTGCAGAGTACACACACCTTGCTGAACGATGCCAGGCAAGGGTGTTGGGCTGTGGGTGCCAGGGAGTCCTCTGGGGCTGAAAATAGGAGGAGCTTCTTGCACTACAGTTTCCTCCCACGGTGACGATGTGCAAGCCCCTGGCCAGGCCTGTATCTGTGTTGACAGTTTTAGTCTACCATGCACCTGTGTCCTGCTTTTTGTTAACTTCCCATCAGTGACTGAAAGCAGGGGATACTTAGATCAAGGTAGCAAGATTTAACACAAGAACAAATAGGAAACAGTTCCTATTTCAGCTAAAGCAAAAATGCACTGGGGCTTTGGAAGAGGTGGCTCCTCTCAGCAGGGCAGGAGAGCATGTGGGGTTGAGGTGAGAGTGGACAGGACCAATGGCCTGGGACCTTCATCCCCAAGTGCTGCTGTGTGGCCCAGGGCTCTTCCTTTCTGGGCCTGGGCATGAAATGGGAGAGCAGTATGTGGAAGCTCCAGGCCCTCTCAGAACAAATGCTCCCAGCATTTTGTGGGAATTTGCAGTCCCAGAACTAGGGGTCTTTGAGCAGTCCTAAGTCACTCCCTCTAGTTACATGATACCCACCACCCACGCAACACTTACTCTGGGATGGTGCCTCCCCAGGGACTTTGACTAACCCCTGTGGGAGTGGGAACGTTCCCCTCCAGCTCTAAGATCCTGCAAGTTATTGATTCTGAGATCTGGTGAGAGCAAAAAGCAAAACCGTGATGTGTGGGGCACTGGGCCTATGCCAGGGAATGGCAGCCACTGACAGGCAGGGCTTGACAGAGCCTCAGTGTCCTGGTGGCTGCACTCAGACTCCTGGGGAAAGCTGTCAGGTGGGTGAAGCTGCCAGCTGGGAAGTGAGAAAATGCTCTGGGCACAGCGCCTCCTCCAGCTCACACTGGGGCTCTGGGGTGGGTGGGGCACTGGCCTGGCTGTGGTCCCAGGGTAGTCATGTGGCCACCTGTATCTATCTGGACTGCCCAGGTCCAGGCTGGCCCAGCAGCATAGCTCCAGACCCCCTCATTTGTCACCTGGCGGAGTTAGGGCAGTTCACAAGGTACACTGGGGGCTCAGAGCTGTGGAGAGGGGCAGGGGGTGGGGTGTGTTGATGACAGACTAAATTGAAACGGAAGGGCTGTGGATTTAAGCAGTCAGCACAGAGCCTGGCCCAGGGCATGACAATGCACACACAATGTCTAAGCCACTCAGCCTGGCAGGGGGTGGCCCCCCTGCCCACAGTTAAGGAAACTTGGGTTCCAAGAACATGTTGGCCAGGTGGCGAAGCCAGGCCTTCTGACCTGGAGGTCCTGCCACCACCTCCTGTGGAGGGCCCTCAGCTGTCCACTTCCCAGGGAGCTGGGTAAGGTTGGGAGGCAGCCACCCTTGCTGTTATTGAGGGTCACCCCAGGCCCCCCTCCCAGGGACCAGCAAACAGGACTGTCCAGGCTGTCAGAGGCTGAACTGCTGCACAAGGCAGGAAGTGGCTGTCTGTTGTTTCTGGCGGGTTCAGAGCAAGGGCTTTTCAGGCTATTAGGGCCTGAGTTATGGCTTTACCGCAGCCTGTTATCTTGTTTAAACAGCCCTTGCTGTTTGAAGTGGCAGCCCGGCTGGTGCTGTTACTATGAGCACTGCAGTTGTCACTGGGCAGAGTTGGTGGGGGGTGACACAGACAAACAGAGGCTCTTCTGACTTCTAGACCTGGCGGTACACACCCTTACCCCAGAGGAGCCCCATCCGTCACTGACACTCCTGAGCTGCATGTGCCCCTCCCTCCCTGCCTGTGCGAGCAGCTGGGCAGTGCCTGGGGATGGGCAGGGGCTAGGAGAAGGGAAGGTGATAGTAATAAGCTACAGATGAGGGAAGGGAGAAGCGGTGGTCCTTCTCTCTCCCATCCCTAGGGAAAGATGCAGCCACCCCGAGTTGCTAATCTTTCTGTGTCGCTTGCTAATCTCCTCTTTAACTGGGCGGATCCTGCAGATGGGGACCTCTGTTTGCAGGTGGCAGCAGCAGCTGGGGTAGAGGGAGCACGGGCCAGGGCAGCAGGGTCCATGCACAGCATTCCAGCAAGAAGCACACGAACCACTGAGGGGAACACACCAGTGGAGTTGGGGCCTGGGGCCTCTGCACACAAAAGCCCGGGGGTGCTAAATCATGAAAAAACAACCCAAGTTTTCATCCACCAAGTTACAGGATCAGATAGTTCCTGATGTTTTTAAAGCCAGAAGAGCACCTGCTTATCAGACACCTTGTCAGTCTGTCTTGCCACATTGACCCATTGAATGACAAGGCTGCAGTGAAAGAGGATACAAGCCAGCTGTCACTGGGAGGCCAGGCCAGGGCAAGGCCTACTGCCTGCTGCAGCTACAGTACCTGAGGCATTCTCACAGAGGCCACTAGGGCAGCTGTGAGGCCTACACACCCCTCCCCCATTCAGCCCTGGTTGGACCATCTGTGGGCCAGGCTAGGGGTGGATGCACCTGTGCAGGAGGTTGGGGCCAGGGGCACAGGGGTTAGCTAGGCACCCACACCTGCTCTCACCACAGCCCCCTGTACATGGCTGCCACACCAAACACCTGCAGCACGCACCATCTGGCCCTACATGCTATCTGCCCCGTGTTGAGCAGAACTGGGGAGAGCAGTCCCCAGACAGACCATGCTACACTCACAGGCAGACGATGAGCAATGACAGGAACAGGGTCCAGCAGTGCTAAAAGCTGTGCAGTGAATTAAAAGACAGGGTTGAGGTCGTGATTAGAATATACTTCAGATAAGGTGTCAGGGAGCCAGCCAGCTCCATTAACCCAGGGGAAGAGCTATCCATGCAGGAGGACAGGACGGCAAAGTACTTGAGGTGAGAAGGCGGCCACCACAAGGCCACGGAAAGGGAGAGTGCACCATGGTTCAGCCTGTGATAAAAGCCACTGCAGGGTTAGCACAGGGCAGTAGTCACAGAGCAGAAACAGGGAGGTGGGCTGGATGAGAGCGGGGGGTTGTAGGAAGGAAAGGTGTGGACAGACTCCCCAAGTGTCCCAAAGATGCCATCACAGGAAAGAACTCAAGCAGAATGCCCGGCCTGTCACTGGGCCCTCTCCATGCTGTGCCCCAGGGCATGCTCCCCTGACACGCTCCCACCTGGTGGGTTGTGCCTACAGCCTGTAGAAGTCGGCTCGATCTTCAGCATCCAGCCCAGACACTGCCTGCCCTCCAGCTTGCATGGCGTGGTGCTGGGCAGTTGGTAGCACATGTGACCCTCCTCTGGGGGACTCAGTTCTCTTAAGCCAGGATTGCTCCTTGCTCTGTTCTGTCCCTCAAAGCAAAAGAGTGTTATGCATGCAGCAGGGGCTTAAGAAGTGTCTACAGTGACCACCTGGGGTCCAGAGAAAAAGTGGTGGAAAGACAGCCCAAGGCATCCAGGGGAGACTGCCAAGCCCCGATGTGTCCTCTTAGGACGAGCAGTGTCTTCTAGAGGCTGAGGGGGAGGGGGTGGTCAGGGGGCAGCTGTGCTCCAGGCTGATTAGTGCCTGTTGACCACATTTCTGTTGTGACTCATTTCACCATTGCCCAAAATAACTGCTGTTTCTCGGCTACTAGGACCCAAGACTGGGGTAAGGTAGAGTTCAAGGAGAAGCAAGGCAGCCCACAGTGGGCCTGGCAGCAGAGCAGATGGGCAGCCCTGTTGGAGGCCATGGAGCCAGCCCTGTTGGCAAGCGGAGGCTGGGGTAGGCCTGCCCTCTGTGGGCCCCTCGCTCTGGCTCCCCACCCTTTAGGGCTACGTCTTGCCTTGCTAAGGGATCTGCTGCTGCTCCTTTCCAGGCTGTCCCCACATGTCACCCAGGGAGTCCTAAAGCTGAAGTGAGCCAGGAAGAAATGGGGTTAGATGGAAAAAGGAGGCGCCTAGCTGAGTAGATGTCTCAGGACCAAGGGGATCAAGGGCTGCATTTGGGAAGCCTGTGGCTGGGCCAGAAGACACAAAAATGAGGCAGATGTGGGGCCAAGAGCCATGGAGTGGCTAGGATTGGTGGCAGAGAGGAGAGGCTGGAGTGGAGTGGGGGCCACAAGCTGAGGTGGCTTGAGCCAGAACAGAGCCCTCCATGCAGGCAGGATGGTGCACGTCTGCCACAGTGTCTCCAGCGTTCACAGAACCACAGGGGCAGCAGGGCTTGGTGGGCTCAAGGGCCAGGCTTGGAGAGTGTGTGCGGCTGTCTCAGCGTGGGGAGTGGTGGCTGGCCTGAGGGAGAATGCCCTGAGCACAGCAGGCCTCCTGCAACCCCTCCCCCACCTCCTGGGTCACCAACACCGCCATGCTTTGTGCTGTCCCTGCAGACCAGACCCAGGGGCAATTGGGACTCACTGAGTCATTAGCCTCATTAATCCTATTCTCTAGTCTGTCAAGGCAGCATTTAGGCTTGCGAGAAGAAGAGGGGAGAGCTAACCAGATTGGACTGAAAGTGACCCCAGGCATCCAGCTTTGTCCCCAGACATCTCCGTATTTGCTGAGGCCAGTAGAGGGGTGGCTGGGCTGTCTGGGGCTCTCCTCAGACCAGGGGAAGCCAGGTAACCCCTTTAAGCCCCAGTTTCTGCATCTGTAAAATGGGAGTGTTGCGAGTTGCCCCACCATGGCTTCCTCTCCCTGTAAGTCCAGGACCCCCTCACAGCCACCTCTGATATTAACAGAGTGGGAGGCAGCCCCCCACAGGAGGAAGCCAAGGCCCAGAGCAGTCCAGGCAGCTCTCAAGGCTGACACAGCCACAGGGTGACAAGGGTAAGATACACCCTGGGATCCTCCATCCAGTGCTCCTTCAGTAGCAAGGACACCACAGCATCCTGCACCTCCTCTCCCACCAGGGGCTCATTTCACTCCAGCCAGGAGCAGGTCACTGGAAGGTCCCTCAGGGCAGAGCCAGCCAGGGCCTCAAAGGGACTGAGGAAGTAGGGTGCCCCCAACTCGCAGAGGCTCTCTCCCACCACCCCAAGTAGGTAGGCAGTGGGCCTTTGTCTGGCCAGCCAGGCCCATGTGCCCCTGTGGAGGGACACCTACCCCAGCTCAAGGATCGGCCGTTTCCTCCTGCCATAGTCTGTGTTGCTGTGTGAGACGCTGAAGGTGGAGGCATCCTCCCTGGTTGTCATGGAAATGGCAGTGAGTCTGCTGAGACTCTGGGTGCTAAGCTCAGCAGAGGGAGGGAGCAGCTGGCCCTTGGTGGCAGCTGCTGTCACCAACTCCCAGTAGCTCAGTGCTGGGAAGGACCCAAGGGGCTGCTGTGCTCCTGAGCATGGCAAATACACAGAGAGCAACTCAGGCCTCCTTGCCTGCCGTCTCCCTGTGGGCACTGGACTTTGACCATGTCTGTCCTTTTGTCTACATTGGGTCAGCTGTGAATCCATCCAGGTGCTGGGTGAACTGAACACATGGGCCCTGCCTTCAGAAAGTCACTTCCAATGAGGGGACAGGATAAGATTCAGGCAGTTGACTGTCAGTAGCTGGGGCTGCCTGGAGAGGCCCGAGCACCCGTCCCTGTGAGTGTGAGCACAGATGACTCACGTCTCCTCCACCTGCTCCTGTGCGGGGCCTCTACCGGGAAGGACTGGCCTCACTGTCTGCTTGGTTTTCATCTGTCCGGCCCTCTGCCTCCCACCACCATCACCTCCCCCATGCATCGTAAGCTCCTTGAGGACAGGGAGGGTGGACAGAGGCCACCCCACAGGCTCAACAGCAGAAGAGAGTGGCAGAGCTGGAGAGGCTGCCCCGTGGCACAGCCGGGCGCCCCCAGGCAGGAGGTGTGGCCACAAGTCTGCGGGCCGGCAAGGGAGGCAAGGGCAGTGTGCTCAGTCCAGTCAAGTAGTAAAGGGAGACCCAGCAAAGTCTCAAGTCATCTACAGGGGGTGCGGTGTAGCCTAGAGACAGGGATGCCATTGAGAGAGGCTTCTCAGAGGAGGTTAGTAGGGAGGGATGCCTCAGCGGTGCTCAGACCACTCAGTTGAACCAAGTGACCATCTTGGATGAGCAGCTTATTTTACTAAGGCAGGAGCTGTGGCATGGAGGAGGAAGAGACATGCCCACAGTCCCACTGCAGTTCGGCGCTTTAATGAGGTCCAGAACCCCAGTCAGCCAGTACCTCCCAGGCCCCTTCCACAGGGGAACAGCAGGGCCGTGGGAGAGCAGCCAGGGAAGACAGGTGCCCAACAGAAGCTCCTTCAGACTTAACCTTATTCATGACAGCCCTGGTCCCTAACAGCCCCCAGATCCTGGTGGCAGTGGGCTGTCTGAAATCTGAGCACTCCTTATCATTTCTGTACCAGAGGTCTCCGATCATAGCCGGACCTCAGGCTGATTCCCTGGCTTCTCAGGACACGTTCCTGTGATAGGAGGCCTCTGGTAGTATGTGGCCCAGAGACCAGATGACCATGACCAGCAATACAACAGCCCTGGGGACAGCAGGTCTGTGGTCAAGGTAGAAGGAAGGAGAGATGGACACTCAACAGTGCCAAGCACCCTGGTGGAGCTAGAGTAGGACAGTATGGTGCAGGAAGACAAAGACCCCTCTCTGGCAAGGACAGGGACACAGATCCAGAGAAATGAGGAAGCATTGGGTGTAGACAGGGTCTTTGAGTCAGGTCCAGATCCAGAGAAATGAGGAAGCATTAGGCAAAGACAGGGTCAGGGGAGAGTAGGTGTTCAGGCAAGCGCGGCTCAGCTGAAACCTACGCCGATGACTAGAGTGGGGGGCTTGGCAGGGGGCATCTAGGCAAGTCCACCAGGGCCAGTCCTGAAACAGGGAAGACCCTGTGTGGGGATGGAGACTTGACTGCAGGGAAGGAGAAGGCAGCCAGTGGAGACCAGGGAAAGAACTTGAGAAAAGGGACTGGGGGGCCCATCAAAAGGCAAAGGGGGCCTGGGCTGGGGTCTCCAGGGCTCCAGCTGGATGGAGTTACCCACTACCGCTGCTCCATGGAACACCAGCTGAGAGACCAGAAGTGTCCCAGTAGGAGCAATTTCAAATGTCCAACTTTCTGATCTGATGTGGCCCTGTTCCAACCTGCATGACGGGTCGTGCTCTGAGCATAGAAGCCCCTCTGCCTGGTCCACTTGGGACCCCACAGGGTGCCACCCCAAAAGGAGCACTCTGACGCCAGGCCCAACCCTGACAGCTGCTCAGCCTCTGTGACCCTAACTTCTGTGGACAAAGAGTAGAGTGCTCCTGTTGGTTAAATTGCCTCTTTGTGACAGCACGGAGCCCCAGTGACACCCAGCCTTGTGCCTAGTGAGGCTCTGCTGGTCACAGCATCCCTCCTCAAGATCCTACCCCATGCCCCCACCCCACCACTTGTCAGCACTGCCTCCCCATGTCCCAGTCCTGTCCACCCCACACAGCTCGTTCCCCAGCTGCTGCCAGCACCTCAGGCTGCCTCCCCTGGCACTCTTGCCCTGCTCTCCTTTGGCTCAAGGGTAGGTACAGGCCAGGATTTTGCACTCCAGGCTCCCCTGAGATGAGCTTGGAGCACAAAAGGGAAATGAACTCAGGAATTCCTGATGAGGACTCTCAGCAGACTGGCTACAAGCCACCGGGCAGCCTGCATTCTGGGCCTGGCCCGGCCTCTTTCCTGTGGAGGCCAGGGTCGGGGCAGTCTGAGTGCAGCCTCCGCCTACTCTCACAGCCAGCCAGCAGGGCCATCTGAGCACCCTTGGCCACCCTAGACTTCCCTGCTACTTTGCAGTGAGTAGAAACATATACACCACTCTCTCACCCCAAAGATCTGCCCCCACTTCTTTGGAGACAGAATAAGCTGTTTGCTGAGTGACTGACACTGTCTTTGTATGCAATGGCTTTCCTCTGGTGTCTTCACACCATTCCACAGCTGCAAGCACATCTGACACAGATGCTGGGAATGGGCATCACAGATCCTCACCCTGTGTGCCTCAGGTCTGAAGGTGGGACCCACTCACCCTCTCCCCACTAGAGGAGTCTGAGGATGCCTTTGCCCCAGGCTCCCCCTTGGCAGAGCTCAGGATGGTCCAGAAAGTTGCAAAAGCTTCTGCCCACCAGACCCAGAGCACGGGACTCTGGGCCTCACCTGCCTCTGTGGGTCAATGGAAAGGGGTGGGGTGGTCAGCGCCATACTGAGAACAGACACCAGGCTGCCAACTGGGGCATGCTGGTTCCATACCAGCAGCACCCTGCACCCCTCCAGCCACACCGTGCCCAGCTGACAGGTAGCCCCCCCCCAACTTGGTGCCCCCAAGACTTCCACCACAAAGGGAGGGCCAGAGGCTTGTCTGTCACTTTGTGAAGGGTGCCAACGTGAAGTCTGACCCTGTATGAAACCTCCACTTTGGCCTCTAGTCAGGGTGCTGCCCTTGGTGCCTGGCACTCTTGCCCAGGCTGGACAGGCCTGGTGGCCCAGCTGTGGAATGGGAAGCTGCACTGTGGTGAATGGAGCCCATTTATGTCCTCAACCCAGCCCCACAGCTCCACTTCCAGCGTGAAAAGCTGAATTCACAGTTCCCATGAACAAACACTGTAGGCCTTTCTACAACTGGCTGACTTGGGCTTTGTAGACTGGAACGGGACTGAGAACTTATCCTACAGATAAGGAAACTGAGGCCAGGGCAGGATAGCCATCCAGCCCCACCCCCTGCCAGCACACCCATACCAGGTCTCCACACCTCTGGGCCTTTCCCTCCCCCTCCACGCCCAAAGGCCCAATTGAAACACCCCCTGCTCCTGTGTGAGCATCAGCCCTCGCCCTTCCATTCCTGCAGTATGTCACTTAATCTCAGAATCACAGCCATGTTGGTGCTATCTATGGCAATGCCACCTGCTAGCAGTCACCTGTGCCTAAACCCTCCATGCATGTCCCACTTCAGCCTTCAGCTACCTTGTGGGAGAAGTATGCTTACATATTGTTTTACAGGTGGGAAAACTGAATCCCAGCCACCTTGTCGAGAGCAGGGCTGTCTGCTCATCTCTGTCTCCCCTCAGGCAGAAGAGTACTTGGAAAGCACCTACCAAAGGAGGCAAAGCAGGGAGAGGGTACAGGGGAGGCTACTGGCAGAGCTGGGGTCTCCAGGTCACCCATGACCCAGGGTTCCTGCTGGTTTCAAGAGCTGAAACCTTGACATCACCTGCATTTTATGTGAAGTCAGATTTAAGACCCCTGTTTGGGTCAACTGGCCTTATCCTGTTCTGTAGCCACAGCAAGCCCTGCTGTGGGCCCTGTGGGGCAGGGACCTGGTGGAGAGTGAGTGGAAAAGGAGACGGGACAGGTCACTACAGAGCCTTCCCTAGCCACAGGGCTATGTCCACGGTCACCACTGATGCATTCCTCAGCACAGGATGGGGGCCCTCACCTGGCTGCAGCATGTGACAAAGGTCTTAGTTGATGTCGCATGTTCAGCAGGAGGAAGCATTTGTACGTGGCTGCCCCAAACCAGTGGGACTTCGGGCTGCATCAACCAGGGGCAGGGAGGTGAGAGTCCCACCACTTCTGGAGTGCATCCACATGGGATACGGAGCTGGGAAGGGTTGGACTGGACCAGTGTTTCAGAGGGCTGCCTGTGTGCTGATAGCCAGCATGGAAGCGGAGAACCTGGAGTGTGCCTGGGCCTCCAGGAGAGGCTGTCTAGAGGCCCAGGGGAGCAAGGAGCAGCATCCCCGTGAGGAGGTCCACACGTGCTGCCCCTTCCCGGGACGGTGGGGGTGGGGCCACATCTTGTTGGTGTCCTCTAAGGCAGGAGGTACTTCATGAAGTGGGGGTGGGGGCAGCCCTGAGTGACACCAGCCACCCACTCACTACTTTAACCTGCTGGACGCCCCCCAAATGGAGGGGCTCCACCTGAGGTCAGGGGCTCCGGGCTGGTTTGTCACCCATTTTGACTTAGGTCTTTTTCGGTTCATTTTCTAAACCCGAGTTTAAAACTTAAAGCATAAAACACTATGATGGCTCGTTTCAGGAAATTTTGTCATGGATTTTATAGCAGAGTTATTCACTCCGTCTGTATGATGGAGGGAAGGCAGTGGTCATCGCCATCCAGACACCAGGGCCCTATGTGATGGTGACAGGGATGATGAGGGGTTGACCGAGGGCCTGTGTCACACCTGGACAGGTGCCCTGCCTGTGCCAGATGGGGACCCAAGGCCACAGCAGTCAGTGAATGTCCCAGGGACCCACAGCAAATGATGAAAACAGTAACGCACTTGCCAGCCTCTGTCCTGAGCTCACGTACCCAGTGCTAATCCGTGTGTATACTTGCTCGGGTAAACGCCACACACACACCCCATGAGGCTGCTATCACCACCCTCTCCTCACAGATGGGGGACGCGAGGCACTGAGAAGCCAGCATCTTGCCCAGAGTGATAGGCAAGGGGCATTTTGGGTGGCAGGGCTGGCCTACATGAGGTGCTAAGGTGCAGGTGAGTTTGGGGAACAGAATAATTTGGAGGTGGGGGGCAGGAGGAGAAAGCCAGGGGAACACCTGGGTCACGAAGGGCCAGTGTACCCTTCCAAGGGGCCCAGGAGCTCAGTCGGGAGACAGAGGCTGCGGGAGGATGGGGCACACTGAGGATGTTAGAAATGGGTAAGAAAGGGTTTCAGAGCAGGCCCAGTGCCTCTCCTGCTTGGCCTGTCCCTGGTCCCCAGGTGGTCAGTGAGTCACCACATACCTAGGACCTCAGTCTTAACACCTGTGGTGGCCTGTGAGGAGAGGAGAGGAAGAACACCCCCTTAAGTCTCCTCCAAAGGGAACCACGATGACAGCACAGGTGGTGGGCTTCAGTATACAGCACTGTGGGTGTCCGTCACAGAGGGTGCTGGACTCAGGGTCAGAACCTGGGGCTCCATTCCCCCGGCCCACCTTCCCGACCTGGCTGCCTTGGGAGGTCTTCATAAGCTGGAAAACCATGTGTGCATTACAGTGGTGGTTATAAGGCTGTGCTCAAGAGACATGAGGCTCCCCAGTTCCAGAAACAGGTCCCCACCCACAGTCTGCCCAATAGCCTGTCAGAATACAGATATGCTACACATGGGGTGTGGGGAGAGGACCCCAGTCTGGGCATAGTGGCCTGGAAGACACCTGCCATTCCTTCACCCACAGGCAGGCCAATAAGCTCTTAAACTAGGGGGAGGTGGATATATTGGATATGGGCCTGTAGGGGGGACCCATACTCCTCTGTGAAATGCAGGGGCTAGACCCAGGTGTCCATGTCATGTCCCACCCAGCCAGGAACGAGGAAGCCAAAAGCAGCCCTCCTGTGACCCAGAATGTGGGTCTGTTTTTGGAGCTGGGGAACTGGTAACCGGGGGAGCTCGTCCACGTACTAGAGGCTATTTTATGCCCCACAAACAGCTACAGGAACCCACTGCAGCAGACTGGCCCAACATGGAGCGAGAGAAGGGCCAAGTCAGAAGGTGCTGACATGGTTACAAGGTGCAAGTGGCAAGTGCAGCAGCCCTCAGGTCTCTGGGTGAAGCTTAGGGTCACAGGAGTCTCCCAAGGAGTGCGACTGGCCTGGGACCTGTGGCCGGCACAGAGGTGTCACTGACTGAAATCCAGTCTGCAGAGTCGAGGCCTCTTCCCCTCCATCCTGCCGAGCCTTCCCTCAGCCCCCTCTGTGCTGGGGGCAGAGGGGTGCAGGTCTGCCCATGAGACCTCGCTGGTGAGAGGACATCTAGTGCCAAGGCAAAGGGCAGTGGGTGTGACAGGAGAGTGCCAATGGGGCGAGGCCTGGCAGCCCCGGATTCTTCACACATCAGCACCTTCGTCCCTCCTCACAACAGTCCCGGTATTCTACAGATGAGGAAACTGAGAACCAGAGAGGAGAAATGACCTGTGCAAGATACAGCAAACGCTGGTGGTGAGAGTGAACCTCAGAACCTGTGTGCATAACCAGGGACGTCTGCCCCTTCGTGTCAGCAGCAGAGCCTCCATGGAGAATGAGGAATGATGGGCCTTGGCCCCCAACAAACCGGACCCAGGCTCATCTCCACTCCTCAGCTCACCCCAGCCACTGGCCTCAGAGTGTTATTCAAGGAGCTGGTCCTGGTTTGGCCACCGCATGTCCTGGCACCTAGCAGCTGTGCTCAGGGTGAAGACTGCAGACTCAGGCCAGCAATCAGGAAGCCCCTTAGAGATGGGCCATCAGGTCCCCTCCTGTTGTGGTGGGGAAGCCCAGGCCCAGGTGGGTGACACCCACCCACCACCCTGGGGTAAAGTCTATTCAGTAGCATTGAGTATATCTGGACCTATCTAAGCAGAAGCTTTCTTTTTGCAAATGACCAAGAAATTACTTCCATACCACCCTGGCACTGCAGCCAGCCACCCAATGGCTGACACACCTAGTTACAAATCACTGGTTCCCCACTGCCGGGCAGCGAGATTCCCGCCATCACAGAGGCTGCTGATGGGAATCATCTGCTCCGTGTTACTTATATGAGTGAATGTGCACACAAACCCGAGCCTCGTAGAAGGTGCTGTCTCGCTGGTGAGTGGGCCCTGTACACTGCTGGGTGGGCATTGGAACCCTGAGCTGGCATCACAGGCAACTAACAGCAGATGCATTTTCTCCCACAACCGCTGCTGGAGAGGTAAGGCAAGGAGGGCTTCCTGCCAGAGAGGACATTTCAGTCGGTAGGAAGACACAGGGCTCTCCACTCCAGGTGGCCCCTCTCCAGGCCTCCCGTCCCTGTGGGTGAAATGGGAAGCCCTCCCCCTTGCAGCAGGGCTTGGTCATGGGTTACAGAGGTGGGTCTTCTGACTCTGGGGTCTGAGGAGAGCACGTTCATGTCTGGCTGATGCGCTAGCTGTGGGAAGTCAGGTGACTCCAAAGCTGCCTGTGGCTTGGCCCCAGTCAGGCTTCATGAGGATGCTGCCCTACCCCGTCATACCTCCTCCATTTCCCTCAGCAGCAGCTCTGAGCCGTGACACGAAGCGGGCAGAAGTAGAACAGGTGGGAGGGTGGAATCCCACTTAGGCTGGGAAAGGGCCACAGCTGGCACCCAGGCTTCGCACACCCACCAAGGGTCAGGAAGTGCCAGGGGAGTCCCCAAAGGCCAGATGGAGGGGCTGGGACTTTATCATGGTGCAGGGCGCACAGCCAGTCATGTGCTGTAAGAAGATGGGCGGGGGCTTCCTGGAAGAATGGGCCTTAAGTGAGGCCCTGTAGGGTGACCAGAACAGGGACAGGTGGGTGGTGCTGCAGGGTGAGGCCCTGGAGGCCAGGCAGGAGGCGTGCCCAGGGCTTCATTCCTCCCATGCTCACTTGTGTAGTTACAGCCCAAATAGCAGGGCTCCTTTGTTCAATAATTGTGATTTAAGGTGTCAGGACACCACTCTCCCCACCTGTTTGTGCTTAGGGCTGCAGGAGCACAGACTCCACTGTGACGCCAGCTCCCAAGGCTGCAAGGCACCCATGGGCCGGGCATGGGGTATGGGAGGCGTGCTGGGTACAGGGTCAGAAGATGAGACTGGGGCTCCAGCACTGCCTTTCCCTCCACCGCCTCAACAATTGGTCTTTTGGACCCAAGTACAAGATTCTCTGGGTTTGGGCTCCTGAAGTCTGCCGTGCAGGGCCTAGCCAAGAAATGGGACCAGGCATCTACACAAATAGAGATTTTATTGTTTTGTTATTCTTTGACACCCGTCATCTCCCAGAGATTTGCTAAATGGTGGCTGATGTGGTTCCCCCATGGTTTGTCCCAAGGAATAGAGAGGAAACTGGGAAACCTGAGCCCGAAAATGTCAGCAAAGCAAGAGGATGTCCAGGTGTGGCTGGGAGATGAGGGAGGGTCCCAAGCACAGGAGCCTCCTGTCTGTCATCCGGACGAGACTAGATCCTGTGAGAGCACACGTGCGAGGTACTGTGCAGTCACTCAGGACATGCCCTGCCTCCTCTGCCCTCTGGCTGCCTTGCGAAATAAGTGCCTGAGTTTCTGTGACCTCTGAGTCAGGAACAGGCTCAGAGGGTTGTCCAGGGTCCCTAAAGTCCATTCAGAGGCATCAGCAGGAAAGTGGCTCAGAAAGGGTGGAAGGGGCTCCTGGTGCATTAGGACAGCTTGGGACTGAGGGGAATGTCAAGCAGGAAGAATGGCTAACATGCTGCAGGGATAAGGGGTGTCCCCATGGGCTGCTGGCCCCTCCCGCTGCCCTATAGAGGACCAGCTCATAGAGCCCTCTCTGTGACATACGGTCAGCACACGAACACAGTTTCGGCATGTTGATGTGGCCCTCCTGACTCTCCTCTTCCCCAGGCTCCACTGCTGCCCAACAGCTGCTGTGCTGAGCTTGGTGCAAGAGCCACCCCCAGCTGCCACCCCAAGTGGCCTAGCAGGGTTCCAGGAGGCAGGCCTAGGCCCTAGCCCCCACTCAGTCCTTGCCCACCCACCCTTGAACTCCAAGTCTGTACCCTGCTGGTGACCAGACTATCCCCCTCCCAGCCCTGGGGAAGCCGCTGCCTCACCCCCAGATGGCCCTGCTATCCCTGCCTGGCCTCCGGTCCACAGTTCCAGGGCTCCTGTCTCTGGGGTTCCATCACCTGCCATGAGAGCTGTCGACCCGTCAGTGGCCCTGGCTCAGGGCATGCTCAGCAAGCATCTGCTCAATGAATTCATGCTAATGACTGTATCTGTTATTTATCTGGTGCAAAATTTGGGGTCAGAAGCATAGCCCCCAATTATGACATCATTCCTATGAGAAATGACAGCTCCATTACCACAGTCATCTTTACGATGTGGCTTCCAGGAATCCATTAGAGCTAATTACTCCCCCAATAGAATGTAATATTCCTAGACCACCACTTATCTCACATTTGGGAACATCACAGTCAGATTCAACTACAGAGGCACTGGCTCCTCCAGGCTCCGCTGGGATGGGGATCCTGCATCCTGTTTCTCTCTGCAGAATGGTCAACACACCTCACCTCCAGACCTGAGACCACTGACTTTTCAGTTTCTATTATTCCCAAGCTTGTTCTGAAGGAACAAGATCAGTTCTGAAAAACGTGGTCTCCCAGGTGGGGACAATCCCAGGGTAATGATGGGTACCTCTAGGCATCCTCTCCTCCCCCACACCTGGTTCCTTCTTGGCACAGATGCCACCAGAGCCATTTACCTCAGAAAACTCAGAGGCTCTGGAGAGTGGGGTTTATGTGTGACCACCTCCTGAGGACTCCTGTGGGTTCACCCTGCAGGACCAGCAAGCCCAAAGCTCTTGGCCATGGGATTTGGAGCACATTTCCTGCTTCTCCAAGCCTCAGTTTCTTTATCTGTCAAATGGGAATACCATCATCAGTGTCACCACAGTCATTGGTGATACCAGTACCTCGAGTCCATATTGTCAACACCAGCTACAGTTAGCATTGTCATTACTATGGTCATTGGTAATATAAACTGGTCAGAAAAGTCCTTAAATCTGAAGCCTCAGGTCTGAATTAAATTGGTTGCAGACTTTAAACACTTGGCGTGTTCAGTTTATCTTAAAAGAAGGGGCAGCTTTTACCAGCAGCAATTCCAAGTAGTAGTTCCAGGTAGTTATTCCTCTTAAAAGGTAAAGTTGTCAGTTTTGTGGGGAAACAGTGGGTTTGAGAGTCAGGCAAAAGCATTATGCTCCTTCAAAACCCATAGTTACTATAACATGCTTAAGGTCCTTAGAGGATTTAAAGAACAGACAGGTGCTGAGTGGGGGCCAGGTGCCACACTCCATGACTGGTCACTGCCGCCTCCTGGGCTGCTCTCCTCCGTTCTCTGCAGTTACCAAGCCCCCAGGAAGTGGAGCAGGATCCTGCCCCCAACAGACAGGTGGAACAGATGCACCGCAGCAGCTCATGAGAACACCCATGGGCAGGGAGAGGGGCCTGACCCAGGCTGGCGTTTCGTTCCCAGCTCTCATGAACTCGAGGCTTTGGTTACAGCGGGTTAACCCTCCCCGACTCTGGCTGCCAATTGATGGTACCGCACAGCAGGATCAAGGTTTTGAAGGACGGGGCCAAAACCCAGGCAGGGCAGAAGCTGCCCACGCTTATGTTTCGGGAGATGTGATCTGACAGTGGCTCTCACTTGTGCTTTTGCTTGCAAGTGTGGGCCAGGCAGGGGGCAGGCATCAGAAAGATCATCAGGGTGAGGTCAGAGGTGCCCAGGTCCACAGGGATGGAGAGGGCTGGGCTGAGCACAGTGCAGCCCCTAAGCCACATGTTGAGTTCACTGACCACTGGCACCCAGAGGAGGGACTCAAAAGGAGCAGGAGAGATTCTTCTAAATATGTTCCAGGCTTTCAGAGCAAGGAAGAGCATTGCCAGCTATTTCTGTGGGAGGCGGGTGAAGACAGATTTGACCTGACAGAAGGGGATTCTCTTGTGGGGGCCAGCACTGGGCTGGGAGACCCTGCCAGGGGGGCTTCTTCCCTGCAGGGCTGCAGGTCGAGGGTCTGTGTTTGCTGCGTGCCTGATTAACGCCAGCACTTTCCTCCCACAGAGTCGAATGGCAGAGAGCCTGCGCCTTTTTGATTCCATCTGCAACAACAACTGGTTCATCAACACCTCGCTCATCCTCTTCCTGAACAAGAAGGACCTGCTAGCGGAGAAGATCCGGCGCATCCCGCTCACCCTCTGCTTCCCCGAGTACAAGGGCCAGAACACGTACGAGGAGGCCGCCGTCTACATCCAGAGGCAGTTTGAGGACCTGAACCGCAACAAGGAGACCAAGGAGATCTACTCCCATTTCACCTGCGCCACCGACACCAGTAACATCCAGTTTGTCTTTGATGCGGTGACAGATGTCATCATACAGAACAATCTCAAGTACATTGGCCTTTGCTGAGGAGAGGGTCCCAACCCACTTGCCTGTGGTTAAACCTGCGGGGTGTCACACCCCAACTTGTGCTAGAGAGGCCCAACCCAGGGGCAGAAAATGGGGGGTCTGAAGAATGTCCCCCCACCCCTCAGCCTCTGCCTCCTTGGCCCCACGTTTCCGCAAACAAATATATATGGATAAATTGCTAGGTAGGTAGACACATACACACACACGTACGTACACCTGGAGATGGCAAAGTTCTCCAAAGCGTCGAGGTCTCTTGAAGACTTGAGAAGCTGTCACAAGTTCACTACAAGCCCATCCTGCCCCTTCACTTTGCCTTCCTGAGTTGGCCCCACTGTGCATGGGGGTCTGCATTGGACACTGGGGAGAGGTGGCAGGGCTGGGGCCGGATTGGGCCAGCTGCGCCCCTATCGCCTGGAGGAGGGCCAGCTCACCGCCTGAGCTCCGGCCTGGGGACCTTGCCACTGACCAGGAGGGAGGACCAGAGCAGGGTCCGTGCACCTTCCCTGCTGGCCACACCCATCACTGGCCTACACATGGCTGCTCTGCACCACATCCGTTCCAGACCCGGGACCTTAGGAGCCAGGTGATAGCACTAACCAGACCTCCAGCCACTCATAGCTCTTTTTAAATAGCTTCAAAATATGCAGCAAAAATCAACACAATACATGAGTGGCACCATCTATTTCAAACTAGGCCAGCTGGGATTCCAGCTTTTCTTCTACTAGTCTGTTTTATAAATCAAAACCTGGTTTTTCTTCTCTGACATCCTTTTTTTTGGCCAAATCTCGTGGTGTTTCGCAGAAAAACAAAAATACAGAAAATTTCAAAGGCAATTGAGTATTCTTTTTTAAATGCAAATTTTCAAAACTTTTTTTTTTCAGGTGGTCCTTTTTGTGTCTGGCTTGCTGAGTGTAAAAGTTGTTATCTGGACGATTCTGTCTCTCTGCTCCAAAGACATTCTAGGACGAATGGCAGTCCTGCAGCAGCCTCGCAGGACAGGTGTACATAAGCCTCTGCAGCGTCCTCTTGTTATTGGTGCAGTTTTCCGCTTTGTTTTTATTTAAGAAACTAAATGTGATGTATTTAAAGAAGGTTCTTCACCTAGGAGCAAATGAACAGTAGCTAAATGTCTTGGTATTTAAAGAGTAAATTATCTGTGGCTTTGCCAAGTGAAGGAAGGGGAGGCGAGAGATGGCACCTGCTAGTCCCCGCACACCCCGTGCCTGAGATGGGCTGGCAGCAGCTGTAACTCCTGTGAAGCCACAGCCAGCGTTGTGGCCTGAGGGAGGCCCTGCTGGGACTGTGCTCTGGGCCTTCCTGCCCCAAGGCCTGTGGACACCTGTGTGAAAGGAACTTCGCCGAGGGCTGCATGTAAATGCGAACGCCCGCTGCCAAGAGGGGAGGCCCCGCCAGAGCCCTTGCCAAATCTCCTTCCTCTCACCCTTTGTTCGGTACCCGTGTCCAAGGTCAGTGTGCAGAATCACAGCCAAGGACTTTAAGAGATGTACAGGGGGCAAGAGAGGAGCTGGTGATCATATGAAAGTCAAAGATTGTCTACTTTATGAAAATAAAATACCCTGAATGGAGCCAAGCCTCGTCCTGGTGTGCCCTGTGAGTGGCTGACGTGTGGCTAGACTTGGTGCTGTCTGGGAGGGTGGCTGGGGACACCTTCCACGCTGAGTTTCCTTTTTCTCCTTCCCCACGTTTTTCAGAACACCTCCATATATTTAGGTAAAATCACTTTGTAATGAACATCAAGAATAAACCTCAAGAAGCTGCAAAAGAGGGGAGACCAGCGAGGCCCATGCAGCCCGAGGGACAGAGATTTCGGGGGTGATGATGGCTCCTGCCCCTCCTGCAGCCCTCAGGACTCCTCCCAGCACTGGCCCAGGCTGCACTATCACCCAGACCCCTCACACCCTGCAGACACATCTGCCAGGGTCAGAGTCATCCCCACAGCACAGAAGGGTGCCCAGAAATCCTGTAGGGTGCCTGTGTCAGGAAGGGGCCAACCACCACAACAGTATAGGGCACACCCTACAGTGTGCTGGGGGGAGGGGACCCCCAAGGCCCACTGCTCGCTGTCTGGTTCATGTAGTAGAAAGAGCTGATTTGAAGTCAACGAAGTATGTTCACCAAGTACCTGCTGCGAATCAGATACTGAGCCAGACTCCTTACAAATTATTTTATTTAATATTCTCCACCTCAGCAGGTTGCCAGTGGTGACCCATTTTACAGATGAGGAATGGTGCCCAAGTTGAACTGGGATTCACCAGGCCGAGGAGCTGTCCTCCTCCTGGGGGCAGTGCCTCCTCGAGGCCTGGGTCCTCACATAGCCCTGCACCTGGACAGGGCGGGAGCCCACAGGGAGCACAGAGCAAGGCAGGACCTCGAGCAAAGCCTTGAGTGGTGGGTAGCAGACGCGCACACATGCGTGCACACAAACACATGCACACGGCCTGGCTCTCTCGCCGCCCCACCCCCACGCCCACGCCCACATGGGGATTCCCTTCACACCTTCCTACATCACCAAACAGCAAGAATCCAAAGGGGCTCTTGTTAAAAGGAAATAACATGTGACTTAAAGTCGTTGAAACTTATTTTGTTTTAATGCCAACTGTGAAAAGCAATAATTACACCGTGAGCAACTTTAACCTAAAAATACACAGCAAAAGGGAAAAAGGATTCTGCCTTCTTTTCTGATGTGTGCAGGGATCAGAGGGGGCCTTTCCTGGGAAAATGTTTCCTCCTGGTTCCCACAGCCTGGTCAGCACTCGAGTCGCCACAGCTCCCCGCAAGCTGCAGACAAGCCCCGACTCAAACATCAGCATCTGCTGTGCAGCTTGGCCTGCACTGCAGTTCATCTGCGCCAGTTCTTCCTCTCACAAGCCTGCCACGTCCCCCCTTGCTCACTCTGACCCCGGTGCCCAACATGCCCTTACCCATCCCTCAGGGTCCAGCTCAGAGCTACCTGAGTGCCTCATCGAAGTCCCCTCCCTCCCTGCACTCCACCTCCTAGAGCGCACACTCCAGGGCAAAGTGGGGCAGGGTGTTGGCAAACCACTGAGCTCCCAGGGGGCAGCTCGAGGGCAGGACACTCCTGCCCCATCTGACCCACCTCCTTCCTCCCAACAGTGCCCGTCCCGTGGGAAAGGCACATGCTGAGCTGGGAGGGTCCAGGAGAGGCCTACTGAGGGCAAACGTCCATAGACCACCTTCGCCAGGGGGAAATGAGCTCAGAGACTCACAGAATGGTAAGAGGAAGCCAGAACTGGCAAGAGGGAGGCTGAAGGGGAGGAGCTGGGGACAGCTGGGGCCGGGCCCCACCCTCTGCAGGTGACTAACCCCAACCTGGTCCCATTACCCCCTACCTACTACATGCAGCCCCAGCCTCCTCTCCCAGGATGCACCACCACACAGCTGCTCATGGGGTATTGCCATCCTCCCCTGCAGCCCATGTGGCCACCAATGTGGTACAACGGGACAATGACAGTGGTCACGATAATCCTAGCTCCCATCGATGACTGCTCTCAGCACACCATCCTCCTGGGAAGCCAAGATTATTGGTTCTGTTTTACAGAAAAGAAAGCAGAGGACCTGAGAGGGGATGACTTCCCAGCATCACACAGTGTGTGACAAGTGACCCAGCCAGGTCTGGGGCCCAAGGGGCTGCACTCTGTCCACACTCCCCAGAGCCCCACAGCAGACACACCAAGCCCTGGTGCCCTGCTTCTCTCACCAGCCATCCAGAACAAATGGGCCCAGGCAGTGGGTCCAGCTGGCACGGGGCAAATGCCAGGGAGGGCTGCACTGCACCATGAGAACCAGGGGGCCACACCAAGGCTGGACAACACCCTGGGGGCCTCACCTTACCAAGACAAGCCTAGGCCAGGTGCCAACAGCTTCAGCCCAGCACATGTCCTAGGAGGACTTGAGCCTTTGGTAATTCTGTTTATAAGGGGCTGTCCCAAACTGCTTGGGAAAAGTATGAAAACCACCTAATGAAGGCTGGAAAAGGCCGCCTGCCCAGACAGAGTGCGAGCATGGCCACTGGGACCATGCCAGGCTTAACCAGGCCAGACAGGGAAAGGCTCTTTCCTGCTGGAGAGGGAGAGGGATGGAAAGGAAAGGGAGAGGAGAGGAGGCATCTAGCAGGCACAGCAGGCTGGGAACCAAGTGGGCAGAGTGTTCCCATTGGGGGGGGCGTCATCCCAGCTAAGCCCAAGGAGGGAAACAGCTGCCCACCAAAGACTATCAGGCGAGGACATGCCTGCAGCCCTGGTGCACCCCACCCTGACTGCAGGCGAGAAAGGAAAGGCCCCACCGCCCTGAGGCAGCTGGCCTCCTGCCTCCGCCCTATGGTGTCAGGGCCAGGAGGTGCAGGGGGCTGTCTGGGCTACCTCGCAGGCAGCTGCCGAGGAGGGGTGCGGTGGCAGGCCTGGTGGCAGCTGCCTGCCTGGGGCTGAGGCACACCACTGAAGTGGGAGAGCATCCGCTTTGCTTCTCCAGCAGCCCCTCTGCCTCGGGGAGTAGCCTGCCTCAGCCTTCAGCTCCGCCTGAACATAGCCTGTCCAGATTTCTCTCTAGCCCAGAAACTACAACTCCAGGGATGTCCCCTGCACCTTAAAATGAAACGGGGATCAAAACTGCATCCAGACATGTCCCCCAGCCACACACTGCTTCCCCTGTACCCAGCCCTGCTCCTTTCTGAAGCCAAGAGCCAGTTGCCCTGGGTGGGTGGGGTCCAAGCCTTTGTCGCTGCCTTCCTCACCCTCACTGGCTGGTGCTCTCCTCTGGGCTGGGAGGAGCCCCCGCCTCCACCCCCAGAGCCTGACCCAAGCCCAGGCTGCACACATGAGGGGTCAGGGACAGAGCAAGTCCCACCACACCACCACTGAAGCTGGGCACAAGGAGGGGATGACAGGAGGAAGGGTCAGGCCACACTCACAGGTGTTCCCTGTCAGGGCCCATGGGGCTGGGAATTGGACCCTTCTAGGGGGCCCTAGGGCTGTTCAGCTGCACCCCAAAATCTAGTTAGAGAAGAATCTCAATTTCAGCATCAGAGCCCTCTCTCCCAGAACACCTGGCCACACAATGAGACCTCTTTTCACATGGGGTTAGCAGAAGCAGAGGAGGGGGAAAGGATGACTATGGAATCCTGTGCTGCCACGCAGGGCCCAGCTGACGAGAGCCTTGGCTGGCAGCCTCTGCGTGGCATTTGCCTCTTTAGTCCTGGGTTCTCTCCTGACACGGCACAACCATGGGGCATGAAAAGCCAGCCCAGAAGGAATAGGCGAGAAGGCAGAGCTGTGGCCCACGTGCGGCTGATTGGGGCAGCTCCCACCGCGACCCCCTGCCAGGCTAGGGCCCTGTCCTGTCCTCAGTCCTGGAGCGCCCCCTGCCGGTTATTCTGGGAAATTGTGCAGCAAATCAGATCTGGCAGGGCACAAGCATTCAGAGGGAAGACCTTCCAAACATTCTCCCACAGACACCCTGCATTACAGGTGAAGAAACTGAGGCACAGTGGCTGGAACACAGCAAGGGGCCCAACACATTTGTCAAATGAATGAATGAGCAGGTGAGTGACTTGTAGCAAGAAAACAACAAATGATGCTTTAAAATATGACATAAAACCTGCTAAACAATATTTGTTGACTGCTAGCCACATGCCAGGTGCTGTGCTAGGTGCAGAGGGTGCCATGGTGAAAAAGGCCTTCCGGTGTGGCCATGGATAGGAAGCCATACTAATGACCTGACATTAGCTGGCCGAGCCCTTCATACAGACTGCCCCAGGGAATCCATGCAGGTGATGGAACTCAGGCTCCCTCCCACAGGCTCGCTACTGCCCCCAGATCACACACTGATAAGAGTAGAGCCACTGAAATTGATGCCCTTACCCCACCCAGAGGCCCAGCGAGGACACCACCTGGGGCACAGCCACACTGGCCAACCCCAAATCCTGTGGCTCAGAGTCCCCTGAGGATAAACGCGGGGCACCTGCCAGACTGCCTCCCTCCCTTCGTTCATCCAGCCCCAGCCACTGCTGCACATCTCTCATCAGGGTGTCCCAGGTCTCCTTCTGGGCACTTCACAGATGACAAGCAACACCAGCAAATCCTCTGATAAAGGGTGGAGGCTCACCACCCGGCCCCCAGTGAGGCTTTCGCTCATAGGGCTTGTAGGTACTACAGACCACTACTCCTGATGGTGCAGCCAGTGTCTGCAGATTACAGAAAACTCCACAGGGAGGAGACAGGGAGGTATCCACCAGCACTCAGATTATCACCAAGCTTTTGGAACTGAGGCAGTGTTGACTTAGCAAGGCTAGAAACAAATAAAAATCCCTTCCAGGTACCTGCATGAGCTAAATGTGAAAAGCAAAACTCTTACATTTTGGAAGAAAGTATGGCAGAATCATCTCCATGAGCTCAGGGTAAATAAGGATTCTCTTACCCAGCACCCCAAAGAAAGCACAAAGGAAAAAGATGAAACTGACTACATTATTCAAATGAAAAACTGCTGGGCCAATAAATCAACAAATAAATAGTGAAAAGCCACACAAACAGCCCAGGAAATGGTATTTGCAATCTAGGTAACCAACAAAGGGTTGGAATCCAGGATGAATGACACAGCCCCTCAAATCAATAAGAAATGGACAAACAACTCATTGACAGAATGGGCCCGGGCTCCCTGAAGGCACAGGGCAGGAGGGAAGCCTGAAGAGGCACCAGGCAGAGGGGAGTTGCTCCTTCTCACCAGTCACTAGGGACGGCGCAGCCACACCAGGGTGGAACGCACAGCACACCCATCAGGCAGCTGGCGAGGGTGCTCCTGGGCTCCCTCACTGGGGGAGGGTGGGCTGGGAAGCAAGTGTGTCAGGCAAGCGTGCAAGGCCTAGCAATGCCCTCCCCGGCAGAGGCCCTAGCAGGGACCCTCCCTCATATGTGCCAGGAAGACCTAAGCAGGAATGCTCCCTGCACAGTCCTTCTGCACCACAGGGGCCGAAGAACCCACATGCCTGCAACAGGTGTGGGTGAGGGTATCTCAATACATTCACACAGCTGGATTGTGCAGCGGTGGGACAAGCATAAATCTCAAAATTATAACATTGTGTTTTTTCAGGTTTTTTAAGTGGCAGAAGGATACATACAGCAAGATCCATTTACATCGTTTTAAAACATGCAAAGCAAGGTTATATAGATATATGAAGGTACTTCAAAAAATTCATGAAAAAATAGAATTAAAAGACAATATCATTTTTCCATGAATTTTTTGAAGATCCCTCCTATATATAGTCTGTACGTAATCACATCTGTGTTAAATATAAAGACACGCATTGGGATATAGTTACCGAATTACTAGTGACTCAAGGGAAGGCTGGACAAAGGGTGCTGGGTCGGGGGAGGGTCACAGGATGCTTGGACCATATCTATGATTTTTTTCAAACAAAAATCTCAAGCTAATATGAAATATAAAATGTTAAGATTTGGCAAAGCTGGGTGAGAGTAGTCAACGTGCATTATCATCATCTCTATACTTCTCTAAATGCTTTTAATAGGTTACAATAATGGTGGTGAGAGCACTGGGTGAGAGCAGCAAGTCCCTTTTTGTCCACTCCTTGGGGTCCTGCCCTGTGGTGAGCACAGGGCATTCATCTACCTCAGCCCCAGCACTGGCCTCCACAGAGACACCCCAAGAGCCCAGTGGCTCTCAACCCCAGGCACATGTGACAATCATCCAGGGTACATTTAAGAAATGTGACCGCACGGCCCCCACCCACCCACCCACCCCCACAGAGACTGATCCTGCTGGCCTGGGATAGGGCCAGGGATACAGTGGTCTTTTAGCCTAGCATGCTTCCCAACACCCAGCCCAGCCCAGCTGGAGGAAGGTGTGCCACAGGGGCCAGGCAACGATCCTAGATCCCCAAAGGCTCTGCTCCATTCTGCCTGCCAACCTGCACCTGACCCTACAGTCATTTCTCTCTGGGCCTTAATCCCAAGAGTATCACAGGTGCCCTTGAACATTTATGCCTTAGATGTTAGGAAATAACCCATGCAGGGGCACCCGGGGAGCAAGGGGAAGGACAGAGGGAACCCAGGTTTGTCTCACTCCTGGGCTACATCTGTTTGTCCACCTTTAACTAAAGTATCTGCTTTGAGGCCTCAGATCAGGCCTCTTGGAATGAACCCCTCCTTTAAAAATGTTCATTGTATCATGCAACTGGGCAGATGTCAATCTGACATGAATCTCAACCCTCTAGCTGTGGTTGGCGGTGGCTGTTACCCTGACTCCCCATCTAGTTAGCGTCTGAAGTGGACCTTGGGCCAGGGTGGAGGTGGCCCTCAGTGGCTATGTACGCAACAGTGCCTCCGTGGCAGCCTTTTTTATTCCTTAAAAGGGTGCTATGTCACTTCACAAAAGAGGACATTTAAATGGCCTCCCCTTTCATCACCAGGGAAATACAAATTAAAATAATAATGAGATATTACCATACACCCACCAAAATAACTAAAATAAAAAGAAAAGATCAAGTGTTGGTGAGGATGTACAGCACCTGGAACTCTCATATACTGCTGGTAGGAGTGTAAATTGGTACAACTATTTTAGAAAACCATTTGGTAGTACCTTCTAAGGGCTGAACATGAACTTACCCTATGCCAGCCATTCTACTCCTAGGTAGATCTCAAAATAAATGCAAACATGAGTTCATTAGACGACATTTATCAGAGTGTTTATAGCTACTCTGTTCTTGGTAGCCATAAGCTAGAAACAATTCAAATGTCCACTAGCAACAGAATGGATGAATAAACTGTAGTATACTCACAGAATGTGATACCAAACCACAGCATAAATCAGCAAAGATCAGTAATACATAACACACATGAATCTCAGAAACAAAATGTCGAGCAAAAGAAGCCAGAAGCAAAATGTTACAAACTGTATGTTCCATTTATGTAAAGTTTAAAGAGAGGCATAAACTAATCTATCATATAAATCACAGATACTGTTCACCTTTGGGTGAGGGGTAGTAACCGGTATGGGGCATGTGGGAAGTTTCTGGAGTACTGATTAAATTCTGCGTTTCTTGATCTGGGTAATGGCTACACGGTATGTTCACTTAGTGCCATTTAATCAAATGTTTGTTTGTGGCATGTGCTCTTTTAATATGTATGTTGTACTGTAATAAAAAGTTAACTCTTAAAAAACACCATGCTGTGGCCATGATCTGCAGCCTGGCACATAGGCGACCTGGGGTAAGGCCCACAAGCAATGCAAGCGCCCACCAGATCCAGGTGCAGGATGCAAGCCTACCTGAAGGCAGCTGGGCCAGTTGCTTGTAGGTCTGATGCAGGTTCTCCCGGCAGGTCCGTTGGGGATCGTTCAACAGGAGGGCCAGGGCAGGGATGATATCGTGCTCTAAAAAGCCATCTCTATGGAAGGGAGGGCAGATTTAGACGTAACTAAGACCTTGCCCAGAGAAGATCAAATAGGGGCAGAGTCACCTGCCCCTGCTGGAATAAGTTTGTGCTTGCTGGGGCACATTCCTCTGCCTCGTCCTAGTCGGGGCTCAGACTCAGCCTCTTTGTGCCCCTGGACCCTTATTTTCAATCTTCTGAGCCTCAGTCTCATTATCTGTAAAATGGAGATA
Source organism: Cynocephalus volans (assembly GCF_027409185.1). NCBI lineage: Eukaryota > Metazoa > Chordata > Mammalia > Dermoptera > Cynocephalidae > Cynocephalus > Cynocephalus volans. Next base: position 207,305,504 of record NC_084461.1, read on the forward strand.
AGGCCACAGAAGCTTGTAACCCACCTTGCCTGAACTGCGGGCTGAGTTCCGGGCAGCAGGCCTGGCAGGCCCACCCCTCATGGCCCCTCCCTCTCCTGTTCTCCAGCTCAGTTGGGAGCCTGCCAGCATCCAGCTGCTTGCCTCCAGACCCACGTATCCTGTCATGCTTGTTGTTATAATTATATAAGTTAATTAAATATTAGGTAAGCCAATCGGATGAGAGGAGGTGTTTTTATTTTTTAATTTCCTTATGAAAAAAAGTTGACTGCTATAATATATATAATAGTTGAAGACTCAAAAGTGAGTCTAAAAAAAAGATTCTAGAAGGCTTTTGCATGCAGATTACTTCATTAATGTCTCTGAGTTCTTTTTCTACTTTAAAGAAACTGAAGGTGCAAATGATGTGGTAAGTGATTTAAACAGAAAAGATGACGGGAAATGGACCCATAACCAAGAAAAGGCCTGAGTCCCATACAGGGATTGTTGGATGCCTTTTCATTTGTGTTTTGGGTTAAAATGAACTGTTTAAAGGAAATATAGCAACAATGTCTTTGGTTCGTTGCTTTGTAGCCATTTCTTTTGATTAACCAACTCACTGCTCTGCTAGGCCTGACTGCATCTGCTAAGAGGGCTTCTGAAGTCACATCTCTAAGGGCTGGGTTTGGGAATAAATAAGTCATGTGTGAAGCCCTCAGGCAAGTGCCCAGCACACAGAAGTGTCCAACCAACTGTGCTATTGTGGCATTGGCCAGGCTTAACCTTACGGTGTGTTTTGAATCGTTCTAGGAGAAGAAAATCACAGTGGGACACACAAGTTGCAGGGGCCTTCCCTGACTGCCAGGTCCTGCTCGATCAGTGCCTTCGAAAGTCAATTGTGTTTGCCAGTAGAGCATGTGCCCCCCTTACCAGAGGCAAGCAAGAAGGCAGGAGCCAGTCTGCCCAGGAAGCTCTCCTGACTATGAGAATGTCATGAGAATTTTCTCCTCGAGGTGACAAGATGCCAAGCCCAGGACCACCATCCTCATTTCCCCTTCCCATCACTACTTGTGTGGACAGAAGGGTTTCAATGTGGGCAGTTCAGGGCAGTTACGTAGAGTTAGTTAGAGCTCCATAGAGCCCCGTAGGCTCCGCAGGCTCTGCAAACTGTTGGCTTTAGTTATAAGATCACCATTGAACCTAGGGGAAATTTAGAAGTTGGTGACATTTACTTTTGGCCCTTTGCCTGTCCAATGTGATATGGTGGAGAGAGCCCAAGTTTTGGAATCCTAGGCCCTAGGCACACAATGTTAATTCTCTCAGGTCTTCTCCCCTTATCGGGTGGTGTGAGGCACGGCTGAGAACTCTGAACGAGCATGCTGGCCAGATCATATCAGGTTCTCCATCAGGGACAGTTTCTTCATCGCATCCTCCTGCCTCAATAATGTGGGCACAGCCAGGACCCCCCAAGGCAGGCTCTCCTAGTGCCACCAAACAAATCTCCGATCACCCTCCCTAGGCATTTAGTTTTGTTATAATTGCCCAGGCTTTAAGCATCTCTCCTCACCAGGAGTTACTACCTGATGTCCAGATCAGGTCCAGAAAAGAGGGAAAAAACAACAAGGCTGAGAGGCGTCTGTCTCCTGTGTGCCCTAAGGTTTTCAAGCACCTTCCCTGGTCCTCTCAGATAAGCAAAGTGAGACTCAGATCAGGAATCTTGGTCTACCCTTCTCGGTGCAAATTCTGTGAATTAAGGTGTTAACTGTGGCACTACCTCCCCACACATGCCTCTTCATAAGCCTGATTGGATCAGGGCTACATACAGGATCAGGCTGAAGTGGGTGCAGAGGAGAACACCAAGACCCCAGGAACTTGTGGGGTGGCAGGGCGGAGCAACTTTGGGTTTTGTGAAATGCCCCAGCACGCTTAACATGATTCAAGCCTCTTTGAATGACTGCCTGTTGTTTATACCAAACAAGCCCAAAGGCAGTCAGTACCTTGCCCTTCTTTCTGGGCCTCTGCATACTGGGCAGTGGTCCCCTTTACACAGGAGATTTGGGGTGTTTGTGATTTGGTCTTCTATTTTTAATACAAAGTAAAACTAGTGATCCCTGGTCAAGAGGGTGAACTGAGCTGATGTGGGCAATAACCTGCCATACCAACCCCTCACCACCCACCACCGCAGCTCCTAACCAAAATGCTAGATGAAATATTTTTTAAGTGTAAAGTAAAAAGCTGTGCTGACATGGGAAAGGGACATTTCCAGATGCCAGAAACCAAAAACCTCAGCATCATGAGCAGAAGATGAGGCCACAAGCCCAGGCCAGATGTGCGCTTTGTGGCTGGTGTTTTAACACCTGCACAGGGACACTGGCCCTGTGGGGCTCTGAGATGGGAAACTGGGCTCCTTATGAAAAGCTAAGACAAGGCAAATTTGTTACAGATGTGGGATCCGAACTTTATTTCCACCTTCAAAACGGGAAGCCCAGCACTAGGAATTAACATAAAAATTGGTCTGGAACACAGAGCTGTAACAGGCCTCCACAGAGGCAACCAAAACCAAACCACTGTCCAAATAGAAATCCCACCGAACACCAGTGCTACAAACAAAAACTCAGAGCACTCAAGGTCGTTCAAGGGATCCACCCAGGGAAGGAGTGCGGCTCTAAAGCATGACATCACTTTCCAGAACAGTCGCCCACCTGCCCACGTTATGGGTTGCCATGATGTGGAGCACCTCGGTGGTCTTTATCCGCACCATGTGGTCACTGTCCTTCAGCAAAGCTTTCAGACTCTCCAGGCAGCCTACAAGGCAAAAAAAACTTTGAATGTTTGCTGGTCTCATAAACTAGCTAACCCAGAAGTCAACAGGTGACCCAATGTTGGGTAACAAGAAAGTACCAGAGGTTCTGCTGCCTTGGGGCATCATGTCAGTTACACAGCATTTCAGAGTCACTGAAGGGGCTCACACCCAGGGACCATCCCATCTAATCCTCCTCAAGATTCTCCCTGCACACTTCCTACCAGTGCCATCTCTCAAAGTCTGCCACGGGGTTAAGAAAATGGCCTTTGCCATCTGTTTGGCTCCAGGAAAAACATGAGGTTAAATTATAACCCTGTCCCAAACTAGTCACATGACCTTGAGTGGGTTACTCGTAGGGATACCAGATTTAGCAGATAAAAATCCTGCTTGAATTATTTATCGGGCAACCCTAGACTCATGCCCGTTCTCTGAGCATTGGTTCTCTTATCTGTCAGTTGAGGATGCTCCCCCCTTTGCAGGTGGTTGTTGTAAGGACCAAGAGAACAGGGGCACTGCACATGGGATGGTCCTAGCCCAAGTTGGGCTCATTAAATAGCATCCCTTATTACTGAAGTTCCACCCACTGTCTGAAGCCACGCTAGGATCACCCAGGCTGTGACACTCTCACCTATGTTGATGGCCTCGTAGACATACTCAGGGTCGTGCATGAGGTCACACAAGGCCATGAGGGCTTTCTGCCTCATCTCCAGGTCCTCTGACTGCAGCTCCTCATTCAGCTTGGGCAGGGCCCGACAGCCATAAGCAATGGCAGCCTGGGTGGGGTTGATGTCAGGGGGCATGTACATGGAGATCCGGGCATGGGCCATCTTTCCACTCTTGCAAAGGGCTTTCAAAACGAAGCTCTGTAGAAACCACTGATCAACAAAACCAAAAACCTGTCGTTATTACTATTGGGATGTATAAGCTACTTATCATCTGATCCTCAAAACTGTGAGGGGAGGTGGATGGGTATTTTTACTTCCATTTTACAGATAAGCGAACTGAGTCTAAGAGCAATGAAGAGATTTGCTCAAGGTAACAGTGAAAGTAAGTAGCAGCCCAAACCGCAAACTCCAGAGCTCTCTCAGGCAGTAGTGCTTAAGGACAGAAGATACTACTGATACTTTACAGACTGAGTCTTCAGTGAAAGGAACTGAAAGGACAAAACAAACCAAACAAACACCAAGATAGTCACTCCATCTTGTGCCAGCAATAACTACTATCTAACTCTACCCCATAAGGAGGGAACTTGTGTTATCCATATTTTACAAATGAGGAAACTGAGGTTCAAGCCAAGGAGCTTGCTGGAGGTCATGGAACTAGTAAAGCTAGGAATCATTGTTCAAATCCAGATCTAGCTCATTTCCCCGTCAGGGACCCATATTCAAAGGAAATGGAAAAGAAATTAAGATTAAAAAGTGATTTCTGTTTATTCCACACACAGGAACTCTGAACAACTATAGGCAGTGTGGCTTAATAGTTAAGAACCGACTCCAGCCCCAAGTTACTTCCCCTGTCTGTGTCTTTCTGCAGCTGCAAAGGGGAGGTGATAATAGTACCTCCTTCCCTCCCTCCCAGAGTTGTCAGGATACACATGAGCCTGTCACACTAGAGCTCCAGATATATTGGCTGCAGTTATTATGGCTGTTATCGCATTTAGTCGCATGGACAGGCCCAGGGTCCTCCAGTAAAAGGTAAGCTGGACTCTGATACCGTGCACCAGCTCACAAGCGGAGAACAGGGGGCCTGGCTGAGAGGAACGCAACCATATCTGATTAGGCTTCCCTTGCAAGGAATCATAGGCTCTGGGGACAGGGCCTGCCCTCCTCTAAAGGGCATGGGCTGCGGGAGTCTGGCCACGGATGAGAGGGCGTGACTTGGGGTGTGAGGACACGGGCCCCGTGTGAGCAGGGCTGGGTGTGTCTGGGGGACCCTTGTCCCCGAGCCCCTGTCCCGCCGCTGCCGCCTCACCTGCCTCAGCAGTCTCTCGGCGCCAGTAGCTAGCGCCCGTTGCCAGGAGACCCTGTTGCCAGGCGACTCAGGCAGCGTCTGCCGCGCAGCGCTCTGCACACTGGCACCCACCGCGCAGGCGCGAACAGCCCGGGCTGGGGCCCGGGGCAAGTGAGAACAATGATACTTTCCAGGCTTACTGTGGGGTCAAAGACGGCTCAGCTTTGTTCAAGGTACAGCTTTGTTCAAAGTACAGAAAGTGTCCTTTCTCTGTACTGGTCACTTTGCATGCCTTTGATGCTCAGAGTAAATCCATGGTGTGGTAATAGAATCCAGTTTAGGGATAAGAATCTCAGAGAGGTTCGGTAGCTTCCCCCACATCACACAGGCCTGAACCCGGGACTGCCTAGCTTTGGCCCACGCTCCTTGCTCTGTAGGCTGACTGCCTGGTAATAACAAAAATCGGCCCCTGCAGTGGACCCAACACACTACTGGCTAGAGTCAAAAGCAAGCCAGACCCAGCCACCACCTGCATAAAACCCTGCCATGGCTCCCCCCTGGTCTCAGGCCTGAGTCCAAACTCCCAGCCTGCTGCTCAAGTCCCCAGCTGATGGCCTCCTCCAGCCATGCTAGATTTTCTCAATTCCCAAAATGGCCAGCTCTCTCCCACAGCTTGAGGTACCCGTAACAGAACTACCTCTTTGTCCTTCAGGACACAACTTGGTGGACACTTCTTCCGTGAAGGCTTCCTTCTCCCCAAATCTGACTTAGTAAGTGATCCCATGGCTTAATTATCCCATTGGCACACTCCCTTCCCCTAATTCTCTATTTATTTTGGTTTCCCCCAGCAGACTCCAGCTTCCCTGAGGGGAGAGACCAGTTCTGTTTCCTTGCCTTCCCAGTGTCAGGCATACACCAGAAGGCTTTCAGAAAGCATAGAACAAATGAATAGTAGTGGACTTGAATCAAGCTTTACAATCTAAAAGTTCTTTCACTAACTCATGTGATCCTCACAACAAACCCTTGAAGAAGATAGTCAGGTCCATGTGCAGGAAGTAGAACAACTCACCTAAGTTTGCCACCTAATCCTGAAACTCATTTAGAAGACATCAAACATCAGCCTCCAGCACATTTAGCTTTAAATGCTTTTTTTTTTTTTATGACTGAGATCTGCATACCAAGGATCCCATATGGTGATGCAGAGACCTGCCCCCTACCGCTGTCCTTAAAGGACCAAGTCATGAAGGGTCTCACTAACCAGAGCATCCTAGCTTTTTAGGAAGGTGGTGTGAAGAGCACTTGGCTGGAAGTCGTGAAACCAGGGTTCCAATTCTAGTTACAACTCAGAAGGCAAATCCTTTTGGATGTATGAGCCTTAGTTTCCTTGTCTGTGAAGTAAGGAAGCTGAATCAAGTAGGTTCTCAAAGCTAGGAACTCCAGACCTCTCCGAATCTGGTCACACAGTTTCATAAGGGCCTCTTGGGGGCATCTACCCCACACACCTCACTTTCCAAACAGGAACTAGCTCACTGAGCTCTGTGACTCGGGTCAGCTTTTTAATAGCCATCAATTAAGGACATTAATTTTGTAGCATGAACTCTAAAAGCCAGGCATATGGTATTCAGACAACATTGGATTCAGAACTATGCAGATTGAGGTCAGTTGGCATGTCCATCCCTTGCCACTGCAGAATGCTTGACTCCAATCCAAACACCAGTACTACAGTGATAGAGTTTGGATGTGCTGTCCCCACCAAAACTCACGTGGAAACCCGATCCCCAACATGACAATGCTGGAAGCTGTTTGAGCCATGAGGGCAGACCCCACATGAATGGATTAATGCTCTCCCTAGGTGGGGGGATTAATGAGTGAGTTCTGACTCTATTAGTTCCCGTGAGAGCTGGTTGTTTAAAAGACCCTGGCACCTCCTCTCTCTCTTGCTTCCTCTCACCATGTGATCTGCTTGTACCCGCTGGCTGCCTGCTGCTTTCCACCATGGGTAGAAGCAGCCTCAGTTCCATGCCAAATGCAGCTGTCCCAGAATCGTAAGCCAGATAAACCTCTGTTCTTTATAAATTACCCAGTTGCACGTATTTCTTTTATAGCAACACAAACGGACTAAGACATACAGCAACAGCTCTTTTGCCATGATTGTCACCACCCCTCCCAGCAGAGTTGATCACCAGAGCCGGGCGCGTGAGAAAAACTCTCCTGTGTCAGCCCCACCCAGAACCCAAGCTCCACTCTCTAGGCGCCCTGGCCTCGCCCAACCCCCCATCCAACACCGCCCTTGTTGCCATGGTGATCCTCTGTGATCCGGATGCGTTCTGGAGTCTCCACTGGCAGCCCCGCCCAGACTCCGTGGAGGCTGTCGTTGCTATGGTGATCGCCCATGCAGACTGCTTGCGGGACTCTTTCCGCTGTCAGGCCCGCCCAAACGCCGCCTCCGCGTCAGGGATTTGTCAGACGCCCCGCAGGTCTCGCGTGGCCTCGTTGTCATGGTGATCGAGGCTGCGGGGCCGGCCAGAATAAGCTGCTCCAAGTCCCGTCTTCACAACCACCTCGGGTGAGTCCCCCACTCCCTCTGTCCGACCCCCGTGCGAGCACGTCCCCGAGGCCGGGGTCACGAGAGCGCTGCGTCTCCCGCCCACCTAACACCCCCATAACCGGAGCGCAGCCTACGACCCCGCCCCGGGTCCTCTTCATTCCCTGAGCACCCAACCTGGGCCTGTGCCGGTCTGTGCTGGTAGGAGAGCGGGGTCAGATGGGGGAAGACAAGTACAGGACTTGGTGGAGAGGCAGGGCTGGACAAGAAAGGAGATGGAGGACTGTCGAATAGGCTTAAGGGGCCAGATGCTGGGTGGGGTGGGGCTTTATTGGGAAAGGCCTGAAACCTAAAGACCCCGGCCCACCCAGAGCCTTCATCTCTTAGAGACTAGGAGCAGGGACCCCCCTCCCCACTCTACCACCACGACCTGGGCTGTGATCTGCAGCCTGGTGTCTGTCCAGTGCCTCACAACCCCGTGAGGGAAGCTCAGAGAAGGGGCCCCTCCTCTTAGACACCTGTCAGAGGGAGACCCAGGTCTTCTGACTGCCGGGCAGGGTGGGGCAGGCCAGTCCCCCACACCATACTGCCTGCAGACTGGGAGAGATGGCCTGACTTCCTGTGTCCAGAAGGCCTCTGCCCACTGTTCCTCATGAAGAGGGAGGCTTGAAGTTGGTCCTAGAGCTGAAGAAAATTTAGGCGGAGACTTGCAAGTAGTCTCCAGGGATTTGCACAGCTCCCTAACTCTCTTTCCCTTGGTTGGGTCCACAGGACTGTGGAAGGATGAGGTCCTCCCTGATGCCTTTGGGGCCCCCTGTGAGCCGGGACCGTGTCATCACCAGCTTCCCTAAGGTAGTCATCAGGCCAGTCTTTTTTATCTGCACTGCTCTCCTGACACTGTGGCCACATCCAGCTTTCCCCAATCTGTGCTTATCCCCAGAAATAAAGCAGGTGAATAGGGGAAGTCTGTCCCTTCCTGGATTTACCAGACTTCTCCTTGAGAAGCCAAGAGACTGGGCATTGACTTGCCCAAGGCAGGCCAGCAAGTTAATGGTGATGCCAAGCAGCAGTGTGGCCTGAGGTTATAAGGACACAAACTTTGCAGTCAGACAGTCCTGGGTGTGAATCCTGACTCTGTCATTAAGCTGTGGGACCATGGACAAATTACTCAACCTCTCAGAGCCACTGTTATATGAGAATAATTCCTCTTACATTGGGTGCCTGGCTCATGGTAAATGGGAGCTCCCTGGCAGTCGTGGTCACTGCTGTTCTTATAATTATTACTGTTATCAAAACAGCACTCCAATTTCTTGATCCCAAATCCAGGACTCTCTCCCCTTGCCATTCTTCAGTTTTTGCTGAAAATTCACAGCTGTCTTCCATCTCTATTAAAATCCGATATTAATTGCAGAAGAGAATGCAAATCAGAACAACCTCCACAGGAGGCAGTGGGACAATATTTACCAACATTGCAGATGCCCCTTCGCTCTGACTCAGCCATTCCATTTCTAGGAGTTTACTCTGCAAACATCCTGGCACGGATGTAAAATGTTCCCAAGGCCAGGCATTGCAGCAGTTAGTAAGAGAAGAAGGGCTGGTGGGTGAGCTTAGATGGTTAGAAAGCGATGTTATAACACCAAGGTCAAGGGTTTGGATCCCTGTACAGGCCAGCCGCCAAAAAAAATAGAGCAGAAAGTCAGACACAATGTAAATGTCCTCCTAGAGAGGACTGGTTAAACGGGTAATGCAACTTCCTGGCACAGCCCTGATGGACCTCTTCAGGTGCTGATGTGCAGTGGGAGCCCAAGGAAGTTGGTGAGTAAAAATGCAAGGAATGGAGCAGTGTGAGTGTGTGTAGCACACTCCTGCGGGTATAAAAAAAGGAGAAGGAGAAAAGCGATGTCAGTGTTTGTATATACATGCAGAAAATATTTCTGGAAGGATACATAAGACCTGCTACCAGTGGTTGCCTACATGTGACTTGGGACAGGCGTGGAGTGAGAAATCCCCTCCAGGGAATGGCCTTTTCTATCTTCTAGATTCTGTGCCCAGGCTGGTGAGGAGGAAGGAGGTGACTGTAAGCTCTGGGTATTCTGGGCCTACAGCCATTCCTTCTTCCCCCTTCTTTCCCTTCCTCCCTGAGTTCCTTCTCCACATGCCCACAGAGAAAGCCTTTGTGCCTGTACCTGTGGACAGTTCCCCCAAGTGTTCCATTGCAACAGAGGATCAGGCAATTGCTTTCCCTGCGGAGCTTGACAGTAGTAACCAGGGATGACGGGGACTGGTGTTTCATGAGCCAAAAGGAAGGGAAACGTGATTGTCACGGAACAGTCCAGGTCTCATGGGACGAAGAACTCCATTTACAGAGCAGTACAAGAAAGATCAGAGAGGTAGGGAGGATTGCCTGACTTCACACAGCTGGGCATGGTGGAGCTGGGATTTGACACTGCTGTGTCTGGCTTCAGACCTCCCTACCCCTAGGAGGCAGCCTGGGGCATGCATCATGTTTTCACAGAAATTGGGACTCTCCCCTTTCTACCTGCAGTAGTAGTCAGGTGTCACAAGCCTCTGCTGGCCAAGTTCATCCTGCAGGGCCACACCACTTCAGACCTGAGAAATTCATGGTCAGGTTGGGCTCGGTCCACAGAGTACTGCCTGGGCAAGTGTTTTAGTCCGTTTTGTGTTGCTATAACAGAAATACCTGAGACTGGGTAATTTATAAGGAAAAGAAGTTTATTTGGCTTACAATTCTGGGACAGCTGCATCTGGCACGGACCTCAGGCTGCTTCTACTCGTGGTGGAAAAGCAGCAGGCATCTGGTGGGTACAAGCAGATCACATGGCGAGAGGAAGCAAGAGAGAGAAGCAAGAGGTGCCAGGGTCCTATAAACAATAAGCTCTCGTGGGAACTAATAGAGCGAGAACTCACTCGTTACTCCCCCCACCCTCAGAGAGAACATTAATCCATTCATAAGGGATATGCCCCCATGACTCAATCAGTTTCCAACACTACCACATTGGAGATCAAATTTCCACATGAGTTTTGGAGGGGACAACACATCCAAACTCCATCAGCAAGTCCTTCCCTTTACTCCGTGTGCCTCAGTTTCCCTATCTCTAAAAGCAGCTCACATTTCCTACCCTGTGGACTTCCTTACCATACTTCTCCAGTCGGTCCAAAATGGTGAGATTTCTCTAATGACCACTGTGTCCTGGCTAGCCCCCAGCTTGAAGCTGTCATGGAAGTCAACAGGAAAAATCAGCCAGCTTTTCATGAGGGGGCTGATGCTCTTCCGCACAAATGTGGACCACTGCTCTAAGCTGTTCCCCTGCATCACTCAGTTACTCCTCCAGTGACCACATGAAAAGGTGCTATTATGAGCATCCCCACTTTACAGGTGAGGAGCCAGGGCTCAGTAAGGTTTTACAACTTGCCCTTTGCAAAGCTCTGTCCACCATCCCTGCTGCCTCAATCACAGCTGGAGCTGAGAGGGCAGGTGGGCCAGGCCAGAGCCCACATCAGTGCCCGAAAACCCAGAAGAGACACGAGGTCTGGGGGGAGGGAGTTGTGGACCCAAGCTTTGCTTGGAGCGTCAGAGCTGGTGGCTAGGGGGACCATTACCATACACAGGAGAGTACACCAGCAGCCTCCAACAGTGCCCTGCTCCCCATGTCCTAGCCATGTTCCATACTTCTTAGCCTTGGCCAATCCAGTGGCAAAAAATAATGGTCATCTTTAGTTTGTTTAATATCATTTTTTTCTAGTTACAAAACAACTGAGGATTTAACATGTGTCATCACATCTTAATAGCCATGAACATTTATATGTATGCATATTTTTAAAACAAATCCATAGAAGGTATGGGAGGATCTTGGAGCCAAAAGGGGCCTCACAGCCCATGCTACATTGCACCGTGAAAGAGCTGAGGCCCATAGAAGGCAGAAGCCTGTCACATGCATGCAGCACAGGGACAGCCACCCCAGTTGAAACCCAGCTCTCCGAGTCCTTACCTGGACTCTAGTCTGACCTGACCACCACCACTCCTCTGTCTCACAAGACCCTACAGCCTTGAGGCTGAGGAGATAGAGGACAGACCCAGTAGAGGGGTCAGATCAGGGTAAGCTAATGAGGCTGCCAGCCGCGAGGCTCAGAAGGGAGGGAATGCTGGGAAGGAAGTCACCATCTCCCTGCTTGGCTCGGATGATGGAACTGCAGCTTTGCAGGATGATGTGTCCATCTGTCTGTCTGTCTCTTTGCAGTGGTACACACCTGACGCCTGCCTGCAGTTCAAGGAGCATTTCCACGGGCAGGTCAGCGCAGCCTGCCAGCACAGGACCACGGGCACTGTGGGGTGAGCCCGTGGGGTACAGGATGTGGGGGGAAGGAATGCATGCGTGAATCAATGTGTGAATGAAAGAATGAACAAAAGAAACATGTACACAGAGCAGGCTGGTGCAGCCCAGTTCAGGCCTGAAGATGATTGGAGTTTTTATCTGGCTTTACTTGCCACACCTCTACCATATGGAACAATTTCCCTTTTCCTCAGTAAATCATGCAGGTGATTTTTCAGCCTGAGGTCCCAGCACATGTCTGTTCCCCTGTCTGAATTGTCTTTCCTCATCCCCTCGATTCCCCTTTTCCCCTGGGTCTCAGTGTGTCAGGTCCTTTGAGAGCCTCCTCTGACCCCATGAGTCCCAAGATCTTATGGAATTGTGGCTTTGCCCGTCTGGATGCCTCAATAGACCAAGCCCGAGACGACGAGGCTGTGTCTGTCCTGTTCCTTCCTCGGCAGCACCTGCCATCACTGGCACAGGGACGTGCAACAGTCATTCCTTCTTTTAACAAACAGGTACAAGGGCCTGCTTTTGCCCCTCATCCCGAGGAGCTCACGGTCTGCTCAGGGAATTGGCTGAGCTCACAGTGTCACACACGTTTGGCGAGGCCCACAAGAGAGCCCAGCTTGGAGGTTTCCAAGGCCACACAAAGTGAGGCACAGCTCAGGTCAGAATGGCCAAAGCAGCTGTGGGATGAGAGTAATGGCATCAGCTGGGGAATTCTGGTTCCATATCAGGTGCTTCATGCAGATTATCTCCCTGGCCCCTCACAGCAGTGCTGGAGGTGGGGAAACTGAGGCACAGAGGGTGCCCACCACAAGACCTCGGCAGTACTTTTACTTCTTCATCTGTGAAGTGGAATCGGGGCCAGCCTCTTCCAGGATGAGAGGGCTGCCTGGGAGCAGGGTAGACACAGCTCCTGTCCTTATGGACGTGGCGAGGAAAACCACAGGCCGGGTCACCAGGTGACACAGGCAGAGGAGGTGCCTGTCAGATGTTTACTTGGGTTAGTTGCTTTGACTGTTGAGCTCCTTTGGGATGAGCTGCAGAAAGTTTTGACAGATGCCAGAAATACTGCTGCACAGAGTGCAGGACACATACAGAGAGTGAGGGTGGCTGCTGCTCTCAGGGAGCAGTGTTCCAGAGAGCCCTGTAACCTCAGAGCCAATTTGCCTCAAGCCATAGCCCAGATGTGCTCTTTGGCCTGTCTGACCCTTACATATACCCAAGTGAGTTAGCAGGTGACAGTGGTGTCCTAGTCAGGGAGTGCCTACTTGCAAGAAGCCGGAGCCCACACAGGCACACAGCCCCTGGGGTGCATGGGAGGGTGCAGGGGCTGTCTGCTCCTTGTGCAGGTGTCTCCCTGTGAAGGGGCCCCATGTCCACACCCTCGGCACGGCTCCCCCACAGCTTGGATGTACCCACGGCTCTTGGTTACCACAGCCCCACCTTGGGCTCTTGCACGTGCCCCTCAGCCATGACCCAGCCTCTCATTGTGCCCATTTCTAATTCTCAAGATAGCAACTTTGGCCAAGTGCAGTCAGGGGTGCAGCCCCAGAGGCAATAGAGTCCCCAGAGCAAACATGGGCTCTCCCGCCCTCCCCTCTGAGGGCCTGGGAGGGGGAACAGGGTGTCTCAGCAGGGGGACCATCCTGCATCTGGGATCGAGGTGAGGCTTGCCAGCAGAGAGCACAGGGAAGAAAGGTTGTGTGTCTGAAGACACTCTGGAAACCGTGCTGGAGAGCAACACGGACTTATTTCTCACAGGCTCAGATTCTCCAAGGTGGTTGTCGTTGGCGATCTCTACGTGGGGAAGACAAGCCTCATCCACAGGTACATCCTACCAGCCCCTTCAGGCCAGGCCCCATCGGCCATACCTCCCAGCACCAGCTTGTTGTCCCTTAGCCTGAGAGGCCCAGACAACATTGTCATAGTGGGAACTGTGTGGCTGCTGGGAACCACACTGCCTTGGCCTGGTGGGCACCAGATGAGAGGGGGTGCAAGAAATCAGGGAGACAGTGAGGTCGGGCAGACAGCGCAGCCAGGAGTCCGGCGTTTGTCACTATCTTCTGGGGCTGTAGACTCGCCCCTCCACTGCCCTCCCTGCAATGGACACTCCATTCCTCCTTCACTCTTTCTAACTTGCAGTGCTTGCCTTCTGAGCCACTGCAGCCTTTCTTCCCCCACATCATTCTTACTGGCTGCTTTGTCCTTCTGGGGCCTCGTGGACTGTCATTTCCCTATTGATTCCCTATTGGTGGACTTTATTATAGAGGGTTAGAAACCTTGATTCTCATTTGATCCTTAGATAGGGTTTTTAGCTAAAAAACTTATGGGACAAAAGTCCTTAGCTAGGAGCTAAGAGCCTACAGACAGGGGGCAAGAGCCCATCAAATCAACTCTAATCACTGTTTAGGTAAGGGATTGTACACACTGATTGTTAATATAATGGGTTCGTTGACAGATTTTGTAAGAAGGAGACTTACACAGGACTAAAGCCTTTAACGTGGACAAGAGTACTGAAGCAGAACAGGGACTGTTCTGAAGGCAATCCCCCTTAATACAGCAAAACTTAAATGATGGGAAAATACGTGAGTTAAGATTTCCAAGGACGTTCTGCTAGATTAGTTAGTACATGGGGGTCATTTCACATCTTGCTTTAAGCTGTTTCTTTGAGTTTCTTAAGAAGTCAGGCACTTTAATGATTATCTTATTGTTTCTTTTGCATGTCACATAGCTTAGATTTATGACTCTTTTGATGGTATATTGTTTAAACTATTTTAAGCCGTGCATGCTTGGATGAAGATTGTTACATAGCCAGTTTCTTTATGTTCTTACTATGATCGATTAACCATCTATTCTTTTTCTGTAATTTCCTTGTCTTTACAGTAAAAACTGAAGCAAAACCTGACTCGGGGATGTACCCAGTTTCTCCTTCTAACAGCGGAGTTGCTGAGGTGCAGTTGCTTCGGGCTTCTCATTGCATTCATGTTGCTTTGAGTAATCTCTTTTCTGTCCCCATTACACAGCAAGAAGTGTAACACTTTATCTGCCTCCAGACTCCCATTGTTACGAGTGGAGCTTCCATGCTCATTTCGGTGCAGGCACCTCTCTGATGACTTCCTCTCCCCTGCCGCAGGTTCTGCAAGAATGTTTTCAACCATGACTACAAGGCCACCATTGGGGTGGACTTTGAAATCGAGCGCTTTGAGATCGCTGGGATTCCCTACAGCCTCCAGATGTAAGTCGCTGTTGGGGCACACTGGTTTCCGAGGCTCATGGGTGGGCTCCCTGGAGACATCTGGGGAAGGCCTTGGCCAGCTCCTGCTCCCCTGTGTCCCATGGCACTCAGTGAGGCACCAGCTGGACAAGCAGGACCTGGGGTGGTTATGTGAAGCCAGTGGGCTTCCTGGCTCCCGGAGTACACAGATGCTCCTTCAGTCCCAACAGTTGTCTCATGTTGGTCATCGGATCTGGGGAAGGTCCTCACAGCCTGACCTACCCACCCCCTACCCCTCCCCTGATGGCCTGCTGCTCTCAGGCTCCGGCTCCTCTCCCCTACCTGCACCTCCTGTGATCTGTCACTTCAGCAAGTTACCTATAAAATGGGACCAAATCCAGTCCCTGTGTGCCAGACTCAGGGAAGAGGGCTGGGGTGGAGGCCACACCGTCACATCCCTTGCTCAGGCCTGACACACTCATCTTCCTCCTCACACCACTGCCCACACTCCTGCCACCTCACTTTCCTTCCACCTCTGTCTGTCTGTCTGTGTTCTTCCCTGCCAGACCCCAGGCCTCTGACTCTCCAGGGCCCACTAGCTTCAGCCCCTCCCTTCTGCTTTCCTTCAGAACAGCCCAGGGGCTCTCACCAGGGTCTAGCTTTTCTCTGGACCTCACTGTCTCTCTCCTCTGGCACCTGGAGGATTCTGCAGGCCTGCCCAGGCTCCAGTCCCCCTCACTGTCCTGCATGGCTGCTCCTGTACTCCCTTGCCTGCTGGCATTCACCAGGCCTCTGTGCTGCTCCCCTTCCCCTTTCTCTCTCCCTGGATTCATTCCTCAATCCTCCATGCCCTGCCTGGGCTGAGCCTGCAGATCCTGTGGACATCAGCTCCTAATTCCTTCTTTAAGAATTTCCACAGCCCCAGTGCAGTCCTGGAGCCAGATGATACCCAACCTTGCCCAAGGGGGAGTACAGGGTCAGCTGAGAGCAAAAGAGGCTGTGTAAATGCAGGGCTGTGGGACTGAGGGATCTGGAGAGCTGAGAAGAGCAAAGAGCTGGTGGGAGAAGGTCAGGTGGAGCTGTGAGAGAGTGGCCTATGGCTGGGCCCACCGTTGTGGCCACAGGCCGTATCTAATTAGATGGCCCAGGACAAAACATGGCACTGTCCTGTCTCAGTCTCTCGTTGTCTTATGTGGAGGCCATTGCCACCACCCAAGTGGCCCCATCTCCAGGCTATCACCCCTAGCACTCCCCTTCAGAGTCATCAGAAATGAAAGAAAATATGAATGAATTAGTGAAAGAATGAAGCCAAAAAATGAATCATGCTGGATAATATGGAAAAACAGACCATTGTCTACTTTTCAGTTTACAGAGAAAAGTTAAATTTTAATCTGTTGACTTTTAAGAGGGATGGATTGGGGATGGATTTTCAGACTTAGCACTGCATACTGACAACTGCCTTCTTCTAAAGTAGGGCAAGTAGATCTCAGAATGTGCACCTTCTGCACTTCTATGCTATTCCCATGGCAGACATCACTAATCAATTGTTGCATTCTTTTCCATGGACCCAGGGCTCAGCTTCTAAGTCCTTCTCAACATGGTGCTCCAGAGAGCCAGAGCTAATTGATCAGTGTGGCCCAGGAGATGCAAACCATGTCCCTGTTAGGCACCTCCACCCTGGACTGCAGTGTGGAAGGCAAAGCAATGCCCCATTTACACGTGAGCAAGTGGCACGGCCACTGTTGGAGGCCCAGCCTGGAGCCCTAGAGCCATTCAAAAGGCTTCTTCTACAGGGGGACTTCCGCACCTTCCAAGTAGGCCACATCATGGAGCATATGCCCCTTTTTAATGTCATTATCAGAAGGGACTGAGCTGTAACTACACTCACCTGGGGAGTAGAGCCACTAATGCCATGCCCCTCCCCCATAGGCATAGTGAATCCTATGAGAATATTTCCCCTGGAGTGCCCCAGGAAGGGACCATAAGGAGCAGGAGCAGGGATAGCAGGCTCACAACAGGCACATCCTGAAGCCCACATGGCTGGCCCTCAGTCTCCCACCCATGGTCCCACTAGCCTTTCAGCTCAGAGCACTGTGATTGCTTAACCTGCCACCACTGTTTCCCTTTCTCTCTCTCCCACCTCACAGCTGGGACACAGCCGGTCAGGAGAAGTTCAAGTGCATTGCATCTGCCTACTACCGGGGTGCCCAGGGTGAGCAGCCATGCAGTGGCGGGTTCTCAGTCCCATGTTCAACAGTGGGAAGCCCAGGTCCTCTGTGCAGGCACCAGTTTTCTGTCCTCCAAGAACCACGGGGAAAACATCCAAGCCAGTGCTTCAGAACAGGGAAGCTGCCTTCAAACCAGGGCCCTGGCTGCCTTTGGCAATCATACCCTTTAGCATCTGTGGTGTTGGGTACTGGCTTTAAGTCTAGGCCCCCATTTTTAGCTAGAATGATGCTCAGAGAGGGAAGTGCTTGTCCAGAGGCCCCAGAAAAGAAGGGCAGCATCAGACTCCAGGAGGAGGTGGGGAGAGGCTTGTCCTGTCTTAGCAAGAGGGGGCAAGGCCAACGATGAGGAGTGAAAAGTGGACCGCAGGAGGACTGGCAGGTCCCAGGTGGGGGCCAGCAGGGCTCAGTGCCCTCCGCCTCCATGGCCAAGGATGGCTGGGGCCCTGAGAGGACGCACAGTCAGCAGGAGGCAGCAGCATAAGCTCCCCTGCTGACCCCACCTTCCCAGGAAGAAGACAGAAATGGATTTCAGTGGGAGACATGAAAGAGTTGTCAAAAGTATCCAAACCCAGACTCAAATTATGAGGCGCAGTTATGTCTGCTCAGTAGTGGTGAGGAAATCACAATATTTTCATTAAGATTTGATAGAAGCAAAAACAGAAAACAACCACAGGTGCCTTGGTCATGGGTTAGAGCTCCAGCTCTGCCACGCTGCTGTGGCCTCCTGCACCCTTCACCTCTCTGGGCCTCTCTCTTCTGGAGGGGATGCCACCCCCTGGGGATTAGAAGTGTGAGGCACCCAGCATACTGCTGCAAGCCCCAGCTGCGCCACCATCATCCCACCATCTGTTTCCTCCTTCCTTTCCCCTCTGCCTCAGCAGGGGACCACGGCTCTCCTGATCCTTCAGCCAAGGTGCAGAGGAAGCCCCTCTCCAGCTCTGCTCACACCTCCAGGGAGGACATTGTCTGGAATGTCCTCCATGTGGGGCTCCCCTCAGGACCCCAATGGAGTCCCAGCCACCCTTGATACCATGGGACCAGGGTGAGGCCAGTGACAAGAGGAGCTGAAGGCAGAGGCTACATCTCCCTGTTTTCTGCCCATCCAGTTTCCCAGATGTTGTTTCCCTAAAGCTGGTTGTCACTAATTGTCATAAATGCTAAATGCCATAGCTGCCATTGGTTGAAAGTCTGCCCTGTGCCAGGCCCTGGACTAAGAACTTTTTAAAATAGATGCTCTTGTGTAATCCTCACA
This sequence comes from Cynocephalus volans, assembly GCF_027409185.1. Classification (NCBI taxonomy): domain Eukaryota; kingdom Metazoa; phylum Chordata; class Mammalia; order Dermoptera; family Cynocephalidae; genus Cynocephalus; species Cynocephalus volans. Next base: position 207,323,812 of record NC_084461.1, read on the forward strand.
GTAACCCTGAGAGCTGGAGATATCACTCTCACCCTTTTACAGATGGGAAAACTGAGGCTCTCAGCAGTTAAGGCACTCACCTGAGCTCCCTTAGCCGCAAGTGGCAGAGGGCCTCTGACACCAAAACCCACATGCTCCATGCCCGCCTTGCCCTGCCTGCCTGGATTCCACCCTGAGGTTGGGCTGCTGGGTGCCAATCAGGGTGGGTGGTGGGAGGGTGGGTCCCGGGGGGCAGCCATGGACTGTCGCCTCCCAGCCTCCGTCATGGGGTCCAGGGATGAGTGCCTTGGGGGCCATCCTGGCAGTTCCTTGGAACTGGGCTCCTTTCCAGCTTCCCCCTGCGAAGTGTGGAGGCGCCCACAGGGAAGCGCCCACAGGGAGCCCCCTCTGTCACTCTGTGTTTGCCTCACCTGTCACTGATTGGTTATTGCTTTTCCCCTGTGTGTCCAGTGATCATCACGGCCTTCGACCTCACTGATGTGCAGACTCTGGAGCACACCAGGCAAGTCCCACACTGCAGCCTTTGGGGTCCCCCTGGGCTCAGGGAGCTTCCTGGAAGTGCTCACCAAATCTGGGCAAGTTGGCTGGGCCTGCAATGGTGGGTGTGAGTGACTGGGCTCACATGTCAGAACCAACTTCTCACAGGCTGCTTACTGTCTGTTTGCCTTATGACCCCTCAAGATCTGCCCCACGTGCTTCTGAAAGAGTTCAGCTCACAAGCGCGCGGCCAGCACAGCTGCACCACGGCATGTGCTTAGAAAGGCCCACGCTTGCTTTAATAATACGCTGCTGTCACCATCTCAAAAGTCCTAATGATTTTTGAATGAGGGGCCCCACGTGTTCACTTTGCCCTGAGCACTGAAAATTTTTATGGCCAGCCCTGTCTGAAGGGACATGAATTTGGCACTTGCTGTCTTGGGCATAAATCAGGACACCATGACCGATTCCAGGAGGCCATCTTGCTTCTGCAGGGAATCGTCCAGCTAATGGGCCAAGCCTCCTCACCATACCTTTGTTTGGAGCACTCATAGCCAGCACCTCCCAAACCCCATAAGGGAGGCAGGAGCGAGCGTTCCAGTTGATTACAGCGCAGGCTCACCCAGGCCTCACAGTGTGAGGGCAGAGCCAGGGCCAGAACGGGGACTTCATATCTCCCGACCTGATCTTGTGTGCCCACCCACCTTCTGTCCAGCCAAGGCCCTTCTGGCTGCAGGACCAGCATCCCAGTCAGCCAGCGTGGCCAAGGTGCCCTCCCTGCGGCTCCTGGCTTGGTGCTCCCAGCCCTGGGGAGGACCTGCGTCGGACCCCATCCCCTGGTCTTCCTCAGGCCCCTCTGGGTGGGCGGAGGGGTGGCATCTCTCAGCTTGTCTCCCCTCTGTGCTTTCCAGGCAGTGGCTGGAAGATGCACTGAGGGAGAATGAAGTAGGCTCCTGCTTCATCTTCCTCGTGGGGACCAAGAAGGACCTTCTGGTAAGCAGAGTGGAGCTGGAGGATTGGGTGGCCTCAGGAAGTGCCTCCACTTTCAGCCCAAGTTTGAGGAAAAGCAGGTGGCACTGCCTTGCCTACAGCTGGAACTCAAAGACCACAGGCGTTGGAGCTGAAAGTTAGGGGAGCTCAAGGTCCCTGTGCTGTATCCTAAGAGAGGGACAATTAGCACTCAGACTTGCCCAGGGACTTCTGGGTTGTCACCCATGGGCAGGCAGCATTCCCCACACTGAGCCCGCCCTACTTGCTCTGATGAGAGGGGGAGTGAGCATGGGGAGGGACACGGCACAGTGGGGAAGCAGGCAGCTGCCTATCCCCAGGAGGGCCAGGACGCTGGGTCAGCGAGGGCCACTTCTCCCAGTCAGGGGCGGCGTGTGAGCAGGCCGAGGCGGAGGCTGTGCACCTGGCCAACAAGATGCAGGCCGAGTACTGGTCGGTGTCAGCCAAGACGGGTGAGTGGGGCTCGGGGCTGTCGCGTGGTGGGGCCAGTTCCGCAGGGCTTGCCATGCTGCAGAGGTTCTCACCTTTCCTTCTGCGGCTCTGGCATGTGCTGGTGACTGGCAGCACCTTCCACTGCCTGAGAGGTGTTTCCTCATCTCTAGAATGAAACTGGGAGGTCTCCCTCACGGATGGGAGGAATAGTGACCCCTGGCCTCATGCCCTGATGGCATGTTCTACAATGCAACCCCCACATCCACCCGTGAGGCAGGTTCCATTTTTCTTCCTGTTAAGTCACTTCCAGGGCCGCAGGGGAAGAGGTAGCAAGGCCAGGATCCAAACACAGCCCTCACCTGTGACCACTACACCTTCCTCCCCCAACCTGTGGATGCTGGGTGTGTGGCACCACCTGGCACATAGATGGGTCCAGTAATAGGAGGCTCCCACCCCTTCCCGAATATTTTTGTGCACTGATTGTCACTCTCAGCCCCCAGTTCTCACCCACCTCCCTCTGCACCCTGTCAGCCCCCATCATATTGGGCCCCAGCCCTGGTCAAGATGCCCAACATCCCAGCCTCAGTCTCCTCGTCTGGGAAGTGGGGTGATGCTGTCCCTCTTGTTTTATTGGGGTTTTTTTGTTTGTTTTTTTGTTTGTTTGTTTTAAAAAGATGACCAGTAAAGGGATCTTAACCCTTGACTTGGTGTTGTCAGCACCACGCTCCCCCAAGTGAGCTACGAGCCGGGCTCTGGTTTTATTGTTAATGAAAAAACATGTTTTAAATTACTAATGCCATATATATTTAGTAAGGAAAAAATAAGAAAATGTAAAGTAGCAAAGAGCAAACTTGGAAAACACAGGGGTTGTGGGATGAGATGAAATAACAAGCAGTGCCTGGCACACAGTAGGCCCAAGAGGCTCTGGGCACTCAGGAATCGGGATCAGTAGTCCTTGCCCTGGGCAAAGGGGGGGACAGCAGACATCTGGCCAGGGACTGGGTGAGTGCTGATGGGCACCATGGGAAGTGGCACCACCTCCAGCCCAACACAGACACACTCCTGGCAGCACCTATGCCCAGTGCCCTCTGCTGGTTCTTCCCGAGAGTGTCCCTCGTGCCCTGTGAAAACTAACCCTCCTTTATCATAGTAACAGTTCACTGAAAGGTTGTTATGGGCCAAGCAGCACCGCCCTGTACAGTTGTGCAGGTTGTTATCTGCACAAGGGCTGTGTTTGTGTTGGGGGCTGGAACCTGGCCTACTCCCTGATGGACAGCCGCCTCCGCCTGGAGGAGGATGCACAGAGTCTGCTGTGGGGGCCACAACACATTAATCCTCACAGCCCCATTGGACAGGTAACAAAAGTTACAGGAGAGCAGGCACATGTTTGTCCTGAGCTCCGCATGTCCCAGCACCTGGCCCATCGCAGGTGCTCAGTAGCAGTTGACTGAAAGAGTAGATGCTGGGAAACGAAGGCTCAGAGGTTTGAGGGAGCAGCCTGGGCAGGCAGCTGGGGCAGGATGGGGGGCTGGAGCCAAGCGGAAAGCCAGGTGGGCGGTGAGGGGGTGCTGCCCTGATCACTGTGCTGCCCATGTGGTGGGTGGACAGGGCTGCGCCCTCCTGTGGTTACTATTACTATCAGGGGTGCTCTAGAAGGGCCATGTGCCAGCCTGGGGGTGGGCCACCCTGGCTCCTGCACCCAAACGTCTGCCGGCAACAGCAGAGGCGGCGGGGTCACAGCACTCTCATGGGCCCACAGGGGAGAACGTGAAGGCGTTCTTCAGCCGTGTAGCCGCCCTGGCATTCGAGCAGTCGGTGCTGCAGGACCTGGAGAGGAGGAGCAGTACCCGGCTCCAGGTCGGGAATGGAGACCTCATCCGTGCGTATGGGCAGGGCTGGGCGTATGGGAAGCAGGCTCAAAGGCTAAAATCTATGTCCTCCATCCTCCTGTCACCCGAGACCCTGCCATTTCCTTAATTTATCACCCTCTGTTGGCCTTCTTTGACTTCGTCTCTGGACTGTCAGCCCAGTCTCACACCTGCAGCCTCCCTGACCCCACCTACCAACTCAGACACCTTCCCTGGCCCTCCCTGTCCTCCCAACAGGCTTCCCATGGGCTGGGCTGGCATCCTGGGCTCTGCAGATGTGTCCTGGCCCCAGCTCTCCCAGTCTGCACCTTTGCCCACACTGTTCCACCGCCTGGACTGCCCCTCAGGCCTCTTGGCCTGTGCCAGGTCATCAGGTCTTGAATGTCTGGCCTAGGAGCTCAAGCTCATGGCTCTGGTTGTTGGAGGGGTGGGGATGGCCCCTGCCTAGTGTCAGCTGCAGGATGCTTGGTAGATGCAAAGTTACTTCTCCCCTCCTACAGGAATGGAAGGAAGTCCACCTGAGACCCCAGAGAACAGGAAGGCCTCCAGCCTGGGTTGCTGCTAGCTGGGGCCTGCATTAGAGTTCTCCACCCCTTACACGCACATGGGCAGAGGCTTCCGTGACTGTGGAGGGTGACATGGAGCCCAGGCTTTGCAGCTTGTCTGCCCTCAAGGTGTAGAGGTCTGTTCCCATCTCTCCACCTGCCAACTGTGCTGAGCCCCAGGGGCTCTTTGGTAGGTTGGGAGCCAGGAAGGACCCCCATGGGCTGCTCGGGGGCCCCACACTGCCCTGCCAGTGGGGCACTGCTGTGATCTCCTGGAAAGCCAGTTCTACCTGAAAAGTCATCAGATAGCCGCCCTTGGCCTTGAGAGGCTTCAGGACTGCAAACTTGGGACACTCCTTCCCCAGCCCACATCCCTCGCTCATGGCCTACATCAGAAGTTGACCCTGGCACTGTTTCCCAGCAATCCTGGATGTGGCCTCAAAATCCTCACCTAGTGTTCCAGGCAACCAGGACTTGTCAAGGTCGGCAGCTGAGGGAAAATCCACCTGCCATCCTCCCTGGGAGTTTTCTATTGACAACGGGACTTGCAGTTCTGGGCCTCAAAGCTCTAGGCCTCATTGTCTGCTGTCTCTCTGCTACAGACTTTCAGGGTCCCTGGGCAGCCCTGCCCCTCCCTGGAGGACAATGGACAAGAAGTCTCTCAGGCTCCCTCTGGCCAAGGGGCCCTCTCTGGTACCTCTGAGATCTTCAGAGTCCTGTGCTCCTGGTCAGTGGGCGAGGATTGACAGAACAAGCCCCTGGTGCCTCTCTGGCCCATCTGGATGACTCATTTCCCTGGCTGTGCTGAGAGAAGAAGACTCATAGTGCCCCTTGACACCTCACCACTTCATCCTTTGAGTGTGGCACTGCCCTGCTTGGTCACTCAAACTAGGCCAGAACCCACTGTTGCCTCCCCATCCATCTCTTCTGATCGCCTGCATGTCTCTTTGGACATTTGTCATGGTGTCCACACATCTTTGGAGGACTTTGGAGGCCCTCTGGAGTCTAGCACATTCTATCTCCACTGTTTCCTCCTGTACACCCATAGTAGGCAGGAACTCCCACACCTCCCTTGAGCTCTCTGCCCAGCATATCTGTCCACTGGGTCTTCCCCGACCCCTCCTCTCACTGCTCCTGTCCCCCTGGGTCTGTGCCCACTTATCCCCGACCACGTTGTGCCATAGGCAGGTGGATACGTGTGGCATCATCTGCTTCCCGTAGGTGTTGAGCGTCTGAGGGGCAGCGTTGTGGTCTGCACCACTGTCCTAGTGCCTGGCACGCTGCAGGTGCCCTGGGAATGTTTGACTCACAGCGATTACCAAATATCAGGGAGGAACGCTAGCCTCTTTTCTGTTCATTGCCCCTTCACCATATTTTTACCTCTCTTTTCTCATTTATAAAAAACACTTCTTTATATAAATGACTTCTAAAGGAATTGCATGCTTAGTGCAAAGCAAGACAGTGCAAAGTGGAAGCCCCTCCAGTTGGTCCACCACATTTGCTGGCTGTGTGTCATTTAACCAGAATGACCTCATGATGTACACACTGCCTGGCACCCAAATTCCTAATGATCTGCCACCGAGCCCCCTCACTGCCTGCACATGCCGAACCTCCTCAGTCCTTTAGAGCTGCCCGGTTTTCCTTCATATGGATGGCCCATGGTTCATTTGACCTGCCCTATACACAGGTCATCCAGTTTGTGTCCAACTTTTAGCTTTTACTGATGGTGCTGCAGTGGCCATCCTTGTACTTATTGCTTTGCATACTCAGGGTTCCCAAAAGAGGCCTGGCTGGGCCGTTCTCTGGGCTGTGGTCCACTAAACACAGCCTGGAGGGAAAGCAGGTAGCATTGGGTGTGCATTAGGGAGTACTGCGTTTGCTGGGTGCAACAGAAAGTGTCACAGGATGGGAGAGCCAGGATGTGCTGGCTGGACCCATGGCCCTCCCCTGCTCCTTCGGGCCCCTAGAGGTGTGTGTGTGTAGAGGGCACAATATGGTATCCTGCTGTCGCCAGCTCCAGAGCTAGAACTGCACTGTCCCATGCAGGCCTGCACCTCTGTAAATGGTCCTTTATTAAACTCTTCTTGTATTATAATGGTGTACCAGCTACGGGCTCCGGCTAACACAGCAATGGCCTCTCCAATTTCGATACTTGGCTTGGGAGGATGGGAGACTAAGCTCGCCAGGGAAATGCAAGGGGCTCGGTTGTTTCTCCCCAGTTGATAACAGCGTCTTCTCTGTCAGAGTTGCTTCAATGTGGTTCACACGCCCTCACTTTGACGTGACAAGTTAACAAAGACATGCTCCTCAAACATCTCACCCTTCGCAGTACATTTCTGGGGGGCAGAGACACTTTCTGTTGGTCTGGCCCTGCGGGCCCAGGCAAGCAGCCCCCTGCAGCCAAGGTCCAGAGAGTGACCACAGTGACCTCATCCAAGTGCTTGAGAAATATCTTTTCCCTCTTCCCTATTTCCCCTGTTCCTTCCCTGCTATCCACCCACTGTCTGTCCATCCTTCTGTTTGTCTGTCTCTTCTACTGGAGGCACCTTCCTGAAGCAGGTCCCCTCCTGTCACTTTCTTGCTCCCTGGGTCCTACAGGACTGACCCCATGCTCTCACCCTGGCATTCAAGTCTCCTCACTGCTCCCTTCCCCACCCCCACTGCAGGCCCCTGTGCTCCACCTTCACCCCTGGTCCCAATGCAGTCTTTGTAGGTGCCAGGCCCTCTGCCTGGGGTGCCCTGTCCCTTTTCTGTGCCAATAGCTCAGGCACCGTCACTCCAGGCTATTGCAGCATTTGTTACCCTTCGTATGATTGTCTGGGCCTGGGCTTTCTCCTCCACCCATCTGTGGGACCCCAAGGACCAGGGTAGTGACCTTGTCATCTCTGCTGACTCCCCAGCAACCCCTGGAGGAAGGACCCATAATAGGTGCTCAATAGAAGTGTGAAGAAGACAGGGAGGCGGGGAGGTTGCTCGAGCAAGACACACTCCCCCATACTGCACCCTGGCCCAAGATGCCCACCGGAGACCTGCTGGGGAACCACAGGCCAGAGACAGTTTTGAATACCTAGTTATTTTCATATTATAAAGAGAGGACAGTAGCTAAGAGAGCATGGAAGGGAAGCTGCTTTAATCACAGCAACCCTGTGGGCTGGGTGTCATGACCATCCTGTCCCCATCTAACAGGAGGAAAAATGGGACATGTCTGAGCACCTTCTCCTCTGCATTCCTGCTCCCTCCTCTGCCTCTGCCCCCACCCCAGCTTGGGGTCTGATCCCAGTGGGAATCCCACTCCAGGTGGCCTCGCCCTTGTGACTGTTTCTTACACACGTGTCCCCCAGGTCAGGTGGTCCCTGTCAATACTGGGACAACACTGGCCCTGCTGCCCAGTACTGGCCCAAAAAGGGGGTTATTTGCATGGCCCCACCACGCCCAGCCCTCCCCTAGCAGAGCCTTCCCATGTCACAGCCTGCTCCCTGCACCCCCACAGTGTTAGTCAGTCCTTCCCCAGCCCCCAGCCATGCAGTGACCAGAACAGGGATTCACTCAGCCTCCTTCAATCCTGTGCCCTGGGCGCCTGCCTGACTCACTCTCCCCTCAGCCCTGCTCAGACCCACTCTCTGGAGGTACACAGGGCATCTTAAGCCAGGGGAGTTAAGGTCACCTGCGATCTAGCTATCTGAACATAGAGGTGGACAGAGGATTGGTTAAATTCATACGTTCATTCATTTACTAATTCTCATTTGGTCACAAGTTCCACTTTCCTGGAGCCCCTTTCCAGCCTGGCCCCTGCATTCTCCCACTTACCCTCCCACAGCCCACTCAGCAGGTGCAGGTGCAAGCGTGGCCATTACACAGGTGAGCAGAGGCTGGCAAGGGGCGCAGGTGGGCCTGGGAGGCAGCACTGTCCAGCTCTTACAGCTTGGGCCCCTGGAGAGGCTTACAGGTAGAAAAGGAACTCCAGGCCTGTGGGAGACTTCAGAGGGGACATGGAAATCAAGGAGACCCATGGCAAGAATGAGAGAAGGCATGGGGAGTGGGCTTTCAGAAGAAGAAACACACAGCTCGGAGAGAGCCCCTCCTCTTCTGAGGGAGAAGAGGCTCCTGGAGACTGGGTGGGCCTTGTGTGCACCACCACCCAAGAAGCCCGCACCTTGGGCACCGTGTGAGGCAAGACACCCTCCCAGTAGCTCCCGGGGCTCCTCTGCCATCTGCTGTGGCCTCCCAATGTCATTTCCCATATGTCATGTCTTCCCCTGAGGGAAGTTGATGGGCGGACAGGAAGTGTGGTTGTCACACCACCTCCTTTCAGGCAGCGCAGATCCTTCCCAGCCTCCCCTCTCTCATCCAGACACCTCCCTGGCATTAAGGCCACCAGCCACCTGTCTGAGCCTGCACCCCAGGTGTGTGTGGGAGCAGGAGTGAGTGCATGGCTCCTGGCCCTGGCTGCTGTTGGCAGGCTCACCCACAGTCTTCTGAGACATACGGTGGGTGGTCTGGAAGGCAAAGCAGTCCCAGGCTTCCTCTTCCCTCACAGGTGGGTGGCACCCCTGGTCTGGGGGTGCTCCGGGCCTCTAATCGCTGGGAGGCGCAGTCTGGACCATCTCACTGGCCATACCTTCAGGAACAAGCCCATCTTGTTCTGGCCCCTTCACTCCCTGTGAAGACTGAAAACGGCAGCCAGGAGACTCCACTGGGACTCCCCCGGCTGCAGAGGCCTCATCAATAATTGATTCTGCAGAAGGCAAATGGAGGGATCGCTGAGGCGCTGGGAGGAAAGGCCCACACCCTCACTCATTCGAAACTCTTGGCCAGCAGCTCCAGCAAGAGCTCATTTCTCACTTGGCAAGGATGACTTCCAGAGACCCCTGCTCCCCATACTGGGCTGGGGGCTGGGCTAGAGAACAGCTGTATTGATGGCCCAGTTTCTAATCTTGCCCTCAGCTCCCTGGGGCTGACAGATAACAGATGACGGATGACAGATGATGGATGGGGGTCATGTGGCCACATCTGCTTGAAGGGAGCTCTCCACCAGCCTCTAGCCTCCAAAGCAGGTGGGGAGGGGGTGCAGACGGCAGGGAAGGAGCAAGAAAGGCCCAGGCTTAGTTGGCCTCAGGTAGGTCTTAGGGCAGAAAGCTCTGCCATCTTCATGATGCCACATCTGATAATCCTAATGGGCCAATGGTCCAGTGAACAGATTTGGGACTCGGACAGGATAATCTCAAGTCTAGGCCCCCACTTACTGCTAAGTGACTAGTGGGAGGAGGTCACTGCCTCTCTCTGAGCCCCTTTCCCTGACTTTCACTAGGATATTGGCTGTGAGGGTGGAAAGAAGTTACACCTATGGACCCCCAGCCCCAGGCTGGGCACCTCCTGAGGCCTGGGTGGATAGGAGCCCTGACGACTGTGCAACTTTCATGGGCAGGGCCGCTGCACCCACCCACACTGTGCCTTTGGGTGAATTAGAAAAAGACACCCATGCGGTTCCTCAAAAGGTGAAACACAGAACTGCCATATCACCCAGAAGTTCCATTCCTAGGTATATCCCCAAAAGAACTGAAAACGGGGACTCAAACAAGTACATTGTCTTTGTCAGTTTGGGCCACTATAACAAAGTACCATAGTCTAGGGGGTTTATAAAACCACAGAAATTTATTTCTCACAGTTCTGGAGGCTGGAAGCTCAAGATCAGGGTGCCAGCATGGTAGGGTTATGGTGAAGGAAGTGGCAGACTGCCGACTTCTCACTGTAACCTCAAGTGACAGAAACAGGGCTAGAGAGCTCACTGGAGTCTCTTTTATAAGGGCACTAATGCCATTCATGAGGGCTCTGCCCTCATGACATTTTTGCCTCCTAAAGGTCCTCCTGGAGTTTACTTTTGGGGTGATGCAAATATTTGGGAACTAGATAGAAGTGGAGGTTGCACATGGGAAGGTCTCAAAAGCCTCTAGATTGTTCACTTTAAATTGATTAATTTTATGTTATGTGAATTTCACCTCAATAAAGAAAAGCACCCTTCCTTGAGGCATTTTATATCCAACTGTTAAAAACTGCCATCATAAACTGATCTTGTTAGAACAAGACACCTTTTTATAATCACCGTCAACATTAGTATTCATACCTACTGGGTCTAAGCTGGGAACGGCACCCCCTTTGATGTGTGCCCTTGTGCAGTGCACATTCTGCCCAACTGTAGCTGGCAGCTCTGCTCAGTTCAGCCCCCAAAGATGGCAGGGGTGGCCAGTCCATTTTACAATGAACAAATAGACATTTGAGGGATAAGTCAGTCCCTCCCTGGTTGCACACTGGTGGGGCCTTCCAAGTTTGTGACCCAAACAACACAGACTCTGGAGCCAGAGACACGGGTCTCCATGACTGAAGGGCTGGGTGACCTAGGAACACGTCTTTGTCTGTGAAGTGGGCATGAGTCCCTGGTCTGTGGGAGGAATGAAGGACATGATAGGAAAATGCTTGTTCTTAGCCCTCAGTGAGCAAGACCAGCAGCTGCCCCACCCCAGGCTGGGGACCCAAGGGCTGGCTTAACTCATCCCCAGAGTTCTTTGTTTTTGTTTTTTAATATAACTATTCTATATGATACTACAATGGTGAACACATATCATTATACATCTGTCCAAACCAATGTATAATATTGAGTGGTATTGTATACAACTTTATTGAAATATAATTCAAACACCACACAGTTCACCAGTTTTAAATGTACAAGTAAATGGTTTTTAAGCATATTCACAAGGTTGTGCAACCATTACCACTATCTACTTCCAGAACACTTTTAAAACCCCCAAAAGATACCTCATACCCATTTGCAGTAACTCCTCAATCTCCCCTCTCCCCTGCCATAAGCAACCACCACCTACTTTATCTGTATGGATCTTCCCATTCGGGACATTTCATATAAATGGAATCATACAATGTGTGGCCTTTTGTGACTGCTTCTTTCATTTAGCATAATAGTTTCAAGGTTTATCTATATTGTAGCCCCTATTAGTAGAGTACTTCATTCCTATTTTAAAAAATTTTTTAATGCCTCTGATTGTTCACTCTAAATTGGTTAATTTTATTTTATTTTTTAGAACAGTTTAAGGTTCACAACCAAATTGAGTGGGAAGTACAGAGATTCTCTTATCTTTCCTGCCCCCACACATGCACAGCCTCTCCCACTATCAACTTCCCACACCAGAGTGGTACATTTGTTACAGCTGATGAACCTAAGTTAACTTAACTCACCCAAAATCCATAGTTTACCAGCCTTCACTCTCAGTGTCGTGCATTCAATGAGTTTGGACAAACGTGTAATGACATGTATCCACCATTATAATTCATATGGAATAGTTTCACTGCCCTCAGTATCCCCTGTGTTTCACATATTCATCCCTCCCTCCTTCCTAATCCCTGGCAACCAATGATCTTTACTGTTTCCATAGTTTTGCCTTTTCCAGAATGTCATATAGTTGGAATCACACAGTATGCAGCCTTTTCAGAGGGGCTTCTCTCACTTAGTAATATGCATTTAAGGTTCCTTCATGTCTTTTAAAGGCTTGATAGCTTATTTCTTTTCAGCTCTGAGTAATACTCCATTGTTCAGATGTACCACAGTTTATATCTTTTCATTCCTTTATATGGTCGAATAATGTTCCATCGTATTGGATATACCACATTCTATTTATCCTGGATGGAAATTTGGGTTGTTTCCATCCCCAGGGTTTTGAGGCATCAAAAGGTCTGTGTTCTCTCCAGCAGAAGGGGCTGTTCGGTTCCATCCTCTCCTTCCAGAAAAAGGAAAATTGAGGGAAAAAACATCACCAAACATCCCACTTCCCTGTTCGATTTTAGTTATGAGGTTTAAAAATATAACAACTACTGGGGATGATGGAAATGTTTGTTATTTAATTGTGATGGTGTCACAGTGTACACAGATGTCAAAACTCATCAAATCGCAACCTTTAAATATGCGCAGTTTATCATACTTCAATGATACCTCAATAAAGATATTTTCGTTATGAAGAATTCAGAAAAGCATAATGATGGAGAAAATAAATGTCACCCACTGCTTGGAAACAGCTGTGGAGCCCTTGGTGAAGCCTCCTCTGCCTGCTGGAGCTGTTGGAAGGCTCTCTGGGGCAGGGCTCGGGGCCCAACCAGCCTCCAGCTTCTGCAGCCAAGCTCTAGGACAACTCTCTGCTCTGCTGGCCTCGCAACACCAGCCCAAGCCACCATCCTTCCACCTGAGTGCACAGCACACGTCCACACAAGGGCTCTGCCCTCCTGAGTCTCTCTTCTCGAATTCCTGGTCCCTTGCACCTCCCTGACCAGTCCTCAATCTCTCTGCCTCTACTTCCCTCCTAGTCCAGCCCATACCCCTTCCCCACCCAGCCCCCTGGGGACAGGGGGAGGGTCTCAAGCCCTGTGGCTACAAACACCAGCTATTCACTGACAACACTCCAGTTTCTATCTGTGGTCTTTACTTGCTCCTCAGTGGCACGGACTCACCCTCTGTCCACCTGACTCCTACCTGTAGATGGACTCTGGGTACCTGAAGACTCATGCAGCTTCATGCAATCCTGCTTGCCCACTGCAGTAAGTGTCCCCCTGTAGCCCCTGTAGCTGGTCCTTCCTCATACCCCATTCTCAATCCATCTATAAGTCCTATGAGCTCTGCTTCCAGAATGGTACTGGAATCCGACCCCTTCTCTCTGTCACCTTGCTTTTACCCTACTCTGGGTGACCAACACCTCCCCCACCCAGACAACTGCCAAAGCCCCCAACAGTTCACCCCACTACCACCTCCCAACCACCAACTCTTCACACAACAAATTCCAGCAAGTCACCCACTGCTTACTGAGCTATCCAATACAGCAGCCAGCATGACTATTTACATCTAAATTCACTAAAATTTAATTAAACTAAAAATTTAGTTCTTTAGTTGTGCCAGGCACTTTTTAGGTGCTCAGCAATCACCTGGGGAAGCTAGTGGCTGCCGTATTGTACAGCAGAAATTACAGAACACGCCCACCATGGTAGAAAATTCTATTGGACAGTGCAAACTTAGAACCTTTTAGAAGCTTTTCCTTGCATTTAGGACAAAACCCAAACTTCTTACAGGCCTACAGGCCCTGCCTCACCTATGATCTTGCCTCCTACCACTCATACCAGCCTCATTTCCTAACCCAGCTGTTCCTCAAACACACCTACAACTTCGAAGTCTCCTTGCCTTTCCTCTCCATTCCTTGTCCTTAGGACCAGCTCAGGTGTCACCTCCCGCAACAGATCTTCTCCAGACCTCTGCTTCCTCCTGGATCCCCCACATGGCACACACACACCTCTGCCATGGCCCAGCTCTGACTACCCTACCATTGCTTCCCAGACACGTTTGCATCTCTCCCCCTGGGCTGTGCACTCCTCCAGGACACACACAGACACACACATGCACAAAAACACACGTCTGACTCCTTATTTGACCAGTAAGCTGAGCACTTACTGCATGATAAGCACTTAGGGGACATGGGGGAACAAGACAAACAGGTCTGTGTCCCTGCAGAGTTTAGATCTAGCTGGGACAGACACCGAATGGGGAAACCACAGAATGTTTCATGTGTCCCTCCTCACTTCTCTGCCTAGGGAGGGCTGGATGATAAGAAAGCTCTGCAGGAAAGAGCCAGAGTCCCAGGCTGGGAGCATTTTCAGGAAAGTCCCAAGGGTGGAGGAGTGTCCTTGGGGCCAGAATATGCTGTTCCATGGGGGAGAAAGCCACTATCTGGATGTGTCCTTGTGCCCATCAACAAGCCATTTGCTATGCCAAGAGAATGGAGCCTGCAAACCCAAACTAAACAGCTTCAGAGTTTCCAAAGTGAGTTTGTTTATGTATAAAATATTTAAGGTGGGGCTGACTTGGGGCCTATGAACCAGAGAAAGGGACATCTCACTGTTAGATGAAGCCCCCCCCCCAAGTATTCCTTTATTTTCCAGGCATTTAATCATAATATAGGCCGTAATAAGCTCACAATTCCCCCTGGAAAGTGAGGGGTCCGGTCAGCAAGGGAAAAAAGCAGTCTGTGTTTTGGGGATTCTTTCTGTGGATGGCCAGAGTTCTGGAGTCCTGGGTTCTCATCTTGCTTGACCTACTCACTGGATGACCTAAGTAGGTCACTTGGAGAAGGCAGCTAATAATGACCATGACCCTGTGATGGCAGGATTTATTATACTCATTTTAAAGAAGAGGCCACCGAGGACAAGAGCTCTGCTCAGGGTCTCACTCCTGGAATTCCAGCTTCTCTCTGCCCCACTGGCCACAAAGTCAGGACACCACCAGCATCTCAGTCTTCTGGGCTACAAAATGGGCCATTTATAGCCTTCTTGGCTGGGGATGAGAAAGTTTGCTGGGTCCAAGGAGACAAGGATGACAGGGGCGTAGAGAGGCCTGCAGGGGGCGGCAGTGAGCTGTGCAGCTCCCACAGAGCCTGAAAGCAGGGCCTCAAGGATTTTCTAGCAGCACCGACATTCTCCCAGGGCACCAAAGTTAACAAGCAATCACGGAACAAACCCCACATGCCATTTGTCCAGGTGTGCTTTATGTTTGCCCCACCTGGGTGCTAAAGCACACAGTGCTTAACTTTTACAAATGAGGACAAACCTGAGGCTCAGAAAGTGGAAGAGAATTGCCGAGCAATTCTCCCATGCAGCTGGGAGTGGGGAAAACCTGAACCTGCTGCTAGTTCTGGAGCTCTGCTCCTCTAGATTGGACATCAGGGCATCTGCTCTGGGTGGCACAAGAACTGGTGGGAGAGAGTGATAACTCTTTGCATCCATGCAGGGACAACGGCCCTCAGAGGCAGATGTTCTTGTTCTCATTTCAATACCCGGGAAACTGAGGCACAAAGAGGGGGAGGCAGTCAGGACTCAAGCCCAGTTCTTCAGATGCTAAATCCTGTTTCCTTTCCCCCTCACCCAGTAGGCTGATTTGGGTATTTTCATTTTGTGCCCATCAAACTCCCTACAGAGTGCTTTCTGCTGTGTGTGTCAGATCTCTGGGTACCCCTGGGGAATGATCAAAGACTTTAATTTCTCTACCTGCTCTGGACTGTTCTGTCTCCCACCCAGCCCTGTAGCCAGGGTGGAGGCTGCGACCGCCTTAGAGGAAGGCTCATCAGCTAAGTTCTGAATCAGGTAGTCCCGGGAAAAACTATACTGGCCTCTGGAGCTCAGGAGAGGCCAGGGGACAAACGCATGGCTCAGGACACCAGGAAGGGAGTTGTAGGTATTGAGTGACCAAGGGAAGAAATTCCTATTTATCACCCAGCGCGTGGTGTCTCTGTGACAATCCCGTGTGGCAGTTGTTCTTCATCACCCACCCCAGGTCCACAACGCCCGAGGCCCGTTGGCACACAGGGACTGCTGGCGGTGGTGACCCAGCCTGGCCCCTCATGCCTTGCTGGGTGTCCTGCCCCGCCCCTGCCCCCCTCTCTGGGTTAGGCCCCGCTGGGTGTCCCCTAGCGTGCTCAGCTCTGACACAAGTTAATGCCCGGGCTGAGGGGAAATAAGGAGCCAGGCGTTCCTGGTCCAGGAGTACAGAATCGGCCTCCGCGTTGGAAGGGTCTCTGAACCAGCCGGTCCGTGTCCTTTATTTGGGGAACCTCTGGGTTGAGAGTTGGACAGCCGGATTCGCTGCCATCAGGGCCTCAATTTTCCCAAGCGCGCAGGGACGGAAGGGGGTCAGCAGCTTGGTGATGGAGCGGCCCCCCCGGTGCCCACGGCGCGGCCCCTTTAAGAGGACCTCCCCGCTCCGTCAGCCGCGCCGCGGCCACCGCCCCCGGCCCTCCCCTTCCTGCGGCGCCGGGTGCGGGCCGAGCGGGAGTGCGGCGAGAGCGGCTGGGCCGGGCGCGGCGGCCGGGAACGAGGCGGCGGCGGGGCTGCGGGGCAGCGCGGGAGCGAGAGGACAGGAGCGCGCTGGCCACGGCCATAGGCTAGCGGCGTCCGGGCCGAGCGGAGGGCAGCGTCCACCACGCGCCGAGCCGAGGAACCCCGCACACAATAGCGGCGCGCGCAGCCCCGCGCCCCCTCCCCCGCCCGCGCGCGCGCCCCGCCCCGCCCCCGACGCGCGCGCCTCGCCCGGCACCCCGCGCCCCGCGCCGCCTCACCTGCGGCCCGGGAGAGGACGGGTATTGTTCGCCGCCGCAGCCGTCGCGCGGGGCCATGGGGGCCGCCAGGCACCCCAGGTCGGGCCTGGCGAGGCCGCCGCGCCGCCGCTAAGGCGGGCCCCGCGCGCAGCCCGGCGGCGCAGGTGAGGCCGGCCGCGCCATGGTGGACCCGGTGGGCTTCGCCGAGGCGTGGAAGGCACAGTTCCCGGACTCGGAGCCGCCGCGCATGGAGCTGCGCTCGGTGGGCGACATCGAGCAGGAGCTGGAGCGCTGCAAGGCCTCCATCCGGCGCCTGGAGCAGGAGGTGAACCAGGAGCGCTTCCGCATGATCTACCTGCAGACGCTGCTGGCCAAGGAGAAGAAGAGCTACGACCGGCAGCGCTGGGGCTTCCGGCGCGCGGCGCAGCCCCCCGACGGCGCCGCCGAGCCCCGCGCGCCCGCGCCGCGTCCACCGCCAGCGCCCGGCGACAGCGCCGACCCGCCACCGGCAGAGGAGTCCGAGGCCCGGCCCGACGGAGAGGGTTCCCCGGGCAAGGCCAGGCCCGCGGCTGCCCGCAGGCCCGGGGCCGCCGCGCCCGCGGACCGGGAAGACCGGGGGGCCCCCACCAGCGTGGCGGCGCTCAGGTCTAACTTCGAGAGGATCCGCAAGGGCCATGGCCAGCCTGGTGCGGCGGACGCCGAGAAGCCCTTCTACGTGAACGTCGAGTTTCACCACGAGCGCGGCCTGGTAAAGGTAAACGACAAAGAGGTGTCGGACAGGATCAGCTCTCTGGGCAGCCAAGCCATGCAAATGGAACGCAAGAAGTCCCAGCAGAACGCCGGGCCGGGCCTGGGGGACGCGTCCAGGCCCCCTTACCGGGGACGCTCCTCGGAGAGCAGCTGCGGCCTCGATGGCGACTACGAGGACGCCGAGTTGAACCCCCGCTTCCTGAAGGACAACCTGATCAACGCCAATGGCGGCACCAGGCCCCCTTGGCCGCCCCTAGAGTACCAGCCCTACCAGAGCATCTATGTTGGGGGCATGATGGTGGAAGGGGAAGGCAAGGGCCCACTCCTGCGCAGCCAGAGCACCTCGGAGCAGGAGAAGCGCCTCACCTGGCCCCGCAGGTCCTACTCCCCCCGGAGCTTTGAGGATTGTGGAGGCGGCTACACCCCGGACTGCAGCTCCAACGAGAACCTCACCTCCAGCGAGGAGGACTTCTCCTCCGGCCAGTCCAGCCGTGTGTCCCCGAGCCCCACCACCTACCGTATGTTCCGGGATAAGAGCCGTTCGCC
Source organism: Cynocephalus volans (assembly GCF_027409185.1). NCBI lineage: Eukaryota > Metazoa > Chordata > Mammalia > Dermoptera > Cynocephalidae > Cynocephalus > Cynocephalus volans. Next base: position 207,341,569 of record NC_084461.1, read on the forward strand.
CTCACAGAACTCGCAGCAGTCCTTTGACAGCAGCAGCCCCCCCACGCCACAGTGCCATAAGCGGCACCGGCAGTGCCAGGTTGTCGTGTCCGAGGCCACCATCGTGGGCGTCCGGAAGACCGGTCAGATATGGCCCAGCGATGGAGACGGCACTTTCCATGGAGACACAGGTGCGTATCTTGTGCCACCTTGGGTGGGCACACCTGCACCAGCGCTAGAAACTATTAAGGGGCAGGGAATGCAAAAGAGGAAGTTGCAGAGGGAGGAATGGGTAGATACTTTTTTGAGTGATTTTCAAGTGCTGTTCTGGTTTATGCTGATCCTGAGAGCCTGAACTAACTCCATCCCACCCCCCCTTGCTCTTGAATTCAGGCTCTCAGTATTTGCAGTGGGATTGGGCTGGGGTGCTGTGTGGAATGGCAGGTGGTTCCTTCCTTGGGATCTTGAGCACCAGGAAAACGTGTTTTTTGTGAACATACAGCCTGTGAGTTGGGAGGAAGGTGTCCTGGGCTGTAATTTCCTTGCCCTGTGATCTCTCCGTGCTGGACAGTGAGGATGGTATAAAGCCGGAGTCATCTCTGCCACCTATATGGAATGTTTTTAGCACGGATGTTTCCGTGTCTTGGATATTCCCCACCACCCCACTATTCCTGGAGGGATTTATATTGACACATTTGGGGAACCCAAGATGGGCTAGCCATGAAAGTGTCAGGTTCGCTTGCTAGCCAACAGCACTGAATGCAAGTCAGAGCAGGTGAAAATAGGAATTAGAAGGTGAGGCGACAGGCATTTCTGACTCAGTGGGCCACTGCAAAGGAGCAGATGAAGATTTTATCTGGGGCTGAAGCAGAGCCACACCCGTTCTGATCTGCCTGGCTTTGATGGGAGACCTCACCCATCATTACTCACCCACAGGCTCCTTGGTGCCTCTTAACCCAGTCCCATTTTCTGATCCTCCAGTGTGCTCCTGTCTCCTCATCTTCCCAAGGACAAGTACTCACAAGTGCTTATTTCAGGCTCCCAATCCATGGTCTGACCCCAGCCCTAAGATTAACCCCATAGGATTGTGTACATAATTTATGTGCTGTATACAAATGCCATTAGGTGTTTGGGTGGTGGGAGTAGGTTTTGAGATCCAGCAGTTTGCGATTGTGGTAGGGAGAGGGTGGGCTGGGGAAGTCTCTTGGAGACATGGTCCCTGTTGGGCTGAACTGGGTTTCTGCTCCATTGATTTTTCTTTTTCTGCTGATGGAGTTGGATGTGCTTCATTTGTCAGAATCCTCTTGAAACAAGTGAGGCTATTTTTGGCTCTTTCGAGCTGCCTTTTTGCCATCAACACTCTGTTCTGTTTGTTTTAGGTACTTCCAGTTGCTAATCTTCCATTTGCAGCTGGGGTTGGCTTTGGTGCTGGCTGGGACCTGCAGCCTAGCCCAGCTGCATTCCCTAAGTCCCTAGTGGGGGCTGGAAAGGTGTAGTTGTTCAGAAGCCTCCTTTGTAGGCACAGCATCTCGTTCGGGGGCTGGAGAGTTGCCCTGTAGTTACTGGGCACTATTCTTGTTCTGCCAGCTCTTGCCTGGGTGAGCCAGCTTCAAGTTGCCCTCAGCACTGTGTGCAGGAGAACATTATTAATAAAGAAGAAAATGAGAGGTTTTCATGGAGACTTGCAGTCTGAAATGATATTCTCTTGCTGGTGTGGAATTCTGAGTTTCCAGAAAGTTGGTCCCATCCTTTCCTACAGCTCCTGTGGACATGACCCACGAATCACATCATCAGACCTCCAGTGCAAGTCAGAGCAGGTAAAAATAGGAATTAGAAGGAAGTGAGGCCCAGCAAGTCACAAGGGTAGGTTCTCAGGAAATGGCTGAGTTAATTTTACAACTTGGACCCACTTTTAGGACTTTCTAGATCCTTCTCTGAATGCCCTCAAGGTCCCCACATTCTCTCTCCTGTTAGGTTTTTTTTTGTTTTCCTCAGACATTTTTTGATGATTAAGGTTTAAAAGGGATTATATTATTTCCCTCAGACAGTTGCTTTTTTTTTTTTTAAGAATTTTTTTAGAGTGTTTTTAGGTTTGTAGCAAAATCGAGCAGAGGGTACAGAGATTTCCCATACACCCGCTGCCTCTTCCATTGTCAACATCCGCACCAGAGGGATCCATTTGTTACAGTTGATGAACCTACATTGACAAAGCATTATCACCCAAAATCCATAGTTTACATTATGGTTCACTCTTGGTGGTATACAGTTTATGAGTTTAGATCCTGTTAGGTTTTAAATCTCCTGGTTGTTTTAGTTCTGGGAGCCTTTAAACCCTGTGCCCAGCAGTCCTCTGACGTGTGGCTATGTGTGACTGGCAGGGAAAGAGGGATCCCGCGCTAGCTCAGCCATCTGTCTCTGTCCTGTTTTCTGATATTCTTTACATGGCCAGGGAGCCTGCTGGTCTGAAAAGGAACAATGAAGAAAATCACAGTGCAGGGAGGGGGAGAAAGTCACCCTAAGGCTCTGCAGCAGCAGACCTGGAGGCCTGCATCTAATAACTTCGGAATCCATTTGGATGAGTGGGCTCTCATATTTCTGAGTTAAGGGACCCTGATATTTAAGGGAAGGAGTTGAAATCACCACATGTCACTCTGTGCCGGGCATGGTGACAAGGTGCTTCATGCTGGGCCTCTCATGGGCTCTTCCATCACCTAGTGGTGGGGCTGCCCATTTACAGGTAAAGACACAACCAGGAAGTGGCAGAGCTGGGATTCCAGGTCCCTGTGTGAATGTAGAGCCATTCCTTTTGGAACACGGTGGCCCTGTAATATTCTATCTACTGCCCCACACTGCCACCTGGAAAGCATGACTGGGTCGGTCCAGGGTCCTTCCAGCTCCGAGCACCTGGGGCCCGCTTGTGGGGCAATAACATGGCTGTGAGCCCTACTGTGTGCAAGCCCTTCCCATTGTACATATGGGCCACACCCTTGCCCCCAGCCTCTGACAACCACCATTCTCCTTTCTGTCTCTATCAATTTGACTACTGCAAGTATCTCAGATAAGTGGAATCGTTCAGTATGAATATTCGTCTTTTTGGGATTGGCTTATTTTACTGAGTATAATGACCTGAAGTTTCATCCACGTCGTGGCATGGACTGTGTGTTTTTTAAAGGCAGGAATTTCTGGTTCATTTTTAGGCCTCCTAAGAGAGCCTGTCTCAGAACCAAACATGTGGCACTGAAAGATCCTCCTTTTCACTGGGCTTGGATTGGAAAGTTGCGTTGGTCATTGGGAAGCATTTTTTGACTGTACCCATTTCTTGCTAATTTCATCCCTTTACTTTAACTTTCCACTCAGAGGACTTTGGCAAGCCCTTGCGGGAAAGAGAAGGTCCTTTCTTCTTTTAGGTCTGAGGAAGTATTGATCCAAACACCCAGCCCTATGTGCCCCTGTATCCTTTTCCAGGTGTCTGTCTTGAGATGTGACCCTCAGATCTCACATTTCTTCGTGGACTCTCATGGGAGTTGCTGCCCTGTGTTTTCACATTTTTATTAAACAGCTTAATTTGCCCTTTGGATTCCAGCGATGTGTTGGCGTCAGAATGATCACTACTTTGTTTTTCCCTTGGGTGATTGACTGGACTGGCAACCAGTTTGAGTGAGTAACTGTGGGGCAGTAAAAGGTCACCCAGGCCTCGCGTCAGCTCCGCTGTTGTCTCTTTAGACCAGAGGCTTGTGGCTGCCACTAGATTGAGAACAAGCTCCTCTCCGTGACTAGAAGCACAATGGGCAGATCAGGGTAGAGTCTGAAACTGCTAAAGGCATCAACAGGAGTGTAGATAAAATTTCACAAGGGTTCTCTGGCTCAGGAAGGGTGACTTGTTTTGGGAGCAGAATGAAGCATTCTGGAACATTCGCTAAAAAAGGAGCTGGGCGTAATCTTGATCTGAGTGGGTCCAGGGGACCGTGCCTTCCCTATGACTCCCTTTTGCCTAATTTATTGTTTCTGGCTTTAGTAGCTACCTCCCTTCCTTGGTTGGGAGGCCTGTGGCCTACAGGGCCTGTATATGCAACTGTCCTCATCTGGACAGAGTCCAAGAGAGCTGTACATGGGAGCACACTTGGGAGAGGACACAGACACGCATGAGGACCAGCTGCACCTCACCCCTGTGGTTTGAAAGGGTTCCATGTTCAGAGTGAATGAATGGGCATCTTGGAAGCATTCTCAGGTTGCCAAACAATAGGTCTGAGTTTTGGCTAAGGCTACTGCTTTTTGGATCAAGGCTCAGGGGGTGGTGGTGTATTGAATTAACTATGAATCCCACAGGAGTTCTTGACCTTGGCTAGAATACAACTATTGTAGTTCAATTGGGATTTTTCTTTGAAAATGTAGTTATTTTAATTAAAATTTTATTTATGTAACATGTTCTAGATTTATTATTGTTACTTTTATTGTGGTAAAATATATATTACATAAAATGTACCATTTTGACCATTTTTAAGTGTACAGTTTTCATGGGCTGGCTGGTTAGCTCAGTTGGTTAGAGCACGGCCTTATAACACCAAGGTCAAGGGTATGGATCCCCATACAGGCCAGCCACCAAAATAGAAAAAGTGTACAATTCAGTGACATTACGTACACCACATTGTTGTGCAGCCATCACCACCATCTATCTGTAGAACTTTTTCATCTTCCCAAACTGAAACTCCATACCCATTACTCACTAACTCCCCATCCCCTCTCCCCGCAGCCCCTGGCAGCCACCATTCTACTGTCTCCATGTGTTTGCCTATCTTAGGTACCTCATATAGGTGGAGTCATGTATATTAGTCCTTCTGTGTCTGGCTTATTTCACTCAAGTAGGGTTTTGAAGTTCCCTGGAGCAGCACTCTCACCCTTAACTCCCCATCTCTGATGCTTAACAGGTGTGTTTTCTTTAAGAAAACACCTGATAGTGATGGTGATATTTCCTTGGCTTTCACACCCACCACTTTGGAGTAGCCCGGTATATTAGTTTGCTAAGGCTGCCCCATAACAAAATATCACAGACTGGGTGGCTTAAACAACAGAAATTTATTTTCTCACACTTCTGGAGACTAAGTCCAAGATCAAGGTGCAGCAGGGTTGGTTCCCTCTGAGGCCTCTCTCCTTGGCTTGCAGATGCCACCTTCACATGGTCTTTCCTCTGTGCACGAGTGCCCTGGTGTCTCTCTGTGTCCAAATTTCCTCTTCTTATAGGGACATCAGTTAGATTGGAGTGGGGCCAACCCTAAAGACCCCACTTTAACTTAATTACCTCTTAAAAGTTCTTTTCTCCAGATACAGTCACATTCTGAGGTACTGGGGATTAGGGCTTCAACAGACAAAATTTGGGGTGACACAGTCCAGCCCATAACACTCGGTGAGTCCCTTATTGAGCAGCAGAGGGAAGGGGTGTCGTGGCAGAGGCAGCTGGCCTCCCCCAGCTGTGCTTTAGGGAAGATTTGAGTAAAGTGTTAAGTGGTGTTAGGCAGTCTCATGGAGCCAACACGACAGTGAGCCAGGCATTGGAGAGCCACCTGTCAGTGCTTTCTGTGCTGCCATATTTCTGTCTCATCTAAGAATTTAGGGGTTGTACCAGGTCATTGCTAAGGGCCTTTCTTTCAATTCTCTAATTTTTTCTATACTTTTAGAAATTATTATTAACACAACTTTTTTCAAATTTCTCATCTTCAACCTTGTTTATCTCTACCGTTTTACCAAGGCAGTCACCTTTTCCTATTCAATCACTCAAAAGTATTTTTTGAGCATTTTCTATGTGCATAGTACTGTGAGTACTGTTGCCAGGAAAATTCTCCCTTGCCTTTATTCATGGGTTTGTAGAAAGACTTACCTCCAAGGGCCTTGCCTTTTAAAAACCAACAAACAAAAACAAGACCTTTCTGATGTTAAAGCGTCTTCCCTTAACTACCTGTCTTTCTTTAACTGTATGTTTGCAGCTATTTCCTGTTCATCCTGTGTCTGTCTGGCTTCCTTCAATGGGGCATGAAATCCTTAAGACAAGGACAGAGTCCATCCTGCCCCTTTGTCCCATACGATATGCCACACTCTGACCCCTTTAACAGTGTTTGATGATGACAGTGCTCTGAGTCTACATAGGTCTATTAGTGTCTTGGGCACCATAGGAGTTTGTGGGTTGAAGATGGACGAGACTCCCCATCTTTGAGGTTTTTATTTGCTGAGACCTTTCCCTGTTCTGGCTCAAATCCACTTAATCCTATATGTTTGGGCTGCTCTAACAAAATGCCTCAGACTGGGTAATTTATAAACAACAGAAATTTATTGATCACCGTTCTGGAGGCTAGGAAGTCCAAGATCAAGATGCCAACAGATTTGGTGTCTGGGAAGGGCCCATTCCTCATGGATGTTGCCTTCCCTGTATACTCACATGGTGGTAGGAGCAAAGAGCTAGTGGGCTCCCTCAGAGAGCACTAATGCCATTCATGAGTGCTCTGCCCTCATGACCTAATCATCTCCTAAAGGCTCCACCTCTTAGTACTGTTGTTTGGGGGATTAGATTTCAGCATATGAATTGGAGTGGGGGCCACAAACATGCAGACTGCAGCACTGTGTGATAAGTGGCAGTGGGTTTTCTGGGCCCTAATGATACGGGTGCCCCAGCAATGAAACTTGTTGGCTTTGGAGATTATGTGGCCGGTTATTTTTCCTTCTTTGCTGAGGGTTGGTCCTCCTCTGTTCAACCTTAGAGCTTCCCCAGTCCTCAGACTGGGGCTTGCTAATTAGCTGTCTTGCATTCTAGCTCTTGCTGCTGCGACTTCGCAAAATGACTGTGGACTGGAGGGTGGCTGGTGCCCAAGGGAAGAGCAGCTGGCACATTCATAGATGCACCCGCCTGGGCCTGGGATAGGAAGACTAGGTCACCCGCTTGTGTAGTAAACATGACGTTCATGGAGGCTGTTTCATGGGCCCTTGAAACATTCTTATGAAGTGGCTGGAGCAAGATTATTACCATAATTATATGCCATCAACTGATAGGGTCTGAGGGGGTGTGAGACAAACAAAAAGGCCTAGAATAATATGCCCAAGGTCAAGCAGAGGGGGCTGATGCTGGCCTCTTTCCTCAGACTGAGAGGTGACGTTGATCACATTAGAGCAGACACAGAGGTGGAGGGGACCTTGATCAGTTGTTTGGCAAATACAAGTACCATGAGTCAGGCCCTCCCAGCAGGTCATTTCAGTCTGGTGGGAGGACAGCCACTAAATCTACGTACCATGATAGAAATCATCTGGGTCCAGCCTTCAGGCAGGTCCTTGAAAGTGTCAGCCATCTAGGGACATGTTGCCCTCTCTTGTTTTATAAGTCTCCAAGAGAGAGATGTCCCAACTCTTGATAGCTCCTTCTGGGCACTTTGCTGAGCAGGTTGTGTATGGCGAGGGGCCTGAGAAGACAGATTTGTTAAAAGGTCATTGCTGTCCATCTGCCTTTCCCATTCAGCAGTCAAGGATTGTGGGTGCTGACTGTGCTGCTGACTGTGGTCGGGTGTGAGCAGGTTCTGGGAGGGGCAGAAGGAGGAGATCCGGCTGGGAAGATGTGGTGGAGTTGCAGAGATGGCTGGCCATGTGCACAGAGGGTCTGGTGCATTGCCCAGGGAGCCAGTGAGTGACCAGGGAGCACTAGGAAGGAGCCTTCACCAGGCTAGCCAGGAGACAGCTGACAGGACACCGGAAGAAGAGCTGGAGACCGCAAGCACCAGCCACAGCAGGAGCCAGCCAGGCAGAGCCAGGAACAGAGCAGCCCAAGAAGGTCCTCGACTCAAGTGCTGCTGTTGGCTCGAGGAGAGCTCTTGAAGATTCACTTCACTTTAAAGGCCTGAGGTGCTCCCTTTTGTAAAGTGCTGCTGGGGTCACTTGGTATGCCAGTAGAGTGGGAAGATTTTCCGCACATAACAAGGTATTGGGGAACATTCTCGAAGTGGCCTTGAGGCAATGTATGTTGACCTAGTCCTGGGAAAGAAGGTAGAAGATCTGGACTCCCTTGGTAGCCTGGCACTTGCCATGTTGTGGGCTTATGCAAGGACTAAATTCTCCCTTGGCCTCTGTCAGCCGGAGAGGACGACCTCTCTCCCTGGGGGGCTTCTTTGGAGTGGTGGGCATCAGGCTGTCTGACCTCCTGTCTGGTCTCATGGAGTCTCCTCCTCATGCATCTAATTTCAGTTGACTGAACACCACTTAGCAAGAAATTTTAAGGGGACATGTGTAATTCAGTAGGGACAGGCCATTTCACCCACTTGGCTCAGCTGGTGCATACCCAGTATGAGCTCCAGGGGGCCAAGGGTCTGCTGTGGCTTTCCTCCCCCTCTGTTCACTCCCTCCTCTCCTGGGCCGAATTGAGTTCTTACATTTTAAAGGTATGCAACAGATTGGATGTTTGTGTCCCTGCCCAAATTTGGATGTTGAAATTGTAACCCCCAAGGTGATGGTATTAGGAGATGAGGCCTTTGGGAGGTGATTAGGTAGAGCCCTCATGAATGGGATTAGTGGCCTTATAAAAGAGACCCCAGATAGAGCCCTTGCCCCTTCTGCCATATGAGGACACAGTGAGGAGATGCTGTCTATGAACCAGAAAATCGGCCCTCAGCCTACACCGAATCTGCTGGTGCCTGATCTCGGACTCTCCAGCCTCCAGAACTGTGAGGAATAAATATCTGTTGTTTATAAGCTACACAGTCTATAGTATATTATTATTTGAGGGGAACACAGACATTCAGTTCATAACAAATATATTCACATTGTTGTGCAGCCATCACCCCATCCATCTCCAGAACATTTTCACCTTCCTAAACTGGAACTCTGTACCCATCGAACAAATCCCCATTCCCCCTGCCCCTAGCCCCTGGCAACCACCATTTTACTTTCTGTCTCTATGAATTTGACTCCTGTAGGTACCTCATAAATGAAGTCATACAGTATTTATCCTTTTGTGTCTGGTTTATTTCACTGTGCATGATGGCTGCAAAGTGTTTCTAGCCTTGCCTTGCCTTGCCTGGGTGGTGGCTGGGCAGCAAGCCCCAAAGAGGCCTCTGCTCGAGGGAGAGGGCAGGTGGCACTCTGTGTAGCCCATGCATTTTGTAGAATGCCTTCCCTCACAGAGGTCCCCGTCGAGGAGCAGAGGGTACCCCCATAGCTGCATGTTCTGAGGTTTTTGGCAAAGGGGTGAATACCATCCCCAGGTTTGGCTGGACTTTTTCCACAGTTGGATAGGATTATCTTTGTCCCTTGGTCCTCCCTCATATCATGGAGTGCTGCCACATGTGGCATCACTGTGAGCCCAGGGGATGAATGTGTCCACCTCCCCATCCACTCTGAGGTGGGGACGTTGCTATGCTGGGCTCAGAGCCAACATCTGCTTGGTTGGCAGTCCTTGTGCCCTGACTTTGTGAATAACCCTACTTAGAGAGATGCACAGGGTAGTGCGTTCACTGTGTGGGCACGTGCAAAAGCACTAGTTTGCCTAAATCTTAGACATTACAGTAGAAAATGTAACTCATTTATAAATGTTGACTTCTGAAAGTTTTCCACTTTCTCCCTTAGGAACATGGGTAAAAATGGTCCACGTTTGTTTTTGGAGGCATGGGATTGTTGCCAGAAACTTACTTTGCAGGTGTTCTTAATTTTAAAACTATTGCCACTTTCAAACCTCCATGAAAGTGGAAGACAGGACAGTGACCACATTTTTTTTTTTTTTTTTTTGGTGAGTGCCAGGCACAGGGATCCGAACCCTTGACCCTGATTTTATGAACACTGCACTCTAACCAACTGAGCTAATGGGCCAGCCCCGTTTTAACAACTTCTCAGTGTATAGTTCAGTAGTGTTAAGTATCCCGTGTTTTTTAAGAGGCAGAATTGACCAGAAAACATGGATCTGTTTTTCAGGAGGGGTTTGTTTAGCTCTGGTGTCCCTTCTGATGTCTTGGGAGACAGGAAGATGGTTCAGACCCAACCTTTAACTAGGGTGCGAGGAGCCTGTGGGCCAGGGTGGGAGTGAGGACAAGCAGATACCTAAAATGAACATAATGAGCAGCAGATTGCAAGGCTCTGCAGAGAGGTCAGTGCCATGGGGTGTGTGAGAAGGAAAACCTCACATCTGTCCCATTTCTCAGGGGAAGATGTTGTAGAGGAGAGGGTGTTCCAGTCAGAGAGAATAGAGTAGGCAAGAGCCAGAAAGCTGGAAAGTAGTATGCTCAGAAAATAACTGACACTGTTTGGTTGTGGAATTGGTGTAAAATCAGTAGTGGGGGAGGTGAGGGTGGATAGGAGGGTTGGAGTTGTACTGTGTGAGACTCAGGCCAGGCTGAGGACATTGTGCTTTCTTTGAGGGCAGTGGGAGCCACTGAAGGTTGTTGAGCAGGAGAAGGGAGGCTTTTTGCAGCTTTGCCTCAGGAAGTTGAGTCTGGCAGTTGTGTGTGAGGTGGTCCCGTGGGAGTCAGGTACCTGGAATTGTTGTGAGGGGAGGTGATGAGGAGGGATAGAAGGAGGACAAGGAGTATGAGCTGACTGTGAGGAGGGGATGACAGAAGAGAAAGGAGTGAGGCTGTCTGAGCTTGGGAATGACGAGAGCTTGAATGGGTGGCTGTGGCAGCCAATCCCTGAGGCTGGTGACGGGGGTTGGGCAGAGAGGAATGGGGTGCTGAGTGCTGCGCTAACGGGTGCAAAGTGTGGAGCCTGGACTTGGGGTGCCATGGAGCCAGGGTAGGGATCTGGGGTCCAGGACTGTTGTGCTGCAGGCAGGCTCATGGGGCGTCCTGTAGGGAGGTCATCATTGAATGGCATCTTGTCGTGGAGCAGTCGGATGGGCCCATACTGGTCCCCTGAAGCTGCTGGTGAGGCACTGTCAGAGCTTGGCCCTAACAAACTCAGTTTGTGATTATTAACAGAAGTGCACTTTCCTCTCCGGTGCATTTCTTCGGTGGCAAGATGGCGAGAGTCACCGCGGCTGACTGTTCTCCGAGGAAGAGCGAGCGACGCTGCGGGAAGGGAGGTCTGAGGAAGCATTGGAGACCAGGTCCCAGCCTGCCTTTGTCGGCTCCCGGCATCCCCAGCCTGGTGAGCCCCGCAGTTGTGTATTTATTCCGCTAAGTCTGCAGTGTCAGGTTCCAGAAACTCTGGCAAGGAAGTCGGGGAAGGTTAGCAGGCTGAGACTTGGCCCACTGGATGTCTGGGAGAGACACTTGGTTCTGACTGCTCAGGAAGCCAGGGCTTCTGGTGGAAGCGTCTGCTGTTCTGGGCCGGGCGGCGGGGCGCCCAGAAAGCCAGCAAGGGGTCTGCTCCCTCATTGCACGGCTGGAAACCATGACAGTCGGCTGCTGGGTGGCCGCCAGAACCGCAGTGCCTGGCCCCACATGCCCCCGCGAATACAGGGGATAGATCTGAGAGGGGAATGGGAAATGGATGTGTGTTTCTTTTCTTTCTCTTTCCTTTCTCCCTGTCCCTAAAGCACTGCACTCCGTCAAGAATGTGAATTAATCAGAGTCTTCCTAAGGGAGGAAGGTCACTTTATGTTTATTGAATTTTTATAGGATGCATGACTGTAAACAAGACCTTGGACATCAAAGGCCAAGGCAGGGCTTGTGGTGGGGAAGTCCTCTGATCTGCAGGCCTCAGGGTGTGTTCTCAGACATCCACGCTGCCCCACACTCAGGCTCCCAATGTGCAGTCTTTCTGGTTTGAAGCTCCAAGGAGGCTTTTTTAAGACTGAGCCATGGCTCATTTGGAAAAGGTCTGGGCGTTTTCATTTGGCCAGGACCTCCTATGGGTGAGCAGGACATCAGGCAGTGTTTAGGAACCCAAGTCTTGTCTGGTGCTTGTGAAAGTGTCCAGGCTCTGGGAGGCTGTAGTCTCCTAGTGATCAGTGTCCCTAAGCCCAAAGACAGTCAGACCAGAGTGGTTGTGGGAAGTGCAGACATTTACCTGGCAGACACCAAGGACAGTAGGTTCCCATCCCAGCTGCCCATGTAGTTAAAACATCTCACACACACATACACACACACACGCACACACATTCACAGCTGGTCACCCACGGAGAGTCTGGTCCATGAGGTTTTTTGTTTTGTTGTTTTATAACGTCACAATTTCTGGGCAGAGCATAGCTGTGTCCTCTGCTCAGGGTCTCCCAAGGCTGCAGTCAAGTTGTTGGCCAGGCCTGCATTCCCATCTGGGGTTTGGGCCCTCTTCCAAGCTCACTCAAGTTGTTGGCAGAATTCATTTCCTGGTGGTTGTAGGACTGAGGTCCCCATTTCCTTGCTGGCTGTCAGCTGGAGCTGGGGGCCACTCCTAGAGCCCACCCCTCTTCATAGGCAGTTCACACATACCTGTTTGCTTTTCTCTTCCCAGCAAGTCTGGTGTTTTCTTAAAAGCTCCTTGGATGATTTTACTCTGTAACCAGGGTTCAGACCCTTCGACCTCAGAGAATCCATGAGCACTAGCTACAGGTTTGAAACACTGGCTTGTCAAAGATGAATTAGATTTCTCTGGGGTCATATCTGGAAGGCTGGATTGTCATTAATGAATAGAAGCTTCAGGAAGACAGGTTTCTGATCACTGTTAAGGAAGATTTAATTTTCTTTCTTCCTGATATTAGATATAATCATATCTAAAATTATTTTATGTAGCTGAGATCTTGCTGTGTAGTTGGGTGACCTGCCTTTGTCAGTTAATGTGAGCATTTTCTTGTATTAATATTTTGTAAACATTATTTTTAAGGGCCATATTATTACTTTGTAATAGAATTATGGTTTAATTTATCCAATTTTAATCAATTTTGTTGAAAATTTAGAGTGGTTACAGTATGTAGGTGGTTATTATAATGTTTTAGTGAACATTTTTTTTAACAGCATCATTGAGATATAATTCACATCCCATGCTATTCACCCAGGTAAAGTATGTAATTCAGTGATTTTTGGTATATTATTAATTTTTTAAATTGTGGTAATCTTTATATACGAATTTGCCATTTTAACCTTTAAAAACTTTAATTGTGGTAAAATATGTATAAACATAAAATACACATAAAATTACCGCTTTAGCCATTTTTTAGTGTACTGTTGAGTGGTATTAACTACATTCACTTTGTGCAACCATCACCACTATCCATTTCCAGAACTCTTTTCTTCTTGCAAAACTGAAACTCTATACCCATTTATACCCATTAAACAATAACTTCATTTCCTCTTCCACCGAGCCCCTGGCAACCACCATTCTACTGTCTGTCTGTCTCTATGCATTTGACCACTCTGGATTCCACATACAAGTAGAATCATCAAATATTTGTCTTTTTGTGACTGAGGTATTTCACATAGTGTACTCAAGGTTCATCGCTGTTACAGCATGTATCAGAATTTACTTGTTAAGGCTGAATACTATTCCGTTGTTTGTATATACCACACTTTTTAAAATCCATATATTCAATGATGGACACTTGGGTCATTTTAACTTTTTTTTTTTTTTTTTTAAAGATGACTGGTAAGGGGATCTTAACCCTTGACTTGGTGTTGTCAGCACCACGCTCTCCCAAGTGAGCCTCAGGCCGGCCCCCATTTAAACTATTTTTTAAGTGTACAGTTCTGTGGCATTAATTACATTCAGTAAGTATCTTTTTATATGGCACTCTGTCCATGACGGGGTGAGTTCTGTCACTAGATTTATCAGATTAGAGGTGTGGATGATTTTAAGACCCTCAGTATTTGCTGCCAAATTACCAGGATGTTCCAGTACCGAATTACCTTTTGTAGTTTGCCCTTGGTTTTTTAAGGTTGTCTGTTCTCCTTTGACTTTTTTCTTGTCCTCATTCTTCCTGCAGGATTTTACTGAAGCAGTTCCATCAGGTGGTAGGAAAGCTGAGCTGGGTGGGGCTTTACCCTCAAAAGATCCAAAATTGTGATGTGGGAATCACACACAAAATTGTGATCTAAAGAAGCAGGATCTGAGGTTAAGGTTTGCTTTAGGTCAGGGGGGTCTGCCCTAGGCTGGGCCCCACTATAACTCCCAATTCCTTGGTAAACCTTGGGAACAGCCAGGCCTGGATTGGGAGGGGCCCTGAGCTGGGGCCATGCAGGTCTAGTCTCTAATTTGGGAAGCTTCCTGAGGCCACAGACCACGCAACACTTAGTTCTTTGTCAGCTCCATGGTCCTTGGTAGGGAAAGAACTCACTGTGCCCTTGCTGATCAAGAAACTTGCTAGTTTGTTGCTGCTCTGGACTGCTGTAATTGAATCTGAAAAGCATTTTGGCTTCTCTTCTGTGCATCCTGGCGGTGGGTTAGGTCAGCTAGATAGCACTGTCCAGTTAATTCTGGCTCATGGAGTTCCTGCTTGGCTTTCACTGTAGTTCCAAGGAAGCAGAACACTGCAATAGAAAAGGGATTTTACAAAGGGAAAGAAGCTTGCACAGCAATGCATGGCAGCACTCAGCTGACAGAGCTGGGCAGGGGCCATAGGATGCTGTTGGACTTGTCAGGACAAACACCTCCCTGTGGATGAGGACTCACAGAAGGTATAGACAGTCCTGTGCTGATCCCAGATAGAACTGGACAGATACAGCAAGGCCGTATTTGGAGAGAGAGCAACATGGTGTGATGGGCTTGGGGAGGAAAGAACAGGGATGGACACTTCAACAAGGACTAGTTGTCCCACACTGTGGAGGGCATCCTGTCTTATTGTCTCAGTCCTCGCTGCTGCTGAGAGCCAGCAGTGTAGGAGTTGTAGCCATCCCAGCTTGTGGATTATAGAGCTGGGACTCACACTTGCTCCTTCTCCTGTTCTGTGTTGCCCATCTTAGCTGTGGTGTTGGCTGCCATTCAGATGTTGTTAAATCACTTAAACTCCTCAGGACTCTGAATTCCTGTCTGTAAATGAGGATGTCGAACAGTAGCATCTTTAAGATACTTTTAGGGCTGGCCAGTTAGCTCAGTTGGTTAGAGCGCAGTGTTGATAACACCAAGGTCAAGTTTGGATCCCCGAACCAGCCAGCTGCTCCCCCGCCAAAAAAAAAAGACTTCTTTAGTTTTGTGATTCCAAATAAAATTAAATCATGTCACCTTGAGTTCCCAGCAAATTACTTGGAAACCCCTATTGGCAGGTATCCCAAAACAGGGTCTGCAAGACCCCGGTTGTGTCTGGCGTCCTGCAGTGACTTGGGTCTGGGGAGCCCACAGTGGGTAAGGGGGCAGATTTGGCTCCACGTGCAGGTTTAATGGGAACCAGGACATTTCTGTACTTGCAGGCTTTGTTGTCTTCCCTCACTGCTCACTGGCTGGTGTGCAGGTCAGCCACCAGGACTGGAACAGATGTTTAGCGACTGCAGTTGTCACGTGGGACAGCATGCTGAAGTGCAGACATAGACAGGGGATGGCACAGCCATCAGCATGAGAGGAGGAAATGGCAGCATGGGGTGTGTCTGCCAGGGCAGAGGTGATGGTCTCTGGGCAGGTGGTTGGCAGCAGGAGGCCTGGTAGTACCAGCTGTTGTCTTGCCAGCCGGAGCACAGCCCTTCGTGGTCAGGAATGCTTGTGCTGAGACCAGTGCTAAGATGAGCAGGTGTACTTGCCTGGCTGCTCCATCTCTACGCCATTGTGTTGGGGGAACATCAGATACTTTGGGGGCCATTGTTTACCTTCATCACTGATGACCGGTCCCCCAGTAGCTTGCTTGCCTCCTTTGAGCCCCACCTGGGATCAGAATCTGAGACTCACTTCCTGCAAGGGAAGCTCTCTGTGTGGTCCCTGTTAATGCCTTCCTGAGTATCTTGGTGGCAGCCGGAGTTGGGGCTGTCTTGTGTCTGAGCTGGCCAGTCCTGGGGATGGGCTGGTCAGTCTGGAGGGCACGAGGACAGGAAGGATACAGATACTGAATATCTGCACTCCTATGGGGTGCAGACGCATCTGTGGAAGTCTACACTTTCCTTTAGAATGTTCTATCTGGTGGACTTGGCTCAAGCTGTACTTTGACTTCCAGGGACCCTGCCCCCCAGAGTCTTCCAGTGTTACCTCTCTGGCCGTCTTGCAAGAGAGAGAGGACCCTTTCTTTCTTTCTTTTCTTTTTTTTTTTTTTAAAGATGACCGGTAAGGGGATCTTAACCCTTGACTTGGTAGTGTCAGCACCACACTCTCCAAAGTGAGCAAACCGGCCATCCATATATAGGGATCTGAACCCCTTGACCTTGGTGTTATCAGCACCACATTCTCCCAAGTGAGCCACGGGCCAGCCCAAAAGGATCCCTTCTTTCACTGGAACTTTGCACTTGGATTTGGCTTTGTGCTTTGTAATGGAATCCCTCACCTTCCGGGATCTGAGCCTTGTTGCAGTCCTGCAGGAAGCTAGGTGGTTTGCTGCTTGCCAAGGTGATGCTCAGGTGGCCGGACCTTTGGAAGGGTGAGAAGCTTCTGCAGCAGAGCCTGGATTTGAACCAAGGGTGGTTGTTTAGGGCTCTGCTCTTTACTGTACAGTCTCAGGGTTGGCTAATCTTTTCTTAAAGGGCCAGATGGTAACTAATTTCATTTTTGTGGCTGAGAGGCAAAATTGACACTACTATGTGGGAACTTATATAATCATTTAAAACTATAGCAACTGTTCTTCGATCCTGGGTCACATGCAAACAGGTGTCAGTGGGCTGCATTTGGCCTGTGGGCTGGAGTTGCCAACCTGTGTTCTACAGTGATTCCTGCTGGTTATGAAATAGGTGACACAGCCGCATGTGGGTGTCTCATGACTGCGTTCAGGAGCTTGCACGAGCTTCTCTCATAGAAGCTGTGAGGCAGGTAGTGTCATTCTTCTTACCCTTATGAGGACTCTTTCCTCAAGGAAGTTACCGGAGGTGGTAAAGCTGGAGTGGGAGATAGTCACTTGGTTTCCAGCTCCTCTTCCTCTCCCCTGTTTCCTGCTGCTTCCCAGTGCTGAATATCATCGAACATCATCGACTGAAACAAGGCTGGCCACCAGTTAATAATCCTTCAAGCTGAATGATGGGGTACCATGGGCATTCGTGATACTGTGCTGTCTAATTTTGTGTTTGTTTGAAGTTTTCTGTAATAAAATGTTAAGAAAATATTCATTTATTGATCAAAGGTATGAAAAAGCCTCCACAGTAAGAAAACAAGGTGTTAGGATCCTGAATCTTTCTCAAGCCCCAAGATGAGTAAACTCTTGCTCTTCTGTTTCCTAGCAGCAGATGTTCCTGAACAGTAGTAGCTATGTGTGAGCCTTTCCCTCTATCATCCATCCATTCATCTTTCCTTCCAACTATCCATCATCCATCTAACGTCCAATCAACCATCCATCTATCCAACATCCAAGTACCATCCAAACATCCATCCATCCACCCATTACCCATCCATCCATCATACGTCCACCCACCATCCATCATCCACCCATCCATCCACCCATCATCCACCCATCCATCCATCCATCCATCCATCCATCCATCCATCCATCCATCCATCATCCACCACCCATCATCCACCCATCACCCATCCTCTATTCATCCAGCCTTTCATCATCCAACCATCCATCTGTTCATTTGAAGTTAATGTTTTGATCCTCTGGGATCAAAACCCAGTGCTTAGGCCTTAACTGTCCTTGACCCCAAGGAACCCATAGACATGTAACATCTGATTACAGTGGGTGCTGTGATGGAGGTCAGTACCAAGCAGGCACTGAGAAGGGACTAATTCTCTTGGGTTAGCTTGAGGAAGGCATGGGGGTGGGGAGTAATGCATTAGTAGGGTCTTGAATGGACGCAAATGAAAAGGAATATGTTAGGCCATTGTGGGGAAGGAGAGAGGCTTTCTAGACAGAGTGAGTAATGGAGAATTGTAATGGCATGGCCTGTTGCAGGGTTCTGTGAGGTTTAAGATAGTTGGAACATGGCATTGGGTTGAGAGATTGGCCGGCACTGAGATGGGGTGGTCTGGTGTTCTGCCTACAGGCCAGAGAGGGCTTTTGTAGGGAGGATGGGGTGAGTGTGGAGTGTAAGAGCCTGCCCTGGCTGCCATAGGCCCTGATCAGTGCCCCCCACCCCAGTGTGCCCATGACACCTCGGCTCTTTCTGCACAGAGCTCCTCCTCCAGCTGGGCAGCAGGCGGCTTTGCTGTGGTTGAGGCAGATGTGCCTACCTGTGCTCACTTTTGTTTTGGCTCCTTGGCTCCCATTCTCCTGTTGACAAGCACCTGTCCCGACACTGTAGCCCTGGTATTTTGTGTCTGTGGGCAAAACAGACATGCTGGAGGGTCAGTGTTGTGGAACTCTGTGCTTCAGTTGGCACCTTGCAAGGCTTGTGTGGGGCAGCTATCTAGAAACCTGTCAGGCTTTCCGGCATTCGTGAGAGACTTGGGCTGGACCCCACCGGCTGGAAATGCAGAGAGACGCAGCTCTTGCCCTCAAGTGCCTTGCGCTGTGTCTGCATGATGTTGAGGCTCTGTCTGTTGCTGGTTGGAGGCTGTGGCCAGGACTACAATGTCAGGGCCCCAGAAGACCCAGAGCACACACAATGGACTGTGGGAAAGTCATTTGGGATTTTTTTGTTTATTTTTTGTTGTTTCAATTGTGGTAAAATACACATAGCATACAATTTACCATCTTAAACATTTTAAAGTAAACAGTTCAATGGCATTAAGTACATTCACATTGCTGTGCAAGCATCACCATCATCTGTCTCCAGAACTTTTTCATCTTGCAAAACTAAAACCCTGAACCCGTTAAGCATTAATTCCCCATTTCCCCTTCCCTCAGTCCCTGGAAACTACAATTCTGCTTTCTGTCTGTATGCATCTGACTACTGTAGGAACTTCATGTGAGTGGAATCATATGATGTATGTCTTTTTTGTGACTGGCTCATTTCAGTTAGCATAATGTCTTTAAGATTCATCCATGTTGTAGCACGTGTCAGAATTTCCTTCCTTTTTAAAGCTGAATGATATTCCATTGTATATATAAACACCACATTTTGTTTATCCATCCATCTGCCGATGGACACCTTGGTTGCTTCCACCTCTGGCTACTGTGAATAATGCTGCTGTGAACATAGGTCTATAAATTCAGTGCTATTTTTTAACATCAGATTTTTACATTTATTTGCCGTTCCCCCACCTTTAGCTATTTGTGTTCCAACCACCTCCCTTCCCTCTTTTAACAGATTTCTGATTACAGGAATTTATATCTACATAAGGAAAAAAATTGGAGGTTGAGGATTTTTTAAAAATTACATGTCTTGTAAGTTATCTGTTCTTTTTAAAAAAATATTAAAGATCAGGGCCTATGGCAGCCATGGCAGGCTCTTGCACCCCACACTGACCCCATCCTCCATGCAAAAGCCCTCTCTGACCTGTAGGCAGAGAAGTTATGTGGGAAGACGTTATGATGTCGTTTGAGGTTGTGTGTGTACATCGAGGTGTTATTTATAGACAGTAAAAGTCGCTTATTGTTGTACTATTCTGTGAGGATGACAGGAGTTGTGTAACCACCCCCATAATCAAGATGCACAGCAGCTCCATCACCCCAGAAACTTCCAGCACCCTCGTCCCTTGTAGGCATTTCTCTCACCCGCAGCCCATGGCAACCGCTGATGTGTTTTCTGTCCATATGGGTTTGCCTTTTCTCGAATGTCATATAAATGGAACGTACAGTGGGTCTGGCTTCTTTCACTTAGATAATGCACTTGACATTTATCCGAGTTGTATGTATTGATAGCTTGTTCCTTTTTATTCCTGAGGAATGTCTCATTGCATGGTCGGATCAATACTGTCGTTTTCCTTTCTGTTCTGTTTCAGCAGCTTTCTTGAGATATAACTTACACACCATATAGTTCACCTGCTTAAAATGTACCATTCAGTGGTTTTTGGTATATTCACAGAATTGTGCAACCATCACCACTATCTGATTCCAGAACATTTTCATCACGCCTAAAAGAAACCCCATATCCATTAGCAGTCTTTCACATTCCCTTCTCCCCCTATCTCTGGCAACCACTAATATGCTTTTGTCTCTGTGGATTTGCCTTTTCTGGACATTTCATACAAATGGGATCCTACAGCATGTGGCTTTTGGTGGACATTCTTTTTCCGCAATTTGCTTGTGGAAGTCCTATCTTCCAGGCCACTCTGCATCCTCAGGGTGGGGGCCAAGGAGCTGTTCTCTCTCAGTTTATCCCCAGTTCCTCCTTGAGCCTGGGCCCTTTCCTCTGGGTTTGGGGCTCCTCACCTCCCCGCCAGTAAGGCTCCCCTGACCTGTAACCAGGCTCCTGCCTGTCCTTCAGCCTCCCCCAAGGGTTTGGATCCCAAGAGGTGGCACATGGACGGAAGGTTGGACCCTTCTACTCCTGAAGGGGGCCTGCAGCTTTCCCCCATGCTTCTCTTTTTCCAGTTGCTGAGTTCCCCTCTCTTCTCTTTGCTGCTCAAGTGGCCAGGCCCCAGGAAAGGGGCTGGAGGGAGGAGAGAAACCATTATGGCACATGGTCGTGGTAACCTGCAGCCTGGAATCCAAGCTATGGTAGGATTGGCTGTGGTTAGAGTTTGCAGACCTGTGGGCTTTGTACAGGAGGAGAACCCCAAAGGGTGGGCTGTGGTCAGAATTGGGTCCCTTCACTGTCCATATTTGTTGGACCTGAAACTGCTGACAAGTGTCCCTGGGAGCAGCTATGGTATTTAGAGTCCATAGGGACACTTGTTGCTCAGGATCCCAAGGCCTTAGCAGGGACTGCACTGGCTTTTGGAAGCTTGATAGAGTTGTTGCTGTGCAGGAGAACCCACAGGCCTGCCAAGCCTGGAATAGGCACCTGCTGGGCTTTGTGGGGCCTGGGCCGGCCTCCTCTGCTGCAGGGCTGACAGCCTCTCTGGGGGAAGCCCAGTTCTCGTTCTGAGAATGCAGGGGGCTTCCAGAATGGGCATTGTAGCCTTGCCTCCATGGATTTCTACCCACCTGTGAGCATTGCTCTGTGTCTCCCAGCATGCATAACCTCTATTCTAATTCTGATGGAGAGGGTGTTAACGACTCTGTACTTTGGTTTGCTTCCTCACTGAAGAGGAAAATAGATGCACCTGCTGTCTAACCAAGAAATGTGGCAGCTGCAAGCTGCACACCCCATTTTGAATATTACCTGGACCAAAGTGTGAATTATTTGGTCATAAATTAGTGTCTTGTCTGCAGAGAACTTGGAGATGTGAGATGTTATCTTGACTGCTGGAAGGGTGCCAACCTCAAAAGTGACAGAGACTGGCAAAACAATGGCATTCTCTCTAATTTGGAAGGCTTTCAGGCTTCCCCTGTGGAATACTACTCCTGGGCAGGTGCCACAAGAACCTCCTTTGTCTGTTTTGTTCTGACCCATGGGCTCATCCACCTGGCCATCCTCGGGCAGGATTTAGCTTACCCTGCAGCCTACCGAGTGTCCTGCATCTCTCTGCAGAAAACGTCCAGGCTTCAGTCTGCCAGGGTGGGTGCTGGCCAGGCTGTGGGACAGCAGCATTACTGACTCATGCTACCAAGTTTTGGGGGTCCCGAGTAGGGCTCTGAGCAGGAGGCAGGGGCTAGGCTCAGAGTACAGGTAGCTCCTCCCTTGAGGGATGGTCAAGCACAGGGGCTAAGGGCTCAAATTCCTGAGGGACGCAAGGCTGGGTCATGAGACTCCCTTGAGGGTGAGCATACCATTAGTGCAGGTACCACTAAGAAGGAAGGCAGCACTTCCAGTTGTCATTGCAAGAGGCAGAGGTGGAAGATCCTACTTTGAATTTTGTTGAAATTTGGGGGAAATGCGTGTCTGAGAATGGATGAAATTCAGTAAGTTTCCTCATTGGTAAAATAGAAATCCGAGGAGTCATCAACTCAGGGACTTACTGTGAAGATTAAATGAGATGACGCATGCGACAAAATCACTTTGCCCGGCTACAGCACACCTCAAGATCTTAATAACACTTGTTATTCTCATTTTATTATTGTTATCATAGTTGTTATGACAGATCGCAGGAGAGGATGTTTGGCTTCTTCACCAGCTGGCTGGATGTTTGGGGTGTTTTTTTAAGGGGCCAGAGTGGAAGATGAGAAACCACCTTTTTCCATCAGAGTTGGAAAAGCCCAGAGTGTCCATTTCCAAGCAGTGATTTTTTTTTTTTTAACTGTTTTGTTTTGGGGATAGAACCCTTGTTTTCAAGTGACATTTTAGATGATACCTAGCACGTGAAAAAGAAGAAAGTGGAGCCACGGACAGCGAAACCTGGCCCAGCTCAGTCTCCCTACACTACCTGGGCTCTTCCTGCAGGGGCTCCTCCTGCAGCCCCTGTGGCCTTGGCTGCGGCTGGGAAGACCCTTGTTGCCTTCTGGCCATCTCTCTTTGCTCAGGCTGATTCTCTGTGTGTTCTTCTGGGGATGGCTATGGGGATGCCCTTTCTGGGAATCTGCGTCCTGTGTTGTCCTGTGTCTTCTTTCTTCTCAGAGCAGGGAAACAGAATCAGTCCTGGGAACAACCTGTCATTTTTGGCAGTAGACGTGAAGTGAGGTAAGAGGGCTTAATAGCTCAGAGCCTGTGTTTGTGAGTGTGTGTTGTCCAAACCTGCATTTGGAAGGGGTTAAATTAGGTGAGGTTTTGTTTTTATTCTTTTTCTTTTTAAGTTATGATAAACTATACGTAATATAAAATTTACCCCTGAATGAGTGAGCAGGTTGGGAAAAACAAAACTGAGTGAGAGTGGGTAAAAACACAGTCTTTCCTGTGCTCTCACAGTACAGTCAATCATCAACACAGAAGACCAGCTTCTGACTTCTGTGACCAAATGCATGGGGATTTCTTAAGCAGACACCAGCGGGGTGTCCTCTAATTTAATTCCGACACCATCTACCTGAAGACAGCATCAGATTGCACAGGATGAGGGCTCAGTCCCACAAGACTGTGCCCCACTTCGGATGCCAGTCACAAGTCTAGGCCTCTGGAACTTCTGACTGAACAGCTATAAATCAGGGTTCCCATAACCTCCTCCTTGGGTTCGATTGGTTTGCTTCAGTGGCCGACAGAACTCAGAGGAACACGTACTTATGTTTACTGATTTGTTATAGAGGATATCACAAAGGATACAGATGCAGAGATGCAGAAGGTGAGGCCTGGGGGAAAGGCGCAGAGCTTCCATTCCTTCTCGGGGCACACCATCCTCCAGGAACCTCCATGTGTTCAGCTATCCAGAAGCTCCCCAAAGCCTGTGCTCTTGGGTTTTTATGGAAGCTTCATTATGTAGGCATGACTGAAGCATGGACAACTGTATAGGAATGTGATTGGACGCAAAGGGTGTGATCCAATGCTAACAGACTGGGTGGGGAAACCCAGCAAGGCCTGTTTGTTCAGGCTCTTCTTGGCCTCTCTGTACAGCATTCCTTCCTCCTGGGCATGAGGCAGGACCCCTTCTAAAATGGGGTCTTATGACCAGCAATCAGCTAAGGTAGGCCAGAGAATTTTCTGCCTTGGGGAATAAAAGGAGCAGGTGAAAGGAGGGCAGGAGAAGGTCAGAGAGTAGCAAGAGCCAGAAACCGTGGACAGAAACCAGTATATAAATATCATAATTTCACAACCACTTTAACCATTTGCAAGTGTACGGTCAGTGGCATTAAGTACATTGACAGTGTTGTGCAACCATCCCCCACCTCATCTGCAGAGCTTTGTCATCATCCCAAACTGAAACTTTATGCTCTTATACCCATTAAACAACAACTCCTCATTTCCTCCTCCTCTAGCCCCTGGCAACCACCATCTACTTTCGGTATCTGTGAATTTGACTACTCTAAGTACTTCATATAAGTGGAATCATACAATATTTGTCCTTTTGTGTCTGGCTTATTTCACTTAGCATAGTGTCTTCAAGATCATCCATGTCATATTCCATTGTATGTGTTGTTTACCATCCATCCATCAGCTGATGGACACTTGGCTTGTTTCCACCTTTGGCTGTTGTGAAGAATGCTGCTATGAACATGGTATAAATGCCTTTACTCTTGACCCCTTGCAAACAGACCCCTCCTGCTTGAGTGCCCAGGGCACCACTCAGCCTCCTGTTGCTGAGAGAGGAGATGGGACCCGTTCTGTTGCACTAACTGCCGTAAGCACTGCTTTCTGGAATGTAGAAGGTCACTGATAAAGAGGGCGGGAGTTCTTGGAAAGGAGCCTTTCTGGCTGCGAGCCCCATCCCTGTTTTCTGCTACCTTCTGTGCCAGGGAAGCTTGAGTCAGCCATTTCTGGGAAGTGGTGAGCCTCAGATGTAGTTCACGGGAGACGGGGGAGGTGTTTCTATGTGATCCCATCTGCTGATGGGGGCAGGTACAAACATGGGGGCTGGCTGTTCTTGGGTGAGTCAGCAGTGAGACCAGAGTGGAGGTAGGACAGGGACCCCACTTGGTTATGACACTTTGCCTTTTACATGGAGTGGGGTGGCAGATCTGGAATCTTTCTCCATGTAGCACCGTATGGTGTTGGGTCCCAGCCCTGGGTGAGGCTGTAGTTCTGCATCCCCAGTCAGCAGTTCAGGAATCGGTGTTGGAGCCTTCCTTCAATGGATAGGCACGTGAACAAGGGATGGGAGACAGTCAAGGAGTTAGGCAGTGACTGAGACTCTAGGAATTTCACCTTTCCTGTAAATCTGGGTCATTTTCTAGAATAACCACATTCCCTTTAATTTTGCCATGTTTAGGAAATCTGGCTGAGCTGGTAATTATGAAGTCTGAAAAATGTCTTATATGTAACCTTCTGTTTCCTTTTAGTGTTTCGGGGGAAGCTGTGGGCACATTCCATGGGTAGGTGCTCCAAGTTCTTTCCTCTTTGGTTGTGCCTGGGTGGCCTTGATAAGCCTTGGCAATACTGACTTCAGAACACCATGCCAGTGTTTCTGCAAAACTGAGTTTACTCACAGCCCCCTTTTCTCTCATGCTACAGAGGTGTCTTTCTCTTTGAGTTCTGTGTCTACATTGTTCAAAAGCCATTACCATGTTCATAACCTCAGACCCAGTAATCCCACCCTAGGGTATTTTCCTCAGGAAATCTCTTTTTTCCCCCACTTCCTTTTTGGTACTATTGTATGAAGCTATTCATTGTATTCATAACAGTGGAAAACTAGAAACAAACAATGTCCTGCAGTAGAAAAGGGGTTACATTAGCTTGGTAGACTATTCTGTCAGTCATCAATGGTAATGATGAAAATTATGTAGCAACATGGAATGTTGTCATAACTGGAAAAAGAGATACCCAGAGTTTTATGTGTCATGATTTATATCAGTCGTCTCTTGCTGTGTAACAAGCCATCCCAAAACTTAGTGGCTTAACGTAATTTAATCCCTTGTGACTCTGTGGGCTGGTGGGTGGTTCTCCTGTTGCTCTCATATAGGCTTGCTCATGTGGCTGTGGCCTTGGTGGGGATGCTGGGAGGCTGGGACTTCTCTCTTCTTGTGGTCAGTCATGTTCCACAGTCTAGCCTGATTACTCCACGTGTAATCTTGATTCCAGGAGCAAAGGTGGAAGCTGCAAGGCCTCGAACTCATACACTGTCACTAAAGCCCAAAGTTAAAGGGGTGGAGAGCTAGACTCCGCCTCTTGGTGGGAGGAGCAGCACCATCACCTTGACACGGGAGGGTGGACCACTGCAGACATGATTCCTGGGGCCCTGGTTATACCCCCACCATGGGGTTGTAGTTACACAGTTACATGACAAGGACTGAAAGGGATTGTGGGAAAATGAACATAGACCATTGGTTAAGGAGATGAGGTCATGGATGATACCTTTAGATTTTTGGTATTGCCATGTTTATGTAGTAGATTTAAAATAAAAATTCACAGCCTGCTATTCATTGGACTCCCAGCTTGAGAGTGATGGAGTAGGGGCGTCGACTGATAGGCCCCACAGACGTGCAGGCTCAGCCAGTGAAGGACCTCTGCAGCCTGGGCTTCAGGAAGAAGACATCTGTGGATAGTAATGAGCACCGTGGGGCACCTTCAAACTCTGGTGCGCTCTCTCACTTTGTCACCCTCAGTGGAGGGTGTATGGGCTTTGGACACAACATGAATGGAGTCAGGTCTGGGAGACACTGGTTGGCTGCTTCTGTAAGGCAGGCAAGGGGCCCAGCCAGCATGAGCTGACCATCCTTATGAAGGATGAGCGGGCATCATGAGAACCCTGGTGTCTAAGGATAATGCTGTCTGTTTGATTTGAGTTGGAGGGGTGGGGTGTGCAAGAAGGGGACCAGTATGAATTTATCTATTCCCCAGGTTCCTTTTTATGTCATTGCTGTTCTCCTAAACAAATGGTTCTTTGTATTCTTCTTGCAAGTTTTCTGTAAGTTTGAAAGTGTTTCAAAATAAAAAGTTTAGTAAATAAATACATGCGAAACCACATTCTGCCTACATGTGGAAGGTTGTGAGAGCTGGGGGAAGGGAACTCCCACGAAGGCTGGGGCTCCTTGGCAGTGTGGGTGGGCAGTGGGCTTGGGCTAAGGCCACCTGCTTCTGTAGTCTCCTCTCGGCCTTCACTCCCAGGTCCTGCTGGAGGGAGAGTCGTGGCCCATGCTTCTGAATCTGCCCTGAGAATAGTTGGGACATACAGGGAAGGGATGTGAACCTGCCCTGAGCAAATGGGCCTTGCTATAGGAAACCCGAGCTGTGCAGTACCCACCTCTGATGAGAGAAACCTTCCCCTTTACTCTGGTGTTCCTGCCCTTGCCCTTCTCTTCATCCTGGACTCCCACACCTTCAGGACCCCATTGACCATCCCCTCTGATCCCCCTCCGTGTGAGGTTTGTGCTCTGACCTGACCCTCAGGTCCTACCAATTCCCTGGCTCCCCAGGGAGGTCGTGAGGTTAGGCGAATCTCCAGGTCCAGCTCCTGCCGCTGGTCCGCTTCTTTGAGCTTTTGCCCACCCCGTTGACCATCCCCTCTGGTCCCCCTCCATGTGGGGTTTGTGCTCTGACCTGACCCTCAGGCCCTACCAATTCCCTGGCTCCCCAGGGAGGTCGTGAGGTTAGGCGAATCTCCAGGTCCAGCTCTGCCACTGGTCAGCCTCTCTGAGCTTTTGCTCACCCCATCTCCCAGGCATGTGGGGATTGAGGGAGGTGACCCAGAACAGTGCCTGGTGCCCAGAAGCTGAGTTTCCCTTTCTGACCCATTGGGTTTCCACTTTTTCCTTGATAACTGAAGAGCTTTTAATTAGACAACATTTGTGAATAAGGTAGAAAAGCTGGTTGAAGCTCCCCCATTTCTCCCTACCATATTGTCCCAGCTCAGCGCTGTGCGGTCAGAGCTGAGAAACAACCACCTCAACCCCTTCTGGTCTCTGGGCTGACAGTGAGGAGGGGTCTGGTCTGCTTGGCGGCATGGTGCATAGGAGGGTCTGGGTGACTATTCACTGGCCCTGTGACTTGTCTGGGGACTGACTGGCATCAGCCAGGGCTGTTGTGGATGGGAATGAGCTGGACAGCATGCTTGCTGGTCTCCAATTGCCACTGGAGCCACAAATGACTGGACATGCAGATGGCTCTTGGCCCTTGTAGTAGGGATCCTTACCTCCTAGCCCAGGGCATCGTGGCCCACCTGTACCCTGCCATTGGGGAAGGGGAAGGAGATGGAGGCGGCCCCTGTACAGGGCTGTTTTTCTGTCATGGAATGATCCCGCTCGGAGGGTGAGTGAATGTTAGCAGCTAGGATGAATTGCCTGTTTACTCTTTTCGTTAGGAGGCCCCTTGCCCATGGGAGAGGCCGCAGCCCGGCCCTGCATGGGGAGGAAGCGGTGTTTACAGAGCAGCCAGCTGGTGTGGGGTGAGGAGGTGGCCGATCCCTCATTACAGAGCTGGGAGAGCCTGCTGCGTGCCAGCCCATTCCTGCCATGCTGCTGCCCTAATGGCCGTGACAATGGATGGATGGACTGGGGGCCGGGCTGGTCAGGCAATGAAAACAGGAAACCCAATCTTTTAAAAATAATCCGGGGGAGGGGATAAAGTGAAGAAGGAAAGCCCATAAGCCAGCAGATGGCCCTCATGGGGGAGTGTCTTCCATCGTGGTTGGTGCTTCTCAAAGCTGAAAATTCCAGTAAGTCAGTGAAAAGCTGAGAGTACTGGCTGAACATTCTTGAATGGAAGGTGGGCATTTTCAAGGTCTGTTAGATGATGTTTTAGCACAAGGCCTCCCCGCCCCCACCCTGAGCTGCTCCCCACCATGCCTCCAAAACTATCCCTGTCTGGAGCCCCCTCACCTTGACTGTGACCCTGTCCTGCCCTTGGACTCTGTCCCCTGCCCAGGTCAGCTGTTGTAGGTCAGCTGTTGTTTGTGTGAGATTCATCTTCACAGAGCCCCGATCATCACTCCGTTTTCAGAAACCTCGAGTTGTTGTTGGGCTGGGGTTCAGGGCCACACATCTCAGGCAGGCAGGGATGAGGACCAGCCACCCTCTGCTTTCCTGCCTTTCTTGGACACTGCTGTGCAGCAAACAGTTCCCTTCCCTCTGCTAGTTCTGAGTCCCCCTCCCCCATACTTCCTGCACCCTATCTCTTTGCCTAGAATGTCCCTCGCGTCTCCATCTGCCCAGGTCTGGCTGTTCAGTGTCCAGCACCGATGCTACTTTCTTCGTTTGCCTCCATTGTCCCACCTGATGTCCTTCTTTCTCCCTGACCTATGTGTAACTTATTTCCCTCCTCCGACCTCTCTCGGTCCCTCATCTGTGCCTCCTTCATTCTCTGTCCAGGCTCCCTTTGGTGCTTGTGCGTGCACCGCTCCCTCTCCTCAAGCATGTAGCTCCTGAAGCGTGGAGTGTCCTGTTATCTGCCTCTCACGGGGAAAACACAGCCCCTAGGGCTGGCCGCTGTCATGGATGGCCACACAGAGGAGGAGGGGCTCTTCTGCCACCTGCTCCTTGAGGCTGTCAGAGCACATGGCTTCCTTGCAAGCTCCAGGACAAGCAGAGCATGCAGGGGTCCTGCTGTGCCCCCACTTTCACAGGTGTTGGAAGCATTCCACCCCTTGTGTGAGGACCAAGGGGATCTACCTCCCTCTGTTGAATGTGCTTCTGAAAGAAGGAGGGTTGTGTTGACGTTTCACCTACAGTCCATGGGATCATGTCTCTCCTGTAGTAACAGCCATGTGTTAGGTTCTGGGTAGAGTATACAGGGAAGAAATGACCTCCCTTGGAGAAGCCAGGTCTAGATGGTGGGGAATGGCCTCTGTGTCTGCCAATTCCAGCTGCCAATCTACCAGGGATATTTGGCTTAGTGGCTCCAACTGTCTTTGGGTTAGCATTTGCTTCCAGGTCAGGTTCAAGTATGAAGTGCTGAGAACATGGGGATCCCTGAGCCCAGCCCCATCCAGGCTCGGTCTGCTGGGGGAGCTGGGAGCAGGGTCTCTGAGGCATCCTGGGGATTGCTGGTTCTTCTCTGCTCACTTAAAAGCTCAGCTCACTTCCTCGTACTTATACTTGGTGCTTTATTCATGTTCTTTGCAGCTAGCTTCTGGGATGTAATGAAAATCCGCTGTGGATGTTGACGTCAAAGGTGCTGAGCCTCAGACGCCCGGCAAGGCGACCACCCTCTCTGGGCCTGGGTGTTCCCATCTGTAAGACAGGAGTAATAACCTCCATGCTCACTGCCTCCTGGAATTGTTGGAGCATCAGAGGAGAGTAGCCAGCTTGCAGTGCGGGCTTCCAAGGAGATTTATTTCATTCTGTGGTTCTGCACCTTTTGGATAAAGGGTTAGATTTGCTTTTTCTTCATCAGACTGTCGCCAGAGACCCCTAAGGGAATCTCTTGGCATCTTTGAAGCCTAGCTATTAGTACCCGCCTCGTTGATGGTAAGGCAGGATCTGCAGACATGATGGCTTCCTTGGGTTGAGCTTCTCACTCTAATGGGCTCACAGTACCTTATAATTATCTCCTGGTTCCAGCCTCTCTTGACAGCGAACTAGAATTGCTGCGGGTGTGATACTTCCTTCTTCCCAGTGCACGAGTAATTTGTAACCATAATTTGCTGTCTCTCTTACAAACTGAAGATGGCAATGCATGTGGAAAATGACTTGCTCATGCCCCAGATTTAGACTTCAGGCTTCCGAAGCTCACATTTGAGGATGAGCCTCCCCAGGAGAGTGAAGGCACTTTTGCTTCGCAGAGGAGCTGTGGAGAACCATGTCCCAGGGCCCCCACAGGGTTTTCTGCCCTCCCTATCTCCTGCTGCTTCTGTCCCCTCTCACCTTTGCCCCATTCCCCTTTGGCAGTGACATAAATGGTGGTTCTGCTGTTTCCCCACCCACCTCCTCCGAGACCAGGGCAGATGAGAGATGTCTTCACAAGAGGGGTCCCAGTGGTGGAGCAAGGGGCTGGGGAATTCTGTAGGATCTTGGATGAAGGGGAACGGGGAGCCCCTTTCCCATTCCTCCATGCTGAACGTGGAGGAAGGGTGATCACCTAGCAGTGGAACAAGGACTCAACCAAGGGGAGTTGGGGTGTCTGTGCATGGGTGTGAGCATCTGTGCGTGCACATGTGTGTGCCCCACTGGGGAAAGGAGCAGGGACTCCGAGGCTTGGCTTTGGGCTATCAGCACATTTCATAGCATCTCTTAGATGGGGATGCTGACGCCCTCCTCACGGGCCTCTCAGAAGATGAAATGAGAGCACATGCGAAGCCCTACAGGTGGACTCGCCCCCTCTGCCTCCCCACCCCTCTCTGCTGACTGGCTGGACCCTGTCAGGGATGAGCCTGGGGGAAGGCAGCAGAGACCGGGGGGCAGAGTCTGCAATCCCCTTGACTCCCACTGGTGAGGGGCAGGCACGTCTCCCATCCTCCCAGCGCACAGTGAGATTTCAGGTTTTGTTTCTAGGCCCTAATTGCCAGGTGGTTTTTATCGTACCTCCCCCCCGGCACAGATGGCTGGAGGCTCTGATGCCCTTCCTCCTGCAGCTCGAGCACCTTGCTCCCCTCCTTCTCCTTCCCTCTCCCCCCATGGAGCTGCCTCTTCCTGCCTTTTCCACAGGCAGAGGCCGCAGTGCCTGGGACCCAGCCTGCCAAGCACACAGAGAGACAGGAGCACCCTTATCTCGGCTTCCAGCCTAAAGGACCAGTTTATCTCTCCTTTCCACATGGCCTAAAGGAAGCTGGTGCTGCAATGGCAAATGCAGGGACTGACTCCACAACAGGAAGACAGGCTCAGGCGCAGGTCCCTCAGCATCGACTGCCACACAGTGGTCACTCCTGCTGTCCTGGGCCACCTCTCTGGGCCCTAGGGCTCTTCTGTCCCTGGTGGCTGCCTCAGAATTGGATTTTTGGACTGGCATTTATATTTTTGACTTGGCTAACTATTCTTAGAGCTCTGTGTAGACTGTGACATTGGAGGAGGGGGGAGGACCTGCCCACTGCACTAAGGTCTAGGAGGAAGTGGCGGCTGCTCCCTAACTGGCAATGCTGGGCAGTGCCATGGAGTAGATGGTGTTTCTCTTTTTTTTCCTTTTCTTGGCGGCTGGCTGATATGGGGATCTCGTGTTTCTTCTACAGCTCAGCTCTCACTTGTACCTCTGGGGGGGTCAGACTGTCCCCTCACTCTAAGCCACCTTATGAGTGAGGTGAGTCATGTTGTCCCAGGGGGAGGGCACTAAGGAGAGCCCACTCCCACCTATCTGCTCACTGTGATGCCCCCAGTCTGCCCAGAGTCCTTGGCCTCATTAGAGGAGGAAGGAGTCCCTCCAGAACCTGAGCAGAGTGGCCCTCAGCAAGCATGGAGCTTGGTTTCTCACAGATGTCTCTAGTCCTCTTGGCCACAGGACAGCCACAGAGACCCAGCATTAGGGGCAGTTGGCTCAGTTGCTGCGGGGAGAGTATGCCCAAGCAGCTTGGAGATGGTCAAGCCTGCATGGAGCAGGACCCAGAGGAGTCCCTTCTGAGACTCGTGCATTCCGTTTAATGAAAGAAGCAGTCTAGTGCTTGAGGCAGGAGAGCCCGAATTTGCTTGACCAGTCTTTTGTGCACTTTGGTACTTTGGTTCCCCTCTTGTATTTAAATACACAGGACATCCAGCCCTAAGGAGACTGGACCAAAGACGTCATCTCAGCCCAGAGTAGCATGCATTGTGATTATTTTGGGACTTCCTCTCTGTCTACCTCTGGGCTCACTCACTAGGTGGATCTCACCCTGCTTCTCAGACCCCTCCCGAGTCAGGCTGGCCAGGCCAGGTGCAGGGGACTCACTGGGGACTTGAAGGATGTGGCCTGAGCTCCCTCTTCCCCAGTCTGCACTAGCAGCTGTTCAGGACTTTGGTTTGGGGGAAGTCCCTGTTGGTCTTGAGGTGGCTGAGATGACCCAGGACTTGTTTCTCATCCTTTACCTCTAGTTTGTATGCCACCAGCACCATCATTTACTTGTACTGTGCTTCAGCAAATAGGGTGATAGGGTAGAGTCTTGGACCTAAGGAGTCCACAGTGAGGAATTCCAGACCCCCTGTACTTATACAGCATCCCAGCTCTGTCATCAGTGGACAGCAATTTTTTCCAAGACTCCTCCCCTTTTCTGGCCTTGCTGTCAGGAAGCTGGGGACCAAATTCAGTGTTCAGTTGGCATGGTCTGTGCATCCCAGGGGCCTGACACATGCTTTATGCCTTCATTTTTGTTCCCTTCCCAATTGTCTTATTTTTACACTGGTGGTTTCTTAAGTCTGCCTCAGATCCTTTTGGAAAGAGATGGGTAAAAACCTACACAAGCAAACTCTCCACTGGGCCTGGCACTCTTCAGAGCCCACATCCTGCTCTCTTTCCTTGGGACCTGCTGCAGCCTGGTTCCCTCCTTGGGGTGGGGCAGGGCGGGATGGGGTGTCGCCTGAGAAATAGTGCAAATCTTCTCCTGGGGCTCCATAAATGGTTAATTTTCTTCAGGTGTCCTGGGCTGTTTTCCAGCAGAATCTTTGTTATGTACAAATCAAGATCCGGGCTATTTTCTGCCAAAGCTGATGGGAACTTTCCCTTTAGAAATATTTTTCCTGGGCCAGCCCATGGCTGACTTGGGAGAGTGTGGTGCTGATAACACCAAGGCCACAGGTTCGGATCCCTACATAGGGATGGCTGGTTAGCTCACTTGGGAGAGCGTGGTGCTGACAACACCAAGTCAAGGGTTAAGATCCCCTTACCAGTCATCTTTTTTTAAAAATATTTTTTCCTGTGGGGTCCAAAGTAATTATTTTATACTTAATGATGATACTAAGAGTATATGTGGCATTATCAGCTGCCACACCTCAAGGGAGCTAAGAACATTCTTTTGTATTACGGTGTGTTACCTCTGCTTGTGTATTCTTGGCAGCATTTAAATGCCTGAGCAGAGAGGAAGAGAGAGTTTCCTAAGCTGCATGATGAATTTCTAGGTCTATGGTGACTGCAAGAAACATCCAACTTTGGAAAATGAGAGGATGGTGGTTGAGGCCTCTGCCTGTCATTTATGCCAAGAGTTGGCAAACTACAGCTCAGTTTGGCCCATTGCCTATTTTTGTAAATAAAGTTTTATTAGAACACACACAGCCCGTTTATTGGTTTACATATAATGTATGGCTGTTTTCATGCTATAATGGCAGTTTTGAGTAGTTGACAGACACTGCATGGTTTGCAAAGCTGAAAATATTTACTATCTGGCAGGAGAAGTTTGCTGATCCCAGATTTGGGATAAAACCTAGAAGTGGAGAAAACCCAGAATAGCAGTCACATGTAGAGTCTCCTCCCCTCCAGCAATTTTATCTTTTCAACTAGGTTTAATATGCATAATGCAAGTCCCCTCAATTGCACCTGAAAGGGAACAGAAGGACTGAGGTCCTGTGATTTGTTTTGGATTTGAGGGGGAGACTTGGTTCAGAGACCAGACTCAGGGTTGAGTGTTTGCCAGTGGTCATCTGGAGGCTTCTGGGGTGGGGGGGGACAGGATACTTTTAAACAGGGAAGCTGCCTGCCGTGAAGACAGCTCACCTGGAGCTTTTTAAAAAAATTCCTTCAAAGCCAAAATCCATACAAATACTGAGCTGCCTGAGTAAACTGAATAATTGAAAGGGTAGAAAATAGGGCTTTTCAGAAAGTATTTGAAGAGGTGGATTTCTGCAGCCTGGAGAAGTAGGCTGACAAGTGTCACTTGCTACTGGTAGCCACCACTTTCTACACCTACTGTGTGCCAAGCGTCACGGTAGGTACTTTGGTAGGTTCAATCTTAGAACAGCCCTGCTAAGTAGCTCTCATCATCCCCAGTTAACAGGAGGCTCCAAGGATGTTTGTTCTCTTCCATGAATCACCTAGGCCAGAATTGGGGATGGAGCTGTCAGGTGCATTCTGCGCTGTGGTTCAGCCCTCTGCACAGAGAATGGGGAAATTAGCTGAAATTGTGGCCATCCTGTGGGACATAAGGAAGAACATCTTGCCTGTAAGCATGGTTGAACCCTGGGATGAGTTGTCAGGGGAGTTTGAGAGATTGCCATCTGGGGAGAGCTTTGGAAAAGATAAACCATTTTTGAGTGTATTTTCAGTGGCTTGGCTTCAGGGCACTGGCCTTGATGGCCTCTGGAAGATGACCTTTCAACCTTTCTGATTCAGCAATTCTCTCTCCTGTCACAGCAGACCCGTTGTTGGTTCAAATCACAATAGCACCAAGCCCCTTTAGAACTTCCAAGGCCCTGAGTTACTGGAGGTTTGGTTTCCAGGGTGGTTCTTGAACCTACAAAAATCTTCTAGAAGTCTGGGCCATCTCAGGTGGTCCTTGTGACTGTTTCACTGTAGCTCTACTTGCCTTAGGTAACCATCAGCCCCAAGGCTCCTTTTCCTGCAGGACAGTCAGCACTATGAATGGTTAGGGGGATGTGGGTCAGGGTGGGTGGTCACCAGCGGGGTTTGAGGAATTGTCGTATTTCATGTAAGTTGTCAAATTTTTGTGCATAGAGTTGTTCGTAATATTTCCCTATTATCCTTTTAATGCCTGTGGGATCAGTAGTGATATCTCCTCTTTCATTCCTGATTTTGGTAATTTGTCTTTCTTTTTCTTTTCTTTTCTTTTTTTTTTTTTTTGTGTGTGTGTGTGTGTGTGTGTGTGTTCATCAGTCTAGCTAGAAGCTTGTCAATTTTAATGATTTTTAAATTTTTCCCCACAGAATCAGCTTTTGTTTTCAATGACTTTCCTTTATTTTCCCATTTTCAGTTTTACTGTTTTCTGCCCTTATCTTTATTATTTCCTTTTGTTGGGTTTATTTTGCTCTTCTTAGTTTTTTAAGATGGAAATTTAAATTATTGACTTGAGACCTTTCTTTTTTCTTTTTTTTTTTATAGCTGGCCAGTAAGGGGATTCGAACCCATGACCTTGCTGTAACTAACTGAGCTAACCAGCCATCCCACCTTTCTTCTTTCTAAAATAAGCATTTGATGCTATAAATTTACTATAAGCACTGTCTTAGGTACATCCTACAAATTTTGATACATTGCATTTTTATTTTCATTCAGTCCAAACCATTTTCCAACTTTCCTTGAGACTTTATGATCTATGGATCATTTAATAGTGTTTGATAATAGTGTTTAGTTGTTTAATTTCCAAACACTTGAGATTTTCCCAGGTGTCATTCCATTATTGATTTTTAGTCAAAAAACTTTTAAATAAGTTTTTTATTATGTTTGGTTTTCAGCATTTTGATTATATGTCTGGCTGTGGTTTTCTTTGTTTATCCTGTTTGCTTATTTCTTGGATCTGTACATTTATGTCCTTTCCCTAATATGGGAAGTATTTAGCAATGTATTTTCAGATATTTTTTCTGCTCCAGTCTCTCCCTCCTCTCTTTCTGGGACTCCTGTGACATGAAGTTAGATCTTTTGACCTTGTCGCACAGATCCATGAGTTTCTATTCCATTTTTCTGCACTCTTTTTTCTCTGCCTTATTTAGATTGGATAATTTTCATTGATCTAGCTTTAAGTTCACTAACTTCATTGTCATCTCCATTCTGCTGTTGAACACCCCATCCAAGTAATTTTTTATTTTTTGGTTCTAGAATTTCTCTTTGGTTATTTTTTATAGCTCCTACCTCTTTGCTGAGAACATCTGTCTTTCCATTTGTTTCACAATTCTTTGCCTTTACTTCTTGGAACATGGTTATAATTGCTGTTTTAAACTGTTATTCTGATAATTCAAACATTTGTGTCATCTTGGGGTTGACATTAGTTGATTGCCTTTTCCCTTGACAATTGTTTAAGTTGCCTGGTTCTTTGTTAAGTATTTTTGGATTGTATCCCAGACATTTTGAATATTACATTATGAGAACTCTGGGTCCTATTTCAGTGTTCTGGAGATGTTGATTGCCTTGTTTAAACAGGCAGTCAACCCAGTTAGATTCAGACCACACATCCTGGCCCACTTTCTGTGCTCAGTGGTTCCAACATTCACCCTGCTGTGTACCACCCAGGGGTCAGTCTGAAACCTGGGCACTGGTATGTGCTGTATATAGTTAAGTTCCCAAAACCTGTGCTGTGCTGATTCCAAGTGATTTTGCACATGTGCAACTTGGGGGTGAGTGCAGGGATTCATGTGTATCTATGATCTCTCCTCTCAATTATGTTCCCTATACTATCTGCTTCCCCAGGTGTCCTGACTGGAAACCTAGGGCTCTAGCCTCCCCATGTTGTGGCCAGAGTTCCACCCTGAGGGTCCACTGCTACTGTGCCAGTGAAGGGAGCTCTGCTTCTTTGGTGGCAGTCGCCTAGAGCAGAGTGTAGAGTTCACAGAGCTACACCTCACGGAGACCTCTGATGCCACATCCACATCCATGGGGAGGGGAACAGACATCTGGGTTTTTGGTGATGGTCACCTGGAGCAAGCCAAGGAAAGTCAAAGAGTTCAGTACAGTCTCCCCACTTCCTGGTCTTTTGGCTAGAGAGAGTAGGCTTTTCTGTTTGTTTCTTTCCTGTCTGAGCCTATTAGTGGTTTTGGGCTGCTTCTCTAGTGCCCAGACTGGGATATATAGGAGGCAAAAAAAAAAAGAAACCCCAAAATCAAAAAACCAGAGAAGTCACTGCTAGAGTGTCCCTCAAGTCCTGAGATCTCTGCCTAGACCTCCTGCTCATATCCACCTTTCAGAGTCCCATGGTAGCTGTTTCCTCCAGAACTTTTAGTTAGTGGGAAAGGATGGAGAGTATGCTTTCTTCATCTTGCCTAGAACTGGAAGTTCGACCTTGTACCTTTAAATGTCCTTCTTTCCACCTGTAGTGGTGTTTCCTGGGATGGACCACTATCCTTAGACAGCATTCTGAGGGTGGTGGTCTGTGTGGTCACCTCAGCCTCCTGCAGTAATTTTCCTGTTGTCCCTCCCAAGACCCCTAACGCTGGGCCAAGCTGAATCTCACAATGTAGATTCAGGCCTCCCTGCTGGTCTTCCTGGTCTTCCTCCTGACCCTGACCTGCTGGAGTGGCTTCTAGTTTGTGATACAGAAGCTCCTGTCTTTGCCTCCTGCTGGTTTATTCAAAGAGTGTCCTGTGCTTCACCCAATGCCTGGTCTGCTCCAGACCCTTTTCTCGATTTCAATTGCCTGACATAATGGTCTTTGGGTAGGTACAGCCTTCTGCACGTTAATTGAAGATCTTGCCCACATTTCCATAGAGAGAGACTTCAGGCCACAAGTGCATGGAGATCTTTGGAAACATCGGTGATTCTTGGCCAAAGGATCCCAGAAATGACCTCCCCTCCTGCCTGTTCTGCATGCCAGGCCTGCCTTCCCACCAGCCCACTCCCCAGCCCCCCATCCAGCTGTCGCTTCCTAAGCACTCATTCTGTGCAGTTGTTTTGCACACATAGTGTTCCTTTGGGGAATGCACCCCCTTCATGGTATGGGGTTCCTGCTTCTCTGTGGTGGAGGCCACAGGTGCAGTGGCAAGCATAGCATCTGGGACCTTCTGATGGGCATGAGTTGTTCCCTCACCATGCACTGGCTGCAGTGCATCAGGCGAGTTGTGGCTCCTCTCTCTGTCTGTTTTCCCCTTAGTCAAATGGGAGTACGTGTAGAAACCTACTAGGGCTGTGCTGGGGTTAGCAGTAACAGCCCAGCATGTGGTAGGTGCTCAGGAAATGGAAGCTGCCCTTATTTTCTGATGTGAAAGGAGGGATTTTGCTTCTGAGACGATTCCCCTGGTCTCCTGCTGCATAGGGACACCTCATGCTGAGGCTGACCTGGCTCTGCTCTGCCTGCCACCAAGGACATTCCTCCCCCTTCCTCCTGCTTGTGCAGAGCTGATGTGGAATCCAGCAGGAATGTGCAGTGCGTCCTTCCCTGGATACTTGGGCACCATCTGGCCAGGCTCATAGAGCAAATGGGCCGTGAGTTATGTCCCCACCCTTGTGCAATCCTACCCTTATGCCCATTTTCAGAGGGAGAATCTGACTCCTGCTTAGAGCTGCAGGTTGGGGGTGGAGTCTCTGACAAGTAAGTCTTTGGGGTCTTCCTGTTCTCCTTCTCAGCCCTTCCCTAGGTCCTGCCTTGCCTGCCCCCTTGCTTGGGCTCCCTTGGTCCTGCCTTGTCTTGTCCCCTCCAGCCTCCTGGCCCAGGGGCTCACTCTTGACATAGTAACTCATACTTTAACATTATTCCCTAATTGTATGTTGCTTTCTCACCTCCACAACAGTTGGAAGCCAGGAGACCCAGTGCTCAGCCAAGAACAGGGCCTGCTGGTTTCCAAGCTCTTGGCCCAGCTGGGATGACAGAACCCTGGGCCCCTGAGTGCCTCTGGGTGGGCACCATCCTGATGCTGTGCTGTGCCAAGCACAGTGCCTCGCACCTCATGGGGACTCAGGACATGCCAGCTAACCAGCTGGACCCTCTTTTCATTGATGAGAAGCCTGGGACCCAGAAAGATTAAGTAACATGCCAAGGTGACCCAGCTGGGCAGTGGTGGGGCTGGGTTTGAGCCAAGGTCTACGCTGCCTGCTTTGTGAATCCTGCTGCTTGGGAGCCAGCAGCTAGGGAGCAGCCAGTGTGGGGGTGGCCAAGGGCATGTCAGAAGGGGTGCCTGGTCTTCTGTAGTTGTGTGTGCATGTGGGAGGGTTGGGACAGGACCGAAGACACCACCCTTTACCTGCCCAGCACTTTATGGGGCTCCGCACCTGGAAAGGCAGGAGGGACAGACAGGGCATAACAAGGATACCAGCTCTGCCACCTTCTAGCTCTGTGTCCATTCCTGTGAATTCATCAGCGAGCCCACCTGCTGTGCCCATGGCACAGGTGGCTCCTCAAAGTGAGATGGCTGGACAAGAGGGACTGAGTGTGCTGCTGCATCACACAGATGTAGGGAGGCCTTTTAACAAACCATCCGCAGCATAGATCAGAAGATCCAATGAGGTGTATGGCCAGGCTGTGGAGCTTGTGTTCTGTGTCAGTTTGGTGAAGACAAGCAAGAGTTGCCAGCCTGAGAAGCTGTGTTAGTCTGCCTTTGATGGATGCACATGCCACGTGCACATGCACATGCATGTATACACCACACACACGCATTCACATTCACTGTATCACACATACATACACAGGAGGAAACACATGCCACACAGAGACACTTCTCTTTGACATGGGGGGTAAAGTCAAGGAAAGAAAAGCTACTCAGGTGGTTTCAGCCTGGACTTGGGTCCAGAGCCTCAGGTAGAAGTAACTTTCTAAATAATTGGGATCCTGTGGAAATTCTTCCTCCCCTCTGGGGCTCCTCTGCACCTGTCATTGTCT
Source organism: Cynocephalus volans (assembly GCF_027409185.1). Classification (NCBI taxonomy): domain Eukaryota; kingdom Metazoa; phylum Chordata; class Mammalia; order Dermoptera; family Cynocephalidae; genus Cynocephalus; species Cynocephalus volans. Next base: position 207,381,283 of record NC_084461.1, read on the forward strand.
CCTGGGACCCCTTGACGTCTCCAAGCGAGCCCCATGCAGAGCAAGGTATCTGCATCAGCACCTCCCGTGGGCTCTCATGCCCGCCTGTGGCTCCTGCCTCCACTTGAATACTCAGTTCTTGGATGGAGCTTCCCGTGCACCCTGTGCAGACTCTGGGTCCTGGCAGCATCTCCACACTGCTCCCACCGGCCCTTCTCCCAGTGGAAGAAGCCTGTGGCGCTTCTCTGCCCAGTGGTGACAGGCTGTTCTTGTCTAGAAACAGAAAAGACATTATCACTGCCTTTTTGCTTTCTTTTTTTTTCCCCTTTCCCCAAACATGAGGCTCATGTTCAATGGTGTGTGTGAAGTGCCTGGCTCCATGTGTGCATGTGGTGGCTCCATCCCTCAGTGTCCTCCCGACCTTCAGAAGAGTGCGGTGACCTCACCTGCCTCAGGAGGCACGCCAGCCTGGGGGCTAAGAAAAATCAGGCTTCCAGCTGAGAACACGTGGGGTCCATGAGCAGAGCATTGGATGTGGGAGGCTCTCCCGGTGGTCACTGACCAAAAATATCCCTTTCAGTTTTTGTGACTCAGAAATAAGCTCAACCCATACACCTGCAGATGGGCCAAGACCTGGGCCAGGTCCTGCAGAGGGCATCAGCTATGGTGTGTGTGCCTGTTTTCTTTGTGCCAGCATTTTTACAGAGGTCCGTGCACAGCTGGAGTCTCCAGAGACGGTGAATGGAAATTTTATGATGTGTCTTCTCAGCTACAAATGAAGGAAGGTTGCCTTTAAGTCTCGTGTTTTCTGGCACCCCTGAGTGTTTGGTCTGTGTCTGCTTCCAGCTCAGCTGCCCTGACCTCCATCTGGGCTGAGTCTCAGGGGTCGGTGGTTATGAGTGTGTGGTTGTTTACTTGGTTTATTTCTTTAGATCTGGGCCCCAGGTTAGCACCGTGCATTGAATAAGTTTATGTTCTACAAATGATCCCTGAGTCCTAGGTGGTCAGCGGCCTAGAGAATGGACTTGGGTCCATCCTAAGGAACTTAAGAGAAGTTAAGAGGGAATGGGCTTCCGGACATGGGCTGTACTGTAGGTGGAATGTCATGGAGGATCTCTCACATAGTGAGTGGGAGAAATCCTGGAGAATGTCCCCCTGGCTGAGAGGAAGAGGAGTCAGTTTAAGTCACAGCAGGGACAGGGTTGTTAGAGCAGCAGGTTATGAAGAATTGGTAGGACTTGGAGACCCTGGGAGGCCTTAGGATGGGGAGAATGTGAGCCAAAGCCCAGGATGGAGTACCCAGGGGCCCCATGTGGTCAGGTTGCAGCATACACAAGGGGGACCCTGGGGGGACGATGGTGGTCGGCATGAACAATGGGCTCCTAGTTGTGGACCCTAATGAGATGTGTGTGTGCCAGAGCAGTGGGGCCGGGTACCCAGGCAGCTCAAAGCCTGTGAGTATGGTGGGAGGGGCCGAGGGTGTGTGGACAGAGCCTGCCCCCTGCTGGGACGGCACATTGGCCAAGGTCAGTGGCTCATTTCCTGGCTCTGCAGCTGCCAGTTGCCCCCAGTGCTCTTCGTTTTTTAGCTACAGAGATGCTGAAAACCAGAGGAGGCTCAAGATGAGGACCCAGTTCCCATTCCATGTCCTGTGGCTTCTCTCTGGTCTGAATTCCCCAAAAACAATGGTGTGACTGCCTTGCCCTCTGGGGTGGAGTCCTGGGTGAAAAGCGTGTCCAGCTGGGTCTGTGTAAAAATGCCTCATATTAACTTCCCCACAGGGTAATGAGGACGTAAATGTCCAGGCCTGTGGGTTCTGAGGCATAACATGGGGCTGCAGAGAGGAAGGGACATGTTTATGTCACGGGTGAGTCATAGAAACTACGGAAACTTGATATACCCAGAGGAATGGAAATCATCAAGTCGAAGGTATACCTGTTCCCAATGTTCATCGCAGCACTCTTTACAATAGCCAAGAGTTGGAACCAGCCCAAATGTCCATCATCAGAAGAGTGGATACGGAAAATGTGGTACATCTACACAATGGAATACTACTCAGCTATAAAAACGAATGAAATACTGCCATTTGCAACAACATGGATGGACCTTGATAGAATTATATTAAGTGAAACAAGTCAGGCACAGAAAGAGAAATACCACATGTTCTCACTTATTGGTGGGAGCTAAAAATTAATATATAAATTCACACACACACACACACACACACACACACAACCGGGGGGGGGGGGAGAAGATATAACAACCACAATTACTTGAAGTTGATACGACAAGCAAACAGAAAGGACATTGTTGGGGGGGGGAGGGAGAAGGGAGGGAGGTTTTGGTGATGGGAGCAATAATCAGCCACAATGTATATCGACAAAATAAAATTAAAAATAAATAAATAAATAAATTCAGATCGATAGAACCATGAAAAAAAAGAAAAGAAAAGAAACTACGGAAACTTGGAATATGGGTGTGAGTGTATCAGATTTTTGGGGGAGGGGTTTCTTAGTCCTTTTGGGCTGTAACACAAATAACATAAAGTGGATGATTTAAACAACACACATTTATTTCTCACATTTCTGGAAGCTGGAAGTCCAAGATCAGGACAACAGCAGACCCAGTGCCCAGGGAGGGCCCACTTCCTGGTTCATAGATGGCATCTTCTTGCTGTGTCTTTACATGGCCAAAGGGATGAGGGAGCACTCTAGGGGCTCAGAGGGCACTAATTCCATTCACAAGGACTTTACCCTCATGACCTAATCACCTCCCAAAGTCCCCACTTCCTAACACTATCATATTGGGGATTAGGTATCAATATATGAATTTTGAACAAACGTTCAGTTGATGCAAGGGGCAGTGCTCACATGAATGCTGAGAGGCCTTGCCCGTGAGGCTGACTCCCCTGGCGCTGGTGGGGCTGGTGGCCAGAGGCCTGGCTGGTCACCTAGCTCTGAGGCCCTCTGGTGCCATCATTCTGCATGGTAGCCAGCTCAAGTGCCTTCCAGGTCTTTTCTGTCCCCTGGAGAAGAGTTGTCCTCTGGAGACAGGTTCCTTGAGCCCCTGGCATCTGGTTCCATGTGACTCTGAGCATGTCACGGCTGTCTCCTCCTCTGGTGCACCCTCATCACCACCCTGCAGCACGGGGCGTGTATCTGAGCCGCGCAGGGAACTGGGGGATGCTTGTCTGCGCCTCTGCTGCATCATTGACTCGTGCAGCCTCTTTGGAAGTGGCTTCTCAGCTGTGAGAAGGCTGGTGGTCTGTGGTGATCTGGATCCAGCCAGCTATAGACCATCCTAAACTTCTGAATGTCCCAGGCTTTTCTGGTGACAGTCCCTCCCTTCCAGCCATAGCAGAGCTCACCTCAGGCAGGGTTTAGGAGAGAAGAGGGCAACAAGCACCTGCACAGCCAAGACACTAAGCACTTCATGGGGAGGATCTATGTGGGCAGAGCTAACAGCCTGGGCAGAAGTGGGTCTGGGTTCCTTTCATGAGGACCGAGAGGGGACTGATACCTGTTAGATGCCTGCTGTGTGCCACATGCTGGCCTGAGTGTTGGATCTCACTGTTGCCCCTGCTCTCCTTTGCGGGAGGCTGGCAGTACCCGCTCTGTAGGTAAGGAGGCTGGGATGGCCACCATAGGCAGTGGGCTGGAGTCCAACTCGTCAGTGAGGAACAGGAATCGGCTGTGGAGACCAGAGTGTTGGGCATGGTGACCCGATTGAGCCAAGCTGTTATTCTACCACCTGGGGATTTTCTGGGAGAAGCACCAGGATCAGAGCCAGTATCAGATAACTCTGAGAGCCCTCCCAGTTGCTTTGTCTCCCCTGGGATCACAGAGTTCTTGAGGGAAGGACTACTTCCTGGTGTGTATCCATGTGACAGGCTCAGGGCCACCTGCACTGTAGTGACATGGTCCCTGCTGCTTCTCTCTGTGAGTTGAATCTCTGAAGGGCTGTTTTTTCCCAGAAGGTGCTTTCAGATTAGAACATACCCTGATCTTCATCAGGGCTTAGGACCTACTTGCCTGCCTGGGCCAGCCAATGGCTGAGTTGGAACCCTGAGTGGGTATGTGGCGGCTGTGCCTGTGAATCCTGTCTCCTCCTATGGGCCCCCAGGGAAGCAGCATGGGAGCTGGTCTGGTTCCCATGCCTGGCTGACTGACCAGGGAGTAACAGGTGGGACCTGGACCAGGTTGTGACACCCATAGTGACAACTGGGATTATCACCATGGGTGGTAATTCCATCATGACAGTTTCGAGTTTCAAGTCAAGAGCTAGGTCCTCTGTCTCCTCTTGCATCTGGACAAAGAGAATCTCACCAGCTGGTTTTCTGGCTCATTCTGCAGTTGTTTTCAGAGGCCTCTGCTGAAACCAAGGTCTGTGGCCTGCAGAGTCTGAGTCCCCAAGGGACTGAGGAAAGCTTTGCTCTGGCCGGATTCTTGCTGTAGAAGAAAAGTGCAGAAACACTTCACTTCTGGGAAGACACAGGCCAGCTCTGGGCCTCCAAGATGGGCAGAGTGGAGGCCGGCATTCAGAGACCTGGCCGGCCTTTGCGGTGGACCAGATTGCCATGCCAGGGTCACTTCTGACCTGTGGCAGCCTGAGACCGGACAGGTGCCACGGGCCTTGTGAATGTGTGGGCCCTGCCACATTCCCAAAGTGGAGCCCTCAGCCTCAGGCAGAAGTAATAGAGCAATGTGAACTCCAAAAGTCCGGCAAGAGAAGATCATGTGATTTTTCTGGAAAGGAGCTAAACAGTGCCGATAAATATTGCAGGTTTGACCACATGAATAGCCGAGGCTTCCAGTAATTACAATAAGTGATGCTTGTGCTTCTGGACGCTTCCTCCCTCAGGCAGGGGAGTGGTGGCCTGCTGGTCACCCCCATGTGGGTAAGTGGGGAGTGTCATTATCCCCATTTCATTGGTGGGAACTGGAGAGATAAAAAGAGCCAAGGAGGGCCCTGGAAATCCCAAGCTGAGAGATCCTGGCTCAGCTCATTTGTTGTCTCTTTTTTAGGAGGATGATTGAGGTAGGCCCTAGAGGTTGGGCAGGGAGGCTGAGAACAAAGAGAATTAGATTTCTTCTTCCAAATACTTAAGAATGGGAGAGTTCCTGACTAAGTAATCCATGTTTACAGATTTTCCAGGAGAAAATCCATTTGTGCCTCTACTTCGAGATCTTGCCACCTCCCAGTCTGTTCCTCAGCTTTTTAACATCTGCCCACATCTGATACATCTCACGTATCTCACATTCTGGTGCAAAATACAGAATATTACCCTCCACCACCCCCCTCCCCCAGTTCACCCCAGGATTCCTGAAGTTGGGGATCCAGCCCAGGATGTGACTAAACCCTCTGAACCTCCTGGAGGTGACCTTGGCTGGGACACCTGCCTGGGTGGATCCCACTTTTTAGCTGTGGGGCTCAGGGCATGTTGTTTACAGTTCACAGCCATCAGCTTTCATCTGTAAAACAAGGTACTGTTGGCTCCCTTGCAGAGTGTGAGGACTTGAGGCAGTGCTCCTGGCCTGTGCCAAGGGTCGTGTGTTGTCCCCTGATGACCTCAGGGCCCTGACTCAGGCTGGCATGCTGGGCACCTTCCCCTCTGTGCATCTACAACCCAGTGAACCTTCCAGGAGGACTAGGATGGGGTGAGATTTGCAGACCAGCCTCCAGGACTGACCCAGAGCTACACCTCTCAAGGGCAGGTAGGCACACGGTGCTTCTGGTGGAGGGTGTCCAGCTATCCACTGGCCCATCTCCTTCGTTCCTCCCACAGAAAGGATCTGGGCCTTGGAATTGGGGAGGGCCCAGCAAGGCTCACAGGCACCTCATTAGTCTGTCTCCAGCATTGGGCGTTGACCTCTGGTGCTGCCCGGCTTGTCGCTTTAGTACCTCAGTTTCCTTATCAGCATATAAACATGCCTTTTAGAGTTTGGGTAAAGAGAGTGAAGTGAGGCCCCTTCTCAAGCCCTGTGGTCAGGGAGGAAGAGTCTGAAGGTGCAGGGGCTTCACTCAGGAAGGAATCCCCCCACCGCCCGTTTCTGCTCTGCCCTTGGCAGGGGGATGGGCTGCTGGCTATACTGCGCATGGTGTTCAGAATGTGACTGGGTTTCTATGATTTCTGATTTGTACAATCAATCACAAGATTCCCAGGTAGTATCAGTCTGTTCTGTAGTGGAAGAGTCTGAGGCAAATCTGCAATAATTTAGCTTCCAAGCGGCACTGATGGGGAAAGCCCAAGGGGGACAGATGTGTTGAGTGGCTGCAGGTATGAGGCCCTGAGCCTGCTGCTGCTCTGACCACCATGGGGCTCCATATCTGGCCTTCTCCTCTCTCTGCCTCTCTGAGTCTGGAATGTGGAGATGATGTGGGCACCTTGCTGTGCGTGAACAGCCCCTGGGGGCCGCTGCGAACTAGCCAGAGTCCTACGTCCATAAGCAGCTCCTCAGTGCTGGCGTTTGATCTCCACAGTGACTGAATGTACTTGTATTAGTCTGCTAGGGCTGCATAAGAAAAAACCTCAAGCCATGAAGCTCGAATAATAAAAATGTATTATCTCACAGTTCTGGAGGCTAGAAGTATGAGATCCAGGTGTGACAGGGTTGGTTCCTTCTGGGGGCTGTGAGGGAGAATCATTTCCTTGGCAATTGGTAGATGACTGTCTTCATGTTCACGTGGTGTTCTTCCTATGGGCCAGCCTGTTTCCAAATTTCCCCGTTTTTAGGGACACAGTCCTATTAGATTAGGACCAAACTTAATGACCTCATTTTAACTTGGTAAAGACCCTATCTTCAAATAAGTGTCGGGGGTTAGGATTTCATCATATGAATTTTGGGGGGACACAATTCAACCCATAACACTGCATGACTTTTCTTTTTCTATTTTTGTTTTTAATTTCAAAACCTTGCTGACCATTAGTGTTTTTTGTGTGTGCAGTAGAATATACATAGCATATAATTTACTTTTTTGACCATTTTTAAGTGCACAATTCAGTGGCATTAGGTACATTCACATTGTCGTACAGCCATCACCACCACCTCTCTTCATAATTCCAAATTGAAACTCCGTACCCATTAAACAATAACTCCTCATTCTCCCCTCCACCCGCTCCTGGCAACCACCATTCTGCTTTCTGTCTCTATGAATTTGACTCCTCTAGGAACCTCAAAGAAGTGAAATCATATGGTATTTGACTGTTTGTGACTGGCTTATTTTATTTAACATAATGTCCTCTAGGTTTGTCCAAGTTGTAGCATGGGTCAGACTTTCCTCCATTTTTGATACTAATTCCCCATTGCATATATGTACCACGTTCTGGCTATCCATTCACCTGCGAATGACACTTGGGTTGCTGCCCGCTTTAGCTGTTGTGAATGGTGCTGCTATGAATATGGGGGGACATGCACCTCCTTTCCTAACCATCTCTAGGCTTCTTTCAGGAGGAGCAGTGCCGAGGCAGAGGTGGGGAAAGCAAGTTGCTCCCTCTGCCCTCCAGGCTCACTAGATGGGTGTCTGCCTACGGCTGGGCCCTGGCCTGGGCTCGGGACTCAGCCAGAGGCAGTCCCTCCTGTGTTTTTTCTCTCTCACCCTCCATGTTTCCTCTTCAGGATGGGAATGAGTGGGAAGGGAAGACCCGCAGGTGTGCAGTGACCTTGGCCAGGGTCCTGGCTGAGCACCTTTGCTGGCATTGAGGGACCCCGCAATTGCCTTCAGGCCTGGCTTCCCACACTGCTCCCAGACCCGAGTCCTGCCCTCTGTGCCATACTTTCTTGAGGGGCACTGCCTCCTCCACTGCCTTGCCCCCTCCTGCCCTCTTCCCAGGGACTCTTCTGGCCAGTTTCCTGCTGCCAAGTCTGCACCTCAGATGCAGAAACTCAGCGTCCATTTGGCTCTTCCTCCTCTCTCTGTCTTTGTCCCCACAGCCAGGACCTTGTGTACTGTCTGTTCAGTGTCCCCAGGGTCCGTTATTCCACCAACACCAGGCCCATATGGAGAGACCATTACAGAAGTCTCCGACCAGTCCCCACCTCCAGCATGACACCCAGACATGTAGCCAGAATATCACCTGCCCTTCTCTGTCCCCTGGGCCCCCCTCTTGTTCCAGACCTTGATAGCCTGACACCTCCTAAATCCATCCCCGAGTCCTTGGCCTGCAGCCCAAGCTCCCTTCCTGCCTCTTCTCTTATTCCCAGCCCACCTTCCTGCACTTGTAAGCCCCAGGGGGCTCCCCTGTTGAGTAGACCTGGCTCTCCCCTTTGCAGAGGGGCTGCAAAGATGACCCGGTAAAGCCCTTCCAGTCCTCCTCCAGGGGCTAATTCATGAGGTACCCACATCCAGGCCATGGGCTGCATTTGTCTTAGTGTCCTGTGGCTATCATAACAAATGACCACAAACTCAGTGACTTACAACAACAGAAATTTATTCTCTCACAGTTTTGCAGGCAGAAGTCCAAAATCAAGGTGTGGGCCAGCCATACTCTCTCTGGAGGCCCTCAGGGAGGATCCTTTCTTGCCTCTTCCAGCGACTGGTGTCCCTACGTGTCCCCTAGGTGTTCCTTGGTTTGTGGCAGCATCACTCCAGTTTTTGCCTCTTTCTTCACTTGGTCTTCTCCTCAGTGTCTGTGTCTTCCCCTCTTTTGTCTCTTATAACGACGCTTGTCATTGAATTTAGGGCTTATTGCTGTGATATTGTGACAGAACAAGAAATATGTATATTTGGCCTTCTTCCTGGCTCCTGGCACAGAGCTCCTAAAACCTGTATAATTTCCTGAGTGATAGGAGTGATACGAGCATCTTTTATTTGTAACAAGCCCCTTTCAACCAGACCCTTGCTATTGAGGTGGATCTTTGTGGGTTCCCAGGTAGGTTCAGGATGGGGCTGCTTGCCAGAGGAGCCAACCTTATAATTAGAGGGTTGGACCCCAGCCCCTGAGCTCTGGGAGGAGGGAAGGGCTGGAGATTGAGTTGATCACCAATGATTTAATCAATCATGCCTATGTAATGGAACCTCCATAAAAACACTAAACAATGAGATTCAGAGAGCTTCCAGGTTGGTGAACACATGGAGGTATTGAGAGCTTGGTGTACCCGGAGAGGGCATGTATGCGCCTCCCCCCACCCCGTACCTTGCCCCATACTTCTCTTCCATTTGGCTGTTCATGGTAAATGTAAGTAAAGGGCTTTCCTGAGTTCTGTGAGCATTCTAGTAAATTATCGAAACTGGGGAGAGGTTGTGGGAACCCCCCAGCTTTATAGCCGATCGGTCAGAAGCACAGGTTTCCCAGACTTGTGATTGGCATCTGAAGTGGGGGGGTAGTCTTGTCAAAAAGAGCCCTTGACTTGTGGGGTATGACGCTTACCCAGGTAGTTAGTGTCAGAACGGAGTTAAATAGTAGGACATACAATTGCTGTCTGGAGAGTTGGAGAATTGCTTGGTGAAAGGAGTGACATAGTTGGTGTCAGGAGTGTTCTGTGGGAAAACACATCATTGTAGTAGTAATTGGACACTCCAGGGTGATCTCATCTCAAGGTGAGGACACAGATTACCTTTTGGGAGCCACCATTCAACCCACGACAGTGTTTGCTTCTCACCTTTGTGTTCTGGCAGGGGAGCCAGTGTCTGCCTCCCTTGTGCCTCCATGAGGTCTTGGCTTTGTGGTCATTTTCTCAGGTCCCTGCTGCCCTACCTGGGCCATCCTCCTCGCTCCTGCACCTGCTCTGGTACTGGCTCCCTCTCTTGGTGGCCTTGTCGTGGCTGCTGTGATGCACGGGTCATGTGACTCCTGGGATTTCCCTGGCTCCTGAGGGCAGGGGCCAGCTCTGTGGTGCTCACTGTCAGTACCCACGCAGTGCCCGGGTGTCTTAGGGGCACCATGCTTCTAGGCTGAGTGTTAGGTGCTCACTAAGTATGTTTGTCTGGAGCTAAACTGTCAGGGCCTCCAAGAAATCTTTCTAAACCCTGTTGTAAAATGTCAAGGTGGTGCTAAAGAGTGATAATTATCTCGTCCCATGGCCCAGGGCTGCTGCCTCTTCCTGGCTGGAACCCCAACTTGGGCCTGCCTCACCCTAGCACCAGACAATCCCAGCCTGAGGCCCAGGGCATCAAATTATCTTTCCCTCCTCCAGTGTCTGGGAGCTTTAGTCATAGGGGTACGTGTAAACTGAAGAAGATCCTTTAACAACGTCTGGATGATGATGGGGAGGAGGGCGCTCATATGCCCACACAGGGGGCACATTCAGCTTAGAGGAGAGAGCCTATCTTTAGTGACAAAACTCACCAGCAAAGTTGGTCTTCTGGTGATTCAGAGTCTTCAACCAGCTCAAATCCAGATGCCAAGTGGGCAGAGCCTGGTTGTATTGGTTGGCCTGTCTCCTCCGAGAAAGCTGAGTGCTGGAAATGTCTGCTCCTTGTTCAGGGCATCTAGGGCTGACTGGATCAAGTCATCAGCTATGAGTGGGGCATCCCAAGCCCTCCCTGACTGGCATTTTCCAGCCTGAGAGACTTGGCTACCCTCAGGGCTTTCTCTGTGGCACATGCTGATTCATGACTGTGACCTCTCAGTGCCCAGGCAGCCAGAGCTTTTGTTCTTGGGTGCTTGCCTGGTGATGTCACTGTTAGAGTTGCAGCATGAGGACTGAGAGGCCTCACATTCCTGGGGTGTCTCTGTGCCTCTCCTTCTACCACAGAACCGAGGGCTCTGACGACAGGCCTCTTGCCAGGATACAATGGCTAACTGGATGGGGGATGTCTCATTTGTAAAGAATTTTGTCCCATTTGGTGTAGCTGCAAGTAGGGCTGGCAACCTGGCAGAAGAGAAGAAAGTAGAAAAACCACCAAAACCAACCATATATCTCAGAAAGTACAGCAGCCACTCACCACCCATGGGTGGCTTGGGTCTATGGTACCAGGCAGTACTGATGTCCGTCTGGAATGATACTCTCAGCCTTCAGGAAACAGCTGGATTATGTTCCAGGTTCTCTGTTAGAGAGAAAAACAAGTTAGCGTTTTATTTTTTTTGATCAAGACAAAATTCATATAACATAAAATTAATCATTTTAAAGTGAACAATTCAGTAGCTTTTAGTACTTTTACAATGTTGTGCAACCAGCACCTTTTTTTTTTTTTTTTTTTTTTTTGTCAGCTAGCTGGTATGGGGATGTGAACCCATGACCTTGGTGTTACCAGCACCATGCTCTCCCAAGAGCACTAACTGGCCAGGCATTACCACTTCTATTTAGTACCAAGACATTTTCATCACCCCAAAAGCAAATCTCGAACCCATTAAACAGTCACTGATTTTCTTTCTGTCTCTATGGATTTATCTATATGTGGACATTTCATACAAATGGAATCATACAATATGTGGTCCTTTGTGACTGGCTTCTTTCACTGAGCATAATGTTTTCAAGGTTCATGTATGTTGTAGCATGTGACAGAATTTCCTTTTTAAGACTGAATGATATTCCATTTTATGAATATATCACCTTTTGTTTATCTATTCATCTGTTGATGGACATTTGGGCTGTTTCTGCCCTTTGGCTGTTGTGAATAACGCTGCTGTGAACGTTGTGGTACAGGTTTCTGTTTGAACACCAGTTTTCAGTTCTTTTGATTATACACCTATAAGGGCAATTGCTAGCTCATGCAGTTATCAGTGCTACCTTTTAGAAATGTCTTCTCTTTGGAATGTATTTGAAAAGCAACCCAGTAGGCAGGTCACACACAGGTGGACCCAGGCACAGTCAAGCTCTACCTGTTCAGTGCTCTGAGACTTTCTCTTTTCTGAAAAATGGCAACCTGGAAGTTCATGTGCACCAAGGTGCACATTCAAGATGACAGGTGTGGGTTTTCAGCACCATGCATAGTCCAGAGGAAGTGCCTGGCCAAGGATAGCAGGTATTTTTTGTGCTGCTGCTTCAAAGATTTGCATCTTTTCTATTGCTTGAGGAACTTCTCTTCCTGCAGCACCACAGGTATTCCCTGACTGTACATGAGGTTCTGCTACATAATAAAGGAGCCAGCCTCAGACTCCGAGCCCCCAGAAGCAGTGCCCCATAACAAGGGTAGAGACTGCTCAGGGAGCACAGGGTAGTGGGAAGAAGGCTGGAGCTGTCGATAAGCATGGGGTCCAGAGCTGGCTCCAACCCATGGACTCTGCAGGTCCTTCGGTCAGACCTTGACCTCTCTGTCCCAGCCACATTTTTCTGAGCCTCTCCAGGAGGGACGATGCCTACCTGGCAGGATCTCCCAAAGGATGCGAGCTGCTGCCTGTAAATTAACCAGCACTGTGCTGCCATGGCTTGCCTGGGACCCAGCAGAGGGTGCAGGACCGAAAAGAGGGCAGGAACCAGGGAAGGGGGCTTCTGCGGATGTGACAGGGAGGAGGCCCAGTGCCCGTCTCTGTGGCTGAGCCACAGGATGTTTGATCTGCTGTTACCTTTGTAAATAAATACAGCCCAGCCTTGCTGCCAGTGTAAACAGGGATGGGAGATCACCCTGCCAATGATCTCTCTGCAGGATTGAGTTCCTGCCTCTCCCACTTGACTTCCTCCCAGTGTCCCTTCTCCCTTTTTCTTGAGCTCACTACGTGTAGATCAGAGAATTGCTCCCCTGTCCCTTTACTGCTATACCATAGTCTGTTCTGGGAGGGGAATGCCAAGAGCATGACCTTGGTTCCTCCTGAGGGCTTGCTCCCATCTCATCCTCTGGCACACTGACCAGAGGGTGGGACAGGAGCAGGGGTTCCTGGAGTCCTGCACCTCTGGTGGCAGCAAGGCCACTGAAGGAGGATCTGGAGACCCTCCATGCACATCTGGTCCAAGAGAGCCTCCCCTACTTGGCTGCTCCTTGGGGTTGTGGGCCCAGCAGTCTGGACTCAGTTCTGCATTTCCGAGAGCCCTCTATTCCACTCTCTGTCTCTATGAATTTGACTACTCTAGGTACCTCATATGAATGCAGTCATTCATTTGTCCTTTTGCAACTGGCTTTTTCCACCTACAGTGTCTTCAGGTTTCATCCATGTTGTAGCATATGTCAGAATTTTCTTCCTTTTTAAGACTGAGTAATATTCCTTTTGTTTATCCATCCATCCATCTGCTGATGGACACTGGATTGTCTCCACCTCCTGGCAGTTGTGAATAATGCTGTTATAAACATGGGTATGAAAATATCTCAAGTCTCTGTTTTCAGTTCTTTTGGGTAGGTATGTAGGAATGGAATTGCTGGATCATATGGTAATTCTGTTTAATTTTTTTGAAGGATTTGTTTGTTTTCGTTCTTTTTCTATTTGATGAAAGAATTTTTTTTTTTTTTTTAAACCATTGGTCCTTGAGGCTCAAGACTGGGAAAGTGACCTGGGCAGGAGTTATTCTTCTGGCATTTTTTCCCCCCATCAGAGAATAGATTTGCAGAGTGCTGGGGTTGGGCTGCTAAGCAAACTTTCCAGGAGAGGAAGAAGTTTCACATTTCACTGGGCACATTCCTTTTCCACACTAAGCCAGTAGCTGTCTGCAGTGCTGTGGGCTGGAATTGGCCTTGGCCCACCCACACCCCCAACTCCTAGGCTGGCTAGTGGTTTGGCTGAGCAGCAGCGGGATCCCAAGCCCCCACCTTCAACTTCATAGCATTTAGTTTCTGCTTTGGGTAGAGCTTTGCAGGAAGAATCAAGCTGATGTGACCATTGGTTCCCCAGCCCTGCCAAAGTTGAGGAGACCCAGAGAGGTTTTTCCACCGGTGTTCCTAGTGGAGGGGCAGAGAGCGAGGCCCCCCAGTTGGCTCTGCTTCTTGAGAGATAGCAGCATTCAAAATCCCTAAAGAATGTGTTTTATGTGCAAGAAGAGGGGGCCTTTATGATTTGGGGACCTCAGATATGAAAGACTACAATGTGGGAAGTCCCAGTCCATGTGTACTGGTTAGAATGGGGGATGAGGACATTGAGGGGCTTTCCTACCCCTGCCTCCATCACATTGGTACTTGAGCAGACTGGAGGAATCAGCATGAGAGGCAGCATGTCTGGATTAGAGGGATCTGGGTGGGCTGGGACAGTGAGCTGAAGCCCTCAGATGCAATGTGATGGGGATAAACAGGCCATCTGGAATCCAGACTTAAAAACATCAGCTACACAGATGTCAGTGTGGATCTGTGCAGAGTGGAGAAATGGCTGGGTATGCGTTTACCTGGGAGCCTCATAATTACCCAGTGGAGTCTGGCTGTGAAACCTGGTCCCTCAGTCTCACCTGGTAGAGGTGAAGTGTCTACATCAAAGTCAATGGCCTTTCTCAATATTGGTGGCAAGCCGTCTCCGGGCACTTGATTCTCACATAAGGTTTTAACCTGGACGTTGCTAAACTAGCAGGTTGTTTCACAGACGCAGAACCTTGTAGTTCCTCTGGAGTGAGCCCTGGGACACTCAGTCTGACCCAGAGGTACTTACTGGGTTGATTACCTTCCTGGTGTTGATTTGACCTTGCATGTGACTCAGTGTATCATGGGTGTGGAAATCAGGTGGCAGCACTCAGGTAAAAGATGTATTTCAGGTGATGAAGAATATGTTGACTTCTTAAAAGATTGTCATTAGAAAAAAAGCAAATCCATTTAAAGATTCTTAGGGAAACCATCTAGTGGATGTTGACAATTCTGAACTAATATGAAAGCCAGGTCCAGAGGGGCAGGGTAAGGAAGTTGTTGAAGGAGGTGGGTTAGGGGGCTGGCCTGTGGCTCACTCGGGAGAGTGCGGTGCTGATAACACCAAGGCCACGGGTTCGGATCCCATATAGGGATGGCCAGTTGCTCACTGGGTGAGCGTGGTGCTGACAACACCAAGTCAAGGGTTAAGATCCCCTTACCGGTCATCTTTTTTTTTTTTTTTTTTTTCAAAAGGAGGTGGGTTAGGAGGTTGGGGCTAATGGCAGGGCCTTCCTCAAATAGTGACAGTAACATTTTAGAGCTATTGGGTCTTTATTGACTGTCTAGTTCACATGCCTAATTTTAAAGTCAAGGTAACTGAGTCATGGACGTTTCAGCGACCTGCATTGACTCACACAGATAGGTAGCAACGGGGGAGGACCAGATCCTCATTTCTAAGAAATTCACATCATAGCTCCTAATCTCCCACTCAAAGGCCAGCAGAGCTGAGCATCAATAACCTACATAGTGATCGTGGCACCTGGAGCCCTCAATGTCCTCTGGATTAAGGAGACCAGGGTCCTCAGAACAGCTTGTGGAAGGTCTCTGTAGGATCGCCCAGCTCTTGGTTTCCCCTGTCCCAGCTACTGCTCTCAACACAGAACTAGCCTCTTGCTGGGATCCTCTTGTGGACATACACAGAGGCAGAACCCAGGTTAGCCTTAGCAATCAGCGACTATGTGTGGACACTGGGGACACGTTGTGGGTCAGTGTGGCAACCAGCACAGTGCCAGACACTGGATCTGGGTAGCTCACGGGGTCTTAGCCCTGTTTGCCTGCTAGAATCCCCTGGAAGCCTTTCCAACTACCAGGGCCCTGGCTGCTCCCAAAGCTTCCGATTTGGTTGGTCTGTGTTGGGCTCAGCTCCCCAGATAGTGTTTTGAAAGCTCCCCAGATGATGTTGACATGCAGCGAAGGCTGGGGACACCTGTTAGAGTCCTGCTAGGACACAGATGGAGAACCTGGGAGTGACAGAGATGTGCAAGGAAGTTGGGACTTCAGCTATCTGTGGGCACCTGCAGCTGGGGGCAAGTCTTAGTCTGCTGTGAGCCTTCGGTTACTCTGGCTACACAGGTCCTCCTGGCTGCCCATGTGGAAAGAATTGAAAACAGTCTCCTTTCAGTACTGCTGTATGGGCTCTGGAAGCCCGAGGGCAGCACTGTGCCTACCTGGCCTTGGTGTGTTCAGTGGCGGAAGCTGTTGTGAACTAGTGAATGAATGCCAAGGCCACCTGTGGTGGTAACCCTTGGGCAGGGCGGCCTTGAGTCATCGTGAAAATGAAGTGACCCAGTCAAGTTAACCTTTCACAAATCCCATGGGCCATGAAGGTGTCCTTTGGGAGGAGTGGAGAAGGAACCCTCATGTGAGACATGGAGTGGGTAGGGCCCTGTGGGTTGATGTCTATAGTAAGGGGTCCACTGGATTAGGAAACTCAGACTGGAAATGGGCCATAGAGGAGCTCCAGATGACCAAGCATTTGGAAGGGCATGCTAGGCCTTGTCATTCAGCCTGGGAGGAAGTGGATGATGGTCTTCAAGTGCCTTTTGAAGGAATGTGTTACTCTCTGTAACTAGGTAGTTCCAGAGGACAGGGAGCCTCTTGTAGGATAAGCCGCTCTCTGTCCTCATGGGGGTAACTCGGATTTGGGTAAAGGTGACCTGAGATTTTGGCAGATCAGCTGGGAGGTGGGCTCTGAGTCAGCCAGAGGGTGGGCTGGTGGGGAAAGAGCTGCAGCCCCAGTTTCCTGGGCTGGGACTGGCAGAACATGGTGGGACTCACTGCTCATGGCCAGTACTTGCACCCAGCTGGCATGCCGGCCTGTGCTCCTTGCTCCATCAAATCCCCACAGGCAGGTGTACAAGGACCATCCCTCACAAGATGCTAATGTTTGGAGTCCATTTTTTTATAACAGCCCAGGCCCCCCATACGGGAAAAACCGACTGTTTCTCTATACTCACACACAACATAGAATGCTTCTATGACCACATGTTGCGGGGGTGGTTCCCACACCACACAGTTCTTCTGTTCTCTGCTGGTGTCCTACAACTTTAATTCCATTCTGACACTGTCTATCAGAGTTAGCGTCAGGTCCCCTATCTCGAGGGCAGATGTACCCCAAACAGCATTGGAAAGCCCGGTCTTGTGTTGTCTGGGAGTGAGCTGCCCTTCATCCCCTCCTCACCCTTGTGGTCTTTGGCCAGCTGGTTATTAAAGTGACACCATACTCGAGGTCCCTGTGAGATGCCATGGGTGACAAAGACAGTGTTAGCCTGGGTGCTTGCTTGGACAGGTGGAGTGTGGATGCTCCTGGCAGACAGCCCTTGGCCCCCTTCTCTGTCTGTAACACAGGCTGCTTCTTTGCACACACAGATGCCTCATTCGGAACACCACCTGGGTATGGCTGTGCCACGGACCGTGCTGAGGAGCAGCGTCGGCACCAGGATGGACTGCCCTACATTGATGACTCACCCTCCTCATCCCCCCACCTTAGCAGCAAGGGCAGGAGCAACCGGGATGTACTGGCCTCGGGAACATTGGAGTCCACCAAAGCGGTGAGTCCCCAAAGTGTACCTGCCTTCCCTCACGGGCAGGTGGGCTGACCAGGTGTGAGAGGGAATGGGAGATTGAGTTCGGGCCAGCTGTTGTCATCCTGGAAGCTCCCTGAAGTACAGCCACTTGCTCAGGGGCCCCAGCAAGTAGGTGATAGAGCAGCCAACAGTTTGAAAATAGGGAGAATCACTTCCTTCCTCATCCTACATCTGGAACATGGACATAACTTGCTAGATGCATTGAGAAAGTGTAACCAAACCAAATAGGGTTCGTTTGTCTGCACGCAATCGAAGCCAGTTACTGAAGCACCAGTTTCTGCAGTAGAGAAAACAAAGTTTATTCCCAAAGCAGCCATGAGAAAAGATGGGAGATTTTGTATCTCAGATCTGTCTTGCCCACGGTGGGAAAGATGGTATCTTTATGGGGAAGTGGTCGGGTGGGGCAAGGATTTGCACAGGTACAAGTCTTCTGCATGTCTCTTGCAGGTTCAGAAAATGGCAGGACCTGGAAGCAGAGTTTTTGGACATTTGTGCAGGCTCAGTAGAGAGGTCTGTGTGTTTGGCCAGCCTACTTCAGTTTGTGTTGGGCCAAACTAACTCCAGCAATCCTGAAAACACCCTTAGGCATACAAGTCATGACTTCTGTGCCAGAGGCATTATCTTAAAAGGCATATAGGATCAAGAAACAGAATGAAAGGTTAGTTATGGAATTCTGCTGAAAGAACTAGCAGTTTAAACAGGGAATAAATTTTAACTGAAAGCCATGGTTACAATCCCCCCTATTTTTTTAATCATGAGGGTTTCTGGACAGTGACCACTCTAGCTAGTTCCTGCTGACTATATGTGTAGATTAGGGCTTGAGGAAGAAATTGTTTAACTCCCAATTGGAACTATTCCCTGGTACCTGGCTTGGCAGGTATATTTTGTATAACTAGTATGTTCTCTTCTTAACTATTTTGGTGTACTATTCGATGGCACATTTAACTATCAGATATTGTAAGATGGGTCTAGCACTTTGGGGAACGTAAGAAAATAACACTGAAAACCAGTCTCCCATTCCTGGGAATACATCAGTCCAATTAAACAGTTGTGTCTCATTCTAGAAGGTGGTATTGCAGATAGGTTCTCAAAGCTGGGCCTCTATGCATGCTGTATGCAAACAGATCCTTAGTATGAGGCATTTCTATAGAAACAGAAGGAAAACAGGGCTGGCGGGTTAGAGTATGGTGTTGTAACTAACACAGAGGTCAAGGGTTCGGATCCCTGTACTGGCAAGTCGCCAAAAAGAAAAAGAAAACAAAAGAAACAGAAGGAAAACAAAGATTAGTGTCTGGAGCAGATTATAAGCTCGTCTCTGAGTCTGGAGTCTCTGAAGCATCTTCAGCTGGAGTGGACTGACAGTGGCAATCTGACAAATTTTTTTGGATTGCAGTTTGTGTATACAGAGCTGTGGTGATTTATCTTCAAGGTCAATTTGACTTGCTTTAACCTGTAGGGCCTTAAGAAAAAACAGCTTTAATTTTTGGTGATTTCTAGTCAGAAAGGTGAGAGAAAAACTGAAGTCTGGAAAGTCACACCCAGATATTGGAGGAAATTAAAACTTAGGATTCAGTCTGATTATGAAAATTCAAAAACCATGTATAAAACTAGAATCTAATAACGGGCATACTATAGTTTTCTTCTGAAGCATAATTTCTCCCTCTCTAGTCCCCCTTTATTATTAAAGATATTTATTATAAGATTAATTCATTTGCAAAATAAGTTTAGTTTCTGGCCTGATTTTTTACATAAAGTACAGTAAGAATAGTGATTTATTCTATAGGCTCATTTTAAATTGGCTATGTTGGGAATTTTTATAAAGGGTCTCAGATTAAACCTTAAAAGCCTCTTGAGGCTTAGGAAGACAGTTCAAAGATGTGACTCCTTCTCAGACAATCTGTATGAATTGGGTGAATTCCTCCCTCTTGGAGGCTCCTGGGCCTGTCGGAAAGTGACATTCTTTACTTACCTCAGTGCCAGGAACCTTGTAAATACATAAGCAAGATACCAAGCCAGTCTTTTGGCTTCATAAAGTCAGTCTTAGTCCCTTAAAGCTGTCTGGTCATATCTGAAAATATGACATTCCAATCACAGCCTTGATAAAATAATCAATGTCTCCAATTTTATCCTGTTACAAAAGAAAACAAATTCATATTGAATTTGTGCAAACAACTATATTGGCATAAAATAAGAATACTCATGAATAGTTTTAAAATCCTGGAGGGTTGAAGTAGAGAGAAAAGTAAATGTTTCAACTTCGCTTACAAAAGTATATTTTACCAAATTTCTCAAAAAATTTCTTAAAATTTGGAAAACAAAACATAAGGAGAATTAGCAACTTTTTTTTTTTTTTTTTTTTTTTTTTTTTGTCTTTTTCGTGACCGGCACTCAGCCAGTGAGTGCACCGGCCATTCCTATATAGGATCCGAACCCGCGGCGGGAGTGTCGCCGCGCTGCCAGCGCAGCACGCTACCGAGTGCGCCACGGGCTCGGCCCATTAGCAACTTTTTTTAAAAGTCATTAAAAATATTTTAGTCCTTTATCAGTTCAGTCCCATGCAATTAATTCTTGTTCTTCTTGATGTTAGGTTAGCAATTTTATGAGTTCAGTTTTTCATTGGAATTTTGAGGTTTTTACCTGGTTCAACTGAATAATCTCAGACATCAGCACAAGTCTGTATCTTAGAGCACCTGTCAGAGCCTTATATCCCTTCATGAACCTCCTTAAAGAAATCACGCTTTAGGATTTGCAAAGAGCTTTCAGAAAGAGTATTTTGGTGACATGCAGCAATTTAAAGTAATCAAAATTATGACTGATAGCATTTATACCAGGACACATCAGATCTCTGGGAACCTTATATAATTTTGGAACACATATTAATAACGTTCATTTAGCTCAAAAAGGTCAACCATCATTTCTTGTTTTGATAATGTTTCTTATATAATTTAACCTATTAGATAAGCCCAGTTGGTTTTAATATCTCTCTTTTATAGGTCCTTTGAGAAGTTCCAGGGCCCTTAGAACATCTCAAACTTATTTTGAAAGACTTAATTTTTAGAATTTGATTTTGGTAAGTTTATCAAATAACAAGATTTAAAACACTTATTTAAGTAGAATCATAAGTTATTATAAAATAAAACCAAAGTGACAAGAGACATTAAAGGCACAGAGCACAAGAAAGTGCCTTGATAAAACATGGAATCTGTTTCCTAGGCCAGTTACCTAAAAGTTAAAGAAAAATCTCTCACAATTTTTATTAGGAACAGGTAAGTGCTTTGAGAAAACCCTGTTGTTCCAACACAGAAGAGCAAACTCTAGCCTTGCATCAGTGTATTTTTGATATCAATGTTCAATTTTTAGAAAAACTTGTAAATTTCCTTCCAATTTTAGCCAACTTGATCACACAAAATTCCTTTTACAAGGATTTTGCCTTAGGATGACGATTTACTTTTCTCTTTTCTTTTCATTTTGACTACAAAGTTCTCTCAAAGGAAAAATTACTCTCAGTTTTCTTTACAAAAAATACATTTTCATACTCACAACCTTTTTGCATCTCTCCTCCTTACTGGTTCCTTCCTGCTTGTTTCTATTTTCTTTCTAAATTGTTATTTTGAAACAATCTTTAAATAACCTCTGAATTAGACAAAATTGCTCCTTGTTAACAAAAATATATTCTCATGTCTTTTTACAATTTTTCACTGAAAACACACTTTCTTTGTACACTTTGCATTCAGAATTGTTTCCTAGTTTTAGTAGTTTTAATTACGTATATTAATTAGAATTTTTAACTCTCAGTAACCTTAAATTTGTGAAAACCTAGGAAATAATCCTACATTTTATGACCTACATTTTATAATTTCAGAAACGTGTACTTTTTCATAGAACAATTTTTTTGTTTACTGACAGACCCAAATATATAGCATATTTATACCATATAAAAACAATATATCAATGTATATAAATATAAAGTTATATTTAATAACTAATGTTTTAGTATTTGAACTTACTTAAAAATGACCCAGACATTTAATGATCTTCTATTATTTAATTTCACCTTAAAGTTTCAAGTTGCCAAAAGACTTTTTAAAACTATGAAGAGTTTATTTGCAAATATTAATGCCTAATTTACTTATTTTTAGTAATCTTACTTGAACTGTTCATGAAAATAAAGCTGGTCCTTTACATTATTATTTTATTCTATTGAAAAAAGCAAAACCAAGCTAAACCTGCATCAACCAGTCTTAACCAATGCCTTTGAGATACTGGACACAGGTACCTTCCTTAGTATGTCCCTCTGGTCATCCTGGGTCCACCGAGCACCCAGGGTGGACATGAAGGGCAGGGCCTGCTTGGATTTACTACCAGGTGCAGAGCCCAAGACAGAGAGCACAGCTGTGAAGACAATGCCTAGAGAATATAGTTCCTCCTAGCAGGACAATATTGGGCTTGGCTTTGTGCTACAGCTGGTGGCCCATGCACTGTGGACACATGTCTCCAGGCCTCATCGTGGCCATCTATCTAGATTGCAGAATTCAGAGGCTTACAACCAAAGACATAATTTCACAACAAGGCTTTGGGGGAAGCATAGCAGCCAGTTCTCACAGCTTCCAGTTCACAAATTAAGCCAATACCAAAAATAACGCAAAAGCAAGTTTTATGACCGTAAGACGTCTAGTAGAACCTGTTTGACTAATTTGCTTAGGCAAATATCTAAATGAAATTCTGAAAACATTTTTATTTTATTTTACCAACAATTTTTAAAACTAGCTTTATTTGCCAGTGACTACTAAAGTTACATGAACTTAAAAGCATTTACACTTATTGATTTAATTTATGAGTATGCATAATTTATAAGCCAATTTGGCACCTTGTAGACACAACATACAGATTACACATGTATACATACAAACAGAAGCAAAGATCTTATAGCTCTCATTTAAATCTTGGTTATGAGATAGATACAATATAAAACTCACTAATTTAAGAAGGCCAGTTGGATTCAAATTGTCTCTATAACAGGAACAAGTTAAAGTTTATTTGCCCCATCTAAAGCAAGGTAGCAAATTTATGTAAGAATATTAAGATAAAATAAAATCAAAGAAGTTCACCACAAGACTTTACAAAGAGATATTCATTAATGAATAGGGAATCTTTTCATAGTTACCTATAAGACAGAGGTTTAAGATGAGAGCTCTCAAATTTTTTTTCTTTTGTTTTTTATTTTTTGGTGGCTGGCCATATGGAGATCCAAACCCTTGACCTTTGGTGTTACAAAGCTGCACTCCAACTGAGCTAACTGGCCGGCCCCAAGTTTTTTTTGGTCGAGGGATGGCTGGCGGGTCTGGGGATCCAAGCTCTTGACCTTCGTGTTCCCAGGCAGTGCTATAACCAACTGAGCTAACCAGCCAGCCAAAAGGTTTTCTTTTGAACATAGACAATTCAAAGGATTCTCCATCTGGGCAGGGATGATTCAGGATCCTCATCGGTGTGCTGATTTCAATAGCACAAAAATACCAAAAGTTTACCAGGGTTGCTGCACCTCAGAATAGTCATACAAATCTTGCCCTTATTAATCAAGATTTTGGAAAGAGGACTGACCAGTTAGTTCAGTTGGTTAGAGCATGGTATTGTAACACCAAGGTGAAGGGATCCCTGTACCTGCCAGCCACCCAAGAAAAAGTATTAGGAAAGAAGAACAAACAATGATTTTTATCATCTGCTCTTTGTTGCTCCAATAGATTCTCTCTGCGGTAGCTCTGCCCCTGTGGCAGGTGTCTGCCTGGGCCCCCAGGCCTTTCCATACATCCTCTGTAGTCTGAGTGGTGGCTGCCACCAGCTCTTGAACACCTCTGGGCCCATGATGGGAGGGGCACCCTTGGAGACTTTTGAAATACCTTCAGGGCCTTTCTCCCATTGGCTTAGCTATTAGCTTGTGGCTGCCTTATGACCATGCTAATGTCTCTAGCAACCAGTTCCTCTGATTTTTTTTCCTGAGAAAGCTCTCTTATTCTCTACCACAGAGCCAGGCGGCTATGAATTTTCCAAATCGCTTTCCTTTTCATTATAACACAATGCAGCCAAGTTCTTTGTAGCCATATAGCAAGGATGACCTTTTTGTTTCTCCCCTGAGCCTAGGGAGTATTAGGGCCAGGAGTGTTGCAAAAACCCCATTTCCTTCTCCTTTTTAGGCTCATAGCTAAAAGTTACCCAATTTTGATGTATGTACCCCAAGGGGATGCATGAGGGGACCAAATTTGTACTCACCATTTCATCCTAGGGTTTATTTTTAATGTACAACTGTTTTTTTCAAAAGATGTTAAATTCAACCAACCAAACAGATAGATACTCAGATGACAGAACTCGCCACCTCGTTCCACACCCTGACTTTTATCCCCTCAGCAGGGATGGCCTGGCCGGCAAGACTTAGACTTGCCCTCACAAGCACCAGACACCTTTTATCTACTCAGGTGGGGAAGATTGACCTCTGGTCAGTAATCAGGCAAGCAGTTGCTCAGTCCTGCCCACCTGGAATGTACAGCTACCCTGAGTTAGGCCTGCCTGGTTGCCACCGACAGCTCCTTCAGGGCTTGCTGAGATGCATAGCACGGATCTCACAGACAGGACAAGTACAATTACATACATTCACTCACTCAAATCATATGCTGTGCAGTGATAACCAAGTCAAATACCAGGGGAACCTCTGGGAGGCTGAGGTTACTCACCAGAAGACATATTCATTGGGGTCTGCCCAACCTGAGACTTTGGGAACAAAAGCTGAACCAAGACTCCCCCTTTCAGGGGGTCACCAAGGCCTTTCAGAGGTCAATCAAGACTCCCCTCTTGGGGGGTCACCAAGATCTCCCAAACTGAGAACCTTTCCTCTATTGCAAAGGTACACTGCACCTGAGGTTGGTGGCACCTCACTGGGAGGAAATCCTGGGATGGGCCCCTTGAACAATTAGTCCAGGCAGCTGCTGGACACATTGCAGGCCCCCAGTTCCGTGAAAAGTCAGCGAACTACGCAGGACATCCAGAAGGGACCACAGTCCCATCTGGGTCGCAGATAGGAAGAAACAGAATGAGAGATTAGTTATGGAACTTTACGAAAGAACAAGCAATTTAAACAGGGAATAAATTTCAGCTTCAAGCCACGGTCACACAAGGAGATTGTGAGCACTTATAAACTGAGCGTGGAGGAGGCAGACAGGACAAGGTCTTGAGGCCAATAATACTGGGGCCAGAGGCCACCACCTAAACCAGCAGGACCTGCGTGGTGGCCCCAGCAGTGGTGCTGCACTGGGCCATGTCTGGGCCGCATCTCTGTGCTGTGCTCCACCAATTACACTTGCTCCCTTTTACCAGAGACAGTGCTGATGACGGCTCCATTCTTGTGTCCAGGGTCTTCCTATGAGGTCTCATTTTACTCTCATTAGCAATCCTGTGGAATTGGCGTTGCTGTCTCCTCTATTTTACAAATGTGAAATGGGTCCAGAGGTGGCTTCCCCAAGGTTTCATGGCATATTCAGTAGTTGCTCTGCCACAAACTCCCGGGGCTGGCCCCTCTCACAGGGGAACATAGCCCTGGGGTGGTCACAGTCTGTACAGTATTGTTCCCGCAGAGCCAGCCTGGCACAGTGTCCTGACTGCTTATAGCAGTCCTGTGGCTGGGGGGTGGGCACTTCAGTGGTGCTTTGTGGCCCAGTCATGTACCTCCTACCACTGGGGTAAGGGCACCCTCTTTGACCTCTTGGATTCCATCCTTTTTGGGCTGAGAAGATTGCTGCCCCAGGGAGATTACTTCTCTCTTTTTTGATCCCATTTTGGTCGCTGGTGACAGATACCCTTCCCTCTTCGCTTAGCTTGTTTCTGAATGGTTCCACCCTGGATTTAAAACAAGAAAGAGCAAGAGAGGGATGTGCTTCTCCTTGTTGCTGTAAGGAAGCACTGGAAGTGTAGTTTTTCACTGCAGCTGCTTTTCTTCTTTTTTTTTTTTTAAAGATGACCGGTAAGGGGATCTTAACCCTTGACTTGGTGTTGTCAGCACCACGCTCTCCCAAGTGAGCCACGAGCTGGCCCTGCAGCTGCTTTTCTCTGGGGCTGACGCCTTAGCTGCTCATTTGTACTTTGTGATTTTTAACAGCCTCGGTGCTGGACAGGCTTCCCATTTCGAAACATGAGGGGGGGAGAGGAGGCCAGTGGGAAACACGTCCCTGTTCCATGTCGTGCATGTGTGCTACTGCCTGTGCGGCTCCTTATCCTATGTTCAGTGCCACCATTTTACAGATCAGGGAACTGAGGTTCAGAGAGGTGAAGTAACTTGCTTGAGGCCACACAGCTATGGGATTTGTTTGAAGCCTTCCTGATTCCTCAGCTGACACTCTATTTCTCTGCTTGGCTTTTCTTGGTACATACCCACTCCTGCTGCTTCACAAGTGTAGTTTGGTACAGAGAAGGATCCTTATAGCCCTGAACAAATAGGCCAAGTCCTGAACTTGGGATGGGTCATGCCTGTCCATCCATCGTCCCTGAGAGCTGTCTTCACCCAGCCAGTCTTTGATGTACCTTCTGTCTCCATGAAGAAGCTGATCTGTCTTCTCTCTGCCCCAGACCCTGCCCAGCTTGGCTTCCCACCCCACCAGGCTCCTGGCTTAGAATATGGCCCTCACCTTTTAGTACCCAGTTCAGGGGTTCCTCTCCTGTGATGAAGCCCATCCAGATCCTGGCCCACCACCCCTGCTCCCTTCTTTGGCCCCCGTGGGGACATTCTCACGTTCATGTTCAGCAAGTGGTTGTATATCTGTGCTTACCAGGTCTGGAGTCTCCAATCCCCAGCACACCTCCTAACTCAGAGCATGTCTGGATGAGGAGGGAATTTAATTGGAGGGGGGCTGCATAATTTCATTCCAGAAGCCCTCTAGTTAGGTGCTTTTCCCAGTGTTTGGAGCCCAGGGCTAGACATCCTTCACTACCCTGGATACAAGCACAACCTTGACTCTCTGGTTTCTCTGCCAGCTGTACAATAAGACTTTCTTCTTTCATTTCTGATCTTTGATTTGAAGACATGGTTGTTGCTTGAGGCCAAAAGCACCCTGATCCTGACCAGCCACTGAGGATTAGGGATTGTCCCTGCTTATCTCTCTCCTTCCCCTACTCTCCTGACTGGAGCTTGTCCCACCCCAGCCCCCCAATTCCTCATGCCACCTGCTGCTGAGCTTGAACCTTTTGGACCATCGAGAGAACCTTCCTGGGGACTCCCTAGCAATGCCGAGGCTCAGTGGACTCCTGAGTTACAGGTCTTCTCCATGAACACCCACCCTTGCAGTAGGTAGGGATTAGACAGAGGCCGGGCACCCCCTTGCCCAGGGAGCAGTGGGGAGGACTCAGGTGGGTTTATTGGGAGGATATATGCTAACAGGGGTCCAACACAGGAATAGTACCACCTGCCAGCGTATGAGATTCTCCGTTTAGAGGACTGGTCCACCCGAGGGTTTGCTGCAGAAGGCCCCCCAACACATGACGCAACACAGAGGTCAGACCCTTGCCCTCTGCAGTCATGAGGGCCAGCCCCATAGAGCACTCGCCAGCTGGGCTCCAGGGTGATATCTAGTCCTGTTGCTACTGAGGGCACTGCACCTGTCCAGAGCAGAAGAGGGTCCATTTTCCAGTAGCTGTGCTGGCTGTGAATTCCCATCTGGGAACAGCCTTCCCCCTAGCAGCCACCATGGGGTCTTGCACCCTGATCATCAGTAGGCTTATCCAGATTGGGGGTACTGGGGGAAGGGTATGAGGGGCTCTGCCCTGCCATGCCGCTCATTTCCAGTGCTGGCCCTCAGCTCACCATGTGGGCCTGGCTGCTGGCTGATAGGTGGTGGTTTTGTTCCACTAGATCCCTCATCTACTTCTCCTACCTTGTTGTCATGAGCCCAGTTCAGGGTCTTTGTTGGCCTTTTTTCTAGCCCCAGGATTTGTGGTGATGACTGGGTAGCAGTAGGAGGGCTTTCCTTCTGTGTTGCCGCCGCCTTTTCCAGTTGCCCTTTACCTCTGGCTTCCTCCCCACCCCAGCGTGGTCTGTCACCCTGCGTGGCCCTGAGTGTATTCACATGCCCTTTGTAGCACGAAGTTATAAAGAGCCCTGGCTGCAGCTCTGCCCTTTGCCCTCTCGCTGTCCACTCTTTTCCTCCCCACCCTCTTTTCTACAAGATAGAGTTGGCTGGTTTTCGAGCCACCCCTGTCTGATGCCACCTGTGCCATTTGGGGCTCAATAGAAGATTCTCAGTCTAAGGAGAGGCGCCTTCACCCTGTGGCTTCCCTCCACCCAGCACATTCTCTGGGCCAGGTGTTGTCTTGAGCAGCCCCGCCCTTTGGAACATGGGGAGCTGCACTCAGCAACATCTGCCCATGCGGTTTTTCCTCCCAGCCTTCCAAACCATGTGGGTGGAAGGAAACATGGCATTCCCACCCATGCGGGCACTGGCATTTCAAGCTGGACGAGGCTCTCTATCCTGGGCCCTGCTGTCCTACCAGCCCCCTGGTGCTCACAGTAGCAAGATTGTTCTCAGCACAGGAGCAGGGCCGGGCAGGGGGGTGGCTGCCTGCCACTGCTGGAGGCACCTACTGTTCCTTTCCCCTCTTCCCTCACGTGGGTCAGGAGCGGTATCCAGACACGGTAGTAGGCACGTGCAGAGGCAGCTGAGGGCTGCTTCCCGGAGACCCCACCATTCTTGCTGGGCTTAAAGCAGGCGTCCTGACCCTCCACCCTGCACGTCTGTGTACTTGCTAGACTTGGGTAGCATTTTAGCACTTCAAAGCAGGCTCAGCTGACAGTTTGGATTCTGGAGACCTACCTGTCTCGAGTTGAGGGTATTGAGACCCTAAAAGAGCCCTCAGAGCTTCAGAAAGAAGTGGCCAAAGTTAGGACTCACACAGGTCTTCGAGATCCACTCACTGATTTGTTTATTAAGTGAATCTTAACTGAGCACTTGTGTGTTCCAAGCACTGTGCTGGGCACAGGAAGTTTCAAGTTTAGGCACAGTCATGGCCTGGAGGCTCCCACCCTTGGAGCCACTGCCCAGCATTCCCTGCAGGGACCCGTGAGGTTGGGACCTGGGTGTTCTTTCCTTTCCCCAGAGTGGCCCTCAGCCCAGATCTCCCCCCCCCACCACAAATACCCAGTGTGATAGCATCAGCCCAAATCTTGATGGCTGACCCTACCCAAATATGTATGCACACCCGTGCATTCTCACAGCTCATACGCACACTCACACACGTGTGCACACACAATAGAAGATTCCCAGTGTAAAACGGCCCAGGAACGCTTTTTGGGTGGTCCTAGCGGGCAAATGAGAATGTGGTACGAGCCCCTGGGACTCAGGTGGGGCACAGGGATTAGGCTTCCCTCTCCCAGCTTACACCAAGTGGCCAAGGCTCAAGGTAGGAAGACAGTTGCTCACTAGAGCAGGCCTTGCTCTGCAACTCTGTCCCCTGACTCCTAGCCCTAGGTTCTTTTGCTGGACCTGTAATCTGTACCATGAGTGCCTCCCTCCCGCCAACCAAGGGAAGTGGAAAGGGGCAGCAGGGTTGGGGGCAGAGAGGAGCCACACTGGGGTCCTGATTCCAGACTCTGCAGAGATACCATGAGGCCTGGCTTCAGTCAGGTTCTTCCTCAAACCCAGCAGTTCTCATGTTTGGTGGTGATTGGCCCCCAGAGGATGCGTGGCAATGTCTGGAGACATTTGTGGCTGACATTTGTGGGGGGGAGAAGTTACTACTGACATATGGTGAGTAGAGGCCAGGGATACTGCACAGCAGCTTACAAAGCACAGGACAGCAGTCCCCAGCCTCCAACAGAGAATCCTACAGCCCCAGATGTCGGCAGTGCTGAGGGCAAGGAGCCTGCCCAGAATCAGTGATTTTCCCTGAGTGGTTTGGAAAAGTAAGCGATTCAAGGGGCCACTGCTCCACTTCCACACCCAAGGGCTGGGGTGGTGACATTGTCTCATGTTTGCCCATAGGCTGGGAAACCAGGGGAGGAATGGGCAGGGCTATTACATGACCTACGTCACCTTCTGTGGACGCAGGGCCCCTCCCACACTGGCACCTCCCTGGGACTATAGGTGGGGCTGGCTGGCACAGGTGGGGCAGAGGGAGCGCAGCCTCAGCCTGATGCAGAGGCAGTGCCATGGGCACAGCCTACCTCTGACACCGCTAGTGGCCAGCGAGCAAGAGGGGAGTGGCC
Organism: Cynocephalus volans; assembly: GCF_027409185.1. Classification (NCBI taxonomy): domain Eukaryota; kingdom Metazoa; phylum Chordata; class Mammalia; order Dermoptera; family Cynocephalidae; genus Cynocephalus; species Cynocephalus volans. Next base: position 207,410,776 of record NC_084461.1, read on the forward strand.
AGGAAGTGAAGTTAAGCAACAGTTTTTATTGCCTTTGGCATCGTCATCTGTATTGGTTTACTAGGGCCACCGTAACAAAGCACCACACACTGGGTGGCTTAGACAACAGGAGTTTATTTTCTCACGGTCTGGAGGCTAGAAGGCTGAGATCAGCATGTCTTCTCCCTGTGTCTTCATAAGGTTTTTCCTCTGTTCGAGTCTGTGTCCTAACTTCCTTTTATGAGAACACCAGTCATACTGCATTGGGGCCACCCTACTGACTTCCTTTTAACTCAATCATCACTTTAGGCCCTGTCTCCAAATACAGCGACATTCTGAGGTACTAGGGTCAGGGCTCCACCATATAAACTTGGGGGAGCTGGAGACAACTCAGCCCATCACATCATCATAACTAGGGTTAGAACGTGGTCTCCCAGTGGCATGGGCTCTGTCCCCTACGTTGACATCCAATGACATGTCAGCTCTCTTTTGGAGGCAAAGGCAGCAGGGCTTTACCAGTCTTTGATGGGAAGGGGGGATGTTGATGGGAAAGGGGAGACTTTGTCATAGTCTGCCTGCCGGGGGGTCCTTACCAGCAAAGCCAGAGTCTAGGAAGCACCATTACTGGCCAGAGGGATAGGGTTCCCCTTGGGCCGGTGGGAGGGAGGGTGTGTGGAGGGAGGCGGTGCTACCCAGCCCGTCGGTCCAAGGGTCAGGGGGCAGTGGCAGCCAGAGAATCCAGGTGTGGCGTGCACAGGTGAGCTGTGGGGATTGGTGGGCCTGTGCTGTAGCAGGAGTCTGGGTGACCGTGCAGTGGACTCCAACACCCACTCTACTAGCCTTTTCCTGGGCTGCCCTTGGGCTCTGTCCGTGGTGCGCCTGCCTCAGGTCAGAGCCTCGTTTTCCTTCCTTGGCTGGGTTGGGGAAGCTGCTCTTCAGTCGCAGGCAGAAGGCGTGGAGGGCGGCCTTGCCCCGCCCGCTCAGCACCAAACGTCCCATTTCCCGTTGTGTCGAGATCAGGGCTAGCTCTCGGCTGTGCTGCGTGACCCTCTAGAACTCCCAGTGACAACGAGCGAGTGGCTGAGGACCTGCCGAGGCTCTTGTGCCTCCTGTTTAATCCCATGTGGAGCCTCCTAGGGGTTTGTCCATGGGGGGCCAGCTGGCCTTCCTCTCTGAAGGGGCCGACACGCACATCCTCCCACCGGATCTCACATCCATCTGTTTCTCCTGCAGAGTGAACTGGACTTGGAAAAGGGCTTGGAGATGAGAAAATGGGTCTTGTCTGGAATCCTGGCTAGTGAGGAGACTTACCTGAGCCACCTGGAGGCGCTGCTGCTGGTGAGGAGGGTGTGGGGAGCTGAGCAGGGGGCAGCGGGGGTACCGAGGGAGACCTTTCTGCTCACACATTGTCCCAGGTCAGCCGTCGGCACCTGGGGGCAGCCCACCCTCTCTGGAGTCATTGGCACACCCATGGGAGGCTCAGAACATTCCACCTCTGTAGAAATCTGACTTCCCCAAGGAGGCAGTGGACATGAACATAAGACTCAGTTGGCAAACCAAGCTGGTTTTAAATTTTTATTTTTGATGGGATTTAAAATTAAAAGCTCATGTGTCCACGATTTTCTGCAGTCATACCATGCCCCTGACAAACAGCAAGCCCTCCCACCTGTGCCCTCTTCCAGCCCATGAAGCCTTTGAAAGCCGCTGCCACCACCTCCCAGCCAGTGCTTACCAGTCAGCAGATCGAGACCATCTTCTTCAAAGTGCCTGAGCTCTACGAGATCCACAAGGAGTTCTACGACGGGCTCCTCCCCCGAGTGCAGCAGTGGAGCCACCAGCAGCGGGTGGGTGACCTCTTCCAGAAGCTGGTGAGTGACTTGGAGCAGGTGCATAACAGCCTGCTGGGACCTGGGCATGCTGGGAGCTTGTGGGGCTGTGGGGGTGGCCGAGTGGGGGCCCCGCCTGTCCTGCGATGTGCAAGCATATCAGCCAAGGAGATACCAAGGTGATAGTAGCCAGTGAGAGTCTGGAGTGTGTCTCAGCACCTCGTATGGCAAAGGGCAGGTTTTGAGAAGGGAGAGGCCAAGGGAAGTGTGCCCACTCTAGCTCGAGATCTGTGAGTGAGGCTTCCTTCCCTCTCCTTGATGCTAGTTACATCACTGGGTCCTTTCCATCTCCACTCAGATTTACTCAAAGTTCCCAGTCTCTAGACTGGTCCAGCTGCCCCCTTGGAAGGCCCTGGAGATGAAAGTGATGCTGCTGCCCAGGTCTTGGACACTGGGCAGAGGAGATGAGGGGGTGGGGCTGGCATTGCCTGGAGGGGCAAGCACAGGCCAGAGTAGAGCAGGGGTTTGTTATACTTTATTCCATGTTTGCAGTTATCTGAATGAAAGGCCTTTGAATCACTTGGAGAATTATTTTCTTTAGAGTCAGGTGGGGATGAGAGACATGGGTTTTTGTTTGTTTGGTTTTGGTGGCTAGCAGGTACAGGGATCAAACTCTGGACCTTGGTGTTATTGGTACCACGTGCTTACCGGCCAGCCAGGAGGGGAAACTTGGACAATAAAAATCAAGGTAGTAGGGCCGGCCCATGGCTCACTTGGGAGAGCGTGGTGCTGACAACACCAAGTCAAGGGTTAAGATCCCCTTACCCAGTCATCTTTAAAAAAAAAAAAAAATCAATTTAGTGGAGAAACTGCCCTCATGTACTGAAAGAGGGCCCTGGCAAAGAAATGGTAAAAATAGGACACGTGCGGCCTTCAGCTCCCACAGACAGCTGTTTGCAGAAGCTGGAGGCATGTTTAATGCTAGAGACTTTCACAGTTGCTCCTATTACTGCAGCCTCAGCCACATCCATCTGGCTTGTCTTTTTTAGTGTCCTCACCTCTGTGTTTTCATGTGTGTCTGTTCCCTGATGAGGTTGAACACTTGGCATGTCCAAATACTCCAGCCATTCTCTCACAGGACATGCTTCTGCCCGCTGTGTTCAGTTGTGGCAGCTGATGTGCTGTGAATGCTCCTGTAACAGCCCATGGTATCTTGGCTTGTATTGGTGGCAGATACTGTCACTGGTCTAATGTTTCCCACTGTTACTTTGTATTGTCCAAAAATTTAACTTTCCAACTAGCCAAAGTTGTTGAACTTTTAGATAATATCCTCAGTCCTTAGTAAATATCCTCTACATTTGGGGTAAATATTCTATTTTGTTTTCAGCTACGGTTTTTGTGGCTTTTTATGTGTTGAGTTTTTTTCTTTCTCTTAATCTGTATGAATTGCTGCATTGGTTTCACATATGACTTTGTAGTTGCCTCCAAAGTATTCATTACAGAATGCTTCCTTTCCTGCTGCTTGTTGATATCTGTTTTCTCATATAGTAAACATCTATTTCTGGGGAAAAAAGAGAGAGAGAGAGAGACTTTCACGGTGACACCTGTGCCTTACAGGAATCAGGACTCATCCTTGTGGGCAGGCTGGAGAAATGCAGAGGGGGTAGGACCTCCACGCAAGCGTGGGCACCAAGGGACAGCTTAAGCAGAGAGGAGGTGTGGTTCCCATGCAGCTGGACTCAGCTCTGATGGGGGCGGAAGGTGCATCCTCAGGGGGTGCAGCGTCTCACCTGAGCTGAGGCAGCCCCGTAAGGCAGGTAGTGGCTTCACTTCTGTACAGCGAGGAGGCTGAGAATGGATAGGTCACTTGCCTGGACTTTGACCATTGGTTTGTCTTTCTCCAGTAAGGGTACATTTCCCCTGCTTTCGGGAGCCATAAAACTGAAGGACGAGTGGTGCTAGATGGCAGAATAAGGGTTTCTAAAAAGTCTCAGTTGGCCAAAACTGACCAAGAATCTGTTTGGCCAGGGTGGCTGTAGGATCTCCGTTCAGGTCTCCTATCTCAAAATGGGAGAGGCCCACCAGGAAGGCAGGTCAGGGGACCTCTCTGGTCCTTCGCTGACCCCAGGGGCCATGGGGAGCCAAGAATGCTGCTATACAAAGTCACCGAGATCAGCAAAATCTAGTGTTCAGTTGAAGGGGGCGATAGGCCAGTCATTCCTGACATTGGCCAGGCCACACCCAGTACAGTCAGTGCACGCTTCACTGAGACAAGAATAAGGAAGAACTTGTCCAGAAGGAAGCAGCAGTGAAGGGACCTGGGGATGAAGTTGTAAACTCCAAGGCAGGGTCTGCCAGGTTGCTTTTAGTCAGAACCTGTGACGTTCTGTGATGTAGGAAAAGACCCTTTGCAGGTCTAAAGTGGGGAGCCAGGAGGAGATTGCAGGAGGCAGGTCTGCATATAACATTGTGGCAACTATCAGATCTGCCCAGCAAATAGGCTACCCAGCAAATAGGCCCCTGTCCTGGAAGAATCACTAGAAGGCAGGCACCGGGCCGACCTGTGTGGCTGGGGTTCCATCTCTGAGGACCCCAATCCTGATTCCAGGATTGCCTGGGCCTCCTGTGCATATCCTCTTTCTCCAGAGCATTCTCCTTCCCATGGGAAGCAAGTCCTCCAGGGCTAGGAATGGCCTAAGGCTGGCCCCCTGTAAGTGTGAAGAGCACAAGGTTCCTTAAAAGCCCAGTCCCAAGCCCCAACCCTCCTGGGCCACAGACACATTAGACTCCAGGCCAGAGCTAAGGCATGAGGAGCAGAGGAGACACTTGTTCAGATTCTTGGCTCCGGGGGCTCTTTTCCCCATGGCTGTATTTTGATGCAGGTGTTCTCCATCTTGGAAGCCCCTCATTTCTCCCTATGTGATGTGTCTGCAGTTTTAAACCTAGTGGACTGACAGCCTGCAGCCCCCTGAGAAACAGAGAATCATGTTGGAAAAAAATAACCACAACCAGCACTCCCCTGAATAACATTCTGAAATCACTCAGAAACTTTTTAAAAACGTTAATAGTCTGATGAACGCTGAAGCTAAAGTTTGGAAAGTTCCCTCTGGTTTCCCTGGTGTCCTTGAGCTACCTTCATTCGTCAAATGCTGCAGCAGGAAGGCTGGGGACAGAGGCTGGGGCTACAGTGGAAAGTCATTCCCCAGTAAACATGTGCCTCAAAAGTATTCACATGTGTTCAACTGGACTGAGTGCTGGGGACTCCCCAAGGATAGGTGGACTCAGTGCCTGCCCTCATCCCTTTGAGACCAACTCAGCAGGCTTGGCCAGCATCGCCCCCTCAGGCTCTTAGGGCCTGGGAGTCTTAGGACCAAATGAGCTTGCGATGTCCTGCCCCAGCATCAGTGCCCCTTCCCAAGCCCAGGGACTCATGAGCAGCATCAGATGGCTGAGAGCCTGACCCAAACCCTGCCTTTCCCGTCCCTTCCTGTAGGGCCACATGGGCTAACTTCCACTACTTAGGCTTTTGTTTCTGCCTGAAATTTTATGAGTTCATTTTTTTGTTTGTTTTTCTAATCATTTCAAAACTATAAGAGTTGCAAGAATAGTACAAAGAACTCTCATGTAACCTTAACCCAGATGCACTGATTGTAAAATTTTGCCACATTTGCTTTATTTCTTTTCTTTCTCTTTTATACATGCACACACGCCCATACACACACACACATTTTTTTCTCCTGAAGTTTGTAAGTTGCAGACATTTGCCCTTTCACCCCTAAATACTTCATTATGTATTTGCTAAGAACAAGGACATTGTCTTCCATAACCCTGAGTACAATTTGTCAAATTTAGGAAATTTCACATTGTGTGATACTATTTAATATGCAGTCCACATGCAAATTCCTCCCAAGTTAGCCATCATGTTCTTTACAGCCGTTTTTGTTCTCTGATTCAGGATCCAACCCAAGGTCACATTACATGCGTGGTTGTCACATCTCTTTAGTCTCCTCCAATCCATGCCAGTTCCTTGGATTTTGCTTGTATTCTGTGACCTTGACATTTTTTGTAGGGGACAAGCCCATTCAGGTTTCCCTGTTTCCTCAGGAATAGATTCAGGTTCTACATTTCTGGCAATACCACAGCAGTGAGGCTGTGTCCTCAGTGCATCGTTATCAGGAGACGCAGGATCTCCGTTTGTGCTGTTAGTGTAGCTCGGTTTCTCATTAACTAAAATTGTGGAAATGAATTGGTTGGAGTTTCTCATGAGGCACCCGGAGGATGTGAGCTCTTGGGCAGGAGGGAGGAGGAGGACATAATGAGAGGATCCTCCTCCCAAAACCTCTGGGCTCTGTTCAACCATCACGTCTTCCAAGAGGCTGTTCTGATCCAGACCACATCCTCTAAAGCAGCCCCATCACTCTTGATTCCTGCCCTGCTTGTAACCATCTGCCGTTACATTGTGTGTGTGTGTTCCCTTATTTATTTATCATGTGTTCTCCTGTTAGAACACCTGCTGTAGAGGCCAGCGCTGTGTCTGAATTATTCATGGCTGTGGGGACAGGGTCTAAAGCAGGATTTTAGTTTTGGTGGAAGACGCTCAGGGACTGGCGGAAGAGGGAAGGAGCAAGCTCTGAGACTCCTCATTGCACTGATGAGGGCAAACCTTCAGTTTGAGGATGCAGCGACTTATCAGAGGTGGTCAGTGAGGCAGGGGCCGAGCAGGGTGTCCTCTGGCTGGTGCTCTTTCTTCGTACCCCCCAAGGCCTTTCATGCAGCCCCCACAGGGAGTGGGGCTAGAAGACCACACAGTACCAAAGGTGCATGGTTTAGCCAGCATCTGGGATGTAGGAATATAAAATTCAATATAAATGCAAATTCATATGGAAATAAAATTCAGGTTCAACACAGAACAAATACCAGGAGCAGTGAATGCCTCAGGCTTCTGGCTCCCAGGCGGCTGTGGTGGGAGGCTCTGGCTCTGGCCCTGACCCTGGCCAGAGGGTCTCCTGGGTCTGTCCTTATCCTCCCCAGGCTTGGGTTTGCTAGTCTCAGGTGAGGACTGGTTTCCTCCTCACTGCCTGTAAAGATGATGTGGGGCCCAGAGATGGTGGTGGCTGCCCACACACTCCCACATGGAAGGTGTCATTCAGTTGTATGTCTACACAGGGGTTAAGTGAGTAGACCCTCTATTAATGCCTTTGGTTTAATAAGGGAGGGGCAAATCTCTCCTTATAGCTGGTAGGTCTCCCACCTACCAGGTGTGCAGTGTAACACCTGGGCAGCCAGAGCCCCTCTTTCCCACAGGCAGCCAGACTGTGTGTTCCTTATGTGTCTGAAGGGATTGGATATGAGTGGAGTACTATAGCCACCATAGGCTCAGGGGCTGACCTCCATGATCAGGGTGGTCTCCTGCAGCCAGAACGAGAAGGTGTCACTGAGCCCCACCTGTGTAAAGACGCTTGTCTGGATTCACTGACAACCTTGAACTTTGTGGCACCGTTTAAACAAGTGGGGTGGGAGGAATAAGCAGCTCTGGAAGGAAGCCATTACCTGCCTGGGGCCGTGAGTCACTTCTCAACCTGTCATTTGGGGAAAGGGAGGTGTGCTCCATGTGTGGGGAGGGGAAGCAGGTGGGAGGCACGATATAGAAGGGTTGAGGTTTCTGCAGCCTGGGTACTGTCTGCTGTACCTGGGGTTTCTCCAGAGCTGTGCACAGGAGCCCATTCCTCAGAAAAATGGGGAGCAACAGCACCTGTCCTGCACCTGTTCTGCACCTGTCCCACATTCTCTTCCTTCCTCCTGCAGGCCAGCCAGCTGGGTGTGTACCGAGCCTTTGTGGACAACTATGGAGTTGCCATGGAAACGGCTGAGAAGTGCTGTCAGGCCAATGCTCAGTTTGCAGAAATCTCTGAGGTAAAGCTGTTCAGACAGGTGCATCACTGACTCCCACTCGCACCTTTCCACATCCTGTGATGGGCTGTGGGCTGCTTGTTGGTAGAACCTGACCCAGGAGAGCAAAGTGCACTGAATCGAAGTCAGGTGGTGAAGCCCAGCTCTGCTTCCAGACTCTGCTGCGCTTGCTCTGTCAGCCCCATGCCAAGGATGCTGTTGTGACTAGATAGAAGGAGCAGCCCTGGGAGCATCCTGCCTCTCCCAGGGCCAAGCTCTCTTGCACTGTCTGCAGTGAGGAGTGTCCATAGTCCTGCCCGTGCTAACAGTGCTCAGGATACAGCCTCAATGGCCTCTCAGCATAGGAGTCCTGAGGCTGACTTTGCACTTTATTGCTGGAAACTAGGCGGGAGACGTCCTGCTGTTTTCCTTTTGTAGTCTGCCAGTGACCATGTGAGCTGGGAACGTTGAAGAGCTAGCACAAGGGAGCAACAGCTTGTGTCACCTGAACTCTCTAGACCCACGTGGCGAGGAAAGCTGTGGGGTGGAGCTGTATTGCCCCAGGTCTGAGGGTTACTGGCTCCCAGCCCAGGAGGACTGAAACCTCCAAGCATGGAGTATTAGCACAAGAGGCCAGAGAGCCCCTCTGATACAGACAAGATGAATGGACCATCCAGGGGGCTCATGGTCACTCCAGGACCAGAGCCAGCAGCACTCCTGGGTCTCCATTCCTCCAAACAGGGGATCTCCCTGCTATTCCCCATCTTATCTCTGCCCAAAGGCAGTTGTGTGGCATTTTCCTTTTTTGGAGCCTGTAGTCGCTCTGACCTTTTGATGACTCTGACTCCCCACAGCTCTGACTTCTGACTTGCCTTTTCCCCACCAAAGGAGGTTTCTGGGTGGAAAGACCTCCCTTAGAAAAATAAATGGAAACCAGAAATGTGGAGCAAGTCCTCTGTCTCTCTTGCTAGGAGACAGCCCTTGACTGTCACATCTGGGTTTTGTTCTGGAGGCTTTATGCCATTTTATCCTTTATCACAGGGGGCGGGGCATTGTGGGCCCCAGCTCTGAGTATCTCCATGGTGATAGCATGGGCTGTGATGTTACTCCAGAGCCCATGAGGCACCTCGCTCCCTGCCTGGTGCTGCTGGTAACAGGATCTGCATGCATCCAGGGCTCCAGGCTTCCCTCCCCACCTGCCATATTTCCCCTAGAACATTCAATCTGTTCTTCTCTTTCCCTTTTTTATTAAATCAGCAACCCCCCACACCCCTAACAGCTGGAATGTTGGCACAGAATTCCAAGTGATCTTGACAAATGAGAGACCTCATCCTTTAAGAGCAGGCTACAGTGAATTGGCCAAGTTCAAGTTCACCTGGACAGGGGAAGGTGGAAACAGTGATGGGATGCCACCTGGGGAATCATGTGGTCCCACAGATAGCACATGGGTGGGAATCTGAGCCAGTGCTGGGATGCAGGGAGTGGGGTGGCTGCCCTGGAAGCCAGCCCTCTGTGAAGCTTGTGGCACTTTTACCACTGGGGAGACCTCCACACTTGCTCTCCATCCATGTTTCAAAAAAGACCCAGAGAAATGGAAGCCACCCAAAGTCAGCAAAATCAAGCCAGGGAAGAGGAAGCAGCAGTCTGTGTGGAGGTGGGGGGCTGTGTTTTGGGGGGCCAGTGTTCGGGCATGGGGCTTGTAGATCACCCTCAAAGACAGGAAGGATGGAGTAGTGGACCTTCATCTTCTCCTGGGACCAGTCCTGAGACATGTGCGGGGCAGTATCTTGTTAGACCTGCGTTGCGCAGGCTGGGTTCTGTGGACCACTAGCTTCTCAGATGATAAATGATGAAGTTACGTGAAAGGGGCTTCCAGAGTCAAGTAAGTTTGGGAAATGTGGGTAAAACCAAACCCATAAGAGTCCTCAAGGCAAGACTGGAGTGCATGTTCAGGGACATGTGGAACACGGGCACCTTGCAGGCTGGCGAGAGCATAGCACTTGGGCTTTGCAGTCTCTGTTTAGCTCCCGCACTCCCTCAAAACTGCTGAGTCAGGTGTATGAAGGAACAGTCACCACGAGGGAAGTTAAACTCTCGGGAAAGGTACCGAAGTGCGTGGCGAGGTTCAGCCCCAAAGAGCTGGCAAACACTGTCTCTTGGTCTTAAGAAGTTTCCTGCAGCACAAAAGGTTGAGAGATCGATTACGGAGCCCCTTCGCCTCTCAACTATTTATGCTTTGTTCAGAAGCCTAGTACTAGCTGCTTCCTAAAGGTAAATGGAGGTCTTTCATCATTGTTTCTCTTTGTACCTTGGATCAAATCAGTAATGGCTTCTACACAGCTGTGTTGAAACTTGACCTATCCACTAAAAAGCCCTGCTGTCACCCTGGGAATCTTAGTGCTTCATTTTTTAGCAAGTACATTTCCAAGTCAGAACAGTGTGGGTGCAGATGGCATCTGGTGTCGGTCTTGGTGGCAGCCCACCCTGGCTGTCTCCAAAGGTAAGGGCTCTTCTGAACCACCAGCCCCTGTGTACTGTCAGATTGCTCCACAAAAGCAGTGACGTGCATTCAGGAATGCCTCCATTTGTAGGATTCTCTGTGTCACAGGCTCTTAACCAGGAGCAATGCCTGGAGACGTTTTTGGTTGTCATACTGGAGGAGGTCGGGGGTGCTGCTGCACCTATAGGTGCAGGGCAGGAGTGCTGCTCAGCATCCTACAGTAAACAGGACAAGGGGCTTGGAACAGAGTTTTCAGTGCAAAATGTCCATAGTGCCAAGATCAAGAAACCCTGTCCTAAGTGAACTGCTGCATCCAGGGCTTCCTGCTTACTCAGCTTGCCTGTGGGTCCCTACTCACCCTGTGATTTCACTCAGCAGCTCAGAATACATCAGGGTTCTTTGAGAGCAGCTGAGCTTTCTGCTAAAGGTTCCTGACTGTGGAACTTTCTGCCACATCAAAGCCGCCTCAGTCGTCCCGTGTGAACGTGTGCTTTTCTATCCACAGAACCTGAGAGCTAGAAGCAACAAGGACTCCAAGGATCCAACGACCAAGAACTCTTTGGAAAGTGAGTCTTTGTGCTGAGGTGTCTTTGTGCCCTTGTGGGAGTGGCCACTGCCAGCAGAGGGGGCGTTGCTGGAAAAGCAGACCCAGTGTCCAGTTGGGTCACCCCCTGGTGCCTTCCCTGTTCTGGACTTCAAAGAGTGAGAGTAGGGACAAGGGAAGGGCAGTCCTGGGTGTGCTGGGGCGGGAAGGAAACAGTCAGGACCAGTTGGCCACCAAAAGTAGCAGCCAGGCACTGCTGGGCATTTAAAATGTCATCATGTCCTCAATGGCCCTATAGGGGGATTATTGTTTTCCCCTCTTTCAGATGACAAAATGGGTGTAGAACATAAAGTAACCTGTGTAGAGTACAGGTGCTAAGTGGCCAGGCAGGGGTTGAATCCAGAGCTGTCAGACTCCCAAGGCGGCATGTTTAACCTCCTCAGTCTGATCAAAAAGTGGTATCAGGAATGACAAGTCACTTCTTACTTTTGATTGTTAGGATTGTGTAAATAGTCACACTCACAGAGAACAGCAGACGTGGCTGCAGTCCCCAGAGCTTCCCCATGTTCTGAGCCTCGGTTTCCCAATCTGTAAAATAGGGATAGCAATGCTTGCCCATGCTGGTTGTCAGAGTCACGTGAGGAAATGTGCCTGACATGATGGAAGGTTCTCATCCCAGAATACCTGTCAAACCGAGAGCTGTGTCACCAAGGATTGGTTCCTGTCCTCAGAATCAGGCCTCCACGATGTCCAGGGATCAGCATTGAGAGCAGTATGCTGGTCTGCTGCCAGGGTACTGTCTGGGCTGGAGAGCAGGTCTCCGCCCAGGGTTGGGGCCCTTGCCTGCCGTCCTCACTGGGGTGCTGGCTGGCTCCCTGACCCCATGCAGGCTCGGGTCTGACCAGGAGCTCTAAACTCTGCATTTAATGTTCTGGACTTGAAGCTCACAGCTTTCTGGGCAAGTGGACTGTTGACCCTTGTCACTTTGCAGAGGGGAGGTGGGGCTTGTGGAGGTTTGGGCTGTCCCTGGACCTCATGGCGCTTTCCCTGTGTGTGGCCATCTTTCACCCTGCCTGTCTCTTCACAGCCCTGCTCTACAAGCCTGTTGACCGGGTGACAAGAAGCACACTGGTCCTTCATGTGAGTCACGGTGCCCCCACAGCATCCCTAGGACATAGTGTCTATGTCCCTCAGGCCTAGCCAGGGCCTTCTCACCTGGGGTCCTTGGTTTCTCCTGTCCTGGAGCTGACACTGATGTGTGTCTCTTTTGCCCCTACACCCACCCCACACCCTTTCTCTGCCACACAACTTTACTGAGGATGCAGAAATGAGGCGCTTCTGCTGTCCAGGGCCTCAGCGTGGCATGCAGGGGGAATGTCAGCAAGCTTTCCAGGTGTCCCCAGCTGTTCCAGTCGGGACAGGTGCAGGCATGGCTGGGCACCAGGGAGGAAGCCTCCCGTCCCACGAGGGCAGGGGCTTGCAGATGGGAAGCTTCACGGTGGCTGCAAGGTGTGAGCCACGCTCCAAGGTGGCCAGGGTAGAAGTGCAGATGGTAGGTCAGACCACCGCCTCCCCGCCTGGCGGGAGGGAGCAGCAGGGAGACATGCCTCAGTGGGGAGTCACTGAAGGGGTCTTGTTAATACTGAGAAACAAAACTAGCCCCTGGTCCTACTGCCCAGGAGACCTTATTAATATATACTTACAACAACTTGTACATGCATAGTTTTAAAAATTTACAACCAATCCACACAAGTCTGTGAGGCTTCCATTTTCTTTCCCACTGCCTCCCCACGAAAGAGCCCACCACCAGAAGGATATATTGTGCACTTGCCAACATAGGCGAGCATATTTTTTAATTATGCAGAAGGTGTCACACTGTATGTATTTATTCCACACTTTTGCTTTTTTTCATTTAATAATATCGTGGAGATTATCCCATGTCAGCCCACATAGCTCTGCCTCACTCTTTTTTCAGCTGCATAGTATTCCATCAAGTGGATGTTTTGTTGTTTCTTTTTCTTTTTGTTTTCTTTTGTTTTGACGGCTGGCTGGCATGGGGATGAACCCTTGACCTTGGTATTATCAGCACCATCCTCTAACCTAGCAAGCTAACTGGCCAGTCGTTTTTTCATTTCTTACCATGGTCTGATTAAGAGTTTTTGGATGGGGGAAATGAGAAGAGATTCTGGAGGGGTGGCCCGTAGGACTCATGGAGACCCTTCTGTCTGCCCCCGGCTGTGATGTGCAAAGGCAGCATTAGGGCAAGAGAAGCCAGGGCTGCCAGGAGTGGGGGCTGGCCTGTCGCCACCAACCCATGTGCCTGCCCCGTGCTTGCTCACTTCTCCAGCTTCTCTTTGCAGATAGAATTTGGGATCTAAGGGGATTTTGTTTCTCTGAAACAGGGAGCCGTTGACCTTGAACATGAGTGACTTGCTTTCCTAGTGGAGAAGGAGTCAGTATTCCCATCTGGATTCAGAAGAAGCTTATCTCTTATCTAAAGGAGGAGGAGCCAGGAGGCCCAGGGCTGTCTTCTGACCTTGTACAGATCAGCAGTTTTGGACTGGGACTGATTCTTTGTCTTAGGGGACATGTAGCAATGGCCCGAAACATTTTTGGTTGTCACAGCTGGCTGAGGGGGTCCTCCTGGCATCTAGAGGTGCTAAATGTCCTACAATGTGCAGGACGGCACCTCCCCCAACAAAGAATTATCCTGCCCCAAATGTCAACAGTGCTGAGGTTGAGAAACCCTGCCCTAGACCCCTGTAGCAGGAGCCCCTCTTGGCAGTGTGCAAATGGCATGGGTTTCTGGGAGCACCATTTAGGACCAACTTCCAGGATGGTACTCACACAGTGCTGTCCACAAAGCCCAGGCCCCGAGCCTAGGTCTGTCATGAGAGGTGTAGGTGACACTTGTGGGTAACAAACAGTGTGTGTGTGTGCAGGTTGCACAGACAGCCGCTCTCTGTCTCACTCGGGTCTTTCCACCCTGGGACAGGACTTGCTGAAGCACACTCCCCCCAACCACCCCGACCACTCCCTGCTTCAGGACGCCCTCCGCATCTCACAGAACTTCCTGTCCAGCATCAATGAGGAGATCACACCCCGCCGGCAGTCCATGACGGTGAAGAAGGGAGAGGTGAGCGTGGCCAGAGTGGGCTGGGTTGACCCCACCAGCAGTCCATAATGGTGAAGAAGGGAGAGGTGGGCGTGGCCAGGGTGGTCTGGGTTGGCCCTGACGCCGGCAGTCCATGATGGTAAAGAAGGGAGAAGTGAGCATGGCCAGGGTGTTCTGGGTTGGCCCTGCCTGCCTGAGCCGGGGAACGCAAGGCACCCTTGGTCTGAGATCCAGAGCCCCTCTCTGGTCTTCAGCAGACTGTCCCTGCACAGCTCAGCCTAACACAGGAACGAGTCGCCTTTTGGGATCAGTGACCTTGGCAGGGTAAAACCCAGTCCTGCTAGCGGGGCATAGGGTTGAAGTTGTAGGAGTGACCCACATACCCCCACGCCCCCCAGACAGCATCCATCCTGTGCCTCACTTAGCCACCTCCTTTTTTTCTGTCATGGTGGGTTATGTCCAGGGCATCCCAGTTTTTCTCCACACTCTTGGCCAGCTTGGAGTCCCCAGCCGAAGAGACTGGTAAGAAGGGGGCAGCATTTTGTCTGCCTGGAATCCACCTATTTTCTCCTGAGTATTCTTTCATTAAACAACAGTTAACCCCGGATTAAAAGATTTGAAAGGGGGGTCCGCGGTTTGTACTTGAGACATGGGAAAGGCTGAAGAAAATTCTCCCTCTCCCTCCCTCACTGGCAGACACTTGCAGTCATTCTCTTCTTACATGTCATCGAGAAGCATGCAGTGGCCTGCACCCCTGGCACATCCTGGGAAGGCTCCAGTGAGCTGCTAGGCAGGTGCTTTCCCAGCTGAGCAGTACCTAGTGAGGACAGCCAAAGCGCACAAGCTGGGAGTTGGTATCCAGTGTGGGCATCCTGTGTCGAAGTGGTGCTAAGGCAAGGGGAGCTGACCCATAGCCTCTGGGGTCTCAGGCAGAGACAGGTCACAGGCTGGGCATGGACCTGACTGTGGTTGCCTCTGAGAACCACTTTCTCCCCTTCCTTCTGGCTTATATACCAGGTGCTCAACCTGAGTGCCGGGGGCCCCCAGGGCCACCCTGCCCAGCACACAGGTTTCTTTTCTTCCTCCTATCCTGGGATGACAGACAGGCCCCTCTCAGCCCTGGCCTCTGCACACCTCTTTGGGAAGTGGTACCCTAAAGTGTCCAGAGTCTAATCAGGTATGACCCTGAGCGAGGGGCTCTGTCAAGTTTCTTCTGGTGGGCCTGGCCCAGGAAGGGCCATGGAGGGGGAGGGAGCTGTCCCCTGCGCTCCACTCTCCAGGCTCATCCAGGCTGTGCAGCCAGGCAGACTCAGCATCCGATCCCAGCACCTTGAGGACTAACCTGCTGGGCAGCCTGGAGCTTGCTGCTTCTCCTCCCTCGGCCCATTCCTTATCTTTTGAGCAGGGTGGGAACACAGCCCCACCTCATTGGGTAGGTACCTAGGCATTTGAAGGGACCCAATATATGGAAAGAACCCCACATGGCGGTAGTCCTGGCTGTCTGTGTCAGCTTCTCAGCAGTCTCTGAGCTCACCAAAAGCAGAAGTGCATCCCTTGCACCTCCCGGAGGAAGGCATCAGGCAGGGCAGGAGCTCCCCACATTTTTGTCAAATGGCCAGGACCCGGGGGTGGTGAGGATCAGATCTTGTTTCCTGGAGCAACAGCTAGGCCCTGATTCTTTCTCCTTGCTGAAGGCCACCAAAGGAGAGCAAAGTCGGTGGCCTCCGTGTGGGCAATCGTCACAGATCTAGCTGGATGTCAGATCTGCTTTTACTAAGACTCCATGCATCGGTTGCGTTCCTGCCGGGCTCGCTCTTCCTCCTGGGATGCCTGCTCTTTCTCCTCTGCCACCTCCTCTTTCATGAGAGCTCTGCCCTCCTGGGAAGACAGTGTGGGAGTCCTTTTTCCCTTGGCCTTTCATGTGGCGCTGAGTCTGCTCCTGGCGTCTCCAGCTGCCATGTAGGATCTTTGGAGAGAAAAGCTTTCTTACAGGCCGAGCCCGTGGCGCATTCGGGAGAGTGCGGCACTGGGAGCACGGCGATGCTCCCACCGCGGGTTCGGATCCTATATAGGAATGGCCAGTGCACTCACGAAAAAGACAAAAAAAAAAAAAAAGAAAGAAAAGAAAAGCTTTCTTACTGTTCAAGTCATTGGAATCAGCTGCTGTAGGGGATTGAGGACAATCAGACATTGCCTGGGAGTTGGTGGCCAGGCTCTCATTCTTACATCTGTCCTTATGAGCCTCCTGTGCTGACCTACAGCCAGGGTCTTGGGGTGACCACTCCAGGTGACCTCGTGCACTTCATGAGGACAGGGGCCTTTACCTGTGCCCTTACCAGCATTTGCTCACTGAAGAGAGATCACTTGGGTACCTCAACCGCAAAAGGAGGAGGAGGAGGACTGACGACCTCAGAAAGGTCACAAGTCTGATCCACATCCTTTCATTCAGAGCTTTTCATTGGTGCCTGTTAAGGGAGGTGGCTCAGTGGTTGCTGTATTGGTCCGTTTCCATTGCTCATGACAAAATACTTGGAACTGGGTACTTTGTAAGAAAACAAAATTTATTGCTTATGGTTTTGGAGGCTGGGAAGTCCAAAGTCCAGGGAATACGGATGGTGAGGGCCTTCTTTGGTGGTGGCCCCACAGAAATCCATGGTAGAAAATGGCGGAGCAGAGAGAGAGAGCTCCTCATGCCCTCTCCTTTTAAAGCCTTTAGAACCACTATTCTAAGAAGGGATCAGTCCATTCACCTGGGTGCAGTCCCCACAATCTAATCACCTCTCCAAGGCCTCACCTTTCAACTACCACATTAGGATTTCCCATCCTCTTAACACTGTCACAGTGGGGACTAAGCCAACTATACATTAAACTTTTGAGGGGACACAATTCAATAGTGACTAAGCCAGGATGACAGACAGATGCCCCCCCTCATGCCCCTAACCCCCAGCCATTCCGGGGCAGACATTCCTTTTTTTTTTTTTTTCTCGTGACCGGCGCTCAGCCAGGGAGTGCACCGGTCATTCTTATATAGGATCCGAACCCGCGGCGGGAGCGTCGCCGCGCTGCTAGCGCAGCATGCTACCGAGTGCGCCACGGGCTCAGCCCCCGGGGCAGACATTCCTAATCGAAGCCTGGGTATCCTCCTCAGTATCCTTCCAGGCTGCCCGACTAGTTTGCAATCCCTGATGCAGTAGAACAGAGGCCAAACAGGTGATCCCCCGACCTGGGTTTTGTCCTCCCTCACCACTTACCATGGTATTGATTTGGGGATACCCTTTTGCTTCCCTGAGCGCCCATTCTCCCTGAGGGCAGTGACTCAGGGCCACAGCTCCTCCCCTGAGTGGTTGTGAGCCTGAACGGGTTTCACGACCTGTCTGGGGCTGTATGAAAGCAAGGGGGAATGACTTCCCTGCATGGGCGCCATCTGTGCTAGAGGTGGCAAGAGAGCCCTCAATGTCGCCAGCCAGGAAAGAATCCACAGGCCGCCAAGGGGTGGAGCTGCAGGACGCTTCCTCTTAGAGTTTGCAGCTGGAGAAGTCATGAGCTTTGGAAATACCTATTTTTTTCCCCTGTGCACATCTCTCAATTTGGTATGTGACATGGAGTATCAAGTTCCCAAAGGGGGAACTGTGCCTTCGAGTTCCCATGACAACTCTGTGGGGTTAGAGATGTTCTCTTTGTTACAGGTGAGGAAACTGTGGCTCAGAGAGGTTGAGTGGCTTGCCCACAGTCACACAGCTACTAAGTAGCTAAGTCAGGATGTGAGGCCAGGTGTCTTCTGGCCACCTGTGTGCACCCCAGGTGTGTTATAGTTTGGTTCTCTGTACCTCTCGTGAACAGACAGGACTTGTCCACCCCTCATCTTGTCCCTGCACTAACCAGAGGTAGGAGTCTCGAGGAGGGGGATGTGCCCGTTTCAGCTCAGCACACTACCTGAGTCTTAGGCACTGGGGGGAGCCCTGTCTCCTACTTCTGCTGGGACTATGTCAAGGGGAACATGGGCTCCGTTTCTAGCTTCCCTGGCAGTTTGATAGCAACAGGAAAAGTGCCTCAGTCAGCCTGGGCATTTGGAGGTACTCCCACAGTCACTGCTGGGCCTCCTTGGAGGTGGCCCGTCGCCTCCTGCTCAGCCTGGGTAAGTCAAGGTCATCGTGGAGAGGTGCAGGTGTGAGCCCTGCACAGGGCCAACAGCCTAAGCCCCCGACCCCCACTGTGGCTCCTATAATCTCATTACCCTTTCAACCAAGTCCCTGGTTTCAGGGCTGTGCTCTTTGCAGAGAGTGTCTTTGGGCAGCATTACAGGTGGCTCCCTGACACTGAATGCTGGCCCTGGCACATCAGGGACTGTGAACAGTGGGCACTGCCCAGGAGCACACTTTCCTCATCCTCCCCAGAAACATCAGAATCAAAGGATCTTGCAGGCATGTTTTCCTTCCAGGCCCATGTCCCGTGGGTTGGTGGGTGGGTGCTTACTTATTCAGCTGAATTACCCGCACAGTTAGGTAACCAGGTCCCCAGCACTGGGTAACTTCCCCCACCTGGTTGCCTGTCTGTCTCTTCCAGCTTTGCACTGGAAACATATGGGATGATCCAGTCTGGATGCCTTGTTTTCTAACAGCCAGCCAGGCATTGGCCTCCAATACCTGTTCTCTGCCTAGGATCCCAGAGACCCCTCGTGAAGGTAGATGTGAAGGAAGAACATGGCCAGGTTGTCTGAACAGGAGCTGCAGGGAGGCCTGGGGGAAAGATCACTGGTGCCAGGCAGAGGCTGAGAGGTGGTGAGGCTTGGGCAGAGGAGAGAAGAGGCCTTTGGATTGATGATTAAAGATTGTTGGAGAACATTGAAGAGGCCAGACCCTGTTAGCAAAGTCTGCATGGGGTGCTATGGAGAGGGAGGTGCTCAGCGGGGGGGTGAAGGCAGGGGACAGGTGGGATCCCTGGCTCTGCCAGACACAGGATGGCAGCTGCTTCTCATCTCTGAGCTCGCAGGATGCGAGTGGGTCTAGACGGTGTGCAGTACACAGCTTCAAAGGCAGGAGACCTGGGGGCCATTAGCTCTGCCTACAAGTCCCCTGTAAGAAGCTGAAGGAACCCTCAGCAGATCCTGCCAGCCAGAAAGTGAAAGACTGAAGCTGCACGGGCAGGGCACATGCCCCGTCAGCTCGGGGCCTTTCTTGGCTCTTCATAAATACTTGCACATGGAGCTTGGGTTCTCAGCTTATATGGGCCCAGGTTCTAGTTCTTTCTAGAAACGTGGGCACGTTGCTCAACTCTCTCAGCCTTTCCTTCTCCATGAAGCGGCAGAGCTGGAACTTGCTTCATGGGATGGTTCTACGGAGTGAGAGATGTTTTGGGTAATTCTCTCTCCGCACAGAGCCTGGCACCTAGAAAGTGCTCAACGAACTCAGCTGCCACCACCCTTACTATAACAATACATCAGCATCAGGCTTCCCAGGCTCCCTCCCCCTCCACCCAGCAGCTTCCTGTCCCTTCTGAGCCATCCGCAGTGATGGGTTGTCTTGCGATAGGTCCCTTCAGGGCATAGGAAACCTTCTGGGCCAGAATTGGCCAGGAGGGGCTTTCCTAGGGACCAGGGAGTGGAGGTTTGCTCTGCAGAAAGGCCAATTAGCCGAGTGCCAGGGAGCTAGAGAACAGATGAGAGGGAGGGAAGGGTAGGCAGGGCCCTATGCCTCATACTCGGCTGAGGTGCGCATCGGCCTGGCTGGGGACCCTCACTGTTCCCAGCCCACCCGCTCAACCTCTGGGGAGTCACTGCACAGCCAAGGCCACAGATGGGCAGTATCGGCCAGGCCACCGGCATTCAGCCAGCTTTCAGTGCAGGCCTTGTTCTGGGGGCACGGTGGTGGGGGCTGGGGCTGCTGGCAGCCTCCAGGGCCAAAACAGGCTGAATTCAGCCCATGCTTGAAACAAAGCCAGGGCCCACTCTTGGCAAACAGTTGATGCCTCCACCTTGCTCCTCACCTAAGCACCTTCTCTCACTGGAGGCTGGAAATCAAGGGTCATGGTGCCAGCACGGTCAGGTTCTGGTTTACAGATGGCCACCTTCTCACTGTGTCCTCACTTGGCCTTTTGTCTGTGTGTGTACTTGGAGAAAAAAAAAATCTCTCTCTTCCTCTTCTTATGGGGACACTATCCCATCATCGAGGGTCCCACCCTCACTTCATCTCAACTTAATTATGTCCCAAAGGCTCCACCTACAATACCATCATACTAGTAATTAGGGCTTCGACATATAAATTTTGGGGGCACAATCACTCAGCCCATAGCAGTGCACCTTTTCTAGATTGGTCTTCCTGGGAAAGCTCTGGATGGGCAGGGGGCAGGGGCTGGTGTCACCCCGGTGACAGTTGGAGGAGGCAGCCAGCCTAGGAGAAGACCCCTGAGGAAGGAGGCGCCCCTCCTAATGTCCCATGGCAGTCTGAGGCTCCCCTTCCCCAGAAGACAGTGGACACACGTGTACCTCGCTGGGCCTCAGTTTCCTCATTTGTAGAAGTTGGGGTGACAGTGCCTCCCTCACAGGTGGCATAATTAATGGGGAGCACTGAGTATGGTGCCTCTACCCACAGAGGACCCTGCAAATGGTAACTTATAGCCCTGTATGTGGTCCTTTGTACACTATTTCATTTAATCTTTTAAAAAATGCCACCAGACAGGTCTTCTCCATTCCCATCTTATCTTTAAGGAAACCGAGGCTCAGAGAAATGAAGTGGCCAAGCTAGCATTATCGACCTGGAGAGGGAAGGGTGGGCTGCAGGCTATGACGGTGCGGGGTGGTCCTGGATGCCTTCACTCCCTGGGGGGTCCTGGGCAGGTGATGATATTGGAAAATCAAGAAGGCAGTGGTGTCCCAGCTGGTGCTTTCCACCTGGGATGGGGGCGGGGCTCCCAAAGGGAGTGAGGCCCCGCCATCTGCTGCCTTCCCTTCCACCACCCTGCCCCACAGCACACACGGGAACACACAGACATGAGAACACATATATAAGGACACATAGACACAGGGACATTTGTACACAAGGAGACACACCTTGGGACATACACAGGGCCACAGAGACACAAGGATATACACTCGCATGAGAATGAACGCACAGACATGAAGACTCACAAAGGGATACACACAATTGGGGACATAGGGCACACACAAAGAGACAGACACAGAAACAGGCTCCCCCCGTTTTTTGCACACACACATGCTCTTGCTGCTCCTCAGATTCTCTGAAGCATGGTGCTGTCCTTGTCCTTGGGTCCAGCGAGGCCCCAGCCCCTCTGTCCTACAGTTCCACCTGGGGGCATTTGCTTCAGGTGAGGTGCTGAGTCACAAGGACAGTACTTTTTAACCATGTGAACTTATACTGTCCTTAGGATGCCATGGGGGCTGTGACCCAGGGGTGGCCCAGCCCTGCTCTTGCCTGTGTGCCCTGGAGGGCCTGACAGGGTGGGTCAGGCTGGGAGGCAGTGCTGGTCCTAAGGCCAAGCATCCCGCACTCCCAGGCCGGGGGGACCAGGCTGGTGAGCATTTCTGAGAGGGACATCTCCAGGTCAGGCAGAGACCTATGCATGTGGGCTTCCCAGCTCTGTGCTGGTGTGTAGACTGGCAGGGCGGACAGCAGGCGTGGAGGCAGTGGCACAGGTGATAGGTTTACAGTCCAGGAGCCTCTCAGACACCTGGCTCAAAGGAGCAGAGCACACCTTCCCAAGGCCTGGTGCCAATCCATTGTTGGACCTTCATCCGTTGCCTCAGTCCTTGATCGTCACCAACTCTGTCCCTCCTCCCTGGGTTACCCGTCCTTGGCCTGTCCCTCCCCTTTCCTGATGTGGTGTCTGTGCAGATACAGATCTGCTGTTTCCTTATGGAGGCTGTTTCAACTGTAGCCCCAGCCAACCCCCTGAGCTGGCAAAGAGGCATCTGCCCAGGGGTCAGGGGCCTCACATGGTGGGTTAGGGCTGGACTGCCAGCTTTGGGAATCTGTCCCCCAGGCCAGGAAGTCCTCCTCCCACAGGACTGGCCCCAGCCCCCGTTCCTCCCTCACTGCTGCCTCTCATTCATTCCCTTGAAGCCAGCCCTTCTGCCAGGGTCCAGGCCCCCTTCCTGGGTTTGCTAGTACTGCAGTTGGAGCCCTGTCTGTTCTCCCACGGCTGGGAGGCCCCCCTCTCCATTCACTGGACATTTTCTGTTCAGACAGTCCTGCCACCCCCAGGGTGGGCTGGGGTTCAGAAGCAAGATGCAGAGGGCTGGCTGGTTAGCTCAGTTGGTTAAAGTGTGGTATTGTAATACCAAGGTCAAGGGTTCAGATCCCCATACCAGCCAGCTACCCAAAAAAAAAAAAAGGCAAGATCTGGCTCCTCAGGAGGGCAGCTCTGACATTTGGGGGAACTTGTTGTAAAAGCCATGGCCACCACTTGTTCCACACCTGTGTCCTCTTGTGACACACACCAACTCACATGCTCCTTGAATGGCCCTCAGAGACAGGGAGCTGGGTGCAGTGGGGCTGGCTGGGAAGCATTGGGGTGCCCGTGGCTTTGGGGATTCTCTTAGATGAGGGTTGGCACAGGTGGTGGGAGGGCAGGCAACTGTCGTGGTATCAAAAGAGCAGCCAGGCTGAATTCAGCAACAGGCTGAATCTGCCTGTTGGGGTCCCCCAAGCATGCAGTCCATGCCCCAGAGAGGCTGGTGTCCTCCCCACAGTCAGCCCTATATCCTTTAATGTGGGGGGTATGCAGGTGCCCAGGGTAACACTAGGTGGCTGTGCTGGAGCATGAGGATGCTGCCTGAGGTAGGACTTCAGATGAACATGCGCACAGCAGGGCCCTGTGAGGGGAAGGGCTGGGCCAGCTGGGGCAAGAGGTCAGTGCTGGTGACTGAGTGGTCATTTCTGACTCACAGGCAGTGGGCCATGTCCTCTTCTGAACTGAGCCCAGGGCTCCCTCTGCTGGTGATGACAAGAAATTCAGCCTTTTTGGATGGAGAAAGGATGCCATCCTCCCAGGTCACTGCCCCTCACAGAAGGTCCCTTGGTCCCCTCTTCCTGGGTTGGGAGACCCTCTACTGTGTCCCTGACAAGGGGGGTGTCCATGTGGTCATTCCCTGGGGACTTCTATGTCCCAGGACCAACCCAGCAGTTGGGTGTGGCCACAGTCTCTAGGGTCAGCCCTCCAGTGCTGCGTGGACATTTCTCCTGGCACACACTGCTTCTCACTTCCCATGGGTCCCGTCACCAGGCAGCCGTCTGCCCTGGGCCGGGTGTGGATGAGACAGTGAGTCACGGCGTTGGCATGCCGGCAGCCTTCCTGCCCTTCCACTTATGGGCACCGGTGGCTCTGCATAAACATCGGCTCCCCTCACCAGGGGCTGGCCTGGCTCTGCCTCTTCCAGAGATGCAGAAGAGCACACCTCCAGCTGGGGAGGTGGTGGGTCTTCACCCACTCTGTTGTACGTGCCTGGCCTGCAGACCCTTGCTGGCCATCACTATGCAAGCCAGGGTCACTGTCTCTGGAAGCCTTCCCTTAGGCCAAGTGTCCTAGGGGGGCTCGGAGGAGCATCAGTGCTCACTTGCTGTGCTGCCTGGCATGGGTGATGGATTTCTCTGAGGCTCAGTTTTCTCATCCGTTAAATGGGCATAAGGACCTGCCCAGTGTGTTGTGGGGATTAAGTCAGGTGATTCTGGCATTGTGCTTGCACAGCACACTGGTACACGCGTGGGAAGGCTCACCGTGTCAGCCTCTTGTCCTGTCTTTGTGTTGGCACAGCACAGCACTGAATACGGATGAAGTGCCAGGCACTGTTAGATAAATTGACTTGCTTTGATATGCCCATTCAGCAATACCTTATGCTGTGAGAGCAAGAAGGACTGTCCTTGTCTTTTAGACAAAGCACCGAGGTTGAGAAGGCTCAGGCCTGCTGGGAGCCTCCCATTCCCCTTCTTGTTCTAGATCCACCCACCCCGTGCCACCCACCCTGTGCTCCACTTTGACTCAGATTTTAGGCCATAGGTGTCAGAGGTGTAGCCCCTACTTGGGACCCCGCCTGTCCTGTTTAGTCAGGAGGACTAGGTGTTCCAGACATGGGGCTCTCCACCTTCCTGTTGCCCTCAGAGCCAGGTCCAGCTCTTGCCATTATCTCGAGGGCTGCCCCTTCTCAGAGTGCCCCTTGGCCCACCGCCTCCTCTCATGGATGCTTTTCCATCCATGCTGGCAGTGCCAAGCTTTTCCTGCTACAGGGCCTATGCCTGCAACAGTTCCTCTACTTCACATGCTGGCTTCTTGTCAATTCTGAGTTTCAAGTTGCCACCCCAGAAAGACACTGGCCACCTTGTTTAAGGGGTTCTCTCATTACTCGTTTTCATAGCAGGCCATTTACTTGGCTGTGCGTGCCCCTCCCCAGCCTCCAGGCCAATGGTCACTGCCCCTGGCCACTCACTCTCTTCTGTAGACCAAGCTCCCAGGCCACTCACACTCTTCTGTAGACCGAGCTCCCAGGAGGAACTCAGAATGTTGAACAAAGCGGGGCATGTAAGCCTTGATCTGTTAGCAGACCAAAGAGATGGAGGGAACATTCTGGAAAGTGGATCTGAGGGTTGGATGTGGAGAGAGTGAAATCTCCCCAGGGGGAGAACATCGCCAGAAGGTCAGCTTGCTCCTGCTGGGCAGGGCGGGCCCTGCACACCCCACCCACCCCACCGAGTCCAACCTATCCCCCTGACTCGAGGCCTTCCCCCCATGCCCACAGCACCGGCAGCTGCTGAAGGACAGCTTCATGGTGGAGCTGGTGGAGGGGGCCCGCAAGCTGCGCCATGTCTTCCTGTTCACTGACTTGCTCCTCTGCACCAAACTCAAGAAGCACAGCGGAGGGTGAGTGACAGTTTGGCCCCCACCCCAACACTCTAGGAGGGGAGGTCTCTCTGGAACCAGAGGTCACCTTGGAGAGGTCAGTAACAATGTAGACAGGCTCCTTTCTTTACATTCTGTTTCCACTTGGACATGTTGCCAGGCTCAAGGTCACAGTTTGTTCCTAACAATCTGGAGGCATTGCAGGGCAGGGTTTGACTCCTGTGCTGAGAGATAAACCTGACCATGACTTGATGTGCCACTGGAGGATAGTCATGTCGTAAGCCATCCGGGAAGAGTGAGTGACAGGCCAGGGGTGAGGGGCTTGTGGAGCAGACATTGCTAGGTGATCACCACACTTTGTCTTCCCTATCCTGGTGATGGCTTCCAAGTTGCTGTCAACGTAGACCAGCAGGCCCCACAGCCCCCACCAAGGGATCAGGTTTACCCAGGTTGCACCAGGCTGGAATGGAGCAAAGAGGGTCATGCTGGGAAGGATCAGAACTGGGCTCTCCCCCCATTCTGCCGTTGCCCTGCTGAGCATATTTAATCAACTCAGAAGAGAGCCTTAGTTCCCCTGTCTGTCAAGCAAGGGGATTATACCAACTACATCTGCAGCCCCTCAAATTCTGCAGCTCTAGGGGTGGACTTCAGTCCTTTCTTGTCAGCGGGTGGCTTTGACATGCTCCTACATAAGCTGTCGACTTTTGTCAACAGGATAGATCATAGACTTTGGTTGTCGCAGGATAGACGGGTCAGGGCTCCTCAGGCACCTTGGGGCCTGGTGTCCCATGTGTGGAGTGTCTATTCCCAGGAGTCACAGAGGCTGGGGCTGCCCATTTCTGCCAACAGCCTCATCCCAGCTCGTTCTGTGAACACGCGCTGGGTCTTAGGTCAGGTAAACCGTGCATAGCCATGAACCCAGGGCTCTCCAGTTCTCGAAAGCAGTGCCATTAGCAAAGGAAGGTGGTCAGCGTGTTAACGTTCTCCTTCTCCCACCCAGCAAAACTCAGCAGTACGACTGCAAGTGGTACATTCCGCTCACGGATCTCAGCTTCCAGATGGTGGACGAGTCAGAGGCGGCACCCAACATCCCCCTGGTACCAGACGAGGAGCTGGATGCCTTGAAGATCAAGATCTCCCAGATCAAGAGTGACATCCAGAGAGAGAAGGTGCAGTTGGCTGCGTGGGAGCGAAGCCCGGGCTCTGTGTGGCCTGATGAGCGGGCAGCAGCACCTCATATGCAGCCCATGGATGCTGTCTCTGCTGGGCATCTGACCCCACATCTGGTCTGTGGGACCTGATGGGACCCCTGTGAGCTCTCAGCTCTCAGAGTCCTGGGCATCTGGTCACAGCTGAGTGCCAGGGTGTTTTAAGAGCCCCCAGCTAAACTGGGGTTTTGTTGCCAGAGCAGCTGCCACCTGCCCTAACAGGAAGCGAAGAGGGGGAGCTGGACAATGGACGAGGTATCACGGGTACTTCTTTTACCTGGCAGACAGCCTAATGCCTCGTCTGACCTGAGACAAGGGCTCTGTCACAGGCGAAACCTGTCTATACTGACAGATGCCCTGTGGCTCTTGTCTGACCTGGCCCAGTTTACGCCTGCCTGACCATGGCTCTGGCACTGGGAGCCCCACTGTGTTCTCCCCGGGTCCTGGAGAGACCCCACCTGGGGCAGCCCCTGGTTCGTTAGACAGATGTGCGAATTGAATCCACCACCTCCACAGGAAACAAGTTGAAGATTCTCACTTCCATGTCCTGGGCATGGAATCAGGAGGGCAGTCTCCATCCCCAGGTCACGTGAGGCAGGACCAGGAGTCAGGCAGAGAGAGCACGTGGCAGCCAACAGGGTGTGCGAGGGAAGAGGGTGGGGGTTGCTTTAAGTTCACAGACAAAGGCCTGAATGGTCCGTTTGAAGGAAGCCTCAGGAAAGCGGGGAGCCCAGTCCGCTAGGTGGGTGGGAGAGACGCCCCTAAGTTGTCGTCTCTGGCCACGGCTTGGGTGTTTGGGTGTGACGATCTCTTCCTAATGCCCAAACGCCCACGTGGAAGCCCTGCTGTGTCGTCCCATTGCACGGGTGAAGTACCAAATCACTGGAGGGAAAGTCGCAGCCAGACTGTGGAGGGCTTGGAGCGGTCTAGGATTTGGGGCTGAGATTAGTGCCTGGTTGTCTATTTTACAACTGCCCTGATGGCGGTCCCAGGTAGGGAGCAGCCTCTCCAGGTGTTCTGGACTACAGGCCCTTGGTTCTTCCTGGAGATCTTTAGAATATTGTAGAAATAGTGGGGATAAGCCCTCAAGTCTAGGGTTGGCCCAGGCCAGAGTAGGTGCCATGTAGGCAGGACAGGGGTCCTCCTCCAGCTGCCCAGCCTGCTGCAGCACAAACCCAGCACTGTGGGGAGTACACGGGAAGCCCAACAGGTCTAGACAGGGGAAGCCCCAAGACTGGGTGAACATGAGGTGGTTTATTCATCCAGGCGGGATTGTGACCTTGCAGTGGAGTGTCCCCCAGCAGAGAGGGAACCAGAGCTGCACCCTCAGGGGCTGTGGAGGCCTGTTGACTGCCACTGCAGCATTATCTACATTGGGCCCTTCATCTAGGGATTGGGGACAGTCTCCTCCTCCCTAGGGCATAGTGGCTTCAGGAGGGATTCTCCAGGCTCAGGGCAGAGAGGGTTTTCCTGTCCAGGTCCTGGTGATGTCCATCTGGCCTTCTGTAGGGACTCCCACAAACACTCGTGAGGGGCATGATGCTGAAATATGGTGGGTCGGGAGGAGGGAGGGGCCCTCTAGGTCACAACAGCCTCCTGGGCGTTGTCTGAATTTGGAAAAATTGAAGGCAAGGACATTTGTAAAGGCCTGTCCTCTGCCCTTATGAGAGAAAGGACTTAATTCCTTCAGGAAAGGCTTACTGAGCACATCCTGCAGCTTGTGCTGAGCCTTGACCCTGTGGAGAGGCTGTTTCTGTCCTCTCAAGGCCACCAGCAACTGCTGACCAAGGCCCTGGGCGGTACTGTACGAACAGGCGGGATTCCCGCCCTCCACAGGCCAAGTGTAGGGGGCAGTGGGGACGGACCAAGTGGGAGCAGGTGTCCCGGCTGGAAAGTTGAGGCTGTGGCCTCTCCCCACAGAGGGCGAACAAGGGCAGCAGGGCCATGGAGAGGCTGAGGAAGAAGCTGTCCGAGCAGGAGTCACTGCTGCTGCTCATGTCCCCCAGCATGGCCTTCAGGGTGCACAGCCGCAACGGCAAGGTGAGTGCCCGCCACCTCATGCCCTCCTGCTCAGCCAGGCAGACACCCCGGCCTAGGATGGCCTCTGACCCATCAACTGCCGCTGAGACCCGTCCAGGCAGGTGTGGGGCAGCTGTGGTCCCCAGCTCGTGTGTGGCCTTTGCAGCCACAGCTTTTTCTCTCTAGAGCATCCCCACACCTAGAGAGGCATGTCCAGCATGACACACGTGTCCCTCTGTCTGGTACCTTGGGCCGTGGCCCCAGGTTGAGTGGCAGTTGGCTCAGCTCCCACAGCTGGGAGGTGGTGGGGTTTCCAGGGCAAGAATAGGGCAGGGGGAGTCACAGGTCTGTGCAGACCTGGCCCTCAGTACAGGGATGCTCTCTGGGACCTCAAGGGCCAGAGAAACACCTTCTCTCACAAGCCTGGCTCCTGGTGCCATCTGTAGCCTGGGTCTCCTTCAGGGGCATCACACACACCTGTCATTGTGCAGAGTGGCTTGTTCTCTAGGCACGTGGCTGGGAGAGTCAGGGTGGGCTCTGCAGGAGCTTGTCTCTGGGTCTCAGCAGAAGGCTTGTGGGTGGGCTGTAGGTCAGGTTGGCATCTGCCTTCACCTCTGTGGATCCCACCTGTAATCTCCACTGTGTCTCTAAGCTATGGCCCTTCTGCCAGCATCATGCCCTGTCCCAGGTAGTTTAGGAAGGGGCTTGTGCCAGAGGTGAGCCTGCATTACACAGGTGCTATGTCCCGAAGCCCAGCTAACAGGAAGCACAGAGAGTGCCAGAAGTGACAAGCTGGGCCGTGAGCACACCTGGGCACCGGGCTCCACCCGGCTGGCAGGGGGGAGGGGGGAGGAGTCTCGTGCTCAATGGCACCTCAGGCTTTCAGAGCACTGGCTTAGCCAGGTGGAAATAACTGGGGTATGTTCTCTTTGCCCACCCTAGAGTTACACATTCCTGATTTCCTCTGACTATGAGCGCGCCGAGTGGCGGGAGAGCATCCGGGAGCAGCAGAAGAAGTGTGAGTGGCCTCAGCTTGGAGGCCTTTGCAACAGCAGGGCTGGCCGGGCATCCCCTCCTGTGGTTTTAAACCATTTATTTATTTGTTTGTTTGTTTATATATATATATAAGGGCTGGGCAGTAGGACCCTTTTATCCTTTATCTTTATGTTAGAAAATAACTTGGAGAAGGGCTGTCCTGACAGGCCCCTCTGCTCTGTCCACGTGGCTGGTACTTGACTGCTCTCAGAGCTGAGCACTCATTCCCCTCTGGGGCAGCCCCTTCCTTCTCTGCACACTTCCCACTGCTAGTGGTTTTCTGACTTCTGCGTTCCGAGCTGCCCCTGCTCCTGACAGTGTTGGCCGGTGGGAGGGCAGTCCTGGTTCCCTCCTCCACCTCCCAGCGGTATGGTTTGGGATTCATGAGCAGTCCTTGCCAAAGTTGGTTCCCACTCACATTCTGTGTGCCACTGTCCCTCTTGCAGGACAGCTAGGCCGAGCACCATATGCCAGGTGGCCTGGTCCTCTCATAGTGGTGGGTGGTCTGTCTCTTGTCGAAGCAGCAGTTTGGGTTCATGCTGCACAGATGCTGAACTAGGGACTCTGCATGCCTCTGACCTGCCTGAGCTCCCACCCCCCTAGGCTCATCATTTACACCTGTGCTGAGCCAGGTCTTCCCCCTGCTACTTCTGTGGCCGGGGGGACGAGGGGCTCCCATCAGCTCTGACAGTGCCTGTGGCCCAGCGTCTCCTGTCATGACATGGGGACCTAAACTGTTTTCAGCATGGCAGCATCTGCTCCCTGCCCAGTGTTATGCCCATAAATAAGCCCCTTTCCTCACCCGGTGGAGAGATAGAGGCCTGCAGTAGCAGCATGGGCGACAGAGCCCTGCTCTCTAACTGGGGAGATCTCACAGGAAGGTGCTCCCAGGTGGTCCTCTCATTCTCAGACCAGCCTAGTGGCCATGCTTAGGTGGTATGCAGGCTTGGGTGTTTGTGAGCATTATGCTAAGATTCCTCCCATGGGGCCACTCCTCCTTCTGCCAGCACTTCCCCTGGGAACCGATGGCCCCCTCCTGAGCCACCAAGCTGGCCCCTCCCTGGGGTGTGGTGAGGGTCAGGTGGGAGGGGAACACACAAGAACACCCCCAGGGGTATCGTGAGCATCGCTGGGAGGCACATCACTCTTCCACCCTCTCAGGTTTCAAAAGCTTCTCTCTGACATCCGTGGAGCTGCAGATGCTGACCAACTCGTGTGTCAAACTTCAGACCGTCCACAGCATTCCACTGACCATCAACAAAGAAGGTGGGCACAGAGCTGCTGGAGGGAGGACAGCCTGCTGCTGGCACTACTGTTCACACTGTCCTTGTGACTGGTGGACTTTTGTTTAGAAGGAATATGTGTGCATGTTATGGCCTGTTATCCTCTCCCAGGAGTGGACGGACAGGTTAGGAGCAGATGGCTTCCATCCCTACTCATGAGGTCTGAGACAGATGCTCCACAGCCCCTCTGTCCTGTGGATCTGGCCCCGCTTGCCTGTCCTCCCAGCCCTCCTCTCTGCCAGCTAGTTGCCGACCTCCACTTTTGGTCACACTGAGTTTTGCATTCACTGTTGCACACACCACATGTTCTCAGTCACACATACAGTATACTTGTGTGCATGCACCCGTGCACGTACACCCCGTCCACATCCCATGTCACCCCAACCCCCTCTCCTATTCTTGGAACCTTAATACAGTCTGTCTTGGTCCCTGGTCTACCTGTGGTGTCAACCCAACTAGATCCTAAGGTGCCCAAGACAGAAACCACAGTGGGTCATTGCTGGTACATGACACTGCCTCACCTGGTGCTGGGCAGTTGGCAGCCCTGCGGTGGCCACAGGATGGTTGATTTTGAAGCAGAGCCAGCCTGTCACCTGCCTCCCTCTACCAGGACAGAAGCTCACCTCTTTGGTCTCTTGCACAGATGATGAATCTCCTGGTCTCTACGGGTTCCTGAATGTCATTGTCCACTCAGCCACTGGATTTAAGCAAAGTTCAAGTAAGTGATTGGTTTGGGGAGGAAGGCAGTGGGGGCTGAGCTGGAGTTTCCACCTAGGAAGGACTAATCAGGGAAGGTGTGGGGAACCAGGGAAATTGTTCAAATGACCACCAGACTCCTTTGCCTCTGATTGCAGTGAGGTGCTAGTGCTGGTTGAGGCCAGCAGGGTGTGTAATTTCTCCAAATGAACTCTGTCCTTTCCCATGCATGTCTCAGATCCTGCAAGCTTGTGAGCTGCACCCCCTGCAGGCAGGTCTTCCAATTGCAGGGGCCAGAGTTTCATAGACACAGAACACTCAGCCCATGCTGCAGCTAGGTTCCAAGCCAGGAGGACTGTCGGCAGTGCACCTTGACCCGGTCAGCAGAGCAGATTTAGCTGCTGTGTCAAGCTGGATGGATAACACCCTTTTCCTCCTTCCCCTCCAAGGGGGTGGTCTCTGCCAGCTACTCAAGCTGTCAGAACAGTGAAGACTGGTTACATTTCAGTTGTGCTGATCTTTCAGGGTCCGCAGTAGGAGGACATAGGGCAGGCAAGGTTTTGCTAACCTTTCCCTTAATGGTTGCTGGAAAACAAAACAAGAAACCCCCAACAAGCCATAGACTGGGAGAAAATATTTGCAATACATGTGATAAGGGACTTATGTCCAGGATATAGAAAGAACTCTTACAACCCAATGCTAAGGAGACAACCCAGTTTTAAAAATGGGCAAAAGAACACAGCTATTGATATTCAGCTCTGTACCCCACAGATAAATACAATCAATTACATTTCAATAAAAGTAATAAAATTTAAAATGGACAAAAGATTAGGATATACACTTCACCAAAGAAATATGAGTAGCTAATGATCACATGAAAAGATGCTCGTTATCTTAGGAAAACACAAATTAAAACCACAGCGAGATAACACATCATAACCACAAGGATGCTAAAAATTTTTTCAATGAACACTAACACATGTGGGTGAGGATGTGAAGAAATTGGAACCCCACACACCGCTGGTGCAGATGTAACATGCTGCAGCCACTTTGGAAATCAGTTTCACAGTTTTTAAGAAATTAAACATATCCCTATCCTATAAGCCAGCAATCCCACTCTTAAGTATTCACTTTAGAAAAATGAAAACATGTCCACATAAAGACCTGTACAGATGAAGTATGTCACAACGAAATGCGTTACACCCATGCACTGACCTAACTACTCAGCAGTCAGAAGCAGTGAGCCACGGACAGAGGCAACAGCTCAGATGAACCTAAAAAAATACAGTGCTAAACATAAAAAGCCAAACGCAAAAGACTGTGTATTATAGCATTCTACGTATATGAAATCTCTAGAAAATGCAAAGTTTGGTGACGGAAAGCCTTCTAGTGGTTGTCGGGATGGGAGTCAGGAATGACTGCAAATGAACCTAAGGGGACTTTCTGGGTGAGGGCAATGTCCTAAAATGATTATGGTGCTGTTTACACTAGTGTTTAAATTTACTAAAAATCCTCAAATGGTATACTTGCAATAGGTGAACTGTATGGGATGCAGATTATGCCTTCATAAAGCTGTACCACACACATAGTTGTTTCCCTGCATCCTCTCTTCAGCTGCCCCGTAAATGTTGGTGTTTCCCAGGGTTCCTTCTGGGCCTCCCTCACTGCTCCCACTCCTGGGGCCTGTCCATCAGCAGTGCAGATGCTGCCTGAACGGCCTCTCAGTCCCCCAGAGTCTCTCTCCTGGCCTCCCCTGTTCCTTTCCATCTGTCTCCTTCACATCCTACACTCTAAAGTCCACATCCCCAAACTGTTTCTCTCATTTTATGCTCTGCCCCGGTGAGGGGCACCACTGTCCACCCCATCTGTTGGCTTGCCCTGCCAGGTAGACGTGGTTCTCCAGCAGCAGAGCTTCTTATCATCTCTGCTGCCTTTATGCAGGCCCTCGGCAGTGGCCTCTTCTCTGATCCTCACCAGCAGGCCTCCCTCATAGCCCCTTCAGTGGTTTTCCTAAAACACAAAATGCGCCCTGTTGCTTACCGCTTACAGTCCTGCAAGACTCCAGACACCGCACGGTCCAGCCCACTCAACCCCAGGCCTCACCTCACTCCTCTGCACCTCACCACCTTCCCTGCACTGGCCTGGGGCCCCCTTTGCTCCAGCTCTGTATGACTCATAGCCAGGTCTGCAGGTAGTAGATGCTTTCCTGGCCCCCCACCCTCCACACCCCCATGATGGCTGGCTTCAGTTGTGACATCACTGTTCGTGCTTGTCCCTGTGTAGTCATGGCACGTTTGCATCTCTGTCCATCCCACCCAGTGTAGGGCCCTTCTCACTGCAGGGGGCCGGGATTTGCCAAGTGACCGAGTGAGTGAATGTTCTGAGAGGTCCCGTTTCCCACCTGCACCCATGAAAACTCCACAGGGCAGAGTGGGGGCATTGCATGAGATGCTGGTGTTCTTGCTGGCCACTGGTTTGGTGCTTTATGTTGAAAAAAGAAAATTAAGACCATTTTTTTCTGATTTTGAAAATAGCACCTGTTTTTCTAGAAAATGCAGATGAGGTGAAAAAGCACAGTCACTTTCTTCTCTGTGTCCTTTCCCCACAGATCTGTACTGCACCCTGGAGGTGGATTCCTTTGGGTATTTTGTAAATAAAGCAAAGACACGAGTCTACAGGGACACGACAGAGCCGAACTGGAATGAGGTGAGGAGCCTGACGCAGGACATTTTCCACAGAGTCTAAACCTCCAGGGGCTCCCTGAGGGCTTCCCGCAAAGGCAATGCCACCAGCATTCTGGTAATCTCCTGGGGGCCGGGGTGACGCATCCAAGAGATTTTATCTCCATGTTACTGAGAATTTTACCCACCCACCCATCCCCCATCACAGAGAAATAGTCTGTTTTGCTGGAGAAGTGTTTGGAAAGAGAGCTTCAAAGGGCTTTTTGTCCTGCCTTTGTTCTCTCATAGTGTTTACTTGGTAGGTTTCCATAGTGTTTTTCCTCAGAAGTTGGATTGAGCTCACTGGGACCCTCTCGGTTTCCGGGAGCCTGGGGCTCTGCTGGTGGGGGCTGGGATGGTGACTGCAGGCCCATGCTACCTCTGTCTGCTATTGGATGGTCTCTGGGTGTTGTGTTAGCATAGTTTCTTGCCCTGCTTTCCTCAACCTTGGAGAGCTGTTGTGTAAGTCACTTAATTGTTTGGCCTTGAGCCTTTTGGAGCGGGGGAATGATTGCAGAGAGGCCAGTATGGATTAAATTTCCAGATCCATGAGAGATGCCATTTCCCAGCTTCTAGAGCAGCTGCGGCCCTCAGGGGCCTTGTTCTTTTTTTTTTTTTTTTTTTTTTCTTAAAAGATGACCGGTAAGGGGATCTCACCCCTTGGCTTGGTGTTGTCTGCACCACGCTCAGCCAGTGAGCTAAACCGGCCATCCCTATATAGGATCCGAATCCGTGGCCTTGGTGTTATCAGCACCACACTCTCCCAAGT
Organism: Cynocephalus volans; assembly: GCF_027409185.1. Classification (NCBI taxonomy): domain Eukaryota; kingdom Metazoa; phylum Chordata; class Mammalia; order Dermoptera; family Cynocephalidae; genus Cynocephalus; species Cynocephalus volans. The sequence goes on from NC_084461.1 coordinate 207,445,204, forward strand.
GAGCCACGGGCCGGCCCAGGGGCCTTGTTCTTAATGATGTGTGTGGAGGCAGCCGGGCCACAACGAGCTGCCTCCCACCACCCCCCTGCTGAGGAGGAAACTAAGACCCACTGGGCTTCTTAGTCCACCCGAGTCACATGGGTCAGTGGAGCAAGCAGTAGGGCTGGGACCCAGGTCTCCTTTCTCAGCACCTCTACTCTTTGATCATTACACTTGCTGCCTGAATAGGATGGGGACACAGGGAGCCAAATAAAATGACCTGGTCATTATAGCTCTGGGCGTCCCTGCAGAAAAGGCCCAGTGACAGCTGTGATGAGGGAGGATCAGCGACATGGGATCCACTGAAGAAGTCCTTGTGGAGAGCAAGAGGGCTGTGGCGCCCCACAGAGGGGAGAGGGAGGTGTTCTAGGCAGTTTGCAGAAGGTTTGGGTGTGAGTCAGCAACAGAAGCTCCTAGGAGGGAAGCGTGAAGGCTTGGAAGGTTCCATAGCAGCAGGTGCCCTCACCTGTGTGTGGGGCATCCGGGGGGTCACGTGTTCCTGGCATGCATGCCTCACCCCCATTCAGATTCAGAAATAGCTGCTTTTTCTCCCCTTTCCCTCTTCTGTTTCCCTACCAAGAACCCTTCCATGCATCCGTGTGAAATGCAGAGTTCACTGGAGTTATGGGAGGGGTGATGGAGGAGAAAGCCAACACCACACACCACCGCAGACAGCGGGAAGCCCAAGGGAGCATTCCTTCCTCCAAGTCCCCCTCTCCCTTCTGTCACCTCCAGGAATCACTTTTCTCCCCTTTAATATAGATTTAATTTTTATAGCAGGTTTAGGTTCACAGAAAAATTGAGCAGAAAGGACAGAGATTCCTATACCTCCTGCTCCCCACCATCCACATCCTACTTGATGGGACATTTGTTACAGTTAATGAACCTGCACTGACACATCATCAGCACCCAGTGTTCGTAACTGACATTGGTGTTCACTCTTGGTGGTGTGAATTTTATGAGTTTTGACAAATGTATAATGACATGTATCCACCGTGTGGTATCATGTAGTTTCACTGTCCTAAAAATGAACCCACATTGACACATCATTATCACCCAAAGTCACAGACTATCTGCTTTTTTAACAAATACCCCTAAGATCCTGAGATGCTGGTGTAAGGAGTTTGGGTTAGGTTTGAGAGGCATTCAGAAATTCCAGAAGCATCCAGGCCAAGCCACAGCATTGTGACAGTGATGCTCACAAGGAATGCTCCCAAGGATCCCAGGGCTACGTGAGGAGGGTCTCAAGGCACAGATCCTTCTGGAGCAGCGAGGGCACAGTTCATGGGAAAGCCACAGTTCAGAGGCCCTTTTGGCACACAGTACCACATGCTGAGACCTTTTTGTTCACCGAGACCTCCCTTCCTTCTTGGGCCACAGGAGTTTGAGATAGAGCTGGAAGGCTCCCAGACCCTGAGGATACTGTGCTATGAAAAGTGTTACAACAAAATGAAGATGGCCAAGGATGACGGCGAGAGCACAGACAGGCTCATGGGGAAGGGCCAGGTCCAGGTGAGGCTGCCCTCCCCTCCCCCTCTCCACGTGTGCCATGTCCTTTCCCATTCGGTGCTCAGGGACAGTGAGCTGGCCTGGCTCTCAGGGCAGGGTGGGGGCTGCACCCAGGCTTGCAAAATGAGTCCGGCTGCAACCCTGAAACATCTGCCACAGGAGACCTGAGCCAGCACCTTCACAGGTCCTTCCCTGCCCCTCTGTCTGTTTAAGAGTCTGTTATGTCACATCTTGTTCCCAAAGGAATTTTAGTTGAACTTGTTTTTCCAGCTGGGGCCTTAGTTCCTTCATGGCCATAGGAGAGCCCAAAGGCAGAATGGTTAGGTGGTGCTGTGGGCTGAAAATGGCAGTCATGAGGCAACCTCTCCTTGGAAAAGCACAAGAGTGCCAGAGTCTACCTGCTTGACATCCCCTCTGTGGGGTCTAGAGCAAGTTTTTAGGGTGTGCAGCTGCATTCCTGAACAGGATGCATACAAGTCCCCCCCCACTAGAGTTAGTATAGAAGCCCCCAGGTGGGCCAAGAGAATGTACTCATTCAGGATCAGCAAGGGGGGACCCCTGGTCCTCAGGAAGAACTGTCTAGGCCCTCAGTCTTTCAGATATTTATCCAGCCTCTGGAAGCCCACCACCAGTTTTTGCACTTCTTGGCAGGCAGGAGCTGGTGCTGCCTGCCTGTGTTTCTTGTGGTCTCACCTGCACAGTTCTGTGGGGGTGGCTGGGAGAAAGCCCAGGTACCCACCTTCCTTACAGCACATTTATGGGACCCAGCTCAGCTGGTTCCTCCCTAGCCTTACCCCAGAGGTGGTTCAGGTCTTGGGTACTGCACCCTTCCTGGGACCTTCCATCTTCATGTAAGGCCTGCGGGGGGTGGGGGAGGTTGGCATTCCAGGTGCCGTGGGAGCACAGGGCTCTCCAGGAAGCCCCACCTCCCTTCCCCAAGGGAAGGAAGTAAAAATCCTCCTATGGTGAAGTACTGAGCACCAGGAATGATCAAGGGAGAGGGCGGCTCTTCCCTGAGTGATTTGTGTCTTTGCCAGTGATGGCCCACGTTCCCCTTGAGGTCAGCAAGTCCTTGCTGAGTGCCAGCTGCACCCACCCCTGGCTGGCCAGGTGCTCAGGAGATACTGCATGATGCCTCCTCTTTATTAGGAACTCAGTGGCTCATGACCTCCTGGGACTCCCTATACCTGAGCCCAGGTCTGTAAGCAAAAGTCCTCCCCTGGCCATCCTGCTCCTGCCCCCCACGTAGATCTTGCTCATCCTCCCAGCCTTTGGGTGGAATCTGTGGTGTGAGTCCACCACCCAGATGGGCCACTCTACTCCTGATGGATGCGGAGGAGGTTCCCAGATTTTGCTATTCCAGGAGCATTCTAGTGCTGGTCTTCTTTGAGAACCAAAGTGTTTTAGCATCTACCAAGTGGCAGTCATAGTTTGGGTGATGGTCGTGGCTCATGACCTTTCATGCCTATGCTTTGTCATTTGGTCTTTGTGGCAGATCTTTGAGAGCTCTTGCCGTCTGCCCATTTCTGTTACCATTTCTGTTCAAGGTCCCTGGGTAACCAGGGAGGTGAAGAGGGTAAAGTATGAAGCCATGGTCCCAGCCATGCTCCCGTTGCTGCCTGTCCTTCTCCCTCTCCATGGTTGGCATCTGCCTTCAGCCCACATTGCTCCTCACCCACATCCTCGGCCCTGGGGCTTGCTCCCACCCTGTATCTTACACAACCTCTTGGCAGAGTCCAGGGACACCAACAGGCTGGGTGCCCGGCTCATCAAACTAGTCAAAAGGAGTTTCAGATTCCACCAGCCTTTGATTTGAATTATTCAAATCTTCAACCACTGTAGTTTCCTCTCAGACAGTTTGGGGGTGTCAGCTAAATGCCCTGCCCCATCCCTGGGAAGAGGAGAGCAGGAAGGGTCAACAGGAAACCAGAGCTGGACAGTAGCGAAAGTGATAAGAGCAGATTTTATTCAGGACTGTTGCAATAGGGGAAAAGAGACCTCAGTATAGAACTGGGCTCCACTCCAAATACAGCATGGACAAGTAAGGATCTATAGCCAAGGAGCAGGGTGGGATTGGTGGGTGGAAAATTACTTACAGGAAACATTAGGAGTAAGGGGCTATTCTAGCAGGATTCTTGCTGACGACAGGCCAGGGTGATCAGACATCACTTGGGGGTCAGACAGCACCATCAGATATTGAGGGTGGAGGTTCTGCTAAACTGGCTTAGCAGGATTTTTGCTAAAATTGCATCTTGAGGATATGCTCAAGGATGGGGCCTACTTGAATAAAAAAGGCAGAGGAGGCTGACTAGAGTTTGGTTAAAGAGAGAATCTTCATCAGTTCCTCTGGCCCCACCACGCCCCATGAGGCCTAGGCGGGTCATTGCCCCACCATCCGTCGCCTGTAAATCGGGGCGGGGGGCCACGGAGCTGGGAGGGGTCAACAACGTGCTGCTCTCTAAGCCTGGTCAGTGTTAGCTGCTATTATTATTTTTATCTGTCATCATTATTTTTAGTGAAGAGGTGGCAGAGAAGGTGGATCCAGTTCTAGCTCCTAGTCACCGCTTCAGTGGGAGAGATGAGTGGGAAATGTGGCCCCTGGGCCTCCATCAAACGGGGAGGAATCCAAAGCAGTGTGAAGGGCGTGTATGACTCACACCATGTAGGTGGTGGTTGGCTGGCCCCTGGAGACCCAGGCTCCTGATGGGGGGGCTTGTTTATGGAATGCCAGGAGGAAGGAAGTGATGCTGATGACGCCCCGTGAACCTAGCCTGGACTCTTTCTCCCCCACGGATGCTGTTTTCTATGTGGGGTATACCTGGGAGAGGGCATCTGTGACTCATGGGACCAGGCTTCCAGGGTCCAGCTTTTCCCATAACTGCAGGCACCTTCCGTGCTCTGCCATGTGGGAGGGGGCACTTGGCTCTCTGCTTCTTGCTGCTGGGGGCTGCTGGGAGCTGCTGGGGATGATCCTACGGCCTCACCCCCACTCAACCCCCTGCCCCCCACATGCACCCTGGAGAAATTGACAGAGTCGGCAAAGCCCAGGGAAATTGGAGCCTCACAGCTGTTAGGAATTTTTTCCTTCAGTCTTTTTCTTCTCTCTTCTCCATTTGCAAACTTTCTAGCTTGCTAAATCCCCTTTGCCCTATTTCTTCTCCTTAGGGAGTAACTTTATATCAAGTCATAGAATTTTGTCTTCTCCCATTTCTCCCATTTGAGCCACTTCTGATCTTTTGTGTGTCTTCATTGGGCTCACAACTCAAATCCAACAGGGGCATCAGAGTTGATTGTTGTGATTGTTGTTGTTGTTGTTGCTGTTTTATATGAGCCTCAGGGTGAGATTCGGGCCTTGGGCCTCTGCTTTGATCTTGGCTTTATTTGAATTTTGAAGCTGGCGCTCAGGGCTGGCTGCATGCAGTGTCCCAGACTTCTCTACCAGCCCGGATTGCATGGAAAGCTGACCAGGTACAGGCCAGCGGGTCCGACTGCCCTTCTGGGCCTGCCTTGGCAGCCACACTCCAGCTGTGCACACACCAAGCCGTGAGGTCTGCTCTCTCCCTGTTCCTGCCCATTCTGCAGCAGTCGTGCCCCAAGAACCCACTGAAGTGCCTGGCCACAGCTGTGTGAATCCTGGAGATGACACCAAGACTGGTATGCTCCTGTGCACAGCAGCGCTGATAATGACAGCCCCAAACTGGAAAGAACCCAGGTGTCCATCAACTGGGGAGCAGACAAACAAAATATGGTAGATTCATACAATGGATCTGCGTTTGGATCTACAATGGATCAGCCTTAAAAAAAGAAAATTCTGTCACATGCCACAACATAGATGAACCTTGAGAATATTCTGCTAAGTGAGGTAAACCAAACATGAAAGGACAAATACGGTATGAGTTCAGTATATGAGGTGCGTAAAGTAGTCAAATTCAAAGACAGAAAGTAGATCAGAGGCTGGGGGAGAGAGGAATGCAGTTAGTGTTTAATGGGTCTAGAGTGTCAGTTTGGGAAGATGAAAAAGTTCTGGAGCTAGATGGTGGTGAAAGCCCCAGCCACCAGGGGGCACACCTGACCCTGGCTCAGTGCACAGCGAGGCGGAGAAGCCCTGGGCTTGGGCTCCCCCATACCCTGGCCAGCTTCAGCATCTTCACCTGTAAGAAGACAGATGCCTGGCTCTCAGAAGTTCCCAGTGCCAACAACTGCTCAGGAGTCCTCCTGAAGAAGCACACCACTACCACCATGAAGAGGGTAGTGATGGTGACGCAGGCACTAGTTTTGAACCCAGTTATGTTTTCTTCTTTAGTGTATATACCACAATGCTTCCTTTTTAAGTACATAATTGAATGCTTTTTAGTAAATTTATAGAGTTGTATGATTATCACCAACAATCCAGTTCTAGGATATTTCTGTCACCCCAAAACAATTTCCTCATTCCCATTTACCGTCACTCCCAGACCTAGGCTGATCTGCTTTTTGTCTCCAGAGATTCGCCCATTCTGCACATTTCATATAAGTGGAATCGCACCAGAAGTGGTGTTTTGTGACTCGTTTCTTCCACTTAGCATGTTTTCAGGGGCCATCCACATTGCAGCATGTGTCAGTACTTCATTCCTTTTTTATGACTGAATGATATTCCATCATTTTCTATACTACCTCTTTGTTCCTCCATTAATTCACCACTTGACAGACCCTTGGGTTGTTTCCAGTTTGGGACTATTATGGTTGATGCTGCTGGAAACGTGCTTGGTACAAGTCTTCTTGTGGACGTATGTTTTCATTCTTCTTGGGTAAACACCTGCTGGAATTGCTGGGTTGTGCAGAAAGTGGACTTTTTGAGGAAGTGCCCTACTTTTTTCCAGAGTGGCTACACCATCTTTACCCACAGTGGTCATGTATGCAGGTTCCCGCTTCTCCACATCCTCACCAACACTGGTTATGGGTTGTCTTATAGCCATACTGGGTGGGAGGGGTTTTCCTTTATTTTTTTAAGAAATGCTGGAGACTGATTGATTGGGATCAGAGAAGAGCAGCGAAGAGTTAAAGAAGTGATTTAGCTCAAGAGAACAGATGTGGTCACAGGAACAAAACCAGAGACAACAGGAACGGCAGGATTTCTCTTCCAGCCAGCACAGAGGTTCTCTGGTGGTCACTGTGAAGACCCACCCCAGGGCATAGGTTATCGTGCAAACGCATTGAACTCATGCAGGAGCTACTGGGGACCCCCTGCAGGACCATCTGGAGTGGTGACTGTGGGCAGGGAGGAAGCTGTTGTCTATGAGGAAGCAAGTGAGGAGGGAGGGAGTGAGCGTATCCTCCCTTGGACAATTTAGTTATGGCATCCCCCCCAGACCAGAGGTGGGCGAGAGGATGCCCTATGGTCATACGGGGCAGGGCACTGCCTGGTTGTCAGCAAAGCCACCACCCAAGGTGGTCAGTGACACTTCAGAGCAGCGGTCAATGCCTGCCCCAGCCTCCTACCTCCACCGCCTCCCTGGAATAGATGTGCAGGGAAGTTTTCTAAGCAGACCTCTGGGCAACCGTCCACCAGGCCCCCACTTTGCCCAACCCCAGGGAGATAAGTAGTGACCCAGCTCATCTTCCTGAGACCACTAAGTATGAGCAGACAGACCCCCGCCTCTCCAGTTCCCTTCCGAGCAGCAGGCACATTCCTCACCGAGACCTTGCAACCTAGAGGAGACCCTTGAGGGCATCCGGAGTGCTTTAGTTTTTCCCTTGACTGCCATTTCCCCCTTGGTCATCTGTTTTTCCAATCCCTGGTCTCTAGAGTCTTTACCTCTCTGGTGCTTTAAATAACTGCGTGAGAGAGCATTTGAACATTTTTGGGGGTTGGACTGAGCCAAGGCACAGGCCTCTTCATTTGAACTGTTCTCTATGTTGCTTCCGCTCTGCTAAGCCCCCTCTGGTCTTTGGAGTGGAGCCAGCCTCAGGACAGCCTTTCCTACTCGAGCCGCTGATTTGCAGCTGCTACAAGGGCTGAGTGCCCAGAGGCCAACACGCTGGTCTCCAGTCACTGGGTGCCACACACAGGGGCCCGGTGAAGAGCCAGCCTGGCAGCATGTGGGCCAGGTGGGGGCGGGCCCTGGATGTCAGTGCTCAGGCTGAGGCAGACTGACCAGTCACACACATGTTAGTCAGTGTCTCCAGACTGGAGCCACAGGAAACCAGCCCCTTGAGAAGGAAACACGGCTTTTCTGAGCTTTAGAGGAGACCAGGACACATTGGAATTCCCGTAACCAGTAGGCTACGGGGGCGGGGGGGGGGGTTCCCACACAGACAAAAAAGTAGAACCCGGGGGTGATGGGAAGCTTTGACCTTGGCCGGCCAGACTGTGGGGCGGGGCTTTCCTTGAAGCCTGGTCAAAAGGCAGCAGAGGGGCTGGCCAGTTAGCTCACTTGGTTAGAACACGGTGTTACAACACCAACGCCAAGGGTTCAGATCCCCATACTGGCCAGCAGCCCAACAACAAAAAAAACACAGTAGCGGAGGCCGGAAGCTCCTCACTGCACTCCTGTCCAGCCCCGCCGGACCCTTCCAAACAGCAGGGCCAAGGATGCGGGAGTCGCCGTCCACCCCCATCGTGACGCGGGGCCTCCTTCGGTACTTCCACCCCTGCCAGGCAGCCTCTGCTAAAAAGCACCTGTTCACCCATGGCACCGCCCTGTGGACTCACATCCGAAACCTCGTGTGCAAGGGCAAGGTGGGCTGGGGTGTAGGCTGCAGTTCCTGGGGGCTGGGAGGGGAAGACGGCTGCTTTCCCTGTCCCTTGCTTACTTGGACTCTGGGCTGCTTGTTGGCTGCTTTTGCTCATTCTGGGTTTTCGAGGGTGAGGGGCCCAGCAGTTACCATTCTTTGGTGGGAAAAGGAATGAAGGATGTTTCCTGCTGAACCTGCCTCTGGGTTTCTGTTTTTTAAAGCTCCCAGCAGTGGTGTTAAACTCTGTTTCCTGGGAGGAAACCCCTTCCTTGGGTGACCAGGACATGGGACTTGGGGGTGATGGGCCAGCAGATGCATGTCCTTCCTCTCCTCCATCCATGCCTAGGTGGTCAGAGGCGGGAAGGACCCTCATGTCATCCCCCTCCTGCCTTCCCTGGTGGAGGCCCAGGGTTGACTCTTGAAGGGAAGCACCATTTGGAAGATTTCTGTTTCTGAGTAGTTTGTGATTCATTGGTTCCTGGTCATAGACCCTGCTTCCATGGCCCAGAATGTGGCCTCTAGAAACCTCCGAGGACAGATGCAGAATGAGAACCTGTAACTACACAGCCCCTGGAGGGAGCTATTCTTCCATGCTTTGTTTTTCTGTTATTCGGGCTGTACATTTCAGATCCTTGCGAAATGTAAACTAGTAGGACCTAGAAGGGGAGGTGAGGAGGGCTTACACCTGCCTGTGATGAGCCTCTGTGCTGAGCAGGTTCAGGGAGGCCCAGGTGCACACACCTGTAAGATAGAAGCAGCTGGGCTCCTTGACCTGTTCCAGAGCTCCTTGTTTTCCAGCCTTCTTAGGCCCAGGTGGCTGGGGCCTCTTGGATCCCTTGCAGTGGATAAACAACTGCCTGTCCGGAGTTCCTGTCTAGACCTGGCACTGTGCTTAGCACTGTTGTGTGTGAGTGTGTGTGTGTGTGTGTGTGTGTGTGTGTGTGTGCACGCATGCAAAAGTCACAAGATGTGGTCTCTGCTCTTAAGTGGCTTGCCTAGTAGCAGAAATGAAGCATCACCAGAAGCAAGTGATGAAACCTCAAGGCCATATGTGATGTGTGCCACATTATATGGTATGGGACAGTGGCTCTCTAGCCTGTCTTCACACCAGAGTCATCTGGGGAGGTTTCTAGTTGTGCGAATACCAGGTTCCACCCAGAAATGCAAGTCTAGATCTCTGCTGGTAGAGTCTGGGGAGGTGTCTTTTAAACAAGATCCCTCCAGGTGCCGCTTACTCACCCAGCCCAGCCAGTGGTCTCAGCTGTATCCAGAAACTGCTGATGTAGAGCCTGTGCTCGCCAAAAAGGGGAAGACAGAACCTTCATGGACAGAGGGCATGTGGCTTGTCCAGGAAGGTCATGGTGTTTTAAACCAGCACAGACTGTTTGTTTAGGTGACATTAAACAGCAAGTTCCTGCAGACCAGCTGCTTGGACAGTGCTCTGTGTGGGTAGAAGTTAGAGAAGCTTCCTCCCAGCCCCATTCACCAGTTGCATGGTTTGGGGCCAGGCTTTGGATCCTTCTAGGCCTGACTCTGAGCCGTAGGACTGGCCTGGCCTGGCTTGGCCTGGAGGCTCCTCCTGCCACAAACCAAAACCATGGTGCAGGGTGAAAACAGTGTCTGTGATTCCCTAGATAGCAGCTCTTGGATGCTATGCCCCAGGAAATTGCTACTGAACTTGGGCTTCCCAAAACATCTCTTAAACCGACTGCTCACCTCCGCTGAGCTTCGGGTACTGGTGGGGGGAAGCAGGAGGGAGAGAAGCTGCCAGCCTGGACTTCGGCTCCCATCTGGAAGGGATGGGTGGAGGGAGGAGGGTGGGATGCAGGGCCCCAAGCTATTACCAACTCAGCCAGCAAGGTCAGGCCCCAGGCAGCAAAGGTCTGGGAGTAGTACATTCCAGGGCCCTACTAGCAGGTCCTTTCCTCTCTTGGCCTCCATATAGAGATGCTGGCTGCAGTCGGACTCTGCTTTAGACTTAGGTATGGAGAAGTAGTCAGTGTGGGCTGCTGCCCAGCAAGGCCTCTGAACAGACCTGAGAGCCTGTATTCATCATGACCCCTTGCTTTCAGCTGGACCCCCAGACCCTGCAGGACGGAGACTGGCAGCGCACTGTCATTGCCATGAATGGGGTATGTACCCATGGGGCTCTGTTGGCACCTGCTTCCCCAGAAGGCTAGGGTAGTCCCAGTTCTTTCAGAAATAATCAGAAGAAGGCTAAGCCTGAGCTAGTGTCTGAGAGGGAGTGTAGCTGGAGGAGGGAGGGGACCCCAGAGCAGAATCACTGCTCATAGGGAGGAATCGCTCCTATTTGGTGGCTGTGGGGCACTCACGACCAGGCCCTGGGCATCCCTCCTCAAAGATCTCATGGTACTATCAGGTGGGTGGGGCCTCTACCTGGTGCCTTGGGGTCTGCCCATAGAAACTGACCCCCAGTGAGTCTTCAGCTACCCCGGAAAGGTTTAGACCTTAGAAAAAACACAGCCATACAGAGAAAAGATCTGGGCATATATGATAAAATTTGGTCAGTCTTGGCTTTTATGTTATATTGTTTTCTGTACTTATTCTCTACTTGTTTTTTTCATTGTTAGTAAGAAAGAGAAGCAATGGGGATTGTGGGAGGAGGTTCTGCAGGAGCTGGTTCTTAAACTGCCTAACCATTCCTGGCTCTCTCTGAGTTGGACCAGGGGCTTCATGCTGGCCCTGGGGGTGGAAAGTTTTGCTGAGACCCCCCGGGAGCTCCGGGACCTTGGACTGTGAGGCCCAGAAGCATGAAAGGGCTGTGCCCCTTCTTCTCACTGCAGACGGAAATGAAACTCTCGGTCAAGTTCACCAGCAGGGAGTTCAGCTTGAAGAGAATGCCTTCCCGAAAACAGACGGGGGTCTTTGGAGTCAAGATTGCCGTGGTCACCAAGTGAGTGTGGAGGTCCTTGGGCTCACACACCAAGGGCACCTGCCCCTCTAGGTGTTTTTCAAGAAAGAGCAGACATGGTTCTCTCCTCTCTGTGCTGCACCAGGAGGCCTCCCACCCCTGGAGACCTCTGTGCTTAAGTACCTCTCCTGTTTACTGCAAAGCCAGCTCAGGAATGTCTTTGCCTCCTTCCTTGGATGGCAGTGGTCTGGCTCCCACAGGACTCCAGGAACTGCCCAAGTGCAGGGTTTTCTTCCCTCGCTTGGAATTGGTCATGATCCCAGGTTCCTGTGCAATGATTGTAACCCCTGCCCTTTTGTCATGAGTCAGTTGCCAGGAGGAGCCTGTTTGTTGGTTTGAGGGCAGTTGTCAGAACACAGGCCACTTCCTCCCAGAATTCATCACTTTCCCAGGATGGAATCTGGCCAGGCCCTGACCTTGCTGGTCATCTGGGCTGGAGCCTGCATCAGTCCTTCCCCAGACACCGACTTGTATCTAGACACTGCTCCTCCTCTTCCCCCAACAACACCCCAGCCATCCCCGCAGCACCTCTGGAAGGTACTGGGCATGAGCCAGGAAGACTCCGTCAGCAGCTATCCCAAATGAGTGCCTCTAATGAGGGTGGTTTTTGCTCCTCAGTCCAGTTGCAAAACACAACTAAAGTTAAGGCTGCAAAACAGCACTGACTTCCGTCTTTGAAGTATTCTTACTTCAGGGTTCTATGTGAAGGTATTGAAATTGTCTGCTGCTGGGCCGACCCATGGCTCACTCGGTAGAGTGCGGCACTGGGAGTGCAGCGGTGCTCCCGCCGCGGGTTCGGATCCTATATAGGGATGGCCGGTGCGCTCACAGGCTGAGCGCAGTGCGCGCGACACCAAGCCAAGTTTGCGATCCCCTTACCAGTCACAAAAAAAAAAAAAAAGAAAGTGTCTGCTGCTAAGGCTCGGGGGAGAAAAGTGTTTAGAATCTCAGAATTCTGAGCACTAGTGCTTAGGCAACCCTGTGGAGTCCTTCATTCAGCAGATGTTTGCTGAGTGCCTGCCACGTGCAGGGCTCGTCTCGCAAGGAGGCTGAGGGGGTCAAGGGATTCGCCTCTCACACAGCATGTGAATGGCAGGACCAAGATCAGGTCTGACCCAACTTTCCAGACGCTGTGCAGCCACTTGTTAACACAAGGCCTGAGATCTACTGCACTTCCTGTGGCCAACTTCATTTAGAAAAGCCTCCTGACCTCCCCCCAAAGATCATGTTTAACTGGCAGGGTGTCCTTCACACTACTTCCGGCTCTAGAAGGGCCCTGATGAGAAGGGCCCAGTGTTAATTGTGAGCTTGTGGAATGGAGGGGAAACATGCCCAAGGCTTTGTGTGCAGCCCCAGACCCAGGCACCTTCCTCACCGCCATCTCCAGGTGTGCAGATAGGTGGCGGGTTTCTCCATGCTGCGGTGCGGCCTGAAGCAGGGCTGCCAGGGCACTGAGGACATTTCTTCTCCCCTACAGGAGAGAGCGGTCCAAGGTGCCATACATTGTGCGCCAGTGTGTGGAGGAGATTGAGCGCCGGGGCATGGAGGAGGTGGGCATCTACCGCGTGTCTGGAGTGGCCACGGACATCCAGGCACTGAAGGCGGCCTTTGACGTCAGTGAGTGTCGGCCCAGGGGTGCGGGATGGAGGTGTGGGCGGTGGAGACTGTGTGGCTCGTGCCTGCTGTCATTCTCCATGCCTTTTCTTCACTTACTGTTTTGTTATTTTTAAAAATGAGAAGAAAAAAATAGTAATAACAATAATAAAATAAAAAATGAGAAGATAAGAAAGTTGTGGGGAGAGCTTCTACAGAAGTCAGTCCTTAAACCATCCTGGCCACTCGTGCCAGTTGCTGAGTTGGACCAGGGGCTTCCGTGGGGCCTTTTCCTGCCTACCCCAAGGATGGACAAGAGAGCCGAAGCCCAAGGGTTCAGTGCAGTCTGGCGACTGGTCCATTTGGGGATGCGTAGAGCAAGGGCAATGACATGACCCAGCTTCTGCTGGTGCTGTGGCGTCTCTGTCTCATTAACATGCTATGAAGGAGATGGAACTGCCCCAGTTGCCAGGCAAGGACACCAAGACCCCAGAGGGTCCTTGTCCAGTGTCCTCAAAGTGGCAGGTGGCAGAACCAGGACTCACCAGGACTTTGTGCCTGCAGAGACTCTTCCATGGGGCACACACCACATGCCCTGACCTGGAGCCCTTGAAGGCCCAGTGCCCCTAGGTGGGCCCTGCTATAGTTCAGGCTCCCCTTGGGTGACCAGAGTGGACATGTCAGAGTGACAGCGGCCACCTGAATCCAAAGGAAGGCACCAATTTAAACACAGAAACAGATCAAATAATCCCAGTGCCTTCCTGTTATCAGAAGATGCCTGTGTCAGGGCAGTTGCTACCTACAGGACAGAGCCACCCAATTCCTGCCCAGGTGCCGTGTCCTGCTTCACTGGCCTCAGAGCCGCCTCCTGGCCAGGCGCATCTGGCTCTGCCACCAGGCTGCTCCTCGGGAGCAGGGGAGAGGTGTGGGGTGTGCACACCTCCCCACCAGCCCCACACAGATGCAGAACCTCGGGATGCTTGGGAAGAGTAAGATGAGCTGCTCAAAGGGGAAGGGACCCACAAAGCAGCCGGTGTGGCAAGTACCACACTTTAGGGACAGAGATCCGCTCCATTTCTGTGCTCTTTCCAGACAACAAGGACGTGTCTGTGATGATGAGTGAGATGGACGTGAATGCCATCGCTGGCACGCTGAAGCTCTACTTCCGAGAGCTGCCCGAGCCCCTCTTCACCGATGAGTTCTACCCCAACTTTGCCGAGGGCATTGGTGAGCACTAGAGGCCTCAGCCTTGCAGGACGCATCTCCCCACCTCCCCTACTGTCCACTGCCACCCTGGAGGTTATCAAAGGCAAGGCAGGGAACCCAAGCTCTGCCCTCTCTGCCATGGTCTATAGGTCAACCCAACCTCAGAAAGCTGGTTGTGAGGGGCAGGTGGACAAGAGCCAAGGCCATTCCCAAAGTCTTCTGCCCACCCTCAGAGGGCTGCCCGCTGTCCCCATCCCTCAAATAGACCAGGAGGGTAAAGCATCTGGCACTACTGTGGCAATGCCCAGGTGCGGGGCCCTGAAGGCTGCAGTCATCTGTCTAGAACAGGGCTGAATGCAGCTTCCTGGGCCAAGGGACACCCTTCTCCACTAACCCCAGGTCTTGGCCTAGTCAAGCACATGTTCAAACCCGGCCTTCACCCTAAGTCACCCTGCACGGTGATGTCCAAAGGGAGACATTGTCATACACAGTAGCTGCAGCCTCTGCATGCCCTTAAGATGAGTCTGCCTCCCAGGCCCGTCCAGAAAGGACCTGGTCTCTCCAGCCTGGGAGTGCCCCTGAGTGCACAGGGCATGAGGGAGCCTCCCTGGGCTTGGCAAGGCTGGAGCCTTGCAACCTTCCTTGTCCTTCCCTACCTGTTGTGTCCTGTGCCCAGCCTTTCTTGCATTGGGATCTTCCAAGGAGGAGGAGGTGGCGGAAAGTGGCCGAGTCAGTCCTGAGGGCAGCTCTGCCCCCAGCACCTTCTGCTGCTGGTCCCCGGGGTGCTATTGACCCCTTGGAAATAGAGAAAAGGTGTCAGGGTGGCTCACACCCCAAACAGGCACCCATCACAGGGTCCTCACTGGGGGCCCGCACTGGGAGAACAAAGACAATGACAGGCCTGGACTGTCCAGTACTCTCCAACTTGGACCCCAGGGTGCTTCATGTGATCACCCTCAGGAGAAGCCTCCAGCCCATGGTTGTGACCCTAAGTCACCTCCCCACTTTCTGCAGCTCTTTCAGACCCCGTTGCAAAGCAGAGCTGCATGCTTAACCTGCTGCTGTCCCTCCCAGAGGCCAACCTGCTGACCTTCCTCTTCCTTCTGGATCACCTAAAAAGGTAGCCCCAGTTCTTCCATGGGTGCCCTTGGCTCCAGTCTTCCCTGCCCTGTGGGCTCCCACCAGGCACTAGGCACCAAGCAACAAGGGCTTTTTCCCCCCACCCCTCTCTGTTGTTACTCACCCCTCCGGGGCCTGGAGCCATTGCCACCCTCCCTCTGCACCATGGCCTTAAGTAAAGTGCAGGGGCTTCAGCCACAGCCAGCGCCATACTTGTGGTTCTTGCCACCCCCACGCCACCACACCCCTGCCCCAGAATGGCCAGCACTGACCCAGCTGCCTGCTGGCCTTGAGTGCTCTTTGTCCCAGACCCTCAGACCCAGGAGAAGCTGGGGTGGAGTCTGCTTCCAGCACAACCAGAGTCGAGGGCGCTCCCTCCCTGCCTGGGCGGCTGTGCTATAGAGTTGCATGAGGCAGAAAAGCTCGGTGCCCGCCACCACATTCCCTGAGGGTTCCAAGGTGGCCACCTGACCCCTCTGCTCTGGCCCTCTACAGGGTAGCAGAAAAGGAGACAGTGAACAAGATGTCCCTGCACAACCTCGCCACAGTCTTCGGCCCCACACTGCTCCGGCCCTCAGAGAAGGAAAGCAAGCTCCCTGCCAACCCCAGCCAGCCCATTACCATGACTGACAGCTGGTCCCTGGAGGTCATGTCCCAGGTACAAGCAGACAGGCTGTAGCCCATGTCACCCCGACCTAACAGAGGCAGCCTCTGCCTGCCCCACCCTGAGTCCTGCCAGTCATTCCTACCTGCACAGTATGGAGGAGGTGGCCAAGACTTGCCTGGAGCCACATGGATGGGAGGGCAGGGAGGGCCCAGATGGCTGCTCATCCCTCTCCACCTTGCAGAGCCCAGCCACTTGTAGTCCCTCAGGTGCACCCTGCTTGGGGCTTAAAACACCCCACAATCATGCCTCATCAGGACCCCCAACCCACTCCTGGATCTCTTGTTGTAAGGGGCTTGTGTCACCAGCAGGGGCCCAAAGCACCCTGAGCTGGCCTTGCAGGCTTAGACCAAGAAGACCTTCCCAGCAGCAGCCATGAGCATCCCTCTGAGCCATTATCCTCTTCCCTCCTCACCCGGGTAGGTCCATGTGCTACTGTACTTCCTGCAGCTGGAGGCCATCCCTGCCCCAGACAGCAAGAGACAGAGCATCCTGTTCTCCACCGAAGTCTAAAGGCCCAACTCCATCTCCAAGAGGCCGGCAGAACAGCCTGGAAACCTATAGTCAAACAGGCCGTCCACAGAGTTGGAACCGAACTTTCTTGAGGTGTAATTGAGCCACCCGCAAGAGCTGGGCCATCTGCCAAGAAACAGCTACCTACCCAAAGCAGGCGGCCAGGTAGCCCCGGGCAAATTTGTGCCCAGAGGGGTCTAGGAGCCCCAGGCTGGCCTCAGTCTGTGGTTTCCCATGCTGCCACCAGAGGGCGCCCCAAGCCAGCACGTCTCAGCACGCAGGCCTGGCGGGGATGAGGCGAAAGGAGTGGTTTTTATGAATTTAACTTATCAGAACAGAATTCTACTGGATTACTTGTCAAGATGCACCCTCTCTGGGGAGGAGGGAACATGACCACATTCCCGCACTACTGTGTCTTGAATAAACGCTGCTGCTGCTTCATACTCTGGGGGCCACACCCCTGTCCCTGTGTAGGTGGGGGCATTTCAATTTCCCTGACTTAGAAATTTGACTCCCTTTGTAACAGGGTTTGAGACGCTAAGTCAACACTGTAGTGTTTTGACTCCATTTACTGCTTGCTTCTTTTTCTTTCTAGAAGGATTTCTGTTCAGAAGTGGGTCTACTTACCTGCTCTTTTCTGTTGCTTGGTTTTTGCTGTGTATATGCTCCTTGGAAGGCAGCTCCGCCTGGAGCTGTGAAATGTCCCAGGACCAGACACCAGGGGGAGGGTGGCCCAGGCCATGCACTTTATTGTTTGTTCTCCAGGGAGAATGACTGTGTTCACCAATCCTGACTGTCCACCGGCCTGTGCCCTCCTTTTGATTTTAAAAGGCCTTGATTTCTCTGGCTCCGCCCTGTCCCAACCATCCCCTATGCAGGAGGCTTCATTTCCTCGCTCTCAGCGCAACAGACTCTGTTCACTTTTGTAAAAGTTTCCTCTCAGTGGCAGCAGCTTGCTGACAGCTTATTTTAAAACTCTGATCCGAAATAGCCTTTTGATACTTGAATATTTTTAAGTTTTATACATAGTTTCTAATTTTTTTCCTAACAGACTCAGATACCTAATAAGATGTTAGAGCGTACTCTGCGGGCAGCCTGTATCCTGGCAGCATTTGTCTTCCTCTGAGCACCAGCTCGGTTTTCATCAGGAGTCCTTTCTGAAGTTGCTGGAGCATCGGAAACATGGAGGGTTAGGAACAGGCCAGGGATAGGGATGGGCGGCTCCTGTGCCGGAGCCTGGGCATTCTCTGTAACCCCTCCTGACCGCAGTTTAAAGAAAAGGGACCTGGGGAGGTCACTAAGTATTTTGAAGAAACAAACCCATGAACAGTTGCATCGCTTCGAGCCTTGAGGCAGGGAGATGGAAGGGAAACTGAGGCAGAGTTTTCAAGCTAGTCTTGCAGGGGGAGAGGGTGCAGCTAGCATGGAGGAGGGAAGCACAGTAGGACTCAGGAAAATGTGTGCTGGTCGTCACATGGCGACACCAAAACCTGTGGGGCACTGTCCCCATCCTTCCCATGGCAGGTGCAGGGGGTGGGGTTTGCCCTCCTGTCAGTGGATAGCTCCTGCTGAGCCTGCAGCACATGGGGAGCCCTGACAGCCAGGGCCCACACCCCTACCCCACAGCTTGTGGATGGGCCAAGGCAGGGAGCAGAAAACAAAGTTGCTTGAAGGTTTTGTCTGCATATGGTATTTATTTAGTTGTGCTTTTTTCTCGAAAGGAGAGCAGAACCATTTTAAAGCAGTGCCGCCCTCACAGGCAGCGAGAACAGAAAAACAGGAGTGTCTGCCCTCTACACATTTCTGGGCCCAATGGGCTCCTGTGGCCTGACTTCCCATCCCCATCTGTCTCAGCAACCCTCCAGCCCTGCAAGGGAAATGCATTTTTTTAGAAAAGCCAAACCCAGCCCTTGTTTCTGTTTCCTCTGGTGTCTCATGATTTGCATCTGTCGCCTTGAAACTGGAAAGCAATATATCAATGTCTGTGCCAATTTTCATTCCCTCCCCCAACCCTTTCCTCTTTTTTCTTTTTATTTATGTAGGATGTATGCTGTTTAATGATGGAATGACCACTCTTTCTTGTGTAGTTGTAAAAGTGTTCCTCCGCCGCCAGGCCACGGTGGCAATGGTCACTTTGGATCTGGGGCTGCCTCTGTTACCCCATCTCATGCTACACAGGCCTGTGGGTTGGCAAAGCCAGCAGTGGGGTGGAAAATACCGTGTTCTCCAGGAAGGGGGCATAGCCCTCCCCATGCGAAGTGGCTGGGGCCTAGAGCCCAGTGTGACCTTCCAGGGGCATTTTTGTCGGACTCTGCAGTAAGAAGTGACGCTTTTTTTGTCTGTGGCCCTGCGTCCGGAACCCAGCCTCCTCACGGCAACCCAGCCTTCCCTCAGAGGGTGGCTGGCTGGACTCTCAGCAGCTGCGATCCTGCTTTTCAGCTCAGCCCTCTGTAAACCACCGTAGAGAGAGGACTGTTGACACTTTCATTAAAGTTACCTGAGACTACTTACATCAGTGGTCATTTCTGGATTAAAAAGAAAAACCACGATCAGCGCCTCTGGGAGGAACCCCTGAGCTTCTGGGGTGGGGAGTGGGGTGAGCAGGGAACCTGGAAGCAGCAGCAGGCACAGTGAAGGGGCTGGGTGCCCAGGAGGACTTGCTGCTGAATCATGCCACCCAGGAGGGCAGCATGCATGGGGGTGGGGTCTTGGTGCCCACAGGCAGGTGTCAGCAGGGCAGCATTAGGACATGGGGCAGCAAAAGCAACTCTGCTGAGTGTGGGGTGGGTGGTTTGCACAGTGCCCAAGGCCTTGACTAAGAGAGACGAGACATTGCTTAGGAAATGCCGTTCTGACTCCGCAGATGGGGCAGACAGCAGATGGGGCATCCCAGCTGGCACTCCTTTGCCGTGCTGGGCCCAGGGGCAGGGAAGGCTCCAACCACGCAGCCTGGACCTGGTTCTCACCTGCGGCCACTGCCCTGGCATGAGCTCCTCAGTCATGGGCACTTTCGGCTTTGACTGAGGTGTGGTGGTGCTGCCAGGCCCAGTCTTTCTATTACCTGCTCACAGGACATGTGCACTCTTAGCCACCTCGGGCTTTGCTTAGAAAAAACCCATCCAACTTACAGGCACAGAGGCAGGCATGAGACATGGATCCTACCAAGATGAGCGCAGCTCGGGGAGAGTGGGCCACATCCACTTGCCATCCACTTGCCCTGGGTGGTGCCTGCTGCCACCCTCACTGAGGCTCCCAGGGAAGCAAGGCTGCAAGAGGCCAGTGAGGTGGCCAGGGGATGGGCGAACCTGGGGGCTTCTTCAGACTCCGGGGTGGTAGTTATCGGCCGTCTGGTCAGCTGTCTTGGGGCCTAGAGGAACTTGTTACAGGTCTGCTGCCCACAGCAAACTTCCACGCTTGTCTCCAAATACCACTTCCTGTGGAGTGTCTCCATCACCAATGCCACTTCACTGACCATGGGAGACTGGAGGGGCCCTGGGTGGGGAGACAGGACCTATGGCAGCAGCCTTGAGCTGAGGGTCACCCTTCGCCCACTGGTACCTGGTGGAGGTCACATCAAGGGCTCCATAAGGGGACATGCCTTCACACTTGGGTTAACCGAAGATCTCAGCAACCTCCTCCTGTAGGTATAAGGGTTGACTTTGGGTCCTGTCCTGACAGAGAAAACTGTGTGTACACCATGCTGTTCTACCCACTCCAATGTCTGCTGATGCCTAAAAGGTTACAGTTAGTGCCCACCACCCCTACCCTCCTGGTCCTGTTTGGAAAACTTACACACAGCCCTTTGCATCTTTCTTACTAGGAGTTGATATTTTGAGCAAGAGCTGACTGTCCCCACGTTCCTGAGATTAGAGGTCATGTCCGGCCAAGCCTAGGCCAGTGGCATGGCCCAGGGAGCAGGACCATTCACTACTGCCCCAAATCTGAGATCATTACACCTCAAAGAGCCCTCAGAGGTTACCTAACTCAATCCCTTTACTTGATAGAGAGGGAAACCGAGGCACTTTAAGCACCTCCACCCCACTCAGTGTTCCTGAGCTGTCTCATGCCATGTAGTCCTGTGGGTTGGCAAAGCAGAGGCTGGGGACTGGGTGTTTTGATGGCCACTTCAAGCTCGTGCCCTATGTGCTGGACAATATGGGACCAGACCTCAACCACCAGCCCTGGCTGGACATGACAGCTTGTGTGGGCACATAGCCAGGGCCTCCTGCCATCATTGCCTTTTATGTATATAGATAGATGATTGATAGATAGATAGATAGATAGATAGATAGATAGATAGATAGATAGATAGATAGATAGATAGATAGATAGATATGGATGTATTTTCACAGCAAATATGGCCCAATAATATGCCCTATTTAAGTAGAGGGAAGGCGGGATTTCATATAGAAATCTCAGAAGAACTGTTATACCTGCCCCCAAAAGAAAGCCTCAATTGCCTTAAAAGGAGGCATTTCCATGGACTAATGATGGGCTGTCACAAACAGCTCTGGAAAGATAAACAGAAAAAGTGGGGTGACAGACCCAGCTCTTGAAGAAGCCCAAATGTCCTCCTCTGGAGCAGCTGCCACAGGTCAGTAGGCAAGATCGGGGCTGGAGGGTCACTCCTGGGTGAGGGGGGAACTGTCAGACCCTGGGCGGGTGGTGTTGGAGCCAGATCAGCCTGATGGGTGGGAGAGAGCTGCCAAGCAATGGGTCAGCTGTGGGCAGAGCCCTGCATCACCCAATTGCCACCACACAGAAAGGCCATTCAGGGCATGACAAAGGCAGGCATGCATGTGAGCGGTTTCCTGGAATACAGGGCACTACTGCATCTCTCAAAAGTGATCAGATGGGGAAGGAAAGCAGCTGCTCGTCTGAGAGCTCCCAAACAAGATGCCGCCAAGTGCCTGATACCTAGCAGCCTGGCCGGGCATCACATGGCAATGTGTCCCAAGAAAGGCCTTCTCGGGGCTTCTCTGGCCAGTTCTCTAATTAGAACAGGGGGTCCCATGGCCCCCAGCCCTTTGAGGGCTCAGTTCACACATCAACTACTTTTCCATTCCCTTCCTGTGGGCAGAACCGGGCATGGCTTGACCAGAAACTCTCCTTTAAGGTTTTCAGTTGCTTTGTCAAAACTTGAGGCCAGCAGTGAGGATATGAATGTTCATGTGTGATTCTGGTCCACAGGGAGGCCCGAGGAATAGAGCCAAAACAAGTTCAGGTCCCCAAGTAGATACAGCAGAGCGGTCACCAGAAGATGAGGCCCCAGGGTCAGGATGAGCCACCCCAGACCCAGGGTCTCCCCCAGAGGCTCAAGTGACCATGGACAGATGGCCCTCCAAGCCCCATGGCACAGCCCCCAAGGATCAACGTGGGAAACCCAGACCAGTCCAGAGGCAGGCAGATGTTCCACTGCTCATTTAAACATGGCTGCAATTCAAATTACGAGTGCTGCCTTGTGGGGGTGGCATTGACTGTCCCATTCCCCTGGGTTTGCTGTCCAACTCCCATCTGTGGTCACCCAGAGCCTCAGTGACCCCAACCTCCCACCCATACCGCTGGGGCCCAGGGATAATAGGACCAGATGGAGAGAAAAACAATGGGGATTGGGGGATTGCTGCTGTTTCTTTTATTTTCAGAAAACAATTTTTAAAATGTTGGAGGGGGTGGCGCTCAGAAGTCATGTGGAATAAGCTGAGGCATTTATGGTCTTTGTGTTCTCTGTAGATAAACACTCCTGAGCTGCGTTTCCCAAGCGGGCCTCTTTTAGCTGGTGAGGGCCAGGAAAAGACTCCTGGGGCTCCCAGGCAGTGGGTGGAGACTGTAGGAGCCCTGTCCACCCTGGGCAGGCCACCTTGCTCTACATGCATCTCCTGGGGCCGAGCCCGTGGCGCACTAGGGAGAGTGCGGCGCTGGGAGCGCAGCGACGCTCCCGCCGCGGGTTCAGATCCTATATAGGAATGGCCGGTGCATTCACTGGCTGAGTGCCGGTCATGAAAAAGACAAAAAAATAAATAAATAAATAAATAAATAAATGCATCTCCTGGAGGAGACACCCCAGGGCTGTGGCATTGTGGCCAATCTCTGTTCTGCCCATGCCCTCCCCACACTCCTTCCTGGCTTTCCAGGCTCCACCAATCCGTGGCTGTTATGGACTGAATTGTGTCCCCTACAATCATATGTTGAAGCCTTAACACCCAATGTGACTGTGCTTGGAGATAAGGTCTTTAAGGAGGGAATTAAAGTTAAGCGAGGTTATGAGGTGGAGCCCTAATCCAGCAGGACTGGTGTCCTTGTAAGAAGAGGAAGAGACATCAGGAGTCACTCTTTCTGCATGTGCACATGCTGAAGAAAGGCCACATGAGGACACAGTGAGAAAGCAGCTGTCTACAAGCGGGGGACAGAGGCCTCAACCCTCATGGCAGGCATCTTGTTCTAGGACTTATAGCTTCCAGAGCTGTGAGAAAACACATGTCTGTTGTTTAAGCCACCCAGTCTTTGAAATTTTGTGATGGCAGCTGGGACAGACTAGCACGATGGCTTTCAGCCATTGTTCTGACCCTTCGACATGGGCCCAATCTTGCATCCTGTGTCCTTCCCCCTCCTCACCCCTAACCTTCTTAGAGGGGGCCCAGGGTTTTGATTGACCACAAAGAGGGCAGGGAGCTGTTACTTCCCTTGGCCAGAACTAAAGTTAAAGATGTGAGCCTCTTGGACAGACACATCGCATGTGGCCTTCTCCGACTGCGGTCTGTGCAAATCTCTCCAGTTCATGCAGCCCCGCCCAGGCGTGCAGTGGGCAGGACCGTCCCTCTGCGTACCGCATGAGCCACACATTTGCTTGTTTTACCATAGAGGTTCCCCAGACCATGTGCTCTTTGGAACCCAAAGCCCCTGAGCAGCCTCTTCCACAGCCCCTTCAGCTGCTAAATCTCAAGACGCCTCTCCCCCAGGGTTCTGAGGTCCTATGCTTCCTGGGCCAGGAGGCTGAGGAGCAGCAGACCTTGAGAGGCTGACCTCAAAACGGAGGGATATGCACAGGACACGGAGGATTTCTTTTTCCTTCTCCATTTTCTTTTTTTTTTTTTTTTTTTTTTGGCGGCTGGCCTGTACAGGGGGTCCGAACCCTTCCCATTTTTTTTATTATGGTAAAATACACATAAAGAAATTTACCATCTTTACCATTTAAAAAGTGGTCAGCGGTATTAAATATATCCATAATGTTGTGCAACCATTACCACCATCCATCTCCAAAACTCTTTTCCTCTTGCAAAACTGCAGCTCTGTACCCATCAAACATGAACTCCCCATCACCCCCTGCCCCAGTCCCTGGCACCCACTGTTCCATTTTCTCACTCTATCATTTTCGACCACTAAGTAACTGGGGATTTCTTAACTCACGATGAAGCAACTTCTAACTGGGGAGGAAGGCTGGCTGCCAGGTGGACTGGCGTGTGCTTCCGGAAGGCGTGTGCTTCCAGGAGGCATGTGCTGTGGCCTTTGGCCCTGGGGGGGCTACATGGCTACAGCTTCTTCAGATGATCAGACCTGAAGTCACATGCCTGTCCCAGCTGGACCATGTGGTCCATAAGGTCCTTATGGCCTCCGTTCCTTTGGATTCTCCTTTGAGAGCACCCCTGTGTTCAGACAAATAAAAGAGCCCTTTGAAAGGGAAAGTGATTCTTTCAACATCCCTGTAGGGTTCACTTGTGGCCCCTGCCCCTAAGATATATCCACCTGGAACCTCAAAATGTGACCTTGTTTGGAATAAGTGTCTTTGCAGTTGTAATTAAGGGAAGGATCTCCAGATTAGATAGATCACCCTGTAGGCCCAATAATGAGTGTCTTATAAGACACAGAAAAGGAGAAGACACAGAGACTCAGGAGAATATGAATCCTATGTGAAAACAGAGGCAGAGATAGGAGGATGCATGTACAAGCCAAGGGTCAGCAAATGTTGCTGGCAACCACCCCTCTAGAAGGAAACAATCCTGCTGACACCTTTACTTTGGACTTCTGGCCTCCAGAACTGAGAGAAGAAATTTCTGTCATTCTAAGCCACATAGTTTGTGGAAATTTGCTATAGCAGCCACAGGAAACTAACCAGCTAGTAAGTCAAGAAACCACAGGCAGATCCCGGCTCTCCAGCTGCACTTCCAAATGCATGTCTAGGACTGGCTTGTTAGCTTAGTTGGTTAGAGCACAGCCTTATAACACCAAGGTCATGGGTTTGGGTCCCCCTGTCAGCCAGCCGCAAAAAAACAACAAAAAACAAAACAAAACAAAACTCATTTCTGTTCTAGACAGACATAAATCAGTCTCTCCTGCACCCTGGGGACAGAGGGCAAAGGGGCTGGGGTGGGGGGTAGGAGACAGACACAGGGATCATCCCTGTAGTGGATTGAATTGTGTCCCCCCAAAACTCACTGAAGCTTGAATTGTGTCCCCCAAGTTGTATGTATTAGAAACTTGGCTCCCACTGTGACTGTTAAGAGGGTGGGAAATCCTACTATGGTAATGGGAAGGTGGAGCTTTGAAGAGGTGATTGGACTGTAGGACCAGGCAGTAGTGAATGGATTGAATAATGGTGGTCAGGGTGTGGTTCTGAGGCTTTAAAAGAAGAGGAGAGTCTGTCTCTCCCTCTCCCTCCGTCTCCCCCTCCTCCCTCCCTCCCTCCTCCCTCCCTCCCTCCCTCCCTCTCTCTCTCTCTCTCTCTCTCTCTCTCTCTCTCTCTCTCTTCTCTCTCTCTCTCCCTCTCCCCCTCCCCCTCCCTCCCCCTCCCCCCCTCCCCCTCCCCTCCCCCTCCCCCCCTCCCTCCCCTCCCTCTCCCTCCCCTCCCCCTCCCCCTCCCCTCCCCTCCCCCTCCCCTCCCCTCCCCCTCCCTCTCCCCTCCCCTCCCCCTCCCCCTCCCCCTCCCCTCCCCCTCTCCCCTCTCCCTCTCCCTCTCCCTCTCCCTCTCCCTCTCCCTCTCTCTCTCTCTCTCCCTCTCTCTCTCTCTCTCTCTCTCCTTCCACCATCTTGCAATGTGAGACCCCTGGGTCACTGTCACCACCACCAGTTGGACTTTGGACTTCCCAGCCTCAGAAACAGTAAGCAGTACATTTTGTTTTCTTTATAAATCACCCAGTTCCATGCATTTTGTTACATGCAACAGAAACAAACTAATACAATTCCCACACCAGACAGAGTACAGCATGGTGCTGGGGCGAGAGGAGTGCTCACCTAACCCAGCTGGGGACTTTGCCGCTGCCCTCCAGCCCCTTGCCCACCACCTCCCCTGCCCACAAAAAGCCCTGAGAAAGTGGAGACTGCCTCCCCTCCCCGGTGTCCCCTTGCTTATCTCCACCTGCAGATCTCCTGCGTCCACACCTTTCTTAGCCTGGTCCCACCTCACAGGTGCATCCCTCCTCTACTCTGAATCCCATCTCTTCTGCCTCACAAACACACGTGCTTCTAACTTTCAGAAAGCATGAGAGGAAGAAGAAACAGCCCTTTCCAGGCCCCCTAGCTGCAGCCCTTCGGTCTTCTCTACTAACTTACGAGGAAGGGCTGCCTGTCCTGGTGGCCTCTCTCTTGCTGACCATTTTCTTTATGCCCAGGTTGGCCCAGCTCTGGCCACCTCTAATGTGGGTATCTCTCCCACCCCCTTGTCCCCTCTCCTCCCCTGACTGCTATGACAGGCGTGGCCTAGTGACCAGTTTAAAATTAGTTCCTCCCCAAGGCAGTTTTATGTTTTCTCAACAGGCTTTTCTTTCTTTCCTCCTGATCTTTCTAGACCTTCTCTGAACCGCCTTCAGTTTTCCTATAAAAGCAGCGTCATTTATTTATAGCCTTGCTTTGAGTTCAACACAGGATGATGATGCACTCCTTGCTTCTACTATTTACCTATTTGGTCAAAATTTGCCCTTTACTAAATCCACCCTCAAAGGGAGAATATTTAAGGGAGGGCTGCAAGTCCTGAAGATGATTCTGGAAGAGGAGATAGAGGGGCATTGGGAGCCTTGGGACATGTGCAGAATTTCTGGGAGTCTTATGCACAAGTGGGCATCCCTGGCTCGGGGGTGCAAACTCAGAACTTAGAGGCCAAGGCTTGATTCTACCTCTTGGACCACTAACCCAGCTCTCTGGGCCTCACGTTCCTCATGTGCATCAACAGACAAAATTGGGGCCGAGCCCGTGGCGCACTCAGGAGAGTGCGGCGCTGGGAAGCGCAGCGACGCTCCCGCCGCGGGTTCGGATCCTATATAGGACTGGCCGGTGCACTCACTGGCTGAGTGCCGGTCACGGAAAATGACAAAAAAAAAAGACAAAATTGGCTGGCCAGTTGGCCCAGTTGGTTAGAGCGTGGTGTTGTAACACCAAGGTCAAGGGTTTGGACACCTTTACAGGCCAACTGCCAAAAGACAAAATTATAAAAATTATAACAAACTTACTTTAAAGATCTCCATTGGCTTTATTTGTGATTCTATAATCAGGCAACACTCCATTACATAAAATTCAATTACGTGTTTCAATAAGTCGAGCCAAGGAGGTTGGCTTTGTGGACAGAAAAAGGGCTGAAGAAAGCAGAAACAAAGAACAAAAAGTAGATTGGTCATTTCAAAGTGACTTTCCATACAAGGTGGGGACAGGGAGACAGAAGAATAGAAAGGTAACTGACTGGTTAATTTCAGGTCACTTCTGGTTAAGGATTAAAACAGAGGAAACTTCATTATCGTGCTGATTGAACAGGGCTGTTTTGAAAATTAGGCTGTTATCTCTACCTATTTCTTGAAAGGTCACATAACAGATAACAACTTAGTTTGGGTTTGGTGACATGCAACTTCAGCATGGGTGACGCCCTTTTGATTTTGTCTGGTCTGCTGGGGCCTAGGGCAGGAGCTTAGTTGAAAACAATGGCCTCTGATAATTTTTATTTAATACGTGTAAAATAAGGATGAAATTAGACACGAGGAAGTGCTGTACGCCCACCGATGAATATTATTGAAGCCTTCAGGGACGCTGCTTTGGAATCCATTTGTCTTAGTCACCCCTGCTCTTTCCATGACCCCACTATGATGTGTAGTTGGTTTCCTGTGATCCCCTTCTGATTGAGAAAAACCGTTTTTCCTCTCTACACTCGCACTCAACACAGAACAATTCTGTGACCAAATGTGTGGATTTTTTTTCCCACTGACCAATTCTCTAACACCAGCTGGGTGTCCTACAATTCAATTCCATTCTGACGCTAACTGGAGTTAGTGCAGACGCGACAAGTTAAGGGCCCAGTCCCACTGAAAGGGACCTTAGCCAGAAAAACAACCATGTTTGGCGTAACTAAAACCAAGCAGAACATTTCAGTCAGCCATTAACTTGAGAACTGATAATCATCAATTCCTCGAGGTTAGCAAAACAATTGAGAGACTGCCGGGAGATGAAATCACTGCCTCTTACCTTGATTTACTTTGGGAGGGGTGCACCTACAATCAAGGACTGAAACTAAGTTTCTTGTTTTTCTTACCTCTCTGATTGGCTGCAAATGAGGAGATATAAGAGAGAGGCAAGACCACCTAGCTAGGTGTAAACTCCCCCTCTTACTTAAAGGCAGACTGCATTGACGTTAATTAGAAATCCAAGTCAGGTATTTTTATGATGTTGGACTAAGGTTATTATCCTTGAGCTCTCCATAGGAGATAAGGATTCCAACCTCGAGGTAACATCAAGGACTTGAAGCTGACCACAGACTCTGTGACGCTGAAGTTTCCAATCCATCATGGGACCCTGACATTTGACTTAGATCATCTGCTGCTCCCAGACTCTTCCCCGCCTTTTCTTCTTTAGAACAAAGACCCTTACCTCATCGTCCTGCCTCTTCCCCTTTATAAACCCCAGAACAGGCATCAGAAGGGGGGATGATTTTAGCCTGGTCATCCCCCAGATGCCAGTTATCTGAATAAACCTTCTAATCCTTGCACCAACTTCTGGACTCTCGAGTCATTTGTTTAATGCAAGAGAGCAAGCTGAGCCTGGTCTGGTGGTAACACCACTGTTGGAGTGAGCAGGACTGAAGCCATGTTGGAACCAAAAACTACGTGGGCTTTAGGGGAAAAAAAAGTTTTTCTTCTCAGCATGCATTTTTCTGAGTTCCTCTTTTTCCACGGTTATTTGATATTTTGAATCTTGGTTATGGGGTAAGATGTGAAGTTATTTTCTAGTCATCTGGAGCTGCAAACTTGCCACAAGACACCGTACTATCCAGACCTTGAGAAACCAAGGAGGATATCAATAAGCCTATGCTGATTCCACCCCAAAGCAAGTCAAAATCCTGCAAGACCCTAAGATAATGCCAAAGAGGGGAACGAAACCTTGGCGAGACCTTGCACCTGGCTCCTTCTGCATCCCCCTCCTTCCTGCTTTTCACTTCCCACATTCTATTCCTTTAACTCCCTCTTTAAAAACCTATCAGTAAACCTGAGTCTTTGAGATGGTTTTAGTCTGGCCATTCTCCTTCAGGCTTACCAGAGAGATGGGTCAGCCCACTGTCTCCCTCAGGTCACCGGTGTTCCTGAGTAAAGCTGACTTCCTGTTCCACCAACATTTGACTTTTGGGTTGTTTGTTTTTGTCTGGGTCAGGCAGCTGAACTTGGGTTTGGTAACAAGATTTTGGCAAGCCTCAGCCAGGAGCTGAATGTCCTGGAGTAGCAGATTTTGGCAAGCCAAGCCAGGGGTTTTGTACAGGGCAGGCAGCTGGACGTGGGCTGGGTAACCCCACAGGACTGCCCTGCCCTTCAGATGCCAAGTGCAAGTAGTAGGTTCCCAGGGTTAGGCCCAACTTCTCTCTGACTTGGCTACAAATTGAAGGTTCCCACAACCCTCTTCTTGGGTCTGATCATTTGCTAGGGTGGCTCCCAGAACTCAGGGAAACACTTAGGTACATTGACTAGTTGATTATCCTTCTCTGCCCGGAGGAGATGGGGTGGGGCTGAAAGTTCCAACCCCCTAATCATATGGTTGGTTCCCCTGGTGACCCACCCCGAGCTATCCAGGAGCCCCCAGCCACCAGCCATTTATTAACATTCAGAAAGACACTCATCACTTTGGAGAGTTTTTAGAGGTTTTAGAAGCTGTGAGCCAGGAAATGGGATGAAGATGAAAATATATATTTCTTATTATATATCACAATGTCACACCAGTGCTGGGTGGAGTCAAGTCAGGAAGTTGGAAAGGGTATTGCTTTGTATAGATGAAGATCTGGATGTTAATAAATGATCAGAGAACCCTTTCCTGAGCCCTTACCTTGTGCCAGGCCCTGCCCTTCAGACTTCTGTCTCCAGGTAGACAGACATTAAATACATCATTACAGTATATTAGTCATGTATTTGGTGTGTGAAAAGTGCTTTGAAGAAAAGCTTGGTGTGCAGGGGATGTTTAATAGAGTGGCAATCTGTTATTTAGTCCCCAATGTCCCATTTAGCCCTGATGGATGTGGGAACATTGCCATTATTAAAGCTTTAGATTTTAACTGAGTTTATTTGAGCAAAGAAAAACAAAACAAAACAGCAAAGCAAACAAAAACAATGCATGAATCAGGCAGTCCTCTGAACTAGAGCAGGTTCACAGAACGCCAACAAATGACACGATCTATAGGCATGTATAGGAAATGGAAGAAATGCAGAGTAGAAACAACTTAGTTGATTACAGCTTAATTGGTCAATTGGTTACAGAGCCTCCTGTAATTAACTAAAGCTCAGCTACTGTAGTTATACTCCACATTAATTAATCTGTCAGGCCTAGTACAGGAGCCTAGTCCAAATCAATGGTCTCCCCAAAATTTTATTTAACATCATTGTTCACAAAAAAAGGGAGGGGGCAGAGAGGTCAAGGAAAATGCTCAAGGTCACACAGCTAGTGGCTGTCCAAGCCAGAGTTTGAACTCAAATTTGGGGAATTACAGAGCAGGCACATGGGAAGTACTGGCTTACCCTTTTCTTCCTCTTTCCCTGATTGTGAAATGAGAGGATCTGATGAACACTGATCTCTATAGGCCCTAAAGAAGGGTGGATGTCCTGACCCAAGTCATTTTCCTTCCCATGCTTCCTCTGGGTGCCTGCAGGCCAGCTGGCATCCCAAAGAGCCTCCCGGGCCTCAGGCCGTGGTCGCTGGGTACAAAAGGTGAGTAGCTGCAACTGTGGAAGGCAAATGGCCCATCTTCATTCTCAGACACATCCTCGCTTAGCTGACAGTTGCACATTTCCCAGGTCCCAGAGCTCCGCTGGCTCTGAGGAAAGCACGTCAAGAATCCCAAGCATGGGGTTAGTCAGTTAGCTCAGTTGGTTAGTGATGGATCTTGGACGTGACCAGCACCATTGTGCACACAATAAGCACAAAATAGCCACCGGCTTTGCCTTCCACTCCAGCACCAAATCCATCCCCACTTCCCTTTAGGAGAAGCCTTGTGACTTCTGCAAAACAGAAACCCTTTTGCTTCTGCAAGGGCGCAGTTCTCCACCCTGGTCGCATAGCTTCCACATTAGCATAATGCCCCTCCTTGATTGTATCAGCCAGCCCTTGGCACCCTATAAAAGCTCTCTCACTCCCACACCTGGTGCTGTCCTCCACTTTGAGCGCAGCCCAGCAGATTCTTTTCCTTTAATAAAGCTAGATCGGTACCGTGCATCTCGGCTCACTTTCTTTCAGTTAGAGCACAGTATTGTAACACCAGGGTCAAGGTCCAGATCCCCACACCAGCCAGCTGTCAAAAAAAAAAAAAGAATCTCAAGCCAGATGCCCTGACACAGGGATCTGATCACTTGCTAACCATTGGGAACGGTCATTTCCAATTAAAAGTTGGCCTGCAGCCCCTGCTGGTTCTGGCTCCTCCAGCTGTGGTGTGGTGCAGATAGGAGCAGTGGGCCTGAGCAGGATGGGGGCCTCAGGGTGCAATGCTCAGAGGGAGCTGAGCAGGTCTTCAAGAAACCACAGGTGCTGAGCTCAAGAAGGTCCCAGGCTGCAGAGTTCAGCCCACCTCAGTGGTGACAGGACCCTGGCAAGGCAGGGCCAATGGGGCCTGACAGGAGAGATGTCAGCCCCTAAGGCTGGGGCACTCTCAGCCTATGTGTGGGGGTCATGGAGGCATCCCAAACTCTGCTATTTGGAGGTGAGGCCCTGGGAGGGGCTCACATGCCAATAGATCTCCTCCTGCTCAGACAGTCAGCCACCTGCTTCCCCAGGGCTGGGCACTTCATCGGGTCCCCTCCCAGCTTGTGGCCAGTACCTGCCTCAATTGCCTGCTCTTTCAGTCTCTCCAGTCCTGGGGCGCTGAGGAGGATGAGCAAGGACAGGAGAACAAGGTACAGGTGAAGCTGACGGGACCACCCAGATGCCAGCACTAAGGCCCAACCACAGACTGGCGTGGAATCTGGAAGTTTCTGTGCCCCACTCTACGATTACTCCTCTCCCCTTTAACCCCATCATCATCCTAGGGCTCCCAGACGCACCATCCCAGACCATGCATAGATGTCCCGACTGCTAGGTTCACCCTTCCCATCCTGTGCACTCCATGAGGCTAGTCTTCCTAAAGAAGATCTCCCAGCATGTCCCTCCCCTGTTGCCAAACTGCAGTGGCTGACCCTGTGCACACTATAGAATTCAAGGTCTGAGGAGGGAGGGGGAAGCTCTCTGCTCTGCGCACCCCCACCTCTCTGTGTCCTAGCCATGCTCTCTGCTCTTTTTCCCCCAGGGATGCCTTGTTTACCTTCACTTCCTTGCTCTCTCTCATGCTGCCCACTGCCCCTGATGTGCCTTCTCTTTATAGAAATCCTCCTGAAATCCCACCTCCTCCAAAAATCTCACTTATTCCACTGGGAAACGTTGGCAGCAATCTCACATGATTAAGACCAGGTCACACTGCTGCCCCATCCAGAGAAGGCTCTTAGCAGATAGGGACTTGGTCAAAGCCATCCCTGCCCCCTCCCAGCCACAGGTACAGGCTCTGGCATTTGACAGCTGCTCGAGAAGTGTTTGCTCCTCCTGCTTTATGGAATCTCCAAGCAGGTTTCCACAACCCTTCCACTTGGTGGTGTCAGAGGACAAAATTACAACAAATTTAAAGACCTCAGTTGGCTTTATTGCAGTTCTGGCATCAGGCAACACTTAATTCCATAAAATAGAACGTGTTTCAATGAGCCGAGCAGAGGAGGTTGGTTTTATAGACAGAAAAGGCTAGGGCTGGCCTGTTAGCTCATTTGGTTAGAGTGTGATGTTGGTAACATCAAGGTCAAGGGTTCAGATCCCCTTACTGGCCAGCCACCAAAAATAAATAAATAAAAATGTATAGACAGAAAAGGCTGAAGAAAACAGAAAGAAAGAACAAAAAGTTAGGTCATTTCAAAGTTACTTTCCTTGTAAAGTGGGGAAGGGCACACCAAACAATAGAAAAATAACTGATTATTTAACATACTGTTACATCACACTATCCTTTCTGAGTAAGGGTTAAAAGAGAGGGAACTTCATTTTCAGAAAAACATACTTTTTACTGTGTGATACTGCTCCAGTAAACATGCTAGGGTGAGACTTACTTTCAAAGCTAAAAGGGCATATAAAATTCTCCTCGGTGGGAGAAATAATCTTAGAGTTTCCTGGATCTCCAGAACCAGACGATTATATTCTTGACAGACAGAAATTGGTAAGATTGAAACTCAGGCCTATAATATCCCTGACCTTTCTAAAATACCTGAATGCTTAGGGTATTTTTCTTCCTCAACTGATATAGGATGGATTAAAAGTGTGGAACCTATAAAGGTCCAAATAGATCATTCTAAACCTTTGCCTTAAATTACTCCAATATCCACTAAAACTCAAAGCAATCCAGGGGCTCTTGCCAATTACAGAAGATTTAATTAAACACTCATAATTCCATGTACCAGTCCTTGTAACACTCCAATCCTACCAGTTAAAAAACCAAATGGATGGGGTTGGAGATTTGTTTAAGATTTATGGGCAATTAATAAAATTGTGATATCAAGGTCTCCTATGGTCTCAAACCCTAATACCTAATGCCTTTACTTGGAAAAGTCAATAGTACACCTGGACTGTAATACACAAGGGTTTACTGAAGCTCTTACATTTTTCCCAGGCATTGCATCAGGACTTAATAATCCTACAGTTTTCTCAAAATTCTACTCTTATTCAGTGTGCAGATGTCTTGTTGTTATGCTCTCCCATTAAAGAGTTCTCCAAAATTGAATCAATTTTACCTTTTACAGCAACTCACACGTAAAGGTCATAAGACTTACAGTGGAAAAACTTCAGCTTTCAAGAGAAAAAGTCCACTATTTGGGACATGACTTGACTGCTGAAGGGATTTCCCTCTCACCTGAAAGAATAAAAACTATTCAAAGTTTTCCTGAACATCAGCCAAAAGATAATAAAGAGGTTTCCTTGGACATACAGGATATTGCAGATCCTGGGTCTCAAGTTTTTCTTTAATGGTCTCACCATTGTATGAGCTCACTAGAAATGCAATTCCACAGCCCTTACCTTGCAAGGACAGTCACGAGCAGGCTTTTAACCGGATGAAATTGGTCTTACAACAGCCCCCAGCTTTAGGATTTCCAAATTATACCAAGCATTTGACCTCGTTTGTTCATGAATGCTACCATCAGGCATTAGGAGTTCTTACTCCAGCACACAGGGGAAAACATAGGCCCACTGCATATGGGAGCCTGAAATTAGACCCAGAAGCAATTAGACCCTCATTGTTTAAAATCAGTAGCAACAGCACCCAAGTTAGTAGAAGCTTCATCTGAGCTGGTTTTAGGAAATGAACTTCATTTGCAAGTCCTACTTGCTATAGAAAGTCTATTAAATTCCAACCAATCTCAGCATTTTTCAGCAAGTAGACTAACCTCTTATGCAATTCTTCTCCTATCTCCTTGGATTAATCCTCGTCTAAAACTCTGCAGCCTACTTAACCCTGCTACTCTATTACCTCTGCCTGGCAATGGTAAGAACTACAACTGCGTAAGTATAGTATCAGAAATAGTGGCCCCTCATGTTGATTTATGAGATACTCTATTGGATATTCCGGAGTTAATTCTTTTTGTTGATGGATCCAATGCTGAAAACTCAGAAGGAAAATATCAGGCAGGGGATGCTGTTACCACCCGAACTCTCTATGAGTTAATAGAGAGGGAAAATCTTCCTCAATTTAAGTCAGCTCAACCTGCAGAGCTTTTTGCTCTCACTTGAGCTTGTCACATAGCTAAGGAAAAGTCAGTAAATATTTATACAGATAGCAGATATGCTTTTGGAGTAGTACATGATTTGGGCATGTTATGGAAACAATGAGGGTTTCTCACTTCAAGTAGAACCTCCATCAAAAATGGACTCCAAGTAGATGAACACCTTTCTGTTATCCTGCTTCCATCACAGAATGTCATTATTAAGATTGAAGCTCATGCCTGTAGAACTGAACCTGAATTTTTTTTTTTTTTTTTTTTTTTTAAAGATGACCGGTAAGGGGATCTTAACCCTTGGCTTGGTGTTGTCAGCACCACACTCAGCCAGTGAGCTAACCGGCCATCCCTATAAAGGATCTGAACCTGTGGCCTTGGTGTTATCAGCACCTCACTCTCTCAAGGGAGCCACGAGCC
This sequence comes from Cynocephalus volans, assembly GCF_027409185.1. Classification (NCBI taxonomy): domain Eukaryota; kingdom Metazoa; phylum Chordata; class Mammalia; order Dermoptera; family Cynocephalidae; genus Cynocephalus; species Cynocephalus volans. Next base: position 207,480,128 of record NC_084461.1, read on the forward strand.
AGCCCTGAACCTGAATATTGAGGGAATATACTAGCAGTTTTTATGCAGAATCAACTAGTGCTGAAACTGTTAGGGTATACAATCCAAATGAACTCCATGAGATTGATCCAAATCAACTTCCTTATCTCAGTCTATACAATAAACAGTGCAATGCACCTAATTTGGAAAAATAAAATTGGCATTTAAAAGGATGTTAATTCAATGTTAAGCATAGACTCAAGGCCTGGATGGCCTCCTGGTCCTTCCTGAGCCTTTAGAGCTTCCATTGTTAAAAGCTCTGCACTCCACAACTCATCATGGAAAAGACGAATTGACCCACGTTATGAAAAAATATTGGTGAGGTGACTGTTCCAAAGTTGCAAAAATGGTTTATAACCAATGTTTGGTTTGTCAAACTCATAATCCTGGGAAGACAATAAAAACTTCAAGTGGTGTATTTCCACTACCTAATGGGCCATTTGAATGTTTGAACTGATGGACTTCATACAGCTGCCACCCTCAATGGAGTTTCAATATGTTCTTGTAATAGTTTGCATGCTTCCTGGTTGGGTAGAGGCTTTCCCATGTAGAAAAGCCGATGCTGTGACAGTAGCTAAGAAATTATTAGAAAATGCATTTCCTTTATGGGGCATCCCTGGAGGAATCTCCAGTGACAGAAGAACTCATTTTACTGGGAAAGTTATAAAGTAGTTACATAAGCCATTATGAACATAATGGCACTACCATTGTCCCTGTCACCCTTAGTCTTTTGGAAAGGTTGAAAGAACAAATGTATCTTAGTATGAAAATTGGGAAAGTTAACTAGTTGATTGGGTTGCCTTGGCCAAAGGACTGCCATTGGCTTTAATGACAATCAGATATCCACTCCCACTGGAAAACATAAGTTGACACCTTATGAAATAGTCACCAGAAGGCCTACGCCCCTAATAATAGAACCTCATGCTTCTCCCACTCTCCTAAACTCTGATATGACTAAATCCTTCAAGGCTTTAATGCATTATGCTAAAGTGTATTTTCAGCAGGTAAAAAAAGCTTTTTGTGATCCACTGAGGACAATCAAACTCTTCATGGTTTAAAACTTGGATCTTGGGTCTTCCAGAAATGACATCAGAGAAAGACTGCCCTTGAACCTCATTGGAAGGGATCATACCAAGTTCTTCTCACCACTCACACTGCAGTGAAGCTTCAGAATCTCGAACCTTGGGTCCACATCTCAGAACTCAAAAGGGCCCTTTCAGACTCCTGGAACTGTACACCTGTTGGAAACTTTAAGGTAAAGCTAACCAGGGAAATTTCTCCTCCAAAGCAGATGGTGTTGTAGAAGTGGACAGCTTCCCCCAAAACATAGATCAATATTTCTCTGCCATCATGAAAGTCTTATGCTTTTTTTCTTTTCTTTTTTTCCACATTTCCTGTTGTCCTAATCCTTTCCTTTCCCTCACAGGAAAATCTATGGGAACATAATCAGTGGATGGATTTAGCGCGAGCTTATGCTTTAGCAAAACCAGAGCAATTGTTGGATTTGTGGGCTAATATCAAAAAATCAGGAAACATACCAATACGTCTCCGTGTTCCCAATGAGAATCACACTGAAACTCCAAAGGAAGAGTGGAAAGCTATCCTTGATATTCTAAACATTCTGCTACTTGCTTTCCTGCATTCACTAGAAACAACACTTTGACTTTTCCAATTAACAATCTGGTTGTTATAAAATATAGAAAGCCTATCTGAGTAATGCCTGCGAAAGGTATATTGTGCTTTCAGGCATCATGCACTCAAGATCTGGGAATTCTCTATGTGGGTACAAGTAATTGTTTATGTACTGTAAACAGATCAAATCCAGTAGAGTCCCCTTTTCCCAAATGTGGTTATGCACCCTTATAGCATGTTATAAAGGGGCCACAGAAAAGTAAATGTCCCACTGGACATTGTTCAGTAGCTATGCAAATTTATGGGTGAACAGATTTAACTGACCCCTGCTCTACTTCAACTAGGTGGCGTTCCTTTCCAACTTCCAAGGGCTATATTGGGTCTGTGAAGAATCTGCTTATTCTGTGCTGCCTCCTTGCTGGTTTGGATCTTGCCATTTGGCATGGCTCACTCCTGCATTTCAAATAGCATCCCCTAAAAGTTCTCATAATAGTTCCTATGACCAGAGGCCAAAGTGGTTAATAACTGAAGTTAGCACCAACCTTGAAATAGATGAAAATATGCTAAGTTCTACTGAGGAAAGATTCCAGTGGGGTTCCTGGGGGCTCACTCTTGGCAGTAATGGTGTACCAGTTGTATGGAATTTGAAGTTAATCCCTAAATTGTGAAAAATCTTAGATTTTCTAGCCAATCAGGCCTCCCTGGGTTTCAGATTGGTAAAAGCCACTCTTTGAAAGGTGGATAACAAATATTCAACAAAAACACTTCATGGAACATCATGCAGCTTTAGATCTCCTTTTTGCTCAAGTTGAGGTCTTTTGTTTGTATTGAACAAAACTGAATGTTGTACCTAGCTCTCCCCTGATTTTGTTACAACAGAAAGCTTAACTAGAAAGGTGGCTGATACTGCTGTTTCCTTAGATACTGCAACCGAATACATTAAGAAAATTTCTCAAGAGAAAGGAACATATGATGTGTTTACAGGAGCAACTAACAGTTGATTTGCAGGTTTCCTAAGTGGTAGATGGCAAGCTTGATTTTCCAGGGTTTTCTAATCTTTATATTTCTTCTAGTAGGTCTCCAGGTTATTATGACTTGTATTACTAGACTAACAACAAAAATGAATGCTTCTTTAAACCATGCCACTTTACAGTAAACTAAGATCCTTAATTGCTACCATACTCTGCACAAGGACCATGACCAATTAGACTTGAAAATTGTTGAACTGCCTATATTGCCTGAACTTTTGCTTGTCTGTTTTGGTTCAATTTGTTTCATAAGAACTCATGTTTTAAGAATACATTTGGTCTTTTTTTTAAAAAAGATGACCGGTAAGGGGATCTTAACCCTTGACTTGGTGTTGTCAGCACTGTGCTCTCCCAAGTGAGCTAACCGGCCATCCCTATTTAGGGATCCGAACCCGTGGCCTTGGTGTTATCAGCACCGCACTCTCCCAAGTGAGCCACGGGCCGGCCCTCACTTTGGTCTTTTGATATTACCCTTCTGATAGTTATCATAGTCCCCGTTGTGCACTGTATTCTTTCAAGTCTTTCCTTGTTTGTTTGTTTTCTTTTTTTTCCACTTGGCTGGCCAGTATGGGTATCTGAATCCTTTACCTTGGTCTCTCAAGTCTTAAATGTTTTGTGTACGCCACCTATCAAGCATTGGATGGTCTCACTTTGACTAGATCAGCAAAAACATATAAGAATTGGTCAACTGGTGTGATGTTGAGACTAGTGAACTCCATACTGAGACCAAAGAAGACTCGTGAATTCCACACTAAAACCAAGTATTTGCGATGGTGACAGAGAGTGGGGTCAATGCCCAAAGTTTCAGTCAATCTCTCAAAATTGAGAGGCAGACCAAAAAGGGGGAATTGTTAAATCAAACAAAAATTTTGGCCAGAGAAAGCCTCCATACTCATACTTGAGCTCTTACATACAAACCACAACCTAACTTAGCACATAAGCAAATCGAAAACCTAACTTAGAAGTACGCTTCTGTGAAGGTAGCTGAATTTCAGCCAATTGCAGGCAAGTCAAATGTTCTGTGTCTCACTGCCTTTTTCTGTACCATCATTTCCCTTTTCTGTCTATAAATCTTTTTTTGTGTGTGTGAAATATTTTGACTTTTTAAGTATTTGTTCATAATTTATTTATTTATTTATTTTTAATTTTATTATGTCGATATACATTGTGGCTGATTATTGTTGCCCATCACCAAAACCTCCCTCCCGCCTCCCCCCGCCAACAATGTCCTTTCTGTTTGCTTGTCGTATCAACTTCAAGTAATTGTGGTTGTTATATCTTCTCCCCCCCCCGTTTGTGTGAATTATATATTAATTTTTAGCTCTCACCAATAAGTGAGAACATGTGGTATTTCTCTTTCTGTGCCTGACTTGTTTCACTTAATATAATTCTCTCAAGGTCCATCCATGTTGTTGCAAATGGCAGTATTTCATTCGTTTTTATAGCTGAGTAGTATTCCATTGTGTAGATGTACCACATTTTCCATATCCACTCATCTGATGATGGACATTTGGGCTGGTTCCAACTCTTGGCTATTGTAAAGAGTGCTGCAATGAACATTGGGGAACAGGTATACCTTCAACTTGATGATTTCCATTCCTCTGGGTATATTCCCAACAGTGGGATAGCTGTGTCGTATGGTAGATCTATCTGCAATTGTTTGAGGAACCTCCATACCATTTTCCACAGAGGCTGCACCATTTTGCAGTCCCACCAACAACGTATGAGAGTTCCTTTTTCTCCGCAACCTCGCCAGCATTTATCCTTCAGAGTCTTTTGGATTTTAGCCATCCTAACTGGGGTTAGATGATATCTCAGTGTGGTTTTGATTTGCATTTCCCGGATGCTGAGTGATGTTGAGTATTTTTTCATATGTCTGTTGGCCATTTGTATGTCTTCCTTAGAGAAGTGCCTACTTAGCTCTTTTGCCCATTTTTTAATTGGGTTGCTTGTTTTCTTCTTGTAAAGTTGTTTGAGTTCCTTGTATAGTCTGGATATTAATCCTTTGTCAGATGTATATTTTGCAAATATTTTCTCCCACTCTGTTGGTTGTCTTTTAACTCTGTTAATTGTTTCTTTTGCTGTGCAGAAGCTTTTTAGTTTGATATAATCCCATTTGTTTATTTTTCCTTTGGTTGCTCATGCTTTTGGGGTCGTATTCATGAAGTCTGTGTCCAGTCCTATTTCCTGAAGTGTTTCTCCTATGTTTTCTTTAAGAAGTTTTATTGTTTCAGGGTGTATATTTAAATCCTTAATCCATTTTGAGTTGATTTTAGACTGTCTATAAATCTTAACTGATCATGTGATTTCTGTGTAGTCCTTCTGAATCTGTTCTTACCCTAGGGACTGCCCGATTTGCAAGTCATTTTTATTTTTTATTTTCTTCATTTCTTGCTCAAATTAAATTTTGTTAACTTCAGTTCGCCTATATTTATTCTTCTAACAAAGGGTAACTCTTTTTTTTTGGCTGCTGGGCAGTACAGGGATCGTAACCTGGACCTTGGTGATATCAGCACTATGTTCTAACCAAGTGAGCTAACCAGCCAGCTCCTTTAGAGGGTAACTTTCAAAAAGCAAAATCATAACTCTCATACAAATATAATATAAACATGTCAAAGGGTTTGTTTAACTTGTTAACTTAAAAATTAACACAAAAACAAAAAAATAACATTTATTTGGAAAATAAAGAAATGCAATTTGGGGACTGGCTCAGTTGGTTAGAGTGTGGTGTTGTAACACCAAGTTCAAGGTGGCCAAAGGTTTGTATCCCCGTACCAGCCAGCCACCAAAAAAAAAAAAACCACAAAAACAAAAACTGCAATTTGGGTACAATGAGTCAAGACAGCAGTGAATAGTGTTCCGTAAGGCAGGCCCAGGAAAGGTTTTATTTTTAGAGGATTTCCACAAAAGTTTGTTCTTGGAGGTAGCTCACTGGCTGGGCAGAAATCTGAAATGCAAAACCATTTTGATTGGTTAATCAACAAGGGGCTTCCAGCTTTCCAGATGAAAGATGTTGTTGAAGGCCAGCAGTGATGACTTCAGTTGTTATCCAAGTCTGTTGACACATCCTGTGGTTTGACCAGTAGCAGGTATGTGAGTGTGTTCCTTGCTCAGTCTCCCGACTCTGCTTCAAAGCCTTAGACTTTCTTTCACAAACTCTTAATTAAGAGGAACTGGTAAGATGTTACTATAAGTTCAAAGGAGAATTCAAGGATCAGACACATTAATAGATCAGTAATGTTGAAATAAACTTGCAATGCTTACTGGCCAGCCCACCAAAAAAAAAAAAAAAAAAAAAAAAAAAATAGAGGAAGAAATAAAGTTGCAAATGGAGGCAAAACTGTCTTTTCCACTGTTGGGGAATGTTGTTTCTAGAAAAGAATAACTTGTATTTGTATCAGTTTTCTACAATTTACAGAGTATAAAAGAGCTCAAAGGCAATAAAAGGCCCAGAGCCCCAAAGAATCAGAATCAGAATCAGATAACCCACAAGGGTGTATTCTTTTTTTTTTTTTTTTTTTTTTAAAAGATGACCGGTAAGGGGATCTTAACCCTTGACTTGGTGTTGTGAGCACCACGCTCAGCCAGTGAGCGAACCGGCCATCCGTATATGGGGTCCGAACCCGGGGCCTTGGTGTTATCAGCACCGCACTCTCCCGAGTGAGCCACGGGCCGGCCCGCACAAGGGTGTATTCTAACAATGCATAGCTTTCCACTTGTAGGGAAAGTGAAGGAAAATGGTCAGGGCCCCTCACATGTTCAGAATCTTGCTGAGCATATGATGTAACTGTGCATGTGCATCCAGATGTCCTGGGTTATGGACTTAAGTATAAGGGACGAGTGGCTCTGATCCACAGTGGTCCTCTGTCCCTGGGATGTCCCTGGGGGGCCACAGGGAGGCCACTGCTGCCACCGCCACCACCTCCTGAGCTCGTGTCGTCTGCCAATGACTCCCGAGAACTTTCCCAATTACCTAGCATGGACCTGCGTGTGAGGAGTCTGGTGACCCAGCCTGACCTGTGAGGGGTCTGGTGACCCAGTCTGTACAATGGGTTTGAAGGGTCTGAGCCCTAACCCTCACAATACAAATGGAAACTTAGTATAACTAAATAATGAAACATTTTGGCTTTAAATCCAACGTCTTAGCTTTAGTTATGAATTACCCCAACCAGACAATTAGTGTAGCTATTGCTGTAGCTTTACACCACTGGAGACACCAGGAATTTTTTTTGCTTATTCCAATTTTCCTTATACTATTAGCTCACAACTGGAGACAACCCAAATGTCCATCAATAGGAGAATGGATAAACCATGGTGTGGTAAATTCATAGAATGGAATGCTACACCGCCACCAAAATGACATTCATTTCGCATGCCATAGATACAAGCAACAAGATGGATGAATCTCACAGACTGAATGTTGAGTAAAGAAGGCAGACACAAAAGAATACATATGTGTAGTAGTCTGAATAATGGCCCCTGAAGATACCAAGTCCTAATCCCTGGAACCTGTAAATGTTATCTTATTTGGAGAAAGGTCTTTGCAGATGTGGTAAATTAAGGATCTTGTGACAGGGTATTATACTAAGTTATCTGGGTGGGTCCTAAATGCCATCACAAGTGTCTTTATAAAACAGAATCAGAGGGAGAATTCATACATAGTCACAGAGAAGGCAATGTGAATATGAAGGCAGAAGTTGATGATGAAGACAGAGGTGAAGGAATAACAGGGAATACAGTTACCAGAAGTTAGATGATGTAAGGAATTCTCCTCCAGAGCCTTCAGAGGAAGCTCAGAGCTGCTGACACCTAGATGTTAAAATTCCAGCTGCCAGAACTGAGACAACACATTTCTGTTCTTTTTTCTTTTCTTTTCTATTTTTTTTTTTTTTTTTTTGGTGGCTGGCCAGCTTGGGGATTCAAATTTGTGACGTTGGTGTTATAACGCTGCACTTTAACCGACAGTGTAACCAGCCAGCCTCTTATTTCTATTGTTTTAAACCACCACCAAGGTTGTGGTAATTTGTTACAGCAGCCCTAGGAAACTAATACAATACTATATGATTACATTTAAAGTTCAAAATCAGTCAATATTAATCCTGAGTTAGATATGAGAATGGTGGTCACCTTTGGGGAGAATGTAGTGATGGGAGGTGGGAGGAGATAGGGGTACTGGGGAAACTGCTAAAGGTCTTTTCTTGACCTTCAGTTTTGATATTTCATTAAGCTGTACATTTTTGTGCACTTTAACGTAAAAGGTATCTTTTAACAGCATGCACAGTTCGTCAGGAGCAGTGAGGTGATGGTAGGTGCCTGGGGCCAGACAGTTCAGTTCTGGTTCTGCAATTTGCTAGCTGAGAGATCTTGGGCAAGTGAAATAACTTCTTTGAGCCTCAACTTTGTCCTCATACAAAATTCTTACAGGGCTGGAATGAGGATCAAAATGATGCAGCATGTTGAGTGCTTTTTGAATTTTATTTATTTATTTATTTATTTATATTTTCTATTTTATTTTATTTTATTTTTTAATTTTTATTTTGTCAATATACAATGTGGTTGATTATTGTGGCCCATCACCGAAACCTCCCTCCCTCCTCCCTCCCCTCCCTCCCCCGCAACATTTTATTTATTTATTTATTTTTAAAAGATGACCGGTAAGGGGATCTCAACCCTTGGCTTGGTGTTGTCAGCACCATGCTCAGCCAGTGAGCAAACCAGCTATCCCTATATAGGATCCGAACCCGTGGCCTTGGTGTTATCAGCACCGCACTCTACCAAGTGAGCCATGGGCCAGCCTAGCTTTTTGAATTTTAAATGCCTAAACAGATGTAGCATTAATGCCCACTCACACTTACCAGGCATCTGGGTGCTGGGCATTGTACTAAGGCCTCTACACGTATTATCCCACTTAATCCACCACAACAACTACCGTTTTTGTAGATGAGAAAAGTGGGATGCAAAGATAGACTGGTAGGAAGTGATGGAGCCAGGATTCAAACCGAGGCTGGCTAGTCATGAAAACCATGACCTTAGTCCTGTGCTAATGTTGACTGTCTTCAGAATATTAAAACATCATTGCTATACTGGTTTTCAAAAGAAAGGTACAGATCAGTATGTATAGTATCATTTGTGCAAAAACAAGAAGGAAATGAACGTATCTATTTATTTGGATATTATTCTCCTAAAGTATCTCTAGAAAGATAACAAACCGAATATATTTGGTTGGATTTGGGGAATTACAGGAATGGGGATGGGGCTGAGATGCTGCCTTCTGAATTTTGAAATATATAAATGTTTTACTTATTCAGAAATAAGTGAATAATATTAAAACAAAAATCTTACGGGTTTATGCCAATGATTTTGAAAACACTGACAAAAAAGACAGTTTCCTAGAAAAACATAACAGTAAAAATGAAGCAGGGAAAAACAAGTTTGTCTAGATCTAGAACCATTAAAAAAATTGAATGTTTAGTTTAAAATCTGGAGCCCATCCCCTCAAATCTCACAAGAAACAAAACAAACAAAAAAAGAACAACTGGTCCAGATGATTTTATAGGCAAGTTCAGCAAACATTAAAAAGAACAGAAAATCCTAATCTTGTACATAATCTTCCAGATAAAGGAGATAGTGGAATCCTCCCCAACTCATTGTGAATTTAGCATAAGCTTAATACCAAATAGACATGGACAGCACAAGAAAGCAAAAGTATAGGCAAACTTCTCTGATGGACATATATGCAAAAATAGTAAATAAAATATTAGCAAATAGTCCAGCAATGTATTAAAAATCTATCAAGACTAAGTTGTGTTTTTCCCTAGGAACCTAAAAAAGAATCTATAGATGCAGTTCAAACTATCAAAGGGAAAAACCTGTATGATAATTGCAGTGGGTCCATTTAGCCTTTTTTTTTTTTGGTGGGGTGGGGGCTGGTTTACTCATTTGTCTGTGTTCCCTGATGCGCTGGGAGCGCCAGGCGGCAGGGCTTGTGTGTTTTTTCTCATCGCTGTCTGGCTCATTCCTAGCACCGTCCTGTAATACGGCACACTATAAATACGGGTTGCACGAATAACAAACTTATCAGCTGAGAAAAGCCTTCGGAACCAACTCTGGACAAATCACCCCGCAGCGTCCAGAGGAACCTCCAGGAGCATCCACCACACAAACCTCCCCGTTAGACGTGACGCGCGCACACGGGTTACTTGGGGTCCTCTGTGACCAACGGAGTGGCAAGGCGCCTGCGCGATACAGTGACTGCAAGGACACGAGCGGAGTGGGCAGGACGGCAAGCGCCTGCGCGTTGGCGGGCTGTGGGCGGGGCCAGTACGGCGCCTGCGCACGCTTCGTCAGACGAACGGGGCGGGGAGAGGGCGGAGGCCACGAGGGAGGTTGGGCGGGTCCGGCGAGCGGCCCCGCGGGGTTGGCTGCTGCCCTGAGGCTGGACTCAACGGATGCGGGCCGAGCCACCGGGCAAGTTCGCCGCCCTGCCCCATCCCGGAGCCAGCGAACGAACGAGGCGGCGCCGCGCGGTAAGAGCCAGGGCGGGTCCTCTCAGTGCGCGCCGACAGGTCAGTTTATCGCCTCAGCGCCGCCCGCGCGGCCAGGCCCGGGCGGCCCCGCAGACCCCGTTGGGTCCCGCGCCTGCGCCGTCCCCTTCTCGGGGGCCCCCGCCGACCCGTGCTGCGCCTGCGCCGTTTCTATCCCCGGCTCCCGGGCCGACCCGAAGTGTTTGTCTCCGACCCTCGGGTGCATCTGGATGGTGTTGGAGCCCAGGTGCTTCTAGACCCCCAACCCGCGGGTCGCCTCTGCGCCGAGACGTCGTATGCGACTCTCGAGCTTTGTGTTACTCGCGCAACGGGGGAGGCTAGGGCTGCCGCCCCATCACCCTGACCCTCTGTCCCCCGCAGGGACAGCGTTGCTCCGGAGCCCCGAGGACGCGGCTCGGGGAACAGGGGCTGGTGGCGGCGGATCCCGGCCTGCTGCGGGCACTGCTGCTGCCGGGACCCGCGCCCAGCTCTGCTGGGAGATAAGCCCGAAGTAGACGGAATATCCTTTATTCTTAAGACCTGCTTAATTGCATCAGGCTGGATGTGAATAATCTGGTGTTTTGCTGAGATTTTGTATTTCTAGCAACCTGGTTATTGTATAGCTCAAGTGGTTAAGTTTAATACATCATAGTTCATTCTTGGGCAGCTGTCCTGGAGATGATTGGAAAAGAAATCAGTTTCCAGGTAGTTTTAGCCTATTTACAGACCAAGCAAGAATACATGGGATCATTCAAATGCAGGGAACCTTGTTGATTACCTTCGTAATTTGTCCTAGAAAGTTCAGGAAGGGCCAGGAAAAATTACCATAAATTTGCTTCCCAGTTGATTACAGAGAAAGATGTTCTTGTAAAAAGAGCTTTTTAAGACATTCATAATGTTTTCTAAGTTTACGATAGATACAAGAACCTTTAAAAAAATGTTGCAGAGCCCAGCAATGTTTGCTGTCACCCAGGAGGATGCATCTTGATATGAAATAAGAGCTGTGGGCTTCCTAGACAAAAGCAATCATTTATGGTGACTTGGAGAGGGGGCTGGACTGTAGTTTTGCTGATGTAGATGATACCAAAGGTAATATAGTAATTTTTTCCTGATTAAAAGCAAGATATAAAAATAGTACGTGTATTTTCTAAGATAGCCAGACCAATACAGAAGGGTATATGGTGAAAGAAGTATTGATCTGGGTAAAATCTTTTCTGTAAAGAAATGTCTGATCCAATAATTTTTTTCTGCCTAAAAATGCCTCCTTTTCCCCACTGATTTAGTATACACAGAGCAGAGTCTAAGATTTACCAACTTTAGATAACTGGAAAATGCTTCATAATGCTTGCCTGTGTATAGTCCAGGTAGTTGGTTTTCTTGACGTTCATTTTCAATAAGAAAGTGAATATCATGCCATAAAAAAGCTTTATCATTGTGTGCCTTGGTAAAAGTCCAAATACCCTAGTTTCAAGTACAGTGTCATAGTGAATGGAGAGTAATCACAGTAGTTGTGGTTAAGGTGAAGTTTGTATCAAAATTTCTACTTCAAACTTAAACTTTTAGGTTGTGTACCAGCATTGTGTTGTTTTGAGCTGTGATTTCTCTGAAGCAGAGGTTCTTTTTATAACCAACAACACGGTACATCTTATTTTTCAGGTGACTCAGATGACAGTATTGCTTAGGTTCAAAATTACCATCAGGGTTGGGTTCTCATAATATGGAAGACTTGCCGTATAACCATATGCATATTTAAATCATATGGCTAACTTGTACGTATAGTATTACTCAGCTGCCCAGCTCAGTAGAGGAACAGTGAGAGATGTCAGGAGGCTGGAGAAATTCTCTTCATGGCTTTATGGCTTTGGACAAGTCAGCTTTTTTTTCTGGACCTTCATTTCTCTATCTGTAGATTTCGGGGTTGGGGTGGAAAGAAGCTTGGGGTGGCAGTTAATATTTAACGGGTCCTTGCCTACAGAGTCTTCTTTAGCCAGGGTAGAACTAGATCTTCTCACCAGTTCCATGACATTGTTTGTCGTTACTCCTCAGAGATGGTTGGGGGGTGATGGGTTTCATCATAAGTTGGTGAAAATTAATCTTGGAGACTCTGTGGTCAGGCTTCTAAAGTGGAGTAATGGAGTATTGAGTGGGCTCTGGCGTATCAAGGAAAACAAGGACAATTTTGGGAGTTTTCCATAAAACTAAATTTATTTAACTAAAGGACTGTCCTTTTTAAAAAAAACATGTCCTACTGGTATTAAAATTAAGCAACTTTTATGAAATGATGGTGATAGTAAATGGTGGTATATGATAATTGTAAATGGCAAATATGAGGTTGGTTGTGTTTTTGGATTTTTTTAGAAATAAAGAGAGCCCAGAATCTATTGTTTTGCTGTTGTTGTTGTTAGGGTTTAGGAAAAGGTTTCTGGGGGCTTTTGCTGTTAAGATTTAAATATAGATTATTTTTTAAGAGTAAATATGAGTTTACTTTGTGGTCATTTGTCACAATCTATAGGCAACTGAAAAAGCTGTTAAATTTGTCTGGCATTAAAGATGTTTATATTCTAATCATACTTAAATACAGTCCTTTCTTAGTGGATATAAAATGTCAGGAGATTTTGTGTGTGGTGTGCCAAAAAAATTTGCCTAGACAGGGAAATTCCTCCTGGTGATTGGGATAGTACTGAATAGACTAGCCGGAGGTTAAGAACCCCCATGCGTTCTCTGTCATCTCAGAAATCTTTTAACATCTTGGCCTCAGTCTTTTGCTGTTAAACAACATGACCATAAAGAAATTAGGCTTAAAGAATATATTTTGGGTATGCTGAGAGGGAGGACGACTATGATCTGTTCCAAAGTGAATGTAACAGATGATCTCTGTGTCTGTGAAGCCTTTAAAATTCATGGTGGTCTGCTGTTAATTCCAGATGAGATTTAGAGTTATTGTAACATACTCTCAAAAAACTGAAGTATATCAAAATGTACTAAAAGTTACATTTTTGAAATGTCTTGAATTAAAATTAATGTAATCTGTAATTCTTCATGATACTAATTTCTACATTCTGAGGACTGACTGACTGCTTTCAATCTCCTCTCAGTTCTCCATTTTTATTTTTAGTTTTTCATGGCTGGCTGGTACAGGGATCCGAACTTTTGACCTTGGTGTTATAACACTATGCTCTTATCAGCTGAGCTGACCGGCCAGCCCTCTCCATTTTTGAAGGGTAATTTGGTAACCTCATGAAGAAAATCTGTCCATGAGTGAAGAGAGTGAAGATCTTTTAACAATGTTTTTCCTGATCTTTTCCCACATCTTCATTATAGTTCTTTATTTTTTAGTTAAAGCCAGAGGTTTGCTCCTGCCTCTGTCTTTCCAAATATCATTCTTTTTACAGTCACCCTCATTTAAAACCCTTCAACAGCTCCTACCTTTGTAATAAGGTCTCTTTAGCTTGATATCCAGGACACTTCATCACTGGGCTCTGGCTTCCACTCATCCTTCCCCCAATCTCAGTTTTAGGTGCTTCATTAAGCTGTGCTGAACTCTTGGTTGCTTGAAATCTTTCCAGTCTCCTTGTCTCCCTCTGCTGGAATGTTCTTTCATTTCATCCCATCATCATCTTCAAAACTCAGATAGTACCTTGACTGGAAGGCTTCTGTGGTCCTCTAGTCTCCTGCAGACTTGTCCAGGCACTCTGTACATTTAGGGTTTGATACACTGTGTCTTGGCTACTACCTCCACTAGATGGTGACACCACAGTGCACAGCATTGTGTGTTGCTTGAATCTGCTAGGTGCCAGTACAGTGCTAGGCATGTCAGTGTTACAGAGGGAGTGAACCACTTAGTCCCTGCCCTGAAGGAGCTTTTCACTCCAGTTGCATTTGACCCTGCCAGCGGTGAGACACCTCCCAGTAGTGCACACCAACTTTCAAAATCCATTTAATTGTATCTCAGTTTCTAATTCAGATCTTGTTTTGTGAAGGAGAGGACTCTGTCTGTAATGTATATTTTATCATCCAGAAACTAGGTGGGCATCATCTTTGTTCCCAATTCCAGAATTGAGCGTACATTTGGTTACCTTTTCCGGCTAGTACACCTTCTACCTTGTGGGTGGGTTTTTAAAAATTTTTTTGATTTGCTGTGTTTGGACAATAAGGGTTTAAGAGATTAAGATATTAAATTTCAAGTTTGTCTATTGCGTATATAGCCTAGGGAAAACAAAGTTAAAGAGCAAAAATACTTTGTCTCTAAAAATAAGACCCATTATTACACTCCTTATTTTAAGAACTGAGCTTACACAGGAGGGAAAAAAGGCCCTGGTCAGGCTTAGGAAAGTTAGGCATGCAAAGAAAGTGGCAGCAGTGTTAAGATTTGAAAAGATGTAACTGTTAAAAGTTGAAGCTGTCCTCCCATTCTTCCTTTGTCTTTTCTCCTGTTCTTAGGGAAAATCCCAACCAAGGCATTTTCCAGTGGCACCTTTTCCTCTATGAATTTGTGATGCAGGGCTGGCTGGTTAGCTCACTTGGGAGAGTGTGGTGCTGTTAACACCAAAGTCACAGGTTCGGATCCATGTATTGGCCAATCACCAAAAAACAAACAAACAAAAACCCCAAAGCAGAAAAATGACAATAGAATTCCTGAGGCAGTCTGTTGGGGCTGTTTATTCCAGAACAATCACAGTATGACCCTTTCTCCCAAGAAGTGTCCCATTTCTCTCAGTATGTTCTTCCACTTAGACATCATGTCTCCTTATCATGGTTTGATTCTACTCTGCCAGGCCCAAGAATGCTTTTTTTTTTTTTTTAAAAGATGACCGGTAAGGGGATCTTAACCTTTGACTTGTTGTCAGCACCATGCTCTCCCAAGGGAGCTAATCGGCCATCCCTATATAGGAAACCGAACCCGTGGCCTTGGTGTTATCAGCACCACACTCTCCCAAGTGAGCCACAGGCTGGCCCCCAGGCCCAAGAATTCTTGAGCAGGAGCTGTTGAATTTTCTTCTTGCATGCCTTTTTTTAAAAAAAACTTTAGTGGGTAGGGCTAATCTTAAATCTTCCTTCCCATTTTCTTGTTTTTTTCTCTCCTTCATTTTCTGCAAACTCCATTGAATCATTGCAGTTACTTAGGTTAGCTTTCCTTTGCCCCATTACAAATTACCAGCTCAATTTTCCAACCCTGCTCCCTCATTTTTATTCTTTATGCTCACTTCATTGTACACGGAGCCTTTCCCAGTCTACCCACTCAAGGCTTCCAGCCTTGAATTTTATTTTTTAATCTTTTTTTTTTTTTTTGCTTATCTCCTCTCCTTAACACTTTTCTTTCTCTCCCCACACCCTATCATCAAGGCTGTCAACATTAGCCTTTCATACCATTCTTCATCATTCATGTATTCATTTGCAAATAAACAACATATTTTTTTTTTCAATGACAGCTTTATGGAGATATAATTCACATACCATAAAGTTCACACTTTCAAAGTATACATTTCAGTGGGTTTTTACAGTATATTCACAAAGATATGCATTGATCATCACTATTTAATTCCTGAATATTTTCTTTGCTCTTTTTTTTTTTTTTTTTTTTTTTGGGTGGTGGGGTGGCTGGCTACAGAACATTTTCATCACCTCAGAAAGAAATCTTGTACTCATTGACGGTCACTCCCCATTCCCCCGAGCCCCTGGCAGTCACTGATCTTTCTGACTCTATGAGATTTGCCTGTTCTGGATATTTCATGTAAATGGAATCATGCAATATATGGTCTTTTGTCTGGCTTCTTTAGTTTAGCCTAATGTTATCAAAGTTTATCCCTGTTGTAGCATGTATTAGTACTTCATTCCTTTTATGGGTGGATAGTGGCCCATACTTTATCTGTTCATCAGTTGATGGACATTTGAGTTTTTTCCACTTTTGGGTATTATGAATAATGCTGCTATGAGCGTTTGTATGAGTTTTTGTGTGGACATATGCTTTCAGTTCTCTTTGGTATATACCTAGGAGTGGAATTGCTGAGTCACTTGAGAGCTAAGTTAAACTTTTTGAGGAACTGCCAAACTGTTTTCCAAAGCTGGGCCACCATTTAACATTCCCACCAGCGGTATATGAGGGTTCCAAGTTCTACACTTCCTCACCAATGTATGGGTTTTTGGGTATGCAGTACTTTTTAAAAAAATGGGATTATATGGGCCGAGCCCGTGGCGCACTCGGGAGTGTGGTGCTGGGAGCGCGGCGACGCTCCCGCCGCGGGTTCGGATCCTATATAGGAATGGCCGGTGCATTCACTGGCTGAGTGCCCGGTCACGAAAAAGACAAAAAAAAAAAAAAGGGATTATATTTTTGACATTTCTCTTGTTGTTTTCTTCACGTAGTACTTCTGAAAATTCCGTTAAATTAGCTAGTATCACTCTTACTCATTGTGTTTAATGGCTTCATGGTAATATTGCATAGTATAAATATACCATTCATTCATTAAATTCAACATATAGTTATTAAATGGCTGTTATGTGCTAGGCACTGTTCTTCGCACTGGGGCAACAGCATTGAATAAACAAAAATCCCATTTTTAGAGTTTACTTGCTGATGGGAGGAATGATGAGAAGTCAGGAAATTAATTATATGATATAGGTTTCCACCAGTGCAGCTTGAACCTTTGGCAGCTTTCTGAATAGTGTATATAAAGTACCAAAGACTAGATTACTATAAATGGTGTTCCTTAAGTTACTGTAGTATTAGTAGTAGTATTAATCACCTTGCAGGCGAAAGGGAAAACAATTTCATGAAATGAAAAATAGAAAACAGCAGGTTAATGAGTATCTGGAATTTTTCTGGGAGATAAACTGATGACCTAGAAAGAAAATGTATAACTTATTGGTAGCAAAGTTTGAACATTTATAAATTGTACTCTGATAAGTAATAGACACCCTTCACAAAAGCCTGAGTGAGGTAAAAAGGTACTTCAAGGGGCTGGCTGGTTAGCTCAGCTGGTTAGGGTGTTGTGTTATAACTCCAAGGTCAAGGGTTTGGATCCCCACACCCTCCTTGAACTTATTGAAATCGTACCGTAAAGTAAAGCTTACTTTAAATTCTTCATGCTGAGGGTTAGGGAAAATAATCTGGGTCATCCAGAGTAGTTAGTCTTGGAGGAAAAATGATGTCCTCCCCACAAAGGCAGATTTATTTTATTTATTTTTTGGTGGCTGGTTGGTACAGGGATCTCAACCCTTCACCTTTGTGTTTTAAGCACCATGCTCTAACCGAGAGCTAACAACTAGCCTGCAAGGGCAGATTTATATTGATGTGTAGCCTAGGTGGGCCTGTGCTAACCCCTCTCTTTTTGTATGGGGATCTGAACCCTTGAGCTTGGTGTTATAACACCATGCTCTAACAAACTGAGCTAACTGGCCAGCCCTAACCCCCTCTCTTTTGGCCCTAGGAAGTGATGCTGTTTCTGTTCTGATTTTTTTTAAAATTTGATTTTGAAATGAAGTTAGAAATGCACACTTTAGACACACATTTACTCAATCTTAGTCTTATCCACCCAGGCCAAGGGCTTCCTCAGCCAGACATTCCATCCTGGGACCTAGCTGGATCCAGCTCAGTTGTGATAGAAAGCAACTGATTTATTACTAATCAGAATTTCGCTGTAATGAATAAAATATTGTTTTGCAAACAAACTTTTGGCATTGCAGTTACTAACTATCTTTTTTTAACTAAAACAAAAATGCGACCTGCAAGTTTATGTTAAAGTAGTATTTCTGAAGGTCTAGTATAGAATATAAGTGTCAGCTAGGATACTATTTAGCTACACTGAGATTCTTAGAAACCACCTCTTTTGCCTTTGCTTCTGTCTCTCCTTTCCCAACCACAGACGTGCTAAGGTGGGTTGGGTACCAGATCTTTATTTATTTATAAAACTAATTTAATTCATAAGTTTTGTGAAGTTTGTAAATAGTACTGTGGAATATAATAAGCATGTATAGCACGTAGTTGAAAAAGCATACATTTCATGTGTACCTTTCGTTAAACGTTGTCTTCTCACAACAAATCTTGAGAAAGCACAACTATTATTTTCCTTATTTTATAAGTGAGGAAACGAGGTTAAGAACACAGAGCTAACCAGTGGCTGAACTTGGATTTGAGCCCAGGTTTCTGATGAAAAATCTGTGTTCTTTTCACTGCATATTACAATATGCTGCCTTTCAAGCTAGAATGCATTCATCATATGGCTGAAGGAACTACAGTACTGTTTAACCCAGAGAATAGAAGGCTTAGGTAGGGCTTGGTCTCTTGTTAATTGAAATATTTGAAGAGTTTTCACATGGAAGGAGAAATGGATTTATTTTGTGTTGCTTTGGAAGGCACTGTGGTGATTTGTAGTTACAGTTGCACTGACATTTGCCTCCATATATGAAAAACTGTCCAAGAATTGAAGGATTTCCCTTCCAAGATACCACCTAGTAACAAAGCCTGTGGATGTCTTAGGAGTTTGGGTGGCAGATGAAACTTGACCGCACCATGCCTTACGAAAATTTGATCACCTCTTTTGCTCCTCTTCCTTTGCCTCCTTCCTTTATACCCTTTCTTGCCTAGGCCCTCTCTTGTTTCCTAATTTCATGCCTCCTCTCCCTTAACTCACTCAGAGGAATGTTTTTACTCCATCGGACTGTCTCTTGATAGAGCTGGCTGGTTAGTTAGAGAGTGGTGCTTATAACACCGAGGTCTAGGTTTTGATCCCTGTACCCACCAGCCACTAAAAAAAAATTTAATGATTTCATTTGATTTGTTCATTTTTCTCACATTTGGAATGTCCTAATTTCTTCCATATTATTTTATTTTATTATTTTTTTCTTCCCCCCTTCCCTATTATTTTAAATAAAATGACAGTAAAATATGAATTTGGAATTCATAATTTTTTGTGTGTGTGTCTTTTTTGTGACCGGCACTCAGCCAGTGAGTGTACCAGCCATTCCTATATAGGATCCAAACCCGCGGCGGGAGCGTTGCCGTGCTCCCAGCGCCGCACTCTCCCGAGTGCGCCACAGGCTCGGCCCTGGAATTCATAATTTTTTCCAGTACTATTCCTACAGGGATTTTTTAAGAACTGGAAATAAAAATTGGAGAGTGTATACAGTGATGATGGTAGACTAAGTGGAGGATTTAGTAAATTAAGTATGAGTGTCTCTGCTGAAAGGCTAATGCAGTATTTGCTTTCTTACCCAGGGTTTATCATCCTCAGAGCATTTCATTCGTAGTTGGATGTTATTGTGCAAAATATTGTATAGCGAAAGCTACATTGATGCTGCATTTGCCTGGCCCAAGGAGCAATATACTGCAAAAGGGGAGAGAAGATGGTCAGCAGTGCAAGTTGTGTTGACATTGGAGAGTGAGTTCTGAGAAAGGATCATTAAAATTCTCTCAGTCACTGAACATCTTTGAGGGTGAAGTTTCAGAGAATAGTGAGGTCATGAAGAAGAAGGTACGCTGTTGATAATACCAGTGTCAAGAGTTCAGATCCCTGTACCAGCCAGCTGCTGAAACACAAACACACACACACAAACACACAGAAATGCACAGACACACACACACTCCTGTTCTCTCTCAAACAGCTGATGAAATTTGCTAGCAGTGATTAGTTTCTTTGTCTTTTGTTCACATACTTTTAAAAAATACATAGTTTATTTATTTTTTTGGTGGCTGACTTGTGTGGGGATCTGAACCCTTGACCTTGGTGTTTTAACTCTGTGCTCTAACCAACTGAGCTAACTGGCCAGCACTCAGTCTTTATTAAAACAAAACACATTTTCACTATGGGAAATTTCGAACATATACAAAGTAGAGAGAATAATATAATGAAACACCAGTGGCAGTGTAGTTACCACCCAGCTTCAACCATAGTCAGTTCTAGGCTCTTTGCATTTCTATATGAATTTTAGAATCAACTTGTCACATTCTACAAAAATCCTGCTGGAATTTTGATTGAGATTTGTTGAATATATAGATAAATTTGGGGAGAGTTGACTTCTTAATAATACTGAATCTTTTGGGCCGGCCCGTGGCTCACTTGGGAGAGTGCGGTGCTGATAACACCAAGGCCCCGGCTTCGGATCCCATATACGGATGGCCGGTTCGCTCACTGGCTGAGCGTGGTGCTGACAACACCAAGTCAAGGGTTAAGATCCCCTTACCGGTCATCTTTAAAAAAAAAAAAAAAAAAAAAAAAAATAATAATAATAATACTGAATCTTTTGACTCATGAACATGGTATATTTCTCATTTTATTTAGGTCTTCTTTAATTTCTTTCAGCAGTATTTTGTAGCTTTCAGTGTACAGATCTTTTTCTTTTTTGGGGGAGTCAGATTTACCCCTATGTATTTTGTATATTATGATGTTATTGTGAATAGTATTTTCTAAAATTTTGGTTTTCAGTTGTTCATTGCTAATATACAGGAATACAGTTGATTTTTGTATACTAGTTTTGTATTCTGAGACCTTGCAGTGCACACTTACTAGTATTATTAGTTTTTTGTAGATTTCATTAGACATTCCATCAACATTGTTTGTGAATAAAGAGTTTTATATTCTTCCTTCCGAATCTGAATGCCTTTTATTTTTTTGCTTACCTTATTTCACTGGCTAGAATCACTAGTACATAATGAGTAGAAATTGTGAGAGTAGATTTCCTCATCTTGTTCTTGATCCTAGAGAGAAAATATTTAGTCTTATGCCATTAAGTATGATATTAACTATAGGTGTTTGATAGATACCTTTTTTTTTGTTGTTGGGTAGCTTATTACAGGTATTGAACCCTGGACTTTGCTGTTATCAGCACCAGGCTCTAACCACCTTGGTTGACTGGCTTGTCCTCGTAGATAACTTTTATCAGGTTGAGGAGGTTCTCTTCTATTCCTATTTACTTAGGTTTTTCTTTTATTATTATTTTTTTTAATGAGGAATGAATGTTGGGCTTTGTTTAGTGCTTTTTCTGTTTCTGTTGAGATGATCATATGACTTTTCTTTTTTAGCTTGTCATGTGGTGAGTTACACTTTTTTTTTTTTTTTTTTTTTTTTGTGACCGGCACTCAGCCAGGGAGTGCACTGGTCATTCCTATATAGGATCCGAACCCGCGGCGGGAGCGTTGCCGCGCTCCCAGCGCCGCACTCTCCCGAGTGCGCCACGGGCTCGGCCCAGTGAGTTACATTTTTTTGAATGTTAAATCAACCTTGCATTTGTGGGATAAACCCAATTTAGTCATGATATATATCTTTTTTTTAGACTGTTGGATTCAATTTGCTAAAATTTTTTTTAGAACTTTTACATTTATTTTCATGAGAGATATTGGTCTGTAGCTTTTTTTTGTAATGTCTTTGTCAGATTTTGGTATTAGAGTAATACTGGCTTCATAGAATGAGTTGGGAAATATTCTTTTCTCTTCAATTTTCTGGAAGAGTTTGTATGGAATGTTTTATTTCTTCTTTACTTGTTTGATAGAATTCCCTAGTGATTCCATCTGGGCCTAGAGTTTTCTTTGTGGAAAAGTTTTTTACTGTAAATTCAGTCTCTTTAATAAATATGGGGCTGTTCAGGTTATCTGTTACTTCTTGAGTGAGCTTTGATAGTTTGTTTTTAGGGAATTTGTTTCATCTAAGTTCTTGAATTTATTGGCATAAAGTTGTTCATAATAGTGCCTGATGGTTTTATAGTTGTAGAATCTGTAGTGTTGTCACCCCTCCGATTTCTAAAGCTAGTAATTTGTGTCTTTTCTTCTTTTCCTGATGAGTGTTGGTAGAGGTTTATCTTTTTTATTGATCTTCTCAAAGCACCCACTTTTGGTTTCATTGATCTCTATTTTTCTTTTCTGTTTCATTGATTTTTGCTCAGTAGTTATTATTTCCTTTCTTCTGCTTACTTTGAGTTTCATTGCTCTTTTTCTTGTTTCTTTTTCTTTTCTTTTTTTTTGGTGGCTGGCTGGTATGGGCATCCAAATCCATGACCTTGGTGTTAAAAGGCTGTGCTTTAACCAACCGAGCTAACTGGCCAGCTTTTTCTTGTTTCTTAAAGTAGAAGCTGAGGTATTAATTTGAGACCTTGCTTTTTTCTCTTATATGTGTTTAGTATATTAAATTTTGCCTTAAGTGTGCTGTTTTAGGGGAATCCCATAAATTTTGATAATGTCATGTTTTCATCTTCATGCAGTTCAAAATACATCCTAATTTCTCTTTTGATTTCTTCTTTGACTCATGGATTATTTATTTATTTATTTGTTTGTTTGTTTGTTTGTTTGTTTGTTTGTCTGTCTGTCTTTTTCGTGACCGGCACTCAGCCAGTGAGTGCACCGGCCATTCCCATATAGGATCCGAACCCACGGCAGGAGCTTAGCTGCGCTCCCAGCGCCGCACTCTCCCGAGTGCGCCACGGGCTCAGCCCGACTCATGGATTATTTATTTATTTATTTATTTATTTATTTATTTATTTATTTTTAAAGATGACCGGTAAGGGGATCTTAACCCTTGACTTGGTGTTGTCAGCACCACGCTCAGCCAGTGAGCGAACCGGCCATCCGTATATGGGATCCGAACCCGGGGCTTTGGTGTTATCAGCACCGCACTCTCCTGAGTGAGCCACGGGCCGGCCCCTCATGGATTATTTAGAAGTGGTGTTAATTTCCAAGTGTATAAGAATTTTCTAGAGATCTTTCTGTAATTTTCTAATTTAATTAATAAAGAATCTAAAAAAATACAACCATAGTACTGTTATCCCTTTAAAAAGCAACAGTTTGAAAAGGACAATTTGACAGAATGCAGGAAGGATCAAAGAGAGATCTATGTCAGTTAAGGAAACATTATAAAAGGCCCAGTAGAATGACTCAAGCTGTGTGGAGGGAGTGGACGAGAAGAGAAAAGAGAGACTAACAGACGCCAGAGATTGTCAAAGGAAAGATAAGTGTAAGTTTGTAGCTGACTGAATGAGGAAGGTAGAGGAAGGTAAAGGAAGGCTGTGTTGAATTAGACCCCAGCAGTGATCAAAGCCATGGAAGTAAGGATTAGGAGAGGGTGGCACACACTTAGATTAGAGCATGAAGTTTTTAGTTGCCTGGAAGAACTCCGGAAGCTTTTTCTGCTTAAGTCAGGGCGTAGAAGCATCCTTGGGAATTGTAATGGGAAGGGAGCGCTAGACTTCTGTTAGTAGCATGAAGAGGTAGAAGAAATAAATAAATTTAGGATAAAGGGAAATTTTCCTTTTGGTTGTAGGGGGAGGAAAGGAGACTAATGCTTATTGTATTTACGTGTGCAGAGCATTTCCTTGTTTGATTTGGTTCACTTGTTGTTTGATGTTCTTGTAGCATCGTATGTGGTAGTTCTTTTTTTTCGGCGGCAGACTGGTACTGTGAACCGAATCATTGACTTTGGTGTCATAGGGCCATGCTCTAACCAACAGAGCTAACAGGCCAGCCCATATGTGGTAGTTCTTAGTTTCTCGGTTTCTACTTACAGATGAGAAAACTGAGATTTGGAGATGAGTAGTATGCCCACAGCCACATAGCTAGTAAGTGGTGGAGTTAGGATTTGAACTCAAATTCTACCTGACTGTAATCTGAGTTCTTTCCACTATATATGTAAGTTCATGAATGCACATCAGCAAGTGTACCAGGCTGCTGCTATTCACATATCTGCCTTTTTCCTTTTTTTTTTTGGCAGCTGGATGGTAGAGGGATTGAACCCTGGACCTTGGTGTTGTCAGCACCGTGCTCTAACCGACTGAACTAACCAGCTAGCCCAAATACCTGCCTTCTTGTATCACACACTGTATGTTAGGTGTTATGACCTAGAACAATGCTGCTACTCTTATTTTTTAAAAAAATCTGTTGATTTTGTGTTTCGAAGTCCTTAAGAGGGATTTCTGCTTTTTAAGCTAAAGTAGTCAAATTATCCATTTATTCAGTAAATCAAATTAGATAAGCAACATTCACAGAGGCATGTCTGTGTATGTAGTGTTTTGGTAAATTTTTAGCACTGTTTTGAACCTTGAAAATAGTTTTGAAGGCTTAGATTGTGAAGACTCCCATCTGATGAATTGGGGTTAAGCTGCTGTGATGTTTGTATGGTAGTCTATTCTTTTTTTTCATTTTTATTGTTTTGGTGGCCAGCTGGTATGGGGATCTGAACCTTTGACCTTGGTGTTATAATATCGCAGTGTAACCAACTGGGCTAACCAGCCAGCCCTGGTAATCTATTCTTAATGTCTACTGTCAGTAACCTTTTATTGAAATTCAGTGTTTGCTTACATCATGTAATATTGTTCTGAAATATTACTTTTTAAAAATTAGAATGAAGCATTGGAATGAAACATCATATTTATTTTACAAGTTCTGTTCTTTAATACCTGACTGGTTATGTTATATTGAACCTGACCTGTGATTAAGTTTTATTGCTTGATGTTGCAGCATTGCTCATGCAGTAAAAACTTATCTTAAGTAAAACTTATCTAAAGTAAAGCTTATCCTAAATTGGTAACAGCAGAATCTTTGTAATTGAGTTGTATGGTGTGTTTTAACATTTTACCAAGGGAGTGGACCATGGCATGACATTTTGAGCTCAGAAGGAACTGGTTTCCACTGTTTTCATCTTTTTCCTCTTGCATCCTCACCCTACCACCAAGAAGAGTAGAAGTTCTAGACTCAATTATAGGATGTCTTATAACAGGCTGTGAATGGTGTAATGGATGATTAATGACCTGTCTAGTAAGAGTTAGGATTTACTTCTGACATGCATATACTTTTCAGCAGTGGTTAGGGCTATTCATATCAGGTTTGATTTTGTTTGTTTTTCAAGTGTTTGGTTATATTCTCCATGTAGTGTTTTTTGTTTGGTTTTGGTGGCTGTCCAGTACAGGGATCTGAATCCTTGACCTTGTTGTTATATCTGTATAGTTATTGAGTGATATCTTTAAGGCAGTTGCCTTCCCTTGGCTTGTATTTAGGGCCTTTGTATTCTGAGTGAGGCCTGTGGGAGAAGCCTATACACAACTGCCACCTGAGAGTCTGTTGATGAGTTCTAGAAGAGTTATAATCCAAGTGGTGGTGGCTTCATGAGGAGGAGGAGGCCAGGTGTGATTGTGGGTATTGGGAGATATAGGTCCTTGTGTTGTACATTAGGGGGGTGAGATGGGATGTGAGGGGGTGGGCTTGTCCTTTGAGATTGGCTTTGAAGGATGAGGGACATTGGGGTTGGGGGAATAATACATGAACTGGAAGGAGCTGCGTGAATCAGGCAAGAGTGACCAGATGTCGGTGGCTTGTTTAATGTGAAGAAACAGACCGCTGCTCTGAGCTTAGGGTACTTGTAGGGGGAGTCCCAGAGGGTGGCTTTGAAATTGTAGATCAGGTTCTATTGTGGAGGACTGGCTGTCAAGCAGGGGGATTTGGGCTTAATATTTTTTCTGCTTATGGCACAAGACTACTGCCCATATTTTTTCCTGTTGTCTCACTTTGTATATTATTCCTAGTGTTCTGGTGGCTCCCTTCTCTACCAGTGCCTTTCCTTTCTTCCCTGTTTGAGGGTGTGTCATGTGCTAGGCCTAGGGTTGTCGAGTAAAATACAGGATGCTCAATTAAATTTGCCTTTCATATAAATAGCGAGTACTTTTTAGTCTCATGTGGATAAAATACAGTGAAGTGAGTGCTGTGGCAGAAGTGTGCCAGAGAGTTAAGAGAGAGGAGGTGCCGAGTGTCTACAGAGCCAGGGAAGGTGCCACTAAGGAGATGGCGTTGGAGCTGAATCCTGAGGTAAGATGGGAGCGCTTATTTCTCAGGCAAAAAGATGGTAAGAGGTTTTCACTGATAGGGAACAGTAGGAGCAAAAGTGTGGGTATTTGAAAGCACGTTGGCTGTATATGTGCTTGAAATGGGAAATGTCGGGGAGGCAGGTTGGAGCTAGGTTTTGAAGGACTGTTTGGGGAGGTGTTTGGCCTTGGGCAGTGAGGCATTGTGACAGGAGAGTGGCTTGGTGAGATTTGTGCTTTAGAGTGTGGAGAAACTATTGAGGTATGGAGGGATTGAAGGCAGGGAGAACGTTAGGAGGCTGTTGTGGTTGTCCAGCTAGACTTCTTCCCTGACACTGAGTTGGAGTTGACAGGGGTTGTGGGGACAGGGAGGAGGGAATGGTGCAAAGTAAAGAATTTCCTTCATTTGCCAAGAGGCGTCTTCACCATTTATAAATGTCTCTGAAGATATCGTGTACCCACGCCCTCTTTAGTGTCACAGTACAGGTTACCCTTTGTGATAGATAAAGAAAGAAAACCCTTGGAGTTACTGAGCTGTGGTAGAATGGGCATAGCTTTTGTATACAGACCTATTCAGACACCTGCTCTAGCAGTTGCCAGCTGTGGAAGCTTTGGATTCACCTTTTCACAGTGGACCTGATGATAATACCTACCTCCTACGATGGTGGAGGACTGAATGAAAGGATGTGTGTGGAACCCCCAGGACAGCGCAGGCATGTAGTGGGCCCTCTGGGTTTAGTTTCTTTCCCTCTGGCCAGTGAGGTTTCAGAGGGACTGGCGAACAGTGGATCTTGACCATCCATCTTGAATTGTCAGTCTGTGCCAGGCCAGCTGAGGACTACAGAAGGAGGTACAGGTAAGCAGTGAGGCCCTGTGGTTCCTTCTCAGATTTCATTCTGGGAGATTAGAGAGCCCTTTCTTGAGTTGTCTGTCCTTTCCTAGGAAAGGTGAATGGAAGTCTAAGGGTGTGACAGGCCCTGTGCATAGACTTTCCCTTCTCTTTCAACTCTGCCAGCTGCCAGAACTGTGGCTTTCTCAACTCAACAGGCTTTCTGTGCAGACAAGACCCCATTTATGGTATGATACAGAAAAATGAACCCTTCCACCCCAAGTTTAAATGTTTATACCAAAGTTTCTCGGCCTTGGCACTATTGATATTTTAGGCTGTGTAGTTTTTTGTTTGGGGGTGGGGGAGGGGCTGTCCTGTTTATTGTAGGATGTTTAGCAA
The DNA here is from genome assembly GCF_027409185.1 of Cynocephalus volans. Taxonomy (NCBI): domain Eukaryota; kingdom Metazoa; phylum Chordata; class Mammalia; order Dermoptera; family Cynocephalidae; genus Cynocephalus; species Cynocephalus volans. The sequence continues at coordinate 207,507,331 of NC_084461.1, forward strand.
TATCCCTGACTTCAGCTTCTTACACAATTAGTAGTGACCACCAAAAATATCTACAGATAGTGCCATATGTCCCCTAGGGTGCAAAGTTGCCCCCTCCCCTTCATTGAATACCATTGCTTTATACGTGTTAGAGATGAGGAAAAAGAACTCCTTAGCATTTTTAATTAATTTTCTTTTTAACCTTACCAGTGAAGTGCTTGTTGAAAAAGACCTCATTTTTACTAAATTTAATTTGAATTCGAATCTATTTTAACTTGTTTAGTTTAGAAGGATTTCCTTTGTCAAAACAGATTCTCAAATCTAAAATTTTAAGCCTTTTAAAAAGGATATTTTACATTGTTACATTGAGTCATTAGTGAAATACTAAAGAAAATGTTTCATTTTGTGTTTCAGTTCAGAGTTTGTTATAAATGCACAAATATATCAAGTTGATGTTTTCAACTAAAACTGTGGCCAACAGTTAATTTTATGAATATGGTGTCGTGCAAGTTTGTAACTGCCTGCCAAAAGTTTGAGCAGAAAGCTGTGGTTTGAAGGGGTCTTGAATAAATGTTTTCTTTTTGTAAATATTCAGAAACCTTGGCTGAGTAGGGAGTGGCCAGAGGAGACTCAAAATTTCTTGCATTCTGGAAGTTTGAATTTTGGGAAGTTTAACTTGTTTTGGACTCAATCTGGAAAAATTATTTGTGTGCTGTAGCCAGAAATTCTTTTAGGCTGTCCTTTTCCAGCCTTGTCACTTGTCTGGAATGTTAAATATTGTCAGCAGTTCAACGGCCTTTTCAGCAGCTTGCATTCAAAAGAGAAAAGATCTCCAGAAACAGGTTTGAAGAGGTCTAATATAAGTTTTTTTTATTCAATTATTCTTTGAAAAGCAGTAAGAAGGAGAAGATTTATTGGTTCTAAGTTTGAAAAAACCCAGGGAACTTATGTTTCTAGATATTTCCTTGTGTTAAATCTTACAGAGTAATAGAGAGAAATCATAAATTAGTATGAGTGGAATTCTGTATGGCCCAAACAAGTGGAAATAGAGTTGTACTGTTTTATGACCTTCTAAATTGATGTTAATGATAGTTAACTCCTTTTTTCTAGCATCCAATCTGTTAGTTGTGGTTTAGTGGAAAGAGCTCAGACTTTGGGTGAGCTGCTTTCTTTCCTCTCTGATAACAGTTTCTTCCTTCTTTCTAGTTGTGTAAGGCGATGATGAGAATCAAATGTGCTAGTATTTGTGCATTGTGGGCCTTCCACCTTGGCAAGATGGTGGTCTCCAGGCAGCTTGCTCTCCTGTTTAAAAAAACAGTAGCAAACAGTAGCAACATCGAGAAAGTGTCTCAGCCTCCTCATTTCTCTGATTTCTCCCCTTCACAAAGCCAAATTTTTGAAAAGTTCTTTATCCTTCCTCCCCTACTCAACTCTTCACCCCACCCCACTGCAGTCTGACTTGGAATATATCCCTTCACCGGTGCTGTGTGGCCCTGCTCACCATCACCTCCTTAACACTCAGGCATGGCCGATCAGCATGGCTTTTCTCCTGTGGATTCCCCTTCAGTTTCCCTTCACCTTTCTGTAAGGCCATGCTTCCATGCTTCTGTGGCCATGAGGGCATTCAGAGGGGACTGCCCGCCTGGGGTAGGGAGAGGACAGTGGGGTGCGGTTTCTTCTGGAGGCAGAAATGGAGGAGAAGTAGATCTGTATGCCATCTTTCCTCACTGTCATAATTTGCATCACTGATTTCTGGAAGCAGGGAAAACTTCCCTGTTAAATGTATTAAATGTTAGTTGATAATCCCACCCAAATTTTAGGCATAGAATAAAATCTGTCTTGAAAAATAAGGAAATACTGATATATAATACAAACAAACATTTAAAAATTGTGCCTCCTTATTTAGTAAGCACTAGAGTTTTTTGAGCAGTACTGGACTTCTGTCTGTGGATTCAGACCAAGAGAATCACAAACCCGAAGGCATCTTACCCCTGCCTTTCTTTTCTTCCTGTTTCATGCATCTTGAATACACACTTACTTGCACATGTGCAGTTTTTGGACATGACAAGGTTTGGGCTTTCGTGCTGAGTAGTCCTTGACTTTTTCAGTGGAGTCCCACTCCAAGTCTGTCTTCAAAATGTGCATATTAAAAATGTGCATTTTAAATGCACTTTTCTTAATTTGTGTTATAATTCACAATAAGAAAGGTTAAAAAATGTGTATGTTGAAGAATCCAGTTTAAGTTCAGCCTGTTGCATTCTGGTTTACTTAATTAAAACATTTCTTGCTGTTTCTTTTCAAAGTTTTGTTTGTTTTTTGGTAGGACACATGATTTTTCCAGAATGGTTGTTGGTGTCAAAGGACAAACTTACAAAAAATTTAAAGACCTCTGGATGGGCAGTTACTCAGTTAGTTAGAGCATGGTGCCCATACCTGCCAGCTGCCAAAAACAAACAGATAAACAAAAAAAATCTCAATTGGCTTTATTGTGAATCTAGAATCAGGCAACACTTCATTCCATAAAATAGAATGAGTGTTCCAATGAGTTAGGCAAAAGAAGTTGGTTTTATAGGAAGAAAAAGGGCTGAAGAAAGCAGAAACAACAAAAATTAGATTGGTCATTTAAAAGTTATTTTCCTTGTGAGGTGGGGAAAGGGAGACAGAAAAATAACTGATTTTTTTTTTTTTTTTTTTTTTTTTTTAATTTTCTTTTTCTTTTTTTTTTTTTTTTGTCGTTTTTTCGTGACCGGCACACACCGGTCAGTCCTATATAGGATCCGAACCCGCGGCGGGAGCATCGCCACGCTGCCAGCGCAGCACTCTACCAAGTGCGCCACGGGTTCGGCCCAATAACTGATTTTTTAACATCAGGTTATTTCAGTTTACTTTTGTGTAAAGACTAAAACAGAGGGAACTTCATTATCATGCATACTAAAGACTTAAACTGGACTGTTTGGTATATTGGCTATTATTTCTCTCTTTCTCCTGATTTCTTTGAAGGTCAGAGCACAACTCAATTTGAGTTTGGTCACTCCATTTTGATTTTTTTGCTTGTTTTTTTTTTTTTTGTTGTTGTTGGTTTGGTTTTGGCCGCTGGCTGTAAGGGGATCCAAACCCTTGACCTTGGTGTTATTAGTACCATGCTCTAACCAAATGAGCTAACTGGCCAGTCCGTTTTGGTTTTTGTAATCTGGTCTTTTGGGGCCTGGTGCAGGAACTTAGTCCAAAACAATAGCCTTCTATAATTTTTATTTAACAAGTTGAAACTACTTTTAGATTTTTAGTGGGATATTGATAGGAAAAAATCCCATAAAAAGTCATAACTAATAAGCAATTTCCTCTCTAGAAAAAGTTTTGGGAGCTGGCCCTTTAGCTCAGTTAGAGTGCTGTATTGTAACACCAAGGTCAAGGGTTCGGATTTTCTTATTGGCTAGCCGCCAAGAGAAAAAAAGTTTTGATTGCTGGTTCTGAAGATAAAAATCGTGAAATAGATTTTTGAACTTCTGAAAGAAAGATTGTAATCTGCCCTCCTCACTTTATAAACAAGGCTTGCAGAGTTGGGGTGACTTGCTTAAGGCTATGCAGACAGTGCCAGACCTGGGACCACAATCTAGGTCTCTTGATTACCATTCCAGTGGACTCCCTACCATATAGTTTCAGTATTTCCTGATACATAATTTTTAGTGGGAAAAAACCAGAGCTACTGTTGTTTGTTAGCATCTATGCTCCATGGTATATAATTTAATGTAAGGAGTGAGTAAAAACAATCTTTAGTCATTCCTTATAAAGGGTTTCTCTTACAAAGTGTCCTTTTGAGTTGCTGCTTTTATTTTAATAAGGTATTAGTCATACTTGGGGCATGCAGTGTGTTCTTTCATAAATTATGATAGCTCACATTTATCTGGTCTTTACTGTGGGCTGCCACCCAGCTAAACACTTTAGGTTTATCATTTCATTTAATCCTCTCAACACCTTTATAAGGTACATAGTATTACCATCTCCATTTTATGTATGAGGAAACTGAGATTTCAGAGAGGTTAAGTAACTTGTCCAAGGATGTAGATTTGATCATATGTGATTGGGGTGGTCTCCTGGATAGTAGTTTTTAAAATAAGCAGAGTGGTGATAAAAACAAACAAACAAACAAATAAATAAGCAAGCAAGCACAGAGGATTTTAAGATGTCAATTAAATATCAATTAAATGGTTTTAAATAGCAAGATATTTTGTATAATAGAGGGTAAAAAGATTCTGATGTAGGTGAATTGGAGTTTAAAGGAAAAAGTAGTGACAGCAATCAAGATCCTGGTGTAACTACAGAAGGGAGGGATTGGGAACTGCCTGTAGTTGCCAAAACAGGTTCCTGTCCCATGCTGTGCCAGAGCTGAAGGTGCCTCTCAGTAAGGGAATGGCCTCAGAGCTCCCTTGTGGTTTCTAGGACAGTCTGTGTTTACCTTGATTCAGGGTGGATCCTTCTGGATGCAATATGACAGTTAAGATAAATTCATAATGTCCTTTTGGCATTATTTCTGAAACTTGATTGGTGTGTTTTTATGGGTGGGTGGTTGGAGAAGGTGGGGTTTCCCAGTCACTGAAATAAATTGTCATTACTGATCTTGGATTGTCGTACCATTTTTCTGACCTTTGAGACCTGCTGAGATAACTTTTTCTGGCTTGTTGGTTTACACGTTATTTTGTACAAGAATTCTATGAGTTAGGTTTTATCAATTCCCCTTTTTGGGAAAGGAAACAGATTTGCAAAGATATAAAGTGATTAAGTGATTCGCCCACAGTCACATGACTTGTATGGCAAAACTGTAGCTTGAGCCTCAGTCTCCTGACTTTAAGTTCAGGACTCTACTCACTGGAGGGGGGGTTCTTGTGGTACATTGCAGAGCCTTATCATTGTTTTGTTCTATGTAACGTTGTTATCGATTATGTGAATTATAAGGCTTTTGGAGTCAGAAGGTAACTTAGAGATTCCATAGAATCCAACTTCCTTTTTATTGTACATGAGAATACTGAGTGGTCAAGTGACTTAAATTGAAGATAGCACTAGGTAAGAGGGAGACTAATGGGTTTCAAGTCAAAAGTCAGAATTTAAAAGTATCCGAAAGGCTGGAACCTTGAGCTCAATCTGACAAATAAAATTTTAACAGATACAGGTATAAATTTTTTCAGAATAAAAACTACACAGCTATTAATAAGAGAAAAGTGAGGTGTTTATGTATAATTTTTTTCAACATTTCTATGTGTTTGAAAAATTTTATGTTAGGGGAAAAAAGAGAAAAAGCAAGTTAGCAGCAGTTTGTGTGAAAAAGACTAAAAAAAAAAAAAAAAATACCAGTATTAGGTAACCATGAACTTGTATGAGCCTCTGGTAGCTCCTAGAAAAACAGGGTTTTTTTGTTTTTGTTTTTTTCTTAGATTAAGAGCAACTAAGCGTCTAGATTGAGGGAAGTAATAGTCGTGCTAAACTCTGTGCTTGTCAGTCCAGATCTTTCTTATATCTGTGCTGCATTCTGAGGTACCTGTGCACTATGATGCCAGTGGACACAGATGGTGCAGGAATTTGGAGGAGTGGCTAGGGAGTTCGTGGTACTGACCTGGGAGAAGGGCCGATTTAGGTAGGCACCACTGTGTTCCTCAGATGCTGGGAGAGCTGTGGAGTGAGAGTGTTACTTCTATTTTGAGTGTAGAGCTTAGGTGAAGGCAGAGAAGTTACACATAAGGAGATGCCCATTGAGTTTTCCTTATACTCGACCCTGCCATTCTGTGCCCTTCAGTTCAGTACTCCATACCAGTCCCGGGTTAATCTTTAGGAGCTGCAAATCTGATTATAGGACTGCACTGCCTTTACTTACCGTCCTGTATCAGATGAAGTCCAGGGCTTGACTGGCCCTTTAAGCCCTTGCCCACCAGTCTTTGTTTTGACATTTCTGTATTCTAGCCCTATTCAAGTCCTTAGAGTTCTTCAGTTGAGCCCAATGCTTGCCTCACACCTATGAGGCGTACCTTTCGCTGTTCTCAAAAGGCACAATTGAGAACTAGATCTTTCTGCTTTCATTACACATTGTACATATATTTTTTACCTTTTTTTTTTTTTTTAAATAGAATTATAATGACAGGGACTTGTTCACTGTTTATTTACATATCCTGTTTATTCCGGTAGAGTGTGAGCTCCTTGAAAGTAGATATTTTTGTTCTAGTCATATTTATATGCCCATGTGTTTATTTATGCCTTTCCTAACTAGGTTCCCAGAGAATTGGTGTTCAGCTGGCCTTGACACAAAATAAGTGTTCATTAAATGTTCAGTAAATAATGACTTGCTTCAAAACTTTTTAGTAGTCTGGGTCCTTCAACAGTATGTACTTGTAACTAGAAGATTGTTTTGCCAATGATATTGCATGTGGGATTTCCTATAAATGGCCTCCAAGATATTTTCCATTTTTAAGAAGTCTGTGGGTTGATTTTTAAATGGTATTTTATCTCCAATATGTTGAAGTAAGAGATGGCCTCTTATTTGTTTTCCTCAGTAGCTTTTAATTATATGATCTCCTTGTAGATTTACAGGAAACTCTGGAGCTTCCTGTGTGGCTGTGGCTGTGGCTTTGGCTGTGTAATTAGCTTTAGTTAGGGCTCCTGGAGTTGTAAATCTTCTCCTGAGGAGCTGGGAAGCACTGGGACATCCTGATGAGAGTTCGGCCACCCAGACTGCAACCTTCTGAAATGCAGTGTTTATTTCTACAATGAGAGCAATTTGTGTTCTACCCATGTCTAACAAGTAATTATGTAAATAAAAAAGTAACAGGTATCTATAAATTAATATGATTATAGCTAAGAATTTTATTTTTACAGCTCTAACTTATTGATCTAGACCTGGCAATAAATTTTCAGTTCTAAAAAAAAGATAGATTTTATATTAAATAAGATGGTAATTAGTACCTTCAAAATGAAAAATTTTGATTAAGAATACCAGCACTGACCCATAAGACAAGTAGATAAGTCTAGAAGGGGCAGATTCAGCTGTATAGTTTTAGTATTGTTACAGTTTCTTTATATTTTGTGAAATATTCATTGAGACCAAAATTGCATATTCCTAAGGAAGCTCTTATGCATAGGTACATTGGAGGTCATATGGAGTGGCAGAAGGAATGTGGGATTTGGATTCAGATTATTGCCAGTTAAGAGTGGTTGACCCAGGGAGTGTTACTTACACTGTCTGACCCTTGGTACCTTCAGCTATAAATACTCACACGGGCTCTTGTGAGGATTCAGTGAACTGTACTAGGTGCTGCACAGGACATGATGCCGGCCTCCTGAAAGAAGCTTAAAGCCTTCAGTGCCTTTCTCTCTTATTTTGGGAGCAGTGTATCTATTTTGATGTTTTTAAGAAATACTCTTTGAGAAACACATGTAAGATACTTCATGGATTATTGTGGCTGGAGACTTTTCTTAGCACATAGAGGCAGAATCCACAGTGTTTTTGTGAGGAGACCTACTTTTTATTCTCCCCAAACCTTGACCTCACTGGAGTGGAGGTAGTGATAGGTGCTGTGATGACACTGTTGAGCAGGGTTGGAGAAGGGATAATAGTAATTTCCACTACACCCCTTTTTCAACACTCGAAATACTGTGAGCCATGCTTGTTCTTTCCCTCCACTCTGTAATCTCTAGGCTCCCAGGAGGCGCTAGGGAGGAGTGAAGTGTTGGCCAGTGATTCTTCCTTCTTGACCAGGTGGGGGTCCCATTATCTACTGGTAAACTATAATCTGTTTTTGATGATCCTTGCTCTTAATAGGGGTCATTTTGGATATTTATAGAAGCATTTTTGGTTGTCTCATTGGTTCGTGGGTGCTATTGGCATTTAATAAGCAGGGACCATAGAATTCTAGACTCTGACAATTCTGCAAAATGGAAGTTTTCCTGTGATCTGCACAGCTTTAAGATAGCTTGCTGAATAATTAATGTAGTTGGAAAAACCTTATGACTGAGCCTAGAATCTTATTCAATTTTACATAAACAAAGCATTAAAAAGAAAAAAAACATAAAGAAGATATAACAACCACTACTACTTGAAGTTGATACGACAAGCAAACAGAAAGGACATTATTGGGGGGGAGGAGGGGAGGGAGAAGGGAGGGAGGTTTTGGTGATGGGGAGCAATAATCAGCCACAATGTATATCGACAAAATAAAATTAAAAAATAAATAAATAAAAAAAAATAATAAAAAAAATAAATAAAAAATAAAAAATAAAAAAAAACATATATTTTGGTATAAATGGAATTTTCAGGGAATGGAATTACTATAGATCTTGAGAGGAAATTATTTTGTGTTGTTCTTAGTTTTACCAATTGTGTTAATAAGAGTTCTCCTGAGGAACAGAACCAATAGGATATATATGTATACATAAGTACATACATACATATATTTGTGTATATGTGTGTGTGTGTGTGTGTGTATATATATATACACACACACACACACACATATGAGGGGTCTTCAAAAAGTTCATGGAAAGAATCAGTATCTTTCAATGTCATTTTTCCATGAACTTCCTTTTTTTTTTTTTTTTTTTTGCCTCTGGCCAGTAGGGGGACACAACCCTTGACCTTGGTGTTATAACACCATGTTCTAACCAACTGAGCTAACTGACCACCCCTCCACAAACTTTTTGAAGTACCCTGTATATATCCCGTCAGTTCTATTTTTCTGGAGAAAATATAAGTATATATATAGAAAGAGATTTCGTGATAAGGAATTGGCTCACGTGGTTATGGAGGCTGAGAAGTGCCAAGATCTGCTGTTGGCAAACTAGAGACCCACGTAGTTCGTCTGAGTCCAAAGGCTTGAGAATTAGGAGAACTGATGGTATAAGTTTCTGTCTGAAAGCCAGCAGGCTGGAGATCAAGAAAAATCAACCTTTCTATCCAAAGGCAAGAAAAGACTCAATTCTTAGCTCAGCTGTCAGGCAGGATTAGTTCCCTCTTAGCCTTTTTTTTCTATTCATCTCTTCTGTTGACTGAATGAGGCCCACCCATGATAGGGAGGTTAATCTGCTTTACTCAGTCTGGTAGCTGGCCGGTTAGTTCCATGAGTTTGTGGTCTGACATGGGTGATGCTGATAATACCTAAGTCATGGGTTCAGATCCCTGTACTGGCCAGCTGCCAGAAAAATAAAAAAATAAAAAATAAAATGTTAATTTCATTCAGAAACACCATCACAGACATACCCGGGTAATGTCTAACCAAATGTCTGGGCACTCATTGGCCCAGTCAGATTAACACATAAAGTTAACCATGATGGGACTGGCCGGTCAGCTCAGTTGGTTAGCGTGTGGTGCTGATAACACCAAGGTCCAGGGTTTGATCCCTGTACTGGCTGGCTGCCTCCCAACCCGGCAAAAAAAATTAACCATCTTAGTAAGAGTGGTTCACCTTTTAAGAAAATCACATTATTCATAACATTCAACCCAGGTAGTATGGTATCTGAGTTGCTGAAACCATATGCCCAAATGAAGACTGTGGTTGTCAGATTAACTGTGATTAAACTTAGAGATGTGGGTTTCTGACTATTTTATTCCTAGCATAATTCTGCCTGAAAATTTATATATTGAAATTCATATTTCTTTCATCATAAATTATTTTTATTTTTATATTATAGTTGCCATGTTATGTAGATATTTTTGGAAAATATGTATTTAACGAATAGATTTTTTCTGAATTTCGTTTCAGGATGGTAAAAGTATATAGTTTTTAAAGAAAGGGAGTTTGTGGTCTGACGTGGGTGAGAACCACTGGTCTAAGATCTCAAGCTGCCAGCTTCCTGCACCAGTTTTCATCTCAGAATCTTTAAAGCTTTGTTCTTGCTTGTCTCCTCTAGGATCTTTGCAGAACCATAGTCCTCCTTATCAGATATTTTTCCATATTGGGATCTGTTTTCCAGAAGTCGTTGTTTGATGTTTTTTATTAGGTTGTTTTTTTAAAATTATGGCTTTATTGCGATGTAATTCATATGCTATATAATTCACCCGTTTAAAATGTAAAATTTAGTCGTTTTTAATATATTTACAGGGTTGTGCAACTATCGCTACAATCTAATTTAAAAGTTTACATCACCCCAAAAAGAAACCCCTTGCCCATTAGCATCAGTCTTTATCTCCCTTACCCTTAACCTCTGGCAATCACTAATCTTTCTGTCTCTATGGATATGTCTATTCTAAGTAATTTATACACATGGAATCATATAACGTATGGATCTTTGTGTCTGGGTTCTTTTATTTAGTATAATGTTTCACTATTTTTAATTGGTTTTGCATTACTTTTAGTGGCTGTATAATATTACATTGGATGGATATACCACGTTTTGTTTATTCATTCATTAGTTGATGGACATTTGGAATTGAAACAAAGTTATTTGGTATGTAGAAAGCATGTAAACTGAGAACTATTAAGGTGTACCTAATAAGTAACAAATATATGCTAATAAGTAAAATAATTTAAATGCTAACAGAATTCTGTTGTAGTTTAATTTGGAGAATTTGGGTTTTTTTGGGACTGTTTCTATTTTGGGGCTATTATGAATAATACTTCTTTGATAATTTGTGTGTAAATTTTTTCTGTGGAAAAAACTTTTGTTTCTTTTGGGTATGTATCCAGGAGTGGAATTGCTGGATCATATAACTCTGTGTGTAACTGAGGAGCTGCCATACTGTTTTCCAAAGCATCGGTACCATTTCACATTCCCACCAGCAGCCCAGTTACTCCACAGCCTCTCCAACGTTTGTTACTGTTCATCGTTTTTTTTTTTTTTTTTTTTTTTGTCTTTTTCGTGACCGGCACTCAGTCAGTGAGTGCACTGGCCATTCCTATATAGGATCCGAACCCGTGGCGGGAGCGTCGCGGCACTCCCAGCACCGCACTCTCCCGAGTGCGCCACGGGCTCGGCCCCTGTTTATCTTTTTGACTGTAGCCATTCTGTAATCCAAGTAGATTAGTGTGAAGTGGTAGTTAATTAGGTTTTAATTCTGGTACAGTGCAGCAGGAAAAGAAAAATCTGTTGTGTTGTCCAGTAACCACATGCAGTTTTAAATTTAAATTAAATAAAATTTAATACTCAGTTTCTCAGTCACACTAGTCCACCTTTTAAGTACTTAATAACCTCAAGTGGCTACTGTATTAGCATAGACAGATGCATGGAACATTTTCGTCATTGTAAGTTCTGTTAGATTGTGCTGGTCTAGAAAATGTTAGTTTGACAGCGGCTGGAAGAATAGGCAGAGAATGGTGGAGGGTCTGAGTGGTGTAGTAGAAAGGAGTGCAGGCATGGAATTTGGAGGAGAGAAGAAAGAAACTTTGGGGAACCATTTACAAGATATAAGACTAGAGAAGAGAAGCAAAAAAGTGAGAAGTTAAAGGAAAGTTTCTTAGAACTTGATTTAATTTTTCTACAGTATCTTGAGTTAATGAATGGATCCAATATAATATCCTCATTTTATAGGAGAGAAAAGCATAAATTGCTGGTTGGCAAGGATAAATATAACTGTATATTTACCAGTTATGGGAAGGTACTTGAATCTATCTTGGTCATTCTTAGTATCTTCTGGGAAGATACAGGAAATAGATGGTAGAGGTGAACTAAACGGAGTTGTTACTCTAGGAAGATTACTCAAATGGAATAGGAAAATAGAAAGCAGAAGGTTTAAGAGTGGATAGGTAATTTAATCATGACAGTATACAGCATTTTCTATAAGGAATAACCAGGAAGTTGGGGGAAGGGTAGAGAAGAGTCTCTGAGTCTTGTGCTGTGTTTTGGTTGTTAGTCACGGTGTTCTTTTTGCTCCAAGGCACCCTCATGTTGAGCATGGAGCAGAGCCCCCTTCTCCCATATGCCCGTCTCACCATTCCCGCCACCATACCAGTTGGTATGGTTTGTGTTGTCAAGGCAAGATAAATCTGGAATGTTTGAGCACAGTCTAAGTTAAATATTCAGTAGGGCTGTTGGAATGAACCTTTTCTTCCCCTAAAGGTTATTCTATTTTATTAGTCTGTAGAAGTCTTCATAAAATAGACCATCCTCCTCTTGTTCTCAGTATGATTTCTCAGTCATTGTATGTAAACCTCCTTACATGCAAAGTAGGCTTTTATTCCCCCCCTCTCTGCCCTAGGCTTTCATTTTTGTTAATTGTATTACTCTACCCAAAATGATCCATGGTGTGTTCCAAACACGATATATATATGTACATTATTTTTGTTTTGTTTGTTTTTTGGCATAGCCGGTAACAAGGATCAAAACCTGGACCTGGGTGTTGTCAAAATCACGCTGTAATCAACTGAACTGACTGGCCACCCCTTATACATGATATTATTGTAGAGACTGCCTTTCTTGCTTAGTTAACAAATGTATATTTAAGAGCTTATCTAGTTTTAGCTTTGTGTGCTGCCAATGTTATTTCAAGTCCTCTTAGCTCTGAAATCAAGTATAAGGGTGCTTCAAAAAGTTTGTGGAAAAATAGAATTAAAAGATAGTAAGAATCTTTCCATGAGCTTTTTGAAGACCCCTCATATGTACCACTTAGTTGGAAGAATTGTTGTGTTCTTTTTGTTTGTTTTTGGGTTTTTTTGGCAGCTGGCCAGTAAAGGGGTCCGTGATCTTGGTGTTACACGGCTATGCTCTAACCAACTCATAACTGGACAGCCCTGTTGTATTCTTTACAGGTATACAGAATGGCCTTATTTTCTTAACCAAAAATTGGGACTGATATTTTGATTAAGAACTTCTATGCTGTCTCCTGATAAAAGGGATATACTGGGAAGTATCTTTAGATCTTGAATGATGGGATTTCTGGGATATTCTGCTGGCTGATGTGGGGATATCACAACAAATATTTGAAATTAGGATTCTACTGGATATTTTGAAAAGTAAGATCTCCCTTAGATACCTGCAGAATGGCTAATTCCCAAATTCCAGAATGATTATTGCTTTATGAAATGTGGAAGATAATGAACACTGTAATATTTAGTCAGTTCTGTTAGAGATATAGGATATTCTTTTTACTGAATGAACTAGAATGCACAAAATAATTCAAATTAGTCATATTCAAAGAGGAAACCTTGAAAATAGGTTATATTCTGATGAGCAAGGCTAAGAATTTTTCAACTTTTATTTTTTTTTTATTACCATCTAGTTTTCAAACATCTTTATCACATGGTAAAATTCTTCAAAAATAAATTTCTTGAGCTTTCTTCCAGTTTTGTTCTCAGTGTATTGCCATTTCTTTCCACAGATTTGCTTGTAAATGCATCACGACAAGGCAGCCCAGAATGAAGAAAGCAAGCAGGAGTGTTGGCTCAGTGCCTAAAGTGTCTGGGATAAGTAAAACACAAACGGTAGAAAAAATTAAACCTGAAAACAGCTCTTCAGCAACTACAGGAGGCAAACTTGTAAAACTTGGAACAGCAGCATCATTGTCAAAGGTATTAACGTGGTGATGTTTCAATATGCGATGGATTTTAGGAGGAGTGAATTTTAATATGGTGTTTTATTTACTAAATGAGCATTATTTAGGGTTCACCCTCTACTGGTGTTTGGAACATATAGCTTTGGAGAGAGCTTATAGTGGGGTGAACTTAATTGGTGTTTTTGGTCTGTGTTTAGAATGAAACCAAGTAATAGACTAACTTGTAGAACAAATAATTGAGCACCTGCATGGTGGGCACTGTGCTCATGTGAGCGGGAGGTAGAGTTTTTCTTCAAAGAGCTTGTGAAGTAAAAGATAGAGGTGAGGCACAAAAATGGATAACTGAATGATATGTGCAAAATGTCAGGTGCCCTGGGAGAGTAGTAAAGCAGTGTGAACAGTTTCAGTAGGAAAATACTGTTTTCCTAGCCTGAGAAGGTTTTTATGAAAAGAGCATGTGAGCCAAGTCTTAGAAGATGACCGACGGTAGTATTCCTGAACCCTTAGATGTTTATATTCCCACTTCACCCCTTTACACACCACACATTGCTGTTCTTTTTCTGACAGCTAATCCGCTATTAATCCTAGTTAAATTTGGGTGATATTAATTTAGTAAGCACATAATTAGTTTTCTTTACATTCCTTTAGGGGTTGACTTAGTTCTTATTAGTATAGGCTAGTAATTAGACCATGAGCTTTGGGAGCAGAGAGACCTGGGATCAGTACCTGCTTCATAGGGCTGTGGTCATGGTTAAATGAGGGAAGATATGAAAGTGGTTAGCACAGGGCTTGGCACATAGCACATAGTGCTTAGTAAATGACAGGTTGTAGTATTTTTATTGGTTAGCTCTGGAAACTTTTCTCTATCTCAGGATTGATTCCTGACCGTTAACAGTTTCCCCATGGGGTGTTCTTAGTGTCTTTGTTGGTTTGGACCATCCAAGGGACAAGATTGCTTTCTGCCATTTTTCTGCTGATCAAATCCTAGATGTCATTGCACAGAGATCCACACAGTTGTGTGTATTTTTCCAGCCTTTCTCAGTTAAGAATTCGTTTGTTTGTTTTTTGCTTGTTTGTTTTAGAGTTGTGGTATTTTGGGTAGAAACTTTGACTCTGTGCAGAAAACATGGAGGCGGTTTCTGCTATTTCAATAGAGAGAAACAAAGCCTTTTTTCCCGGCAGGGCTTTGATAGATCATGGCTTAATTATTTTGAGAAGCATCTCAGAGGAACAGCTGATGAGGGACTTCCTTGCATATGTTGAAAGATCTAGCAGGAATGCTGGTTTTTCTATTCCAAGGTTGTCAAAACTGAACCCAGACTTATTCCGTGGGCTTGGAGACGCCCCCAGACTTTCTCCTTGGTACAGCCCTGCTGAGTTGCTAAGCGTCATCCTGTGGACTGGAGGATGGTATCAGAAATAGACCTTTGCCCTACTTACGTTAGTCTGAATCAACACCTAGAATTATTTTCCTGGTGGCAGTGTTGCCACTGTGTCATGTAAGACAGATGGCATTTCCTGACCTAACTGGTTACTCAGTTTGTGGGGCTGTCTTCAGAGTAGAATTCCTGTGTGACTGTGTGAATGGAAGAACTGGTTGAAATGTTTTCATTGGATGTGCACTACTGCCTTCCTCTGTTGCCTCCTTGTCAGTGGCTGGCAGTGTCTTTGAAAGTTTACAGTGGAGTGTGCACTGAGCAGGATTGTTGTATCTTCTGAGGACTGGATCCAGAGTTGCTGGTAGTTTGATTTTTTTATTTTATTTTAGGTAGTTTTATCTTGAACAGTGAGTACTTTTCCATTGTAAAGCAAAGTTGTATAACTGTTTTTGCCAGCACATGCCAGTTGTCCATAGCTTTGGCTCTGCTGTGTTGGCCAGTTTGTTTAAGTAGTTGTGTGTGTGTGTGTCAGGTAAGAGGTAAAACTGTTTGGGAGCACTTTGCCTGGACTGAAGCAATTGCTTTCACTTAAGAAAAGAGAAGAAAAAAGTTATTGAGTAGAAACTAGAGACAGAAGGAAAGAAGAATATAGTGAAAATGCACGGAAAAATTGGAAACATTAAGGGGCTTTGAGACCCCACAAACTTAAGTGTTATCTTATTTTTGTAAGTTTTCATGTTTCAGTGTGTTTCTCTGGCACATAGGTACCTCCCACAACTTGAATTCCTGTAACTATGATGGAGCATTGATGATTAACCAAATGAATAAAGTGTTTAGCTTTTAATGATTTAAACATCATGTGTACATACCCATTCATGTATAGATACTCACATGCATGTATAGGTCACTGCGCAATATGCTCATTACACTTGTTATAGTAGCTGGGTATGGGGATATGCATTTCTCCCCTCTTTCATTTCAAATATTGTTTGAAGCTAGACACAGTTGAGAGTTAGGGGAAAGGACTCTTGATCCAGAGCACCATACAGCAGATTAGAGCTTTTGTAAATATAAAATGAAGCACTAATGCTGTTCACAGTGAGTTTGGGAGAAATTATTTCCACTCTTTTCAGGAACTGTGACATCTGGTTTGGGGCCTTTGTATAGCTAATTCTCCTTTGTCACAAACAGTGGAGAGGATTGTTTTCAATGTAGAGATGGTCTCCTTGGCTCTCTCACTTTTAGGGTTTACGTACTGCTCATGTATTCATGGCTAGTGCTTGCAGAAGTAGTATACTTTTTCGTTATACTGAAAATACTTTTTTTCTAGAAATGGGTAGATGGGAGTTAGTACACTTAGAATCTAAATAATTGTAACTCTTGATGATTTGTGATCATACTCTTGCAGTATAAAAGTCAACAGTATGAGCAATCTGTCTCTGAAAATTGGAAGGTAAAATTTGAAAACTAATCTTAAAATTTGAGATAAAGATGCAGACTGTGAAACTTGAACTTGACCTTGAGAAGCTTGCATATTTTGGTTGTAGTATTTCATTATTTATATCTGGAATGTTTTTACCAAATGATTTGTATTTTGCATTTTATTAAAAAGTAGGCTAAAATTTTGTTCCTTCATAAATTAATGTTTTTAGGCACTCTTGCTGATGGGAAATGTTATATGTGGGAACACACATGTATTTACAGAATTTTGTAGCAAAAATTAAATAGGGAAAATAGAGAGCCTACAAGTCATTTTGTATAAAAGTCAGTTGGGAGTTGCAGAGTTGTTTTTCATTTTGTTTTTTACTTTTTTGTTGAAGTATAGCATACATACAGAGAAGTTCACAAAGCATAGTTGTTGAGCTTAATGAATCAACGCATAGTGAACATACCTTGCAAGTACCACCTAGGTCGGAAAACAGAACATACCTGCCCCTGGGAAGCTTCCTTTGTGCCCCCCATTTAATTACTGCCTTTCCCATCCTTCCCACAAATAATTAACATCCTAACTTCTAGCACCAGAGATTAATTTTGTCAGTTTTTGATCTTTATATAGATGCAGTCATACACTATGTGGTTTTTTTTGTTTGTTTGTTTTATCTGTGTCTGGTTTCTTATCCATATTGTTGCATATAGCCGCGGTTCCTTCCTTTTCAGTGCTGGTAATCCATGGGATGAATATAATACAATTTATTTATCTGTTGTACTGTTGATGGACTTCTGGAGTTTCCACTTTGTGACTATGAAGAATAATATTGTTATAAACATTTTTATAAGTGTCTTTTTAGTACATATGAGTACCCATTTATTGTTGTCTCTATAACCAGGAGTGAAATTACTGGGTCATAGATGCACATATGTTTACCTTTAATAGATAGGGCCAAATCATTTCTCAAAGTGGTTACCATTTTATACTCCTGGTTGTTCCACGTCCTCACCTGCACTAACATTGTTACTCCTTTCATTTTAACCATTCAGCGGTGTGTAAAGGAATGGTGCAGTGGCTTTCTTTAATTTGTATTTGTGTTTTTACCAATGAGATTGAGCATTTTTACATATCTTTTTATATGCTCAGTGGACATTTAGATGTCCTCTTCTGTGAAGTTTCTGTTTAAGTCACTTGCCCATTTTTCTGTTGCAGAGTCTTTTTTCTGCAACTTTTTTTATTGTGGTAAAATATGCATAACATTTGACAACTTATTTTAAGTGTGCAGTTCAGTGCCATTAAATACATTCACACTGTTGTGCAACTGTCACCACCATCCATCTCCAGAATTTGTCATCTTGCAAAACAAACTCTGTACCCGTTAAACAGTAACTTCCTATTTTCCCCTCCCTCGAGCCCCTGGCAACCACCATTCTTCCTGTCTCTATGAATTTGACTACTCTTGTTACCTCATATAAGTGGAGTCATATGGTATTTGTCTTTTATATGACTGGTTTATTTCACTTAGCATAATGTCCTCAAGGTTCATTCATGTTGTAGCATGCATCAGAATTTCCTTCCTTTTTAAAGCTGAGTAATATTCCATTGTATGAATATAGCACATTTTGTTTATCTGTTTATCTGTCAATGGATACTTGGGTTACTTCCACCTTTTGGCTATTGTGAGTAATGCTGCTATGACCATGGATGTACAGATATCTCTTCAAGACCCTGCTTTCAATTCTTTTGGCGTATATACCCAGAGGTGGCATTGCTGGATCATACAGTAATTCTATTTTTAATTTTTTGAGAAACTGCCATACTGTTTCCCATAGTGGCTGCAGCATTTTACACTCCCACAAGGGTTCGAATTTCTCCACATCTTGTTAGCCAACGCTTTTTTTTTTAATCACTGACATTTTTATTTCTCTTTACAAATTATCCCAAACATACTCAGGTGTCATTTAGCTATTTCCTTGATTTATAAGTTGAGGCTGTTTCCCAGAAATGATCTATCAAATAATATTGTCTTTAGAAAAACCACATAATTTACTTTTGTACTGTTAGATAGCACAACTTGGGTGGGTGGGGCAAGAGGGACAGTGAGGATTGGGAATAGGCTGCAGCACCGAGGGCTGGAGGGGAGGACCATAGGCCAGGCACTGGTGCCTGGGACCACTTGGGTGCCTGACCTGGGGCTGGGTGGGGGTGGGCCTGGAGAGTCCTGGGATGGGAGATGGCTGGGACACCCTGGGTGATGGAGGCCTCAGGTGCCCTGGACCCTTGGCAAATGGCAAGAGGCTGGTAGGTGGAAGGCACACAGTGAGGCAGCTGGCAGTGCTCTTGCTGCTCTGGCGGGAGGGGCGCGGGGAGCCAGTGGAGCTGTTGAGTCACTGCAGCTTGCTCTTGAGGTGCCTCTTGCCGATGTCTGCGGCCATTATAGTGTTCAGCAGTTTTCTCTTGCCAACTTTTAGGATGTTCTGTCCTTCGTATTTAAGGAATTCTTCACTGGGTGGCACTGCTGCACCACTACTAGAGTAGCTAGTTTTGATTTGTATTTTGATAAAGTCAAAGCTGTGGTGGTCTTTGTAGAAGGAATTTCACACCAGCAGTGCAGAATGTAGGTGCCAGGAAGGGAATTCATCTACTCAGCATAGTTTCAGAGACTGGGAAGTCCAGAGGCCAGGAAACACATCTGGTGAGGTGACTCTACGGCAATGCAGGTGTCACAGGATGAAAATGGTGGAGCAGAGAGAGAGAGAGTATTTTGTTTTTTGATAGTAGCCGTCCTAGTGGATGTGAGGTGGTATAGTGTCTTTTTATACTATTGATAGTTCTTTCTTTTTTCTAGATGGGAGCCCTTTGTCGTTTACACGAGCTGTACATATATTCTCCCACTTTGTGCCTTCTCCTTCTATTCCTTTTATGGTATCTTTTGGTGAACAGAGATTCTTTATTTATTTATTTATTTATTTTGGTCTTTTTCATGACCGGTACTCAGCCAGTGAGTGCACCGGCCATTCCTATATAGGATCCAAACCCACGGCGGGAGCGTCGCTGCGCTCCCAGCACTGCGCTCTCCCGAGTGTGCCACGGGCTCGGCCCAGAGATTCTTTATTTTAATGTAGTCCAGTTTGTTAATCTTTTCTTTATGGTGTGTGTGTGTGTGTGTGTGTGTGTGTGTGTGTGTGTGTGTGTGTGTGTGTGTGTGTGTGTGTGTGTGTGTGTGTAAGAAATCTTTACCCATCCCCATGTCAAGAAGAGTTTTCTATACTTTTTTCTAGAAGTTTTTTGCTTTAGATTTTATATTTATTTCCTCTATCTGGAATTAATTTTTTAAAAGCTTTTTATTTTGAAATAATTTTAGACCTACAGAAAAGTTGTAGGACTAGTAAAAATAATTTCAGTACAATCTTTACTTATATGCTGACCTTTTATCATGATTATCATTTTCCTGTATAACACATATATACATACATGCATACATGATTTTTTTTTTTTTGGATGACCAGTAAGGGGATCTCAACCCTTGACTTGGTGTAGTCAGCACCATGCTCTCCCAAGTGAGCTAACTGGCCGTCCCTATGTAGGGATCCGAACCCATGGCCTTGGTGTTATCAGCACCACACTCTCCCAAGTGAGCCATAGGCTGGCCCCATACATGATTTTTTTCCTGAGCTGTTTGAGTGTAAATTGTAGACATAATGCTCTTTTACTGCTGAATATTTCAGTGTGTATTTTCTAAAAAACAAGGACATTCTCCTTTATAATCATAGTACAATTACACAATCAGGAAATTAACATTAACATATAAGCGTTCATTAAATTTCACTAATTGTTCTAATTTCCATTACAGCAAGAGACAAAAAAATTGTTGTTTCTAGTCCAGGATCCAATCCAGAATTATGTATTGCATTTAGTTGTTATGCTCTTCAATCTCCTTAAATTTGGAATAGTTCCTGTCTTTGTCTTTCATGACCTTGACATTTCTAAAGAAATTGTAGACTGTTTTCCAAATTGGGTTTGTCAGTGTTTCCTTATGATTAGGTTCAGCTTATATGTTTTGGGCAGGAATGCCACAGAAGCCATGTGTCCTTAGTCTAGCATTTCTGGAAGCACTTGGCTTTAGTCTGTTCCATTACTGGGAATGTTAAAGTTACTTCTTTTAAGGTGGTGTTGGCTAGGTTTCTCTACCGTTGAGTTACTATGTTTCCTTTTTTAATTAATAAATATCTTGTTGAAGATACTTTGAGACTTCGTAAATATCCTCTTACTAAACTTTCACTCTGTTTTTAAGGGGTTTTTGATAATTCTTTCCAGATTCAATTATTGCTATGATTTTTGTCAAATGGCAATTTGCTAATTCCATCATTCTTTCTATATTTATTAGTTGGCATTCTACTATACGGAAGAGTTCTTACTACCTTCCACTTATATTTTCATTTTTATTATTGTAGATTCATGGATTCTTATTCAGTGGACTATGAATTGTTAGCATCATTTATTTTGATGCCTTGATGTGGCCAGTGGTAGTCCCTTCAAGCTGGCTCCTGTGTTCTTTAAACACTTTAATATCCGGCACAATAAGTTTTGTACTTAAAAGGATGATACTTAAAAACCAAGCTGGAAGTTAGGTATGCTCATTGCTTTTGGGAAAGACAAATAGGTATGCGCACACACATATATGCATACACACATATCTATATCAATTTCTGTATCTGTTTCTCTCTACACTAAAATGTGCGAATTCACACTGATACTTAAAATTCCATTGATGTACAAGGGCATAAGAGCCTTTCCCTGTTCCATAATTATAATCCCTTTCTCTGACAGTGACAAACCTGACTTCTTTTATCTACAGTATATTTATAGTATTTATTTTCTCAATCCTAGAATATACAGAAAATAGTTTCAGAATTACTCTCTCATACCACTGTGAAAAACAAACCTGCTGACTAGAGTTCAATATTTGTTTATACTCTTTTGTCTTTAGCTTGAGAGTTTGAGGATTTATTGTCAAAATACTATGTTCGAAAGATACTTGGGTTGTGTTATTCATTCGAAATACAGTTGTGTACATTTGTTCCTATTGTATTCCATTTTAGGCTTCCCCCACTCTTGTTTGTTTAATTAATGAATTAATTTTTAGTATGTGAACACTAACATGGTTCCACAAGTCAGAATTATATGGGAATATGTATTCAGAGAAGTGCTCTTCCCTCCTCCATTCCTTCTTACTCCGTTCCCACACACCCCCTGGATGTAAACAGTTTGGTTTTTGTTAATCCTTACTGTGTTTCGTTTTGTATAAATGAGCAGATACACATATTTTTTTTATTTCCTTTTTCTTACACAAAAGGTGGTATAAGATATTCTTTTGTGCTTTGCTTATTTTCATTTGATGTATTTTAGAAATCTCTCCATACCAATTTATTTTATTTTATTTTATTTTTTTGTCGTTTTTTCGTGACCGGCACTCAGCCAGTGAGTGCACCGGCCATTCCTATATAGGATCCGAACCCGCGGCGGGAGCGTCGCCGCGCTCCCAGCGCAGCACTCTACCGAGTGCGCCACGGGCTTGGCCCTCTCCATACCAATTTATAGCAGTCTGCTTATTCTTTTTTATAACTGTTTAATACTTTATGTTCACTAATGTGTACACTTACCTGTGTATAGGCATTTAAGATATACCAATATTTTCAAATGAAAAACAATTCTGCTGTGAATAACCTTGTGTATGTGTATTTTTATATCATTGAAGTTGTGTCTTCAGGTTAAATTCGTAGAAGTAGAGGTCCCAGGCAAAAGATAAATGCACATGTAGTTTTGTTAGATATTGCCTGATTCCTTTCATAAGGCTTATATCAAGGTGCATTCCCACCAGCAACTTGTAGGAGTACCTGTTTCCCTACTTTCTTCCCCAAACAATGTGTTGTCAGGGGTCCTGGTAGGGCCCTTAGGCGTGGAGTCCTGGGGGAAGCCTAACACAGCCGCAACCAGGTTAAGAGTGCACCAACAACACCATTTTCACGCAGGTAGTCCTCCATAGTCACTACAGTTGCCTTGGCTACCATAAAAGCAGCTAGTCTTTATAGCAGCAGTCACAGCCACTATGCAGATGGCACGCCAGATTCTCAACTGCACACTGACACAAAGAGAGGCACCAGTGAAGACTAAAAAAAAAAGAGGTCCTCTTTCTCCACAAAGCACACTCCAGAGTAATAGAAGAAGTATGTGACTTACGATAATAGGGGAGGACTTGATCACACCTGTCTCAGTACTGGACAGATCATCTAGGCAACAAACCAACAGAGGAACAGTTAATCTGTCAGATGGAGAGACCAAATCTATGGTTACTAGAGGGGGAAGGGGAAGGAGGGAAGGAGAAGAGGAAGGGTAGAGATTGGATAAGGGGCATAAAGAACAAGTGTAATTTGTAACAATGAATATGCTAATAAAAAAATAAAATAAAATAAAAAAAGAACGTGTTGTGATACTTTTTCATTTTTGCCAGACTGATAGGTGACAAGTGCTATCTCAGTGCTGCTTAATTTGTATTCCTCTTATCATGAGTTAGATTGATCATCTTTTTATGTATTTGTGTGTGTATGTGTATTGATTGTGTGTGATTGTTCATTCATTTGCTCATTTTTCTTTCTGGTTTTTGGTCTTTTCCCCCTCAATTTTAAAGAGTTCTTTATGTGTTAGGGATCTTAGCCCTTCATCTATGAGATGTTGTAAATATTCTTTCCCATTTTTTCATTTTTTTTTACTTACTCATGATGTTTTTATTTGGCCATGCAAAATATTTTTAAAACTTTCTTTAATTAAATTTTTTTTTTTAGATTTTTATTCTTTTTTTTTTTTTTTTTTTTGGCAGCTGGCCAGTATAGGGATCTAAGCCCTTGACCTAGGTGTTAGATTTTTATTCTTATGTAGTCAAATTGATCAGTTCTCTGTTTTATGATTCAGGATCTTGAGTCATATTTAGAAAACCTTGGACTTTATTTTTTATATGGTGTGAAATAGGCCTCAAGATTCATTCCTGACTCCATCTTCCTCCCCTTTTATGAATATACAATTGACTTAGGACTATTTACTGGAAAGACCATGTTTTCTGCATGGCTTCCTTGGTAATAAATCAAGTGTCTGTATATACGCAGTTTATGGACTTTTTATTATTTCACTGGTTTATTCTTGTGGCAGTACTGTACTATCTTATCATTATAAGTGCAGAGTTTGTGATTTGGTGCCTTGATGTATGCTTAACTTAGACGCCTTTTTGTAACAAATTGTAGCCAGAGGAGGGGGATGATTAAGCCACTTTTCACATAACTATGTATGGTGGTTTTCAGGTAATGGTTATGAAAGGAAAGAATATTTAACTTACAGAGAAAGAAAAATTAGCTCAGAGATAATCTTTGTTAACGGAATATGAAAGATGATTTGAAAATATGAGTATGTTGAGTTTATTTATTGACTAATAGATGAGGGGCAGATTGACAGGAAAGAGATATGACTTTTGATTTCCAGTTTTTTTGCATTGTAGTTGATGAACGGTTTTCATTAACAGAAACAGCTCGTAAAGAGTATAAACAGTCTTTCATGATTAATGCAGTGGCCCTTTTCCTCTTTATATGTTCTTCATTTCTCTTAACGTGATAATCCTTAATTATCAGAGTTTAATTCTGTTTAATTCATTAAAAACATTGATCCATTTTCTGCCTCTTTTTAAATAAGATAGATTGACCTACCTGGTGGTACTGTATTATAACTTTCATAATTAAATGATGAGAACTGAAGTCTACTCTATGTGAAGTCACTGACATTTAGAACCAGAAGAGAATTTAGAAATTAGTTACTTATGAGCCATTTATTTTAACCTGTAGAAATGAATTCATTATGATTATCTGAGAGAGAGCATGGTTCCAGATAGAAGACAGATAAATCAATTGGCTATCTTGTACCTTCACCTTAAAGGGAGAAAACTATTTGGTTCTTTTATTAAAAATTAATTTTTTGTTTTGTCCCCCCTATCCCCCAACAGATCTTTAACTCCTCTGTATTCTCATTTTTAGGAGAAGTAAAAACAGATTTCTTCACTATTTTTCTTAAATAATAATTTTATAACCAATCCCATTATCCATAGTGTTTTTCTTTTTAAAAAGCCCACTATATTTTTAAATTGTCTTTATAAAATGTAAAGAAATATTGCAAATGGTCTTTCTTAAGTAGTGTGATAATTTAGCCAGACTAATCCTTCCTCTAACCATAAAATCTATAGTTTTTTAATTAATATATCACCCAGACCTTAAAAAGATCTTCTTTTCAATTTTGGCTTAAACTTGACTACTAGAGAATTAGATAGGGTAAAAAAGATAAATTTCAGAATAATTTCTTTTAGATATTGGCTCCATCATTGAATCACTTTAGAGCAATGAAGATTTGACTTGTAATGATATTTCTCTCTAGCAATTGCAAGGTGACACTTTCCTGTGGCATTATAGAACTTCTTGCAGTAGCCTGTATGGCATCACTAAAATGATTCTTATTCATAAGTCATGTCCTAGGAGGAGTAACAGGGATAATGTCTTCACTTTTTCCAGTTACTCACTGAATCTGGCACGTGTGGGCACCCAGCAGGCTTCTATAAAATCTTTGATTATGTGTATGATTTTTGTATTTTAAAAAGAGGGGTGTGATTATCTATAAACCTGTTAGGAGATTCTGTTTCTGTAGGACAGTATGGTGTGCTGTTTACCCTCAGAAAGTCTTTGTAGAGCTCTTGAACTCAGTATCAAAATCAAGAGCTTTGTTTAGTCTCAATATTGTTTAATCTTGCTTCATCTAGTCCATTTGTTTTTATTTTTTGTTGCTTCTAGACCAAGAGCAGTGATGACCTTTTAGCTGGAATGGCTGGTGGGGTAACGGTGACTAATGGTGTTAAAGGAAGGAAAAGCACCTGCCCATCTGCACCACCTTCGGCATCTGTCCCTGCCATGACCACCGTGGAGAACAAATCCAAGATTAACACAGGTATGGGTAGCATTCAGTCTAAGATTTCAACTCCTTTTTTGTTTGAATAGGCAGAGTGCATTGGTATTTAGGGTGTTCTATCTCATTATTAAAAATTTCAAACATATACAAAAGTAGACAGATTGGTATTTCATGTACTCATCACCATTATAAACTCATAGCCAATATTAACTCCTTGAAACCCACCCTCCCTTATTATTTTGAAACATCTCAGACATTATATAATTTCATCTATGACTATTTCATTATATTAGATAAGACTTCTTTTAAAAACATAATCACAATACCATTATCAGTCCTTAAAATAATTAATAATCATTTCTTAAATCATATATTCAATAAATATTTAAATATCCCACAGTCTCATAAATGATGGGATTTTTTTTTTTTTTTTTACTGTCTATTTTTGTTTGGATCAAGATTCCCATAAGATTCCCATATAATAATTGGCTGATGTGCCTCTTAAGATTTTTTTTAAATCTATGGGTTTACCCCCTTTTTTCTTGTAATTTAATTTTTTTAAGAAACTGTTCATTTGACCTGTAGAGTTTCCCAGGATCTAGATTTTGATGTCATAACATCCCCATGATATCCTCAATCATTATCCTTTGTCCTCTCTGTTTACTGTAAGTTGCATTAGATCCAGAGCCCTGATGGGACATGTTCAGGTTCCTTTTTAAAAAAATTTTTTTTTTATCACAGACTCCTTTATAGGTGATGGTGCGTCTATCTGTCAGGAGGCACGATATTTCTGGTTGTCCTTTGATCAGTGCCTAGATTCATTTATTCTAATTCTAACATTCTTTCTTCATTTAGCAGCTGTTTGTTTTGAGATTTGATAGAGTTGATAAATTAACTCGTTGTACGTTATAGGAGTAATGTTATCATGTTTTACTTTTTACATCTGTAGAAAAAAACTGTAGAACTTGTAGTAAGTATAAGATCATGTTTGTAATAAAGCTTATGAAAGCAGATTGGCAAAAATGATAGCAGATCCTCTTCTATCATCATTTAGGCTCTTATCCCTTCTTGGGTTTACCTGTTGTCCTTTCTCCTGCTTTGACCTGCAGACTCTTCTTTCTATCCTATGTCATGCCCCACTATTAATTATGATAGAGCTGTGGTGTGAATAACAAGAGGGAATATTTACCTCCTTACTTTGTGCTTTGTGGGCATTGTTTCATTTTATTCTTACTGTAGCTCTCTGAGGTGGAGATTATGAGTATCCTCATTTTAGAGATGAGAAAACTTAAGCATCTTGCCCAAGGCCGTGCATTCATTTGATCAGTAAATATTTATTGGGGACCCATTTTGAACTAGGCCACAGGCTGGTGGTGGAGCAAGGACTGAACTTTATAGGTCTTTTACTCCCAAGCCTGGGGTCATCACTACATTTAATACTACAGCTTATGTGGTAAGAAGAAAATTACTCTATTGCCATCTGTATCTCTTCCTATTTCCTGCCTTTAGAATTGTTCTGGGAAAGATTCCATGTGTTTGCACACAATGTTCCTTGCTGACTACCACCTGATCTCAGGATTCAGTTATCGCCTCCCTGGATCAGTAGCCTTAGTATGGCTTTGTATATATGTGTTAGTTTGCCAGGGCTGCCATAACAAAATACCACACACTGGATGGCTTAAACAGCAGAAATTTCACAGTTCTGGAGGCAGGAAGTCCGAGATTATAAAGTGTTAGCAGATTTGCTTTCTCCTGAGGCCTCTTTCTTTGCCTTGCAGACAGCTGCATTCTTGCTTTGTCTTCACAGGGTTGTTACTATGTGTGTATCTGTGTCCTAATACCCTCTTCTTATAAGGACACCAGTCATGTTGGATTAGGGCCCACCTCATGACTTCATTTCACCTCAGTTACCTCTTTAACTTAATTACCCCGTCTCCAGATTTAGTCACATTCTGAGGTTCTGGGGTTTAGGGCTTTGACATATGAATTGGGGGCAAGGGAGTGGTGCACAATTCAACCCATAACAACATTCTTAATTTTTCAGTCACCTACTCTACCTTTACTTACTCCCAATGAGTTCCCTAAGGTGTTTGATTTCAAGGTACCAATTCACTTATCTTTACCTCAGATTATTCTGTCTACTCACTCATCACAGTAATCCCACAAGGGAGGTTTTTCTTCTTTGTGTTTGGTCTCTTCCTCTCCTCTTGTTTCTTTACCTCTCCTTTCATTTGGGGGCATTATCAGTCCTTCCCTCCTTATTGGCTCCTTTCCTTTTGTCTATCAAACATGCACAGATCTTTGTTTTTTGGGAAGGTTTTTGGTTTAGACAAGAAGGATGATGGTGCCATTTACAGAAATGGGGAAGGGAATTAATGTTGGGGGGAACAAGTTATATCATCCTTTTCCTTTTTTGGCCTCCATATATAGTTGTTTCTTCTAATCCTGTTACATCTGCTTTTAAAACCTGTCACAGATTTATTATCCCTTCTCTGTTCTTAGTGCCACCCCCTGAATATAAGCCCTTCTACTCTGCTTTCTTTCTCAGATGTTCCATTCACTGTCCTCTAGATTCATCTCGATAAAAATGCTTTTTGTTATGTTTGTTCCCTGCTCAAGAACATTTATTGACTTCCTGTGACTCACTGAATTCTGCCTGATGTTCAGGGTTCTATATAAACATTCTGCTACAGCTTCCATTAAGAGTGTAACCTTACTTTTCCTTTCTGTGCTGTGCTCACTTCTACTTCCTCATCCTTGTCTGACTTGTGACCAGCCTGAATTCCCTCTCCTCTACACCCCATCCATGGCAAGATTAGTGGCTATCTTCCTGCATCACGTAGACCATTTGCTCCCTGTTACCTCCACAGCCTGCTGCCCACTGCACAGAGAACCAGGAGGTTCTTTAAAAATATTTACTGATTATATCTAGATCTTATTTTTAAAAATGAAAAAATTCTGTTTAATTCTTAAGTATTTATGGGTGTTTTAACATATTCCTATTCTTCTCGTATTCAGTAAGTGATCATGTCAATTGTTTTGACAGGTTTAAAATTTTTACAGCTAAGTAATAGGGTGATTTGTGAAACAGATTTGATCGACACATCTCATTACTTAACATTAACGCATCATTGTTTCTTAACATTTAGAGAGGCGATATAACATACTGGTTAAGTTGCAAATTCTGGAGCCAGACTGCCTGAGTTTGAATCTTGGCTCATCCATTTATTACCTATGGGAAGTTGGCAAATTATTTTACATCTCCATGTCAAAGTTTCTTCACCTGTGAAACAGGATGATAATAGCACCAACCTCAGAGTTTTGATGAGGCTTATATAAATTAATGTATATGAAGTGTTAATGACTGTGTTTGGAATAAGTGCTAGGTATGTGTTAGGCATGGTTGTTATAATTATTGTTACTATGTATGTGGTATTCTATGGTGTGAAAACTTTTTTGCATTTACTTTAGTCATAATTTTTGTGTTTCTTGTAGGTAGCTTAGATTTTTGGTTTGTCCATAGGATGCCTTTCCCTTCTTTTCCACCTGTGCTCTCCTTTCACCATCTGTTTATAGTTAGTTTGCCACCTGACCAGCTAATTCTAGAATCATCTTCATCTAGCTGGTCCTAGAATATTATGCCCCTGGCCAACTGTTTAAAGCCCTGCTTTTGGATTCAAGTTAATGTGTATAATTTAAACAACAGTTTTATTGACATATAATTCACATTCAATAAAATTTATCCTTTTACACTGTTCAATAAAGTATATAACTTCTTTTCCATTGATAGTTAAAAGATGAAAGATCTGGTTTTGAGGAAACTGAATTTTAAAGTGACTGTAAGGCAAGATTATTGTGGGTCTAAATCAATGTGTAGATCCTAGATTTTATCTCATTAGTCCTGGTGCATGAACTATATATGCTTTTTTATTGCTGATATTTTTGCCTTAAATTCTTTGTTTCAAACCCATAGGCACGAGTTCTTCAACCAAGCGGAGCACTTCTGCAGGTAATAAAGAATCCAGTTCTACTAGAGAAAGATTACGTGAACGTACTCGACTAAACCAGAGCAAAAAACTACCTTCTGCAGGTCAGGGAGCTAATGACGTGGCACTGGCTAAACGTTCCCGCAGTCGCACTGCTATAGAATGTGATATTCGCATGAGCAAGTCTAAATCGGACAATCAGATCAGTGACAAAGCTGCTTTGGAAGCCAAAGTGAAAGATCTTCTCACGCTGGCAAAAACAAAGGATGTGGAAATTTTACACTTGAGAAATGAACTCCGAGACATGCGTGCTCAGCTGGGCATTAATGAGGATCACTCTGAGGGCGATGAAAAATCTGAGAAGGAAACCATTATCTCTCACCAGCCAACTGATGTTGAGTCCACTTTATTGCAGTTACAGGAACAGAATACTGCCATTCGTGAAGAACTCAACCAGCTGAAAAATGAAAACAGAATGTTAAAGGACAGGTTGAATGCATTGGGTTTTTCCCTAGAGCAGAGGTTAGACAATTCTGAAAAACTGTTTGGCTATCAGTCCCTGAGCCCAGAAATCGCCCCTGGTAACCAGAGCGATGGAGGAGGAACTCTGACTTCTTCAGTGGAAGGCTCTGCCCCTGGGTCAGTGGAAGATCTCTTGAGTCAAGATGAAAATACGCTCATGGCCCATCAGCACAGTAACTCTATGGACAACCTAGACAGTGAGTGCAGTGAGGTTTACCAGCCCCTCACATCAAGCGATGATGCACTGGATGCACCGTCATCCTCAGAGTCTGAAGGCATCCCAAGCATAGAGCACTCTCGGAAGGGGAGCAGTGGGAACGCCAGTGAAGTGTCTGTCGCTTGCTTGACAGAACGGATACACCAGATGGAAGAGAACCAGCATAGTACGAGTGAGGAACTTCAGGCAACTCTGCAAGAGCTAGCTGATTTACAACAGATCACCCAAGAACTGAATAATGAAAATGAAAGGCTCGGAGAGGAGAAGGTTATTCTTATGGAATCTTTATGTCAGCAAAGCGATAAATTGGAACACTTTAGTCGACAGATTGAATATTTCCGCTCCCTTCTAGATGAACATCACATTTCTTATGTTATAGATGAAGATGTAAAAAGTGGACGCTATATGGAATTAGAACAACGGTATATGGACCTAGCTGAGAATGCCCGTTTTGAACGAGAACAGCTCCTTGGTGTCCAGCAGCATTTGAGTAATACTTTGAAAATGGCAGAACAAGACAACAAGGAAGCTCAGGAAATGATAGGGGCGCTCAAGGAGCGCAGTCACCACATGGAGCGAATTATTGAGTCTGAGCAGAAGGGTAAAGCAGCCTTGGCAGCCACATTAGAGGAGTACAAAGCCACAGTGGCCAGTGACCAGATAGAGATGAATCGTCTGAAGGCCCAGCTGGAGAATGAAAAGCAGAAAGTGGCAGAGCTATATTCTATTCATAACTCTGGAGACAAATCTGATATTCAGGATCTCCTGGAGAGTGTCAGGCTGGACAAAGAAAAAGCAGAGACTCTGGCTAGTAACCTGCAAGAAGATCTGGCTCATACCAGAAACGATGCCAATCGATTACAGGACACCATTGCTAAGGTATTGTTTAAATAGACAATAATGTTCTAGACTAGCATTATGCAGCTGCCATACACAGCATACTGAAAATCAGGATCATTTGTCTGGTGTATTATTTACCTTTTTTTTTTTTTTTGGCTGCTGGCCAGTACAGGGATCGAACCCAGGACTTTGTGTATCAGCACCACACTCTAACCAACTGAGCTAACCAGCGAGCCCTCATTAGCTTTTTTTTTAAGCAGATTTTTTTAAAGTTTGGGAATTATTTTCTTTTATTGGAATAGAGTGAAAAGTATTCTTATAATAATGTCACTCTTACTTGCATTTCATTACTGTTTTCTTGTCTTTGAGAGGATGTGGTTAGAGTTACAGTTAACACCAGAATTTGTCCTTGCTTATGGGATATGCCCATGGAGTGGGTCATGCAATTTTACATCCTTATCCCTAACATATTTTAGTGTAAGATAGATGGATTGCATGTATTCCAGTCCATAGGATCAGCAATGCCTGCCACTTCTCATCCTGCTATAGTTGTAGTTTTTCAAATAGAGTTCGTTGTGAGTTAAAAATATGTGTGGAGTATAGAGCGTCCTATTTCTTAGAGGTCTGTGATTTGTTGCTGGCAGGGACCTGAGAGGTCATAAGTTCAGTCCCTTTGTTTTATAGGAATGCAGCATAATAGTGAGTACTCAGTCAGACGTGTTGCCCAGGGTTGCTGGCATTCTGGCTGGGGCTCTGTACCCTGAGTGGTTGCTGATGAAGTGTTTATTTCCATGAATTATCTAATTATTGTGTCTCACTTTTTATTTACTTGTTTTTTTAGTGCAATGATTTTTAGGGTCTTTTTTTTTTTTTTGGCAGCTGGCCAATACAGGGATTGAACCCTCGACCTTGGTGTTATCAGCACCACATTCTAACCAACTGAACCAACTGGCCAGCCCCCAGTGCAATTATTTTTAAAGTAAGAAGTATTAGTATATCTTTGGCCAAAATTTGAATAGTTTAGACTAGAAATTTTTCTAGTAATCACTTTTAGAATTATAGGAGATACATATTATTTCTTGGAGTATGAATGTTGAGGGCACTATGAACTAATACTTTTGAAAAGACACTATTTGAGAATTTTTATATATTTCCATTTTCAATTTGATATTGAAACTGTCACAAAGAAGACATTTTTGTAGGAAAGAATGTTAATCATTAATCAAATGCATGCTTTCAGTCCAAACTTTGGAGAAGGGAAAATTTCAGAAATTTCCTTGTAAAGAATCTGGTTAAGTTCAGTGATATGTCAATATAATTTCATTCAGGAATGAAGCAACAGTTTATGCTTAACATATTATCTATAATCTTATTGTAGAGTGCTTTTTCATGCTCTTTTTTGGATTAGCCAATATTTTATTACATTTTTAGTTTATTTCATTTCCTTTGTTACTCTATTAGGTATACATCTTTGTTTTGTTATCTTAGTGGTTGCTTAAAGTTTTACAGTGTGTATTAGTCCATTTTCTGATGCTTATAATAGAATACCTGAAACTGGGTAATTTATGAAGAAACAAAATTTATTTCTTACAGTTTAGAGGTTGGGAAATCCAACGTCAGGGGACACATTCTTCTTGGTGGGAACTCTACAGAGTCCTGTGGCAATGCAGGCAATCACATGGTGAGGGCTAAGCAAGAGCCTTTTTCATGCTTTCTAACAGTTATCATACAGGTGGTTTTAGTTCATGCATAGTACCTTACGCTTACCTTCCGTTTGAAATAGTGTGTACCTCAATTCTAGAATTTATCTTAGAACAATTCTTACTTTTCTATATCTGCACAAACAATTTTATATAGGTGGAAGATGAATACCGAGCCTTCCAAGAAGAAGCTAAGAAACAAATTGAAGATTTGAACATGACATTAGAAAAATTAAGATCAGAGCTAGAAGAAAAAGAGACAGAAAGGAGCGACATGAAAGAAACCATCTTTGAACTTGAGGACGAAGTAGAACAACATCGAGCTGTGAAACTTCATGACAACCTCATTATTTCTGATTTAGAGAGTAAGTGATGAGAGAACTTTTCATTCCCTTTTGTCCTACCCTTTTAACATGTGAAGATAGTTTACATTTGGTAAAAACTAGTAATTCTGACTGGCACAGTAGTCCAAAGGCAGTAGCACACAGCTGGCTCGCAGAAATATGAATATGGTAAAAGTACAGAAATATGAATATGGCAAAAGTATAATTCGCACATTATTTGAAAGTCTTTGGACTGCTGTGTTTTGTTCCTAAAGTAGAACTGTTAAGTAGAAGCATTACTTTAAAATTGTAGCTAATTAAGGAAAATCATTTAAGTGAAAAGCTAATGGGATTGTTATTTCCTAGATCTTAAAAACGCCATTGATAATTTACTTCTAGTGATTGCAAATTTACTGAGACAAAAATATTGATCCTGCATAATCTTAGGTTCAGTTTTTATTTCTTTTTCTGATTTTCCTTCTTATCATGAATATTTTTATAACACGGTAGAATTATAACTCAGGTTTTAAGTTTTTTATTTTTTATGTTAAAATTTTTTTTAACTTTTATTTTCTCATTATTTCAGACTTATCAGAGTTGAAAATATAGTACAAAGCATTGCTGTATAGAAATTTTGATAAGGAATGTGATATTTGCATGCAAATGAGGAAAAAGAGAAAAACAGTAACTGTACAGTGGAAAAATTGGGTAATACTTTGGATGACTATGTGAGTGACATAGATTTAGACTCATCATTGGCTAGGCCATATTCTGACTAACGTATAACTTCAGTTAATCACAAAGAAATATTAGATAAAAAATGTGGAATATTCTAAAAGCAGAGGCATGGGGGGGATAGTGCTATAGTCTTTAAAAATGCCAATGTCACAAAAGACAAAAGCTATGAAAATGTTCCAGATTAAAAGAGGCTAAGAAGCTATGACAATTAAATATTATACCCGTGCCTAGACAGGTGTGGTACTGCAGGGAGGAAATACTGTGAAAAGGGCATTATCACAAAATTGGAATGTGGATGATAGATTAGATATAGGTATCATATCGGTATAATTTGTGATGTTGATTACTGTATTTATGTAAGAGAGTATCCCTGTTCTTAGGAACCACATACTGAATATTTAGGGGTAAAAGGCCATGATATGTATCCTCAAATGGCTCCAGAAAAAAAATTAGAGATAGATAGATAGAGATAGCAACTGAAAAAAACAAATGGCTAAACTGTTAACAATAGGCAAATCTGAGTAAAATGGTATGTGGATGTACCTTGTACTATTTTTGTAACTTTTTGTAAGTTTGAAATTATTTACAAATAATACATTTAAAAAATTCTTATGTATTCCTCATCTAGATCCCTCAAATGTTAACAAATTTTAAGTCATAGAATACTTTTATATTGCCCGGGTGGGGATGGATAAGTAGATGAGGGTAATCTTTTTCAATTCATTGGTTACAGCTTTTTAAATTTTTGGTTCATGCTACTGCTCCTTTGGGCTCTACTAGTGTATTATTCTTTGACCGGGTATTGATTGGCAAGTGTGGCATTGAACCAGATCCCATGTGTGGATGCTAGGAGACAGTGGGTCATTTGCTGGAGCAGCCCCTGAATGTGTCTTGTGCCAATTCTGAGCTCTGGCTAGCTGACCCAGCATCTGTAAATTGACTCCAAGATTATTTGGAGCATTCTGAGGCCTCTGTGTACTAAAGTAGCTGACTATAGGACTGTATCTTTTGGAGAATATGGTAGAGTCATAGAGATGAACTTTCTCATCTAAAGTTTTAAAAACCTTTTAGTTTAACATTTATGTTTAGTTTGTATTGTGACTTGAGAGGATTTATCTGATTCTACTTAAGCGTAACATGTTCTAGATTAACTTTGAAGTTCAGTGTACTTTCCATTTAATGTACTGGAAATAATACTGTACCCTTTTCTCTTGCAAACTTTTGTTTTGAGGATGGAAAGAGTGACACCTTGTGGTAATTGGAGCAATACTAGAAAAATGTTAGGTGATCTGGATTGCTGGGTCAAAATTTTACAAATTGTTACAGTAACATTGTGTGCATTTTAATTAGGAAATGGCTGAAAATCATGAATAATTTTTTTTTTAGTCATCTTGCTTCTCTCAATTTTTTGAAATCAAAAGTTCAAATATACAGAAATAAAGAATAGTACAGTTAGCACCCACTGCCTATATTTGACAATTTTTAATGCTTTACAGTGTTCACCTTCCTTACATGTGTATTTCACTGAACTAGGTTACAATAAGCTGTAGACCTCATGACACTCACCCGCTATGTATTTCAACATGCAACTTCTAAACAACACATAACCACGATACTAAGTCCAGATCTAGTAAAATTAGTCATAATTCCCTAGTATCGTCTAATAGCCCATATTCAGATTTTCCCAGTGGTCCTGAAAATGTCTTTTTTAGTGTTTTTAAAAATAGGAATCAAGATCTAAACAAATTTCACACATTGCATTTAGTTGTTATATCTTAGTCTGGTAGGAGTTAAATTTTTTTTTTTTCTAGCAAGGGGGCAATTTCTAGCATTTTGGATAGATACTAAGTCAGTGCTTTGTATAGGGGACTTGAAGACAGGAGGTGTTGTTAGTTAAGAAATCAAGATTATCTCCTGTGGAATGTTTTAACAACCATAACCACAGATCAATTTTAGAACTTTCTCATCATCCCAAAAAGAAACTCTGTACCCATTAGTAGTCACTCTTCATTTACCCCGGGATGATTTTTTCTGACTTTGGAATTAGTGGATAGGATTTTTTTTTAAAAGATGACTGGTAAGGTGATCTTAACCCCTGACTTGGTGTTATCAGCATGACACTCTCCCAAGTGAGCCACAGGCCAGCCCTAGTAGATAGGATTTTAAAGCAGCTATTGTAACTGCGCTCAAGGATGCAGAGGAAAATACACTCGTAATGCAGGTACAAATGGCAAACCTCAGCAGAGGAATAAAAACTATTAAAAAATAATGGAATTATAGAACTGAAAAATGTTACATCTAATATAAAAGGTTTGCTGAATCATCTAAGCAGCAAATTAGAGATATAGAAGAGCCAGTGACCTTGAAGATAAATCAGTAATTATCCAATCTGAGGCACAGGGAGAGAAAAGACTGAAAAAAAATGAATAGAGCTTAGTGACTTGTGGGATAATATCAAACAGTATTATATATATTATTAAAGTTCCAGAAGGCTCCCAGATCACATCAGTGTCACACTGCTTAGACCTGGCCTTCAATGCTTGTCAGTATTTCTTGAACTTAGCAAATAAGCTGGAAAGATCTGATGTAAAAACACACTTAAGACTTCCAGTTCAAGGTGATGACCTGAGATCACACATATACTTCCTTTACTTCCCAAAGTTCTATTTACATGGCAGAAGAAAAATGAAAATTGTGATGAACCTAAAACTGAGATAGAAAACAGGGCAAGGATGTTATCAGTAGATGAAGAATTTCCCTTATCTGTGGGGGATACATTCTAAGATGTATGTAGATGCTTGAAACCATGGATAGGACTGAACCCTATGTATGTTATGTTGTTTTCCCATACATACATACCTGTGGTAAGGTTTAATTTGTAAATTAGGCACCGTAAGAGATTAACAACAGTAATAATAAAATGGAACAATTACAGCAGTATACTGTAATAAAAGTTATGTGAATGTGGTCCCCTCCTAAATATATTTTTGTGTATGTGTGTCTGTACTGTTCTTTTTTCTTTAATTTTTTTATTGAAATGTATTGATTGTACATATTTATGGGGTACAGAGTTGTATTTCAGTATGTCTATACAATGCCTGATGATCTAATCAGGGCAATTAGCATATTCATCATTATAAAACTTAATTATTTCTTTGTGATGTGAACATTTGATCTCTCTTCTGGTTGTTTGATAACATATGCAGTAAATCATTGTTAATTATAGATTCCTGTGTTGACTATATACCGATATAACTTATTTTTTCTGTCTAGCTATAACTTTGTATTCATTATTAGCCTCTCACTTTCCCCCTTCTCAAAATATCTTTCTGTACCATACTCGCCCTTTGTCTTCTTGTGATGAAGAGGAAATGGAATGGAACGGTGCTAGATTTCATCATGCTACTCAGAATGGTGGGCAGTTTAAAACTTATGAATTATTTATTTCTGGAATTTTTAATTTAATATTTTTAGACTGTGGTGACCACTGGTAACTGAAATCACGAAAGATTAAACTACAGATAAAGGGGACTACTGTGATTTCTGGAATATAGACAGCAGATGGAATTGGGAATAAGGAGAAATTAAACAGCAGAAAAACTTACAGTCCAGGAGAACATTGAAGCTCTGAGTAATGATGTTCCCAGCAAAACTTTGGGGATGGGGGGATTAAAACCTTCAGTTCAAAGTAGGGACCAGGAAGAGCAGGAGGTGCAGGCCATGGTGCGTAAGGATTACCAGAACCATGTGCCTTCCTCTCCTCATTGGGTACTAGATGTGGTATTTGCCCCCAGCCTGCTGCAGGCCCAAACTCTTTAAATAAGTGGAGAATATGGTGCCAGAGGCTCTTAGCATGGCTTTGGTATCAGAAAGAGAACTGAACCAGTGCCTGAAGTAACTGCAGGCTGCCGTGTGGTCTTGAAGAGAAAACCACATAAAGGGAAAGACAGTTTAGCCCAGAAGTAAAGTGGATTCACCACCTGTTGCCTTGGTTAGTGCTGCCTGTTCCCCTTTTGTTCATCCAGAGGGATCTCCCCTGTAGGCATGTGTCATCAACAGGGCCTTCACCTAGTCGATATATTGAGGGGCAAGGCTATGAATTATTCTTGTCCTTTATAAGTAAGAAAGACCAACCAGGACATTTTAATATCTTAAAAGAGAAACAGAAGAATGAAGCAGGTCAGCTGAGCCCAGAGAAATAAGGTTAAGGACTTCATCACCAGTCCAGCAAGCCAGAGCTGATTGGTTTCAAGAATAGTGGCATTTCGAGAGATCCAATCAAAGTGGCGGAATAGACGGTCCGCAGCGTCACTCTCTCCCACAAATCAACCAAATTTACAACTATAAGAATGTAACATCAGCCAAACTGGAGCCACTGGAGCTCAGGGGAAGAGGAGGAGAGACCTACGGAGTTCATGAAGGCGGGAGAAACCATGATGAGAGAAAGAAAAAACTGTTCTGAGCATTTCGGGCCACGGCTGCTTTAAGGCTCGAGCTGATGAGTGCATGGAGCAGGAGCCGGCAGGAGCAGCAGCTGTGCCCGTCAGATGGAGTTACTTGGAGGCGGTAAGGGAGAAGAGGGCCTTGGTGGCCCCTGGGACAGCAAGACCACTGACAGAGTTCCCGTGGACCCACGCAGGAGCGAGGAGCCAGAACAACTGAAAAAAGGGAGCCATTCAGAGGCCGGTGAGTCATTACAAGGGACCAGTGCGTGGTCCATCCCATGGGAAGTGTTTGGAGCATGGGCGGTGGGGGAGATGGGCCCACCGGCAGAACACTGGGACATAGCAAGGACAGCCGACCTGCCCCCCAATCAGCACAGGACCACTCAGAGGAGACTGGTCAGGAATGCAGAACTGCATGGGGTGCCGTTTGATGAAAAAACTCAGGCCCAGATCAGAGATTCTACAGAACACAGATCCACCGGGTCTCTAGAGAGCCGGAAGTACCTATAAGGTCAACCATTAAACCCTGAGCTGCACAAAAAGCCTTCCCTAGGGAAACAGCAGCAAAGTAGCAATTTAAACAACCACACAGCTCAAGTACTGATTCCCACAGGAAGTTCCCCCATGCTTGAAGCAAAGGACAAAAAATTAGTTCTGGCCCAGGCACACCACCAGCACCTTGGGGTCTTCCTGGGAACTGGAGGCTTGGATCTGGGGACTGGACCCCACTCCCACTTCCAGGCAAATTGCATCAGTACCTTGAGGCCAGCCTGGGGACCTGAAGCATGGAGAAGGGGAATGGACTTCTCTGCCACAACCAGGCACACTGCCCCAGAGCTTCAGGGCCCACTCAGGGACCCAAGGCATGGAGAAGGGGACCGGACCTCCCTCCCACAACCAGGCACAACAAGCCAGCACCTCGGAGCCCACCCACTGTCCCGGGGCGTGGAGAAGAGGACCGGACCACCCTCTCACAACCAGGCACACCATGCCAGCACCTCAGAGTCCACCCAGGGACCCAGGACATGGAGAAGGGGACTGGACCCCTCTCCCAAAACCAGGCACATGGCACCAGCACCTTGGGGCCTGCCCAGGGACCACAGGCATGGAGAAGGGGACCAAACACTCCCCACAACCAGGCATACTGCCAGTGCCAAGGAGCATGCCAAAAACAGCACCTTCACATGGGTGGCCCACCATAGCCACCACAATAACCATGGCTGCTGCAAAAGCGGCTAGATGCCACAGCCACCACGCAGATGGTCCGCCAACTGCTGGAGTGCATTCACACAAGAAGAGTCACCAGCAGATACAAAGAAAAGAGGAGGATGTCTCTTTCCACAAAACCCATTTCAGAGTGACAGAAGAAGCATCTGCTCTATGATAATATTGGGGGGACCTGATCACATCTCTCAGCATTGGACAGATCATCTAGGCAACAAGTTAACAGAGTAACCATTATTCTTTCAGAAGGAGAGAAGAAATCTAGGGCAATTGGGGGAGGAGGAGGGAACGGGGGAAGAGGAGAGGTTGGACAAGGGGCATAAAGAATAATTACGATTTGTAACAATATATATGCTAGTAATATTGATTTAATCAACATATCTCAGTGTTCAACCCCAAAAATACGTATAATCGATTTTGATTCAATTAAAAAAAAAAAAAAATAGTGGCATCTCACTTGGGGGGAGAGTGCGGAGCTAATAATACCAGGTCAGAGGTTCGGATCCCCAAACTGACCAGCTGCCAAAAAAAAAAAAAAAAAAAGGGAGTCAGTGAGTTCTCAGGCCTGCCTCAGGGCACAAGGGCTTTATCAGCCATTTACTGTTTGCATAGTAATGCTCTGTGCTTGCTTGGAGTTGAGTATAAGTGCCTTTCCTGCCCTCTGTAGTTCCTAAGATAGTGGCTAGAGCCTGATACTTAACACAGGTCTTGTGTCTTTTACTTAGAGCACTAGTGACAGTGGTGAGCAAGGGTTGGCTTGAAGTTGGGGAAGTAGCAGAAAGAAACAGAGGAGAGTTGTATAATTCTGTGGTGGGAAAAGCCTTTCTAAACATTGCAGAGTACCGAAAAGCCATAAAGAAAAAATGTCTCATATTTGACTATGTGTAATTGAAATTTTCAATTCTGCCACAGTATCATAAATAAATGACAGAGAAATATTTGTAACATTTAAACAAATAATATTGATATTCTACATGTCATAAGACTAGGACCATCCATTAGCTAAATAGTAAAGTATGTGGGTAGATAAGTCAGAAAAAGACACAGAAAGATGCTTGACTTACTAAAAAGCAAAGAACTACAAAGTAAAACGAGGCCAGTTTTCACTTAGATGTGCAAAAATTGAAAAGATTGATAACATGCAAGAGGAGGAGAAAAGGGTCTTTTCATATACTGTTAGGAGTATGGATTGCTGCAGCCATTTTTAGAGTATTGATCAAAATTTTAAAAGTATGACACTGACTTAGCAATCCACTTCCAGAAATTTGCCTTTCAGAAACATTCTTACAAGGTTGCAAATGTATGTATAGATGTAGATGCCTGCTGCAGAATTACTTGTTACCACACAAACTTGGAAACTACCTATATTTTCAACAGCTGAGATCTAGTTAATAACCTAGAATGCATTCTTACTCTGCCATTTGCCATTTTACCAGTGAAGATAAATGAAGCAGGTCTGTGTGTGGTGGCACAGAGAAATGCCCTAAGCTGAAATAAAGCCACAGGACAGTACAGTATGAGCCATGTATGTTACCTTTATAGTTAAAAACCAATAAAAATTTAAAATATAACACCAAAATGATAGCCAGATATAATAGTGTTCCTTAAAAAATATGGATTTCAACATATTCTGTACAATAAATAACTTTCTGACTTCTCAAAAAAAAAAAATTCTGTATACTTGAACCTTCTAATGAATTAGTTCAGGTCCTGTTGAAAACCTTCTAATGGTTTAGTTCAGGTCCTATTGATAGTTTCAGATGGTTCTTCATCACTCTTTCTACTTCTGGAAGTGTATCTTCAAGTAATACCTGAACAATTGTATAAAGACATTCATTGTGTTTATAACATTAAATTGGAACAATTGGATACATCAAGATTATTTTAGCAATCTCCTTTTAACAGTTCCAATTTTATGTGCCAATTTTATTTTCTAATTGATGGAATACTACATGGTCATCAAAATGGTGCTCCATATCTGTTTATTGGTAAAGGTGTTCATTATTGGCTTATTAAGTATAAGAGCTTATAAAGCAGTATAAATACCATAATCCCATTTTTCTTTAAAAAAAGCATAAAACAAAACTATGGTACACGTGTATGAAGTCTGGAAAGACATATGTGAGTGCACATAATGGGTAATCTTATTTTTGTTACCCTTTTCTGTTTTTCCACACTTTCTATTGTGAGTATGCATTACCTTTAGAATCAAGGGGGAAAAGTTACATCTGCTTTTTCTGGGAAAAATAAAAATGTGTAAAATAAAAAGTAAAGAAAAATAGAAAGTGGTTCATTTGAAACTCATCTGTGTCCTCTTCCCATGTCAGGAATTCTAGGATGGGAATAAAGCCGTGGCCTGGTGCTTGGACACACTGCTCACCCCAGTCACCCGCTCCTGAAGTGTGGTTTTGAACAGATTGTTTACTCTTGTCCTTTCCCGTCCTTTAAAAATTGTACCTGGACTTCACCTGGAGATAATTGACCAGAAGCAAGACTTTGACTAAGTGCTGGTGCCAGTACGCTGATGGTTTTCTAGGGATTCAGAGAGCAGGAAAGGTTGCTTGTGAACTTTGATTACTTTATACCCCCAAGAGTCACAGGTTGATCTGTGCCTTTGGTAGCTGCCTGGTAACATCTGTGTGATAGGTGGGCATATAACCGGAGCCAAAGTGGATTCTTGATTTGTCAGGGACAGTAGGTCCTTGGTGGTGAAAAGATTATCAAACCACATTATTTTTACCACATTATTAAACAGGCAGGGCAGTGCCCAGAATTGTTCCGAGCAAAGTTGTTCTGATAACAGTGAGAATAGCAATTTACTTGATTTCTAGAATAAAAATAACATGGCAGAATTTAGATATAATTTGTAATTAAAAAAATAAGGAAATCATAGTAGTTCTTCTTTGGTAGAATTAAATATTGCTTTTTTTTTACACCCAGAAATACTATTTTATTTATTTATTTATTCATTCATTCATTCATTCATTCATTCATTCATCCCAAAGTGATGCCAGAGCTTTTATTTTTACTTTTTTCTCCCTTTTGGCATCAGTATTTTATTTTTTATTTATTTATTTATTTATTTAAATTTTATTTTGTCGATATACAATGTGGTTGATTATTGTGGCCCATTACCAAAACCTCCCTCCCTCCTCCCCCTCCTCCCTCCCACCCAGCAATGTGCTTTCTGTTTGCTTGTCGTATCAACTTTAAGGAATTGTAGTTGTTATGTCTTCTTCCCCCACCCGTTTTTTTTTGTGTGTGTGTGTGTGTGTGTGAATTTATTTATTTATTTTTATCTCCCACCAATAAGTGAGAACATGTGGTATTTCTCTTTCTGTGCCTGACTTGTTTCACTTAATATAATTCTCTCAAGGTCCATCCATGCTGTTGCAAATGGCAGTATTTCATTCGTTTTTATAGCTGAGTGGTATTCCATCGTGTAGATATACCACATTTTCCGTATCCACTCATCCGATGATGGACATTTGGGCTGGTTCCAACTCTTGGCTATTGTAAAGAGTGCTGCGATGAACATTGGGGCACAGGTATACCTTCGACTTGATGATTTCCATTCCTCTGGGTATATTCCCAGCAGTGGGATAGCTGGGTCATATGGTAGATCTATCTGCAATTGTTTGAGGAACCTCCATACCATTTTCCATAGAGGCTGCACCATTTTGCAGTCCCACCAACAATGTATGAGAGTTCCTTTTTCTCCGCAACCTCGCCAGCATTTATCCTTCAGAGTCTTTTGGATTTTAGCCATCCTAACAGGGGTGAGATGGTATCTCAGTGTGGTTTTGATTTGCATTTCCCGGATGCTGAGTGATGTTGAGCATTTTTTCATATGTCTGTTGGCCATTTGTATATCTTCCTTAGAGAAATGCCTACTTAGCTCTTTTGCCCATTTTTTAATTGGGTTGCTTGTTTTTTTCTTGTAAAGTTGTTTGAGTTCCTTGTATGTTCTGGATATTAATCCTTTGTCAGATGTATATTTTGCAAATATTTTCTCCCACTCTGTTGGTTGTCTTTTAACTCTGTTAATTGTTTCTTTTGCTGTGCAGAAACTCTTTAGTTTGATATAATTCCATTTGTTTATTTTTCCTTTGGTTGCCTGTGCTTTTGGGGTCATATTCATGAAGTCTGTGTCCAGTCCTATTTCCTGAAGTGTTTCTCCTATGTTTTCTTTAAGAACTTTTATTGTTTCAGGGTGTATATTTAAATCCTTAATCCATTTTGAGTTGATTTTAGTATATGGTGAGAGGTATGGGTCTAGTTTCATTCTCCTGCATATGGATATCCAGTTATCCCAGCACCATTTGCTGAAGAGGCAGTCTCTTCCCCAATGTATAGGCTTGGTGCCTTTGTCAAAGATCAGAAGGCAGTAAGTGTGTGGGTTGAT
Organism: Cynocephalus volans; assembly: GCF_027409185.1. NCBI lineage: Eukaryota > Metazoa > Chordata > Mammalia > Dermoptera > Cynocephalidae > Cynocephalus > Cynocephalus volans. Next base: position 207,550,974 of record NC_084461.1, read on the forward strand.
TTCTGGATTCTATATTCTATTCCATTGATCAGTGTGTCTGTTTTTATGCAAGTACCATACTGTTTTGGTTATTATAGCTTTGTAGTATAGTTTAAAGTCAGGTAGTGTTATGCCTCTAGCTTTATTTTTTTTACTCAGCATTGCTTTGGCTATGCGTGGTCTTTTATTATTCCATATAAATGTCTGGATAGTTCTTTCCATTTCTGAGAAGAATGTCATTGGAATTTTGATGGGGATTGCATTGAATTTGTATATCACTTAAAGAACTAGAAAAACAAGAACAAGCCAAACCTAAAGTTAGCAGACGAAAAGAAATCATTACTTAATGAAATTGAAACGCAGAAAACAATACAAAAGATCAATGAATCAAAAAGTTGGTTTTTTGAAAAGATAAATAAAATTGACAAACCATTAGCATGGCTAACAAAAAAAGGAGAGAGAAGATTCAAATAACAAAAATTAGAAATGAAAAAGGCGATATTACAACTGATTCATCTGAAATACAAGGAATCATTTGAGACTACTATAAACAACTATACGCCAACGAATTTGAAAATCTGGAGGAAATAAATGTTGCTTTTGAGTTGAAGACAGTAGATGGCAGTGTCCTCACGCTAAGAAAACCTTGAAGAAGGAGGAAACTGCTTTCAGAGGCTGGAGAGGTGCAGAGTGATGCTGCCTTGTTATGTGACCATTAACCATGCTAGATGGAAGTTTTGCTAAGTAGTCTTCAAAACAAGAACTTAAGCACAAACTCCTTTGTTTCCAGTGAGGAAAAAGCCTGTTGTCATTTTTAATACTTTGTATTTCAGAGTGATAATACAGGCATGACTGTAAAGTTTAAGTCAAATTCCCTAGAGGCACTTTTAGTGCACTTTGTTCTAAGTATGTCCAGTGGCTGCCAGCCTTCTATTTAAAAGGAGGAGTAATAAGATGTGACAATTATAAACATGTAGTACCAGGGCAGAAGAATGTCCTTTTAAGAATAGTGATTATGGCCATGAAAGTAGAGGTTGGTAGAGAGAAGAAGATTAGAACAAGAGAAATGAATGCAATTTGGGATTTTATGAGCAGTTAAAGCAGCCATGTAGCTTAAAATGTCACCTGAGAATCAAGACATAGGTGTTAAAAGTGAGCTGTTGTAAGACTTACTGTCATTTCTCTTATGTGCATTATGTGTAAAGATAAGTAGATGTGTCCTTTGTGACCAGAAGAAAAGGAAAACAATTTTCAGCAAATTGAAAAGAAATTACACCCCTAACATTTTTGTTTGCTTGTTTGTTTTCATTATAAAATATTTCTGGCTTATAAGCAGATATAGCATAAATGAAGGGCATAACACCTGGTGTTTTCAACACTAGAGGTATTTCAGCTTCCGGTCTTAAATTGTAGCTGTATCTGATAATATCATTGAAACCCTGAATTCACCCATGTTTGAGTCACAAGGAACCAAGTTCCCTTGCTGTTTTGATGAGCTATCCTTGCCTCAAGAGATAAGGATCAGGGTATTGGGCTTCCCCACTCAGCTTGGTGTCCACTTTGCCCTTAACCAGATTAGATGGCCTGTTAGACCCTTAGTTTCTAGGTTAAATGAGGTCTGAAGTAGTAGGTTGTACATGAGACAGATTTCAAATGTTTAATCTTTTGCATATGAAACTGTCCTCCTTTGCTAGCTCAAAACAAGATTGGCCTTTCTGTCTCTAAGAGGGTAGGAACTATATCTTTTTTCTTTTCCTTTATATCTTCAGCATCTAGAAAAAAGCCTGGCACAAAGTTGGTACTTATGAGACATTTGTTGAATTAATAAGTAAATGTGAATCCTTTTTATTTCATAGGCCTTGACTTTATTAAACAATTATGGGACAATGAATGGGAGGAAGTTAGCTGCTGGCTGCCAGAATTGACCCCCACCCCCACCCCACCCCTCACATTTTATCTCATTTACTTTTTATCCAGCTTTTAAAAAATAGCATTATTATATAGTTATAATAATTATTATTGCACATATAATGTTATATTCTAGGCTTTATGTTGTTACTGAAGTGAATTTATGCCATTTAATAAAAAATCAGAACACAAATATGCCAACATTAAATGAAAGGCATAATGTCACAGAGATTCCAGAAGAGCCAGGTTCCTGATGGAACTGGGATGAGGAAGATAATGAGCCCTCTAAGAAAAAACCTCAGCATGTTTATACTTTAGAGTCTTGATTAAAAACTAATAATTTGTTAGCTGGAGGAAGATTTTTTTGATTGCACGTCATAACACATAGGTGTTCACTTTGCCTGGCTTCTTGCTACTAAGTGTAAAGAATAGGAGAGAGTATTCTTCACTCAGAAATACCAACGTTTATAGCTATGATGTCCCTAACAATAAATAGTTAACTAACAGTAAAATACTAATGTTTGAAGAAACCCTAGGTAATGATTTCAGTATCACTTTTTCTTACTGCTACTATTAGTTTGCAGATTTATACATTCCATTTTAAAGTCCTGTTATGTGCCAGGTGCTAGGGCTGTGAAGTCACCACATGGCTCCTGGCTTTGAAGTGTTTTCAGTCTAGTGGTAGAGACAGATGTGTAAAGAAATGTGATAAAGTTGGCAGCAACATATACAAGTCTGTATAAGGCAGAGTTGGAACCCAGACAGGGATCTACTGGGGTAGGGGGCAGTAAGTAAAATCAGAGTAAAGGATCTGTCACTAGATGTAAATATCTTTTCTGGTGCTTAACCAAAAAGTGATTGGTTCCTAAACTGTCAAAGCAATCAGCTATGATAAATTTACTGAGCTGCAGTTACCAGCATGGTTTCCTCCTAAAGCATTTCTTCCTTATGCATGGATTTTAGAGCAGAGCTTCTAAATAGAATGTGACTTCTCTTTATATTTCTGGTTCCGAGAAATATTAAGGACTGTCCTGTGCTGTGTCTTCATCTTTGTATCTCCACTGTATCTAGAATGGTACTTTGCATCTTCTTGGTGTTCATTAAATGTTTACAGAGTGAATTAAGTTGTTCTAAGAAAATTCTTTTTATGCAATAAATAATTTGAGGAGTTATTGATTTACTTTATAAATATATTCTTTATTTTATAAAAAGATTTTCTATAGTATTAATTTAAATAGTGGCTCCCCTAGATATTATGCAGTTAATTGTTTAATTAATTTTATAAATTTACTTTTTTGGAATTTATTCCAGTGTGTAAAGGAAGTTATGCTTGCATAAATATATATATATATATATATATATATATATATATATTTTTTTTTTTTTTTGCCGTGTTTCTGATCTGGGCACTAGTGGGGGCACTGATTGCCCTCACCAGTGAATCAAGACCAGTAGATTCTCTCCGAGGACTCTAGCACACCAGGACAAGAGCTGTTGCATGAATACTTTAGGTTAATAACCCTTATGATTAAAAGTTCACTTTTTTGGGGGGTAGCTATCCTCTGTAGGCCAGGAAAAAGTACACATTTTGATAGCAGTCATTGTTTTGATTGGTTATGTGCCAAAAATGTATGTTTCTAACAATTGATTTTACTTAACTTTTTGTTTCAGAATTAAGACATTAAGGAAAGAAGTGATCCAGATATTGTGATTTTAACTTGGTATTTTCCTTAGAAAATAATATTGGTTAATATTTGGATTCTTTAATGTTTTATATTAAAAGTTTTCATAAAAAGGTCTTTGGGCAGGATAACTTTTTTAAAAATGTCATATTTAAGTACCTCCTCCCTTTATATTATGCCTTTTGAACACAGCTCTAAGAATAAATATTTAAACTATTGTGGTCTTTCCAGATACAGTTAAAAAACTCCAGGACCAAAAACATGACATGGAAAGAGAAATCAAGACACTCCACAGGAGACTTCGGGTAGGATAAATCTTCTTGTATTCTCATTAGAAAACATAGTTTTCTTAAGTTTGAGGTGTAGTCATTGACCATGTGATCAATCATCTTAAGCTTTAGATACAGTGATAATATTGAACCATTGGGCTTCGGGCAGAAATCAAATGCTGTCATTTCAAAGTGGGAGTGGTGCTAGATTTTGAGTAGAAGAATGTACTCATAATTTATGGGTCGTAATTTTAGAAAGATTCGTTAAAAAACAAGTGTTATATTTTGGGAAGTTTATTTGCTTTTGATCATAAAGTGTCACAAATTAAGCTGTTTTTATATGAATTTTCTTTATTCTGTGATTTTGATTAGCTTGTCATCAGCAGTGTTGCTATGATACAGAGGGTGGGGAAAAAGCTAATTTCACAGTTTGGGTCATTCCACAGTTGCTCGGACTGCCTTTGCGATGTCAGAAATTTTGCTTTGGTGGTGAAGGGACACTGGGCCCAGGCATGGCCCAGCTGTGGTTCTAGTGGAGGTGAGCCCCCGGGGAGACTTCCCCACCCAGCCACACCCGCATCCTCCATGACTGTGGGAAGCAACGGACCATACAGTTCCTTACCGCCTCTTTGTATAATTTTGTCTGCCTATATTATTTTAATGTTTTTCTTCGGGCTTCCTCTTCCTTTTCCTTTACTTTTGATTTTTTTTTCCCCCCTGTTTTTGATGTAAGGATATTTATAGTTTTTACTGTATGGTTCACATACCATTTATATACCTTCTTGAGCTTTTCAGAGGTAAAGCTCTGTGAAATTTGATGTTTATTTTTGTAAGGCTTGCTTTGAAACTTGCATCAGGAAAGGAGGCTTGACGTTATTATTATTTAGTGAGCACTTCAAGTGCTTGATGTCTCCGTAAGCAGGGTAGCTGGGAAATCTTTTCCACATTAAGAACAAGTTCATTAATAATAGTGGCATTGCCTGTTAGAAATAGACAATAGCAATTCCCTGGGATTAAAAAAAAAAAATCATCATTTGGGAATACAATGCATTTAAAGGAATCTAATCATAAACAAATTTTATTGCTTTAAAATAAGTCTTCATTGCTCTCTTTTGGAAATAAAGATTTAGTCTTTTAATATAGGAAGAGTCTGCAGAATGGCGGCAGTTTCAAGCTGATCTCCAGACTGCAGTAGTCATTGCAAATGACATTAAATCTGAAGCCCAAGAGGAGATTGGCGATCTGAAGCGCCGGTTACATGAGGCTCAAGAAAAAAATGAGAAACTCACAAAAGAACTGGAGGAAATAAAGTCACGCAAGTATGTTTTGAGAAGCCAGTTGTATACTTAGGTTTCAGTAGAGAACACTTAAGTCCCAATTTTGTGACGTATTGCAGAAAGAAAACACTACTGGGTTTTCTGGGTGCAGTCTATATGGATCTTTCAGAATTTTTGTCAGTGTCTATCAGTGTCAATGATCCACAACTCTGGAGGAAGCCAGAATGGTCCCTGGCAAAAGGGTACATTAAAATTCCCTCCTTTTCCCTATCCCCACAATCCATTCCTGTTACTTTAGATTATAGCCTCATGATTAAGGACGTGGACTCTGGAGACAGACTTGGCTCCTGTCTGGCTGTTCCTCTTAGTAGCTGTGTAATCTTGGTCAGGAACCTTAACTTTCCCAAGCCTCAGTTTTCTCATCTTCAAAATGGAGACAGTACTACCTGCTTTATAGTGTTGTTATAAGGATTAAATAAGATAATGCCTGCAAAGTGCTCAGGGCAATGACTAATATATTTTAGCTTGTATTTTTAGAGACGCAAGTAAAGAATGCAAAGTGAGTTTCTCTCCATCACTCACTTGAGAAATTTTCACTTTTTTTTCTTATAACCACATGAATCTTCACAATAGTATTTTTCCCCCATCTAACTTAGAGATCGTTGGAAACACATAATTATTAGATGAGATAGCATTTGTACTCTGAGCTGAGTGGGAAATAGTATTTTTGTGTTTGAGGTTATTATTAAGAATTTGATTATTCCTTACTTTGAGTAATTCTTAAGTAAGCTTGGGGAAAAAATTTAGAAAACTAACAGTATGTCTTTGAAAAGCTATTTTACTTTATTATTGCCTAGCTCTATTGTCTGGCTCAGTGAAAAGTATTGCTAAACATCTTTCATTGGCTTCCTTAAGTCTTTTAATATAGAACATGGAATGAGGCAGATTATTGTTTCTCCACTGGTATAAAACTTGTATTAAATTACTTTTTTTCCCTGTATGCTATTAAATAAATAGCATATCAGAATTGCTTCATTTTTACAGTTATCCTGAATGACTGCAGTTCTACTCTTTTAGGATCATTCCATTGGATCCTGAAAACTCACCAGTCTTTGAGACACATATTTAAAAGATGTACCTCCTAAAAGAGGAAGCATTTTGTAGAGCAGTGGCTCTCAAAGTGAGGTCTGTAGATTTCTGGGCGTCCCCAAGACCCTTTCAGGAGGTCTGTAAGGTCAAACTTTTTATAATAATATTAACACATTGTTTGCCCTTTTCACTGTGTTGACTTTTGCACTGATAGTGAAAAGCAATTGTAAACTGTTAGCAAGAAATGTAGAAGGTTAGAAAATTGTAGGTTAGAAAAATGCAGGTTTCATTTAAAGATGTCATTAGTGAAGCAGTAAATTATTAATTTTATAAATCCTGGTCCCTGAATACACTCTTTTCCACATTCTGTATGTCAAAATAGGAAGTACATAAAAAGCACTTCATCTGTACCTGCAGGATGCTGCACTATGAGGTTGTCTTGAGGAAAGCATGGTGTGATCCTGTTAGTTTGAGCTACTTTCTTTTTTCATGGAACGTCATTTTTCCTTGAGAATGACAGGCAAACTGTGGATTTTCAGACTTTTGTATTTGGTGGATATTTCTTAAAAATGATTAAGAGAGCCTGTCACTTCAAGGAAAACAACTGACAGTATTTGTTGCCAGTGATAAAATATGGGCTTTCACGTGAACATTAGGATTTTGGAAAACTTTTATTTGCCATCGTGAGCTTGGCAACTTCCATATTTAAAAAGTTTTCTGATGAGGTCATTGGTGATGTTAACACATGTGACTTTCAGAAAATATATGGTATAATGACAGGCATTTGGAAAATCTGTTTAACTCACTGAACCAATATTTTCCTTATGACCAATGCATGATGTTACAATCATGTATGTGTAAAAGATCCATTCAGACTACAAAATAGACCAGTGGATTTTAATGGACAAAGATAGGAAAAGTTCATTTATATGGTTTCAGATTCTGCATCCCAACTTACTTTTAATATCACTTGTTGCGTTTTGGTGCAGTGTCAGAGAGGAATAGCTGCAGTTATCTAAAAAGGCTATTAAAACATTCTTCCCTTTTCCAACTGTATATGCATACGAGACCTGCTTTTTTCATATCACAATAGATAGAATATAGAATAAATGAGAATTTAGCTGTCTTCTATTAAGCCAGACATTAAAGAGATAGCCCGAAATGTAAAATACTGCCACTCTTTGTACTTTTTTTTTTTTTGTGCTTTGGGAATATAGTTATTTTTTGTAAAAATATGTTAATCATGTTAGTAAGTTCAGGGTTTATTTTTATTTTTAGGTGAATTAATGTTTTATGTATTTCTTTGTTTTAAGTTAATTTAATGGAAGAAAACCCACATAAACAAAAGCTTTTGCGGGGGGGGCCTCAGTCATTTTTAGGAGTGGAAAGGGACTCTAAGACGAAAAAGTTTGGTAATTGCTGTTACAGATTCTTTAATCCTGACAACTAGCTGAACATGAGACCCTGTGGTACATCTTGAGACAAAAAAAAACCTGCTAGAAGAGCTAAATGATCACGATAGACCAATTTTCCTAAGAACTGGCTTAATTTTTGTCCACCTGTAAATGTACTTGATAGTTATATGACGTGTACAAACTCTGGAATTATAATCTCATTACAGATGAAAACTTTTGTGTTAGTTAGCTCAGTGATTTAGAGTGAGCCAGAAATGAGATGGAATTGATTTTTTAGATGACTGAGGATGCATCACACTGAGCTTCTAGAGGACTCATGTTACTAATATGGGCCTGGCTCTTTTTTCTTTGTAGAAATTCTATTTGGAAACTACAGTAGTTTTCTTGTTCTGTTTTTTAAAATTATGGGCTTTGGTTTCATTTTTTTGTATTTCCATGTCTAAGCAGGGCATATTAGTTAGCTCCAGTATCCATATCTACTGTTGAATCCCCTGCTCCTGAGAAGGGCCAGGCCTTCTCAGCAGCACAGAACCCAGAATTCCCAGTCTAAGTCAGGATCTTTGGCCAGTCTGCCTCCCATTTTATTGCTAATTGATTACTGATGTCCTCACCTTTCACTTACTTAGATGAAAGTGGAATTTGATGGTTACTTAACTTACTTAGGATAACCTGATATAAAAATTTTAATATAATTTCCTGGTATTTACCAAGCAAATGAGAATATTAGACCAGGTAATTTACTGAGCTCAACTGATACGATTTTTTAAAAACAGAGACTTTTAAAAAATAAAAAAATAAAAAAAATAAAAATAATAAAAATAAAAAAATAAAAAAATAAAAACAGAGACTTTTTAATGCTTTTGCTTTGGGAGGGGAAAACGTGTACTTTCTAATCTATATGTAAAAATATCCTAATTTCAATGTTTTCAGGCAAGAAGAGGAGCGAGGCCGTGTATACAACTACATGAATGCTGTTGAGAGAGATTTGGCAGCCTTAAGGCAAGGGATGGGACTGAGTAGAAGGTCCTCGACTTCTTCTGAGCCAACCCCTACAGTAAAAACCCTCATCAAGTCCTTCGACAGTGCATCTCAAGGTAATTGTGCTAGGGGCATGAGTCATATTAACCTACCATATGTACTGTGGTCTAGTTTGATATTCTTTACCATCTTGGTCTCTTAGTCTCATCAACTTTCATATAATATTAATGAATTAGTCTTAATATAAGGTGAACTTTAATAGGAGATTTGGGATCTATTCAGCTTCAAAGGTGTTGGTCTCAGACTCCACCTTAACCTTATGCAGAAATGTGTCTTTTCTCCCTAGGTGGATCATGCATACTCCTGTGACTTTGAATATTCTCTCTGTGCTTAAAAATTTTCAGATGTATATAACTTTAGCTCTTTTCCTTCCTCTGATCTCTCCCAGTCTTGTCTCTCCATATGCCTACCTAACACTGACACTCAGTGTCTCCTAGACATCTTATGTCCATAACCAAATCCTGTCTCCCAACTGCAGTCTTTCCCCATGTGTAAATGGCAGCACATTCCACCCAGTTGATTAAACCAGAAATCTAGGAATCTTTATAAATCTTCCTTCTTCTCCATCCCCACATCTAATCCATTATCAGTAAGTCCTATTGATCCTGCCTCCAACATGGACATCTTTGCTCTGTCTGCTTCTCTCCAGCTCTAGGGGCACAGTCTTTAGTTCAAGCTACCGTCAACTACTGATTTTAGTAACCTCCTAATTAGTCTTCCTTTTTCATTTCATGATAGATCTTTTCTTGCTTAAACCTTTAATTGCTTTATTATAGTTGGAATGAAATTCCTATCCACAGTGCCTGTGTGGTCTGACCCCTGCCTACCTCTTACCTCAGTCGAACCACTCTTCCCCTGCCCTCTAAGTCTAACTACACTCACTGTACTTCAGGTTCTGAAACAAGCTGGGCTCAATGTCACACAAGTTCTGCTCTGTGCCCGGAAGATCTCCCTCCCCACCTTCAAATGACTGGCTCGTTTTCATCTTTCTAACCTCCTTAGCTCTGGGAAAGGGAAAGAGATGTTGGGGTTTTTTTTTTAAACAACTAATTATGATATGTCCTAAAGCTTAAATTTCCATGTAGAAATTCATTAAACTTTGTGTCAGGCCACTGAAATCTGTATTCTCATTATACACAAATGAGTTTTCTTTGACTTAAAAGTAGAGCAGAAATCACGTGTGTACTCATACACGTGGTTGGTATAGACATTGTGCAGGCACTTAGGCAATATCTTCCAATTTAAAATGCCACATTCACAGACCCTGAAGTTCTTATACATAATACTGGCACAAGTGTATAAAGATACACACACACACACACACACACACACATACAGTTTTCAATATAGCATTGTTTGAAGAAAAAAAAAAAAGGAAAACCTGGAAATTACTCAAATGCTCATTAAAAGAATTAAGACAATTATGACCCGATGTGATACAGTGGAGTACTATACATCTTTTAATAAGGATGAGATAGATCTTAAAGTACCAATGTTAAAACATGTCTGAAATCTTTTATATGAGTGTGACACCTGATCAGTTGCTTTGCAGTCCTTTATAGTGAGTTGCACACCAGAGTGCATGCACAGTATGATCTTATTTGGGTTTTTGAAAGTACATAGTTAAATGTATTTGCATTAAAAAAAAGTGCAAGAAAGTCACATTCAGAGCTGTTGTTAGTTGCTACCTCTGATATGATGGTAAGAGGAAAGGAGATCTTTAAAAAATATATACTTCTAAAATAAAATGATAGTGGGATGTATACACTAAATTAAAATTGTGCAACTATTCAAAATATTAATAAAATAGGCTTTAATGAAAGAAAAACACATCTGCTTCTATACTGATTTTTTTTAAAAAGCAAATATGTTGTTTTGTAATAAAATGCATCTAAATGACCCAGCAATTTCACTTCTAGTTATATATTCAAAATATTTGAAAATAGATATTCAGACAAGTACTTGTACATGAATGTACACAGCAGCACTATTCACAATAGCCAAGACGTGGAAGCGACCTAAGTGTCCATGCACTGGTTGAATGGCTAAACAAAGTGTAATATATTTATACAGTATTATTTAGTCTTAAGAAGGAATGAAGAATTCATACATGTTACAACACAGATGAACCTTTACACTATGCTAAGTGAAAGAAGCCAGACACAACAGGCCACATGTTGTAGATTCTATATATGTGAACTACGCACAGTCGGTCAATCCATAGAGACAGAAAGCAAGTTGGTGATTGCCAGGGGCTGCAGGGAGGGGTAGCTGGGGAGTGACTGCTTAACAGGTACTGGATTTCCTTTTAGGGTGATGAAAATATTTTGGAACTAGGTACAGGTGATGGTCACACAATATTGTGAGGGTACTAAATGCCACTGAATTGTACAATTTTAAATGGTTGACTTTATGTTATGTGAATTTTATCTAAGTAAAAATGAATACATTGTAAACTCCAATGAGGGTCATAAATTGTATTTGTGTGAGTTATTCACTGTCTAGCAATAGGTAGATTGTAAAAGAATATATCAAAAGATATCAATTCTTAATATGAGTACTTGGCTGCATAGAAAAGTTCAGTGATCTGCTTCCTGTTGCTATGCTCTGTGATGTGCCTGAGTTCATTTGCATGTCCGATTTTGAATTTAATTCAGCTTCAAGTAAATAACCATTTTTATGTGGCCTTTACCAGAATCTGTGCTAAGTCCAAGTATCTAGAAATAATTAATTAGAAAAAATAAACTGCTTTTGAGCAGTTCAGTCTAGAGAGGGAAACTAATATGCAGACAAATAATAACACATTCCTGCATTAAATACAAATCAGGAAATACATGTGAATGAAGTGATTAACTCTGTAGGTAGAAGTGAAGATGAATGAGCAGGAGTTGACCATTCTTTCATTTAATACACGGTTATTGAACGTCTACTATGTGCCAAGCTTCTTACCTGCTGCAGTTACAGAAATACTCCTCTTGGGGTTTTTTTTGTACTTGGATTTCATTGGTTTATGGAGCACTTTAACCACATAATGTAACTAAATAGTAAAAATTAAATGACTGGTGTAACTAGTGTTGGGAATAAGCACAACTGTTCTCAGGAAACAGTTCACCTAGTGAGAGGAAAAGCATTTGCGTGCTGGGGCATGGCTGTGTACGTTCAGCATAGGTGAAGCATCAGCCAAGACAGTTTCCAGGGGGATTCAAGAGCACTGGTTAATCTGGTGAATATGTAAGTGGAGACCATTTAGGAAAGCTTTTATTGCACTGTGATGCATTCATTATTTGCTTGCTTGTTTATTTTTGTAGTACCAAACCCTGCTGCAGCTACAATTCCTCGAACACCTCTGAGTCCAAGTCCTATGAAAACCCCTCCTGCAGCAGCTGTATCTCCTATGCAGGTAAGTGCCTGGGACCATGGAAACCCCTGGAGGCCTCAGAATCTGAAAGTTAAGTCCTTGTCTTCAAAATTATTTACACACAGGTCAGGTGGGCAAATAGCTACCTCATGAGGGATGTATTTAGGATATATTTTCTAAAATACTGTGGATATCCTTAGTTGAGAAAAATTTTGTTGTCCTGAAAAAGTCTAACAATTATGATAGTTAACATCAAGTGAATACTTATTATGTGCTCTACACTGTTACTGAATGCTCAATAATGTTAACTCATGTAATTCTTAGAACTCTGTTGTGTATTAGGTACTATTCTTATCCCGATTTTTCACATATGTAAACTGAGGCCCAGAAGGGTTAAGTAGCTTGCTCGGGTTTATACAATTAAGAAGTGGTAGAGCTGGGATTGGAACCTGTGCAGTCTGGCTTCAGAGCCTATGCACTAAGACACCTCTCTAAGTATGTAGTTGGTATGTCTCAGCCTCTGCTGCATAGCAAATCGCTTGCAAATTTAGTGGCTTAAAATAGCAATTTTATTATTTTTTACATTTCTCTGGTTTGACTAAGCAATTCTTTGCTGGTTTTGCCTGTGTTCACTCCTGCAACTGCACTCACCCAGACTGTGGGCTGGGCCTGGGCTCAGCATGATGCCAGGATGTTCTGTCCATGAGATTTTTCTTCTCAGGCTCCTTCACTCCATGGTATCTCTAGCTCCACGAGAATGAAAATAGAAGTTAGCAAAGCATTTTAAGACCTAGGCTTGGAACTTGGACACTGTCATTTCTGTCCCACTCTTGTGGTCCAAGCATGTCATAGGACCAGCTCTGATTCTGCACAAGGCATGATTTCAGAGAAGCATGATTCATTGGGGGACATTTTGTAACATTCTTGCACAAGGGTGTTACTGATCCATTATAAACATTTCAGAAGTTGTTCTTCCTTGCCATTGTGGAAATGTAGACCAGAATCAGGACAGATGGTTGTTAGTCTGAAGCGCTCAAGATGCCCTCTCATTTTGCCCTTTATTCAACTTTTGGAAAGTGTGGCTGAGGTGGAGTACTTCCACATAGGTGAGAAGAGTAGCCAAAGGAAAAATGGGCTAAAAACTACTGTACTGTGATATGGGGAACTTTGGCTGTACCTCTTCCCTAAAATATTATAGAATTTGGGAGCATTTTCTTTCTGAGTTGATACTGTTGTGCTATGTGTTTCGTAAGTGAATTTTTTAACTTTCTCTTTGTAAAATTTAGGGTAAAAGTGTGCTCCCTCTGTATTTGTAATGTTGCAAGTTAGTGGTTTTAAATTTGCATGTTTGTACAAAATGTTATGGCTGACTTTAAAAGGAAGGCAGAGGGAATTCCATATTCCACCTACAGCTTTAATGCTTTTTATATACTTTCTATTAATCAAACTTTTCCCAAAGATCTGGAGATATATATAAAAGCAAAATAAAGGTGCCAAATATTAATAAACTTCAAATAAGATGTTTCTCTAAGGAGTGTTTATCAGTTGAAGTTTAATGTACAAGGCATCACTTTGTAAATCTTTATAAACTTAAGAAACCTCATTTTGGTAATTTGATATAAGCTAATAATTACAAGCTACATTTAGTAGCTTTTTAGTAGCTTTTTACCACATGTTCAGTTAGTACAGTGCTTCTCAAACCTAATCGCATATAAAGACCACGTGGAGGGTTTTTAACACACAAATTCCCTGGACTCATCCTAGTGAACCAGAATCTCTAGGGACTGGGGCCCAAGATTGGGGCTGTTAGTTTTTCCAGAACTCCCTGGCTAGGAATTCTCCTTCTGGCCATGAAGGGATAACAGAGGCTGGATTATTACAGATAACTAAAAAGCTGGACAAAATATACGCAGCAATTATTTTTAGACATTGTGCAAAAAGCAGTAGAAGACTGTGATCCCTGAAAAAAAGTTAAGGGCCGGCCCTGTGGCTCACTTGGGAGAGTGTGGCGCTGGTAGCGCCAAGGCCCTGGGTTCGGATCCTATATAGGGATGGCCGGTGCCCTCACTGGCTGAGCGTGGTGCAGACGACACCGTGCAGAGGATTGTGATCCCCTTACCGGTCAGAAAAACGAAAACAAAACAAAACAAAAAAGTTAAGAAATGGTGTAAGTCCTACTATGGCCCACAGTCTTTTCCTAGAGGCAATTTCCACATGGTGGTGCACAGAAGATGAACCCACAGGGAGCAGGAAAGGAGAAACCAATGGGAGCTGAGGAGACACAAATCAATGTTCAGGGAGAATGAGACTGCTGGAATTTGTAGGGCAGAGTACCTGGGAGGAGTACTACATAGAGAGCTACATAGAGAAAGTGGTTCAGAAATCTACATATCGGGAACCTCTTTGAGTCTTTGCCTGAATGCCAGTGTGTACATGCATAGAATGAGACCTCACAAGACTGGGCAAGAACAATTTCCCAGGAGCAGATACAGGGAAAGATCAGACACTTCCCATAAGCCCACCCAGGGCAGGGAATCATTTGAGTTCCCACCAGCCACTGTGGAGAAAACTCCTTGAATAGATGGAACATTCAGTAGAGACCCCTAAAGGGCCATATCTAAAAGTGGAACTAAATAGCCCTAGGGTGAATTCTATCCTAGATCTGCCTTAAAAGACTTAAAAATAAGCTTCTAAAGGACTGTAAGTAATTGTGATCCATAGGTAACTGTGGTAGGCAGCCTCTAAAATGCTTCTCAGTGATCCTCACCTCCTGATAGATACTCCTTGGGTAATCTCCTATTGAATGTTGGTTGGACTTCATAATTTGCTTCTAATGAACAGAATATGGCAGAAATGATGGGATGTCACTTCCAAGACAAAGTTATAAAAACTTTTTCAAGAGAAAGTTATAAAAACTTGAGTGTCCTCTCTTGCTGTCTCTTAGATCCACTCACTCTGGGGGAACCCAGTTGCCATGTTGTGAGCCAACTCTCTGGAGAGGCCCACATAAGTAAGCTTGGAGGCAGATTTTCCGACGCTTGCCAACCACCATGTAGATTAGCCTGGAAGCAGATCTTAACCCCAATCTGTCCTCAAGATAACTGCAGCCCCTGCTGACAGCTTGATTGTTTCCTCGTGAGAGGCCTTGAGCTAGGGTCACCGAGCTGAGTTTTCTGATCCGTAGAAATTATGAGATCATAAATGTTTTTTAAGCCACTAAAATTTGGGGGGTAATTTGTCATGCAGCATAGATAACTAATATAGTAGCTTACTTACCTGCCAGAACAAAGTCTGATCTTTAAAGGAATACGACAAAATACCAGACTCAGTATTAGAAAATCCACAGTCTGGCATGTAACAAAAAATTACTAGACAATGAAGCAGCAAGAAAATGTGATCTGTAACTAGGAGAAAAATCAGTCAGTAGATGCAGACCTGGAAAGGATAGAAATGATGGAATTAGCACACATTAATATGCTCTCCATGCTTGAGGATGTATAGGGAAACATGCACATAATGAAGAGAGAAGTGGAAGATATGAGAAAGAACAGAGGAAAAGATCAGTACATTTGAAGACATAGCAGTAGAACATATCCATAATGACTCAAAGAAGAAAAAAGACTGGGAAAAAATGAGCTGAGCCTCTGACTTGTGGGATAAAAACAAGTGGTCTTACATACCTGGAATTTCAGTTCAAGGAAAAAAGGGGGTGTGTGTCAGAAAAAAAATTTGAAGAAATAATAGCCAAACTTTATCCACATTTTATTGAAATTATACACTCAGATCCAAGAAAATCAGCAAACCCAAGCAAGATAAACATAAACATGCATGCATGCCTCACACCAAGGCACTGCTGAAAACTGGTGATGATGATGAACTATTAACAATAGCCAGGTAAGAATTAACACAGACTTCTAGTTAGAAACTATGCAAGTCAGAAGATGATGGAATGACATTTCCAAATGCTGAAAGAACAGCTGTCAATTTAGAATTGAATATCTTCCCCCAAAAAAGGTAAAATTAAAATTTGTTAGACAAACAAAAGCTGAGGGAATTCATCATCTGCAGACCATTGGGGGAAAATGGATAAAGAGTACTTAGGACTTCTCTGTAGTGTCTCTGCAACTTTCCATAACTATTTCAAAGTAAAAGTTTAATATAAAAAACCTTCCTACAAAAGCAAAACTTAGGCCCATGTGATTTTACTAGTGAATTCAATCAAATCTTTGTGGGAGATATAAATTCTACACAAACTCTTTCAGAAAACATAAGAGAAAGAAGACTTCCCAGTTTATTTTTTGAGGACAGCATTCCTTGATAGCAAAGCCAGATACACATTACCAAAAAAAATTGCTAACTGGTGTCCCTCATGAATACAGATACAAGCTTTAGAGAACATATTAACAAATTAAATACAGCAACGTATAAAGATGATAATCCACCATTACCATGTGTGGTTTATCCCAGGAACGCAAGGTTAAAATTTACCTCAAAAGAATAAAGGAGAAAAAAAAGACATTAATCTCAATATCTGTAGAGAAAAATTCTACAAAACTTCGCATGTATTCATGGTAAAAACTCTCAGCAAACTAGAAATAGAAGGGAATTTCTTCAACCTACTAAAGGGGATCTCTGGAAAGTCTACAGCTAACATCATACTTAATGGAGAGACTGAGTGCTTTGCCTCTAGGATTGGGAATAAGGCAAGGGTATCCACTCTCACTACTTTTTTTATTTTGCTGGACCTCCTGCACTGTGCGGTAAGGCCCTTCTTCACCCCTGCAAAAAAAATGGAAGATAAAGTTTAGAAATGTAGAAGTTAAACTGTCATTATTTGCAGATGACATGGTCACTCATGTAGAAAATTTTAAAGAATCCGCAAAAAAGCTTGAGTTGAGCAGTGTTACAGGATATCAGGACACTATACAAAAATCTTTTGTATTTCTGTATACTAGCGCGGACAATTTGAAATTGAAGTACTTAGCAATAAATTTAACAAAATGTGTGTAAGACCTGCACAATGAGGGGGAAAGGTGAGTGTGACTATACAAAAGGGCCGCAGGCAGGATCCTTGTGGTGATGGAAGTGTTTTGTATCTTGATTATATCAATTTCAGTATCCTGTGGTTGTGGTTCTGCTGTAGATTTACAAGGTATTACTACTGGAAGAAACAGCAATGAGCACACAGGATCTCTCTATATTATTTCTTACAAACAACTGCATGTGAATCTACAGTTACCTCATAATAAGTTTAATTTTTTAAAAAGTATATCAGTCACATTTTATGCTTGTAGTATGTATGTGTTACAACCTTACTATAGCAGTATGGAAGGAATTATGCAAATTCATAGCTAAATATTTACTCTCTGCAACATTTACTTTCTTCGTGAATCCCAACACTAGATTTAACCTAATTTTGATACTGTTTATCTTATGATTTCAGAGACATTCCATAAGTGGACCAGTCTCAACATCCAAACCTCTGACGGCCCTGTCAGATAAGAGAACAAACTATGGGGAAATCCCTGTTCAAGGTACATCTAATATGTCACAACATTTCATTTTTTTTGTTAATTTTTGGATTGTTCTGGCTTCTTTGTTGAACTAAATTGTTATTTTCTTTACTTTTGACATTATTTCAGCGAGTCTGGTATACATCTTTACCAGAAGTTTATTATATGTCTTGAGTGGGGAAATTAGTTATTAAGTGCATCTTTTACAACAACTCTCTCATAACATTATAATAGGTAATAGAGAGTACAGACCGTTGCTAGGCACTATCGTCACAGTTCTTCATGGGATATGAATTATTGTCATTTCCATTTTACAGACAATAAAAATGGGGCTTTGTGAAGCTAAATAATTTAACTCAAGTTAACATAGTTAATGAACAGAAGCCCCAGGAAGCCTTACTCCAGAGCTCATTCTTTGGATCTCTTCACTGTATATTGTTGTTCATAGAAGAAGCCGAGACTCTGGAAGGTGAGGCTTTGGAGCCCTTGGGAAGGGGCTTGCCTGTTTTCACACAGCTCTTGATTGTAGAGCCAGCACCAGAATCCAAGTCTCCCTCCTTTTGAGGTCTGGGCTCCTCTTATCTCACAATGCCTCTTCATGTATGGCACTGGTGTGCATTGGAAAGATGGCTGTGGCATCAGGTCATGGCACTGGGAAAGGCAGCACTTCATTTGAGATGGGTGTGGGGATGCTGCCCAGGTGTGCATGTCACTCTGGGCTCTAGGGCTCATCTTTGCTGATCCAGCCCTCTCATCTCTGTGCCCTCTGAATTCTCTCTATTGTGGAAGTTAGGCTCTGTGGGTGGGGCTGCAAGGTTTCAACAGGTGTGGGTAAGAAATAAGACTTGTGAGAAGTATTCAATTAAAGAACCAAGAGGGACTGGCTCCATAAGCTCCATATAGCACCAGTGCCTGAAAAGTTTGGGTTGGTGATTGAATGTCTTGAGTGTTTGGATAAACTGGTAATGTACTCATTTAGGGACAATGGGGCACAAGATGGTGCTGCTGCTGCTACCTTCCCTGCCCTAAGACTTGACTTCCACCCCTGCTTCTTGGCTTCTGGTTCCTTCATCAGTCATAACCCGAACTCTTTTCTTCCTTCAGAAGGTTTTGCTATGGGAACAAATAGTGGGATGTTTAAAGTCTCCTTGACCTGAACACTCTGTATCTCTCCTTTCTCTCTTTACATCCCACCTCTCAGATGGATCCACAAAGGATATATGTGTTTGTTGTGCCAAGATCATCAGCTTTATCATGGCCTGGCTAGTGACCCCTTTGATGGTATTTCTTCATTTGTAAATTGGGAATAATAATGAATATCTAACTTACAGGTTCTTAAATTTCATTCTTCCTAGGCGCTCTTAAACCCTGCAGTCAGACTTTCACCCTTACATTCCATCAAAGCAGCTGTTGTCGAGGTGGTCAGTGACTGTTACCAACTGTCAGTGACAGTCGCCAATCCAGTCAGTTCTCAGTCCTGATCTGATGTGAACTGATCTGTGCATCATTTGGCACTGTCGAGCACTCCCTCTTCTGCGGTGTTGTTTTTGGTTTCCCCAGCACCAAACTCTTGTGTCTTCTCTCTCCCAGGCTGCTCCTCCTTCATCTCCTGTGCTGGCTCCTCTCTTCTCCCTGGACTTGTAAACGGTGGTGTGGCTCAGAGCTCAGTGCCAAGGACTATCAAATTTGTATCTCCAGCCCGTTCCTCTCCTTTGCCTCTAGACTCATATATCCAGTTGCCCACTTAACATCTCCATTTCAATAATTGAATTTTCTAAGACTGTGCAGGACAGGATTTCCTTCATTTCCCAAACTTTTTCTGTGTGTAATCTGCCTTCCCTATCCCGATTATTGGCAATTTCCTCCTCCAGAAACCTTAGAGTCATTCTTAGACCTTCTTTATCTTAGGTCTGTTAATTGCTTAAGAAAACCCATTGGCTCTACTTCCAAATGTCCAAGTAGCTGGCAAGTTAGCTCAGTTGTTTAGAGCGCAGCCTTATAACCCAAACTATGACCAGAATCAGAGTATCGCTCTTCCCTCTACTGTCACCTCCATGGTCTAAGCCACCATCATCTCTCACCTGGATTCTGGCAAGATTCCTAATTTCTCTCACAGTCTGTGCTAGTATACTCAGAATCTTTCAGTGGTCCCTGTTTCTTTCAGAGGGAGCGCCAGAATTCTCAGTGTTGTCCACACCCTTCCAGCCTGGCCTCAGTTGCCTCTCTGGCCTTATCACTTTCACTCCCTGCCTAGCCACATGGGCTTCCTGGCTGTCCCCAGGCATACTGCTGACTTAGAAATCTTGCACTGGCTCTTCCTCTGCTGGAACACTCTTCCCTGATGTCCACATGGCCCTTTCCTGCCTTCCTTTAAGGCTTTGCTCCAATCGCACCTCCTCAGTGAGGCCCTCGGCACCACATTTAAAGTTGTAGACTATTCCCTCCTCCCACATGCCTCTTTCCCTGCTTGCTCTCCTTATCACTTGTCCCCTTCTAACATCCCATATAGTTTGTGTATGATTTTTATTGTCTTTTCCCTATTCCGCTAGATCATAAGGCCCATGGGACAGGATTTGTATCTGTTTTGTTCATCAAGACATCCTTGAGCACCTGTAGAAGTACCGCACTCCTGATAAAAACTTGTGAGATGAGTGAATAAGAGAGTTAAAGCCTGTGAAGTGCTTAGCATAAATTTTAGTCCATAGTAAATGTTCACTGTTAGATTTTGTTACTATATGTGTGAACTTTTTCTTAGTAGCACAAGTGTCTGAGAATGATGGCTCTTAATGGTCCACAAGTAAAACATTTTAGGCAACTGAGTTCTGTAGGATTTTGCTTTGCTGTCAGCAAATAGCTATGAGTAAGCATCCACCCAGGTTGTGTTCTGGGCATCTTTAAAAAGCTGCATGCGTTGAGGGCAGAGATAGAAACCAAGGGCTCAGGAGCACCTCTGCTCTGCTGCCTGGTACATGTGCCCTAGTTCTATTGATTCAGTTAGCCTTTTGACCTGCAGTCTGTGCCAAGTGCAGTCAGAGATAGAAGCCAGGGATGCCATGACCTCTAAGAGTATTTGTACCCTTGTGCTGGTGCCCAGAGCCCTGAGTCTACCCTGGTCAAAGCAGTGTGTTGCAAGCCTGAGAATGCCTGGTGGATAGACCCTCATCTGGGGGCACTGAGGTACCTTGGGCACCAGAGTATACCAAGTCCCCACATCCCAGGTGGACTCTGAGGAGTTTGGGGTGCTCCAGTGAGAAATGGCTCGGGCCTTACTAAACTTCCTGAGCCCAGGCTGAAGCCACCCCTCAGGGCCTTCTTCATCTTCCACTGGTGCTTTCCAGACTCATCTTGATCAGATCACAGCGGGGTGAAGTTTAACAGGGGAAACAAGAACCAGTCAAAATATGGAATTCTATTTTCACAAGCACCCCAAGTGACTCTTAGGAAAGGGCAAATTTGGGAAACTGGGTGAAGATTATTATTTAGTTATTTCTGTTACCTTGGGTTTTGTGGGTGGGGAATGAGTATGGAAAGTCTGGGGCCAAGGTTATTGATGACACATACTAAATGCATTAAGATTCTGTTCCTGTCTCTCTTCATTTTATTATCTGGCGATGTATCAAATGATAGTGCCATTGGGCAGTCTGTGTTAACTCTGGTCTTGTTCTCCACTTCAGGCTGTCATGCCTTAATGGGGCTTGGTTGAAATATTGCAAATACAGGAGAGAGGAGAAGGGAACCCCTTATAAAACTAAGAACAACCAAGTGATTCTTAGCCATAAGAAGCCACTGTGGTTATCCAAACTGTGATAAGAGAGTAGGATTTCCAGCTGTGTCTTGAATTGCTTTTCTTCCTTGATTGTCTCTTCAATCTTTGCATAAACCAAAATATACAGTCTGTAATTTTCACTTTTAAAGGTTCAGTGGCTTCATTACTAAAATTTTAAAAGATGCTACTTCTTGTTCTCCTTATATTTAAATGAATTTATTTTTTTCCATTTAAGTATTTTATAATAGGTGTGGTTTTTTGATTTGTTTATTATATTTTTAGCATCATGCCTGGATGTCAGTTTCAAGAAAATGTTTCAGACCAGAGAAATCTTATTATAAATAGACTAATCAAGTGGCTATGATCATGACCAGTGCCACCTCAGTGAATCTATGTAGACAATATGTGAATTAGTATTTGTGGCCTAGGCAGAAAGGCATAGATTTGCTACCAGGTACATGGATACAAGTAGTTGAAAAGGTCTTTACAGTCTTCACTTGCACAGTGATCTAACGAAGTCCAGAATGTTAGGGAAAACCTTTACTGGCTGGTGTAAAAGGTCGAGAAGCCTGGGGTTGCCCCAGTATCAGCATGATATTATTATGTTGCTCATCAGCTCAGACATGTAGATATCTTAGGGAGTTGATTACTCCAAGCCTAGTCAAGGTCTGTAAGGAAATTCATACCATTATTATCTCTCTGAGTTGTATTTCTTGGGACTAGAGTTGTAAAATTTTTTTAAAAACTTAAGTATTTTTTAAAAATTGATTTATGTTAAGGTTACATATAATAAATGGATATAAAGTTAAGAGGTTTTACTGGAAAGCCAAACCTTTGTTAAAAATTATTACTTCTTTTAAGTTAAAAACAAAACAAAACTGTTAAAGTTTCATGGTAGTTTTTTTTTTTTTTTTTTTTTTTTTTTAACCCCAAAGCGTAGATCTGAATGAGTTTCTGGCTCAGCCCTAGATCCAGCCCTGGCTGTGAAATTCCCAGGATAAATTGAGATAGAAATCCTACTCTCTTTTACTGTCTACTGTCTATTCACTTCTAAGGGATTCTTTTCCCTTTTTTCTTCTCTTCTCTGTGATTCTTGGGATTTGTCTTGATAAAAATTAACGTATCTAACACCAAGGTTCAAGATTCAGATTGTGGTACTGGCCAGCTGCTGAAAAAAATTTTAAAGCAAAGACAAAAAACTATCAAAAATTAAAGTATCTAGGCTCCCGTTTTTTCCCAATAAATAGTGATGAAAAGTTTCAAACATATAGAAGAGTTGAAAGAAATTGTATGGTGAATATCCATATACTCACTGCCTAGATTCTCTAGCATTTTGCTATAATTGCTTTATCACAAAGCAAGTTGCAATCAGTACATATCAACCTGCATATTTATTTGAAATGTTCTCTCTCTGTGTCTTCAAATTCTTTCTTTCAAAATAAGTTTAGACTTACAGAAGAGTTGCTAAAACATTAGCATAAAATATTATCATTCCCTTGTACCCTTCACCCAGATTCCCTCGTGAACATCCTACATAACCATAGAACAATTATCACAAGTGAGAAATTAATATCAGTAAAATATTATTAACTAACCTACAGAATTTATTTGCATTTTACCAGTTTTTCCACCGATGTCCTTTTCCTACTCCAGAATCAAATCCAGGATCCCACTTTCCTTTTAGTTATTTTATCTCATTAGTCTCCACTACTCTGCAACTGTTTCTCACTCTTTCCCTGTCTTTCATGACCTGGACACTTTTGAAGAATAATGGTCAGTTATTTTATAGAATGCCTCTCAGTATTAGCTTGTTTGAGATTTCTCCTGACCTGGTTGTGGTTCTGCCTTATTGGGAAGGATACCACAGATGTGATGTGCCCTTCTCAGTGCATCATATCAGGGGTACATGATGTTGATATGTCTTATTACTGGTGATGTTAAACTAACCTTGATCACTTGATTAAGGTGGTTGTCTGCTGGTAATTAATAAATATCCTGTTCCTGCTTAAACTTTCTCTAACTGATTTTAGCAAATAGTCATGCATTTTACCTGCAGCAATTTTTTTTTTTTTACACAGTTTTTTATTCTTAATACTTGGTTGATCAAAATACATCTTTTGTAAACAAAACCAACATAAGGCCAACAAAAAAAGGGAGAATAAAACCGAGAAAAACAAAAATGCTTGATGCCTCTTATTCGGCATCAGGATCAGGCCTGCACCCTGCCTAAAGGGAAGTAGGGCTGTTTGCCCTTGGGTACCAGCAAAGGCCCCTGTTCCTAAGCACCAGAATTGGATATGAACAGAAAAACCAGCCCTGAAATATCTAAGTGTTTTTGCATATCCCGTTGGTTCTTGGACTCCAAGTGCACAGGGATTCCTTTGAAGTGCCATTTACACAGGCCCAAGCAGACTTGTGGAGAAGAGTTTCCTCCTCTTCCCAGGAAATGGCTTTCTGTCATTAACAGTGGCAGTGGACCCAAGGTCCTGCTCGTGACAATCAAGGTTGGCTTTAACTTCTGGCTGGTGGTGGTTAGAATGTCGGTGTATAGGGGTAAGGAGCTCCCTGTGGTGCCAAGCAGGTCTGGTGTAGAAAATGGTACAGAAGAGACTGCAGCCAGTTGCTGAGAGGGTGTAATGCAATAGCCACTTGGGTGGCCTCTGTTACTCTGCATAAAAATTGGCCTTGTTGGATCTAAGATATGTGTGCAGAAAAAGTACTGGTATAAACATACACTCCAGTCACAATTGGGAGAAAGCCTCAGCTTCAACCCATAAGCTTGCTCAGGATCAACATGCAAGCCCCAGGCTGGCTTTGCTACCAGAGAGAAGTCTGGTCAGTAGGGCAGCTCTCAGATCTGCCAAGACCGTTGATCTGTAAGGGCTAGCCAGGTAGCCCCAGCTGGCCCACCTGCCTGAGGCAACCACAACCACTTTGGTGACACATGTGTGATATGGTACTTATTTCCCCTCCTTCTCTTTTGTCTTTCAGAGGTACAGGTGAAAACTTGCCTATAACTATTTCAAGAGGTAGGGAGGGGGTGGGTCAATCCTCAGTAGACTTCTAAAAGAAGATGACAAACCCCAGGCCCTAAAACATAATGCACATTAACACCCAACTTGAGGGCTCTGCTTCTTGTCACTGTAGTGAGCCACCAAGTCTAGGACTTCTAAAAATTCTAGCTGCTCTTAAACTCTGAGAAACTTATCTTCACAGTACTTTCCTCACCCAATTCTGTCCCAAACTGGTAGAATTTGTTGTCAGAGGCAGACTTATTTTTTTCTGATTTTTGTCAGAGTGGATCAACTGGGAAAACCGCCCTTTTGCCTTGTCTTTTCCCCTAAAGCCTCGTAAATCAACGTAGTGAAATGGTAGGGACAAAACTAGAGTGAAGAAAACAAGCCATCCTGTGCCTGTCT
Source organism: Cynocephalus volans (assembly GCF_027409185.1). NCBI lineage: Eukaryota > Metazoa > Chordata > Mammalia > Dermoptera > Cynocephalidae > Cynocephalus > Cynocephalus volans. The sequence goes on from NC_084461.1 coordinate 207,575,687, forward strand.
CAGTTTGGCTTTAGCCACATCTTCTTGGGTATCTCTCTCACCACAATCACACTAGAATATTGTGGGATTCAACCACCCAGCTTGAAATAGAGAATTTTTTATTATAAAACTCCAAGGCTGGCCATAAACTACCCTTAAAAATGGGGGTAAGAAGTGGCATCAAGGTTTGGAGATGGGATGTTGTACCACTACTACGGTTTTAGAGGTGTTTCTTGAGAGACCCTTATGCTCTGGATCTTTCAAGCCAGTCACATGGGCTTTGCATGTACAGTGTTTTCAGACCCAGTGGTGTGACAGAAGGAAGGTGGAGGCAGCATCTCCAGGTGAGTGGAGCAGCAGTGACAATTCTAATAGAACCTGTGTCAAGTCCTCCTCATAGAAAGAGGAAGATAAGCTAGAACCACTGTTCTTTCTCTTTCTATCTTAAATAAAACAAGGGTTTTTGGTTGCTCGCCCTAAGCACACAGGGCTTCTACCTTCTTTTCCCAGGAACAAACAATGCTGTGTGGTTCTTGTAACAGTCCACACATCTGTCCTATTGCATTGTCAGGCTAAAGGAGAAAAACCTGTGAGATGTTTGGGGAAGTGGCAAGGGCAGATCCACTGTAGAGGCCACAGCACATTATGGAGGGGTTGAGGTGAGGGAATAGTTGAGTAGAACGGTGTTACACATCAGCCCTCCAACTCTGATGGGCCTCCACCTCTTCTGGTACCAGCGGCAGGAGTTCACAGTTCTTTCCTTGCAAAGGTGTTTTAGCAATGTCCAGAGCATGCTCTCACTTCCAGTCCACTTGGGCATCTTGAGTTTGGAGTCAAGGTTGTAGTTGGAACCTCTCACCTCTCAAACAGATTCAGTGCTTTTTTTTGAAAGGCAGCTTCAGTGAATGCCAGCATAGGCTGGAGGGCAGATTAATGATGAAGCCATGACATTAGTGCAAGCATTGACACTGACATCTTTGCCTTTGTCCCACCAAACAGCTTCACAGCCTTTGGTTTGAAGTACTGCCATAATGATGTTCACATTGCAGTTCCCATTTCCCAGCACACTCTTCCTGTGGGGTATCACCATGGTGTTTGGAGACAACCTCTGGAAAATCTCTTACAGTGTTTCCCTGGTGAAGGCGTTGTTGTCCTGGAAGATATTAACTGAGGGCATGAAGGACACAAAGCTCCCTGAGCTGTTTCTCATGGTAGATTGTGAGGGTGCTGCCTGAGGCAGCTCCAGTGATTCAGGTTTGGCCTTGACTCCTTTCCATGGCACGCACTCATGTTTTTCATTTTAGGTTTCTGAGAGGGCTAAAAACACCCCACTCTTCTGAGGAAGAATGTAAGCTTTTCAGTCTTTTCAGGACTCCTCATGTCCACCTTATTCTCTGTTGTCCATGTTTTATGCTAGAAAATGTAAAGATGTAAGACCTTGTTTCCCTTTCCCCACCCCTACCCTCCCACCTGCCTCCAAAAAAACCACAAAAAACAAAACCCACACTGGGCACTGGGGCCTTTGTGGCAGTCCTCCATCCCATCAGATATGGTGGGGCCCTGCAGGGCGCAGCTCCCTCAGAAAGCGTGGATTCTCATTCTCCCACTGTGGTCCTATTAATATAATAATTATAGCATTTGTTTATATTACCATAGAGACTCATGGGTTTTTATTTTATTCTTTGGGTTATAATCTACTACTATTTTTATTTTGTTGTCAAGTTATTCCACTGTTGGCTGTTGGGAGCTCTTTCACATCGACTCCTGGCTCTTTCAATGCACCTCCCCCTCAAAGTGCTTTCTTACTTTCTAATACCACAGGATGCTTCAGTCTCCTCTTGGTTTTTTTCCTGTACCAGCCCTGGAATCAACCATTTCTCCAAGGAGTCCTTGTTACTTTTATCAGAGAATAGTGTTTAGAAACTAATACCCGGGGACTAGATGTGCTCCTTGCCACTGGGGTTTCACTACCATTAATTCCTCTCCTGAAAGAGCTGGGAAAATTGTGTGTATGGTGTCAGTCCATGCACACACACATGTCTGTCTATCAACAGTCATGAGTTTATACTGATATTCTGATTCCAAGCCAGCTCGAAAGGGTTTATTCTCACGTTTTCCCTTCCCTTCCCTTATTTGTAACTTCTTTCTCTTGGTGGTGAGAAACCTGGCTCTCATTATCTACAATATATTTACTTATTTGTTCAACGCTGGTACACATATACAGTAGTTTCAGAATTGCTAAGTCATTACACACACACCCCATACCTACACCTACACATGTGAGAAGCAGATTTACCAGTTAGAGTATAGAGTTTGTGTAGTCTTTTTTTGTTTGTTTGTTTGTTTTGTCTTTAGCTTTATGGTATCCAGTCAAAACAGTTCTTTTCCCCAAAGTTACTTAGGTCAGCTCTTTTTCCCCACACTCTCTTCCGTGTGGTTATGTCATGCTCTTGTGATATGGTTAGATTAATTTGTCACAGTCTGCATTCCACTCCCCCCCATTTCTGTTGATTTTTTTTTTTAATTTAAATATAGTAAAAGCCATTCTCTGTGGTATACGGTTCTGTGGGTTTTAACAAATGCATCGTCTTTTTTCCATTATTACAGCTCTATACACAAAACTTTTATCACCCCCAAAATTCCCTTATGCTGCCCCTTTATAGTCAACCCCTTCCCCACACCCCAACCTCTAGCAACCGCTGATAAGTTTTTTATACCTATAGGGTGCCTTTTCCAGAGTGTCATGTAAATGAAATCATACAATATGTAGCCTTTTAAGTTTGGCTTCACTCACTTAGCAGCATGCATTTATTTTGCTGTTATTAGAGTGTTTTCTAAATAAATGTCAGTTGGATCTAGTTGTTTATAAGTATTGTCAAATCTAGATCTTCTGTATCCTTACTGATTTTCGGTTTACATGTTCTTTCAATTACTGAGAGAAGAGTGTTGAACTCTCCAAGTCTAGTTGTGGATTTATTTCTCCTTTCAGTTCTATTGTTTTTTGCCTTATGTATATTTAAGCTCTGTTGGTAGGTGCATACACATAAAAGATTGTTATATCTTCTTAGAGAATTGACCTCTTTATTATTACATAATGTTCCTTTTTATCCCCAATAATATCGCTTGTTCTGAAGTCTTCCTTGTTTGATACTGATATAGCTATTTTAGCTTTCTTTTGGTTAGTGTTTACATAGTATATCTTTTTTCATCCTTTTACTTTTAATTTACCTATGTCTATTTATTTATTTTTTTTTGGCAGCTGGCCAGTACAAGTTGGTTTCTTTTATAAAAAAATGGGAGTCTTCCTTTTTCAGTCGTTCTGACAGTGTCTTTTAACTGGTGGATTTAGACCATCCACATTTCATGCAGTTGTGGATATGGTTGGATAAAATCTATCGTCTTGAAAAATATTTTCTATTTGACCCCATCTGTTCTGTTTCTTTTTCCCCCCTTTTCTGACTTCTCTTGGGTCTGTTGACCATTTTTTATTATTCTATTTTATTTCCTCTTTTGACTTATTATTTATATCTCTTAAAAAATTTTTTTAGTGGTTGCCTTAGGTTAAGGTTTGTCAGCCCCAGCCTTATTGACATTTTGGGGCCACATTATTCCTTGTTGTGGGTAGTTGTTTTGTAGACTGTAGGTTGTTAAGAGTATCCCCAGCTTCTACCCACTAGAAGGTAAGCACCTACTAAGATGCCAGTATTACTCCCATTCCCCAGTTGAGACAAACAAAAATGCTTCTAGATACTGGACGTGTCCCCTGGAGGGCAAAATTTCCCCCAGTTGAGGACTAGAGACATGCTTTTCACAGATTTATTTGCCTAATTTCACCAGAGAGATGGAAGTTATAAGAGAAAATCAAATAGGAAATCCTAGCTGATATCGCATATTGTCTGCCTTTTCCATTAGAGACTTTAACATGTTAATCATAGTTTTTTTAAATGTCCTGTCAGATAGTTCCAGCATCTGTGCCATGTCTGAGTCTGGTTTTATTGATTACTTTGTGTCTTGTGTAGTGGGCTGAGTATTGGTTTTTTTCTTTTTGTATATTTTACAATCCCTTATTGAAAGCTGGACATCTTACATGGACAGTAGATTGATTTTTATGCCATGAAATGGGCTCCTTCTTTTCTTCTGCTAGGTTTTTAAGTGTGGGAGTTTGAGTTATTGTCTACTCAGGAGTTGGGCTGGGTTTGAGGTTTATTTTTCTTTGCGTACCCTCAGTGCAGAGTGGGTTTCCAATTCTTCTAGTAATACTTTGGGTTTAGTGTGGGCACTGGTTTTACAGAGGGTCTTTTCTTAATACTCCAATTTCAGCTTTAGGCTGTCCTTTGCATTGCATTTCAGGGAGGGCCTGTTTTATGCTCTCGAAACTCTTTCAGCTGAGATTTCCTATGTTCGTTCATTGAGAGCATATATTCTTTTATAACATTGATCATATTTGTAATAGCTGCTTAAAAATTCTTTTCTGCTAATTTCAACATATAGGCCATCTTCAGGTAGGTTTTCATTTCTTTTGAGTATATGTCACTTTTTCCTTTTTCTTTGTGTCTGGTGATTTGGGGTTGTATCCTGGGCAGTGTGGATCACACATTATAGAGATTTTTTTATTTCATTATGTTCTTCTGCAAAATATTGGGGTTTTTTTTTTAGCAAGCAGTTGGCTCACCTGAAATTCCAAACTCTCTCTTGTAATTGAAATAACTGTTCAGTTATTTTTGTCCTTAATTCAGCCCCTTGGAGTGTTGAGTACTTGTAGATTTCAGAGGTTGGTGAGAAATTTAGACAGAGTGCATTTACAAAATTTGGGCTCCTTTTTTGTGGCTCTTTATGGTATTTCCCCTTCCCCCCTTTCCAGTAGCTGTGGTTGTCCCAAGATGCGTCCTCTGTTTCTTCAAGGCAGTAAGACTGTGAATTTTCTACTTGGCCGTATCTGAGATCTATGCTCATTCAAAAAGCCATAAAATGGGAAACACCCAGTGCTGTTTCCTTCTTCGGTGTGTAGACTCCTTTATTTTCTGCCTGCTTTTAGTTTCTCTTTGGTGCCTTTAAGTAGTTGATTTTCATATTTTTTTCAAGATTTTATAGTTGTGCAGGTGCATCGGTCTATTTGGAACTTCTCCTCTGTTAACAGAAGTTGAATGTTCAGGCTCATTCATATATACAGGGGTACTTCAAAAAGTTAGTAGAAGAGTAGAATTGAAAGATAATATGAATCTTTCCACGAGCTTTTTTGAAGTCCCCTTATGTGTGTGCGTGCATGCGTGCGCGCACGTGTGTGTATGTATTTTTTCCGGCAAAGGCTTCTATTTTTAAACCCACTCTTTGCCTATAAATTGATTGGGGAAACAATAAGGAGACTACTACCTGCACTTAATTATTTCTGTGATTTCTAAAATGAGATAATTAAATAGCCTACCCAGTATGTTCATGTTTTCTCCAGCTGGCTGTGGGAAGAAACAGAATATATCTGTTTAGGTTTATCCCTTTATCTGAGCTCTGGATCTTATCCCCTTGGGTTTTCTCAGATGCTATCAGCCTTACACTATTGATTGATTATCCCCTTCTCCTATATTTTCAATTTTACCCAGTTTACTGGCTCCCTTCCATTGTCATTTGAAAATTGGACATCTTTTCTATGTTAAAAAAATCCTCCCTCTTTTGCCCACCAGTTTCTGTACTTTACTATCTCTATTACCCTTGCCCATCTACATCTTTCCTGTCTCCCACTCACTACTCAACACATTCTGTTCTTACTGTTGTCCCCACCAATGTATTGAATTACTCTGACCAAGGATACCAATAACTGCTGTGTCACCAAGTATACTCCCACCCTATCAGCTATAAGTTGATAATTTCCAAAACTATATATCCAGACTTTTATTTTGAACTCTCTATGCAATTGCCTGCTCCACCTCTTTTTTTTTTTTTTTATTTATTTTATTTTATTTTATTTTATTTATTTTTATTTTTTTTATTTTTTAAATTTTATTTTGTTGATATACATTGTAGCTGATTATTGCTCCCCATCACCAAAACCTCCCTCCCTTCTCCCCCCCCCCAACAATGTCCTTTCTGTTTGCTTGTCGTATCAACTTCAAATAATTGTGGTTGTTATATCTTCTTCCCCCCCCCCCCGTTTGTGTGTGTGTGTGTGTGTGTGTGTGTGTGTGTGTGTGTGTGTGTGTGAATTTATATATTAATTTTTAGCTCCCTCCAATAAGTGAGAACATGTGGTATTTCTCTTTCTGTGCCTGACTTGTTTCACTTAATATAATTCTCTCAAGGTCCATCCATGTTGTTGCAAATGGCAGTATTTCATTCGTTTTTATAGCTGAGTAGTATTCCATTGTGTAGATGTACCACATTTTCCGTATCCACTCATCTGATGATGGGCATTTGGGCTGGTTCCAACTCTTGGCTATTGTAAAGAGTGCTGCGATGAACATTGGGGAACAGGTATACCTTCGACTTGATGATTTCCATTCCTCTGGGTATATTCCCAACAGTGGGATGGCTGGGTCGTATGGTAGATCTATTTGCAATTGTTTGAGGAACCTCCATACCATTTTCCATAGAGGCTGCACCATTTTGCAGTCCCACCAACAATGTATGAGAGTTCCTTTTTCTCCGCAGCCTCACCAGCATTTATCGTTCATAGTCTTTTGGATTTTAGCCATCCTAACTGGGGTCCACCTCTTTCCCTGGTATCTCAAAGGGTTCTCAAATTCAGTGTGTTCACATCTCCTCTTTCCATAATATGCCTCACCTTTTTTATTTCTGCATGTCTCTTGATCCTTGAATCTATTTACTTTACATCTTCACTGATATCACCCAAGTCCAAGTCATCATCTCTTATCTGTACAGTTTAACTCATCATCCCCCCCACTCCTTTTTTTTGGCAGCTGTCCTGTACAGGGATCCAAACCGTCGACCTTGGTGTTATAGCACTGCACTCTCATCATTCCGCATGCACCATTACTCCTCTCCAATCCACTGCAGCCAGAAAAATGCTAACCTGATAAAACCTTGATTAGCTCCCCATTGCCAACAGAATACAGTCCAAACTTACCCTGGAGTTTGCTGCATGACTTGCCCTGCCTGATCTGGCCCTCTGGCCTGCCTTTGCAGCCTCTCCTTGCTCCACTCTTTCCCTTGCCTTCTGGACATCACCATCCTGGATTTTTTCTTGTATGTGCTGACCACTCAACCAGGAATACTCTTTCCCTTCTAAGCTCTGCTTTGCTTGTATAGAAACTACTAATTATTAATCATCCTAGTCTCAACTTTGCTATCATTTCCTGAGGAGGCCTTTCCAGACCTTCCCTCAAGACCAGGTCATGTCAGCCCTTGTGTTCCCAGAGCCCCTGGTGTTTGTTCTTTCTTAGCATCCCTCACTGGTAACAATTGTTTAAATGTCTGGCTTCTGGTCTAGACTCTGAGTTCCATGAGGGCAAGTTTCTTGTCTCCTTTCTTTCTTTCTCTGACCTTTGCACCAAGCCAGTCCTTGGCAAGTAGTGGTCACGCAAGTGATTTTTGTTTAAATGATTAAAGACAAGAATAGCTCCACATGGCAATAGAACAGAATCTATTACTGTAAAATATAATCTCTCCTGCCTGCTACACTCGATTGTAATACACTAATCTTATTTCCCAAAGAGGGATAAACTGGCAGTTTGACATGAAGATGGAAACCAGCCTGCTTACTACAGTAGTAAATGGACCTGTGTTCTTACTGTGACAGGTGCCTATGGGCACATTTGATTCTTGCAGCAAAAATACTTCATGAAATGGCAGCAGACTGTGTTGTCGCTGTTGAAAGTTACCACAAATAATTTTTAAAAGAATAACTTATTTGGGCTTTCAGTATATTCTTGTATATTTTCAGAAAATAGGTGTTGGTCAATGATGGGGCCTGTCTGCTGAATTGAGACAGACTTGGACCCTTAGACATGCAGTGAGAAAAACATTTAATCAGGTGTTGGGCACGCATATCAGCAGTAAATTTCATGAACTTTTGTTCAATTATGTGCCTATGGTGTGCATTGTAGGAGAGAAAAGACTAAATAAGGCAACTTAGAACCACTTTTCATGCAGGGAATAACCAGGGTTTAGCTACCACTCCCTGTTTTGATTTACTTGTCTTTTTAGCCTTTGTTTTTACTTTCTTAATTTGCTTTGTTATTCTTTGGGAGGCTAAGATTTTTAGGAAAATGACCACAGTTTCATAATTATACAATGGAAAATTTGATTAAATTTAAAATATTGATTTCTGTTTCCTACTATTTCCATGTTCTGCTAACTTTGTCTGTCAGACTTTGCACATAATATGCCCTTCCTGTAAGGACTAATGCCAACTGCTGACAGGGTTCAGAATTCTAATTGATGCTTGCCTGTAGGCTCTTTGCACAGAAGTTACGTTCAGGATATAAGAGCTGTAATGACTCTAAGCTGTGTATGTCCCATCTTCATTAAGAAAATAAACCTACCCTGTGTGTGTGTGTGTGAATTTATATATTAATTTTTAGCTCCCACCAATAAGTGAGAACATGTGGTATTTCTCTTTCTGTGCCTGACTTGTTTCACTTAATATAATTCTCTCAAGGTCCATCCATGTTGTTGCAAATGGCAGTATTTCATTCGTTTTTATAGCTGAGTAGTATTCCATTGTGTAGATGTACCACATTTTCCGTATCCACTCTTCTGATGATGGACATTTGGGCTGGTTCCAACTCTTGGCTATTGTAAAGAGTGCTGCGATAAACATTGGGGAACAGGTATACCTTCGACTTGATGATTTCCATTCCTCTGGGTATATTCCCAACAGTGGGATGGCTGGGTCGTATGGTAGATCTATCTGCAATTGTTTGAGGAACCTCCATACCATTTTCCATAGAGGCTGCACCATTTTGCAGTCCCACCAACAATGTATGAGAGTTCCTTTTTCTCCGCAACCTCGCCAGCATTTATCGTTCAGTCTTACACACACACACACACACACACACACACACACACACACACACACACACACACACACACACACACACACACGCAAACAGAAAGGACATTGTTGGGGGGGAGGGGGGGAGGGAGAAGGGAGGGAGGTTTTGGTGATGGGGAGCAATAATCAGCCACAATGTATATTGACAAAATAAAACTTAAAAAAAAAAAAAGAAAATAAACCTACCCTTCCCACTCCCTGGGCCTTTAGAGTAGTGAGTAATTATAACCAAATGTTCCTCATACTCTTATAATACTTCAGAGTGAAAGATGTGCTATCCTTAAGAGATAATGTCATGTGCTATTACTTTTGATGTCATGCTATTTTGAGAGGGGGTATGGTTTAAATAGTTAATTCTTAAAAAGGAATGGTAGACATTCTTGGACAGCAAGGCTGAGTTTTCATTACATACAAGGCTTTGTGTTTTCCCTCCTCCTAGTCACACATCCCTAACACAGACACTGACCAGGCAGAACACAGCTAGTCTGTCTTTGGTCTTGCTCCCACTGTCCTGGCCTGAAGACAGCCTCTTGTCAGGCTTGTAGCCCTAGGTAAGAGGTGCGCAGAAAGAGAGAGTCAGTAGGGTGCCCCACTGGGCTGCGCTTGGGGGGCAGTGATGGGGAAGCAGGTTCTGAGGAAGTGACTTCAGCTGAGACCTGAAGGATGATAAAGTTAGCCAGGCTGAGGAGGGAACGGAGGACAGGCGAGGAGGTGAGGGGACAACTTGTGCCAGTGTTCCAAGGAACTAAAGAAACTCCTCAAACAGCTTGTGTTTAGAGAACAAGCTAGGAGTAGAACAAGGTAAGGCCATAAACGTGGGTGGCAGAGGCAGTATCTTACTGTGTTCTCTGAAGACTCAGAACGGGTGCTTCCTTGGTGCCCTCAGACAAAAGGCCACTTAGCAGGCTATGACGGCTCTCCTTAGTCAGCTCATCCTCCCTGGAAAGCCCCCTTCCTGCTGCCCTCTTTGTTTTCCATATGCCCCATGTTTTAGCCATATCGGCTTTTTTATCATTCTCTAACTTGAATGTCCTTGTACCTTTGGTCTCATATGGCTGAAACACAGTTTCCCACACTTCTGGTTTACTAATAAGGCCCAACTTAATGCCATTAAGTTTTTGAAGCCTTTCCTGCTGCCTGATATAAAAGTGAATGGCTTCTCCCTCTGTGGTTTGAAAGCACTTTGTTATTCTGTTATTCTTACGATCCTATCCTGACTTGTCTATGGTTATATATGTGTGTGGCTTCCCTACTAATCATAGGCACATAAGGACAAGGCTTTTATTTAGTTTGTGCTTTAGACCTAGATGCAATATGGGATCTTTGAATTTTGGTTGATAATTACATCAAAGAGGTAAGTGACAGTCAGTGATTTAGAAGGATTCATCTGTGTGGAGTGTCTCATCCCTAGAAATAAAATATTGAATGGAATGTTTCCATATTCCTTGTCTATGGAAGTTGTCTTGGATAAACAGACTATGGGGAATTGTTGAAGTGCTGTGTATTTGGAAGAAGGATGAGCCTCAAGGTTAAGAGGAATAAAACTACCTCCCTGTACTTTTATTACTTTAAAGTTCAGCCTCAAGATTTTTTTATTGTGACCCTTTCCACTTTGTGCAGAGCATCTATTAAGAACATCTTCAACCAGCCGACCTGCTTCTCTTCCGAGAGTACCTGCCATGGAAAGTGCCAAGACCATCTCAGGTAATGGCTTTTATCTGAAGTTTCCTTTCAGTAATGATACTGAATACTTTCTCTTAAGACTTGTTTAACTGTACTTTCATCTTTAGCGCTTGAGTTGATTATTTCTCACTCTGAATTTGCCCTATTGTATCTTCCAAATTCTATAGAGATCACATTTTTAAAATATGACTTAAAAATAAACAAAACTTTATAGTTTCATTTATTTAACAAATATTTATTAAGAGCCTACAGTGTCTAGATGATAGTTGAAAACACAGCTTCATACAAAGTTGATATAGTTGTGAAAGGCTAGAGTATTTATCCCAAGGTGTATCGTGACTAATTTTGAAGAGTTATTTCAAAGCATTCCAGAAATTTTCTCAAAGCTTAACTTTTCTACTGTGATAAAGCCATCCTATAATGATGAGTTCAATGGACTTTGTCTTACTGAGCTGAGGCTTCAGTTTATGAATTGTTTATATTATTTTCTCTTTGTGGACTTTTCTTACACGATAGCCCAGCTAGAAATTGGACCATGAAAGGAGACATCCCTATAACTCTGCCTCAGAGTACAGTTAATGTCCTCCTTATATGTGGGGTGAAGTTACTGCAGTTTTCTATACATCATAGCTGGATCTTTAAATCAGTGGGAAGTCCTGTGATCAGCTAAAATTATAATCCCAAACCCAGATCCTAAAGCTGTTTTGTATGTGCTTTTCATATAACACAGTTCTTCAGATTCTTTCTTAATCTGTTTCCTCTATTTTATATAAAATTCTGAGAGGTTTTCTAGCACATCACTTAAAAAATACTACAGATTTAAGGCATTAAAAGAAAAAAGAAAACACTGAAAGAAAAAAAAAGGATAATTATAAAATTATGCCAGAAATATATAAGCATGTCATTCTAATATTGTATGATAGGAGAAAGCATCTTTCCCCTCTGGATCTTTAAGGGCATTGCTTTACTAATGTAGAGTTTTATTCTGCTTGTGGTTATCCTAAAATCATCAACAAAATTTTAGCCAGTTAAAGGGGGACAGTTTCAGTAATGGGGGAGTGGAATTACTGATTTGTAACATTGATCGCGTTAAATAGAAGTTAATGATTCCTGCTGATTTCGCTTCTTCTGAGGTGAAAGAGAATTTGTGTCAGGTCAGGAACTTTTGTCTCCTCTCTAACTTCTCACTGTGTTGAGCCCAGCATTCTGAGCACCTGGGCTTGCCAGAAAGCTGTTTCTGTTGTGGCTGTTATCAATGGCTGAAATGGCTACTTCCACTTAACAGTTCTCAGAATTTTTTGTAGTTCTAACAAGGTACAATGTCTTACTATGTCAGACTTTCAAAATAGGACTTTTCTAAAAGATTATTGCCATTTCCCGGAAGTTGACTTGACACCTTTTGGTTTTCTGTTTTTCTTATTGGTTTAATTTTTTAAATATGGCCTTACCCAGAATTACGTGTAGCCCTGTTAATGAAGCATCTCTTTCCTTTCTCTTCCTTAACAGTGGTTTTTTTTTTTTTTTTTTTTTTTTAAATTTATTTAAAGATGACCGGTAAGGGAATCTTAACCCTTGACTTGATGTTGTCAGCCCACGCTCATCCAGTAAGCTAAGCGGCCATCCCTATATGGGATCCTAACCCATGGCCTTGGTGTTATCAGCACCACACTCTCCCAAGTGAGCCACGGGCCGGCGCCTTTAACAGTGTTTTTGGCTAAGTTTAGAAGCGTTGTGTTGATTTTAATTGTGGGTGTTGGGTAGGAGTGAGTAGTTGAAAGTATTGCGTTAGGGCCGGCCTGTGGCCCACTCGGGAGAGTGTGGTGCTGATAACACCAAGGCCACGGGTTCGGATCCTATATAGGGATGGCCAGTTAGCTGACTGGCTGAGCGTGGTGCTGACAACACCAAGTCAAGGGTTAAGATCCCCTTACCGGTCATCTTTTAAAAAAAAAAAAAAAAGAAAGTATTGCTTTAATTAGCCTTTGGTTTTTAGTTGTATTTGTAATTAAACAGACATTTGTAGATTACTCATTATGTGCTCAGTAAGTACTGAGTGTTACTAGAGTGGACAAGACACACTCCTTGCCTACAAAGAATGTGGGGATTGGTACATATTTCAACTACTGTACCTTTTCACAGATTTTTTTTTTTTTATGAGAAATTAAGAAATTCTTTCCATTTATTGTTAAATGTTGGTTTTTCCTCCTAGATGGTAATATCTGTTCTTTTTGGAATCTTCAGAAGAAAATATTTCAAGAACTCAGTCTAAAATGTTTTTGCTATAAAATGTATAATGACTGTTTCTCACAATCAGTGTCTCGACGAAGTAGTGAAGAAATGAAACGGGACATCTCTACACCGGAGGGAGCATCACCAGCCTCTCTTATGGCTATGGGAACCACGTCACCACAGCTTTCCCTGTCCTCCTCTCCCACAGCGTCTGTGACCCCCACCACCCGAAGCCGGATAAGGTAGAGAACAGTTAATGGTGATGCATTTCATGTGTGCCTTTCCTGGCCTTTCAGAGTCAATGATCGGGTTGTAAAATAATGACATTTGAGCACTGTTTTTTTCTTTCTTTTTGTGTGAAGTTTACTGTTCTCCTCGTTTGTGTCCAGAAGATATTGACAGAGCAAAGAGATGGTCTTTTCCCCAAGCAGCTGTATGAGAGAGAGAGAGAGAGAGAGTGTGTGTGTGTGTGTGTGTATTTATTTATTTTATTTATTTATTTTTTAAATTAGAGAATGGGGGCTGGTCAGTTAGCTCACTCAGAGTATGGTGCTGGTAACACCAGGGTCAGGGGTTCAGATCCCCTTACCAGCCAGCCGCCAAAAAAAAACAAAGAGAATGGTTGAGTGCAAAAGTAAGTATTGTGAAATTTGAATCCTGAAGGTATGGGGGGAGTGTTAGGGAAGGCTTCCTAGAAGGGAAGAATTTGAGTGGGGCCTTGAGGATGTAGATTGGCGTGAAGGGGAGCATTATTGGCAAGTCAGTAACTTGAATGAATGTACAAAAATCCCTTTTCAATATGTGAGGAGTTGGGGGATGCTACAGGTAGGTGATACTGCAGATTCAGAGGGCAGATGTAGAAGACCAGAGCAAGGTGTACTTACCATATCAGGGAGCAGTAGAAGGAAAGATTGAACAGGTAGGGTGTGGCTAGGTAGTGGAACCTCTTTCAAGTCAAACTGAGTCACTTTGATGTGGTAGAAGCTATTGAGTGGAGTGAGTAAACTAGTGTGGGAAGATGATTCAAGGATTATGTTGTTCTGGATGAAAGTTAGGGAAACCAGCTAAAAAGATATTATAATATTTCTAGGACAAAGTCATCAAGTCCGGACTGGGGTGAAAATGGTAGAAAAGAGGTGAAGAGAGGGTTGGAGCCAGGAGTTTTTTCAAAGGAAAAGATGATTTCAGCAACAGATTTTTATAAAAGGCATGCAAGAATGGGAAATACCAGAGGTGGCTGTAAATTATTTAGACTGGGAGTCTAGGAACATGCTGCTACATTAATAGCTGATAAGCAGTACATGAAAATGTAAGTTTATATTTTATTCCTGATCCTATCATGTTGGAAGCCACTTTGGATTAAGAAGTATTAAGAACTTAGAGGAAAAAAATAGATGTCAAAAATTTAACACACATTATTTATAAGGATGAGGAAAAACTGTTGACAAGTATTAAGAAGAGTTGGAGGAATAGAAATGGGTTTCAGAAATTTAGTCATATATTAATTTATAGGTTTGAGGATGAAATTGAATACTTGGCCTCTTAAACTCAAACAGTGAACTTACTTTTAAAGCCCCACCTCTAAGGGAGCCAACCTGTTAGAATAGTGGTCCCATAGGTAGTACAGTAGGAACAAGGAGGGAGTACAGTGATGAGGCTAGCTGGCGCACCCTGGCTGTGCAGGGACGGAACTGTCAGCACTCATGTTTGTGTCCTAGATGATGGGATCCCTGCGTGGTGCCTATGTAAAGGTCACTGGCTTGGGAGACAGGACACCCACTTTTGGCTCCCCTGTTTAGGAGCTATGATATTCAACAAGGCGTCTCCTGGCCTTAGTTTCCTCATCTTAAAAAATGAAGTTACAAGAGGTGACCCTCTAGCTCAAGGGGGCTCTTTTCTGCAACTTCTCATTTTGTCCATACAGTTTACCTTGATGCATTTTAAGCTGTTTCTATAACAAAATGCACCCTGTGTGAGGTAAAGCAAACCTTTGTGTTCATTGTAATAGTTACTTTTATGTTCATTTTTGGTCTTTTGGTTGCCTTTTTGTGTTCATTCACATATCTTAACTTTACCTTCATTTTTCCCCTATGTTCAGTAATATTATAGCAAACTTCTTTAAACCTTTAAACCAAAGTAGGAATCTGGTGGGCTGGCACACAACGTTAAAGTATATTTCTTCAAGGCAGCAGTCTAACTACATGTTGAAAAAAATTGGTTATTTTGCTTTTGGTTCTAAGATAAATAAAAATTGTTTACTACTTCAGTGCGCCTCTCAGTTGGAAAAGCTTCAGTTCTAAATGTGTTCTTTTTGATTTCATAGAGTACTTTGAAGGGTGAATACTCACAGAGTAAATGTGCTGAGGAATACTAAGCTGCTCGTAACATAATAACCTCTAGGACGTTTATTGGGCTGCTAAGCTCATGGGGCGTGGGGCTAGAGTCTCTGATTTACTTACAATCACTGAAAAATAGATCAATCTTTTAAGAATAGGCTACTTGTCAAGGTGCAGGTACAAAGCACTCCCTTTCTCCAGGTATTCCTTAGTGTTCTGTTTTATTTCCAAAGTAGCTGCTAAAAGGAAAGATTTGGTGCAGAATATGTAGGGTTTTGTTAGCTTCTGCTGCCCCATCCACCAGGGTGATTGCAAGATCTTTTTTGATTCAGTGTCTGGTCTGGGGCAGGGTATTTATTCTGCCTACAAGGCAAATGACAGTACCATAAAGTACCCTATGTATAATTTTTAAAAATGAGTTATACATAGCTGGGATTTTTTTTTTTTTTTCCTGAAGCTTGTATGATATGTCTGTTATATACTAATAAACTCTGCAGTTCCTTGAGGGTGCAGGGACCCTGTATTGGTCACCACTGATTGCCCTGCACTTGCACATTGCCTGGTACAGTGGCCCTTTGTTAAGGAGTCATTGAATGAGTGAGTGAGTTTACAGAAAAATTCCATTTTCTGTGCAAGGTAAAATTCTAACTTCCTACAGTCAATAAAGAGCATACAACTTAGCAGTAAACACATCTGAGGCATTTTATGGAAGTTATAAATGTTTTTAAGGTTTATTGCTATCTTTTGTCTGTCTTACCTGCTTCCTCCAATTGTAAGCTTCCTAAAGACAGGAACTATGCCTTAGAATCCTCCACCTTCTGTAACCTTTGTCCTGTGTATTTTCAATAAGTGATTATAAAAATGAAGAGATGATTAAGGACATAAAAAAGTTTGGAAACAAAAAGGAGTAAAATAAACAAAAGCATAAAGATTATGGAAGGGTAAGATGGTGAATGAAAGGTATCCACAACAGCTTTCAAATGTTGCCAGTACCAGATTGTTCTCCCTGCTTCTTAGCACCCTGGAATGCTTTCCATTAATTGTGAATGCACTTTGTATGGAGTCTTTGCTATTTTCCATGTGGATAATGAGTAGAAACCCTCCCTTCAGATGGCAGAGACTTGAGAGCGGAGGGTCTATGGGGCATAAACTAAAAGTTACAGTAAAAATCAAATGAATGAAAAGATATGTCTTATCATTGGATGGCCTTTAATATGTGCTTTTATGCTCTTCAGAATTGCAAACTAATACTGTTCACTTATTCTGGTGTTCAAATAAAAATAAAAATATTTTCAACTTTGGATTCCCTGTTTTCACTTATCAGGGAAGAGAGGAAGGATCCTCTCTCAGCATTGGCAAGAGAATATGGAGGATCAAAGAGGAATGCCCTGCTGAAGTGGTGTCAGAAGAAAACGGAAGGCTATCAGGTAAACATATGGTTCTTTTGTCCCACATGAGGAATTGGCAGACCAAGTGCCAGAGTGTCACAGCTCTCTTCATATCTCACATTAGAAATGGTGAGTCTTATACTGAATTTTAGGAACAAATTCTCAAAATCCAACTTGAACTTGGGTGAGTGTCACGTGGATAAAATAAGTTTGTTACCTTTCCAGAGTAGCCGGTCTTTCCAGTACTTTTAGTTAGCTATTATAACATTTTCTTATTTAAGTTCAGGTTACATGCTTTTGTTGAGCAATCCTCCAGACGGAGTGAATATATATATATTCTACTTAAAATTAGTTTAGTTATTATGTTTATATCTTTTAGCTAAGTTGTTTTTATAGCGTTTTTCCATTCCCACTGTTCTTTGTGCCCTCATCATTTTACATCTGGACTATTTTAATACCCTGCCATTTCCTCCCCTGTCTGTTCTCTCCTTCTTTCAATATTTTATTCAGGTTTTATTTTAAGTGATGTTAAATATTACTTTGGAAAACAGGCTCTAATTCCACACAAAATGGAAACTTCTAAAATGTAGCCATTACACTGCAAAAAAATACAGGTTAGATTCCCAGTGTCCTCACATATGGTTATAGTTACTGAGACTTCTCCCAGCTTGCAGCTGGTATTCTTGATTGCCATTTCATACTTTGATACAAATGCACAGAAGTACAGCATGAGAAAAGAAGTAGAGTTTTATATTCTTGGTCTCATCACATCAGCCCACATCTCACCAAAATGGCATAAAGGAACTAGCTATAACATCCGCAGACAATTTTTGGGCAAGAGAGATAATGAAATAGTAGAGGAACAGATTAACAGGATTAACAGGATCTGCAGGTCCCTTTTGGACACATTTGTACATGACTTCCTCAGCTGATTTAGGATTAAAGAGCTAAGTGTATTGCAGTGAACATAAAGAAAAGCCATGATAGTTAATGAGGATTTGCTAAGAATCTACATGTCTCCAGCTTCCATTGACTGAAAAGGAAGTTAGTAGTGTTGATGAGGATATGGAGAAATGGGTAGCCTTATGCATTGTTGGGGGGAATGTAAAATGGTATCTGCTATGGAAAATAGTATGTTAGTTCATCAAAAAATTAAACAGAATTACCTTGTGATCTGGCAATTCCACTTATGGGTATATACCCAAAAGAACTGAAAGCACGGACTTGAGATCTTTCAAATACATCCATGTTTATAGCAGCATAATTCACAATAGCCAAAACATAGAAACAATCCAAGTGTCTATTGACAGAACAAAATATGATAAATACATATAATGGAATATCATTCTTCCTTAAAAAGGAAGGGAATTTTGACACGTGCTCTTATAACATGGATGAACCTTGAAGATATTGTGCTAAATGAAACAGCCATATACAGAAGGACAAATACCATGTGATTCCACTTATATGAAGTACCTAGAGTGGTAATATTCATAGAGACAGAAAGTAGAATGAAGGTTGCCTAGGGCTCAGGGAAGGAGAGAAAGGGCAGTTAATGTTTAACGGGTGCAACGTTTTAGTTTTACAAGATGAAAAAAGTTGTGGAAAATGGATGGTGGTGATGGTATATGTGAATGTACCTAATTAGTGCCACCGAGCTATGTACATGTAAAGATGGTTAAAATGGTAAATTTTATGTATGTTTTAACCACAATAAAAAAATTACTTTGCCAAAGGAAAAAAAAAATGAGCAGATGATTTGAGATAGAACTAGATAGAAAATCAGCAAGGAAATAGAAGACTTGAGCAGCACTCTGTATACCAACTTAGCCTAAAAGGCATTTATAGAGCACTCCAGCTAGTAACAGCAGAATACTCCTTCTTCTCAGGTGCACATGGAACATTCTAGGATAGGCTATATGTTAGGTCATAAAACTAGTGTCAATAAATTTAGAAGGTTGAAATCATGAAAATTTTTTTCAATCTTTTTCGATCAAAATGAAATATGAATAGAAATTAATGACAGAAGGAAAATTGGAAAAGCAACAAATATGTGGAAATTAATCCACATACTTCTAAATAACCAGTGGGACAGAGATTAAATCACAAGAGAAAGTACTTTGAGAAAAACAAAAATGAAAACACAACATACCAATTTTTTTCTTTTCTTTTTTTAGCTTTTGCTTTTTATTTACTTAAATTTCTATTTATTACAACGCTTAAAAAATAATTTTCTATATGCTTTTGCTTTCGGCCAGCAACATAAAATTAAATTTTATTGAGATATATACCACATAAAATTAAATTTATCCATTTAAAATGTATATTTCAGTGATTTTTTTAGTGTATTCACAGAGTAGTGCAAGCCATCACCATAATCAATTTTAGAATATTTTCACCATTCCAAAAAGAAATCCTATACCCATTAGCAATCACTCCCCATTTGTCCTAGGCAGCCACTAATCTACTTTGTGTCTCTCAGTTTGCTTATTCTTGACATTTCATATAAATGGAATTACATAATATGTGGT
Source organism: Cynocephalus volans (assembly GCF_027409185.1). Taxonomy (NCBI): domain Eukaryota; kingdom Metazoa; phylum Chordata; class Mammalia; order Dermoptera; family Cynocephalidae; genus Cynocephalus; species Cynocephalus volans. Next base: position 207,594,837 of record NC_084461.1, read on the forward strand.
ACTTTGTGACTGACTGGCATCATGTTTTTTTTAAGGTTCATCCATGTTGTACCCAGTATCAGTACTTTCCTCTTTATGGCTAAATAATATTCCTTTGTATGTATATACCACATTTTGTTTGTTCATTCTTCTGTTGGTAGACATTTGGGTTGTTTCCGCCTTTTTTGGCTATTACATATATTGCTGCTGTGAACATTTGTGTACGAGTTTTTTATGTGGACATATGTAAATTTCTCATCCTCTTGTCCATCTTCTAGCCTGCTGCAAAATGTTTTTGAAATCATGATCTTGTTATTTTTCTATAAGCTGCTTCATTTGTTCCGCCCTTGCCATTTGGTTAAAGTTCAAGATTTTTGGCATGAAGAGCAATACCCATTATGATTGATCTGACCCCTATGTAGTGTTGCTCCTTATTCTTGTAAATCCCATTCTTACCTTGGCACCAGATGCCCCTGTCTTCTCACTCTACCCCTTCCATCTGGGGAGTGTCTTTTCTTTGGCTTAGAAGTCACTGTCTGTGCAGAATTGCTTTTGCTCCCACTCCAGCCCTCCAAAGATCCCATTCCTCATATATTGTCCTCCCCTGCCTCCTGTGGAGCCCATGGAACCCATGGAGTCAAGTTCTTCCTTGACTTGAACTCATTCCAGGATAGTGTTTTCTGTATTGCAGGGCATATTCTTTGGGGGTCTTTGTGTGTATGATCCACATTTCCTGTGTGGTCGAAAATCTCACAGGATATATCACAAGAGTATTGAAGTTGTCGGTTTGCATGTCTTCCTTTATAGATTTTGAACTCCTTAGAGGAGCTCAAATAGATTTTGTCTCCCAGCATCTAGCACGAGGCTTGGCACGACAGAGATGAGTAACTGTCTGAACCTGTGTACTGAATGTAATGGGATACTTTTTAAGTTCATTTTTAGAACAATAGTTCTCAAACTTGTATGTAAAAACCTGGAATATTGTCGGAAAAGTACAGACTCCTAAGAACTATCCCTAAAGATTTGTAATTTGGGAGGTATAAAGTGAGACCCTGGAATCTGCATTTTTACAAGCACCCCAGCTGCAGTTGATCCATAGTCCATGCTGTGACAGTCACACATGCAGTAGTGATTAAGACCTTGGACTTCAGTGTCAGGTAAGGTTTGAATGTCAGCTCTGTTCCTTACTGTGTGTCTGTGGGCAAATTATTCTCTTTGAGCCTCAGTTTCCTTCTTTGTAAAATGGAACAGTTACTGAGGAAGTCAAGCACAGTTCCTATCATATACTGTGTGTTTAATAGTTTTTCTTTTTTTAGTGCTCAATAAACATTTTTTTAAAGATAATTTATTAAGTATATACATGGGTACAAAGTTAACTTTCAATAGTTGTGTACAATGTTTGATTGTCAGTCAGATCAGGATAGTTAGCTTATTCATCACTACAATACGTAATCCATCTTTGTGTCCCTTAACCAATTTCTTGTTGACCCCCCCCCCCGGTTTAATAGATTTTTAATTACTGTTTTCTCCCACATTATTAGGTGTCTTCTTGTAACATAAGCTTTAGATTTTCTTAAACTACTATTTAAATTGAGTAATTTTAGATAATATAAAGTACCTCCCACTTGGTTGTCGAACTTTGCCATGTATCATATTGATTAAATGGAGATAATTCAGGCATTAAATCAGTGGCTTAACTAATGTCTCTCGGTTCCTTCTAATTTAAATTCTCTGATTCTGTGGTAAAAGTTTTTTCCATTACTTGGTGCTTACGATGCATGAGGAAATATGCTGCATAACGGGATGGTTAACCATATGTAAAGAAAAACCTTTTTGTACACTGGAGGATCTTTGTTACAAACCCAAATCCACTCTTTCTTACTTCCTTTGGATACTTCTGTAATGATATATATGTATGGCTTTTGGTGATGTGTGTGTGTGTGTGTAGCTTTGTTTCTTGTGAGACAGATATCTGTTCTTGCTCTTTGAAAATAGACAGGATGCTGGTTCTTTTACTTCAGTGTCTGTAAGTTAAAATTGGACAGTCTGAAATGCATAATCTTTTTAAATGGAAAGACGGTAAATATGGATAAGCATACCCATCCTTTGGTGCCAGCAGTTTTGGTTCAGTCCTTTGGTCTCTGTCTACTCATAGTCTGCAGGAAAGGACAGGTTGTGACACTTGACTAGCTGAGTAGAGCAAGAGCAGTTACGTGACACTTAGCACATACTACCCTCACAGGCCCCAAATGTATCATTAATGCTTGGACCATGCATGCTTTATGTCGAAGAAGCTGTCTAATCAACGGAGATAGATTTTCTAAAACCCATATCATCTTTCGTTAACTCTCTTAAGAGTCATCCTAAAATTACTGTGCTGATCACTGTAATTTCATTAGCTATCCATTACAAAACAAAGCCCTTGTGAGTTTACCTTTTATCTAACAAATACATTTTTCTCTTTTAAATTGTGCCCTGCCATTTATTATTCACTTAAGTTTTAGAATACTAGAATATTACTGTTGAAAGGGCCTTGATGTTCTGACTTATTGTCAGGTTTATAGATGTGAGACTGAAACCCCCACAAGGATAGATAGCTGTCTCATGGCTACATTTGCTAGTCCATGGCTTTACATGAACAACTTTCAGAACTTTAAGGGTTGTCTTCCTTTCTTTTTTTAAAATTAATATTTTAGTTTGTACACAATTATGTTTTTAAATTTGATTTAAATATGGAATTAACTCTAATTATTCTTATTAAGTACTTACAATGAGAAGTGATAATCCACTGCCCTATTCCCTTTACCTCTGAAATTTCTGCTTTCCAGAGGCAATCACTTCATTCATTTAGCTTTTTCTTTAAGGATTGATGGTACGAGATTGATACCACAAGGGTAATTAACCAGGTAGAAGAGAAAACAATTTATACTTTCAATAAACTTTTCTTTGGTTTTAAATTTTATATTTAAGACCTTTTGTTGTATCATTGTTTTTCTGTTCTGGAAAAACATAACTGAATGCAATCAAGAAGCCTCTAAAGGCTAATTTGGGAGAGCTTCATTTTGGATGAAAAAGCTCATTGTTTTCTGATAAGATGCCAGAGCTGGAAATGGATTGTTTAAATCTGAAGGATAATGAAATCACTTAATCTAGTACAAAATAGTTTTAATGAATGAACAAAAGATTTTAGTACAGGCTGAGGTAATTTAATCTCAGATAAGCATTGTTATGTTAAGGGGTGTGCTCCATTAATGTGTGGGCCAAAGAAGAAAAGATTGGATATTTTTTAGTGAAGATTAGTGGAATTAGAAGAATTGATGGACTTAGATAGATTAGAAGCGATCTTTTATGTGCAGTGCTTTACTTGTGTTCTAGAGTTTTTTGTTCTAATGTAAAAGTTAATTTATCAAATACATTGTTAGGTCTGTGCTAGGTGTTGAACTAGAAATCAGGAAATAAAAGTTATTTCTATTCTCAGGAAGCTTATGGACTCTTCAGTAAAATACACATAAGTAATTAAAACTCAGATGGACTTCTGTTTATGGTTATGATAGAATATCAGACCGAACCTCTGCTGAGACTACTGTAAAAGATATTTAAAATACAAAAAATAAGTATCAGCAAAAGCACTAGGAACTAACTAAGGTAATCGGGACAAATTTGGCAGGAGCAAGAAAACACATTGAGTTGAGCCCAGTATTTCCCCCTGCTTTTTTTCCCTGGGGCATTCGCAGATTCCTGGTATGGGATGGAGGCCAAGAAGAAAACAGTGGTCTGAAGCTTCTTTCATGATCACTTTGTAGGGAGCCAAAATTTGAATTCGGGACTACTTAAGATAGCCAAGGTTCGAGAGTCTAAGATCCCATTGGAAAGATAGCCTCTGAGTAGTGAACTGAACATTTGACTTAGCTTTTGCCATGGAGGTATTTTTCTAATCCTAAAGTGTGTAGGGCTAAAAGAGAAATTAAGCAGAAAGAGAAATTCAGTAGAAAGCTGTTGCTAAGAGGCTAAAAACTTAAGTATAGCTTTTGTTCTCAGCATTAAGGAGACAAAAATTAGATTTCAAGGCCAGCCGAAGAGGAATGACCCTGACAAACACTTCAGGCTTTCAGTTGAGACCTCAAAAGAACAATGCTGTACAAATTAAGTTTGACTGGAAATGATCAGCTTGAATTTCAGCTTCAAAACTTTCACTGATTGATCAAGGTAAGCAGCCCTTACTGTAGTTGCCTCTCAGAAGAAACTTTAAAACGTCTCTGGAGGGAGATGGCATCATCTAGCTCCTTACACTCTGATACATAGTGTCCTGCATTCCATCAAAAATACCAGGCATTTACCTTAGTTGGTTAGAGCTTGGTGCTGATAACACCAAGGTGCCCAGGGTTTGATCCCTATACCAGCCAGCTCCCTGTCCCCCTCAAAATACCAGGCATGCCATTAAACAGGATCAAATGACTGAAAATCAAGAGAAGCAATGAGTAACAGGAAAAGAACTTTAGGTGATCCAGATATTAGAACTCATAGATAGGCCTTTAAAATAACTGATAAATGTGTTCAAAAACATAGACAAAGCAATAATACATGTGTTTAACAGCACACTGGATGCAGGTATGAATTGGAGGATTGATTAGTAAAAAATACCCACAATGAAGCACTAAGAGGTGAAAGGATGAAAAATGCATAAGAGAGTATAATAGACATATGGGATGACAGAAGGTTTAACACGTGTAATTGGAGTACTAGAAGGAGAGAAGAAGGAGGGATAGGAGTATCATAGTAAAAATGCTAAAAGACAATGAGATTTAAAAATTGTTAGAAAAGATTTTAGTTTGGAGGAATAATGTTAATAAGACGGGCAGCTGATTTCTCAATAGATCAAGAAAAATAGAATTTGTCACTAGCAGGCCCATTCTGAAAGAAAAGTTAAAAGAGGAAATTCTTCTAGCAGAAAAAAAATAATCCCATAGGACAAACAAAATTTCAGGAAACAATAAAAGAAGTAAATATGTAGGTAAATATAAATGAATATTGACTGCTGTATAATAAAAATACCTTGTTTAAAGATATATGTAGGTTTAAAATATAAGACAAAATGACTCAAAAGTTTGGGGGAGGGAACAGTAAATGTAATAAAGGTGTTGTAAGGTCCTTGCATTGTCCAGAAAATTATGAAGTTATTAATTTAGACACTAATAAGGGTTACACACTGTAAATCTCTAGGGTTGCACTCTCTGATACAGTAGCTATTGGCTGCATGTGGTTATTGAGCACTTAAAATGTGGCTAGTCTGAATTGAGATGCGCTGTGATTGTAAAATACATACTGAAATTTGAAGACTAAGTATGGAAGAAAAGAGTGTAAAATGTCTCATTTTGAAAATGCTGATTATAGGGCTGGCCAGTTAGTCAGTTAGAGCATGGTGCTATAACACCAAGGTCAAGGGTTTGGATCCCAATACCAGCTAGCTGCCCAGAAAAAAAAAGATTACATGTTGAAATGATCATATTCTTAATATATTAGGTTAAATAAAATATGTGAATATTATGTATCTTTTTACTTTTTTAATGTGGCTGCTGGAATATTTAAAATTATATATTGGTAGCAACTAAAGCAATAATAAAAGAATAGAAAATTAAGAGGCTAATGGGGGTAAACACAATATTAATAAATTATTAATCCAAAAGAAGGCAGGAAAGGAGAGAAAAGGAACAAGAATTAAGGGCACACTAATAGATTTAAAGCCAAAATATTAAATTTGCAGTATAGGTAACTGTGCTTGAATATTCTAGTTAAAAAATAAGGATTATCAGATTAAAAACAACAGACCCAACCATGTTTTACATAAGAGACCCACTTTAAATGGAAAGACTGAAAAAAAGAGTGAAAAAAGATACGCTGTGCAAGCACTAACCAAAAGAATACTGGGAGAGCTATGCTAATTTCAGACAAAGTATACTTCACAGAAAGAAATATTACTAGAGATAAAGAGGAATATTTTCTGATGGTAGAATCCTTAATCACATCTGCAAAGTCACTTTGCCATGTAAGAAACATATTCATAGATTCCAGAGGTTAAGACATTGTCATCTTTGTGGACCTGCCACAGATACTTTATAAAGTTACTACTGTCTGTGAGAGTTGAGTTTCCAGGGTTTAGTTGTGTTTTTTTAAAAAACAACTTTATTGAGATAAAAGTCACATACCATACAGTTCACCAAGTTAAATTACAGAGTTTTGTAACCATCACCACCATTACTTTTAGAATATTTTTGCTACCTCACCAAGAAACCCTATACCCATAGCAGTCATTCCCAGTTTTCCCTCAACACTCTCCAGTTCTAGGAAACCACTAATAGATTTGCTTATCCAGACATTCATGTAAATAGAATCATCTGTGGTCTTTTGTGACTGGCTTCTTTCATGTAGCATGTTTTGAGGTTCTTATGTGTAGCATGTGTCAGTACTTCACTCCTTTTTATGGCTAACTAATATTTCATTGTATGGATATATACCACATTTTGCTCATCAGTTGATGGACATTTGGACTGTTTCCACTTTTGGCTATTAAGAATAATGCTACTGTGAACATTCGTGTACAAGCTGTTGTTTGGATATGTTTTCATCTCTCTTGGATATATACCTAAAAGTGGAATTGCTGGGTAATATGGTAACTATGTTTAGCTCTTTGAGGAACTGCCAAACTGTTTTCCAAAACAGCTGTACCAATTTATTCCCACCAGCAATGCACAAGGGTTCCAATTTCTCCATACTTCACCAGCACTACTATCTGTCTTTGATTTTAGTTATCCTCGTGGGTGTGAAGTGGTACCTCACGCATTTTGATTTGCATTTCTCTGTTGACTAATGATGTGTAACATCTTTTCATGTACTTATTTGTATATCTTCTTTGGAGAAATGTCCATTTAGATCATTTGACTATTTTAAATTGGGTTGTCGTTTCATTATTGAGTTGCAAGAGTTCTTTACAAGTTCTAGATACCAGTTACTTATCAAATAAATGATTTGCAAATACTTTTTCCCATTCTAGATTTTCTTTTTACTTTGATGGTATCCTTTGAAGCACATTTAGATCTAGGATCTATTTTGAGTTCTTTTGGTACATAGTGTAAGGGAAAGGTGCAACTTCATTTTTTTGCATGTGGCTATCCAGTTGTTCGAGCACTATTTGTTGAAAAATCTATTCCTTCCCCTTAAATTGTCTTGGCACTTTTGTCAAAAATTAATTGACCATAAATGTGAAGATTTATTTCTGATTATCAATTCTCTAAGGTTTAGTTTTTATTGATACTTAATATAAAGTCTCTTTAGTATTCAAGAGCCAGTATTCTGTTTGGTAGAGAAAGATTTCTTTAAATTTTCTGAAAAGGTTTCTGTAATGCATTAATGAACAGACATATATATTTATCATTTACATGCGTAAAATGCATCTTTAAAATTTTATTCATTAGAATAGTGGCTTATTCTTCATATTGGGATATGAACCCCTGGAGAATTTTATTAGCATGATGCTTCCAGGAATTTCATGAATACCAGGCTAAGAACTTCTGCTTTAGTAGAAATTGTATTTGTGATTTGTTCTTTCAATAGACATTTATTGAGTGCTTGCTATGTGTTAGGCATTGTTCTAGGTAATGGAAATAGAACAATAAATAAATCTATCAATCCCTCTCATCAAGAAGCTTTCTCTCTGGTTCTATTAATTATATACATTATTGTTAAACTCAACATTTTCCAAATACTCTGTGAACTAGCTCTGAGGACAAACACAAATTTCTCTATTAATGTTTATTGATTGATCAAGTCTATATACTTATTTGTTTTTATTAGGAGTAAGTTGTTTTTGTCTTTAATAAAACCATATAGAGAAAAAGCTCAATTTATTTTTTATACAGCATTTTTTTGAAGACCCTGAAGGAAAGATTGAATTGCCACCATCATAGATTTATTTATCTTCTCAAAGAACCAAGTTTTGGTTGTTGCTGTTTTTTTTCTCCTGTTGATTTTGTTTTCTCTTTCGTCGACCCTTGCTCTGGTCTTTATTATTTTCTTTATTCTGCTTACTGTGGATTTCATTCACACTTCTTCTTTAGCTTCTTAAGGAGAAAGTTGTTGTCTTGATTTGAAGCTTTTCTTCTTTTCTAGTATGTTAAAACTGTTTTATTAGTATCTCACAAATTTTGATATGTTGTGTTTTCATTTTCATTCAAAATACTCTCTAATTTCCCCTTGGATTTCTTTTTTGACCCATGTCGTATGTAGAAGTATGGTATTTATCCAGATATTTGAGGGTTTTCCAGAGATCTTTCTGTTACTGATTTCTAACTTAATTCCATTGTGCTCTGAGACATCCTTTCTGTGACTTTCGAATCCTTTTAAATTTATTGAGAGTCATTTTGGGACCCAGAATATGGTCTTGGTAATGTTCCGTGTACAGTGTGAAAGAATGCTGTTCTGCTGCTGTTTGAGAAATGTTCTGTAAATGTCTGTTAGATCCCATTGGTTGAGAGTATTGACTATATCTTCCTATGTTTGTTTTTGTCTACTTACTCAGTTATTGAGAGAGGGATATTAAAATTTCTTGAATATAATTGTGGATTTCTCTAGTTGTCCTTACAGTTCTGAGTTTATGCTTTCTATATTTTGCTTTGTTTCTTTTGTTATTAGGTCCATAAATCTTTAGGATTATGTACTCTTGAGAAATTACTTCTGTCTCTATGTAATGACATTCTCTATCCCTGATAATCTTTCTCTGAAATCTACTTTGATAATATTATAACCACTTTTGCTTTCTTTTGATTGCATTTAACATAGTGTATGTTTTTCTAGTGCATTTCTTGTAGGTGGCATATAGTTGAGTATTACTTTTTTTTTGATGGGGACTGAGGGGGGTGGGGGTGGGTGACAGCTGGCTGGTACAGGGATTGAACTCTGGACCTTGTTGTTATCAGCACCACTCTCTAACCAACTAAGCCAACCAGCCAGCTCATTGCGCAGTTTTATATATGTTTTTTAGGGAAAGGATTTGTCAGCCTCTTTACAGCCAGGAGTTTCCCTAGCATGCTTCATTTTTCTATTCTTTTTTTACTTTCCCTGTCCTCTTTCACTAAACAAAAACAAAGCATCAGTTATCCTTTAGTCTTCCTGAATTGAGTGTTCCCCTGTTTTGAAGAGACAGTAGAGTAAGAACTAGTAGACAAATATAAATAGCTCAGTCCTTCACCGCTTCCTATGTAATAATAGACTGTCTGTAGACAAATAGTAGAAAAGGAAGTTCTCTTCATAAATTACGCGAAGTGTTTAGCATGATATTTGCTACCTGCATAACCCAGACATGAGATTGGCACTTGGTGTTAGCCACACTCCCTTAGGCCACTATTCATTCCCAACATTTCAGCTTCTGGGTTCTATGTCTAAAGGTAATTTTCCTAACCTGAAGAGATGGGCACCAAAAGCTCAGGTTTCTCCTCATTCTTTCTGGTAAAAGAGAATAGAGAAGCTTCCTCTACACACTTGATCCCTTTTCCTCTTAACGTGTCCAGTGTTGAAGGGGGAATGTTATTCCTGCTGATACCCTCTCCCCACTTTCTTTTTTTTTTTTTTTTTTTTCCGTGACCGGCGCTCAGCCAGGGAGTGCACCGCTCATCCTTATATAGGATCTGAACCCGCGGCAGCGGGAGCGTCGCCGCGCTGCTAGCGCAGCACGCTACCGAGTGCGCCACGGGCTCAGCCCTCCCCACTTTCTTATCGAGGACATTAGTCTCTCTGGAAAATGTTACAAAATGGCCCTCTTCCCTCAATTCCTCCTCCTTTTTCTCCCCTTTTCACCTTCCTAGCATCTTCTCTTTATGATTAGAGTTAGGACTTGTATGGTGGAGGATGGAATGAGGAAGGTTAGGGAAAGCTGGGAGTTCTGCCATTAGACAGAATGTAGTTAAAATAATGCATTAGGAATTTCTGATAGTCAAAGCAAAGCTTAGTTGGTTTAATTTCCTCTTCTATAACTGGAATCATAAGTCACAGGAATGACTGCCCAGAGTTAAAAAATAAAAAAGGTGCAGGCCGTAGATAAGGGTTTTGATCTGAATCAAATCTAGGCCGAAAGTCTAAATGTTTTCATTTTACATTGTCACTTTGTGTGGAAACTAAGTATACAGAAAGATCTTATTGTTTGTAAATATCACTGTGTTCCAGGGGTTAAAAATACTTGAACAAAGGAGAAAAAGAATGGCCGGTTTTGTAGTCCCACCCGTTATTTATGTGGATTATATATACTCTTAAGTTCTCCACAGTGAAGCCATAAAAATTTCTAGAGTCTAATCATTTTCCGTCCTGATGACAAGGTGTCTTTGTCCAGTAAACACACAGAGGTCAGGCAAGAACTTTACATTTCTACAGGGAGCCACCAAGGAATAGAAAGAGTTCGCATCCCAGGGCTCTCTTCTCCGGCCTTTGTTCTTTAAAATTGCACAGAGTGAAAGCTAGGTGATGGCTTCTCAGTCACAGTGGAGTGAAAGAACTATTTCCTGTTTTCAGGGGATTCCTTGTAATGCCAAAAATAGTAGCTGGGAAACAAAGTTTTCCCAGAATCACAATGTACTTAACTGCATTCTGTTTAAACATGATTTTGACAGCAGCTGTTAACATCTATTTCCAAAAATGTCAGGGCTAAAATTTTTAAAATTAATTGCTTAGTGCCATTGCCATAAACTAGTTTGATTGGCGTTTTTATTGTGTGGTAGATGAGAAGACCACTCAGTCAAGTTCCCCCCCCCCCCCCCCCCCCCCCCCCCCCCCGCAGCTGACACAAATTAGATTTTCCTACTCAGGTAAAGGAGTGGAGGAATTCCACATGGTAATTAGTTCTTATATGTGTATTTTTACTTTCCTCATGGTGAGCATCTTTCAGAGCTACATTCAAAGCCCATAAATTTGGAAAGTAACTCAGTAATGGTGCCCTTCTAGCTGCTTGGTGGAGGCATGGTCTATAAACAGCAATAGCAGTTGCTTGGATGTACCTGTTTTGACTTCATTAACAGTATGGGCTCGTAGAAGTGGTGGAGGAGGGAGGGATCTGAGGAGTTTGAGTGGAGCTATGGAGGCTTGTTTTTCTTCTTAGCTCAAGGTTCTGTTCCTTTTCCTTGCATTCTTTCTCTACTTAACTCCCACGAATGATGTAGAGAAAACCTGCTGAATGTAGTATAAAATGGTTTGATTGCCAGTGCTCTTGGTTAGATTTTAAAAAGTTGTCTCAGGATGCATTTCCTTAGATATGATGTAAAGTACTTCATCTGAATCAGCTCCCAAAATTCTATTCTCAGAAATTGAGGAAGTCAGACTTGGGACAGCCCCTAGAATCATGATGGCTGGGGCTTTTGTTTCCCAGCTGAGGGAGCTGCAGATCAGAGAGGTGACATGCTTGCCTGAGACCATATAATTGGGTTTCCAAGGTCCCAGCCCCAGGCTGTATCTTCTGAGCTATCCCGCCTCCCCAGCAATGTCCTAGACTCTTCAGTGAGTTTCCAGTAAGAAGGTGTATTAGTCCGTTTTTATTGCTTATAACAAAATACCCGGAACTGGGTGATTTATAAAGAAAAACAACATTTATTGCTTACAGTTTCTGAGGCTGGGAAGTCCAAAGTCCATCTGGTGGTGGCAAAAGTGACCCAGGGGGTTCACATTGCAAGATGGTAGAAGCAAAGAGAGCGAAAGAGAGAGCTAGCTGCTCATTCACTCTCTTTTTAAAGTCCTCAGAACCATGCCCCTGAGCACCATTTTTAATCCATTCCCTAAGGCGTGATCCTACAATCCAATCACCTCTTCAAGGCTCCACCTTTCAATTACCATAATAGGATTTCCCACCCTCTTAACAGTCACAGTGGGGAGCAAGTTTCTAATACATAAAACTTGGGGACACAATTCAAGCTTCAGTGAGTTTTGGGGGACATCATTCAATCCACTACAGAAGGTATTTTTTATTATGAGTAATACTGAGAAATAGAAGGTAAGTAACATTTTCAAGAGCTCTTTATTATTTTGCTAAAAGCAGAATGGAGGGTTAGGGCAATTGTCGGAATCCTGCCAGTATAGCCAATTGTATTGCTATGTGACAACACCAGTTGTATGGCTAGGCAATTCATAACTAAAGCCAAAATATTTCATTATTTTAGTTACACTAAGTTTTCCAGTTGTATTGCGAAGGCTAGGGCTCACAGACCCTTTAAACCCGTTGTACAGACTGGGTCACAGACCCCTCACAGGCCAGGCTGGGTCACCAGACTCCTCACATGCCTGGCTGGATCACCAGACCCCTCATACACAGGTCCGTGCTAGGTAATTGGGAAATATCCTGGGAGCCATTGGCAAATGACACGAATTTAGTCATCAGTCCTCAGCTTCCTCAGCAGCAGTGGCAGCTTACAGCAGATCCAGCAGCAGCAGCGGTGGCAGTCTCCCCGTAGCCCCCCAGGGGCATCCTGGGGATGGAGGGCACCATGGATCAGAGCCATTCATCCTTTATACGTAAGTCTGATAACCCAGGACACCTGGGTGCACATACACAATTACATTAGACAACCAAGGAACACCTGGGCACACGTGCATATTTACATCAAATGCTTGGCAAGACTCTGAACCCCCTCAGGACCCTGACCATTTATATTTCATTTTCCCTACACAGAATCATTAAATTGTCTGCATCTTAAATAATTTTTATATATTATCTCAAATAGCATGCATAGTCCTTTACCTCCTCACATCATGAGAAATCTTTTTTTCTTGTGCTTTGTCCACATTGTATAGGATGTCAGCGTAACAATGTGGCCTCTACAGAGTCGAACAATGTGGCTTCTGCAGAATCAAAGTTTGACAGGTTGATTTCATTATATGCATGATTGCTCTGGATTTTCACAAATGAGTTTAGCCTGAGATTATTCCAGCAATTTGTGGTGACCTCTTCATTTGTAGAAGCAGTTTATATGTAAAGGTGCCCTATTGCTGCCCCATGTTAAATAATTATAGAAAGGGTAATTAGCCATTAGACACTATAGGGAGAGGGAAAGATAAACTAGTTTCCTTTCTGAACGGGCTCTTCAGATCCCAGAGAAAGGAGGCTGGTTTGGTTATCTACAAACACTATCCAGAACTTAATGGCTTAAAAGAATGACAACATCTATTTAGCTCATGAATCTATAATTTGGGTGGGACTTAATGGGAATATCTCATCTCTACTCAGTTTCATTTGAGGTGACTCATTGCCACCGAAGGGCTGGAATCATCTGACGGCTCCATCCCTCACAAGTCTGCTGGTTGATGGTGGCTGTTGGCTGAGACTTTCACTGGGGCTATGACGGGAACACCTACCCATAGCCTCTCTTACATGTGGCCTGGGCTTCCTCACAATGTGGTAGCTGCATTCCGAGGGCAAGTGTCCTGAGAGAGAGACAGGCAGAAGCCACCTCACTTTTTATGACCTAGTCTTGGAAGTCAGGAGTCATCTGTTTTGTCACATTGTCTTTGTCAGAATTTATAGCTGCCCAGTTACAAGAAGGGAAAATGGGCTCCACCTCTTGATGGGGTGTAGCAGAGTTCTGTAGAAGGTGTGAGGCAGGAAATATTGCTGTGGCCATTTTTGGAAAACCTAATCTGCCACAGAGTCTGTTATCTCTTATTTAAGTAATTAGAGAAGCTAATAACATCGCAGTGATCCAGCAGAACCCTGTACTCATAATGCTTTTTTAAAAAAAAAAACATTGCCTCACAAATGAGAGGGAATCTGGATAGATTAGGCAATATGAGGGTGAGAATAATTGACAAAGTCTGGCAAAGAATTTTATATTATGAGGGTACTTAAAAAAGTTCATGGAAAGATTTGTATTATCTCTTAATTCTGTTTTTTCACAAACTTTGAAGTACCTTATATGTAAGCTGGATGTGTTTGCATCTGCTGACTTTGTAGTGGATCACCTAAGATTTAGTTTGCGTCCTAGAACACACAAAGATGATGACCCTGTGCCTTTTAGCACCCCCCAGGATGTCTACCAGCAGATGTCACCTTTTCATAGAGTCTCTTGGACTGTATCTAGACTGTATCCAGTTCTGGCATGGTTTAAACCTGTACTACGTTCAATTACAAAATCCTGAAACACAGGGAATACGTAAAAAGCTTGAAAACTGAGAGAGCCTACGTGGTATCTAAATGTGTTTGTGGCCCTGGGATTTTTTTTTTATAGATGTATTGAGGTATAATTGACATATAATAAACTGCATATACTTAAAGTTTACAATTTGATAATTTTTGGCGTGTATGCCCCTATGAAACTATAACTATATATAATGAACATATCACTACCACCAAAGTTTCCATGTGCCCCATTGTATTCCCTTTGTCCTGCTCTCTTGCCACCAACATCCTTTATCCCCAGGCAATCACTGATCTGCTATAACTGTATATTATTTGTATTTTTTATAATTTTATATAAATGGGATCATAGTGTGTACAGTTGGGGGAGAGGTTTTCCGGCTTCTTTTACTTAGCATAATTATTTTGAGATTCATTTATGTTGTGTATATTAATAGTTCCTTTTTTTTCTCCTGAGTAGTAGTCCATTTTATGGATATACCACAATTTGTTTATTCATTCAGCTGTTGATAGACATTTTTCTTTCTCCTTATTGTTTATTGTAAGTAAAACTCCTGTGAACATTCGTGTGCAGGTGTTTATATGTTGTCTTACTCAATTTGGGCTGTAGTACCATAGACTAGGTGGCTTATAAACAACAGAAACTTACTTTTCACAGTTCTGGAGGCTGGAGGTCTGAGATCAAGGTGCCAGTATGGTCGAGTTCTTGTGAGGGCTGTCTTCTGGATTGTAGACAGCTGTTTTGTGTCCTCACATGGTAGAAAAAAGAATGAGAGCTATCTAGGGTCCCTTTTATTATAAGAGCACTAATCTCATTCATGGGGGCTCCATCCTTATGAACTAATTACCTCCCAAGGGTTCTACTTCCTAATATCACTTTGGGAGTTAGGATTTCAACATGAATTTTGGGAGAACAGGAACATTCAGTCCATTGCATAAAAACATCTAGACCATTGAATATAAAAGTGGAATGTCTGAATCATGTATAAGGTATAGGTTTAACATTTTAAGAAGCTGCCAAACTGTCTTCCCAAGTGGCTATCCCATTTTAGTTTCCCAGTAGTAGTGTGTAAGTTCTAGCTCCTTCACGTTCTCGCCAAGACTGTCTGGTCAGCCGCTAGCCATTCAAAAGGTGTTTATCTCATCATGGTTTTAATTTTGCAATTGCCTAATAATTAATAGTATTGAGGATCTCTCCATGTACTTATTTGCCACCATATATCTCTTTAGTGAAGTGTCTGTTCAGATCTTTTGCCCGTTTTCTTACATTGTTTCTTAATGAGTTTTGAGATTTTTAAAAATATTCTAGATTCAAGTCCTTTATGAAATATATGATTTGCAGATATTTTCTACCAGTCTGTGACTTGCTTTTTTACCCTCTTAACATGTCTTTCAAAGTGCGGAAGTTTGCGTGGGGTGGGGCACAGGGGGGTGGGGGACGGCGGTGGTGGCAACTCTGGACACGAGCCCCTCCTATGGATTGCCCCAGCTGTGGCAGGTATCGCGGACGCGCCCCGGGGAGCCCGGCAGACGCTGGCGCACCCCGCTGCCACCCGTGCCCGCGGGGGGAGCGGCGGGGGTCCCGTCCCACTTCTTCCCCGCCTGCCCCCTGTTCCCCTCAACGGCTGCGCAGGCAGCGGTCGGGGAGAATTTGGAAAAAAAAAAAGTGCGGAAGTTCTTACTATTAACAACATTCAGTGTATAAATTTATTTTTTCATTTATGGAACATGCTTGCCTTTGGTGTTGTGTGTAAGAAATGATTGACTAACCCAAGATCACAAACACTTTCTCCTGTGTTTTCCTTTGAACATTTCATAAATAGTTTTATACATTAGGATCTATGCTTTATTTTGAGTTCATATCTGTATGTGGTGTGAGATATGGATTGAGATGAACTTTTTGGCCTATGGACACTTATTTAAGTTGGGGAGGTTACATGTGGTAGAAAGAATGAAGGATTTAAGAGTGGCTTGAAGATAGCATGATCATACTGATATGTACAAGATGCCCCATTATACCAGAGAGGGACTGAGGGGAAAGGAAGAGGACATATCTTCTCCAAGGGAGGGGTGTTTCATCAGGGACTGTGAAGGCTGCTCCAGAAAGGAGAGAGGAAAAAGAGCAACAGGCTCATTAAGACTTTTTGAAGGATTGCAGAAGAATGGATTTTTGGATCCCTGTTGTTAATAATGCACCACACTTTTCATCTTGGTGTTTTTGAGAGAAAATTAATTGTAGAGAAAACAAAGGTTATGATCTTCTTGGGCTTAAGTTGCTAAGTAGGGCAGATTCTGCTCTTGGCCTTGATGTTGAGTAACAATGATCCCTCAGATTTGTCCTTCCTGTGGTGGGGAGGCTGTCTTGGTGGATACATCTTCCTAATGCTAACAGTTCTCGCCTTACAGGCATCTGAACTTGTGAAAGTTTTTATTTTTTTGCTTGAAATCAATCTTGAAATATATATTTAGCCCTTTGCACAGCCAGAGAGGTAATTAAATACAAGGAGGAATAGAGTGCAGTCTAGAGTGTGACCTTTGCCCTCAAGGAAATTCCAAAATTATTTATGAAACATAATATTATTTCCAGGCCTTTTAAAATTATGCCTTCTCCCAGACGTAACTTAACCTTTTTTATGACTCAGATTTGTCATTACAAACACTCATTTACTGTACTGTGTAGAAATCAAGTTTTGTGTGGCCCTTTTGCTTCTGCTGCCAGTGTATTCCTCCTTATGGTACAAAACCCTCTCTTGCTGCATCCCTATGTGTTTTATAAAGCAAATGGCAAGAAAAAACTGGTAATCAACTCGTATGTAACTTTAAACCAGAATAAGTAAGTAGGGGTCAGGAGTAACATGCTGTGCACAGAGCTGCCCTGGTGGAACACTGGCTCCCCTCTGGAGTCCTGGTGACAACTCTGCCGGTCACTTTCTTCCAGTGGCAGTATATTATTATATTCGGTCTGAAGTAAGATGTTTTATGGTTTCCCTTAATCATTTATTGTACTAAAGGAAAGGTAAGGAAACCATTGAGGTAGGGGCTCTGGAGAGAAGTACAAGAGGGTGGTGCCACAGGTGTGTTACCTTTTTTAGATGTTTTGCCATTTTTCCTCTGCCAAAATGGCATTTGTAGGTGTAGAAACTAATATGCTGACAGATTTTAAAAGAACACTTCAGTTCCTGCTGTAAGCAATATAATAAGTTCATTGTAAGGTGAACATGCTATATTGAGCATCTCTTTCCTGAGATCATTTCCTTCCCAAGCTATTGCAAGACCATGGGGCATTTCACGTCCAGGCTGCCTGTTCTTAGATGGCCTGGATGTCCTGGGTCAGTCTAAATGCATTACCTACAATTTCTGAAATGGGAAGTGCTGTACCAGGGAAGACCAGCCGTCCTTTCAGGCTCCCATTCCATCCTGGCACACATCAAGTGTTCTGAGGGGTGAGGCAGGTGGGCGATTTTCCCCTGAAGTGTGGGTACCAAGAGAATAATGAGGCATCCAAAGCCTGTATAGGGCATCAACATCCAATGCAGTGGTCTAAATCTTTTTGCTCTGTATTGAATTAATAGTACACTGTAGTCTCAGTGTGGTAGTTTATCCCTTTTTGCATAAATTATATTTTTCAAAAATTACGTATTTGAACAAGTCCAAATACACTCTGTATCTATCCTTTATGCTTCATAAAGTGGCATCATATTTTTGGGAGCCCTCATTTCTAGAAGTGAAGCATATTTTTTTCCTATTTCTTTTTTTTTAAGCCTGAGTCTATACTGAAGCTTTCTAATTCTCTGGACTTTGCTTCTGGGTTTTCTCTACTTTTCCTCAGAGTTTTCTTATGCCACCACGTTATTGAGCAAACCTTTGCTGAGCACCTTAAGAGTGTGCCAGGTTTTCTGTTCAGCACTTGGTTAAGATTAAGCCCACCCTTAAGGAGCCTAAGAAAGAGCAACACAGTCGTATAAGTGCAGATAATTGTAATACATACTGTGGCCAACCTGTGTTAGAGTTTCTGTGGCTGCTCACAGAGCCAGCAGATCTTCATTTCTGGCCAGATGGCAGGATCTCTTGAAGTCTGGGGGTGTTGACTAGAGAAGAGGGACTCGGGAACCTGTGTAGCTGTCTTCTGGTACTCAGAGGCCTCTCCTGGGGTAGGGGGAGCAGTCCTGTGTTTCACACTTGTTTTGTGTTAAGAAGGTGGAAGCCGCACTATCTCAGAGAGAGGAGCAGAGGGAGGCAGGAGAGAAGACAGGATATGTTGAGCTCCAGGCGGAGAAGCCATACCAAATACCTTACAAACTTTGTCTTGTTAAATCCTCATAACTGGTTATTTTTTCCATTTTATATACAAGGAAAGTGAGACTCATACAAATTAAAACTGTATACCCATAATCCCATAGATAGTATGAAGTGACACCAGCATTCAAAGCCTAGGTCCATGGGACTCTGAAAACCCGTGATACTTTTGCCACACCACTCTCCTCTTCAAATGATGATCTACAGAGAGGTAGCTTTCAAATCACTATAAAGAATTTTCTAATACTTAAAATGGAGGAACAGTCATCTTGAAGAGCTTCTTCCTGTAATCAAGTAAAGACTTCTTCCTGTAACCAGAAGGTCTAGCACAGACCGAAGAGCCTTTTCCCAGAGAAGGCATCTGAACAAAGTTTCCATGTGAGTCGTGTGGCTGGTAACGTAGGGCAGCCTCTTGTCCCGTCCAGATTTCACTCCATCTGTCTCTTTCAGAGCCTGAGTACAAAATTAATGACCTTTGTCCTGAGGATAAACTAAAGAAGACCTCAAAGGATGTTTTGGAATGCCTAATTTTCTTTCCCTCAAACACACCTGTTCTCTTAAAGAGATTGGGGAAGCTGTTGGAGGTTAGGACAAGGGCACGACTTCTGCATTCTCACCCTCTCTTCCTCCTCAGCCCCAGCCCTTACCCAGAGCACGTGCCAGGATGAATGTGGCTTGAGGATTACTGTGGGTGTCCTCTTTAGTCGAATTTGCATTTTAGTGAGTAATAACCCCTGCCAAAGCTAAACTAAATCTGTGGAAATATTAACTAGAAAAGACAGAACTAATTGCTAAGCTGCTAAAAAAACTGCTCAAGCATACCCAGTTTGTTCGTCAGCTGTGACCCAGCCATTGGCTGTCACTAACACCCATCTCTTCCCGGTGGCAGTTTACTGAGTTCTCAGAAAACAGACATCATTGTTCCTGTTTGCTCCTCCATGAAGTCTCGTTTTGGAGGGATTTATGGGAAGCATATGGGGACATTAATCTTTACCTCTTAGAGTGACATGTGCTGACCCTAACCGTTCCCTCAAAGTAGGTTCATTTGACTAAAAAAAAAAGTTATAGCACATTAAACCCAAAAAGTTTTATTATACCTTAGATTTTGTTTCTGTGACGTTTCAGTGTAGTTGAAGCTGTGTCCTAGAAGTGTGCTTGCTACTTTGAGCATATTGAGCATCACTGTGGCAAAATCAGGTCCCTTTCTTGGGCTTTTGAATAGCTACTCACAGAGGATGATATATTATGATCCATTTGAGTTAACAGAGGTGCTTAGTTTTTCATAGTGGTGAAGGAAGCTGACAGATACCCTGCCTCCTACTCTCAGCTACTTGTTTGTTTTTAAGAAATATTTTTTTTTAAATTTCTAAAGCAGGGCCATAACAGATTCCCATAAAACCAATTCATGAATCTTCTGAGTTTAAGCAGTGTAACTTCTCAGTAAACACTTCAGGATAAGAGATCTTATGAGATCTACCTGGTGTATGGAGTTATTGGGCATAAACTACTTCAGAACATATGTCAACTTTTTTTTTTTTTGGCAGTTGGCCAGTATAGGGATATGAACCCTTGAGCTTGGTATTATAACACTGCACTCTAACCAACTGAGCTAACTGGCTGGACTGCCAAGTTTTTTTTTTTAATTGTGGTAAAACATATAACAAAATTGACCGTTTACCCATTTTAAATGTACCATTCAGTGACATGAAGTACATTCACAATGTTGTGCATCCATCACCACTACCTAGTTCTAGAATTTTCCATCACACCAAGTGGAAACTTTCTACTTGTAAGCAGTCAGTCCTCCCCCTCCCCCAGCACCTGACAACCACTAGTCTTTCTGTCTCTGGATTTGACTATTCTGGATATTCCATATATAAATGTAATCAAGCAATATGTGGCCTTTCATGTCCAGCTTTCCACTTAGCATAATGGTTCAAGATTTATCCACATTGTAGCATGTGTGTCAGGACTTCATTCCTTTTTATGGCTGAAAAATAGTCCAGTACATGGCTATACGACATTCTGTTTATTCATTTATCCATTGATGGACATTTGAGTTGTTTCCACCTTGTGGCTATTGTGACGAAAGCTGCTGTGAACATTCCTGTACAGGTATTCGTTTGAACATCTATTTTCAGTTCTTTTAGGTATATACCGTGGAGTGGAATTGTTGGGTCATATGGTAACTCTATGTTTAACTTATAGAGGAACTGCCAGATTCTCTTTCTCAGCAGCTGCAGCATTTTACATTACCACCAGCAGCATGCAAGGGCTCTAGTTTCTGTACATCCTAACATTGTTATTCCCACTTTCTTTTTTTAAAAAAAAAATAGCCATCATAATGGATGTGAAGTGCATATCCTTATGGTTTGGATTTGCATTTTCCTAATGACTGATGGTGTTTTAACCATCTTTTCGTGTGTGTATTGGCCACTGTTATATATCTTCTCTGGAGAAATATGTATTTATGATCTTTGCCCATTCTTATATTTGGACAGTTGGATTATTTTTCTTTCTGCGTGTTTGTTCTTAATGGAAATTTTCAAATATACACTAAAGTTGGTGAGAATATAAAATGACATTCATGTATACCCCCCTTCCCCAGCTACAAGTCATTAGCACAGTGTCCTCCCACTCTCCCCACTCCCACCTGGAGGATTCTAAAGCAAACCCCAGAGATTTAATGTCATCAGACACTTAGAGTTCAAATAAGTTTCCTGCATTGCATTTGGATAATGTGTGTCTTTTAAATCTCTTTCAGTCCATAAATTCCCTTCTCTCTCTTTTCCCTTTAGTTTCTTTTTGAAGGAACCGGATTATGTGTACCATAGAGCATTCCACATTTTAGATTCTGCTGATTACATCCTTGTTGCCCCTGGAATAAACTGTAGATAGAGCTGGAGGGTAGATGTGATTCCAGTTCACATTTTTGGCACAGATAGATCAGCTGTAGGGTTGTGTCTGTCCTTTACGGTAGGATGGCTATCTCTTTCTGTGATGTCACTGGCCATTCTTGCCAAATGGTGTCATTCTAATTGTCAGTCACTCCTTTGTTCATATATTAGTAAAATTTCTCCTTACAGAGAAATTCTTCATTGTTTTTCAGTTGCCTTGATGTATAGTTTGGTCAGGAAAGTTTTGTCAGGTCTTGATCCTTCTCAGCACTCAGGATCACAATGGTTTGGCTGGGTGCGCTTTTGTAAGCATCATCACGAACTCATGGATTTATCATTTTAGATGTTCCAGTCCCTTGCACTGAGCACCCACCTTCAGGTTTTACATCAGTGATCCTCCTCTTGGCTGTAGATTCAGGTCAACTGGGGACCATTTAAGAAAATGATGCCCAGGCCCACTCCTGAGCAGTTGGATCAGCCTCTCTGGGGTAGAACCGAAAGTATGAAAACTTGAAAAAAAATTTGTTAATGATTCTGGTGCACAGTGAGGATTGAGGGTCCTTACTGGAACCCCTTCCCACAACAAAGGGCACAAGGTGCAGGGCTCTATCTTCAGAGGTGCTGGCTCACCCTGTGCTGCCTGCCCTGGCTTCCTGCCTTCTCTTCCTCTTTACCACCTAAGTACCAACACCTGAACTTCATGATGAGCTGAGCCTGGACTGTCCCTGAAAACATGCTGTTTCCACTCCCCTGACCTGGAGCAGAGCTTGGCTCAACTTCAAGAAGGAGACAGAGCACTGTAGTCCCCAGAGCACACCCTTAGATTTGCAGCCAGAGTTGGCCAGCAACCCCAGGCAACCGAGCAGGCCCCCACTCATCACTACCACGGCCTTCCAGGCATTGTGTTTAACAGCCACTACCAGGAGGGATAAAAGCCAACTCGATTAAGTTTTTCCTCTCTTTTAGACATTCTTTCTCCCCCACCATACCACACACACAAAAGGTATCCCCACCCATCTCATTCAGGTTCCCAAATACCCTCTTAGTCCTGCCCCACAGCATGGGGAGTGGATGCTATGGACAGAGGTTTTGTTGATAACTCACTCCAACCTCCGGAAGAGTGGGCTGTGACCCCTCAACAGGTTTCATTGTAAGAGCTGGATGGCAGCTCAGCGGTGTGGCATTCCTTGTGAAGCTGGTTCTAGCAAGGACCGCCTCTACCTGCACGTGGACCAATGGACACCACTCTCGACAGCTCAGACAGGCATAAGGAAATGGATGCTTGCGCCTGTCACAGGGAGGTGAATCATGGCATTTGGCTTCTTTCCCTGTGCCTATAAAAGTGGCATTTCTTTAAATAGATCACAACCTTAATAGCTATTTTAAAAGCATGTGGTATTTTACGGCCCTTAAACTTAAGACAAATAAAAGCATTTTAAGATATTTTATGAAATACTTTTAATCTTTCTTGTGGAGAGTTGTGTAATTTCTTGGCTTTCATACCCCACCCCTCAACTTTCAGTGCATACAAGGAGCACTGAAACAGCACACCTGAAGGCCACGGACAGAGATGGTCTGTCTCTCTGAAGCTGCAGGAGCAGTAGAGGGCATCTCAGCCAGTCCCTCAGAAGGGTGGGGGTGTCAGCATTGATTTCACAAGTCTAAGTCAGGGTCTTTCTGAGGGCGGAAAGGACATCAGTGGCACTGTAAGGCAGGCCATGTCTGTCCTCCGTCACATATCTTAGTCGACATTTCCTAGATGGAAGGACATGTGCGTTTAAGATTAAGTGGGACTCCTCAGCTGGGTCTGTGCAGAGGCCTTTTTGAACTTGCGTTCTGGCACATATCATAACTCTCTTGTTTTTGTTCATTCTAATCCAAACGTAGAATTATCTTGTAGAGTAGAAAAGTCCTCAATTGACCTGAATACTAACTGGAAAATCTGAATTCATCAATAGGAAACTTGCATTATAATTACTAGTATGTTTTCTGTGTCTCTTTTATAAAGAATATTGTTTCCTTCTTAGAGAGATTGGCACCATTGCCTGTGAATAGTGAACAAGAGAAAGTCTGTCCATTAGTGGGTGTTTTCCTCTCAAAATAAGTGAGTTTTGGCTCTAAGAAAAAGTTATTTTAAAGGCCTCTGCTGGCCTGCTGCAGAAGCTGTCTATGGAGGAGTCAGGACACAAGTGCAGAGCAGAAGGCCTCAGCCCTGCGGCCCTTTGTTAATCTGCAAAGCAGAAATGGCTTTCACTGGGAGGGAAATCCCTGGAAGATAAGGACTTTCCTTTAAGTACTGAAAATGCCTCTTTTCTAAAAAATGGGCAATCTTTGTGAAATGAACATGTTGCAGAAAGTGTATTTGTGAAAGTTGTAACTACTTAGATCATTTAATTGTGTGCTGTGCTGGCTTCTTAAAACCTCCTTCATGACTACTCTTCCCTTAATTTGCCATTGCTCACAGTGATTACTAGCAAACCAAAGTTACTCACTTCAGAAGGTTTTATTAAGTCCTCTTGGCCTCTCAGTGGCACTACTGTGTTGGCCTCTGTCTTGTTCTAAGCACTCTTCCGTTGCCTTCTGTTTCTCTCCCCCATCTCTAGCCTTCCCCTGTATCCTGTTTGAGGCCACCTTCTTTCTCCCTGCAGCCATCCCTAGGGCATTCCACCTGGGACACTGGTGTCACCGCTTTTTCTATTTCCCTGCATTGCCCCTCTTTTTTTTTGTTTTAAAAAAAGATGACTGGTAAGGGGATCTTAACCCTTGACTTGGTGTTGTCAGCACCACGCTCACCCAGGGAGCTAACTGGACATCCCTACATGGGATCCGAACCCATGGCCTTGGTGTTATCAGCACCGCACTCTCCCGATTGAGCCACGGGCTGGCCCCCTGCATTGCCCCTCTTGAGCACAGCACCATCGGGCATCCTGTGGGTGTCTCCAAGGTACCTGAAACTTAATGCGTGAAAAGCACACCTCTTCATCGCCTAGACACCCACCCTTCTCTGGTGAGCTCCACCTCCCTGAAGGTTACCTCTGGCGTTCAGTTCTCCCCACAGAAAGGTGGTCCTTGGCACTGCACATACTCCCTCCTCATATCCAGTCTGTCACCACGTCCAGTTTGCTTTAGCTCCCCCATATCTCATGAGCCCTCCCTTTCCTCACCAGTCCATTCCTGCCATGGATCTCTGCAGTTGCTGCTCAGCCAGCCTCTTAACCCTCACCACCCCTTCCCCTGCTCGCTTTGGCTTTTTTTTTTTTTTTTTTTTTTTAAAGATGACCAGTAAGGGGATCCTAACCCTTGACTTGGTGTTGTCAGCACCACGCTCTCCCAAGTGAGCCGCGGGCAGGCCCTTCTTCTGCTCTTCTGATCCCAGTTCAACCATGCTTCCCTTTGAAGCCTTTCTTGAGCCCTGGACTTTGTTGGGTCCACCTGTCAGGACCACCTACAAGACGACTGCCCATGAGAGCCAAGACCTATTGCTGGGGCCTGGTGGTGGGTTAAGATCACTGAATGGGCTAATGAATCCTCCCAAAGAGTGATCTGTTCCCGGATCCTCTGACCAGCAGGCTTGGCTGCCCTTCCCCCGAGCAGTGCCCAGATGCACGGCCTTGGCCACATTCATGTGCGGATTCCATCCTCAGGCTGCAGACCTAAGGGTGTTGTTGTGTCCCCTTGCCTCCAAGGGGAAGGTCTCCTTTACCGTTAATGTAAGAACATGGCTCTTGGTCCTTCAATTCTCTGTTTTTATGCTGATCCCAGTAAAACCTTTGTAGGTCTACAAAAAGCAAATCCACGCTTGGGGCTAGCCACTTCTGCCTGAGTGACAGGCTCTGCCTTGTGGCACATGGATCGCTTTGAGACAAGCAATTGTGGAGCAAGTTTCCTACCTATGTGTTTTGAGTGAATACTTTAGGAGTTGGGATTTTGAGATAGTTTGTCATCTGAGTTCCTCATCCAAACCTCCCAGGGCGGGGGGTGGGCAAGAGAAGGAAGGGTACCACACACCAAAACTCCTGTGGTATTGCTCCGTATTTTCATATGAAGGTAGGGGGAGGTTTACACATTACATGAGGGTGGTGAGGAGCAGTGGCAGGGCTCCAGGGAGGGAATGAGTAGTGATTCTGTTGCTTAATGGTATCCTGGATTGAAGTGGTATCATCTGCCACACACTGCCTACCTCCTCCACAATAAATAAACAGAACCATAAAAATCCCTTACCTGTGTGTAAAACACATCACAGTTTCAAAGGGGGTTAACAACTCATCACCTTGCATGGGCTGGGATTTGTACGTCCACTTTACAGAAGCCCAAGATGGGCTCTAAGAAGTGCATGCCCAGGAGGTATCAGACCTGGCCCAAATCCCTGCCTGCAAGCTTTATACTAGCAGGTTTAGTTGTTTTTATCCAAGGGACAAAGCTTTTTTCCTCAATTGCCAAGAAAACCCTGGGTCAACACTTTTTCTGGCTTTCCTGGGCAGGCAAAGTGATAACATGTTGCAAGGACCAGCAGTCCAGGCAGAGTCAACTTCTGGTACCTGTTGCCACCTCAGAAAGCAATGGAAAGTTTAGCCCCCAACCTCATGCCAGCGGGGATCAAGCTCCTCCTGTGCCATTCTGTGGGCTCCAGGCAGGGAGCAGACGTGTTAGGGGGAGATGGCAAGAGGTGGCTTCTGCTAGCTGCCTGCAAAAACTCGGGGTGAAGGCCCCAGGATCTCCTGCCCATCCCAGCTCTCCCCTGGCAGCTGGGAGCCCATTGTGGTCCAAGTTTGGGAACACTTGGTGGGTTGTGCAGGTAGTGGCCACTGGAGGGTAGGGGTGTGCAGGAGCCATCACTGGGTGCTCATCATGGCTTCACTGGGTGGGAAAGAGAGAAACCGTTTCTCTGGTGATTCAGTATGATTTTTCCACCTTTCTCTGTATTTCATCTGCAAAATACTTACCCTGTCATTGTATTAATGGACTGCCATATAATGAGAGCTCTAGAGAGGAAACCAGGGAGCTTTCCCCAGCAGTGTGCTTTTCAGCCTCAGAGAACCCAGCTTTGTTGTTTGTGGACCTTTGTATATTCAGTCAACATTATTTCCTTAGTTAGACTTTTCAGCCCCAAACATTAAAAAGAATGAAGTAGAGCTGGCTGGGTAGCTCAGTTGGTTAGAGAGTGGTGCTGATAACACCAAGGTCCAGGGTTCGATCCCTGTACCACCCAGCTGCCAAAAAACACAAAACATTGAAGTAACTGGTGAGATTGGGAGCAAAGGGCTTGCTCTCTCATGCTGCAGGCTTTCCCCCCACTTGCTTGGAAGCACCCCATTTCAAAGCCTGGCTCATTTTCCCCACAGGATCTTTGGATGGGGGTTAACAGGCAGAGGAGCGAGTGGGTACTCAGGTTTCATTTGGGTTTGCTACGTGCTGGCCTTGGAGTCGTCTGCCTCCTGCTTACCATGTAGCAGTGAACTGGGGGTGGGGTAGCCAAGCCTGCCTCCCCTGCAACCCACAGAGGGTTAAGGGAGGTAGGACCCCTGGCCAGCCTGCATTGGTTTGGGCTTTAGTTGTCTTGATTTGAGATTTTGGTTGTCAGGTACTCAAGTGTTAACTCCCCTAGCCTGGAACTCAGGGGCCGTGGTTCCCTCTTGTTTCAAATCACTGTGGCGTGTGTTGTGAATGAAGCCTCGCTCTTCCTGGAGGTCCTGGGTTGGGCTGGGGGTCGGGAGCAGCAGCCTCCCCCTATATGGGATGGTGAGTCAGTCTTGAGAAGCTAAGGCCAGGGTTCCCATAGCCAGCTGGACAGCTAGGGTGCAGCAGCCTCTGCCTGAAGTTGCCACAGCGTGGGGAGGCCAGGCGCGTCCGTGACCCTGCCCGAACTGCCTGCATTTCAAGGAGCAGAAGGGGCGACCGTGGCAGGAAGTGGATGTTTGTTTTCCCACAGACGTGAACGTGACTTCTTGAGGCGAGATGCTGCCATTGGCCTCGCATGGAGCTGGATATGTTATTAAAAAGCTTCCTGCCCTGCTCTCCATGTGATGATGCCCAGCCTTCTTGTTCTTCTTGTGCCTTTCCAGGCACTTAGTCACAAGGACCAGTGGGAGTCACAGGAGGAGTGGGGACAGGCTTTGGACTTAGACCTGCCTTTGTTCTATGGCTGGGCAAGTGTCCTGGCCTTTCTGAGCATCATCGCTCAGAGTGTGACTTTATGTAAATAAATTAAATTCAGAATTTAAATGTATCGTTTCATCTTCAAAAGGTCAAATAAGGGTAAGGGCTACCTACCAGCTGGGTTGCAATGTCCTACGATAAAGTATTCTGAATGACATGTTCCTTTTCTAGTTGCAAGTACCTTACTTTAGATATGGAGTAAGGGGACCCTTAGAAGAAAGTTGAGGTTGTTCTCTGAGAGGCAGTTTGGAGAGCTCGCAGCCTGGTGTTAACCAGCTCCTAATGCGAGCAAATGTCAGCAGATGGCCACGTCTCCACGTTGCACCACACATCTTTGCACAGAGTCCCTAATCAGGGAGGCCAAGCTGAATTATAACTTTTCTTAACATGGAACCGCCCTGCTCCTCTCTGGCACCCCAAGGTTCTCCCAGGTGAGGGGGCTCATCGGCAGAGCTCAGGAGCCCTGTGCTGCTTCCCACTGCTCCACACAGGGCACTAACAACATGTGTGCACAGGGGTGTCTAGTCACTTAATCACATCAATGGGTTCTATACCTGCGTCATCAAGGACATCTTTCAGTGAAACCTGTATTTTTAAAACTGCAGTGGTCATAAGAATGATTTGGTGGTGAGGCCTTGACCCGTGCTCAGGTGGCCGCATTCCTCCTGTTTGCATCAGTGCAGATGTCAGCGCGGTGGACAGTGCAGCATCTTCATGTGTGGACACCCTGAGCGCCACGCTGACTTAGAGAGGCTTTGAAGTGCTTTAACAAACAATGGAGAGGGAGTTACCTTTTCATAAATGGTGCTTCAGAGTCTATTGGTTGTCACTCTCGTTCTCTAGTCTATACTGCCACCCCAGCCGGTCATGGTAGAGGCCACCCTGGGCAGCCTAGAGGCCTCAGTGTATGGAGCAGCTTATGTATCATGTCACAGACACCATGTGTCATACAGGTGGGGCAGCAATCCCCACAGGTGGGTTGGGTGGATGGGGGAGTCACAGACAGCAGGTGGATCTTGGGGCATGGCCCCCCAACATGCTGTGCTTTGTCTAGAGGCTCACCCTGCCCAGGGGTTGGCTTTGTGTTTTGGAGGCTACATGGCATCTGAAGCCTCCTCCGTCCTCCTCAGCATCTCCTGAGAGGATTGCAGCTTGTGTTACTTACCTGTTTTTCTTTTTTTCCTTCAGAATATTGACATCACAAACTTCAGCAGCAGCTGGAACGATGGGCTGGCCTTCTGCGCCCTGCTGCATACGTATCTTCCAGCCCACATTCCATATCAAGAACTGAATAGCCAGGATAAGGTGAGTTGAGAAGTGGTGGGGGCGAGAACTTGGGACCACACTGCTGCTGTGGTTTGTGAAAGCCTTGCTGCAGCCAGTCTAATTCTGGGATCAGGTCATTGATGCTGACCCACCTTGTGTCAGGGACTGGCTTGTGTGGACATTTGGCTGCTTCACACTTCGCCATGTGTCATTTCCAGAGAGAGCAATCCTGGGTGACAATGATACTAAGGAAGCCGTCCTTCCTGGGTGATGATGATATTTAGGATCAAGGGCTTCACCACAAAGTGGCCAGAGCCAGCCAGACCAGGCTGGCCTGCTGCCACCTCAGGGCCAGGACTGTCACTCTGGGTCTCAGAACTGGCAAGAAACACTAGCCCTGTGCAGTCCCAGGCCGTGGTTTGAGATGTCCCATCCAGTGAGCTCCTCTGGGTAGGGGGAGAGGATTTAGGCCCAGAGCTTCTATCCAGTCCCCTGCCTCCTCCCACATCAGCCCCCACCCCTGCACACCACCCTGGAAGATCCCCACAGGGGACAAAACTCTTTTGATAGGTGTTTCTTACTAGCTTTTTGAGTATGTACCCAGGTGGCTCTGGGTTGTTATGTCAAAGAGAACCTTTCTGTACTGAGGAAGGAGCAGGTGTTTGTGGGTTGTTCCACCGCTGATTAGGGGAGGGCAGTGGGCAGGACCCTGGGAGGGGCACTTGGTATAGACCAGGCAGCTCCAGGCTCCCATGTGGGTTTGCTTTGGCACCAGGTGGAGGCGAGTGTTGGTCCTTCAGGCACATGTTTCCTGGTGGCCTGTGGAGGTTGTGGAGCCTTTCTCCTCGCCTTGTACATACACTGCAGTGACACGGTTTCTTTTACAGAGAAGGAACTTCACTCTGGCCTTCCAGGCAGCTGAAAGTGTTGGCATCAAATCCACACTGGTGAGTCCCCGTCCCTACTGAGAAGTCACTGGCAGGGTCCTCCTCCTGATTAGGAAGAGCTTTGTTCTTTTTTTGTTTGTTTGTTTGTTTTAATTTTATTTTATTTTGTCAATATACAACGTGGTTGGTTATTGTGGCCAATTACCAAAACCTCCCTCCCTCCTCCCTCTCTCCCCTACCACCCAACAATGGAGCTTTGTTCTTTTTAAGCTGATTACTGTATGGTCACTGGCAGGGTGGCCTGTGGCTGAGGGTGGGTACAGACATGGGATTTCACCCCTGCCGTGGTGGCACTTTTATGCCTCGCGGGAAGTGCCCCAAGTGGTGGGGTGGCTCATGACCGCAGGCCCTGGCAGACCTTGTGCAGGACTGTTCCTTATGGTCACCTCTTCCTTAACAGAATCCTTCTGTTCAGAAGAAAAACATCATCACACAGTTATGTCACTGTCAAGGGCACATTCCAGCAGGAATATCTGCCTGCCTTTGTCAGTCTAGAGCGAAAGCAGGACAAACCCTGAGCATGGCATGTGGCGGCAGAGTCTGAACCAGCTTCTGCACCACTTCACGAGGGCCGTAGGAAATGACTGCTCACGGCATGAGAGATGGGGCATAGAAAACCTGTGGGCTGTTAGGTTCTTCTTAGGCCTCTGTCCAGCCCCTGCTGGTGGGCTTCTATCGGGGGCTCTTCCCATCAGCAAGCCGGATTTTCATAATGGAAACTGAGCACACACAGATCAGAGTGCATAGCCCAGGGGATTTCCACAAAGGAGAGAACCTCATAAGGAGAATCAAGCCACAGGACATTCCTAGGACCCCAGAATCCCCCATAGCCCTTCAGGGCCACTTCCCCATCCTGGGTACCCATCACCCTAACTTGTAACAACTGGTTGAGCTTTGCAGAAGTATTTACACTCATATTTATAGTAAAAGAGTGTTCATGCCACAAACTTATCTTCTAAATTCATAGAAATATGTTTTTTTAGGGTGACTTCTTGGTCAACTATATAGCAAGAAGTGTTGTAGTTATTGAAATATTTTCCCATTACTGGATATTTCACATCACATGTGTAAAGTTCTACTATATAAAAAGTGCCAGTCTCCCCACTCTAAAAAGCTTTATAATCAAGATTCTTGCATTGAACAAACAGGTTTTCTGTTTTCCATACCACGTCACCAATGGGTGGCCCTCTCCATCCTGCGTGCTCAGCAGCACATTCTGTGTTCCTCACCCATGGGAAGGATCCTCTCAGACCAGCTCCCTCGGGAAGCTACTGATGCTGTTCAGCAACAGCATGTCCCTTTTGGAGGCCTCCAGTCACATGTTAAAAGCTCTGAGACACCAGGGTTGTGGGGTGGGCCCACTTTCCCACGTTCATTTTCCTACAATATCAATTCACAGATAACAGGTCCCTGGTATACTGCAGAACACAGTTAAAGAACAGCGTCTTTGATGGTTTCAGACTATTGCTCCTGTTGAAGGTCATCAGCATGTTGGTTCTGGGAGCCCCCAACACAGGGAAGCTCTCCCAGGCCCTACAGCAGGAGGGGCTTAAGAATAGAGGCGGGTGGTGGGAGGAGATTCCCCCTGGACTAGACGAAGCTCTTCAGCCTTGGGGAGCCATTGTGGGGAGCAGGAAGGCTGACCCGCGTGTGCCCTGGGGTGGGGCTCAAGCAGGGGCTGCAGTGCCTGGGGCACTTGGTGGAGATGGAGGGAGACGCCTTTGAAACTTGATCAGCTTAGACCAAAAATCCTTGAAGACCCTCTCTAACCCCAAGAGCCCATATTGCTGTGGTGAGAGGGAATTGGGACAGGCTGTTGGTGACAGCGATTCTAACTGAGCCTCTTCCTTCTGTTAGGACATTAATGAAATGGTGCGGACTGAACGGCCGGATTGGCAAAATGTGATGCTGTACGTGACAGCCATCTACAAGTACTTTGAAACCTGAGCCCACCAGGAGGAGCTGCCCTGACAGCTGGGGGACCATCCGCAGTTTCCAAATGACACCAATGCCATTAGCTACGCACCCCCATAAAGCTTTCAGCAACTCTCTGAAGTGTATGGGCTGCCCTGCAGTGTATGAGCGTCCAGCCCGGAATCTCCATGTCAGGAGATTCTGCTCAGACCAGTGCTTCTCCCACGTGACCCATCCATTTGGAGATCTGTGGGCAATTGGCTGCTGGAATTTTCCTTCTCAAGAGAATATTGAACTTCATTACTGCTCCTGAGTGTAAAACAAAGGCTTATGCATAGCTAAACATGGGGAAAGGAATAAATTATGTGGGAAAAACGGGGGTTGGTGAAAACTTTAGCCACAGTACTTCTCAACCGCTGGCCAGTGGAGGCTCCGTCATCGGGGAGAACCATGGAGGTAAATCAGTACCTGGCAGAGGTTCCTGCAGCCCAGCACTGGAATGCAGCAGCTTTGGCCTTTATGTGGGCCTTGTTTGAGTGCCTCCCCACAGAAGTCAGGCAGCCACCCCTTCCCCATGACAGGGCTCTCCTGGCCAGCACAATCTAGGGGTTCTCAACTTGAGCTAAGAGAGTATCAAGACAGTTACAGCATGGGCATCCCGGCCCTCAGGTTCTGCCACTGAGTTCACACTGCCAGGCCTTATCAGCAGGAAGCTGTGTAGTCCCCTCGCCTGGTGCCCTGCCACCTGTCATCCAGCCTGGAAGCGGTTTGTGGCCCAGCTCTGCTTTAGGTTTCTGGACAAAAGACTTGGTCATAAGGATTTCTCCTGGTTAAAATTTTTGTTTTGTTTTGAGCAATATTGGGGGAAAAGCTCCTGTCTATTAGTACCAAAGTTAATTGTTTTAATAAGCATAGAAATAAAACACAAAATCTGGACATTAACATGGCAAGAGCAAGGAATGAAGTAGCAAGTAGCAGAGAAAAATGTAAATAACTTTAGAGAGCCCAGACAGGGTCATTTAAAGTCACTTCTGAGTCACCGAGACATAATCCTTCTAGGCAAGAATTTAAGAAAGTGCCTTAACTTTCCTTGTAAGGGTAGCCTGTCGCCCTCCATGGCCAGGGTGGGATGGATTGGGGTTCGGTGGTAGAGATGGCCCCGCTGCCCTGTCCTGCCTTTCCCCAGGTACCAGGTCTGCACTGTTTGAACCAAAGCCTTATTTAAAGGTGGTCAGTCTGTTGAGACGACTCAGGCTGGGACTCAACAGCCCTTTTTGGAAACGGAGTCCATGTCTCATGTGTGCGTAACACAGTTGCTGTTGGTTTGAACAGTGTCAAGACCTGCAACTTCCAGAATACAACTGTGTTTGGCACCTGCAAAGCACCACGAGGAAGACCAGCCACAAGTGGAAGTGGGTTCGCTGCCTCATGGATCTGACGCAAAGAGGGGCTCCCAGGAGGCCTACCCAGCCCGACCGTGCGCTGAGGGTTCTGTGTTCTAGCATGATTCTTCTAGATTGAGAGTTCAGCATGTCTGTAGCCTAGAAAAGAATGTGGTTATTAGTAAATGGGCTGTGTGTGCATGCAGCCTGCTAGTGTACCACCAGGTGGCCAGGAGCTGCCCATCAGCCCTGCCCGCACGTCCTACCCTGGCAACTCAGGCTGTCACCCCTGGCTGGCAGCTCTTTGAGAGAGGCCAGGCAAGCAGAGTCAAGCAGTGGAGCGTACCGGAAGACCCCTGAAGACGCTGACTTCCTAGATGCCTGGCCCAGTCCTCCCTGACTGAGTTCTGTTCTTGTTCCTGAGTTGCTGGGCCTGAGTTGCTCTGTTGACGGTCAATTATGCTGTCAGTGTGAGTGACTATCCTGTAAGAATCATTGTATTTAAATGTCTCTCCACTCAGTTTTTCTGAGTTCCCTCTTCTGCTCTCATTTGCCTTCAAGGAGGCTTTCCACCTGTCTGGACCCAGGGCCATCTGATCCACGGTCATGTTTTTATTTATTATGTCATTGGGTGGGGCTATTTTGTCCTATGAATGAAAAGACTTTACTGGATCTGCAGTTCACAACGTTGTCCCTTGCTGGCCACGTGGGCCCAGCCCTGGCAGCTCTTGCTATGAGGTAGGGGTAGCTGGAATCTTCTGGCGGAAGGTGTTGGAGGAAGGTGGCCACTGCTGATGGGCTGTATGCACTTGGATGGCATTTCCTTTCTGGGAATTCGTGGTCCCAGCATCATGCTCAGGTGTCAGCGGCAAGGCAGAGGGGTGGGCAGAGGCTCACCTCAAGACCCCCACCCAGGTCTGCTGCTCATGTTTGCATGTGGGTCACAGGTGAGGTGATTCCAGAAGCATTACTTTTACCTTTTCTAATAGGATCCTTATAGCACCAATGGCTTTATGGAAATGATTATGGATGGTCATATGTGTTTAAAAGAGATATCTGGAGGTGCTCTTGCTCCAGCAGCATCTGATATGAAGCGTCCCGGAAGTCATCTTGCCTCTGTTCCCTATAAGCACAAACTTTACTGCAAAAGGGCCAGTTTTGTTTCTCTCGATCAAGGCTTCTGCTGACCGACAATACTTTTTTATGTTGTTCTAGTAAACATTCTTGAATGTATTAAAATTGCTGAAAAACAACAGGCTTGGGTTTTCTAGCTTGCCCCTCCCTCCCTGCTCTCCCTCTGACATTGCAGGCCAGGACCCTGCAGCCTCCTGGGACTAGCTGTGGCAAAGAGGGAGGCACCTCTGAACCCAGCCTTCAGCCCCTCAGGACGAGCCCTCCCCGTGGTGCACTTGGTCACACCTGGGCTGCATCCAGTCCGTGGACCTGACACAGGGATGGCCCAGCTGAGTTCTGTGACCTCTAAGCTTCTCTGACAGGTGCTGAGACCCCAGAAACGGCGTCATAGCTGCCCCTAAGAATGGAAGCCCTTGCATAGCCTAGACACATGCCGCCCAGGGTGAAGTATCTGGAGGTTTCTTTTTATTTTTTAAAAAACATTTTGGAGATAATTCTTAAGATGTATAAAATTACAGGGAAACAAACATTTGATAATCATGCCACCCTGGGGTAACCATTTAAGCCTTTTTTTCTGTGCGTCTTATGTGCAGTGATTATGAATCCACTGAGCACAGCCCAGATGACGTTCTTGTCACCTTGCACATGTCACATGCCAAGGGATCCATGGGGCCTCTGCCTTCTGCACATTGGGTGACCCTGGTGAGCACCCTTCCTGGGCTTGAGACTCCCAGCAGGGTTGGGTTCAGCA
This sequence comes from Cynocephalus volans, assembly GCF_027409185.1. Taxonomy (NCBI): domain Eukaryota; kingdom Metazoa; phylum Chordata; class Mammalia; order Dermoptera; family Cynocephalidae; genus Cynocephalus; species Cynocephalus volans. The sequence continues at coordinate 207,629,717 of NC_084461.1, forward strand.
ACTGACTGGACCTGAGGAAGCCTGACTTGAGGTGTATCCTGTAAGTGAGCCCCACCCTCCAATGGTGCTGACAGCGGCAGGTCCTCTGGTGTGTGCAGCTCGGCCTCTGCTTGAGCCTGGAGTGCAGGCCCCGAGTGCTTTAGCGCCAGAGTCAGGCATGTGAAGGACTGAGCTAGGATCAGGCTTGCATCCAGCTCCTCCCAACTCATCAAACACTGCTCTTGTATCCTCTGCTGTATGGAGATGGTTCTTCTGTAGTGTGCAGCGACAGTCCGCCGATGGTCACATCAGGCCCTGTGTGCAGAGGCCTCCATGCCACAGGAGAAGGGATGACCCGGGCCTGTCCCAGGGGCAGCACGGGCCCTCTTGGCTGCCTCCTCCCAGGTGGGAAGGATGCCCTCCGCAAACCTCCCTCCTTCCGCCCATGCAGCCGACTGGGGAGCAGACCGTGAGGCAGACGACTGAGGGGGTCCTTTGTAGCCCAACTCTAACTGGTTTATAGTCTGCAGGGCCAGCCCAAAGGCTTTGCTTTCCTTAACTTAGAGCTGGCTCTGCCTGCCCCAGGCCAGCACCTCTGGGGAAGGAAACGTTTCCACTTTGACTCAGGGAATATTCTGAATCTCTGAGGGGTAGCTTTGATGGGCGAGAGAAGGGAAACAGGTTTCTGGGAGAGTGAGAGATCCAGAAAGGCCCTTGAACCCCTCTGTCCACAGTTTCCAGGGGCTGGGTTCCTGGGCCCAGGTGGCCGTGCCCTGCCCTGCCACCCTCTGGGGGCCCTAGTGGCAGACTGGCCCCATCCTCACAGGGCCGGCACTTACTGCAGCCTTGGGTTGGCCTGGGTTCTATTTTAGGTTGTCCCTTAAGTGAGAAACGGGGACGCACCTGCTCTCGACATGCTTGCAGCCACAGTGCTGTGTGTTAGGTGGATTAGGGATGGATTCCTCAGTTGCCGGGATTCAGGACCCTGGATTCTGGCTGGAGCTCTGATCTTAAAAGGTTAGGACTTTGCTGGGCTGCAGCTGATGCATCTTTGCCAGGGGCTGAGTTGGAGGGTGTGGGGTAGCCCCTAGGGCTGCTGTGGCTGCAGGTGATCCCTCTAGCACGATTCTACCTTTGTGGGACCTCCTTTAGTCTGAGGATAAATTAGATCCCTGTGAAGTCCCCCCAGTACCCCTTTCGGAGGAGAAGTTGAGTGAGCCCCTCTGGGTGGCCTTGCTGATTTCCAGGGACCCTTGTCAGCACCCACCGGGTGCTTGGGCCTGGCATATCTTCCTCCCTGATGGGGCTCAGCTGCCCCCAAGCAAACAATGAAGGCCAGAGGCTGCCCAGGTGCATCCTGGGCAGGAACAAAGGGCCGGCGGGGCAGGGGTGGGGGCGGGTAGTCTGAGAACGGAATTCTGGAGCAGGAGGGGCCCAGCTGGCCCCACTGTCTGGCCTGAGGAGTCCAAGCCTGGACGGAAGGAAGGGTGGGCGTCCACAGCCTTCAAAGCCTGCCTGGGACTGTGCAGGGAAACCAAGGCCCAGAGCTAGAAGCTGGGGCCTGCCCATTGAGTACCACTGAGGGGCAGTGGCCATGCTCAGAGCAGACCTATGCCCCTCATTCTCATGGTTCCCTTGGGCCTGAAGGGCAGCCCAGGACCAGGCAGGCACAGGGGCCTCCCTTAGCTCCACAGCCCCCAGGAGGACCCAGAGGAGAAGACAGATCCACCCATGGCACAGGCAGTTTGTGAATAGCCTCGTACATGCCACTCCCATTGTCACTGAACTGCAAGAACCTGGCATGTGCCCAGTCTCTGGACTGCGGCTTCACTGGAGACCTGGGCCAAGGCACCTGATGTGACAAGACCGCTGGGGCAGCGCTCCCCCTGCCTCTAACAGGCTGGGAGGGACCACTGTAGGGGAAGGTCAGGGATCTGGTCTGGGCTGGCCTCTTAGTCTCCTTGGTGCTGGCTCCTCCAGCAGTTCTGGGGTCTTATGGAGCTGGCTCCGGGGCTGAAGCCAAACCAGACCCTGCCTGACCACCCCTGGCCTCAGGACACAGCTCCCCCAGCCCTGGGCGCCAATGCTGAGGGATGGGGCACTGACTACTGGATCCCAGGGGCAAACTGAGGGTTTTGGCCACTGTGATCCTGAGGACCAGCTTTGGAATGAAGCCTTCACTCCCTGGGATAGGGCACATGTGGGGAAGTCCAGGCAGGAAGGGTACCAGGACCCAGAATGGAAATGGCAGAGAAGAGAATCACTGGGGTTCACACTGGGGGCTACAGGACAAGAGAGACCCCCAGCATTGGCCAAGTCTCAGTGTCTGCCTCATGAACCCATATAACCCCTTCAGGATGACTCTCAAGACAGGGTGTTTTGTGCATGTTTGAGGACTTGAATGAATATGGGTCCAGTAGGTGTGGGCAGGAGGGGTTTGTCCCTACTATAGGAGGAGTTTTACCTTGTGGGGAGGTCCAGAAACAAGGTTGGGGCGCCAAGGGCCGGGGGGAAGGGCCCCCCAGCCAGGCATTTCCTCCAGCCTTTACCCCATGGTCTGACTCTAGCTCAGCTCCAGGAGGTAAGAGGGCAGAAACAACAGGCCTGCAAGAAAACCACAGCACCAGGACAGACACAGCCACTGGTCCCAGGGCAGTGTCCCACCTGGTGGGAGGAGCTCCCTCCACTAAGGAAACCAAGGGTTGTGGAGGCTGAGGGTGGGCAAGCTCCTTGAGAGGCTCAGCAAAGGCCAGGATGGGGTGTGCGTGCATGTGTGTGGGTGTATGTGTATGTGAGAGGGAGACAGGACCAAATCTGAGGCTAGAAATGCATCTGGGGACGAGGGGGCAGGAACCAACAGTGCCCCCAGAGTCTCATGTGGACCTCACCCCTCAGGGTCTCAGGTTTAACTCTAGTTGTGTCTTGGTCCCAACTCTTCACAGCCCTCCTCCGCCACTGGCGATCTTGAGGGTCCCACTGGAAGTGATGGAAAACCAGGACCAGGGGAACCGCGCTGGTGAATGGGAACAGGAGCCCAGGCTTTGACTCCAGGAATGATCCAAGAAGATTGCCAGGTGATCGAAGCTGAGTCCCAACAAGTGAGGTCACCACCGCAGGCTCTTGGGCCCCTCCTCACGTGCTGGCCAGGTGCCTGCGCACCCACTTCCCACCCACTCTCTCCTCCCTGCCATGGGCTGGGACTTCTGTGGGAGAGATTGTGTCCCTGTCCTGGCCTCAGCCCTGGGGTCCAGCTTGGCCCTGGGCAAGGCCCTCCACACTGGGCCTCTAGCCGCCAGTCCCAATAGGTTCCAGAATGCAAGAGTTCCTGAAAACCCTGGTCCATCAACGCCCTGGCCATCTGATGCAGTTTATCCTGCTGTGAACAGAATTGGAGTCCATCCACATTCATTCAGATGCAAGAGTCCAAGGGTCGAAGACAAATTCCTTTGCATGGTTAAGCTGGGGATAGACGTGAAGTTGGTCCCAGTTAGAAGCCTCCAGAACAAGAACACAGGGGTGGGGAGAAAGGTTGAAGGGGGAATTCCCAGCCCAAGGGTTTGAGATTCACAGTTAGTCTGTTGTGTAGACTCCCAGCCTCTGTTGTCCAGAGAAGGGAGGGCCGGGGCCTGTTGTTCAGAGAACTGGGGGAGGGGGCCAGGGCCTCACAGGGCACCAGGGGCTGTAAAAACAAGAGGGGCCCTGGCCCACAGGCAGGTGGGGAAAGGCAGGGGGGCATAGGAAGTTGGGGCCGGCTTGCTGGAGGCATCCTTTGAGCTGAGATGCCAGCCGCCACCACCACGGGCCCCTGGCAAGGCTCAGGAAGGAAGAGGGTGAGGGCTGGGGGTGGAGGGACTTGGGGACCAGAAGGCGCCTTGAAAGCTGTGGTGCTGAGGCTGGATTTTATCCTTCAGGAACTGGGGAGCCATGGAAAATTTTGAGGAGGTTCTTGCGGGTTAGCTCAGTTGGTGAGAGCGTGGTGCTGATAAACACCAAGGTCTAAGGTTCGAGCCCTGTTACCGGCCAGCCCCCGAAAAAAATTTTTTTTGAGGCGCACCGGGTACTTTCTGGGGGAAGTTGGACATTGGGGAGGGGATGACACAGGGGCACGGACCCAGCCCAGCTCTGATGATAAAGGACAGCAGATCCCCGGGAGGCCCAGAGCGACCGGAGCGGCCCTGGGGCTTCTTGGAGGAGAGGAGTATGAGGGTGGGGCCCGGAAGGCCCCGGGGGCGGGGAGAGGGACTCCCAGGAAGAGGAGGGGGTGCGGCTCTGGAGGAGGGAGGCCAAGCCTGGGAGGGCCAAGGCGGGAGGCTGCGGGCGGGGGATGCGAGCCCTTTGCGGCCTCGCCCTGCCAGGGGCATCGCCTCGGGTCCCCGCCGAACTCCGGAGCCTCGGTTTCCCCGCGTGGCGGGGCGGGGCGGGGACAGCGCGGGTCTCGAAGCTGCCTGCAGGGGGCGCCCGTGAGGGCGCGGCCGGAGCCGGAGCCGGAGCGGCCGCTGAGACAGCTGGAACCGACGCGCAAGAAGCAGGTCAGCGGGGTACCGGGTCGCGGGTGCCGGGGGTCCTAGGCTGGCGGCCAGGCGGCGTGGGGCTGTTGGAGGCTGCTGGGCCGGGAGGACCGAGCGGCTCGGGTCCGCCTCCCCTCAGGGTACCCCGCCACTCCGTCCCTCTCTTCCCGCCACCCCGAGCGGGAGTTCACCGACTCCTAGGTCCGAGCGCTGCTCGGCGGCGGGCACTGGAATGGCCTGCGCAGGGGCGGTTCAGGCGCGGTCACGTCCTAAGCCCGGTCGGGGGCTGGTGTGCAGACCCTCTGAGCTGCCCCACACCGGACCGGAAGGTGCGCAGAGGTAGGCGGGGAGGGGAAGGGCGAGAGTGCGGCGGCCAGAACGGCGGGGATGCGGAGCAGGCGTCTGGACCCGAAGGTAATAGACGGGGAACGTCTGTCGGTCCGTCCGGGCGCCATGGGCCGGCCCCAGCTCGCTCCTATGAACCTTTTGGGCGCGACCCAGCCCTGGGGGCGCAGAAGCGCGGGCAGAGGGAGGGCGGCTCGGACCTCCAGGGACCAGAGAGGACTTCCACAGGTGGAGAAGCCCGGGGCGGGGAGCGGGGAAGGAACAGCGCAAGGCAAAGCTCGGCATCCCGAGCGCCTGGGGCGGGGCGAGAAAGGGGAGCCTGGAACGCGGGGCCCAGCGCGGGCGCGTCCTGTGAACAGGGGTGGCGGGGACCGGGCTTAGGGGACCCAGAAGAGGCCCGAGGACGGGCGGCGGTGGGTGCGCGCCTCGGACTGATCCTGCCCTTCTGCCGGGCTGCCCCGAGCAGAGGTAGGAGTGGCGGGAATGGTGGCAGCTTTTCGAGGGAATTGACGCTGGACGGCCCCGAGGCTCGAGGACGGGGCCGCGAGCCAGAGGAGCAGAGATCCCTGCGTTGGGGCATTTAGACTTCAGTTTTAACGACTGTACAATGGGAGGGACAGGAAGACCGAGGGTCCCACGGCTGGAGAAGCTGGAAGCCGGTTCTCCCCCACCCCACTTTCTCCAGGACTTGGGTGCGGAGTGGGGGGGAGCAGGCATTTTCCTGGCCCTGGGGGGAGGAAGAGGCTGCCCCCATTTGCCAGCTCTCCTTCCCCATTTGCAGGCAGCACCCCCCTCCCAGAGTCTGCTCTGGACGGGGCCTGTGCTCCCCTGGGGCATGGAGCTCAGGCCTGCCCTGGTGCTGGCTGCCCTTCATTCTGCCTCAGCTGCCAGCTTCCCTTGGACTCCCAGACTGTGCCTCTTCCAGAAGACTCACCATGCCACCTCTGTGCCCATGCAGGGCTGCCCCTGGGGGTATCCTGGCCCTGAGGACCATGGCGGACAGCTCTTTGGAGCACAGGGGGCCAAGGAGGATGATGTGGAGTCAGGGGCTACCTCTTAGCCCTGCTGTGGCTGGTCCTAGAGGCCTTGGGTGGGGTTGGGAAGGTGCCCTGTGGGTCAGTCCCCAATCCTGGCAGATCCATGGCAGGGGCTCTTCACAAGCTTGTCTGCTGGCCATGGTGTCTGCCCTTGCCTTTGGGGTCTCTCAGGCTCTCCGAGGTCCTGGTGTCCCTCAGGCAGATCCCAGCCAATGCCCCTCCATCTGCATCCCCTCAGTGCTCATGAGGTTCTGGACTGAGCTGGCTTCCCTGTTCATAGCCTCAAGAAGGCTGAGGGCAGCCCAGATGTGTCTGGCAGGAAACAAGCTGCACTGGTTGGTCTTTGGGGGCTTGCATGTTGCTTTTCCCCTATTAGCCTGTGAAGCGCAGGTCCCCAAACACACCCTGGGTCCTGCTCTCCAGGAGTCCAGGGCCTAAGAGGGCAATGGCCTCCCTCAGGGGCAACCCAGTGAACCAGAGATTTAAATGCCCAATCTGGGTTCTGGTCTTGCCTCCTTGACTCACTTGCTGGGCAAATCACTGCTCCCAGAAATCTGTTTTCTAAGCTGTAGAACAGGGTGATGATCCTAGCAATGCCTAATGTACAGGGCTGTGGTAGAGAGGAAATGAGAGATGAGCATTGGCTGGAGGGAGGGGAAGGGGGACAGATTGGGGTCTGTGCTGGAGCTGAAGAACCCTGGAGGGAGGGTGTTAGCCTCATGGATCAGAGGAACAATACCAGGGATCACTGTTGGCAGAGGGATGTAGTGGAATGGAGTTGGGTGCAAGCATGTGGCTTTAGGGCACCCCATCCTGCAAATTTCAGGGCCTGTGGATGGCCTTGGGCAGCACTTGCTGTGTGAGACTGCAGCCCTTGTTGGCTCTCAGCAGTGACCTAAAATGTGCCGTAGCTCTTGCAAGCAAATCACTGCTCCCAGAAATGTTTTCTAACCTTGTTCCTGAGTCACCTAACCCCAGATGAGCTAGAATTGGCATCCCAGCCATCTTTGTGAAGTCTGTTTTGTCTGGTGCAACTCAAACTGGGCTCTGAGGGCTGTGCACTCATGAGAGCAGAGGGAAGGATGGCCAGAGAGACAGATGGGCAAAAGAGGGAAGGGCGGGCAAGAAGGGGTTTTGATGTGTGTGATGGAGATGCTGAGGAGGTGCTGAGTGGGCAAAAGGGAAGAGTCCCAGTCCCCAGGGGAAAGATCTGGACTCCAGGAAGCACTGGGGGCTGCAGGAGGGAGGAGGTTGACCCTGGAGACCCTGGGGTTGGAGGAGGTGAGTGGTCTGGAGGTTGGCTGGAGTGAGGGCGGCAGTGCCAAAGGGTGGGCCTCCAGGTCTATGCTGGCCCCAGATGGGGGAAGGGAACGGAGCTAGGTTGTGGAGAGGAGCCCCCCAAGAGACTCCTGGGCAGGGCATGGGGCTCTGGGTGGCAGGAAGGGGCAGTTTAGTGGCAGAGAGGAGGCCCCTAGCCCTGCAGCGTGGAAGCCATGGGATCCTGCCAGGGACTGGAGAGGGTCTGGATGGAGGCCCCTCAGCCCAGGCCCAGCATAGGGAAACAGCAGGGAGCCCAGGAAAGCCAGGACTTGCCCCAGCTTTCCAGGACCTCTGGCCTCCTCTGATGTGCTTTCTGAGTCTTGCACAAGCTGTTTTCTGTGGTAGGATCTTTCCCCACCTCTTTCCCTTCACCTCCTTGTTCTCTATGTATGGCCCAAATGGCCCCTCCTCTGAGAAGCCTCCGGGATTCCTTCCGGGCCTACGCCCATTCCTGCTGGACAGACCTGTGTTTTGGAAATTGCTGGGCAGGGGCTGGTGCTGCCATTCGTGGCTCCTGCCTCTGTGGATGCTGCTGCTCCGCCAGCACAGGTCTTGTCGCCTGGAGGAGAGTCTGCCTGAGCAGGCCAAGGAGAGATGAGCGGTGTGGCTTTGGTGTCTGGGCTGGAGGTCTCTACCCAGAGGCCCCCCGGGCTGGTAGCCATCTGCCCATCCATTCTCAGGGGATTCACCTCTGGCCCCTCAGTGGCCTCTGCAAACCCTGAGCCAGGCCTGGGGAGGCTGCTGAATGGGCAAAGGAGAGTGGCCCAGCCCATGGCCATGCTCAGCTTAGCCCAGTTCACCCTGCCTCTTCCCTTCAGCCTCCAGGGCTGGATCATCACACCCGTGTCCCAGGGATCCCCAGCTGTGGGTCTGCATCCCTCCTGTCCTCAGTGCAGCCGCCCCTGGGGCCCTGAACCTAACACTGACCTTTCATCAGGCCCCTCCTGCCAGGGTCCCTCCCCATGCCCACTGGGATCTGTGTTTTCCAGGCCATCTAGAAACACCCCCACATGCCCGTCAGCAGCACAGTACCTGTCATTGCCATTCGAGGGAGGTCCAGGTGCTGAACCTTTCATGTGGTGCTGTCTCACCATGGCCTGTGTGCAGGTGAGGAGCTGTGGCACAGATGGCAAGCCTCTTGCTCACACCTCAGGGAGGGTGTGATAGAGCAGGAGTGGACCCGTGGCCCAAGCCCCCATGGTGGGGACACCAAGCACCATTGTGTGAGGTGTGGCCCCTTCGAGGGGGGTTGTCAGGTGAAGCAGCCTATGAGGGGTGAGTAGCAACCTCAGGTGGGGAGGATCAGGGGCCTGTGGCCATTCCAGCATCTGGCCTGGACATGTGGGGATCAGGGGCCATTCTAGGCCCTTAGTGGAGAGGAGGGAGCTGAGAAGGGAGCCAGGCTGCTCTGTGAGGTGGCACAGTGCCTCAGCCACCAGCTTCTGGGAGCTGGTTGTCACCCATTCCTGCCCACATCCTGCCCCAGGAGCAGAGTGGCAGCTGTGCACATGCAGGCAGTGGGGGAGGGAGCACCACCAGGCATGGCCTGGGTACCGCACCAAGTGCCTGAAGCGGGGCTGCTGTGCAGCCGTGGAGGGAGGTGGGAGGGAGGGAAGAGGAGTCCACACTTGGTGGCCGCTCACCTCCAGACAGCACTGGCAGACACCCACCATGCTCCAACTGATGAGTTTGGGAGGGGCTCAGAGGGTCCTGGGGCCATGGTGTTCTGGGAGGCTCATGCTCAGGCCCACCTGGGCCACCCCAAAAGCCAGTTATGGCAGAGCCAGCAGAGGGCTGTGGTTCGGGAGTGGGAGCCAACCTGCCCATCCAGATTTGCTTCTTAGTTCGTTCATGCTCCTGCTGAGCTGCCATGAGACAGATGGTGGTGCCTTTTGATTCATCTCCTGTGTCTCCCACCTCTTTCCTCACAGACTTGGTCTCTTTGTGAGGTGTCTGAGAATTCCTCAGCACTGTCTTCAGATCCCCAGCTGTTTCTTCAAGTGTATACACGCTCAAAGCCCCTCACATCTATTGTGTTCTTTACTTCAGTCCCTCTATTTTTCATTTCCAATATTTTATATTATTTCTATTCCTATTCATCTGTTCTAGTTTCAGGTCTGCCAGTTGGTTCAATAAGTCCTCAATCTTGTTTATAGATGCTATTCCTTTCTTTTATCTCTTTGAAGATCCTACACATCTTCAACAATCATTATTAGATTACTCCATTACCTTTCTCTCTTCTGGAAAAATTAATCTTCATGTTTTTGATATCATTGCTTATTTTTCTTAGCCTTAATTTTCCTCCTCTGCTTTGACATTGTGGTTTGCAGCTCATCTTAAGTGGGAGCAGAGGTCCTGAAGACAGGGAATGACCTGTAGGTATCTGAACACCCTGGGCAGCAGCTGCCTCTCAGGAGTTTGCTGAGTTCTTTCCTTCTTTGAGGCACCCCTGCTGTAGCTCAGGGCCCAGGTGGGGCCAGGCACAGCAGCAGGGGCACAGAGCTGCCCATGGTCCAGTGGTTGGGATGCTGCCTAAAACAGAATAGGTGTTTGTTAAACATTTGCTATGAGAAAGTAGCAGGAGTCTAAAGCTGAGATTCTGGAGCCCAGGAACAGGCCTAGAGTGGCTGCAATGGTCCAGGTCTCTACACTAGGCTCCGTCTGTTGCCATCGGCTACACCCAGGAGCTGGTGTGCAGGGCACTGCCTGGAAGCCGGCGGGCGCCTTCATCCAGCAGGCTCTGGGGGGTACAGCCACCATATGGGCATGTGTACAAAGAGCCTCGCTTGTCTGACGTACAAGGAGCCAGAAGAAGTGGGCCAGGAGGTATGTGGGTTTTGATTAAGTGGAGTTTTAATTAAAGTGGCTGGGTCGGGGTGGGGATGAAGAGGAAGGCAGGAAGAGACGGCAGTTTTGAGTCTGACTGCTGGGAATCCTATGGGGTTGCTCTTTCAAGGTTTATCATGCATATTCTGCAGCAGGTGTCTCCAGTTTTTATGGGACAGTATCTGCTCTCTGCCCTGTCCCCAACAAGGACAACCACAAGGAAATATTACATTATTAATACTTAATTTCCTCTCCCAGCTAGCAACAGATGACTCAAGGATTAATTAGATAGACAGAGCCAACAGAGAGGGATAGGAAATTGCCAGATCCCAGCCCCGCCCCAGCCCCCTCCCCCTGGGCCTCCAACCTTCCTGTCTGCTCTGGAAGGCTTCTTTCTGAAGGGAGGGAAGCAGAGAGGGGATGGGGGGGCCCCAGGAAGTCTTCCCACTGCTGTGTTTTCCATGGGCACTCAACCCCAGTCCCCAGCCACTCTTGAATGCTCATGGTAAGGCTGAGAGGTCACTTTGCCTCTTTGGGCCTTAGCTTCCTCATCTGTAAAGTAGGGCTTGTGGGGCCAGCGAGAACACTGATGACCATTTCCCAAGCTCCAAGCAGGCTGCCCAAGCTATGGAAGTGGGACCAGTATAGTTGTCCTGGTATCCAGACCAGGAACCTCTTGGAGAATGTAGTGTTTGGCGGCTCGGTGGTGGCTGGTACCTGGTGGCCAGCTGACTATGTGCATTGCTCCCCAGAGACACACTAGTAGCTTGAAATCAGCCATAGTGGGAGCATGTACAGCACAGAAATCCAGCAAAGGCTATAAAACAGGGCACCCCCAGCCTCCTCCCTCCCTGCCTGGCCTGCAGTGTCTCTGGCTCCACCAATCTGCTTTGCTCAGGGCTGGGGTGGGCACAGCTGTGAGTGGATTCTAGCTTGGCAGGTACCCAGGTTGCCTGTGGGACCATGTGAGCCTTGCCTAGGATGTGCTGACAGCAGCTGAAAGGGCCTTGCAGGAATACTGAAGGAAGAGGCAGAGGGGGAATGGACCCTGCTGGGAGCCTTAGGTATCTTCGGCCACATGCAAGACTGGTGTGAGCAGAAGGGTTTGTTGCATTCTGTGAGACTGGTAGGCAGCAGGAGGTGGCTTCCATGTAGTCAGGAAGGGTATCAGTATCTGGTACTGTTCACATGGGAACCCACAGCACAGAAGGTGGTGGAGAAACACTGAGAACTGGGGGTACACAGGCAGGCACCAGGGCTGCTGGGAGAGCCTCACTGAACAGAGGCCTAGGTCAGGCCCCTTGAAGGCACCTTCCAAGCTGGGCGTCCCAGCTGATGTGGAGTCAGTCCAGCCCCTAGCAGGTGCTGGTGATGTGACCCCATCAGCAGGGCTCTAGGCAGTGGAGCTCCCCTGCCCCATCTCAGCAGAAATGTGGTATGTTCCACATTATCTGCTCCCTGGCAGGGCCCTTGAATCTGGAGGATGGTCTAAGGCCATATCACTCTTAGTCTGGGGTTGTCATATTGGCAGAAGGCTGTGTGCCCTTCAATGCAGATTCCCCTAAAGAGGGCCCGAAGGATGTTAGGTGGTTGTCCTCTTCCCCTGAGGAGGCCCTCGTGGTGGGAGGCAGGATCCCCAGGTAGAAGTGGCTCCTCAAGGGCTTGCTGGGCCTGGGAGGCCACATCAGGACTAGGGCCAGGCACCCAGAAGCACCGAGGGACATGGCATCAGAAGACTTGGTCTGGCCTGTCTCTGCCAGGGACACACCTTATGAGCAGCTGGCTGGCAAGTGTCCCTGCAAAGCTGAGGTTCAATGGGACTCAGCCCTCTCTGACTGCCACAGGCTGCTCAAACCTGTTTCTGTAGGAGCTATGGCCTCCTCTCCTCTCTCCTCCTGCTCCCTGGCCCTTCTGCATCAGATGCTCATTCTGAGCCTCCTAGTGGGGCAAGAGAACCTGGTGGATGCAGAAGAGGCCCACTCGAGCTGTGGCTGCAGCCCATGTCCACCCTGGCTCCAGCCACCTGAGGCACTGACAGCATTGGAGTTACAAGGAAACTTATGGTTTATCTATTTTAGCCTCTGTCACCTCATGGACAATATGGGCCAGGTGGTGGGGGAGCCTGCCCCTTTGAACAGGGCCAGGGACCAGGAGTGACCTTCTCCCAAGGCTGCCAGTCCTACTCAATCCGTCATGTCTTGGAGGACTGGAGGGAAGATGTGGCCACCTGAGCCCATGTGTGGCCACCAAAAGGCAGCCTCCAGCCTCTTGTCCCCAGTCAGGTGGTGGCTGCTGCCCTTGCACCCCTGGGGCTCCACAAGGGTTCAGGATGGGAGGATGGGGTGGAGTTGGGGGCCTCTTAGCTCTCAGGAGGAGGCAATTTAGTGGGCAGAGGCCTGCTTGGACTGATACTATTTCAGAAGCCTGAGGGGGAACACTGGGAATCTGGGCAGGGATCAGGCCAGCTGGGGAGACTAAGGCTTCTACTTCTACTTTTGAGGGCTGTCAATAATTCCTATGTTTCCATGATATTTTGGCTCTGGGGAGCTGTTTCAAATCTGTTTATTTCCTTCTCACAGAATCATGGATGAGAGCCAAAATGGCCCTGAGAGGTCATCTAGGGTCCAACTGCCTCACTGTATGAATGGGGAAACTGAGGCCCAGAAAAGAAAAACATTGTTGCCCATAGTCTCCCAGCAAGTCCTGGCTGAGCACCCACTTTCTGCCCAACACCAAACTTAAGTCAGTTGTTCCCTGTGTCAGCCAGGCAGAGGAGCAGATGGGGGAGAGGGCGTGGGAGGAGGGAGGTGAGGCGGCTCCCCTAGAAAAGGGAAGCTCGCAGGCAGCCAGCTACAGCGCCTGCCCCACCCAGACATGCAGCTGGCTGGTGAGGGCACCTGGAGGCAGCAGGCTCAGGTTTGTGCCTGCTCCAACAGCGGTAAAGGTGAGAGAACTTACCCACCGGCAGTGGGAGATAGGACCAGAAAGCTCCCCACAGCCCTCCAGATCCAAGCTCCAGGAATGAGGGGGCCTTTTCTTAACTGGGCAGCTGGTGTCCCTTAGGTGGGTGCTAGTAGCTCCTGGGAGAGCTCATGGAGGATGGAGCAGGTCAAATCGGGCTGAGAAGCTGGCTCCATGAGAGAAGGTGGGTGGGATTTGGAGAGCCCCAGGGGTGAGGGGCCCTTTCTAGGAGGGTTGTGGAGCTGCTTGTGAGTGCAGGGACCCAGATACTGGCCAGGCTGACAAAGAAGGCTTGAGAAGCTGAGGACAGGAGCCAACATGAGTGACTTAACTTTGAGAGATTCCTGTTCCCCCAGAAAAAAAAAGAGAACCGGCCCTGAGTCTAGAGTGGGAGGGTCAGTGACCCCAACACCCAGGGTGGTGGAATTTAAGGAGCCTTGGAGAATGCCAAGGTGTGAGCCGGTGTGCTGGCAGGGGCCAGGCTCTGCCCACAGTCCCTCCTGTGCCCATCCTGCAGAGTTTGGGAGAAGGGGCCGCCTCCTCGGGAGGGATCTTGGCAGGAATTCCACTGGACCAGGCTGAAGCAGTTTTTCTCAGTGATATGTCTGGGCCTGTGTCCTCCTCTGCAATGGGGGCCAGAATTCCAACTCTCCTACCTCCCGGCTGTGATTGGGCAGGGCATGGGTGCAGGTGGTGGGGAGACATCCTTAGGCTGACATTTGGCCTGCAGGTGAAGGGGGAATCCAAAGTGGAAGGGTCTTCAAGGGGCCAGGGTGGGCATGGGGGTGAGGGGCTGGAAGCCTTCTGCTGGGCCCACTCTCTCATCTCACCAGGGCTCTCCCTTTGCAGGTGCCTCAGGAACCCTGAAACCCAGCTGAGCTATGACGCCATGCCCAGAGCCCCTGGTGAGGGTGTGGTTTCTGGAGACTTTGAGTCGTTTGTGAAAAAGCTCTTGGAGAGCCCTTGGCAAGGACATTCTTGGCTCCTGTGAGGAAGGGGCTCAGGGGTCTGGGCCCCTCTGCCTGGGCTCCAGCTGGGCTGCAGCTATGGACCGTGAGCTGGCCCGGCCCGTGTCCTCGCTGAGCCCACCCATCTGCAGCCACATCCACCATGGGCTCTGTGGTGTATATCACAGTGGAGCTGGCAATTGCTGTGCTGGCCATCCTGGGCAATGTGCTAGTGTGCTGGGCTGTGTGGCTCAACAGCAACCTGCAGAATGTCACCAATTACTTTGTGGTGTCACTGGCGGCGGCCGACATCGCGGTGGGAGTGCTTGCCATCCCCTTCGCCATCACCATCAGCATCGGGTTCTGCGCTGCCTGCCACAGCTGCCTCTTCTTCGCCTGCTTCCTCCTGGTCCTCACACAGAGCTCCATCTTCAGCCTCCTGGCCATTGCCATTGACCGCTACATCGCCATCCGCATCCCACTCCGGTGAGCTGGGGCTGGGGGTTCACATCTGCACAGAGGCTGCCTGTGCCCAGGGTCTAGTCTGTGGTGTCAGCATATTGAGCTGAGAACAGGGCCCCAGGGCTTAGTCTGGGACTGCCCAGGGCTGGCACGTGACCAACAATCGTGCTGATTTGGCTGATCCCTGTGGGCACAGGGCACCCTGGCTCTCCCCAGACATGTTCAGCTGTTGGCAGATGAGTGCAGCTTGGCCTGGTGTCAGGCTGAGGAACGCTGGGCCCCGTGACCCATGCACTGCACATGGGTGTGTCTGGGCTGTTCTTCACACACAAGAGCAAAACTCCCTGCATGATGCTGGGACGGGCAGGTGGGCGGGGAACCATGGGAAACCACAGGCCCTCAGAGCTAGAAGCCTGCCTGCCGCCCGCCCTCCCCAGTTCCTCTGAGCCAGTCTCGCAGTGTGCACATTAGGAAAATGACCCAGAGAGGGGAAGTGACTTGGCCAAGTGCCACAGTGAGTCACTAGGACTTATATGCAAATTATGTTGCTCCTCAGGTCACCAAGGCCTCGCGGTCTTGGAGGCAGTTTATGTGCTGAAGGGCTGGCTGGCTGTTGGAGGGGGTTTTTATGGTGAATCTTTTGTGAAGTGACTTCAGCCAAGTATTGTGTAAATTATGACTTCCCCAGAGGTTGAGTTTACTTGGCATGGCCTCCACCTACCCAGGCCATAGATGAGGCTAGAAAGTGAGGCATCCTTGGGATGCCCTGGGGCCTCCTGCTCTGCCTCCTTGCCCTTCCATCACAGAGCCACAGCTGGGTGGCTGCGGGCTCTGAGAGATCTCAAGGATCAGGGTATGCTGTCCCTGTGGTGAACTCTCCCAAACAGGTGGAGTGCCCACCTACAGAGGAAGCCACAGCAGCCCCACTTCGGGCTGAGGGTGCCCCAGCAGGGAGCAGGGTGAGGCTCAGTGAGAAAATGGAAATTTAGAGTGTCAAACCCAAGGAGGCCCTTAGAGGTCACTTCCTCTCATCTTCTGGGTGGAAAAATGAGGCCCAGAGAGGGAAACCAGCTCTCAGGGCCACCCAACGAGTTGGTAGCAGAGTTGGGACCAGGCCTGGGAGGAAACATGGCCTGTCACCCACTGTGACTTCAGTCTTTGTGGAGTGGTCCTGGGCTGGCCCAGCATCCCCAGAACCTGCACCAAGTAGCCATTCCTGTCAGCTGGGCTCTGTGGGGGACACAGACACCACATCAGGCTGCTCAAGAGAAAGTGAGGAGCCTGGGCCTCCTGTCTTGGGAGAGTCTAGAGCTCTTGCCAAAGCATAAGGGGACGCTGGCTGGCCCTAATAGGCAGCTGAGTTAGAGGCTGTCTGATTCCAGGTAAAGTCTGTGGGGACAGCCTGGGTCCACACAGCTTCTATCCCTTCCTCCAAGGAGCAAAGCAGAGTCCAAGTTTGTCCAGTGACAGCTCAGAACATGGAAGCTCGGTGGGGGGCTGCCTGTGGGGACCCAGGTGGGCCGGGGAACAGAGGACCGGAGTCCATTTCAGGGTGTCAGGCTGAGCCCATGCACTGGTGGGAACGCTCCATGGGGAAGCAGAGGCCTAGCTTTCACTTTCTTCTCTCGTTCAAAGGGCAACAACATTCTTGGGAGAGATCAGGGCTGCTCTTCTCAATTTAAAGTACCTCAGCTTTTTTCTTTTTTCGGTTGCTCCCTTTCCCTCTCTGTTTTCTGAGAGTCAAGAGAATGAATCTCTGATGTAGCAGGATGAGATGTGCTGTGTGGCCATGGAAAATTAGCTGCCCTTCTCTTGGCCCATCTCTTCATCTATAAAATGGGACAATTCAGTCCCTCTGAGCTCACAAAAGTGTTGTGAGGGTCCAGTGAGTGGATGGCAGTGACGGGGACCCTGAGGTGGATGGATGGAGCAGGTGGGGTGGGGATTCAGCTTTTTCCTGAGCGGCTGGAGTTTCAGAGCTGTGGGTCTGCCCCCCACCCTTCACCCCATCTACATCTCCGACCCCCATGACCTTTCAGAGCTGGACCTCAGTTCCACACAGACCTTGAGCCATCTGAGTTCTGCTCGGTAGGCCCTGGAAAGCTCAGGTTGGTCTCCTCTGCAGGGAGCTGATGGGGATGGTGATGCTGCTCATCCTCCCTCACAAGCAGAGAGCTGTACAGTTGCCCGAGGATGTTAGCGCAGCGTATCCTGTGATCTTCATGGCCCAGCACGGTGGTGGGCTGGATGTTATGACCCTTGTGTTACTCATGAGGAGGCCAGAGCCAGGGAAGGACATACAAGTGTCTCCTGATGTGGATGGACTACAGGGCCATTCTTGCTATTCCTGGCCCTTTGGTCCCTCCACTTTCCTAGTTTTTGAGGCCCGTGGGCCACTAGGCACATATGTGGGGGCTCCTGAGAGCAAGCTAGGCATGAGGGGGAACTTGGAGTCACTGCCTGACTGGTCTCTCCCTTCTCTCCTCCCCCTCCTCCTGTGTCCCCTTAACAGCTGGGAACTCAGACTCCTCTTTATGCTATTTCCTGCCACACTCAGAAAGGTCCATTTGGCCCCAGGCCTGTACTACTCACCATTTTTTTTTTAATTCAATTTCAGAAAAATCTATCTCTTTCCCAAGTGCAGGGAACCTGTGGGGCTAGGGCAGGGCCTAGTCAAGGAAGTCCATGAAAAAGAAGCCAGACCAGAGGAAAAGATGTAGCTCTCCATGTCCCCAGAGGATGGAAACCCGGGGCAAGAGACAGGCTTCTTTCTGCAGGGGACTTGTGCACCATTGTCTCCTGTCCCTCTCAGTAGCCACGGTGGGTGCTCTCACTCCTTGAGGAACAGGCCAAGGTACAGGGCGGCAGTTGATGCCAAGGCCTGAAGTCGTATGTAGTGAACCACCCTGACTTCTAAAGAGGGCAGGGTTGGGAGAGAGGGCTCCCCAGAGGAGGTGATGCCTGTTGCCTATTGCAGGATGGGTAGGATGTGTCTGGGGAAGGATGGGGGCAAAGCCCAGGCAAAGGTCCTGAAGAAGGAATGAGGGCATAGGCGCTGCATCAGGGAGAGATGGCCTGGTTGCTGAGTGACAGAAAGAGATGAGCTGAGTGGGTGGGAAGAGTGTGAGGCCGACTCAGGCCAGTCCATGCTAAGGGAAGGAGTTTGGGCTTCCCCTGTGGGTCAGTGGCTCTTCAACTCTCGTATCACTGACTCTTTTGGACAACTTAGAAAAACTCCTCAGTGTGATGCAAATGCATAGGAAGCCCCACCTAGAATCATGGCACGTATTCTTGGACCATATGGTTAGCCCCTGATGTGGGTAATGGGCATCCCCCAGGAAGAGGCAGCCTGCAAGCTGGAGGATGCAGGGATGCAAAGGGCACTTCCAAATGGGGCTGGCACCAATGTCCTGCTGGAAGGCCTTGGCATCCCTCCAGCTGGACAGTCTACCTCTGGGGTCTGAGAGGCCAAGATGTGACTGTGTTAGCCCAGAGGATGCTGCTTGGCCAGGCTGGGGCTCACCCATGGTTCCGTTTGGGCCCTGGTGCTGTCCTAGCCCCCTGGAAGCCTTGGTCCAGGGCTCTCAGCCTAAGGGGCTTTCTTTTGAATACCAAAATTAAAATCTATTTGGTATTTTAAAAAATAAATTATGCTTGCACGTGTTAAAACATTAAAAAGGAACAAAAAGGTATATAGTAGAAAGCTGTCCCTTGTGCCTCTTGTCCCCCACCAGAAGGCAATGTTGGGAATCCTTCCAGAGATATTCTTTGCATGTATAGGCAAGTGCTATTAATGTATGTTTTGTTTCTGTCCCCACAAGGTGCTTTTTTTTCGGAGTGCTGTGGAAGACTTCCCCTATGGATTCCCTCATCTGTGAAAGTAGACAATTGCACATACCAGGGATTTCCATACTGTGTCCCCAGAAGCCCTTGGGCCAGACTCTGATGTCCCCACCAACTCATTAATTCAATAAATGTTTTTCAAGCCCTTTCTCTTCCCCTGTAGCTCGACTTCTATAACTGCCTGGAAATGTGGGCGAGAAGGTCTGCTACTGGAGAACAATTTGAAAACCACCAAAGCAGGTGGCCCCCAGGGTGCAGGCAGCTGTTCACTATCCTGTAACTGCCTGCTTCTGCTTGAGTGCCTCAAGCCACAAGAAGCTCACTGCTGCCTGAGGCAGCCCATTTCTCCTGTGAACAGCTCAGCTACTCTGAGCCACAATCTGCCTCCATGTAATTTCCACCCACTGATTCTACATTCTACCTTTAGGGGGCAGTAATGATAGGCCCAGGATTCTTGGTCCCATTTTACAAACTGAGGAAACTGAGGCTGAGAGAGGTGAAGTGACAGAATATTTCTGTTTACAGGAATGCACCAGGGCTAGAACTCAGGAAGGGATATGCTTTTCTCAGGAAAGATGTCAAAATTAATGTAGCCTCCCATTTAGTGAGTATTATATAAATCACAATTTATAGAGTACTAAGAACAGTGCCTGGCACAGTGTAAGTGCTAAATGTAAGTATTAGATGAGGCTCCAGGACAAGTAGACAGGGCAGTGCCCACTCTCTGTTGCTTGGCAGAAATGGGCAAGTCCATGGCCCTCCTCCTGCTGAGGCCATGTTGCAGGCAACCAAGCCACTGAGAGGTGGGGCTGCAGAGCTCCTGAGAATGGGCCTGCCTGGTTACTGTTTGGATTCAGAATTGACAAATTTACCTTGGCCTCAGTTGCCTCTGGGCTCTTGGAATGTCCACAGCAAGTCCATTCCTCTCCTTGGGCATCAGTTTCCCCACCTGTAAAATGAGGGGTTGGACTAAATAAGTCAGAAGACAACAGATTTTTTTTTCTTCCTTAATTTGAATTAGTAGACGAGATTTAAATTTTGAGAGATTTTACCCCCAAAATTAGCTCTCCATCCCCTCCTGAGATCAGTTAACAGTGGACACACACTTTGCCTGGCAGCGATGACAGTAAAAGCCTCACCAACCTGCATCCCACCTTTGTTACCTGTTGGCACCTCTGTTGGCCTCCCATAAACTACATAGTTTCTATGGATGTTTCCAACTCTGAGTTTAAGTACAGCACAGTTTTCCTTGGCTCCTACCGTGCATCCCTGTCTCAGAGCTGGCAGTGCAGAGATGGATGCAGGAAAGACCTGCCCCCAAGGGGCCCAGATGAGGTAAGGATTTACTGTGCTTGGGTAGCAATCTATCCTGAACTTGAAGGCTAGATTCCTACCCATGGGTAGGGTTTCCACCAGGTAGAGGGTATGATAGTCTGGTCTTGCCAGAATCAAAACTGTTAAACAGAAGATCATCCCTTAGAGATCTTTGAGGTTGCCTTCCTAAATTATGGAGACTTTATTTTTTTGATTGTCCATTCTTTTATAAATCTATGCCACCTTTCCTGTAGGGCTGAGCTCTGCTTCCTGGCCAGCAGATCAAACCACTCCCCAAGTCTGGAACTGGGAATCAGTAGAGTTGGATTTTCGTCTGGCTCTCAGGAATACTGAGCAATGCAGGCAGATTACTGTTCCTCTCTGGACCTCAATACCTCATCCAAGTATTTCCTCTTGAATGTTAAGATCGCCAAATGTTAAGATGTAATTACCTCATTTCTCTCCAGAGGGCTGTAGGTTGATTTGGAGGGGAGAAAGTATCTCACTTGGCATGGGACCTCCACCCCTCCTTTACCTCCCTGTGCTGCCTCCCCTTGGAGGCTTCTGGAGACCACAAGTCAAATGGGGAAGAAAGAGCATGGAGTACAAAAGATCCGAATCATCTACAGATCTGATCTGGCTGGTTCTGCCCCCAGCCAATGAGCCCACCCTCCACACCTGTTCCTACTCTCTAAAGGGAAATGTGTTGTAGCATCAACCAACATGGAGGTGATACTCCCCCCCCCCAAAAAAAAATCACTTATTAATTCCCTCAAATCAAACTAAGTCTCAGGATTACTCCTAAGACTAATAAGCATCTGAACATTTGTGCAGTGGCTTCTATTTCTAGGTGCCGCCTCTCCCGTTGCCTCCCAGCAGCCTGTGAGATGGGCCAGGCTTACTACTTCCACTCAACAGAAGAGGATGGTGGGGCTGAGAGGCTGGAAGTGACAGGTCCAAGACCTTAAAGACAGTAAATAGGGGTGGGGTGCTGCCCTGGGTTTGACTCTTGGCCCTGCCTAACCTGGTTTCTCAGACCTCTGACACTGGTCTCCTCTCCCCAGGTACAATGGCTTGGTGACCAGCATGAGGGCCAAGGGCATCATTGCCATCTGCTGGGTGCTGTCATTTGCTATTGGCCTGACTCCTATGCTGGGCTGGAACAACTGTAGTCAGCAGGAGGGCAAAAACCACTCGCGAGGCTGTGGGGAGGGCCAGGTGGCCTGCCTCTTTGAGGACGTGGTCCCTATGAACTACATGGTGTACTACAACTTCTTTGCTTGTGTGCTGGTGCCCCTGCTGCTCATGCTGGGCGTCTACTTGCGGATCTTCTTGGCAGCCCGGCGACAGCTAAAGCGGATGGAGAGCCAGCCTCTGCCGGGGGAGCGGGCTCAGTCCACACTGCAGAAAGAGGTCCACGCTGCCAAGTCACTGGCCATCATCGTGGGGCTCTTTGCCCTCTGCTGGCTGCCCCTGCACATCATCAACTGCTTCACCTTCTTCTGCCCCCAGTGTGGCCACGCCCCTCCCTGGCTCATGTACCTGGCCATTGTCCTCTCTCATGGCAATTCAGTTGTGAATCCCTTTATCTATGCCTACCGTATCCGCGAGTTCCGCCAGACCTTCCGCAAGATCATTCGCAGCCATGTCCTAAGGCAGCGAGAACCCTTCAAGGCAGCGGGCACCAGTGCCCGGGCTTTGGCAGCTCATGGCAGCAATGGGGAGCAGGTCAGCCTCCGCCTCAATGGCCACCCCCCAGGGTTGTGGACCAATGGTGGTGCTCCCCATCCTGAGCGAAGGCCCAATGGCTATGCCCTGGGGCTGGTGAGTGGAGGGGGTGCCCAAGAGTCCCACAGGGACACAGGCCTCCCAGATGTGGAGCTCCTTAGCCACAAGCTCCAAGGAGCGAGCCCAGAGTTCCCTGGACCAGAGGGTTCCCTCACCCAGGATGGAGCAGGAGTGTCCTGATGGCCCATGGAGCTTGCCCCTTCCTAAGAGAAGGAAATCTTTATTTTTCTGGTTGGCTGGACCAGTCGCATTGGGAGAAGAGAAGAGTGAGCATGCCAGGAGACCCTTCAAGTGGCTGGTTCCCACTTTGGACTGAGAGGAGGGTGCCCTAGGCTGGAGCAGCATGAGGCCCAGCAAGAAGGGTTTGGGGTCTGATTCATGTCGTGAGGCCCTGCACCAGGACAGGGCCACAGCACCAGCAGCATTTTGGCTGGACAGGGCCTGGTCCCCCACCCCAGAAGCATCTGAAGCACCACATTGTCTCTGCAGAGCAGCTATGGCAGAGCAGACTGGCCTGGCCCTGAGGCTGGGGAGTGGCTCCGACAGGCCCCCTGCCACACATATACCACCCTCCTCAGACTTTCCTAGGGTTCAGGAGCTGCTGGGCATTTGACTATTATTTTTCCAGGAGAAAATGTAAGTGTGTGGAAATCCTTTTTATTTTATTATCTGTCCCTCTCTGGCTGCTAGGTATGTTGTTGGTCCTGCTGCTAATCTGGCACCAGGAGTCTCTGCCCAGGATTCTCAGGCAGTCCTCTCCCACTGCCATGAGCTGCCATGCACTTCCCGGTCCCAGGGTGACAAAGCTGGGCTTGGGGACAGAGAGTGGTAACAGAGCAGTGCCCAAGCATGGGCTCAGGCCCCAGGGGAGAGGTTGGGGCTGGCAGGCCCTGATGCGTGCTCAGGTAGCTCAGAGCCACCCAGATAGAGGCCCTAACTGCCTTTCCTTCTAAAGGGAATTTTTTTCTGAGATTAAAATAAAAATGAGCCACATTGTGTTTTAAAGTGTGTCTAATGAGAATAGTGTCTGAGTTCCTTTCCCTCCTCCGTAACCAGGCCTGGTGCACACATACGGGTGTATGTTGCATATGTGTGACAGACCGCGTGCATATGTGCAGACAGGCTCCCATCTTCTGGGGGCACAGGCTGCCTGACTACACCAGAATCCATATGCCCATTCACAGCCCCCAGACCTGCATTTCTGTGAGAGGGCCCTGCAGGGTCTGTAGGAGGAGGGGGCTTGTTCCCTAGCTGCTCACTCTCCAGGGGCTGCTGATCACTCCAACCCTAGGCAGTCATGGTGTGAGGACCTGGCTCCTTCCTCCCTCATTACCTTCCAAATATCCTTAGAGGAAGATCTCTTTGTTTACCTTCTCAGAGCTTTGCCTGCCTCCCCTGGCCTGGCTCCAACACCTGCCCCAGTTGAGAGGACACAGAGGTATCTGGAAACAGATCTGGACTGGGGCTAAATTGCCTTCCTTTGGAGTCCCCCTACCCCTACTCCCAAAAAAAGGAACCTATAAGGAATGGATGTTTCCTGCTCTGACACCTGCCTCTGGGGTCCCCTGCCTGAAGAGATGATGCCATCATTCTGTGATGGAGAAGTTTGAGGCCCAGGGGAAAGTTAGCAACCCACTCCTACCTGTGACTGTGCCAGGCAGGGGTATGAGGGCCAGTTTGAGTTCACTCAGGCTGGGACTCAGGGAATGAGCGTTAGAACTTTGTGGGCAATCCTCAAACAGCCCCGAGTTACAGATTAATGAGCTCAGAGAGGTTAAGCCCTCACACCAGGTCACACAGCTAGTAAGTGGCAGAAGTGAACTTAAAACCCAGGTATCCAAAAAAAAAACAAACTAGGTCTGTCTGACTACAAAATCCATGCTCCTTTTTCTTTCTTTCCATTAACTTATGACGAGCTATTTCAACCAAACCAAAATGTATAAAATAATATTGTGTCTCTACCACTTTGCTTAAGAAATGAAACAACTACAGTTGCTGTATCTGACCCTCCCTATATTATTACCCTGCTTCCTATGCCTGGAAATGACTACTTTCCTGAATTTCATTTCATTCTATTTGCATATTTTTACACTTTTACTACATAGATGCGTATGTAAGTATCCCCAAACCAACACAGAATTGTTTTAGCTATCTTTCATTGTTATAACAATCAGAGGGCCTCTAGATTGGCGGCACAGAAGAAACACCTAGGAAGCTTTGATCAGTACTGAAGCCTGAGCCCCTTGCCCCAAGAGACACTGGATTAATTGGCCTGGTGGAGCCAGGCAGCAGAAATTCCCCAGGGTGTTCTTATGGACAGCTAGGGTTAAGAACCCTGCACAGATATAAATGCAGAGTCCACCCTCATCCATACCAGCTTCCTCCCTCCTGCATACTTTGGGTCTGCTGGCTATGGTCTGAGGGTAGACCAGTGGCCTGGGCTGTGTCTGAGGAGGCCAAAAGTGAGGAAGCTGATGGCGGGAAGAGGCCAGAAAGAGAACTACAAAGGTAGGGAGGAACTTGTCCCGTCCCTCCCACTTTTTCTGAGCCCTCTTGGGAACCAAGCTTTGGGTGCTGGGCTACACAGGTGCAGTCTTTGGGGAGGGCAGGGGCTTAGGAAAGGTTTCCAGGTACAAGTGTACCCCAAGTCCTCCCAGGGCCAGGCCTGGCCCAGCTCTGGAGCTGGGCCTTGTTTCCAGGGGCCCTGCGTCTCATCTACCCACGCAGCTCATGTGGGTTGCCTCTGTGAGCAGGCCTTAAGTGTAAGCACTCATGCACAAACACAACACGTGTCACTCCCCAGACCATAAGAAAATACACGTGTGTGCACACTCTCATGGGCAGAGCCTACCTCAACAGGAATAAGTGCTCATGACAGCAGCATAAGAGAGACGTGAAGACTGGTGAAGGGCGTGAGGAACTGCCTAGCTCCACTGGGTGCAGAAGTGTGTCTGCCCCGTCCACGCTGCCCTGGGCCAGGCTTCTGGGGGCAGCAGCCTGGGCTGCTCCAAGCCCTACAGCTCTGTCTAAGGGCCCCTCTGCCCTCTCCCTGCTCTCCCCAAAGGGCTGGAGGTGGATGGCATTCTTCATTCAGTCAGGTGGATGGCATTCTTCATTCAGTCATGTCCTGAGCACAAAGGTTCCATCATGATCCATGTCCTTGGAGGCCCCAGCCCTCTATTAGGGCAGGCCTGCAAGCAGAGGCCTGGCTTGGGCTGGGTCTTGGCTCATCACTGGCCCCCATGAGAGACAGGCCCGCTGGAGAGCTCCCCTTTCCCCTTGTCCACTAACCACCTCTCCTGAAAACCTACCTTTGTAGCTCTCTCTGTTTATACTAAGGCCCTGCCTTTCCTCTGGGAGCATCACACAGCAGGGAGCTCAGGGAGCTGGGCAGAGCCACAGTTCTGCATGCTGACCAGCGGGCTACATGGGGGAGTGAGAGGAAATGAGCTACTGATGCCTCCCCGCCCGCCCCTCCCCCAATCTTCTGGGACTTGGTATCCCAGGAATGGGAAGCTGGCCTTTTCAACTGCAGTAGGGAAACAGAAACCCAGAAGCTCACAGAAGCCAACTGCTCAGGGAGTGAGAAAGGTTCTGTGCAGCCTGCCTAGAATGCCACTCCTATCCTTCCACACATACAGTCCCCCAGCACAGCCACTGCTACTGGCTCTCACCTCAATAGGCACCCTCCCCCTGAGCTCCGTGCTGGACAAGTGCTGCTTGAGTACACTGGGCAATACCCCTCTGCTGGTGGGGGAGGTTACCTTAGGGGAGAGGCCCCAGGTGTGCTGTGAGACAGGTGGTTCCCTCCCTGGCCCTTATCTGCTCTGTAAGGGTCTAATATTACCACCTTCTCCTCCTCCCCACACTGATTCCTCCTCTGTCCCAAGGCGCCCCTTACTATAGCTGTCAGTCAACATTATCAGTAACTATCACTTAGGACAGCCCCCGTCAGGCTGCAGAGGAGGGGGTGGGAGAATGTCAGATGACTCACAGCCTCAAAGGAGGAGGACGGACACACAGAACATAGAACCTAGGTGCAAGAAGCACGTTTTTTAGACCTTCTGGCTCTATCCCTTTCTTTTTCCAGAGGAGAAAGAGCAGCTCAGCAAACTTCCCAACAAGCTGCTCTGCCCTCCCAATAGTCTGGCTTGGAGAGGGGCTGGGCCCAGGGAGAGGCCAGGCTGGTAGTCACCACGAGGCTAGGCAGGTGATGGGTGTAAACAACCCAGGGTCCTCTGAGGGAGGGACTTTTTTCTGGCAGTGGGAAAGGCTTTGCCTGGAACCATGAACACTTTTTTGCCCTATCCAAGGAAGCATTGTTGTTTCTGGGAGGATAGATTTTGCAGAATCAGCCATCTGGACTGGCACCTAATAGCCAGCTAAACCCTGACAGGGCTGGCTAGTGTCAGAGCCCTATCTCCTGACTCTCTGTTCTTCTCCCAACCACTTAATGAGCGCCTGCTGATGCACAGGGAGACTGAGGTAGGAGGTGCACAGGGAACCAACAATCAACTAAAGGGAACAAGCCAGATATGGTCTGATGAGGGCCATGAGGGCAACACAGGCTCTGGGAGTTCAGAGCAGGAAAATGCCACATTCAGCTGGAGAGGCAGGGTGGCCTTCACAGAGGGAGCCAGGTCAAGTTGGCCTTTCAAAGGCGAGTGTTCAGCTCAGGGACCCATCTCTTCAAGGTGTTTTGTTAGGAACTAACAAGGAAGATCTGAGTAAATCTGCGCCTGATTTATATCTGCCTACACAGAATTATGCCATCTATTTGGAGCCAATTTTCAAGTTAAAATGTTGTCAGAAGGTTGTCACAGTTTTGATCTTTCTTTTCTGTTCTTTCTCAACCCACCCACATTTTCTAGTTGGGTTGGAAAGGGGAGTGAGGGGGATAGAGCCTGCTTTAGATTTAGAGATTTCTGTAATTGTTAACGGTAGATGGGACTTTTAGAAATTATCAAGTTTTCTCTTAGGAAAATTTAGTCCCAGAGCCCAATGTCACAACTGTTCTGTTGCTTTCAGAACTTTTAGGGGGACTGGAGAGACCTGGCCAGGCATCCTGCAGTTATCCCCAGGATATCTCTTGTGGTTTCAGCTGATCCTTTCTTCTGTCTAGCCCAGAGATGTCAAATAATCCCATCACTTGCCCCTTCCAACCACCACGCTGTTTCACCAAGCTCTGAAAGAGGAGTCAAAGCACCGGGTTCAAACCCTGGCCTTGCCATTGGCTTCTTCTTGACTGTGGCGAGTCACTCTCTGAGCTGCCCATCCTACTTTTAGATAAAATGGGACAATAAATATGAAAGTGCTTTGGAAGGTATATGTAACATACATGACAGGATTATTATTATTATTGTTATCATAACAAATCCATCCTTGGTTCAGAACACAAAAGAGGGCAACCAATCAATAGCTCCAGTATTCTTGATATCAGAAAGTCAAAAGGAGGCTAGAAGTGGAAGAAAGACAGAAGGGGAAAGGAGGCTGCTGACCTGGTTTCTGTATTCTGCTCACTGACGTTGCCCAGCCATTGCTAGATGAAGAAACGTGGTGAGTGTGAATTTAAGCCAGGTACCTGGAGGAAGTCTCTGGCCTCTGGGGGCTGTGGGAGGTGGGTGTGGAGCTGGCAGATGAATTAGGTAAGGGGTATTGGTTATGGATCATTTCCTGTCTTCAATGCCATACTGTCCAATCCGTTTATGAAAGTATAGAAACTAGGGAAGTTTGGGCTTATCAAAGAGGTGAACAAAGGGCCGAGCCCGTGGCGCACTCGGGAGAGTGCGGCGCTGGGAGCGCGGCAACGCTCCCGCCGCGGGTTCGGATCCTATATAGGAATGGCCGGTGCACTCACTGGCTGAGTGCCAGTCACGAAAAAGACCAAAAAAAAAAAAAAAGAGGTGAACAAAGAAGGGATATAGTAAATGTCTGTACTGACAGAATCAGAATTCAAAATGACCTCAGGGGGCTGGACAGATAAAACTGAGCAAGAATCAGTGCAAAGTCCTACACAAGCTTGAAAAGGCAAATGTGCAGTGAGAAGTGGGGGGAGAGAGACCTGCCCTGCCATCAATTCAGGTAAAAGCAACATGGACATTTCAGTTGCTAAAATTGGCGCTGGCTAACTCTATGGGACATGACTAGGAAAGAAGCAATTAATAGGATTCCCCCAACTGAAGGGGCTCACTGGGTCCCTGCTCAAGGCAGGAGGCTTGTACTCAGTTCTCAATGCCACACCAGATCATGGACAAACTAAAATACCATAAGTGAATGTGCCTGCCACAAGATGGTAATCTCAGTTATACCCAATAGAATGAACAAGTGGCCAAAGGAAAGTGATCAAGACAGGGAGAGTCTAGAAGCTGAAAACTGAAAATGGTAGGAGGAGGTTAGAGAAGATGTAGGGAGAGCTATGGCAGCAGGTGAACGGACTAGAAGAGGGGCTCAACTTGCCATGTGCTGTTCCAAAAGGCACAACTAGGCTCAGTAGGGACAACCTGTAGGAGTTCTGGGGCTCCACAGAAGCTCTGGTAGAGTAACTAGTTCATGTTGCAGACCCTCAGGATGCAACAATTTGAGACCCTTGGCTGGGTCTTTAGCGTGCTCCAAGGACACTCAGGTATGGAGTATACTAACATTTATAAAGCAAATGTATTTCACAGGGCCTAGTTTCCAAAGCCCTGTAGTTTCAGGTTTAGCCTAACTTTTAAAATTACACATAGAAATGTTAAGCTTGCAAGAGACAGGAAACTTTCCCCAGGCTAAAGTCTGTGATGTAGATAAAGAATTGTAACAGTGAAATTGCTGGCTCAAGGACAGATGTCCTTGGTTAACCTACTGATTGATATATTAAGAAAGTTAAGGAAATTGCTGTAGGGAAAGAAAGTGCTAAGAACAAGCTTTTTTTGATGGATCAACTTAACCTTTTGCAAATTGCATTATGGAATGTCACTTTGTTACTTCACTGATGTTACCAGCTTCTATTGTTAAACTATACTTAGCCATAACTCCACCTATGTTCCTTTACTGTAACTTTCTGGCCTGGAGAATAAATACCCAGACAGAACCCCAGTCCTGTGTTAATTTCCTGAGGAGGAATGCCTCTCTCTTGAGGGCTCCAGGAAATTAACCCCTTCGGGGTTTCTCAGTGCTCAGAAGAAATGGGCTTTGAGTAATCCTTTGCATCTTTGTCACCCAGGGGGAGAGAGGTGACAAATCTCTGTGAGGACAAAGAGAGTGCAACACTCAGGCACTCACTGGCCTAGAAGGGACTCTGACCACCCACTTTTCTCCTACCTTGTCCCTGGCTGAGCCAAACTGATGGAATCTCCTCCATCCCAGGGCTAAGCCTAGTGAGCACTTGATAAGGCACACTGACCAGATGTGGTGAGAAAGAGCATGGCCATGAAGCTGAGAGACCTGAGTTTTAGTTCTCTGCCATCATTATCTGGGTATGTGATTTTGGGTACAGTGGGCAAATTTCCTTCCCTACAAAACGATGAAGCAGATGGATGGGCACACACGTCCCTTCCAGTTCTGGTATTTGCTGAGTCTACATTACTGGGGACTGATCCAGACCTAGTAGGGAAGGAGCAAGGAAGGCCATGGACAAGCCCGGGAGAGACAGAGGGAGAGAGAGATGGGAAGCTAATAGCTCTCGAGGAAGGAAGGACATGCTGGGCTAATGGAATAATTGGATAATCCTCATAGCTAGGGGCTGCCAGGCTTGGGGCCAGCTGTTAGAAGCAGACACAAATAGCACAAGCAAAACAAGGGCGCTGGTGCAGGAAGCAGCTTACTGAGAGATACAGGGGAAGGGTGGTAGTGGCCAGCAGGTGTGGGAGGAGGATAGGAAACTGGAGCCCCCTTCTGTGGAGATATTGAGGACAGGCATTTAGAAACCTTGTACTCTGACCCTATAAACAAAGATTACATTCTGGGACCCTGGGCCTATTTCTGTACCAGAGAACATTCTTAGAGACTGTGAACTTATTCTGGCCTCAAGGATGTCCTGGGCACCAGTGACCTTCAGGGACCATGAAGCTCTCATTCCTGCCCATTAGGAGTTATCTGTAGATGGGGCATCTGTTTGGCATGCATGTAAAAATACTGCTGGACTCTTGCAAAACAATAATTTGGATACATGAGTCAGGGGAGTTTCTCCATTTCAGGCTAATAAGTGGATCTGTCAGTGGGGTTAGGTTGAGCATAAAAGAAATTTTGGAGGGGGTTCCTGGTCTAGGAGTCAGAAGCCTAGCTTCTTGTCCCACCTCTGCTTGGTCACATAATTCATGATGTGATCTCTCTGGACCTCAGTTACCCCATCCATAAAATTGGGGCAATAAGCACTATTCTTCCTGCAGGGTTGTTGTGGAGATAAAAGATCATGAAGGGGAAAGTAATTTGAAATTCTAAAAGTATTAAGTACTTTGGTCCCAACTCTGTTTCTAACTTTGTATGATTTTAGAAAGGCAATTTCCTTCCCTGAGTTAGTTTCTTCCCCTGCAAGATGATAAGATCAGACTGGATGCTCTTTAAATTCCCTTTTAATTCTAATGACTCTAACTCTTATAAAAATAGTATATTTACATTTGTATATACTAGAAGGAAAATATGAGAAAGAAAAGTTAGAGGCCAATTTTATTCATGGACATAGATATAAAATACTCAATATTAGGAAGACTTACCTAGCAATGTTTAAAAAATAATACAAGTTGTGACCCATTAGAGTTTATTCCAGGAATGCAAGGATGGTTTAACATCAGATAATCAATCAATGTCATTCATATTAATGAATTAAAGAACACTACAAGAGCATCTCAATAAATGCAGAAAATGCTTCTGATAAAAAAATTCAACACCCATTCACAGTAAAAACTCTTAGCAAACTAGAAATATAAAGGCATTTTCTTAACCCAATAAAGGGTATTTTTCAAAAACCTACAGCAAACATCATACTGAATGGTGAAATATTAGAAGCTTTCTCTTTCTAGTTAAGACCAAACCCACTATTCTACTCAATATAGCACTAAAGGTCCTAGAGATCACAATAAGACATGAAAAAGAAGAGATACATGGCTGGGAAAGGACATACAGTGACATTATCTGCAGTTGAATTAACTGCTTACATAGAAAAATCCAAAAAATTTATTTGCAGTATTATCAGAACT
The DNA here is from genome assembly GCF_027409185.1 of Cynocephalus volans. Taxonomy (NCBI): domain Eukaryota; kingdom Metazoa; phylum Chordata; class Mammalia; order Dermoptera; family Cynocephalidae; genus Cynocephalus; species Cynocephalus volans. The sequence continues at coordinate 207,660,220 of NC_084461.1, forward strand.
AAAGAGAGTTCATCAAGTCTGCTGGATATAAAATCAATATAAAAAATCAATAGTGTTCCTATATACTAGTTAAAACTATTATAAGAAATAATTTAATATATAATTTATAATAGCAACAAAAACTAGAAGTTTCCTAGGAATAAATCTAAAAAATATGCACAAAAGAGAAGACTCAAATAGATGAAGAGAGACACCATGTTAATGGATGGGAAGAGATGATATTGTAAAACTGGCAATTATCTCCAAATCAATCTGGAAATCAAGTGCAACCCTTAAAATTTTCAGTAGAGGGCTAGCCAGTTAGCTCAGTTGGTTAGAGTGTGGTATTGATAACACCAAGGTCAAGGATTTGAATCCCCAGTACTAGCCAGCTGCGAAAAAAAATTTTTTTTAAAATTCCAGTAGAGTTTTTCATGAAATTTGACAATTTGGATCCTAAAAGTCATTTGAAAAGAAAAAGGGCCAAGAAGAGCCACAATAATTGTCTTCTTTCTGAAGAAGGTGAAGATTTGCCCAAGTAGTTAAGGTGTAGAGTTATGTAGTCTAAGGTGTAGAGTTAAAATCACTACAATAGTGTGGTGCAGAAACAAGCAAACAGACAATGTGAATGGGATATAAAGTTTAAAAGCAAATATCTGTATATAGGAGTGTGGTATGTGGGAGAGGTCACATTACAACCCACACAAAAAAGGATGGAGTAAAAAGACAAAAAAAAAAAAAAGAGAGAGAGAGAAAAGGATGGAGTGTTTATTAAATGGTTCTGAGACAATGGGGTTTCTAAACTGAAAAGTAAAATTGAAAACAAAATAAAGTAAAAAAAAGAATTTTAACACTTTAGAAAGCAAATATAAGAAAATACCCTGGTGAGCCTGAGTGCAGTGGTGTTTACAACTAATTGATCACAACTAGTTTCAGGTTTCCTTGTTCCTTTTTCACTCCCACTTCACTTGACTAGCCTAAAGAAAAGAAGGAAGAAAGGAAAATAAAATATCTTTATGATCTCTGGACAAAGACAGACTTAAAACACGAAAGCAAAAGCCATAAGAGAAAATGCTGCTAAAGTGACTAATTAACATTTATAAAAACTTTTTTTTCCAACAAAAAACAACATAAAAAAAAAAGTACAAAGACAGCCACAGACTGGGAGAAGGTATCTACAATGCATATAGTCAATAAAGGACTAGTGTCCATAATATATAACGCCTATGAAAATAACCTCCGTACCGACCAGCCACCAAAAAAAAGAAACCTATCAAAAAATGTGTGAAGATATGATCAGACACTTTAGAAGAAAAATCCTAAATGATTAATATATAAAAATGAATTCAATTTCTCTAATAATTAGGGAAATGCAAAATATATTTCACAGCCATTCACAGCCAATTGGCAACAATTTTAAAGTGTTGGTGGGAATGTGGGGAAACAGAAATATGCAATACCTAGTAAAGTTGAAGATGTAAATATCCTATAACCTGGCATTTCCCATTTGCAGGCTCAATATTCAATCAAGTCACACACATATTTTTAAAAACCATGCACATGGATGTTTATTGTCACTGTAATACTAAAATAGCTGATGAAACATTTTCAGTTTTTTTCATATTTAGCATTTGATAGAGTTTTTGGATGTGTTGTCCCCCAAATTCATGTGGAAATCTGATCCCCAATGTGGCAGTGTTGGGAGCTGTTTGAGTCACAGGGGTGGATCCCTCATGAATGGATTAATGCTCTCCCTGGGGTGAGGGTCCTGAGTGAGATCTCGCTCTATTAGTTCCCACGAGAGCTGGTTGTTTAAGAGACACTGGCACCTCCTTCTCTCTTGCTTCCTCTCGCCATGTGATCTGCTTGTACCCACTGGCTGCCTGCTGCTTTCTTCCATGAGTAGAAGCAGTCTGAGGCCCGTGCCAGATGCAGCTGTCTCAGAATTGCAAGCCAAATAAACCTCTTTTCTATATAAATTACCCAGTCTCAGGTATTCTGTTATAGCAATGCAAAAACAGATTAATACCATATTTTTAGGTTTGAATGGATATATCAACATGGTTTGCTCCTTCAGTGAACTATCATACAGAAGACAAAATGAATGAACTTGATACATCAACACCTGTTCTGTACTCCAAGTTAAATTTCTCTAGCTATTTCCAGACTAGGCCTTCAATTTCTACCTTTTGTGCCAGTGCTCAGGGCCCTTGTCCTTCCCCTCACTTATAGCCCCCCTAATTTTAATGATATACAGTAATTTAAATGCCACTTCCTCCTGAAACATCTCTGGGTCCTTTTAATTCTGACATTACAGATGTGAAAATGAAGAGCCAAAACATTGAGTCATGCTAAATTCACATGGCAGATGAGTGACAGAAGAACTAGAACCCTGATCTTCTGAGGCCCTGTACCATGCACAGCCAAAGATAATCTCAGAGAATGGTAAATATAGAATTGATCCCACCTCCCATCCTGGTACACTTTGTCCCTGAAATATCCCTGGAAAGCTTTGGTCTCAGCTTCCACAACCCCTTCTAGCTTGTGAAGTATTTACATCAGGCCACACCACTAAACCTCTATGTGACTCTAAGTCAGTCAAATCCTTTGTGCCTCAGTTTCTTTATCCATTAGATGCCAATAATTCCTGACTGGCAATTGCATGAACTCATTAATAGAACCAAATGAAATAAATGATAATAAACTAGAAATGTGTTAAATCATGAGAAATTATTACCTTTTTTATTCTTGGGATATGTGTGTGTGTATGTGTGTATATATATTTTTTGACAGCTGGCCAGTACAGGGATGCTAACCTTCGACTTTGGTGTTACAAGGCAGCCTTCTAATCAACAGAGCTAACTGGCCAGCCTGTTCTCAGGATGTAGAAATGCTTACCCTCTTGCTAAAAGGATAATGGATAGCCAACTTGTAAATAAATTTGATTTTGAGGGTTTTGCCATTGAAGACAGTAAAGAATGGTGGTGGAGGGCGGATGCTGGCATTATACCAGAAGCAGGACTCTGAAAGCTCAGCTCCCTTTTCCTGCCTCCTGCTTGAAGGTTTTGTGCCACTGAATTCCCTTGCACAGCTGGTCCTGACAAAATATTGAAGTTGGCCAAGTTTGTCTTTAGAACTTCTTCCGTGTGCCCTTTCCCCTGGTTTAGGCTTCATTACATCTTTCCTGGGTTACTGAGGGAGGGGTTCTGTACAACCTCCTCTCCTCTACCAACCACTCTTAGGTTTCCCACTATTCAAGACCTATGAGGACTGTGAGGTTGGGAACTGTGCCTGGCTTCATCTTGGCAGAGAATTAGTATTTAACAAATGCTGAACTGAGCCAAAAAGACAGCCTGTGTGTCTTCCCCCTTAACCAGCAGCTTTGTGCTAAGTTGTTCCTCCTGCTCACAAGGAAAATGTCTGATGGGTCCCTTCCCACAGACTGCTGGGAACCATTGCATTTGCCCTCCCCTCCCAGGCTCTGTGCATTTTCAACCAGGCCCCTGGAGAGCAGTAGTAAACCAGGGGGATGGTCACATACAGCAGTGGAGGGAGGCACAATGGCTGGGAGTGTATGGGCCTGAGGACTGCAATCCCTTCCCTGACTTTCTTGCCCTGCTCTGACTTCTCTGCTGCAGTCCAGAAGTTTCACACCACCATGTTCCCTGACATGGGTAGGCAGGTGGCCTGGGGTCCCACAGACAGGGATAGGGCTGAGACAGGCTTTAAAGGTGAGCAGGTTATGTTCTCTCTCTGTTCTCATTTTTAAAATAGAGAAATATTTCTCACCCCCTGCTTCACAGTGCTGTTAAGATTAAGTGTGAAAGTGAGTAAGAAGAGAAGTGAGACAGGTAAGGCATCTCCTGAGCAGGCTGGTGTGCTGGGCTCTCCCACCTGCAATCCTTGGGCCACTGCTTACTTGGACTTCTGTCTGGCTGCTCGGAGCCACCTCTGATGGCCCTCCTCTCACACAATATACCAAGGACGTAAGGACTAAACATGGGAAGCCCTGCCTCCTGAGTGACCCTTTATCTACACAGAATCATTTTCTCTGCCAAATAGACCAAAAGGAAGGAAGGCCAACAAGGCATTAGTTCTTTTCTTAGCTCTTAAATGGCTGACATTTCAGGAAACTAAAATTCTGAATGGGATCAAAGGGGATTTCAATTCATTCTGCCTATCCGCAGACAGGGTCAGTCTTACATGAGGACTCCATTATACAGGGTATACTTCTAGAGGTTGAGGGAGGCCCTTGTCCAAAAATCTCTTCCAATCTTATCTATTCATGCTTGGAAATCCATCATTAGAGCTTTATTTCTTTAGAAAAGGACAAATGTGGTTTTTTGTCTTCTGTAAAATCACACATATAAAATAGTATCAGTTACCTCCATGTGAATGGAGTACATTGGTCCTTTCCTGAGAGCAGGCTCAGATGGAGAACAGACTAGAACACTGAAGATGTTCCCTGAGGCTGGAAGAGGGAAGACGAGAAGCATTTAAAAGAAAAAAGTTTGAGGGAGGTAGAGCTGGTGAAGCCTTTTCACCTCGACAGTCAGGTATGGACTCTAAAGTACCCATTAAAGCTACACGTAAAAAAAAAGCCAGATAGAAAAAGAGATCATTCTGCATGATTCTATTTACATGTAGTAAATGCAGATGAATCTCTAGTGACAGAAAGCAGATTAGTGACCACATGGGCCAAGTTGGGAGGACACAGGAAGGAGGAATTATAAAGGCGCGTGAGGGAACTTTGGGGGGTGATCAATATCTTGATTATTAAAAAAAAAAAAATCTTGATTATGATGGTGGTTCCAGGAGTGTATAAGAAGGTGTTTCAAGAAGTTAGTGGAAAAATAGAATTGAAAGATAATTAATACAAATATTTCCATCAACTTTTTGAAGCCCCTTTGTATATGTCAAATCTTATCAAGTCGTACACTTTAAATATGTGCAATTTATTGCATGTCAGTTACACTTCAATAACACTTTTAAAAATTATTTTATTTTAAATTAAAAAAATTTTTTAATTGACACTGTAGTTGTACATATTTATGGGGTACAATTTGATGTTTTCATAGGTATATGTTACGTAAAGATCAAATGAGGGTATTTGGCATATCCATCATTAAACAACTAATGTATATAGAGATACTAGGTAAAAATCGTACTAAACACGTGCATCTAATTTTACTGTATTTAAAACTCCACTAAAAGGAATTTTTTCCCCAAGGGCAAAGTCTACAATGGGAGCTCTTGGAAAGAAAAAACATAACATCAGAAATGAAATACTTAATGGACGGATTAGAAGACAGATTGAGGAAATTTCCCAGAAAATAGAATAAAAAGAAATAGGTAGAAACAAGGAAGGAAGAGATGAGAAATTCATCCCAATATCTGAATAATATGAGTTTTAGGAAAGCAACAAAGGAAATGAACTAAGTTGAGAAAACACTCCAGAATCAAAGGACATGAGTTTTCAGATTGAAAGGGTCACTGAGTGGCCAGCATAATATGTATGTCATTGTGAAATTTCTTTTTTTTCTTCTTTTGTCATTGTGAAATTTCCTAACACTGGGGACAAAGAAATCTTGTAAGGTCGCTACAAAGAGTCAGGAATCATAATGGCTTTGTCCTTTGTCCTTCCAGCAGCACTGGAAGCTAGAAGACAAGGGGGCTGTACTCTTGAAGTTCTGAGGTAAAAAGATTCCTTAACTAGAATTCTACACTTAAGAGATAGACATGTTCAGGCATGTAAGATTTAGAAAAACGTATTTCTCATGTATTCTCAGGAAGCTCCTGGAGGTCGTATATCATCCAAAAGAGGGAAGAAAGTACAAAATGAGAAGACATGGGATTCAGGAAATGGGTGATCTAACACAGGAATGAGGCGAGGGAATCCCCCAGACAATGGCCAAGGGAGGTTCCAAGATGGCAGCTGTGGAGTAGGACCCCCAGAGCAAGAGAGAAGGCTCTGAGACTATCTCAAAAAGAACTATTGAGAGAAGAGCTATATAACTGGCAGGGTTTAAGTGGTAAGAGTGATTAGTGATAAGACCTTAGAAACCTAAGTGCACGAAAAAACAAGATAATCAAAATAAAAAGATATGTTGGAAAGGAAAAGCAAACATAGTTGACTACACGGCTTAGCTGTAAGTGGCACTTACATTCTCATAATAGGACTGACCAGTTAGCTCATTTGGTTAGAGCACAGTGCTGATAACACCAAGGTCAAGGGTTGGATCCCCTTACCAGCCAGCTGCCCCCAAAACCCCCCGAAACAAAAACAAACACTAGCTACTGATCTACCAAAAATTATGCTATACCTATGTTGGGAGCCAGGGACACGGGGAAGGTGCGTATTTGTAGAGGAGGTGAGTGGAAAAAAAGAAGCTAAATCCTCATCTCCCCTGGTGGGAAGTCAACAAATAACGCCTAAACTGAAAAATCCAGGAAGTAGCATTATAAACATGTTATTTAGAGATAAGTAAATTCCAAAAGGATTAGTTAAACAAGCTGAAAGTGGTCCTTCTAAGGAAAGGGAAATGGGGTTGGGGTGGGTAGATAGAGGCTGAGGACTGCTCTTAAATTCTTAACAAACCTTGTAGAACTCATTCACTTTTTAAACTAAAACTTTGTATAATCAGTATAACTTTGATAACATTTAAAATTAAAAACATAAGTGTGGTGAAGGTGGTAAAATGAACACATACTGAACACTGGCAGTGCGAACAGGTAGTCTACATATAGGTGCCACACTGCTGGTGCCCAAGTTTTATGAGCTGTTGTGGTTCATGCATAAGACATGTACAGAGGTGCTTCTATTTGCAAAACAGCATGAGGGCTGGTCCCACCCTGTGCCAACTGCCACCTCAGTAAGTCATTTAGCCTAGGTCTCAGCTGTCTCACCTTGAGAAACCAGATTCAAGGAGTGGTGAAGATTTCATGGGCAAGTGTCTGTAGACGATGTGGGTAGGCAGGGCTGAGATCTACTGTGTAATTCCTAACTTAGAGAAGAGCAAGGCAGGGGTAGAAATGTGGTGAGTGGCACCGAAAACATGTAGTCTAATAGTGGAAACAGACTCTGGCCCCTGGCAGCATGAAGAGAACAAGAAGCAGATCCTGCTGAGCAGAGCAGGGCTGCTTGTGGGCTTGCTCCTCCCCTGCATGTACGACTTTATATCAATACTCCTGTGTCTTAAATTTCAGTAGAAACTGTAGAGTTTCTGCTTCGGGATGTTGAAATGGCAACTCCACAGCGTGGTTTCTGAGAGTGAGTTCTGTTGTCAGCTACTGCCAGCAGCAGTAGACCATGTGGTGCCAGATCTCGGGGATAAACACTCATTGGAGAGGCCACGGTCTAATTAGAGAGCTGAAACAAACCATGTTCCAGTAGAACTCACAATATAAGGTGTCATGTGGAATAAAAACACCCCAAACTAGAAATTAAAAGACCCAATTTCCCATTCTTCCTCTGCCACTGCTTGCTTTGTGACCCTGGGTAAGTCACACCCCCACTCCGCCCATGGCTCACTTTTCTCTTCTGTAGAAAGACTTGATTAGATTCTTTTAAGGGTCCTTTCCTGGCATGTAAGAAAGTAAATCCCCTGAGGGCAGGGACCTTGTCTGTCTTGTTCATGGCTCTGTACCCAATACCTAGCAGAGTACCTGATACACAGTAGGTGCTCAATAAATATTTGCTGAGTGAATGAAATGGAAAATAAAGACAATTGGTTTATTGATTCTCAAAACTGGAAAACGACCCCAGTTAATACTTTAATTTCACAGGTGAAAAAACAAAAGCCCAGTGAGGAGAAAAAAATATGTTTGTTGTCATCACAGCTAAGCAGGGATGGAACTGAGACTCAAGTACCCACACTGTAGGAGCTCCATCGAGGGCAGGTCACAGCAAACTAGATGGGAGCGGAAGAGCCACATCTCTGAATATTTAGAGATGAACCTCAGGGTAACAAAGTTTTCTGAGCTAACTAGTGAAATTTGTCTGTGGAAGAAGATACAGTAAAAAGTATACACAGTATCTGGATTCGAGTCCCAACTCTGTTATTTACCTGTGTGATCCTGGGCTAGCTACCTGATCTGAGTCTGTTTCTTTTACTGGAAAACAGAGATAATAATAGTATTTACTTCACATAAGTTTTGTTAGAATTAAAGTTAGATGTGGTATGTAAAGAAAATATTTTTCAAGCTGTAAAATATCATAGATTATCAATCTGTTTGGCCAGGATCCCTCCTGAATAATATCTCACTTACTAACAAATCAATACAGCTTTTTAATAATAGTTTGTCCAGCCAGCTAGCTGTCACTTTGAAAATCAAATGGAGGACCTTAAAGGTTGGCTAACTTTTGATGGAGTAGAGCAGGAGGAAGAAGTGGGCAGTTAGAATCTAAGTGGGGGCACTGCAAGGCCAGTTCTGAGTGGCCACAGGCAGAGCATAGAGGGGGAAGGGCCAGGAGAAAACCAGATTCTAGACTCTGTGATTGGGAGGATCTGTTAACCCTCTTGGTCTATTTCCTCATCTTAGAAGAGAGATAACAATATTATCTCTGCTAACTTGGAGGCTATTGTAATGTCATGTGACCATGGATGCAAAGAATTTTTAAGAATCTTTGATCACCATCTCCACAGACAGGATATTATCACTCATTTATAAGAGTATGGATGAGGGGATAGGAGGCACACTTATTATAAACCTTGCCCACTGCTATGGACTAAATTGTGTCCACCGCCCCCCTGTTCATATGTTGAAGCCCTAACCACCAATGTGACTGCATTTGGAGACAGGTCCTTTAAGGAGATAATTAAGGTTAAAAGAGGTCATAAGGATGTCCTTATAAGAAGAGGTAGAGACACCACGGATGTACATGTGCAGAGAAAAGTCCATGTAAAGACAAAGCAAGAAGTTGGCCATCAGCACACCAAGGAGAGAAGCCTCAGGAGAAACCAAACCTGCCAACACCTTTATCTTGAACTTCCAGCCTCCAGAACTATGAGAAATAAATTTCTGTTGTTTAAGCCACCCAGTCTGTGGTATTTTGTTATGACAGCCCTAGCAGACTAATATACCTACCTTACAAGTTTGCTTACTCCCTTCCCCAGAATAGGTTCTCTCTTCATACTGAGAGGTATTGCACAAAAGTACCTCTCAGAGGCATTCTGGCCTGCCAGTAAAAAGAGGAGGCAGTGTGACTAACAGTCAGGACCAGGTGCCAGGACCTTGTCCAGTCTAGTGGCCAGTTACACTCCTAAACTGCTAGGTGAGTGGAAACCAGCTTTGTCTGCTCTTAGATACCAAGTTTGTCTTCTTTCACCTACATACCAAGATCCTGAGGCTCAACAGAATGATAGAGTGTTGAAAGAGCTTTTAGTTAAAGGGAAGGATGTAGGTCCATGATTAAAGCTCAATTTCCCACTGTTATGTGCTGTGTAATTTCAACAATGATACCTTAGAAATAGGGGACACCGTTTATATCTTGGTCAGGAGCTCTGAAAGTAACTATGTGGGCTTCTTTGAGAATTGAGTTCTGTCAGAAACTAAAAAAACAAAAACCAGAAACAAAACCAAATCTGGTAACTCTGCATTACTCCTTACAAATTAACTTCACAGATTTATCCAGTCAACATGTAGTTGACTTCACAGGTTTATCCAGTCAACATGATCAACATGTAGATTATCTACTACATGCCAACCTCTAGTATAAATCATATAGATATAAGAATAAAATAGATGTGGTTCCTATCCTTATAGAGCTTACAGTTGAATGGGTGGAATATAGACAACAGCCTAAGGATCAATATAAAACTCTTTGGCATGGCATTGAAAACCCAGTTCAATCTGGGCCCAGTTAACCTCTGTAGTTACTGTCTACCCTCCTACTAAGATGCCTTGCTCCAACCAAGTCACCCCCAGTTAAACCTTTCTTTTTTTTTGACCGGTAAGGGGTTCTCAACCCTCGGCACAATGTTGTCCGCACCATGCTCAGCCAGGGAGCACACCGGCCATCCCTATATGGGATCCGAACCTGCAGCCTCAGCGCTACCAGCGCCGCACTCTCCCGAGTGAGCCACGGGGCCGGCCCTAAACCTTTCTAACCTCTGTGTTTTTCACTCCTGTTCCCCACCTGTTTCCTAAGCCTTATTTAAATTCTCTTCATCCAGCAAGGTGTGGAAGGCAGCCTCCAAGATGGCCCACAACAGTCTCTGCCTTTTGCTATTCACATCCTCGTATGTGGGCCGAACCTAGTAACTCACTTCTGGTGAAACAAATCCAGCAAAACTGATGGAATATCACTTCTGATATCAGGTTACAAAAGGACTGTGGCTTCCATCTTGGTCACACTTCCTTTCTCTTAAATCTTTTACCCCCGGAGGAAACCAGCACCAAGTCTTGAAGCAGCCCTGTGGAGAGGGCTATGTCAGGAGGGACAGAGGCCTGCCAAAGGCCATTTCAGTGAGCTTGAAACTGGATTCTGCTCTATCCCCCAATAAACCTTCAGGCGAGAGCTTGATTGCAACTTCATGAGACATACTGAGCCAGAGGCACCCAGCTAAGCTGCATCTGGATTCCAGACCCACAGAAACTACCGGAGAATAAATGTTTACTATCTTAAGCCACTAAGTATTAAGGTAATTTGTTATGCAGCAATAGACAACTAATACACAAAGTCAGGTAATATGTTACGCAGCAATAGACAACTAACATACAAGGCTTGGTTCAAACTGCTCCCCTGGATTTTCCTTGACCTAGCCTAGCCCAGAGCAACCTCCACCTCATTTGAACTTGATGGAGACCTGTTCATTTCATTTGTTATTTTGTACATTGGCAACATAAGTTACCTTCTATCCTCTGTGTTTTTGGTCCTTTCCAAGTAACCTGAGGTCAGTAGCTACTTAAATTTCTTATGTATCCTTGTTCGGAGCAGGTGTTAGGCCAAGTAGAGAAAGAGGTAGGCCTTGAGAGGCTAGAACTGTGTCAGAAAGGGGCTTTTTGTTCGTGCTTGGTGACTGACTGATGAATGACTTATAGGTGGGAAACTAAAATGGATGTTAGAAGAGGGACCACAACTTGGGAAGAGCTGATTTCTGGCCTTCATCAAAATGAGGTTTCAATACTGACAGCCAGTGTTCCTTGTAAATTCTTTCTGGCAATTTCCTTCTTATTGTGTGAGGGGTTTAGCCTTGTGTTAGCAGTTGTGACAGACAGCAGAGAGGGTAGCTCTGGGACACTGGGGTCACTTCAGAGGAAGGGAAGCCAATTGTTTTCTCAGGGCCCCTTCTCTCACGTTTATTCTTTTCAGGACCTCTGTAGCAGAACTGTGCTGAAGCCCATTTCCTACACGTAGCACCATTTGTTTAAAACACACACCACATATACACAACAAACCAAATGCAAAGGAAAAAAGGGGGAAAAAGGTTGCTGAAGACCAGAGTCACTTAAAGTTCACTCTAAGAATAGACAAGGAACTCTGAGAGCTGCTCAGCTATGTGACCTCCTGCAGGGACTTGGCAAGGAGCTCAATCCAGTTTTGCTTTTCCTACGCTTTTAGAAAGAAGGAGCACTAAATTGGGAGTCAGAAGACCCAGGTACTAGACTTGGCTAGCCAGTGACTCTTTCAGTGAATTTGGGTAAGTCCTTCCCCTCTCTGGGCCTCAGTCTCCCATTTGTAAAATGAAAGGGTTGGACTAGACTCCAAGATTTTTTGACTCTAACATTGAGAGGACAAAGGAAAATAGAAAAGTATGCTGGCTAGCTGGGGAACCAGGAGACCTGCCTTCTTGTCCGAGCGCTGCCACTAAGGAGCACAACCTCTTTGGGCCTCTGCTTCTTCATCTATAAAACAAGGTGCTATATTTATTCATCTAGTCTTTCAACAAGTATTTCTCGAGCACCTACTATGTGCCAGGCATGGTTCTGGAGATATGACGGTGAGTGTAACTTGCCACTAGACTAGACAAGGTCTTGGCACCTGGTCCTGACCATCAGTCACACTGCCTCCTCTTTTTACTGGCAGGCCAGAATGCCTCTGAGAGGTACTTTTGTGCAATACCTCTCAGTATGAAGAGAGAACCTATTCTGGGAAAGGGAGTAAGCAAACTTGTAAGGTAGGTGTATTAGTCTGCTAGGGTTGTCATAACAAAATACCACAGACTGGGTGGCTTAAACAACAGAAATTTATTTCTCATAGTTCTGGAGGCTGGAAGTTCAAGATAAAGGTGTTGGCAGGTTTGGTTTCTCCTGAGGCTTCTCTCCTTGGTGTGTCTATATGAGAAGATAAACTATAATTAAACAATCACATAAATGAAGGTGTAATAATGCTAAGGTAAGTATAAGGAGGGGTGGATCACACTTGTTTCTCAGTGATGGAGGCACAGACATAGTAGGCAGCTCTGCTGGGAGGTGCAGAGAAACCCTTTTAAGAACTCACATCTAAAGCCACAGTTGTTTTTTTTTTTTTTTCAGGACGGCACAGCTCAATTAACCAACAAGAGGGAATCTACTACAACAGGGACCTACTACATGGAATCAACCATCCAACTCCCATCTTCCTGGATCTTACACTAGTGGGAGAATGGACTCATAAATTGATAAAGCTATAAAATGTCTCACACTGCTCTGATTGTGAATTATGTATTTCAAATAATAATGTTTATAAGAATTAAGAATTCAGTGAGGATTTGAATGTGGTAGAGCAACCAGAGAAATTTTCTTATTATTAGAAATTGAGATAGACACTGAAGGTCTGCTGCATAGTTTTAGATAAACAGAAATAATAATATTAGGGTGCAATGGTCCCATTCCCTAATACCAACAGTACAGGTACATGGGACAGACAAGAGAATCCAAAATGGAAGACTCTGGAGGAGTTCCGGTCAGATGGCGGAACATACGGTCTGCAGTGTCACTCTCTCCCATAAATCAACCAATTTACAACTATAAAAATGTAACATCAACCAAGCTGGGGCCGCTGGAGCTCAGAGGAAGAGGAGGAGAGACCAATGGAGTTCATGAAGGCAGGAGAAACCATGATGAGAGAAAGAAAAAACCGCTCTGAGCGTTTTGGGCTGCGGCCACTTTAAGGCTCGAGCTGCTGAGTGCATGGAGCAGGAGCCAGCAGGAGCTGAAGCTGTGCCCTTCAGATGGAGTTACTTGGAAGTGGCAGGGGAGCAGAGGGTCTTGGTGGCCCCCAGGACAGGAAGACTACTAATAGTGTTCCCATGGACCCATGTAGGAGTGAGGAGCCAGAACAGCTGAAAAGGGGGAGCTATTCAGAGGCCAGTGAGTCATCGCAAGGGATCGGCACAGGGCCTGTACCATGGGACGTGTTTGGAGCATAGGCGTTGGGGAGACTGGCCCACTGGGAGAATGCTGGGACACAGCAAGGACAGCCGATCCGTCCCCCAATCAAAACAGGACCACTCAGAGGAGACTGGTCAGGAATGCAGAACTGCATGGGATGCAGTTTGATGAAAAAACTCAGGCCCAGATCAGAGTTTCTACACAACCCAGCTGCACCTGGTCTCCAGAGAGCCGGAAGTACCTATAAGGTCAACCATTAAACCCTGAGCTGCACAAAAAGCCTTCCCTAGGGAAACAGCAGCAAAGCAGCAATTTAGTTCAACCACACAACTCAAGTACTGGTTCCCACAGGAAGTTCCCCCATTTTAGAAGTAAGCAAAGGACAAAAAATTAGTTCCAGCCCAGGCACACCACTAGTGCCTTGGAGCCCACCAGGGGACATGAGGCATGGAGCCAAGGACAGGTCCCCTGCCCACAACCACTCACTCCACCAGTACCTCAGGATCCACCCTGGGAAAATGAGGCTTGGAGCCAGGGACCGGACCTCCCTCCCACAAACAGGCACCATGCAAGCACCTCGGGGCCCACGCGGGGATTCGAGTCATGGAGAAGTGGACTGGACCCCCCCTCTCACAACCAGGCACATTGCACCAGTGCCTCAGGGCCCGCCTAGTGACCTGAGGCATGGAGCCAGGGACTGGAGCCCCCTTCAACAACCAGGCACACCACCAGAGCCTTGGGGCCCACCCATGATCCTGAGGTATGGATCCGGGGACCAGACACCCCCCACAATCAGGAATGCTGCCAGCACAAAGGAACATGCCAACATCACCTACATGTGGATGGCCCACCAGAGCCACCACTATAACCATGGCTGCTGTGAAAGTGGTTAGATGCCACAACAACCACCCAGATGGTCCACCAGCCACCGGAGTGCACTGACACAAGGAGAGTCACCAGCAGAGATAAAGAAAAGAAGAGGACGTCTCTCTCCCCAAAGCCCATTTCAGAGTGACAGAAGAATCATCTGCTCTATGATAATATTGGGGGACTTGATCACACCTCTCAGCATTGGACAGATCATCTAGGCAACAAATCAACAGAGTAGCCATTATTCTTTCAGAAGGAGAGAAGAAATCTAGGGAAATTAGAGAGGGGAGGGGGGAGGAAAAGGGGGATGGGGAGAGATTGGACAAGTGGCATAAAGAATAATTACCATTTGTAACAATATATATGCTAGTAATATTGATTTGATAAACATATCTCAATGTTGAGCCCCCAAAATTTATATAATCAATTTTGATTCAATAAAAATTTAAAAACAACAACAACAAAACAAAGTGGAAGACTCCTAAGTCCCTTTTAAGGGCAGAAGAGATTCAAGGCCCACTTTTTACCAAGGAGCAAAAGACCTCTTCTATGACCTACTGAACACTGTCCCTTGGATTGGGAAGCCTGCTATTGATGGGATTCCTGACTTCTGGCAGTGAGTCTGTTGTCTCACTTGTAAAATGAACAGGTTAGATGATATCCAAAGTCCCTTGTAGCACCCAGAAAGATGGCTATAACTAGATTCTTTGTAAGAATTATTATTTTATAATAAAAGTATGGAGTATTCAGGCATAAACAAGTATATCTTAAAATCTTTTTCTTTTAATAAAAATGGAATGAAGTGATACACTGTTCTGCACTCAGCTTTTTTTTACTTAATATCTCTCTTAGGTTGTTACATGTCAGCACATGCAGATTTACTTCATTCTTTTCCATTTCTACATAGAATCTACTGTAGGACCTATCACAATTTACTTAATGAATCTCCTTATTGATGGACATGTTGAGTGTTCCTAGTCTTCTTCTCTAACAATCAATGTTTCAGGCATAGTGCTGATAAAACCAAGGTCCAGGGTTTGATCCTCTGTACGCCGTACTGGCCAACCACCACCAAAAAAAAAAAAAAAAAAGGATGTAAGAAACAGTGTTGCAGTAAACATGTTTGCACTTACGGTTTTAGGCATGTGTGTGAATATATCATATATAGGATAAATTCCTAGTTCTGGTGTTGCGGTGTCAAAAGGTTAGTGCATGTTAAATATTACTACTACTAAACTGACTTCCTTTGAGTCTATACCAATTTCCACTTCTACCAATTCATTCATTCATTCATTTTTTTTAATTCAACAATATTTGAGTGCCTACCACATGCCAGGCAAAATTCTAGGCCCTGGGGACAGCAAATGAACAATAATGACAATGCAAAGACAAAATCCACTCCTTAATGGAGCTTATGGTCTTATAGGGGAAGAGGACAAACAAAAAATAAAATATGTAACATTTCAGGTGGTTATAAACGCTATGGCTAAAATAAGGCAGAGAAAGGAGTATTGGCTAGTGGTAGGGGTTGGCAATTTAAATAGGGTTGCTAGGGTATGAAAATTCTAAACCTCAGTTTTCTCATCTGTAAAGTGGGAAAATAATAGTACCTATGTCATAGGACTGTTGAAAGAATTCGATTACTGTATGTCTGGTACACAGTGAACATTTAATAAATGGCAGCTATCCTTATTTAAACAACTTTACAGCTGAGGAAACCATGGGCCAGAGAGGAACAATTTGTCTAAGGTCCCAGGGGAAATTAGAAGTTGGGTAGGAACCAGAACCCAAGCCTTCTGACCCTCCATGCACATACTTTGAAATATATATATACCAAGGGAACAAAATCACTAAGAAGCCATCCTCCTGGAGATGCTAATGGGCAACATGGTTTCTGAAACAGAAACAATGTTTTTGGTTGAATAGCGCTCTGAGAATGTAATTTTCAACATGCACAAGACAGGAGGGAAGATGTGGGAGTACACAAGGTCCTTCTTCTTCAAGAAACTGGCCAACTTCACTCAGACCTAAAGCTGAGCCTGCTGAGGTTTACTTACAAGATGTTCAGATCCGGGATGGTGCTCTCAGCCAAAGGCAACAAGCTTTCTGGCTGCTGCTGGCCCATCTGCTCTGATGAGACTCTCCCAAACCCTGGACTCCCATTGGTTTCATTCCAAGGAATCTTGTGGAGGAAAGATAAGCATAAGTTAAGTCACAGCTGTAGAAATAATAAGATCTGGAGGGGCACTTGTATCTATTTGGTCGGGTGAGATTTTCAAGTAGGCCAAGTATGTGGTGGTGGTAGTGGTCTCTCAACTCTGTGCCTTTTTCTTGCCCTGTGGCACTTCCTCTCCCTGTCCACAATGAGATACCCACTGCTTCCCTGGGCCTTCTGCCTACTCAGGGCCCTCTCCTTTTTTCAATGAGAGTCTCATTCCCTCCACTCCTTTTAACCTCTTCTTTGGAAATATATATTTAAAAAAGAAGATGCTTACTGGCTTAACAGAGTCAGTATGGAACTGGATTCAAGGAAGTCAGCATTCTAGGCTTGACTGGTTAATCAGTTCCTGTATGAACTTAGGGAAGTCAATTACATTTCTGTGCCCTCAATTTCTTTATCTAAAAAATCTTGTATATCATATGACATTTCAAATACCATGGAATAGATTTTTCTGCAAAGGCAATCCCGAATGATCTCCCTAAAGACAAAAAAGTACAGAGAAGTTCTGTGGTCAAGGGCAGAAATTTTCAGAGTGGAGGTGCCAGGACCACTAAAATGCTATTAAGAGGTGTGTTATGACAACCAATGTCTGGTGAATAGCATTCAGTATCTAGTCCTGGGTCAGCTATAAGGGAGTTCACACCTGGATGAGGCCTACTACGTTTCAAAGTTTATTTTTGTACTGAGTAGACCTCAATGCAGGGAAAATCCAGAATGTTGTGGACCACACCATCTGTACTCTTGAAAGGGGAAAGCCAAAAACTAATAGGAGCTTTGGCCCAGATCACCAACACCTCAATTACTTGAACATCATGTGTAGGGCAAACTGCAACATTCCTCTGCAAGGCTAGAAAGAGAAAGAGTGAGAAACATTCAATCAGATTGATAAAAGGGATCTTGAACTCAAATTTCAGAAAGTGACCTGAGATTTCAAAAGATGTTAAAACTAATAAGGAAATATGTGTATGTTTCCATTTAGTTTTAAACTGGGGACAATTGTATTAACAGATGATGCTTCTGCTGGGGTAATTTGAGAATACTTAAAAACCTTAGTGACTATCACTAATATGTGCTATTTTTCAAGGTGGTGTCCCTAATCTTAACTTCACCCACAGAGAAAGGTAGGAAAGAATATGAGGGATGGAGACTCGAGACTCTGAATTCTGAAATAACCTTTGACAGTCTCTACATCATTGCTCCAACCTGGAAAGACAATCCAGATCCCAAACTTTTCTTTTTTGATGCCCCATGGTTGGGTTGACAACAAACTCGCAGGCTTGAGTCTTGAAGCATCATTGGTACAGCAGAAGCATTTGTAGATACTCAGCACAGTCATAAATTGCTTAACAATGGGGAAACATTCTGAGAAATGCATCGTTATGTGATTTTGTCATTGAGCAAACATCACAGAGTGTACTCACACAAACCTAGTTGGTATAGCCTACTACATACCTAGGCTATGTGCTATAGCCATTATAATCTTATGAGACTATCGTTGTACAATCTTATGAGATTTCTGTTGTTGCACATGACTGTATTTTGGTTGGGAAACATAAAAAACCTGCTTAGATCCCTCTCCCTGCCATGACACCAATATAGTTAGACCTCTGGAGTCAGTGGTGCATCCTAGAAGACAAATACTGAAGGAAGAGTGGCACGATTTCAGAGTCCTCAGTGACTTTCCACTGAGCTGTGGGAAAATTTGACAGTTGACTGTGGCTGAATCATAGCACAGAGGTCCTGGCTACTCAAATCTTTGAAGATTCCTTTCATTCTTTTCCCAAAAGGGGAACCTGGCAAACTCCAATTGGTTAATTCTGTTTACCTTCTGTTCCTTGCAACTACATATAGATGCAGAGCTGTGTATTCTCAGTGGTAAAAAGGGTTCCAGAATAATAGCATCTACAATCTGTAATTATAAAAGCTTATATCTATGTAGTACTATGAGTCAGACACGTTTTATAGAATTTTTTCATTGAATCTTCACAACCACCCAGTGGGGTACTTATTACCATTCCTAGTTTATAGATGAAGAAACTGAGGCCCGGAGAGGCTATTAACTTTCCCATGGTCACACAGCTTGGGTTTGATCTGCTGAGATTGAACTTAAGCATTCTAACTTCGGAGTCTCTGCTCCTAACCGTTATGTTATACTGTATCCCAAACACTGGCATGGGTATTTGAAGCTCCAAGGCACTTCAGATATCACAGATCAACCCACAGATTTTGTCTCTTTACTTCAGGGTTCAGGGCTCTCTCTACTTCATCAAAAAGCCTTAGGTTCTTTGCATCATCTTGAGAATCTGGAGGTTTTTTTATTAATACACTATCCCTTATTCTTTAGGGGCTAGAACTTTATATAAATATAAAATATTCTCATATAGTTTTTCTATAATGTACTTATTTCCTAATTCTCCTCCCACCTTTTTTAAAAGATAGACTTTATATTTTTAGAGCATTTTAGGTTTATAGCAAAATTGAGTGGAAAGTACATAGATATCCCATATATTCCCTGCCCCCCACCTCCCCACACAGTCTCCCCCACTATCAACATCCTGCACCAGAAGGATGTTATAATCAATGAACCAACACTGACACAGCATTATCACCCAAAGTCCATAATTTACATTAGGATTCACTCTTGGTGTTGGACATTCTATGGGTTTTGGCCAACATATAATGACATGTATCCATCATTATAGTATCCTATGGAATAGTTTTACTGTCCTAAAAGTCCTGTCTGTTCCAACTATTTCCCTTCCTCCCCCAAAGCCACTGACAACCACTGATCTTTTCACTGTCTCCATACTTTTGCCTTTTCCAGAATGTCATGTAGTTGGAATTATACAGTATGTAGCCTTTTCAAATTGGCTTCTTTCACTTAGTAATATGCATTTAAGTTTCCTCCATGACTTCTCTTGGATTGATATCTCATTTCTTTTTAGCACTGAATAATATTTCATTGTATGAATACACTGCAGTTTATTTATTCATTGGCCTACTGAAGGACATCTTGGTTGCTTCCAACTTTTAGCAATTGTGAATAAAGATGACATAAATATCCATGTACAGGTTTTTACGTGGACATAAGTTTTCAACTCGTTTGGGTAAACACTGAGAACCGTAATTGCTAGATATGGCAAAAGTAGGTTTAGTTTTATTAAAAACTACCAAACTTTCTTCCAAAGTGGCTGCACTGTTTTGCCTTCCCACCAGCAATGAATGGGAGTTCCTATCACTCCACATCTTTGCCAGCATTTGGTGTTGTGCTTTGGATTTTAGTCATTCTAACAGGTGTATAGTGCTATCTCGTTTTAATTTGTAATTCCCTAATAAAGTATGATGTTGAACTTTTTAAATGTTTACTTGTCATCTGCATACCTTCTTTGGTGGGGCATCTGTTCAGATCTTTTGCCAATTTTTTAATTGGGTATTCTCTACTGCTTTTTAGGGACTTTTTTTTTTTTTTTTTTTAACTTGGCTCCTTCTTGCTGTTGCCTTCTTTTTCTTTAAATTCTAACAAAGTTAAAGTAGTTTCAGGTAGAAGAAAAAAATTCTTTTAGCCAACTTTCCCTTCTCTACCAAGTGTTTTAAATACTGCTATATAGCTATGATTTCTAATTCTTAATCATCTAATGAGTGTTTCCTGATCTCCTCATGATACCCTCCTCTGCCCCTTCCCCTTAGGAGATGACCAGTATGCCCCCTCAGCTCCCAAGTTCCATCTCTAAGCCTTAGTATATGCAGGTTCTTCCCTACATCCTGCTTTCTGTCATGGGGACAGTGTCCCTACTCCTCCTAGGTAGTCTATCCACAGTGACCTTGGCCCCACTAATCTTCACATCCTTCTATAGCTGGACAAACTATCCCCTTTCTTTTGTGATGGATTAGAGATGGGCAAGAGCCTGGAAAAAACCACATTTGGTGAAAAGACTCTGGTCTTTGTAGACAAACAAATCTTGACTCCTCTGGGCAAGTTAGTTAACTGTGCTGAGCCTCATGTCAAGTGGACAGGAGACCCCAGCTTACAAGGTGATTACAAATATTAAAAGTAAAACATGTAAAGGGGTTAGTCCATCACTTAGCATACAAGACATTGCTTTTTTTCTCTTTTGGCTTCCCTCCCCGCCTTCCACAAAAAAGCTTAATTTCTAAAAAGCCCTATATCCTCCCCTGTGGGAACAAGGGGCGCCACAGGCCTCAATCCTGCCCCTCCTCCTCCTTGCATCCCATTTCCTTCCTCTTTCCCCTCTCCCCCTCCCTCTCAACTGCTCCACAACAACTTCATAGAATGTAAAAAAATAATAATTAAAAAATTTTTTTCAATTAATTTAAAATAAATAAATAAATAAAAAATAAAAAGCCCTATCTCATCTTCAAACAATGAACTGTTCTTTCTTCTTCCTTTCATTCCAAGCTTATTGAAAGTTTATTCTCACTGTTGACCCTTCCTTGTCCCCTATTCGATTAATTTTGACCATTATTTCTTGAGCTCCTGCTAGGGATCACCTTCACCCATTTCAATACTATCCCAAATTCCGAATACATAATTGTGAATTAGTCTCATTGCAGCATTAACTACTTCCAGCACTCTGATCTTGGGGGCCTGCTCATTCTTGTGTCTTTTCTATCTTCTCTGGACATTTCTGTCTTGAGTACTCTCTACCTCTCATCTTTTCACACCCTTTCTCTGGGTAATCTCCTAAACTCCCATGACTTCAAAAACCACTATGTGCTAAAACTTCTAACTTTCTCTCTATCCACTCCAAATTCCAACCCTTAAGCCCTAGACCTGAGTTTCCAGCTATTCACAGGGATCTCTCTTTGGAGGTCCCACGGGCATCTTAATCTCCAAATCTGCTTTTGTCTCGTGGCTCCTATTTCCTAAATGGCCTCACCATTAAGCCAATGCTCAAGCAAGAAGCTGAGTCATCTTGAATGTCCCTGTCTTTTATTCTCCATATTCTGTGTTGGAGTGATCATGATCCCCTTGATTTTTATTTCCACACTGGCTCTTGAATCCATCCCTGCTATTCCTAGTGCTTTGGTTCAGGCTCTCATCATGTCTTGCCTTGGCTACTGCTGCAGACTGGAAGCCCTTACTTCTAGTCACTCTCCCTGTTCATCTTCTGCTTAGATCCCAGATTCATCTAATTAATAGATCTGAGCATATTAATCATCTGATATAAAGTCTTCCAGAACACTGACTACACAAAATCCTGAATATTGATAGTTGCCATTAGAATGGAGGTACCTCAGATGGGCAACATTGTCTTATTAATTACCGTAGCCCACTGCCTACTATTGTACATTAAATATGCATTAAGAAATGCTTATTAAATGAATTAATAAAAGCCCAGAACTATGCAATGTGCACAGAGAATATGAAAGAAATACAGGATGGTCCCCGTGCTCTAGGAGATTACACTCTTGTTGGAGAAACATGATATACTCAAGAAACTGTTAAGTACCTAAACTGAGACACAGACTCTAAATGCCAGAGAAGCTCAGAAAAGAGACAGGTGATTGACTTTTGCAGGCTTAAAAGAAAAAAAGAAAAAAAGGAAAAAGAAGAGAGAGAGGTGGGTATAAGATAAAACTGTTGGTGAAGATATCACAGAGGAGAAAAGACTTAATCAGGATCTAAAAGGACGGGTGGAATTTGTGACAGCAGAGTGTAAAAGGCAGGATGCTCCAGAATGGAAATGGCACAGAGTATTTGCAGAACAGAAAGGAGCCTGGCTTAATGGGAATAGGAGATTATGTTGGCGAACAATGGGACTAAGCTGGAGTCATAAAGTAGGGCCGGATTAACAGAGACTCAAAAGTCAGGAAAAAAGGAGTTTGCCTAAAATAAGAAAGGATTAACTTTTTTGAGTACTCTAATAATACAAAAGCTAACATATACAAAAGCTATAATAATATAAAAACTACCTTTTGATGTCCACACATGCTCTTTTAACACAGCAGTCCTTTGAGATAGATACTATTATTCTCATTTTACTGATGAGGATATTTTGGCATAGAGCCATTAAATAATTTGCTCAAAGTCATACAGCTATGTATGAGGTCCTGTACTAAGCACTACTGGCACAGATAAATAAAATAGTTCCTGCTTTCAAATATCTCAAAATCTAACCAAAGAGACAGGTACATAAATGATTATTTCATAAACAATTACCTATAAATTAGTATGTTAGGTATTGTAATAAATATATACACAATATAGGAGTGTTATTTTAGGATAACCAATGTGAAAGTATTAATCTGTAAAGGCTCTACTGGAAGACAAACACTGAAATAGGAGAAATAAGCTTCCTAACTAATACAGCCTCCTAGCTAATACAATGATGCAGGCAAGATTCAGTGAGGAAGGTGATGATGGTGGATGTGGTAAGACTGGAGAAGGGGCAGGATGCAAGACATTTTTCAAGGAGCAATGATAGTAACAGGCTTAATGTAAGATCAAAGAATCAGATTTAATTTTTTAATTCTGGGAAAATCAAAGAAAGACATTAATAAGAGGAAGATAAATTTATTTCAAGATATGTGAGTTGAAGATGAACTGCACTGCTCTGGGAGAATATGAGGCCTTAGTACAATAAGATTCAGAAATGAGACTTTTAAATTGTTAGTAACCAGGCTTGAGTTGCATATAAAGAATTTTAATGTTTTGATTAGGCTCTCTGCCAGTAGGATGGCCTTTGAATATTTCCTTTGGTTTTATTTTCTCCTCACTCTCTGCTAATCTCTATTACCAATTCTGTTTTGCATCATACTTTCCACGGAAATGAGGTGTGATTACAAAGCAACAAAGCTGGTTTAAACATACAAAAACTTATCCAAAACTGATTCCAAAAATGCTGTTTTGCTCAATGCTTTTCTGGAACTTCTCTGCTGGAGTTTCTTTCAGAGTCAATCTATAATCCAAACAAGAAAACCAATTATTAAACAGTCACACCTTATTTGTAAACACCTCCAACCTAATCACCTATTAACTTAACTTAGCTCTGAGTTAACTTTTCTTGTTTTATCAAAAGTAAAATCTAACCTCAAAAAAAAAAAAAAAGAGAGAGAGATTTCTTGCGTACCAACACTAAGGTTTTTCCAGAGGTTGTGCCACTGACTCCTTGGGCAACTTCAACAGAGGTTTTCTTATTCTGAGGAGTGGTAACATCACCATAGGGGAAAAGTGGAGAATTAACATGTCTAAGCTCCTACTGAGATCTGGGCGTTGTACTGCTAATTATTTCACAGATTTGCTTTTCATTTAATCCTTGAAGCAACCATACAAGCCAGTACTATCATCTATACAAGTCAGTACTATGCTAAAGAAGAATAAAAGGAAGCCCAAGAACAATTAAATAACTTGCTCAGGGTTATAAAACTAATACACAGCAGAGGTGGAACTTAAAAATGATTTTGCTACTGAACCATATTGCTTCTAATAAAATAAGAACACTACTTCCCAACAGATGGAAAAGTTATTAAACAGTATCATTCTATGTAATCCTATACTATATGCCCATAACTTTAATACTCTTTTAATTTCATTTCTTTCCCCACCACCACTTTCCGTATTGATTGAGGGAAATATGAGTAGCCAGCCATGAAAATCTGTCATAGATTTTGAGTTGTCTACCTTATAGAAATAGATCATCAGGCTTGACTCCCTCCGATTATAATAGCAAAATATGGTTTAAGTATGTTATTATCCAGGTCAACAAGCAAATAGTATTTTCTTCCCTTTATACAATATCTTCAAATGAAGGCTATTGTGTATTTACCATTAGGGGCTTTATTCATGAACCCTTAACTAAACACAGACAGTTTTACTTACTCCTCCTTTGCATTCTATTCATTCACCACTGTAATACTATCCACATTTATATATAGCAGACTCTTATACTATCTTAAACTGCGTTGGAAGTCTGCAGGCTTGAATTATTTAAAAGAAAAACATTTCCACTTGTCCTGCCAAGGATGTTGATCAATGCTCACTTAAGTGATGTAATCATCTCATTTTGTAAGCTCCACTCTCTCTCTTCAGGTGACTAAGCAGTCTGCAATCTTCCTTCCTTTAATTGAATAATTTTCAGACTTGTGTCTTATCCTTCCGGTTTCTACAGATTCACACAATCATTTTCTCCTGTGAATATGGTAAAAGGTTTCGTGGTTAGAGTCCTTCTATAGCAAACGTCTCTAGAACTCTCTAGATCTGCTTCCCATACACTGTTCCAGTGCAACCCCTTTATATACTCTTGTTTGTGTTCCAGACAGACTGGCTACTCTGCAATGGCTATCTTTTTTCTGCTTTTCCTTCTTGGTTTTTTTTTTTTTCCTTCTTGCTTGCAGTCTTGCTTTTCCTTCTTCTTGTATTGACATTCCTGTGTCCTCCACACATCCTTCTGGCTCAGATGTTTTCACTCCCACTTCTGGACCTGTGTGGCACTTTTGGTAATGTTATCACCTAACATTATAAACACAGCTACTGTTTATTAAGCGCTAACTACGTGCTGTGTCTGGAGCCTTACGGGACACAAACTCTCCAATTTTTTCCCTCATCCCCTCATAATGCACCTCTCGCCCTGTGAAGTCTGTCACTTACAGGCCTGGCACATGACAGGTGCTCAAGAAGTAGAAGCCATTATTATTATGATTACGAGAACAAGAATCATATGAATTATTTGTGTTTAACCCCAATGCCTGGCACAACATCCGGCTCACTCAATATATAAGAGTACTTCAAAGAGTTCATGGAAAGATTCTCACTAATTCTATTTTTCCACAAATTTTTTCATATGTTTACAAAACTAACCAATGAAGAGAACAAATGTCAAATAGTTGTAAGACCCTTATGAGACAAACTGCAGCTTGCCAGAGACTGCTGAAACTAACCCTTCAGAGTCCAGACAGGAAAAGTACACAGTTAACAGATATGAGGCTGGGTTTCCCAGAAGCATGGCCTGGAAGTCCAATAAGATAGGTAGTACTACCAGGCTTAGGAAGCTCTTTTTGGCTAGTGACTATAGAGGTTGACCATGGAAGAGGGCCTTCAGTGGATTACTCTGGACAAACACCAATATCAGTTTGGCTCCCTAGGTGCAGATGGTATGGTCAGACCAATTCCCTTGGATCGGAGAGAAACTTGGGACTATACGAGAGGCTCCGATGCCTGATTCTTAGAAAGAATTGAAGCCTATGTCTGCAGAGACCCAATGGTAGGATCGCACTTCTTGACTTTCACTTCTTGAGATACCAAACTGTCTATTCTATGGCCCGTTTATGGTTCTTTGAATTTGAGAGCCCTAAGATTTTTTTGGTTCATGTTATAGCAATACGCATAAATCATAGACTCTTTAGTTCAAGCACCCATCTGACGATTGACTTTCTTCTACAATACTCCCACCAAGTGGTCATCTGGACCACACTTGAACACCCTGAATGACTGAGAACTGATCTCCTTCAGAGACTGCCTATTTCATCTTTAATTTATTTTTTAAATGAACTATAATTGATTACACATATTTATGGAGTACAGAGTTGACTATCAGTATCTGTGTGCAAATGTGATGATCAAATCAATATTATCAGCATGTTCAATATTAAAAATCATAATTATTCTTTGTGTCTCTTACCCAATTTTGTCCTAGCCCCTCTTCCCAGTTTATCTTTTGACGTCACCTGTTGGAAATAACTGTATTGGGCTGAAATATGCCTCCCTTAGTTTCTATCCATTGACTTCAGCTCCTCTACTTACAGGCATGTGGAACAAATAAAAACCTCTTATACATGGCCCCTTCAGAAATCTGAATAAAGTGGCCATATCCTGAGTTTGTTTGTTTTGTTTTTCTAGGTAAACATTCCCAGTGCCTTTAACTCTTTGTTGTTGTTAGATGTTCTCACCAACATCTTTCTCTTCTGCATATTCAAGATGATGTATATGCCATGTATCTAACCCAGAGCTAGATAAACTTTAGGTGTGCCCTGGCCACCACAGAACAGTGTGAGACAGTCACCTCCACTGTGTTCTGAGTACTATATTTCTCATAATGCAACCAAAGACCATGTAAGCTTTTTTGGCAGCGACAACAAACTGTTTACTCACATTGAGCTTATAGACAACTAAACACCCCT
The DNA here is from genome assembly GCF_027409185.1 of Cynocephalus volans. Classification (NCBI taxonomy): domain Eukaryota; kingdom Metazoa; phylum Chordata; class Mammalia; order Dermoptera; family Cynocephalidae; genus Cynocephalus; species Cynocephalus volans. The sequence goes on from NC_084461.1 coordinate 207,686,741, forward strand.
AAATTCCACACATACTCCTGCTAAAAGCCCATTACATACCAATGCAATTGTTTTAGGGGGGAAGGAGGTAGAGAGAAAGGTTTGATTACCATGCTGATACTTCATAAAGTTTGGGGCCCAAAAATTCAACCCAGGATTTTGCATTTCTGATGATACATATGCCCATGCTTAGTTTGCTAGCCCAAATGATGAGGCAAACTAGTGATGAGTCACAGACTAGATGTCACCTTAGGCTAGTCACCTTTGCTTTATTTCATGGTCTCAGACTAGACTTTCTCAAAATTACCCATCTTTCAAATGTATGATATTTATCACCAGAAGAACTGGTGAAAAGACTATAAATGATTCAATGCAAAGCCATTATCACCACTGGAAAAATAACTCAAAGATAAGCATATATACAGTACATTAAAGATGTACTGTATATATCCAAACACCTTTTGCTTGATTAAAAATATTTTATAGAGATAACACTATATTTTCAAAGCATTTCAACTTAGTTCATTAGATTCTTTCAAATCAAAGAAAGTAAGGTAGGTATTATTATCCTTGTATTTAGACGAAGAAATTGAGACTCAGAAAAGTTGTGATTTGTCTATAGTTACATGGCCAAAAAAGGGTAGAACAAGGGATGAACACTAAATCCTTTGATTTCTAGTCTAGTTCAGTCTCCACTGTACTCATGGCATTCCAACACAAGTGAGACAGTCCAAGTCCCTGGCCTTAAGGCACTAATATCCAAGGTGTTCTCTAGGTGTTAGGCAATGTGCTCTACTTGCCATTGCCATCCGGATTTTAAAAAGGGTCGCGCACTTCAGCAATTATAAAATCACAGAATTTATGAGAATTAGTCCAATACCTTTAACTTTAGAGATTAGGAGGTGGCATCAAATAATTTACCTAAAGCTGCAGTTACCTAATAGTAAAATCAGGGTTAGAACCTATTTATATACCCAGTCCAATATCCTTTCTCTTACAAAATACAAGTAAGCAGCTACTACCTATAGCAAGGACATTTCTAAAAATGAGGTCTGACACATATTCTCTGTAACTCAGGAATGTCATGCCTAAGGATCCCACCAAATTCCTAATCCAAGAGAATATGGGCCAAGAAGTTAATCAAAGAGGGACGAACCATGAGATACTGAACCAGCAACTTTCCTGTAAACAGAGCTGTACTACATGAAGCAGCCCAAGGAGACAGACCCTCCCATCCCAATATCTACTACTGTTGGAGCTATTCGGGGATTTAGACTATATTGGGAAGATGTGCATAGGTTATATGCAAATACTATGCCATTTTATATCAGGGACTTGACCATCTTCAAATTTTGGTATCTGTAGAAGGTCCTGGAACAAATCCCCAACAAATACCAAGGGATGACTGTATATGTAAAAAGGACCTGGTAAGTGACTATGTAAGCATTTGTAAATACTGACAGGATGTTCAATTTGATTCAACAATCATTTATTGAGCATCAGTTATATGCAAAGCACTGTAGATTCAAAGATATGCCATACCTCTATTCTCAAAAAACTTTAACAGATTCAATATTAGCTGCACAGAGTGCTATGGCAACACAGAAGTAGGAACTTAGCAAGGAAGGAGCCAGGGAGGCTTTCCAGAAGAGAAGACACTTGAATTGAACCTTACGGTTTGAGTAGGAATTCCCTAGCTGAAGAAGATGAGCAAAGACAAAGGCATGATATGGTGTGGAGTGTTTATGCAAATAGAGGTAGTTTGACAACGCTAGGGCCCAAAGTATCAGGCAGGGAAGAGGCATGGCATGAGGCCAAATCAGAGGGCCTCATGCCATGCCATTTTAGACTGCAGCCTAAACTAATGGATTATTCTGAGAATCAAGGTCAAGGGGGCATTTGAAGTTGGGAGGTAGGAAGACTGATTATGAAGTAATCTAGAAGATGATGAGAGCCTGTACAAGAACAGTAGCAATACGAATGCATAAAATGCATCAGATAGGCCATATTTCAGAAAAAAACTAGGCTACTGTATGATGTTATCTGAGGGGTGGGGTCTCCTGATCTAAATATTTCTCTCAGGGTCTCTCCTCAAGCCTGACAGTTCCACCATCAGAGGTTCTTCCTACAGGATCTTTAAGAGTCCCCTACTAAAATAGAGTTGAACACTGCATTTTAGTGTATATCAGCTAACAGTAAGATGGATTATAAAAATTTACTGGTACAGTTAACCATAATGCACTGTATATTTCAAAATATCTAAAAGAGAGGATTTTAAATGTTCTCATTACAAAGAAATGATAAATACTTGAGGTGATGGATATGTGAATTAGCCTGATTTGATCATTCCACAATATGTACATGTACTGAAACATCACATTGTACCCCATAACGTACACAATTATTTGTCAATTAAAATAAACGAAAACTTAAAAAAAAAATTTTTTAAGAGGCCTTTCAGAGATGAGCAGTGCTAATTATGAGAGAAGAAAGGAACCCAAAGCAAAAACAAGGGACGAAGAGTTCAGGCTGCTAAAAGGAAGACAAAGAAACTCATATGTCACAATTTTGGCTAGGCTGGTCTAACTCTGCTACAAAATCCTTTTCAGTAAACTTGGGTGCTCTACTCCAAATGTCTTTCACGTAAGACACTTAAGTCTACATAATGATGATAATAATAATAATAAAATAAACCCTAGCAAAAAAAGAATTGTGACTTCTGAACACCATGTAGGGACAAGTTAACCCAGAAATTGGGCCTTAGAATGTTGTTTAGAAACTGGATCACCTCAGATCTTTTCCTTCTTGACTATGAGTGAAATGTTGGTTCCTATAGTTTCATTTCCAGTAAATGTCAAATACCAAGAAACCCTGCCCCTTATCTTACAGTATTATTAGGAGAATCGAATGGGACAAGAAGACGCAAAAGGCTTTGTGTGCTGTAAAGTGCTTAATGAGGGCATAAGCAGTCCCTCTGGCTCACAGGAAAAAAGAGGACAGGTGGGATCTCCGTTACATTACCCTTGCAAGGACTGGGCACCAATGATCTTCACAAAATTTTAGTCCTTCACATGTTAATGAGCAAAACCCACAGTACCTTGAGATCCTTCCCTAAGTATTAAAATGAACACTTTATGAATTTAAAAGTAACACCTAAAAACAGACACTCATACAAATAAGCTCATTCTGTAGAACCACCCTCTATAATGAAACTTTTGTCATAATTAAACAGAGGAATTTATATATGACTAGATTATTAAAATTATATTTTATTAGAATTATATTTTATTAGAATTAGGAAAAGACTTGGGTCATCTCTATAGACTATCTTCCCAGTTCTCTCCCCTCCCCTGCCTTTCTTACAACAGGAAAACTGAGGTTACAGTAGAACCCAAACTAAACTACGGGTTTCATGACTCCTGGTCTACAGCTCTTTTTTCTATAAAATATATTTTTTAAAAACTTCGGGGCCGATCCCGTGGCGCACTCGGGAGAGTGCGGCGCTGGGAGCGCAGCAGTGCTCCCGCCACGGGTTCGGATCCTATATAAGGATGGCCAGTGCGCTCACTGGCTGAGCGCGGTGCGGCCGGTCACAAAAATGACAACAACAACAACAACAACAACAACAACAACAAAAAATTTCAAACACAAAGAAAACATGGGTAATAACAAACACCCAGATTTTTAAAATGTTAATACTGTCATATGCTTCAGATCTCTTTTTAAAAGAATTAAAACATTATACATCAGCAGATGATCCCCACTCCTCTATCCCACTCTCCTACCTCCCTCTCCAGAGGTACCCACCATATATCGAGGTTGTGTGTATTCTATCTTTCCTGCTCATGTTTTTATACAGCTTACCAAATTACAGATCATACATCATAAACCACACCATGTTGTCACAGAAAGAGTTGTTCTTCAAAACAAGGAAGAGTCCCTTACTCTAGTATGCTTAAACAATTATAACTTTTAGGGTTTGGCTACATATTTCAGAAAGAAACTAGGGCAGGGCTTAAAGTCTTTTTCAATGATTACCACAGAAGGATCTAGTGAAGTGCCTTGTTATCATTCAGAGTGAAAAATAAATCAGGCAAATATAAAAATTTTAATACAACTTTTTTTATTTTTCTTTATTCTAAAGTTTGTGCTTTGTATTTGTGAAACACTGGTTTATTATGACCTAGTGTGAATGATCTATCACTGAACAATAGAAAAAGATGGATTAAGCAATTTAAGTAGTAATAATAGTTTCTACTCCTTCTTCAAGGTCCAACTAAAATGTCACCACCTCAATGTCCTTGATCCCATCATAATTCCTTCAGCAATGATTTATTGAGTGCCAAAGCCCTTTAGATACAAAAGTATATCAGACCCAGTTCCCGCAGAGTTCAGAAATAATTACACAATAGTGTCTGATAAATATACTAAGAGAGGTATCTATAAAGGACTGGTGGAGCCTAACTTTTTGTGGGACAATTAGAGAAGACCTTATAGAGGAGGTGATATTTCAACTGCACCTTGCAGGATGAGTAGGAGTTCACAAAACAGAGGATGTAAGGTGATTCCAGGTAGGGAGACACTGAATGAGAGGGTACAAAGGATGGTAAGATATTAGTTTTAGGAAGACAACTAAGGATAGACATCAGAGGTGGAGAGACAAGTCAGAAGACTGGCAACAACCCAAACAAAAGATGACATGATTGCAGGCATAAGATGGGAGGTGGAAGGATTTTAACAAAACCCAGGAGATAAATTTAGCAAAACTTAATGCTTGATTCTATGGGGGAAAGAAAGAACATGGAGGAATTGCGAATGACTCCCAAAGGCTTGGCAAATGACTGGGTGGTGAGGCCATTACTGAAATAAGGAATGTAGTATATAGAAGACAAGAGCAGGCCTGAGAAAGGGGGTTAAAAGTTCAGTTTGAGGCATTTTGATTTGGGGATGAAGCCTCTTTCATGAGGTCTTCAATGATTCCCTTTTCTAGGCTGGAAATCACCCCTTCATTTGCACTCCATAGCATGTTGTATACCTTTTTCATATTAAATTATTTAAATCTGTTTTATTTACAAGTATTTACATGTCTGTCTCTACATCATGGAAAAAAGGTACAAGGTCTTCTCCATCTTTGCATTGCCGTGATGGTGGTGCTTTACACACAGAAAGTCCTCAGACTCTGCATTCTTGAAAAGGCAGCTTTCAGTAGATACTAGAAATGGTCAGCTAACATTGCTCAAAACAATGATCAAAACCTGTGAGTTAGTAGCCTATATAAAATACCTAAAGTATTTGGCCCTACAGCACCTACTTCCAACGTAAGATTCTATATAAATAAGCTCCCTTTGTGATTGCCTTATCCTACTTTTAAACAACCTGCAAGGCAGTATTTGTACTCTGATTTTACAAATAGAGCAACAGAAGTTCCGAGTGACTGAATAACTTCCCTGGGGTCACAAGGTCTCTAAGTGGCTAAGCCAGGATTTGAGCAGAATGGTCCTTCACCATACTGCCTGCCCAAATGTTTACTGTCCTAATTCTCACTAAGGGGTGAAACGGGGATCCTCCTTTGGCTCCTGAGGGGGTGGCACCCTCTAGATCAGCGGGAACAGCAAGACGGGCCCTTACTCCTACCACCTCAACTACAGTCTAAAGTCCCCCCTCCCCAGGAATGTGCCCATATGAGCACTCGCGCTGCTGCGGGCAGAGCTGAAAAGGGGCTCCAGGGTCCAGAGGATGCAGCCCTGCCCGGGGACCCGGCATTTTACTATTCCAACTCGACGAAGGCACATGGAACCGCAAGCTTCCACCGCCTCCTCACCTGACCCCTGCTTCAAACGAAGTCGCGCAGCCCTGAAGCCCAGGCTGGAAGCGCGAGGCCCAGGCAGCGGCCGGGACTCCGGGCCGGCTCCCCGGGGTCAGAACTCCTCACACATAACGGGAGAGACAGAGGTGCTGCCTCGCGCCCGCGGGACACCAGAACTCGTCCCATACCTTCCTCAGCAGTCCCGTGCGGTGGGCCGGCCCGGCTTCTTGCCTCCATTCTGCAGACCGGAGAACGAGGTCGAAGAGGCGAAGGCCCCCGCAGAGGTCCGAGAGGGCGAAGGCGGAGGCGCGGCGGGCCGGCCATTTACCTCAGACCCGCGCCGCAGCCTCAGGGAGGCCACGCCCAAGCCTCTCTCACTGTCTCTCCAGCGTTCAGCCTCGACACCTCGGGGCAGGTGAGGTGAGGAACCTGAAGGCTAGGGCTAGTGCGAGGGCTAAGAGAGCGAGAAGACCGCCTCAGGCACCTGCGCGAGGGCCTCTGAGGGCGGCGGGAGGGAGCAGCCTCCGCTACCGGCATGCAGCTGAAGCTCGAGGCTCGGCCCGGTCCCGCCCGCGAAGGGGGCGTGTCCTGGCGCGTGCCAAAGGAGGTGCGAAGTGCAAGGGGGCGTCCCATCGTGCAGCCCTGCAGCGCAGATTGGCTGCTCGCCGCGGAGGCGCGAGGAGGGGGCGTGTCCGCACGTGAGGCTTTCCAGGCCCGAGTGCACAAGAGTGGAAGAGAGGCGCTTGCGCGGGCCTGGCTTCCTCCTCCCGGGTTCAAAGGGCGGTCAGTTTAGGTCCGGACTCCAGCGATTGCGGAATCAAGCCATGGCCGGACCTGAGTGGGAGTCGCTGGAGCAGTGCCTGGAGAAGCACCTACCACCGGCAGACTTGCGGGAGGTGAAGCGCATTCTTTATGGCAAGGAGACCAGGTCTGGGGCCCAGAGGCAGAGTTGGGGGGTCTCGGGACCACTAAGTGTGGGTCGGGGGGATGGGGGAAAGCTTCAGAGTCCGAAGGGTTCTGAGGAGTGGTGATGAAGTCCTGAGTTGATGGGCTGATACCACAGGAGGTTTAGACGTGACAGCCCCTGGGGCCCTCGAGGGTTGCAAAATCCCCGAGTGACCTTTACAAATCACTTTTCCCCCACGTTTCCCCGGACCTAGAACTGGAAAGGAAAAGGAAGGTTTTTACTTTCCAGGGCTTTCTCTGTGGCCACCCCCAATCCTCTCCCCCCTTTGAGTGACCAGCTTCCTCCCCAGAGGCAGGCCTATTTTGTGGACGTCTGGCCGCGTCAGTGCCTCCAGCCAGAGCCCCCTAGCAGATGTGCTGATTGTCCAGCCCCACACCCGCCTTCCTGCAGTGGCCAGGCCTCTGGCAGACCCTTGGAGATAGAGGCTGGCTGAATCTAGCTAGCCCCAGAACCTTTCCTGCTGGCAAGCCACAGGAGTTAGTTATCATGCTTGGTACAAAAGTCTTCCCACTCCCAGCAAGTTGCGTGTGCCACTGGGATTTTCTGAGGGCAGTGCACTGCTGGACATTGGGTAAACAAAGCTGGAGTTTCTCTTCAGTCCATGTGTCTCTTCAGCAACCAGATGGACCTTTTTAAAATGTAAATCATATCCTGATGCTCCTTTGCTTAAAACTCTATAAGAAATTTCCTGGGCTTTTAGAAGGATATCCAACCCTGACCCCATGCAGCTCCTGACTAAATCTCCTTCCACTTCCTTGTTCATTTGTGGGCTCCCTGCCACCCCCAATCCAGCCAGATTGTGTGTGTGCTTCAGGACCTTGTGGCAGTGACCTTGCAGCACGAACCTGATCAGCTCACCAGTAACAGGAGGGTGTTGACTGGATCAGTGGTTTCCGGTGTCAGATCCAAGGGTGTTTTTGCAGTTAGTGGATGGTAAAGATAAAACAACTGTCTTTGGGGGTGTGGTGTTACAGAGCTTTATCAAAAAGAGGGGCTGGATGACCTTCAAGACCCTTCCCAATGTGCTGATACTGTACTTCTCTTCTACTTTCCACTGCACCTGTAAACACTAGTCACCTGGAAAGTGTCTTAGAGTTGAGGCTTCCAAAGAAGGTGTCTTAATTAAAGCAAGAATGTCTTAGGCTTTAGTTTCTAGGGATGGAAATTAGTTTAAGGGTGAGATCAGCATGTTTTCCTGGAAAAAAGACGAAGAGAACTCATGGGTGTCAGGGAGAGATAAAGCAGAAGAATCTTAGGAAAAGAAATAAATTTCCCACATGGGTGTCTGGTTGGGGCACATTCTGGAGTAGGACTGAGGTCAGGCCAAGGACTACCATGCAAGAGCGATTTTATCAGTATTTGGATCGCTCCAGAGTGGGGGAGGGATTATAATGAGTGGTAAAATGGTAGCCAGCGTCTATTGACCACTGACTGCCAGGCCTTATACTGGGGTTTGGTTCAGAATAACTGAGTAAATGGCTCCCCTTTTCCTTAACCCTTTTCTTGGTTCTGTTCCACTTTACCCTTCCAGATTTTATCTCTAAGGTGTAAACCTTTGTACTTGCTCAGTTCTTGCAATTGGGTGGGATTTGGCTACGAATGGGATTTTGAACTGAAGATAGAAAATTATTACCCATTTAAGAGGTCTTCTCCCACTTAAACACCTGTTCACTCCTCAAAGCCTGACTTAGACATGGCCCCCTCTGTGAAGCCTCTGAAGCTCTGGGGGAGAATCCTTCCTTTCATTTTTTGGTGGTTTCTGGCATTCCTTAGCTTGTGGCAGCCAATCTCTGCCTCCATCTTCATATAGCCTTCTCCTGTTGTCCCTGTGTCTCTCCTCTGGGTGTCTCTTATAAGAATCCTTGTCATTGGGTTTTGGGTTTACCCAAATAATATAGGATGATCTTCTCTTGAGATCCTTATCTTTATTACATCTGTGAAGACTCTTTTTCTAAGTAAGGTCACATTCATAGTTTCTGGGTGTTAGCATGTAGACACAATTCAATGCACTCCAGGTACCTTTGGGGTCTCCAGGTAGGGGTGTCCAGTGGCCCTTGGCTATGTGGAGGTGGGCCTCTGGGGAAGAGGCTGGGCTTGGAAGCTGTCTAGAGATGGTCTTTCCAGGTGGAGGAGGAGTGGGTGCAGAGTGGGAGAGGCCTGGAGGGAATGCCGGAGAGCTCGGATGTTATAGATGTCAAAGGGAGCAGAGACTTTGGTGGGAGACTCTGGAGGTGAGGAATGCCGGGGTGGGAGGATTCTAGGGCAGGACTGGAAAAGAAGTGTCTCATGGTACAGAGATGTCTAGCAGGGGGGGACAGCAGGGAGTCTACTCACTTTAGCAGTAGAAAGGCTGGCGGCAGTTCTTGAGGTGGGGAGTGGGTCCCAGAGAACAAGGAGCTGAGGAGGGGGTGGGAGGTGAGGGCTGAGCTGAGGGAAAGTGTGTTTGGAAGCTCCCTACGAAGGGGAGCAGAAAGAAGAGAGCAAGTGAGGTAACAAGATGGACGTCTGTGGAGTGCTCTCTCTCTCTTTTCTGTTTTTTTTTTTTTTAACAGGAAAGACTCTTAACAGCTTTAATGGTGGGTGTGGTAGGTTTTTAGGTATCAATGGGGAGAGATGTCCAAGCTGAGTATACTGTTAAGTGAAAAAGGTAAGTTGAAGAGCACAATATTCAGGACGATGCCATTGTATTCATAATCAAACACCCATATAGAAAAACATTGGAAAGATACATAAAACATTTTTTCAGAGGGGTTGTCTCTGAGGTTTGGGACTGGGGCTTAGGAGTGGGATGGAGAGGGGACCTTATTTTTCATTTTATACCCTTTTCTGTTGTTTGATCTTTCCCTGCCATGAGCATGTTTCTTTTTTAACAAAGCTCTAGTTTAATTATTTAAAACGCTGATGGTAAAGAGCCATTAGAGGGGGGAAAATGAAGTTCCATAAGTGAGAGGTTGCTGAGGAGGCAGGAGCTTGGCACACTTAGGCGTGGTCTGCCTTGACCCCAGGTTGGGGAAATGGGGGCTCGGGAGGGTGTACTGGTTCCAAGACAGGAAGTGATGGGCTTTCCTCCTTGAAGTTGGAGGTAAGACGATGAGGGGTAGGGGGTTGAGAGCCAACTGCAGGGACCAAGAGAGGGCAGCGAACAGCATGGTGGACCCCATATTGGGTTGTGGCTCATTTGCTGGTCTCTGCCCTCCTGAGCTGTGGCTGATCAGTGCCTGTCTTAGTCCATTTGGGCTCCTATAACAAAATACCATAGACTGGGTGGCTTATAAACCACAGAAATTTATTCCTTACAGTTCTGGAGGCTCGAAAATCCAAGGTCAAGGCTCCAGCAGATCCAAGGTTTGGTGAAGGCCCATTTTCTGGTTCATAGATGGTGCAAGAAGAAAGTTCCCTCAGGCCTCTTTTATAAGGGCACTAATCCTATTCATGAAGGTGGAGCCCTCATGACCTAATCACCTCCCAAAGGGCCCCATCACCTTAGGGGTTAGGACTTCAATGTATGAATTTTGGGGGGACGTAAACATTCAGTCTACTGCAGTGCCCACTGCATCTCCTGTGCCAAGACTTTGGTGGGCACAGCACATGTTTATTGAATGTGTCTGCACAGGGTGTGGCTTGAGCACAGATTGGGTTCCCTTAGATGCAATGGGTCAGGACATGGTGATGAACTGCCTTGGATAACAAACAAGAGGACAGGGAGACCTTATAGGTGCTGACTGGATAGTAGATGGGGTGCTAAGGAGAGGTAGAGCCCCAAAGGCAGCCATCCCAGAGAGTGGAGTGGCCTGGCCTGCATCACCTTGGGCCTAGGAGAGTGAGTGTCTGCAAGGAGATAGAGGTGAGGGGGTGGGAAGCCTCAGCATAGATGGAGGGGGAGAGGCAAAGGATGTTGTGCATCATGGGAAAATGGGGAGAGAAGACAGCTGTGGGCAGTAGATGGAGAGAGACATCAGCCAGATGATAGTTACAGCCAGGCTTGCACCCCTGAGACAAAAGTGCTTCCATCTGACATCTTCCTGGACCGAGACCTTAGGCTGAGGACAGGGCCTGCCAGGACACTTCCAAAGGGCAGTCCAGCTCCTGGGCCCACGGACCTTTGGGAAAGAGACACACAGAGCCTTTTTCCTTTTCTCCCTGTGGCTGCTTATGCATATGTGAGTTGCAGCTACTGGAAAGCTGCCTGATTGTGTCCACCAGGCATGACTTGTCCCGGAGCTGGGGCCTGAGAAGGACCCTTCCACCTGAGGGTGGGAGGACTGCCTGAGGCAGTGACAGTGAGGGGAGGCACGGTGTGGGCACTGCTGCTATTTCTAACCTGCTGGAGTGAAGGGAATCTTGACTATTTGAAAAGCAGGCTTATTGTCAGGGGCGGAACCGAACTCAGAGCTGTCAGGGCCGTCACACAGAAAGTGCCTGGCAGGGGGCGGCGACAGGGGGCTTGGGCTGACAGGGCTGTGATTTTGAAAGAAACGTCTTTTAAAAAGTCATTTCAAGTAGGAGAGAAATATTATTATTAGATAATGGCTGTCAGGTTATTTTTTGATGTGTTCTCTGGGTATTTCATAATCATCTTGCCCTTAGATGGTAAGCCCTTCCTGGCCGAGGGCCATGTCTCATGCCTCTGAGGGTTTCACCCCAACTCTGGGAATGCAACAGGCATCAGGAGGTATTTGCTGTTTGGCCAATGGTCACTTTGGTGGGGGATTCTGTAAATAATTCTCTAGCCTTTGTTAACAAACCACAAAACAGCATAACCACTTGGGCCTTCCACCTGGCCCCATCAGGCACACCCAGCATCATGCATGGAACTGCTCCCACCCCTGTCATCCCCAGCAGGAGCAGCAGCAGGATAAGGTGGTGGGGATCACCTACCTGAGACCCAGCATCCTTACTGGCAAGTTGCCACAGGGCCCTCCATACTGGTCTCAGTTCCAGGCCTCTGCATCCAGCCTGTCTCCTAAGTCTCATTCTCTACAGCCCCTCTCTGTATCACAACCTGCCCTGTCCCCTAGGCTCAGATAGCCCTCTGATCCTCATTCAGAAACGTTTTATGGAATCTATTACCTCCTTTCTGTGCTGACTGCTGGGACTTTAATCCCTGCCCTGATTTCAGTAACTCTAAAACACCAACCCCCATGGCCAGGACTAACCATGCCACCTGCCTGCCAAGGTCTCCCCACTGACTCTCAGGCAAAGTCCAGACTCAGGGTAGTGTCCATTCACAGCTGGGCCCTCCTGCTCCCAGCCCCCTTGGGCCCTGGCACTGGACACCTTCTTGCCAGGACGCCCCCACCTCTTCTCTACCTGATAAATGACTGCAGGGGGTTGGAGGGGCTTAAAATGCGGCTGACTACATCAAAATCCTCTTTCCTCTTTCCTGCTCATTTAGGAAGCTTGATCTGCCCAGCAGAGCTTTTGAAGCCGCCTCCGAAGGAGACTTTGAACTGCAGGGATATGCCTTTGAGGCGGCCCAGGAGCAGCTTAGAAGACCCCAGATCGTTCGTGTGGGGCTGGTTCAGAACAGAACACCCCTCCCTGCAGGTGCCCCTGTGGCAGAACAGGTACAGCCTCTTTTGACTGCAAATACATAAACGGGAACTATGGCTGCCTTTGTTTTGAACATGTCCGCAGTCCCTGACTGGCCACTGGTTCCAGGCGGCAGGCTTGGGCACCTAGAATGGCAGCCCTGACCTCCCCGCTCCTGCTCTGGCCTCCTCACTTCCCTCCATCCAGCGTCTCTGGCTCTTCCATCTCCTCTGGTTCTTATCCTTTCTCTCTTTCCTCTCCTCCTCACTGTTCTTTCCACCTTCCCCTCCATTTCCTCTCCCCCTATTGATCTGAAGTTTCAGTTACCAACTGAGAGGGTGCCCTTTTGGCCAGCTGGTGCTCTCTCCACGGGACGCTGCCTCTCATCTGCCTGCCAGAGGGGCTGTCTGCCAGCACACACCGGTCAGGACCGTCCATGCGTTCTGCTCTCTGCCTTAATCCTAAGGGCGGGGACTCACTATACCCAGAAGTGTGTCAGCTGATGGTGCCTGCAGGCTTACGGGAATCCGATCAGCATTTGTTTATGACCTTACGGTTAATAAATAAATGTGACAGCATCTTGTATTTCCCTAAAGAAACATGTTGTCATAGACACAGGAGATTTGTTTTATACACTTCTCCACAGCATTCTTCTGGCTGCTCAAACTTTCAGGGCTTTCTCTGCAGAGGTTTCCTCAGGATACAGTGTGCTTAAGAATTCTTAGGGATTCTTGAGAAACCTAAGGTCACTTGGATTCAGGTTGAGTTCTGTATCATCTTTCACATCAGTCCTTCCTTTGCTTTCGCTGGATTAGAAGCTGTCTGGTTCTTAAGAGCAGCGGGCACAGTGGTGGCGCAGTCTCCCAGCTGTGTGCAGAGCAGGAGGGATCTCCTTACACAAGCACTTCCTAGCAGAGAGGTTGGATCTTCAGCACCCCAGGCCTGGGCTGCCCCTGCTCTGCCACCTCCTTCTCTTTCTCAGGGCTCCCTGGTCCGCACGGCCTTTGACACTGCTCAGTAAAATAGGAAACAAGGTCATCATATGAAAATGAGGATGGGAAGAAAGATGATGGAAGATTGAGGAGTGAAAAGTATGAAAGTCATGTAAGAGAGTGGCAGAGTGAATGAGTCAGGAAAATAAGGTATAATTGTCAGGCAGCATTAAGGACTCATTTGAGGTTCCTGGTCATGAATTTAAAGAGAAGCCATACCATACAGATTTAATGCAGTCTCTATCAAAATACCATTGAGACTGTTCACAGAAATAGCAAGAAAAATCCTAAATTCATATGGAACCATAAAAGACCCCAAATAGCCAAAGCAATCTTGAGCAAAAGGAACAAAGCTGGATGCAAAATGAACCTGTATCAGTCCATTTCTGATGCTCATAACAAAATACTTAGAACTGGGTAATTTATAAAGAAAATGAAATTTGTTGCTTACAGTTTTGGAAGCTGGGAAGTCCACAGTCCAGGGAACATTTATAGTGAGGGCCTTCTTAGTGGTGGCCCCACAGCAACCCAGGTGTCTCACATGGAAGAAAATGGCAGAGCAGAGAGAGAGAGAGACTCTCACATGCTCTCCTTTGAAGGCTGCCAGAACCACGCTCTGACCACCATTATTAATCTGCTCATTACAGCATGGTCCTACAGTCTAATCACCTCTCCAAGGGCCCCCCTTTCAATCATCACAATAGGATTTCTTATCCTCTTAACATTGTCACGTTGGGGACCAAGCCTTCAACACATTAAACTTTGGGGGGACATGATTTAAGCTTCAATGAGTTTGGGGGGAACATTCAATACACAGCACTATCTGACTTCAAAATATACTACAAAGCTGTAGTAAGCAAAACAGCATGGCACTGGTGTAAAAATAGACACATAGACCAATGGAACAGAATAAAGAACAGCCAACTGATTTTCAACAAATGTACCAAGAGCATATGTTAGGGAAAGGACATTCTCTTCAATAAATGGTGCTGGGAAAACTGGATGTCCATATTCAGAAGAGTGAAAGTAGACCCCTGTCTCTCACCATATATAAAAATCAACTCAAAATTGATTAAAGACTTAAATGTAAGACCTGAAAGAAACCATGAAACTACTAGAAGAAAACATAGGAGAAACACTTCAGGACATTGAGCTGGGCAGAGACTCTATGAAGAGGACTTCAAAAACACAGGCAACAAAAGCAAAAATAAACCATTAGGATTATATCAAATGAAAAAGTTTCTACACAGCAAGGGAAGCAGTCAATAGAACGAAGTGACAACCTGCAGAATGAGAGAAAGTATTTGCAAACTATCTATGAATAGTTTACAAACAGGACAAGGGATTTAGTATTAGAATATATGAGGAACTCAACCCAACACCAAAAAGCAAGTAATCCAATCAAAAAATGGGCAAATGAGCTGAATAGACATTTCTCAAATGAAGACATAGAGATGGCTAACAGGTATATGACAAAATGCTCAACATCACTAATCATCAGGGAAATGCAAACCAAAACCATGATGAGATGTCATCTTACTACAGTTAGAATGGTTATTATCAAAAAGACAGAAACTAACAAATGTTGACAAAGATGTGCAGAAAGGGAAATTCTTGTGCACTGTTAGTGGAAATGTAAATTACTACAGCCATTATGAAAAACAGTGTGGAGGTTCCTCAGAAAACTAAAAATAAAACTACCATATGATCCAGCAATCCCTCTACTGGGATTTCCAAAGGAATGGAAATCAGTATCATAAAGATATTAGCACTTCCATGTTTATTGCAGCGGTGTTCGCAATAGCCAAGATACGGAATCACTGTAAGTGTCCATCAGCAGATGAATGTATAAAGAGAATATGGTATATATACACACAGTGGAATACTATTCAGCCATAAAAAGAATGAAATCCTGTTATTTGTGACATGTAAGAACCTGGCAGACATATGTTAAGCGAAGTAAGTCAGACACAGAAAGGCAAATACTGCATGATCTCTCATGTGGAATCTAAAAAGGTGATCTCATAGAAGTAGACAGTAGAATAGTAGTTACTGGGGAGGCTGGGGAGGGAGTGGGGGAGAGTGGAATGGGGATAGGTTGGTCAGTGGATACACAGATAGGAGGAAATAGTTCTGGTGTTCTGTTGCACAGTAGGATGACTGCAATATTAAACAATAATGGTTGTATATTTCAAAATAGCAAGAAGAGAAGATTTTGAATGTTCTCACCACGAGGAAATGTTAAATGTTTGAGGTGATGGATATGCTAATTACCCTAATTTGATCATTACATAATGTACACATATATCAAAATATCACATTGTAACCTATATAAATGTAGAATTATGTATCAATTAGAAATAAGTTTAAAAATAGAAAAAAAAAAAGAAGCTGTCTGGTTCTCAGTTCAGTTTTTGTCTCTGGATTTGTTGTTTGTGAATATGTCTCCTCAACTGTCCCAGATTGTCAGGTTGCAGGGTCAGGGATGGTGTTCTCACCCCCACAGCACCTAGAAGTAAACTTTGCATATTACCAATGCTAGGCAAATGTGTGTCCACTTGGCTGACACCATCAGCAAATGTCCGTGAAGCCATGGAGTGCACAGCCTCTTGTGGGAAGAGACTAAGGGCATTGGAAAGAATGTGTGCACTCTGGTTTTCAGCCTGGTTCCTTTGGTCTTTCTTTGAACAAACATTTGTGAATGTCTTCTGGGAGGCAGTGGGGTCCTGGGAGTGACAGACAGCAGGGGAAGGAGGAACAGTGGCAGCCCAATGGGAACAGCACTGCCATGAGGGCACCCATAGGCTGGGGGACTCCAAGTTACCTGACACTCAGCCGCAGCAGCTGCGGAGATTCACAGAGGGGCAAAACGTGACAGAGGCAACCCCTCCAGGAAGATTAGGTAAGGGAGGGAAACACATTCCTGGCCGGGGTCATAGCACATATCAAACCTTGGGGATTTAAAAGAGCTGGGAAAGGTGAGTCCTTAGATGATAAGATATACACCATAGAAGTAGAAGTGGCAGGACGAGGTGTGCCCAAAGCCTTGAGTGCATGATGGTGGAGAGTGGACTGTGTCACACGGCCAAGGGGAGCAGTTGACCTAGGGGATGGTCATATGTGTGGGTCCTGCTTGCAGGAAGCAGCACCATCCTCATTCGTGTGTCTCAGCAACCCCATGAGACAGGTGGGGGTCTCCTCTGTTGTCAGATTAGGTAACCGCGGCAGTTTCCAAGTGTCCGTGGGGGCCCAGAGCCTTTGCACCTCCTTTGCACCTTGCAGATTTGGGGCCTGATGAGAAAATCAAGTATTAGGATCTCCCCACCCTACTCATCCTCTCCACCTGGCTAGGTGGGGGTTTATTGTTCAACATGCATTGGGATGAGTCCCTAAAAATTGTCTTTGCCAATAGAACTAGATAGATTCTAATCCTTGCTTTTTAAATTGTCAGGTCTCTGCCCTTCACAGACGCATAGAGTCCATTGCAGAGGTGGCGGCGATGTGTGGAGTCAACATCATCTGTTTCCAGGAAGCGTGGAGTAAGTCTTTCTTGTGGGGCTTTCGTTGTCTCCTTCAAGCAATCGTGAATTATCTTCGTGTTGCCAGGAGTCTCTGCTATCTGATTTTTAAACAATCTTTTCTCATAGATAGAAAAGTTCTTTGTCAACACCACCAGAAACCCAGGAACCCCCACCTCCCTCCCTCTTACTCTCCCTAGTCTGTTGATTGGTCTGAATCTATTCCCTGCTTCCACCTCTGTACCACTGTCCTGGTCCAAGCTGCCAGCAGCTCTGTCCTGGGCTTTTGTAATGCCTCCAGCTGGTCTCCTTGTGCCCTCCACTCTGGCCCCTCCTGACCCTGCTTCACCTTCAGATCTCAGCTGAGATCCAGCCTCACTAACTGAAGTTGAGTCCCTGTTACATACACTCCTGGTACCATGTACAATTTCTTTATGTTATTTTTTATTTAAATCAGAGTTATACATGCTCATGGTTTAGAGTCAAGTGGGTTTACAAGGTCTTTTCCCAAAAAATAGCTATCCTCCTCCCCACAGGCAATTTCTTTCCACATTTAGCTGGTTCCTTTGGAATTTACCTTTGTGTTGCAACTTCCAAATTTTGCTGTTTTGTGTCTTCTGTTGATTTCTCACTATGGAAGAATTCAGTCATTGTCCTTTGCCTCTTCCTGTTCCCTCTACACACATGTACCCTTCCTGTTCTATCCCCTATCCATTCTCTGCCAAGCCATTTTGTCAACTTTGATTTCTTTTCTGAATAACGCTCTGTTTTCTCTGGAGTTTGTTTTGTTTTCAACATACTTACCACAGGCTCAACCCCAAACTTTTTGCCAGTTTCCTAAATCTCTTTAACATGTTTAGACACGGGCTGGCCCATGGCTCACTCAGGAGAGTGCGGTGCTGATAACACTAAGGCCACGGGTTCAGATCCCATATAGGGATGGCTGGTTGGCTCACTTGGGAGAGCGTGGTGCTGACAACACCAAGGCAAGGGTTGAGATCCCCATACCGGTCATCTTTTTTTAAAAAAAACAAACATGTTTAGCCACATCAAGCAGTCTGTCAGTTCCATCTCCTTGAGGCAATCTGTTCCCAGCTCTCTGCCTTCCCTAATCTGAATTAGTTGTCCACTCTGCTGGCCACCTAGCTGTCATCCTGGGATCTCTCTCCCCCACTATTCTGGGGAGCCCCTTTGACTTGCTCTTGCTTTTCTCTAATCCTATGTCTTCCTCTTTCTTGTTTTACTCCTTCATTTTGGTGGAGCAGTTCCCTGAGAAAGAACACATAGGAGGCAAGCTTTTTGAGACCTTGCATATCTGAAAATACCACAACTTGCTTGATAAGTTTGGTTGGGTGTCGAATTCTAGGTTAAAACCATTTTCCTTCAGAAGTTTGAACACCTGGCTTTATTGTCTTCTAGCTTTGGCTCTTGTTGACTAGCCCAAAGCCATTTTGATCCATTATCTATGACGTGTTTATTTTTCTCTGGAAAATTGTAGGATCTTCTTTTTCGCTAATACGCTACAATTTCACAATGATGTCCTATTGTGTGTATCTATTTTAATCCATTTTTCCAGGCACCCAACAGGCTTTTTCAGTCTAGAAACTTGGATTCTACAGATGAAGGAAATTTTCTTGTATTGTTTCATTAGTCATTTGGTCCCCTCTTTCTTCTCTCTTCTCTTCCTAATATTCCTACTATATTAGGATGTTGGAACTCTAAAGTATTCCTTAATTTTCTTATATATTTTCTCCTATTTTTCCTTTGTCTTTTTGCTCAATTTTCTATTAGATTTCATCTAACTTGTCATTCAGCCCTTCTATTCAGTTTTTCATTTCTACTGTCATATTTTAAATTTACAAGAGTTCTTTTGGTCTGAAAGTTCCTGTTTTATCACATCCTATTCTTGTATTGTGGTTGCAAAATCTTTTCTTTAAGGATATTGAGTAAATTTTTTTCTTCCTGCATGGTCCCTACTTATTCCAAATTGGTCTCTGTCTTTCTCTCTCTCTCTCTCTTTTTTTTTTTTAATTGTCTGCATATACTTCAAGAATTGGGGGATTTAAAGTTACTTGCAAACTCTGAGCTTATGGGAGGGGCTTATCCACTGAGCTCCATTATAGGATGATCTGATTTAGTGGTAATCCCTAAGAAATCCAGATACAGTATCTCTGAGTCATTCTTTTCAGGCTGGTCAGATCTTCCTTAGAGAAGATTCTTCTATTGTCCTATCAAGAAGGGAAAGAGGTCAAGGTCTGGCATGCTAATGTTTACTTAATTCCTCTGTTTTGACACTGACCTTTCCTTATCTGTCCTGGATTCCCCAAAGCCATAGACTCTCTCTTTAACTGGCTCTGGAGATTGAACCTCTAGCCTTCTGCTGGGGTGCAGGGGGCAGGTCCCAGCCTCTTGGAGTGGAATGAGGACTTGGACTTCTTAAGCAGACTTTTAATCAATCCTTCTGGTTTATCACCCTTCCCCACTTTCAGAAGTACCCAGTGCCTCTGGTTCCTGAGCTTTTAGTGGGGGGGGGGGGGGGGGATCTATGATAAAGAGTGGGCTGCTTCCCAGCCTTCTCTATCACTGGTGGGATTCAGTTTTCTCCTATGTGCTAAGACATTTACACACATCCCTCTGCTTCCCAGCTTCTCATGCTTCGGTGCTGTTGCCACCTCTCTTAGTGCCCTGTCCTAGTGGGTTTCTCCCTTTGCTTAAGCATCCCTTACCTGTCATGTTAGTGGGGTTTCAGGAAAGAGCCTGAGTATGTGGCCAGTTTGTATCTGCCCCAGAAGTTCATGTCATTTTCCCTATTGTTACGTTTGTACTTTCACTCTTGTTTATGTGACTCGTGATATCTTGTCGCCTCCATTAGACTATAAGCTCCATGAGGCCAGTGCCTGTGTTTGTTTTTCCCATCCATAACCCCACCTGTTTTATATTTAGTGGCTAGAACAATCCCTTGTGCATGACAGGCACTAAAATATATTTATTGGATAGTTTAACCTCTTCCCTTTGTTGGATCTGGAATTTCCTCTCATCCATCAAGATGCACCGAAACCCCCTCTTTGGGGCCCTGGGGACTCCCCCACGCAGAGCTGGGTGCTTTGTTTTTCCAGGTCTCACAGCCACACCAGGTTGCAATTCATCTCCCTCCCTCTAGGCTGGCAGTTCCTGAGGACAGGGCTGGATCTGAGTCATCATCCTGACTTACCCAGCACTGGGTCAATGAATGTGGGAACCCCTTCCCCTCTAGTTTGAGAACTGTAGTGGGGACTTGGCAGCCAGCCTCATACAACCTCCATTCCACATCTTTCTTTTGAAAGTTTGTTTATATTAGAATGGTTGTATAAACAGGAAACGAAGCCATCTATTCTCCGGAGGCACTTGAGTCACTCCTAATGCTCTGAAAGCTGAGAATTAATGGTAATTAAGGAGCATTTTTGTTTTCAATAGCTTTTTTGTTGGCTTCCTTAAAATAGTTCATCTCTCATCATGGAAGGCAGAAGGCGAGTCTGGGGAGTCTTGAGCCTGGTTCCAGAGCCCCTGGGGCTGTTGCTGGCTGTGCCTGCTGCCCATGAGGATGACCAAGATGGCAGTGGTGCCATTTGTGGTATATTCACTCTAGCGCAATCTTGGGACCAGGCTTCCTGGGTCTGGAAGGAGTTGGGAGGCTGAGGCTTTTCTTCGTTCTCCATGGCATGAGGAGGGTCACTCTGCTTCACAGGGGAGTTGGGGATGAACTGCCTCTTACCACACCTGCTCAGCACATGGGTGGAGTTTGGGGAATGTTGGCTACCATCATTGTTCCCCAGCAGTCCACAAACCCCTTGTGGAGGCCAGTTAAAGCACTGCCTGGTCACATTGTGCAGCTTTCTGCAAATCTTCCTTAAAAGTTAGTCAGTTCAGAGTCAGCAGAACAATGGCAGACGCCTGGAAACTTCCATTAAGATGATCAATCCCTGTAAAAGAAATGGATTTGGGTATTGTGAGGCAGGAGATCTAAAGAATATAGTGGATTGGTCCAGACAAGGAAGTCAGTACTCCAAACAAGAAGCAAAAATCAAACAGCCCAGTAGGATACAGCCCAGCAGGAAATGGGCAAATGGTATGAACAAGAAAGCATAGAGGACAAATCCAGGATGGCAGTGAACGTGTGGCAGTTGCTTACCCTCACAGGTGATAAGGGAAACTAATCACAGTGAGATGCCAGTTCACGCCAGCAGCCTGGCAGATTGTAAAGGTAACGCCACATGTTATAATATTCCCGAGTGAGCCACGGGCTGGCCCCTGCAACATGTTATAATATTCCGAGTGCCACTGGGAGCGTGGAGCAACATTACCCAGCCAAACATCCCGGGGCCCACCCCTCTTGTATTACCCTCTGTCCGCTGCACAGGAGTCTACTGTTTTGAATCTGGTGTGCATGAGTATGACAAACATCTTTGAACTGTTACTACAGGTCATTCAAACCCATTGTTTGAAAAAAAGCAAACAAAACCCAATAAGTTTAATGAAATTTTCTACTGAATTAGCTGCCTGGTGGGGTCTAGCCAGAGATCATAGGAATAATGCATTTATCCTTGGAGGAGCTCATCCTGTCCAGTGACTTCTTGTGGAGTCATTAAGTAAGTGGCTTTCCTTATTTCTGAAGAAGCCTACCTGTTCCTGGGAGAAGGAGGTCCCGGTGGTGATGCCCCAAGGGTCCCAGTGCCATTCTCAGTAACCCTCTGAAACTTTCCCCCAGAAATCTCAGTGGAGCTCCTACCAATCTGCAGATTATTGTGGCAAAATGTACATAATATTTATCATTTTAACCATTTTTAAACGTACAGTTCTTTGCAATTGAATACATTCACTTTGTTGTGCAGCCATCACTACCATCCATCTCCAGAACTTTTCTCATCATTCCAAATTGTACCTCTCTATCCATTAAACAGTAACTCCCTGTTATCCCTTGTCCCAGTCCCTGACAACAACCATTCTGCTTTCTGCCTCTATCAATTTGACTACTCTAAGTCCCTTGTATAAGTGGAAGCATACAATATCCATCCTTTTGTGTCTTTTTTCACTTAGCATGTTCTTTAAGGTGCACCAATGTAAGCATGTGTCAACGCTTTCCGTTTTAAAGGTTGTATAATATTCCATTGTATGTATAATACATATTTTATTTATCTTGTTGATAAGCTACTTGGGTTGCTTCCGCCTTTTGGCTGTTGTGTATAATGCTGCTGTAAACATGAGTGTGCAAATATCTGTTCAAGTTCCTGCTGCTATTGTTTTTAGACCATAGGAAAGACATTTGGCCCAGCCCCTTGTTTTGCCATGAAGCCCAGAAGGTAGAGTCTGCCCAGCACCTGCAGCCAGGGATGGGACTCAGAAGCCAGGCTGCAGCACTTCCAGGGTGTATCCTCTTGTGGTGACCTCTTGCTGCTGGACTGAGGAGCCCCTCAGAGGCCATGCACATTGATACGATTCCAATCTTTCTCTTCTTTACAGCTATGCCCTTTGCTTTCTGTACAAGAGAAAAGCTTCCTTGGACAGAATTTGCCGAGTCAGCAGAGGACGGGCCCACCACCAGATTCTGTCAGAAGGTAGGACATTAACTGCTCCTCTGGCAGCAGCTGCCAAACACGTGCAGGTTACAGGGCATGGCCACAGTTGTCGGATGTGGCCCTTCACCATGGAAAACGAACCCCTTTTGTGCTTATTTTACCGGGAAAAATTAAATAAGATTATTTGCTGCCTTGTTTAGTGTACTTTCACTTAATATCACAGAGCTTCGGAGCTGGAAGGGCCCTTAGTGGCTTTTTCAGGTGAGAGAGCTGCAGCCCAAGGAGGGGTGGTCTGAGGGTGACTTCTGTAGTAAGTTCTGCAGCTGGCAAGTGGCAGAGCTGGCACTTAGGGACCAGGGATGCTGATTCTTTGTCTAGAGCTCTGCCTGCTCCACTTGCAGTTTGCTTGAGTCACATGAGCTTCTATGGTCTGTCTCATCAGTATAGAAATTGGTTTTGATTTTTCTTTATTATAACCACATAATATATGTTGTATGATCCCATTTATTAAAATGTCCAGAGCAGGCATCCATAGAGACAGAAAGCAGATTAGTGGTTGCCAGGGTCTGAGGTAAGTAGGGGAAGGGGAGTGACTGCTAATGGGTACAGAGTTTCCATTTGGGGTGATGAAAATGTTCTAAAATTAGACCGCGGTGATGATGGCACAATTCTGTGAATATACTGAAAACCACTGAATTGTACACTTTAAAAGAGTGAATTTTATGCTATGTGAATTACATCTTAATAAAGCTGATATCAAAAAAAAACCCATACCTTTTTTTTTTTTTTTTTTTTTTTTTTTTTAAGATGACCAGTAAGGGGATCTTAACCCTTGACTTGGTGTTGTCAGCACCACGCTCAGCCAGTGAGCGAACCGGCCATCCGTATATGGGATCCGAACCCGGGGCCTTGGTGTTATCAGCACCGCACTCTCCCGAGTGAGCCACGGGCCGGCCCCAAAAAAACCCATAACTTTGAAAGAAGTGACAAAGGGTAATTTATCCTTATTCTCACCTCAAACAAAAGAATGCCTTTCATTTCTCTGTGTTCTCTTTTAGACTTTATACATATACCGAGGAGTTTTGTGGGCAGAGCTGTAGTCATAGAAATTTTATTTGTACTGAATTGTGACTCTAAACGTCAGTTTTCTGAGGCTATAGGAAAAAAATCTTTCACTGGGTTGTTTATTCCTTGCTATGGAAAAAAGAGGAAGGGGAGTGGTTAGGGGACTGTGGTAGATGGTAAGCCTAAACCAGGGCTGGAGGAAGGGTGTGAAGGAGAGCTGGTGCCAGGGTACATCAAGAGGGACCTGGGGCCCAAGTCTGCCCTTAGTTGCCTTCCAAGTGCCTGGTCCTCTGTCCCATCATTAAGGTCAGAGGTAACAATGGGCTAGTTAGAGTTAAGGACAAATGACTGGCTAGGGCTGCTCATCCTGATGGTTATCAGGTCCTGACATTCTTATTTGAGACAAAGGAATTTGGTGTCGAAGAGCTTTTTTTTTTTTTTTTTTTGTATAGGTGAGAAGTATGATGATGATGATTTTTTAAATTGTGGTTAAAAACATAAAAGAAAATTTTATCATCTTAACCATTTTTAAGTATATAGTTCAGTAGTGTAAAGTATATTCATATTGTTGTGCAAAAGATGTCCAGAACTTTTGAATCTTGCAAATCTAAAACTGTACCCATTAAACAATAGCTCCCTACTCCCCACTCCCAGCTCCTGGCAACCACCGTGCTACTTTCTGTTTCTGTGAGTTTGCCTATATAAGTACCCTATATAAGTGGGCTCATATACTATTTGTCTTTTTGTGACTGGCTTATTTCATAATTGTCATATGCCATTATTAGCATAACATCCTCAAGGTTCATCCATGTTGTAGCATGTGACAGGATTTCCTTCCTTTTTAAGGCTGAATAATATACATTAATATGTAAATACACCATATTTTGTTCATTCATCCATTGATAGACATTCGGGTTGCTTATTTACTCTTGGCTATTGTGAATAATGCTGCTATGAACACGGGTGTACAAACATCTCTTAGAGTCCCTGCTTTCAGTTCTTTTGGATATATACCTAGAAGTGGAATTCCCAGATCGTGTGATAATTCTATTTTTAACTTTTTGAGGAACCTCCATGTAGTCTTCCAGAGCAGCTGCACCATTTTACAATCCCACCAACTGTGCACAAAGACAATTATTACTCATATTTAGCTAAGCATGGGCATCAAGACGACACTGGCATATAGTATTCCAAACAACGAATGCAAGTGATAGCTCTGAACCACACCTAATTATTCAGTAGAATCATTGAATTCTTCTCCAATAAAAAACTATGATAATTGATTTGAAAGTGGAACTCTGCTATGTTCATCATTTTTCTAGCTGGCAAAGAAGCATGACATGGTGGTGGTATCCCCCATCCTGGAACGAGATGAAGAGCATGGGGATGTTTTGTGGAACACTGCCGTGGTGATCTCCAATTCTGGAGCAGTCCTGGGAAAGACCAGGAAAAACCACATCCCCAGAGTGAGTGATTTCAATGAGGTGAGCTGCCCATCAGATGACCAGCCCAGCTCGTGTGACTTCCTTCCTTGCGTAGGTCTCTGTGGCCTTTCTGTGGGGGACGTTCTGTGTAGGATCATGCTCCACATCTTGCAGCGCTGGAGCACAGCATGGTAGCTGTGGTGCTCAGGGTCTCCTGACGTTACCTGCATTACACAGGGCAGATAGCATTCAGGTGGGACTCTCACAGGAGCCCAAACACCTTTAGCACAGTGGGGTATACAACGAGATTTGGCTTCCTGAAATTCTTCTTTGAATTAAGTGGTGTATAAATTAAAACCAAAAAGTGCACAAACATGAAATGATTCCTGGGCTCTTTTCAGGCTCTGAGCTCCTAGACTGTCATGGTCTGTTCCTTGTCTGTAGCTCACATGACATCTTAGTTGGTCCACGTCACATGTGAGGGTGACAGTGGGTGAATGTGCATGTCTGTGTACATGTGCGTTACATGGAGCTTCTTGTGCCCATAATCAGGGCCTAAGTCAGGGGCCGTTTTGATTGGTTGATGCCAATCTGTGGATGGATGAGAGGGAGGGAGTTTGCAGGAGGGAAATGATTGCCACCTAATGCCTAAGATACTAAATCTGTACTTGATTTGCAATAAATACAGTTGTTGAGGATGTGCTGTCCCAGTCCTTTGTCCTTCCTCCTCAGTTGTGGGGGTCCCAGCCACTCTCAGGCTGGTCAGGTGGATGACCTGGTGCAGGGCTAGACAAGGTACCCCAGGGAGAAGGAAGAACACTGCGTTTCTCAGTAACAGCTGGAGGGTGGGGGTGGATAGACATGCCCCTCACCTATTTACCCTGGGATTAATCTTTAGCTCCCTGCAGACAGTGTGGGGCTTGTCTTAGTGCAGCAGGATCCGCTCTGGTGTCCACTATATGTGCACATCCTGGTTGCTGCCCAACCCTGGCCAATTTTGAAATGAATGGGAGGAGGCAAAAGGCCCCTGGAATGGATCTATTTGGGACCCCGACTTGCCCTCCAGCCTCCCCAGGCCTTCACCCTGACTGGCCAGGCAGGGAGCAAGGGTGGGAAGACGGGGTCCAACCTGCTTGCCCTGCAGGGATGTCCTTAATCCCAGGCAGGACACCCAAGGGGCTTTGTGGAGAAGAGCACTTTTAGAGTGTGTGTTCCACACTCAGATTTGTCCTCAATCAACTGGGCAAGTCACATGCCCACTCAGGCAACAGCTTTCTCCTTTGAGCAGGGAGAGTGTTTCTCTGGATGCGCTCTGAGTCCTTCAGCTCTAACATTCTGTATAAGGATGTGTGGTTGGTGAGGGCATTGGCTGACTCACATTAACACTGACCAGACCTCATCCTTTATTTGTACCATGATCAAAACCTCACCATAGCTTTGTCCTTGAAATATTATAGAATGTTGCTTTGGGGATTTTTTGACATGTCA
Organism: Cynocephalus volans; assembly: GCF_027409185.1. NCBI lineage: Eukaryota > Metazoa > Chordata > Mammalia > Dermoptera > Cynocephalidae > Cynocephalus > Cynocephalus volans. The sequence continues at coordinate 207,713,064 of NC_084461.1, forward strand.
CGAAGGAGATTGTGGTTAAATGCTTAAGCCATGGTGATTTTCCCTGATGTTGGCTTGTTACAGTGTCTGGGTCTTTGGTGGATTTTTTTTTAACATATTGAAATTCAGGAACTTAAGTAGAGTCACAGCTGAGAGTGTTATTTTTGGACTGGTGGTGATATTTCATTTTTTCAGCCAAGTCTAAGGAAAGGGAGATTCTACAGCTCAGAGGCATCAATATATGTCCCTTTGTTTTTTCAGTCAACTTACTACATGGAGGGAAACCTGGGCCACCCCGTGTTCCAGACGCAGTTTGGAAGGATCGCAGTGAACATTTGCTATGGGCGGCACCACCCCCTCAACTGGCTCATGTACAGCATCAATGGGGCTGAGATCATCTTCAATCCATCGGCCACCACTGGAGCACTCAGGTCACTCATTGGGCAAGATCTGGGGGTCTTCCTGGGGCTCAGCCATCTTGGGCCCAAGACTAGGCTGCAGGGCTCAGAGGTGGGTTTGGTAGACTGCGGCAGGCAGGCGAAGCCACCAGGATGTCTAACAGATCTGAGCCCTGGATTGTATGTTGTATGTTTAAACAGCTTTTTAAGTGAAAAGAATTCTCAAGATGACAATTAGAATCCCCCCTCCTGCCGAAGAACCACTGTATTGTAAAACTGTTCTGTACTTTGCTATGATTCTGAATACTGAGATGAAAATAATACCTCCCACCCTCCCACATAGTCAGGATTCAAAAAGCCCCATTTTGTGCTGCAGCCGGCGGAGCTCCGGACATGTGCAGGGAGTCACCTAGACCTGGACTCCGAGAGCCTTACTCTCTAGGCACCAGGGGACAAAGACTAGGGAAGAGTGGCCAGCTGTGGAATTTGATCAGATGCAACTCCAGTTCTAGGCAAACACTTATCACTCAGGGTGATTCTGGAGATTGTCCAATAGAGATAACTTAGTTGCTGCTTCTGTGAAGAGTGACATCGTAGTTTCCACGGGAGGAACTGGATAACTTGAAAGTAGAGCATCCTTCACCCTTCTGAAGAGAGGAAATAGTAGCAGGTGGACAGTCTGTATGTGAGGCTTTCAGATGCCTTTGCCTTAATGAGAAACCTGCCTTCATGAGGACCTCAGAAGTCTGGCAGCCCTGGACATCAATTTGAACAACTATCAGTGCATGAAAATACCTTCACAAGAGCTAAGGAAACCAGGAAACAAAGAGATGTGAATTAATTTGCTTAAAGTCACAGTTAAATTGTAGTAGAACTTGGATTCAAATCAAGGCATTGGGTTCCAAAAATCTAGTATATAAGAAATCAAAGAGGAATTCTGGTCAAGATGATGGAATAGACGGTCCCTAGCATCACTCTCTCCCATAAATCAACCAATTTAAACTATAAAAACATAACATCAAGTGCGTATGGAATGGGGAGACGTCCAGCGGGGGAAGCAGAAGCTCCGTGGAGACCACATGCCCTGCGGGGCTGCTGTTGCATGATCCGGCAGATAAGCTTCCCTGCCGCCACCCGGCTCCATTCCTAGCCCAGCCCAGTGCGCACAGAGTGGGGAGACGTCCAGCAAGGGAGGCGGAGGCTCCGCAGAAACCACACACCCTGTGGGGCCACCACTGTGTGATCCAGCGGGTAGGCTTCACCGCAGGCACCCAGCTCCATTCCCAGCCCAGCCTAGTGCGCTCAGAGAAGGGAGACATCCAGCAGGGGAGGCGGAAACTCCACAGGGACCACACCGCTGCCGCACGATCCAGCAACCCAGCCCAATGCGTACGGAGCACAGAGACATCCAGCAAGGGAGATAGAAGCTCTGTAGAGTCCACACACACTGGGGGGGGGCCACCGCCGCACAATCCAGCAGCAGGTAGGCTTCACCACCGCCACCCGGCTCCATCCCAAGCCTGGCCTAGCGTGCACAGAGCAGGGAGACATCCCGCAGGGGAAGGGGAAGCTCTGCTGAGACCACACGCTCTGCGGTGCCTCGGCGCATCCCAGCAGCCTGGGCCAGAGTGCACGGAACAGGGAGAAGTCCAGCACGGGAAGTGGAAGCTCAGCAGAGATCACACACCCTGCGGTACCACCCCGTGATCCAGCAGCCCAGCAGAATCCAAGCTGACCAGAGAGGTGGCTCCCCAGAAAGGCCCAAGACCCAAGGCAACCACACACGCAAGGCACTAGTGGCCAACTGAGCAGTCACTGAGGTAGCCATACCAAATTGGCAACCACAGCAACATCTTAGTCAGTCAATAGTGTCAAACCTGTGGACTGTGAAACCCCCTGCCGCAATGAATAAACATCAAAAAAAAGATACCAGAAATATGAAAAATCAAGAAAGTACACCACCAAAGGATAATAACTCTCAAACTCTAGATCCTATAGAACAAGAAGCCCTTGAAATGACTGACAAGGAATTTCGAGTGATAATTCTAAGGAAACTGAATGAGATACAAGAAAACTCAGCTAGACATCATGATAAAATGAGGAAAAGTGTACAGGACCTGAAAGAGGAAATGTACAAGGAAATCAATGCCCTGAAAAAAAATGTAGCAGAACTTGCCGAACTGAAGAAGTTATTCAGCGAAATAAAAAACACAACGGAGAGTTTAACCAGCAGGCTTGCAGAAGTTGAAGAGAGAACCTCTGAACTTGAAGATGGGCTGTTTGAAATAACACAAGCAGACAAAAAAAAAAAAGAAAGAAAAAAGAATCAAAGGCATTGAAGAAAATCTGAGAGAGATATCAGACCACCTTTAAGCGCTCAAATATCCGAGTCATGGGTATTCCAGAAGGGGAGGAAAAAGGAGATTGTATTGAAAACATATTCAACAAAATAGTGGCAGAAAACTTCCCAGGTATAGGAAAAATCACAGATCTTCATATACAGGAAGCTCAACGATCTCCAAACGTATTCAACCTAAAAAGGTCTTCTCCAAGACATGTTATAGTCAAATTGGCAAAACTCAAAGACAAAGAGAGAATCTTAAAAGCTGCAAGAGAGAAGCATCAAATCACTTATAAGGGAGCCCCAATCAGGCTAACATCAGACTTTTCATCACAAACTCTAAAAGCCAGAAAGGAATGGGATGATATATTCAAAATACTAAAAGACAAAGATTGCCAGCCAAGAATACTCTACCCTGCAAGGCATTCCTTCCGAAATGAAGGGCAAATAGTATATTTCTCAGACAAACAAAAACTGCGGGAGTTCACCACCACACGAACACCCTTACAAGAAATTCTCAAGGGAGTACTGGGTTTGGTTCCTGAAAAATAACTACCACTGCCATAAAAACCCAAGGAAAATCAAAACCCACTAGTATAATAAAAAATGGCATTCATGAAGAGAAAACAAACAAACAAAAAAGCTATCTACAACCTAAGGAACCAACAAACACAGAAAACAAACAGTAAATCAGAAAGCAAGGAACAAAAGACACCTATACAACCAAACAATAATCAATAAAATCCTAGGAATAAATCAACACTTTTCAATAACAATTCTTAATGTAAAAGGCTTAAATTCCCCAATCAAAACACACAGACTGGCTGACTGGATTAAAAAGGAGGACCCAACTATATGCTGCCTTCAAGAGACCCACTTCACCCACAAAGACTCACATAGACTAAGAGTGAAAGGATGGAAAAAGATTTACCATGCAAACAGAAAAGAAAAACGAGCTGGAGTAGCTATTCTTATATCTGACAAAATAGACTTTAAACTAAAAACCATAAAAAGAGACAATGAGGGACACTACGTAATGATAAAAGGACTTATCCATCAAGAAGACATAGCAATCATAAATATGTACGCACCCAATGTTGGAGCAGCCAGATTTATAAAACAAACTCTGTTAGACCTAAAGAAGGAAATAGACACTAATACCATAATAGTAGGGGACCTGAACACCCCACTGTCAATATTGGACAGATCATCTAGGCAAAGAATCAGCAGAGAAACACAAGATCTAAACAAGACTCTAGACCAATTGGACTTGGCAGTTATCTACAGAACATTCCATCCAACAACCTCAGAATATTCATTCTTCTCATCAGCACATGGATCATTCTCCAGGATAGATCACATATTAGGTCACAAATCGAGTCGCAACAAATTCAAAAAAATTGGAATAATCCCATGTATTTTCTCAGACCACAATGAATTAAAATTAGAAATCAATAACAAACAAAATTCTGGAAACTATACAAACACATGGAAATTAAACAGCATTCTACTTAATGACATATGGGTCCAAGAAGAAATCAAGCAGGAAATCAAAAAATTTATTGAAACTAATGAAAATAATGATACATCATAACAAAACCTGTGGGATACTGCAAAAGCAGTACTAAGGGGGAAATTTATAGCATTGAATGCTCACCTCAGAAGAATGGAAAGATGGCAAGTGAGCAACCTAACACTTCACCTTAAAGATCTAGAAAAACAAGAACAATCCAAACCTAAAGTTAGCAGACGGAAAGAAATCATTAAGATCAGAGCAGAACTGAATGAAACTGAAACCCAAGAAACAATACAAAAGATCAATGAATCAAAAAGTTGGTTTTTTGAAAAGATAAATAAAATTGACAAACCATTAGCATGGCTAACAAAAAAGAGAGAGAGAAGATTCAAATACAAAAATTAGAAATGAAAAAGGTGATATTACAACTGATTCATCTGAAATACAAGGAATCATTCGAGACTACTATAAACAACTATACGCCAACAAATTTGCAAATCTGGAGGAAATGGATAAATTTCTGGACACACACAAGCTCCCAAAACTGAGCCATGAAGATGTATAAAATCTGAACAGACCAATAACAATAAAGGAGATTGAAGCTGTTATCAGAAGGCTCCCAACAAAGAAAAGCCCAGGACCAGATGGATTCACAGCAAAATTTTACCAAACATTCAAAGAGGAATTGACACCGATTCTTTACAAACTATTCCAAAAGATTGAAACAGACGCAAATCTCCCAAACTCATTCTATGAAGCAAACGTCATCCTGATACCAAAACCAGGTAAAGATATAACCAAAAAAGAAAACTACAGGCCGATATCCTTGATGAATATAGATGCAAAAATCCTCACTAAAATACTAGCAAACAGAATACAGCAACACATACGTAAAATTATTCACCACGATCAAGTGGGATTCACCCCTGGGATGCAAGGTTGGTTCAACATACGCAAATCAATAAATGTGATACACCATATTAATAAAGTCAAACACAAGGACCATAAGATCGTCTCTATAGATGCTGAAAAAGCATTTGATAAAATTCAACACTCATTCATGACAAAAACCCTCTATAAGTTAGGTATAGAGGGAAAGTATCTCAACATACTTAAAGCCGTATATGATAAACCCACTGCCAGTATCATCCTGAATGGGGAGAAGCTGAAAGCTTTTCTTTTAGGAACAGGAACTAGACAAGGATGCCCACTCTCACCACTCCTATTCAACATAGTGTTGGAAGTACTAGCCAGAGCAGTCAGAGAAGAGAAGGAAATAAAGGGCATCCAGATTGGAAAAGATGAAGTCAAATTGTCCCTGTTTGCAGATGACATGATCCTATATATTGAACAGCCTAATGCCTCTACAAAAAAATTCTTGGAGTTGATAAATGATTTCAGCACAGTAGCAAGATACAAAATCAACACATAAAAATCAGTAGCATTTCTATTCTCCAATAGTGAACATGCAGAAAGAGAAATCAAGAAAGACTGCCCATTTACAATAGCCACCAAAAAAATAAAATGCTTAGGAATTGAGTTAACCAAGGATGTGAAAAATCTCTATAATGAGAACCACAAACCACTGCTGAGAGAAATTAGAGAGGATACAAGAAGATGGAAAGATATCCCATGCTCTTGGATTGGAAGAATCAACATAGTAAAAATGGCCATACTACCCAAAGTGATATATAAATTCAATGCAATCCCCATCAAAATTCCAAAGACATTTTTCTCAGAAATGGAAAGAACTATCCAGACATTTATATGGAATAACAAAAGACCACGCATAGCCAAAGCAATGCTGAGCAAAAAAAATAAAGCTGGAGGCATAAAACTACCTGACTTCAAACTATACTACAAAGCTGTAATAACCAAAACAGTATGCTACTTGCATAAAAACAGACACACTGATCAATGGAATAGAATAGAGAATCCAGAAATCAACCCACACACCTACAGCCATCTGATCTTTGACAAAGGCACCAAGCCTATTCACTGGGGAAGAGACTGCCTCTTTAGCAAATGGTGCTGGGATAACTGGATATCCATATGCAGGAGAATGAAACTAGACCCACACCTTTCACCATACACTAAAGTCAACTCAAAATGGATTAAAGAATTAAATATACACCCTGAAACAATAAAACTTCTTAAAGAAAACATAGGAGAAACACTTCAGGAAATTGGACTGGACACAGACTTCATGAATACAACCCCAAAAGCACGGGCAACCAAAGGAAAAATTAGCAAATGGGATTATATCAAACTAAAAAGCTTCTGCACAGCAAAAGAAACAATTAACAGCGTTAAAAGACAACCAACAGAGTGGGAGAAAATATTTGTAAAATATACATCCGACAAAGGATTAATATCCAGAATATACAAGGAACTCAAACAACTTTACAAGAAAAAAACAAGCAACCCAATTAAAAAATGGGCAAAAGAGCTAAGTAGGCATTTCTCTAAGGAAGATATACAAATGGCCAACAGACATATGAAAAAATGCTTAACATCACTCAGCATCTGGGAAATGCAAATCAAAACTACACTGAGATACCTTCTCACCTCAGTTAGGATGGCTAAAATCCAAAAGACTCTGAAGGATAAATGCTGGCGAGGTTGCGGAGAAAAAGGAACTCTCATACATTGTTGGTGGGACTGCAAAATGGTGCAGCCTCTATGGAAAATAGTATGGAGGTTCCTCAAACAATTGCAGATAGATCTACCATATGACCCAGCTATCCCACTGCTGGGAATATACTGAGAGGAATGGAAATCATCAAGTCGAAGGTATACCTGTTCCCCAATGTTCATCGCAGCACTCTTTACAATAGCCAAGAGTTGGAACCAGCCCAAATGTCCATCATTGGATGAGTGGATATGGAAAATGTGGTATATCTACACAATGGAATACTACTCAGCTATAAAAACGAATGAAATACTGCCATTTGCAACAACATGGATGGACCTTGAGAGAATTATATTAAGTGAAACAAGTCAGGCACAGAAAGAGAAATACCACATGTTCTCACTTATTGGTGGGAGCTAAAAATAAATAAATAAATTCACACACACAAGCGGGGGAGGGGACAAGACATAACAACTAGAGTTCCTTGAAGTTGATACGACAAGCAAACAGAAAGGACATTGTTGGGTGGGAGGGAGGAGAGGGAGGGGGAAGGGAGGTTTCGGTAATGGGCCACAATAATCAACCACGTTGTATGTCAACAAAATAAAATTTTTTAAAAAAGCCCCATTTCTTAATACCTGGAGCATAGAGGGTGCCTGGCGAGCATTAGCTCCTGGACAGGGGGCCTGCAGATTCTTAATCCTCACATCTGCAGTGTAATGCATGGAGAGGGCAGACATCTAGACAAGTGAAGGAGCAAATGAGGGAGTTGGAGCTGAGACGATCCTTGAGAGACCTGTCAAGTGGCTCTGAAACTTGTTCTCAGCCAGTGAAGTGTTTTCTTTTTATAACACCTAACAAGTGTTCCAGTGTTAGTTTCATCCCTAAACAGATAAAACTGCTCTGGTCAAGGCAGGGCTGGAAGTGAGGGTCGGGGCAAGGCTGGCAGCCCCTGATCGTGGAGGCCTTCATTTAATAAGGGCAGCAAGTGAGCTAAGATGATTCTGCGTGACTGTGCCTCTGCTACTTCTCCCTTCCCCAACGGCTGAGCATTTGGGTGGTTTCCAGTTTTGCATCATTACGAGTAACAGAGCTCTAGGAATTTATGTGCAAATATTTTTCTCCCCAACTCACTTCCTCCAAGGCAGGATTCCTGGAGTAGGAGGTGCTGGCTTTCACTCGCTGTGTTCCTGGTTGCCTATGTCCCAGCAGGGTAGGGGGTGTGCCTGGTCCCTCTGTAGGAGATGGAAAAGGAGTCTTGGTGGGCAGCTGCAAGTTCTCTGCCAGACCACACTTGTCTCTCTTGTCATCACTCTCAACTAAATTTCATTCAAATTTCTTCTGCCAGAATGTGACGGTTGCTTTCCGTTTTCTTTTAAGCACAGTGCCCCCTTCTCAAGAGTGACATCCCTTCTGCAATCAGAGTTTGTGCCCCACGTTCCTTACCGAACTAGAATGCAACTCTCATTCTGTTACCTCAGCTCCACCACCCTGTTGTGCACCTGGAGGTCTGGTCCATGTCCAGGACGGGGATTGTGGGGGTTAAGGGGAAAATCAGGCCCTGATCTCAGAGAAAATGCCAGGGCTTGGCCGCCAGTGACAGTGTCCATTGGTGGTTGTGAGGCAGGGTGATTACTGATCCAGACACAAGGCTAGGCAGAACACTGGGGACCTCCCCTAGAGCAGCCCCCTCCTGCCAGCTATGTGTAAGACATTCAGCGTGTTCCATCTCCCTACCTGAAGTCCACCCCATGGGCACCTTGGCCTGAACTGGATTTGGGGCCAGTGTAGGCAAAGCTGTGGCTACAGATTCAGGCAGCCACCTTGCCTTGTCCCTGACCCTGCTATCTCAAGCTTTTATTGGCCCCAATTAAGCAAACAGAAGCACCCCAATGTAATATGCACATAATCGCTTATGTCTTCAGCAGCCTATTAGACTTATTAAAAATGATTGATTTTCCTTCCGCAGCCAAGAATCATCCAACCCTCAGCTTTCAAGGGTGTGGTGAGGCTAGCAGTAAAAACCATAACAGGTCTTTTGGGCAGCAATATGTTTCATGAGCTACTAAAATGCTCACTCCTTTTGACCAGATAATTATACTCCCAGAACTGTAGCCTGAGGACATGATCTAAAAGAGGAGGAAAGGGCTGTGCTTGTGAACATGTTTACAGCAGTGTTATTTGTAATAGGAGAAAATGCGACAGCAAGAGAAATGTCAGGGTTAAGTAAATTTCAGCCCATCTCTTCCACTGGTTGTTGTAAAGCCACTAAAAAGAGTCATGAAGATAACACTGTATCATGACAGAAGCCTATGAGCAATAAAAGGATGTATCCAGGCTGTGATCAGAACTCTGTAAAATTTTTTCTTGTGGACAGGGATGGCCCTGGAATGTGGAAAAATGACAACGGGTGGTTTATTGAGATGGTGGTTTTTGGATAACTTTTTAAAAATGATAAGTGATTATTTGTGGATTTATAGTGTTTTTAAGCACAATGCTGGGCACCTCCCTGCCAGCTGCATATATCAGATCACAGCTTTTGGAACCATCCATCCCCTTCTCTGGCATCTTCTGCCCCTGTATCAGAGACAGACACACATACACACATGCACACACTGTGGAACAGGAGGGTGTCCTTGCTCATCTTTGGGTCCCTCAGTTCTAAGCTCACAATAAAGTCTGAGTACTTTTTGATTAATTGAGCCATCCTAGGATGTGCCCTTTGTAGCCCTAGTGGCCAAATATTTCTGCCATGTATGTACATTAAAGTTGCTGTCCCATCCCCTTGCTGCATTTCACCTTCCCACCATGATTATTTTTAGGGGTTTGTGTATGCTGCACTGGGAATACGGCAAATGGCCCCAATCGCCCACCAGATGCTTCATGATTCCTACATGCTCTGGGATCTCACGAACCTCCGGCTTCCTTTCCCTTGGTGGTTTTGAGAACATAAATTTTATTGCCAGCTGTGGGTTTGAGTCCTACGCAGAACACCTCCCTGGAGAATTGCAAGAAAGATGTTTTATGGCAATTGCTCTGAAAGTGTCTATTAAATTCCTAAAAATGTCATTTACTGATGTGTTTCTGTGAAAATGATTTCTTAAAAGTTTTGTCAGCTTGGGTTAGCAGCTGGTGGAAAAAAAGCGGCAAAATGAGTCCCCTCAATCAAGCCGTGATTTTTTTTTCAGACTTGTGAGTCCTCCTGAGAATCAGGCCTGTGACAAGCACCTCCCCCTCCACCTACACAATGGTTTAAACCAGGTGCACACTGACAGGAAGGAAGATTCCAGGGCATTTGCTTCCAGTCACTTGGTGTTTCTAAGTGGGCATTATTCCTGTCACTCCAGGGTCTATGTTGTTCTTCAGACAGGAAACAACTAGCAGCAAGAAGGCCCACTGAATTCCATGGCTCATCTGAGTTGGCAAGTGGGAGGACAGGGTCTCTGGTTGAGGCGAGGTCTCCCATCGTGCTCTCCCTTTGGTGGGTGCTGGACTGAGGAATGCCCACAGCTCAGCCATGGCTGTGGGGTGCTTTCTTCCTAGGCCACTTCCCCCCTGGCCAGTAAGAGAACCAGGGAGGCCCTACTTAGAGACTTGGGGTTCAGAAGAGGAAAGTGAGAGGGCACTGAGAAACAGAGACTCTGCTGCAGAATCTGACCACTGCCCGCCCATTACCTAAATTCCTTTCTGGTTTACTTGGCCTCAAATCTCCCCCTTTGGAGACTGCTTTGCAAGGTAGCACAGCAGGGTAGGAGAGTTGGTGTAGGGCAGTTAGAGCCCTGCTCAGCCCTCACAGACCCTGCACAAGCTAGGCCCCCATCTTCCTCCTGGCATTTACCAGGAGAGGTTCTACCCAGCCTGGAAAGTGGGTTCCCAGAAGGAGGGACGGAGGTGGGAAGTGGCAGATATGGAACTCCTACCACGTGCAGCCCCCTGGAAGGAGCTTCACCTGCATGGTCATTTAGTCTTTACAGTCTCCCTTTGAGAAAGTTTCAGAAAAGGAAACTGAAGCTCAAGGTGAGGATTAGATCCAGGGCTATCTGACTCTTCCAGTAGACCATAGTCATATGGCTTCTTCCTGCAGCAGTCCCTCCCCAAAAGGTTGATTGGGCTTAAGCAAGGTGCTGAGGACAAGCCAGTCTGCTTACAGGTTTGGGGTGACCCATGTGTAAAATGAGTCTCCCTGTCTGTCCCCACCACAGCCTGGGAAGGGCCGAGCATCCCCTAAGTCTGCCTGGGAAAGTCAGCAACCTGGTTCTTTCAATCTTTCTCTAACAGTGAGTCCCTGTGGCCAGTCGAGGCCAGAAACGCAGCCACTGCCAATCATTGCTTCACCTGTGCCATCAACCGCGTGGGTGAGGTGAGTCCCTGAGGTCTGGTGGCCCTTGTGGAGTCACATCGTACCTCTTCTCCCTGTTCCCCTCTGCAGGTATGCCACAAATCCTAGGGTCCTGGAAGGGGGGAAACCAGGTTGGCCTGTTAATTTTAGTGATATCACTATGTCCTCCTAATTTTTTCTGCCTTTTTTTTTTTTTTTTTTTTTTTTTTAGCTAAAACCATTTTGAAACGGTCTTTAAGTGGCAGTTCTTACCGTATCACCTCCAAGTGTCTGGTTTCTTATTTTTCCCCCTTGACCCCATGCACTTAGCAATTTTGACTACCAAACACAGTGCATTTATTACATAATAATCCTCTTCCTCATTCTTATTTATCAGATATTAGACTCTAATCAGAGCTTCTGATCAGCCTGAGATAACCAAGGTTTTGCACACTAAGTTGATCTGATTTCCGGCAACATAGAGAAACCTGGTGTTACTTTTTTTTTTTTTTTTTTCCTTTTTTGGCAGCTGGCCAGTGAGGGGATCCACACTATTGACCTTGGTGTTATAACACTGTGCTCTAACCATCTGAGCTAACTGACTAGCCTCTAACCCAATGTTTTAATTAGCCTGTGCAAGGGCTGGCCAGTTAGCTTAGTTGGTTAGAATGCAGCCTTATACTTATAATACCAAGGTCACAGGTTTGGCTCCCCATACAGGCCAGCTGCCAAAAGAAAAAAAAAAATTAGCCTATACAACACCATCACAGCCTGATGTACAGTTTCCAATAGACTTTAGGGAAAATATTGAAAACTGTATGTGGGTCCCATCCCCACCCGCTTATTGCCTTCACAGACCCCAGGCTGGGATGTTATTACTTCACACAGGCCAATGTCTGATTCATTCCACAGCCCTGAGAACTAGCCTGTGCCCAATGTCTTCCTTTTCTCCCAGACTATGAACTCCCCAAAGGCAAAGTCTAGGTCTTTACCTTGCTTGTCAAATTCCCTGCTGGCTGTCCAGTGCTGGGTGCCCAGGAGGGACATTTAGGAAGTACTTGTTGATTGTCCAGTGAGTACAGACCATTCCATCTCACTTCAATTGTTTCTTAGCTAACTCCACCTCAGCCTGCCACTCTGGGTCTGGCTAAGTGATCTGGAATGAATGTAGTGGTAGTGCCACCTATAGGTTCCTCTTACCTTGCTCTTATTTCACAGGAGCACTTCCCGAATGAGTTTACCTCTGGAGATGGAAAGAAAGGTATGTTCCAGGAATTTCTCTGGGGGCTGCAGTTGAGGGGTGGCCCTCACTCTCCTGGGCAGGGCCGGCACCTGAGAGGAGACGCTGACTCTTCTCTGTGTTGTTGCCTGTAGCGTGGGAGGCTGGCTGTGGCCGGGGTGCGGATGGGTAGTCCTAGGCTTGGGGATTGGATCGAACTCCATCCTTCTCTGGGATGGGTGTGAAGATGGACTGAGAATTTGTGGGGGAGCCCTTTGTGAACTCCCTGAAAGGGGGAGGGGGCTCTCGTCCAGCCTGCAGACTTCCCTCCTGCCTTCCCTTTGTCCTTGCCCCCCTCATCCACCACCAGCTGTACCAATGCCCCACCACGTGGACTGCTTTGGGTTTCTAAAGTCCACTGCTTGTTTTGATCTGAGGGCAGGTACCACCTCACCTCTGTTAGGAATCCTTCACCCCCAGGTCCTACCTCGCTAACCAAGAATGTGGGAGGAAGGGGCTGCTCCCCTCACCGAGGAGGTGTCTGAACCAGCTCAGGGTGTCCCTTGGGAAGCCAGAGGGAACTCAGCAGTTCTGTTTTCCAGGAAAATGCTTCCTGAAAGCGTCCCTGTTGCCCCCACTTGAGGCCCCAGACTCCCAGAGTCTCCAATCCCTGTTAGTTTCCTGCAGATGGAGGTGTGAAGAGGCAGGGAGATGAACGTCCCTTGGGTGCCTGCTGTGTCCAGCCCTGCCGCACCTACTTCTCACATGCCTGGGCCTGTGGGTTGGCTGTTACTTCCCCCGACTGGTGAGGGGTTGGAGGCGTGGAGGGAGGGAGGCATGATACAGCTGGCAAGGCAAGGGAGGACAGAGCCTCCAGCCCACCATGTGGAGCCACCACAGGAAGTGGGTCACACAGGAAGCCCCCCAGAGCCTGTGGGTGGCTGATGTTGGGAGCCAAGGGCAAGCACCTCTACAAGGGTGACATTTAGAAATTCTCCCAGGGGCAGAGGGGAGCGATGAGAGAGTAACCTTTGCAGCAACTTGCTAGGCCTTCAGGCTTGAGGGAAATGGGCTCTTTGGGCCTCAGCATTTGACAGATGCCAGGGAGGGTGGTGTGGGCACCTTGTCTTGCATGGCCCTTGATATGCCTGCCCCTCCACCCAGCCACTGTGCATACACACAAGCTCGTGATGCTTTCCTTTGCTTCTTTAAAGCTCACCAGGACTTTGGCTACTTTTATGGCTCAAGCTATGTGGCAGCCCCTGACAGCAGCCGGACTCCCGGGCTGTCCCGTAGTCGGGATGGGCTGCTGGTTGCTGAGCTCAACCTCAACCTCTGCCGGCAGATGAGTGATGTCTGGAATTTCAAGGTGCGTCCTTGGGCCCCCTACTGCTGCTCCACTCCTCTGCTTTGGCCCCTATCCTGCTCTCAGGGCTGGGGACTGCTGTTGCTGGGTTTGTCCTTGGAGGCATGAGGTCACACGAAGTACCAGCTCCCACCAAGTACTAGCTCCCACTGAGGGCTCCATGTTGAGCATAGGGCTGGGTCTCTGCATCTTTGCTGGCTCCAGGGACTAACCATTGGGTCAAATGATGCACAGACATCAGGCCTCAATAAATTTTCTTCTCATCTGATTTAGATTCTGGGTGCCTCCAAACAAATTAATCTCAATTTCATTTGTCCAGAGAATAGAGTGGATTGGCTTCTCTAATCCTTTTTCCTTTCTAGGCATTTGCACTTATCTCAAGATAAATGTGCGTGTCTGGTTCTGCTTGCGGCCAAACCCCACAGTCTAGGCCTTGACAATGGTGGGAAATGGGCCATGCAGAGAAATGGAATCTAGGTCTTTCTGTGCCGCCTCCTTGCTCGGTGCACTTCAGCAAGCCCCTTGTGCTCCCAGGCCTCAGTACTCTCAGTTGTAAAATGGGACACAACTCTAAGGCTCCATGCTGCTTTGAGACCTAACACCCTGTGATGTCAGGATTCTGAGAAGTGTAGGTGCCTGGCCTCCTGGGGTGGGACAGTGGTAGCCATGGCCAGAACCCCCTGAAGGGCTCATGGCTCTGGAGTTTGCTGTATTAGTGTCCAGCGGTAGTTCTACCAACTCAGCACCCATTTATAAGCAAATCATACATGCAAATAAGTGTCACATTGTTATGACTGGGAGGAACCCAGAGCTTTCAATCCAGCTAGACTTGGGCTCTAGGCCTTGCTCCCCTTGGGTGTGACCCCTAAGTCTCAGATCCTTGTCAGGCAAAGAGGTGTTTGTTGCCTGTGTGAAATTCTCCTGACCTGTCTCTCCTCTAATTGGGCAGGTCAAATTAATGCAGGATTCCACCCAAATCAGAAGTCAGAGACAAGAACACTGGCTTGACTCTTAACAAGTAGTACCAGGAGCAATAAACAGAATATTTTCTCCTTAGACACTTTTTAGAAGCAGAATCCTTCCCAACTGTGATGACAGTCATGAGCTTATGTCGGGGCTTTTGAGAGGAGGCTGATTTGGGAAGGGGGGCGGCATGCCAGGGTGTGAGTACACCCCCCCACCCCTCACCATTCTCCGTCTATGTCCATGAGGAGATGCCACATGGAGTGGACAGACTCAGCCAGGAGACCCAGGTTCAAATCCCAGCCTTCTCTGCTCCTGGCTGGTGACCTGGAGCAGGTTACTCTCCTCTCTGGGCTTTAGGCTGCTCTTCTGGGGATCTGCAGGACCACAGGACATCCCCCCTCCTGCCTACCCCAGGGCAGCCCACACCATCTGGATGGACAGGTCACAGAGGTCATGGCAGGCGAGGCTGGGCTGTGTGAGTCATCTCGGCATCCTGAACCCACTGCATCACCCGGAGTCAGTTCCAAGAGGTCACACAGGGGTTGCTACTTTGTATTACAGTCAGCGAAATCATCCTGTCAACCAGCCTTCCTGATGCATTTCTGTCCCGTGGCTGCCCCCCAGTGGCAAGAGGTGGTGGTGAGTAAGTGAGGGGCGTTTATCCATTATGAACCTCTAAAGTACATCTGTGTTTTGCTTCCAGATGACGGGCAGATATGAGATGTATGCACGGGAGCTTGCCGAGGCTATCAAACCCAACTACAGCCCCACCATTGTGAAAGAGTAGCTGGCTTCAGCCCCTGCCTGCCTGGGGGGGTGGGCAGAGCACCTCCACCCCCAGTGGATTACCAAGAGTGGCAGGCTTGGCAAGTTCTCCCTGATAACGTTGTTGCCCAGATTGGTTTTAAAATGCCCAGGCAGGGGAGGGTGGGGTGGGGAGTGACTGCTTAAGCGGTACAAGGTTTCCTTTGGGGTGACCGAAATGTTTTGATAGAGGTGATAGTTACACAACATTTTGAATGTACTAAATGCCAGTGAATTAATGTACACAGACAGTAGTCCACCCTTATCCATTGTTTTGCTCTTTGAAGTTATCCATTGTTTTGCTCTTTGAAGTTTCAGTTACCTGCAGTCTGAAATGTGAAATGGAAAATTCTAGAAATAAACAATTCATAAGTTTTAAATAGTAAGCTGTTCTGAGTAGCGTGATGAAACCTCGTGCCGCCCAGCCCTCTGTACACGTTATCTGCCTGTTAGTCATTGATATCTCCTGCTCCTGACATCCAGCCATTGGCATCATCTTGGCTCAGAGATCCAGGATCACCTGAGCAGATGAGCCTCCTGATGTGTGGTCAGAGGTTCAATAGTAGTCTAACACTACATCATGTATCTGCATCACTCACCTCACTTCATCTCATCATGCAGGCATTTTATCATCTCATATCATCACAAGAGGCTGAGTACAGTACAATAAGATATTTTGAGAGAGAGTTACCACATTGTGGCAGCTTCATTCACTGGCCCAGCAGCCGAACTGCATAAGCAACCCTATGTCAGGGCTGGGGTGCTCCTGGATAGCCCCTGGGATGAGAAAGCCTAATGGTGCTGCTTGGCCATAATTCTGAGTTAACCTCGCTCTCTGTGTTTCTGGTTTTCACCTTGCCTAATGGCTCTCTTTGTACCTAATTTTTTCATAGAATCCAGCCCTGCAGACATGATGCGCTTCTCTCTGTCCCTTCAGTATCCAAAACCTTTGTGCCTATGGTTTCTAGAAGAAGTGTATAGTCAGCTTAATACAGAGGCCAGCTTAGGTGACAAGTGGGTGCATTTTTGAAATAGGCACTAATGCACCAGAAACTATTTGATTATTCCCACCACTCATTGCCTGGAAACAGAAAGTCAGGCCTGTCTTAGAGTAGGCAGACCTTGCACAGACAGGATCATTTCAGGGTTTAACTCATGCCTGCAAAGGGTAGATGCTCAGTAAATATTTGTTGAACGAGCCTGGAGTGGAGGTTTTTGTGTCCGTGTGATCACTGCTGATGCCACAGGGCAGATTCTCAAGTGAGAATTTGCTATGGTTCAGTGTGCCATGGACCCTGCAGGTCCATGGGCCCCTGTGCAATCTTGCACAAAGCCTTCTGATCCCTCAGTTTTTGTACTTGTAAGAAGACAGATGGCTGTGCTTAAGCCTCTCCAGAGGCCCTCCAACTCTTGCAGGCAGCCTTCTTGCCAGGCCATAGCTTTATTGCTAGCATCTGGGGTGGGGTTAGAGTGGCCAATGTACAGTGTGTCCAAAATAAAAAACGGGTTAAGGCAGTCTCAAGGATAGATTATATGTTAGACCACAAAACAAGTCTTAATAAATTTAAAAAGATTGAAATCTTAAAAAGTTTATTTTCCAGTCACAATGGAATGAAACTAGAAATCAATAGCAAAAGGAAAACTGAAAAATTAAAAAATATGTGGAAACTAAACAACACACTCTTAAACAACCAGTGGGCCAGAAAAGAAATCATAAGGGAAGATATGAGACACAGGAAAACAAAAACACAACCTATTAAAACTTATAGGAGGCAGCAGAAGCAGTGCTAAGAGAGAAATTTAAAGCTATAAATCAAGGGTTTAGATCTCCTTACCAACCAGCTGCCAAAAAAGAAAAGAACCCAAGTCAACAACTGAACTTTACACATTAAGGAACTAAAGAGCAAACAAAACCCAAAGGTAGTGGATGGAAATAGTAAAGATTAGAGCACAGATAAATAAAAGAGAATAGAAAAACAATAGAGGAAGTCAATTAAAGCAAAAGTTGGTTCTTCAAAAAGATCAACAAAATTGACAGCCTTTTTCTAGATTAACTGAGGGGAAAAAAAAGGTTCAAATTACTAAAATCAGAATTGACAGTGGGACATTACTACCAATTCTACAGAAATAGAAAGGATTATAAGAGAGTATGATGGACAGTTGTATGTCAACAAACTGGATAGCTTAGATGAAAAGGATGAATATCTAGAAACACAGAACTTATTATCAAAATTGAATCATAACAGAACAGAAAATCTGAATAGACTCATAACTAGTAAGGAGATTGAATCAGTAATCAAAAACCTCCCAACAAAGAAAAGCTTTGGACCAGTTGGCTTCACTAGTGAATTCTACCAAACATTTAAAGAACTAACACCAATTCTTCTCAAACTCTTTCAAAAAATTGAAGGGGTGGGCATACTTTTTAACTCATTCTATGAGGCAGTATTACCCTGATACCAAAGTCAAAGACACTACAAGAAAACTACAGACCTATATCCCTTATAAATACTGATGCAAAAATCCTTAATAAAATGCTAGCAAACTAAATTCATCAGAAAATTAAGGGAATCATATACCATGACTAAGTAGGACTTATTCCTGGAATGCAAGAATGGTTCAACATACAAAAATCAACCAGTGTAATATACCACATTAACAGACTGAAGGGGAAAAAAACCCACATGACCATCGCAATTGATGCAGAAAGAGCATTTGGCAAAATTCAAAACCCCTTCATGATTAAAAAAAACGAAAACAAAAACAAAACTACAGAACAAACTAGGATTAGAAGGAAGCCACCTCAACATAATAAAAATCACAAATGAAAAACCCACTGCTAACATCATACTCAATGGTGAAAGACTCAATGCCCACTTTTCCCACTTCTATTCAACATAGTTAATTGGAAGTTCTAGCCAGAGCAATTAGGCAAGAAAAGAAATAAAAAGCATCCAAATTGGAAAGGAAAAAGTAAAATCTCTGTTTGCAGGTGACATAATCTTATACATAGAAAACCTTAAAGATTCCACAAAAAAACTGTTGGAACTAATAAACTAATTCAGCAAAGTTGCAGTATACAAAATTAACACACAAAAATTATTTGAGTTTCTATACACTAACAATGAACAATCTGAGAAGGAAATTAAGGAAACAATTCCATTTACAATAGCATTAAAAAGAATAAAATACAGTTTCCAGTCAAGATGGCAGAATAGATGGTCCCCAGCATCACTCTCTCCCACAAACCAACCAATTTACAACTATTAAAAAGCAACAACATGGGGAAGAAGACATAACAACCACAATTATTTGAAGTTGATACGACAAGCAAACAGAAAGGACATTGTTGGGGGGGAGGGGGGAGGGAGAAGGGAGGGAGGTTTTGGTGATGGGGAGCAATAATCAGCCACAATGTATATCGACAAAATAAAATTAAAAAAAAAAAAAAAAAAAAGCAACAACAGCCAAGCTAGGTTCGCTAGAGATCAGGGGAAGAGGAGGAGGAGAGACCTACAGAGTTCATGACAGCTGGAGAAGCCACGAAGAGAGAAAGGAAGAACCTCTCTGACTGTTTTTTTGAGCCCTGGCCACTTCCAGTCTGGAACTGGTGAGCGCGTGCAGCAGGAGCTGGCAAAAGCTGGACCGGTGCCCTTCCTATGAAGTTGCTTGGAGGCTGCAGAGAAGAAGAGGGCCTTGGTGGCCCCCGGCCAGCAAGACTACTAGTAGGGTTCCCATGGACCCACATGGGAGCAAGGAGCCATAACAACCAAAAAAAAGGAACCACTCAGAGGCCAGTGAGTCATCACAAGGGACCAGTGCACAGCCCATCCCATGGGAAGTATTTGGAGCACGAGTGGTAGAGGAGACGGGCCCACAGGGAGAACACTGGGGCACAGCAGGGACAGCTGATCTGCCCCTCCGTCAGCGTAGAACCACTCAGAGGAGACTGGCCTGGAATATAGGATTGCATGGGGTGCAGTTTGCTGAAAAGACTTGGGCCCAGACCAGTTTCCACACAACCCAGGTATACCAGACCTCACAAGACCTGAAGTACATACAAGGTCAACCGTTAAAACCTGAGCTGCACAAAAAACCTTCCCCAGAGAATCAGGAGCAAAGCAGTAATTCAGCTCAACCACAGAGTTCAAGTGCTGGTCCCCACAGGCAGTTCCCCCATTTTAGAAGTAAGCAAAGGATAACAAATTAATTCAGTGCAGAGTTTAAATGGTAGGAATAGCAAATAACGCAGAACTGAAAGAAAAAACAAAATACCCACAGACCAGAGACAAAGTTTGATATTAACTAGTAAAGGTCTCACATTACCAAAGAACACCTATAAAACCTAGAAGGACTGGAAATCCCCTGGGTTATCAAGCCAGGAAGGGGAAGGGTTCGAGCCTCAGCCATGCCCCCTGACACCTGCAACCAGTCCTGAGGGTGGGGGGCCGAGGGCCTGGGCCACACGCCCTGGCACCCGCAACCAGCCCAGAGATGACCAAGCCACCACTGGAAGCCCCCTGGTCTCCCCTGCAGGAATGAGGGGGGTGCCACAGACCTCAGCCCTGCCCCTCCTCCTTCCTCCTTCTCCCACCCTATTTCCTTCCCCTTTCCCCTCTTCACCACAACTGCTCTGCAACAACATCATAGAAAATTTTTTAAAATAACATTAATAAATAAACTTCAAAAAAAAAGAATAAAATACTTAGGAATTTACTTAACCAAGGAGGAGGTGAAAGACTTGTACAGTGAAAACTATAAAACATGACTGAAGGAAATCAAAGAAGACCCAAATAAGTGGAAAGACAGTCCATGTTCATGGAATGAAAAACTTAATATTTTTAAGATGTTGATATTACCCAAAGCAATCTACAGATTCAGTGCAATCCCTGTCAAAGATTTCAATAATATGTTTTTCAGAAATAGAAAAATCTACCCTTAAATTCTTATGGAAACTCAAGGGGCCCCAAATAGCCAAAACAATCTTGGAAAAGAAGAACAAAACTGGAGAACTCACACATCCTGATTTCAAAACTTATTACATCAAAAACAAACAAACAAACTTATAGTCATCAATACAGTGTGATACTGGCATAGAAACAGACATGTATACAGAATTTATGGAATAGAAGAGACAGCTCAGAAATAAACCCTTGCATGTATGGTCAAATGATTTTTGACAAGGATGCCAAGACCATTTAATAGGGAAAAGACAGTCTTCAACAAATGGTGCTGGGAAAACTGATTATCCACATGTAAAAGAATTAAATTGGACGCTTAACTGTACTCATATAAAAAAATTAACTCAAAATGGATCAAAGACATAAGTGTGAGAGTTAAAACTATGGAATTCTTAGAAGAAAACATAGTGAAAAGCTTTCATGATATTGGATTTGACGATTTCTTGGATTCAACAGCGTAAGTACAGGCAACAAAAGAAAAAATAGATAAATTGGACTTCAACAAAATTTAAAACTTTTGCACATCAAAGGACACTATCAACAGAGTAAAAAGGCAACTCACAAAATGGGAGAAAATATTAGCAAATCCTATATATGATGAGTGGTTAATATTCAGAATTCATATAAAACTCCTACAAAGCAACAGCAGAGAAACAAACAACCTAATTTAAAAATGGGCAAAGAGGCTGGCGAGTTAGCTCAGTTGGTTAGAGCACAGTGTTACAACACCAAGGTCAAGGGTTTGGATCCCCTTACTGGCCAGCCGCCAAAACAAAACAACAAGAAAAAACAACAAAAAACCAAGGGCAAACAACTTGAATTTCTCCAAAGAAGGTAGACAAACGGCCAGTAGGCATATGAAAAGATACTCAATATCATTAATCATTAGGGAAATGCAAATGAAAACCACAGAGGGATGCCACTTCACATCCATTAGGATAGCTATTATCCAAAACAAACAAACAAACCAGAAAATAATTGTTGGCAAGGATGTGGAGAAAGTGGAACCCCCACGCATTGCTAGTGACAATGTGAAATGTTGCAGCGGCTATGGAAAAGAGTATGGGCCGTTCCTCAAAAAGTTAAACGTAGAACTACCATGTGACCCAGCAATTCCATTTCTGAGTATATGTCCAAAAGAATTGAAAGCAGGGACTTGAACAGATATTTGTACATCCATGTTTGTAGCAGCACTATTTACAATAGCCAAAAGGTGGAAGCAACCCAAGAGTTCATTGACAGATGAAGGGATAAGCAAAATGTCATATATAAATACAATGGAATATTATTCAGCCTTAAAAAGGAAGGAAATTCTGACTCACGGATGAATTTTGAGGATGTTATGCTACATGAAATAAGCCAGTCACAAAAGGACGAATACGTATGATTTCATTTAGATGAGGAGTAGTCAAATTCACAGGAACAAAAAGTAGAATGGTGGTTGGGGGCGGGGATGGAGAATTATTACTTAATGGGTACAGAGTTTTGATTTGGAATTATGATGGGGTGATGGTTGTACAACAACGTGAATGTACTTAATGCCACCAAATTGTGTACTTAAAAATGGTAAATTTTAGGGGCCGGCCCGTGGCTCACTCGGGAGAGTGCAGTGCTGATAACACCAAGGCCCTGGGTTCGGATCCCATATATGGATGGCCGGTTCGCTCACTGGCTGAGCGTGGTGCTGACAACACCAAGTCAAGGGTTGAGATCCCCTTACCGGTCATCTTTAAAAAAAAAAAAAAAAAAAGGTAAATTTTATGTTTTATATATTTTACTGTGACTTTTTAAGAGGTGGGGGGGCGGTGGGGAAAAGCCACTGGGTAGTCCTCCTCTCACCGCAGTGGGTAACCACCTGAAGTCACCTGAGGCAGAGGGATCAGGCCTTTGAAGGACTGATTCTGTTCCCCCTGCCTAGAGGTGTGGAGGGATGTGGGATTCTTTCTCCCCTTCATCCTCCAGGAGCTGGAACCTGAGCTGCACCTCCTGACTCAGCTTGGAGGGAAGAGAGAGGCTAGTCCAGGCCTGTCACCCCAACCTCAGTTCACCTGCCCATCCACAGAGCTCCTCCCCCCATAGATACTCTCCAGCTTATTGCCTTGGGCCAGTCCAGCGAAGAGCTGAGCCTGCCCTCTTGGACAGCCGGCTTGCTCAAAAGGCCTTCCTGGTCACACACCTCTGTCTGTGATGAGCCAAGGACCCTGGAATACAGGCATCTGCCCTGCCAGGTGCAGGCTGAGAGGTGGACCTCGGCTCTTGTTTCTCTGTGCTTATTCTCTTCCAGGCCCTGGTGTGCAGCAGGCCCTTGAGGAATGTCTGTTGAGCAAAGGCACGGCTGGGAAAGTAGGCAGATGATCTTGTGCTGGAGACCATGGCAGTCAAAAGAGAAATCAGCTTTTTATTCTCTGATTATAGTGAGCAAGTATTTTGTAGAAAATTTAGAAAATAAGGAAAAATATGGAGAAGAAAAAAAATCAACTCTAGTCCTCCAACCCAGAGATAAACCATAGCTAACACTTTGGCATACTTATTTTCAGTCTTTTTAATGACTATTTTAACATAATTGGGATGATAATGTCTATAATTTTATGGTAGTCCCTGATTTCACAATATAATGTGAGAATTTTCCTACAGCATAGAAAATTGCTTTTAAACTATTTTTACCAGCTGCATAATGTTCCATATGTGGGCAGTCCTTTATTTATTTAATCATCCCCCTGCACTGGGAATTATTTATTTATTCGTTTATTCATTCATATTGCTAATACCAATGATGCTGGTGTGAACATTTTTATGGTTGTTAGTCCTATTTCTATTTTTTTCTTCAGGATAGCTTCCAAGAAGAGGAATTCACTGTATTAAAAAACATAAAGATCATGTTAAGAACTGTGAAGAGTCAGAGATTTTACCCTACTTGCAAGCTGACAGATTAGCCTACAGCAGTTTCATGAGTGTTGGCAGAAGACATGACACTCCTGGGTCAGAGACGAAGGACAGTTTATTACAGCAATAGCAGTAGCCAGAGTACCAGCATTTTTACAGCAGTTCCCCAAGCCCCAATTCCCACAGGGCAACACAAAGAGGGTCAAGTTACTCCTGCACACACAGTGAGTTGCATTGAGAAAAGGAAGACAGAAAAGAGTTTAGAGAATTACAACTTTTATACTGGATGGTTAGTGTGCCTGCCCTTTGCTCTAAATGGAAGCATTATCTTTATCTACCAAGGTCACAAGAACACCTGCCCTTTGCTCTGGACCTCTCTCTGTCTCCTAAGGCTGTCACTATCCAGACAGACTTCCTTGAAAAGAGTCCAGAACAAGGGCATTCATAGTTTTTATCTCATACTCCATGAGAGAGAGACTTATGGAGAATTATCTCCCAACAATATCCACCTATACTATCTTGGCTTCTGGCAGTTTTCCCATGACTATGCCATTCCATCAGTCACTCTAATTAATCTGACCAACAGAGGGTACCAAATCATTTCAATTTGTCTCAGAGCATTTAGTTAATTTAATCAATAGGACTTCAAGCAACAGAATGAACCCGACCTGCAATATTAACCTTAGTCCTGACCCCAGGGTCCTCGACCCAACAGGCTGAACAAATCCTATAAATCATCAAGGTCTACCTTAGAAAGCCAGGTGATGTTCTCAAATATTGATCTTTCTTCTTGGCCCAAGTCATTAATCCTGGTACAGCAGGATATATTAGATATTGCACAACATCCGCTGTGGCCCACAAGGAGGAAGTCTAGGGCAAATCTATCAACCATACCAACCCTGGCCAATGAGTAGACACTGACCTGAATGCCTTCTAGAGCCAGGGAGATTCCACTGAGCACTTCAGCTAAAATCAGGGACAACGAGGTCAAGGGTATGGATCCCTTACCGGCCAGCTGCCAAAAAAAAAAAAAAGGGGACGAATATTGCATTGCCTTTTTTCATCAGATGACTCCCATCATAGGGATAACTGTCTCCATAGTGCACATTAATAGTAAGTCAGTAATCTGTCCAAGAAGCTCCCCTGAGTCACTAAGGTAGCCTCATTTTAGAGAGATCTCCACAGTTGTCTGTGGGCTGCATGATCTATTATTGGTGGTCTTTGCTTATACACTTGAAGGTCTCTTATGACCACTGTGAAGATGCAGGACCCAGTTTTGGGGAGGTTGTCAAGTTAATGTCTAGCTTCCACATAAGTATAGCCATGAAGGCACACATAGCACCCCTAGAAAGTGTTTACAATTGTTGGGGTCCCCCAAGTGGACCTATATCAGTTGGGGCACAGATCCTGGCTAGCTGGTAGGCTTTCAGGTTCCCAGTTTACTTAAAATAATTGAGTCTAACCCTTGTATTTAGAAGGACTGCCTGAGAGCAGTTAGTGTAAATATCCTGTTTGTCCATGCCACCAGCTGGGTGGCATTTGTATTACCCACAGAATGGCTGAGTGAGGTCTATGGGAATGGGGGTGGGAGAGACATCTGGTGGTATTGCAGGTGTTTTTCATGGGAGGTGCAGGTGCCAGGGGTGTATTCTGCTGTTCCCAATAGGCTTCTGGCAAGGTTATAAGAATGGTGATCAAACTGTGGTTAAATCCATCTGACGGGGGAAGGCAGAACCTGCTTTTAAGCTGCTTGCAAAAGTTTAGAAGAGCTGCACCATGGCGTTTTTGATTATGAGGAAGGCTTCAGGGGCAATTGTGAAAGACAAAGATCATGAATGCCCTTCCTTATCTCCTAGGATCTAAGATGTTTCCTACCTAGGTGTCAAGAGTTGCTGCTACCCCTCCAAAATTGGTGTGTCCCATTCCAGTACCTGTAATGTCACCTCTTTTTCCAGTTATCCCTTTTTGTGCACCCAGACCTTTTGTTTGGGAGGGTCAGGTGCAAGAGGAACAAGGGCATTTTTATAAAATGCACAGAGACCCATTATGTTCCCCACTTTGTCCCACATGGGCCACTGTAGGAGGTCTCAACGAGCAGTGTGCTCACCCAAGTGGTCATTGCCCCTGTGACCTAAGACTATGTCAATCCAAAAAAGAGAATCCAAGTGGCTGAACCAGAATCAGGTCTAAGCCCCCAGGCCTCCTTTTAGCTGGGCTGCCATCTAGAAGGTGTGCCAACCAGGCTACCCTGGGGCTGCTATTAGGGGAAAGAAAACAAATCACCATACTCAAATGTTCAAAATAGATCTTTATAACCTTCCTACCCTGCTCTCCCAGATGTACCTTTCTAGAAACAGCTGTATCCGGTAACCAAAATGCTTTATGAAAGTCAGTGGACCAGGAGGGAGTGGGGGAGGAAGAGTCAAAGACTTTTTGAGTTGATTTGTGAGGAAGCCATTCCAATGCTCAACAATACCAGATAATCATGGATGGCAGGGAGTGTGGAAGGTCCCTTAAGTACCTTGATTATCAACCATTGTTGAGTGGCTTTTGTGATAAAAGTTACATCACTGTCAGACTGCAAATGGTCCAGAAACCCAAAAACATGATGCAGATTTGTTTCTTGGGCCATGGCAGTATACTCAGAGTTGGCTGATTGGACTGAACAATCCAATAACCTGAAAAAGTGTCAACAGTGGTGAGTCACCACCAATAGCCCCAAGAGGAGATTAAAGGTCTGATGAAGTCAGTCTGCCAGGAACCTGCTGGGACCATTCCCTGTGCAAGGTGACCTCCTCCGCAAGAGAAATGGACCAACCTTTGGTAAGAATCACAAGCCTGGCATGTGGTGGGAGCCTCTGCGTCATGCATCAGAGACAATCTTTTCCTTTGTGCCTGGTTTGCTGTGGATGTGTTGCCATGTCCATCCAGCCCAGTGATGGATCCCAGTGGCAATCTGGGCAGTGCAGATTCCATCAACAGCCTAATCGAGTTGGTCTCATCAGAGAACAGGCTCTTGGGTATCTATTTGCATGTGTGACCCAGACAGGTCAATCACAGCCACAATTTATTTCCACAGTTCATGGCCCCAAAGCAGGGGGTCTTTAATCTGTAGGGTGAGGATTTCTAAGTGGCAGACCAAACAACGAGGCCACTGGCAACAGCCCAAGAGTCAGCAGAAATATAAGAAGGCCTGCCAAGTGGGGTATTGGCCCATGGTTATGAGAATGGCCCTGAGTTCTGCCTGCTGAGCAGAGTGACTTGCATCCATTTCCAGTATGTGTAGCTGCTGCTGAGGGTGAACAGCCACAGCAGCCCAGTGGACACCATCAGGGTTCAGCTTAGTTGAGCCATTAGTAAACCAGGTCTAGGCATTAAGAAGAACCTCTGTGAATTGAGGTCCCCGTTGAGCCAGTAGCTTTGCTTTGGTGAAGTGGGGGATATAAGTTTCCCCCAAAGGGTTAGCTGCCGATTTTTTCATGTAAAGCTGAGATGTCACCAGGGCCAGGATAGCTGCATTCTTGAATATGCCATTTCCATTTTACAAGCAAGGCTTTCATGGATCAGGTGTTCTGTTTTAACAAGACCCAGATAACTTTTCCAAAGGGGTGTACCTAGTTACTGTGTCAGGGAGGCAGTAAATCTAAAACCCCAAGGGGCACCTTTGGGTTCAATCAGTCTTCCTTTACCAGATGCTCCAATTAGCAAAATTATCAGTCACAGAGACTTTTATAACTTAAAGGGGTCATTAGGGTTGTACCCAAAGGTATATAGTGGACACAGCTCGTTGGACACCTTCCAATGCAGCCTGTTGGTCTGGGCCCCACTCAAAGGGTGCTGGTTGACAGATTAGCCAATGTAATGAACTAGGTAGAATGCCCAGTTGAGGTATATGCTGTCCCTAATACCCAAAGAGTCCAAGAAGGTGACAAGTTTCCTTCTATGGTGGTGGTGGAGGAGTGAAAGAATAAAGCAGAGACCAGCAGCTTTTTCTTGATGGCTGGAAGGATTAAGCATTGTGAATCTGCCCATATAATCCCAAGAAACTGAACTTTTTCAGGGATTTTCAGTCACCCCTGCTGGTGGAGGTGATAACACCACAGTGAGGATCTTTGAGGCTGAGAACTTTTGACTTGCCACACAACAGGACATCATCTATGTAGTGAAAGTATTGGACATCAGAGGGTAGAGGGACTCAGCTAAATCCTGACCCACCCACTAGGGGCAAATGGCAGAGGTGTTAATCCCACTAGCACTTCTCTGCACACAGTTCTATCAGATTGGGAGAATCCCCTCTGTCACTTAAGGGCTGGAAGGCATCAATCCCTACTATACTTTCAGATGTAGACACGCAAAAATAATACATTGAATTGGACCAAAGGGCCCTAGGTACATAGCTTTCTCTACTCCCACGGTGAAAGTTGCCCAAACCCCATCAGTTGAATTTGGAACCCCCCTTTCCTGAGACCAGGCAGGATTTAGGTACTTATATCCAACAGATCCATAAAAATTTGAGTCTCTCCTGCCCCCAAAGTTCCCCAGCATACCTGGACGGGTGTACATGGCCTTTGGACCCCTGAGGACAGGGAGACCCCAGCCCCATCCCTAATCATTTCTTCTTAAAGCAGCTGAGGTTGGGGTAGAGAGGGAGTAAAGGCTCAGGTACTGTGGAGGGAGAAAGTGGCTCTGTGCCACTGAACAAGAGCACACTTGCTTCCTGGTTCGAGTGGTGTGGCAACAATTCATGGCTCAACTGAATGAACTGACAGTGTTTTCTGTCCACCCACAGCCCCCTATCAGGTGGCAAGGCCATCATTACCGACACCATTTACTTCAGCTTTGGGGGTCCCTTGACTCTACAGCCACACTGCTTTCTGGTTGGGGCCACAGGATTTTTGCTCTTTGCTGACTAGACATGAGCTCTGGTAACTTTTTTGAGGAGTCTAATTTAATCCAAGACATTTGCTGCTCTATTGTCATAATAATACTTGTTTTTGCTTGGTTTTAACAGCAGGACAAGGAAACTTTTAACATAAGGACAAAGAAACTTTTCTGGGTGATGGAGCTGACTGAAAGGATTTATCTAGAATTCTCTGGGTCAGTTTCTCACTCTCCAATGGGCCATCTTTATGAGCACTGAAAACCTAATCTAAGGCAGTAAGAGCCCAAATACTCAACAATGCTTCATCTATGGTCTTCTATAGGAGTTTATCTAAGGGGAATCTCCCAACTTACCATTGTATCCTAATGGATTTAAAGTTGGCATGAAAGACTGCAGGAGGAGCTGAGCCAAAAGACAGTCCAGCTGTCCCATTCCTCCTTTGCAAGTATCCCATGCTCCACCCCCTCATTACCCAAGCAAACCAGCCAAGTCTCCAGCAACTTGCCTGCTTTCTTTCCACAGTGGTCATACATTTCCCACCTTCCATGCTCAGTGTAGGTGGGTATCTCAGTAACTGTCGTCTGAAAGGGATTTGAACTATTTCCCCACTAAAGATGAATTTTAATACTAGCTGTTACAATGGGAAGACATGAAGCTGCCACCAGATTAGTGCAGGACACCCTCTGCCCAAGGACAGTTAGCAACAACCAGGTCACCATCCAGGCAGCTATCTTTGAACCTATTTCCAGTGACTGTGCCTGCAACCCCCTCCACAATTCTTCATTTATTGCCTGAGTACCATACAAGTTGGTCAACAAATTTGTTTCCAGTTCCCATGGACTTCCTGTTCATCCACCTGCAAGGCTCTCATCCTTCTTCCAAAAAACCACATCCCAGGCAGCAACCCATCTTTGTCACCAAAACTGTCTATGAAGGGTTTTATTTGCAAGTTAGCCTGCTACAGTTTCATGGATGCTGGTAGAAGACACAGCACTCCTGGGTCAGAGATAAAGGACAGTTTATTACAGCAATAGCAGTAGCCAGAGTACCAGCATTTTCTTGCATTGATTCTCCAAACCTTAATTCCAAAGGAGGCGAGGTAACACCTGCATTTGCAGTGGGCTATTACAAGAAAGGAAGCCTGAGCTTAAAGAACCTGAATCTTGGGCAGTACATCGTCCTTTCTGCTCTTAAGGGAGACACTCACTTTCTTCCAAGGCTATTTGCTATACAAACATCCTTGAAAAGATAGTTCAGAAAAAAGATAGTACCCCTGCTCGCGAGACATGCAGAAATGCAGAGATCCATGGAGAACTAATAGTATACTGCCAAATTATACTGTAAAAAACATCATTATTTTACCCTTCCACCCTTCCTTGTAGTAGAGAATGTTGAATTCTGCCATGACACCATAGGTTCAAATGCAACTTCTCCTTTAATGATGACCCATAGTTCTGAAAAGTATAGGAGCGCTGCTGAAATGGGTGTAATTAAAGATCTACTGCCATCCATTCACTCACATTTATTGAGCACCTACTAGGTGTCAGGTACTGGGGCAAAGCAGTAGAGATAGGGAGACAGGATGATGTGGTTGAGGAAGGGTGGGAAAAGGTAGAGGTGGTCCTATAGAAAGTGGTGACATTTGACCAAAGGGAGGGGGGAGCAGAGGAGGAAACAGAAGGTTCAAATGTCCTGGAGGAGGAAAGTACTTGGGCAGGTGGGTACCAGGAGGAAGCCTCTGTTGTGAAGACAGAATGAGATGTGGACATCAGGCCCTGGCAAACCAAGGGATGCTAAATAGCTCGGGGAAGCCAGCTCACCAGATGCCCCTGAGCTGTGGGAAGCATAGGATTTCACCAGGAGCTCGGGGCAGAGCCTCAGAAAGCAGGATTCAGTAGGGGCAGGCGGCCAGGGAGAGGCAGAGAGGTGGGAGGCTGAGGGTGGGGAGGAAAGGAAGAAGCTGCTGGAGGGGCCACTGGTCTGGGCCTGTGGGAGTCTCAGCCTCCATTTCCTGGCATTGAGGTTTCTCCATCAACACTCAAATCCATACTGATCCTATCACTCAGCCCCTGGGGACCAGAAGCTCAGCAGGATGATGTCTTGACATTTTCCTGGTTTCTTCAATTCCATCCTGAAGCTGGAAGGTACGGGCAGGTCTGCGATGTGCATCCCCGTGTCCCGCAACTGGGGCAGGTCGCATGGAGGTGAGCCAGCCAGAGAGTTGAAGGACCTGCCCTCTTGCAGCTCTCAGGCCATGCACCAGCCTTTCCACCCAGAGGAAGTCCCCAGGGCCAGCAGCAGCCATCTCCGGCTGTAGAACTTAGCATTTACCTCCTGGCTGTTCTGGCATTGGCTCCCCTTACTCACTGGAGTTGCTTCTGACTATGGCCTGGGCTGGGGTTGGGAAAGCAGCAGTGACGGGTTTGGGTCTCCCTCTCTCCAGCTCACAGATTGATGACCATGGGCAGTTGCTGCTCCTCTCCGGGCTCCTCTAAGTCTTTTCCTTTGAACCAGATTAGTGGTTACTGAAGTGTCAACATATTTCACAGAATACCAGTGTTACATGAAAACAAATTCTGTAGCCAGCTACTGATGGAGTCCCCCTGCTGCAGATTTACAGAGCCTCTTCTGCACAGCCTAAATCTCCTGGAAGAGACTGCAGCACACAGTGTTTGCCAAGCTGGCCTGAACCGGGTATCCCGTTGTACGGAACTTCTCACCATTGGCTACCTGAAAGGCACGCCTCAGGATGTGCTAGACAAGATGGTCTTCAGGGGCGTTCCTAGCTGTTCTGAGATTTACCAATTGGCCATTGTGGCCAGCAGCCTCTAAGATGACTTCCAGTGGTCCTGGCCTCCTGGTACTCATGTTCTATGAAATCTCCAGTGTGTGCTGGACTTCCTGATTCACTCCTAATGAACAGAATTCTGCAGAAATGATAGGAGAACACTTCCAAAATTAGGTTATAAAAACATCGTGGCTTCCATCCTGACTCAGGCACTCCCTGGCTCTTTCTGTCTCTCTGGTTACCAGCTGCCATGTCATGTCATGAGGACACTTGGGCACCGTACAGCCAGCAGCCCAGAGTGAGTACAGAAGCAGATGCCCCAACCCCAGTGTAGCCTTGAGGTGACTGAAGCCCTGGTCAACAGCCTAACCGAAACCTCATGAGAAACTTTGAACCAGAGGCACCAACTCAACTGCACCCAGATTCCTGACTCACAGGAACTGTGAGATCATGATCATGAGTGTTGTTTTAAACTAAGTTTATTTTATTTTTGCATTTTTAGTTTTTGTTGTTTTTTAACTGTTAAGTTTTAGGGCAATTTGTTGTGTGGAAATAGAAATCTAATGAAATTATACAATGCTTTCTACAACCAACGTGTGTCTGATTCTATTGGTAAAACTATTGGTTACATGCATTATGGTAGAACCTACTCATCTTGTGACATGCCCCATGTCTCTCCTTGGCATTGGGTGTCCATTGTCCTCTGGTGGCCTGTGGGCATCCTGGGATTTAAGGGGGAGGTGGACTCATGAGGTGGGCTCACAAGGCAACTGGGCATGGGAATGCTGCCCTACCAAAAAGCAGTCTGGACAAGGGGTAAGGTAGGGTGGCATGTGTGCCCTCTCACTGCTGGGTAGCTGGCCCTGGTGGGGCATCTGGGCTCAGACCTCTGCTCTGGCCTGGCCCCTTGGCTCCCACTGGGGTTCTTCCCTGGAGTCCTTGGTCTGTGCCCCCACTATCCCCACCCTTCATGCTCTGGGCAGCCAACTTCACCCAGGGCTCACCACCCTACCCACTTTTGTCACTCCTGCTTCAACGTCTCCCTCATTCTGTCCTTTGTCTCCCATAATTGCACTCAGTGGCCACTCAGAGCCCACAACCCAAGATGTGCCCATTCAGGATGGGGCCCCTTCCTCGAGGTGGGCAGGAGGCTCAAGCTGAGGTGCACAGAAGGGCAAGCTCACTACTAGTGTTCACATACAGATGGCTATACATGAACACCTGGGACGCTGCCTGGCACACACTAGCTGGGCACCCTGCAGACGGTGACTGGTGCTGCCTCAGCTGCTCAGCTGAAGTTATGTCTACAGGGCTGCTCTTGGTTTAAAGGAGAGTCCAAGACCCCGATCGGAATGCCTGTTACCCTGTCTCCTTGATGTGGGGGCAGGAGGGCAGAGCAGCAGTCAGGATGGGGGCACAAGTGGGAGACCTGGGTCCTACCCAAGAAGCCAGTTCTTTTAGCTCCCTGGAGGACCTAGGGCAGGTCTGAAGCTGCCAGGTCTCCCAGGATTTCCAAACACTTCCTTTTTCCGAAGTGGAATTCTAAAATGCAATTATCAGATGAAATCCTAGATGAGACCAGTATCCGGCAGATAAGGGGAGCTGCTGGTATGGGGCGGAGGATGCAGGGAGGATTCAAGTCCTGTCCACTGCGCTACCCCTCTGTTCCCTTCTGCAGGCCCTACTGTCCCCTCACTCCCCACAGCCTATCCAGGCCCTCCTCCCCACACAAGGTAGTGCCTCCCCATGCCCTCTTCAAGAACCATGGCTGAGCTGAGCTCAAGGCCCTTCCATCTCCACCAGTGTTATGTCCAGGCTTCACACAAGCATTGAGGCATGAATAGGAGGAATGTGGGCCTGGAAGGCAGAAAACGGGATTCCAGACCCAGCTCAAAATGGGTATGGTAAGTCAAGGACCTGGGTTCCCATGCACGTGTGCTAACAACCTGGGAAGGAGACAGGAATTCTGCAGGTTAATGAAGCTTTGTGAAGGCTGGCCGGGTGGCCATCATTTTACAGTGAGAACGTTTATTGAGAATGGCTCATTACAAACAAAATATATTTATGTATAAAATCTCTGCAATGCAAAAGATCCCTTTCATCCCCCTGTGGCTAGAGTGAACAAAGCCAGCTGTCTTGCGTGGCTTCAGAGGCTGTTCTGAGCCCCAGCATGTGGACAGGCTGGGAAGTCGTGGGTGCCACATGCTGTAGGCAGAAGTCCCTAATGTCCAGCCTCTTTCTCCAGCCCATTTTCATGACTTGTGCAAGAATGCAAGTGTTGCTTGTGTCCTGCCTCCGTGACTCTCCCTAGGCAGATGGGTCTTGGGGGCAGGTAGCCTTCTCACTAATCTTACAGACAGGTGACCTCTAATTTGTGGCTTGCCCTGAGCAGCCATTCCCCGAGCCCTGGGACTGAGTGTTTCTAACTGTCCTGACTGGACTAAGGTGCTCCGACCAGTCTCCGAAGGGGTCACTCCTCATGACAGCCCCCACAGTGTGTGTATTGTCTCATTCACATGTAGCCATCTTGAAAGCTTCACTTCCTCCCCTCAGTTTCTCTCATACAGCTATTGTCACAATTTTACCTGAACCTCTCCTGAGGATGCCCACACCCCACAGCTGCCACGTGTGGTACTCCTCGCTTGCAGCCAGAACTCCCTGGGATCTTAGGCCACCCAGCATTAAGGCAATGGAGATGAGACCAGTCTAGAGCCAACACTAGTCTCTGAGACCCAGGGTGGCAGCCCACCTAACTGCGCCTCTCCCTCAGCCAAAGGCTGCATCTGGTGTTCAGGAACAATGTGGTTGGGTGGCCTGACAAACCTCATAAGCAGAGCCCACCTCTGTCTTTCACAGCCACCATGCTGGGGGAGGGGCCAGCTGGTGGGGAGGGGCAGCAGCTGCCGCTATGCCATGTCTTGGGCACTGGAAGACCAAGACCCAGAAGTTCAGGCATGGTGTCGCTGTTGGGGTTCCCCCTGTGCCTTTGCCAAAGATAGCCCATATGGGGTGGGTATCCCCAGCCCCTTTGGGAATAATCTATTTCCCTTATTTTTTAGGTGTAGACCTAGGTTCTAGACCCAGCTCCACCACTGTCCTGGGCAGACTCACCCCAGCCTAGGCCGGCTTCCTCGTCTATAAGGTGAAGGGTCTGGCACTCAGACTGCAGCCGAGTCCCTTTCTCTTTGAAAAAGAACTCGGGCTGGCTTAACTGCCCTGTGAAAAGAGGCGTTAGTGGTTCCAAAGTACCTGCAATCTCACTATTATTGTTTCACTTGAAGGTGATTCTCACCTGTCAAAAATAGAATAGAGGGCCGGCCCGTGGCTCACTCGGTAGAGTGCGGTGCTGATAACACCAAGGCCCCGGGTTCGGATCCCATATACGGATGGCCGGTTCGCTCACTGGCTGAGCGTGGTGCTGACAACACCAAGTCGAGGGTTAAGATCCCCTTACCGGTCATCTTTAAAAAAAAAAAAAAAAATAGAATAGAAACTTAAATCTCAAAAAAACAAATACCTCTCACCCAACTAAAAAAAAAAAAAGAGGAAGGAAATAACTCCAGTCTCTGCTACTTGCTGTGTTGTGTGATCCTGGGTGGGCACCACCTTTCTTGATCAAGACAGAAGAGACCCAGTGTTCTGTGCAAAAGGTCCTGACATGAGGACCAGGGTAGGCAGGAGACCACAGGCTGTCCCCTGCCTTTCCTTCAGGAGTGCACGTCCTAGCACCCAGTGTCGAGAGACTTGGGGCTCCCCACACTCTGAGGATGGGTCTCACTGTCTGGAGTTAGGCTGGTGTCAGAAGGCCTCATGGGTGTAGGGGCTCCTTGGGGCCTGGGCAGCTTTTTATTCCTAGAGCATACCAACAGAGCTTGGGCCCACCCCATGCCCCAAGGGCCCTTCCCCTACAGAGCTGGAGTACCTGGAGGGTTTCCAGAAACCTCAGAGTCCCCAGGAGCCAGGGCTCTTCAGGGTGGAGTGGCTGTGAGGTGTGTCCATGCCACGTGGCAGAGGTCAGAGCCCTCAAAATCCAGCCACAGAAACCTGGGCCCAGTGGGAGGCAGGAGGTGGTGGTAGCATCCCCCACGGGGCATAGGGGCGTCTACAGAACTCCCAGAAGAGAGGGGCTTGGAGCAGCCCACAGAGGTTTGAGTTTGGCTATGCTGTATCCAAACAAGCAGATGCTGTCCTGCCAAGTGACACTGGGTCAAACAACCTCTCTCTCCAGGACTCAGTCGCAAGGTCTGTGAGGAGACCAGCTCAGGCTTCTCCCCTCACCTTGGGTCCAGCTCAAAGGCAACAAGGGCACCCTCGGGGCTGAAATTCCCCTGGGCACAGTTGGAGTCAGGCTTGGGGTCCTAGGGAAGACTCCCTTTGGATGCTCTGGGGATGCCTCCAGCAACCAGCAGGCACTCTGGGGTAAGCGGCATGACAACACACAGCACTGGTGGATGCAGCAGCTGTGCCACAGTCTCTCAGAGTTCCCTGGGGTTTTGTCAGACAGGCTGAGGCTGCAGCTCTGCATCCCAGCACCAGCAGCCCCAGGCCTGGGCCAGGGCATCCTGAGTGGGCTTGCTGGGGGTGGGGTAGGATAGGGTGGGGTTGGGGTCCGAGGGCCTGGCCACACCAGGTTGCTGCTGTCAGCTGTCCAAGTAGACAAAGAGGATGTCCTCGTCCGTGCCGTAGCTGGTTCTGGCCTCCTCAAAGTTACTGATGCTGGTGCTGCACATTCCTGCTGGGGGTGGGGAAGGTAAAGCAGGTCAGTGGGTGGGGGGAGAGCACCCACCACGCCAGTGCCCAGGGAGCTGGGTGGGGTCTGACTATGTCCCACCTGCCTGGCTACCCCTCAACTCATGAACCCCAGAAAGCCTGCCTTGCCTATTCCAGCCCTTGTGAGCTTTCTCTGATCCCTCCCCAGATTAGCAGATGGAGAAAGTGAGGCCCAGAGGGGGGAAGTAACATGCTCCAGGCCACATGGAGGGGTAAATCTGTGAGTCAGGGTCGTCCTTCCCAGCACCCAAGGGCAGTGGGCTGGCCTGGATGGGTCTGGCCAGACTTTCCTTTCTGTTGAGTGTGCTGGCTATCCTGGGAGGGCTCGAGGTGGGGGGAACTGCAACCTGAATGGCATAAGACAATGAGGTGGGGACCTGGGCAGTGGCATGGGGCTAATGGTATAGGAGGGAGGGGTGGTTGGGGTGTGGAGGAGGCCAGCGTGGGTGCAGGTTTGTGGCTGGTTTGCCTGCATGGCCAGAGGGGTGGCCCTGATAACAGGAGCCCAGGAGGTGCAGGAGCTTTGAGGAAAAGGCAGGGAGAGAGGCCTTGGCCACCCCAGGTTGATCAGGAGAAAGATGCAGGGACCAGGCAGGGGCCCTGCCCTGCCCACCCAGCACTCACGGTCAGCATAGGCTGGGTTGTTGTAGAAGATGCAGCCGGTGGCCCGGTTGTAGCCGCGCAGCACGATGAAGTGGCCCTGGTAGTCAGGGGTGCGGCAGAAGCAGCGGTGGCCACTGGGGGCGAAGCAGCAGTACTTGACGGGGCTGGAGCACAGGTCACAGTGCAGCACCCCCGAGTTCACCAGCACGATGGCCACATGGCCCTGCGCCAGGTGCGCCTGGATGTCCTGCACGCTCACCGTGCTGTGGGCGGGAGGGGGGTCAGCTGGTGCTGCTGGGCCCCCATTCCCCATCTCTCCAATGGATCTCTGCTTGTACCCGTGTTCCCTGTGTTACGCAGCTTGGAGACTGCTCATCTTCCCTCTTCCCTGAGCTCCTTAAAGGTGAGAATATCTTGTTTTGTCACCGTGGCCTAGGCTCAGCCCAGGGCCAAGCATGGGACCAGTGTGTGTGTGGCGGGTGTGGGGGGGACTTCTGAGTGCGCACAAGGAGGAACGGCTCTGTCAGGAAGGGCAGGCAGGAGGTCAGCTCCAGATGGGCCTAGTCCAGGGCCACTGCAGCAGCACACAGAACCCAACCCCCGGCT
The DNA here is from genome assembly GCF_027409185.1 of Cynocephalus volans. Classification (NCBI taxonomy): domain Eukaryota; kingdom Metazoa; phylum Chordata; class Mammalia; order Dermoptera; family Cynocephalidae; genus Cynocephalus; species Cynocephalus volans. The sequence continues at coordinate 207,750,096 of NC_084461.1, forward strand.
TGAGTAGTGAATTTTTTTTGTCAAGCTCCTACTTCTCCTTTATCCTAAATCATGTGTGGTTTACAGTGGAAGCTGCCAGTCTAATTTAATTCACCAAATCTGAGCCAAGTATGGCTTCACCAGTTTCAAAACCAAATGCTTCTCTCAAAGGGCTATTTTCCTTTTTTTCTAAGGCCCATTGTGGCAGAAGGGACTCTCCAGGAAGGGCTGGTTAGCAGCACTTCCAGGGGAATCCCCTGGTTCAGCAGTGGTGGCTGCCTGGAGCCGCCCAAGGCAGACTCGTAGGCGCTGCCCCATTCTGTGCCCTCCAGTAGGCAGCAAATCCAAACAAAAAACCAGAAGGGGCAGGAGCAGCTTGGGGAAGGTCCCCTAGACTGAGGGCCAGTCTTCATTGGTGGGGTTGCTCACCACTTGCAGCCCTCCTTCATGAATCATCTCTTCGGGGGGCAGCGTCAGCACCCTGTGGCCTGGCCCAACTCCAGGCATGGCCAAGTCATGTGGCAGTCGGGTTTGCTACCTTGGCCAAGGAAACATGCCATTTCTCCATTGGTCTTTGAAACAAAATAGCTGGCTGAGTTCCCAATGGTGTGTACAAGATGTAGGATTTCAGCTACAGAAAAAAAGCAGGGACTGGGCTGGAAAGAAAAGTGGGTGTGGAAATGCTGGGTTCAGATCATGGCACAGCCAATATGCTGGGGGTGACCATGGGCCATCTCAGTTTGGGAACAGCAAGAGCTTCCCCTCTCAATGAGACAGCACTTGTTAAAGCCCACTAAATAAACGTTCGTTGTCTTTCCTTCCAATATATGCTCATTTGGCCAAAAGATGAGTAGACATTCTCCCTTCATCCGTTTCCAAATCACCAATTTTGTAGTTACATTATGTTAATAATGAAAACATAAATCTGTAAAGAAACCTGAGAAGACAGGTCCCAGGGAACCCAGCTGGGGACCAAAGGCAGCAGGCTTGAGCACAGCCCCCACAGCAAGCCTGGAGAATGCCACTTGCATCTCGGCAAGCTGCTCTCATGGTCTGCCTGAATCAAGCCCCTAGCATACACATGAGAAAGCGGAGGCCCATGTAAGGTCACAGCAGCCCATGGGGAGATCTGAGAGCCAGGCCTCCTTAGACAGCCTACACCTTGTGTCTTCCCTGCTCCCTGTTAATCACTGTGCCAGCATGTTCCTCTGGCCACCTCCCCTTCATTAGGGGTCCTAAGTTCTGGCCACAGCTGTCTTGCTCACTTGTCCTTCCAGCATCTACTCAGGATCCACCCCACGACAGAGCCTAAGTCATACAGCCACACTGATCCCCATTCTATGGATGGAAAAACCAAAGATCAGGGGGCAAGTCAGTGCCCATGGCCACCCGGGTAGGAAACCCCAGTTCTGCCTGACTTGAGTCCTAGCCATTCCCAAACGCCATCCCAAGGCCTCCCCCTCTGCAAGTCTGTGGTGAGCAGCCTGTGAGGAGGGTGGGGCAGGGGGCAGCTCACCATTTTTCCACCAGCACCTTGCAGGCTTTGGCTTGTGCAAACAGCTGATTCACCCGGGTCTCCTCTGTATCAAAGTGCTTCCTGTAGAAGGACTGAAGAGAGAAGAGCACGCTGGAGTGGCTGCCAGCCTGGCCACCCTTACCCCACGTGGAGTCAAGAGCATGTTATGAAGGTAGGGACGGCAGGAGAGCAGAGGAGATGCCTGCCAGGATAGATGGCACATGAAACACGCTTGGGCAGAAAGCCATGTCTGCCCTGAGCCAGGGAGTGTGCAGGACCACACAGAGGTATGAGGAGGATGCTCAAGGAACAGGTGGGCAGCTGGGCTCAGGTCAGCTCCCTTGGGCTTGTACACTCCGGCAGGCATGAGAAGGAGCCTATAGTGAATGAGTAAAGAGAGAATGAGCCTAAGACCACCAGGGATGGCTTGGCCACAGGTAGGCTTAGGCAGGTGTGGTCCACGGAACATAGTTTGTTTGGTGCAGGGACCCCAAGGGGGCCAGAGCCCCCATGGAGGAGGCAGAAGAGACCCTGTTCTTGGGCCTCTTTCTCTGCCTTGAGGCGATGGTGACTGGGCCAGATTTATTAACCTTCTTCCCCTGGCCCAGAAGGTTCAAAGGAGAGTTAAGTTTACCAGCACTGGCCACAGTGTGACAGCCCTCTTGCCAGTGAAGCCAGCAGTGACTCTATTCTGCCAAGTTTTGGAGGCTGGGCCAAGATCTGCCCCTGGGGCAGGCAAGACTGGCTCTAGCTGTGCAGGGAGGGAGTACGCACTGGTGTGCTGGCACAGCTAACTGTGTTAGCATTATTTTGCAAAAGAAAAAAAAAAAGGAAAGGAAAGATGATATTTTGGTTTTTCTTCCAGAATATCACTCAGCTTAGAGATGGCTGTGCCATTGAGAAGGAAGAAAATGGGCAAATGATGGCCAGACGTGGTCAGAATGATGTGGTCTGAGGCCCTGGGCCTGCCTTGTGCTGAGTGACATGGACATGGGGAAGATGCAAGAAGATGCGCTGAAATGTTCCTCTGCACATCTTCTGAGTGCTGTCAAAGGGAAGCAGGAGCCAGGACTCAATGCTCAGATCCTCCGGGCGGACTGACTCAATCTCACCTGGTCTGAACAGCTCACATATCCTGCCTATAGCCCACCTGCCAATGCTCCCTGGTCTCTGCACACCTGGGTGCCCACTTGCCTGTCCAGGCCTTGACCACTCCCTCTTCCAACTACTGGAACCAGTCAGTGCCCTACACCTCTGTGGCCCCATGCAGGACGGCCCGGCAGCCAGTTGCTCACCTGGTTCTTGTAACCTTTGTCAACGCCCAAGGTCTGGGTACAGAAGCGGTGCCTCACGCCAAAGTGGCGCATCAGGTAGGCCAGGTCGATGGTCCAGATGCTCCTGGTCAGCTGCAGCTCCTGTAAGGCATTCTCAAACTCACCATCGTCCAGCTGGCCCAGGTACCTACAGGCAGACGGGCCATGGAGGTTGGTTCGCACTCAATGGGAAGCTGGCCCAGGTTATCCTCCACCCGCGGGTCTACCAGCCACTGTCAGAGCTCCTTCATCACAAAACCCCACGTCCTGCCTACACACTGCATGAGAACAACCTGAGGGCTATAAGGGGCCAGGCTGCCTGGGGCACTGTCCTGGCCCCAGAGTCGAGGGCCTAGATTCTGCTTCTTGCATCTCTTGCAAGCTCTGTGACCTTAGGCCAGTCACTGCCTTCTCTGGACTCACCAGCTTCGTCTCTAAGATGAGGCCCTTGGATCACATCAGCAGTTTCTGAAATTTTAGGCACAGAACCCTTTTGTTGAACCCCATCTTGCCTGTAATTCCAGGATGTAAAACAGATAAGGGGAAAGCTGATCTGGGCTTCCATGCAGCCAACTGAAAACTCTTGTACAAGGCAATGTCTACTATCCCTTCTGGCTCTGATTGTCAAGGTTCCTGTGATACTCATGCAGCCTCAGTTCAATGGCCGGCATACTGGTCCAATCACAGGGCTGCTCTGTGTGCCAGGCCTGGGCACGTGGGACTTTCCTTACCATCCTAAGTCCCCAGGCATTACTAAAGTGGAAATCTGGAAGGCCTGGTCCACTCCTTGCTTGCTTTTGCAGATGGGACTGGGCCTGGCAGGAAGCTGGGCCTCCTGCAAGGTCCAACCAACAACAGCCATGTGGACAATGAATACCACCCAGGTCTCTCTCTGTGTCTCCTCAGAGCCAAGGCATGTGGTATGGATGGGCAGGGCCTGGGCCTTCCCACTCACCGCAGCACCATCCTGGAGCAGGCCAGGCCACAGTCCCAGTGGTAGAGCTGCTGGATAATGGGCACAGGCAGCTGCACAAAGTCTCCTGCACAGAAATGAAGGGAGGTCACAGACCCTCAGCACAGTGCCTGCCACTGCCACTCCCACCCCCATAGGAGCCACCATCATCACCTCCTGCCCAGACCCTACAGAGGCTGCCGAGGGGCCTTCCCACAGCCATTCATCTCCTTACAATAGTGATGATCTCCCCAAAATACCAGCCACAGCAGATCAGCCCTACTCAAAATCCTCCTGTGGGCTGGTTCCCCTATCTCTTAAGACAATACCTTCATGGATGCTGCCCCAGCACCCTCTGCCTCTTCACCTCCCCTCGCCCTCACCAGGCTGCCCTCTGGGCAGAACTTTCACCTCTCACAATCCCTCACCCCTATGGGCCTTTGTACAGCTGGTCTCTCTGCCTGGATACTCCTGGCTTCCCAGGTGCCTAAGCCTTGGACATCATTTTTCCATGGTACTGCCCCCTCACGCCTAGCCCCCCTCCATGTGCATGCACAGTCCCTCACAGCGCTCTCTCAGAGCCCTTCTTTTGGTGGGAGCTCTGAGGAGGCAAAGACAGACTGTTTTGCTTTCTGCTTTTGTCCTGGGGCCGGAACATGGGAAGCACTCAGCAGATATACATCTCTGAGTTTTCGAGGCCCCGGGAGGTTTGCCTGATTCCAGAACCCCCAGGACCGCTAAGGTGTGAAGACTATGGCTAGGAGGAAGGGCCTGTTACATAAGCTGTGCACATGGAATGCTCCTGTGAGCTCTATCCACCTCCATCCCTGGACAACCTCTCAGTCTGTCCTCACCAGGCTGTGAGGTGGAGCAGAAAGGGCCTGACCTGGGCATCTAGTCCTGGCTCTGCTACTGGCTGGCTTTGGGCTGGGCAACTGACTCCTCTTGCTGGACTGGGTTTGGCAATGACTAAAGTGGGGGACTTTGGTCTGATTCAGTCATTCAATAGACAAATATTTCCCAAGAGCCCAGTAAGTGCCTGGCACGTGTACTGGAGATACAGCATTGAGTGACACAAACAAGGTCCCTGTCCTGGTGGACAGCAAAAACAAGCCAACGTAAGAAAATAACAGGGACCTACACTAGGGAAGATGGCGGGGGAAGAAGGGGGTAACTTAGAGAGGTGAGAGTCAGGGAGCACAGGTAGAGGAGCAGCATTGCTGAGGCCCTGAGGTGGGACGAGCTCACATGTGTCCTGCAGGACCCTCCTACTCTGCCACCCCAAGAATCTGGACAAAGTACAGGGTCCAGGGACTTCTGAATGCCAGTCACCACTAATTACTCACTCATGACGCCCATTCAGCATGTAAAAACCCAGCCCACATCGTTTCCCCATCTTAGGGGTCTTTGGGGCCTCTCCTGGACTGTGTGACCAGCTCCCTGCAGAGCCACCCCAAGAGCCTGCCTGCTGTGCCAGCCCTGCTCCCACTGCTCTCCTGGAGCGGGGCCACTCATAAATCCTGGAGTCCATCCTGGCCTTTCCAACCTGCCAGCCTGTGTCTGAGTCCCAAGCTCCTATCCTCCTATGTGCAACCTCTCCCAGCCTTCAAGTCCTGGCTCAGATGCCACTGCTTCCAGGGCCTACCCTGATCCCAGGCTGACCACACCCTTTCCCTCATCTGCACTCCTCCAGGCCTGGGTTCATGTCCGAGCTCATAAGATGTGACCCTTGCATCGAGCTTGTCTATGCCCTGCTGGGCTGTTTGTATGTTCCCAGGAGGCAGGGACCTGTAACTGCTCCTGGCTCTTTCTTCTCCACTTCTCACCCCCAGGGGTTTGCAGCAAGGCCCATGGAAGGCAGGATGGATGGGCGAGGCAGGCTACCCACTAGCTGAATCACCTGACCTCTCTGGGCCTGCTTCGTCCTCTATGAAATGGACCCTCATAGATGCTAGACCTCAGGGTGCTGTGAGCACTCAGGACAAGAATATGTATGAAGCCCTTCGCAGGTGCTGATGTAAACCCTCCTCCCAGAGCCCAAGCCAGGTGAAGCTTCATTCCCCTCCCTCCCCTTACCCCAGTGCCTCTGAAAGGAACCCAGGCCCTTCAATCAAGGCCCTCACACATCTGTCTCCTACTACTGCCATGAATTCAGTCCTGCCTGACTTCTGCCTGTCCTCTGCCACAAATTCCACCCCCAACCCCTATCCCATCTCTGCACACAACAGCCTAAGGGATCCCACCCAGTTTCCCATTGCTCTTAGAATAAAGTTCTCACCTTCACCATGGGCTGCAGGGCCCTGCCCAACCTGGGCCCCACCAGTCTCACTTTGGTCCTCACCTGTGTTCCAGTTACCCTATGAACCAATTAGGCTTCATTTTACCCCAGGGCCTTTGCACATGTTGCTACCTCTGTCTGGAATTCTCTTCACCCTGCGGTTCTCAAGACTGCCCCTTTTAGCCATTTGGATCCCAGCTCAAAATCTCTTCCTCTGAGAGGTTTTTCCTGACTATGTCTTTGAGAGATGAGGGGACCCTCCTTCACAGCATCCTGTTTGTTTCCTTCACAGTGCTTAGCGAAAGTAACAACAACAAAAAGCTACTCTGTCTCCGCTGTAAGTTTTCTGAGGGCAGAAGCTATGGTTTGAATGTGTCCCCTCCAAAATTCATGTTGAAACTAAATCCCCATTGTGGATTAGTGCCTTATAAAACGGCAGGAGGGAATTAGCTTGGGCCTTTTTTTTGCCTTTCTGCTCTCTTGCCATGTGACATAACATTCATCCCCTCTCTGTCCCTTCCACAATGTGAGGACATCTAGACAGCACCATCTACGAGGAGCAGGCCTTTACCAGACGCTGAACCTGCCAGCACCTTGAGCTTGGACTTCCCAGCCTCCAGAATGGTGAGAAAATAAATTTCTATTGTTTATAAATTGCCCAGTCCTAGGTATTTTTGTTATAGCAGCACAAACAGACTAAGACAGCAGGAAACTTGCTAATCTTATTCACTGTCATCCTGGTGCCTGGTGTCTGATGCTCAGTAGTAACTCAATAAACATTTGTTGGAAATAATGAACTTATTAAGCACTCACTGTGTGTAGGCTCTGGGGACAGAAAGGTGAATAAACATCCAAGCCCTGACTTCCAGGGACTCATATTCTAAAATTCCCCGCAATGGGCTGATTGGGGGGGAGAACTCTATGTAGGGTGTTATGTTATCATGGTGGGGTGCCTCTCTTTTCAAGAACTCCCCACTGTAGCCATAAACTGCCTTTTTTTTCCCCTCTAGACAGGCTGTTTACTCCCCAGCCTTTGCTCTTGCATATCCCTTGTCTGGAATGTTGCTCTTCATCTCTGAACATCCAAATGCTCTGGCCCCATTCCCTCTCAGGGTCCCTCAACCTGCAGTCTTTAAGGCGGTATCTGCTTTTCCTACTGGATAGACTGAAAATTCCTCAGTGGCAGGTAGTAATGGGGTTGCATGGGCCTCCCCCTGGCCCTCAGCCCAGAGCAGGCACTCAGACATACTTAGTGAATGGAAAGCATTTTCCAAAAAGAACTTATCCCTAGAGATGTACAGGCCTACTCATCACCACAGTGCTCCCTCCATCCCCCAAGCTTCCAGACTACAGCCCTCTAGTCAAGTCTTCCTCCTTACTCTGTGGCCTGAGCTCTGGCACCAACTAGCTGGGCCATTTTCTGCCAGGTTATGTCCCTGTCTGTGCCTTCCCCTGTGCCCAGCTGTAAAATATGGTGTAGGACAGCTGCTCTCTAGGTCCCTTAGAAACTTAGCTGCCTGCTCCTCTCTGCTTGCCCTGAGTTCTAGAAGCCCTTGATCCTGAAAATCTCCACAGGGCTAAACATCCCCACATGGCCATCCCCAGTCGGCATGGTTAGGTCAGCCCGTAGGGACCCAAAGATACTCCTGTGGGGAGTGATAAGGGTAGGCGAGGCCTTGGCATTTGTCCCAATAACAGCTTTAGATTTCCGAGCCCACAGCCACTGCCAGATGTTGATGCCTGGAGCCAAGAAACTGCACCACCTGAGAGCTAGAGTCTGCCTGGAAGATCTTGACCTGGCTCCAATTGGTGGCTGTTGATAGGGAAGGAAGGCAGTCCACTGGCCCTGGATACTTAACCCTTCTTGGCCTCAGTCTGCACATCTGCAAAAGTGCAAATAACAGTGATAACTTACTTCACTGGGTCATTATGAGGATTAATGAAGCACTGCATGTAAACCAGTTAGTATGGTGCCTGCCTCACAGAAAGCTCCCTACAAAGGTGAGCCATTACTCCACTGAGGCTCAGGAAAGACAGTTATCTTGTCTAAGATCACAGAGTTAGACAACTGGAAGAGTAGTAATGTAAATTCCAAATAGCATCACACCCTACTCCAAGCTGCAATCACAAGAGATCATTCCCTAGGTGTGATGCCACAGTACCACATGTTCTTGACCTCTCCCATGAATTAGCCCCACACCTTACAGTTTAACTAGCACTTTCCCTCTCTCATCAACGCCGTGCCTTTAAGCAGAACAGGAATCGTGATTTCCCCTCCCCTACTTCTTGTACAAGCAAACTGAGGCCCAAGGCACTGCATGCCATTCTTGGTTTCTACCACAAAAGGGATCAGGCCACCTCAGGGAAGAAGGAACCGGGTGAACTGTAGCAAGACAAGACGCTGGGTCTGGGAGGGCAGGAGAAGGAGCCCTCCCATTGTTCGGTGCTCTCGGCCAGCTCCCTTCCCTTCTCGACCTCAGTTCCTCTATAATTTCCCTAAGGCACTCCAGCAAGACTTTCTGCTTCTGGGGAAGATGGAGCCCCTGCCACCTGGACCCTCTCACCACGATCACTATCAGAGCTGACTAGGGTCCCAGCCCTCGGAGTATCAGGAAACTGACCAGGGAGGGGGTGAGGAAGGCCGAGGCGGGAGTCCGCCCAAGGTCGCGCGGCCGGACCCTAAACCCGCGCTAGGGCGGGGTGCCCCAGGGTGCGGGCTGGGCCCTTAGAGAGGCACTGACCCGGCTCCAGCGGCGACCCCGCTGCCTCCGCCTCCGTCCTCATGACCCGAGCGGCGCAGGGCGCCCATGGCCCCGGCCCGGAGCGGGCTGCAGCTTCGGCTTCAGCTGGAGTGGGAGCACGGACGCTGCGAGTCGAGTTCCTCCGCAGCCGCCGCGGTGGGGAGAACTGCAAGAGGCGGCTGGGCCGCCCCAAGCCCCGCCCCGCCCCTTCCGTAAGCCCCGCCTCCCTTTCCCCAGGCTTGGATTACTAGAGGCCCCCGGCCTCCTGATAGCCTGCCTGGGCCATTTGCCTTCTCGGCTTCTGGTGGCTCCGCCCCCTCACCCAATCCTCGTGCAGACGCGCAGGCCCTTCTCCGGCTCGGTTCCCCGGAAGCCCTACCCCTTGCCCCTAGCCCCGCCCCGAGGCTCCATAGCTTCACGAACATTGGCCCCCCCAGAGGCTCTTCCCCTTAGCGAGCTCCGCCTTTGCCGGGCCCCGCTCCCTGGCCAGCCTCAGGTGTAAACCTTGGCCCAGCTTAATGCATCGCTGAGGCTCTAGGCAGCCCTACTCTGACTCCCATTAGGGACGACCCTAGGTCGGCCGCCGCTCTGCTCTACACCTGTTTCTCTATCCGTGCAATGAGACACCTCGCCTCACTCAGGGCGCCCCTTACCTGGCCATGACGGGATCCAAAGGTTAAATTGTGAGGGGGGGTCCTAGCCCTCAGCCCCACTCTTGCCTGCTTCCGATCCGAGGGCCCAGGGCCCGGATTCCCGCCTTGCCGTCCTGGCTGTCCTTGGTGTGGGGTGCTTGGAATTGAGAGACCCCTTTTCCCTTGCCAGGCCGAGGGTCGGTGTTTCCGGCGGTTCCCGGGTCCGGTCATCAGCCCTCTCTTCCGGTGCCGGAACTATCGTACCAGAGCCCGCGTTTCCCAGCCGGCGGAATGAGGAGGAATTGGAGGAGAGACCGCGCTCACCACTGGGGAAAGGAAGGGGGCGGACACTGCGCGTGGCATTTTGGGAACGCGCGGTATTCTGGGAGCGCGGGGTCCGCCATTCGCTTGCTTAAAGCCTTCGCGGTCACAGCATTCGCCGCCGTACCGAGGAAGAGGAGGCCGGAGCCGGTGAGGAGAGGCCGTAGAAGGGCGAGGGGAGGCCGAGGCGCCCGTGGGGGGCTTGGGGGCTGGAGAAGAACTCGCTAAGAGGATCTCTAAGGGGTCGGGGAGGGAAGAGAGCGGGAAGCGCGGGCCACCCAAACATCAGCGTCGCCTCACTAGCGCCTGGAAGTGAGTTCATTAGCTCCGCACCAAAGTACATGCTTTTCAGGTTCTATGCTTCTCCAAGTCAGTATTTTTCAATTCATCCAGGCAGTAATCTTGAAATAATTTCTGGCCAATTACCTCTTTGCCCCAAATCCTGTATGGGTCATCCTTTTTAAAGTTCTTTGCATCTCTGCCACCAGCTCCCTTTCAGGCACTGGTCCCCTTATGCTTTCCACACTTGCAGAAGTTTTAATAAGTTTCTCAGCTTCTAAACTGTGCATTCGATCCCTTCTGTAAATACTGCTATATTTTCATTGGTTCATTCCTTACCTATAATCCTGTAGTGAGTGGTTCCCCACTGTCTTCAGCATAAAATCTAAACTCCTAAGGCTGAAAGCCTGGGATCCTCACCAGGAGAGCCTTTCTTTCCCTGTCTCCTGTTCTTCCTAAGTTGAATACACATGATATGTTCCAACCTTGAGTCGTTGCTCCTCTCGGAATAAAAAGTTCACTGATTTAATTAGGTCAAGTCCAGTGTTTGCCTTGATTATGTTTTTCCTCCGAGATAAGCATTTCCTTCTTATTACACGTTGTCAAATTGTGAGCACTTTGACATTTTCTCTTTAGCCTTTATGGTGAAGTAAGTGAAGGGTCAAAGGGCTGAATTAAAAGCACAGTTTCTTCTCCTAGATTTGATCGGTCCTTTTTTCTATATCTGCACCATCCAATATGGCAGCCACTAGCCACATGTGGCCATTGAGTGTAACTCAGGGATTTTTAAATAACTACGTGTGGACAGTGGTTACTGTATTGGACAGCTTAGTTCTATATCATTGTTCGCAAAATGGAGTCACCCACAACTATGGATTGACAAATACATTGTTCAGCACATGCATTCCAACCCTCTCTTCCACAGCATGCACACACTATTAGCTAATGGTCATTTTGATGAAGATAAAGGAATATTTGGTAGCAGGGAGGTAGATGGGAGACACTCTCTCTTCATTCCCACTAGCTTTCCCTCTATCCAGCTCACTGTTCTTCCTCACCCCACATCCTGCATGTTTGCCAGATAGATTCCTCCAAGCCAGGAGCTGAGCTTCTGTTCTGTAGAATATGCAGCTTTGGCATCTTTGCTAAGTTTTATGGAGTGCCAGGCCTTGAGAGAGGTATGGTGTGTGCAACATACTTTCTGAGGCTTTGAAAGATGAACTGACTTGTCTCTCTCACTGTAGAATTCTCTTCCTGCCAAGATGTCTATTGGTGTGCCGATTAAAGTCCTGCACGAGGCTGAGGGCCACATTGTGACATGTGAGACAAACACCGGCGAGGTATATCGAGGGAAGCTCATTGAAGCGGAGGACAACATGAACTGCCAGGTACCCTGCTTTGCACATGAGGCCATGAGGATGTGGAGGAAACATGGGCCTGTATCTTGGAGGTCTTTGGAGTTGTTCTCATTTAGCAGTTATTTACTGCGTGCCTAATGTGTGCCAGGCACTGTTATAGGCTCAGGGGATGTGGGCATGAACAAGGGAGAAAGTGAGGGAGAAAAGCCATCTGGAGGTTTGAAACATTTAACTTTGTCCTTTGTCTTCTCCGTACCATAATCGTTTCCCCCATATTTTATAGGCCTATATGAGAGAAGTGGTGCTACTCCTTTTGGTAGACTCCTGCAGGTTCAGGGCCATTATTCATTTGCCCCCACATGCTTTGCAGTTAGCAGAATCTATCACTCACATACTGTGTTTGTCTTTTTTTCTTTGAGGAAGAATCTCATTTGATTATGGCAACTACCTTGTGGGGGAAATAGGTTTGATGATAGTCTTGTCACCCATAAAATTGGAAGAATGAAATTAAAGGGCTCATATACTGGACGTTATTCTGCTAATAAATGATGGAATAGCCTATAGTGCATATGGTACATAGCACTACTTTGCCTTTTACAATCATGTGAATTTTTATAGCATTACAAAGTGTGTCTGCACACATCTTTGTTCTTTAAACCATTTTTTAAGAGCTTGGGCTTTGGAATCAAAGAGATGTGAGTTTGAATTGTAATTATATGACCTTAGGTATATTAATCACCCAGATTCCTCATCTGTAAAATGGGGATAGTGTTATTTTGGGTCCTCTGAGATATAGATGCCAAGACAGAATTAGATGTGCAAGAGATTTATTGGAGAAATGACCGTAAAGGATAAAGGAATGAGGGAACTGAAGTAGGCAGGAGAGCTTTCAGTCTAGGATGCTGGTCTGCCTGAAGAAAGGAGAGGGGAAAGGAAGGAGGATTGAGCAGGAAGAGCCTTAGACAGCAGTGTAGCTCTGAGGAAGTCTCAGCCAAGCAGAAATTGCTTATTACAGGAGTCTCACATGGGACAGAAATGCCTGGCTCTGGTATCCTTGCAGTCATTGGCCGGCAGCCTAGGGAGAGAGTGGCCTCAGGGTGAATGCTGTGGTAAATCCCAAAGGTGGCAGCTCCCTGCACTCTTCACAGCATGTTCTCTCTTAACGGGAGACATGAGCAGCATGCTCCCAAGGACTGCCATAGGAATAATATCCACACCCCTGGGCTGTTATAAAGATGAGATGACTTATGTATGTGCAGTAGCTAGCTCAGTGCCTCACATGTTCTAACTGTTCATTGCTTTGCAGGGTTTATTCATTATTTGTGATTTTTCTGTAGCTTTGAGCATCTGTCATCTTACTGCCAGGTTGACCAGCTGGGGCAGTTCCCTGGCAGGCGAGTAGGCAGAAATCTGGGGGCTCAGGTTTATCTCCTTAGTGTCAATGCCATAGAGATAGATGGTGTGGGCACTCTGAAGGTCCTGTGGTACCTTGTCTCCTTCAGCAGGAGGGCTCAGGGAGGTACAGCTGCATTTGTGCCCTAAAGGGCCTGGCCTCTAGTACTCTTTGCCTTTGTGAGGTGCCACTTTCATAGATCAGTCATAGATCGAGCTTAAGGCATCCTCATCCGTTTTAAGGCATTTTAGTTTGTTGGCTATAATGCAAGGCTGGGGGTAGTGTGTTTATTCAACTAGCTGTATTTATTTGGACAACTTGCTGAGCTTCCAGGCCATCAGACTTCCCATCTGTAATGCGAAGGTGTCTGGCCAGATGGCCTTCGTTGGTCTCTCAGAGACGCAGTCAATGTGATGCAAGTGCACAGGCCCTGGGGTTAGACCTGGAATCAGGTTGTAGCCTGCCACTTAGTGTGACTTAGGGTAAGCTTTGGACATTCCTCACCCTCTGTTCCCTACTCTAAATCAGGGATAAAAATAGCACGTTGGCCTCAGAAACTAGTGCAGAGGAAATGAGTAGATCTGTGTCAAATGCTTGTCCGATGGTGGGGCCAGCCTCATGCCTCCTTGCCTGCGTTAGTCTGCTAGGGCTGCCATGACAGTTCCACAGACTGGGTTATTTAAACAACAGAAATTTATTTTCTCACAGTTCTGAAGGCTGGAAGTCTGAGATCAGGGTGTTGGCAGGGTTGGTTCCTTCTGAGGACCATAAAGGAAGGATCTGTTCTAGGCTTCTTCTCAACTCGTAGGTGGCTGTCTTCTCACTGTGTCTTCACGTGGTCTTCCCTCTGTAGTGTTTCTGTCCAATCCCCTTTTCTTATAAGGATACTGGGCATATTGGATTAAGGCCCACCCTAATGACCTCATTTTAACTTAATTCTGTCTGTAAAGATTCTGTCTCTAAATAGAGTCACATTCTGAGGTACTGGGGATTAGGACTTGAACATATGAATTTTACAGGGACACAATTCAGTCTCTAACACTGCCCCTGCCAAGATGCCAAGGCTTCACTGAGTCTGCTAAAACCTAAGAATATTGAATAAAACCCTGCAGGCTGTGGCTGAGCTAAACTGGCGGTGGGTGAACACCGAGCACAGTTCGCTCACACGTCTCAGGCTGATGGCTCCTGCAGTGCCTCCTGCTGTCTTTCCTTCCTGGCACCAGTCCATTTGCCCTTTGGGAATGAGGGCATCCTCTTAGCACTTTCTCTGCTTGTTCTTTACCAGAGGGCAGCTGGGGTTTAGTGTCTGATATTTGATGTTGGGTTTTGTTTGTTTGTTTCAGGGGCAGCTGGATGGTAAAGGGATCCGAAGCCTTGACCTTGGTGTCATAACAGTGCACTCTAACCAACTGAGCTAACGGCCAGCACTGATGTTGGGTTTTAATAACATTTTCTTTTATAAAAGTGGACTGGGTAGCATACCAAAGAGATTTGGAAAACAGCTGAGCGAATCCCACTATAACCACTATTGGCATGGACTTCTTTCTCTGCAGGTATTTTAGGTTTTTAGTATTTACTTTTTACGCTCTCCTCTTTCAGAAAGAGTTAGAGATGGCTTACAAAAACTATATGGTAGGATAAAACTAGACAGATAGTTCATGGTGCAGGTAAGCTGGGCAGAAAGTAAAAAGAAGTCAGGCAGTCATTACCCAAAAATGTAAACCTGAATCCCTGTACCTTTAATAAAGGTACAGTCAGGTGTAAGACCAGGAGAGGGAAATCAGTTCTGAGCTGCACAGTGTCCATAGGGTAAACTAGCAGTTTTGCATATTTCCCTGGCACTCAGATATGGGAGACAGTGTTAGATGATGGTCCTCATCAACATCACCATACAAAAATACGCCTTCTTTTAGGGTCCCTCAGGTATTTTTAAGGTAGCCTGTTAAGGTGCTTTTTCTGACATTGGTATTCATGCATGTGTGAAACGTAGGATAAAGTCCCTGAAATGGTGCTTATTTGGGTCAGAGGGTGTAGGCTCTTCTGTGCATCCGAGTTTGGCTGGGAAGTCAGGGAGTTTTGCTTTCCCACTCCCCGTACCCTATAGTAGCAGCACAAGCACTGTCTGGTGGCCAGTGCTGCAGGATGTGACATCACCAGTGGGTTACGGTACCCTGCTCTTGTTGCTGTGAGCATCCTGTAAAGGCCCCATGGCAGGAACAAGGCCTCCTGTGGGTCTCCATGTGGTCCTCTTTAGCTGATTTTTGTTTATAGCAGAAATGGGACATCTCCAGTTTTCTGCCCGGGTTGGGGATGGATGACTTAGAGGACTTCAAATGGGGAAGTTTCTGTTCTTGGGTATGTGTACTCACTGTGGGCCTGAAGCATCCTGCCTCTATTAAATGTCAAAAGGGGAACTACAGGATTTTTCTTCAAAAGAAGCTCTCTCTCACATGATAGGGCAGTAGAAAACTGCCTGTAACTAACACCAGGAAAGTTTATCTATTTTTTTATATATACATAAAAAATATACACACGTTATATATTTTTTTCTGAACTATTTGAGAGTGGATTGCATTCATCATGCTCTCTTTTACCCCGTAATATTTTTGTGTGCATTTCCTAAGAACAAAGATAGGTGGATGGCATCAGTTGATATTACTGTTATATCAGTGGCAACCGAGCATATACACCTTTGTGTATGTATGAAATTGTCCTAAAGAGTGTGTACATTTCTAGCATGTTTACAGTCCTGGGGTTCCCCAACATTCCTTCACAGTCCTGTAGTAGCCTTCTCCCTCTTGGCACTAGGTATGTGAGAAGTTCACACAACTTTGACTGTCCTATAATGATTCTCTTTCTCTCCCCCAGGATGTCATTTTAGTTAGGTTCCTGGCTTATGCCATCTGTCTTTCATTGTGGCAGTCTAGAAGAGTTGATTAAACTGGGTGTTCCTGCCTGACTTTCATTAAAACCCAGTCCACTCAAAAGTCGCTGCCTTCAGCTTATGATGCAAACACAACTTGGGCTTATTAGCAAGCTGTGGGGGGCGGGTGGGTGGAGTGTGGGGTTTTGTTCACAGTGCAGCCATTTCTCCACTGGCGTTGCAGAGAAAGCATGAGAGTGGTAGTGAGCCTGGTTCTTAGGGTTGGAATAGGAGTCAGATAATACTGGACTCTCCTGCTTCAGCTAGGCCATCTGTGGAAATGCCTAGATTAAGTATTGTTGGGCTTTTCTTAACAGCTTTACAAACATTTTAACTGTCAGTTAGACTCAACATTTAGTGAGTCTCTGTTATATATTAGGTAATAGAGGCTGCATTTACACATACTTTGTCTTGTTTAAATTTGCTCTTTAACAATTCCAGGAAATAAGACAGTGGTTAAGAGTCAGATAGACCTGGGTTCAAATCCCAGCTAGGCCATGTAGGTGTGGTATAACCTTGGGCAGGAGAGTAGAGTGGATATGGGCATGAACCTCCAGGGACAGATCTGCCTCTGAAGGCCATGCTGCTTCATCTCTCCAGTGGGGATGGCAACATCTGGCTCATCTGTCTTGTAGGATTTTGTGGTGAAAATGAGTTATTATGGGAAATCACCTGGGCTGGTGCTTAGCGTTAGTAAGTGCTCAGTAAATGTTAAGCTTTCTTATATTGTATTTTTCTCACTTTGTAGGTGTGGGAACTGAGGCTCAGAGAAGCCTGGAGGCATACCCAGGGTTACACCCCTGACAAATGGCAGAGCTGAGTCTCACATATAGGTGCTCAGGCCTGTTCTCTGTCTTCTTCTGAGTCAGAGGTGTGTCTGGTATTGGTGAGACCGGGTTGGATCCAGGTTTTTCTCTTGGGCAGTATAACTATACTTGGTGTTCATTTGTGGCACCAGAGGTTATGGTATTCTTCAAGGGAAGAGCAGGATGGCAAGGACTTAGGAACTATGTGAAAAAGTGTTAAGCAACTCAGGGTGTAGAGCCTAGAGCAGAAGGATTATTGGAAACTGGGGACCTGTTGCCTGCCCCTGAAGGTAGAACAGGGACAGCAGGTTCTAGAAACCATTCCACCTGGCAGATATAGTAGGAGCAGCCCTAGAGCATTGTTGTTCTTTTTTCATTCTGGGCGCTCAAGCAGAGGCTGGGCGGTAAAGAGCAAGTGGGTATAAGATGGCAACAAGCTAGACAGAAATTGGAGGAGACAGCACATCTCTCCACTATGTGGGCTTGACCCATTCTGAATAAATTACAGTCCTCTCTCTTCCATCCAGAAGACTCATTGAAATAAGCTACTTTTTCTGGTAAATGTGCCTTTTGAGGTTGGTGCTGACAGACTTGTGTCACCTTCCTATACCAAGCAGGTCTCCCGGCTGGTCTCACTTCTAGCCTCCCCCTCTGTCCTTCCTTTAGTCTATCCATGTTGGCATGTTCATCTTTCCAAAGTGCTCCCTTAGTCCTGTCAGTCCTTCCTCTGTCTGCAAACTTGAGTGGCTCTCGTAGTCTCTTAAGTGACAGTGCTGTCCTCGGTCACAATTCCGCTGCTCCAGTCCTTGTATCCTGTAGGTTCCAGCCAAATGCCCTCTCTTCTCCTTGTGTGAGCTCTTGCTTCACACCCATCCAGTATTTCAGGCCCTTTGTACAGGTACTATGGTGCTACGTCCACTTCTCAGTCCTTAGTCACCTCTAGAGTGTGCACTCTGGGAGAGATGCACAAGTATCTGGGGTGCGCTAGTGGCCTTCGTGGTGCCTTTGCAGTCTGAGTGTCATGCAAATGCAGGAGAGGACACAGCTTGGACAAGCAGTTTGAAGCCATTTCAGTATGGGTTTATCACCATCAAGAGCTCTTCATGTGCTGGCACAAAGGCAGTACAGCAGAGCTAGGGCTCTGGAGCCCGCCAGTTTGTTCGAATCTGGAGTCCCCTGCATTCCGGCTGTTTGACCTTGGACAAGTGCCTTGGTTTTTCTAATCTTTAAAAATGGGGGAGCTCTTACCTGCTCTGGAGGTATTGTGGTGACCCTTTATGTGCAGTGCTTAGTGCAGTCCCTGGCACACACAGTGAGAGCCAGTCATTGTTGTGGTATTTCACTAGGTTTGCCTGGTTCCTTTATTTCATGATGTCAATTTCTACATTTCTGGACTTCACCCTCCCACCAGTCAAGGCTCCCCCTCTTTGTGTGCCACTGAGGCTGGTGCTGTTGACACTTACTGATGAGCTGGTGATTCTCTTTCAGATGTCCAACATCACAGTCACGTACAGAGATGGCCGAGTGGCACAGCTGGAACAGGTGTACATACGTGGCAGCAAGATCCGCTTTCTGATTTTGCCTGACATGTTGAAAAATGCACCCATGTTAAAGAGCATGAAAAATAAAAACCAAGGCTCAGGGGCCGGCCGGGGGAAAGCTGCTATTCTGAAGGCTCAAGGTAGGTGTTCCTCATGCACTGGTTTTAAAATAAGGCTTGTCTTGTATCTCTTAGAAAAGAGCCCTGTTACTGTCTGGGGACAGGGGTGGCTTTTCCTTAGCCATCTCCATACCCGCTGCCACCCATTTTCTCTGTGGCTTTGGGAATATCCTGTGAGACAATGGGGGCTTGCCCTGCCTTCTCTGTCTTGCCTCACCTGATCCCAGTCACAGGGCTTTTGTAAAAAGTGGCACTTTAGAAAAGAGATGGGATCCCTGTCTTAAAGAGTTAATTAATCTATAATGTATTTCTAGGAGGTCCTTCCTTTCCAGAAGTTCTATGCAAGAGTTCTGGGGGCAGCTTGCTTTTGTTGAGTGTGCTGAGCAAACACCCCACAGTGTGGATGAGCCGACTCAGGAAGCAGTAGGGCAGTATTTCCTAGAAAGACTGGGTTGTGTGGATTGACACCCAGCATGTACTTGAAAAGATGCTAACAGGGGAGGTCCATTTTCAGAGAAGAAATAAGCAGTTTTGAAATAACCGTCTTTACCTGCTAAAAGGGGCTGGACTTCTGTTTTCAAAATTTCTTATATTTGAAAATAAATCCTTCCTTTAACACATTCCAAAAGTGGGACTAGCCTTTTCCCAGGGGTTTGGTCTGGTTTTCCTTCTGGGTTAGCCCAGTCAAGTTTTATATTTCGGTCCTTGGAAAGTTCTGTCACATTAATTAGATAAGAAAGCAAGTGCAGTCATTAGAAACTGTCTTAGTGGTGGTAAAAAGGTTTGTAGGCAGGGAAGGTGCTGGATTCTCTGTCGGTTTTTTTATTAGCTGTACATATTTTATGTGAGGTAGCTTTTGAGTTTGAACATTATATAGTGTAATCCTTCAAAATGCCCTCCCAAAAACCGATCAGAGTATCTCCTTGCCCTTCCTAGACAAGAGGCAGTTGTAGGGAGATAGAACCAGGAATTCTGGGTCTCTTGCCCTTATGACTCTGCTTCCTCAGGGAAGGGCTGCTTTCACTGTTCTGGTGCATTTGCACCATCTTCTCCGGCAAAAGGTACACCAGTGGCTGTGCACTAAAAGGCACTTGGCAGTGAGTTTGCACAGGCCCACTGACTTCTGCCTGAACCATCTGTCCCTTTCCCAACCCCTTGCTCTGGTCCTACCAGCAGGCAGGTGGGTTCTCATGTGACTTCCCTTCCTCTTCAGGATAGCTCCAGGCTCTGTAAGAGCAGAGGGGTGAGGCTTCAGTTAGTAGCCATCAGTATTTTCATCTGTCCTTCAAGGATCTCCCTCCTAGGACCCCTTGGGTCATAGAGAAGAACAGCAGTCTCATCGTGCCCTTTGTATGGGGACTGTTTTGTTTTGCTTTGCTTTTGCTATTATGAAATATTTCTTACAGGCAGGATAGCTCAAAGAATAATAAAATCCCTCTCCCAGATTTAACAGATGTTAATGCTTAAGTATATTTGTTTCAGAATTTAAAAAGTGAATTAAATGCATCTGTGGATGTTTTGTTAGCTGCCCTCGGCCAGCCCTGGGAATGCAGCTTCTCTTTGGTTCTCAGACCACTTTCGCTCACAGCCCTGCCTCCCATCCTCTTATAGAGAGCAATGCTGGACCAGAAGGCAGGAGTCTGCTGCCTACTCCTGCTCTGATGCCAGCCCCAGCCCCTCTCTGGGTCTCTGTCTCCCCTGTGAAAGGTGATGGTCCAGGGCGATGTTGGAACAGGTGGCTTTTTTGGGGGGTCCCTTCCAGCGCTGATGTCTAAGGCTCCTGCTGCTCCAAGGCATGAGCGCTCACTGACCACGCCAACCTGGTCTCATTCTTTCTCTTCCTCCCTTTCAGTGGCTGCAAGAGGAAGAGGACGTGGAATGGGACGTGGAAACATCTTCCAGAAGCGAAGATAATTTTCTCTGTTGAACAGAACTTTGCCCTTTTTTCTTTTAGTTATTTGGGTTCGTGGGGGTGAGTGCTTGTGTATGTGTCCTAGATTTTCTTTTGACGTCTTTCTCATTAGATCAGGGGAGATGTTAAACTAAATAAATCTCTGGTTGTTTGGGTTTTTTTGTTTGTTTTGATTTTTGAGAAAATAAGGACTGTGTTCATTTTGGAGTTTGCTTTGGCAGCAGGTTAAATTTTGACACCCTGGCAGATGTCATGGGAGAATGCCAGTACTCTGAAATAGCACAGTTGATAAGAGTTTAAGCTGCCATTCCAGGCCAGTTGCTGGCTAAATCCCAGAAGAGTTCACCTCGGAAAAGCTCCAAGTATGCATAGACTATGTCCCATTCATCATGACACACAGGACTTAGTGTGACATTTTGTGGAAATGTCATTAGCTTAGCTTTAACAACATGGGTGGTCCTGGCTTATGAAAAGTCCAATACAATGACCTCTGTAGTCTGGAATTCCTCGTGGTTGGGCATTTGGAAAAAGTAATCTAATATTAAAAAGTAATTCACAGTTAGCTCAATTGGTTAGTGCAGGGTGCTGGTAACACTAAGGTCCAGGGTTCAATCCCTGTATTGGCCAGCTGCAAAAAAAAAGAATGTAATTCAGAGGATCCTAGTGGTCAACATCTCTAGCTCCTATATTGGCTACACAGTTTTGCAGTGATTTGGGGGAATAGATTCTTGTGAGTTTATTGGAGCATCTCTGCATTAATTGGCATATCCATAGTGTTCAAGGTAGAAAGGTAACTAGAGAGGATAAATAAGGTTTGCATAGCAAATAATTGTGACAAAATCACAGAACTTGGAAAAGGAGCCTCAAGAAGTCAAATACTGAAAAGAGGTCTGGTCAGAGGTTCAGTACAGGATGAGCTACCACATAAACCACCAAGAAGAAGAGGGGTCAGTTATTGACCCTTAGAATATCCTCATTGAACAGATCGTTCAAATAATGGAAGAGGAGGAAGAAGAAAATCCAACACATCAGTTAACCTGGCATCAAATAGTGATTTTCTAACAAGCTTTGTCTTGTAATCATGACACTACCAAGAGGTAACAGAACTCGTGTTGTAGTAATAAAGAACTTCTGAGAAACAAGCATCAGTGATTTGGTCAGATACAACAGTCCTCTAAAATAAGGCATCAGAGACCATCTTCTCAGAGCAGCCTGATTCTCCTGCTCTAGTGCACCCTGTTCCTTTGACACATTTGGATGATGGGTGGCTGACAGCCCTCCTGTGAGCAATGCTGCTCCACAGACAGGCACTGAGATTCGTGGCCACTTCAGGTGAATTTATTTACTGTGAATGGAATTAAAGAATTTGCTTTAGATTCAACCAAGTTAATTTATGCTGGTTTCTGGTAAGAAAATAAACTTATACCTTGAGTTAAATATACAGTGAATTTCTTTAAAGCCTTTATAAATGGAATTCTTTCAGATAGAAGCTATCCTACCCACTAGTACCCTGCATGGATTACTTTCTCTTTCCTGCTGGTTTCCTTGATTTGCAGACATTGTTACTGACTTCTTATTAATGAAGCCTGCTGGATTATTGATAAAGCAGATAACAGCAGTGGTTTTCAACATCAGCTAGGGATCTTGTTAGAAATGAAGATTCCAAGGCCCACTCCTGGAATGAGGCCCAGGAATCTGCATTTTTAATTTTATTTTCTATTTTTATTGAATCATAATTTATTATACATATTTTTGGGGTTCAACATTGACATATGTTGGTCAAATCAATATTACTGGCATATACTTTATTACGAATCATACTTATTCTTTAGGCCCCTTGTCCAATCTCCCCATTCCCCTCTCCCTCCCCCCTCCCACCTCTTGGTAACCCTAGATTTCTTCTCTCCTTCTGAAAGAGTAATGGTTACTGTGTTGATTTGTTGCCTAGATGATCTGTGCAATGCTGAGAGGTGTGTTCAGGTCCCCCAATATTATTGTAGAGCAAATGCTCTGTCTCCAGAATGGGCTTTGTGGAGAGAGACATCCTTTTCTTTGGTTGGTCTCTGCTGGTGACTCTCCTTGTATCAATGCACTCCAGTGGCTGGCAGATCATCCACACAGTGGTTGTGGCATCTAGCCACTTTCACAGCAGCTGTGGTTATTGTGGCTGTGGTGAGCCACCCACATGGAGGCGATGTTTTTGGCATGCTCCTTACCTAGTTGCTGTTGGTGGTGGCAGTGTGCTTGGTTGTGGGAGGGGGTCTGGTCATCAGCTCCATGCCTTGGAATCTGCATTTTAAACAACGCCCTTGTGTCACAGCTAAGTGATTCTAATTCAGCAGAGGCCACATTTTGACCCTGGACTAGAGTACACTCACTAGATAATTTATCATACTTTACAGTAATTAGTATTTTGAATAATAACACATGACACTTAGTAATGAATTGCATCCTGGATCTGAAAAGCTGACTTGACATGGTTCACCCTGGAACTATGCAGGCATACCAGTCATGCATGATTCTCCACACAGTGAAGACTAGCTGTGACCTTACCTAGATCCTGGAAAGTAAAGAGGGGGGGCTTATTTACCATTTTGTTTCTAATTAAAAGTTCACAGTAACAATCTGGAAGTTCATAAGTAAAGAAATTTAACCTGAAATATGTAGCTTTAGTTTTATATCCTACACTCTAGAAAAAAAGTCAATTAATATAAGGTTTATTATAAAAAAACTGCAGCCCTCTTACCCTGCCTGCCCTTCTCTCTCATTGTCCTTGCTTCAAGATAGTTCCTTTTAACTCCTGGCTGATTGTTTGTGTTACCTCCATGTCTCAATTTAAACATACTTTCATGACACAGCAGAGTGGCGCAGCGGAAGCGTGCTGGGCCCATAAACATACTTTCATGGCTATTCCTTGGTTCAGTTTTAGACATTATCTTCTGAATTCTCTCTTTTCCTCCTGCCCACTATGCGTGGATTTCCCATCACCCACCTCCCTGATATTGTAAGTCTGGTTGGATGATCCTCAGTGTCAAATTATGATGTGGGTATTCAAGTCACAGCTGAGCCATGTAGTAGACTAGATTACTGCAGAGGTAATCCTCTTGTACTTTTATTTGCTTAGTTTTCTATTGTCACTAATTTAACCCCAATCTTATCTAAACACCTGACATCACCTATTTTATGAATTATTTTTGACCCACCCCAGTCTGGACTAGTTTCTCCCTGTGCCTAATGTGTTGCTGCCATCCTGGGCTCTTCTCACACATTTCCCCTCTTGTCTCCTGTTTTCTGTGTAACCTCTTGGCTTATCACCTTATTCTGGGGGAGTACCTGCTATAGAAGGGTGCATGGGAAGTAGTGTTTTGAGAGACTGCATGTCTGGAAATGTTCTCTCACACTTGATTTGATCAGGTATGAAATTCTAGGTTGGAATTAGTTTTCCTTCAGAATTTTGAAGGCATTGTTGATTTGCCATCTAGCATCTAGCATTGCTATAGAAAAGTCTGAGCCATCCTTTGTATGTGACTTTTTCCCCCTTCTATCACCAGCATCTTGAAATTTCACGATGAGGTACGTGCCCTGACAAAGGTCTGTTTCCATGCATTATGCCAGCCCCTTGAATGCTTTCAGAATAGACTCATCTTTCATTTATGGGAAACTTTCTTGAATTATTTGTTAATGACTTCCTTCTTTTGGTTGTCTGGGTTTTTCTTCCTGGAATTCCTGTTATTCAGATGTTGGACCTGGACTTACCTTTATTTTTCTTATGTTTTATTCCCCTTCATCATTATTTTCTTGTCTTTTGATATCCTTTATTGGAGAGTACCCCAAGTTGAATCTCCGAAAGTTCTCTCTTTTTTTTTTTAGTAGTACTTTGTTCCACGATAGCAATATCTTCTTATCTCTGGAGACATTAATATGCTTTGTTGAAGCTTTCATCTTTCTGCTTGTGTTTTCTGCCTTTTTGTTTTTCATTTAGTCTCTAGCATGTTACAGACTTTCTTTAGCTGCCTGGCAATCATCGGTAGTCTACTTATATTTAAGAGTGGGTTATTAAAAAGAATATGTGTTTGTAAGGTGATCTGATTGAACTTTTGAGGGGGAATCCCCAATATCTTTTCTTTTAGGACTTTCCTCTTGGGCTAGACAGATTCCCTGGGGAAAACTTCCAGTCTCATATCAGGAATGTTTACCTTGAGCTGCTGGCTGTCTGAGAGCTCAGTGAGGGAAGATGGCTGGGGAGATTCAGCATTCCAATATGTCCACATTCGGTTCATCTTCCAGGTGTCTGGGAAGGCCGCCTACTCCAAAACCTTCTAACCTCCTCTAGAGAATAAGCTTCCAGCTCTTTACCAAGGTTGGAGGTGCAGTCTAAAGATCATGTGGAAATCTGAATGTTTAAGCATGTTTTATCCTTAAAAAACAAGTATTTTCTTTGAAAATATATTACTTTATTATTATTTTTTTAAAGATGACCGGTAAGGCGATCTTAACCCTTGACTTGGTGTTGTCAGCACCACGCTCACCCAGTGAGCTAACCGGCCATCCCTATATGGGATCCGAACATGTGGCCTTGGTGTTATCAGCACCACACTCTCCCGAGTGAGCCACGGGCCAGCCCAAAATATATTACTTTAAATTGAAAATAACTTGGTGAGATTAAAGAAGACAGAATGAAAGATGATATCATAGAGAGATACTTGACCAAGATTTAACATGGACTATGGTTCTGACTGCCACCACTGTCACTTTTCTCCAGGCCTCTGGTTTGTTACCTATACAAGGGAGGGTTTAGACTCACTTGATTCACTGGGTATTCCATGACCTTAAAAAGTAAAAAATAAAAATAAAGCATACAGGATTTTTTTCTTGCTACTGGCCAGGACAGCTAATTACTTGGATTTGCCATTGTGCTAAAAATAAATAAATAAATAAAAATAAAAACCAGACGAAATATATCAAACAATGGTTTTCAAGACACTGAACACCACACATGAAGGACAGTAATCCCTGAGAAATAGGAAATAAAGTTAGTTGTACAATTGCTCCAGCTTACGCCTTATGAGAGTTTCCACACTGTGGCACAGCCTGAAGTGGACCTGGCCAGTATGTCTGGATTGAGGAATTGGAGCTAAGAGTTCAGAAAGGCCAAGGCAGCTAGAGTTCATAGGACAGAATGCCAGAGAAGAAAGCTACACGGAGAACCCAGGAGATGTGCAGAAGGTCCCTCTTAAATAATCAGCGGAATATTGATCAGCACATGAATGTGAGGAAACTAATTGAGGCTGGGGAAAGAAATTAAAAAAAAAAAATTAGATCAGTGCTTGGCATCTCACAGGGCTGGGAATAGTGCTTGTTTCTCCCAGTCAAAAACTCAACTCACAGGATATTGGGTAGAGTCTTGTTTTAAAATGTACCCAGGATTTTCTTTTAATCAGATATGGTAAGGCAACAGACATGGAGACAACTGCCTTGAAAGAAGAGTTTATTACTTACAGTTCCCAAGATAAGGGGACATACCACATCACACAGGGCCATACAGGGAAATACCAGGGTGAATCAAGAGTCAGAAGGAGCAAGGGGAGAGAGAGCATGGCCCAGAGCCTTTACTATGGTTTCTACAGCAAGGAAGAAGTGAGGCAGGGTAGGCAAATTTGAGCAAATTTAGGATTGGATAATTTGAATAATTTCAGCCAGCTCTTGGTTTTAGTAGTGATATCTAGTTGTCAAGTACCTGGCCCTGGGCGATTCAGGGCCAGGGAAATATTGGCTTAGTGTGTGAGAGTTAGATAAAGGAGGTGGTTAGGGGTATGGACTTTGGATTGGTTGGTTTGTACAAGGGCACTGCAAAAAAAATTCATGGAAAAACAGAATTAAAAGATAACATAATCTTCCAATGAACTTTTGAAGTACCTCATTTTTGAAAGGCATGTTGCCAGGCAAGTTGTTTACTTTCTGCAGGAATTAGCTAACCCCGGGAGGGGCAGACACTAGGATTAGCTAGGCCCCAAGATGTCAAAGCATCATAAAATACAGAAAACAAAAAGCATGATTAATACAAGTATCCAGGAAGGTCTTGCCTCATAAACAAGAAATTAGCCCTGGACTGAGCACTGGTGTGGACCAGCCTAACAAGTCATAAAAGCAAGACTTGAAAATATCAAACTGTTTTTCCAGGCCAATTAAATGTATCCCAGAACAAGACTCAAAAAGATGATAGAAATGCAAAAATATCCAATGCCCTACAAGGTAAAATTCATAATATTTGCCATCCAATTAGAAATTACTAGGTGTGCAAAGAGAAAGGAAGCACAACCGATAATGAGAATAATCAATCAAAAGAGATCAAAACTGACACATGCTAAAATTATCAGAGAAGGACATTAAAATAGTTATTATAACTGTATACCATATATTCAAAAAGTTGAGTAGAAGTTTTAAAAGAAGGAGAGGGATGGGGGAAGGAGGAGAGAAAAGAGAAGGAGGAGAAACCGAAATTGAACTTCTGTAGCTGAATGGGATTAACAGCAGATTAGATAGTGAATGAACTTGAAGGCATAGCTATAGACAATAGAAACAATCTAAAATGAAACACACAGTTGGTTAGAGCATGGTGCTCATAACACCAAGGTCCAGGGTTCGATCCCTGTGCCAGCCAGCCACAAAACAAAACAAAACAAAACAAACCTCAAAAAGAAACAGTGAACTGTGCAACAACTTCAAATGGCTTAATATATGGCTAGTTGGAATTCCCAAAAGAGAGGTGGCAAGTGGACAGAAAAACTGTTTGAAGAAATAATGGCCAAGAACTTTCCCAAGTTGATGAAAACTATAAATCCATAGACCCAACAAGTTAGGTGAACTCCAAACGCAAGAAACACGAAAAAAATGTCACCAAGGCATATCATAACTCAGAACTAGTGGTGAAGAGGAGAATCTTAGAAAGCAACCAGAGAAAAATAAGTGGCAAAATCAGAGGAACAAAGATAGGGATGGCAGATTTCTCATTGGGAACATGCAAGCAAGAAGACAGTAGAGAAACATTTTTATTTTTATTTTTATTTTTATTTTTTTGGTCTTTTTTGTGACCGGTGGCACCGCGCTCAGCCAGTGAGCGCACCGGCCATCCCCATATAGGATCCGAACCCACCGGGAGCGCTGCTGCACTCCTAGCGCCGCACTCTCTCAAGTGCGCCACAGGGTTGGCCCAAAGAAACATTTTTTTTTTTTTTTTTCAAAGAAACATTTTTAAAGCACTGAAAGAAAAAATGATCAGTCTGGAGTTCAATACCTGGAAACAATGTCTTTCAGAAATTATGGCAAAATAAAGGTGTTTTCAGACATACAAAGGCTGAAAAAATGTATTACCAGGAGACCTGCTGTACAAAAAATATTAAAGGACATCCTTCAGGCAGAAGAAAAAATTATACCAGGTAAAAATCTGGATCTACACAAAGGAATGAAGATCATATTATGAGGTTTATAGCATATGAAAAAGTAAAATGGAGGGCCGGCCCGTGGCTCACTCGGTAGAGTGCGGTGCTGATAGCGCCAAGGCCCCGGGTTCGGATCCCATATACGGATGGCCGGTTCGCTCACTGGCTGAGCGTGGTGCTGACAACACCAAGTCAAGGGTTAAGATCCCCTTACCGGTCATCTTTTAAAAAAAAAAAAAAAAAAAAAAAAAAAAAAGTAAAATGGATGGCAATATTAGCATAAAGACCAGAAGAAAAAGGAATGTATACTACTGTAAGGTTCCTTTTTTTTTTTTCAAGCTACAGAATTTTATTCTTAAATGAAAATACATCTTAGATACTGTTTTCAAATTAATATTTGAGTATATTTTGCCATTACAGAATGAAAACGGAGAACACTTAGATGTTTAGGCATAGCTATGGCGAAAACAGGTCCTTCCAGCCTTTTGATTATATCTGAGTTATCAAATAACTATATTGATGTTTTTAACCTGTAGTGTATAATTTTTTAACATATTTCCACTTAAAAACTCTGAGACACTTGGATGAACTTAGAGAAAATTATGTTAAGTGAAATAAGCCAGGCACAGAAAGAGAAATACAGCATGTCCCCACTCACAGCGGGAGCTAAAAAATAAACAAATTAAAGAAAGAAAGAAACAACAATTGCAATGATACGTTGAACTTGCAAAAGTAGAGAACAGAAATGAAATTACCAGAAATTGGAAAGGGGCAGGAGGTGAGGGGTTAAGGGAAGAACTGGTAAAGGGCCACGAAACATGATTACATTGTATAATGTTGAATATACTAATTATCCTGATTTGAGCATCACATATTGCACACAGGTACTGAAATTCAACTCTGTACCCCATAGATATGTTCAATTGACTATGTTTCAATTAAAAAATAACAACAACTCTGAAACAGCTAATATTTTAAATAAATCCCTGCTGTTTGGGAATAGTGTTTGAAAGACTGATGCTGTAAACATATTTGCTAATTTATACCGTATTAAGATTATAAATGATATAGCTATTTAAAATATCTTATGTTAATTAATCGATATTTGAAAATAAGTATATTTAAAAGTGCACTGAATATAGTTTCCAGTCAAATGTTACTTTCTTACTGTGAACGTATTTAAAAATCATCGGTACAGTTAAATAATACTCAAACCGTAAGTCCAGCAAATCTGACTTCTCCTCTCCCCCATTTTGGTTTGCATGTCCACTTATGACCATCTTTTCTTTGCAGATTTTCCACTTAGTCTATCAAAAATCAGTGCTATAAAAGTTCCCTAAAAAGCTCAGCAGTTTTTTGGAGTCTCTGAATGATTACAGCATTCTGTAAATCTGCTTCTTCCAATGTTAGTGTTTCATCTAGCAACTTGAGGAAAGGAAGAGCTGTTGCCAGGAAAAAGGGAGGACTTTGTTGAGATCCTTGGTATTTTTTGATGAAGTCTTCGATGTGGCTTACCCTGTAAGAAATGTTAAATTTCTGGAAAATCCTTTTCCCATTGGCTAACCAGATCTGTAGGTTAGTGATAGGTTCCAAGTTGCTTAGTGGAACAGCCGACAAATTACTTTTATTTTCAACTTCAATACTCTGCTTTAGAAACAATTTTTGGTGTGGCACTTCCCAGTCTGTGCCACTGTCCTGAGAAGGGCTGGAACACAGGCTTTGTAGACATACATACTTCATTTTTCTTATCTTCAACTTTAACATCCATCTCCTCATTATCAAAAATATTTGTGTATTTCTGGAGGTAATTCCCCCTTTTTGATGGAGTTCAGAAGCTGCTGACTTGTACCATTGGAGTAACTTCTGAAAACATCATTGAATGTGAAAGCATTTTTCCATAATTTTGTACTTGTATCTGTTTCTTCTGTTCAGTGTGTGTCAGTAGGGGACATACATTTGGCATCAACCTTCTGAGCTTCTTCAAAAAGGCTATCACCAAATATTCACAATTTGTTTATTATCACCAAGAGGTTGATTGTCAGATCCTGTTTCACAAATGCTCTGGTGCAGCCTTGCGGCCTCATCCTCAATGATGAGCCACTGCTGCTTGTTGGGAGCCCCTCAGGCCAGGAGCACCGTCGCCCCAGGCCCTCTTAAGCTCCACAGCCAGAATCTGACCTACCTCCCTGGGTCTTTGTTAGGCACTGAGCACGCACAGTGGCCAGCTGCATAAGCCTGGAGGAGCGTGTGCTGGTAGACAGGTTCTTACATGATACCTGAAGTGGTATAAAATCACTTGAAAGTAAACTGTGGTTAAGTTAAAGATAATCTACCACCCAAAACAACTACTAAAATAATGAAGCAGAAGGTTAAGCCAGTGCTCAAATGGAAATCAACTGATGAATGGATAAACAAAATATGGTATATCCATACAATGGAATATTATTTAGCCACAAAAAGGAATGAATTACTGATACTATAGCATGGATGAGCTTTGAAAATGTTACACTAAATGAAATAAGCCAAACACAAAAAGCCACATACTGTATGATTCCATTTAAATGAAATATCTAGAATAGGCAAATTCATAAAGACAGAAAGCAGATTAGTGGATGCCAGGGACTGGAGGGGTGGAATGCCTGTTTGATGGGTGTGGAGGTTTTTTGTTCTGTAATTAGACAGTGATGGTGGTTGCTGAACATTGTGAATGTACTAAAAGCCACTGAATTATATACATTTTTTTTTTTTTGGCAGCTGGCTGGTACAGATATCTGAACCTATGGCCCTGGCATTACAAGGTTGTGCTTTAACCAACTAAGTTAACTGACCAGCCCTGAATTGTGTACACTTCAAAATGATTAAAATGCTAAGCTTTATGTTATGTGATTTTTTTTGCCTCAATCAAAAATGAAGAGTTAACAAAGGAGACAGGATAGATTCATAAATAAACAATTATTCCAAAGGAAAACAGAAAAAGAGGGAAAGGAGAACAAAGAACAGATGGGACAAATAGAAAACAAACAGCAATATGATAGGCTCAAGCCTAACAATATCACCAATCAAATTAAATGTAAATTGTATAAATACTCCAATTAAAAGGCAGGAATTGTCAGGATGAAGGTTAAAAAAAAAAAAAGGCAAGACCCTAAGAAACTTATAAGAAACACACTTTAAATATAAAGACATAAATAGGTTAAAAGTAAAAAGATGGAAGAAAGCTGGGGTAGCTGTATTATTATCAAACAAGTAGATTTCAGAACAAGGAATATTACCAGGGATAAGGAAAGTAATTTTATAATGGTGTTAGGGTTGGTTAATCAAGAGGCCATAACAATCAAACATTCATGCATCTAATCATAAAGCTTCAAAATATATGAGGCAAAAAATGGATAGAACTACAATAAGAAATAGGCAAAACGACAGTTATAGAAAGAGATTTCAGTACCCCGAAAATCAGCAAGGATATAGTAGACTTCAACACTATCAGTCAACTTGACTTTGATTGACAACTAGAGGACCAGCCAACAATAGCAGAATACACATTCTTCTCAAGTCACACAAAACATTTACCAAGATAGACCATATTCTGAGCCATAAAACAAGTCTCAATAAATTCAAAATGCATCAAGCCATACTACATTCTCAGGCCATAGTGAAATTAAATGAGAAGTCATAAACAGGAAAATCCTTAGAAAATCTCTAAATATTTAGAAACAAAAATAACATTTCTAAATAACCTATGGATCAAAGAAAAAAATTTTTTTAAATTAGAAAGTATTTTGAACCAAGTGAAAATGAAAACATGTATCAGAACTTGTGGCATTCCACTGTGGTGGTAGTTAGGGGAGTAATTTGTAACACTAAACACCTGTATTAGAAAAAAAGGTCTCAGATCAGTTATGTCAGCTATATTAACATCAGACAAGGAGATGTCATTTAAGAATCTAGAAAACAAGAGCCAATGAAAACTGAACTAGAAGAAAGAAAATAAGGATCAAAGGAAATATCAATGAAATAGAAAACATAAAATAATAGAGAAAAATCAGTGAAACTGGAAGATGATTCTTTAACAATATCAATAAAATTGATCAGCCTCTAGCCAGACTCAAGGAGGAAAGAAGAAGAAGAGGAAGAAGAAGAAGATGACGACAATGACACAATTACCAATCTCAGGAATGACAGAGATGACATCACTGGATTCTACGGATATTAAAAAGAATAGTAAGGGAATATTATGAGCAACTTTATGCCAACAAATTCAACTGAGATGAAATTGACAAATTTCTTGAAAGACCCCAAATACCAAAACTTATGGAAGAATAAAAAAATAACCTAAACAATCATATACCTGTGAAAGAAATTGATATTGTAGTTGTAAACCTTCCCACAAAAACAAAACAAATGAACAAACAAAAATTTCAGGCCCCCATGCCTTCATTGGGGAATTCTTCCAAATATTTAAAATACACATATATCAGTTCTACACAAACTCAAAAAAAAAAATGAAGAGTAGAGAATATTTCTCAACTCATTCTATGAGACCAGCATTACCCTGATACCAAAACGAGGCAAAGATATTACAAGAAAAGAAATACACAGACCAATATCCCTCATGAACACAGGTACAAAATCTAAACAAAAGTTTAGCAACTTGAACTTAACAATATATTAAAAAGTAACCAAGTGGGGTTTACCCTAGGAATGCAGGTTGGTATAATATTCAATATTCAATAATAAACCAATGTAATTCACCATATTAACAAAATAGAAAGAACCATGTGATTGGTTCAATAGATGCAGAAAAAGCATTTGACAAAATCCAACATCCATCCCTGATTTTAAAAAAAAAACCTTTTAGCAAATTAGGAATAGATGGGTACACCCTCAACCTGATAAAGTGCATCTAGGAAAACCCACAGCTAATAGCATATTTACTCATGTAATACTGAATGCTTTCTCCCAAAGATCAGGAACAGGAAAGAGATATCCACTCTCACTACTTCCATTCGGTGTTGTACTAGAGGTTCTGGCCGATGCAATCAAGCAAGAAAAAGAAATAAAGGATATCCAGATTGGAAATGAAAAGTAAAACTGTCTTTATTTTCATATGACATGATCATCGATGAAAATGAAAATCTGGTGAGATCTACAAAAAAGCTACTAGAACATTTAATAAGTGGTCTTAGTAAGGTTGCAGGATATAACCTGATAAATATATAAAAGATACAAATATGCAAAAATCAATTGTTGAGGGGATGGTTGTAGATATCTGTGAATATACTAAAGTCCTTTGCATACTTCAAATAGGTGAATTGCATGGTACGTGAATTATATCTCAGTAAAGCTGTTAAAGATAGATTGTATTTCTACATGCTAGCAACAAACAATTTGAGATTTAAATTTAAAATACTATTTGCAATAGCATCAAAAATATGAAAACATAGGGATAAATCTGATAAAAGATGTAAGGAGATCTAAACACTGAAAATTATAAAATATTGCTGAGAGAAAGTAAAGAAAACCCAACTAAGTGGGGAGATATGCCTCATTCTTGGGTCACAAGACTCAATATTACTGAGATTTCAATTCTCCCAAAGTGGATCCCAAACTCCCAGCAGTCTTTTTGTAGAACCTGGCAAGCTGATTCTAAAATTTATATGGTAATGCAGGGTACCTAGGATAGCCAAAACAACTCATAAAAAGAGCAGAAAAATTAGAGGGCTAACACTCCCTGATTTCGAGAATTATTATAAAGCTCTGGTAACCAAACAGCATCAAGACAGACAAATAGATCAAAGGGACAGAGTAGAGAATCTGAAAAAAAACCCCATACACATATGTAAACTAAGGTTTTTCAAAGGTGCAAAGGCAAGATAGTGGAAAAAGAACAGACTTTTCAACAAATGGTGCTGGAATAATTGGATATTCATGTGAAAAAACCAAAACAAAACAAAAACCCAAACCTTGGATCTATAACTTACACCATAGTAAAAAAAAAAAAAAATTAACTCAGGGCCAACCCCGTGGCTCACTCGGGAGAGTGCTGCACTGGGAGCGCAGCGGCGCTCCGGCCACGGGTTTGGATCCTATATAGGGATGGCCGGTGCGCTCACTGGCTGAGCGCGGTGCGAGCAACCCCGAGCCAAGGGTTGCGATCCCCTTACCGGTCACAAAAAAAAAAAAAAAAAAATTAACTCATAATGGATCATAATCTTAATGAAAACCTAAAACTATAAAACTTCTAGAAGAAACATAGGAGAAAATCTTTGGGCCTTGGATTAGGCAAATCTTTGGGGCTTAACTCAAGGCCCCAAAGACTTAGATATGACACGAAAAGTACCATCCACAAAAGACCAAATTTATATATGGGACTTCACCAAAATTAAAAACGTCTGCTCTCAAAAAACAAAGAGAAGATAACTCACAGACCACAAGAAAATCTTGGCAAAGCAAAGTCTAATAAAGGACGTGTATCTAGAATATAAAAGAACTCTCAAAGCTGAAAATAAGAGAACAAAAAAAAAAAAATTTAAAACATGGGCAAAAAATTTGAACAGATTTGCTGGCCAGTTAGCTCAGTTAGATCATGATGCTGATAATTCCAATGTTCAGGGTTTGATCCCTGTACCATTCGGTACCCCCAAAATAATTTTTTTTAAACAGATTTCACCAAAGAAGATATATGGATGGCAAATAAGCACATGAAAAGATGCTCAACACCCTGAGTCATTAGGGAAATGCAAAATTAAAATCACACTGAGATACTACTACTCACTTATTAGAATGGCTAATGTTGAAAAAACTGGCCATACTACGTTTTGTTAAGATGTGAAGTAACTGTAACTCCTGTACTCTGCGGGTGAGGATGAAAAACTACTTTTGAGGATGATAACCATTTTGGAAATAGTTTGACAGTTTCTTGGAGGGGACAGAACCCAGAACATCACTGTTCCCTTCCTCACCTCTCTGCAGATGAGGAAATGGAGGCCCAGGGAGGTCTTGGCTGGTCTTGCTCCAGGGGCAGCCTGGCTGGAGGTCTGTTCCCCACAGCAGGCCCACAGTGGTCCTACCACCTCAAAATGGCCTCTGGAAGGGGCTTGCTCAGTTTAGGTGAAAACTGAGTTGGACCAGCCCAAGAGTTAGCCCCAGGATGGCTGTAGGAGAGATGGCATCATGCATGGTTAACATCACACCCTGGCTCCTCCAGATGCTAGCTCTTTGACCTTGAACAAATCTCTTACCTGCTTCCTGCCTGCCTCAGTTGACTTGCCTAGAAAACAGAGGTGGGAATAGCACCTACCTCCTTCAAGTATGAATAGAATTAATGGAGTGTGAGGTCATCAGAAAAGTACTTGGCCCAGACAAAGGCTACAGAAGTTCTCATTAAATTAACAAATGGCTTCAGCTCTGCTTAGTCCTGAAGGCCTGGGCTCCTGCCATTGCCACCCAGAGAGCTCTGAGTGGAGGCCCTGCTGACACTGAAGAGCGCCTGCCCTGTGCCCCTTTCCACGAAGCAGATGCTTTCCAAACCTTCTATCATCCTCACTCCAGCAGGACATGGGAGGCTTGGTGTACCTAGTTCCCAAGATGAGGGAACAGACTCTGAAAGGACCAGACTGCCAGCAAATCACAGGGCCGGGATCGAGGCCAGGCCTATCTGCCTCCAGGACTGGGCCTGGGTGAGGAGCAGCCTTAGCAAGGCCCACCTGCTTCCTCCTCTGTCTGGAGCTGTCCTGCTGGTGTTCTTGCCGACCCACCCCAGGCTGCGTGAGGCACAAGGCCACGCTTCCTGGAGCTCAGTGTCCCTGCCTGTAGAGCGGCCTTGCTGGTGGTCATGAGGCTGGGATGTGAGAGCCCGTGAAGGGTTGTGGTCATCTATATGGCAACGAGGCCAACCTTCCCCACTTCTCGAGCTGTTTCATGCTCCAGCTCTGCTGTTGTGCTGTGTGCCTTTGTCCAAGAGGCGGAGATACTGAGATCATCTGCTGCCGCCTGGATTCTCCCAGAGCTCGCCCGAGACATCGGGTCTCACACATCATCCTGGTAGGAATCTCCTTGAGCAGTGACACTCGAGGGCTTGTGAACTGGCTTCAGGCCAGTGGTGGGCAGGGAGCAGGGAGGGCAGGAGGGACGCAGAGAGCTTGGCATTTCTCCAAGAAGGAAATACAGGGAGAGCTCAGCTGCCAGTGTATGTGACAGGTTTATCAGCCTGCCGGGCTCAATGCCATTTTCCCATCCTTCTCCCCTCCGCTGGCCCCTTCCACCCTCCACCCTGTTTTCCCTTGCTCCGGGGAGCTGGAACTCTCTGTTCTGGTGTGGGGACACAGAGAAATGCTTCCGTGGCTTCTGAGCCACTGGGCAGGCCCAGGTCTTTAAAACATGGAGGGCTGGGAGAGGGCCAGGACCCCAGGACGGAGCATGGAGAGCTGGAAGGGACTGTGGACAGCAAGCCCTAATTAACAGAGGGGAGAAAGGAGAGACCCAAGGCTGAGGGAGGGAAAGGGCCTGGCCAGATCCACTGCAAGTCAGGAGCAGAGCTGGACTGGCCCGTGTGCTCTTACCACAACCTCCAGATAAGGAGTCTGCCTAGAGCAGCGGGATCAGTGGGGCCTGAGGGGAGATCCTTTCCCTCACCACCTCCTTGCAGTCCTGGGACCCAACACCATCCCGTCCTCAGCCTTCTTGGCCTCCTATTACGCATCTGGCCAGCTTGGGGATGTGCTGGAATTGGTGTTCCACGGGGGTTGGATGTGCCACTCACAGGTCCCTGTGGGCCAGGGTAAGTAGGCCCAGGGGGACCCCTGCCTTCTGCTGGGGTCTTCTCTCTGCTGCAGGGTCTCTTATTAATCAGAAGGATCCCACAGGTCTGCATGAGTGCCTTAGGCCACTGTCTTCCCCACTCTGGACCTCTCTAAATTCCTTTCTTGCCTGCCTGCATGTCTCCTAGTTGGGCTGAACTCCAATTCCCCACATAGGGCTATGAGGGTGACCGTGGCCTTAGGCTTCTGGTGGGCAGCCCACTCCACTCTTGCTTGGGGAGGAAAGGAGACAATCCTCTCTACTGGGGGCAGCCCCAGGACTGCTCCTCCCCCAAGGCCCCCACTGCTGGCTATGCCCACCTCCACCCCTACATGCTCTCCCCCGGGGCGTGAAGGGAACACATGAGCTCTTTGTCTGTGGCCTGAGGCATCTCTTAACCCCACAGAGTTGCTCACTTGCCAAGCACAGGAGGCCAGGGGCTGCAAGCTAGGGGTGGTGAGCAGCGCTGTGCCCTGTGGGAGATGAGTACCCAGTCCTCCCACCTGAGTCGGCTGTGCCCTTGCCTCTAGTCAGTGCAGCCTTGTCTCCAGCCTAAGGGGCCCTGGTGGGGATGTTGGCAGCCTGGGCTCAGGTATGAGCTTGCTGTGGGGCTTTCAACCTGCTCCTCTCTGGCTTCTCTTAAGGAGCCCAAGCCCTGGCCAGATGTGAGGGCCTGGTCCCTGGGGGCCTCCTCTAACTACCCAGCCCAAATGGATGGACCCATGAACCCCATACCTTAGTCCCCATGGGGCCCTGCCCAGACAGCACCTGGGAGAAGGTCAGAATGACCTCAGTCCCTCCCTTTTGGATAGACAGGGGCCACCCCTTCTCCCCACCCCAGTTGCCTGGCTGGGCTCAGCAACCCTGAGGTCCATGAAGCGAAAAGGCTAAGGCTGGTGGTGGGAGGGCGGGGGGGGACATCACCCTTTATTGTGGGGTCCGTACTGTGGGTTACAGGCCCCTCCTGCTGAGGGAAGGCTGAGACTCCAGCCTGGGCTGACCATCTGGCCTCTTATGAACCCATTCTCCTTCTGTCCTCTTAATCCCAGGCTGAGCATTTGCACTGGATCTCTAGGGGCTTGTGGGACCTCTGGGGCCTCTGTCACTTGCTGTCACCGAGTGCTAGAGAGCATTGTCAGTCAGTAGCAGTGAGCCAGGTGGGTGGTGGGTCACCTGGCGCAGCAGGCCTGGGGCTCGGGCCCTGGCCCAGCAGCTGCAGAGCCCCAGGTGGAGGCAGCAGCGGTGGCCCCAACCGTGCTGCCCCCAGACTCGAGGTCCAGGCCCTCGTAGATGGTGGGGAGTGAAGTGCGCTGGCTGAGCCGCCGGCGCAGACCAACCAGCAGGGGCTGGGGCAGGGAGGCCACATCCACATTGTTGCCCAGGTCCACCCAGGCCAGCGCAGGGAACTTGGTGGTGTCCTTGACGGCCTCGGTGAGCTCGCGGGCAGCGGCCCGAGTCAGCCGGTTACCGTTGAGCAGGAGCTGGGTGAGGTGGGGCAGCAGCCACAGGCTGGGCAGCAGCAAGTGCAGCAGCTCGTCACTCAACCCCGTGAAGCTCAGGTCCAGCACCGCCAGACCAGCCCCATGGCTGCCCAGGTAGTGTGTTATGTGCTGCACGTCCCGCGCTGACAGCGGGATGCCGGAGAGGTCCACGGTCTCCCCTGCTAGCAGAGTCTTCTGCAGGCTGCTCTTGAGGCTAGGGGAAGGTTGGAGACAGGGACGGACTGAGCAAGGGCCCAGGGCCAGGCAGGCCCCCACCAACCATAATGACCCGCTGGGGGCAGCCCAGGCCCTACAGTATGGCAAAGCCAAACTGCCACTTTCTAAGTGGGTAGCCATGGGCAATGTTTGGAACTTCTCTGAGCCTCAGTTTCCCCTTTGGTAAAAAGGGGACTTGGTTGTTGTGAGGACTAAATACACACACATTAAGCCTCCATGAATTATTATTATTATAAAAACCTACTGTGTGCCTAGCATCACCACACCTGTTATACCTGTTATCTCACTATTTTTACGCCAAACCAGTGGGGTAGGAATGATGATCCCATTCTACAGAGGAGCAAACTGCTGCTCAGAGAGGTAAAGTAACTCTTCTATGCGCACACACCACTCAGCGGGAACCATGTCTCCACACTGAGATGCTCTGACTCCTGACCCCACACGTTTTTTCCTGTGCCCCTCCTGAGATTGATTCTTTTAGTGTAAGGAAAAACTTTCCTATGAAGCAACAGGGTGTCGGTCTGGTCCCCTCAGCCTTGGGGGCTAGAGAGGAGACAGGCCCAGGGTAGCAAGGTGAGAGGAGAGGTGTTGTGGGGTGTGGCATGGGGACCTGCCCTGTGTCCTAAGCTGGAAGAGAAGTTTAGAGACTGAGGAGGGTCACCCACCACCCCTGCACACCCCTTTAGGTCTCTCTCTTGTTATCTGAACACAGCCCACTAGGCAGATAGGCCTGGCAGGGGGTCCAAGAGCAGTGAGCACATCTCCAGGGCCCCACCCACCATGGCAGGGAACAACCCTGTGGGTTCCAGGGTCAGCGTGGGACATCAGGCCCAAGGTAGGACGGGGGCAGAGGACAGACAAGGGAGACATGCTAGGGTCAGCTCCTGGTTATGGTTCTGGACCCTGGGTGTGAATGCCTGAGGCCAGCTTTGGGCTGAGTCTGTGCCATGAGGCTGTGAAGGAGTGTCTGAGAAGAGCCCCGCAGCAGAGTGAGCTATCGGGTGGCCATGGAGGACTTGACTTTGGGCAGCCTGGTGTTGGTGAAGAATTCCCAAAGGGCTGCAGGAAAATCAGGGTGGTGGACTTGGCAAGCCATTTTGCTTCTCCTAGCCTCAGTTTCCTTCCCTGTGACATGGGAATCATGACCCAGAATCTGCCTCTCACAACCTGTTGTGAAGATTCAGCTGACACCTTCTGAGGTCCCTCGGGTCCAGGGGCATCCAGGCCCTGTGACAGGCCAGGGATTGAGGGTCCAGCAGATGGCAGGAGGTGGGACTATCTCATGGGAAACGGGAGGCAGGTCATACAAAGAGGGCAGCCCATCTTGGAGAGCATCTGCTCCCACAGGCCAGACTGGCTTCCAGGGCTGGGGCCTTAGTGCAGATGAGGTGACGGACCCCAAGGTGGGATTTCAGGCACCAGCCTCTTGGTGAGAGAAGGTGGTGTCCACTTGGGAAGGGACCTTGCAGGGATGATGAGGACAGGCTGTGGCTGGGCTCTCCTTACCAGCTCTGGGTCTTCCTCCGGGGCAGGCTGGACCCTCGCTGCCGCTTGGAGTGAGGCGTGAGGTGGTAGATGAGCTGCCGGCAGATCTTGTCTGAGGACTTCCAGAGCTCATAGTCCTGTGGGGGCAGCATTGTCAGGGTGAAGCCAAACCCCTCCCTCCCCGCTCTGGGCCTTGGGGAGAGGGGCCTGGGCAACCAAGTGTGTGTGTGCACAGCCATGCATCACAGATCACTGAGCTGCCCACCAGGGCCTCCTCTCCTACCCCCATGCCCCGCCCCCACCCCAGCTTCGGCCTGGCACAGAGCCAGGGGAGGCTGCCCGCTGGGAGCTGGACAGGCTGGTCCGAGGCCTGCAGTGCCCGGCAGTAGGAAGCCCAGACAATGGGTCCTTGTTCCCTGTCCTCAGGCCTCAGGCCAGCATCTTGGGCTATCAGCCGGCTGCCTGTCACCCTCAGCATCCCAAGGGGACTTGCCACAGGGGAAGGCCGGACCAGGCCCCTCGGGGGAGCCTTGCTCCACTGACGCCAATCCCTGGGAATAGGAACAAGCCAGGTCAGCAC
Organism: Cynocephalus volans; assembly: GCF_027409185.1. Lineage (NCBI taxonomy): Eukaryota > Metazoa > Chordata > Mammalia > Dermoptera > Cynocephalidae > Cynocephalus > Cynocephalus volans. The sequence continues at coordinate 207,790,180 of NC_084461.1, forward strand.
GTTCTTCCTCGTCTTGCTCTCCAAGCTAGACCATGCCTGTGGGGCCTGGGTCTGGGCCGACAGGGCTGGGGTGTTCAATGTTTTACAGGACCACCACCTGGCTTTCTCTTGGTCCTAACTGGGCCCTCCTAGAGGCCCAGCTTGGGGCGGAATACAGGGTATTCTTCCCACAAAGCTGGCTCTGAGCACACTGCATACCAGTGGGTCTTTTATCCAGTCTCTCTGTTAACAATGGCCCCAGGAGCACGCAGCACACTCAGTGGCAGCAAGCCCTGGTGGCTACCGTGATGGCTGTAAGCTAGCCTAAGAATCCTCAGTGCCAACTGCATACAGATATGGTAGTTTAAAGCTGGCAGGGCCCATGTGAACCCCTTGCTTCATGCGGGGGACCCACTGTGAGGGGGTTCTGGGGCTGGTGGCTGGCCACAGCTGTGCCAATGCTCATGGCAGGACATCTGCAGCTGTTGTCAAAGCAGGGTTCTGGGCAGTGTAGGGGTGAGGCTGTGGGTGGCAGCCTCCAATTCAGCATGAGGAGGGACGTGTTTGGGCCCAAGCTGCCATTGGAGGGAAGCAATGAGCACCTGTCCCCAGGGTGTCCACACTGGATGGAGACCAGTGGACAGGTGCTCCAGCCTAGGGTGGCTCTCTCTGGCTCAGGAACTCAGAGGCTGGGAGTCCGATTCTGTTAGTGGATTTTCTAGAACAGTCTATGTCCCACAGGGTCTCCATATGACTTCTGCCCAGTAGCGTCTCCCCTTCCTGGGCCCCCAGGCCTGGTGCACAGTTCTGCCACTGGGAAATGGGTCTACCCAACGCATGACTTTCAGGGTCAGGCAATGTACAACTCACATTTGCTGTAGCTGCTGGCCAAGCTAATACATTGAAGCTCATATCAGGTCTCAGAGAGGGACAGTGACCTGCCTAAGGCCACACAGCAAGCTGCATGAGGATCCACACTCCTAGTCCCTAGACTCTCCTGGCTCCTGTCAACCACACTGCCAATCCTGGGGCCTGTGCCTGCTGGCCTCACCTTTTTGGGGCACTGCAGGTCCCGGGCCAGGTTCACGAGAAGGTCATGGGAGATGGGGTCCACCGGGTTAAGGAAGGCAACATTCTTGTAGAGGATGTCAGTGAGGAGGGTCCCCTCAAGGCCCAGGTCCTGCAGGTGGTGAAGAGAATGCTGAGTGAGCCAGGGGTCACACCCTTTGTTTGCCAGTACCCATCACAGCCAGCCAGATGCTGCTCATGCCCATTCCTGTCTCTCCATCTCCCTCGCCGAGGCTTGCTGGACTCTCCCCACAGGTGGCAATGGGCCAGCTGTCCAGAGGCAGGCGGACTCTTCAGACGAGGAGAGGGTCAGTACATTGAGAGGCAGATAAACAGATCCCAGAACTCTTAGGTCAGGTCCCTGGAGATGAAGTGTTGTGCTGTGACACCTTGCCTTCTCTGGGGTTGGGGCTTGTCAGGGGGATTCTTTGGGGGCTCCTGCTCTTCTTATGACCCCCAAATGCCACTGTCCCCCAGCATTTCCTTTGGACCCTTTGATTGTCCACCTATCCTCAAGTTCCCCCCAGCTGTGTCCACCATCTGCTTGCAGACAGGTCCCAACCCTTCCAGGGTGGGTGGACCTCTCTCCCAGCTCAGTACAGGGCACCACATTTCCAGGCACTGGGGCCAGAAGCCTAGGAATCACCCAGCACTCTTCCCTTGCCCTCTCTCCTCTGGCTCACCTAGTTGTCCCCTTCTCCCTCCCCATTGCTCCAGTCAAGGTTCAGGCCTTACCCCCAACAGCCTCCAGGGGCTCCCAGCCTCCCGACACCCCTCCCGTCCATCCCTGGCTGCCAGAGCTGGCTCTATGAAATACACACCTGAGCTTGACCCTTAATCTCTTTGGTGAAGACCAAGTGCTCTAGAAGTGACATCAAAGACTCACGCACCATCTGTAGTCTCAGAACTCCCTGGGCCTGGCAATCGCGCCCTCCCCAGCCCTGGGCCTCCTCTCCTACCACTCTCACAGACCTGCCATCAGGCCCTGTCCCTGGCCTTCCTGCCTTCACTCCTTGGCCTTCTCCTCCTGTCTGCTCCCATAGGCCTGGTGAACACCCTTTCAGAGAGTCCGTTTGGAGGACATACTGACAGCTGACAGGGCAGGCACAGCTGGGGGGCCTCCAGACCATGTGTGGGCCCTCCACAAGCCAGAGAGTGGCATACTGTGTGCATAAGTCCTGGGCACAGGCCAGGTGGGAATGCCCACGGGCCATAGCTGCAGCCGGTGGGAACTTCCCACATTACAGGGCAGGATAAGACCCTCACTGGGACCCTCAACCCTGACTTCTGGGGCACAAGGGGATGACCTAGCTAGTCTCTGAGGGACCTTTTCTCCCTGATGTTTCCTAAAATGCCCATTTGGTGCCTTGGGCTCCAGACGCCATTCCAGACAGAGATCTGGGCCTCTGGGCAGTCTGGCTGATCTGGTGCTCCACTGCTGTTTGCATTTTCAACATGGTTCAAACCACAGATGCCAGCTAGGAAGGATCCAGAAGAAGGAAGAGGTGGCTGGTGAGCCTGGGCCGACCCAGACAGGGCCCCATACCACAGCCTGCTAGCCTGCCTTCTGCTGGTCTGGACAGCTCCTCTTAAAGGGCCAGCTCCACCTTTCCAGCCTGCTGAGCCTAGAGAAAGGAAACTGGGGGCAGGAGGAGTAGGGCTGGGAGGCTGGGCTCTGACACTAGCCCTGATTTGCCCCCAACTTTCTCTGTGGGCCCTGGCCTCACCGCTTCTCTCCATGCCTCAGCTTCCTCAACTCTAACCACCCACCTTCTGCAGGCCAAACACCTGCATGGCCGATTTCAGCTCACAGGATGGGGCAGGTAGTGGTGGTAGCTGCTGCAGGGGTGGGGACGGGGGTAGATAGAAAAATGGCTTGGCCAGTGTTGATGCTGGGACCAGCACCCATGTCTCCTAGGGCAACTCAGAGCTCGGGATCTGAGACTAGGGTACCTGGTGTGTGTTGGACCAAAGCCACCCACCCTGATGTGTCATTATGATGTACAAATGTGTACTCAACGGGCATGAGCTGCCTGTTAGAGGACGAGATGCGCACCGTCACTCTGTCTGGGCTGCTGTGGTGTCCTGTGGTGAGAGAGCACCTGCAGGCCAGCTGGGCGGCGGCCTCCCAGGGTCCTCTCCAGGGTCCAGTGTCTCCCCCACATCCTGGAGGGGGGGAACTGCCCTCTTCCCACTGTCCCTCCATACAAGATGATTTGCCCCCCACTTGCCACTTCTCCTAGACCCCTTCCTTTCTTGCCAAGGCCCGAATCTGGGTTCTCAGCTCCAGGCTGGGGGTACCCTCAACACACACAACGACCTCAAACCCCAGAGACCCGGACACTCACCGGCCCTGCTCCTCCACCCGCGGTCTGTCCGCCTCACCCGGCCCTCGCTCTAGCCGGCTGCCCTCTCGCCAGACAAGACCCCCATCCCCCGCCGCCCGCGCGCCCCAGGCCAGCTCCATGTCACCGCCGGCCACTTCCAGGCCCGCCGCCCGCAGCCCCGGCCCCTCCCAGGCCCCGAGGCCCTCCCCGGCCCGCCAGCCCCGGGCCGCGCGCTCCTCCTCTCGCCTGGCGCAGGAGGCACAGCAGCTGCCGGGCGCGCTCGGGCCGCCGCTGGCGGAGCGTGGCCTGGATCTCGCGGAGCCAGCGCACCCGGCGCTCGTAGGGCGCGGGCCCGCCGCCCGCCGCCGCCCCTGCCTCCGAGCCCGCCTCGGGCCCGGCCCGCCGGCCCAGCCGCGCCCCCATGGCCGCCCCGCGCGGCGGGCGCCGAGCCTTCGGGAGGCCGGGCCGTCTGGCCCCGCCCCGGCCCGCCCCGCGCCCGGCCGGGATGCGCCGGGTGGGGAGCGCCGGGTCGGGAGCGCCGGGTCGAAGGCTGAGCGCCGGCCCCGGGCCGCGCCGGAGCGGGGGCCAGGGGGGTGCTCCTCGGTTTGGCGGGGGTCTCGCTGGAAGAGGCCGCGCCCGCGTCGGACCTGGCGCTGGAGCCACCAGGGGAGACGCTGTGCTAGGCCAGGACGATGTGGCGTTTGGCACCTCTTCACCCTGTGGCCCCAGAGCTGACTGGGGAGTAGTCGCTTTGACGGTGCAAAGAGCACTGGACTTGGAGTCAGGGCGGGGTGGGGGTTCCGCTGCCGTTTGCCAGCATTAGGTAGGTAGTGCCAGCACCTGCTTTCGGAAGTCTCCCCCGCAGCGGGCAATTGTAGTACCTGACCTGTGCACCCTGCATCCACACTCCTGCCTTGACGATATTTATTGCCACTCTCTGTTTGGCTAGGCACAGGCCTGGGCAGGTCAGGTGCAGCCATCCTTCTCTGACCCCTCCCTGCCTGGGAGATATATGGCCAGGGAGTGCTGGTTAACTGTTAAGCCCACCTCTGGGCAGGCTTTTGCATCTGCCCCTGGCTTCAATCTTCCTGCCTGACATGGGGAGGAGCAGCGAGCAGTGCCAGGAGTGGGGCCCTGGTTCCTCCAGGGACCAGGTTTGAGCGAGAGACCTGCCTATCTCAAGAGGTGTTGCCCCCTCCCCAGGCTCCCTCAGCAGGAGTCTAGGATCTCTGTTGGATGCCTGCTGCCCCCCACCCCAGCTCAGGGACCCTCACACTCCTGGGTGGGTGGGGGCATTTGGGGCACCAGGCACTAGCCGCCACTTCCACAGGCCCGGAACATGCACGTATCCAGCCTGCAAGGGCAGGGGGGCGTGAGGGGAGACGGTCAGGCTCCTTCCTTTGGGTTAAGCATTGCCTGCTCAGAGATTGGTGGGGGGGTGGAGGAGACAGGATGCTAGACCCTATGATTCCCTGGGGTTGAGCCCCTGAAACAGGGCAAAGGACAGCAGAATATCTTAGTCCCTTGACTACCCACTGACCCCCCAACTTCTGTTGGGCCTGTTCCTAGGCACCTCTTATCCCTGGCATCTGCCAGCTGGACCCAGAGGCCTCCTTTCCCCTCTTCTGCAGCCGGTATTGTCCTGGGGCCACCTTGGCAACACAGGTTTCCTCCCTGGCAAACCTGTATGACTCCCTCCCCTGCCCTTCCCCAGAGCCAAGGCGCTGTTCCTGAACTGACGTGGTGACCGTGGTGACCAGGCCAGAACTTTAAGCAACAGCCCCCGGGACCCCTCAGACCCCCTGCCCAGAGCCGGCAGCCTGGTAAGCCCTCCTCCCCCTCCTCTGCATCCTCAGGGCTGGAGCCAGAGCTGGGATGGCTTCCAAATCCTGACCATATCCTTCCAGAGGCTGAGCCAGGCCTGCACATTGTCCCCTCGAATGTGAGAAGACTGGGGTGGGGGAGGTGAGGGGTGGAAGGGCTAAGTCTGCATATGAAAAAGAGGGCAACCTAGGCAGTGGCATGGGGGAATGCTGAGCTTAGAGTCCTGGGGGAAGCTGAGAACTGTCCCCTAGTCCCACCTCTCACCCCCATCCTCTGTGTCCCTGGCTGAGAGATTCCTGGAGGACATTTTTCCAGGAAAGGAAAGAGGGTGGCGTTGGGGCCCAGAGCCCTGGATGGGCCTCCTTCTGCCTTCTGTGGGGGTGCCTGCGGTGAGTTGGCTCTTGGGGACTACTTCTGGCCTAACCTGATTTGGACAGGAACATCCAGAGACAGAGCTGTCCTCTCAGGAGTGGGGACATTATTCCACTTCACCAGTCTCCATGACTATTTAATTAAAGGCTGCTGGCACCTCTCCTTGGAGTTGCCTTGAGCAACAGAACTGTGTTTGTGGAGACCTTGTGGGGTGGCAGCAAGGGTTGTGATGTTGCTTTCTCAGCTCCCAGGGCTGATGTGGGAGTTCAAGGACTTGACCTGGGTCCTTCAGGCAGTCCTGCCACTTCTGGGGAGCCAGTGAGGTGGGAGGTTGGGGGTCCAGGGAGTCAGGTAGGCAGGACATAGCCAGACCCCAGGCCCTGATAGGGGCATGCTAGGCCCCAAGCGGCACCTGCCAGGAGACATATCAGTGACAGCCACACCTTCACTGTCCCAAGCCCTTGGCCAACCATGTGGTGGCCCAGGTGGAGTGACAGGGAACCAAGGTCTGGGTGACCCAGCGGGGAATGGGGGGTGTGGGGTAGGAGGCTGCAACGAGACCTGTCCCACCTTTGGGTCTCTTCTCCACCCATGCAGTGGGATAGTCCAAGCCCAGGAGGAGGGAGGCCAATACAGGGCTGATGTTAGCTCAGCAAGTAGCAAGTGACAATGAGCCACCTGGTAGCCACTGCAAAGAAGACACTAAATGGTTTTGTTCATGGTGGTTGGCCAGTATGGGGATCTGAACCCTTGACTTTGGTGTTATAACATCACACTCTAACCATCTGAGCTAACCCACCAGACCCTCAAAATGGTTTTAGAACATTTACTAGGAGGAAGGAGGCAGAAGGACACTCTGTGGAGACAAAGTTTCCCCTGAGCTTGCTCTATAGGGATGGGTTGTCAGCCTTCTGCAGGGTCAGGAATTGCCATGGGGCTGTAGGAAGCAGCAGAGAATGAGGGGTCATGGGTATAAGCTCAGGATCTGGATTCAAATCCCCTGGGCTGCTACTTGTTGTGTGTGTAACTCAAGGTGTCCTGTGGCTGCCATAACAAATGACCACAAAATTAGCAGCTTAAAACAACAGAAATGTATTCTCTTATGGTTCTGGAGGCCAGAAGTCCGACGTCAATGTGTCGGCAGGGCCACACCCCCTCTGAAAGCTCTGGGGTAGGATCCTTCTTTGCCTCTTCCAGCTTCAGGTGGCTCCCAGCCATCCTTCAAGTTCCTTGGCTTGCAGCCGCAGTGCTCCAGTCCCTGCCTTTGTCATCACATGGCCTTCTAGTAACACTGGTGTCTAGTGACTGGATTCAAGGCACACCCTAATTTCCAAAAAGGTCATATTCTGAGCTTCCAAGTAGATATGAACATTATTCAACCCATTACAGTAAAGCTCTGCAAACCTCAGTTTCCTCATATGTAAAAGAGCGAAAATTAAAATGCCCATCTGGCAAAGGTATAGTAGGACTAGAGACGCAATGAGGAAAGAGCCTGGCATGTGGCAGTGTCCCATGTGTGTGAGCTCTTTCCATTAACAGCTTATTCTGAGTCCACCTGACAGCCAACATCCGTCTGTTCCATGATGACTATTGGGCACATGGATACTTCAGAGACTAAGGCAGATAGAGGAGGTGGCAGTAACAGCTAACCCACAGAGTGGGGGAGGTGGTGAAGGAGGGCTTTGAGGGGAGGTGGCATTGAGGTTGGGGTCTGGCCATGGCAGTAGCTTGTGTAAAGTCCTAGCAGGAGTGGGATGCACAGAGGAAGGGGAGGGTGCCTGCAAGGCAGGAATTTATCCTCAGGGCAAAGGGCGTCTTTGAAGGGTTTTGCATCAGGGGAGGGACATGCTCAGATTTGCATGCCGAGCACTGGGACTGCAGTTGGGAAACAGCAGAGGGGCTGGGACCTGTGACTGGGAGTCTCCGGGTAAGAGGGGTGGCCGGTGGGGAATGGGAATCAGGTGCAGCCAAGAGGAGGGCATAGAGGTAGGAGCAGTTGGATCGTGTCAGTGAGGGACACAGCAGTGGCTGCCCAGGGACAGACTCTGGCTGACGTGGCCGGTGGAAGTCCTGGAAGGGCAGTTGCTTAGCTCAGGTTTGGGCATGTCGACCTGGGGCGTCTGAAGCATCAGCCAGTGGGGCTTGGATGGGGACTCATCAGCGCGAGAACAACTGAGCTCAGCATCCAAGAGATGAAGGAGGCTGAGGAGGCGCCGCTAAAGAGGTGGGGGGTCCTGGTAGCCTGGGCGGGCACAGCAGGATGTGCATGGAAAGTGTAGGGCAGTTTTGGCATCAGTGAAGTCATGGGGCGTTGTGGGTGGACTGGCGGGCTTGGGCGTGTGACCTGGGAGGCTGTGAGACAGGAGTGGGTTGGCTTTCTCAGAGACTGGGCCATGTGATGGGGTGGGGGCTGGGGCATGAACAAGACTCGGCTTTCCTCCCCCAACCCCCAGGGGCTCCCAGACACCGCAGATAATTACCAGGTGATGTTATAAATGCCTCCTGTAGAAGGTGCCATGGGCAGGGAGGACAGGGCAGGCAGGAGGGAGCATTTTGAGCATCTGCTGAGAGCTGCTCTTTAGGCAGGGACAGAGGCGGCTGCTGGCTTGGGTGTCGGAGCTGGGACAGACCCTGTGAGGCCTTGGAGGCAGCAGGTACTGCCCACAGTGTGTGCACGGCCATCTCAGTGAATCCGCCTAACAGTTCTAGTTATCCCTGCTCTCCAGATAGGAAACTGAAAGAAGGAAGGGGAAGGCCACCCAGATTCCTGCAGCACTAGTGGCTGGGGTTGAGTTTGAATCCAGGGAGCTGCCATCCTGCCTCTGAGTTTGGGAGCTGGACTTGATCCACCAGGTGCCAGGCTGGCCCTGCTGCAGGATGCTCCTGGGCATTACTGAGCCAATGATTCTGAAGGCCCACGCACTTGGCCGCACTCCAGCCTCCATCCTCACATCACAGGTGAGTGCTGAAATAGCTGCAAATGGCACCGGGCGGTGTTGGCCGGGCTCTGGGGGCACAGGAGCTCTGCCCATGGCCACAGTTGGCCAGTGCTTACCTCATACCACCACGGGGGGACACCAGCCCCTTCACTGAGCTGTGGTCCTCCTTCCACCCCTTCAGTGTGGTCTGCATGGCTCTACATAGCCATATCATCTGGGGTGGCCCCTGCTTCTCTGCTCTGTGGCTTTAGACCATGGACAGGGCTGAGGCCAGGCCCTTATGAAGCAGGCTGACTCTGGAAGCCTACGGAAGGCATTACAAAGAAGCAAATTAGAGCTAGATATTGGGAAGAACTTGCCAACCAACCTCAACCTTGCTGTCTTTAGAGGTGGTGAGCTCCCCATTGGGGCAGGTATGTAAGCTGACCTTTCTGGGGTGCTAGAAGGTCAGAGGCCAAATATTTGAAATTCTGTGGCCCTAAAGTTGATGAAGATGCTAGTACTTGGATGTGAAGTCAGTTTCATTCAGCCAGTTTACCAAGTGTTTCCTTGGTGTAGGACAGCGGGGGACAGAAAATGTCCTGGATGACATCAGGTTTCCTGGCTCCCAGAGGGCTCTGGGATCCTGCCCCAGTAATCTGGACTATGGGTTGGGCCTTGCTTTTGTCTGGACCCACCCGCCTTGCTCACTCACAGTGAGGCTCATGACTGCAGTCCAAAATGCCACAGCCCTACCAGCCGTGGCCCTTGCCACAGAGCTTGTCTGGTGTTACCTGGTGTGCAGGTACAGTCAGCTTCCTGGGCCTGATGGTGGGGTAGGGCACAGTGGAGGCTGCAATGAGACACCAGTAGCAGGAAGTGGTTTGCAAAGCCTTCCTCTTGTGCTGGGTCACTTCGTCCTGCTGATTGGCTTTAGGCAAGTCCCTTCCCATCTCAGGCTGTGGTTTTCTGTGCTGGGAGCAACTTCCCTGCCTCTCCGCCCCCCCCCCCACCCCCCAGTACCTTGTTTTCCTAGATACAGAGGTGGGGCAGACCAGAACCTGCTGGAACAGAAAAGGCCTTGGAGGCCACCGGGGGCCCATTTCTCAGAGGGGGAGCTGGGCTGGGTGTTGAGCCACCCACTGGACCAGTCCCTTGAGTCTCCTGTCCAGCCAAGGCCCCTGAAGCGCTCTGGGTTGCTGGTGCCAGAACAGCAGGGGTGTTTAGGAGATGAAAGGCTTTGGGATTGTGGGGTGGCACCCCCAATGTTGGCTTGGCAGCTTCCCCTGGCTGGAGGCCAGCCTGGCCCAGGAAAGCTCCTCAGAGAACAAGGACACAGAGAGCCCAGCTCACCCAGCCCCCACCCAGCGCCCCACCAACACTCCCTTCTTCCCATGGCCCCTGCCCTCTGCCCTGCTCCTGGAACTGGCCAAGGAGCTAATGGGCACCCACCAGGGTCTTAATGAGTGAGCCAGGGTTAATGGGTTACTCAGCCCAGTGACATATTCACCAGCCTTCCTGGGCTCTCAAAGTCCAGCCTGGCCAGGCCTTCAAGGTCTAAGCTCAGCCATCTCCTTTTCTAGCCTTGACACCTCGAGGCTCAGGATGGGCCAGGGCCCATGAGTCCTCCCTACTCCTGGGGAAGCCTCCAGTTCTTGGATTCCAGGCTTAAGTGGTTCCTACTGCCTGGCGTGTCTTCCCAATCCACTCCCAGCTCTGGCTGGATTCCCAAGGCTCCCATCCTAGTGTCTGCCCCTCCCTCAGGGCCATGGGCTCCTCCTCCTTGGCTGACCATACTTTCTCATTTCCAACCAGGCTGGGGGCTCTTTGAGAGAAGAATCTGGATGGGGGAGTAAATGAATGAATGAATGAACAAGTTTAAGCCAGGGTTGTGCTAAGAGTGGAGATTCTGGCAGGCAGCAGACCATGTGTGGACCTCGATCTGAGGGCTGAGAGGCTCGGGCAGGCTTGGGCCTGTCAGCCCTGGGGGGGCACCCACCCCATCTCATAAAATGGGCCAGAGCAGGAGAGGGTGTGAGCAGACAGGCCCCCATCCCCACCTTCCACTGCCTCGTGTCCTCTATCAGCCTGCCTGCCCATACACCAGGAAGTTGGGGGATGAGGAGAGACTCCCCTGGCTCATGTGAGTCTTTTCAGTCCAGGTGACCAGGGTCCCTGAAGTGACAGTTCTGAGACCCCTCACCTGCAGCCCCAAGAATGGGGGAGAAGGCATGTTTGGGAGGTCATCTCCTACCCCAGAGCTGTGGAGAGAAACTTAGGCTCCTCAGACGTGGGGACAGGATGCTTACATACCCAACCCCCACTGATGTGGGCATCTGGCTGCACTCCAGTTCCATGTGACCCCTATTTGGACATCGTAGGTGGGAGGAGCTCACTTCCTCCCAGAACCTTTGGTCTGAACTTCCTCCTCCTGAAACCCAGCCTCAGTTAGTGCCACAGAGGACCCCAGAACTCAGGTCTCTCATTCAGAGTTTAGGATCCCATCAGGCTCAGAGGGACCCACAGCTATCCCAGGGCACACAGCCCCAGGGGTAGGACCTGGAGCCATATCTCTTCCCACCTAGAACAGTTCCTGTGCCTTTAAAACCTCCCCCCACCCCAGGCTGGCAGTGGGAGGGAGAGGAGGAGCTGGGTCACAGCTGGGGACCGGGAACTTAGCTCCCAGACCAGCATGGGAGTCAGTCAGGTGAGCCTGTCGGGTGTCTGGCTGTGCCCCAGCGCTGTGTGACCCTGAAACGCTGCTCACCCTCTCTGAGCTGCTGGACATTGTCAGTGGGGAAGCTCCGGCCCGGGGCCTTTGGGCAGGTGCTGGCTGTGCTCTAGAGGAGTCCCTCTTCCTCGCCAAGCCTCAGTTTACGCACCTGCGCAGTGGCAGTGGCTGCATCTCAGAGTGAGGGGGTGAGGCTCCTGTGGCCGGATCCTGCAGAGGGATCGTACAGGTGAGCAGAGTCCTGCGTTCTTTGTCTCACGGTGTCTGGCCTGGGGCCTCTGTTTCTTGTCTAAATGGGTTTGAGGCTGCCTGCCCAGGCTCTCTAGCTCACTCTCCTGGAGGTGTGGGGTGGGTGGAGGAGGGCTGAGGTGGGCCACGTGACTTCTCTGAAGAGACCCTTGAAGAAGCCATGGCTTCCAGGAAGTGAACTTGGAATTAAGAGGGAGAGGGCAGCATGAAGAAACTGAGGCCCGGAGGATCTGGGAGCCCAGGTGGGAGCGGGGGTGGGGGTTGTGGTCCTCTCGGAGAGGAACAGAAGCTGTGATGGGGGCTGGGAGGCACTGTGTCCTCAGGCCATGCTTGCCCCTCTCTGGGCTCTGGTTATGGCTGTGGGTGGAGGTGAGGCAGGGCTGGTTGTGCAAGTGGTCATGGCCCAGCTCCAGGGGGCGCCTGCCACCTCGTGGCCATCCCGGGCATATACAGGGGTACTTCAGAAAGTTCGTGGAAAAATATAAAAGGAGGGTCAAGAGTTTGGTTACCCAAACCGCCAGCCTCCAAAAAAAAAAAAAAAAAATTTGTGGAAAAATAGAATTAAAAAATACTGCAGTACTATGGGGCTGGCTGGTTAGCTCAGCTGGTTAGAGCATGGTGTTATAACACCAAGATCGAGGGTTCGGATCCCCATCCCAGCCAGCTGCCAAAAAACAAACAAAAAGAAAGAGAATATGAGTCTTACTTTCTGAAGGACCCGTGTATAGCTCTTTGACATGTTTTCAGCAGGTGGTGGTTATCAAATCTTGGGGAAGGGGCGTCTTTTTCTAATTCTCAACTCTATGTCACCAGGATGGGCAGCGAGGGAGAGAGATTCCGACCCCCGCTGTGGGTAACTGTAAGCAGGCGTAGAGGTCTGCATGTTCTCATATCCGGGGGAGGTGACTCCACGCTGGGGGCTGGCAGGGGTGGAGATGGTGGGTCCATTGCCTCCCGGAACCAGATAACCTTGGGCAAATCGCTTCCGCCTAAGCCTCGGTTTCCTGTCTGTGAATGGGGCTGGGGTTATGCCCCGGTTTCACCCCTGTGGCGGTGACACAACCATCAAGCTGGGTTGGAGGCTTAACAGAAACTCCAGGCTGGCTGCTCTGGCTGCATCTTCCTCATGCTCCCCTCTCTGCAGAGTCCTGGGAGCCTGCTCGGCTCAGCCTAGATTCAGCTCAGGGGTGTGTGTGTGTGTCCACATGGATGTGTGTTGGGAGGGAGTAATGCTGACAGCAGAGTCAGCATCTCTGGGTGAGTGAGGTTTGCACATTCCCAGGGACAGGGAACTCACCACCTTATGTGCCCAGGACAAGAGCTGTGGGGTCTGGAGGAGACCCTCCAGCCCAGCCCCTTCAGTCTTTCCTAGGGTGACATAGTTTCCCCAGACCCACGCCTCCCTAGATCCCCTCTTTGCATGCATGGGGTAAAGGGCTGAACAGGACAGAATGTGACACACTTGGCATGTAAGGAAGAGCCTTCTTTGTTCTGTATATCATACCTCTGTTGACATGGCCTTTGATGAGGCACCTCCCTACTGTCTCCCTTTCCTGGAACCTGCAGCTGCTGCCAGGCTTTATCTGTGTCCCATAAAATGCAGCTCTGTCTTCCTACTTTCCCCAGCCCACTCAGACATCCTTCCAGCCCTCCTGCTGCTGATGATGATCCTGCCGTGTCTCTTGTGTCTCTCGTGCCATCCCAGGCAGGGAGGAAACTGCTGAGCAGGCAAGGGCTAGGGACAGAGCCCTGTGGCTCTCCACTGCAGACCCCTCCCAGCTGACTGCCCTGGAATGCAGCCATTCAGGCAGGGCCAAAATCCCCTGACATTCCTGGCTGGTGTCAGCCCTCAGGGACAGGTCCTGGGGCCTTGGTCCCTGGCTCCTGCCCTCTCCATCTTCTCAGTCACCCTAATCTGCAGGGGAGGAATATCCAGGAAAAGAGCTCAATCATAGCATCCCCCATCAAATCCATCACTGAGGATTTCATGGGAGTATGTTTAGTGGGTTCTGTCCAGAGCCTGCTCAGGGGCAGTGGGTGACAGGACAAGGCTGTGCTGGCCATATGACCCAGGGCAGACAGCAATAACTGGTTAGTCTCCACGTCCCCTTCTGTCAGATGGGGCAGCCTTGAAGGATGGTGTGGAGTAGGTGTTACAGGTACAATAGACCTCAGATTAAGGCTGTAGGCACTCTTGGGTGACCTAGACACAGCTGCCCAGGAAGTCGGGGAGGGAGCCAAGACTCAGAGAGCCACTGACCCTTATCCTTGGCAGACGAGAACCAAGTGGGAGTGGGAAACAGTGTCCAAGTTCCCTTGAGCCATGCCTGCAGCTACTTCTGGCTTGGATTTCCTTGGTGGCCTGGTCAGGGACATGTAGCAACTTGAGGCAGGTATGGGGTGATCAGGCCTGCTTACTGGGCTATGTGACCTTGGGCCAACTCTGGCCCTCTTTGGGCCCTGTTCAGGTGGGTCCTTGGGCCTGGGGTGCTAATGTTCCTGGATGGGCAGAGGAACTGGTGTGGACACTGGAGCCCAAGACCATGTTCCAGGGATGTGCATTTGGCATGTGGTGGCAGGTGTGGTAAGGCCTCTTAGATCTGGTGCCAGGGGCATCTGTACTCCACTGCCTCAGGAACCATCTCTTGGACACTGTGTCTGGCTCTGAGTTCACTCTGAAAAGGGACAAGGTGAGCCAGAGGGGGACCCAGCCTGAGGCTCCCTGGAGGGACCTGCCTGCGGATGCTGCCCTTTGAAGAGAACAGAGTCTGGGTGAGGGGAACTCCTTTCCCAGGCTCACAGCACCTCCCACCTCCTGCTTCCCCCCAGGGTCCTCCCAGGGCTGTATGAACTTTAGTTACCTGGTGGCAGGCAAGTCACCGTGCCTCCTTGCTGCTGTGACATTAGCTTCTGGCCATCCTCCCTGCCAGGCTGGACTTCTTTTAGAGGACCGCTTGTTCTAAACCCTATTCAGACGCCTTCAGCTGCCCCACAGCAGTGCTGAGCCCCCGCCGCCGGCCTCGTGCCTGCTCTGGGCTAAGGTAAACACATGGATCCTTTGGCCCCTCCTGCCCCTCTCCTGCCTCTGCTCCTCCTCAGAGATGCCACCCCAGATCCTAATCCCAATTCAGAGACCTGCTGAGGAGCTCTGCAGGACCACAGGCGTGGCTCTGGGCTGCTCCTGGGAGTGGGGGGGCCCAGCCAGTCTGTGGCCAGGATTTTCCCAGGCGGACAAGTCTGTTTCTTCCTCCCCAGCGGGTGTCTGAGTCCAGCGCTGTCTTCTGAAGAAAAGGGGCTCTCCTGGACCCCTGCTGCCTCAAGGCCTCAGGTAAGCCCACTGGGGTTACAAGGAGGGGGTCTGGGTTTGAGGACAATTGAGGCACCTGACCCACTCTCTGGCCTCTGTTTCCCCTCCTGACATCGATTTGGGTGAAAGCCAGGCCTCTGGCTTGGACATTCTTTTAGTGAGTCTGAGAAAACTTGGGGGTGGAGTGGTGGGAAATGGAAGCCCAGTCCCCCAGCAGGGTGTCTTCCGCCAGGCTGGGGACATCTGCCTGCAGGAGGCTGGGCCAGCCCTTGCTGCCGCCCTGCCTCAGGAGGAGGGGATGGGGACTGGTGTTGCCCACTCCCCTCTCCATGCTCTCTGGCAGTGTGTGCCATGCTGGGTGCCCCTGCCCTTTGGGGAGCCTACTTGGGTTTTTGGACAGACAGATGGATGGGCAGGGGAGGCTGGAGCATGGACCTCAGGGGGTCACAGCTGGCTCACTCCATGGTCTCAAGCCTGGGAGAAATGAGACCACATCCCTGATGTGCCCAGCATGGCCTGGTCCAGTGGACAGGACTGAGGGGCTTCCTAAGCAGAGGGGGCCGTGTGGTACCCAAGAGGGGGCACTGACCAGACCTGGCCTCCACCCTACCACATGTGATGGGAATGTTCTGTGTCTGCAATGAATGCCCCACATTGCTGGCCTGGCTCCTGAAGCCCTTTGGACCTCCCAGCATGGCTGATTCCATCAGGAATTCTTAACCCTGACCTGGGCTCCTCTCCCAGAGAGCTGTCAGGCCTGGTGCCGGGATGGACTGTCCTGTGGGGCAGTGAGTAGGGCATGACCTGGCATTTTGGGCAGAGCCCACTGGCTGCTTTTCAGAGGACTGAAGGGCAGGCAAGGCTGGCGGGAGGGAGTGGGGGAGGAGGCTGTGAGGAAGTTCAGATCAGAAACAGATGGTACCTGAATTCAGACTGGCGGTCAAGGTGGAGATGGGGGCTGCTTTGGATCCTCCTGGGGATGTGGGGTGGCGGTCAGCTGCATGACTGCCTACCAGGCCCCTCTGCTGTGGGGCTCAGTTTCCCCTCTACATTGAGGGGTTCAGGTCAACTTTCCCACATAAGATAGGGGCCAAATGCTACCATGCCATCATCCCCATGCCTGCCATGCCTGTGGAGGGGAAAGCCCTTTCATGCTGGTGTCTGGAATGCCCCCTGAATGTGGGGAGGGGACAGAGACTCTGTTCCTAGACCATCTCTGGGACATGATGCCTGGCTCTGAGTTCAGATGCTCCAATCAGGGACAGAGTGAACCACAGGGGGACCCAGCCTGGGGCCCACTGGAGGGGCTCACTGGGACCACTGCCCTTGGAGGGAACTGAGACTGGGAAAGAGGAACCTCTGGCTCTGTCACCACATTGCTCCCTCCCTGTTGGGGGTCACACACCTCACCTGCTGCCACAGCCACGTGGGCCCCAAGAGTTGTTGCCATCCTTCCCTGCACAACCTGGAAAGAAGTCCACAGGAGAAATAAACAGCCCGCCTACGTCCTCCTCCACCATGTGGGCCTCCTGGGGGCACCCCCCTGGGTGGCCAGCACACACTTAGCATTTCACAGCACATTTCAGCCCACGTAATTTGAAACAGCCCTACTTCCTGCAAGGACTGATAAGTGACTTAGCCAAGGCCCCATAGTAGGGGGGTGGTGAGTCTAGACTCAGAGTGGGGCAGGCTGGCTCCATTCCCTTGGGCCCCTTTGTCACATGACGTGCTCACCGCTGAATCCTGGCCTTGTACAGGATGCCCCCATCCCCTCCCTGCCCTGCCCTGTGCAAAACCCTCTCTGGGCTATGCCTGGGAGAAATGCGGAGAGATTTCATGCAAACATGTGCGTGACTGACAGCCTCTGACTCCAGAGTTCAACTGGAGGCAGAGAAAGCAGCCTGGGGGGAGGGAATCACATGGAACCCCCTGGAAAGGGCCGGGCTGGGCCTGCTTCAGGTATACCCTCTTAATTTTCAGGAGAATCAGCCTGGTTGGCGAGTCTCTAGAGCAGATTCTGTGGCCATAGCGTCCTGCAGAGTGTGAGGGGGACCACAGTTGTTTTTCCAGCCATTTCAGCCAAACCTTCCCATCTTTCGTGGCTGCCTCCCCAGGCAAGGCTTGGGGCTCCCATCTGCTGCCGGACAGTAAATTCTGGCCTCCTGGCAGCCAATCTGCTGATTTCAAGAGGAGACTGTCGGGTACTCCTTTTGAGGGCACCATGTAAGCTAAACCGCATGCTCTGTGGAGTGCAACTCCGGGGGATCCCCGGGCAGAGCCCGGCTCTGGGCTGAGGTGGGGGATGTAGAAGGAAGCGGGCCAGGTCTGTCCCTCCTCCGCTCAGCAGTGGAGGCTCAGCTGCTGTGAGGAGGTAGAGAAGACCCTGCCAAAATAGGGGCAGATGAAATCTGGGGTCTCCCAGGAGAGGTTTCTGCTAGAGATGGGGTCCTTACTGGGATGAGCAAGGAGGATTTAGAAGGGCAGAGATGGGGGCCAGAGCTCCTGGCAGGGGGAATGGTCTGGGCAAAGGTCTGGGGCTGGACAGCCTGCACGTGTGCTAGGAGGGGGGAAGGAGACACAGGGCCTTATTTCTGAGGCTTGACTTTAGACTCTGCCCTGTGAGGGAGGGGCCAAGAAGTGCCCAAGGCAGTGCCTGACCCTGCTCCCCACTGTGCAGCAGAACCATGAAGAGGTGGTTCGTGGTGCTGGGCCTGCTGGCCGTGGTCTTGGTGCTGGTCATCATTGGCCTCTGCCTCTGGCTACCGTCCAGGCAACACAACCACGTGTACCCCAGAGGAGCCGTGGCTGCAGATGCCAAGCTCTGCTCAGAGATTGGAAGGTGAGTGGAGGGTATAGGGACACAGACCCTGGAGGACAACCAGGCAAGTGGACCTGTGTAAGACCCTCGCCCATCTGAGAGTCAGTTTCCCCACCTGTAAACGGGCTGCCTGGACAAGGAGTATTCGATGTGCATGAAGCTGCCTATCCTTTCCTCGGGCCCTCTTAGTATTGTCTGGTTAGAGGAGAAGTAGACAGTGACCCTGACAGCAGGATGTGGGTCTCTCCGTGCTGAACTGGGTTCCTTTTCTCAGGTCTAAGAATATTTGTCTCTTTGGATAAATTCCGCTGTTTTATTCTATTTTAGACTCCTATCTCACAAAGAGTGGTTCCTACTTAAAGACTTAAAGAGAAAAAACGTTATTAGTAAAAATGTCAATTTTCCATTCTTATTCAATTACAAAAACCTGCACATTTGTTTGCTTGCAAAGAGAAACTATAGGTTTTAAAAAACAAAAACTCATATGGACTCCCTTTCTGTCATCCTTTAGCAGGTGGACAGGTGGGCAGACACAGGTGAGCAGGCAGCCAGGTGGCCAGCAGAGGTGGGCAGGTGGGCAGCAGGGTACACACGGGGGTATGGGGACTCCGCAGGGTCTCATCTTCCACCACCATGTGCCTCTGGCAGGGATGCGCTGCAGGATGGCGGCTCGGCGGTGGACGCAGCCATCGCAGCCCTACTGTGCATGGGGCTCATGAACGTCCACAGCATGGGCATTGGGGGTGGCCTGTTCCTCACCATCTACAACAGCACCACACGTGAGTGCCTTAGGGAGGGTGAGGGTGAGGGGCAGGGGTGTTTATCTCTGTCTGGACTCCGGCTAGGGGGAAGCCCAGCTGGGTGGCTTCTGGGCTCACATGGGATGAGGGATTGGGGTTAGTCCAGCCTGCCAGCCTGCTTCTCCTTCCAGGAAAGGCTGAGATCATCAATGCCCGCGAGGTGGCTCCTGGGCTGGCTTCTGCCAGCATGTTCAACACCTCAGAGCAGTCTCAGGACGGTACGTGGTCACCTAGGCTCAGGGTGTGGGTGCAGAGCTGCTGGGAAGGGACCTCCCCACTGGGAGCTTGCCCCTGTTCAGGGTCCTCCCATCCCTTCCTGACCCTGTAACACCCTCCCATAATGAATGGTCAAGACCATCATCATAGGGGATAAAGGGATGGGAGCTTCTGTGATTTCTGCTCATCCCGGGATAGTCCATGGATAGAATAATTATTATTATAACAGCTCTCACATACCAGGGGTCACTGGGGCTGGCACCCTGCTCAGTGCTTTTCCCCAATGAGCCCCTTGTATCCTCCTTGTAGCCTTATGGGTGGGTGGGGGGATGCTATATTGATTCCCATTTTACAGATGGGAATACTGAGGCAAATTGGCTGAAGTCACAGCTAGGAGGTGGTGAAGCTGAGATTGAATCCAGGCTGACTAAACCCTGCGTTTTGAACAGGCATCTCATTCAGTCATTCATTTATTCATTCATGTGTTCATTTGTGGGGATAGCATTCTACAGTATGGGGCGGAGTCT
Source organism: Cynocephalus volans (assembly GCF_027409185.1). NCBI lineage: Eukaryota > Metazoa > Chordata > Mammalia > Dermoptera > Cynocephalidae > Cynocephalus > Cynocephalus volans. The sequence goes on from NC_084461.1 coordinate 207,809,316, forward strand.
CTCTTTTCTAACCTGGCCTTAAGTGGAGAGGAGGCCCCCAAATTCTGCAGGTTGCTGAGGGGAAGCTGTGGTCACCCAGGGACGCCGCTTAAAGCAGGTGGAATGGATTTCGGGATGAGAAGTTGGAGGGGCGGAGGGGCAGGGCACACCAGCCACAGCAGGTCTGATACCTCAGGTGGTGGTCCTGGGTGGTACCCTTTGAGTGGCCCCTTTGGAGTCCTCTCCAACACACTCTGATTTTTCACACTCATTGAGAAACTCAGAACGTATAGAAATGAGATTGCTTGGAGTATGAGAATGCTGGAATCTTATAGACTCAGCATCTCGTGGATGCCTGGAATTCATTTATTTAACTAGGACTTATTGAACACCTTTTAAAGTGTTGGGTGCTGTTCCTGAAGCTGGGGAACAAAAGAAGCTCAACAGATGAAATCTGTGGCCTGGTCAAGCCCACATTTCAAGTGGAGAAGAGAAAGACTCATGTGCCATGTGGAAATCCCAAAGGCCTGGGATTTTATAGCAATGTGGGTATCTGGGGAAGAAAGAGAGATCCAGGGGGGAAAGGCATGGACAGAGCCCTGCAGGGTCCAGGGAAGACACGGGGTCAGAGGGAACAGTTCCGGTTGGTGGGATCTCATAGGCCACTGTGAAGCTCCTGCCTCTTGTCTGAGTGATGTGGGGGCCCCTGTAGTGCCTGAGTGGAGGGGATGGTTCTGGCCTATGGCTACAAGGGCCCCTTGAGCTGTTATGTACAGGGCAGGGAGCAAGCAGGGACCTGTCAGGAGGTCATTGCCATAATCCAGGGAGTTGAGGATGGTGGGACAGGGATGATGCTGAGCACCCTGGCAGAGCCTGTGGATTTGCTGATGGGTTGGGGGTGATGTGCATGTGGGGGGACCCAGATGACCCCAGGGTCTTTAATCTGTGCCTGGAAGGACAGGGTGGCCCTAACAGAGATAGGCAGGACTTACGGGGAATGGGTTTGAGCCAATGCCCAGGAGCTTGGTTTTGGACTTATTAAGTTTGAGATGCTTGTTTCAAGCAGGCAGGTGGATACTCGGATCTGGTGATCAGGGGAGCTGTCCAGGCCAAAGGGCAAATCTGGGAGTTGTCAGTGCATAAATGGAACCTGAAGCCCAGATCTGGGGGAAATCCGCAAGAGAAGTGAGCAAAGACAGAGGAGAAGAGATAGCAGGAAACAGGGTGGTAGAGGGAAGCCAGGCGGGTGTGACCCCGTGGTGGCTCTGTAGGAGAGAGCAATGAGGCTGGTAAGGCTGAGAGGGGATGTTGTGTCTGGCACTGTGGGCATCACCAGTGAGCTTGGCAAGCAGTTAACAGCTGCCTCTGGGAAACTTGTGCCTGACTTTGGGATGGCAGAGGCAGTTCTAGAACTACAGCTGCCAAGCCTGGGAGTAGCCAGGATGGCCCTGTCACCCCAAGGGTGAAAACAGGGAAGTACCCGGGAGCAGGGGCTGTGTCTTTCTGGGTAAACGGGTCAGTGTCTGGCCATGTGGGCAGTGGGGCTCAGTGGGGAATTAGGCCCAGAGGTCTGTTTCCGGTGGAATCGTGGGCTCCTTGAAGATCAGAGCTGGAAGACAGAACTCCTTATAGTCAGATGGGAAAACTGAGGCCTGGAGAGGGGATGGGGCAGTGATTAGGGTTCAGGTCCTGGTTATTGGACAATAGAAAAGAGGAAGGGGGGCCATTTCCTCAGGGCTGGCTCAGACCTGTGGGTGGCCTGGGCTTGAGCTGGGGGCAGGGCAGGACCTGGTCTTTCTTTGGCAGGTTCTGGTGGAGCCCATGAGTCTTACATATGAGAGGCCTTGTGGCTGGGGTGTGGTTCAGACTGAGAGATGGGAGGGGGTCTGGCTTCCCCCCAGTGTTGCTGTGCAACTGTGAGCTTGGCACAGGATTACAGACATGGAGGCACCTGTGGAGACAGACATTAATCCTGGGACAGCAAACCCAGCACACGTGCTGCCACTTGCCCCTCCTCTGTCCTTGTCAGACATTCCCAGTCGATCTGCACTCTTGCCTGCTCAGTCCAGATATGACCTTAAAAACCCCTTTCCTTCTAAGCCTCTTTGGGATGCTGCCTTTGAGAGACCCCTATGTCCCCTGCTTGGGGGGACTGTGTGTCTCTCTCACTCCCCAGGTGGGCTGTCGGTGGCGGTTCCTGGTGAGATTCGCGGCTATGAGCTGGCACACCAGCGACACGGGCGGCTGCCCTGGGCTCGCCTCTTCCAGCCCAGCATCCAGCTGGCCCGCCAGGGCTTCGCTGTGGGCAAGGGCTTGGCGGCAGCCCTGGAGAGTAAGCGGGATGTCATCGAGCAGCAGCCTGTCCTGTGGTATGTCTGTGGGTGCGGCCTGCCTGGGACACAGGCAGGGCAGGCACAGCCTGAGGTTCCGGCAGACCAAGAGTGGCAGGTGGAGCTGTGCTGATAAGTAGGGGGCACTGGGGTTGAGGAGATACAGACTCTTCCCACCGAGAGTGGGGATACATGGGACACATTCTGAGTTTGGTGCTTGGGGCCCCAATGGACATCATGGCTGGCCATGTGTCCTGAGTGGCAGGGTACCCTAGGAGGCATGGGCTGGACTGGCCAGAAGGACACTGAAAGGACAAGCCCTGAGTGACAAGGGCCACCCACCTGTGGACAGGCACTGACCATTCCTTGTTCTTATTCCCTTGGTGTGAGTGGGCGTTGGGGGGAAGTCTGGCCAAGTCTGCCCCACTTGCTGCTTCATGTGAGCCCCTCTGCCCCAGTGAGGTGTTCTGCCGGAACGGGAAGGTGCTTCAGGAAGGGGAGAGAGTGACCATGCCTCGGCTGGCTGACACGTATGAGACACTGGCCCGCGAGGGTGCCCAGGCCTTCTACAACGGCAGCCTCACAGCCCAGATTGTCAAGGACATCCAGGTGGCCGGTAAGCACGTGACCTCAGGGGTCTGGATAAGGAACCCTGTAGCAGGAACCCTGAGCTAGAGCCCTACTGTCCTGCCTGGGCTGGGCCCTGGGCCCTCAGGGAGTTCCTGGTCAGGGAGGGTCAGTGATGGGTCACATGGGTCCATAGCGCCTCATTAGGTCAAAGCTGAGAGAGGCTGTGCAGTCCAGGAGAGAAAGGCCCTGGTGGGGTAAATGCAGGTGCAGACAGGAGCAGGGGCTGGAGAAGCACTAGAGTTCAGACTGAGGATCCAGGAGGACTCTCTGAAGGAGGTACCGACGACTTTGTCAAGCAGAGAGAGGAAGAGATTCTTAGCAGAAGGAATAGCTTGGGCTAAGGCCTGGAGAGAGGGGGTTTTGATTCTCTGGGAGGATTATAAGGGATGAGGTGAGCTCAGTGAGAGGCGTTGGAGGGTCTTTGAGGGGCAGGGGCCTGGGAGCTTGGCTGTGGCTTTCTTCATGTTATTTTTGTCAGAATTTCATGGAGGAAGGTGATTAGCATGCTGGCCTTCACCACCGAGGCCAGAAATTACCCTGTAAATACTCTGTGCATCTGGGCTGGTTCCCTGGAGAATTAAGAATGTCCCTCAACCTACCCATTTATCATGGGAGGAAGGGCTGAGCAGTGGGGGAGATGAGGTCAGGAATTCGCCACTTAGAAAAGATCCTCTGGTGGCAGAGGAGAGAAGGCGGGTCAGGAGACCAGTGAGCCAAGCAGGTTGAGGGTGGCTGGCCTGGGCCGGCTGTGGGGTGGTGAGCACTGTCAGGGAGGACAGAGAGGCTGGGGAGAGGGTGGGCCAGGAGAGAGCTGGAGGGGGCTTGAGCCCTCTAAGGCTCTGGGGCCTCCCAGCTTGATGGCAGCCCCACCCCCTCAAAAGTGCACGCTTGTCCCCGCCCCACGATGCAGCCCCATTTCCCCCCAGTGGTGCTACCCCTGTTCTCCCCACCATGGTGCACTTCCATTCCCATGTGCACCCGAGTTGCTGTCCCTTGCAGGGGGCATCGTGACGGCCAAGGACCTGAACAACTACCGCGCTGAGCTGATCGAGCACCCGCTGAACATCACCCTGGGGGACTCGGTGCTTTACATGCCCAGTGCCCCGCTCAGCGGGCCCGTGCTGGCACTCATCCTCAACATCCTCAAGGGTAAGCGTCCCCCCAGAGCCCTGCTGAGGGGCCGCCACACTGCCTCTCCCTCCCTGAGCTCCCCGCCTGCTGCAGCTCGCTGGCCTGGGTCTCGCTACCCGGCATCTTTTATTGCTGAGCTATTTTGGTGTGCCCCTGGCTCACGTCCTCTGCAGAAGGCAGTGGGGAGTGACCAGGGCTGTGGTGGACGGTGCTCAGGGGCTGTAGGGGGAGTTTTCAGGAGGAAGGGAGGTGTGGGAGTGCAGGGCTGGGGGGCCTGGTCCAGGGGGGCATCTGCTAATCCAATTGGTCGCTTGTGACTTCTTAGACGCATAGCTCTCTGGCTGGATGTGTGAGGCCCAGGCCGGGAGCCTTTGCTTTATTTCATTCTTACAACTCTGCCTTCTGAAGTGGCCACTGCTGTGGGTTATTAAATGTTCTCCTACTGAGGTGGGCAAAGTGGCTCAGGGAGATGTTAGCTCTCTGAGCCCCTCCGAGCCCTTGGGGCCTGCCAATCCGCAGCTGCCTCTGACCACCCAGGGTACAACATGTCCCGGGAGAGCGTGGAGACGCCCAAGCAGAAGGGCCTGACGTACCATCGTATCGTGGAGGCCTTCCGGTTTGCCTATGCCAAGAGGACCCTGCTTGGGGACCCCAAGTTTGTCGATATGACTAAGGTAAGGGGCAGGGGCTGGCACACAATAGGCTTGCGGGAGCCTGCTGTAGAAGCAGGTGAGCTTCCCAGGGCTACCCCAGCCTCAATGCATTCCTGCCCAACTTTGATTGTGGGCCTACTGTGTGCTGGGAAAGACCAGTGACACTGAGTCCTGACCTCTGCCCCACAGAGCTCACAGTATGGGGAGGGTCGGGGGAGACAGACTTAACAATGGGTAATTAGTACACTCCTCATTCTGGCCACACTCCTACCTCAGGGCCTTTGCACGTGCTCTGCCCTCAGCCCAGAAGGTTCTGGAGTGGTCAGTGCTGAGGTGAGGGATGCATGCAGCATTGCAGCCCTCAGGGCTGGTGAAAAGGGGAGAGGAACAGGTGGACAGAGGCCTTGGCTACCTGCTCCCTGTTCACACCCAGGAACCAACATTTCCCAGGTCCCACCCCAGGCCCCGCACCAACTGGCCCACTCACTTGCTGGGTGCCCCGACTCCACCGGGCCTCTACAGGGACCCCTGTTACTTCCCCTCCTGCTATGGGCCCTCACGTCCCTACATACCTACTTAGATTCCTGGCCTTCGGGGTTGACCTGCAGACCCCCTCACTCTGACCTGTGACCTCCCAGGAAGGGACTCAGCTGCCCAGTTGCTTAGCTCTCTCTGATGTCTTCCCTTTCCCAGTGAGCAATCTGCACCCCCCATGCCCCTTCACAGCCAGTGACCTGGCATCTTGTCTCTTTGAGGGGACAGAAGCCACCGCATCATGCCCCCTCTGCCCTCCCTCCTGGCTAAGGCCAGCCCTTTTGTCCTCTCACTGGCTCAGGGCACCAGTCCTGCAATGCTGTTTACCATTTTCTCCTCTATAACGGGTTGTTCCCGTGAGAGAGGCATGTAGCTGTTGCTCCAGAACCTTTTGGCTGCTGCTACCCTCTGCTCTCTTTAGAGCAAACTCGTTACCCCCTCACCCTACCTTCACACTGCCAGATCCCTACATCCAGCCTCAGTTTCTCCTTTGGGCCCCTCTCGGCAGCATATCACACAGCTCACCTTCCTCAACTTTTCATTTTTCAAATTTTTTTTTTTTAAAGATGACCAGAAAGGGGATCTTAACCCTTGACTTGGTGTTGTCAGCACCACGCTCTCCCAAGTGAGCCATGAGCCGGCCCTCATTTTGCAAATTTTCACATCTATTAAAATGTAAAAAAAACCCCAAACGTCAACACACGCTCTGTTCTCTTTCCCTGGAGTCCCCAGTTGTGGGCATTCTGGCTCAAGCATTCCCTTCCTCTCTGAATCTCCACCCATCTCTATTGATATCTGTGCTTTTTCTGAGTGATTGGACAGTAAGCTGCCAATGCCACACTTCAGAGTGGGAGAGTGGGTCTCCTAAGAGCCAGGACCATGCACCACAGCGTCAGAAACCCGACATCAGGTGACACGGCCTATTAGACCACCATGTTAGAATCTCCCTGAGGGTCCCAGTGTCGTTTAGGTCCAAGATCCATCAGTCCCACCTTGCAGTTCGGATGTGATGTTTCTCCAGTCTCCTAACCTACAATAGACACCCTTGGCAGTGTTGTTGACATTTAAAGCCCAGGGAAGTTGTCTTGTAGAATGTCCCACATCCCAACGTTGTCTGTTTCCTGTGGAACTGATTCAGGCTGACCTTCTTTCCCTTGGATTGGTCAGTTCATCCCTGGGGGGTTGCTGAAACCCTCTTGAGGATTTTCTTTGCTCGACCTCCAGGGGCCCTTTCTCGCTGACTCCTCCTTCATCTCCTCCTCTCTGTCCTTGTCGCTGTCTTGGGGACCTCGGGAGAGGTTCATGGTTTTTAAGCAGCTACCTGATGCTGATGTCTCCACGTTTATCTCTTAGCCTGACCTTGCCTATGAACTCTGCACATGTAGGCCATGCTCAGAGGTCCACCCACTTGAGACATGCTCTTCAGCATCCAAAATCAAGCTCCCGACTATTCCCAATCCTGCCCCTTCCGCAATGTTTACCTCCCTGGTCAACAGCCAATCAAGGCCAAAAACTTCAGGGCCATCCTCAATTCTTTTTCGCCCATCCGGCATGAGCTGTCCTCTCTCCTGGTTGATGTCCACAGCCTCCCAGTTGGGATCCATCCCTATGCCCACATGGCCACTGGAGGAACCCTGTGAAAACACTCCACAGCCTGCTCACTCCTCTGTCCCAAGTCCGTGTGGCTCAGAGCTAAAGCTAGTCCTATGGGACCTACAGGGCTCTGCGGGATGGGCCCCAGGCTACATCTGCAACCCTCTTTCCCCTTCACCCCACTCTACCTGTCACTTACAGGCTTGCACCACCTGCCTCAGGACCTTTGCATTTATTCTTAATGTCACCTCCTCCGAGAAGCCCTCCCTGACCACTCTGCCTATACCCCATCCCTCTCCATTCCCCTTATCTGGCTTTTTGTTTCCAGCACTTTTCTTGCCTGCTTTCGGTCTTCCTGCCATGAGGGCAGGGACCTACATGTCTGTTCCCTGAAGATTACCCAGTGTCAGGTGCACAGTATGAGCTCCATAATATTTGCATGAGTAAATAAATCATTGAATGTAGTGAGAGTCTGGAGTCTTGAGGGAAGAACAGACAGACATTCAGAGTTGCTGGAATGGAAGAGACAGAGGCTGAAGTGAGGGGCCGAGACTGGCCACATGAGGTTCCGGGTCTGACCCTGGGCATGAGGGAACCACAGGAGGTTTACGGTGCAGGAAGGTTTGGGCAGAGCCATGATCAGGGGCTCCCTAAGACCTGCTCGCGCAACCCTGTGCCCCACTCCCTGCCCTCCCTCCCCACCTCCTCAGGCCAGCTCTGGGGTCTCGGCAGGTGGTCCGCAACATGAGCTCCGAGTTCTTTGCTGCCCAGCTCCGGGCCCGGATCTCCGATGATACCACTCATCCGATCTCCTACTATGAGCCTGAGTTCTACACGCCCGACGATGGGGGCACTGCCCACCTATCCGTGGTTGCAGAGGACGGCAGTGCTGTGTCTGCCACCAGCACCATCAATCTCTAGTAGGGGCTGCTGGGCCACCTGGGGGGGCAGGGCCAGGGGGGTGGGCCAGGGGCTGCCCACATGTCCTATAAGGGGGATCCATCAACTTCCTTCATGGTGGGCAACCCAGGTCCCACCTTGGTGGTTTGGCCCAGCCCTCATGGTGAGTGAGCTTGAGCTTCGGTGGCTGGGGAGGGGCCAGGCAGGGCTGGGCTGGGTCAGGCACAGCTGTCTGACCAGGTGGGTCTGCAGCTTCGGCTCCAAGGTCCTCTCCCCAGTCAGTGGGATCCTGTTCAACGATGAGATGGATGACTTCAGCTCTCCCAACATCATCAACCAGTTTGGGGTGCCCCCCTCACCGGCCAATTTCATCAAGCCAGGTATGGGGCGGGGTCCAGGAGCGGGAGACTTGGGGAGGGAGCTGTTGACCTGGGCCGACAGCTGACTAGCATCTTTGTCCCCTCCTGTCGGCTGCAGGGAAGCAACCGCTTTCATCCATGTGCCCAACAATCATTGTGGGCAAGGATGGCCGGGTCCGGATGGTGGTGGGAGCCTCTGGGGGCACGCAGATCACCACGGCTACTGCACTGGTATGTGCCACCCACCTGCCTTCCCCGCCCCTGCCCCCGGGCCATGCTGACCCCATCCCCACTTGCCCCACCCCCAGGCCATTATCCACAGCCTGTGGTTCGGCTACGATGTGAAGCAGGTGGTGGAGGAGCCCCGGCTGCACAACCAGCTTCTGCCCAACACCACGGTGCTGGAGAGAAACTTTGACCAGGTGGGCCGGGGGCTGGGGAAACAGTCACAGTGTGGGGCCACAGGGCGTCCTGGGCTGGAGGTCAAGATCTCCTGAGTCATCATGGAGTGGACAATGGCTGGTGTCCTTTGCCTTCATCCTCACTGCCTGGGCCATCCTGAGCCCCTGTGCAGTGAGCGCCAAGCCACCTACTCCAAGATCCTAGAGGCCCAGGTGCCCCTAACTTACTCTTGCTGGTCACTTGGCTGGAAAGGGCATCATCTGGGTCTCTGGGGCCCATGACCACACAGGAGTGGTTTGGACAGCGTCTTGGATCTTGCTGAGGCCTGCCTCTCCCCTCCCACTCCCAGGCCGTGACTGCAGCCCTGGAGTCCCGGCACCACCAAACAGAGGTCACTTCCACCTTCATCGCCGTGGTGCAGGCCATCGTCCGCACGGCTGGTGGCTGGGCGGCCGCGTCAGACTCCAGGAAAGGCGGGGAGCCTGCCGGCTACTGAGTGCTCAGGGTGGACGAGGCTAACCAGCAACCCAGGGACGAGATGCTCACCAGGGCCACGAGTCGAACTCTGGGAGACGTGCTCCCCCATGCGAATGGCAGAGCTGCACAATAAACGGGGGCCGCTGCTCCAGGCTCTGGGCAGCCTCGCTGGGCTGGCTCCCGCTCCCTGGGCCTCAGTGTCCTGTGTGTGTAATGGAGCTGCCTGGCTGGGGAGGAGTGGACAGGTGGGATTCAGTCTTCATACTGTGGTGCTGGAGCTGGTGTTGGGGCCACGGGAAAAACTTCCCTTTTTAGTCTCTGAAGTTTCACTGAGAAATCAACTGATAATCAGACAGATAGGGAAAAGAGAATAACAAGTTTTATTTAACATGCGTGGGAGAAAATCACAGGAGGGTAATTATCCCATCCCCTCAGTGTGGGGTGCCCATCTTCACAGCAGAGGAAATGACTTTCACAAAGGGAGGCTCAGTGGATCTGGGACAGTCTATTTGGCCCGTGGAGCAATGACTCGTAAACGATTCCCTTTAAAATACCAAATGGAACTGAAATAGAAGTCAATCGTCTGTGACAAAAGTCAACCCAGATGTATTGACAGACTCCAGTCTTCCCTCCTGTGTTATGACTTAAGTTGATGAAGCTTAAGAAAAGGACCAGAGGTGATTGTCTTCTTCTTTAGTGGTCTGGACTCCAGACAGAGGGAGGCACAGCTTCATCCTTTGCTTTGGAGAAATAATAAGAGGATTGAGGAGGTGAGGGGGTTGTGGAATATGAGTCATTCTTTTGAGAAGTAACAAGTGATTAGGAGGGAGAATGAATGAAAAATCCACCTGTGAATGATTTTCTCGGGAGTTTAAATGAGCCCGGAGACAGACATTAACTTGTAGGAAGGTCCATTCAGGTGTGGCTACGTTCCTCCGCCAGCCGCCTTTCCCAGGAAGGATAATGAGACGTTGGGGAGGGGATGGAAGCGGATGTCTTCCCTGGCCCTGGCTCTGTGCAGATAAGGGAGCACTTCTTCCGGCATCTGCTGTTCTCAAAGCACCTTTCATTTAAAATATCACACCAGGACTTCATATTTTCAGGTGAAGTTTCCTGGCTTCCTTCACTAGCCTCAGCGTTTTCAGTAGGGGAAGAGCCAGCGAGTGTGGGGGGGCTTGAGTGGTGGTGAGGGGCAGGCCCATGCTGAGCACTGTCCCTCCTCTCCCCAAGCCCCAGGATGGGACAGGGCAGTCCCTTCCCTGGGTTGAGCAGCGACACCTCCAAGCACTGGCCACGAGAGGGCGCCGTGACCCTGGCGTTTTCTTGGGCAGAGGCCGTCTGGCACGGACGGGTGTGACTCACCCTGCCAAAGACATTCCGGGGTGAAGCTGAGGTCTGCAGAGTGGGGATTGGGCAAGTGGCTGGAGCAAAACATCTCGGTCAGACCCAAGCCCTGGGGGAGCGGGGGGCTTTCTAAGCACAAATCCCGAGTGAAACTCAAGCTTGTGACGGGCTCCAGAAGTAAACCCGATTCTCAGAGAAAAGCAAACTGGAAGAGCCAGGAACCTGAGGGTCAGGGCTTCCATCAGCAGGGGAACTGGGGCCCGAGGTGGTAGGACTGGAAGGGAACTGCTAGACAGCACCCTTCCCCATGGCCCTCCGGGTCTGCTAACTTGTCCCTCACAGTTGTAACACCCGCAGTGAGCTGCTGGTAGAGGCTGGTGGGAGTGGGTTGGGTAGGGGGCTCACAGCCCCACAGCTAGATATCACCCCGTCCAGGGAGCACAGTGGCAGGTCCCTGAGGGCAGGGGCACAGGGGCAGGGAGGGGCCAGTTGAGGCTAGCTCTGGGCTCTCCTTCAGGAGGTGGGAAAACCTGGTACTTCCAAAGTACCCATAGGGAATCGGGGTTTTGTGCCTGAAGAGTTCACCCCAGGTCTGACACTGAGCACTGGAGGGCTCTGTCTCGTGTTCCCCAGGAAGGAGATGAAGGCTATGCAGTGGGGTGTGCAAGTCACTCCTCAGTCCTTATTTTTGTGTTAGAGGAAAGGCCATGGCCCCATCTGCAGGGGAGAAGACTGAGGCTTGGGGGGCGGGCGTTGCTCCAGGTTGTGCAGCAGTGAGGGGGCTGCCCGAAATGCTCCCTGGGCCCCCACATGTTGGCAGGGTGTACCTCGGCTCCCCAGGCTCCATGAGGCTTAGCTCAGGGCTACCTTGGGGGCTGGGGGATTTGAAACCCCTCTTTCCCTCCCATTGTCTTCCCTCCAACCCCCCCATCACCACCTGGATAAGGATTTAGGGCCCTTTCCAGCTGGGCTTTCCCTGTTGCGTCTCTGGCCAAGCCCAGCATGACACACCCATTCCTTTCCTTGGGCCATTGCTCAGGCCGTCCCTGAACCCTGGTCTCTGCCTGACTAGGATGACCCCAACTCTGCTGTCCCTTCCGTCCCCGCTGCCCTGGCCTCTGGGCTCTGAAGATTGTGGTGGGTGGGTGGCCTGGCCCCAGGCCAGGAATGCACTTTGATTCCTAGTTGAGCAATGTCACTGCGGTATGGGGGTCGGGTGGGGGCAGGAGGAGGCGCCCACAGCCCCCCACCCCCCACCCCCCGCATGAGGCAGCTGTGGGAACAGGCATACGGGAAGGCCCGCCCATAACTCCCTCCCTGGCCCAGGCTGACCGGGGCTCTGGCTGGACATGGGGCCTGGCAGGCTGTGTGGCCTGTGGGGACACAGACCTTCTCTGGGCCTCGGTTTCTCAGTTGTACCAGGAAGTGGGCTCCGACTCTCTGTGTAAAGAACTGGGGAGGATAATGCTCCACTGGGAAGGAAGTGGGGAGCATGTGTGGGGGCCCAAGTCCAGCCTGTGGCCCCTGCATCCTGTATCCCTGCTGAGCCTGGCCAATGGAGTCCTCAGTGTGTCCTCACTCCCTCAGCTGCCTCCCAGTTGGGCACGCTGAGGCCTGGGAGGACAAGTCCCAGGCCGGTGTCTCCAGGGGAGGAGGCACTGCCAGCACAGGAATAGCCCAGAACACGGATGGACACAAGGTGGGACAGAGCAGCAGACAGGGCGTGGGGGCCCAGGCAGGGCAGCCTCTCTTCTCAGAGGCCCATGGCTGCATTTCCAGGACAGCAGTTCCCAGGGATGGATGGTCCAGTGGGCACTGGGTGCCAAGGGCTGGGCACATGTCTTGTGTACATTCCCCAAGTGGGCGTCTTGTAGTCAGGGGCATTTGGTGGTCTTGAGTCTGCCTGCCCCTTGTGCACACAGGGAAGCTGAGGTTCCCTCCTGGTCACCCCAGCCTGGGCCAGGCTGTGGCTGAGCTGGGGCTTGACCTGGGTCCTGAGTGACACCACCTTGGGTCCCCCCACCCCTCTGTCTCTTCAGCCCCACTTCTGTGCCATTGTAGAGATGCTGAGGCTGAGCTGCTCCCGGGACAGGAGTTGGGAGGTGGAGCTCCACCCTGGGTGGGGGGCCGAGGCCCTGCCTGATCCGGGAGAGGGAGCTGAGCAGCCCCAGCTCTGCTTTCTTGGAGTGCTGGGAACCGGGAATTGGTGTGGGAGCTCCTGGGATCCCTGCCCCCCTGGATGTCCTGTGTGCTGCCGTTGCCACGTCTTGAAGCACATTAGACTGGGGTGACCCTGGGTGAGGGGAAGTGGGATCGTGTGGCAGTGAAGGAGTTAACCACAGCAGCTGGCTCCCCTCTACAAGAAAACTCCCCATAGACGCCTTGCTGCCTGGACTCTGGCCAGGGCCAAGCGCAGGGGCTGAAAACTGGAAATTTAGGCATGTGGCCAGCTCTGCCTCTACAGCAAACACTCGAGAGGACAGCAGCACTGCCACTGCCGGCTGCCGGCCATCCATCCACACACCCACTCCTTCATCTGGCTGCTCACTGTTTCTCTGTCTGTCCACCCATCTGTAAGCCCATCTCTTTCCAATTGTCTGTCTGACCATTCTTCTCTTACTGTTGTCTCGGTCTAGCTGTCTGGCCTGTCTCTGGCCCTATTTATCCATCTATCTAATCATCTGTGAGTTCAGCTGTGCATCTCATTGTCTGTTCATCTGTCCATCCCTTTGTCCACCTGTCTGTCCTTTGGTCTGTGCTCACCTGCTTCCCCTCTCCGCCTGGGCCACAGAGCCATGGCCTGGGGCCGTGGGGCCACAGTCAGCCTGGTCTTGTTGGGGCTGGGGCTGGTGCTGGCCATCACTGTGCTGGCTGTGGTCTTCTCCCACAACCAGGCCCCTTGTGGCCCCCAGGCCTTTGCCCACGCTGCCGTAGCCGCTGACTCCAAGGTCTGCTCAGACATTGGCCGGTGAGTGAGAGGCGGGAGGGAGCTGGGTGGCCCTTGGCAGCTGGCCCCTCCTGGAGACTTTGTAGCCAGTGGTGAGGGTGTGGAGAAGGCATGTGTGAGTGCGCGCGTGCACTGGTCTGTGGGGCTGGGACCGTGTGGATTTGTGCTCCAGTGCTGGCCAGTCCTGGGTACAAGGAGGCGGCCCCCAGGCCCTTGCACAGAACAGGTGGCAGGAGGCATGCCCATGGGGCCCTCAGGGGTTTGGGGCAATGGCAGAGTTGGCAGAAATGGTGTGTGAGTCTGTTTCTGGTTATGGGGCTCAGGATGCCCATCTGCGAAACACAGGTGGGAAGTGGAGACCCAAAGAGGGCCCTGCTGTGGTGTCACTGGTCTGGGCCAGCCAGACCACAATGGCCGGTGCTGGCCCCTTCAGTGAGGCCATTCCAGCTCTCCAAGGCTGGGATCTTCTCCCAGGGACATGGGTGAGGGGCTCAGGGGCTCCATATGTGGGTAGTGGCCTGTGGTGTGCACACAATACTGCTCAGGGCCAGTGTCCCCCACCCCATAGGATCACACGTCCTCATCTCTCAGACCTGGGAAATCCACCCCTGCCAGTGCCATGTCCCTCACAGGCCCGGACAGGCAGAGGGAGTGATGTTTGGTCAAGGGCAAAGGGGTGGAGGAGAGGGGCCAGAGCTGGTGCTTCCTGACCCTCTTCCAGGAAGCCCAGCCCAAGGGAGGCCTCTGCTGTACCCACCGGGGTAGGACATAGCAGGATGCCCCTCCCAGCCCCCTGCCCCCGCTGGGCCTGAGGAAGCCGAGGAAGCCGAGGCAAGCATCCGCTCCCTGCCAGCCAGCTGTCTGCTTCCCAGAATATCTGTCTTGCAGGCTATTCGTGAGGGTCTGAGTGTTTTGTAAACTGAAGGGGACAGTCCCAAAGCAAGGGTGTGTGGCTGGGAACATGCTCCGGGCCCCCTTCTTCCCGGCTTAACTGCTGCAACACACTTTCTCTTTCTGTTTGTTCATTCGCTCTCCTTCTCATTCATTCCTTTCTCCCTTCCTCTGTCCATCCAGCCATCCCTGTGCCTACTTCTTGTAGTAGCCCCTAACTCCTCCTGACCTGGTTCTCTGGGCTGTCCTCAAGCTTTCTGTCCCCTCGTCAGAGCCACTGCTACGATGGTAGCAGCTGAGAATTGCAGCTCAGGGACAAGTAGGGGCAGGTGGCTGCTTGGTCTCCCCAGGGGGCTCTCAGGGGATGCGAGGGGAGTGAAACCAACTGCCAACCCGGGCACTGCCCCTACCCTGCTCGGGAAGACATGCAGAGATTTGGTGCCCACTTAAACCTGCAGTTGCAATGATGCAAACGAGGCTGGGGGCCTCAGGTCCCGGGGACCACCAGTGGGCATGTGGCCTCCAGGAGTGGGGGCAGCTGTCACATATCTGTGAGCGGGGTCTCCCCGAGTCTCTGTCTGGGGGGTCTCCATGGCTTGACCTGCTGTGTGTGAGCATCTGGGGTTGGGGTCTCTGTCCTGAGCCTGCTTCCTCCTGCCCCTCCTCCGACTCCCCCTTAGTGAGGAGAGCGGATGTGGTTTCTCCCCAGTGTTTTATCAAACACTCTCTCCACTTCCTGTTCTTATGCCAGGAGCAGGAGGGAGCCTGGGGCTGGCCCTGGCTGCTGCGGCAGAACAGGGGTCACAACACCCAGCTGGGCTGGGGGCTTCAGGAAGGGGCCTGGGGCAGTGTCCTCCCGGCTAAGATCCCTCCCTGTGGGGCCCCTGGCCACGCTGCTGCAGGGTCTGCTGGGCCCCCCACCAGCAGCCCGCACTCCCTCCTCCACCTGTCCCCATCTCTCCCCACCGCACTCTCCTCTCAGCAGCAGGGCCCTTCCAGAGCCCAGTCTCCTCTTGCTTTATCAGCACTAGGTTTTCTCTCTTGGGTGGGACCTTCTGCTGCAGCCAGAGCCCCCTGGGTAAGGGTTATGCCTAGTAGACATACCATAGGAGCATGGTGACAGTGAGTTCTGTCACTGCGTGATGTCGCAGCGTGTTAGGCTGTGGGCAAACTGAGTGTCCTGAGACTCTGAGTAAAGTGCTTGTCTTCTAAGGAGACTTAGTGACTTTAGGATTAGTGACATGTTTTAGGCTTTGTGATATCTGTCTGGCTCAGAAATGCCTGCCTTCCCACCAGCTCCTAAGTGGGAGGATTCACTGACTTAGGAGGAAGTTAGTCCTGCATAGAAGGGACCTGCCTGGGATCAGACTGAGCAGGCTCAGCTGGGACCAGGACCCAGCTCTGCAGCTTCCCAGACCGTCATTCTCTCCCTGCTGCTGCTGCTGCTGTCCTGACATGGCAGGGTTTGGAGGGGATCTCCAGGGTTTCCCAGAGCCCCCCATACCCAACCTTGGACCTCAATGCCCGCTCAGCCCCTGGCTCTACCTGTGAGGGCCAGAGCTTTACTACAGTCAATATGTCTACATACTCGTGTGTTTATATATATATGGTCAATATAGCGATTGTGGAGGAGACTGGTTGGGGCCCTGATGAACAAATCTTGGGGGGGGTTGGAGTCTAGGCTGGCACTGGGCTGTGGGGGTGGGGGGGTGGTTAAGCCCCTGAGAGTTGGGTTTTGTCAGCTGCTCCAGACCTAGTCAGTGTCTGCAGTCGCACCCTCAGTGCAGGGGAGAACAGGAACTCTGGACAAGTTGCTGCACCTCGTAAGCCTTGATTTCCTCATCTGTGAAATGGGCTCATGTTGGTGCATCCCTCCTGAGGTGATGAGGCATGGGGCTTGCCCAACCCACAGGAGGTGCCCCCTCAACAATAGCCATTCCAACTAATAACCGTTACAGTGGTGTGACCTGGACAAGTTGGCATCTCAGGACCTGGGGAAGGACCCAGGGTCAGAGTGGGGGATCCCACTCTGCGGAAGGCTCATAGGGATTAGGGTGTAGCCCCTAGTCCCCTTCCTCCAGAGCTGTGGCTCTTGCTCCCAGCCCTTCCTCCCCTCCCAGCCCCACCTGAGCCTGTGACTCTATGCTCCAGCCAGCTCACCAGGAAATATCACATTTCCTCCCCTCTGGGGCTCAGGAGGAAACTGCCTGTGTGCCCAAGGACTGTGCACGTGTGTGCACGTGTGTGTGTGAACATGCATGTCTGAGTGGGTGTGTGACATCAGTGATGGTGACAGCAGCCTCATGGCTCCTTGGGGACAGACACATTAGATGTGTAATTGTTCTGCACCACACCCTCTGGCCAGAACTTCCCCCATGTCACAGCCAACACACCAGACTCAGGGAGGTTGAGTCATGTGCCCAGTGCCACACAGCTGGAGAGTGGAACGCCAGTCTGCTGGCCCCGAGCCTGCAAGCGTGTTTGCGGTGCTGCAGATGCGTGCAGGTGTGTGCGTATTTCTCCACCTGCAGTGTGTAATACCCTTTTTTGTCCTGCATCAAATATGTGAGGAGCACTTACTATCCACCAGCCATTGTCCTGGGGACACAGTGGTAACCAAGATGAATAAAGCCTGTCTTCCTGGAGGGGAAGACAGACAATAAACAAATCCATATGCAATTTTGGGGAGTTGGAAGTGGTTATTGGTCACCTGGATATCCTCTCTGTGAAGGTTTTGTTAAAATCTTTTGCCTGTTTTTCTATTAGGTTGTACATCAAATATATTTTCTGCATTATCAAGACAGCCAAGTCATTTTTCTTCCTTTTAAAAAATGTAATGAATGTTAAACCACTTTTGCATTCCTAGAACGAGCCCTGCTCGTTTGTGATTTAATATTTTTATATATCACTAGGTATAAAAATTTGATTTGCTAATTAATACTTTGTTTAGGATTTTTGTCTATATGTTCATGAGGGATATTGGTCTGTAATTTTCCTTTCTTATAATATCCTTGTCAGGTTTTGGTATCAAGGTTCTACTGGTCTTGTAAAAAGAGCCAGGAGTTGTTCTCTCTTTCTCTATATTTTGGAAGAGGAGGTTATTTTGTTTTTTGTTTTGTTTCAAATTGGTATAATTTCATCCTTAAATGTTTGGAAGAATTTACTAGTTAAGCCTTCTAAGCCTGTGTTACTTGTGTGTGTGCATGAAGATTTTAACTAATGGGTTCTATTTCTTTTTAAAATTATTATTATTATTATTATTGGCAGCTGGCCGTACAGGGATCCAAACCCTTGACCTTTGTGTTACAACACTGCACTCTAACCACCTGAACTAACAAGCCAACCCAGTTCTATTTTTTAATAGGTATAAGACTATCAAGTTTCTATTTCTTCTTGTGTCAGTTTCAGTAAAACTTTCCAAGGAATCTGTCCAGTTTATGCAAATTGTCTCATTTATTGGCATACTATTGTTTATAAAATTCTCAATATCTTTTTAATGCCTTTAGGATCTATAATGAATTCTCTTTTGTGTTCTCTCTTTGTTCTTGGTCAATCTTGATAGGGGTTTTATCAATTTTATCTTTTTTAAAGAATCAACTTCTGGCTTTCTTAATATCATTTATTGTGCCCTCACTGTATTTCCTCTTTCATTAATTTCTGCTTTTATTTTGGTTCATTTCTTCTATTTCCTTTGATTTAAAGTTGCTTTTTTAAAAAAGATATTCATCTTGAGATGTATCTTAGGAAACACAAATTATAAAGTGGGTACATAAGGCCGGCCCATGGCTCACTCGTGAGAGTACGGTGCTGACAACACCAAGGCCACGGGTTCGGATCCCTGTATAGGGATGGCCGGTTTGCTCACTGGCTGAGCGTGGTGCTGACAACACCAAGCCAAGGGTTGAGATCCCCGTACCGGTCATCTTTAAAAAAAAAAAAAAAAATTAAAAACCTACAGAAACATAGGGAGAATCCCCACATATCCTTCATTTAGATTCATCAATTGTTAATATTTTGCATCATTTTCTTTCTCCCTTTTTCTAAATCTATTCTATCTATATTTCTGAAGAGTAAGTTGCATTCATTGTGACACTTTATTTCTAGATACTTATGTGTCTATGAAGGTTAACTTCATTCTCCCACATAACCTTAATACCATCATCACACTCAAGAAATTTAACCTGGATAGAATATTATTTAATAAATAGTCCAATTAACTTTCTCAATTGACCCAAATTTTCTCTGTTGACCCAATTAATTCATTCTATCTATCATCTATCTATCTACTATTTATATTCAGTATACAATCAGTAATTGTCTTTTTTTTTTGTCTTCTTTAATCTAGAAAAATCCCCTGCTTTTTAAAAAAAAAGTTAGTTGATCTCCTATGACATTAACTTTTTTTATGAATCCAGGCCACTTGTATTACAGCCTTCCTTCACAATCTTGGTTTGTCTGATTGTTTCTTTCTTCTTAGATTCAGGTTAAACATTATTGATAGAGTTTGAATGTGTTGTCCTCCCAAAACTCATGGGGAAATCTGATCCAATTTGGCAATGTTGGGAGCAGTTTGGATTATGGAGGCGGATCCCTCATGAATGGATTAATGCTCTCCTTGGGGGATGGGGATAGTCAGTGAGTTCTCCCTTTATTGGTTCCCACGAGAGCTGGTCGTTTGGAGGATCCTGGCACCTTCTCTCTGTCTCTTGCTTCCTCTCGCCATGTGATCGGCTCGTACCCACCGGCTGCCTGCTGCTTTCCACTGTGAGTAGACGCAGCCTGAGGCCAGCACCAACTGCCACTGTCCCAGAATCGTAAGCCAAATAAACCTCTGTTCTTTGTGAATTACCCAGTCGCGGGTATTTCGGTTATAGCAACACAAACGGACTAATACAAACATGATATATAAGGTTGGTGATATTTGACCCTCCTGTTGCATCACATAAGGAGCAAAGAAATGTCAGGCTGTCCCATCATTTCTGTTGCTTTATAGGATCACATCATAAAGGTTGTGTCTTCTAGATCTCTCTATTGTACCCTTTTTCTCTATTAAATTAGATTTGATACTTTGAGATCATGCGTATATCCTTTTCTGAACCAACATTTTATCTCATATCTTTAGCATCTGTTTTGATCTTAGTCTGAGTAAATAAATTTGTGTTTGCAGAAAAAGTGATTTTCTAAACCTGTCATCTGTTCAACATTCATTAGTGACATTCTTTTCTCTTTTTTTATTCTTATTTTTTTGGTGGCTGGCCAGATTAGTGACCTCCTTCTGTAAAGATGACCTCCCTTTCCCAACCCTGACATTCTGGAGTATTACTATAGTCTCATGGATTATTATTTTAATTCAATATGTTATAATCCATCATTGTTATTCTTTTTGATGTTCAAATTGTCACAAATGTGACCAGTGGGAGCCCCTTTAAGCCAGCAACTATGTTTATTTATGTCTTCATTAGTCTTGGAGAACTTTTTTGCCTGCTACCACAGGATGTTGCAGGATCAGCAATGAGAGTACTTTTAAGAGTTCATGGAAAAGGGCCGGCCCCGTGGCTCACTCGGGAGTGCGGCGCTGGGAGCGCCAAGGCCGCAGGTTCAGATCCTGTATAAGGATGGCCGGTTCGCTCACTGGCTGAGCGCGGTGCGGGCAACACCAAGCCAAGGGTTGCGATCCCCTTACCAGTCCAAAAAAAAAAAAAAAAAAAAAAAGTTCATGAAAAAATAAAATTAAAAGATAATATGAACCTTTCCATGAGTTTTGAAATACTCTCTTCTACTCCCTCAATCATACCTGAAAGCAGGAATTAGTAGAGAATGGTATTTTAGAAACCAAGGTCTGGATGCTAGGAGTGCTCATTACCCCTGGGTTGCTACTGCTTCCAGGGTTCTGTGCACAGAACCAGAAAAAATCATATTTAAAAGATATCATGAGACCATACAGATACCTCCAGTTCAGGTACAATGACAGGATTCTTCTCAGTCTTTCTCTATACCCTGTTTGTTTAACCCTATTGCCATGGTAAACGAAGTTTCCAACAATGTCATTATATTGACTTTCTTGCTCTATCCTGAAATACTCACAATATAGTTTCAGAATTACTTCACCACGATACCTCTACAGACTACAAATCTACTAAGTAAAATTCAAGATGTCTTTGCAGAATTTTTTTGTCCTTAGTATATGTCTCACAGAAGATGTACATTAATTAAATTATTTTCTTCTGTGTGGTTGTGTTACCAATTCAACATACTATTAATTTTTTTCAGGGTGCACTCAATTTTAGGGTTTTGGTTTTTTATCCTTTTTGTTTTAATTTCATTTTGAATAAGTCAAAAGTATATAAAAAGGTATACT
Source organism: Cynocephalus volans (assembly GCF_027409185.1). NCBI lineage: Eukaryota > Metazoa > Chordata > Mammalia > Dermoptera > Cynocephalidae > Cynocephalus > Cynocephalus volans. Next base: position 207,829,844 of record NC_084461.1, read on the forward strand.
CAGAAATCTCTTTCCCAGTCATGTTACCTTTACCCTGTTCCTATTCACTCTTTTAGAGGAAACCATTTACATTTGTTTCTGAGTTATTTTTTCCTATGTTTCTTTTTAAAATTTCTCTTTCTCTTTCTTTTCTTTCCTTTTTTTGTTTTTGCTTTTTGTTTCTTTTTTAGTTATTATTTGTTTTTCTTTTTGCAAAAACAAGCAAATATGTCACTTACTTTCTCTTTTGGTATGGCTTTTGGTATCTAGAAGGGTTTGCATTTTCACTCTAATGGTTATCTTTGTATTAATATCTTTACTCTATATGTTATATATTTTTTATAATTATAATATCAGATATATAAGCTAGAGTACCCTTACTGTATTAGTCCATTTCTGTTGCTTATAACAAAAAATCTGGAACTGGGTAATTTATAAGAAAACAAAATTTATTGCTTATAGTTTCAGAGGCTGGAAAATCCAGAGCCCAGAGAACACATCTGGTGAAGGTCTTGGTGGTGGTGACAGTGATCCATGGGTCTCACATGACAAAAATGGCAGAGCAGAGAGAGAATCTCAAGTGCTCTCCTTTTAAAGCCCTCAGAACCATGCCCATGACCACCATTATTAACCCATTCACTTGGGTACCGTCCTTAGAATCTAATCACCTCTTCAAAGCCCCACCTTTCAATTACCGTAGGATTTCTCACCCTCTTAACAGTCACAGTGGGGATCAAGCTTCTAATACATAAAACTTGGGGGACACAATTCAATCCATATCACCTAGTTCTTTCTTTTGGGTATTTTCTATTGACTCTTCTTCTTCTTTTTTTTTTTTAAGATGACCAGTAAGGGGATCTTAACCCTTGACTTGGTGTTGTCAGCACCACGCTCTCCAAAGTGAGCTAACTGGCTATCCCTATATAGGGATCCGAACCCGTGGCCTTGGCACTATCAGCACCGCACTCTCCCAAGTGAGCCATGGGCCAGCCCATCTATTGACTCTTCTGATGGTTAATTTTATGTTTCAATGTGGTTTGGCTATGGTGTCCAGTGTTTTGGTCAAACACCAGTCTAGATGTTGCTGTGAGGGTATTTTGTAGAAGTGATTAATATTTGCAATCAATTGCCTTTAAGTGAAACAGATCACCCTCCATAATGTGGCTAGGCCTTATCCCATCAGTTGAAGGCCATGAGAGCAAAAACTGAGGTTTCCTGGAGAAGAAGGGATTCTGCCTCAAGACTGTAACATAGAAATCCTGCCTGAGTTTCCAGCCTGCTGCCTGCCCTACAGATTTTACACTCAAGACTGCAACCTCAACTCTTACTTGAATTTATAGGCCTGCTGGCCCGCCCTACAGATTTCAAACTTGCCAGCCCCCAGAATTGTGGGAACCAATTCCTTAAAACAAATCTCTCTTTCTCTACGTACAAGTATATCCTATTGGTTTGGTTTCTCTAAAGAATTCTGAGTGATCTGATTTCCTACTATGAGTATTACTGAAACTAGCTAGTAACCTCTTCTTTCCCCTGTGAAATGTACCTTATTATCTCTAATAATACTTTTTTTCTTAAAGTCTACTTTGTTTGAAATTAATATTGTTCTATAACTTTCTTGGTTAGTGTTTGCATGATATATTTTTCATTATTTTACTTTCCACCTATCTGCATCCTTATATAAAAGGCATTAGTTGGGTTTTACTTTCTATCCATTATTTTAATTTTTATCCCTTATCCTTGTATATGTAATGTAATTAATGATTCATTGGGTTTAAATCCACCATCTAATCATTTGTTTTTTATTTGCCGTGCCTGTTCTGTTTCTTCGTGTCTCCTTTTACATCTTGTTTTGCATATACTATTTTTTATGATTCAACTTCTTTCCTCTATTAAGTTGGTAACTATGCAGTCTTACAGTTATTTTTTAAAGGTTACAATAGATTATTTTAGAGATTACGACATGCATCCTTCATTTATTAAAGTCTAACACATCAATTAGTGTTTTTATCCTCTTCCTGGCCAGTGCAAGAATCTTGGAACACTAAATTTAACCCATCATGACTTCCATGCTGTTATTTCTGTGTATTTTAAATATGTGTATGTATGCATATATGTATGTATGTCTTTTTAGATTTTTTTATTGGAGGTTATGTATTTATTTTAATCAACATAGAGAATTAACTCAATGAGTGTAATCTGGATTCAGCTGCATTCTGTGTGTTCTCTTTTGAGATGAAAGACTAAAATTTTCTGTGGTTCATTAAGTGTGGCACAGTTTCCTTTCTTTTTAATTAAATTTGAATCCAAATAGATTATTATTTTTCACAGTAACTATCTTAGCTTCAATTCAATACATACTATCTTGTGATTTTATCTCATAATTATGTACAGTCTGATATAATTTTTCATGCTCTCAAAGTTCTTGTAAATTCTACTTCCTTTATGCTTGGCAAAAACAAAATTAAACCTGTATTTCTCTATTTCTCTAAGTCAGGACTGAAGCAGTGTATATTTATTTGCTTCTTTTTAAATTGAGGGAACTAGTCTGCTTTCACTTCTCCCACCCGATTTTTAGTTGTATAATTTGCATGTTTGAAAGAACTTATAACTTTTTAACATTTTCATCTTTTCTGTCAAAACTTTTTATATCACTTGTCTTGTTTTATACAAAATTAAAATTATTTTTTGCTATTATTTATTTAAATAGTCTAATGATCATAGCCATAATTAAATAGCCCAATTCTTATTAGTTCAAAATGTAAAGGTTTTTTTCTGATTTTATTTTATTTATTTATTTATTTGAAAGATGACCGGTAAGGGGATCTCAACCCTTGGCTTGGTGTTGTCAACACCACGCTCAGCCAGTGAGCGAACCGGCCATCCCTATATGGGATCCGAACCCGGGGCCTTGGTGTTATCAGCACCGCACTCTCCCGAGTGAGCCACGGGCCGGCCCCTTTTTTCTGATTTTAATAAAAATTAAAAGCACATTGTTAAAAAGGAGACTAAAGGGAGACTATCTACAAATGTAACAACAAGATGAAAATTTTCTGTAATTCCAGAGAAAAATATATTTCTGTTTTTCTTTTTAGACATTTTTATTACTGAGCATTCCCAGCCACTGGATTTGCATAAGCCAGCCCCTTGTGGTCTCATTTTCCCTGTGTTCATGCTAAAAATAGGCATAAATTGGCAACAGTAACTTTCCTCCAGGGGAGAGCTCAGAGAAGGGGGCCTGAGACCTCAGGGGTGGCTGGAAACCCAGAGGCATGACCTGAAACCCAAGCCCAGGGCAACTGAGCGCCTCTTGTATCACACCCAACCTACCCAACATCCTAGCTTAGCCTAACCTGCCTTAAATGTGCTCTGAACACTTACAGTAGCCTACAGTTGGGCAAAATACTCTGCCCCAGGGGGATGCGAAAGCACTGCTGTGCCCCTCGGCCACCTCTCCCAGGACTGGCAATCATACTGGGGGACAAGCCTCTCCAGATGCCATCCTCGCCTCTCTCCTGCCCTGTGCTGCTGCACTGGCGCCGATGCCTTTCGCAGATATTTTCTATTTGCCTGGCTTTTCTAGTTCTCTGGGGGAAGTTTGGTCTGAATTCTTGTCTCCCAACACTGGGATGTCTGATACATTTTAACAGATTGTTTTGTTAAAATGTAAGGGAACAAGGCAGACAGACACAGGGCTTAGGTAGGAGGCCATTGCAATAACCTGGGCGTGAGGGGCTGGTAGCTTGGGCCGGGGGCTGGTGGTGGAAGCATAGCTGGCAGGATTCACTGGAGGCTTCGATGTGGGCATGGAAGGAGTGACCCATCAAGGATCCAAGGTTTATGGACAGAGTGAAAGGGCGAACGCTTGGGTCATTTTCTAAGATAGTGAAGATAAGGAGAGGAGCATTGGGGGGGGGGGGGGGAGGGAGATAAGTGCAGTTAGGTCATGGTAAGTGCGCGATGCCTTTTAGACACCCAGGGAGTAACCTGTGGCTGGCCGGGTACAGGGTCTTGATTGAGGGGAGAGGACTGGGCTGGAGATAAAGTTTGGGGGTCATCAGCATAGAACATCAACGTTTTACACCATGAGGCTGGACGCACTCATCCCGGGACAAGATGGAGATGCACAAGGACCAAGGACTGATTCCAGGGTCCCCCAACATCAGGAGGTCAGGGAGAGGTGAAGAAAACCAGAGCATGGTGGGGTGGAGGCTCCTGGAAGCCAAGTTCAGAAAGGGCTCCTGGGGGAGGGGGCAGTCGACAGGGTGGGTGCTGCTGAGCTGCAGGTGAGGAGCAGGTGGGTGGGAAGGGAAGGCTCGCCGCTCTGCTCTGTTTAGTAGGGAGAGAGGCCTTTGTCTGTGATGGGAATTTAAAGTGTTTTTTTTCCCCCGAGTTTGTCATTTAACTTTGCTTGTGGTGTTTTATTCTTATTTAAAAATCGTATTTATGCCTGAATGCAGCAGTCTTGTTTCTTTCGTCTTTTGGCTTCATGCTCTCGTTCCCACTCCAAGATTACGTGTCCATGTGGCACCCATGTGTGCCTGCGAGTGGGCCCAGAAGGGGGCCACGTGGCTCAGGAGCTGGGGAGGGTTTGAGTCCAGGATGGACTGGGCAGGCCACAGATGCCTAAGCTGAAGGGGGTGCAGGAGCAGAGGTCCCAGGGGTGGGGGTAGGGGATCTAGGTCTATGACCTCTTTGGGCCTTGGTTTCCCCATCTATAACTGGGGGTTAACTGCTGGCTTCTTGAGGTGCTGGGGGGATTCCTGCATGTGAGGGAAGAGGCAGCCCTCTGTGAGCTGTGCAGGGTTGTGCCCCAGGGACAGGGGTCATTACGACACAGGACAGTCTGACCAGCACCTCAGAGCTGAAGGGCCCACACCTCACTGCCCATGGACAGATGGGGAGGCTGAGGCCAGAGAGCATTCTGGTAGACTTGGCCCTAGGAGAAGCTGTGGGACCCATCAGCTCAAGCCCCCTGCCCTGGTGGCAGGGCAGGATCCTGCGGTCATTTGCCAAAGGCCAGCCTTGAAGCGGTTAGGTCTGTGTCCCCAGTGAGATGGGGAGTGGAATCCTAGGGTGGGCTCCTGGGGCGGCTGGGAGGGACTCACGGGTGGCCCAGGCCCAGTTCTGCTGTTGCGCATGAGGGAACAATGGCTGCAGAAGCACTTTGCAAACTGAGAAGCACCTCGTGTATGCAATGGGCAGTGTCAATGGCATGCTTTGCAGTCTGTAGAGTACTGTAGACCCGTGAGCAGCTGGATGTGAAGAGGCAGCCCTGCATGTTCTCTGACCTAACCTGGGGTTTAGTGGCAGCAGATGGGCCACCAACCTGTCACCATTCCCCAATGAGGGCCAGCCGGGGAGCAAGCGCAGTGGAGAGGCAGGCTGAGTGGGGCCAGGCTGCTGACTCTGTGCTGTGTCCCCTAGAGCCATCCTACAGCAGCAGGGCTCGCCCGTGGATGCCACCATCGCAGCTCTGGTCTGTACCGGTGTCGTCAACCCTCAGAGCATGGGCCTGGGCGGAGGGGTTATCTTCACCATCTACAATGCGACCACAGGTGGGCCCACACGTGCTCCCCCATGGGGAGGATGGGCTCATTCACACCACTGGGTAACCACTTCCCGAGCTGGTCTTGTCTACCCATGCCCCTTCCCGGGCGCTCTCGGGCCCCCCTACCCCATCCCCTTTGCCTTGGCTGTGCAAAGCCCTGGTGGCAGATCCTGTCCCAAGTGTTAGCACAGGGGACATCTCATGGTGTAGAGAGGGAAACTGAGGCCAGGAGCAGGCGGGGGCCGTCTGAAGGGGCCGTGACCACTTGCTTGCCCTGCCCCGACTCCAGGGAAGGTGGAGGTCATCAACGCCCGGGAGACGGTGCCGGCCAGCCATTCCCCGGGCCTGCTGGACCAGTGTGAGCAGGCCCTGCCGCTGGGCACAGGTGAGGCCCCAGGAGGGGTCCCCTGCTGCCATCCCACCAGGCCACTGAGACTAACCAGAACACCACTTGAAAAGGCAGTGTGGCTCATGGACAGGCTGTGACACCCTAGCATTGGGGAATGGCAGCTGGGGGACAGGGAGCCCATGCAGAGCCTGACTCACCGGGGTTGGGGGAGTCTCCCTGGGGAGGAGCTGCCAGAGGAGGGAGTGGTGATCCAGGGAGAGAGACGAGGCTGGACAAAAACCCAGAGTGTTCAGTGGCAGTGGGTTGTTGGGGCAGGCGGGGCTCCTGGGGCCAGTTTGTGCAGGGTCTCGTGGGCCAGGCCGTGGACTTTGTGCAGAAGGTAGTGGTTTGGGGAGGGAGAGGTGTGGTCAGATGTGGGTTCCAGAGAGCTCCCTCTGGCTGCCATGGCTGGAGGGTCAAGTGTGGGAGTGACGGAGATCCCCGGGCAGGCCTGGAAGCCACAGGGCTGAGGACAGGGGTGTGCCACACAGGAGCCCAGTGGATTGGGGTGCCCGGGGAGCTCCGTGGCTACGCTGAGGCCCACCGCCGCCACGGCCGCCTGCCCTGGGTGCAGCTCTTCCAGCCCACCATCTCGCTGCTCCGCGGGGACTACCGCACACCCCTCGTCCTCAGCCAGTTCCTGAACAGCAGCTTCCTGCGGCCTTCCTTGCACGCGTCGACACTGAGGTGAGCACCCCACGGTGGCCTTAGGCCCTCTTCAACTCCTGGCCCGCACCCCAGCTGTCTCCCTCGCACTAGAGGGTTGACCCTAAGGGGGTGCCAGGGCCTTAAGGTCAGGACAGCCAGTGCTTTTCTGTCTCAGTTTGTAGACCTTTGGGTTTCACGTAGCAGAACCTAACTCAGAGGGACTTAGGCTAGGCGGAGTTTATTGCCCGAGTGGTGGGACTCCAAGGGCATGGATTTGAGCTCTGCCACGTTTCCTTGGGCACTGGCCTCCTCCTCACTCTTCCTGGGGTGGTGGGAGGGCTTCAGCTGCCTCCCTTGCCCACCCTGCCAGCCACTGACAAGTCCTCCCAGGAGTGTGGGGAAGACAGGCCCTGGGGGGACACAGGCCCCACTGGGGAATGTCCCTCCCTGGGCCAGGGCCATGAGCGGGGTAGTTGGCTTTGGCCCTCCCACTCCTAGAGAATCTGTCCGCCCAGTGTCTACCCCTCTGCCTCAGGATTCCAGGCCAGGGCTGTCCCTCCTGTAGAGCTCCAAGGACCCTGTTAGAGCCCCGGCAGGAGTGTGGCTGCCCTCTGGGATCTGGCCCTGCCCTGAGGCTGCCCCTTCCACCCCCCAGGCAGCTCTTCTTCAATGGGACAGAACCCCTGAGGCCTCAGGACCCACTGCTGTGGCCTGCGCTGGCCACTACACTGGAGACTGTGGCCATGGAGGGCCCGGAAGCCTTCTACACAGGGAGGCTGGGCCAGATGCTGGTGGAGGACATTGCCAAGGAAGGTCAGCGCACTGAGTTTCCAGCTCCCTGTCCCTGCCAGAGAGAGGGCCACATTCTGGGTGCTGGGGGTGAGGCCCTTCCCAGGCCCTGTGGAAGGGCCTGGCTGACCCAGCTCAGAGAGGCCACTGCCGACCTCAGGGACCCCTGTGGTCAAGGACCTCGAGGAGCACAGCCCTCACGAGTTAGAGCCAACAGAGGGGAGTTAGTGACGGCCATGGTGGACTGTGGGGCCCAGAGGCTGAGATGACTGCTCTGGCAGTCTTTCGGAGGCCAGCACTCTCTCCCATCCTCCCCTTCCTCACCTGTCCCCCACCCCAGCCTGCCTTTGGTCTCTGCCCACCAATCCCACACCTGGCTCCAGGGGCCCAGCCCTGATGTCACAGCCCACAGACCCCCTATCACCTCTCTGGGTCTACATGGCTAGGGGATGAGGGGAAACCCATTGTGTGACTTGGGGCCAGTGGCTATCCCTCTCTGCCTCAGTTTCCCCATCTGTACGTGGAGCCCTCTCCGTCTCACCTCAGGGAGCCAGCTGACCCTGCAGGACCTGGCCACCTTCCAGCCCGAGGTGGTGGATGCCCTGAAAGTGCCCCTGGGGGACTACACCCTGTACTCGCCGCCACCGCCTGCAGGGGGCGCCATTCTCAGCTTCATCCTCAATGTGCTGCGAGGTGAGGCCCCCAGGTCTCCCACCCAGAGCCCTGCTGCACTGGAAATCTGATCTCCACGTCCAGCCGTAGCTTTGGGTGGCTCCTGTCTTTCCCAGCCCAGCCCCCTCCTCTATAAACTGGGCTAACAGATGCACAACACCCAAGAGGGGGCTGTGGAAACCTGTAAGGATGGTGTGTTTTAGAGCCGGCCTCTGGCTCGGCCCATCCTTTGGCTTTGCTGAAGGGCCTGACACCATCCATCCAGAGTCCTCCTCCGCCTCTAGGTGACCCAGTCCCAGGGCACAGGTGCAGGTGGGCTCTGTAGGTGTGAGCTGCCCACAAACTCGGTGGCTTAAAAAACCAGAAATTTATCCTCTCACAGTTCTGAAGGCCAGAAGTCCAACATAAGGTGTCCGCAGGTCCACACTCCCTCCGGGGCTCTCGGGGGAAATTCATTCTTTGCCTCTTCTGGGTTTTGGTGGCTGCCAGCATTTTTTGGCTTGTGGCTGCGTCGCTCAATCTCTGCCTCCATGGTCATATTGGCTTCTCCTCTGCTCTGTGTGTCTGTCTTATAAGGATACATGTGATCACATTTAGGGTCCACCTGGATAATTCAGGATTATCTCCTCCTCTCAAGATCCTTAACACATCTTGCCATATAAAGTAATACAGTTGACTCTTGAACAACACAGGGGTCAGGAGCGCCGGCCTCCCACACAATCGAAAATCCATTTTCATTATAGTATAATTTTTGACTCCCCCAAAACTTACTACTTATAGCTTACTGTTGACTGGAAGCCTTACTGATAACATGAACAGTCAATTAACACATATTTTGTTTGCTATATGTATTACAGTGTGTTCTTACAATAAAGTAAGCTAGAGAAAAGAAAATGTTAAGGAAGCATAAGGAAGAGAAAAAGCATTCACATTAAATGTAAATGTATTTATTGAAAAAGATTTGCGTATAAGTGGACCGCGCAGTTCAAACCTGTGTTGTTCAAAGGTCAACTGTACTCACCCATGTGCTGCACGAGGTAGTATTCACAGGTTGTGGGGATTAGGATGTGGAAGAATCTTTTTGGGGGGCCAACATTCAGCTCACTACCAGGGTGACCCCTATCTGTGTCCTGCCCCCTCCCCAGGATTCAACTTCTCAGCAGAGTCGGTGGCCAGGCCGGAAGGGAGTGTGAACCTGTACCATCACCTGGTAGAGACACTCAAGTTTGCTGGGGGGCAGAAGTGGCGGCTGTTGGACCCTCGTAGCCACCTGGAGTTCCAGGTGAGGTTCCCTGGGGCTGGTGGGAGTCTTTTCCCCGCCTGAAGATTCAGCATGAAGGGAAGCTCAGGCCTGGCAGGGGAGGCCGGAGGGAGTCACATGTGCTTCCAGGCTGTCCCGGGACAGCTTGACAGTGGCGCAGGGCAGGGAGGGTGCAGTGGGTCTGGGGGCCAGAAGAGGCCCTGGTGCGGCAGGTATGGGGGCAGGTGTGGTGGTGGCACCATACCTCAAAGGACCTAGAGGGTGGCAGGGTCTGGGAGCATGTCCTGCGCTCTGCTCTGGGGACCCCCGGACCCTCAGTGACTCTGCCACCTGCCTGCTCACCCCAGAGCGCCTACCAGGACCTGCTGGGGGAGGCTCTGGCCCAGCACATCCGCCAGCAGATCGATGGCCGGGGTGACCACCCACTCAGCCACTACAGCTTGGCCGGGGCCCAAGGCCACAGGATGGGCACGTCCCATGTGTCTGTGCTAGGGGAGGATGGCAGCGCCGTGGCTGCCACCAGCACCATCAACACGCCGTGCGTGGGGCTCCTCTACTCCCAAGCCCCCCTGCCCTCAGCCTGGCCTCCCTCGCTGGTCCCCACTGGGGCAGCACCCTGCTTTTGCCCTTGCCTTCCTCCTCACTGTCAAAGGGGTCCTCCACCCCGGACATCTCTGGCTAAAAAGCCTGCTGTGGGGGTGGCCCTGGGCCAGGGCCCACCTGGGGATGGGTCTAATCAGAAGGGTGTCCTGGTAGGGGCATGGGTGGATCTTTGGGGACCCTTTCTGGATGGTGCCAGGGAGAGAATAGCGGCTCCAGCACGCTGGAGGGCATCCTGGAAGGTCGGTGCCCCTGTGGAGGTGGGCGCCGAGGCCCGAGCCCGGGCTCTGCCTCCCTGTCCGCAGCTTCGGAGCAATGGTGTACTCACCACGGACGGGCGTCCTCCTCAACAACGAGCTCCTTGACTTGTGCTGGAGAAGCCTGCCGGGCTCCAGTGTCACCCCACGACCCGGTGAGAGCAGGGCCGCTGGGGAGAGGGGGGAAGGCGGGCAGGGCGGGCGCTGCATGCCAACCCCTGGACGAGTCACTCCACCCGGTCAGCCACTGTTGGCTCAGCGGTGAGTGAAGGTGGGGTAGGTGGCGCCCCCGGAAGGTGCTGGCTCAGAATTGAGGCTGCAGGTGACACCTGCCCCACCCAGTTCCAGGCGAGCGGCCCCCGTCCTCCATGGTACCCTCCATCTTGGTCAACGAAGCCCAGGGGTCGAAGCTGGTGATTGGTGGGGCTGGGGGGGACCTCATCATCTCTGCTGTGGCCCAGGTGAGTCTGGGGATCCTGGCTAGAATGTCCTCTCTGAGCAGGAGGGAGGGTTGGGGTGGGGTGTCTGGTGTCCCCTCCCTCCCTGCATCCTCCTTCTCTCCCCAGACCATCATGAACAAGCTGTGGCTTGGCCTTGACCTGAGAGCAGCTGTTGCAGCCCCCATCCTGCATGTTGATGGCAAGGGCCATGTGGAATACGAGCCCAGCTTCAGCCAGGTGAGGCCGAGGTCTGAGCCATCACTAGGCTAAATACCTAGGGTAGAGCCCCCCCTGCCCCCCGCCTCCAGTCCATGCTGCTCAAAGCCCCCTGGAAGGAGCTCAGCTACTAAGTGTCTTAGGCCAGGCCATAAGGAGCTGAGAATCTCAATGGCGGAGACACCAAGCTAGTCCCATGGCCTCCAAGGCAGAGAGCAGGGTGTGGTATATGCTTCTCCCAGGATGAGCACCTCAGCGCCTTGGTCCCTGGCCTGTTGAGACCATTTTTGGAGGCTAGTTTTCCTGGCTATGGCCTCTCAGACTTTCCCTACTGGCGATTTGTTTCCTTGTATGGTTTGCAACTTGTGTTTGGGACTTTACTGTAAAATGTTATTTTTCCTGTGGGAGTCTGCAGAATGATTTTGTTCTGGGGCACTGGGGGTCGTGTGGGTGTCAGTTCTTACACAGATTTTGTGGTTCCTCCATAAAAACCCTGGTGCGGGTCCAGGAGCTGAGTTCTCTTGGCTGATTCCCCCTTTGCCTCCCCAGAGAGGTGATCAGCTTCCTCAGAGTGTCTCTGGGCTGGGGGATGCCCTTTGCTAGCACCCACTTTAAAGACTGACTGCTTTTCTTTTTTTCAGACTTACAGTGTTTTGAGGGTGCAAACTTTATGTCTGAAGTCAGTCCAACTAGCTGGGGTTCAAGGTCCTCAAAGCTGCCTTTCCTATTATGGGCCTCTTTTGGTCTCAAGGCAGCTTTCCATGACCCTTGGAACTCTGAGGACCCTATATAGACCAGGAGCCTTTCATCCAAGGGGGTGTGTAGTCCCTGAGAAACTTGGTCTTCAGACTTTGAGACTAAGGACCTAAGCCGGTTAGGCTCAAACTCTTGGAGTCTGAGCCCTGCCTGTGTGGGGTCATTCCAGGGGTGGGAGGACATCCAGTGCTCCTCCTCAGGTTCCAGGGATCTTAGATCTGGAGGATCCCAGGATCTAAGGCTCACTCTCTTTGGCCCTTCCTCCCTGATCCTTGACTGAAGGTCCTTACTCTGCAAATATCCATTCTCAGGACCTTGCACTCCAAAGACCTTAAACTGAGAATTTGGGAGATGACAGTCTGGGGACTGGGATTAATGGAATCCAGTGACCCATGAACCCAAGATCTTCAGCTCTCTTGGGGAATTAGAGCATCAGCTATGGAGGTCTAGAACTTTCCATGCAGAAGATCCTAAACTCTGGGATGGAGACTAAAGGACCTTTGCAGCTAAAACCCAGGGACTGAGGCAAGGAGGGCTTTGATCCTCAGTGTCTAGGAGTTTGGCCCCTGCACTCAGAGGAACGGAGCCTCTGAGGACTGAAGGTCTAGCTTTGGCTTCAGCAGTGAGGAGCTCGGCCTTCAAATATAAGGACTTTGGGCAATTAGTATGTCAGACACAGAGAAACTTATAACCTAGAGTACAGGACTCTAAACACCTTGCCCTGCCAGCGGCTCAGGGGGTGTGTGAGGACCATAACCCCCAGGGCAAGGTACTCAGCCTCTTAGAAATCAACACTGCAGGGCTGAGGACCTACCATGGTCTCTAACTCCCTTGAAGTCCATAGATTCAGTGTCTTGGCTCTGAGCCTTTAGGACCCCATGCCCTGAGCACCTCACACTCCAGGACCACTAGGGCCTTTAGCCTGGTTGTCCAATTTCCTTGGACTATGGGTATTCAGGGTGAATGTTACCTGGAGCTTCAGGTCCTTCTAGCTGAATCCCCCATCAACGCATTCCTAAACTTGCGGGGTGTCAGGCTATTATGGAGTTTGGCTATTACGTTCCTGATGTCTTCAGATCAAGGACCAAAATGAATTCCTTTTGGAATGAGGTCCTTTTGGCCTGAATGACATCTTCCCTGCATATTTCCCAGAGGCTGAGCTTCTCCTCTAAGGTTTTTTGATCTCTTGAGGCCTTGACTGTTGAGTGGGAGGCTGTAGACTCCAGGCTCTGCATCCTCAGCCCTCCCCGCCCAGTCCTGCCTTCCCAGTTGGTTTTTCCATTGCCTGTGCAGGCTTCTCCCCTCTGGAGGTGGACTGGGCTGTACTCCCTTGTGAACCCACCTTCTCTCCTCCCCAGGAGGTGCAGAAGGGGCTCCGAGACCGCGGCCAGAACCAGGCCAGGAGGCTCTTTTTCCTGAACGTGGTCCAGGCTGTGTCCCAGGAGGGGACCTGTGTGTACGCTGCGTCAGACTTGAGGAAGGGCGGGGAGGCCACGGGCTACTGAGGAGACCACTCTGCCCAGAGCTGGGATCTGGCCCCACTGTCAGTCCTGTGCCCAGGCTGGACATGGGACTGGAGAGTGGGACCAACTGCTCTGGCAGGATCTGGACCCCTGGCTGGAGGGTTGACCTGTGACCAGCCTGGCAGATGGACGACTGTGGGGGCTGAGACTTGTTCCTGACACCCACTCCTACAGCCCCTCGTGGCCCTGCCCTGGCCCTCCAGCTTCCTGCAGACCCTCCCGATGTGTATATCCTCCAGTCCAAGATTAAAGAGGAGGCTGACCCATGCCTGATGTAGTGCTTCTGAGTGAGGGAGGGGACTCTTCGATAGCACCCAGTGGGGTGCATGCACCAAGGTCCTGTGGTCCTCCGCAGCACACCACCAGGGAGGTGGGGAAACTGGGGTTCAGAGATGAGCTGGGCCTCACCCAGGCCACCCCTAGACAGAAGCAAGCAGCACCTCCCCACCCCCACTTGCTTCTGGCTGCGGCATTTGCCAGGGCTCAGTAGCGTGGCTGGCCTGGGTCCTGCGTGTTGGTGGGAGGCAGGGGTGTGGCCTGGGGGCACCTGCCCCTGACTCCTGTGGGGCCTTGGCCAGCACCCATCTCTGGATCTTGTCCTCCATGCCAGGAAAAGGCTGGATGAAGCAAGATCTGAGACCCCTGGTTCCAGCCCCAGCACTCCATATTCTTGAGACCAGGGTTTCCCACCCTTGAATGAAATGAGTCTTTGTTGCAAGGTCTGTCCCCACACTGTAGGATGTTGAACAGCACCCCTGGCCTCTGCCCACTCTATGCAGTAGCACTGCCACCACACACCCTGTCGTGACAACCAAGACAGTGCCGTGTCACCCCTGGTTAAGAACTGCTGCTCTAGGCTGTGCACAGTGTTGCCAGCTGTGGGGGTGGGACCCCGCCCTCCCTGGGATCCTCCCTGGATGGACCTGGGGCTCCTGTCCCACACTGGTTCCTGAGAGCATCGGGTGTCTCTATGTCACCCCTAATGTGCTGCAGGGATTGAGTCCGTCTGGCCTGCTATAACAAAAATACCCTAAAGTGGGTGGCTTATGGTATTTTACAGAAATTTATTGCCGACAGTTCTGGAGACTGGGAAGTCCAAGATCAAGGTGCTGGCAGATTTAATGTCTGGTGAGGGCCTGACTCCTCGTTGATGGCATCTTGTAGCTGTGTGCTCACATGCTAGAGGCTAGCTATCTCTCTGGAGTCTCTTTTATAGGGGCACTAATCCCATTCGTGAGGATCCCCTCATGACCTAATCACTTCCCAAAGGCTCTGTTTGTTAATACTATCACATTGGTAATTAGATTTCTACCTGTGAATTTTGGACGGACACAAACACTCAGGCTGCTGGCAGGGCCGAGGAACATCTCCACGGGCTGAGCCATGGCCTCCCACCCTCCCCTGGAGTTCACCACGCAGGCTGGGGTGGTGCATTAGTTTCCTGTGGCTGCTATAAGAAAATACCACAAATCCGTGGCTTGAAGCAACAGAAATGTATTCTCTCACAGGTCAGGAGTCCCAAAGCAGTATCACTGGGCTGAAATCAAGGCGTGGGCAGGGCTGTGCTCCCTCCGGAGTCGCCAGGGAACAATCTGTGTCTTGCTTTCAGCTCTGGTTGTTGCTGATGTTCCTTGGCTTTTTTTTTTTTTTTTTTTTTTTTTTTTAAAGATGACCGGTAAGGGGATCTCAACCCTTAGCTTGCTGTTGTCAGCACCACGCTCAGCCAGTGAGCGAACCACCCATCCCTATATAGGGATCTGAACCCGTGGCCTTGGTGTTATCAGCACCACACTCTCCCGAGTGAGCCACGGGCCGGCCTGATGTTCCTTGGCTTGAGGCCACATCAGTCCAGTCTCTTCCTCTGTGGTCATGTGGCCTTTCCTCTGTGTGTAGATGTCAAATCCCCCTTTGACTGGGGCAGGTTGGGATGGAGAAGGCACCCTCGGAGAGCTTGGAAGGAGACTTGTGGGCACAGAGGACTAATCTCCCCATTTCGAAAGACTTTCACCACATTTGCAAGGTCACTTTTGCCATATAAGGACTGTTTGTGGGTTCCAGGGATTAGGACAGGGACATATTTGGGGACCACATTGTGGGACAGGGTCCTGGATGGGGTAAATTGCTGTTTTGGCCTTGATGGTGGCTGGGTAGTGATGGGGGCAAAGGGTAGCCCACCACACTGGCAGTCCTGCCATCATCACTGGGACCTTTGGGGGTCACTGCCAAAACTCAGGCCACTAGCTTCTCCCAGGGGCTGGCTTTGGGAGGGAACAGACTTTTGGAAAGGGCAGGTTTGGTCCAAGGGTCTGTGGTACAGGAAAAATGGGTTTAAATAGAAGAGGGGAGTCACTGGAGTGCTTCTGATGTGGGGGGATCCAGAGACTGACCATGTCATCAGTACCCTCCACGTGGTGGCCTCAACCTAGATGGCTCCCTGACCACCGTCCTAATGGCTGTAGTGTAGCCACTGAACTTCACTGCCAGCAGGGTGACAGAGCTTCTCCCCTTGCAGTTTAACGAAAGTCCCAGGCCCAGCTCTCATTGGCTTTCACAGGGGTCCTTCCTTGAACAATCTTTGTAGCAGTGGGGAGGGGCTGGGAGTGCCAATTGGCTTAGGTCTGTGGGGTCCACCTGGAGAGCTGCCGGTTGCATCCACCTGTCCTGAACCCCATGGGCCAAAAGATAGCAAGGAAAGAGGAGGCTGCTGAGCATAAAGCTCAGCTGTCCCACAGCAGGAGCCTGACTCTGTGCTCCCAGACCAGACCTGCACCTGGCCTGGGGTGTGGGGAGGCTTCCTAGAGCTGGCCTGGGAAGGCCTGGCTCATCCCTCTCATCAGTGCCTCCCAGCAGCACCCAGAGACCATGATAACTTTGCCCCTTCATGTCGAGGAGAGGGGAGGTGGCCCCCCCCTGGCTCACATCAGGGGTGCAACCCCAGCTCCTTTATGTCCAGTCCTGATTCATCTGCAGGGAAGGGGGGCACTTCCTGGGCCCTGGGGTTGTCACCCACCCAGAGAAGGCTCAGTCACCACTTGTGAGCTGATGCATCCCACCCCAGCTCTGGCCCAGCTTTCTGCAGCATCAAGCCCACATAATTAACCAAATCACCCAACCTCCTCTGGAGTATCTGGAGTCAACAGGCACCTAGGACTCAACATACCAAACTGGAAGTCAGCTGTGCGTGAGACAACTGGAAGCTCTCTAGTGCCCACCTCTCCTCCCTCCTGTCAGTCACCGAGCCCTCCCTCTGCCTCCCTCTGCGTGGCTCAGTGTTGGCTCTATCTCCTTATCCCTCCTCAGCCTCTTTGCCACTGGCACCACCTCAATCCACTCCCCACTAGTGACAGTTATAAGCCTTGGAAGATGCACATCTGACTCTGCCCCAAAGTAGTGTGTAGCCCTCCTTGGCTCAGGGGCCCCTGGAGGAAGCCCACCCCTCTCCGTCCCTGTTCATCCCACCAGGGGGGACTTTCCCAGCCCCTGTTCACACCCCACCCAGACTACCAGCAGTGCCAGCCAGTATTCATTTCCAGCCCAGCCAGGGACTCTTACTCTTTAAACATCTTGTTACACAGAGGAAATCAGCACTGAAATGGCAGTATCTTCAAGCAACATTGCAGTCAGTACAGATCAGCTCCTACAGAAGACAGCTAATGCAGTCCTTAGAGGAAAATTCATTGCTTTAAATAGTTATATTAATAGTGACTGGACCTTTTACCACAACAGTGTGCTGAATCATTGGTCTGCAAAATATTTTCTTAAGTCATAGGCAAGTAGAGACCAGAAAATACAAAATATGATCATTACCACAGTCACTAACAACATCACTCCTTCAGAAGACTTTACTCTATGTATGTGCTAAAATTAATATCATTATTATGACTACAGGATGAATTTGTGTAACCAGACCTAGATTTGTGGAATTGAAGCCTTCTATCCAATTTTCAACAGATTCCATGCTTCTGAACCATCTAATGGAGGAGGACCTAGTTCTAGGCCTCATGAGGGAAATTGATGGACAGTTGGAGGGACCCTTTGTAGGACAGGCCAACTCTTCTCCAAAGGCATCCAGGCATTCCCAGAAGGGACTAACAGCCTCTCCTGAGCCATCCTGGAATCTGGCATGAACTTGAAAGCTCCCACACCCCACTAGGTGGTCCAGGAGAGAGCTCAGGCACAGGCAGGATGCTCCTAAAGGGCCTCTGGCACCTGCAGCAAGGTCTGGGCCTTCACAGCTCCCAAGGTAAGATCCAAATGCATGGCCCCATTTGATAGATGGGCCCAGACTCTTGTGTAGTTTCTCTCAAGTCATGTGAGGATATCTTCTCATTTGGTAATTAAATCTCAGTTTAGACCTTAAAGAAAGTTACATTAATAATAAGAATCAAAATATAGGGCTAACTGGTTGGCTTGGTTAGAGCACAGTCTTATAACCCCAAGGTCATGATGATGTCGGAGGTAGGGTCCGGGGAGCCCAACAGTCGGCCTCAACCTGCCCAGTCCTCTTACTGGGTTTTTGACTCCGCCACAGGAAAGAAATCAAGGGCAGAGTCACAGTTGACAGAACACGTTTAATATAATAGATAAGAAATACAAGTTCCACGGAGAGAGTGCAGCATAGCACCAGAGACTGAGCAGAACCCACACCAAGTTCAATGCAAAAGTAAGCTCAGTATAGACATCAAGTCTAACACAAAAGCAAGAAAAACATACCTAAAGTTCAGTACAAAGTGAAGGCTGTCTCAAGAGAATGAGCAGCTGAATGCTGAAAGTAAGTTAGCTACAAAGTTAGCTACACACCTCAGCCAGTGAAGTGCAGATTGTCTCAGGGATAGTGAACAACAACTCCGCCTTTGGCTGAGATTCAGTGTTTAGACTTTATCTATCTAATGAATATTCAATTAAGGGAGTGGTTCCAAGTTATATGCACCAGGCATAGTCAAAAATATTCTGTGCTCTCTATTGAGAATGCCCAGCCACTGGATTTGCATAAGCCAGCACCCTGTGGTCTCATTTTCCCTTTGTTGGTGCTAAAAATAGGTCTAATTGGCAACAATAATTTTCCTCCAGGGGAGAGACCAGAGGAGGGGGCCTGAGACCTCAGGGAGTGGCTGGAAACCCAGAGGCATGTCCTGAAACTGGAACCCAGGACAACTGAGCACCTCCTGTATCACTGGGTTCAGATCCCTGTACCTGCCAGCTGTCAAATAAATAAATAAATAAATAAATAAATAATAAAGCCAAAGAATCAAAATATATAAAGCGTCTAACTTAAGTAGTTAGTAAAGGAACAATCAGAAGCAATAAAGAACTTTCATAAGTGGGAAAAAGAACTCAGTAACAACTGAAGCAGAAATTGATAAATTTGAAGTGAGCAAAGGTCTTTGAAAAAAATATTTATTCACTAGCTATTAGCTATTAGCTAGTGAATCAGTAAAAATGAAGGAAGTGTGAATACACAAAATAAGAAATGAGAATGGGGAAATAACCAGAGATATAGAAGAAGTTAAAATATTACTCACCTTTATTCAAATAAATTTGAAAACCTTGACAAAATAAATGACTTTCTAGGACAATATAAATAGGGTTACAATACTTGGGACATAGTTACACTACAAACTTATTGTAATTTATCTGAAATTCAGATTTAATTGAAAATCTTATATTTTTATTTTCAAACTCTGGCAACCTTAAATATAAATCACAAATGGGTCCAACAATAAGGGGGAAAAGATCTAAATACATCAATGACCATAAAGGAAATACAGAACATTGCCAGAACACTAGCCTACTCTAAACACCCTACTGGAAAGTTCCACAGGAAAGTGTGTCCTGCCATTAGGACCAGAGATCTCTCCTGCCTGTTAAGTTCCAACAGTGTAGAGCAAGGAGAAAACTTTCCACATTTACTTTATAAAGCCAGTGTAGCAGTGACCCCACACCTGGCAATGAAAACCACAGACCAATTATGTTTATAATGAAATGCAAACTCCTAAATTAAATATTAGCAAAGAGAATCCAACAGTACATTAAAAAGAACATGTCCTTCTTATCCCAGTGGATCTGCCACCAGTACTACAAGCAAGGTCTTCTCTTAGCACTGTATGTCCATGAACATGACTCCTACCTCTTATCTTTCACCAGAGGAGGGAAATCACTGGGTAATCTCCATACAGACTAAAGAGGCATTTGACAACATCAAACACTCATTCTTGACAAAAACAGAAGAAAAACTGAATAAAATGGGAATGGATGAATATTCCCTCAACATGAATATATATCTAAAGACAATAATAGCAACATCTAGTGGGCATTGACCATGGGCTAGATGCTATCCTATTGCATTACATGCATTAACTCAATTCATATATTCTCTCTAAAGAAGGGGTGATATGATTATTCCAACTTTACAGTTGAAAATACTGAAGTACCAATGCTGCAAGTGTCACCTAGAATAAGTATCAGAGATGGATAGACATGTAGAGAAAATGAATCTTGAGCCCCTACCTCACACCATATACAAAACTAATTTGAGATGAATCTTAAGTTAGGCCTAAACGGGAAAGCTGAAACAATTGTCTGTGCAACTGCTCCAGCATCATTTATTACAAAGACCTTCATTTTCCTCACTAAATTGCATTGATTCCTTTGTTAAAAAAAAAAGTAAACAAACCCATAAGATTAAAAAATAAATAAATATGCTAATGATATTGATTTGATCATCACATACTGTTCACAAATATTGAAAGTCAACTCTGTACCCCGTAAATATGCATAATCAATTATGTTTTGATTCAAAAAATAAATTAAAAAATAACAAACATGTAGTAGTTAAAACAGCATATGACTAAACCTAAGAAATCTATCAACCATAATAAAAAGTTCATAAAGAAATGCAAAAGCAAAAAAAAGGAAATTTTGTCTATGCTAAAGGAGCATTCCAAAGCAGTAAGATATGGCCTTGGACCTGTCTGACTCCTCAGCCCTGCTCATGCTGGTTAGAAGAGACTCATTGTCAATATTGTACAGTTTTTCAAATCATAACATGCAGCAAAACCCAGAGAAGATTGTTAACAATTGGTTTTGGAACAAGTGGGTAGCCATGTTGGAAAATAATAAAGTAGCCTCCCTACTTTTTTCTTTACATCAAAATAAATTTTAGTTGGACCAAAGATTAAAATAAATAAATAAGTAAATATCATGAGAAAACATGAGAAAATTTTATTTATATTTTTAGAGTAGGGAAGGTCTTTTTAGGCATGCCATAATAACCAAAATGTCATAGAAGAAAAAACTAATAATTTTGAACATATAAAAATTTAAATTTTTATTTGGATTTAAATTAAAAATTTTTTTGATGTAGAAAAAATATCTTAGAAGACCAATGAAAAACTTAGGGGAAAATGGTTTCAACATATAATATGATATGGGGCTGGTTTCTTTAATGTTTAAATACTTAAATATTTAATATCAAATATCAAGTATTCATTAGAAATATGCACAGCCACCAAGATAAGATCCCCATACTGGCCGGCTGCCTGCCCCCAAGAAAGTACAGAATCCCAAAATGTCTACATCTTGGAAATTAAAAAAAAAAAAGAAAAGAAAAAGAAATATGCATAGGGAAAGAGAACTACAAATGGCACTTTCAACATATAAAGAGTTGCTCAACCTCAGTCATAAATAGCATTGCCAATGAAAACAGTGATGAGATCCCACATGGACAAAATAAACAACTCCAGGCCCAGAAGGCTTCCACAGTGAATTCTTCCAAACACTGATGGAAGAAAAAATAACAGTCTTACACAAACTCCTGCAGAGAACAGAAGAGGAAACATTGCCCAACTTCTTTAAGGACAGCATAATCTTGAGAACAAAAACTGACAAAGAAATTTTAAGAAGGAAAAGTAGAGGGCAATTTCATTCATGAACAGAGATGCAAAACTCCTAAACAAAATATGATCAAACCAAATCTAGAGATATAGAGAAAAGATAATTCATCACCATCAATTTGGATTTGCTCCAAAAATGCAAGATTGGTTGAACATTAGAAAAATCAAGCAATGTAATTCACCACACTAACAAAATAAAGAAGAAAAATCAGTGACCACAAAAATGTCAATTGATGCAGAAAAATTTTTGATAAAATTTACCAACATTCGGGCTGGCCCATGGCTCACTCGGGAGAGTGTGGTGCTAATAACACCAAGGCCCCGGGTTTGGATCCTATATAGGGACGGCCGGTTAGCTCACTGGCTGAGCGTGGTGCTGACAACACCAAGCCAAGGGTTGAGATCCCCTTACCGGTCATCTTTTGGAAAAAAAAAAAAAATTTACCAACATTCAATCACGATAAGAACTCTCAACAAGTAGGAATGGGAAGAAACTTCCTTAATCTGATAAACTATGGCTACAAAAACCTATAGTAAATATACTTAATGCTAAAACGTAAAAAGCCTTCTTATTGCGATTGAGACCACTTTCATCACTTCCTTTCAGTAGTGTAAGGGAAGTCCTAGCCAGTGCAATAAGGTGAGAAAAACAAATAAAATGTATAAGGATTGGAAAGAAGGACATGATGCTGTCATTATTTGTAGGCACTCTGTAGATAAACTACTAGAAGTAGGTGAATGTGGTAATGTTACTGGAATCAAGAAAAATATACAGAAATCAATGATATTTCTACCAGCCACAAATAGAAAACACCTTTCTGAAGTAAAATTACCTAAAATAGCATTAAAAAAAAATCAAGGGCTGGCCCATTAGCTCAGTTGGTTAGAGAATAGGCTTATAATACCAAGGTCATGGATTTGGATCTCCATAACGGCCAGCTGCCAAACAAAAACAAAAACAAAATCTTAAAAAATCAAACAAAGTTATGTTAGACCTCTACACTGAACACTACAAGATATAATTGAGAGAAATTAAGGAAGACCTAAATAAATGGAGGGTTATACTATGTTCATGGACTAGAAGGCTTAATATTGTGAGATGCCAATTCTCCCACATTCATCTCTAGATTCAAGGCAATTCTAGTCAAAATCCTAACTTTTTGTTTTAGTGTAGAAATGGGCAAGCTGATTCTAAAACTCACGGAAATGCCGAGGACCAGGTCTAACCCAGATAATCTTGAGGAAGAAGAACAGAATGATGGACTCATTCTACCAGATATCAAGAACAAGCTAGGGTAATTAAGGTGATTTGGTATTGGTACAAAGATAAACAAACTGGCCAATGGAACAGAACAGAGAGTCACCTGACTTCTGACAAAGGGGACACAGCAGGGCAGTGCAGAGGGATGCTATTTCAATAAATGGGGCTGAATCATTTGGATATTTGCATTAAAAAGTGCACCTTAATGGCTGGCCCCATGGCTCACTCAGGAGAGTGCGGTGCTAGTAGCGCCGAGGCTGCAGGTTCGGATCCTATATAGGGATGGCTGGTGCGCTCACTGGCTGAGCGTGGTGCAGACCACACCTTGCCGAGGGTTGCAATCCCTTCACCAGTCAAAAAAAAAAAAGTGCACCTGATGCCTATCTGACACCCCACACGAAGATCTATTCTAGATGGTTTTCAGATCTAACTGTGAAATATTAAGCAATAATATGTGTACAGAAGAACAACATCTTTGTGACTTTGGACTAGACAAATGTTTCTTAAACAGGACACAAAAAGTAAAAAATTGATAAATCAGACTATTTGAAAATAAAGAACTTCTGTTCAACAAAAGACACCACTGAAATAGTGAAAAGACAACTCACGGAACAGGAGGATATTCGCAGTGCTTATAGCTGACGACAAACTCTTATCCAGAATATATAAAGAACACATACAAATCAATTAGAAAATTTGAGACAATAGAAAAGGGGCAAAAGACTTGAACAGGCACCTCACAAAAGAGGAGCTCCAGATGGCCAATGGATGTATGAAAAAGTACACGACTTCACTAGTTGTCAGAAAAATTCAATTAAGGCCACAATATGCTACATACCCATGAGAATAGCTGAAATAAAAGAGACTGACAATACCAGGCGTTGGCAGGGGATGTGGCACAACAGAATTCTCATATGCTGCTGGGGAGAACGTCGATTGGTAAAGCCACTTTGGAAAACTGGCACCATCTACTAAAGCTACCATATGCATACTCTGTGCCCTGCAATGCTACTCCTAGGAACTTACCAAACATCAGCGCATACATGTGTGCATCAACGGACACAGACAAGAATGTTCACAGCAGCACTAGCCATTGTAGCCCCAAACTGGGAACCAACCCAATGTGCCTCAGAGGAGAATGGATAAGCAAATTGAGGGTATTCATTAGATGGAATAACACTCAGCAAAAACATCAATTATAGCCTCTTACCTCAACATGGATAAATATCATAAACATAATATGCTAAAGAAGCTAGACACAAGAAAGCATCTACTCCATGATTGCATCTATGTAAAATACAAAACGAGGCAAAACTAATCTACAACGTGAGAAATCAGAATAGGGGTTACCCTGGTGAGGAGGGGGAGGAGGAGGAGAGCGATGGACAGAGAAAACGGAGGGGTGGGGGTGGGTACTGTTCCATTTCTTCACCTGGGTGGTGGTTACTGGGGTATGTTTATTTTGGGTTAATTCATCAAGCTGTACCCTTATGAGGTGTGCACTTTCCTATATACAATTAATACTTTAAAGAAAAGTTAAAGGTCTCACATTTATATCAGTCAGGGTTCCATCAGAGAAGTGGGACCCACAGCTGTGGGAGCAGGCTGAGCTGTCTCTGTAAGTCGGTCGTCTCTGATCTGATGCTGGAGATCCATGTGGCAGGGAGTTGGGAAGGCAAGATGGATATAAGGTGGTGTTGGTGGAGTGCTATGGTCTGAATGTTTGTCCCCTCCAAAGCTCATGTGGTATCGGAAAGCTCCCAACAAAGAAAAGGCCAGGACCAGATGGATTCACAGCAGAATTTTACCAAACATTCAAAGAGGAATTGACACCGATTCTTTACAAACTATTCCAAAAGATTGAAACAGACGCAAATCTCCCAAACTCATTCTATGAAGCAAACATCATCCTGATACCAAAACCAGGTAAAGATATAACCAAAAAAGAAAACTACAGGCCAATATCCTTGATGAATATAGATGCAAAAATCCTCACTAAAATACTAGCAAACAGAATACAGCAACGCATACGTAAAATTATTCACCACGATCAAGTGGGATTCATCCCTGGGATGCAAGGTTGGTTCAACATACGCAAATCAATAAATGTGATACACCATATTAATAAAATCAAACATAAGGACCATATGATTATCTCTATAGATGCTGAAAAAGCATTTGATAAAATTCAACACTCATTCATGACAAAGACCCTCTATAAGTTAGGTATAGACGGAAATTATCACAACATAATTAAAGCCATATATGACAAACCCACTGCCAATATCATCCTGAATGGGGAAAAGCTGAAAGCTTTTCCTTAAAGAACAGGAACTAGACAAGGATGCCCACTCTCACCACTCCTATTCAACATAGTGTTGGAAGTACTAGCCAGAGCAGTCAGAGAAGAGAAGGAAATAAAGGGCATCCAGATTGGAAAAGATGAAGTCAAACTGTCCCTGTTTGCAGATGACATGATCCTATATATCGAACAGCCTAAAGCCTCTACAAAAAAACTCTTGGAGGTGATAAATGACTTCAGCACAGTAGCAGGATACAAAATCAACACATAAAAATCAGTAGCATTTCTATTCTCCAATAGTGAACATGCAGAAAGAGAAATCAAGAAAGCCTGCCCATTTACAATAGCCACCAAAAAAATAAAATACTTAGGAATTGAGTTAACCAAGGATGTGAAAAATCTCTATGAGAACCACAAACCACTGCTAAGAGAAATTAGAGAGAATACAAGAAGATGGAAAGATATCCCATGCTCTTGGATTGGAAGAATCAACATAGTGAAAATGTCCATACTACCCAAAGTGATATACAAATTCAATGCAATCCCCATCAAAATTCCAATGACATTTTTCTCAGAAATGGAAAGAACTATCCAGACATTTATATGGAATAACAAAAGACCACGCACAGCCAAAGCAATGCTGAGCAAAAAAAATAAAGCTGGAGGCATAACACTACCTGACTTTAAACTATACTACAAAGCTATAATAAGCAAAACAGTATGGTACTGGCATAAAAACAGACACACTGATCAATGGAATAGAATAGAGAATCCAGAAATCAACCCACACACCTACAGCCATCTGATCTTTGACAAAGGCACCAAGCCTATTCACTGGGGAAGAGACTGCCTCTTTAGCAAATGGTGCTGGGAGAACTGGATATCAATATGCAGGAGAATGAAACTAGACCCATACCTTTCACCATACACTAAAGTCAACTCAAAATGGATTAAAGAATTAAACATACACCCTGAAACAATAAAACTTCTTAAAGAAAACATAGGAGAGACACTTCAGGAAATAGGACTGGACACAGACTTCATGAATACAACCCCAAAAGCACGGGCAACCAAAGGAAAAATAAACAAATGGGATTATATCAAACTAAAGAGCTTCTGGGGCCAGCCCGTGGCTCACTCGGGAGAGTGTGGTGCTGATAACACCAAGGCCCCGGGTTCAGATCCCATATACGGATGGCCGGTTCGCTCACTGGGTGAGCATGGTGCTGACCACACCAAGTCAAGGGTTAAAATCCCCTTACCGGTCATCTTTAAAAAAAAAAAAAACAAACAAACAAAAAAAAAAAACAAAAAACAAAAACTAAAGAGCTTCTGCACAGCAAAAGAAACAATTAACAGAGTTAAAAGACAACCAACAGAGTGGGAGAAAATATTTGCAAAATATACATCTGACAAAGGATTAATATCCAGAATATACAAGGAACTCAAACAACTTTACAAGAAAAAAACAAGCAACCCAATTAAAAAATGGGCAAAAGAGCTAAGTAGGCATTTCTCTAAGGAAGATATACAAATGGCCAACAGACATATGAAAAAATGCTCAACATCACTCAGCATCCGGGAAATGCAAATCAAAACCACACTGAGATACCATCTAACCCCCGTTAGGATGGCTAAAATCCAAACGACTCTGAACGATAAATGCTGGCGAGGTTGCGGAGAAAAAGGAACTCTCATACATTGTTGGTGGGACTGCAAAATGGTGCAGCCTCTATGGAAAATGGTATGGAGGTTCCTCAAACAATTGCAGATAGATCTACCATAGGACCCAGCTATCCCACTGCTGGGAATATACCCAGAGGAATGGAAATCATCAAGTCGAAGGTATACCTGTTCCCCAATGTTCATCGCAGCACTCTTTACAATAGCCAAGAGTTGGAACCAGCCCAAATGTCCATCATCGGATGAGTGGATATGGAAAATGTGGTACATCTACACAATGGAATACTACTCAGCCATAAAAACGAATGAAATACTGCCATTTGCAACAACATGGATGGACCTTGAGAGAATTATATTAAGTGAAACAAGTCAGGCACAGAAAGAGAAATACCACATGTTTTCACTTATTGGTGGGAGCTAAAAATAAATAAATAAATTCACACACACACACAAAAAAAACCAGGAGGGAGGGAAGAAGACATAACAACTAGAGTTCCTTGAAGTTGATACGACAAGCAAACAGAAAGGATATTGTTAGGTGGGAGGGGGGAGAGGGAGGAGGGAGGGAGGTTTCGGTAATGGGCCACAATAATCAACCACATTGTATATCGAGAAAATAAAATTAAAAAAAAAAAAGAATATAATAAATAAATAAATAAACAAAAATAAAAAACAAAGCTCATGTGGAAGCTTGGTCCCCAATGTGGCAGTGTTGAGAAGTGAGGCCTATGGGAGGTGATTGGATTGTGAGGGCTGTGCCCTCATGGAGGGTTAACCCATTCACGGAGTACTGGGTTAATGAGTGAGTTGGCTATCACAGGAGGGGCATTGGTGGCTTTATAAGAGCAAGTAAACACATTAACATGAACTCTTCTCCCCTCACCATGATTTTCCCTTTGCTGCCTTGGGACTCAGCAGAGTGCCCACCAAGAACAAGGCCCTCACCAGATGTGCCCCTGGACCTTGGCCTTCCAGCCTCTAAAAGTGTAAGAAATATATTTCATTTCTTTATAAATTACCCAGTTTCAGGTATTCTGTTATCAGCCACAGAAAACTTAATAATATGGGGGATCCGAGCTTGTTGGAACCCCAAACACAGGCTGGAGTCCATGAGGATGGACTGAAATCCATGTCCATTCTTGACGCCAGGGGTGACAAGGGTTTCCTGCAGAAGCTGGGACCCTTTGTCACACACCCGGTCCAGAAGTCAGCGCATTTGAAGGCAGTGCATCTGATCCAGGGGCAGGTGAACAGCTGGAGGCCTGGGCTGTGCCTGGGACAATGAGCTGAGCCAGCCAATAAGCAGCATGAGTCAGCCTCAGAAGTGACTGCCGCGTCATTTCTGCCCCCCAAGCTTGCACGGGAATCTCTCCTTTGGCTAGTGCTAACCAGAAACAGGCAGGGGAGGGAATTCTGGGAAATGTTACTCAGCCTAGCCAAGTTGACACAGGCTCCACAACATTTCTCATCTATCTGGCAAAGAGCAGATAATGTGAGGGCTCCGTAAGTGGGTGAGTGTGTGGGGATCCAGGCTCCCTCCCAGGCTGGTGCTGGATGTCAACTGCACACCTGTAGGAGGAAAGTGCGTGTGCTGTGTAACCAGCCGCTCCACTCATGCGGATTTCTCCTACGGGTAAACCGAACTTATTTACAAAGTACAACAGTGTTTAAAGAAGCAAAAGACTGAGCATAACTTGTGTCCACCAAGTGTGGACTAGTTAAGTGAATTATTCTGTTTTGATTTTTTTAACCTTATACACACAGTGTTTATTTTCAACACTAATGAAAAATGTGAGGCCATCTTTCATACCTCTGCCTCTGGTGTATCTATTGTTAAAGGGACTGGCTGCTGCAACAGATAGCTCTGAATCCATATTATGGCTTAATCAGAGTTTATTTCTTGTTTCCGGAGCAGAACTAGCTGGGTGAACAGGTTGGTAGGGGCTCCTCCTCCATGTGGGGACATGGTTGTCATGGCTCCCAAAGCCGTCTTCACATCCTTACATCAACGGGAGCTGGGGAAAGAGCCTGGAGAGGAGCCAGTGGGAAGTTTATGGGTCAGGATTGAAAGTGGCCTGCCTAGACATAGTCATGTGACCACTCAGCTGCAAGGGAGACTGGGAAATGTAGTCAGTGTGTGGTGTGGGCTGCTAAGTGGCTACCATGCATCTGTTCAGCCTTGCGTCCCTAACTGGTTTTTATCCTTTGGAACTCAGCTGGAGCCAGACTCCTCCAGGAAGCCCTCCCTGACGTACCACTCCCACACCGTGCTGCACTGACCACCCCTCCTCCTCAGACAGCATTGGACCGTGAGGACAGAGGTCTCCTAATGGGCCCAGCAGAGGTCTTGGTACCTCTGTACCACATTGGGCACTTGGCCACCCTAAGACTTGTGGAAGGAACCAACCTGGCTGAAGAGGGTCCCGCGCTTCCCTGCAGTGCCTGTACCTGACCGGAGCCCTCGTCTCCCTGGCCCCTGTGTCAGCTGCTCCGTACTGCTGCGCTCAGCCCATGGGAGGCCCTAGTGGGAGGCTGAAGGGCAGGAGAGAGAGAAAGGCAGGTGCTCCGCCCGCCACTCCAGCCAGCGGGGAAATCTGCGGCATGTCTGTGGCCTCTGACTCCAGCTCTGGCCCACAAGCCTGTGTGGTTCCTGCTTCCGCGGGGCCCTGGGCCTGGATCCGGTGACATACTCCTCCCTGCTGGGATCCTGTGGCTGCCTCACAGGCTCCTCCTTGACCCCCCAACTCTCCCATCACCTGCATTTCCAAGCACCTGGATTACCGTCTTCCCCACCCCAACTGGTACAGGGGTGGAGGGCAAGCCATTGGTTCTGATGCCATGATTCCCATATTCTGTCATTCCAAGCTCCCATTGCCACCCATCCTCCAAGCCCCAGGGCTGCTGTTTTGGAGATTACCTCCTCAAGGCTGAGGTCCCTGCCTTTTGTGTCTTTAGACAGTCTGCCCCCACCAGCTCTGGGACTTGTGGCCTTCGCACAGGCCCTGCAGCACCTCTGTCTCCTTTGGGCCCTGGGAAACCCCTGTCAGGTGTTGGGGCTTCCCAGCCTGGTCTGTCCCTGGCAGTAGGAACATCTGATGTCTGGGGCCAGGGCCACAGACAGGACACCCCTTCTCCCCCTGCTGGGGAGGTTCGGGGCAACTCTAGGGCTCATCCTGGAGTGAGACTGGTGGGGGTGGGGGAGCCTGAGTCAGGCCATGCTTTACTCGCGGGATAAAATCTCAGTGCCTTGGCCTGGCCGGGAGGTGCCTTGGCTGCTCCCCGTCCCCGCTGTTGCTCAGACGCAGCTGCACTTCTCTTCCTCTGATCCTTTGCTTCGCTGTTCCTCTACCTGGAACCACCTCTCCAACCAGAGTTCTGAGAATCCAACCTGTCTTTTGGCCCCAATTCGGAGGCTGCCCTTGTCTCCCTCTGATGGACATGCTGAGCTGTGAAGCCGTCCCTGTGCTCCTGGGCCCCCTGTGTTTCCTGTCCAAGCTTTGACCGGGAAACTATACTCTCTCCTTCTGACAAGTGGCTGGCCCTGGCCTGGCACGGCACAGGGATGCACTGGGGACCCAGGCAGTGGGAGGTGAGCCCTGCCTTACTTCATCTGCAGAGAGGAAAGTACCTGCCCAACAGCCAAGGAGTCAGCCCTCAGCTCCAACCTGCCCAGAGCTGCAAGGCCAGAGGGGTGGGAAAGCAAGGGGGTGGGGTCTGGAAGGGCAGGAAGCACCAACCCTATCCTCCTCTAGTCTCCTAGGCAAGCCCTCAATTCCTCAATCTCAGCTCTCTTCCCTCACATGTGCCCCACTGTGCCTGTTCGCCTCCTCAAGGAAGCCCTCCAGGTCTTTCGCCAACAGCAAGGCTAGGCAGTGGGAGGGCTGGACTCCTGGACTCCAACCTCACGGTCAGTGCCAGCTGGACAACGTGGGGAAACCTATTCAACCTCTCTAACACTCCTGAGACTCAGGGATGCTCATGCGTCCCTCGCAGGTGAGGGGAAGGAGGGATGGGCCATGCACGAACTTTGGCCGCGGTTGTAACCAAGCCTGATAGTCCAGTGGCAGGACGGGGTCTGACTGCCCTCCCCTACTGCCAGGGACCTCACCCCCCATCACTGTTCCTGCCCTCTGCTGCCACCATGTGGCCACTCCTAATGCTGCAGGCTACCCTGAGGCTTCCACTACCCTCCCTACCCAGGGTTCTCCATCCATGGGCACCACCAGCCACTTGGCCCAGCCTGGACCAGGGAGCACCAACCTCCAGCCCCACGTTCCTGGCACCTTCTCGGTTTGAGATCTAAGGTCTTTCTAGTCCCTGCATGGCCCCTGTTCAGTGCCCTTTCCACAGAGGACTTGGGGCCCTGCTCGTCCGCCAGCTGGCCCTAGTCTCTACCTCCATGGTGTACCCTCCCCTCTACACCTGGCTCCAGAGGGGCAGGTAATGAGCTGCTCAGGTAGGCAGTGGCGGTGTGAGGCCTGGGCTCTGTGCTAGCTTTTGGGCATTCCTGAGCTAAGGAACAGGGGCCCTGGTCCCCTGAGGACTCGGGCAAGACCCTACCAGCAACTGCACCCAACAAAGGAGCTGTCACTTGCAGGGTGGTGCCAGGGGCAGGGTTGGGACCCAGGCCAGGCTGGGCCAGCTGAGTGGGGCAGGCAGTTCTTTTCAAGGAATGCCAGGGTGGGATGAAGGGGCAGGTACTGTGCTGGGGCTGCTCCTTTACCTGGAACACCCTCTCTGACCACTCATAGCTCTGAGAATCCAACCTGTCCTTTGACCCCAATTTGGGGGCTTCCCTTGTCTGGGCTACCCTCTGGTGGTCCTGCTGAGCTCTGAAGCCGTCCCGTCCTCCTGGGCCCCCGTGTGCCTGCTCCCACACCAGCAGGTGTCGGGGGCTGCCCCCTCAATCTCCTGAGCACCCTATGCTGAGCCCTTTTCGTCCCCCACCCCACGAGGCAGTCACTGTTCTACATCCCACTTCACACATGAAGAGAGAGGCTGAGGAGGGCCTGTCCCAGGTGACCTGGGAGTGGAAAAAGCAGGCAGGACTCAAACCCAGGTCACTCTGGTGCTGTTAGTGGGTGACCCCACAGGGCAACTATGGAACTCTCCAGAACCGAGGCATAGCATGAGCACCAGGACACCAGTGAGGAAATACAGGGGCTTGTTTTCTCCTTGTATAGGCAGAGACGGTTGTTCTTGAGTGACTTTCCAGAAGACTGTAGTGCAGAGGTGGCCTCTCCCCCACCAGAGACTCATTCTCTGCTCTGGGGTCCTGAGGCCTCTCCTTACCTTGGGGCTGGGCCCACCTGGGGTCCAGGAACCAGGCCAACTTGTCCCCCATGGTGGGACAGGAGGTCTCGATGTAGCAGGCATCGGGGTCACCAGCACCACGCTATATCAGGAGTGAGGTATGGAATCTGAGTATCAGGTGTGGGAGTACTAGGGCTTGGTGCACAGCCTCAGGTCTGGGGAATGAGAGCTGCGAGTATCGGGAAACAGAGCATGGAGCACTGATGTCACAGGGTTTGGGCATTGGGACATTGGGCATCATGCCTCGGGTCTGTAATGACAGAGAAGGGTCCACGGGCATTAAAGGCCCGGTATCAGGTGTCCATGTCCCAGGTGCACAGTCCTCAGGATTTGGGGATCAGAGGACTGGGGTGCATGTTCTTGGGAATCCAGGGTTTTCTCCTGGGATGCTGGGTCCTGGCCCTGACGTGGCCCCATGTGCCTGGTGCTGTGGCCAAGGGTGCTCCGCTATCAAGGCTGTGAGTGCCAGATATGCCTACAACAGAGACATGATTTAGAGTGGGCATGGCAGTCCCACTGGCTGCCCCAGGCTCTCAGGAGAGCCAAGGAGGGGTGTGACAGGGGTTTGTTGGTGGGGCCCTCGGTCTGGGTAGGGTCTCACATGGGGCCCTTCCTGCGACGCAGCAGCATGTAGACGAGCGCGACCACCGCCACCACCGCCAGGCCTCCGAAGACGATACTCAGCAGCACCCTGTGGCTCCGTCCTGGCAAGGGGCAGAGTGGTGAGGGTGGTCTAGGGCGGGTGGGTGTGGGGGCAGGGGCAGGTCTGCCGGCGGGGCATCCTCACCTGGCTGGCACTTTGGGGTGGGCGTGGACCAGGTGCCATCAGCCTGGCAGGTGCTGGTTTCTGTCCCAACTAGGCTGTAGCTGTTGTCACAGTGGAAGCTGATAGTAGAGCCTACCAGGTACCTGGTGCCCTCCTTGTGCCCATTGGTGGGGGGACCCAGCCAGCCACAGGACACAACTGAGGAGGGGACAGAACCCAGAAAACAGGCCTGAGCCACCAGCCTTGGGGAACCTTGTCCCAGGGCAGGGTGCCTGCCCACTCACCCATGCCCCCCACCTGCCCTCACCGGGTTGCAGGCTCTGCAGGCGACTCTGGTGCAGCTGGTGTGCCACCCGTGTGGCGTTGCCCACGCTCAGGCTCCCAGTGGCCAACACGTCAAAGCTGCAGAAATGGTCATCCCCACACAGCTCGGCCACCTCTTGTGCCTGGCTGGGGCTGAGGGTGGACTCGTCGGGGAAGAGGGGCTTGAAAGTGGAGTCATGCTTGGATCCATACAGGAAGTTGTGAACCAGGAATGAGGAGTCATACGTGAGCAGGGAGGAGGTATTGTGCACGGCCCCTGGGGAGGCAGCAGCAGGCCTGGCTGGGCATGGCCCTGTGGGGTGGCCCAGGGTCTAGGGACACCCCTTGGCCCATAAACCCTGCCTGTGCCATGCTCTCCCTCCCCCTGCCCCGCAGACTCCATGGGGTCACTCACAGTCGGCTCCAAACTGGAACAGCTCCTGGGAACTGGCACTCGAGGACAGGACCTCCCCGCTGCGCAGGGTGAAGTCGTCGGTGGGGTTGTCATTGAGCGTCCCGAGGAGGCCGTGGGTGTGGGTAAGAAACTTCTCAGGCAGCAGGACGGCCACACTTAGGAATGGGCCCTGTATGCTGACCTCCAGGCCAGCTCCTGAAGCCAGCATGACTGATACCCTGTTCCCAGCACCCACTGACAGGAACATACCTGGGCACAGGTGGAGGGGCATCAGGATCACCTCCTGGCGACACTGTGCCCTACACCCCCTTGCAGCCCCAGGACAGGTTGGGTGGCACCTGCAGGGGACAGGGAGAGCATCCCCAGGGCCAACCCTGCTAGAACACTCTGCCCACACCTGGGCCAGGACCCCCAGATGGACCTGAGGTGCCAGCCCCTGCAGGTAACCCCCAGCCTGAGGCTACATGAGGGAGTCATTCCCTGCCTGGGCACCTGCCTCTGCCCTTCCAGAGACCCTTACACCCCCAGAGCTGACCGGCCCTCCCCAGCTGGGGACCACTTCATTTGTTTGCTTCCCTGAGGCAGCACAGCCATGGCCAGGGGTTGGACGCTGGAGCCACCATTTCTGACCGCCACTTCCAAGCTGCTTCCTTAATCCTGCAGGGCCGACTTCCTTGCAATGGCTTTTGAAGATTGAATGAATGACCGCAGCACAGAAGTGGTGCCGGGCTGGCCAGAGGTGAGGGCTGTCAGGGTTAGTCCCATCATTCCACCCCCCAGGCTTCTCTGGACCTCAGGGAGGACATGTCCCACAGTCCTGGCCTCTCAGGGCTCTGGCTGGACCCTGTAGGAGCCAGGTAGGCACCTCCAGGGGTGTGAAGACATGAGCTCAGACCTCAGGTGGGGCCCCTACTGCCAGGCCTAAAACCATGTCTGGCCTAAGGCAGCCACCCAGCTCTGTAGTGCCGGGCTGCTCTTGAGTCCCAAGAGGCCTCTGTCTTTGCATCTGAGCCCTGGATACCACCCTGGGCTCCAGCCAGGTCTGCGAAGAGGTGTGAAGGGCCAGGGCCACCCCTCAGCCCCGAGGCAGCCCCCTGATGACCTTGCCCGGCTGTCCCACTCACCCTTCAGGTCCATCCAGCTCTGCTCAGTGAAGGTGAGCACCTCCTGATTCAGCAGCACCTGCAGGACCCCCGCCCTGTCGGCCAGCCGGACCTCCACCACGTCTGAGTTGCCCTCCTGGACGGCCACCGCGGTCAGCCCTGTGCCTAAGGTCTCCGTGCCTGGGGTGGGGGGTGCAGGATGGGTCCACTTGGTTCCAGCCTCCCACCCCAGGTGACCCAGTGGCACCCAGACTCCCCCAGGCTCAGCCTCACCGCTGGATGTTGTCCCAGGCTGGGCCCGCGCATGCACCCTCAGGTCGCTCAGTGCTGCCTCCAGCAGCACATACTCTCCGCGCCCGTTGAATGTGAAGTTGGTGCCATCGAAGGTGACAAAGTGTGGGTCCCCAAAGGCGGAGGCTGGAGCAAGAGTGAAAGGTCAGCCAGAGTCCACCCCAGTCCGGCCTTGCCTGACCATCCCCAGGGCTGGACACCCACCTAGGCGCGGGGGCTGGTAGTTGCGGCAGTCGCTGGAGCGCCGCCGCTGCATGTAGCGGGAGCACTCGGGCGCCCAGAGGCAGCAGTAATAGAAGCTGATGACATCGTAGAGCCAGTGGGACATGCCAGGCACACGGGGTGGTGTGCGGAATGGGGGTGCGCCCCAGTCATGGCCACGGTCAGGGGTGCTGCCACTGGTCGAGTCAGCCGTCAGTAGCTGCGTGCCATCTGCCGTGTAGCAGCACTGCTGGCCCGACGCGTACCGGGGGCTGGGGGCGCAGGCAGGTTAGGGCCGCTGCAGGAGCCCTTCCCCCGCCACCCCGCTCCATCCTAGGGGCTCACCTGGCCTGCACGGAACGCACACAGTGCACGGCCCCCGGGTGATAAGTGCACACACTGCCCTGTTCCATGTCACAGCCGTAGTCCGTCTGCAGAGCAGCTGGTGGTCGTCACCTGCCAGCCTCAGGTCTACATCCCTTCCTTGGGACCCCACCCTGCAGGGACTCTCAGACCCCAGCCCCACCTCCCAGGAGCCTCTGTCTGCCTCCCCCGGCACTGCCCTTGGTGGGGGAAGCTGACCCCTTGCCCTCCGTCCCACGCCCTGATGGGATGGGGGCTCACATGGAAGCGGCCAGAGTCAGCCCGGGCCTGGGCCAGGGTGCAGGGGCAGTCGGGCAGCTCCTCCAGGAAGTCGGGCAGCTGGTCCTCCAGCTCTTCCCAGGCCAGGCATTGAGTGCGGGCCCAGCCCACGGGGTCTGCCCGGAAGTCATCCCCCAGGTGCCAGGCCAGCGCATGGTCATTGGTCCAGAGCGCCTGCACATCCCTGTGGTGGTGACAGTGCACCATCTGAGAGCTGGGCCACGCCTCGCCGCCCCCTCAGTTGCTCTTGGGCCCAGGCTTCCCCAGCAAACATGGTGGTCCGCAGGCAGATAGGCCCCCAGCCCATCCTCTGCACAGAGGCCCTTACTTTTCCCCTGCGTAGTTTTTGCTGTCAATGACCCGCAGTGCACCCACTCTCCATTTCTGGTAGTTGAGGGGTGCAGGATTTGGAGTGAAGGTGAAAAAGCCGGAGTTGGGGACGTTTGTGGCCAGGGGGTACAGGTATGACCACTTTGCTGTCCAGTTCTCTGAGTATGGCCTCCCTAAGGGAGAGAGGGCCTCGGTCAGCTGTGGGGCCCCTCAAAAGACTCCTTGGGCAGAGGGGCCTGGCCCCAGTCCCTGGCATTCAGAACAGCCTGATAGATGGACAGATGGTCTCCATAGGAGGAACTGCCCTGTCATTCCAGCAAGGACCCTGACTTGGGTGACCACCCCCCCAACCCCCTGCAGTCCAGGGTCACTGTCCCTGCTTGAGGCCAGGCCCAGGGTCATGCCAGCTGTCCAGGGTCTCAGAGAAAATGGGGTGGAGTGAGCTTTTTCTGTTGCCAGCACAAGCCTCCCATCCATGGGCTGAGGTGTCCATGCCTCCAGGAGCTGGGGCCCCAAACCCCCTCATGCCAATGGAAATTATCCTTGTCTCTCTTCTGTGCCTGCACTTTCCAGTTCCAGATCCCTAATCCCCAATCCCTGCCTGGAAATCCCTTCCCCCCCCATCTGGAACTCCCTTTCTCCCGTCTCTGGGAGCCCAAAGCTCCTGCTACCACCACCAGCCCTCTGCCCACTTCACCTGTCTCCTCGTAGCCCCACAGCTCAATGGTGACAACCTGCGTGGGCAGCACCGAGGTGTTCCAGGTCAGGCTGAGATTGCCCACGGTGTCGGAGGTGCCATAGTACTGCCAGCGGGTCTCATTCACCAACTGGCTCTTCTCGGTCTCTGACACTTTGTTGGGGTGCACTGGGCAGGGGGAAGTTGGGGGTGAGTGAAGTCCTGAGGCCCAGGGGGTGCATGGGAGGAGGCCCCGGGGCTCTGAGGGCTGTGGGAGCCTCCTAAGGACACAGCATCTCAGCAGCTGGGTGATGGTCTCCCCCTGACTCCCAGGCAGTAAAGGACTTGGAGGCTGGGAGAGGCGGTACCTGCCCTCCAATGCCTGGACCTCTTCCTCTGCCCAGCAACTCCCTGCCCTGGCCCACCTCGCTGGGGGACCCCTGCAGCTCCCACTCCCTCTGGGCTGGGACTCCTGTCTGGGTGCTAGGGGAGAGGAAAGGCGTTGAGGGAGCCCCCGCCCCCACAGATGGGTGGGCCGCCCGAGGGACTGGTTCAGCCAGACCAGCAGGGCCCGCTGGGTGGGCCAGGTCTCAGTGTGCATAGATTAGCGCTGGGGAAAGTCCCCGTGGGCTCAGGCTGTGGGTGGAACCAGGTGTGCGGGCTTACCAGCCAGCCAAGTACCCGCATAAGGGAAGGAGCGGCCGTTGTCCAGTGAGATGGTGAAGGGGATACGGCCACTCTCGTAGAGCAGGGGTGACACGCAGTGCACTTGCCCAGAGTAGTCCACGTGGCCAAGGGTCTGGATGCTCTCCTTAAACCTGTTGGGGACAGAGGGGCAGGAACAGCTGGGCCAGCGCAGGCTGACCCTCTCAAAGGCCCTGGCCCCTGGCACTGCCTGGGGAACCTGTCCAGCCTGCTGTCCTTGTGCCTGTCCTTGGTCTGATGGGTTCCACCTAGCCAGCCAGTGGGTCTGGGCCCTCAGCAGGCAGGGTATGGGAGTGTGGGGGCTTTGATGGGCCTCGCACCTGCAGATCACGCCATCAGTGGTACTTAACCACCTGAGGTGCTGCACCACGAAGTCCTTGCCGCCCATCATGGAGCCCGAGTAAGGCGAGATCTGCAGGCAGAAGTTCGGGAAGTCCACGCAGCAGGTGCCAAGGCCAGAGCAGGTCGGGTGGCAGGAGCACGGCCCATCCTGGTTCCCACAGCGCATGGAGCAGCTCTCCTGGGCACCTGGAGGACGGGACCCTGAGTGCCTGGCTGGGCAGGTGTGGGGCTGCACCATGCACAGGGCCCGTCTGTTTCCCCTGCAGCCTCTTAGAGAGAAGAATCCCCAGGAGCACGTTGGTTAGGAATTGCATGGGCCACCATGGGGACACAACGGCAAACTGCTGTGATACCTGTGTTAGCATAGATAATAGGCATCAGCCTGGGCAGTTGGCTAGAGTGTAAAGAGACAAGGGGAAATGCTCCAGACACTCAACCTTGCAGGGTCAGGAGGAGCCCCAGAGCATGACCGACCTTTAGCCACCCCATCAAGTCCTGTTGTCTGCAAGGCAGGGGTTCTCGGAGGGTCAAAGTGGCCTGGGCCCTCAACATGGGTCTGGAGTCCTGACGTGGCTGCTAAGTCCCATTCAAGGGACTGGGACTGAACTCGATCATCTCATTCTCCTGGGGTCAGCAATTTAGATCCCAAATACAGTCCCACCCTTGGGGGAGAAGGCCAGGGGTGCTCCCTTCCTTTTAGAGGTGAGGAAGGATATTTCCAGCAGGGGCTGAGGAGAGGGGTGGGGCACACACTACTAGGGGCTGTGGATGTCAGGCCCAAGCCTTCTGCCCTGGCTGTAGGAACTCTGGCAGAGCCATATTTTGGGAAGCTGGCATGGAGGACGGACTGGAGGGTGAAGACTGGGGTGGGGTGCAGCACCCAGGCTGGGATCACATGTCACACTGGCCCTTTTCCCTTTTCCTCTCAAAGGAGGTCAGTCAAGGGCCAGGCCTGAGGCTGAGCCACCCTGCCGCCCTACTTCACTAAGTGCAGTGCCTGGCACTCAAGAGCGTCAATAAATATTTATTGGCCAAGGATGTGATGGCTCAAGGGTGTATGGGGAGGAGGCTGAGAGGTGCCAGTAAATGAGCTAAGTGGCAGGAGGGTGGTGACACATCCCTGCAAGATAGGAGATGGATGGGGCTGGGGGCCTGGGGGCCGGCCTGGGGCCAGGGTCCTGGCTCTGGAGTTCCAGCCTTTCCCTAGACTTTCTCAGGTTCAGTCCCACCCTGATGAAGACTGGCAATCCTGCCTAGGGTTGGGCATGGAGCTGGGAGGCTCCCCGTATGTGATCATGCCCTCCACAGGAGCTCGGGGTGCAGGTCAAGGGCTCTGCTGGTCTCCCTTGCCTCCCTCCCATGTAGCCACCACCTCCCAGCTCCCAGCTCCCTTAGGGTTTAAGGTGGACTCAGCCCAGACCTTCCATCCCTGCCGCCAGCCCCTTGACCAAGGATGGACCTTCTGAATTTCTTCCCACCACCCCCAGCACAGCCACAGATGGCCCAACAGCTGGATAGACGCTGGGCCCAGAGAAGTGTCTGCCCCAGGCCTGGCTGCAGCAGGCAGATGGACAGACAGGGGGACAGATGGGCAGGGTGGGGCATACCTGCTGTGGGCCCAGGGCCTGGGCCAGGGGCTGTTGCCAGCAGCAGCAGGGTCCAGGGCAGGAGGTGCAGCTTCATGCTGTGGCCTGTGTCTACAGCCGGCAGCAGCAGTGCAGTGGCTCTGAGGCGGCAGGACGAGCTCACTCTCAGCCAGCCTGGCCCCGCCTACCTGCCCCGCCCTCTGCGGCACCGCCCCGTCCTGCCCCACCCACCCGGTCCCCTCTCAAAGTCCACAGGTGCCCGTGTGGACCAGTAGGGCCCAACCTGCCCTGTTAGCACATTCCTAGCCCTTCGGCCTAGGACACAGGGGAGGGGGACCGAACCTCGGCCCTGGGACCCTGTGGGAGGGCGAGGGGGCTGGTGCCAACAGCTGCAGGACCTTTGGCACTTGATGAGCCGGATGTCCAGAGACTGCAGCTCAGAACCTGAGTCCCAACTCCGCCCTGCAGGCCTGCAGGGCAGGGCTCCCACAGGGGATGGGATGCTGCAGGGTGGGTGAGGCGGGGCTGTCCTTGCAATCAACCGATTCCAGGCCCTCTGGGCACAGACCCTACATCTCTAGTCCTCAGCTTCCAGCAGGGAGGAGGTGTTCCCAATTCCTCTTCAGAGCAAGCAGATTCATGCCAGGGCCCGCCCCAGGCCCCTCTCAGGGAGGGCGGGAACTATCAGGCCAGGCACTCACTGGCTGAGCTCTGGGCCAAAGGCAGCTCTGCGCCAAATGCAGCCCTGCAGGGATCCCCTTTGGAGGGAGGAAGGGGAAGGGGAGGGAGGTTTCCAGGCCCAGCTGGCCCCGGGAGGGAGACAGGGCCCATCCAGGGCTCCAAAGACGCCTCTGCCCTGGGCAGGGGCGTGGGGAGAGGCAGAGCTGCCCAGCCACACCCGCCCCTGCCCTGTCAGTCATGGAGTTTGCATAATCTTTTCAGGTTTCCCCTCCCTTATCATTGTCCATGTGACTAGCCCAGGACCCCTCACCACCTGCCCTGGCTTCAGGGGATTCCTTCAGGACAGGCAGGTGGTCCTCCTCCCAATGCGGCTTCTCAAGGTATCCAAAGGGGAAACTTCAGCCAGTTTTGCAGGGAGTTGGTGCTGGCCCCAGGGTATGAGCTCAAGCCATCTGGGCTGTGACCCATCTTGGCTCCTGGAGCCCTGCCAGCCTATTGTTCCCTGGTCCTGTCCCCTATCTTGCCTGGTGGGCGTGTCCATCGAGAACCACCCAGCATTGGCAGCCATCTGCAAAGCTCCCAGAGGTTCCAGTTCCAGAGAGTCTGGCTCCCACTAGTGTCACAAGTAGCCTGAGGTGCAGGAGCTGGAACCAGGGCCCAGTGGCTCCTGAGTCCCCACACAGCTGCTTCAGGGGCGGCCCCACAAATATATTTGGTGGGAAGCCTACAAGATCCTCACCTTCTCAGAGACTCAGTTTTCAGAGGGGAGAAAAATCCCTTACCCACAGCGTTGCTGGGTGCTCAGGGCACCTGTGTGTGGACGCTGAGGTCCTGAGCCAGGGAGTGGCTGGGATCCTGGGAAGGGTGCTGGGGAGTCTCAGACTGCTCCTGGGAAGGGGAGTGTTGTGGACCTGGAGGAGGATTGGTTAGGCACCCTAGCTGCATGGATCAGAAGGATGGAAGAGTGGGAGGTGCTAGGTGTGCAGTCTGGGGGTGCCCTGCAGGGAGGGGCCTTAGCTAAGCAACTGTGGCCACTCAGCCCTCCAGAGGGCAGATCAGCCAGTGCACATCCAGGGCTGCCGCGCCTCTGGCTCCAAATGGCCTGGGTTGGGGACCAGGGTAGGGCCCAGCCCTTCGTGCCTTTCTTCCGGGCGGTGGGTCTGTGTCTAGCCCATGAGGAGCACAGGGCATCCAGGAGGGTCCCTGTCTCCATCCTGGACAGAGCCTGTTCCAAGGGAGGTCCCAGGGGGCAGGGGCTGGCCCAAGCCGTGGGGTCGGCAGTGGCAGATGGGCCCCTGAGGTGCTGGGAGGGGGAAAGGACAGTGTGAAGGGCAGGTTTGGGCCCCTGGAACCTGTGTCTCGCCAAGAGATGGGCTTGGAACATGGGAGGGCAACACTAGCATCATGGCTTTATTTAATGCTCTGTTGTAATCTTAAAATTCTTAGTAATTTTTGAACAAAGGGCCCCACAACTTGCGTGGCTGGTTCCGTCAGAGGGCACGTGTGATGGGAGATAAGCACCCCCTGATCTCCCCCTCCCCTCAGGACCCTGCTGCCAGCTCCTCAGAACACCTGGGCCCTGCCTGCCCCCTCAGTCTCCCACCCACCTGAGTGCCAGTGAGTTCCTGGGATGCCCCCGACACCCTTTCTGGCCTAGCTGCAGCCTTGCCAGGAGAGGCCTGCCCTGCTTGGCCCCCAGCCTATGGTCATTGGTTAGGCTCCTGGCTGGTCCCTGGGGTGCCCAAGGGCTGGGCTCTGCCCTGCAGGGAAAGGAGGGGTCCAGAGACCTGGGGACAGCAATCCCCTGAGGGAGGCCCTGGGCCCTACCCCAGATGCCGCACGGGGAGAGCAAAGAGGCAAAGACAACCTGTTCCATCTTTATTAGAAAAGAAACCAGAAAAAAGGGGGTGTGTAGGGCGAACTGAGTCCTCAATGACCACTCCACCATGACATGGGCAGAACGCGGCTCGTCCCAGCGCCAAGGTGTGGACATGGCCAGCTGGGCTGGGGTGGGCACGATTACAAAGTCAACATTTCATAGAAAAGGATGCCCTCCCTGCTGTACAGATCGTAACCGGTCCACCTTCACGTGGCTAAGATGGGCTCCTCCTCCTCTGGACTCCCACACAGTGTGGGCAGCCCTGGCCAGTGGGCAGGGAGGATGCTGGTGGGGGGTGGGCAAGCCTGGGCTGCATAAGGAATGGCACCCCATGTGGGCCTCTGGCCTTGCCAGGTCTGGGCTGAGGGGCATTCCAGGCCTGGCTGGTCCCCCAGGGCATGGCTGTCCTCAGATGTCCATGTAGTCATCGTCCTCATCTGTCTCGCTCTCCAGTGAGGACTCCTGGCTGGACGTCTCTAGGACCTCTAGGGCAGGCTGGCACAGGCTCTCCTTCCTCACGTTGGCAGCAGACTGGGCAGACAGGATGGCCGACTGCAGACAGGGCCAAGTAGGGCCCTGGTCAGGGGCGTCTGGCTCCCCCAGACCCCCCATAATCCACACCCTTGCCTAGGCCCCTGTAACCCTTGCCCCCGCCAGTGCCCCAAACCAGGCACACGTGGTCACCTTCAGCTTTTGCTTGGTCTCCTCCGAGATGCTGCCTTTGGGAGAGAGCAGGGTTGGGGTGGGCGGCGTGACGGTGATCTCAGGGGGGAACCTGGTGGCAGCTGAGGGGATGACCAGTTTCGGCATGTTGGGCAGGAGGCGCGCCTTGGCCCGGCTGGGCTCTGCCTTGCCCTGGTGGCCCTCAGGTGGCTGGGCACTCCCACCACTGGAGACTTTGGAGCTGGAGGCTGTGGGGGCAGACCTTGGGAGCTGAGCCTCATTTGCAGCTTCATGGGCCTGCCTGTCCCTCTCTAAGGCCTCAGTTTCCCCTATGGAAGATGGAAGCAGCAAGAGAGCCTCCTCTGCTACTTCAGGTCGAGGGCAGCTTCTCTTGGCCCCGCTAGCCCTGGGCCACCATACCAAGCTGTCTCTGCTGGTTGGCAGGCTCAGGCCCTGTAGGAAATTGAATGTGGCTCTGGGCCATAGGGTGCTGGGACTGTGACCCCCACCCAGGAGCCCAGGGCCCAGGACATAGGGAGGCCTCATAGGGAATTCCCAGGGATTCTGCAGGCCCCAGGAATGGTCCTGCACCCCTGCAGCCATCTTAGCATGCTTATGCTCCTGGTGTCCATGCTCAGGGGGGACACTAAGCCTGCCCCAGGACGTCCACTTTCTCCTCATGCTCCAGGGTGAGCGAGGGGCTGCACTTGGCCAGAACCTGGAGGCAGACGGGTGGCTGCAGGCTGCAGTTCTGGGGCCTGGCAGCCTCTGGGGAGCTGTGTGAGCTGGGAGCCTGGCTGGCCTCTCCACATTCCTTTGTGGCCCCATGGCTTTAAAAGGAGCGGGGTTTACTCCGAGCCCATGCCTGGTCCCTGAGGGCTGGTGCCAGTCCTGTCGTCCGTCCTGAGTGGTCTGTGGGACGCCCTGGCCAGGAGCAGTCCCTGAGGGGTCTGACTGGTCAAGGTGGCTGGTGGGAACAGGCTGCATGCAGTGCTGGAGCTGGGATCTGACTCGGCTGCCAATGGGGATGGCTGTCTGGCCCAGCACAACCTGGCCACCCCTCTGCCTGCTGCTGACATCCATTGGACACCTCAGTCACAGGGCCCAAGCTCCTCTGGGTACACACCTGCCACTCTGCAGCCCCCATCTGGGCTCAGCCTGGGCTCTGAAGTGGGCTGATGGCCATGAGGCCTGAACAAGCTGCCTGCTCTCACTGGGACCCATGTAAAGCCAGGGGCAGAATGAGAGGCGCTGGGGCCCTTCTCCTCCCAGCCCTTGACCCAGTGATCCACCCACCAAGCTTCAGCCTGGGTCTCTTCCTCCGCTACCCTTCATCTCCACTGGCACTCTCCAGGTCTGCCCTTCCAGGCCAGGCGCCTCTGCAGGGAAGCCCACTTAGGCTGCCAGCCGGGAGGCAGCCTTGTGGGGTCTGAGGCTGGGCTGCTCTCAACCCGCCTTACCCTGGCTGCAGGTGGGCTCTGTGCCTGTCTGGGAGGCGGCCTCTGCTGGCCAGCAGTGCGGCTCTGCCGAGGGACCCGCAGGGGCTGTCTTCACCTGGTGACTGTGCCGTGGCTCCTCTGCTGCTCCTGCCAGCTCTTCTCCCTCTGTGAGGACACGAGGCCAGCTGAGGGTTATGTACTCACCCACCTCATGGGGCAGAACCCCTCCCCCGTGGGCTCCTATGCATTCGTCCTGTGTCCCCGGCTTCCCTTGGCCCTGCCTCCAGCCTCCTCACCACTCCCGATGCCTGCATGGCTCTCCTCTTCCTTCTTACTCAGGCCTAGGACCTCCCACCCC
Organism: Cynocephalus volans; assembly: GCF_027409185.1. Taxonomy (NCBI): domain Eukaryota; kingdom Metazoa; phylum Chordata; class Mammalia; order Dermoptera; family Cynocephalidae; genus Cynocephalus; species Cynocephalus volans. The sequence goes on from NC_084461.1 coordinate 207,873,752, forward strand.
ACTGGCCAGTGCCCCACTGCAGGCATGAGCTGTGCCCTGGGACACCTGGCCAGGGAGTGTGGCAGATGTGGGGACCCTGCGCTGAGGTGGCTCTCTAACCCACAGGATTGGCCGGGGGACCAGCTCCTCTGGAACAGGCATATGGTGGGGCCACGCTGGTACTGACAGGAAACCACTCATCCCCAAAGTGGACACTGGTGAGGGCTTACTGCCCACCCTGGACAGCTGTATACCTGACATGGGGGGCCACGCTGGAGACTGTGCAACGCCTGGCCCCTCATAACTCACCATCACGGCTGTGAGAGGTGGACACACGGGAGCGGAGGTGTCAACTCTCCTCTCTAGCTCATAGGAGTGGCAATTGGAAACCCAGTCAGCACCAAAACCAAACAACCCAACCAGGACCAGAGTGGGTGGTATGGCACATCGACACCATGCCAGGCCAGACCACTTCTTCCCTGGCATGAGGCAGCGGCCAGAAATTGACCTCAGTTGTGCCGAAGACCAGATGGGCCCAAGGTGCACAGGCTACACCAGTGGCTGCCAGCCAGGCCATTACTCAGCATTGGTCCTATGCGTCCCAGGCCTCCCTTGGCCCTGCCTCCAGCCTCCTCACCACTCCCTGTGCCTGCGTGGCTCTCCTCTTCCTTTTTACTCAGGTCTAGGACCTCCCACCCCACTGGCCATCGCCCCACCGCCTTTCCAGCTCCCCATCCCCCCACCAAGCTCCTCTGCCAGGAATACCCTCCCTCCTCTCCATCAGGGAAGCTGGCTCTCCTCCTTGGTCAGGCAGGAGTGACAGCTCCTGGGACAAAGATGGGGCCCAGCAGGCAGCTGCCAAGGTCCTGGAGGAGGAGGATGGAGCCTTCCCAGGCTGGCCAAGGCCCTGTCTCAAGCCCCGCCCTGTGGCCCACTCCTGCCCTTGCTCCAGTCTCGCTGCCTAGCAGTCATGGGCACAGGGTCTGGGTTCCCAGGTCCAGCACCTCCCAGCCACCACCTCCTACCTCCTGCAGGCAGGACAAGGGCTCACATGCTGGGCTCACAGCTACCAAGAAGGACCTCCTTCAGCCCCTGGCCCCAAGGCCAGGCTTCTCCATAGGTGGCAACGCCCTGTCTGACCTGGCCGGACACTCCCTGCATGCAGCTGCGCCCTGAGTAGCACAGGCTGGGTGGCAGGGCAGGGCCTGGGGCTAGCATGATAGATGGAGGCTGCCCCCAGAGGGGCCAGGGGTCAGGCCAGCTCCTCCTCTGATGCTCCGCCCCAGCACCTGCCCAGGCTTTTCCCAGGCCTTCCTTTTCAGGGGGCTGCCAGCAGGAGGAGGAACAGCCTGTGCAGGTGTCTAGCAGAGAACTCGGAAGTGCAGGCAGGTGCTCCTGGGTCGGGTGGTTCCTTCCCCCCCACCCAAAGCTACACTGGCCACCCTCTGAGGAAGACTAAGTGTGGGCCTAAGGGGCAGGGGATCTACCTGGAGCTCCCCTGACTCCCCCAGGCCTCAGGTTTTCTGTCTGTGGGAAGCAGGTGGCCAGACCGAAAACCTGTGCCATCAGGGCAACTCTCCTTGCTCCCCAGGGCAGACTCATGGCCTGGACCCCAGGTCTGGGTTGGCTGTCCCCAAGGCCTGGTGTCTTGGGAGGGCCCAGGCCTGGCTTCTCAGGACCCACGTGAGGCTGGCACTCCAGCCCTCCCCAATCCTGCTTGGTGGGAGTGCCCTTTGCACCCTTGTGCCCGGCTCCACTCGTCCTACCCTAAAAGGCCTGACTGCCTCAGAGGGACAGACCATCCCTCACTCATGGGCCTGGTACTGTCTAGCTGCTGGAGAGCCCCCACGAAACCAGGTCCTGGCCTGTGGGGGGAAGACACCTGGCACACAAGGAGATAAACATGTGAACGAGCAGTGTCTGGCCCCTCTGGGGGAGACACACGTGACCTGGCTGACCCTGAGGTCCCTGGAGGATGTATCTGCTTCAAGGGGCCATGGCCTAGTCAGTATGGCCTGGGCAGGTGGGTGAGCGCCTCGCTAGGGATCAGGGATGCAGAGAGCACCCTGTCCATCTGTAGGCCACAGTGGGCAGGATGAGCTGGGACTGGACGCTGCCAGCTGCTTTCTTTTGCCCTGGGTATGAGGGGCACCCGGTGGGGAGGCAGGGCCCCCTGCCCTGGGGACGGTGCCCATCAAGGTCCCCTCTGTGGCCATCCTCCTGCTCTCTAGCACCTTCAGGACGGCATCCTGGGAGAATCCATCCTCAAGTCTGCTCTCACTCAGCCCCTATTCCCAGGCTCATGCTGCAGTCTTGGTTTCGGCTCCAGGCCTGCACACCCTCTAGTCACTGGGTGCCTCTGAAGGAGGTCCCTGCCGTCACCAGAAGTGGCAGATGTGGGCCACTGCAACATTGCCAGCTTGTCATGCTGGGGGAAACTGGACCCTGCTGGGGGCCGGCTCCTTCCTGGTGCTCGCACCATTCTAGAGTTTGTGGGATGGGGGTTCTGGGGGGATGTATCTGTCCCAGCCTGGCCTTGACACCACCCCAAAAAGCTCTGAGAACCACAGAGACACTGACCCCAACACAGCCAAAAGCCATCTGCTCGCAGATGTGGCAGGCAGGTATAGAAGTGGAGGGTGGGCTGGGTGGGGAGCATGCCCCTCTGCCAGGCCTGTGCTGGCGCACGCTCTCAGCCAAGGGCTGCCCCTATCCCCAGTGTTGTTCAAGAGTTCCATCCTGGCAAAAGGCTAATTTAGTTTGGAGAAAGGAAACAGAAAAGGATCAACTCTCCAGACTGAAGAAGGTACACTAGGAAACACACGCTCTTCCCTAGGTCTAACAGAGGAGAAAAGGATGCAAATTATAGTTTTTGGCCTGCTGGGGGGTGGGGCAGGTGAGAAGGAGAGGGAATGAAGGGCCAGACTCCAGGTAACTCCCCTGAAAAACCCTCCCACACTGTACCAGTGTTGGCGGGTGTGACCAACGGTAGGGTCAGTTGCTTCTGAGATCAGGTTACAAAAGACGCTGTGGCTTCCAACATATGTTGATGTTCAAGAATAGCACTTTTGTCTTGTTTTGTAAGGATTGTGAAACGAGTAAAGATTTGATAGAAAAATACCCAGAGATGGCACCTCCCATATTTTATGACTGTGTGTAATAAAGCTCCTTTAAAAAAAACAAAAAAGACGTAGTGCTTCCTTCGTCCTCTCTGTTGGATCACTGGCTCTGGGGACAGCCAGCCACCATGACACAAGGACACTCAGCTGTCCACAGAGAGGCCCACAAGGGAGAAATTGAGGCCTCTGATAAACAGCCAGAAAGGATCTGAGGCTGTCAACAAGACCTGAGAGTGCTCGGGTGACCAGCTAGCAGCTTGATTGTGACTGCAAGGGAGCCCCTGAGCCAGGGCCACCCCACTAAGGTGTTCCTGAATCCCTGATCCTCAGAAACTACAAGATACTGGAAGCATGAGGCAGGTAGAGGGCAGACAGCCTGAGAAGGAGGGACAGGAACTGGGTCTTTGCGGGAATGCGGGAATCAGTGACACCGACCGACTTCTTCGGCCATGGCTCCCATCGCTGCTGCAGTATGAAATGACCAGTACCACCAAACTCATGCTGTGTCTCTGCTTTCCAGTTGCCAGGCACTGTTCTAAATCCTGTAAAGCTACTATATACACTTTATGCAGGAAACCGAGGCAGAGAGAGGAAAAGGAACTGCCAAGGTCATAGAGCGGTAGGACTACCACTTACAGTTCTGCCACTGCTTTGTCCTATAGACTTCTGAGGCTCCTCTCAGAACAAATGACCACAGGAGCTGATTAAGTGATTCTTTGTCTCACAGGGCCACAACTGTAACAAATTGGGCTAGAGGGTCCCTACACCTTCAGGATCTTCAAAGCAAACTGGGGACAGCCTCAGGTGAAACACCAGTACCTGATACTTAAGCCATGGGAAAGAGCTGAGAGAGAGGACTCCCACTCAGCCCCTGCTTGGGCAGTGCACCCATGGGGGCTCTCAGGCCTGCCTTCATATCAGGCACAACTGCCAGGGTGGCTGCCCCATTGTGCAGACGGATCCAGAAATGACACAGCCAAGGTTACATGGCTGAAAGTGGCAGCCTTGAATGTGACCCTCAACCATGGGACTGCAATGGGGAGGACAGACGAGCCTTCAGGGATGACCCTCAGTGTGGGCAGGCAGGCGCCCGGCAGTGGGCCAGCAGAGGGATTTGGGCAAGGGCACAGGCAGGATCCTCAGAGCAGGGCAGGGGAAGCAGGGGGAGGGCCGGAAACAGAGGGTCAGGGAGACCAGTCCATCCCCGGATGCCCCCTGGGAGCACAGGGAACCCACTGACCAGGCTGGTCACTACTGGGGCCCTATCAGCTAGGGAGATGAAACATCCCTGTCTTGTTACAGGATCTTCAGAGCCTGGCCACTGTCCTGGGGTCCTGGGAACCAACATGGAAGGTCCCCATGCCCTGAGTGGTAGGTGGAGCCTGCCCAGCCCCAGGCTAAGCCCAGCCTGGCAGAATCACAGCTGCCAGAGCTGGAGGTGCGCCTGGACCAGCGAAGGGGTTGGCACCTTGCCCACACCCCTCTTCCTCAGTGGCCTGTGAGATGCTGCCTCAATGCCCTCTCTTCCAAGGAAAGCCCCTGCCTGTCAGCTGCCATTCCAGTGGATCCTGGGTTTTAGAAGAAACAAGGGCTCTCACAGATGGAGCCAACCAGGCCCTCTCCTACCTGCGTGCTTGTCCTTTTCCTTCTGACCTGCCCTTGCCCTCATTCTGGCTGGCCTCTGCCTGTCTTGCCCACAGGGGCAGGTCTGCCAGCCTGCACCCAGCACAACATGGCACCCAGGAACTGCCTACAGGCATCTGAAGCTGGCACTAGTGGCCTTGCAGCATGCCCAGGATCAGGACCTTTCCCAGTGCCCACGGAAAGATGTGGTCTAGGCTAGTTTCCCTTCTACCTAACCAAACTGTCCTTCCTATTAATCATAAAGCTTTGTAAGGAGAGGAAAAACCATGTCAGCAGCAAACACATCGATGATGGTGCTTCCTCCTTCCCTCCTCACCAACCCCTTTTACAGATGGGGAGATGGAGGCACCGAGTGTTAGGTTAAGAGAGTGATGGATGCACAATGTTGTGACTGGGACAAGCCACTGACACTGCCAGTGACTGACCCACCTTGGGTACGCCCCACATCCTGTCTGCCCGTATTATCCACACAGGGAGCAGGATTTGCTGTCAGCTGGTGGCAGGTGCCAAGGCCTCACACCTCCCACCCTCACGCCGCCGGGTGGATGGGGATGGAACTCACCTAGGCCCAGGGAGGCCATGCAACGGGTGGCCTCAGGTCTGTGTGGCTGGGGGGGCCCAGGGTCCTTGGACGGGTCTGGGGTGGAGGCCGATGGTGCGGGAGGGCTGGTGATGACAGCTGTGGCAGCAGCCAGTGCAGGGTGAGGCTTGGAGTGGATGTCGCTGGACCGTTGGAGCGTGTCGGCCAGCACAGGGTCAAGGGCTGTGGAGACCACTGCTGTAGGAAAGAAGTTCTCTCGGCTGTCCTTGGGGTGCTTTGGGGTGGTGGGCATGTCCCCCGAGGCCTGTGAGGACAAAAGAGAGGTGAGGAAGGCGGGCTGGGCAGCCCTGAATCCATGCTGCCCTGCCCCACCCCAGCCCACCTTCACTGTCCCATAGGACACCCCGTCTAGGCCTAGGACTGACTGTCCACACGGTCTTTACAGCATCACTCTCTGAGCCCCACAATGCTGCCACCAAGGTTCATAGGTACCCCATCAGGATAATGCTGATACCAGGACACAGCCAGGGACTCAGTGGAAACCTCCAGCTGGCCTCCCCCTCACATTCCTCACATTCCGGGGCACCAGCCTGGGAGAACTGTGTCCAGCTATGACTCTAGGCATAGGGGTATAGTACCAGATCTGGGGACTGTAGGAAAGGGTGGCCAGTCTTGGAGGGCGACTTCCCAAGGATCACTAGTGGGAGGGTCCCCAGGGAGCTGGGGTGAGGCTGTAAGAGTCTGCTACCCATGCTCCCCGGGCTCAAGGCTAACACTTGCTGCAACCCCCAGCCACAGTGTCCAACACTGCCCCCAGCTTGGCCAAGAAGGCCCTCTGCCTGCAGCCTGGTCTTGACAGCTCCCTTGCCACAGGCCTTTGTTTCCCAGTTAGTCAGGCCCTTAGAAGCCACCAAGTCTTTGTCCACACAGTTCCCTCTGCCACAAGGCCCTTTTGGGGCTTTCACGGGGTCATTCCTATTCCCTCCTCACAGCACCCATACAGTATGCAGCAAGGCAGGGCACCCCCGAGGCCACCTCTCAGAGAAAAGCTGGGGGGCTGGCAGCCACACCCCTAACCCTCACACCTTCAGCACCAGGCCCACTGTACTATCACACTGGCTCATCCTGGGGCCCGCAGGACCCCCCATCCCTGCTAGTGTGGGAAAGTCACAGGCCTGCGGGAGGGCACCATGGTGCATGGGGGGGCAATTTGCTTCCACCAATGACCCAGTCTCTTTCCACATTTGTTTTGCTTGAAATGCCCTATCACCCGCTCCACGTGGTGCAGGACAGGCCCCTGGGGACTCTCCCATGCAGTAGGTGTCCAGGATGAGCCCCGGGCTGGCCCAGCTCTCTGCTGTGGACAGCATATCCAGTGGGAGGGCAGGGTAGGAGAACAGACCTGTCTCTTGGGGCCCTGGGGGCCGCTGGCAGTGCCAGTGGTAGTGTCGCAGCCCAGATGGCAGAGTGGGCAGACACACCAGGAGAAGTTGAGTGCTGTGTCCCTATCCTCGCTCAGGAGTGGGCCTCAGCTGCGGGTGACGGCAGTGAGCCTCTAATTATGTCCAGAGTACCCTCCAGGCATGCGCGGGGCTGCCATGGCAACCAGGCATGCCGCAGGCAAAATGGACACTCCCTGAAGGGCAGGAGCAGTGGGCTTTGAGGGCCATGGTCCCCTCCTCCCCAGTGCTGGTCAGAGGTGGGTCCAGGACAGCTGTGACTGTCCCACCTGTCCTTCCTAATGTGGCTTACAGCTGGGTGCAGGGGCTACAAGGTCCTGTGGGGTTGGGGGTGCAGGCACCCTGCCTCCCCTGGCCCTCGGAGGGGCCTCAGCTGCCTGCCCGCACTGTGATGGACAAGAAGCAGTGAGGAAGGATAGAGGAGCCCGTCAGGGGGCTTGAGGGGAACCTTCAAGAGGCTTCTCCTGGGAGAAGGGGATAAAAGTACAAAGTGTGGGGAGAGAGAGGAGGCAGGAAATGGTCTCCTGAGATTGGGCTCAAGGGAAGAGAGGACCAGAGGAGAATAGCCGGCCCACAGCAGCATCCACTGCAGGCCCAGGGTGGGAGTCGGGGGCCAGAAATGTGGCCTCTAGGAAGACGTCCCCACCCCACTGGGATTTCTCTCCCTATACCTCCTCTGCAACCCAGGAAGGGACTGCTGGGGCCTGGCCTGGCCTGATGTCACCCAGCAGCAGGCAACCCAAAAGGTAAGGACCCAGCTTCCCTGGCTCTGGCCACCCCCATGACCCAGCATGTGTTTTTCAAGGGTCACTGACAGAAACCTTTGCCCACCTGCCCCTCAGGGACCCCAATATTCTTGTGTCTCAGCTCCAAAGAGGCTGCTGGTCCTCTTTGACCTCGGTCTCTTCATCTAAGAAATGGGCCCCTTCCCTGCCCTTGCTCCTGCCAGCTCAGCATGCCTTTCTCCGCAGGCCAGGGAAGGGGAAGGTGTTTAGGGGTTTGCTGTGTGGGTCTATCATTTTAAGCACCTTGAAAGTCAGCGTCAGAAAAAGCCTTCCTCCTTCCTGAGTGGTCACTGCCCACATTCCACCTACCCCACCTGGGCCTGCAGAGGTGGCAGGAGGGGTCCCCTTGTGGGCCTGGGCCCAAGTCAGGGCACCAGCAATTACTCCTGTCCCATGGAGCAGAGAGGCTGTGGTGAGGGCCATGGGGAGCCATGGCAGCTGTGCTGCGAACTCCGGCTACTTGCACAACAATAAAGTGGTGGGGACAGCTGGTGGGTTGGGGTACATCCTTCTGACAAGAATTCTGGCTCTCAGCTGGGGGATTAGGCCCACCTACTCCCCCCAGAGTGTCCCCTGTCTGGCCCACAGCCTGCTTGGTCAAAGTTGAACCCTTGGGGCTTCCTCAGACCTAGAGCCCAGGCGGCAGGTGGTTACCCGATGCCCCATTCCACTGAGAGGAAGCCCATCTGGCTACTGGGGGACCTGGAAGACGCAGTCTGGGGCAGTCAGGTCATCCCTGGGGATAGAAGGCTGCATCTACCTAAAAATGCCCTTTGACCAGGAGGCTCTTGCTTCTCTGCCTGCCATACCTGCACCTGCCCCCACATAACCTCCAATGAGTTGTGATCCCACCCCTCCCATCTTCACAGTCCCAGGACTCTTCCACACAGCCAGATCCTGCTCACAAGTTTCCTCAAGCTGGGCCTCTCCCATGAAGACCCCTCACCTCCTCCTGCTCTATCACTACCCCTCAAGAACAGCCCTGGCCCCAGGCCCCCAGATCTGGTGGGTTCCCATCTTCGCTGCTCTGGCCCGGCTGACTGGCAGGCCCCTGGGAACACTTTCCTTCCTGGACACTATGCTGTCCAATCCCCAGTCTCCTCCCTGTGCCTGTGGCCCGGGTGAGGCTTGGCCCTGCCTGTGCGCTCTCCTGGCTTCTGGCCCACAGTGATGCTTCAGGTGCACCTCCCTCCAGGTGGGAGCCTCCTGACCTTTCTGCCTATTCCCTTGAAGAATCTCACACTTAACACAAATCCAATCTCGACCCTAGCTTAGGGCCCTCCCAGGGGAAGATACTACTGACCACTGCCCAGGCGTAGTTTCCACTCCCCACAACCACCAGCCATCACCCTGACCCTCTTGTCCTTGCCTGACCCTGCACCAGCCCCGTCCTCTCCACCTGAGAGCCATGCTGCTGCCCCACTCCCTCCCTGCCAAAGAAGCACCAGGATTCCCACCCCCTCTGAGGATGAGTCTCCCCCACTCCCCACGCCCTCCCCTTGGGGGTCCCAGTATAGGCTGTGTCCCTGCCTGGCAGCCACAGCCCCTTTGCTCCTAATTGGCCTCGTTTGAACATCACTTCCTCCATCTCTGTTCCTAACACAATGACCTTTCCAGGTGAAGTTGGCTGGTTCGGGACCATCCTCCCTAATTACAGAAAAGGAAGCTGAGGAAAGGGGACCCCTCAGGTCACGCATGCACATGAGCTGGGCCTAGGCCCCGTCAAGGCCCCCCCACTGTGGGTCTGAGGCTCAGCTGCCTCCTGCCTATCTCCCCTGGGTCCACACTGACCACAGGAACAGTCCCAGAGTGTACCAGCCTCTCAGCCCACAGCCCGGGGCCTTGGCGTGGGACAGGCCCGGCATAACGACGCTGGCACAGACTTACCTGTCTCTGGGCGGCGGCCCCGAGGTGGACCTGACAGAACTTCACAGCCTGCTCCAGTGCAGCCTCCTCATCCACCTGAGCAAATAGATATTCAAGGTCAGGGGGCCCAGGCTGCCTTGGTCAGCCTCATCCCAGCCCTGTTCACGCAGGCAGCACGGACTAGCCTAGGAGGGTGCCCTGTAGCTCAGGTACCCATTCCCTCGCCCTGCCTGGGAAGCAGGGGCAGGTACTCCTCCACCTCTCAGGTAGGCATGCAGGCCAAGGTCCAACAGCACCAGGTGCAGGTGCCAGGACCGGACCCAGCTGCCCTCTGGGACTGTCTGGCCACACCACATCTATTTCTGTGGCGGAGTTATTTGTGTCCTCAAGGACTGAGGCTGGCAGGGGGTCTCAGGGCCCTAATCAAGCCTTCAAACTCGGCTGAGGCCAAGTGCTAAGGGATGGGGGAGGCTTCCGAGTCAGAACCTGCCCCCAGAGGCAGGAAGGAGGGCCATGATCCGAGAGCGGCCTTTTGGAATCCCAGGTCTGCATGGTGGGCAGATCTGATGGTGGTGGCCCTGCACCATGCCAAATGTGTCCTGGAGACCAAAAGCCCAAGGCATAGTCTCGGTATGAGACTGGGGAGGTGTGGGGGTCGCCCTGGATGAGCAGTGGGCAAGGCCACACACTGCTGAGCAAGTCCAGGGGAGCAGCACGGCAGGGGAGGGGCTCCCCCCACCAGCAAGGAAAGCAGCACTGGGACTTTTTCTAAGTTATTAGCGACAAAAACAAATGAAAGCTAATACTGGGTGCTGGTGAGGTATTCTCAAAAGTGGCACTTTGATTAGACATGATTTGGGAAAAAACTGTATATCAGGATGGTCATCCTATTTGAGCCAGTCACTGAAGTTCTGGGGATTCTTCCTATGGGGATAATTTTTAGTATAGAAAATGGTATGTGTCTGATAACATTTAAAAAAAAAAAAAGTTGGGGGGAGGCAAAATAAGATGAGTGGTAGCCTCTCTGGTCACACTCAGGGTACTACAGCCACCTTTAGATGACAGCTGCAAATGTCTTGAAGGAAGAGCCCTCAAATGTGCCCAGAGGCCGCATCACAGTGGGATCAGGGGTCCTGTCTCCCTGTGCTGGATTTGATAGAGTTTCTGTAATGTGGTTTCACTTTCCTTTAAGATTGAGTATAGATTTTTTTTTTTTTTTTTAACTTTTACTCCCAATGAGAGTATAGACTTTTCGGGCCGGCCTGTGGCTCACTTGGGAGAGTATGGCGCTGATAAAACCAAGGCCACGGGTTCGGATCCCATATAGGGATCAAAGCTCATTGTTTTCTTTTGCCTGCTCACTGTAGAAAACTTCAAAGGTAGGAAAAGTGAACAGCAGGGATGGGGTAGGAACAGCATCTAAACCTCACGCCCAAGCATAGGCCCTGGCACATTTGGACAGCCTGGGAATGACCCTCCTTGAGAACAGAAAGGCCAAGAGAGGGCTGTGGGTGAGTCTGCACACAAGCTTCCTCCAGGGCCACCTGCTACCTGCTCACCTGCTTGATGAGCATGTAGGTTTCAGACATGATCCTCTCGATGCGACCCAGGTCATAGGCCATGCCCTTCTGGCCCTGCTGCCACACACGGTAGGCATCCAGGAGAAGCGTCTTGCCTGACTCTGTGTCTTCCAGGAGCTTCCTCTTGCGGCTGGGCCGTGGAGGTGGCTCCTCAGGAAGGCTGACCCCCCTGGTCCCTGTGGCAGTAGTCGTAGTGGCAGTGGGGGCAGGGGTGGGCTGGGCTGGGGTGAACAGGGTGGGCTGCTGCCGGACACTGATGCTCAGCTCCTCTAGGGACAGCTCAGTGGGCCGACTCTCAGGGCCCCGATCCTTTGGGGAGCGGCCTGGGAGCGGGGGCGGCACCCGCTCCAAGTCTGGGTGTCGAACAGCGGCCTCACCCGTGTCCATGGGCTCAGTGGGCCCGGCCCGGGGGCTCTCCTTTTCCTTCTGCTCCCCGCTCTGGTCTATAATGTCTCCTGAGTCCATGGCCACAGGCCGGTGGTTGAGAGGAACCACTTTGCCCCCTGGCTCAGGTTCTGGCCCTGAGCCATCAGTCAGAGGGGGCTTCTTGGGGTGGGGGAGCCCCTCCTGTCCATCCTCAGGACTGGCCTTGTGTGAGACGTCAGTGGTCATCCTGGTTCCTGGGAGGCCACAGGCCTTGGGCCCTGGGCGTTCTGAACCCTACAAGGAAACCAAAGATAAGTCTCTGTGTCTTTGGTGTCTCCACTGCAACAAAGCACCTCTGGGCACCAGGTTTGCCCATACCAGGCCTCTCCCACCCAACACCACCCTGGCTCTAAACACCTGCCAGGGCTGTGCCTCTGTTATCAGAGGAGGGTGCTGGGCCTGAGACCTGCCTGGGGAAGACCATCCTCCTCTGCACTTCTGGGTGCAGGATTGGGACTGTGCCCTGGGTAGGGCGTACTGCTCACAGAGTTCAGCCTCATGGAGTCACTATTACTCTCGTTAGCCACCAAGTGCATCTATGCCTCACTAAGTGCTTGTGCATTCCTTGTCACGGCTGACCTTCCCTGCCTAGGGGGAGCAGGACAGGCGCCATGTGACAGGTGGGAACATGGGGACCTGCATGAGGGTTTACAAATGATGGGATCAGGACCAGCACCTGGGAAGAAACTGGGAGTGTGGTCACGGGCCCTGAAGGAGACAGGGGTGGCAGGCGACGTACCTCTGCAAGCTCGCTCAGCGTATCCTCCAGCACCTTCACAGTGAGGATGAAGGCCCGCTGCGCCAGCACCTGGCGGTCAGCATCTCGCAGATACTTCCTGCGGTCACACAGGGGTGGTCAGAAAGGACAGGCAAATGTCAAACACCCCATAGCACTGCCGGATGGTGGCTTTGCGCCCTGTTCCTGCCTTGAGAATACCTGTTTGTTCCTCAAGGGCCCACCTGCTGGGGTCTGCTCTCCCAGAAACCTCCCTGAGACTCCTCCCTCCATTAACCAGCAGGTCTCTGAACCGGCACCGGCTTGCTGCCCTGGGCCCTCTGGCCTGGCCCTGAGACCCAGAGGCAGGGCTCAATGAGAGCTGGTGAGGGCCTATAGCTCCTCTCCCTCAGGCCTGTCCACGTCTGAGCTGCATCTCTCCTGGGATCCCCCTCACTACCCCCACAAATGGCAGCTGCAGCGGATGTCCCTCTGTTCTGTCTGGCCCACCCTCTCTGGCAGAGGGATTCCTATTTATCTTTGAGGCCCAGGCCCCCCTCCCCCGTTGCCCAGCCTGCTGTTACTGGCCTTCACCTGGGGTATCATTTGAACATCTGTTTTCCCCACGACCTGACAGCACCTCTGAGAGACTCAAGTTGAGGGGAAGCAGGAGGAAAGGAAAGGCTAGGTGGTCCAGAGTCTCAATGTGGAAACCAAGTTCAGTGCAAAGAGCCTGTGTTTGCCCCAGGGTGCTGGCAGGCAGGGTGGGGTCGATTAGGTTGCAGACATTAGGATGGAGCAGCGCAGAGCCTGGCCTGCATGGGCACACTGGGACCCATGCCCTCACGGCTCCTCACTGTCAGAACTGCCGCAGGGGGAAGAGGGGACTGGCCACACACCAGGCTCTGCCTGTGACTGGCTGCACTCACTTGCCCTGGTCCGGGGTCCGCTGCAGCATGGAGGACACCTTCAGCAGGGTGCTGTGGTCCCGGAGCTGGGCCAGCACCTTGAGCAGCAGCACGATGGAGCGGTTCATGTGCCAGGCAAAGCTGCCCGGCCGGTCGATCTCGTCCACGGGGATCCGCCAGATGCCCTATGGGATGGACAGGGGATGGGCATGAGGAGGGCTGCCACCCCTGCCTGGGGTCCCCTGAAAACTGCCACAGAGCCAGAAAAGACAATGCCCAAGTCAGGCGCTTCTCAGACCCCTCTCACTATCCCAAGGAGGACAGGAGTGTGGCCACTGCCACCCGTTTCCCCCTCATAAATGACAGCCAATGATACACTCATTGTTCCGTGGCCTCTTTTGTAGGGCGGTGTTGCACATTTACTGGATCTGTCCCCTACGAGTGGCACTTGGATAGAGCCTGCTCAAAGGAGACAACGCACAGTCCAGTGCGTATCCCTGTGCATAGGTGCGGCCCCAGCCATGGGACCACTTCCTAGAGATGGAACTTCTGGGTCAAAGGGGAATTGTGGTGACCCTCCGGCAGCTACTCGGGCTAGATGGACTCTGGCCTGGGCCCTGCCCTCACGTGCCCCCTCTAGCAGTGGCCAGAGAATCATCTGCAGTGCCTAGGACTGCCCCCACACTTGTTGGAGCAGTTTGCTCTGACAGGAACCCCCGCTCCCTCTCCCTACTTCTCTGTGAGGGCTGAGCCAGGGCAAGGCCAGCTCTGTCTGGGGAGTCTCCTACCATCTCCCTCATCCTGGGCTTAACCTGTTGTGGCACTGGACACCCCTAGCCTGTTGCCAGCTACAAGGTCTGGTTTCCTTTGGTATCCTGGTGGCCAGCATGGCAAATGACACCCACTCGAGGTCCAGTCAAGGTGTGGAGAAGGCACAGATGACTTAGGGAATGAGTGACAAGTGAACAGATATTAAGGAAGCCTGTCTCTGGGACGGGACTTCAGGAGCCTGGAAGAAGCTGGCAAGTGGGTCCCCACAGCCAACACCCTGGAGAAATCCCTGCCTAGAATAGACCAAAGTTGCAAGTGATATTGCCTCTTCCTCGGCAAGGGACCTGGCCCACATCATGCTGTAATATGGGGTTCTGGGGACCTGGGCCACCAGCCAAGGGGACTACGGCAGGGTATCCAGGCCGTACCCCTCCTAGGGCCTGTTCCCACGGGTGCTTGCTGACTGTTCACAGTGCCTGCACAGAGGCGTGGGCCCACCCTGCTCCGGCAGTCCCTGGAGGGAAGCCAGGGCACCTCTAGCCCTGAGCTGTTCAGGCCTGAGAGGGGCCTAAAACCCTCAACTCCAAGCCCCCGTGGCCTCCATATGGGGTCACCAGACAGACAAGCACCTGTCTTACACGGTGACACAGAGGGCCCACTGGGCAGGCTGGGGGCTGTGTGGAGGCTGGCAGCCACCTTCTACCCCAGAATGCCCAACAAGAACAAAACTGGTAGCCTGAGGCCATCCATACCCAGGGCTGCAAATACCAACACTGCATCTTCCTACGAGGTAGACATGGTTTCTGCAGCAGTGTATGAAAGCCGCTGCTTGGGAGGCATGAGGATGATATTCTCGAGCAGCTGTCCTGGCAGTGTGGGGAGGTAAGGGCCCCAGGCCCTGGCACCCTGCCCCTCTGCTCCCAGGGCTGTGTGAGGCCCAAGTGTGAGGGCAGTGGCAGTGAAGGCACGGTCCCTGTTGCCACCCAGGCCCAGCAGCGTGAGGCTCAGAGACGTGGAGTGACTCTTCCAGAATCACACAGCCTTAAGGGGCAGAGCTCAGAGACAGTCTCTCACCACACACACATGGCTCCGAGGACAGAAAGGAAAATCTCAACAAGCCTACTAAGGGAAGCCTCCACACCCTGCTCCATCCCCCACTGCTGGCTCTCACAGCTCCTCTCCACAGATGGGAGAGAGGAAAAGCCTAGAGCCACACACCAAGTTGGGGACTTGGGTGTGACCCTGCCACTCCCAGATCTCACTCCTTGGTGGTGGCACAGAGGGGCACGCTCTGTTCCAGATGCTCAACTGAATTTCACTGAATTCCCCCATAGAGCCTTTGAAGACTCAAAGGCCAGGTCGGAGATCACTCCTAGCGTACCGTCAACCCAGGCTCAGACCCTCAAAAGCTGCCAGAGGTAGGGGTTCCACCTGCCCTCCTTGGGAAGCCATCAGGGGAGGATGAATAAAAGAACTGCATTTGCTTCTCCAAATTGTGTTTGGAGGGTGGGTGTGTGAGGAGAGGGGTGCTGACTTTTCCAGACCCTCCCATGGGAAGTGTCCCCCCAGGCCAGGGGAAGCAGCCCTGCTCCTCCCAAAGGCATGGGCAAGTTGGGAGAGGAGAGGGACAGATATGGGGGTTCTGGAGGCCTCAGACACCACACCAATGCCTCGAGAGGCTTCTAGGCATTTGGGGCCAGACGGGCTGAGGGTGCCTGGGCCTCACCTGTCTCCCCACACTCTGCCAGGTAGACACCTGCCACAGCTGCACACTGGGGAGTTTGCCACCTCTAGAGAAAGCCCATTTCATCTTTGGTTACTTATTAGACTTGCTAGAGCCCCAGGGTTGTCCTTCTAGGGGCTGAGGTCACAGCCACTGGCCCTTCCATCTCTCCTCTCTCGACTCTGGCCACTCACTGCCCCCTCACACCCTTTAGCCTGACACAAGCCACGAATTTCATGCCTGTGAGCCTTTGTCGATGCCCTCCCACCTCCTCTGTCCCGCCAACTCTCCTATGTCATCCCAGGCCCAGCTGTGATGTCACCTCCTCTCTGAAGCCCTCCTGATTTACTGCCCTCCTCTGACTCCCACCAAGACGATTCGAGGTCAGCCCCTCAGACGGTCAGGGGTGGCTGGCAGTGTGTCCTGGCCAGGAGTAGTCCTGCTTCAGCTCTGGGTCCCCAGGGCCCTGACACAAACCTAGCAGGGCAGGTGAGGTGCCCAGCTTGAGAAGGGCTTTCTGCCTCCTGGAAGGGCACAGGTTCTGCAGAAGCCCCCATCTGCGGAATGCTAGCTCCCTCATCTCCCTGTAGGCCTTTGACGGATATTTCTATGTTGAGCTGTACAGGGCGGTTGGGAAACAATTTTGCTCACAGCAAACAGAATGCTTTTCAGAGATCAGAGTGTGCACACAAGCCCCACGCTAGGGAGGGTGGGGGCTGCAGGGAAGATGAATGGCGCCTCTCACCTAATAGATAATTACTACAAGGTGACACCACTGTGGTCATGAGCAGCACATGCTGGGCTCACCTGACCAGGCAAGAATCAGCTTACCTCTTTCCCATGAAAAAGGGGGCCAAGAAGGCACTGCCAGCAATAAAACCACGCTTGGCCCTCTGCAGGCTGGGCCAGACGGACACAGAAAACTTGGCAGATAGTGAGGAGCATGGGCAGGACCCCTGCACAGGGATTCCAAACTCCTGCTGCCTAGTTCAGGGATTAAAGACATGGTACCTTTACCTATTTTGTGTGTGGCGAGGGTGGGGGTGGGGGTGGGGATGGGGTGGGATATGCCAAAATGAGCCAATGAGCATGTGGAGAAAATCTCCTGGAGGGTCTACCATGTAGTCACCTGAAACGGGATAATCTGGGACTGCTAGCTCCACCTGGAACTGGAGCGGGGCTGGGGGCGGCCTGCCCTTACCACTTTGGGGCAGGAGCTGTCATCTGCTGGTTGAAGCAAGGCAATACCCCCAGGATACAGTGGCAGGGCCCCAGGTTCATCCTGAGCCCCTCTTAGAACATCCGGAATGCCTGTAGGACTCTCCTCCAGAAGCAGCTGGGCTGTGCTGGCCAAACTGCATGCCCTGTCCCTCTCCCTGTCCTCTGTCACCAGCCCACTGCAGTTGGGGCTAGGCTCCCACCCTTGCCTGCCAACCTCTCTGGGCCAGGCACGCTCTGCTGGGCCTCCAGATCTCCTGGTCTGGGGTGGAGAGGGAGGAAGGCAGCTCCACCCTTCCTCCCAGGAGAGGGTGGGGTGGAAAGGACCACCCTGATGTCCACAGAAAGGCCACACATGAGACATGGGGCAGGTAACAGCAGCAGCAGTACATTTCATGTACGGAGAGAAAGAAACCTACACTAGACAAAAGTTCTTGATACCCACTTCCCAACGGACAAGGTGTCAGCAGTAGAAACCAGCAGGCAGCTGGGCTCTGTCCACAGTGGCTGCACGGCCTGATGAAGGCCTCTCGCCTTCACACCTCCCGGAGCACCCAGACACTAACAAACACACGCGGGAGGACAGGTCTATTTTGCACCACACACTCCAGCCCTATCTTCCTTCCATTTCCTTTTGTAACATGACACAACCAAACTCGGAAAGGATGGATGACCAACAAATCGGGCGGCGAGTCCATAGAAAACCAGAAGGAACTACAGCTGCTGCTGCCGCCTGGCCACCCCCACACTCCTGTGACTCTCCAACTTCCCCAGCCAGCCTTTAGAGGCTTGAAAAGCAGTATTCTACATGTGCTGCTGTTTCACTGTGGCATCTTGCTTGACTTTTCCCTGATAATGGTGGTGGGGAATGGCATGTTTCCTGGGCAGGGTCTAGCTGGCTCTGTGCCCTCATTCATTCATTCCCCATTAATTCATTCACATTCCCCCACATGGGGGCTCCTGTCTTTGTCTGCCACCAACTGGGTGCCATCCCCTGCCCTTCTCTAATGGGCCTGTCCCCTCCCCACCCCCAGGTCAGGCCAGGCCTGAGGCCAACCCAGCAGCCATAGAGATTTAACTAGTTAGGGCCAGCCTGTGGCTCACTCGGGAGAGTGCGGTGCTGAGAACACCAAGGCCCGGGTTCGGATCCTATACAGGGATGGCCGGTTAGCTCACTGGCTGAGCGTGGTGCTGACAACACCAAGTCAAGGGTTAAGATTCCCTTACCGGTCATCTTTAAAAAAAAAAAAAAAAAACTCGGGAGAATGCGGTGCTGAGATTTAACTAGTTAGTGGGCCCAGGACCCACAGGCCTCCCTTTCCCAATAGGAGCCCTTGGGAGCACTCCCTCCTCTCCTTAACATGGGCTGTGTGCAGATAGACATAACCCCCAAGGGTGGGGTGTCCTGTGGCCAGGAGGCTGGTCTCCAGGGACAGCAGGCCTGAGAGAGTGGAGGCACCAGGCAGAGTCTCAAGCCAGCAGGGTGACATGCAAGCCACCAACTTTTTTGCCTAAGCGAGGTGGAGCTAGGTTTCTGTGTTTGCAGCTGGAGCCCCCAAACCAATGACATATGCAGCAGCCTCAGGACGACCTGGACATGGCCCATCCTCCACAGGGGAGAGGGGAAGGAACCAAAACAGACCTCTCCCCGCCACACCATGCTTGTGGAGGGCTATGAAGCCCCGGAGTGAGCAGGGCTCTGGGGAGGGCCTCCCAGGTAAGGGACAGGCCCTCAGAAGGGGACAGCTCCTGCTATACCCCACCTTCCTCACCATGGCCCCACAAGGGAGGAAGGGGTGTGGCCAGGCTCCACATGCCACATCCACCCCAGAGGGCAGAGATGCAGGCTCAGGGAATGCTGGGATGTGCTGAGGGAGAGCTAAGCCAGGGCCTGATTAGCGGGGTGTGGGCAGCAGAGCCTGAGAGCAGGACTGGGTGAGAATAGACAGAGGGAGGCCAGCCCCAGGGGATGACACCCCACAGAATCCCAAGGAAAGGCATCACCACAGACAGGTGAGCAGGAGTGGGAGCCAGGGTCAGCACAGACTCCATGAGGAAGGTCTGGGACGGGCCTGCCCTGAAGAGGCCCCCTCCTGGTCCTCCCCCAGCACCCCTGCCTGGCTGTCCTCTGGTCCTGTTGCTCTGGACCTGCCTTAGCCTCTCCTTTCCTGGCTCCGCAGGCACACATACAATCTTTGGATTTGCCCTCTTCCATTCCTGGGTTCTGGTGTCACCAGCACTGGGTTCCCTGGTGGCCAGTGTGGCTGAGATAATAATGTTTGCTTGGAGAGCTGCGGGCAGTTGGGAGAGCACGCCAGCAGCCTCAGAGCATTAAAAAACCCTGGGATTGTGCTCAAAGTTCCGCCTGTGTGCCAAGGGCCTCTTCCTGAGCATCTCAGACAACCCCCTGACCCTTCAGAGTGGTCTGGGCTCCTTGCTGGCAGATGAGGTCACCGAGACAGACTCTAACAACCTGAATAATTTATGGGGCCCCAGACTCCCAGCCGAGTGCTTGATACAACTTACCAAACCCTTCCTGCAGCCTTAAGACTTGACCATCCTCCCATTGCTCTTGAGGAAACAGAGCTTCAAAAGCTGAGTCCCACACTGGGGCGAGCCTGGAGATTCATGGAGACTTTCCCGGGGGAGCTGAGAGCTGGGTAAGTGGAGGTGGTGAGGTACTGTCGGGCCAGCCTGCACTCTTGTCCACAAATGCACTGTCCACTTACAAGGGGGGCTGGATGTCGGGGGAAGGGCAGTGCCTGGGAAGGAGGGCCAAGGGCTGTGACTTCAAGTCACCATGGTCTTGGCAGGCAGCACCCCAGGGAGGCAACAGATGGCAGAGGCCCTGCAGGTATGGCCACTGCTCCTGGCCACCAGGCCAAAGCCATGCCCAGGCCCATAGCTCATGTCATCTCCAGCATGCTGTGGTCTGGGGGGGAGTTTATTCCTGGAGGATCCATAGGCTCCTCTTCCCCCAGATTCCTGACTCCGCTGGCCAACCCACAATCCCTAACTGCCTTGGCTTGGGCAGGAAGGGACCACCCACCCACACTCCTAGACCCCAAGCCCCCTGCACACCAGCAGGGCTGCTGGACGCAGCCTCTTTACTTAACCCAGGGCCAACTCCAAGCTCGGCAGCCTGAGGCCACAGATCCAAACACAGTCCTGGTTCTTATAGTAAACCCCACTGCCCTCTGCTGGGCCACTGCTCAGGCCATTTTTGATGGCACAGCCCAAGGCCATTCCGGGGCTCCCTGAGCCAGAGGTTCCTAGTCCCATCTGTCCTGTTTGCGGACTCTACCTTTCAGCCACGGCTCCTCCTAGAGCCTTCCCCCTTCCAAGGGAATGAGCAAACGCCACCCAGGAAAACAAGTGCCCCTGGAAATACCAGAGCAGGAAAGAATGGAGGGCAAGAGGCATAGCCCAGTCAGAGCCGCACTCAGGCCTGAGGCATGCACTTGTTACACAGTGGACCAGGCTCAGGTGTGGGGCTGAGTGGGGACTCAGAGATTCATTCCACACGCTCACTGGCAGGGACAATCTGAGTGTGCAATCAACTCACCCCTCATCTTCCAGAGAGGGAAACTGAGTTCAGATGACCTGCCCAAGGCTGCTCAGTGACCCTAAAGTGGGAGCAGGGCACAGGAATCAGACTCACCCACCTCAGGCCTTTCCCTGCCGCCCTTGCTTAACAATCAAAAAGGAATAAGTCGTTGGCAATTTAATTCCTGTTTTACAGATGTAGAAGTGGAGGCACGGAGAACAAAGAACATATATAGTGATGCCAAATCACTTCAGTTCTGAGCCAGCTGCTTTTTAATACCTGGTAAGCTGGGACTGCAATGCCTGCCCACAGGAGGGGTGGCTGATAGGTGGCCAGCATCTTCCACTGGCACCACAGGTGCCTTAGAGCATCATAATCAGTCCCTTGGGCCTCTGTAGTAGGAAATGGCCTCCAGCCTTGGTCTTCCCAAGGCTCTGCTGGCCTTGCCCAACTATCCCCTGCTGCCAACCCCACAGGATTCAGATGCCACCCCTTCCCCACTCTGACATTCCTGGGGCCATGACCAGGTACGATTCCAGGTGAGACTTAAACAGGAGGGCAGAAGAGGGAGTAACCACACCTGGGGGCACCCAGAAAGGCCACAAAGGGGCCACGTAGGTGTTGTGCACAGGTACCGAGGGTTGGAAAAGGCAATGAGGTGTCAGCAGCCTGACCAGGGAGCAGGTGGGCACCCAGGCAGGTGGCTGTCTGCTTCATGCAGTAGACTCTCTCTGCTCCAGTTCTCCTAGGCTGCCCAATCCAAAGGGATCTGAGTCTGAATGGGATCTTCCTGGGCCCAGCCTGGGCATGTGCTTTCCATAGGGTTACCCCTAGCTCTTGATGTTAGCACCAGTCCCAAGGGCCTGAGCCCTGGGTAGAACAGCTGCCCTGCCGCCACCTCCTGGACTCTTAGCTGCCCAGCCGTGGGGCGGATGGGCAGGCAGGCAGGTAGGCTGCATCTCTCTTGCTCACTCCTGCACCTCCTGCCCTCTGAACAAAGCCTGGCCTCCTGGGGGACTCATGACCTGTGAGGTGAGATGAAGTCTCAGGGGAGCTCCCAAAGCCCCTAGAGGGAAGTGAAGCCCACCTGCTTGAACCAGAAGGGCCAGGCAGACAGGGATAATGGCCCAACAGGTCTGCCTACAGACTGCCCAGAGAAGGAATGTTCCAGGTCAAAGCCACATCACTCTGACCTCAGTGCAGCCCCAGGGCAGCTCTGAGCAAGTACCATGAGAGAAGGGAGAGCATCTCCTACCCCTCTGTCCCCCCAGTGCCACATCTAGGCTAGTCCTGAGCAGGCTCTGGGGAGTTTCTGCCAAAGATGAGCCCTTTTTGAGGGTGCTGGGGGGGCCCAGCTCCCCAGCAAACCAGGGATAGAAGAGAGGCTGGTACAAGGAGGAATGGGCTAAGAGAGCAAGGACTTTGGGAGTGTTCAGGAAAAGTCAGAGACAAGCCAGGATGGAACAGGAGCAGGAGTCAGAGAAGCAGCCTCTGTCAAGCAGATGAAAAAATGGGCAGCTGAGGTGGGGGTGGAAGACAGACTCCCTTAGAGTCTACCCCAGCACCCAGGGTGTCCTGAGCAGAGGGAGCATGCAATTTTTATCTTGATTTTTTCCTCGGTAAATAGAGCACGCACATTTTCCTACCTCATCAAAAACATCATTTAAAATGACCACAGAGCACTTCACTGCAGAGTGAAGTGGGCTACTGGTGGGGCATCTGGGTCTGAAGCTTCAGGATTCTTATGAAGAATACTGGGCTGAACATCCTTCTCGGTGAAGCTTGTCTCCCTCTCCTAGGGATGAATCACCCAGAGGGGACTGAGAAGGTGGGAAAGTGGCAACAGGCTGGTCTCCTGGAAGCGGGGCCTAGGTACTTGCTTTAACAGAATGGGTGAGTGCCCTGCCCTCCTGGGCCCTCCCAGCCCCAAGCCAGCCTCAAGCCAGCCCCATATGGACACAGAAAGATGGGTGAACAAGGCTTCCTGGAGTAGCTCAGCTCCAACAGCCCTGTAAAAAAACAGTGCTGTGAGCACCCAAGGGAGAGCCTGTTGCCCTAGCAGAGGGATTCCTACATCCCCCCTGCTCCCCGGCATGGGCACACTGGTGACTCAGTGCTCAGAACAGGCGAGGGCGGGGAGCCTGTTGGCATCCTGTTCCTGGGAGCAGCGGGCACAGGGTGTAGGAGCAGACTGGTGCGAACTGAGGAACAGCTGCCTAGTGGTGGCTGGAGCTAGAGTGATGAAGCTTTACAGTGGGGAGGATGCTGAGGCCTTTTATCCCCAAAGAAGCACAAAAACTTTCTGCTGGTTCCAGGACTGCCTCAGTATTACAGTCCAACCCCAAGCTGAGCCAAAAATGGGATGAAATCTGGACTGTATGCCCTGAGATCCTCCATAGTCTTGGGGAAGACACCTGTCAACCACAAACCCATACAAGCTACCCAAACAACAAGACCACTCGGAGAGGGGAGGGGATGGGTTAGGCAGAGATGCTTGGTGCCTGTGAACCTCTGGGGCTGACTTCATCTCATGGCACCAAGGGTACTCACAGGGTGCCCAACTTCTCCAACCCTGATTTCACTTATACCTCGCTGTGGGGCGTGGGGGTGGGGTAGGACATGGGACTTATTCCATGGCAGCCAACCAGCAGGGAGCTGAGACTATAGCACTACTCAGCCTACAAGGCTCTTTTCACCCCACCCCACTTGCGCTGGTGTAGGGCGAGATTCACAGAGCCAAACCAGCTGTGCAGCACCACTCTGATCCCTGGCCCAGATTCCTACTCCTGGAGCCCCTATTCAGGAGTCCTGAAGCATGAGGGGCCAGAACTGAGTTTCCAGGTCAGCCGCTCCCCACCTTCCTGATGCCCTGAGTAGCTAAAGTTGGGGGAGGGGAGCCCCAGGGGCAGGGCAGATTAAACACCCCGGGGGGGCAGGAAGTTCCTGCAGCTTCTACCACAAACCCATCAGTTCTGGCCTTTCTGGCCGCAGGGTTGTGCAGAGGCCACCAGGGGAGCCCTCGCGGCGCCGCCCCCCCCTCCCCGCCCCCCCTCCCCGGGCGGTTCTGGCTGTCCAGGTTGGGCTACGGAGGGAAAGGGATTCCCCACGTCATCCACAGGTAATGAGTACTAGATGCAGGCAGTGGCTGGGGAAGCCCGCAATTTGTCTGCAGCTGGCGCCAGCCCGTTTCCAGCCTCTTCTGCCAAATGAGACATCGTGCACTAGGTCCCCAGAACTGCCGGGCTGTCCCTCACCCCCACTCCTCGGGAAAGCAGAAACAACAAACCACCAAGTGCGTGGGGAGAGCCCGGCCGCCAACTCCACGATGGCTAGTCCCGCCTCCACGTGCCGCACACAACCCCTACCCCCAACCCCACCCCTCCTCCCACTCTGCTGCGGGGCAAGGTCCCGGCCCAGCACCGAGCTCTGAGAGCGCCGGCGTTTGCAAAGCGCTGGTACCATCTTCCCGCCCCCGCACAGCGGTTATTTATAGCAAGGGAAGCACCCGCCCGGGCGCAGCTGCCCACCCGGCCGGGCGGCCCGCTCACCATGCCCGGGAGCAGCACCGCGCAGCTCCTCGTCTGTGCCTTCCGCCGCGAAGTTGCTCGGGCGGGCGGCTTTCGCTTTCGCACAGCGCAGCACACGCTCCCGCGCGCCAGCTCCCGGCCCCGGGCTCGGTTGGGCTGGGCTAGCCCGGGGCTCGCTGCGCGGGCGCGTCTGCGGGATCCACCAGCGCCCGCCACCCCCGTGCGCTGCGCGCCGCCGCCCAGGCCGGCCCGACCGCCCACCTGACGCTGTGCAGGGCGCCGCACCCCGCCGCCGGCCGACTTCCTCCGCAGGGGCGCCGGGGAAACCGCGGCCCGCGGGCTTCC
Source organism: Cynocephalus volans (assembly GCF_027409185.1). Lineage (NCBI taxonomy): Eukaryota > Metazoa > Chordata > Mammalia > Dermoptera > Cynocephalidae > Cynocephalus > Cynocephalus volans. The sequence continues at coordinate 207,897,906 of NC_084461.1, forward strand.
TGCTGCGCCCGGCGGGCCGGGGCGGGGGGCGGCCGCCCGAGCCCACTCGGGGAGGGCTGAGCAACAGCGCAGGAAAGCGGAGAGCCGGGCAGGCAGAGGCGGCGAAGCGGTCGCGCGGCCCCGGCCCCGGTCCCTGCCCTCAGCCCCCGACAAGTTCCTACCCGCCGGCTCCGCCGTGGCATCTGTGTAGTGGAGCTAGGGCGGGCGCCGGGCCATGGCCGCGGAGGCTCGCTCGCTCGCTTGCAGAGGGCCGGGGCGGGGCGGGCAGAGCCGGACGGGGTGCCGGCGCTCGTCTGGAAGCGGGCCCAGCAGCGCAACTGACTTTTGCCGGCCAATCCTCGCGGGTTCCCCAGCCCGGCCGCCAGCGCGGCGGTGGTGGGCTTCGCACCCGCTGCGAGGTGAAGCGAGCGCAGCCCTCACGGCGAGAAGCTGTGCCGGCAGTGCGGCGGGCTGGGATGGCAGTGACCGACTGCGTGTGGGGTTATCCTCAGCACTTATGTGAATGGCGCCCCCTGGAGTTGTGCCATGTAGTGGCCCATGGTGGGCAGAGGTGTAGGTGTGGTGGGGACACACAGCCACACCTGAGCTGTCCTTGCTGATCCTACCGGGCAGTGGGGACCGGAGTGAAGTACACTCAAGGGGGAAGACAACAGGGAGGCCGCGATGAGTCTCCCAGTGGGCTTTACAGCTGGTAGAGGCCTCGTTTTCCAGTTGGGCCGTGAGGCGTTTAGCTGAGCGGTGGGAGCGTTGGGGATGGGAAGAAGCCAGCTAGGCTCATGATCCGCCGCCCCCCCCCCCCCCGCCCTCCCCGCCTCTGCATTCCCTGAGCAGCAGCAGTACCCCTCCCCCCAGCACTTAAGCAGCTTTGCAGAGCCCAGGGAGGGCTGCTGTCCTGCCTACAGTGGGTACTGAGCCCATTCTACAGGTGAAGAATGGGCTCGGAAGGGAATCACCTCTCCCCAGAGCATCCAGTCATGCCCCTGGCACCCATAATTTCAGTGAGCACACACCATCTTCCTCCCTGATTTCCCCTGGGGGTAGGCTGCACTGGGACTGTCCACCAACTCCTGACTGTTTCTCCCATCCCAGCTGAGGAGAGGCCAAGGAAAGGCAGGCATGAGCCAACATGGATGGGCTTGATGGAGAGATACTGCCCCAAGTCCTGGCCTGGCATCCCCCAACAAGCTTCTCTCCCACCACCTGAGCTCAGGAGCTTCCTCATCCCTCCCCAGACACCCAGAGGCCTCAGAACCACCTGCCCCCTGTCCTGGTGACATTACCTGAGCTGGCTACTTTCCACCTGCCCTACCCCCAGGCTGGCTCCTGCCTACCAGTGTTCCCAGGCTTACCACATGGCCCTGCTGGGTGCCCCCAGTCCAAAACAGCCCCAGGTCTAACCCTTCAGCCCGGGTAATATAGCGCTCTCTTCCTTCTGCCCTCCCCCTTCCTTGGGGGGGCTCTGAGGCTACCTCAGCAACCTCTGGAGGGTTACTACTCCCTGCCAAGCACTGGGCTTGCTGCTGGGGACACAGAAGAAACAGGACTGGTCTCCCAGAAGTCACTCACCTGCAGTAGAAACATGTATGAACACAAGCTACCTCAAGGCTGAGCGAGGAAGACAAGGGGCTCCCCCAACTGAATACTCATCATGGTCAGGTGTCAAGCAAGGAATTCTAAATCCTCATGTTGCTTGAGCCACAGCAGTCTCTAGCCATCTACAATAACATAGTCATTGACAAACACATGTGGGGACAGGTTTAGACAGGCTGGGCGCTGGTGCAGAGTCACACAGCAATAAGGCCAGTAAGGCCGGGACCTGTCCCCCATGCCTGGCTGGCTCTAGAGCTGGTTAGCCCATGCCTCGCAGTTGTCCCCAGGGCCGGAGGAGACACAAGGACTGGGTGCCAAAGTGATGCTTGTGCCTTGCACAGCTTTTGACCTCACTACATACTTTATCTACTTCCTGTAAGATCAAGTTGGACCAAAAGAAGCTGAGAACATGCTCATCACACCCAGGCCAGGAAGAAACTGTGTTATCTGTGCTGAGTGTGTGGCTCTCTGGGAACCAGTCCCCTGCACCAAAGAGGCCTCCAGATCCATGATGGGCAGCACCCAGTTATCGATGGCATGCATGCCCTCCCACACAGAGCCTGGGAGGGGGCTGATGGGTGCACTCTCAGACCTATTATGGTGGAAGGGGTCTGCAGGCACCTTCCCACTTGCCAGCACAGATGAGCACACTGAAGCCCATGGTGGGCTGGGCAGCCTGGGGTCCCAGTGCCTGGATGTTAGCAGGAGGCAGACCTCTGGTGAGTAAGGGGAGCTCAGGGGTTCTTTGCCAAGCCCCCTGGGGAGACTTTCCTGGGAGAATATCTGCTCCCAGCTGTGCTCTGAGGCCCAGTGAGCTCCAGTTACCCTGGGCCCTGCACTCTGTGCCCAGGTTTGTGCCAGAGCCCTTCCAGAGCCCCATGGGATGGGCATTGCTGTTTCTAGCTGACGGTGAGGACACTGAGGCCCAGAGCAGGGAGGTTCCTTGCCAGGGTGAGGGTCACTCTCTCTGTCTGCCCCCTAAACCAGGGAGAGCACTCCTGAGCATACGTGAGAGCACCATGACAATCAGAGGCTGGTGGTCCTGCCCACCCCTGGACCCTTGAGAAGTCTCTGGGCCCAAAAGAGCCTTATGCTTCCTGGGACTTCTCAGCAGCCTATGCAGGAGAGCCCCATTAGTCCTAATTGCCCACAAAGCACCTGGACACCTGGGACACAGGCCTCTGATCACTGTCCTGGAGGGACAGCTACTTACCCACTCCAGGGCCAACCCTGAAGGCCTAAGAGGTTGGAGGCTCCTGCAGTTCTCTGCCAGCCTTAGGGGCCCAGGACACTAGCCAATCCTGACCATGCTCACCCACGAGCCAGCAGGAAGCCCTAAGTGGCCACAGACCTCCTTGGAAACACATACTTGCCTCTGGCTCATGTGGCTGGTGAGGGTAAGTACCCTCACACCCCATACCCCCTACCCATGAAGCAGTGGGCTTCTGGCCCTGTGAAGCTAAGGCCCTCACCCCAGAGTTGGGCTGCTGCCCAGGGGACCACGTGGCCACAGCAGCACTCTGCAGCCATCCCTTCTGAAGACCTGAGCCAACACAGACCTGCAGGTCACTTCCGGTTTCTCACTTGCTGGCTGTTACCTCAGTCCCTGTGTTACCTAACCCAAGTCTTCCTCCCAGGCCAAGTCGAGTGCTGTGGCAAGAATGCTCCTTAGAGCTAACAGTCCTAATTCTCAGCCTTGGAGCTTTGAGGCTGCCAGCTGGTTTGGAGGCATAAGGCCTTGCCACTGCTCACCTGCCTCCCTGCTGTGGGACATTGGCTGTGTGATGTGTGACTGGGCAACTTTTCTGTCAAGAGTATGACAGCCAGTGACTGCTGGGCCCTATGGTTCCACGCCAGCCAGACTTGCCTCCCTGCCTCATGGCCAGGATTGAGTGCAATGTCCCTCTCTTCCCCGGGCACACAGATCCCCAGCTACCCCCAAAAGCTGCATAATCCAGATGCCCCAACCCCACTTGGTTCTTGCAAGCTAGAGGTTTTGGTACTCAGCAGTTGTTCAGCCTGCACTCTGCAGCTGTAAGGTTATCTGTAGATGTCATTGAGTCCAGTTGTTCTGTGTGACCCATGAGTGACAGGACACAGAGAGGGGGAAGAGGGAATGACCTGCCTGGGGAAACACGGCCAGGCTGCCACAGCAGCGCTCAACTCAAGCATCCTTGTCCCTCAGTCTAGGGCTGCTTCAGCCTCAGCAGACAGTTGTGCCCGTGCCATGCTCACATCCACAGGGACCAGTACACACCAGCACCTGGTGTACGCAGGGCTATCATTCCCACCATCACCTTACCGAGGGGAAAAGGATCCACTGAGAGGGCCATGCCCACAGTTCCCGTTACCAGAGGCAGAGCCGGGATCTCAGGATCTTGGTCATGGTTGCCAGGGCTCTCATGGGCAGGGAGCAATGCAGCCATGGCTCACATCAACTCACCTGGTGCTTCTAGCCCAGCTTAAGACCACAGAGGGAGACAAGAGAAACAAGGACGGTATGGGGGCAGGGACAGGGCAGCTTCCTGGGGAAGAAGCAGCAGGCATCTAGCTGGGTGCTGCCAGACTAGGAATTCCCCCATGCAGGGAACCAAATGGAGGAGGAGACATGGACCACTGGAGGAAGGTGAGGACAGTGGGGGGCAGGAACAAACAGGATTATGGAGAGGACAGGGGGTGCTTCGTGTGCACAATGGGGCTGCAGTTGTCACATCTGGGCAGTGGCCTCTGGAGAGAGAAGGGTTGCAGGGGGTCTGTGGAACAGGAAGAGCACAAAGGGGAGGCCAGCAGGCTCTGAGGCCTCTAGGGGACAGCTGGGACCTGGGGTGTGATCTGATCAGATTAGGGCCCATGAGAGCCTCCTTGGAACAATGGAATGCTCTGAGCCCTGTCCCCACTTCAGGGTTGGAAACAAGCACCACTGCCCAGGCTTCCAGAATAGCCCACTCTTTGGAAGACTGCTGGACTGCTTTCATTTCATCCCAGGAGGGGTGCCCAAATCCTAGAAAAGCCATGTCTGTGACATGCACACTGAGAAAACTAGGACAGGCCATCCATCTTCTGACCCCTAAGCCCTAAAGAATGGCCTTTGTGGGCTTGGGGTTCTCTGGGGGTTCTGGCTTCTCTGGTTGGGCTACTAAGTGGGAGGGTCATGGAGAAGCAATAGGGGAGGGGCATACTTGTGGGACCAGACTGGGGTTCAGATCACGAATGGCCATGGCCTGTGCTAGGTTCCTCCCTGTATGGCCTGCATGGGATCCTCGTGTAGGGAGTGGGCTGAATGGGCAGTGGCAAACAGGCACTCTGGTGGGATGTTCTGGCCTGACCGTGAAACAGAGGCAAGGCCCTAGGCAGAGCTGGCACCTCCATGGGTGTTTGGGTTCCCAAGCAGGTTCATGACCCACTACCTCCTCCTGCCCCATGACAGCCATAGGGAGGAGCCCTTCAAATCCCTTGTATAGCCTTAGAAGGGGAACAAACTCATACAAGCTTGTCCTGTAGAGCAGGGGTCAGTCCCAAATCTGCAGCGTCATCCAAACCAGAAGTACAAATTCAAGATGTGACCAGAAAGACTTGACCCAGGCACAGCACCCCTCTGTTACAGCACTGGGGCCTCCCATCCATACTATGAGGGGAATAGCTAGAATCACATATTTATCACTTGTTTATCAACTCTCTTCTCTGGATTGTGAGTAATACAAAAGTGTGGTCCATCTGCTAGGAATCGGGAGCAGTTCCCATGCCCGCAGGATGCTCCCCCTGGCTGAGGACAGAACTTGGCCTAAGTCTAACTCTAAACCCAGTGCTCTTCCATGACCTGAGCCAAACATGCCTCTGATGGCCAAAATATACCCTACCCCACCCCATTTCTCTCAGCCATTAGGGCATGGGTCTTTTCAGTCTCATCCCAATCTTCTTCCCTGTCTCTCTAGTCCCCCAGGTGCTTCCCCAGGCCTGCTCTCTAAGATATACAGCCCACTGCTCTCAGAGAGGCCCCTCTATTGGCCACAGTAATCCCTGCCTTGACATCCTGCTGTGGGCCCGCCACCCAGGACAGAGCCAGCCTGCTGGCGGTGATGGTGGCGGTCATTCAGGATGGGCCATTCTGCCCTCCCCACTGCTGCCTCCCCCAGGCCCATGAGGGACCCTAACACCCCACACTGACTCTCTTGGTTTTCCCTCCCAGAATGCATTCTCCTCAATCTGACAATCTGGCTAACTTCAAAGTCAGTCTAGGCCTCAGGGAATGTTCCCAACCACACTTGCTGAGGACTGGCAGACAGCCCTCTCCCACACCACAGTGCCCTGAGACTCACACAGTAGTAGACTCAGGGCACCTGGGCTAAGAACTGGAAGTGGTGCTCATACCCACCCTCACAAGGGAGTGGAGCAGAGGGCGCTAGGCTCCGAGCTGGTTGGTGCCCTGCCTCTTACGGCTGTGCCCCTGAGCACAAGTATCTCCTCACCTGCAGTCCTTGGGGGCCAGCCTTTCATGTCAAAGTCTGCAATAGCACTATCTCACTGGTGCCCCATATCGTTGAGGCAGGACCAGGTTCATTTCCTGCCAGGCCCAGGCCTCACGGTGCCTGCCTCGTTGAACCATGTGGAGCCCAGGCTTGAGATGAGGCATGGCCTGGAGTCCAATGCTCCCCACCCCTCCTCTGAGTGTGGCCAGATAGGTCCCTCCTTGGAAATAAAGGCCAGAGCTGAGCCAATGGTGACATGCTGGATGTTCCTCTTGGCTCAGGATTCCCCACAGCAGGTGCTAGGTGATCTCCCCTGCAGCCCAGAGCCAGCCATTGTTGCTCAGGCTTATGGAACAAATGCCCAAAGTCCCTATGCAGCAGTGTGGGGGACTCTACAAAGTTCGTACCCTGCTGGTGATGGGTTGGGGTCCATGAGGAAGTTCAACAAGCCTCCACCTACTCTGACCTAACTTAATTTTAGACTTCTTAGACAGGTTTAGAGATCAACACTTCAAAACTTGTATTTTTAATCAATGAAATTCCTTCAAGGGGCCTTCCCAATTGGCCCTGACCCATCTCACCTTCTCCCCCCACCAATCCCAGTGAGTCCTGTCACCTGTGTGCTTTTATTGACAAGGTCCCTTCCCCATGCCCCCTGGACACAGTGGCCATTGTTGTGTACTGAGCAGGCCCTGGGCCCCCCAGCAGCAATGTGCTTTCCCTGAGAGTTCTCGTGTAATCCTCACCACAACCCTGAGAGGTAGGTCTGGTCAGCCCCACACTGCAGATGAAGAAACTGAGTCTTACGAACACTGACCAGCTTTCCCAAAGCCACCCAGACATGGAGAGGGGCCTCAGGCTAGCTGGGGTGCTCCTCAGGTAGGGATAGGCCACACATCAAAGAGACCCATGTGTGAGGGGAGTCCTCCACCCATTCCTCCTGGGCAGTTCCTGGCCCTCAGGGGCACTTGTTGGCCACAGCCTGACACCATAGTAATAAGGCAGGGGCTGGAGGATCATGGAGCTCTGGTTTGGATTTCAAACCAAACTCCACCCTCTCAGAAGCAACTTGGTCAAACTTTCCAAATAGGAAAAGTAGAAAAAAAGTGGACGAGGGGGAAGTAGAGGGGGGAGAAAAAGAGGAGAGAAATTCCCAGACCGAAGCCACCCAGAAAGGAGGCCTGCCACTGAGCTAAGGGAAGCCTTCTCTGGGATGGCAGAGTGGATGCTGACTGGGTCTGCTGGTGGCAGGGCAGAGAGGAAGCCCACAGCCTCACAGCCCTTCTGCCCAGGAGCCTGGGCCAGGCTGGGGTGCAGCCCATGTGGGCGGGGTCTGGCCCTTCCTGCCTCTGCTGGAGCAGCTGCCCTTTCATCTGTTTTCCATTGGGCCCTGGGAGAAAGGTTTCTTTTGGAAAAAGGGCTGGAAAACCACTGACCTCATCCAATTGGCCCACCTTTGGATATGGAGAAACTGAGGTCAAAGGGGCCGGGACCAGGAAGTTAGCAGCAGTACTAAACTCAGAGCAGGGCGGTATCTGTCCCCAGATGGGCACACAAGGAAGATCTGAGGATCGGGCTGGACTGGGACCAGCCGGGCTGGTCTTCTGGGCCCCTCCTGCTGTTCACAAGCCTTGTCTACACATAGAGGCTCCTGGCTCAAGACTCCCACACAGGGCAATCCCGTGACACACACAGCAAAGGATGGGGGTCCTCAGGCCAGAGTGTGACCTTTAACCCTGGGGCTCAAGGGCTAGTCAGAGTCCCCAGAGGGCTCTGGACAGCTCCAGGCTCTCAGCTGTCATGAGAATCTATCACAAGCTAAACCTGGTGGCCCTGCCATAAGGACATGCTCTTCTGTTGGAGCAAATGCAACAGTATCCATCTCTGGGCCATGGAGGTACTGCCTGGGCCTCCCACTTAGGCACCCGTGGCCGATACCCATCGAGAGAGAGTGCCTGGTGCTCTCTGGGCCAAGTGGACAAAGCAGAGGCTGGCACTGCCAACTCTTCTCCTTTCAAAAGAGCATGTTCTCACAGCGACCCCCTCTTCATCTGGGCCAAGATGGTCGCTCACAGCCCCTGCCCCCACTGAGTCCTGCAGCCTCCATGGCCACAGCCCTCCCTCAGCCTCTCCCCACTGGCTCACAACCAGCCTCTGCCTTTGCCCAGGCCATCCTGAGTCTAAGCGGGCCGCCTGCCCAGCCCCACTTTTTTCAAAGACTTGCCAAGGGCCCCATGCCTCCACCCAGATGTGCACCCCACCCTTGCTGCTGCCCATGGCCTCGGGGTCCTACCCTTCTAAAGAGGCCCCTGGGCCTGGAGCCGTGTCCAGGGAGAGCACAAGTCTCCGCCCAAGCTGGGACCATCACACGCCTGCTTCAGAAAGATGCTGCAGGGACACTTATTCTAAGAGCAAACTTCTGAAAAATAACTTGCAATGGGAAAAGAAGTCTACACTGAAAAATGTTCTTCTCTTTAGGAATGTTAAACAGCCAGCTCCTGCCTGCATACCCAGAGAGGTGGGGGGCAGTGGGGGCTGTGGGCTGAGGTCAGTGCTGGATGTATACACAAACACTGTCGTCCCACTAGGGAAAAAATAGCTGCACTCCTGAGAGGCTGGATGGAAACTCTGGCATGGAGGCCAGCCCGCAGGATATATGCCCAGTCCTGTGCTCCAGTCCGGGCTCTGCCACTTACCAGCAATGTGACCTTGGACAAGTCAGGGCTGCCCTGTCTGCAGGGGCTTCTATATACCCTTGCAGGACTGTCACAAGGATTCAGTAGGATTGCAAATGCTAAGGTTGTTTCCCTCTGCCCAAGCATCTTGGAATTGCCATAATTTTTTTTTTTTTTAAAGATGACCAGTAAGTGGATCTTAACCCTTGGCTTGGTGTTGTCAGCATCACACTCTCCCAAGTGAGCCACGGGCCGGCCCTGCCACAATTTTGAATCCACATCTGGAGGTGAAAACTCTCATGACGGTCTAAGGGCTTCTCACATTTGATTATATATTTTTTAAAAAAAATTCTAGGTGTGAATGTGGGCAGCCTGCCTTGGCTGGGGACTCTAACTCTGTACTGTGGTCCAATCAAGGCAGGGGCCTAGGCATCCTGTGGCCTTGTCCCCACTTTGTCCCCTACTGCCACACTGTGTGCCTCCTCCTGCAGCCCCTCAGGCACCTCTCTCCACCTGCTGCCTCTCAGGCTCACCCCCTCCCCAGGTAGGGGGCAGGGACATGCCAGGAAGGCCCTTGGCTCCTGCTCCAGGCTGAACATGGGAACAGAGCAAGCTGGAAGCTGTGAGGCTCCACAAAACATGCAGATCCCAGGACATGGGAAGGAAGGAGAGCTGGGGTTAAGCTCAGAATACACACAAGTTTGCTAGCCCTTTTAAGACTCTTAAAAACAGGACCTTTTTTTCCCTGGAGAACTTGAAGTGTTTCTTTTGTTTACTCTGCTTGTGCAATTGGCCCACAGATCATCTCAGCAATGTTAAAAATAATGCGATTGCAGCAATTCTTACTACAGCCAAAAAGCTCGTATTTCCTCAATTTAAACTTTTTCCTTTCTTTTCTGTCCTCTGATTCCCACTGTGAGATGACTGGGTTTCCTTTCAGCCCTGATGGTAGTATGGCGCTACTGCGCACCTCAGGTGATCTTAGCGATAAGGAGGCCGCAGCTCAGGGAGGCCAGATGACCTGCCAGAGTCACCCCCACTGAGGGCAGGGCCAGGGGCAGAAACACAGCCCATTTTCTCACTAGCCAGGGACAGGTGTGATGTCCACAGCCATCAGTGACTTGGTATCAGTTTTGTGAGGGAAGAGGAAAAGTCACAACCAATCCCAGACAATTTCCTCTGAGAACCAGATGACATTGATGTGTTAGGAGCCAAGGCCACCCTTGTGGACAATAAGTAGTGCCCCCCTCCCCCTCAAGCCTCATGTGGCATCTCCACTGAGGATCCTCACTCCTCAGTGGCATCCTGGTACCCTGTCCACTGCAGGACGGACACATGCACACATCGTAGTGGATTGAATTATGTCCCCCCAAACTCACTGAAGCTTGAATTGTGTCCCCCAAGTTTTATATATTAGAAACTTAGCCTCCATTGTGACTGTTAAGAGAGTGGGAAATCCTATTATGGTAACTGAAAGGTGGAGCCTTGAAGAGGTGATTGGATTGTAGGACCATGCCATAGTGAATGGATTAAAAATGGTGGTCAGGGGAGTGGTTCTGAGTGCTAAAAAAAGAGGAGAGTCTGTCTTTCACTCTCTCTGTTCTCTCTGCTTCTACCATCTTGCAATGTGAGACCCCTGGGTCACTGTCACCATCACCAAATGAACTTTGGACTTCCTAGCCTAGAAACTATAAGCAATAAATTCCATTTTTCTTTATAAATCACCTAGTTTCAAGTATTTTGTTATAAGCAACAGGAACGGACTAATGCATACATGCATGGCATACAGGGTAGACACATGGGATGGAGGACCTGGAGCATCAAAGCAGAGCTATAAGCCCCAGGGCCCAGGCTCCTTGAACCCACCTCCTCGGCCCTCCTGTGCTCCCCGTCCTTACTCCACTGCCCCCTGGGTCCATCCTCCTGCCTGTCTCTGGAGCCTGTCCACTGGCTGCCATCCCACTGCCGCTGACTTGGTTCCCAACACCTAAACCCTGGTTCTGGCACCAACATTCTGTGTGGCCAAGTCTCAGTTTACTCATCTGTAAGGCAGGGACAGTGACAACCTACCCCTCATAGGTTATGACGATGTGATGAACTATTGTGTAGAAGTGCCAAGGGAAGCATTTTAAAGCCTTGAGGAGTGGCAGATCGGCAGGGCTCCTGGTGCCCTGCCCCAGGCTGGCCCTTCGGTGCACTCACAGCAGCTGGTGCAACATCTGGAAGATGCTCCTCCACCTCAGCCCCTCTGCCTTTGTGAGGAGGTCCACACTCTACACATGGCCTGGGATGGCAGGGCCCAGCAGTGTCTAACCAGCCACCTGCTGCGTGCACCCTGTGGCTCTGAGAGGCCCTCCCTGGCATGCATGCAGCACCCTTCCATGTCCCCACATTGTGGATCACGAAAGCCCAGCCCTACTCTGTCCTTCACAGGCACATCCTTCAATGTCACCCTCCTCTGTCTTTCTCACACTGCTTGTCTTCAGATGACAATGGGGTCTGTGCTCCAGGAGGGGTGGGGGCTTATTCAAGCCTCGGGTGCCTTAGGGCTGGCCCGTGGCTCACTCAGGAGAGTGCGGGGCTGAGAATACCAAGGCCACGGGTTCAGATCCTATATATGGATGGCTGGTTGGCTCACTTCGTTGAGCGTGGTACTGACAACACCAACCCAAGGGTTAAGATCCCCTTACCAGTCATCTTTAAAAAAAAAAAAAAAAAAAAAAACCCTCGGGTGCCTCAAAAAGCACATGTGCAAAAGTGACTCCTATGGTGGGGCTCAGGCAGGGCCCAACACTTGCCAGAGAAGGACAGCCCTGGGCAGTGCTGGGGGTGAGCTTGGGGAAGACAGCTGTGCAGTGACACTTAGCTTGGTAACACCTGTGAAGAGAGCCCTGACTATAGAAATGGCCCCCAACAGGCCAGTTTGAACAGGCCTGAGGACAGCACTGAGGGAGGCCATAGGCCCGTAGGCAGGAGGGACAACAGAATGCCAGGCAAGGTGCGAAAGAGAGAGTTCAAAGTGTGGGGAGAACTTACTTGTGGTTTCTACAAACTGGGGTCAAGGTCGCCCACCCACCCCCATCCCCATGATCCTCCTGTCTACCCCAGCCCTGCCCAAAATCCACTGCAAGCTCTGGACTTGATGGCTGCTGGCATCTCCCCCAGGGACTCAGGCATGCGCCCCAGGGACTCAGGCATCCCTCAAGAGTGGGCCTCTAATAGCTTAATGGATGACAAAATGGGCCACAAGGTGGCCACAGGTGGTGTAAAAAGTGCTTCATCACTAGGAGGTCTCAGCCCTGCTACCCACTAGTCAAAGCAAGAGTGGGGCAAGAGACTACCTCTCCTAAAGGAGGGGAAAAAGGAGAGAGGACACAATCTGCCACTCCCACTGTTCCTCCTCATTGCATGCCCACACAGTAGACATCACCACTGGAACAGAGAGAGCCAGATGTAGCCTCTGGATTCTCAATGACATAGAAGCTATGGAGACAGGCCTTGGAGTCAGACAGACCTTGAATCCCAGCTTGGCCACTTGCTAGCTGTGTAATTTTGGGCTGTTCCCTCAGCTTCTATACTTTACTTAAAGCGGGACAACAGCACCGGCCTCCCATGGAACCCTGGCCCACTGTGTCAGGGCAGAAGCACACATGGAGAGCAACCCTTCTGAGGCGTTTTCTTCCAGCACCCAGAGCAGCCATGTCAACTGGGGAGTGACCTTGAACAGGGCCTGAACACAGGGCCACGAGCTCTGCTGTCCAAGGAGAGGAACCAGGACTCTGATGAGCCCAGTGGGCAGAGGGTAGAAAAGGGCTTTTGGTTTTCACAGCCTGCAGAGCCTGTTGGCAACAATTTCCCCAAATATTCAGTGAGGATAATAACAGTACCTAAACCTCACAGACATGCTGTGGAAGACCAAAGGAGGCACCCCAAATAAAGCCCCCAGGGAGTGTTTGTACCTGCGGCTGGTCCTGCCACTGCTACTGTGGGCAGCCCCTCCCTGCCGGGCCCCCACCAATGCCAGGCTAGGCCAGGCCCAGATGCTCTGGTGCCATGGGCAGGATGGCAGCCTCCACTGTCACTGCTCTAGGTCTCGGGAGTCCCAGTCCCTAAATGGGCTTGTGGGGAGACTACCATAGAGAGGTGGGTGGCACAACCCAGCTAGCTAGCCACTCGGGGCCACACCCAATCAGTCCTGGTGCCCAAGCAAGCCAAACAGTCCTCGCCACCAGGGGCAGCCCTGTTTGACACCACAGCTCAGCTAATAGCCTGGAATCCCAGCCTCACTTCCTAGAGCAGGGATAGATGCTCACATCTCCCTGCCCACTGCTACCCTATCTGGCCAATGGGCCGTTTGGGCAATACTCCTGCCTGGGACAGCTGGGCAATCCCAGTATAGGAAACAGTGAGCCCCTGGCTTTCCTCCTTCCTCCCTCAAGTGAGGTTGCTAGTCACCATGCATGGGCGAGACAGAGTAAGCATCACTTCTCTTCTCCAGCACAGACTAATTATGGGACCTTGGCCAAGTCACTTTATCTCCTGGCATCTCTGTGAAACTGGGACTAATAATCCAGTCTTTCAGATCGGCCTGTGGATCCGAGCCCTTGTTGACAATGCATCTGGCCCAGGGCCTGGCATGCAGCGGGTTTTATAGCAGGTTAATACGTCCTTTGAAGTGTGGGCACAGGGACAAACAGAGGTAGAATGAGAACTGACCACAACCAGTCCTGGGTGGGGAGATGATGCGGGGCTGACTCAGGGAAAGCTGTGGGGAGTTACAAACCAGGCTCTTCCTTTCCCCGAGTTCCCTGGCCCTGGTCAGAGAGAATGGGCAAGAATGTTCCATGCTGATGCTCCTAGGGCTTGATTACCCACTGGGAGGCAGCCCAGATCTGCCAGCTGCCTGGGCTGTTGTGGGACATCAGGAATTGGGTGGAGACAAACAGCTACTTCCTAGGTAGTGCCTTGGTCTTCACTGAGGTCTGCCTGCAACAGGCTCTGAATCTGGGGTTGGCATATGGGAGCAGGAGCCACCCATAGGCTCACCAGGCATAGTGCCCCTGGAGAGCCAGAGGGATGGAGGGAGAGAAAGGGCAAGTCAGGCTGGGGCTGGCAGGGAAGGTGACACCAGATCTGGCCCTGCAATAGGAGCAGACATCTCAGGCACAGACCCTGGCACCTGTTCATAGCTGGGTTCCTGGGTCCCTCAGCCAGGATATACCTTTGTTCTGGGGCTGCTGCTTCCCAGTTATTCATCCCAGGGAATTCTCGAGAGTGAGAAGAGTTCATGGTTAGTAGGCATGCTCTGCCTGCTGGATGCTGAGCCAAGGGGAAGTGTAGGGAGGGCACTGGCAATGCTGTTCTAGATGAGGGGTGCCCGGGTCTGCTGGACTCCAATGGCCTCCATCTGGACCACAGGGACTTTCCGAGGGGAAAAGCACTGGCTGAGGCCTGGCCTGGAAGGTGGGTCCATTGCATCTGCCCCTCCAGTAGACCTGGCATCTGCTTACTGGGTGGGGGGAGAGGGACTCCCCCAGGGCCACACAGCCGACTGGTGGCAAGTTAGAGAGGAATGGACAGTGACTGATTCTTACTGAGAAGAATGGAATGCCAGGGGCTTTAGAGACCTTCTCTCCTTCCCATCAGCTCTGGCAAGAACAGGGTGTGAGGCATCAGGAACTTGATGGAAACCAACACTCAATTTCTAATGTCCAACCAGTGGGGAGTTCTTCTTCTACACCAGACCACATCAAGGCCCTCAGTGAGCACTCAGGCTCCAGGACTGGGAAAGCACAGAGCACAAATGCTTTAAAGAAACAAAGATGGCTCATGACGACTGCACCTCCCATCAGTTGGAGTGAGGACAACCAGAACCACCTGGGCTCGTGTGTTGTTCTCCAGGTAGGAGAGAGAGCACCAGAGCCTTGGCAGACACAGGGGACAGGCAACTAGAGAGGGAAGGGGCTCAGCCTCCCTGGATATGCAGACTGAAATCACTTGGGCTTCCTTGTCACCCCACAGAGGGGCCAAAATAAAAGTCATCTGTGGTTCTGAGTGCTGGGAAGGAGCAGGGCTATGGCTAGTAGGAGGGAACCTGGCCTGGCTCTGCAGAACCATCTGGCAATGTGTGCAAGCACTGGGTGCTGGGGGCCTGTGTCCTGGCCTCCACTTCCAGGCATTTCTCCTGGAGACTCACAAACAGGTGAGCAGGGAGATCAGGGAAAGCAGCGTTTTTTGTAAGTGAACTGGGAAGAGAGCAGGTGAACTGGAAAGACAAGCCATAGGACAGTCAGACAGTGGAGAGCTATGCAGTTGTGACTAAGAAAGAGGGGACGCAACCAGTATTCATAGGCACCAACTGCTGGACCAGGCCATGCAGAGAGGGGCCTGTGTGGCGGGTGGGACACCTACATCTGCGTCCACATTTCAAACTGCTCCACTTGAGTCAGGGCAGGGCCTTGAGCTTCTGGAGGGCCTTGGGCAAGCATGAATCCCTGTTCCAGTCATGCCCTTCTGGTACCAGGCACTGACCTCTGGGATCAGTTGAGGGCCACTGGGATCCACAGATAAGATCCATGCAGGCCAATCTGCAGTTTTAAGGGTGAGTTGTGCAGCATGTTGAGTGTGCACAGAGGGCTTTCATCCACCTGTTGGAACTACCCTGCCTGTGGGCAGCTCTATGCCTTGTGTGAGGCCAAGCCTGCCTGTGCCCAAAGTCTGTGTTCTTCTCAGTCACCCTGGAACCCAGAAGCTGCTTGCCTGAGCAGCAGGCAGACCTCATGTGGGGTGGGTGTGGCTGTGGAAGGCAGCCATAGCAGGCCAGCACCTCCCCTCTGCTCTCTCAAACTCAGGCCACAGCCACTGCCTGCCTGCATAGCCTTGAAAGCAGGAGGAAGTGCTAGCTCGGCCCTCGGCTCCCCTTGCATCTTTCACAGGGGCTGGAAACTGGGTTGAAACAAGAAAAACTCTGCCTGCTAAAATAAGCAAACATTTTGGAGAAGGAGGGGGAGCCCTCTCTGGTTTGGTTACTATGGGAACATTTCTGAATCAACTACAAGATAAGGAGAGAAGTTCACCCTGGACAAAGCAGCCTTGCTCTGGCCCACACAGGTCTGCCTGCCCAGAGGTGTGCTGACCTGCATGGAAAGCCCTGGAAGCTTCTGGGTACCTGGAGACAAACCCTCAGCTTCCATGGTATGGAGAGCCACCTGGAAAAAGAGGACAGCCTGGCTGCTCACAGAAGCTCCTCTGAGAGGGGCACAGCACCTGGGGGGGTGGGCAGACAAGGGGTGTGGGCTCCTCTGTGTTTGAACTATTGGCAATGACAATATGGTCCCACACGGCTGACTCAATTTTTGAAAATTGTCAGGAGGGTCTCTCACCCAGGCCTTGAGGATGAGAGGGCTGTCCAGAGAACTGGGTAAGCAACACCAAGGTTGGGCAGCATGGGTGGTCCAGGACAGTGGGCTCAGAAGAACTGCAGGTCAGGGTGCCTGATATGCCCCTACCCTCATCCTCCCTGCTGGCCCCACCCCTTTGTCTTCGCCTTCCCCTGGATGAGGCAGTAGAGCCCGGCGCACACTGGAAGGGAGGAGAGCTGGGCTGCTCATCCTGACCTGTAGGGGTGCATAGGCAATGCCTCCCCTGAAGCCAGAAGGCCCAGCCCGTCTGTCAGACTCAGCCCCATTGCAGCAGAGTTTGACGAGGGCTGTCCAAAATGCTCCTTTGTAAGCGTTTTAGTACTGAGTTTTCACACACTTGGTCAAATAAGCTGGACAGACTCATGTGCTGAGAGCACTCAGGGTCTGCACAGCATTTCCTAATGTGCTGGGTGCCAGGCATGGCTTGAGGAGCACAAGGAGCCCCCAACCCACCTCCAAAGAAAAGAGATAAGAAAGTGGAGGAGGCAGGATGGAGACCTGAGGGTGGTAAAAGCAGCAAGTCACTGGGAAGTATGTAGGAACACATAGGTGATGCAGAAAAGGTAAAACCACCCAAAACACCCAGTCCAGGCTGGGCTGGGCCTCACCTGCAGGGGCTTCTGGCTTCAGAAGAGGCATTGCCTAAGCACCCCACACAGGAATCTACCAGCCTTCCCTCAGGCACAACCTCAGACTGCCCTTCTACTGGACTAATTTTCTGGAAGGTCCCAGAAACCACAGGAAGACTTGCAGGGAGCAAGCCCAATAGGAAAGGGCCTGGAGCACCTGGCTGCCTATTCAGATGTACTCAGGGTAGCAGGCACCTGAGGGGCTGGCTTCCTTAACTTCATCAGTAGAAAGGCTGAGCGCTACACCTGTGAGGAAGACATGGAGATTGGGTCTATCCTTCCAATACCACTGCATAGTCTTTAAGTGCAAAGCACTAATAGTGAGGGGAGAAGGAAAGGGAGGGAAACTATTATCTTGAGTACGTACCATGTGCCAGATCCTGTGTTAAGGACATTACTCCATTATCTAACTTGATCCCAACAGTTACTTTTCAAGGCAAGTAATGGAAGCCCACTGTAGGTGAGTAAAATAGGAGCTCAGGGAAATTATGCAACTCACCTTGCTCAAACTTTGGTCTATCAATTTCAGAAAAATAGGTTTGTGAAACACTGACAAAGGGCTCATTTCAGTAATAGATAAAGAGTTCATATAAATCAATTAGAAAAGAACCAATAATAGAAAAGAAAAATGAACATAAGTAGAAACTGCACAGAAGTTAAGACTGTTAACATGACATTATGGTTAATCTCATTCACGATGAATGAAACATAATAGATATCATTTTAACCTACTGAATAGCAAACATTAAAAAGTTCAATAATATATAGACTGTTGATGAGTCTGAAAAAATGAGTCTAAGGTTGGGAATGTGGACAAGATATTTGGAAGGTGGTGCCTACTAAAACTTTAAGGACACCACAAACACCTTGACCCAGGAATTCTATTTCTAAGAATTTATCCTATGACTAGATTCCCACAAATGTGCAAGGACGTACATATGGAAGCATTGTTTGTAGTAACAAAAGACTGGAAATAATCTAAATGTCCATCAATAAGGGGAAGGGCAGGTGAATTGCAGGATATCCATATGCTGGGAGTACTATGAAGTTATTAAAAAGAATGAGCAACTTTCAAAACACTCTTCAAGAGATACTGTTAAGAGAAAAAAACCAAAGGGCAGAAGCCTGTGTATTCTTGCCCTCTGTGTACATCTATGAGTGCTGGCTTGTAAATAGGCAGACACACTCTGGAAGAACAAAGCTAGAACGAGGAACAGTGGGTGCTGTTGGGAAGGGCTGTGGCCTGGACAAGTGGGTGGGAGGGCTCTTCTCTTTCATGGCAAATCCTTTGGTACAGTGTAGATTGATTACCTATGGCACCTACTACTTATCTATAAAATACCAGCAGAGAGAGAGTTGGCAGACACAGGGCTCCCAGGCTTCGGAGCTCCCCCGACCCCCAGAAGGTCACAGTCCAGAAGAGGGGAAAAGTCACGGACCTAGACACTCCTACCACCTTGGCCAACTCTTGATGGGGATCTGCTGCCCATGCACCTTGAGAACCAGCCTCTGTCACACCCCTCTGGACCCGAGATCTGCCCTCCTCCACTCTTGTTCATGCCAACCTCACCCTTCAGTTTCTCAGTGAGTAACGGGGTATCAGGGAAAACACAGAAGCAACCAGAGCTCAGAGGGGTCCTGTGACTTGATAGAGTTACCCAACTGGGAACTGGCCATGCTGGGAGGGGTGGTAGAGGACATGTAAGAACTTGGAGGTTTGGCCGGCCTGTGGCTCACTCGGGAGAGTGTGGTGCTGATAACACCAAGGCCATGGGTTCGGATCCCTATATAGGGATGGCCAGTTAGCTCACTTGGAGAATGTGGTGCTGACAACACCAAGTCAAGGGTTAAGATCCCCTTACCGTTCATCTTTTTTTTAAAAAAAAGAACTTGGAGGTAGAGGGAAATGAGGGGCCAGTTGTCTCTGCACAGGGTAGAGCAAATGAGAAAGGGGTGGCCCCAGGCAGGGTGTCAAGGAGGGGCAGGAGGGCCTTAGGAACAGGAAGCAGGCAGGCTAGGTGATGGACCATGTCCCACCCAAGGATTGGGTCTCCACCCCACATGGAATATCAGGGCTAGAAGGGCACTCAAAGCCCTGAGTTGGCCAAACTTGTTTTTTAAGCAGTAGAGCTGGCTTCCATTAGAATCTCCTGGGTGCCAAGACCATACAGGGACAGGTGGAGCTGCTCCAGGGGAAGCAGGGCCCTGGGCCTGCAGCCCCTCTATCCATGGTCTGCGTGGCCCCAGAATATCTAGGGCTCCAGAGAACACACTGAGCTTTTCCACGCCTCACTCTGCAGGTGGGCAAACCAGTGCCCAGAGGGGGCAGTGACTTGCCAGAAGTTGCTTGGCAATCACGACCCCGTGCCTGTGTCTGGCGCACTCTCGACTTCACTACCCTGCCTGCCCTTTGAGGATGCTGCAAACCTATGACCCTGGGAACACCCACCCTTCAGTGAAAAGCAGTGGCAGCAAGCAGCCTCGGAAATCAACAAGGCAAAGTACTCACATTGAAGAAATTGGTCTTGTTCCTCTCGCAGAAGAGCCCCTGTGCTGGCATGTGCTGCAGTTGTTGCCACGGGATACTGCTGCCTAGCAACACATCACGGGCCCACTGGAGGTTCTGGGGAAGCAAGAAGTAGGTTGGAAGTGAGTGTGTGGGCTGTTGAGGGTGCCCATGGGGAAGGCGGGCGTCCCCTCCTTCCTGGCTGCACTGGCAAAACACAATGAGCAGCAGCTCCTGCAGATATCGATCCCGCTGTTCCAGGCGGCTCTAGCTGTGGGCTTTGATCATTGTGCTGTGGGATGCATTTCTGGAACTGATTTCTTGACCAGCACAGTTGACTTAGAAGTGTGGCCTCCTAAGTTCAAGGAGACTGCCCAAAGTGGGCACAGACAGGGACCCCTCACCCTGACCACCCCTGCAAAGCTGCCGCATGGACCTAATGCATGATTTCTGTTGAGGGGACCCCCACTTGCCCAAGCAGCAGCCCTGACTTGTTTGTCAGGAATCAGCAGGGCTCCTTACTCATGGCCAGCAGTTCAGGTGCCTCAGACTTGGGGGGCCAGGCTCTGGCCATAGTACTCAGGCTGTTGGTCTCTGACCAATGGTGCCTCTTGGTGGACCCAGGCCCAGGTGGGATTGTGGTGCAGAGTGACAGGGTGGGCATAGGCCTGGCTGCCTCAGCTTTCTCTGGGGCCTTGCCACTGGCCTAGAGAGCAGTCCTTCCCTACCAGCTGCCGGGCTGACCACCCTCCCCTCTATGGTCTTCCACACAGTAGCCAAGTGCTTTGTATGGCCAACTCACTCCACCTCAGGGCAGTGCTGTCCTACAGGGGAGGGCTGGCACAGGGCAGAACTGGGCCCGGCACCTCTACCCTTTCCACAGCACCCACCCTCCCCGGCCAATCAGTCTTCCCCTCCCCTCAGGCCCTCAGGTCTTTTGCTTGCCTTCCCCAACCCTGGGCCCAGCCTTCATAACCTCATGTCCCAGATGCTCTGAAAGCCCTCTCACTTCTTGGCCTGCAAGCCTATGCTGTCTGCTCCTTCTGCCCACTGCTGGCTGGGCTGAACCTACTGAAGGGCTCCTCTCATCACTAGGTTAGGCAAAAGTACAAGTCCCAGTTCCCCAGCTTGCTGGCTGTGGGACCCCCCTGGCCTGCCTCTGTTCCTGTCTCTGCATAGAGAACCATGTCCCCTCCTGCCTCCCCCCCCCCCCCCAGCTGCTGAGGCAACCAAAGACTACTTAGCACTGGGCAGGACTCTGTAGCCACGTGCGGGAGGCTTGCTCTCTAGCTCGGCCACTAGTCTGACATGCTGGGATCAGAAGCAGTCAACCCCAACCAAAACAGGGAGGGAAGCCCTGAGCAAGAAATTCCAACATGGACTGTGTGGGGACCACTCTTGCTGAGACTCAGCTGCTGTTAGGGAGCCCCCACCACAGCCACAGTCCGCTGAGACATTATTCCCTCCAGCACTCACAGGCCTTTCCAGGGCCTCAGGGACCGATGGCCACAGACATCCACGGTGAGCAGATGGGGCTTCCTTCAGCTGAGGCATTCCCTGCCTGCCCCCATCTGAGGTGAAGTAGAAGTGGGTATAGAGGGGGGTGATACCTGCAGCAAGAGAGTCCTCAGATGCTCAGTCCAGGCCCCATGATCAGGAGCAGAGGCCACCCTGCTCTACACTCATGGAAAGTAGAAAAACACCCAGTCTAAGCCTTCACCTTTTGAGCTCTAACACCCTGGGAGGAACAACTTGTAGCTCACATTTGAATGCCCCTAACAACACACAGCAGCCAGGCTTCGGAGAGCCTGCTTCCCAGGCCCCTTCACTTGGAAACCTCCTGAGGTTAGTTATAGGTCCTAGCCTAATGCCTTTGGCTTCCACACTCACCCTGCCCCCAGGCCACACCCCCTGCTCCACAGCAGGCCCAAAGAAGGAGGGTCAGCCACAGAGAAACTGACCACAGAGTGGGGAGACAGGGGTGGTCTGGGGGTGCTTGATTAAAAGGCATAAAATCCAAGATTAGCTCAGCCTGGCTTGCCAGGGCTCCAAGAGGAAAGTAAAGGCTCAGCCCTTCTGCAGCCCAGGAGACAGGCCCACGAAACACATCAGTGCTTCGCTGCAATCAGTGCCACTTGGTTCAAAGTCTCTCCTGTGGGAGATCTGAGAGGCTCAGTCCAGGCAGGAATCCACCACTAGTTTAATCACCCATGGTTGGACTCACAAAAGACTTGGGACAGGAGACCATTACCTGCACTTCTAATACCACAGGTAAGTAGGGCATAGAGGAGTCCCACCTCTGACCTAGTCAGAGAAGGTCAGGGAGGTTTCCAGAGGAGGTGACACCTGGACTATGGTTTGCACAAGGCTTGGGGGCTCACTGAGGCATGAGCCCAGACAGGTGGGGCAGCCAGGGCCCTGAGAGGAGGTGGAGGGGACCAGATGTGGCCATCTGTGAGGCCGATGGGGATCCAGGGGACTTCAAGACAGGGAAGAACTGCTCTGCCCATGGGCCATGGGGCCCAGAGCAGGGGGAGGCTATCCAAGGATCTGAGCCTGTGGATGTCCTTCCCGCCCTCTCAAGTCCTTGGCCTCAATGCTGTGGCAAAACTCTCCTCCAGCTGAGTGACCCTGTGAGACCCAGGGCATAGGCCTGGCCTGCATTGCATGGGAGGCCTGAAAAAGTTACTCCAAAGCCATGACCCCAAAGCCACATCTGAGGCTCCTTGGGGACTTGTGAAAAGTGTCCAGGTGACCTCTTTAAGTAGCAGCAGTTTGGGGCAGTAGGAAGAGATGAGTGAATCTGGTTTGAAGAAGCATCTCCACAGTAACCATCGTTTTCCTAAGAAAACCAAGAAAATAAAGCCCCAACAAAGACTTCCTTCTGCATGGGGACATGAGAGAAAGCAGCCCCAGGGTCTGGGTGGAGAGAGTCAGAGACTCTGCCTCCCTGCCTGGACATCTCCTTGCAGGCCGTGTCTGTGGGACAGGAGCACACACTCCTCTGTGGCTTCTGTATTCCGACCACTCTGCAGCTTCTCCAATGAGACCAGCACTGAGCTGGCCCTTCCCCTTATGATGGACCTGGGAGGGAGGAGGCAGTGGGACAGGTTTCCAGGGCACCTATGGAGACCGTAGCAAGCACAGGCCTGCCATACCTGACCTGTATCATAAATTATTCTCTGTAGTGGATTGAATTATGTCCCTCAGAACTCACTGGAGCTTGAACTGTGTTCCCCAAGTTTTATGTATGAGAAACTTGGCTCTCACTGTGACTGTTAAGAGGATGGGAAATCCTATTATGGCAACTGAAAGGTGGAGCCTTGAAGAAGTGATTGGATTGTAGGACCATGCAGTAGTGAATAGATTAAAAATGGTGGTTGGGGTGTGGTTCTGAGGGCTTTAAAAGAAGAGAGTCTGTCTTTCTCTCTCTGCTCTCTCTGCTTCCATCATCTTGCAACGTGAGACCCCTAGGTCACTCTCGCCACCACCAGATGGACTTCAGACTTCCCAGCCTCAGAAACTGTAAGCAATAAATTTTGTTTTTCTTTATAAATCACCCAGTTCCATGTATTCTATTATACCAACAAAAACCGGACTAATACAGCCTCGCACAGACTTGGCCACTGCAGTGGTAGACTGCCTTTCCCCAGCCATCTCCCAGGTCCACCAGAGAAAGAGCCAATCAATGGCTAAGGTAAAGTGTCCAGACAGCTCATAGGAGCCTTTAGCTAACTCACGTCTGAGACCCCAGATGGGAATTGACAGGGCTGAGGAAACCTGCCCAGGGCCTTGCGGGTGCTAGGCTGGGGGGGGGGGGAGCAGACAGAGAAACCTGACCTGCATGGCGCACCTGCAGCACACAGCCTTCCCTGCAGCTTGGTGGTCCTTCCCTGCAGCTTCGTGGTGTGGTGTCGTGAAACAACATAACACTGCTCAGGCTGAGCACAGCACCTTAACTCCTCATCACATCAGATCACCAGTTTACCCCGTGAGAAAACCAAGCCTCAGAGAGGTTCCAGAGCCAGGAAGTGGTGGAGCCAGCCATGCACTCTGGTCCAGGCCAGAGGGACTCCAAGGCCTAGGCTCCTCCCCTGCCCCCATCTACCCACTGCAGGTGGGCAAGTTAGTTTGCAAATCTGCCTGTGCACGTGCTGCATGCTAGATGCTGAGTCAGCCACCACAGGCAGCTGTCACAGCCAGTCCTCTCTCAGGTCTGGAGCAACCTGTCACCATGCCACTGGTCCAGAGCCCCTGGATCATCAAGAGCTCTGGGAATGGGAGGAACTCTGCTGAGCCACTCAGGTAACGGCCCACATCTTTCTTGGCTCTGTGGGCCCTGAGGCTTGTGCACAGGCTCTACTCTGACAGAGGGCAGACAGAAGGCTGAGGGGTCCTAAGAGAGGAAGGAAGAAGAATCCCAGAGCATAAGGGCTCCTCAATGTCCTCCCCTGCCCATTGTCTGGACCATCCCTACTCCCCTGGCAGAAGGTAGAGGGACCTTCTAACTACTCTGCTTAAGGCTTTTGGGCTGCACCTCCTTCAGAGAGAGGGCAAGTTCTGTGCCTCAGTCTACCGACCTTCACATGGCTCATCTCCTCCCTGCTCCCCTATGTCGTGCCCTCCAGCCACACTTGCCTCTGCTTTCACCTTTGTCCCTGCAGGTCTCTTGGCCTAGTGCCATCTTACCTGGCCCACTGTAGTACTGTGCCCACAGCCCCATCGCCACCTTAAACAGCCTCTTCACTGATTCACTGATGGGTCTGCTGCCTGCCTCCACATCTCCCACATCTCTACATCTCCCATCTCCACATCTCTCATATCCCATGAGGGCGGGGACATGGTCTGACTTTTTCAGGCTCCTGAGGAGCTAGATCAGTTTGCAGCCCACAGCAGGGACACAATAGATATGTGGGAAGAATGAAAGGAAGAGGAGCAGAGTTTGCACTTTCATGAAATGGGAAGGAGGTGCATGTTGGGCCCAGGGAACAGTCTGAGAAATGAAGGCCAGAAGGGGACACAGGAGATCTGGGGAACGGGAGGACTGCACCTCAGGTGCCTAGAAGGAAGAGGCTGAGGGGCTCCTATGGATGAAAGCCTGAAAATAAGAATTGGCTTGTAAAGGAGGGCAACAGGGTCAGGGGACATGAGAGGGGCTGCTTGACCCTATCCAAGACCAGGGTGTCGAGCACCAGGCCTCCCAGCTAAGCCAGACAGCCAGCCCATGCCTTGAGGCTTATCTCAACTCCAACCTCTGTCCACTAACCTGCACCAGCCCCATCACCAATCATTCCAATACAGCACACACTGGGCTGATTGTCACAACTCCTACGAGACCCCCAGGTTCCCTTCGCCTTCACACAGGAAGCAAAGGCATGGGGTGAGGTGGCTTGTATCCCTAACTGTAGCCTTCCAAGGGCTCTTCATGTAGTGGGGACTTGGTGATGCCTGCTGATGGCTGGAGATGGGAAAATGGCTACTGTCCTCTGGGATAATCTGCCATCCCAAGATGTGAAAGACTAAAGCAGACATGATTCTAGGCACCATCTGCCACTATTGGATGGGTAGCCTGGAGGATGTGCTCTGTTGTGCCCACCCCAGGGTTTCTACCACCAGGGGCTATCTTCCTGCCAAAACCAATGACAACGGTCCACTCACCATTTAACTACCTCCTCCCTTGCAAACCCTCAAAAGAGAGAGCATCTCAGAGAGGCCAGGCTCCATGACTCCAACGTGATGATGCTGAATGTGCAAGCTGCCTGGTGGGGTCCCCAGACCAGCAGCAGCCTCTCCGCCAGACCAACAGGGCTCCACAGGGTGGCACACTGCCCAGTATATGTGGTGTCTGCCAGGAATGCGGCTATGGACCTCAGCTATGCTCAGCCCTTCACCCAGCCATACCTCATGGGCTCGTGGGTTCCATGACAAATGGAGGAACCAGGAGTGGGTGCAGCTCCCCACACTGAGGGGAACTGGCTGGGGGCCTCTGAGTTCAGTGGTCCATGGGCCAGAGGAAGGAGTGTGTAGCCAACTGTGGATGGGAGATTCTGGTGGGCTGCTAGGGACATCCACAAGCCGAGGATAGCACCAACTGCAGATTCATTCCAGCAATGCAGGATGCCTCTGTGCCCACCAGCAAGGACATGAATGCCCCCAAACCTGGACCTGGCAGACTTAGAGCCAACCACTCTCAATCTCTCTAGTCATAAAAAAATTATAGTCAGAATTTCCACATTTGAAATATATAAGGAATTTGTGAAATAAGCTGTGGCCTACCTCCCGAGAAAATACTGCATAGTCATTTAAAGTCATATAATCAAAGAGTTTGAGTGCATGGGAAGCAAAAAAAAGCAGAACCAAAGAAGTATGTGTATACACATCTGTGCGTGTATGCGTGTGTGAATAGGCAGAAGAAAGACTAAAAGGAAATGCACCCATCATTCCTGGGTGTTGGCTGAGGAGGGAGACTCATGTCAGTGGTTCTAGATGGAGGTGGGGTCTATTCCCCAGGGGCATCTAGCAGTGTCTGGAGACATTTTTGGTCACCACAGCTGGGGGACTGCTACTGGTATCTGGTGGGTAGAGAACACTAGAGATGCTGCTGAGCATCCTGCAGTGCATAGGACCACCCACAACAGAGAAGTGTTTGGCTTCAAACATAAGTAGTGCCTTGGGGGAGAATCCTGTTCTACATGGTACTCATCTGTGTGCCATGAGCCCAGGGATGCAGGCCACTTCTACAACGAGATCAAAATATGTATATATGAAAAACTAAAAAAAAAAAAAAAAAAAAAAAAAGAAAAACTAAACGCAGTTGTTGAACATAACGGACGTTCAAACTTTACCACCTTCTGATTCACAGCATTAAATAGGAACAGAAGCAGGACGCATGGGTGTGCATGTGGACTGACCATGACATCTCCCTTTCTTTCAAACCCCACACCTAATCCATTGATTCAGCTCTTCTGTCTGAATGTATCTCAAATCAGACCACTTTCTGATACCCTGCTGTGGCCTCCACCCGTCTCTCTGCTGCCACACTGGCTTTTTCTCTACCTGTGTGAATATACATCCTCAAGCTCCTGGGCCTCTGGCTACTGGGTAGGTTTGACCAATGGGAGGCACTAGTGGGAGATCAGAGGGTGGAGTGGGAACAAGATAAGTGCATTTACTGAGTTCTCTCTCTGTGGGGTGGCTGAGGGTGGGCCACTGAGGGCTGCAGCTCTAACAGGCAGTGCTGCCTGCCTGCCTCAGGGGCAAACTGTAGCTGGCCAAGGGCATTGCATTCCTCTTCCCATGTGGGTTCCTACTCTCTGCCAGGACTGTAAATCTCTCCTTCATTAAGTGCTCTTCAGATCAGCTGATTAGATAGAGACATCTGTGTCCTGCCATGTTTCCAACGGGCAAACCCCCACTTACTCTCTACATGGCAGCCCAAGTGTCCTTCACACATGTAGGCCACACAGTGCCTCTCTTCCCCCACAACCTGTGATGGCTTTAGCCTCACTTAGAATGCTGTCCCCACAACTCCTCCCCTGCCTAGCCAGGCCCCCAGGAGCCTCTAACAACATCTTCTTCCTCTCTCCTCCTTGCCCATGTAGCCACACTGACTTCTGGCTGATTCTAGTCCTACCAGACCCATCCCTATCTCAAGGCACACATGCTGGCTGTGCCATCCATCTGGAAGCCTCTCCCTCTGATATCCTCGTTGCTCACTTGATTTAGGTCCTTGCTTAGGGAGGCCTTCTCCAATCCCCCTATTTAAATAGCCACACTCCTACTCCATCACCTTATCCAGCTTTATTTTACCTTCCCAGGCTCATCCCTAGCTGCCAGTAGGTGTGTTTTCCTCTACATCCCTGCCCCACTGGGTGCATCAAGGGCAGGGGCTTTGTTGTGTACACCACTATATCCCCAGCACCTTAAATGGGGCCTCTCACATGACTACTGCTAAGTAGAGATCTGCTGAATGAATGAACCTGCAGAGATGCACAGAAAACACACTGGAGGGAGCACACTAAAACCCAAACAATTCTGCCATGTCATGGGTTGTGGGACAAAGAGGTGGTGAGCAGTTCTGTTCTACTTTCCAAGCTTAAACAATATTATTGGTAATGAACTCAAACCCATTCAAACTGCTGGAAGCTGCATCTCTTTGTGGGAGAGAGGACCAAGAAAGAAGTGGTCATGATGGGGGCAAACTATCCCACTTCTTCTAGCTCCCAAAGGCTCAGAAGAATCTTCAAACCATTTGACATACATATCTTGAAATGCATAATCAAGATTCCTAAGTTGAGAAAAATATCGAGTTCTTATTCTGCAAACTACATAAAGTAAAGCTTGACAAGAACCTGGCTGGTTGGGACCTACAGCAGCCCAGGACATCCATGTGGGAATGATGGGCACAGCATCATTTTGCACTGGGAAGCAGGGGGTGAAGGAAGGTGGGAATGCCCTGCTCTGTGGCAAGTATGCCTTTGTGATGTCTTGTCCCACCGTCTGGCATGGTCCTGGCTCAGTCAGTGTGGAACTTGAAGCTCACCACCTCCCCTGGGACACTTGCTTTCAGGACAAAGCAGGGTCTCACAGCCTCTGCATTGCTGCCTGGTGAATCAACCCCTCACACCCATTCCAGTTCCAAGACACAGGGCCCTCCTCAGAGGCCCTCTCATTTATCCTGTATGACAGCTCTGGCTTCCATGGGTCCCCTAGGTGAGCCAGTGGCACAGGGAAGTGAAGTACTGTACCCACACCAGCAGGCCAGTCCTTCATGCAGGCTCACATGGAGCACAAGCTGACTTGGAAGTCAAAGGTCAGCAGCTTCCTCAGAGATCCCATAGCGAGGCACACAGCAGC
Organism: Cynocephalus volans; assembly: GCF_027409185.1. Taxonomy (NCBI): domain Eukaryota; kingdom Metazoa; phylum Chordata; class Mammalia; order Dermoptera; family Cynocephalidae; genus Cynocephalus; species Cynocephalus volans. The sequence goes on from NC_084461.1 coordinate 207,926,049, forward strand.
ACCACAGGGCCGTCTCAAAAGAGTCTGCCTCTAACCAAACCCAGGCCTAGGCTCATTGCACACACAGCTCCTGGGCTAGTGTAGTCAGGCTGCTATCCCTCACACCTCAGATAAGCGGAATCACACAGTATTTTGTCTTGCAACTGGCTATTTTATTCAGCATAATGCCCTCAAGTTTCACCCATACTGTCTCCTGTGACAGGATTTCCTTCATTTTTTTTTTTTTTTTTTAAAGATGACTGGTGAGGGGATCTTAACCCTTGACTTGGTGTTGTCAGCACCATGCTCTCCCAAGTGAGCTAACTGGCCAGCCCTATATAAGATTCTGAACCCGTGGCCTTAGTGTTATCAGCACCACACTCTACCAAGTGAGCCACGGACTGGCCCAGGATTTCCTTCATTTTTATGGCGGAATAATATTCCGCACTGTTTAGATTACAGTAGATTTACAGTAAGTTTAGAAATTGAGAAGTATGAGTCCTCCAAGTTTGTCATTTTTCAAGACTGTTGGCTCCAGGGACCATCTCTGATGGAGTTTGGATGTGTTGTCTCCTCCAAAACTCATGGAAATTTGATCTCCAATGTGGCGGTGTTGGAAACTGATTGAGTCATGGGGGTGGATCCCTCATGAATGGATTAATGCTCTCTCTGGGGGAGGAGGGATTAATGAGTGAGTTCTTGCTCTATTAGTTCCCGCGAGAGCTCGTTGCTTAGAAAGACCCTGGCACCTTCTCTCTCTCTCTCTCTCTCTTGCTTCCTCTAGCCATGTGATCTGCTCGTACCCACTGGCTGCCTGCCACTTTCCACCATGAGTAGAAGCAGCCTGAGGCCCACGCCAGATACAGCTGACCCAGAATTGTAAGCCAAATCAACCTCTTTTCTTTATAAATTACCCAGTCTCAAGTGTTTCTGTTATAGCAACACAAAACGGACTAAAACAGAAAATTGGTACTGAGGAGTGGGGTGTTGCTAAACAGATACCTGAAAATGTGGATCCAGCTTTGGTACTGGGTAATGGGCAAAGGTTGGAGGAGTTTGGAGGATTTAGAAGAAGAGAAAAAGACAAGGGAAAGTTTGGAATGTCTTAGAGACTTTTGTAGTAGTTAGCAGAATGCTGATAGAAATGTGGACAGTAAAGCCCACATGGATGATGAGGTCTCAGATAGGAATGAGGAACTTATTGGGAATTGGACAAAAGATCACCCTTGCTACACCATAGCAAGGAATTTGGCTGCATTGTGTCCATGCCCTTGGAGCGGCCCCAAGTGTGGTTCATGCAGCAGCCCTGGAGAGTAGAGGCCTGAACCTCGGTGGCGTCCACGTTGTGTTAAGTCTGCAGGCCGACAGGACGTGAGAGCAGTGGAGGCGTGGCAGCCTCCACCCAGATTCCAGAGGATGTATGGAAAAGCCTGGGGGCCCAGGCAGAGACCTTCTGCAGGGGCAGAGCCACTGCTGAGGCCATCTACTAGAGCAATGCCAAGGAGGAAAGTGGGGTTAGCGCCCCCACAGAGAGTCCCCACCAGGGAAATGTCTAGTAGAGCCAAGGCAGCAGGACCACCATGGAGACCCCAGACTTATGGAGCTACCAGAGTAGAACACTAGCCTGGAAAAGTTGCAGGCACCAGCGAAGCCCACTGGGCTGCCCCTGGCAGAACTGTGGGAATGAGGCTGCCTGATGCTTTGGGGGCCCAGATGCCCAACTGTGCCCAGGATGCAGGACCTGGAGTCAAAGAACATTATTTTGGAGCTTTAAGACATAGTGTCTGCCCTGCTGGGTTTCGGACTTGTTTGGGGCCTGTTTTTCCTTTCTTCTGGCCTATTCCTCCCTTCTGGAATGGGAATGTGTACCCAATGCCTGTTCCACCATTGTATCTTGGCAGTAGATAAATTTGGTTTTGACTTTTACAGGTTCAAAGCTGGAAGGACTTTTGCTTTTGGTCTCAGATGAGATTTTGGACTTTGGACTTTTGGAAGTTGGTGCTGGAACAAGCTAAGACTTTTGGGACTGTTGGGATAGAATGACTGTATTTTGTATATGAGAGTGACATGAGTTTTCAGGGGGCCAGAGGCAGAATGATGGAGTTAGGATGTGTTGTCCCCTCCAAAACTCATGTGGAAATTTGATCTCCAATGTGGCAGTGCTGGAAACTGATTGAGTCACGCGGGTGGATCCCTCATGAATGGATTAATGCTCTCCCTGGGGGAGGGGGGATTAATAAGTGAGTTCTTGCTCTATTAGTTTCCACGAGAGCTCGTTGCTTAGAAAGACCCTGGCACCTTCTCTCTCTCTCTTGCTTCCTTTTGTCATGTGATCTGCTTGTACCTGCCAGCTGCCTGCTGTTTTTCCATGAGTAGAAGCAGCCTGAGGCCCATGCCAGATGTAGCTGTCCCAGAATCGTAAGCCAAATCAACCTCTTTCCTTTATAAATTACCCAGTCTCAGGTATATCTGTCATAGCAACACAAAACAGACTAAAACAATCTCATAATCTTCTCTGCCCTGGACCCCTTGAAGCAGGAGCAGCAGGAGGTGGGAGGGGGTTCAGTTCCCAGCTGAGCAGGGCATGGGTATCCTGACTTGGCTTCCTTCCTGGACCCCCATCAGAGAAGGTCAGAACCCTCATAATGAGGGATGTCCTGATGCCATGTGTTCTCTCTCCTGGGCTGCCCATACGGGCTCAAGGAGCCAAGTTTTTATGCATCTGAACTGACAGCGAGCCCAGGACTTAAAATCCTGGCAAAGACTGTGATCCCGGAGATTGTAAGAGATACAGTAGCTAGAATTCAGGCCCTTGTGGCCCTCAGCATAAGTGACCTTCCCTACCTATGCAAGGTGTGGAGAGTGTTTGGGAGCCCTGCTTTCTGGGACTCCCAGTGTGCAGCGAAGCCAACCTTGGGACTTGGCTGAGGTTGGTGCATGGCATGCTGGGCACCCCCCCACCTCATTATCACAATAAGTCTACATGCATACCACCATCATTCTCAATTAACACAGAGAAGAGCCCTGAGCCTCTGAGACTTCCCATGCAGAGGTGGGATCTGAACCCAGGTGAAGCCAGCTTCAGAGCCTACCTTCTCTCCCCAAAAAGCCTTACCGCCAGCAGCTAAGCAAGTTGTGCCCGGTGCCCTGAACGCAGTTTCTCTAATCAGCACAGCCTCACCTGGGGGTGCTTGTGAAAGACCCCAGGGGTCAGGATTCAACCCAGGGAGGCTCTGCCTGTTGGGTTCCTCTGGAGACACAGACATTGGATGCTCCAGTTGGCTACTGAGCCATGAGACGGCAACAGGAAAATGCCACTGCCAAGCCCACAGGCAGGATTTTATGAAGAAATGTAGTGCTGTCAAATATACACAGTGGGAAGTGTTTGTTACCAAACAGCTGTGTTTGGAAAGTGGTCACTGCTTGCCAGTTAATTGTTCTGCATTAGTCAGCGACAACACAAGTTGTGTCCCCCAGATCTATGGATGAGCAGCTTACTACCAGCAGAGCCAATGCCCGAGGTCTGAGTGGAACCATGGCCCGTCCCCAGGACAGTGGCATGCCCCAGAGCAGCAGGAAGGTCTTACTCAGGCTCTCAGAGCTAGGTGGTAACAACCTGCCATTCAAGTTGGTGCTGGCACGTGGTTCTTGGCAAAGGTCTCCGGTTGAAGCAAACAAAGGAGCCATTGGGAGCCACCCCAGGGGCATGGTCAGAGTCTAGGGTGTGCTTAGCAGCCTGGAGACCCACTGAGGCACACCTGGCAACTGCAGAGCTGCCTCCAGGAAGCGAGGCTATGAGGAGGCAGTGCATCTGTGGATAGAGAATGCCTGCTGCATGAGAGGGTCTCTGAAAATCAAGACCAGCATTGATTCCAAAAGCCAAAGAACCTAACCTGGGGACGCAGCTAACAGAAGAGTCGGCAGAAACAGTGTGATGGGTGTGGGGGGTTGTCTGGGGATATGAATGTCAACAGTGCAGACTGCCCAAGGCAGCCTCCCTCCCCACGACTGGGGATGGCTGGTCCACCCAGTGGGCCATCACAGAGAGACCAAAATGATCTGGGGGACATTCATGAAAAGAGAAAAATGGCAAACCATGAGTGGAGACACTCTTAATGGTGTGCAGGGGGCAGTGGAGCAGCTGGGCCCTAGGTGAGACCACCCAGGCCAATGCCTGGCTCTGTCACTCTGCCCTGTGTGACCGGGGACATGATCCCCACCTCCAGGACCTGAAGCTCCTGGTGCCTTGGAAGCACACAATCAACAGTGTGTGTGCACAAGAACTGGGAAGAAATGCTAGACACGAGATAGCTTTTGTTTTAGGGTGGAAGAATTACGGTTATTCCCCTCTTTTCTTTAATTTTGACATAAATACTATTTTCTACTTTTAACAAACTCATGAAGGGGGACAGGTTGTAATAACAGCAACCTGTACCTGGCGCTGTGCTAAGCACTTTACATTCATTGGCTCCTTCAAGCTCAAAATAAAGCCATTTAGTGGGGAAATGGAGGTTGGGTGGTTGGGACTTTGAGGGGACTGCATGGCAGCTCAACTCTCCTCTCACCCAGTCCTGCAACTTCCCTCTCACTTCCGCAGGTGCTAATCCCTAATAAACATCTTGCATCCCCAATTCCGTTTCAGCATCTGCTTCTGGAGAAGGTATCCTGTAACAGAGTGGGGGAAGGGTCTGAGCTCAGCACTGGGAAGTACTATGTCCTTGTCAGAGCTGACCACAGCTGGATGGTGCTGCATGGCTGCTTGGGGGAGTATCTGAACAGGGGGAACCCAAGGTAGGGGAAGACTGAATGATGGTTGCTAGTGTCCACCCACTGAGACTTGTGAAGGTTCTTGCGGTGGGCTCTGCTGCTCCCAAAAGAGGGAAGGGGGAAAGTTACCAAGTAATGGCGGGCCCAGTGGATGCAGGGGAGACCTATGACCACTGTTCCTCTGGCCTGTAGACTGCTTCAGCAGTGAGAACATGCACTGATTTGGAGTTATTAAAGGTCCAGGTCCACCTGTGTGCAGAAGGTGTGGGGCACAGTGGTAAGGTCCACTGACAAGTCCAGGCCAGGCTGTGAGCAGGCCAGGCTCCAGTGTGGTGCCAGCAGCGGTGGCAGGTAGTGAGTAGCCAGGGAAGCCAGAGTCCACTGTCATTTGCGAGCACACACCTCGCTTAATGCAGAGACCAAGCCCCAGAAGAGATCTCCTCCCTCCCTAGGCCTGCCACCACTAGCTCCACCTGCTGTGCTCTGAGGAAATTAGCCAAGCCACATGAGCATGCCAGTCATGACAGGAACAGGGCACTTACCTTCATGGACCCCTGTACCTAATTCCCCAAACAGAATTCTGTGAAGTAACAACTTCCAGTATATAACCAGCACCAAACCAGGGTCCATTCTCTGGCCAACTGCCCTTCCTCGTTCTTTCAAAAATCTCACAGACAAGGCGGGCAGGGAGGGTAGGGAGGGGGCCTCTGGGAGAAGGACCTGACTGAATTGGGAGAGCCAGACAAAGGCAGGTCCACAGCTAGACTCCAAGGCTGCCCCCGCTCACCCTGACCCCCGGGCCCTCTCCCCTTCCTCCAGGCTGCTGCCAACCCCACTTACACAACAGGTCTCTGCATAACAGGAGCCTTCATGGAGCCACAGCAGCTCCCCTATCCCTCCATGCACCCATTCTTTCCTCTGTAGTATCGGTCACAGTGGGATTTGCTTAGTTTGCTCATTTGCATGGTTTTTAATTTGTGTCCCCCTCAGGATGTAGCTCCATGGCAGGCACATGACCAGGGCATTGTCTTCCCACCACCTTCTGGGTGAGTGAGGAGTGACTGAAGGGAAGGAAAGGAAAGCCACCCAGTTTCAGGCCCTGCCCATGCCACACACCCTCCACAGATGCTAAATGACAGCAGAGGAGATCTGGCTGGGAAACCCCTGGGAGCGCTTAAGCCTGGGGCACAGCTTGGAAGGATCACTACATCATCCACTTTCCAAAAAGACCTAGAGGAGGCTGTCAGCATCCAACACCCATAAAGCAAAGGCTGTGAACGTGGTTCAGGCAGCTGCGCCTGACAGGCAAGCCCAGGGGCAGGGTAACAGCAAGGAGGCCTCTGCAAGGTGCAACCAGAAGGATGGGGCCTGGGGCAAGCAAGCCCAGGACAGATAATGGACAGCACCTCCAGGGCACCTGGAGGATGTGTGCTGGGCCATGCCAAGGCGATGGATGACCTGCAGTGCAAGGGGGCCCGACCTCACAGTCAGAGTCACTGCATGGCCTCACAGGGAAGAGAGGGTGAGCTGTGGGCCCACATCCCTCCTCCCATAGCACGTTCCTGAACATGTAAAGCTCCTGCTCCTCCCTCCACATCTGCCTGCGACCCTACACCCTTACTTTCTCTCACCAGAAAGCTAGCCCCCTCTTTGGACCGGCCCCACCTTCTGCAGCTCTCCTCTGCCCTTCCTCCCATGAAGCTCTAATCTGTCCCACTTCTGCCCATCAACCTTCAAAGATGCCTGCCTATCCTGGAAAGAAGATTCCAACCTTCTCCTGGCCCACGCAGCCCACTCACCCGGTGGGTCTTGCTGTAGGTGTAGAGGAAGGCCAGCCGGTAGAGGCTCTTATAGTGCTGGGGGAAGCGGCTCAGGCACAGGCGGAAGGAGGCGATGCACTGCTCTGTGAGGAACTGGCGCTGCTCCTCAGCGCCAGCTGGCAGCCCTAGCGGGAAAGCCACTGGCTCCCCCGGGGGGTCCCCTTTCTTCTTCCCATCCCACAAGTTGGTTGCAGACACCAGGGGCTTATTGGGGATGCAAACAGAGGCTGGGAGGTCTGCAGCAGGCTTCTGGCCACCTTGCTCTGCAACTCGGAAGCCTTCTGTGCTCTCCAGGGACTCCTCGGTTTTTCCTACAGTTGAGAAAAAGGAAAGGAAAGTCACCCCAGTTTTGGGCCCTGCCCATGCAGTGGTCCACAACCAGTGATGGAGGCGCCTCGGTGAGGCAGCCAGCACAGCTGGGTTAGTGCCCTTGTTGCATGGGTGCTAGACTCAGCAGTGGGAGGTGCAGGGCCCAGTGCTGGCTCTTGCCTCTGCTCCATGGCCACTGTAGCCTCCTGCCCTATGCAAGAGGCGGGCACACAGCAGAGGGGCCCAGAGGCTACAGAGAGCGGGGGTTACGAGCTGGGCTTTGGGTTCTCTCCTCTGAATGGTGGCACAGGCTACCCTGCCCCAGGGCTGATGCAGGTGCAGGGGTAAACAACCCACAGAGGGCGGGTGTCCTCACCACCACCACTGAATAAAACAGCCAGGAAAAGGCTCACAAAGTGCCAAAACTGCTCTACTGCTCAGTGCTTCAGCCCTGAGCCTACCCAGCATCCCTCTCTAGTGCTGCTGTGCTGAGCCAAGTACTCACAGACCACCCCCACTTGACATCTGACTCCAGTATCTGGTCACCCAGCCCTGTTCCACCGGAGACCACAGAACCAGGCAGCACAGGAGAGCCCAGGCTGGGTGGCTGGGGCTGCAAGGCTGGCTCCAGGATGATGACAGCAAGTTGGGTAACTTCAGGCCAGTCCCTGAGGTACAGGTTCCTTGGCTACAGAAAGAGGAGGCTATCTGGCCTGGAAGTGACAGACAAATGGATGGAAGAAAGGAAGGCAATGTGGGCAAGTGGCAAGTGCAAGGTGACCTTTGGCCTGCGTCTCCTTAGGTACCCAGGATGTTAGCACAGCCTACACAGCCTGCCTAGAGGAGGCCAGAGCAGCAGCCAACACCATCAATTGTGAAGGCCATCTGTACTGTGGCTTGAGTCTAAGGGCCCTCTCCCTACTGCAGGAGCAGTCTGGAGACAGGTAGGGACTGCTGGGTAGGGCTGAGTAGGCAAGGACTAATGGCCCAATTTCCCATCGTGCCACGCCCAAGCATAACCATGCAGACATCAGGTGTGTGGCAAGCTTGCCCATCATCATTTTTCTTGCTGAGGAAAGAATCTGAGCAGTCACTCCCTGTGCCACATGCCATCAGTCCAGCCCTCGCTCCCAGTTCCCTGTGACCAGCCACTCAGAACATCTCCCTCAGTGTCCCTGCCTCTCTGCTGTCACTCCTTCTCCTGGACACACTGCCCTCCTCCCTCCTCCACTTCACCCACTCACTCTCATCCCCCAGGACGACTCAGTGTCGCCTCCTCTTCAAGCTTCCCTACCCAGAGTGGTATTTGCATAGCAAAGGCACAAGAGGGTCTTCCCTCCCCTAGCACAGGGCCTGCCCGCCCCCTCCCCCCATCCCACCCCATGTTTGAATGGACTGAATGACCGAGTGTCAGGAGGGCCTATCTAATTTCCACACTACTCTCCTCTCATGTGGCTCAGGAAGCTGCTAGGTCCCACAGCTTGAGGCTGGCACCCATCTTACAGGGGATACCATTGCCTTACTCAAAAATATGCCGGATTTTTAGTGTGTTCAAAATGTGACACAACAAACAGTGTGAATGGTGACTCTGGGCCCAGCCCTGTGCTAGGCCCAGGAGAGACAGGGAAATGGATGATGTTGCAGACCTCCCAGGGATCCAAATAAGGCACTAAGTGCTGGGACACAAAGACACATGAGAACCTGTTTTTACGGAAAGCAGACAGACCGTCAAGAATTCATCCAAAGAGATCTCAGAGCACATGTCTGAAGACACATAAAGAGTGAAGAAAACAGCGATCCCAGAATGAATTACAAACCCAGTTGCTCAGGGATCTGGTTGGCCTGAGGGCCCAGGAGAGTTAGGTGAACTGCATCCCCCACAACATCCACTCCCACTACTGAATGGGCCTCATGGGTCACCAGGATCTTTTACTTCCTTAGTAAAAGGAAGTGGGTCAGAAATGCCAATAAGGCCACACGACGCTTCCTGGGCAGGATGTCCAATTCTAACCCTAGCCATGTGAAGATGGGAAGACCCTCCTGCTGACAGAAAGCAAGCAAAGCACAAACTCTGGACACTCCAGCCTAGGCCAATGCCTGCTGCTGGCTAAGAAAACTGGCTTATAATGCCCGAAGGTGCCTGTGGCAAGGCCAGCAGAGCACAGGAGCCATCTGATCCACCTCACTCCATAGAAATCCTGGTAAGCATGGGGGAGGCCTGTCCTAGTTCAGTGGCTGCATCCAGTTGGACTTCCTGGAAAGGCTGAAGGGGACCTGACCCTAACGTACATGGGGTGCAGACCTGCCTCTAGCCCAGCTACTGGGCTGATGTGTACCAATAGTCCACTGAACTCAGGGGACCTCATTATAGAGAGTCTGAACCAAGGTGGCTACACGTCTTAGAGATACCAACAGCTGAGAGGCCCAAGCCAAAATTTGCTCCAACAGAAAGACCTCAAGTCTCCCTCTACTGACGTCCAAGATCCTTTTACCCAAACTCCACTGGCCTGAGACAAGAGCCCAGTGAAGGTGTTCCCCCACAAAGAGCAGGCCAGGTGGGAAGCTGGGCTCCTCTGGCTGGCTGGCCAACTGCCTCCAGTGTGGCCTCATCCTCACCAACCACTCCTCACCTTGCCCCACGTGTGGTGCACAGGCACAGTCACTAGCCTCCACTTGACCAGGAAGGGGGCAGAGATGACCACAGTAAGGCAGGCCCTAGTGTCCACTGCATGGACCACACAGCTTGTTGACAGCTCTGCTTTGGGTTTTACTCTATTGCCCTCAGAACAATATAACAGAGCTGCTTATAAAGTTTAAGTGGAGAAACTATGGGCAATTTATTTCTCTACTAAAAAGATAAGACTTTACTGTTGCTACCTTCACATGTTAGACACGTCTTTGAAGATCTGACCCCTGCAAAGGTGAGCTTACAACAGTCACCTCTGGAAAGCTTCTTTCCTCAAAGTACCTCAGTACAGACCATTAGAAAAAGACAGCCTGTGAAGAAGGCCAGTCCTTGGGAAACATGACAGCTTGCATCTGCTAGACACAGTGGAAGGGAGCATGTCTCAGTGCCAGGCAGGGGGCGGCTGTCAGACCTGTTCCTGCTTCCCCTTGGCAGCCAGTGCCTGGTGCAGACCCGGATCTGTTATGTTCTGCTGCTCAACAAAGGACACAAAATGTGTGAGCGAGGGCGCACGCCCTACAGCATTGACCAAGGAGGAAGCAGTGGACTGGTGGCACGACTGTCCACGAAGGTGTGCCTAGAGGGCAAGTGGGGGTGCACTCTTGGGGCATATACTTAAGACCGGCCTGGGCACCGCAGCCCTGGCTTTCTGCAGGGAGGCTGTAAGGCTGCTTGAGCCCTGGAGACTGTGGCCAGGGGAGTGCATATCAGAGCCCACTGCCGATCAAGCCAGGCCTAGAGGAGCACTCAGCTCCTGGCACTGTCAGTGGCATGTGGGCTCAGAATGCACTCCCTGCTATACCTCTCCTGACAAGAAGTTCATCCATTTCACCACTGCTATTACCAGGAAGAGCCAGGCTCAGAGGGAGGAACATGTCCATGGAAGCAAGATGCTTCATTTCAAGCCTATCACCTACTGTGGTAACTTTTGGTTTTACCCGAACTTTCTTAACTAATGGCCAGCCCCACGTGTCTGCTTAACCCATTGGATTTGAATGGAAGGAGGAAAGAGGCAGGGTGTTCCTCATGAGTCTAGAAAGGCCTGCACAGACTGGGCCAGACCAAAGCCAACCTGCTCTTGGCTCACTAAGCCTTGATGCCCATGTCCCCCACCCATCACAACACAACAGCACCATGTTCACTGCTTGATAGGCCACAGGGCACAGATAATAGGTCTCACTTGCCCAATAGTAAAAATAACCTTATTTTAAAGACTGGAAGTGCTATATTAGAGTGTTGAGAGTATAAGTTACTTTTTTCCTTCCCATTCCAAACTTTCTACAAGGTGTTTATGTCAGTTACAGAATGTCAACATTGGCTGGTGATAGCATAATGACAGCCTGGTGAAAAAGTAGGGTGGAGCCTCATCTCTTGATGGGGACCAGGTGCAGGTAAATCCACCTGGCAAGTCTCCTGTTCTGTGCTCTCTTACCTGATTCTAACGGGGACATCCTCTCCAACCTACATAGGATGTGGCCTCACCTGTTTCTAATGCCAGCCAGGGGAGGCTAACAGGGAAAGAGAGCTGGGAGAGGCCTTCCCTAGTACCAATAGCTCTGGCCCCACTGCCACACCTATAGGTGAGATTCCCAATTCTTCCATCCAGGGCCTACGAGGCAACTCCTTGGGGCTAGGTCCAGGCCCCTGGAGTAGGCGGGTTATCACCAAACCCCCTGATTCATCCAGCCCACTTAGAGAGGCAGCATGGGTTAGTGGTTAAGGTGCAGACTGACCTTGAGCAAATTCCTGACCCTCTCAGAATCTCAGGTTCTTCACCTGTAAACTGGGACTAATCCTAGTGCTTTTTCCTAGGGTGCTTGGGAGGACCAAATGAGTTAAAGCAGTGCCTGGCACAGGACAACTGCATATGGGTCTGGGTTGTTGTTGTTATTGTTTGGCAAGCCCCTGTATGCCCTGGCCAGAGTGGGAAAGTTTTCAGTGTCTATAGATGACCAGCCACAGCCTTAGGGTGGTGCGAGGAATGCCCCAACTGCTTGGAGTTACCCAACAAGCCCAGATGTGGGGCTCTGCCCACTGATTTCCACAAAGGGGGTTTGGGGACCCCCAAAAAACTGGGTATACCCTGGACTTAGATCAGGGCCCTCTGCCAAAAAAGAAAGATTTTTTTCTTAAAGGACTGATGTGATTCAGACTAAAATAAAACACATTTGCGACATCTAGGATCCAAAAGCTTTTTAATACCCATTTACTGAGGAAAAAATAGAGCACACTGATGTGGAAGACATGGCTTTCCCAGGCTGGGCTGTGGAGGTCATTAACAACAATGACAAGCATCACCGAGCACATAGTGTACCAGGCTCTGCCTGAGCCCCTTAAGGAGCTGCCTCGTTTAATCCTCACAACCCCACAGGTGGGCACTGGGATCACTCCCATCCTAAAGGGGGACCGCAAAGACCCAGAGAGGTGAGTAACTTGCCCAGCGGAGGTCCGAGGACAGCAGGCGAAGGTGCAAGGATGGAAGCTAGGCTAGGCCTGGGCCATTCTGGAGCCCCCGGTCTTTGGCTCTGCCCAGACTGCCACAGGACATCAAAGCAATTCTAATCCACCGAATTAGATCTTCATACCTCTTTCCTCTGTGGTCCCCTGAAGTTCTTTACTGTTTGGTCCTGCTTGGGGACTGAGAACAGGCAGCCTCTTCTCTGTGTAGGGCTTTCGGGAGCTTTCCAGTGAGCTGGTAGGCTCATTAAAGAAATCCTGCGTCGAGCTGGAGTCTGAGAGCGCCACGGCTGTGCTGTCCTGGCTGCGGTCTGAGGGCAGAAGAGGAAGAGAGGCAGTAGCATGAACCCACACCACCTCCAACATGCAGGAGCCTCTCCAGGGCGAGTCTCCCTGCTGGTGGCCTGGGGACTGCCCTGCAGAGAAAATGGCCTGAACACAGCCACTCTGACACTGCCAAGCCTGACCCATCCCGGAGACTACCAAGCCACTCACCAAAGGCACCAATCTCCATGGTCATCCTTCCTGGGGTTCACCCAAATGGTGGTATTCTGGTAAATATTTAACATTTGATTCTCAGGGGAAAAAAGCCCATTGTAGCAGTTATTGATTTCTGTGGTGTAAATATTTCCACCATGGCTGATTTCAAGCTACCAATGTGTTGTTGCAAAACACAGAGTTGGGAAGAGATGCACAGTCACCACCATTATATAGCATTTCTACCATACAGATACAATAGACAGAAATAACTAAAGTGGGAAAGAACTCACCCAAAATGTTTAACCTGTTGTTAGTGGCCAGGTGTAGTCTAGAACAGGAGTCTAGATCCCTGGGAGTCACATACACAAACAGTGTTTGTACTCTTTTCATACTCACTCATTGGCTGCTCTCCTCAGATGCTCATGAGAAAGATTAGGGGCAGTGCAGAAAGGGAGAATGAGGAAACCTTCCTGGGAGGGCAGGCCTGGAGGGGAGTAGTGGCTATTCCTGTGGGCAAGGCATGAAGCCTGCCTGTAAGGAACAAAGGCCTTCACCCACAGGGAAGGGGCAGCCAGCCTTGCTACCTCCAGAGAACAAGACCCACTGCAGCTGGGGAAGGGAAAAAAAAACTTTTACCCTAAGGGAGGAGCAGGAATCATCCAGGACCCAAACATTAGAGGTCTGCTAACACTGGGGGAGGGGTAGGATCACTGAGAAACCCCACCCCAGGGACCTAGAGCCTGCCTAAGTCTGTGGCTGGACCAAGACAACAGAGAACCACTCCTGCCTCCTAGCCCAGGCTAGCGAGCAAAGCAGTCCTGGAGGTGCACCAAAGGCTAAAGCTGAAGGTGGAAATGGAAATACTGAGAAAATCCTTGTTGCAAATAAGCCCCCACTCTAAGCACAAGGTATTGTGAGAAGAATTGGTGAAATGAAGATAACCATAGCAACAACAAAACACAACCCAGCTCAACTTCTGCCTAGCCTAACTCAACTTCCCCTACTACCAGTCCAGAAACAAAAGAGGGAAGCCCATTCCAGGCATATATTATTTATTTCGGTCTCTACTGTACTACACATGATATCTGATATTCAATATAAAAATTATTAAGACACACACACACAAAGAAGTGGGGTGGGAGAAGTACATTGTCAAAAGACAAAACGATCAACAAAACCAGATTCAGAGAAGATCCAGATGTTAGAACTCCCTGATAGGGCATCTTAAATAATTAAGATCAATATGATTCATAAATCATTAGTATGTTAAAGGCTGTAGTGGAAAAGATGAACAACATGCATAAAAAGATTGGGAATTTCAGGAGTCACGTGGAAATTATAAGCAAGAGTCAAATGAAGATGCTAGAAACAAAAAACATAGTAACAGAAATGAAGAATGCCTTTGCCAGGCTTCTCGGCAGACTTGACACAGCTGAGGGCAAAAAAATATCAAAACTTGAAAACAGTTCAACAGAAATACAGTTAGCTCTCAGTATCTGCAGGTTCTGCATCTGCAGATTCAACCAACCATGGACTGAAAATGTTCAGGAGAAAAAAGTAATAATACTAATACAACAATAAAAAATAACACAAAAAAAATAATACAATATAACAATTATTTATATAGCATTTACATTGTATTAGGTATTATACAAGTAATCTAGAGATGATTTAAAATACACAGGAAGATATGCAAATACTCCACCATTTTATATAAGGGACTTGAGCATCATGGATTTTCGTATATGTGGGGGGTCCTGGAACCAATCCCCTGGGGATACCTAGGGATGACTGTAATCCAAACCGAGTAAAAGAGAGTGGGGGATGCCAGGGATAGGGGTGGAGATAAGAACAGAGCATTCAGTCCAAGAGTATCCAAGTGGTCTAACATACTGATTGAAGTCACAGAAGGAGATGAGGAAGAAACAGCAGAGATGAAATTTTTTTTTTTTAATTTTATTTTGTCGATATACATTGTGGCTAATTATTGTTGCCCATCACCAAAACCTCCCTCCCTCCCCCCCCCATGTCCCCTCTGTTTGCTTGTCATATCAACTTCAAGTAATTATGGTTGTTATATCTTCTCCCCCCCCCCGCCGGTTTTTGTGTGTGTGTGTGAATTTATATATTAATTTTTAGCTCCCACCAATAAGTGAGAACATGTGGTATTTCTTTCTGTGCCTGACTTGTTTCACTTAATATAATTCTCTCGAGGTCCATCCATGTTGTTGCAAATGGCAGTATTTCATTCGTTTTTATAGCTGAGTAGTATTCCATTGTGTAGATGTACCACATTTTCCGGATCCACTCATCTGATGATGGACATTTGGGCTGGTTCCAACTCTTGGCTATTGTAAAGAGTGCTGCGATGAACATTGGGGAACAGGTCTACCTTCGACTTGACGATTTCCATTCCTCTGGGTATATTCCCAACAGTGGGATAGCTGGGTCGTATGGTAGATCTATCTGCAATTGTTTGAGGAACCTCCATACCATTTTCCATAGAGGCTGCACCATTTTGCAGTCCCACCAACAATGTATGAGAGTTCCTTTTTCTCCGCAACCTCGCCAGCATTTATCGTTCAGAGTCTTGGATTTTAGCCATCCTAACTGGGGTTAGATGGTATCTCAATGTGGTTTTGATTTGCATTTCCCGGATGGTGAGTGATGTTGAGCATTTTTTCATATGTCTGTTGGCCATTTGTATATCTTCCTTAGAGAAATGCCTACTTAGCTCTTTTGCCCATTTTTTAATTGGGTTGCTTGTTTTCTTCTTGTAAAGTTGTTTGAGTTCCTTATATATTCTGGATATTAATCCTTTGTCAGATGTATATTTTGCAAATATTTTCTCCCACTCTGTTGGTTGTCTTTTAATGCTGTTGTTTCTTTTGCTATGCAGAAGCTTTTTAGTTTGATATAATCCCATTTGTTTATTTTTCCTTTGGTTGCCCGTGCTTTTGGGGTTGTATTCATGAAGTCTGAGTCCAGTCCTATTTCCTGAAGTGTTTCTCCTATGTTTTCTTTAAGAAGTTTTATTGTTTCAGGGTGTATATTTAAATCCTTAATCCATTTTGAGTTGATTTTAGTATATGGTGAGAGGTATGGGTCTAGTTTCATTCTCCTGCATATGGATATCCAGTTATCCCAGCACCATTTGCTGAAGAGGCAGTCCCTTCCCCAGTGAATAGGCTTGCTGCCTTTGTCAAAGATCAGAAGGCAGTAAGTGTGTGGGTTGATTTCTGGATTCTCTATTCTATTCCACTGATCAGTGTGTCTGTTTTTATGCCAGTACCATACTGTTTTGGTTATTATAGCTTTGTAGTATAGCTTAGAGTCAGGTAGTGTTATGCCTCCAGCTTTATTTTTTTTGCTCAGCATTGCTTTGGCTATGCATGGTCTTTTATTATTCCATATAAATGTCTGGATAGTTCTTTCCATTTCTGAGAAAAATGTCATTGGAATTTTGATGGGGATTGCATTGAATTTGTATATCACTTTGGGTAGTATGGACATTTTCACTATGTTGATTCTTCCAATCCAAGAGCATGGGATATCTTTCCATCTTCTTGTATTCTCTCTAATTTCTCTTAGCAGTGGTTTGTAGTTCTCATTATAGAGATTTTTCACCTCCTTGGTTAATTCAATTCCTAAGTATTTTATTTTTCTGGTGGCTATTGTAAATGGGCAAGCTTTCTTGATTTCTCTTTCTGCATGTTCACTATTGGAGAAAACAAATGCTACTGATTTTTGTGTGTTGATTTTGTATCCTGCTACTGTGCTGAAATTATTTACCAATTCCAAGAGTTTTTTTGTAGAGGTTTTAGGCTGTTCGATATATAGGATCATGTCATCTGCAAACAGGGACAGTTTGACTTCATCTTTTCCAATCTGGATGCCCTTTATTTCCTTCTCTTCTCTGATTGCTCTGGCTAGTACTTCCAACACTATGTAGAATAGGAGTGGTGAGAGTGGGCATCCTTGTCTAGTTCCTGTTCTTTAAGGAAAAGCTTTCAGCTTTTCCCCATTCAGGATGATATTGGCAGTGCGTTTGTCACATATGGCTTTAATTATGTTGAGATACTTTCCCTCTATACCTAACTTATAGAGGGTCTTTGTCATGAATGAGTGTTGAATTTTATCAAATGCTTTTTCAGCATCTATAGAGATGATCATATGGTCCTTGTGTTTGACTTTATTAATATGGTGTATCACATTTATTGATTTGCGTATGTTGAACCAACCTTGCATCCCTGGGATGAATCCCACTTGATCGTGGTGAATAATTTGACGTATGTGTTGCTGTATTCTGTTTGCTAGTATTTTAGTGAGGATTTTTGCATCTATATTCATCAAGGATATCGGCCTGTAGTTTTCTTTTTTGGTTATATCTTTACCTGGTTTTGGAATCAGGATGATGTTTGCTTCATAGAATGAGCTTGGGAGATTTGCGTCTGTTTCAATCTTTTGGAATAGTTTGTAAAGAATCGGTGTCAATTCCTCTTTTTTTTTTTTTTTTTTTTTTTAAAGATGACCAGTAAGGGGATCTTAACCCTTGACTTGGTGTTGTCAGCACCACACTCAGCCTGTGAGCGAACCGGCTATCCGTATATGGGACCCGAACCCAGGGCCTTGGTGTTATCAGCACCGCACTCTACCGAGTGAGCCACGGGCCGGCCCAGTCAATTCCTCTTTGAATGTTTGGTAAAATTCTGCTGTGAATCCATCTGGTCCTGGGCTTTTCTTTGTTGGGAGCCTTCTGATAACAGTTTCAATCTCCTTTATTGTAATTGGTCTGTTCAAATTTTCTACGTCTTCATGGTTCAGTTTTGGGAGCTTGTGTGTGTCCAGAAATTTATCCATTTCCTCCAAATTTGCAAATTTGTTGGCGTATAGTTGTTTATAGTAGTCTCGAATGATTCCTTGTATTTCAGATGAATCAGTTGTAATATCGCCTTTTTCATTTCTAATTTTTGTTATTTGAGTCTTCTCTCTTCTTTTTTTTGTTAGCCATGCTAATGGTTTGTCAATTTTATTTATCTTTTCAAAAAACCAACTTTTTGATTCATTGATCTTTTGTTTTGTTATTTGGGTTTCAATTTCATTCAGTTCTGCTCTGATATTAATGATTTCTTTCTGTCTGCTAACTTTAGGTTTGGATTGTTCTTGTTTTTCTAGTTCTTTAAGGTGAAGGGTTAGGTTGTTCACTTGCCATCTTTCCATTCTTCTGAGGTGAGCATTCAATGCAATAAATTTCCCCCTTAGTACTGCTTTTGCAGTATCCCACAGGTTTTGGTATGATGTATCATTATTTTCATTAGTTTCAATAAAGTTTTTGATTTCCTGCTTGATTTCTTCTTGGACCCATATGTCATTAAGTAGAATGCTGTTTAATTTCCATGTGTTTGTATAGTTTCCAGAATTTTGTTTGTTATTGATTTCTAATTTAATTCATTGTGGTCTGAGAAAATACATGGGATTATTCCAATTTTTCTGAATTTGTTGCGACTTGATTTGTGACCTAATATGTGATCTATCCTGGAGAATGATCCATGTGCTGATGAGAAGAATGAATATTCTGAGGTTGTTGGATGGAATGTCCTGTAGATATCTGCCAAGTCCAATTGGTCTAGTATGTTGTTTAGATCTTGTGTTTCTCTACTGATTCTTTGCCTAGATGATCTGTCTAATATTGACAGTGGGGTGTTCAGGTCTCCTACTATTATGGTATTAGTGTCTATTTCCTTCTTTAGGTCTAATAGAGTTTGTTTTATAAATCTGGCTGCTCCAACATTGGGTGCGTACATATTTATGATTGTTATGTCTTCTTGATGCATCAGTACTTTTATTATTACGTAGTGTCCCTCATTGTCTCTTTTTATGGTTTTTAGTTTAAAGTCTATTTTGTCAGATATAAGAATAGCTACTCCAGCTCGTTTTTCTTTTCTGTTTGCATGGTAAATCTTTTTCCATCCTTTCACTCTTAGTCTATGTGAATCTTTATGGGTGAGGTGGGTCTCTTGAAGGCAGCATATAGTTGGGTCCTCCTTTTTGATCCAGTCAGCCAGTCTGTGTCTTTTGATTGGGGAATTTAAGCCTTTTCCATTAAGAGTTGTTATTGAAAGGTGTTGATTTATTCCTAGCATTTTATTGGTTGTTTGGTTGTCTTAGGTGTCTTTTGTTCTTTGCTTTCTGATTTACTGTTTGGTTTCTGTGTTTGTTGGTTCCTTAGGTAGTAGATAGCGTTTTTGTTTGTTTTCTCTTCATGAATGCCATTTTTATTATACTAGTGGGTTTTGATTTTTCTTGGGTTTTTATGGCAGTGGTAGCTATTTTTCAGGAACCAAACCCAGTACTCCCTTGAGGATTTCTTGTAAGGGTGGTTGTCTGTTAGTGAACTCCCGCAGTTTTTGTTTGTCTGAGAAATATACTATTTGCCCTTCATTTCGGAAGGATAGCCTTGCAGGGTAGAGTATTATTGGCTGGCAATCTTTGTCTTTTAGTATTTTGAATATATCATCCCATTCCTTTCTAGCTTTTAGGGTTTGTGATGAAAAGTCTGATGTTAGCCTGATTGGGGCTCCCTTATAGGTGATTTGACGCTTCTCTCCTGCAGCTTTTAAGATTCTCTCTTTGTCTCTGAGTTTTGCCAATTTGACTATAACATGTCTTGGAGAAGGCCTTTTTGGGCTGAATACGTTTGGAGATCATTGAGCTTCCTGGATCTGAAGATCTGTGATTTTTCCTATACCTGGGAAGTTTTCTGCCACTATTTTGTTGAATATGTTTTCAATGCAATCTCCATTTTCCTCCCCATCTGGAATACCCATGACTCGGATATTTGAGTGCTTAAGGTGGTCTGATATCTCTCTCAGATTTTCTTCAATGTCTTTGATTCTTTTTTCTTTCTTTTTGTCTGCTTGTGTTATTTCAAACAGCCCATCTTCAAGTTCAGAGGTTCTCTCTTCAACTTCTACAAGCCTGCTGGTTAAACTCTCCGTTGTGTTTTTTATTTCGCTGAA
This sequence comes from Cynocephalus volans, assembly GCF_027409185.1. Classification (NCBI taxonomy): domain Eukaryota; kingdom Metazoa; phylum Chordata; class Mammalia; order Dermoptera; family Cynocephalidae; genus Cynocephalus; species Cynocephalus volans. The sequence goes on from NC_084461.1 coordinate 207,945,566, forward strand.
TAACTTCTTCAGTTCAGCAAGTTCTGCTAGGTTTTTTTTCAGGACATTGATTTCCTTGTACATTTCCTCTTTCAGGTCCTGTATACTTTTCCTCATTTCATCATGATGTCTAGCTGAGTTTTCTTGTATCTCATTCAGTTTCCTTAGAATTATCACTCGAAATTCCTTGTCTGTCATTTCAAGGGCTTCTTGTTCTATAGGATCTAGAGTTTGAGATTTATTAACTTTTGGTGGTGTACTTTCTTGATTTTTTGTATTTCTGGTATCTTTTTTTTGATGTTTATTCATTGTGGCAGGGGGTTTCACAGTCCACTGGTTTGAGACTATTGACTAACTAAGATGTTGCTGTGGTTGCCAATTTGGTATGGCTATCTCCGTGACTGCTCAGTTGGCCTCTAGTGCCTTGTGTGTGTGGTTGCCTCGGGTCTTGGGCCTCTCCGGCGAGCCACCTTTCTGGTCAGCTTGGACTCTGCTGGGCTGATGGATCACGGGCCGGTACCGCAGGGTGTGTGGTCTCTGCTGAGCTTCCACTTCCTGTGCAGGACTTCTCCCTGTTCCATGCGCTCTGGCCCAGGCTGTTGGATCGTGAAGTGGCGTGTGTGGTTTCTGTCGAGTCTCCGCCTCCCTAGCCAGACGTCTCCCCGCTCTGTGCGCACTGGGCTGGGCTGGGACGTGTCTTCTGCAACCCTCGTCTATCAGCTGGGCCTTCAAGACCCTGCTTGGCACCGCCTCGCCCAGGAAGTCTACCAGGTTTCTGCTAGGCGCAGACGACCGGTCGGTCTGGGTGCCTTTGTAGCACTGTGTAGATCTTTCTCGGGACTTATCACCTTCCTCCTGGTATCACGGTTATTTGTGTACTTGTCTTATCTCCCACACCAGAGCGTGAGCTCCTTGGGGGAGGAGCCCACAGCACACGGTTCACCTTTGAATCCCCCCAGGGTGGACCAAGTCCGGTGCCCGCCCGCAGTCAGCTCTCCGGCAGGTTCAAGCGAACTTGGAAACTCTGCAACCACACTATTCCTAACCAGAAATTGGTTAGGCGTTTTTCCGAACTGGTGGCCGCAGAGATGGTATCTGCCTCCCAGTAACAGGAAGTTTACCGGTGGCCGGAGCCCAGGGTGCGGTGGAGTGACAGTCGGCCCAGCCCGTACTTCCTTGCCCTCCCGACGCTGGCCGGGGATGCCACACGCCACCAGCTCCGCCAGAGAACCGCGGAGGGAGTGGGAGGGGAGGCCGGCCCGCAGGCCCCAGGAAGCCCCGTGCCGGGGCAAGCAAGTGGGAAGGCTCAGTGAGGAGCCGAGCCGGGCAAGGAGGACAGATTTGGTCGAGCCGGGCCGGAGCTGCCACCCCCTGAGAAAATGGAGGCAGCCTTGGGGGCAGTGAGTGACCCGGTGGGGCAGGAGGAAGCCGGTCGGGAGTCTGCCCCCCAAGCAGGGCCGGGCTGGGTTGTCACTCACAGGGCTGTGCCGGGTTGGGAGGCTCCCTCTCTGCCTCTGCTTTGTCGCCGTCCCCTATCTCGGCCGCTGCCGCCTCGGGCTGCTCAGTCGGTCCCGCGGCGCGGCTCGGGCGCTCCCAGGAATCTTCTTTTATGCCGATCTGAAACCTCGAATCCTGAATAGGGCATCTGGCCGCCCTCAGCGCAGCCCCAGCCTCTGGGATCCTGGCTGCATCAACAGCAGCCCTGGCGCCGTGTTCCCTGCTTAGAGACTCGCTTTTGCAGCTAAGAAACAGTTCTTTTCCTGCTCCACGCTTCAAAGCTGTTGCCTGTAAATGAGGCAGCCTCTCCTGCCAAGGGCAAAGTGGCGGTCAGCCCCCACGACCGGCCACCAGCAGTGGTCCTCCCTTAAGAGACGGCAAGAGGAAGGTCCACAAGTTTTCTGGCTGCCTAAGGCCCAGTGGCCGCCTTTTCCACCTCAGCTACTCCGCGCCAACCGCCGCAGCCACCACCATCTTAGGATCCTCAGAGATGAAATATTTTAAGATATAATGACTGAAAAATTTCCAAAAATAATATGACATCAAATCACCAAGAATCTTAGAGAACAACAAGCAGGGAACAGAGCTCTACACACACATTTTTTAAACATTACATCTAAGTATGTCATAGTCAGCTGAAAATCTTGAAGGCAGTCAGAGAAAGACATCATGCATAGAGGAACAAAGCTAATCATTACATACAGATTTCTCATCAGAAACTACATTGTACACAATTATTGAAAATCAACATTGTACCCCCACATGTACGTGTAATAAATTATCTTAAAAAAAAAAAGAGAGAAACTATGCAAGTGAGACAATATCTCTAAAATACTGAAAGAAAAAAGTCAACTTGGAATCCTATACTCAGTGAAAATCTTTCTCAAAATATGCAGGAGAAATAAAGGCTTTTTTCAGACACACAAAAATGGAGAGGATTGGAGTTACAAAAAATGTTAAAGTCAGTCCTACAGGTAAAATGTGTATGAAACCAGACAGAAATTTGGATCTACATAAAGAAATGAAGTTCTCCAGAAATGGCTAAAGTAATGGTAAATATAAAAGACATTCTTTTTCTTATTTTTAATTTTTCTAAAATAATTACTTTTCTGATTTCCATTTCTTTTAAAAAAAATTTATTAATATTTTTTTACATTCTAAGATGTTGCAGAGCACTTGTGGGGGAAGAAGAGAGAAGGAGGAATGAAATAGGGTGGGAGGAGTAGGAAGGAGGGGAGGCTTGGTCGAGGCCCATGGCACCCCTGTCATTCCAGCAGGGGATATCATGGGGTTCCGGCGGCAGCTTGGTGGTCATCACTGGGCTGGTTGCAGATGCCGGGGGTGTGTGGCTAAGGCCCTTGGTGCCCCATTGCCCCAACTCAGGAGCCCGGGGTGCTTCCTGCAGCAGCCTGGTGGTTGTTGCTGGGCTGGGTATCATTGTTGGGGGTTCATGGCTGAAGCCCACAGCCCTCCCCCCTCCCTGGCTTGGGAGCCCAGGGGGCTTCTTGTACCTCTAGGTTTTATAGGTGTTCTTTGGTGGTGTTAATCCCTTACTAGTTAATATCAAACTTTGTCTCTGATCTGTGAGCATTTTTTCTTTCAATTCTGTGTTGGATTATTCGCTGTTCCCACCATTAAACTCTGCACTAGAACTAATTTGTTGTCCTTTGGTTACTTCTTAAATGGAGGAACTTCCTGTAGGAATGAACACTTGAGCCATGTGATTGAGCTAAATTGCTGCTTTGCTGCTGATTCCCTGGAGAAGGCTTTTTGTGCAGCTCGGGTTTTAATTGTTGATGTAGTAATCACTTCTGGGTCTTGTGAGGACCGGTACACCTGGGTTGTGTGGAAATTCTGGTCTGGGACTGAGTCTTTTCAGCAGACTGTACCCTCTATAGTTCTATATTTCTGATCAGTCTCCACTGAGTGGTCCTGCACTGACTGGGGGGCAAATCAGCTGTCCATGCTGTGCCCCAGTGTTCCCCTGGTGGGCCCATCTCCCCCAGTGCCTGCACTCCAAACACTTCCCATGGGGTGGGCCATGAGCCAGTCCCTTGTGATGACTCATGGGACTCTGAGAGGCTCCGTTTTTTCAGTTGTCTGTGGCTCCTCACTCCTATGTGGGTCCCTGGGAACCCTGTTAGTGGTCTTGCTGGCCTGAGGGCCACCAAGGCCGTCTTCTCCCCTGCCACCTCCAAGCAACTTCATCTGAAGGGCACAGCTGCAGCTTTTGCCAGCTCTTGCTCCATGCACTCAGCAGTTCAAGCCTTGAAGTAGCCAGGGCTCGAAATGGTGGGAGTGATCCTTTCTTTCTCTCATGTTGGCTTCTCCTGCCTTCATGAACTCCGTAGGTCTCTCCTCCTCTTCCCCTGAGCTCTAGTGGCCCCAACTTGGCTGTCGTTGCTTTTCAATAGTTGTAAATTGGTCGATTTGTGGGAGAGAGTGATGCTGCGGACTGTCTATTCTGCAATCTTGACCAGAAGCCAATGATTACTTTCTAAAGCAAAAATAGTAGCAATGCATTGTGGGCTTAAAGCATACATAAAAATAAAATGAATGAAAACAAGAGTACAGAAGATGGGAAGCTCTTATACTGCCTGTGAAGTAGCACAATACTATTTGAATGTATACTTCCATATTGGAGCCAATGTCTGAGCAGCACCATGTTGATGGGGAGTGCTAAGGTTTGAATGTTTGTTCCTCCAAAACTCATGTTGAAATTTAATTGCCATTGTTGACAGTATTAAGACATTGGGCCTTTAAGAGGTGATTAAGCCCTAAGGGCTCTGCCCTCAAGAACGGATTAATGCCATTATCACAGGAGTGGGCTCCTGATAAAAGGATGATTTTGGCCCCCATTAAAATAATGAGCCAATAGTAGAGATAAAATAGAACCATTAAAAAATAAAACTTTGTTTTGTCTTGAACTTTGTGTATCTGAAATTGAAGTTCAATGAACTAGGAATCAAGAGAGCTAAGTTCAAGTTCCTCTTATGCACTCACTAGTTGTATGACCTCGAGAAAGTAAGTCTTTTCCCCACCTATTACAGGCACATATCATCCACAATGGCTTCTGGGACAAACACAGACACAATCCCCCAGGGCCCTCCAATCCTTTGCTCAGCTACCTTAAAAACCTGGTGTTAGCTATGTATTAACACCTATTAGGCAATCACCTGGGACCCACTGGGAAGGTAGGCAGAGCTGCCTGGTGAGCAAACTTACAATAAAATAGAAAGTTGTTTCAACAAAGTTAGAAGCCTGTACCTTAGAAGGATCTAGGGTATCAGAGTAAATTCTGCTCTGTCACTTACCAGCTCTGAGAGCCTATGCAAATACCATCATTATTAACACTTCAGTTTCCTCACATAAAATTGTGATAATACAAGTGCCCACTTCACAGAATTGTTATGAAGATTAAATAGGTTAATACACATAAAGTGCTTGAATCAGTGCCTGACAAACAGGAAATGTTCACAAAATGTCAACTCAGTTATCAATATTATTACTTCAGAGAACCTGGACAAGTTTTATTGCTAATGTCTCAAGTTTGTCATTAAGGATTTAGTTCTGAATGGGAAGAGAGTTTTTGCTGATGCTATATTGGAGCCAATGCCTGAGCAGCACCATGTTGATGGGGGGTGCTATGGTTTGAATGTTTGTCCCTTCCAAAACTTATGTTGAAATTTAATTGCCATTGCGACAGTATTGAGATGTGGGCCTTTAAGAGGTGATTAGGCCCTAAGGGCTCCACCCACACGAATGGATTAATGCCATTATCACAGGAGTGGGCTCTTGAAAAAAGGATGATTTTGGTCCCCATTTTCTCTCTGTCTTGTGTGCTCACTTGCCCTTCTGCCATATTATGACCTGGCAAGAAGGTCCTTGCAAGATGCCAGCATCATGCTATTGGACTTCCCAGCCTCCAGAACTGAGCCAAATAAACTTCTACTGTTTATAAATTACCCAGCCTCAGGTATTCTGTTATAGCAGCAGAAACAGACTAAGACAGGTGGTAATCACTTTTTAATGTCCTAACACAACAGGACAGTCAAAATGGACTGGCCTACACAGAGGAACACTAAGAATTAGGCCTGTGCTCCAAAGGGTGCCCCATTGCTCTGGCCTCTTCAGCCAGGTCTCATCATATACCAGGGTTGGGGACAGCAACCTTGTAGGCAGCCCAGTACAGCCTACCACAGCCCTTCCTTCACAGCTGCCTTTGCAATGTCTACTGCCCAGTAACTGATACATCATCAGTATCAGCCGGGCTGACGGAGCAGTAAGAAACAGTGAATTGGGACAGGGGTGAGACCCCTGAGCAAAGGGGCAGGAACCTGACTGGACCCTCTGCTGCACACTTCACAAAGTGCTCTTCCTTGGCTTGCAAGGCCAGATCTCAAGACTCTATGAGTACTGCAGCCCTACGGCCCTCACAGAAGTCCCAAACCTGAGTGCCATATGTGAGGGGATTTCTTCTCCTACAGAAGAGGAAGGGCAACCCATTTGCTGCCTGTGTGGAAAGGACTAGCAATGGAGATCCTTAGCTCCAGAGGTCACAGAGGGTCATTGTGGGAGGTCAGGACTCAGGGTCCAGACCCATATTTCAATCCCAGATCTGCCACTTAGGAACTGGGTGACTATGGCCTAATGACTTCACTTCTCTCAGCCTCCACCTCATGATTTTTCATATGACTGTCACTGTCTCCCTACTCTGCCCCCGACACACATGGGATTCCCACAGGGGCATGGCCTAATGCCTGGCACACACGAGTGACAGCCTAGTGACCCCCCCACCCCTGCCCTGCAGCATTCACTCTGGCCTTGACAGAGAGAACACCAATGGCTCAGACAATGCTCGTGAGGCCTCAGTCTCCAGAAGATGGCAGGCCATGCCCCTGCAAGTTGAAGTCTCCTTGAAAGACAGGCCAGGGCTGGTTCTCCTCAACCAGCATGAGAGAGACCAGCTGAAGTCACTGCATGGCTGAGTAGCACACCCTGCAGGAGCCCCAGGAAGCAAGCCTAGTGAGGATGATTTCACCAGCTGGCACACTGCCCCACAAGCTCACCAGCTCACAAGCTGTTGGGCTCTGGGCCTAAAGGAATCACCAATTTGGTGAAATCCCAGCTGTGATCATTACAAAAACGAAGTACTGGCTTAGGCAAATGGGTATTTACTCCCTCCATGTTAATGCTCTCTTGATGCTGCAATGTGGGAACAACTGATCCACCAGAGCACGCAGCGAACGTGCCAGACCTCACAAGGAACACAGTGTGGGCAAGAAAGGAGAGCATGCTGTGCTTGGCGGTCTTCTGTTCCCAGGATGAGCAATAACTAGTTGAGTGGGGACTCTGCTGAGTCTCTTAAAATAACATCCACAGCAACACCACAGCAGAGGAGCAGGACAAGCATAGGCTGAGAGACCTAGCAGTGACAGGGGGCCGCTGACTGCACTTTCCCAGGCCCCCCCTTGAGCTTCTCAGACACATGTATGAGAACCCAGAAGAGCTAACCCTCTGAAAGCACAAAGAGCAGTTCGCCATGGGGGCACTGTGGCATTCTGGACAAGCCCTCATGTAGTGAGTTAGAAATTGTGATTCTCAGGCCGGCCCCTGGCTCACTTGGGAGAGTGTGGTGCTGATAACACCAAGGCCACAGGTTCGGATCCCATATAGGGATGGCCGGTTAGCTCACTGGGTGAACGTGGTGCTGACAACACCAAGGGTTAAGATCCCCTTACCTGTCATCTTTAAAAAAAAAAAGAAATCGTGATTCTCATTTGATTTTAGAATAAGGTTTTTAGGTAAATGCATGTATGGAGCAAAAGCCCTCGGACAGGGGGCCACAGCCCATAGATAGTGTGGCCAAAGCCCATCTAATCAACTCTTAATCACTGGTTAGGTAAGGGATTGTATACTTTAATTATTTTAGAGATGACAGGTAGTTGTCATACCGGTTCTGTTAAGAGATTTTAAGAATTGCTGAAGGGAAAGTTGTGGAAAAAATGTTTGCTAGGGGCAAGCTGTCTGTTGGGGGAAACTTCAAAGATAATAGTATTTAGATTTTATCTTAAGAGTGTAACTTTTGTTTAAGGAAAGGTCATACTTTAGATAATGAGCCAGTTTGACCAATTTAGCTCTTTACTAATTGTACTTTGGAATGTCACTTTAATTTACCGATCTTACTAGTTTCCATTGTTAAGCTATACTTAGCCATGAACAACTTTTGTAAAAAGGACATTGCCTATGTCCTTATGTCCTACTTTGATGATTGAATCCACTGATTTTTCTTGTGAAACTACCTTGTCTTGTCAATAAAAAGAAAGGCTGATTTGGGATCGGGGCTGCTTCCCTGATGGGTAGCAGTCCCTCCAGGCCTCATTGATTGTATTTTGAGCGAATTCTTTCTCTTTTCTCCGTCTCAGTTACACAGAGGAAAGTGTCACACCCTCATCCCACCGGTGATCACCATACCTCAGCAGCCCTGAAGAAGGCACTGCTAATGAGGCCAGTGCCAACACTAGCGTAAGAGGAAAGCCCCAGGAGTCACCACAGTCCTGTGGTGCCACCTGCACTGGACTGTTCGGGCAGAGCTGGAGAGGAAGGGGATATGCACACTGAGGTGCCCTGGCTGGCTTGTGAAGCAAGAAGGTGGGGAGGTACTTACCAAGGTTCCTGCTCACCACTGAGGCAGTGGCACCACAGGAGGGATCCCTCCAGGACTTGTGTGCTTGGGAAATAGAGGACAAGTGCATCTCTTCAAATGAGAGCCACCAACAGGGACTCAAGGCCCAGGGCCCAGGTTCTCTCTGCTCCTTTCAAGTCTTGTGTGTCTGAAAGGGTTGGCACAAGCCTATTTCAAATCCTGATTTTAAATACTAAGAAGCAACCCAAGGTCTCATACCAAATAGCCAGTTAGATCGAAAGAAAACTAAGTTTCATTTCTTTTGCAGGATAAAAGAGATGAGTGAAAAAGCTTTTAAAGAATGGATCTATCTACCTGGGCACACGGTACTTCCTGCTGTCCCTCCTCTCCTGGGGAATCAAACCGTCTCTGGTACAGCTGACTAAGGACCTCAGGGAGGCCACAGACAGACAGACAGTGAGGGAAGTTTGCTGGGAACATCGCAGAACATGTTAAAAGGACCCTCTCTCTGCTACCAGCTGGGCTACTGTGAATGGGACAGCTCAGGGGCTGGGTGAGATGGGACAGGGAGGACAATAGGGTAGGGTCACAGTGCCAGGAAGAAGCTCCTAGAGAACATGAGGTCAGCCTTAGAGCCCAAGAGCTGGATGAACTGGCTGGGAGAGCTGTCTGGACTGAGGTGTGCAGCCCAGGGCAGACCCCCTTCCTGAAGTTGGAAGCTCCTGCCCTGGGAGGCTCTTGCAGTGGGGCAGGAGAAGGAAGGATGTCACTGATTGCAGTCCTCTCCCCACTCCCAGCATGCCTCTCTGCAGGGTCATCTCTCAGGTCACCAGACTCATAGCCAAAGATGAGCCAGCATACCCAGGGAAGGCCAGAAATGGGGGAAACTTCTCACAGAGCAGGGGCAAAGGCTCCTGTGGGGTGAGACCCCACTCATTGGCCACATGCCTTTGGGCAAGGACCAACCCTCCCTGAGCCACACTCCACCTGCCTCCTGGACAGCTGAATTCAGCCTGGCACCATCATGAACAGCCCTTAGGCTGCCCATGAGTACTGGTAAAAGGGACATGGGGAGTCTGTGGGTGTGTGTGGAGGGGGATTCTAGCTTGGGGAACACACAGCCTCCAGTTGGCTGTTAGCTGAGTTTCCCAGCCTGGCTCAAGTCCCACCTCCTCCATGAAGCAGTCCCTGGGTGTCACAAAACTTATCTGGGATCCTGTGACTAAGGGTACAAATGCGCTGTGCTGAGCACTCAGAGGACCAGGTGCGTCTGCCGGTGCTCTGCAGGCAGAGACTGCCAAGCCTGGTGGCTAAGGCTTTCTGTCCTCCTCCCTGGCCTGGTAGAGGAGGGCCAGACTGGTGAAGGCAGAGACAGGCAGTGCTGGCTATTGTCCTGCATCAGCCACCACCCAGAGGATCTGTGGAGGGACCTGGGGTGGGGGGTTCCTGGGCCTCCTGGTCCTGAGGCAGAACAAAAGACAGATGGAAAGCCTCTTTGACACAGAAAAGCTAGACTCAGCTCAAACTTCCCAAGTGGTTGGGTGGGGAGGGCCTTCCAGGGAAACAGGCACACTGAATGGGACCCCCCCCAGGGACCGCCCACAGCCTAGGCACCTAGTCTTGAGTCTCAGGAGCTGAGAGCTGATGTCTTTAAGGAGCTGCCTGGAGGCCAACAGGAAAGAGGACTGGCACTAGCAAGCAGGCTATAGGCTGGACCTGCTCTTCTTTTCAGAATGTTCTTTTAAAAATCTGCCCACATAAAATCTGCTCATACTAATTAATATTTGTAGCAAGATTATAAATATTTGATTCTCCTACTGTTAATTACCAGAATGTTCACATTTACACATTGAGGCCACTCCAGCCTTCCTTCACTAAATCCTTAGAGTGATGTGCATCTGACAGGCAACTGCTGATTAAACCACCTGCTTCTGAGCCTTGGCACCCCCCACGTCCAGGGTGGTACCCACAGGGCCAACTGCAAAAGGATGAGAGCTGGTTATGCAGAGGGAAAGAGACCTGGCCTGGTGACAGAAAGACTGCCCATCCCACTCAGAGTGAAAACAGACTCTGGTTTCTGAGTCTTTCTTAGTTCAGGTGTGACTCAGCTCAAGTCCCCTGGACGTTCCCAGGATTTCCAGGACAGCCTGAAAGCGCTCTTTAGTGCCAAGATGCTAGTTTCCGGTGTCTCCTTAAATGTGTTTTCTCCATTTGCTCCAGCAAACTACCTCTGGATAGTTGTGTTGTTTTTTTTCAATGATTCATTTTTTGACACCCATCAGTGCTACTGCTACTGCTACCAGCACCAAAGATTCAACATTACCTTCCCCTGTTCTGCCCATATTCCCCTCACCCAAGGTGGGCTGGGACACAGCAGGCTGGGTTACTGACCACCTCAGTTCCAGGGAAGATGTCCCACAGTTCCTAAGATCCTGTGGTGGAGTGAGGAGGGGCCCATATTGATCATGAAAGGTGTAGGGGCCACCTCTCCCCCTGTTCTGTGGGGGATGGGGTAACCATTATATGTCCTAGCCTGGGGCTTCCCCTCTGGTTTCCTATTTGCAGTTATTTGAATTTTTTAAAAAATATCCTTTTCTGGGGGGAAAAATACTTGGATAAAATCATTATTTTAAAAACATTTTCAACTGGATGAAATCTGCCCCTTTTGGTTCCTGCTGACCAGCTATTGGGAAAGGACATGTCTACCAGGAGGAGCAAGGCTGGCTATATGGGATGGGAGTGCCCATGTCAGGCTGAAGAGACTGGAAATACCAGAAACCCAGGGGCCCCAAAAGTGAGGTAGACACATGGCAGGCAGCAGGTGGGCATGAGGATGTCACTGCAGGGGCTGGGCTGGCTGGACCCCTGCCCCTTCTCCGCCAGTGCTCATGGGCGAGGGCTAACCAAGCCATGCCAACCCCTTGAAACCCTAACACACTCAGACAGTGGTGCTATCCTGCAGGGAGTCTGATGCCCAGAAGAGGAAAAGCCAGCCTCACTGTTCCATTGTCACTCTGCCCCTCCCTGTGTATCACCTGCTCTCCAAGCCAGGAAAGGTACTGACCAGGGAGGCCTTGGAAGGCTTTAAACACTTTCCTAACCAAAGGCAGTAGGCAGTCCCCCGCACACATGCCCGAGAAGAGGACAGCTCTGTCAGGTGAGAGGCTGATGCCACCTAGCCAGCTGCTGAGCTTCCCACGGAGGCTCTTCAGGCAAAGGATGATGGGTAGAATCTGCCTGCTGGAGAGCCCAACAGAGAGACCCTGTGACCATGTCACTTTCCCTACTGCCTACAGGAAAAGCCCCCCCCCCCCCCTTTTGGGCCTAGCTGCTTTCCCAAGTATTCTCCCCACAAAGTCTCTTTATCATCCAGCCCAGTAGTCACTTCAGTGTCCAAATGCATGTCTTTGTCCCCACTGCCCCTCACCCAAAATGACCCTGCAGGCCTCTTTGGAAGCCCGCCTCCACTAGGAAGTCTTCCCAACCCACCAAAACCCAGAGCTGGCTCCCTCCTGACACCTCATGGCACTCCCTCTTGGCACCAACTACTGCCCCGTGATACCACCTAGGGACACACAGAGCCAACTTGGCGGCTGGAGATCAGGGTGCCCTCATCTTGGCTTTCCCCATTGCTCCCTCTTCCATGCCTGGCATACAGCAGGTACTCAATAAATACCATGAAGAGGTTTTCAAAAAGATAAGAATAAAAGAGAGGAGAACAAAGGAGGCAAATGGCTCTGACAGCCTCCCCAGTCCCCTAGCCTGTGAGGAACAAGCAGGATAATCTGAGCTCCATTTGACTCTCTCCCACTTTGAGAAGGTCTGTTTACAGGAATACAGCATTCCTACCAGAAACTGACTTTCCATTTGCCCTAGGAAGGGAGGCCACTGAGCAGAGACCAGGCCAGGCCTGCTCTTCAGGACTGACTGCCACCCCCACCTCTGCAGCCTGGCCACAGTGGACTTCAGGCTCAGGGCCACCTCCAAGTGTCTCAGCTACTGTGCACAATTTGCGTTTTTACACATTTGTCCTTATAAAGATAATTTGATAGCTTAGAGTCTGTTGCCTTTGTTATTTTTTTAAAGCAAGTAAGAACAAAGCAATAGAAATGCAAGACTGAGCCATATGCTTGGCAGGCAGGCAGGAGGTGGAGGAGAGGCCACCACTGCATCTGCATCTGGCCAGAACTGGGAAGATGGGCCATTGGCAGAAACCAAGCACATCAAACACACTCTCGAAATCACAGGACCAGTGGAAATGAAGGAGCTCCTGGTCACAGGGGAAGCAGGGAGCCGGACTGAGGGCTGAGCATGCGGTCTGCGCTGTTCCCTAAGCGAGCCGTGACAGGTGCAAGCAGAAAGACAAAGCCTGGAGAACAGAGTGTGATCAGGGTTAGGGGCAGCACGGGCAATATTGGTGGAGGCAGCATGGGGCGAACAGGTGAGGATGAGCACAGATGGCACATGACACAGACAGTGACAACATGGCAGGTGAGGATGGATGGCCATGAGGGGGGTTGGGCTCTCCCAGAAGGCCCACACCCTACAACCTGGGGTTCAGGGCAACCTCTGAGGCTCCTCAGTGGCTCTGCTCAGGCTGTCAATGGGGCTGACTGGGCATCGCCTGCAACCGTGTACACCAGCCTCTGAGGCTCCCATTCTTCTGACTCCTGCTGGTTTTCTCGCTCCCCACCCCTCACATTAAACACCGACATACCCCTCAGATCTTGGCTGAGTTTTGCCTCCTCAGGAAGGCCTCCCATCTCACCAAGAGGACAGGCCATATCTCTCTGGAATAGACGAACTCTACCTCTCTGGTGCTGGCTTCGGTTATATCCTAACTCTCAGCTGTGTAATTGACTGATTTGCACCTGCCTCCCCTACTAAAAGCCTGCAGCAGGGACCAGGGCTGACCCCCACACCTGGCACAGTGCTAACAGAACACCTGGATGGGTATGGCCATAGGCTGGCCAAAGAATCCTAGAGAAGGCTCAGCCCCCGACTGACCACTGGACTAGGCCTCTGACCTCTGAGGCCCTTTTTGGCTCTGGCATTGAGGTGACATGGAGCATGACAGGCAGATAGCAAAGGTCTTAGACCAACGAGCCACTATAGACACATCCCAAAGGCCGGCTAAGCCAGGCCAAGTGAAGGACCAAGTCATTCCTGCACCCTGGGCCCTCCGCTGAGGCATCTCCAGCAAGGAGGGAAATGCACATGGATGTAGTCTCCATCAGGTCAGCCAGGCATGGGGCATTCCTAGCGTTAGCCTCAGCCCTGGCCTGGCATGGAAGGAGACTTACACCCTGCTCTCTCTGGCTCAACCCCAACTAGTGGGTGGCCTTGGGTAAGTACCTACCTGCCCTCTGCTTGGTTTTCTCTTGAGGAAACAAAGGCACAGCCACACCTGCAGGGCAGCTGTGAAGATAGAGACGTGGTACCACCCCATGGGCACATGCCCGGAGCCCAGCACAGAGCAAGCATGCAGCACTGCATGGTGGGGCTCCATTACTCACACATGTGCACACACACGCACACACATGCACGCATATCAACACTGTATGTGAGGGAGGGGTAGAGATTTTGTTCAAAAATCTCCTTATGCTCTGCTTGAACACGTGCAAACAGCAATCACTGGGAGCCTCTTAAAGGTCATAACATGCCCCTCATGTCACTTTTTTTTTTTTTTTTTCTGTTCGGGAAGCTTCAACACCAAGGATTTCAGCACTGTGGGCAAATTCCAAGAGACTGATGAAAGGGAGAAGGTAGTGAGGTGGGGAGGACAATCAGGTAGAGCTGCCAGCAGCAGCACCCACAGTAGCTCATTCTCTCTCTGCAGTTCTCTCTTTCAGCTTGGCCAGAGGGCCCCTATCCAGGTCAGCTACGAGTGGCCAGGAGGGCTAAGAAGGGTTGGCTTTGACACCCGGCTGTGGTGAAGTCTCAGAAGGACCTGAGGGGCCAATTTCAAACACTAGTATTTTTCTTTTAAATTCTTTGCAAACCCCAGTGAAGAAAGCCAAAGGCTATTCACTAGAGTTGTAAATGGCTGCCAGAAGCTTCTAGCCCTAGTGCAGGTGGGACAAGGGTGCAGGTAAGGGTGGTTCAGAGAGCAAATCAGGGTCCTATAAAGCAACTATTACCAAACGTCAAGCTACCTACACAGACTTGGAGCTATTTTTTGAAATCTTTTCTAAGTCCTATACCAAATGAGAATTGACTCTAGTTGATTTCTGGTTTTGAAGCAAAGGCATACTAAAGTGGAGAGGCAACTCTAATGCAGGGTTTCCTAACCATGCCAAGGAAAGTCCTGATGCTTAGCTCCCCCTCCTGCTGGTGGCAAATTAGGTAGCTCACAATAGGCTCACAATGGGGCAGGAGACTGATACACAAAGCCCAATGCCCAGACCCACTCAGGGCTGGGGCCTCAGAGGACACTGTCTGCCCCTCTTTTGAGGCCACACCACTGGCTGGAGAGAGTTGGGGTGCAAACTGAGGGAGACTGGCCCCAGAGTCCAGGCTCCTCCTTCTATGCAGTGCTACCTAGTTCTTGTCCCAGCTCCACCAGTAACCTGGAGAAGAACTGCATCTATGAGGAGGTTAGGATGTGCAAGCACTTTCATTCAATACCCACGAGGAAAACAACACCCCCATTCTGCAGGTGAGGAAACTGAGACTCAGAGAAGTAAAGTCCCTTGTCTAAGGTGGCTGAGCACACAAGCAATGGAGCTAGGACTGGAACTCAGATCCCTTGACTCCAGGGCCCACTCTGCCCCTGCCTCTGTCTGACCTCAAGCGGGTCCCTGAACCTCTCCTCAGCTGTACCAGCACTAGCTGCACCATCACTCTCTCTGCAGTAGGAGGGATTGGCTTTGGCTCCAATGGGCGCTAATGCCCCGTCCTTTCAAAGGAGACCTGAGGTTGGTCTCAGGCCAAGAAGCTGAGTGGAAGGTGTGAATCACATGTTCTCCTCCTAGGGCCTGATCAGGAAGCAGGAGTAGACGTGGGCAGTGTGGCCCTTCGAAGCTACCAGCATATTTCCTGACACCAGCAATCTGTTGCTTCTGCCAGGAGTCTGGCCTTCCCCTAGAAACTAGTGTGGCTGCTGAAAGGGCCATTTCAACATTCTAAGTTCATGGCTATGTTAGGGCCCCAAACATTTTCATGTTGCAGATACTGCTTTCTTCAGAGGTGAGGCAATGTGAGGAGGCTGAAGGTTCTGAAAGCACTGGGCAGCCAGACCTGGGCAGAGCACACAGCGTGGCCAGTGTGGGACTTCCCTGCACACCCAGGTTGGGACTGGGCAAAGGGTAGGTCACAGGATCCCAGTGTCTCTACACTGTTGTTGAGAGGAATCACTCTGATTATTATTATTACTTTTTTTTTTTTTTTTACAAATATTCAAATATGTACAACCATTTAAGCTATATTTGAACTTATTTGTATGGCTCCCTATGTAAACTTCCAGAACAAACAACTATTCTGTTGGTGCCCAGGACCTGTCATGCCCAGTGTCCACCCATGAGCACTCTGCAGTGGCTCCCCAACAGCTTCATGCCTGCATGGGACAGCTGGGCAGTGGTCATGAACCCCCTCTAAGGCACTCCTGCCTCCCTCCTTCCTTGCTCCTGGAGGTGTACCCAGCCCTATGGGCTGACAGCCAAGCATGGTGGTGCCTGCAGGGCTGGGGAGGATGGTGCTGGTGCTCCCAGCCCAGGAGAGTATGAGCAGGGCCACACAGCATGCGCACAACCATGAAAGGCAGCACTCTCTCTTGAAAACTTTGGCATGGAGCTAAATCCTCATAGGAAGTACCTGGCAGAAACTAATTCCCACAGCAGGGATTTACTGCTAAGTGTTTTCTCAATATTCTCAAGTAAAATGTTGGGAACAGGGTGGTTTCCCTGTTTAACTTGCGTTAACTAAGAATGGGAGAGAGGATCTAACTTAGGGAATGTCTGCACAACTGAAGACTGGAGAAGCAGGTGGTCAGCTCCTTCCATCTCTGCTCAACACTCTGGGATAGGGAGGGAGTTGCCAATGCCAATACTAGGGGATAATGACACAGACCCACTGGGAGGTGATGGAGACACACAGCACCACATTCAGATCCACAGCCTCTCTCTCAACACACATGCTGCAGATTCAAACCAAATCCAGACACTTCAAGTCTCCTATCCTCTTGGATCACCAAATCGCATCCCCAGAGAAGTTGAACACTGGCCACCTTGTCATCCTCCATCAGTACTTTCCTGAACCTGCTCTCGACCCCTGCCCACTGGGCTCAGGAAGCTGTAGGCAGATGCCTGTGCTCTCCAGAAACCTGTGCACCAGGCAGGGGCCTCAACAGGGCACTGGAGCCAAGGTGGTGCAGCCTCAGCCCCTTTCTGCCTAGCCCTGAAGGACCTCAACTTCAGGGCTCTCACAGTACTCCAGAGGGCCCGTTCTTCCTCCAAGGAGCTACTCTATAAAGGCCACCTGGCAGGAGGCACAGCCCTGGACCAATCCCACCCAACTAGGTTGTATCCCAGTGCCCTGGGGAAGGCAGAGCAAGGCCCATTTTCCCAGCCCAGATGAGATGAGTGACACATGAGTGAGAACCCAGGTTTTTCAACATTGTCACTACCTCCCCAGTGCTCCATTTTAATGACCCTCTTAGTCCACTAATTTGTCTCATCCCAGCAAGTACTCTGTCACCAGCTTATCACTGTAAAGGTGAGGAGAATGTGAAGAAATCGAGCTACTGGCCAGCATGCAAGCCTCCTAATGTTAGTAAGGCATGTGGTTGAACAGTCGCCACCTGCCCCATCCCACGTGGGACAGCCTCACACATGGTCCCAGGGAACTCCCATCAACAACAGCCTGTCTGGATTTCCAGGGGTGACAGACTTAGCACTAGTCATGGCCTTCCCATAACCGTCACAAGGACAGAGCTGTAACAATGTGCTGCTAAAAAATGCAGGTGTCACTAAGCTGACTGTGCCAAGAGCCATTCAAGCAGCCCACTAAGTCTTCCAAATGCCATTCAAAGTAGATGTCAGCATCCCTATTTTGCAGGTAAGAAAATACACACTCAAAAGGCAAGGTGCCTTAGTCTGGTCCGCCCCGCCCCTGGCTCCCAGGTGGGCAAGCTGGCAGGTGACGACCCTGAGCATGTCTTGGAAGCACAAGAATCACCGTGAGTCCATGAGGTTAATGAACAGCCGCAACATTGCCCGTGTCACCTCAGACCCAGCACCCCCCCTCACCAAAACAAAGCGACAAAACAAAGTCGCCCAAGCACCCTCCCCGTGATTGGTGTGCCGCCCTAGGCTGGCAGTAGGGAGAACAGGGACTGTACCGTCCGGCGTTGCCTGCTGGTGGGGTTTTTTACATTTGACGTAATCGTGGTCAATCGGAGTGGCTGTGTAAGGTGGGGATGTCAGACCTGGGCCAGAGGAGGAGGGGAGGGAGGCTCCGGGGCCCGGCAGTGTCCCAGCTGAAGAGTGGGAGTCCTCGTCCACCAGGCAGGCCTTCTCCCTGTGGGACAGAATGTTGGGGCACAGGTCAGAGTTGCCACGTCCCACTAAAACAGATATGTGCCAGTGTGGGTCAGTGCCCTTCCCAGGACCTACTATTCCCACAAACCTTCATTGGAACCTGCCCCATCTGGTTGGGCCACCCCCACGGTACCTGCAGGGGCTCTGGCCCCTAAGTGGACACTGCCCAACCTTTCTGGCTGTGCTCTGCCAGCGTCTCTGGTTCTCAGTCCCTAGGATGCTCTCCTCAGAAGTGCCCCAGCACACCCCCTGATAGATTTAATCCCTGACAAGTGGGCAAACAGCAACGCATTTGGATTTACTGCACACTCACACACGTATACAAGGATATCTGTTGCAACATGGTTGAGCAAAAAAATAGAAAGACCCTAAATGTCCATCAAAATGGTTACATAAAACATGGTGCATCCATACTACAGAATAATAAATAGCCACTAGAAAGAATGGGGTGAATGGGGTACCATTTCTATGGACTGTGTCCCAGACCCATTCCTGGGAGAAAAAAGCAAACAACACCTGCAGTAGTTCACTTTCATAAAAGAAACCCTATCATTGTATGTGTGCATGTAAGTGTGTTTGAATGCATAGAAAACTATTTGAGAAATTAAACTGTGTATAGTGGCTAACTGGGGAGGAGAAGGGATCTGTCACATGTTAGTCTATGTTTGTATACTACCTGAATTTCCTACAACTAGAATACACTTATGTATTATTTGTATAATTTAAAAAAATTTTAAAAACAGAATTATGATCAATAAAAGACAACTTCATTGTACCCTAGGGGCCTCTTGTGACAAAAAAATACATATCTATAACTTCTGAGCACACTGTGCCCACCTGAGTAACCTGCCATGCATGTGCCTATCTCTCCCATAAGTGGAGGGGCACTGTCTCTACGGAGCTGGGTGCTACTCATCAGCAGCACACATCCTGTAGACACACACTTGTGGCTATGAGCAGACGGCCCTCGAGGACAGGCCTGGGTGCAGTTTCTCTGGCACTCAGCTTAACCCTGCACAGTGCCCAGCCAGGCAGGGGCCCCAGAAACAGGGCAAACTGAGCCAAAGCACCTGGACGAAGCATGAAGGAGGTGGACACCAGAGTGAAAGAAGTCTGGGCCACAGAAATGATTCACAACCAAGGGGAGGCCAGGGCTCAGTCCCAGGCCCACGGAGGCGAGCACACCATGGCCCCAGCTTGCCTCATCTCTCTGGCACCATAGGAGGAACCCATGCTTGCCACGCCCTTCACTACTGCTTCTGGGGAGAAGGAGCAGACCACACCCTCAGAAACTACCCTTGGGAGAGGCCAGACCACCCTTGGGAGAAGCCTTGGAAAAGGGGTAAGAGTCTGCAAAGTGAAAACTAGTTTTCTATAGTGTACTGCACAGAACAGAGCTATGACCCAGTGGAGAAGGAGGGAAGGCATTTGCTTCTCCCCAGGACTTGCCCCTGAGGGTGGAGTGACACTAGGCATGGTCACAGGGTGAGGGGACTGGGGACTATACACTCACCCTCTCCTCAGATTCAACAGAAATACCTTGGCTCAGCAATTGGGAGTTACCAGATAGGTTCCAGACACTTCATGAGTTCCAGTTTACTCAGTAGCAACCCTCTGAACACTACATTACAGTAAATGAGCCATCTGGGGTGCAGATGGATAAGCCACAAGGAGTCACCACAAGCGTGCTACTCACTTTTCTGAAGCTTTGGGTGTATTCTTCTCCTCGCCCCTGGCAAAGGGTCCTTCAGCAGCCTCCTTCATAAAGTTGACCAGGACCTCTGCAGCAACCCCCGAGTCAGGTTTCCCCAGGAGCTTCAGGATGGAAGCATGGAGCCGGAAGTACACCTAGGAGGACAACACCTCTGGTGTGAGCAGCCTTCCCAGTTACTCAGGTTTGTTTCACAGGCCAGTCAGCCACACTGGAAATGGGCCACTGACCAGGCCACAGGTCACCAGACACTGCGTGTTTTCATCAGCTTTCAAGCTAGCCAACCTATAACTAATTCAAAACAAGCTCTGAAAATTTAAAGAGCTACTGTCAGCATTCTGGTTTAAACATTTACCCAGTAACCCAGGCACACGGTTGTGAGATAATGAGAGCAATAAACCCCCTCAGCTCTGCTCGCCAGGTGCTGCTGCCCTCTTTGTGCTCCTCTCCTGGCACCCACAGAAAGTAAGCCTCCACATCTGTCTCCTCACTGGACTGTGGACTCCCTGAGGTAAGGACTAGATTGGATTTCTATTTGTAACCAGCCTCTGGCAGAGCCAGGCTCCTACAGGACTTAAGAACCTCTGCCCAGTGGGTGTGGGGTAGGTGAGCAGGCAGCAAACTGCATCAGCCAGGGCCTGCGCTGGCCTCCACTTCCTCCAGTCCTTACCATACTCCTCAGTTTACAAATTCATGAAGTGAACCTCCCAAAGCCCCACAGCCAAGAAAGCGAAAGGCCATGGACCCCAGGTCTGTCCTGTCTCCTGCCCTCTACTGGCCCCAAGCAGGCACCTCCACAGGCAACTTGACCTGACCTTCCCACCCAGGTTGTGGGTGTGATGCAGCTCCTACCTGCAGCCCACATTGTCATGGAGAACACATGGGCGTCACGAGGGCTGAGGTCTGCCAGCACCACAGGCCCTGACTAACCAGCCTCCCTCACCCCAGAGGAGGCCCTCACCCAGGTGAGATGCCCAATCTCAAGGGAGAGCACTCTCAAGGGGAATCTCCGACAGAGGGGGCTCACACCCAGAGCCCCTCCACCTCCAGCCCACCCATGGACCCCAGAAAAATTGGCCCAGCAACTCCATTTTTAGATATAGGAAACTTCCCAAGTTACCCACACATGCCCAGGGGACCAAATTCGGGGCAGGGCAAAGTGTTCAACTGGCAGGTAAAGTATTTTGAATGAAGGCTCAACAGCAGAGGGAAATTTTTATCAGGGCAGGGTTAAATTCTTCACAGGAATGTTATTTTAAAAATAAGATATACATATGTACCAGCTGACTCAAAGTTACATGGGTGCGTTGGCTGCTCAGAATGGGATGCCCCTGAAATTAACTCTGCACACCTTCTCTCCTCTGAGTCAGCACAGTGTACTGGGAAGGGTGGTACACACATCTGAGGCCTCAGTTTCTCATCTGGAAGTCTCTGGACGCCCCATCCTGCCTGCTCATCTGTTCTATCAGGCAGTAGCAGAGGTCAAAACTCGAAGAAAAAACCATGGAGGAGAAAGAGTTGGCATCATCTTCCTGAGGGCTGGGCCATCGCCCACCCCCACTGCAGGCTCAGTGCTGCTCAGAGGTTCCAAGTGAGAGCCCCAGCCTCGGTGAGATCTGGCCCAGCTCCACTCCTCTGGGAACTGGTGACTTAGGACAAGTTACCCTACTCCTCTGGGCCTCAGCCTTCTTATCCCAAGGTGATACTCCTCTAAGGTGCATGACCCTGAGTGGACAGCATGACAGAACTGTGACAGAGAAGGACCTGAGACCTGGGACTGCTGCCAAAAAAGCATTCAAGTAGGAAGCTGTGCTTCCATACTTTATGGTGAACCCCAAGAATATGGTCCCAAAACAGCCACGATAAACCACTTGGCATGAATCATTTTAAAAAGACAAGATTTTAAAAAATGAGACTTTTAGTTTGCTCACAAGATTAGCAAATATTAAAAAGAGGGTCTTAGCATGGTTGAGGGAAAACAGCCATGCACACGAATCAGTACAACCTTTCAGGGCAACTAGATGTTGCTGATGAAAATGTTAAATGACCCAGCAATTCCAACTCTGGACTTTAGCCTTTGGGAAGACTCTTTAAGTGCTCACTGATACAAGCTCAGGGACATGCACTGCCCTGTCACAGCAAGAAGTGGAGAGGAGACCAAACCCATTAAGGGGCTGTGCAGATAAACAAATGCCCAGCCAAATGACAGGGCACTAGGATAGGCACGGAAGCTCACCAGCCCTTCCACTACACCTTGTCCCATGAAAAGGCAAGCTGCAAAATCGTAAGAAGATGTTACTACATAGCTTTATGTTAACAGGAAAAAACCTGGACATACAAGGACATACACAAACAGTTAACAGGGATTTCTGGGGGGTGCTAGGATCATCGGGGATTTGCACATTTTATATACTTCTGAATTGTTTGAATCTCTCTTTTTTTAAACCCAAGAATATGTATTAGTTTTATAATAAGGAAAAAAATACATAAAGGCAGAAAAAGGACGAACAAGCAGTGGATTCTGCCCAAATGCCAAGAAGCTTACCGGGCATGTGGGACTGGTTTGTGGCTGGGCACACAGCCTCAGACAGGGTGAAGTTAAAGTTCTCTGGGCCTCAGGAAACTTTGAGTCCTGGGCCAAACCAAGCACATCTGAATCCCCACCCATGTTCTTGGTTTCCTTATCTATAGGATGGGTGGTCATGGCTGCCAGGCCCACCTCACAGGACTGCTATGAACAACAGTTGAGAGCATTCATCAGAAACATTCTGGAAGTCATAAAAGAGAATCCAAGCAGTAAAGAAATGCTCTTCTCTTAAGCAGCAGTGAGAAGCCCCAAATCTGGGGTCCAGAGAGCAGGCTGCTCACCTGACTCAGCCCTGCCAAGCTGGGCAGTCCAGGCACAGACTGGGCCTCACTAGGCCTTGGATGCCTCATTTGCACCCCAGGGACAAGGGTGCTGCCCTCTTCCTGCCAGGCTGCAGGGTATGAATGTCCTGGGCACCAGGAGGTGCTGCACTGCACTGACTGTCATCATCAGGGCCAGGTTCCTAGAACGTGTCTGTGCTAATGAGAAAAGCCGATTTTCTTTTGAGAGATAAGAACAAATGCTCACTGTCCCAGAAAGGGTGGTAAGCACCCTTTAGAAAAGAGAGGAAAAGCTGTTTTAATTTAATTCCACATGAAGCTGCTACACAGAGAGGTTTCCAGTGGGTTGTAGGGGAGTCACTGGGACCATGAGCCCTGTTCCCAGAGAGACAGAGAGACCAGCCTGCCCCTGCCCTTTGCCCTGTCCTGGGCCAGTACAGTGTCACCTCCAAGGCCTCCATGGCCAGCTCGGGTGGGTTGTGGTAGTGGATCTTCTTGGGGTAGCGGGCGGCCTCCTCATGCAGGTAGTGGCCAGCCTGCCTGTAGTGCAGCAGGTAAACAGTGGGCGGCTGCTGCTGCTTCTCAGCCACCTTGCCCAACATGTAGTGGATGAGCCACTCCTCCTCGTCGCCATCACCCTCACAGCGGGCCGCTGATGTGAAACAGTGCCTGGCTGTCTCCAGCATACTGTCGCGCCGGCTTTCCATCTGTAACAAGACCACAAGACGGGCCAGCCTTAGGCGCAAAGCCTGAATCTGCCCAGGGATCACGCTTTTTCCTGCATGAAGCACTGCTGACATGTTTTCAAATTCATATTCCTCTCAGCAACCCTGAGGCACAAGACTGCTGTCACCATTTCATAGCAAGTGACACTGAGATGTGGGGAGGCCAGAAACTTCCCAAAAGCACATACCAAGTAAGGCACAGAGCTGGACTTAAACTCAGGTCACTTCATATCACCCCAGGGTCCTTCTCCTACCATCCCCCTGTAGCATCTAACATTCTTTATGAGTTTATAAAGTACCTACTCACCTCTCACTAAAGGTCCCAACTATGGCCTGTGTGGCTGCACTAAGGCCCTGTGCACGCCAGGGAGAGGAGCACAAGCTAAGGCTGCTGGCCATCCCTGTAAGAGGAAGTGGGCCAATAGCAGCTCTGCCACTTCAGTGTGAGAAAGTGAGGCAGCCAGTATGGACCTTCTGGTGAGCCTCTGTTCCAGACAGTGAGCACCCTATTCTCTCGCCCTCTCACTAGGGCAGGCAAGTAGTGCTGGAGAGGACATTCACCCAGCTCTACAGCACTGGAGAAGGAGTATACCCAGCACCATAGTACTGGAGAAAGCTTGAACCTCTGAGGTACAATACGACTTCCCACTCTCTCCTCTGTATCCTTTCAGAGGGATGTAGAGTGCTTGTAAAAGAGCAGATTCTACTAACTTGGAGTCGGCATTTGCAGCAAGTGCCTCTAGCCACCCACTTACACCCTGAAGGATGGAAACAGCTAGGACAGAGGGTTAATTTCTAAGAGGCTTTCTAACTTGGAGAGTCACTTTGCTCCAGTCCCTGTCAGCTGTCAGACACACAATATGTTTCTTCATTACAGAGCCCTGGGCTGGGAGCTAGAGTGAAGAGCAGGGCCACAGAAGCAGCTGCTCTGAGCACCCCAGGTCTCTGGCCTCTCCTTTCTGTGCCCCTGGCTCAATGGCAGGGAGGCTGCAGTCTCTTCTCATTTCACTTCAGGGTGCAGAGAGCGCGGGGAGGCTGTGGCACTAGTCTCTGGCATGGGGAAGCTGCCACAGCCTGTGAGCACATGCCTTATGCTCCAGTTCCACATTGGCGAGCCTACCCTACTGATGTCTGTCCAGTGGATGCTTATTTACATGAATATTCTGTAGCAACAGCCCTGCAACTGACACAAAGGAGCCTAGTGCTACCCAGGCACTCTGTCTGACATGTCTTAGGAAAGAAAATTACCACCTAAGAATTGGGAGACCATCACTAAGTGAAATCCAGTAGAAAAAAAATCACAGTACAGGGCCAAACACAGTATAAACCAAGTGACTCCTTCAAATCCCCTCCATATGGGATTCTGTAGCAAATCTGTTTAAGTAAAAGTCAGCTGCTTAAATGGAGTCCTTCTACTCGAACTGCTTAGTAGGTGGGTGGGCAATGACTTAGTAGCTGTGTGACCTTTACCAAGTCACTGCCCACCCAACTCTCCCACTGGTGTCCCTAACAGCCAAGAAAGAAAGGGTGAATATGAAGAGTCCCTGTCTGGGCTGGTGTCTGGTACCATGCAGAACCTCAGCAAGAGGCTGAGCCCCTATCCTCTCTCCATACAGGGCATACTGCCAATGTCTCTGTCCTTGGTAGATGCGGCAGTCACACCTCAGACAGGAACAGGAGGGATTATTGCTGAGGGTCCACTGTGTTTCAGAAGCTCTGCTAGACACCCTCATATTGCCCAGCCATCCTCAGAGCAGGATGGGCACCCTCACCTTGTGTCTGGGTGCCCATGAGAGGGGTCAGGAAATGGCTGAAGCAGGCGTCCCCACTGAACTCTCACAATACTGAATGGCAGAAGAAACAATCAGCCTTGTTTACAGCCTAAACCATGGCAAGAATGTCAGGTTACTCCCTCCAGGCCACACAGCTGGAAAGCTCTAGCTCTGAAGCCTTCCCCTAGCCTGAGAACTGACATTAAGGGAAATCATTTGTTTTCCTTCACCACTACTTCTGGTGAGTTTGCAGGCAGGAGCTAAAGCACACAGCAGCTCCAACAGCTGCCAACATGTGTCCTACAGTCCATCCTGATCAGACATCCTAAAGCTAGATACAGCTTTAGCAACCAGGGTACTGTGTCCCTGTGGCACACTTCAAGGTCGGAAACTGCCTCCCCAGGAGGCACAGGACAGCCCTGCAAGGTAGTTTTTATCCTGGACAACTATGTAAAACCTCCCTCTCTCCCTCCCTCCCTGTCAGGACACCCATATTCCTGGTGGATTTCCATCTCTCTCTCGCCACCCCTGACATACCAGGGAGACGGTCTGGGAGCCCAGTCTCAGGACCTGAGCTACCCGGCCCAATGGCTTCCATCAGATCGACACTGAGTTCAGCCCCAGAGGCCATGAGCTCGAGTAGAGGAAAGAACAGGCAAGGAGAAAAGGTGTGTGGGAAGTTGAGCTCAGTCTCCTATCTGTCACCCACTCCCTGCTGTCTTTGCTCCTCTCAAGAGGGAGCTCTACAAACAAGTGCCAATGGCAGAAAGGGCTCTGACTTCTCATCACATTTATTTCCTGGAAAATTCCCCCTCTGCTAAATCCCATTTGGCATCATTAGAAGGAGATTAGGGGAAAAAATCCCATGGATCATGTTCAGCCCATCCCACTGGGCCCCAGCAGAGGATAATGGTGTTCCTGGTATTGCAGGGAAGGTCTCCTGGGGAGTCAGGCTCTGCATCCCAGGGCAGCAGCTTTAGTCCCTAGCTGGCCTGGCCCTGGGGCTACTGCAGCACAAATAGAATCCAGTGAGGCTTCTGCATAGGACAGTTAGAATAAAACAGGGTTACAGCAGTTAACAGGAATGTACTAGATCCATGGGAATTAACGTGGATAGAGCTCAACAACACGGTGCCGAGTGAAAAAGGAAGCTGAACACCATATACAGTATGTCAGCATTTAGGAAGAAACTAACAGATAAATCATGATGTTTTTTCTAGTACATATAAATGTATGAAAAGTATTTTAAGTCTGGAAAGATATAAGCCTAACTATAGGTCCCACTGAAGTAGGGGTACAGAGACTATATTGGGGGGTGTAGCCAGAGGGATTTGAGCTTTGCCCTTAATACTATAATTGTTTTAAAGAAGAATGTCCCTTGTGTGACTGAAGAGGAATTTTTACAGAAGGTGATGTGGACAATAAGGGCCATGTAGCACTTCTCTTCCCCATCCTCTTTCAGGGAGCAGCCATTCCACAGTGCTTAGCACCTGCCTTTTGACAGTAGTGAGCAGAGCTCCTGATGGCTACTCCTTCTACCTTTGTCCTCTGCCACTGATGCCAGGCCTGTCCCCACGAGGTTGCATCCAAACCACCTGGGAGCCTGCTAAAGCACAGCTTCCAGGCTGTGGGTCCCTGGTGGGGGCTTTTTTTTTTTTTTTTAAGAGATGTCCGGTAAGGGGATCTTAACCCTTGACTTGGTGTTGTCAGCACCACGCTCACCCAGTGAGCAAACCGGCCATCCCTATATGGGATCCGAACCCGCGGCCTCGGCGCTCCCAGCGCCACACTCTCCCGAGTGAGCCACGGGCTCAGCCCCCTGGTGGGGGCTTTTAACAAGGCTCCTCCCTCCAGCCCCCCACTGAAGCCCAGTCCTCAGGGACCTATAGACTTTGTGCAATCTGAGCACTGAGGGAGGAAAAACCTGGGGCCAAGGTGCTGACAGCCTGGCACCCTGAGATAATCCTCCTGGGTTCAGGCATGGTGATGCCCAGACCTCATGGGATGATAAGACCTGGAACCATGGTGAGACCCAAGGTCTTGCTTCTGGCTTATTCTTGTCAGGTGTGGGTGATGTGAAATGTGCCAAGAGAGAAGGGGAGTTCAGCCTTTTCAAGGCTTCATCAAAATGTATCCCATGGCACACCAATGTCCAGCAGGACCCCATGTGTGAAAAATCTGAAAGGCCCCCACAGCTGTCAATGCTAAGGGTCACAGAAGCAACAGCAGCCATCACAGCAGGAAAATGCACACTGTTGGAGCTTGCCACTCACTCAGGCGGTGATGCAGCTTGCTATCCAACATTTTCAACAAGGCCCATTTAGGAATGGACCCAGCTGATTTCCATCCAGCCCATTTCATTAGTTTTTTTCTCAGACACTCACTGATTTTCAGATCTAGTTTGGTAGTATAAAATCTAGTATAAAGTAAAACTGCAAATCTTGCATAAGATGTGGGATTTCATGAAGTTGATAAAAGTGACTCTGGAAAACTGCTCAAGCCACAGGCCAAGCCTTTACACCCAAGAACCAGGCATAATTAACACAGCTGACAACTGCCCCAAGAAGGACGGAAAACTGGCCAAGGAAGAGAATACAACATGATCTTCAAAGGCATAAAGAATTTGGAAAATCCTGGGGAAAGGGATGTAGCCCTTGAATATTTTTGCAAAAATAACCTTATAAACTTATACTGCAAAGGTGAAGGACAATCATATCATGTTATCATCAAACTGTTGGAAAATTAAGCTCCTCTAGAACCAAACTCAAATATTCTTTGTTCATTTGAAGAATTAGCACAATTGTCACCACAGGCCTACCAACATAAGATTTAGGAGGTATTTTCATTATTCTTCATTTTTTCAAGATAAAGTCCCAGTCACGCCTTTACTCACTATTTACTACAATATTTAGTCCCATTTTAAGCATATTCACTTTATGACCTTTACCTAGTGCTGACTACCCTCAAACAGCAGCCCCTTCCTTATAGTTGTGTTGATGGACAGGGATGTCACCCAGATTATAAAAGTGGCCATGTGTGGGGGGTGAAATCTATGTCATTATTATACCCTTCTTTGTACTTTTCAATATCACTTGAATTTTTACACTAAGAACACATCACTTTAATAAGAAAAAGCAACAAAGAGCCTTTACTTCTTTGAATAGGACTGGGCTTCCCACTACTTAGTTCTGTGCTAGGAGGTCAGAGGCATTATGAGGCCAAAGAAGAGTTCAAGGGCTCTGGGGGCTTATGTTCTGCTCTGCAGGGTCTCAGCGGGCAGTGGGGCCCAGGGCATGACATGAGAGGCCTGCCCACAAGGATAAATGGGCTTTCAGAGGATAACAGCAGCACAACTGTGGGCTGAGAGTCTCATTTAGTCCTCCCAACAATTCCATGATGGTGTTAACAATGCCATCATCTTGTTTTGGGTTTTGATCACAGATCATAACTGCAAAACTTGAGGTCCAGCACTGTCTGCCTGACCTGCGGGCCTCTTCAGCACTCTGCTCTCCTTGGGAAGCATTCTGGGCCATGGCATCGTACTGCCTCACTCGCCTAAACAGGTTGGTATGGCTCCTTTGCTTCCATCCCAAAAAGCCAAAGGTGCCCTGCTGAACTGAGACCTCAGGCCCGACCCAGCATCCTGTACCAGGGGAACCCCTTACCAAGAGACTTTAAAAATCTCAATAGGATCAAAAATTTTAACAGAATCTAACAGGTCAAGAATCCAAACAGGTAAAGAATTTTACAAGGACCCAACAAGTTCCTTTGAGGGAATAGGGAAGAGACAGCTACTTCTGGTGGCCAACACCCCTCCCCTACTTCTCAATGACCCTATAACTGATGGCTGACCAGTAGGATCACAATAGCCTGTCCCTGAACTTGCCCACACTGGACTGGGTGTCCAAAGACCAGGGACCCAGCTGTCACTGACCACGGTACAGCACAAGCCTCATGGGGAGAATCATGCATGGCTCCCAGCATGGATGTGAGGACAAGAACAAAGAATGAATGGGACAGAGCTGTGGGGCACAGCAGCTATCTGGCCAGACAGAAAGATAGCAGACCCTCCTCACCTGCTGCACAAGCTCAGGGGGTAACTCGGCTTTCCACTGCTTCAGCTGGCGTGAGGCAAACGAGTGCAAGGCATAGGACATGGTGCCATACTCGATCCATAGGGACAGGTTGGAGCTGTCAATCTCCAGGGCCCGCCGGAAGCAATTCAGGACAGGCGTGGCATGCTTCCAGATAGGCCCATCGCTCTTCAGCTCATTGGAGTTCAGCTTGTCCTGAATGCGGCTGGCCCGGGCCAGGGCCATTCCTGCCCAGGAATCAAACCTGTGGTGGTAACAAAAGCACCAGCTAAAAACATCACTGCCTTAACGGCACAGCAGACATGACAGCCTGGCAGGTGGTCAGACAGATCCCATGGAAGCTCAGATGGGCTCCGACACTGAGGCTCAGAGCCCAGCTCTGTCACTTGCTAATGCCATGACCATGACCTGAACCAGCTGTGCCTCTGAGTCTCAAACCCTAACCCATAACAGATGGCTAAGAAGACCTGCCTCAAGAAAAGAGCTTCAGGGCACTATAAGATAAAATGTATTTTAAGTCACCCAGCACCTCAAAGGTACTCAGTAACTGCTCTAAGGAAAGGGCTCTTGGACTCTCCCCTGCTTTGAGGGGTTACCCACGGAATGGCTCTAGTAGAAAGTAAGAGGGTCGCTCTACAAGGCATCATGGCAGTCGCCCAGCCAAGGTGCCAGGGAGACTCTCAGCCAGGTGTCACCTTACCTGCTCCTGCTGGCAAAACCTGCTGTCAACACATTCACCGACCAAAAGCACAGGCAGCTGAGGGCCCCACAGCCCCAGCACCCCAGCTGCCACCCTGTTATCCATCTGGGACCCTGAGCAGACCCTGCCCTTTCCAGCTCAGTTCCCAGTGGTAAAATGAAGAGCAAAAGGACCACATGAGGCCCTACCATTCTGAGATCACCTGAAAGACACTAACGGTGAGAATATAGAAACCTTTCTGGGAGGTTGAATGGCCACAGAGACACCAAGATCAAGATGATTTCTAAGCACTAGATAAAGTCTGGAATTTTCTGAATGCTGATACAGAGAACAGAAAAGGGAGCAATCACAAGGACAGACGCTACCCTCCCATATGCCAACAATTCTTGACCCACTGCTATAATAACTTTAAAACCAGCTAACTGGCTTCCTGAACCATTTGATAGTCTCCAAGATGTGGTAAGGGCGGAGGAAACTTGTGAAGCTCACACATACTTTCATTGCACTCCAGACACCCAAAGATGAACAGTGTGAACAAAGGAGCAAGAAAGAGACCTGAAGGCTGAATGGTGAGAGGACAGCAAAACCGAAGGCTTCACCCTGGTGTGAGGAGCTCCTGAGCACACCCCTTCCTCCTCAAGGGCCTGGGGATCTGAGGCCACCAGGAGGAGGGAGCATGGGGGTAGGTGGCAAACTCCACTTCAGGTGGGTGGGAACCCCACCAGGGACTTTCTACCAGGGCCAGCCTTTCCTCTCGATTCTCAGAGTGTCTCCAGCAACCCCATTTGCCCTCACCTTGAGGGAAGGGCCCACATCACTCATGCACCTGTACAAGTACCAAAACGGAAACCACTATCTCCTGCCACAAATACAAAGTAACCAAAACAAAAACATATTGTCGTGACAACTGAAAATGCTCATCTGTGCCCCACCTACAGCCGTCTTCTGACATGGGTACCTGATTCTAGCACAGCAGTACACACCCCAAACTCTGGGAAGTGCTGACCTGCAGGGACACTGACGGGCCTGTGGGCGGGGACTCCATGAACTCAAAAGGAGGAAGTGTCCAAA
Source organism: Cynocephalus volans (assembly GCF_027409185.1). Lineage (NCBI taxonomy): Eukaryota > Metazoa > Chordata > Mammalia > Dermoptera > Cynocephalidae > Cynocephalus > Cynocephalus volans. Next base: position 207,976,165 of record NC_084461.1, read on the forward strand.
TCCTGTGCACTGAGCTCTCATTGTGAAGAGCAGGCCTGGTTCTGGCACTGGGACTGGGGTTGTTTCTTCACCAGACGGGATGAATTGTACTAGGTCCCATCCTCAATTGTCCCCCTTCCCAAATGCCACTCTGAAATGCCCGACCAAGTTAGGCCACTTCCAGCTCAGCAAAAGCAGAAGGAATAGTTAACATGGGGAGAAAAACAATCACCAGCATCTTCACCAACTCTATTTTCTGTAAGAACCTCTAACACTGCAGTTGGGGCACTACTATCCACCCAGCTATCTGCCATGGGCTTCACCCATACCCAATAGGCTCAGAACACTTAAAGAAAAACCAATATCCAAACTTCCATTTTAGCTAGGACAGAAGACCAGACTGAACCCCAAGTCTCCCCTGGGTCTGCCTGTTGAGGCCAGAATGAAGGGGGCCAAGGGCTCGGACCAAAACCAAGGCACCAAGTCCCTTCTCGGTCCTGGAGCCAGTCCTCACAGGAGACCCCTTTTCTGTGGCAGGACTTCCCAGTGGGCCAGGTCTGATGGCCTGACACCCTCTGAACAGGTCGGTATGTAGGCTGGAGGGATGCCTAGTTGAGCCTTTGTGACCCTCATTCCATTGACTAAGAGGCTGTCAGGTGAGAGGTTCCATGCCAGGTGCCTGCCACCCCATGGACAGGTGGGTTTTATCACCTCACTTTTCAGATGTGTAAGCAGTGGTGCAGAGAATGTAACCCCCACTGTGTTGCACAGTGAGCACTCAGGTCTGCTCCATCTCACGGGTCCACAGTGACCCAAGAGAGAACAGCCAGGGCTCTACCACATGCTCCTTGCCTGCCTGGAGGAAAGCACAAGCTGAGCAAAAGGGATCTGTGAGAACCTTTCTAACAAGCTATAGAAAAGTCTTGCAAACTGGCTTCTCCACTCAGATCCTAGCCCCTTCTCTCCTTGGCCAGGCGGATCTTGACAAGGTTAAATTCTCTGGTTTCCTCTGAGTAAGGGCAGCTCTGTGGTCATCCATGATTCAAGGGTGACCACTGTGGGCTGGTCCCTGAGTACTTCCAGAAAGCCTACCTATAGATGCTACTCTGGCCCTTCAGACACTGGTCAGCCACAGGGCCTCGTTTTGATGCTGACCCAAGGCTTACCTTCTTGGTTTGGCAGCCATGAGAAAATATTCCCTCCTAATCAAGTATATCAGGCTTCATGAGTTAGCAGGGCCCTTGAGGACGCTCAGGCCAATCACTGTTTTAATAGAAAGCCAAACAGGGATCCATGGGCAAAAAGTATGAGCCTCAGGTACAATGGGCTCTCCTACGTATACCATCTTGACAATAGCTGTTGCCAATGATGCACAGCATCAGAGCAAGGCAAGGGAACTTCCAGTTCGAGTTTTTCTATTACTCACCAGCCCCCCTCCTCCCCCAACAAAAAAGCAACCATAATTAAAAAGGCTGCAGGGTACATAAGAGGACATATCAGCCAACTTCCTGGGACCTAAAGCCAGGAAAGGAGGTAACACAAAACCAACAGAATGGAGCCAGGAAGTGCCTCCTTGCCCTGAACACCAGGACCCATACCCCAGTGCCCCTCCCAGGGGTCTTCAGGAAAGAAGCCTCCTCCCCTGCTCTTCTTTTTACGGAGAACCTGCCTATCCAATTAACTGCAGAGTGCTAACCCACTTTCTCATTCCTTTTTCCCCTGCTCTTTGCTACAGGCAGGGAAACCCCAAACTGGCCCACTGAGAAGCTTGCTGAGCTGAAGTCATCCCAGCCCTCCCAGCAGCCAGCCCAGCCCCACGTCCATGTCACTGACCTGTTGGGGCAGATGCAGATGTCGTGCATGTAGAACTTGATAGCCTTGGACTGCTCCTTGTTTTTGAAATGATAATCGGCCAGGAGGTAGTAGAGCTCGTTCACCACCGGAGGGGAGGGATCAGCCCCTTCTGGGAGGCAGGGCACCTGGCAGGTGAAAAGGCAAGTATGAGAGACATGGAGTCAAGCACTCAGATGTGACCAGGACACCCAGGACTGTTGATCGCATCCACATAGGACAGATTCTCCAGCTTCTCTTCACCCTGATGCCTGGTTCAGAGCAGAGAAACAGCCAAGGAACATATGCAGCAGTGCCGCGGGGAAGGGGATGTGACCCAGACCCACACCCCCACCTCCTCGCATCCTCTGGGCCCCACCTCAGCTGAGGTTCCCTCAATGTAGGCAGAGACTTTGTCTAGGCTCAGTGCTGGCCTCTCTGTGCGGGGCACAATGGTGGCGATTCTTCTCAGGAGGTTGGCCAAGTCAGCAGATACAGTGCTGGTCTTGTAGCTGTCAAATTCAGGAAGGGTCTTGGGCTTAAAATACTCAAACATAAACAGGGCATCCTCCCATATAAGATCCACCTTGAAAAAAAAAACAGAAGACAGATTCTTAGTACATTCGGGGAAAAGGAAAAAAGAAAAAGTTCCTCTACAGAAACGTTCATGTCTGATGTAAAACAAGACTACAATATATTGGAGAGCCTAAATCAAGACCCCACTATGCTTTTTAAAATCTGCACACCCACTGCCATCCGCAAGTCCAAGTGTCCGAAGAGCATAAGCCTGTTCTTTATAAAGACAAATGTTGGAAACTGCAGGCTGCACTCTGAGTCTGTGTGGCTGAGCCAGAGGGTGGGTTCAATTGTGGATGGGGACCTTGGGCTGGCCGTAGAACCTATCCATGCCTCAGCTGCCCCCTTCGTCACTTGATCAATGAATACTGAATGAGTGCTGACCGTAGGCCACAGGATTCTAGGTACCAGGGCCACAGCAGAGGGCCTGTCTAAGGAGCTCACAACTTAGGGAATGGAATCCCTAAAATCAGAAAATCACTGACAGTATCGAGCAACCATGATATAATACACCCAACGATGCTCTGAAAACTGAAACAACAATGAAAAAAGTGAAAAACCTCTAAGGAATTATTTATATTATCCAAATTGGAAATAAATCTATTGACAATTGCCATGCTGCGTTTTTGAATAATTTGTCAACCTTTATGAAGCTAAGTTTTTGCAAGGAAAACCCTTGTCCTTTGATCAGACTATGTCAGATTGTCTTCTTTCCTCCTCCTGATGCAACTCCACTGGGACTGCAGAGTCTAGTGTTGACAAATTGTTAAGTTCTTTGAGAGAGCTCAGAGCTCCTTCTTCCCAGGAGCCCCACCCTTTCTCGTAGGTGCCCCTCCCTAGGCCTGCTGCGGCACCCTCACCTGCTGGGTGGAGTGTTCCTCCAGGTACCTGGCCTTGCTCTTCTTGCTGGGGAAGCTATACAGGCAGTAGAAGCACTGCTCCAAGGCCGTCTCCAGCTCCTCCTTGTAGGGGTGTGTGTCTTCAGAGGTGGATGCAGCAAGCTCCTTTTGGAGAACTCGCACCTATGGTGGGTGAGAAGAGATGCCTGACAGAGGGCCTACAGCTACATGTTCCTGTCACAGCAGAGCCCCAGGGAGACCATCACTCTATCAATTCCTTTAACCTGTTGGGTGGGGCTCTGGCTGCAGCCTCCCAATGGGCTTGCTAAGCTGCCTTCCTTCCAGCACACCTGGCCAGTTTCAACCAGCCATTAGAAGGTAGCATATGCACCCTGGTAATTTCTTCACCCATTTATTTAGCCATTCATTTGCTAGATGAATATTTACTGAGCACCTACTTATACTAGGCACAGTGTGACATAATCCATACTCTTCAGAAACTCAGATTCCAATGGAGGGAATGGAATTAGTTAAACAAATGTTTACAAACAAATAATTATAAGATGATAAATCCAATTGAGGCTGAGGAAATCTCTCTCAGACAAAACATTAGTGAAGATGAGAGAGGATGTGAACAACACAGTAAACAAGTCATATCTATGGATATAAGATCTAATGGCTATTGTTATGCCTAACTATTAGCAAATACACATTCTTTTCAAGCATCCATGGAGTTTTTATCAAAAGTAGATGAAAAGTCAGTCTTAACAAATTCCAAATACTAGATATAAAACAGACCACATCCTTTGAACATAATTTTTTAATTTTTAAAATTTATTTTTTTACTGAACATAATTCAATAAAATAAGGAATTAATTACATAAAAATAGCAAACTCCAAATATCAAAACTTATGGAATGAAGCTAAAAATATATTTAGGGAAAACTTATAATCTTCAATACATGTATTAGAAGACTGAATACTTTGTTCAGTTGATAAATCTAAAAAAAAGAGTGAACACTGAAATAAGCATTTAACTCAATAAGTTAGAAAAACAGAGTAAATCTAAAGAAAGTAAAAAAGAAATAATAAACATTAAAGTGGTAATTAATGAACTGGAAAGCAAAGAAAAAAACAGACCAATAAGCCAATAGCTGCTGGTTTGAAAAGACTAATTTACACAAACCTCAGGAAAGACTGGTTTTAAAAAAAAGGAGAGGGAAATCACAAATATACGATTTTAGCAGTGAAAAAGGTGGTATAACTAGAGGTACCACAGAGACTTTTTAAACCATAAGCAAACACCATGAACAGTTTTATTCTAATAAGTGGACATTATTCCAAAAATATAATTGATGTGAGAAGAAAAAAATCTAAATGGACCTATAATTACTAAAAAACAGAAACAGTAATTTAAAATTTACTCCAAAAAAAGAGCTCTAGACTAGGGGGTGGCAAACAATGGCCCATGGTCCAAATCCTGCTATTGTCTCTTTTTGTATGGCCCAGGAGTTAAGAACGTTGTTCGCATTTTTAAATGACTGAAAAAAATCAAAAGAAAAAAATTATTTTGTAACACATGAAAATTTATATGAAATTCAAATTTTAGCATCTGCAAGTTTTGTTGGAACGGATCTCTACCCACTGGTTTACCATATCATCTATGGCTGCTTTTGCACAGATAGTATTTGCAACAGAAATCCTTTGGTCTATTTTTCTTTGGCTCTTTACAGAAAAACTTTTGCTCACCCCTGGCAATGAGATAAGACAAGGTAGAAAACAAAAGAAAGAAAGAACTATAAAAATTGAAAAGGAAAAGTAAAGTTATTCATGGACAAAATGTCTACATAGAAAATTCAAGAAGTTTATAACCCACTAGAATTAATAAAAGCAGTATGCAAAGGAGCTGTAAATAACAAAAATTTATTTTAAAAAAATAGTGTTCCTATACACCTACAAAAGCAAAATACAAAATTAATTTTTAAATTCTAGTTACAAAAATAATAATAATTTTTAAGAGATACCTAGGCATCAACCTAACAAAATATACATAGGAGTTTTATAGAGGAAATTATAAAACTGAATTAAGGGATAGGAAAGTGCAAGACCTAAATAAATAAAGAGATATACTATATTTATGACTAGAAAGACTCAATCATATAAAATGACAATTCCCAAATTAATCTGGGAAGTCAATGCCATTCCAATTAAAATTCCAGTGCAGGGGTGGTTTCTTGAAAGTTTACAAACTGATTTTACAATGTTACAGAAGAGGAAAGGGCCAAGAATATCCAGGAGAATGTGATGAAGAGATAGCTGAGTTGATTAATCCTAGCAGCTATCAAGATGTCTCAAAGACAAAGTGGTATTGGCACAGGAAAAGACAAAACACCTACACCAAAAGAAAACACAACACAGCCCAATGACAAATTCTCACACTTATGGATAGAAGATGAAGGTGACTTACAAATCAGTGCAGAGAGAACAGATTCTTCAATAAGTTGAACGAACCAACTGGCTACCCACAAGAAATGTAAAACTGGATCCCTACCTTATCTCATAAACAAATAAAATGCAGAGGAAATAAAGATCACAGGGAGGCCTGTGGCTCACTTGGGAGAGTGTGGTGCTGATAACACCAAGGTCACGGGTTCGGATCCCATATAGGGATGGCTGGTTAGCTCACTGGGTGAGCATGGTGCTGACAACACCAAGTCAAGGGTTAAGATCCCCTCACTGGTCATCTTTAAAAAAAAAAAAAAGAAAGATCACATGTGAAAAATAAGAGTGAACTTTAAGATTAATATAGAGGAGGATATCTTTATAATTTTGTGGGAGGGAAGGACTTCTTAAACAAAGTACGAAAAAAAATTTTAGGAAACCATAAAGGAAAGGACTGATAAATTTGACATTAAAAATTCAAATTCTGTAAAACAAACACCATACACAAAAAGTCATGCCACATAAAGTTGCACAGAAATAGAACTAAGTACACACACACACAGAGTGCATGTAAAACTGGTAAAACATATGAGCATATGTCAAACAAAAGACTAGAATTCAGAGTACATAAAGAACTCTACAAATCAATAGGAAAAAGAAAAACAACCCAATAGAAAAATAGGCAAATTACATGAACAAGCAACTTACAAAAGAGGAAACTCAAAGGGTCAATAAACCTAAAATGATACTCGACCTCACTAATAATCATAAATTATTAAAAATAACATCTAAAGAAAAATTAAATACCATGTTCATGCCTCTCAGATGGGCACTATCATTCAAGTCTATAGTAACTAAGGATGATAGAGATGTGTGCGAATTCCCAGACTGCTGTCGGAGAAGAAAATTAGCTCAATTATTTTGGAGAACAATTTGAAAACATAGTTTTTAAAGCTGCCAATGTGCATACTCTGTGATCCAGTAGTTCCTTTTATAGGAATTTACACTAGAGAAACTCTCACATGCACACATGAAACAACTTGTTGGTGGATGTTAATCACAATACTGTTTGTAACCCCAAAAATGAATAAACAATTTTAATTAGTAGAATGGATTAAAAAATATGGTAACAAAATATTTACAGATGAAGTGATATAACATCTAGGATTTGCTTCAAAACAATGTGACATGAGGGGAGTATGTGAGAGAATGGCCATGCATAATGAATTAATAATGATGATCAGTGCTCAATACACAGGAGTGCACTAAGCTATTATTTCTACTTTAATGTTTGGAATTTTCCATACTAAAAAGTTTAAAATCATGGTATATTCACATAATAGGATCCTACAGAGCAATTAAAATGAATAAACCAAATTTACTCGTATTAATGTGAGTATATCTCAATGTATCGAACTGAATAAAAGCAAGATGCAAGAGGTTATGTACTATATATTTTTCATGTAAAATTAAAAAACCCTTGAAGCTATATATTGTTCACTGATATACAGATATGTAACATTTAGATATAAAAACATGGACAAAAAGATACATACCAACTTCAAGAGCATGAGGGAGGGAAGACATGCAATCCTTCCTGTAACTATCTATCTTTATTAGAACACAAGTTTGCAGCAGATACAGACTATTAACATGTACCCAAGATACTGCCCAGAAATACTAAAGGCTCCACAGGAGAGGGGCCATTTGAGCTGAGTGTGGATGAACGGATAAGAATTGCTCAACCCAAACAGAACATATGAAAAGAAATACTAACTCAACAAAAAATGGAATCCAAAAGAATTTCTCTCAGAGAACATTTCCACTCTATCCAAGAAGACAAAACCTTCCACACAAAGGGTCTCCCTGATGTTGACCTTAAAGCACTCACTCTGAAGACACAATCCTTTACCTGCAGATCATAAACCTGGGGCAACAAGAAGAGGTAGTAGTAAAACATTCACCTTTATAACCCCCATAGCATCCAGAATGATGAGTGCTCAATAAGCACTTCTGGATAAATGAATAAATGTCTTTATATCTGTTCATTCGTTCCCTCATTCAATAAATAGCAACTAGGCAGTAGTCTACATCAAGCACTGGTCAGGGCCCTAGGGATGCTTCAGACAGCAAGACAGAAAAGGTCCCTGGTCTCAAGGATGCCATCTAGTTGGGGAGGGGCACATGAGACAAAAACAAAAAGTGGGACTTAGGGAGACTGTGGCAGGAAGAAGGCACAGGGGTGGTCAGGAGAGTTGCTGCAGGAGGCCAACCAATCTAACGGCTGGGCCATGGGCAGGAAAATGAAGAACTATAAAATGAAACTCAACAGTACTCCACTCCCTCAAATTCAACTGGCAGATACTGGCAGCTGGAATTCATGTTCCACCAAAAAAAGACATTGGCTAAAACAACTGGGAATAGGACCATCCTACCACCCCTTCCACCTGTCCTTCCCATCTCAGTGCCACTCTCACCCAACACCAGCCTACAAAGGTGCTAACTCATTCTTCCCAATCAGCATAAGGAGGACTGTCTTGTGGAGGTGACCTTGTGGAAGCAGTCAGTGTCCCTGCCCTCTCTGACTGGCAGAGGGAAGGTAGAAGAAGGGAGTGGCTGATTCCTGGGCAGCAACGCAGACTCAGCCTGGCACAACTCTTCCAAAAATGATCCTGAGTGCAGAGCTGATCCAGGGTGATCACCCTGGGGGCCTTTGTAGTTAACAGGGTGGGGCAGACACTCAGGCCTCTGGAACTGGGGCTAGAACTCACCTCAGACATTACCAGCTCCAGGGTCCTGTGCCAGACAGGTCCCTGTGCCAAGTCTCCACATCCTCAGCATAAGTGCTTTGCAAACTGTCAAGCCCTACACATATATGAACTCAATACATATACTTAGTCTCCTTCAGCCATATTTATTAAGCACCTACTATGTGCCAGGCATTGTACTAGCATACTAGCACTTGCATTCAGCAGCAAACAAAACTAACAAAAATCTCAACTCTCTTGGAAGTTACATCTCAGTGGAGAAGAGACACAATGAATGTAATAAAGAAGAAAATTATATGGTATGTTAAAAGTTGATAAGAACTCGGGGGAAAGCAGAGGGCAGAGAAGAAAGATCAGGAATACTAGGGAAGATTAGGAGGCTATTCACAGAAAAGAAGGTATTAGAGCAGAAGATGGCAAACTTTTCTTTAAGGGCTAGATAGTAAATATTTTAGGCTTTGCAGGCCATACAGACTCTATCATAGCTACTTGATTCTGCCACTGTATTGCAGAAGCAGCCATATGTACATGAATGGGTGAAGTTATGTTTCAATAAAACTCTATTAATATACATTACAGGCTGGATTATATGCCTCTCTCTCAGTACATCCAGAATACCTAGTGCTCTGTAACTTGTCTGTGTGTTGCTTAGCCTACAACTTAACAGTGAAGTTCAGGGACAGGGTTTACACTGCTTATCCCCAGTAAGCCCAGGGAGCTACTACTAGTCAATCACAGTTGGCTAGTATGAGGAAGCCTATTTGTGCTCACTGATCATTTACTGAATGAATGAATCTAATAGCTACTGATTAACTACTACCTGGCAAAATAAGTGGTGCCCAGCAAACAGTACTCAATAGAAGGTGGTGGTGGTAGAAAACGCAGTTATTTTTACTTCTAAAATTACTATTAAAGGCCTGTGCCTGACTAGTAACAGATTCAGTAATGACTGGTGGACCTAAATCTACCTCATGTTCAAGGCCAGATCTAGAGCTCCCTGAGCCTCAGTTGTACAAGGCAATCAATTTCAGACTTTCTGGCAAGTTTCACCACATGCACAGTCAATGAAGCAGAGTGGGGTCTGGCCAGCCGGTTAGCTCAGTAGGTTAGAGTGTGGTGCTGACAAAGGGAAAGGAAAAGGAAGGGGGGAAGGGGAAAGGAAAGGGAAAGGAAGGGGAAGGGAAGGGAAAGAAAGGGAAAGGAGAAGTAAAAAGGAAAGAAAGAAAGAAGCACAGGGCCAAGCCCATGGCGCACTCGGGAGAGTGCGGCACTGGGAGCGCAGCGACGCTCCCGCTGCGGGTTCGGATCCTATATAGGACTGGCCAGTGCACTCACTGGCTGAGTGCCGGCCACGAAAAAGACAAAAAAAAAAAAAGAAATAAGCACAGTGGGCCCCACCACATAGGGAAAGCCCAGCAAGCCCAAGGATGCCAACACCACTCTGTCCCCCTTCTCACTCCACCCCCACCCCAGCCCTGCACTGGCAGTCCATAGCCCGATGGTAAGCACTCACATAGAATTGCAGCAGGGCCCCATCTGAATTGCAGCACCAGGACCTCCTGCCCAAATACTCATGGGCTGTGTTGAGCAGCATGAGGGAGGACGGGAGCATGGGCATCTCTGACATCCCTGGGGAAAGCCCAGACCAACAGACACAGAATTAGTGTGGGAACATGTGCTCCTGCAGGCAGGCTGTGAGGCTCAGTCTCTTCTCTTTGGGCTTCTCTTTTTTTTTTTAAATTGGTAAATAAATATAACATATGGTATAATATATAACAGTGGTAAAATATATATAACATAAGGATTGCCATTCTGAGCATTTTAAACATACAATTATGTGAAATTACAGTCATAATGCTGTGTAACCACTACCTCCATTTCCAAAACATTTTAGGCTTTTCTGTCTTTACCAACGTGGCCACAGATTTTTCTTTTTTTTACTTCTTTCTTTCTTTCTTTTTTTTTTTTTTTGTGGCTGGCTGGTATGGGGATCTGAACCCTTGACCCTGGTGTTACAAAGCTGTGTTCAAACCAACTGAGCTAATCGGCCAGTCCGTTTTTTACTTTTTTATCTCTTGTCTTTCAAAATAATTAGTAATGACTGGCTTTACTAAAGCAACACATACTTATCAAAAAACAATTCAGCCAGCCAACAAAAACAAACAAGGAACAAAAACTCAAACCACATGGGAAAAGTATAAAGATGGAAGTTTTATCTGCCAAAATACCAGTCCCCAGAGAACCAATGCTGACACTTGGTGAACATTGACTCAAAACACCCTTCTGTGCATATATTAGACATTTTGAAAGAGAGAGACAAATAATTTATACAAGGAAACCCATATCACACACATTTCTTAATTCTTATATTCAAGTCTATGTGAATATTACAGAAGAAAAAGTAAAGCAGAAGTAAAAAGAACTACTAGTTTTCAGTTAAAGGTTTGTTCACCACTAGAACTATTATTAGTTCCTTAAAGATCCCTCGGTATTTTTTGAACTCTGGGCCATACCCATTAGTGACTTGTAACTCGCATTTTTAGAGTGGATTAGGATAAAATACATCAGAATAGAAAATATCAGAATGAATCACACCCAGTAGTAGTAAGTTTCTTTCATGAAATTTATTTTGTACTTTTTCTATTGATCAGCCCTGGACCTGATCTTGAACAGCAATCAAAAAAGTGTAATAAGCACTGGTTTAAAAAAAGAGAAGGGGTGTCAGAAAATCATTAAGAAGTTTGAGCCACTCCAGTTTTTTACGGGTCTTTTAGGCTTCACTTTCAAGGGCATCATACGACTCTATATCACACAAGATCCGTGATTAGCTTTGTGACACTTCCTCCTTCTCTCCCTACCTCTCGGTTTTGTTGCATATATTATTTGTAGGAATTTAAGGTTTATAACATTTCTATTCTTTTCTGCAACCATAATTAGCCCATTTGCTTTCTCTCAATTCCAATTTTAAACGGATTAGGCGCTCATCACAAATCCTTTCCTATGACTTTTCCATTCTAACTCATGTTGGTTTACCGATTTCATCCTCCAGAAGTGTTTTTAAAAAGTGTTAGTGGGAGCTGGAGTCTCTGTAAATGTTTGTTGCCACTATAATTACAAACAACTTGGCTAGAGATCTTAGGTCACACTATCTTTCCTTGAGAACTGGGTAAACTTACAGGCATCACCCCGACTGCATTGAAAGCTGCTATGGAGAAATCTGAAATGAGTGTCATTTTTTGTCCCCTGAAGGAAGATAAATTGCTTATTCAGTTTATAAACCCTTTAGTTTTTACCCTTTACTTCAGTTTTTTACTTCAGTTTTCACCCTTGAAGTAGATCCTTAATCAGGAGGTGTCTGAGGTTGTTAAATTTTACCAGAAAAGAATTTGGTGATAGAGACTTTATTTCAGTGGGCAGTTTGCAAACCAGGACTTGCTGCCCTGTGAGAAGAGTGCAGTCAGCAGCCAGCTCCCAGCTGTCAGTTCCTTCAGGGTCTGCTGCAGCTGCAAGACTCACTTCACCTGAGGCCATGCACTTCCTTTGGGAACTCATATCCAGTGACTAAATGAGATGGGAAGATGAAAGTCTGGCCACTTCAGTCCAACATGGTGAGACAGCTCTGATAGGCAACTGTCACTCCAGAGCTCCATGCCAGGTAGGTCAGGACTTTGTCAGTCCTGCACCAAAACTCAACTTCTCTTTCTGCCCAATCCTGCTTCCTCCCCCTTCCTTTTGCAAGTATTGATCTCTAATAAGCCTTGTCTCAGTGTCTGCTCCCACAGAGCTCATTATATGATAATGTCCTCACCAGGCCCTTCACCACCTGGCCAGAAGCAGGTTTTATCCCTGGACCCCTTCCCTCAACTTAGTCTAGTCACTAGACGATGGCAGGACTCAACAGAGCCCTCCTGCTTCTGCTAAGGCCCAGGGTGATATGGAGGGACTTCCCCATCAGCCTGCTCTCTACAAATGACAGGATATTAATAATATCTCTCAGGATTTGTTCAACTTACCATATTCTCTCAGTTCTCCTACTGGGGGACAGGAGGGAACAGAGCCACATCTGCTACCAGTCCACCAAAATCTTTTACTTGTTTCCTTGGCCTATTTTTCAAATGGGAGCCATCACCCCCATCATCACAGGTATTTGAATATTCCTTTTCCCTTGTTTCTTACTGGCAGTTTTTTAAAACTATTTTTTGTTTGCAAAATTAATTTTTGAGGAAAAGGAGAATCTTCATCCAGACGTCTTTTTGTGTGTGTGTTTTTTTTTGTTGTTGTTGTTTTTATAAAAGATGACTGGTATGGGGATCTTAATTCTTTTTTTTTTTTTTTTTTTTTTTTTTAACAGACTTTTATTTTTTTTATTTTTATTTTTATTTTTTTTCTTTTTCGTGACCGGCACTCAGCCAGTGAGTGTACCGGCCATTCCTATATAGGATCCGAACCCGCGGCCGCTGGGAGCGTCGCCGCGCTCCCAGCGCAGCACCCTCCCGAGTGCGCCACAGGCTCGGCCCGGGATCTTAATTCTTGACTTGGTGTTGTCAGCACCATGCTCAGCCAATGAGCTAACCGGCCATCCCTATATAGGATCCGAACCCGTGGCCTTGGTGTTATCAGCACCACATTCTCCCGAGTGAGCTACGGGCCGGCCCTTTTTGTGTTATTTTGATAAGAAAAATAATAAACATTTACAGTTGTAAGACTTAAATTTTTTTCACCACTAAAATCCTTTTGGAAATCCACGAGGTACTGCTGGGCAAGAGTTCTAAAGATGTTCGTTCCTAGAAATTTATCCTAAAAACTCAATTGAGAAGCAAAAGGTATGCATGGGGTGTACACCACAGTGTGACCTTTAGAAAGAAATATTGCAGCCGTCCTAAGGGTGCAGCAGGGGGCAGTTTGGCAGAACATGCACCTCCCATCAGCATTATGGAAGACAACGCAGCGAAATGGAAATAGCTTTACAAAACAGAGTATGAAAGCCTTGCACAGTCTGGCCCCTTAACCTGTCCCCACCAACAGCTCTCCTGTCCTACTTGCAGCTCTCTTGAATCCCTGCCCACACTGCTCCCCCTCCCCAGTGGCCTCCTCTGTCCTGCTCTTCCATTAGGCCTCAGCTCAACCCCCACCCACAGCCAGGGGCAGCATCAGCACCCTCCTCTCATCCAGCCACCCTGGCCTGGTGCTGTTAGATATCTGGTCCATCTCCCCCCACCATAACGTGTAAAGGCCAGAAGTGTCTTATTCATTGAGGCCTGACATGTTAGGGAACAATAAACAAAATTATGGAGAGAGTGAATGGAAGGAGACAAACTACAAGTTAACTGGTTTTCTCTAGGTGGTTGGAATAGGAATGACTTTCTTTCCCTCCAATTTTTCTTGATTTACAATTTACTGAGGAAAAATCCCCAATAAACTTAATTATAAGCTAATTGAATAAATGCATAAATATGTGTATCATTATCAAAACTATAAAAAAAGTAGACATACATAGGTCAAGTCTGGACACAAAATGCAAGACAATAAAAAACAAAAACCCAAAATGATCCATTTGGTAGGATTATAGGCGATCTTTGCTTTAGTATCATTCAGCTGTTGTCGTGATTCTGTTTCTTCAGTCCAGCACATTTTCTACACTGGACTGACCACTGCTCAAGTGCACCTCCACTACAGGTCCCGGGCTCACCCTCTCCAGCCTCTCAGTTCATAAAATCAACTCTTCAATCAGCACCCACCATGTGCTGGGCACTGATTTGCCACAGTGACTCAAAACTTTATTACTGCATTTTGTCCTCTGAGATAGATACCATTATTCCCAGTATGGATATGGAAATAGAGGCTGAGGTTCCATGATTTGCCTAAGGTCACACAGTCAAGAAATGAGAGTTGAGATGTGGAACCTATTGCCTTTGGCTTCCCATCCCTTGGGGTTGTTGTGGGGATAAAAGGAGTTGGCAGGTATGAGACCTCCTGGAGCAGTATCAGCACTCCTTGAAGCATTCACTTGCACTAGACATGCAACACTTCACACACCCACGCCTCCTGTGCTCACTGCAGTGAGCTCCCTGAGGGAGGAAACGGGGAAGCCTTGCCTCTGCCCAAACGCCACGCAAAATCCTGTCACTTTGAGCCCCAAGCCCACTTACAGCACCTGGGTAAGGCTGCAGGGCCCTGAGGCAGAGACCAGGGGCAAGGACACGTGGGGCAGAGCCTACCCCCACCAAACCCGCTGCCTGTGCACCTTCCTCTGCTGGGTTCTGGAGCTGCTGCTGGTGGCACAGGGAGTGGAAGGTGTCCTCCTCCTGCCAGATGATCCGGTGCAGGATGATCCAGGGCAGCACTGAGGAGACGTGGGGCTCTTTGGGCTCTTCCTGCACAGCCATGCTGCAGTCGATGACCTGGTGGGCGGCACCAGGGATATCAGAGGAGGGCCAGCTCTGTCCCCTGCCTACCCAGGAGGAAGAGTCATGGCAGACTGGAGGGGAGCAGGAGGCCTCTAGGAGAGCTGGGGCATGCTGCCTGCCTACGCCTACCATTCTGATGTGTGAACACTGACCTAGCAGCACAATGGCATGTCATCAGAGTCCCACAGTACCTAGCGACAGAGTCACTCTGTTCTCCCTCGTGCCACATGTAGTTACCGATGCCCTCAGCACCTACTGTGTGCTGGGCCCTGTGAATGGGGCACAGGGGAGCTGACAACCTGGGGGAAGAGAGCCACGGGTGAGATACACAATTGCTAAGGAACAGTATGGGTGCTGCAATAAGAGCAAATGCAGCCACAGGAGGTCACAGAGGAGGGGTGGGGCAGGCAGAGGAGAGCCCTGAGGGAAGTTTCCAGTGAATGGCTGTGATGTGCTCAACACCCAGTGAGCGCAGGGCAGGCGGACAGAGTACAGGAATGCAAGCAGGAACCCCAGGGGGTGGCCCAGGATGGCTGTAGTCATGGAATTAGAAGATGAGGGGGTAAGGTGGGTTGGGTAATCAGTGCACCTCGGGTGACACAGCCCAGAGGGAATGTGAAGGGTTTTAAGGGAGAGAAAAGCACATTTAGATTTCCATTTTGGAAAGGTGCCTCAATGGCAGGATGGTGGATGGACTGGAAGGCTGGAGGGGACAGGGAAGACTGTGGAGAACATGCTGCCACAGTCAAGCAAGAGACGGCAGCGGCCTGGACTACAAGCAGAGTAATGAAGATGGAGAGGAGAAACAAAGGCTGAGATGTTGAGGACGTGGATCTGGCAGGACTTGCTGATGGCCTGCGTGGGAGTTGGGGAGCGAGCCGATGAGAGAGGCAGAGAGGAAGGGTCTCTGCCTTGAAGCCTGCCTGGCCCATGTGAAGTGCTGTGACCACCCTTCAGCTAGAAATGCCAGGACAGCATGGGGTGGTAGAGAGCCCTGGCAGGGAGTCAGGAGGCCTTGGCTCTGCCCCCTGTTCTGCTCTAGCTCACTGCAGGCAGCCCAGGGCCTCCGAGCCTGTGTCTTCCCCCCTGGGATGGGTGTCTGGAAGAATGCTGTGGTGCCAAGTGCAACATCATCTCTAACCCCTAGACCTAACCAGCCCCAGGAAGGTTTGCAGCCTATGGACAGATCCTGAAAGTTCCAGCCAGAGAAGCCAATGTGCCCCCTTTGGGGTGCCTAACTAGCAATGAACACTGGTGAACTACTGAAGAAGGGGGACGTCAGAGAGACACACCTGCTGGGGCAGGGAATGGTGAAGAGCTGGCAGTTACCTGGATGAGGTTATTGGTAAGCCGCACAAGGCTGGTGGCAGAGGACGATTCCCTTAGGATGCTGCCACTGTTGTCTGCAGAGAGTGCCTGCTCAACACCCTGCAGCAGCTGGGTCACCGTGGCCACCCACTCCTCCTTGGCTGTAGTCTCACTTGAGTTCACCATCTGCTGGATGGCCTCGTTCAGAGCCACTTCAGAGCACTCAAAACATTGACGGTGGTCCTTTAGCCGAAGCAAGGAGTCCTGAGCACAGAAAGAAGCCAGGCAGAGGGTATGCCATGAGCTTGGCACAGCCTGGCCTCAGGCCTGAGGGAAAAAAGCTTGGGGGGCAAGAGACGAGACCCAATGCAAGAGAAAGTGCCAGCATAGCATAGGCCCCACCTTGAGGTGCCCAGTGGGGCAGGCTGGTGACCTGTGTGCAATGGCAGCCTGGCATACTGCTAGCCAGGGGAATCTCAGAAAGTTGCTTTACCTCTGTGCCTCACCTTTCCCATTTATAAAGCTGGGATTCTGGGAATGAGGCAGCAGAGCCAGCATGTGGCCAAAGGGAGACTGAGGGACACTTCTGTCAGCTCTCCCTCAAGCCATCATGCCCATCCAGTGCCAGGACATTGAAGGGGCTTCAGAGGGGAGGGCAGACTGCCAGGGAGAGACTGTCTCAGCAGAGGAGAGCCTGAGCCAATACCACAGTGGGATGACTGGCCAGGCAGAACTGAAGTCATCATTCTATAAGACCCCTCGTCCCTAGGTGCTCAGGTGGGGCCAAGGTGCTGAGCCCCTCTGAGCCTTGGTCACCGTATCACCCTCTCAGTGGTACCATGATTTTAAATGAGCTGACATGCACATCACACTCAGTACAGGGCCCAGCACATAGAATAGCTCTCAGAACACCACACTGACCTTTTACTTCTATTTTAAAATCTCCTCTTTGGAAGCTATTGCTTTTTGCAAAGCTCACTTTTTCTGCCCTAGAATACAACCCATTTAAACACTTGGGATCTCAGCCTGTTTCATCACTGTGCCAGCGTGTGGGGAAATACAGACTGTCTGTGAATTCACAGATCTGGCAGCCTCTTGTTAGACCAGTAGGAAGCACCTGCTGCCCAGTGCCCTGCCGGGCTCTGACCTCATCGCAGCCCAGGCCCAGCAGTAGTTCCTGCCTGCCTCAACCTACTCAGCTGCTGCTCTCAGAGGTGACACCGACAGGTGTGGGAGCAGAAATACCCAAAACTGCCTTTGGAATGTGCTTCAACATCTGAACACAGATCAAAACCTCCTCCAATTTATAAGCCTTAATTGCCAGGAAAATAGGGCCTGTGTTTCTTTAGAGAAAGCCAGCACCCTTTTGCAGGAGGTCACTGAGGTGAGAAGGCACCTACAGAATGCAGACGTGGGATCCAAAGCCCTAGCTGGCCCCTCATGATCAAAATGCCAAACGAATGCAGGGCGGAGGATTATTTTCTAGCAGGATATAGACTATTGGCCTTAAACTGCAGCTAGAGTTGTTGTGAAAGTTAGGGATAAGACAAGGACCCACCAGCAGTGCTCTATAAAACAGAATCAAGATGGCCCAAGGCCAGAAAGAGCTAAAAAGCAGAATAACTGCCAACAAATGAGGAGACCAAATTACCACTGACTGTGGGCAACACAATCATCAACTCAAACAAAACAAAACAAAACAAACAGAAGACAATTAGAAGTAACGGGAACTCAGTGAAGTGGCTAGATTAAAAAAAAACATGTAAAAATCAGTATAAACCAGCAATGTACAGTTAGAAAATACAATGACCAACAAAAAGATCCTGCTCAAAATAGCAACCAAAATTATTAAGAACTAAGAATCAGGTCAGTGAGAAGAAACCATCAATTGTACTGAAGAACGTAAAAGTTGGCTTGCCTAAATTGGAGAGACAGCCCTCAGACACCTTCAGGAAAGGGCTCCAAATTCGACCCCCCCAGTCTAGAAAAACTAGACGAACCAAGTTAAATAAAACATAGAACATGGACACCAACAAAAGAAAACAAGGGCAAATCCACTTCTTCTCCCTCTGTTGACATGCCTCTCGTCTGCCTCCCCTCCAGAACACGGCTTCCCTCAGAGCAGCCTTCTTCTTGTCCAGTGCCAGGCATGCTGTCGTAGTTCAAGCCATGTGTGTGCAATGAGAAAATGAATATTTCCAGTCTTGGAAAGGCTAAGCATAATGAACAAAACCACAACAAACAATGAACAAAATCACAAACATTTGAAAACATCAAAAGATTTGACAACATAAAAATTCAGAACTTCTGTATTTCAAAAGAAACAATAAGAGCCACAATTTAAGAGCAAACAATATACTGGGAAAAAATATTTGTAAAACTTGATGAGAAAAATATTAATATCTTTAATATATAAAAAGAACTTTAAATCAACAAGAAATCACACAGTCTTAGTAGGAAATTGAGCCACAATCAGGAGTCACGTATTCACATAATGCAGGAGCTTCCACAGCACATGGCCCAGGCCTCAGGCACAGTCCTTATTATAGCTCAGTACCCGTCAAAACAGCAGCTCCTCCCTCATCAGTGGAGCACGCTGCCACATCCAGTAGTTCCAGACAACGATGGGAGCAAGGTGACATCTGAGGCATTGGGGCCATCCTACAGAGGTAGAGAGGATTGGCCTGTCCCTTCCTTCTCCCCTACCAAGGCCCTCCCTGGGTATACCCATCTGTCCCTCTTACACACACAGCCATACTGGGCTACCCTGCAGCCTGCCACCATACCAAAGGTCAAAAACATCTCACCCCGTGATCTTGGCTTGGGTTTGCCCGAACTCCTTTGCCAGGGGCTGGAGCCTCCCTACTTCCCCCACCCCTCTTTCCCAAAACCAACTCTTCCTTATCCTTTTGCCAGGGCTGAGATGCTTCCATTTGTTCCCCTACTCACACCTCTTAATTCTTGCCCAGTTCAAGAAAGTTAATGATTAAAATGCCTGACATAATCTGAACAAAAAGCCTAGGACAAGACTGGGCTGTCTTTCCAAATTGAAGGGTAAGGACCCCTTAAGATAACAAATAGAGTGTGATTAGTGGTATGAACCATAAGGGACCAGGACTCAGACCAACCCATGCTACAAACCACATCATGTTTATTTTCATCCATTTTTGTCTGTGTCCAACTCAACCACTCCTGAGGATGACGACAACGATAATAGCGCCTCCTCCAGGGCACTTGCTACATGCCAGGCATGGTGCCAACACACATTAACTCGTATAATCATCACAACAGGCTCTGAGGTGAGGACAATGGCCATTCCCATCCCAGAGATGAGGAACTGAGGCTCAGAGAGGCTGAGTAACTGGCCAGTACCCAGCAGCTATCAGTAAGGGTTTTCTTCCTGAAGAACAGAGGCACTGAGGGTGCCAGGAGGGCACAGTGGCTTCAATCACAATGCTGGTGTTCTTTTTCTTCCACTACATAATTGTGCATTGGTCAATTTATCTTGATTCTTTACAATGTACAAATATTTTATCCAATTTTACATCTACTCAATAGTTAATTTAAAAAGCAATAAAAAAAAAAAGAGATGGGGCTGGCCAGTTAGCTCAGTTGGTTAGAGCACGGTGCTGTTATCACTAAGGTCCAGGGTTCAATCCCTGTACTGAACAGCTGCCAAAATAAAAGATGGATAAACGAGTGGATGGATGGATGACATCCTGGCCATTCTTCCTTCCTCCTCTGCCATGCATAAGTTCAGAGTCAAGTGTGGGGCTCACCTTGAGCCATAGGGAACTCTAGAACCTGCACTCCTAGGTTCTAACTTTCCCTTCTGACAAGCATCTTCCTGAGGATGGAGGCACTGGTTTTGACTCCCACTTTTCTCTTCCAGGTATGTGTTCTTGAGGGCTACCTCAGAGCCTCCAGAGAATAAATACATACACAAGCAAGCAGAGAAGGGGCAAGTGGGCGTGAGGGACACAGGGCAGAACACACCTGCAACAGCAACAGCTGGGCTGGCCTCTCAGGAATAGACGTCATAAACTCTAGGTGTTTGGCCCGGTCGAACCCACTGGTGCACAAAGTGGGACGGAGCAGATGCACGACAGCCTTGTAGTCACCCGCTTCATACAGCCGCTGAATCTCCTCCAAGGACTGGCACCGCTCCAGCGACTTTAGGTTCTTATCAATCTGAAAAAGACCCAGAAATGCTGCCTGATGGCAGACGCTGCACACTGTCCCTGAATCTGGCAGTGTTGGCATTTATTAGACCCAGATAAGGAGGATAAAATTAGACTCCATCCCACCCCACCAAGAAAAAATTAATATATCAGTGTTTACATTAAATATATATGTTTTAAAAAGTATTTCTATTAAGGTCAGGCATTCAATTCTTTAAAAACAAACAAACCAAAAAACAAAAACTAGGCTGGCTGGTTAGCTCAGTTGGTTAGAGTGCAGCCTTGTAATATCAAGGTCAAGGGTTTAGTTCCCCGTACTGGCCAGCCACCAAAAAAAAAAAAAAAAAAAAATACTGCAGAAGCACATGAATTCCAGAAAAGCATATGCCAAAATCATTGGACAACCTCTGGGTCATAGTTCAGCAAACCCAATTCACAGGACTGTGGAGCATCAGGCTGTCAGAGACTTCATGAGCCTGGACCAGAGGCTGGCTCATACTACTGACCACAAAACCCTCTCCCCACATGAAGCCTGACATGACCCCAGCACACAAATAGCAGGGTACTGCACCTGGTCTTCCCCTAAAACAACTCTGAAGAGTCTAAAGGCCACTTTCGGCCAACGTGGACACATCACAGACACAAAACTGCAGCAGGATCCGAGGCTGCATAATGAGCATTGTGCCGCCCATATGGAGCCTGGCATATACGCCATGCACCGCTGACCTAGCCTCATGGTCGCAGCAGCACTGGTCTGCTTCAGCTGATGTTTCCCTCTAGTTCACTGGGACTGCTGTCACATGAAGTCAGGAGAGCTGAGCAATAACCACTTCTAAATCAGGCTGACAAGAACTTCTATGCCTGCCACCCGCCACTTAGATAGCTTTCCATCAGGGGAGTGTGCCTTTGAGTCTGCGGGGCCCTTGTGCACAGGAGCTACCTCTCTGCCCTCCCTCCGGGGCCCTGCTCACCATGTGGGCAGGTCGCTTGTTCCTCAGAGACAGGTCAGGCTTGGTCTAACTGGGCCAACTCAGAATAAATCTTTGACCAAGAAAACACCATTAAAAAAACGCCCGCTTACCTCCTCCAGGGAAACCACAGAGTCATTGTGGAGGTTGGGTAGCCGGATGACAATGTCTTTTTGCTCAGCCCCAGCCTTGGCCTGGATGGTGGTGGAGTTCTGGAGTATTTCTGTGCAGATGTCATAGTTCTCCAGGGCCTGCTCCATGTCTCCCTGGCCAGAAGGTAAACCAGGTCAAGGGACAAGGGTAGAGGCAAAGGACTAACTGTGCTGTGCCAGGTGCCTTACATTCCTGATCTCACTAGACTGTGGGTGTCACGAGGGCAGGTTTTTTTTCCAATTACTTCTATACTCCCTAAAAAGAGGGCTGGCACATAACTGGGGCTCAATATATATTTATCAAATGAATGAAAGATTCACACAACTCTGTGAGGAGAGGTAGAATTAACCCCAAGTTATAGGTAAGGACACTGAGGACACTTGAGCAAGGCCTGGTATCTGCACAGCCAGGCCTGTCTAATTCCAGAACCAATGTTCTTCACTTTAAACAATGTTGTTTCCCTCAGACTGAACTGCTACTGATGGGACCCTGGCAATCTCTGACTCATTCTACCACGGTGCACCAGGTACCACCATGTGCAAGGTTCTAGATAACAGCCAATCCACCCTGGCCTTCCAGACTAGACTGTGAGAAGCTTTCCCAGAACTCTCACAAAATAGGTGGTTAATTCTCTTCTAGAAAGCTCTGCTTCTGTTCATGCACTTGCTCAGGATCTCTCAGGAAAACATAAGCAAAGGGTTGAGACTCCAAGGCAATCTTGAGTCTACAGGGGGCATGGGAAATACCTTCCAGAGTTCTATGTTTGTGCTGAGGCACTTTATAGACTGATGGCTACGCTTGAGTTTTTGAGATGCTGGAAAATCCCACAGCTTCCCACTTCCTCATGCCAAGCCCAGCCTGGGCAGGTGCTGTACATGCACATGCACACTCATACCCACACATCCTCAACACGGCCAGTTTTCTGCCCTCCCTGTAGGGTGCCAGAGTATGTTCCCCAGGCATCTGACCATGGAACCAACCTGCAGCGCCAGGAAGCGAGCTTTCAGCCAGTAAACACGGACCACAAACTCCAGCCAGCCATCCTCAAACAGGTCGCGCTGGGATGAGGCAAATGACAGCTGCAGGAGATCACCAAGGCAGTGGGTTCCCGGGAAATCAGGCCCAAACCTGCCATTCACCACACCGGCAGGGCAGTTCCGAGAAGACACTGAAAACCATCAAGTGCCAATGACTCAACTTCATGTGCAGTGTCTAAGCACCCTTCCTCTAACCAGAGGTTGCATTCAACCTTCACCATGCCCTCCCTCAGTCTCCATGAGTGCCCTGAGCCCCTTGGAGCCTTATATCCCCATAGTGGCAGGGATCAAGAGGTCAGACCAGTCAGATGAAGATGCAGAGACACTGAGAGCCCGGGCATGGGGAGACCTAATTTCAGACTGAGCTTTGAGAATATCTGCATTCCACCAGGTGGTAGTTTAAAAGGCAGAATGATCCATATCATCTGGGAAAATTACTGGGGACACATAAAGCATCAAGCAGTCACTCCAAAACTGAGATCCCGCTTCCTTTAATCCTAAGTAACAGCAAAAGCAGACAGGTGGCTCCCTCTGGGGGCTCAGCTGCTGCTAACCACTTCTTGAGTGTCTGGGAGGTTTCCCTTGGATCCTGAAAAGCCAACCCAGAAAATGTGCCCACTGCAGATGTAAGTCTGAATTTCATGACTCAGCCTCTTCAGCTTCCACTCGGCTGGGGGTTCAGAAAATTACCCCTGCCACAGAACACAGAATGCCCCCTACCTGCAGAGCTCCTGCCTTTGGTCATCAGCCACTGGTCCAGCTGGAGCTCCATGCAGGAGAGAGACATCAGCATCATGTCCTGCAGGTCAGGCATGGGCAGGCCAGGAACAAAGTCATAATGATTCATCAAAGCCGGGGGTGGGAGGAAACTAAACTAAAATTTACTTTTTGATAAAAATATAACTCTTTCTTCTACGTACTTTCCATTTCCTAAGGATAATCAGTGACTACTTGGCAGGACATAAAATGATACACGTGGACCTATGTTGGGATGAGACTCGGGAGGAGCCAGGGGACCTATCTTCAGAGTGCTGAGGGACTGTCCTGTGGAAGAGGCAGCCCTGTCACCTGCAAGTGCTAGGCCCAATGCTGCACTACAGCACTCAACCCTTAAAAGCATCTGGGGCCAGGACATCATTCTCAGGGCATGAGAAAGCCAAGGCTCAGCAATAAGGAAGCACCTGCCCAGTGTGCACAGCTGGGAAACAATCAACCTGGTCTGCCTGAAACTGAAGCCTTGGCTCCTCTCACTACCCCAAAGGGAATGATACGGGTCAGCAGGAACTGACAGGAGGCAGGCTGAGGTGTGCCTGGGAAGTGTGCCTGGCAAAGGAGCATGTGGCTCTGCAAACCTGTCAACCCCTGTCCATCTTCTGTGCTCTCAGCCAGAAAGAGCACCTGGGCGGGCCCTGAAAGCTCTCTACATTCCCACCTCGACATTCGGCATTCCACCTCAAATGGGAGAAGGGGGCCGGGTCACCAGATATTCCCTTGAGCTCTAGCAGCCATCAAGTAGAGGAGCCTAGTGTGTGAGTGCAGCAGGCAGACAGGGCTAAGCAAGGCTAATCCCCCTACTGCTGGAGGACCCCACCACTCCCCTAAGCACTTACCTAGCCTTTGCACTTCTGTTTTCTCACATGTTTAATAAAATCTGCAATAGTCCTTGGCACCTTAAACACAACCAAATCCTTTCCTCCAGCTTCTCCGGGCTAACTCTTCTCTATCTCAGTAACTGACCCAAAAAGCCCTCCCCATATGACTCATTCCCTCACACCCTCATGTCCAGTTCATCCTGTCAGCTCTGCCACCAGAACCCCCCCCACCCCACTGCCACTGCCAGGCCTCTGCCACCACCATCACTCAGCTGGCAGCAGCCTCCTGACAGCTCCTGCACCCACTCCCACCCCTGAGTATACCCTCCGCTCAGCCCCCAGGGATCTTTCTAGAAACAAACCAGGTCCCATGACTTCTTCCTTCAAAATCCCCAGTGGCCTAGGTTCCAGGTGCACAAGTAAATGCAGTGAGTAGGCTCAACAAGACAGCAGCCCCACACCCACAGAAAGTCCCTCTCCCTGATCCCTGGTCCCAGTCTGATGCTGGCCCTCAAGAGGCCCCCAGACCTTGATGTGCTTGTTGCTGCAGTCCCTCAGCAGAGGGTTGGGCAGGCTGGTGCTGTGCCTCCTCCAGCTATGGTAGACGCTGAGCACGACCTCTGCCAGACCTGGTGGCCACCTCAGCAGGAACTTGTGACCCATGCCCTTCAGGTAACGCATCATCAGCTCCAGGATGCCCCCGTTAGTCATGTTCTCCAGCAGGAACTTGTGCACATCCTGCTTCTCTGCCCAGGGAGGGGAACAACCAGACTTGAATGAAAGGGACCTTCCATGCCAGGGTTTCCCATTCTCTGTGAAAGAGGGAAGCCTGCGTCCTCCCTCCACCATTCAACCCAGGTGTACACAGAACCACATTACGGTGCCGAGGTCAGGCTGCTGGGGTTCAGTGCCTGGCTCCTGCCCTCACCATCTGTGAGCAAGCCTCTCTGAATCTCCATGTCTAATATGGGTATCAAAAGGGCCAACCTCCAAGTGCTGCTCCGTGAGCTAAATGAGATTGGGCACATAAAAAACGAGTCATGATGTCTGGCACAGAATATGCATTCAATAGTTGTGGTCATATACAGTCAATTTGCAAAGCCAAGCCTCTGAATTCAGCCTTAAGTACATGGCCTTTGGAGAGCTGTTATGGATTGAATGTCCACAAAACTCATTGAAGTTTGACCCCTATAATGGTGCTAAGAGTGTGAAAAATCTAATGATGGTATCTAAAAGGTGGGGCCATTAAGAGGTGATTAGATTGTGAGGACTGTACCTTCATGAATGGATTGATCCATTCATGGAGTAATGAGCATGGTTCTAATGGCTTTATACGGACAGTAAGTGAGAAGTTTAGCTCTCTTGCTCAGCTCATCCTCGCCTTATGACATCCTGAGTTGCTGTAGAGAGTTCCCTCCAAGAACAAGGCCCTCACTAGATGCACCCCCTGTACCATGGACTTCCCAGCCTCCAAAACTGTAAGAAATAAAGTTTGTCTCTTTATAAATTGCCCAGTTTCAGGTATTCTGTATAAGCAACAGAACGGACCAATACAGCAAGTATGAGCCTGGACATTTCGGCAGACCTCCCAGCTGACCACAGGGCTCAGGCCCACAACAAATCCAGGCAGTCCCTTGACCACACTTTAAAAAACACCCCGGAACTATTCTCCCTGAAAAAAACATAAGCAGTTTGTAGGATAGTGGAAGAAAGAATTCCCAACAGTGAATGATCACATCACTCCATTCCTACCAGACTCCATGAATGTGGCTGAGTCAAATGACAGCCTGTGAGGCCCAATGCTCGGGAAGCTTTCCAGTTTGGCTTCTGACTGGACTTCGTAGTTATTAAAGGGATCATCTTCCTCCTCAGGGTCCAGCTTTCTTAACCTGCATGGAACACACCAAAATCACAAATGCCATAACACACGTTCTGACACAGCATCTGAACTCTTCCTGTAAGAGAAACTAAATCTGAGCCAGGAGGAAGATGACTAAAATAATTGGGTGACAGGGTCCAGAGCCCAGGCCAGCAGGAGGCTCTGTCTCTCTCAAGGGCTTCATGAGCTGGCATCTGGTCTGTACCCTTAGTTGTTCATTCATTTCACCAACAGATAATTACTAAGTACCAGCCATGGTACTTATTCATGCTAGGTGCCAGAATACAGCTGTTAAGTGTGGGAGATCTTGGCTGCAGCAAGCTTACCTTCTAGAGAGAAAGTAAGCAGGAACACAAAACAAACAACCCCAAGAAGGACTATAAATAGCAGAGTGCTTGAGACTGAGGGTCACAAGTGTCCTCCCTCAGAGAGCAGAGTCAGAGAAGGCCTTTCGAAGGGATGATCATGCTGACACTGGAGGAGGAGATGGGCTGGCCATGTAAAGAAGCACGACAAGAACAAGCCAGAGGCAAGGCCAGAAGAGCACACTCCTAGTGTGTTTTAGGACCTCAGGGGAGCCCAGCAAGTGAGGAGAAGTGGGTGGATAGGTGGGAGTGTGGGGGACCCATCAGCCCATCTGAGCTTGGTCCCTCCATGGCTCCTCACAAAGCTCTGAGCCTGGCCCAGCCTTGGGACTGGGGAGGCCTCTCCCAGAAGTCACCATGTTTTGGCCATCCTGGTGGCTTCCCCTCAATCCAGCACCATTACAACATAAACACTCAGGGCACTTATCAATGTCTTCATTCATTTATTGCACACGCACTCCCAGGGTGACTCCATTGGGCAAGCTATCACATTGTTCTTGCCTGTTCAAAGAAGCAGATACTAAAATGACACAGGAAACCAACAACTAACATAAAGATAAAAAAAGAGTAGAAACCATTCCACATAAAGGAGGCTAGGGAAAAAGACCTTGGGGTAGCACAGCTAGCACAGCAGGAGCAAGCAAAAGATGGGGTTGTTCAGACCTTGGCGTCATCAACCAAAGCATGATGCTGCAGCTCTTTGAAAGGGAAACCTCTTGGGCCGAGCCCGTGGCGCACTTGGTAGAGTGCTGTGCTGGGAGGCGGCGACGCTCCCGCCGCGGGTTCGGATCCTATATAGGAATGACCGGTGCGCTCACTGGCTGAGTGCCGGTCACGAAAAAATGACAAAAAAAAAAAAAAAAAAAAAAAAAGAAAGGGAAACCTCCTGGCACTACACCTTATGAGAAATTTACCAGAAGGTTCTGCATCCTCACTTTGGCCCTGCATCAACTACTTACTGAAAACAACCTTTACTTGTAAGCATGCCACCTTCATCACAGAAAGAAGGCAACAAATGAGGAAAATTAGAAATCTTGCTATAAAATGGATTTACAATCCACCTAAAGCTTCTGGATCCTCCTCTACAATTTTGATGTCATCACCACTGAAATAAACTGTCACAAGACAAAATGACAGCTTAAGACTCCTGGTTAAAAATGGTATATTGAACATACATGGTTACCTCCCAAACTCCACTCCAGTAACCACAAAGAAATAAGAAAGGTACAAACTCACAAAGACACAGAAGATAGGAGAGGAAGCCCCAGCAGACAAAAAATGTGCTGACAGCCAAATGTTAGAAGGCAGAAAGATGATGGACCAGAGCGATCGAATTGCTTTCTCCACTCAGCTGAGGGTGGAGGAAGAGGGGTATCAAGAAGCCCACCTACTGGCACCATAAACCCCAAAGGCTCAGGAGTTGAGGGTCCTGAAACCTCTGAAGGAGGTGAGGAACAAAAAAGTGGGAAGACTGGTAAAAATCTATGTAAGGAGCATTAGGGCTCAAGTCCCTCCCAGCTCTGGGGCTGAGACTCTTCTTTCTCTGTGGCTCCTCTGCCATGTGAGGAACAGTCAGAACTAGTAAAACCAAGGATCATTTTACAAGCTTCTCCTCCACCTTCTCAGAATGCAAGGGAATCCCGCTGAGCCTGAGGAAAATCAAGCAAGCACACGCTCCCTGAAAGCAGAAGGGAAGCTCCCTCCTGTGGGGTTTTCATGGGCATCTGCCTCAGGTGTAGCAGTCCCATGCCTCCCAGCAGCGAGTGGGTGTCTGTCTGTGCATGGAAAGGTGAGCATGTCACCTCTAGCTCCATGATTCCTTCACCTTCTGAGGGCCCAGGAAGTACCTGGTCCCTCAAAAGATGAACAAGTCACAGCTGCCGCCTTCAGGAAGTGTAGAGGTAGAGAGAGGAGAGAAAAATCCAAAATCCCAATCCAGTGAGATCTGGGCTTTGGACGTTTGCACAGATGCTATGGGAAAACAAAGGAGGTGCCTAGAGGAGAAGGTGGCAATGGAATGAGAAATGACATCGGTGGGGCAGGCTGGTGGTCTGTGGGTTTGCTTGTTTTTGAGAATCAGAAAAAGTGTGCACAGTACCTGGCTGGTAAGAACTTCACCAGAAGCTCCTGGAAGTCTACTTTTTCTTCTTTTTTGCACTTGGTGTTTCGCACACGGGCAGACCGTCGCTTTGCTGTCTCTCCACTGTCTTCTGAAATCTTCTTTCGTTTTACCCCTTTCTTGGATTTATCTCCCCCAGAAACATCACCTTCACAAAGAGTGCAAATTAAAATCTTATAAAGTGGCAGGAGGGAAAAACGCACTACACAGACATATCAGTCCCCATCTTTTATAAATCTACAAACATGAAACTGTTCTTTAACATTCAAGAAATCTTTCATCTGTCTCCTCTTCAACAACAAAGAGTCCTGAGTAAAATTAATTTTAAACCTCTCACACTTCTCTCAAATTCACAGGACCCACAGCTGGATTTCAAGATTATTTTCCATGGCCACAGAATAACAGGGCCTCAGAACACCCCTACCTTGCCACCCCCAGTGGTTGACTACAAGAGCCTCTGGGGCATCAGTTGATGTACCTGGGATGGACGGAGCAAATGGCAGTGACTCTATCCAGGACCCTCTGAGTACCCAGTGATATGATAAGAGCAAGAGAACTGTGTGAATCACGTAGAGAATAGGGAAATGTCATGTACAACTAAATAAAAATGTTGGAAACAACCATGTACATGTTCATTCAGAAACTTCTTTTACTGCCATATATTCTTTTTTTTCAGTGACACAGAAATCAAGAAAAGCCTTGGGACCTTTGGTCAAAAATTTTTTACAACTTCAATGATAAAAAAAAAAAATCAGCAAAACAGTACAAAAATACACTACCACATGTGGTGGTGACTTTTCTGACTTTGCTTTCTAAGGTCAAAGAACTCAGAATGCACACAGCCAGCAAGAGAGCAAGACCAGCAGGAGTACCTACCAGCTCACACATCACAAGTGGTAAGAGCGACTTTTACACCAGGACTCAGCAGTCAGTCATTAAATGGTCCCAGTAGGGCTGTCAATGAGCAAAGAGCTGCATTCCCAAGCCCCCACCCACTGCAGGGGCTTCAGTGCTAAAGCAGTGTATAAGCAGGCTGAGAGGCTCCCCTACAGGGCTGGGGGCTCCCACCATCACTCAGGCCATGAGGATCAGCATGACACCTCTCTCTGGAGAGGCCAGGGTGCCCCAACACTATCATTCCTGCTAGGCTCAGCAAACAGGGTCTCCCCAGAAGCCAAGCCCAGGGAGACTACTCACCCATAGGAGCACCTGTTTCCAACAGCCCAGGACTGTGCAGCGGGAAGTTGGCTGCAGCCACAGTGGTGTAGGAGAGCACAGGCTCAGCCACAACTGGGTTGGCACTGACAGGGCTTGGTTGGATCATGCTGACAGGCGTCACAACCACAGAGGACACCAGAGGTTGGCTGGGGTCCTGGTAGTCAGACAGGTCGATCCTCTTGCCGAGGCTGGGCCGTGGGGGCTCGCAGGTGGTAAGGTGGTTGTACATGGCCAGCAGGCTCTCTCCGAGGCACTTCCAGCTGCAGGGAGAGGGACACCGCACCTATCACCACTCCATCACAGGGGTGCTCAGCACAAGGCCAACTGGCTTGCAGAGAGGCCGCACAGCTGCTCCCTGGGCTGCACCTCCACAGAGGTAAGGGGAGGTGAAGGTTTTATCATTGTCTTAACTGACGAAGTCTTAAGGCTAACACAGCTGAAGATGGAGCAGCTTGAGTAGGAGCAGGGCCCTGGCATCCTTCTGTCCCTCACCCTGGCAGAAGCCCCAGCAGCTTCTCAACCTAAGACACCTTCGGGCTCAACTAGGCAGGTATGAAAAACACTAACTCACTTTAAAAGCTCCTTCCTCTCAAGGTCGAACCTCTGAAACACCTGTGGCATTTCTCTGCTGACACTAATCTGAGTTTTTTTGGGTGGGGGTGGGAATGCCAACAGAAACATAGTCCAAGAGGGCTAAACAGACCCTTGGGAAGGGCCTATTGGGAGCAGCATCTCAGTGAGCTGCCAAATGGGCCAGAGTCTGCTGGATAGCAAAACAAGACCTTGTGTGTTTTGCTTTGGTATGTTGTGGTGTGGTGTGTATTACGATGTGTTATGTGTAACATTGTGTGTTGTGTAGTATGTGTCGTGTGAGTGTTGTATTATGTATGGTGTGTTATGGTATGTGCTGTCGTTCTGTGTCATGTGTTCTGTGTTGAGTATTATGTTGTGTGTTGTGTGTTAGGCTATGTGATGGTATGCTGTGGTGTGGCATGATAGATCCATCCATCCACCCATTCATGGCTTACCATGCCTCATGCTACAGACCAAATGCTCCTTCTGGCCCCAAGGTGCTGCACGACCTCACCTCACAACAACCCCTGCACTCCTGCCGTGTTAGCTTTCTTTCAGTTCCCCCAAACCACATTCCTGCAATGCCCCACCCATGCCTGAGCCCCAGCCCTCTGCATGGTCAGTGTCCGCTGATCCACCAGACCCCAGCTCTAGCACCCAAGCCTTCCCCAACCCTCTGAGCAGTGTGGACCCTGTTCAGAGCCCCTGGCACTATGCTTCTCTCATCGCAGCCCCCATCAGCTTGAAGCATGTGCTCCTTCCTCTGGGTGACTGGCTACCCCTGGGATTGCCTCTAGCAAGGGACCAGGCCCCGCCATGCTACACTCCCAGCACAGAGCACAGAGCACAGCACAGAGCTGGGATCCAGTAAGTGCTAGAAAAGGAATAAAAGGACAGTGCTTCAAAATCTGGAATCTGAACAATGGAGGTTCCAAGGACTGAAATAAATTTCTTATCTATCTTTTTCCTGCCTTCAGTAATGTTACATTTAGACAGGGAACAATTTGCTCACCAGCTGGATTGTGTCAAATGCCTTAAATATACAATTTCACTTACTTGTGCCTTGCTCATGCCTAATAGACACTGAAGATCAGGGAGAAGGCAAACTGTGGCCTGCAACCTGCTTTGTACAGCCTAGAAGCTAAGAATCGTTTTCACATTTTTAAAGAGTTGTTTAAAAAAGAAAAAGAAAAAGAATATACAACAGAAACTGAATATAGCCCTCAAAGCCTAAAGTATTTACTCTCTGGTCCTTTACAGGAAAAGTGTGCTGACCCCTGGAATAGATGCTAGTTATTTTAAAAGGCCCATGTCTTCTGCGACCAGAGAGGGAATCTAAACTCTTCCTTTAATAATCCAGTCAGAGCCTAACTCCCTCCTGCTTCCATTTGGCCCTCATGCTACACCAGGGAGGGTGGCCATGATGTCAACTCACAGCCCTCTCCCCTCCAGTCACATCACCACAAGCCCTTCTAGCGTCCTCAGACCTTTTCTTCCTTCACTGTAACAGGGAGGCATCCCAGGGCTCTTCTAAAACCCCTAACCCTTGTTGTTGGGAAGCCCATGCTCAGGATACTGGTTAGGTACCCTAACCCAGCTGATAAAATAAAGGGAAGGGCATCTGACGAGAGTCCTAGAGCAGCCCAAAAGGTGGCCCTGTCTTCCTGGCTATCTCAGTGCTCAGGTGTGAAGTTATTCCTAGGAAACTCCACATGCTGAAACTCATAACCAGTCATCATAATATGAGTGAGAAACAGCCTGAGTGTTGCTG
This sequence comes from Cynocephalus volans, assembly GCF_027409185.1. Taxonomy (NCBI): domain Eukaryota; kingdom Metazoa; phylum Chordata; class Mammalia; order Dermoptera; family Cynocephalidae; genus Cynocephalus; species Cynocephalus volans. The sequence goes on from NC_084461.1 coordinate 208,008,170, forward strand.
TGTGCTGGCTCTGTACTAGCCCCCACATATTTCATTATCATAACCACCCTACAATGGAGAGATGGTGCTCTCCCCATTTTGAGGGAATGGCATGTAATGCCTCCAGAGTAACCCACATGATAACTGCAGGAGTGCCAGGATTGGACCCAGGTCTGCCTGATTCAGGGTGAGAGCTCTGGACCACTATGTGACAAAGCCTCTGAGTAAGGGGGATGGGTAGGGAATGGAACACTGTTGCAAAGGCACAGTAAATTTAAAGACTCAAGATTCAATGTCAGGGGCTGGCTGGTTAGCTCACTTGGGAGAGCGTGGCGCTGATAACACCACCATCAACGGTTTGGATCCCCATAGCGGCCAACTACCAAAAAAAAAAGATTCAATGTAATGCTAGAGCTCACTAAGGGCTAAACCACCCCAACTCCACTGAGAACCAGCACCAGCATGCCCTTCCAGGAGAGGGAGGGCCTCTCACACATCACGGAATTCATGAAGGCTACACTGAAGCAATCTTGCAGGGCACTTAGCATGGCCCTGGAGGGAGGCCGTGGATTTGAGAGCCAGGAAAATCCAGGCCTAAGGCCGACTCTGGGATCCTCATTTAACTGCTCTGAGCCCCAGTTTCTATCTGACAAGTGCTTGCCAAATGTTAGCTTTCTTTTCCCCTCTGGGTAGGGCAGACTGAGAAGGGCTTTACAAGAACGTACCAGGTGGAAGGAGTCAACAAGGGAAACAGCAAAGAGGAACGGAGACTGGGAGTACCCAAGAGAGAGTTGACCTGCTTCTTGGAAGTCAACAAGTTAGCGTGCACTTCCAGCACCCAGATGCCTTGCATCTAGCTCCCACCCACACCCAGGGTCAGGTCTCAGGGTCTCTCCCTCCTGTGCCCAGCCCACCAGCTGTCCAAGTATTCCGAGAAACACCAGATGACCTACGTGAAGAAGGGGATGGGCTGCACCAGTTTCAGGTCTGGCTCTTTCTCCCGCACGGTCAGCGCTTGCCTCTTCTTACGGAGCCCCAGAGCCTCATCTACAATAGCCTGCGCCTCAGCTGCATCCACTGACACTTCGTGGATTGACATGTCACTAGACAGGGAGAAATTACAACGTTACCAACTACAACCAAGGCTAAAATTTTACAGACAGGGATGCATTTAAGTTAATACCCTTTAATCTGTATTGATTCTTTCTGTAAATAAAATAACCACTTGAGTCTGGCCTTGAAAGGGCAGTAATTAGCATTCTTAATACCCACATACACTAGAAATGACTAATAAACCTTTGTTCCTTCGACAATTCAAACTGGGCAGAGAAAAGATTTTCATGTATATTAAGAGTATCATCATAATGTGAAAAACCATGGAAAAATAAAAATAAAATCTTGCTTTCAATTATTTATAGAAAATTTTTAAAGAATTTAACTCTCTCATAACGCCCACCCCAATAAAAAGTCATCAGACAAGCCAGACTCACCGAAGTCTATGGTGTCCCCAAAATACAGAAAAAGCAAGGACTTTGAGGTCCCAGATGTGCTCCCACAGACAAATCTCTGCCTGAGCTGACCCAACAACACCTGCCCTCCTGCCTAAACTGTCCTGCTGCCTGCCAGCAGGGCTCCCCCACAGAGCCTCTCACTATGGCCCTGCTTGTTTTACGTGTTTGTCATTTATCTCCCCCAAGAAGGTTAGTTCCCTCAGGATAGATGTGAACAAGAGGCATAAGAAGCAGACACTGAGATAAATAACCACTAACCCCCAAAAGTGAGTTCCATGGGCCAAGGAATACCAGAGAGCAGGGGGAGATGGCTCAGCTGCAGCGCTGTGGGGAGGGGGAAGCTAGAGCTCAGAAGTAGGCAGAGAGGTGAGCTAGGAGCTGGAACATGAAGGAGGAGCAGTGTAGAACAGGTGGAGAGACGGGAAGACGGCATGCCAGGTTAGGGGGCAGTGGGAGCAAGGCTGAGAAGACAGGACGGTGCACAACAGGCCAGGCCTAGAATCTGCAAGGGACCTGTGGCAGCTCTAACAAAAGAAGCCTGGGAGGGAAAAGCAGGAGGTGGGGAGGGGGAAGAAGGGCGTCAGGCTACATAGTACCTCTTGGGCGACGCAACTGAGTGTGTGCTTTGTCCTGGGAGCAAGGCAGGGACAGCACATGATCAGAGGCATGTCTGGGACTCTGAACTTAGGCAGCACTGGGCACAAAACCCTGGCAAGGGGAAAGGAGGCAAGCTGGGCACACAAGCACCCAGAGTACAGCAAGTAAACACTGAGAGCTGGCAGGGTGGTAGGCTAGGAGGGCAGCAAACGGCCTGGGGAGGTAGCACTGAGACTTGGCATGGTCAAGTGAGAAACAAGGCAGATCAAGGTACATTCACTAGATGAGGGACCGTAGCAGGGGACAAAGCCCTGTAGTGCAGGGGCTCCATCCACCAGGAGGTCAGGACCTGAGAGGAAACTGAGGTGCACTCCTGATGTTCACTAGTCACAAGGGGAGGGGATGCAGACACAGCAGAGGAAGCGGAAGCACTTACCATCTGAGGAACATTCGGAGAGAGTCCTTTCGCAGACAAGGCTGCTCCTCGAAGATCTTCTCCTTGAGAACCAGCCCTTTGCTGTATCGGCAATCCTTCTCCAAAGCTTTGCAGATAAAGTACAGACACGCTGGCAGGGAAAGAAACAGTTATGACTCCTGAAACTGCCTTGCCAGTTAACACCAGGAAATTGTTCCCACTCTGGAATCAAAGAAATGCACGGTAAACAAGAAGAGGATATCACTTTAACCAATTCAATCAGGAAAGATTTCTGAAAATAATAATACCAAAGTAGAATAAGTACTGCAAGGTGAGCAGACCCAAACACTGCCAGCAGAAGATGGTCTATATGACCTTTCTGGAGGACCACAAGCATTATGCACAGATCCTCGACCCAGAGATCCCACTTCTAGGAATTGCTGCAAAAAACCTACAGGGCTCACAGTGATTAACTATTGGCTAAATGGAAAATAGCCTTCAAAAAATCTGGAAACCACTCTGTCCCACTATGGGGGCCTGGTTAAGTAAAGTTTGGCCAGTCCACAGAATGTGTTGCCAAACAGCCGCTGCAGTGATGGTCAAGAAGTGTGCTTACTGACCAAAAAGAAGGCCATGATATAGCACTGGGAACAGGCAGGAAACAAAACAGTTCACAAGGGCCGGCCCGTGGCTCACTCAGGAGAGTACGGTGCTGATAACACCAAGGCCCCGGGTTCGGATCCCATATACGGATGGCCGGTTCGCTCACTGGTTGAGCGTGGTGCTCACAACACCAAGTCAAGGGTTAAGATCCCCTTACCGGTCATCTTTAAAAAAAAAAAAAAAAAAAAAAAACAGTTCACAAAGTGTGACTCCATTTGTACATATAAAGCTGGTTTCTTGTATTTTCGCATACCTGCATTTTCCAATTTTTCTCCTTTTTAAAAAAAACTGGTCTTAAAGTTATTGCTTACAATTTAAGATATGCACATCATTCATGTCAATGTAATAACGAGCCTTCTCAAGTCACTGACCTGGAAAGCCTGTGCCAACTCCAGATCCTATGGGAGTAGAGAAAGTAACAGGTAAACTAATGCATGGGAAAGAAAGGGATGGTGTCGACTCACAAAGCAGAACTATGATATGAATTATGAAAGCCTTTAGCACTTATAAGTGAGAACAGCCCCTAGCAAACGTGACCCCTAAAAGTCCCCAGCAGACTCCATGCTGCTAAGTCTCATCAGTGAGCACACTGGGAAGTAGCGCAGTACAGCAGTGTCAGCTCCACTCTGCCTGGGCACTGGGACCACTATTGTGTCCTCCTTAGCTTCTCACTTTAAGTGTGGGTGGATAGCAAGTCACTCCTACCAAGAATAACCAGGAAAAATAAAGGAACTGAGGGTTAGGAGCAAAACGGAGAAGACAGCAGAAGTAGAGATCAAGGCATGGAAGCCTTGGGAGAGAAGAGTAAGTGATGCGCTCTTCGTGTGCCACAGTGGGAGAGAGCAGAGCCTGGTCACAATGCTCAGCAGAGGCCACAGCCCTCAAGGCAGGCAAAGGCTGTCCAACCTGTGAGCAGGGAGAGGCCTATTCAGTAGCAGAAGGGTGGTCATCAGCGACTTACAGAGAAAAAACCAGGGAGGCACTTAGCATTTGGATAATGCTGGTTCTCAGTAGGCATATTAATTGCAGTGAGGAAGGCCTGAGAAATCTCAAGGGGCAGTCAGCAGACCCAACAGCATCCCTACCTACTCACCTCAAATATATAAAATGCCACTGAGAGTCAATTTAAGATACTGCTTTTACTTTTTGGTTTAAATGAATGTAAAATCTGTCAAGGCTCTCACAGGTATATGTATCAGTTCAGATCCTGAGACGGTTAATTTTATGTGTTAATATGACTGGGCCACAGGCGATCCAGGTTTTGGTCAAACATTATTTTGGGTGTTTCTGTGAGGATGTTTTGGATGAGATTTAAATCAGTAGACTGAGTAAAGCAGATTGCCCTCCCTAATGTGGGTGGGCCTCATCCAATTAGCTGAAGCCCTAAATAGAACAAAAAAGTTGACCATCCCTCAAGTAAAGAGAATTTTTCCCACCTAACTGCCTTCAAACTGAGACATTGGTTTTTTCCTGCCTTCTCACTACAACCAAAACATGAGCTCTTCCTGGGCCTGCCAGCCTCCAGACTGGAGACTACATCATCAATTCTGCTGGTTCTCAGGCCTCTGGACTTGGACTGGAATTATACCATTGCTCTCCTGGGTCTCCAGCTTGCCAACTCACCCTACAGATCTTGGGACTTGTCAATAGCACGAGCCAATTCCTTATAATAAATCTCTATCTACATATATGCACACTATTGGGTCTGTTTCTCTAAAGAGCATTAATACAGTCCCCCAACCCTTTTTTCCCACAAGGACTTAGGTATACCAAGCATAACTTCTCCTACTGTGAGAGAAGGGTACAAAAAACTAAATCAGTTGGCTAAGGAAGGAAGGTTGAACACCAAAGATGGTATCCAAATTGTGGGAGGAGCATCCACCAAGAAACTAAAAGCCTCTGGAAAATGAAACAGCTAGAGTCAAAACACTGCCCTACAGAACTGTCATATTCTGCTGGTGGGAGTGAAAACTGGGGTAACCTACAGAACAAGTGCATATATCCACCAAAGAATGCATGCAAGAATGTTCACAGTAGCATTATGCATATGAGCCCAAATCTGGAAATAACCCAAATGTCCATGTACAGAATAGTTAAATTGTGCACAAGCACATAACAGACTACACAGCAATAAGAAAGAACTAGCAACTGCTGCATCCTACATGGGTATGTTCATAGACAGGACAAAAAGCAGAGGAAACAGGCTGAGAAGAGTACACATCTTCTGACTCCACCTAGAGGAAGTTCAACAGCAGGCAAAGCTCATCTCTGGCAACAAAAGAGAGAAATCACAGTCTCTCCTGTTCTTATTGTTATACCAGCTTAAACTGACCAAAGAAGAAATTGGTACTGAGAAGAGAGGTGCTAAAAATGTGGAAGCAGCATTAGTTGGTTAATTGGTAGTACAGGCTTGAAGAGTTTTGATTGAGGTGCATGCTAGAAAAAGCCAATATTGCCATGAAGAAATTGTTAAAGATGATTCTGGTGAGAGCTCAGAAAGAAAAGAGAAGAGCTGTAGAGAAAACTTCCATCTTCTTAGAGAGTAAATAATCATACACAGAATGTTGGTAGAAATATAGACATTAAAGGCAATTCTGCTGAGGTCTCAGACAGAAGTAAAGAACATGTTACTGGACAATGGAGGAAATATGATCCTTGTAATAAAGTGGCAAAGCACTTGGCTGAATTGTGTTCATGTTCTAGTGTTTTGTGGAAGGAAGAACATTCAAGCAATGAAATTGGATATTTAGCCAAGGAGACTGAAGCAAAGTGTGGAAGGCTCAGACTGGTTCCTCCAGACTGCTTACACTAAAATGTGAGAAGAGAGAAATGAATTGAAGAAGAGACTGTTCAGCAAAAAGGAACCAGAACTTTAAGATTTGGAAAATTATCAGCCTATCCATAGTGTAAACATTAAGAATGCTTGTTCTGAAGAAAACACTAGGGTGTGGCTGACCAACCATTTGATCAGGAGATCAGTGTGGGTATGATCCACAAATTTAATCAGCCATCTCAGCAGAAGCCAGGAATGGAGAGGACAATACCAGAAACACTGCCCCTGGAACTAAAGGGAACAGAAAAAAATGGAAGGGAATAAAGAAAGGCTTTGAATATGAACTATCCTTCAGGAAAAGGGAAGAAGAATCCCAAAGATGATTCAAAGGTCACCAGACTTGCTGCTTCCACCACAGGTCCAGGGCTAATTCCTTAAAGGGTGGGGCTACCTCTCTGGTTTGCATAGGCCAGGATCTCCCACTAGTGTTTTGGAGGCAGGGCCACCAGGCCAAAATGGTGGGGCCACCCCCACTGTGTTATGAGGGTGACATTGTCACCCCAGTAGGCCTGCAGAGCAGAGCATTGGATCAAACAGAATTATTCCTGAGCCTTAAGACATCACGGAATTTGTCTTGCCTAGTATTGGATTTATATGGGACCCATCATTACCTTCCTTCTTTCCTATTTCCCCCTTTTAGAATGGAAATGTCTATCCTATGTCTGTCCTATCATTGTATCTTGGGAGCACATAACTTATCTGACTTCACAGGTTCACAGCTAGAGAGGAATTTTTGCCTCAGGATGATGAATTGTACATCAAGTCTCACCCATATCTGATTTAGATTATACTTAGATGAGACTTTGGACTTTAGGGTTGATGCTGGAACAAGTTAAGACTTTGGGGCTGTTAGGATGAAATCAGTATATTTTGCATGTGAGAAGGAAATGAATCTTAGGGAACTAGGGATAAAATGCTATGGACTGAATGTGGCTCCCCCAAATTTATATGCTGAAGTCCTAATCACCAGTGTGACGGTATTCAGAGGTGGGCCCTTTGGGAGGTAATCAGGTTTAGATGAGGTCAAAAGGGTGGAACCCCCATGATGGGATTGGTGTCCTTAGAAGAAGAGGAAAAGACTACGGCATGCACATTCTGTCTCTGTCTGTCTGTCTGTCTGTTTGTCTGTCTGTCTGCCTGCCTGCCTGCCTCTCTCTCTCTCTCTCTCCACCATGTGAGAATGCAGCAAGAAGGTGGCCTTCTGCAAACCAAGAAGAGGGCCGAGACCAGACAAAGAAGTGTGAAAAATAAACTTCTGTTGTTTAAACCACCCAGTCTATGGCATTTTGTTATAGCAGCCTGAGCTGACTAAGACATACAAGATGGGACAATGCAGGAATGAGATGAGATAGCCAAAGGGAAAGTCACACAGAAAACACACTACTTAGTACTACAAAGCATCTGATAAACCAAGAAAGACAAGCAGAATAAATAAGGGATGTAAAAACATTTCCATTCTTTGTGACAGTCTGGCAGAAAGCCCTTCAGTGTTAACTTTGTCTTCCAGCTTACCCAAGCCACCCTCCCTCCTCTGTCCCAAAAAATATGGGCACATGGGAGAAAGCATCAAAGCCAGACTCACTTGTATAATCACTGAGGGTGTACAAGACAGTGATGAGGTTGTCCAAGCAAGGCCAGTGGTCAGGATTGCACCTCAGCCCTTCCTCAAAAGCATGGCGAGCCAGGGGAACCCGGATGAGCCTCAGGGCCACATGTCCAATTTTATACCAGAGGTTGACGTCCGTGGAGTCCAGCATCACTGCCTGGAAGCAGCACAAGCAGAGGGTGCACATACACACTCAGTTGGATCTCTCGCTGAGCAGGCACCCATGGTGACAGAAGGGGCACAGCGCTGGCCCAGCCACCTGAACTACCCAGGCAAATGGCAAAATGGCATGACTATCTTACCACTGACTAGCAAGGCTTCCTCATCTTTCCTGGAGTCACATGTTTCCAAGACCCAAAGAAATGGCACATAAAAATGGAACAATTTATTTAACTCAGAACATTTCCTTGATATATTTTGTCAATTTGAACATGTCCATTCCTTACATATTTAATAGATAAAAGAAGTGAAAGGAGTAGAATTTAAAGAAAATATGGGAGTCTTGTGGGTTCTAGAAAGATTATGTGCTTTGGAGACAAACCTCAGTTCACATCCCTACTCCAACACTGATTAGCAGAACGGTCCTGGGCCTCCGTTTCCTCTTCACTGAAATGGAAATGAACATACTTTCCTGGCAAGATGGTGTGAGGATCAGAGTATGCATGGGAAGCAATTAGCACAGTGTCTGGCACATTAGAGATGCCCACAGAGACAGAGATGGTAATATAGAAATAAAGGCAGTACTACTATGACTGGAAGCATACTGGGTGCTAGTGCCGGGCTCTGTTCTTCATACTTTTATGCGTACCAACTCATTTAATTTTCACAACTATCCTCTCTTTTTATTACTCCTACTATATTGGTGTAACCCGGAGGCACCAAGAGGTTAAATAACTTGCCCACAGTCACATCTGCACTTAGTGCAGAGGAGAAATTCACACACAGGCCTCTGCATTCAAGCATGCTCCTTGTCCTCCACCCCTGCCCTCCAGGCCTATCTGTACTCACTGTTAGCACCCACCGATTAGGGCCTTGGGCTCCACAGGTTGGTGACACAGCACTACGGACTCCTCTTTTCGGGTGACAACAGCACAACCTAATCCCCTCCACCAAAAGCTTTCAAAACACCAAGGAGCTGAACACTGCCAAAACCGCACCTCTAAGTAGAACTCCATGGCCGTCTCCAGATCCTCTCGTTGGGCTGCCAACTGGGCCAGGTTCTTGTATGTGGAATATTTCAATATCAGGCCAGGGTGTTTCAACCCCTCTTTCTCATCACCGGATGAAACTGCCTGTGAACAAAACAAACAGGAGCAGAAGTGACACTTAGGCCCTGAAGCCTCAGCAAACAGTCAGAAGGATACCTGGTTTCCAGGCTAGCCTTGCCACAGGCCCTGGAGCCATTTCCAGTGCTATCTGCATTGGAAAATGAAGGTGCTGCCCCAGATAGTATTAGAAGACCCCTCCAATCCCAAAGAAAAGAAAGTCTAGACCACCATGGGGCAGTTTGCAGGCAGTCTGGGCATCAATAGACACAGAGGGAATGCTCCTCACCACTACCACCAACCCTGAGGGTTCAAGCCTGGACGGTGACATTTACAGCATTGGTAAGCCAGCCAGTGGCTTCCAACAGCAGGTGTGAAGATGGGGGACAAGGTGTGAGGAGACTGCCTGGGGGAAGCAGGCAGGACCTGGAGCTTTACTACATGTCCTCCTGGATTAAGAGTCAAGAGGCTGAGCTTCCAACTCTGTAACTTATCACATTACCATAGACAAATTACTTTAACTAAAAAGTTAGTGTCTCAATGACCTCTGCAATATAAGGACAATAATTCTTACCCTAAATATAAAAGTGAAAGTGAGCTAAAAAATCATAAACATGCTTAATATAAAAAGTTATTTCACTACAACTTTTATGAGAACTCTTAGAGAACCTTCTATCTTGTTAGAAACTACTGATTAGAAAACTATTGCTCTGGGCCAGCCCGTGGCTCACTTGGGAGAGTGCGGTGCTGATAAAACCAAGGCCGAGGGTTTGGATCCCTATATAGGGATGGCCAGTCAGCTCACTTGGGAGAGCGTGGTGCTGACAACACCAAGTCAAGGGTTAAGATCCCCTTACCAGTCATCTTTATTAAAAAAAAAAAAAAGAAAAGAAAAAAGAAAACTATTGCTCTAACCACATGACAAAAAAGAGTAAAACATTTTCTAACAGAAAAACTTAGTGGCACAAAGAAGCTCTTTCTGGTAATGAGTCCACATCCCAGCCTTGTGCTGGGACAGGTGGCTTCCACACATTATTCTTTATGTTCAGAACAGGCAAGACCTGACGACGTGTCATCCTCAGGAAGCACCCCTTGACTAATCCAAGAACTCTACCCTGGAGCTCTTAAGGAATTCCACCAAGAAGACTGGAAAGCTCAATTCAAGCTCCATTCAGTCATCTTCTACTGTTGTCTGGCTTATACTACAAAAAGGTCAAGACCAGCTGACCAGGGCAGGATCCCAGATACCTTTGTACCTCCAGGTACAGAACTCGTCAAAAAAATAGTGTGAACTGGGGCCAGCCCGTGGCTCACTCAGGAGAGTGCGGTGCTGATAACACCAAGGCCACGGGTTCGGATCCCATATAGGGATGGCCAGTTCGCTCACTGGCTGAGCGTGGTGCTGACAGCACCAAGCCAAGGGTTGAGATCCCCTTACCAGTCATCTTTAAAAAAAAAAAAAAAAATAGTGTGAACAAATTTACAGAGGATGTAAGAGTCTACTTCAGAGACTGGTCAGTGATACACGCACACCTAACACAGTGGAAGCTCTCTTAACTAGCCTGCATCCAACTGACCAGCTATATTCACCACCACTCTCCAGCCTCCCTGAAGGTCTCGCCCCAACAAGCCCTCTCCAGAATGCCCATCAGGCAGACTGTACACTTCTTAGGAGTCAGCTATGGTCCAGGACCTGTTTATGCCAATCATTTGTGAAACTGTAATTATGTATTTAGTTTAATGTTAAGTATACCAATGCCATAGGATTGTAAAAAGAAACCTTTTTGTATATTTTTTGTACTTTTCAATTGTTTACAACGAGCATGCTTTACTTTTATAAGCAAAGGAAGAGAGTGCTAAAACGATCTTTCAAAGCCGAAAGTGATACAGAGACAGATTTGCACACCTATGAATACAACACTGACACACAGCCTGTGCCCTTAGGTCAAAGAACTCCTGCCCAGCACCTGTTGAGTGCTGGACCCACCCAACACCAGCTCTGTACTTAGACTGCCTGCTCAGTGCCATACTTACCTGTTCATGTCTTTGAGACCCACTCCACCATGGGCTGAGAGGGAAGATCCACTCCTGAAACATGCCCAGCACCTGGCCCATAACTGAAGCTCAGTAAATATGGAATAAATTATTTTTCCCTTTCTGGGCCCTCACTCACTGCCTACTGGGGGTGGGGTGTGGGGGCTGAGGGTGGGAAGACAGGACAGGTCACAATTTCCCCAATTCCAAGACACTATAACCAGCAACCAAAGAATCTTGACAAGCTATATAATTAGGAATATGAGAAAATACCTCAAGTGAGAGAAGGAATAGATACTTTCTGCTGATAATTAGAACTCTGCATTCTGTCTCATCAGTGGTGGAAACCATCCAGAAGTGGGGCTTGAGACAAAAGTGTCTGCCCTCCTAGGGCTTTAGGAGACTCTGCTCAACTGAAGGACTGCATGGTCCAGAAAACATCCATGGAGTCTGTCTGCTTCCTTAATGCACGTCGTCTGTGTGTTTGGGTACTTGAAAACAAAAGCCTTTCCTAATGAAATATATACCTTCCTAAATCAATTTTAGGTTGAGACCAATTCCCAAACCTCCAATCACAACCAGCTAATATGAGGCTTAACTCACCCACCACTAGTACAGTCCCCATGCTGGGACCAGATCCTGCCCTATCTGGCCCTCTCTGCTAGTTGTCCCAGTGTCCCTATGTTCAAAAGTCCATAGTGCACTTACATAGGCTCCCTGAGCTCCTGGTCTGTCACTCAAACAGCATTTGCCCATATGTGCTGCCAGTGGGATCATTTTGGTATTAGAAAACCAGGGGCTCCAATCCTGGCTCTAACACTTCACTTACTTGGGTGGCTTTGAGCCATAAGCACCTCACTAAGCATCAGTTTCCATATGTGTAACATGGGGACAATACCCCGACCTACTAGGCAGAATAGTTGTGAAGATTAAGTGTAACGACAGCTGGCATTTACTGTGCACCAGGAACTGTGCTATGAGCTTCACTGGATTCACTCAACCCTGACAACAACCCAACGAGGCAATACTCTACAGGTGGGGAAATTGAGAAGCAGAGAAGTGAAATAATGTGTCCAAGGTTACCCAGCCAAGAAATGGGAGGGCAGAGGTAAGATCCAGGTCGACTGCCTCCTAAGCACACGTGCTAACCACCAGGACACACTGCCAGGCCTGCTGGTACCTCACCTCCCGCAGCAAGCGTGCCTCCAGGAGCTCATGGTAGGCTTTGGCAGACTCCTCAAACCGGTCATGTTTCTGCAGATCCAGTGCCTTGTGGTACAAGGCAAAAGCCTCTGCTTCCTGCAAACCAAGACAGGAGATGTTTTCATGCAGTACAAAATGTTTGAAGCCAAAAATGTTATGTATGGGGTGCTATAGACATGGCCATGTTAACTGTCAGCTGTGTCCTCTGTAGTGGAAAAACCCTAATACTCCAACCTCCCAGGAGCTCATTATAGGGAGAAGAACCCCTCATGAGTACCTCAGGAAGACATGAGCAATGCAAGCGCCACTGAGTCTGAGTGATAGCAAAGGAATCACAGAAAACCAGGACATGCAGGGCATTGCCAAAGTATTAGCCCAGTTGGTCCTTTCTGCGTAAAGCCAGGAGAGTAGCCACACTGGCCAGAATAGCCCAGAGAATCCAAGAGAGTGTGTGTCATTATAAGAAATATATATTTGGTCTTTGTCCCTGATTCCTGACTCATGACAGAGCTTCTAAAACCCTTGGAATTTCCTGAGTGATGAAGTGATAGGAGCATCTTTTGTTATTGATAACAAGCCCTTTCCAAACAGATCTGAGTTTATGCTAATGAGACGACACATGGCTGGAGTCCCCTAAATATCTTCAGGATAGGTGCTGGTTGCCACAGGAAGCAACTATGTGATTAGAGGGTTGGAACTTTCAGCTTTCCACCTCCTGACCTCCAGGGAGGGGCGAGGAGCTGGAGATTGAGTTTGGTGCCAATGATTTAATCAATTATGCCTATGTAATGGAACTTCCATAAAGACCCCTAAAGGACAGGATTCAGGGACCTTCTGAGTTGGTGAACAACACATCGAGGTGCTGAGAGCGTGGCATGCCTGGAGAGAGCATGAAAGCTCCACAACCCCCCTTCCCCCACCCCATATCTTGCTGTATGCATCTCTTCCATTTGACTGTTCTTGAGTTGTATCCTTTATAATAAAGCAGTAAATGTAAGTAATGTGCTGTCCTGAGTTCTGTGAGTCGTTCTAGGAAATAACTGAAACTAAAAGGGGTGGAGGGTGAGGATCCTTGATACTGTAGCCATGTCAGACAGAAGTGTGGTGTGGATATCCTCCCACTCAATAGCTGCAGCTGGCATGTGAAGTGGACAGTCTTGTGGGACTGAGCTGCTAAACCTGTGGGGTCTGATGCTAACTCTGTGTAAGTATAGTCAGAATTGAATTGACAATGGTAAGATGTCCACTGGTGTCCAGAGAGTTGGAGAATTGGTTGGTGTGGGGAAAAAATACCCTACACATTTGATGTCAGAAGTATAGTGAGTAAAAGCAATTCCTTTTTTTTTGTTTTTTTTTTAAAAGATGACCGGTAAGGGGATCTCAACCCTTGGCTTGGTGTTGTCAGCACCACGCTCAGCCAGTGAGCCAACCGGCCATCCCTATATAGGATCCGAACCCGTGGCCTTGGTGTTATCAGCACCGCATTCTCCCGAGTGAGCCATGGGCCGGCCTAAAGCAATTCCACGTGAATGGTTTGGGGAGAGTGACAACGTCCTCTAGGAATGATGGGGCACGTGGCAGGTCAAGCCCCACTAACCTCCCTTACAGACCAGGGACAGCCAAATGAACTAGTAGACTTCTGAGAGGGCTCTGGAACTGTCCTGTTTCTTCCATAAAAGGTGGGTGGGGGGAGAGGAAGGTTTATTTCAGGGAAAACAAAGACAGGAGCAAACCCTTCTTGCCCTATGGTAGGACATGGGTGGAGAGATGGATGGAAGGAAGGAAGGAAGGAAGGCTGAAATGGAAGAGATGAAATGGAAGGCCTCATGGTAGAGAGGAAAAATCAAGAATTCAGAGAGGTGAAGTCAGATGTGGCTCCCCCACTGACCTGGAGCAAGACCCTAGGCAAGGCAGCTCCCCTAAAGGGTCTCATCACACTGTAGTGAGGGCAATACACTAGGGAACCTTGAGGCACTGTCTACCATTAACATTCTACCATTCCCTGGATATGCCAACTCCTGAGGCCTGCACAATGAATGGGCTGCAGGGAAAGCTGGCATCAGCTGGAGAAGTGGGCCCTGGGGCTGAACTGGCCCTCACATACACTCACAGAATAAATATAATTTCTCTTCAGTACAATCGCCTCCTAAGTGAAACAGGTTTAACATGAGATGGAGACTAGCTATCTTTCAAAATGGAATTTTCCCCTAAAATCTCTTAAGGAGATATCTGAATGCATTTAAAATGAGGTTCCTTGTACAGAAATGAGAAACAGAGTCTACTTGCAGAGGAAGACCCTGGATTACATACCTGAGCCTCCTTTGTCTGGGTTTTGTGACTTTTAAAGCTTCCTTCATGATCATCCTCAACCGTGGAGCTGGCATTTAAAGCTGCAATTCGAATCTAGAAACAGGGGTTTGGAGGAAGAGAAGAGTTGCTTTCATACAAGATGTCACTTATCTATCTCTTCAACAATCCACAGATGAATACAATCCTCCTCCAGCATATAATCTATTCTACCCTGAAAAGCTGTGGCCTTCTCATAATTTGGGGAATGAACAACAAATGACCACCTAGGACAAAAAATAAGAACTAGCACATGACTGGGGGGCCATGTCGATCTGTGTGGGGAGCACGGGCTGGGTACCATCCACCGCAGAAGGAACAGGGGCTGGGGATACCCCAGCAACAGCTCAACACACTGGAAGACCCAGGTATGAGAATAACAGATTCCAACAAACATGTTCACTTTGTGCCTTTCCAGCAACTGTGATGAGGCCCTGCAAGCCACTTCAACAGCTGGTCAAGCATCTATACCCTCAAATGTGCCAACAGCCTTCCCAGGAGGAAGGCTACTCCATAGTTACAGCCTTCAGAGTCCACCAGGAAAACGCCCCTCACCTCCAGGAGTAAAGTAACAAAAGAACACTGATGCAGAAAAATAAGCAGGCACCAGTCCTTACCATATTCACAGAGATTCAGCCCCGCTATGCAACATCACTTCCCATCACTGGCAGAGGCTGCACCAGTCCACAAATCTAGAGAGGAAACAGGACAGACTGAAAGAGGGCCCATGAAGAACCAGGAATGTCACAGTGCCAGGGGCCCACTGGGAACCAGTCCCTCCCTAGGCTCTACCCACACAAGCTGGTGAACAGCCACCTTGGGACAGCTGCGTGGTTCATCACACAGGGAGCCCCTTGGTCCCTCACCAGAGCATCTGCCCTTGCCTGGCAATGCACCAGGTGCCAGGCGCACAGAGAGTGAGACTAACTCCTGCCTCAAGGGCTCACTGCTCAGCAGAGGTAACAGACCTATAAACAATTATTTTTTCCAAAAGCTGAATGATATAAATAGAAATACATTCAACATCTAAGCTCAGAAAAGAACAAATCCAAAGGGATTAAGGAAGGGGAAGAAGTAAGCCCTTGCATTTAGCCCTGAGGAATGGAATGCACCGCAGTGGAAGGCAGTGAAGCAAGAAGGCAGGAACAGCGTGGTGGGATGGGGACAGCGTGGTGGGATGGGGAGAGTGTGGTATGATGGGGACAGCGTGGTGGGATGGGGAAACCTGGAGACAGGGCCTTACGGTAGGGACGTGCATGAAGGATGGACAGGTGGTTGAGGACCACACACAGAGGCCCTGAGCTGTGAACGTTATCTGTCGGCAACAGGGAGCCACTGTAGGTTTGGGGGAGAACAAAATGTTTCACTTATGTTCTGGAAATACAGTGGAAAAAAAATCAGAGGTAGGCAGACAGTTTTGAAGCCTGCAAAAGATGAAAGGATTGGCAAAGATATGGAGAAATTAGAACCTCATATATTGTTGCTGGGAATGTAAAACAGTGCAGCCCCTGTGGAAAACAGTCTGGCAGTTCCTCAAAATGTTAGAGTTAACATATGACCTGGAAATTCACTCCTATGTATCCATACAAAAGAAATAAAAACATGTTCACATAAAACATGTTCATCGATATTCATAGCAGCATTATTGATAACAGCTAAAAGGTAGAAACAACCCCAAAATGTCCATGAACTGATAAATGGATAAACGAAATGCCGTATGTTCATACAAGGGAGTATTTTTCAGTCATAAAAAGGAATAAAGTTCTGTTACATGCTACTACATGGAAGAACCTTGAAAACATTATGCTAAATGAAAGAAGGCACACTATAGAGCACATATTGTCTGATTCCATTTATACGAACCTCCACAACAGGCAAATCTATAGAAACAGAAAGTAGATTAGTGGACTGAGGGGGAAGGACAATTGGGGAGTGACTACTAATGGGTTCAGGGTTTCTTTGTGGGGTGATAAAAACATTCTAAAATTGACTGGTGGTGGTTACACAACTCTGTTAATATACTAAAAACCATTGAATTGTACACTTCAAATAGATGAACAGTATGGTATGTGAATTATATCTCAATAAAGTTTTTATTTGAAAAAGGTGCCCGGAGCCCAGATGGAGCACTGGCACCAGGGATGGAGGGGGACACATCAGGAGGTAGACTCACAGGACCTGGCACCCAGAGGCTGGCATGAGGGACTGGGAGGGGGAAGGGGCACTACCAAACAAGTTAGGGAGAGCAGAAGGAGCCACTATAAAAATCCCATCTGAGAGGGTGCCAGAAGGGCCTGGAAGGGCCTGGCAGGCAGCAAGAATGAGCCTTAGCAGACAAGGAACACATGTTCCACTTTTACAAGATAAGATGACCGCTACTACTGCCAACAGTGCTTACAGCAATGACTTCTGGCACAGGTGTCCACAATAGGCTCTGAGTTCTCCAACAGTTCTGGCAAGGAAGGAAGTACTTAGTCTTTTTCACAGACAAGAAAAACTCAAACCTTTCCTAGGCTGATAGCTATTTTACCTCCTGGGTTCTACATTTAGAAAAAACAAATGCTGCTTAATAAAAATTTGGAACTGCTTCTTCACCATTAACTTTGCCATGGTGGACACTGTGACCACCATACAGTAAGGAAAAAAAAAAAAAGTAGAAACTGGGCTACTATCAAAACAAAACCAGAAACAAGCAAGTTTTGGCAAGGATGGAAAAACTGGAACCCCTGTGCACTGCTGGTAAGAATGTAAAATGGTGCAGTCACTACAGAAAAGAATACGGCAGTTCCGCAAAAAATTAAACATAACCAGCAATAACCCAGCAATTCCACTTATGGGTATATACCCAAAATAACTGAAAGGAGGGTCTCTGACAGATATTTGTACACCATGTTCATAGCCAAAAGGTGAAGCAACTCAAATGTCCATCAGTGGATGAACGGATAAACAAAATGTGGTATATACATACAATGGAATACTATTCAACCTTAAAAAGGAAGAAAATTCTGACACATGCCATAAAATGAATACTTGAAAACACTATACTAAGTAAAATAAGCCAGACACAAAAGGGCAAATATTATATGATTACACTTACATGAGGAACCTAGAATAGGCAAATTCACAGAAACAGAGAATAGAATGGTGACTGCCAGTGGCTGGGGCAGGGGGCGATAGTGAGTTACTGTTTAATGGGTAGGGTTTCAGTTTTACAAGATGAAGAGTTCTGGAGATGGATGGTGGGGATGGTTGTACAACAATGTGAATATACGTAGTGCCGTTGAATTATACACTTAAAAAATGGTCAAAATTGCAAATTTTATGTTTGTGTATTCTACCACAATTTTTTTTAAAACCTAAGCTAACAATCAGTAGAATAAGAGTTTGCATTAGGATGAAAGTTGAATGTGGTTTCAAAGTACACAGATGCTACTCCCAATAAAGTCTCTGCTAGACTCTGATCATCCTCAAGGAAGGCCAACAGCCCACGGCGCAGACCAGCAGCATGAGGCACAGGTGACTTCCAGCAGGCAGAGCCCACAGCCCCAGGGGCCAGCCACAGAGCCCACTGAGATCAGAAGGGGTGAGGGAGCCTCTCAAGCCCCCATTTCACAGCCATCCTCTCCTGCTCGCCCACTGGGCTCTGTGCACTGAATCCCAGAAGACCTCCAATCCCATCGAGCATCACACAGCCTCCATCCATACTGCTGCCTTCACTTACAGAGCAGGCACTCAATAACTACCCATTGGTTGATTTTTTTTTTTTTACCACTACCATATAAAAAGGAGCTGTCCTACCCAGACCAGGTGGTGTAAGAAGGAAGAAGTGAAAGGGCATTGGATTTGGAATGGGAAGATTTCAGAGCATGACCGGGCTGTGTCTTGGGATGCCTGAGTCCCTGACCCGTTACCAGCCTTGGTGTCCTTGTGTATAGAATGGGGACAATGGCCTAACTAGACTGGGAGCTCCTCTGGCCAGAGACTGGCAGACCCAGCTGGGATTCCCCATGTCACTTCCACACACTGCAGACACTCGGGAGGCTCTCAACAAGCTTTAGCTGAATGAAACCAGTCAACTGGCCTTGTCACTGCCCCCCTGCCACCCCACAGAGGATGGTATTCACACATAGCCACAGTCCTCTCAACTCACTCTCTGCAGGGCAGGTGCAAACTCCAGGTCACAGCAAGTCTTCCCAGATGCCAACTGAATCTTTGTGGTTTGATAAAACAAGAGGAGGGCTTGGGACGGCTGAGGGATCAGGTCTCTGTGTGGTGACAGTGTGGCCTGTAGATGTGGGTGGGAGAGCCTCGATGCAGCGATCATGCTCAGGACTGACCCACTCCATAAGGAAGCGAGCTTGCCTGCTTCCTGCCTCAACGGCACCTTACAGGAAGACACCTAACAACCACCAGGATTGTGCTAGGTTGCCCATGGCTTCCCCAGAGGCATCTGCTTCTGTGTCCCCAGGACCACAATGGGTGCAGATCCAATCTCAGAACTGATAAGTGATGGGACAGACTTGAGACAGACTGAACAACTGAATGACCAGGTAAGTCAGAGGAAAAAACAGGGAGCTCCAAGTCGGAAGATAAGTTTCTAGCCCCACATGCTACCTCGCTCTATCCCTCCCCCCCCCCATAAAGAAGGCATCTAGACTCCATGAAGCAACAGCTCCCTGAGCACTATGATCAGCAGGGCCTGAAGACCCTCAAGAAGCCTACTGTGGAGGAGAGAAAATGGAACTTTCAGGCTCCCTAATTATTTTCAAAATTGTTCCATGTTAAAACTCAAACCAACTCACCCCAATAAAAGGGCTCCTGTGTTAACATTAACATAATCCAAAAACAGCAGCACTTTGCACTTCTCCACCTCCAGTCCATCCCAGATGTTTACAAAACACGTTCATGTTACCCACATGAGCCTTAGAAGATATATATTATCAACCCCATTTTCAAAATTAAGAAACTGAGGCTTAGGGAGACTGGCTGACCTGCCCAAAGTCACAGTGACAGAAAGGGACAAAAATAGGACTCCAAGCCCAGTGCTCTTTCTAGCACAACAAAATATGACCTTTCCTGGCAAATAGCCACGGCAGGAGTCTTCTTAGCCTGGCTTCCCCTGGACACACACAGTGTCAGTTCCTTAGGTAAGAGCCATATCTGATGCCTTACAAGGGCCCAGAAGGTTTGCTGATGGCCATGGAATAAATTGTATTTGCCCAGGTTGTTGGGCTATCACTTTTGCATCATCAAGATCACTCCACAGAAGAAAACATAATTTCCAATTCACTAATAACAGTACTAGCCAAAAGCTACTCAATGCCCAAGCATTATGCTAATCATAAACACATAGAGACCAGCTCTCATTTTCTGGAGGCAGTAGCTCAGGCTTGCCATGTTAAGTGACTTGCCTCAGGTCACCCAGCTGGTCTGCAGCAGAAACCAAGCTTCACCTTGGCACTGCTTTTCAACAGCACTTGGGAGGCTGGACACAGACACTAAAGTATCCACGTGTACCATCCACACAACATTTCATGAAGGGGAAACTAAAAAATACTCACATAGTATTACCCATGTACGTTAGGCCCACCCATGAGACCAGCACTCCTGCTCACTGCCCCGCTTCTGCCCACTGCCGCCCAATTCTACCCTAGGCCCCACTTCTGCCCACTGCCCCCCAATTCTACCCTATTGTTACCACTCTTCCTTAGTTCCCCCAAATTCCCAGTAGCAAAATAATGAGCCAGAATAAAGTACACATTTGAGAAGACTGTGGGGACTCTGTAATACATACTGTTTAATCCTCTTGACTTTTGCGAAAATTGTGTACAGCAACTATTACCTTAAAACTGGCCTTGAGTTTTTAAATATCAGTACATATAAGAATTTTTACCTAAGATATAAAAATAAAACATCTTTTTAAAACTAAAAATCTTACACTGACATAATACAGCAAGAGATGGTTCTTTCTAAATTTCCCCCACTGCACCCCCACCACCACCTCTGCACTGGAATCCCCCCATCTCTGGGTCTGTCCCTCCTACCAGCCTGTAAGCTCTTCAAGAGCAGTGGTCCTGTCTTATTTATCTTTGTACCCCTGTGTCTGGCACAAAATCAGGGCTCCGTGAAGGAAGGAATGAGTGAGTAAAGGAGTGGTATCTAGGCGGCTCATCTGTTTTTCAGTCAAGTCCTCCATGTGGGGAGAAGTGCCACAAGTCAAACAGAAAGCAAAGTGCTTCCTGTGTAATACAAATATGCAGAACTCTTGAAACTTGCAGGTAAGAAAATAACCAAATGACACAAAATGGTGGCATGGGAAACACTACAGGTCAATCCCTTCACCAAAACAACCAGCAAACTAGAAAAAAATTACCAGAATCAACTATTTCAAACTCTGGAACCTGAAAGAACACTTACAGCAACCAGGAGAGGGCTTAAGGAAGAGAGAGGCTGCTGATCTTTGGTAAGAGAATGACTTACTTGAACCAGCTACCATCCCCCATTTCTCAGCCCCGCCACCCATGGCTGTAGGGATAGCAATCCACATTTCTGGAGTGGCTGTCTGGTGTCAGGGTGGGCAGTGGGGACTCTGTCCTCCAAAAATTTAGGTGTATACACTTTAATTGGTCTGGCAGATCTCTGTGAAACTAGTATGAATACCTGCCTTGGTTCCAACCTTCTCAGGCTATAGTAGTTATCACATGCAGCATCTATTGGAAGACATCCAGAATATATAAACTCCTACAACTCCACAACAAAAAGACAAATAACCCAATTTTTAAAAAAAGGGTGAAGGACTTCAAAAGACATTTTCTCCAAAGAAGATACACAAACACCTATATATGCATGACAAGAAGCACAATGTCATTAGTCATTAGGGAAATATAATCAAATCCACAATGAGATACCAATTCATACCAACTAGGATGGCTATTATCAACAGACAAACAAAACAAAACAGAACAGAACAAGTGTTGGCAATGATGTAGAGTAACTGGAATCCTCACGCATTGCTGGTGGGAAAGTAAAATGGTGCAGCCGCTATGGAAAACAGTTTGGTAGTTTCTCAAAAAGTTAAGTACAGAATTGTCATATAACCCAGCAATCCCACTTATGGGTATATACTTGAAAAACGGGACTCGAGCAGACACTTGTATACTCATGTTTGTTGCAATATTATTAACAATAGCCAAAAAGTTGAAGCAACCCAAGTGTCCACCAACAGATGAATGGATAAACAAAATGTGGTAAACTCATACAATGGAATTATTATTCAGCCATTGAAAGGAATGAAATTCTGACATGTGCTACCACATAGATGTACCTTGAAAACATTATGCTAAGTAAAATAAGCCACACACAGAAAGACAAATATTGTATGATTCCACTTATTCAAGGTACCTAGAATAGGCAAATTCATAGAGACTGAAAGTAAAATAGAGGTTACAAGGCTGCAGGGAGGGAGAAATCAGGAGTTACTGCCTAATACGTACAGAGTTTCTGTTTGGGATGGTGAAAAATTTCTGGAAGTAGTGGTGATGGTTAGGTAACATTGTGAATGTACTTAATGCCACTGAATTGTTCACTTAAAAATGGTTAAAATGGTAAGTTTTATATTATGCACATTTTATCACAGTAAAAAAAACAACCCATTTAAACAATGGACAAAAGACTTGAACAGACACTTCCCAAAGAAGATATACAGATTGCAAATAAGTACATTAAAAGATGTTCAACATTATTACAGAAATCATTACATTACATGATGAGGTACCACCACACACCTACTAGAATGGTCAAACTTCTCAAAAACTGATAATGCCAAGTCCTGGTGAAGATAGAGAGCAACTAGAACTCTCATCACTGCTGACATGAATGCAATATGGTTCAACCATACTGGAAAACAGTTTTTTTTATAAAGTTAAACATACATGTAGCATATAGCACAGTAATCTCACTCTTATTTAACCTAGAGAAATGTTCACACAAAACTTGTACAAAAATGTTTACAGAAACTCTACTCAAGTCACCAAAAACTGGAAACAACCCAAATATCCTTCATCACATGAATGGATAAATTATGATATATCATACAATGGAATACCACTACCAATTATAAGAAAGTAACTATTGATACATGTAACAGCTTGGATAAATCTCAAAAGCATTATGACAAGTGAAAGAAGCCAGTCTCAAAAGGCTGTACATTATATGATTCTATTTACATGACATTCTTGAAAAGACAAAATTGTAGTGATGGAGAACATGTCAATGGCAGCCAAAGGTAAGTGAAGATATCTATAAAGGAGTGGCATAAGGGCATTTTGGGGAGCAATGGAACTGTTGTAAATCCTGATTATGGTAATGGTTACACAAATGTATACATGAGCCAGGGTGGTGGCGTCGAGGTCCTCAGCCACGCCCCCCAAGGTCCTCAGCCACGCCCCCCAACATCTGCATCCAACCCAGCGACAACCACCAAGTCACTGCTGGAAGCACCCTGGGTTCCCGAACCAGGGTGGTGGGGGGCCAAGAGCCTCAGCCACACTCCCGACATCCACATCCAGCCCAACAACAACCACCAAGCTGCCACCAGAAGTGCCCCAGGCTCCTGAGACAAGTCAGTGGGGGACAGATGGCCTCAGTCACACCCCCAACATCCGCGGCCAGCCCAGCCATGAATGAGCCACCACTGGAAGCCCCCTGGGTTTCTCTGCCAGAATGAGGGGGATGCCACAGGCCTTGACCACATCCCCTCCCCCCTTCCTCATCCTCCCACTCTGTCCCCTTGCCCCTTCTTCTCTCCCCCTCCACCCCAACTGCTCTGCAACAACATCTTAGAATGTAAAAAAAATAATAAATTTTTTAAAAACCTCAGAACTGTACATTCCAAAAACTCCAATAAATTTAATAAACATAAAAATATTTCAATAAAAATAAATATAATTTTAAAAAATAATGTAGGAGTACTAATCCAGATATTAGATAAAGTAGAATTCAAATCCAAAACTATTAAATGTGACAAAAGGCAGAATTCACACTGATGACATAAAACTCAAGAATATGTACTGCTTTGGACTGAATGCCCCCCCAAACTCACTGAAGCTTAAATTGTGTACCCCAAAGTTCCAGGTATTGGAAACTTGGCCCCCACCATGACAGTGTTGAGACAATGGGAAATCCTATTATGGTAATTAAAAGGTGGGGCCTTGAAAAGGTGATTATAGGACCATGCCATAGTGAATGGAATAATAGTGGTGGTCAGGGATGTGGTTCTGAGGGCTTTAAAAGGAGAGCACATGAAAGTCTCTCTCTCTCTCTCTCTCTCTCTCTCTCTCTCTCTCTCTCTCTCTCTCTGCTCTGCCATGCCATGTCAGACCACTGCACTGCTGTAAAGCCACCACCAAAGAAGACCATTACCAGATGTGTTCCCTGGACTTTGGACTTCCCAGCCTCTGAAACTGTAAGCAATAAATTGTTTCCTTACAAATTACCCAGTTCCAGACATTTTGTTATAAGCAACAGAAATGGACCAATACACACACCAAATAACAAAGCAACCAAATTTAAGAAGCAAAATCCACAGGAGATGTAAGGACACATAGATAGAAACACATTGATAATAAGAGACTTTCATACAATGCTCAATACAAGACAGATTAAGTGGGGGAAAAAAAGTAAGCAGACACTCATAGAAGATATAAACAACATAATGAATAGAAGAGATATTATGAATATCTACACCTAGATATTATATTACATCTAGATATTATGAATATCTAGAAATATGAAACTCTACACCTTGATAACAGAAATTATTTTTTTCCAGTGCTCAGAACATTCACCAAGAAAAAGAAAAGATCATATATTAGGTCACAAAGAAAACATCTTCCGTAAAGTAAAAATATTAAAAACAACACTGTCTGATCACAATACATTAAAACTAGAATTTACTAACACCACCACCACCACCAACAGAAGAATTGCTTCTTGGCCTTTTGGTTAAGATCAAGAGTAGTACAACAACAAAAGAAAGATCTCTCTACATAAAAATTTAAGAATCTCCTATAAAACAACTTCTAGGTAAAAGAAACTGCAGCTAAAAATGGAGAAATTTAAAGAAGTTATCTGTAAAACTGGAATTAAAAAAGAGAAATTTAAAGAAATACTAACAATGAAAACACACATATTGGCGCGGTCCACGCCATGGCAGGATCCTAAAGGAATCAGCTTGGGCTGCCCTCTCCGAGTTGGCAAGGCCGCTGGAAGGAGAGATGTTGGCAAGGCCACAACTACGAGCACTTGCTACAACCATAAGGGCTACTGCCTCAACTTCGTGGTACTGCTTTTGCTTTCTCTTTCAATATTTTGGTTAGCGTGGCAGTTCTCTGCATTCCCAAAAGATTATAAAAATAGCACAAATGATTTTGCGGTCATTGAACTAAACATTCCCACAGAGGATCCGAGTAAATTGGACAATTTAAAATTATCCCCTTATGATAAATTGACCATACCAACATATGTTCCAAAATCACTGCTCATGACTAAATATGAGCTGCAGCCTAAACACGCGAAGTTATTTCAAAAAGGAAATTTCCATCCTCTCCCGACCATCTGGGTAAATGGATATATGGGATACAAAATGGGGAAAGGAAAAATTTGGTATCCCCCTAGGGGATGTCCAAAATATGATGTAAGTTGGCAAACATCATTTACTGGAGATTATATTAATGGCAAGAGAATGGTGGGTATTAATGAGAAATTATATGATTGGGACAAATTAAGTATATGGGAACGAAACTGTAAAACCCCCTTTACTTGATGGTGTCCAGTTTTAATAAATCATTAAAAATCAGGTATTGGGATAAAAATATATTCTGTAAAATTATTAAACCTGCAAAATTAGATCTTAGAAGAATAAGAGAGTACACCTAGTTTTGTGAGGGATGGTGCTGTGCACAAGGACACTTTAACATTTAGATCAAGATTACAGGGCCACAGCCAATGCATAACCTCAAAATGTGCATGATAATGCTGCTCAAATATCCATTGTTTCTTTTCATTCCATTAGAACATAAGATCGTTAGACCCCCATTAGAATTTAAATGTTAGCATTGCTCTTTTTAGCAAATTTGTACTTACATTTAGCAATAGACATAGGTCATATGATAGTACTGTCTTTCACTTTGTAACCGCAATAGCCCCACCCTGTTAATAGGGTGGATATTAACCACAGCTTGCCAACAGGAAAAGGTCACAGGTTAACTTCAGGACAATGAGAAGATGGTCCCGATCTGATAACCTGATACGGAAAGGAGGAAGCACGAGCTAATCACCTGAGACGTGCTGAGGAAAGGAAAAAACTGGCTTTGCCCGGGCTTTCTGAATTATTGACTCAAGCTTGCTGATGTAATAAAAACAGTATCCAAAGCCCCCCTACAGAGCTGTAAAATTAAATAAAAGACATTGTCTCATGCTCTTCTGGGCTCCACCTCCAAAGCACTGACAGCCCGCAGAGAGAGAACGTGCATAGTGATGCATTGAGGTCTCTGTCTGTGTTTATTATTTTGCTGACCCTCTCCATCCCTTTTCTGGTACCCACCCCTCGCTGAAGCTTGACTTCGGCAACATTTCACATGTGTGAAAACATAATGAAATCATCTAAGGGGAAAAAAATCATTTGACATCATGGTAGAGAAAAATCCCATTTGCAACAGGAACAAGATGATTAAATACTTCAGAATTAAGTTAATAAGAAATGTGCAACTTAAACATGGAAAATTTTAAAACACGAATGCGAACTTGAACAAATGAAATGACATCCCCTGTTCTTGGATATATCAAAATATAAAGGTAGTTTCTCCCCAAGTTTATATTGAATTTAGAAATTCAATGCAATCCCAATAAAAATACCAACAAGATAATAGACAAGTTGATACTAAAGTTCATATGGAAAAACAAAAATATAAGACTAGCTAGGAAAACAGTAAAAACAAAAAATGATAAGGGAAGATAAGCCAGACACTAAAACATACTATAAAAAGCCTTAATAATTAAAACAGTGTGGTACTGGTGCATGCACAGACAAAGAAACCAGGTCCAGAATTAGACTCAAGTATGCATGGATATTAAAAATATGACAATGGTAGCATCTCAAATCACTGAGATCAAGACAAACTTTGTAATAAGTGGTGCTGGGACAAACTGATAGACACTTGGAAATAATAAAATTAGATCCATACCATATACAAGAATAAACTCCAAATGGATTAGGGATTTATACTTAAAAAATGAAACCAGGGCCAGCCCGTGGCTCACTCGGGAGAGTGTGGTGCTGATAACACCAAGGCCACGGGTTCCGATCCTATATAGGGATGGCCGGTTAGCTCACTTGGGAGAACGTGGTGCTGACAACACCAAGCCAAGGGTTAAGATCCCCTTACCAGTCATCTTTTAAAAAACAACAGACAACTGACAAACTGGGAGAAAATACTTGCAACATATACCACAGACAAGGGACTGTGTATGTATTTTATCCCTAATATATAAACAGCTCTTAAAAACTAAAGTATACAGCATTATTCACAATAGCCAAAAGGTAGAAGCAACCAAGTGTCCACGGACAGATGAATGGATAAACAAAATGTGGAATATACATACAATGCAATATTATTCAGCCTTAAAAAAAAGGTAATTCTGACACATGCTACAAAAAGGAATGTAATTCTGACCCATGCTACAACATGGAGGAACCCAGAAGACATCATGCTAAGTGAAGTAAGCAGTCAGAAAAAGACAAATACTGTATGATTCCATTTATAGGAGGTACCTAGAATAGTCAAATTCACAGAAACAGGAAGTAGAATAGTGGCTGACACACACTGCGGGGAGGGGAGAACAGGGAGTTATTGTTTAATGGGTACAAAGTTTCAATTTGAGAAGATGAAATAAAGTTCTGGAGATGGATGGTGGTGATGGCTGTACAACAATGCAGATGTATTTAATGCCACAGAACTGTACACTTAAGGGCCGGCCCGTGGCTCACTTGGGAGAGCGTGGTGCTGACAAACACCAAGTCAAGGGTAAAGATCCCCCTACCGGTCAAAAAAAAAAAAACTATTCACTTAAAAATGGTTAAAATGGTAAATTCTGTTATGTATATTTTACCACAATTAAAAAAACAACAACAACTAAGGAACAGAAAAACATACACCTGATAGAAAAATGGAGAAAAGATATGAATAGACAATTCACAAAAGACAACATACAACTGGTTCTCAAACATATGAAAAATGTTCAAACTCACTCATATTTAGAGAAATGCATATTAAAACAGCACTGAGACACTATTTCTCACCTATCACAAAGGCAAAAGTTAAAGTACAATAGCACACTCTGTTGGCAAGGTTGTGGGGAAACAGGCACTATTCTCAAATTGTTGGTGACAATGTGAATTTGTACAACTCCTCTGGAGGGGAACTTGACAATACCTGAGAGAGTTACATGTGTAGTTACCTTTCAACCCAGCAATTCCACTTTTAGGAATCTACCCTGAAGATGTACTTTCAAAAAGACAAAAATACGTATGCACAGAGTTATTCATTGTGCAGCACTGTTTGTAATCACAACATATTGGAAGCAACCTAAACAAACAGCGATAGTTAGGAAGGTACCTCCACACAATGAAGTAATATGCAGCTGTAAAAATTAATGAGGGAATGTTCATAGCAGCATTATTCATAATAACCAAAAACTGGAAACAACTCAAACATCCATCAACTGATGAATAAAATGGGATATATCCATGCAAGAGAATATTATCCAGCCATAAAAAGTAATAAAATAAAAATTTTTAAAAAGTAAAGAAGTACTGACAACATGATGAACCATGAAAACATCAAGTTAAGTGAAATAAGCCCATCACCAGAGACCACATATAGTACACTCCATTTATATGAAATGTCCAAAACAGGCAAATCTATACAGACAGAAAGTAGATTAATTGTTGCCTAGAGCTGGGGGAAGAGGGGATGGGAAGTGACAGCTAATGGATCAGGGTTTCTTTTCGGGATTATAAAAACATTCTAAAATTGATGGTGGTTATACTTGCACAACTCTATGAGTATACTAAAAATCACTGGATTGTACACTTTAAGTGGGTGAATTGTAAGGTAGGTAAATTATATCTCAATAAAGCTGTTTTAAAAAATGAATGAGGAAGATATGAACAGATATAGGGTGATTTTCAAGACATACGGTTAAGTGAAAAGAGCAAACACAATTATTTATAGCATGCCACCCTTCATATAAGAAAGAAGAGGATATACAACTATCTATTCATTTGTGCAAAAGAAACACAGGAGAGTCCACATACTAAAGTTAGCTATACGGGGCAGATGGGAAGGGGTGAAAAAAAGGACAGAATGGGAACGGGGTGGTAAGAAGGGAGTAACACTTCTCTGAGTATACCCTTGCGTATAGTTCTGACTCTCAGGATCATAGTCAAGTTTCAGACCCCCAAAATAAATTAAGCTCAACAAGGATGTAGGGGGAACCTAAAACAGAACATAAACATTAACAATGAACCTTATTGTATTACAGCTAACATAACCACACTGAAGGGCAAGAGGAAAAAAAGCACTAACCTAAATAACTGTGTCTGTCAGGCTAAAGACAAAAAGAACTGGGGATGGCCAATTAGTTCAGCTGTACAGCGTGGTGTTATAACACCAAGGTCAAGGGTCTGGATCCCTGTACCAGCCAGCCTCCAAAAAAACAGAACTGTGATTCCAGAATTGGGGCAGAGAAAATACAAGATGAGCCTGGTACACACTGTAGTGCCATAAAGTAATTAAGTTCTCAAAAAAAATGATGAGGGCCTGTTGATAGGACACAGAAGCTAATCTGAAGGAGAGCCTAAACAGCTAATGTTGGAATAGTAAGCAGCAAAATAATAATATTTGATTTTAACTCATAGAATAAAATAAATATCGATGGTCCATACTGATAAATAAATAAATGAGAGAATGGATAGCTCTTCTTTCAGTGGAATTTCAATTAATAAACAGAGAAACAGATAATTACCTTTAGGCAAGCACACAAAGATCTGCAGATAGATGCTAAAGTCAGTGGGCATAAATTTGTGGAGAACCAGAATTTGAATTTTCTCAAATTATCTCACCCAAGATACTTATTAACTAGGAAGGAAATATAGTAGCTTTATAATGTAGAAACCAGGCAGACACCAACTAAAACAAGTGATCAAGTTAAATATCACTGGTAATAGCATAACAATTTGGGTTCCTTTACTTCATGCACTGAGGACACAAAAAGAATGTTTGTGTTATTCTGCCCAAAATGCATAATCTCACTCCAATCATAAGAAAACGCTGGACAAAACTAAATTGAAGGACATTAGACAAAACAACTGATCAGAACACTTTGAAAGTATCAGGCCAAGGAAGACAAGAAAAGACTGAGGAAGTGACTACAGGAGACTAAGTCTAAATAACTAAATGCCACATGGGATCTTGGATGGGATCCTGGATTTAAAACAGAACCTTAGTGGAAAAACTGGTGAAATCTGAATCACCTACGTAGTGTAGTTAATAATATCGTACCAATGTCAGTTTCCTGTTCTTGATAATTGCACTATGATGACATAAGATGTTGACATCAGGGGAAGCATAAGAAGGGACATAAGGGAACTCTGCATTACTGTAACTTTTCTCAAAATCTAAAACTAGTTTAAAATAAAAAGCTTAAAAAGAAATAAATAACCATTTGAGATTACACATTCACCATTCTGTAAGCAATGTGAGGATGGTGATTATGTATGTATTGTTTACCACAGATTCCAGAAATCCACTAAAAGGAGCTTTAAAAAAAAACTGCTATGGGCTGGCCAGTTAGCTCAGTTGGTTAGGGTGCCGTGTTGATAAAACCAGAGTCAAGGGTTCGGATCCCCTTATCAGCCAGCTGCCAAAAAAACAAACAAAAAAACTGCTATGTAATAAAGATGAGAAAGTAAGTATTCATTTCTCAGGCTCACAGCCACAGCAGTTGCATTTTCTCAGAAGAGCACATTCACCAGTTTTAGCTCACAAGTTTCCGAACTCTCTAGAATATGTTTTCCACGGTCTAAGAACACATGATAAAGTCCAGGGTGACAAGCTGTGGTGTTTCCTGGCTTGCTCTGGCCTGGGAGATGGAAAGCCTAAGTTTTAAGCTCAGATGAGGCACTACCTGGCTGTGTGACTAACCAGGTCTCGGTTTTCTCTACTATATAAGGCTTTGGACTACGCAAGTGTTCTGCAAGCCAACCAGCCCACTACAGCCAAGGAGCAAAGAATGGTTTTTATATTTTTAAATGCTTGGAAAAAGTCTGTGACATGGCAAATTATACAAAATTATATGAAATCCAAATTTCAGTGTCCATAAATAAAATTTTATGCAAACATAGCCACTCTCTTAGTATTGTCTTTGGCTGTATCCACACTACAACGTCAGAGTTGAGTAGACAGAGTATGGTCCCCAAAGCCTCAAATACTTAACTATTACAAGTATTATTATATTTATTATATCTACAACCCATTATAATAATAAATACTATAATATTGAAAACAAAAGTTTGCCAATCCCTGAACGAAACCATTCCAGGGATATTCTACGAGTATTTCTACCCACAGTAATAAATCGCATAGAGACAAACTTAGTCGCATGGAACCCGACCGTCCCACACTTGCGACCTGTGCAGACACCCGAGAACGTCAGATGAGCTCTATCCAGCCAGGGCCCGCCTCCTCGTGGGAGGCAGTGCAGCAGAACGGTCAATATTTTCAGCCTGGAGTCAGGCTGACCTACCGGGTGACTTTGAGCAAGTAATTTCACCTTGCCTCGGCCTCAGTTTCCACCCGTGTAAATGGCACTAATAACAGCACTCACCAGGCAGGGCTGTTGTGGAGGGGAAGTGAAAGGACGCTAGTAAAGGGTTAGCGCCGGGCTTTGCACCCCGCAGACTCCGAATCAATGGCGGCTCCTGCTGCTGTCATTGTGAACGCCTCCCGAGGCCGGAGCCCATCTAAGCACCCCAGGGAGGCGGTGAAAGCCGTGAAGAGGCCCGCGAGGCAGCTGGGAGGCCCGTCGCTCCGGCTCTCCGGCCTCGGTTTCCCCAACTGTCTCCCTGGGGCTGCCCGAAGAGCCCTCAGCGTCCTCTTGGAATTCAGCCCCGCGCCGGCCGCCCCTCCGGCCCGCGCCGCGCCCCCACCCCAGCGCCGCGCGCGAACCAGCCGTTCAGGACCTCACCAGGCGTCTCCACGGCAACTGCCAGTCCGCCCTGACCCCCGCGCCGGCCGGCTGCGCGCCTGACAACAAGGCACGCTCCCATTGGCCCAGGTGCCGGCAACGTCAGCCAATCAGCGCGGGCGTGCGCGCCGCCAGCCCGGCCGGCCGACTGGCTGGTGCTGCGTGGCCCGCTTCCCGGTGCTTGTTGGTTCGGGAGTTTTGCTCTCGGTCCCCGAACTGTTGAGGGCTCAGAGCGCCGGCGAGTGATCGGATGCCGGCTGAACCACTTGCAATACCTGTGAAGCGCCGAGCTCGGCGCCGGGCCCTGAACAGTCTCTGAATGACGAGCTGTGTTGTTACGACCTGGGACAGGTGGTCTGAAGTCAGTGGAAAGTTGGCGGAAGCTTAGAGGGATCCAGGGAGAAAGAGCATTCTTATTCATTATAGTACCCCTGCTTCGCCTCTTTCCTGAAAGGAATTGAAGCCCAAAAGGCACAGGTACAATCGAACTATTGAAACAAAAGAAAAACAAACAACAGGACCCACCCAGTAAATAAACAGGACGGGGGGTTTGGGATAGTGTCAGAATCCCAGAGCTGACAAGGGTTCCAGAGTTGAAGGGCTTCTGACAAGGGCTCCGGCTGAGAAAGGTTAGTCTCTTGGGAGCTAATAAAGTGTTTTAGGGAAGGGCTTTCACACTGGTTGAATTCATAGCTGTTTGAGTCCGGCAAGGATGATTTAAATAGGAATGAATGTTATGGACTTCTTTTTGACCTTATTTATAAAGACAGTAAAATCATGGTGGAAAAACTCATAGCCAATTCAGTACAATAAAGCTTTACTGATGTGGCAGGGGGTACAAAATTTATTGAGTCGCCAACCTTGACTTTGAGAAGAGTATATCCCGGGGTGGGGGTGGGGGGGTTGGAGGGGTTTGAACAGAGAATAAACAAATAATTTCAAAACTGCACGGATAACATGCAGCCTTGGAAGCAGCTCCCAATCCTGAGTTGTATCTTGAAAGATGCACTGCAATGAAGCACTTGAAAAAAGGTGGGAAGGTGGTCCAAGCAGGGAGCTGCGTGGCAAGGATTCAGAGGTGAGAAACACTGCAAATCATGTGGGATCCTCAGGCAGCACGGTATTACCAGGAGGCAAAGCTCAAGGCCACAGTGGGGAGAATTCTGGAGAGATGTCGGACCACACAAACAAGCAGATGACGTATCACTCTCACTACAGTGGGGATGATAGATTTAACGTGGGGAGACCAGATAGGAGACTGCTGCCTTATAGTCCTGGTGAGAGTTAGGCCTGAATCCTATCCTTGGGCACTGCAACTATTCATTCACATGCAACCCACGAACATTCCCTGAGCTCCTCTAGGAAGCGGGACACCCATGAAACACGTTGGCAGCAAGAATGAGTGCAGAAACTGTTAGGATAGGGAGCCAGGGGAAGCAGTGTCAAGGTCTGGCTTTTAATCAGAGTCCTCAGCAGTGGTCAGGTATACACAGCAAGTACAAACATATTCCATTAGAAACAAACTTTATTAACTACAGAGACAGCACAGACTGAAAATCTCAATTTGGTATTTCACTGGTGGGCTAAAGAAAGAAGGATCATCAAATGTTTAACTGCAGGAAAACAGAGCCCACCACAGTGTCTAAGGGTCATGAGATGTAAACTCTGCATTGAATATCTGGAAAGCTACTGAAATGGAGACTAAGACTAACTTTGTCTACCCCCACTCCACCCGTACATACTCTGAAATCAAAAGCATGATATGGTATTTAGTTGGGAGATGGGGACCGCATTCAATCCATTTCTAGTGGCAGACATTGCATTTCCAGGTTCAAGCATTCTGGGACATGGGTAGGGCAAAGTACCCAGCCCCAGAGAATTCTCAGCAAGAGTCAAGATGGAAGGTGAAGTTGGGGATGCCCAGGGAAGGTCCCTGAAGACCAGTCTGCTTTATTCCCATGCCCAGTACAGCAGTCTGTTGACAGGGAACAGCCCAGGCCACCCCAGGCTGAGGATGAGTCCCAGGAGGTCAGCAGAGTCTGCAGGAAGGCCCAGGCTGAACCAGCTGCCCGTACCTCCCCACCAGCCTGCATTCAGATGTGGAGAGCAAAGCCTCCAGGCTGAGCCCTCTACCTCCAGATTTAAGCAGTCAAAACATATCAGACAGAGGTCCTGAAGACAGGAAACATCTCACTTCTAGGTTCCCTAAGGTGTCCTCATAAACCAACCCCACTATCCATGGTGACCCAGAATGCCAGGAGGGGTATAGGGAGATAAAGAAGTCATGTTTGAACAATGAAGCTCTCTTCATTTATTTGTCATGATAGGGAAGAGGAGGACTGTGAAGTCACAGGCATGTCTGCATGAGGGGGTGCCCAAAACATAGCCACCAGGCCCTCACTCTGCCAGGAATCCTCTCTGAAACGAGCAGGCGGCTCACCGATGCCCTGGATCCATGCCAATCATAAAAAAGTCATGACCGTCCCTTTCTTTCCAATCTGCCAGGGCTCCACAGGGAAAAAGCGGATAATTATCCTTCAGGAGACAGAAAAAAAGATATCATCAGTTCCTTGGCAAACAACTCATCTTGTAAGACCCCTACCAGGTGCTCCCACTGTGGGCTCTCAGGCCAGCATTCCTAAGCCCACCAGGCATTCTGCAAGCCTGCTCGTCCCAGTAATGATCTTCCCCTAACCCCTGACAGAGCAGTAGGACTGCAAGGCACAGGATGATGGCTACACATCACAGGACACTCAACACAGCAACCTCAGAGTATATGATGTGTGCTCAATCATCTCTATCAGTCTGTGGGCTCAGAGGGGCAGTCCTCCCTCCTCCTAACTGCAGGCTCCCTGAGGGTATGCATGGTGCCTCAGCCATCTGTTTTCTAAAACCTTGGCTCAAGGCCAGGCACGGGGTAACCCTTGACTAATGACTGTGGAATGAATGAATGAATGTGCCCCTCTCACAGAGATGACAGAAAGTTTCTGGTGAAGAGTACCAGGGCTTGGTGTAGCCTGGGGGGGGGGGGGGTTAGGGAGTGACACCCTCAGTTTCCTCATCTGTAAAATTGATACAGTGGAGATATCTATGTTATGGGGATGGCATGTCTGTACTAGGGGTGCGGACAGGGTTTTAAAGAATCAAATAAGATCATGCATAAAAACTAACGACAGAGTACCTGGAACATGGTAAGAACTCGTACTTTACTTATGGTTGTTAGAATTATTATTATCTCCCCAGCTTGAGGACCAGGTCTACGCATCCAAGAGCAACCGTTCCTCACCCAGCCTTCTGGGGCCAACAAAGGCTCCATTCTGGAAGGTCCTTTCAAGCTCATGTCCTTAGTTCCTCCCAGGCATGGACTGGGCTCAGGAATATTTTTCACCCAAGAGAAAGCTTTAACCCTGACACAGAATGCTAGGTTTGGGTTGTAGCGGCTTCTTATGGGAGAGCGAGGTCATTTAATCTACGCCCCTCTATTCACAGAAGAGGAGGCTGCAAATTGGAGATGGTTCATATCCAGGTTTGTCTGGGGTCCCCCAGCTGTGCTGGGCCCAGAATCTATGTGTCTAGACTCCGGGCCAATGCTGTTTTCATGACTCAATGATCCTCCTCCAGCCTCCCCTGGCACCTGGTTGGGCCACAGGTCCAAAGGTCACAAACTCAGAGAATAGAATTCCCTGTGTTTGAATTCCTCTGATCAGCCTGCAAAAGCTCTAGAAAGTCAGACTCCCTGGCTTCTTCAGGGTAATATCTTCCTACCCTTCCAGGTGCCAAGGCAGGTACAGTGCACAGACCAACATACACGACTCTTGCAATGCCCCTGGGGAGTGGTTAAAAGAGAGCTTCCCAGTTCACAGATGGAAACACTTAAATCCAAGAAGCCACGACTTGCCCAGATGTCCCAGGGACCGCTGCAAAGCCAGGAATTCATTCAATCCTGCCACCACTCTGAAGATGAACCCACCACAGGGGGTCTGAGGGGTCTAGGGGCCCTGGGGGACTGGGCCCTGATGTGTCCTTCCTGGGCAGAGAGAGGAATATTTTCTTCCCCAACCTTAAGGAGAGGTCCTGAGGTGAGATCTCTGTCCCCGGTCGCTCAGCAGTCCCAAGAGGGTCCGCTCCCTGACTCTACGCACCGGTCCTGGCTCAGGGCCAGCTCCTTGGTGAGGAACTCGAAAAGGCGGGCACTGTGGCCGCGGTTCTCCTCGGCCGTGCCCACCACGCCGATGGAAGAGACAAGCACCTGCGCGCAGGGTTCCGTGGAGCCGTTCAACACCATGCTCAGGCCCGGCCGCACAGTCACGCTCACGCGCTGTGGGGCACACGAAAGTTTCGCCTGAAGTTAGGGTCATGGCTGGGGAGTGAGAACAGGGGCAGGCGTGGAGAGGGGGGTCGGGGGGTCTTGGGGCACGGAAGGCCTGAGCTTGGCGGGCGGGGGGTCGCGATCCCTGAGCAAAAGAGTTGGGGTCACTGTGGGGGAGGCGGGGCGCGGACAGAGCCCGATCCCTGGCCCATCAACCTCCCCTCGCCCGATGCTCCCTGGCTCACGTCCTCGGGTTTGCCCAGGATGGCGGCGGTGGCCGCGCAGAGCCGCTTCTCCAGCCCCGAGGGCAAGCGGTCGGCGGGCAAATTCGTGTCCAGCTCGAGAAAAGGCATGTCCGGCGGGAGGGCGCGAGGGGCCGCGGCGAAGAGAAAACGCTCGGAGTCCAATGTTCCGACACAGGACGCTGGGTTTGGGTTGGATGTTCCTAAGGGTCTCGGGAGAGGGAGCAGCCAGGTTCCTGATTGGCTGGGCAGAGACTCAGCGCTTCCGGATTGGCTGCCTGGACCCCGCCTTTGTAGACAACGGTCGCGTGCGCTGGCTCTGATTTCCTTCGGTCCTAGCGCCCGCCCCGTTACCCCCACCCCCACGGTGCCTGACCGCGTCGTGGCCCCGCCCCAGCTCCACCCAGCGGGCGGTGGGTTTCCCTCTCCGCAGTCTTCTCAGCGTTGCGGTGGCCAGCATCCTAGCCCATATATATATACATATATATTTTTTTTATTATCAGCATATTCATTCTTACAAATCGTGATATTTCTTTACGCCCTTTACCCGACCTATCACTTCCCCAACCCCCTTCCACCCTCCCCCCATCTCCAGTATCCTTAGGTTTGTTCTCTCCTGAAAGTTCAACATATTGTTTTTCTTTGTTTCCTTCTTTCATTCCTTCCTTCCTT
Organism: Cynocephalus volans; assembly: GCF_027409185.1. Taxonomy (NCBI): domain Eukaryota; kingdom Metazoa; phylum Chordata; class Mammalia; order Dermoptera; family Cynocephalidae; genus Cynocephalus; species Cynocephalus volans. Next base: position 208,045,149 of record NC_084461.1, read on the forward strand.
CTTCTTTCCTTCTTTCCTTCCTTCATTCCTTCTTCCCTCCTTCCCTCCCCACCTCTCTTCCTTCCTAGCGGCCAGTTATGAGCCAGGACATGTGTTATTTCTGTTTCTTTGGCTTATTTCACTTAACATAACTTTCTCGACTCATCCATGTTGCTGCAAATGGCAGTTCATTCTTCCTTATGCCTAGCCCATATTTAGATTGAACTCTGAACACCCCCAAAACACACACCTGTAGGGGCCTTTCCACTGCTGAACCCTAGTAGTAATCATTGCCACAGGGGTTTAAATTTTTTTTGAATGAGTTGCCACCACTTCACAGTCAGGCAACTTCACGTTCAGTACAGGAATCTGCGCTTCTCTTGAACAATCAGGAAACCTGGTGACACGTGCAGGTGCAGGTGTGGCTGGATAGAGACCCTCCCACCCCCCACCTCGGGGTTCACAGCATTCCCTCCTGGTCCCCACAGACATCTATCTGCCTTTGTAACTTCTTGTGCCAGAGGTGAGTCACTGTCCACCAGGGGGTGTTAAAAGGTGTTATTTAAAACATGGAAATCTGTTAGTGTGGCTAAACATGATTCTCTCATTAGCGTTGCAGTTATTTGAATCGTAAATTTCAACTATAATTAAAGTTGTGTGGGTGTACAGGTTCAATTTCAATTACACATATAAGATACTACATAAGTGTGCATATTAAAGGAGCCTCCATAGGAAGGCAAGCAGGCCAAGACTCTGTCATGACCCTGTCCTGTTAGCAGTTTAGATGACTCAGATACCAGAGGGTCTGGGACACAAGACATGTAGGTTGTGACAGTACCGAGAGGAAAGGGCAGGGACAGGTGGCAAGTCTGGGACCCAGAGTGGGATGTGGAAAAGACAAGTAGGTGGGAGAGCAAAACTGCTCTCAGCAGCACCTGGAGGGCCAGGAAATAACCAGGGACTTCCTGCAAGGGGGCTCATGAACCAGCCCTGTACTCCACCTGTGGGAGACAGTATCACCCCAGGGAGAGGAGAGACACCTAAGACACTGATGCCATTCCTGATTCAGACATCTCACCAGACCAACACCCATCTGTGATACATGCTCAGGCAGGGGCATGGAACCTGTTTTCTGCCAGGACTGAGGGAGGGAAATACTGGGACTGAGAAGTGGGGTAGGGGGACAAAAGGAACACAGGCATGATGCCTGGAGGAAACTGAGGACCAAAGAATGTACAGATATGTCTTGCATGTCTTACAGCCAAGGAGACAGGCAGCTCCATCTTTTTATTCTGCCAACATTGCATATCCATTGGTGGCTCTGCATGCTTGGGTCACCTACTCACTTCAACAAAACCTGCATTAAGGGCCTCATCTTTTCCCTCATGGCATGGTCCGCCGGAGGCAGGTCCTTGGCCTTCAGGACAACTGCGTGGGCCTCTTGGAAGAGGTCCTTCCCGACTGCAGCCTCCACACGCTGGCGCCACGCAGCCAGCTTTGGTCGGCTTTCGAAGATTTGGCATCCAGCACTGACGGGCTATGGGGAGGGGGAACCAGTTGAGGGCAGGGCACGGCCGAACACAAGGCAGCATGACCTGCTTTAGGTCATCCCCAAGTGGATTTTCTCTCTGCTACCACATGTGTGATGGGCTGGGGGTACCCCCTCCCAGGAGACGCTGGATAGCTCCTCAACATCCAGCAGTGAGGGATTGTGAAGTCCCATTTTATAGATGAGGACACTGAGGCTCAGAGGAGGAAATGACTCACCCAGAGTCCCACAGCCAGAAAGGGCAACGTGAGCTGGGATGTCAATTCCCTCCAAGGACACTCCACTGTTCATTGGGCCACCCCACTGAATGGCACTCACATGCATCAGCTCCGTGATGGCCACCAAGTCAGCAACAGAGATATGGGACCCAGTAAGGAAGGCCTGGTTCCGCAGGAACTTGTCTTCAAGCAGCTGCAGGCACCTGTCCAGCTCAGCCAAAGTGGCCGCCAAAGTCTCAGGGGGCACTGGCTCACCCAGAAACACAGGGAACATCATCTGGTGGGCCGGCAAGCAGAGGGGTCAGGGTCTGCCCAAAGCCCATCCTCATTCCCTCCCCACCATGCTATCTATCACCAGTCCTTCAAATTTCTCCTCACCTCTATCCAACTCTTTCTACCCATGGCCACCAGCAGCCTTCATCACCAACAGGGACAGCCTCCGCCTCTCCCTGGGTCCTCACACCAGGCAGCCAGTGGAATCCTTCTGCAATCTCAAACTGCCCATACCCTTTCCTGCATAAAGCCTTCCATGGCTCCTCACTGCACTCATGACAAAGACCTCAACACAAAGCCCTCCCCAGTGAGCAGCTGTTCTCTCCCCACTCCCTACCCCACCTCCTATTGCACCCCAGGCTTCTCAGATGGGAATGTGTGTAAGAATCCCCCTGGGATCTGGTAAAAGTGCATGTGCCTAATCAGTAAGTCTGGGTGGGGCCTGAGACTCTGCATTTCCAACAAGCTCTCTGGTGACACCAGTGCTCGTGGTCCATGGATCACACTTTGAGTAGCAAGGGTCTACACTTACTCTCCCCAACTTCTCTCCATTCTGCCCTCAAAGCACCATGCTCCCTTTCCCAAGAGTTTGAGGGGGCTCTGCTCCCAGCCCCCAGAAGCTCAAGGAAAACACAGTTAGGGTTATGGAAACCTATTTATTGCCAGATGGCCCTCCAGAACAGTAGTACCCTAACTGCAGTAGGGCATGAGCACACCTGTTTCATGCTCCCTCACACACACAGGGCACCCACTGTGTGCCAGACACTATGTAAGCACTCTGCAAGTATTAATTCGGAGTGCATATTTAAAAAACATATGCACATTTGATAAGTAAAAACAGCATGTGCATGTTGTATTGATGAGCACATTACTGAAGTTAAACATGTTTTCCTCCGTTTACTGACCATTTCTCTCTGCCCTTCACTTAAACCCCTGCCGGTTTCCTTTGTTTATTTTTCTCCTGTGTCTCTGTCTGATGGGTTTATTAGAGCATCTTAAAGAAAGCTACTTACTAACATATCTTTACCAAGATATCCTAGTCTTATGCTTGTTTTAAGTTTAATCCTTTTTTCAAATACAAAATTTCACTGTATGTGTAAAATCTATTAGTATTTTCTTTGTTGAATTCTTTTACTGTTCTTAGGATTAGAAAGTCCTTCCATATCCAGAAATCAGAGAAACATTTATTGCAATGTTTTCTCATTTCTTCCTACTTTGACTTTTTTCACCTTATTTCATTTGCTCTCCAGCTGGGAATTATGTGTGTAGCAAAGTAATAATTTGGGTTTTTTTCTCTCCCAAACAGTGATATGCCCAGGCAACTGGAGTGTGCAAAAAGACACAGGATTAATGGCTAGTTGCGCAGGAATCCAGGCACATGGGGGGAAATCACTTCTCAGCTCTGTGCCCTGGTTTTTCCTCTGAGAAACAAGTTGGCTGAATTAGGCAGTCCCTGGCATCCCAGGATTTGGTGTTCTAAGGTCTCAAGTCTGAATGGAATTTTTCCATCCTTTTTTTTTTTTTTTTTTTTGGTGGCTGGCCAGTACAGGGATCTGAACCCTTAACCTTGGTGTTACAAGGCCATGCTCTAACCAACTGAGCTAACTGACCAGCCCCTGAATGGAATTTTTAAACAGAAAGCACCATCCCTTGAGCATCCTGGGAGGTATCCCTGCCCCCCTCCCTGGCTCACCTTCTGCCACATGACCCGGATGCAGCAATCCCGTAGGGCTGTGTGCTGCCATGACAGGTACTCATCCACCCGGGCACGGGCTTGCAGGTCCTGGGGGTACCAGTGGTCAGGGGTCTTGTACTTTCGGCTCAGATACAGCAAGATAGCCACACTAGGAGGACATGGTGGGGTGGAGCACATGCCTTGGTCACTCTCCAGCCATCATGGGGCATTTTCACTATCCCCATGGTACAGAGGAGGAATATTAGGCTCAGAGAGGTTAGGTGACTGTCCAGGATCACACAGCTCTACACTGGGCCATCCCCTCATCTGAACTAAAGGCACCAAGTAAGAAACAAACTGTCATCGATTTCAGAAGAGGCCCAGGGCTGAGGGAAGGCTTCCACGAAGAAGGGGAACCCCCTGTGAGTCTTGAAGAATGAGCAACTTGGATACTGCTCCCTAACATATCCAAAGCATGGATGGTGCCAGCAGCAAGGCCAGCTGCCCCCTCCCACTCTCCTGGGGCTGTGAGAGGGCCTCCCTGATGACATGGGGGCATTGCTTCCTGCCCTGTCCCACCTCCTCTCCACCTGCCCAAAGCTGCAGGAACAGAGATGCAAGGCATGTGGGGAAGAGTGTTCTGGTTGGAAGGAAGAGCAAAAGTGAAGACCCTGAGGTGGGACAATGCTTGTGGTGTAGAGTGGAGAGGCTGTAGCTCTCTTCCCCACACACCTTGCACCTCCATTCTTTCCCGAAGCCTCTAGCCCTCTCCCTCAGGAAGCCCTCCTTGACCTCTCCTCACATCATGTCTGGCCTGTGCAACCTGACCCCCAGAGCTCATCATGCCTCTGTGGGTGTTGGGACTGTCCAGCGACCACAGGCTCTGGAGCCAAATGGTCCTGAATGTGAATCGGGCTGTACCACGAAGGCACTAAGTAAGTGATACCTCCATTCAACCACCAACTTGGGAGCCGGCCTTGGCTCCTGTCCCTCCCACCTACCTCAAATCCTTCAGCAAACCCTTGCAGTTCGGCTTTCAAGAACAGTCAGAACCAATCACCCACCACCCTCCACCACCACCACCTTGGTCTGGGGTCCAGCACCTCATGCCTGGATGCCCACAGTAGCTTTCTCATCCCAGCCAGAGGGATCCTTTAAGACATAAGTTGGATCACAACACTCCTTGCTCAAAGCCCTCCAATGGCCCTGTCCAACTGCAGTAAAAGCCGAAGTCCTCCCTGTCCCCTATACTACCCTGTCTTCACCCCCTGCTCCCTCACTCTCCAACCTACACCTCCAGCATTGTCCCACCTCAGGGCTGTCGCCCTCACTCTTCCCTCCAGCCAGAACACTCTTCCCCACATGCCTTGCACCTCCATCCCTGCAGCTCTGCTTAGAAGCCACCTCCTTGAGAGGGCTTTTTCTCAATATCCTACTCAAAACCTCACCCACCCCCACTCTTACCTTGCTTATCTTCTCCACAACTCATCACCACTTAACTTGTCACGTGTTCATATGGGTTACTGCCGGCTCCCCCTTCTAGAATGTGAGCTCCATGAGGATAAGGGCTGAGACCTGGCCACTGCTCAAACCCCAGGCCTAGACGGGGCCTGGTGCTGGTGGGTACTCAGCCACTGAAGCTCACTGGGTGTTCTGTTGACTCTCCAGGGAAATAGCACTTGCCCACTTGCTCCACAGGATTTGTGGGAGAAGTGGTAGCTCTAAGGTGCCTGGTACAGCTGCTGTTTGGTACTTAGCAATCTTCCTTCTGAGAGCTGGGCTAGCAGTGAAGAGGCCTGGAACCAGGCTGGGCCCTGTGGCCTTGTGCAAGTCCCTCCCCTCTCCTGGCCTAATCTGTACAATGCAGTGGGGGAAGTGGGACAGAGATGCCATGGCTTCAACTTTCCCTCTCAGCCCTGGACACCTCTGCCCACTTCGCCCAGTCTCCACCCTGGGGCTGGCACAGGGTTTGGGCACACACGTCATGACCCATGCAGTGAACTGTAGACACACAGACAGCTGACTGGCCCCACAAGGCCCAGCAGTAATCCAGGGACCCACTACCTTTCAGCCAAGGTGAAGTCCCCATCCTTCAAGGCTGGCACCTTCCTCAGGGGGTTCACCTGGGCAAAGGCATCGCTGTGGTGCTGGCCTGCAAAAGAGACCAGTGAGGTGAATGAGGAGGAGAACCCTGAGCCCTCTGAAGTGTCTACCTACACCCCCACCCCCAAGCCCTGGCATCAGCTTTCTGAGGCCCCTATCTGGGGGGCATCAGGAAAGAGTAGACCACTCTGCTGGTCACTGGATCACAGACTGACCCATCAGAGGTCCATCTTTCTTGTGTCCACTCCCTTGCAGCATGAGCCAAGCAGAATCTCAGTGTGGGCCTGGGTGACTCCCTGAAGCTATAAACCACTCCCCATCCCCAGCCAGTTCCATCCATATGTCAGACCCACCAGCCTCCTCCCTGAGCTCTAGGCTTGCCCCCTCTGATCCATCTTCCTATCTCATATGGGGAGTCATGCCCTTCTGACCAGACTGGGTGACCCACCCACACCCCAGAGCTCCAGCCACACCTGCTCCAAGCCCTCAGTCAAACCTCGCTCTTGCCAGAAACACCTGCCCCATTCAGACACCCAGCTTCCACCAACAGCTCAGCTCTTCTTCCTTTCCTGTGCCAAACCCTCAAGGCTCCCTCTCCAATGGGGGTTCCCAGGTCTGCTGGAGGGTACAATGGGTGCCCAGTTGCTGTGGATTGATTGAATTGTGTCTCCCAAAGTTCATATATTAGAAGCTTACTTCCCACTGTGACTGTTGAGGGTTGGAAATCATATTATAGTAATTGAAAGGTGGGGCCTTGAAGAGGTGATTAGATTGCAGGACCATGCTGTAGTGAATGGGTTAACAATGGTGATCAGGGGCATGGTTTTGAGGGCCTTAAAAGAAGAGCACATGAGAGGTTAGTCTCTCTCTGCTCTGCCATTTTCTGCCATGTGGGACTCATGGGTCACTGGCACCACCACCAAGGCCTTCACCAGCTGTGTTCCCTGGACTTTGGACTTCCCAGCCTCTGAAACTGTAAGCAATAAATTTTGTTTTGTTACAAATTACCCAGTTCCATATATTTTGTTATAAGCAACAGAAATGGTCTAATACACCAGTCAATGTGTGTGGGTTAGAGGGCCTCAGTTGAACCAGGCTCCAGCCTGATCGTGGGCCTACCTGTAGGCTTCTTTGCCCTTTTACTGAATGGACACAATTGTCCCTGTCCATTCTCCCTCCAGAAACTGCCTCTGTGTCCAGCCCTTGTCCTGCGGCAGGCAGCCCAAGCTGGGGGTACCACAGGCAGCAGGTGGGAGAGCAGGGGCCTCCCTCTGGCCCACCCAGGAGGATCTGCCTCTGGTGCCTGCCCTACTGTCCAGTTATACCCTGCCCCCGCCACTAGATTCTGCTCCAGTTACATCTTTCCAGGCCAGCCAGACCAGCAAACACTGCAGCACAGGGTAAAGGTGCTGGCCTCTCCCGCTACCCTGCCACAGGACTCCACAGATCCCCCAGAGCCCCCCAGCCTCCGGCCTCTAGAAACATCCCCTCCAGCTGGGTGGGAACACCCACAGACAAGAGCAAATCAGAAACAGAAACAAGAAAAAGCAGAACAGCAAGGAGGACATAAAAGTGGGCTGCCAGTTATCTCCGTTGGTTGGAGTGTGATGTTATAACACCAAGGTCAAAGGTTGAGGTCCTCCAATTAGGAAATGGAGGTTTAACCATTTTCTTCAATGGAGATATTCTGGACCTCCCTCCACTTCCCTCCCTTACCCAGCGCCTGCTCTGCTCCGTTTTCACCTCTATTTTGAAGAATGTTTTGTTTTCACTAGGCAAATACTAAGGCTCTTTAAAAATACACAACTGATAACTGATGCAACGGTTTCCACACTGGAGAGTCTGACTTCGAGTCTGTCCGCACACCTGGCCTGGACATGCAGCGGCGCCGGCAGACGGGGGCGCGCCTGCACACCAGAGCCCAGACCCTCCGGCCCGCCGGGCCCACCTTTGAGCAGCTCCACGGTGCGCAGCTCGAAGGGGATGCCGTTCGTCTTGGCGAAGATGTAGACGGCGCGGCAGGGCTGGGACATCAGGTCCAGGTAGAGCTCCAGGCCCATGGTGGCGGTGGCGGTGGGGGCGGCGGGTAAACCTAGGGGGACAGGCCCGGGAACAGGTATGACGACAGGCAGGACCTGCTTGGCCACGGAGCCTGCAGCTGTGCTCTGCCTCCTGAGGGGGTCCGAGCCCGGCCACGCCCTCCCCGCCCATTGGATGGCTCCGGAGAACTTTGGACCAATCAGCAGTGCCCCTGCTCTCCCGCTTTCCCTCTCCCGGAATCCAGGATGCAGATCTCTCCCTTGGCAGGAGGGCACAGGCAGGCCGGGGTCTCGCTGCCATGTCATATCCCTTCCCTGGACCTCAGTGTCCACCTTCGTCAAATGGGGCTTCGAGAATAGTGCTGGGAAACAGGACGGCAAGGGCCCTTCCAGACTGTCAGTGCATTTAGAGTCGAAAGGCCTAGGCTGACTGCAGTCGGCCCATGCCCCCTCCCTCCACCTAGGGAGAGAGCTGAGAAGGAGGGGCTTCCGAGCCCCCCCCCCCCGCACCCCAGTACAGAAGAAGGAGGAGAAAAGAGGTGCAGCACCCCATGCCTGGGCCCAGCGCCCAGGATGGAGGCGGTGGGGAGGGGGTAGTGTCTGGCCTGTCCTACCTGCAGAGGCCAGGCCCACACCCAATGAAGGAATGAGCCGCCCCTCCCCAAATCCTTGGTGTGGTATTCATCACACTCCAGCTAATCCCTCCCGCAGAGGGCTGAAGCCCTACAAGGGCTATCCAGAGGTTTCCAGGGCTGCCTGGGATTGGGCAGAAATTCCTCACGCCTTTGCTGGGCCACGTGCCTCCAACTGCAACCCTGCGGCCCCTGAGGCCTGTGGCTATGACACCCTCATTTTCCAAGACAGCCTCCTGGGGTGAGAAGACCCTGTCCCCAAACCCAAGGGGAGCTCCAAATCTGAGAGGGCACTTGCACAGTGTTTACTTGTTCCAAAGAAATCACCGGGAGGTCCAGTGGGCAGAAACATATGTTTATTAGACTTACGAGAGACACCGATGGCAGCTGGTTGGTAAGAAATCTGCGCTGCCACAGAGTACATATATCAGTTATATAGTCAAGAGATCAAAGTAGGGGTGTAAATCATTTTCAGGCTTATGTGCAGACCCTCACCCAGCTCACATAACTCAGCACAGACACAGACCTGAGAGCTGGCTGGGTAGACAAGTTAATCTACAGGCCACTCTCCTGGCGCCAGAGTGTTTGTTCATTTACTTAGGGTCCCCACTCCCTCCAGCATTTTGTTTATCTTAAAGGGGAGTGCCTTTCTTTGGGTAACTACCTTGGCCAGGGCAGCCTCCCAGGGGGGAGGAGGAATGCTGGTATGCATGAGGGGGGAATAGGGCTATGTCCAGCATTTACCCTACATCAAGATTCAGAGAAAGTCCCTCGGAAAGAGGACAGGTTATTGGAAAACTTGAGAAAAGCTTTGCCCCCCTGGTCCCCCATGGTCCCCATTTAAAGAAGACTGGTGAATGACAACAATATAATGAGAAAAATATTAGTCTCTGAAATTTTAAGAAACAAAACAAAACAGAAAAAGAAGACCTATCCCCCTGGGAGAGTGTTTTCCTGCTCTAGTGCTGCAGCCCTCTCCAAGCCAAGAAGAGCCACCCCTTTGGTGGCCTGCCCTTCTCAACAAGTCACCTTTGGCCCGAATTACTGCAACATCCAATCTCTCTGCTTCCTCCCTGGCCAATTTCCAGTCCAACCCCCACCAGCAGCCAGAATATTATTCTAAAATGCAATCAGAGCATTCCATTCTTATTTACAGTTTATAGCCAAGTGTCTAGGCATGTCATTTAAGCCCCTGCATGACTGGGTCCTGACAGGAAAGGTGCTATTTGGATTTTCTTCTCCCAACCAATTCCTCAGAACAGATGCAGGACTCCAGATCAGTACTTTGTGCTGGGGGCAATGTCCAGGGAGGCTGGACTAGCCAACTGATCGTAGGCATGCCTACAGCCAACACAACTGGGATGCCTGCTGACCCCTGTGCCATCTGACAAATCACTTTCTCCAAGAACTAGAAAGCTACAGGGCATTTGTTAATTTCACTCTTGGCAACCATCAGGGGGAAACTGACTCACAGGTTCTGCAAAGGAAGGTTGTTTTTTGGATGGAGACCAAGACTAGCGCCAGGACAGAGGAAGGTCAAATAAATCACACATCAGTGTTAGAAGCAGAGGCTCAGGTTGAGCCCACGTTCATTATCCAAACTTAAAATGAACTGCAGTGATTAAAGGAGACAAGGTCGGGGTGTGTGTCATTCTCATCATGGCTTTCAGGCAGCTGGGGAAGAGAGGGTGAGGGTGGAGCCCTGGCCTGGGGAGCTAAGGTGCCATGGGACTCAGGCAAGTCTTGAGCAAGTCACTCCTGCTCTCTGGGCCTGTCTCCCATGGGACATTGGAAATTTAAGTGCTTTGTGAACTGCCAAGGGCAATGCAGGGGTGGGGCTCCCTGGCTCACCGGATCATGGCCAGCAACCCAGGCATCAACTTCTGCTTTATGGTGGGGTCCGCAGGTGGAGAGTCCTTGACCTTCAGAATGACCTTGTGGGCCTCCTGGAAGAGGTCCTCCCCCACTGCCGCCTCCACACGCTGACGCCATGCAGCTAGCTTGGGTCGGCCTTCAAAGACTTGGCAGCCAGCACCCACAGGCTGTAGGGAGAAGGGGGACAGGGTGAGAATGGATGGGTAAGGCCAAAGACAGGCAGCATGTGCCTGCTTTGGGGACCACAGAGCTCCAGAAGGGGTTTCCATACATAAGCACAGTCTCACAGCTAGGTGAGTGCAGCATAAGCAGGACTTCAGCAACCAGCCAGGGCCCCCCTGCCTAGAGAGCCCACCCTGCCAGCAGCACTCACATGCATCAGCTCCGTGATGGCCACCAGGTCAGCCAGGGAAATGTGGGACCCGATGAGGAAGGCCTTGTTCTGGAGGAACTTGTCCTCGAGCAACTGCAGAGTTTCGTCCAACTCTGCCAGGGTGGCTGCCAGCATCTGGGGAGATACTGGCTCACCCAGGAAAACAGGGAGCATCACCTGGTGGTTGGGCAAGCAAAGCAGGGAGTTAGGGGCCAGCCAGCCTTGGGGGCATAAAGGCAAGCATCCCTCCCCACCAAACTTGGAGCTGCCTCCTGGTTCCATGTACCTTTCTTCCAAGGCCTGGTTAGGACTGTAGGGAAATTCCCAAGGGACTCCTTTTCCCAGAAATATTCCTACTTCCATGATCTCAGAATAATTCAAACCTCTTTGAGAATGACTCAAAAGGAAACTGAACAATGAGTTCCATGCTTTTGAGGGGAGAGAGCTAGCTTAGAAATGATCTATTTTATAGCCTCTTTCCCCCTGAATATAAAATTAGTACCCCTTACAGAATAAGGAACTAGGAGGACAGGACTTTAGGATCTCTACTCTAAAAACTGTGTGACCTTGAGCAAGATACTCAAACTCTCTGGGCCTCAATTTCATCATATATAATACAGGAAAAATAATAGTACATGGCTCATTTTGTAAATAGGAAAATGAAGCCCAGAGAGGGGCAGTCATTTGCTCAAGATGGCACAGCCAAGAAGAGACTAAGTCAGCCGGCTGGTTACCTCAGTTGATTAGAGTGCTGCCTTGTAACACCAAGGTCAGGGGTTCAGTTCCCCTTGCTGGCCAGCCACCAAAAAAAAAAAAAAACTTTAAGAAAAGACTAAGCCAATAATAGAACTGATGTCTTCTGACCAGTGAGCTCCAGGGACTAACAAAGACAGTCAGGAAAGAATGGTGTCCAGGAGTCTGGGAGGATGTTAGAGGAGGAAGCCATTCGGGCTTCGGTATCCTCCCCATACAAGGTAGGTTGGAGATAACCCACTGGTGGCCTGGAGGCTAATGGCTGAAGAGTTTTTAAAGATATGGATCAGTTGCTGGCATTTAACAATTAAAACATTTTATTTAAAAGTTGATTTCCAGATTCTTTTTTTTTTTTTTTTTTTTTTTTTGCAGCTGGCTGGTTCGGAGATCTGAACTCTTTGGTGTTATCACACCATACTCTAAACAACTGAGTAACCCTCCGTCTCTGCATCCCCCCCCACCACCACACCCCGCTGTTTATTTTTTGGCAGCTGGCCAGTACAGGGATCAAACCCTGAACCTTTGTGTTAACAGCACCACGCTCTAATCAACTGAGCTAACTGGCCAGCCCCCAGCTTCTTTTTAATGTAAAAATTCCTACCTGGTATCCCTGCTTGGCATCTAAGACTGGTGCTTGGAGAAGCTGCTCCAACCAGAGGGGCACAGTGGGAGCTCCAGTCTGCGAATCCCGCCACCTCGCCCACCTCCCTCACTTATTTATCTGCCTCACCCCTGCAACAGACTGTGTGCATTTCCCTTTTTTTCTGATTTGGTGGTGCCAAAGTTCTCAGGGTTTTAAAAAGTGTTTCTGTTCCTCTTCAAGTTTAAAATACAGGGCTGGCCGGTTAGCTCAGTTGGTTAGAGCATGGTGTTAAAACACCAATGCCAAGGGTTCAGATCCCTGAACCAGACAGCTGCCAAAAAAAAAATTTTTTTTTAATTAAATTACAATAATAAGGTGATAAATTCTGGTTTATCATATAATGAAATACTATAGAACAGTAAAAAATAAATGAATGAGATCTACCCATACTGATATGGAAAAATCTAAAACACACAATGTTGAATGAAAAATGCAAGCTGCAGAATGGTATAAGTAAGAGAGCATTTATATAAAAATTTAAACACACAAAGTAAAACTTCATTTTGCTTATCGCTACAACAAATGTAATAATGTATAAAATCATGAACTGGAAGGACTTATACCAGATCCCAGAGGGAGGTGGCCTCTCAGGAAGGACTAAGGACAACAAAGAGGTCTTTTGACTTCTGTTCTCCAATGTTTCTTTTTTTATATAAGAAGTGATATGAGACAGAACAAACCCCATAACACAGAATTAGACATACTGTACACTTTAAAAAATAAAGGGTTCCACTTCTGATTAGGATATCAACAGTCACAAAAGACCATTGCTCCCACCATAACAATGACACTAGGAAGAAAATAATCTCGTTTTTCCCTAAAGCCATCAAAGGGTTATGAAACTTTTTAAAAAGAATGATAAAGCGTTGGTGGTATAGTGGTTAGCATAGCTGCCTTCCAAAAAGAATGATAAAAGAAAAAACAAAAAATAAAAATAAAAAAGCCTGAACCTGTGCTGTCCAATATGGTAGCCACTACCCACAAGTGGCTACTGAGCTCTTGAAGTTTGGCTGGGCCTACCTAGTATGTGCTATACATGTAAACTACATATGAGATTCTAAGGAGTTAGTACCAAAAAAGATTGTAAAATATTTCATTAATAATTTTTCTACTGATTACACATTAAAATAACTTTTAAAATTTTTAACTGTGATAAAACACACATAACATAAAATTTACCATCTTAACCATTTTTAAGTGTACAGTTCAGTAGTAAACCATTTTTAAGTGTACAGTTTAGTGCATACTTAAAAGTGCACAGTTTAATGCACACAGCTTAAGTACATTGTTGTGCAACCATTACCATCATCCATCTCTACAACACTGTCCATTTCATAAAACTGAAACTATACCAATTAAACCCATTAAACATTAACTTCCAATTAACTTCCCCCTACCCCTGGCAACCACCATTCTACCTTCCATGTCTATGAATCTGACTACTCCAGGTACCTCATTTAAGTGGAATCATACAGTTTTTGTCTTTTTTCGTGACTGGTTTATTTTAATTAGCATAATGTCTTCAAGATTTATCCATGTTGTAGCATATGTCAGAATTTCTTTCCTTTTTAAGGCTCAATAATATTCCATTGTATGTATATACATTTTATTTATCCATTCATTCATGGATGGATACTTGGGTTGCTTCCAACTTTTGGCTATGGCGAATAATGCTGCTATGAACATGCATGTACAAATATCTCTTCAAGACCCTGCTTTCAATTATTTTGGGTATATATCCAGAAGTGGAATTGCTGAATCATTTGGCAATTCTATTTTTAATTTTTTTGAGGAATTGCCGTACTGTTTTCCATAGTAGCTGCATCATTTTACATTCTCACCAACAGAACACAAGGGTTCCAATTTCCCCACATCTTTGTCAACACTTGCTATTTTCTGTTTTTTGGTTTTTGTTATTTATTACAGCCATCCTAATGGGTGTGAAGTGGCATTTCTCTAGTGATCAGTGATGTCTAACATCTTTTCATGTGCTTGTTGGCCAAAATGATAATATTCTGAATATACTGAGTTAAGTAAAATATATTAATTTCACCTGCTTCTTTTTACTTTTGAAATGTGGCTACTACGCAATTTAAAATGACATATTTGGCTCTCTTTATACTTCTATTGAATAGCACTAGACAAAATGAACTAAATTCCAGAGATGTATGAGCCCTTCCTAGGTAAGTCACTTTCATTCCAGTCTCATTTCAATGGGCCCAAGCAGGCAAGGGAGAAAGCTTTCCATAAGCATACAGCTTTTCTAACTAAGCAGCAGTGTGGGAACTGGGGGCAGGATTAAAAAGCAGAGAGATCTCGTAAGTCATGGTCATGGTTGTGCGTAGATTCCAAAGTCTTGCTGGAGTAAACCAGCGACATGATCCCAACTTCAAGATAGTCACAACCAGAGATGAAGTGAAACTAACTAAAGCCAAAATCCAGTCCACCTCCTGATTAGCTGAAAGACATTAGCCTCACATCCTGGCTGTCTGGCAAAGGAAAGTGCAAGCCCTTTCTGGGGGTATTTATTACATAATTCAGTATCTACTCTTCTTTTATACACAATGTCTGGCAAGCAAATAATAAATTATGAGACATGCAAAGAAGCAGGAAAATGTGACTTATGTAATCAAGAGGGGAAAAAAAACAGAGACAGACCACAGGGCTGGCTGGTTAGCTCAGTTGGTTAGAGTATGGTGCTGATAACATGAAGGTCCAGGGTTCGATCCCTGTACTGGCCAGCTGCCAAAAAAAAAAAAAAGAAAGAAAGACCCACTGAGGACCCAAGTATTGAAATTAGCTGACAAAGACTTTTAAGTAACAATGATAAATATGTTTTTTAAAAATTAGAAGAAAAGATGGACAAAATGGGCAAACAGATGGTAAATTTCACAGAGAAATGGAAACTCTAAAAAACATCTAAATGGAATTTCTAGAAATGAAAAATACATATATTAAGTAAAGAATTAACAACCCAGGCACAACAGAAGAAACAGTGAAATCAAAGACAGGTCAGTAGAAACTATCCAAACTGAAAAGAAGAATTCCATGGAGCCTGAGCCCCTCTGGGGTGATGCCTTCACCACCCCTCAGCCTCACCTTATGCCAAAGGGCCCGGAGGCAGTTTCTCCGCAGGGTCGTGTGCTGCCATGCCAGGTATTCATCCACACGGGCACAGGCCTGCAGGTCCTGAGGGTACCAGTAGTCAGGGACCTTATACTTGCGCATCAGGTAGAGCAGAATAGCCACACTGGGGGGAGGGGGGAGAAGGGCATTGTGCTAAGGGCTCTATGCAGAACACCTTTTTTAATTTTCCTGACAATCTGCCAAAGTATTAGCCTCGTTTTCCAGACAAGGAAACCAGGCTTAGACAGGGGAAGGAACTTGTCCCAGGACACACAGCCCCTAGTGGCAGAGCTGACAGTCTTTTGGAGACTAACACCCAAGCTCATCCTACTATGAGGCAAAATCCCCTCCTGCCATGTGTTCAGAGACCATTTCCAATCAGAAGACCAGAGAGAGCTTCCTAGAGGAGGTGGTGTTAAAGCTGAGCCTTAAGGAAGCTCAGTCCTTTCCAGTGTGCATCCACTCTCATTCTGTGGCATGTAGCCTGATGGTTCAAAAAGGCTTTCTTGTCATCCGTTTGTTCTTTATGTCATTCTTTCTGCGAAGAATTAGCTCCTATCTAAACCAACTGAGGTAGCTGAGCTCCCTAAAGCATGCTGCAGGATCCTGAAACAGCAGAACAGACAAGGGCCCCTGGTGCTCTCCTCCTGCCCTGGGTTATGAGGGCTGCCATAGTGTTGGGACGGGGATGGACTTGAAAGGACACTGAGGATGTGTCAATTTATGGCAGTAGAGAAACTTTCAGGAACTTGGGGTATCCCAAGGGTTGTGCACCCCAGCCAAAAGGGCAGAACACCTCTGTATCTGCTACTGGCCCATGATCCCTATTGGAGAATCCTGCACCCATGCCCCAGATTAATGACTCAGTTGTCTATGCAGGGTACTCTGGAGCTCCTTTTGCTCCCAGCTAATTGTTCAAGCCACTCTGAGGAGGGCTGCCAGTCCCTGTGAGCCACAGACCTCTGGAGGGTAAGAGAAGAGACAGAGAAATGCAGAGATTGCACACTGCCCCTGGCTAGTACCCGTGGGTGCTCAACACGAGCAGACACAAGGACTCAGGACACCAGGGGGCACCAGGAAGGAAGAACGGCACTGGCAGAATGTCAGAGGAATTCCTCAGGGGTGCATCCATCCCAAGATTTCCAAGCTGAGCTCTAAAGCACAAACTCCAGGTTCTCCTTGTTATGGGATGGGTCACTCAGGTGACAAAGGGGGAAACTGGGAAAAGGTTTGGCTTTCTCTGAAGTGATTTCAACTTCTTGGGACCTGCTGTGATGTAAAACATCCACATGTCTGTGGCTCTCCCATGGGGGAGACCCACCCAGGGAAGCTGCAGCGCAGAGATGGAGCCACTGGGCAGCCCAGACACTACTGGGCCATTTTTACACAAGCTTGGCCAGAGGGCTGCCCCCATAGCAGATGAAGCCCTTCACCTCTGAGGACTTTAGTATCCTTATTTATAAAACAGAGGGTTAGGACAGGATGATTCCTGCAGGGCCTGGCAGCAACCCCTGTGTTGCAGTTACCTCTCTGTCAAGGTGAAGTCCCCATCCTTCAGGGCTGGCACCTTCTTCACGGGGTTCACCTGGGCAAAGGCGTCGCTGAGGTGCTGGCCTGCAGAAAGCCCAGCATGGGGGGTTGGTGAGAGGAGAATGCTAAACCCTCCGTGGCCTGTGTCTACTGCCTGCAATGCCCAGATCCCAATTTCACGGCTGTTTCCCCACCAGGCTGCTCTCCCAAATGACAAAAACTGGTGGGGGCTGCTGTGGGAGGAGGGAGAGGCTGCTCTGCCAGCTGGTGCCAAATAGACCTCAACCACCCTTGCCGAGTCCCTGTGAGTATAACCTGCCCCACAGGGAGGAGCTCAATGTGCAAGGCGTGGTGACTGGGCCTTCACACGCACCCCACCCACCTTCTCTTTCCATCATTACCAGCTCCATCAACTCACGTTTGGAGTGTCCCCAGCTGCAGGGGTAGTCACCTGAGTGGAGCTCTGACTTCCTACAGCACCCCTCCCCTCCATGGACTCTAAGGCAGGACCACCAAACTTAGAAAAGGGGCCTTCTCCTGGTATCTATTTATTTGTAACCAACTTCTACTGGCCCCTCTGTGCCGCCTTGCTCACCCTGCCCCAGGCACTGGGGACACAGAACTGCCCCTACCTTTAGGCTCTGCCATAGCTGGGATGGTCACATTTCTTGCCCCACCCACAGCCCCTGAAAGGTACAGCACAGTGTCCCCTGGGACCCCGGCCTCTGCTTGAGTTTCTCTGAGTGGTTTCTGCTCCTGCAGATGCAGCCAGAAAGAAGCTTCTAAGTGCACTTAAGTCTCATCACTGCCGTGCTCCACAGCCCTCAGTGGTTCCTCATTACCCCAGGATCAGGTAGAAACTCCTCAAAGCCATACACACAACCCTCCAGCCTCAACCACACCCTTTACCCTCCCTTCAGACTGTTCCTTTACCAGGGCCACTCTCCCCTCTTCTCCTGGTGAAACACGCCTCTCTCTGCAGCCCTATATTTGACAGCCAGGTTGGATGTCCCCTTGTCCCCCATGCCCTCTCCCCTGCCCCACACTCTGCAGAGATAGCCCCTGTGCAGGACAAGTGGGCTGTCCCCAGAAGACACTAGCAGAAGATGAAGTTTCAGACAGAGGGACAGGCCAGTGCAAAGCACAACGGCAAGCAAGGGCCAACCATGGTGGGGTGAGTGCTGGCTGGAAGGTTCAGCCAAGTAGAGTTGTCCTACTTGCCCATCCAGCAATACCCGGGTTCTGCTTCCCATACCCTCCCACCACCCCAACCCTGATAGGTGTAGGCCTGCCAGCTGTATGCTTGAGGCCCTTGGGGGCCTGCCAGAGAAACAAATACCCCTGCTCAGGGTGCAGGGCTCCCCAAAGCCCCCGAGGTCCCCCTCCTGCTCCCAGCTTGTTCTGTGGGCAGCCTCCCTCCCCAGCGGGAACAAGAGAGGCAGAGGACATGGCAGGAGGAGCAGAAAGAAGGAAGGAACAAAGGGAGACCCCAACGGAGGCTGGGCCAGTGCAGAGGACAGGGCTGGGAAGTCAGGTCTCTGGAGCAATGCCTGTCTACTGTTGTAGCATCTCAGTAGCTGAGGGCCACAAAGCAGGGACTTGACCCTCAACACGTGGCCCCCTTGACCCCTCTCCTCCCGCCCTGGCCCATCTCTATCCGGAGGTCTTCTATCCCTAGGCCCAGGTCGCACCTGTTTCTGTTCGCCAGATCTCTCCTCCTCTATTCATGCCCCGACTCCTTCATCCAGCCTCAGCTGACCCCGTTGTCTATTCCGTGGGATGGAGCAGGGTCTGAGGGACTACTGAACCTTGGATCTCCCTGGTGGCTCACCTCTCTCGGCCTGGTCTCCAAATGAGACCAGCGAAGGCCCCAGGAAGGGGATGGCGCGGAGAGGGGTTCCCTAAGTGACGTTTACCTCCAGGTCCCTCCGCGACCCGTCAGTTCCCGAAAGCCGAGGCGGGGCCCACCTTTGAGCAGCTCCACGGTGCGCAGCTCGAAGGGGATGCCGTTCTTCCTGGCGAAGATGTAGACGGCGCGGCAGGGCTGGGACAGCAGGTCCAGGTAGAGCTCCAGGCCCATGGCGGAGTTGGACGGACCAAAGTCGCCAGGGGCCGGACACACACAAACTCTGCGGGGGCGCGGGTCCCAGACCACGCCCAGCGCGGCCCCGCCCCCCGGCCGCCGCCCCCCCATTGGCCGACTCCGCGCCTGGACACTTTGGTCCAATTGCCGGCGGGCCAGGGGCGTGTCCGAAGGGCTGGAGCCCGCCTGGCCTCTGCTGGATCCGAGCGGGTGGCCACCGGACGGTCGCCTCCGGGGGATGCACAGAGGGACCTCAGTTCCTGTCCTTTTGTGACCGGCTTATTTCACTTAGCATAATGTCTTCAAGGTGCATCCGCGTTGCATCCTGTGTCAGAATTTCCTATCATCCCCATTTTATAGATGGGGGAGCTGAGGCACTGATTATAGACCCAGAAAATCTGGCTCTAGAGTACATCTTCTTAGCCCAACACCCCAGAGACCTTGGTGCCGGCAAGTGGCAAAGCCTCAGGGCTCATGTTCAGCGTTTTGTGGCCACTCTTCACTCCAATTGCACGCCATGGAATTTGACAGCCTCAGTCTTCCTGCTCCTGCCAGAGTAACGCTCTCAATCACATGCCCTGCGTTTGTTTCTTACCTTCTCTCAGCCTGTTTCTCCATCTTTAAAATGACGGGGGAGGTGGGGAGGGGAGTGTCTGGCCGGTTACTCAGTTGGTTAGAACGCAGTGTTATAACATCAAGGTCAAGGGTTCAGATACCTGTACTGGCCAGTCGCCAATCAATCAATAAAATGACAGGGAAGCTAGAGCCCTCCAGGGCCCTTGCAAGTCTATGACCCTGGACTCACCTGCTGAGCCTTAAGCCCAGGCCTGCCCCTTGCTACCCAGGGACCTCCCAAGACCCACCAGTCAGCCTGTCAAATGGTATCAAGGTTATATGTAGTTTTCTGGATGGTCAGTTAGCTCACTTGGTTGGAGCGCTGTGTTATGACGTGAAGGTGAAGAGTGTGTATCCCTACACCAGCCAGTCGCCAAAACAAAGTCACGTGTCATTTTCTAAAACAAGTCCAACTGGAAATGTGTCAGCAGAAGCATAACGTTTTCTACACAGTAACATTTCTACAAAGAAAGTGAAGGTTGGGAGCACAGCTAGTTACAGGTTTCTTTCTTCTCCATTCCCACCGCTTCACTCGATTTGCAAAGGAAGGAAGGAAGGAAGGGAGGGAGGGAGGGAGGGAGGGAGGGAGGAAGGGAGGGAAGGTTGGTGCCAATGGATGGAAAATTTTACCTGTGCTACAAAGGAGAAATTTGAAATGCACTTAATAGCTGGTTTTTATACCTTGATTTCAAGCTGGAAAGACATTGATCATGAATCTGTAACAAATTTCAGTCTCTTAAACCAGGTGCTTAATATAGGTTCTACTAATAAAAAAAAAATTAACATCCTAATCCATTGTCATCTAATTGCCCTTGGGCTTTTCCAAGGTATAATATGGAGTTCTATGTAAAATCCCAAGCTACAATGTAACTTTTAAAAAACCATAACGAGGGAGTTCCTATCAAGATGGCAGAATAGATGGCCCCCAGTGTCACTCTCTCCCACAAGTCAACCAGTTTACAACTATAAAAATGTAACAACCACCAAGCTGTGGCCGCTGGAGCTCAGGGGAAGAGGAGGAGAGACCTACAGAGTTCATGAAGGTGGGAGAAGCCACGATGAGAGAAAGAAAAAACTACTTGGGGCATTTTGGGCCATGGCTGCTTTAAGGCTGGAGCTGCTGAGTGCATGGAGCAGGAGCCAGCAGAAGCCGCAGCTGTGCCCTTCGGATGGAGTTGCTTGGAGGCAGCAGGGGAGAAGAGGGCCTTGGTGGCCCCCAGGACAGCAAGACCACTAACAGGGTTCCTGTGGACCCACGCAGGAGCGACGAGCCAGAACAGCTGAAAAAGAGGAGCCATTCAGAGGCCAGTGAGTCATCACAAGGGACTGGCACAGGGCCCATCCTATGGGAAGTGTTTGGAGCACAGGTGGTGGTGAAGACAGGCCCACCACGAGAACACTGGGACACAGCAAGGACAGCTGATCTGCCCCCCAGTCAGCACAGGACCACCCAGAGGAGACTGGTCAGGAATGCAGAATTGCATGGGGTGCAGTTTGATGAAAAAACTCAGGCCAAGGTCAGAGTTTCTACACAACGCAGGTGCATCGGGTCTCTGGAGAGCTGGAAGTACCTATAAGGTCAGCCATTAAACCCTGAGCTGCACAAAAATTCTTCCCTAGGGAAACAGCAGCAAAGCAGCAATTTAGCTCAACCACACAGCTCAAGTACTGGTTCCCACAGGAAGTTGCCCCATCTGAGAAGTAAACAAAGGACAAAAAATTAGTTCAGGCCCAGGCACACTGTCAGTGCCTCAGGACCCACCAGGGAACCTGTGGCATGCATCCAGGGACCAAGCCCCTGCCCACAACCAGGCGCACTGCCAGCACCAAGGAGCATGCTAAAAACATCACCTCCATGTGGGTGGCCCACCACAGCCACTACAGTAAACACAGCTTCCACAAAAGTGGCTAGATGTCACAACCACCATGCAGAAGGTCCACCAGCGACTAGAGTGCATTGACACAAGGAGAGTCACCATCAGGGACCAAAGAAAAGAAGAGGATGTCTCTCTCCACAAAGCCCATTCCAGAGTGACAGAAGAAGCATCTGCTCTATGATAATACTGGGGGATCTGAACACACCTCTCAGCATTGGACAGATCATCTAGGCAACAAATAACAGAGTAACCATTACCCTTTCAGAGGGAGAGAAGCAATCTAGGGTTATCAGTGGTGGGAGGGGGGAGGAAGGGGGGGATGGGGAGAGACTGGACAAGGGGCATAAAGAATAAGTACGATTTTTAACAATATACATACTAGTAATATTGATTTGATCAACATGTGTCAACATTGAATCCCAAAAATATGTATAATCAATTATGATTCAATAAAAATAAATAAATAAATAAAAATAAAAATTATAACAAGGAGGAGGAATTGATGCCTCTCTTCCTTCCATGTTGTGCATTGCTGTGGTCCAGAAAGACCAAACCTTTTTTTAAAGATGGTACAACTTCGAGTCCTTGGCTTGAGTACACAGGCTTGAGTTTCATTCCATATCAATTTCGCCATATCCATAGGAGACCTGTTCTTTGTGAAACAGTTCAGAGTTGCAAGCATCAAATATAAATGATATGGTAACTTAATAAGAAATATCTGTATTGTATTTGAAGACTGTTGGCCATAAATCTGAAGTTTGAACCTGTGTATTTCAATTTGGTATGTTAAAAACATACTGAGTTTTTGTAAAATCCTTTTTTCTTCTTACAAATTGTAATCTCAGTTCACAATTTAACCTAAAATATAAAACCTGAATGATATCTATATAGTAAATTGAACTGTAAAAGTAATTCGTGTATGATTCTGAATACACAGATAAAATGTTCTCATTCCTCAAAAAAAAAAAAAAGAAAAAGAAAATGAAGGTTGGTGTAGTACATTGAATTATGTCCCCCACAAACTTCCTGAAGCTTGAATTGTGCCCCCCAAGTTTTATGTATAGGAAATTTAGTCCCCACTGAGACTGTTAAGAGGGTGGGAAATCCTGTTATGGTAATTGAAAGGTGGGGCCTTGAAGAGGTGATTGGATTGTAGGACCAGGCCGTAGTGAATGGATTGAAAATGGTGGTCAGGGGCGTGGTTCTGAGGGCTTTAAAAAGAGAAAGAATCTGTCTCTCTTGGTCTCTCTGTCCACTCTCTCTGCTCTCTCTGCTTCTACCATCTTGTGATGTGAGATCCCTGGGTCACTGTTGCCACCACCAGGTGGACTTTGGACTTCCCAGACTCAGAAACTGTTAGCAGTAAATTGTTTTCTTTATAAATTACCCAGTTCCGTGTATTTTGTTATAAGTAATACAAATGGGCTAATACAGAAAATTGGTACCAGGAGTGGGATCAGAGTTGCAGCAGAGAAACCCCATCAGTGCCACGTCTAGTGGAGCCATGAGAACGAGGCCATCGTGGAGACCCTGAACCTGGGGGAACGCCAGCCTGCGAGAGCTAAAGCATCAACTGAGACAAGGAAAGCCATAGGAGCAGAGCTGCCTGAAGACTTAGGGACCCATCCCCCATACCAGTGTGCAGAGAAGGTCGAACATGGAGTCAAGGTACATGATTCGCCAGCTTTAAGATTTAATGCCTGCCCTACTGGGTTTCGGACTTGTTTGGGACATATTGCACCTTTATTTTGGCCTATTTCTCCCTTTTGGAATGGGAATGTGTACCCTATGTTTGTCCCACCATTGTATCTTGGAAATAAACAACTTGTTTCGAATTTCACAGATAGGACTTTGAACTTTGGACTTTTGAGTTGAAACAAGACTTTGGGAATGAAATGAATGTATTTGTATGTGAAAAGGACATGAGTTTGGGGGGGCCAGGGGCAGAGTGTAGTGGATTAAATTATGTGCCCCCCAAAACTCCCTGAAGCTTGAATTATGTCCCCCAAGTTTTATGTATTGGAAGCTTAACCCCCACTGAGACTGTTAAGAGGGTGGGAAATCCTATTACGGTAATTGAAAAGTGGGGCCTTGAAGAGGTGATTGGATTGTAGGACCATGCCATAGTGAATGGATTTAAAATGGTGGTCAGGGGTGTGGTTCTGAGGGCTTTAAAAGAAGAGAGTGTCTGTCTTGTCTGTCTGTCTGTCTGTCTCTCTCTCTCTCTCTCGGTCTCTCTCTCTGATTCCACCATCTTGCAATGTGAGACCCTTGGGTCACTGCTGCCACCACCATATGGACTTCAGACTTCCCAGCCTTAATTTTGTTTTTCTTTATAAATCACCTAGTTCTAGGTATTTTGTTATATGCAACAAAAATGGACTAATACAGTTAGTAATAATGATTTTTAACTGAAAAAAAAAGTTTAAGGAAAGATGAGAAATTCAGATTCCCATGTTCAAATTTTTAAAAGGAGTTAGATACTCTGAGAAGGCAAGTACTCCTCCCCACCTCTCCAGGGAGGAGCTGTCACAATTCTGGTCCAGGGCTTGGACTGTCTTGCAAGTTCAAAATCTAATTTGATCCACATTCCAAAATTGATCATTTTCTTAGGGCCTGACTCACATTAACCAACTCACAAAAGACCGATGGATTTATTAATTTATAGAAAAAAAGATAAAGGTCATTTAGGCAGAATACTCCCAACCGTAGCTCAGTGCCTTCTCAGCAGCGCAGTCTCCCCTAAAGCCTGGCAGGGACAGACTGAGAGCAAAGGGATCCAGATGACCTGTAAGGCACCTTCCAACTGGGATCTTTGGGACAGTTGAGAAGACTTTCCATATTAGTTATCTACTGCCGCATAACAAATTACTACGAACTTAGTGGCTTAAGACAACACACATTTGTTACCTCTCTTTTTCTGTGGGTCAGGGGTATGGACACGGTTTAGATGAGTCCTCTGCCAAGCTGAAATCAAGGTGTCAGCCAGGAATGGGTTATCAGAGGCTCAACTGGGAAAGGATCCACTTCCAAGCTCACTCAGGTTGTTGCCAGAATTCATTTCCCTATGGTTGTAGAACTAAGGGCCCTAGCTGCTTGCTAGCTGTTGGCTGGAGGTGAGCCTCAGCTCCTTGCCACGTCAACCTCCTAACTGGGTTGCTTACTCAAAGCCTGCAAGGGGGAGAGTCTCTAGAGCTAGTCTGCTAACCAGATGGAGTCTTATCTAACAGAACATAATCTTGGACGTGGCATTTCACCACCCTTGCCATGTTCCATTGTTTGGAAGGCCCCAGCCAAACTCGAGGGGAGGGGACTATACAAGGATGTGAATACCAGAAGGTGGAGATCACTGGGGCTCAACTTACAGTCTGTCTGCCTCACTTTCCAAGTGTCACCTCTCCCTTGGGGTGACGGAGACGGAGACGCAAAGGATTACTCAAAGCCCATTTCTCTAGAGCAGTGAGAGGCCCGAACGGGTTAAATCCCAGGAGGCGACTCCTTCAAGAGAGAAGGAATTCCTGGGAAATGACCCCGAATCAGGGCTCGGTTTTTTATTGTGCAGGCAAAAAGTGCAGAAAAGAACACAGGTGGTTAATCAGTCATAGTGAAAACAAACTGGCTACATAATTTTCTTTAAAGCAGGTGCAACTTAAAAATAGTTTAAGCAATTTACCATCAAAGGAGTCATAAAACTAAGCTATGTGACATACAAAAGAACCAATGAGATAATCGTTATGGCAACACTTAGTTCCCTAGGAAACTTAGAGAAGCAGTTGAAGGTGAAATGTGGAACCAGCCGCTAATTGGCAGAGTAGCCTTGAAGCTTTCGGTGCACATATTTTCCCATAATTAGGTTTAGCTGCACCAAGGGCATCTGCCCTTAGAGCAAGCACTTATGCTGTGTTACAATTCTTATATCCACACCAGAGACTTGTTAGTCCTGTGCAAGTTTTCTGTTTTTTCCCAAACTTAGCATTTCTATGTGCATTACTAAAAGGTTAGGTTACAAGACTCTGGCCTTGCTAAAACTAGGGACTGTGGCCCCACTGTGCTATAGCCTAACCTAAAGGGCTTTGGCCCTTCTAACAGCTAAGGACTGTGGTCCTACTAAGATAAAGATCCTACTAAGTTACAGCCTGTTCTAAGGACTGTGGTCCTTCTAACAGCTAAGGACTGTAGCCCTACTAAACTAAAAGTTAAGGCCCTGTGAAATACATGTGCTTTATTAGTGTTAGCACCCTCTACGTCCAAGGTCAGAGGGTCATCATGGGCCCGCAGCTCAGAAGGGCCCCACACATGTTTTAATGCTTTGCGGTTGCCATCTTGAAATCTTAATAATTTTTGAATTAGGGTCACCACATTTTTATTTGTAGCCAATCCTGTCAAAGGAGTCCGGGGAGCTTCCAGGGGTGGACAGGGCACTATCTGCTCTGGGTGATAATGGCACCACTGATGAAGAGCTGGCCTGTAGCTCCCCATCTTCATTCATAATGATGTTGCTTCATAATTTTATTTTCTTCTGATGTCTCTTTCTGGCTTTGGTATTAGGGTAACACTGGCCTCATAAAATGAGTTGGGAAATGTTTCCTGCTCTTCTATTTTTGCAGGGGTTTGTTAAGGCTTGGTGTTAATTTTTTGTTTTCCAGCATTTGGTAGAATTCGCCAGTGAAGCCATCTGGTTGTAGGCTTTTTTTGCAGGAAATTTTTTGGTTGATATTTCAATCTCTTTACTTGTGATAGGTCTACTCAAATTGTCTATTTCTTCTTGAGTCAGTTTTGGTAGATTATGTGTTTCTAGGAATTTTCCCATTTCATCTAGGTTATCTATTTGTTCACATACAGTTATTCATAGTATTTCCTTATAATCCTTTGTACTCCTGTAAGATTCACAGTATTTCTTCTTAATGCTTTGTACCTTTGTAAGATCAGTAGTGATGGCTCCACTTTCCTAATCTGGGTAATTTGAATCTAATTTTTTTTTCTTGGTTATTCTAGCTAAATGTTTGTTGATTTTGTTCATCTTTTCAAAGATCCATTTTGTTTTATTGATTTTCTCTATTGTTTTTCTCTTCTCTATTTCATTTACCTCCATTCTAATCTTTATTATTTCCTTTCTTCTGCTGGTGTTGGGTTTAGTTTGCTCTTAATTTTCTAGTTCCTTAAGGTGTAAACCCAGGCTATTGATTTGAGATCATTCTTTTTTAACATATGTGTTTACAGCTATCAGTTTCTTTCTTAACACTGCTTCTGCCTCCCACACCTGCCTCCCACAAATTTTAGTGTGTTTTCATTTTCACTTGTTCAAGGTACTTTTAACTTCCCTTGTGATTTCTTCTTTGACCCACTGGTTAAGAGTGTGTTGCTTAAGAGTATGTTATTTAATTTCTACATACAGACGCTCCTCAACTTATGATGTGGCTACATCCCTATAAACCCGTCGTAAGTTGAAAATATAGTATTGAAAATGCTCTTATTACACCTAACCTCCTGAACATCATAGCTTAACCTAGCCTTCCTTCAACATGCTTAGGTCACTTACATTAGCCTACAGTTGAGAAAAATTATCTAACACATTTATAATAAAATGTTGAATATCTCTTGTAACTTATTGAAATTGCACTGATTTCACACTGTCATAAAGTCTGAAAATCCTAATGTGAACCATTGTAACTAGGGACCATCTGTACTGGTGAATTTTCTAGTTTTCTTTCTGTTACTGATTTTTAATTTTGTTCCATTGCTTTCAGAGAGCATACTTCATGTGATTTCAATCTCCTTAAATTTAAGATTTATTTTATGGTTGAACATATGGTCTGTGCTGGAGAATATTCCATGTGTACTTGAAAAGAGTATTTTTCTGCTGTTGGGGGAAGTGTTCTGTACATGCCTAGTAGATCCAATTGGTTTATAGTGTTGTTCAAGTCTTCTGTTTCCTTGGTAGTCTTCTGTCTAGTTATTCTGTTATTGAAAGTTGGGCACTAAAATCAACTATTATTATTGACAATGTAATCATATTTAACCTTTAATTTTAAAGTTCTTTTTGGAAACTGGAAGGACCTGTGGCCACCACCCACTCCCACATCAGACTCTATGCTTACACCAGCCATCCCTGGTTCATCAGTCATGATGGTTGTTCCAATTCTTTATTAAGCAAAGAAACAGAGATGGTTTTTTTTAGCATCTCCCCTAAGGAAGGAGGCTCAGAGGGCCGAGCTAGTCAGGCCCTGCAAGATGGGCTGCCTCTGCGTTCACTTGTACTTCTGCAGAAACTCACAGATCCTCTCCTTGACCATTGGATTCAATGTTGAACAGTCCCATTCTTCCAACTTCACCAGCCGGTCGTGGGCCTCCCAAAAGAGGCCAGTGCCAATGGCCAGCTCTACCCGCATGCGCCACTCAGCCAGCTTGGAGCTGTTGAGGAAGACATTATGGTTGCCCCCCATGGGCTATGGATAGACAAAGAAGAAGGTGTGTTCAGGCTGGGGACCAGCCACACCTAAATCCTCTCCTACAGCCTCAGGGACCCTCCCTATATACCTCTTTAAAGAATTAGTCTACTAATCCCCAAGACCTGGGTAAGGGGTCACAGACTATACAATAGATGTGGGGTGGGGATGGAGGATCTGGAATCCCCCAGGGTTCTTGGTCACTGGTCTTGTTCCAAGGCTCCTGAATTCCTCTCTGAGGTGGCTCCTGGCCCAGGTGGTTCCCACTTCTCCAGCCTGCTATCTCCCATGGGTCCTGTTTCTTCCAGGAAAACCTCTTGTTCCCAGGTGAGTGGCAGCAGGGGACTTAGTTATTTTTCCTCGTGTTGAACCTCCCTCTTTGATCAAGCACAGGGGCTGGAATGGGAGACCCAGCAGGCAGCCTGCCCAGCAGTTTGGCTCATTCATTAAGAAACGTGCACCCAAGGACTAACAGGTACAAAACTATGCTATCTACCCTAAGTGAATCATAGTGCAGTGTATGCACGTATTGAAACAACACACTGTACCCCACAAATATGTACAAGTAAATGTTAAAAGAAAAAAAAAAAAAAGAAATGTGCACCCAAGATGTTTAGGAGGCCCAAGAGGGGTTGGAGGTAGGTGCGATGTAAGGGACGAGGGTGAAGCATAGGGCTGTACATTTGAGACAGCCCAGAATATTTTTTCCTGGTGCTGGTCTGCACTGCACACTGACCAGGGACCAAAATGGCCACTTTGCATACTGGTCAGAGACTATGCTGGCCTCTCAAAACACTGGCCAAGGTCTAAACTAGCCATCCTGCACACCAGCTAGGTCAGAACTGGCCACTCTCCCAGGCACGTAGGAGCTGTGTAAATGCCCCCCACCCAGGTGTGCCTCCAAATGCAGAGTGGGCACCCCTCAGACCCAGAGCCAGGAGAGCTGCCCTGCACAGCTGTCTGTCTGGAGCTCTGGAAAGGAGGCAAGCCCAGAAGGACACATCAGAAGGCTCTGCACATTTCCTGGAGAGTCCAGTGGGAGGAGGAGGCAACTGGGATCCTGGCAGATTGACCGAAGAATGCAGTGTTGTTCTTCCTATCCCAGGCTCACCCTCCAGCTCCTCCTCATGTTGTGGAATCATTGTCAAGCATGGATGATCACGACCCTTCCTGATTTAAATGTTCTGTGCTTCCTGTTGCCTTCCAGTTGAGTCTGGGCACCTAGACTGGCTCCCACAGCCCCTATGGTGGCCCTGCCTACCTCTTTGCCAGCCTATCCTCCAGTGATGTCCCAAATGGTCACAGAGGAGTACTGACCCCCCACCGCCTCACCCACACCTGCATCATCTCCACAAGGGCCACCAAGTCGGCCAGTGAGATGTGGTCCCCAGTGATGAACAGCCTGTCCTGCAGAAACTTCTCCTCGAACAGCTGCAGGTTGTTTTTCACCTCTTCCAGCATCTGCTCTGTCTTCTGGGCTGGAACCTCCTCACCTGTAATCATTGGGATCAGCAACTGGCCAGGATAGAAGGGAGGAGAGAAAGGGAGGCTGCACTCCGGTCCCATCTGCCCCTCCAGGCCTCCTTGTCTGCTAAATAGTATTAGCACCGAGGATGTGAAGTAATCTCACCTCTGTTAGCAGTTCTGATTGGTAGAAATTGGCTGGGGCCATGTGTTCAGAAGGATTTTGAGACCCCAATGAGAAAGAATCCTGTGATTGATTAGTGATGTCTGTCACAGGTGCAGGATTCGAAGTAGGAGAACACGGACTGGTTATTTGTCATCTTCATATCTGCTGATCTCTATGGGCCCTTTGACTCTGATAACTGTCTAGTTCAGAACGACATTTTTTGAATCCTGTCCTGGCTTGAGTAATATCAGCCCATCCTGAATGCCCTTCGCATAGCCTTAACAAGACTCTCATACCCAACAGCTCTGTCTCAGGAGACAGATATCTCAGGAGAGGCAGCTGAAGAAATGAGGCTCAGAGAGGGAGGGAGACTTGCTTGACCTCACCAGGGGTCAGCAGGCCCAGGACTGGACTCCAGACTTCCTGACTCTTGTTGCCTTGTCCCCAAGCCCTAGCTGTGGCCTTGCTCACCTTGATCCAGAGGATCTTGCTCATGGGCAGCTGAAGGGCCGTGTGTTGCCAGGCCATGAACTCGTCCACACGGGCGCGCATGTGCAGATCTGGTGGGTACCAGTGCGAGGGGGCGCTGTACTTGCGGCACAGGTATAAAAGGATGGCCACACTGCAGAAAGGGCAGGTCAGGGGCACCGCCCTTGCCTTCCCAAGTGCCCTGACACTGACCACCCCGGCGTGGCCTGGGCCCAACTGCTGGGGCCTCTAGCCATGGGTGGTCTCTAGGAGCTCACATTCTTCTGGGGAGAAAGGACGAGCTTGAGGGGCCCTGGGAAAGGCCTCCCCCAAAGCCAGTCAGTCCAGCAGTCATCGAGGGCAGGGTGAGAGACCTGCAGGCTGAGTAGTAGTAAGTGGATGGCATAAGAAAGGGCAGTTCAGACAAGGGGAATGGCGTGCTGAAGTACCAGGGTAGGAGGGAATGAGGTGGATTTGGAGGAAGGGGAGGAGGGGGACCCATATGAAGGAGGGTGGTGGGAGGAGAGGTGAGAGACATCCAGAGACTGTGGAGGCCCCTGGGGATGCGGGGAGGAGTATGGGCTTAATCCTTATGATTAGGGATTACATAGTTTGGGGGTGAGTGCTGGATGTGCCTCTAGTGCTAGATGGAAGCTGAACTGGAGGCAGCAGAATCGACAACAGGGAGGCCAAGATGGCAGCTCCTGCGACATCCAAGAGAGGGGTGTTGATGTCTGGGGAGGGCAGAGGCCATGAGGACAGAGGAGGGGATGGACTGGAGACATGTGTTGGGGGTCTTGCTGATTGATGGCTGGCGTGGGAAACTCCACAGGACAAAGGACCCAGTTTCTTCATCAACAACAGAAATGCAAAGGTAAAAGGTCATGGCATGGAAGGCACTGTAGACTAAAAGGGACCTGAGAGACGGGTCAAGCAGCTGCAATGCTCAGAACTTCTTTGGATCCTGATTCACACAAACAAACTCCAAGAACATATTCATGAGATCATTAGACTTTTGCCAAGGGGCTAGATATTTGATGAAATCCAGAAATTATTATGAATTGTATTAGGTGTCATAATAGTGTGTGGGAATGCTCTTTTTAAAGTCTTTATCTCTTAGAGGTACATTCCTAAACATTTATGGATGATAGTATGGGTGTCTGGAAGGCAAGGAAACGGAGTAGGGGCAGATGATGCAAAACAGGCCCTAGTCCACAACTGCAAGGGCTGGGTGATGGGTATGTGGTTTTGTTTTACCTCTTGCTAGTTAGAATTCATTCTACTTCAGTCCATGTGTGACATTTTCCATGGTAAATAAATAAATGCTAGCAGGTCAGCTCCCACTGAGTCTCCCAGGAGGAGCAGAAATGGATGGTGGGGGCCATGGGGAGGGCTGTTACCTTTCGGACAAGATAAAATTTCCATCTTTGAGGCTGGGCAGCTTCCTCAGAGGGTTGATCTCGATGTATTCCCTGCTGTGGTGGTGACCTGAGAGGGGCAGGAAAGGTCTGAGGCTGTTGGGATCCCAGGGAGGAGAGACCTGGGACTCCCAGAGACAGAAATGCCTTCCTCTCTATTTTCTCAACAAGGGGGAACTGAGGCCTTGAGAAACACTGTGACGCACATCAGGTCACAGGGCAAGTCAGTAGCAGAATGGAGACCAGGATCAAGTCTTCTGCCTCCTAGCCTGCCCACACCCCAGGCTTGGGGACCCCCGTGGCCTCCTGATTGTGTCCTGGGACCAGGACAACACTTTGGCTCACAGAAGCGGAGGCCTCCAGCCCCCACACCCAGTGCTGGGCCTGAAGCCACAGCCTGTGAGTCAACCGAAGCCCTAGGGACCTGAGTCCCACCCCTGCTGTTGGCTCTCACTCTGTCTCCCCTTTAAAGGGAGCAGGGCAGCTGTGGCAGGCAGGACAGGGTGGGGCCCAGCACACAGATGGAAGGGGAGCCTCTCAAATGCAGTCAGGGTCATCTGAACAGGGAACCCGACACAGGGGGCAGGAGTTGAAACTCTTGCTTGACCAGCTGCCTCTGGTTGGAAATATTTCCAGGGCCTTCGCTACACCCTGTTTGTTTCTGCAGCTCCCATGTCTCCTCCTCAACATTCTAGGGGCTCCTGCTTCTGTGAGCTAAGCGTTTGGAGCCTTCTCTGTGCTTGGAGTGGGACTAGAGCCAGATCTCCTGAACCTTGCATGGGATCTGTTTACCCTGAGCAGGTTTGAGCACTGGTGAGGATGGGTGTGGACTGAGCAGCACCTGGACTCTTTGATGTGGAATGACTGTACTTCTGTGACATGTGCCAACCTAGTGGGCAGGTGCTACAGATAACTAGATGCTTAGACACCACCAGGAGAAGGTGAGGCCCCTGGGTGGGAGCCCAGGGACTCCTTAGGAGACCTTCCTTCCCTTTTACCCTAGAAGAAGCTGCTCATCTCTGCATGGGGCTGTCATTAGTGGCAACTAAGGTAGACTAGACAGGGACACAGCCTACAAATCTCTTGGTACATTTTCTTCCCCTGCAGACCCTTGTGGGGGTCACCTTGGTCTCTGTCTCTGCTCCTCCAAAACGCCCCCACCTGAGTGCCCTGTCTCCCCGGGACCAGGCCTGCTGGGCAGCAATGGGGGCTGACCTTTCAGCAGATCCACAAACTGGAAGTCGAAGGGGATGCCGTTCTTCCTGGCGAAGATGTAGACAGCGCGGCAGGGTGCCGACAGCAGGTCCATGTAGAGCTCCAGGACCATGCTGAGACTCGTGCCTGGCCCCACAGCCACAGCTGGCTAGCCTTAGACATGAGCTGACGTCTGCCCCGAGCCCCTGGCCCTCTGCCCGCTCTGCCCCGGGCCCAGGACTCTGTGTTCTAGAACTTCTTACTTCCCTGAGTGTTGTCATGAGGCCAGGAAGCCCAGAATTCTCACAGCAGCAAGGATTCTGAGGAGGACCAGGAATAGGCTGGGGGGAGGCCCCTGGCAAAGGGTTGGGGGGATGGGGGCTGCGACCCTGCCTTTCCCCTCCCACTTGCACCTGTGCCCTGCGGCACCGCCTCACAGACACCCTGTCTGAGAAGGGCTTATGCATGGGAATTCACTGTGGGACATGACAGAAGGGGCTTTGCAGGGCCCAGAGAGAGGATGAAGTGATGAGAACAAACTCTGGAGGGTTCCAGAAGCAGGGACTGGGGGTATCCACAAGTAAACCTAGCCTCAAATGTGGCTAGGAAAGGACTGGGAGAAAGAGACACAGGAGCCTGGGGAGCCATCAGGGAGCACTGAGGACAACACCAGAGGGGAGTCAGTGGGTGGCTGGCCAGTCTGTGCCATGCAGAGGAGCCCAGAAGCTTCCAAGCCTGGAAGCCAGAAGCTTCCAGAACTGCAGTGGCCAGACTGTACACCTGGTGAATGAGGAAGGTAAGTAGAGACCTGTGGGGAGGACTGAGTTCTACTCCATGCTGTGTGATCCTGACAGATTCCCTGTCCTTTTAGGCCTCAGCTCAGAAATGGGGCAGACCCACTTCCTGGGGACAGAGTGAGGCTGGAGACAAGTGGAAGGGACACAATGTGTTTATTGCAGACAGCAGAGTACAGATGAGCCAGCTGCACCCACTCAGTGGAGCTGTTCCTGCAGCTGCTACACCAGCTTCTGGGCCAGCTGGGGGTCCTGCAGGGCCTCTCAGGTGTCCCAAGGCTGGAGTATAAGGTTGTGGGCCTCCTGGACAAGCTTGGAACCCAGGGCAGCTTGTACGCGTGTCTGCTCTGCTGCCAGCTGGGGCCAGTCTTCGAAGAATTCACAGCTGACAGCAGTGGGCTGGGAAGGCAGGGCAGCTGTGGTGGAGGCTAGGGCCTGTGCCTAGAGTCCCCCCAGAAGGCGGGCAGGTGGGAGAGCCTCACCTGCATCAGCTCTGAGAGTGCCATCAGTTCTGCCAGGGAAACCTGCTCAGTTGCCAGGAAGGGCCTGGCTGCCAGGACCTCCCCATCCAGGTGTTGCAGGGCTGGCGTCAGCCTTCCCAACAGCCCCTCCAGCTGTGCAGCATCCACAGGCTGCTTTGAAAAGTGGGGCAGGAGAGACTGGGCCGAGAGGAGAGGGGGAAGCTTATCCTGGGCCCTTCCAAGCCTCTTCATCCTCCTTTCCACCCCTTTCCAGCTGCCATCAATTAGTGATGCCCCCTCGGGCTCTGTGTTCAGAAGGATTCTGAGGATTCACTCAGGCTCAGGAAAGAGTCCTGTGATGGATTAGCCATGTCTGCCCAGGGCAATGGAAGGGAGGTGGTGTATGTACTAACTAGTACCTTCCAGCTCTGGGGGTCCTGGCTCTTGCCCAAGCCTGCATGATTGGGCCAAGGAGGCTCACCTTGTGACAGGTAGATGTTGGTGGCAGGCAGCTGGATGGTAACATGCTGCCACACCAAATACTCATCAACAAGGCCTACAGCTCAGGCACATACCAGTGTGCATCTGTCTGGTACTTGTGGCTCAGGAATTAAAGGATGGCCAGGCTGCAAGCAGGGGGCATCAGAGATCTTCTCCCCACCCCGTCAGGGCTGGGTGGCTCTATCGCTCATACCCAGGGTGATCTGACAAGGTTTCTCCCCAACTCCACCTCCATGGGAGGACCTTCCCCCACTCCTCGAGGCAGCATCTCCCCGTGAGTTTCTCTATAGCCAGCTCTGGGCCCACGTTTCAGCCTCCCCTCCCAGCTACTACTCCAGCCTGCCCTCTGAGTCCAGGCCCCACTGCCTGGCATCAGAGTCCCCACTCAGCACATGCAAAGCTGCCCTGCCATGTGTGCTCTGCCCAAGGCATCTCCAAGTTCCCTTCTGAGTGCCCCAGGGCCTGGGGGAGGGGCTCAGAGAGTCCCCTTTCTTGATGCCCCTTGGATCCCTAGCACTTGCAGCCCATTTTCCGTCCTCGGGCAAGCCCTGAGAGGTGGTTACACTATTACTCCATGTTACAGAGGAGCAACCTGGGCACAAAGCTCTGTGACCTGCCCAAGGACACAGAGCGAAGAATTGGGAAGCTGGGGTTCAAAGTGGAGTCTGACCTGGGATGTGTTGGGGACATTTGGAGAGGGGCTAACCTCAAGCCTGGGCCCTGCCTGTTGGCTCCAGGTTGTCCAGGCCTGGCTGGATGACCCATTCCCCTTCCCCACCCTGGCAGCTCCAACCAGCTTGGGCTTCAGCCAGGTTCCAGCCTCCCAACTTTAGCCCTAAGTGGTCCCTGGACCCAGACCGTGCCTCTGGGCTGGGAGGGCAGAAATAGGAAGGATTGCTAAGACAGGGGTGGTCAGCTTTCTCTCTACTCCCTCCACCTCCACCCCCAGCCCTGAGCCCCAGGACCCAGGCAGAGCTTGGCTCTGACCCTGGGTGGGCAGCAGGTCACCATTACCTCTCAGCCAGCAGGTAGTCTCCATCCCTGAAGGCAGGCACCTTCCCCAGAGGGTTCACTTTCAGGAACTTGGGCTTCAGGTGCTCCCCTGGTGGGCGGAGAGGAGGGGAGGTTCAGCTCAGGGCCTGGCCCCTCCGTGCCCTCTGCGCCCTCTCCATGGGGCCCAGCCCAGCCACCTGGCTCACCCTTGTCAGCTCCATTGGCCATAGCTCAAAGGGGATGCCATTCTTTCTGGCGAAAATGTAGATGGGGTGGCAGGGGGGCGAGTACAGATCCAGGAACAGCTCCAGCCCCATTGCTGTGCCTCCCGCCTGCCCTCTGCTCAGGTTTGCCTCCAAGAGTTGCTCGGCCACTCCCCCACAAATGGTGCCAGAGCTCTGCGCCCCTCCCTGAAGCCTACTTCCTCCTCCACTGGCTGGGTGACCAGCCCAGCAGCCACCCCTCCCTGGCCTCTGTGAGTGGAGGAGGGGTACGGGGGGGGGGGGGGGGGGGGCGTTGGTTGTGCTCGTGTGATCATTGGTTTTCCAAAAGCAAGGTCCCCAGCCTGCCCCTCCTCTTCCTCCACAGGGTGTTGCAATCCCCAGGACACTCCCACCTCCCCTCCCCACTCAGCAGGGCCCAACACTCCTCCCAGAGCCCCCATCTCCACAGCAGCTTTCACAGTTCTCCAGGCTGAGGACGGCTGCCGTGAGCCTGGTGGCAGGGACACACTTCCAGGGTTTAATGCTTCCTGTGTCTTCTCTCCCGCTGCACCTGTGATGCACACACACACACACACACACACACACACACACACACACACCACAGTCACACAATTTACTCACATTAACATAAATATACACTCACGTACACTTGTGCATGCACAATTCACTCAAATTCATATACATATACACACACACAACCACACACTCACACACAACTCACACACACACACACACACTCACTCACACAGCCTTCCCAGCCCAGGCCTCTCCTCTACCCAGACTGGGTAACAGTGGGTCCTCATGTCTTAAAGGCCCCTCCGTCTCTCCTGCTCCTCCTCCAGGGCTCCCACTTCAGGTGCGGCATCCCAGCCCCTGGGGTTCAGGCCAGACCCCTGGGAGTCTTTGCTTTTCCTCACCCCCACCTGTTCTCCTCCATTGCCAAGTGCTGTCATTCCACCTCCTGCCTTTCCCATCCCCTACCTGACCTCTCTTGGATGGCCTGGCTTCTGGCTTCCACACCAGCCTCCTGGTCTCCACTCTGGGCCCCACTCCAAGCCCAACACTCTGGGTCCTGGGTCCTGTCTCCACACAGCACCAGAGAGGGTTTCTAAAGTTCAAATCTGATGCCTCGCTCCCCTCCCATGGTTGAGTGTGCTCAGCCCTGCGGGGCATTCCCCCCCCCCCCCCCCCCCCCCCCGTCTAGTTGACAGGATTTTGTGGGGACATGCCCTCGGCAACATACATACTCAAAAGCCATGTGGCTTGTACGGGGCTGACCCCATCCCTGGTTCCAGGCACAGCACATGGGTCCACCTGGCCGGCGAAGACCCTGTACCCCTTGGCCTGGATCAAGTAGGGCCACTGTGAGCAAGTCCAGGGACTGTGGCTGCCAGTTCTGGAAAGGAGGAGCTGGGATACAGGCATAAGGCTAGCCCCTGGTAAGGCCATCGGCCCTGTCCAAGGAGAGGTTCTGGGAGCCACTGGGCTGCAGAGAGAGCATGGCCAGCACAGACCCTTCCCCACCGGAGAGGGAGGCCTGTTGTGCTTTCTCCCCTTGTTGCCTTTCTCAACTGGGTCCACACAGGCCAAAGGTGCTCTGGACACAGTCAACGTGCCAGCTCGGGTACTCACTCACACAAGCGCAGGCCTGTGGGTGGGATGGTACCAGAGGGGGCCGCTGTCTGGTATTTGCAGCTCAGGTGGCCAGGGCAGGGGAAGTGGCCTTGAGGACCCTCATACTGCAGCCTCTCCCTCCTCTCTCAGAAGCTTGCAGGCCTCTGGCAGAAGAGGTCTCTGCCATTTGATAGATTCCTCTTTGTCCCCTTCTCTGTCTAGCTCTCCCCACCCTGACCCACTGTCCAGTGGTCAGGCCATGTCACTGACCAACACAGATGCTGGCAGCTCCCCATTGTCTGGAAACTAACACCCCTCCTCAGCATGGTGCAACAGTACATCCTCATCTTGCTGCGACGACCTTCCCAGCCTCACCTCTGCCTTCACCTCCCAGCATCCTCTTCACATGCTGGACTGCTTGAGAGTCCTCAACACCCTCCACTTTCATATCTCCAGCAGGGTGGGCCCTTCCTTCTGCCGAGAGCTGCCCTTCCCTCTGCCGAGAGCGCCAGTTGGAATTCAAGGTCACTTCTAGGGAGTCTTTCCTGCCTCTCCTCCTGCCAGGATCTGCTGCCCCCTTAGGTTGCTGCACAACATGGTTAGTTCAGCAGAGGTCACTGAGGACTAATCTGTCATCTACACAGCACTGGGAGTGACTGTTTAACTTTTTGTTTGCTTACTTATACTTCATTGGAGTGTCTGTTAAAAGCAAGACTGTCCAACTGTGAGCAACCAAAAAGCAGCCAGTGTGGATAAAGGAGTCACAGGCTGCCGCAGCCCATCCCCAGCCTCCAGGGAAGTAATGGAAGAGGCCCAGAAAAGCACGCTAGGGTGGCTCCCAAAGTATGAGGCATCTCTGAAAGGGAAAGGCAGCCAGGATGGGACCTATGAGGGAAGCCACACACCAGACACCCCGAGGACAACTGTAGTATGTTGCTGCTGGGGGTGCTGCAGGCTGGGAATGGCAGAGGGTGGACTAAGGCCACAGGAGAGGTGGCCAGAGGCTCAGAACCCATTAAGCACCCCATTGATCTGTTGGCAGTGACATCTACCATCACATCCGAGAACTGCATTCATGTCAGCCACATGGCCTCCTGTGAAGAGCTCTTGGGAAACTGGGGTACCCTGGCCCTCTCTCTTGGAAGGGCATACCCAGGGGCCTGAGCAACCTCCTCCTCAGAGGCCTGAATTCCAAGAGGCCCCTCCTCCAGCACCTAGGAATAATAGACATTTATTTCATACTTCCAGTGTCCTCCCTTGGTCCCCCAGCCCTAGGAGTAGTAGCTTCCTGCAGTGGCTACCTCTGTGATAATCTGGATTCTCTCTTCCTTTGGAGTTCTCTAATGCCTGGTTACCAATTCTTTATATTAGATTGTCTCTGATAAAATATCTGGGGTGGGTTTCATCTCATCATTACTCGTGGAGATTTGTGTGACAACGTATAATCCTACTGTTCGCGGTTATTATGCAACTGTCTTGGAAGACAGGAGTACTTGCTGAAAGAAATCTTTTATGTTTTCTAGACTTCAAGGACTGTTACTATGTCCTGTGAAACCTCATCTATATCCTTTAATAGTTTGCAATTCTAATTGGCTACTTAATGATTACCTGGTAATATTGGTTATATTGACTTGTTATCTGTGAGGTTACTTTGGTTACCATGATAAGGTTCACTGGGACATACTTTTATTCCATATGTATAATACAATAATGTAATAAAACCACTAACTCTTGGTTCCTTATTCAAAGTGTTCAGAATCTTTATTATATTTAAAACACCAATGAGGTTTGCCAATTTTTAATTGGTTTGTTTTTTGCATGTTATTGATTTTTATGAGCTCTTTATATATTGTGGATTTTAGCCTCATATTGCTATATATGCTGCACCTGAAGAGAAGCACTGCCAAGGTCACCCAGCTGTCCTGCCTGTGCAGACCTCCTCCTGGAGCCAGAGACAAGGGACTGGGGCAAGGTGGAAAAAATGAAAAGGGGCAAGTAAGAAACAGAATGAAATTTGGTTGTGGTTTTTGGCGGTTGGC
The DNA here is from genome assembly GCF_027409185.1 of Cynocephalus volans. Taxonomy (NCBI): domain Eukaryota; kingdom Metazoa; phylum Chordata; class Mammalia; order Dermoptera; family Cynocephalidae; genus Cynocephalus; species Cynocephalus volans. The sequence goes on from NC_084461.1 coordinate 208,084,274, forward strand.
TGGTATGGGGATGAGCCCTGGACCTTGGTGTTATGAGCGTCGTTAGAGCACCATGCTCTAACCAACTGAGCTAACTGGCTGGCCGCATAATAAATTCTTACCACTAATCTCCTGGCCTCCATCTCAGACCTGTCAGGGGATCTTGGCAATACGAAGCAGCATGTTCGGATAGGCCTCTGGAGGGGGCACTGGGAGTGTTTTTTTGGCCGCCTGTTCAAGGATGCTCAAGATGGGACTGTGGGCCTCCTGGCACAGCTCAGCACCCAGGAAAGCCTCCACTCGCCCACGCCATGCCGCCAGTCGTGGCCGTCCCTCAAACAGGTCATAGCCAAGAGCCACAGGCTGTAGAAACAATGACGGGAATTGCTGTGGGGATACTGAGACTCCAATGCCAGGGCACCGGCACAGGTATCAGGGACATGGTCCTTTCCCCAATCCCCACATGAGGCCCAAGGCAGTGTGGTCAGCCTCAAGGGCCCAGTTCAGCCAGAGACTTGCTTTGTGATTCTGGGCAACCCTTGGCTTTCTCCAGGCCTCAGTGTTTCTGTCTGACTTATGGGGGTAGAATTAGGGGGGATGCTGCCCACACCCGCTGCTCCACCAGCCGAGCTCACACCTGCATCAGCTCCTCCAGTGCCATGAGATCAGCCAGTGTCAACTGCTGGCCTGTGAGGAAGGCCCTGTCCCCCAGGAACTTGTCCTCTAGCTGCTGCAGTGCCTGGTCCATGATGGCCCTGTTGCGCTTTACCTTCTCCTCAGGCACCTGGGCCCCAATGAGCGGCGCCACTACCTGGTGGGGCAGAGGGTGGGTTTAGTCTGTGGCCCCTGCCTCCTCCTAGGTCCCTGATGGTCAACCACTCCCAGAAGGTTCTCCTCACCCGGGTCCACAGGGACACGCCAAAAGTGCCACGGATGCAGTCGGCATGCCAGCCCAGATACTCGTGGACGCGAGCACGGGCCTGCAGGTCAGGCGGGTACCAGTAGTCTGCAGTCTGGTACTTAATGCTCAGGTAAATCAGGATGGCCACACTGGGGACAGTGGTGGGAACAGTGGCTGTAAGGACCCTGGCTCCGGGCCTTTACCCCTAGCTGCTCCCCACCCCCAGTGGGGTCCTGGGGCTCCTCTGTGTTTGGTGGACTCACCCCCCATCCCAGCTCCCTGGCACTGCCTCCTCCCTCTCCCTGACTAGAGCCCCCAGAGTCTCCTCCTTTCTTTGTTGTCCCAGGCACTGCCTCTTGGCCAGACCTCCTGCTTATATTTTGAGAACCTCATCTCCGTGATATCCCAGCAGCTGCCCTATGAGGTAGAGACTCTTGTTATCTCTTTTGCACAGGAGGAAACTAAAGCTCAGATTAGTTAAGTGACTTGTCGAAAGCTGCACAGCTCAGAAAAGGTTCCCTGTGTCCCTGGAACCCTTGCATGGGGCTGGCACACAGTGGGTACTTGATGGAGCCCTTCGAATGTCCACGTGCATGGGTCAGGGATCAAGCAGGGAAGCATATCCTTGGGTCTCCTTTGACAGGTCCTCCAGCCATCACGGCTGTAGCTGCCTGACCTCTCATCCTCTTCCTGCGCAGTGGGAACCTCACTCACCAGAAACTGTGCCCTCAGACCCTGGCACTGGCTTCCAAGATGGGGGCTAGGGGTGTCTCAGAAGTCAGGAGACGCCCTTTCCAGCTTCCATTTGTTGAACCTACTCTCTGTCCAGGACTGGACAAATGTCCCCTTGTCTTCTCTTCCAATACCCTTCAGTTTGGGGGTGGAGAGGTCCTGGGATTCAGAAGAGAAGGCTGAAGACAAGAGAGGTGCAGGGACAGGCTGCTTCTGGTCATCCCAGACTCACCCCCAGGCTGTCTGCTCTCCCAACACCGTCACCTTTCCCTTCACTGCCCCATGGCAACTGAGAGGGCCATAGCAGAGAGAGCTGGGAGTCTGGGAGTCTCAGGGTTTAGGAGGTGAAAGGGAAGGAGGGCACCTTTCGGTCAAGATGAAGTCACCATCCTTGAGGACAGGCACCCTATGCAGGCTGTTAACCTGGAAGAACTCCTTGCTCAGATGCTGCCCTGGGGAGGAAAAAGTCAGGAGAGGTCTGCAGAGCAAGAGCTGCACCTCTCTGCCCTCCCTCCTCCTCCCCAGCCAGAACCAGAACCCCCCCAGGCTGCCCAAGGACTGGGTCAGCCCCACTTCCTGGGAGAGCCTCCCTGCCCTGCCACCTCCTGGGGCAGCCCAGGGGCTCTGGTGGGTGAAGAGAAGTTATTGAGCCAGGACAGGGGTGGGCCAGGGTTGGGGAGGCAGAGTGGGACGGCTCAGCTCTTAGGATCCCCATTCTCACAAGAGCACGCTGTTCTCCTCAAGCTCTCAAGGGCTTTGCGAATGTAAACGCGTGCTTTCAACGCAGGAACGCTGAAAATCCAGTTAAGTATTTCCTCCCCACACCACAGAGTATAAAGTAACATTATCCTCCTTTATAAGGGGGCAAGCTAAGGTTCTGAGAGGGCCTTGGCCTGAGGCCACTCAGCCGAGGGCATTCTCCGGTGGGAGACGCTGCGCGAGGAGATGAGGGGCTGTGCGGGCCGGGGGTGTGGGACGCTCAGGGAAAGGCCGAGCGAGGGGCCTGTGGGTGCACGGGGTCTGCGGACACCTGGGCAGCGGGGCCCACCTTTGAGCACCTCCACGGTGCGCAGCTCGAAGGGGATGCCGTTCTTCTTGGCGAAGATGTACACGGCGCGGCTGGGCTGGGACAGCAGGTCCAGGTAGAGCTCCAGACCCATGGCGGGGCGGCGGGGACGACGGGGACGACGGGGACGGCGGGGACGGCGGCCGGGGCAGCAGCTGCGGCAGGCGCAGGGCGGCCCCGGGAAGAGAGGCTCAGGCCCCGCCCCTCGGGGCCGCGGCCAGTGGGGGCGCGCCCCGCCCGCCCCCGTCAGTTTCGACTCGGTTAGTCCCGGCGGGACCGCGACCCAGCTCCGCCAGCAGATCCCCGAGCACGGCGGCGGGGAGAGGGGACGCGGTTGCAAGGTGCGCGCGCGGGGCGCGGGGAAGACTCTGGGTCGGGAGGAGCAGGCCTCGCCCTGACCCGGGAGCGGCCGGGCTCCGCGCTCCTAGAAAGTCGCCGGCGCGTGGACATCTGTGTGCTCCTTCAAAGCTTTGAACGGGATGCTGCGACGAGGCAGAAGAATGGGGGGGCGTGGGGGCGAATGGTATCCTCAGCAGGTATCGCTGGAAGAGATCTTAGAGGTCCCCCAGCGGGACTCCACACTTGCGAGGGTGTCCCGGGCTGGTGGGAACCTTGACTGGAGGGCTCGGTTTAAGGAAGAGCTTTCTACATACAGCCCAAGCTGTCCCCGGTGGGGCAGCCGCCGTGAGAAAGGGGGTGCTCCCTGTCCGTGGTCCTGAAGGGGTCTGGGGGAGCAGCACTGACTAAGCAGGAACTTTCTTCTCTCTTTCTTCCTCAGTCCTCCCACCCCAGCCCTGGCATCCTCCCAGGGGCCACAGGGATGTCCCAGGGCTGGGCGCGGGATTCTAGCTGTATCTTTCAGAGTAACTTACCCTCCTGCTAGGGACCCAAGCGCGCGAATCAGAATGCTTCCCTGGGAGTTTTGAAGTTGGAACTCAGGAGAGAGCAGGTGCCTCTGGGGATGTAATTGTAACCTGGGGCCGCCTGTAGCGATGTTTCCAGACTTCACTGAGCAGGCTGGTCTGAGAAAGAGAAGCTGACAGAGTGTGGGAGAAAAGCGGGCTCTGATTCCAGTTCTCTCAGCAGCCTCTACTCCCTTCCCCTCCCAATTGAATGAGTTTTCCGGGAAATCCCCTTTTTTGTCTATACCTGTGAGTGTTGAGTTTCTTCCCCTTCTAAGGAAAAGAATTCTGACACACACGAAAGCAAAGGTTCTAGGAAAAAAGCCTCATCATCTGAGGGTTCAGCTGCTATGGACAGAAGTTGGAAGAGTAAATGGTCCAAGAAGTTTTCTTTCCATGAAAGGAAATGAAGGGGCCCTTGGACCTAGCTGGGTCCCAGAAGAGCCCGAGAGTTTCCGGACCTCATTCATTGCAGGTCCCAAGGGGCAGCTTCCCCTGGGCTGGGCGGGCACCCCCTCCCACCCACAGGGTCAGATCCGGCTCATGAACCGATGGGCCTCTGCATTCCTCCAGTTCCCATCTTCAGGGGACCAGGCCACCCTCCTCCAGGTCTGGGTGCTGCTCGTGCTCTGCCCTTGGCCTCAGAGTCCCCTCCACCCTCGGCAAGGACCTTACTTGGCCACTTAGCTCCTCTCTCCATCTTCAACTTCTCCCCTTCTTCTGGCCTCTTCCCCCACACGAAAACCTCCTTGAATCTTGACAAAAATCTCTTCCTTGTCCCTGCCTCCCCTCTTAACCACTAACATTTCTCTTCCTCCTCAGTAGATGGTTAAAGGCATCATTGCCAGGCTGTCGCCATCTCTGCATCACTCACCTGCCTCTAACTTGGCACTGGATCCTAAAGTTCCGTGAATCCTGTAGCCAACTGCTGGCTGTGCCTCCATCTCCAGAAAGAGTGGGGGAGAAGGGACAGCCTCAGCTAAGCCGGAAAAAGAAGGAGGGAAGGTCCAAAGGCAGGAAATGCTGAAATCCAGATGCTTAAATCCAAAGGTGGTGAGTGGTGAGGGAAAGTGATGTGGCAACCACTAACCTTTGCAGTGGGTGGTGATTGAAGAGCGACACAGGGAGTGGCAGTGACTCCAGAAGAAACTCATCAAAGGCTCATGAACCCCACTAATGGAAGCAGGGATATGTCCTCTTTCCTTCCTGTTGTAGGCTGAATAATGTCCCCCAAAGATATCCAGGTCCTATTCCCCGGATCCCATGAATGTTACCTTGTATGGTAAAAGAGACTCTGCAGAGAGATTCAGTTAAAGATGTTGAGATGGAGACATCCCTACCCTGAATTATCTGGGTGGGTCCTACATGCAAGCACATGTGTCCTTATTAGAGGGAGACAGAGGAAGATTTGACACAGAAGGCAGAAGGGGATGGCAGTAGAGTTTTTTTTTTTTTTTTTTTTAAAGATGACTGGTAAGAGGATCTTAACCCTTGACTTGGTGGTGTCAGCACCACACTCTCCCAAGTGAGCCAAATGGCTGTCCCTATATAGGGATCCAAACACGTGGCCTTGGTGTTATCAGCACCACACTCTCCCAAGTGAGCCATGGGTCGGCCCCTGCAGTAGAGATTTGAAGGTGCTATACTGTGGGCTTTGAAGATGGAGGAAAGGGCCATGAGCCAAGAAATACAGCTTTAGAAGCTCAAAAAGTCTCCCATGGAGCCTCTGGAGAGTGCATGACTGTGCTTGCATGTTGGTTTGGGCCCAGTGAAGTAGATTTTAGACTTCTGGCCTCCAGAACTGTAAGAGAACAAGTTAATGTTGTTTTATGCCACCAAGTCTGTAGTAATTTGTTATACCAGCTGTAGGAAATGAACACAGATTATGGTACCAGGAAGTGAGTTCCTGCTGTTAAAAAAAAAAAAAAAATCTAAAAGTGTGGATGTGGCTTTGGAATTGGGTGATGGGCAGAAGCTGAAAGAATCTTGAGGCCCATGATAGAAAAAGCCTAGATTGTCTTGCACAGATTGAAGGTAGAAATATGAAGGTTAAAGACTCTGCCAGGGGGCCGGCCCCATGGTGCACTCGGGAGAGTGCAGTGCTTGGGAGCACAGCAGCGCTCCCGCCACGGATTTGGATCCTATATAGGAATGGCCGGTGCACTCACTGGCTGAGTGCGGTGCGGGCGACACCAAACCAAGGGTTGCAATCCCCTTACCAGTCACAAAAAGACAAAAAAAAAAAAAAAAGACTCTGCCAGGAAGGGCTTAGGAGTGATAAGCATGGTAGAGAAAGCCTATATTGCCTTAGAGCATACCTTAGTTATCATGAGCAGACTCTTGGTAGAAATATAGATATTAAATATGCTGAGGAGGGCTCAAAAGGAATAAGGAATATGTTTTTGGAAACTGGGCAAAAAAGGGATCATTCCCTTTAAAGGGAAACTATCTAGAGGCAGAAATCTTAGCTGAATTGTGTCTTACAGTCATGCGGAAGGCAGAACTTGAAGCGATGAATTGGATATTTAGCTGAGGAGGCTTTTGAACAAAGTTTTGAAGATGCAGCCTGGTTTCTTCTTCCTGCTTATAGTAAAAAGCAAGAGGAAAGACATAAAGTGAGGGAAACACTGTTAAGCAAAAAGGAACCAGGATTTGATGATTTGAGGGCCGGCCCATGGCTCACTCGGGAGAGTGCAGTGCTGATAACACCAAGGCCACAGGTTCGCATCCTACATAGGGATGGCCGGTTGGCTCACTGGCTGAGCGTGGTGCTCACAACACCAAGCCAGGATTTGATGATTTGAGAAGTTAACCTGTCCAGATTTGGAAAAAATGCTAAAATTAGGAGATTCACTCTCTGGAAAGCACAACTCTATCCTTGTCCTGGGGGGTCACTGAGGACTTTTATCCTTGAAGTGTGTGGGTGTGTCTAGCATGGAGGGCACAGTGGAAAGAACCTGAGTTTAAATCCTGACTCTGTCACTCATTAGCTGCATGACCTGCAGCATGTCATTAACTCCTGTGAGTCCTGGCATCTTTTGCTGTCAAATAAGATGATAATTGCTGTGCTCACAGGTCTGTTTAAGGCATAATTTTCAAAATAGCTGTAAAAATCACCAAGCACTGTGCCTGGTTTGGGGTCAGCTTCTTTCTTCGTACTTGTACTCTGATCACTATTTTGTGTGCACATTTTCCATACTGCTATAGAGTCCATCCATTTGTAATTTGAATGGCTGCCTGTATTAGGATTCTCCAGAGAGACAGAACCAATAGGATATGTATATAGATGTATGAGAGGAGACTTATTAGGGGAATTGGCTCATGCAATTCTGAAGGCTGAGGAGTGCCATGTCAGGCCATTTGCAAACTGGATGCTGGTAGTATGGCTCATCCAAGTCTGGAAGCCTCAGAATCAGGGAAGCCAATGGTGTGATTCTCAGTATGAGGCCAACGGCCCAAGAGCCAGGGTGTCACTGGTGTAAGTCCTGGAACCCAAAGGCTGAAGAGTCTTGAGTTCAGATGTCCACAATCAGGAAAGAAGAGTGTATCCCAGCTCTGGCAGAACTGAGCAAGAAATTTGCCTTTTTCTCTGTTTTTGTTCTCTTTGGGCCCCCAGTGGATTGAATGGTGCCTGCCTGTACTGAGGGCAAATCTTTACCACCCAGTACACTCAGGCTTACATGCTAAACTCTTCTGGAAACACCCTCATAGACACCCCCCTCCAAATAATGCTTTACCAGGTTTCTATGTATTCCTTAACATAGTCAAGTTAACACCTAAAATTAACTATCACGAGTCTACCCCTTATCAACCTGGTATCCATACTTTTCTCCTTAAACTATACTTGATCTTCAAAAGGGACAATAACAGTGTAATATTTCTGCCTAACATGATGCAACTATCCTGCATATAACTGAAAATGTGTTAATCCCTTTCCCAGAAAAGGAGGTAAAGTCCTTAGGTAATGTTTTACTCTTTACTATTAGAAGTCGAGCTGTTAGCATTTTTAGGTCTAAAGCCCTGAAACCAATTAAAGAAATTCACCTATAAGATTCTGTTTCTCTACAACCACTCCTGGTACCAAAATCAGTATTAGTCAGGCTTCTCCAGAGAGGCAGAACCCATAGAACACGTGTATAAATATATGAGAGGAGATTTATTAGGGGAATTGGTTCACATGATTATGAAGGCTGAGGACTCCCATGATAGGCTGTCTGCAAACTGGATGCTGGTAGCATGGTTTAATCGAAGTCTGGAAGTCTCAGAACCAGGGAAGCTGATGGTGTGATTCTCAGCCCAAGGCCAGCAGCCTGAGAGCTGGAAGTTGGTGCCTAGTAGGATTCACTTCATGTTCCCCATCTGTATTAGTCCATTTCTGTTGCTTATAACAGAATACCTGAAACTGGGGAATTTACAAAGAAATGAAATTTATTTCTTACAATTCATAGGCTGGGAAGACCACAGTCCAGGGGGCGCATCTGGTGAGGGCCTTGTTGGTGACAACTCTATAGCAACACAGGATTATCACATTGCAAATGGCTTGAGCAGAGAGAACTAACCTGCTCACCTGCTCTTCTTATAAAGCCATCAGAACCATGCTCCTTACTCCAAGAATGGATGAATCCATTCACAGGGTGTATGGATTCATTCACAATCTAATCACCTCTTAACAGGCCCAACTTTTCAATTACCATAATAGGATTCCTCGACCTCTTAACACAGTTACAATGGAGATTAAATTTCCAATACATGAACCTTTGCAGGACACCTTTGACCCATAGCACTGTCTAACCAGGCAGTGAGGGGATGAGCAAAAGCTTTGGATGGGATGTATCTGGAAATGGGCCACTTTCAGTTTCTGCATCAGGGGTCCCCAAGGTTCAATGATTCACTAAGAGGATTCGCAGGACTCTGCATTGCTGAGTTGTACTCATGTAGTCATACTTATGGCTATGATTTATTACAGCAACAGGACACAAAGCAAAGTCAGCAAAGGGAAAAGGCACATGAGGCAAAGTCCAGAAGAAACAGGCACAAGCTTCCAGAGTCCTCGCCCAGTGGAGTCACAGAGGACATGCTTAACTCCCCCAGCACCAAACCATGACAACACGTGTGAAATATTGCTGACTAGGGAAGCTCATTAGTGTCTCAGTGCCCAGAGCTTTTACTGGGAGCTGGTCATGTAGGACCCCCTCCCTGGCACATGCCCAAATTCCACACTCCCAGAAGGAAAGCAGGTGTTCAGGTGTTCAGCATAAACCATCTTGTTTGTACAAACATAGGCCCAGGGAGCCACTCCCCTCAGCTAATGGGAATTCTCCCAAAATCTCAGTTGCCAGCCAAGGGCCAACTTTGTAAGCAGGACTTGACTTTCAAAGGACAGCAGTCAGGCCTGCTACATTAACTCTTTTCCGTACAGTTTTTTTTTTTTTTCTTACTCCTTAGATTAATTTTTAAAATTACTTTAATAATAGATGACCATTGTAGCAAAACAAGGAAATACAGAGAAGCAGAAAAAAATGGAAGTTGAATCCATGAAATCCCATCTTCGGGACACAACAGAGCATGAGCTTAAATAGGTGAGAGCAGGGAGAGTGGCCCCCTGCACTGTCTGAGGAGCAGGAGAAACCTGGACAGGTGGAGGGCCTAGGGGCAGCAGGGAGGAGCAACCGGGAGTCTAGAGTAAGGGCACTGCCGGCAGCACCCGGGCTAAAGAGAGAGTGTCCTGTCCTCTGAGGAAGAGGTGCCCAGTCCCCAATCCTGGGCAGATGTGTGGCTACAAAGAACAATATGAAGGAATAAGGCTCGAGGCCTGAAGAGTATGTGTGTGTTTGTATGTGTACAAGTATATGTGTGAGTGTGTATGCATGTATGTGTATGAAAGTGTAGATGTACGTGTGTCTGTGTGCACATGCGTAACTGTGTATATGTATGCGTACACTGTGGGAGTGTATATGTATGCATATGTGTGTGAACGTGTGTGTGAATGTGTATGTAAGATTATGTGTGTGTATAATTGGGTATCTACGTATATGTGAAAGTGTGTAAGGGTGCATGTGTATGTGTTTGTCACATGTATAGGTACGTGCCTGTGACTCTTTTTCCTCTAAGTTGCCTGACCACAAGTGTCTGAAATTCTCCCACAGAGTCACTCTTTACTGCTGAGTTATAATTCCCCAAATATTTACTGAAACCTCCTGGATGCCCAATAGCTCTCCAGGCTGGGGGGAAGTTTCCACAAAGAAGGCAGGTCCTTCCATCACCTCACAGAGCCTGGTTAATAATTTGTGCATTTTCCTTTCCAGAGTCCACTTTGAAAATTCTAATCTTTGCCCAGGAAGGTATGTTCATCCCCTACCCTCAGAGAAGTCCAGAGTGCTGACTGGGGCAAGGGCCCTGGGGAATGGGGGGCATTGAAAAATCGTTTTGACCACAAATCACAGCATCGTAGAGCTGGTGGAGGAAAGTCAGAGAGAATCTAGTGTGACCCTATAAGACAGTCTTTAAAAAATACACAGCAGTACTGAGGGGAGTGGGCAGCCTGCAAGGTCCTGCTGCTTTAAATTCCTCAGAAATGCTGGATACGATCTAACCAACATCCCTTTACAGGCAAAGCTGGGCTCATAAAAAAAATAAGGGAACCCTCCAGGGATGAAAATTCAGAGGGTGCTGAAAAGCAGTCTGGTCTGGCTGGGGGTGGGAGGGGCTGCAGCTGTCCTTGGGAACCTGTCCTTGTCTGAAACTTAGGGCCTGTGCCGTGTGGGGGCGTGGGACTGAGACTCCACCCAGAGTCTCAGGAGCCTGTGCACTGGTACAGGGAGATGACAAGAAAACTTTTCATCTTGGCCAGGACTTTTGGTGGAAGCAAACACACAAATAAATCACTCCTGAGAACTTGTAAGCAAAGCCTGTCCTCATGGGTTTGGGGTTCAGTTTATAGTACTTGGACAATCCAGAAAACCCCAAGCGACAAATTAACTTCCTGTGGCACCAGGTTGGCAAAACTTTCAAGGCAATTTTCAGAAGGCAGCATAAATCCTTTTTAGAGGGACCTGCCCCCCACCCCCTAACCAGGCCTCACAGGATTCCCACCTATAAAATCCAGATGCTTGCATATAACCTTATTACCAAGTCATGCCCCACAGGAGAAACAAGCCACTATGACAAAGAGTCAATGCTGGGCCGAGCCCCGTGGCGCACTCGGGAGAGTGCGGCGCTGGGAGCGCGGCGACACTCCCGCCGCGGGTTCGGATCCTATATAGGAATGGCCGGTGCACTCACGGGGCTGAGTGCTCACGAAAAAGGCAAAAAAAAAAAAAAAAAAAAAAAAGAGTCAATGCTGATATAAAAGACAGAAATAGAATCCCAATGGTGTCAGATATTGAAATTCTAAAATATAAACTATACAGTAAGTATGCTGAAAATATTTTAAAAAATAAAAGATTGAGTTTAAAACATAAGCAAGGAACAAGAGACTATCAAAAAGATATGGCAGATCTGAAAAAGAACAAATAGGACTTGTAAAAATAAAAAACATAATAATTAAATATAAAAATAGCTGAAGAAGGGCTGGCTGGTTAGCTCAGTTGGTTAGAGTGCCACCTTGCAACACCAAGGTCAAGGGATCAGTTCCCCGTGCTGTCCAGTCACACACACACCCACACAAAAGCTGAAGAGATCATTAATGAACTAAAAGATTGATCTGAAGAAGCTACTCAGGATGTAACACACAGAGTAAAAATTAAAATTATGAAAGAGAAGTTAAAAGGCAGGAGCACAGAATGAAGTCTAATATATACCTAATAGAAGTTCTAGAAGGAGAGAGGAGAAAGGATGAGGAGAGGTAATACTGAAGATATGGAGGGTGAGAATTTTGAAAATTTGTGAAAGACATGAATCCTCAAATTCAAGAAACATGATGTATTATATTCCTAGGGCTACTGTAACAAAGTAGCACAAACTGGGTGACTTAAAACAACAGAAGCGTATTCTCTCACAGTTCTAGAGGCTAACAGTCCAAAGTCAAGGTGTCAGCAAAGCCATGCTCTCTCAGACAGCTGTAGAGGAGAATCTGTCCCATGCCTTTCTCTTAGCTTCTGGTGTTGCTGGCAATCCTTGGCATTCCTTGGTTTATAGACCTTTTAAAAAATGCACCCAGGATCCAGGCAAGCAACACAGCCAGCCCAGACTCCCAGGGATGTCAGAAGGGGGCTGAGGGCCTCAGCCATGCCCCCACCCACATCTAGATCTTAGAACGTACTTATTAGTCATGTGTGTTTCTTTAGTGTGTGTGACTTCTCTGCTCATATCCTTAACCAAATCTCTGCTTATATTTTTCTAATTTGTGTTTAAGTGTTCTTTCTGCAAATAAAAAGTAAATTAAATTAAATAAATACATATAAATCCCATATAAAAATTTTTTTAAATAAAATAAGATGTACTGAGGATTTTGGTTTTATTCAGGTATGGTGAGGCCAACAGATCAGAAGTGACTGCCATTGGAAAAATAGTTTGTTACTCACAGTTCCCAAGGGAGGGGCAGACCACACCACAACAGGAATCACCAGGGTCAGGCAGGCATCAGAAGAAGTGAGGGCAAAACTTGGACATAAGCCTTTTTGTTTCTTTTTTGCAGGAAAGCAAGGCAAGTCATGGTAAACAGTCTCAGGATTGGCTAGTTTGAATAATTTTGGTAGGTTCTGGGCTATAGGGGTGGTCCCTGGTTATCTGGTACCTGGCCCTGGAGTGATATAGGGCAGGGGGATAGTGTCCCAGACCACAGGAGCCTGATAAAAGATGCTGAGTGGGGGTATGTTGAGGGTATGGATTGATTGATTTTCATATCAAAGGCATACTTACAAGGAAATCATTTATTATCTCTAGAATTTAGCTGGCCATGGAAAGGGTAGTCTCTCTTGAATTAGCAATGCTCCAAGATGTCAAAGCATCATAAAATACAGAAAATAAGAATATGATTAATTCAAGACCTATCACTCCAATCTTTGTCTCTGTCTTCGAATGGCATTCTCCATATGTGTCTTCATATCACCCTCTTTCTGGATGACTCCTCCCCTTTTCTTATAAAGACACCAGCCATGTTGGATTATAGTGCACCCTACTCCAGTATGACCTCATCTTAACTAATTACATTTGCAATGACCCTATTTCCAAATCAGGTCACATTCTGAGGTACTGGGTGTTAGAACTTCAACATATATTTTGGGGGACACAATTCAACTCATAACATACAACAAATCTCAAGCAGGACAAAAAAGAGTAAATCCACACCTAGACACATTGTAGTGCAAATGCAGAATACTAGAGACGGAGAGAAGATATTGGGAGGAAAAAAAATTGAGAAAAGGGAAAACAAGCTATGAATTTCTCAAAAGCACCACAGAAATCCAGAAGAAAGTGAAATACTATCTTTAAAATGCTGCAAGAAAGCAATTGTCAACCTGGAACTGCATACCTAACAAAATCTCTTAAGAACAAGGGCAAAATAAAGATAGATATTTTCAGAGAAACACAACTAACAGACCCTCCCTGGTGAACTCCGAAAGGATGTACTTTGAGTACAGAGAAATGTGACCTTGAAGAAAGGTCTGAGGTCCAGTGGCTTTCCCCAAAATGTAAAGCATGTGGTTAAAAGGTAAAAATTTTCTATATAACTGCCAAACACCAAAGTTTACAAATAGGTAGACCAAAAATCTGAACTAACTTGGTCAGATGAAAAAAATCAAGCCTACTAGCTGCCAAAACTGAATTGAAAGTCTCCTATATCAGATACAGAATGTAATCAGATTAACAACAATTCTAAAATGTATTTTGAGCAGTGGAAACATCACTGACACAAGTTTACAATATTCTGAATAAGCTCATTCCTTTCATACATAAAATGCAAGAACAAACAATAGACATCATTTGCAATATTACACACATATAAATAATATAATATGTAATAATAATGCACATATATGTATGTGTATGTGTGTATAACCAAGGAATAAGTCTGAGCTAAGGTATGTATTATCTTTATAGAGAAAATTATAGGAGCCAGCCTGTGGCTCACTTGGGAGAGTGCAGTGCTGATAATACCAAGGCCACGGGTTCGGATCCCATATAGGGATGGCCGGTTAGCTCACTGGGTGAGCATGGTGCTGACAACACCAAGTCAAGGGTTAAGATCCCCTTACCGATCATCTTATTAAAAAAAGAAAAAGAAAAAAAGAAAATTATAAAACCATTTGTAAGCCTTTAAAATTGACCTAAATAAACGGAGATATATGTTATATGCTATGCTATTGATGGGGAGGGAAAAATTCTCTTCTACCCTCTCAGGGTCTCTGGCTAAGAGCTAAACTGACATAAAACAGATTAACAGGAAATAAGCATACATGTTTTATTTAATTTTTACATATACATGGGGACCTTCACAAGAGAGTGAAGACCCAAAGAAGTGACCAGGGCAGAAAGCTTTTACAGCTTTTAGACAAAGAATTGAAAAATTTGTAAAGAAATAAGACAAAAGGGTTTGGGCTATGAGAAGTGAATTGAGGTCACTAGGAGATATATGGGTTGTGGAGTAAAACTAGTAGAAGATAACAGTTATTTTTGTAAGTTTGTTTGTACAGATCGATTTCTACATTAATTCTCAGTCTCTGGGAATAAGGGTGTTCTTCTTTTCCTGTACAGGGAGGGAATGTTTCTCATGGGAAATGTTATGGCCTGCTCTTAGGTAGGGGAGGGTAGGTCAGAGAGCTCTTCCTGCATCTGCTGTTTCTCAAGTGTCTTCAGCTCAGAGTAATCAATATGCCAAAGCAGCATATTTGGGGATGACATATCCTTAACTCCTTCATTTCTCCCATATGAAACTTAGAAGTTTCAAATATTAAAAGCTGTGTTGGTGGCTGTGGAGAGACGAATCAGGTTAGTAGCTGAGTAGCAAGAAATATGCAAAGGGAGAGAAGAACATAGATTAGAATGAGAAAAAATAAGCAAAAAAAGCCTAAAATCTAAGAACATTTCCCCATATCTTGTTAAACCAATCTCTGATCCCTGGAAATAAGTCAGCCCAATAGAATGGCTAAACCTCATTTATCTAATGGAGAATGTTTATCTTGTCTTTTAATAAGCGCGTAGTGGACACAAATAATGAATTTACACAGAAGCAGCATTATTCACCAACGGTCACGCAAGCTCCTCCTTGTTGGGCTGTCAGTGTATCCAGGCATTGGCAATTCTGGAGTACAACAGAGACTAAACTATTAACCTGTGATAGAGTGCCTCCAATACTTGCAGAGTATTGAACTCTTGTTCTATTACTATAGAAAGATTTAGAACTATGTTTTCCATCTCATAAGTTCCAAAGTGTAGGAATGCTGGTCAGAACTTACTCCATCCTTGTGGCCTTCAGGGCTCTGACTTCAACAGTTACAAATTTCCCCTGCACACATTGCTCAGCAACTGAGGGAGGGCTAGGAACAGAATGCTGTGCTTGAAAGATAAGGGGAGTGACACTGGAAAAACCCAAAGATAAGCAACAGGAGGCTGTGGAGAGCCTGAGAATCTGGCACTTCCAGTCTTTCTCTCTTTGGCATAGCTCCACTTTTATCTCGAAGTCCCTTATAAGCCTCAACTCTTGCCACCCTGGGGTGCAGAGAAAGCAGCTGCACAGCACCCAGATAGATCTATATTCTGCCTAATCCTTGTAAGTAACCACCCATCAATATAATAATAATAATGACAACAAACTCCTTGTAAACCACATGGAGTTGCCTGTTTCATTCTTTGGTCTCAGGATACCTTATCAGTTAGGTGGGCATTATACTGTTAGCTTACACTTGGACACGAAGTCTGGGAAAAGGATCTCAATACTGAAAAAAACTTAGAATTGTAACATACAAGTGGGTTTTCTATAACACCATGTCTAGTATGTTTATGTGGCACTACCTTATGAACAAAGATCAAGTTTGTAATTTGGATGGCATTTAAGGTGGAGTACCTGGTGATGGAAGGTGTCAAGTATTGAAGTCCACATCATCCTGACCATCCAGGTGAGAAAGAACACTATATACTTTGTCACTACGTAAGATAAAAAGATCAGTATTGTTCATGTATAAAATTGGAGTGGAACTTATGACCCACCAGGTTGGGCTTTGATATGTCTTGTAATGTGTCATGTGTTATGTTGGCATCTGCTTATCTCCATCTCCCATGTGTGAGTATCCTTGTCAGACTATAGGAGCATGTTGTGAAATATCTGATATAGGAGACTTTCGGTTCAGCCTTGGCAGTTATAAATCTTGTTTTTGTCATCTGACCTCATTAGTCCAGATTTTTGGTGTAGCCACATGTAATTCTTGGTGCTCTGGCAGCCTAATTAAGGGAGGAGGTGGGCCATCCCGGCTTACAAAAGGGTGCATTATGAGCCAGCTATAACATCTGGTAATTTGACAAGTATTTGTACCATAAGAGTCAATGCCAGGACCTTTATTACCTATGTGAGAGGCTTGAGGATGCTGCCTATGGAATCAAACAACAGGGTTTGATTGCAATATCACTTTGGTATGTCACTTAAGAAGGGCCCAGCACCATGCCTGTATGTATGTATGTATGTATGTATTTGGTGGTTGGCTGGTAAACAGATCTGAACTCTTGACCTTGGTGTTATAATACTGCACTCTCACCAACTGGGCTAACCGGCCAGCCTGTTTTTAATATAAAGGGGAATATTCCCTTCTAATAACTTTAAGAGAGCAAGTGAACAAAAGACAGTTCTTGAGCTTCCACAGAGGCTTTTCTGTGTCCAATTAATTCACCAGGAGGAGAAGTAGAGTGACGTTGTTCTCTCTACTGTGGATGCATCCATTTTCTGGAGTTAGTCCACCAGGTGCTCTCACTGGCAGGAATGAAAATTAGTTCAGGTACTTTTGCATGGTCTAGATGTTGACATAATCAGCAATCTGATTTATTAGTTAATTTGGCCAGGTTTTAGAAAACTGGTGTAAGTGGGTGTTGGGTCTGTGCTTGACCTTTTGAGAAAACAGTAAGGGTTAATACAAGAAACACTCTGAAAGAAGGCCCATAGTGGAGGATCAGAGGCAGAACAGGATAGATTGAGACAAGTAATCTCCAGTCAGACTTTTAATAAATGGCCAAGGAAAGAGGAGTCTTTGTTAAAAGGAAAAAGTTTTGTTTTGTTCGTTTGTTTGTTTTTTTGGAGTAGGGAGACCTAATAGGGGAGAAATAGGTGGAAGTGAAGTTTCTTGATATGTGATCTTGGGAAAAGCTGTCTATTTTGTGATTTTGTCTACTTCGAAAGCCTGGGAATTGGTCCAGGAAATCCTTACTTTAAGATCACTTATAGGGATAGTCTTTTCAATTGTCCTGGTAGTGCTCATCTGGGTCTAGCTTGGTGTGGCTCACATGAATCCAGGCGGACTTTTCTTTTATTTTCTTTTGGCAGCTGGCTGGTATGGGGATCTGAACCCTTGACCTTGGTGTTATCAGCAAACTTCTCTTTTCTTTTAATGGCAGCATCTGTGGTTAGCAGTACTTCATAAGGTCCTTCCCAGTGAGGTCACAGTGAGTGCTTTCTTCTAAAAAACTTGATGTATAGCTAATCTCCTGGCTGAAAGGGATGGCAAGCCTTGTCAGCTGGTAGAGGTCAAGCCCTGCAGATGATTGCTCCGCATGTTAGTTAATTCCTGTATATAGCTAATCATAGCATCAAATTGTTCACTTACATCCCTATAATGTTCACTCAGTCCAGGAATGGAAGGTTTAGAGATGCCAGTAGGCATAGGGGGACCAAACACTATTTCAAAAGGTGTTAATTCATGTCTTTTATTTGGAGTATTCTGGATTTTTATGAGGGCCAGAGGTAATGTTTCTGGCTGTTTCAGTCCAGTTTCTTCACAGACTTTAAGGCCTTTTTATGTCTAGATTTTTACATTTCACTTGCACTGACGATTGAGGATGGTACAGGGTATAAAACTGTATTAGTCCATCTCTGCTGCTTATAGCAGAAATACCGGAAACTGAGTAATTTGTAACGAACAATATTTATTGCTTATAGTCTTGGAGGTTGGGAAGTCCAGAGTCTACAGAACACATCTGCTGAGGGCTTTGTTTTTGGTAGTGATACCAGAGCAACACCGGGTGTCATATCGTGGATGGACTGAGTGAGAGAGAGAAACTCTTCACATCATAACCATACCCAGGACCACCATTAAACCATCGATGGATTAATCCATTCACTAGGGCATGGTCCTCACAATCTAATCACCTCTTAAAGGCCCCACATTTCAATTGCCATAAGAGGATTCCCTGCCCACTTAACGCTGTCGCAGTGGGGATTAAGTTTCAATGAGTCTGGAGGGACATTCAATCCATAGCAGAAACATTAATGAATATCCCAAAGGTTTTTTTTGCAATCAATGGTTTATTTCTGCTGTAAAACAAGTTCCTTGGTCTGACTCAATCCATAAAGGAATGTCAAAATGAGGAATAATTTCAGTTAATTTCTTCCCAACTGTGTGTCAGCACATCTAGTGGGATATTCAGTCCATCCACTAAACATATAAACAATAACCAAACAGTAGGAATAGCCTAAATCTGGAGGTAAACTTATAAAATCCATTTGGAGTGCCGCCATGGGCCATGTGAGCCTTGGAGGACGTCTTGAGGTACGTTGGCTTTCTTCAGAAATTTGGCAAGTGTAAAGTTTTCTGTTACTTATAATAGAATACATGAAACTGGATAATTTACAAAGAAGTAGAATTTATTTCTTACAGTTTTGGAGGCTGAGAAGTTCAAGGCAAATGGGGCACATCTGGTGAAGACTCTCTTCCTGGCAGGACACAGGGTAGGTATCACATTGCCAGGGCTGAGCAAGAGCACATCCATGGGCTTTCTTCCTCTCCTTATAAAGCCACCAGTCCACACACATAATAACTCAGTTATCCATTAACCCATTATTATTAACCCATGAATGGATTAATCTACTCATGAGGGCACAGCCCTTATAATCCAATCACCTCCCAAAGGCTCTCTCAGTACTGCCACATTGGGGATCAAGCTTCCACATGGGCTTTTGTGAGGACAAACATTCAGACCATAACAGTGAGATTTACAAGTTGTATAACTGGGAAATAATTTGGTCAGAAATTTTGTAGATGCCAGTACAGAACTAATTATTCTTAACTATCCTTAACCAATTATTTCTTAACTATCCCTTGTCTGCACATATATCCCATCTGGTGAGGGATAAATGCAAGCCAAAAGGTCAAAAGAAGGAGGGCCACATGAAGTCCATTCAGCCCAATGTACAATCTATCTGATAACTGGCACCCTTTTGTATCATTTATCTTTTTGAGATTGTGGGGATTTGACTGATAATCAAGATCAGTCAGAAATAAAGGCAGGTTTGTAAATTGTTTGGAAAAAAGATAGAGGGGTCCATTTTTGCCTGATTATTTAGCAGCCTTGAACTGTATCTCTATTTTTCTCTAGAGATATAGTAACAATCTCCTTAGCATGGGCTGAAAAATGAAAATAGTGATTTTAGCAGAGAGGTGAGTAGCCTGTATTAGGGCAACAATTATGTGCCCATCAGCAATGGGAGTACCAACAGAGGTTAAGAATCTGAGGGATTTCCAGATTGTAGCAACACGGCACTCCAGTTGGAGTTGATGCAAATAGTGGCAATTTCCCCTTTTGCCAATGTGCAAGCTCTAGTAAGAGCTTGTAAATTTAGCGGGTTGGACTGACCTTATAGTGAACACAGAGTATGCCTCAAGTGCTTCATGTAGGGAAACTATGGCCTAGCCAATTACTATGTTTCCCTAGAAGTTTCATGTATAAAAGCCATTGCAAAATAGAAGTCTGGGTTGTCTAATGGTATGCCTAAGAGGTCCTCTCATGGCTTTAACATAATTTCTGGTTGTAAGGTAATCACGTTGAATGGAGTGAAGCTATCAACAGGGAAGAGTTGTAGAGTTGCTAGATTTGAAGTGATACAACAACATAAGATGATGGAGGGATTGGTTAATAGAGCCTATTCATAGGTGGTCTGCTGTTGAGTAGAGAGGTACTGTGTCTTATGAACTTGTAAGAGAGCAGACACAGAATGGAGAACATAGAGGTGAATGGGGGAGCCTAATGTAAGAGTGCTGATTATGTCAATTACAGTGGCAGCTGCAGCCACTGCATGCAGGTATGGCGCATGCCTACTGCTACTGCCACAGGTTCCAACTGTCATGAGAAATATGCTACAGGACGTATCTGAGTGGCAAAGTTTGTCCTAGAATACATGCAGCAACCCATTATTTTCACAGCAATATAGGTGAAACGGTTTACCAAGATTAGTCAATAGCAGGGATTGAGGACAACGCTAATTTAAAAGTTTCAAAGGAGGTAAATGCCTCTGAGGGCTAGAAAATGGGCTCTGAGGTGGTGTTTAGGAGGAGGGCATAAAGAGGTTTAGCAAAGGCAGCAAAACTAGTGATAATAGCCAACTTCTCCTAGAAATTTATGTGGCTATTTTTTTGGCTTGGGGAGAGAGATGTACAAAACTGACTCAAGGCTTTTGGGGAAGAGCTTCTGATTGCCCTGAGATATCTTGTGTCCTAAGTAGGTGACAGTTGTTTGTACCTACTTCAGTTTAGATGGGTAGGCTTTATGGTCTCATTCAGCTAGTATTTTTAGGAAAATGAGGGAGTCTATAAGATTGCCTTGCTTAGTATGACTACAAAATAAAAGATCATCAACATACTGTCAAGACTAGAACCTTGAGTCAAGGTTACAGAATCTAAGGCAGCTTTAAGGACATGGGAAAATATTGAGGGAGACTCCCAATATCCCTGAGGTGTGTAAGTCCATGTTAATTGTCTCCCTGTTACCAGACCAGGTTCTTGGGTCTCAAAGTCATAGAAATGAACAATGTGCCCAGCAGTAAAGCAAGCAACACATTAAAAAAAAAAAAAAAAAAAAAAAGTGACTGGTAAGGGGATCTTAACCCTTGGCTTGGTGTTGTCAGCACCACGCTCAGCTGGTGAGCTAACCGGCCATCCCTATATAGAATCCAAACCTGTGGCCTTGGTGTTACCAGCACCACACTCTCTCGAGTGAGCCACGGGCCGGCCTTTAAGCGACACTTTATTTAAAGAGAAGAGAGCTTATGCATAAGGGAGATAGCTATAGGGAAGATGACTCCCCAAGGGAATCTGTTCAAGGTCCTTTATAGGGAAAGGGGTGAGGGCCAGCATCATCATTCTGCACCTCTGGAGGTGGTCCATTCTGTTCTTCCTGGTTTCAGCATGTGTGCATGCTCAGTTAGGCTTTGGTCCTTATTACTTATTACTGCCACCCCAGGAGAGTAGTTATAGAGGTCACCTTGAAACTTTGTGCACATAGGGGAGTTGGGCTAACTGCCTGGGGGGAAGTTTGTGGTTTTAAAAAGGCTGCTTATCTGAGTTTGTAAAAATGGCTTATCTGTGTGTGCTGTATTATTTGAAAATAGTGGTGAGGTGCTGAAGTGAGGGGCCAAGTACTGTTCTTATTCTGTCTCACCTCTAAATGTAGACACAAAGTGAAACTGTGAGTCAGGGTGCAATGAAATAAAAAGAAAGCTGAGCAGAGGTCAATTAACATAAACCAGGCTGCATCAGCAGAAATTGAGGTAAGAATGGTAGCCACATTGGGGAATTACAAAGTAGTCTATGGCTCTCAGATCTTGTACAAATCAATAGATTTGATTACCATCTGTGATAGTTTGAACATGTCCCCTCCAAAATTCAGGTGTAGCCAATGTGATAGTATTAGAAGGTGAGGCCTTTTAGAGGTGATAAGGCCATGAAGGCTCCTCCCTTGTGAATGAGATTGAGGCCCTAATAAATGAGGCTTCATGCAGCATTTGGTGACCTTGCTCTCTTGCCTTTCCATCTCCTGTGATGTGAACATTCCTTTCCTCCAGAGGACCCAGTGTTTAAAGCATCTTGGAAGTACAGACCAGTTTCTCACCAATGAACCTGCTGGCACCATGATCTTGGACTTCCCAGCCTCCAGAACTGTGAGGCAATAAATTTCTGTTCTTTATAAATTACCCAGTCTGTGGTATTCTGTTATGGCAGCACAAAATGGACTAAGACAGTAGAGAAAATCACACCAATGTCAATTAAGAAATGCAGTGCCTAATCCTCTAAGTTTAATGGTGGGTCCCGGGGAGCAACTAAAGATCAGCTAATTCCAAAATTTACAATCCAGAGTAGCCAATACATTTCTTTTCTTTTCTTTTTTTTTAAAGATGACCGGTTAGGGGATTGGAACCCTTGACTAGAGGTTGTCAGCACCACACTCTCCCAAGAGAGCCACGGGCTGGCCCTCAGAGTAACCATGACGTTTCTAAAGACAATGACTAAGGTGGTGAAATTCCTCATAAAAGAAATCAAGACTTTGTGCAAAGGTACATTGTTGAAGACTATATGGTATTAGTTCAGCATTAGACAAGATGTACCAGTGAAACAGCAGAATCCAAACATGATACACGATAAGAGTAGTGGGGAAAGAATGGACTATGAAAGACATGATGCTGAGACAATCTACCCACATGTTATTACACATGAAACTGGATTCCTATCTCACATCACATATAAAAATTAATTAACTCAGGTGGATTAAAGACCTAAGTGTGAATAAAAATCAGTAGAAAATACAGGAGAATATCTTTATGTCTTGGAACAGGGGCTGAGTTCTTAAACAAAACACAAAATATTCAAGTCTTATAAAAGATTGAGAATCACCTATATTGCAATTTTAAATGTGTGCTTCAAAAGACACTCTAGAGATTCGGGGAGAGCAGGAAGCAAACCACAGACAAGAAGAAAATACTTGCAATTAACGCACTGAACTGGCAGAAGACTGGTATCCATAAAATTATAAATAACTACCAACCGATAAGAAAAAAACTGCAACGCAATTGAAAAATGGGTAAAAGATATGAAAAGGCAATTCAGAGAACATGAAAACTGAGTAGCCAATAAACACATAAAAAAGTAGGGATATAAAAATTAAAGTTACAACGAATGATCATTACATTCCACACCCATCAGGTTTATCCAAAATATGATCAATATACTACCATTATAATAGCAAAAAAATGGAAACACTCTAAACGCAGTGCAACCCAGTGCAGAGCGAAATGAGTGAATTGAGCCCACACATCCCCGTGGGAGTATCTCAGACAGTGGTAGGGCAAAGTGCATGAAACATAAACCATGAAGCCATCTACCAGGATTTTAAACACAACACTGTAAACTCCTGATTTCCCAACGTGGTTTCCTCGTTAGAGACTGAGGCAAAAGGCCTGAGGGTTTTCACTGCTGTTTAACCCAAAGGGGGGAGGAGGGTACACAAATATTTGTACATTACTCTTTATAATAATAAATTAAAACCACCATGTTAACAAAAGGTCATTGCAAAAATAAAAATTAAGACAGATAACCCTTCTCTAGGACGCGTACCTCCTACCGGGCCCTTGGCATAGCATTTTATCAGCCCTCACTTTGCACATTAAACAGGAACCGCCAGTGCAGAGGTCCTAGTGAGACCGGGTTCGCGCCTGCCTCGCCGCGCCCCCGCCCCTTGGAGCACCGCCCCGCGCGCGGAGTATGCTGGGGACGGGCTGACTCATCAACTTCGCCAGCCCCACCCTCATCCTGCCGCGCCCTGCTCAGTCCCACGCGCAGAGCATGCTGGGGGAAGAGGGGGGGTCAGTGGGCGGGTTGCCCTGGCAACAGGTGGCGTGAGTAACGGACGCGTTGGTCCGTTGGGAGGCGGAGACCAGCGGCCACTATGCGCAGGGGCCTCGTGGTTGCCAGGCGGCCTCCGCCTCTGGAGGGGAGGGAAAGGACGGGAAAACTACCCGGGAGTGGCAGCGTAGGGCGGGAAGGAAAGGACCCGGGGACCTCAGATTGTTTGGGATCCAGGGCAGAAGGCTAGGATCGGGACTCCAGCTCTGCCAGCGGAGGGAGGGACGGAAACGCCTCCGGGCTTTCAGCGGGAGTCTAGAGTCTCAGGCCAGCCCGGGTGGAAGGAACTCAGGGTCCCAGAGGGAGGAGAGGGGAAGGGAAGAGGGGTGGACTCGAAAAATGGAGGGGGCGGGGTAGGAAGACGGAAGAAACGGAGGCGGCCTCTGGGCAACGCCAAGTCAGTGGCGTCATTCCCCAGCCTTACAAACCGTAATGAACCCCACTAGTTTTTGTCAGTATTTTGGTCAGTATTTTTTATGTATAGGGTTGGGGCAGGGAAAGAAAGCGGCGGAAAGGTGGTGGTGGTGGAGCAGATAATAGGAAAAAAAGCTCTTTTGACCTGAACCAAGATCCCAGCTCTGGAGCAGTAAAGGACCTCAGAGATTGCTTTCTCGTGTGGCTGGATGTTACACTTCTCACTGTGTAACAGAGACCAAAAAAAAAAAAAAAAAAAAAAAAAAGGATTACTCAAAGCACCATGAATGCCATGAGAACCCCGAAGGGACTGCACCTCAGCAACTCCTCTGTCAGGAAACTAGGTGCACCCAATTCAAAGTTAGCTTCTTGTTTTTTATTGTAAAGACAAGGAAGTTTCACAAGAAAAATCAGATTCAATCGTTTCAAAAGGACACAAAGACATGGGCAGTGTGATGAAAGTTATCTATGGCTAAGTATAGCTTAAACAATGAAAACGAGTAACATCAGTAAAATTAACAACATGACATTCCAAAGTACAATTTGTGAAAAGCTAAGTTGGTCAAACTGTGATCATTACCTAAAATATAATCTCTCCTAGGGCTGGCCCGTGGAAGAGTGTGGTGCTGATAACACCAAGGCCCTGGGTTGGGATCCCTATATAGGGATGGCTGGTTAGCTTGGGAGAGCGTGGCGCTGACAACACTGGGTCAAGGATTAAGATCCCCTTACTGGTCATCTTTTAAATAAATAAAAAAGATAAAATATAACCTCTCCTCAAATGATTTAAGCAAAGATACATCTAAGTATAATTGTCTCTAAAGTTTCCACCAACAGACAGCTTGACCCTAGGAAACATTTTTTCACATCTTTCCCTTCAGCAATTCTTAAAATCTCTTAACAGGATCAGTATGACGACCACTGTTAGCTCCAAAATCATTAAAGTGCACAATCCTGGTGCAAGGCAAGAAGTTCGTTATCAGACCTAGGAGACAGACTAGAATTATCTCCAAGTCTTAGGGTTTTGGGGGGTTATAGAAAACAAAAGAACAAAGGGAGAAGTGTGTCGAAAAATACAGGAGGGATAGGGTTGGTGACTGATAGGTTCTGAACATAACTGGTGCCATTTTAGGAAAAGCCAAGCACAAAATGGTCACCAGCCCCTACCTTTGTAAGAAACCTCATGATTTCTGAGAAACAGAAACGCTTTTGCTTCCTCAAGGGTGCAATTCTCTACCCTGGTCGCATAGCTTCTGCATCAGCACAAAACCCCTCCCTGATTGCATCAACCAGCCCTGAAGCCTACATAAGCTCTCCCACCCCAATGCCTGGGGCTGCTCTCCACTCTGAGGGCAGCCCTGGCTGCTGCTCTCCATTTTGAGTGCAGCCTGGCAGATTCTTTCCCTTTAATAAAGCTTGATCAGTACCCAGCATTTAGGTTCACTTTCTTTCAGTGACTATGTGCAGATCAGCATGTCTTAATCTTCATCCTTGGACTCAGTCCTGTGAAGACTGCAGTTAGACTTCTTGGCTCTGGCTTTATCTCCATCCCAGAACACCTGCAACTTCAAACGAGGCTGTTAGTTTTGCAAGTAGCTGAGCTATGTATGGCCTTGATTTGTTACTCCTACAAACTGCAGTGATTGTTCATTGTTCAAGCAGAGCTCTTTCCTCAGCATTAAGCTCTAACATGGCTGCCCGTATGCTGAGCTAATATTTGTGATGCTCTATAAGGTCTGTCACTTACGAACTGAGTGATCTTCAGCAATTCATTTCAGTTCTTTTCTGCTTAAGTAGAGCTAAGACGGCCTGTGAATGAAACCGTGTAAACCAAGGCATTTCCAACTCCAGAGGGAGGCAGCTGCTGTGAGGAAGGAGCCCTGGCCAGGAATCTTTTAGAGACATTTTTATCACCAACTGGAACTGCCTTGGGAAAAAGCATGGCAGCTATCTTGACCTCATCGATTGCCTTGGCCTCATCCCTCCTGTGGTGCTGTGTCACCTTTAACACTGTCACCTCCTTCACCTTACCATTGGCCTTGGCCTCAGTTTCCTCATGTGTGACTTGTGGATGATAATTCCCATAGGAATCAATAAGTTTGGGATAAGGAAGCTATTAAGTCATGTTATAGTTAAAAGGCATTAAGTGGGGTATTCAGTTCTAGAGAGCAGCAGATGTTATGGTGTGAGAACAGAGCCATGGAGAATATTTGAGACCCAATAAATAGCTGATAAGAGGCTGATCAATAAGCACTGGGGGGCACTGAGTCTTGAGTGAAGAGTTGGTTGGAAAATGAAGCTGAACAGAACACCAGAGCATTGTCAGCACTGATAAGAAATCTTTTTTTTTAACACAAAAAAATTTCTTGAGAAAAGAAATTACAAATTTTAAAAAAGGTGATTAACACCACAAATTCCAGAATAAAATCCTGACATTTATGTTAACAGCTGGACACACCTTCACCTTTAAAATACTCCCTCCCTGCATATTTTTTGGCTACAGACTCTTTGATCATCTTTTTTTGCAACAATGATTTTGTAATATTTCCTATGGAGAGAATAGAAAGATAATTCCATCTTTTCTTTGGCAGTAGGCATTCTCTGGAAGTCATTTCTGCACCGAGATAGTTATAGTAATTTCAGTAGACCCAGAAGTGACTTCAAAGCACATGCATTTATGCCACTAAACTCATACAAAATGATCCCCCAATTTTATTCCTGCTCAACCACATCCAAAATGCACACAGCCACTCCAATAGGACAGGAGATATGTGACATAGGGAGACTGCAGTGGAAAGAGACAGTGGGTCTCAACCAACTTGAAGAAATATCTTCTGCAAATTTGCCAAAAGCACATAAGAGCGTTGCTAGGGCCCCTCCCAAGGAAGAGAGAGGCCCTGAAGTTTGAGTTCCATTTACCTTTGCTGTAAATCCTCCTCTACTCTGCATAATGGCAGCTGCTCTGCAGGGCTCAAGGTTAGCCACTGGAGGGTTCAAGGGAAGATAAATAAGCCTTTAAACCATCCCGGGGCTGGTTTACTGGTTTACTCTTAATTCTGGCTAATTTACTGTTGATACACAAGCTCCCTCTCCCCCTGACTCTCCCCACCTCGTCTGCCTCAACACATGGCAGGAGAGGTTCCTGGAATTTGTGTCTACCCAAAAAAACACCCCTCCTCTGGACAGGAGGAGGGTCTTTGGCCCTAAGCAGAGCTCTCCTTGCCCTCTCATGCACACACAGAGCCAGGCAGGCTGAACTTTGAACCCACAGGTGCACTTCTTTAAAGGGTGGTGGGTGGAAGCCAGAAAGGCCAGTTTGGATCCTAGAAATGCCTTTGGGAGCTCCATGCGAGCTCACAGTGCTCCTTGTTACCTTTACATCTTTACCCTGCCTGTCCTATAGGACTGTTGTGAGGAACTGTTGAAAACTCATGTGGAAGACATACATGTCAGCGGGGAGGCAAAACATGAGAGAAAAAGTGTAGAAGAATTGGGAGAAAAAAGGCCCCAGCTTGGAAGGGAAGGTGCTGAACTCCCTGAGGCTGGGGTGGGCATCCTGCTTGGACCATCCTCGTTCTCTGCGTGCTACTGCGCTGGAGGCTAGCCGGCTGACCTTGAGGAAAGCCCCCTACTTTACCTCTCTGGGCCTCAGTTTCCTCTTTAAAACAGGGCTGCTAATTCCTACCTCACAGGGTTGTCGTGTGGCTAACATGAGGTGATGTTTGGGGAAATCTCTTGGGAAATTGGGAAAGACCGCTCACACGGGAACCTCTGGGGACTCTTTAGGCTAAAGGGGGAAAGTGGACTCAAGAGGCCCTGGACCCAGGCCTGGGCCTTGCCTGTTCAGAGAAATGGCTCTGGCCTTTACTCAATGCTGACCCTGCCTTAGGCAGAGGAGCCCTTCTCATGAGAACTTCCTGTACCTTGCCCTGGTGGAGGCAAGTGCCACCAGAGAGCACTAGCTTAGGAGTCAGACTCAGAGCACAATTGGTGGGCATCCCAGCACCTGAGCTCCGCCTGCCCAAGGCCTGTTGGAGGAGCCTGGAAAACTGAGGAGTTTCTATTCTGGTTCAGCCAGGCCCCAGCTGCCCGGGGTAGCCCAGCCTGCCCTTCCAGGGGGCCACAGAGAAGAGGCAGGGGGCCAGAGAAGGGCCCCCAGGGGAGGAGAGTGCATGCAAAAGGACAGGGCAGCCCTGGGGGCCCAGCTCAGCAGGAGACTGCAAAGCCAAAGGTTCATGTCAGTCTCCAGGCCCATATATCAGGGCCACTGCTTCCCTTCTGAGGCCCCAGCTGCAGGGGCCTTCCGGCTCACAGGTTACCTGAAATGATAGTTTAAGGTTCATTTCCAGAAGAGAAAATGAGTATCAGGGGTTCTGGGGACAGGCCCAACTGACAGGCTAGTGATGAGAAGGAATGAGAAGGGCAAAAGTAGAGTGGGGGCCCCATGGAACAGCTCTTCTTTAGGGGCCCAAGTAGGGGGCCAGGTGTTTAGCATGCCCCAGGAGAGCTGCTCATCAGCAGCCTGTTGGGAGTTCACTAGGGGTTTGGGGTGAAGGAGACCTTTGCAAACTGGGCAGCTTGCTCTGCTTCACCCCATATTAGAGGGCACTGCTGGGTACCCACATGGTAAACGGGCCAGATACCAAGACAGCTGAGTTGAGCCTGCCCACTCCCATCTCCCAACCCATGGGTCAGCAATATTGCTGCTGCTTGCCAAGACGAGTTGTGGGGAGAGAGGGAGTGAAAAGTTCCCCGGGACAGTTTCAACTGTCCCCCAGGCTCTCCTCAGGGGAGGCTCTCCCTATACCATCTGCTCCTCCTTTTGGGACCTGTGGGAGGTTTAGAGCCCCCCACCTAGGCCTTGGATTGGGTCGGAACTGAATGTTATTTAACTCTAAGGGCACATTGGACCCCAAACTAAGAATTCTCTTCCTATTCTGTTTCAACCTCAAATTAGGTCCAACCTCAAAGTCCATATTTGGCTCAGAAGTTCTGCAAAAATGTAAAATGACAAAGATACCCCAATAAAAAGCAACATAGTAAAATCCTCTCTCATTACAAATTTCCTAGGGTGAAATTTAAGTCAAAAAATTAAATTCCCTTGCCCTTTTAGGCTGAAGTCCAAAAAAATAAAAATGGAAAGTTTAAAGGTCCAAGGATTAAAGCCCCAAACATTCAAAGAGAGCCCAGAGGTCTGTGAGAGCCCAGTGGTAGTAACTTTCTCTCTGAAGTTTTGTGCCTACACACCCACCAGGCAGGCATGAGAAGGCTGGGTCACACCTGATATTTGGGGATTTTCATCTTCACTTCTCAGCATTTTAGCTACTTGTCATGTGCTCCACTTTTAAAAGATCCAGAGCTACTAGGATGAGCCAAATGGTGACAGCATCAGCCTCCTGCCTGCCCACCACTGGCAAATCCCCAGAGCAACCTGCAGGCCACTGGATGTCCTCAGAATCCAGTACTCAGCCCCGGGTAGACCTTCTTCCTGCTGCCTCAAGAACCCAGCAGGAATGTCCTGAAAACTGATGGAAGCGAAGTGAACAGGGAAGAGTCATAGCCCAGACCCCACACCATAGCTGACCCCGGTGGAGGGTTAGCATTAGCCTGTCTCACCATGTTGGGATGGGGCAGGGGAGCAACTTCCACCATATTCTTTCTCCTCTCTGAGTGTGTCTGTGCCACTCCTGTCCTCTCACACATGGTCATTCCCTGCCCTGGGGACAGCCCTGGCTTTGGGTGTTTATACCTTCATCCTTCCAATATGCTTGAAATCTCGTAATTTCCATTTCCTTCTTTGTGCCCAGTGCAGGGATGCCTTCAGTCCTGAGAGATTCTCCCCCAGCCCGTGTCGGCTCGTATCCTGCTGGAACCCCAGCCCAGCAGCTTCCTGAGCTGAAGGCCGAGGAGCAGCAGCTCTGTCCCGTTGGTTCTCAGGACACTAGCTGTCCTGCACTTGGGATGTTCCCAGCTTCAAGTGGCATTGTTTCCACAACACAATTTTCAGTAGTGGAGGATATGTCTCCACCACTGGGCTTCTCACACTGCTGTTGGCTCATGGCTCCAGAACGGCCCAGCTTAGCCCCTGGCGGTTTTGCCAACTCCTGGCTCTGGTCTAATTCCTCTTCTTTACCACACAGAGGGCTAGTAGCCATTTTTGTTAGATCTCAGTGCCTTCCTCCTTTTACTGTCTCTTTGCTTTCTGGCCCAAACAATTACTTTTTCTGACACATTCCTCTAGATTTTGTCTCTTGGGATCTCCCATGGCAAGAGAAAGCAAAAGCAGTCAATTCTAGGTTCAACGCATGGACCCACTGATGAGGAAGAGTCCTGTGGCTCCACCCCAGAGATGGCCACTGTCCCTGCTGCCAGCTCCTCTCTCCCAACCAGTTCTGCTCTCCTCTAGGAGGGCTCAGCTGAGCCTTCCTTGAGATCTAATCCATACAACATATTCCCTTAGGGCCCAAGCAATCTCCAGAACCCCCACCCATAGTAACTGTGTTGTCCTCAAACGTACCCCAGAATCTTTTCAGTGTTTGGTGCCAATCTTCAGTCCTGGAATTTGCCCAGATTCCCTACAGCCTCTGACAGCTGCCTAGGCTCACGGGATGGCTTCTGGTTCTTACGGAGTCCCTGTCTGCAGCCTCAAATTGCCACCCTCAAGAGTGTTCTGGGTCACCTGGCTCCCTGAGGGTGGCCTTTCCTCTTTCCCAAAGTTCAGCCCTCCCCTCACATTGAGGAGCTCTCCTGTTACCTGAGTTGGTCTGTCCAACCTTGTGCATTCCAGGGTCCCGTTAACCTCTCATCTCTGCCCAGCCCACCCCCTGACACCTCACCTTTTCTTACGGACATTCCTCTTCCACAGTTGGTCTCTTTTTCTAATTCCCCACTGCTCCTGCTCTGGGAGTAAGACTGCAGTGTGTTTTTCAAACCATTCCAGTTCCTTCTGGATCTCCCTAGTAAACTCGACTCCCTAGGATGGACGGCTCCAACACAAGCCATTTATGTGGCCTTTGCTAGCTTTGGGGTGTGCGTTGGTTTCACTGAGTTCCCTATCTCAACTCAAGAAAATAGCATATTCTCTGAAGGGCCCTGAATCCTTTTAATGCTGTTGTCCATTAACAAACTGTGGGCAAAGCCACAGCTTTAGTCTCCCACCTGCAGGGTTAGGCCAAGCCTCACCACACACAGAGGAGTAACTCTGAGGGCCTGGGGATGTGCCTTGTGGGTTCAGGAGGGTCCCTCACAGCCCCTTTTCTGGCAGAAAGCTTTGGGAACAGCTCATCTGTCACCACTTCCCTATGGGTGGCATGAGATTCATACTCCAGTGTGCTCCAGCCCCTTCCAGCCTTTGCAGTTGAAACTGCCAGCATCGGACCTGGCTGAGAACACAGTAAAGGCAGTGAGCCTGGTCCTGCCCACCCCACCCATGCCTCAGAAGACACAAGTCTTTGGCAGCTTCCTCTGCACTGCCCGTTTGGGGTCAAAGCCTATGCAAGGCCCCCCCACGGCTCACCAAACCCAGCAGCTCAGGCTTGCTAAAGCCTCACCTATTAAAGAACATGGGTCTGAGCCTGTGACCACCCCCTGACCACTGCCCTGAGTTGCCGGGATCACACCTCACATGGACCCTGCTTACAACAGCAGGGTGGAGCCTCCTGCCAAGGCCACACTGTGATAAGCACCAGCTTGTGGCACCAAAGTACTGTGGGGAACCGCCAAGGCTGGAAGCCGGCGTGGTACCTGGGCAGCCCCTGTGCACACACTGGCCATCCCCAAAGCCTTGGACTTCACATAGGTTATTCGTGTGGACTCAAAGCTCAAAGCCAGTGCAAAATATGTTTGGTGTGAGGGTGCTTAAATAGAACATCCCACTCTTCCATTTCCAATCCTGGGGCCTCTACCACAGTTGTGGGGGTCTTAGTACATGCCAGAGGGCAGGCAGCACATGGCAAAGCAGGCCCAGAGGGCCAAGCCAAGCAGTTCAGGGGTGCAGAACTGGGGCTGGGGGCGGGAAGCACCTCATGGGGAAACACAAGAAGATAAGAGTTTATTCTCTAACCCCAGCAGGAACACTGTGGCAGGAAGTTCAGGGAGGCTGAAGTGTGGGTTGGGAAGAGGGCAGTAAAGTGGGGACATCCCTCTCATGGGCCAGGTTTTAGAGGGATGGGGAGCCAGGCAGCATCTCTGCATGGTATGGTACCCCACAGTCTGCCTGGTAGTGGTGCTCTTACCTTTGTTCTGCTTGTGCATGTTATCTTTTTTATCATGAAGTATAACATACACAGAGAAAAATGCATAAGTTTAACAAATATAAAACACACACTTGTAAGAACAATGAGAAAAAACAACACCGAACCCTATCACCTCCCATGTGCCCCAGCCCCATCACAGCCTTTCCTCCTTACCAGAGGGGCACCAGTGTCTTGACCAGGAGGGGAATCATTTCCTGACTTTCATCATCTACACATGAACCTCTGAACAATGCAGTTTCGGTTCCCTGTATTTTAACTTGAAATAAATAGAGTCATATTATCTGTATTTTGTGGCTTTTTGTCAATATTGTGCTTGTGAGATTCATCCATGGTCATATCTGTACCTGTAGCTTGTTCATTTCACTGCCACGTAGTACTCCACGAATGAGTGTGCCATGATTTATCCGTTCTATTCTTTTTTTTTTTTTTTTTTTTTTGTCGTTTTTTCGTGACCGGCACTCAGCCAGTGAGTGCACTGGTCAGTCCTATATAGGATCCGAACCCGCGGCGGGAGCGTTGCCGCGCTCCCAGCGCAGCACTCTACCAAGTGCGCCACGGGCTCGGCCCTATCCGTTCTATTCTTGATGGACATTTGAGTTGTTTCCATATACAAGTTTCTTCAGGATAAATATACCTAAGAATGGGATTGTGGGCATGTTAATTACAGCCAGTATAATGGGTGGTAGTGGTTTTTCTGTATTTTCCTGATTTCTACTGAGTGTGAACACTTTTGTTATTTGGACAAAGTATTGTTTTGTAAAGTGGCTACTAAAGTACTTTGCTCATTTTTTATGGGGTCATCTATTACTAATTTGTTGAATTTTTTTAACATATATTCTGTATATGAGCCTTTGTCAATAATCTTTTATACCACTGTCCCTTAAAAAACCGGTTGATAACATTCTGGTAATGCATACATGTAAGGATCACTTGACGTGGTAAGATTCTTCTGTGTACTTAAAAAAAAATAAAACTAAAATGCTTCTGTCCTTGTGGGTGCACCTGTGAAACACATCTCTGGTAAACTTAACTTGAAATATTCTCATCTTTAAACTATATATAAACTTCAGATAATGTACTTTTTAATAAACCAAGGCCCTAACCATTTGAGACAAATTCTTGTTTTTTAATCCTTACTTCTCAGTGGAATAAAATTATACCTTTTAAACTAGGATTTTAAAAAAATGAGTTGCAAAAACTGCAGCATCTTTTCATTCTCATGGTGTCTTACTAGCATAAGGTCAAATGGGATTTGACCCATGAGAAAGATTGCTTTCCCTAGCAGTATGTGCTTATTGTATCTTATCTAAGAAATCATAAAGATGATATTCTACTGTATGATCTCTGATGATGTTTTCTTGATGGCTTTAATCCACATAAACTAGTCTTGGGTGGGTGTGAAACAGGAGTCCAGTTTGATCTTTCTCCCCAGGTGGTAGCCAGCACCCTTTCTTTCATATGGAGTTCAATGCTGCCCTGATCATATATTATGTCCATATGTGTATGAAGAGGTCTGTTTCTGGGATTTCTTTTCTTTCCATTGGTCTGTTGTCTGCCCAGGAAGACTTGTATGTTTTCCACTCTGCTGTGCTCATCAGCTCTTGGGTTTTTCCGGAAAAGACTCATTTCTTTAACATGCCTTCGAATACACACACATGCTCACGTGTGAGAAGGAGGAGGAGAACGCTGGGAAAGATGCTTTAGGAAGATATTACCGCAGGGCACTTTCTTCAGCCACGATGGCTTCGTCCAGCTCTTGGGACAGCTTTTGGAGATGCTGGATTCCTGCCCCTACACGGTCTAGGTCATTGTCAGACTCGCTGGGAGAGCAGTGGGGCTCTGTGGAGGAATAGGGGCTCCAGAAGGCAGCCTTGCTCCCTGACCATCAGAGTGGGTGGGCATGTGGGCCAATCTGGGCAGAGAGGTGGTATGGGGGTGAGTGGGCAGGGACAGACAGCCGAGTGCTCTTCTGGCTCCGGCTGTGAGTAGGAGGGCTACTGCCCTTTTGCGCCCCTCTTCCTCCTCCTGGCTTTCACCTGGGTTTCCACTAGCCACTTGGTGCCACTTTGGCAGGACTCCTGGATTCTCTGGGACAAGACACCCAAGGCATTCTTAGCTGAGCGAACTGCAGCCTGGAGGCCCTGCTGCCCCGGCCCTGGGGTTTCCGGGAGGGGCCTGCCCAGAGGTTGAGGCTGACTGCTCTCAGGGGCAGCCTCCTTTGGAACTGTCTGCACAGGGAGCCCAGGGCCCCAGTGGCGGTCTCCCGATGGCCAGCTGTGGGCCGCAGCATCTCAGTGTGCTCAGGCTGCTCCTGGTCCTAGAGAGATATGAGGCGCATGGAGGCACCTGTGCCCTGCCACTGAGAGGCCATCTGCCTGGCCGAGTGTGTTCTCTACCCACCAGCACCCCACAACCCCCCACAGCCCCCCATGCCAAGCAGATGCTGAGCACGGATGAAACTGGGAAAAATATTTGCAACTCATGGCAAAAGGTTAATTTCTTTGAAACGTAAAAAACTCTTAAAACAAAAAAAAATCCAATGCAAAAATGGGCTTGAGGATTTTTTGATACAAAAATATTTTCCTTTATTAAAGATTTTCATGTCACATATTTAATAGGAAACAATTATATATTGTTATGTAAATAATCCAGTAAATACAATTTTACCTTTTAGATCATACATTTTTTTCTTTAAAATCTGTACATAATTCTCGTGATGCTTGCAAAACTAGATCTTGATTTTTTTTTTTTTTTTAAGGTAGAACCTAATAGAGATGTATTTGAAATCTGGAATCAGTATTTACAGGCTGTGGAGGTGACCAGTTAGCTCAGCTTGTTAGGCCACAGCTTTGTAACACCAAGGTGTCAAGGGTTCGGATTCCCCATACCGGCCAGCTGCAAAAAAAAAAATTCATGTTCCAGGTTCATGCGTGACAGTCAATGAGCAATTCATAGCACCTGGTAGATGTTACTGAATTCAGATATTTAGACCTTCAAAACAGTTTCAGAGGCTGGGAAGACCAAAGCCCAGGGAAAATATCTGGTGAGGGTCTTCTTTGGTGATGGCTTTACAGCCACACAGGGATCTCACATGGCAGAAAACGGCAGAGCAGAGAGAGAACTAAATCTTGATTTAGATTTGACTCATTAATAAATCCTAGAGAAGAAGCTCTCCATAGGATCCAGATTCAAGTTCATCATCGGCTTCTTCTAGTTCTCTGGCTATATTGTTATCCAACTCCTCCTGCATCTTGGCCAGGTAATTCTTCATGCTGTTACTTGAAAGCTGTAGAGTTGAGGTGGGAGTCACTGTTTTCTTTTGGAAAATTATTTATGTGTAGCACTAACTATTAAGAATTCCAACACTAGGTGCACCACTCCAGGACTAGTCTCGTAAGAGTAGGAAAGCTGAGCAAAGACCTGTCTGCTGTTTCTCCATGAGAAGTTTGGCACTGACCTCTGTTAGCCTCTCATCGGTCAGTTTTGGAGGCTGTAAAATCCAAAATCCACAGAAAACATGTTGAGGGCCTTCTTTGGTGATGACTTTGGCAATGAAGGGTCTCACATGGTGAGAATGGCAGAGCAGAGGGCAGCTTGAGGATTTGACTTAGACAGTTCACGGAAAAGGAAAAGGGAATGACTGTTCACCATATGAGAAGATGCTCAACCTCACAATTAAGAGAAATGCAAATTAAAATCTTTTGGCTTGAGAGAAAAGCATTTCCCCGTCAAACAGCCAAAAGGCAAAACTTGGACTGGGAGGCTTCCCGTGCCCAGGTAGACGGCATAGACCCCACCTCTAAGAGGAATGTCTGGCCATAGGAAAATACTGTCACCTTTGACCAAGTAGTTCTACCTCTAGGAACTAACCCTGCAAATATATTTACACACATGTGGGACTCAACAGCAGAGGGGAGGCTAGAGACAGCCTAAACGTCCACTGACAGGCTGGTTCGATGGAATCATTGCCTGTTCTAAGCAAGAGAATATTCTAGAGTCTTCAGGTATCAAGGTGGACTTGTAAGTAAAAAAAAGCAGCAGGACGTGTGTAGAATATGCTACCATCTGCTACCTACCATCTGTGGAAGAAACCTGGGGCTGGGGCTAGTATTATACATGTTTGCTTATATATGCATAAAATATCTCTGAAGGGATTTGAGGGAGTTATCCTGTGGAGGGAGGCGGCAGAGGAAGCCTTCTCTCTGGAGCCCCTCGACATGCTTTGAATTTGACCCACGTAAATATATTACTTATTAAAATGAGAAGAGAGTAGTTAGAACGCAAGAAACCAGGTCACTGGGGACATGGGGAATGAGAATTCTCATTTGTAGCTTTTCAATGTGGAGCTCTGCCTGGCTACTTTAGGGACCAGACCATGAATCCAGATACCACTGTCACTAAATGCGGGCTGAGGCTCCACAACTGAAGGGACATAGCCAGTTTCCGAAAACTGGCAATCTTTGTCTCTTGTACACAGGCCTCACTCACCAGGAGGGGAGATGTGGGCGAGTGGCTGGTGAGTTGGCAT
This sequence comes from Cynocephalus volans, assembly GCF_027409185.1. NCBI lineage: Eukaryota > Metazoa > Chordata > Mammalia > Dermoptera > Cynocephalidae > Cynocephalus > Cynocephalus volans. Next base: position 208,120,862 of record NC_084461.1, read on the forward strand.
TGTGACCCCGGTCCCAGAATTCATGCAGGGTGGCCTCGAGGGCTGAGACCTGGCTTTGTCTCACTCAGCTGGGAAGGGCACTGAGATGGCAGGAGAGGACTTTGTAAAGACACAGTGTTGTGGGGCCAACACTTAGCTCCCCAGTGCGGTGAGGAGTTAAGGAAGACATCAGTGACCCAGGAACACTGGAAACTTCCTAAGCTCCAGGGATCAGCTGACTGACCTCTCCCAGAAAACTGAAAAACTGCTTTGATTGGCCCCGCACTATTTTTATATACTGCTTTAGAGGCAGAAGGGCAGCTCTATTGTTTGACCCACCAGTTCCTGTGCATGGTCGACCCCTGCAGTGCGAGGCCAGTGAGGGGGAGGCGTCCACAGTGAGAACATGCAGCTGCATCCCCACGGGGCATGTGTCCTCCAGGGTCTCCTCCGGAGCGTCGCCCCGCCTCCTACCACCTCTCTGCTTCATCTGGAGCCAGCTATGAAAATCTTTACCCACATCCCTCATTGTCTCTGTCCCCACTGCCTGCTGCCTGCTGTCCAGGCTGGCACATCAGAAACAATAGCCCCTCCAGGGAAGGAGTGAATGAAAGATTTCACAATTTATCAAGACCTGAATACAGTACAGTCCACCTGCTCTCTCCTCCGTTTCCACGGCATTCCCCCGTGCCTCTGAGAATGTGAGATGTCCCTGTCACGCCTCCACGGTTGAGTGAATATGTAGGAAGGATATCTGGTGAATCCCTTCATTTCATAGATGGGGGAAACTGAGACCTGGAGAGGAAGCAGAGCAGGGACTTGACCCCAATCTTGCTGGGATCAGCCTCCCAGAGGGAGTGGGGTGGGGAGTGAAGGGATCTGGGGTGGAGGCAGGCCCTGAGGCAGGGGTCTGAGTGAAGACTGTGAGGTGGCAGTGGGGTCTCTGCAATGAAGACGTGCCTGTGGGGAGGGACAAGATGGGAGGTGTGTAGCATGGGGACCTAGGGCAGCGCCTACACTGCTGGGCTCTCCAGAATGGACAAGCCCTGAGAGGCTGTGGGAGACATGGGAAGAGGAACTGCAGCTAACAGGGCCTGGGCCAAAGCACAAGGACTTGTGGGTGTTGTCCAGCACCAGGCGGCCCCAGAGAAGTCTTCCCAGAGGGGCTAGGCCTGGACAGTTGTGTGGGTCACAGCAGGGAAATGGGGAACATGCATTCTATGCAGAAGGAACAGCACCCGCAAAGCGAGGCATGAGGACAGTGGAGGTCATGCTGTAGGCCAGGGGTCTTCATCAGCACATGTACCACCAAAGCAATGATGGGAGAGCAGGTGGCATTCCGGGCCCCACCCCCACTAGTTCTTTTTTTTTTTTTTTTTAATTTTATTATGTCAATATACATTGTAGCTGATTATTATTGCCCATCACCAAAACCTCCCTCCCTCCTCCCCCCCAACAATGTCCTTTCTGTTTCCACCCCCACTAGTTCTAAACCTCTAGGGTTGTGGTGTTATTTGGGAATGAGTTTCTGCTACCACTTCAAAGGCTGACCCTGCAGGTCCTGGGGCAGTTACTGGGGTTTGAGGAACGGATTGCGACCCCATGCTTTGGAAGAAGTGGGGCTGGCCATGGGGTGACAGGGATGGGGGGCAGGGTGTGGCTTGAAGGTGGGATGTAGCAGCTGCCCTCCCCGGCTTATAAGCAGGTTATTAGCTCCAGGGGACTTGGGAAATGGTGAGCAGGACCAAGAATATAGGCTTGGACCCACAAATGCCTCCTTTTCCCTTGGATTGCAAGGAACCACTCACTACCTTCTGGGATGACCCAGCCAGTCCCAGAGCCTCAGACACTTGCCTGTTTGTGGAAGCAGCTCACCTGGCTCCTGTGAGCACCTCCAGCCCTCTCACCCCCACACAGCAGGTGCCCTGCCTGCCTCCTCAGAGACTCCAACTTTAACTGGGGAGACCCCTCCACTTTACTCATGTGAGGCCACGAGGCAAGAGCCCGAGCTGGGGCAAGCGGGCCAAGTGTGTGGCCATGCTCCAGAGGCAGCAGCCTGGCAGGGCACACCCAGAGGACCTGGAGTCAGTGTCCTCATCTGTGAAATGAGGGAGTTGGACTAGAAGCTCGCAGAACCGGGTGCCCCTGCTCTCCCTGACTGTATAGTGCGAGCTCTGAGAGCAAGTGCCAGGAACCAGCACGGGGCTGAGTAGAGCTGAAGCAGAGAAACAAGGCTCTGTGGTGGGGACTGGGGGGCTTGGGCAAAGCTGTCTCAAGCCTTGAGAGACTGGGGCTGGGGGCTCATGGGAACTAAGGGGATGTGACAAAGGCCAAGGCCAAGGAGGGAGGGAGCCTGTTAAAACAGCAGGCGCTCAGTTCCAAGGGGCTCAGTTCCAAAAGGCCCCAGCCCGAAAGCAGGCTGAGATGAGTGGGACATTTGGCGGCAGCAGGGGCCATGCCACACACACCTCCCCAGCACAGAGGCAAACATGGGTCCCACGGCCTTTTTGCTGAGGACAGAATGAACCTGAGGTGAGCTGAGGCGTGGCCAGCTGTCCTCTTGGGTCTTCCTTTAGAAACCTTTACGGAAAAGGAGCTTCTCCCCTAAAGCAGCATGGGTCACACCCTTCCAGACTCTCTTGAGCTTTGATTTTCCTTCCTCTTTCTAAATTCTGCCCATCTACACTGCTCTTCTGGAAGGAAATCCTTGCTGGCCAGACCAGGCAGGGGCAGGTGAACTGACTGAGGGCTGAGGGGGATACACCCCGTCCCCAGGCCCTGGACCCCTGAGATGAAGAGCAGAGCAGTCTTCTGTATCTCGACTAGCAAGCTGGCAAGGTGGGCGGCCCAGAGATAAGACTCTGCCAAGAGAGCTTTGACGGAAGAGGAGAGGAGAGGGAGGAATGGTGTGGGTCCATGTAGAAACGGTTCAGTGGCCCTGGGGCCTAATTTGCTCTGAAGCTGCCCACGACAACTGTTCTCTACTTCAGGTCTGAGCTGGGCACCTAAAGCTTCCTGTCCTGCCTGGGGGTGTTCACGCTGATGTCACATTGAAGCCCCACAAGTGACCTGCAAGGATAACGGACACAACATGGGCTGGGCCACTGGCAGTTGCCCAGGCCCCAGGTGGCTCACACAGGTTCTCAGCACATACACTGCCCATCACTGCCTTGTGCCTCAAAGGCACACCTGCTCCACACTCCCAATGTCAAAACAGAAGTAACGGGCTCCAAAGGCTCTGCCCAGACAGCACCCGCTTTTGCTAGAGTCCCAAATTCACTTAAATCTGCAGAATTTTAAAAATCACATTCCATCTAGGATGTTCCTGCCTAGATAGAGACTGTGGAAGAACAAGGGTCTAAACTGACCCAGGGCCAGCAGGAGTCCTCTAAGGTCGATGCCTCCTTCCCTGAGCCACTAGGAATGGCGTGCATGTGGTCATAGGATCCTCCTCTCTGTGCGAGCTGCCATAATAGACTTGACTTCTCCCAAAGGGAAATGGTGCAGGAAGGGTAGAGCCAGCCCTTCACCCTGGCCAAGACCCAAGTGTTGGCCCAGGTGACTAACACCAGCTCCAGGCACATGATGAATTCCCAGTGCTATTGGCTGGGCCTCGCTGGCGTGGAGGCTCACACACTGTGGGGTGGTGAGGAATTCAGCCCAAAGGTGGCCCCAAAGCAACTGGCCTGGGCAAGCAACACTTCCTGGCCTGAGGAGCAGCAGCAAGACAGCCAAGGCCAGCCACTGTGGTTCAGGTGCAGGCCTGAACTTGCCCACTGTCCTACTACCACCCCACCGCCAAGGGAGCCCCTGAACTTGGTGGGAAGGATGCAGGGCCAGGAGTCCCCAGTCCCACTGGACCTTGATCCTGATTTTGCTCTTTATATTGTGCCCTCAGGGCCAGGACCTTCGCTGTCCTAGCAGGGTAAACTGGCCACTTGAAGGCCTTTTAGAGCTAATGTACCGCAAAACATGATTGGTAGCAATGGAAACCCCAGGCCTGGTGTTTTCTCAGGGAACTGTTGTGGTGGGCCTTGGGTACCTCAAGCACAGAGTTGGGGCATGGGCAAGGTAGAATAACCAAGAACTCTGCACTGTGCATCTCCCCACCAACACACCAGCAAATTGTCCCAAATTTCTGGAACAAAGCAATTTTCCAGGTCAAGAAACTGAGGCACCGGCTTAGCAGCGACTCCAGGTGGACCTTTCTCTCCTCAGGCTACCCTTATCCATCTGGAAGGTGGAGGAAGGTGGAGAGGAGAGAAAGGTCCATGTCCAGCTGACTTCCAATCCCCAACCAACATATCAGATTTTGATCCCAAGTCCCCCTCCCCCTCTTCCATGCCAGCGCCATCACATGGCACCCTCCGTGGTGGCCCTTCGGGTGGGGACAGATTCAACTCTGGGTCCCTGTCCAGAGTTGTGAACATGCCCAGGGAGGGCCAGGTCACGAACTTCAACTGGGAGGCTCAAATTCAAATTCGAGTTTGACCCTTGGGTCTATGGCCCCAGGCAGGATGCCAACCTCTCCCCACCCCAACACACCTCCGAGAAATGAAAAGGGCTAGGGCTTCTGCCGGGGGTGCTGGAGGGAAAGGCTGGACAAAACGGTTCCCGAATAGCAGGTTCCGAGGGGGGCCAACCTGGCCCTGGGCTCGCTACCACCACCCTCCCGGCCTCGGCTCCAAGTCAACAATCTCCGGGCCCTGTACCGATTCCTTTGTAAGCCAAAGAAGCCCAAGGCAGGCGTAGTCTCTAACCATTTATTTTTCCCTCCCTCCGGGGGTCGCTAGGGGTGAGGCGGACAGCGGGGCCCAGGGCTGGACCCAGGTAGGCGGTACCCAAGTAGGCGGATCCGGGCCGGCGCAGCCCTTAGGCGAAAGTGGAGCCGTTCCAGCCCACGTTGGCCGCGTTCATGTCGTAGTAGTTGATGTAGATCCTGCGAAGGGGGGGTGGAAGGCGGGCTCAGCCGTCGCCGGGCCGGCCATGGGCTGCGCATCCCTCCGCCCTCCCGCCCTCCGGCGCCCCCGAGCCCTCCGGCGCCCTGACGCACCTGTCCGGGCTAACGCGCAGACGCTCGGCCAGCAGGCCGCACAGCAGCTTGCTGTAGGAGCGGTTCTGCGTGCCACCGATCTTGCCGATACTGTGCAGGCTGCAGAGCGCGCACGGTTCGGTCGACCCGCCGAAGGCCACGAGCTGGTCCGGGACCACGTGCACCGCGATGTACTGCAGGGGGAGGGGCGCGGTCAGTCTCCCCGAGCGACCTCACCCGACCCCGAGCGTCCACTTCGGGACGGAGCCTCAGTCCCCCGGTCCCCTCACCGCCCCCCAGTCCGGGACCACCTCGTCCGGCGGCCACCCCGTCTTCCTATCCCCTTCCCGCAAACCTGAGCCGGCTTGCCCGTGGCCTGCGCCAGCTGCTGGGTGAGCTCGGAGAGGAGCCCGTCCGGCACGGAGGCGCGGGGAACGTTGGTGTTCACGACGAACATCGGCATGATGGCGGAGGGATAGCTGGCCGAGTTCAGGAAGACACACCGACACGCGCCACTGCTGCAGCGGGAAACCTGAGCTACGTGACCACCGCCCCGTCCCGCCCCCTGCGCGGCCGCGGCTGCGGCTGCGGCTGCGACTCCGCCTCCTGTGATGTCACGGCCGGCGGCAGCCCCGGCCCCCAGGAGGTGGTGACGTCACCGCAGGCCGAGGCTCCGCCCCAGAGGGCGGGACCCGGGTCGAGTCAGCAGGCTGCCCTGGCGGCGACCAGCACCCCTCAAAACAGTTCTCCACGTGGCGGCCAGAAATCTTTTCTCTCTCGTTTCTTTGTTAGTTCTTTCGCTTAGTCACTGACGTTTACTCGAAGGAGCTGTGCTAAGTGGGGGGATGCGGAGGTTAACCGGGCAGATGGCCCTTTGCTTGTACGGAGGCGGTGAGGTGAAGCCCCAGCTCATTCCATCACATGCACTGATCCTGTTTGTGTCCTGAGTCTCCGGGCCTCATGTCTCCAAGGGCTTCAGTCCTGCGCACGTGGGCTTGTGTGTGTGTGAGATGGGGAGGGGTGGTTATGGCTGCTGGTGCGAGTGGAGCTGCCATAGCCGAGTCACCATCCAAGGACCTTCCCTGCATCCCTGGACTTCAGGGTGGCTGAGGATGCTGGGAGGCCCCGAGCGGAGGGGCAGTAAGCAGGAGGTGAGGCCCAGACAGAGCTCCCTGAGCCAAAGGCGCTCAGCTCCGCTCCTCCAGGCCACAGAAAGCAACCCCACACCCCCGGCCCCTGAGCAACTTGAGCTCCTTAGGAAAGTCCCACCCTAGTCAGGTACCAAGGTTGCCCTCTCCTAGAGACCTTGGTGACGTGTCTCTTCCACTAATGGTAAGCTCAGGGAGCATCTAGCAGGGGGCCAAACGTACAGAGGACGTTGACTAAATACCGGCTGAATGAAGACAACCATGACACAGCAAGAAGAGGGAAGGATGGCGACTGGATTTAGGGCCCTGGCCAGGCCAGGGATGTGGGGGAGTGGCCGGGGATGAACTTGCAGCCCTGCCATCATTGGTCAGAGCAGCCTGTGGCTGAGTGGCCTCCCCCACTCCCACTCTAAGGAGGCCTCCTGGTCAGGGTGCTGTGCTGGATAGCTGATCTTTCCCAGGCCCTGTTGAGTTTGGCCAGGTCCTCAAGATCTCCAGAAAGGCCTTGATCTTGGTCTCTAGCAGGTGCAATTCACACATCAACCTTGGCAATGACTGTGTGACACAACAATCACACCTGTGTCTGTGGGATCCACGTGGCACCAACCAGCTTCCAGTCAGGAGGTCCCATGGCCCATTTATGCAAATAAGTGTTGGTTCCTCCAGGTGGTCCTCAGGCCGCTTCTCTCTCACACCTCCAGTCTTACCTGTGCCGAGTGCTCCCTTACTACTATGCACTAATGGCGCTCTAGCCATGTATCCAGCTGGGGGTTCTCCTCTAAGCCCCAAAGCCTGACTCAGCATCTCCTGCTCTCTATGTCCAACCCAAGTGCTTGACTTTGCCTCCCACACCTGATCGCCTGCTAGTGAAATGTGCCTCCTTCCACTGTCCCCTTATCCTCACTTCTCTCTACCCCGCTGCCCCATCACCTAGTCTACACTAAGTGACATCACCTTTTGCCTGGATCACTCTGATACCCCTGTGGTGAACCGTTCCTCCTGGACAGAGGAGTCAACTTCTGTCTCAGGGCAGCAGATTTGGCCATTGACTTGCTTTGCAGTGAAATAAGTGACATGAGTGACTCCAGGTAGAAGACTGAAGAGCCAGTGCCTGGTTGGCTAATTCTCTAATAGTGGATCCCACAGGCAACGGGTGGTGGGTGGCAAGGTGGAGCCTCACCAGCAAGCACCAGAGCTGCCCCTGCAGGTGAGCAACTGTGACTTTCAGGTTATTACTGTAGCAAAGGGGCTCCTTCCCTGACCAGGACAGCCTCTGAGCTATTTGTCATCTACTCTTACCCTCCCCAGCTGTTTCCAGTAGCAGTCAGCCCCACCCTTCTGGAAGGCATGTGAGGAGGTGATATGATTCCCCGTCCCATCTCTTACTAGCTTGGACACTTGACTAAACTCTCTGAGCTTCAGTTTCCCCATCTGTAATTTGGAGGTGACAATAGTGTCCATCTTACATAGAGGTATTATAAGGACCAAGTGGCCTAAATGCTGGTCATAGTCCTCTCTGATACTAGAGGTAGTACTGTCTCAATGCCCCGGGTGACCCGGGTCTGCCAGCCTCCCCCACCCTCCCTTGTTCTCTGAGTTGTGGTGAAACTGTCCTTTCAGTGCCATGCTTCTGGCTCCCGGCTTGGGCATTGGTCCTTAAATGCGATATGCCCACACTTTCCCTCATCTGACTCTGGCTATCCCCCAGACCTCAACCCAGCCTCAGTTCCTTGGGAGAATCCCAGGAGCACCTGGCTCAGTCAGGTCCCACATGTGCCCAGCACCTGTCCTAGCCTTCAAGGCTGTCTCCATATTTCTATTTGTGTTAACACTTCGTGTCTAGGCAGTAAACTCCATGGTGGTGGGGATGGTCTTTTTTTGACTGTTGTTTGTCTTTTTATGCCTACTTCCTGACCCATTACCTCAATGGTAGACAGATGACCCCCAAAGACATCCAGGCCCTAATCCCTGCAACCTGTGAATATGTTATGTTACATGGCAAAAGGCACTTCGCAGATGTAGGCAGGGTTACAGACCTTAAAATAGGAAGATTATCATGGATTATCTGGGTGGGCCCAATCTAATTACATGAGTCCTTAAAAGCAAAGGAATTTTCTCCACCTAGAGTCAGAGAAGTGCAGCAGGAGAAGTCAGATTGGAAGCAGGAGAAGGACTCAGTGTCCATCACTGGCTTTTGAAGATGAAGGGGGCCAGAGGCCACAATGAACTGAATTCCACCCACAACCTGAATGAACTTGGAAGTGGCTTCTTCCCTAGTTGAACTTTGGACACCTTGACTTTGGCCATGCAAGGTGTTAGCAGAAAACCCAGCCATGTCATGCCAGACTCCTGACCCACAGAAATTGTGAGATAATAAAAGTGTGCTGTTTTAAGCTGCCAAATTTTTTATAGGAGCAATAGAAAAGTAGTACACCTGGAATCTATAGGGGCTCAGTAATTATCTGCCAAATGCATCAGGAGCTGTTGGCAGCTGTGACTGCCGACCTCCTTCCTCCTCACTGATAGCAGCAGCCCAGTGCTGTTCCGTTAGAATGTTCACTGCCCCAGAACTTCTGGCAGGCAGGCGTGGCCACGTCGCATGGCTGTGGCCTGTGCAATATATAGGGTTTATGGGCAAGCCTCTGCTTTGCTGATGGAGGCACCATCCAGCCCCCTTCCTCCTGACCCTGCCTGGAACTTGGACATGATCCCTGGATATGCAGCAGGTGTCCAGCAGCCATGAGCTGGAAAAACACAGGCTCCACCCAGCCCTTTTAGCTGCCTTTGGTTACATGAGAAAAAGAAGCCTCTCTATGCTGAAGCCACTGTTTCTCAGGGTTTCTGTTATGTGTAGCCACACTGCAACTCTTGGCTGGTGCAGAGGACATCTTGAGTGTCATGTGCCATGGTGAAGGGCTACCAGGCAGAGAAGAGGGAGGGAAGAAAGATCAGTTGAAGGAGGAGGAAGACAGCATACATGAGTAGCCAGCAGACCCAATGGTGGGCAGCCTGGTTGGCTGTCCCTGTGGGCAGGATCTGAGTCACCCACACTAGAGGGAGAGCATGGGGATAGTGAGGGTCAGGGCCTGCCAGCCCCCCACCCAAAGGGGCACCTTCCCTTCCTCTCCCTGCTTTCTCCCAGCTGTGGTCTGCGGTGGGCCCACCCTCCCACCGGCATACACACACACCCTTCCCCAGCCACCTTTCCCTCAGCGGCCTTCCACCAGGTCCTCCCACGGTGAGAACCAGCAGCCCTGGGCCCCAACCATCCCCGACTCACCAGTGTCTGTGCCCACGTACAGGGCATCAAATGTGGAAACAGTCATGGCAAAGACAACCCCATTCCCTTCCAGTCATAGTGGAAGAAGACCTGGGGGGCCCATCACCCCGTTGGTGACCCCCAACACAGCCCTACCCGAAGGTATATTACTAAGCCGTGAAGAAAAATCTTTCACGGGACCAACGAAAGGAAGTGAAAAAGCCAGACGGACAGAACGTAAAGGGGCTTTGTAACAAAGCCAAAGTATGGCGCTAGCGTGCGCGGCCAACCCCCACTAGTGAGGGGCGCCCCCAGATTCCTCAGGGGAGAGTTTATATGTTGTTCTGGGACGGTGTGTTTCTCTGTCCTAATTGAGGGGAGGAATATTCGACCATAGGGGAGGATCTAGGGTAATTAAGGCCTAATAGGCCAATGCGAGGCTGCATCATGCATCCCTGAGTGTCTGAAGTTTCTGGTCATGCGCAGTGAAGTCACTTTCCAGTCTAACATCACAGGTGGGAGGTCGTCTGCACTTTTGTTCCTCCTAGTGCGCAGGTGCGGTGGTTTTTGTACTCTGCAAAGTTCCGGGTGCAGCACGCTGATTGGTTGGATGGTTAAGTTGTCGTCAGCGTATTATGGGCTCATTAACTGCTAGTGCCATCCAGTCGGAATATTTCTGAGCAGCTTCCCTGGGGCGTGTCTCTATTCCGTCCTGCCTCAGATACAGGACTACCAAAAGGGGTGTCTGCCAGGAGACCACCACAGAATATCCCCCCAGCCATCTGTAAGCATATATTGCAAAGGGCGGGCCACGGCTTGGTGGGGACCCCGTGGTCACGGCCAGCTCTCCCCCATAGGACACGGGAACCTAATATGTAAGAGCAGGGTGATCTGGGCTGAATCGCTTAACCTCCCAGAGCCTTGGTTTCTTCATCTCAAAGGAGGGAGGGGGGTGATTCCTTTCCCATAGATGACAACTGCAAACTTCCTGGCATATAGTAGGTGCTCAGTAAACGCTACCTAATCCTATTGCATGGTAACCAAATGTCCTGGAGTGGGAAATGGACTAACAGGAGGGAGACCTTAATAGTGGGCATCAGGGCAGAGCAAGAGACTGCTTTCTTTCCCTGTCCCACCCATGCCTTGCTGGATCACAGCCAAGCTGAGGCCAGGCTGCTCGGGGACCCCAAGGCATGGGCCTGCTCCAGCTGCTGTACAGGAGGTGTCACACGCCCCTGACAATTAACTGTTACGTGGAGGTGGCAGGGGCAGTAGGTGCTCTGGAAGTAGTGACATCTCTGATTCGGGGAGTCAGGAGAGGTCCCAGGGAGAAAGTGACCCTGAGCTGACCTCCCAAGAACAGGCTCAATAGGGGGTGTTTCAAATCTAAAGCCATTCAGAGGCAGCAGCATTGAAGGAAGGGGCTCACAGCGACGTGTCCTAACAGCAGTGTCCTGGGCTTCTCCTTGGAAATCTTCAGCTGCTGGGATACAGAGGAGGCATCAGTGTCCACCTTGGAGTGGGTGGCTCCCCATCCTTACAGAATAAACTCCTCAGCCTGGCCTCCAGGCCCTCTCAGCTCATCTCCCACCCTGGAAACCCCCTCCTTGGAGGCCAGGTGGGCTGTGGTCTACCTTCCAGCATCTTCCCTTTGTCCACAGGCCTTTCCCATCTCTACTCTGCAGCACTGTAGCCTCCATGAGGCCTCCCCAGCACCTCCAGCTGGAGATGACTGTCTCTCAGCTTCCTCACCCTGGGCCTTAGAGGAAGCATTTGCATGGTCTGCCTCCAAAGACACCATGCACATATGCATGTGTGTGTGCGCGTGCACGTGTGAGCCTGTGGGGCTGAGTAGGTGAGAAGTTGGCATCTGCTCCTGGAATATGGCCCCAGGGCTGGGGCCACCAGGACAAGAGATTGGGCTCCCCTTCAGTGTCCTTGTCTCTCTCTGGGTATCTGGTTCTCTCTAACCTTCAATGATTCCCTACTGCCTGCAGAATGAAGCCAGAGAGCCAGCAGAGCATGACTCCCAGGGGTTCAACCTACCTCCAAAAAGCCGGCACTAGGCCTCCATGTCCTCCAGCTCACTTCCAGCCCTGCTGCCCCCAGCCCTTCCTAGACAAGCCCCTTCTCCATCACTAATCCCCAGTGTCTCCTTGTACCCCTTGGATGGTCTCTGGGCCTCCCCAATAAAATGGAAATCAGGAAGCACAATAGACTACAGACTACAAAGGCCATCAGCACTGAATTATTAGCACCCTGTGCCATTGACCTCAGGCATCCACAAGTCCCTGGAGGCAGGGTGCATGGTGATCAAGGTTCAAGTCCCAAGGGCAAGCTTGTCCACCAGCACCCAGGTCTAATCCTGGCCCTTCCACTTAGCTGTGTGACCTTGGACAAGCCACTGGCCTTTATGTTCCTCAGTCTCTCACATGTACAACAGGATGATAGAAGTACTAATTTTAAGGGTTCTTTGCTAGGATTAAAGGAGCTAACTCTTGTAAAGCCCTCAGAGCAGTCCTGATTACATAGAAACCCTCCTTAGATGTTGTCTCTGAACATTTTGTTGTGAGACTTTCACTTTTTGCAAAGTGAGGGTCCCCACCATCCTTGCAACCCTGGGTGCAGCCAGAGGACAGAAAATGGGGTGAAACCCTCAGGATGTCATGGGCCCTAAGTAGATATGTGTAAACTGAAGGGATAAATGGAACAATTCAGCTGAGGCTCAGAGACAGTGAACTGTGTCCTAACAAAAGGGAACCAGCAACCCAGAGGTTCTGAAGGAGGAGAAAATGAGGGCTAATACGAGAGAAGGGACAGGGACAACAGCCCTTTGGAAGCTGTGCCTCTCCAGACCCTGCTGAACACCACCTGGAGACTGGCAGAAGCAGCCACTTGACCCTGCCACTGTGCAGGGAGAGAGAAGCAGAGACACACAGACACAGGCAGCTAGCAAGCAAGGTAGGGGGGTGATTCATGCCATGGGACGGGCTGATCGAATGCTCTGGGAGGTGTGAGAGGCCACATTGGGTCTGGGGTCTGAGCAGGTGGGCTAGAGCTGGGGAGCATGGCCCAGTCTATATGGGGGTCCCTTTGTTCTCTGTTTTTTTACATTAAAACATTTTATTGTATTGGAAGGAAATTCTAGAAGATAAATTTTGGTAAATTTTCATGAGCCGTAGAAGAAAAACAAAAATGGAGACAAGTGCAATGGCAGGGGAGGGGAAAGACAGCTGTGAAGCAGGAGGCAGCAGGGCAGGAGTTTAGGAGCTGGTGCCCGCTGTGGGGCCGCTAGCAGCTCAGACTCTGCAGCTGCTACAGAAGGAGTACCTGGCACTGGACTTGCTATGACAACAGATTCTGTCATTGCCTGTCCATCGAGAGTGGATGCTGGCTCTCTCTCATGAACTGAAGCAGGTGGCAGAGCTTGAGGTGACTCCAGCAATGGTTCAAGTGCTCTTGCCAGGGTTGCCTCCAGCTCTGGAGCCAACAATGCTCTGGAGCCAGCAATGCCTTGGATGCTGGGCCTGGTTCCCACTTTGGTGATGTTTCTAGAGCTGTTAGGTAGGCTTCCTTTGGCTCTGGGGCTGCAGCTGGTGATGGAGCCTTTGACTCTGCCTCAATGGGCCTTGAGTGCTCCTGCTGAGCCAGGAGAAGGTTAGCATGGCGCTCCACTTCTGAGCCTGGCAGGTTTAGGTGAAGATAGTCCAGCAGCACCTTCAGGCAAGAACATTCAGGGAGTGATAGAAATCACTACAGTACAAATCCAGCTAGGTGCTCAGGATGGAACACATGGCATATTTCTGATAGTCCCAGGGCCTGCTGTCCTCATTAGAATCAGGAACGATGCATCCATATCTTTGGAAGAGTCAGTTCAGCAACTGCTGGGGGGTGGTAAAGGCTTGGTACTTAAAAAGGAAGGTTTGGATATATGAGTGGTCACTGCCCAGGAAGGCAAGCACCAGGTGCTCCATCAGTGCCTCCTGGGAATGCTGCTGCCTGCCTTCCTGAAGATTCCACAGTGATCGGACACACAAGGAGATTTAGTAGTATCCTTCAATGCTGCTGCCTCTGAATGGCTCTAGCTTTGAACCCCCTCTGCTGAGCCTGTTCTTGGGAAGTCAGCTCAGGGTCACCTTCTCCCTGAGACCTCTCCTGACACCCTGACACAGAGATTTCTCTCTCTCCAGAGAACCCACTGCCCCAGCCACCACCTCCACTTAACACTTAATTGTTTCCTGCCAAAGGCCAAATTCTTTATTATATAACAATGGCTGATTGATTTCTTTGACTTAGGTGCCAAAGTAATTGAATGGGGAAAAGATGGTCTTTTCAACAAGTAGTACTGGTACAACTGGATATCCCATCAAAAACAAAAAACAAAAAAGCCCCCCAAAACCTCAATCTCTTACACTATACACAAAAATTAACTTGAAATCAATCACCAACATAAATGTAAAAGCTAAAAGTATCAATCATTTAGAAGAAAATCTTTGCAACACACTGGAATAGGCAAAGATATCTTAGGATGCAAAAAGCATGAATAATAAAAAATAAAATTGATAAATTAGATTTTATCGAAATAAAAATTTCTGCCCCTAAAAAGACATCATTAAGAAAAGGAAAAAGACAAAGAAAAAAATATTTGCATTACATATATCTGAAAAAGTACTGGCATCCAGAATGCCTACGAATCAACTGTTTGAGTGCAGTGGTGTTTACAACAAATTGATCACAACTAGTTATAGATTTCTTTGTTTCTTCTCCATTCCCACTGCTTCACTTAACCAGCCTTAAAGAAAAAAAAATAAAATAAGATGACATCAGATGGTTAGAGTGCATCAGAAGGTCAAGAGTTCTGATCCCCATACTGGCCAGCTGCTGGGAAAAAAAAAAAAAGACAACACAATAAAAATTAGTGGACAAAAGATTTTAACAGATTCCTCACAAAAGAAGATACATGAATAGCCATACTAAGCACATGAAACATTATTAGTCATCAGTGGACTGCCACAATTAAACCACAGTGAGATACCACTCCACACTCACTGGAGTGGCTAAATTGAAAAGATAGATAATACCAAGTGTTGATGAGGGTTTGGAGAACTCTCATACATTGCTAGTGGGAATGTAAAATAGTATAATCACTTTGGAAAACAGTTTCTTGTATAGTTCAACATACATTTATTATTAAGCCCAATAATTCATTTGCCCAAAAAGCAATAGATTTGAATGTTTATATCCCCTCCAAATTTATATGTTGAAACCTAATCCCCAATATGATGTTATTTGAAGGTAGGGCCTTTGAGAGGATATGAGGGGGCAGGGCCCTCATGAATGGGATTACCACTCTTGTAAAAGACACCCCACAGAGCTCCCTCACCCCTTCCACCATGTAGGACACAGCAAGAAGATGCCATCTAAGAACCAGGAAGCAGGCCCTTGCCAGACGCTCAAGCTGCTGGCACCTTGATCTTGGACTTCCCAGCCTCCAGAACTGTAAGAAATAAATTGCTGTTGTTTTAAAGCACCCAGTCTATGGTACTTTGTTACAGCAGCCTGACAAAGACACAAAAGAAATGGAAACATACGTCTATACAGAGATTTGTGTTGGAATATTTATACGTTTTATTCATGATGGCCAAGAATTAGAAACAACCCAAATGCCCGCTGACATAAACAAATCATCATATGCATACAGGGGAATATGACTCAGCAATACAAAGCAATATATACTAACACGTGCAAAAGCATGCATGAATCTCAAAACCTTATCAAGATCAAAGCCAGACACAAATGCATTCTACAATATAGAATTATATCAAATTCCAAAAAAGCCAAATCTGATAGTGACAGAATATTTATTTATTCTGCTTTCCCATCTGACTTTATTTCACTTTTCTCCTATACAACTCCTCCATAATTTCACAATTTAACAAAAAGTTTAAAATCCTGGACAGAAACATTCCTGTAACTTGTTACAAACACAATTCTCCTTATTCCTTTTACCAGGAGTTGGTCTTGGGCCGATGAATGTCCTAGTTCCTAGTGAGACACATTCTTTGTAAAAAGCTTTGTGGGTAAGAAAGGTATGTGATTTCTTTTATTTTCTGGCATCGGTTCCCATTTTGTTCAGGAGACAGCAGAACATAGGGATTTGTATGGGGGGCAGGCAGCTGATCACAAAACATGTGACAATCACAAAGTGCTGGACCCTTTCCTATGGAAGTGTCTCCAGAGCCTGTGTGGGCAGCTGGGGGTGGGGGCGGGATAGCAGCTGGGAATGCTGCAGTCAGGGCCCCAGCTGCCCAGCAAGTCCATCTGGTGGTCACAAAGCCAGCCCTGGGCCCAGATCAGCTCTGGAGGACAGCAGAGAGTCTTTCTGGCCAGAGGAGGTAATGGAAAAATGGGTTAGTGCTTTCCAGAGGCTTTGCCAGCCACTGCCAGTGGGGACAGGCAGGAGAGCACGGCCCTCCTCAGGCTGAGCAGATGGCTTCCCCGGTGGCAGTGTAGATCCCCATCCCCAGAGAGCCCTGGAGGCCTCTGCAGGTAGAAGGCCAAGCTGCTGTCACCCCCCAAGCAGCCCACATCAGGCCAGTCTATCCTATCCAATGTCAGAGTTTCCAGAGAAGGAAAAGAGGAGCCCCATTTTGGAGTATTGTCAGCCTGCCTGGGGAAGGGGATGGCCACATGGGCCTGCCCTCTCCCTAACACCTGAAGAAAGTGGGGCTGGGAGAGAAACAGGGCAGGGGCGAGGAGTCCTGGAACCCTCCTCTGGAAGTTCATGGGCTTTTCCCCAAGAATTCTGGGGCATTCCCCAGGAAAGCTGGAGTTGGGGGAAGCCTTACAGGCAGAAGTTCCCCCAGGGAGTGTTCAGGATCTGTCTGACAGACGGAATAAGAGCAGGAACAAGCTCAGGGACCTCAGGGAGGGAAAGACAGAGCCCTGGGGTGGGTTATTGATAGCAAAGCAGCGTGAGAGTGCTTTGGGGGTGATGTGAATGTTCTATCTTGATTGTGGTGGTGTTTCATGGGTGTATATATCCTTAAAACTCATCAAATGCATACTTAAAATGGATACATTAGATTGTATGTAAATTATACTTCAATAAAGTGGATTTAAAAAACCAGTTCATCTGACAACCCCTCACACCAGGTCAGGCTGCTGGTACACACCCCCACCACAGCCTGTATTTCTCTTCCACTGCGCTTCCCTGAGTTTGTCATTATGTTTTTATCGGTTTCCTGTCCATTAATTGCCTCCAGACGGGGAGCACTAAGAGGTCCTGGATCCTGTCCCCCTCACTCACCACTGATTGCTAACCAAGTGGCACCACATCTGCACACAGTAGGTGCTCAATGAACACTCCTTAAGCAAATGAATTCGGGAGCTAGTGAATGGAAAGGGCTGAGACCCAGACAGGAAGCAAAGGAAAGAGCAGCCTCTGGCGACGGCCAGCCGCAGCTCTGCTGCTAGAGCTCTGTGGACTGGATGACCTCAGGGCCCCGCCATGCAGCGCCCTGGGCCTGTCTGCTGAAGTTGAGTCTGTGCAGCTCCTCGGAGATCTCCAAGAAGGTCTTGCCTTTGGTCTCAGGAAGGAACAAGCCTGTGTAGACAGCCCCACAGACACAGACGCAGAGGAAAGGAAGGTAGAGGAAGTGGGACAAACCCTCCTGTGGGTTAAAAGAGACACCAGGACCTGGTGTGGGCCCACTCAGCCCTACACGGAAGGCCCATAACAGGTCACACAAGACCCCTTCCCTTCAGTCTCAGTAGCCCTGGAAGGAGGCTTTCCTCTAGGGTTCTCATGCTGACAGGGACAAAACCTAAGGCAGGGCTCCCCAGGGGGATGGGCAGACCTACCATGAGGAAGGGGAACCCCAGCCCGACCAGGAAGAGCATGGTCCACATGAGCACCCCACAGACCACGTAGGCAGCAGGCCGGGCAGTGTGGTCAAACAGCTCTGTGCTCAGGATCCCTGTCACTCCAGCTGGAAGAAGGGGCAGGGACAGCGGGCTGCCAGCCAGGGCTCCCTGCTGGCACTTCCCACCTCTCACCCTCCTCAGCCCAGATGTAGGGGTGGGGGTTGGGCCTGGTCTGTATGGGGGCCCCTTGGTGCTCTCTCCAGCCATTCCCTCCCAGAAACCTTGGCACAGGAGGGTCGGGGGTCACACCCACCCACCATTCACCCAGACGCCTGTCATCCATCGTTCCTTCAGCACAGTGAAGCCTAGAGCCCCTTGGCCCACTCACCTGGGCCAATGCCAAAGCTGAGGATGAAGGCAAAGATGCAGGACATGGCCAGGTAGGGCATCCAGGGGAAGGAGCTCTGCAGCAGACGTGGGGTGAGGAGGGAAGCAAGCTGGGCCCCGCCCCGCCCCACCACCATCACTCCAGCTACCTGCAGGCACAGGGCCACTGTGAAGATGGTCCCCCAGCAGGTCATCAGGCAGTACCCCCCAATCAGCAGCACTCGTCGACCCACCCTCTCGATCACCACACACTGCAAAGAAAAGGAGCCACTCAGTAACTGACGCATGCGCCAGGCCACCAGCCCCTTGATTTCCGTGCAGACAATGTGGAGGGGCCTCATGGGGAAGCTGGTGATGGGCGTGGGATGCTTCAAGAGATTACGTTATTAAGTTCCTAGAGGACTTTGATCAATTTCATTAAGTTTCTTAACCTCAAAATGGTGGTGCGAGTGCCCAGCAAACAGCAGGTGCTCAATAGACGCTCGCTAACTCACTGTTTTAACAGAGTGAGCTGCAGTGAAGAACGGCTGAACACAGAGGACTGCAGTCCTAGGAGCTTCAGCACCCGGGTGGTCCTCCCTGCAGGGCTAGCGGAAGGTGGGCCCCCCCAGACTCACGCTGACAAAAGCTGTGAGCAGCTCGCAGCTCCCGGTCCCGATGATGGCGTACTGGACCTTCTCCTCGGCCATTCCCGACTCCCGGATGACAGACGACGCGTAGGCGTACACCTGGGGGGCGGCCCAGGGCGGCACTGAGGCCTCGGCCCCTCCTACCTCCCTCGGCTCCCTGGCTCCCTACAGCACAAAGCCCCTCACACGATGGCGGGGGCGGGGGCGAGTCTCACTGAGTCGGTCCCGCAGAGTTCCATGGCGCTGCCCAGCACCACGATGCTTATCACCTGCCTCCGCAGGGCCCGATCCCGGAACAGCTCCCACGGGCGCCGCGCCCTGCGGCCCTGGCAGGCAGAGTGCTCCTCCTCCAGCTCCTCCAGCTCCTCCGCCACGGCCTGGGTGCCTCGCAGCCGCCGCAGCGCTGAGAAAAGGAAGGGCTGCTGAGCTCCCTCTCCACCTCTTTGGTTTCCTACAGTGAGCCCCACTCCTCTCCACAATTTCTCCCCCGGTCAGTTGGGGATGATCTTCCTGGCCCCCTTCATTTCCCAGGGCTGCTGGGAGGGTGGAGAGCACCATGGAGGAGAAAAGGCTTTAGAAATTCTGGGTCTGTGGACATATCAGACAGGACGTGATGATGTGGCAAATTGCCATTATCATCCCCAATTTTTCACCCCTCCCTGTATCCACACCCCTTGCTATGTGATTTTGTTGTTCCTCCACTAAGGAGGCAAGTCTACATCCCTGCCCCTGACTCTGGCTCCGCTGTGTGACTTGCTTTGGCAACAGGACGAGGCTGCAGTGAGGGCATGCCACATTTCAGCCTCAGCCTTAAGGCTCTCTTCTACTTGCTCATCTGTCATCATTGTAAGAACATGCCAGGCTAGTGCACGGGTCCCAGGAGGATGATGAGAGACACTAGGAGCATAGGTGGCCCAGCTGACCATCCTAGATCAGCCAGTGCCCAGCTGACCTGCAGCTGTAGGAGTGATCAGATCAGAAGAGCCACCCAGCCAGATCCAGCCTAGGTCAGCCAGCCACAGAGAATTCACAGGCTTGAGCCAAACAACTGCTTCTTTTGTTTGCCACTGAGATGTTATGAATGTCCATTAGGCTGTGATAGAAAACTGATCGATAAATTGGCACCAGGAGTAGATGCTACCTTAATAAGGACCTGTAAGACATGGTATTGGTTCTAAGACTAGGCAGAGGATGCTGAGGAAGCTGGAAAAAACGGAAACCCATGTTATGTGGTGCAGGAACATGGAAGAAAGAAAAGAGACCTAATGAACTTCTGGACTTGAGCAAAGGAATCTCCAGATGTTGAAAGCATGAAGTGGTTGCTCTTAGCTGAGTAGTTTCTAAGCTTACTATAAGACACGAGACATGAGCTCAAAAAAGAACTGGCCAGTTTGCAAGCAGAATTCAGAGAGAACAAAATTTGATTAGATTTAACACCTTCCAGAAATTGCTGGATTAGTTAAAAATAAAAAAACTGTTTCTCATCTGTAGCCTCTCTGGCTAGAAGAATTCCAAATTAAGTTATAGCCTGAGAGCAAAGATCAAATCCAGAGAACTACCAGTAAGACCTGGACTCAGAGTAAAGATCAAATGAAGGGTGTGGCCTAAGGCAGTGCCTCGTAGACCCCCACAGCTGGAAAAGGGGGCATTTAAGAGGCTTAATGGTGTCGGTCCACAGTAGCCTGACATGCCCTAAATACCAGTAATTAGGTCTTTAGAGGGAAGCATGTCTCAAAAAGAATTGTGGATGTGGCTTGTTGGCATAAAAATCAAATTCACAGAAAACTCACACTGATTTTGAGCAAGTTGTATTGACAAAAGCTCTGACACCTTGGACAGAAAGAGACTATGAAATAGAAAGACTTCCGTGTCCCAACTTTATATAGGAAGCAGGCTGAGAAATTTGTTCAACCACCCAAAGCAGCATATTTTCCAGTGCTGGCCTCAGAAGGTATGAAGGAAGATGGTGGAAAAGGAAAGACATCTCAGGGTGGAAGTGAAAACCGCGGAGAACTTGGGGAGCCCCTCTCAGGGGACAGAGCCAGGGCTTACTCAAGGAACATTTCCCATCCCTCAGCCAGGGGAACTGGCAATATTTTCCCAGGGGCACTTCAGAATTGTTGTGGATCAGTGACTGCTCTGTGCCTTCCCTGCCTCAGTCCTGAAGTGACAGTGCTAGTTCTGGTTACCTCATCTCACTTTCACCACAGTATGCTGAATGTGGGAGGGGAAGACTTGTCTTTTTAGCTCCTAGGTCTCTGGATCAAGAAAAGGCACATATAGATTTAATGTGATCTTAAAATCCAGGACTTTAAGCCTGATGCCATGATTAGATGAGACTTTGGGGAAATCCTCAGATGCAACTGAGCATATGTGACACAGAGGAGGGCATAAATAATTATTGTGGCCATGATGACAAATTCAGAAGAGTATATTAATGGGCCTTGGTCTTCACCCTCCCCCAAACCCACACCCCCAGCCATGTGAGAGGATACACCTTCCCTTCATGGACTCGGCAGTATGACTCCCTTTAGCCAATGAATGTTGATGGGCATGAGGGGACCAAAGGTGTGGAAAGAGCTTACGCAACTGGATTTGCTTTCTTGTGCCTCTGCGGTCACCAGAATAAGAACATGCCTAGGCCTGCCCATTGGTACCAATGGTGAGAGGAGAGACCTGTACAATGGAGCTGAACTGCTCCAGCCCAGACCAGCCTAGACTGGCCACCTCCCAGCTGACCCCCTCGACGCCATGAGTTGGCCCAGTTGAGTGAGTAAAAGATATGATAAATGATTGTTGCTTTATGCCAGAGATTTTGTGATTATTCCTTCGATGTCCTTATTGTAGCCACAGTTAACTGACAAGATCACCACCACCCAGCTGGTGCTGGGCGGGTGAGGTCCTGTGCAGGTATTTCACCTTGCACATGCATGTGTGTGTGTTTAGCGGGGGCTCTTTCTCTGCATCACCTGGGGTTCCTAGATGGCAGTGGCTGTGTCTGATCCATCCTGCTGCCTTGGCATTTAGGACAGCCCCTCACAAAAAGTTTTGAAGGGATGTATGGATAGGTCGTGAAATTGGGGCACACAGAGAGGGACAGCTTTTCTCTGATAAATGAAACTCAAGAAATGGGGACCTATGTGCTCTGGTGAGATGCACCCCTTGGTAAGGGTGGTCTGGGGCCCAAGGGCAAGAACTCACCTGCCAGGCAAGCCTTGGTGTCTCCACGGTCATTGAGGAGGTACCGTGGGCTCTCCGGGAGCAGGGGCAGGGAGGTTAGCTGAAGCAGACTGGGCACCAGGCAGCTAGCCAGCAGCAGGGGCCAGGCCTGCGGGCCACCCAGGAGCTCCCTGAGGAGGCAAAAGAGAAGGCAGGCTAGAAACCTCCTTGCCAGAGTCCTACCCACCTCCCTCCCTCCCCCTCACCCACCTGCCAACCTACCTGCAAAGGGTCAACACTGCCCTGTGCCTCTTGTCATGTAATTCTGGATCCAGACATCAAGCTCTTTCTCACCCAGGGAGGGACCAAGAGACAGTAGGGCCACTGCCCCACCACAGCCTTAACAACTCCTCTTCCTAGGGGTCCAAGCTCTGCCCTCTCCTCTTTCTTCTGGGATGACCAGAACACACTCCCATTAAAAACCCAAATCTCCACCCTCTCAAAATTTGTTCTTTGCTCCCTGACCTGGAGAGGATAGAAAATGGCAATACACACTACAGTGTGGCCGACTGGTGCCCATTTTGTGTACTGGCCACATGGATGTGGACAGGGATTTGATGCCTTCATGCAAACAAGCAATGTCTTAATCTACTTACTGCGTGGGGAAGAAATTTAGGCAAAGAAGGGTTTTTACTGGCATCCCTGAAACCGCTCAAAGCAGATGGGTACGGACACTTACCTTAGCCCGACCACCTGTCCCATCACGAGCCCCAGAGCCGTGAAGATGGCTGAGGTCATGGCCACAGTTCCTCGGAGCTCTTTGGGAGCACTCTCCCCCAGGTACATGGGCTGGACACTCATGCTCACGCCTGGACATGTGCATAGGTACATGTGCAGAGGTACATCAGTCACCAGGCAGGACCCCGTGACACCCAGCCCCTCTCCCCCACCTCACTCGGCACTGCCCAGCCCCTTGTCTGCTGGATCCTGGCACTGAGGTCCACTCGCTCACCCCAACACACTCTGAGGGGTTCCGCCTCACCTGCTATAGGGCCAACAGGACCCCAACCCCACCCTTCAGGACTTCTGAGAGAGAAGAAGTCTTTCTCAGATCAGCTCCCATCCTGGTCCCTTGCCACAGTCCCATGTTTGTGGAATCATTCTAGGTCCCAACATTGTGACAAGTGGGAAGGGCTCTGAGGGGACCGAGTGGGGTGGGGTAGAGGAGAAGGGCAGGATCGCATCCTGCATGCCCACCAGCTGTGCCAGCTGTCATGTCCACGTGTTCATTGACCAGTACAGCTGGAGGCTCTCTCCCCGTCCCGGCTCCCAGGGAAGCACCAGCACCTACGCAGCCAGCCACACCTTCACTGCCCACCCCACATGGCAACAAATGGCAGAAGCGAGGAGGCCACAGTATCGGGCGTCACACCTGGGAATACTGTAGGGCAAGTGGCTCTGTCCCCCGCCTGACCTGGGACCAGTGTCTCCCAGGAACATCCTGCACCTCGCTCCCTCCCCCTTCCTCCCTCTCTCTCATCCTCCTCCCCCCCCAGTGCTCTTTTTTCAAGCATTTAGGGAGATTTAGGAGGGATTCCTTCTGTGCTAGGTACTCAGGTCACAAAGATGAAGGCTGACCTGGTTCCTTTACCCTGGAGAGTGTGCTGTCCTTAGTGACTGACTTCTAAAGAAGAGAATGCGGTAACACTGATGGCGTGTGACCTCTGGGGTCGGGGTGCAGAACGCACGCTTCCTCCTCCTCTCTCTCTCCCTCTCTCATCGCTCACTCTGGAGGAAGCCAGCTGCCAGGCTGTGAGAGAATGCTCAAGCAGCCCCATGGAGAGACCCACAGGGTGAGGCGCTCCCGCTGACGATGGCACGGGAGGGAGCCATCTTGGAAGCAGGTCGTCCAGCCCCAGCCACACCTTCAGATGGCTGCAGTCCTGGCTGACAGCTTGAGCACAACTTCATAAGAGACCCCAAGCCAGAACCATCCAGCAGAGACATTCCAGGGTTCCTGACCCACAAAAACTGAGGTTATAAACTGTTTTAAGCCACTAGATTTTGGGGTAATTTATTTCATAGGTATAGATAAGCAATATAGACATCAACACCTGGCTGTATAAACTATAGGGGGTCAAGAGGTGACTTGCTGACTGGAGCCCCTAAAAGCCCAGGTTGACGTGATCAAAATTCTGCTCCCTCACATGACAAGCTCCAGAAACTGAGAAGTCCCTAACAGGCTACTATGCTTCTGTAGGAAAGATCAGAGACTCATCCTATATCCCTTTACGTCTTGGCTGACCGGAAGCTCATGACTCAGAGTGTTGCTCAAACACTGGCCTCCTGTTAGTGTAAGTCCGGGGATATTTGTTCCCCCACCCCTGTATAACTTTTTCATTTTTCTATATTTACTTTAAATGTCTAGTTATATGAGCCTTTTGAGATAAAACATATCATTTTGCAAAAAAAGGTGGGCAGGAATGAAAAATAAATCAATGAATAAATGAAAGAAGTAAAGGAATAAAGGGAATTAATGAATAAGGAGAAATAGAGAGGCAGGATGAGATGCACCCCCCAATACCTGCACTGACTCCCACGAGCAGTCTTCCCAGCATGATCATCTCAAAGGAGCCTGCTTTGCGGCTGAAGCCAAACAGGATGGCTGCAGCCACCACAAAGATGTTATTCACCAGGAGGGACGTCTTCCTTGGGGGAAGTGGAACACAGGCAAGAGAGGCTGTGGTTCAGTCCAGAGGGACCGTCTCTGGGAACCCATCTTTGCAAATCCAGTGAGCTCTGATCAGACACACAGACCTGTGTGTATGTGTGTGTACCATTCAAGGAGGCTAAGCTCTATGAATGGAAATGACCACCGGCCATTGTCCCTAGGATCACTCATTGTATGCCGTGAGGGGCATATCCCATTCCCCTTCACCAGTATACCCCCAAATTACTCTCCTTTCTACCTGCACCGCAGTTTGAAATGACAGAACTTATCTTATGGCTTTTCCCCTTCAGATTAAGCATTGTTCTCCCCAAACTCCTTCAAAAAATGAGGGAACTGACAGATAATTTCTCAGACTCAATAAAACCCTAGGGAGGAAGAACAGTGGCTACTAGAGTAAGGAAGGAGAGGCAAGGAAAGCCAAGTACAGTTCGCTCACGTTTTCCTCCAAGTATTATAAAGTCACTTCTCAGAACCTTCTGGATGGCTGAATGTCCCAACACCTAGGTCAAGGGACAGACTCCAAACCAAGGAGGAGACACTGGAAATGTCACCATGATGAAGCGTCAGATTTGGGCTCCTGATATTGAGCTCATAAGTGCTGTCAAACAGATCACCCAGGAGAGCTCCCTGTGGATTGCATGGTTCACTGTACTAATAGGGAAACTGAACACCAGAGGAGGCCAGTATTCTGCCCAAAGCCAGAATATGAGTCAAAGCTCAGGTTTCCTGTGCCTACAGAATGGAAAATGACAGATTAAAACAAACTTGATCCAGTAGTAACTCCAATTGTAACTATTAATTACAATTGTAACAACCTATGATTTCCTCACTGGAATTAGTAAATACCATTAATAATAATAATAAATTATTTTGATCTGGTGAATTCATTTTGTTCCATTTCAGACAGACATTGGCCAGCCACCAAAAAAAAAAAAAAAAAAAAAAGAAAGCAATACATAGACAATACCAGCAATACTTAACTTTCACTTGGCAGAGACAGTAATACACCTTTACCAACCTGCCTTAAGTATATAGCAGCTCTCTAGCTGTGGGCCACAACCTACTCTACAGGGACCTGTGCATCTCCCAGGGCAGACTGCTGGCCCACCACTTTGATGAGCTCATACTGAAAGGGCCTGGAGAAGAGGAAGCAGCCAGTGCACCAGATGTCTTGGTAAGGTACAAGCATGACAAGAGTGGAAGATTAAAAATGAGAGGGGGCCTGCCATATCAATGAAGTTCCTGAGGTCTAGTGGACTAAGATATGTCAGCATATTTCCTTCAAACTGCATGACAAATTGCTGCATCTTGGTCCCCTTCCTTTAAGAGGAGGAACAAATCTCAAAGAGCTTCTTTTCATTTTGAAGGTAGCATGTACCATGTTGGGTGTTGTGTTCTGACACATTAACCAGGTGACTTGAAAATCTGGCAGCTCTGAGTGGAGCTAAGCAAGAGGAGAATTCTCTAGTGGGTCTAGGCCAAATTCAAAGAGCTCTACCTCCTAAACTTTTTTTTTTTTTTTTTTTGGTGGCTGGCCAGTATGAGGATTCAAACCCTTGACCCCCCCTTGACCCTTTAGACCTAGGAGATCCTATGGTGCTTGAAGTGTCTATGGCAGTTAGACTACTCTAAAAGGAGGATCACAATGCACAAAATCTAAAATTTCTGAGTAGAGCTACTCTCCTTCAGCAAACTACTGTCCTTTTAATGATAAATAGCTCCTGGCCTTGTCACCAGGTCCTTGTGGGGAATAAAACACCAGACCATGGGACACCAGGTGGCCATCATGAACTGCATGCCATATGACATGCCTGTGCTAAGGTTGAATGTGCCTGGTAGCACTCCATCAATGAATAAAAGTGATATACAACAAATTTGCCCCATGTCGGTTCCAGTTTTCCATAAGTAGGTCACTCACATCAGCATGGCCCTAAAAGATATTGAAGGAGTTAAACCCTTCCTATAGACAGAATTTTGAGCATGGAATTTTGTCCTTTTTTCAAAGGGTTTGGTTGGACAAAGTCTTAGATGAAGCAGTATTTGAAGACTGGTTTCAACAGTGTAGGGAAAGGGTACATAGATGGATCTCTCAGAATTGGCTCAGATCCTAAAAATATACATCTGTGTTTCTGCTCAACAGAAGTCCCCTGCCACTGCAGAAGAGACTCTTCATAATCAGATGGACAGGATGACCCTCTCTGTGGACAGCACTCAACTGCCTTCCTTGACCAGCCTAGTGCTTGCTCAGTCAGCTGATAAACAAAGCAGGTAGGGTACTAGGACAGAAAATGCACATAAACTCAACAACGGGGGTTTTTATCACCAGGCTGACTAACCAACCTGCTACCCCACCCAACCAGCCCTGAGCACCCAATAATGGCAACAAATTTCAGGGCTCCAGTCAACTACTGGGTAGAAGAACTACACTGGATCCCTGCCACTGAGGATGGGACAGTAGTTTGGTGCAACTGGCACAGGCATATGTGCTGAATTAGAATTAGCCATTCCTCCCCTTCATGCTATGGCAGTACCGTCATCTAGGGACACTGTACCCGGCACCATTAGATATTCAGACAACAGCTATTACCTCCTTCTTAGCAGGAAGAGCCTCGCTTTTGTTTGGGACTGTGCCCTTAACTCCACATGGTTCAGGTGTAAACCCCAATAGTCGAACTCAGTCTTGGTGATCCTATTCCCTGTGCTAGTGCTATGGTTTGAATGTTTGTGTCCCCTTCAAAATTCATGTTGAAACTTAATTGCCAGTGCAATGGTATTAAGAGGTGGGGCCTTTAGGTGACTAGGTCTGAGAGCGCCACCCTCATTGATGGGATTAGTTCTTTATAAAAGGTCCAGAGTGGGGCTGGCCAGTTAGCTCAGTTGGTTAGAGCATGGTTTTATAACACCAAGGTCAAGGGTTCGGATCCCCATGCCGGCCAGCCGCCATAAATGAATAAATAAATAAATGCCCTGAAGGGAACTAATTAGAACCTTTCACCTTCTCCTAAGTGAGGACATGGCATTTGCCCTTTCTGCCACATGGGGACATAGTGACAAGGTGCCAGAGGATGGGAGTCACACAAGCAACGGCCTTGTGACTGCCTGCAAAAACCAGGCTAGAACTTCTGTCTGTATTTCCAGGCTTTCTGTATCATATGCTTTAAAATAAATTCACGCACTACTTTCCTTTTCCTCAATGAGTTTTTTCCTGCTCTTTCTTCTTCTTTCCTCCTCCTCTAGCATGTCTTGATGGCAGTTAAGTTTGCTATTAAGTGCTAAGGAAGCACTTACCTTCCCAGTGTGATGGCCAGCGGGCCTGCAAGCAGCGCTCCAAAGAGGCCCCCCAAGGGGAAAAGAGACACGATGAGGGACCACACAAGCAGAACCAGGTGGTCCAGCAGTGGCCCACCAGTCCGTGCCCGCCACGTCTCATTGGTGAATTCCTGAATGTGCTGTGGAAAGAGATGCCAGTCAGCCCCCTGGGGAGGAGGGGTGTGGTTCTGGACAAGACAGGCCTTTTCCCCAACAGGGCTCCACGCCTCTGCAGAGCAGGCATCAAGTGTCCTGAGCAATACTGCTCCCCACAGCGCAGGAACAAACTCGCCTGAGCACCTCCCGTGTGCAGGGCGCTATGCTGGTTTCTTCCACATGCAATAGCTCCTGTTGCCTAGAGCTGGACCCTCTCCATTTGCCCCTCTCTGGGAAAACACTGTTTCTCTACACTCATACAACATTTCTGACAACAAATGTGTGGGTTTTGTCCACACCAAGCAATTCTCCGACTCTTTGGACACCAGCTAGATGCACTATAATTTAATCTAATCCTGACACCATCTACCTGGAGTTAGCATCAAATCCCACAAGTCAAAGGGCTCAGTCCCACAAGACAGGCCCACTTCAGATGCCAATTGCTAGTC
The DNA here is from genome assembly GCF_027409185.1 of Cynocephalus volans. NCBI lineage: Eukaryota > Metazoa > Chordata > Mammalia > Dermoptera > Cynocephalidae > Cynocephalus > Cynocephalus volans. Next base: position 208,148,966 of record NC_084461.1, read on the forward strand.
CAGGCCTCCTGTACTTCTAACCGACCAGCTATAAATCAGGGGTTCTTATGACCCTCCCCGTGGGTTTCGTAATTTGCTAGAGCAGCTCACAGAACTCAGGAAGGCACTCTACTTACGTTTACTGGTTTATTATACAGGATACAACTCAGAAAGGACCAGATGGAAGAGATACATAGAGCAAAGTCTTGGGGGTGGTGCTCGGAGTTTCGGTGCCATGTCCAGGAGCACCACCTTCCCAGCACTTCGGTGCGCTCCCAGACTGGAAGCTCATCAAATCTTGTTGTTCAAGAGTTTTTGTTTGTTTGTTTGTTTTTGATTGTGCATTTTCAAATTTAATGGATGAAACAAGAGTTTTACAGAGCGTAATCTTCAGCCCTCCCTCCCCTTCTCAGAGGCCAGGGGGTGGGACTGAAAGTTCTGACCCTCTAATCACTTGGAGTTTCTGGTGACCAGCTCCAGCCTGAGGCTCCCTACCTAGGAGCCTCACTCTAAGTCACCTCATTAGCATAAACTCACATATGACCAAAAGAGGTTCCTCACAAGTAACAAAAGACACTCCTATCTCTCAGGAAATTCCAAAGTTTTCAGGAGCTCTGTGCTGACAACCAAGGAGAAAGACCACATGCATTTCTTACTGCACCACACCCTCCCAATCCACTGTAGCCCCTTCCCACCCTGCTTTTGCCCCAGGATGCCACCTGTAAGGCCCACATCAGTGGCTCCCTTGCTGACTGGCTTTCTGCTGGGCTTGGCCCATGGTGAGTGCCAGCAGGACATCAGACGAAGCAGGAGTGGGAGGTAGAGGTGTTTGTCCCCTGGCTCCCTCCCTGTGTGGTCACCTCAGGCTGGCTGCGACTCTCTCAAGGGAGCCTACACCACATGGCTCCTTCGGTAACTGCTCCTTGTGCTGTGTCTTCTGGGGTAGGGGCAGCAGCCAGTGAGGTGCTGCTAAGTCCACATTACCACACACTCCCTTGTTGTGTGCCTTCTCTGCACCACACTACTCAAGCCTTTGTGCATCACCCTTTGTGGTATCTAAACCTACTTGACTTGTCTTGAGTGTGCCATGTGTTTCCTTGGGACCCTGACTGTGACAAGCTCTCAGATGTGTGCCGTTAGATACACATTAGGCCCAGAGAGGCCCAGAAATGACTTGCCCATGGCCTCAGCCACAGGTCAGGGCTGCACGCAAGTAGTTCGGACTCCCTAGAGCCCCATCCCCCAGAGCTGTCCCTTCAGGTGAATGAGTGGAAGGCCCAGAGTTAGGAAAGACTGTGCATGGGGAAGACCTGGCCACTCTTCCCTTGGTTAAAGGTGAAATCTCAGTCTTAGGCCTCCCAACAGGATGTGAGGGAGGGCAGAGGGTCTAGGTATTGGGTCAGCTCTCCCCTGCCCTAGCCAGCTCAGGGTGATGGCTGTCAGCCTGGTGCCTGCCAGGTGCCTCTGGAGGAGGAAATGTCCAGGGGAGCTGAGCCCAGGGCTAGCCTCCTCTGACCTTGGCTGGAACCCCTTAAGAGTGACACTGACAAAGATTCTCTCCTTGACCAAACTCTGCTCAGACTCTTCTGACCTCTTTTTCGACTGGGCCTCAACTTTTGCGCTTCTGTGTTTGTCTCTGCATTGTCAATTTTAGCAAGAAGCCTGCTAAGTTGGTTTAGCTAGAATCCCCCATCCTCCATATCTGATCACCCCTGATATCTAATCAGGCTCCTCATACTCCACCATCCTTCAGTGATGTCTGACCACCCTAGCCTGTCTTCAGCAAGAATCCTGTTAGGTCATTTTAGCCAGAATCCCTCTTACCTCTGATATTTAGTCTTAGTAATTTTCTATCCACTGATCCCTGTAACTGTTTTCCATTAAAATTTATTCCCTGTAAATTGCTTGTTCTTTCAGTAAATTTCCATAACTAACCTCTCACTCTATTTCTCCCTGTCTGCCTTTTAAGATAACACCTCTGGGGCAGAAGTCACAAGATGTTTGCCCAGGGTGTTTTGCAGAGGCTTTGGAGTTAGCATGGCCTGACACGAACTAGGCCAACTGGTTGAGCCTGAGGACCTCCACTCAGCCTATGGGAAAGTCCCATGAGTGAGGCCAAAGCTTCACTTCCAGATCATGCTAATGCCACCATTTTATGAACATGCAACCCATGAAGAGGCATGCATACAGCTTATGCCTGCACAGATTGCTGAAGAACGTCCTCAGACCCTTTAACCAATCACCATCCCCCATGCCTTGCACTACCCCTAACCACTTCCTCATAAATTCTTCTTTCCCGCTGTTGAGAAAGTGGATTTGATTTTTTTTTTTTCCCTCCCATCTCTGGTTTGGTGGCCTTGCAAATAAACCTTTTTTATCTGCTGCAAAGACCAGAGTCAGTATTTGGCTTGCTGTGCATCAGACAACAAGCCCTGTTTGGTACACCCCCACCCTACTCCTTGACTATAAATTTGTACTTGCCTATGTTGTATTCAGAGTCAAATCCAATCTCTCTCCCCAACTGCAGGACCCCACTGTGGTGGTCCCTACACCTATTGCCGTGGCCCCCCTTGAATAAAGTCTTCCTTATTGTGCTTTAACAAATGTCATTGAATAATTTTTCTTTAACAGTTAGAATAATATATTTTCTTTAATACCATACAGCAGGTTAGGGAGAGCTTCTGAGCCCAAGAAAGTCTCATTTGCAGGGGCTGGTGATGACCCCCAGCAGGTGAAGTCTTGAGAGTGCCCTGCCATATATGGATTCCTCTCCAGTCTGAGAGTCAGCATTGAAGTGGGCACTAAATGTTTGCTGAGTGAATAAATAAAATAAACCAATACAGCCAGCTCAGACCTCCATTTCTGAGCTCTCTCATCTCATCCTTTCTTTAAGGTGGTGGGCTGCTATTAATTGTGTTCTGCCCTGAATATGCTCCCATCTCTATCTTCTGCTAATAGACATTTCTTTGGGGAAGTTCTCTCTGGTTGTCAATTACAGCCTGTAATGCCCCCATAAAGGTGATCACATGACCCAGATATGGCCAGTCAGACTCTTCCCAGACCTTGCAAGACTTTTGTTTCCAGATGGCACAAAGTGAATCTGGTGACAGCTGCTCTCTTGCCCACTGGGTGGAGAACTGTGCTCTTTGGCCACAGCTCCGTCCTGGGGTCTGGTGCCTGTAGCCCCTCCCCCCACGCTGCGCACAGCCTCACATCCTTCACAGCTACATGACCAGACACTTGCTCTTCTTCCTTAAGCAAGTTAGGGATGGGCTTCTATCACTGGGGCTGAAAGATTCATCTTTTTCAGTCATTCACTGAACATCAACTTGGGTCAGACCAGTGTCAGGTGCTGGGGACTCAAAGATGACTCAGACAAAAACAGCCAACACACAACCTGAGTGATAACAGCCCACATCAAGGGCTGGGGAGGGAAGGACGCTTTCAGGAAGTTGGTGGTATTTGGGATAGTTCTTAAAGGGCTTCTGCAGGTGGGACTGAGTGGGCTTCCCCGTGGAAGGAGGCTCAGAGGAAAGGGCTGTGTCATGGATATTTGGGGAAGTACATTTAATCTGCTTTATCAGAGTTGGGAGAACAAAGCTGGGAGACAGAAAGAAAGATGCTGACCCCAGGAGACTTTGAACTTCAGGTGGATGAGTCAGTCCTTACTCCTATAGGCACTGGGGAGCCACAGAACATTTCTGGGCAGGGGAGTGGTTTTCCACCCTTGAGGAGATTGAGAAGGGGAGAGTCCGAGAGCAGGGAGGCCAGTGAAGAGGCTGGGCTAGTGATCCAGGCAGGATCAACAGGGTCTGAAGTGGGTCATGGCAGAGACACAGGGAGAAATGGCTGAATACTAGAGGTAGTTGGGAGGGACTTGGTGTCTGAGAAAGCAAGGGAGGAATCAACACTAACCCCCATCACCAGGTAGAAGGTAGAGTAATCTGCTTAGATTAGGGACTCAGGAGGATGTGTGGGTTTGGGGGAGGATGCAAAGTTCAGTTTGAACCTGCAGGAGCCTGTGGGACATCCCAATGGAGAGGGACATGTGAGAGAAAGTACCATTAAGTGGATGCTGGGCTGAAGCCCTGCAGTTGGCAGCTATTGGCCCTTGCCCAGCACCCACTCAGATGGTGACGGTCGGCACAGAAGGTACATACCAAGGTTGGGGCGTTGATGATGGAGAGGTTGTAGCCAAACTGAAAAGTCCCACCAATGCCAGCTGCACAGATGGTGAAGAGCAGGACCCTGCCCTGAATCTGAGAAGAGAAGAGGAGACAGAGAGTGACCAATAACAATCTCCATTTCCCTCCCTGGGCCAGACCTACCAATTAGAGCACTGTAATTTATTTAAACCAGGCAATGATGGCTCCAATGTGCAGATGAGAAAACTGAGGCATGGAGGGGAGGAGTTGCCTTGGTCATGAGGCTGGCAGGTAGCAGAGGAACCAAGCTTCCTACTGTGAGACAGGACTCCACTACACCCTCACCCACTCACCCCCACCAACATTCTTCTGAGATGCAGAGCAGTTCCCAGCCCTCCTTGCTGGGCTGCCCCTGGGCATGTCTGCTGTGGTTTAGGAGGACAATCCCCTGAGCTGGAGCCCCAGTGGAGTGCAGCTCTGCCCCTGGCAGGAGAGCAGTCCCTGAGCTCCAATGACTCACCCCAGGGAAACATCCTTCAACAGAGTGGTTGGGCTGCAAGAATCTGATCACATGGACCTACAGGTTTGGGGACTTGGGGAGCATATGGAGCAGCAGAGAGGCTGCCACAAATGGCAGAGGTGCCTGGGTCCCCATGCTGGGTCTGCCTGTACTCTCTCGTCTTCTCTGAGTTGCTTCCTCAGCTGAACCTGGAGATAATAATGCCTACGTCCAGGCTGGGCACATGTGTGCCATGCACATTTGGTACAATAAAGGACAGCTTTTCATCCTAGTGCAACACCCTTAGAGATGCAGAAGAGTTCCTCAAAGAACCCAGCCACAAGGACTCAGCACCTTGATGGCCCATCCCATTTAATTGGTTTTTTTTTTAGGAATTCACAATCTTATTTATATTTTTCCTTTTATAATTTTTAATTACAAAATGACAGACTCACTAAAGGTTTTGAAAATTTAGTGTATATTGAAAGGTCTCCACTCTCCCAAAGGTACAATAATGAGCTGCTTCCAACAGATATTTTCCCAGGCATTCACAAAGCAGTCGCCTTTCAAAAATCAAATCATTGATCTCTGACTGAATAAAAGTCACACTGCCTTTCTTTTTCTGGCAAATCGTCCTGCAGATTTAAAGGCCTGCTAGTCAAATTTATTATTATTTTTTTCTGAATACTTAGTACAAATTTCATGACAGAAGGATGTTTGGCTGAAGAACTTCCAGAATCTGTGGACTATTTATTCATTCATCAGTCAAATCTGAGTACCTGTGCCGGCCAGGAAGTGTTCTGGGTGCAGCACAGGCAGAGAAAAGACATATGTGTCTTCTCCATTAGGTAAGATACTGTGTGCTAGGGGGTGGGGGAGCAGAAGAAGTGGCTATGGAGGGCAGGATCCTGCTGAAGATCTTGCCACAGGTCTGGAAGTGGGCTGCTGACAGGAGCCTGGCTACCCATAGTTCCCATAAGGCCTAAGTAACTTCCTCCCCTAAGACAGCAGAGTTGCAGAAAGTAGCAAGAGACACAGCGTTTGATGACAACTGAACCCATGTGACAGGGGATGCTAACAAGTCTCCAAGTCCAGAGGAAATTATTTAATTCAATGAGATTGGGCGTGGAGATTACCTAGTTTCATGCCTGGTCATAGTAAGCATTCAAATATTAGCTAAAGGGCTGGCTGGTTAGCTCAGTTGGTTAGAGGGTGGTGTTACAACACCAAGGTCAAGGGTTCAGGTCTCCATACCCACCAGCTGCCAAAAACAAAACAAGCAAAAAAAAAAGAAACACCATATACATATATATATAGGATGGCGATTATCAATTCAGTGAACAAATATTGCCTCCCTACTATGGACAACAAATCTACTGTTCTAGGTGCTAGGGATATAGCAGTGAACGAGGGACAAATTCTGAGACCTCACAAAGCTTTCCTTTCAGAGGGGCAAGACAGGCAATTGCAAAATAAACAAGCAAGCTGGTGCGACACGTTAGCTGGTGCCACGAAGACATAAAACAGGGGAAGGGGACAGGGAGTGTTTGCACAGGATGGTGCTATTTTAAATAGAGTGGTCTGGGAATAAGGCCTGAAGAGATGAGATTTGCGCAAAGACTTTAAGGAAGTGAGGGAACGCAGTACGCAGATATCTGAAGGAAACCAGTCAAGGTTGGGGGGAACCCACAGATGTGGGCAGCTTGGGCAAATGCTCTGCTGCCCCCATTCCCTCTGTGAGGCAGGACGCCAGGTCGGAGCTGAGAGAGCATGGAGGAGAAGAGGGGCCAGGGTGGGAAACAGTCACGGAGGGGGCGAGTGGCCATGACTGCAGCACTCAGGGGACACGACTGGTAGGCACGAGGACCCGAGGGCGATGCAGGCATCATGCTGGGGGTGGGGCGGGGGTAGGGAATGCTAGACTGGGATGCCCTGGGCCCAGCAACCTTGCACTGGCTCACAGACCATCCCTGGGCGTGAAAGCCTGCTTATGCTCATCTGAGCCTAGCACCTAATTCACTGTACATACACAAGCACAAGATATTTTTGTACATTTGATGCAACGCCTGCGCTGGGCAGGTTTCGGAATTCAGACCTTTCCAGATCGCAGGACGGCGTCTAGCATCCAGGGGGATGAGGGCCCTGCTTGGGCCGGTTCTCTCGCAGAGACCTTGCCCACCATGTGGTGCAGGGTAGGCGGGACGCATGCGCGCTGAGGGGAAGACGGTGCAGAGGGATCCGCGCGGAGGAGTTTTAAGAGGAGCAAAGCGGCGGAGGGAGAAAAGGCGGTGCAAGCGCAGTGGGTGTTGAGAAGCCTGACGGCTGAGAGAGCTCCCGCGTGGCCAGCGCGCACGGCCGACTCAAGCGCAGGCGCACAGGGTATTAGGGAGCCAGGGGGCGCCGCGCCTTGGCGACCACTTGGGTCCGAGGCCATGCGGGCGGCCCTTGTTTATCCTCCATCCCGCCCTTGCCGCAGCTCTGAGGCTGAAAAGCCACGCTCGTCTTACTCGACTGAGCTCGGGGCTCGCCTCTGCAGATGGGAAAGGAGCTGCGGCTGAGGTCTTTCCAGCCAGCCTCCTCCATCTCCCCTGCAGTCTCAGCAAGTGACTCTAATCCCTGCACTCCCGAGTCCTCACCCGAAATTCCGGCCCTGACCCCTGGTCCTCCCCCGCCGCTGCCGCCTCTGGCCTGCATCTCTGCCGCACCCTGCCTCGCTCCTCCTCGGACCCCCCCGCCACCCTTTGCGTACCCCTCAGCCCGGCCTCCTTTTACCCGACCTGGCGACCCTGCCCGCCACCAGGACCTATGAGGCCTCCGGGCGCTCTCGGAGGACCGAAGCCTTGATTCTGCACAGACACCCTCTTGCCGCCCCGCCCCCACATTCCCCCCCCCCCCCCCCCCGTCCAGGTGTTTCCATCTTTCCGGAGAGGAGGGACAGAATTAGGAGGGACCGAAAGGAAGACCCACCAGTCTCTGGAGCGCTCTCATCTTTCCGTCCTGGGCAGAGCCGTTGGCTTGGCGGAATGCGGAGAGAACCGGTCACGGGTTGCAGCCAGGAATCCTGGTCAGGGAGCTTGGAGATGAGGAGCCACAGTGTCCACTAGGCCGGATTAATCTTTTATAACTCAGGGCTTCTCAGGCCCTGCATGGAATCCAGGAGTTGGACAAAGGCCAACTGAAACCAGCCTTCCCAAATACGCTATTTGTCGTCACAGAAACAGAGCTGAAAGTAACCTTTAGAAGTCATCTGAGCAAAGACTGTGATAGTGCAGGTACTAGTATCTCCACTGCTCATGCTTGATTTTTGCTTGATTTTTGCTGCTCTGATCTTAAAGTAATTGCTAGAAACATCATGCGTTTTAAAGGAAAAACACAACAAATAAAATATTAGCACTTATGAATGAGTATTTTATTGCACGCTTTCTCTGCCTCTATGGAGGTGATCATTCGGGTGTTTTCTTTTCATCTGTTTGAGATCACTTACACCAATAGACTTTCTAATGGTAATCCATCCTTGAATTCCTGGGGTAAACACAATTTGCTCACGATATTGTTATTTTTGCCACTAATACATTATTGGTTGCAACTGCTAATATTTTGTTTTTAAAACTTTTCTTTCTTTCTTTTTTGGCGGCTGGCTGGTACTGGGATCTGAACCCTTGACCTTAGAGTTATCAACACCATGCTCTAACAAAGTGAGCTAACCAGCCAGCCCCCTCAACTGCTAATATTTCATTTAGATAGATTTATTTTTTTCAAAACAACCATTGCTTCTTTCCCCCTTAAAAAATCAGCCGGCCCATGGTTCACTTGGGAGAGTGTGGTGCTGACAACACCCAGTCAAGGGTTAAGATCCCCTTCCCGGTCATCTTTAAAAAAAAAAAAAAAATCAGTGAGAAATGATGTGCTAATAAATGGTGCTAGGATAATTGGTTATATGGGGGAAAATGAAATTGGATCTCTGTGTCACCCCATACACAAAAATCATTCCAGGTGCACACAAACCTAATGCAAAAAGCAAGCTCTAAACATTTTAGAAGAAAGTGTGGAATACCTTTATAACCTCAGGATAAATAAGGATAAACCAAACAGGTTTTTTTCTTTATTTTTTTGGTGGCTGGCTGGTAAGGGGATCTGAACCCTTGACCTTGGTGTTACCAGCACCACACTCTCCCAAGTGACCTAACTAGCCAGCCTCGAACAGGCTTCTTATGAGGATTTAACCTCATTAAAGTTAAAAATCTGTGTCAAAAGATACCTAAAAAGTTGAAAAGCTACCAAGTAGAAGAAGGTATCTACGAGTATATGAACAACAAAATATTAGTATTCAGAACATATAAAGAATTCCTACATATCAATGAAGAAAATAAAATGGGCAAAGGACATGGACTGGGAATTTACAGATGAAGAGACTGAAGTGGCCAAAATAATGAATGGAAAGATGCTCACCTGCATTAGTAATCAGGAAATGCAAATTACGTCCACCACAGCATGTTTCACACAGCTTAAGTCTGGCTATGCCAAGTGTTGCTCAGGGTGCTGTAGTTGGAATGCTCATGTACTGGTGATGAAAATGTGAACCGATGCAGTGACTTTGAAGAGCTATTTGAGCATATCTAGTAAACTGAAGTTGCAAATACCTCTCAATCCAGCAGTTCCAGCAGTTCCACTCCTGGGTTTGCCTTGGAGGAACTCTTAATCCCATGCTCAAGAAGTTCTATTCACAAATGCAGCATTGTTTGTAACATGGGAAAACTACAAACAACCCAAATGTCAATCATCAAGAAAATGGAGAAATAAATTGTGGTATAAGTAGTGGACTAAAGTAACAGTATTAACACAGGTGAGTCACAATGCTGCGTGAATAAAATTACACTATATTGCCTTTATATTAAGTTTGGAAATATACAAAACCCTACCTACTGTCGTGTAGGAATACAGGTATGGGGATAAGTGCCAAATTCAGAATTGGATTTACCATTGAGTCCAGACCTCGCCAGGCTGGGCTCAACCGACCACTGCTATGATAATACCTGGTCGCCCCGTGGTTCTCTCTGAAATGTTCCTGGACGCCTTACACATACCCCACCTCGCCAGAGTCAGTGCCCCTGGTGTGTGAATTCCCCAGACATTAATTACTATCCTTTAGCCAGCAAGCTTGAGGTTTCTCCTTAGCAAATATTAACTAGGAGTTTTAACCTTGAATATATTAAAGTCATAACTGTATTTGCAGCATCCCAGTGCTGACATCCGCCCTGTGTGGCGCCTGGTGCTGATTTCTAATGCTCTCAACAGCCCACACGTGCCTGGTTTCAGCCTCTATACAAAGGGAGTCCCTGAGACTCCACGAGGTCAAACACGAGCCCCCTAACTCTGCAACCCGGCTGGGAGTTTGGAGCTGGTCTTCCTCAGATGGCCAAATCCCACTTGTCTACCCTCCAGGGTGGGTAGCTCCCGCCCGTTTCGCCCCCACAGCAGCACCAAAGCACAGGAGTTGGGGCAGGGGTAGGGGATGCCGAAAGAACAGCCTCTGACTCTTCCAGCTCTCGGCTTCCCGCATTTGATTCTCACCGAGTCTGTTTCCCAGGTGAGAAGGCGGAGGAGTGATGTGAGCTGCCCACAACCACCAGCGGTTCAAGCTCCTTCCCACACGCTAGGGCCTCTTACTCGGCAGATGGGGAAACTGAGGCCCCGAGCGCACAGGGATCCGGCACACGGCAGGAAACAGGAAGGCGCGCAGCTCATACTAAACACAACCGGGCGAAGCCGGCTGGCGATATTGACTCCCGCCCCGGAGCCCGCCGGCCTTTCTGCTCCTGCGCCTGCAGAAGCGGCGGGGCCGCCTCCCCGACCGGAGCCCGTCTCAGAAAATGCCGGTGCCGGGCGGAAGCTTTGTCCCCGGGCTTCCGCCTGCTCGTGGAGACCGCCGCGGCCCTGCTCCCCACTCTCGGTATTTCGGCGACACCGGCTCCGGCCGCGAGGGGGCGACAGAGCCCAGGCTCTGCTGGGGCAGACATCGCCGAGCCCCACCCCTCCTGAAGGCTCCGCGGTGGCAGTAAGATAGGAGGTCTGGCCCGCGCACCGTCGCCTGGGTGGCACTTCATCGGGAGAGCCGCGCGCTTTCTGTCTAGCCCTCCCTGCCCCTCAGCCCCTGGGCGCCCGAGTTCTGGCCGTTGTCCCCGGGCCCAGGCCCCCGCCCACCCCGAGGCGATTTCACTTCCTCTGTCCTCGCACCCAGCAGCGCCAGGTGGGCCAGACCTTGGGCCACAGCTGAGAAGCCTGGCGAGAAGCCACGGCGAATGGGCTCAGTGGGCTGAGCGGCTCTGGGCCGGCCTCTTGGCCTCGCTGGACCTCAGTTTCCTCATCCGTCAGTGGGGTTGAGAACGATGTGGTGTCCGAGGAAGTGCTGCAGAGCCGGAGCAGCCTGTTGCTCCATGTGACTGAAGGACACCCGAAGGCCTCTCCTGCTTGTAGCCTTCCCTATCCCTCCCACTTGGACTGGCATTTCTGCCCACCCAGAGGACAGTAGGCCAGAGGTCAGGAGGCCTGCTGACCTTGCACACCAGGCTGCAGGGAGGACAGTGAGCCACATTCGAGCACAGCAGGCCGGCCACAGGCCTGGCTGCAGCTGACACCAATGGGACTCCTGCAGTCCTAACAGGTACTTCTGTCTGAGCCTGTTTGCTCCCCTGTAAAATGGGGACCTCATAACAGCTGACCTGCCCACTGCACAGGCGCTGTGCCCTCGGGCCCCTGAGTGTCTATTGCCCCTCCCTGGACTGGGCATCCTGAGGACTGACACCAGGCCCTCTTTTGATCCCCACACTTGTCCCAGACAGACCCTAACCTTGGGTGAGTGCTCATGGGGGGCTGCAGCCTAGCTGGACATCCCCAGCCAAGGAGGGGGACAGGGGTGCAGAGGGCAAGGCAGCTCCTGCAAACCCTCCCTAAAATTCTGCTTCACCCTCCTCCTCAGAGCTGGCATTCACTCAGGTTCTGGGTCTCATTTCTAACTAATGGTTCAAAAGAAAGAAAGAGGTTTGGATCCCCTTACTGGCCAGTCGCCAAAAAAGAAAAAAAAAAAGATGGAAAATAAAAACCCCAACCCTACAACCAGCTGAGGCGGCCCTCCTGGCCACCCTTTGATATTTGAGGACTGAATAATGGGGCTGATTGCGGATGAGAGATTTGAAGCAGTCTTAATTAGAAGGAAAGAATCTCCTCATGGTCGGCTGTTCTAAAAATACAGCTGTGTCCACATCTGGAGGGGAAGGGTGGGGGTGTGGGAGGTGGATATGGCGGTTAGGCCAGAGTCTGAAGCACTGACGTTTGCATTCCATGGTGTGGGGCTGCCCCTCTCAGCAGGGCCCCTCCAAAGGAGGAGGGAGGATGTCAAAGCAGCCAGTCCCCTGTGGCTAGGCCACATGCAGTAGGTTTGGGATGTAAAAGCAGAGCAGGTAGCCCATCCTTTCCTGGTTCCGCCCTCATTTCTTCAGGCAAGTCCTTTCCACACCCGAGCCTCAGTTTCCTTCACTGTACAGAGAGGACAAACAGTGGACTGTTTAGTGCACACTGGTTCTTTTACCAACCCACACTTGACCTGGGCAGGGTGGGCCATTTAGCCATAGGCTTCTGACCAGGGAGGGGATTTTCTCTGGATTTTATGATTTGGGGTGATATTGTCAGCTTTTATGAATTTGTCATTTGTTTTGTTTGCGTTCTCATTCTAAATAGATACTCACTTCAGTACCTAACCTTGCATTTGTGATTTGCATTCATTTTCTTTTTTTTTCTTTTTTTTCTTTTTTAGTCTTTTTCGTGACTGGCACTCAGCCAGTGAGTGCACCGGCCATTCCTATATAGGATCCGAACCCGCTGCGGCAGCGTCACTGCGCTCCCAGCGCCGCACTCTCCTGAATGCACCACGGGCTTGGCCCTGCATTCATTTTCTTAAAGAGGCCCTCTAATACCTCATGAAGGTGAAGTGCATTGGAGGGCTGAGAGAATGTTTTGAGGAAAATGTGAAGCAGGGATTCTGGTGGCATCAGTGTGGGAAGACACACCTGGATTCTTGTCCCAGCCCATAGGTATGATCCTCCCACCTGGTGTGGGGAGCACCAGCCCCACATGTGTGGGAGCAGGGCCTGGCTGCTTGGAGAGGGTGTTGGTGGGTGCAAGCCTTGTGGGAGGTGGGGTGAATCCTGGGCCTTTCAGGGGCTCTCCTTCCTCCTGCCCATGGCTCTGAGTCACTGGTCCTGAGCAGGGGCTCCCAGAGTGCTGGCCCTTGTCCCTCCAGGTCCCTCCCAGGCCCAAACCAGCACTACTTGATGATCTGGCCATTGGGCAGCACAGTGTGGCCTGGAAGAGCAGCACAGTGTGGCCACAGGCTCCACCACACATGTAGGCCTGTGCAGCCAGACCCCTCCATGTAGACTGCATAGATAGGCCACACAGACTCACGCAGGATCTCTAAGTCTTTTCAGTCTCCATGAACTCACATCTTAGCCCTGCCACTTGGCTGACTCTGCCAAGCAGATAATCTGCTTCTCCCAAAACACCACCCCACTGAGCCTGAAAATAGCTGAGGAGGGGGAGGGGAAGCCCCCCCAGCCCCCCCCCCCCGCTAGACGTTCTGGGGCTTTGGGTAGGTGGCTTTGACATTCCTGCACTGCCACAGCAGGAAGTGGGAATTACTGGTAATTGCTAAGGGTTGTGACAGTGGGGCACAGGCTTGGGTAGGCCCCACAGCCAGGGGCTGGGCAGAGACCATCTTGTCCAACCATCAAGGGTCAGAGACAGCGAAACAGAGGCCCAGTAGGCAGGAGGAAAGCAGCTCAGGGCAGAGTCTCATGTTGCAGACACTCTCCCAGAGCCCAGAGCTTGCAAAGAGGTTTCACCTCCAAACCAAGGCTAGAGAAGGGTCTGAGGCTGCATGGTGCTAGCTGATTGGTGATGCCTCTCGCTCCCCTATGCCCCAGCCTTGGGTTGGGAATGGTTGACCTCCTGCCCACAGGCCCCTTCCAATCACTCTCATGGTGGCAAAGCCATGACTGTCACCCTGCTGTCTTGGTATCTCTTTAGCTGTGTGTCCTCAGGCAGCCTCTCTTAACCTGTTTTCTCATCTGTAATAGTAACCTACTTTAGCAGGTGGTGGTGAGGCTTATGTGAGTTTAGTGAAACCCATGGTGCAGAGTCTGGCTAGGAATCACTGAGCAACTATTATTTCCCACACTCCTCAGTGTCCTTGCCTCTCCCGTTAGCAGCGCACAGGTCCATTCCTGCCTCCTCATTCCTGCCTTTGCTCAAGCCACTTCTGTTTCACCACTATCCGCATTAAGAGCCCTCCTGCCCGGTAGCCCCGCCCATGACTCTGTGCATGAGCAGCTCACTGGTGTGGTCTCCCCTCTCTACTTGGTATGGGATTCAATGTCTTCCCCCTGGCCAGAGAAAGACCTCCTGCATGACAGAGGTGGCCGCACTGCCTCTCCCCACCTCCCCCTTCAGGCCACTATGGACGTTCCTGCCCACAGGCATGTGAGAGCTCCAGGCCAATGAAACAGGCCTGAGAGAGAGGACTGTCAGGGGCCCTGCAGAATCCTTCCTTGGTGCATTCTTGCTCACAAGCACTCATTCATTCGTGGCAGAGATTGGCCTTGTGGAGGAGGCCAGCCACATCAGCCACAGGAAAGGACTCCCCCCCAGAAATCTCTGACACCCTTACTGTGGAACAGAGTAGAAACTTCAAGCTGAAGGAAACCCTACAGACGGATGCTTCCAACCTGCCCGTTTCACAGATAGCGATGCTGAGGCCAGGGGGACAGGAAGTGGCCAGCTCCCACGGCCAGCCCCAAGACTGCAGATCCAGGCCTGGAGTCCAGGTCTACATCTTCACACATCTGCATGTTTACCAAGCCCCAGCCCGTGCCCAAACCAGCAACAGATACCAAGGCTGGAGTAGCCATTCTATGGACAACAGCAGTTCCTGGAAAAGTCTGGATCCTGCTCCAAGGCTCAGAGGGCCAGGCGCGGGTCACTCCCTCTGCAGCCCAGGCCTGACACAGCCCACCTGGACAGTTTGTTGTTCTTGTATTCCAGCCATGAGCAGCTGCTGCTGTGTGGGTTCCGGATTTGGTGCTGCTAAAAATACCCTGTGGCTCAGACAGGAAGGGCCAACGGGGACACAGCTGCTCCTGTGAGGGGCTGGCTGGAGATGTGGTGGAGGCCCATCCAGTGCAGTTGGGGATCCATGTGCTGGAAGTGGGTGGGCCCTGTGCTCACAGCCCAGGAGGAAAAGACCCTGAGGGCCAAGTGCTCAGGTCTGGCAAGGGCACCAGCGTGTACACATTCACCTTATTTCTGATTCTTCTAGTTTGTTACCAGGCATTGGGACCCAACCAGAAGATAGATGAGCTCTGGTCCCTTCAGGGGTGATCAGGGAGGGCTTCCTGGAGTAGGGAGAGTTTCCATCGCCTGCCCTTCCTTTCTTCTTTGAACGGAACATCTAGACTGGTAGGGAAAAAAAATGAATGAATGAATGAATGGTGCAGAGAGCTGGAGCTGTCCCAGAGGAGAGAAGCCAACGCCAGAATAAGAGGTGGCAGTGGTAGTGAGGCAGACTAGAGATGGGGGAAAGGACTGGAGAGTTCCATGGGAACATCATGTGTGACATGGGGCTGGGGGGAGGGTGCAGGGATGACACCAGGATTCTGGATTGTCACCAGGGGCTGATGAAGTGAGGCCTTTGAGGAGGAATGCAGCTCAGTGGGCATGTGCGGGGTGCTGTCCTGTCTGTAGGTGCTGGGAGAGCCTGGATTGGAGATTTAGGGGTCCTCTGGGGGCCATCAGAACTGGGAATCCTAGGGTTCCTTGCTTGGTAGCAGGGAGGGTTGCAAGGCCAGGAAGGTGACATAGGGAGGAGAGACAAGGGACCACAGGCCCTCCTACCCACAGCCCTTGGCATAGAAGAGAGATGTCATAGTGTCCGGCATGCCGCCTGCACCTCTGGGCCCCTGGAACTTGGGAAGCCCAGGGCTTCTCTCCATAAATTACCCTTTGGGGGAGCCTGAAGTTCTGAGGAGAAGTGGACCCGGTGTCTCCAGAGTGGCCTGTCCTGGGCCTGAGACTGGAAAGGAAAGCCCTGGACTGGTGATACAGGTCTGCTCCAGGCCCTGCTCTGTCTCCTACCAGGCCTCAGTTTCTCCATTTGAGGATCCCTGCAGCTGTGAGAACATCGGAACCCAGGGGCCGCTCCCTGCATGTCCCGCCAGCAACCCTGACGCCTGCCTGCACCCAGCCTCCCAGGAATGTGCTCTCGGCCCCCAACCCGGGCGTCTGCCTTATCGGCCCCCAATCGAAGGGGAGACAGACGCCCTGTCTGTCTGCTGTCGACAATGCCAGCCCCTCCCATTAGCCCCAGTCTGACCCTGAGCGGAGGGCCAGCCAGTGCCTGCTAAGTGCCCAGAGGAGGAATACCTCCCCTTCCCCACGCTGACATGAAACCCGACCTTCCTCCACTGGCTCCTTCACGCCTGGCGGCAGGCCCCTACCCTGGCGTCAGAGGCCCTTGAGGCTCTGGATCCCACCCTGCTGCAAGCTGCTGCCACTGGGGTGTGTCTGCTCTGCCTGGCCCACCTCAAACATGACCTTGACCTGCTTCACTGGAAATCCGAGGCTATCCAGTGGGGCTTCCTTGGCCTGCTCCCATCCCCAACCTCTCAGCACCTTGGTCCAAGCCATGATGTGTCCGGCCAGACCTTCTCCCTCCATCCCCCAGTGCTCCCAGCTCTCCCCCTCCACTCCAGAGCAGGGAGCTCCTCGACCCACTCTCATCAGGCTCTGGTGCCACCCTACTCCCCAGGAAACCCCTCTCAGGGCCCTTGTGGGACCCCCGGGCTCTTGGGATCCCTCTGAGACAACCCTCTCAGCCAGTTCTCCCTCTTGGCCAGTTCCAGTCTCTCCGGGGACCTCGGGGCCCTGTGAAGAGCATCCCTTGTCTTCCACAATTATGTCCAAGGCTGAGCTCCCCATGTGGATAAGGGCACATCTGTCTGGGCACCTTCCTCCACTCCCTCATGCCCACCATTATCCTGGTTACCAGGGTCCTTGGCATGGCTGCATCCCCCAGTCCCTTCCCAGGCCATGTCTCCGTGGGCTTCTCACTGCCTTGCTCCTGAAGCCCTCTCCTGGCTCAGCTCTGAGTCCACCCCTCTCAGCCTCCCTCAGCCTCCCCACCTGGGTTTGCCTGTTCTCCCTGACTGCTGAAGGTCAGGCTGCCCAGGCCTGGCCTCTTCTCTTCCATCTACCCTTGACCTTGGGAATCTCAGGAAGGACCCAGGCTACAAATAGCACTTAGCGACTGATGACTTACACTCACATGCGTACTGCGTGCCCCAACCTCTCCCCCAATGCCACACTCAAGATTTGTCCCAGTGGGTATCACACAGATACCTCAAACTCAGTGAGGCCAGAACAGGACTCTCCATCCTACCTGCCTTCTCCCCACACACTCTCCAAATTGATATAGGAGGTGTCACTTTCCCTGGGTTTAGGTATCAGGTCATGCCTCTGGGTTTCCAGCCACTCCCTGAGGGCTCAGGCCCCCTCCTCTGGGCTCTCCCCTGGTGGAAAGTTACTGTTGCCAGTTAGACCTATTTTCAGCAGGAACAGGGGGAAAATGAGATCATAGGGGGCTGGCTTATGCAAATCCAGTGGCTGGGCCTGCTTGATAGAGCACAGAATATTCTTGAATATGCCTGGTGCATGTGATAGAGTCTGACCAATGAACATACTCCAGGAAGAGACCAACTGAGCATGTGCAAGACAATGTTACATAACAGGGAAACACCCCCTTAATTGAATATTCATTAGATAGGGAAACTGTAAAAGCCGAGTCCCAGCAGCAGGTGGAGCTGTTGCTCACTTTCTTGAAGGCAATCTGGCATGCAGGCTGAGGTATGTATATCTTACTTGGTATCTACCTTACTTTCAGCAAGCAGCTGCTCATTCTCTAGAGCAAGCCTGCACTTTGTACTGAACTTTATGTGTTTTTTGCTTTTCTGTTAGACCTGATGTCTGTACTGAACTCACTTTTGTGTTAAACTTGGTGTGGGCCCTGCTAAGTCTCTGGAGCTATGCCTCCCTCTCTCCGTGGAACCTGTATTTCTTGTCTATTTTATTAAACTTGTTCTCACTATCTACTGTGACTCTGTCATTGAATTCTTTCCTGTGGCAGAATCAAGAATCTGGTAAGAGGACTGGGCTGGTTGAGGCCAACTGTCAGGCTTCCTGGACCCTACCTCTGACATCTATATCAGTAAAGACCATCCATTCTGTGGCTCAGCCCTTGAAATCACCCTTGACCAGCCCTGGCCAGTCTGTGGGGAAACCCACATCCAACCCTCCTCACCCTCCAGGTCATCACTGCCCAAGTCACCACTGTCCCTGGAAGCCTCCCCTGCTCACTGATTCCTCTGGCAGTCTACTGCCCTCACAGTAGATGCAGAGATTGTTTTGGGTTTTTTTTGTCCTTTTTTGTGACCGCGCTCAGCCAGTGAGTGGACCGGCCATCCCTATATAGGATCCGAACCCGCGGCGGGAGCGCTGCTGCGCTCCCAGCGCCGCACTCTCCCGAGTGAGCCACGGGGTTGGCCCCAGAGATTTTTTTTAATGTAGTAAAAAATATGTAATATGTCTCAACCATTTTTAGGTGTGTAGCTTAGTAGTATTAAATAGTCATATTCTTGTGCAACCATCACCACCACCCATCTCCAGAACTTTTTCATTTTCCCAAACTGAAACTCTGCACCCATTAAATAGTAACTCGCCATTCCCTTTTAATATAAGTGGAATCATACAGTATTTGTCCTTTTGTGACTGGCTTTTTTCACTTAGCATAATGTCTTCAAGGATAATCCATGTTGTAGCGTGTATCAGAATTTCATTCCCTTAGGGCTGAATAATATTCCATGGTATGGATGTACCACACTGCGTTTATCGATTCATCTGTCAATGGACCTTTGGGCTGTTTCCACCTTTGGCTATTGTAAATGATGTTGCTATGAACATGGTGTACAAATATCTCTTCAAGTCCCTTCTTTAAATTTTTTGGATATATTCCCAGAAGTAGAATTCTATTTTTAATTTTTAAATTAAATTGGAAATTAATGGTAATTCTACTTAAAATTTTTGAGTAATGGCCATACTGTTTTCCACATGGGCTGCACCATTTTATATTCCCACCAACTGTGCACAAAGTTTACAGTTTTTCCATATTCTCACCTGTTATTGTTTTCTCATTGTTGTTGTTGTTTTAATAGTAACCATCCTAATGGAAACAGGGATCTTTAAAAAGTGACAATCAAACGTCACTTCGTCACAGAGGTTTCCCAGATCACCCCATCTAGCCCAAGGCACCCACCTCTCACTTTGCGTTATTTTCTATTAGCGAATTGTCCCATCAGCACTAGTTAATTGTGCTAGTGACTATCTTCTTGGCCGGACCCTAAGGGACAGCATCTTTTGTTGGCTGCTGTATCCCCAGCATCTAAAGCACCGCCCAGCACACAGTCGGTGATCGATAAAAAGTTGAATGAATGAATGACTAAATGGAGTTTCTCTCTTCCACCAACATTTTGAGGCCCTCTCCAGCCTGTGCACTTGCTCCAGACCACCTCACCACCCCCGCGTCCCACCCAGGGCTGCACGTCCCCAGCCCCGGCCCCTCTGGCGGGCCCCCGGAAAGACCCCCGACAAGAACCAGCATGTTTGAGAGGCACCCTGGACATCTGGGGGGATTTGGACAGTTCCTGAGAGCCTCTGCTGTAGGGTAGGTGGGCATTTCCTTTCCGTTCCTCTCAGAGGGGAAACGCCCGGGTCGCCAGCGACGGGGTGATGGACCAGCAAAGACCCGGCGCGGCCGGACTCTGAGTCCCTCCTCGCCCTACTCACGCCCCCTGTGGCCTCTCCCCTTTCCGGTCTCTGGGCACCAGGCTCGGGTCTCGCCCCGCCCCAGCGATGCCGTGCGTCCTCGCTATTGGTCCTCCCCTAGAATGCCGCGAAGCGACCAGTTCCTCATTGGCCACAGGTTCTCCCGCTCCGCCAGCGCAGCCACAACAACCGCCACGTGCTCAACCATGCGGCCTGCTCATTGGCCACCAGCCTCAACCCGCCCACTCTCCCTTTCTCCCCCGACTTCCCTCTTCTTCCTTCCATTGGCTACCAGGCCCCGGACCCTTCCCTCTAGCCTGTGCGCCCTGTGCCTCGCCTGCAGATTGGCCGAGGAAGGGAGTGAGGCGGGTCTAGGAAGCCGGTTAAAGAGCGCGCTGCGTGTCGGGCCACGCGTGCATGAGAAGGTTCAATGGCGTGGCAGGGGCTGGCAGCTGAGTTCCTGCAGGTGCCGGCGGTGACACGGATCTACACCGCGGCCTGCGTCCTTACCACCGCCGCCGTGGTGAGCGGGCCGGGCGGGGGTTACAGCACCTGGCCCGGGAAAGGGTGTAGGGAGGGACGCCAAGGTTACGGTCTGGACTCGGGATCCAGCCCCTGACGCGCCCCTGCTTCCACAGCAGCTGGAGCTCCTCAGCCCCTTCCAGCTCTACTTCAATCCGCACCTCGTGTTCCGGAAGTTCCAGGTGAGGCCGCCCCGCCCCGTGCACCTGTCGGCCCGACCCCATCCGCCCGGCGCCTGACCGCCCGCCTTCCGCAGGTCTGGAGGCTCGTCACCAGCTTCCTCTTCTTCGGGCCCCTTGGATTCAGCTTCTTCTTCAACATGCTCTTCGTGTATCCTGCGCTGCGCGGACCCAGGCAGGGCGGGGGGCGGGCCCGCTAGGCCGGGAGCGGCCGCGAGTGGGGAAACTGAGGCCTCGGCCGGGTGGCACTTCCTATACTGACGCCGCAGGTTCCGCTACTGCCGCATGCTGGAGGAGGGCTCCTTCCGGGGCCGTACAGCCGACTTTGTCTTCATGTTTCTCTTTGGGGGCGTCCTTATGATTGTATCCTTCCAGCGGGCTCTGTAACTTCAGGCCCTGGCGCCCAGTCTGGAGAGGGCCAGGGTTATTCACTGCGTTTTAGGATGTATAGAGCGTCCATCGTGTGCTCAGCTCTAGGTCCCAGGGCTAGATCTTCAGTGCTGTACGCAAAATTCTACAGGGTAACACAGGAGAGCCAGCTACGGAGTGCCTGGAGCTGAGCCCTCAAAGCGAGTAGCCAGTAGAAACGGGGGCAAGAATGGGTAGTGGTTGGAGCCTGGGATGAGGTGGATAGGTGTGCAGGGCATATCTCCTGGGACCTGAAGGCCACTGAGTGATTCTCTCTGATGGGAGAATGTAGGACGATGAGGGAAGGGAAACCAGTGGAAGGGGCTTAGGAAGTCAGAGAGGTCCTGGGCATGAGGCCTGCCCCAGGGCACCTTGACTCTGGCCTAGCTGCTGGGACTCCTGGGCAGCCTGTTCTTCCTGGGCCAGGCACTTATGGCCATGCTGGTGTACGTGTGGAGCCGCCGCAGCCCTTCGGTGAGGGTCAACTTCTTCGGCCTCCTCACCTTCCAGGCGCCATTCCTGCCCTGGGCACTCATGGGCTTCTCGCTGCTGCTGGGCAACTCAATCCTCGTGGACCTGCTGGGTGAGCCTGCCTGTCCATCCTGCCCAACCTGCGCTGGCCGCTCCCCTCAGAACATGCTGTTTTATGCCTCAGTGTCCCCTCTCCCCTGTGCTGGACCTCTCATCTGCCTCTCCACTCCTCTTCCTACCCTCCCAGCTCCTGTTTCTTACAGCCCCTCCAACAAGCCAGCCGGCCCACAGGATTTGCATCTTCAGGGCTGATCTGCTGATGCTTGCGTGGGTCAGGGTTCCTGTTCCATGGCTCCTGCTCCTCCGGTGTTCTCGAGCCCTCCCTTCCCCAGGTCTTGCCCACCTCTGAGCCCTTTAAGTCTGTCCTTCAGGGCCAACCCTGGGCCGGCAGTCTGTGCAGGTTACTGGGGCACTCATGCTGTGGGCCTGAGGTTACTCTCGTCCTGGCAAGGCCTCCAGGCTGTGGATGGAGGCCTGCAGCAGGCTCTGGGACTCTGGGCTATGTAGGGTAGCCTCTGGCAGTCCATGGCTCTCTCGCAGGGATTGCTGTGGGCCACATCTACTACTTCCTAGAGGATGTCTTCCCCAACCAGCCTGGAGGCAAGAGGCTGCTGCTAACCCCTGGCTTCCTGTGAGTGCTGGAGATGACCACCCTCCCCTATGCTCCCTCAGACAGCTCCTCACCCCATGGGGGACCTGTGTGGGCCTCAGTTCAGCATGGGCCCCTTCCCACAGGAAACTGCTACTGGATACCCCTGAGGAGGACCCCAATTACCTGCCCCTCCCTGAGGAGCAGCCAGAACCCCATCTGCCACCCCCACAACAGTGATACCACCCAGGGCCAGCACCAGAGGTTCCTGGAAGGCCTCCACCCTACCTCGAACCCCTGTTTGCAGCACAGCAACCCAGCCTGGAGCCTGGGTCCATGCAAAGGCCCAACCAAATAAACAACCACCTGCAGCCTCTTGGGCCACAGCACTAGCTCCCTCTGCCTCGGCTGGCCACATGGTTCCATGCCTACCCTCAGCCCAATTGCAGATGGTAGGATGAGGGCCCACACAGAGCAAAGAACTTGCCCCCAGTCACCCAGCAAAGCTTTGAGCTCACAGATGACAGAATCGGGGTTCTCAACCCTACCAGTGCCTTGATGGAGCCTTGGGCAAGTCCTACCCAACCTGGAGAGTTGGCCAGGTCTCAGCAGCTGCCAGGACAGGGTTATCCCAGGTTGTGCTGAGCCCAGTCTACAGGTGCCCCTGCTCCCAGTGCCTTCAGGCTGATGGCAACCAGGCCTCTCCCATCCCTCATCAGCAACCTTGAAAAATGGACCTTGTGGGGTCAGGTGCAGAGGAGGTCCAGGACTGCATCCTCTGCCCTTTCTGTGAACTCAAAGCCTTGAGAAGTTTTCGCATTGGCAGAGTCCTGTGGCTGGCTGAGGCAGAGACCTCTGGGATGTTCTGTCCCTGCCATTTTAGCTGAGGACCTGTGTGAGCCTCATCTGACCCCCGCAGTTTACTTTTCTCTCCTGTAACGTGGGCATCAGATGACCTGGCAAGCTTTCCATGTGGCTCTAGGCCTGTCCATGCTGTGGTTTATTCCTGGATGCTCAGCAGCACTGGGGGCTCCCCCAGCCACAGGTTGTCATTCTCATAACAAAAATGTTCTCTGTTGAGTCTGACCTCAGGTTTGCAGCAGTGTGGGCTGGTGGTGTGAGAGGTGCTGGCCCTTCCCCAGACCCCTTGCAGGCAGCGGGTCTGCCTGCCCAGTGTGTGAGGTGGGAAGGGTTCCTTCCATCCCACCAGCTGTGGGGACACAGGGCTGTCTACTCCCTGATGGACTGGGCTAGCATCTTTCATGTCCAAAGCTGGCCAGCTGGGCCTGGAATCATCCCTTGTGTTCAGGGCCTTCCATTGAAGCCTGGCTGTGGGGCTCTGGTGAGCTCCACTCTGATGGAGGACAGAGGTCCTAAGTACAAACTCCTGGGAATGGTAGTGTCCTAGTACATGCTGATAGGAGCTCTTGGCCCAGAGAGCCTGGCCCATCTCACCTACATCCTGGCAACCAAGAACCCCAATCCCTACTCAGAGCTCTGCCCCTGCCCCACATGGGGCTCGGGTTGGGAGCCAAGTCCCTCAGGGACCCTGCCATGTTCGCAGGGAGCAGGGACCCTACCAGGGAAGGACCTGCCAGCAGCCAAGCGTGGTACCACGCAGTGCTGGGGGTCTAGGCCCACTATCTTCAATAAGACTGGAGTTTTGTGCCTAGTTTCTCAAGCAGTGCTTGGCTCAGAAGAGACCCATATGTGCCACCTTCACGGGTCCTATGTCCATTTTTTAGAGTGAGGACACTTCCCCATTACAGACAAGAACACAAAGGACAACGAGCTCATTGGAGGGAGAGTTGGGAAGGGGCTCAAAGCTGTGACTCCTCTCTACACACATGTACCCCAAGAACCAGCATGGGCCGGGTGTGTTATCCCATATTCCATACAACTGGCCTGGGAGGGAGGAGCTGGCCCAGGCCACAGCACCAGCCAGGAGGAGATGGACTCCAGTCAACCTGGAGATGGAATAGATGAGCCCTCCTGCACCCAGGCTGGTGACGCCCCAGCAGTGCCCATGCAGAACTGGGCCTTCTGCAAGGAACTCCAGGGCAGTGATGCCCTCAGCTGGCAGCAGCCTACAGCCTATCTGGATGTGGTAGAGCCAGGGATATCCAGGGACAGCTAGAGGGCCTGGGCTCCTCCCTACAGGCCAGCAAAGGGGGCAGGGGCAGGGCTGTCACTGAAAGGCTGGTGAGCACCCTGCCCTCTAAGCGTCACAGAGCCACACTTCTCATTTCTCCCCCCCCCCACAAGGACGTGCCAAGTATAGGTGACAGATGGGAAGCTGGAGAGCCCAAGGAAAAGCAAGGACTGGGCTCTGACTCCAGGGCCTTACAGGGTGCTGGGGTGGCTGACAGTGGAGCCCTGTTAACCCCCACCTGGGAAGCTGAGGCAGAGAATGAGAGACTTGGCATGTTGGTCTTGGCCACACCAACCCCAGCCAGGCCCCAGTCCTGGCTTCTCATGATTTTTATGGTATCATCTTGAAGAAATGAACATGACCTATTGCCTTTTATTTAAAAAGTGTTGCTAGCCCTGCCTAGGGCTTCTATACAAAAACAAAACACAACCCCAAAACGAGGCTTCTTCCTGACCCTGTAGACTGGGGAAGCAGGGGCAATGGACATAGGACTGGGGCCCAGCAAATGGAATGTGTGCTGGGAGAGGGTGACCTGGAAGTCCCATCCCCACCTGTTCCTCAGGATGGCACTGGGCTGTCCCCTTGCCTCTCTCTTTGCCAGAAGACGAAGGAGAAACGGTCCAATCTTCTGAGATGCTCCGTGGGAGCCAAGCACCGAGGGGCTGGTTACCAGGCCGGGGCAGTGTTGGCGAGACGCCTCATTCGCCTGGAGGAAGGAGATAGCATGAGCTGGCGCTGGCTCCCAGCCCTAGGCAGCTGCCTCCCACAGAGCTCTAGGGTAGCCAGGGTGGAGTGGGGACAGACAGGACCCCCAGGCCTTTCTTGGCCTGTCTGTTTCTGGAAGCTGCTCTTCTGTCCTGCCTGTTCTGGCCCTGCCCATCTCTCCAGGGACCCTGGAACCTGGGTTTGGGCTGTGGTCAGACCCAACATGAGGACTTGCTTTTGTTCCCTGCAGGGAAACCCACGCTGGGGACTGGATGGGGCCTCCTCACCCAGAAGCCTGCCTCTGGCAACACAGGTCTCTTTCCAGAGACCATGGGTCACTGGGGAAAGGAGCAGGCCCTGGCCCTGCCCAGAAAGATGGGTGCCTGTGGGCAGAGCTAGGAGCACAGGAATGGAGTACCTTGTGTTCCGGTCCTGGTCACGGATCTTCTTTTCCATCTCGGCATCTGTCAGGGTCTCCAGCAGTGGGCACCACTGGTCTGCATCACCCGTGTTCCGGATGGCAATCTCCACTGTGGGCAGGGGGTTCTCACTGGGCAGAGAAGAGACAGTGAGAGGAGCAACTGCTAGTCCACAGAGCAGCCGCTGGAACCCTATCCCTCAGCATCCCCATCTAGGCCCTGCTCCACTGGGCCCAGCATGGCCAAGGTGAGGCTATGGCCTGGGGACTCTGGCCCATTTCTGTGCCCCAGAACTGCTGATAGGGAAGCCAGGGGATGCTCCTGTCACCTGAGCCTCAAGGGAGCTGCCACAGATGCCAGGACCTTTCTGGCAACATTAGTTTTGCCCCTGTGACCCCATGGGCTTCCTTCCCTTCAAGAGAACTCTCAACAGGCACTTTATCTGCCACCTCAGTGTCACAACTCTGCGAGACTGCGGAGGGAACGCTGCCAGCAGGGGGCAGGGGCTGTGTGCCCAACTCTGTCCAGGCCCAGGACCCATCAGGGCCCACTGATCAGGAAATAGGACAGAGGGTGAAAGGACAGCCAAAAAGAGGAGTAGCCCAGGAGTCCCTGACACCCTTCACTGAAGGCCCAAGGACTGGCCACTCTTGAATATTCCACACACTAGCCCCTCAGCCCACTTCACGGGGGCCAAACTAAGCCCCAGAGCAAGTGGCCTATTCGCTGAGGGTCAGATAGCTGGCTGGCACAGAGCTGGACCTGGAAACCATATCCCCCAACCACACTCTGCTGTGGTCCTGCAGAGACAGCCAACTCCGCTCTACAGGGCCATCTGTGCCCTCCTCTTGCCAAGTGGACACAGTGATGAGGGTGGTCAGCATGGGCAAAGTCTACGAAGGCACAGGGGTGGCCACACAGGGGTGCTGGGGGCAATGTGGTTGAGCTGCTGCCTCTTGGCCTTGGTTTCCAAATCTGTGAGACAGGAGGCCAAGGAACTATTGCAGCCAAGGACACCAGAAGAGCCCAAGTACCTCCCACCTTCAGTGCTCAACTCCATCCTGGGAAGGCAGGACAGCTTTGAGTACTAATGGTGCTTCCAGGTTGGCTCATGCCAAATCCCAGCCTGGCAGAGAAAGCCTCAGGGTGAAGCCCTAACCATGATCCTCCCTTCCCTTCCAGCTGTCACCACTGAGAACTTCCACGGTCCTTTTCTCTTCTAGCTAGTTGGCCTGCACTCGTCTCCAGAGGCTCAGTGCCCTGGGGCCAGGCCACCCGCTCTACTGCAGCCCCATCAGGTGTCTGCCACCCCACAGCCTGAGCCCTGCAAAGCAGCATTAGCTTTGGGAGGCATGAGTGCAAGCATAAAGGACAGGTCCCTACTGGGCTGCCTTCGTTTTGACACTGCATCTGTAACATGGAAACAATATTTATTGCTGTGAAGGGCTGCTGGAGGATTATTATTATTAAAGCAGCCAGCATACATCTGCTGAGGGGGCTTCCTAGGGGCCAGGAACTTCTCACACAGCCTCCCTGCAGGTTGTGCACAATGTCATGTGACTGGTCAGCTGCAGAGAAGCGTCCACACAGATCTGACTGCATAGTCCTGGCTCCTCACCACCCCAGCCAGCTCGTGCCTGGCATTGACAGCCAAGGGCCAATTCTGGCCCAAGAAGGTCGGGCTCAGTGCTGCTATCCTTAGCCCAAGGGTCTCAGGACCGTGAGCACACCAGGCATGGCCTGGGCACTGGCTGAGGCTGGCACTGCAGACCAGGGCAGCCCCCCACTCCCCTGCAAGGGTGGGCCGATGCTCAGCCCACCAAGTTCCATACCCATGAGGCCTGGAAGCCTGAGCTTGTGGTGGTGACTCAGAGGCAAGGGACTGGGCAGTGCTGGTGCTTCTGCCCCGTGATCCCCTGGGGCCAATCCATCTTCAGCAGCTCCTGACGGCTGTTTCCCAGCCAGCGCCAGCGCCAGGTGGTTTGGCAATCTGGGAAGTGCCCAGCCTCAGACCCCAAACATTGTTCCTTACCTCGTGGGCTCCCAGCTGCCTTCCTCGGGAGGGCAGAGATGAAAGGCGCCAAGCCGAGGGGAGCAAAACATGTTTTCCTCTTAATTTAAACAAGATCTGGCGAGTAGGACCTGGAGGCCCCTTTGTTTACCTCCCTTTGACTCTGGGAAGATTCCACTCCAGTGGGTTTGTTCTAAAATAAGAACTGCTCAAACCAATCACATAAGAATGGGCCTGGAGCCAGCACTAGCCTGCCTCGGGTTTGGGAAGCACATGTAGACAGACGCTGCCCTGAGTTCCAGGAAGTCCTGGGGGCTGTAGGAGCCACCCTGTTCCCACTCTTTCAAGGGAAAGATTCATAGGCTTTAAGGTCACCAGGGACCCCAGACGTTCCTATCACCCCTAAGTATGCAGGTGGACAAAGACACCCAGGCAGGGGAGGCCTGCATCTGAGGTGACAGGAAGCCCAGAATGATGTTTGTGGAGTATCTTCAGGTTTATTTCCAATGTGATCTCACTTTCATGACCTCATGTGATGTAACAGGCAAGCTGAGCAGCATATATTATCCCTACTGCAGCAATGAGAGAAGAGAGACTTCAAAGGAAAAAGACCTCCCAGGGCCACTCAACTGGGAGGAGACGACAAACAAAACTTGATGTCACCATTATGTTTGCAATCAAAGCCTCCCAGACCCCCAGGATCAACTGATTTTCGACAAGCATGCCAGGTCCACTCAATGGGGAAAGAGCAGTCTTTTCAATGTGGTGCTGGGACAACATGACTCTGGATTAGTCAGTAGATTCTTAGACAGGACACCGAAAGGAGCGACAAACTAAAAAACAGGTAAATTGGACTACATCAAAATAAAAACTTTTCTGCTTCAAAGGACACTATTGAGAAAGTGAAAAAGCAATCTACAAAATGGGAGAAAATATCTGCAAATCATACATCTGATAAGAGACTTCTATCAAGGAAATATAAAATAACTCTATGTAACTCAATAATAAAAAGACAACCCAAGTAAAAAACAGGCAAAGGACTCAAATAGACATTTCTCCAAAGATACACAAATGAGAGAAGAAATATACAAGAAAAGATGTTCAATATCATTAGTCATTTGGGAAACGCAAATCAAAACCACAAATCAAAAGCACAGTTACTTCACACCCACTAGGATGGCTGTGATCAAAAAGACACAAAAGCAAGGGCTGGTGAGGACCTAGAGAGACTGGAAATTCACACTTCCGGTGGGAATGTAAAACGGTACAGCCACTTTGGAAAACAGTCTGGTAATTATTCAAAACGTAAACGTAATGTTACCACATGATCCAGCAATTCCACTCCTAGGTGTATATATGAGAGAACTGCAAACAGGTGTTCAAACAACAACCTGTACACGAATATTCTTAGCACCATTATTCACAACAGCCAAAAAGTGGAAAATACCTGAGTCAAGCAACTAATGAATGGATAAAGAAAATGTGCTATATCCATGCAATGGAATATTATTCAGCCATAAAAAAGTATGAGGGCCGAGCCCGTGGCGCACTCGGGAGAGTGCAGCACTGGGAGCGCAGCGACGCTCCCGCCGCGGGTTCGGATCCTATATAGGACTGGCCGGTGCGCTAACTGGCTGAGTGCCGGTCACGAAAAGGACAAAAAAAAAAAAAAAAGAGAATGAAGTTCTGATACATGCTACAACATGGATGATCCTTGAAAACATACTAACAAAGCCAGTCATAAAAGACCACATTCTAGATGATTCTGTTTACATTAAGTATCCAGAAGAGGCAAATCTAGGCTGGCCCGTGGCTCACTTGGGAGAGCGTGGTGCTGACAACACCAAGTCAAGGGTTAAGATCCCCTTACTGGTCATCTTTAGGAGGAAAAAAAAAAAAGAGTCAAATCTACAGACGTAGATTTATGTAGAAGGTAGGTAGTGATTGTCTAGGGCTACGAGTCTTGGGAATGGGGGTGTGGAGCTTCCTTTTGGGGTGATGAAAATGTTCTAAAATTGAATGTGGTGATGGTTTCACATCTCTGTGAACGCACTAATAACCACTGAACTGTATATTTTAAATGAGTGAATTGTATGATATGGGAATTATATCTCAATAAAGCTGTTATAAAAACAAATAAAATCCAACATCAGGCCAGAGCTGGAGGGCACAGCTTCAGGAGTAACCTCTGTGGCTTACACTCAACCAATCCTAAGTGTCCTGGTGTTCCCCAACCTAATTCCTGATGTTGTGCCAGTGTCACTGTTTCTCTGTCTCTCACTCAGGCCCAGCTGCCAAGCTCTGTGACCCTTAGTCCACATATGCCCCACCCAGCACATACTCCTGGCAGGGCTGCTGGTGTGAGGAGCGCCAGAGGGTAGGACACCCAGTGCCCAATCCACAGGCAGTCTGGAAGTGGGTTGCGCCTGCCTGCCTTCTCTGAGCTCCTGCCCTGGTCCCTACCTCCTCTTTCCCACCCCAGTGCCCCGACGCCAACACCCTGCCCTGGCCATCCTCACCCCAGGTTCTAGCCACCCCCACCCACTCCCAGCTGCCCTTCTTCATGCCTGCTGCCTCTGGTGCTTTCTGTGGTCATGGCACATCGGTGGCCATGTGCATGTGTCTATCTCCTCTGCCACACAGGTGTTGTCTCCTCTGGTACCTGGCCTGGGGCCCGGGGCTGGCCCAGAAGAGGTACCAGTGACTTTGCAGAATGCAACTCTCCTCAGAAGTAGTAAGCCATGGGTCACATGCTCTGCCCAGCCCAGCCCCCTCCCCCAGTCGCTCTGGTCCATTCTCTTCTTTAGAAGCCTAGGGTCCCTGACTAGTTTGTCACACGCTCCTGTTCCCCCATGCTTCCTGCCTCTGCCCACATCAGACCTGCTCGTTCCACTGCTGAAGGAGTGGCCCACCTCTGCCCTGGTTCCCCTGACTTGTGGGCATTGTGGCCTTGCTCATGCACATCTTGTGACCAGCTTGTCCCACTGCACTGTGGACACCAGACAATGCCCCCATCGCTGAGGAGGGCATGGCAGCCAGGCACTGGGCTCAGGCTGGTGGGAGATGGATTAGGACTGGCTCTCAGGAATTCAGAGTCCTTCCAACTTGTGGCAACAGAGGCCCAGAATTTAAAACCGTTTTTAAGGAGGCACATGATTTAGCAGTTCCTAGGGTTCCTGGTCCAGCTCTCTGTGGGCTGAGAGCAGCCCCTGGCCCTGGGGACTCAGCAGCTCCTTCTCCTTCCACCAGGCAGGGCCTAAAGGGCAGGACAGGGCTGACATTGGTCTCCTTGGGGGAAGAGTTAAGAGGTCCTGCCTTCTCAGCTCCTGTAAGGAGGGGCAGTGCAGTGGGAGGAAAGTGGGTTAGGGTCAGGGGACACAAGTTCCAGCACCCTATCTTGCCACAGCGGGCCACAGTTCTGTCCCCTGGACAGTGAAGTCTGAGTCAAGCCAGCTCCTGACCCTAAGGTCCTTGTCCTGTCCTTACCAGCTCTTTTCCAGTGTGAGGTGTATCCTGGCTGTGCACAAAGAATAGGCCAGGCCCTGCGTGAAGAGTTCAAGAGGCCTGGTCGGCTAGGAAAACACAAGTAGCCCTCCTGATGCCAAAAGAGATGCTCCAGATGCCTCCCAGCCCCCCAGGCAGGCCACCATGTAGGAGATGTGTGCTTGCCCCTGTCCCTAGCGGGGTGGTCTTGCCTTTAATCCCAAAGATCTGAAACCTGCACAGTCAGCACCGTAGACCACAGTGGGGTGGGGGGGTCTGTGACATTCCCAGTCCACACAACTGGAATTCATTAGGTGGACGCTGAGATAAAGGAGAGATCCATCTGTGAGTACTGACCTACCACCACCAGAGGCTCCCAAGGGGGTGTGCACTGGAGCCACTGTGAACTGCAGACAGCCTGGAACTTGGCAAGGAATTTGATGGCTTCGGTCACCCAGGAGTCAGAGCAGCAGGGATGTTGCCCTGTGCTGATGGCCAAGAAAAAAGATGCCAGGTGGCCCTGGGGGGCTTCAACTCCTGAGCCCTGACTATGGCACTGGCAGCAACCACAGAGCTAGGCAAATGTCACCACCTTTAGTGTGCGGCTGCCAGCAGCAGCAAGTCTGCCACCTACACCTGTGAGTCCAGAACCAGGGTTCTGACTCAATTGGCGTGTGGGGGAGGTGTGTTGATGTCACTCCCAGGACCTGTGCAATGTCACTGCTTCACAGGACCTCAAAGAGTAGACTCCAGGGCACAAGGCCACCCTAGCCTGGCTCTTGGGCCCATTGGCTTTGGCTATGTGCAGGGTGAACAGATAACACGGGGAGGTGTCAACCAGACCCAGCTCCCAACCTGCAGGAGCCTACTGTCTGGGCTGACCCCATCGATGAAGCAGAACCACTTGGGCGGCAGAGCTGCTGGAGAGGTCACAGTAGGTGATGAATGTCCTCTCAGCACAGAAGGTATTTGGGCCCTGAGGGGCTCAACCACTTCCCAGGCCAGGGGCTTTGCACCATGTGGGTGTGCCTCATTCCTTCTCTCTTGCTCAGATTTACAGGAAGCCATAAGAAAGCTGTCTCTTGGGATGTCTGGGAAAACAAGCTGAGACACAAACCTACTAATGAGCTCCACTAACTATTCTGTCTTTGTAAAAAGACTTTTGTACTTGCTTCTCTTATATGTAGCATTTTAAGCTGTTGTCTCTCAGTGAAAAGTGCAAATGTGGATGATGACAGTCTCATGAGCAGAATAAATCCTAGCATCCTGTTTTTATGTAGGGATACTCAGTGACACCCCTGCCCTGCACATCATCCCGACACAGAAAAGGCGCTCAGAGGACAGGGTTATAAACTATGGGGCTTCCTGTTCCTCCACTGCTGACAAGGCGGGCGAGCTCCAACCCTCATTAAAAATGGTTGAAGGCTGGCCCATGGCTCACTCAGGAGAGTGCGGCGCTGGGAGCGCCGAGGCTGCGGATTCGGATCCTATATAGGGATGGCCGGTACGCTCACTGGCTGAGCACGATGCGGGCAACACCAAGCCAAGGGTTCTGATCCCCTTACTGGTCACAAAAAAAAAAAAAAAAAAGCTGGTTGAGCTCCTACCTCCTGCCAGGAACGAGCTCCCTCTGGTCCACCCCCACTCCCAGCACAGAGGACCCTGGACCATAATGTTCTGTTCACCCTTCCACCTTCTCAGGCAGCCTGAATGCTGCAGGAAGGTATCAGGGTGGCCTGTCTCTTCCTCTTCCATAGTACCAGTGTGGAGCTCAGGCCAGCATGGGACTCACCAAATGTTCTCTGACTGAAGGGCAGCAGAGACACCACAGTACGGAGGAGCTGCTACACCTTCCTGACCCTGTGAGCCGGAGAGGGCCCTCGTTCACAAAGAATGCCAGTCCAACAGAGGAAGAACCAAGAGTCTGGACAAGAGCACAGAGAGGATGCAGGGTGTGACAGCCAGGGAGAGGATGCCATGTGCATGAGGGTGGAGGTCCTCAAGGTTGCAGCTGGCACTTGGGGACTTCAGATTCACACTGATGGAACTCCTTTTGCCAGGCCCCCTGCTAAGTGCTTCTGATAGCTGCCTTTTTAACTCCAGCCCCGTCTGTGACACACCAGGGGAGCCCTACAGAGATGCACCAAGCAGGAAGGGGACAGAGCAAACAAACTTACCATGGCCAGATCAGAGCCCAAGAACATTGCGAAGGCATCACCACTCACACAGAGAAGTGTCTTTCCCAAAATGGTTTTGCAGAGGAAAGAGGATGGGAGAGATCTATATGTGATCCTACCTGAAGGCATAGGTCTTCTGATGCCAGCTCAGCTGTCCCCGGATGCTGTATGCGATGGTGGTGACAAACTCCCCACCCAACCCCAGCTCTGAGCACAGCTTCAGGGCAAACTTCTCCGGTGAGTTCTCCTTCTCTGACATGTCCCACTCAAACTGGTCCACCAGGGAAATGTTTCCCACATGGATGTTCAGCTGGAGCAAGAACCAAAGAACACAAGTTAGAAGAAGTCAGGACCGCCCCAGCCCAGGGAGGCCACGAGAAGGTGGGGACGGATGCTCTGGAGCCACCAGGCCTGGGGTGGACCTTGCTTAGAACCAGGGCAGGCCCTTGTCTTTCCACTTCCTCACCTGCTAAACGGAGCTGTCCCCACAAGCCTCCCAGGCTGCCCCAAGGGGCTCTGGCTCAGGACCCAGCACAGTCATCCTTTGGGAGGCCCTGAAGTGGCCCCTGGGGGCACCGAAGTCCCACCTCACCTCTATTCCTGTCCCTCTCTCTCCCCACAGTGGCTGGTGCCCTCTTTTCTGTCTTTTGAACCCTGCTGCTCTCAATCTTTATATAACTACAAAGGCCAGGCAGGGCTTGGCTCAAGTGTCACTCATCATAAACTGTCCCTGAGCCTCCATCTTAAGCCAACATCTATGCCCTTACTTTCTTTACAGAGTTTGTCCCTTGTACCAACCAGGCGAGGTGACGGGCAAGCCTGGCAGGAGAGCAGAGGTGCTAGGCCAACTCCTCCCATGTCCCTCCTCCCCCAGCAGACACCCTGCTGACGTATGACATGCAGCCAGAGACGGCCCAGGCCCCGGGCATGCAGCTGGGGGGTTTTCACAAATGGACACTAGTAATCAGCACCAAGACAGACAACATGGCTTGCACCCGGGAGCTCCCACCTTGGCCTTCTCCTGGGGAGCCACCATCCTGGCTCCTCATCCCAGCTTAGTTGCGCCTGTTCTGAAACTGGATGTCATGGAATCACACAGGATGGAGCCTTTGGGGCCTAGCTTTGTTCCCTAGGCATCAAGTCTGCAAGACTCCTCCCACTGTGGTGTGGGGCTGGGAC
Organism: Cynocephalus volans; assembly: GCF_027409185.1. Classification (NCBI taxonomy): domain Eukaryota; kingdom Metazoa; phylum Chordata; class Mammalia; order Dermoptera; family Cynocephalidae; genus Cynocephalus; species Cynocephalus volans. Next base: position 208,182,869 of record NC_084461.1, read on the forward strand.
TATCCCTCACTGTTGTCCAGTGTTCTGCTGGTTGAGCAAGCCACATGCACCTGCCCAGTCATGCTCCTGCCTCTCAGCTTTAAGACGAGGATGAAGGTGGGCAGATGCATGGTGAACTGGCCATTGTTCTTGGAGCCTAGCCCTGGGGGAACAGCCCAGCCCAGCCACCTTGGGGACTTCTGCCTCCCTTGCGAGAAATGAGGGAACCCCAACCCCTGACCATGTTCATGGAGCCCTGAGCCTCTGGGCCCTGTGCACCACTTTCTGCTCACTAGAATGTTCCCCTCACCTGGGCAGAACCAGCTTCTTCTCAGCATTCTGGCCTCAGCTAAGCACCAGCTCCCAAGCCCTCCCCTCCCCACCAGCCCCTTTCCATACCCTCCTCCTCTACTTTCTTTGCAGCACTTAGGTCTCTCTAAGGTGGTCTTAATCATTTGTCTACCTTTTTTCTGCCTCTCTGTCATCCCCTGAGAACCAGGAATGCCAGGCACGGTCTCAACAGCACTTGCTTTGGGAATGAGTGAATCCTCACGACAGCACTAGCAAGCAGAGGGAGGAAGCCAGGTACGGAGCTGCAGCATTCCACACGTAGCACACAGCTGGGTGGTGTGGGCTGCAGCCCAACCCCCGAGTCCTTCCCTGTCTCCATGCTGCAGCCAGACCAGGCAATCAATGCACGTATGCATAATGAAATCAAGTGCCGAGCAAACCATGTGGGCATCAGGTCTGGAAAGAGTGTGCGGCAGCTGGCAACCCATGGAAACAACACACAGGACCCAACAGGACCTGACATGACCACGGGTGCTCAGTTCACAGCCAGCAGCCAGCCCTGCCCCAGGCTCTTGCATGGTGCTGCCTATCCCCTGCCATTGGTCATTAATGCATTCATTTATTCAAAAGTACAGATTGCCTGCCTGCCAAAGGGAGACATACATTCAAACAGTGCTGAGTACTAGTGGTAGAGACAAGGAAAGGGTAGAAAGTTGAGGCTGGCCTCAGTAGGCAGAAGACATGCCAGGAAAACTGGCCTTTAGGGAGAACTCAGTGAGCCTAGAAGGGAGGCATAAGGCCCCCTGAGGAAGAGCATCCCAGGCAGGGGACACAGCAAAGAGCTCAGGAGGTGAGGCCTGGTACTGGCCTGGCCCAGTAAGGGGAGAAGGGGAGGAGATGAGGGCAGCGAGGGGCGGGGACGAGGGCTGAGTAGGGCCCTGAGGCTGTCAGAAGGTTCGGTTTCCACAGAAGGATCTGGGCAGCTTCTGGAGTGTTTGAGCAGAGGAGAGACACTCTAGCTGCCCTGCTGAGACCTCCCCTGGAGGGGGAGGGCAGGAGGGAGCTGTCTGGGGGTGGCCTGATAAATACAGCACTGTCCAACATAGCAGGCTTCCCTGGGCCGGCTATGCCCACCATGTGGCACCTGGTCCAATCCCAGGGAGCAGGGCAGGAAACCCGACCTGAAGACGTTCTCCCAACAGCCTACCAGCTGACATTGGTGGTGAGTACAGATGAGTTGGTGGGTCACCAAGAAAGCCTCTTTTCCATGAAGTAGGTGACAGCCCCAGGAGGATTTATAGCTGCCTGACAACTTTCTGGGTAGGTACCGCACAAACCCCATTATGACAACAACAACAACAAAAACCCCAAAACTAAAAACTGGTACTTGATATCTGAGAAAAAAGGGAAGCTGGTTGGTCAGACTCAGGAAGGATCCTGCAATGTGGCTGACCCCAATCATTAGAAAACGTGGTTGGGTGGGTTAACCCATATGGCCTAATCCTCACCATGGTTACCGGACAAAGACTTGGCACAGACCAGAGCCCTCAGGGCTGTCCTCCAGAGCCAATAGGCTGTGCCCAGGGACACAGGCAAGGCACCTGCTACTGCACCCCATCCCCCCTCAATTTCTCTCCCACAATGTCCTCTTCTTTCTCAATCATGCCCTTTTTCTGCTAGCTGATCATGATGTGAAACTGAAACAAAGGAAACAAAGGGTTAAGGAAAACAAATTTACATCTCTCTCAAAATAAAAGTATTAAATAGTAGGCTGGCTGGTAAGCTCAGCTGGTTAGTGTGGTGCTGATAACACCAAGGTTCAGGGTTTGATCCCTGTACTGGCCAGCCACCAAAGAAAAAATAAAATAAAATAAAATATAAATAAATAAATAAAAATAAACAAATTCAGCAAAGTAACAGGATACAAAATTGACACACATAAAGCAGTTGCACTTCTATATAGCAACAATGAACAATCTAAAAAGAAACTAAAGAAAATAACTGCATTTAAATAGCATCAAAAAGAATAAAATACATAGGAATTAAACAAGGAGACAAAAGACTTGTACAATGAAAACTACAGAACACTGCTGAAAGAAATTAAAGAAGGCATAAATAAAAGGAAAGACAACCCATGTTCATGAATTGGAAAACTCAATATTGTTAAGATGTCAATACTAACAAAAGTCATCTACAGATTCATTGCAATGCCCATCAAAATCTCAATAATATATTTTGCAGAAATACAAAAATCTATCCTAAAATTCATGTGGAATTTCAAGAAACCCAAAATAGCCAAAACAATCTTGGGAAAAAAAGAACAAAGTTGGGGATCTCACACTTCCTGATTTCAAAACTTCCTACAAAGCTTCAGTAATCAAAACAGTGTGGTACTGGCATAAAGACAGACATAAAGACCAATGGAATAGAGAGATCAGAAATAAACTCTTGCATCTATGGTCAAATAATTTTTGACAAGGGTGCCAAGACCACTCAATGGAGGAAGGACAGTCTTTTCAACACATGTTGCTGAGAAAACTCAATATTCACATGCAAAAAATAAAGTTGGATCGTTACCTAACACTATATATTAAAATTAACTCAAAATGGATGAAAGACATAACTATGAGACCTAAAACTATAAAACTCTTAGAAGAAAACATAGGAGAAAAGCTTCATGACACTGAATTCAGCAATGATTCTTAGATGACACCAAAGGCACAGGTAACAACAAATGGAAAAATAAACAAATTGGATATCATCAAAATTTTAAAATTTTGTGCACCAAAAGGACCCTATCAACAGAGTAAAAAGGCAGCTCACAGAATGGAAGAGAATATTTGCAAATCACATACCTGATAAGAGACTGATATCCAGAATAGAGAACTGGTAAACCTCAACAACAGCAACACAAAAGGCCCAATTCAAAAACAGGCAAAGGATTTTGAACAGACATTTTTCCAAAGAGATATATGAATGGGCAATAAGCTCATAAACAGACATTCAACATCATTTATCAATTAGGAAAATGCAAATCAAAATCATGAGATACTATTTCACACACATTAGACTAGCTATTATCAACAAAATAGAAAATAATGAGTGTTGACAGGAAATGGAGAAACTGAAACCCTTATGCATTGTTGGTGGGAATGTAAGATGGTACAGCCGTTGTGGGAAAAACAGTTTGGCAGTTCCTGAAAATAGTAAAACCAGAATTACCATATGATCCAGCAATTCCACTTCTGGGTATATACCCCAAAGAACTGAAAGCAGGAACTTGAACAGATATTTGTACACTCATGTTCATAGCAGCATTATTCACAACAGCGAAAATGTGGAAACAACCCAGGTGTCCACTGATGGATGAATGGCTAAACAAAATCTGATACATCCATATAATGAAATATTATTTAGCTTTAAAAAGGAATAAAATTCTGACATGACATAACATGAATAATCCTTGAAGACATTATGCTAAGTGAACTAAGCCTATCACAAAAGGCCAACCACAGTCAACCCTCCATATCCCCAGGTTCTGCATCAGTGGATTTGACTGACCATATATCAAAAATCTTCAGAAAAAATCCCAATAAAAAATATAACATGGCTGGCTGGTTGGCTAAGTTGGCTAGAGCATGGTGTTATAACACCAAGGTCAAAGGGTTTGGATCCCTGTACTGGCCAGCCACCAAAAAAAATTAATAATATAACAATAAAAAAATGATACTTAAAAAATACAGTATAACAACTATGTATATTTTATTAGGTATTACAAGTAACCTAGAGACGATTCGTTTATTTTCTGGTGTCAGAAATGTGAGACAATTTAAGTTATATAAAAGGACATGCATAGGTTATATGCAAATACTACTCCATTTTATATCAAGGACTTGAGCATCTGTGGATTTCTGTATCTGCATAAGGTCCTAGAACCAATCCTCCAATACTGAGGGACAACTATTATATATAATTCCACTTATGTTAGGTAACTAGAATAGTCAAATTTATTGAGAGAGAAAGTAGAATGGTGGTTTTATGGGGCTGGGGGAAGTGGAGGATGGAGTGTTAACATTTAATGGGTACAGTTTCAATTTTACATGATAATAAAATTTCTGGAGATGAACAGTGGTGATGGCTGTACCACAATGTGAATGTACTTAATGCCACTGAACTGTGCTGACTCAAAGACAGTGTTCCAGAAGCTCCAACCCACAGCATGGAATCCAAAGACAGGCTCCTGCCAAGGCCTTGGTGTTCTCTCTGTGCCCCTCAACCCCCTGGCTGAGAGTAAGGAAGGCCCTGGTACAGGGCAAGGAGCCACCCACCTTGATGATGACACGCTGGTCTGATTGGTCCTCTAGGATGCTGTCCGTGGGGTAGGACTCAATCTGCTGTCTGATGGCGGAGGCGATGGCTGGCACAAATGTCAGCGGGTTCAAATCCAGGTCATCACAGAGGATTTCAGAAAACATCTCAGGGGTCATCAGCTTCTCTGAAATCGAGAGAGAGGGAACAGATTGAGGACAGACTGCAGGGCCTCATCTCACCTTGCCAGGCCTGGCCACCCCCACCCCTTGGTCCTTGGCCAAACCTCCCCAGATGCAGATGAGGATGACTGGAGAATTGAGGGTGGCCCTCCTGGACATTGGGAGTGGGAAGAAGAATATGACAAGCACCCTGCTTCTGGGCAGGTTCTAAGTGCTCCCCATACCAGGTCCTCTCCATGCTGCGTGACACCATCATGGCTGGGTGGGAGCATATGATTATTCTAACCAACAAAACATTCGGGATAAGTGAAACAAAGGCACTTCAGAGCTGATGTGCTGACTCCACCCTCTCCTCCACTCTGTGCTGAGCTGGTGTCACCCGTGACAACTCAGAGCCCAGCCCCACCCCAGGCCTCATGTGAGTGAGACACACTGTGCAAAGCCACAGAGACTTTGGGTCTGTGACTGCAGCAGTAGTAGCACCTCAACAAGGTGACAAGCGTGGAAGTCCCTATAGATCACAGGTCCTGGAAACGTAACTGCACCAAGCATGAGCTTGCAGGGACCATCTGAGACCAGCCAGACTACAGCAAGATCCCACTCAAATGTTTACTCGATGCTCTTTCCGGCTCTCATAACCCAAGATGAGCCACAGACAAGAGAAAGCCAAGAAAGAATTCCTTCATGAGCACATGACATATTTCATCATCAAGAACAACAGAAAACAGCTCCACAATTTCCTAACCTGCCGAAAAGAGGGGCTAGAGACCAGCTCTGCTAGCAGCAGCACACAGAGGCATGACAGCCTATGAATAACAGCTCATCCAGCAAGTCACTACAGTTTATTTTGGAGACTGTGTAAGGAACCTAAAGCGTTCAAGCTAAGCACCCAATGAGTACACTGCCCAGAGCATTTCTGTAAATTAAACTTTTTATTCTGAGGTCATTGTTGATTCATATGCAGTGTAAGAATAACGTAGAGAGATTCCACGTACACTGCCAGTTTCCCCCAATGGTAGCATCTTACAAAACAAGAGTATAATCTCACATCAGGGAGCCTGATATATTCAAGATACAGGGGATTTCCATCATCCCAGGACCCTCGTGCTGCCCTTTTATAGCCACAATGGCTTCCCCCCAGCCTACTCCCTAGTGACCGCTAATCTCCATTTCTATAATTTTATCATTTCAAGAATGTTATATAAATGAAATCATACAGTATGTAACTTTGGGGGATTAGCTTTTTTCACTCACCAAAATTCTCCAAAAATTCATCCAGGTTGTCACTTCCTTTTTATTGCCAAGTAGCATTCCATGGTATGGAGGGACCACATTTTGTTTAATTATTCCCCCACTGATGAACATCTAGGTTGTTTTCAGTTGCTGGCTATTATGAAGAAAGCTGCTACAAACATCCATGTGTAGGCTTTTGTGTAAACATGAGTCTTCATTTTTCTGGGATAAATGCCCAGGAGTGCAACTGCTGGCTTGTATGGTAGTTGCATATTTAGCTTTTAAAAGAAAGTGCCAAACCATTTTGCAGAGCAGCTGAGCCTTTCTACATTCCCACTAGCAATGACAGACCTAGTCCCCCTCATTCTCGCCAGCATTTGGTGTTGTCACTACTTTTTATAGGTGTGGAATAATAGTGTGGTTTTAATTTGCTTTTCCCTAATGGCTAATAATGTGGGACTTCTTTTCAATGCTTATTTGCCATCTGTATATCTTCTTCAGTGAAATGTCGCTTCATGTCTTTTGCCCATGTTCTAATTGGATCATTTGCCTTCTTACTGTTGAGTTTACAAAGTTCTTTATATACTCTAAATTACATGGTTTCCAAATATTTTCTCTCTCTGCGGCTTGCCTTTTCACCCTTTTAACGGGGTCTTTTGCAGAACAAAGTTTTTAATTTTGATGAAGTCCAATTTTTCAATATTTCTTATTATGAATTGTGTTTTTGGTGCCTAAGAACTCTTTGCTTAGCCCTTGATCCCAAAGATTTTCTCCTATGTTTTTTTCAAAAGTTTTATAGTTGTATGTTTCATATTTAAGTCTGTGATCCACTTCAAGTTTAATTTTTGTATAAGGCATGAGGTTTAGGTCAAGGTTCATTTATTTTTCTACAGATGTCCATTTGCTCCAGCACCATTTTGTTGAAAAGAGTTTTCTTTCCTCCACTGAACTGCATTTACACCTTTGTCAAAAATCAGTAGGCACATTTGTGTGGGTCTGTTTCTGAATTCTCAACTCAGTTCCACTGATCTGTGTCTATCCCTCCACAAATATTACATAGTCTTGAATATGGTGGCTATATAGTAAGCCTTAAGATCGGGTAGACTGATTCCTCCCACTTTATTCTTCTTTTTCAAAATTGCTTTAGCTATTTTAGTTCCTTTGTCTTTCCCTACAAATTTTGGAATAATTTTGTCTACCTACAAAAAATTTTAAGATTTTCATAGGAATTACATTAAACTTGTACATCAATTTAGGGAGAATTTACATCTTGAGTATTCTAGTCCATGAACAGGTATGTCTTTCCATTTACTTAGATCTTTAATTACTTTCACCAGCTTTTGTGGTGTTTGGCATACAAGTCCTTTACATGTTTTGTTAGATCTACACATAAGAACTCCTTTTTTAATGAGTGACTGTAAATGGTAATATATTTTCAATTTCTGTGTCCATGTGTTCATTGATAGCATATAGAAATACGATCAACTTTGGCATGTTTATCTTGTATCCTATAACCTTTTTGTATGTCCCTTTGGATTTTCTACACAGACAATCATGTCATCTGCAAACAGGGACAGCTTTATTTTTTCCTTTCTGATCTGTATATCTTTTCTTTTCTTGCCTTACTGCACTGGCTAGAACTTCCAGCACTATGTTGAGTAAGTGTGGTGGCAGCAAACATCCTTGCCTTGTTTTCTGTCTTATGGAAAAAGCATTCAGACTTTCATCATTAAATATGATGTTAGCTACAGGTATTTTTGGTAGATGCTCTTTATCAAATTGAGGATGTTTCCCTCTATTCCTATTTTTCTGAGAGTTTTAAAATCATAAATAGGTGAAATTTTATCAGATGACTTTTCTGCATCAATTGATATGATGTGATTTTTCTTCTTTAGTATATCGATATGGTAGATTACATTGATTGATTTTCAAATACTGAGCCAGCCTTACATCCCTGGAATAAACCTCATGTGGACATGGTGTACAATATTTTTTATATCTTGCTGAATTCCATTTGCCAATATTTTGTTAAGGATTTTTACATATATACTCATGAGGGACATTGGTCTGAATTTTTCTTTTGTTTGGTACTGTCTTTAGTTTTGGTATCAGGGTAATACTAGCTTTAAAAAATGAATTGGGGAATGTTACCTCCTCTTCTATTTTCTGAAAGAGATTGCATAGAATTAGTGTTAATTCTTTAAACATTTGGTAGAATTCTCTAGTGAAACCATCTGGGACTGGAGATTTCTTTCTTGGGAGCTTTAAAATTACAAATTCTATTTCTTTAACAGTTATAGGACAATATAAATTATCTATTTGATACTGGGTGAGTTGTGATAGTTTGTATATCACAAGGAATTGGTCCTTTCTGTGTTAGGAATCGAAGTTATGTGTGTAGAGTTGTTTGTAGTACATATTCCCTTCCTTTTGATATCTACAGGGTCTGCAGTGATAATCCCGTTTCATTCTTGGTATTAGTAATTTATATTTCTTTTTTGGGGGGGGCAGTCTTGCTAAAGGTTTGTCAATTTTATTGATCTTTTCAAAGTACCAGCTATGTTTCATTAATTTTCTCTATTGTTTTTCTGTTTTAAATTTCACTGATTTCTGTTCTTCTCTTTATTATGCCCTTCCTTCTGCTTGCTTTGGTTTCATTTTGCTCTTTTTCATGGTTTTTGAGGTGAGAGCTTAGATTACTGATGAGACTTTTCCTGTTTTCTAATATATGCATCAGTGCTATAAATTATCCTCACAGCGCTATTTGAGCTGTATCCCCCCAATTTTTTTTTTTAATAAAGATGACCAGTAAGGGGATCTCAACCCTTGAGTTGGTGTTGTCAGCACCATGCTCTCCCAAGTGAGCTAACTGGCCATCCCTATATAGGGATCTGAACCCGTGGCCTTAGTGTTATCAGCGCCACACTCTCCCAAGTGAGCCACAGGCCGGCCCTTGTATCCCCCACATTCTGATATGTTGTATTTTCATTTTCATTCAGGTCCATGTATATTTTTAATTTTTCCTTTAGACTTCCTTTTTGAGCTATGAATTTTTTACAAGTGTGTTGTTTAGTTCACAAGTATTTGAATCCACTGTGGTTGGAGAACACATTTTGCATAATTTTAATTCTTTTAAGTTTACTGAGGTTTGTTTTATGGTATATGTTCCACATGCACTTGAAAAGAATGTGTATTCAGCTGTGTTGGGTGTTCTCTAAATGCCAATCAGATGCTGTTGGTTAATATTGTTAAGCTCTTATATCACCTTGCTGACTTTCTGTCTAGTAGTTCTATCAGTTATTGAGAGAGGGATATTGAAGACTCTAAAATAATTGTGGATTGTCTATTTTTCCTTTCAGTTCTGCTTTTGTTCACATATTTTCCAGCTTTGTTGTTTGGTGCATACATATTTAGGATTACTATGTTTTCTCGGTGGATTGACCCTTTTATCATTAATCTTCTTCTCTGACTTTGGTAATTTTCTTTGCCATGAAGTCTGTTTTAACTAATACTAATATTGCCATACCTGCTTTCTTTTGACTAATGTTTGCATGATATATTTTTTTCCATCTTCTTACTTTCAAGCCCTTGTATCATTATATTTGAAAAGAGTTTATTATAGAGAATGTAGGGTTGGGTCATATTTTTAAGCTCCTCTGCCAATCTCTGTCTTTTAACTGGTAATTACTGACATGTTAAGGCTTCAGTACACCATTTTATTTTTGTTTTCTGTTTTTTTCCTGTTTTTCATTTGTTTTTTTGTTTTTGTTTCTTATCTTCCCATGGGCTACTTGAACATTTTTTTGAATTCCATTTTGATTTTTCTATAGTGTTTTTGAGTGTATCTCTTTATATAGCATTTTTCAATTGTTCTCTGTTACATTAGATATACATAGCTAACCAGTGTACTGACTTCTTTTATCAGTTCAACTGAGGCGTATATACCTTACTTCACTGTCTCTTTATCCTCCCCCATTTATAATTGTCTCAAGTATCTCCTCTAAATACTTTCAAAACCACAAACAGTGTTATAATTTTTGCTTCAACTGTAAAACATAATTTGGAAAACTCAAGAGGAAAAAAGAGCCTATTTTATTTATCCATATTTTTGCTTATTGTGTTCTTCCTTCCTGATGTTCCAAATTTCTTCTTTTATCATTTCCTTTCTTTTAGGCATTGTTTTAGGCTAGGTTTGCAGGTGATAAGTTTTCTTTCATTTGAGAATGTCTTGATTTCTCTTTCATTCTTGAAGGATATTTTCACTGGGTGTAGAATTCTGGGTTAATAGTTCTTTTCTTCAGTACTTGAAAAACATTGTGCCACTTCCTCTAATCTCCATGGTTTCTTTCTTTCTGTTTTTATTTTAACATTTTCTCCATGGTTTCTGATGAGAAATCTGCTAGTATTCTAATTGTCTTTCCCCTATAGGTAAAGTGTCATTATTCTCTGGCTACTCTCAAGATTTTTCCTTTGTGTTTAGTTTTCAGAAGTTTAATTATGATGTGTCTTGGCATGAATTGCTTTGGGCTTATCCTGTTGGAGTTCATTCACCTTCCTGAATCTGTCATTTGGGCTTGAGTCCAAAGTGAGCATGTGGATAAAATCTTTAAAAACTTGCCTCTTATAGCCATGCCCTAAAATGTAGACCCTTGGAGCTCTAATCACCCCTTTGCCTGTGTGCCAGAGAAGATTCCAAACCTTTTCCTAAGGGGATTCCCTTGTTTCCCTAAGGAGATTGCTGAAAACACAGCAAACCAGTAGCAATTTTGACGTGGCCTCCTAACTATCAGTTAAGAATCACAGCTCTTACTCACACTAAATACCACCCAGGGATGAGGAAGAGTTCATAGAACGACACTGTTTTGGTTCTCCGTGTGTTTATACATGAGGACTCCTATGAGGAACAGCCCAGTGAAACTTGCAACGGAGCTCACGGATGGATGCTAGTCTTCGTTACGTTATGCCATGTCCTCTTCATGAGGGCCATGGGGAAAGGTGTGATTCTGCTTCTTCTGAGCCATGGGCTGCTGCTAATCTCCCAGCAACGTACACAGACTGAAATCTGAGTATGAACCAGAGCACAGGCTTCCTCTTATATCTCCTAGGTATATATTCCCCCTTATCCAGTTCTTCCTAACCACTCCTTTTTCATTTGCTTTATTCTTTTATACCCAGTGTTGTTATGTAAGCAGTCTTATATCCCTTCTGGGACAAGGCAGGGGTATAAATAAATGGCAGGAACTTTCTGTTAGCCTTCTTATCTTTGTGTTTAACAAGGTCCCTGACCTCAAGGGGTTGAAATGGAGGAGGAGATAGAGAAATTAACAAATAACAATGACACACACCAGCTGAGATAAGCAGGGAACTTGGTAAAAGTAGTAGGCAATGAAGAGCACTGGTGGTCTGGTATCAGTGGGCTGTCCTGTCCCTATGCTGTGGGTGTCACCAGTGAACTGCACCTGTCCCCATCTACACTCAAGGCAACCTCTTGGAATTTCTTGCCCGTGTCCTCCCTCACCCATGTCTCCCACCACCGATGTCCCACCCCCAACACCAGCTACCCTGTGAGCCCTGGAGGACAGGCACTTGGTTGGCAGGCTTTGTTCTCAGGATTGGGCAGAGATCCTTGGACTCAGGCCTGGCACACCACGTGCTTGGTACACCATGTGCTTGGCATACCACATGCTGGGGCATGACCAAAGGAAGCAGCCTAATCCTTCCAGAAAGCTCAAGGCAGCCACACAACAACAACCACTCACCCTCTCCTTCCTTAGGAAATCTCTGGGAGAAAACTGCTGTAAGCAAATGTGCTATGTACTGTGGAAACATGGACAGCAGAGGGAGTTTTAGCATACTCAAGCATCTCAACTCAACAGAAACTTCCGCACCAATTATATGACCAAAGAATCAAAGAAGATACTTATGATAAGTGAAGAAAAGTAAAATAAAACGATACTTGCACTATAATTACAACTATGTGAAATATGTTCGCACGTGGAAGTGACAAGAAGGGAAAAGGCAAAAGTGAACACATTATTAGCGTAGTGAGATTCTGATGATTTTATTCACTTAGAAATGATTCACCGCTTTTTGTCTGAATATAAATCGCATGTTCACTGTAAAAATTCTGACAAATTTGGGGGAAAAAAAGAAGAAAATAAACACACGTGTAATCCTCCTTCCCAGATGGACAAGCACTCTAAACACTCTAGAGCAAGTATCCTTCTAACCTTTCTGTCCACATTTGCACACAGAGTTACGTTCAGACTTTGGAAGCTCAGGAAGAGCCAGAAGAGATGGCATCTGACCCCGGACTTAGGCTGAGGATGTCCAAAGGGAAAGACTGGTGCAGGTGAGGACAGAGGCAGGAGAGCGCATACATGGTGTTGTAAAAGAGGAGGAGAGTGGCGGATGGGGCTGAGTAGAGGTGTGGAGGGGCCAGGCAGCTGAGCTGGGTCTGCACAACATCTGCATCACCATCCAAGCCACATGAACTGACAGCCTGCCGTGCCAGGCCCCTTGAGGCACCCGACCTCACCATAGGAGTGTCCAGCCCACAGGAAACCACGCCAGAAGTGGGACTGAACCCAGAGTCCACACCCTCCAAAACTATACCACGATGCTATGAATGGCAGGCCCAGAATCTGCCTGCCAGGCAGCTGGCAGGAAAGGGGACACCATTAGCTCAGAATGCTCCGGGGGGCCAGGTCTGGGCCCAGCAGAGCCCAACTGCCTACGTACCATTCATGTTCCAGGTAAAGGCGTCTCGCAGCTTCTGGCCATCGATCTCCATGTCTAGCCGGATGGGGACCAGCACTTCAGGCTGGGATGCATTCTCATGGATCACAGCTGGGTCGTGGTCATCAAAGCTGAAAGTGAAATGATAGCAACAGTCACCAAGGCTGCCGTGGGCCTTGAAGATGTGAGTTTTCAGTCTCTCTGTGCACTGTAGGTCACTGCAAATCTGGCTAAAGGGGAAAGGCCACTTCTTACAGGCACTTGCCATCTAACAACTGAGGCAGCACAGAAGACTCCAGCAGGGGTCCTCAGGCCATGGTCTAACAGGGCAGGAGAGACTGTAAATGACAAGTGCTAGCCTGTCAGTGGCAAATGTTACAGCAGGGCAGAGCCACACACTTCATGGATGCATGGGGAAAGGACAGGAAGCTGCTGGCCTGGGCAGCAGGACAAGACCTAGACGTACTCTGCAAGGAGATTTAAGCCTGAAAGCAGGCAGCACTTTCACAGAAAGCTGTGGGAAAAGAGAGAGGCATTTCCAGAAGAGCAAATGATTGAGCTGAGAGGCAAGAGAATGGAGGAAATGCCAAGGGAACAGCAAATAGCCCACTGGTGGCACAATGCAGATTTAGGTGGGGGCCACCGCAACGGTTCTCCATCTCAGGCTGCGGAATCTGGCCTCTGCCCTGAGGAGCCCCAAGAGGATTCTGAGCAAGGGAGTTGTGGATTTCAAGAAGACATAGAGGGAAGAGATGGCACAGACAGGGCAGAGAGAGGCTGCTGCAGGCAAGGGAAACATAAGGTGTCTGGAGAACAGCCAGGGCTGAGAACTGCCCTCAGAGAGCATGGGAAGCAGATGAGAAAGGAAAGAGAAAATCACACCAAGTGCTTGGCACGAGAACTGTGGGAAACATGGCCGAGGGAAGGGGCAGGAGTGCTGGTGACAGGAGTAGCCATTCTACAGATGGAGGTGACATTCAAATAGAGATGGGAGGGAGGGAAGGGGGAGGGAGGAAGAAAGGAGAAAAGTGGGGAGAGGAAGAGCAGAGGTGAGCCTTGCAGATGTTGGCAAGAAGTGAGCTTGGGCTGAGGGAACTGCAGGGCGGAGCTCTGGGCAGGTAGGGGGATGGCAGTGAGGAGGCTGATGTGCTCAAGGTGGGGTAACTGCTGCAGCTGCGGCACCGGGCCTGGCAACCCCGAGAGCTCTGGCCTCTGCTGCGAGTGTGACAGGGAGACTGGAGGGTTCTGTGTGGAGGAGTGACATGATCTGCCTGAGGCAAGGAGGCCCAGGCTGGCTGCAGAGCCAAGAATGCAGTGGGATGCAAGGCAGGGGCTGCTGCAAACCCCCAGCGGGAGCTGATGGGAAGCTGGCCAAGGTGGTTCAATCTGGATACTCAGAGGGCTGGGCAAGTAGGAATGCTGCAGCTGGACTTGTGGTGCAAGGAAAAGGAAGGAGTTCAGAAAGAGTTGTAGGCTTTTGACCTGCGCGGAGGAAAGGATCGATCACCAAGGCCCAAGATGGAGAAGTCTGCATGCAGCGAGTGGCTGAGCATGTGAGGGGGTGCTTGGGGAGGTCTAGGCCACAAAGACAGATGGGGTGGGAGCTTGAAATATGGCTCCCAAAAGACATCTATGTCCTAATCCCCAAACCTGTGACCAATACCTCACATGGCTGAAAAAAGTAACTTTGCAGATATGACTAAGTGAAGGATACTGAGAGATTATCTGGGTGGCCCCTAAATTATATCACAAATGTCCTTCTAAGAGAGAGACAGAGGGGGATTCCACACACGAGGAGAAGCCCATGTGAACACGGAGGCAGTGACTGGAGTGATGTGGTCACAAGTCAAGGAATGCTGCAGCCACCAGAGCTAGAAGAGGCAAGAACCAGATTGGTCCTGGAGCCTCTGGAGGGAGCGCAGCCCGCCCACACCTTCATCCCCGTCCAGTGAGAGTGATTTCGGACTACTGGCCAGAACTGTGAGAGAATAAATTTGTGCTGCTTTAAGCCACCCAGTTTGTGACGGATTGTTCAAGCAGCAATAGGGAACTCACACAGTGGAAGTCATACGTATGGCATTTGTAACCACCAGACTGGCTGTGGCCAGCTCGTGAGAACCTAAGGGAAGAGAAAAGGCCCAGGGACCACACCCGAGGAACCTGACTAGAGGTGCTGGGGAAGTAAAGAGAAACAGCCAGAGATGACAGCGGGCGGAGCCGGGGGCTACAGAAAGCCAGAGACAACGTCCTGGAGGTCACGGGAGAACTGCGTTTCGAGGAGGATGTGGAGGCAGTGGAGCATTTTGGGGAACACAAGTTCAAAGCAGAGTGTTTTTCTGGGAAGGAGGGGACTAAAGTGTGTTGGAGAACTGAGGCAGAAGCAGTGCAGTGATGCTCACTTACCACAGAGGGAAAGTTCTCTTCTTGTCCCGGCCCATGCGGTTCCTGTTGATGGTTGTGGAGCATGGCACAGCGTCCAGGTGATGGGAACTGTTGGGCAGGGTGGGCACCCACTGGCTGTTCCTCTTGGCCTTCTGTTCCCTGGGGAGACACAGGAAAAGCACCCCCACCTCCATCTGTCTCAGAGTCCGATTCTGTCCCCCAGGCATTAACTCATGCTCTGTGGATTCCTGTTGCACCTGTTGGGCTCCAGGCGCCTATAAAGGATATCTATGCACCCCTGACTCTGTAGGGGTCTGCACCCCAGGCCCCCAGAGGCATCCGGCCAAGGGGAATGGTGTGAAGCAATGCCAGACACAGCCCAGGGCACAAGTCGGCCGCTAACCTGTGGTCATGGTGCATGCACTAGGCATGGTACCCACAGAAACATGTCCCTGATGTGGGGAAGGGGCCCAGAAGGGAGGTTTCCCAGAGGGGCAGACACTGGAGGGGAGCCTTAAACACTGAGTGTGCGTTCACTGTGTGTTGGGAGGAGGAAAGTGCATTTCAGGGGCAACACATGTAGCAGCAGGGACGAGGCACCCCAGGGAAGGGCTAAAGCTGGACACAGAGAAGTTCCAATCACAGGGTCTCGCGTGCTCCATCAGAAAGCAACTTTTCTCGGCAGGTGGCTGAGAGTCCCCACTGGGTTTGAAGGGAGAGATATGATCAGACTGTGATTTTAGAAATGCTGGCTATCCTGAGATGGACTAGCAAGGCTTCTGGCCTCCAAGCTTCCAGAGCAGCAGAGGTGAGAATATGGATTGGTAAATACCTTCTAGAAAGTGACACCTAAAGTAATTTAAGTAACCCGTGTCCCAGAAAGGCTTGCTCTTTTCTCAGAATTCCAGGTTGCTCTTACTACCAGAAAAATACCAAAAGCTATTTTGAACTGAGGCTCCAGTGCTGGGTTAGACAGATGAGAGACTCAGGTTCCCACAGTGCTCTGCATGTCCCAGTCCCTGGAGAGACTGTGTGTCATCCCTCTTTACATCCCCAACACCTGAGCAACAGCTCCTGCAATAATTGTACACAACAGTTCAGAGCAAGTGATGATAATCATCCAAGAGGGCCCTCTAAGGACCCCGGGGGAAGCAGCATGCAGCCCTTGTCCTTTCGATGGGCTGGTGGAAGGCAGAGGCAGGTGGAAGGCAGAGGCAGGTGCCAACAGCTGTCCAGGCCCTTTAATGCTTTTCTCTTCTAAAGCTGGGCCACTTACACTCTGTAACTGAGGTCTGGGACCACCCATGATATCCAGTTTGGTCAGGACTAGAGCAAGTCTCCTGTACTGCAGGCAGCTTTCACCTTACATCCAAGACCCAGAAAAATGGGGAAGATGGAACTAATTTGGGCAGGGACTAAGAGCTGAGACAGCAAGACCAGGGTCCCCACCACAGCCTTTCTGGGCTGGTGGATCCTACCTTGGCCACACAGACTCAGAGTGCAAAATTTTAAGCAGCAAATTCCCAAAACCCACACAGATCAAAGGACTCCCCATCTCGGGGGTAGGGCCCAGGAATATGGATTTCTTACAACTTCCATGGACAATTCCAGTGCAGCTGGTCCTGTATTTGAAACCACAGATCTAGACCTCCTCTTTTCTAATCGGATATCCTCCTAGAGGCTGTGCTGAGCCCCCGTCCCCCTCAGTCGCCAAATCCTACCCTATCTCGGTAGTGATCTCTCTTTCATTTCTAGATCTGGGCTGCTCTGCCATCCCCTTGTATCTAGTACCATCTCCAGTGAACAGTGCAAGTGAGGCCACAGTCACAGACAAAGTGAACATGAGTATGCACTCAGCCGTACACAGAATCCGAGAACCTGAGTCACATAATTCAACTTTCCTTCCACCGCAAGAGAGGGCATCCAGCCTCTGCCCAAACTGCTCAGCAACAGGGTGGGGAGGCTACCAGTCCCCTTGTCGGCCTGCCTGAGAGTGCGGAGCCAGCCAAAGCTGCTTCCCTCGACCTTTGCCACCTCCCCCCCCACCCCGTGTAGTCCTGACCTCCAAGATAACAGGATTCTGCTCCCTCAGCTGTTCCTCATATGACATAATCATCAAGAAACTGTTTACCATCCTATAAAAGGTTCCCAGCTGAAGTGTGCAGACTTAAAAGTGCCATCCACATGTACATAATTTCCTCTGTGACTTGCTGGGAAGGTCTAGCCATCCTTATGTTCTTACCACATTCCCTGGGGGGGGAAACAGAATCTGCAGAGCACACATCTGTAACACCAGCCAGGCTGGATGCCTGCCACCTTTCTTAGGGGGAATCATAAAAACAATCTAATAGCAAAATTGAGACAAAATCTGGAAAGAAATGATTTTCCACAACCACTCCAAACAATAATCCTTTTTCCCAGCTAGAGCTTCCTGGCTTTTGTGCATAGAAATGCGTATTTTCTTGAGAGCTAAAAGCATAAGGTAGGTACATACAGTCTTGTATTCTGCACGTCTGGATCATGTAAGCCATGTCTCAGGTTGCTGCAGAGTCTACTCAACGATAACACAAGGGGTTACATCCTACTCCATTCGAGGAGCTACATCTTCAGTCACCAGGCCTTTCCCTAAGGCTGGACTCAAGTGACTCCACATTCTCCGTTATTATTCATAATTCCACAAAGAACACCTCTGTACATATAATGGGTTTGTTTATTTTGTTCTTTTCAATTATTTCTTTGGGACAAATTCCCAAGGGTGAAATTAATGGGCCAGAGACAAAAAACCATTTGATGTCCTAATGCTTTACACACACAGCACACCCATCTGCAGAGCTGCCCCAGCGTGCTCAGTGTGCAGCTCTATCACACCCTCCCCAGTTCTTTACGTTGCTAGTTCGTCTTTCACTTTGAATTTTTAAAATTACACATGAGGACAAACATTCTTCCCATGTTTGTTTACTCCTTGTACTTCCAGGTGTCGACCATCCTTTACCTATTTATTTACTGGGTATTCAAGTTTTTCTTATAAATCTGGACATGCAGACTCGGGATACAACCCAGTAACTTTCAATTACAGTTGTCTCTTGGACCCATGGGGGACTGGTTCCAGGGCGTCTCACAGATAACAAAATCTATGGATGCTCAAAAGCCTCTCATATAAAATGATGTAGTATTTGCATATAACTTATGCACATCCTCCCACATACTTTAAATAATCTCTAGATTACCTATAATACCTAATACAATGCAAATGCTATGTAAATCATTGTTATACCAAATTGTTTAGGGAATAATGACAAGAAAAAAGTCTGTACGTGTTCAGTACAGATGCTATTATTTTTCCCAAATATTTTCAATCCATGGTTGGTTGAATCCATGGATGCAGGACCCACAGATATTAAAGGCCGACTGTACTTGCCTTTTTAATTGTTACTGTAAATACTCTTACAAAGGTTCTATGTTTTTACACACTCAAATTTACTGTCTGTTGTTTTCGTGAGTTTATCTGAGCCAGTAATTTTTCTGACAGATTAGTCCCAGTTCCAAAGCATTCCTAACTGCTCTCCAGAATCCAGGACTTGGCTTATATTTCCTAGAAATCCTAAAGATACAGAAGAAACTTAGAAACCCAGCTAGGAAAATCTGTAAGCACAGGGGGTAAAGTGTTGAAAAGTATTTCAGTTCGACTTCACCCCAACCTGTTTTTATTTTTATTTTATTTATTTATTTTTTTTTTTTTAAGCCAACCTGTTTTTAAATATGAGAAAACCTGCGGGTGTCCCCAGAGCACACCCTGGCCTGGAGTGCATTACCTGAGGTAGGTGGGGGGCTCCGTGCTGATGGACACAGCTTTGTACTTCTCATCGTTGCCGTCCAGAATCTCTTCCACCTCTGAGGCTTTTAACAGAGTCACGCTAGTGGCAAGAGTAGTGTATCCATGATCTGTAAGTGGAGAGATACCACTGCGGTCAACCTGCTGGCAGCAGCGGCAAGCAGCAGCCAGCCAAGTGGATGCAGCACATCAAGGTCCTCACATGCAGGAGGTGGGAAAAGCCAGGTGTCAAACTGACTACTGCTGAATGCTGGCCTCTTCCAAAAGGGCAGTCTGGACTGCAGGCTTTATTTAGAAAGCCTACTGGTAAAGCCTCCTTTGGGATTGATTTGGACTAATGTGCCCCAGGAGCACTGACTCAGGAACAGAGGAAGTGCTCAGGGCAGCAGCGGCACCTGTAGCTACTGCATAGAACAGCCAATGGGGACTCGAGACTCCAGAATGTATTTTCTTTGTCCTTGCTCAAGGAAAAAAGAAGTCTCCAGAGTTACACGCCAGTGGGAAGAGGTCTGACGCCACCACAATCCACAACATGAAGCAAGGTGGGAGATGGAATGAAAGTGATGAATACTTTTCTTTTAAAACAAGAGCCCAGAGAGGTGGAAAGAGCTGCATTACATCAAACATGAATCGCTGTCTCCAAGCCAGTCCAGATGTGCTGTCTGGAAAGCAGCACAGATTCTAGGCAACTCGGCCCCAGCTCATTTAAGGACCCTCGGTCAAGAGCTGCTACCTGTCTGTGGGACCAGCCTGGCCTCACCTGGAGAAATCAATCAGTTATGGGGAAGGATCTCCAAAGCACAAGGTGGAAGGAAGAGTCACCAAGACTACACCCAGAGACTTGCGGAGGGGAAAGCAAAGCTAGGGACTCATTGCATTAGTGACCGGTGCTCCACTGGGGGAGGAGGAAGAACAAAAAGGACACTGTTTTAAGCAAGTGAGTGGAAACGTTATAGCAGCAGATAAAAAAGCAGCTCTGGCTCCTGCATTAAAAGAACCACTACTTTGCCCACAGTGGACAAAACCACAGCAGCATCTACAGACACAACCAAGCAGGACAGACTACAAAGTACCACTTATGCACACGCACACGCACACATACACGCACACATACACGCACACACCCAGGCCCAGGGCAGCTGTCTACAAGGCGCCATTGCCAAGTGGGAAGCATTTTGCCACCTGCCAAACAGAATTCTGCGTCCATATACAAATGTCCCTGTGGGAGTGTCTCCTGATGGAGCCCCCAGAGTGTCTGAAGAGCATCCTTTTGCCCTGCACAGAGCTGCCATGGCCCACAACACGCTAGCTGCATTCGTGTCAGTGGCTCACCTAGCAAGCCCCAGGCACATAGCAGGCCACGACAAGCAGGGACATACACACGAGCTCTAGCACACTGGCTGCTAGGATGAAGTGCTACGGGATGGATGTGCTCTGGGAAGCAAGCAGTGAAAGCCCCAGAGGGGAGTGGGAGCTGGGGCTGCCACCCACCGCTCGGGCTACATGGAGGATGACTATGGTGACACGCCCACAGCAGATGGCAGAGCATCGCAGCATTCCTAAAACGTTTTGAGACCAACATGTCTTCACAGCACCCCTACTGTCCTGGCCCCAGCCCCCTCACACACCTACTGGCCCCGCTGGAAATACCTGGCAATGGGACACCACTGGCTCCTGGGAGCTGCTTTCTAGCCTGAGGTGCATGGTGTGCTCGCAGGGCTACCCTGCCCCTGAGATGCTCTCTGCCCGACTAAGGCCAAGGCTGCAGTGAAGACACTCTGGAGTGAAAACGTTTTATCTTCATGACATAAGCGAGTGGTTTTGAAACAGGTTTACAAACCCTCGTGAAGACGCACCCTTAGTGTTAGGTTTTGTTTTTTTACCATGTGACGATGCAACTATTTTCTTCCTCTCTTCCACAGTGGCTAGTCGCCTCCAGAGCGAGGGGTATCTCTTGTACAGAGAACCTCGGAACATACGGAGGTAGTTTCCCACCTATGAGTAAAGCAAGAAGGCTCATTATGAGGGTCGCGTATTCAAGCAGAAGAGTAGGGTCCTGGCACAGAGGCTCCGCTGGATGAGTGACAGACAACCAGGCCTCCAGGTGGCTCCCAGACACCAGGCTTTCAGCAGCAATGAAACACATTCTGCTGACATCAAGGGTTCAACAGCAGTACACATCTGGTCCACATCTGTGCATCCTGACAACAAGATCAAGTTCCAAAAGGCCTGATCGGATGTCCAAGAGGGAGGCCCCCAGAGCTCACCAAGAAGCCCCTGGAGCTTAGCAAGAAGCTCACAGTGATTCTGATTCTGGACCAAGGGTCTCTAGCACTTTCCAGAAATGTAAGGCTTCTCTGACCTTCTTTTATCTTAAAAACAAGACTTTGATATTTTTACAATGCAATAAACACCAAAAAGGTCTTCTAATTTTAGATAGATGCAGGATAATTTTCCCCATGGCCTGTGTTGCTTTATTTAGCAACAAAACTCAAACCAGGGATACCAAAGGAATTTTCCAAAGAGTTTACAAAGCACTTACTGGTAATCACCAGACTGCTGTATAAATCATTACTTCCCCAAACAATAGTTTTAGTTTGCTTGTACCAAATACTGAAAGTATGACCTCCCTCACAAAAAGAAATCAAGTCCTAAAGTTTTTTTTTAAAGACACCCCATTGTCTCATCACTTGGGGGATGAAGGACAGCCAGTGGACAGTGTGCCAGGTGCTGGCTCCATCTGTGACCTAGAATCATGTCCCTTTTCTGGGTCTCTTTATCATCTGTCAAATGCTCAGCAACTCTGAACTTCACCCCATGAAGGACCACTTCTATAATATCTTCCATTTTACCTACCCAGCATAGTATATTTATTAAATAAAAATCTATCTCTCCATTTTTCATTAATGAAAGATTTATGCGATCAACAACCAGAGCTGCTGAACACTGTGAGAAAACAGCCAGTGAGTCACTTGTGTTCCACAGAGAACACAGACTCCTCAGCATGATCTGGCTTGTGTGGTTACCATTCAAGGGAAACATACAGTTTCCATGAGGTTTTTGAAAACAAATTGACAATACTGCCCCCCCCACAACTACCTTGCAGGTCCTGCAGGGCTCTAGGACTCCTACGCCCCTCCTCCCAAGGCTCCTTCAGAACTTAGGAGCCTGGGGCCTGCCTTTCTGGCTTTTCTCTGAACCAGACTTCGCCCTCTCTGGACCCAGGTTCCCGGAATGTAAAATGAAGATGCTGTACTTGGGGATTTGTTAGGGTCTTCTCAGCTCTGTGACTCTGGCTTTGGGAATATGGCTGCCTGCTGATGGTGGGAGAACAGTGACACACTCACTCATAGCAACTGCAGGCGCCCTCCCAAGGCAACTCCAGGAATGTCACACACAGGTGCTGAGTGTGTTACTATGGCTGGTCCACCTCTCTGAATACATTTTCAACAGGGAAGGGGACTGGAGGCCATCCATCCAGTACTGTCATGGGAGCTACTATATATATCAATAGACAGCAGTTCTGATCCTGAACTCTTCCCTAAATTCTAAAGGTCTAATAATTGTGAAGCCATGACCAAGAGAACAAACCGCCTTTCCACCTGGGTCTCAGGATGATTATTCTCTCTCAAGAGGGAGGGCCAGAAATGAAGAAGCTGAAATAAAAGACGGCAGTTAGCTGTGTAGAAACGAAAATGTGTTTGGGGGAAGACCTTAAAGATCATCTAGTCTAAGCATCTTATTATACACATGAGAACAGTGACACGGAAGCAGAGCAGGGCTGGAACCAGGCCTCCCAAAGTTTTTCCCACCCAGCCACATGCTGCTTCTCAATTTGCTCCATCTAATAAAGGAAAGCTTTCTTTTCAAAAGCATCGCCCACTCAGAGTCAAGGCCAAACCGATTACTGTTCCATCCATTAGATAAGGTAAAGGTTTCTTTAAACAACCTGGCTGGTATCACATACTGAAGTTCCTCAACTGCCTTTTGTATCCTGCATTTAGGCAGGTGCCTACCAGCCAATGAGGCCCATTCTCAGCTGTGACAGACGGACAGGCACTGGCCCCATTTCCCCAGAACAGCCATCTTTAAACAATAGCATTTATGTGATAATGTGAAAATTTTACTGCATCTTGCCCTTTTTGTTTAAAAAAAAATGGTGGAAAATCGAACCACTAAAGTTCTGATGCTACTCACAACATTGGTCTCACAACTTAAGATGCCTAAGACAAGACAGGAATCACGGGGGTGTCCTGAGAGCTTTAGTATGACCATCATGAGGCTTAATTCATTCACACTATATAGGCTCAATTGTGAAGAAAAAAACCGAAAAATTTAAAAACACGAACAAACTGTTAGAGAACGATAATGAAGGAGAGGCAATCCTTGGCATTTTGTAACAACTTTAATCCCAGGTTTGGTACTTACCTCTTTACACGAGAGAAATTCTACTGCTTAACATGTGCACATCTGAATTGTATAACCATAACTTAAAAAAAAAAAAAAAAGAAATATAAACTAGCTGAGAACTGCTCTCAGCCGAAAAAGAACTACTCTGAGACAATTCGTGAAATTTTAATATACTTAGCATAAACCCCCATTGAAGGGCCAGTTGTAGAATTTTCTTAAAGTCAGCATCCAGCTGATTCAACAAAGGGCTGCCACTCTAGTTAAGGATTAAAGATCCTCATGATCTTTCCCCAGTAATAATTCAGATTCAGTTCAGATATCCAAAATGTCAATTACTTCTGAATTGCTGAAAGATCCAGCTGGGGCACTAGGGCAGTCATCCTCCTCCCAACCTGTTTCTTCACTGGTAAACAAAAGACATAACACCTCCACCGCCAACCTCAGAGGCACGAACACAATGGGGATGAGCCCTCACTGCCTTGGGTTTCCAACCTGCGATTTCAGGACCCCACATGTAGCAATGGAGGCACGAGTGCACGTGAGATTTGCAACATCTTAAAAGGATCAAGAGCAGTCAAACGCCGCAGGAGCTAATCGAACATTCCGCCTCTTTTTGTCTGGCTGGAATCGTACTAACTCAGCGCGGAAGCAGTGACACCTCGTGAAGCCCTACGCCCGGCAGCAGGGTGTGTCCCGGGCTCAGGCCACAGGTGTGGGGCGGGGCCTGTTCGGCCACGCCCAGCAGCCACGCTCCGCAACTCGCGCACGCGCCCGCCCGCCACGATGAATGGAGACGCGCGCCCCCGGCGCACGGACCCGCCCCAGGGCTCCCGCGGGGCCGGGGCCGAGGAAGGCGAGGACGTGCCGCGGGCTACCTCGGAGCCGATCATGTAGAACTCGCCGTCGTCCTCCAGTTGGAACTTGACGGGCTTCTGCCCGAAGGTCTTGCTCAGCGCCATCATCATCATTGCTGCGGCGGAGGCGGGCGGCCGGGGCCGGTCTGCGAGGGATAGGGAGGGCTGGGGTGGGGGCGGTGCGCGCCGGGCCGAGTGGAACCGAGGTCGGGAGGCGAAGGGCCTGCCGGGCCGGGTGTTCAGGCTACCGCCAGGCTCCTCAGCCACCGCCGCAGACGACGACCAGGCCGCCCTTAGTGCGCATGCGCGGGGGTGGACGCTGACGCGCGCGTCGCCGCCGTCTAAACAAAAGACCGGGCGCGCCTCCGCGGACCCCTTAAAGGAGCCACGACTAGTTTCCTTTCCTCCCAAGACATGGTACTGTGGAAAAGCTGCTCGCGGACAATAACTGCTGAAGCCCTGACTCCAGCAGTGGCTTTCCCAGTCTCACAGCCAGGAGTGGAACTCAGCCCAGGGGAGGAGAAAGGAAGTGAGGCCTGAAGGCGGGGAAGAGGACAGAGCTACATCAGGAAGCCTGAGTAGTCTGGCCATGCTTTGTGACCCAGGCTGGCGCCTCAGTTTCCCTAACCTGAAAACATAGTGCAGCTGAGCAGATAGGAGGGCTCCTAGGAGCAGATATCCCAGTTCCGAGCCCACAGCTGTTCCTGCAGATATGGGGATGGGCAGAATGACAACACTGTGTGGGGCTTGGCATGAGCAGAGGCTCTGGGGCTTGCCAGCATTCAAAGGCCCAGGTGGTATTTGGTTTGGCTGGTGCATCACATGAGCGTTGGAGGGGAGGGACACCTCCATTCCTTCCTTAACTCTGAGTTCTTTGCCTACGACAAGCCCAGCCCTGTGATGGTGAGCAAAACCAGACAGCCTGTGGTGCTTCTAGCCCAGAGCAGGAACCGACACTAATGAAAGCAGTCATGTATCCGGTTGAACAAAGCAATAAGTAAAAAATGGCCCACTACTGACAATTTCATATGATTCAGTGTAATAAAATTGCAGCTGTGATAGATGCTAGTATGAAGAAGACATTTGGGGCTGGAAGACAGGGCAAGGATAGGCCAGAGAGGTAGGAAGGGCCATGGTAAGTATGAGTTTTGTTCTGAGTCCTCACAGCAGTGGGAAACCAAAGTATTCTAGGATAGCGGCTGGGGCATGGCATCATCAGACCAAATGACCACCACTCTGGAGGACAGGCTCAGGGGGCAAGTGGGGCAGCAAGGAACCAGTTAGGAAGCCACTGCAGCTGTCCAGTGAGGTGTGGCAGAATGGAGCAGAAAGAGCATAGTGCCCAGCTCCCAGGACCAGAGGCCTGGTGGGGTGACCCTGGCTCCCAGGACACGGCGAGACCCTAGCCAGGCCTCCCCATCCTGGCTGCACAGTCACAAAGAGAGACCAGGCAGGCAGGTAGAAAACAACTGTTTAATGACAGTCCTCAGTAAAAAAAAAAAAAAAAAAAAAATGTTTATACACACTGTACACACATTTACATGGCTCTGGAGGATACCAGTGCTGGCATGAGGGCTTCAGGAGGATCCGGCCCAGGACAGGATTGAGGTATGTTGAGGCCTCCAGGGCCTGGGGTCTCTAGCAGGAAGCGCCCCCTCCCCAGCCCTGCCGAGGTCCTACCCTGAGAGACAGGGATGTAGACCGAGGGCAGCCAGACTTGACCGTGACCTGTACAGGTGGGGTAAAGCCAGTCTGAGACTGTCCTCACTCTTAGTAATGCCAAAGCCTCCCTGTCCAGTCTGAGACAGTTGCTGGCAGGTGACCACGACCCGCATGGCCTTCCCTGCAGTTGTCACGGTGGTTGCACCCATACTCCACCCCCGAGGAGACAGGGGCTCTGTCCATGCCTAGTGCCCAGAGCCACAAAAGTGGCTGTGGGTCTCTAGCCTGATATTAGTGGCCTGGCAGGGGTCAGCGCCCCTGAGGGTATCCAAGCCATTCTCAGCGGAAAGTGTTGGCAGGCTCGGCACAGCCAAAGAAGTCGGGGCCCACGAGACGGGGGAAGCCCTCCAGGGCCTTCACCTTCACAGGGTCAAACTTCCAGTAGAGGCGGCCCCGCAGGAAGTAGGCATAGCCTGAGGAGAGAGGGTCAGGCCTGGGAAAGTGGGCAATGGGCCCCACATCAGCCCGTCAGACCGTGCCCAGGGACAGGCACAGGGAGAGGGCACAGAGTGCGGGTCTTGCCACCTCTGAATTTCTTGAAAACTGCAGCTCCAGGGCGGGCCTTCCAGAACCTCTCTTCCCTCCAGGGAAGCCTTCTGCCTGCCCCAGGGTCTGGTCCCTGTAACATCCAGCCTGACAGATACCTGAAGCTTCAGAGGCTCAACTCTTACCTCTCAGAAAAGCAAGTCCCTACTCCTGCACCCACCGGCCAGACTACAAAGGGGCATCCTGGAGTCTCAGAGACCACCCCAGGACAGTTCCCTCATCAGGTCCCAATGTGAGAGAGCACAGAAGCAAAGAGAGTGCTGTCAGGGGAGTGAGCCCTGGACTGGGATCCCCGACCTGGCTCTAGTCCTTTGCATTTGCAGGAGGCTGGGTGGTTCTGTGGTTAGGAGAAGGGACTGCCTGGATGGGAGGCTTGGCTCTGCCACTGTCCACGTAGGTGGCCCCAGTTAGGGACCTCATTGCCTGAGCCTCTGTTTGCCCTGCTGGAAACTAGGTTTATAACAGGTGTTATGTCAGAGGGATGTTCTGAGAATCGCATGAGACATGTAAAGAACTTGGAGCTATGCCTGGAGCATCATTGGCCCTCAGTATACAGTAGTTATTTCATTGCCTGTGACTGAAGGACCTCTGCCCTCAGTCTCCTCATCTGCAACACAGGGTACAGCACTACCCAGCCACCAGGTAGAGGGCAGGTGGTGCTGACAAAGGGCCTGTGTTGAAGAGCTGGGCCTCCAGAAGTGGGCATGAGGAGGCCCAGCCACCACCAGATGGAAGATGCTGCTGCTGCACCCACCTCCCACCAGCCACCCCGCCCCCCACGTACCATCAGCATCCTGGAAGGCGGCGTCAATCTCAGAGGGCACACCTCGCCAATCAGTGGCCCGGCGGGGCACGGGACTGTCCACACGCTGGGTGCTGGGGTGGAAACGCCAGTAGTCCCCGCCTCGAAAGAAGTAGATCTTGTTCTTCTCGGGACCCCAGACCAAGGCAGCATGGATTGGGGACCCCACCAGGCCCAGCTCAGAGAGGGGTGCAGGGCCCAGGACTGGCTTCCCACCGTCGTATATCCAGTATTGAGCGCCTGCCGGAGAGGGGAGGCTGCAAAGAGCTGCTGAGCCACCACTACTGTGCCCAGCCACTGTGGGCCTGCTCAGCCACCACCATGGACTCTCCCAGCCTGTTTCCTTGCCCATAAAACATGCATGCCTGCTCAGCACCCCCACCCCTAGAGGAAAGTTGGAACCCGCTGGGGTAAGCTGGAGAGAAGGCTCTGTAAGGTACCGAGTGGGTGAGGTTATGCTAATCAGTAGAAGGCTGCCTGGGCTCCTGTTCCTTCTGGCATTTGGCTGGCTGTGACAAATGCCTGCTGATTACTCCCTGGGCCCCTGCCCCTGCTGCAGCAGGCCCCTGGCTGCCCCAGGACCCACACAAAGGTTTCCTGTGCTGCACCTTTGTTTATGAAGTCCCTGTCACCTGGAATGCTCCAGGCTCTCATCTTTGCCAGCTGAAAGTTGAAAGCACAGGCTCCAGCGTCACCAGACCTGGATCAATTCCCTGCTCTGCCTTTTCCAAGCTGCACCCTCAGGTGAGTCACTTTGCTGTCTCAGAGCCCCAGAGGCCTCACCTGGAACCCCGCCCCACGGATTGGCTTTGAGGGTTGACTGTACCAACGCAGAACCTGCTGTGGGACACCTATGCTACTCCAATCTCAAGAGCCACCTTCTCTGGGAGCCACACTGTCCCCTGGCCCCAAGCCTTTGGGGCACCCTCTCTCTGCCCATTGTGTCTCTGGGGATTTGTCTGTCTGTATATATACCCTTGGCCATGACATTCCTAGCTCTGAGAAGTCTCTTCAGTTGACCCTCAACCCCCACTCACCTTGGAAGAACCAGATGTGGCCCTGGGCATCCTCAAAGGCTGCATCCACAGGGCTGGGCAGTCCCTGCCAGTGGCGAGAGGCCAGTGCAGGGTAGCCGGGCTGCAGCTGGCCCCCTCGCAGCCGCCACACAAAACCAGCCTTGAAGAAGAAGAGTTCACCTCGGATGGTAGAAACCGCATCGAAGGAGGCCTCACAGGCATCTGGTGGGGTTTCCGGCTGGGATGGGAGAAGAGGACCAGAAAAGAGCCCATGCTGGAGCCACAGAGGCCAGCAGGGCGAGGTTGGGGGGCAGTGCTGGGAGCAGGGCCTCACCTCTAGTGGTGCAATCTCGTTGGTGTCCACCCCAGCCTGGGGGCCCAGGGCTGGGGCCCCAGAGGTGGGGGCCGGCTGGGGCCGGCCATAGAGGTGCTGAATGCCCCTGCGGTCATCTGGGCTAAGGCTCAGTGGGTATCGGAAGGTGTAAAAAGGGGACATGAGGGCCTTGGCTGCTGTCGTGTGCTGCAGCCCCAGCACATGGCCAAATTCGTGGGCTGCCACCTGCAGCAGGTCTGTGCCTGGAAAGGGGAGGTGGGTCAGCAATTCCCAAACCTCCTGCTGCAAGACACCCAAGCTCCAGACTGCAGCTCAGGAACCTTGGCCAGACCCCATTCTCTATGATCTTCAGTTGCCCCATCTGGGAAATGGGTCCCCAGCCCATACCCTGGTTGTTCCCGACAGTCCAGGTCTCATCATAGTCGAAGTGGACGTCCCCTTCTCGGTGAGTCTTGGGGAAGAAGGCATGGGCCAGGATGCCCCCAGGCCCATCAAACGGCAGGTTGTCCCCATGCCAGTATCTGCAGGTAGGTGGGGGCAGAGTCAGTGGCTGCTAACAGGTGGGGCTTGTTCCCAGAGAGGTCCCAGGCCTCCGGTTCACCTGGTAAAGTCGATCATGATGTCAGCGTGGCCCTCATGCACCTCAGTGAAGGTGAGTGGTGTCACTTCACTCCACACCTGTAAGGCCTCTGCCACTGTCTGCCGTACTTGCTCCCGAACCAGCTGCCATGGGAACCGGAGAATCCTAGGGGAAGAAGCAGGGATCTGGGCTTCAGGGCAAGGAATGCTCCTGATGGCTGAAGGGCCAGGGGTTGCCCCTCGATGCTCAGTGGGTATGTGCACTTAAGATATGGGCCAAGTGTGCTCTGAGCCTCAAGTGCAGCACACCAGTCTCCCTGGCCACATGGGCACACATCTTTGTGTGGGTTTGTGTATACTTGGGCATATACAAGTGCCTGCATTGTGTGGAAAGAACACAGGATCAGGAGTCCCGAGACCCATGTTCCAGACCTGATAGTGCTGCTCACTGTGGGGAGACCTTGGCCTCTTGAGCCCCCTCTTGGTTCCCAGTTCCCCACCCAGGAAATTCCTGAGGTCCCCTGTAATCTCAGCTCCAATGCCCTTTGACACGAGACCTTTCTCTCCCAGGCTGAATCCCTGCCCGCAGGATGTGTAAGCCTCAGCTTCCGCATCAGCTGCCCAGGGGCCCCCAGGGCACCCAGTGAGGAGTTTGCTGTTGTCCATCTCTGCTCACCACTGTTCCCACCTGCATAAAGCCCAAGTTGTGATGATAGATTTGAACTATGATGTGGCTAATGCCTATTTCCCTGAGATGACCAGCTGTATCTGCCTCATTCACCAGAGAGTCCAGGGTGGGGCCCTTCCAGATCCCCAGTAAAGGCTGTCTAGGTGACAGAACATTGTCCTAAGGCATGTGCTGAGCCTCTTCAGGTGAAGACAGAGGCACTGCCCCTCTGCTCTGGGAGGGTATCTGTGTGTGTGTGTCTAAGTTGGGTTTTCAGAGTGTTGGTCAGTAGCTTGGGGGTCAGCAGGCACACAGCTCTATTTGTCTCCAAGATATGGCCCCGGCATGTGTCTCAGGAAGCAGATATAAGGGTGGCAGGCTCACAAATGGCCATACAGGTTGAACTCTGGAGTCCTGCCCCATGACCCCAACACTACCTGTAGGTGAGGTCCGTCTTCTCCCAGCGCCCACCCGACAGCACGAACCGCTTCTGACGGTTACGGGCATTCATCCCATCAGGTGGGTCGGGCACGCCACAGCGGGGAGGTCTGTGGGCAGTGGCAGGCCGGGAGGCCTCCTGGGCGGCAGGGGCAGGTGCCAGGCTGCTGGGCAGAGCTGCATGCCAGGGCTGTGCCCTCCTCCTCAGAAGCTGGTGGTGGTGGACATCCTGGGCAGGAAAGAGGACGGGAGGGCCTAGTCAGGCCTTGGTCCCTCATGGCTAGAGGTGTGGCCTGTCAGCACACCCATGTGCAACCCCAGCCCACTGTGTCTCTGGGCAAACTAAGGGGGAGGGAAGGGGCATACAGCAGAGCCCTCTGGCACTGGGCTGACTGGTTTCCTGACACCTTGTTCCAAAGTGTCCTGCTGCCTCCCACCCGCTCCTGGAGGGCACTGGGCTGCCTGCCACCTACTCCAGGCACTCAGGACAGTGAGGTCTGGATGGGGGTGCACTGGGACGAGGCCATGAGCCCCTGACTGTACTCTCACACATACCCAGGACTGGACCCCAAAAGCCTTCAAGGAAACATCAGACAAACTCCTCCTGCTCCCCACACTGCCCTACCCCTAGCAAACTTGTTTCCATCTCCTTTCCCGTGTCCACTGAGCTCACACCTGGGTTACTCCCGCTCTGCACTCCCTGGTATGTGAGCAGGCTCTGTCCTGCCCAGGACACCCCCCAGTGTGGAGGGGCTGCAGCACTGCAGTGTGGCCTTGACAAATGGGGATGATAGTACCTCCCCACGGTGTTGATCTGAGGATGTGACAAGGGGACCTATGTAGAGCACTTAGCACAGGCCCGACACCTGGGAAGGGCACCGGGTAACAGGTCTGATTTCTAACAGGCAGTTTTGGTCCCACCCCGCCAAGGCCAGGTGCACAGTGGGAGCTAGGTCTGTGATCTGCCTGCCCCCTTCATGAGGGGAGAATGGGGGCAACCAGTTACCAGATGCCTACGCCCCAGGATTGCAGTTGGCATTTCTGACCTGAGTTGATCCTACCACCCTCTGCAAGTCCCTAGGGCAGAAGTCACAGTTTTCATGCATGAGAAAAGTAGAAGGTCAGAGAGGTTAAGAGACCCTCTGAGGTCACGCAGCAAGAGCATGGTGGGGCCAGATGAGGACCCTGTGTCGCAGCCTGAAGGCTAAGGCCTGGCTTGGGACACTGCCCAAAAGCCAAGTGTCCTTTCTGTGCTGGAGGAGAGGGATGGGGCCTTGCTGTTTGCAGAGTGACTTGGTACCTGTCTGGCCTGGGCCTGTCTGGTGTGGGCGGCTACAGCCTCCCCACAGCCATATTTGGGGCAGAAGCAGGGCTGCTCAAGCCCCGCCCTGGCCCTCAGCCTCTGGCAGCTCTCCCAGGCTCCAGGCGCCTCAGGGCTCTGATCAGTAGCCCAGCCCTCCAAGCCTCTGATCCCAGAGGTGAGGACTTGAACTCCCAAGAACACCCCACCTGAAGGGGCCTTCTGAACATGGGGCTATGGAGCTACTTGGGGTGTGAGGCCCTGAACCAGTCTTCCCCTCGTTTCAGACCTGGCAGAGCACAGCCTCACGGGTTTTGGGTTCCAGCTGATTCTGGGCTCACTGTTAATAAGTACTTATCACTGTGGCAGGACTCTGACAACAGCTCCACAGACATGCTCTTAGCCCCTGATGGAAGCTCTCACCAACTCCACTGTCACCATCCCCATTTCTCAGATGAGGAAATGGAGCCCAGAGAAGTTAAGCACTTTGCTCAGGTTAACAGGTGGCAGACAGCATCCTGTCTGTGCTCATAGCCCACTCCTCCCTGCTACCTCTGACCTGCTCTTTACGGGTTGAGTCATCTCTTCCCTGGAGGAGGGACCCACACTGGCCTCACCTTAGTGACAGCAAGAAGGAACGGGAGATTCTTAAGCACCTGCTACTTCCTAGGCACTTTGCCAGCAGGCTCATGGACCTTGAAGATGTGGATCTCAGGTCTGTGTGACGAGCCACAAAGACCTGCCCCCTCCTCCTTGTCACACTACCCTCTTGACCCACAGGGAAAAGATTCCTTCCCCCAACCCTGGCAGGGATATGAGGACCCTCCCTGGGAAGAGCAAAGCTATGTCTTCCCCTAGGAGCCCCAAACAGCCCAGAGCCCAGCCTGCCAGCTCTGGTTATGCCTGTGGCCAGAAATCTCCCCTCTCCTCTGCCCCCCCAGTGACGCCAGGTGCAGCCAGCCATGGAGCGAGGGGTGGATCATGGGTGAACACACCCTATGCCCGCCGCTGTCCTTTCCTTCCCCCATGGGGCACCAAATTGACATCCAGACCCCTGGATCATGGCACTCTCAGCGCAGCAAGAAGAGCCAAGCTCTGAGGTTCAGAAGACCAAGTTCTATGCCAGTGACCCTGGACGAGTCACTGTCTTCTCTTAGCCTCATCTTCCCCATCTGTCAAATGGGGATGTTGCCACAGCAAAGGGCTAAACGACATCCTTCTGTAATGCCCGCCGCAGCTTCTGGCACAGAGCAGTGCCTCCTACCTGGCCCCGCTCCTTGCCCCAGTAGTCCCTCCCCTCCCGCACTTGGGAATCTGCTCTTGCCAAATTCTCTGTGGCTTCCCACCACTCTCATCACTTCCAGCTCTCCCCCCAAATCTGCGGACTTTAAATGGTAAAACAAAGTCTCAGTGAGAAGAGAGCTTTCAGGTCCAAAGAAGAAAAGTACATTCTGCAGGGTCTCCTGGAAAGTCTTGCTTCTTGTCCATGTCACATTCACATTCATTGATGTTGGAGAGTGAGTGAGTGAGCAGGAGGCACTAAAATAGATGCCTCCAGCCAGGGGAATTTTTCTTCTTCTTCTTTTTTTTTTTGGAGCCCATCGTTTAAAAGCTCTTGGCCTCAGTTTCCCCATTACTGTGATGGGACACATTTTCTCTGCCTCGCTGACCTCCCACCCTTCCTCTTTGAGAGTCCTTTCTGGCCTGGGGCCAGACGCCCTATCTGCGAGGCCTGGCATGAAGCAGCTTGCTCATTGGTAAAATGGGTGTGCTTGGTCCTCCCAGGACTACTGGATTCAGTGAGGTAGGGTGGTGGGCACAGACCACCCCTTGCTTCATCTTCAGCCCTGGTGAGTTTGGGGAGCAGCCAGCCATCACACCATTTCCCAGGGGATGAAAAAGAGCCCAGAGAGGTCAAGGACTTTGCCCAGGGTCACACAGCAAGTCAGGCAAGAGCTGGGCCTAGACCTGGAGCTCATGACTCCAGCGCATGCCTGCACTCTACCCCCCCACCCCACCCCAGCTCTTGGCTTCTCTCCAAAACCCACATTCCTGAGAAGTGTTTCTGCTTCTAAAATGCATTCCCTCCTCCTCGGCCAGTATACTCCCTTGGCCTGCCCTGTGGTAGGTGTCTAACTCACTCAGCCCCACCCTCCTCTGGTCTGGCAGGCACCAAACCACAGCCTCAGACACACTCAAGGAAATTTCTCGGCTGATCTACTCTCCTGGAAGAGGTAAGAGACTTGAGGTCAGCCCCTGGGTCAACTTCCAATCCAGGGATGGCAAGTTAGCTCACTTGGTAGTGCTGATAACACCAGGGACAAGGGTTTGGATCCCCGTACTGGCCAGCTGCCAAACAAACAAACAAACAAACAAAAAACTTCCAATCCAGAAAATGGGAGGCACCTGGTAGAGGGGTGATAAGGGACGGCCCCAGACTAGAAAACCACTGGCTGAGGCTAGGCTAGTTGTATCCCTCTCTGGGCCTTAGTTTGCTATTGGTCCAATGGGGATAATTAATCACAGCTATGCCTTCTGCTGTGAGTGAGAGGTGACCCTGATAGGAAGACAGGGGAGCGTCACTACACTGTTCTATACATCATCGTGCCCATCTGAGGCTCAGAGAGGTCTAGCAACCTGCCCAAGTCACACAGCCAGTTGGCAGGCAGGTTTATCTTCTCCCCCATGCTTCCGCCTAATCTTTGCCTTCCCACCCCTTTGTTGGCTCGAGGAGAGAGCAGCTTGGTTCCGCTAGACTGTGGGGCTTTCATCAACCCTGAAAGCTGCGAACTGGGATGGATAAATATTTACAGAGCTCTCTTGGCCTTGCTGACAGCAGCCTAGGGATAAACACATCGGAGGCAACCCCAAATGCTCCCTGAGTGTCTGCAGAGTGACAGACAACAGCCCAGCTCAGACCCCACCTCAGGCTAGTCCCCAGCCCCTGCACTGAGCCTGCACAAGCGTCAAAGTGGCAGCTACAGGTCACAGAGTGTCTCCAGTGTGCGTGGCATCACCTCCTTTAGTCCTCAATGCCCAGCAGTGAACAACTGTTACCCTCCCCACCCATTTCAGATGGAGTAGGTGAGGTTCTGAAGCACAAGAGTACTCACACAGGGTCACTTGATTCAAACCCAGATTTCTCTCATTCCCCAACCAGTGGTGATTCCTGACTCTGCCCCAAGTTCTAGGAGACAAAGAGGGGCTGGGGAAGAGGCAGGGCCTCCAGACTGTGGTGTTCCCCATTTACTCTAGCCCACCCATCCAGTCTCCTTCTGCTTCCATAGCCAGCACCAGGCAAGGCTGGCCAGGGCAGAGCTGGCATGGCTGGACAGAGGGTCCTAGCCTGGCCAGGCCTCCCTCCTCCCCAGACCAGTACCAGGACTCATGCTGGGCAGACACCGTTCATGCTCCCATCCCTGCCTGAGCTGGCTGGATACCTCAGCTGTGTTCTGAGTGGGTTCTGGCCCTGTGACTGGTGCCTCAAAGCCTGGCTTAAGGGAGAGTGCAGCCTTTGGGACACACACAGGCTGTCACACACACGGTGACAGTCCCTCCTCTCCTGCCTCTGCCGCTCTCTCTTACATGGACTTTCTTTTCTCCTGAGCACACATTTCCTCCCGTCCCTTTCTCTCTCCACCCCTTTGCTCTCTGAGGGTCGCAACTACTCACTCTTGGTCCCCCTTCTTTCTGACCTCTCCTCACGGTGGCACACACACACACACCGCACTCATGCTGTCTCATACTCATGCGCTCCTAGCTCCAAGCCTCCCACACCTGCCTCCCACAGGTGCCGGGGGCATCTCTTCTAGGCTCAGACCCGGTTCCTCCAGCACAGCTGCTCTTCCCATCTCTTCTTTTATCCTCCATCCCGCTGCACACCTGGAGGCGCGCTCACTGCGGCCACACACCTGCAGGCTGACACCGCCTGGGACCCGCTCGGCTTTGTCCCTACGATGAATAGTGGGCCCTGTAACCACTCCCTCTCCTACCTCCCCAACCCTCCCCTGCCGCCGCCCCCCCCCCCCCCCCCCCAGCATCCGCAGCTGAGGCGCGAGGAGCAGGTCTCCACGCTGGAAAGGGGCGTGAGCCCAGCGCGGAGTCCCGCCTCACCAGCCCGAGCGATCCCGGCGCAGACTCCACTTGCACACCTCCGTGGACGGGAAGCTCACTATCTATCACGCCCACAGGGCCCCAGAAAGCGCTTCGGGTACCGGCCGCGCCAGGCCACCCGGGGCGCCCCCATGGGTCCGGCTCGGCCACTGGGCCCAGCCCGCGTGCTCGGCGCTTCCTTCGCGATGAGCGGCCGGCCGGTGGCGGGCACTCACCGGCGGCCGGGCTCGGGCCAGGGGCGGCGACAGCGGGACGAGCAGAAGCAGAAGCGGGAGCAGGCGAGCGCGCGGGGCCACGCCGCGGAGCCCGGCGGCCCGAGCCATCCGCCCCGGGGCTGCTGGGCCTGCTGGGCCGCGCCTGGCCGCCGCCCCTTATAGCCTCCGCCCCGCCCCCTGCCCGCCCGGCCCCGCCCCCTGCCTCCTTTTGTTCTAAATTCTCCCCGCAGCGGCCGGCAGGGTGGGGGAGGTGGACAGGGAGAGCTTGGCCCGGCAAGGGTCTGGGGCCCGAAACAGTATCCTGTCCAGGAGCGGGCCAAGCCCCTGTCCTCGGAGGCCTGGTGCTGGGTAACCCTGGCCAGCAGTGCCACTCTGAGCCTCAGTTTCCCCTCTGTGTGACAGGCGTCCAAAGCCCTAGACCCGGTGAGCGTCTGAGAGGAGTCGGGTTTCGTTCCCGATCCCTACCCCCACCTTTAGAAGGTGAATCCGGCTGTGTCTCCCTGGTGATCTGACCTCCGACTTTCTGCTAGCTTGTGACAGGTGGTCCTACCCAGGGGAAAGTTCCCCCACTCCTCAGAGTCTCACTTGATCCATCTGAAAAATATCACAATAGCCCCTGTGAGGAAAGAAATATGAAAATGTATCCCCAGGCGAAACTGAGGTAGATAGCAGAGGCTGGCCAGCCCCTCAGCTTGGAACAGAATCACAGAAACTTATAGATGGGGAAACTGAGGCTCCAAGACAGAGGGGCCAGACTTTTCCATACCAGCAGGCAAGTGGAGGGGTCAGAAGGCCCTCTAGCTGGTGAGCTAGAGGGAAGGTGTTGTCAGAGGCCATGGGAGGGGGTCTGAGCTGAGTATTAGTGGCCCAGGCTCCCTTGGACAGAGCTCAACAGGCCCCTCAGGACCTCTCAGGGCCAGGTATCTGAGGAGGTGAAATCAAAGGAGAGGTTGGTGTTCATATGCCAGAAGGGATCCTCCAGTCTTATCCTGGATTGGGGGGAATGGTGCCCAATTGTGTTTGTATGTCCCTGTGATGACAAAGGGCCCTACCACCTCACCAAGCAATCTATCTCGTCGTGGGGAATCCTACAGAGGCAAGATTCAGGCAGTGGCTCCCATCCTGGCAGGAAGAGCCCTGAGCTGCAAGATGAGGTCATGGGCACCCGGCCTGGGCCAAGAAAAGGAAGGGGGCCTGGGTGGCCTTCACAGCTTCTCCAGGAAGACTCCACAGAGACCCCTAAAGGCAAGACAACAGAGATTTTTACTACCTAGACGGTTGCAATCTTTTCCTTTAATGTGACTCACTTTTATAAAAGTAGGCATTTCAATGCTTCAGCCTCATCTTGGCAATATTGGGTTTGATGAGGTATTTATACATTTTTCTGACACACATGAAAATACATAATTATTTAATAAAAGTATTCTTTTGTGTAACTACTTTACATAGTCTTGAGTGTCTCCAGGGCTGCACAGCCATGCTTTGTGGAAGCTGAAGTCCACCAGCCACCCCCAGGGCAGGTCCTGGGGGACCACCATTACAAGCCAACAGTGCACCCAGTAAGGTGGGCTGGTCACTGAGGGCTTCCTGCAGGAGGAGGACTCTGATAAGCCTGAAAGGATGGTTCAGGCCGACAGGGACTTCATGAGCAAAGAAGTAGCGGCTGGACCAGGTCTGGCATGTCTGTGAGGAAAGCATGGCCCACTCTTTACATGCTCGCCTTACTGGATGGTCACCCCCACTTAAGAGAGGAGAAAACTGAGGACGGGGCTCAGCTGAGGGCCCTGCCCCACAAGCTGGCTTAAAGGATTAAGTATGGTGAGAACACACTAGTGCGCATGATTTTGTGCGCGGCCCAGAATAGCTCCACACACTTAACTGCGTGAGCCAGGCAGGGCCACACTCAACCCAGGGGGCTGTCTCCCCTCCCTCCCTCTCCCTCCTCCTCACAGAGAAGCCTCCTCTCCCCACTCAGAGACCAATTCCCCCGCCTCCATGCTTTTGCTCTTGGTGGTTTCACCCTCCCCCCCACCCCAGTGTTAGGGGCCTCCAAGGGCATACCAAAAGGTGATAAGGAAGGGTAAAGAAGTCAGGGTCCCTCACTGCCCCCACCTAAGGGTAATAATATGAAAGGACCATAAAAACCTCGAGTCCTGAAGGGCAGGCAAGCGTTCTAAATCCACGCCTCCTGGGACCATGGTGCGAAATTCGGGAGGCCGCAGGATTTAAACCCCGGCTTGCTTTGACCGTGGCCGCGCAAACGCCTCTAGGCTCTCAGGTCACGCCCTTTGGGATGGACACGCTGCTTGAATGTGGCGTAAACGCTGTCAGTGACCGGCGGGGCCAGGGGGCCGGGCGGGGTGGGGTCAGGGGGTCCGGTGGCGTTAGGGCCCTTCGGGGGAGGGCCCCATCGCATCCCCCCGCGGGCACTGCCCAAGGCTGCAGCGCCCTTTGGCCAGGAAAGAATTGAAGAGGGACTGGGACGCCCCCTAGCGGGGGTTCTGGAGACGGGTCGCTCCAGGCCTTTCCGAGGGCCGCTCTTCCCGGCTCTGATCCTTTCGCGACCCAGAGGCCACGCGGTGGTCAGCAAACCCTGTCTGGTGGGAGAGGGCAGGGAGCGGAGCCCGGCCTGGCGCCTCGCGCCCCCTCCTCGGCTGGCCTCGTCCCGTCGCCTCCCTGTCGCCTCTCCCTTCCAGGGCTCACGACAACCCCCAACTACACTCCCTGCGCTCCACCGTGGTCCTTCCAACAGAAGGGCCTTACCCTGTTGCCCCTGCTTAAGCCCTCGGCGCTTTACGGCATTGGCCCGTGTCCCCAGGGCCCTCACAACTTGGGTTAGGAGCTGGGAGGGTGCAGGGTCCCATTTCCAGCTGAGACAGGCGCCGAGACCAGGGGATGCTGGAAGGGAGAGGTCCGGACTGTGAGGGACTGACTTGGGGGAAATGCCACCTCCCACTGGGGGCGTGTCCCTGAGGTCCCGCCCCAGATCACGCCTCTTTGCTCCCTCTGTGACAAGCGTTGCTGCGTTTGTCCGCAGACAGAACAGCCGCTACCGCTGTCGTCTCTGACTAAGCTCGGCTGCGTCCACCGCCGCCACCATGCCTCGGGGGAGTCGCAGCGCGGCCGCCCGGCCAGCCAGGTGTGAGGGGAACAAGGGCCCCGTGAGGAGGGGGCTACCGAAGCGTGGGGACTCCCCCAAGGTCGTCCGCAGTGACCTTGGCTGCTAATGCGCCATCTTGGCGGTGGAGGGGCAGGGGTGCAGTAACCATGTGTTCAAGACCTGGGTCGCCCACCTCTCCGGGTGTAGAGGGGGTCATTTCCATGAGCTGCAGGCCCCTCAGGCCCCTTGCCAGGATTAACCCTGCTTCCCTCCAACTCCCGCAGCCGCCCCGCTGCACCCTCTGCTCACCTGCCAGCGCACGCACCGCCCTCGGCAGCCGCCCCAGCCTCGTCGGGCCAGCCGGGCCTCATGGCACAGATGGCAACCACGGCCGCTGGGGTAGCCGTGGGCTCAGCTGTGGGACACGTCATGGGCAGTGCCCTGACTGGGGCCTTCAGCGGGGGAAGCTCCGAGCCCACCCAGCCTGCTGCACAGCAGGTGAGTAGCGGGCCCAGGAGAGACTGACGCAGGATTTTCTTCAGGTCACGAAGTGTCCAGTTAGGAGTGTCGGGTGTGTTCAGAGTTGCCTCAGTCCCAGGACTTTGCCCAAGGAGGGTCCTATTCCTCACTCTTCTGTTGAGCTCACTGTCACTCACAGGCAGGCCTTCCCTGTCCTTCTCTTGAGACCAAGGTCCCTAGGCTCCCAGGGACCGGCACCAACCAATCCTTTAAAGATGGGGGAACCCAGGGCCTGAGAGGCTCAGAGACTTGCCCAAGGTCACCTAAACCTAACAGAAGGGAGGGATGTTGAATTTTCTAAGCCCCTGTACTCCCCAACAGCCCCTGGGCCCAAGGACAAAGGGCAGCCAATGACCATGGGGCCTGTTCCCTGATGACCTGTCCCCCCACTGGAGGCCCCACCACTCCCCACCAGGCCTAAGGCAAATGAGGCTTAGCCACTTGGTTAGGGGTTATGAGGATCAATGTGCCTGATCCAGGAATTTGCGAGAACTTGTGGGGGTGGGGCTCATAACTATGAGAGTACATGCAGAGTACTGGGCTTTCCTAGAGCCTCCTCTTCCCTCCCCTACATCTGCCCAGAATACTCATTATGAGGCAGCAGAGAAATGCTGTCTGCATCAGCTGAGTGGCTCTGAGAGGACTGCTGGCTCACTCTATTTCACAGATGCAGCAGCTGAGGCTAGACAGGGGCAGGCTGACCCAAGGTCATTCAGCCTGCCTGGGACTCTTGGGACACCCAGGCTGTGGGTGTGGGGAGGGGCAGGCAGCTCCCAGTTTTGGAACCCCCCTCTAGGCACCAACCCCAAGCTTATCCTACTACCTCTTGCACTGTACCCCCAGGCCCCTGCCCGCACTGCCCCCCAGCCCATGCAGATGGGGCCCTGCGCCTACGAGATCAAGCAGTTCCTGGACTGCTCGACTACTCAGAGTGACCTGACCCTGTGTGAGGGCTTCAGCGAGGTCCTGAAGCAGTGCAAGTACAACCACGGTGAGCAAGCACACCTCGACCCAGTTAAGTTGGGGGTCAGACCCTCTTG
The DNA here is from genome assembly GCF_027409185.1 of Cynocephalus volans. Lineage (NCBI taxonomy): Eukaryota > Metazoa > Chordata > Mammalia > Dermoptera > Cynocephalidae > Cynocephalus > Cynocephalus volans. The sequence goes on from NC_084461.1 coordinate 208,223,469, forward strand.
TACCTGCAGGCTGACCACCAGCGTGTGCCACTCCCTTCCTCCACAGGTCTGAGCTCCCTGCCCTGAAGAGGCTGGTGTAGACTCATGGGCAAGCTCCGAGATGACTCCTGAGCCACAGCCCTGTACCCACCTCAACCCCCTCACCGACAGCAGGACCATGATGCCAGATTGTTCCTGTGTAGCTGGGATTGGGAGTGAGGAGGGGTTTTCTAACCCCACAGATAACCCGAGACACAGATGTGCAATGAAAGGAGTATATTTTAGACCACAACCTGCCGTGTCCCCTCTAGCTGGCCTGCCTGCCTGCCAGGAGCACCCTGGCTGCTGAAGTGGGGTTGGGGAGATGGATGGGTGTCTCGCTGTGGTGTGGGATGCTTCACCTAGGTGGGATAAGAGGACCGTTATTGTAATCTGCACTGCAAGAAGCCAAGGACAGACCACCTTGGGAGTCCAAAGTGGGGTGGTGAGGCATTAACAGGTAACCCCAGGGCATCTGACTGGGGACTAGAATCCCAGGAGGAGCCTGTTGTCTCCCTCTCAGGGATGGCTGCCCCCTCTGCCCTTCTTGTCTCCATCTCTGGAACCCTTTCTCTGCACCCACGTCTTAGGGGCCCCCAGCAGCCTCATGTCCTATCTGACCTTGCCCCTTTTGCTAATGTGACTGCTCAGTCATTCCAGATTTTGTAAGAGGAATCCTGCTGGGCTGCTGTCTGTTTGCACCTGATCACACAAGGCAGAGGTCACAGACCTCTTGGATCTGAGTCCAGCTCAGCCACGGGCTGTAGTGTGCCAGGTCACAGGGCCTGCAGGAACAGAGGAGCAGGCCCTTCAAACACAGTGCAGACTGTGTCATCACACACTGCAGCTGCCTTGCTGAGTGCAGCAGTGAGCACCTACTGTGTGCCAGGCCCTATTACACATCTAAGCACTGAGAACATTCCTGTCCTTGGGGTGCTTACACTCCAGTGGGGTGGGGTACAATGTGTTCCATTTTGGGGGTATATGTGTGTGGGGTTGGCATTGAGGGTCTGCCTCTCAGCACACATGTGTCTGTCCCACTTCTGGGTGTGTCTCCTCTGGTGTCCATATCTCCTCCGTACCTGGCACCTGGCAGCAGGGAGCCCATCCTTCGGGGTCTTGAAGGGGGGCCTTGCTCCCGGTGGCCACGCCGAGTGCCCATGCGCCTCCTCCAGCTGTTGCCAGTTGTGGGGAGGCCTGACAGCCAGCGTAGCTCCTCTGGAAGGTCCAGAAAACCCTGCTGGTGTGAACTAGGGAGATGTGCCTTCCCCCCTGGGGCTCTCGTCTGAAACACTTACCTGCCAGCTCCGGACACTGGTCATCCAAGTTCTCCAGTAAGGACTCATAGCGGGCAGGGGCCCCGCCTTCCCCCCCTGTGGAGTGTGAAGAGAGGATAAAGGATCCCTGACTGGTCTGATGGTCCCCACCCCACCTCTCAACCTGTTTGCTGACCCAGGCTGGGGTCATGACATGGCATTGGGTAGGGACAGGTTGGGGATAGGTGCCAGCCAAGGTGGGGGGCTGGGCAGGGCCTTGGGTGGTCTGTGGTCTGCTGTCCCCCCTTACATTCCAACATAGCTGCAGGGGAGAGTCTTGGTCCCCACTTACTGATGATCTGCACAAGGACATAGGTCCTTCGCTCCTGCAGCAGGGGACTTCCCATGGAGGAGGCTGCGGAAGTTCCCTCCTCTAGGCCTTCACCCAGGCTCACCAGGTGCCCATCCTCAGCCAGAAGAGCTATGGTCGCTGGGAGGGCAAGGACAGAGGCTGGGCAGGGCTGGCACCTTTGCCTGGGGGCCCCAGCCTCCTTCCCCTGCCCCCTCCCTGTCTCCTCACCATCTGAGGGTACCCTCCCCCTTTGCCTCAGGTGGGCGGTGAGGGTCACCAGGCTGCACCAGGGGTTCACCAGCTCCCAGCAGCCGGCTGTGAGGGAGGGACAGAAGTGAGCTCGTGGGAACCTCTACTTTCCCTCCAATCTGGGACCCTCTGCCTCTGCCTCCCATATCTCCCTTTCCCAGAGCTGTGACTAGGGCTGTAGGACTAGGACCGTGTCCCAGGCGCAATAGCTCACGCAATCGTTTCTTAAACTGCTCGAGGGACGCCCTCCATCCGTCTCCCGAGATGGGAGCCCACAGCGCCTGCCTCCCGCGCCGGCCCCGCTGGCCCCGCGCCGGCCTCGCCTCCCGCACCCGGCACACCCGCCTCCCGCCAGACGGGCGGGGGAGCTGCAGCCGTGGCTAGAGCTTCAGGAGTCTGATGCACGCTGAAGCCTGAGGAGCACCGACTGAACGGTGAAGAGACTGTGCAGTTTAAAAACGTGCTGCACGCTGGCGTGGCGAGCGCTCGCCGAGAGGAGCCCGCGTGATTACCCAGGCAGGGCCCAGCCCGGGTTTTCCCCGCGAGGGACTCCTGCAAGCGGTCGCTTCGCCTCACCGAGCGGCTCCCCACCCCCACCCCGCCCCATCCGCACCCCTCCTTCCCTCCACGGCCTCCCCCTCCCCCAGGGCAGAGGGAAGCACGCCTCTGTGTGTGCCCACCCTTCACCCGCCTGCCTGCCAGGGGACCCCACTTACCTCCAAACAGCACCGTGATAAACATGGCTTCAGCGGAGAGGAGACAGATGTGGTGGGCTTTGTCCCCCGACCCCCGCAAATCAGGAAGCGCCTACTCCGGGGTGGGGCCCTGTGGGGAGATGTGTATGTGTGAGGACGGATGAGCGGGTGATCCCAGGCCCAGGCCCCGGCTCAGCCACCGCTGGGGCTCTGCTCTACCAGCCCGAAAACAGCCCCTGCAGCTAGCCCGAGACCCCTGGCCTCTTCCGCAGCTCGCCGGGCCAGAGCAGCTGCCCCCAGATCCCAGGCTGGTCTCCATGGCAGTGGGAGCCGCCAAGACTTCTAGGCAGGAAATACCTTCCTCCCAGTATCCGGGTAACGTAACTGAGCCTGGAGCTGGGCGGGCATTCCCTGAGGCGGGGCTCAGGTCAGGCCCTTAGTGGGGACTCGAGCCTTGGGGTCCTGGCATACCCCGATGACAGCTTCCAGAGACCACATCCCTCACCAGGCTAACACGGGGCGTGACGGAGGGGTGTCCTCCCCAACCTCTGCAGGCTCCCTCCCAACTCAAGGCCCTCTTCCCCCACTGGCTTGCTTTCCCTCTACCTGCCTTCCCACTCCCAGGCTCTCCTGTCTTCTGTCCTTGTTACTTTTTCTGTTTTGTCTGACGTATAATTTACATACAGTAAAATTCACCCTTTTTCTTCCTTTTCGAGTTCTGACAAATCTCATACAACCACCACCACAGTCAGGCTACAGAACATTTCCATCATCTCCCCCAATTCTTTTGTGTCCCTTTGTAGTCAACCTGACATCCACCGCTCTGTTTTCTGCCCCTGCCTCTCCTGGAATGTTCATATAAATGGAATCATATAGTATGAAGCCTTTCAAGTCTGATGCATTTGGGATTCATCAAGGTTGTCACGTGTATCAATAGAGCATTCCTTTTTAGGGCCAGAGAGTGTCCCATTGTCTGATGTATCACAGTGTGTTGATCCACTCACCTGCTGTTGTTTTGGGTTGTTTCCAGTTTTTAGAGGTTATGAATAAAGCCACTATACATAGACATTTACCTATAGGTTTTTGTGTGATTGGAAGTTTTCATTTCTCTACGTAGTAAATACCACAAGAGGGATTGCTGGGTCATATAGCAGGTATATGTTTGACTATAAGAAACTGCCAATGTGTTTTCCAGCGTGTCCTCACCATTATGTATTGTCCCGCTTTCGGTCTTGTCACTGGGCCTCATGGATCCATGGCGGGTCACAAGTGCCTCCGTATTCACTCTCACCACTAGCTAGTCCCTCTCCCTGCTGTCTGATATTTGTCCGCCTCTACCACTCTCTCCTCTTCTTCCTCTCCTCTGTCTGCCTTCTTTTTCTATGTTCTCACACTGTTTCAGCACCACACTCACCCAATGATCTAACCGGCCGTCCCTATATGGGATCTGAACCTGTGGCCTTGGTGTTCACAGCACTGCACTCTCCCGAGTGAGCCACGTGCCGGCCCCCTTTTTTTTGACTTTTTTTTCTCTGTCCCTCTTCATTCTCTTTCCTTCTTGCCTACTGCCTCCTCTCTGTCTCTCCGCTTCTGTTTCCCACCCCTTCCCCACCAGCCCCTACCACACCCCTCCAGCCAGGATGCTATGTGGGTGCCTAGAGTAGTCCCCTCCCCGATCTTTTTGCCAGCTCCCTTTTTTGCCCAAGGGTTTAGAATTGCTCCCCACCCCATGATCAGGCTGTTTGCCCCGCCCTCCACAGGCATAGTTTTGGACAGTGAGGCAGGAGGGAGAACGGGTCCTCCATGCGGCTCGCCTCATCACACTCTGCCCCTGTGCTGCCTCAAAACTCTGCAGAGTGTTTCCACCAGCAAGAAGGCCCTCCGCAGATTCTCCCATCTGACCTTGGATGCCTTTCCTTTGGATGGCCTCAGTGTTTCCATCTGTAGAAGCGGGTAAGAACCATGATTCAGCAGAGTTGTTGTGAGGATTAAATGTGGTAACATTTTGGTGCTTGGCATGTAGCAAGTGCTCAAATCAGTACTGCGGAAACAGGCAGCATTTCCCAAACTTATGTAAACATGGGGCACATTCTCCCTAGGCCAGCATATATCTGGGGACCTGTGTCCTGCAGAACACAGCTCAAGAAACTTTGAGTGTGGAGACTCTAGTGCCTGGAGCCAGACTCTGGAAGGAAAGGCCACTCCAGGCCTAGAGCCTCAGCTTTAATAGTCACCACTCTCCTGTCCAAGGGGCTCAGTCTTCAGTATCACTGAGGAGAAAGTCTTTTATCTTGAGTCTTTTATCTTTAAGTCTTTTATGCCCTTAGGAGGTGTCAGGAAGAGAGTGAGAACAGCAGAGGGGTTCCAATACCCCACAAGGGAGCTCTGGAGGCTGTGAGTTTTATTATTACTCAGGTATGGTGAAGCCAACAGATCAGGAGGTAATTGCCATTGAAAAGATAGTTTGTTACTCACAGTTTCCAAGAAGAGGGAGCACTATGCCATGGGGGGTCGCATGGGGAATTACAAGGGTTGGTTAGGAGGCAGAGGGAGATGGAGGAATTGTGGGGAAGTGCTTTTATTGTGGTTTCTGAGGGAACAGGCAAAGCAGGGTAGGCAGGTTTAGGATTGAATAATTTCAGTGGGCCTTGTAGCATAGAGACTGTCCCTCGTTGTCTGGTGCCTGGCCATGGGGTGTTTAGCACAAGCGGAGTGTGAGAGCCCGGTGATGGATGTGGTTGGGGGTGCGGGCTTGGGATTGGTTGGTTTGCATTGAAAAGTACACAGTTGTTTACTATCTCTAGGGATTGGCTAACTCTGGAAGGGTCAGTCCCCCCAGCGTCAGCAAGGCCCCAAACACCAGAATACAGGAAACAAGAAGCATGATTAATAAATGCACTGTGCCCAGCGCTGGGCACATAGATCCTGTCTTTGCATCTTCACAATCCTCTGGCAGGCACTATGCTTATCTTCACTTTCCAGATGAGGAAACTGAGGCACAGACAGGGGAAGTAACTTGGCTGAAGTCATGTTAATTCAAACTCATGAAAACTACCTCAGCTCTCCTCTGTCTGGCAAATTAAAGGGACTGACAATGCCAAGTGCTGGAAGGATGTGAAGTCTTGAGAACTCTCTTACCCTGCTGGTAAGAGTGCAGATTGATACCACCATGTTGGGAACCCTGGCAATATCTACTATAGTATAATGTACACATTCCCTACCACTTGGCAATTCCATTCCTGGGTGTCTATATAGCAGAAATGAGAACACAAGTACACCAAAAGACATTGACTGGAATGTTCACAACAGTTTTATTTATAATGGCCAAAGACTGGAAAGCACCTGCTATGGTTTGAATGTTTGTCCCCTTCAAAACTCATGTTGAAACTTAATCCCCATTGTAATAATATTAAGAGGGTGGGAGATCTGTCTATGGAAAGATGGGGCCTTTAAGGGGTAATTGGGGGTGACTGGTTAGCTCAGTTGGTAGAATGCGGTACTGAGAACACCAGCATCGAGGGTTCAGATCCCCATATTGGCTAGCTGCCAAAAACAAAAAGAAAAGAAAGAAAAAAAAAAAAAGAGGTAATTGAGTGATGAGGGCAGAGCCCTCATGATTAGATTAATGAATGGATTAATGGGTTGATGAATTAATGGGTTATCACAGGAGTGGGACTTATGGCTTTATAAGAAGAGGAAGAGACACTTTACACTAGCGCACTTAGCCCCCTCACCTTGTGATGCCCTGTGCTACCTCAGAAGACTGCAGAGTGTTTCCACCAGCAAGAAGGCCCTCCCCAGATTCCACCATCTGACCTTGGACTTCCCAGCTTCCACTGTAAGAAATAAATTTCGTTTCTTCACAAATTACCTGGTTCCTGGTATTCTGTTATAAGCAACAGAAAATGGACGAAGACAGCACCTAAATGTCTAAAAGGAGAATGGACAAACTAATTCTGGTATTCCACACAATGGATTACACACAGTCCTGAGTATGAATTAAATATTGCTGCACACACATGGATGACTCTGATAATGCTGAACAAAAGAAGCAGGCACAAAAGAGGACACACTACCATTTCACCTAAAGTTCTAGAGCAGGCAAAACTAATCTAAGGTAAAAGAAATCAGAATGATGGTTCCCTTGGGAGTGAGGCTGTGACTGACTTAAAATGTGCACGAGGGGCCTCCCAGGGAGATGGAAATGTTCTAAATCTTGATACAGTGGAGGTTATGGGGTGTGTACACAAAATTATTGCGCTACATACTTAAGATGTATGCACTTTCCTGTGTGCCAGCTGTACCTTAATAAGAAAGCAGACTCAACCCCCCACTATAACCATATGTGAGGACATGTGGACTTCTGGGCTCCTATTCTCTGAAGGCCCTGTGGGGCCAGGACCTGACATTTGGGAAGATAGGGCCTGGCCATTGGGCCCCAGCCACCACCCCACCCGCTCCGCAATGGGCTGATTTGCATGCCCTGTTGTGGTCCAGAGGCATCCCCAGCCCTGTGCCCCAAAGCACCTGGAACATAGCCCTGCAGAAGAACTGTCAGCCTGCCTCCCTGCCTCTGGCCATGGTTTGTGGGTGTCTGGCCCTGGCCCTCCTTCTGACTGGGACTCTCCTGGCAGGTGAGGCCTCCCTGGGCCTGGCTAACCTGGGTGTGGGATGGGGGATGGCACTGACCCCAGAAGATCCCTGTGAGGAAGCAAATTGATGAGAATAGTGGGGAAGATCTTGGGAGGGGCACTGGGTTTGAGGGGAGACCTGGCTTCAGGCAGCTCTGCCCCTGACCTGGTACAAGTCACTCCCCTGTGTAGGCCTTGGTTTCCCCATTGTGAATTACCAGATCGCTAGGGTCACTTCAGACTCTGATTCTGGGTACTCTGAGGAGACTGGAGCTGGTCTCATTCTTAGTTTTTCACAGGGAAAGCTGGTGTGGGCTGCTCCCTACACCACAGGGCCTCAGAGGCAACATAACCTGACAAGGTCCAAGGGAGCCAGTTGCCCGAAGCTGAGTTGATGGGTCGGTGCAGCCCAGGAGGTTCCTGGGGGTGGTTAGTCTGTATGTAGTCAGAGTTTGAGAGAGCTGTGTGTAACCGAGGGGAGAAGGGTCTGCCGAGAAAGGGGGTGGGCGGCAGGGGGACCCACCAGTTCCACAGAGGGAAATGTAGGCCCAGTTACCCTAAGTCACACAGAAGCAGGCCTCCTGCACTCCATCCAGTGCCAATCTCATTGCACTGGGTTATTGAACCTTTGGGACTGGGCATCTTTTGGGAATCTGACCAGGCCAAAAATAGGACAAGGACAGGAGGAAAAGGTTGCAGGCCAGTCCTGAGTGGGTCTGTGTCTCTCAGTCTCCCAGCCAGCCCAGGCCCAGCCAGATGCACTGCTGGTTTTCCCAGGCCAAGTGGCTCAACTCTCCTGCACACTCAGCCCCCAGCATGCCACCATCGGGGATTACAGTGTGTCTTGGTACCAGCAGCGGGCAGGCAGTGCCCCCCGCTATCTCCTCTACTGTCACTCAGAGGAGGAACAATACCGGCCTGATGACATTCCTGATCGGTTCTCTGCCACTAAGGACATGGCCCACAATGCCTGCATTCTGACCATCAACCCTGTGCAGCCTGAAGACGATGCAGACTACTACTGCTGTGTTGGCTACAGCTCTGGTCCCTAGGGGCGGAGGGTGGGATGAGTGCCTTCTGTCTGTTCCCCACTTCTGCCCCTGACCTTGGGTCCCTCTCTAACTTTCTCCAAACCTTGCTCTCCCTCCTCTGTAAAATGTTACTAATATTCAACATGTCAATAACATTTATTGTGAGGGCCATGAGATCTGGCTGAAAAAGTGACTGTGGTTGGTCTGGGAGTGTGGGGGGGTGGGGATTCTGGGAATTGTTGCAAAGAGGAAGCACCTGAGACCCTTGGGGTGTGGCCCAGGCTCCCCACATCCCCAAGGGGGCTCAGCATGTTGGCCTGGCCTGTGACCTGAGGAGCTGGAGGGAGAGAAAAAGGAACCAGCCCTTGCCGCCCCTAGCTCTGCATGGCTGGTTGTGGTCCAACGCTCACGGTCTGAGGTGGCTGGTCTCCACAGAGCCCAGGCTGCTGGCTGGAGGAGTGGCAGCCGCTGCCAACCCCTTAGAGCATTGGGGCAGGGTGGCAGGTGTGCAGGGGGGGCTGGGTCATGGGGGGAACTCAGAGGTACCTGAGGGCCAGGGCTGAGGGTGCTGAAGGAAGATGGGTAGGTGGCAGGGGCAGCATCCCTCTGCCAGGTGGGATGCTGGTGGAGGGATGCTGCCCCTGCCACCTGCCTCCAGGGCCCATGAATTCTACTGGTCCCCTGTGATTGGGCTGCAGTCTCCTGAGGGAGGCTCTCTCTAGGCTGAGCAGCCGCAGCATCTGAGCTGCGGTGGGCCAAGGGCTGGAGCACTGGGTGGAGGGGCAAGTCTTGCCATCAGAAGCAGAGTTGAGCACCTGGGAATGGGGCGGCAGGGTTCAAGAACACATCCTTCTTCCCTCCTCTTCCCTCGCCTCTTCTAAGAGGCGCCTCATGGCTGGAGGTCAGCCCTCAGATGCACAGAATTGGGGGTCTCCAGGGTTCTGAAGGGGTCCCGCCTACACTCTCAGTCACCTCTTGGGCCTCCATCTGGCCCCTTCCTCTCATCTCTGTCTCTGTGGGGGCGAAGAGGACAGGCTGGACCGGGGCTACCCTTGAAGGGGGGTGTGTAAATGCTAACAGGACCCCTGCCTGTGCGGGGTAACGGGGATCCCTTCCCCTTCTCCTGGAGACCCCAGACACCCCGGCGGCCTCTGGCTTGCACCCAGCCGTAGGGCGGGTGCAGCGGGTGCCTGCGGCTCTAGACAGCCCCATCCTTCCCGGCCTCAGTTTCCTTCTCTGTATTCCTGTCAACCTTGCCCAGCTATTTCCCCAGGGCTAAAACGCACTTTGGGGACGGCCGGAGCCACAGGTCCGGCCCTCCTGGTCTGGTTCCTCGAGCCCCAGCGCAGGTGCATGCGGCTTTAGCCGGCGCGGCGGGACCACTGAGACGCCAGGACCTCCGTGCGGCCCAGAGCGGTCCCGGAAGTGCCCGCGGGCCGGGGGGCGGGGCTCCGGGCGCTCCGGCGGCCGCGGGCTTCGCGTCACCAGCTGCAGCCGAGCGAGGCCGCGTCTGCCGCGGCTGGGAGTAACTCAGGTGCAGCCCCGCCTCGCCCGCCCGCGGCCCCGCCCCAGCTCAGGTGAGCCGCCCCGCCCCGGCACAGAGCCGGCCCAGGTGAGTGGCCCCGCGTCCGCCAGACCACCTGACCCTCCGGTGGCCCCAGGTGTGCCCCAATCGGTGGGAAGGCTATAGGGGCGCCGCGTTGCCGCCAGGGCAGCGTGTGCGGGTCCGTGGCCGCTCGCGAGCCTCCAGCGAGGAAACCCTGAGAGAATCGTGGGTTTGCCTGGTGCCCAGGCCCTGGGGGCTCCCGGGAGGATGGGATGACGGATGCAGGAGAAACTGGGAAGGCTCCTAGAGAGGTGGGAAGCATGCGGTTCCAGATCTTTGGATTTGGGTCCAAAAACATTTAACACATTGTTGAGGACAGATAAAAGATTGCCGACTTTTTAACCAGAGCGGAGACTTCAGCGTGTGGGGGCTACATAATGGGAATGGAAAACCTATAAAGAGGGAGCCTTGGAAACACCAGGATTTAACAGGTGGGTGGAGGAAGATTTGCAATGCACAGATGCCAAGAATGATCGGAGGGTATGAAAATTAGGAAGAAAACTTTTAGAAACCAAGGGAATAAAGGGGGGTGGGTGGAAGTGGGGGTGAGGGCAAGCTCAAAGCCTTCAGGTACCCAGGTAGGCAATGTGGGTTAGTGAAGGGGGGGGGCCCATATTGTCACAACTTCCAGTTTTTCAAGAGAAAACCAGAAACCTACTGAGCATTAAATATTGGCAACTAAGGAAGACGAAAAGGAAAAGCCCAACTCTTTGAGAGCCAAACAAAACGTGGCTGTGGCAGGATCCCCAGGCTGCCAATTTGCAACCTCTGTAATGAAGGGTTTTGAGAAGGAGGTATAATGCCAGATGGGGTGGGAAGATGAGGACTGAGAAGAGAGGGATTTGGCAACAAGGAGGTCATTGGATGCCAGAGCTGAGGTCCCAGCTGAAATTGGAAACTCGAAATTTGTTGTGATGCCATCCATACATAGTTGTATGATTTTTCTTGGCAACATATAACATCCTAGGAGGAATTTTTTCTTTCTTTTTTCTTTTTTTTTTAAAGATGACCGGTAAGGGGATCTTAACCCTTGACTTGGTATTGTCAGCACCAAGCTCACCCAGTGAGCTAACCGGCCATCCCTATATGGGATCCGAACCCGTGGCCTTGGTGTTATCAGCACCACACTCTTCCGAGTGAGCCACGGGCCGGTGCAAGGAGGAACTGGCAGAAGAAGGTTGGGAGTTAGCGGCTGGTTGCAGCAGGACAAGGAGTGAAGAATGTGATCTTGGTCAGAGAGTTGAAGTGATGTCTGTGTTTAGACCCGCTGTAGATAGAGAGGGTCTAAACCAGATTGAGAAGAGGTGGAACTAGAAGAGGAGAACCTGGGTGGAAAAGGTTAGATTCGATGAGCATAAACTGAGTGAAAGAACTGGAAGGGCTGGAGATTATAGGTTGCCGAAGAGGAGAGAGAGGGTAAGAGGAGTTGAAATGATCAAAGAATTTTTGAGAATACATTCGTTCTATGTGTTTTTCACACCTGGCCTTTCTACTGGCTCAGGTATAATTTAAAAATAATTAAGAATTCATTTAAAAATTATTTCCAAATAGAAATGAGTTCCATCATGACTTTTTTTGAGCCAGTTACTCTCTAAGCCTCAGTGTAAGCATAATAGTACCTTCCTCTAGAGTTGTGAGGAATAAATAAGATGTACATATGAAAGTTCTAGTAGTGCCTAGCACATAGTAGGTACTCAGTGAATATGAGCTGTTGTTATTATCATGTTACTTGAGGACTTTCCCTTTATCTAGCACAGAAGTTTCTAATGAGACTGTGAGGAGCTACCTCAGGGAACACTGCAGTGGGGTGGGGCACTGAGTGGGGTGTTCTAGCCTTCCTTGTTCCTGCTAAAACAGTCCCCTTCAAGTGGAGCAGCCTTGCCTTTGTCTGTTTTATTTACATCAATTAGATTTATCTAGACAATTGATTTATTTGAATAAAGTGTTCTTTGGCAAAAAAAGAAAAGTGTGACAATCAGTTCTAGCACAAAATGAATGGGTTATCTTCTCTTTGATCGTTTATTCAACAACTGTACATTGGCATTGTGCTGTTGTGCTGGGGGCTGGGGATTCCAAAATGAAGGAGCACAGTATTTGCCCTTAGGGAGCCCCCAGGCAAGCTAAGAGTGGGGAGAGTCTCATAAACATGCAGTGTAGTGAGTGCTGTGATGAGGTCACCCAGCACCTTGGGTCACTGAGATGATCAGGAAAATCTGAAGGTGCAGAGAAGAGAGGACATTTGGACCGAGTCTGGAAAGATGAGCAAGTGGCAGTTTGAGAGTGGGGAAGGACCTTTTAAGAGGAATCAACAGCAGCACAAATGAGTTGTTGAGCTGAAGGTTAGGGGAGTGTGGGACAGAGACGGGAGATAGGGCTGGAAGGACTGGGTGTGAAGGGTCTTGTGAAGGAGTTGGACTGTCACAAGATCCTAAGAAAGGAAATGACATTATCAGCCTTCTGTTTTGGTTATTTGACTCTGGTGTCAGTGTAGAGCATGGACCAGAGGTAGGAGGCCAGTTAGGAGGTGTTAAAGAAAAAATAATTCAGTGATACTTGTTAAAGCCTGATAAGGAAGACTTATTCAGGACCATTGCGGTAGGTACAGGGACTGCTGCAACGTTGTCTTGCAGTGGTGGGGAGAGATTGGGCTCAAGTCAGAATACAGCATGGGCATGTGGGGATTTATAGCCAAGGAGCAGAGTGAGGAGAGGTCAGTTGGTAGAAAATTCCTAAGAGGAAACATCATGGGTGAGGGGGATTCTGGCTAAACTGACCTAACAGGATTCTTGCTGAAGACAGGCCAGGGTGGTCAGACATCACCTGCTGGGGGATGGCGGAGGAGGAGGAGCCTGACCAAATATCCAGGGGTATCAGATATTGAAGGTGGGGGGGGGGGGGTTCTTGTAAAACTGGCTTAGCAAGGTTCTATTGCTAAAACTGGGTTTTACAAGGAAGTGCACAGATGGGCCTAGGAAAAGTTTCCAAAACCTGACTAAAGTTTGGCCAAAAAAAGAATCTTTATCAGTGGCGAGTATTGAAAAAATCTTGGGGAGTAGTATTGAGGCCTGAGCTGTGGAGAGGCTGTGAGGACAGAGAGGCAGAGACCCCTTCCATGAAGTCTCAGGAAGTGGAAAGGCCAGGCCAGGTGGGGCGAGAATGAGAGGGTCTAGGCTGATTCCCAGGGTTCTAGCTTAGGCACCTGGCAGGAGGGAGTGCGGGTAATCTGGTGTAGGAGGGAATTGTGTGCCTGCTGTCTCCCCCACCTAAACCTACCTTCAACCACATTGACATCGAGTAGCCAGCGTCTTGCCCCTATTCCACACAGCTCTACTTCCTGTTTTAGCTCACCTTTCTGAACACGCTCAGCCTTTGGAGCCTAGACACCATGATGTGGCACTTCATTTTGTCTGACTGTCTTCCTTGCAGTTGTTTCTGGTAAATCAAACTTGTCTCTAACTCATTTGGGATCATCTCAAGGGTAAGACTGGGTCTCATTTGGTTGTTTCCACCACAGAATCTAGCACAGGAAGGAGGCACATACGAGCTGCCCAACTTGCTGACTTGACAGTGTCCCCTGTTTTCTTTTCAGATTGTGAGAACAGTAAGTGTGGCTCACAGAAGAGCATTTTTAAAGAAATACAATCATTGGGGTGATACCAGATTTATAATGGAGGTTCCCCCAGCAACCAAGTTTGGTGAGACCTTTGTGTTTGAGGACAGGTTAGAGACACAGCAAGAACTGTTCCCAGGGGAGGACCTGGGGGACCCTTTTCTTCAGGAAAGAGGCTTGGAACAAATGGCTGTTATCTACAAGGAGATTCCTCTTGGGGAACAGGATGAGGAACATGATGATTACGAGGGGAATTTCAGTCTGTGCTCAAGCCCTGTTCAGCATCAGAGTATCCCCCCAGGAAGCAGACCCCAGGATGATGAGATATTTGGCCAAACCTTCCTCCAGAAATCTGACCTCAGTGTGTGTCAGATAATTCATGGTGGAGAAGAGTCCTGTACAAGAGATTGTGAGGAAACAGACAGAGGGGACTCGGGACCTAACACACCTCACAGAACCCCACCACCAGCCAAACCCTATGCGTGTCGCGAGTGTGGGAAGGCCTTCAGCCAGAGCTCCCACCTTCTACGGCACCTGGTGATCCACACCGGGGAGAAGCCCTACGAGTGCTGCGAGTGTGGGAAGGCCTTCAGCCAGAGCTCGCACCTTCTCAGACACCAGATCATCCACACTGGGGAGAAGCCCTACGAGTGCCGGGAGTGTGGGAAGGCCTTCCGCCAGAGCTCAGCCCTCACGCAGCACCAGAAAATCCACAGCGGGAAGAGGCCCTACGAGTGCAGGGAGTGCGGGAAGGACTTCAGCCGGAGCTCCAGTCTCAGAAAACACGAGAGGATTCATACGGGAGAGAGACCTTACCAGTGTAAGGAGTGCGGGAAATCCTTCAACCAGAGTTCAGGCCTGAGCCAGCATCGGAAAATCCACACCCTAAAGAAACCTCACGCGTGCGATCTCTGTGGGAAAGCCTTTTGTCACAGGTCGCACCTCATCCGACACCAGCGGATTCACACCGGGAAGAAGCCTTACAAATGTGAAGAGTGTGGCAAGGCCTTCAGCCAGAGCTCCAACCTCATCGAGCATCGGAAAACCCACACTGGCGAGAAACCCTACAAATGCCACAAGTGTGGCAAGGCCTTCAGCCAGAGCTCCTCACTTATCGAGCACCAGCGGATCCACACCGGGGAGAAGCCCTACGAGTGCTGTCAGTGCGGCAAGGCCTTCTGCCACAGCTCGGCGCTGATCCAGCACCAGCGGATCCACACCGGCAGGAAGCCCTATGCCTGCGAGTGTGGCAAGGCCTTCCGACACAGGTCGGCCCTCATCGAGCATTACAAAACACACACCAGAGAGAAGCCCTATGTGTGTAATCTGTGCGGCAAGTCCTTCCGGGGGAGCTCGCACCTGATTCGGCATCAGAAAATTCACACTGGGGAGAAGCTGTAGAAGGAGGAGCCTGCACCAAAGCTTGGAAGCCTTTGCCAGATGGGGAGGCGAGCTAGAAGAGAGAACTGGCTTTCAGTCTTCTCATTCCCATGTTTGACTCCCAGAATCCAGAAGAATAAATGTCAAGTGAGGGAAAGTGGTTAAACCCAGGAAAATGGCAGATTAATTCTTTAAGTCAGGCTGCAGTCTGGCACTCTTAGAAGGCAGAAACCCTGCTCACAGTCCCAATCAGCTGAAGAAAAATGAATTCAAAAGTAGATATGGCAGCAGCAGAATGGAATTATCTACCTGGGTCGGGCATTGGTGGGGACAACCAGAACAGATTAACAGAGCAAAGGAAGGTTTGGAAGGATTGGTTTGGGCTCGGGGGTGAGGGTGGTGAGCCCCTGGGCATGGTCTCTTAGCCCTCTCATTAGCTTGAGGGCAGTTTCTGTCAGATGGTTCTGTCATAGGAGGGTAGAGGTTTGGTCCTGTGACCACAGGATGTTTGAATACCTGGCAGTGACTCAGTGTGGGTACAGGGCACTATTGCCCTTTGGGAATAACCCCTCCCTGAGACCCAGTGCCCCCAAGACCACAGTGTACCTTGGACATCATTAGGGCCCATTTCTGGTCTTGCAGCTGTGCAGCCTCCTGTTTTTGCACCCTGGTGTCACTGGTGTCAGGGGATGTGGGAAGCAGGGTGGTTTGGTGGAGGAGGCCCTGGTGTAGTCAGAAGGTCCAAGTTCAAGTCCCAGTTCCTCCTCCTCCTACCTGTGTGACCTTGAGCAAGTCCCATACCCTCCCAAGGTCCTGTTTCCCATCCGTGAGATGGGGGTAGTGGAACCTGCTCACACACCCCCAAGGGTTGGTGCAAGGTTCACATTCACAACAAGACCACTTGTGAAAGTGCTTTGGCAACTGAGCAGTCACAGGTGACCCCAAGTGACCCCTGCCCCATCCAGAGGCATGTTCCCCATAGACCAGAGAAGCGTCCCTGTTCAGTTCCTGAAACAGCAGGGCTTGTAGCAAGCCCTCTCGTTAAACGTGGCTTTCCTTCATTCCCTCCAGCTTGCGGCCTGGGCTGCGTTTGCCTGGTGACATGGTCCCACACCCAGACGCTTCCTCTTGGATGCCATCCCAAGTCTCCCTTGGCAACAGTGTCATCCAAATTCCCATATTCTGTCTGCCCTTCCCTCCTGCCAACTGGAGTTCACCTGGGGATTGTTTAAAAAGTTCCATTGCTTGCATCCTGCCTGTATCAATTCAGTGGGCATCCCCAGAACTGGGGCCCCAGCAGGGGTAGGTTTTTAAAGTTCCCCAGATGATTAGATTGTCATAGCATGTGGCCAGGCTGTGAGCCCTGTGCAGGGCTTTCATGCAGTCCCCGACAGCTTCCAAATGTCATCCCACTCACTCTGACGGAGCTTGAAGGCCATTGTGTCTCATCTCCACACCTTCAGGGCTCTAGGAGTGGGCTCAGGCAGTAACGGTCATGGTCATCTGGCCAATTGGCAAGTGTTTGTCCCAGGCCACGGGGGTCTCTTTAGTGTTGGGTCCCCCCAGGCTCCTCAGAGCTTGTAAAGAAATAGCAGTCTGAGCTGTTTTAACATTTTCCAAAAGTTTATGGCTGGAATCACATGAACTCATTGTGGTAATGCTGGTTATTTCAGCTGATCAGAAGCTCAGCATGGCAGTTATGTATAATTTTGATGAATAAACATGGGAAAGCCATAATTGTTACTTAGTAAGTGGGTCTTGGTAGGTTAGAGATTTCAAAACACGGATATGATGGGCTGGAGAGATCACAGTGGAAATCCCAGCCATTCCTCTGCCTAGCCCCTGTCTTTGCTGCCTGAGTATGTGAAACATTTAACCAGCGGTTCAGTGTCCTCAGGACCTGCGGCACAACCAGCTGGAACAACTGGGCAGTGCCCTGGGTATTGCCTGCAGGTGGCTGGCACCAAGGGTCTCAGTCATTCATCAGAAGTGAAGAGAGAATGCTGAGACACACTTGGGACAGCAGGTGGTATCAGGCTGGGGGACCTCGAAAGATCTACCTCCTCTTCACCCCAACCCTATTTCAACCTCAGCCTTGGTCAGGCTGATCCTTACTGGGCAAATGTCTGTTACCTACCTTTGCTCTCTCCCTCTCCATCCCTTTGGTACCCCAGCCAAATCGATTTCTTAAAGCATTACTTTGCACATCACCGCTCTCCTTAAAACCAGCTTTCAGGATCTTTTCTGCCCATAACCCCTCATTTCAGCCAATCTGGTTCACCTCCTCTGAACAAGTCACATGGAGTTTAGGCCGCCCCCTGCTGGATGCCTTCTTCATTTACTCTCAGCTTCCTATAATTCACTTTTTGCTGTTCTCACATTTTGGAATATGCACTTTCTTTCTCCTTCCTCCCTGTCTTTCCTTTTCTTCTTTTTATGTAACACGGGGATTAAGACACCGCCCCCCCAAGGGTTAACATATACTCACATAAATATGTTAAGACCAGATAATTTTTTTTTGGAAGTATGAGCAGAGCCTCATTCCTTCTGTTCAAAGTCTTTCACTGTTTTATTATGTATTTAAAAAAATCCTTTTGTTTTATTTAGATCCTCAAACTGTAAAGTTATAAGTTTGTCCCTGGTAATACTTTAATTTACTTGTTTGTTTTTGTTGTCTTACATTTTTTCCCCTTCTTATTGCAGTGGTTTGTTTAGACGTTGAGTGCTGTAAAAATCCAACTCTTGGTTTTGTTTACTAATCTAATTATTTTGTCAAAGTATATGTATTCTTTTTTATTGGCTTAATACCTTATAATTCTCTGGTTATTTAGATATAGTTAATCGTATTTTTAATATTTCTAGTAAATGTAGGAACTTTGGTCCATCATTTTTTTCTTACAGTTGCCCCTTTGCACTCTACAAGTTTTGACATGTGGTATTTTTTTTTAATGGTATTAGAAATTTCCTTTTGGCCCAAGTGTTACTGTTTTTTAATATTTCCAAGTGATGAATGCTTAGGTCATTGCTGCTGCTTATGTACTGTGGTGTCAACATTTCTAAGTGTCCACAGAACTTCTTTGGGCCAGAATATATTATCAATTTTTATAAAGCATTTATGTAGTCTCAAAAATGTGTTTTTATTCCACTAGTTCTATTTGTTAACTCAGTTTATTATTTTATTCAAATGCATATTTTCTCTAACTTTTGTTTACTTCAGGGTTCTTAACCTGGGGTCTATGGACTGCCTAGGAGTCTGAGAATGCGGGGGTTTCAGGGGTTGTGGAACCCTAGGGATGGAACAAAGTGTGTGTGTGCATGAGTGAATTGTTCTGGGAGAGGGGTCTGTAGCGTTCATCATATTTTGAAAGGGCTCTGTGACCCCAAAACAGTTAAGTACATGCATTTACCTGATAAATTTGTAGTCCAATTTTGTGTGTTTTTTCTTTATGTATTTCTATTTCACTTTTGCTTTCTGTGTCTTTTTTATGTATGTTGTTATGTTAGTCGTGCAGTTTTCTCAAAAATTATTTTGAGAAATAGGGCATAAATTATCAATAAACGAGTCTCATGATATATGGGGCATACATATTTAATAGTGATATATTGAAAAACTGTGCCTTTCAGAACCTTTTTTGCCTCTTTTAATACTTCTAGCTTAAAAACATATCTTTTCCAAATATCATAATTGAAGCCCCTTACTTTTCTTAAATTTGCATCTGCAAGGTAGAGTTTAGCTCAGCATTTTATTTTTTAAATTTGTAATGTTTTGCTATATCTCTGTAACTGATAAACAGCAAATCGTTGGATTTTGTTTCTGATTCTTTCTGTAATTCTTTTTCTTATTATAAGAAGTTCTCCCTTCATTAGTGTTATTATTGAGCAAGGCATACTTTATTTTTTCATCTTAATATTTTAATATATATTAACTCAACCCAAAAAGGCCATGCCCATCTTCCCCACCTCCTCCCCATCTCTGTGAGTTATTAACTACACGTGGAGTGTCATTTCTGGCTAGACTAGAGGTCTGCCATCAGGCCCACCTGTTCCTCCCTGTCTCTGTCCTCTTTGTCACATTTGGGGTCAGTGCCAGGCTCTGCCTTGAGCCCACTCTTCAGGACACAGCCTCTGGCTTCACTGATCTCAGCTGTAACATGGAGGAATGATGCCACTTCACAGCCTCGCGGCGCGGGGCTGAGAGGTGTAAGGAATGCAAACGTGCTTGAACCACAAGATGCATTAATTATTACACTTTTAGTATTTTGAAATATTTCTTTAATTTTCTGTTCTTACTCTCAAAGTTCTTTCGACATAACTTCAAACGTTACTATTGTGCTTGACCTTTTAGAAAACACTGCCAGATGTAGCAAAGAACTAAACATCACGGATCTGTCAGATCTGTTGCACCCTCCCCTAGTGAACCTCTACAGTCATTTGAAAAGGGGCGGTTCCAATCTCATCCTCCATTCCTATCACCTGTCTGTCTTTAGCCAGTTCTCCCGTCCATGTCCCCCTGACACGGCCAGCATCTCCCCCAGGGATAGAAGGGAAGTACTGTCACAGCTGTAAAGGCTCAAGAAGAGAGTCACTTCTGGCCACGTCTGTTGCAGATGGGGAAACTGAGGCCAATGACTTGCCCAATATGTGTGTCTGTTTAGTGTCAGATCTACCCAGCAGCCATGGGAAAGAACAATTCGGGATGTTATGCTGGAGTTCTGGCCAGTTGCTACCAGACTTTTCAAAGGCAGCAAGTGGGTTTAGTCACCTTGGCCAAGGCCAAAGTGAAAACCAAGTGGCCTTGGTCCACTTAGAGTTGCTAAGCTCTTGGGGACAAGTGGACATTCACCGGCATAACAAGGTTGATAGATGTATTTGCCAGAGTTCTGATGCATCAATTTACTGGGGGTGGGGAAAGAGAAACCCTTTTGTGGAAAAATTACCCAATCCTCAGTATCTGATAACTCGGGAATCCAAGCCAGAATGTTGACTGTGGAATTGGGGCACAAGGTAGTGGAGGATCTTGACCCAAAATGCCATGTGTGGACCATCCTTCCTGCACCAGAGGCCAAACACTTGCCTGGTCAAAATGCTGCGGAGGGGCATGTTCTGGAGACCTTCCAATGTTTGCCTCCTCACTAGCTTTTGGCTCTTGTGGGTATCTCTGTTGACTGCAGTCGCCTGGCCTTCCTCTATGTGCCTCCCTTATGATTCACCTCCCTCGGGTGGGGGGGATGGGGGGGTGGGGGTGAAGGGGGGTGGGGATGGCTGGGTGGGGGGCAGTGTCTAGAACGCCCTCTGGTGGCGGCCCATAAGCACTTGAACGCACTTAGATCTCCCCAAACCCAAGAGGGTCTTGTTGGCTTTAAATCCCTGCTTCCCCTTGCCACTGCCATCAGCCAGGCTAGCTCACCTTCCCTCTGGAGATGGCCAGAAGCACCTCTGCTTCTTCCCTCTGCACCTCACTTAGGTCTTCCAGCTCCTGGGACTCCAGAAGTAAGAGAGGGGGTCACAAGTAGCCAAGCAGTAATGTGATCTATATGTAGTCCTCACATTGTCCCATCTCCCAGAAAAATCTCATGTGGTTCTGGACTGATCTGCTCCCAGGACCATGGCACCTTCAAAAGCAAAGGGCTCATAGTGGGGGTGGTTGTGGACACAGTTCCCCTCTTGGAGGCTGGTGAGACTTTATAAATGGGTCTTACAAATGGGAGTCATCCTAAGGTTTGAAGCCTCTCCTTCCTACCAGTGACCCACCCAGAAGACACTCAATGTGAGCCTCCCTCTGCCCATCTTCCTTTCCTGGAGGGGTGGGACCTGCGGGTCTCACTGCCCACCATACTCCCACTGGGCTGTGGAGTAGGCCCCCACCACCAGCATCTGCATTGAGAACAAGCCATTTTCCCCTGCCTGTTTTGCACACTGATGCTGTTTCTCAGCCCTTTTTCTATTTCCTGTTCTTTTCCCTAGTCTGCTGATCTCAAGCCAGGAATTGGACACTTCCTCCTCCTCTACTTTCTCATTCACTGATGCCCCAAGTCCTGCTTCTTAATAGCACTTGATGCTACCTCCTTCTCTCATCTGACTGCTCCCACCTTAGTTGAGGCTGCTGTCATCCCCCTGCACGGCCTCCTCCCCGACCTGACTTCCCTTCCATCTTTTTTTGGTTTAGCAGCCAGTGACCTTTCTACCCTGCAAGTCTGATGAGGTCACTCCTGTCCTCAAATGCCCCCATTGAGTCCCTAGTAAGCCTAAGCATTGAAGCCAGCCTGCAGGCCCTTCCTGATCTGACCCTCACATCCCCCCCACCCTGCCCAGGCCCTCCATGCTCCAGCCACATTGAGCTGCCTAAACATGCTTTCCTCAGGAGGGAAGGATGTCACCTGGGAAATACCCCTCTCCTACCCACAGAAGGAACATGGGCTGAAGGTGTAGTGTAGTGAGTCCTATTCCCGGGTTAGCTGCTCTGAGAAGGCCTGTTCTTCCCTGCGCCCCTTCCCATCCCTGTGCTGTATTCTGGGTGTCAGGTGCTGTTGAACTAGGGAAGAAGGCCAAGTTTGGGGTCAGGGCCGGCACTTTGGTTAGTGGAGAATGAGAAAAGAGAAAGGGTCCAACTGTGACTGTCTTCTTCTGTTTCACTGTTACGCTTTCATTTCATCTTAACACCTGGCATATTTACATATTTCCTAAAAACAGTTATTTTACAAGTATCCCAGCCATGGTTTTACCTGAGCCCCTGTCCTCCACAACCTAGTTCCTGACCAGGACACCCCAGGCCTTGGGCAGACCCTAACAGTGGCCTAGGTTTGTCTGCCCTTGGTTTCCTCCTGGTTTCATGGATGCTGGGGTCAGCAGGAATTTTGAGGGAAGCCTGGTCCATAACAGTGAAGTGGGAAGAGTTCAGAGTCAATTTCAAGATTACAACAGGAGACCTTGTCATTTCCTGTTCTCAGACAGTGAGAAAGTTGGCAGGAGCCCATTTCCTTGTAGTACATGGAGGAGGGGGAGTAAGCAGGAGAGAGGAAAAGAGCCAACCAATCCATTAGGACAAAGGAGAACAGGGTTGGGGGAGCCCTCCTCATCTGAGACCCGACACAGTCCCTGAGTGTGTAAGTGTGTGACATGTGGCAGGAGGCCACCAGGCGTCACTACGAGCCTACCTGGGGCTGAGCTGCCGGGAGCAGGACCCCACACTCCTGCCTGGGGCTCATGGGTCTCCTTTGTCCCTTTGCCTCAGGCATTCTGCAGGCCTGAAGCCTAGAACTGCCCGGGGGAGGCCAGATCCAGCTCGGGGTCTCCTATGGCTGCATGGGTGCTACCAGACTTTTACTCATCTGTCTGTAATTAATGGAGTAAGTGGACCAGGAAGGAGAAAGGCTGGAGACCCTTAACAACTTCGTGGCCATCCGTGGAGCAGAGTGTGCTCCAAGGACAGAACACATTCTTTTGTTCAAGCACATGTGGAACGAAAAGTGCACATATGCTGGGCTATAAAGAAAGTATTGGCAAATATCAAAGTGCCAAAGTACAGGTTATGTTCTCGGTGTAAAACGCAATGGTGCTAGAAATCATAAAAACTTAACCCCTAGCCAAGATTTATGGGTCTGGGAATCTACCAGCAAAAGTTGCTTCCCATCCGTGCAACTCTGGGCTCTTCTGGCTTAGAGGTTTTGGTTCCCAGGAGAGAAATGCTTCCACCAGGGGCATGATGAGAGGCTGTCCCCTGGCCACTCTGTGCTCTTCATGTGTTGTTCATGAGAACAAGAAGTGTGGGTGATTGAACCTGACTCTCAGGGTGTTGGGATGCTGCTGCGCAGTGGGGGCCTGGGACACTCAGAGCCTCAGGGTGCTTTCACGTCCTTTGATAAAAGTTACTGCAAACAATGACCACCTAATTCAGGTAGGAGAGCGAATGGCCCAGACCCTCAGGAATGAAAGTTTGCATCACCCCACCAGCAAGTCACCCTGACCAGCTGAGGTGCCTGCTGAGGGCAAAGAGAGTATTGAACACCAGCTGTGACTGCTCACAGAAGAGGACTGCAGCAGTTACAGTATTTGTTCTTTGCTTTTATATGAATGTGTTTGCATTTAGAGCTTCCCCCTCCCATTTCCCCAGGATCTAACAAAGATTTGTTAAAAGTGGTTAACCTTCTATTTTGGTATATAAGTTTCAAGATATCAAAGATGTGTGTGTGAACCAGCTAGGAGAGGAATGAACATCACCTACAGATGGATGAAATGACATATAGACTTGAGTTCTCTTTCTGGGGGAGGGTTAGCATGTTTTTGGTTATGCAAGCATAGTTGTAGCAATCTTAGGTGGAAACATGATTTTGTTGTTGTCTTTATTTGGAAGTTAATATGGTTAAAGGAGGTGTGTGGAAATGCAAATTGACAAAGGTGGGCTGTAGTGATTTTGTATTGGATCAGCCTGGCTAAACTGGAACCAAGTTTTCCAGAATCCCCTTGCCTATATAATTGTGGGTTAGAACTGGCCAAAAAAGAAGTTTGTGAGATACATGGGTGGCAGGAAGGAAGTGATAACCATTACTCACTGCCGGCCATTGTGATTGGACATAGTGCGACAGATGCAGAGGTGCTGGTGGCCTGGTGGCCAGGACACAAAGAGGGTAAGGTGAGAAGGCATCCAGGGCCTCACTCTCAGGGATGTGCAAGTGAGACTCAGCATCTGAGAGTGAGGGCCTCCTCAAATGTTGGCCCTAGGCGCCTGCTCAGCACACAGTAGGGCTCCATGTGTGCTAGCTGTCCCTGCTCTAAGGAGGAAGGCAGGCTCAGGTGTGACCTGCAAGAAGGAAGAACTCCTGAACTGACTTTTCTGCTGTGTGCTGGGCCCACCTGCTGTGTGCCTTCCCCACTTGTTACAGAAAACCAGAGCTGCGCAGTGGGTAAAGTGGTTAAAACAAAGTTTATTCAGGAACTTTTGCAGTGGGGGATAGAGACCTCAGTATAGAACTGGGCTCTACTCCAAATACAGCACGGACAAATGGGGACTTATAGCCAAGCAGCAGAGTGGGGGTTGTTGGATGGAAAATTACTAAGCGGAAACAGCAGGAGTGTATTACATCCGTTTCTCTTGCTTAGAACAGAATACCTGAAACTTGGTAATTTATAAGGAAATAGAATTTATTTCCTGCAGTTTGGAGGCCAGGAAGTCCAAGGTCCAGGGAACACATCTAGTGAGGACCTTGTTCTTGGTGGTGACTCTCTGCAACAACACAGGTATCACATGGCAAGAAATGGCACGAGCAAGAGAGAGTTAACCTCTTACTTGCCCTTCTTGTAAAGCCGTCAGAACCATGCCCATGGATCGGTCCATTCATGAGGGCAAAGTCCTCACAATCTAATCACCTCTTAAAGGCCTGACCTTTCAAATACTGTAACTGGATTTCCCACACTCTTAACACCGTTACAATGGGGGTGAAGCTTCAATGAGTTTTGGGGGGACATTCAATCCACAGCATGGAGTATGGGGGATTCTGGCTAACCTGACCTGACAGGATTCTTGCTGAAGGCAGGCAGGGTGATCAGATGTCACCTGGAGGACGGTGGAGGATGAGGAGCCCATTGAGATATCAAAGGTGATCAGATTCTGAGGGTGGGGAACTCTGGCTAAACGAACTTAGCAGGATTTTTGCTAAAACTGGGCAGTGAGGGCCCAGTAAGGATGGACACTGAAGCCCAAGGTCAAAGCCTAGTTGAGAAGAAGGTTTAGAGGAAACTGACTAAAGTTTGCTCTAGAAGGCAGTCTTTGTCAAGCTCCGTTTACAGGTGGGAGACCCTGGGTTTCCACGAGCCCTTACACTGGAAGCGTTGGATGTGGTTCCTGCTGTGTTTTTCCAGAGTTCTGCCAAATGTATTTTCCTTGTTGGAATTTTTGCTTGGTTCTTGGGCTGTGCTTGCTCAGGAATCTCCCCTGTCCCTGGCCTGGCGGTATGGTCAGCTGCCTGTCCTAGGCCTAAGGCCTCCACCAACCTCTCGCCTGCTTGGTCCCAGTCACTGGTCCAGGACCAGGGCCAGGGTAGAAAATAGTTGAGAGTGGGCTGGCTGGTTGGCTCGGTTGGTTAGAGTGTGGTGCTGATGACACCAAGGTCCAGGGTTCGATCCCTGTATTGGCCAGCTGCCAAAAACAAAGCAGACAAGCAGAATAGTTGAAAGTAAACAAATGGACAAAGATGCCATAAAGTTCCTACCCAAAAGAAAACTGGCACAGTTATGTTGATATCAGACAAAAGAAACTTTAAGGCAAAAAATATCTGAAACGAATAGTGTTGTTTTATGCTAATAAAAGTTTTATTTCACCAGGAAGGTAACAGTTTTAAATTTGTATACACCTAATAATGTAGTCTCAAAAAACATAGACCAAAAAACTGATTAAAGTACAAGGAAATATAGAGAAACTCACAATCCTAAGGGGAGACAAAAAGGCTAAAATCAAAAAGGAAATAGAAAATTGGCAGACCATAATTGGCCTGACCCAATGGACTTATATATAGAACATTGCATCCAACAAACTGTGAAGTACATAGAGGGAACCCTAATATAAAATTAAGTTAACAATAATATATCAATATTGATTCATAATTGTAACAAATGTACTACACTAATATAACTTATCAATAATAAGAGAAAACTCTATATGTGGGTGGGGAGAGGGTATCTATACTTTCTGCTCAATTTCTCTGTGAAACTAAAACTTATAAAAATAAAGAAAAAGAGATAAAAAAAAAAACATTGCATCCAACAGTAACAGTTTATATATTCTCTTCAGAGACAAGAATAGACAAAGAACATCGACAAACATAGACCATATATTAGGCTATAAAGTAAGTCTCTGTAGAGCAAATTTCAAAAGACTGAAATTATCCAGAGTATGTTCCCTAAACACATACAATTAAGCTAGAAATCAATAACAAAGGTATAACGGGAACATCCTTATATGTTTGGAAATTTAGGAATACATTGACAAATAATCCAACAGTTGGAGAACTCAAAAATAGAAATTAGGTAACATTTTGAACTGATTGGTGATGAGCCTACTACATAAAAATGTGTCAGATGCAGCTAATCAGAACACAGAGGGAAATTAATAATCTTAAAATGTGTGTATTGGGTCCACTGTCTGTTGTTGACCTAAAAAGAAACTGAGGCCAAATACGCATAGCAAGGATTTATTGAGCCAATATGACGATTGCAACCAGGGAGATGCATAGTCAGGTCACCCTGAGAAATGCGTTCCAAAGAGGGTCAGCAGAGCTTATATGAACAAATGTATCTAATCTGTCAGCTTTGACTATATAAGATTTTAATAAACGTTTTGTAACCTTTTACAATTTTCAAAAACTATATTCATTTAGTTTGTCTAAAACATTCTTTTTTTTAACTTGAAACAACCTTTAAATACCTTTTAAACTAGACAATTTTTTTCTTTAACAAACCATATCCTTATGTCTTTCTTATAAACTTTTTCATCAAAAACATATTCTTTTTTTATGTCCTTTTTTATACACTCTGTATACAGAATTGTTTCTCTTATACATAGTAGTTTTAATTACATATATTAAGTAGAATTTAAACTCTTAATAACCCTACTTTTCAGTGAAAAATGTAGCAGTTTAAGCAAGCAATTTTGAACTATTTTATGTCAATGTTCGTAGATAAAAATCACTTAAAAATTTTTTTGAGACTGTTTCCTCAATTTTTTAAACAGGTCTAAATATATTTAGCCTTTTTTATATCATAAAAATAAGATGTTGAAGTATATAAATTTAAACTCATGTTTAATAATTGTTTTTATTATTTTAACTTGCTTCAAAATGACTCACACATCTTATGATTACCTATTAGTTATTTTAACATAAGATTTTAAGATTTGAAATTATTGGGAAGATTTTTTGAAACTATGATAAGTTTATGAATAAGCATTTATTCTAATTACATTTATTTAATTACTTTTACCTAATTTATTTATTGTAAGCAGGTATATTTGAACTGCCTTTTTGGAAAACAAAGTTAGCAACTTAAGTTATTTGTAATCTTTAAAAGGTGGCCTGCTTTGTTGTAGTGAGAGCAGACCCACTCTGCCCCTTTTTTTGTTCGGGGCAATCTGCCTTCTCTTAAAAGATCTGTTTTAACTAGTTAGCTGCTGAAGCTGTAAACTCATGACTTTAGAGGACTTGGTTTTTTGTTTTTGTTTTTGTTTTTTTGAATTTTAGACAGCTGATTAGCCAAATAAGCAAGATCAGGAGTCTGATAAGTCACTCAATTAATTCGATATATCTTAATCAAAGTGTCTAGATCCTCACCAAGTCCTTAAGAAACATGAAGTTTAGAAGATTATCATTTTGACAGCTTATGAGTCTTTTGTCTGTTATTACCAGAATGTTGTTTAAAAAATTTTTTTTGTTTGTTTTTTGTTTTTTTAGAAAACAAGATCACATCAGCCAGTCTCCTTTTAGGCAAGGCCATTGAGATACTGGATATAGGTACCCTTTCCCATGATTCCCCCCTTAGTTGTCCTGAGTCCCAAGTACCCACATGGCATCCAGGGTGGCTATGAATGGCAGGGCCCATTTAGGTCCTGGGTTTACCTACCCGGGGCAGGTCTCAGGACAGAGGGCAGAACCACAAAGATAAAGTCTGGAGAATATAACTTATTCCAGCATGGCCCAGCAACCAGTTCTTACAGCTTTAGCTTACAAATAAATCAAGTCAGTATAAAAAATATAACAGAAGCAAGTTTTATGATTTTTAAAATGTCTAGCAGAGACAGCATAAATTTTATCTGACCAATAGAATTAAGCAAAAATGTCTAAATTAAGTTTGAAAACATTTCTATTTTATTTTACCAGTGATTTAAAGACTAGTTTTATTTACCAAAGATTATTAAAGTCACATGAACTTGAAAAAGTATTTAGTCTTATTTACTTAATTTATAAGCGCATATTATTTATAAGCCAAATACCATGTAGACAATATACAAACACAAGTGTAGACATATAAATGTAGGCACAATATACCACATATGTATATATACGTATACATATGAAAACACATAGAGAAACAAGATCCTACAGCTTTCAGTAAGATTTTTAAAAAATCGTTAGTTCTTAAAAAGTTTTCTTTTTCTCTCAGACTGTCGATCTTTAATTACCTGTTCTATTGTCCTAAGCAATTGTTAGCTAGGTCACCCTAAATTTGTATTTCCAAGGGGAATAACTCATAGGTGGAACAAGGTAGAAAATCCACATCTCAAGGCACAGAAAAGGAATGTAAGTTTTTCAAGAGAGAGCTTAAGGCATATTGTGTATTAGGTCTGAATGTTTCCAAAGCTCATCTGGATAGATGAAATATCCATTTCTGCTAAAACTGGATTTGTTGTATTTTTTAAAAATTGGTCTTGAAGATTCTCTCTGGAAAGTGGCTAAAAACTCTAGTAAAATAGATAACTAATATTCAATGGGGATGATAAACAGAAAGTAGGGAGTTATTTATAATACTACTGAAGTTGAAAAGTTTTCATGAAATATCAAGAAAAAGAAAGAAGACATAAATCACCTATATTAGGAATGAAAAGGGACATTTTTACACATGTAGAATACCTATAATGTAGAAGCTATTATAAACATCATTATGCCAGTAATTTGAGATGAAATGAGCAAATTCTAGAAAAGTCTATTTGAGCACATGTAATTGAGTCAATAAAAAATTAAAAATTTCAATTCTTCTAAAGCCATTAAAGGCATTAATTAAAAACCTTCCAACAAAGGCAATTCCCAGCTCACATAGTTTCACTAGTAAGTTTGACTAAACATTCAAAGTGGAAAACATTCCATTCCTACACAAACTCTTCCAGAGTATACACAAAGAGGGAATGCTCTAGAACTCATTTTATGAAGCTACCATAACCTTGATTGCAAAACCTGATGAGAACAATGAAAGAATATTATAGCTGAATCTCACTTAGGCTATAATATAAATGCACATGTTCTATACAATACACTACCATATTTTTTTCTTTCTTCTTTTTTAAAAGATGGCTGGTAAGGGGATCTTAACCCTTGACTTGGTGTTGTCAGCACCACGCTCTCCCAAGTGAGCCACCGGCTGGCCCTTACACTACCATATTGAATCCAGCAATATTGCATGATAATACATAATGGACAAGTCTGATTCATTTATTCCAGGAATGCAAGGCTGGGTTAACATCAGAAACACTACATTATTTGTAACGTAAGAGATAAAAGAGAAAAATCATATAAGCATATCAAAATGTCTAGAAAAAGCATTGGATAAAATCCAAGGAATGATTAAAAGAAAATTTAGTTAAAAAGGAACAGAAGAAAACTTTTAAAATCTGATGAGAGTGTCTTTAAAGAAGCCTAGAGCAGATATCACATCTAATTGTGAAATGTTTAAAAACATCACTTTGTTACTGATAACAGGACAAGGGTGCTCATTACTCACTCAGCTCTTGCACTGGTACTGGGGTACCAGTCTGGAGGGGGGAGTAAGGCAAGGGAAAGAAATGAAAAGTATAAGAATCAGGAAGGGGCTGGCTGGTTAGCTCAGTTGGTTAGAGCACAGTGTTGATAATACTTAAAGTCAAGGGTTTGGATACCCTGCACCAGCCAGCAGGAAAAAAAAAAAAAAAAAGAAGATAGTAACAAAATTGTCACTATTCACAGATGATATGTTTATGTATATGGCAAATCCCAAAAAGTATACAGATAAACTAATAGAATCAATAAGGAAATTTAGCCCATTTACCAGATAGAATTTCAATATATATTTCTATGTTTCAGAAAATGAACAAAAATATTTTTTAAAAAGGGTATCATTTACAATAAGATTGAAAGTACCAATTACTTCAGGTTTAATCTAAAAAGATGTTCAAGTCCTATATGGAAAAGCTTATATACCTTCATTGAAAGTCAGTAAAAATGCAGCTAGCCAGTTAACTCAGTTGGTTAGAGCATAGTGTTATAACACCAAGGCCAAGGGTTCGGATCCCTGCACCAGCCGCAAAAAAAAAAAAAAAAAAAGGATAAAGACAATCTAAACAATTGGAGAGATATGGAATGTTTATAGATTGAAAAATTCAGATTCATGGGCCGAGCCCGTGGCGCACTCGGTAGAGTGCTGCGCTGGGAGCGCGGCGACGCTCCCGCCGCGGGTTTGGATCCTATATAGGAATGACCGGTGCACTCACTGGCTGAGTGCCGGTCACGAAAAAACGACAAAAAAAAAAAAAAAAAAAAAATTCAGATTCAGTATTGTAAAGATATTAATTTTCCTAAATTGGTTTTTAAATTCAGTGTGAACTCAATTTTATTTATTTATTTATTTATTTATTTATTTATTTATTTATTTTTAAGGACGACCAGTAAGGGGATCTTAACCCTTGACTTGGTGTTGTTAACACCACGCTCTTCCAAGTGAGCAAACCAGCCATCCCTATATAGGGATCCGAACCTGTGGCCTTGGTGTTATCAGCGCTGGACTCTCCCAAGTGAGCCATGGGCTGACCCTCAGTGTGAACTCAATTTAACATCCAAAATTCCACTTTGTTAGAATTTGACAAACTGATTCTGGAATGTTAACAAAAATGTAATGAGCGAAGAAAATCCAAGATCCTTATATTAGTCCATTTCTGTTGCTTATAACAAAATACACGGAAATGGGTGATTTACAAAGAAAACAAAATTTATTGCTTACAGTTTCTGAGGCTGGGAAGTCCAAAGTCCAAGGAACACAGCTGGTGAAGGTCTTGGTGGTGGCGACAGTGATGGCAGGGTATCACACTGCAAAAATGGCAGAGCAGAGAGAGACAGTACCTCATGCACTGTCCTTTCAAAGCCCTCAGAACCACACCACTGACCACCATTTTTAATCCATTCACTATGGCATGGTCCTAGAATCCAATGACCTCTTCAAGGCTCCACCTTTCAATAACCATAATAGGATTTCCCACCCTCTTAGCAGTCACAGTGGGGGCCAAGTTTCTAATACATAAAACTTGGGGAACACAATTCAAGCTCCAGTGAATTTTGGGGGGACATAATTCAATCCACTACAACCCTCTTGATGGAGGTGAAGAGCATTCACCTCACAGTGGTCACCTGGGCATCCATGGTCATGATCAGGACTTCCAGAATTCTCCCTCTCTGTCCCATGTCCTCTCTGGGATTCCACACTCTTACACATTTCAGGTGAGACCCCCCTCACCTGTGGAGCTCATTTGTTTAATCCAGTGGTTCTCATTCAGAGCTGTGCACTGGCATCAAGACACCCCAGGCACATCTGGGGCTGCACCTGGAATTCTTATTCATTTGGTCTGGGTGGGGTCTTCTTTTCTGGCTGTGCTTGATTTACACCTGTGGTTCTAAATCCCTGATGAAGATGCCTAAATGCAGGGCAGTAATCTAGCATAGTTAGCCTTAGGCATAGCCACCTGGAGTAACATGGCATTTGGTTAAGGGAGTGTGGCGTTCTGAGTAGGAGCCTGGCCACACACCTCAGTCTGCCACACACTTCTGTCTGGCCATCTGGGACCAGCCAATCCGAGTCCAATACCTATTTTTTTGGCTCCAGCCCACTGTAGCTTCTCTACGGCTTGTTGAAGCCATGCCAGGCTGAATTTCTGATGCCACCATTTATTTCTTGTGCTGAAATTACCTCTCTTTTTAGAGGATATCACAATTCTTTCCCTGTTTGAAAGTTCTTCTCACTTCCAAAAGTTTTTCCTTTCCAGGCTCCTCAGCCCAAGTAAGGGGAATGGGGTATGAGGAGAAGAGAACTAAGAGAACCACCCTGGCTCTTGGGGAGCTGCAGTTCTCTCCTTGCCCTTCGCCATGAGGAACACGTCCTTGGAGCTGACACAGACAGAAGTCCTAGGAACTGGAAAACTCACCCTTCCAGGGACAGATTATGGGGGGTCATAGGTGGTAGAGACAGACCTAGTCCTAAGGCCCAGGATAGAAATGTCTCACAGCATTGAAGAATAGAGATGTTGACCCTGTTTGAGGTGAGAATTCTAGATTTTGAGCTCCTGCAGTGGGGCTAGAAGGACCATGAAGTCATTGTACCCAGTACAATGTACTATGGAAGCAGTCCACTAAAGCCTTGCTCACAATAAGCACTTCATTCTCATTTAAGTGACTATGATCTCTGCTACCAGAACCTAACCCTTTGATAGTAGTCACACCCTCTTGGCCTTTGGAACCAATTGGCCTTGGCTAGCCAATCCCAGGTTTTCATTTCCATGAGGGTCTCTAGCCTAAGAAATTCTTGTGCCCATGTCTGTAATGGTCTTGGTTTTTAATTGCAAACAACAGTATCCATTCACGTTAGTGTAGCAAAAAAAAGAATGGCTTCTTTAAGAATGGGGCTGCTGACACTGCTGGTACCAGAAACGAAGACTGGCGGGAGGGCAGGCGGAGGAGTATGGAGGCATGGGGGTGGGGAGAGGGGAGTCCTCCAGCCGCTCTTCAGTGGAGGGTTCTGGGGTCTGGAACCACAGCAATCACCGTGACTCTCCACGTGGCTGCCAGACTGCATCTCATCCCTCTCTGTGCTCCTCATGCTTCGAATGGCCTCCAAAAGCAATAGGTGATGGTGCTCGAGGGGGTTCTGTGCAAGGCTGAGTGGTGGTGCAGCGTTTAAAGCATTTCCATTACTAAAGCAGCTGGTTGTCCTCATGATCTGACATTCTATGGTTGTGAAGTGGCAGATGCATTTTGGGCTCCATCTGTCTGTACCTGAAAGATCTGGTTCCAGCCCACCCCAACTGCCTTCAAGGTCTGCAACTTTGGATGAGTGCTTTGCCCTCTTTTCGCCTTTCTTTGTTAGTCGAATGGAGATAAAAACCGTGCCTTAGAGAGTGGCTGTGAAGATGAGCAGGAATATGAGCGGAGCAGTCAGCCAGGTGCCTGGTGTGGCGGAAGCTAAAGCCACAGTGGCTACACTGGTTTCCTGCTTCTACAGAGGGTAATTCCAACGTCCACAACGTCGCCTTCCTTCCCTAAGTGCATGTTGCTCAGGCCAGGGGGAACTCTGGCTCTGAGGTCAACTCTGTGATAAGTTACAGATTGCCAAAGCTGGAAGGACCTGAAGGGATGGACCTTCCCAAGCCCTCATGTCATGGATGAGGAAGCAAAGCCAGAGCAGGGAAGGGACTTGCTCCAAATCACACAGCACGTGATCTTAGCAGAGCCCAGGACAAGTAGCATTGCTTTCTCTCCCACTGTCCTCTGCGCCTGATGAAGAATCATGGTGAAGAGGTTGTTGGGGTTTTAGGAAGCAGACAGCTAATGGCTAACACTCTTCCTTGCTAGAGTGTGAAACCAAATGAGACACAGGAATCTGAAGAATGGGGATAAAGGACAGTCCTATGTAGTGAATTGAATGGTGGTCCCCCAAAAAGATATGTCTATGTCCTAATCTCCAGAATCTGTGAATGTGACCTTATCTTGAATTATCTGGGTGGGCCCTAAATCCAATGACAAATGAGTGTCTTCCTCAGAGACAGATGAGAAGACACGGACACAGCAGAGAAGACCATTTTACCACAGAGGTGGGCATGGATGTGATGCAGCTACAAGCTAAGGAATGCCCAGGAGCCAGAAGCTGGAGGAGGCAAGAAGGGTCCTCCCCCAGAGTCTCCAGAGGGAATGCGCCCTGCCTGTACCTTGATTTCAGCCTTCTGGCCTCCAGGACTGTAAGAGAATACATTTCTGTTGTTTTAAGCCCTTCAGTTTGTAGTCATTTGTTACAGTAGCCACAGGAAATTAATACAGCCTAAATTGCTAAATTATTCATTGGAGATCTTGATTTTAATGTGTGGCCTCAGTGGGCCTCTGACAATTTCCCCTCCAAGTAGAACTTTCCCACTGGGTCCCAGGCAAAGGTGTTAAGACCACAGCCCTCTGGGATCTGGGAGCGGAAGCTGGGGCAAGACGGAGAGAGGGGTCAGGATGAGTCAAGGATGTGCCCAGAGCCCTCTGTGTGAATACGCTTCGATAATTAAGGGGTGGGGAGAGAGGGTGGGTGTTGCAGGAATGGATGTTCCTCCGCAGAGAAACATGAATGGGGGTGAGGGGGGTTCTGCCCGCTGATGAAAAGTTCCACAATACCTTGGATGGTACTGACTTTCAAGGAACACAGAGGGGATGGGAGTAATTTTGGGGACATGCTCAGTGTTGGAGGTGTAGGTTCTGGGGTGGCTGCAGGTCACCGTGTCTAGGGGCAGTAGGTCACATGGGACTAGGGCTCGGGAGTGAGATTCAAGCTAGGCCTGGGGATTGGGGAGTCTCAGAGTGGGATCAGCTGTATTCAAGCCGCAGAAGGTGCCAGAATGGCTGGGGTGGGGGTTAAAGTCACATTCCCAGCAGGCGAGTTCACTAACAAACCCAGGTGATACTGATGGAAGCAGTTCTTTGGTCCCACTTTAAGAACTGCAGGTGTCATGGTCACGAAAGCCACACAAGTGGACCAGATGGCCGAGGTGAGAACCTGACACTGAAGAAGCCCCCGAGACCCGGATGGGTGGGGGCGGGGCGCCTGGCCTCACAGGTGTGGCCGCTGAGAGCGGGGAGGTTGGTGGAGGGGTCAGCAACATGGTCGCTGCAGAGAGGAGCAAGGAAAGGCTGAAACTCGTCCATGGATGATGGCCAGAGGCCCGGGGCCAGGACTGGCTTCTGGTTAACGCCAGGGGCGCCTGGGTCTCAGTGGGCTTTCTAGCTTGACGGAGGCCATCGGGGAGAGTGGGCCCCGGAGCGCTCGGGGCGGGGCTCCGAGGACGGAGCGGGGGTGGGGGTCTCGCAGTCGCGTCCCCGCCTCAGTCCGGGGAATCCAGCCCGAGCTCCTGGACGCGCCGCACCCTCCTCGGCCGCCAGGGGTCTCTGTCCCCTCGATAGAAGCACGGGGAGGGGTCCCAGTCCGCGCAGACCCAGAAGACAGGGAACCAGGACAGAAGAGACAGAGGAACTCAGGGGCCTCCGAGGGACACCATGGGGAAACTGAGGCTCAGAGCCCAGGGTCACAAGAGGCAAGGGCAAAGTGGGGGTCAGTGTGGTGGGGTTTAGTGACCTCCGAGTGACGCCCGTGGGTTGGGCCTCGCTTTAGGGCTTTACCTGGGTTCTCGTTTAATGCCGGAGGGGCTGTGCCCCGCTGGGACGGCAACATCTGAGCGCCCACAATTCTAAGGCGGGGCGTGGGCACGGGGAGTGGGGCCGTGGCCTTGCTGGGCTGTGAATTAGTCCAGCTGCGTGGGGACTGGCTGCAGCTCATAGTCAATCCGGACACAGATGCCTGGTGTCCCCTGGTGTCCCCGCAGCTCCACGTCAGTGTGCGCCCTCGGGAAGCCTGGGCACGCAGGGGTTCACTGGGCCGTGCTTGTGAAGGAAGAATCGGAACAACCCAAATGCGCATCCACCCGGGAGGGGCCAGCACCCCGTCTGTTCATGCCCTGAGCCCCCAGCTCTCTGTTTCACCTGCTGGATCTCCTAGTCCTAGAGATGTGTGTGTAGAAAGTTAACAGGGGCGTGGTGTGTCCCATGTGATGTCCTTCAGGCACTTTTGAAAACAATGGACGGACAGACGGATGGACACATGGATGAGTGACTGACATATCTGAGGCCCTCCTGTCCATTGGAGAGGACCCTGTGAGGCCTCCGGGGACGGCTGTGCTGTTGGGATCCTCACTATTACCCCAGGCCTTGGGCTCCCAGGGCAGTGATTGTGAGGGTCCACATTTCTCTCCCCCTCCCTGTACCTGGCCTGACCCCCACTGAAGAGTCCAAGGTCTCGGGGCAGCAGGTGGGGTGTGACCCACAGGATCCCACATACAGCCCTGGCCAACTCTGCCCACCCAGGACTCCTCTGAGCTCTGAGTGTTTATTCTGCCCCACGGTTGGCACAGCCCAATGCCTGGTGTTTAGAAAGTTCCTGGGAAACCCTGAGGTGGGGGCAGGACGCTCAGAGGATTCTGGAACAGAAGATGCTGCTCCTGACCATCAATGACTATGATCTTGTGATCTTAAGATGCTGACTAGCTCAGGCCTGTGCTGGGACACAGACTCATTCTCAAGTTGGGCTGGTGGAAGCTTTGGGAACCGGAGCCCCCTCCACCCTCCCCACCTTGGGGAGAGGGAGGCACCTGCTGCCAGGGCTGGCGTTGGGTGGGGTTTCTCTGGCTATTTCGGGCCTCAGAGACTCTTGGTTTCGCCAGGCCAGCTGCACTGGGGTGAGGGTGCCAAGGCTTGGAGGAGCCCAGCATGGGCAGGGGCCTAGCCTGAGGCCGGCTGGGGCTGGAACAGCCCGATGGTAACGGCAACAACAATCAACCGAGAAGACCAGCAAAATATCCATTTTCCATCTGATTGGCCTTCCCTTCCCTCCAGGGAGTGAGGTTCTATTATTATCAACCCAGATGCACAGAGGGAAACTGAAGCTAAGCCTGAGCCACCAGCAGCAGCCACACAGGCCTGACCCTGGGTCTCGAGCTGGCACAAGCGGGCTCCAGCATAACCCACTGGGTGCTCCCTGCCTGCCCCCAACTTTATTTCTCCACAGCACAAGTCCCCGTGTCCTACACAACATCACTCACGTGTCTACTAGATTTATTTCCATCTCCCTGGAGATGAACGCTGTGAGCTGGGCTGCACCTGTGTTGCCTCCACTGTGTGCCCAGCACGTAGTAGGTGCTCGGGAAAGATCTGAACGCGTGGCTTTGCTCTGGGCAGTGTCTACACTGGGGCCATCCATGCTGGCCTTGGTCCACAGTAGAAGTGAGTTGGAGCCCCTGTCTGACCAGGGCCACCTGAGAGCGGGGCTCACCTGGCTGGGCTGGGGTCTCACCTTCTCAGCCACTCTGCCCTGGAGCCCCTGGGGACTGGCGCCCTTCCCTTTGTGAGTTGCTCTCAGCTGCGAGGGCCCACGCAGCCTTCCTGTCCTCTGTTGGGTGCCCAGGCCCGGGCATAGCCACAGGCCAGGGTCCGGATGGGCCAGGAGGGAGTGGGTCTGGGGGTCTGGTCAGGGGCTCCCCTTGGGCCTGCAACTGGGGGCACTTGCTCCCTTCTCCTCTGTCACCTCCCCACAAAGGCTGGGTGCTGGGTGGGCAGGGAGAGCCCATCCTAGTGGGCCCCTGGGTGGTTCAGCACTGCTGCCCAGCACAGCAGTTGGCACAAGGGACACTCGGCAGACATCGGCCCTGAGACAAGAAGTGGTAGGGACCTGTGGTTGAGTCAAGGGTGTTGCCATAGCTATGGGAAGAGGGGTCACCACAAGGGTTTCCTGTGTGGAAACAGATGTGCGGTGGGTGTCCTGGTGGGTTATCCTGACCATCGGCAACTCTGTCCCAGAGTGGACACAGGGGCATCTGGTTACCCCAGCTCTGCGACGCTGGCCACAGGAGTCACCCATCCCCTCCCTGGCTCCTATCCTGGTTGTACCAAGACATTCTCCCTGATGCCTGTGGTTTCCCTGGAGACAAGGGCTGCCCAGAGGACCTGTCCCTCGCTGGTCCCTGCACATGCTGTGCTGTCGCTGAGCAGGAAATGGTGCCAGGGTCATCCTGGCCTTTCGTGAGCTGGGCTGGAGTGAGCTCATCCCCAGGAGCTCCAGGTGGGGGCCCATGTGAGACCAGGAACTCCATGGTGACTGCCTGGGTGTGGCCCCTGGTCAGCTTGTCCTGGTGGCCACTGGCCTCCATCATGGTGTCTCTGTTAAGGCCAGACCCACGGAGCACTGGGTGGTGCTGCACAGTGTCTGGCACAGCTGGCCTTGGCTCCCCCTCCCCCCATTATAACCCATTATAAAGAGCATCATTTGTCATTCAGTAGTTACACTGAGCTTGGTGACCAAAATTTATTGCCCAGACTGAGATCTTTCTGGGAGTGGGAGGAGTGCTATTAATAATTACACCAGGAAAACAGGCAGAAATTGGAATGTCTGGGGAAATCCAGGATGCAGGTCACCCCTCACCCCTTAGAACCCCTTGGCCCGGGTGGTTTCAGGGGAGGCCATTGTGTGGACTTACTGGCCAAACAGGATTGGGTTTGATGTGGTCCCAAGTGACCAACTGATTTTTCAGAAAAACTGAACCACAGACTGACCCTGACCCTGACCCCACCACCCTCCATCCCATGGCTGTGTCTATCTATGTCCCCATGTCCCATCTGCAATTCCTCAAGATGATCACACAGGAGAGCGGTTCCCCCAGATCACCCCAGAGGAGAGGGAATCCTTACAACCTTCTCCTGGCATGGGTGTCTCTCAGGGACTTTGCACAACAAAGCATTTTGGGAAAGACACAGCCTGCTGGCCTCTGTTGCTGCTAGTTTGGGATGTTTGTGGACCCTCAAGAGAATGAGTGCATCATGTGGAGTGAGGGACCCCAGGCAGATTTAGAACCTCGCACACATCTGATTCAGGAGCGACAGGGAGGAGGTTGGACACAAGGACACTCCATGTGGCTCCTTCAGGGTGATGAACACCCCATCCTAATGTTGGGGGTTGAGTCCTGGTTTCGGGTTTGACATTAGGGACTCACAACAGCAGGGGCCCCAAGCCCTGGAGATGGTGTTGGGGTGTGTGTGGAACCTGGCCTGGGGAAAACAGAGACTCCAGAGAAGAGGTTGGTGTGTCAGGAAGGCGGGGAAAAGTTCTTCAACATTGTGCTATGTCACTAATCCAGTGGACTGTGACTATGTCGTCTATACCCCTGAAAGTTTACATTTTCTAGTTGGCTGAAAAACTTGGTTTTGAACCTTCATGTTGAGAAGTGGGTGCTTGTCTCAGATCCGCTTGCCTCATTTTGGGGCATCCAGGTCTGACTAGATCGTTCGCTAAAAGAATATAGATGGAGGGCAGACCCCACCTTGATATGGACAGCGGTAGCTCTGAGGCCTCAGCGTCTCTGTGAGGGGCAGTCCCGAGTGTCCCTCCTGGTCAGCGTCCCCTCTGTGAGATGGACAGTGGCATTCCTGAGGCCTCAAGGTCACTGTGAGGGTCAATGAGTGACTGTGACATGTCCAGAGTGTCCCAGGGATGCAGCTGGGGCACCCCACAGATGTTCCTGTAGGTTCAATCTTATCCTAAGTGTGGGGGGAGATGCTGGTACTGCTCAGATGCTCTCTGGGCTGGGTACTGGCCTTGGGGACTTGGGGATGGGCTGGGGGTGTTGGTGATCTCCACGTCATCCCCAGCTCATGAGCTCCTCCAGGGCAGGTGGGCCTGGTCTCCTTGCACCAGCACCTGCCCACTGCTGTGCCCACTGAGCTTTGTGGAATGAACGAGTGAGTGAATGAATGACTGAGGAGTTGTGGAAGGAGCCTGGGGGTGGATCAACCAACAACTCACTGTGTGACCTTGGGCAGGTCACCCCCTCCCGTTGGAGCCTTCATTCTCTCATCCATGAAATGGGCACACAAATGCCAGCACCTGCTTTGCTTCGCTGACTCAGAGGGTCCTCCCATGACTCCCCTCCTGCCTGCCTCACTTCTCACCAGAACCCAGTAGGTGATGGGAAGCTGCGTGTTATGACAGCCTCGAGGGGACATGGGAGGGTGTGGGAAGCGGCCTTGCAGCAGCTCCTTATGGGCCCATGTGCTCG
This sequence comes from Cynocephalus volans, assembly GCF_027409185.1. Lineage (NCBI taxonomy): Eukaryota > Metazoa > Chordata > Mammalia > Dermoptera > Cynocephalidae > Cynocephalus > Cynocephalus volans. The sequence goes on from NC_084461.1 coordinate 208,262,922, forward strand.
AGTTCCAGGAGGATTTGACATCAGCTGCGGTTCGAGCCCTGCCTATTTGGCCCATGTGGAGATGTGCCAGGTCATGGAAGGTCACCAGGGAAGAGCTGACTGGGGGCCTTGAGGGGACAGGGCTCTGTCAGGCAGATGGGGTGGGGAATGGCATGCCACGAGGAGGAACAGCAGGAACAAAGGTGCAGAGGTGTGAGGCCATGTGGGCCTTAGGGATGTAGGTTGTTCAGGTCAGTTCTGTTGTAGTAGAAGGTGTGCAGGTGGGGGGCAGAGGCTTCAGGAGACGAAGCTGGGGGTGTGAAGAGGCAGGTGCCACGTGGCCTTGTATTTGGGGCTTGATGTTTGGACTTTAGCTTCAAGACACTGTGATTGGGCTGAGCAGGCCTCTTGCCAGGGACTGACACTCTCAGTGAGTCAGAACCTTGAGCCCTGAACCCAGAACCAGAATTCAGGTGGGGTCTCCAGGAGGAGGGAACCCTCTCACATCCCCTGCCTGAGTTCCCTGACCCTGATTTTTGACCTGGAGGAAAGGGAAGAGGGACAAGGAACCTGGCCATCCTGACCCAAGATCCCTGTCCCCCTCTTCTTTGTCAGCCCCAATAACTCTGTCCCCTTGGGCTATGGTTCCTGGGTCAGGAGGGCTGAGCTCTCCAGGGAGGAAGCAGGATAAAGTGGGAGGCCTGGCCAGTGGGCTGCAGGCAGAGGGCCCTAGGGTCAGGAGCTGTGATTTGGACTTCACTGGGCTCAGGTGCGAGCCCTCGCTGTGGCCTCAGGCAGGTTACTTTTATTAGATATGAAAAAACGGCATTTTAAGATTAATTGTGGTTTTTTTCATTCCCCAGGGATCAACTGACTATTTACTGTAAGAAAGAGCATTTCCAAATTTTCTCTGGGTTGTGTTGTCTCCATTATAGGACAAGGACCCTCCTTGGATCGCCCTCCAAGGGCGGTTTGGTGACCGAGAGGTAAGGCCTGGGGAGCATTTAGCAGGAGCTGGCGGGAAGCCAATGCCCCAGAGCTGTGGATAAATCGTAGTCCCTTCCCCCATGACCCCAGGAGAATGGGCCACAGGAGACCAGAGAGGAGGAGGGCCTATGCCTGGGCTGGGAAGGCCCCAGGAGTGGCCCGGACAGGACTGGGCAGGACACAGAGAAGAAGGGGAATGCAAGAGGCGGCCTCCCCAATCCCCAGGGAACAGGGAAATGCAGCTGTGGTCGGCTGCAAAAGGGCCTCCGAGGATGGCCTTATCCCAGTCTCTGGAACCTGTGAATGTGTTATGTTGTGTGGCCACAGCGACTTTGCAGATGTGATGACGTGAAGGAGCCTGAGATGGGAGATGATCCTGGATTGCCTGGGTGGCCCAAGGCAGGGTCTTTATAAAGGAAAGAGGGAGGCAAGCGGGTCAGAGTGAGAGAAGGAGATGTGGGGACGGAAATAGAGGGAGAGAGAGGGAGGGGGAGAGAGAGAGTTGAAGACCCACGCTGTTGGCTTTGAAGTGGCAGGAAGGGGCCACGAGCCGAGGGCTGGGGGCGGCCTGGAGCAGCTGGGAAAGGCGAGGAAACGATTCTCCCCAAGACCCTGCAGAGGAGCACGCCCTGCCCCCATTTTGATTTTAGCCCCCAGAACTCATTTTGGACTTCTGACCTCCAGACCTGTGAGAGAATAAATGCTCTTTGTTTTAGGCCACTGAATTTGCAGCAATCTGTTACAGCAGCCACAGGAGACTCAAACAGGAGCCGAGAGAGAGACTCACCCCGGCCCTCAGCAGCCCCTGCCTGCAGTGACACAGGCCCGACCCGCTGATGTGCGCCCCCAACCCCCACAGTGCGTGGAGGGGCAGAGCCCAGGGACCAGGCACGAGGGGCTGGGCCGGTCCCCCCTCACCTCACCTTCCTCATCAGGGAGCGGCTGGAGCCCAGGCCCTGCGAGCCTCACAGCGTCACAGAGAAAGTCCCCAGGCAGGACCTGGCTTGCCCACTGAGGTCCAAGGTTGAATGGAGAAGTGTTCCCAATAAATGATGCCCCCCAGTCCCATCAATGCTGAGGCCTTGGGTGAGACTCGTCCCCACTTCTGACTGTGGTACGAGGTGCCTGGCCCCAGCGTTGAGACCACGTTTCCCTCCAGCAGAGGCTGTTTAATCTCAGAGAAATCATGAGGCGCCTCTTTCCCGCCTCACACTGGTTGCTGGGGGGCTCAGAGCTCATCTTTGGCAAGTGTCCCCAGCCTCCTGGCGGGCCTTTTGTGTGACACTTTCCGTCCTGGCTTCCTCCTCCTCTGCATCTCTGAACATGCCATCAGGTGAAGAATCGAGGGGGTCCCAGATTCAAGAGCCCGTGAAGCCGACGGTGCTGGAGTGTCCTGGACCCCGTGGACTGTCCAGCGCTCAAGAGTGAGTGGGAGGAAGTGGGGGTGGGCAGGAGCCGAGCGGGGCACAGGGAGGAGGACATTCCAGGGCTGAGGGCCAGGGGCAGAGGGGTCCAGGCCAGAGCAGGGCTTGCAGGCTGAGGAAAGAGAGGACGTGGCATGGGCAGAGGGTCCTGACCGGGGCGAGAGAGAGGGCGCCTCTGGAGGTCCTGCCATGAACAGCTCCGTCCAGGAAGGAGGCAGGGAGTGGGGCCCTGCACTGGGAGGAGGCAGGGGAGGAGGGGAGGGCAGAGGGATGGACGTTCCAGTCACCAGAACCCTCCTGTCCTGGTGTCTCCTGGGGTGATGCCTTGGGAGACTGTGAGCCTCTCCCCTTGGCTACTTTTCCCTGGTGCCAGGATCTCCCCACCCGACCCCGAGAACCCAGGGAGGTTGCAAATTAAATATGAGATAAATAGTGAGATAGAACAGGATTTCTGATTGACAGTGAGGATATTTATTGAGATTTATGAGTTGAGGGAGAAGGGCTGGGGTGACCGGGGTGGGGGGAGTAAGGGGAGACCCGTCCCCTGGGATTCTGCAGCTCCAGGCCCCCGTGGGTGGGTGAGGGTTGGGGACCTAAGAACACTCTGCAGGGGCCACTGTCTTCTCGACGGTGCTCCCTTCGTGCGTGACCTGGCAGCTGTAGCTTTTGTGGGAATTCCACTGCTGGGGCGACAGGGTCAGGAAGCTGCTGGCCCCGTACTTGTTGTTGCTCTGTTTGGAGGGCTTGGTGGTCTCCACGCCCTGGGTGACGGGTGTGCCGTCTGCCTTCCAGGCCACCGTCACGGCGCCCGGGTAGAAGTCACTCATCAGACACACCAGTGTGGCCTTGTTGTCTTTGAGCTCCTCAGAGGAGGGCGGGAAGAGAGTGACCAAGGGGGCGGCCTTGGCCTGACCTGTGCGGATAGAGGAGGGGCTGTGAGATGGGAGAGGGAGAGGCTGGGTGTTGGGAGCCCCCACCCTCCTTGTCTAAAGTCTGTGGCCGTTCACAGTGTGGCTGTCATCTCCTCCTGGGGGACCCTCGTTCCCTCCTCTTTCACCTCCTTTCCACTGAAGCCCGCTGGAGAGCAGACAGCCCTGCACCTTCCTAAAAGCCCTTCCCAAGTCACCTCTCCCAGGGACCTGGCTCAGCTCTGCAGCCTCAGTTTCCCCTTGTGGACCCAGGGGACTGTGCTCCCACCTCCCTGGTCTCTGTAGTCTGAATTTGGAATCTGCTCCCAAGACCTTCTGAACCCCCAGGACCCCACCTCACTTCATTCTTCCAATGTCCAGAGCCACCTCTGTGAACTGGGGGTCCCCGCCTGGCCCAGCATGATGGTCCTGGGGTGTGTGGGGCCCGGTGTACAGTGCCTGGAGCACGGTGGGGCCTGGAGTCCCCTGTCTGCTCGGGCGCCAGGCTCTATACCTCCTCAGCCCACTCAGCTCTCCCTGTGAGGGGTGGGCCCACCCAGACAAGCTCCGGGGGCTCCTCAAGGCTCTGCTGTCTCCCCTGTCCTGACCAGCCCAACTGACTGCAGGACTCTGCTCCTTGGCTGTGTTCTTGGGGTTGCTACCCCCAGACTATGGGGTACAGCAGCCCCCACACCCACCCCAGAAGCCTCTGATGAGCTCTGATTTTACCTGGCAGCCACGGAGTTCTCTGAACCCCTCCATTTGCTCCCCTCTTGTCATCTCCTGTGTCTAATGTATTCTTTGAGGAAGGTGGGAGGGCGATTTGTGGACAAGTGAGACACTGGGCCCTAGGGCCTGAGGGAATCCAGGGACAGATGAGTCTCTGCCCTACGGGACCCCCTCCTTTCTGATGATCTTCCTGTGAGGGCTGGGCTCTGGTCACCACACTCAGTCCCTCTGTGCCCCGTGTCCTCCTGGCCCATCAGAGGTCAGAGAGCTGCAGCCTTGAGTAAACCTGACTCCTCTCTCCACCCTCCACTGGTCTCTCCTCGGGGTGATCCTGTGTGTCCTGAGGCTGGGGTCACAGCCCCAGCCACATCCCTGAGCCTCCTGTGTAGCCTTCCCAGCCTGGATGGGCATCCAGCTCTCAACCCAATTCCTGGGACTCAGGGACTGTCTCTAATGCTGTCCCAGTGTCCCGCATCAGAACTGGCCTCTGGCCCCTGCGGGGTATCTGCCAGAAGAGGGGAAGGAGCCCCCATCCCTGGCCAAGCCAGGCCCCATCTGACTATTGGAATCTGAAGCGGCTGCTGCTGCAGTTGGGGCCCTCCTGTTGGTTACCGTGAGACCCAGCCGCCTCCCCCAGGCCCCAAGGAGAAAGGTAAGGGGTTGGTTGTTAAGGCTTGGGGGAAGGGGGGTAGAGGGAAGAAGCCTCCAGAGAGAGAAAACAGACTTTTTGGAGACGGCATGGGGGTGCAACAGGTTGGGAAAAGTTGTGAGTGCCACTTACCTAGGACGGTGAGTTGGGTCCCACTGCCAAAGACATACCATCGTGACTGATGCTCGGACCAAGTCCCATGGGGCCAGCACCTGGGGCCTCCCTCCCAGGGGCCAGGATGGAGCAGGGACCTGCTGGGTATGACAGGCACAGGGCTGCGGCAAGCAAGGCTGCATCCTAGCACAGGGCAGGTGGGCCGCCAGCCCCCCAGAGGTGGTGGGGCAGCCCTATGTGGGCTCATGGGCCAGAGGCGTCCCCGTGCCTGTCCCCCTGTCCAAGGCAAGTGCCGCTAATGGCCTTGGAGTCACCCCTGTGCATGTCTCCCCTCTCTGAGACTACCAGTGTTGACAGCAACGCTGCACACAGTAGGTGCTCGGCAAATCCCTGAATTACGTGTCCTCTCAGGAAGCCATGCGGTGTGGCAGAGTGACTTCTGAGGTGGCTTGGACCTGCCCCATCTGTCCTGGCTTCATTTTAAGGGCCTCTGAGTCTTCCTCCCCCATAAGTTCCCTCACAAGCCAGGCCAACTTCCTCCCTGGACCCACAGACACTGGGTCATTCCTGATTCAAGGCGCTCCCATGTGGAGTCTCCTCTGCTTCTATTTCTATCCATCAAGATGCAGCTCAGTCCCTTTCCATTCATGAAGCCTTCTCTGATCTCTCAGACCATCCTTTCCATCCAATCATTTATCCATCTGTCTATTCATCTGTCTATCGTCTATTTGTCCATCCTTCCATCAATCTGTGCATCAGTTTGTTCATTCATCTGTCTGTCCATCCATCTATCACCCATCCTTCCATCTGTCAATTCATCTATCCTGTCCATCTGTCTATCTGGGTATTCATCTGCCTATTTGTCTAGCTATACATCCATCCCTCCATCCATCTGTTTGTCTGTCTATCCATCCATCCATCTATCTGTCTTTCATCCATTCATCTTTCTGCCCATCTGTCCATCCATCCATCCATCCATCCATCCATCCATCCGTTTGTCCATCCATACATCCATCCTGTCTACACCAGGCACTCTTTTTGGTGCTTGGGACATGGCGGGGTCCCCTTGGCCCTCACTCCCATCTCTCCCGGAAACCTCTCAGGTTAAGGCCAACAAGGCCCTCATCATGGTCAATCTGAGGTCCATCCCCAGTTCCTGATGTCTCTGTAGGCTGCAACATGGAATCAGCCCCTCTTTCCAGTGCCTCTTTCCCTTGGTGTTTGAGATGCCCACTCTCCTCCTCTGGCTTCTCTTTCTCCCCGGCCCATGCATGGCTGCTGACCCCCACACCACCACCTGGGTCCTCCTTCTTTGCCATCTTCCCACACTGTGGACTCCTATTATTGCCCATATAGTGAGGTTCGAGGCTATCCCAGCTCCAAACCCTCTCCTTGGCTCCACCTAAATTGCCTACTGCCCATTTCCAGCTGGATGCCCAACAGGAACCTCAAACTAATGACATCCAATGAGACTGACCAGCTCTGACATTCCAGCTCTTCTTCTGTCTTCATCTTGCCACAGTGACTGTGACTGCTCTTGCCCCCAGAACAGAAACCTGGATTATCCTGAGCCACCTCGCCCCCCACACTGAAATGGCTTCTGTGTCCTTAGATGCTGCATCTACATATTCCCTTTTAAAGTTAAAACAAGGCTCAAAATAATTAAGAAACAAAACTATCCTCTGAGACTCCAAAACCACAAGAAGCCCCAGGTTTTGCCTTTCCTGGTTTTAATGTCAAACTCAATTTTGTACAAGGATTTGTCATTGAGTTGGTGCTTACTGGATGAAAACATCTCTGCCAGGGGGTCAAACCGGCACATTTCCACCTTAGAAATTGGTCCAGTAAGCAGTGGTTGGTTTTGTGATGCAAATATAAGATTTTTCTCTTCGCTCTTAAAAAATCTTTATTGCTTTAAAACTATAAGAATATAACATATAATACAATTAAGCAATATAGAAGTGCATTTAGAAAGTGTAATATTTATCTCTCCATTTCTCTTCTGCTGTGTAGCACCATTTTCCTTTTTTAAAAATAGTGGTGAAACATACATAGCATTACATTTTCCACCTTGACTATTTTTAAGTGTGTGATTCAGTGGCATTAGGTACATTCACATTGTTGGGCAACCAACACCACCGTCCATCTCCGGAATGTTTTTATATTCCCACACAGAAACTCTGTACCCATTAAGCAATAACTCCCAATGCCCTCCTCCCCCCGACCCCTGCCTGGTAACCTCCAATCTATTTTCTGTCTGTATGAATTTGCCCATTCTGGGTACTTCATGTAAGTGGAATCACACAATATTTGCCCTTTTGTGTCTAGCTTATTTCACTTAGCATAATGTCTTCAAGTTTCATCCCTGTTGCAGAGTTTTGAAATTAATTTTTGATGAAGCAATACAAAACCTATTTAAAGGTAATTAACAATTACAACCTATTAAAACCTACTAACCTACTAATAGTAATATAAAATCTATTTCTCAAAAACAAAGGAAAAAACTCTTAATAAGTTACAAATAAAAGATATCTACTTGATAGGAGATATTTACCAGAATACTATAGTAGTAATCATTCTTAACAGTGAAATACTGCATGGATTCTCATTAAAGTCTGAAAACAAGGCAGGACATCCTTTTATTATTCATATTGTTCTGAAGGTTCTAAGCAATTAAATAAGAAAAGAAACGAGGGGTTTAAATATTAGAAATAAATAAAATAGGTTGAAAAACTATTAAAAGAAATAAGAGATCAGTATATTAAAATTGGTAACTTTCTTATTATCGGTAACCAGTTAGAATACATAATGGGGGGAAATGGCTATCTCAGTAGTAAAAGAATAAAGAAAATGTATAAGAATACCTTAATAAGAAATATGCAAAATCCACAAGAATGAAACTATAAAAATTTAGCAAAATATGCAGAAGGGGAGACAAACCCTGCTCCCAGATGGAGAGGCCAAATATTGTAAAGATGCCAATGATTTCTGAAGTCAACCCATAAATGTAATTTACTTATAATCACAACTCCAATTTACAAAAACATTAATGGACTGATTTTAAGGTTCATTTTAAAAGAAAAAGTATGAGGAAAAAGGCTATCCCTACCAGATGCCAATTTATACTCTAGAATCATAGGAATTAAATCAGTGTGGTACCAATGCAGAAATAAGAAATTTAAGGGAACCAGATAGAGAGAACAGAAAAATTATGAATTTATATATGGTAAGAGAAGAAAGATCAGACTGTTCAATAAATGGTATTGGGACAATTGGTAATTTCTTGCTTTGACAAGAAAAAAGAAGTTAGATTCTATCTAATGCCATATGCAAAAATAAACTTGAAGTGGGCTGAATATCTAAATAGAAAAAAAAAAATCAACCCTAAATAGGTGCTGGAAGAAAATATAATATTTTTATATTATCGAGGTAGAAAAGACCTTACATAAAACTCCATAAAGCAGAGGAAAAAGTTAGACTGAAATAAATGCATAAATTAATAATAAAACCAAATGAAAAAACAGACTGGAAGAATAGACAATCTGAACAGGCATGTACGAATTAAAGAAATTGAATTGGTACTTAATAACCTTCCAAAACGGTAAGCAACAGGCCCAGATAGGTTCACTGGTGAATTCTACCAGATACTTAAATAGTAAATTATACCAGTTCTCTACAATCTCTTTTGGAACGTAAAAGCAGAGGAAATACTTCCTAGTTCATTCTATGAGGTCAGCATTATCATAATACTATAACCAGACAAGATATTACAAGAAAAGAAAACTACAGGGCCGAGCCTGTGGCACAATCAGGAGAGTGCGGTGCTGGGAGTGCTGCGACGCTCCCGCCCGCGGGTTCGGATCCTATATAGGAATGGCCGGTGCACTCACTGGCTGAGTGCCGGTCATGAAAAAGACAAAAAAAAAAAAAAAGAAAGAAAACTACAGACCAATACCCTTCATGAACACTGATGCAAAAATTTTCAAGAAAATATTAGCAAATCAAATCCAGCAATGTATAAAAGGAATTATATACTGCAACCAAGTTGGATTTATCCCAGGTATGCAAGACTTGTTCAACATTTGAAAATCAATTAATGTAATCCATCACATTAACAGGCTAAAGAAGAAAAATAACACGGTCATATCAATAGATGTAGAAAATGCATTTGACAAAATCCAAGACCCATTCATGATAAAACCCCCAGTAATCTGGGAATAGGAGAACTCCCTCAACTTGTTAATGAATATATATAAAAATCCTATAGCTAACATCATATTTAGTGGTGAGACTAGAAGATTTCCCACTAGGGTCAGAAACAAGGTGAGGATGTCCTCTTTTCCTTAATCTGTCCCCTTATAAAAGGTATACAGATTGGGAAGGAGGAATAAAACTGTCCTTGTTCTCAGATGACATGATCATCTATGTAGAAAATCCAGAAGAACTGGCAACAAACAAACAAACAAAGAAATAAAAAAACCCTTCTAGAACTAATGAGTAATTATAGCAAGGTTGCATGACACAGTTTAACCAATAGCTTTCCTATATTCCAGCAAATGAACAAATGGAATTTGAAGTGAAAAACACAATACCATTTACATTAGCACCACCCCCCAAATTAAATACTTAGGAATAAATATAACAAAATATGTACAAGATCTACATGAAGAAATCTATAAAACTTTGTTTAAAGAAATCAAAAAAGAAATAAGTGGAGGGATATTCAATGTTTATGAATAGGAAGCCTCAAGACTGTCAAAATATCAGTTCTTCCCAATTTGATTTATAGATTCAATGTAGTCCAATCAAAATTCCAGCAAGTTATTTTGTTGGTATTGATAAACTGATTCTAAAGTTTGTGTGGAGAAGCAAAAAGATCCAGAATAGCCACCACGATATTGAAGAAGAACAAAGTTGAAGGACTGACACTACTTAAATCTACACATCCAAGAAGCTGAATAAATTTCACATAGAATAAACTCAAAGAGATTCATACCTAGATACACTGTAATTAGTTGTCAAAAACTGAAGCCAGAGAAAATCGTGAACACGCCAAGATAAAAGCAACTCATCATGTACAAGAAATCCTCAATAAGATGAACACATGATTTCTCAGCAGAAATCATGGAGGCCAGAAGGCAGCAGGATGACATATTTAAAGTGCTGGAAAAAAAACAAACACCCAACTGGTCAACCAAGAGTTCTATATTTGGCAAAACCATCCTTCAAAAGTAAAGGTGAAATTAAGACATTCCCAGATAAACAAAACAAAAAATTTGTCACTAGAAGACCTTCCCTAAAAGGAATACTAAAGGGAGTCCTTCAGGCTGAAATAAAAGACACCAGACAATGACTCACAGTCATATGAAAAAATAAAGAGTCTGTTTAACTAATAGAGTTGTTACAAATTTAAGATGTTAATTCTAATACCCAAGGTAACCACTAAGAAAACAATTAAAGCATATACAGAAAAGGAAATGAGAAGGAAATAAAAATGGTACAAAAGAAAAAATGAATCAAAAACAAGAGACAGTAATAGAGAAATTGAAAAACAAAAAGGATATAAGACATACAGAAAACAGCCAAATGGCAAAGTCCTAAAATAATTATTTTACACGTAAAGGATAAAATTCTCCACTTAAAAGGCAGAGATTGTCAAAATGGATTTTTTAAAAAAACACACAAGAGCCAAATACATGCTGTTTACAGGAGAATCACTTTAGACCCAAAGACACATATAGGTTGAAAGTGAAAGTATGGAAAAAGATACTGCATGCGAATAGCAACCAGCAGAGAGTTGGGTGGCTATACTAATGTAAGATAAAGAAGTCTTTAAGTCAGAAATTATTACAAGAGACAAAGGACATAATATATTCATAAAAGGGTCAACCCATCAAGAAGATGTAACAATTATAAACATATACACAGCTAACGACAGAGCCCTAAAATATATAAAGCAAACATCGCTAGAATTGAAGTGAAAAATAGACAGTTCTAAAATAATAGTTGGAGACTTCATACCCCACTTTCAATAAATGCAGAAAACCCAGACAAAAGATCAACAAGGAAAAGAAGACTTTATTTTTTAAAATATTTTATTTTATCAACCAACTAGACCTAACAGACATGTATAGAACTCTCCACCCAACAACAGCTGAACAAAAATTCTTTTCAAGAGCAGATGGAGTGGGCCGGCCCGTGGCTCACTTGGGAGAGTGCGGTGCTGAAAACACCAAGGCCCCAGGTTCAGATCCTATATAGGGATGGCCGGTTCACTCACTGGCTGAGCGTGGTGCTGACAACGCCAAGTTAATGGTTAAGATCCCCTTACCGGTCATCTTTTAGGAAAAAAAAAAAGAGCAGATGGAACATTCTTCAAGATGGACCATATGTTAGACCATATGTTAAATAAGTCACAAAACAAGGCTGAATAAATTTTAAAAGACTGAAATTATACTATCTTCTCTGACCACAATGGAATGAAACAAGAAGTCACTAACAGAAGGAAAACTGGAAAACTTAAAAACATGTAGAAACTAAACAACAGACTCGTAAACAACCAATGAACCAAAGAAGAAATTACAAGTGAAATTAGAAAATACTTTGAGATGAATGGAAATGAAAACTCAATATAATAAAACTTATTTGATTCAGTGAAATTGGTGCCCTGAGGGAAATTTGTAGCTGTAAAAATGCCAATAGTAAAAAAGAATAAAGATCTCAAAGCAATAACTTCCTAACATCTTAAAATAGAAAAAGAAAAATCTCACTCCAAAGCTAGCAGAAGAAAGGAAATAATAACGATTAGAGCAATAAATGAAATAGAGAATAGGAAAATAATAGAGTCAACAAAACCAAAAGGGGGTTCTTCGAAAATTAGATCAACAAAATTAACACACCTTTAGATAGTCCAACCAAGAACAAAAGAGAGAAGACTCAAATTCATAAAATAAGATGAAAGTGTGAACCTCATACCTACAGACCTATGTAAATAAAAAAGTATTTTAAGAGACTATTGTGAACAACCGTACCCCACCAATTTAGATAACCCAAATAAAATGGACAAATTTCTAGAAACACACAAACTAGCAAAACCGACTGCTGTGGTTTGAATGTGTCCCCCAAAGGTCATGTGTTGGAAACGTAATCCCCAGAGCATCCGTGTTGAAAGGTGACACATTGCAGAGGTGATTAGATCATAAGGGCAGAGCCCTCATGAATGGATTAATGCCATCATAGTGGGAATGGCTTCATTATTGTGGGAGTGGGTTCCTTATAAAAGGACTAGTTTGGTGTCTCTCTCTCTGACCCCCATTCTATTTTCCTCCACGGGATGACACAGCAAGAAGGTCCTCACCAGATGCAAGCCCCTTGATCTTCAATTTCCGAGCCTCCAGAACTGTGAGAAATAAATTTCTTTTTCTTTTTTTTTTTTTTTAAAGATGACTGGTAAGGGGATCTTAACCCTTGACTTGGTGTTGTCAGCACCACGCTCACCCAGTGAGCGAACCGGCCACCCCTATATGGGATCCGAACCCGTGGCCTTGGTGTTATCAGCACCGCACTCTCCCGAGTGAGCCACAAGCCGGCCCCGAGAAATAAATTTCTGTTCATTATAAATTACCCAGTCTCAGGTATTCTGTTACAGCAGCACAAAACAAAGTAACACACTGACTCAAGAAGAAATGGAAAATATGAACAGATCTATAATAAGTAATGAGATTGGATCACTAACCAAAAACCTTCCCATAAAGAAAAGCCCAGAACTGGTGGAATTCTACCAAATGTTTTAAAAAATTTACATAAATCCTTTGTAAATACTCCACAAATTCTTCAAAAAAAAAAAAAAAAAAAAAAAGAAAGAAAGAAAGAAAGAAAAGGAAGGGGAGGAAGGGGAAGGAACACTTCCTAACTCATTGTATGAGTCCATCATTACCCTGATACCAAAGCCAGACAAAGATATCACAAGAAAACCACAAACTAATATTCCTGTGAATATAGATGCAAAACCCTGAAACACAACACTAGCAAACCAAATCCCAGGAATGCAGGGGTAGTTCCATTTAAGAAAATCAATTAATGTAATATACTATACTAATAGAATGAAGGAAAATAGTCACATGATCATCTCAATTGATGCAGAAAAAGCATTTCACAAAATTCAACACTATTTCATGACAAAGCACCTAACAAACTAGGAATAGAACGTAACTTCTTCAACATGATAAAGGCCATATATGAAAAATCTGTAACTAACATCATACTCAATGATGACAAAAAATTGTCCACCTAAGTTCAGGAATAAAACAAGGATGCCCACTTTTGCCCCTCTATTCAACATTATACTGGAGGTTCTCTCCAGAGAAGTTACTCAAGGAAAAAAAAAAACCCAAAACCCCAAAAACAAAACAAACGAACAAAAAACCCCAAAGGCATCCAGATTGGATAGGAAGAAGGAAAATTATCTCTGTTTTCAGGGGACATTATCTTATATATAGAAAATCCCAAAGAATCTACAAAAAAACCCCACAAAAACCCTGTTAGGGCAAAGAAATAAATTCATAAGTTGCATGACATAATAGCAACACACAAAAATCAGTCATATTTCTATATACTATGAAAAATCAGGGAAGGAAATTTAGAGAACAATTCCATCTACAATAGCATCAAAAAGAATAAACTAGGAGGGGGCAGAACAAGTGGCTGACTAGAAGGATACGTCACTCATCTCTCCCACAAAGACTGAGAATGCATCAAATGCACAGCTACACTTGGATGACGGAAATGAGAGGAGAGAGCTGGAACACAACGACGGAGCAGTGAAGACATCGGTGAGTGCGCAAACTCAGGATAGTCAAAGAACAGAAGAAAATTCCCATCTACCACCATCTCATGATGAGTGGTGGGGATTCAGGAGGAGTTTCTGCTCATGGGAAGGTGGGTGGGCTGGCAGCCCAACCCCTGGGGGAGTCTGCTTTGCCCTTGCAGCTGTGCACCCAGTGTTAGGAACTGCTGTGAGCACGCGTGGCTGCACTGGCCAGTGGAGGGATACATGCTGGGCTGCCCCCAGCCCCTGGGGCCCCAGACTGCTGTGGTGAGCTTGGAGGCAGGATTGGCCCCAACATCCTCAATTTGGCTTCCACCCTGTGCCCTGGGAATGCACGGTCCAGTGTGGTGAGAGTGCTACTCTCAATATGGAAGGGATGGTGCACACACACTCCAGAGCTAGAAAGAAGCCTATTCATGTTATTCACATTTTGCTCTGGCCCTGGTAGCAGTTCCACTCCCTGGAGACCACATCATTGCACCAGGTTGCCTACACCCATATCCACATGGCATCCTGTGCTCTGGGAACAGGCAGTCCAGTACAGCGAGGGTGCCATCCTCAGGACAGAGAAGGTTGGTGTGCACACTACACAGAATCAGAAAGCTACCTAATCAGGGCCTGTAGCCATTGCTGGCTACTCCTCCTTCTTTGGTGAGGTGTCCTTACAATTCTTGCAGTCACAAAGAGGTATTGGAGGACTCGTATGACTCTCTGAGGAACAGATACATGCCTGCAGCACCAGTGAGCCTGCCCAGGGATGATCGTCCCAGCAAGGGGGCTTCAGAGGAATCTGGAACCTCTCATGGGGGCACAGCAGCCCACCCACAGCCTCAGTGACCTCATGCAGGGCAGCCCACTCCAGCTGAGGAGATCTAGAATGTCCTAGTAATGCTCTTAGGGTCACAGGGGCTCGTCCACAATCACAGCAGTCTCACCCAGAGTGGCCACTCCATCTGAACACCTACAGAGGGCCCCAGCATCCATCTTGGGGGTGAAAGGTCCCAAGAAAAATTGCTAACACCTCACTCAGAGTGCCCAACTTCAGCAGTGATGCTGCAGACCATCCCAGTGTCCCTCCTGGGACAGCACCCCCCAAATCCAGTGATCCCACTTAGTGTGACCCACTTCAATAGTGCAACTACATTGTATCCTGATGCCTCCCCTAGGGGTACAGTACTCTTCCAAGAGCCCCAGTGACACCATTGAGTCACTCACTGTAGCTGAAGGGCTGCTGAGCACCCCATTTCCCCCCTCAAAGCCTAGGTCCTAATCCTGACCCCCAGAAACCCCACCCAGGGTCATCCATTTAAGGTGAGGACCTTCAGAGGACCCCAGTACACCTATCAGGGCCATGGGACACTAGCTGGGGTACCAGCAAGTCCACTCTGGGTCACCTGCTTTGGACAAGGAGCAACAGGGTATCCAAGTGCTTCTCCAAGAGCTCAAGAACTTGCCCACAATGTTGATGATGTAACCCAGTGTCACTCACATCAGCAAAGAACTACAGGGTATCCAGGCACTTTTCCCAAGAGCTTGAGATCTCACCCACAACCTCGACAACCTAACTCTGTGTCACTCACTTCAGCAAGGAACTACTGAGTGCCCCAAGTGCCTAGACCACAGAGGCACTCACAAACAACTCCAATGTTGAATATGATTGAAGTAACCATATGGAGACTACAGTACTGCATCTACCTAGAACCAAAACTAAAACACCCTATATCCAATGGTCGATATAAAACACATGTACAGGAGGGAGTGTCTCTCCTCAAAAGCCATTCCTGAGCATTAGAAGAAGCAACAGCTCCACCAGATGACCAGATATCAACATAGAGATACAAGAAATACAAAAAACTAGAAAATATGACACCTCCAAAGGAATACAATCATTCTCCAGTACCAGACCCCAAATGACAAGAAACCTAAGAAATGACTGAAAAAGAATTCCAAGCAACAATCTTTTTTTTTTTTTTTTTTAAGATGACCTGTAAGAGGATCTTAACCCTTGACTTGGTGCTGTTAGCACCATGCTGTCCCAAGTGAGCTAACCAGCCATCCCTCTATAGGGATCTGAACCCATGGCCTTGTTGTTATCAGCGCCACACTCTCCCAAGTGAGCCATGGGCCAGTCCTCCAAGCAACAATCTTAATGAACTCAATGAAATAAGAGAAAACTCAGATGACACAATGAAATTAGAATAACAATCCAGGTACTGAAGGAGGAATTTTATAAAGAGACAGACACCCTAAAAAAGAACACAGCAGAACTCTTAGAACTGAAGGATTCATTCAATGAATTAAAAAATACAACTAAGAGCTGAAGCAGAAGGCTAGAGCAAGCAGAAGAAAGAATTTCTGATCTCGAACACAGGCTTTTTGAAATAACTCAGGTGGACAAAAATAAAATAAAGCTGGAGGCATTACACTATCTGACTTCAAATTTTACTACAAACCTATAGTAACCAAAACAGCATTGTACTGGCATAAAAGCAGACACACAAACCAATGGAACAGAATACAGAACCCAGAAATCAATCCACATACTTATAGCTGACTGATCTTTGACAAAGACACAAAGAACATACACTGGGGAAAGGACAGCCTCTTCAATAAATAGTGTTGGAAAAACTGGATATGCATGTGTAGAAGAATGAAACTAGACCCTTATGTCTCTCCATATACCCAAATCAACTCAAAATGGATTAAAGACTTAAATATATGACCTGAAACTATAAAACTCCTAGAAGAAAACATAGGGGAAACACTTCAGGATGTAAGACTGGGCAAAGACTTTATGAATAAGACCCCAAAAGCAGAGGCAACAAAAGAAAAAGTAAACAAATGGGATTATTTCAAACTAAAAACTTCTGCACAGCGAAGAAAATAATTAACAGTGAAAAGACAACCTACAGAATGGGAGAAAATATTTTTCAATCTTTATATCTGACAAGAGATTAATATCCAGAATATACAAGGAACTCAAACAACAGTAAAAAAAAAAATCTGATTAAAAAATGGGCAAAGGAGCTGGACAAAGGAGCTGAATAGACATTTCTCAATGGACATCATGCAAATGGCCAACAGGTACATGAAAAAATGCTCAACATAACTAAGCTTCAGGGAAATGCAAATCAAAACCATACTGAGATATTATCTCACCTCAGACTGGCTATTATCAAAGACAGAGAATAACAAATGCTGGCAAGGAGGCGGAGAAAGGGGACCCCTTCTAAACTCTTGGTGGGACTGAAAATTAGTTCTGCCATTATGAGAAACAGAATGGAGGTTTTTCCAACAACTACATATAGATCTACCATATGATCCAGCAGTCCCACGACTGGGTATATACCCAAAGAAATGGAAATCATCATGTTTATTGCAGCTCTATTTACAATAGCCAAGATACGGAAAGAACTTAAATGTCCATCAACAGATGACTGAATAAGGAAAAGGTGGTGTATTTACACAATGGAATACTACTCAGCCATGAAAAAGAATGAAATTCTGCCATTTGCAGTAACATGGATGAATTTAGAGAAAATTATGTAAAGGGAAATAAGCCAGACACAGAAAGACAAATACTGCATGATCTCATTCATGTGAAATCTAAAGAACTTGATCTCACAGAAGTAGTGAATAAAGGCTGGCCTGTTAGCTCATTTGGTTAGAGTGCCACCTTGTAACACAAGGTCAAGGGTTTGGATCCCAAACAGGCCAGCTGCCAAAAAACAAAATAAAACCCCCCAACAGTGGTTATCAGAGACTGGGGTGGGGTGGGGTGGGCAGATGGGGAGAGGTTGGAAAACAGGAACAAAATTACAATCAGAATGGGAAAATAAGTTCTGGTGTTCTATTGCACAGTAGGGGGACTACAGTTATCAATAAGGTATTATATACTCAAAATAGCTAAAAGAGGATTTTGAATGTTCCCACCACAAAGAAATGATAAATGTTTGAGGTGATGGGTGTGCTATTTACCCTGATTAGATAATTACACAGTGCATGCATGTATGGAAACATCACACTGTACCCCATAAATATGTACAACTATTGTGTCAATTAAAAATTAAAATTAAAATTTAAAAAGTCCCTAATTTTATATAGTTACAAAATATCCATTTTGCTGATTAAAGGGTAAGATCCTGGAGGTCAATGCCCATGTTATTTCTCTAAAACTCTAGTATCATTATGCAGTTTGTGTCACACAGTCAATACTGAAAAGTGCTTAGCAAATAAATGCATCTGTTTTAAATCATTTTGGGAAATGTTGGTATGAAATCATATAATAAATTAACAAAATATATAAAATATGGAAAAAAACCAAACCAACCAGGAGTTTGTCCCCTCTCCTGTTCCTCCCACCTCCTGAATCTGTTCCCATATCTGTCAAACTCTGCCTGGGGTCACCACAGACACCCTCCCTGGGATTGCTCTAGTTTCAGATTCCCACGCTCACTCACCCATCCAAGTCTGGTCATGTTGCTTCCCTGTAAATGTCCCCTAGGACTCCCCAGATGAAGTCCGTCCTTCAGGGATGGGTCCTTGGAGTCTGGGCCAGCTATCCAGCTTCCTCTCAGACCACCTTGGCCCCAGGTCCCACCCACTTCAGCCCTAGGATGCCCTCGCCCAGGTGGATCTCGTTACCTGTTATCCTCCTCTGTGGGGCCTCCTCTGGCCTTCCCTGTAGGAGTTTCTGTCCTGCAGGCATCACCCTGTATGTGGGTGTCCCCTCATTGGCCCCCTCTCCCTATGGACTTGAGTTGGAGCAAGTCTTGTTCTCCAGACCTCAGCCCCAGCACAGAGCCTGACCCTGGTGGAGACTTCTTGCTCAGCTGTCCCTTGCAGTATGCTGAGATGCTGTCTTCCCTGACACTCACAGGTTCTGCTGACCCACCCTCCATGGCCAGGCTGCTAGTGTACCAGAGGGTCAGCTAATCTCTCTAGAACACCTTACGAAAAGTCACCCCAGCATGCTTGGGGTGGGTGCCAGGTTGCAAGACCCTCACCCAACCAGGACCCCTCACTTTGCAGAAGGGGAAATAGGCATGAGAGGTGGACTTAGCCCAGTGGCTTAGGGATTGGAGACAGGGGAGGCCATCCAGCCTGGGTGTTGGGGTGTGTGCCCAGAAGCTGTGTGACCTTGGGCAGGTCACCTCACCTCTCTGGCCTGTATCCCTATCTGTAAAATGAGGATAGCAGCAGTACCTGCCTGTGGGGCTGCTGAGAGGGAGGTTCTGCCCCTAAAATGATTAGCACTTACTGGGTACAAAGTGTGCTGGCAATGAACCGAGCCATTGTGTCACAGATTGTCTTAAATGAACCCAGATCTTCCATGCTTTGTCTGGGGACTTCCCACCATATACAGAGAGGAGAGGCTGGTGTCACACAATGAGGTGGGCTGCACTGTGGCCCCTCACAGGCCCTCACCCAAGCTTTTCCCATGGAGGTCCCTGAACCCTGGGTGGGACTGAGCTCCTGGGGGGGCCAGTCCCAGGATGTGGCCCTGGCTGGGGGTCCTTGGCTAAGAATCTGGTGACCTAGGGACCCAAGGGAAGGACCCTTCCTACAACATCAGATGGAGCCCACCACCTGGTGTTCCAGGGAGCGGCCCCTGCACAGCGAGGATAAAGTGGGGGTGGGGAGGGGGAGGTGGTGCATCAGCAGGAGGAGGCCTGGGCACCCTGCACAGATGGTGGCCACCACCTGCCACCCACCATGGACATCCTGCGCCTGCCTCCATTTCTGCCCTACACAGAGGGCTATGGGGAGGTGAGTGAGGCACTAGCCTTGGTGCAAAATTTAAGGGGAACCAGAAAACTCAGGGATCAAGATATCTTAATATTAAAAACTAAAAATTAATGCAAACAAATCCATGATGGACAAAATGTCAATACTAAATTAAGCCAGTGTCTGGCAAGTCCCCTCCTCTCCATCTGATCCTTCCTTCTCACCCCGTCACTGTCACTGCTGCTCTTCCCCTTGGTTGCCCCTTCCTAGCCAAGGCTGCAAAGACCCTCACATTGTCCCAAGTCTCGCTTGGCCCCTTACCTGCCCCAAAGGCTCCACAGGCTGGACCGGCTGCTTCCTGCCCTATCTCTGGGGCCCAGGGCCCTGCTCTTCGGTGCTGTCGTTGCGGACACCAGGCCAAGGGCACCTATGGCCAGGCCCAGCAGCATGGGCCAGCACTGCCTGCCAGGGCCTCGCCCCCCAGGGGCCTCATGGCCCACCTGGCCTGGCCTGGGCCTCATTCACCCTCAGAGTCAAAGGCACTCCTGACCTGATTTGTGGTGTGGGAGTGCCCCTGGTCCCTCTTGCTGGCAGCGGCTGACCCAGTGCACCCTGGTCCGTGTGTTTCCATCCTTGCCCTGGACCAGCTCTGGTCCCTGCCCCCAGCCCAGCCCCCTGCAGGGACCATGGCCATTACCCCTGGGTGTCTCTCCCAGAGGGACATCTGCCAACTGTCTTGCTGCGGTTGGGATCTGGGGCTCAACTGCCTCCCACCACAGCCCTCCTGGCCCTGCCCCTGGGGCCCTGGGTGGGGCACACCTGACCTGTCCCCGTTCACCAGTTCCCCAAGGGCACCCTGGGTCTGTGGAGCATCTCCCTTGGGCCTGCAGGGGCCACAGAGAGCAGCGGGGGAAGTACCCAGTGGAATAGGAGTCCCCGAGGGCTTGAGTTCAGGGGGCTGGGGCTGGGGCTCTTTCCACCAGCCTTGTTGGCGAGAGGGGAGAAAACAGGTTCAGGTTTAGCAAGAAGCCAATGTTCAAGTCCAGAAATCATGATATAATTTAAGAAATGGTGTTTAATTCACTATGTTCAGCACCTCAGGTACCTCATAGCACATACAAACACACACAACCTACACACCCACACACATCCTTACAGATTCCCCCTTCCCAGCTTTATAAAGGTATATTGAAAAATAAAAATTGTATATATTTATGGTGTACGTTTTGATATATGTATATATTGTGAAATGATTACAATCAAGCTAATTATTATATCCATCACTTCAACTACTCATTTTTTAGGTGGCGAGCACATTTAGTACCTGTTTTCCTAGCCATTTTCAAGTATACAGTACATTAATATTAACTAGTCTCCATGCTGTACGATAGATCTTCAAAACTCACCCTTACAGACTTCACCCAGAGGCCAGTGACTTTCTCACCAGTGGTGGGTGGATGCACCATCATGAGCTCCATGTCGGGCACAGGCTGCAGCTTCTGCTGGCCCCTGAGCCCTCTTCCTCCCCTGTGATCCCTGCTCCAGTTCCTGGCACACTGTCAGCTCAGAGACCCTGTGTTTTGGTGGTTGGGGTGTGTGTGGACACAGCTATGAGGAAGGACCAAGCACCTGCCCTGGGTGGAGAGGCCCTGGCTCCTTGCCGACACTGCCAGGAGTGATGCCCCAGGTCACCTGGGAGTCTCCAGGCTCTCTGTCCTCCTGCCAAGGGAGCGGCTGGAAGTGCCACAGCCCCTGCTCACTTCTCAGGACCACAGTGAGGTCAGTGTTGGGAGATAATGGATGTGAAAGTGTTTTTTTGTTTGCTTTTTAAAAGGTTGGTGTAAAACATATGAAACATAAACTTTACCATCTTGTCCATTTTCAAGGGTACAGTCCAGGGACATTAAGTACATTCATATCGTTGTGCAGCCAGCACCACCATCCATCTCCAAAACATTTTCACCTTGCAAAACTGAAGCTCTGTACCCAATAAACACTAAGCGTCCATTCCTCCTTCCTCCCAGCTCCCAGCAACCTCCATTCTGCTTTCTGTCTCAATGAAGTTGACCGCCCTAGGTACCTCATACAGTGGGATCATACACTATTTGTCCTGTGAAATTGATTTTTAAATTAGAATGTGCTACATGCACAGCACCTATGGGGGCTGGTTATTATTTCCATCTGGCCCACCTGATGTGGCATGGGAAAAATCATTAACTCTCAGGAAATAAATGAATCCCTGATGATACCTCAATTGCCACTTTTCAAATTTTGCATTGCAATTCAGAGGGTTGTGAAATCAACTCAGCCATTTGCAGCCAGCATTTGGCAAATGTGAAGTAGCCAGAGCAGACTCCAGAATGGAGAGCTTCTCGTGCAAGGTGAAGCTTCACGGGATTTCGCTTCTGTTATCTAAACACAAGGATATGCTCTGGATAACAATGGATAATGCAGTTCTTGCCGGGACTTTTGATGGAAAATCTCTTGAAAGACTCTGTCCTTGGACACACAGGCCCAGTCGTGTGTACAAGTAGAAGCTGGTTGTGAAATTTATCCTTGCATTTCACAGTTGGCTGACTTGGAGTTCGTTGTTGAAACCACCCTCTGCTTTAGGTCCTCTGTGTCCCAGTCCATGCAGTCCCAGTGTGTCTCCAGGGCAGTGCCATCCTGATGACTCATCCAGCTCTGTGACGCTCTCCTCCAAGATGAATTTCATGGATGCCACAGGTCTCTAGTGGAAAGCGTCATCCCAAACATCCCCTTGGCATCTGTCTAGACATGGTCATAGGACGCTGTGACAGACTGACTTCACGTCATCACATGGGGATCATGGAAGCCACAGTGAGGTCAGATTCCATGGACTGATGTGACTGCTTTGATCCATGTGTCCCACAAACACTGACTGAGCATGCCCGAGGTCCAGGCGCTGCATCCAGGAGAGCTCATGGTCCTCGGGGAGATGGTCAAGGCACTGAATGGTAACAGGGTGTGGGTGTCCTGAAAATGTCACATAGGGTATTGGGGAAACCCGGACGGGGGTTGCTGATCCAGTCCAGCTTCTCCCATGTTGGGGTGATTGACTCACTCTTGCCTCTAACCTTGGTTCCTCACAACTTGGGGTCCCCTCAGGGTTCTAGGCTGAAGCTGCTCCCTCCCCAGCACTCTTGTGTAGGGCCACTCACTACTGCACAGGACCCAGAAGCCATGGTTCTCCCCAGGGACAGCCCCAGGTGTTGTGGAGAAGAAGGAGCTGTCCCTAAGCACAGTATTCCCAGCTGCTCCCCCCACTCCCCTGCCCAGCCCTGCACCTGGCATGGCCTTTGGGCAGACGGTGCATGTAGACCACATCCTCCTGGTGCAGCTGCAGTTGGAAATCTGGGTGTGGCTAGAACCTGGAGACCCTCAAAGGTTGGGCTGGGCCTCCCCAGCTGGCACAGTTGCAGCTCTGGCTGCCCAGGCCCTCCCCTCCCACTCCCGGACTGAGATGTGCTGAGGTCTGAATCTAGGCCTGGGTGGAGGCATCCAGGTTCAGCTGTCCCACTTGGTAGACCCCTTGCTTAGGGTCCCTGGTACCTCTACAGAGCCCTCCAGTTTCCTCCCCTGCCCCAGCCCTTCTCTCCTGGAGCAGAGGGCTGTGTCCCTCTCAAATCACTTCCACCTTGCTCCAGTGTCAGGGAACACCACCCCCTATCTCCTGCTGCTCAGTCCCCTGCCCACTGACCATCCCCTGGGCTCCAGAGACCTTGCATGCAGCCACCTCAGACTTCTCTCTCTCAGACCATCTCCAGAGCAGGCATGGCGACCACCTTCCCCAGGTCCCAGGAGCGAATGTTCTAGAAACTCTCACTCTAAGGGTCATTGGACCTGCTGTATGGCTCTCAAGATCTTCTCTAGGGGGTTCTCTGCTATTTTGGAGGGCTCAAAATATTCTCCAAAGCCCAGAGGTTCTGTGTTGCTTTGCCCCCCATGGATTTGTCACCCCACTTCCCCTGGGTGATGGAGCCGCAAAGGATTACTCAAAGCCCCTCTCTTCTGAGCAGTGAGAAGGCCCGAAGTGGCTAACTTCCCTGGAACCCTCCAGCAAGAGGCATCTCTTTCTTGGGAAATTAACCCCAAATTGGGGTTCTCTTCCTGCATTTATTTTCCAGACCAGGAAGTTACAGGAAGAGAACATAGGTGGGGTTATAGTTTAACAATATAGGCTGATAACTTTCAGTGAAACAAGTCAGATGACATTCCATTAGACAATTAAGTGATCCACCAACAAAAGCTTGATCTAGCAAACATTCCCTTCTTACAGCAATTTCTCAGTATCTTTATATAACAATCAGTAACTAGTCTGTCCCTGAGCCAGCAACTTTGCTTGCCACAATCTTTATTTTACACCAGAGACTTTATAGCTTGAGGAAAATTTCCAGTCCTCCACAAGGTCCATATTTGAAACTGCAAGGCTTTGGAAAACCAGGCCCTGTGAAATGCATTTGCTTTAAGAATCCTCTACAGTTTTGAGTGATGATGTAGCTGCCACTATTTAAGGCTAGTGTGGTGGTTAATTTTATGTGTCATTTTGGCTAGTCCAGATATTTGCTCAAAAATTATTCTGGATGTTTCTGTGAAGGTGTTTTTGGGATGAGATGAGCATTTAAATCAGTTGGCTTTGAGTAAAGCAGATTACCCTCTATGATGGGGGTGGGCCTCATCCAATCAGCTGAAGGTGGTAACAGAGCTAAGAGTGACTTCCCAGGAGCAAAAAAAGAATTTTGGGAGCAGATAGCACTTGGGAAATACTGACAGGAGCATCAGTGGGAGAATGTGGGAGTGAAGCAGGAGACAGGTGAGACTGCTCTGGAGCACGAAAATCCAGGATGGTAGCATAGAGAGGACAGAGAGACACATGGCCTCTGCTGCCACATCTCCAACACTGGGATTGGCACAGGAAGAATTTTCCCTTGTGGCAGAAAGGTAGGCAGAGGATCAACACCAACCCCCATCCTCACCACAAGACCCTGCAAATCTCCTGGCAGGACAAGCCTGGGGCCAAGTGTGGGGAGCAACCTAGGAAACATGCACTGTGTCACTCTAGAACGCTAGCACAAATGGCACACTCCCCATTCCTCATTCTCAGGACCCAAGCCAATGCAGAACAGCGCCATCTTGAAACCAGAGCTTTCATGGGATTGCCCGCCTGGGGGTGCTTTCCCAGCATTAAGGCTCTGCCCTCTACCCAGCATACTCACAAGAGAGGCTATAATGCCTTGATCCCAGAAGCATGAGGCCTGGGCTCACAGTGGCTGTGACTCTGTTCTGCAGTCTGGGAAGCCAACCCTAGTCCTACTGAACTGACGCACCCCCACATCCTCAGGCAGACCCTCCTCAAGAGGACCACTCCCCAGTCCTCCCCCAGCCCCAGGCCCATACACAGTCTGAGTTGTGTATGCTTAAGCCCCCAAGCTGGAAAAACAGCTCACAGGTCTCTACCCTAATGAATATGCCCTCAGGCAGGTGGAAATAAAGTGGGAGGGGTTTGCATCCCTCCCAGAGAAGTGGTCAGGTGGTTCCATACTGCAAGACCCACCTAGCAGCCTTGCCAACAGTCTCAAAAGCAGCTCCACAGCCCTTCACTGCAGGACTGCCTAGCAGCCCCACCCAGTGGCCATAGGCAGCTGGACAGGCCACTTTATTGCAGTCCTGCCTAGCAGCCCCTTTTACTGCCCAGAAATGGCTGGACAGGTCACTTCACCACAGGCCTGCCTAGCAACCCTGCTCACCACACAAGAGGTGGCTAAATGGGCCACTCACTGCAGCCCTGCCTAGAGGCCTTGTCCACTTCCTGGAAGCAGCTCAGCAGCTTCACCCTTGGCAGTCCAGTTCCCAAACTGCAGAAGAAAGCACAACTATATGCCAACAAATTTCAAAACCTGGAGGAAATGATAAATTTCTGGATACATACAAACTAATAAGACTGAACCAAGAAGGAATAGAAAATCTGAACAGACCAATAATGAGCAATGAGATTGAAGCAGTAATCAGCAGTCTCTCAACAAAGAAAAGCCCAGGAGTTGATGGCTTCATTGCTGACTTCTACCAAACCTTTAAAGAAGAATTAAACCAGTTACCTTCAAACTATTCCAAAAAAATCGAAACAGAGGCTATTCTCCCAAACTCATTCTTTGAGGCCAGCAGTACCCTGATAACAAAAACAGACAAAAACACAACAAAAAAAGAAAGCTACATGCCAATATCCTTGATGAACAGACACAAAAATCCTCAACAAAATATTAGCAAATAGAATGCAGAAGTACATCAAAAAGATTCTACATTATGATCAAGTGGGATTCATCCCAAGGATGCAAGGATGGCTCAACATGAAATGTGATACACCACATCAACAAGGATGCAAGGATGGCTCAACATGAAATGTGATACACCACATCAACAAAATCAAGGACAAAAAACATATGATTATCTTAATAGACACAGAAAAGCATTTGACAAAATTCATCATCCCTTCATGATAAAGTTTCTCAACAAATTAGGTTAGAAGGAAAATATCTCAACATAAAAAAAGCCAAATATGACAAACCCACTGCCAATATCATCCTGAATGGGGAAAAGCTAAAAGCTTTTCCTATAAGAACAGGAACAAGAAAGGATGCCCACCCTCACCACTCCCATTTAACATAATATTGGAAGTACTAGCCAGAGCAATCAGGCAGGAGAAAGAAATACAGGGCATCCAAACTGAAAAAGACAAAGTCAAATTGTCCCTGTTTGCAGATGACATGATCCTATATACTGAAAAACCTCAAGAGGCTACTAGAAAAGTCTTAGAACTCATAAACAAATTCAGCAAAGTTGCAAGATGCAAAATCAATACACAAAAATCAGTAGCATTTTTATACTCCAACAATGAACTAGCAGAAAAAGTAATCAAGAGGGCCAGCCCATGGCTCACTTGGGAGAGTGTGGAGCTGATAACACCAAGGCCACGTGTTCAGATCCCTATATAGGGATGGCCGGTTTGCTCACTTGGGAGAGTGTGGTGCTGACAACACCAAGTCAAGGGTTAAGATCCCCTTCCCAGTCATCTTTTTAAAAAAAAGAAAGAAAAAGAAAAAGTAACCAAGAATGCAAGCCCATTTACAAAAAAATTATCTAGGAATAAATTTAACCAATAGGGTAAAAGATCTCTACAATGAGAACTACAAATCACTGCCAAAATAAATTAAAGAGGACACAAAAGATGGAAAGACATTCATGTTCATGGATTGGAAGAATTAACATTGTGAAAATGTCCATACTTTCCAAAGCAATCTGTAGATTCAATGCAATTCCCATCATATTATCAATGACATTTTTCACAGAAATAGAAAAAACAATCCTAATATTAATAAGGAACAACAAAAGACCCTGAATAGCCAAAGCAATCCTGAGCAAAACATAAAATAAAATAAAGCTCGAGGTTTTACACTACCTGATTTCAAATTATACTACAAAGCTATAGTAACCAAAACAGCATGGTTCTGGCATAAAAACAGACACACAGACTAATGGAAGAATAAAGAACCCAGAAATCAATCCACATACAGCCAACTGATCGTCAGCAAAGGCACCAAGAATATACATTGGGGAAAGGATAGCCTCTTCAATAAACAGTGCTGGGGAAACTGGATACCCATGGGTAGAAGAATGAAACTAGACCCTTACCTCTCACCATACACCAAAATCAACTCAAAATGGACTAAAGACTTATTATAAGACCTGAAACTATAAAACTCCTAGAAGAAAACATAAAGAAACACTTCAGAATGTAGGACTGGGCAAAGACTTTATGAATAAGACCCCAAAAGCACAGGCAACAAATGAAAAAAATAAGCAAATGGGATTATATCAAACTAAAAAGCTTCTGCACAGCAAAGTAAACAATCAGTAGAGTGAAAAGACAACTTCCAGAAAGAGAAAATATTTGCAAACTATACATCCAACAAAGGATTGATATCCAGAATATACAAGGAACTAAAACAACTTAACAGTAAAAAAAAATGTGATCTCTATTTCACAAACAGGAACACTGAAGTTTAGGGGCTTATTTGGGTGCAGCAACCTGCACAAGGTCACAGAGCTGGGAAGAATAGAGCTTTTTATGTCCAACGATGCTAAGCCTTTTATGAGCCCTGGATATTTTTGAAGATGTGATGAAAGTCACGGAATTCACCCCCCTTCAGGAAAATGCTCCTTCTCACACCCATGTACAATGGTGCCCGTGATCCCTGGGGTGCTATGCTTAAGAATACTTGCATTAGACTTGGAACTCAGAGTGGAGGGGGCCTCTCCCAGTTCACCATTGCATCCCTGGCTTCTAGCCCTGAGCCTCGCACACAGCAGGCATTCAGTAGGGCTCTCAAGTAGGTGTGTGAATGAATGAAGCAGAATTACATCCCAGGTCTGCCTGCCTCCTAAGCCTCTTCTTTCCCTCTATGCCAGTGACCCGAATGGGTAGCTCATCACCCTCAAGGAATCCTTGGGTTGGAAGGGTCATGCTTATCTCCAGGGGCCTCCAGCCTAGGTCCCTATTTAGTGGGTCTCCTCCTATAAGGGAAAAGAAACACCAGAGTGTCAATTCATGGTGATGTCACCTACCCAATACAGGCCCTGAGGCCCCAAATGTAGATGACAGTTATAACTTTCTTTGTGTGACTGTGTCCCTTGCTTGGAATGAGAAGCCTCCAAGGCTCATCAACCAGCAGTGACCAAAGAGGTGGGTTTTATATACCTGATGCCTGTGGAATCACTTTTCATGACTAGGAACATCTTTGGTCTGGACTGAACTCTGTGACTCCTGAACCTACTCACAGCCACCACCCTGTTTGGTTCTTGCTGTGGCCCTGGGAGGTGGGTGTGCTGCTCCCAGAGGGCACAGCAGGAAGCTGAGGACCAGATGGGGACGACTGGCCTGAGATCTTTCTGGTACAGTGTGGAGGTGGCAGAAGGAGGGGTAGGCAGGGACCGTGAGAGCCAGGCTTTGTGGGGGGAGGTGGGTTCCTGTCCCACATCCCCATCTGTCTGTGTCACCATGAGTCACTGCAAACTGCATACCCTGCCATGGGCTGTGGCATAGTAATAGTCAGCCTTGTCCCTGGCCTGGGCTCTGCTGATGGTCGGGGTGTCTGTATCCTCCTTGCTGAAGCAGGAGACTCTGTCAGGGATACCTGAGGGCGGCTCACTATCTTTAAATATAGCAAGCACAGGGGCCGGGCCTGGCCTGGCTTCTGATGGTACCAGTGAGGTTTTCTGTAGAGCAGGTGATCCTGGCCATCTGTCCCAAGGACACTGACACCAAGGATGGCTGAGTCAGTTCACAGGAAGACACATATCCTGCAAGAGAGGAGAGAAGAGGGGTCTTGAGGATGAAGGACACATTTCCAGAGGGTCCCACCCCAAGGCTGTGCCTGGGCTGAGCTCAGGGTTCTGTGTGGCTGAGCCTGTGGGCAGGGCCTGGGCAGAAGCCCCTGTGCAGAGAGTGAGGAGGCAGCCAGCCGTGGCTCACCTGGGAGAGCGTGGTGCTGACGACACCAAGTCAAGTGTTAAGATCCCCTTACCGGTCATCTTTTTAAAAAAAGAGTGAAGAGGGGGAGCAGGGGAGAGGTCCAGGCCATGGTGGACACTCAGAGCTCTGCCTCCTGAGACCCCAAGCACAGCTGGGCTCCCCCAGGCCTTGTTATTGTTGGCTCATGTCTCATGCAAATCTGATCTCCTCCTGTCCCTGGCTTTAGGCCCCCTGTGCCTCTAAGAAGGGCTGGTCCCAAGAGAAGCAGTTACGAATGGGGTCATCTCCCCAGGTTCCCCACACCCCGCAAGGCTTCTCCCTCTGCCCTCTTGCCTCAGGGAAGGTGGGATCTGGCTTTCAGGGCTGTAATGTGATCAGGGCCCAGAACTCTCATCACCGCCATCATAATGACAATGCCTTCCGTTCTAGCTGCCTTGGCCCTAGGGCTGGGCTGAGTATTCTTATGAGTGCCAGATCTGGAAGATCCACATGCCTGCCCACTGTGGATACCCTCTGTCAGCCAGGCTCAGAGCCACCTGAGCAGAGTTAGGAACATAGGCCCCTCTCCTCTTTCAGGTTGCTCTCCTCTGATACCTCTAGCACTGTTATCTTCCCCCAAGCCATACTTCCTTTGGGACATTTATCCCATTTATTGAGGTCACTTACAGATCTTTCTTAAGCATTGGTCAATATGTACTAATAGAAATAAAGCAATCCTATTTACCCTGTTGTCCTTGCAGCAGGAAGTTTTAACTGATGAAGGCGGCCCACTGGCAGTGTCAAATCCCTGTGTTTCCCTGGGCAGCAAAGCTCGGAGCGAGGAGTGGTACATGGGATTGAGGAAGCCAAGGGGGAGCAGCAGCAGTCCCAGCCAGGTGGGGAGGCCTCCAGGTCCTGCTGGGTGAGGGCTGAGCAGGTGGAGAATGTTGGATCCCCTGAGAGCTGGGGGAGCAGGAGGCTGCTGCAACCAGCTCGCTCAGGACAGGAGAAAATGGTGCAGCAGGAGGAAATGGGGTTCCCATGAGAGGCAGCAGCAGTAAAGGAACCAGGGCAGGGAAGTCACGGCTTGAGGGTGGTTAAAATGCCAAAACAATACAGGCTGAGTGGGAGGGAAGGGGCCTGCAGTTTATAGCCAGATGGAGACACAGACCAACAATGGGAGGTGGGCATTTTCTGTGCATAGAGGGCACAAATGTTACATTTCTTCCAGTTTTCATGCACTCTTGAGTAGGTGTTTCAGCTCTTCAGATAATCGGTTTTTTGCCCCAATTTTTGGTTTGAGTGAATGTGCCTCAACAAGTAAGGTTGAACCAGGTGATGAGGGCTAAGGAAATGTTTCTCAGACTTTAATGTGCGTGGAATTGCCAAAGATCTTATTATTATTTATTATTATTATTATTTTTTAAAAGATGACCGTTAAGGGGATCTTAACCCTTGACTTGGTGTTGTCAGCACCACGCTCTCCAAGTGAGCTAACCGGCCACTCATATATAGAGATCCGAACCCATGGCCTTGGTGTTTTCAGCACCACACTCTCCCAAGTGAGCCACGGGCCGGCCCTAAAGATCGTATTAAAATGTGGATTCAGATTCAGCAGGTCTGGGTGGTCTTGAAATGTGGCATTCTTTACAAGCTCCCATGTTATGTGGTTGCTGCCAGCCTCTAGACCACACTTTGATAGCAAGGTACAAATGCAACTCTGTACCACCCCCTGGTGGCCTTGTTAAGCAGTGTTTGCACTTGTCCAGTAGGTGATAGAGGCCAGTGGTGGTCACTGCAGCCAGAGGGGCAATTCTGAAGGACAGTGCTGACATGTGGACTGAAGCTAAGGTTAAACTGGATTGTCGAAGGGCAGAACATTGGGAAGCACTATCTCTGGATCAAGTATGTACTGATGAGATGTAGGAAATGAGAGGGAGGTTACACATTTGAGAGACTTTTCCAGACTTCCCAGTTGGAAGATGGTCACTGGAAGTGGAGGGGGAAGAAGAAGGAGTCATGGTTGGTTTGTGAAGATGATCATTCTCTCAGCTCCATTAATTTTCTTTTTTTTTTTTTTTGTCTTTTTCGTGACCAGCACTCAGCCAGTGAGTGCACCGGCCGTTCCTATATAGGATCCGAACCCGCGGCGGGAGCGGTCGCCGTGCTCCCAGCGCCGCACTCTCCCAAGTGCGCCACGGGCTCGGCCCGCTCCATTACTTTTCTATCTGCATCTTGTACCCTCCCTCAACCTTGATCTGAGCCCAATTATCAGAATGCATATCCGTCACTTGTTCAAAAAGCCTCCTTCATTTAGCAATAGTAGCTGGAGACTTCAAAACTCCACATTCAATAATGGATAAAACAATTAGATGTAGGATTGACAAGGAAATAGAAGATCTGAACAATG
This sequence comes from Cynocephalus volans, assembly GCF_027409185.1. Taxonomy (NCBI): domain Eukaryota; kingdom Metazoa; phylum Chordata; class Mammalia; order Dermoptera; family Cynocephalidae; genus Cynocephalus; species Cynocephalus volans. Next base: position 208,294,202 of record NC_084461.1, read on the forward strand.
CTATAAGCCAACTAGACTTAGCAACTATCTATAGAGCACTCCACCCAACAATGGCAGCATACACAATCTTCTCAAGTGCACATGGAATGTTCTCCAAGATAGACCATATATGTTAGGTGATAAAACAAGTTTCACTAAGTTTAAAAGGACTCAAATAATACAAAGTATGTTCTCCAACCACAAAGGAATAAAATAAGAAATCAACAACAGAGAAAATTTGTAGGAGGAATTCACAAATATGTGGAAATTAAACAACACACCCCAAAGTAGTTAATAGAAGAAATCACAAAATAAATTAGAAAATAATTTGAGACTAATAAAAACATACCAACACACACAACATACCAAAATTTATGGATGCAGCTAAAGAAGCTCTTAGAGGGAAATTTATAGCTGTAAATGCCTCCCTTAAAAAAAATCTCAAATCAATGACCTAACTTTACACCATAAAGAATTAGGAACAGAACAGAAAACTAAGTCCAAAACAAGAGAAGTAAAGAAACAATAAAGATGAGAATGGAAATAAGTGAAATAGAAAATAAGAAAACAATAGAGGAAATCAGCAAAACCAAAAGTTGGTTCTTTGAAATAGTCAACAAATTTGATAAACCTATACCTAGACAAACAAAAAATAGATAGAAGACTCAAATTACTAAAATTAGGAAAGAAGAAACATCACTACCAACCTCACAGAAATAAAAAAGAATTATAAGGGGCCGAGCCCGTGGCGCACTTGGTAGAGTGCTGCGCTGGCAGCGCGGCGATGCTCCCGCCGCGGGTTCGGATCCTATATAGGACTGACCGGTGCACTCACTGGCTGAGTGCCGGTCGCGAAAAAACGACGAAAAATAAAAAAATAAAATAAATGTCTACTGATCTCCCTTTAAAAAAAAATAAAAATAAAAATAAAAATAAAAAAGAATTATAAGGAAATAGTATGAGAAACTGTACACCAATAAATTAGATAGCCAAGATGAAATGAACAAATTCCCAGAAAGACAAGCTATCAAAACTGACTCAAGAGGAAATAGAAAATCTGAATGGACCTGTAACAAATAAAAAGATTAAATTTGTAATAATAAAAAAACTTCCTACGAAGAAATGCTGAAGACCAGATTATTTCACTGGTGAATTCTACCAAATGTTTAAAGAATTAACACCAATCCTTCACAAAGTCTTCCAAAACATAGGAGAGGAAGGAACATTTCCCAACTCATTTTATGGGTTTCCTATTACTCTGATACCTAAACCAGACAAAGACATCACAGGAAAAGAAAAATACAGGCCAATACCTGTTATGAACATAGACACAAAAATCCTCAACAAAATACTAGCAAACTGAATCCAGAAAAATATAAAAAGGATTATACACCATGACTATGTGGGATTTATATCAGGAATGCCAGGTTGGTTTAATGCATATAAAAATGTAATGCACTATTTTAATAGAATAAAGTACAAAAATCATGTGGTTATCTCAGACTCAGAAAAAGCATTTGACAAAAGCCAACATCCTTTCCTGATAAAAACTGAACAAAGTAGGATAGGAACTTTTCCAACCTCATAAAGGGCATCTGTATAAAGAGCCAACAGCATTCTCAATGGTGAACAATTGAATGCTTTCCCTCTAAGACCAGGACCAAGACAGGATGTCTTCTCTCATCACTTCCATTCAACATTGTACTGAGGTTCTATTCAGGGCAATTAGGCAAGAAAAAGAAAAGACATTCAGATAAGAAAGGAAGAAGTAAACTATCTGTATTAACAAATGACATGATCTTGTTTATGGAAAATCCTAAAGAACCCACAAAAAACCAAATACTACTGGTGCTGATAAATAAGTTCAGCAAGGTTGCAGACTGCAAGCAAGATCAATATACAAAAGTCAATTATACTTCTATACACTTGCAATGAACAATCTGAAATTAAATTTAAGAAAATTTCATTTATAATAACATCAAAAAGAATAAAACACTTAGTAATAAATTTAACAAAAGTGCAAGACTTGTACACTGAACACTATAAAAATGTTGCTGAAATAAATTAAAGACCTAAATAAATGGAAAGATCTCTAGTGCTCATGGATTATAAGACTTACTAATGCTAAGATGGCAATTTCAACACAATCCCTCTCAAAATCTCAGCTGCCTTTTTTTCCCCCCCCACAGAAACTGGTAATTTATAAAGAAACAGTTATTCACTGCTTACAGTTTCAGAGGCTTGGAAGTCCAAAATCTGGGAAACACATCTGGTGACAGCCTTGTTGGTGGGTAGTGACTCTTCACAGCAAAGCAGGGTGTCACATGGGAAATGGCAGAAGCAGAGAGAGAGAGCTCCTCACATGCTCTCCTTTTAAAACCCTCAGAACCATGCCCATGACCACCACTAAACCATCAACTTATGAATCCATTTACTGGGGCATAGTCCTCACAATCTAATCACCTCTTGGAGACCCCATTTCTCAATTACCATAATAGGATCTCCCACCCTATTAACACTGTCACAGTGGGGGTTAAGTTTCTAATTCATGGACTTTGGGGGACACAATTCAACCCACAGCAGTGTTCAAATGAATCTTACCATGCACTCAGCTGAGCAGCTTGTGTAGCTGGCCTGAGACAAGCTCCAGGACATCTGGAGCTCATGGAGTTAGTCCAGCTTACTGCACCAGGAGAAAAAAAAAATCTGTATAGAAATCCCTGGAGATGTATCATAGTTTAGATTGCCCAAACTGCTCATCTGCCCCAGTTTGGTGATGAACTGAATCTGGTACAGGTGAAACCATAGTAGGTAGCTGTGAAAATCTGCTCCCCCTAGATACATGCCAGCTCCCACTTTCCCCTGGATCTTTACCAGATGGTACTCCGTGGATATGTACCTTCCCGCCATAGAGATGCAGAGATCTTCCCCTCTCGCCCATGCTTTGAAATAGGCGGGATAGGAAATAACTATGGAGAACACCCCATTCTACATCATAGGATGAGATGGAGGTGTATTTCCACATGGAGTCTCCTGCCTTGACACCTACGCTGGTCTGGCCTGTGATCAAACCCCCCAGAGCAGGCCTTCCAATGCACCTTCTTCAAGTCATAAGTAAAGTGCAACACCTCCACTTTGATCTCCTGTGAAGAAGACAGGACGGACTGAGATGCTGTCTCCTGAGAGCCAGAGTGGGACCAGCAGCAGTGGGCCCAGCCTGCCCCATCCCATCTACCAACCCTCAAGCAGACCTGACCTGTACCTGACATTTTCATCCATAGCATCAATAACTGAGGTCAGCTAAATTTCCAAGACTCTGGGAGGTTGGCTATGTGGCAGTAGTCATATGTCCCACATTCTGGAACATTGCTAAACAGTTTACTTTAGGCCTAGAGTTCAAATATGGTGTCAGCTCATAGAGCTGTAAACCTAAAGAATGTTGAAATGGATGATGTGTCTCTTACAGATTTAGCAATTGTTGAAAGAGCAAGATGTAACCATTAACCAATCACTAACTTAGGTCATGCTAGACAACCAATGTAAAGCCTGATTAACAGCTTGTCCCTTTTTGTGATTATAAAAATACTGAAGCTCTGTTTATACCTCAGAGCACTTGGAGTAACTTGGAGGTATTTTCCTGGGCTTCAGTCACTCATATTGACTCAGATAAACTCTTTGTTGTTTAAGCTATGCCTCAGTTTCCTTCTTTAGGTTGACAGTGACAAATCCCTTGGTGATCCCAAATGGAGGCAGGGGAAGGGCTAGGCCTGCACCATCACAGTCATGATCTTTGTGTGGCCCCCATCAAAGGCCACAGTGGACAGTGTTAGGAAGAGGCCACAGGGGGCTCTGCCAGGGCACGCACAGCTGAGTCCTCATCACTCAGCAGGCTCTGCGCTGCAAGTTCCAAGAGACTGAGCGGGTCTCATCTGCTCATCCCCAGCAAGGGAAAACCTTGAGGGTTTCACAGAGCTCAGCCTCCCTTCCCAGGTCAGGTAAGGACAGCCCAGGCTTCACGCCACTGAGAACTCACTCCTACTTAATGCCCTATGTTTGTTGAGCAGAAATCCACAGCTCCTTTTCTGTTTCTGAGAACCCCAGTATTCTAGTCCCAGGCACTGGGAGGCTGGCATGAGGACAGGCATCTCAGCCTTTTAGCTGTTCCTTAATGGGTCTCAAGGGGATGAACTGCTCCAAACTTGCCTTCTTGGATTCTCTCCATAAGACTCATATTAGCACACATGCAATTTCAGTAACTGGAAAGAAACTGGGTTGAGTGGTCAACTCCTGTGTGGACCACAGAAAGCTCAGATCTCAGCTTGTAAGGGGACAGGGAAGCTACTGGGAGTAGATACTGCGGGAAAGGTCAGGCTACCAGGAGTGAGAAGCCATAAGGAAAATGGACAGATTGGAAAGCTGATATATTGAAGGGTGAGTGTTGGGAAAATAGAATAGTTTGGTCAGGACCCTTGCCTTGGCAGGTTGGGGATGGTGCAGCATTCTTTGTAAGCAGCTTGTGTGTGTGTGTGGATGGAGTTAGTGTGCATGTGCAGCACCGCCACCCTGGCTGGCATCTGCCTCACCACTCTGGGCAGCCACGTTTTTCCAACCTACGGCTTCCAAGGACCTGTTTGCCGGTTACCTAGCTCATAGACCTGCGTGTGAGGGGTCTGGTGACCCAGCCTGGCATGTGAGGGGTCTGGGGACCGAGTCTGGTGTGTGAAGGGTTTGTGACCCAGTCTGGAGTATGGGCTTCAGGGGTCTGTGAGCTCCAGACCCAGCCCTAGCTTGGCAATTGGCCCAGTTGGTGCAGGATTACTGGCAGGTAAAAGAGCCTGAAAACTGTCATAGTCGTGGAGCTTTACAATTGGCATCACGAACAGGATTAATAGCGACATAGTGCAACAACTGGCATAGTCTGAGACAGGATCCTGAGCAGGTACAGGAGCTGAAAGCCCTTGGAAGGAGAAGGAAATGTGGCTACTTTTGAATATGCTCTGCCCTATGGCCACCTTCCTGTTGACCGGGGTCTGGTTGCTGCACACTGTATTGCAAGGCAGCACAGACCAGGCACTACAGTGGAAAACCCCTTGGGAGAGGGAGGACATGTGGCTGTCCTTGAGCATGTGGTTCCCGGGGGTCATTTTTCTGCTGACCGGAGACTGGCTGCTGCTCACTATGCTGAAAACTGATGGAGATTTGCAGCAGAAAGCAGAGTTGTTGGAAGCATGGATAAATGTCCTGGAGGACAACGTGCAGCAACTGGCCACTCCTGCTTCTCACACCACGGAAGACGACCGACCCAGTGGTGAGTTGGGGAGACCATGCATCTCCAGGCATGACCTGTTGTGCACGAGAAATTGAGGCAGTAAAGCAGCAGAAACAGGGAGAGCCCCTGGCTGCTGCAGCTATGGGACCTAGGAGTGGATGGCGTAATGTGCTCCAGAGCTGATGTAGTAAATGCATGTTGCATTCATCTGAAGACAAAAGGCTCAGAGGGTGCCACTTAAACCCAATGGCCAGCTGGATGCCATATAAACCCAAGAAAAGAGTGCCACATGCAGGCGGGCAGATCACCCAAGGATGGGTGCCCCTGCAGAATTTCAAGTATGTTTTCACTTGGTGAAAAGGGGGAAAAGTTATCCTCCATTACTACATACCTGTCTCTGTGGCAGCAGTTGCAGAATGGCCATGGACGTGCACAGGGGCAGGGCAGCCACTCCTTGATGGACTGGACGAATGCAGCTGTTTGAACTGTATGGGGAATGATGCTGAACTGCCTGAGACTGAATGAATAGCTGGTGTAAGCCAAGCTGATTGAAGTAATTCGCGGGCAGGGGATGGGAGAGCCAGATGCTAAGAACCAGGAAAATGGGAAAAAAGCCCTAAAGGCATTTGAGAAATTTGGAAGGGTGCCCCACCCATCACAGACCTTGAGGCCTAGGAGAACTGAGTTGTCCTGGAGGACAGACCTGGGGCACAGCTGCCCCTGGGAACCTGCTCCCTGCATCCCAGCTGTTAGGCAATTATGTTTTAGCCGATGTCTAAGACTGCGGCGGGTGGACGGGAGGAACACCCAAAATGGCTGCAGAAAGTTTCAGGTCCCCATAACAGCACATTTCCCGAGAACAAAGACCTCCCCTGACCTTCTTCCTCACCACCACATCCCCTTCCCGCCTGCGTGAATTTCTAACCCTGCTCGCTCCCTTCCCCTTCCTTCCTAGCCCATAGGAAGAGTCCAGCTCAGCCTAACTGGACATAAAAGGCCCATCCCAACTCTCCCTGCTGCTGCTCCCACTTCTGAGAGGGCAGCCTGCTTATTCATTTTGCCTGCTTAACACACTTTGGTTGAGTCCCTGTCTCCTGGTGTGTTTTATTTTCGTGCCCAGGCCGGGGCTTTTCCTTTCACCAGCTGCTCCAGCTGGAGCAGCCCAAAGAGTGGTTTGTGTAGCAGCTCTGGAGCTGCTGAAACCCCGGTGTGGTGTCCACGGTGTGTTAAGTCTGCAGGCTGGCAGGCCGTGAGAGCAGTGGAGGTGTGGCAGCCTCCACCTAGATTTCAGAAGATGTATGAAAAAGCCAGGGGACTCAGGTGGAGATCTGCTGCAGGGGTGGAGCCACTGCAGAGGTCATCCACAGAGCAATGTGGAGCAGAAAAGTGGGGTTGGAGCCCCCGTAGAGAACCCCTACTGGGGAAATGTCTAGTGGAGCCAGGATGGCAGGACTGCCACCAGGAGCCCAGAACCGTGGGGCTGCTGGCAATGTGTAACAACAGCTTAGAAAAGCCGCAGGCACCAGGGCAGCTCAATGGGCTGTACTTGGTGGAGCTGTAGGAGCGAGGTTGCCCAACGCTATAGGGATCCAGGTGCCCCAGTGTGTTTAACATTTGCCCTGTTTGGGTTTTGGATTTGTTTGGGGCCTGTTTTCCTTTCTTTTCCTCCCTTCTGGAATGGGAATGTGTACCCAATGTCTGTCCCACTGTGCCTTGGAAGTAGATAAACTTGTTTTTGACTCTTTACAGGTTCACGGCTGAAATGAGTTTTGCCTTTTGGTCTCAGAGGAGACTTTGTACTTTTGAGTTGGTGCTGCAACAAGCTAAAGACTTTTGGGACTGGGATGGAATGTGTAATATGTGAATGCAAGGGCCATTTATCCTCACTAAGGGAACATAGCAGAAGATTCTGAATGTGTAGATTGTGTGGTGAGGGACCCTGAAGGGGTGGATTGTTGGGAAAATAGAATAGTTTGGTCAAGACCCTTGCCTTGGAGCAGGTTGGGGGTGGTGCAGCATTCTTTGTAAGCAGGTTGTGTGTGTGTGGGTGGAGTTAGTGTGCATGTGCAGCACCGCCACCCTGGCTGGCATCTGCCTTGCCGCTCTGTGCAGCCATGCTTTTCCAACCTACAGCTTCCAAGGACCTGTTTGCTGGTTACCTAGCTCATAGACCTGCGTGTGAGGGGTCTGGTAACCCAGACTGGCATGTGAGGGGTTTGTGACTCAGTCAAGAGAATGGGCTTGAGGGGTCTGTGAGCTCCAGACCCAGCCCTAGTTCAACAATTCACCCAGTCGGTGCAAGATTACCGGCAGGTAAAAGCCCAACAACTGGCGTAGTCATGTAGCTTTACAATTGGCGTCACGAACAGGATTAAGAGCTCTACAACTGGGGATGTTGGCAAGATTCCGACAGAGCCCCAGCACTACAGTGAGTCCCAGTTTTCTTTCTTAAGCAGGCTCCTAGTATGTTGGCCATTAGGTATCACTTAAGCCTCAAGGATGAGACTACAGGATTGTTCTCAGAGAGGAGAAGTCTTCCTGGTAAAAGGGTAGAAATCTAAAGTTACTTTATTTTGCAGGATTCCTTGCAAGAAATGGCTGGCACCCAGCCCATACTCCTACAGTGCTGCCCACAATTAACAAGACCTGGCTGGGCACCAGAGAACCCAATCACCTTCATTGTACCTGAATGTTAAATACAAACATAGCACCGAAGATCACACTTTTGTACAAGCCTTCAGTAAGACAGAAGCCAAAAAGATTAATCAATTGTGAGGGTTGGATACCTTTTTAAACCAAGCAAACAAAATAGATCAATTATTACAGTTTTATAAGAAAGAATACTGCAAAAAACCAACCTTTTCTCTATACACTCATGCCAACACTGCGGGTCTCCAGATGTGCGGGTTTTCCATACCAAGCAATTCTCCAATTCTCTGCAGATCCCAACTGGGTATCCTGCAATTCAATTCAAATCTGACATTATCTACCTGGAGTTAACATCAGATCCCACAAATTAAGGCCTCAGTCCCACAAGCCTGCCCTAACTTCAGATGCCAGTCACAAGTCTAGGTTGTCTACCAGCTGTAAATTGGAGCTCCCATGACCCTGTCCTCGAGTTTGATCTTTTGTTAGAACAACTCACAGAAGTCAGGAAAGCAGTTTACTTACTAGATAACCCATTTATTATAAAAGAATACAACTCAGGAACAGCCAGATGAAGAGATGCAGAGGGCAAGGTATGGGGGCATGGAGCTCAAATGCCCTTTCTGGGCATGCCATCCTCCCCAAAACTCCAGGTGTTCACCCACCTGGAAGTTCTCTGAACCCAGTAGTTTTGGGTATTTAATGGAGTCTTCACAAGCATAATTGATTAAATCACTGGCCACTGGTGATTAAACTCAATCCCCATCCCCTCTCCCCTCCCCAGAGGTCAGGGGTGGAGATGAAAGTTACAAGCCTCTAATCACATGATTGGTTCCTACAGCAACGCCATCCTTTGGGGCTTTTCAAAGTCACCTTATTAACAAATTCAGATATGGCTGAAAGGGGTTGTTAATAACAAAAGATACTCCTTTTACGTGAATTGTACTGGAGCTATTTCAGAAACGAGGGACCGAAAAAACCCAAATATTCTAACAAAAGATGCTCCTATGTTCTCATCACTTAGAAAATATAATAAGGATTTCAGAAGCTCTGGCCAGGAGCTGGGGATGATGACAAAATATAATTCTTATTATATCACAATATTACAAATATATAGTCATATCCTTTGAGGATATGACTCAAACGATAATTTGAAACTGCTCATCAACAGCCAGTTCGTGGGACCAAGGATGTGTGAGGACAAACAGCTGTTTGGTTGTAAACTCTTGTCAAGCAAAGTCTGGCAAACATTCGCGCATATATATATATTTTTTATTTTTATTTTATTTATTTATTTTTTTAAATTCTAGCAGCCTGTCATGTGCAATGGAAACTGTGGTTCTCTTCTTCCTGTCCATTCCACACTCCCGTCACGTTGCAGCCACAAGATTTGGAGCCTTGATCTCAGCTACAGGGAAGGCCCTGATCGTCTAGGCTAGTGGTTCCCAAACTCGAGTGACATCAGACTCACCTGGGGGGCTTGTTAGCTTGCTGGGCCCCTCCCAGAAGGTTTTTGATTTAGTAGGTGCTGGTGGGAAGGAGGGGCAGGCAGAGTTTTTGTAATCCTAACAAATTCCCAGGTGATGCTGCTTGTCTGAGGAATGCTTTGAGAACCACTGGTTTAGGCCAATCATGGTAAAATCCCCTCAGAATAAATGATGCAAGAACACAGACCAAATGTTAACAAACACTAAGCAAATTAAAAGTTGGTTGAGCAATATTAACATCTGGCAAAATACAATTTGAGACAAAAGCATTAATATGGATAAAGATGTTCACAATTTAATAACAAACAAATTGTGGAGGATACTAACATTTATAAGCACATGTATTTTCACAGGGCCTAACTTATAACTTAGTAGGACCACAGTTCTTAATTTTAGAAGGGCCAAAGCCCTTTAGCATAGGCTGTAGCTGGGTAGGGTGACAGCCCTGTAATTTCAGGAATGGCCTAACCTTTTGGTATTGCACATAGAAGTGTTAAGCTTGGGAAAGACAGAAAACTCTCCCAGGATTAAAGTCTCTGTTGTAGATAAAAAAAAAAAAAAAAAAAAAAGACTAACACTGAAAAAATGCTGGCTCTAAGGGCAGATGTCCTTGGTGCAGCTAAACCTTACGATGGGAAAGTACAATGATTACCTCATTGTTCTTTTTGTAACCACCTAAGTTCCTTTTCTGTAACTTTCTTGCCTGGAGAATAAAAACTGTGGGTTTTTATCCTTCTGTCTTGAAGGATTTGTCTGGAATTAACCCTTTCGGGCCTCTCACTGCTCAGAAGAAATGGGCTTTGAGTAATCCTTTGTGTCTCTGTCACCCTGGGAGAGGTGACACAAATCACCTCTTATCTCAAGACACACACACAAAAATTCCAAGTGGATAAAAGATGTAACTGTGAAAAGCAAAACTTAAAATGTTTTAGTAAAATACAGGAGAGTATCTCTATGGTTCAGGTAGAGAAAGATATTTTTATCAAGAAATAAACCATGAAGAAATGACCAATTAAGCCTGTACAAAAAGTTAAAACTGATTTTCAACAGAAGACATGAAAAACAAAGCATATAGAGAAGCCACAGGCTAAGAAATGTCCTGCCATCTTCCCCTGGATCTTTACCAGATGGTACTCCATGGATGTGTACCAATATGTATAATTGATAAAGACATAGTAACAAAAAAAAAAAAATGCTAATCATTAAAAAAAATTTTTTTAATGGGCAAAGTGTATGAACAAGCAGTTCACAGAGAAAATTATTGTGTCCTCACTTTTAAACTGGGAATCTAGGGAATGAAGCAGGTGCAAATGCCTACTCCCACTCTGGTTCAAGGAACTCCCTTTCCAATTTGACTAGAGTTATCTCTTTAGTGCTTGACTCTTTCCTGTTCCTCATATTTTTCTTTCGCAAAATTTTATGTATTTGCTAGAGAACTACCACCTCCACATGTTACATTGTTTGAGAATTTTGACCAGTGAAACAAATATGTATCACTTAGGAAGAGACATTTAAGTCAACTAGAAAAGATATAATTGCGTATCTAGAAATCCTAAAAGAAAATGAAAATAATTACTATGAACTAATTGATATGACTAATTACTGATGTGATTGCTTTGGGTACATGGTATTGTCAAAGATAAGCAAAGCCATACACTAGCTAAAGTGGTAAGGACAGATCTTAATAAAAAATATACTCTTGGAACCGAGAAAGGATCCCGTGTGAACTGAACTCAACTTCTAGGAGTATTTGTTAGCGAGGTGACTGGGTGTTTTTAAAGGGAGAATGAGGGATCAGGGAAGGGGTGAACAGGGGTCCAGTGAAGGCAGGGAAGTGAAAAATTACAAAAAGCAGGAAGAGGGGTTGGTTCATGTGAAATCTATCTGGGTTTGCTAAGTGGCGCTTAAGGAAGTTAGGCTCCTACCCTCCCACAGAGACTGCGAGACAGGGGCCTCGTCAGGGGGAACACTAAATTCTTTTGGCAGCCTTGAGTTTTCTCAGGAAGGCACTGTAAGTGGGGCGCTAGGGTGGCCCTAGGAATGTAGCCTTGAGCTGTTAGAAACTATGTTAGTGTTTAAGTCTGCATAGGCCAAGGTTGAGGTCTAATCAACAAGAGAGCTCAGAGGAGCGAATTAGGGCCGGCCCGAGGCTCACTTGGGAGAGTCTGGTGTTAGCACCAAGTCAGGGGTTAAGAACCCCTTGCCGGTCATCTTAAAAAAAAAAAAAAAGAGAGAGAGTTATAGTTTAGGACTTGCTAAAAGAGCAACTAGGACATATTCACCATATCAGCCTTAAAAAAATAACAGAAGGCAAAAACGAACGAAAGAAGGAACGAAACCAAGCGACCCTGACTGCAGTAGAGAAACAGAACCCACCTACAAGCCTCCCAGAGCACCCAGCAGAGCCCAGGAGAGAGCGCCGGAAATTTGCACCCCCGACCTCTGACCTGCTCTTAAAGTGGCAGCAGAAGCCCCCGATTGATCCTGCTGATCAGGGGGCTCTCTTGGACCAATCAGCTCTGGGTTAGGGCAGGGTCGACTCAGCGGTGGAAGGGCGGGGCCGGGGTTGCGCGCAGCTGCTATGGCAGCCTGGGAGGGACAAGGTGCACGAGACCCCCAGAGCTCTGCTAGGCGGAGCTGATGCGCTACAGAGGCGGGGGAGGAGGTGTCTGTTTCTGGTCGGGACCCGCTCTGGGAAAGACTCTTACAAAGACAGACCAGATGAGCGATGCCCACCTGGGAATGACTGGACAGTTCATGGGCACATGCCCATCCTCCCCTCCGTCCTGTTCCATTCTTCCTACGCTGTTTTTTCTTCATTTTGCCCAAGGTGAAAGCATGTACTTTTTAAAAAAGATGACCGGTAAGGGGATCCTAACCCTTGACTGGGTGTTATCAGCACCACGGTCTCCCAAGTGAGCCATGGGCCGGCCCCAAAGCATGTACTTTTAACTTACAATATATTTTTTATTTTGTTGTTTTTGTTTTGGCTTGCTCGTTGTTTGCCGCTGCTAGAAATGAAAACTCTAGGATGGCAGGGATCCTTGTGTGCTGTTCCCCGACCCATCCTAGTGCCCAGAACAGACCTGGCTGAGTGGCTACTCAGCAGATAAGTGAAAAACTTGTCCAATAAATAAATCAACTCGTTTTCCAGGCCAGACTCACCTGCTTGGGTTCCTTCAACATCAGCACCTTTTTGCATAGTATTGTTTGCTTGTTAGTTTTGGGCTGAAATGCTCTGCCCCAGACATTTCCATGTAGTCCCTTTTCTTGCTTAATTTACATCTCTGCTAACATCCTCTTATCAAGGAAGCACTACAGAAGGCCTTATTTTTCTTCATACCCTGCACTTTCTCTTGTCAATGCACTCTAGCCAAAGACCACCAGGAACACACCTACAGTTGAACAAGCTGGGTTATCACTCATTGCCGCAAACCATGGGGTGTCTTACTAAGAGAATGTCAGAAAGAACCTGTTATAGGACTTGAACTTTGGCTGAGTGATTTGTGGAAGGGACTAAGAAAGCAAGAGTTTGTTCTAGATTGGATGTTAACAAAAAGTACAGACAAAAACAATGTCATGTGTCTTTCCCAAAATACCAAACATCCCTCTCTTGGCCAAAATAAGTGACCGCCATTTCTTTACCAATTACAACCTTACCCTTCTTCTAGTGTCCCCTCCCTATAGATTTTTTAAAAAATCTATCTTACTATACCTTTCTGTATATGTGTTTAGACATGCACAAATATATAATTATGTAAATAGATGACAAAATTAAACATTTAACTTTAGTAGTAAAATACAATAACATTACCAAAATGTTAAATAAAACAAGGCATTTATTATATTGATTTTGTTATATTAATAAATTGTAAAAATTCCCTTAAGAAACAGACAAACCATATTCATTGTTTTCTGATTACATATTCACATATCTCTGTAATTATATCTAATATAACCTGTCATTTATATTAATTACCACCTTTAATAAAAGCGGCCAACTTCTGTTTTCTTCAGACGAAGAAAAAACTAGAAGATAATCAAGAACTGTTCATTTGTTTTTCTCCTCCAGGAGCTTTTTTTTCCCTCTGTTTTTACACAGGGTCAGGACACATTCAACCTCAGTGACCATGGGGAGATATGAGGCCATAGCAGGCAGGGAAACAGTAGGTTTACACCATCTTGGGAGAAGTGCTCACTGTGTCCCAGAGAGGAGGCTCCATAAAGGGTTCCAGATGGGCCTCATCTCATCCTTCCTTACATAGTTATAGGAGATAGGACCCTCTGCCTGCCCCCTACAGTAACACTGAAAACTTCCTTTTAGGGAAACCGCCTTGGGGCAGGAATAGGGTGTCGAGGTGGGGGAGGGGGGTGTCTGGAGCTCAGCTGCTGGTTTCAGCCAGAGAGCCCTGTGTCCTTGAGCGGAGCTGACTCAGGCCCTTGCAAGGCTACTGAAAGGTAGGGAAGCATGAGCCCCCAAGAGCATCTTTTTTCACCTCTCCACCCTGGAGGGGTAGATTACCCCCAGGGAACTGTTGTTTGCCTATTTGAGGACTTGCATCAGGCTGCTCAGTCAAGTGAATTTCCCTAACAGAATCAGCCGCTCTGGTGCAGGTGAGGAGCAAACAGATAGCTGGGTTCAGCTGAGACTTGTGGTTTGCCAGATAAGTCCGACAGAGGCAGAGGGGCAGGTAATGGTGTCTGTGCAACATCCGCTACCCTTGTAGAGCCCAGCCTCTAAGCTGGGTGAGCAGGGAAGAGGAGGCAGGATGGGAAAGATGGAGAATCAAAGAGTCATAGGCTCGGAGCCTCCTAGGGGTTACAGTGGGGGTGTAGGGCAAGGGAGCTGGTGTATACCAGGAGAGATCAAGGTGTGAAAAGGAAAACAAAAATTTCATGCAGGCTCCAATTACAGCTTAACAGGTTTTAAGTTGCAAGCAACAAAAAAATCCCTCCTACTTTTTATTTTGAAAACTTTTAAACAGGTTTAAAAATGTAAAACGAACACTTGTAGTCCTTATTGGGTCTCATGGTCTCTCCACTTAGAGACAATAAAATATTTTGCCTCATTTTTCTCTCTCTCTGAATGTGTGTATTGTACCTGAAGAATCTGTAAACAAACGAGCAAACAAACAAAACTTCTAGAACTAAAGTTACCAAACCCAAGTCTGGCTGCCTGCCCCTTACAAAAACCCTGGCTTGGCTCACCAAAATCTGTTACCCCAGGGCATTCATTCAAAAACCCTGATTTAGGCTTGCCAAATCTTGTAAATCTTGTTACTGAACCCAAGGCCGGCTGCCTGCCCCAAACAAAAAACAAACAAGAGTCAAATGTTGGTGAAAATGAAGTCAGCTTTAATCAGGAATACCAGTGACCTGAGGAGAGATGTTAGGCTAACCCATCTCTCTAGAAAACCGGAAGGAGAATGACCAGACTGAAGCCATCTCAAAGACTCAGATTTACTGAGGGGGTTTTAAAGAGGAGATTGAGGGAAAGGAACGTGGGATATGAAAAGCAGGAGGGAGGGGGATGTGTAAGAGGTCAAGTGCAAATTCTCACCAAGGCTCCAGTTGGCTTCTGTTCCCGTCCTTGATGTTAGCTTAGGGTCCTGCTTTGGGGTGGATCAGCATAGCTTTATCCATGTCTTCCTAGGTCTCTCAGGGTCTGGGCAGTATGTGCCTCAAGGCAAGTTTGCAGCTCCAGGCTGACTGGAAAATAACTTTACATTTATATAAATAATGTCATCTTGCCCCATAACCAAGATTCAAAATATCAAACAACCATGGGAAAAGAGAATTCAAAGAAATGCATTTCAAGAAAAAAAGTGTCCTTTTTTTTTTTTCTTTCTAAAGCCCGTGTGATTTTAGGTCCCAACATAACTTCTGTCCTGCTCACTCCAGCATTAAGTAGTAACTTTAGTAAGTACCATGGTCTGAATGTTTGTCCCCTCCAGAGCTCAGGTGAGAGTTTGAACCAATTGTGGCAGTGTTGAAAAGTGGGGCCTTTAAGAGGTGATTGGATTGTGAGAACCATGAACTAATGAATGGATTGATCCATTCATGGATTAATGAGTTAATGGTTTAATGGGTTATCAAGGAGTAGACTGGGGGCTTTATAAGGAGGGCAAGTGAGTATGTTGACAAGAGCTCTTGCTTAGCCCTCGCCGTGTGATCTCTCGCTTCACCACGGGGCTCTGTAGAGAGTTTCCACAAAGAAGGCCCTAACCAGGGCCTGAGTAATACAGGAAGGTTGCAGGAGACAAGACCAGCAACAAAATCAATTTTATTTCTATATAATAACAAACAAATGGAAACAGAAATACCATAGCATTGGCGATTCCTCCAAAAAAATGAAATACTTAAGTATAGAGCTAAGAAAACATGTATAGCATTTGCATTCTGAAAAATACAAGATGCTGATGTAAGACACAAAGAAGACCCAAATAATCGGAGAGACATACTGTGTTCGTGGATTGGAATATTCAATCATGATAAAGATGTCCGTTCTCCTTAAATTTATCTACAGACATAAAGTAATTCCTATCAAAGTCCCAGCAAGTTTTTTTGTGGTCATAGAAAGCTTATTCTAAAATTTATATGGAAAGAGGAAGGACCTAGAATAGATAAAAAAAATTTGAAAGAGAGGAATAAATTAGGGGAACTATTCTTCCCAAAGTTAAGCCTTGCTATATAGCTACATTATCAAGACATTACCTTATGGTACTGTGGAGGGACAGACACACAGATTAATGGAACAAAATAGAAAAGCAAGAAAAGGACCCACACAAATAGGCACAACTGATCTTTCAAAAATGTGTGAAAGCAATTAGACGGAGAAAAGATATCCTTTCAACAAATGGTGCCGGACAATTGATATTCAAGGCAAAAATAAAAATTAAAAAAAGGACTTTTGACCTAAACCTTGCCTTATAGAAAAATCAACTCAAAATGGATTGTAGACTTAAATGTAAAATTGTGAAAGTATGAAACTTTTAGAAAAAGCACAGGAGAAAATCTTCAGTACCTAGGCCTAAGAGAAAATTTCTTAGACTTGACACCAAAAGCACAGTCCATAATAGGAAAAGTCAATAAATCAGACTTCATCAAAATGGAAAACTTTGCTCTGTGAAAGAAACTGCTAAGGAGATGAAAAGAAAGGCTACAGAGTGAGAGGGAAGAATTGCAAATCACACATCCAACCTCCTATCTAGAACATTATATATAAAGAACCCTCAAAATTCAACATACACAAAAAATAAAAAATTAGAAAATGGGCAAAAGACATGAAAAGATATTTCACTAGAGAGGGTATACAGAGGGCAAATGAACACATGAAAATGTTCAACATCATTAGCCATTAGAGAAATGCAAACTAAAACCACAATGAGATATTAGTCCACACTTATCAGATGGCCAAGATAAAAAAAAAAAAAATAGTGATAACACCAAAGAGATGGGAAGGATATGAAGAAACTGGATCATTCATACATTGCTGGTGGGAACGTAAAGCCATTCTGGAAAATAGTTTGGCAGTCTCTTATAAAACTAAAAAAAATGGACTTCCCATATGACCTAGCAATTGCACTCCTGAGTACATCTCAGAAAAATGAAAACTAATGTTCATGAAGAAACCTGTATGCAAATGCTTATAGCAGCTTTATTCATAACAGCCGCACACTGGAAGCTACCCAGATGTCTTTCAATGAGTGAATGGCTAAAGAAACTGTGCTAATCCATACCATGGAATAGACACAGTAAAAAAGAATCAACTACTGAGCATGCAACAACTTAGATGAACTTCAAAGGAATTATGCTGAGTGAAAAAAGTTACATACTGTATGATTCTATTATATAACATTCTTGAAATGACAAAATTATAGAAATGGAGAACAGATTAGTGCTTGCCAGGAGTTAGGGATGGGAGGGGTGAGGGGACGGGGATGGCTACAGGGTAGAAATTAATATATTGATTGGCAGTGGTTATACAAAGTGACCCATGTGATAGAATTGCTACAGAGCACACAAGTGAGTGCCAGTATAACTGGAGAAGTCTGAATAAGCTTGTGGATTGTAATAATATCAATTTCCTGGTATTGATACTGTAGTGTAATTATGCAAGATACTAACATTGGGGGAGGCTGACAGAAAGGTGTACGGAAACTTCCTATACATTACTTTCCAACCTCATGTAAATTTATAATTATTTCCAAACAAAAATTTTAAAATTTTAGTTGCAGATGTTTTAGCATGTTCTCCTAAAATCCATATTATTATGATCACATGTAAGAAAATTAATATAGTCCTATTATACCTAATATCCACTCCATAGTCAAATTTCCACAATGGTCCTCAAAATGACTTTTCTTTATAGTTACTGTTATTGTTTTGTTTTCAAACAAGATCTAAACCAGTTTATACATTCTAGTTATGTGTTACATCTCTTTAGGCTCTCTCTCTCTCTCTCTCTCTCTTTTTGGCGGGAGGAGGCTGGCTGGTACAGGGATCCGAATCCTGGACCTTGGTGCTATTTTTAGTTCTCTTTTAACCTACAAGTCCCCCCACCTTTCCTTTTAGGATACTCACTTTTCAGACAGTCCAAGCCAGTTTTCTTCTCCAATATCTCACAGTCCAGGTTTGTAAATCGTTTTCCCATGGCCCCTGTATTTCCTGAAAGCTGAGAATGAGGCTGGAGGCTTGACTCACTTCAGGTGAAATGTTTCTAGAGCCACAGGTATGAAGTACTTCCTGTCACTCCCCTCAGGAGGCACTCATATCAGTTTGTCCCCCTATTAGAGAAGCCAGGCTTGACTGCTTCATTAGGGGTGACTGCCAAATCTCTCTGATGGAAGTGTCAGGTTCCCCTTATGACTAGAGTTCGTGGTGTGACACTTGGATACCGATAACTAATCACTCAATGGTTTTAGCACCCATTTATGATATTTGTGTTAATAACTACTACTATTATCACATGGTGGGTTGCAGAATAATGATTTTCTAATTCTAGTGCTCTTTCTCCATGTGCAAGCTGTCATTCTTCTGCAAAACAGATTTTTCTTTTGCCCCCCATTTTGAACTATCACTGTGAATGTGTGTGTGCCCACACATGCTAATTCAGTATGTTATACTGTGTTACGTCGTTATTCTTTGACAATTAGTTGGATTGAAGGATCCTTTGCCCAAATTTTAAAAAATAATAATAAAAACAAAATTAAATTTACTGTTTTTGACACATCAGAATGTTCCTGGTTAGAGACCAATCTGAATAGGCTTGCACTGTCCAAAGATAGAAAAACTTATAATAATTGCAATGAATTTAAACACTTATATCTATGAGCTTATAATTATACTAACAAACTAAAGTTGGATGATGCTAGCATACTGACTCATGATTTTGATACTCAGTAAATAATGGGAGAAAATACTAAACATTATCCTGCCTTTACTATATGAATAGTTCCTGAGGGTGACTAAGTCATTGGTGAGGGAAAGTTTTCTAGCTAACAGGTGGAGGAGGAATGCTAGAATGAACACACCCCCATTTTACATCCCATAATGAATAGTGGATCTGGACAGTGAGCTTACATCACAAGAATGCAATCTAGAATGAAATGTAAGGGCTTTCTGTGTCCTAATTCTGTGTCCCTGTGTGTTGATTCTACTCTCAAGGAGCCCGTGCATTTCATCCTAAGTCTGGCTGGCAATTTTCATCCCCTGGTCCCCCAGGGTCTTCCTCAGATCCCCCTCCCTGAGGGTCTCAGGGTGTTCCTCAGCTCAGAATGTTTGGGTCTTTGGTCTTCAGTTCATGCTGGCTACTGGTGAAGTGTCCAAGCCTATTTGGGTCTGTGTTTCTTTGCTAAACTTGTAAGCTGAGTCAAGCATTTCTGTGTACGCAGCTCTTATCACCCCACACCCTTGTTCTGTGTTACCATCAGGAGACCTGCTAGTAGCTGAGGGCAGTCTTTATGGTACCAGTTGGTGGGTCCTAACAATCTGTGAACCCCAGCCTCTCCAACATCTCCCCGCTTTGTTACAGGTTCAGAAAGTTCCCCAAAGATTCCCTTCTCTGAATTGTCTTATCGCAAGCTTTCCCTTTCCACACCACTCTTGGTTGCTGGATATAATCACCTTTATATGCCATGCATTGAAAGATGTGTGTGTGTGTATTTGTGTGTGTGTGTGTGAGAGAGAGAGAGAGAGACAGAGACAGAGACAGAGATAGAGAGACAGAGAGACAGAGAGAGAGAATGGGCCAGTCACTAATGTGACAGACAATGTCTGGGCTAGTTCTCCCTTCTTAGGGAATCATAATGACCCAGCCACCTAATGGGATCCCAAAATGGCATGGTCTTTGGAACTCAAGAATTCACTCAGTCATGCATTCATTTGCTCATGCACTTATTTACTCTGCTGTTTTACTACCTAGTTTTTATCAGGCACATAAATGAGTTGAACAGATCCTGCACAGTGAGAATTTGCAGGAGAAAAGTCTTGCAAGATAAATTTAGAGCTGTGTGGTAGGTGCTAAATATAGTTAGGAAAACACACTGTTTGTACATTGGTGGAAATTAGTAACCACATGAAGAGGTCAGGAAAGTCTTGCCCAAGGAGGGAGATTTGAGATAATCATGGAAACTTGAGTGGGCACGGCCAGCCGGAGGACACCGCAAAGGGACAGGAAGTCCTCCCAGCCAGTAAATGGCTTGAGACAAGATGTAGAAGCAACAAAGAGAATCAGGTGTCTGGGTAATTACAGTTGGCTTAACATGGCAGAAACAGACCGTGAGGAGAGTCTACAAGATTTGGGACCTGGGATAGGGTCTGGGCAAGTTAAGAAAGCTGCATCATGATAAGAAGTCTGAATTTTATCCCCTCAATCCATACTGTTCTGTCGCAAGCCATATGCAGCTATTGACCACTTGGAATGTGGCTGGTCCAAATTGAGAGGAGCCACAAGTGTAAAATATATACTGGATTTTGAAGAACGAGTACAAAAAATTAGTTTAAACGATCTCATAATTACTTCTTATATTAAGTACACATTTAAATAACAACATTTGGGATATATTATGCTAAATAAAGTAAATCATTACAAATTGGCTTGTGTATGTGCCTTATAGTGTAGGGGACAATCAAGGGTTAGAGAGGAGGAGTTCAGGCGAGGCTGGATCTAGAAGCAATGCAGATGAGGTGTGGAGAGTAGAACGGGCTGCAGCAGGGGGTGGACAGGCAGGGGGCCCGATAATGGCCAAGGTGAGAAATGACTCAGACTAGAGGAAAGCATTTGACGAGAGGGAAGGCCAGGCCTGGTGACTGATGAGAATATAATGATACTACTATTTTGTGGAGCAACCATGACAGTTAAGCCCAGGTTAAACACTTTATGTAAATTAATCAGTGCTATTATTATCTTCTTCACATACAACATTGAGAATGTTGACCTAGATTTCAAGTGACCCCTCCAAGGCTGAGCAGAACTAAGCTCACCCTCTGTCTGGCCTGAGGCCTGAGGCCAGGGTCTCAGCCTCCACTGAGCTGGCGGGTAGGGCAGGGGTGTTAGGATGGTGGGAGAGTCCAACCTGACTCCTTGCTTTCTGGATTTCTGGTCATGGCACAGAATCCTGGAATCACGAAGATGAAAGCAAGAGAGAGGCAGATTTCAAGACGAAGACAGAGTTCTTTGGGGACCACCTAGCTGGCCTTTAAAATAACAGGCCTGGGGGTCATTGCCCGGAGGCAAAAGCCTCCCCCCACAGGAAGAACTCAGTGCATTTGAGGAAGTGGAATCCCAAAGGCTTCCCAGAACATGGCATGAACTGAGACCATTGTTTTACAAAAGAGAAACTCACAGGCGGTGCGTGAAGGGCAGGTATTGATGTGTGTCTGCCTGTCAGGGGGACCCACTGGGGTCTTTTTAGCCATGGTAAACGAGCATTCTAAGCCAAGTTTGGGGTCACCAGGGAGATGGCTTACCTGGCACCTCTCTGAGTGTGAAGCATGTCTACACACTGTGTGGATACCCGATGTACAGTGTCCCTTTCTGCAGGGCACATTCCGATCCACCACCCAGGAGCACAGGGTGCCATGCTGGGGGTCAGGGCTACGGGAACTCTCCATTCCTCCATCACTCAACAAGCCCAATGTGGCCTCAGTAAGACCACATCCTTCTTGCCTCTAGGTCTCTCCGTGGGTCCAGAGGCTCAGGATCCCTGGGGTCATCAGACAGGAGGAGTTGAGGGGGACCTGGGTTACCCCACCAAGTGTGGCTTGGCTAAATCTGGAGGCAGGAGCTGGAGTGTTTCCTTATAGCAGGAGTGTGCAAACTACAGCCCGAGTGACGTATTCAGCCCACCCCATCTGTTTCTGCAAATAAAGTTGAAGAGGAACACAGCTCTGCCCATTTGCTCATGGGTTGTCTGTGGCTGCTGTCTTGCTACAAGGACAAAACTGAGTAGTTGCAGCAAAGACTGTACAGCCCACAAAGCCACAAATATTTACTATCTGACCCTTTACAGAAAATGTTTGCTGGCCCCTGCCACTCTCCTATGCTGAAGAGTAAATGCTGTACTCTCGCCTAGACCAGAGGTTCTCATCCAGGGTGGTGTTGCCACCCTGGGAACATTTGGCAACATCTGGAGACATTTTTGGTTGTCACAACTGGCAGGAGGGGGTGGGGGTTGGTATCTAGTGGGTAGGGGCCAGGGGTGCTGCTCAACATTCTACGACGCACAGGACAGCCCCACGACAAAGAATTGCTTGGGCCAGAGTGTCAACAGAGTAGGTGAAGAGCCTGCCCTTTGGCCCCTGTTCTTAGAGGCCTGATAAATGTGTTTTCTAGGCTTGTTAACCCTGTGACTCCTGGACATAATCAGATGACAGTAGAGGGCCCTGTCCCTGTCAACGATGTTCCACCCCCCCCCCAAGGTGCTTTTGTGAGCCCCTTGCCGCCCATGACCCACAAGAATAGGGGCTCCAGTGAGCCCTGTCCACAGTGCTACAGCCAAGCTGACCGTGACAGGCTAGTTTCCTGGGACCTTCACTCTAGGCTGGTCCTCGGATGCGTCCTACCCCTTCACAGAACATCCAGGGTATCTTTGCTACCAGATTGTGCACCAGTCAGAGCAAACTCAGCAAAATAACTTCCCAAGACACAAACAGCTTTAATCCCCCATTCCAGCCTCCAATGGGGCTTACAGCAACACCACCGGACAACACTGCGTGGCTCAGTCTCCTGGGCTCTGCACAGCCCAGTGTCTCCCCTCTCCTCCTCCTAGCACTGGCCTCTTCCAGTGGGCAGATGTGCTGCTTCTGTCTTAGTTCAAGGTAAGTGTGCCTGAGGTTGCCTGGGACCCTGAAGCAGCAGGCTCCTTTTCTTCCTCCCGCTCCCTTTCCACCTCCCTCTCTGATTCCTGGGGCCCCACAGCACAGTAGTAAATAGCCTCGTCCTCAGGCTGCAGCTCAGAGATGCTCAGATAGCCCCTGTTCCTGGCCATGTCTTTGGATCCAGAGAAGCGAGGGGGGACCTTGTGGCCCTGGCTCTGGTCTGAGTGTGAGAAGTATCTCAGCAGGAACCTTGGAGAGTGGCCAGGCCTCTGCTGGTACCAGTAGACATTGTGGATGCCAACGTAATGGTCGCTGCTCAGGGTGCAGGTGAGGCGGACTGTAGTTCCCAGGGACGAGGACACGGATGGTGGCTGATGCAGCACGGGCTGAGGGTCACAACCTGGGGACACAGAAGCACATGGACCCCTGTGGCAGGGCAAGGCACTAAAAGGGGCAGGGGCTACGCACTCTGGGGGTTCCCTTACCTGTGCAGTGGGTGAGCAGCGTGAGCAAGACCAGAGTCCAGGACATGGTGCAGAACTGAGAGTTCTGCCTCCCGTGGCCACAGCTCCCAGGGCCCTCATGATCTGGGCTAGCATCCTCTCCCCTGCTCCGAGGGGGTGGGACCATGACACACCCAGTTCCTGGCCACTACCATCCCAAGCTCTCTTGGGTTTGCTGTGTCAGTTAGGGGAATGGCGCAGAGTTAGCCTTTGCGGCTCCAGCCTTGCCCCGTGGAGGCGTTTGGGGAGGAAGCACCTGCTGGAATCTCAGGGGCCAGTGCCCAAGAGGCCAACCTTCGGGCTTCAGTCCCTGAGGAGGAGTAACCTCAACCCCCCCTCAGGGAAGCTGAGCCCCACAGAAATAAGTTTCTGGTCCAAATTTAGATGCCTGGTGAACTGGGAAGAGAGGCACGTCCTCGGGGTGTGTGTGTGCGTGTGTGCGTGTGTGCGTGTGTGCGTGTGTGCGTGTGTGCGTGTGTGCGTGTGTGCGTGTGTGCGTGTGTGCGTGTGTGCGTGTGTGCGTGTGTGCGTGTGTGCGTGTGTGCGTGTGTGCGTGTGTGCGTGTGTGCGTGTGTGCGTGCGTGCGTGCGTGCGTGCGTGCGTGCGTGCGCGCGTGTGCGTGCGCGTGCGCGTGCGTGCGTGCGTGCGTGCGTGCGTGCGAGCGTGCGTGCGTGCGTGCGTGTGTGAAAACACCTGCTTCGTTCAGCAGAAAATGCTGGAGTCCCCAGAGGGAATAGGATGCTCTGTCCCCTTCCATGCTCCAGCACTGCCTTCAACCCAGCTCCTTTCCCTCTTAGAAGTAGAGTGATGGGGACTTTGAGAAAGAAGCAGCAGGGGGTCCCAGAGTCATTCCCCTCTCCACTTTGCAGCTCATTAAGCAAGCACACTTCAGCCTTTGAATAGGTAATTAAGGTAATTAAGGTTGGATGAGGTCATAAGGAAGGGCCATGACCAATACAACTAGTGTCCTTATAAAAAGGGGAAATTTGGACTGAGAGACAGACATGCAGAGAGAAGATGGTGTGAGTGACATAGAAGAAGGCAGCATGTACAATCCAAGGAGAGAGGCCTTCCCTCACAATGGCTCAGAGGGAACCAGCCCTGCCAGCACCTTGGTTTTGGACTTCTGGCCGACAGAACTGGGAAGCAATAAATTTCTGTTGTTTAAGCCACCCAGTCTGTGGTGTTTTGTTACTGCTGCCCGAGGAAACAAATACAGAAGTATCTTAGTCCATTTGGTTTGCTATAACAAAATACCAAAAATAGGGTGCTTATAAACAACAGAAATTTATTTCTCAAAGTTCTGGAGTCTGGGAAGTCCAAGATCAAGATTCAGCATCTGGTGAATCTTCCTGATTCACAGATGGCTATCTTCTTGCTATAACCTCACATGGTGGAAGGGGCAAGGGACGCCTTTTGAGCCTCCCCCCCCCCTTTTTTAAAGATGACAGGTAAGGGGATCTTAACCCTTGACTTGGTGTGATCAGCACCACGCTCTCCCAAATGAGCCACAGGCCAGCCCTTTGAGCCTGTTTTAAAGGGGCACTAATCCCATTCATGAGGGCCCCACCCCAAGACCTAATCACCTCCCAAACACTCCACCCCCTAATAACATTACCTTGGGGTTGGGATTTTAACATAGGAATTTGAGGGACACACAAACATTCAAGTCATAGCCAGAAGTAATTCCAAGATGACCCCTAAAGTTCTCTTGTCCCACAAGCTCGCAGGCTGTGACTATAGCTGAAGTGACCCCACATGCACTAGGTGGCATTTGGTGGCTGGGCATGCACCAGGATTCCTTGCCTCATGAACACATGATACGGTAAGCCCACCTCTGTCTCAGATGAGCCCCCTGCATAGTCTCGACCTGTGCCATGTCCAGCCTCTCCCTAGCAGAGAGCAGACCTTGCCCATCCAAGTCAGCTGGGCCAACTCCAGAGTCCTGGCCTTCTTTCTGCTGCCTCTCAGGCCAACAGCTCCACCTGCAGGTGAGGGGTGGGGAGGGCATCTTGACCACCCCTTGTCCAGTCATGGCTGCAACCACATCTATGACCTCTTGCTCCTCCCTTGCAGCACAGGCTGGTGGGTGATGGGGAACTAACCAGGGAGTGTTGATTCCTGGGGAATCGAACCATTGATACCATAGATCAAGCATCATGAAACATCTTTGTAAAAGCAGGAGGGACCCACGGCTGATCCCCAAAAGTCTTAGTGTGAAAGAAGCATGGTAGGAAGAGCGGAGAATTCCCTGCATCTGAGGTGAGAGCCTGGGAAGAGACAGGACGAATGTTCTCTTCGAGAAAAATCACGAGGGAGGGAATCAAACGAGGGGCATGATTTGTTTCATCTTCCTTTAACAAAGTGCCGACCGCTGTGCATGGATCAGACAGAGAGAACACAGGAAGTATTTCATAAATTTATCAACATTTGGATGGATCCACTTTTGTAAACAATAGTTTCCTGTCATGAGACTAAATAAAATCAGATTGTTTCTCATCTCAAATCCAATGAGTAATGATTAGCAAAATAGGTAAGTGTTTCCTTTTTAATTTTTTTTCACTTTGAATTTTAAACAATCACCATCATAGCTCTTTGTGTTTGTTGTATGTTCACACTATCGATCAATAAAATACATTTTAGGACATTTCTGGTGGTTATTATTATTGTTATTTTACATCGGGCCATATTTACTCATTTACATCTTCCCCCAGACCTGTGTAGGCATTGGAGGGTGTGACTCTTGGCACAGGGTGACTTTATTTGCTTTTTAACATGGCCGTTTTGATAGACATTTTGATGGATACAACAAGAAAAAATGGAGAAATCAATCCGCCAGATATTTGAACCACAGCCCCAAATTCAATCAGGCTTAGCTGTGGGCAAAGAATGTGAAAGTGATTGCACTTTCCCTTCTCTCATCAAACAATACACCAAATCAAGTTAATTTCATTAGGGCATATTAAAGGAGCTCCTAGGGAGTGATTCCCTCACTCCTTTGGGAGGACTGGAGGTCTAGACCCTCCAGAACTGCAGATTAACATTCTCTGTGATGGGCCAGGATTGCATGACACCTGACCAGTTGGAGAGGAATTTGGGGTGGCCAAATTCCTTATTGGCAAGGTGCCAATTTCCCGGTATTTAGATACTATTGGGATTTAAGGATATCTCTCTTCCTCCCTCCCTCTCTCTCTCAAGTCATTACTAAGGGTCAGGTCAACACTTCCTGCCTATGGAGGAATGAGAAACCAGGACTCTGAGCTGAGGACTAAACCTTAGAGGGTGGAGACGGAAGGAGTCTGTGGTCACCCTGAGGCCCCAGCTGGCCAGTCTCACTGATCTCGACCTTTGCCAAATGTCAGGACCTGGAATCTGAGGAATGGGTGAGTGAGATCAGCTGACGCAGGTGTTTCTCTAACCTTTGTAAACTAGATTTACAAAGTCAAATGCCTGCAATGACCAGGTAGGGAGGCGAGTTCAATAAAGAATGCTATAGGGGGTTGCATTAACTGGGAGATCCCTGCCCAGTCAGAAAGGGGAGAAGCTGCCCAGTAGAGGTCTAGAGCTCCTAACCAGGGGGGCCTCATTTTTCAATGTTTCAGGAGAAGCTGGGATTTGGGTTTCGAGGAGAGCTCTTTTTCTTTCTAACACGTATAAGTCACACTTTGAGAATCTTTGGTTAAGAGCGTGAATATCCATGGTCCCTGTCCCCATGAAAGGTAGAGTCTAGTGGGGAATGTTGTGGGAATCTAGTGGGGAAATAAATAATTACAACTACATGTTTCAATAAGTGTCATGAGAGGAAAAAAATATCTGGGAACCAATTAGGAGGTAGGTGGTCATCAAAGGCCCCCCAAGATGGGAAAAAATAGGGTGATACATGAAGGGTGGGAAGGGTGTATGGACCAGGCAGAGATGTGAGTGTGAGGGAGGGCCCTGTTTCAGGAGAGAGCCCGGTGTGTTTGGAAATAGAAGGCAAATGTGGCTGAGACCTAGACAACCAATGAGGAGAATGTCCCAAATCAGGCAGGAGAAGGGGTGAGCAAGATCCCTTGGTTTACTACAGGAGATGCCCCCTATTTGAATTGGGTGGATTGGGGTCCTGGAGCAACAGACATTCAACAGTTCTCAACTCTGTCCTACCCAGCAAAGAACCATCTCCCATCTGAATCAATGTTCAAGTGCCCAAAGATCTTGTGGGTGGAAAACTTATTGACAATGAATGAGTCTAGACCTTAATCCCATTTTCCACATAATCTTAAAAATAATTGCCTGTGATGTTTTAATATACACCGAACTTTCCTTTAGTGCAACAACCCTGTAAAAACAGAGACATATTTTTTTTAATTGTGGTAAAATACACATAACATAAAATTTACCATCTTAACCATTTTTAGGTGCACAGCTCAGCAGTGTTCAGTACATTCACGTTGTTGGGTAACTAATCCGGAACTCTTTACATTTTGCAGAACTAAAACTCTGTGCTTACTAAAAGACCCCCCATATCCCCCTCTCTCAGCCCCTGGCGACCACCACTCTACTTTCTGTCTCTCTGAATTTGACTATTCGCGGCACCTTGTATAAAAGGAATCACACAGTATTCTTCTTTTTGTGACTGTCTTATTTCACTTAGTGTCTTAGTCTGTTAGGGTTGCTTTAACAAAGTACCACAGACTGGGTGGTTTATAAACAACAGAAATTTATTTCTCACAGTTCTGGACGCTTGAAGTCTGCGATCGGGGTGCCAGTATGGTTGGGTTCTGGTGAAGCCCCAGTCTGGGTGGCAGACTTACAACTTCTTGTTGCATCCTTACATGGCAGAAGGGGCAAGAGAGGTGTCCGGCCTCCCTTTTATGAAGAAATTCCATCATGGGGGCTCCACTCTCATGACCTAGTTACCGCCCAAAGGCCCCACTTCCTAATGTCATCCATCACATTGGGGATTACGATTTCAACATATAAATTTGTGGGGACACAAACATTCAGTCCATAACACTGAGTTTAACATCTTCAAGTTTCCTCCAAGTTGTAGCATGTGTTGAATTTTCCTTCGTTTTGAGGCTGAATTGTATGTGTACACCACATTGTGTTTATCCATTCATCCGTCAATGGACACTTAAGTTGCTTCCTCCACCTTTTGGCTGTTGTGAATAACGCTGCTATGAACACAGGTGTACAAGTTAACATTGTATTTTATTTTGTTTAGTTAGAACTATGAGAAGTTGTTCCAGGAAAATCACAACAGGACAGCAAAGTTTTTGTGATACTTACCCCAAGTAGGACTGATTAATCTTCTCTTAAAAAACTATGGTTAATACACATAACTTAAAATTTACCATTGTAACCATTTTTAAGTGTACCATTCAGTGGCATAAGTACATTTACATTGTCGTGCAACCATCACCACTGTCCATCTCCAGAATGATTTATTTATTTATTTATTTATTTAGGTGGCTGGCCATAAGTGGACCCGAACCCATGACCTTGGTGTTACCAGCACCATGCTCTCCCACGTGAGCTAACTGGCCAGCCCTTATTTATCTTTTGACAGGATTTCTCAAGAAGCTGGGAGGACTGATTGGAGAAATGATCTGACAAGAACCTGGCTGGAGGAAGCTGGACGCTGCAGTCTCCACGACTTGGGGCAGCAGCTTGAGCAGGGACAAATGCAGCTCACATGTAGAAGCAGAAGCCATGGAGCTCCAGAGTCCACTCCATGGCCCAGCTGCCTCGGCCACCTCCAGGCAGCTGCATCCCTGACAGGCTGCGAGGCTCCAAGAACAGGAAAAGACGGTCTCTAGTTGCCAAGAAGAAATCGTGCACTGGCAAAGGTGGAGAGTGACTATGAGGCCCTCCAAGGACAACTCCAGACCCTGCCCAATAAGCTGTCTTATGAGGTCATGGTGCCACTTGGGCCTCTTGCCTTCATGCCAAGAAGTCTGGTTGATACCAACAAAATCACTGTGCTCCTTGGGGACAATTGGTTTTGCCAGTGCTAGTGGAGCACAGGAAGGAATGTGTAAGGAAAGTGCTGGATGACTTTAAACAGGCAATGCAAAACTTTGAATCTAAAGTTGCGTTTGTGGCGGATCCGCAGGCACTCTGTGATGGGGCGGGCAATCTTGTTGACATAAGAGAAGACATTCAAAATGACTCTGAATTAAAAAGAAAACCCTGGGGCCGAGCCAGTGGCCCACTCGGGAGAGTGCGGCGCTGGGAGCGCGACGCTCCCGCTGCGGGTTCGGATCCTATATAGGACTGGCCGGTTCACTCACTGGCTGAGTGCCGGCCACGAAAAAAGAAAAAAATAATAATAAAATAAAATAAAAAGAAAAAGAAAACCCTGAATTGCACACAAACCTCATTCAAAACCCAAAACTTCAGGTTTTGGAAGTAATGTAAAGTTCAAGGATGCTTGAATTACCAACGAGGAGCTGTGGGCGTGACTGGAAGAGCTGGAGAGGCAAGAAACGCTTCAGGGTGACCTTGATGGTCAGCCTGAGGGGGGCGTGTCACAAGTGGAGGGAACCCAGTGTCTTCAGAAGAAGAGAAAGATTGTGTCTCTGATGAGACTATGGGTCCCTCACTCAGGGAAGTTTTTATAAGGACATTTCAAAGTCAGAATTGGTGTAAGGTCAAAGACAAGGTCAAGCAGATGACTCTGAGCTTGATCCATGCCCCGACCACTGTGATGATGACAGTTTAAGAGGTGAAGATGAGTCCTTACCATCAATCTATTTTTCCCACACCCCTCAACCAAAGAAGGTCCAAATAAATACAGAAAAAATCACAACGTCAGTTTTCAGTGAAAAGAAAGAGGGGGTCAGACATAGTGGAGACTTGAGCTTGGGAAATGGCCAGTTTTCCCTGGAGTGTCCTGTTATCAGAACACCAGCAGACATTTACAGAATATTTGTTGAATCTGCAAAAGCGAAGCTTGGCCCTCGGAAGTCTGTTGTGAGGATGGGATACAGAAAGACTCTTGCAGGCAGTGGTGCTGGACAGAGACAAGCCACTGGGCACGATGACCTAATGGCTTTGTGGAATCCTGGCTGTGAAACAGTCATTTGCAGAGAGGATGACAAAGCCTCTTTGGAGAAGGAAAAAGAACCAGGAAATCCTCAACAAGAACTCTTACCCTTATCAGGAACAGTAGAGGCTTTTCCTGGAATTGTGGCAGAAAAAGAATTTATTACCTCCATCCCTGACACCACGCCTGGCTGCTGCTCCTCGAGGGTCACCTGCCTCTACAGAAGGAAAAGATGCTGTCTCAGAAGAGCCAGAAGAAACTCCAAAGAGGATTTCAAAGTTCAAAGCCTCCGGACTGAATATGAGATGCTAGGTCCTGCCGTGATATTGTTAAATAAAATTTACTGAAGCCCATTTTTTTTTGACTAAGTTCCTGCACTAGGCCCCAAAAGACCAGACTGAAAACAAAAATGGAATCACCCCTGCTAAATTCCACGTCACTTACGTTGTGGTCTGACCTTCTGAGAAGTCAGGAGAAAGAGATAACAGCCAATTTCCTAAACGGGCCAATTTAAATCTCCAATAGGCATGATAACGAAGTTCCCTCTGCTTTAATCCTTACACAAAAGAGACAGCCTGCAGTAACCTGGTGCTAACTCGTCAGTTATTTTTCTACTGTTCTGTCTCCCAGTCCCCACTTTACAAGGAAAGTATCTTCGAAATGACAAATCCACTTTTCCTTCTGTGTTTCTGCTTTCTTCAGCCTTTCCTGTCTATAAATTCTTCGTTATTTGTAATAAACTTTGGAGCACTTCTCTGACTCTGTTGATGGTGTTTCCTGGGTTGAGACTCACATTTGGCTCCCAATAAACTTTACAAAATTATTTCTGCCTCGGCAGCCTTAATTTTGGTCGATGATATGCATGTGTGTTCCTGAAAGCCAAGAGTGGTCGTTCGGCACGTGCATTCAAGGTGACTCCACTGCACCTGGGACGAGGCATCCTAGGTGAACTCTAACTGCAAATTCTACTTGCTTCTCATCAGTGCTATGAAAAGAATTAAAATACATTTTGCACATCTTAATATTTGGATTTTATTGTTAATTTTCTTACATGGTTTTAGCTTCTTTGTGTTTGCCTTGTATGCAGTTGTAATATTTGTAGTTACTTTATTTTACTTAATTTTATTTTTGGTGGCAGCCAGTACAGGGATCAAACCCTGGACCTTGGTGCTATCAGCACCATGCTCTAACCAAGTGAGCTAACCAGCCAGCCCAACGTCACTTTAAATAATTGATACAATT
Source organism: Cynocephalus volans (assembly GCF_027409185.1). Taxonomy (NCBI): domain Eukaryota; kingdom Metazoa; phylum Chordata; class Mammalia; order Dermoptera; family Cynocephalidae; genus Cynocephalus; species Cynocephalus volans. The sequence continues at coordinate 208,325,678 of NC_084461.1, forward strand.
GGTATCGACTGAAAGAGAAAAATTGTTCTGAGCTTGGTCTGGGACAGAATCTTTTGACATGCTGGACCTTTGACCCAGGTGCATAACTAAATGCCAGAAAGGTTTTCTTAACACCAACAGCAACCCAGGGTCTGTGCTTACCTTTGTGGTTGCATATCTCCTGGGACTGCATCTCCCTGCCACTGTGGAGGTGGAGTTTCCATACTGGGACCCAGCTGGAGAGAGGACCAGCAGGGAAAAAATAAAAACAGGGGATTTCCCCCACTCTCTCTGTCCCCCAGGATACTTCTTTCTGGACTGGACTCCACTGTCTCCCAGTAGATAGGAAAAATCTAAGAAGGAGGCCGTGAAGGGAAACTATCTGTGGACAGGCTGCCCATGGAGAAGCAGAGATTGCCCCAGCCCCAAGTCTCCTGGGCTCTGCTCACCACAGCTGCGGTGAGTCAGCAACATGCCAGGATGTGCCATGATATGACGGTTGGTGCTTGTACAGATCTCTGTGGAAAACAGAGGAGGGTCAGTTTAAAATATAGACATGCAAATCTTCTGATATTCAGCAAAGGACTGAAGTAAAACCCAGAGGTAGTGGTCTTAATGTCAGTCTTGTCGTACTGTAGTTCCTGGGCCAGAACCCTAGAGGGACCCTGAGCCACAGCTACAGTTCAGGAGGTGCAGAAGAGAGGAGAGGGGCTAAGTTGGAGCAGGCTGAGCCCACAGCTCTGAAGGGAGGGAGGAACATTCCCAAGACCTCACAGCTGGGTGGGGGGTGAGGCCCCCCTGCCTCTTCTCCACTCTCCCATCCCCAGGTCTGCTCCCTCTTCCCTGGTTCTTTACTCCACAGTCCTCCAGCCCAGATCCTTGGGGTGGAACCCTCCACATTTGCTGCCTCCTCTGGCCCTGGCAAGAAATATGTGACTGGTGTGAGGGGGCGTGGAGGACAGTGGGAAGAGTCAGGAATTTTCATGAGGAACTCTGCAGGAATCTGAGCTGCCGAGAGAGCCCAGAGCCTCATGCGGATTCCCCTGTTGAGTGCCCAGCCTCGCCCCCATCAAGACAGAGCCTACGGAGGAGCCCCCCACTGAGCCCAGATCCATGAGGGCCTCTCAACAGGGTTGAGTGATGCTGCCTCCCCATTGGACACTCCCTGCTTGTCACTGATCTTGCCACCCATGGTCACAGAAGAGATGAAGAATTTGAAATATCAGCCCTCCAGCCTGAGCCTCCCACATTCTGCAGGGCCCCCTTCTGCTCTGAGCTGGTCCACTGGCAGATTAGGGCTGTAGGAGGCCTCTTTGCCTCCATTTGCTTATCCCAGGAATACACTGAAGGGATCCAGAAGGTACCACAGTAACATAAGGATTATTTTGAACTGAAGACATTTGAGAATCAACAAAGGCAGGAAGAGGCTTTCTGTGAACTCCCCTTATCTGACTAAAAACAGATCTCCCCCCAAAAGAAATGACTCAATTTTCATAAATGCCCTCCCTGGGAGTTTTATCAGCTGGGGAGGAGATTAGAAGTTGACACCATACCCAAGCAGACATTGTCACAAACTCTTATGTTGCCCACCTGTTTTCTTAAGGGCCCGTTTGTGTTTCTTAAAATTCATTTGAATTCCCGAAAGTGGCCTTTCTCCCCCTTGCTTTACTCTGTTAAGATGGTATATAAACTCTAAAATCTCACCAGTTTGGGGGTATTCACTTCTTCCTGTGATGCCCTTGTGCACATTAAATTAAAACTCAATACATTTGTATGCCTGTATGCCTTTTCTCCTGTTAGTTTATTTCACAGGCTCCCCAGCCACTGAACCTAAGAGGTGAGAGAAACAGTTTTCCTTTCCCCAATATGCCTTGGATGATGTTGAAAAAACACTGTAATGGAGAGGGCAGTGCACAGAGGAGTTCCATAATAAAGTGGAAGTGGTTTATGCAGGGTCATGCCACCTGGGGAGCACAAGAAGGAGATACTCACAAGTAAGGAGTCTCTTTTCCTCTAGGACTGACTTTGGAATTGTGTGAGGAGCTTCTAGATTCTACCATTATTTGGAGAGTGCCCTATAAACAGCTCTCAACCAACCAACCAAGAGCTGCTTGACTTATGAATGGCAGTCCGAAGGTGAACAGACAACATCCTGTTTGGAAGGCCATGACTCTAATTGAAGGAGGTAAGAATAAATCAGCTGAGCGGACTGAATTGCATGCTGTTTTCCTGCCAGTAGTGGAAGAATTGAGCAGTGGTAAAATCACCTATGTTTGGGTTTTTTAGTGACTCATGACTAGTGACCAAGGGAATGGAAACCTGGCTTATTGAAGGGATGCCTATATGGAAATCACTATGGGAATTTGAGGGGTGCATTAAAGTAGGACATGTCAGTGCCTATCAGAGAAGAATCCACTCACAGGTTCAGAAGGTGATTGGAATTGATAAGCAGATGTTCCAGTGTGCTCTCCTAAGGTGGCTACCTGGGTCCATGGAATGAGGGATGTGGGGACACAGCAGCAGTGCTGAGATGGGCTGAATCTAGACATACCCTTTTGCACCTTCTGAGGCACAAAATGCCAACAAGAACGGTTCTGTCTGCCAGCAAAGGAGACAGACTACCGATGGCTATGGGGCAGATTCCCTGGTGGGAAGGCCCTGAACATAGCTGGCAAATGAGACTGATGCCCGTAGCCCTGGGGGTTACAAACAGATCTTGAGAGACTGACTCTGGATTGGGCTTTGCCGACCTTGTAGAAGATGCAAATGCTCAGAGTGCTATAGAAAAACCAGAACACAAGCTATTGCACCACTTTAGAGGTTGACAGTCATTTCTTTAGACCAAGGAACATACTTTATAGCCCATAGTTCCAACAATGGGCAGAGATATCCTTCTCAGAGTAATAGTTTTGATAGTTACACGGAATGGGTAATTGAAAGATTGGTCGTCTAAGATGAGGGAGGGTAGGGCTGGCTAGTTAGCTCAGTTCCTTAAAGTGCAGCTTTATAATACCAAGGTCAGGGGTTCGGATCCCCTTACCCACCAGTCACCAAAACCAAACTAAAATGGGGAAGGTATAGGCAAGAAGGGCTGGCTTACACATCTTTACAAGAATGTGCTTACACTCAACACAAGGAGGGTAAGGAAACGCCCCCCTAGATAGATTCCTCTGTTTTTCTGTTGGGTCTAGGGAAGAGGGGGTGGAGGAGGATGCCAGTGTGACCATGTAATCTTGCCAGGGGGCAACACTGGTAGGATGACTACACTTTCTTTCTTCTCCGCATCACCTTGACTTTTTTTTTCCCTGCATGATGCTGTGGTCACAGGACCAGGGCTGCAACTACAAATGCTGGAAGCAGAGATGATTCCTAAGCAAGAAACTATATTTTCAAGGGCCAGCCCGTGGCTCACTCGGGAGAGTGTGGTGCTGATAGCACCAAGGCCGCGGGTTCGGATCCCTGTATAGGGATGGCTGGTTGGCTCACTGGCTGAGCGTGGTGCTGACAACACCAAGTCAAGGGTTGAGATCCCCTTACCGGTCATCTTTAAAAAAAAAAAAAAAGAAACTATATTTTCAGACCTTTATGTCAGAATTCCTAAGGGCCTGATGGGATGGGTTGTGCCTTCATGTTATCTGGCAAAATTGTGTTTAAAAGTGAATGCAGCTGTGTTGTCTGGTGGTAAAACAGCTAACAGTTTTGCACCTTTGCACCTATGTAACCTTACCTTATCTGAATGGGAGTGGGCTGAGGGGGAGGCACTTGCTACACAATACTGTTGCCTGCAGTCTAGACCAGCACAGTGGCCAGACTAATGTCCCTTCCAAAGGAATAAAAATTTTGGCATAACCAGAGAGAAGGAGGAATAATCGCTGAGGGTAAAGGAATGAATAAATGGGTTATGTCATGAGGGAGATCCAATATTACATTAATACCTCGAAAGGCTCAGAGCAAGAGAAGATATTGTCTCTTAGCTCAGTTATACCAGAGGTCTGAAAGGGTGAAGCTACGCTTACCAAGACCGCTCCAGCTTTCGGAAATAAAAGACTGAATAGAAGGCTGCAAGCCTGAGTGGCCTTACCCTGGGAGATATTCTAGTCATATGATATGATGATGAAATGGACTAATTATTAATGAGTGAATGAGAGTCTAGCAATGTGGCAGTATCTTTTGACCTTTATGATCCTTTTGCTGCAAGGGATCGATGGTCAAAGACCAAGGGGCAAACTGTGGCATAATAAAAAGTAAATATTTGGTCTTTGTCTCTAGTTCCTGGCACAGAGCTCCTAAAATACCTGTAAATTCCTGAGTGATAGGGGAGCAGGAGTGTCTTGTTCTCCTGGCACACAGCTCCTAAAACTTGGAATATCTAGAGTAATTAATGTTTTTTTGTATGCTCATGAGATGACTGGTGGCGGGGAACCCTAGATAGCTTCTGGATGGAGCTGGTGGCTAGAAAGACCAAGGTGTGATTAGAGGGTTGGAACTCTTAGTCCCACCAGCCTCCTAAGGGGAGGAAAGAGGGGCTGGTGATTCAGTTAATCGCCAATGGCTAATGATTTTATCAATCATGCTTACATAATGCACCCTCCATAAAAACAACCTAAATGACAGGGTCTGGAGAGCTTCCAAACTGGTGAATAGTTTGAAGGAGCTGGAAGGGTGACATGTCCAGAGACACATACCTTGCCCTATGCATCTCATCCATCTGGCTGTTCCTGAGTTGTATCTTTCACAATAAACCAGTAATAGGAAGTAAAGCACTTTCCTGAGTTTTGTGAGATGTTCTAGCAAATTATCAAACCTAAGGAGAGGGTTGTGGGAACCCCCAGTTTATAGCCATTTAGTCAGAAGTACAGGTGGAAACCTGGGAACTGAGACTGGCAGTGTGGGTGGGGCGGGGGCAGGCTTGTGGATTGAGCACTTAAACCTGTAGAGTCTGACACTAGCTCCAGGTAGTTAGTGTCAGGATTGAATTGTAGCACACCCAGTAGGTGTCCAGAGAGTTAGAGAACCGATTGTTGGTGGGTAAAAACACCCCAGGAATTCCTAGAAATATATTAATGCCTTTGCTGTGTGTGATATGTCTTCATATAATGTTTTCATTCATAATTATGGTTAACATTTAAAATGTTGTATGTTACAGAAATAGTCAAATTTCCTTGTCAATTGCATTATTTTTATGATGAACGCTCATTAGATCTTTAACCACTATTACCATTTTAAGTCTTTTGTCATCACGGTTGTTTTACTCCAATGCTTTCTGGAAAACTCTTGCAATCAGCTATAGGCCAAAGTGCTTCTTCTTCAAAAAGAGACTGTGTCAGAGACCCAAGGAAAGGCCTGGGACAGGTACTCTGGGGTATAGGCTCTTGATGGGCCTCTGATGGCTTAAATAACTTGGAGTCCCCCATTGGACTGAGCCAGGATCTCCAGAACTGTACTTGAGAAACTCACGGGTTCATGAATCTGTTAACCCAAGATCAAGCAGAACAAGAGTTAAGTACATGGGACTGAGTAGATAAACTGGAAGCTGGATCTGCCCCCAGAAATTTGGGCACCATGTGCTGCTCAACTAACAGGCTGAGAAGGGGGTCGTTGGTCATGTTCTATTTCTTTACCTGGGTTATTAGTCACATAAGAGAGTTCACTTGGTGAAAACTTCTTAAACCATACTCTTGTGGTTTGTGCACTTTTCTGTGCATGTGTTAAACTTTAGTACAACGTTTCCAGAACTCATACTGCTGCGTGGACTCCTCCTAAACCAAGTGACTTGGGCTTTAGTAGTGTCTCAAGCCCCCAAGTGATTCTACCATGATTCTTAATGCCCCGGAGACTGATGCCTGGGTTCCTGCCCAACTCTGAAGTCACATGCACCCCACATCTCCCCCACAAAATGGGGTGCTGGGAGAACATCCCCAACAGAGCTCCATGTGGGATAGCAGTTGCCGGCTAGAAGGAATGGAAGATCACCTAATTTTGCTCTTACTGACTGGCTGTGCTCAGAATATTGCACACTTCTACACCATCACCCACATCATGAGGGGTTCCTAATGTTTACCACTTTCATGGGTTTAAAATTTTTTTTGGTGTTATTACCATTAAGGTCATGCACTGGGCCTTTTCCTGTGAGCCCTTCAACGATGCCTTCTGTGAGTTGCCTGTGCATCTGTTTGTATATATTTCTATTAGATCCTCTCTCCTTCTCTTGATTGGTGATTTTTTCATTTTCTAGACTTTAACCACATGCCTTGTAAATATCTTTTCCCAGTTTATAATCCAGCATTTATCATTGCCTCTGTTACCTTTTAGAATGCGAATTTTTAGTTTGATAGTGAATATCAAATTTGTTTCACCTCTGCTTAGTGCTGTGCTTAAGCAGTCTCCTTCCCCCACCCCAAGATTTTACAAAAAAGGTTCTCTTGAATATTATTCATTACCTTTCTAGCTTTATTATAATTCCATTTGTGTTGTTTTCTTAATGATGTGAGGTATGGAATCCAGCTTTCTGTTTCTTCCTACAGAGAATAAATTTTAACAATACCATTGATAAATCACCTTTTTTCCCACTGGTTTTCAGGGTACTGCATTTTATACCAAGAATCTATGTGAAAATTCTATTTCCCCAAGAGCTCCCTGGTCCTGATATTAAGACAGTGCTACACCAACTTAAGGCCACAGTTGGTGCTTGAAACCCCAAGGCACCTGCCTTAGGGAAAGAGTGGCTGACACTTGATGACTTCAAGGGAAATCTATGGGCCTTGTCTGGCCACCTCAGTGGACATCATCCTTCCCAGCTGTCTCCCCTCCCTCCTGCCCAAGACACCTCGGGCGTAGGTGTGTTTTAGTCCGTTTTGTGTTGCTATAACAGAAATACCTGAGACTGGGTAATTTATAAAGGAAAGAGGTTTATTTGGCTTACGATTCTGGGACAGCTGCATCTGGCATGGGCCAGACTGCTTCTACTCATGGTGGAAAGTGGCAGGCAGCCGGCGGGTACAAGCAGATCACATGATGAGAGGAAGCAAGAGAGAGAGAGGAGAGGAGAGGGGAGGGGAGGGGAGGAGAGAGAGAGAACGAGGAGGTGCCAGGGTCCTTTAAACAATCAGCTCTCACGGGAACTAACAGAGTGAGAACTAACTCATTAATCCCCCCTCCCCCAGGGAGAGCATTAATCCATTCATGAGGGATCCGCCCCCATGACTCAATCAGTTTCCAACACTGCCACATTGGAGATCAAACTTCCGCATGAGTTTGGAGGGGACAACACATCCAAACTCCATCAAGGGGTGAACCACAGTTACTCTCTCTGAACTCATCTATTTAAAAATGTCACTGGGATCTACAACTTCTCCCTCCTGGCCCTTCTGTTACCTGCACCAAGTTCACCTGTCCTTTAGCCAGAAATAAAGGACTCAAGAGTCTGATGTTGATGCAAGGTTTGGAAGCTTTTATCATCAGGCACCTGAGGAGACAGTCAAAGTAAAACTGCCTCAAAGGCTCAGGAGCCTCAGCAAGGGTTTTTAAAGGAAAAAGCATGGGAAACAAAAGGGGAAGGTTATTCCTGTCAGGAGGCTGCTATGTGCAATCTTGCAGACTCCAGGCTTTTATTATCTCATGGTCAGTCTTGTAACTCTTCAACTTATTCTTGGGACGCAAGCATTGTCTGGCTCCCACAACCTGGATGCTGTCTTGTTCTTGGAAGCTGTGATTTCAAAAGAAGAATGGTTAGTTTTTCAAGTTATTGATTAGCACTTATTATCTTGCTTTTCCCAAGCACTAAGTTCTGCAATGTTCTCTCATGAGCTATGCTGTGAACCAAAGTTACAAAAAGACTTCTTTATGGCTACCATTCTGCTTAAAGCTGTATTTTACAAAATGGCTCCTCTAAGTCTAATTATCTATGACTATTTGCCATGGTGGACTCTTACACTTCCTTAACAGCCCTTCTTCCACTGTAAACAAGAAAGGGTGGACTCTTACCATCCCCCATCTAGATTTTCCCAAGGGGCACCTCTAAACACAGCCTGCTGTGGGAAAATAAATTCGGGCAAGGTAAGTGCATACAGAGGAAGAGGAGACAATGGGACAGTGTGGAACTCTAGGGCCTGGGGCTGGGGGAGGAGAGGGACCTGCAGGGCTTGTGTAGGAACAAGGGGCTGAGGTGGCCACAGTAGGACTAGGTCAGTCAGTTCATTCATTTTGCAAATATTTAACCAGAGAATAAACCAGACAAAAGTTCTCTGCCATGGCGGAGTTTACATTCTAGCATGGGAGCCAGATAATAAATAATAAGAGAATAAGTAAAATACAGTATATGAAATATTAGAAGGTGATACAGGCATGAAACAATAGAACCAAATCTGCAAGCTTGGTTGCAGTTGTAACTCTGGGTGCTGTTGCAGTCGTTAGGACCTCTTTGCTCTGCCCCATCCTTGTAGGGATGGCAGGAACACCACACAGCAGTGCTCTAGAGAGCCCAAGGTCTGTCTCTGGAGGTCTGTCTCTGGTTTTGGGGTGGACTCTGCTCCTATCACTCAACCTGGGTCTCCTGGAGATGCATTCTGAGCAGGTGGCCCTCATTCCTGGTCCCCTTTGATGGGGCAGGGCCTAAGCTGCACCAGTTAGCCCCACCCACCAGAAAATCAAGGAGTGACTCATCTGGTGCTACCTGCTACAGGGCCACGTGGTGGCCAGGAACATGCCCCTGGGGGGAAGGGAGAGAGCCTCCCCTTCCCCGTTGGTGACTTCCTGCAATAGCTGCCTTTCCGCACAGGGCTGGGGCTGGAGGAGTGTCGGAAAGCAGGAAAGGACAACCCTGCAAGGTCTTTCTGCTTCTGCTGCGCTGTTCTTTTTCCCCTTTTCAGTCAATCTAACTTGAAACATTGTTACTTTATTATTGATGGATCTTGGACCAGTGCCATTGTGCACACAATAAGCACAAATTAGCTGTCCGCCTTGTCTTCCACTCCAGCACCAAGCCCCTCCCCGCTTCCCTTTACAAGAAGCCTCTGACTTCTGCAAAACAGAACCCTCCCCGCTTCCCTTTACAAGAAGCCTCTGACTTCTGCAAAACAGAAACCCTTTTGCTTCTGCAAGGGTGCAGTTCTCCACCCTCGGGCATAGCTTCGGCATTAACATAATGCCCCTCCTTGATGGTATCAGCCAGCCCTTGGTGCCCTATGTAAGCTCTCTCACCCCCACATCTGAGGCTGCCCGCCACTTTGAGCACGGCCCAGCAGATTTTCTTTTCCTTTAATAAAGCTTGATTGGTACCTGGGGTCTCGGTTCACTTTCTTTCAATTATATTTTAAAATCTGGTAAGGTGATTATGCCTTTATTACTCTTGTGTTTCCTGACCTATATTTTTTATTCCATAAACTTAAATTATAATTAGTTTAATTAACAAGAACAACAAAAACAACTTTTAAGTTAAGAAAACTTTTAAATCATAAACTAATTAGTGAAGATTGGCTCTTGACAGAATCCTCTTTGGCCATCCAAGAGTGTGTAATGAATTTCCTTTTGTTTTACTCTTCATGGAGTTTCTGCACATTTATCACTAGGTTTTATCCTAAGTATTTTAAGGGGCCAGAGGCAGGAGAGTGGTTTCCAATGTATACACACAGTCTGTGGTATCCTATTGAGTAAAAGGTTGGTGCCAGTATGCACCAGACTGAGACATTTGCATCACTCATTGTTCTGTTGTTTTCAATTACTTTGGAGATTTTGAGGTCCCTTATCCCTTCTTGGCTAAGACTGACTTGTATCTCTGATGTTTATTGCATTGACCAGAGCTTTAAGGACAGGGAGATGCTGGTGGTGTACAAGGCACTATAATCATGGCCGAACACAGATGTGAAGATGATGCGTAATTGAATCCAATGAACAGAGAGTATCTGATCCTAAAAGAATGGTGAAGGAAATTAGCTGGAGCCCAAGTTTGTGAAGTTTCCATCTGCCTGGGGCCTTGGGTTCCCACAGGAAGTTACAGTGAAAGCTGACAAGCCTGTGGTCCAGCACAGACTTCACAGTCTGTGGCGTGTTCCTTCTCATCAAATGACTCTCCAAGTTTAATCTCCTAAATAAGCAGATGTGGTACAATCCTCTGATAGGGCTGGTTTCATGCAGGGCTCAGACTGATGCTTGTTTCCTGTTGGCATTTGTGAATCCCTGGGTCTATCCTCACCCCGACCTCTTGAGCCCCCATTACACACCTGAGAAGTCTCTGCAGACAGTGAGTACACCTTCCATTTTGATTTCTCTACCTCAAAAAGTAACTCTTTTTTTCCGGAAAAGCAAATAAACTTGGGGGCCAGTTTGAGGCATCTCCCTCCAGAAGCTTATCTAAACTCCTCTGAATATTAAATAGGCTGCAGCCCCAATGGCAGAGCAACATATACTGGAAGCCCAGATGTAGACAGGTGTGTAAAACCCTCCTGCTCTGGGACCCTGGAGGAAGGAAGATTGGGTATATAATAGCCCGCTCCAAAAGCCGAGCTCTAAGAGGCAAACAGAGGCCTTTGAGAGACCTATGGGGCTCTTGCCCTCCACTCCCTTCTCCTGGTTCAGACATTGCTCCCCAACCCAACTGTCATCCCCATGTCCCTGCCTACACTGAGTGTTCCACTAAGGGCGCCGGGCCACAGACAGCCCAATGGAAGTCCTTCTTGGGTTGTTTTGTGCAGTGGATGGAGAGAGGGTGTACGGGTGTGAGCCTTGAGCTGCTTTGGCCATGGAAGAGTGGATAACCCGAGGCTCCAGCCCCTGCAGGCTTCACAGCTCTCAAGGTCCTGGGCTTCTGCTTCCATTTTGTGAGCTCTCCTAGATCCTGCCCAATAAATCCTCTCCATGGCCTGATCTCATTTGACTTATGTTTCTGTCACTTATTAGTATCTTAACTAATCCAAGCCCAAAGGCTTTGTTGGGAGTGACCTGGTTCCAGACAATGGCCCCAGGGATATGGAGCAAGATGCAAGTGGTGGGGACAGGTAACTTCAGGACACCTATGGGAACTGCAGGGAGACAAATCTTATTTACTTTCTCAGAGGGAAATGGACTGGATCAGTACATTTGCAAGTCATCCCTGTACTAGTGGTTCTCAGAGGTCAAGGAGCTTACCTCTTTGAGGTCTGCAATTTACCTGGCTTCCTCACCGTCTTAGAATTACTTGCGAGAACCCACAATTAAAAGGAAAAACCAAACCAAACCCTGATGCCCGCTATTCTAGTGTGACTTCTAGTATTTGTCACTTGCTAGCTCAGGTCTCAGAGACCCCTAGGGCTCAGTTTTTTATTTCACGTGTAGTCATCAAGTATCTGCTGTATGATAAATCCTATCGTGTATTATGCAGAACCGTTATAGATTCTATCTACAAATACGTTTTTATTCTCAGAAGTGTAGATCTGTCATCTACTTTTAGGGTCTTGGGATGAACAAAGTATGTAAGAACACCCTTGACAAAGGTAATGACGTCGGGAAGAGGATTCCTGCAAGAGGATACTGCATGTGGGCCTGACCAGTGGAGAAAGTGATGCAGCACGCAAACCCTCGGCAGGATCTTAGGAGGAAATGAGAAGGTAGCAAAGCCGCTGACTTGGCGCCTGGCCCGGGGCAGAAGTCAGCAGCTGCTTCCACCAGTCACGTGACGCCCTCAGGGAGAGGAGCCCGCGCTCTCTAGAGAGCACTGTGCAGAGAGGGCGTGTTGCAGATCTCTCCCGGGGGCTGGGTGACCGAATCCAAAGTTAAACGTGTAGTAGTGACTAGGAGCTGGTCCTCCGAGAAGAACCGTCTACGAGCCCTGGTTCTCATGCTGAGCCTGGGACTTTTCTCAAATGTTGAGACTCTTGTCTTCATACCCCACCGGAACCCTTCCCAGACTCTTGGCGCCCCTTGGGAGTCCTCCGGCTCCCTTCCTCAGCCCCTCCAACACATTGCTGCTGGCCACCCGGCCTCCCGAGCGCACCTCACATCACCCAGCCCCGCCGACTTCTAGGCCCACGTGGCTGATTTGAGCCCCGAAGAACAGCCAGCGCTTCCCGCCCGGTTGGCCACCCACGTGACCAGCCAGAGGCAGGCAGCCGCCCCCCCCCACGTGACCAACCTGAGGCGGGCAGTCCCCCCACGTGACCAACCTGAGGCGGGCAGTCCCCCCACGTGACCAGCCTGAGGAGGGCAGTACCCCCCCACATGACCAGCCTGAGGCGGGCAGCCCCCCCCACGTGACCAGAGTGAGGCGGGCAGCCCCCCCCATGTGACCAGCCTGAGGAGGGCAGTCCCCCCCACCCACGTGACCAGTCTGAGGAGGGCAGCCCCCCCCACGTGACCAGCCTGAGGAGGGCTGTCCCCCCACGTGACCAGCCTGAGGAGGGCAGTCCCCCCCCACGTGACCAGCCTGAGCAGGGCAGTCCCCCCTCCCCCACGTGACCAGAGTGAGGCGGGCAGCCCCCCCCACGTGACCAGCCTGAGGAGGGCAGCCCCCCCCACGTGACCAGCCTGAGGAGGGCAGCCCCCCCCACGTGACCAGCCTGAGGAGGGCAGTCCCCCCACGTGACCAGCCTGAGGAGGGCAGTCCCCCCCCCACGTGACCAGCCTGAGCAGGGCAGTCCCCCCACCCACGTGACCAGCCTGAGGCGGGCAGTCCCCCCCACGTGACCAGCCTCAGAGTGGGGAACCTCCTCAACGTGACCCCGTGTGAGGTAGCAGACACCTCTTCAACCATGTGACCTGGTGCCCGGTTGAGGCGCTGGCGTCTGGAACGAGCAGGTTGGGGGCCTTCCCCGAGTCTTCCGCGTTGGGCTCCTAGAGCCGGTTATTGTTCTCCTGGGTCTCCTTCCTTGGCTGCGCCTGGTCTTTGGGATTGTCATGGGCGTCAAACGGCGGAACTCTAGCTCAGGGTTGGCGTTGGACCCAGGCGTTAAGGACGCCAGGATTCCGAAGCCGAGTGACACCTCGCTCCTTGCTGTGCCCTCCTCGTCTCACACTGCGTGGAAGTCAGCCATGCAGGATGCATAGGTAGGGGAACTCCGCGTGGTCACTAGGTGGCCGTCCAGCAATTAATGCTTTAACTGGTGAGCCGGGATGTGTCCAGTGGAAGGGACTGCAGTAGTGAGTGCAATGTATCAGGCATTTAGGAAAGCATGGCGAAATAAGAACATGGGATAGATATTGCTCAGCTTGATTGGCGCCATAGCAAAAGATAAAGGCCAGGCCTAACTGCCCATTGAAAGCCAGTCTCAGGGTCTCCTTTGTAGCCTACTAAGAGGCCTTCGTTTTCTGCAGGGGGAGAGCAGAGAAAGCTAAGGATTGAGGCCGGAACTCAATCTTCAGAGAAGTCGAGTTCCGAAGAAGGTTAAACTCCCAACCTGGCGGGCCTGCTATGCGGAAGTCAGGGCTTTGGTTGGGAAAACTTGAACACTGACATATTGATAGTGTTACCTGGGTTGAGGGCCCTAAAATATTAAATTTATTGATTTTCCTGAACCTACTGAGCCTGCAAAAGTGGGCTAACCCACCCAATTAGGAGCTAAACTCCTTTATTTGAATACATTCCAGAGGTTTCTCTCACTAAGACAATATGCCTTCCTCACTATTTTTTTCAGTTTCTCTCTTGGCCTATAACTAGTTTAAGTCCCAGCATAACACAGCAGGAGATGTGCTCACTCTGAGTAAGGGAGAAGAGGGACGACACTCCAGAGGAGCTGTAACACCTAACCAGTGTGCCTGCAGAAGGGACTGTGCATGGGACTGGATTATGAGGGTGCTTGATAAAGAGGAGCCACAACATTAAGATTGGATGAGTTTTATTGATTTGGGAGGTACAGGATTTAACATTCTGACAGGGGTCCCGGGAGATTATGCAAACTTGCTACCAGAATGGCTTCTGGAATCATAAAAACAATGGCCCATGTTAAGTGAGTTTGAAATTCCAGTATCACTGTGACAGATGGCGGCAGGAGGATAATACTTAGGGAAAGTTGGGGGCCGAGCCCGTGGCGCACTTGGTAGAGTGCTGCGCTGGGAGCGCGGCAACGCTCCCGCCGCGGGTTCGGATCCTATATAGGACTGACCAGTGCACTCACTGGCTGAGTGCCGGTCACGAAAAAACGACAAAAAAAAAAAAAAGAAAGTTGGCAGGCAGGTGTAGATGCACTTACTACTGGAAGCCAGAAACTCCACCAAATGATTCTTTTCCACAGGAAGCCCCAGCAGACACAGTAGTTACCAAGGCTCTGGGGATGTACTGGTGACAGGGCAGCAGCACTGAAAAGTTCAGTGGTGGCATGTGCTGACAGTAGGAGGGACTGTGACAGAATCAGATTCACTGATATAAGTGGGGATGATAGAGCTAGATGAAATAGAGGTGGTCACATGGTGGCATTTGACCATCAGAGCCAGGTGGACGCAATTACATAATGAGCCGTAAGGTTGGGGTGGCAGCCAAAGCACCTGACCCACAGAGTTATGTTGAGATTCAAAGAACATGGTATCCTTAGAGGCGAAATAGGAGGGTAGCCGCCGAAAGTAATACTGTACTATCAGAAGAAATTAAGGGTGAGTGGTTATGAGGCTAAAGGCAATTGGCCCAATGAAGAGACATAATCTCTTGCCAACTTTCTAGACCTGAGCTAGTTTTTGGGACTGGAACTCTTTCTTTGAAGAGGAGGTCAGGTCCCCAGAAGGAAGGACTGTGTGACATCATGGCAGGTGGACTCGGAAATAATTTCCTGTCTTTCCCAGAGGAACCTACTTACATTTAGTATTACGAACAGTAATAATAATAGTTATCGAGTTATCTGTTGCCATGCAACAAATTACCCCCAAACCTAGCAGCTTAGTTTATTATTTTTATCATTTCACAGTTTTTGTGGGTCAAGAAATTGTTTGTGGCTCAGCTGGATGGTTCTGGTTCATGGTCTGTCATGAGGAGGCAGTCAAGATGTCAGCTGGGGCTGGAGCATCCACTTCCAAAAGAGCTCACCCACATGGTTGGCAAGTTTTGGACAGGAGACCTCAGATGCTTGCCACATGGGCCTCTCCATAGGGCTGCTTGAGTGTCTATATGACATGAAAGTGAGTGATCCAGGAGAGATCAAAGCGGAAGTTACAATATATTTTATAACCTAGCTTTGGAAGTCTCACACTGTCATTTCTGCAATATCCTATAGGTTATCACAGGTCTGTCTTATTCATTGTGGAAGGGGACTTCACAAGGGCATGAATACCAGGAGGCAACAAACACTGTGGCCATCTTGGAGGCTGGCTGCAACACTTGGGTAATTAAACTAAGGGAAGGAGGGATATATACAAGTTATCTGAGAATTGTTGGGCAAGGGAAAGGGGAATATACAAACAATTTGAGGATTGTTGGGCATGAGGTCAGAATTAATATTGATACCTGGAGATCCAAAACATCATTGTGGCTCCCTGATAGAATGGGATCATGTGGGGAACTTGGTAATAGAATCCTGTTCAAGATCTAGCTCACAGTTAGTACACTGAGTTATTACCCAGTTCACAGATGTATAATTGGAGTAGACATATGTGGAAGTCAGTGCAGTAACCACACTTTTATCTGTGGAATAAGAATGACTGTGATGGGGGAGGCCAAATGGAGACTTCTGTTACTGTTCCTACCTCTAGTCAAGATAGTAAATAAAAACAGTATCGCATCCCAGGAGGGATGATGTAAATTTGTGCCACTCTTAAGGAAGTAGAGGACTCAGGGGTGCTGGTCCCTGTCATATTTCCATTTAATTTACCAGTCTCCTCTGAAGAAACCAGGTTCATTCTGGAGGGTGGCTGAGACTTCTGTAAACTCCATCAGATAGTATCCCCAGTTGAAGATGTGTGCCAGATGTGCTCTCTTTGCTAGAGCCAATTAATGAAGCCTCAGGTATATGGTATGCAAACATTAACTGGCCAATGTGTTCCTTTCTATCCTTATCAGATACCATTTGCATTCAATGGAACAGACCACAGCATACATTTAGTTTTGCCCCAGGATTATACTCTTCCACCCTGTTTCACAGTCTGTAGAGATTTGGACCATCTGCCATCTGGACATCCCACAAAACATCCCATTGATTCACTACTTCGATGACATCATGCTAATTGAGTTAAATTAAGTGAGAAATGGCTAGCATGTTGGAGGCTTTGGTAAGAAACGTGCACTGCAAAGGGTAGGAGATAAACCATGTGAAGATTCAGGGACTTGCCACGTGAGTACAATTTTGAGTACAGCGATCAAGGGCATGCTGGGTCATATCCAAAGAAAAAGATGAATTACTACATCTTGCACTTCCTACCTTGAAGAAAGAAGTTTAATGACTGGTGGAACTGTTCGGGTTTTGGAGAGAGCATGTTCCACCTGTGGGAATACTTCTCTGGCCTATGTACTGGGTGGTACAAAAGGCTGCCACCTTTGAGTGCTACCCAGTGTCGGAAGGTTTCTTGCTGTATGTCCAGGCTGCAGTGAAAGCAGCCCTGCTTCTTGGGCCTTAAGACTTGGCAGAACTTAGGGGGCCTGAGGGGTCTTCGGTAGGATAAGGGGCCATGTGGAATTTGTGGCAAGCTCCAGTGGGAGAATCTCAACACAAGCCCCTAGGGGACTGGAGCAAGGCTGTGCAGTCTGCAGTGGTGAATTAGATGTGTTGTGTTAACTCCAGCAGTGCTGCTGTGCCCTGGCAGAGGACCATGGGACACCAGATGACCAAATGTCTGCAACTGCCTGTTATCAGTTAAGTTGTATCAAACCTACCAAGTCGTAAAGTTGGTTAGACCCAGCAACAGTCCATTGTTCAACAGAAGAGTGCCACTTTGTCTTCTTTGCATCCAGCATGCATCTTGGCAGGGGTAATGGGCCTAGATCATCAGGAAGAGATAGGGCTGCTTTTAAACAGGGCGTAGGGAGGAATATGTTTGATTCCCAAGTGATCCGCTTAGGTGTCCATTGGTACTCCTGTGCCCAGCTGTGACAGTACAGAGACAAGTGCTGCAACCTCAGCCTCAGAAGGCACCATGACTAGGGGCTCAGACCTCTCAGAGGTGCAGGTCTTCATCAGGCCACCAGCTGCCAAGGACAGCAGAGGTGGTAGCCAGTAATGAGAGGAATCTACAGTGAATGATAGAGGAGGAAGATGAGTATTGATTGCAGTGTCTGAGGCTAAAACTCATCTCACTAGCCTTCCTCTTTTTAGTTTCCCAGGAGTAGAGGCCCGCTAGAATTGTGGGTGAACCCCTTCCCAAACACATACAGAGAAGTGAATTCAGGCAGCGCACATGGTAGACAGTGAGGGGAATGGAGTCGTGTCTACCACATCCCCTTCAAGGAAGGAATTGTTGCCCCTGCTGCTGAGACTGTTAGTGAACAGCCTTCAACTGTTGGTCTCTTCAGGGCTTACCTTAGATGGAGAGAGATGCCTCGCCCAAAGTCATACCTTTCCTGGGCCAGCCCACATGCAAAGACTTATCAAGGCAGGGTGTAAAGGCCCATTGTGGGACAACCCCAGTGGGGTATTTTAGCTCCAGAGCTCTTCATGGGCTTGGCAGAGGGTCTCAGGTCTGCCCTGCAGCTCGTTTTCTTCCTCTGTCCAATCCTGCTTCCTCCCTCTTCCTGCCACAGGCACCAAGCCCAAAGAAACTCCATAATAAATATCCTACACACTAAACTCCATCTTGGAGCCTGTTTCCTGAAGAAATCAACCTGTGCCACCCTCCAGCTCTCCTGAGGACAGGTATTCTGCTTTGTTCAGTTCTAGATTTCTAACAGTTAGAACAATACCTCGATTATCAGAGGAGCATAATAATTATTGGTTGAATAAATGAATAAACTCATAGAGTGCTCTTGGGCAATCTGTCTCCATAAATCTATTTCAAATGCACATTCTCTCTTCCAGGGTTTGCACCTCAGGAATCAGACCTCTGAATTTACTCTCTTTGGGTCCTGGTGATGGGCTTAAGAAACAGGACAGTCTCTCCCTCCACCCTTACGTTTGGTATTGAGGCTGCAGTAGACACAGCATAACCACAAAGCTCTGAAAAGAACTGGTATACAAGTCACGTCTTATTAGACAAGCTGTTCAGCTAGGCCAAGAGTAGGTAGCAATAAACACCCTGGTTTTCATGGGCAAGGGAAGGGGCGGCTGAAGTTGTTGGTGACTTGCAGGAACCAGAGGCCCTAGCCCACTATGTCCCACTGGATAGAGACCCATGGCCTTGGGCTGAAAATGCCAGTGGAGAGGAAGAGCTGTATTGGAACATAGGAGAAGGCCCTGAGAACATCAGCGTGATAGTTAAAATATGTGCTACTTTCAACCCCCACCTCACTGGAGAGGGCGGAACAATGAGGACCTTCAGGTGCTGAGCAGGGAGACGCTGGGAGGTGCGAATGGCTCTTCATATGAAAGGTGTTTGGCAGGAAGGAGACTGTCCGGGCAGGGGAGGCAGCTGACACCTGTCCAGCCAGACAGGCTGAGGAGAGGAGGGGAGGGACTGTCTCACAGAGAAGCATGATGAGCTTTCTCTCTGCCATGTCCCGGGAACCTCTGTCCCCCATGAAGACTTCAGTACAGCGACTCACGAAGAGTTTGGTAGTTGGATTTGTTTTTGCTGAGGGAGAGGAACATGAAGCTCTGCCTGCAGAGGAGGGGCAGGAGCAGGGACGGCCCTGTGGGTCCCAGGCATATTCTGCGGCTTTTCCGCTGAGTTAGCTGCAGTCCCTGCACATTGTTTCAGTAGAGGTTGCCTGGCTTCCTGTGGGCTACTCCTCCAGAGAAATACGGCCTGTTAGAAGTAGCGCAGGGGTGAGGATTCCCACATGTCACCACCACCTCTACTGCAAGGGCTCTGGCTGCTTCCGAGGAGCTCTGCCTTCAGCACAATTGGTGGATTGTGACAGGGCCTGGTGCCTCTCTCTCCTGCCCTGCTGCTCCATAGGCTGCCCACCAGCCCGAGCCGCTCTCAGCAGGTGCCCCTTCTCCATCCCACGTTGTGGAAGATGCTCCAGTACAAAAGGTTCAGTTGTATTAGTCTGTTTTTGTTGCTTATAACAAAATAGCTGGAACTGGGTGATTTATTGTTTACAGTTTCTGGGGATGGGAAGTCCAAAGTCCATGGTGGTGGCAACAGTGACCCAGGGGTCTCACATTGCAAGATGGTGAAAGGGGAGGGGGGGAGGGAGGGAGGGAGAGAGGGGGAGGGGAAGAGAGAGAGAGAAAGAGAGAGAGACTCTCTTCTTTTAAAGCCCTCAGAACCACGCCCCTGACCACCATTTTTAATCCATTTGTTACTGCATGGTCCTATAATCCAACCACCTCTTCAAGGCTCCACCTTTCAATTACCATAATAGGATTTCCCACCCTCTTAGCAGTCACAGTGGGGGCCAAGTTTCTAATACATAAAACTTGGGGGACACAGTTCAAGCTTCAATGAGTTTTGGGGGGACAATTCAATCCACTATTGGATTGTGGATTTTGATTGTTAAAGTGATCTTTTACAGACCTGCCCTGGGGACCCTCCCCTCACTCCTTCCGCCATGGAAGAGCAGCTTGCTGCAGGGTGAGGGCTGAGGCTGCTCCAGGGAGCAACAGAGCAGTCAGACTGGGAATTGGAGGAAGATTGGGCCTGAGGCGTGTGTTGCTGGCTGTGCTGCTGGTGGAGATAAATGCACGTGTTCGTTGAGATGAATGCCCCAGTGTTGGCCATGGTCTCTGGTCATACCTGTGTGTCTCGTTCCTGAGGCCTCTGCAATTTCTGGGATTGATTTTTTTTTTTTTTTTACTGACTTCACCACCCCTTGTAGCTTAGATTTTGGCTTCTATGGTGTGCATGCTAGTTCCTCTAATCTACTTTTTTTTACAGATTCTAAAACTTTGCTTTTTCTGGTGGAGAGGGATGTCTAATTCATTTTCTTTGGCTTTCTTGTTTTAGGTCTTCCTTTACTTCACTTGGGTTTTCAGTGGCAGCTCTAAGCACTCATGTTCAGTTGTCCAGGTGTAATTAGTAGTTCATTGATAAACTCTAATGTGTCACACTCCATTCATTCCTGGAAGAAACCCTTTGTGATCCTGCTTTTTTAAAAATAAGACAATGCTATGTTCCACTTTGATAATATTTTATTTGGGACTTTGTACATGAAATTGTACTACAGTACTAAGCCATTTTATATAAGGGACTTGAGCATCCGTGGATTTTGGTATCTGGGGGGTCCTGGAACCAATCCCCTGCAGGCTGTATAATTTTCCTTTCTCTTGTTTTTTTTCTGACTTTTTGTGTCAAAATTTTACTAGCCCCGTAAGAGGATTTTTGTATCTGTTGATTTTTCTGAAAATTATTTTGTCATCTCTGAATTACAGGGAAGCCTGGTAGAGCATGGGTGGGAATGCACCCACAGAGTGGGAAGGAGGGGAGATCTTAACATGTGGAAAGTTGTTAATAATTTTAGAAGCTTTACTTGCCAGAGAAGGCAAAGCAAACCTCAGGACATGAACTCTTACCATAGGTACTAGAGTAAGAGATTGGTTGGGGGGCTGAGCTCTGTGAAACCCTCAGGATTTTCCCTTGCCTTGTTCCAGGGTGGTGGAGATGAGCAGACAAGACCCGCTCAGTCTCTTGGAACTTGCAGCGCAGAGCCTGCTGAGTGATGAGGACTCAGCTGTGCGTGCCCTGGCAGTGCTCCCTGTGGGCCTCTTCCCAGCACTGTCCACTGTGGCCTTTGATGGGGGCCACACAAAGATGGTGACAGCGATAGTACAGGCCTGGCCCTTCCCCTGCCTCCATCTGGGATCACTACGGGATCAGTCAATAACTCAAGAACTGTTGGAAGCTGTGCTAGATGGGCTGTGGTTTGTTTCTCCCAACACTGCTTGCCCCAGGTAGCTGAAGAGGTGGGGTGCTGGTGGGGCTCAGTGAGTTGAGGCGGAAGGAGCTGAATTAGGGATATGGGTCCAAAGGATGTGCCTGAAGGAGCTGAATTCAGGGATATGGGTCCAAAGGATGTGCCTGAATCCGCTGGTCACCAGCATCACAATGAGGCCATTGCTCAGAGTCCCTCAGGAAAAAAAGATCCAGTGTAGCTCAGAGCTGATTCTGCTGCTGAGGTGGTTGAGAGTGTGGTTGAAGCTCCGGGGTGGTATCGCGAGACTGTATAAGAAATGGGGACTGAGGAGGACCTGACGGGGAATGAAGATGGGGGAGTGCCACCCGGAAGGCATGGGCAGATGGGTGGGTAGGGCTGCTGGCTGGCACAGTGGCTCCTTCCTGGGGTCTGCTGCTGCTGGTCTCATACCAGCACTGCCTTGAAAGTCAGTGTCTCAGATCTACTCCTCATTCCCCACAGGAGGTCAAAGATAAAGGTGCTGGATTTTACCCATGACTTTGAGCACGCCAACTGGGAGGAATGCTCAGAGACCTCGTCCGCACCGTTTGTCATCACACACATGCTAGAAGATCCAGAGGCAGACCAGCTCATGCCCACCTCCAGGGAACAGCCTCAGCGTGACCGAGAACCTGTGGAAATACACACAGACCTGTTCTTAGGTGGTTTGTTTGGTTTCTTCCACCTGTCTGGGTTCTCCTCTTACATATTGCAGACAGTTGAGAAGAGCCAGGGGTGTCTGCGCCTCCACTGCCGGACGCTGGTCATTAACCAGGTGCCATTCTGCAGCCTCATCGAGATTCTGGGCATGCTGGAGCTGGAGGCCATCCGAGAGGTGCGGCTCCATCACAGGAATAGCTTCTGCTTCCTGTCGGACCTGATCCAGTTCTTTACCCAGGTAGGGCAGATGCGCAACCTGGGCAATCTCATCATGAGTGACATCCCGTGGGACTTTCCTACTGACTGTTTCTCCCTGCTGAGTCCCCTGGGCCACCTCCGAAAGCTGCACCTCATCTTTGGCTGCCTCTCAGGTCAGCTACATAGGATACTCAGGTGAGTGCGTGAAAAGTCCTTTTGAAGATACAAAGGCCAGGATCCCAGAATGTTCCTCTGGTGTCACATCAAGGCTGAGAAAAGCCCAGATTTCCCTTACCCAACTTCCTGCAGAGTCACTGATGGACATAGACTCCAAGGCTGGGGTCTTGGGACAGCCAGTGGCTGTTCTATAACAGTCATTATAGAAGAAAAAGATACCTGTCTGAAACTGGCATCTCATCCACTCATCCATTCACCTAAGCATTTAGTCCGTACCAAGCACAGAGCTAAGAATGGAAGGTAAGACTGAAAAAAATCAGAAAGGGTCGCAGCTTTCTGGAGCTTACATGGAGAAGAGTGAATAGGGATGGTAAGTTGTGAGGGTAGTATTTGGGGGGAGTTAATTGCCCCCACAACATCTAAGCCCAGTTGACTTGGTCAACTCCTCTCATTTATGTCTCACAGACTTCTCTGTGGAATTTCCTGGAATAGGGGGTTCTCCTGGGGCCTGGTCATTGGGTGAATAGAAGCATGGGTAGCCACCTTCTTCTCTCCAGTAAAATCTTAGCCCTTACCACGTGTAGGGGCTGTATGGAAATTTCATCGATTCCTACAACGTCTCATGGAGCATGAGTGATGATTGTGTTTACGTGGCTTCATTAGGAAGCTGAGACTGAGAGCTGGGTATGCCTGACCATTCACTGAAATTTGGGAGAGGTCTGGTGGGAATAGGAAAATAATTGTCTCCAAGCTCTTTGTTCTTGACCCATACAGAAGACTGGCTCCCACCTTCTGTATCTAGATTGAGAAAAGGGGCAGTGCAAATTTCCCAAGCCAGATTCATGGCCTTTCCCAAGTGCATCTAACTCTCACATGCACATCTGGACAGCCGTGTTGTTCCCCCGCCAACTTCCAAGGAGTAACTGTATCTGTGTCTTCACAGCGGCCTGAAGAAACCACTGGAGACCCTGGTCATCAATGGATGTAGACTTAGTGAGAATGATATCACCTACTTGTCCCAGAGCATTCATGCCACCTGCCTGAAGGAGACCTGTCCCAAACGGTTCCCGGGCCCCTAGAGGTTCTTCTGGGTGAGGTATCAGGCACCTTGCAGCACCTGAACTTGAGAAGCTGCAAGTTGAAGGAAGCCCAACTCAGAGCCCTCCTGCCTGCGCTGTGCTGCTGCTCCTGTCTCCACTCCCTTGTCTTCTACGACAGTGTCATTTCCACCTCAGGCATCATGAACATACTTCAACACTTAGCAGGTCTGAAGGAACTGAAGCGTGTGCAGTACCCCGTCCCGGCTGAATGTGTTGTATACTTGGATGAATATAGGTGGGAGAACCTCAACAGAGTGGAGCTTGCCCGCGTGCACACCAGGTTGCAGGAGATGTTGCAAATGCTACAGCGGGCTGATGTGGAATTGACTAATTCCACCTCAGTGGCCTAACTTATGAAAACACACAGTTGGCCTGATGGGAAAGAGGAACAGCAGGTCTGGGAGCTGTGTCAATGAATTTCTTGTGGCCTGAAGAGAACTTTCTAAACAAGAAACACCACAGTGAGCACACTAGTAGTGACCGCTGTTTCTGGATAGAGCTGGGACTCAGTTATTCATGAAATTGGCAGGCACTGGTCAAGACTCTACACTGTGCAAGTGGTGGTCTAATGCTGGGGATAAAAAGACTAGCTCTCCCAGGGCTTGTCCTTCTGTTCTGTTTACCCAATTTTCCTTTCATTTTGCTTCAGTATTTCCACTTTGAATAACAAGCAATTGGGTGAGTTTCTTCTCAAAACACTCATTTCTGAAATGGGATCATTGAAATGTTAATCAAGGGAGTTGATAAGCATAAGGTGCTCCGTACTGAGCCTTCATTCACTCATTTTATTCCACAGATATTTATTGACTTCCTGATTTGTTCCCTCACTCGGGAATACGGAACAAAACATTCAAAATTTCCGCTTGTAAAGAACTTAACTTTGAAGGGGTTGGGGAACACTAAACAAGTCAGCAAGCCAATGAGAGAGCTGATTTCAGAGTGCCATGAGAACAGAATACCAATATGGAAAGTTATTGGGGTTGCTACACCTCTTGTGGGGGTGAGGGTCAGGGAACAAAGCTTCTCTGTGAACGTTACCAGTGACTGACAGGTGAGTGTTGAGAAGCTGCTAGACATCAGGAGAGCTAAGGAGAGGTCCCCCCAAGCAGAGAAATGAGAGGTAAAGTGAGGAGGTGTCAGGGAGGTGGATGTGTCAAACCTTTGATGGTGAAAATGGAGAGAAGTGGGATCCTGACCTGGAGAAGAAGCAACTGGGATGGAACAAAGATCATTAAGGTGGGGGACAGGGTAATTAAGTGGAATTGATTCAATAATTTTTGCTTCATAATCAGATCTGATACCTAATGCATGTCTCCTTCCCACAGTGACCCCATCCTGCACTTCATCTTGAGAACTACCCTTGGTATTTTTGCTTCCACTTTTTCCAATAATTTATCTGTGGATAATTTTGTGTTTCTTGTATGTGCAATAACTGCAGTTTTATTTATTCATTTCTAATCCTATGTCTCATATAATTTTCATTCCTTAGTGCTCTGGCTAGGATCTCTGATTACAGTGTTGACTAGAATGAGTAAGAATGGGTGTCCTTGTTGCTTTCCTGACTTTGTAAGATATTCCTCCAGTGTATCCCAATTTAGAATGATGCATTCTCATTCAGCATGATGTTTCAGTTTGTCCCACTTTTGCTATTTTTTCCCATTTACGTAGTTGCTAAAACTTAAGTAGCATTCCCCTGTGAAGCTATCTGGGCTTGGTGCTTTTCCTGCCGGGTAGTTCCTGACTAGTCATTTAAACCATTTTAAGTTTACAATTCCATGTCATTAATTACATCCACAATATTCTGCAACCATTACCATTATGTATTTCCAAAACTTTCTCATCACCCCAAACAGAAACTCTGTACTCTTAAGCAAAACTCTGCATTCCCCACCCCCACCCTCTGATAAACTCCTATCTACTTTCTGTCTCTATGAATTTGTCTGTTCTCGATATTTGGTATAAGGGAAACCATACAATATATGGTTGTTATGGGTTGAATTGTGTTCTCCAAAAGAGATATCTTGACACCAGTACCTCAGAATGTGACCTTATTTGGAAATATGGACTGGACAGAAATAATCGAGTTAAAATGCGGTCATAGTAGGCCCTAAACTATTATGACTGGTGTCCTTATAAAAAGGGGAGATTTGTACACAGATATAGACACTCAGAGGAAAGATGGCATGAAGAGATAGAGGGAGAAGATAGCCATCTACAAGCCAGGGAACACCTGATGCTATCAGAAACTGGGAGATAGGCCTGGAACAGATCCTGCCTTCAGAGAGAGCACAGCCCTGCTGACACCTTGATTTTAGACTTCTGGACACCAAAACTGTGAGACAATAAATGTGTATTGTTTTAAGCCAACCAGTTAATGGTACTTTTTAATGGCAGCCCTAGGAAACTAATACAGTGGTCTTTTGTGACTGCTTGCCTTTTGCTTAGCATCCTTTCAACGTGTATCCATGTTGTATCACGTATTACAGCTTGACTCCTTTTTATGTGGTGTGTGTGCTATATTTTGTTTCACCATTCATCTGCTGATGGGCACTTGGATTCTTTCCCCCTTTTGGCTATGGTGAATAACGCTACGGAGAACAACGGCATACATGAATCTGTTTGAGTCTCTTTCAGTTCTTTGGCATTTAGCTAGAAGTGGAATTGGCTGGGTCATATGGTGATTTTATGTGGAACTCTCTGAGAAACCACCAAACTGTTCACCATGGCAACTGCACCATTTTACATTCCCACCAGCAGTGCACGAGTGTTACAGTTTCTCCACATCTTCACCAACGCTTCTTATTCCCATTTTGTTTTTATTATAGCCATTCTAGTAGGTGTCAAGTGTTACCTCATGTAGTTTTGATTTACGTTTACCTAATGACTAATGAGGTTGAACATCTTTTCATGTGCTTATTGACTGTATATCTTCTTTGGAGAAATGTCTATTCAAGTTCTTTGGCCTTATTACAACTGGGTGTTTGTGTTTTTGTTGTTGAGTTGTAGGACTTTTTATATGTTCTGGACATTAAACCCTTGTCAGGTTTAAGATTTGCAAATATTTTTTCCAATTCTATGGGTTATTTTTCACTCTCTTGATAGTGTCCACTGATGCATAAAAGTTTTAAATTTTGTTGAAGTTCAACTTATCTGTTTTTTTTGTTGTGTTGCCTGTGCTTTGGATGTCATATTTAAAAAAACATTGCCAAGTTGCAAGGTTATGAAGATTTGTGCCTATGTTTTCTTCTAAAAGTTTTATAATTTTAGCCTTATATTTAGGTCTTCAATCCATTTTGAGTTCATTTTTGTTATGTTATAAAGTAAGAAGAGTCCAACTTCATTTTTTGTATGGGGATATCCTGTTTTCCCAACTTGTCGAAGAGACTATTCTTTCCCCATTGAATGGTCTTGGCACCCTTGTTGAAAATCAAATGACCTTAGACGTGAAGGTTTATTCCAGGGCTCTCTCTCTATTCCACTGGTCTGCGTCTACCTTAGGCCAGTAGCATACTGTTTTGATATTTGTAAATTTTGAAATTGGGATGTATGAGTCCTAAAAAAAACCATTTTTTTTTTCACAATTGGTTTGGCTGTTCAGGACCCCTTGAAATTTTATATGAATTTTAGGATGGATTTTTCCATCTGTTGCAAAAAAAGAAAAAGCCATTGGGATTTTGATAAAGATTGCACTGAATCTATAAATAACTTTGGGTAGTATGTTAATTTCCCACGGCTGCCATAACAAAGTACCACAAACTGGGTGGCTTAAAACAACAGACATTTATTCTTACAGTTTTGGAGGCTTAGAAGTGTGAAATCAAGGTGTTGACAGGGCCTCTGAAATTTCTAGTATAAGATCCTTCCTTGCCTATTTCACATTTTGGGTAACCACAGACATTCTTTGGCTTGTGGCAGCATAACTCCAACTTCTGCCTCCATCTTCACATGCCTGTCTTCCCTCTGTGTTTGGGTCCAAATTAGTCTCCTCTCATAAGAGCACCAGTCATATTGGATTAGGGGCCACCCTAATCAAGCATGACCTTATCTTACAAAGACCCATATTTCCATATCTGCAAAGACCATATTTTGAAATAATGTCACCTTCACACGTACTAGAAGTTAGAATGTGAACATATGTTTGGAGGCATAATTCAGCCCCTAACAGGTAATATTGTTATTTTAATATTAAGTCTTCCAATCCGTGAACATAGGATGTCGTTTTTTTTACTTAGGTCTTCTTTCATTTCTTTATTTTGTTGTTAGTGTACAAGTCTTCACCTCTGTGATTAAATTTATTCCTAAGTATTTTATCCTTCTTAATGCTGTTGTAAATGGAGTTTTCTTAATATCGTTTTTGTATGGTTCTTTGATAGTATATAGAAATGCAACTGACTTATTTTTGTATGCTGATTTTTTTTTTTAAAGATGACTGGGCGCTGGCCCCATGGCTCACTCAGGAGCGTGCGGAGCTGGTAGTGCCGAGGCCGCGGGTTCGGATCCTATATAGGGATGTCCGGTGTGCTCACTGGCTGAGCCTGGTCAGACTATACTGTGCCAAGGGATGCGATCCCCTTACCAGTCAAAAAGAAAAAAAAAAAAAAAAGATGACTGGTAAGGGGATCTTAACCCTTGATTTGGTGTTGTCAGCACCACACTCTCCCAAGTGAGCTAACCGGCCATCCCTATATAGGGATTCAAACCTGTGGTCTTGGTGTTATCAGCACCACACTCTCCCAAGTGAGCCACAGGCTGGCTCTGTATGTTGATTTTTATATTCTGCCATTTTGCTGAATTCATTTATAGTTCTATCAGGTTTTTAAAAAATGGATTATTTGGAGTTTTCTACATATAAGATCATATTTATGAACATAGATTATTTTACTTCTTACTTCCCCATTTGGATGCCTTTTATTTCTTTAACTTGCCTGATTACTCTGTCTAGATCTTCCAGTACCGTGTTGAATAGAAATGATGAAAGCAGGCATCCTTGTCTTGTTCTTGATCTTTGGAGAGATGCTTTGTTTCTCTCCATTGAGTACAACATTACATGTGTGTTTTTCTTATAGGACATTATTATAGTGAGTAATGCTTTTTTGCATCAATTGAGATGATCATAGATTTTCCTTCATTCTACTAATGTGGCATATTACATTGATTTATTTTTCTGTGTTCAACTATCCTTGCATTCTAGGGGAAAATTCCACCTGGTTGTGATGTGTACTCATCTAAGATGCTGTTAAATTGCATTTGCCTAGTATTCTCTTGAGGATTTTAGCATCAATCATGAAGGACATTGGCCTGTAGTTTCTTTCCTTGTAGTGTCTTCATCTTCTTTAGGTGTTAGGGTAATGCTGACCTCATGGAATGACTTAGGAAGGTATTCCCTTCTCTTCAATGTTTTTTGAAGAGCTTGAAAAAGATTGTTGTTAATTCTTCTTTAAATGTTTGGTAGAGTTTACCATTGAAGCCATGTGCTCCTTGGTAAACTATCAAACATTTAAAAAGTAAACACCAATGTTTTTCAAGCTCTTTGTTGGAAGCTTTTTGATTATTGTTTCAATCTCATTTATAGGTCTTTTCATATTTTCTATTAATGATTCAATCTTGGTAGGTTTTGTGTTTCCAGGAATTTTTCTATTTCTTCTATATTACCTAATTTGTTGACATACAGTTTCCCATAGTACTCTCTTATAATCTTTTTTGTTTCTACAGAATCAGTAGTGTCCCCAATTTCATTTCTGATTTTAGTAATTTCGGTCTTTTTTTTTGTCTTGCAAAACTGAAACTCTATGCCCATTAAACAATAACTCCCATTCTTATTCCCCAGTCCCTGGTAACCACCATTCTACTTTCTGCCTCTATTAATTTGACTACTCTAGGTTCCTCATATAAGTGGAATCATACAGTATTTCTCTTTCCCTGACTGGCTTATTTCATTTAGCATAACATTCTCAAGGTTTATTCATGTTGTAGCATGTGTCATAATTTCTTTCTTTTTAATAATGATATTCCATTATATGTATATGCAACATTTTGCTTATCCATTCATCTGTCAATGAATGCTTAAGTTGCTTCCATCATTTGCTATTGTGAATATTGCTGCCATGAACATGATGTACAAATATATTGAGACCCTGTTTTCAATTCTTTGTGGTATATACCTAGAAGTGGAATTGCTGGATCATATGGTAATTCTGTTTTCAGTTTTTTGAGTTTTGAGGAAGTGCCATACTGTTTTCAGTAGTGACTGCACCATTTTACATGCTGACCAGCAGTGCACAAGTGTTTCAGTTCTCTACAACCTCACTGACACCTGTTATTTTCTGGGGTTTTTTTTGATGGTAGCCATTGTAAGGAGTGTGAATAGTATCTCATTGTAGTTTCAATTTGCATTTCCCTTATTAATGATGGTGAGTATGTTTTCATGTGCTTGTTGGCCATTTGTATATCTTCTTTGGAGAAATGTATATTCAAATTCTTTGGCCACCTTTTAATCAGCATCTTAGTCTATTTGGTCTACTCTAACAAAATGCCATAATCTGGGGAGCTTGTAAATGACAGAAATTTATGTCTCATAGTTCTGGAAGCTGGAAAATGCAAGGTAAAGGTGCTGGCAGATTTAGTGTCTGGTGAAAGCCTGCTTTCTGGCTAATAGAAGGCACCTTCTTGCTGTGTCCTCACTTGGTAAAAGGAGCAAAGCAGCGCTCTGTGGTCAGCTTTTCTCCATTCAGAATGATATTAGTGATTGGCTTCTCTGTTATATATGGCCTTTATTGTGTTGAGATAATTTCCTTCTATACCTAATTTGTTGAGAATGTTTGTCATAAAGGGATGTTGAATGTTTTTTCTGCGTCTGTTGAGATAATCATATGGTTTTTGTCCTTGGTTTTGTTGATGTGGTGTATCATGTTTATTGACTTTTGTATGTTGAACCATCCTTGCATCCCTGGGATGAATCCCACTTGATCGTGCTGTATAATTTTTTTGATGTGTTGCTGTATTCTGATTGATAATATTTTGTTGAGGATTTTTCATCTATGTTCATCAGAGATATTAGCCTGTAGTTTTCTTTTTTTGTTGTATCTTTGGTTTTTGGTATCAATGTGATGCTGACCTCATAGGATGAGTTTGGGAGAGTGGCCTCTGTTTCAATTTTTTGGAATAGTTTGAAGATAATTGGTATTAAATCCTCTTTAAAGGCATGGTAGAATTCAGCAGTAAAGCCATCCAGTTTTGGGCTTTTCTTTGTTGGGAGACTGCTGATTACTGTTTCAATCTCGTTGCTTGTTACTGGTATGTTTAGGTTTTCTATTTCTTCTTGGTTTGGTCTTGGTAGTTTGTATGTGTCCAGAAATTTATCTATTTCCTCCAGGTTTTCAAATTTGTTGGTGAATAGTTGTTTGTAGTAGCCTCTAATGATTCTTTGTGTTTCTATGGTATCAATTGTGATGTCTCCTTTTTCATTCTGTCATTTGTAATTTGGATCTTCTCTCTTCTTTTGCTTGTTAACCTAGCTAATAGTATGTCTATTTTGTTTATCTTCTCAAAAAAAAACTTTTTGTTTCATTGATGTTTTGTATCATTTTTGGGGTCTCTGTATCATTTAGTTCTCCTCTAATCTTAATTATTTCTTTCTGTCTACTAACTTTGGGATTGGATTATTCTTGGTTTTCTAGTTATTTTAGGTGTAGGGTTAGGTTGTTTACTTGAAGTTTTTCTATTTGTTTGATGTAAGCATTTATTGCTGTAAGCTTCCCTCTTAGTACTGCTTTTGCAATATCCCACAGGTTTTGATATGGTGTGTCTTATTTTCGTTTTTTTTCTTAGAAGTCTTTGATTTCCTGTTTAATTTCTTCTTAGATCCATAGGTCATTCAGGAGCCTGTTATTTCACTTCCATATGTTTGTGTAGAGTCCTCAGTTTTGTTTCTTTTTTAAAGATGACCAGTAAGGGGATCTTAACCCTTGACTTGGTGTTGTCAGCACCATGCTCACCCAGTGAGCTAACCGGCCATCCCTATAGGGGATCCGAACCCATGGCCTTGGTGTTATCAGCACCACACTCTCCCTAGTGAGCCATGGGCTGGCCCTGAGTCCTCAGTTTTGCTCGTTACTGATTTCTAGTTTTAATCTATTGTGGTATGAAAAGATAGTTGAGATGATTTCAGTTTTTTTTAAGTTATTGAGATTTGACTTGTGCCCTAACATGTGGCCAATTTTGGAGAATGTTCCACGTGCTGATGAGAGGAATGTATATTCTGTATTTGTTGGATGAAATGTTCTGTAGATATCTACCATGTCCAATTGTTCTAACGTGTAGTTTAAATCCTTTGTTTCTCTGTTGATCTGTTGCTTGGATGATCTGTCCAATGATGAGAGGGTGGTGTTCAGGTCCACCATGATTATCACATTGGGGTCTATCTCTTTCTTTAGGTCTAATAGTGTTTGCTTTATATATCAGGGTGCTCCAGTGTTGGGTGCCTATATATTTATGATTGTTATGTCTTCTTGCTTGATAGAGCCCTTTATCATTATATATGGCCTTCTTTGTCTCTTTTATAGTTTTTGATTTAAAGTCTATTTTATCTGATGTAGGAATAACTAACTCCCCCTCCTTTTTGGTTTCCATTTGTGTGGTATATCTTTTTCCATCTCTTCACTATTAGTCTGTGTGCATCTTTACTGATGAGATCAGTCTCTTGAAGACAGCATATAGTTGGGTCTTGCTTTTTGATCCAGTCTGTCAGTCTGTGTCTTTTGAGTGGGGAGTTTAATCCATTTATATTTAGGGTTGTTATTGTCTTATTCCTGGCATTTTATGGCTTTTTTTTTAGATGTTTTAAGTTTCATTTGTTCCTTTATTCTCCTTTGATTATCAGTCTTCAATGTTTGTGGGTGTTTTTGTTTTTAGTTCTGTAGAATCTGGTACTTGAGAGTTACTGAATTTCTTTGGTGGTGTCATATTTTCTAATTTTTTGATATTTTTGGAATCTCTACAATGATTTCTGGTCATCTAGTAGATCAGTTGCTGCTTCTGTTTCTCTGGAGTGGACTTTGAGGAGAAAGACTTCTTCCTCCTTTTCCAGGCCTCCTCCAGTGACTCTGCTTGTGTCAATGAAGTCAAATATATGGTGGGCCAACTGCACAGTGGTCATGGGTGATACTAAGGCAGCGAGCCATCCTTGCAACTGTAGTAGATGTGGTGGTGGCTGTTGTGGCCCACCTCCGCAGAAGCTGTGTGAGGCCTTGTGGCAGTGGCGTGGGGTCTTGTCTTCTTTGTGGGTGGGCTGGGGTGCTGGGGAGGGGGACTGGCCAACTCTCCTGCCTGCCTGCGGCCTCTGAGTTTCAGAAAATTCTTCAGATGCCTTCACTTCAGCACTCACAGACTCACCACTTACTTTCATGTTAAGTAATGAATAATGATTTTTGAATCCTTTAAACTACTCAGAGCTAGCGGTAAATTGAACATCATAGTGAAGTCCAGCCTTTCAACATCGCAAATGTTTTTGCTTTGGCCATGATCATCATGGTGCTGAGAGGGATACACTCTGTATCTAGTCTTCAATCCAGGTCATTAGAAGTTTCTCCATATCTGATAGAGGCCCCTTTTGAATTTTTCTTAGTCTTGTTGCCTTCAATGAAGCAGATCCTTTAATAGCTTCTGTCACTTTGTTCTTGTTGGAATGGGACATGCCTGACTGGTGAATAATAACCATCACTGATTTTTCCACCTTGGTAGTCCTTAATCACTTTTAATTTTGTTTCAGTGTTAATCAATTGATGTAGCCTATTACTGGAAACATTAGCAGTGGGTTTTGTATGCTTAGCGTCCATGATGAACAAACCAAAACAAGATTAAATTAAGCACATGAGAAAATGATATAATCGAGATACGGTAAACATGAGATGTGTGAGGCTTCTGCCTGACTGATATGCTATACTGTTTTACAGTAAATTTTTTTTATAAATAGAAGAAGTATACTCTAAAGTAATGATTGAAAAGTATACTATAGTAAATACATAAGCCGGTAACATAGTCATTTATCATCAAGTGTTATGTACTGTATGTAATTGTTATGTGCCATATATTTTTATATGACTGGCAACACAGTAGGTTTGTTTACATCAGCATTGCCACAAACATGTGAATAATGCATTGCACTGTGATGTTACAATAGCTACAATGTATTAGGCAATAGGAATTTTTCAGCTCCATTATAATCTTATAATACCACCATTGTATATGTGGTTGGTTGTTTACTGGAACATTATGTGGTGTGTGACTATATAAAATGGCATAGTATTTGAATATAACCTATGCATATCCTCCTGCATACTTTAAATCATCTCTAGATTACTTATAATCTCTAATATATTCCAAAGTCAGGGGTTCAGATCCCTGTACACCCAGCCACACACACACTCAAAAAAAAAAAAAAAAAACTACAATGTAACTGCTGTGTAAATAGTTGTTATACTGTATTGTTTAGGGAATAATGAAAAGAAAAGTCTGCATGTTTAGTAGATGCAATGTAATTTTAGTGCTGACTGCTGACGCCACCTGCTGTAAGAAATCATTCACTCCCTGAAATCTGTGTTTCTTATACAGCTTGCCCTACGGTTAAGATGTAATTGGTCAGTGAGATTATGTAGGAGTCAACATTGTAGGCAAGGCACAAAATGACATTGGCTGTATACACCCTCTAACAGCTACTTTTCCAGGTTTTATAGATATTCTTTGGTGGTGTTAGACCTTACTGCTGACTGCCAGAACTTTGCCTCTAGTTTGTGGGAAGTTTTCTGTTATTACTTCCTTGAATAGGTTTTCAGTGCCTTTTCCTTTTTCCTCCCCTTCTAGAATACCCATGATTCAGATGTTTGTGCACTTGAGGTTGTTTGCTAGCTCTATTAAATTTTCTTCATTTTTTTGAAATTCTTTTTTCTTTTTTTTTTTGTCTGCCTGGGTTATTTCAAAGACCATCTTTGAGGTCTGAAATTATTTCTTCTTCTTTGCTCTAGTCTGCTGCTGAAGCTTTCTGTTATGTTTTTTATTTCATCAAGTGAATCCTTCATTTCTAGGAGTTCTATTACATTCTTTTTTAAGGTATTAATCTCTTTGTAAATCTCCTTCGTATCCTGGATATTTTGTTTCATTGTGTTCTCTAATTGATTTTTCTCTTATCTCTGAGTTTTCTTTAGATCAGTGCTTGGAATTCCTTTTGGGGCATCTCAAGGATTTCTTACTCTATGGGGTCTGGTACTTGAGAATTATCATATTCCTTTGGTGGTGTCGTATCTTCTTGTTTATATATAGTTCTAGTGTTTTTTTGTTTTTTTTTTTTATGTTTGGCTGGTGGGACACTTGTTTCTTCTGTTACTGGAGTAGGCTATGAGAGGAAAGTGTTCCTCTTGTATTTATAGGCTCTGCTGGTGACTCTTCTTGTATCAATGCAGTTGAGTGTGTGGTGGGCTGCCTGGGCTCCTGTTCAGTCAGTGGGAAGGCCTTTCTAGGGCTCTGGCATGGGCCTGTGGCTGTGTTGGGGTCAGCATGTGGGACTGGCACTCACCTGGGCACCTGCTCAGTCAGTGTGTGGAAGCCTCTGGGGCTTGGGCATGGGTGAGCCCATGGCTGCATTGGGTTTGGTGTGTGAGACTGGTGCTTACCTGGGTGCCTGCTCAGTTGGTGGGTGGGCCCTTCTGGGGCTCAGGCATATGTGGGCTTGTGGCTGTGTCAGCACTGGCATGCAGGACTGGCACTAACCTGGGCACCTGCTCGTTCTAATTTTGTTCTTTAATTCTGTGCAATTCAAAACACTTCAGCGAATTTTAGTCATGTCCACATTGCTGGTTTTGCTTGAGTTTCTTCTTCATCTTCCTCTTCCTTGTACATGATTCAATAAGTTTGTCCAATTCCTCGTTTGTTAACACTTTTCAATGGCCTTTAGCATGTTCTTCTGCTTCTTTCTCAAGCATGTCAGCACATCCTTCTCCACCAACTTGTCTTGCTGCATGAATGATTTTCCTAACTTTCTGTTGAACCCTGGGAAGCCTTTAATATTATTCACAACTTCAGTCCATAAGTTCTTCCAGTAGGCACTTACAGTTTCTGCTTTTAATTCATATACGGCAGCTTTGAATGTTATTATGTCACCAATAAGAATGATTTTCAACACTGCATTATGTCCAGATTAGGGTTTGCATCAATTGCTGTTCAAATATGACCAAATACCAGGTGGCATATGTGGCTTTGACAAATCTAATGATGCCCTAAAGGGCTGAAGCAGTGAGATTGTATTTGGAAGTGAAAATGCAACCTCAACATTTTCATTTTCATAGCATACAAAATTCAGGATGGCCAGGTAGATTGTCTATTGTTAATAGGACTTTAAATTCCAACAATTAAATTAAATTCCAACTTTCACCTTTTCACTTAAAGGAAGCACTTATGGCTTCTCTTTGGCATTTCCAAATTGGCAGCATCAGTACTGTTGTGCTTTGGGGCTATTATTAAGTAAAACAAGGGTACATGAACACAATCACTGTGATACTATGACAACTCATCTGATAACTATAGTGGATTGAATTATGTCCCCCCCAAAACTCATTGAAGCTTGAATTGTGTTCCCCAGGTTTTATTTATTAGAAACTTATCCCTTACTGTGACTGTTAAGAGGGTAGGAAATCTTATTATGGTAGTTGAAAAGTGGAACCTTAAAGAGGTGATTAGATTGTAGGACTGCAATAGTGAGTGCATTAAAAATGATGGTCAGGTGCATGGTTCTGAGGGCTTTAAAAGGACAGTGCATGAGGAACTGTCTCTTGTTTCCTTTCTCTGCTTCCACTGTCTTACAATGTGAGATTCCTGTGTCACTCTCACCACCATCACATGGACTTGGGACTTCCCAGCCTCAGAAACTATAAGCAATAATTTTTGTTTTCTTTATAAATCACCTAGTTCCATGTATTTTGTTATGAGCAACAGAAATGGGCTAATGCAATAACCAAGATGGCTACTAAGTG
This sequence comes from Cynocephalus volans, assembly GCF_027409185.1. Classification (NCBI taxonomy): domain Eukaryota; kingdom Metazoa; phylum Chordata; class Mammalia; order Dermoptera; family Cynocephalidae; genus Cynocephalus; species Cynocephalus volans. The sequence goes on from NC_084461.1 coordinate 208,361,686, forward strand.
GCAGGTAGTGTATACAGCATGGACTCACTGGACAAAGAGATGACTAATGACCCAGGCAAAACAGAGTAGAATGGTACAAATTTTTAGACCATGGTTGACCACTGGTAACTGAAATCTGAGAAAGTGAAACCATGGATAAGGGGGGTGCTATGGTTTGAATATGATCTGTCCTCATCAAAACTCATTTTGAGGCTTGGGCTTCAATATAATGGAGTTGAGAGGTGGTGGGACCTTAAAGAGGCATTTGGGTCATGAGGGATCCACCTCATGAAGGGATTAATGCAGTCTTGGGAGAGTAGGGAAGCTTTCACTTTCGCAGGACTGTTAGTTCTTGTGAGAATGGGTTGTTGTCAGTCAGCCCACTTCATCTCCTTCTTTTTGCGTGCACCCATTTCCCCTTCAGTTTTTCCACCATGTTTTAATGCAGCACAAGGCCTTCACTAGAAGCCACCAGATGCAGCCACCCACTCTTGAATTTCCCAGCCTGCAGAACCATGAGCTAAATAAACCTATTTTAAAAATAAATTACCATGCCTCAGGTATTCTGTTACAGCAACCCAAAACAGACTAAGACAGGGAGACTACCATGTTTTCATTGGCATGTATTTATTTGCTGTTTTTGTGGGCGAGATGAGGTTTGGCCCTCCTAGTTGCCATCTTGCTGACATCCTATTATTACAGTTGACCCTTGAACAACACAGGGATTAGGGGTGCTGACCTCCCCACACAGTCAGAAATCCACATATAACTTTTGACTCCCTGAAAACTTAACTACTAATAGCTTACTTTGTCCAAAGCCTTACCGATAACATAAATAATCTATTAACACATTTTGCTTGTTATATGTATTATATTCTGTATTCTTACAATAAAGTAAGCTAGAGAAAAGAAAATGTTATTAAAATCATAAGGAAGAGAAAATACATTTACAGTACTGTACTGTATTCATTGGCACCATAAGTTTACATCATCTGTTTTCAAGATGATTTGTCAGTACCTACATCAATATTGTCTTTTATAATAAAAAACACTGTAGATGTTATTTGTTATGCTGTAGATGTTATATGTATTACTAACCCTAGACATCAAAAGCGAAAAGATAAAAAATCATATTTGTTTACAGGCATAATGATTTATGTATCAATAACAAGCAGCAATGTGATTGCTGTATGGTAGCCTAGTGAAATCAATACAATTGTTTCTTGGTAGCCTAGCCTATACAGTAATGAATGAATCATTAAGAAATTTTTGTGGCATACAGTAATACAGTCATATTCATAATACAGTATCTGGCAGGATTGGGAGGACCAGAAAGTGGCAACAAAGTAGCAATGGAGCCTCCATCTTGTTAAGCTCCACCCCCCTTACCTCGCCTCCCTCCTTCCCCGGAAGGCGGGAACCAGAAACAACCCTGCTCATAAATTCTCTCTCTCTCACACACACACACACACACACACACACACACACACACCACACACACACACACACCACACACACACACACACACACTGGGGGGGGGGAAGAAGATATAACAACCACAATTATTTGAAGTTGATACGACAAGCAAACAGAAAGGACGTTGTTGGGGGGGAGGGAGAAGGGAGGGAGGTTTTGGTGATGGGGAGCAATAATCAGCCACAATGTATATCGACAAAATAAAATTAAAAAAAAAAAAAAACCCTGCTCAATTCCTTACCACATATGGGCAAAAAACTCACCCACAGCCACCCCTATAAATACCCGCTTGTATCCACCCTGGGCACGACTTGCCCCCGGCCTCACTCCCTTGTGGGTCACAGAACCTCGCCTGAGAGCGCTTCCATTAAAGCCTGCCTCAAACCCTCTGCCTGGCTCCTTTTATTACTTACCGCTGCCGATTCAAACTGGACAGAAACATTGTTAATTAAAAAAAAAAAAACCGTTTACCTGTGATGATAGGGTGATAAGCAGCTTCTCCAATTATAGGAGAGACAGGCATGTTGTATGATAATGTAAGCAAAGTTATAAAGCAGAAAGTTAACACTATTAATGACCTTACGCCTATGTAAGGATAGCCTGTCCACTGCCAGACAAGCCTTGCACATGATGCTCTACACAATGAATACTCAGGCAATGGTGGTGATGACATAAAAATGTCTCATACAGTTTTTGGCCTACAGTTATCAGATTTCCACATGAAGACACCCACAAGCATACACAGCAGATAAGTTTATTAATGTTCAGCATGATGATTATTTACTATTCATTTAGTGAAAGTGGACCATCATAAAGGTCTTCATCCTCATTGTCTTCATGTTGAGTAGGCTCAGGTGGAAGAGGAAGAGGAGAGGGGTTGGTCTTGCTGTCTCAGGGGTGGCAGAGGCAGAAGAGGTGGAGGAGGTGGAAGGGGACACAGGAGAGGCAGGCGAGTTGGTGTAACTTTACAGTAATACATCGTAACTTCTGACTTTCTGGTTTTTCATTTCTCTAAAAATTTTCTATATGGTACCAATCCTTTTCTCATCATTTGCTTTAGTTTCAGTGCCCCTATCACAGAAGGGTCCATGTTGTGAAAGAAGACAAAAGCCTTCCTGAATGATCGGAACCCTTCTGCCAGGGTTTCTGGCAGTGCTTTTTTTTTTTTTACATTGTCTACCTTATTGTCTGGCACTGGTTCAGAAACACTCATCTCTATCAAGTCCTCTTGTGTTAATCTTCTGGAACTATTAGTTCTTGAATTTCTCTAAGACCCATATCATGAAACCCTTCACTCATCTTTTTTTGCCATATCTGCAATATCTCATGATTTCCTTGATTGGCTGTTTTGGCTGTGTCATAAATCCTGTGAAGTCATGCACAACATGTGGACACCGTTTTCTCCAGCAGGAACTTATTGTTTCAGGCTTGATGACATTCTCTGCAATAGTGTTGACAATCCTTTCCATAGAGTACTATGCATAATGAACCTTAAAGCTTCTTATGACCCTCTGATCTGGAGGCTGAGTTAGAGACATGGTGTTTGGGGGCAAGAAGACCACTTCAACGCCTTGAGTTTTGAACTCACAGGCTTCTAGGTGGCCAGGGGCATTGTTCAATATCAAAAGAGCTTTAAAAGGCAATCGCTTATTGGCAAGGTACTTCCTGACTTTGGAGACAAAGCATTGATGGAACCAATCCAGCAAAAGGGTTCTTGTCCAGACCTTGTTGTACGACCAAAAGACTGGCCACAGGTGTTTTGTTTTTTGTTTTTTTCCCTTTCAAAGCTCAGGGGTTAGCAGCTTTATAGATAAGAGCAGTGCTGATCATAAACCCAGTTGCATTTTGCTCAAAACAGTAGAGCTAGCCTATCCCTTGCTGCCTTAAATCCTGGTGCTTGCTTCTCTTCCTTCGTAATAAATGTCCTTTGCGGGTTTTTTTTCTGCCCAGAATAGGGGATTTTCAACTGCATTAAAAACCTGTTCAGGCAGATATTCTTTCTGCTCAGTGATTTTCTTAATGGTGTCTGGGAGCTCATCTGCTGACTCTTGGTTGGCAGAAGCTGCTTCTCCTGTTATCTTGACGTTTTTAAAGCCAAACCTCTTTGTAAAATTATCAAACCACTCTTTGCTGGCATTAAATTCTCCAGCTTTCAATGCTTCACCTTCCTTTTGTTTTAAGTCATTATATAACAACTTCGCTTTTTCTCAAATCGTATTAGAGTATGCCTTCCTTAAAGCAATCCTGCACCCATATAAAAGCTGCATTTTCAACACGAGATTTTAAAAAAGGTATATTTCCAAATGTGCTAGGTTTTCATGTCTTCTGGTGTAGCTGCGGTGATGGCTTCGTGAATTTCTTTTCCGTTTTTTTTTTTTTTTTTTTTTTTGCAGTGGTCCTTACTCTAGATTTATTTAACTTGAAATAGCAGGTCGCCACAGCTGCAGGCCTAAATCTATAGTATATATCAAGCAATTCAACTTTTTCTTATAATCTCATGACTTTGCTGCTTAGGAGCACTTCCAGCATCGTTAGTGACATGGGTCCCATGTTGTTATTCAAGGTTTACGGTATTGCATGAAACACAATGAAAAATACACGAGAACCATGAGCAATCACTTTTTACTGTGATACATAATTTACTGGAGAGGCGAACTGCTCACAGAGAGATGATTAGCATCACATGGCATTTTAAGTGGATACTTGCAGCACTTGAGCTCACTACGAGAGCAACAGGAGGCGGCTATGAAATTATTACAGTAGCACAGTGTGTACTACAGTTAATTTTATACAGTTATGATTTAATACTGCATCTTTACATTTGTTGACATTTCCCTCAATTGCAAGTGGCTCAATGAACAGTCTGTGTTTGTGTGCATAAGTTTTGATGAATTTTACTGTTTTTTTTTTCCCAGCTGGCTGGTAAGGGCATCTGAACCCTTGGCCTTGGTGTTATCAAAACCATGCTCTTAACCAACTGAGCCAATCAGCCAGCTCGTTTTGATGAATTTTAATTTCTTATGATAGGTTTGTGTATATTTTATAGTAGTAACTGATAAAGTAGACTAGTATCTACATATATCTAATGCATTCATGGCAAATCTAACTTAAAAAAATTTTTTTAAAGATATTTCTAGGCTACATGGTTCATCTGTGAGTTTTTCTAAATGTCACAAATCCTCACAAAATTTTCTGGTATATTTACTGAAAAAAATGTGCATATAAGTGGATCCGTGCCGTTTAAACCTGTGTTGTTCAAAGGTCAACTGTATTTTGAACAAACTGTTATCTCTTAGATGAACTAAGAATAAGAATGTTTTATTTTACCTTCACTTATTCCTTCTCTGACGTTCTTCCTTTCTTTATATAGATCCAAGTTTCTGACCTATACAATTATCCTTCTGTTTAAAGAACTTCTTTTAACATTTCTTGCAAAGCAGATGTACTAGCAATAAATTTCCTCTATTTTTGTTTGTCTGAGAAAGTCTTTATTTCTCCTTCACATTTTAAGGATAACTTTGCAGGGTACAGAATTCTAGGTTGGTGTTTTTTTTCCTCTCAACTCTTTATTTTATTTTATTGGTTATGCATATTCATGTAATACAAAGCTGACCATCACCAGTTGTGCCCAAGATGTGATGGCCAGATCAATACTATCAGCATGCCCATTACCACAAATTGCAGTAATTCCCCACGTCCCCCACCCAATTAATACCCGACCTCTCTCCCCCTCCCCCACTCCACTCTGAAACCCTAGGTATGCTCTCTCCCTCTTCAAGTCCAACACACCACTGTGGTCTTTCTTTCCTTTCTTCTTTTTTTCTTAGCTCCCACTTATGAGTGAGGACATGTGATATTTTTTCCTCTGTGCCTGGTTTATTTCACTTAACATAATTTTCTCCAGGCTCATCCATGTTGCTGCAAATGGCAGAATTTCATTCTTTTTTATGGCAGAGTAGTATTCCATGGTGTATATTTACCACATTTTCCTTATCCAATCATCCATCGATGGACATTTAGGTTGCTTCTATATCTTGGCTACTGTAAATAGAGTTGCGATGGACATGGGAGTGCAGGTATCCCTTCAACATGATGATTTCCATTCCTTTGCGTAAATGTCTAGAAGTGGGATTGCTGGATCATATGGAAGATCTATCTGTAGTTGTTTGAGAAACGTCCACACTGTTTTCCATAGTTGTACTAACTTACAGTCCCTCCAACAATGTAGGAGCATTCCCTTCTCTCCACATCCTCATCAGCATTTGATATTTTCTGTCTTTTTGATTATAGCCAGTCTAACTGGGGTGAGGTGATATCTCACTGTGGTTTTAATTTGCATTTCCCTGATGATTAGTGATGTTGAGCATTTTTTAAAGTGCCTATTGACTATTTGTACATCTTCCTTTGAAAAATGTCTATTCAGCTTCTTTGCCCATTTTTTAATTGGGTTATTTGTTTTTTACTGTGTAGTTGTTTGAGTTCCTTGTATATTCTAGATATTGATCCCTTGTCAGATATATAATTTGCAAATCTTTTCTCTCGCTCTATAGGTTGTCATTTCACTCTGTTGGTCATTTTCTTTACTGTGTAGAATCCTTTTAGTTTGATATAGTCCCATTTATTTTTTCTTTTGTTGCTTGTGCTTTTGGGCTCTCATTCATAAAGTCTGTGCCCAGTCCTAGTTCATGATGTTTCCCCTATATTTTTCTTTACTAGTTTTACAGTTTCAGGTCTTATACTTGAGTCTTTAATCCATTTTCAGTTTATTTTGGTATATGGTGAGAGGTGCAGGTCTAGTTTCTGCATATGGATATCCAATTTTCCCAGCACCATTTATTGAAGAGAATTCTTTTCCTCAATGTTTGTTGTCATTGCCTTTGTCAAATATCAATTGGCTGTAAGTCTGTGGGCCGACTTCTGGGTTCTCTATTCTGGTCAGAGTGTCTATTTTTATGCCAGTACCATGCTGCTTTGGTTACTAAAGCTTTGTAGTATAGTTTGAAGTCAAGTAGTGTTATGCCTTTGGCTTTATTTTTTTTGCTCAGGATTGCTTTGGCTATTTGGGGTCTTTTGTTGTTCCTTATGAATGTTAGGATTGTTTTCTTATTTCTGTCAACACTTTAAATACTTTACTCTTTTCTGGTTTGCATGGTTTCTGGGGAGAAGTCAGAAATAATTATTATGTTTGCTGTTCTATAGGTAAGGTGTTTTTTCCTCTGGCATCTTTGAGGATTTTTTTCTTTATCTTTATTTTGTTTTTGTGTTTTTGTTTTTAATTTTTGTTTTTTAATTTGAATATGATATGCCTGGTGTAGTGTTTTTTTGTTTTCATTTTTCTTTTGTTTTTGTTTGGTGGGTTGGGGTTCTTTGGGGTTTTTTTTTTTTTTTTTTTTTTTGCATTTATCCTGTTCAGTGTTCTCTGAGCTTTCTGGATCTGTGGTTTGGTGTCTGACATTAATTTGGGAAAAGTTCTGAATCAGTATTGTTTCAAACATTTCTTTTGTTTCTTTTTCTCTTTCTGGTTTTCCATTATGTGTATGTAACATCTGTTGTACTTGTCACATAATTCTTGGGTATTCTGCTCTGAAGTTTGGGGTTTTTCCCATCTTTTTTCTCTTTGATTTTAGGTTTTGGCAGTTTCCATTGAGATATCCTCAAGCTAAGAGATTCTTTCCTTGGTTATGTCCAGTCTACCATCAGTCCATCAAAGGCATTCTTCATTTCTATTATGGTAGAGTTTTTTTATATTTTTAGGCTTTCCATTTGCTTCCTTCTTAGAATTTACATCTTTCTCCTTACATTGTCCATCTCTTTTTGCATGCTGTCTACTTTATCTATTAAAGCCCTTAGTATATGGGGCTGGCCTGTGGCTCACTCGGGAGAGTGCAGTGCTGATAACGCCAAGGCCACGGGTTCGGATCCCATATAGGGATGGCTGGTTTGCTCACTGGGTGACCGTGGTGCTGACAACACCAAGTCAAGGGTTAAGATCCCATTACTGGTCATCTTTAAAAAAAAAAAAAGCCCTTAGTATATTAATCATGGTTGCTTTAAATTTCTGGTCTGATCATTTTAACATCCCTGCCATATGAGAGCCTAGTCCTGGTGCTTGCACTTTTTAAACTGTATTTTTGCCTTTTGGTATGTCTTGTAATTTTTCCTTGGTATCTGGACATGATGTACTGGGTAAAGTAACTGCTATAAATGGGCCTTTAGTAATGTGAAGGTAAAGTGTGGGGGAAGGGGAAGCATTCAGTATTCCTATGATTATGTCTCAATCTTTAAGTGATCCTCTGGACTGTGAATTTCACAAATGCTTCTCAGTTTTTCCCCCCACTTACGTGGGAAAGGATAGCTAGAGCTGGCTGGAGTTGGGTTTTTCTCTTCCCTCAGGTCAGTTAGGCTCCAGTAAAACCCACGCAGGTTAAGCTCTGGTTAAATAGTTTTTCCTGAGGAAACTTCACCTTGTTAAGAATAAGAGAATGCTCTGGCATATTTCAAAATGTTTTTCCCCCCTATTTGCTGGTAGAGCTCCAGGAAGTAAAATGCAGAAAAGTGTGGCCCACCCTCTCCAATGGCTGGTTCCCCCTGGAGTTATCTTTCAGAGATGTCCACACTGACCTTCCAGCAATTCATCAATTACAGTTCACGTTTCCCTACCCTGGCACTGATTCCTGGGAAGGTTCTTGCTCATGGGTTTCTGCTCCAGTACGTTGTGATTCTCTATATTTGCCTGTCTGTCTCTCCAATTTGAGAGGCAGCAGTTTGCCCTCTGACCTCACTTCTTTAATGGATCCAAGAAGAGTTGTTGATTATTCAGTTTGTTCAGCTTTTTACTTGTTAGGATGGAGTGGTGACTTCCAAGCTTCTTACCTGCTGGACCAGGAACAGGAATTCTTGCTTTTTGTTTTTCATCTACGAAAGGAGTCTCCATTAGTTCTTCAAGTATCGCTTCTTCTCTATTTTAGTTCTCTCTCCTGAGATTGCAGTCATCTGAATGTTAGTGCTCCTATCCTCCATTGCTCCTAGTTTTGCTTTTATGTTGTCTATACTTCTTCAAAAGTGACCAGCCATGCTGATTTGCCTGGGTCCTTCTGGTTTTAGCACTAAAAGTCCTATGTCCTGGGAAACCAGTCCCAGGCCAACTGAGACAGTTTGTCATCCTAGTTTCCAATATGATTTTTTTTTTTTTTGAAAACAACATGACCGGTAAGGGGATCTCAACCCTTGGCTTGGTGTTGTCAGCACCACGCTCAGCCAGTGAGCAAACCGGCCATCCCTATATAGGATCCGAACCCGTGGCCTTGGTGTTATCAGCACCACACTCTACCGAGTGAGCCACGGGCTGGCCTTCCAATATGATTTTTAACAACCAAGTATGTTTCAATAAAAATAAAATAAAATAAAATAAAAAATATGACTTTTAAATGCACTCATTTGTTCCTTACTTTATCCCTTCTGTTTTCCCCATCTCAGTGTTTTTTTATTGATTCAGCTATTTTATATGTATAATATTTCTGCTTCTTTTGTTTGTTTGTTTTCTTGTTCTTATTTTAGCAAATCACCCCTTGTCTTTTTTTCATATACTTATTTAAGCTAATTTCAAATTCTTTGTTCCTTTTCTCTAATGTATCTGCTTTTGTTGGAAACTTTAATCCTATGTTATTTTTCATTTAAAGCGGTTGTGCTCATTTCCCTCTAGGGCAGACTCTTCTGTAGGGCAAAAAAATGGAGGAAGCCCAGACCCCAGATAACTGAGACCTCCCCTACTTGCAAAACAACCCCATCTGCAACTTGTTTACCCAAACCCATTCAAGCCCAATTAGCTAAGGAGGTGAGGAGTAATGAGCCCTAAAGTGGAAGACACCAGAAAAACCACAGTCGGTTACTCCTCAGCCCCCTTCCTAAACACTTGCTCAAGTTTGATTTTCAACTTTTGCTTCTTAGGAGAATCAATACTGGGGAGAGACTCTCAGACCGTAACTGCCCACCTCTGTGGTTTGGAAGTAGAAGTACCTGAAAGTGACTTCCCTGATCAGTCTCCATTTATTCTCAGCTCAGCACAAACCAGGCCTTAGGATGCTTCCTTGAATTTGTTACTGATAGGTCAGGCTCTGCTTGCCTTCTCTCCTTAAACAAATGACCTGAAAGTCCAAAAGTTGATGCAAGGATTGGAACGTTTATTCAGATTACCGGTACTCAACCAAATGTCCAACCAAGCAAACAAACAAAAGAGGAGCAGTGGGGTCCAGTTTAGCCTAGTCCTAATCGGCGGGGCCGACCTATTCCATTAACAGTAATTGATAAAAGCAGTTCTGCCCACAGTTTTCAGCATAAAGAAGAAAAATATCAACTAGATTTAAATCAGAAAAACAAAGCATAGCCAGGATCCCTTCAGGGTGCACCTATACAGACGTGGATATAATCCAACTAAACAGAAGAGGGCTCAGAAAAGTCAGAGAAAGCTAAACAGAATAAAGCATTGCCTTGTCAGAATTTAGGCCAGTGACTCCAGGAGAGATCTGCCAGCAGCAGAGACATGGGAGCAAAATAGTCCCAGTGGCCACTTGCCTCTTGGAGCTAGAGTCCTCTCTGGTGCCCAAAGCTTTCCAATTTTTGCCAGTGATTAAATTAGGCTCTTGGATTCCAAAGTCAGAAATGAACAGTGTACCCCACAGTAAAGCAAGCAATGCTTTATTAAAAGGGGAGATAGACTTATGCATAAGGGGGGTAGCGACAGTAAGGCTAGCCCCCCGAGGGGAGCTGTTCAGGGTCTTTTATACAGAAAGGAGTTAAGGGGTGGCAGGCCAGCGTCACTGGAGGTGGTCCATTCTGTTCTTCCTGGTTGCATCATGGGTAGGCAGTGGTATTCATCATTGTCACCCCAGGAGGGTCATTGTAGCAGTCACCTTGATGCTTTGTGCACAGGTGGGAATTCCTAAAGGGGTCTTAAGGTTAATCTGTAACTTTTACAATTATAGTGAACAAGCCTTGAGGAGGGGTTTTGCAACACAATAAATATCTGTTTCCTCTCTTATCTCAGTCTGTTTTGTCAGGGCAGCCCATGGGGTAATCATTTGCCCTGAAGGGTCTCATGACGGAGGAGTGGAAAAGCAACAAAGTGTCCTCTGCAGGGAAAATGGAGTCAGTTTGGTTCACAGGCCTAGCCTTGCTCTGTTTCAATTTTATTCCTGAATACACAGGGTTCAGAGCGCTGAGATGCCACAGGTTTGGGGGCACTGTTTGTTCTAAGGTAGTGATACTGCAGCAGTTTCCCACCTATTTTGTCCTTTAACAGGACAGTGTTGAACTTTTCTGGGAGCCTTTTGCTCCCAGAAAATAGTGATGGTTAAGAAGTCTCCCCATCCTTTTGTTTTCTTAACTCCCCCCACAGCACTTTTGTGTTGCTGAGAACAGTTTAGCTCAAAGAACTACCCTTCCCCATGTGACTTAGATAAGACAAACTGTCTCTGTTCTTTCTCAAATTCCCATAAGAGTCATGGATGACTCTTGTTTACCTGTGGCAAGGCCCAACACAGCCCTTTTGCCTGAACCTGCTGAAAAGGCTAGACCCACATGCTCCAACTTCCCATTCTTTGACTGATTAACTGAGATCAGAAAAGTTTATCCAGGGCTGGCCCGAGGCTCATTTGGGAGAGTGTGGTGCTGATAACATTAAGGCCACGGGTTCGGATCCCTATATAGGGATGGCCGGTTAGCTCACTGGGTGAGCATGGGGCTGACAACACCAAGTCAAGGGTTAAGGTCCCCTTACCAGTCAAAAAAAAGAAGAGTTTATCCCCCCGAAACTAACCACAGAGAAAAACATTTGCTGTTCAGATAACTGAGACTTCCTTTACTTGCAAAACAACCCCATCTGCAACTTGTTTACCCCTCACTATAAACGTCTGAGGCAGAACCATTGTGCAGAGACATTTTCATCTTCAAATCTAGGGTGCTGTCTCTCTTGCAATAGTCTTAAATAATAAAATCTTTTCCTTCTCTGGCGTATTTTGTCTTTGACACTAGGCTACTTCCTGTACTAGGCCAAAGCCACCATTCCACACATCCTTGTTCCAAATAGCTTCCCTTCACCCCACTGACATGTTTTGCTCCATTTTCTTTTTCTAATACTACCAGGGTTGATCGCGGAAGCTAGCATCTTACTGGTGTCATTTCAAATAGAAAAAAAAAATTACCATCTAATCATAAGACCTGCTATGCCGATCACCCTGAGTCAATCACTATAGCTTAGAAAAGAATAATCAACATTAAAAATAAATGTAATTCTTCTCTCTCACCCTCCCTATCTGAAGAAGTTTTAAGAGAAAAGTGACTACATTAAAAAGGATCATTGATCAGGTACATTCCAATTTTTGCCTCCTGCAGTTTCCCCTGCTCTTATGAAGCTTTTGCAATGATGGGCAGATGGAAAAACAATACACCCAGCAGACAAATATGTAAAATGTCAGATATGAATAAGTATTATAAAGAAAAATGAAGAAGGGGAAGGGAGGGTGATACTGTCTGCAGGCACCATTACATTATTAATGTATAATGAATCTATACATTAAGTTTTTAAAAGACTAAATCTGTAAATTAAAAAAGATTTGAAAGATAAATACGAACACAATGTGGTCCTTACTTTGATCCTAATTTAAATAGACAATTTATGAGATGACTGGCAGTTTAAGCACAAATATTTGATGATACTATAGAATTAATATTAAAATTTTTTATATGTGATAAAATTGTGTTATGGTTACGTTTTATACTTTGGAGATAAATGCTGAAATATTTGAAGATGGAGTGATGTCAGGGATTTGCTTTCAAGAAATACAGAAGGAGGAAGGAGGGTGTGAATGTGGATGGAAGGGATTGGCAAAGATTTGGTGATTATTGAAGCTGAATGATGAGTACAGGGGATCTACTGTGCTATTTTTTTTTCTACTTTTGTGTTTTCATAAAAGGAAGCTTAAAAAAAGAATTCATTAAATAAATGAATAAATTAGAGAATTTAAATTAATGCCAGACAAGTTTACCAACGACAGCTTTCTGCTTCTATATTACTCACTTTAGCAAAGTTGTAAAATTCAAATTATCGTATGCTTTCAAAAAAGTGAAAGATAAAAAGGTACAAAATGCTAATTATCATAATAAGATTTATTCAGGTTTTATTGTGTGCCAGGGACAGGGGTAGGGCTATCCATGAAATATTTTATTTATTCCTCCCAACAACTTCATGATCAAAGTGCTATTGTTTCCGTTTTATAAGTGAGGGAAATAAGAGTAAAAAAAATTGGGTAGGGCTGGCAGGTTTTTTCAGTTGGATAGAGCATGGTGCTGATAATACCATGGTCCAGGGTTTGGATCCCTGTACCAGCCAGCTGCAAAAAAAAAAGAAAGAAAGAAATTAGGTAACTTACTATAGTGGATTGAATTATGTCCCCCCAAAACTCATTGAAGCTTAAATTGTGTCCCCCAAGTTTTATGTTTTAGAAACATGGCCCCCACTGTGGCTGTTAAGAGAGAAAGAAATCCTATTATGGTAATTGAAAGGTGTGGCTTTGGGGAGGTGATTAGATTGTAGGTGTTGCTTTGCCTCCCATGGATTTGTCACCCCTTTTGCCCTGGGTGACGGAGCCACAAAAGATTACTCAAAGCCCATCTCTTCTGAGCAGTGAGAAGCCCCGAAAGGGGTTAATCTCCCAGAACCCTCAAGAGAGAGGCATTCCTTCCATGTGGGAAATTAACCATGAATTGGGGTTCTCTTCCCACATTTATTCTCCAGACCAGGAAGTTTTAGGAAGAGAACATAGATGGGGTTTTTGCTAAGTATAGTTTAACAAGTTTAACAGTAGAAGCTGGTAACATTCAGTAAGACAAGCAAGGTGACATTCCAAAATGCAATTTGCAAGAAGTTAAGTCGATTGATTTTAGCAAACACTCTCTTCTTACAGCAATTTCCCAGTATCTTTACATATCAATCAGTAACCTGTCTGTCTTTGAGCCAACAACCTTGCTGTGTACAATTTTTTATCTTACAACAGAGACTATAGCCTGGGGAAATTTTCCTGTCTTTTGCAAGATTAACATTTGAAACTGCAAGGCTTTGGAAAACCAGGCCCTGTGAAATACATTTGCTTTATGTATACTCCACAGTAGAACCATGCCATAGTGAATGGATTAATAATAGTGGTCAGGAGCTTGGTTCTTAGGGCCCTAAAAGACAAGCTCATGAAAGGTTAGTCTCTCTCTCTCCTCTACCATTTTCACAATGTGATACCCTGCTGTCACTGAAGTCACCACCAAAGAAAGCCTTCACCAGATGTGTTCCCTGGACTTTGGACTTCCAGCCTCTGAAACTATAAGCAACAAATTTCATTTTCTTATAAATTACATGCAGTTCCATGCATTTTGTTATAAGCAACAGAAACGGACTAATATACTTAACTCAAAATCAAATAACTTAGTTGGAGAGAGGTTTCAAGCCTGAGCAGTTTAACCTCATGTGGATCCCTACTCATAACCAATATGTTTCTTTCTCATCCTTGGGAAATCTTGGTTGTTTAGATGTTGCTGCAAATACCTGAAGTAAGATAATGAAGTTTCTCTCATGAAGCAAAATCATATATCCCTTTCCCTCTCCTCTTTGCCAGTGCAGCATATAGAATGTATGTCCTCAAAACCATTGCTGAATGAGGCCGAATTACCAGTAACAACACAGGTTGGCCTTTTATCCAGATGCCTCAAGGATCTTCTAAGGGAATTCCCTAAAGACCTGCAGTCAACCACTTAAAGTAGGACATTCCTTCATGCCACATCATGTATGGAACTGAAATGTCACTTTACTTGGTATTTTATGGAAAGCTGGCCTTTGCTACCATAGCTACCAAGTTAATTTGCTATTTCCATATCCTAAAATGCATTTATTAATCTAACTCACACATTATAAATACATGATCAGGAAGGATAATTTGAATAAAAACTACTTGACAGGACTTACAAGGCCATACAAGATCTCGCCCTGCTTTTCACTTTATCCATATTTTTGTCCATTTCTTCATCAGTATCTCAGTTCAAACAGGACTAACTTGAGTTCCCCAAGCTTGCATGCTCCATCTCATTCCAGGGCTTTCTTACATGTTGTTTTGCTTTCCTATAATGTTGATTCTCTCTTCTTGGGGCTAATTTCCCCTTAGCCTTCGGTGTTTCACTTTGATACCTCTTCTTCTGAAAATCCTTTCATGAACCTAAAGGCCCTAAACTATGGTGACAATGCATCTTAGAATGTTATTTTGCCCTTTTTAAGGCAATGTGAACCAACTTATACTTCCCTAAAATAGTTTTCAATCTGCGGTGAATCTTTCTGTTCTGGCCTAGCTGGTTTGCCAAAAGGGTGCTTGCCATAGGCCACTAGGACAAGATGAAGCAAAGTAGGCAAGAGTTTTCGTTAATTCACATAATGATAAAATATCATGTATAAACTGAGTACTTACTGTGCACAGCTCTGTGAAGTGTGATGTATATATTTTGTCACTGTAACTCTAAAACAAATACAATTATTTTCTGTATTTTACAGATAAAAATATGAGGTTTGGAGAACTTAACAACCAAAATCACAGAGGTAGCAAGAGACATAGTCAGGATTTAAGCGCAGATCTGCGTGACTTAAGATCACATCTTGTGTTGCTATAACTGTCCTAAGCAGTAACAAGATTTCACAGGAAAGGCTAAGACGAAGGCAATGGTAGAGATACCTGCCCCCATAAGCCCCTTAGGGTTTTCCTTAACTTTTCCCTTCTTTAATGCAGACTTTGATTAGTAAAGAGCTTTATGGAAATTCTCTGCCTCCAGACCTAGGAGGAGGAAGGGGCACATCTTGCCCTGTCACAACCCCATCACCTTATTACCTGGCTCCCCCATCTTCTGGGCCTTTCAGGGCCAGTCCTACCCACCTTAAAGAGATCACTTATGGAGATCCCGTACAGGGCACAGTACCTGGGCCCTTCAGGGCCTAGACCATGTTCAGTCGCTAGGAACTAAGGAAAAACACATGGCTTGCAGCCCACAGAGGCAGACAAGGACGGACTTCCGGCTCCACTGGATGTACCCGGGGCCACAGTGTGCAACAGCTGCCCACCATTTTGGGCTCATCCCACCGAGTTTCTCGGAGGGTGCTTCCGTGACCCTCTGTTCCTAGCTGTGGTTGTAAGTGGATCCTACCCGCCCTTGAGTGAGGCTCTTCACAGAGGCTCCAAGAACTCCCTGTGCTATTGTAATATTCACTGAGTTGTTTCAGGCCCTCTCATCTTTTCTGGGATCCCAGATCTGTTCAGACAGAGCACCCCAACAGCACTTCCTTCCCACTTCTCTTAGAACATGGTTTCTCCCTTTCAGTGGTTCTTTATTTCCCTTAATTATAACCCATTGCTTTCTTATAACCTCCTTGGGGAAAACGTCCTGAGATAGGTTTACTTTATTGAATTGTTTATAGAAAGGGAATCTCAGGGCTGACTGGTTAGCTCAGTTGGCTACAGTGCAGCCTTCTAACACCAAAGTCACGGGTTTGGATCCCTGTACCGGCCAGCCTCCGAAACAAACAAAGAAAGAGAATCTCTGAGAACAGAGGTAGAGTTGCTAAGGGATCTCTCAATTAGAGAACTATGGGTTTGCATCCTGAGGGCGTAATAACAATAACAGACAAGACTTTCTTCTAAAACCCCCCATAAGGTAGATTCTGTTGATATCTGCATTTTATGGATGAGGAAAGTGAAGCTTAGCTTAAATAAAATGTCCACCATCATAGCCGAGTAAGTTGTAGAGCCAACATTCCAGTGCCAAACTGTGTTTTCTCCGCAAGCCTCATCCATTTAACCAGAACCATACTGCAGAATATGAAACAAGTGGGACTGATCTTTTCTTCTTAAGGCATTGGTGTCTAAGTTTGTTTTGCACTTTTAAAATATGATATGCTTTACTTCCTATTAAAAATAGAGAATTTTTTAAATAAAGCAAGTAAAATATAATAAGATTATGAGTTGTGAATGAGTAAAGATAGAGATAGGAATACAGTAATATTGACAGGGAAAAATACAAAATATAAGTGATAAAAAGACAAACATGTCCTGGTATTCTAAGACTCAGAAATGTCCTACAGAAAAAATAACCAACAGGTGGACAGCCAGGCATATTCGGAGTGTTTCCAACCATGTATTGAAATATATCTTTAAGCAAGAAAAAGATGAAATCCCTTTTCAATATCTAAACTCTCAGCAGACGGAACTTTTTAGTTCTTCAAGCAGACTCAACTCTGTCTTGCTTCTGGGCCTTCATGCTTCCTCTTCTGTATGCTTAGCAAACTTGTTCCTCCTGTCTGTTAAAAGCACAGGACAGCTGCCTGCCTCCTTTAAAAAATAAATAACCCCAAAATCAAATGTTGGTGAAAATGGAAGTCAGCTTTATTCAGGAATACCAGTGACCTGAGGATAGACGTTAGGCTGACCCATCTCTCTGGTAAACCTGACGGGGAATGGCCAGACTGAAACCATCTCAAAAACCTAGATGTACTGAGGGGTTTTTATAGAGGGAGCTGAGGGAATGGAACGTGGGAAATGGAAAGCAGGAGGGAGGGGGATGTGCACGGGGCCAGGGGCAAATTCTCAGCAAGGCTCCATCTGGTTTCTGCTCCCATCCTTTCTGTTATCTCAGGGTCTGGGTTGTATGTGTCTTGTGGCAAGTAGCAGCTTCAGGCTGACTGGAAAACAACTTTACATTTACGTAAATAATGTCATCTTTCCCCATAACCAAGGTTCAAAATATCAACCGTGGGAAAAGAGGGAACTCAGAGAAACATATGCCAAGAAAAAAACTGTCTTTTAAAAATCTTTTTAGAGCCATGCCGTTTTAGGTCTCAACAAGGCTTCAGTCCTGCTCACTCCAACGTCTTTAGGCTTTTCCCCTTACATCTTTTAGGCCTCAGCTTTTGTACTGTTTCCCCTGCAAAGTGTTCCTGCACTTCCCAAGTCTGGTTTAGATGCTCCTACACAGGATTCCTGCCACCTCATGTGAGTTCAAAACTGCTTGGTTGTTAAGGTAAGTCCGTTACATACTGAGATAATTTTCTTTTCTTTTTTCTTTTTTTGGATACAGCAGCTGTATGAAGCTGTTTTTACTCAAGGGCATTTTTCTTTGGACGGAAAAACCATTAAAATTTTGCTTTTTAAAAAATTACTGAGTAATGAGGCAACAGAACTCTCTTTATCCCACACCTGACAAGATGCTAGCACATAATAGGAGCTTAATAAATATGTTTAATTAACAAGGCCTGGCTGGTTAGCTCAGTTGATTAGAGTGCGGTGTTATAACACCAAGGTCAAGAGTTCAGATCCATGTGTATGAAAAGGACAAGGAAAAGAATGAGTTGACCTACTCCACGGTTGACCCTCCGCTTTATCTCTTGCTCTCTTTTCTGATGAATGATGAACGTGGAAGAAAAAATCAAATCAAGTTACTTTGTAACTCAGCTTAAACCTAATAAATTGGATTAAGAGGAGATTCATGAGAACACAAACTCTCAGAAACAGGTAAAGTTCAGTCACAGGAGAACTGTTTTCTGTCAAGGGCGAAGAGCTTGAATTGACTTTTCATTTAACTTGGATTTACAACCCCCAGATTACATTCACTCATTCAGCAAACATGGATTGGGTTCCTTGTATGCTCCTAGGCTCTGTGCTAGAAGCTGGGGATATGGCAGTGAACAAACATCCAAGAACCTGTCATTCTAGTGGAAGAGAGACAGGCGGTCAAGAAGGAAATAAGATAGTTTTAGATAGCAATAAATGCAGTAGAAAATAAAGCAGATAATAGGCTAGGCTGGGATTCGGGGAGGAAGTACTGTGGTTAGGGAAATGATTTCCAATGATCAATCTGGGAGCAAGAATGAGTTCCCATTGCCAGGGCAATAAGGGGATGGACTACCCCACACTAGGAGAGAAATATCTATAATTACGCATACGTAATTGACAATATGACTTAAAGACTGGTCATTTGGTTAGGGTTAGGATAATTTCCAAGAACCCAAATAATTCTGTGTATGCTGACTAAAACTAATTTTTGCACGTGTTGAGAGCCAGACTCCAGAATGTAGTACCCATTCCAAACTATGGCCGCTTGTGGACTCATGATTAGAACATTGTTCGGCAACTAGGATGGTCCCATTTCTTCATTACTCTCTTACTGTGTCAACCTGACCCACAATTTTACTAACTGGCAAGTTATAAATTTTCAGCTGTGAGTGTTTCTATCTTCTTAGCCTTAATGCTTTGTTGACTTATGGAATCACAGAGTTGGGATATTCCCACATTCACCTGTGCACCATATAGTACTGAAGTACGTGGATTGAACAGAATGGTTGGGAAACCTCTAAATGGGATCCCAGCTATGCACAAGTAAATAGTAACACTAATAACTTAAGAAAAATAGCTATCATTTAATGACTGTTTACTATATGGTAGGCTCTGGACTAAGTAAATGAATATAAACTTAGCACATTTAATCTTAGAACTGCCCTCCAAGTTGAGTACCTTCCACAAGGGGAGACCAGTGTTCAGTGTTAAGAACTACAACTCCAATTCCTACCTGCATGACTCAGCAAAGTATTCCTCAGCTATAAAATGGGAGTAAGGTTCTACAGACCTCGTAAATTTTGTGTGTGTGTAAAGATTAAATAAGGTGGTAGTTGTAAACTGATATTAAGTACTTGTTTAACGTTAGCCGTTAGAGTTACTATTGTAAGCTTAAACAGGCAGTCCTAGGTAGAGACTTGATGGCCATTTAATTCCATTTTCTTTTTGTTTTCCTATCATTTAATCTGTCTGGAAGAATTCTGACTTGATGTATGTTTACTTACAATTTACGAGAAAAGGAGCTTTGTGTACACTTCCCATAGTCCCTCCATTTTGAATATCTTAATATAGTCAGATATACTGCACAGTAATTTTTTTATGCTTTAAAAAAGTTAATAGCCAGTCCAAGTTATCTCATTTTATTTGAAATACATTCGTTATCATTTAAGATACTGACTGATAATTCCATTATCTGAATGTAGTTCATTTAGGAATTCTCTTAGATATTTTTAATTCACTAAACTATAAGTAAACCAGAAAATAAATGTTTTGTTAGGACATCTTTTTCTAAATTTCAGATTATTGAGGATATGACTCTTTTACATTTTTTCTCCTGTAGGGAAATTATGTGAGGGTTCCCCCCCTTTATCTTATTAAATATGGTGAATTTGGTGAATTATATTATATATGGTGAATTGATTTGCTAATATTGGGCTGTCCTTGCATGCCTAGTATTTCTCACTTAGTCACACTCCATTATTACTTTTATGTGTTGCTGGGTGCTGTTAAAAGATAAACTTAGGCACATTAAAATTTTAATGAGTTTATTTGACATTCACTACAGGCCAATATCCTTGATGAACATAGATGCAAAAATCCTCAATAAAATACTAGCAAACAGAATACAGCAATATATACATAAAATTATTCACCACGATCAAGTGGGATTCATCCCAGGGATGCAAGGTTGGTTCAACATACGCAAATCAATAAATGTGATACACCATATTAATAAACTCAAACATAAGGACCATATGATCATCTCTATAGATGCTGAAAAAGCATTTGATAAAATTCAACACTTATTCATGACAAAGACTCTCTATAAGTTAGGTATAGACGGAAAGTATCTCAACATAATCAAAGCCATATATGATAAACCCACTGCCAATATCATCCTGAATGGGGAAAAACTGAAAGCTTTTCCTTTAAGAACAGGAACCAGACAAGGATGCCCACTCTCACCACTCCTATTCAACATAGTGTTGAAAGTACTAGCTAGAGCAATCAGAGAAGAGAAGGAAATAAAGGGCATCCAGATTGGAAAAGATGAAGTCAAACTGTCCCTGTTTGCAGATGACGTGATCCTATATATCAAACAGCCTAAAGCCTCTACAAAAAACTCTTGGAGGTGATAAATGATTTCAGCACAGTAGCAGGATACAAAATCAACAGAAAAATCAGTAGCATTTCTATTCTCCAATAGTGGACATGCAGAAAGAGAAATCAAGAAAGCCTGCCCATTTACAATAGCCACCAAAAAAATACTTAGGAATTGAGTTAACCAAGGATGTGAAAAATCTCTATAATGAGAACTACAAACCACTGCTGAGAGAAATTAGAGAGGATACAAGAAGATGGAAAGATATCCCATGCTCTTGGATTGGAAGAATCAACATAGTGAAAATGTCCATACTACTGAAAGTGATATACAAATTCAATGTAATCCCCATCAAAATTCCAATGACATTTTTCACAGAAATGGAAAGTAGTATCCAGACATTTATGTGGAATAACAAAAGACCACGCATAGCCAAAGCAACGCTGAGCAAAAAAAATAAAGCTGGAGGCATAACACTACCTGACTTAAACTATACTACTAAGCTATAATAACCAAAACAATATGGTACTGGCATAAAAACAGACACACTGATCAATGGAATAGAATAGAGAATCCAGAAATCAACCCATGCACCTACAGCCATCTGATCTTTGACAAAGGCACCAAGCCTATACACTGGGGAAGAGACTGCCTCTTTAGCAAATGGTGCTGGGAGAACTGGATATCAATATGCAGGAGAATGAAAGTAGACCCATACCTTTCACCATACACTAAAGTCAACTCAAAATGGATTAAAGAATTAAATATACACCCTGAAACAATAAAACTTCTTAAAGAAAACATAGGAGAGACACTTCAGGAAATAGGACTGGACACAGACTTCATGAATATGACCCCAAAAGCACTGGCAACAAAAGGAAAAATAAACAAATGGGATTATATCAAACTAAAGAGCTTCTGCACAGCAAACGAAACAATTAACAGAGTTAAAAGACAACCAACAGAGTGGGAGAAAATATTTGCAAAATATACATCTGACAAAGATTAATATTCAGAATATACAAGGAACTCAAACAACTTTACAGAAAAAAACAAGCAACCCAATTAAAAAATGGGCAAAAGAGCTAAGTAGGCATTTCTCTAAGGAAGATATACAAATGGCCAACAGACATATGAAAAAATGCTCAACATCACTCAGCATCCAGGAAATGCAAATCAAAACTACACTGAGATACCATCTCACCCCAGTTAGGATGGCTAAAATCCAAAATACTCTGAACGATAAATGCTGGTGATGTTGTGGAGAAAAAGGAACTCTCATACATTGTTGGTAGGACTGCAAAATGGTACAGCCTCTATGGAAAATGGTATGGAGGTTTCTCAAACAATTGCAGGTAGATCTACCATACGACCCAGCTATCCCACTGCTGGGAATATACCCAGAGGAATGGAAATCATCAAGTTGAAGGTACACCTTTTCCCCAATGTTCATCGCAGCACTCTTTACAATAGCCAAGAGTTGGAACCAGCCCAAATGTCCATCATCAGATGAGTGGATATGGAAAATGTGGTACATCTACACAATGGAATACTACTCAGCTATAAAAACGAATGAAATACTGCCATTTGCAACAACATGGATGGACCTTGAGAGAATTATATTAAGTGAAACAAGTCAGGCACAGAAAGAGAAATACCACATGTTCTCACTTATTGGTGGGAGATAAAAATAAATAAATAAATTCACACACACACAAAAGAAAAAAACAAACCAGGGGGGAGAAGAAGGCATAACAATAACAATTCATTGAAGTTGACATGACAAGCATACAGAAAGGACATTGTTGGGTGGGAGGGGGGAGAGGAAGGAGGGAGGGAGGTTTTGGTGATGGGCCACAGTAATCAACCACATTGTATATCGACAAAATAAAATAAAAATAATAAAAATAAAAAAATAAGAAAAAAGGAAAGGGAGGAAAACCTACTGTTGGAACCCAGCAGTGGTTCACATCTTGGTTTGTCAGTGAAGTGTAACCTCACAATATAAAATAGAACTGTATTTTCTCTTTCTTTCTTACCCTAGTCTACATTGAACTTGTGGCTAAAATAGTTCATTTAAAACATTATTTCAGGCATGTGTTTATATGTATATCTTCATACCAGCTCATAAACTTTTTGGAGGAGCAGAATTCTATTCATACTTTTATCTCTAACATCAAGTATGGTTCTAGATCTATAAGATAAACTTTGTAATAGTATTGTTTGTAATTAATAAAACATTATAGTGGCAGGATATTTCTACTGTGATTTTTATTTCTCCCTCCTTATAGAGTACAAAGAAGCTGCATCTTATATAAGACACCCGTAAAACACACGCACACACAGAAAAGTGAACTTCCAGATTCCTGTCCTTGTGACCCAAGCTGGTGTCTTGAGTTGAGGAGAAATGTGCCGTTACAGGGTTTGGTGTTATTTGAGGATGTGGTGGTGGACTTTACCTGGGAGGAGTGGCAGGACCTGGACGATACTCAGAGTATCCTATACAGGGACGTGATGCTGGACACCTACAGCAACCTGGTGTCATTGGGTGAGCAAAAAATCACAGTAACTCCCAGGAGCAAGTGCTTTCTACTTTGTTCGTAAATATGTGAACAAATCTAATGTTCAATGCTGTGTAGGTTTAAGATTCCAGTCCATGAGGAATGTGTCACCCCTCTCTAACAAAAGGTGAAAATTAGCCCCTTCATTCCTGAGGCCAAGTTCTTGTCATTCTTTAAAGGACGTGACTTAGCAGTTTGGCAAAATCCTACATTATTTCTCATTAACAGGGCACTGCTTCACCAAACCTGAGGTGATCTTCAAGCTGGAGCAGGAGCAGAGCCAAGGACTGTAGAAGAATCCCCAAACCAGAGCCTCCCAGGTTAGCAATTGCATAGTGGGCAGGGAGGCTGGAAGAGTAGAGCCCCGCAGATGTGGGCCATGTTCAGCTGTTACACTGATTTCCTCCCCCATTTCCTAGACCTGAGGACAGCTGGTCTGCATTCATCAGCCACATGCATTATAGTCTGCAAGGAGGACTCTCACACACATGTCCCTCCTTTTATTTCACTGAATATTTTCTTATATTTACTCAAAATCAAATCCCTATCTTGCTCTTTTTATAGACGTATTTCTGCGCTATTCACTTTCTCTATATTCTCAGTTGCCCTCTGTTCTCTATTTTAATGAACTGGTTTTTTAGACATGTATTTATACATTTAATTCTTCTTTCAGAACCTCTTAATCCAGCAGGTTTTAAGTGCTGATGATTTTATAGTGGTACTGCTAGCAGGAGTGATCAAAGTAATGTCTCTTTTACATGCAATTTACATGCTGAAGAGAAAGAAACAAGAAAATAATATATTTTAAGTAGTTGTATAAGAACCACAGGGGATATTTAACCAAAGGAGAGAGAGAAAAATGGGATGTAATAATTTAGGAAGGATAGTTAGAGAATGCAGTTGTAGGGGAATTATCAAATGTCAACTGTGGCATAATTTCAGTTCAAATTAACTTTTTTCCAATTTTGACATATAATACGTAGGTGAATATTAAAGCTAGATTTGAGAGGAGGCATCACTACTGGAGATACAAATTTGGAAATTGGTAGCATAAAGTTGATATTTAAAGTCATACTTACAGAGGAGGTCACCAAGGGAGTTAATAAGAAAACATGAGAGAAGAAGTCCGGGCGCCAGCCTGTGTACCACAACATCAAAAATCATGAAGCCGAGGAGGACCATGCATAGGCGCATGGAAAGGGGTTTCCCTGGATGTGGGAGTAGAACCAGGAGATTCTGTGTTCCAAGGCCAAGCGAATCAAGCTTTTTATATTGAGAGGCTGAGATTCCTGTTTGAGAGTGGAGTTTGAAGTTAACCTTTTCCTCTTCTCTTCATGGTAACCATTCTAAAACAACAATGAGAATGAGACATGCACAGGAGACTCCATTTTCTATGAAAGCTGAAACTCGAACACACAAAACAAAAGCCTTCATAACCAGTGGATTATCAGGCAGGGGTGTGTACACCAGGAACTGCGGGAAGAATGCCAGGGCTGTTGATCTCAGATGGAGTTAGAAACACACTTGTCAAAGATGATGGGCACAGGCAGAGTTGCAGAACCAAATCCTTTAGACCAACAGGGTGCTCAGAGTGGTGGACTGGAGCTTCTTTCACCTGTTAAGGTTCTAAGAAGCAGAGGAAGTCAGTTAAATTAGGAATTTGTAGGAAGCTGTCTTCCTCTAGCATGGGGAGGAAGAGATGATGTATGTAAAACTCTCTCAGATGCCTACAGGCATCCCCTAGGGCAAAGTGAAAACTAAACAAACATAGGTGCAGAATCCTGTCCCTAAGCCATATTCCTCCTTAGATAACAGACAAGAGAGAAGCATGTTCAGGCCTCATTCCATTATTTATAACCAGAAAGTGAAAAGTTGTCCTCTCCTGCACCTTTAAGTAGTGGATCCAGGAGAAACTCGTCACCGTCAAGGAAGAGTAATAAGAAAAATAATAGCTTGGGACACCACTGTTCTTAGAAGAATTAGGTGGAGAAAGAAATAGTGAATACAAATGGCAGAAGATAAGCACTTATTTGAAAACGACATTTAGGCAGTAGGTGAATATTTTTACCACATGCTTCTTTATGAGTTAAAAAAGAAAAAAAAAATGAAGAAAAACATGATTTAACATTAGAAAAACTGTTAATGTAATTTATGACATTAAGTGTGTAGGAAGAAAAAACATAAAACCAATACCCTTTGCTGGTTTTTGTAATATCTTATGCCACTAGGATAGGAAGATGCTTCTTTACCTTTACATGAACATTCCATGAGCAGTGCTTATGTGGCTTTCTTGATATGGTTATCTTTTTTTCTCATTTCAGATGTCCAGAAAATATATGACCTATTTGAGAGGAGCCAGGAAAGTCACCATAGGCATTTGTGGCAAGTTGTAATCACCAACAGCAACACATCGACTGAGGAAAGAGTTGAATTAGGAAGAACATTTAATTTGAGTTCAAACCATGTTTCAAGTCTGGTTATAAATAATGGAATGAGGTCTGACAAGTTTTATGTGTGTCAGAACACACTTCTCTCTAGTGAGCCTGACAAGATGCAGGCTGGAGAGAAACCTGATGCCCATTATATATCTGGGAAATCCCTCAGGTGTCCTGACTACTTTAGTCAGCATCACAAGATTCTAACTGGGCAGCAGCCTTTCGAATGTGATGGACATGGGAAAGCCTCCAGCAGGGAGGCAATATTGTTGATGGAAAAGAGGGCTCATACGGGAGAGGCTTCTTGTAAATACAATGAACATGGGAAAGGCTGTGACAAGTCAGCTCTCACTTCCCAAGAGATAATAACTCAGGTAGGGAGGAAAATTTTCTTTAGAAACTCTAACCTCATTAAACATCAGCAAACACATACAGGAGAAGAATCCTATGAGGGTATTGAATGTGAGAACATCTTAAAGAATTCAGTCCTTACAGTACATCAGAGAACACATACAGGAGAGAAGGCCTATGCATGTAATGAATGTGAGAAGTCTTTCTGTCAGAAGTCAGTCCTTACTGTGCATCAGAGAATCCACACAGGGGTAAAATGCTTTGAATGTTATGAATGTGGAAAAACCTTCTGCAAAAAGTCAGTCCTTACTATACATCACAGAACTCACACAGAAACCCTATGAATGTAATGAATGTGGAAAAACCTTCACCCAGAAGTCAGTCCTTATTATACATCACAGAACTCACACAAGTGAGAAACCCTTTGAATGTAATGAATGTGGAAAAACCTTTCACCAGAAGTCAATACTCAGGGTGCATCAGGGTACTCACACAGGTGACAAACCCTATGAATGTAAAGAATGTAGGAAAACCTTCTTACAGAAGTCAAACCTCACTATACATCAGAGAACTCACACAGGTGAGAAACCCTTTGAATGTAATGAGTGTGGAAAAAAGTTTTTTCTGAAAGCACAGATCAGTGCACATCAGAGAACTCACACAGGTGAGAAACCCTATGAATGTAATAAATGTGGAAAAACCTTTCACCAGAAATCACATCTCAGCACACATCAGAGAACTCACACACACAAGAAATATCGTATGACACAGACAGGTTACATTTTCTCCCCAAATTATCCTCTTTTCTCTAAGACACACACCTAGCTTGTATTTCTCCGCCTCACATTATTGTGGGTGGGACCATGTGACTGATCTCTTTCCAGGGGTATATGGACATAAGTGGTGAACATTACTTCTAGGTCTGGCAACAAAAAATTTTGTCTATGCAGTCCTCCCTGATTTCTCCTGTTCTCTGTGCCTGAAATGCAGATGACTCCTAGTGTGGCCTTGGGAGCCTCAGGTGTGAGAAAATTATTGTGATTTAAGACAAAGAATTGATTGGAGAGAGCAAAGATTTTCCCTTTATTGTAGACTCTTCATTTGTACTTGATGTGAGTGAGGAATGAAGGGAAAATGAATTATTTGTGTAGTGCGGATATAAAATACTGAATAGAATTGTTAAATACAGTTCGGAAAGTGTTTGTAAAACATTTGACCATGTAAGAATAGATAAGTATGAGTGGTGATATTTCCTGCCAGGGGACATTTGGCTGTGTCTGGAGACATTTTGGGCATCCATAACTGGAGGTTGGGAGGTGCTGCTGGCAGCTAGTGAGTAGAGGCCAGAGATGCTGCTAAACAGTGTACAGGACACGCATCAGCCCCCTCAAGTATGTAGGGGTTACTCATATGAGTATTCTGTCAATAAAAATGTTCCTTCATGGAACCCAGCCCAACTATGGTTAGGGAATGTGTACATTTAGTGTAATAAACATTGTGACCTACATTAGGATTTTCCTATGTTAAATGCTGCTCTAGTCTCTATATTTTGTTAAATATGTTAAGTCCAAGTTATTGTACTCATACTTTTCCTATTCTCCATGTGTATGTAAATTTGCATTACCATTATTATGAAACTGTGTCTTAAGATCATTTTTTCAAAGTTCCAAGCTAACACAAAGCCAGTCAGTTGATTGAATAGAAACATTTCCATAGGAATATACAAATCAGGCACATAATTAACAGATTAAATCTGAGTTAATTTTAACAGCTATGAACAATATTATTTATTGCATTCTACTCAGTGTGAAGCAGTCTCTGGAAGGAAAATTTCCCCTTAGTTCCTTTTCCTCATTTCTTTCAGTGGGGCAACCACATAGATATGAGCATATACCAAGTGCTGTGGCACCGAGGAGTCTCTGTGTTTGCATATCCAGGGTGGAGTATTGTGTGTGAGCCCCACCACTAATAGGGGCCACATGGTACGTTCCAGCTCCACTTCTGCTCTTTGACTTTAGACTTGTAACCTCTCTGTGCTTCTCTTTCTTCATATTCAAAAAGGGAGTAAGACTAGAACTGGCCTCAAAGGGGCATTATGAGGAGTACATTAGATAAGTGTAGTGCTTTCAGTAGTACCTGGCAGCTGGTAAACAGTAATCTGCAGCTCAGTATTACTGTGCAATTTAAATTTGTAGGAGGTGTTGGCCGATTTGCTCACTTGGTAGGGTGGGTTGCTGATAATACTAACCAGATTCAGATCCTGCCAGATTTCCCCCAGATCCCCCAGATCTCCTGGCCTTCCTGGGATTGGCCACAGTCTGGGCAGTTCTAGTGACCACACTTTCAGCTGCCTGGGCCATTGCCAGAGTGCCTCCTTGTTGAGCCTGTGTTGGGGGAAAGGAGCCAATGCCACATGTGCAGTCTAGCCTAGGGGGAGTTGGGGAGGCTGAGGTGGGGGACTGGGGTGGGTTCAAGGAGGGGCCCCACAGTGCTGAGAGCGGAGCCTCCTTGATTGGGCGCCCAGAGCAGGAGTCTCAGTCCCCACTGGGAGCAGTGAGCCCCAAAGGTAGGAGGGCAACAGGACATGGGCAGAGGGCTGCCATTGTTGGAAAACCCAGCAGAGTCATCTGCCCACCCCTTCTCCTCCATCCCATCCTGGGGCTGGGTTCCCCTCAGTGGAGAGGCTGGGTCCCCCATAGTAACCCTGTTCCTTCCTGAATACTAGGGCACCATCTGGCATGAGCCCAGCCCCTGTCCTCTTTTCCTCCACTCCCAGAGCTGGTGAGGGCAGGCACAAGGAAACTCAGGTCCTGAGAGAAGCTCTCCCCTTTTCTCTTCCATGGAACCTCTGAAGCCTCCATCTTCTCAATAGACCTGGGGGCCAGGGCCTCCTGCCCACTGCAGCAGTAAGAAATACAGACCCCAAGTTGAGACCCCAGTGATGTCAATAAAACCCAGGAAGTGGCAGTGAAGATGAGAGCATGTTCCTCTGATGGGTGGTTCCAAGGGCAAGGAGGACCCAGAGGAAATGCAGGGCAGAAAGGAGAAACTGAGGCCAGACCTGCCAAAAGGGAGTGTACAGACAGGCCAGTTTTTGCAGTTTGGGCATGCAGACTCTTAAAACCTTTTTCGAAAGCACTTTGGCAGCATCTACTAAAAACATAGATGTCCATGTCTCACTTAACCCTTATTTCTTGGAATGTACCCTACAGAAATGAGTTCAGTTGTGGATAAAGGTATTAGGTTTCAAAATGCAGTCACTAACATGTCCCGTTTGAATGCCCTTAGGTGGGGGCCTGTTTAAACAGTTGTGGTCCCTCTTTCCACGGGATACTTTGCAGGACCAAGCTTAAGGACTTGGAAATATGTCTGTGGTACTAGTCGGGTTAAGTATTGGCATAAGCAGTCACTCTCTGTTAAAATGGGCATACGTATACATGGTTAGATGGAAGTCCTTGACATCCATCTGGCAGATGCTGGGGACCTCTGGAGAAATCAATGCATAGGGTCCCTGCCTCACTGAGCCAAAGGAGGAGTGAGATGAGCTACTATTTGGTATCAGAGCATGGAGGAAAGGAAGGGCAAGGAGAGACAAGAGGAACAGTGTGGGAGCCTTGTGGACAAGGCACTAGGGGACCACATGGAAGGCTCAGAGAAGTGAGAGGAACCATTGCAGACAGCAAGCTCTGCTTGGTGCACAACCAAGTTCATTACGGACTCAACTATTTTGGGGGATTAGAAGGGAATTCTAGAGGGTGTGATACGGCCCTCCCTTTTCTCAGGTGAGCTCTTATTGTTTCTACATTACAAGTGTCTGGGAAGAGTGACTAGATGCTTCTCAGCGTTGCTTTCCTTCACAAGACATTTACTTGCAACAATCAAAGCATAAAATTGCCATCCTACAACCACTAGAACTTGGGGCAAGAGGAGGAAAGACCCACTGGGTTTGCAAAGGTGTGGAAAGCCACAGAGGGTGGGAAGAAGGATCACTCAGATCAATCCCAGACCCAGCCTCTCCCCAGGCTGATGTGGCACAGCCTCCATGGAGGCTGCAAAACTGCAGCAGAGCTTTTTTCCTTAGGTACTTGGAACCTGCAGGGTAGAAAAGTGCTATGACCACTGGGAAAAAAAGATAACTTCAGAATGCCCCATCACATTCGCAAGTCTGCATAGCTACTCACGAGGTTCCCCGCCACGACATGGGAGGGAGGGGCTGCAACTGGCGGGAGGAAAGGATCAATTTGGAATGCTTTGTCCTCCACCTTCAAGGCTGGCATGCCACTGGAACTGCTCAAAGGTGAGATGAGAGAGTAAGATGTGGGTGTGTGATTTTCCCAGAAGTCTGTAAGTCTTCATGGGGGACTCGCACAGGGCCTGCCCCACATGAAATGTGTGTATGCGGGGGGGGGGGGCAATCAACCAGGGGTGCGTTGAGGTGCTATATTGGCAGCTGATCTGTGTCCTGATCAGCATGGGCACAACACAGTGGACACTGGCTGGCGCAATAGAACTACACGGGGCACAATCTGTGGAAGGACTAGGTCCTGGGCCAGATTTTCCATACAGCCCAGTTGCTCTTGTGGAGTCTCCTCTCAGCCTGGAAGTGACTAAGAAGCCAAAAATTAAAATATATTTTTGTGTAAAAAGTTTTCCACAGACTGAGAAACAACAGCAAAGGGACCAACTGAGGCACGACATTCAAGTTTTGGTTCCTGCAGTAAATCTTACCCAACCTGAGAATTAATGATAGAACAGCAAGTTAGTTCCAGTGCAGTGTTTAAGTGGTGGTGGTTGGTGTTAATCTGCCATAGAATGGAAAAAAACTGCAGATCAGAGACAAAGTTTGATATTGGGCAGTAAAGGTCTAATGCCACCCAAAGAATACCTAAAAAACCTGGAAGAGATAGCGATCTCCTCAAATGTCCAGGCATCAACGCAAAGGCACAGAAATGAGAACGGAGAAGTTTGACACCACCAAAAGAAACAAAGTACCAGCAATGGACCCAGGAGAACAGCAGGTTTATAAAGTATCTGACAGAGAATTCAGAACAATTCTCTTAAAGATGTTCAGGGAGTCACAAGAAAATACAGATAGAAAATTAGATAATATTTAGGAAAACAATCCAGGAGCAGGCCACCACTTCCCTCCATAGATGCTCTTCAAAAGCTCTACCATGTTTTGGACCACAACATCTTCCTCTCCTCCCTCATACAGTGACCTTTTTAACCAAAGTACATTAAATAAACCATATGGAGTAATATTGCAGCATCATGGTTCTACAAAAGGGACACTCACCAATTTATATAATCATTTCCAGCAGAGAATATGGAATAAATGTGCATTGTGTGCCATGTTCGGATGAGCACCAGTTTTTATTTGCTCTGCATGTGTGTGCTGTGAGCCATCCTGCTATAGGGAACAGCATGGGAGGCTGAGGAGTGATACCCCTTGTTCTGCAGGCTACAAGCAGGTCCCGTGTGTGTGGTGCGGCTCCATGGAAGTTCTTGTTTATTCACCTTTGGTTGCTTGACAAGGCTTCCCAGAATTAAACAGCCTAACCTTTTGGCTTAGTATGGCTTTGGGAAATTCCCTGGAGTTTCTCAAAGGACATGTTAATAATACATCAAAATTAACTGGTTTATTTAAAAAGGCATTGTCAGTACTAAAGGTGTTTTTGATGCACGTTCCCGGTATGGGTTGGCTCCATTTAATTTTGTTATTAATCTTCCTTGTTAGTGATGTGTGCATGGACCCATTGTGGCTGTGGTCATTCTCTTGTACGTGTGGAGTGAAGTTATTATGTTAGATTTCTATCCACATTCCCCCAGGGAGACGGTGGGCCTAGGTGCAGTAATGTTTATAACTAATTGATCATCAACCAGTTACAGATTTCTTTGTTTTCCCCACTCCCACAGTTTCACTTGATTTACCAAGAACATGTTCTTTCCTTAGTAATAATAAGAATGATATAGTGTGTTTTTGTTAGTTTGAGCAGGATCATTTAACTTTTCACTTTGTCCCCTATGCTGTTTCTGGAGTCTATTGGCAGGGAAATAAAAGGTATAAACATTGTGATTTTGATTATAAATTTAAATGATCAATATAGGGTATAAGCAATATTAAATTGTTAACCTTAACTAATCAATGTTATTAAAATTAAGAGTAGTAAGTATAAGTAAGATTAAAAAGGGTTAAATTGTAAGTTAAGAAGGTTAAAAATTATAGTTTAAACTAAAAGTCTGATGCTCTATAATGCCAAGCGTGCTGCTATTGTATAGTTTCCTGGCCACAAGCCACAGGCTTTGGGGTGAACTATTGATGCATGAGAGGGTGCTTTTATCACAGCATGAGTGCTTTGGAACATTCTGTTTTTTCTTTTTCTATAGAGATGAAATAATAAATGTTTTGATTAAAAGGTAAATCATCATGTAAAAGGTTAAGTAAAAAATATAAATAAAGCAAGATTCTTGTGGTTGTTGTCCACACTTGCACTAGACATCTGTGGTCCATCTGTTTCTTTCCTCACCGATGCCACACCACCTATTCAGGTCCAACGAATCCTGCAGAGCTGGTCTCCCACACGTGTGCATTTTGCGGGAGAGGCCGAAGAGGCAGCACCTCCTGTCACACTGTTCCACCCTGAGTTTATCTCTATGTTTTCTCATGCTCAGCCATCATTTTGTCCTAATGGTGCTTTACTCTGCTGCGACTGTGTCTGTAAATGCACTTAGAGTGCAAAATAACCAGGACCCTCAAAAAGGTTTATAAATTGGTGATGAAAATAGTGCAGAATTGAGAATATGTCGTCCAAAGAATGTCTCCCTTGCACGTTTTCCTTTAACCAGCACCTCTAAGCGTCCCTTCCTTCTCCTGACGGGACCCCCATCAGCCTTCCTGATAGAAAATTTTGTGTGCAAACTTACTTGCTTTTGAATGATTTATTACTTTTATCAGTTTGTTTTTACTGTTCAACTGACATATTTTTCTCCCTGTGAAAATCATTTTTCTTTGGTTGGAATTGAATGCATCATAATTTTTGCATTAAAGCTAGTGGATACGTTTTTTCGTAGTAGAAGTGTTCTCAGAACAAATGAATAGACTGAGTCCCTGTTGCTTCTCGTCTTTTCCAAGCTTGCCAAGGTATTCCCAGATTGTTACATTTTAGGCAGCCTGGTGGGTGTATGCATCTATTTTTGGTTTTTATTTGTACATCATTGATCACTAATGAGGCTGAGCACCTTTTCATTTGGATCTCCTTTTTTATGAAGTGCTCTTCTCAGTCTTTCCCCATTTTTCTATCTGTGTCTATGCCATTTATAAGGTAGAGAAATCAGGCTGGCCCTAGATGTTGCCACTGCAATCTTCATGCTAGAAAAACGTGTGGCAGAGTATACACAATCTTTAGAGAAAGAACGAATTTTCTCCATAATACATTTCAAACACATGAGAACTTAGGGAAAGTGACTCTCATGAGCCTTGTTGAAAAAGGCCCTCAAAAATAGATCCAGATTCCAGAAGAATGATGGAGAAGGGGGAAGGTCACAGAAAGACTGGCGGTGACGCCCACCTGCAGCTGCAGTGGAGTGAGAAGTTGGGCTTGACGACGGGGTCTCGACGCTGCACAGCTTCACGAGGCAGCGGTCATGGAGCAGGACCATGCAGGGGTGTGAGCCCCGGAGGGCACGGGGCAGTACTATGGCTTCATGCTCCTTCAGGCCAATTAATAAATATTTAAAAACATCATTCAGAGATTACCAGTAAAAGAGCCTGAAATACCTGGATAACGTACTCACACCCAGTGGGATTGGGGAGGGTGTAAAGATGGCCATGCCCTTGTCATCCTTGAGTAGTCAACTGTTCTAACTCATGGACAAAGACCACGACAGGACTTCACACACGCACACACGCACACGCGCACGTGCACACACACACACACGGTACAAATATTCGGTTAACGTAAAAAAGAGCTCAGACTCATTAAATATTTACAGTTTTACTGTTAAAAAATAAATAAAACGATGAAGTAACCCTTTTTGCCTCTCAATTGGTCACAGATTGAAACATTTTAAGAGTGAATAGTATAAGCAGTGTGCAAGAAACAGCACTCATCAACTTTGATGGGCATGTAATTTGTAGAGACCTTTGTGAAGAAGATTCTGGTTAACCTCTTTGAAATAAAAAATGCACAATATTTCACTTCTGGTGCCAAGGTAGCTAGGAATGTGTTAATTTCAAAAAATTTTGGGGTGTATTGATTATAAAGAGTAATATACAAAGTGTAGAACAAGACATGAACGTTATACTCCCACCTGCACTGGAAGTTTCTAGATGGACCCACAGGCACTGGAAGTTTCTAGATGGAATATTAGCGATGACTGAACTCTGCATTAGCAAGAAAGAGATTTATTTCTTATGGTTTACATTTTAACTATGTTTAAATATCTATCACTTTGAAGAGTTATGAAAACCACCTAAGACCAAGAAGAGTTTTAATAGTTATTATTGTTAATAAAATAATTTATATATGTTGCCACATTTATTCCAACTCATGGTATGTGAATGTTTAATAACTGAGAAAACTAAAACATGAAGTTATTCACCCACAACTTAGGAGTACAGGCAGAGCAGAGAATGTTCCATCACCATTACTGCTCCTACATAGAAGGAACACAATAATAGTCATTAAAATGCTGTAAATAGCAATGGGTTCTAAATTTATCTGCACCCTCTGAAAGAATTATTAGACCTGTCTCCTGCTTGCCTCCACAAGAGTCCCCATCTCCCAGAGAGGCGTGCAGCCTGCTGAGATGGACAGGCCTCGCTTGGATTCTGGGATAGCTGCTGCAACCCTTTGCACTAAGAGTTGCTAGCTGTGTGACTCTTACCAGCTGCTTTCCCTCTCTGAGCCTGATCTGCTGCTTAATCTGGTAAATATTAGGTGTGGTATAATAAAAAACAAAAAGTGCTTGAAAATAATAAAGTGCTTAAAAATTGTTAGTTTCTCCTCCTTTTTAATAATCCAGGGCCTAGTTTTTATAATCCAGGGCCTATTTCTGGAACATAATTTATTAGGTGTAATTAGAATAACTAGATCTTGAAGTTTTATATGGTTTTTGGATGTGTTTTCCTGCTGCCTAAATTCTGTCGAGGAGGATCTGGAGAACACGGCCACTCCCCCAGGCTGGGCTGGTCACTGGTGGCCACTGTTGTTACTGCACATGCAGTAGTAGGGGGATGTCCTAGGCAGGGGCTAGTGGTTATATACGGGACACGGCCTTTCTCCTTTGTCACTTGCTCCATTAAAGTAGACAGTGGGGTTTGACTAGGGTCCACAGCATGCCCAGGCACCTTTCACCGTTCACAAATGTGTTGCCAGATTTTTTTAAATTGTATTTCTGCATAGCCGAGGGTGCAGCCTGCTTTGATGGTGAAAGTCACAAGCCTCACCAAGCAGACTGTGCTCTGAGGTGTGGCCTGGGTCATACCTGCCACAGTAAAGGGAGAAGGTCTTTGAATAGACCCAAGCAAAGGTGGGGGAGGAGGGACACCAGCAGGGTGTGCACAGTCAGGGACAGAGTGCCTCTTCACTGAATGCAATGCCAGATTTCAAGTAACAAGGTGTTCTGTGAACTCCCCAAACTGAGAATGATAAGGAATTGAAAGGGGTCAATCAAGATGTGGTCTACATGCCTTAGCCAAATACTTCGTGTAATGTGACACTTTTCCCTTGCTTTTTGGTAGATGGACAGTGTCCCAATACAGCTTTCAGCAGGTTTCTCAGTAGAAACTATATGCTAGGAGAAAATGGGATAATACATTCAAAGTGTTGAAGGAAAAAGACTGTCATCCAAGAATTCTGTATCCAGCAAAACTAACCTTCAAATATGAAGGAGAAATAAAGGCTTTCCTAGACAAACAAAAGCTAAGGGAATTCATCAACACCAAGACTGCCTTATAAGAAATGCTAAAAGTAGTTCTTCAGTCTGAGAAAAGATGATGCTAAAGTGTAACAAGAAGACATTTGAAGGTGTAAAACTCACCAGTACAGTAAGTACAAAAAACAAGCCCAGAATATTCCAAAAGACGAACCTATTTAGATAATAATACTTAAAACAACCATATAGGATATAGGCAATATAAAAAGATGTAACTTGGAGCAAAATTTCAAAGTGTAGACATCAAAGCACTACACTCTGTGAGGCCAAGCTCCTGCAGGACCTGCTGGAGGCTTACAGGCGGTGCAGGACAGTGCCTGAGGCCCACGTATACATCCACACCAGCCTCAGTAGCAGTGGAGTGGGCTTCGTGTGCGCGTTCTCCAAGGCCTTGGCGGAAGGCGCAGTCAAGATGGGTGTGCCCAGTGGCCTGTCCCATCACATTGCTGCCCAGACCCTGCTGGGGATGGCCAATACACTGCTGCAGAAGGGGCAGTACCCGGCCCAGCTATGGAGGGATATGTGCATGTGGGGCAGCACCACCATCTATGGGCTTCACTCCCTGGAGCAGGGTGGGCTGCAAGTAGCTACCATGAGCACCGTGGAGGCTGCACCTGCTAGGCCAAGGGGGTCAGCAGGAAATAGGGCCCAGGCTCTGGACAGAGGCCATCAGCCTCCTTTCCCACCTGTGCCATCCCCAGCCCTTCCCTTGCCCTTCCCCTGAGGACTGTGATCCTCCCTCCATCCTGCATGAGTGTCTCGTGCTGTTCCCTGTCCCCCTGCACAGGGAAATGCAGGGAATCCCACACCAAGGGGGCACTCCACCCACCCCTCATGGGACAGAAGGCGTCATGGTGGTGACCCTGCCCCTAGTAAGCCCACTGTAATGGGTGACATTGGTTCTGAGGGCCGAGAGCTGAAATTTTGGCCAAGCGCCTGCATGGTGGGGCATTGGTTGAGGCCAGAGCTGAGCTGCAAGCAAGAGCAGCCAGACGGGTGCTGGTCTGGAGCCTGGTCCCTCCTTGGATTTCCCAACAGCTCCATGCAGCTGTGGCCAGGCCAGCTTTCATCTCAGCTCTGGGGGGTGCAGGGACATATGCAGTCTGCACAGAGACTCCCTCTCCCTCAACGAAGCCAGGGACCTTGGGGCAGAGGGTCCCCACATAGGGAGCTGGAGCCCTGCCCTGCCAATCCCTGAGAAGAGAGCAGGTTTTGTGCTGTTCTCCAGCCGAGTGGGGTGGGGAGGAGGAAGAGCTGATGCGGCAGGGCTATGCTGGGCCAGGGATGCTGGGCTCAGGGCAGCACTAGGTGGGCAGTGGGCAGGTAGAGGGGCTGCTAGAGGTCTGGCAGGGTGGCCCTCTTGCTCCAGCTGGCTGTAAGCTCCCTCCTTTCTCCAGACCCCAAGCTCCTGGCAAGTGGCCAGGTGGAGCTGGGCCCTAATGACCCTCCCCTGGGTTAGGTGTCCTGGAGGGGCCTGTGGCCCTGGCGCCACCACCCTGGCCTCTGACAGCAGGACTTGGCTCTTTAGCATTTCCCTTAACAGACCAACAGGTCAGGAAAGCCAGGACCTGAGGGGAATCAAGGCTGTGGGATTGAAGGCCGGGGCTCTGGGGCCTTTGGGTGGGGAGGGCCCGGATTGGGCCACCTGCAGCTCTGTCACTTGTACAGGGCACCAACCCCAAGGCTCTCCTGGGCCTCACCACTCCACGCAGGCCCCACCCTCCCTCGCTTCAGCCAGAAGCTTGGCAAGGCGGGAGCGCGCTGGTGGTGGCAGTTCCCACTGTGCCATTAGCAGTTTTGTGAGCAGCTAAGGGCAGCTAAATGACAGGAACAACAGTTCCATCCCTCAGGCTTGACTTCCTCACAGCCACAGCTGCCTGCCCACTCCCCCTTACCCCTCCGTGCCCTCCCCCAGCCAGGTCAGCCCCCTGCCCCGGCCCTCCCACCCCCACCCCTTTCCCAGCCCCCTCAGCAGGCAGGCTGGCTCTCAGCCAATGACTGCTTGGTCTGGCCCTGACCCTGACACTTGTCAGAAGGGTCAGCCTGAGTCCATTTCATGCTCTGATTTCCTCATCTGTGAAATGGGAATAAAGATGCTGAGAATAAATAAATAAATAAGCTTATTCACTATAAGTCAATAACAGAGAGATGACTAGAAAACTTCAATGTTTGGAATTAAACACATTTCATAATAAACTTATTTCAACAATAAGATACAAATGACTCAGAAAATATTTTAAACTTGGGCCGAGCCCGTGGCGCGCTTGGGAGAGTGCGGCGCTGGGAGCGCAGCCACGGGAGCGCGGCGACGCCCGCCGCAGGTTCGGATCCTATATAGGAATGGCCGGTGCACTCACTGGCTGGGTGCTGGTCATGAAAAAGACCAAAAAAAATATATATATATTTTAAACTTGATCATAATGAAAATACACCATATCAAAATTGTGCAATGCCACAGAAACAGTACATAGAAATTTACAGCTTCGTGTACACATAATAAAAGAAGAAACAGTGATATAAGCTACCAGTTTAAGAAGATAGAAAAAAGGCGAAAAAATTAAACTCAACATGTAAAAAAAGAAATAACGTGTTTAGAGCCTGATGTTATAACACTGAGGTCAAGGGTTCGGATCCCCGTACTGGCCAGCCACTAAAACAGGAACAAAAAAAAATAATAAAGTTAAAAGCATAAACCAGTTATACAAAACACATGCATAGGAACCAGGTGACACAGAAAGTGAATGCAATGTGTTATCCTTGATGAGATCCTGGAGCAGAAAAAGAACATTAGGTAAATACTAAGAAAATTTCAATAAACTATTTTGTTAAAATAATGTATTAATATTGGCTCATTGATTGTAACGAATGTACTATATGAATAAAAGGTGCATAGTAGGGAGAACTGGGTAAGGGAGCAAATGAGAACTCTACTATCTTCTGTAAATCTCATTTTTCTGTAAACCTAATACTGTTCTAAGCAATAAAGTCTTAAACTCTACCATAAAAAAAAAGTACAATAGAAAAAAATCAAAAGGCCAAACATTGGTTCTTTCAAAAGGTTATGTTGATGTAAAATGAAACAGGCCAAATATATATGACAAGAATTTACTGAGCCAATGTGATAATCGCAACTGGGGAGATGCATTCCTATGAGTTAAATGTGTCCCCCAAAAGTTCATGTATTGGAAACTTGGTCCCCATTGTAACAGTGTTTAGAGTTTGGGAAATCCAATTATGGTATTTGAAAGGCGGGGCCTTTAAGAGGTGATTAGACTGTGAGAACTGTGCCCCTGTGAGTGGATTGATCCATTCATGGAGTACAATTGGCGTGGTTCTGATGGCTTTATAAGGAGAGCAGGTGCGAAGTTTAACTCTCTCTTGCTCAGCCTATTCTTGCCATGTGACCCTGTAGAGAGTTCCCACCAAGAAGAAGACCCTCACCAGATGCACCCCCTGGACCGTGGACTTCCCAGCCTCCAAAACAGTAAGAAATACATTTCAATTCTTCATAAGTTACCTAGTTTCAGGTATTCTATTATAAGCAACAGAAAGGGAGTAATATATGCATAGATCAGGTTGCCCTGAGAAATGCATTCCCAAGATAGATAGCAGGGCTTAGCATTTCATAAGCACAAGAAGGGGGAAAAATCCAAATAGAGAGGGGGAAGGACAGCCCTCCTAATCACATCATCAGTTTTTCTATTGGTTCTACATGACATGCAGATTTGAGATTTTTACTAGGTTATATCCTACATGCAGGGATCTAGGGTAATGGTTACAAGAAACATCTTAGGTTATTTTCTGACATTCTGGCACCATTATGTCTGCTTCTAAGTAAAATGGTCCTACGATAACATTTTCCAGGACAGATGGGTGTGCCTGCTGGCTTATCCCAAATCTCCCAAGGTGCTATAATTTACCTGACCCGGTCAAAGCAGGTTTTTTGTTATCAGTTAATAAAATTGATAAAATCCCTATAAAGGCTTTACAAGAAACACAAAAGAGAAAAAAACGCACTAATTATCAATATTAGTAATGAAAAGGAACATTAACATAAATGCTACAGCCATTAAAAGTTAACAATGAATAGGGCTGGCTGGTTAGCTCAGTTCATTGGAATGCAGTGTCATAAAACCAAGGTCAAGGGCTTGGGTCCCCATACCAGCCAGCCACAAAAGAAAAAAAAGTTAACTATAAAATGTAATAACCAATACATTTGACAATTTAAATTAAATGGACAAATTTCCTAAAAAGCAAAAAAAAAAAAACCAAAAAACCAAGACAAAATAGAAATTCTGTATAGACTATAGTGATTCAGAAATTGAATGAACTATTAAAATTTTTTCATACAGGTAAAACTATTTTAATGGTTTCAGTGAGAATTATTAATATTTTAGTAATTATACTAATCTTTCACAAATTTATTCAGAGACTAGAAATTAAGAGATTAATCTCCAGCTCATGTTATGAAATTAGCATAATAAAGAATGTTAAATGAAAATTAAAAGACCCAGTTTCCCCCACAAAAAGTATGTGCAGATATCTGAAAGAAAACTTCCAACTTTTTTATGTATCAGAGATTATGTAATGAAGTGAAAACTATTGACTTATGTAATATGGATGTAAATTTTCAAATAGAAATGTTAAATATAGTATTGAAAATATTTTTAAGATATTTGACTTTATACCAGTAGTTAAGCATGAGTGGTGATATTAACTGCTAGGGACATTTGGCTATGCCTGGAGACAGTTTTGGTTGTCATACCCGAGACTGGGAGATGCTCCTTCATCTAGTGGGCAGAGGCCAGGGACGGTGCTGAACAGCCTTAAGTGCACAGAACAGCCCCTCAGATATGCAGGATTTATGCATGAGAGTTCTATGTCAACAGGATCTTTCCTTAATGGAGCCCAGTCTAACTGTGGGTAGCGAATATGTACGCCAAGCATAATAAATATTGACTTACAGTAGGATTTTCCTCATTAAGTAGCACTCTAACCTCTTTATAT
Source organism: Cynocephalus volans (assembly GCF_027409185.1). NCBI lineage: Eukaryota > Metazoa > Chordata > Mammalia > Dermoptera > Cynocephalidae > Cynocephalus > Cynocephalus volans. The sequence goes on from NC_084461.1 coordinate 208,402,439, forward strand.
CTTGTTAAATATATTAAGTCTAAAGTCCTACTCTCTTGGTGGATGTATGTTTGCATTAACACTATTACCAAACTATCTATAAGTAAGGAAGATAATTTTTCCTAATGTTTACAGCTAACAAAGAGTAAGCCAGTGGGTCTAATAAAAACATTATTTACAAATGCACAAATCAGGCATATAACTGTTAACAGCTTAAGTCAGCTGTGGAGAATAGGGCTCCTTTCATTCTACTCAGTGAAAAGCAATTTCTGGAAGGAAGGTTTCCCCTTTGTTTCAATTCCTCATATCTTTCATTGGGGCAGCAGCATAGATATGAGCATTAAGAAGTGTGGCCCTGAGGGCTCCACCTTTGCATTTCCAGTGGTGGAGTGTTAGTGTCTGCTTTGCCACTAATAGGGGCCACATGGTACGTTTCAGCCCCACTTGTTCTCTATGACTTTAGACTGTCGTAACCTCTCTCTGCTTCTGTTTCTTCATATTCAAAAGGGAACAAGACTAGAACCTGCCTCAAAGGGGCATTGTGAGGAGTACATTAGACATGCTCTCAACAGGACCTGGCAGCTAATAAACAGTAAATAATCTGCAGCTACGGTAGTGATGGTTATTACCGTAATATACAAAATTACTCTGTAATAAAATACTAGGAACTTCTTCTTCTTTTTTTTTTTAAATAAATAATCTGAAAATACCTATCACAAGTGAAGAGATTGTATTAATAATAAAAAACTACACCACATGAAAAGTTTATGTCCAGAAACTTCACTGTGAATCTTACCAAAACATCTGGAGATTTAATATCAGTTCTTCCCAAACTCTCCAAAAAATAAAAGCACAGCAGAGACACTTTTCAACTAATTGTATGAGGCATATTACCATGACACAAAAACCACACAAAGATATCACTGGGAAAAAAATCAGAACAGTTTATCTTTTAAGTACAGACACAAAATACTTCAAAAAATTCAAGCAAACATATAAATATAGTTATACTACATGACCAGGTTAGATTAATCCCAGTAATACAAGGTTGGTTAATAGTAAAAAATCATTTAACATAATATACCGTATCAATATAATATACGAAACCACATGACCATCTCAATCTATGCAGAACACAAATTTGGCAAAATTCAACATCCTTTCATGATGAAAACATTCAACAAAGTAGGAATAGAAGGGAATATCTTCAAACTGATAAAGGGCATATAAATAACCCACAGCTAACAACATCCTTAATGATGAAAGCCTGTATACTTATTTTCTAAAATCAGAAACAAGATAAATATATCCACTCACCACATCTATTTATTATTTTACTGGATGTGTTAGCCAGGATAATTTGGCAGCAGATAAATGAAAGACATCAAGATTAAAAAGAAAAGAGTGTAATCATCTTTATTCACAGATGACATGATCTAGTATTTAGGAAAACATAAGGAATTCACCGAAAACTATTAGAACTATAAACGAGTTTAGGAAAATAACAGGATAAAAGATCAATATACAAAAATCAATTATATCTCTGTACACAAGAAATGAACTACTCAAAAATAAAATTAAGAAAACCATTCTAATTACAATAGCATCAAAAGTAAAATACTTAGACATAATTTTTACAGCAGAAGGATAAACTTGAACACTGAAAACTTCAATACGTGGCTAGTGTGGAAACACCTAGGCATCGTCCCTGAACCACCTCCTCTCCTTGGGTCTGAGGACTTTTCCTTCATGGAGGATAAAAAAGGGGATTTCACTTTTGGCCTTTATATTATTAGAGGTGGGATTAGGCTGAGGTCTACACATCCAAATGTGTATTACTGTATCCATTTTTATGGAGAGAAGACTGAGGCCCACAAAGATAGGGATGACAATCAACAGCGTAGAGGGCAAAATATCAGGGACTGATTTTCTACACCCAACACTTGCTAATCATCCCGTATTTAAAGGATTCCCAAATATGTTACCAAAAAAAAAAAAAAAAAAGTTTGAGAGGCCTGGGAACCAGGATTCTGGGGAAGAGAGGCTAGGGATTCCAAAGTTTGACGCATGAGGACCCTAGGGAGATCAAGGCTGAGTTTCCTGGATCTGCAGAATAGAGTTACTGAGGGGCAATTGTAGGATCAGAGAAGATACAGGAATTTGAACAAGGCGGGGCACACATTAGAAAAAGAGAAAACCAGGTCTTGGGCAAGAGCCAAGCCCCTCACACACTCCGTCTACTCACCTCTACACTTTGCCCCCCTTTCACTGAAGTGCCCATTCTATTGCTCAAGCCTACATCAACCCTGATCACTCAAGACAGGCAATTTTTTTCTTTTCTTTTTTTTTTTTTTTTTAAGATGACCGGCAAGGGTATCTCAACCCTTGACTTGCTGTTGTCAGCACCACGCTCTCCCAAGTGAGCTAACCAGCCATCCCTATATAGGGATCCGAACCCATGGCCTTGGTGTTATCAGCATCACCCTCTCCCAAGTGAGCCACCGGCAGGCCCCTCAAGACAGGCATTTCTCTGTTTGAATGGGAACTTCGGTGGCGGCTGGCACGCCGAGAAACCCCTTTGCAGAACTCCTTTCCTAGTTTGTGGCAGAAACAAGGGAAGGAAAAGAAAACTTTTATTAAATCTATCTCACACGCAAGAAACAAAACGCATAACTGAAGATTTGATAGACGGATGGATGAGTGGATGGAAGTTGGGAGTCTAGGCAGACAATTACTAGACACTGGAGTGTAAATTAGAACAAGAATTATAGATTGCACCTACTGTATTACACTGCTATTTTATTCCAGTGACAGTGTACACTGGAACAGTTTTTCCAATGTGTAATAAATCCATCAAAGAAGCACAAATTAGCTTTGTAGATGAGAACAAACCTCTTTTTCATGGGTTTGAAGACTTACCATATTAACTTACTTGATTGTTACCAAATATAAAATAAAATAGAGACTTGATTTTTCACGCTTTAGAATATATTGTAAAAGATAGACGTGTATTCTATAACCACAATACTTTAAACCAAATTTTTAAAAATTAAGGCTAATGATTAATATCAACTGCTTCGCTCACATCGGCTCTTCCTATTCGTCCCACAATGTATTAGATCGTCAAACCAGGATTTACTAAAGAAGCAGAATCCCATATCGCTGTCTTGTGGGTAGGGACCAGTCCTAAAGCATCAGATGCAGGTCCACAGGCAGCAAGACTGCCTCCCCGGAAATAAGGGAAACTTCCTCCTTTGGTTCCTAAGAGACTGTCTTAGAGGCTTATGGGAAATGTAGTCTCGCCCTCCAGTGACGCCAACAGCACAGCGCTAAGGGAAGGGCTTTTCCTGGTTCCTTCTGCGCGTGTGCAGCTCCGCCCACTCCGGAACTTCCGGACCCCGCGGCCGTTCGCACTCAGGTCGGCAGTCTGTGGAGAGTTGGGCTCAGTCCCTGAAGGCGGGTGTGAGAGTGAGAGAGGAGGCCTGTGGGCCTCGGGAGATCCTGGGGAGCGGCACGGGTGTCCCAGCACTTGGTGGAGCAGGAACGCCGGTGGTCTCAGGCGGGCGGGGCCTGATGTGCCGGTGCGAGCGCGCGGGCCTGGGTGGGGAGGAGGCGCCTCGGGCTGCGCCGTCAAGGACTGGTTTGTTAAAACACGGCTCTCTGTGAGATGACCAGCTGTGTGCTTCCAGGTGTACAAAAGCCTATTCCAGAAGCTCCTGGAACGGGGTGGTCGAGTCCGAGATGGCGACTGGGGCGGTGAGGGGGTCTGCGGTGTGCGTTCGTTCACATTCCAGCATTATCATGAAGGAGCCTGTTACTAACCTATATGACATTGACTTTACGCATCTGTAAGTTGGGCGTATTAACAGTGCTAGTGAAATGCTCCCAGATTCTCCGAGAAGTAATTGTAAAGTGTGGGCAGACCGAGTTTTACTATGTGGCAGTCATGTTTGTAGGTTTTCTTGGGGCAGCCTCAGCAAGTGAAGTTTCTGGTCCCCTCCTGCACTGTGTAGCCTGCCCAGAGCTCCTGGTTTTGTAAGACCCATGCACTAGGCACAAATCCCACACACGCTGGAGTAGCTCGCTTCACAAAGACAAGAGGCCGCTGCAATCAAGCAAGAGGTGTTTATTTCAGCATGCTGGGTCGCTTTTTCATAAGCGCCCCGAACTTACAATACCAAGGCTTTTTATACAGTTTATTTTTGACAGATTTTCATAACAAGCTGAGTTGTTAATTAGCCATGGCGCCTTAAGATTTATGGTTAGGCTCAACAGGCCCGCACTGCTAGCACCCCGATAAAAGATGTTACATGTTTATCTTCCCTGGTCCAGCCAGGTGTTCAGAGGATAAGTGGGGGGCTAGTTCAGTCCTTGGGACCGGCTGTCTCCTGGAATGTGTGCCTGGTTCTGCCTTGACTTCTGCCTGACCTCTTTAAAGCTGCTTCACTTCAAATACCTTTAGATATGCTTTCCCCGTTTTTAGTAAGTGCTTACAGGAATAATTTGTGCAAGTTAAGCTAAAGTCATATTTCTCTGTTACTTTTCTGTTACAATTTCATAACAGGCTAAGGCTATATAGGTTAGAGTTACAATATTTTATAACAGTTTGAGTATACAGAATTCTGTACAATACCTAGTTTTCAGGAACAGTGAGTTCTAGGAGGGAGATACTGGATGATGGTCTGGTTTTCCTTGGAATAAAGTAGGAATTACAAAGTTTGAAGGAGGACGCCCTGTGAGTAGTAACCCCACCTGAAAGAACACCCTGTCTGGTCTGAGCTCTGTCACTAGTGCTTCAGAGCAGAGGCAAAATAGTCCCAGAAAGGGCGTGAGCCTAACTTTGCATGCCCCAAGCAATTATTGATCCTGCGGCCTAGAGAGGAGATTTGAGTGATACTGCCTCTTCTGGAAGCTATCAATGACTGGGTGCTACTGGAAGGTTTGAACCAACTTTCAGAAAGGAGAGGTGAATTAGGCCGGGAAAGATAGGCAAGGGCCTAGGAAATGTTACTTATTGAGGCGTTTTGATAGTGTGGTTTGTGGTGGAGGGTTACCCTGTGACACCTGAGATGATCTCTCCACAGTGCTCTCTAAACCCACGCCTATTCCTTCAGTCTCCCTTCATTGATTGTTTCCAGAGTCTGAGCTCTCTAAACCTAGCCTATCACCAAATTTGGCATCTAGAGATATGCCGATGATCCATTGACCCTGAGGTATTTCTGCTTTTGACTAGTGTTATTCATCTTGCCACAGTTAACTTAAAGGAAGTGTTTATTTTTTATATCATTTTAGTGACACTGAAGTCAACTTAGAGCAAATATTGGTCTAAAATACCTTGTTTTATACATACCTATCCCTTTTTATCCCTACACATGCTGTGGATCATGTGAATTCAAAGGCTTAATAATGCAAGTATTTCCCACTTAATGTCAGTAATCTGTTCCTAAAAATTATAAATTCTGCAGAAAATGACAGGAGCCTATTTTACATTATTTAAAATAGGAAAATTGGACTGTGTCACACTTGTTTATCAGCCAACACATGTAAATAAAACACGGTACCATGCTCGAATATAAGTAACAGAATTATGTTTTGATGTAAAAAACTTAAAACATAGTCTTCGGATCTCCAGATAATTGCTTTGTTTGTTTCACATTACTTCAACCACACTGAAGTCCATTCATTTGACTTTTATTTTGCTTTTTAAAACTTCTACATGTGATTATGAAGTTCTAATTATTGTACTTGACATGTAAGTGAAGATTCCCCCACTTCCCAATTTGTTAGAAATATTTAATTCAAGGTGCTTAGATGCATCAGTTAGCCTTTGCTGTGTAAGGAATCAACAAAAATTTATTGGCTTAAAAAAGGAACTATTTAATTTGATGGCGTTCCTGTGGATCAGCATTTGGGCTGAGCGCAGTTGGGAAATTCCTGTGTTCATGTTGCCTGGGGTCACAAATGAGACTGCCTTTACCTGATGCCTTGACTGAGGCCGGTTAGTTTAAGATGGCTTCACTGACATGTCTGGTGGTTGGTGTTGAGTCTCAGCTTGGCCCTGTGTGTTCAGCAGGGTAGCCTCAGGCTTCATCAAAATGTGACTGTGTCCAAGAAGGCAAGCAGCAGTGGACAAGTACTTTTCAACTGTGTTTTCATCACATTTACCAATGTCCTCTTGGCCAAAGCAAGTCAAATGGCAATGCCCAGGTTATTGTTGCAGCCGATTATATGCAAGTGTGGATATATGGAAGTGGCTTACTTGGAACGATTCCTGGAACAGTGTACCACAAAAAAGTACACTATGTATTTATACACACACACACATATAATCATGGGTGAAAAATGTTGGGTTGTAGCGTGCATATTTTCCGTGAAATTTAGGTATATAAAAGCAAGAGGTATTTTAGCGGAAGCACTCATAAGGAGTCTGGTAGTGTCCCCATATTAATAGGAAAATAGTTTGTATCACCCCAAGTGCATTTCTATAACATTAATTCTAGTAGAAACATAACGTTTCTTCCTTTGGCTTAGTTATTTATTTTTTTTAGCCACTGGTCAGGATGAGGATCTGGACCCTTGACCTTGGTGTTACAAGATTGTGCTATAACCAGCTGAGCTAACTGGCCAGCCCCCCAAATTATTTCTTTAAAGAACATTAATTGTTGCTCAATCAGTAGGAACTGTATGTTTTCATTAACCCAATAATAAATTGTGTCTAATCTCTACCAATTAATGTACTTGTGGGTACATTAATTGTGATACATAAATTGTGTCTAGTCTCTACCATGTACTTGTAGGTACACATCTTCAGTGGGGTCTTTTTTGTACTTTTTTGCATAAGGGACTGTTCTAGGAGGCTTCACCCCCACCCCTCAACATAATGTGTAGAGTGTTTTGAGCAGAAGAATCTAGGACCAAGCCACACCAGTTCCCTCATGACTCCACTCCATTTGCCTTTATTCCCAGGTATGCTTCCAGAGTCTTCTGTGTGTTTCCAAGAGCATGAAAAAATGCATAAATCTCTGGTGAGTTGTTTATTTGTTCCTTACTTTGTTTTACATTTTATTTGATGTGTTGTATGGCATTCATGAGTAAAAATAGAAAAGTGGAAATAAGTAAAAATCAGCTTTAGGAAAGTTGGACATAAAGGAGATAAAATGGTCACATAGTAATAGGAAGGTTATAAGACCTTAGAGTCACATAAGTTAAATATAGATTTGAATCTGGTCTTTCTGATGTCATGTCAAAAAGGCAGACACATTTGTTGCATGATTAGAATGGAATCTGAGAAGACAGCATGCTAAATTCTCATGGGACATGAAGAATTGATGATACTGAAGACTGAAACACTGTCTTCATTGTCATATACATGATGTAGTGGAAAGTTTTTCACTACCAACCTGTAAATAAACACTTACAGCATTTAGCAGTGGAAACAGTTACCTAATGCTAGAGCTAAACTCACATAGTAAGGTTTTTCTGGAATTGTGAAAATAGTGTGGTCCAAGACAGCTTTTGGAAGGCTGTATTTGATTCATGGACAAAAGCTGGAATGTCTGAAGGGGATTGAGTTGACTACAGGTCCTTAAGTAACTTTTTATATATTTCTCTCATCTTGTCTGTACATGATGATTGTATAACAGACTATTCAAAGTTATATTTGCTGTCACATATTTCCAGTGTTCATTTACATTTTAACCCACTTAATGGAGTCTTAGTTCAGTTTTTCAAAAGCTCACTAATATCCTAAATTATAATTAACTCCAATGGCTATTGTCTAGTCTTCGCCTAACTTGAATCTTTTGCCGTATTTGAAACTACTGTCCATGATCTGCCCCAGGAAATTCTTCTCTATTAGTTTCTGTCCAGGCCTCTCTGATAATTACTTTTGTTTCCCTGAATTATTCTGCTTTTTTTTGCTCCTTAACACAGCTCATCCAAGTACTCCATCCTGACCGCATTCCTCTCACTCTGCAGTTCTCCTAGACTCAGCCCACTGTGGTTTGCATTCCTATCTCTCTCCATCTTGTAACTCTTCTCCAGTCTTTAGACATAGGTTCAACTCTGTTGAATGCTTCTTTGTGTCTATCCAAAAGGCACCTCAAGCTCAGCAAATCCAGAGTGAAAAGTGGACCCCCCCTCTTCCCTTACATATGGTATCATTACCATCCAGCCAGTGACCCAACTCAACAAAATGGGATTTTTTTCTGGATTCCTCCTCTTCTCTCAGGTCTACTCTCATCCAGTGTCTAGTCTTGCTGTGTTTGTTTTTTCTTTTTTAAATTCTAATATGTGCATACTGTGCCAGTATTGGGAAAGAAGTTCTTGGTGCTCAGAAATAAACACAGCAACTATGTTTGTTACATTGGAAATGTCATTCTTGACAAAACCTAAAGGGAGTGTTTGCTCAGTGATGAGGTTCAATCCCTCTGGAATTTTGTGCCTATCCAATATGTATAGTGACGTCCTTAGGAGTCCATGGGGAGAATGCATTCAGTAGTTAGTAGGACATATTTGAATAAGGTTCAATAAAAAGATATGCAAAGAAAAAAAGAAGTAAAGATTTTTATAATTTTACCTTTTGCCTAAATAAATTTATGTCAGGGATTCCATCTGTAGTTTTTATTCATATGCAATTGTAGATTTGTAGTTCAAAAGGACCTGTCATGGTTTCAGACTCTTTTTAAGACTACAATTAATTCTACTTTTTCAACTAACCACTTGAAAATTAGTAAAGAAAAATGGATGTGTACATCAATCCTAACTATGTTTATGGACTAGAACTGCAGTTAATAGTTGGTTAAGAATAAAAAATGACATAATTACTGGAACATTTGACATTCACAATTATATTTTGAGATCTAACATAAAATGTTGTGTTCTTTTTTGTTTATTTTGAACCCAGGATTCAGTCTAAACACTTCATGTTTATGTATGGTCTCTAATAGTTTTCTCGGTGTTCTAACTATCTTCTACATAACAAAGTACCATAAAATGTACTGGCTTAAAACAGAAATGCTTATTATTGTTGCAGGGAACCCTAAACATTTTCTAATTGTTAAGCCTTTCCTTTCCCCTTTTCCACTTGAGAAACTGTTTTAGAAACTGTGCTTGACTGCCTTAACTGCAGACTCTGGCCTCTGCGACCTAGCATGCTTTTGCTTCTTGCACCTGCCCTCTGTGAGGTAACAGCAGTCTCACATCCCCCAAGGGCCGGATGCAAATTAGGCTCCAGAAGTGACCAATGGACTGTGTCCCATAATCAGCCAATCCAAATTAGCAGGACTGCATCCCTCATTTACATAAGAGGAACTGAATGGGAACTTGGGTAGGAAAAGGGAGGGAATCTAGACTATATAAGATGGTCTTTTCCTTTGTTCTGGGAGACACTGGTTTAGGAGTCTTTGCTCCCCAGTGCTCTCCTTGCTTATAAGCAGAAGAGGCACTGTAACTCTGAACAAAGAGCTGCAACACAAAATAAAGAGCTGTGACACCAGTCTTGGATTCCTCTGTGCATTCGGCCCACATTATATGTCATATTTTTGTGGGTCAGTAAATTGGACAGGCAAGTGTGGTCTGCTACTCAATGTCTCTGGTCTCAGCTGGAAAGACACTAGTTGCTGGGGACATTGAGCGGGCAATCCAGCCCTCTCTCTGTGTCCATTTGGGACTTCCTCACAGTCTGGCTATCTCAGGGTAGTCCAACTTTGTAGGTCCGTCATCCACCATGCCAAATGATTAAAAAGTCTGTTATGCCAAAGTTTGCAAGGGATAAAGAATAGCTTTTTTTTTTGAGTGGCTACTCAAGAAGATCAAGGCAGCTAAAGGAGGTGGAAGACCTCAAACTCCCAGATGGCTTAAAATCACAAGCATTTATAAAGCAAAATCATGAGCCAGGGGTCCCAGAAGTTGTGTAGGACTCTGATTGGTTCGGGACAAAGTCAGCCCAGTTATCCCTGGCATCTTGATTAATGTCCTCCTTCACTTTTTCAGGTCTGGAGGATAAGTGCTTCAAAGCAGGCCTTCAGTTGATGGCAGTTCTGCAGAACAACTCAAGATTGTTGTTACTGATGTTATCTTAAGCCATTTACTGAGAAACAGACATCTGGTGGCCCTGAGAACTTGTTTAGCCTTAGGGAGATACATGTTTAATTAACTTTATTCTTATTGTTAGCTAAATTTTAGGATTACTCCCAGCAATACTCCCAGAGATTCAGCCTTTCAGACTTCTCAGTCTTCATTAAGCACATTGTTTCCCTTTAGCGATTCCCTGCCCCCCAGCCTGAGGCCTGCTCTGGCTAGGGGTGTAGCAACAACTTATGGGATACATCAGGGGTCTGCTCCACTTCAGTCTGCTGGCTTATTCTTGAGCAAGTGTCCAAGAGGTCCAGGAGAAGCTGCAAGGCTTCTTAGGATCTCCCCTCAGAGGTCCCAAAACATCTCTTCCACCACATTCTTTTTGTTAAGTACATTGCTAAGATGAGAGTGATTTCAGCATGGGGGGGGCGGGCAGATGGACTCTACCTCTCAGTAAGAAGAATAGTAGGAATTTATAGCAACCTGTAATAAGTCACAGTTCACCCTCTGGCCACAAATTATATTTCTCGCACTTGCAAATTACCCTTTGTTTTTCTTAGGAGACTCCAAAGTATTCTCCTGTTATGGCACTGTCTGAAAGCCCAACTAAATCAGGTCCTGGTGGCCTGTCATCTGTCCCTCCACAGACACCCAGCCCACAGTGAGGAGACTGGCATGAACCTGGTGGGCACATCTCTTCAGTTGGGTGGCCGGATGCAGCAGGCAGCCTGCAGGCACTGGTCTGAGCAGTTAGGAGTTTCCACTGGGGCCTGCTCCCATTCTTTGATTAAGACCCAGTCCTGGTCCCTGGGAAAATGCTTGATACATCTACATTCTGTCCTCTGGGATTTTGCCATTCTCTGATTTGATATTCTTTTTCCTAATGTAATGCTGATGATGAACTTTCTTCAAATATTTCTTGCTTACAGTAAGTTGGAGATCCACTGGCCTTTTTTTTTGTTGTTGTTACTTTTGCCTGACTCTGTCCCTTTGATACAAGAAATGATTCAGTGTAATCACCTCTTTAAAAAGTGTATGCTTTCTGTGTACTAAAATCCATTAGACAAAAGCCACCCCACACACTCTTTGAGACAGACTGTTCTCTGGCCTCCCTTTGCCCAAGGCTGCTCTGGGACAATACCTTGAGAAACCCTCTTGTTTAACTGGGACTAGGTATGAGGCATACCCTAAGACCTTTAGAATGCTGAAAATCTTTTTGCTCTTTTATCTTTTTTACTAAAACTCCGAGTTTGATTCTGAAAGAGAGCGAGCCAAGATGATGCCGGGTACCATTCAAGCTTTATTAAAGGAAAAGAATCTGCAGGGCGATGCTGAAAGTGGCGGGGGGCAGCCCGGGGCTGCTTTCAAAATGGAAGACAGCAGCTAACCTAGGGTGGTGGGGGCTTATATTGGTGTGTTGGCACCAAGAGCTGGGTGATGTAATTCCGAGGTGGAGATTGAATTAGGTAATGGGAATGGAGAGTTCTGCGCACACGGAAACGCTGAAAGTTTCGCTTTCTCCAAAACCATTAGGCTTCTTGTAAAAGATAACGGGGGAGGGAAGGGGAGGTGGTGGGCGGCACCATTTTGTACTTGGGCTTGTCTAAAATGGTGCTGGTTATGTTGCAGATCTATTAGATTCTTGTACCCAAGTCATTTCTTACTTTGAAAAGATTTTGTTGGGAAAAACTGGGACTCAGAAATGGTTTTATTTCAAACCCAGCAAATCCTGGCTTCATTTTTATAAGATAAATAAAGAATTTCCTCTAAATTATTTATTTTTATAATATAGTTAAAGAATTTCCTCTAAATTCTTTTTGAAAATTGAACATTGTTCTTTAATTCATCTCTCTCCTCTCACATTATCTCAACAACAAAGAGAGGAAGCCAGGTAGCACTTTCTGCATTATTCCCAGAAACCTTCTTAGGCAGACCCCTGAGATGGTGAGATACCCTTTCAATTTATCATGTTGTTGCAGGCAATGATGTTGCTGACTGACCTCCAGTTCATAATCCATGTTAACACTAAAAGAGAAAAACAATAGTTTAGAGCAAAATAAAGCATTTAATCGGGATTAGGGATTGAAGCCTGGGTAGCAGTCAAGACACTCTACCACCTGAGAGGGGCAAGGGAGCTTACATTTACAGGAAATTTGTTTGGATTATATAAATTGTTCATCAGAATTTTTTTTATTGGTTAGTTAAAGAAATCTTTAATCATTAGTAAAACGGGGCATTTGTATCAGTGTGCAGCAAAAAGCTACATACAGAGTACCCTTAAAGATTAGGTTAGTTTCCATGTGTTGGGCATTTTGGGGAGTGCAGATGTTTGTGAAGGAACTTGGTTCTCATAATACCTTTATGAGTCTCAAAATTCATCAATATGTCAATATGGAGTCAGCAGATCAAAATGGAGTCACTGATGTCAAACCTGGAATATTGCTAAGCTCATACCCATACATCTTTTCTCCAGTTTCCAGTGAGATTTCCTCACTGTCCTTCAGGCTCACCAAGTGTCTTTACGCTCTTCTAGCGTAATAGATCTGCAACACAACCAGTGCCATTTTAGACAAGCCCAAGTACAAAATGGTACCATCTACCTCCTCTCCTCCCCACTCTCGTTCTCTTTTGCAAGAAGCCTCATGGTTTTGGAGAAAATGAAACTTTCGACGTTTCTGCATGCGCAGAACTCTCCATTCCCATGACCTAACTCAATCCCCACCCCAGAATTACGTCACCCAGCTCTTGGCACCAACATATCTATGTAAGCTCTACCACCCCCACACCTGGTGCTGTCTCCCATTTTCAGGGCAGCCCCAGGCTGTCCTCCATTTTAAGCACAGCCCGGCAGATTTCTTTCTTTCTTTCTTTCTTTTATTTATTTTTTAATTTTTTTTAAAAAAGATGACCGGTAAGGGGATCTTAACCCTTGACTTGGTGTTGTCAGCACCATGCTCACCCAGTGAGCTAACCGGCCATCCCTATATGGGATCCGAACCTGTGGCCTTGGTGTTATCAACACCACACTCTCCCGAGTGAGCCACGGGCCAGCCCAGATTTCTTTCTTTAATAAAGCTTGAACGGTACCCGGCATCTCGGCCCACTTTCTTTCATAGTCTGCATTAATGGTCTCCTTGAGGTCCAGCTTCTACCTGGTCTCACAGCCAAAGCAACATGTAGCTTTTTATTAACACAGCACCCCATTTCTGGGTGCCAAATTCTGTTCCAGTTATCTATTCTGCTTAAAAAACCACTCAAGACATGGAAGCTTAAAACAAATTATTCCATCTCTCGTTCTGTGGGTTGGAGCATTTCTCTTGCTGGCTTATCTCACACAGGTGCAGTTATGTAGCAGCTGGGATGGATCATGTGAAAGCACAGCTGAGATGGTCCAAGAAGGCTCATTGGTGCTTGGCAGTGGGTGCTGCTGAAGACTCTTTGGGGGGCTGTCAGTGAGCATACCTACTCATGGTCTTTCCATGTGGTTCTCCACCAGAGTGGTCTTAGGGCAGTTGGACTTCCTACACAATGACTAGCTTTTTCCAAAGTTAGCTTTGCAAGATAAAGTAGTGAAGCTGTATGACCTCTTACAGCTTTGCCTTTGAAATCCCCAGGTACTGCCTTTGCCATGATGCATTGGCCAAACAAGCCACCAAGGCCAGGCAAGGCAAGGTCCAAGGGGAATTAGTTTCCAGCACAGAGGAAGGAGTAGAAAAGAAGTTGGGGCCACCTTTAATCTTCCAGAAATGTCATTATTACAGTACATTTGTCCAAAATAAATTCGTTTCTTTTGTGAGTTCTACTTCGACTCACAGGTTATTTGAAGTATATTATTTAATTTTCAAGTATTTGAGGCTTCTCTGGATACCTTTCCATTGTTGGTTTCTAACTCAATTCCATTCTGGTCAGAAAACATACTTCATAAGATTTCAGTCTTGAGACTTCTTTTATGGTTCAACATATGGCCTGTCTTGGTGAGTGCTTCACATTGTGCTTTATACATAACAGTTAGGTCAGGATGTTGTCATTCAGATCTGTATTCTTCCTGACTCTTTATGTTGTTCCTTTAATTACTTTTTTGAAATCCTTAGGGTTTTCTACATGGAACATATGTTGTCTTTGAACAGAGGTAATTTTAATTCTTCTTTTCCAATTTGGATGCTTTTTGTTTCTTTTTCTTGCCTAATTGCTCTGGACAAGACATCCAGTACTCTGGCAGATAGAAGTGGCCTGAGCAGGCAACCTTATGTGATCTTACATTACAAGTTTTGATCTTTCACTGATGGAGTTTGGATGTGTTGTCCTTTCCAAAACTCTTGTGGAAATTTGATCCCCAGTGTGGCAGTGTTGGAAACTGATTGAGTCATGGGGGCAGATCCCTCATGAATGGATTAATGCTGTCCCTGGGGGAGGGGGGATTAATGAGTGAGTTCTCGCTGTTAGTTCCTGCAAGAGCTGGTTGTTTAAAAAGACCCTGGCACCTCCTCTCTCTCTCTCTTGCTTCCTCTCGTCATGTGATCCGCTTGTACCTGCCGGCTGCCTGCCACTTTCTGCCATGAGCAGAAGCAGCCTGAGGCCTGTGCCAGATGCAGCTGTCCCAGAATCATAAGCCAAATAAGCCTCTGTTCTTTATAAATTACCCAGTCTCAGGTATTTCTGTTATAGCAAAACAAAATGGACTAAAACATTCACCATTGAGTATGATGACAGCTGTAGACCTTTCATAGATGGCATTTATTATGCTGAGGTTGTTTCCATCTATTCTTAGTTGAGTGCTTTTCTTATGAAGGGTGTTCATTTAGCTTTGGTATCAGGGTAATGCTGACTTATTGGAATGAGTTTAGTAGTGTTCCTTCCTCTACAGTTTTTTTTATAATAGCTAAGGAAGATTGGTTTTTGAAATGTTGGGGGGAATTCTCCATTGAAGTCATCTAAATCTGGGATTTCTTTGTTTGGAGGTTTTTGATTACTGGTTAACTCCTTACTAGGTTACAATATTCTTCATATTTTTTACTCCTTTATGATTCAGTACGGTAGCTGGTTTGGTTTTAGAAATTATTAATTTTTTTTAGGAATTAATTTTTGTTTTTGTTTTTTGTTTTGTTGGCTGGCCATTGTGGGGCTCTGAACCTTTGACCTTGGTGTTATAACATTGCCCTCTAACCAACTGAGCTAATTGGCCAGCTCCGGGAATGAATAATTTTATCTATGTTACACAATTTGGGGCATACAATACTCATATTCTTTTATAATCCATGGCTTTGAATATAATGTTACTTCTTTCATTTGTGATTTTAGCATTTGAGACTTCTCTCTGTCTCTTTCTTTTTTACGTTCCTCTTGCTAAGAGTTTGTCAATTTTATTGATCTTTTGAAAAACTAACTCTTAGTGTTGGGTTTTCTCTGTTCTTTGTATTTTGTTAATCTGTACTCTAATCTTTAAGATTTCTTCCTGCGTGGTTTGTCATTAGTGTGTTCTTTTTCTAGTTCCTTGAAGTGTAATGTTAGGTTGTTGATTTGAGATCTTTCTTCAGTTTCGTTTGAGTATCTGAAGCTATAACTTTCCCTCTTAGCACTGCTTTCACTGCATCCCATGAGTTTTGGTATGTTGTATCTTCATTTTCATTCATCTCAAGATTTTTTTTTTTTTTTAAAGATGACCGGTAAGGGGATCTTGACCCTTGACTTGCTGTTGTCAGTACCATGCTCTCCCAAGTGAGCTAACCAGCCATCCCTATATAGGGATCCGAACCCATGGCCTTGGTGTTATCAGCACCGTACTCTCCCAAGTGAGCCACAGGATGGCCCCTCAAGATTTTTTTTAAATACCAGGGCAGTGTAATTTTCTTGTTTTCAATAAAGGTGATTAATGAAACACATAAAGAATTGTAATTCAATAACTGTAATATTGAAAAATCTTCACACAAATTTAAACTTTAGAGAAAGTTTTCAGACCTATTTATATGTATTCTCATTCAGAAAATATGGTCATTTCAGTGTATTGACACAGTAGCCTAGAATTAAAGATAAGTTTTAATAATAAAATAAACATATGCTGAGTCAGAAATGTTTGCAAAAATTATTATTATTTTCTGTGAAATTTACTCATTATTTGGGGACTAGGGAAAAACTGTACACATCCCTCCAGCCCAGGTGGTGGCTGGGCCACGGTGATGTGGGCTGAGGGTGTCCCTCTGCATTCTCTCCAGAGGCAGCTGTTAGGGAAAGAAAGCTAGGATTCCAGGCTCAGGAGCAAATATGCAAATGTGGTTAGTGTAGGTAGCATATCTCCCTGAGGGCCTTGGCATTCATCACCCCATGGAGGCATCTACTGACTGCAACCTGATGGGGTAGTCTTTGCCATTGGGGAAGAGCAATTTTTGAGAGGAGACATTCGAGGCTGTCAAGTTTACTATACTTGCTGGGTGAGCTTATAAAATTTTTAGAAAAATTGAGAAAAGTTTGTATGATTGACATACAAAAATTGTACATATTTAACATATACAAGGTGTAATATACGCTTTGATGACTTTGGGTATAAGTATATGCCCGTGGAATTATCACAACAAACAATAACATAAATATCACCTCCAAAAGTTTCCCTTCTCTTGCCCCTTCTTTTTTGATAAGACCATTTCATTTAAGATCTACCATCTTAACAAATTTTTAAGTATATAAAACAGTATTGTTAACTTCATGCAATATGCTGTGGGGTAGATATCTAGGACTTTTTCATAATACATAAATGAAACCCTTTACCAACACCTCCCTGATTCCCCTTTCCCTCAGGCCCTGGTAACCACCATTCTCCTCTGTGCTTCCATAAGTTTGAGTATCTTAGATCCCAGATATAAGTGGGATCATATAGTACTTCTTCAGGTCTGGCTTATTTCACTTAGCATAATGTCCTTTAGTTACATCCGTGTTGTCACAAATAGCATGATTCCCTCCTTTTTTAAGGCTAGATAACATTCCTTTGCATGTATATACCATGTTTTATCCATTCATCTGCTGATGGAGATTTAGGTTGTTTCATGTTTTGGCCTTTGTGAGTAATGCTGTAGTGACACAGGAATGAAGATATCTCCTCGAGATACTGATGTCAATTTTGGGGGGGATATATACCCAAAAGTGGGATTGGTGGATCAGATGGTAATTCTATTTTTAGTATTTTGAGGAACCTCCATACTTTTATAGTGTCTGTACCAATTTACATTCCTACCAGCAGTGTGCAAGTGTTTCTTTTTCGCCACACCCTTGCCAACACTTGTTATCTACTGTCTTTTTGATAGTAGCCATCCTAACAGGTTTGAGGTGATACCTCATTTTGGTTTTGATTTGCATTTCTTTGATAATTAGTGATGTTGAACACCTTGTCATATAGCTCTTGACCCTTTGTATGTTGTCTTTGGAGAAATGTCTGTTTTGTTCTTTAGTCCGTTTTTCAATTGGGTTATTTGTTTTCAGTTTTTGGAGATGGGGGCTTGTTTTTTTGTTTGGGTTTTTTTGTTTGTTTGTTTTTTGACTATTGAGATGTAGGAGTCAATATTTTCTCCCATTCCAGAGTGTTGCCTTTTTACTTTGCTGATTGTTTCTCTTCCTGTCAAGATATTTTCTAATCTCCTTCTCATTTCTTCTCTGACTCATTTGTTGTTTAAGAGTGTTTTTAAAATTTCTTCGTATTTGTGGAGTTTCAAGATTTATATTTTCAGTCAGTTGTAATCAGAAAATATTCTCTATGATATCAATCTTTTTAAATTTAAGGATTGTTTTGTGGCCTAACATGTCATTTGTCCTGAAGAATGTTTCATGTGCACTTGAGAAAGTGGTGGACTGCTGTTGTGTGGAGTGTTCTGTATATGTCTCTGGGTTCAGTTGGTTCTATGGTGTTTTTCAAATCCTGTTTTTCTTAGTGATCTTATATCTGATTGTTTTATTCATTATTGAATGTGAGTTATTGAAGTCTCCTACTACTTTGGATTGCTATCTATTTCTCCTTTCATTTTTGTCAGTGTTTCATATCTTTAGTAGCCATTATGACTGATGCATATGTATTTATAATTGTTATATCTTCTTGGTGAATTGACCCTTTTATCTTTATATAATGTCCTTTTTTGGTTCTTATAATAGGTTTTGACTCAAAGCCTATTTTGTCTGATACTAACATAGCCACCACTGATCTCTTCTGGTTACCATTTGGATGGAATACTTTTCCCATCTTTTCACTCTCAGCCTATGTTTGTCTTTAGATCTGAACTGAGTCACTTATAGACAGCATGTACAGTCATGCATTGCTTAATGATGGGGATACATTCTGAGAAATATGTTGTTAAGTGGTTTTGTTGTGCAAACATTATAGAGTATATTTACACAAACACAAAAATAGCCTATTGTTCCCAGGCTACAAGCCTGTACAGCATGTTACTGTCCTGAATACTGTAGGCAATTGTGACACAATGGTAAGTATTTGTGTATCTACACATAGAAAAGGTACAGTAAAAATATGGTATGAAAGATAAAAATTGTACTCCTATATGGCACTAACCATAAATGGAGCTTGCAGGAATGGAAATTGCTTTGGGTGAGTCACTGAGTGAATGTGAAGGCCTAGGACATTACTGCACACTACTTATAAACATTTTCTTTAATAAATTAACCTTAGCATTTTTACTATAATGTGTTTACTTTATAAACTTTTAAATTTTTTTAGTTTTTGACTCTTTTGTGATAATACTTAGCTTAACACACAAACATATAGCACAGCTGTACAAAAATATTTTCTTTCTTTATATCCTTATTCTATAAGTATCTTTCTATATTTAAAATATTTCTTTTGTTTTTAAAAATTTTTTGTTAAAAACTAAGACAAACACATATAGCCTAGGCCTACACAGGGTCAGGATCATAAATACCACTCTTTTCTACCTCCACATCTTGTCTCACTGGAAGGTTTTCAGGGGTAGTAGCATGAATGGAGCTGTTAACTCTTATGATAACAATTCTTTCTGAAGGACCTGCCTGAGGAGGCTATTTTACAGTTCACTGTTTTTTCTTGTAAGTCAAAAAGTACACTTAATGTAATGACCAAAAGTGTAGTATAGTAAATACATAAACCAGTAACAGTCATTTACTATCATTGTCAGGTTTTATGTACTGTATGTAGTAGTATGGGGTATACTTTGACATGACTGGCAGAGCAGTAAGTTTGCTTACACCAGCGTCACTACAAACACGAGTAATGTACTGCACTATGATATTATAATGGGAATTTTTTAGCATCAACGCAATCTTAATAGGGCCACCATCTCGTATCTGCAGTCTATCATTGACTGAAACATCATATGTGAGCCACATAACTACAGCTCATTACGGTAGTTGGATCCTGATTTTGTACCCAGTTAGCCAATCTGTGTCTTTTGACTAGGGGGGTTTAATCTATTTACATTTAAAGTAGTACTTCTAGGGACTGATATTTGTAACTATTGCCGTTTGTTAGTTGTTTTTGATATGTGTCTTGCAGCTTGTTTGTCCCTCCTTTCCTCTTATTGTCTTCCTTTGGGTTTAGTTGATTTTTTGAAGTGGGACTTTGATTCTCTTCTCATTTCCTTTTGTGTATACTCTATAGGTATTTTCTTTGTGAGGACCATAGGTATTATATAAAATATCTTAAAATTATAACCACCTGTTTTAAACTAATAAATTAATTCAATCACATATAAAAGCTATACTCCTTTACAGCTCTGCCCCTCACTTTGTTATTAATGTCCCAAATTACATCTATATATATTGTGTACCCATTAACATAGACTTGTAGATTTTTACATTTTCCTTTTTAAATTCTACACATAAATTAAGAGTGAATTTATTAACCAAAATTACAATAATCCATGTTTCTATATTTGTCTATATGTTTACCTTTACCAGAGACCTTTATGTTTTCATGTGGCATCTGGTTGTGCCTATCATACTTCATTTCAACTTAAAGGGTTACCTTTAGCATTTCTATGGGCCAGTTCTAGAGGTAATTAACTCCCTCAGCTTTTGTTTATCTAGGAAAGACTTAATTTTTCTCATTTTTGAAGGACATTTTTGCTGGTACAGTATTCTTGGTTGAGGTTTTTTTTGTTGTTGTTGTTAAGTACTTTCAATATATTATCTCACTGCCTTCTGGCCTACAAGGTTTCTGCTGAGATTGTTTATAATTGTTTAGAAGCTCCCTTGTATGTGAGGAGTCATTTTTCTCTTGCTGCTTTCAAGATTTTGTCTTTGCCTTTAACTAACTTTTGACAGTTTGATTAGTTTTAGGTGGGCATCTTTGTATTCATCCTAGTTGGAGTTTGTTGGGCTTCTTGAATTTGTGTATCCATTTATTTCTTAAGATATTGGAAAGTTTAAGCCCTTATTTTTTCAAAGATGCTCTCTGCTCATTTTCCTCTCTCTGGAACTACTATAATGCATCTATTTGTCCACTTGACAGTGTTTCATAAGTTCTTTATACTCTCTTCAGTTTTCTTCATTTTTTTTTAAAACATTTCTCTTACTATATAACTTCAAATGACCTCTCTTCATGTATGCTCGGTCTTTTTTCTGCCTGATCAAGTCAGGTGTTAACCCCTCTAGTGTATATTTCAGTTTAGTTACTGCATTTCTAGCTCAATCATTTGTTTTTTATTTTACTTTAATTTTATTATACTTTGTCTCTTTGTTGATATTCTCACTTTGTGCAGTCATTTTCCTTATTTTGTCTAGTTGTCTATTTTTGTTGTTCATAAGCTAAGTTTTTTTAAGACAGAAATATGCATTTCTTTAGAGACATTTAGTTTAAATCTGGAGATTTATTTTGTTTCTTTTCTGGGCCTTGTTTTCCTATTTCTGTGTATGCCTTATGATCTTTTGTTGATATTTGGGCTTTTGGAAAAACCTTTTCTAGAGATGTGTCTCACTCATTGCAGCACTTGCCTCTCTTTTAAGTGGCCTCCAAGCTGGTATCCCAACTAAAGGTCTCTTCCCATCAGCATGCTGAGGCAGACAAGACAGAAACCAGTCCTTCCAGCCCCTGGAAAAGGCAGATATTGAATGTTTGTTTCACTTTTTTTTTTTTTTACATCCTGAGGGAGGAACCAGAAATTGGGAGGTTGTCCTCTAGACTGTACTTTGCTACCCCAGATATGGGGAGGGGAGCAGGCAAGCAAAACATGACTTTTGGTTCCATTTTTGGTGCTATTTTTTCTTTGTTAGTCATTTTTTTTTTTTGTCCTGCAACTTCTTAACATGTTTCTAGACTTCTTACAAAGGTATTTATTGGTCCATGTGTTGCTGTTAACTCTTATCTTCATGGGGGTACAAGGACCTGGAGCTTCCTAGTCTACCATTGTGCTGATATGATTGCCTAATCTGTTGATTGCCTAATCTGTTGGCCTTTTAGCTACATCTTTTTGCATTAATTTTTAATATTGTATTTAAATTTATTGTGATACATTAAGGCTGCATATTATAATATGGAAATATCCCATTACAATATGGATCCTTAATTTATAACAATATACTGAAAACTGGTTTTGTACTGCTTCACACAAAATATAGGAATCTTTCAATACTGTAGTTATATTTTAATACCCCATCCCTTGTACTATTTTTGTTATATACATATGAAGGCACTTCAAAAAGTTCATGGAAAAACGGAATTAAAAGGTAATATGAATCCTATGAATTCTTTGAAGACCGCTCAGATATGTATATATTTACATATTTCATCCATATATAATGTTAATCCTACATATGCTGCTATAATTTTTGCTTAAATAAGAATATCTATTTTAGAGAAATTAAGAGAATATATAATACTTAATATGATATATATACACACACAGCAAACCCTTGAACAACACAGGTCTGAACTGCACAAGTCCACTTGCACTCAGATTCTTCTTTGATCTGTGGTTGTTTGAATCCACGGATATGGAACCTCTGCATGCAGAACCTGCCTACATACTCTCTGGTTCAGCTGCATGGTCATGGGGAAAAGTTATATGTGGATTTTCAACTGCACAGCAGGTCTGTGTCCCTAACCCCTGCATTGTTTGAGGGTCACCTGTAGTTTTTAAATTTTACCTACACATTTATCATTTCTGGAGACCCATTCTTTCCTGTAGATCTAAGTTACAATCTGCTGTCATTTTCTTTCAGTCTGGAGAATTTCTCTTAGCATTTTTATAAAAAGTGTAGACTTGCTGCTAATCAATTATCTCGATTTTTGTTTATTTGAAAATGTGTTTATTTCAGCTTCACAAGGATAGTTTCACTGGGTATAGAATTGAGAGAAGAAGAATATTTTATACCAGCACTTTAAAGTTGTCCTTCCCTTGTTTTTGATGAGAAGTCAGCCATCATTTCTATGTGGTTGAACACCACCACCCATTTGCTGTTTTTCTCTGTCTGCTTTCAAGAGTCTTTAACTTTAAATTTCAGCAGTTTAACTGTGATTTGTGTACTTTTCTTTGTGTCTACCCAGATTAGGGAACACTGGGCTTCATGGTCTAAATTGATATCTTTCACAAAACATATTCACAAAATATTCATATGTCTATCCCTAGAAACAAGTATGGTCCTAGATCTTTAATGTAAGATTTGTAATAGTAGTGTAAGGAATTAATAAATCATTACAGTGGGAGGATATTTCTACTGTGATGCCCCTCCTTATAGAGTACAAGAAGCTACATCTGTGTAAGATCCATAAGACACACGCACACACAGAAGAGTGAACTCCCAGATTCCTGTTCTTGTGACCCAGGGCTAGTGACTTGAGTTGAGGAGAAATGTGCCGTTACAGGGGTTGGTGTCATTTGAAGACTTGGTGGTGGACTTTACCTGGGAGGAGTGGCAGGACCTGGACGATACTCAGAGGATCCTGTACAGGGATGTGATGCTGGAGACCTACAGCAACCTGGTGTCATTGGGTGAGCAAAAAAATCACAGTAACTCCCAGGAGCAAGTGCTTTTTACTTTGTTCGTAAATATGTGACCACATCTAAGGTTTAATGCTGTGTAGGTGTAAGATTCCAGTCCACAAGGAATGTGTCACCCCTCTCTAACAAAAGGTGAAAATTAGCCCCTTTCATTCCTGAGGCCAAGTTCTTGTTCTTTAAAGGACGTGACTTAGCAGTTTGGCAAAATCCTACATTATTTCTCATTAACAGGGCACTGCTTCGCCAAACCTGAGGTGATCTTCAAGCTGGAGCAGGGAGCAGAGCCATGGACAGTAGAAGAATCTCCAAACCAGAGCCTCCCAGGTCAGTAATTGCATAGTGGGCTGGGAGGCTAGGAAGAGTAGAGCCCCGCAGATGTGGGCCATGTTCAGCTGTTACACTGATTTCCTCCCCCATTTCCTAGACCTAAGGACAGCTGGTCTGCATTCATCAGCCACATGCATTACATAGTCTGCAAGGAGGGCTCTCACACACATGTCCGTCCTTTTATTTCACTGAATATTTTCTTATATTTACTCAAAATCGAATCCCTGTCTTCCTCTTTTTATAGACATATTTCTGTGCTATTCACTTTCTCAATATTCTCAGTTGCCCTCTGTTCTCTATTTTAATGAACTGTTTTTTTAGACATGTATTTATACATTTAATTCTTCTTTCAGAACCTCTTAATTCAGCAGGTTTTAAGTGCTGACAATTTTATACATACAACAGCAGTGATCAGAATGATGTCCATCTTTCATAGAGTTTACATACCGATGAGAAAGAACAAAGAAAATCGTGTATGTTTAGTAGCTGGATGAGAACCATGAGGAACATTTTGCCAGAGTGAGAGAAAAATGGAGTGCGATATTTTAGGAAGAATGTCACAAAAGACAGTTTTAGCGGGATTATTTTTAAGTGTTATTTTGGCATAGCTTCAGTTTGAGTTAATTCTTTTCCAGTTTTGACATAGGTTTTTTTAAAATCTAGATTTTAGAATTGACATTACTTTTGGAGATACAAATTTGGAAATTGGTAGCTTAAAGCTGATAGTCCTACTTACAGAGATCACCTTGGTAGTTGATTAGGAAATGAGAAAAGAAGTCTAGGCATGAACCTTGTGTACCACAGCATCCCAACATAGGAGTGTAGACAGGGATGGTCCTGCACTTGGGAGGAGAAACAGGAGATCCTGGGTTTCAAAGCCAAGTGAACAAAGGGCTTCATATTGAAGAGCTCAGATATCTGTCTGGGAGTGGAGTCTGAAGTTAGCTTTTCCCCCTTCTCTTTGTGGACATCACTCTAAAACAACAATGAGAATGAGAAATGCACAGGAGGCTCCATTTTCTGTGAAAGGAGGAGACAGCTGAAACTCCAACACACCAAAACAAAGCCTTCATATCATAAGCAGTGAGTTATCAAGCAGGGGTGTTTGTACCAGGAATTGGGGGAGAATGCTAGGGTTGTTGATCTCAGAAGGAGTCAGAAATACACTTGTCAAAGATGAGGACTCAGCACTGGTTGCAAAACCAAATCCCTCAAACCAGCAGGGTGCTTGGGGTCGTAGACTGGAGCTTTCTGAGAAGCAGAGGAAGTCAGGTTAAATTAGAAATTTGCAGGAACCTGTCTTGGTCTAGCATGAGGAAGAAAAGATTGTGGATTTAAACGCTCCTAGAGACCTGTGGCCACTCCCCAGGAAAAAGTGAAAAATAAACAAATAGGTAAACAATTCTTTCTCTAAGCCATAAACCTGTCAGGTGACAGACAGATTGTCCTCTCCTGCACCCGCAGGTAGTGGGTCCAGGAGAACCTCGACACCTTCAAACAAGAGTAATGAGAAAAATACCAGCTTGACACACCCCTGTTATTGGAAGAATTAGGTAGAGAAGAATAGGGAGTACATGGCAGATGATAAGCACTTACTTGAAAACTACATCTAGGCAGTAAGATGAATATTTTTACCACATATTTCTTTATGAGTTAAAAAAGAAAAAAGTTAAAGAAATGAAGAAAAACATGATTTAACATTAGAAAAACTATTAATGTAATTTAAAACATATCAAACCAGTACCCCTTGCTGGTTTCCATAAAATCTTATGCCACTAGGATAGGAAGATGCTTCTTTACCTTTACATGAACATTCCATGAGCAGTGCTTATGTGGGGTTCCTGATGTGGTTATCCTTTTTTCTCATTTCAGATGTCCAGGAAATAGATGACCTGTTTGAGAGGAGCCAGGAAAGTCACCATAGGCATATATGGCAAGTTGTAATCACCAACAGCAACACATCAACTGAGGAAAGAGTTGAATTAGGAAAAACATCTAATTTGAGTTCAAACCATATTTCAAGTCTGGTTATAAATAATGGAATGAGGTCTGACAAGTTTTATGTGTGTCAGAACACACTTCTCTCTAGTGAGCCTGACAAGATGCAGGCTGGAGAGAAACCTGATGCCCATTATATATCTGGGAAATCCCTCAGGTGTCCTGACTACTTTAGTCAGCATCACAAGATTCTAACTTGGCAGCAGCCTTTCAAATATGATGGACATGGGAAAGCCTCCAGCAGGGAGGCAATATTGCTGATGGAAAAGAGGGCTCATACGGGAGAGGCTTCTTGTAAATACAATGAACATGGGAAAGGCTGTGACAAGTCAGCTCTCACTTCCCAAGAGATAATAACTCAGGTAGGGAGGAAAACTTTCTTTAAAAACTCTAACCTCATTAAACATCAGCAAACACATACAGGAGAAGAATCCTATGAGGGTATTGAATGTGAGAACATCTTAAAGAATTCAGTCCTTACAGTACATCAGAGAACACATACAGGAGAGAAGGCCTATGCATGTAATGAATGTGAGAAGTCTTTCTGTCAGAAGTCAGTCCTTACGGTGCATCACAGAACACACACAGGTGAGAAACCCTATGAATGTAATGAATGTAGGAAAACCTTCTATAAAAAGTCAGGCCTCACTATACATCAGAGAACTCACACAGGTGAGAAACCATATGCATGTAATGAATGTGGAAAAGCCTTTCGCTGGAAGTCAAAACTCAGGATGCATCAAGGTACACACACAGGTCAGAAACCCTATGAATGTAATGCATGTGGAAAAGCCTTCTGCCAAAAGTCAGCTCTTATTATACATTACAGAATTCACACAGGTGAGAAACCCTATGAGTGTAATGAATGTGGAAAAACCTTTCGCCGGAAGTCAAAACTCAAGGTACATCAGGGTACTCACACAGGTCAGAAACCCTATGAATGTAATGCATGTGGAAAAGCCTTCTGCCAAAAGTCAGCTCTTATTATACATTACAGAATTCACACAGGTGAGAAACCCTATGAGTGTAATGAATGTGGAAAAACCTTTCGCCGGAAGTCAAAACTCAAGGTACATCAGAGTACTCACACAGGTCAGAAACCCTATGAATGTAATGCATGTGGAAAAGCCTTCTGCCAAAAGTCAGCTCTTATTATACATTACAGAATTCACACAGGTGAGAAACCCTATGAGTGTAATGAATGTGGAAAAACCTTTCGCCGGAAGTCAAAACTCAGGGTACATCAGAGTACTCACACAGGTCAGAAACCCTATGAATGTAATGCATGTGGAAAAGCCTTCTGCCAAAAGTCAGCTCTTATTATACATTACAGAATTCACACAGGTGAGAAACCCTATGAGTGTAATGAATGTGGAAAAACCTTTCAACGGAAGTCAAAACTCAGGGTGCATCAGGGTACTCACACAGGTGACAAACCCTATGAATGTAAAGAATGTAGGAAAACCTTCTACCAGAAGTCAAACCTCACTATACATCAGAGAACTCACACAGGTGAGAAACCCTTTGAATGTAAAGAATGTAGAAAAGCCTTTCGCTATCAGTCAAACCTCAGCAGGCATCAGAGAACTCACACAGGTGAGAAACCCTTTGAATGTAATGAATGTAGAAAAGCCTTTCGCTATCAGTCAAACCTCAGCAGGCATCAGAGAACTCACACAGGTGAGAAACCATATGAATGTAATGAATGTGGAAAAAAGTTTTTTCTAAAGGCACACCTCAGCACACATCAGAGAACTCACACAGGGGAAAAACCCTATGAATGCAATAAATGTGGGAAAACCTTTCGCCAGAAATCACACCTTAGCATACATCAGAGAACTCACACATGCCAGAAAAATTGTATGGCAGAGACTGGCAGTGTATTCTCCAAAAACCATTCTCTTTTCTCTGTGACACACAATTAGCCCCCATTCTTCTGCCTCCCATTATTGTGTGTAGGACCATGTAACTGAGCTTTGTCCAGGGGAATATGGACACAAGCAGTGAACATTACTTCCAGGCCTGGCAATAAAAAAATGTTTATGCAATCCTCTCTGATTTCCCTTCCCTGTGGGACTGAAGTGCAGATGACTGCCTGGGTGGCCTGGGGAGCCAAAGGTGGGGAAAAGTTACTGTGATTAAGACAAAAAGAATTAATTGGAGAGAGCAGAGATTTTTCCCACCTCTATCCTGAAACCCTTTGTTTGTTCTTCTCATGAGTGAGAAATAAACACCCACTTTGTTGAGCCATTGTATGTGTGAACTGTTTGCATTACAGTACAACCAGCCAACTGTAGCTAATCACTTTATGGACTTTAGGAGAGAAGTTAAATTCAGTTTATTAAAAAATCAAAGAAAGGGAGAAGCAACTCAACAAGTTGGGAATGACTTACCAGGCAGGTACATCTCATTGAAAACTGGGAATAAAGTCTTTACAAACATCTCTAATGTGTCCAGCCATTCACCAAACTGTCAAATTTTTGTATACCAGAGAATTTGCAATGAAAATAAATTATTTAATGTAATATGAATGTAAATGTTTTTTGGGCTAAAGGGATGTTTTATCACAGACCCACAGAAAGAGACATCCCCACAGCACTGAGGGCAGGTCATACTTGGTTTCTTTAAATTCTTCCTAACGTGCTACTAGCCCATGTCCAGAAAAGGGCACAGGTGAGTCCTCCACAGCTGGTGCAGCTGTGCATGCAGCACCCAGGCCCTGGTTGTAAGGAATCCGGGCCCAGCACAGGTTATCCTCCTGGCACTCTCTGCCGCAACAGGGGCTGGTTTAATTTCATTTCTAGATTCTACCTGTTTGTATCTGCTTGTAGGTATCTATTTCCCCCATTTATAAGAATGTAATAGACACCTTAAAAAATAAACTCGCATTTTCTACATTTGTATACATACATGCATGTGTGCACATACACACCAGGAGAAAGTCTACATCCACACTTTCCCCTAAGGCAGACACTGGCCACCTGTGGCATGAGCACTGGAAATATGGCTCATCTAAAGTAAGCTGTGCTCTGAGGTGAAATACCCATTGGATTTCAAAGACTTTGTAAGAAAATAAGAATGTAAAATATCTTTTATAATTTAAAAAATACTGATTACATATTGGAATAATATTCTGGACATACTGGCTTAAATATATCATTACAATTTTGCCTGTGTGTTTTTACTTTAAATCTTTTAAATTTTTCTTGTTATTAGACATTATCATTACTGGAAACTGACAGCTTTCTGTCCTCCATGTCCTCTCTGTTGGAGCACACCACAGATTACATGGTCTAGTGTCAGATCAGAGAGAAATCTGAACCTTTCCCCAGGGTGTCCTCATGACTCACTCCTCTGCATTCACTGGATTATCAGACAGTATGAGTCCAGTCACTGCTTCCGTTTTAAGTTTGTCTTTTCATGAATTCTCTTCTGAAGCAAAGTTTTATAACAAACAAGTTGCAGATGATGGAGGAATTTATATTGATTCTACTGCTTCTGTTTTGGATTTGATTACTTTTTACATGTGAATTTTCTTACCACTTAAAATAAATATTTAAAAATAGCCAAAGTATGTACCCTTTATATTTGTCCAAATCCAGAGTATGCATTATTTAGCTTGTGGAGTAAAATAAAACATTCCAAAACATACTTCCAAATTGCAGTTAAAAATGGATATTCCCACATCTTTTTTTTTTTTTTTTTTTTTTTTGTCGTTTTTTCGTGACCGGCACTCAGCCAGTGAGTGCACCGGTCAGTCCTATATAGGATCCGAACCCGCGGCGGGAGCGACGCCGCGCTCCCAGCGCAGCACTCTACCAAGTGTGCCACGGGCTCGGCCCGATATTCCCACATCTTGAAATGCCACCAGCCACTCTGATGGCAGCAGATATTAAGGGGAAGTGGATTTGAGTGCAGTTTGGAGTGAAAAGGCAGTGATCTTCATCAATCATGGTTACAATACATCTCTTTTCAAACTTTACATAAACATATAACCATTGGGACTTATGCTCCTGGCCCAAGGATAGTGATAGGAGCTGGATATCTCCTCCCACCAGAAACAATTAAAAAAATAAAATAAAATCCATGAAACAATTGTTCTCAAGACATTGGACACCAGGCAACAAAGTTCACCACTGAGACATGGGGAAAAAAAGGTGAGGCCTATGACTGTCCTGGCATCCACATGGAGAAAGACTCCATCCAGTCCATGGCAGAGGGAGGCAGAACCCACATGGAGCCCAGAGTTCTCTGGGTTGAGGGGAGAGAGCTTGGAGGCTGGGGAGGTGCCTCCAGTTTTTAGAGCACTGGACAGTAAAGAACTTCAAAGAGAGGATTCCAGATCTGCTGGACTGCCCTGGAGTGTTTCAGTTGAGGACTGATCAGCACATGCATGGGAGGAGACTACGTGAGGTTGGGGAAAAGAACCATCCAAAAGAGTCAGAGGAAACAATCCCCAAGGCTCACATAGATCTGGGAATAGTGTCTGTTCCCTCCGGCCTGAGTGGAACTTCTCATCATTCATGGGGCATTGAGAGTAAAACAATATTCCAAACTTGGCATATTCAAAACCCAACCACTATAATAGTCTTCCCCCAACACACATGCATGTGCGCGTGCGTGCGCACACACACACACGCACGCGCACACACGCACACACACACACACACATTCACACACAGTCACTCACTCACTCATTTCCTGCCCCAGCCCCCACATTGGTTCAGACTGAAGTGACCAACGTACAGCAGGAGAGAGTTGACTCTCTAGGAGTGACACTAGGAGCTGCCAGTGAGGAAACCAGGAACTCAACACCGTCCTGAGGCACCTTTGGGGGCTGGCCCTGATCGTTACATCCAGGAAATGAAGGACATCAGAGAAAGAGTAACCCATCCTACATCCTCAAGTAGAGCCAAAATTACACTGGAAAATGGAAAATGTGTGCATCTAGATGCCCTCTTGTAGAGTTTCATTACTAAGCACTGGCTCAGGAACAAGGTGCTTCATGAATTGCCAGCTGTGTGGCTCAAGGCAGCCTACAGACCCCTCAAGACTTCAGTAAAATGACTACAGAAGGCTGTCATGGAGATTAAATTAGGTGCCACACATGTTTTGTTTATTTCTTGGTAAATAATGCTGAATAAATATTAGCATATGCATTAGTAATATAATCATGTCCATTATCTGGTTGGTTATTATTTTCCCCCAAGTTTTAATTCTATTGCTGTGTTCATAAGAAGTTGAAAAGGGTGTGTATATCTCAACCAACAGTCCCCAGCTACTAATGCTCCCCAGATACTCCTCCTCATTGAGAGAAGTACATAGACACCCAAAATTTAACACATATGTTGTCAGCCTAGAGAACAGATATGACACCTTTGTAATACCATGTAAAGAAAATGAATCCAAGGCATAAAACTACAAAATTGACATTGTTTTCCTCTTTGAAGGTCTCTGTTCTTATCTTTGCAAAAGGATAATTTCCTTCTTCTAAAGGGGGATTCAGGAGAAATAACAGAAAAGATCACACAGTCTTCTCTTATTCACTTCAGGTAGCTCCCCTGAAGAAAGGCAACCTTGCAGTTCTGTGTGATTCCTGACAGCCCCCTGGGGTGAATCGATAACTGTGTCTCTAGAACCGTGTCCTAGTCAGGGGAAGACAGCAAAGCTTCTGTTTTAACCCATTTCTGTTGCTTATAACAGAACTACCTGAAACTGGGTCATTGATAAGGAAACAATATTTATTGCTTACAGTTTCAGAGGCTGGGAAGTCCAGGGCACATATCTGGTGAGAGCCTTGTTGATGGGTAGTGACTCTTCACTGTGACACAGGGTGTCACATGGTGAGAACGGCAGAGCAGAGAGAGACTAACATCATTCACTGTCCTTTTAAACCTACCAGAACCACTCCCATTATTCCAAGAATGGATCAACCCATTCATGAGGGTATGGTCCTCACAACCCAATCACTTCTTCAAGGCCCCACGTTCCAACTACTACAATAGGGTTTCCCACCCTTTTAACACTGTCACAATGGGGGCCAAGCCTCAATCAATTTAGGGGGACATCCAGTCCACAGCAGCTTCCCAACAAGAGTTTATGTTAATAAACAGATTTAGCATGAAAATCACTGAGAGAAGTCTTTCAAAACCTCTAACCAACTTCGAGCTGAGCAGAAACAGTGCTTCCTCAGTAATCCAACTTTGTTGCTCTAGTTCTCACATTGCTGGGTGTGTTACCAACATTCCAAGAAGAAAGAAAGCATAAGGGGTGAGGACCCACCCTAGGAGCATGTGTTTGACCTGTGCTACACTTGGATCTGTGTTAGTCCGAGCTCTTTCTGTCTTTGACGGTGGAGTCCCTAAGCAGAACATGACATCTTTCTACAATTTACATATTATAATGACAATGATGAACCTTTGTGCCTGTAACTGTGACTTCAGTGGGACCTCTTTTTTGCCATTACCAGGGCAGTTTTCCATTGCTGGACAAGAGGGGGGCAGACACATGGTCAACAGCCAGCCTACACCACACTTGAAAGCCACCAAGTCATGGAATATAGTCAGCCACAAGCCAAGTGACTGAACAAAACAACCTCTTCTGCTCCACCTTGACACAAGAGAGTGCAGAAGCCAATACCTACTGGAGAGACAGTCTCCGGCATGGATGCTCCCACCTGCTGGCTTAGAAGCCAGGGACCAGAGGCGGAACGAGGTGGAGCTGCTGGAATGGAGTCTGGGCTGGCACCTTCTGAAAAAGTTCCTCAGCAGCCCACACTGGAGAGATCCTACAAGAATGCTTTTCCAGACCTTGAGCAGCCGAACAGCTTGAGCTTGATTCTTGGCTGGAGGTTCTATGTTGGTCACAGCTGCTTGATGAAGAGTCCTCGGTGCACTCCTGAGCAGGGATTTTAAAAGAGTGTTAATTACAGAAAAAGAGAAGACCCTGAGCAGACTGCAAATGATGATTCTCCCGGTTGCAAATCCCTGGTGTGCAATTTTTACCCATTCTGTAGACACATTTTTCTCTGTGTCCACTGAACTTTTTAAAAATTCAGGTAAAATTCACATAACATCAAAGTCACCACTTGCAAGTGTACGATGCAGAAGCCTTTAGTACATTTACAGTGTTACACAACCGTCACTACTGTCTAGTCGCAGAGCATTTTCATCACCCCAAAAGGAAACTCTACCCATTAGTGGTCACGTCTCCCCACCCCACCCAGACCCTGGCAACCACTGATCTGCTTTCTATCTCTATGGATTTGCCTAATTCCCTTGCATTTTGATGCATAACAAGTTATGTGGAGCAATTGCAATGTGATCAATTTAAACATGAAATAGGATCAGCCCTGTTAGACTGTCTATGGGCTCCTTTTTCTCTGCATGGAGGGATCTGGTTTTCTTAGGGCTCTGTAATGGTACAAGAGGATGGGAACAAGGGGCATCCCAAGGTACAAAGCTACACGCTGTGGAGAGGGCCAGAGGACACGATACCCTTTTCTCTTTCTTCCCAGCCCTACAGGGAGAAGCAGGAGTCTCACAAACATGAGGTAATTCATGGATTCACTTACTCACGTGCTCATCAGCAAATGTTTACAGAGGGCCTCCCCATGTGCTAAGCACAGTGCTGAGAAGGGAAAGATCTAGACTCAGCTCAGATCCATAGTATTAGAGAGATATAGACATGTGAATGATTTGACATCAAATATAACATAAATGCTTTTAAAAGGATGGTGTTGGCAAGGTGCTCAGTGCACCCACAGAAAACCTACCCCAAGGTCTACGTACTGGGGCTCTGATCAGGCCACCCTGGTTTCATCCCGGCCTTGTATGCCAGCCTCCCTTTCCACCACATTCCCCACTGGCTGGCTTCCTAACAAGGACCTCTTTGGAACTGCCACATGGAGACTGGGGTCTCTTTTTTTTTTTTTCATGCCTTCCCAGGAGAAATCCTCCCAGTTTAGCTGCTAACTCCCACACACCCCCAAAACCTATCAGGCCAAGCATGGCTCTCCTTTGTGACCCAACAGATGGTATAATGACAGGGTGCTCTGCCCCTGTAGACTAGGAGCCAGCCTGAGAGTAGAGACAGTATCCCAGCACCTGGCACATGTAGAATGCCCAATAAACAAGTGCTGTATAGATGACTTCACTCAGACGTGACCCATGCAAGGGTGTCTCAGTGTGACCTCACACTTGGTGGGACCATCTCTTCCCGTTCTAACTCCCAGGAGGTGCTCCTTCGCTGTTGATCTATCTCTTCCAGCTGAGCCAGTTACTTTTGCTCTTAATTGCTGAACTGTTACAAACTCGTATAACTCTCCTGAAGGCTTTAATTTTTATACTCACATTTTTCATTTCCTAAACTGGGCCCACTTTTCAATTCCTAAACTGGACCACTGTCCCCTACAGGGCCCTGTGGAAATCTGCAGTGGCATTTTTAGTTGGCACAATGTTGTGGGGGTGTTACTGGCGCTGGCGGCTAGGTGTACCAATACTGTGTGCACAAAATGTCCCTCACAGTGAAAAATTCTCCTGGACCCCCTGACTTTTGAGCCTCTACTGAGCATTTATATATAAGAAAAACCTGTTTATCTGAACTTAGGGCTTAAATGCATTTACACTTAACCCAGAGAATTTTGGGAGACACGCTTTAATATACACTGAGTTTTCTAAGAGTGTGACTATGTCATAAATTGGTGGCTGAACACACATTTTTGTTGTTTTTTTGTGGTTTTTTGCTTACTATATGCTAATAACTCCTTTTTAAATTTTTTGATTATACATATTTATGGGGTACAGAGTTGACAACCAGTATTTGTGTATGGTACGTGATCAAATCAATATTATTAGCATGTTCATCATTGCAAATCATAATTATTCTTTGTGTTCCTTACCCGATTACTCCCTCCCTTGTGGCCGAACATACTTTGTTGGGGTTTTTTTGTTTGTTTTTTGGCAGCTGCTGGTAAAGGGATCTGAACCCATGACCTTGGGGTTATAAGGCTGTGCACTAACCAACTGAGCTAACCGGACAGCCCCTGTTGGAGTTTTTTTCTTTGTTTGTTCTTCAGTCTTTCATAAGCACTGTCCCCCCATTTCTGAAAATCATGCCAGCATGCTGCCACAGCATTCCAATTGCCATCCCAGCTCTCCAGTACCCATGGCATCTGTAGGAATTGCATTCAGTGATTCTGTGGACCTGCCTATTTCACTGGCCTCCTCCTGTGTCCCAGCATTTGCATACTGAAACATGTTATATTTTATTCTCAATATTTTCCTTCAATGACTTTGTTATATTACAGTTAGGGCATTCTATTGCTCTTCTAAAATTTTCTGTGCAGGTATCTTCTTACCTATGAATTTGTTTAAAAAGATATGTTGTGAAATATCAGAGTGGCTAGGGTTAAAAGCTCTGGACAGTGATCTAGAATATGAGGTTGTCCTTATTCTGATTCTACTTCTAACCTCAAATCTCAACAGGTTCAGAGACAAAGTGAATCACAGGTAGAAAAGGGCTAGAGCTTTTTGCCAGCAGTTCCTTTGATGTATTACCTAAGTCAGCACAAAAGCTAAAAAGGCTCCATTCTGGGATATTTACTCATTGGGGATTCCACCCACTGGGCTGGAAGAAGTGGGGTGCTGGAATTCTCCCCAGTGCCATCTACTGTTGCAGATAAGCCCATGTGACCTAGGCTGCCACTGACCCCTTCAGCAGTTCTACCTTCCCCCAATCTACCTGAACCATCAAAATCAGCTCCTTGATCTTCCTTTTTTTTTTTTTTTTTTAAAAAAAGATGACCGGTAAGGGGATCTTAACCCTTGACTTGGTGTTGTCAGCACCACGCTCAGCCAGTGAGCGAACCGGCCATCCCTATATAGGATCCGAACCCGTGGCCTTGGTGTTATCAGCACCGCACTCTCCCGAGTGAGACACGGGCCGGCCCTTGATCTTCCTTTTGAATGTGGCAGCCCTGCCCCGGCCTGCCCTCACCTCATCACAGGTGAGTACCTGTGCAGACCTGTGTCACACTGTGCTGACCAGCAATCACCTTCCAGTATGAGCATCTCACTAAGCAGGTGAAAATTCTCTCCCCACCTATTCCATGACACACAGCTTACTAACACACATAATTCATTTGTACTGGCCAGTGTCTCCTGGAGGCAGAGAGAAAGGCAGGAAACCTGCTTCCAGCCTAAACCCAAGGACTGGATCACAGGTGCACTCAGTTTGGTAAAGAAACTGCCAAGAATCAGCTTGTAGCTCTTTTCTGCCTGTTTTGTGCCCTGTGGATCTTGACATGTTGAGCTTTGGCAAATACATCTGTCCTGCCTGTAGAAATGAGGGCAGGCTTGTCCATTCTGAAGTCCCAAAGGCCCTTCCACTCTGATGATCCATTAACCATGGTAACCTAAAGACACTGCTGCCCTCTCCGTGACTTCTAGAAGCAACTCTGAACCCACAGGCTGACTTACTCCTGCGTAGTGGAGAGCAAGTTTTATCTATACCTTGCTTGTACTTAGAGTAAAGATCGCTCCTTCAAATCCACACAGGGCAGTGATGGATGCGAAGCTGCTGGCAAACTTTCTGCCTGTGTCCTGGGCCAGCCCAAGAAAAGGAGGAAGAGGGAAAAGAAAGCTGGGAGGAGTTGAGACAGATGCATTTCCTCTCTGCAGCTGTAACTTCTGTGTGCATGACATTGTTGTGAGGCACCCTCCCACAAGAAATGCACTTACATGCCACTCGTGCAGAAAAGGGCAGTTTATTCTCTCCAGCTGGCCAGCATCTATCTCCCAAGGTGCAACCAAGGAAGAGCAGCATTGGGCTTTGGTCTTGTAGGGTTTTTAAAGACAAAAACTACATCCTGTTGGCACACAGGTTTGTCCAGGTGCACAGAGCAAGCTAGGGGGCTAGGTCACAGAGGCCAAGAATGAGCCATTCGAGCAATCAAGCATACAAGTTTTCATTGTGTATGGTTCCTGTTCCCGTGTAATAATTCACTGTGTATGGCTCCTGTTTTTGTGCAATTGTTTTTTGTTTCTATGAGAAGGTCAGTGGTTTCTCATGCAGAAGGAGGGGTAGTCTGCAAGTCAGACAGGGGGCAAAATGGAGTTACTTAGGTTAAGCAAGCAATTCTACAGAAGGGAGCTCTATTTCAACATCTGCCAGCTCATGTGCGGTCACTCACATTCTTTATTTAAACCTCCAAGAAACCTTTGTGGTTAATATCCTCCTCCTTTTCATATGAGGAAACTGAGGCTCCGAGAGACCAAAGCACTTGCCCAAGGCTACACAGCAAAGTCAGAACTCACCACCAGGTCTTCTTCCTACCACTGCCAGCCACTGCAAGGGAGGTGGTGGGTTCCTGGCAAGCATGCAAGAAAGGGATAAACAAGGATTTGCAAACTGAAGGCAGAATAGCAAAGCCGTGTGCTGGAGCTGCAGGCACTGAGGGCCCTCCCAAGAGGGCTATTTATAGTTTATCCCACTCAGAAAATCCTTCTTGGATCGTGCACCATCTCCAGTGAAACACTGCCATGGGACATCTTGGTTTTAAGTAAGATTTATAAGTAATTGCTCCAAAAAAAAAGGGCAGGTAAAATGAGAAAGGGCCCTTCTGGCCCTGATTTTCACGGACAAATGGCGCATCTCATTTCAGTATCTCATTTGCATTTTGTTTCTTAAGCAGATTAATTCCCTTGCTGGCCTCTGTTAGCACAGTCTCGTCCCTGGGGAGGTATGGGGGTGCTTCCAGTCTTTATCAGAGCAGCATCTCAAGCAATTAGCTTTAATCTGGAGGGGGCTGTGTTCATTTCAGAATCAGTCACAAGCTCCCCTGCTGTTTCCCAAATAATAACTGTCCTCAAGAAATTTTGTTTTCTTAAGAAAAAACTGCTATACTAAATTACAGCTCGGCTTTTATGACATCCTCGATTCTGGATGATCATAGGAACACACACATTCTCACTTTTCAAGTGGGGACCAAGGGACAGCAGGCAGAACAGGATTTCAAAGGCCAAAGCACAGTAAAAAGGGCCACTATTCCGCCCTGCCTCCTGCTCCTGTGCCAGGGCCTTCCTACACCTTCCTGACACATCCCTTTCTCCTTCACCAGGACTGTTGGCCTTGCCTGAGACTGACCCATTCACCCTTTACCACAGCTTTAGGAAGACAAGTCAGGAAACTGCTCTCTCATCAAGACTGATGGAATGTGCCATAATCTTGAAAGGCAAGGAAAAGCAAAATATCCTCGGGTCTTCTCCTTTCTAAGGAAATCTAACTTCATCCTTCAGGATGATCTTCCATCCTGTTCACTAAGGACCATAGAGAAATCTAAACACAACCGGATTTGATACACCCTGGAAGTTTCTGAAATCTCTCAGTGGCAGAGGGCACATTTTCAATTATGGCCACTAGATGGCGGAGGAGGGACGAGTTGCAGGGCCCAGCAGCATGTCCCGGGAAGGTGGTTTCCATCAACCCAATGGTCTGAGCTCTACAACCAGAGGAAGGGCTCTAGGCCAGTTCTAGAAGGTGGTACAAACGTTGATTTATTTAGAGGGGAAGCACAAAGGTCCATCCATGGTCTATATTTAACAGAAGCTAAAAGACCATCCTGTCCACAAAGCCGACCTGTTCTGCCCCTCCCTGGCTGGGTCAGGTTGGAAAATGTGCAGCAGACACCCCCTGGGGAGTGCAGAGATGGGACTATTGTGCTGACTCCATTTACCTTGTGCCTTGAAATCTTCTCCAGTGTGTGTCCCCCTGGGTCTGTGGGTGTGGCTGGAGCACACACAAGAGGCCTGGGGCATTCAAAAGTGTGGGCAAGACCTCCTGCAGTGCAGGGTGAGACCAGGTTGTGAAGTCGAAGAGAAAGCACCCAACTCCAAGGAGTGCATTGTGCTGAACTAGAATTTTCCAGGTGCTCTGTAGGACAGACTATATTTACTTTTTTGTTAGCTTTAATCGTACACCTTAAATATTTTCACAGAAATGTGAGACTGTGTTTGTATGCTTGTCCAAGGCTCACAAAGGAATAAACAACCCCAGTCCAAGAGCCATCATATCTCACCTGGCTACCAAGATCCCTTCTATCAGGTCTCTGCTCCTCCTCCTGACCTGATACTCTAGTCAGAGCAGCCACGGGAAATTCCTAAAACCTGAGACCTCACTCTGCTCAATACGCTTGCCCCCAAACCAGTTTTCTTACCAAGGTCTGTAAAGCTTGCCTGCCTCTCTGATCACATCAGCATCATCTCTGCCTAGACCACCAAGTTCAAGCTCTGGCCCCAGCCCAGCCACCCCTACATTTTTGTTTGTTCCCTTGAACACACCCAACTCTCTACTGCCTCAGGCCCTTTGCGCTCACTAGTCCCTCTGCCAAGACCATGAGAAAACTATAAAAATTCAAACCTCCAGAGCCTGTAAAAGTTAAGACATCAAGGGCTGGCCGGTTAGCTCAGTTGGTTAGAGTGTGGTGTTATAACACCAAGGTCTGAGGGTTCAGCTTGCTGTACTGGCCAACCGCCAAAAAACCAAAAAAGCGAACAGATCATTTTCTCTCCCCCAGGCATGTTTCAATTTATATGGCAGGAACTTTGTGGAATATCAGGAGCAGAAGCAAATCAGGTGGACCAAAGCATATCCTGGGTTATTTCCCTATCTGTGGAATCCTTATTTTACGTAAGTGTCCAGGAAAGAGAGATGAGGAGGAACAAAGCTCGCACTGGTGTCCATGGTCACAGGGAGACATCTCAGCCTGTGGGCTGTTAATCACCACTTGGCAGCCTCCTCAGCTGTCTGATTGCTCTGGTCCTGAACCCCTCTCTCCAATTGGGCGGACAATAAAGATTGTCATTAGATGCCACATTCTAGTTGGTGCAAGTTCATCCCTTACAATCCTTAGGTACAAGCCTAGCCCTCACATGGTGCCTGGTAATGACTGTGCATTTCAAAGAAAAGACTTAGATTCACTGTAGGCAATCTGGCCCTGCCAGGAGCACCCATGACCCCCTGTGAACTCCCTCAGGACTCCACTCTCTCCTGTCACCATGCTTGTCCCATTGGGTGGCCGTACTGTATGTTGACTGTTGTGACTCTGGTCAGCATCCCTCTCCCAGTTTCTAGAAGTTACCTGAGGGGATGTAGGATAAATGCTGGACACAGAATAGACCTGTTCCCCCTCCCTGAGCATACCAGAGTTCCCCCTCCCCCCCGGGAAACCCCCTGGCCAAGGTAGTTATCCAAGGAAAGGCACGTCTCCTTTACAACAAATGTCCCCTTTAAGACAAAAGGAAGACTGGAGGAAGCAGGGACCCTAAGTGAATTAGCACACTGTCACTGTCATTAGCCAGATCTCCTGCATGCTTTGTGTTATGTGAGCTGGGTGAGGGTCTATGCATAAGCATGCAAATGATTTAACCTCTACTTGGATCTGTTTACTATATAACTGTTGTATGTACCCCTTGGCAGTGCAGATTTCCAGCTGGTGAGCTGCCACCAGCAACTCCCGTAAGTCTAATAAACCAATGTTTCTACTTATTGGCCCGGATGGGTTCTT
This sequence comes from Cynocephalus volans, assembly GCF_027409185.1. NCBI lineage: Eukaryota > Metazoa > Chordata > Mammalia > Dermoptera > Cynocephalidae > Cynocephalus > Cynocephalus volans. Next base: position 208,442,348 of record NC_084461.1, read on the forward strand.
TGGAATAGGCAAATGCCACGCAAATGCCCTCTCAGATTTGAGGTTCCCGCAATACAGGGGAGCACATCTGTCTTGTTGCTACTGGATTTCTTGTTCTTAGCAGTGTCTGGTACAGAGCATGTGCTTGTATTTGTAGAATGAATAAGTGAGGGATTGAATGAGTGAGGCGACTCCCAGCTGCCATGGAGGAGCAGTGAGGCCAGAGGAGGAGCTTGTCTCAGGCCTGGGAAGGGTGGGAGGGCAAGAGCTGCCCCAAGGGACAGCCTGAGGAGGGTGACGGTGAGACAAAGAAGAAAGCTGTCTGGGGAGGCCACGGCCACACATTTCAGCGGCCCCACCCACACTGCTGGGTTGGCAGAAGTTGGCTGCTGGTATCTTCAAAGCCAGCCTCGCTAGTTTTTCAATAAGGTCACATCTAGAACAAAAATATTTTTTCATAAAAATGCATATAAATGCTCTATTACAGAGTAACTGGACCCTGTGCCAAGACCTGGCTGGGCAGGGCTTGACGATGGCACATCCAGCCTAGCAGGTCCATGCAGGGCAGTGCCTGTATATTGTGCGTGGTGGAATCCCACTGAGAGGTGTGGTCTGTACCTTCCATGTGCTGATAGCTTTCAATCCAGCTACTCCAAGGCTTGACAGCATACTGGTGTTCCCAGTTCCCACGACCACCCCAAAGTTAGGTGCCAGACTGCCCACAAACACCACATCCTATGCACAGGCATACGTGTGCTACCTAGATCTCTGCCCTCCCTTCTTCTCAGCCCCTACCTCCCACCCCTAATAGGAAACTTAACTGTCACCCTATCCATTCACCCGCATACCTGTGTGCCCCCTGCAGCCTCAGGAAGAAGGTTCCCCTGCACCAGCCAGCCAGAGCTAGCCTAAACCTGGGACGGACGCTCACATTTTGAGAACCTTCGCCATTCTACGCCGCCCTCGCTTATTAGTCTGTTGGTCTCCAGCATCTCTGGCCACCCTGCCTGGCACTGGGGAATTTCGGCCCTTCTCCTGGGCTGGACAGCGCTCTACTAAGAAGCAGGTACCGCGGCGAAGGCGTATTTGCCCACACAAAGGTAGCGGCTGGAACGCTGGAGCATTCTCTGCTCCGAGGAAACCCGAAGGCCCCGCGAGTAGATCTAGCCCCCAGACCTCAAAGCAAGTTGAGGGCAGACGTTTGCACCAGCCGCCCGCCCCCCAGCAACCTCCATGCAGGAAATAAGTTCACAAGGCGCACTGCAATAAGAAGCCCACCTACCCGCAGCTACGCCCGGCGACCCCCAAGAGGATCCAGGGATTCGCACCCGGAGACCGCTCAGACCGGCCTCCCTCCGAGGGCGAGAGTCCAAGGCACACCTAGAAAGTAGAAAACGAGATCGGCCACCGTGAAGCCAGGCAGGAACGAACCAAGGCGGCGGAAACGTCCCGAAAAATCTCCAGGAGCCCCCCCCACCCCCGCAATGCCCAGCGCAGACAGAGCCTGAAGACCGCTGGCCGGGAGGGCAGCGGGACCCAGGCCGGGGGCTCCGGCTGCTCTCCGCGGGTGGAGAGAAGAGAAGGGACAGAGAGGCGCAGCTCGGGACCTGCGCACACAGGTCTCCCCGCCGGCCACACCAATCCCCCGCACGAAGTCTGCAACTACCGCTGGGAAGAGCCCGGAGCCCATGGCCGACCGTGTCGCGCAACCACGCCCCCAGCGTGAGAGCGGCCGCCCCGTACGTCCCCGCGCAGGCTCGTGGCACGCCCCACGCCGGCCTCCCAGCCGGGCCACGCACGCGCCCTCCGCACACTGAACCTGGGCCGGGTGCCGTGGAGAAAGTGGTCGCGCAGGCGCTGTCGGTCCCTGCCAGCGGAGCCTCGCTGCGCGGGGGGTGATGGGAGCGGGCGCCCAGTCCCACGCAGCGCCAGATGCAGAGAGCAGGCTGGCTTGTGTGGGCCGGCGCGGTGCGGCCGGGTCGAAGTTACTCCTCGTTGTGTCAGATACACGTATTGCAAATACTTCCTTCTATATTGTCATTTGTCTATTCATTTTCTTGATGGTGTCTTTTTAAATTTTTTTATTTATATTTATTTTTGTGGGGTACAGTGTGTTGTTTCAGTACATGCATGTCCTGCCCAATGATTCATCTACAGTAGACAGCATAGTTTTGTCCCCATTAGTTCGCCCTTATCTTCCCCCTACCGCAACCCTTCCCAGCCTCTGATAACCATTATTCTCTCTCTCTCTCTCTTTTTTTAAATTTAACACACAAGGCTTAATATCCTTATTTGGAAAAAGAACTCTTAAAAATGAGTTAGAAAAGTCTAAGCAGAAATCTGGTGAAGGACATGAGCAGGTAAGTCACACACCTAAAGAAATACGTAGGGTTAATAAGTATCTTCTAGGAGCTAGTTGCGGGGGGGGGGGGGGGGGGGGGGGCAGGGCTATCCCGGCCCCCATCTCTCAGGACCCTGGGGGGATCCAGCTGGCTCCCTTGCTGGCCTGGATGTGCGGCAGCGGTGGGAGTGGGGCTAGAGCCGGTGGACCCCAGTCTTCCAGGACCCCAGGGAGAATGGTGTCTTTTGAAGAGCAGACGTTTTACATTTTGATGAGTTGTGCTTTTCATGCCCTAGGAAACTTTGCTACCTGAACGTCACGAAGATTTTCTCCTCTGTTTAGTTTTAGAAGTTCTATCGTTTTAGCTTTTACATGCAGGTCGATGGTGTTTTGAATTGTTGTTTGTGTATGATTTGAGTTACACGTTGAAGTTCATCTTTCTCTATATGGACATCCATTGTTCTAGCACCATTTTTAAAAAAGAATTGCACTGGTGAAAGGAAAAACCCTGGTCTGAGCACAAAATAAGACTCACCAGCAGACTATCAGGCAGGCAAAATGAACAAGTGGGCTGCCCTGTTGGAAGTGGGAGCAGCAGCAGGGAGAGTCCGGGTGGGCCTTTTATATCCTGTTAGGCTGAGCTGGAATGTTCCTATTGGCTAAGAAGGAAGGGGAGGGAAGTGAGTGGGGGTTTAAGCTGAGTTGGGACTTTCCTATAGGCGGAGAAATTCACCCCTGCAGGAAGGGGATGTGATGGTGAGGAAGAAAAGTGGGGGGGTGTCTCTGTGGTTCTCAGAAAATGTGCTGTTCTAGGGACCTGAAACTTTTCGCAGCCATTTTGGGTGTTCTTCCTGTCCACCTGCCGCCATCTTAGACTGACATCAGTCAAAGCACAATTGCCTAACAACTGGCACTTTTGTTAAAATCCAGTTACCACATTTGTGTAGGTCTACTTTTGGACCCTCTGTTCTGTTCCATTGATCTTTGTCAGTGGCACAGGCCAAAAGCATACTATAGTAATTTTTGTACCTTTTAGTAAACACTTGAAATCATAGTGTAAGTTCTCCAAGTTTATTTTATTTTATTTTACTTTTTGCCTTATGGCAAGGCCAGGACCTTCAGTAACAAAGTTCAATAAATGTGGTAGGTGTGAGCATCCTTGAGTTATTCCTAATCTTAGGAGAAAAGTGTTTGATTTCTCACCCTTAAGTATGATTTCAGCTATAGACTATTGCCAGATGCCTGTTTATCAGGTTAAGGGAGTTTCCTTTTAGCTCTAGTTTGCTGAGAGTTTTGTTTTTTCATAAAAGGGTGTTGACCTTGGTAAAACACTTTTTCTCTGTTTAAATGACCACAGTATTTTTCTTTTTTGTTCTGTTAATGTGATAAATTACATTGATTGAATGTTGATTGTGAAACCACCTTGTATGCCTGGGATAAATCCCACTTGGCCATAATGAATTATTCTTCATATTCTTGCTAGGTTCAGTTTGCTCATATTTTGTTAAGAACCTTTGCATCTATGTCTTGAGGGATATTAGTTTGCAATTTTCTTTGTCCAATTTTCATATCAGGGTAATGCTGGCCTCATAAAATGAATTGTGAAGTATTTCTTCCTCCTCTATTTTCTGAAATAATTGGTGTAAGACCGGCATTAATTCTTCCTAAATGTTTGATAAAATTAATCAATGAAACCGTCTAAGCCTGAAGTTTACATTACTGGATAATTTTTAATGAAGAACTTAATTCTTTTGAACAAAGCTATTTATATTTTTTACTTCTTCTGGGTAAATTAAGGAATCTGTCCATTTCATCTTGTCAAATTTATTGAACTAAATTTGTTCATATTATTCCCTTATTATTCTTTCATTTCATTTTATCATTATTTTTTAATGTTGGGTGTTCTTTGGGAATGTTTTGTTTTGTTTTGTTTTCACTTACTTTCCTTTTCATTGCCCTAGGTAACCCATGTTAATTTCTTCATGTGTATCCTCTTGTCTTTACCTCTATGCCCAGATAATCATAATAAACATATACGGAGTTGGAGATAATTGCTTGCTTTTTTAAATAGCATATTAAACACTTCTCTGTATCTTACTTTTCTCATTTGACAAAAATCTCATAGAAGTACCTCCAACTCAACTGGTATATAGTTCTAATTCATTCTTTTATGGCTACATAATATTCCATGGTGTAGACCTATTATTATTTATTCAACTGTTATCCATTCATTTTGTTTCCTTTTTTTCATTAGGAAGTGGTGCAGTAAACATATATATACATTTATTCTTTTGTCCTGGTATTTTAATTTTATTCTTCTATTTTTTATTTTATTTTATTATTATTTTAGTTTTTGGCCAAAAAACAAGTCAATACATTTTAAAAGACTAGGATCATAGAAAATATGTTCTCTGACCACAAATAACCAAAGGAAACTTAGGAAATTCACAAATGTGTGGAAATTAAACAACAATCTCCTCAATAAACAATGGATAAAATAAAAATCAGAGGAATATTGAAGAGTACTTTGAGATAAAAACCAAAGTGCAACATATCAAAATTTATAGGATGCAGGGCTCATGCAGTGCTTAGAGGAAAATTTATACTTTTAAACACTTATAGTAAAAATTTTAAAAATCTCAAATCAGTAATGTGAACTTCCACCTTAAGAAAATAGAAAAAGAAGAGCAAACTAAAGCGAAAGCAAATATAAGTAGGAAATAACAAAGATTACAACAGAAATATGTGAAACAGGGAATTAAAAAACAATAGAGAAAACCAATAAAACCAAAAGTTGATTCTTTAAAAAGATCAACAAAACTTGCAAACCTTTATCTAGACTAATCCAGAAAAAAAGAAGACCAAAATTACTAAAATCAGTAATAAAGCAGGGGCGATATTATTACAGTGTTGTTATGGTTTTTTGTGATGGTAAGATTTAGGGTGTGTTTTTTTTGCATTTTTATTCTAACAGTGAGTTTTGTTCTTTCTTATGCATTTGTGGTAGTGATTTTCATTTTTTGGATTCCAGATGCATGACTTCCTTAAGGATTTCTTGTAGGGTTGGTCGTGTGGTAGTGAACTCCCACAGTTTTTGTTTGTCTGGAAAATATACTATTTTGCCCTCATTCCTGAAAGACAGCCTTGCTTGGTATATTGTTCTTGGCTGGCAGTTCTTTTCTTTCAGTATTTTGAATGTATCATCCCATTGTCATCTGGCCTGTAAAGTTTCTGTTGAGAAGTCTGATGTTAGTCTGAGAGGGGCTCCCTTATAGGTGACTTCACACTTTTCTCTTGCTTCTTTTAAGATTCTCTCTCTGTCTTTGAGCTTTGCAAGTTTGACTGTAGTGTGTCTTGGAGAGAATCTTTTTGAACTGAATTTGTTTGGAAATCTTTGAGCCTCCTGGATCTGAAGGTCTATGTCTCTCTACCTATACCTGGGAGGTTTTCCGTTATTATTTCATTGAATAGGTTTTTCATGCCTTTTCCTTTCTCCTCCCCTTCTGGAACACCCATGATTCAAATGTTTGTGTGTTTAAGATTGTCTGTTAGCTCTCTTAGGTTTTCTTCATTAAAAAAAAAATATTTTTCCTTTTTTGTTCACCTGGATTATTTCAAAAAGACTTATCTTCAAGATTAGAAACTCTTTCTTCTGCTTGTTCTAGCCTGCTGCTTAAACTCTCTGTGGTGTTTTTTATTTCGTTGAGTGAATCTTTCGGTTCCATAAATTCTGCTACATTCACTTTAAAGGTATTATTACTCTCTTCATAAATTTCCTTGTTCATATCCTGGATTTTTCTTTCTCATTTCATTATGTTGTTTGACTAGGTCTTCTTATATCTCAGTGAGTTTCCTTTAAGTTATTGCTCAGAATTCATTTTCAGTCATTTCAAGGGTTTCCTGCTCTATAGGGTCTGGTATTTAAGAATTACTGGGGTTTTTTTTCTTTTTTCTTTGGAAGTGTCACATTTTCTTGGATGTTTGTATTTCTAATATCTCTACATTGATGTATGGTCATCTGGGAGAGCAGTTGCTTCTTCTATTACTCTGGAGTGGGCTTTGAGGAAAGAGATGTCTTCTTCTTTTTCCAGTCTCTGCTGGTGATTCTCCTTTTATCAGTGAAGTCAAGTGTCTGGCAGGACACCTGCATGGTGGCTGTGGCCACTGCTGTGGCATCAAGCCACTTTTGTGGCAGCTGTGTGGTGGTGGCTGTGGTGGACCAACTACATGGAAGTGGTGTTTTTGGTGTGCTCTCTTGCCCACTTCTAGGTGGAGGGGGCTGTCCTTAGATCCTGCCTAGGACCCTGGGCATGATCTCTTTGCCTTATTATTCTTTTACTGTCGGTAGTTTCTGTAATGTTTCCTCTTTTGTCTCTAATATTGGCAATGTTTTTTTCCAAATGATAGAGTTTGGGTGTGTTGTCCCCCCAAAACTTATGTGGAAATCTGATCCCCAGTGTAACAGTTTGGGTCATGGGGGTGGATCCTTTATGAATGGATTAACGCTCTCCCTACGTGGGGGGAGTAATGAGTGAGTTCTTGCTCTATTAGTTCCCACAACAGCTGGTTGTTTAAAAGACCCTGGTACCTCCCCTCTCTCTCTTTTGCTTCCTCTCGCCATGTGATCTGCTTGTACCCGCCGGCTGCCTGCCTCTTTCCACCATGAATAGAGCAGCCTGAGGCCCATGCCAGATGCAGCTGTCCCAGAATCATAAGCCAAATATACCTCTGTTCTTTATAAATTACCCAGTCTTGGGTCTTTCTGTCATAGCAACACACAATGGACTAACACACCAAATAAACAACATTGTATCTTACTGATTTTCTCCATGATTTGTTTCTATTCTATTGATTTCCACTTTAAGTTTATTATTTCCATTCTTCTATTTACTTTGGTCTTAATTTGCACTTTTTTCCCATTTCTTTTTTTTTTATATTAATTCATCAATATACAATATAGTTGATTTTCATGTCCCTTTATCAATTCCTCCTTTTCCTTCCTTCCTTTCCCTCCTCTCCCCCATCAACATCATATCCTTTCTTCCCGTTTCTTAAGGAGGTTGCTTAGGTCATGGATCATTAATCTCTCTTTTGTTAACATAAGGATTTAAAGTTATGACCTTCCCTCTAACCACTGCTTTAGATGCATCCCAGAAACAATGTGTTGCGTTTTATTGTCATTCGATTCAAAATATTTTCCAATTTCTCTTATGAGTTCTTTGATCCCTGAGTTATTTAGAAGTGTGTTGATTTCCAAATATTTGGGTATTTTCAAAGACCTCTTTTTGTTACTGATTATTATTGTTATGTTCCAGTGTATAATCTACTTGGTGAAAGTTCCATGTGTACTTGAAAAGAATATGAAGAATAAAACATTTGTAAAGAATGATGGTGGGAATCTGGTACAGTCACTTTGCAAAAATTATTTGGCATTCTTATAACGCTAAACATATGCCCATATACCTACCTTATGACCTAGTCATTTCATTCCTAGATGTATGTTTTTTGGGTTTGGGGTTTTTTTTTTGGCAACTGGCCAGTAACAAGGATCGAACCCTGGCCGTTGGTTTTTATCAACACCATGCTGTAACTAACTGAGCTAACTGGCCAGCTCCACTCCTAGATGTATATCCAGGAGAAATGAAAACATATGTCCACATAAAGAGTTGTACATTAACATTCATTGCAGCTTCATTGGTAATAGCCAAAAACAACTGAAATGTCTAGCAATAGGTGAACAGATACACAAAATTTGTACATTTATACAAGAGAATACCATTCATTAAAAGAAAAAAAAGAACAGCTACTGATACACAAAAATTGAGTGAAAGAAATCAGACACAAGAGTATATATTGTATAAATCCATTTATATCAAATATTCTAGAAAGTACAAACTAACCACTGGCAAGAGAAAGTTGATCAGTCATTGCCTGGAGCAGGAAGTAGGGGGAGAGAAGGACTGCAAAGGGGCATGAGGAAATTTGGGGGAAAGGAGATGGAAAGTTTTGATATTGTGATTGTTGGGATGGCTTCCAGTGTGTGTACATCTGTCAAAATTTATCAAATTGTACTCTTCAAATGGTTGCAATTTATTGTATGTAAATTATACCTCAAAATGCTGTTATTAAAAATTTAATAAAGCTGTAATAGAACAGCTACTCAGAGTACAGGAGAAAATAAAGTGGCTTTCTGTTGGAAAAAACAGATAAAGTATGTATATTTTGTAGTTGTTGGGCATAGTGTTCTAAAATGTCAATTAGGTTTAGGTAGTTGATAGTGTTTTTAAGTCTTCTGAAATTTTTTTAGTTGTGTATTAGTTGCCAAGCCAAGAGACATTAAAATCTCTATGATTGTGGATTTGTCCATTTCTCATTTTAATTTTGCAATTCTATTATTAGGTGCATGCACATTCATGATTATGTTTTCCTGATTAATTGAGCATTTTATTATTATGAAATATTCCTCCTTATCTTTGGTAAAATTCCTTCTCTTCAAGTCTCCATTGTTTGATATTGATGTAGCCACATCAGCTTTCTAGTGCTTTCCTTTGGGATTGAATATTTTTTTCCATCTGTTTATTTTCAACCTGGATGTGTCTTCATATGTAAAGTTATCTCTTATAGACAACATGTAGTTAGATTTTGCTTTTTTAAATCAAGTGTGACAATTTCTGCCTTTTTTTACTTGGAGTATTTGGTCCATTTATATATGTAATTATTGATATGGTTCTGTTAAATGTGCCATTTTGCTGTTTGTTTTCTGTTTGTTCCATCTTTCTGTTGTTCCTCTGTTCTTCCTTTTCTGCCTTCTTTTGTGTTTATCAATATTTTTGATATTCCATTTTATTTCTTCTACTGGCTTTTTAGATGTTTCTCTTTGTATTTAGTGGTTGTTCCAGGAGTTTACAGGTCACAGAAAATTGATCTTTAATTTATTCTAATCTACTTAGAATTCATATTGTACCACTTAACATTAAGTGTAACAACGTAACATCTGTATAATTCCAATTGCAACCACGTTTTTGCTGTTGTCATACATTTTTCATTAATATAAACCCAACCGTACATTGTTATAATTCTTCTTTCAGGTAATCAGTGTCTTAAAAAAATAAGATAAGGAAAAAGATAGCATTTTTTATTTACCTACATATTTACCACTTTTGGTACTCTTCATTTCTTCTGTCTATCTAAGTTTCCATCTGGTGTAATTTCCTTTCAGCCTGAGGAACTTCTGTAGCAGTTCTTCTAGAACAAGTCTGCTGATGAGGAATTATCTTGGCTGTCTTTATCTGAGAATATCTTTATTTCTCTTTCATGTTTTAATAATACATTTACTGCACATAGATGTCTGGGTTGACTTTTTCTTTCTGCCCATACATTTTGTTCCATTGCTTTTAACTTACATTGTTTCTGATGTGAAGTCAGACATATGTAATGTGATCTTATTTCTCTGGCTGCTTTCAATATCTTCTCTTAGTCTTTCAAAAGTTTGACTATGACATGCCTGGGTTTTTTTGTAGTTTTTTGGAATTTTTTTTTGTCCACTGAGGCATTTTATTTGTACATACATATTACATTCATAGAAAAAGAATCCCAGGATTTTTTTTGTGTTTTCATCTTGTTTCTCCATGGTCCATGATGCCAGCTGAGGTTGTTAGTACAATGAAACCAAACTTATGGGACAGGAGTAGATTATTCTGCAATTTTTCTAGGTCTTTGAGTTGTACATCAAATCTGGGGCTGATCACTCCACACTTGTTTAACCTGCCTGGGAGGTTCACAACAATTTTCCCAGCTCTGTGATCATCAGTGATTTCAAGTTCACCAATGTAACTGCTTCATCATCACAGTTAGAAACCAGACAATGACTTTGGAGCATGGCCTAATAAGATCCTGGCGTTTGCCTCTCCTTTTGGCATTGTTGATGCTCTTGAGAGCATCAGCCAGGACGTTCATGTGCACCATTATGGTGGCACAGAAAGATGGCAGAAAGAGCTGGGTGTGTTTTCTTTATGCTTATATTGCTTGGGGTTTGCTGAGATTCCTGGATTTATAAATTGATGTTTTTCACCAAGTTTATGAAATTTGGGGTCATTATTTCTTCAAATATTTTTTCTGACCCATTCTCTCTCTTCTCTCCTTCCCAGACATCATTTTGTTACTTTTTTTTTTTTTTTAAAGATGACCGGTAAGGGGATCTTAACCCTTGACTTGGTGTTGTCAGCACCACGCTCTCCTAAGTGAGCTAATTGGCCATCCCTATATAGGGATCCAAACCCGTGGCCTTGGTGTTATCAACACCACACTTTCCCAAGTGAGCCATGGGCCAGCCCACTATTCTCTATTCTTTTGATTGAAACACTTTTTTATAAATTTGTCTTCAAGTTCATTTACCTTTTCTTCTGCCATCTCCAACCTGTTCTTAAGAACAAAGTCCATCCAGTTAAATTTTCATTTGTTAATGTAATTTTCCATTCTAAAATTTTCATTTGTTTTTTTTAGTTTCTATTTATCTGCTGAAATTCCCTCTGTTCATTCATTTTGACCATTTTTTTTCCTTTGAGTACCTAAACATATTTATATTTGCTTTTAAATTTAATTCCAACATGTGAGTCACCTCGGGGCTTGTTTCTATTGACTCCTTTTTCTCTTGGCTGGAATCACATTTTAATGTTGCTTTGTGGATGGCAACTTGTAGAGGTTCTGGATTCAGTTACCTTCTTTTGAAGAGAATTGACTTATTCTAGAAGGCCTTCCAATTTGAACTTTTGGAGGCTTGTTTTTATGTTTGTTAGGATAGATCTGTTGCAGATTTGCCTTTATAGTCATGGTAAATCCTTTAGTCTTAAAACATGTTTTTTTCTCTTAAGGTGGACTTTCTGTGGTTTCAGTGTTTAGAGTTCCACTAGTTTCTGACCACTTTTAAAACTGTTTGATCTTCAGTGCCTTCAAGCAGTTGTCTTTTATATTTTGTCTAGAGTTGATCATTGTTATCTGTGAAAATGTTAGCCCTATGCAAGCTACCCAGTCATTACTTAGACCAGCACCTCTGTACATTTGTTGTGCAAGTACTAATCCAGCTGTGCCTGCCTTTGTGGTTAGGACACACAGGGTGCCTGATGAAAGTTTTGGAACAGATCTGGTGTCCTGCTCACTTTGCGTGGTAGGTGGCCCTGGTACACCAGAACCAGGAGAAGGTAAGCTTAAGGAAGTAGGGTCAAGTCTGAGCCACATGCCTCTTTCCATAGCCACATATCATGTGCAGAGCACTTGTTCTTGGATCTTGCAGAGCAGGGCACCATGGACATTTAAAAATAGAAAACATAACATAAAGCCTTCATGCCATGCTTTGATCACCTACTGTGTACTAGGAACTGTGCTGGGAACAAGAGAAGAAAGGAGGCCTCTCTGGGGCAAGAGAGACAGACACCTTTAGGTTAGCAAGCAAGCAGCATTCCATGGGAGCCCTGAGCAGGCACCTCACCTTGCCAGGTGCCAGGGAGGCATCCTGGAGGGAAACCCTGCATTGAATCTTAACCCGTGAGGGAGAGTTAGCCAGGGCAGAAGGGTGAAGACACAGCTTTGGGCTGAGGGCACAGCATGGGCAAAGGCATAAGGGCAGTAGCAAGAAGAGTGCCCCCCGTCACTGAGAACCCATCACACAAGCATCTGGTCCTCACAGTGGCCCTAGGAGGGGTGAGATGGGGTCTGAGCTTGTCTGAGCTGGCAAAAGCAGGACTCATTCCCACCATGTCTGGGCTTCCTGGTGCAGCTTCTCGCCCAGACATGCCTGGGCACTGGGGAGGTGGCAAGTACAGTGCCTTTTGAGAGAATTAAGGCACCGGATGGGAGACTCGGACATGCACAGAATGGGCTGATATGAACAACATCCTCCATTTATCTGCATCTCCCCTCCCAAGACTTTGCAAATCAAATACTCCCCAAGCTATGGAAACCCAACCTCTGCTGATTGTTAGGACTTTATTATTATAATCACCCAGCCCAGTCGCAGTCACCATGGACAGAACAATGAGCCACTGAAGCCTCGTGGAGGTCTCACCTCCCATCCACACTCTCCGGCAGGCAGGGCCCTGGCGCTGAGGCCTCGGTGGCGAGGCGGTGGCGTGCCTGTGCCCTGGCTGCACCATCGCACCCCGCGGGGGCTCCTGGGGGGTCCGGGCATTGGTCTTCTCACTCATCTCCCTCATAGAGCTGGAGGCCTCAGGGAAACACATCCCGCTGTTGCTTTGCTCTCCTGCCCTTCTGTCCCATGTCTTGACCTTTGTAGGTCAGAGCTAATTATATCTAATTCGGGGGAATCTATGGGCAAAAAAACTCTTCAGCGATGCTGAAGACACACAAGCTGCCGTTAGCTGCCCTCACCAAGCGTGGCCTGTGCGCCTCGCTGATACGTTACAGGAAGGGAGCCTGTGGGGTGCTCTGCCTTGCTGGGGTACCCGGAGCGGGGCTAGCCCCTGGGTCAGAGGCCAGAGGTTGGGACAGGGAGCTGGGCCCAGCCGGCTCCCTACCCCCAGCCGCGCCGTCTCTTGTTTATAGTCCCACTTTATTCTCAAGCATTTGGTGTTATTTGATCATCTGTTATAAGCCAAAAAGATCCTGATTTTATTAGGAGAAAAGAAAGTTTAATTTTGTGGAACTGCAAGGCCCTATCACTGTCCCATGAAATCCTAGAGGCCGGGACCCCGCCGGGCTGGAGATGGGCCTGCCGTGCCCGTTGACTGTGCTGCTGCCACTGCTGGCTTTGAATTTCCTCCCTGGGAAGAGGCCACAGCAGGCCCAGTCACACAGCCAAGGGACCACTGTTCTCTGGGCTCCTGGGGTTCATCACGCTGGATTTTCACCCTGTGGGGCCAGCTCCCTGCCCTGTCCCAGTGGGGGTCAGCTCCAAACACGAAAGGCACATGAAGGGAATCCTCTAGCTACCCACTGGGAAGGTCCCTTTTGTCCCCTTGGATGGCGCTGGGAAGGCTCTTGGGACCCCGGCTTGGGTTTCAGAATTAGGGTAACCCAAGCACTGTAAACTGCATCAGGGCCGGGATTAGGCAGGCTGGGGTCTAAGATCCTTTGCTGGACCCCACAGGTGGCCTCCATGATGCTCTTGCAGGCACAGGTGCTTGGCTGGGGACCAGGGTGTGCGGGGAACCCTCAGAGGGCAGGACCAGGAACTTGAGAGCTTTCGGGGAGCTAGGCTATGCCGTGAGGGCTGGCACAAGGGGAAGAATGGGGGCTCAGGAGGTGGACAGCAGGAGCATGATGCCGCAGGTCAGAGCTGCGCGAGGGGCCCACGGCCACCAGGCCCAGGTCTGAAGGCTCGGCCCTGGCTGCTCCCACAGTCAAGCTCACAGGGATCAAAAGCCAACACGGGTAAAATGGGCCCAAAGTCCCGTCTCTCCTCCTTCCCAGGGTTGCCCGAAAGATCTGCCGAGAGTGTTGACAGCAGCAAGCTCCTGCACTTGGTGGACCTGGGCCACGGTGGGTGTGGACAGGTGCAGCCGCCTGAACCTTCAGCTCCTGCTCAGTGCCGGGAGGCTCAGCTGCTGCTGCTCTCATTCCCTGAGGACCGTGGTGCCAGCCCAAGATGGAGCTGGTCACGGCCTGTGGGAGCTCAGGGCTTCTGCCACATGCCCTTTGTCCTCACAAGCCTTCATTCACCCTGTCATGGTGGTTTCTGGAGACAGGAAGTGGTGACAGCAGCCACGTCTGCTGGGCTGGGAGGTGGGCCTAGCGTGTGGCCCGATGCTCAGGGCTGCCACAGGAGAGGCCCAAGGAGCGCCCCAGGAGTGGAACTTGGGGTCCCAGACCTCCAGCCTCACTGCCCGCTGCTGCTGCGACAACTCTTTCAGTTCCCCGATTATCAGTTTTGCACGATCTGCTTATTTATGTGCCTCTGCCTGGTACAGGGAAGACCTGAGGCAGCTCCCAGGGCCGGGCAGCCAAAAAGCCCAGATCTGAGATGGTGGTAAAGGAAGGAACAGAGTGGGGCATATACTGTTACCTGTGCCGAGGCCTGTCTGGCTCTGCACCCTTGCTGACACCAACACCAAGAGCAAAGATGATGAGGAGGGGAGGGGGAGGTGAGGGGGGAAGGGACAGGAAGGGGGAGGGGAGGGGGGGCAGAGGTGGGCCAGCCCAAAGACAGCAGGGTCCCTTCTCAGCCTAGGGTCCTCAGAGAGGGGTCTTCTGCACTGCTGGCCCCACCAGGAAGGCCTTAGGACTTCTGTGTGGGGCTCCATGGAGGCCCAGGGAACAGGATCTGGAAAACTCTGCCCACGGTCCGCCAGCTCCCCATGCCAGGCTGAGCAAGTGGGAGAAAAGGTAGGAGTCGAGGCCCTGGGTGGCTGGGCAAGCGGGGTCCCTGGTGGCATGGAGCTGAGGATTCAGGCCCTGCTCGAGCAGCCCCTGGTGGCGGGATACTTGTCTGTAGAGGGGAACTGCATTCCCTCCCTGCCCCCCATTCTAGTCTCCACCCCAGTCTGGGTTGGGTGAAGCCCCCACACCCGGTGGGAGGTCCTCAGCCTGCCAGTTTGGGGCTAGGACAGAGCATCTTCCTCTGAGGCTAGGGCCACCCCCAGGAGCCAGGCCTGGCGCAGGTTCTGTATGGACCGAGAATCAGTCCAGGCAGAGATGCTTTCTGACAGCAGGGCTGGGAGGAACATGCTTTGACCTTGGGGAGTCCCCATGCTTGGGCCTTGGCACCTGCTGGGCTGCGTCACTCACTCCTTGCCCTCTGGTACCCACCTGCTGGCCTCAGACACAGGCCACTGCTGCTTCTTGCTTGCCAGGGTGGGGATCGCCCCCGTGTCTGGCAGTGACCGGCCACATTGGCCCCCTTGCACTTGCTGATCAGGACTAAGGGCGGGTGCTGATGAGGAAGGAAAGCAGGCAGAGGGCAGAGGCCAGGGCAGGTGAGGCCAGCAGGTTCGGTGAGGTTGTATGAGGAAGGGCCCTTGTCCAGGGACCCCAGGGAAAAGGGAAGTGGCTCCCAGAGGGACATGGGGTGAGTGGAGTAGCCTAGGACTAGGGGCTCAGCTGGCTCTGGGCTCAGGGAGGCAGCAATAGCTCTACCTGCCAGTCTAGCGCAGATGCCACCCACAGGAGCCACATGCCAGCACGTGCTCTCCCAGGAAGGGATATGAGCATGGAGTGGGGAAGCTACGTGGAGGGGTGGCCATGGCTCCTGGAGCCTGAATTGGGTCTGGACGGCTCAGCAACATGGCCTCGTGGCCCTGGGTCTCTCAAGATGGCAGAGCTACCCTGATGCACACACTGCTCGGCTGTCTCAGGGTGTCCCTCTTGCAGGGTCCTATAGCTCCAGGCAGCTCTGCTCCCAGAGGCTGAGTGGGTGGGTGAGGGCCTCAGGCCTGCCCCTGGGGCCTGCTTCACACTGGGGAGTGGGCTGGGGCCCAGGGCACTGGTAGCACATCCGAGCTGCTGGCTGGAGCGGCTACAGGCCAGGAGAGGCTACAGGCCAGGAGAGGTGAGGTGAGCCACGTGAGCCAGGATGCCATGGGATGAACAACCACAGGGATCTCAGGGACAAGCCTAAACCTGAGGCCGTGGGCACAGCCACTCTGAACTGCAGGCATTGCCTGACGTTGAGCTGCTTCTCACAGGGGCAACTCTGCCAGCGAGGGCCCCCGGTGGGCACAGGAGGGCACTTCCACAGCTGCAAAGCACAGCCGTGGCATGTGGCCTCTGTTACACGCCACCTGCCAAGTGTAGCTGGGGATCCTGGCGGAGGTGCAAGATGCTGGGGTGGGGGTGGGGGCAACACTGGCCTGGGGACAGCTTGGTGGGGGCTACAGTCTGAGCATCTCAGCTGCTCCCGTGAGCTGATGACCCCCTTCTGCACCCCCTGCCATCAGTCCTAGGGCCTCTCTTCGGAGACCCCGCCAGGCCCTGCCCTGCCCTGTGTTGCCACTCTGGTCCTCATCCCACCCTCCATAACTGCTTGTCATCCCTGCTCTACGTGCACGCCTCCCAGGGTCAGACCTGCCAGGCAGCATGGCGGGCATGCAGGCGGCGGAGGGAGAGGGTGAGGTGGCCTGTGCGTGCGTGTGCGTGTGCGTGTGTGTGCGTGCGTGCGTGCATGCGTGTGTGTGTGTGTGTGGGTGTGTGTGTGAAAGACTCTGCCCCACTTCCGAATGGAGGGCCAGGCCCTAGCTCAGCCCCCCCCCTCCCTCCCATGTCCTTGCGCAATCTGGAGCCACAAGCAAAAGTGTGCAAGACGTCGCCGGAGGTAATTGTGGGTTACATGGAACAATCTGAGGAATTAGAATCATATTTTCATTGCACCATAAAAACATGCAAAGGCGGCGGGAAGGCGGCCCTGGGGCTAGGTGGAGAGCACCTGGCCTGTGACGCTCTGGCCCCTCCCTGCACTGCTGGGAGGTGGGGATAGGGCGGGAGCCAGCCCAGAGAGAGTGTTGGGCTGTGCAGTGAGCCTGGAGCTGGTCAGTCCCGAGACACTCAGGACAGAAACCACTGCTAGCCCAGCCCATCTATCCCGCCCAGAGCACCAGAAACAGGAGCCCTGGGTGAGTGAAGACACTGGTCTGCACAGACTGCCAGGGTCCCTGCATCCCATCCTGGTTCTGAAGCTGCCTGGGTAGGGCTCCAGGCTCAGGCCCCATGAGAGCAGTGTGGTGTGAGGGATGTCAGTGCCCATGGGGTCCCCTAGGCCCGGTCCATGGTGCTGTGTCCCACAGTCAGATAAATGCATGCAGATGCAGCACGTGGCCCTGAGGGGGCCCAGGTAGTGGCAGTCCCTGGGCTCTTTGTGGAAGACTTTCTCCTGGAACACCCACTGCTTGTGAACCGGGCCAGACCCCTGTCCACCATTCACCAGGAAGGCATGAGTCCCTGAGTGGAGGGAGCCAGCAAGGCCTGAGGCTGTCTGGGATGTGGGTTGTGGGTGTTTTGGTCCCTGCTAGGTGGCCGTGCAGACCGGGTGAACTGGCCAGACGGCGCTGAGAACAGGTTACAAACAGCAGGTGCGCTGGTGTGAGACCTGTTCTGGAGAAAAGGAGCATGCACAGAAAACCACTTGGAGGGGCTGTGGGGACACAGATGTGTGGGGGACACAGATGTGTGGGCGCCACTCTGGCTGCCAGTGATGGGCACTCCTGGCCGGTTGAGTGGGCAGGGAAACAAAAGGCCCTGCCCCAGAGAGCTGCTGGGTGTACTGAGGACTCCCACATAGGATGCAGCATTTCTATCATCACCAAAAGCAACAAGGCCATTTCAAGTTCCTTGTCTGCCCCACGGCAGGGGCTGTTCCTAGGGCTGAGAAATCCACAGGACCCCCCTGCCGGGCCCAGGCAGCAGCTGTCAGCTGATCTCCGGAGGCCTTCACCCTTTGCCTCCAAGGCAGATTAAAACCTCAGCCTGGCCTGGAGGCGAGTACTCACTGCAGGATCCACGGCCGGGGTGCGCCACCAGCCGTGTGTTAAATGGGACACGGCTGATCTGGCGCTGCACTTGTCGGGAGGCCTGGCCTGGCCCAGCACTTGGCATCTTAATTGGGCGTCTGAGAGTTCCCGCACACGCTTCGCACCGCCACCGCCACCGTGAGTGAGCCTCCTGTAGGCCCATTAAGGTGCAAAGACATTCCTTTGTTTGCTGACAAGCAGGGTCCCATCCAGGGCTCCCGGGCCGGCAGACTAAGTGGTGTTTTCTTAAGGAAGACATGAGATTAGCCGCCTCTAAAGCCCCAGCACAATGCTGGGCCCTGCCCGTGGCTGTCTCACGCAGTGACTGACAGGCGCTGCCTCGGCCCATCAGGCCTCAATGCGCAGGATTAGCCTAAGCACAGCCGACAAGCTGACTTGCAGGGCCACGACGGAAATGTAATGAGGTGACTGACGTTCGGGGACAGAAAGCCTCAAATACCCCTGCCAACGCCCGTCGTTCTGCCACACTGCTGGCGGCTGCCCTGGAACACAGCCTGTCACTGCCCACCCCTCCTGAGCACCCGCGTGAGCTCTGCCACCATCCTTGCTTCGAGGAGCACAGAGACCTCAGGGGTGACCAGGGCACAGGGTCCTGGGAGGGATTCCCAGGTGGGGGTCCTCAGGCTTGAGGCCAGGCAGCTGCAGCGTGGGGGTGGGGCAGCCCTGCTCCCTGCCTGGGGTAGGAAGGACCAGGTCTGCCCGAGGCTGCCTGGCTGTGCCTCTCGCCCAGGGGCTGCGCCTCTCGCCCAGTGGCTGCTGGGAACTTGGATGATTCCAACTGTCTGGGTGACCCAGGCATCCCCTCTCCATCAAGTCTTAGAAGTTGCTCCTGTTCCCTAAGGGGGTGGTGGGGGACCTGACCCCACCCTGCCTGGGCAATCCTGGGAGGCTCATCAGGGACCGCACAAGCAGAACACGCTTCAGGAAACACCCTCTTTATTTGCACTCCAGCAACACCAGGGGGGCTCGGACGTGGGCAGCCCACAGGGTGGGCTTCTGCCCAGGCCGTCATCATCTGGCATCGGGGGCCTGGGGGGCTGGCCCAGGCGGGAGGGGGGTGGGAGGTGCAGATGTGGGGGTGGCAACCCCCTTGAGCCGTCCCTGCAGGGCACATGCTGTCTGTCCACACACACGTGGCTCCATGCTGACCACTTCACAGGCTCTCCAGGGGAGGGGCTGAGGCTCACCGGGCCTGGCCCACAACAGTCCTGCTGACAATGGGTGGGGTCAGCACGGGGTGGCCACGCCATCCCTCATGTTTGCCTGGCCACGTCTCCCACAGCCACACACACAGACCTTCAAGGGATAGGTGAGAAATGAGCCCCTGCTGAGTGGTCCCCCACCCCCTGGTCCAAACATCACAGGGAGCGCTGCAGCCTACAAAAACATTTTGAAATGATAAAAATTTATAGCAGACTCCTAACAAAACAGCTCTGTTAGGTGTAATATTCTGATAAGAGCTTCCTCAGGATGCCCTTTGTTTGTCCGTATTAGAGGCAGCCCTGGCTCAGGTGGCCATGGTGGAACAGGGTGTCCAGAGTGCCCAGGGGGCCCCAGGCCTGGGCCTGCACCTGTAGGACCCACAGGCGTCTCAAGGGAGAGCTCACTGCTCAGCCCCGGGAAAGAGGGTGTCCCAAAGGAACCCAACCCCAGGAGGGGCTGATGGCCACAAGGAACACCCCCAGGTGGGCTGAGCCACACAGGCCCAAGGGCCCTCCTGCCCCAGGAACCCAGCCCGGCTGCTGAGGCTTGAGGCTGCTCTGTCAGTCTGAGAGGTGAAAGGCTCTGGCCACATGCAGCCCTTAGCTGGGGTCAGGGAGGGACTCGCTCATTTCTTCCTCAGAAGAGGGTTGTGATGACCACCACACTTCTGAGGCTTCTGCCACCCGCCCTGCTGCCAGGTGTCACAAAGCTACAACAGAAGCAGATCTGCAGGGCAGTGACCAGCCGTGCGTGAGGCAGCATCTCCACCTTCTGGGCGAGAGGAACATGAGCCGGCGCTGGCACTCTGCATGAGATGGGACGGAGGGAAGGCCAGCTCCCCACCACCGCCCACTGGGAGCAGCACTGGGACTGTCTGCTCAGCCTGCCACGCCAGTGTCCACCTGGGACAGGCTGCTGCCATGTGAGCCCAGCCTCTCGACACCTCCTGCTTCTTGGCTACCATGTCCTGGGCACAGGGCACGTAGCAAACCTATTCAAGGTGGCTTGGCAGGTGTAGCCTTGCCACACACCTGGAGGGAGCCCATCACAGTGGCTCCCACACCCCCCAGTCACATCCTCTGTCCTCAAACACAGAGCCTACCCCACCTACATACCTGGATCTGGGCCTCTGAGGAGCCTGGCGGTGAGGGGCTGCATGTCACATGCCCTTGGCCTGACAGGGACAGCAGCTTACCCTCAGCAGCCCGTCACGGTGGGGTCCAGACCGGAGCGCTTGGAGATGCGCACCTTGACCACCTCCTCAGAGCAGGTGGGGTGGATGCCCACCGTCCGCATCACCTGCGCATAGGAGGCCCTGCACCTGCACACAGGCAGTGGGGGAGTCAGGCGAGGAGTCAGTGCAGGGAAGTGCGTCCACACTCCCCGTCCCTGGGAAGGGGAGGGCCTTGGGAGTCACCTGGTCTCACTGTCCCCTGACCTCTTCTCCAGCCAGTGGCCAGAACACCTGACGACATGCATGTTGGACCTGTCCACCTCCCTCCCAGCAAATGCCCAGTGCCCACAGAGGCCAAGCAGCGCCCCGCTCCAGCCCACCGCCTACCCGCCCCCTCCCTGGCTCGCCGTGGTCTGGTCTCCTGATGCTCTGAGCCCACCAGGCACAGTCCCGCCTTGGGCTGCAGCTCGGGCTGATCCTTCCCTGGGCCCGCTCCCTTGCTCCCTTAAGGCACAGCTCAAATCAGCTGCCCCAGCAAGCCAGAGGCCACTTCTTATTACTGTAGCCCGCACTGCCCGGCCACCTGTCTGGCCCTGCTCAGCACCCAGCACTTCTCATAGGTGGTGGCAGAGCATCCGAGCCCTGAGCACCTGCTGCGTCGGGCAGGGAGCTGCTGCTCTGTGGGTGGCTGTGTCCAGAGCCTGGCATCCTGCTGCACACAGCGAGTGAATGGTGGCGCAGCAGTGAGGGGTCTGGTCTGGCCCTGCCGCTGGCCTGATGAGGAACAGCCGCCAGGCCTTCCGCTCCCCAGCCCCCCTCATGACCTCCTGAGATCTGGCCCCCACCCAGGCTGCCTGGCCCAGCTGCCAAGAATCTACTGGCTAAGGACTGCTGTGGGTGTTCCAGGTTCTACATGAGCCCGTGGCACCACCACACAGGCTCAGCACGCACCATATCACAGCACGTGTGGACGTCCTGCAGGGCACAGATGGCCACAGCTCCCATTGTTTGCCAGCAGACGAGGCTGCCACAGGCAGCTCCTCTTGTGTCTATGCACACGCTGTACACGTGTGTTGGAACATCTGGTGGGTAAATTCTTAACTTGAACAAATGAGTGTGTGCATTTCAAGTAAGGTCCCCAGCGGGTGGGTCCAGTCCACACCCTCCTCCTGACCATATTTGAAACATCAGTCTCGTCACTCCACTGACTGGCAAACTTCAGTGTCGCCACTGTGCAGACACTGGGAAATGATCACTACTAGACAACATCAAACCTTTTGATCCTCATCAGCCAAAATGCTTCCTTGGTGTTTTCTACATTTTAAAATTCTAAATTGTGAATTCTCGAGGCACAGCAGCTTTCTACTGCTTACTATGATTTTCTTTCCCTGTGAACTGCCTATTCATATTCTCTATTTTTCTATTTGGTTGTCTGCTCTAAAATTATTACTGTTGATTTTTAAGAGCTCTCTGCATATTAAGGAATCCAGTCCTTTATAGCTGCATTATAAAAAGAAGATGCCACATTTTAAAGGATCTTTCCAAAAGTTGTTCCGGAAGCTGAGTGTCAGGCCTGGCAAAAGAATTCATGTGCCAGAGTATGTGGATGGCAATGGCCTTGTGTGGGGCCAGGGCTCTCTTTGTCCTGTCCCAGCCAGAGAACTCTCTGGCCAGAGCTATTGCCACGGATGGCCTAGCCTGCCAGTACTCACACACAGGTCAGTGGGCCAGGTTCCCAGGGTCACCCCCAACCCTCTCCTTGCACCAAGAGTGGACCCTGCCCCTCCAAGGGCTCCAGTAGGACTCTCAGCAGAGCCAGTACCAAGCTCATGGGCTTCCTTCCAATGGTCACTCTGGACCGAGCTTCCAAACATCTCTGCTACAGATGGCTCTGCAGTTTAGGGATAACAGACACGTGTTCCAAGGACGTGAGCCCACCCAGCACCCAGCCCTCCCTGCTCTCCTCTGAGACCCTCCCCTGGGAGAACCTGACCCCCACAACCCAGTGATTGCCTCAACATGTGTGCAGGGCTAGGAGGGCCATGGTGGGGCCTGAGGCTTGCTGCCCTGTGATAGGGTGGCCCCCATCCAAGAGCCAGGCTGCCTGGGAGGAGACTGGGGTGCCCTGGGAGCCTGGCCCGGACCCTCCATCTTGCCTATGTAGCACCTCAACAGCCTTTCTGAGATTGGCCCTGCTCCTCTGCCCCGCCCTCTCCCTGACTTTCTCTGTCCCTAGACCTCCTGCCCCCACGGTCAACTCTTGGTCACACCCATACACCCCAAACACACAGGGGCCTCAGTCACCTGTACACCGTCCTCTACGTGTTCAGCCCCTCCCTATGCTCTCACCTCTGCTTCACCCATAGATGGCTCGTCCCTGCCCTGGCCTCCTGCCTCTGAAACCCCATGCTCAGCTGCCTCTCTCTCAGGCCATGCCCAACTTCCCAACTTCCCACTGCCCCGGACAACCCACCCTACCCAGAGTCTTTGCCATGGGCTCATTTGGCCCCAGGACCCTGAAAACACACAACCTGAGCCCAAGACCCAGGCAATGGCCTGAGCTCTGGAAGACACATGGCTACTCCAGAGTGGCTCTCTTCGAACATTTGTGACTGCCTGAAGGCTCTGCCTGGTGAGCGAGGGCCCCAACCCTGCTCCCCAGAACCATAGCACCAACCCTCCCCCCAGGTGGCCTGGCCACAGCGGCCACCCGGCATGGCTCTGGCTTAACAGTGTTTGGCTGGAGAAAAAAGCTGTCTCTCCCCCGACTGAACCTGCCACGTGTAGGAGGAGCCTGAAGACTCTGCTGCAAACATGTGAAGGCCACATGAAATCAAGAGAAATGCATCGGGCTTTCCAGTGCAGTGCTGCTAACACGC
The DNA here is from genome assembly GCF_027409185.1 of Cynocephalus volans. Taxonomy (NCBI): domain Eukaryota; kingdom Metazoa; phylum Chordata; class Mammalia; order Dermoptera; family Cynocephalidae; genus Cynocephalus; species Cynocephalus volans. Next base: position 208,465,397 of record NC_084461.1, read on the forward strand.
AGAGGGACGCCCAGTCTGAGCATTGCGTACCGGCCGACATTCCTCCAGACTTACTTGATCCCCAGAGCAAATCCTTGAGTAACTTCCCCTGCGTTGGGGCCAAGGAAGTGCAGGCCCAGCACCAGCTGTGGGGGCTCCCTCAGGCACACCATCTGAAAGTCACAGCATCTCAGCACAGCCTGGGAGGGGGACCCAGGCTGCCCTGGGGGCACGAGTGGCCCAACATTCACACTTCTTGCTCTGGAGGCACCACACCCCTGCTGCCTCTGGCTCCTTCCCTCCCTTCCTTCCTCCCTGTCACCCCTGGCTTGCCCCAGCCCTGGACCCACAAAAACACTCACTTTTATGTAACACTGGGACGCATCCCGTTCAGCCACGGTGAACTCCAATGGTTTATAATATGCATGATAAACCTAGGTGACAAGAGGCCAGTTTCTGGAGCTAGTGGCCGCAGCAAAACAAGTCCCGCAGGCATCTTGCTGCTCTGACAGGCTTCAGGGGCAGGGTAGGGTTGCAGTGGGACCCAGAACATCCCATTTGGTCTGCAGGTTTGGTCTGGGGTGAGGACTCGGCTTGCTAGCCATGGAGAGCGTCCCTCTCTTGATGCACAGGCAGCCAGTGGCTGGAGCGTGTGTGCAGGACGGACCTTCTCTCACCCAGCCGGAGACCCCCATAACTATAGCCACAGAGTGGGCACGAGGCTACCCATGTAACCCCTGCCATGCCGCACTGCAGAGCCCAAGCCTCGGGGCAGGACATTGGCCCCCCATCTGAAGCACACACAGGGACACAGGCAACACCTGCACCTTCCTCGTTGTCGACCACTGCACAGTGGATGGGGCGACTACAGGCACTGGAAGGTGGGGTGCCTGGCCCACGTGACGAGGGCAGGAATAGGTTGGTGGGCGGCCATCCAGCCTCCCTCAGGCACCCTGGCGCTTGCTCGGCCCTCACTTGAGCAACAAGGAGGGGACAGGCGCAGGGCGGCCCCTGCTACACCGGAGCTGTCGGACAAAGGCTTTCAGCACCCGTGAAGGGCTCGACAGCGTGTTCGGGGCTGCGGCAGAGTAAAAAATGACTGGGCCCTCACATGTGCCGCACAGCCATTATTAATTAATGGCGCTTCAGAGAATATTGTTCTAACTAAGACAGAATTGAAAAGAAAACAAACAAAGAGTATTTGGCCATTCAACATCGTGAAACATAAAACAGCATTATAAAATGCTATGGCCATATGTCCCGTGTCCTTGTGATGAATCAAACAAAAATAGCAAATAAAGTGCCTCAGGGAAGGCCAGCCGTCAGACCGTCCTACTGATGGAGGAGACTGGGGTTCTGGGGAAGGGACAGGCCCTGGAGCCCAGTGACTCATTCCCAAACGGCACCAGCCCCGCCACCCAGGCTGCACGGGGTCTGGTTTCTCCTGGGCGCCTGCAAGCTGCTGCAGCAGCAAGACAAGCCCGCCCGAGGCTCCCAGCACCCCAGCCCTGCAGGCGTCAAAGCCTCCCAGCAGCCCTCCAGGCTGGGGCCACGGCCCGCCTGCCAAAGCAGACCCCAACAAGCAGCCTTGCCCAGTGAAAACCCACTTCCGTGGGAGAGGATTGAGGCATAGGCTGGGGCAGGTCAGGGGCTTGTGTGTGTCAGAAACCCTGGGGAGTTGCAGGAAAGCAGAGGTGCAGTGGTGGGGGGAAGGATGGGCCCAGCCTGGGGCAGGAGGGCAAGAGTGGAGGGGAGCAGAGGTCACAGGACAGCCAGGAGAAGACTTTCCAGGTTGAGGGAGATGCATGCCCCTGTGAGGGGTACAGCCACAGAGGTGCCCGGGCTCTGGTGCCTTTGGTGACAAGCAGTCTGCATGCTGACATGGGGCTGGCACTTGGTGGTCCTGAGACCCCGGCAGGGGGGCTAGTGGTACGATGGTGGGGACCTGAGGACGCTGGGCATGCCTACAGCATGGCTGGGGATGGGGCCAGAGGCAGCTGGAGGACGGGGCCTCTCCTTGGTGCCTCCTGGGCCCACGAGGCAGCCCAGGCCCTCCCCTTGCTACCACATGGAGGCAGGTGGCCTCTGGGTGCAGAGGAGCCAGGGCTCGGCCATGCCCCAAAGGGTGCCCAAGGCCTTGGCCTTCCCTCATTTTTGGAGCTGCCCTGCAACGTTCCCGTCCTGTGCACCATAGCCATTGTTCTGGGCCCCACTGCCTAGCCTGTCAAGCGCAGGCCCCAGAAAGTGGAGACACTGACACCCCTGCTCACAGGGCCCCCGTCCAGGGAGGGGCTATCAGTGGGGGTGCAGGCCGCACAGGTGGCATTGCTGGCAGCCCCTCTCCTCCTGCTGACTCACCTCGACATGCTCCTGCCCGTGGCGAGCCACAGCCTCCTCCTCCGACAGCCCCACACAGCCGTACTCCAGGGGAGTGAAGACCGTCGTGGGAACCTGGAAGGCAGGTCCAGAGTCAGGTGTGCCCCCCAGGCCCTGAAACTGAAGGTCCCCATTGTGGGACACAAAGAAGGACTGAAGGCCAGGTCCCCAAACACACTGGCTGTCAGGCCACGAGCACCACGGCTGGGTTCACTCACCCACTCCTGGGCCACACTCTCGGCTCTAAACACCACACTTGTGCACACACGCACATACACACACAGGCAAGTATGTGTATTCACACACGCCCACATGCCTGCACACATGCACATACACACAGGCAAACACATGTGTTCACACATGCCTGCACACATGCTGCACACACACATACACACACAGGCAAGCACGTGCACTCACACATGTCCACACACCTGCACACATGCACACACACACACAGGCAAGCACCTGTGTTCACACACGCCTGCACACGTGCTGCACACACATATACACACTGGCAAGCACGTGCACTCACACATGCCCACATGCCCACATGCCTGCACACACACTGCACACACACACACACACAGGTAAGCACGTGCACTCACACACACCACATGCCTGCACACACGCTGTACACACGCACATATACAGGCGAGCACGTGTGCTCACACATGCCCACATGCCTGAACACAACCCCTCACCCCAGAAGAACTAGCCTCGGCCTTTTTCAGGCTGGTCTTGGTGTCCTATAAAAGAACTCACATTGTCGTAATCCATCAGGTCTGAGGACCCACCAAAGAGGCGCTGGGCCAAGAGCTTCCCTGCCATTATAGCCGTGGGTGTCAGCTCGGGCCGCCCCTGACAGAAGGAAGTGGGACTGACATCAGCACAGGGTCTGAGGGAGTCTGTACAGCATCCCCCACTGTCTCTTTCCTACTGGGCATATCCCTTTTGAAAACCCCCAAATACCATTTGCCACTGAGCTGTCACCGCAGCTGAAAGCCTTCGCCCCTTGAGGCTACCTCTGCAGCCCTCTGTGGGTTTGCTCTCATTTGCTATGACTGCACCAAAGCTACGGTTCGCATTAACTGAGATTCCAGCTAAAACGGGCCCCAAGCATTCTGTGTGCTCCTGACACACAGCTAGACTTGCACATCACACCCATGACAAATCCCAAGTCAGAATGTCGCTCTGCTGGAGACCACTCCGTCCCAGGGTGTACCCTGCCTTGGGTGCTCCTGCACGCGTCGGCCTCGGACCAGCTGCCAATCACCTCTGCAGCAGGAAATGCAGATGTTGTTTGGCATTCCAGAAATGAACAGAGATCCACAGAGATAAACTCGGGAAAGCGCCCGTGCATTCCACCAGGCCTGGCTAACTGCGGAAACACCAGGCGCACAGCGCACAATATCTCATGGAACAATGGCCTCTGCTCCACCCACGGGGCTTTTCCCAGGTGCTGGCCGGACCATCAGGATGTTAACTCTTTGGACTGCTCAGATTGGCCTTTCCTACTGAGTAGGCTTAATTTGCTAATAAAGAATGCCATATGAGCCATATATTTCTGGCCACACAGTTTGCACGACGTTGTTATGGGCCCTGAAGCCCAGGAGCTGCATGTCTGTGTGGCCCACGGAACTCTGGCGGGTGGAAGGGAGGCCTCCCAGGGTGATGTGCACAATGCTCCTCTGCAAAGAACATGAGTGCTTTCTTTGCGTGCAGAGCCCACAGGATGCGACAGAGGCCACCCCTGCAGAGGTCGCACCATGCGACCACACCAGCCAGTTAAGTGGGCTGAGGCCTCAGGACAGTTGAGGGCACGTGAAGCCATCACTGCCATCCACACAAGCAGGTCAGTCCACTGGGGAAGAGGCTGAAGCTCCCACCACAAGCCCCCTCTGAGCTGTCCCTACAGTTCTGCCTCTGCCTGGCACAGCCGCAGAACTGCTGCATCAGGGGCTTGTGTCTAGCAGCAGTGGGTGCCTCCTGCCCTCTGTGCCCCACACACCACTTCCTGAGCCTGGTTCACAGGGGGCCTGATGCAGCTCGAGTGGCAGCCACGGTGGGTGTGTGACACCTCTGGTATGCTGGGGGCACCAGGGACCATGTTGTCCCAGCAGGAGGGGTCTGCATGGGGCCCAGCATCAGGCAGGACTGACCCTCACCAGCTGGGCGGGCTGGCCTTCAGAAACAAAGGGAAGGCCCAGCCTTGCACGGCTCCCTGCCTGGCCCACTTCCATGCGTGAGTTGAGCTCTCTCGAAGCCCCTGGCCCCGCACGAGCCTCAGCAGAGCCTGGCGGGTGGGGCGGAGGGAGGTACAGTCCCTCCACATCAGTGAACACTGCCACCTGTGCTCACTTGGCTCCAGGGTACCCCAACCAGGGACTCGCTCACCTTGGACACTGACTCCCATTCCCCCCAGGCTCGTGCCTGGCATTTCCCAAAGTGGGTCCCAGGGTAGCCAGGGCAGGGTGGTGTCTGCACTTTCCATGGGGGGCACAAATGTCCTCATGGAGCTCCCTCTGCTCCAGTCCAGGAGCATGACACTAGCTGGGTACGGGCCCCCTCAGGAAGTCGCATCAGGTCTCTCCTAAGCATCTTCTAACATCTGAAATGACCCCTACCAGGATGTCACCTCTCTGCGGGCGGGTACTTTGTTACTGCCTTTGTCCCCATACTCAAAAATGTGCCTGGTACCCAGTCACAATCAATGAATGAATGAAGGTACATTAACACATTAAAGAAGATAGATTAGCATTCCCCCAAATTCATGTCTACCTGGAGCCTCAGGATGTGACTGTGTCTGGAAACAAGGTCTTTGCACATATAGTTAAGGTGAGGACTGAGATGAGGTAAGACTGGAGTAGGGTGAGCCCTAAATCCAGTGTGAGACCAACTGTCAGAGATAAGTGCAGGCAGGCACACTAGGAGACGGCCACGTGGGGAGGGTCAGAGAGCAGAGGGACACTGCCACGAGTGGGGAGCACCTGGGCCACCAGATGTTGGGACAGGCCAGGAAGGACCCTCCCCTAGAAGCTTCTGAGGGAGCGTGGTCCTGCCCATGCCTGGCCCCAGAATGTGAGAGAATAAATTCCTGTTGTTCTAAGCCACCAGGTTTGGGTGATTTGTTATGGCAGCCCCATGACACTAACTCACACATGGCAGGTCACACTGCTAAGAGGCCTGGGGACTGCAGGCACCTCTCAGGTGCATTTGACCAGGGGCCACCTGAGCCACCTCCCCCAGGACAGCGGGGCACACGCAGGGCCGGCCGACCGCTCCCGAGGCTGTGTAGTGTGGTGCTCCATGGCTGACCAAGTGGGTCTCTTGCTGGGGGCCCAGGAAGTGGGGAGAGGCACTGTGTGGATGCCTCCACCAGGGCCTGGAAAGGGAGGTGCTGCGGCCCCTGCTTTCCAGGAGAGGGAGCAAGCGAGGCAGGGATGTGGCCACAGCCATAGGCTGTGGGGGGCTGGTGGGCAGGCTCCAGAGTCCTAGTGCCTTCCTCAGATTTTGCCCTGGCCAGGAGAGATGGACACTGGTCTCCCCTTCACGGCAGGCCCTGCCCCCGTGTGATGGCCTAGTCAGGGAAGGTACTGACCAGCCAGCAGATCAGAGGGTAAACTGAGGTGAGGCGGGTGGGGCCAGGTAGGCCTGCACTGGTCCTGCCGCTCAGCCTCCGTGGGGATAGGATGGCCCTAAGGCCGGGTCTAGAGGGGACATTTCTGGGACTCTGCGCCTCCAGAGCACCTGTGGGTAGGTCAAGACCGGTCCTGCAGAGCTGACCCATGAGCAGGTTCACAACAGGAATTTGCTAACTGTGCTTTCAGCCTTTGGAAGCTGTCCCACACCCGCCCTTCAGAAAGCAGCGGCATCCGAAAGAGCAGAGTCTGACACCTGATGCTTCTCAGAACACGCGCCCTGCCAGCACCTGGGCTTTGGCTCCGAGCCTCCCTGATTGAAGAAAGAAACATTTCTCTCCCACAGGACAGCAGCCGCCAGAGAATGTGCATCCCCGAGTCCCGGCGGGGCTGGGTGGGGTCGGGGTCCCTGCCACCAGGGCACAGGCCGTACCTCTGCCACGTCTCCAATGGCGTAGATGTGGGGCACGGAGGTGGCTTCCCGGGCGTCCACCAGGATCTTCTGACTGTCAGGGTTGGTGTCTACCCCAGCCTTCTCCAAATTCAGACTTCTGGTTTGCGGAACTCGACCTGAAGGAAGCAGAGAAGGCTGGAAGGTTCTCCTTAGCAGATTGGACGTAGCTTCCTTTTATTGAAAACATCTCCCAGAACGGCCGCTCAGAACAGGTCAGATGTGAGGCAGGACCGGATTGCGGGCCCGGTCTGTGCAGGCGAGGAGCTGTGCGTTACTTTCATTTCCGACAATGTGGGGGGCGGGGGGCTGGCCCCCACAGCCCAGGGCTGGGACAACCTAAGAACTAGAAGTGACCCCACAAGGGACTGAGACACCCATGAATTGAGACACCGCAAAAGCTGCCTCTCCACTCAGTGGAGCAAGGCCTTGAGAAACTCAGGGGCCAGCCTGGGCACAGGGGCCTCTCCCTGCCATAGTCCTCCTTGGTGCCCGGGCCCTGGCCTGACCTGAAGGAGCCCCTTACCACCAGGCCCCTTTCCCTCCCTGCCAGGCCTCCTCGGGCTCCTGGCCACCCCCATGCTGTGGAAAGGGCTTCCAGGGTCTCTGCCATGAGCCTCACTGTGTGCTCCTGGGCTGATGGGGCGGACACTGAGGAGTCGCTACATGCTGTGGAGCTGGTACTTAGAGGCCACCTCCCCGGGGACATGCAGCCTGGGATTGCCTGTCCCTCCATGCACAAGAGCCACTGGACAGACCTCTTTCCTCCGTGAGCCTCAGAGTCCTCATGTGTAAAATGGGCTGACATGGGAACCAGATGAGACCAGACATGAGGCTCACATGGAACCCCCCACCCCAACCCGGTCTTGCTGGCCACCAGCCCCTGAAGTCCACAAGCCTGTGGCAGAGCCAGTGCTTTTGCCCACCTGCAGCATAGAGAGCCCAGCACTCACGTCAGCACGGGGGACCTAGGCTGACCTGGGGGGTCTTGGGATGGAGCAGGGCAGGCAAGCGGCAAATAAGAGAGGTACAGAGTGTGCCACCTCCTTCCAAGGAAGAGAGGAATGCGTGCATGCACATACGCACACACTACACGCATGTGCACACATGCATACACAAATGCACACTCACATTTGCAAAGGGAATCAATGAAAGGATAAACCAGCACTAGCAAAACCGGGGCCCTATGGAAAGGGAGAAAAGAGGAGCGAGGAAAGGAGATGGAAACAGGACGTGTCTAACCGCATCTTGTGACACTGTTTTGTCTTTTTGATCATATATAAGGTTTACATATTCAAAAAATAAAATTAGATAAACATAAGAAAGAATTCCTTAAAACTGCAAACGTAAAACAAATGAGCCTAACGGCGTGTGCGGTTGGTGACAGCGCACATGGGAAGAGAATCAGCTGAAGAGACTGCGGAAGCCCTTACTTTAAAGGTGCTTCCTTAGAGGATTCTAATCTAACAACAATGAAGCTACAAAGAGGTCTTATGCACCATTCAAAGAGGATAGTTAAGACCCTATAATGTCACATTTGAATTCAAAATTCACAATTTCTTTTCTTTTCAAAATATGAAGTTCCCAGCTCTGGCCACAAAGAAGGTCAAGAAGCAAAGTTGACCCAAGAGCGACCCCAGCTGCAGGCTGGAACCTCAAACACCTCCCACCGGGAGACCGGGTCCCACGGGGCGTGGACACCTCGTGGGTGGGCACAGTGTGATCAAAGACCCAGCACCACAGGGAGGGCTGCAACACGGGAAGGCAGTGGGCCCCGAGGAGGAGACACGGAGCACGTGCCATGTGGGATGCACAGAAGCTGCGGCTCTGTCCTAGCAGTGTGCAGGCATTTCGGGAGGTGTTGTGGTCACACGGAGTCTGCCTGAAGCCCAAGGTGAGCTGACCACCTCTCATGTCCCCATATGGCTCTTCCTGGGTGGGGCGTCCTCCCTCCCAGTCTCCCAGGACCCCAGGGGTCCTCTGAAGCCCCTGCCCTCTCCCACACAGGGTTCCTCCTGCAGGCTCGCTGCATCACAGTGGGTTATGCTCCTCTCCCACTGCCAGACTGTGTCTGCATGGACAGGCTGTGGTTCATGCGACAGGTGCTGCAAGGAGAGATGAGCCAACCCAGGGCAGGAAGAGTGTGCAAACTCATGGCCCCACCACCCCATCTCTGGGCAGCCAGCGCAGAGCCCAGTGAGCAGGGTCTGCAGCCAGGTCTCCCGTAGCTCCTGCCCTCAGCACCTCCTCTCCTGCATGCCCCCAGTGGCTGACCAGCAAACAGCCCAGGTCTGGGACCTCAGAGCCAAGAGAGGAGCTGGGCTGCGGGGCAGCGATGGAACCACACACCACACCCATCCTTGGGCATACTCGGCTCAGCTGATCCTGCTCTTGGGTGCAAAAGCCAGGAAGGGCAGGGGGTGGCCAGTCCCTGGCAGCATCGGCGCAGCTGTCCCCTGCCAAGCTCCATACAGCTCTGGGCCCAGAGAAAAGACAGCATGTGGACCTTGTCACTGCTGAGCTGCCAGCAGAGGTCCCTTTCTCCTCAAATTCAGATGGGTGTGGCCTTGTGGAGCCAGTGGGCAGCTGCAGCAGCTCTTCCTACCCTACTCCAGGAGGGCAGCAGGCCATCCCCCAGGCTGCTCTCGGCTCCCAGGAGCTCAGAGTCATCCCCCAACGGCAAAAGTGACTTGGTGTCAAAGGCATACTTCCGATAGCTTGTGGTGGCTCGGGCAAACCAGAGTTCAGAGTGCAGCAGCCTGGAAGCGGGTGGCGCCCACCTGAACATCTCGAAGACGAAGCCCCTATGAAAAGGAAACCTAAGTCTCCAGCTGCTGTCCCAGAGCAAGAAGTCAGGACACAGAGGCTCAGCTAAGCTGCACTTCTCAAGTTCGCGGGAGGCTGGCTCCAGCCTCTTAGCTCTGCTTGGCCACAGGAATCAGATGTGGGCAGGCTGGCACTGGGCAGGATCAGTGCAGACACGGGCAGCACGAGGCCACATCAGAGGAAGTAGCTGGACCCTATGGACAAGGCAGGGGTGCACAGGAGAGGCAGGCGGCTCACCACTCAGCCCTCTCTGGTCCCTCTCCAGGCTGGTGTCCAGCTCACCAGGCCCACTGCCTCCTGGTGACTGCTCAGTGCAGGGCTAGAGTGTCTGAGGGCAAAGCTGGCAGCCACACCATGCCTATGCTGTCCCCTGCACACCTGCCTGGGTGGTCCTGGGAGGCCAAGAGCATTTCCTCATGGGCCTCATGGTAACTATGCTAAGTATGGACTTGCAGGGGCCGAGCAAATCCTATCCCAAGGTCCCCCCAAAAATAAAAATAAATTTAAAAGTAGTCACTGGAGATAACACAGGCATGGTATTAGACTCCCAGAGTCCATTTCAAAGCCAGGGAATTTTAGGACATCCTGTGCGTATACATTTGGAAAGTACGTGGGAATGTGGGTCAAGCCACTGATGTGAAGAATGGATGGCTGGATGGACAGGGCAGGAAGTGGAGGGTGGCAAACACCACGCATGGCACGGGCAGGGGCTAGGCTGCTGCTTCTGGAATGCACGGTGCAGGGAGGGAGAGAGGCTGCAACAGGAGGTCATGTCCAGCCTGAGAAAAGCAGCTGTGGGCATGTGAGGTTTGGGGCCTGCTGGGGTGGCCAGGGAGGCCAGCGCCATGCAGGGGCCCCACAGTGGAGCCATGTCCCTAAGCTGTGACAGGCCCTGCCAGCAAGGACACTAAGCCCTGATGCCCCCAAGTCATGGTCCTCACTGAGCAAACCAAGGGCAGTGGCCACAGAGGAGGCACAGTGGGTGCTATGACCTCAGACATGCCCCATGACCCCCAGGAGGTCCACTGCCTCACGCTCGGAACAGGGTCAAATCTCCCCACTGATGCTGGGGGCCCAGCAGGTGTTGTAGGCCCCCACTCAGCTCCGGCCTGGAGCCCCAAGGGAAGGTGGAGAATGGTCGCTGAGGTGGGGACCGAGTAGCTGGCCATGAACACAGGGTGGCTCTTGTCACACTGGCAACGCCTGGCACAGGCCCAGGCCCAGCGGGACTTAAATGGTGTGAGAAGCTAGATGCAGGCCAGCATGCCTGCCTCACCCCTGACCATTTCCCTCTTACGCAGATAGAGAAGCAGCGCTTTGGGGAAGACGGAGCCCCACCCGCCCTGTGCGTGTCCCCTGTGCTGTGCTCAGAGCTTCCCCAGCCCCAGCTGTACCGATCCACCCGCTGCAGGCTCTCCGCCGGGACCCGGGCTCTTCACTGAGCCACTGTTTGCTGCTGCTGAACAGCCCCCTGGGGAGGGACGCTCGGACACCACTGGGATGCAGACCTGACGCACTCGTTCGTCCACATGCTGTGTCCTCAGTTTAGATCCCCAGAGGAGGGACAGAGACGGATGCAGGCTTCCCAGCATGGCGCAGGGGACCGCGCCCTGGGACAGCTCCTTAGACTCAGTTCCTTCCCCAGAGAAGGCAGCGGCTCAGTGGTCTCTCTCATGCGGTTTTAATTTGTACTTCAGTGATGACGAGCAAAATCAAGTATTTTCTGGCCACGTGTTTATTAACTGTGCTTCTTCTGGGAATTGCCAGGTCCTGCCTTTTCTCATTCACTTATAGATATCTTCACAACACTCTTGCCTTATAAGAGCTTCTTAGGTAATAGATGTGTGACCTCTGCCGTATTTTCTGCAAACAATGAGACCATTAAAATCCCAGGTACAAAGGGAAGTTCTCGCTTCCTCCTGTGTAAGTGTGAGTGAAGCTCAGGAAGCAGGGAAACCTCTGGCCCTCGGAGCTGCCTCCTGCCCACCCCCCACCGTCTGGGATGCCGCGGGGGCCTGCGGTGGTGGCAGGGGCAGCATCTGGCCCCTAAGAGCACTCGGAGCAGCCGAGCAGGGCCAGCCCTCCTCTGATCACCCTGGGAGTCTTCCCGGCTGCTGCCACTGGCCCGGGGAGGCAGCCCAGCCACAGGGCTCATCCAGCCGGCCTGGCCCCAAGGAGGGGCCGGAGAAGGCTGAAGGCCAAAAACCACCCCGAGCGCAGCCAGCGGTCATTACCACCTGCTCTGCTGGACACAGGGATGCACAGACGGCCGGCCGCGTGCAGTATCACACGCCTCTTTCATCCTGTGATGGCCATGCCCTCCAATTTCACGCCTGCCTGGGGCATATGTTCCCACCAGGGAAGGACAATACGTGTAATGAGGTGAGATTTAAGTGTCAGCGGGAGTACGGCTGGGTGAGTGAGGGGCTGCGATCCAGACACACGCAACCAGGGTGTAAAGGAAGCATCCCTGCGAGGCAGGCGGAACCTCACATGCAGGCCCACGTGGACAGCCTGGGTGATTGGCCCAAAGGGCATGTGGCCCCCAGACCAGCTCCTCCCACAGGGCCAGTGCTGCACCTTGGACCAGGCACAGAAAGGGTCCCACACCTTTGGAATCTGGAGCCAGATCCTTGAGGCTTTTTTTTTCTACTTGTTATCTTCTTTTTTCCTTTTTGCTTGAATGGCCCCTTCTCAATGAGCCCAGGCCCCACCCACCACTGTGCGCCCCGAGGGGCAGGGGCACACAGCTGTCACACAGGCCTCAGGATGCAGCCCAGCTGAGTATTTGTTGAATGAATGCCTGAGCCCCTGGACTTTAACATGACCTGATTCTGGCTGCTCACTGTGACCCCCAGTGCCCACCAGGGACCCCCCAGGCTGTCACGATGGCGGTGTCTTTTACCTGGGGAAGCTCCTTGGCAGCTGGAGGCAAGCTTCCTTCCAGGGAGCACACAGGCGTTTCCTATTCAAGCTTCCTGTGTCCACTGATGATGCACAAAATAAGCTCACGGCACCTTCTGAAACCCAACCAGCCTTTCAGTGTGCGGAGCCTTGAGCTCAGGCCCGCAGGACCAGCAGGAAGGAGTGTGCTCAGTGGCGGGTGGTAGGTATTGCCCTAAGAATTATTCACATGAATATGATTCTCCTGCTGGTTGGCTGCTCCAAGTGTCACTTGCAGAATTTAGATGGCACACGTTAACACGTATAAATGGTGCCCACTTATTTCTAGAAGAGTTTTCACTAAGTTTTTTGTTTTTTTTAATTAGTTTCCAGTATGTTCTAATCACAAACACTAAATTTGACTTGGTAAAAAGACCCGGCCTGACAACTGTCAGTACAGAGGCAGGCTGCCCTGGGTTGGACGGCTGTGGGGATGGACACAACTCTGGACACGGGTACAAGCTGTCACTTGAGCCAAGCTTGGGGCACTGCCTCCCGCTGGTCTGGCCTGGCCTCTGCGATGGGTGAGCACGACGATGAGCTAGGCTGAGGTAAATGGCGGCTGCCAAGCTGAAATCGCTGTTGCAGGAGCAGTGGTGCATTGTCCAGGGCCACGCAGTGTCATGGGAAAAGCCATGGCCACCTCCTTGGCCCAGGCCTATAGGAAGAGCCCTCTGAACGTCCATTGTCTTCCTCTCCAAAAAAGGGAAAGAAACCCACACAGAGGCAGATTTGGATCTTTCTTGATGTCAGTAATTACAAACTTCAAATTTGCATTAAAATAAAAAGATGTTAGGCTATCAAAGAGGCGCTTCTGATCGTATCACCTGGTCAAGGCTGGCCACTCCACCTTGAGAGCAGGGCAGGGGGTGGGTGCCGGGCGAATCCCCACCAGGAGGAACACGGCCACACTTAGCTCCCTGCAGCTGCAACAAGATAAGGTCCCAGAGAATAGAACTGGTGGGCTCAGCCGTGGCATCTCCCAACCAGGTTGTGTCCATGCTCAGCAATGCCCATCAGCTGCTCCCCAGTATCCAAGTGAACACAGGTGAGCAAGGATGGCCACCACGTCACCGCAAGCAGGCAGTAGGGTGGAGACATGAGCCCGGTTGCAGCCCAGCCTGGGCCGACGTGCTCCAATCCTGGACACCGAGGCCCCCACCCTCACCTCCTTGGGCACCCCAGCCCGTGGCCATGTTCCAGGTACACACGCTGTGTGGGGCAAACGCACACGGAGCACCTTGTGGAATGACAGTCAGGAAGCCGAGCTCCAGTGCCTGAGAGCCAGGGCTCGCTGGCACCCTTCACACCATGTCAGAGCCATGTCAGATGCTCAGAAGGGGGTTTACACACAGGTGATGACAACTCTAAGCTGTCTAAGACAAAGCCTGAAGAAGAGGACATGGCTTCAGTGGCCAAGGTGAGATTCGACCTGATTCTTCCCCCAGGTCTTGCCAACCACACCGAGGGGAATCCCGGGCAGGCCCAGGACTGTCCTCCTGGCATGGCACGACCATGGGCAGGACTCCCATGGCCCAGGGACAGATGTGCTGGAGTCCTCAACATCTTTCCCCCAAGACAGAAGCAGAACCATCTGGGGGGCTGGGGATGCTAAGGGGCATGTGACAATCCCAGCTCTGGTCTTCCCAAGGCTGTGCTCCAGAGGAACTCTGTCCATTCTTTAAAACCGAATCTGAGCTCAGCTAGAACTTAGAAGTGTCTGCACTGAGAGGCATCTGCTCGGACCCTGGCCCGTCCAGCTCCCACAGACGGCCAGGATTCAGGCCACAACTGGTTAACTCTGCAGGCGAAATCGAGCCTGTGGCGGCGCAGGCTGACTGTCTTCACTCAGCGCTGTAATCGGCACATCTGCAGACAGGAAATCCTCCTCGCTGAAGTTCCCAGTCTATTATCTGAGACACCTGGTGTGGGCGGGTGATTCACAGACAAACAATGAGCGGGGACCCCCTGCACAGCAATTAACTGCTTTAACTGCTAATGTGTTTAATCCACCACGTGGAGATCAAGGCCATGCTGAGGAAGAGTCCTCCTCAGCTTCCTGACAGCAGGGCCCATCATTCGCGATGCCAACGTCCACTGTCCTGGCCGGGCACACGGCAGCCGGGCAGGACTGGAACTCGGCCCCACGCAGGAGCTCCGTGCAGCACCCGGGCCCCTTCCGTGTGTATCTTCAGGGGCAGGAGGGCGTCCTTCTCTTTTCTGTGTTTAAGCACCCATCAAAGCCCAGGTTGTGCAGACGCAATGCTCGCTGCTCAGGGCAGGAAGCACAATCCAAGGAGACGGTGGTGGAGCTGGCTGTACAGCCCCCCAGGGTGTTTTATTTTACCTCTTGGAGCAGATCATGCTTTACTGCAGGTACAAATAATGCTTGGCTAAAGGCTTATCCGTGTGAACCAGCAGAGAACATTCCTGGTTATTAAACTGGGAAGTGGCTCCTGAATGTTTACAAAACCTGGCTGGGAATGAGCAGCAAAGTCAGCACATGCCCATGCAGCCCCCGCCCCCGAGAAGGCGTCCCAGAAACCACCACTGGGAAGCAAGGTCAAAGGCCAAGGACTGTGAAAAGCTTCCACCCTGAGCATCAATCAAACCTGGCAGACTGTCTGGTGGATGCCCTTTTTGAAAATACAAAAAATAAAATGGACTCCCAGTGGGGGAGGGTGGGTGTACATGCCACGGCAGCTCCACTGGGCTAGGGCCTTGCCTGTCACCCGCCAGGGCCCTGCCTGGAAACTGGGGGGACCCAAGCTTCCCTATGGCACAGCCTGGCCCTATGAGCCACTGCCATCATGATGGGTTCAGCCAATGTGTCTGGCTGCACAGCCACCCATGGTCCAAAGGCAGGACAAGAGCCTGTGCCTGTAGGAGTTGGGTATGAGGAGACATCAGGGGACAAAGGTGGAGGACTGGGGCGCGGGTCGGGGGGAGAAACACACCACATAATCATTTAGAATGGAGGTTATGGTAGTAAACAGCAGTACATTTCTGGGTCTGAAATGTTGCCTAATCTTTCACAGTGATGATCTTAATGAACTTACTTAAAATTAATTCTCACAATTTGACCAAGAACATTTCCTTTGATAACTCATCAACTTTGGGTCAAGAGGCACTAAATTCACACAGCGATTCAGATCCTTGCCTCGCTCATCAGTCTGCTCTTGCGCCCGCTGTACAAAAGCCAAGGGTCCCGCTCCTCCGGATTCAATTCCATTGCTGATTTCTATTCATTCCAAGGGACTCAGGAAAAATTGACAGGTTTTTCAGAAGCATGTTGCTCTGCAACCTTGTTGCTCTGGGAGCCATCTCAGGGGACTCTGGCACTCTGGCCAGCAGAGCTAGGACAAGTGCCTTGGGCCCCGTCACTATGAGTAAACTCGGGCTTCACTGATGTGGAGCCAGACGAGGCTGCTGATGGCGATCCTGGCTCTGAGCCTGGGCTCATGAGGGGGACCAAACACCAGACTCAGTGCAGGGAGACCAGGGAACTAGAAATACTGAAGAGAAAGCAATACCTTGATCGTTCCCATTGCCAACATGCAAGTCCACAGGGCAGTTAGGAAAACTAGAAGCCAAAACCAGAAGACGCTGGTACTCAGGCAGGCAGGACCTTCCAAGCAGGTGCGCCACACCACCCTCACCGATAGACCAGCAGCCCTCCACACGGGCGCCCACATGCAGTGGCCACTGCGTCCTGGCCTCCCTCAGATGGGCCCAAACACTGGGCAGGGGTCTGCTCTCTACCCTTCTCCTCAGGGGGCCCCACCAGGGAGAGGCAGTGTGTCCAGCAAGGTGGGCAGCAGGCTCCTCCTGCACAGCCACACCCAGGTGGCCTTTGCTCCCCTGGAAAACTGGATCTGAGCCTCACAGAGAACAGAAAGAAGAGACCAGAACCATGCACGGCGAGGGTAGCCAGCCCATGCCTGGCCAGGAGAGGCTCCAAGCCTCCGCCCCATCACTAGATGCTGCCTTTGGAAACCTTCAAAGTGTGACTTCTGGAAAGGCCCGGGAGACGCTCGCTCCTAGCATGTGATGACCCACAGAGCCCAGAGCAACAAACTGGGAAGTACTGGAAGCCAGGAAAAGGCTGGTTAGTAAAAAATCCGTGTCATTTATATGTAAAAAACAGCTAGCTATGTACACTCGTGTTCACAGCAGCATTATCTGCAATAGCCAAAAGGTGGAAGCTACCAAGTGTCCATCGACAGGTGAATGGATAAACAAAACTATTCAGTCTTAGAAAGGAAGGAAGTTCTGACACAAGCACAACATGGATGATCCTTGAGGACAGTATGCTGAGTGAAATGAGCCAGTCACAAAAGGACAAATACTGTGTGATACCACATGTACGAGGTCCCTAGAGCCATCAGATTCACAGAGATGGAAAGTAGAATGTTGGGGGGAGGGAGGATGGGGAAGGAGTGTGTAACAGGGACAGAGCCTGGGAAGATGAAAAAGCTCTGGAGCTGGGTGGTGGTGATGGCTGCGCACCAGCGTGACGCCCTTAACGCCACTGAAATGTCCACTTAAAGATGTGTATGTCATGTATGTGTTACCACAATTTAAAATAATTAAGGTCCATATCATTTTTTGTTAAAAACAACACTTTTGTGTTAAAAGATATAGTGTAAAATATCTAATCTGTTAAAGAAAAATATATACCAAGGCTTAAACGTAGTAGGAAATGTAGAGGATTTATGTGCTAAAACTTTAATCAACAATCTATCAAGAAACAGGGAAAGCCAGGAGGACTAACTAGTCTTTCCCAAATGACCACACCTGGCTGACACCACCTAGGTCTCCTTTGGTTTCTTTCCAGAATGTCCCATGGCAGTGGAGAAAGAAACAGAGACAGTGTGCTCCAGAATGTAAGATGAGCGTGGCCAGGAGTGGGTGCCGTCCCCACGGGAGGTGCGCCAGGTAGCGGCCAACTCACCTGGGAGCCAGCAGGCTGGGGGGAGCCCCAGGAGGTGATGAGAAGGGAGGGGAACAAAGATTTCTGTTGCAAGGGACTCGGTTCTGTTGGTCTCCATGTGACCAGAGAGTGTGTGCAACTCGACGCACCCTTACCTATGGCCCACAGGACAGTGTCAAAGGCACCAGTGTCCTCTTTGCCAGAGGCTTGGTCCTCCCAGGTAACCTGGAGCTGGCCGTCCGAGAGCCTCCTGACATGGGAGAGGATGCAGCCCCTCAGGAACCGGGTGCCATGAGACTCCATGTGCTCCGTGACCAAAGAAGACATTTGCTGCAAATCACAAGAGGACATGCCATGAGGACCAGTGGCAATGAGAACATTGTTACCGATGGTGTGGCAGAGGGGACCTGGCCACCTGCCTGGCTCTCAAAGGCCCTGGTGAGGGCCTGAGAGGGTTCTGTCTGGAGGAGAAGGTGGGGTGCCCATGGCCCCTGCCTCCAGGTCATCTCACCCTGTGGAGCTGGAGGCTGAGCCATGCCTGGCCCCAAATCCTCGGACCCTGGACTTTCAGGTAAAGATGTGCTCAACCTGTGGTTTCCCTCTAGATGCCAATGAACTAAGTCTTTACTCAAACCAAGGTCAGAGAAGCACCCTCATCTCCTGGGGGCTCTGCTCTGGCCCAACCAGATGGCCCTCCGCTCCCACCAGCCCCCCTCGAGTGTGGCCACCCTCCCACCTCTGCCATCAGAGAGCTGGGGCAGGGGGTGGAAACTCTGCTCCCCACCAAGAAATGCAGGGGCAGTGGCGCTGACACAGACCTCAGGGCAGAGAGTCCTCCCACCCGGCTACAGATGGGGGCCAATTCCCCTGGACACTGTGGGGGCCTGCACAGGCCAGCAGTGAGGCTGGCCACAGCTGCTTCTCTCAGGAGGAACTAGACAGTCATGTTTAAAGTCTCTGACATCTGGTGGGGTGAGCAGCCCTGCCCGTCTGGGACAGCGCCTGGTCATCCAGGCAGAGGGGCTGGCATGCAGTGGCTGTCCCTCTGGCATCCATCCTGGTCTCCGAGGGGGACTACAGGGTCTGCTCAGTGCACAGCAGGCCCACTGCCCCTTGGCCTATCTGTGGGGACTGTGCATCCTCCTGAAGCTCTGATCACGCCACTTCCTCCCTGGGCACAGGCTCCCCGCTGCGGCCTTTCTCTGCCTCTCTGGCCTCGGTCCAGCTGCACAGCCCCCTCTGTCTACTGCCCAGCGCACCCTGCCCAGCTCCCTCTGTCCACTGCCCAGTGCGCCCCGCACAGCCCTCTCTGCCCACTGTCCAGCACGTCCTGCCCACGGCCCCTTCTGTCCACTGCCCAGTGCACTCTGCTCCCCACAGTACCAGGCTCAGAGCCTTCCCAGGAGCCACCTCCCAATGACAGGGGCTCGCTGTATATGCAGAGTGAAGTGACAGCGTATGCCATGGTTTTAGGATGAAACAACACATGGCCACACAGAACAAAGTGACCCGTCTCTGAATTGACCCAGGTTGGGGTGGGTGGAGTGGTGGGGTCTGGACATGGCAGGCCCGGCCCTTCCACCTTCATGTGACCCTACCAGACCTCTGTGAGCCGAGGGCCAGCAGCAGTCCCAGGCAGGGCTGGGCAGATCGAGGTGACTCTGCCATGCAATGAGTCCTCCTTCATGGAGGCATGGAGTGTTTGACATCTCAACAATGACAACCTCACACTTGGATTTTAATAGGTGACTTTCCCTTGGAGAGTATCTAGTTAAAGAAAATCTCTGTCACTACAATCGTGGGAGCCTGTCTTGCCAGGGGCGTCTGCGTCCCAGACGTGGACGAGGACAGCTGTGCACAGGGCACCTGTGAAGACACCGTGAGGTGGCACCTCTGAACTCCAGCCCCGCAGCTGTCAGGAAGGCCTGAGCCCAGGCTCGCGTGGAGCTGGGGCTGCCCCTGCATGGCAGATGGGCCAGGCCGCCTTCACAGCTGTGCTGATGGCTCCCACTGGGGGACTGCAGGCTCATCCTGGCTCGCATGCTGCGTCCTATTCCAGGCCATGGCAGGTGGCTGGCACTGCTGTCTCCTGAGATGGTCACCCAGGGCATAGATGGTCTCCCACCCACTCGTCCCGCCTGGTGAGGCGGCACCCCCACCCAGACCCCAGAGGGGCTCAGCGAGGAGGGAGCAGAGAGTTGGGGTCTCGGAGGTGGGGATGGCACATCTGTGACACACACCCGCCCCTTACTAACGAAATGACTGGAAGAAGTGACCGACCTGCCATGCATGAGGCTGGGCCTGGCTGCCCACCTGGTCCCCAGGTGCGGTGCTTCTGCGCAGCTGCACGCACACTCCACCGCCAACCCTCCGTTCCACGCTCTTGCACGTGTTTTTTGTTTTGTTTTTTGGCAGCTGTCCAGTACAGGGACCCAACCCTTGACCTTGGTGTTCTCAACACCACGCTGAAGCCAACTGAGCTGACTGGCCAGCCCTGGCATATGTGTTTTTGCATTTCCTGAACAATCTCCTTGTTCACCTCAAAGGCCCCTTTCTAAAGGTTCTGACCTCACTCCCAGCCCACACCTGGATGGTGGGCGGAAGGAAGCGCAGCCCCCGGGGGAGCAGAGCAGCGGGGTGGGAGCTGGGGCTGCAGGCGCTACCTGGTCAAAGCCGCGGAGGGGGATGCTGCGCATGAGGACGGTGGTGTCCAGCCCGATCCCGGTGAGAAAGCCGGCACACTCCAGGGCCACGTCTGCAGTGGCAGCAGGCTAAGGAATGCTAACGGTTCATGACCTTGGGAGCAAAGGGACAAGACCGCAGGGCCCCGTGCTAGCAGCCAATGCCGCCACCCATCCAGGCAGTCCCAGAGGAGGCTCCCGACGCGAGCTGCAGAGACCCGTCACCCCCACGTCGCGAGAGCACTGCCGAGGGGCGGGTTCTGTCAGTCAGAGCCACGAGCCCTCCCCGCAGCACCCGCGGGCCAGGCCAGCCTCCGCCTCCGCAGGGCGCCCTTCCTGGCTCTGGAGTTGAACCTCAGCCTCCAGGTCCAGGCCTGCATCTTGGTGGGGCCCAAGTCCTGATGGGCAGACCCCGGCAGGGCTCAGGGAGGACCAGTGCAGTGGCAGACACGGGGCGGCTGCCTTTGACCCGTGCTCTCAGCTGGAGGCTCTGGGCTTTCATCCGCCCTCAGGCGCCCCCTGGCGACCTGCTCTGCTCTGATGGCTCCTCCTGACGGGTGCGGCTGGAGCGCAGCGGCTGCCTCATGGCCGGGTCCAGCTGAGCCTCTGTCTCAGCGTGTGGCTCAGGAAGGGCCTCCAGGAAGCCCTAGCCACAGAAGGTCAGCCTCCAACTGTCCCCTGGGCACAGGTCCTCCCCCAAGAGGTTGGTAAGTGCCTGGTCTGAGGCAGCCAAGCTTCTGCTGGGAGGGAGGGAGGGCAGTGGGGGGGGCTCCCGGGAAGGAGTGTCCACTTCCCACGGCGGCCACCTACATGCTGGTAAAGGATACAGCTGGCCCCCACCACCAACCTGTCAGAGAAATGGACAGAGAGCGACGTGAGAGTCCGCGTGGCCACCGCGGGCGCACGAGCCGTCCTTCCACGTGCAGGATGGAGGACCCTTCAGCCTTCACGCCAGGACGCAGCCAGCCAGCGAGCGCCGAGCCTGACTGCTCAAACGGGTCGTGCAGGCGCAAAGCCCGGTTCCCACAGGCTACAGCTGAGAGACACAATGTAATGGTGTCATCAAATCAGCAAATTTCCTGGTGGTGAAGGGTACATGTGGTCCATGACAAATGGCACCTGTCCCATGAAAGGCACCGGGAGCAGCACCAAGATTCTGTGGACGTGTGAGCACCTTCCGTCGGCAGCACAGGGTTTTCCTCCTGCCTGCCCTGAGGGGAGTTCTGCCTTGCGTCCCTTGGGCCTCCCAGGGCCAGGCTGGAAGCAGCGAGACGCTTTGCAGGGCAGTGAGGGCACCAGGCTGTGGAAGGCACCTGGGAAGGTGGTGTCTGTGAGCAGAACACTCTCAGACCACAGACGGCCAGGCTGGAAGGTGCACACCTGTCCCCAGCCCCACCATACCTGTACCTAAGGCAAGCAGGGACTGAGGGTACCAGGCGTGGACAGGAAGCACAGAACACTGGGATCCAGCAAAGTCACTGGAAATATTTGCTCTCGTAGTTTAAATCCTCTCCTGCTATTCAACTCCACATCCGCACGTGTGCACACACGTGCACTTGTATCCACTCACAGGCACACACATTGACACACACACATGAAGTCACATGCACGCACATGCAAGTGTGCCCTCACGCAACATACACACACCAACATGCACACATGCAGTCACATGCACACACGCACACGTGCACACATACTGGCACCCACACACGTCTAGTCACATGCACAGGCTTACATATCCTCATGTACACACGTGTTTACACACACACACACACACATATAGGCACAGAACCTAACTCAGAATGAGAACCCCCAGCCAGGGCGGCTACATGTGGGTGGGCTCGTCAGATCACCCCTACAGTCTTTGAACAAGAGGAGGTGATGTAAGGATGGATAAGCATGATGTCAACCCTAATCCCCGCAGGTACTAATGATATAATTCGATTTCAAAAAGCAGCGTATCCCATGGATACTCCTGCAGGTGCCCTGCGGGAAGCATCTGGCACGCGGCTTCCTCACAGGAGCTGGGGATAGAACCGTGCCAGAGTCACGTCTGAGTGAGAGGACAGAGAGCTGACGACTGGCTGGGCATGAGATGGTCCTGGCTGGTCAGACACCCAGCTCAGCATGTGGGGAAGGTGAGGGGGACCCCAGGAGTGCAGAGATGCATTCGGGTCCCACACAGGGTGGCAGTGGCTGACAGACACAAGGTGTGCAGTGCACTCACAGGTGTGCATACACGTATGTGTAGGTGTAAACACACATCTCCTTAGCAGGTACCTTTTCAAAATGACAAAACCTAGCTCTTTTTGGACTTGAAGTACATGTTGAAAGGTATAAGCCTTTCTTTAAGATAGGAAATCAAGAGTTATTGAAAATGCAAACAGAATTTAGCTGCTTTGAATATCCTGCCCCAAGCATAAGAGCAAAGTTAGGTAAGAGCATCGAGGCCCAACACACAGTGCCCTCTGCTCTGTTTCCGGTGGGGGCCGTGGCCTGGGCTGGCCACCTCCTGGCAGGCAATGCAGGTGCTAGGGGAGAATGCCAACGTGGCCCCTCCGTCGGCAACTGGCCTCCCCTTTCCTCTTGGAGCCCCCTGCCTCTGTGAAACCGACCCTCCTCTGGGAAGTGGCTGGCCACAGCCTACAGGACAGTGGGCCAGGCTGTTCTCTGCCCCTCCCCCCAATCAATCAACTAACAAGAATATTTATTCTCTGAAGAATGCAGGTTACGAGACTCAGAAAATTCCCTCCAAACCAGCTAAAGTAAGAAAATGTTGCAGCTGAAACAGAGGCAGACACCAAAGCCTCCAGATCATGAAGACCAGGAGTGCCAGAAGACAGGCAACCGCAGACCAGCTTCCTCTGGCCACGCTGGCTGGGGGCTGGGGACAGACAGGGGACAGTGGGGTCAAGGCCAGCTGCACAGGCATAGTGACCAATGCAGGCTGGTCACTATGCAATGTGGCCAGCCATGGGAGGACAGCGGTGCTGGAGCAGAAGTCAGAGGACCTGGGGGGAGGGCGCTGCATGAGCCTCTGGGGGTTGGAAACACTCGACTGACACTGGAAGTTGCCGCCCTGTACCCTGTGAGCCTCAAATTCAGGTTTACGTGTGTTCCGGGCAGCTCTACTCTCTGTACCTTGAGGTGGGCAAATGTTTCCCGCAGAGGCAAAACCACTGTGGGATTAGCCTAATCACAGGGAAGGCTTTCTGTTCAAAACTGGAATGGGGGGAGGAAGCAAAAACAAAAGCATTAATTCAGGCCCATGAAGCCCAGGCTTACCAAGCTCTCCATCTGCCTCTCCAGCTTAGAGGCCCCTGATCCACCCTCCACAGGGACACCCACACAAAGTGAGAGGCTCACGGGAGGCACCTGGCCCCTTGGTAGTCCTGCCAGCACAGGAAATGCCAGGCAGGCTGCCGGGCTGCAGGCACCCCAGAGAGGCAGCATGAGGGAGGGGGCACTCCCAAGACCTCCACCCCTGTGGGGGCCTGCTCCGGGCTTGCCTGGGACCCTGTGACCCCTCAGGGCCCGATGCTGGGCCTGCCTCTGCCTGGTTGGAGCCTCTGTGCCAACCCTTTAACAGATGCCACCGAGGCTCTGGCCCCATAAGGCCTTAACTGCAGGGAGATGGACAGAGGGTCTTTACGGTGTAGTAACCAAGTCCCAGGCAGATGGCTGGTCTCCCTTCTGCTGGACACAAGGACATCACACCAAATGAATATAGAGGGTAAGCAGAAAATGAAAAAATTAAGTGGCATTGATTTCTCCTAAATAAACAGCATGGCTCTTCCTAGGATAAAATTTACCTTCTTCCATCTTGTGCTTAGGGACAGAGAAAAGTGATTGCGGGACCTGGCTGGCTTCCGGATTAGCAACAAAGGTCAAGAAAATCTCCCTCCACGACAAACTCCGACAGGCAGCGTTAAATCAGCCCAAGTTACAACAACACTCTCGCTGCCTCACAGAGCCCCGGGAATCCAGGGACAGAAAGCAGCAGGCTGCTGGAGAGTGGACAGTCCCGGCTGGCATCAGCCCCTCCTCTGAGTGTCAGGTGGCCCCTGAGCTGGGCTAGCAGCTGCGGGAGAGAGTGGTCCCACACTCTGTAAACCCTCTTAGGGACCTTTGCTGGCACCTAGCTGTCTGGTGAATGGCGCTATTTAATTAATTCTGTCTCCCATCCTCTGGGCTCAGGCATGACCAGTCCATCTCTGCCATCTGTCCAGCCCTGGGCTCCCCAAGACCCCAATGCCAGCAAAGGAGCTAGGGAGCTCCTCACATGGGGCCCAAGAGCACCGTGATGCCCAGGCAGCCTCTCGGGGCCAAGGTGGCATGCAGTGGCCTCGGGAGGCTGAAGGGCCGCAAGCCCCACCGCCGGCTCGATTCGTCAGACCTGAAGCTACTGGTCACTGTGCCCCACGCAGACGCACCCTGAAAGAAGTCCCAGCTGCCACCTGTGCCTGCTCATGGCAAGGGAGGGAGGGAGGTCCTGTACACACGGCAGAACCCACTAGGGACCTGGGGCTGGGCAGACGTGGCTTATCCTTGGCGGGGGCACAGGAACGCCGGGCACTCTTGGCTGCCCACCCAGCCTCCTGGACAGGACAAGGAGAAATGTCCCCACCAGCTACAGGAGACACTCTGAGGCCAGGGGGCGGCCCTGGGGTCCATATTAATTTCAGTTCCATTTTAAAGGCGAGTTAAAATAAACACGGGGAATATTTATAAAGCAAATAAATCTGGCAGAAACAGCCCCTCCAAGTGTGAGTGGGGGCCTCCCCCTCGGCCCCGGCCCAAGCTGATAAAATACAGAAATGCTACTGTAGACCCTCCGGGCTTATTTTGACTGCGGCGGAGGAATGTAACATGTAAACACTCACTCCTACATTACACTGTTACAACTTGCATTAACAGCACTGGACAAAAGCCGCATTTTCACAGAAGCATCGTACAGGGATATATCTCCAGCTTAATTTTTAAAAAAACCATTTCCTCACATAAATCATGCTCAGAACCAAACGGGTGACTGATACATTGCAAACACTTTTTTCTTAAACAATAACATACCTAGATTCCTTCTAAATGAAAGTGCTTTTTTCTTAAAAAAAAAAAATCTAAATTTTTTTTTCTGAAGAAAATAAACACTGCAGTTTCTTTCCTGACCAAAATATCTGGTGTCGTGTCTTCCCTGCCAAACTGTTCACCCACACCATATGGTCACAGAGGAGTGTCCCCGAGCCCAGGGTGCCTTGAGGAGGGAGAGGGGCCCTTCCCGGGCCAGCACCGCCACGTGCACCCACAGGCAGGGCCTCCTGCCCCAGCCCCAAGTGGGCAGCCTTTGGCAAGAAAAGTGCATGATCAGGATTCAGAAAATGCTGGTCTTTGGTGACAGGCCTAGAAGATGACCAGAGCACATGGGTGGCCTCAGCCTGGACAGAGGTGCCAGGCAAGGGACTGCACATTCAAGGCCATTTCATCAGGGGTCCAGCAGACAGAGCGTATGGAGAGGCTGGAAAGTATATCTAAATCTCACCAAGAGAAATGAATGTGAAAGGAAACTAAGAAGATTTAGGAACCAAGCAGCCCCAGTGGCAGGACTCAGGACTCTGAGTGGGGACGGTGCTTTCAGATAGGCACTAGTGACTGGGCAGTCAGCCACCAGTGGGACCCCAGCAACCTGGTCTCCGTAGACAAACTGCAACCAGCCCATGCATGTAAAAGAAAATCTGACCTGTGGAAGTCCTAAAGGAAAATACAGGGGCTTTTTAAAAAACAATCTTAGGGGTGGGGCAGGCCTTCCTGAACATGCAATAAATCTAAAAGCCATTAAGTGTAAAAGAGCTTTAAGTTACATACAGGAAAAAAGTAAAACCATTTGTACATCACACAAGTTAAAAGACATGAGAAGCTGAGAAAATCTGCAACATGACCGACATGGGATCCCTAATACGCAAACCAGCTGGGAGATAAAAAAAAAAGATAAGACAAGGAAAAAAAATAGATAGAAAGCAGGCCCCAAACCAATTCACACACTCACTCATGCACACGCACACACACTCATAGACACGCTCACAGACAGGCACACTCAGTTCAAACAAGGCCAGCAAATACACGAAAAGACGACTGAGCAAATGCAGACAGAACCAGATCTTGTTTAACCTAGCAGAAGGTCAAAGATAAAAAAATGGATAACCCAGAAATTATAGCATAAAGGGAAAAAGTGATAGATGCGACAACATAAAAATTGAGAACTTCTCATGAAATAATATCACCAACTCAATAGACAAGCCACGACCTGGGGATCCAGTGGATGGCAATGGACAGTTGGATATGAAGTGGCATGAGCTTGGCCGGTCACTGGGAGGCACCCAGATGTGCCACGAGTGGCAGGGACCACCACCTACCCCACGGGAACAGGAGGAGAGGCTCCTTTCTATTCAATGTCTTATAATAAAGCTGATGCCCGAGTTCTGGGGGGAGAGTGGGAAGGGGGCAGAAGTACACATGGAACAGGGTGTGGCCACCCTGTCAGCAAAATGTGTTAGGGTTGAAGGGCTTGGGCCCTTGGACCCAGATCTTTGACCACTAGAGAAGGCCCTGACAGGTGTACACAAAACGTATAAGAGCACCCCACGCTCACTAGGATGGGCACTATCCAAAACCCCCCCAAAACAAAAAACAACATGTGTTGGCGAGGATGTGGAGAAGCTGGCACCTTGGTGCACTGTGGGTGGGAATGTAAAATGGTACGGCCACTGTGGAAAACAGTGTGGCAGGTCCTTACAAACTAAACACAGAATTACCATGACATCCAGCAATTCCACTTCTGAGTATATGCCCAAAAGAACTGGAAGCAGAGTCTTGAAGAGATATCTGTACACCTGTGTTCACAGCGTTAGTCACAGCAGCTGTAACGGGAGGCAACCAAGTGCCCATCAACAGATGAGTGTACGAGTTTAAACAAGACGTGGTATATCCGTACAATAAAAGGTTATTTAGCCTTAATTCAGACATATGCTTCACATGGATGATCCTGGAGGACATTATGCCAAGAGAAATAAGCCAGACACAGAAAGACAGATGCTGTATGACTCCACTCACAGGAGGTCCCTGGAGCAGTCAAATTCACAGAGACAGAAAGTAGAACGGGTGTGGAGGGGAAACGGTTTAGTGCTTAATGGGTGCAGAGCTTCAGTTTTACAAGATGGACAGAGCCCTGGAGACGGATGGCGGTGACGGCTGCACAACGTTACGAATGTACCTAATTCCACTGAGCTCCACACTTAAAAATGGCTAAGATGGTAAATTTTATACTATGTGTATTTTTCTACAACAAATAATTGTAAAAAATGTATAAGAAGCACTCATGATGGCATATAGATGCACATCGAAGGTTTTCATCGCAGCATTTACGATGACGAAGAAGAGAAACCGTTGAGATGCTCGTTAATGGTAGAAAGGTAGAAGAAACTACGCCACATCCATTCAGGGGAATCAAGACCTGACCCCGGACAAAGAGGCCTTGTGAAGTGTGAAGCAATGACCACAAGCAGAGCACGTGACACACGCATGCACACGCTCCCCCACGCGCACATGCGCACACACCTACGCGCACACACACACACACACACACACACACATGCAAGGCCTACCCACCTATGGGGCACTTTTCCCCCAGGATTTTCTTGTGAGCAAATGGCTGACACTCAAGTCTCTGCTGCCCTCTGGTGGTCTCTCTGGCCCCTGTGAGCATGAAGTTCCCTCCACAGCCCACAGTCAGGAGCTGCCTGATCTGGGACCCCCAGAATGGCTCTGCTCTGTGGGCTCGGGAATGCACTTAAAGCATGTGCACCTGCTCAGGGAGTGTACAGCACTTGCACGCTGCTGGTCTCGCTTCCACAGCTGGGCTGCGGTTTCTGAGGCCTTTGGAGCCCTTGCTAGATTTCAAAAAGCCCAACATGTAAACCAGATGTTTGATCACGGCCCTCCCCGATGTCCCTAATGGGACCCACTGGAACCCCAGGGCTCTGGAGCCCTGTTTGACAACCACTGACCAAGATAATAAATGGCTGACTCACTTTATATGACATATGTGTTATCACACCAAGACAGCATGGGACGTAGTGAGTCACAAATAACGAGCCCCGTTTCCTTCTTTAGGTAAACTGGAAACAATGCACTAGGAGCTGGCACCAGCCCAGGCTCTCCTGGCCCTGACATTCACACTTGTGACCTAAGAGGATATAAGAGGTCTTACGTTTTGCCAGGGGATTCCTTCAGCCAGAAGATGTCATCACTTGTAATCCCGTATTCCAAGGCACCTTCGATCTATCAAGAAAAAGAAGATCAGTGTGACCAGAGTGTCATTTGTCCTGCCCCAGGGACTTCCTCAAAGAGGACGCCTGTTTTGCAGACTCAACTACAACCGCCCTCAGCCCACATGTGTGCAGGGCTTCCTTGCTCCACATCCTTGTCTTCAGGTTGTGGTCTCTTTGGGGACAGAAAGTGACCTGTCTATACTTAACTCGGTCAGCCATCTGCCTGGCACTTGAAGGACCGAGTGCTCCTTGGCCAGGTTCCCTCCCAGGTGGGTGCAGCTGGCAGCACTTTCCTCTCTGCTCTCTGAGACCCTTCCCTTCACCCTGATGTAGACTTGCAGCCTGAGGTGGGCATGGCAGCTGCAGGGGCCACACAGACAGAGAGCTGATCCCCCCATGAGTGAGTCTGTCCAGGCACCGGGAAGGGAGGAGACAGGGGCACACAGATCAAGGAAGCAGCCCTGGGGCTCTGAGGGGCCCAGACCTGGAGAGGAAGTGGTGAAAACAGGTCAGCAAACCAGGGGCCTAGAGAGCACTACAGGGTCCGAGCAACAGGGGTGTGGGCCAGCAGGGCCAGCCACAGGGGGTGAGGAACAGAGTGGGGTGTCAGTGCTGCAGGCTGAGGTGGGGTGGCTGGTCCGAGGGCACCAGGCTGAAGGCTAGACGGACCAGGCATCCTCGAGGGCCATTCCAGGCGGGCTCTGTGCCCAGGAATCATACAGGCCACCTGATGAGGGGCGGTCAAGGCAGCAGGGGAGACCCAAGGATGGGCGTCCTCTCAGTGGCTTGAGAGAAAGATGTGCTGGTAGAGAGAGGAAATGGATCTCAAACAGTTTACGCTTCCAATTGGCAAAAAAAATAAAGTCAGCAATTTCTCATGTTTGCTCAAGGAAAACCAAAAGGTCTGGAAATCAAAGGGACTAAAACACAGCAAGCCTTGGCAGGCACCCAGGGACTGTGCATCAGCGACGAGGGTGGGCTGCAGAGAGAGCAGCACGGCCCCTGAGCTGCCTCCCCCAGGCCCCTGAGCTGCTGCTTCACCCCCTGCGGGTGGAGACATTAGCAGCCACCCGATGAGGTGCGGAGGGTGGGGCCAGGGTGGTGGCACGGGTGTGTGGGCAGCTCTGCCCACTGCCTCAAAGGAGCCAAGGTGATTGCTGCACTCTCAGGAGCTGACCGTGGCCTTCGGGGGCGTTGAGCAAAACCACCATGAGCCTGGCTGCTGGGTGAGGGGGTCATTTGGACCCTGTCTATCTGGCTCCTTTGAATAGCGGCATGGTGTCATCCTACAGAGCCACGCAGCCCACCTGCGGGCCACCTCTGTGCATAGCTGCCGGGCCCCTCTGAGGCTGCTCCTGTTGGCCTGGTGGCCAAAGGGAGAAGTCCAGTGGCCCTCTGAGGACTGCAAGTGTTCGTGTTCCTACGGGCCTTCTCTGTTCCCCATTTCCAGAGCAGGCACAGAACTGAGGTGGAGGCTGGGGATTCAGATGCTCACATGCCACTGTTCCCACTTGAAAAGCAGCAGAACCGCCCTTGCTCTTCCTCCATCTGTGCTCTGCCTGGGTCTGAGTCAGAGGCCAGGTGGCCACAGCCCACAAGGAGGCTCAGGGCTGGTGGCAACAGGTCCCTAGGAGACCCGCCAGGATGTGGCCTCAGCCAAAACCCTCTGTTCCCCCTTCTTGCTTTCCTGTGGTAGCTGCTCCCAGCTGAAACTCAGTAAGAATGGCGGCTCTGTGGAGTTTTAACTTTTTCAGTTTTAACCTAGCTCAGCAGCAGCCTTGAGAAGTGAAAGTACCAGAGAAAGCAGAACACAGCTGGGGGCCTTTCTAAGCCTCCTTCCCAGAGAATAGTCAGCATCAGACCTGGGGCAGGGGGTGCTCCCTGAAGACCCCTCTCAAAAGACTCATCTTTATCTAACCTCACTGCAGCTGCCCAGTGCCAACAGCCTCCCTGGGGGCATTTGTCCAGTGTTTTAAGTCACGGCTGCCTGTGGTGATGGGTAACAGTTGAGGCAAACAACAGACAAACCAAAAGCTTTAAAAAACTGAGGAATGAGATGTGCACAGGGGCTCTGAGAAGCTCCAACACATTCCTGGGAAGCTACAGGGCCAGGCATGTGCCAGGCTGAGCTCTCACTTGGGCTGACCCTGCTCTCTGCACCAGCAGGAAGTGAAGGCTAAGGCAGAGCTGCCCACTGCCTGGCTGGGTGCTGAGGCATCTCCCACATGCACAAAGAGCCTTTGGCAAAAACCAAGGGATTCCTTGGTTCTAGGTATTTAAGGAAATCTCTGTCCAGTCATTAGCTGACCACTGAGTTAACCAAGTAGAGACTTCAGTGGCCACACGACAAAGAACAAAGACTTTACAAAATTAATTTAGAAAAGTCACCAAACAAACAGCAATAACAACAAAATCCCAGGGTAGATGGAGAATCTGGTTTCCAGAGTTATCACATTATATTATTCGAAATGTTCAGTTTTCAACAAAAACCTATGAGACATGAAGAAACAAGAAACTAAGACCTTTGTACACCACTGGATAGAATGTAAAAGGAGCAGCCACTTTGGAAAACAGTCTGGCAGTTCCTCAAAAAGTTAAACACACAGTTTCCATATGGCCCAGCAATTCCACTCCTAGGTACATACCCAAGAGAAGTGAAAACTTAAGTCCACAGAGAAAAACTTCTACACAGAGATTCACAGCAGCACAGTTCATAATAGCTGAAGAGTGGAAACCACACAGATGCCCATCAACAGAGAAGTGGATAAACAGAATGTGGTCTATCCATACAACGGAATGTTACTCAGCCATAAAATGGGATGAAATTCTGACACCTGCTACTACCTGGATGAACCTTGAGGCCACTATGCTGAGTGAAAGAAGCCAGACCCATAAGAACAAATACTGCATGGTTCTACTTATGAGAAATGTCCACAACAGGCAAAGCCATGGAGACAAAAAGCAGATTCGTGGTTGTCAGGGGCTGGAAGCTGGGGGTAAACAGGGAGTGACTGCTAATAGGTACAGGGCTTTCGGGGATGATGAGAATGTTCTGGAATTAGGCACTGGTGACTGATGGCCGCACAACTCTGTGAATACTCTAAAACCCACTGAATTGTACCTTACAAAATGGTGAATTTTATGGCATGTGAACTTTATCTCAAATTTTAAAAAAGAGCAGGGGGTGGAGGAGGAGGAGGAACAAGACTTAAGTCCTGGATGTTTCGACATCATAGGGTTGAAGAAAAAAGGAGAAATCAGCAAAGGAGATTTAGAAAAAGAGACGCTGGGGTAAAGCAGTGAACAGACCCAGTGATATCCCAGGGGCCAGGTGAAAAGAGAAAAGAGAACATTCTGAGGACTTAGCAACGTGGAGGTCACTGGTGACCTTCTGTTTCAGCACAGTGGATTCAAGAGAGAATTGCAAAGTAGACAGTGACAATAGTGAGTATAAAAAAATAAATCAAAAAAGGGTGTAAGGGGTGCTGGTGTGGGAAGCATAAGTATGAACAGCGCATCCTGTGAGCCCAGTGGCGCAGGAGAGGCCATGCTTTGGGGACACTCACGTGAGTGGGGTACCTGGGCCGCCCTCCAGTAGCAATGACAATGTGGTCAGCTGAAAGCAGAGTCTGAGAGTAAAAAGAGAAAGCCACAGGTCAAACAAGGACATTGCAATCACCCAGAGGGCTCGAATGCCTGCACGGGCCCCTCGGAGCAGTCCTTGTGGCCCCCTTGCCTTCAGTGAGGACCCTTGGCCAGCAACTGAGAGGTCCCAGAGCTGGAATCCCATCAAAGGTCTGCTGGACAGGAGGAGGACAGGCAGAAGGGCCAGGGAGACCAACTCTAAGCACTTCACAGTTTACAGTGCACCCTGCAGGCATCTCTTCTCCTCGAATTCCCACAAAGGCCTGCAGAAAGGGTGTGATCACCCACACTGTCACCCTGTCAGCCTAATCAGCAGGGCAGCCTGGCATGACATGCATCTCACACGAACTGTTTAATCACTTTAAAGGAGCATGACCAGCCTCAAAGGAAGCTGTCTGTTCAATTCCAGCAGCACTCATTACTGAGAACAGCACCGAGGCCGAATAAAGCTGGAGTCGGCACCCAAGCTCTGTGGAAGGCGCCCCAAGGAGCCACTTGGGTGAGTCGCGCACTCACCTCTTTCCCACCTTTGGCAACGCCACAAACTGTGTGCTCGTTGACAAAGCTGGCTTTGATGTTAAAGTACTTGACTTTTCTGCAAAATAAAAATCAGATTGTCAAACACTTCCTCTGCAAATTAACCCTCACCAATCAGATTAAAGAGGGAGTGCTGCTAAGAGGTGAGCTCCAGTCCACAGCCCAGGCCCAGGACCTGTGGCTCACGTGGGGCTGGGGGCAAGTGGACAGCCAGGCCAGGAAATGTGGAGCAGGGGCAAGGCCCTTGCCCATCCTCTCTGGTTTCTGGGGATACGGTGACCACAGATGTCAAAGGCAGGGACAGAAGCCAACTCCAGATGGTCCTGAGAGCCTGCGTACAGCCCTGATATGCAGTGAGCGGTGGCCTGTCCTTGTCATCTGGGCATGTTCCAGAAAGGAGCTGAGGTGGCCGCCAGGTAGGCATCGCCCTCTGCCTTTAGGGGTGCAGTGAGCCCAGGAGAAGAGGTACAACAAGGCGCGGGGTGTAAGGTGATTGGCACATGGTGTGCAGAAATGACCTGCACTTTCTAACTACAAGGCCACGCTGCAGCGGTGGGTTCTCGGTGGTTTCTCAGTGGTTTGGGGAAGGCATCGCCTCCTCCTGCAGCTCCTGCTCTCCCCACCTCCAAGCCCTCCACAGGCTGTCGGAGCTGCATACAGCACAGCAGCAAGTGCCCTGCACTCACCTTCACAACCAGGCAGCAGCGTGTGGCACAGACACACAGTACACAGCAGCACTATTCACAGTGGGGAAAAGTGGAAACCACTCAGGTCTGCGCCAGCCTCCTCCTGCGCATGACTCTGGAGCCGGCCTGGAGTTGGGCCAGGTTGGTACCCCCTTGGGAGCTGCCTGGGGCCGAGACGAAGAACGGCAGAGCCTGTGCCTCTGGCAGACACCACAGGGGGACACCAAGCCCCACAGAGAAAAGACGCAACAACTCAGCAGCACACTGAAGCTCAGTGCCCTGCCGGGGGGACGGCTGGCCTAGCCCAGGCAGTGGGCAGGGGGGATGCTGCCCTGGCTCAGCTGTCCTGGATGTAGTGGGTACAAGATGGCTGCCTGCTGTGGAGCCCCAGGAAGACTCCATGAGGCCAAGCAAATTGTACATGGGTGAGAGCCCAGTGTCTCCTCCCCGACCTGCATGGGCACAGGGCAGGGCCACAGCCCCAGGAACAGAGCTGGGCCTGAGACGAGTGCCAGTTTTGGCCACCTGTCTTCTGAGCCAATCTTCAGCAGGATGCTTCAGGAGGGAGAAGTGTAGGAATCTGGGTTGGGGTCCCAAAGGGCTGCAAGGAGTAGTGGGCCCAGGCTGGAATGATCATGAGGGACATTTGCTCCAGCAGAAAACACCAGGGCCCTCCAACCAGGCCTGAAGAGCCAGAAAATGTGAGATGAGGTGTGGGGTTCCTGGTGCAGGAGCCAGGAGGCGTGGGGTGTGGGGTTCCTGGGGCAGGAAGTATGGGGTGCGGTACTCATGAAGCAGGAGGTGTGGGGTTTGTGAGGGGTGCCTGGTGCTTTTCTTTGCTCACAGACACTTGTGCCTCACTGGGCTCTACCCACGTAACTATGGCGCAGCACGATCACCCGCCTCAAGCCGGCCCATCAGCCCGAAGCTCAGCCACATCCATGTGCTCCGGCCTGGGGCTCCTGACCTGTGCGCCCCTCCTCCCTGGCACAGCCCAGGCGCCATCATTTGACCAGCATGCCCCTCACTCATCCTGCACTGCCCCAGGCTCTGCTCGGTGCCAGCCTGCAGGGCAGCCTCCAGTTCCCACAGCAGTTGGCCCATCTGCTCCTTGTCTATGTCCCCACCTGCGAGTAGAGTCCCCTCGTCTTACTGCTGCAGAGTCCCCAGAGGCTGCCAGGGTGTGCTCAGTGCGTACCATCAGTAAATGTGAGTCCAGGTATGAACTGATTGAGGAAAGGCCAGGAGGGAGGCCACAGGGAGTACCTGTCCTGCAGCTGGACACGGTGCCCCCAGTTCAAGGATTTCACATGGTTTTGAACAGCTTCCGCCATTTTCCTCCTGTTAAAACACAAAACAAAATGTACAAACCACAACAGAAGCACTAGCTGTAGAGTCTCATACCAGACTACTAGATGCGAGTAGTGTATTAACAGAAATATCAAGAAATGAGGGTGTTTTAAAAGGTGCTATAATGTGACATCCATCCTCACATGCCACCATCTCTTTCCCAGGTTTGGAGCCACGAGCCTTTGGATTCATGGAAAATGGAGGCTTTGGCCCACAACCATCCAGACGCAGTGACTCTGCATCCTGAAGGTTACACCTTGCAGGTGGCAGCCCGTCTGCATGGGCTCTGAGCCTGCACCGTGTCCTTCCCAAAGAGCTCAACTGAAGCAGCTTCCTGCACCACTGACCTCTGGGGAGGGACTGTTCTTGGTGGGGCTGTCCTGCACACTGTAGGACATTCGGCAGCATCCCTGGGTTCCACCCAGGAGATGTAGCTGACCCTTCCCTCTAGTGATGACCAAAAATATCTCCAGACATTGTCAAATCTCTTGGGGGAGATGGGGTGACAGGGTTGTCCTACAGCATGCTCCCCTTGAGGATAAGTGGAGAATAAACCTCCTCCTCCTCCATTCAGAGCAGAAGAAAAGACCTGGGAACACCATGGCGTCCGGCTCCTCACCAGTCGTGCGGGACAGGCTGGGCCACCTCCCAGCCGTAGTGGCGGGCGTCTCGGATCAGACCCCCCAGAAGTGCCGCCTGGTGCATCAGCTTCTTGGGGATGCAGCCCACATTGACGCAGGTGCCACCGAGGCCCCACCTGGTGCCTGGGATGTTGGGAAGAACACATTTGAATTCACATTCAGGGGATCGCTGGAGGCTTTCCTGTCTTACTGTATTTAGAACTCCTGTATGTGGTTCTTGTTTTATAACTCAAACATGGCCCACATGATGCCACATCAATTTGCTCTTTATAATCATATTCAGAGTTGTTGTAAAAATGAAAATAATGAAGAACTTTAAGGTAATGACAGCTTCAGCGTGAAACAGACACTCTCCAGGGAATACCGACAGCAGGGGACGAAGGACTTACACAAACTGGGTCCCATCTCCCATCCCCCTCCCCAGGACATGTGGCCCCCATGGGGACTGCCTACCTCGGGGAGAAGGGTCCACGTAGTCTACCACGGCCACCTTGCTTCCCAGCTGAGCGGCTGGAATGGCAAGAAGCACAGCAGGTGAGCACAACAGGGGAGCTGGTTCAGGGCTGGGGACCAGGGACCCCTAAGGCTCAGGAGAGGGTGGGGAAGGGCCCAGGCCAGCAGCCGCCTGTGCAGCAGCCAAGCTGAGCGATGCTAGTGACCTCCGATCTGCTTCAGCATCCTGGCCCACAAGGCCCTGCTGCCCACCAGCTCTGCACCCGGTCTCCTGGCCTTCCCACTGCCCACTGCCCACTGCCCACCGAGCTGTGCTGCCCACAGGCGGGGACCTTCAGACCTCATCTTGGGCCATGGTCTTTGCACCACCCACCATCACGGCACTGGGACCAGCCCCCCTCACCTCTTGCCCCCCCTAGTTCCAGGCCCAGACATCCAGCACAACCTAGGGCCTACCCCGAGCACACTGGAAGGCAGACCAGGAGCAGCCCACCCCCGGGACAGGCCCCTGACTCAGAGGCGCCCCCCTGCTCCCTCCCCAGCCCACTGGCCTCCAGCTCTCCTGGGAAGCCCAAGCCCTCCTCCCAGCCAGCTCCTCTCCTCCCGCCAATGAGGAGGCCCACGTCCACCCTCATCACAGTCCCCCAGGTGGGCACCTGCTGCCTCCCTCTTAGGGTGAGGAAACCAAAGCTCAGGAAAAGTGAAACACAGGTCCAGGGTCGGCCGGCCCCAGGGGGAGCCGAGACCCGGAGTCCAAACCACACTTCCTACCATGGAGCCGCCTGGCCACCCTCCCAGTTACCCTCCCGGCTATCAGCAGGACCACCCAGGCCACAAGTCCCAGGCTCTGAGGCCAGCTCTGACACCACTGGCCAGGGCCACTGCAGAGCTTCCCTCTTGCCCGCCTTGGGCTCTTCATCAGCAAACTCCAGGCCCTGGACCTGACCGCCACCAAGGGCATGCGGGACTTACACCTCCTGAGCCCCTAAGTGTTCGAAACGCTACAGAACACGCTGGATTCATGGCTATTAGAAACCAGATTAGAACAAATTTTTCTGTTATTAACACACAGAGATGAGAGGTGGCCTCATTCCTGATCTCACCTTGATGAACAGATCAGCTACATCAGTGACTTTCAACCCCACTGTCACCCGTCTTCATGCAAAAGGCTGCAGGGCAGTGAAGGGTGTACAGGGGTTGTCAAGTTAAGACAGTAAAGACAAGATAGCTCATTCATAAGATGACAATGTTTCATAGAAATCCAAAGACTCCAAAAATACTGCTCTCTCTCTCTCTGTTACACACACAGATACACACATACACAGACACGATTTTTTTTAAAAAGAGCAAAGTTTCAGAAGAGTTCATCTTAGAAACCCACATTGCTCAACTGATTAATGATGGGATTCCTATGCTTGATTTAAAAGCTCAGGCCAAAGGGACTCTTCAAAGTGCCAATGTCAGCTGCCACATCTGACCACGACAAAGCAATAAGGCCCCAGATTTACCATCCCAACAACCAAAAATCTAGGCAAAAAATAAGAAACAATGGGTTTTAAGACACTGGACATCAGGCAACAAATGACCTGAGCGACAGGAAACAAGGGAGGTGAGCCCACAACCGGAGAGTCTCCAGGACCCCGAACTGTGGGTGGGGGTCCCAAGCAGAAGCCAGCAGAGGGGAGGGGCTGAGAGCCTGGAGAGACTGAGGCAGCCGGGGTTCACAGGACAGGTGACCAGAGAATAGAGAGCTGCACAGAGAACCCTGGAGACCTGATCAGCGCGTGTGTGCAAGGAAACTACCCAAGGCCAGGGAAAGAACCACCCAGAAGGATGAGAGGTGGCCGAGCTCCCACAGAGCAGGGAACAGTGTCTGCTCCCAGAAGCCAGACACATAATCCCAGGGGCACTGGGTAAGTACTGAGGGAGGTCATGCCTCAGTGGGTGAGAATAACAGCCCTACATCGAGAACTGCTCCACGGCTGCCTAACAAATCCTACGCAGAAGAACCAAAAGGAGCAAACAGTCTGTTAATAATTTACCTGCATCCCAGAACAGAGATCAATAACTGTATTTCTAGGAATATAAAAAAGTCCAGAACCCAACGAGGTAAATTCCAAGTGTCTGGCATTCAACCAAAAATTACCAGGCATGTAAAATACAACCCATGAAGAGGAAAATAATCAGTCAGTGGAAACTGACACAGATGCCAGTATTAGTAGAAGAGATCAGTAAAACAAACGTTACAACAATTCCACATGTTCAAAGAGCTGGGGAGCAGCACGGAAGATATAAAAAGCACCCAAGTCAAATTTGTAGAGATAAAAACTACAACACAGGAGACAAAACATACAATGAATGGGATTAACAGCAGATTGGAAATTGGAGAGTCTTTCATTAGTGAATTTGAAAGCAAAGGAATAGAAACTATCCAAAATGAAACACAGAGACTATAAAAAACAAATTGGGGGGGGGCAGCCCTCAGAACCCGAAGAGCTTCAGACAACAGCACCAATGAGCTGGGGCCACCTTCAAGCAGCCTAAAATACACGTAATTAAAGTCTCCAAAACTGAGAGAGAAAGGAGAGGGATGGAAAAATTATTTGAAGAAATAATGGTCAAAAATGTTCACAACTTGATGAAAACTATAAATCCATAGATACAAGAAGTTCCATCAACTCAAACAAAAAAACAATTAAGAAAACTTCATCAAGGCCCATGATAATTAAAAATCATTGCTCAAAACCAATGAAAAAAGAAAATTCTGAATTTCTTCCAGAGCAAAGACACACTATAGAGAAACAAAGATAAAGACAGCAGATTTCTCATCAGAAACAGTGCAAGCAAGAGGGGCAAAGGCTTTAAAGTACTAAAGAAAAAAAAACAAACTTCTACCTTGAATTCTATACCCTGAGAAAATATATTTTAAAAACAAAGGCAAAATAAAGGTGTTTTCAGACATATAAAAGCTGAAAGAATTCACTGTCACTTTGGCCACATTACAAGGAATGTTAAAGGACATCTTTAAGGTAGAAGAAAATTGATACCATAGAAATAGAGACCAGCACAAAGGAATGAAGAGGACTGGAAATGGTAATTACCTGGGTAAGATTTTTCTCATATTACTTAAATCTCTTTTAAATGTAATTGTTTAAAGGTGGGAGGGTGCAAAAAAATAGTAACTGTATAAACATATTAATAATGATGTGTTGTGGGATATATAACATGTAAAAATAAAATGTATGACAACATAGAATAAAGAGGGAAGAAAAAGAAATATAGTATTGTAAGGTTTTTATACTACGTGTGAAGTCTGTACTATCACTTGGAGGTCGACTGACAAGATCAAGACGTATGCTATGACCCCTAAAGCAACCAACTCCCACCATATTTATATATCAACTCAAAATGGACCAAAGACCTAAATGTAAGAGCTTAAACTATAAAACTCTTACAAGAAAACACAGGCATAAGTCTTTGTGACCTTGGATTAGGCAATGGTTTCTTAGATATGACACCAAAATCACAAGCAACAACAACAACAACAAAAAACTGGACTTCATCAAAATTAAAAACTTTTGTGCTATAAAGGACTCCATCAAGACAGTGAAAAGACAACCCACAAAATAGGAGAGTGTTTGCACATTGCATATCTGATAAGGGTCTACTATCCAGAATATATTTTTAAAAACTCTTGCAACTCAATAATAAAAAGACAGATAACACATTTTTTAAATGGGCAAAAGTTCTGAATAGACATTTCTCCAAAGAAGATATACAAACGGCCAATAAAGGCCCCTTGGTTAGAGTGTTACGTGCTGATAACACCAAGCTCTAGGGTTCGATCCCTGTACCAGCCTGCTGCCAAAAACAACCAACAACAACCAATGAGCACATCAAAAGATGCTCGACATCACTAATTATAAGGGAAATACAAATCAACCACAGTGACACCTAATTAGGATGGCTATAATTAAAAAGCAGATAAGCGTTGGTAAGGATGTGGAGAAACTGCTGGTGAAAGTAAAAACTGCAGCTGCTTTGGAAAACAGTCTGGCAGTTTCTGAAAAGGTTAAACACAGAGTTACCGTGTCACCCAGCAACTCCACTCTGAGGTATATATCCTAGAGAAACACAGAGTTTTGTCTACACAAAAACTTATATACAGATGTGCATGGCAGCATTACTCATAATAGCCAAAAAATGGGATTGGACAACTCAATATCCATCACCTGACAAATGGATAGATAACGTGGTGTAGCCATACAATGGATTATTATTCAGCTGTAAAAAAGAATGAGGTCCTGATACATGCTATATCACAGACGACTGCTGAAAACATCATGCTGCGTGAAAGAAGCAATGACAGGAGACCACGTATGATTCCATTCACATGGAATGTCCAGAATAGGCAAGTCCGTAGAGACAGAAAGTAGACTAGTGGCTGCCTGGGGCTAGGGAAAGGAGGGGATGCGGAATGACTACTAATGGGTAGAGTATTTGGGGGGGAGATGAAAATGCTCTAAAATTGATTGTGGTGGTGGCTGCACAACTTTGTGAATATACTAAAAACCACTGAACAATACAGTTTAAATGAGTGAATTATGTACGTGACATATCTCAATAAAACTGTTATAAAAAATATGAAACATTTAGGGATAAATCTAGCAAAAGATGTGAAAGACCTGTGCATTGAAAACTACTAAATACTGCTTTAAAAAAATGAAAAAATACCTAAATAGGAGAGATACCCCATGACCCAGTCCGTCCACTTTTAGGCATTTACTCAAAAGAATTTAAAAAATAAGCCCACACAAAAACACAAATGTTCACAGCAGCACTATTCGCAATAGCCCCAAACTGGAAATAACCCAAATGTCCATCTACAGGTGAACGGACAAACAAAACGCAGTGTTTCCAAACACTAGGACACCACTCACTATAAAAAGAAATGAACTATAGACACGCACAGCAATGGAGAGGAGTCAAAATAACCATGCTGAGTGAGAGAAGACAGAAAAAGTAAGAGTGCGTACAGCATGATCTCATTATACATAATTTTAGAAAAGGCAAACTAATCCACGAGAGAAAGCAGATCATTGACTGTCTGATGACACGGGAGGAGAGGGAAGTGGGAAGAGATTATCGAGGTTTGAGGAAACTTTGGGGCTTGTTATGAGCTGAGTTGTGTTCCCACAAGTTCACGTTGAAATCTTAACCCCCAGCACCTCAGAATGTGATTATATTTGGAGACAGGGCCTTAAAAGGGGTAATTAAGTTCAAGTGAGGCAGCGAGGGTGGGCCCTGATCCAATAGGACTGGTGTCCTTATCAGGGGAGATTAGGACACAGACAGGCACAGAGGGACGAACCTGTGAGGACATAGGGAGGAGACAGCACCTGCAAGCCAAGGAGAGAGGCCTCAGAAGGAACTGAGCCTGCCCACACCTTGAGCTTGGATTTCCAGTCTCCAGAACTGAGAGACAATAAATATCTATTGTTTAGGCCTGTCTGTTTAGTTCCAGTCTGTGGAACTGTTTAGTTCCAGTCTATTGTTTAGTTCCAGTCTGTGGAACTTTGTAACAGCAGCCCAGCAGACTGACAGAGGGGTAATTCACTACCTTGATTGTAGTACTGGATTCACAGGTATATACACATGTCAAAACTTATCGAGCTGTCTGCTTTAAATATGTACCATTTACTGTATGTCAATTATATCTCAACAAAGCTGTAGAATAACGCAGTCATCCACAGAGGAAACGCCACTCTCAGAAAAGGCCAGGACAGACCAGGAACTGTCCACATTCCAGATAAGGAGATGTGAGTCTCTAGAGCCACGCACGGGAGTGGACACGTGGTCCGGGAATCCATTCTGCCATAAGGGACATCCACAGGACATCTGTCCATCTGTGCCATCCATTCTGGGGGTGGCTCTGAGGGTCCAGTAGGGTGCTAACGCCATGTGCCTTTGCTGACCCACAATCAGCCAGGGGACTTTGCAGGTTCCTGCCTCCACTGCAGGCCGGTGCCTCCCCAGCCCCTTACATCAAGAGCAGTGGACAGTGGATTTCCTTTACACCATCTGTAACTGTAAAACCCAGTATTTGATGTTAGAGAACCAGTTTCATGACTGGAGCACCTGGGCAGCTCCCTCTTATCTGGGCCCACCCCTCCTCCATCTCCTCCCCTCCCCGTTCGAGATGCAACCCTGAGTAGACCACCACCAGGAACTCCCCCAGCAGGGCACAGAGTCCCTGCGGAGCACTGGTGGCCTGCACGGTGATGTCTCTGGACGCCTCTGGGTCCCGCCTGTTCATCCGACACATCCTTATTGGGTGCCCACTGGGTGCCGGGCTGAGATCGAGACAGGACCCGCAGAAGCAGCCCAGGTGTCTGGGGAGGGTGCAGTTCTCAGGAAGGCACAGACGGAGGGAGGGGAGGAGCCTCGCCGCTAACTGGGCGGGCGAAGGGTGGGCCAGGCAGGGCAGACAGCCAGGGTGAGGCAAAGGAAAGAAAGACCTTCTGGAAGCATTTGAGAAGAGCGAGAGGGCCGGGCAGGGTGTGCGTGGCGGGAACTGAGACTGGATGGGTGCAGGGCAGATCCGTAAGGCCTGGTGGCTTTCACTGTGAGTCAAGTGGGAGCCCTGGAGCCGGGGAAGGCAGCTCAGACTGAAATTACCACCGGGGCCACTGGGTGCAGCAGACAGCGGGCGTGGCGAGGAGGCTGCCGGGTGACCATGGCAGACCAGCTGTGGAGGCAGCACTTTCAGCTTGTGGGTGCTCAGGCCAACCCCCACCCAGCCCCAAGGACAGTGCCACCCTTTCCAGGGGTCCCTGAAAGCTTCGAGGACCTGCCAAACCAGCGGGGACATGAGACATAGAATACATACCTTCCTTGGCACAAGCCAGGCCGCCAGAACCCCCGCCAATCACCAGGAGATCGTAGTCCCGCTGCCCTGCTGGGGGAAGGGGCGAGAGGTCAGATGGAAGCACAGACCTGGAAGGGCCCCTGCGATTTCTAAAGGGCAAGAGGCTCTGTTCGGTAGACCTCATCGGGAGACCCCATGCTGTGACAACACAGGGGAGACAACGCACCACATATTAGAGCAAACGTAGAGATGAAGCAACGCAGTGGTGCAGTTGGCCAAGGATATGTGTGATCACCCTTGCAAACTGTGCCCCCGACACACACGCACACCACGTCAACCAGCAGGTCCTCTCCAAACTGAAACCTCATTCGGTGTTCTGAGCCAGACACAGAACCAAACATTTTCCTTGAGTCCAAATGCCTTGCAGTTGTAAAGGTTACCCTTCCTTACAAGTGAATGAGAACGAAAGCGCAGCCCTTGCCACGCAGACCAGGCATCTTGGAAGGTGTCCAGCCACATGGTAATCCAGGAAGGAAGCCACCCTGGGCACAGGTTTCATCCCTGGAATTCCTTTCAGGTTTGCCATGGGGCAGCTCAGTCCTCCCAAGCTCACGCTCACCGCACAGAGGGCCATCTCAGCCTTTCTACCCTGCAGATGGCGTCCTCTGTCTACTCTGCAAGCTACTGGCATGGAACACAGGCAAGACACAGCCAAAAAGCAGGGCACAGAGAGGAAAGGGGTGGAGGGGGGAGGGGAGGAGAAGTGCTCTGACCTGGGCCTGAGGTTGGGAACACCCAGCACCAGGCACCAGCCCACTCCCTGGTGAAAGAAGAAAGAAATAATAGAAATAATAGAAAATTATCAGTCCATGGGGGGTGAGAGCAGGGTGCAAGTGCATGACAAGGGTCTGGGATATAAAACAAGGAGCACTTTCAGTCCCTGGCAGATATGGGCACATCCAGATGATGTACAGGCGGCTGCTGCTCCTGGGCAAGGCCCAGGGGTCCCATGATCAAAGTGGGGTCTGCCATCCAAGGCTGGGGCATCCTCCCATCCACTGGTACTAAAACCTAGTGTCTGTCCTGAGAAGGCTGCACCTGTCTTTGCAGCCAACTCAAAATACATCCAGAATCCCACAACCCGCTGGACCCTGGCTCTGCAGATTCCCCACACGGGAGTCTGGGGCCTGCACTCCTACAGGGACACAGAGCCGGAGGCGAGAGGAGGCCCTGGCTTGCAGCTGAGAAAGCTCTGGAGGCGGGTGCCAGGAGCTGCGTCCAGGCGCGGCCCACAGCCTGCCCCATGGCTGGACCTACCCAAGGTTCTGTCCGGCAGCTGGCATTTAAGTACATTTGAGACACGTGTATGCACACGTGGGATCTGATAGAGCCACAACTCAGTTCAGGCAGCCAGTCCAAAGCGCACCCAATTCTGAATTTAACTCAAGGACTGTGAAAAGGCCTAACATGTTGTAAATTATTCGGATGGCTTTGATATGAGCCCAGAGAACCAAGGACGACTGCTGGTCAAAGAGGAGCTGCCGCTGGGCCCCAGCCCATCTCTCTCCTCTCCTGATGCCTGGTGGAGGGGTAGGATGGCCCTGAGGTTTTACCCAGGAGAATGTCCCTACCTTCCATTGCAGGTGCCTGTCCTTCCTTTCACCAGAGCAGGGTCCCCACTAGGTCGTCCTGCCCA
This sequence comes from Cynocephalus volans, assembly GCF_027409185.1. Classification (NCBI taxonomy): domain Eukaryota; kingdom Metazoa; phylum Chordata; class Mammalia; order Dermoptera; family Cynocephalidae; genus Cynocephalus; species Cynocephalus volans. The sequence continues at coordinate 208,509,421 of NC_084461.1, forward strand.
CAGCCCAGCACTGTGCCCTCTGCCTGCTATCAGGTGGTGGGCAGGGTAGCAGCGGGCAGGGTAGTGGCTGCCCATGTGGACCCTGGGCTTATCTCGGGCAGCTTGCTCTGCCCACGCTTGCCTGGAAGCCCTCTCAGTCTGATAAACACATGTAAGAGGCCAGCAGTGGAGCAGTTTGTAGGTGTAGGAAGTCTGCCTGTAAGCACATGGGGGGCGCTGAGGAACCTGTTGGGGAGGAAGGAACCCAAAGGACCCCGAAGGCAGGTGGGGCCGATGCTGCTCGGCAGGAGGAAGGTCTGGGTAGCAGGCCTTACCTGGGGATACACCCATGTACTCCAGTGCCCTGGGGAATCTCACAGCTTCACCTTCACCCCCTTGACCAGATGCCCTCCCCATCTGCAGAACTCAGTCCCAGAAAAGGTCTCTGCCGTGCCTCTGCTTTCTGCCCTCACTGTCCTTTAATTTTCTGCTCCTCTCTGAACTCAGTGCCTGGTATGGGGCCAGCAACAAGCAGGAGCCCAGTGAGTGTGGCAAGGCCCGAGTGTACGCTGCACTCCTCCGGCGAGGGTAAATGGAAGGGTCCCCACAAAAGACGTGTACACAGGCAGCTGGCCACCTCGGGGAGCCTCCTGTGCGGCTGCTCTCCCCACCTCGAGCTCTTTCATGGCAGCAGGAGTTAGGGGACGGGTGACACCAGCAGCATCATCATCCTGGTTCCTGTTCAGGGGCTGTGTCGGCCACCCCCTAAGCCTGGGACAGGGCAGGTATCTTCCTGCTCCAAAAGAAGCTGCGGGGCTGAAATGGAGGAAGTGGCTCAAAATCAGACCCGGGCGTCGCTGTTGGGGGCTAACGCCCTCTCCTGGCCCTCTCAGCTACTTATTACTAGCCTAGCAAAGCTCTAGCCCTGGGAGCTGCCCCTTACTGCCAGCACACACTGGGCTACCACTGTGGACCTGTGGAAGCAGAGCCCTCAGAGTGGTGCCTCCTGGCCAACTGGAAATGAAACACTGCCCCAAGGCCACGGTTACCCAGGAGGCTTAAGGGCCCTGGGCTTGTGACCACAGGGTCAGCTCCTGTCTACGGACCTTTTACTGGCACCAGGCGGGATGAGGGTTCCACTGACACAGGTGTGTTTATTTCTCATGAATGTCCCACCTGACACATGTAGCAAGGAGGCTTTGAAAGACGGGTGCTCTGGTTAGGGTCCCAGGGCTCAGCAAAACCACTGTAATAAGAGCAGCTCTAGGTCTGTCAGGTCCCCCTATATTCCCCCTCACCAGGTGGTGACCACCTTCCAGAACTCTGCAGGGCTACCCTCAGCCCTGGGCTCCCCAAGCCCTCGACAGTAACAGCTCTGCCTATTTACAATGTGGTCAGCCCTCCCTCCTGAGTCCACCACTAGCCAGGGCCAGCCACTCTGCCTCCCATAGCTGCCCTCTGTCCTCCAGCTCTGACCCTGTCCTTGTTCACACCCCTTCACACTCACTCCCTGTAGGGAGAATTGAGCTCTGTCATAGGCACCTGGGTGGTTGAGGGGGCAGTCACCGTGCAGGTATGTGGTGAGGACCACGTTGTCATGCATGGGACTGGCCACACTATTGCAGATGTGGTGGCACTGTGGCCACCTCTGGGGGAGATTATCCTGCAGAATGGGGTGCAAACCCTCCCAAGTGACCCAGCCCCAGCCCCTGCTCCAGGTGTCTGAAGTTACGATTATTGTCCCGATCTGGTCAACGTCCCTTGGTGGCTCCTGGAGGACAACTGCATAGCCTCCCTTCCCCCCAGGCACCTGCAGAGCCTGACATGCAGTGAGGGCTCAGGGCCCATGGCTTCCCTAGTGTCCCTTCATTCATTCCCCGCATGGGCAAGTAATCAGCACTTGCTGTGTGCAGCCACTAGGGGTCTGGGGAGAAGGTGGCTGAGGTCTGGCAAGTGGGGTGCTTGGTGATTTCAGGAGCTAGGACATCATCATCCTCAGAACTGTAGTTAATATTGGGCTTGGCGGGTGTGGGTGAGGGAGGGAGCTCCGGGAGACCGTGGGTGCAGCAAACACAACAGAACCTCAGGCGGGACTCCCAGCCTCAGTTTCCCCAGCTGGGAAGGGAACTACCGGTGGCTGGAAGCGCCTGCCCAAGACGAGATCGAGGCCCGCGCACGGACACCCCCACGTGGACAGCCCCGCAAGGACACTGCTGTCCCTGCAGACACCCCGCGGGGACCCCGCCGCCCCCGGCCCCCCTACCTGCCGCGCCCCGCACCCCGCCCGCCAAGGCCCGCGTCTGCCACCGGAAGCAGCCGGCGGGCCCCCGCAGCGCCGCCGCCATCGCCGCCATCGTCACGGGGCCTCTCGCCGGCGGCCGGGGCTGTCCGCCGCGCTGCCTGCGCCGGTGCGGGGCGCGGCCACCAGGCACAGGGCGCGCGGCCTCCGGTGGGGTGAGTGCGCGGCCGGGAGGTGCCGCCCGGGCGGGGTGCGGGCCTGCAGCGGGGGTCTCCGGAACGGGGCTGGGGAATTGGGGCTGGGGAAGGGGGTCGTCATTGGGTGGGGGTCTCTGGGCAGGGTCACCAGACACTTTGTGTGTGGGGGGTGGGGGTCTCTGGGCAGGGTCACCAGACACGTTGTGTGTGGGGGGGTGGGGGTCGAAGAGCTGTGCTAGGGTGGGGAGCTCAAGAGGGGGGGATCCGGCCTCCCCCCTCCTGTGAGGGGTGGGCTGCCCCTGGGGAAGGGCCTCCACTGGAGAGGACGTGGCAGTCAGGGCCTGACCCACCATGGGAAGGTCGCCCTTGGTCCTTGGGCTGGGATCAGATCCTCAGAGTGGAAGGGCTGAGGGGGCCCAAGGGGAGGGTCTGTGGAGCCCCAGGACCAGAAAGGGGGGTCACCCCAAGCCTGCCCTGCTAACACCAGGCTTTCAGGTCTTTCCAGCCAGAGACTTTGTGTCCTGTTGCTTTGTGCTGTTTAAGGTGAGTCTCCAAGTGTGAGGAACCATGGAGCTGCCAAGTACTTGATGCATCCTGGAGGGGCTCTGAGGTGCCCTGTAGGGTGCAGTGAGGAGGTCACTGGTGTCAAAGAGAGACACAGCTGGACACTCGTTAACATGCAAAACCAGATTTTACTTAGTAGTTGCTTACAGTAGGAGAAAGAGCTGAGCTCCATACCAACGTGTGTGGACATGACTGGCGTCTTCTGGGGAGAATAAGGAAGTAGGGAGGAGGAATGAGGGGTTGGGGAGTGACTCAATAGAGTCAGGGAAGTAAAAAATTAGAAAAAGCAGGAAGGAAGGTGTCGAGCTCTTTTACCTGCCCATAATCCTGCCAACTGGGCCAATTGTCAACCTAGGGCTGGGTGTGGAGCTCACAGACCCCTCAAGCCCGTTCACAGACTGGGTCACAAACCCTTCACAAGCCAGGCTGGGTCCCCAGACCCCTCACACACCAGGCTGGGTCACCAGACCCCTCACACGCAGGTCTATGAGCTAGGTAACCAGCCAAAAGGTCCTTGGAGAGCCGTAGGTTGGAGAGCATGGCCACGTTCGGCAGACACCCGAGGCAGTAGACTCCAGCCTAGTGGTGATACCGCCCATGTGCACTAACTCTACCCATACACAACTTGCTTACAAAGAATGCCCCGCACCACCCCCAACCAGACCTAAGGCGATGAGGCCTGGTTAAACTATTCTATTTTCCAACAGGAGGGTTGGCTCATATGAAATCTATGTGGGTCTGCTACTGGTGCTCATCAAGTTTAGGCTCCTACCCTCCCACAGAGGCTAGGAGACGGGCCCTATCTTCAGCTGTTGGTTGTAACAAATGGTAAATTCTCTTGGCAGCCCTGCATTTTCTCAGGCAGGCACCTTAAGTGGGTCTAGGGTGATCCTAGGAATGCAGCCATGAGCTGTTAGAAACCATGTTAGTGTTTGTTCAAGTCTGTATAGGGCAAGGTGGAGGCTGAGTCAAGAAGAGGGCTCAGAGGAGCCTGGAACAAGTTTGGCCAGGGAAAGAATTTCTGTCAGCCCCCCCCTTTCTTGAGGAATGAACAAACATTCTTCTTTCCTCTGGACAGTATAAGGCAGGCTGTTTTCTGTTCCATGGCCTTTTGTCCATGAGGGACCAGCTGAACCATCTGTTGAGACTTGGCAGTAGAGGATATTTGCTGAATGCTGCGAGCGATCAGGCATCTAATGAGAAGCATTTCTGTAGAAACAAAAAAACAAAGATTAATGGTTGGAGCCGACTGTAAACCCAGTTTTTTAGTCTAGGAGACAGCCAGTTGAGATTTGTAGACATTGAGCTCTAAGTATCTTTATTGGGTGGAATTGAGGATAGCAGTGGCAATCCGACGGATTTCCCAGGTGGTGGTCAGAATGTCTGGTGATGGCATAGACATCAGTGTCACATGATGGTTGTTTTCAGAGCAGAGCATGGAACGTGGAGGAGCTCCAGAGGATGTTCTGAGTGGCCCATGTAGCAGCAGTTCCAGGCACAAAGGTTACTTATACATGATTTGCTTTGGTGATGAGTTCTTTGAAGTTTATATCAAGTTATCTGGCTTCAGCCTACAGGGCTTTTTCAGATCCTGGGGGGGAGGGCAGCTGCAGGACAACCTGAGTCCCAGTAAGGACTTGGGCAATCAGGTTTTAGTCTCAGTGACACCAAGTTGGGAGGGAGGGAGAAAAATTGGAAATGTTAATTTGGAGAGTTGTAGCCAGATATTGAAGGAAAGTAGGACAGGATTTCATAAGGGCTGACAAAATGTGCAAGAATCCAGTCCAATTTGCAGGTAGATCATAAAACCTCGAAGACAATGAACAAGATTAGAATTTGATAACCGACAAGGGTGTGTTACACTTCTCCATTAAAACAAAATATCTCACTACTGTCACCTCCCTTTTTGATCAGAGATAATCAAAGTAAGATTATTGTTTACATAATAATTCTGGTCTCATTAAATTTGGCATGATTGTTTACATGAGCGCAGCAAGAATGGTTATAGCTGGAACTTTTTTTTTTTTTTTTTTTTTTTGTCGTTTTTTCGTGACCGGCACTCAGCCAGTGAGTGCACCGGTCAGTCCTATATAGGATCCGAACCCGCGGCGGGAGCGTCGCCGCGCTCCCAGCGCAGCACTCCACCAAGTGCGCCACGGGCTCGGCCCTATAGCTGGAACTTTTAATAAGGAATCTCAGATTGGACTTTTTAAATTTTTTAAAAAATTGATATATAATAATTGTACGTATTTATGGGATGCGTGTGATAATTTGATACATGCATACATCAGATTGGACTTTTAAAAGCCAAGCCAATAATTTGCTATCATACTTCACCCTGCAGTATCTATACATTTTGGGGAATTCCTCTCTTGAGGTTCCCAAAATATCTTAAGATTCTTGGGCCCACTGGGAAGTGACTTTCCTTACTCAGATGTTAAGACTGGAAACCCTGTAAACCAGATACCAAGCCAGATTTTTCAAGGGGGGCTTTGTAAGCATTTGCTCCGTAAGTCAACTTAGTTCCTTAAAGCTGTCTGGTCACATTTGATTCTATGTGCATCATTCTCAAACAGGACATTTCAGTCAAAGCCTTGTAATATAACCAGTGTTTCCAATTGTGTCCTATTACAAGGAGAACAGATTCTTATTGAAGTTATGCAGATAACTATATGATCATGAAAATAATAATACTCAGTAATAGTTTCTGATTTTTGGAGGGATTGGGCAGGTAGAAAAAGATAAATGTTTCAATTTTGTTCACAAAAGCATAATTTACTAGATTGGTATGAGCCATAAATAGGTTAAGAGAAAAGGGAAAGAGTTTTTCTTTTTTAAATATATATCCAGAATATATGAGGAGTCTTCAAAATGTTCATGGAAAAATTCATATTACCATCTTTTAATTCAGTTTTTCCACAAACTTTTTGAAGCAACCTTATAGAACATTAGAGAGCCAGCAACATTCTGAACAAAAGCCATAAACAATTGTAATCATCCTTTATCAGTTTATTCAGTCCCATAAAATGTGCTAATCTGGTATATGTACTTAACATGTACTTAACTCTTGTTCTGCTTGATCTTGGGTTAGCAGATTCATGAACCCATGAGTTTCTCAAGTTCAATTCTGGAGATCCTGGCTCAGTCCAGTGGGGACTCAAAGTTATTTAAGCCATCAGAGGCCCATCAGAGCGTGTACCCCAGAGTACCTGTCCCAGGCCTTTCCATGGGTCTCTGAGACCTTTTTGTTGAAGATGAAGCCCGAAATCAAGAGATTTCAGGAAAGCCTCAGAGTAAAATAACAATGATTTGCGATGACAAAAGACTTTAAATGGTGTGGTTAAAGCTCTGATGAGAGTTTATTATAAGAGAAAGCAATTGACAAGGAATATTGGTTGTTTTTGTGACACACAACATTTTAAATAACTGGAATTATGACTGATAACATTATATGGGGACATAACTTGGAGAGCAAGGGTATTGACAGATTTCGAGGAACTTTATGAAATTTCTGAAATCCTTATCCTTACCCATACAAATATAACTTAAGGAAGGTTAAGCAGCATTTTTCATTTGACAACACCTTACATGAAATTCACCATTTCAAATAAACCTAATTAGTTTCTCACTTCTACAGGATGAAAGGACAAATCCTTTAAGATCTTCCAGGAGCCATCTAGGAAATGTCAAAGTCAGTTTGAGATGAGGAAGACTTCACTTAGTATTTCATTTGGGGAAGGCAAAATTGTCAAAAGTGTCAAAAGGTTTGAATATTTAATTAGACGGGATCACAAGTCACTGTGAAACACCACTTAGTTGTTTCGTTAACCAAAGTGACAATAAAAGATCATGAAAGTAAATGTAAGATAACATGACCATAAAAAAACCTTCGCTCTTTTAACAGCGAAAAGCCTTAAGTCAACATGGAGCACAGGATATTGTGTTGGTAAGATATAGGATCCTTGTTCCCTAAGCAAATTACTCAAAAGGTAAAGTAAACTCTTATACGGTCTCTTATTAAAAGCAGACCAATAATCTAGGACACTTTGTTGTTTTAACAGAGAGGAAACCAAACTCTAGTTTTATATCAGTGCACTCTTGATATTAAAGCTCATTTTTAAAAACTTTATATAGAAATCCATTTAATCCTAGCTGGCTTTGACCTTACAACACAAAATTCGTTTTCTGCACAGCTTCTAAAATTTTTTTGTATCTGTTCAAGTTTTGTCCTATACTTTCCCTCTTTTTTAGTTTTACTTTAGGACAAAATTACTCCTCTTTCCTTAACAAAAACAGATCCCACATTCTTTGCATACTTATCATATAAAAGCACATTCTATTTTCCTCTCATACTTTGTTTATAAAGTTGTTTTCCCTTCACTCATTATTTCTAATAGATTTATTTTCACATATTGATTATAATTTTTAACAGTTAGTAACCTGTGTATTTTACAGAGAAAACTAGAAAGTAGCCAGTTGTGAAATGTTTGTCATATAGCAGTATGTTTATGTTATATACCAGATTAGCACATTTTATGAACGTACCATTTATAATCTCTAGAGGTAAATGATTTTTATAGTACAATTTTTTTAATGTGCCAAGAAGAACATGTTTATTAAAGACCCAAATATCTTTAGCCTCTCTGTACCATATAAAAATAAGCCAAAAGTATATAAGCTTAAACTTAATAATGAATGTGTCAGCACTTTCTCTTATTTAGAAATTATTTAGATATTCAATGAATATCTATTATTTAGCTTAACTTAGCATAACTCTAAGGTTGCAAGTTACCAAAAAGATTTTGGAAACTTTTTAGGCAGACATATTATAAAACATAATTCATAACGCATACCTCACTAGTTTATATGAGAGATGGTTCAGGTTTTTTTTTTTTTTTTTCTTTTGCTCCATTTTATATTTTTATCTGAACTGTATTTCTGGCAGATGGAGCCAGTTAAAGATCACCTGCTCAAGAGCTTTCCAAGTAATATTTGTGGAGAAGACCTTTATGACTTTTTTGCCCTGACATATAATCTTATGGAGGCTGTGGACTAAATGTCTGCTTCCAAGCTTTTTCTTTTCCTTCAGCCTCGGGTCATTGCTTTTGTGGGTCCCTGAGACCCCCGATGGGGCAGGGGGCCCAAAGTTCCAATGACTACAGGGAGTCAGGGCTGTAATCCAGCTAGAGTGGGACAGGAAGGGTCTGATGGGGAGGACAGGGGTGGAGGAGGTAGGGACTTGAGGGGGACATGTCTAAGGATGCAGGAGATCTGAAGGGAAGCTGGAAGGTGGTGACAAAAGGAAGGAGGAGCAGAGGTAATGGGAAGAGAAAGGGCTTAGAGGAGCCAGTTTGGGGAGAACTTAAGTTTCCCAAAGAAGTCATTGAAGTTCCCAGTTATCCTTGGTAAAGTCACATCAGCAAGAAAGGAAGCTGACAGTGTTAGTGACATAGGAGGTGCTCAGCTTCCCTGGGTTCAGGTTTCAGGACGTACCTCTGGGTTTCAAGCCACTCCCCAAGGTCTCAAGCCCCTCCTCTAGGCCCTTCCTTAGAGGAGAGTTATTGTTGCTTATTGGACCTATTTTCCATAACAACAGGGAGAGATTGAGACCACAAAGGATGGACTTATGCAAATCTAGTGGCTGAGCATGCTCAGTGGAGTTTATCCTTTGAATAACGAGAGGTGCTAAAGAGCACAGAATATTCTTGAATATGTTTAGTGCGTGTGATAGAATTTGACCAATGAACATGCCCTAAGAGGAGACCAACCAAGCATGTGCAAGACCAGGTTACATAAGTGGGAACCACCCCTTAGCTGAATATTCATTAGATGGCATGAGCTTGTTTTAGATCAGGAAACTATAAAAGTGGAATCCCTGTAGGCGGCCGGCCTGTTGCTCACTTTCCTGGGACCAGCCCACACTTAGCCGACTGTGTGTTGCTGTACTTTTGTGTTAGGCTTGCACTCTGGACTAAACTGTAAGTGTGTATTTCTTACTTTTGTGTTAAATGAGCTCGGCCACACTCTGTGAAATCTGTATCTCTTATTTGTTACATTACACTGTTGTCACTTTCTACTGTGACTGTGCTTTGAATTCTTTCCTGTGGCAGAGTCAAGAACCTGGTAAGAGGATGGGGTGGGTTGAGGCTGCTATCGGGACTCCCCAGACCCTTTCCTCCAATATCATTAGTGCTTGTTGTTTCTAGTAGTTTTATTTTCCTATATTGATTAGGAGTGGCAGAGCAGAGTCAGCAGGAGTCAAGTAGAGGTGTTTTGGTGGACTGAGAAGTTCCCATGGGAGGAGCAGGAATAAATAGAACAAAGGGCCTCCCAGGGACCTGGAGTCAGGGAGTGAATCTCCACTTGAAACAAGAAGCCAGGAAGAATGTCCAGCCTGGGAGGTACTTTTCCAGAGAAGCCTGAGGCACTAACCCAGCCTCAGAGCACGTACTCAGAGTCATAAGAAGCACAATCTGTTCTCCCCATGCTTCAACGGATGTTTGCGGGAGCACTGGATCATGTGAGCTACCATGGGATACCCACATGTGTGGGTAGACCGGATAAGACTTTGGTCTTTGTGCATGTTGAGAGGTCTGGATGTTACGTCCAAGGTCCTGATGTTGGTTCAGATCCAGATCTAAGTCCTGGCGCTGGATCAAAGAGAAACACAGCTGGACGTTAGTTACACTGATAAGGACAGAACCTATTTGGTGAGTACGGACAGTAGAGGAAAGAGTTGAGCTCCATGCTGATTTGTGCAGAGGTGCAGAGAGAATGAGGGAGTTGGGAGGAGGAACGGTGCTGGTTCGGTAGAGTCAACGAAATGGAAATTTACCAAGAGCAGGAAGTGGCAGCTGGCCCTGGTGAAACTCTTCTGGGTTTGCTACTGGCGCTTATTGAAGTTGGGCTCCTACCCTCCCACAGAGGCTGGGAGACAGGAGCCCTATCTTGTGGGAACAAAGAGTAAATTCTCTTGGCAGCCTTGAGTTTTCTCAGGCAGGCACTTTAAGGGGGGCTTGGCTCATCCTAGGGACTTGGCCTTGAGCTGTGAAAAACTGATTAGTGATTGTTCAAGTCTGTATAGGGCAAGGTTGAGGCCCAGCCAAGAAGAGGGCCAGAGGAGCGTAGATAGAATTTGGTCAGGGAGAGACCTTTTGTCAAGGCCACTGGCGTGATGGGGCCCCAAGCTCATGGCCCGGGCACTGAGGTGGGGGTGCTGCCACCCAGCCTTTGAGAAGTAAAATGAGGAGGTCAGGTTCAGCTCACATTGAGGGGGCAGGGCTGGACTCAGGCCCAGAGCCTGGGACAGCTGCTGGGCCTTTGTTTACTGTGCCCTTGACCTGCCAGAATCTTCCCAGTTCCCAGGCAGAACAGAGTATTGGCCCGTGGGCAGATGGCTGACCTGGACATCACCCCAACAGGCATGTCCAGGACCTTTTTGCCCCCACCCTAAAGGCACCCCTGTCCTTTCTGACCTCTCCACAAGGATCCTGGTTAACCCGCTCTCTTGCCTGAGGCCTGCCCTTTTCTGGGTGCCAATTCCGCAGCCCTGCTCATATGTGTGAGCTGGTTAATGTGAAGGGCAGCCGGCCCTACTGAGGTAGGGGTCCTCCAAGGAGCAGGCGCCACGGCAGGATCAGATGTGATGGGGAGAACGTCTATGAAGGATACAGGGGAGTGTGAGACCATGATGCAGGTCTGGCCTTGTGAAGGGAAGGGGAGGAGCCATGGCCCAGCTCTGGGCCAGATCTGCTGTTGGAAGTGTAAGGGGTCCCCACATCAAAGGCACAGAGGGGTAGCCTGGGTAGGATCCTGGGGTCATAGAGCCTCTCAGAGCCCAGGCTTCATGTCTGTCCTTGGTGTGGCCATGATGACAGAGTCACTGTGGTCCCTGGCAGTACCTGGGACACAGCCCATGTGAAAGCCTCCTCTTAGCCCATGTTGCTGGTCCTTGGGCTGCCAGGCTGTGCCAGCCCCACTTCCTGTCCTCTCTGAGGTGTGGGGAAGCCAGCAGGAGGCTGCTCCCTGCCTGGCCCCTGACACAGAAGTCCCTTCCTTCCACTCCAGTCCTGCTCGGACCCACGGCCACCGGCACCCTTTTCTTCTGCGGGTCCTCTCTCTGTCACAACTACTCACCCCTTCCATTGTCGGGCAAGGGCAGCCACAGACAACGCGTGTGCAAGTGAACTGCATTCAGTAAAGCTTTATTTATAAACACAGACAGCAAGCGGGACCCTTCCATGGTGCCCAGGGCAGGTTTGCTTTCTCACCTTTCCTCAGGGGTCACAAGGACAGGAGGCTGGGTCCCCTGCCTCCCAATTCCTCTGCAGGTTGGAAAATTTATGACAGATTCTTGTATTGGAGGGTTTGAGATAGTAGCACAAGGGGGCACTGCCCGAGTGCTGCCAGAGAGAGAGCAGTGAGGTCCCCAGATGCTGAGCACTGGAGACCCTGCCCCGTCTGGATTTGACTGGCTATTTTGGGGCCTTCCCGTCGCTCCCTTAGATTCCCAGAGCCTGAGTGGAGGTGAGTGGCCGGCCCCTGGGTCTACAGGTGGGTCCAGGCTGCAGCGTGCAGGTCTCCCCAGCTGCCGTCCCTGTGTCCTCCCAGCCTGTCGATGAGCCCTGCCCAAGTGCCGAGTACGGCCTGCCTGGTACTGCCCAGCTTGCCTCTAGGAAACTGTACCAGCTGTCCCTGAGTTATTGGACCACAGCCAAACTCCCAGCCACTGTCTTTGTCACCCTTTATCCTGTTGGACCAGCCCCTTGAGGGACAGGCTCACACCTGCTCTAGTCTTTGCTGGGGGTTCCAGCCCTGTTCAGCAAGCTCTAGGCAGCGCCTACCACGGCCTCCTTGGGGGACCTGTGTGTGGACTGGGGCTACTTCTATGTTTAAACACTCACGCCTCAGCCTGTTCTTGCCACCTAGGTCCTCTCTGTCATCGCTCCTGTAGCTCTGTGCCTGTCTTTCCCACTGGGCCCCTAGTCCCGTGGGGACAGAATGAGGTGTGCGCAGGCCACTGTGACTCTCAATGTGCCAATGGCTGTTGTCTGGTTATGTGTTCAGGAATATCAAGGATAGTGCTCCCCAAATGGCTAGTGGCCTTTCTAAATGCTGCTCGAGGGCGCAGTAGCTGCGTGTTGACCCGCGCTGGAGAGTGGGGGACTCACGGCTCCTCGAGCTCTTTCTTAGGGAAGCTGGCTGCAGCCCTTCTCCCGGCGACCAGCCCTAAGGTGCCTGAGTGTGCTGCGGGACTCAGACCTTTCTCTCTGTGGCCTCTTGTAGCAGGTGCAAGGGCCATCTTGCTCCTTGCTGAATGTTCGTTGCTTCCGAAGCTCACGTAGAAGCTTGGTCCCCAATGTGGCAGGGCTGGAAGGTGGAGCCTTTAGGGGATGACTGGATGGCGAGGGCCCTGCCCTCGTGAGTGGACTAATCCATTCATGGATTAATGGGTTGAAGGATAAATGGGTTATCACGCGAGTGGCAAGGACGGCTCCCAAGGAGAGGAAGAGAGCCTGAGGACACGCTTTTACCCTCCTCGCCACATGATGTTCTGCGTCACCTCGGGACTCTGCAGAGTCCCCACTAGGAAGTTCCTCGCCAGATGCGCTCTCTCGACCTTGGACTCCGAAACTGTAAGAAATAAATTTTGTTTCTTTATAAATTACCCAGTTTCAGGTATTCTGTTATAAGTGACAGAAAACGGACGAACACCCTCCTCCCTGGACTTCCTGAGCAGGAAGTCGTGAGTGGGCAGAGACCAAAGTGCCCCGGGCCCTTCAGACAGAGGCAGTGGCAGAGTGGGGCAGAAACAGCAGACTCCAGACCTTTGCAAAGGGGCCAAAGCCATTTTCTAGTTCTCTTTTATGGATTTTTAAAAATGAGCCTAGAAACCAGATCATACAGTTAGTTTACATTTTTAAGGGATTTTTAAGAGTCTCATCCGCTGATGTTTACTTGCCGTGTATTTATAGAAAATGTTTCTATCTCTTTTAAAGAAAGATGGGGGTCATCCAGGGTATGTTAAATGCGAGAGAGGATACTGACCAGCTGACGAAAGAGAGGAGCTGTCTGGCTACAAAAGGCAAGGAGAGGCTGAGAAGCACGGGCGAGCCTGGCTGTCACACTGAGCTCCAGGAGCCGCTGTCGGCTCAGCATAGCAGGTGTCAGGGCTAGGCCCTGCGTTTGTCACCACCATCCTAGGCGCTGCATCGTGAGGCCCAGTCACCCACATCTCACCACGTTGTGTGCACAGAGGACATCCTGTGCTCCTTGTGTGCATGCGTGTGGCAGGCACTGCGTGGATGCTGTCGAGCCTTGCCCGAGTCCCACAGGCCTGCCCCTAAGGCCAGGTGTGGCTGCCCTGTCTCTGTGGGCTGCTGACAGCTCAGCTTACAAGGGTGTCTCAAGAGGAAATGTGGTGCTCACAGTGCTCACATGAGCTATTGGCTGATGGCCAGGCAGCTGGCAGTGATGGGGTGCACTGAGCCCCTGGGAAGGCTTGTGGTCACACCCAGAGGCCCCAGCACTGCACAGGACAGGAGCAGCCCCACTGGAACCTGCCCATGCAAGCAGCTTCTACAGGCACAGCATCTCAGCTCCATTCCTGTAGTTCCTCCCCCTTTAAGATGACACCTGGAGACCTCCAGAGGGTGGACAGAACAGAGCACTCCTGAGGCCACCCTCAGGGGACAAGCCTAGCACTTGTGAGCCTGGAGGGGGCATGGGGCTCGGGAGGGCTCTGCCCTGGGCTGTGAGGATGGGGACATGAGAAAGCAGCACCACCTATGATGATGGTGGACGGGGTCCCCAAACCCGCCACCCCAGGTGGCTCTACACAGTGTGTTTGTCCTGTCCCTCCCACATCTGCATAATTAGGAAAAGGCCATACTGCCCCATAGCAACTGTGGGATTGTCTTCCTGGGCTCTATTGGGGGTAACTGTGAAATCCTCTGGGTTGTCCTCAAAAGAGGAGATGCTCCATTTCCTGACCCCTGGGAGCTACCAGGGCTGCTTGGCATCCCAGCTGGCCAGAGAGGAAGGAGCAGGCTGACCCACAGGGCCAATGGAGTGCCCCACCCACCCGCATATGCAGGTGTTGGGGGCAGGCCTTGGTGAAGTTGGACTGTGTCAGGCTGGATGTGGTGAAGCACATTTGCCACAAAGGATCACAGAGTTGTTAGTCCAGGATCAATAGCCCTGTGTGTCAGTGACCAACCTGCCAGTCCCCACATTGGCCTGAGGGTGGCTGGGGATCTCCACCCAGCTGCCAAGCATCTTGATTGCCCCAAAGAGGATAAACAGTGGTGGGAGTTGATAGAGGTCATGGGTTTGCGCTTGGTCTTGTAGAGAGAATACTTGAGAACAGGCTTATAATCAGGAAGGTTTTGGGGGAGGCCATGGTGTTATTGTTGCTGTTTTAGGAAAGCAGACCTGCCCCTCCCCCAGTCTGTGTGCCGTCTGTGCAGGGATGGGTGTGGTGATCCTTGCTGACCACTGAATGCATCCACCATGGGCCAAGGCAAGGAGCGTGGGGTGAGCAGATTCTGCTGTGATAAAGGCCCCTCCCTGCTTCATAGAAGGAAGGTGGATATCCCTGCAAGGGGCAGCATGCAGACCCTGCTGTTGGGGTCAGCTGGGGCAGACAGTGGGCAGGCGAGCAGCCTGGGCAGCTGTGGTTGGCAGAGAGAGGATCTCCTGAGTGCCTGGGTGCCCCAGGGAACTGGGAGCTGTGGTTGTTTTTCTGATTCCTGCTTCCTTGTGGGGAATGGCATGTCCCTTTTCCTTTTTGGAACAGGGGGGCCAGGAGCAGGGTTTTCTTTTTTTTCAAATTTTGTTCCACTATTTTTTTTATCATGGCAAAATATACAGAAATTATAATTTACCACTTTACCATTTCTAAGTGTGTAATTCAGTAGCACTAAATATACTCTCAGTGTTGTGTAACCATCACCCATTGTTTCCAGAACTGTTTAATCATCCTAAGCAGAAACTCTATACCCATTAACTGTAACTCCCCATCACCCACTGCCCCCCAGCCCCTGGCAGCCTCTAATCTACTTTCTGTCTCTATGGATTTGTCCATTCTAGATATTTCATGTGAGTGGGATCATATATTTGTCCTTTTGTATCTGGCTTATTTCATTTAGCATAATGTCTTCAAGGTTCATCCACGTTGTAGCAAGAATCAGGACCTCATTCATATATATGTAGTTTTTGGTGGCTGGCCAGTAAGGGGATCCAAACCCTTGACCTCGGTGTTATAACACGGCACTCTAACCAAGTGAGCTAACTGGCCAGCCCTTATTCATTTTAGTAACTGAATAGCATTCCGTTGTATGGATACACACATTTTGTTTATCCATTCAGGTGTTGATGGATACTTGTTTTTTCCCCCTTTTGGCTATTGTGAACAAGACTGCTGTGCATATTGGTAACAAGTATCTCAGTCCCTGTTTTCAGCTCTTGTGGGTATATACCTAGGAGTGGAATTGCTGGGTCATATGGAATTCCATGTTTAACTTTTTGAGGAACCACCAAACCCTCTTCCATGAGTATTCGCATTAGCAATGCACAAAGGTTCCAATTTTTCCACACCCTTGCCAACACTTGTTTTCCTTTTTTTTTTTACAAAAATAGCCATCCCAATGGGTTTGAGGTATCTCATGGTAGTTTAGATTTGCATTTCCCTAATGACTAATGAGGTTGAACATCTTTTCATGTGCTTATTGGCCATTTGTATATACTCTTTGAAGAAATATCTCTTCAAGTCCCATTTTTTAAAATTGGGTTGATTGTCTTTTTGTTGTTGAAATGTAGGAATTCTTTATATATTCTGGATATTAAGCCCTCATCAGATATATGATTTGCAAATATTTTCTCCCATTCTGTGGGTTGTCCTTTCACTCTCTTGATAGTGTCCTTTGATGCACAAAAATCTTTTTGTTTTAATAAACTCCAACTTATTTTTCTTTTGTTGTCTGTGCTTTTGATGTCATATCTAAGAATCCATTGCCAAATGCAAGGTCACGAAGATATATTTCTATGTTTTCTTCTGAATTTTATACTTTTAGCTGTTAAAGTCAGGTATTTGATCCTTTTTGGGTTGAGGTTTGCATATAGTGTGAAGCAACTTCATTCACACAACTTCATTCTTCTGCATGCGGATATCCAGTTGTCCCAACAGTTGCTGAAGACACCTCTTTGCCATTGAGTGGTTTTGACACCCTCGTCAAAAATCATTAGACCATAGACATGAGTGTTTACTTCTGGACTCTCAGTTCTTCTCCACTCGTCTATTTGTGTACTTCACTGTTTTAATTACTATAGCTTTATTGTAAGTTTTGAAATTAGGAAGTGTGTGACCTCCAACTTTGTTCTTTCTCCAGATTGTTTTGGCTATCCTGGGTCCCTTGAGAGTCCATGTGACTTTTAGGATGGATTTTTCTATTTCTGTAAAAAATGCCCTTGGGATTTTTGATAGGTATTACATTAAATCTGTAGATCGCTCTGGATAATGTTGACACTAAATTATTGAGTCTTCCAGTCCATGAACACGGGATGTCTTTCTGTTTATTCGTGTCTTCCTTAATTTCTTTCATACTCTCATCATGAACTGCAGGTGGAATCCTCAGAGTCGCGGGCCATGCCCAGCCTCCCGGGCCATGCCCAGTGCCCCTGAGCAGCTCCTCCCGGTAGTGCCCACTGCACGCAGCCAACGGCTATGACCGGGCCAGAGACACAGGGCACGGCGACTTCATCTCCCCCTCTGTGGTTGAGAAACCACATTTGAAAAGTGCACTTGGCAAGCCACTTAACAACCTTCCGTGACAGCACGTTTCAAACACACACGAAAGCAGAGAGGATCCCACCAGCCTCCGTGGCTTCCAGGCTCTCACCTCCTGGCCAGCCATGTGCGCTTTGTCCTCCTACCCATGCCCGCTCCCAGGGGAGTTTGAAGCAGGTTCTCTTTGCATCTCTGTTAGGTAATGAGGACACTTTATCCCCACCCAGGCCCCACAACCAAAGCAGGGTAGTCAGGTCATAAGGGTCTCCAGGGGGACACTGAGCTGGCGTGCCCAGCCTCGGCTCCCAGGACCTCCAGCAAGACAAGCTGTTCTGTTGGCTTTGGGGGCAAAATCCCAGCATAGGAACACCTGAAGAGCTCTGAATGCTTCCCTCTGCGGGTTTCTAAGTGTTTCTTTTGTTCTTTTTGGCTGCTCCTGATACAGGGATTCCAGCCCTTGACTCTGGTGTCATCAGCACCATGCTCTAATCTATGTGGTTTTCTTCACTGGCATGATTCTCAGTGTTTGAGGACCCCGGCCCTCCATTCACTCACTCGATCATTCTTTTGTTCTGCAAAACTCCAGGCAGTGAGCAGTGACTGGGCAGTGTCCGTCCTTGGATGGCCAGGTGGGCGTGGTCCTGCGTCCCCTTCCCCCCACAGCCAGGTGGGCATGACCTTCCTCAGTACAGCTGGACAAAGCAGAGGAGGGTGGTCTGGGAGCCCTGGGGCCCTGCGGTCAGGGAGACCCCACAAGGGGAGATGGTATGAGGGTGTATTAGCCAGGACAAGGCCATCTAGAGGCAGTGTAGGCAGTGGCCAGTGCTTGGGTGGTGGCCTGGGGCAGCCAGTCCCTTCACTCTGGGCCGCCGACACTCACAGGACAATCCCAGAATTCTCCTCTGGGGGTCGCTGGAGAACTGGGTGAGGTTGAGGTGGGCAGTGAAGGCCCCTCTCCCGGGCATGGCATGGGGGTGGGATATGTGTTGGGGTCAGCCCTTTGACCAAGGAAGCTTCACTGAGGATGCTGGGGGCGCCTTGAGCACCTCCCTGGTCCCCCATGCCCCTTGCCCAGGAGGGCCTGGTGGGGCCACAGTGGGAAGCGCGCGTGGCGATGAGGGGACTGGTCAGCAGTCCTCGGGCCAGCGGGGCCCACTGTGTCCCGCCTGTAGGAGCTGTCGTCCCCTCCTGACAGGAAAAGGAAAGGGGCTTCGGCAGCCCCTGCCCCTGCAGGTGTGGCCCCTCCCTGCGGTGCTGTGGCTTCCTCCCTCTGTCCCATTCGTCAGACCCAAGGGACACAGGCCCGCAAATTTAAGAACAGACAGACCTAGAGAGTAGAGGTTAAAAAGCCAAATTGTTACACAATTTACATATTATGGGGATTGAAATTTATAGTTCAGGGCTCCAGCGTCTACCAAGTAATTTACTATTTAAGCAGACCCCCCCCTTTTTTTTAAGCTGACCGCTAAGGGGATCTTAACCCCTGACTTGGTGTTGTCAGCACCACGCTCTCCCAAGTGAGCCACAGGCCTGCCCTCAAATTGTCCCCTTTTATTTTTGATATTTGTTTCTAACATTTACTCGATTTTTTGAAATACAGAGAATAAAACAAAATGTCCCCTTATTTAACCACTCAAATATGACATCTATTACTACTAGTAGTAATAACAGATAATTAAACCATTATAGATAATAAATAATAAAGAAAGAAACACAGGTGTGTTGTTAGGAAATCCTAACCATGAAGAAAGGAGCAAGATGGAAAGTTCCAGCCACTTGAGACCCACGAGGTCCCCTCCCTATTGTTTCCTGTCATCTTCCTCTCCGAACAGAGACACCGTCCTCACCGACTGCCCGTCGCCCTGTGTTTTCACCTCACGCACCTTGTGGTCGTGGCACGTCCTGCTGCATGCATGGAGCTCCTGGCAGCAGGATTTCTTAGGGCCCTGTGAGGTGAGGCCAGACCTTCAGGAAAGATGGCACGATCCACACTCCTGTGGGTGTAGGCGGTGCCCGAGGACAGCCCAGGCAGAGGCACCTCATGCTGGCACCGAGGCCTGCACCGGGTTTCCCACGTCTGCTCGGGGCTTATGGCCTTTTGGCCTTTTCCTGAAAGCTGCATATTGGTCATGTTGGTCCATTTTTCTCTTGGATTGTCTTTTTCTTACTGATTTGTATATGCTCTTTGTAAACTAGTCCTTGGTCTTCTGTGTCATTTCCAAGTTTACGCTGACTCTCCTGGGGAAATATGGCTTGAGCAAAGTGGATCATTTCTCCTGCGTTTCACAAGGCACAGGTGCACGTGCCGCCATATCCTGCAGGGCAGTGCCAGCAAACACCAGGGGGACTGTCCCCAGTGTCCCTGACTTGGGGACACTCCAGACAATGTCTTACCGCCTTTCCGAGGACTTCTACTGTCTCTTCTGAGCCGGGAAAGGTGAAGCGCTGCCTCCCCCCCACCTACCCCCAGGGAAGGCCCAGGCAAGGCTGGTCTCCAGAGAAGGGGCTCAGATATCTGGACCTTGGTCATTTCCAGGTTACAGCTTCTGTTGATCATTCAAAGGCAAAATTGAACTTCACACAAATCATGTCTGCTTTGCTGATAAGCTGAGAGAAGGAGAGCCCAGACCCATCCTGCAGCCCAGCAGGCAGGAGCCAGGCTCGGAAGCAGCCTGAAGGTCAGCTGGACCACGGAAGCAGTGAGCAGAGCAGGGGGTAGGTGAGGCTTCAGGCCCGGCACTTGTGCACAGACCTGCTGACACGTGTCCACTCTGCCTTGTGGAATGGCCAAGTGACCGGATCACCTAGAAGTCTGTGTGTCCACACTGGCCCACCCCGCTGGGGCAGAGCCTGGGTTTCCTGTTTATCTTCTGCTCTGTCCCCTGAATCTACCCTAATGGTCCTGGGGTTTGGAGCCCTGAGGCTGTCCTCCACGTTTCTCCTGTGAGGTCCTGGGCCTGCCTCCCCTCCCAGAATGTGCCTTTGCAAAGGGGAGCTTCTAGCAGAGAGCAGGATCTTGTGTGGCCACCAGGGTTCCAAGGCCCCATCCCAGAAAGACTCGAGAGTGACCACAGGGCCCCTGTGGGAAGCTTCCCAAGTTCCTCCTCCTGGCGCCCTTTTCCATTTTGGGGTCTCTGGTCTGAAATCACTTGTGGACTTCTGCTCTGAACTGTGTGGACTCTGCTCTGTGCCGGCTGGGGGGCCTCTGGCTGAGCTTCCATCTCACGGGTCCTGGGCTGCCCGCCCAGAGGAGCTCGTGCCAAGACAACTTGAAGCAGGGCCGCTTGCGGTGATTTCATCCCGCCCCACTCGTGGCTGTCGGATACAGCTCTGTGTGTCTCGCTCACACTGTGGTGCAGGTGGCAGGGCCTGTCTTTCTCATTCTGGGAAAGACACCATGTGTGGCTGTCCCTGAGGGGAGTGGCGAGTGGGTCTGTGCTGCTGTGCCTGGCCTGGGAACCGCCTCGCTCCTAACCTAATTACAGGACCGCACGGTTTGTCGGGCTCTCAGGAGTGTGAGCGTCCAGCACGTACCCCATGCGAGGGGCCAAGGGGGCTGCACAGGGGTGGGGTCTCCCCCTACCTAGGTGTCTTCTAAGCCGGCTGGGAGGTGACAGCCTTGGTCCATAGATGCCTTTGTATTCTGTATGGTTTTAGAGGGTCTGTGGGCTGAAGCTGTCCCCCAGCTCAGTCAGGGCAGTGGCTCCTCCACCCAGGCCCGTCAGGGAAAGTGCCCAGGGCCGGGGCTATGACAGGGCAGGCCTCTGTGCAGGACTACCAGAGGCACAGGACACACACCTGCTCCACCCACCTAAGGGCGCTAGAGGACAGTGGGGAGCTGGCTCCCAGGCGCTGACAGTTAGGCAACTGAGCACGTGACTGGCTCCTCTGAACCTTGACCCTCCATCAGCACAAGGCAGTTGTATTAGTCCGTTTGTGTTGCTGTAACAGAAATACCTGAGACTGGGTAATGTATAAAGAACAGAGGTTTATTTGACTCACAATTCTGGGACAGCTGCATCTGGCACGGGCCTCGGGCTGCTTCTATTCATGGCGGAAAAGCAGCAGGCAGCCGGTGGGTACAAGCAGATGACATGGTGAGAGCAAGTGAGAGAGAGAGAGAGAGGAGGTGCCAGGGTCTTTTTAAACAACCAGCTCTCACAGGAACTAATAGAGGGAGATCTCACTCAGGGAGAGCATTAATCCATTCATGAGGGATCCACCCCCATGACTCAATCCGTTTCTAGCACTGCCACACTGGGGATCAAATTTCCACATGAGTTTTGGAGGGGACAACACATGCAAACTCCATCAATCTACCCCTGGCCTCCCAAAACTCATGTCACTCTCACATACAAAATACAATTATTCCATCCCAACAGTCCCAAAAGTCTTAGCTTGTTCCAGCACCAACTTAAAAGTCCAAAGTCTCATCTGAGACCAAAAGCAAAAGTCCTTCTAGCTGTGAACCTGTAAAAACAAAGCCAAATTTATCTACTGCCAAGATACAATGGTGGAACAGACATTGGGTACACATTCCCTTTCCAAAAGGGAGAAATAGACCAGAAGAAAGGAGAAACAGGTCCCAAACAAGTCTGAAACCCAGCAGTACCGATATTAAGTCTTAAAGCTCCAAAATAATCTTTGACTCCAACTCCTGCATCCTGGGCACAATGGGGCACCTGGGCCCCCAAAACCTTGGGCAACCTCACTCCCACAGTTCTGCCAGGTGCAGCCCAGTGTGCTGCGCTGGTGCCTGCAGCTTTTCCAGGCCTGTGTTGCACGTTGCCAGAAGCCCTGCAGTTCTGGTCCTGGAGGCAGCCCCGCTGCCTTAGCTCTACTAGACATTTGCCTGGTGGGGTCTCTCTGTGGGGGCTCCAACCCCACTTTCCTGCTTGGCATTGCTCTAGTAGATGGCCTCTGTGGTGGCTTTGCCCCTACGGCAGGTCTCTGCCTCAGTCCTCAGGCTTTTCCTTACATCCTCTGGAATCTGGGTGGAGGCTGCCACGCCTCCACTGCTCTCTTGTCCTGCTGGCCTGCAGACTTAACACAATGTGGATGCCACCAAGGTTTCAGGCTTCTACTCTCCAGAGCTGCTGCACAAACCACACTTGGGGGAGCTGTCTGAGGCAGGGCTGCTCCAGCCAGAGCAGCTGGGATGCAGGGAGCAGGTTCCCAAGGGCAGCTGCGCCCTAGGTCTGTCCTCTGGGACAACTCAGTCTTTCTAGGCTCAGGGCCTGTGATGGGTGCAGCACCCTTTCAGACTTCTCAAATGCCTTTAGGACCTTTTTCCCATTGTCCTGGTTCTTAGCATCTGGCTGCCTCATCACCAAACTAATGTCTTCAGCAAACAGTTTATCTGCTTCACCCTTGCATTTTTCTCCTGCTCTGCTTCTCTACCACACGGCCAGGCTGCAGATTTTCCAAATCTTTACTCTCTGCTTCCCTTTTAAATTCTGGCTTTACATCATGCCTTTGCTGCCATAACTCAGAGTAGGCTGTTAAAAGTAACCATGCAGCTTCCTTAATGCTTTGCTGCTTAGAAATTTCTTCTGCCAAACATTCTGGTTCACAACTCTTAAGTCCCACCTTCCGCAAAGTCCGAGGGCATGGACACAATGCAGCCAAGTTCCTTGCTATGGTATAACAAGGGTTATCTTTTGTCCAATTCCAAATAAGCTCCTCATTTCTGAGACCTCATCATCTGAATGGCCTTTACTGTCCATATTTCTATCAGCATTCTGGTCACAACCATTTAACCAATCTCTAAAATCTTCCAAACATTCTCTCATCTTTTTCTCTTCTTCTAAGTCTTCCAAACTTCTCCAACCTTTGCCCATTACTCAGTTCCAAAGCTGCATCCACATTTTCAAGTATCTGTATAGCAACAACCCACTCCTTGGTACCAATTTTCTGTATTAGTCCATTTGTGTTGCTATAACAGAAATACCTGAGACTGGGTAATTTATAAGGAAAAGAGGTTTATTTGGCTTACAGTTCAGGGGGCAATGGTAGCACCCCCAAACTGAGGAGTATGGGTGAGTCAGGAAGGAGACAGAGCACAGTAGCCACTGCCCCTCCCTGTCCTCCCTCCTTCCCTTCTCCTGTGGACTCATCTGCCTCCCTTCTCCCTTCTCTGCCTCATCCATCCCCTCTCCATGCCCCACCCGACCTGCTAGCAGATGCTGGAGGCCGGAGCTCTGCTGTTGGCAGCTGTCTCGTTGGGCCTGGTGCTGCTGGCGCTGCTGCTTGTGCACAGAAGCTGGTTCTGGGGCCTCCTTCTCATCGCCTGCTGCGAGTACATTGTGCAGCCCATCCACGACCTGCTCATGGGCGACAGCAAGGAGCAGCGCATCTTGCGCCACATGCTAGAGCATGCCAAGGCGGGGGATCCACAGAGTGTGCTGGAGGTCATTGACACCTACTGCTCGCAGAAGGAGTGGGCCATGAATGTGGGTGACAAGAAAGGTGGGTAATCCAGCTGGCAGGCAGGCAGCACAGCCCTGCCAGGAGCGGCCTGCCAGCACCCCGTTTCTGGGTGGTTGAGAAGCTTGGGACAGGCCCAGATGGGGGTTAGGGGCTTATCTGGAGCCCTGGGGGCCTAAGCCGCAGGCCCAGCCTCTCACTTCCTGACCTGGACACCCATCGCAGGACTCTGTACCCAGACCAGTGGGGAGAGAGTGATGTTTGACCGAAAAAAAAAAAAAGTGCTTTGTGGGCTGGCCCGTGGCTCACTCAGGAGAGTGCGGTGCTGATAACACCAAGGCCCCGGGTTCGGTTCCCATATATGGATGGCCGGTTCGCTCACTGGCTGAGTGTGGTGCTGACAACACCAAGTCAAGGGTTAAGATCCCCTTACCGGTCATCTTTAAAAAAAAAAAAAAAAAAAAAGTGCTTTGTAAAGAGAGCGCCAGCCCAGGAAGGCCCATTGTCCAGGGCCCTGGAGGTGGGAGTCAGGCTCTGCACTGTCCTTGCCACGGACTACTCAGTGGACACTGGTCCCTAGTGACTCCTCATGACCGTACTGCTGGGGAGGCCCCCACAGTCATGGGGTTTGATGGTGGGGCAACTATCCTTGAACTCTCCCTGGCAGGCCTGGGACCTGCCTAGAGACCAGCCAGTCAGGTTCTCCCAGTGTCCCTCCCTCCCCCATTGGTCTGCTTCTGACCTAGGACTTCAGGCTGGGGCAGAGGCAGGCCCTGCTATATTCCCTGGAGTCTGTCCCTGGGGACAAGACTGCCCCTGCCCAGCTCCCTCAGAGCCCACGACACAGCATCCAGCTCTGGGTAGTCAGGGGGGCCCTGAGGACAGGGTGGGGTGGAGTTTCCAGAGAGGGCAGATCTGGGTTAAGGTGCATTGTGGTCAGCCAGGGAGGGTGGCAAGGAGAGAGGGACCAGTGAGTGCAACGGTGCAGAGGCCTGAGGGACCATGGGATGGATCGGATGGTATGCACAGTGGGCACCAGGTCCTCAGGGCCAGGGATCTGGGAGGTAAAAGACCCCCAGCAGCAGGTAGGGTGGGTGGAGGTGAGAGGGCCAGAGGTCGGGCATCCTGGAGGGGCTGTAGCTCGGTCAAGAGAGGAGTGGGGCCCAGGACGAGGGTCGGGTCCCCCTGCCTCCACTTGCGCTCACATCCCTCTCCCCTCGACCCTGCAGGCCAGATCATGGATGCCGTGGTGCGGGAGTACCAGCCCTCGGTGCTGCTGGAGCTGGGGGCCTACTGCGGCTACTCGGCCGTGCGCATGGGCCGCCTGCTGGGGCCCGGTGCCCGGCTGCTCACCATCGAGCTCAACCCTGACTTCGCTGCCATCACCCAGCGCGTGCTGGACTTCGCGGGCCTGCAGGACAGGGTGTGTACGCCTGAGCTGGGTGAAGATAGGGATACTGAGGCTCAGAGGGGCCGGGGTAGGCCAGTCACCCCCAAGCTGGGTTCAAGCCCTCAGTCACAGAGCACCCACTGTAACCGGGCCCCACGGTGCTTCCCAGGCCCAGCAGCAAGGAAGGAAGCCCTGGCAGCTCGGTGAAGGGTTCCTGCTGCCCCGCTCTGCACAGCAGGGAACTCCCAAGGCTGCCCTGGGAGAGATGGGGGCAGAGCGGGGACTTGTCTCTCCAGAACCCCAAAGAAAGCTGTTGGGTGAACACTCGTGTGGGTGTCCAGGCGGGTGGTCTCCTGTTTGTCCCCATGGGCATGGGCACTGACAGTGCTGTTCCAGGGCTCAAGAGACAAAATTACAACAAATTTAGCTGAACGATCTCTATTGGCTTTATTTGTGATCCTAGAATTGGGCAACACTTCATTTATAAAATAGAGTAAAATAAAGTAAAATAGTATTCCAATGAGCTGAGCAGAGGAGTTTGGTTTTGTAGAGAGAGAAGGGCTGAAGAAAGCAGAAACAAAGAACAAAACGTGGACTGGTCATTTCAAAGTGACTTTCCTTATAAGGTGGGGACAGAGAAGGAAGTGCTTGGTTAACATCAGATTACTTTTTTTGTAAGGATTAAAGCAGAGGGAACAACTGAAACTGGCCTGTTTGGGAAATCGGCTGTTCTCTCTCCTAATTTCTCGGAAGGTCAGAGAGTAACTCAGTTTTGCTTTGGTGACGAGGAACCTCAGCACGAGCGACTCCATTTTGGTTCTTAGTCTGGTCTTTTGGGGCCTAGTGCAGGAGCTCAGTCCCAAACAATGGCCTATAACTTTGATTTAACACAGGTAACAGTTCTGGTCGGGGCGTCCCAGGACATCATTCCCCAGCTGAAGAAGAAGTATGACGTGGACACACTGGACATGGTCTTCCTCGACCACTGGAAGGACCGCTACCTGCCGGACACGATCCTCCTGGAGGTGAGCCACCACCCACCTCGCCAGGATGGGCCTCCATGCTGCTGCAGGGGCCGCCGGCACCACCTGGTCGGTCAGCCTCAGTCTCTCTGAAGAGCCAGGTGCCCCAGCTAAGCCCTGCTGAGGGCGGCCGTTGGGGACAAAGCTGGGCCCTGGGGGGCAGCCGTGGGCACACAGACCTCATTCCAACTGAGGTGCCACGAGGTCAGGGAGCACAGAGGGCTGAAGAGGCCCTGGGGAGGAGAGGGGAGGAAGGGAGTTCTGGGCAGGGGGAGCTGGGCTAGGGGCCTGGCTGGGTGGCCAATTGAGAATGGGAGTGCCAGCCCACCTGCACAGGGCACGGTGCCACCAGGTAGTGGGGTAAGCGCCATGGACCAGAAGGCCTGGGCAGAAAGGGCACAGGGCTGAGGTACAGAGGCAGAGCTGTTCTGGGCTGGGCGGTGGCTGGTGCTGGCTCAGGGGGAGGGGTGTCTCCTGCAGAGCTTCCTCCTGGGTCCCTTGTGCAGCCCCGCACCCCACCCCCAGACTCCACCGGCTCCGCCTGGTGAGGACCCCCAGTGCCTCCCTGAGTGAGGCTGAGCAGTGACTGCTGGCCCATCCTCGATCCCTGGATGGCTGCGGCTTGGTGACCCTTTGTGCGCTGACACTTATGGAGCTTCATACTGATGACACGCTAACTTGTCCCTCCCTGGTAGTCAAGAAGGGGACACTGAGCAGCTCCTTGGCCCTCCCCCAGCGCTCAGGATGCTCGGCCTCCCCACGGCCTCCCCGCCCAGTGCCAGTGTGGGGTCGTCCCACATCGCTGTCTGGTGCCTGCTCACCTGCAGCTCTCCACAAGCCAGACGCTCCACTGTGGGACCATGGGTGTGAGGGGACAGCCACCCAGGCCGTGGGCACGGATGGGAAGGAGCCAGCATTTTAGAGAACTGGTGGGTGCAAAAGGGCACAGAACGTTCTGGGAACAGGACGAGTCAGGGCATGGAGGGCTTGGAGCAGGTGAGGGTGGGCTTAGACCTGTTAGATCCAGAAGATCCCTGGCAGCCTTGTGGAGAGTGGAGCGGGATGGCTGGGGGAGGGCGTTTCAGAGGCCCCGAAACCACATTGGCGGTGCTGAGCCCTGCGAGTGGAGCATGAGGGAAGACCTGGGGCCCAGAAGGTGACCCGGAGGACCTGTGTCAGGAAGGGAGAAGGCAGTGGGGACTGGATGGCCTTGGGCCAGGACAGGGAGGCTGCGGGAGCCCATCTGGGCAGGGGGACGCCCAGCCCCAGCAGCGGGGCGGGAAGCTGCAAATTGGTTGTTGAGGGCAGAGAGCAGGCGGCCGGCCAGGCAGTGCTTGGTCGGGAGAGACAGACCCACAGCTGGGCTGCGTCCCGGGGGGTGGATCTCAGCAGCTTTGGTGTGTGTGATAATTACAGAGGCCTGCATTGATAGAAAAGTAGCAAATATTGCAGTTTAGTAACTAGGAAACTAATAGTTTCTCAGTGCTGCTTCTTCAAAGCTGTAATTATCTAAAAAGCAGAGAAGACACAAATTGGGAATGGCTGTATTTTTTAAACGTGCATTCTGCAGACCCACAGCTGGGGCTCTGCGGCCCCTGGCTAGTGCAGGGTCAGGGCCAGCCTGGCTCTGCAGAGGCCCAGCCCCTCCTCCTCTTCCCCCCACCCGGTCGGCTTTGTGTGTGTGGGTGGTGGGGGGAGGTAAGGGACTAAGGGGCAGGTGGCAATTCAAAATTGGATGGCTGCTTTGAAGGGGTGGCCTCAGTCTTTTGTCACATAGGCATCTCCACAGGGCTGTTTGAGTGTCCTCACAACATGGCAGCTGGATTTCCCCAGAGCCAGAGATGACACAGTGAGAGACACAGACAGACCGAAATAACGAAGGCAAAGAGGAAGCCACAGTGCCTTTTTATGACCTAGTATCTGATGTCACGCACTGTCATGTCTGCCTCATTCTATGTATCAGTCACTGAGTCCAGCCACACCAAGGGCAGAGAATGAGGCACCACCTCTTGAAGGGAGGATATTCAAAGAACGGTGGGCAGAGTTGACAACTACCTCACTCCTGTGTTACCCATTCTGGTGCCATCACCTCTCCGTGGCATCAGACCTGCAGCCTTGCTCAGAGCGGAGGCTCTTTCAGCCAGAATTGCAGGCGGTCCCAGTCGTCCATCAGGAGGCTCGTGGTGTCAGGACAGTCCCTCCTTCCTTTCTTTCATGATTAACTCATGGAGTTTGTGTCTGGGGTCCCATCTGTCATCATGGTCACACTGTTCCTCTGAAGCTGGCTCCTGGATCCTCTGGGACGAGCCTGAGGACCTGGACTACTCATCTTGTGCATTTCCCACCCCAGACCTGGACGGGCCCCCACTTGGGGCCTGGGCCTGGAGCCCTCTGCCCGGCTGCTCTTTGCTCTGGGTCTTTCAGCCGACATGGCTAGGACATTCTTTTTTCTTTTTTCTAAGAGAAAATACATTATGACTCGTAGTAGTATTTCCTGTTCAAATCTGGAGCATGGGCTTGCGCCCTCACCTCACTGACCTTGCACCTTCTGCAGCCCACAGGCTGGAAATGCCCGGCTACCACCCCAGGAGAGCTGGGAACACTAAGACTGACATCCATAGGCCACAGCCTGGAGGGGGCAGGGTCAGTTGCCAGTGGTTACAAGTCAAGTGCAGACACCACTACTGCCAGCAATTTGGTTTTGCTTTGGATATTTGAGTTTTTTTTTTTTTTCTTTCTTTCTAACTTTTGTTTTATGATTACGTACAAAGAATCCTCCATGCTTTGAAAGTGAAATCCTCCGTGCTTTGAAAGTCTTTAAGCGACAGTGACTGAAGCATCTCTTGCCCTGTTCTATTGCTCTCCTGAAGACAAATACCTCTTCTCAAGGTTTCTCTATTACTTTGTGCGATGTAAGCAGGTCCTCCTCCCAGCGTAGACACACAAGCATCCTATGAGGGTTCTCCCCTGAGGACAGGCCCTGGGGCGACTACCTGTGGCTGCATATCCAATAACAATTCCTTCTGCACAGAGTACAGGTTTAGGAACCCCAGCGTCCTCCCAGGGCCCAGGCACCAACAGAGATGAGGGTCTGTAAATGCAGGAGCTTGGGGATGTCCAGAGCAGAACCCCAGGGACACACATGTTGGTGGAGAGGTTGGCCCCACCCCCAGCCCCGCAGGGTCACCTTGGTCAGGCTGGTCTTGCCTCCAGTGGCTGAGCTGCCCCTGCCCCCCACACCTCTCACTTGCAGGTGCCTGTGTTCCCAGCACTGGGTGTCTTAGGGACCCACTGGCCTGTGGCCCCACTGTTTCCTCCACTCAGCTAGCATTTATTGAGCACCTATTGTGTGTGCCACATGCTATACTAGGGGCTAGGGATGGATACAGGAGTGAGGGAAGGAGTGAAAGGTCCCTGTCCTCATCGAGCCAGCGCTCTAGAGGTGGGACTGGAGCACAGCCCTTTCCTGCAGTGGCCACTGCCAGGGAGAAAATGGAAGGCCTCGAGGAGTCCCAGGCCTCAGGGCCAGGTACAGGCCAGCGTGTGGAGTCTCAGCCAGGTGAAGGGCAACTCTTCTGGTTTCAGGTGGGTTTGCCTGGTATCCCTGACCCTTACCCATTTCTGTCTGTCCCCTGAAGGAACATGGCCTGTTGCGGAAGGGGACCGTGTTGCTGGCCGACAACGTCATCTGCCCGGGAACACCAGACTTCCTGGCACACGTGCGTGGGAGCAGCCGCTTTGAGTGCACACACTACCCCGCGTTCCTGGAGTACACGAAGGTTGTGGACGGCCTGGAGAAGGCCGTCTACATGGGCCTGGGCAGCCCGGCGCAGCCTTGATGGCCCGCCCTGCTCTGTGCTCCCTCAGCAGCCTGGTTCTGAAGGGCACGATGGACGTGCTCCCACTAACCCTACTTCTGCGGTCCTGGGGTCTGTCCTCAAATGCAAAGCATGCTGCAGGCCTGAGCCCTCCCCACGTTGACCTCTTGGTGCTGCAGCTCCACGCTGTCTTTTTTTTAACAACAAATACCAGGCTCTTTACTAAAATCAGCTAGCTGTAATAATCTTATATTCTAATTTCATATTTTAAAAAGAGAAATCCATGGGCTGGCCCGTGGCTCACTTGAGAGAGTGCGGTGCTGATAACACCAAGGCCACGGGTTTGGATCCCTATATAGGGATGGCCAGTTAGCTCACTTGGGAGAGCGTGGTGCTGATAACACCAAGTCAAGGGTTACGATCCCCTTACCGGTCATCTTTTTTCTTTTTTTGTTTTTTGGGTTTTTTTTGTGTGACCAGTAAGGGGATCGTAACCCTTGACTTGGTGTCGTCCGCACCGCGCTCAGCCAGTGAGCGCACCGGCCATCCCTATATAGGATCCAAACCTGTGGCCTCGGCGCTCCCAGCGCCGCTGCGCTCCCAGTGCTGCACTCTCCTGAGTGAGCCACAAGTTCGGCCCTGTTCATCTTTTTTAAAAAAATAAAAAGAAATCCAGGATCTAGATATTTAGATACGAGAGGTCAGCTTAGCACCACCCTTCTTACCCTCCACGTGGCCCCCGTACCCTGCCATGCTCCACTCTGGCACGAAACACACTGAGCTCCCCGTGACAGATGATAATGCCAGATGCTCGGCCCAGGACTGGCTGAGTTCTGGGTATCACACCTGGCCCAGCAGTGGAGAGGGAGCCAGCCCTACTTAACACTGCTCCTTCTCTGGCCAGGCCAGGGGCACCTCTTAGCACCACATGCATGTCTGCCTGCCTGGGAAACCAGCACAGTGCAATCGACCAGACTTACACCCATCTCTGACTGGGCAGGCACTGGGGACAGGTGGACACAGGACCAAACAGCAGTGTCTGGCCCTCTGGGCCCACATGTGACACTGAGCGGAAGCATCTCCTTCCCCAATCCTACCCGGCCTTGCCTATGGAAGAGGAAGCAGGCTCAGACTGCCACAGCATTTGTGCAGGTTGCCACCTACAAGTGACAAAGCAGAGTTGGTTTGTGTCTACCTAATCCAGGGCTGTCCCCAACCCCCGCTCTGGCCCTCCAGCCCCAACTCTCCCAAGGGGTCAGACTGCTAGCCACCTCAGAGGCTCCCAAAGGCCCCAGTACGGGCTGAGTTCCTAGACCGGGGACAAAGATCAACCCTGTCCTGGCTGAGCCCACCAGTGCCTAAACCAGCCACTGGCCAGACTCTACTCCAGGGCTTTTGGCCCAACTAAGCAGCCAGAAGCCAGTTTGTTCCTCTGGACACATGGAGAGATAAGCAAAAGGCCCTAGGGGCCAGGAGCAGATCCCTACCCACCACTGAGCACAGCAGGTGGATGCCCACCCGCCCCTTCCCCACCCAGACAGATCCAGGCCTCTGTTCTTAGCACCCAGGAAAGAGAAGACAGAAGTTCCTTTGCTGTTTTTTTTTAATTTTTAGATTTTCTTACAAAAATTTAGATGTTTACCAATACAGTCTTATTTTGGTTTTGTTTTTAATGCTTTATGTCAGTGTTTTTCTTCTGTTTTTAAGTCACAAACAGCAGGCACTGAACAGCAGCCTCCCCCTCTGACCCCCCGCCCCCGGCTGCTGCTGCAGGTCAGTCCAGAGTTGCTGCTTGGGTTCCAGGCAGATGCAGATGCAGCAGCCCTGGCCCAGACCAGCATCAGCTCAGGGAAGGTTCTACTGCATGGGGGTCCCACATATCCACAGGACTCAAGGGCGCGGCTGGGGTGGGCATGCATAGCCTGAGCCCCATCTTGCTCCCTCCAAAGCCTCCCTACCTGGGGCCGGCCATCTTGGAGCAGCCCCACACTGTGGTTGGCCTGCCATGCAGGGGAGGCCCAGGGGAATCCCTCCATCCTCCAGAGTCCAACTTCCTTCCCTCAGCCCCACTCCCTACCCAGCTGCCTGCCTGGCCCCCCGGCCTCAGCCACCAGACCAGGCCCGTCCCACTCCTCTGGGGCCCTGTGCACACAGAGCCACCCTCTCCTGTTCCACCAGCCCTAAAGCACAACCAGATGCCCTCCCCTGCCGCCTCC
Organism: Cynocephalus volans; assembly: GCF_027409185.1. NCBI lineage: Eukaryota > Metazoa > Chordata > Mammalia > Dermoptera > Cynocephalidae > Cynocephalus > Cynocephalus volans. Next base: position 208,541,058 of record NC_084461.1, read on the forward strand.
CTGGTCCCTGCCCATGGCAGCCCTCACGCCTTCTTGGGCCTTCTCTCTCTCACTAGCTCGCACACAGCACCAAGTCAGTAACAGCTAACTGGCCTAGGGAGTTAGGTGGGGACTGCAGAGGGAGGGGGCAGGACAGGAGAAGCATCAAGAAAATCAGGCCCTAGCTCAGGGTGACAGGTGCTGCCAACCCTTGCCACCAGAGGGCTCCAGGCTCCACGGCAGGGTCCGCACAGGATGGCCCTTCTCCTGGTGATCCAGTCCCTAAGAACAAATGGCTGGGCCCGAGCCCTGTGGAGGGAGAGGGGAAGGCAGAGGCTGCAGCCACAAGCACAGGCAGGTGTCGGCCAGCTGAGTGGGGCAGGACAACATGCAATTCCAGGCAGGGCAGCCACCTCCACACACTGCATGGATGGAGACGTGGAGAAAGGCAGCTGCTGCCGGTGGTACAGGCCAACTCTGAGGGGCCCCAGGGCCAGTCCCTTCTTGCTGGTCCTTGCAGGGCTCTGTGTTTGGGGCGTCTGAGGGTGTGGGGGGCCATCCCTCCCCTGGTCCCATCTCCTTGGAGCTTTGAACCTACAGTGCCTGGGACGGGGCTATGGGCCTAGAGGACCCTCCCTCTTAGCCCTCAGTCTGGTCTTCCCTAAGCCAGGCATTTGGGCTGCTGCACTGGAGGCCAGGGTCCTGCTGGGAGCACACAGGAGCAGAGCATGCAGCCAGCAGAGGTTACCCAGAAGCCTGGCCCAGAGGATGGGAAAATGATCACATGAACAACCAGACGAGACAACGTACCAGGCATGCAAGCTAGACCCAGGAGTCAACAGGCTGAGGCTTAGCGTCCCCCACGGCGTCCACCAGCCTGACCGCAGGCCTGCTGGGCCCGGGAGGAGGGGCTTTCCTGCCGGGGTCGGGCTGCAGCACATGGGTGGGTGGGTGGGCAGGAGGTGTTAGAGGCAGAACACAGCAGGTTAGTCAGAGCTGACGGGTGGGGCTCAGCTGGTCAGTGGGGCTGGGCCAGGGTGTTGTGAGACTGGGCCTGCCAAGGCAGCACAGGAGAGCGCTGAGGGTGAAGGAAGCTGAGCTAGTGAGGCTCACATGGGTTCAAGGTGGCACGTGGACGCACGACGCCTGTGTGCAAAGCCAAGGGACTGGCACAGAGCAGGTGGCAGGTGCTGCCCTCGCCCACGCACGCACATGCAGAGAAAGGAGCCGATCTGCTTGCTCACAGACTCTCTTTCCCTGTGCAGGGTGTGGCCAGGTGGCTCTCTGTCCCGTGCCCCTCACTCCCAGTGGGCATGAGCTTCGAACCCATCAGCACCCAAAGAGAGGGGGCTGTTTCCTGGGATTGGTCCCTCAGCTCAGTTGTACCCCAGGGACCGGACCAAACTCAGCACTACCCGGGCCACTCCCCGGGCAACCCTAGAACATGAAGCTTTCTAGGGCACCTGCCCACAGCCACTTACTTTTAATGGTTCCTTCTCAGAGGCCTCCCCTGTAGTTCCACTGCCCAGAGCCTTCCGCTCCCTCCGGTCCACAGTGGAGTATCCATCTGTGGGTGGGGTGGGGTGGGTAGCATGAGGGGAACTCTGAGGGAGACACCATACGAACAGTAGACCTCCATCTCAGCCCACACACAGGGGACCCTTGGCACAGCAGGCTTCTGGACAGGGCCCTCACCTGCCCCATACTGGAGGCCTGTGCGGGAGCAGCTCTCTCACCAGCTCCCACCTTGGCACCCCCCATTGCAGTTCGGAATCCTGCAGCCTCCCCTCAGCTGGCAGGTCAGAGGCCTTGGCTGGGCACTTGCCCCTCCTTGGCTGCCCTGCCCCTCACTGCCGCGGTACCCCTAAACCAAGTCTTTTTTCTAACCAGCACCTCCTTGGAAGGCCTTCCTAGCACCAATGATGCTTACCCCATAAAAACCAGCATCCCTATCTCAGGCCTCCACCCTCCTCCTCGCATAGGAAACAAGCCAAGCTGCACCTGCACTCACCTGGGCCGAGTGTGTCCATGGGGATTACATCCTGGCTGCCTGGCTTCTCGGTGTCTACGAGTCATGAGCAGGTGGCTGGTTGCACAAAGTGGCCAGAGGGGACCAGGGCAGAGAAGCCCACAGCAGGTGGGCTCTACCACTAACATTTTTATATGCCTCTGCCTAGCCTCTGCCCGCTGGCAGATCCCTTCCCCAGCTTGGCACCAATGCAAGTGCCATGGAAAGGGAGTACCCTAGAGACCCAGAGCAAGGAAAGGGAACCCCAATCATGAGGCCACCTTAGTGGGAGAAGGCCTCTCTTCCTCCTCCACCCCTCTCCCACCTTGTCACCATCAGCACAGGTGGGGAGCCACTCTTGAGCCTAAAGGATGGACTCCCAGGCCCCCAACTCTCTACCAGCTGGTACTCACCCAGGCTCTTGTCCACCAGTGGCAGCATGCTGTCATCAAAGCCCCCAGGACTTGGCGCTCCCTTGGGCCCCTTGGTAGTAGCAGCAGCAGCAGCAGCAGCAGCAGCAGCAGCAGACTATGGAGACGGCAAACACAGACACTGGGTAGGATCGGCGCACTGTCAACTGGGGACCAGAGCTTGGAAGTGAGGGGGGAAAGGCCAGGGCAGGCTGTACCTGGAAGCGCGCCTTGGTCCAGCCGTCCCTCTGCAGGGCGCTGCGCAGCTCCTTGTAGCTCCACACTGTCTGCAGCACATGCGAGGCTGCCTTCGCCTCACGCACTGACTGGCTGCGGCAGGGCCCAGGGTGGGGTCATGGACAGCCCTGCCTCCGCCTTCTCCAGCCACCGAACCCTGCCCTCCCTCCCCACCCACCTGGAGGCGCTGAGGGCCACAAGTGCAGGCACACCGCGGGCCTGGAGGAGCGAGCGTGCGTTGTCCAGGCTGTCGGACACTATCTCATGGATGGTGTTGAGCACGGCGACCACCGTGTCCTCCTCCAGGCGGGCTCCAGGACGTGGTGGAGGCTGCGCATTGCGCACATTCCTCACCAGCTCTGCCATGGCATAGCTCCCTGAGGGGCAGGGCTGAGTGTTAGGACACAATTCTGCCCACCCTTGCAGGAAAGGGCAAGGTTCAGGCAAGGGGCACCACCAGACGAGCGCCAGGATGCCACCATGACCCCTGCGAGCAGGGGGCTGAACCTTGGGGACCAGGCTCGCTGGATGGGACTTGAGCAACAGGGGTAGGGCCCGGAGCCCTAAACCACCAATCCTCTAAGCCCCGACAGCAGGACCCTAGAGCCATCTGCCCGGTTCTGCTCCCTGGCAGAGACCCTCCAGCATACTCACCAATGAGGTCCTTGTTGCGCCGGTCCAATGAAAGGTTGCGTAGGGCAATGGCAACAGCACGCACCACCTTGTCGGTCTCTGACTGCAGCAGCTCCACGAGCACTGGCAGCCCGCGCTCCTTGCGCACTGTGGCGCGGATGTACGTGGCCCACTGCGGCAATGGGGGTGAGAGGGGGTTGCTCAGTGTGGAGTCACACTGCACACGCTGGGCACTCTCCTATCTCTGGACCTTGACTGTTCGCTCCAGCTGGTCCCCTGCCTGACAAAGCCTTGCCCCAACAGCTCATTCATCTAGAGACTTCCCCACCTTCCAGAGCGCACTGCTTGCAGCCTGTGAATCTCCAACCTCCCAGACCTTGGGGAGGCGCTGTATCCCATCCTCTAGTGGGGACTAGCTTGGACAGGGGCAGCACCAATGGGGCGCCTGGAATTGCCTGTCTATCCCAGGTCTTACCCTCCCTGCCAGACCTGGTTCCTCACCATCCAATTGCCAGCACTGAGGTTCTGCAGGGCGCCAGCAGCCGCCTCCAGAGTGTTGAAGTTCCGGCTTTCCGTGAGGAGGGAAAGGTAGAGACGTACCACCTCGGGCTGGTACAGCAGCTCAAAGCCTGTGTACAGGGCAACCACCACTCACAGTCACCCGAACCTCTTCCCTCACCCATCACAGCCCTCCCCCAACCTTGCCCCCTGTCAGTGCTCCCAGGGCCAGGGATGGGTGTGGAACAGTCAGGGAATGTTTAGTATCAATGTATCCACCCCTTATGGCTACCCAAAGGGAAAAGCATTTCCATTTCACAGAGCAGCAAACTGAAGCTCAGTCAGGACGCAGTGGGTTTGGGTAAGGCTGTTCCTTCCTTGACGCTACTGCCAAGGAAATGGAACTGGACCTGTCTGGCAACAGGAGCATCCAGGCCTGGGCTGGAGAGGAAGGCGGCAACCAGGGCTGCTCCCCTAGCAACAGGACCCACCTTCCCAGGCAACCACTCCAGGTTCCCCAGCAATTGAGGCCCCAGCCTGGGAGCAGGAGTGTCCCAGGATGGTGCCCTGTGTAGTGTTCCAGAGAGGAGAGGCCAAGGTAGTCTTCCAAGCCTACCTGTCCCCACACTGGAGCTTCTGCCTGGCTGGAGACATTACTCCCTCTCCCCGTCCTCTCAACCCACATTTCATCACCTCTCCCCTGTCCTCGTGACCCATGCTTCCTCTACTCTGGCCACACTAGGCTGCCTGCTGTCCACATACTCCCAGCACAATCAGGGCGCTCGCATAGGCTGGTTGCTCTGCCTGTAATGCTTGCCACAGATGCCCACAACTGGGTCCTTCCACCCCACCTGGGGACATGTGGGCTCTTCTACTCACAGGACTGGCCAGGCCCCACCAGGTCTGACCTTACCCATGCAGACCGGTTCCCAGTACACAGCACAGTGTCAGCACACCGTAGGAACCCAACAGACACAGGAGACAGAAAGAATGAACTGCCCTGCCCCTGCCTGAGTTGGGCATTCTCAGGCCAACCTCTCAGGCCCAACTTCTCTACCTGGATCTGACCATGCCCTCCTGGCTCCCAGCCTCTTTGGAGTGAGTCCAAGCTCTGTGGCCAACACTGGTGGCCCTACTTTAACTGGGGGCTTCCCTCCAACCCCACCCACCTCTCACCTGCTGTGCAACTGAGCAAGTGCCTGGCCTCTCTGTTCCTCCATCTCCTGCCAGAAATGACCTGTGGCTCTTGATTCTGAACAGCAGGTGCCCAGGGACTAGACCATCCTCTGGCGAATCGCACACCTATGGACCTCATTTCCCCCACGTGATGCCCAAGGCCCTTCAGGCCTGCTTGATGGTACAAAGGTTCATTACCTGGATGGCCCTGGGTCCAGGCTCCCCGGCCAGCACTGGCTCTGCTTCAGCCCACTCACCTTTGGCCGCCTCAGTTCGCTTGGGCAGGTCCAGTGTGTCAAAGTTCCGGTCCATCTCACTGTCTTTCTTCCCTGGAACAGAAGGGCGGCCAGAGGTGAGGTGGACCCGGGGGAGGGCAGGATTATGTCAGGAGAGTTGGGCACAGCCGTCTCCTGCCTGGACCCCAAAGAGCACCCCGAGCACTGTTTTCAGAATTCAGGCAGGCAGGCCGACCCAGGGAGAACGGTGGTGGCAGCGGGGCCTGGGAACATCTGAACCCTGCACCAAGTATCTAGGACTCATCTCCTGTCAGGTGCTGAGAGCTGTACCACAGACTGTGGCTCCCTTATGGCTGCCAGGTGTGTGAACTGAGGGGACCTGGAGCCCAGGCTGGGTGGCAGACAGCAACAAGTAGAGAAACTGAAGGCTGACAGGGATCGGAGTTGCCTGGGTCACACAGTAATGCAGGGCCAGTGCTCAGTCCCACCCAAGGGGAAAAGTCCCCCAGGTCTGGGGCCAGGACACTGTGCCAGGCTCTACTGGCCAGGAGAAAGCCTGTACCCAGGCCGACCCCCACAGCAGCCCCCTGACAGACACTTCAGCAGCCCTGGCTTGCACACTTCCACAACAGTGAGCTCACTGCCTCCCAGCCACCCTCCCCATCTCAGATGAGGGTACTTCTCCCCCTTTGGAAAGCAACAGAGCTGAGCTCAGGGGATCTGCAGCCCCCACCCTGCCCTTCTTCACGTGTCCTTTGTGCCGATGCTGTCCAAACTACACACTGCCCCATACCAGCAGAGGAGCAGATTCTGCTCCCTGGTGCCCCTGGGGACAAACATACCTGGGCCCTGCCAACTTTGGGCTCTGCCCCAGCTCCAGCCCTGCCTATGTAACAGAGCCTGAGGCAACAGGGGCAGCCTCTCAGCCTCTGCACCAGTCCAGGGCTCATATTCCTGCCCTTGTCATGTCTATGCAATTGCCATGGAGACGGCTGCCCCAGCCATGGGCCTGGGGGTGGGGCAGGGCCCTGAGGCTGGAACGCTTCCCAGGAGCCCACCAGGCCTCAGCACCCCTGCAGTTGTCAAGGAAATGACTGTCTGAGCAATGGGGCCAGGTGCCCCCCCTGATGCCCACTGTACCCACCAAGCCTGGACAGCAGGACGAACAAGGACTCACCTTGATGGAACCACTCCTCTGGGCGGCCGAAGGAAGCACAGGAGAGAGGAGACGAGCCTGAGCAGTGGCACCCCCCAACACCCTCCTGGGAGGCCTTGACTTCCCATGGCACATCCTCAGCAAGTGGGATGTGGAACGTTATCCTGATTACTGTGGGGGGCTCAATGCCCACCAGTGGGGCAGGGACGACAAAGCCAGGGGTCAGTGGGGCAGGTAAAAGCAGTGCACAGCTTTCACTGCAGCTCCTGGGGGAAGATCTCTGTGAGAGCCACTGAGGAAGGTATGAGGCAGGGGCCTGCCCAGGCACGGTGGGTGCTGCCCTGTAGGGCTGGGCAGGAGCCGCAGGTGCTCTGTGAATGCCAGGAGGCAGCACTGTCTGTGGCACTTCCCAAACTTGCAAGCCTTCCCCAGAGTTGAGGAACTGGGTGTGGGCACTGGTGGCGATCATCACCTTGTTTCCCTCCTATCCTTCCCAGGGGGCCCCACAGTGCAGATGGGGGTAGTGTAGGACTGGGTCCCACGCCCTGGCCTGGCAGTTGTGTGACCCAGGACAGTACACACTCCTGTGCTCCCTGTTTCCCTGCCTGCCCACTGGGGGATGACCAGGTGTCCTCCAACCTCCACAACTGCCTGCTGTGGGTATAGAGGGCCTTCGGCCTAGGGCAGGGGTCTAGAGAGATACCCCAGTCTCACCCACCCACCTTTGGCCTTCTTGCCACCGAAGCAGCTAGCGTCATCCCGCCTCCGCCGCTGGGAGGCTGCAGCACTGCCTGGGGGCCCGAGCTCAGTCTCCTGGTACCTGTCGGCCCCAGGAACCTCCTTATGCACGTGGTAGGACAGGTTCCGCATGATGCACACGCAGTTCTCCACTGACTGCAGGGAAAGGTGAGCTGGTGGGGCAGGGCCACAGGGCACAGGGGCTGCTAACCATCCCAGGCCCCTGTGCACAAAGCTGGCCCTCAGGTAAGACTGGCCACAGCTGCTATGCACCAAGGGCACCAGGAGCATAGACATGGGGAGGCCTGAGCTAAGGAGTCCACGTGGGCAAGAAGCACCAGGGAGGGGCTGCAGGAGGAAACCCCTACCTTGTGGAGCACCTGCTGCATGCAGCAGGAGGTCCCTTCACAGGGTGGCTGCTACAAGAGGGCCAGGTCCACAGTGCCACCCTAGGCCAGCACACCCACCCTCTGTGCCACCCTGGACAGTTCAGGTCCCCTGCACCCCATTCCTGCACCATCTGCCTCTCCGACCATTAGTGGGAGACTGAGACTAAGACTGTTCCAGCCCACCCTGCCCACCTTGTTGTCTGTGTCCTTCCTGCCCACAGCCGACTGCAAGGCATGCAGGAGCGCATCCACCAGCCCTTCACACTCCCGGAGTCGCCGCCGGGCCTCCGCACCATCCGAGCTCACGTTCCTGGGTGGCCAAGAGCAGGCCCAGTGACCTCCAGTCCCCAGGGAACGCCCCTATCCCCAACCCTGGCCTCAGGGACTTGTCTTCATCTGCAAAATGAGCCCTGCTGCTGCCTCTTCGGGCTACTGGGACAGGACACCATGGCCTAGAGCACAATGAGGGTGGGCAAGGGGGCACTCCAGGCACCTGTGTGGGGTTGGAGGGGGCTTCCCTGACTCCCGGCTGAATTGGAAAGGGACAAAGGTAGCCCAAAGAAGCCTGAATCCATGTACAGGCAATTCTGGGGCTCCCTCTCTCACCCTGGGGCCCCACCTTGCTTGGAGGTCAGGACTCCACAGGGTCACATCCTGATGGACAGGAAAGACCGTGGGGACCCAGGACTCTGGGGACTCTGCAGGGCCTCCCAGGGATGGGATGGGGAAGACAGGGGTCACGTGGAGGTAGAATGAGCCTCCGAGGCAGACAGACATGAGGGCCCTGGCTCTCCCTCCCTGGCTGTCACGGTGATGAAAGGCTGGATTGAAGCTGGGCAGGGCGGGAGCGGTGGGACCACAGGAGACATGGGAGACCGTGTCCAGAGTGTGTGCTTAGGGGCGAGTACAGCCCCATCGGGCCCCGTTTCATCCACAGGATTTGTGATGTGGCTCTGAAGCTCCTAAGATTTGGGCAGCTCGCTGTCTTCCATGCTATCTGGGACCATGAGGACGTGGCTGCCCCCAGGATGGTGCCACCTGTGTGCAGGCTGTGGCGCCCGCTCCTGACTCCTTGACTGGGCACCGGGAGTCCTGCGGGAACAGCCCCGGGCACGAGTGCCCGAGCCCTGCCCCTGCCCACACCTCAAGCAGCCTGACGTGTTCTTGAAGACAGTCGTCCACTCGGCATCCCGTGGCTTGGAGTCCTCATTGGGCTCGCGCTCCCAGCCCGAGTGGGGCACGATGACCTCATGGGTCAGTGTCTGCAGACCGTGGTCAATGATGACCATCTTCAGGGGCTCGTAGGATGACAGGTTCCAGAGCGTGCCTGTGGGGCACCGTTGACCAACCCGTGCTGACCACGGACACTGCCTCCTTACCTCCCCAAGTGACCACACTTAGAACCTGCCCCACCCCCCTCATGCCCCAGCTCGCCCAGGTAGACAGGAAATGACAAGAGCCATGAGGGGTTCTGGGGGCCCGCCTCAGCCTGGGCAAGACATGCGGGCAGCATCCAGCTGTGGTTTCAGATGGGAAGGAGCCCCAGAGGGGGTGGGGTGCAGAGGAGGGGCAGGGCAGGTGCCATCTCTTCCCACCCATTCCTTGCTACAGCCACACAGAAAGATGGTCATGTGAATCCGCCTGTCCCTCAGGTCCCACAAGGCACAAGCCCCCACCACTGCACTGTTGGTGAGGGGGAACAAAGGAGGCAGGTCCCAGGGGAGTTGCTGTGGAGACATAGGGGCAGGCAGAGAAAGGGCCTCCCTGAGGGGATCCCCCCTACAGTAGAGCTTGGGGACCTGTCACAGCACCTGTGCCTGATGCCTGCCTCCCAGGGCAAACTGTCCCAGTAGCTGGGACTCCTGTCTACAGGGTGTTTTCCCTGGATGTGAGACCCCAGGAGGTCTCACCCTGCCAGGTCGAGCCTTGCCCTCTTCCCTTCCTGGGGATATGCACAGCCAGGTCCCACTCACCAGTGACAAGCTCGCGGACCTCATTGTCCCGAGCAGCCCGCAGCAGGCGCACCAAGGCAGGCACACCACCGCAGTCCCGGATGGCAGCCTTGTTGTCAGTGTCACGGCCATAGGAGAGGTTGCGCAGCGCCCCACAGGCCCGGCGCCGCACTTCGGCCCGAGGGTGGTCAAGCAGTGCCACCAGCAGCGGCAGCCCCCGCAGCTGCCGCACGCGCCGCTTGACACCCTCGTTCTCAAAGCACAGATGCTGCAGGTAGGCAGCTGCATTGGCTTTCACAGGGTCCACGGGGTGCCGCAGCATAGCCAGCACCTCGGGCAGCTCAGGGTCCCGCCAGCGCGGCTCCTTGCGGGCACTGTCCACCGACGGTGAGCGCCGCACCAGCCGGTCCAGGCTGCCCAGGCTGCCTCGTTCAGGCTGGGCCAAGGGTGCCGTTGCTGCTGGGAACAGGGGCCGCTCGTCCATCAGCTCGCCACCATCATCCGCCACGTCCTCGTAGGCCCTGCGCAGGCGAGCAGGGCGTGTGAACATCTTCCCAGCAGCTGTCAGCCCTTCTCTCTGAGCTGCCCTGTCACCTTCTCCAGGGGACTGTAAACTCATCAAGCAGGGCTGGGCAGACAGCATCCGTATCTTGGCCCCAAGCTTGGAGCAAGCACCAAGAATCCCACCCCAGCCCAGCAAGAACCGACTCAGAGCCAATGACAACCAAATCCCAGCCAACGGCCACCAGCGCTTGCATCCTTCCCAGGACAGGGAGCTTACTCACTCCTGTCACCAACCACTGTTCCCCGATCCTGAGCTCAGCATATTTCTATGCAACATCTGTGCATGACCGAGGAGGGGGTTCCACCTCCCTCCCACAAACCCATCTTCCCATGAAGCCCATCTCTGGCTGGTGCCAGAATATGGCGGGAATGGTGTCCCTCCCTGCACATGGCCATCGCAGTAGGAACACTGAAGGGACATTCAGGCCACCAGCCCCTTAGGGCAGGAGATGTCCTTGACTCTCAGTAGCCCTGTGGGTTATCACCATCAAACCCACTTCCCTGGGGAGGGACTTAGGCTAGGATGGGTCAGGTGACTTGCACAGGATCACATAGCAAATCCAGACCTGGGCTGTGGTCATGTTCCCATTCTGAAGGTACAGAAACAGAAGGCAGAGGGGACAGAACCAGGAGCTATGACAGGAAGGGCCGGGGACCCTGAGTTGCAGTTATCACTGGGCCTGGGAGAAACTGAGACCCAGGGAGCTTCTGGGGCCTGAAGCTCAGAGTAACGCCCTGAGCCTCTTGTCCTTGGGTCTTCACAGCCATCTGCTTGGAACAAAGGCAGCAGGTGTTAGACACTGTCACCAGCTTCTCCTGTGCCCTAGCCCTGCAGGGAAGGTGCTGAGCCTAAATTCTACCATCCCAGTGCCTGCCCTTGCTGCTGTCCTTGAGAAGAGCTGAGGCCAATTCAAAATGAAGTGTGCGTGACCGACTCAGCTTCTGCAGCCTGACTGCTAGCAGGGTTCTCCGACTGGGGAGTGGAAGGTGGACTTCCCGGAGGAGGCAGGTGCAGAGGGCTGGGTGCTCACCTGGCACGAAGGCCCCGCCCACACTCAGGCCTCCTCCTTGTGGCCGTGCCATAGTCGGTCTCCAGTTCAGGGCCACCCTCGTCATCAGCGGCTAGGCTGCGTGTGTCATCCTCCAAGCCATACGGCTCTGCCTGGAAGCGCTCAGGCAGGGAGCGGCCACCCGGCGGCCCAGATTCGGGACCTCCAGGGAAGGCCTCACGGCGGCCAGGCAGCGTGAAGCAGCCTTCGCCAGGGCCTGGGCCAAGGGGGCCAGTGCGCAGGGGTCGCACACCCAGCCCTCGGGACAGGCTGCCGTAGCTAGGCCCATCACGGGGCTCAGGGCCGTCGGGAAAGCCACCCCCACTGCTGAGGTAGGCTCGGGAGAGTGTGGCTGCAGGGCCACCACCACGTAGCAGGAAATGCCGGTCCAGGGGGCCGTCGGTGAAAGGGCCTAGCGGAGGGCCACCATCCAGCAGAGGGAGTCCATCTGGGCCCACAGGCACCTGGCGTAACGTCCTCGTGGTCACTGTCTTGACTGTCTTGGTGACCTAGTGGACAGGCAGGTGGCAGGTAGGCTAGGCAGCCCAGGAGGCCTGAAAACTGCCCTGGTGGGGCCAGGATGGCTTTAATTTGCTACTTGAACAGTGGGCAGCCCCAGGGGGCCAGCTTGTGTATCTACTCGGCAGAGGGGACAGCTGCTGCTGCCCAGCTTGCTTGCCCAGCACCTGGGCCCAGCCGTACCTTAGTCTCCGTGCGCCGTGTTGTGCCATCTTCAGACGTGACGATGGACACATGGGAGGTGGGTGTGCCAGGGTCCTCCTCCACTGTCACTGTCTCCTCCAGCACCTCGGGCGCCTCTGGCATTGTGGCCAGTGAGGCCTGGCTGCCTGGGCTCTGCTCCTGGGGTGAAGGGGGTTGGTGTCAGTGGGCAGGACCATCTGCTCACATGTGCCTGGAGCACAGGTGTCTGCACACGGCAGACTCCCTCAGCTCATGCAGACCAGGAGGCCAGGGGTGTCTTCCTCACAGCCCCCGGAGCCCCCTGACCCAGGGCCTGCTTCCGCCCAAGCTGGCAAGGACAGCAGCGTGTTCTTGCCCTCTGCACATCAAGGGCTGACCCTGCCTTGTTGCTCACCGCATGGGGGACCTTAGAGGCCAGCCCCAAATTGCAGCGCCTCCTCGGGCTGTGTCAGTGGGTAAGGCCATGAACCACGGGGGCGCATTTTTGGGTGGCCCTTCCCGAGGTGCTAGGCCTAGCTGCCACAGGCTTCCTCCAGGCCCCAGGAGGTGCCAGGCGGGACCTGCAGGAGGTCCTCCTGACGTCACCCGTCACCCCTGGCCGAGCCCACATGGTGTCTTGGGGCCCCCTCCCTGCCCCACCTCTCAAACCTTGAGTGCAGAAGCCTTGGGGTAGCAGTTTCAACACTGCTCACTGATTCCTGTGGCCACACCCAGGCTACCACCACGAAAACTAGCCAGACACCCTCACATGACAGAAATACCTAGTTCCCAGAACGCCCTATGCACTAAGGGCACCAAAATATCCTTGCTCCTTCCAGCCTGGACACTCTTGGGGTGTCGAGTAGGCATGGCCTGGCTCTACCATGGGCCAGTGGCCGGTGGCCCTCACTGACTGAGACCCTAGGCATCATATCAGAGAGATGGTGGATTTGAGCCTGTGGCCACAGTTGCCATCATCCTGCAGGGGGTGATGACAGCGAAATTGTACACAACACAGCTCTGGACTCACGCCCACATGCTTACTGGCCGGACTTGCCAGTGGGGAAACTGAGGTTCGAAGAGAACAGGCTAGTTCACATCAGAGCCAGGCCAGATTGCTGCTGTGCTGAGTGCCATGGGGACCTGAGACCTACAGCCTATCCTTGGTCTCTGACCACACAGATCCCCAGCCCTAGGGCAGCACAGTGCCAACATCCTGAGATCAGCATCCGGCCAGGATAGGCAGAGGCTGAAACCCAAGCCGTGGTAGGCGGGAGAGGGGGGAGCACATTCCAGGCAGTCAGGGTGGGGTCAGCAGGAGGACAGGTCCTGATCCGTGGATGGGTCCCCTGTCTGGGCCCCCTGTGGCCTGCACACACACTGAGCTGAGTCCAGGAGGGCCAGCAGCTCAAACTGCATCTTCCTGGTTCCAGAGCCATACTCTGCCCACCCCTGGGCACGGGAGGTGTGCCTGGGGCTGCCCTCAGGAGGCAAGCCTCCCCAGGTTACAGTGCTATCCTGGAGTCATGCTTGACCCCCTAACACACACAATGCAGGGATCCAGGGAGGGGCCTGCAAACACGCTAGGACAGGGGCATCTCTCAGGCTCTGGTGACAGTGACCACACAGATCACACATCCCCCTCCCCCAGGGGCAGGTCTCAGACAACAAAACGTACATTATAGGTGGGGAAACTGAGGCCTGGCAGAAGACAGAGGATTTACTCAGGGCTCCACAGCTGCTCGTGGGGGGACCTCAGGCACCCGCAAGGAAGGCAATCTGGCAAGGAAGCTTCTGGGTTTTACTTCATCCCTCAGGGACAGGGCTTTGGTGGCCACCTGTCTTTGGGACGCAAGTGGAATGCTTGCTAGGGATCTGGCCAGGAAAAGGGGACCCTGTTCCCTGGGAAAGAGAAACAGACTGAGGCCCAAAGTGGGGACAACTGGTGAGCTGCCAGGTAGGCTGGCCTGGGCTCTTCTTCAGGGGCACTCGGGAGCCAGGACAGCTCTGGAGTGGAAGCAGGCACAGAGGCAGCCCATCACTGCTGGGCCCGGGCTGCTGCATCTATATTGGGCGACTAGGGGAAGAACGTGTATCAGGGTCCAAGCTCTCTTCTGGGCCCTGGGGGGGGGACCAAACACCTCAAGCGTGAGGGGCTGCAGTCCCGGCAGCTGTGTGGGGAGTTGGGGTGAGGAGCAAGACTGAGGGGACATTGCCCAGGACACTGTGCCAGTGGGATATGGTCCCTTCACAGATTTGCATATATTTGCATACATTAAACTCAGAGTAAAGCCCCCTACTCCCTAGCTAGGCAGTGGGGGTAAGGGGATAGAAGGAGGGGGAAGGACATCTTAGGACCTCGACGCCACTCTGCAGCCCCGCTTGTTCCTCCCAGTCCGGCTGTGACAAGGGTTGGACACAGTGCAGAGATAAGGCGGTCCGGGAGAGCCAGGGCCCCCCAGCAAGGATTGGCAACCCTGCAGCATCACCCACTAACACCCTGGCCCCACGAGCAGGCTAGCAGTGGGATCCCGAGGCCCCAAGAGTTCCTGCTGGCAAATGACCTCGGGGAGCTATAAACAGCGATGACTTCACCCAGGCGGGCAGGAGCGTGAGTCAGCCAGTGATCACAGGAAAGCCCGGCCCCCGTTACACATGCCTGGACACACACACTCGAACAGGGACCTGGGCACACACACGTGTAACTGACCCCTGACAGGTACGTGTGTGAATCCCCAGCCTGGCACAAAGGCTGAGCACATCGATCTGCATGCTCTCCTGACAGCACCCCAAGTGTGCGGTGCCCACTGTCCCCATTGGCACACGCATGAGCACACACGCCCCTGCATCTTCCGCACACGTGTCCAGACCCTTATCCATGCAGTGCCTCACATGCTCTTAACACACAGGGATTGGAACCATTGACCGCTCCATCACCCACCCAGGTGTCCACTATGGGGATCTGAGAGCTGGTGACAGACGGGGAAACTGAGGCCTAGGGTAATGAGAGGCCCATGTCTGTCCCATGTCTCGGGCCTCAGCAATATCTTCAGGGTGGGGCTGAGGGATGGTGGGTTGATGACCAGCACAGTCAACCCTTAACAGAGGGGGCTGGCTGGGGTAGCTGGATCCCTTTCTGGCCCCAATACCCTATTCCAAAGTGTCTCACGTTTACCTGCCAAGGACAGTCCACTGTCAGGAATCTGTGGCCCTGCAGCCCCATAGAGCCTTGGCCTCAGACCTAACTCTGGGCTGTTCCCCTGTGCACCCCATACATGAGCACCATCCAGGACACACTATTCCCAGCCCTCTCGTATTCCCTGTGTCCTGACAACCAGCACTTTTCACCCTTTCCCAGCCCTGGCCTCATCCTTGCCCCTCGTGCAGGGAACACACCCAGCCTCCTATCACCCACCTCCAGGGCCCAAATCCATCCCATGGCTCTCCCATTTGTGGTGCACCATGTCTTTGGCCCCTGAGCCTGGCCCAGAGAGGGGCTGCTTTCCAGGCCTGGGGCTTCCCATGAGCTCCCTTGGGCTGTTGAGAGGGGCCAGAGTGGCCAGTGAGGTGGACCCATCCACCCACCAAAGCCCTCAAGAGGGTCCCTGGAGGTACAGAGCTAAGCACAGAGTGAGGGCCCTAGGCCCCAGCATGCACCCGGGGCTCAGCCTCCTCACGTGGAGATAAAAAGAACTCCGGGCACTGGGGCCCTGGGACACGCTGGAGGGTGCCAGGCCCACCTTTGTGGCCAGGTGCAAGGAACGTGGGGAGCAGGAAATTGAGAGGTGGACTAACACAGAGAGGGACTGCCACCTGGGCACAGGCCCCCAACAGTCTCCAGAGTGGATGTGGGCATGGCAGAGGGAAGGGACAAAGGAAACAAGCTGGGTCCTAATTTGGGGGAAAGGGAGCTGGACCAAGATCCCAGAGGCACCGCCTGGACTTTAAAGATGAAGAATGTTCATGAAGAACAGACCAGAGTGATGGGTGCCCCACCCTCTCCAAGGCCCCCACTGGCACACACAAGGGATAGGTTAGGGTCAGACAGAACACCTGGATCCCACAATCCTAGGGCCAGGCTCCCAGAGGGCACAAGAAGGCCGCCACCAGATGGACAAATGAATGGAAGGTTGGGGGAGTGACAGTTCCACAGCCCCCAGCGTGGCCCTCCAGTATAGTCCAAGAGAAGTCAGAGTGGCATCTCCTGGCAGGCAGAAAGCCCTTTGATACTATAAATCTCCCTCTCCCTTGGTGCCCATGGCTTTGGCCCAGCCCTTGGGAACTAGGAGCTCACCCCTTCACAGCAGCAGTGCACCTGCCAGGGTGTGGCCCCAGGCAGAGTGGCTGAAAGACCAAGGGGCAGCAAGTGCCCAGCAGGCTGGGGGAGCAAGTTTGAGGGGAGGGGGCAGCAGGGCTGGATGTCACCCACCCCAGCTATTCCAAACCCAGCCCCAGGCCATCAGCCACACTGTGACCATGAATCCCCCTAACTGGCTCCTCCCTCTCTGGGGTGAGTGGCTAGACCTTCAGGGCCACTCTGGAGCTGCACAACCAGCAGAAACCTTGGCTGTCCAAGTAGGCAGGTATGTAGGAGCTGCCTCCCACCACAAGGTGTCTTGCATGGTCTCTCCTCTGCTCAGCCTCAGTTTCCCCACCTGTTAGTGAACCCCGCCCCCTCTGAGCAGACTGCAGGATGCCCACTTGCCTTCCCCAATCCTCCACCCCAGTACTGGGAGGCAGAGGTTTTCCGTGAGACCCCTCCCACCACCACACAGGCGGGTGGTTGGCCTCCACCCCCTCCCCTCACGTGTCCTGCCGGGGCAGAGAGAGCTTCCATTAAAGCTCCGGAAGCTCCTTCGCAGTTCCCAGGGAGAGCCCGCACAGGGAATGGGAACGGGAGGAGAGGAGAGAGAAGGTGAGAGAGCTCCCCAGGGAGCAGGAGTCCTAGCCGAGCCCTTGCCAGACTTAGCCTCCCTCCTGCACAGAGAGGAGCTGCTCGGGAAGGCTCTGGTCCCCCAACCTGGTCCTCCCGCACCTGTCCTGGGAGATGGCCGGAGTATTCCCGCCCGGGTCCCGGCCCACCTCCCGCTGCACAGGGTCGCACTCCCTGGAACCCGCTGCGCCCGGGGACGGGCTCAGAGACCCGCGACCCTGCCCCGCACACGCCTTGCACACCCCGGGGCACCATGCTCATCCCGATCGCCCGGCCGATGCAGCCGGCCGGGAATGCAGACAATAGCCTCCTAGGCCAGCAGCTCCGCGTAACAAAAGCGGGTCCTCCCGGGAAGGCCAGCGCCCCGCCCTCCACCTCCAGCCCCGGGTCGGACCCCCGCCACCCCCCACGCGAACCAAGTTCCCTCCAACCTGTCTGAGTTCGGCGGGCATCGGGCCGGGGCTCGAGGGGCGCGGGCCGGCGGGGGTGACGGCAGCAGCAACTGGACCGGGCTCGGGTCCGGCGCCTCGGCCGCTCGGGCTCGGGCTCGGCGGACTCGCTCCCCGCGGGGGCGGATCTGGCGGCGGTCACGGCGAGCAGCCAATCGGGCGGGGCCGCGCCCAGGCGGGGCGGGCGGGGGCCCGTTGCTTGGTCCCGCCCCCCACTAGCTGGAGCGGGGTGGGGACCGGGCTCTGCAGGAGGGGCGGGGTCGCCCCCGTGTCCTCTTAAGCCAGTTCGCGTCGCCCCTCCCCGCGGCGAGGATGACATTTTCCCGCCGAGTAACTTTAGCCAAGGCCTCCTTCCCGGGCCTCAGTGTGTCCCCAGTAAATAAACTCACAAACCCCTCCACCTGTAGAGTTGAGGAAACAGTTCCGGCAGAGCAGGGATCAGTGCCGGGATGGACCGGGCACAAGGCCACCCTCAAGGGCACAGGCCGCTCATCCAGGCTGCGACTCAGTTTCACCTTGCTATGAAATGGGCGCCGATAAGGCAGTAATTACTATTTCGGCACTGCAAGGTCTCTCAGGCCTCCTAGATCTGGCCTTAGACCGCCCAGCCCCCACCCAGCGTGGGCCTCGAGGGAACAGTCCCCACAGAGATATTGTGAACTTGCCGAACGACCCCATGGGGGACCCACTTTGTGTCTTGGGTTTTTCCCATCAAGACAAAGAAGCCCAGGGTGCACCCCCCACCCCTCCCACCCCCACAGCCTGGTGAATGTGCAGCCACACCCTGTGGAATCTGGCTCTGCAGGTGAGGGGAAAAGCTAGGCTGGGGCCATCTTCTTGCGTCTTACCCCACAAAGACAAGCTAATGGCTCCAGCATCATAAACAAGGAGACAGGTTCTGAGGTGAACAGAGCCCGGGCCTGGGCCTCCTGCCTCCCACCTGCTTCTCCCCAGACCGCACTCAAAACTGAGCCTCCCCTGGGGCCATCCCCTGCTTCCATGATGTGTCAGGTACAGACGCCACATGGCCAGCATGCTTAAGCTCTCTGGGTGCTCACCATGTGCCTGACTGAGCCTCAGTTTCCCCACCTGCACCAGGATGAATTGCCCTGACTGTTGGCCCCTATATCTTCCATCTAGGGCAGCAAATAGAGGAACGCTGCCCTAAGGAATATAGCCACGCCTTATGTTTCAGCTGGTTCTGTCTTCCCAATTTTGCCAGTTGGTAGTGCCCCAGCCACATACCCACCTTGGCCAAGACCGAGGCAAGTCCAACAGCCCAGCTGCACAGGTCTCTAATAGTGCCCCTCCCCACTGGGTGAGGGTCAGCCCTGCTCCAGCTGGGTGTCTGGAGGAGGTGACCCTTCCTGCTGGAGGATGAAGAGCAGGCAGCCAGAACCATGGGGCAGCAGGTGCAGCAGCAGTAACCACTGGCCCTGGCTCTCCAGCCTTGGCCCCCAGCTACCTGCCTTGCCACCAGCCCGAGCTTAAACCTCCTGTGGCTCAGCAGGTAGGTCACTAGGCACCTCCTGCTGAGATT
Source organism: Cynocephalus volans (assembly GCF_027409185.1). Taxonomy (NCBI): domain Eukaryota; kingdom Metazoa; phylum Chordata; class Mammalia; order Dermoptera; family Cynocephalidae; genus Cynocephalus; species Cynocephalus volans. The sequence goes on from NC_084461.1 coordinate 208,559,686, forward strand.
ATCTTGGGAGGCAGGCTTGGCATTGAGGAAGCTGGGCCTGGCTAGGTGGATGTGGCCCTGCCTCCCTCTGGTCCCATCAGCCCAGCTACAGCCCCGGGAACATGCTCTCTCTGATCCTAGCCTGAGAAAATCAAGGGTGTGTGGTGGGCGGGGTGGGGTGGTGGCCTGAAGTTGAGGTTATATAATCCTCAGCTTTTGGGAGGCCAGGGCAGCTCCAGGCTGTGGGAACATCTTCCCACCAGGGCATCGACCCTCAGGGTGCCATCTCTCCTCCCACACTGCCTGTCTGTGGGATGGAGAACAGAGCCTGTTCCGGCCTGGGAGGGCTGGACTGGAGGCAGCCTCGGGATCATTGGCTGCCACTGTCCCCATGTGGCTCAACAGGGCTATTCCACTTTCCCCCCTGAGTTTGGGGGATGCAGTCCTTACCCTTTGGAGTCTGGAGGCCATGGGAGTGGTCCTCGCACTCAGACCCACCTGCCTCAGTCCCAGCCTCCTGTGCCTGGCTGGGCAGTCCAACTGAGGCTCCTTGGCACCAGGTGCTTGGAAAGATACCTTCCCCAGTGGGTCTGGGGCCCTCTGGAGACATTAGTTTGACTCCGACTAGGCATTGTGCTCCCCTTCGCCATGGCTGTGCATTCTATGTGGATCTTGTGAGTGGACGTAGAAACCATTACCTGCCCACTGGCAGACAAGAACACCAAGGCTTAGGGAGTGGTGACTAGCCCCAAGTCCCCCAGCCTGACAAGGGCTGCTGTTTCTGTTGTTTCACATTTCCTGGCAAGGCAAGGCTAGCCCACTGGGCCAGCCTCAGCAGAGACCGGCACCTTGCTCCCTTTCCAAACTGCCCCAGGCCGCCAGCACATGTGTGCCAGGCATGGTCCCCTGGAGTCAGGGCCCAGCAGGACCAAAGAAGGGTGGGCGTATACACAGGGGCTGGGGGGACGTCTGGCTGCCAGGTTTAGGAGGGTAGGGAGCTGAGCCAGGGAAACTGAGGATCCTTCTGGGAGGGCCCTCTAGGGTCACTCTGTGAAGAGCCCAGAGGACGCAGCAGGTACCCCCCAGCCCTGCCTCTGGATGGTGAGGAGGGACAACAATGGGAGCAACAGGGGCCTCTTTCCCCTGGCTGCAAGGACAGCTCTGCCCTGATGACCCCCTGCCCTATGCCTCAGTCAGTAACAGGAACCACAATAATCACATTAACCTCCAGGCCTCCCTCCATTTCTGCCTTCTGCCCTCACCATCCCCCAACTACTGTTCCCCATCTACAGATTAGGGCACTGGGGTTCAGGGGGCCTGACTCCTGAGTAAGCACCCCAACTTTAAAGTTCTCAGGACCTGGCCATGGAACAGACAGCTCCATAGCTCCTGAGGCTGAGCAGGGGCCTGAGCCCAGCTTGAGGGCAACAGCCATTGGGGAAACTGAGGCTCCCAGGTCATTCTCTGAGCTACAAGCAGAGCCTTCCTAGAACCTTCCTCTGGGGCTGACCCCCCAGTGTGTACGATGAAGGAGAACCCTGTGGGCAAGGAGACTTTGGGGCAGGCAAAGCCCTGTGTCTCCTGGCTGACCAAGGAGCTGCCCAGAACAGACCCTGTCTAGCTGCCTGGGCCCCAGGGGCTCACTCTAGGAAGGTGCTGTTCTAAAGATCAGGCCATATCCTGCTCACTCTTTACATGGTGCCCAGCATACCAGCCCTGTTGGGATCCCACTTTCCTTTCTTCCTCAGAAACCCCAGCAGGTCTTACAATAAGCCACTGCATACTGGCTTATGGTCTATCAGGACCCCTCGATTGTTTCCCTACTTGGCTGTTTTCACCCTTCCCAAGTCACTGGGCTGTTACCTGCAGGACCAGCTGTTGCCAGGCCATTGGCAGGGGCTGCCCACTGCCCATGCCAGGCTGCTGGGCACGCTCCAGCTGCAGGGCAACATGGCGCCGCTCCTGCTCCAGTGCTCGTGTCAGCCGCTCGAAGCGGGCCTCCTGCTCCTTCACTGAGGCCAGAATGCTGGCAGCCGATTGCACGTTGCAGTCCTCCATGACCAGGGTGCCCGCCAGCTGCAGGCAAAGCAGAGCAAGCTCAGGGTGGAGAGGGTCAGCAGCCTGGTGAGCACATCACAGGTTCCCTGCCCTCCCCACCCTCACAGATCATACAACTCACTCCCAGACCAGAGCATCCAACTCTCTGGAGGGAAGCTGCATTGATTAAATTTTAAATTAAAAGCCATTAATCCGAGGCTGGCCGGAAGAGGCTAGCTCACTCCTTGTGGAGTGTGGGGTTCTGACCCAGGCTCCTCTGCTTCCTGCCAGGCCCAGCAGAACCACAAAATGTGGGCATCTCAGAGCCTGCTGGAAAAGGCAAGAAGAACTGTTATAATGAGCACTTACAATCTCCCAGGCCCTCTGCCGTTCACGGCACATGCCAGCTCACCCCAATCTCACAGGGCCACCCCTGTGCCATCTCACAGAGGCAGATGCCAGAGCCTAGAGAGGGTGGGGGACCACCCGTAGCCACACAGTGTGGCAGAGCCAGTGTGGCTAGCAGGCAGGAAGTGAGAAGCCACACCACTGCTGCTGGGTGCCCAGGACTCCTAGGTAGGCACATGGTGACCACAGCCCCAGCTACAGTGGCCTGTGGACTAGCAGTCTGGCCTCCACTCACAGCCAAAAGGGCCAGGAATGAGGGTGTAATCTCCACATGGCAAAGTGGAAACCGAGTACAAGCCTGGTTGAGGTTCTAGCTGGGGTTGCATTAAGTTTAGAGACCCTGTGCTCAGAAGTGGCCCATGTTCATGACACCTGACCCAGAAGAAGAGGGCCAGGGGCCTGAGCGTCCAAGGCCCAGCACTAGGGGAGGGTTAGGCCTGCCCAGAGTCCCAGGGGAGCAGACAGGGTGGCGGGGGCTTGGCAGCTGCAGAGACAAGCCAGTGCTTTCCTCACAGCTTGCTCTCTGGTTGCCCAGTTGTGCTTGTTTTTTGTGGGCAAAAAGTAGCAGAACAAATATGCAGAGCTCTAAACCAGGCTCATAGCAGCCGGAGGGGTGCAGGCTACGCAGCCACACTGCCAGTGCTGCTTGGGCCTCCTCCCACCCATCCCACATTGTCCTCAGTGGGCAAACTCTGCTGGACCCTTTGACCCTTCACCAACATAGGGCCTGAGCTTAGAGAGGGGGAGGTCCTCGGTGTGGGGAAGACACACACAGCAGGTGACACCGCCAGAGGGCCAGCTTTGCTGCTCACTGGCCTAGACAGAGCTAGTTGCAAAGACAGGCCTCTGTAGAGAAAGGGTCAGTGCTGGACACAGCCACACCAGTGCTGCTGGGCCAGGGACGCAGTCCAGGAACGTGGGGTACACCTCAGAGGTGAGGGGACACCATGGAGCCCAGACTCACTGTGACAGCCTGGGAAACTGAGGCCCAGTGAGGGCTTGAGGCCAGCATAGGCCCCCAAAACCGCATGTCTTTTCTCCAGCACATGTCACACAAATAAAACCAACAACGTGACCTTGCAGGGGGGCTGGCGTGAGTGGAGGAGCTGTTGTTAAGTCAGCCATAGCCAGAAGAATGAACCAAACTGGTGCAGGGAGAGGCAATGGCTGCCACCCAGGGGAGGTGGTAGCGAGCGAGGTGCACACTGAGTCCTCCATGACAAAATAAAGGGACAATCCATAGCTATAGGCACACAAGCTCTCCTGTGCACACCCACCACTGTCCACACTCGGGCCCCAGACACACCAGCACACGAGCTCTGCATCGCATACACACTAGATCTGTGTGCGTATGAACTGAACCTGGCAGTGGGCCCCAGCTGGGTGTGGTGGGGCCTTCCTCTCTGGGAGGGTGGGGTGGGTGGCAGGAGCCAGGTCACCTGAGCCCGCAACTGAGTCTCGAGTCTTGTTTGCAGCACTGGCCCATCTTAGCTGAGCCTTAGAACCGAGGGGCAGAAGGGACACTGTCCCTGGATGGTAATGACCCACGGGGCAGCTGTTGACCTCATGGTGGCTTCTTTCCCTCCTTGTGCAGAAACATGGGTTTCTGTCTGACCATAGGCTTCACCCACACCATCCCCCATTCCCCATCCAGCAGGACCAGGCCTGGGCTGCAGACCCTGGGGACAGTTTCCCTGCCTTGGCTGGGGGCATCTGCCAGGGCTGGGGGGTCCAAGGAGACCCCCACCTTGAAGGGGACCCACTGGCTCAGGCCAGGGTCTGGCTAGGGGTACAGAATCCTGAGGCCACAGCAAGAAGCTGGCAAAAGCCCACACTGACCCTCCTGCTGCCCATTTTGGCTCACATGGTGTGCAATAACTGTGTCTCCCGGGCAACACCCCCAAGCACTGCCCCGCTCAGGGGTAGGGAGACCTGGCAGCTGCCCAGGAGAGGGCAGAGGCCTGGGTGTTGAGCCCATGCCATTTGTCCCAGCCTGAGGGTGCACCCTCCGTCTGCCCTTGGGTGGGGGCGCTGAGCCCCACAGGCCATACATAGCCTCAAGAGCAACCCCAGGGTGCGAGGGAGGCCCCTGGCCAGGGGCATCTAGGTAGAGCAAGGAAGGCTCAGGCCCACTCCTAGATATGGTGGCCTCTCTAGGCCCATGCACAGGAGTGAGTGTGGGCTTGGGTGATCCAGGCCCAGTACTCCAGAGGGCAGCTTTTTGGATGCCAATTCAAGACACTGTTTTTATATTAAAACAATAAATATGTGGTTGTCATGGAAGACAAAATGTGCATGAATCTTTAAGATCAACCACAGGACTTTAAAGACGTTTTCCCCAGCTGGATTCTAGGACAGAGCTGCCGATCCCGGCTGGGGGTGGGCACAGACATGCTTCTGTGAGGGCCCAGGGAGGGCCACAGGGGCAGACAAGAAGGTGTGGTGCTGCGGGGCCTCAGCTGACCAGGGCTCCTCTCTGGCTGATACCATCTGGCCTCTACTCACTTAAGAAGGACCAGGCACTGCCTGCAAGGTGGACCCCTCATGACTGCCACCCAGACCCCAGCCACTAGCTTCACGTTGTCCTCAGCCACACATGCCCACACATGGAGTTGATTTAGCAATAAGACCAGAACAACACCAGGCACCCAGGAGTGACCACACCCCAAGATTATGTGGCAACATCAATGTCCAGTCCAGAAAACATCAGAAACCATGGAGAAGGGGTCGAGAAGATCAGAACTGGAATTAAACCCTGAAAAAAATAAACTGCAAAACAAAAGTAATAACCCAGTCCCAGCAACAACAGACACTGGCTAGGCATCCACTGCGTGCCCGGTATCAGGTCAAGAGCCACCTTTGATGATCTCACAGAAACCTACTGGGCAAAGATGTGGCACAAGGAGAGAAGCACAGGAGGAGAAACAAGCTACCTGAGGCCACACAGGTATGAAGAGGGAGGCTGGAGGGAAGTGAATACCAGATGGACAATGAGGGGGAGGGACAGACAGATGGGTGAAATGGATGAGAGGGTAGGTGGGTGGATAATAGGGGATGGACACACGGGCGAATAGATGGATGGGTAGGTGGATGGATGGCGGGTTTGTAGGTGAATGGATGAGAGGATGGATGGAGGGATGGAGGGATGGAGTGATAGAAGGGTGGATGATAGATGGGTGAATGGAGGAATTGGTAGATGAATGGACAGATGAGTGGGTGGGTGGATGAATGGATGGAGGGAGGGGAAACGGGAAGATACGAGACTAAATTGGAAGGGGGAATGAATGAGTGAGTGAATTGGTATGTAGACAGACAGGTGAGTAGATGGTTACATGAGAGGGTGAGGGGTAGGTGGAAGGGTGGATGGATGAATAAAAGGATAGGTGCAGGATGCACAGATGGGAGATCGGTGGATGGAGGAATAGATGGATGAGTGAATGGACAGTTGGATGCATGGATGGATTGATGGGCAGGTGGGCACTTTGGTGGGCAGTTAGGCAACAATGAAGCTCTGAAACACGATTGGAAGGAGAGAGCCCTCTCTGGCAAACCGTGGTCAATGCTTGCTCTATCAGGAAAGTGAAGGCATCGTCAGAGGAACCTGAGGGTAGAAACTGAATCCCTCTTATGAAATCCAAACCAACATTTGATGCCTTCTTGCCGACCCAGACATTCCTCCTCAGAAGGAGTCCAGCCAAAGCCCTGCTCCGGAAAATCAAATTATGGGGCCTGACGCCAATCTGGGTTGTGGAATTGGAGGAATTTCCTAAGGGTCAGGCCATTAGAGGGAGGCAGTCGAAAGGCCTGGCTCCAGTCCTGACCCCTTGCCAGCCATCTATCAGAGCACTGCCTGGGCCGCCCCTGTCCCCATGAGGAAAAATGGGGGACTGGTGACCATCGAGCCTCCTTCCACCACCCCCCACCTCTACACTCCACTCATCCTAACGAGGAGCAAATGTGCCAGGAAGTAGCCCAGCAGGAGTGGAACATAGGCCCAGCAGTGCCAAAGCCCACTGTCTCTGCCAGTGTTGCAGGACATCATGGGAGCTGTCCCATCCCCTGCCTCTGATGCTGCCAGCATGGAAACTTGCTCCCTACCCCAGTTGGCCAGGGCTTGTGGGGCCCCATCTTTACCCTATAACCCCTGCTGTGGTCAGATGGTGCCCAAAACCTCTGGGATATCTTCTGGCCAAGCCCATGAGGATGGCACTGTGCCCAGGCTGGTGACAGGGTGGAGCAGGAGACCTGGGCCATGAGAGTCACACAGGGCAAAGTCCACAGAGCCACAGCCGAGGGTGATGGCCTGCAGGCTCCAAGGTGGGGGCCTGGGCAGCAAGGACCCACCGTGCCAAAGGCCAGGACCATAGGGCCCCTCTCAGGCAGCACCAGGCCTGCAGTGCCTGGGCTGGCGGACAGCTGTTCCCAGCCTTTAAGCTCCAGGAGGAACTGCCAGGGAAAGATGCGCCAGCATGATTTTGTGAGAAGGAAACATTTCCATACATTCAAAAAAAGCACACCACATAGTGTGGTCATGTCTTTTTAAAAACGTGACACCATTTAGAGCAACACTGCAGCAAGCGTTTGGAGTGGAATGATGAGCGTTGGCTTTACTTCTAGACCGTGACTTTAGCACAGTAGAAGCTGGTACAGATGCATGGGACACACTGCATAAGTCTCTCTACTTCTGTGCATTTGTCATACTCCATAATCGAAAAAGCAGCCAATAAAGAAAATCAAAAGACAACTGACATGTTGGGATCAAGTATTTGTAACATCCAACAATAACATGATATCCTTAATCTACAAGGTGCTCCTATAAATCAGTAAGAAAAAAAATAAAACCCAGCTGAAAGTGGGTAAAAGGACACAAGAGATGTAGTCAGAGATAAGATCCCAAACAAGAAGCATGGAAATGCTGGTGTGCACACGTGCAAACATTCATACACATGTCCACACATGTACAGAAGATACTACAAGGACGTGCATCTTGAGGTCTTGAGTAGAGGGCTCCCACCCCTGGGCTGCTCCAGGGCCCCACACAGTTCTGCATGTGCCTGAGTTCTACATGGAACATGAGCTATTATAATCTGTATAATCCGAACCTAGGTAAGAAATAGAAAAAGCAGACGCCTGCCCCACCAGGTGGGCAAGTGAGTCTAGCCAGGCAATTAACATCCCCAGGGGCCAGGGCAGTGCCCACCCATCAGCCTGCCTGCCTGCTGGCCTAAAGGAAGCAGTGGGATTTTCAGGCAGCCAGGAGAGCTATAATCAGATTCAGCCAGGAAATTAGATTTCCCCAGGAGAGGAAGCATGCCACGCTAAATGAGATGCCATGGGGGGGGGGCGCAGACCCAGCCCTCAGTGACCACTTCCTGACTCCTAGGTGTCCACATGGTCACCCAGCAGCACCTGCTGATCACATGGGGGATGGGGGGACAACTCCCATGTGCAGAACTCTCTGGGGGTGCTCTTCTCTGGGGGTTCTTTCTCTGCACTGAGGGGGCACCCTAGACTAAGGATGGGCCAGGACCAAGGCAGCACTGGTCAGCCCCAGAGCAGGGAGGCTGCTGGGCGGGAGGTCCAGGGGAACCAGGGGCTGTGCAGGATATGATGCAGGAGGCTGAGGGTCAGGTCAAGGCAGGGACATTGCTGGGGACTGGGCAGCCTGGGTTTTGTCTGAGGAGCTGAGGGCCTGGGCTGGGGCTGGGACTGGGCAGTGTCAGTGGATGAACAATCTGGTGACTGTAGGCTGGATGTGGCAGGCAGGTAGGCAGGTGGGGCAGGAGAGTGTCCAAGCAACTGTCCCTCCTCCCTGGGAGGACTGAGATACAGGGAGCCACCTTTGGAGCCCCCTAAGGGGTCTGGGCTTAAGAGTAACCCACTCAGGTTGGTCATAGACACCTGCTCCCTGTGCCACCTGTGGCAATCTTGATTCAAGTTTCCTTGGTCCCCAAGGCCCCACCTCTCCATGAGGACACGTGAGATAGGGGTGGACAAGAACCCCCTAGGCTGGGATTCAGGTCCCTCACCACTGCTCCTGTGCTCGATCCAGACTCCAGCTGTAGCTGCAACTGAGGTAACACCCTGCATGCTCTGAGGTGGGGATATGGGCAGCAAGGACCTCCCTCCTCTGGGGTCCCTACAGCAGCCAGCCGGGGTACCTCCAAGGACCCACAGGCTGGAGATCTCCAGGCAGGGAGCCTGTGGGGGCTACCAGCACAATGTCCACCCCCTCATACTCAGCCCACCCACTCCACCCAACAATGAGAGTGAAGCCTCTGGAGGGCTACAGAGGGCTGGGGCCCCACTGAGTGGGGTTGGGCAGGAGTCGTGGTGGCTGGCCTGTTACCTCCATCGCCTCCCATGATAGGCACCCAGCCTGCAAGGTGCCCTGAGTAGCTCATCCCTCCATCTGAAGGAGAACAGGAACAGTGGGGGGTGGGTGTTAACAAGGTCCCAGGTATAGAGCTGAGCCCCGCCCCCCATGCTCTGGGGTGGCCACAGGGACCAAGCCATTCCTGAATAGGGGACTGAGGCTCATAAGCAGACAGGCACAGGGCCTGGGAGGCCTGGCCCTCCAGAGGCCCAGATTGCCCCACCGAAGCACAGTCAGGGACAGCTGTCCAGCCGCGGCCAAGGGGCCGCAGCTGGACAAGTGTGGCAATCACCATACTGTGTGCATGGTGCCCTCTGCCTGGAATGCCCTTTCCCCCACTGCAGACGGTGGGTGGACCCCTTCTTCCCGGCTCCTCCATCACCATGGCAACACCAGGCTTCTCCGGAGGGACAGAGCCTCTTTGTGGTGATACAAAGCCCCTTTGAGGGGCGGTGGGGGTACAGCCCCTGGGAATCTGTGGCCAAAGAGCCTCTGGGGGGCGAAGCAGGCCCCTTCTCCAGACAAGCCCCCCTCCCAGGTTGCAGAGACAAGGAAGCCAGGGCAGGAGAGTCTGAGGTTAGGGGCTGGGACCCGACACCACCTGCCCCAGCTGCACATGGGAGGATCATTGAGTGGGTAAGCCCCATGGCCTGGGAGACTGGGCCAAGGCTGGGCAGACACACCCACAGCACACAGAAGATGCTGCCTGCAGGAGCTGGGGAATTTCCCACTTTCTCCACCAGCATTTTGACAAGGAACATATTCTGCTTAGATAAGTGGAAAAAGACATTAGCAGAGGGGAACTACTGCCTGACGAGAAATGCCTGGGCTGGCTGCAGGGATCCTGTGGGAACTGGAGTGCAGGAAGTCCTCAGCAGGATCGGGGGTGGGGTGGCAGGGGCTGAGAGGCCATCAGTCGGACAGTGGGAGGTCTGGCGCCAGGTCTGCTGAGGGGACTGGCCACAGTGTCTGGGCTCCACCCCGGCTCACTGTCCCCTTGCTTCTCTGGCCTCAGCTCCCCCTGCTGTAGGGGACCCATCTTTGCCTGCCTGCCCTGGAGAGAGTGTGGCCAGCCCAGTAGTGTAGTGGGGCAGCCTCAACCCCAGGACTGGCCAGGATACAAGGGAATCTTCCATGGACTGGGTTGTTCCAGGGTCAGGGAAATGAGCCCTGAGAACAATGTGGGTCCCAGGCAATCGGAACAGGGATGCAGCACAGACCCCTCTCCCCGGTGTGGCCACCCTGTCCATGCTCCAGCCCCACAATCAGGGAGGTGGAAGGAAGCCAGGCCATATCCCAGCAGGCCCCCAGGCCTGGAGGTGGCCCAGCTGTGAAGCCCCTCCCTGTCCTGGCCTGAGGGTCCCTGCCCACCCTGACCGCTGCTGAGCAGGCACTTGGCAGCTCCCCTGCCTGCTGGGCGCCCTGCCCAGGAGGCCCTCCCCAAGTGACCTCAGTCTGACCCACAGCAGCTTTGCTAACTAAGCCCCAAGGGTGGGGGGTCACAGGCCCCAGTGTCAGCACGATCCCTCCCTCCCTTTGTGGGCAAATCTACATGGGTCCTGGGGAGTGGGGCCAAGGGGCCACCCCAAACAAGCAGTGCCCCTGAGTCAGCAAGCGCCCCCTGCACCCCCCCTCCCCTGCCGGCCTGCTTTCCCCATTGGCATTGGCAATATCTGCTGATGCCTGTGGGCACCAGGACGTGCCTGTGGGGACCCATATCATCAGCAACACCCAGGCCAATCCTCCCCGCAGCCTGGGAGCCCTGTGAGCACAGGACAAGCGGGGGGTGGGGCGGGACGCGGCACCCAGCCAAGCCCAGCCTGGGGTATCTCCAAAAGTGAGGTGTGGTGGCATTCAACCCTCATTCCTTTATCAAGGAACAACACAGGGGATCCAATGGTGAGACTCCCCACCACTGCAACCCCCACCCCTGCCTGCACTGGGGTGGAAGTGGGGATGGCACCTCTGACTCGGGCATCAGGAAAACCCTCCATCTGCCAGCTGTGGGGAGGCTGCTGTGGGGGAACTGTGGCCATCTCGTTTCGGATGGACCAAAGATGGGTGTGGGAGAGAGAATTGGGAGTCCTGACCGACTGTGAGGGTTTGGGCCTGGGCAGCCAGCGGGGAAGGAGCCCCGACCCTCTGTGCGAGGGTCCAGGTGAAGCTCTATTAGGCTGGGGGGGCTGAGGGTTGCTGGAAGCATGAGGTTCCAGGGGAGAGAGGTTCAGGCTGGAGATGAACAACTGGCAGCTTCACCTTGTGAAGCCCAGAGACAAGACAGGTGCGAAACCCAGCCTCTCCAGAGAAGCCTCCCTGACCTTCTGGAACGAGGCAACATCACTCTCCCTGCCATCAACCACCATGGTGCTGGAAGAGGCAGAAACCAGGACACAGCACTGAGAGGTGAGCCCTGGGAAGGAGGCAGAGCTGCCATCCCTTGGGGACAACGGTTTGTCAACCCAGAAGCCCCAAGACACTCGGGGCAAAGGTGCTCCTCACCACACCCTTCTCACCGCTCAGCAAATCAGAAATGGAGTGGGTGGTACATTACCTTGACTCAGACAGGAACTGGAGCCTGTCCAGGGTAGGAAGGCTCCAGACATCAAAGGCTTAGTCCCCTCTGGTTTGCCCTGGCCCCAGGGTCCCAGGTGGCCTCTGGCCACCTCTGGCTGATCCCAGGGCCTCCAGGGAACAGCCATTCCCTCCCAGAACCTAAGCTGGAGCTGGCCTTGCTGCTGCCTCCCCACCCCCTACATCCCCATTCCCCACTTGGGAGCCAACTCAGCTCAGGAGTGCACATGGCAATAGGTCTAGTCCCCCAACCTCCAGCAAATGAGCAATATCCTGCCTTTTATATGCAAACGATGCACTGGAAATGGGCAGGGGACTCTACCCCACCCCCACCCAGTGCAGACTTCAGGCCTTGTCATGTCCCCACCACATACCATGACAGCCTCTAGGAGCTGGCCCTGTCTGTGCGTACAGCCCCTGCCACAAAGAGGTGGGAACACTGGAGAAAATGCTCGCAGGACCTCCTCAAAGCTACTTGCAGGTACAGATCTGCAGCCACCCACACTATTATAGTCTGAATGTTTGTGTCCCCCCAAGACTCATATGTTAAAACCTAATTCCCACTGCAATATGTTAACAGATGGGGCCTTTAGGAGGTGAATAGGTCATGAGAGCTCCACCCTCAGGAATGGATTAGTGCCCTTATTATAAAAGAGGCCTGGGGGAGCTTGTTAGCCCCTTCCAACTTGTGAGGACACATAATAGGTGCCATCTATGAGGAACAGGCCCTCACCAAACAGAATCTGCTGGCACCTTGATCTTGGACTTCCAGCCTTCAGCACTGTGAGCAATTAATTTCTGTTGTTTATAAACGACCCAGTCTAAGGTATTTGGTTACAGTAGCCTGAACAGACTAAAACACACACAGGTGCACACACAGAACTCACCCATCCCCGGGGGCCCACTGCTGGCCCCACAGGCACATGCACCCCCTCCACCCACCACAGGCACTCACACTTGTCCATACCGTGTGGCTGCTGCTCATTCCACCTAGAGAATGGGTGGTGAGTAGCCTGAAAGTCCTGAGACTCTTTGGCGAAGAGGGGAGGGGAGGAGTAGGGTTTAACCATCATGGCTCCTGGTGAGGGTCAGCATCCTGAGAAGACCCCGTTGTTTGCCTGAACACTGAGCAAGGCTGCCCCCTCAAGATCCCTGAGGTCAGGTCAAGCCTAACACCATAGTCTGAAAGGAACCTTGCCTCCTATCCCCACCTGAAGTCCTTCTGAGACAGGTGGGGAGGCTGGGCCCACAGACCCCAAGCTTGCACAGACCTGCCTGCAGGGAGGAGCACACAAGGCAGCACCCCAGTACCCCAGAAAGCCCTTTCTGCCGTGGGAGGGCTCAGAAGGCTGCCTCCTGCTGAATCACATTTAGTGCATTTATTAGCACAGATATTAGGGAATAGCTGATAGGTGCCCCTGAAAAGTTAAAGATGGTGTTCGATTGAACTGGGAACAGGTCATGATGAAAATGAACCACCATAGATAATAAGGGCCTCATGGAGATTTAAAACACAGGGCAGAGGCAGTAAACTGCAGACAGGACACTGCAGGACACCAGCATATGCTGTAAGGTGGCAAAGAGCAAATGCAGGACGGTCCTTCCAAACCCAGTAGGAAATGACAGAGATGACAAAAGAGGACAGACAGAAGATGTGAGACAGGGGCAAACTTCCACGTAACTGGAATTCCCCAAGGGAGAAAGAGCAAAAATGGTTGGAAACCACCTTTGACATGGAAAGCCTCCAGCAAGTTGTCAGTGTCAGATTGGAATCTGAGTTAGGGTGTGATCTTTCTGTACAGAGAAGCAGCAGAAGACATCATGGACATGTCTATCTCTGGCATTTTACAATTCAGTCTCGTCAAGATGATGTTTCCTCTGGCCTCCTAAATATGCCATATCCACTTTACAGTGTGAGGAGGAGGCCCACCCGGCCCTGACCTGCCGGCCACACTGAACTCTGGGTTGCTCTCTCCACCAGGCTACCCACACCCCTGGAGGGGCCGGCCACTGTACCTCTGCAAAGGTCAGCATCAGCACACTATTGCCCACTGTCTGGCTCCCACTGCTTGTAGCTCAGAAGCTCCTCTATAGTGAGGAAGATTTGACAGCTTTGTTAAAACAAACAAATGCCTCGCCCCCTTAACTTGAGATCTTTTAAAAAGTCAACCTTGCTCTGAATTTCCTCAAGGAAACATCATGGGGAAGTTTCTGGATTTTCAGTCACAATTCTGCCATTAACATAGTTGATGCCTTCCCCTCAGAGGCAGCAAACTCTTCTCACCTGGAGCCTGGACTACCTAGAGAGGCAGTTTTGCTTAAGAACCAAAAGATAAAAAACCTCTACAGTCTGTGAGGCCCGGATAACCGAAGGGATCCTTTGCTTGTGCTGCTGGAATTTAAACCGGGAGGTTGGGCTGACTGGTGAGCTCTGTTGGTTAGAGAGGTGTTATATAACACCAAGGCCAAGGGTTCAGATCCCCGTACTGGCCAGCTGCCAAAAAAATCAAACAAACTAAACCTAGAGGTTGCCACCACCACAAGCTTGTGGGAAGCCCACAGCCTGAGCATGAAGGCAATGCCCCTCAAGGGAGCAACAGCTACTGAGACATGGAATTGATTTTTCCAGCAAAGACAGATGACTCTGAACGCATCAGGACAGTTTCATTTGTCTGTAGCAAGCCTCTGTCAACTGTCAATAAGAAGCATTTTTACTGCCTCAGGAAATCCATGGACCTTAGGACTGATGACTGAACCAGATTAGGTGTCAGTCCAAGAAACATAAATCAAAATTCAGCCAAGCCAAACAATGACCAAACAACAAAACAAATAAACCCCACTTGTTTTGGTGTGCCTTTTCCTTGTATTTTAAAATAAAAAGATGGTAAAAGAATATTATAAACAATTATGCACCAACAAATTGAATAATCTAGATGAAATGGATAAATTCCTAGAAACACACAACCTACCAAGACTCAATCATGAAGGAACAGAAAAACTGAATAGACCAATAAGTAGTAAGGAGATTGAATCAGTAACCAAAAACCTTCCAACAAAGAAAAGGCCAGGACCAGGTGGCTTCCCTGGTGAATTCTACCAAACATTCAAACATTCAAGAATTAACACCAATCTTCCTCAAACCCATCCAAAAAATTAAACAGGAGGGAACACTTCCTAACTCATTCCATGAAGCCAACATTACCTTGATACCAAAGCCAGACAAGAAAACTACAGGTCAATAACCCTTATGAATACTGAAGCAAAAATTCTCAACAAAACATTAGCAAACTGAATTCAGCAGCATATTAAAAGGATTATAAACTCTAAGTAAGGAGGATTTATTCCTGGAATGCAAGGATGGTTCAACACGCAAAAATCAATTAATATAATACACCACAGTAATAGAATTAAGGGGTAAAAATGATCATGTCTATTGATGCGGAAAAAACATTTAACAAAATTCAATACCCCTTCATGATAAAAACACTCAAACTAGGAAGAGAAGGGAACTTTCTCAACATGATGAAAGCTGGTTATGAAAAGCCCACAGCTAACATCATACTCAATGGTAAAAGACTGAAAGCTTTTCGCCTAAGATCAGGAACAAGGCAAGGATGTCTGCTTTTGTCACTTCTATTCAATATAGTACTGAAAGTTTTAGCTAGAGCAATTAGGCAAGAAAAAGAAATAAAAGGCACCCAAATTGAACAGGAAGAAGTAAAATTATCTCTGTTCAAAGATGACATTAGCTTAAATGTAGAAAACCATAAAGATTCTACACACATTTATCAAGGGTTTGAATCCCCGTACCAGCCAGCTGCCAAAAAAAAGAAAAAATTTTACCCACATTGAAAAAAAAACTATCAGAGCTAAAAAAAATGAAATGAGAAAAGTTGCAGGATATATATCAATACAAAGAAATCAGAAGCATTTATCTACACTAATAATTAACAATCTGAAAAGGAAATTTCAAAAACTATTTCATTTCAGAAACATTAAAAAATAAAACACTTAGCAATAAACTTAAGAAATACAAGATTTGTACACTGAAAACTATAAAATGTTATAGATAAAAAAGAATACCTAAATAAATAGAAAGACATCTCATGTTCATGGACTGGAAGGCTTACTACTGTTACAATGACAATACCACCCAAAGTGATGTATAGATTCAAAGCAATTCCTATCAAACTCCCAATGACATTTTTTGCAAAAACAGAAAAATCCGTCATAAAATTCATATGGATCTTGAAGGAACCCAAAGAACCAAAAAAATCTTGAAAAAGAATAAAGTCGGAGAACTTGTACTTCTTGATTTCAAAACTTACTGCAAGCCTACAGTAATCAAAAGTATGGTTATAGCATAAAGACAAACATACCAACCAATGGAATAGACTATAGAACCAGGAAATAACCCCCCACATATACGGTTAAATGATCTTCAAGAAGGGTGCCAGGACTATTCAATGAGGACAGTCTTTTCAACAAATGTTGTTGGGACAACTGGATATTCACATGTAAAATAATGAAGTAATATACCTTATAGCATATACAAAAATTAACTCAAAAAGGATCAGTGATCTAAATATAAGACCTAAAACAATAAAACTCTTAGAGAAAAATATAGGGGAAAATCTTCACATTGGATTTGGCAACGGTATCTTGGATAATACACCAAAAGTACGGGCAACAGAAAGAAAAACAAATTGACCACATAAAAATTTAAAATGTCAGGCCGACCCCATGGCTCACTTGGGAGAGTGCGGTGTTGGGAGCGCAGTGGCACTCCCGCCGCAGGTTCGGATCCTATATAGGGATGGCCGGTGCGCTCACTGGCTGAGCGCGGTGCGGGCGACACCAAGCCGAGGGTTGCGATACCCTTACTGGTCACAAAAAAGAAAAAAATAAAATGTCTGTTCATCAAAAGACTCAATCAATAGGGTGAAAAGGCAACCCACAGAATGCAAGAAAAGATTTGCAAATCATATATCTGATAATATCCAGAATACATAAAGAAATATAAAACTCAACAACAATAAAAATAACCCAATTAAAAAATGGGCAAAGGAATTGAACAGACATTTCTTCAAGAAGATACACAAATGGCCAAGAAGCACATGAAAATATGCTCAACATTTCTAATCATTAGGGAAATGCAAATCAAAACCACAATGAAATATCACCCTAAACCCATTAGGACAGCTACTCTAAAAACAAAATAAGTGTTGGTAAGGATATAGACAAATTGAAACCCTTGTGCACTGTAGGTGGGAAGG
Source organism: Cynocephalus volans (assembly GCF_027409185.1). Classification (NCBI taxonomy): domain Eukaryota; kingdom Metazoa; phylum Chordata; class Mammalia; order Dermoptera; family Cynocephalidae; genus Cynocephalus; species Cynocephalus volans. Next base: position 208,576,333 of record NC_084461.1, read on the forward strand.
AAAGATGGTGCAGCTGCTACAGAAATGAGTATGGTGGTTCCCCCCAAAATTAAAAACAGAATTACCAAATGGCCAGCAATCCAAAACTTCTGGGTATGTATCCAAAGGAATTGAAAGCAGTGTCTCAAAGAGATATCTGTACAACCATGTTCATAGCAGCATTAGTCACAATAGCCAAAAGGGGGAAGCAACACAAATGGCCATCAGTGGATGAAGGGATTTTTTTAAAAGTGTGATACAGACATACAATGTAATACTATTCAGCCTTAAACAGGAAGAAAATTTTGACACATGCTACAACATGGATGAATCTTGAAGAAATGCTAAGTTAAATAAGCCAGTCACAAAAAGACAAATACTCTGATTCCAATTATATGAGGCATCGAAAGTAGTCAAATAATAGAAAGGGAAAGTAGAATGGCAGTTTTAGGGGCAGGAGAAGGCAGAAACAGGGAATTGTTTAATAAGTATAGCATTTCAGTTTTGCAAGAAGGAAAAGTTCTGGAGACTGGCTGCATAGCAATGTGAATAGACTTAACACTACCAAAGTGTACACTTAAAAACAGTTAAGATGGGCCGAGCCCGTGGCGCACTCGGTAGAGTGCTGCGCTGGGAGCGCGGCGACGCTCCCGCCGTGGGTTCGGATCCTGTATAGGAATGACCAGTGCACTCACTGGCTGAGTGCCGGTCACGAAAAAATGACAAAAAAAAAAAAAAAAAAAAAAACAGTTAAGATGGTAAATTTTATGTTATGTGTACTTTACATCAATTAAAAATTAAAATTAAAAAAGAGCCCCCCCATGTAATAAGTTAAAAATTGCAAAACACCCTTTTAAATAAACATTAGATCAAAGATAAAAATTTAAGAATATGGAGTTGGCTATTTAGAAACAGTGATAAAATATACTCCCATATTATACATAAAAATGTATGACTTATAGCCAAAGTCATAGTCAGAGGTAAATTCATAGCCTTAAATATTTTCACTATCATTAGGTAACCAATGAATGAACATAAGTAAACTAGGACAAACCTAAAATAAGTGAGTGGGGCTGGCCGATTAGCTCAATTGGTTGAAGTGCAGCCTTATAACATGAAGGTCACAGGTTCAGATCCCTGTACCAGGCAGTTACCGCCTCACCCCTGGAAAAAAAAAAATGAATTGGGGCTGGTGGGTGAGCTTACTGGGAGAGTAACACCAAGGTTGTTACTTGGCTGGTAACACCAAGGTCAAGGGTTCAGATCCCCTTACCAGCCAAAATAAAATATCAGCTGCCAAATATAAATAAATAAATAAGTAAAATTAAATAAGTGAGCACATAAGCATCTAAGCCCCCAAACCAAGATTCCCACTGAAATTTTTAAAATATGGAAATTACGGGAACAAAAACTGCACCTGTCACCAACTCCCTTTCACATGCCAGGAACAGAGAAACCTGTAACAGATAACATTCAGAGAGAAAAGAACCAAAGGAAAATAAGTAAGTTAACCTGTGAGCACCTTCACATTATGGATTTCCCTGTCCTGCCTCCACTAGGTAAGGAAGATTTATAAAAATCTTAACCCTCCCCTGCCATCATATCTGGAACCACAAGTCAGGGTGGGGGGAGACAGAGACCATACTGGCCTCTGCTGGACTACAGGTCAGAGCTGGGCAGCAGCCAGTACAGCACATGGCACAGAGCAGGTGCTCAATTCATTTCTGCTGTGTGAAGGAGGCAAGGATGAGTAACAGGAGAACATGCCCAGGCTGCCAAAGCACTGCAGCCCCCGTGCCCAGTCCGCCCCAAGGAATCAGTGTGTCCACCCTACATGAGGCCAGTTTTTGCAGGAAACTGCAGAAATGTTAGGACAAGGACTGCCTCGGGGCACCATAAGGCTCAGGAGGCACTGCCCTGGCAAGGATATTTCCGCATCTAAAATGACCAGGAGGTGGGCCACCCAGGCAGTCTGCAGAGTCCAAGGTGGGTGTGGACAAGGAGTAAGGCTGGTAGTGTCACAGGGACCTAGATGGCTTTTATCCTGAAGGTGGTGGGGAGTCTACTGGGGAGAACCAGGCCAACACAGAAGCTTCCCAAGCTCTGGAGGTAGCAGTCCCCACATGCTGCAGAGGAAGGGATAGAGGACACTCCTACACTCTCATCCAGCCCCCTGCCCCATGCCCAAGCCTGCTGTCCTCAGGGTCTGGCCCGAGGTTCATTTCTACTGCCCAACTAAGGTGGTGGTGACTCTGGAAGACTGTCACCATGAGTGGGAATGGGGGAAGATCTGAGTGAGCAGAGCAGGACAGGTAGGGGATGAGCCACCAGGATTAAGGTTTCCATGCCAGCCTATGCACTAGACCTCAAGGCTCGCAGCCCAGGGCTCCCCCAGGGCACAAAGCAGTCTGCCTGGGTCACTGAGTCATAGAAGGCCTCCTTCCTTGAACCATGCCCTGAGGCCATGCCCAAACCAAACCCATTCCCAGCAACACTAAACCTGTGGAAGTCCCTGGCTCTGCACAGACAAAAGTCAGTGAGGACAATGGCTTAATTTAAATTTAACCAATGCCTGTGTCTCAGGTTTGGTAAATAAACATCTGGAATTATTTCTTCAAACACAAATACTCACTGAATTAGTCTCATCACAAACAATAGCTCCCTGCAGACGGGCAAATGCCAGAGAAATGTTAACAAGAACACAGGGAAAGGAAGATGCACTTGCCTGGGGCTGGTCCGATGGTGAGGCCCACTCTGCTCTCTGAGACTCAGTTTCCCCAACATAAGACATTTCTCTCCCACATGCTATGAGGCCCAAGAGAGATGATGGTCTTGGTCTCACCCAATTTCCTGGGCCCAGCTGGGCCTAGGGCTGTGGGGGGCAGGGGATCAGGGGGAAGGCCCAGCTGAAAGAAGGTAGACTGTGGAGGGGTTCATCTGCTTGTCCTCCCCGGGGCCCTGGACAGGTTGCCCGCCCTCCTGTGTGGCAAGGAGCCCCCCACCCTCCGCAGGCAAGAGGGGACAGGTGCAGTCTGTGCCCACTGATTGCAGGAGTCCAAGAATCCCAGGATCCATGGGCTGCCCTCCCCCAGTGTGTTCAGGAGTGTCTTCCCCAGCAATGCCAGTTCTCCTGAGAAGGCACAGCATGTGGCCAGAGTGCTTAAAACACACCAGCCCAGCATCCTCCTCTTTCTTGTCCCTGGGCTGGGGCTCCAGGGCCTCCAGCCTCCTGCTGACCTCCCACCCCTTGCATCTCCACCTACTTCTCCCTGAACCTTTGACCCTCCCCGCTATATCCATCTCTTGTCCCCTCACTTCCTCCACACCTCCCTCCCCTTGTACCCCTACCTTCCCTGTTCCCTTTGCCCCTGCCCCTTCCTCCTCCTGTACCGTCCCCTCTCCCACTCTTGCTTCCCTCTCATCCCATTGGGCCTTCTGGATAGGGCCCCCAGAGCCCCACCATCACCCATGGTGGTCAGAGCAGTGGCCCACAGCATGCTCCAAGGGGTACAGCTGATCCCATCAGCAGAGCCCTGGAGCCCCCACCCCATCCTGGTGTGGGGGCTCTAAATGAGGTGCCTCCAGCTGTGCGCATAGGAGACTCAGCTCTGAAGCTGCTACTCTCAGTGCCAGGGCTCATCAGTGCCCCTCGCTACAGGTCCCAGTGACTCACCTGGGAGGTGATCATCTGCGGAACTGCTGGCACTGCCAGGCCTCCCAACCCCCACGGGGACCACGCTGGGGCCAGGAAGTACAATGATGGGGGCGGGGGACAAGTGGCAGAGGCAAAGACTGAGGTCCCAGCACCCACTGTGCGCAGTGCCCACAGCAGGCTCAGTGACAACCAGCCCCAGGCCCAGGACTGCCCCGGTTCCTTGATACAACCCAGGAGTGGTATCACCTCACATATGCATGTTAGGAGATCTGGGCTCCTGTTTTAGCAATGAGGAACAGTGGCCTGAGTAGGGGCACCTCACAGAAGGTGTGGCTCCCTGGACTATCTGCTCTCCCAGTGGGGGTCTGTCCTCTGTGCAGGTCCCCAGTGTAAGATCTATCTGCAGAAGGTGGGCCTGGCTGTCTCAGGAAAGGAGCTGTCCTGGGACCTCCCTCGGGCTATTCTCCCAGGCCTTGCTTGTGTCTGATCATCCCCACCAAGGCTCTGCACCCAGCACACACATTTCTACCCTACAGGACCTCAAGGTCAAACCCAAGTTGTTCAAATACAGAAAAGTAGCTCTGAGCATGAGATGTTTACTGCAGTGGTCCCAACTGCAAAAAAAGAGCTGGAAACAGCCAGAATGTCTCCAATGGATGAGCTTCCCCAGCCATGGGGGTAAGTGCGAGCCCAAGGTTGGATGAACCAGGTGTGCTGGAGCAGTGGGCGTGAGGGAGGGAGCCCACCCTACTTGCGTTTGAGGCATCTGGACACCAACAGGAGATGCTGAGGAGACAATACCAGGGGGCCTGAGATCACAACCCACATCACGCTTAGAAACCACATCTGGAGGAGCGGGTGGTAGAGAACTGAGGGGCTGGACTGTGCAGGTGCAACAGGCATGATTTCTTTTTCCTGCTGCTTTTCTGTTTTCTACATTTTCTATAAACAAGCACACATTGCTTTATTATTAAAAAATGAAGACTAAGGGGGGATGCCAGCACCACAGTGAGTGGCCTGGCCTCTGTTGGTCATCGTGTGGCATCTCCCTCACTGTCAGCCTCTCAGGCATGCCCAGGGGAGCCTGGCCCCCAGCCAGATGCAGGAGGCATGTCCATGGCATCACCAGGCCCGGGGTAGGTGTTAGAAAGAATTTGTGAAGGGTGGGCCTTGCCTGGGGTTGAGATCCCTCCAACAACATCATCCCAGACTCCACAGAGGCCAAGGCCTCAGTTTCCCCACTGTATACACGGTGCCCCCCCCCCCCAAGCACTGTGGTCCAGATCTCCACTAGCTGGGACGTGCCCTAGGGGTGCCCAGCACCTCCTCCAGGGCACAAAGCGAAGGCCCCAGGGAGGACAAGGTTGGCAGACATCTCTGCAGCCTCATTATCTTGCAAAATGCAGAGAGCAGCAAGTACATTCAGAGGCATGAATGGCCTAATTAGAATTTCAGGGAGAGTGAAAATATTTTGAAATGAAAAAGTTTAACTAAAGGCATATTCGAAATACAAAACTCATCAAGTGCAAAACCTCCACCTGGCAAGATACACCATAGAGGAGAGAGTGCAGGGCACTCAGACTCCCTCTTCTGCACCCTGACACTGGGCAGCCGTCCCCAGGGCGGGAGAAGCCTCAGACTTAGACTCTCCAAATCTGAGCTGCCGGGGGTATTCCCACAGGGGCGTCCACACCACACAGGGCTGAGTTGAAGATGCCTGGCACTCCCAGCTGAGGGTCAGGCTGGGACAGGGGATGCCCAGGTCTGGGAGAAGGGAGGCCCCTCACCCAGCCTGAGTCCAGGGAGGCCTCAAGTGCAGACCCCTGGAACACAGCCAGGCAGTGAAGAGCAGAAGCTGACTGTGGCCAAGGTAACGGTGGGAGGCCCCAAGAGGAGGCCAAGGGGTAGCCTGTTGGCCACCGCAGCACAGGCCACACCACCAGCTGCAAATCATCCTAAGCAAGGGATGGCACTGTGAAGGCTTCTGGCTGGCCTGCACTAGGCTCTCCAGCCATGAGGCCAAGGTGTTGGCATGACAGGCACATCTGCTGACCATGACCCACCCAGCAGTCCCTGACACTAGGACACAAATAGGATACATGTGAGTCCCTGGTCTGGCGGCACCTCCACCTCGGGTCACAAGGATGCCAGAGTCCCTGACCCTTAAGGGCAAGGCTATTTCACCCGCCACAGCATGACAATGTCACCTGGGCAAGAAACACCCCACATGAAAGGCCACAGGAGCAGACACCAGGAGATGCACACTCTTCACCACAGGGTGGCTCAGGGGCTGGGGGCCCAAAGGCTCCTGCAATGTCCCCGGCTGTAGCCAGCACAAGGCATTTGAAGACCAGATTCCACAAAGAGGACTGCTTCTGAGGGGGCACCACCACAGCAGGGATTGGGTCCTATTCTCACTGAATTCGTCCTGGGTGTGCCACAACCCACGTAGGGAGGGCCAACCTGCTCCAAGCAGTGCCAGCTCAAGGGGAGTCTCACAGAGGTCCCAGGGGAGAGCTAGACAGAGTGATTCATCATGAATGTTAGAAACACACACCAGAGTAACCGTGACTTCTGAAAACAAAGACTGATGGCAATGAGACTCCTTATCTTCATAACAAGAGCAGTGGGTGCTGGCTGGGGACCACAGACCCGAGGACATAAGGATGTCATGGCATTTCCAATTTCTAGTGACAGAAGATAATAGCCAAGAAACAGTTCACAAAAACAAAGTTAAATCCTCGCTTCACAATTATGTCAAAATAAATTCAAGATAGATTAAATCATGAGTGTAAAAAACGAAAGTAGAAATACCTATTAGAAAAAAAGACAGGTGCATGTTTTTCTGGCTACATGCTAGGGAGTACTACACATAGAGTGATGGAAAAGGAAAAAAAGCATTCAACAGATTTCACCACAAAGTATGAAAAATTTCTGAACGTCAAAAACTGTCATAAACAAAAATTAAAAGGCTGAGAGAAATGTGCCGAGGCAGACAGACAAGCGAAGAATTAATATCTTTAATATTTAAAGACTCATACCAATGGCTGGGAAACACATTGAAACCCCGACAGAACACCCCATGTGGGGGCCGGGTGGCTGCAGAAGATGCGGCCCCGCTCGTGGCGGAGGCCAGGCTGGTACTGGATCCACGCTGGCCTGGTTGTGGTGAAGGGCACCTATGTCCCCACTGGCCCTTCTCCCTTGGGCCTAGAATCAAGTGCACACCCCCCCTCACAGCCTTCTACTACCCTCCTCGGGGAGACCTGCCAGTCACTGCCACCTCACAATTCCACAGTTGGCTGCTGGTCTCTGCTTGTTGCCCGTCTCCTTGGCCAGGCTGGGAGCTCGTCAAGTGCAGGACTGGGCCTGATATGGCTGCAGTGCCCAGGGTCCAGGACGGGGCTTGGTGAACAGGTGCTGACTAGCCAAGTGTGAGTATGGTGACACGTGGGTGTCTACCATCAGTCCCTGTCCCAATTTAGCCCCAAGGCCCCTCCCCATCTCCTTCCTGTTGTGGGCAGGCCCACCCCCATGGCCCAGCATCTCAGAGAGCCATGAGCCAGGGCCCAGGTTCTGCTCACCAATCTGTGAAATGAGGCCCAGCCCAGAGCAGAGATAGCATGGACACTGTCACCCATCCTGCCAGTGCCCAGAACAGACATGGATAATCAATTACCACTCTCCAGGTGGGCAGGACAGAGACAGGGAGAGGTGGAAAGTAAGAGGCAAAGAGAGGGCCAGAGGGAGACAGGAAGATGAACAGGAGCTGGAGGCAGGGAGGCAGAAAGAGGGACAGGAAAGGAGCACACAACAGAGGGAGAGTGAGCGGAAGTGGCTGGGCAGCCTTGGTCCTGCCTAGCCCACCACCCTCCTGTTACCAGAGCTGTCACATCTGGTGTCTGGCTGACCTGGCCTCCCTGAGGTATGGTGGCCTATGAGGAGTAGAGGGGAGTGGAGGCCAGCTCTTCCTACCACTCTTGCTCCCAGATGCCCTGTCACCTGTGCCACAAGCAATGCCATGTCCTGAGGCCTGGTCCAGCGAGCATTGGACTCAGCCTGTACCTCTTTGTCTCATCCCAGAAGACCTCGTATGGCCCAATGGCCTGAGCACCATGATGCTTGGCCAGACACTGGTCCTCCCACCAACCTGGCCTGGCAGCTTCCCACACCCAACGTCCTTAAAAACAGGGCCACCCTGTCCCTCTCCTCTGTCCTACAGCCCACAGCACAGGAAACTCAGGGTTCTGGAGGCCTGGAGGTTCCTGGGTCTGTGGCTACTGCCTTCTCCCACCACCACCCATTCACAGCACTGGATGAACCAGGCCTCTGTTCTAGGCACTAAGTGTCACTGAGAGCCCACAAGGCTGGGGTCAGCCAAGCCTCTCATGGAGACAGCACTCAGTAGGGGAGGGGAAATGGCCAGGCTGGGCACTGGGCACCAGTACAGGAGAAACAGGAGTGACCAGGGGGCATTCTTTCAAGCCATCACCCACTCTTCCGAACAGCAACCATCACAGCAAAACTGTGACAGACTGGGGTGCCAGCAAGATCTGCTTCCCACCATTCAGAGGGTCCTGGGGGACACACGGACCATCTGGCCTCTCACCCCACCATGATTCCTGGTGCCTCAGTCCCACTGGAGGTAGCATATAATTAATAGATGAGCCCAAAACACAGATGACACCCAAGGCCAAGGGCCAGCTGGTGTGGTCCATGGCTATAATCAGAGCACAGAATAGGCAGTTATGGGTTGTCTGCAGCTGTTTTTGCCCTACAACAGCAGAGTAGCATGGGTGTGATAGAGACCATAGGACAGCAAGGCTGAAATATTTACTATCTGGCCCTTCCAGACAGAGTCTGTCGTGCCTGGCCTTGGGGCCCATCACCTATCTCCAGCCTGCGACTCCAGTCTCCCCCAGGCAGCCAGGAGCCACCCTGAGCTGAGTGCCAGGCTGGGAGTGTTATGCTGATACTAGACACTGCCGTGGCTGACCTCCAAGCCCAGGCAGGCAAAGATCAGCCCCAGCTAACATCCTGGTCAACACCAGCCAGCAACCTGGTCACTTGGTCACACCACAGGCTTGTCGCTCAGGCTAGATGTCAAACTGATGGCTGTCCACGCTTGGGCTATCAGAAAATCCAAGCAGGGATGGCAGGAGGCCCCATGTCCAGTCCATCCAGCCTGGGAGATGTGCCCACCCAGAGTGAAGCTGACCAGAAGCACACACCACGTGGGCCACAGTCCATCCCTCTGTTGACCACACCTCTGGGGCCCAGCAGGACACTGCCATCCTGTGTGGAGAGGGACATACCCAGACCAAGCCCGAGCCACTTACCTATCTCTAGGGGAGATCAGCGTGTCCCAGTACCCATCCTGCCAGCTCCGGATCCTACAGGGAAACCAGAGGGCACAGCGTGAGGCCAACCCAGTGAGGTGAGTCCTTTCTGGATAAAGGCACACTGGCCCAGACCATGCCCCTAGCAGGACACTGTCTTCCCTGACCCCCAAGTCATCTTGTGGTGCTCCAATCCTAGTAACCACACACTCGTGTGCACTTCCTTGTCCCCACTGGGACAGCAGTTTACATTGGGTTGCCACAGTTCCGGGTGAGCATCCCTTACACTGCCGCCTATCCTTCAAAAGCATGATTGTCCAGAGTTGTGGACTGTATCTTCCCACCTTCCAGAAGTCTCAGCATGTCTTATTACGATAAAAAGCACAGCAGGGAGAAGCGTCCTGCTGCCCACGCAGGTAGTCATAGCCCCTGATGGGTCTGCCCTTCTGCCAGCCAAGCCCTGCTCTCTCCACCCTGGAGCCCACTCCTGCCCTGCAGGACAGGTCATCTACCTCTTCTGATGCTCCCTGAGGCCAGCGCAGACCCTGTGTCCCTCCCAGGCAGGCAGCCAGCTCCCCAGTCCCCAGGGGGGCCAGTGGCAGGCAGGTTGCTGACCATGGAACTACATTTAGGTGTGACCTGTGACCAGGCACTTGAGCCCAGGGTGCCCACAGTGTGTGAGCCAGAGCAGGTGGTGCCTGTGCCTCATGCAGCCCACAAACCCTGCTGTAGGGAAGACGGAGCCATGCAGCTTCCTGTCTCAGCCAAGGGCCTGGGGGACACATTCCCTCTCCTTATATCCAGGCCCGGGGATGTTGCCAGAGTGCTCATATTGTAAAAATGAAAAACAGGACAGCAGAGACGGAGGGGAGGGACTGGGCCTCAGAGGGAGGCCATCTCTGGGGAGACACGGGAAATGAGAGCTCTCTCCCCTCAGCTTTATAGCATTTTCTAGATTGTTCTGAGCCTCTGCCCAATGTTCCTCTGTGGACATGGTCCATTTGGGTGTTCTAAGGGTGGGTATCCCTGCCTCACAACAGCCCCTTCATCATGGGGAGGTGCTTCAAGTGGGCACAGGGACTGGCCAGGCATCAGGGTGGGATTATTGGGGGGGAGGGCTGGGGCCCTGAGCCCGAAGAAATGCATGTGTGTGTGTGTACACATGTGTGTGCCTGGGAGGGGCAGGTGTGGTTGGAAACCCACTTACCAAAACTGCCTTACCCCACGTCCTGGCAAAAGGCAGAGGAGACACTGCCCGTACCCTGAGGTCTGAGGCACAGGCGTCAGCTTTTCCTCTAAACATGACATTTCTAGAACACCTCCTCTTTTAGCTTAGATGTTCACACAGATTTTGTTCCACAGAGAACTAGTGACTTTTTTATCAGCACCGAGAATGGCCAGCCTCTCTCCAGGACCCCCCACAGGTCGGCCTCACAACGTGCTGCTCACGAGCATCATCTCACTGACCCTCATGAGGTGCCTTGAGTCAGTCCAATACTCCATAATGCAAATGGGGAAACTGGGTCCAGGCCAGGCAGCGGCTGGGCCAGGATCTGAACTCAGATCTTCCAAACCCCAAAGGCCCCTCACACTCACCCACCCAGCTGGGACACATGGCACAAGAAGAATGTAGCTCCTGCCTCATGGGGCTCCCCCAAGAGGTGGACGGAAGCAGGGCGAGCAGAGGGCCTGCAGGAGCCAGGGTAGTGGCAGCAAGAAGAGGTGTGGGCCTCTGTCCCAAGGGTGTCCTCATTACAGTGGCATTGTACATGTGGGCACGTGGCAAAGTGACTTTGGCCAGCCTGCTGGGAGCCCTTTGGCAGTACACAGACAGAGGGACAGATGGACAGGGCAGCAATGGGAAAGTGGAACTAGTGATGAGATCATGATGAGGGGTCAGGGGCTCCTGATTGGAAAGCCCCACTCAGTACCTCTCAGAGCTGGTCTGCAGGCTCTGGGGTTACCTGCCTGGCCATCAACTGGGTACCAGGAGCCTCAGGGCCAAGGGAGTTGCCCTGCCCCTTGTCAAATTCCATCCTCCAAACAAAGTGGCCTGGTCCTACCCTTTCCATAGTCCCCCATGCTAGGGCTCCCTACCACATTGCCCAGACTCAGTGGCTGGCCATGAGGCTCCGCCAGCCCCCACCTACACTCCACAGATCCACCCTTAGCCTTAGGAAGGCTTGCGGCTCTGATGTGGTGTCAGTGGCCCAACCAGAGGATTGAGGGGTCTCAGGCGAGGGCACAAGCCCAGCCCAGATGGCAAGGGCCAGCCACGTAGCTAGACCAACAAGCTAGACCCTCAGATGGCTAACTGCACAAGGAAGCTCCCACAGACACAGACTGAGTCAAGAAGAGGGACAGGGCCCAGGCTGTGTGGGCTGGGCAGGCAGCTTGGGGCCATGGCGAGCAGCGACAAGCTTGGTGAAGCCTGTCTGAGAGATGGCTCTGCACTCGCTGCAGCATGGCTGTGACAGGCAGCTGCCACAACTGAGTCTCCTTACTTCTTGCTCTGTGAGCAGGAGGAGACTGACTGCAGGTAGCTGGGAACCGTAGTCCCTTGCAGCAGCTATGCAGCCACGAGTGTAGAGTACTCAGTGGCCACCAGGCAGGGAAGGTTTGTGCTGCTCAATGACCATGGTGGCCGCCACAGCAGAACCGATGTGCCCTTCCAGGCCATTGCCACTCTGAGATCATGAGAATACAGCCACTTCTGCTGTGGACACTGAGGCACAGCACATGTGTGGACCCCTGAGTAGTTTCCTGACCCCTGGAAGGGCCAGGCCTATGTAGGTGCCTGGAGCATATGCTTGAAGGAGGCCTCACTTTCAGGGTCTCACAGGCACAGCACTACGTCCTTCACTGACCCTGCTGAGCCTGTGCCCAACCAGCCCACCATCTAGCTCTGAGTTTTCTCTCTGCCTACACCAAACGGGTGAGGGCACTGAGGGGCTTCACCCCAAGGATCCTCTCAAGCTCCACACTATCGACAAGCAGCACACAGGAAGCCGAGCTCCAGCCTCCCAGCCAGGCCTAGGGAAGGGTCTCAGCCCTTGGTGGGGAGGCTGGGTGGAGCCTGTCTCGCCTGCGATGGCAGTCCTAGCTGCCCTCTGGTGGCAGTGACCAGCTCCTCGCTGCTTTGTTAGAGGCCACCGCCCCTCAGTCCACAGGGCAGTGGAAAGGGCCTGTGCCTGATTCAGGTGGGGGGAAAGAGGATGGAAGCTCTGTGGGCCATACGGGCCTCCACCAGCCCTGGGGTCATCTTCCTGACCTGGAATAGGTTGAGATGTGTGCCTCCCACCTGGAAAAGCCCACAAAGGGATCCCTGACACAGTGTCCCCCTAATTCCAGGCTCCTGCAGAGCAACCTGAGACCTAATCCTGGTCTTAGTGGAAGCTGGTGGCAAAAGAGGAGATGCCTGCCCCAACTAGAGAACGCTTGTGGTCCACCTGGTGCCCTACAGTGCCTGTTTCTTGGACCTCCACCCTGCATTCCTGGCCCCTTCTGCACAGTGGGCCCTGGCCCCCAAGCTGGCTTTGCACAGCTCCTGACTCCTCTCAGAAGCAGGGGATTTTGCTGCTCCTGTCCCCCCAGGCCTGTCTCATACCTCTCCACTTGTCTCTTGGGGTGAAGGGGGTGTGCAGTGAACTCACCCTGAATCCTTGAGCTGCAGCCCCACTCATGGAGCCCCACTCATAAACCCCCACGCTCATGGAGCCTCAGATGCAGAGGGGCCACCTCTGGAGGGGTTGCCAGAGCAAACATAGGAAGCCAAGCAGCCCAAATGTGGTGATGGGGGCAGTAGCTCTAATTTAACAGGACTGATGGTGAGACCCGGGTCATCCAGGAGAGGCTTTGGTCAAGCAGGTCCTCGTGAATGTGCACAGATGCCCCTAAGGTTAGCTCGGCCAAGAAGAGTGAGGGCACTCATGGGGAGGGGGAAGGGAGGCTGGCTTGTCTGTGCTTGACATGACTCTCCTCATCAAGCTGGGACTATAGTCCCTACATGGAGCGAGTGCTCTGTGCCCAGTTCTGTGCTGGGCCCTGAGGGACTCCAGACTAGAGGTGGGGTCAGGGAACAGCCAGGACCAGGTAAGGAGGATGGGATGGGGCAAAGCTGGGAGAAAAGTACATGCCTTCCCAGATACCCTGCCCCACACGCTGTGGCCCGACCCAAGCCCTGGACCACTGATCAGGAACTGACCAGCACACGGGCAAGAGGACTGTCCCCCACGTCCAGGTCCAAAGATACAGAGAGCACAAGACAGACAGCACCTGCCTCTGGATGGCCCAGACTTCAGCCCACAAGCTGGAACCCAGAGCAGAGGCAAAGGGGCTGGGTCATGGAGGAGGTAGGGGCACCCAGTGCACCCCCAGCATGTACTCAGAGCAAGAGGTTTCCCAACTGGCATTTTGCTCATCACCCAAACCCTTGGGTTTATAAGTCCTGACTTGGCGTGTGCCTTGCACAGTAACGCAGGAATGTGGAAGAACAGTAACCACCTGAGGTTGCCACTCCGCAACATTAAGAGCCTACTCTAAAGGTTGAAACTCATGGGGCATTATGTTTCTTTTTCTTGGTATGTCTGGATCTCTGAGGGAAAGGGGAGCGGAATCCCCTATTTCCATTTTCTATCCGACACATCACACATAGTTTATAAACGGTGCAATGCTGTAAGTATCCGGTATTTAATTATCTAAAAATTAAAATGGGAAGCCCGGGGATCCCAGGCCTCCTGCTCAGGGCGACCCCTCAGCAAAGCCAGCCAAGCACCGGTCAGAGTGGCGAAGATGTGCCTCCGCCCGCGGCCGGTGTCTAACCGAGGAGGCGACGCAGGGGTGACGTTAGGAGAGGGAGCCGGCCGAGGCACCAGGCAGGGATCCCGGGAGGCGTCACCTCGCTCACCCCTGAGGTGGCGGGAGCAGCTCGGCGAGGAGACATACCCCTGGCCCGCTCGTGCCTCTGCGCTTCCCAGTGGTGCGGCGCCCCAGGAAAGTTACACGGTCTCGCCGCCCCTCGGGCCTTAGGAAAGTTTCCGTGGGCGCCTGGCCCTACATGCGAGGCGCCGGGCGTCGCGCGGGGGAACCCTGCTGCGAGGCCGGGTGGCGCTCAGCGGGAGCTCGCGGTGCGGGGCACACCGGCCGGTCGGGCAGGGCCCCGAGGCCGCGCACAAAGGGACCCGCCCCCGTCGGCCGGGGTCTCGGATGCAGCAGCGCAGGCGAGACGCGAGTGGGGCGGAGCCTGGCTCCAATCCTGGCCCCGACCCCGGTCCGCACCTCGACTCCGGGTCCAGGGCTGGGTCGGGACCCCTGCCCGGACGTCCGACACCGCCCCCAACCCCCGCCCCAATCCGGGCCCGGACCCCCGGACCCAGCCCCTGGTCCCGGACCCCGCCCACCAGCCCGAGCCTACCTGGAGCGCAGCTTGGGCGGCTCCGCAGAGCGGCCCCCGCCCCCAGACGGGCGTCCCCGGGTCCCTGGGCGGCAGACAGCGGCGTCCCCGGGCGTGGCGCGGGTCGCCGTCCGCGGGACCACAACTTGGGCCGGTGCGGGGGCGAACCGGACCCCTCCCTCCCCGCCCAGAGTGCAGCCCGCTGGACAGCCCTCCCGCCCCTCGCGCGGCCCGTGCGCAAAGCGGGCCTGGCAGGCGGCGCAGACCTCCGTCCCACCCCATTCGACCGCGAATTTTCCCATTGGCCTGGAGACCCGGCGCGGCCCGGCAACCGGCGTCTATTGGACGGGCGGGCGGAGACGACGTCTTGCCATTGGGCCGCCAGGATGTCAGTCCGGGCCGATGCCCGGCCCCCTCGCGCGGGGCCGGAGCCCGGGCACCTGCCAGCAAATCTGCGGCGGTGGCCGAGGACGAGGGGCCGCCCCTTCCCGGCCGCCTTCCGAGGACGTCCCCAGACCGTCGGGCCCCGAGCGGGGACTGGCAGGGCCGGCGCACCTTTCCTGGACTCCGGCCGCGTTGCCACCATCACCACTCCCAGTTCGCAGGTATCCTCCAGCTCCTGCCGTTCGCGGGGCACTGAGCCTGCCTGTTTACATCTGATTGTATTCCTCACACGACCTGCGAGAGAGAGTTCTGCTGCTATCTCCATTTCACAGATAGGAAACTGAGGTTCAGAGAGGTTCTCACTTGCTTTAGGTGACCGGGGCTTGAATCTAATCACCTGGCTCCGGGGGGGTCTGGGGGCTCTGCCACTCTCACCTCCCCAGGGTCCCCGCAGCAAGGGGGGGTGGGGATTGAGGTGAGGGTTGCAGTGTTTCCAAAGGCAGGAAGGACCCCCTGTGTAAAACGGGGTTTACCTCCCCCTGCAGGGCCCCCACGTGGTTGCTCTTTCTCACTTCTTCGTGCCATGGCCACAGCTCTCGGCCTGGGGAGGGGGGAGTTGTAAGTTTATCTCCCCTCCTATCCTGGTACCTATTTTTTCCACCCTACCTGGGATCATGGAGAAAAGATTAGCACAGTTTGCATTTCCCTGCCAGGTTAAGAGCACCAACCTCGTTTCTGCCGTGACACGGGGCACACATGGGACCCTACCCTTGGCCAGCTCCACTTAACTGTGTGATGTGGGAGAATCCAGCAGGGATGCTGACTCGTAGGGCTAGCGTGGGGGAGGGGGTGTCCTGAGATGGGCCCTTGGCCAGTGACCCTGGCTCATGCTTGGTTCTAAGCCTTTCCTGCTCTGGATGCACCTGGAGATGACCAATTCCTCAGCTGGCTGCATTCCCCAAGGCCACTGAAAGAGCCAAGCTGCCCACGACGCTGCTAATGGGAGGTGGGGGGAACCAGACACTTATGTCTTATCCACCCATGTTGGGAGTCCAGTGCTAAATGCCCTGGGTTAAGTATTCACCAATGGTACCACCACTGGGTCCACCTGTGCCCTGGCAGTCACAGCAAATCAATGCCCACAACCTTTCAGAGCCAGGCAGCCACTACCAATCAATTGGAGTTGGCACTTAAGGTAAAAGCCATTTATTTGGCTTGCTGGTGTAGGGATGTTGCTTGCAGCTCTGGGAGGGCAGAATGAAGCATCTCTCCCTGGAATACAGGGACGCCCATGAACTTCTCATCCTGTGGGACAGCATTACTGGTGATATACTGGCTGAGATGCTGTGTGGCTGGGGGCTCTATTTCCTCCATTTAGAAATAGATTTAATAAGTCCTGCCCCCATGCATCTCTTTAAGGGCATGGCACCCTGGCACTCCTGGAGCCTCTCTTCTCGCAACACCACCCCCTCCCCATACTTGCTGATGGTGGCAAGGAGGGCTAGACAGACCTCTGCTAAAAGAGCATAAAAGAGCAAATGGCAGAATCATCCACCAGAACCAGCCCACTTGAGGACTCCCTCCCCCCTCATCCCTACCCCTACTCCCCACAGGGTTCTGGGCCCTGTCTGCCCTCAAGCTGGATCACTAGCTACATACAAAGGATCAGGGTAGGCAGCACCAGTTCTGACAGGACTCAGGGCACTGACCAGCAGTTGGCCCACCATGCTGCAGCCAGGGGTCAGAAACAGAGAGCAGGGGAGACCACAAGGGCCAGTAGCCTCCCTCTCTCCCATCCTCCACACCCAGCTGCTGGCCAGCTTTGTAGGGGCAGCCCTGGGGCACAGAGGAAAAGCCAAAGGGGAGAAAAACTTTCAACTAGATATCAGGAAGAACTTTCCAACAGTCACAGATGTTCAGAAACCAAGAGTGGCCACAGAGGTAGTGAGCTCCCTGTCTGAGGATGTGTGCAATTAGAGACAGGATGGCAGTGATTCCCCTGCAGTCCTAGACCCATCTCATCTGCTCTTGCCAGCTCCCCTGCACCATATGTCATCCAGACTGGAGTGAGTCACTGGAGAGAGAGAACATCAGAGTATCTGATCTGGCTCTGTCTAGCTGGGGAGAGCATGGCTGGGGGTGGGGCTGGCCCAGTGCCACATGCTGTCTGTAACAGAGCCGGACTTGAACCACCATCTGATACATTACTGTATTCCTCTTTGTGGGCAATAGGAAAGCTTGGACAATCCTTGTCCCACTCTGAGGTTCATGGCCTGGTGCTTTGTAGACCATTCTATAGCTGCTGCCCCAGAACCCAGGGCACAGTCACCCCTCGACCAAGTCCCAAGTCCCACATGGCAAACACCACTGTCTCTTGTTCTTCTGGACCACATGGTCTGGCTGCTCAAAGGAAAATCACTGGCACCGGCCCAGCACGATTATGCTCCTAGGTGGCGGGAAGGAGAACTACATGTCTAGCTGAGTCTACCACCTGGGCATCTGGAGTCCTCAGTTTCCTAGCCTGTTGGCTAGGAAAGGTTGAATTCCAGGAGGAACATAGATGAGACAGTGAAAGAGTGGGGCAGAATGGGCTGGTGGGCAGGATCGATTAGACTAGCCTTTGCTGATTACCAGCCAAGCCCTACCTCTCTCCAAGCCTCCAAGCCTGTTTTCCATAGGGCATCTGCACTTTGGATCAGGATCAGGGCACCTGGGTCTTCCATGCAGGGCTGTGGAAATAATCCAGCCACTGCCACTTGCCAAGTTTTTTGACTTCAACCAAATGACATAACTGCTGTAAGTCTCAGTGTTTACATCTGTAAAGTGGGGTGGATGAGAACTATGGACCCAGACACTGATTTTAGAGCATCCAGCAGATTATCATTATCCTTATCAATATCCTCAGTTCTCTTGTCATAGTTTTCTTTTTTTTTTCGTGACCGGCGCTCAGCCAGGGAGTGCACCGGTCATTCTTATATAGGATCCGAACCCGCGGCGGGAGCATCGCCGCGCTGCTAGCGCAGCACGCTACCGAGTGCGCCACGGGCTCAGCCCTTGTCATAGTTTTCTGAGTGCTCACTTTGGAGCAGGCCTTGGGCCTCTGGGCCTTTGACTCCACCTCCCTGGCACTCAGGCTCCAGGCACAGCCCAGAGGCCAGTGGGGGCAGGAAACCCAGTGAATGCTTCTGACCTGATGGGAGAGCTCCAGTCAGTGCCCACCTACTCATCCAGCGCAGCTCAAACTGGGCCAGCCCTTCATCCGTGGGGCCTGGACCTGAAGAACAACCCCAATGTGGGCACAAAGGCTAAAGTGGCAGGGGTAGGGCTGGAGTGCCTGGTCCAGGGTCTGGGGTCCATCCTAGGAGTGGCAGGGACATCAGGGGGGAGAGGGCCAGAGAGGCAGAGGCTGGACCGAGCTGGGGGCCATAGAGTGATGGGAGGGATGTCCAGGAGGTAGGATGGCCAGGTCCAGAGGTCGCGTTGGGTGGATAGGGATGGGGAGACCAGGACCCAGCCTGAGGAGGACGGGTTTGGAAGTGAACATCCCTGTAGAGCTTCCAGGGAGGGCTGCAGGTGGGCAGGTGGCGTGGTATCCTCGAGGGCATGGGCTCAGAGCGGCGTGACCTCCCGAAGGTGGCCCCGCAGGCGGGGGAAGCAAGGAGGCCAAGGGCGTCCAGAGGCGCCCAGACGTCTGCGAAGCTCTGAGGCTTGGCGCAGCCCCGGGGGCGGGGAGCAGGGAGGGCTGCAGCCCCCGAGCGACAGCTCGCCCAGCCAACGGGGACCCGGATTGCAGAGCGCCGTACCGCCCCTCGCCGCGCGGCCCAATAGCGAGCGCGCCGGAGGTGGGAGGGGCGGGGCCTGGGCTGACGGCTGCGGTGAGCGGCCGC
The DNA here is from genome assembly GCF_027409185.1 of Cynocephalus volans. Lineage (NCBI taxonomy): Eukaryota > Metazoa > Chordata > Mammalia > Dermoptera > Cynocephalidae > Cynocephalus > Cynocephalus volans. The sequence goes on from NC_084461.1 coordinate 208,594,969, forward strand.
GGCACCCGGAAGTCGGCGGTGGCGGAGGCGGTGAGTGAGCGGCCGGCGGCCCAGGCCGGGGGACTCAGCTCCTGGCGGGGTTGGCCCGGGCTTGTGGGCACCGGGCTCCGTGGACGCGTACGGGATCGGGATGCTCGAGGGCGGGGCAGGCCGCACTTTCCCTTCCTGCCTCAGTTTCCCCTTTCTGAGGCTTAGAATGGAAATCAAAAGGCCGGGCTCGGGACTCTGTCGGGTCCAGGGAGACCAGACCTACCCCGGCCATCGAAAGCGCCCCACGCGTTACTGGAAAGCGTTTGCTATGATCCCCGCTGGGACGTCTTGTGGGGGACACTGGCAAGCAGGGCCGGACTCGCTGCCGTGCAGCGAGGGTGAGACTGGCAGGGCTGGAAGCTGCACGGTCATTGCAGGGTGGGTGCCTCGGCCAGCATCAGGGACAGCTCTGGAGCCGAGTCATGCTGCCCCTTCCCTGCGGCCTGCTGTGGGGTGACAGCCGATGTTGGTCTGAGTAGGAAGTAAGTGCTGGGTCATCCTTTCACCTGAATTCGGTCTTCCTTGGATGGCTTGGGTAGTCAGACCTCCACCCCCGCTCCCACCCCAAGGGCATCCGGGGTGGAGGCTGGGCAGGACTGCACTCAAGTCAGACCTGGCCTCACTGCTGGGCTTTGCAGCAGCCTGGGCTTTGCCCTATTTTCCTCTTGGGGAGTGGGAAGGAAGGGCCCATTGCTGAGACCCCCTTCCCTGTCTCTAGCACCTCTCCTGTGCTTACTGGCTTCTTGCTGGGCTACAGCTTTAGTATGAACCTTCTGCCCTTGGACAAGTCCCTGAGCCTCAGACCCCCTTTCTCTGGCTGAAAGGTCACATGCTCAGTATTGGCCAGGCCTGTCCTGTGGTTGGGCGTGCTGACCACTGTTTTGCTGCCACTCTTTGGGCTCAGAGCCCTCTTCCCTGAGGTGGATGTGAGGGCTATAAGGGGCAGCTAGGTAGCACTTTGGAAGGCTTTCTCACACTTGCTTGTTAATCCTCTGGGCAGTCTTTTGGGGTGAGTGTTCATTGGCCCAACCCTGTTCACAGCAAAGAAAACTCAGGCTGAGGAGGCAGATGGTGTTCCCAAGGTTGTTCAGAGCCAGGGCCAGCTTCCAGTGCCTCTATTCCTTCTGGGGCCCTCTCCCAGGAGCCTTCCTAAATCAGACGACCTGTTGGGTGGAGTGGGGGCAGCTGGTGAGGGTGACCATGTTGGCCGGTGGATACAGCAGAGCTTCTGCCCCTCCCCCCAGGATCCCAGAGCTCTGGCAGAGCTAGATAGAGTACCCTGGTGCTCCCATCCCCTAGGGCCCCTACAGCATGGATCCCCAGTCCCACAGCTTTATGTTACTTGCATGTCCTCGGACTGCAGGCCCCTCAGACTGAGCCCCTGCCTGCTTCAATGTGTGCTGAAGGTAGCCCCTCCCTGAACCAGGTGACCAGCCATCAGCTCTGCATAGGCTGCCAGCCTCTTGTGCTTCCTTGGGATCCTCACTTGTGAGCTGTCATTCTGATCACATTTCATGATGGGTATAATCATGTGCAGTGTCGTGGGGACTCATTCCTGTGTCCGGTTTCCGCACCAGACGGTGAGCTCTGAGGGCGCTTGGTGCCTGCTCAAGGGCGCTGCTTCTGAGACATCTGTGGAGAGATGAGGGACCTCTTGGGGACCCCAGAGTGGAGAGAAATGGCCCAAGACAGGGAGGCCTGGAAGGCTTCTAGAAGAGGGGCCATGCTTGTCATGTGTTGAGAAATCGACCACAGGGTTTGATGATGAGTTCTGTGAAAACAAGATCACTCCAGAAGGACTGAGCTGCCTCAAGCTTTTTTTTTTTCTTTTTCTCTGAACTTTCTTCTTAGACTGCAAAAATAATATATTCATGCTTAAAAATAAAAAAGGCCAGCCTTTATCTTCTGGAGGCTGCTCCCCTGGTGCACCTGCTGATATTCAGGAGTGCCTGCTTTCACCCTCTTTGGAAGGGTTAGAGGGAATGCCCCCTTTTTCATTTTTGTTAACAGCTTGGGCTGTTGAGGTGACTGAGAGGCTGGGCCGGTCCTTGGCTTGTGGGGAAGCTGAATGTTCCTGCCAGAAGGGGCCTTAGGTGCAGGGGCTGCCCTGTGTCCAGTGCTTCTTTTCATGCTCACAGTGCCCCTTGTTTGAGCTGATCCTTTGAACTGTGAAGGGACAATGAAACTCTGGTGTGAGGCTGAATTAATGCCCCCAAAACATTGCAAAAATCTAAGGAGAAAGTATCACTGTAGGACATTTGTCATGGTAAAATGCCTTTTAATAGCCCAAATGACAAAGCTTACATTGCTCAGCTGTTGCCATTAGCACGGGAGGAGAGCCGGGCATTGCAGTAGACTGGCTGCTCAGAGGACTTCCAGACGCCAGGGCTTTCTCAGCCAAGGCCCCAGGAACAGCGACAGTGTGTTCCCATGTGTGTTTACCTCCTCTGCTGACAGCTGCTGGGAACTCATGTCATGCGTCTGTGTCTGTCCTGTCCTGTGAAAAGAGCAGCTTATGCTTTGAGCTCCACCCCCAGAGGCTGCCACAGCTGACAGCGACAGCATGTGGCTGCATGGGATGGGCACTGGGCTCCCGGCTGCTCAGCCTGCAGCTTGAGCCCTCCAGAAGCCCGTGGGAACTGTCTTCTGCAGGCCTCTCTGGGCCAGACAGACAGGCTGGCCAGACTTAAAAGCGTATTCCCCAAATGTATAAAGTGTTTGGTGTGATTAAACAGAGCAGCAGAGTGTTGGGCTCAGTTAACCTCTGCCCAGAACCTTCACTCCTGCAGCTCTGGTAAGAGGCCGACTTGCAGGAACCAGGAATTCCACTTTCCCAAGTGTCTACATCCCTTTGGCCCTATGTCTTGGTAAAAATACCTCACCATTCCCTTGTGGGCGTCCCTGCCTCTGTCATCGCTGCATTCTGATTCGGCACATCTCCCTTCTGCCCAGATGCCCTGTTCATCTTTTCAGATGACAAAAGGTGGTGCTTCCTCCAAGAGCACGGGCCCATCACCTCGCCATCCCAAGGGTCACAAGGTGTGGTGTTTCTCTCTGCTTAGGTGGGTGGCGTTGTGCAACACGTAAGACCGCACAACTGTGGTCCATCCTAAGCCAAGGTGTTTTGCACCAGGGCTGACCTGTCCTCATCCAGTCTCCTGTGAACAGGCAACTCGCTCAGGCTCTTCCTGCCTTTCCTCCCCTCACCTGCCCTGCCTGTAGAAGCATCAGGAAACCAGCAGGGGATGGAGGGTGGAGTCTGTACACTTCTTCTGATGGCAGCTTTTGGGGATGGATAATAAATCTCCCCTGCCATAAAACATGCCTGCTGAGAGTGCACACATTTCTAGTGTCTAGCTCGATGGATCGTACAAAGTGAGCCCAGCCATGCAACAGCATCCACCTCAGGCGTGGAAAGCAACCTGCAACACCCAGATGACTCCCTCATGTCCCTCAGCTGTCGCCTAGACTGGCCCTGCCTTGGCTTCTGTCCCTGTGGATGGTTTTGCTTATCTCTGGCCTCTGTATGAAGGACCGAGCCTGTGCTTTTTCCCAGCTGGGACCTCCCTGTGGCCTTAGGAGCTGCGGCTTATTCCCATTTGCTGCCACCTGCTGCTCCTGTGTGTGCACACACAATGGAAGGGCATGGGCTGGCTTCCGGTTCTGGGCTACAGACTTCCTTTCTGTGTCATTTCATCAACTCTGGCACCCACTTAGCACCTGGCATGGTGAGCAGGGGTTGGGGCATGACATGATCTAGCCATGGTTTTAGAAGCTTTTGTGAATGGCCAAGAGGGAGATGTACCCTCTAGACACCAGAGTGTGCACTGAAGCTCAGGTAACTACGGCAGCATCAGAGGCCCAGTGATATGTGCGAGGTCCTAAGGGGTCATTGTGACCAGAAGCCCGGGGTATGGCCAAGGTGAGGCAGATCGGACAGCCTGGTAGACCACCTGGGACAATTGGCTGTGTATTTGGGAAGCGTGGGTGGTTCTACCACACCATCCATGCAGTCAGATGACAGGCAGACCCAAGACCTAAGCCAACATGGAAGTGTACAAGGAACACGAGGAAAAGGGATTCTCACTTTGGAACAGGGAGGGCCTTCTTCAGCCAGACAGGACATGTGAACGCCGTGTAGTGAGGATGGGAAAACGCACTGTAAGATGAGACTGTTTCTTCTTGGCAGCTCCACAGCTAAGCTGAAAGGCAGGGGACAGACTAGCAGAAAACAGTTTGGTCCTGGGACAGGCACGCAGATGCCTACGTCATGCCAACTACGCTACAGGTCAGTGAAACAAAGGCCCAGGGTCACGACCAAATTGGTGATTTGTGGGCAAGGGCATACAGGTGGCCAGCTGTCATAAGATGCTCTGCTACTGGGGGATGTCAGTGAAACCATGGTGAGAGCATTTCCTGCCACCACATGCCACCCCTGAGGTGGATGAGCGGTGTCAAGTTCTGGGGGAGCTGGCCAGTTTTGCTCAACTAAAAGCGTTGCCCTCTGATGGAAGGATTGCACCTCTGGGTCTGTCCTAGGAAGGCCCTGGGCCCATTTACAGAGCATGTGCTCAGGGCAGACTTATGATAGGACCAAAACGCCAATCAGAGCTGAGGGGCGGAGTGAAGGGAGTTCTGGGCAGTGGTGACCAGAAGAGGACGTCACCCCAGCATGGATGACTTGCATGGCCAGTTTAGGGAAGACGGGCAGCAGGATCCTGATATGTTAACCCTGAAGCATACAACCTGCATGTGTGTGCGGAAGTTTGCTGGGAAAGCACTGGCAGCACACACAGCCCACTGGATGCTGGATGCAGCTTTTGCCTGATGTGTGTTAGAAATATTCCTGACCAGAGCATGTTCATGGATGGTTTGGGCAAGGGGAGCAACAACCACAGGCCTTGCTGGCCCCCCAGGAGCTGCTGATCATAGCAACGTGGAGCATTGGCCTGGGGTGAGGAGAGGCCAAATGGAGTGGGTGGACAAGCAGGCAGTGTGCAAGAGGGGATGGGGTGGACTGGGAGGAAGAGTAGGGTACAGGCTCTTTGTGCAAACACTGGAGGAGGTGGTGCTGGTTGGTGTGGGGTGGGTGGCTGGCAGGGGGCACAATGCCCATTAGTCCCCCAGGAAGGTGACACTGGCAGCAGATGGGGTCTGGAGCACTCAGAAAGATGGCCTGTGGTCCTGATGCCTTCCCTGTCCCCTGCCAGATCTTCCACCATCTGAGCTGGTGGTGACAGTGAGGCCCTGTCAGCATGGCCTTCGAGCCCCCTTGCCTTCTCCCCCCGTGGGCCCAGTGAGGTCCCCAGCCCACACTCCATCCCACCCACCTGCCTTTGCAGTGGGCACTGAAAGCCAGGAAAGCAAATTCTTGTTGCTTGTTGCTGGTCAGTGGGCCGTGCACCTGTCCATCAGAGTGCCAGGCCTCGTCTCCATGGCTGTTGCTTGAGTCACTGCCACTGTCGCTGCATGCTCTTGGCATGTGGCTTGGGCCATCTTTGGCCAGGCTTTTCTGTCTGTCTGTGGTGTTTTCTCATCACGCATTTTTATTTTATTTTTTTATTTTTATTTATTTATTTTTTTAAAAGGTGACCGGTAAGGGGATCTTAACCCTTGACTTGGTGTTGTCAGCACCACGCTCACCCAGTGAGCTAACCAGACATCCCTATATGGGATCCGAACCCGTGGCCTTGGTGTTCTCAGCACCACACTCTTCCGAGTGAGCCACGGGCCGGCCCCTCGTCATGCATTTTTAGATGCCACACAGAGCGAGAGTTAGGGCTTGGGGAGCCTCGCCCTTGAAGAGGGGGTTTAGCCCCTTTCCACTCAGGCCTTAGGAACAAAAGGCTCTGTTGATTCCTCTGAGAAATCTGGGAAGGAGGAAGGAGCCTCAGGCTGGAGGGAGGTTTCCCGAGGGGTCGATTTCAGAGGCAGTCAGTGGGCAAAGATGACGGTGCATGCCGGGAAAGTTCTTGAAAGCATTATCAGCAGATGGGCCGGCATGCCTGGAAAGCTTCCGTCTTCCCCAGCACTAAGAATAACTTGTGTCAAATCCAGGATGCTTTCTGCCTGTTTCGCAGAATTACCAGTTTGTTAGGCCAGGGGAACACCAGTTGTGATTCTGGGACGATTTCCACTGGCATTCTTAGAGGACTGGAAGCCCTTTTGCCTGCAGTGTGGAGAGGGTTCTTTCTATCCACACCTTGCAGATCTTTCTGGCCTTGGCTCAGGTGTGCTGAGGTACTCAGGTATGAGGCAAGCACGTGGGCTTCCTTCTTGGGAGTGGCCTGTGCTGTGTCCCTATAGGGGCTGGTGGCATTCTCATAGAGTGAGCTTGTGATGACCGTCCCCCCTCACCTCCCTGGTGGGTTCGCAAAGAGGCCGCGCACGTGTCCTGGGTATTTGTTCTGAAGGAAGGCAGAGTAGCTGGCCAAGTACCTGCTCACCTGAGCCAGCCCTGAGACCAGATTTTGGTGGTGGTGGGTGGCCCTGTGGCCAAGGGCTGCCCTCAGAGAGCTGGGGCACCCTACTGGGGGGTGGTGAGTGTTGACTGCTGCAGGACACTGAGGCCTTCCTCTGTTATTATATCTGCGGAAGAGGAGCTCGACTTTCCTCAGACATGGACAGAGCCACATGACACATTGCCCATCCATCCATTGCACGTTTGCCGGGTCCCTGTGTGCTCTGGGAGGAGGGTGGTGCAGGCGGGCAGCTCTGTGTGGACCAGGGTGCAAGTGCCCCCCACACAACCATGCATCTCCCCTAGTATGTGTGCCAGGACTCTTGTAAAGGGGGATTCCCATGGAGGTAATTGCTTCAAAGAAAAAGGATGTAGCTTATAAAGCCCAGTCACAGAAAGTCCTGCCCAGTTTTCCATAGTGGGTCCTGGGGTGACCCCCACTTCTCATAAATTGACACACCAGGTGGCCCCACCAGGCACCTGAGCAGGGCAACTCCACAGGGCAGCTGTGATTTGGCTCACATGTGGCCTGGTCAGGCAACTCACGGCCAGAAATAAGTTCCAGCAACAGAGCATCGTTCTGGCCCTGTGGGGACTTCAATGGTGAAGTCTCGCTGGAAGAGAGGCAGGTGTAACTGGACACAGCACGCTGGGCTGGAAGGGCAGCCTGCGTGGTGTGGAGCCTGCCAATGGGCCCTTAGGTGCAGTCCCTCATGGGGAGTGTGGTGAAGTCAGTGGCTCATGAGACAGGGATGCAGGAGGGGCTGCACTGTTGTCTTGCCTCAGCTTGGTGTGCTCATGTCTTTGCTCACCCCCTGCATGGATGCTGTGACAATATTGTTGAGTCCACAAGACCACCCTCAGGTTGAGTGATTTGCTAGAGGACTCACAGAACTCAGAAAGGCCATTGTGTGACAACACGCATGGTGTATCACCAACAAGTGGAGCTCACCCAAGCCTGGGTATCCAGGGTTTTTTATTGGGGGTCAGTCATATAGGCATGGCTGACCACTTGCCTGCATGGCTGACCTTAGCCTCCAGCCCCTCCAGAGATTGAGGTGATACCGTGTGGCCCAAGAGCCTCACCAGAAGTTACATTGTTACCATAAACTATCTGGCATTGCCCAAGGCCCCAGGTGAACAAGAACACTTGTACCAAGCAGGATATTCCAAGGGCTTAGAGGTTCCCTCCCAGGACCTCGCAGGGTATAGATAGCCTGGACCTGCTGAGCTGGCCCTGCCCTGCACACACAGTCACCCTTGATTGACCAGACTGTAGGTGGGAGGACTTAGCTGAAGGATACACTCAGGTTGGTGGAGACCACCCCAGGATACTGTGCTTCCTCTGCTGTTGCTAGGCAGGCCGAGGACACAGCAGGAACCCCTAGTCCAATGACCAGTGAGTGGGCAGGCAGGCATGAAGTGTGGCTGCACCGGTCTCAACTATGCCTTCAGGCATCTGCCCAGCCTGAATCACAGTCCCTGAGCTGGGGACCCTTGACGTGGTCTTGGGCACTTTTGGAGAGAACATGCTTCCAGGGCTGCAGCTTTCCTGTTTGCAGCAGGACTTCATGCTGGTCCCTGTTCATTTCCAGAAAAGTCCAGGTAATTTTCAAAAGAGCCGTAATTTGGCCAAGCTCACAACAGTCAGCTTTTTAACATAATATCTTGGTTGTGACAAAGATCACCTGGCCATCACATGCAGCAATGTGGAATCCGTGTGAGTCGTGAAACATGGTATCACAAGGAAGCCACAGGGAGGAGGCTCTGTGGCACGGAGCTTGAGAGACCGCTGAAGCCAGCCTCCTCGTCGATGGGACCCAGCCTCCTGGTTTTCTTGACAGAACAGCCCAAGCCACAGAAAGAATCCCTTTAGGGCTCACTGTGAGCATGAAGTGACGTGCTTCCCCAAGCAGTGGCAAGAAAGATGCTTCTCTTTTCCTGACTGCTGCCCATACTGCCTCCCTCCTCAGCTCCAGCCACGTATCTGGCCTCTCCCATCCCTGTCAGCATGGCCGAGGCCCAGCTGTACCCCCATGGCATGGCAGTTGCCTACAAGACAGTGCCCTCAGTGGGACCACATGTGGGCGCAATGACCACCCTGGCCAGGAGGAAGCCAGCTGCCTATCAACTGGCTTTCGCAGGGGCTTCTCATGCCCTGGGGAGGGTCAGTGGGCCCTGCCACAGGGAGAACAGAGAGGCAGCAGGGCCGCTGTGGGAGGTGTGCTGGTTTCTGGTGTCTCCGTGATGTGGCCAGGCAGAGTGGCTTGTGGATGTACCAGGGCCGTGCAGATGAGCGGATCCCATGCTAGGGCATCCTGGCCCTCTGGGGGCTGTGTGGGAGTGGGTACAGGTCCAAAAGGCCCACTTGACCCCAGCATCCCATGTGTACCTGCTCTGGGTAGCTGGCTTACAACTTCTTCACCCGAGTTCAACCATCAGGCTCCCTACCATGAGTCCCCTCAGGATCACCTTGCCGTGTTCCCACTGTGTGACCTCGGACATGCTACCTGAGCTCTCAGTGAGATGGTATCACATCTGGGAAGTATGCGGCCCAGGGAAGCAGGTCTTCAGCTGTCCCCTCCCCTGCTCTGTAGCACCCTGGCCGTCCTCCTCCAGTTCAAGGTCTGACCCACCCATGGAGCCAGGTTCTATGACCCCTACCCCATTTGATTGGGGGTCTTCCTCCCTGGTGATCTGGGTTCCCCAGCTGCCATCCTGGTAGCCATGAGGCCAGGTGAGGGCATGGGAAGGGGATTGAGCTTTATGCCTGGAGAGAACAGTCCCCTGACTGCCTATCTGCTGTCTCAATCCTGGCAGTGTGTGCAGATCTCTCTTGTGGCCTCCTTGGCATGGGGCATGGGATGCGGCTTCCTGCAGATTCTCAGATGCCACTAGGCCTGTGGGCAAGGCTCCTGGCTGGACCCCTTGCCCTCCTGCCTGCCTCTTCCTCCAGCTGCTCTTGCTGTGGTCTAGCTCTGGCCACCTGGGCCTTGGGGCAGCCCCAGAACTCTCAATGGCCCTGACCACTCTGTGGCCTTCTTGGGCTGCCGAGGACATGTGGAGACTCCACCAGGGTATCGTCTGTGTGCTGAGCCCAGGGTGGGGGGTGGGAATAGGCAGGGCCAGGGCATCACTGGGAAAGCAGGCACGTTTCTCCCCAGGACACTATCCTGCATGTTTTACCAGCTCAGGCATCCTTTAGGTGAGCTCCTTGTTGCACACATTGATGCCCCCGAGGATGGGCCCAGCCTCACTCCTTGTGATAGGACCTGTTGAAGCCCCTTCCCACTCTTCCCTGAGTGACCAGGCAGGCAGGTGCACAGCAGCATGAGCAGGATGCCCTGACATTTGTCCTGGGGGGCAGTTCTGGTTGCCTGCATGCCTGCCTGGCCTGCAGCCAGCCTGCGGCGTGGTGACCAGAAGGACAGGGCTGTATCTTCAGAGTTCACTCCCAGAGCCCCGCAGGTCAACAGGAGTGGGATGAGCAGGGCGTCAGAGGACTTTGCCAGGCCCTGAAGAGGGTGTTGGAGCTCTGTGGTGGCCTGGGCGGAGGGCACCCTGGGCCCGTGGAGGCCTAGGTAAAGGAGGGGCTGTAGGTGGGGGAGGTGAAGCTGGGAAGGGGGGAGGGGTAGACCGCCATCCAGAGCTGGATGGAGGGGCTGGTGGGCAGCGAACCTGGCTTGAGTGGGGGGTGAGGGACTGGAGAGAAAGGCAGTTCCTGATGGTCCCCTGCCCAGGGGCTGGCTTTCCTCTGGTCCTTCCCTCCCAATGACCGCGTCTTCATCAAGGCCGCAGCCCTGGGCTCTGTGCCCACACCTCCAGCACCAAGCTGCCTGGAGACTTGTCGATGGCATTACCTCGGATCACGGAGCCCTCCCATCCACTGCTGCCTGGAGGGCTGGTCTACTACCCACCAGACCAGCTGGGACAGTGGGGTCCTGCAGCTGGATTTGGGGGTCTTTCTGTTGGGCCCGTATCTGTGTCCTCACCCAGTGGCTGGGCAGCAACCCAGGGAATGCCGAAGTTGGCCAAGGCAAGAGCAATGGCCACTACCTCTGACACCCCAGAGCGATGTGTTCCTGGTGGGCAGCCCTGGGCCCTGGGCCAGTGGGATTCCAGCAGAGACCCCTGGCTGGGCTTCTTCCAGCAACAGCAGCTGAGGGTTCTTACATATGGGAACCTTTGTCTTCTAAGTGGCACCTGCAGGTGGGACACCTGGGCCCCCTGAGGCCCAGCATGCTTCCCATTTCCCTGTGCTGTGTCTTGGATGATCCTGCTGACCCATCTTGGCAGCTGTGTCAATCTGCTCTTAAGGCCACTGTGAGCTTTAATTTGTAGTTACTGCAGCTTTCATTTCTAAAAGAACTTCCTAAAAGTTCTTTTTGGTGCTTTGGAAACCTTCTGGTTTAGTGTTTATCACTTCCTTTTCTCTGCAATTATTTTCAAGCATGGTTGGTTTATGATGTGTGTGTGGATCTTTTTCTGCTGGCTCTTGCTCTTGGTGCTTGTTTTGTTATGTGGTCCTTTCTCACTCTGTACTGCTCTTGTTCTCCGAAAAGTGATTTGTGAGACTTCTCCAAGGTCTAGGATGAAGACGTCTTTCTCCAGAGAGTACTTTGGTTTGCTGCCGCCCAGGGGCACTACCAGTGCAAGAGCCCCTTAAACCAAGGTCTTGAGGGTCCATGGTCCTGGCTCTGTTCCTGGGGTGGCCAGCCATGTCACAGCTTCTCATGGACTCTTCTCCCATTTTCATGCAATGTCCCCATAGCCCCTGGGGGTGGCTGTGGATATAGCTCACCTTTACCCCTGCAAGTGTTTCTCTTTGGGGTCCCAGTTGAACTTGAAGGAGGATCTCCTATTAGATTCCCCATCTTGGGGGGCCCTGGGCCTTGTCTTCTGTCTCCCTTGCCCTTGAGGTCACAGAGCCCAAGCCCCAGTTTGCCCAGATGGGCAAATGCTCTGGGGCACAAATGGCCACCACACTCTGTTGTCCTCTCTGGGTCCCACGTTCTCTGAGATATTGGCCAAATCCTGGGTTATCTTGTCAGCTCTTAGCTGCTTTTAAGATGTTTTCATATTGTTTCAAGCATTTCGAGTTATTTTTACCAAGAGAGTTGGTCCCAATAATCTACCGACCAGTACTGGGTTCGTGAGTTACCCCTGGGATGGTGGCACCCAGGGAGGTGACCCAGCCTGCTTCTGACCTCTGGCCTCTGAGGGGCACTGCCAGGACACACAGGGCGGGTACTCAGCCTGATTCCAACCTCTGGGCCTGCTCCTGCACAGGCCCTTCTGCATCGGCTCAGCGTCCTGCAAGGGGCACTGGTCAGCAGCCCATCTCACGTGGCTGGACATCTCCTAGCACACCGTGCTTCTGCAAATGGTGCTAATCACCATGGCTATACCTCACCTGCAAAGTCACTGGCTCCTTAGTAGGGCAAAGGGTTAGTCCCCTGTGGCCATCACTGATGCCCATGCCTGCAGGGGCCTAGCACAGAGCAGGAGCTGGGTAGGAGTGACAGGCAGGTTGGTGGAAGAACACAGGCTGGAGTGTCCTAAGCAAAGGCTGTGTCCCTGAGTCCAGGGCTGGGTGGGCCTGGGTCCCCCAGTGGTCCCAGTGTGTGGCCTGTGGGAGCCAACAGGGGAGCGTTCATGGAAGGCAGAGTGACTCCTTTGCACCCTGCTCCCTGACCAGACCAGTGAGCAGGGGTATATCATGGCATTGGCAATGAAAGGCCCCATGAGCTTGGCAGCTTCCGCAAGGCTCTGAGCCCAGGTGGTGTCCATGTTGCCTGCTGCAGGCTGTAGCCCCAGCCCCTGCAGCCCACCTGCCCTAGCTTTGATACAGGGTCACTGTGGTGGAAACATCCTTGTGCTGTGGTTCTTGAGACAGAGTCCGGAGAGGTTTCATTTCAGAGATCCAAGAACCAGAGCAATTGCACCAACATCAGAGGGGAGCTCTCACTGTCCGCAGGGCTGGAACCTCTCCCAAGTTGTGGTCTCTCTCGGAGGCTCCTGGCCTGGGGCAGTGAGCTGGAGCCCTCCCAGCCCGCACCTGTTGCTTATCTGCCTGCAGGAGGCTTTGGGGGGCTCTGAGTCCTTGGGCAGAGGGGCGGGAGTAGGATGTCCCATTTGAGACATAGAGTAGGATGGGCTGGGCCTGAGCATCTCACCCTGGCCTCCTGCCACAGCAAAGGCCTGACTCAAAGACCCACTACAGGTTTGCTGGGGAAGAGTCTAATCTTGCCCTAGTGGGACTGAGCGCTTAATATCTGGGGGCCAGGGCCACTGCATGGACTCCCAAGATAGGACATGGCCTTTCCTGACCCTTAGGGCACCTGTGCTATTGTACTTGGAGCTCAGTGGCCTCCTCCAGATGTAGACACACATGCTCACATACACACACATACAAATGCACACAGATACACATACACCAGTGCACATGTGCACACACAGATGCATGCACATGGACACACAAGGACACGTGTACACAGTCACACACACACCTTGGCAGACTCATACCTGTGAACCTACTCTGACACACCTTCATGCCTCCCCATCGTACCTTTTCCCCCTTCACATCCCTCCCCCATTCATTAGACTTTTCTTGGAGGAATCTTTTCCACTCCCTTCAGTTTCTGAACAGCTTCTTGTCCTGTGTCCCAGCTGTGGGTTGGGAGTGTCACACATGCGCATTTCAGGTATCTTCAGAGTCACCAGGGTTGGCAGCCTTGAGATCTCATTTTAGCTTTCAGCTGGGTTGTGGGAAATGACTCCTGGGCAGAGGATCCTGGGCCAGGGGTCCATGTGGGGAGGGGCTGTGCACCAAGTCTGCACTCACCTGGCGCCTGGGTATGTGTCCATGACCCTAGCACATGTCCCTGCCTGCTGATATGGGGTGCACAGGGCCCTGGGGGCATGTGTGCTGGGCGAGGGCCTGAAGGGCCTGCATCCCAGGTGAGTGGACACCATTCTCTGCCTGGAGGGTCTGGAGGCCCAGGCGAAGGCTGCCTACCTTGCTGGCTCATGGAATTGGCACAGTTGCAGGGGAGGGAATGTGCATGCTTGGGGAGGGTTTGCTGCCCACTGGCCCCAGCAGCATTTGTGGTTCCTGGTCTCTTGCTGCCACTGCTTCTTCCAGTACTCACTCACCCCCCATGGGGGTTCCACACCAACAAGCATCACGGTGTTGGTGAGGTGGTTCTCTTTAGGGCTGGTGTGTGGGTTTAGGAGGTCATTCTGTCCAGGGCCAGCAAGCCTTGTGGGTGGCAGAGAGACAGTCTGGCCAGTGCTGACTAGTGCAGGGGTTTAGGGAGATGTATGTGGTGAGTGTCGTGGTGTCCAGCACATGGTTCTCCCAGGTCCAGTAAGTGGAATGGGCATCACGGAGGTGGTTTCATTCCCGGCTGTTGCAGGTTCAGGGAGGCAGTTCTGTCACCTGCCATTCACTCAACTCATTTTCCTTTTCCTGCAGACCTCGTGACCCAGTGTGAGCAAAGCCACCCCTTGGCAACCCATGTGCATCATCTTCTTTAAGTTTGATCCTCGCCCTGTTTCCAAAAATGCGTACAGGTAACCCCCTCGCTCCACATCTGCCATGCTCCGCTGGATCTCAGATGCCTGGCCAGTCCTCACATCGCCCAGGGCGCTGCGTGCGGGAGGGGTGAGGGCAGGCTGGAGGGTGTGAGATCCAGGCCCCCTGCGTGGCTAAGTCCCAGCTGCGGGAAGCTGGGGGACACACTGCACATGCCCACCCTGCCCTGTTGGACAGTGGTCAATCAGTGTGGGGTGCTGGTGAGAATTCCTCTTGGTGGTGGGGACTCTGAGCTGATGTACAAAGAGGCAGAGACTCAGCTACTGAAGGTTGTGCAGGCAGGACAAAGGAGTGAGTGGGTCTAGGTGGGGATGCAGCTCTGTGGACTCTGAGGGGGGATTAGGGCAGTAAAATTGGGGTGATAGTGACAATGAGCAAGAGCCCAACTTGGGCTGGCTTGTCCAAGATGCCAATGAGAACTCTGGGTGGTGGCAGCAGTGTCCAAGAGTCAGTGGATCCTGAGCAGAGGTGTGAGGACTGGAGGAGGAGGGGAAAGGGGGGACTAGCCAGAGGTGGTGGGAGACTGAGGTCAGGGAGGGGTGAGCCAACATCCGGCCCTCTCTTACCCTCCCCTCCTCCTAGCCCTGGGCTCTGGACAGCCGCCCCTCCATTCCCCTGGCCACCGCAGCATTTATCGATTCAGAGAATGAGGCAGAGATTTAACCCACAACCAAAAAAGACATTTGAAACCACTCTCTAGTGCAATCGCCTGGGAAGTTTTCATCATTTAAAAATCTGCACTAGAAATAATTTGAACCATTTCAAGTAGATTCTCGGATTTGGGTCACCATGCAAAATTGCACAGACATCATGCTGCCTGACATTGTGGCTGAATTAACTTATTTCAGGCCAGAGAACAGGGAATGCAGAGTGTCTAGTGTTTTCCCTTCCTGTAGAGGGTGTGTGGCAGGGCCAGCCCAAGGTCCAGGAGGTGACCCTAAACAGCCCCCAACAAAGTGAGTTGAGTGAGTCAGGGTCCAGCCATCAGACAGTCCTGCAGGGAGTGTATAATATAAAGAAGGAACTATTTATTGGCTGTAACAGGAAGTGGAGTAGTGAGGGGCTGGCTAGTAAGACCTGAACAAAACTCTAAAGAACACAGGAAGAACAGATAGGAGGAGCAGCCACTACCCCTAGGACTGAGATGGGTGCCCAGGGCAGAGCCCATTCCTCCTCTCCCAGGCTGAGATCCAGACCTTGCTGGAGAGGACAAAGCTGTGGCCCCCTGGATGGCCGAGAAGTCCCTGAGGTGCCATGCTGGCAGAACTTGCTAAAAATCTGCCTTCTAGGGTGCTGACCACTGTCACAGGAGTGTGCTGGGGGAAGGTGCTGGCTGCTGGGTGCTGCTTCCTACTGTGCACTGCGGGAGACGAGCACTGGGGAAGCCAAGCACTGGGGAAGCTGCCACACTTGTTGCAGGAGCCTCCTGAGAAGTCATAGGGGAACCAGGAAAAGAAGCCCTTCCTCCTCCAGTGTCTCCCCAGCGCCCTCTACTGACAAAATGTAACATGGGACCAGCCACAAAGGTCAGATCCATTGTTGCAGAGATGGCAATGAAGGGTAAATTTGGAGCTGAGATGTGATAAATTGGTAACTGGTGCAGTCCACCCCTTTGGCTCCTCAGCTTTCATATGTGCCCTTCTACATGCATGTGAGCCCCCACGCATCAGCAAAAACACTGTTTCCACCTGACAAGGCAAGACGATGGTCCCTGAGTCTGTCAAGGGCTATATTAGTTACTCCCAGATTCAGCCACAGTCCCACTTCATATTCTGTTCCCTGAAGTTACCTCTGACCACCTGCATGTAAAGTAAAAATGGGGAGGAGGGAGAAGAAGAGAATGGTTAGCATACATAGCACGTGTGAATAGGCAGTAAAGAGCAACTGTGCAGAGCCATTCCAGAGCCACCAGCAACCTCATTCCTGGTGGTCACCAGGTAGTGGCTGGTCTCTGGCTTCCTTCCCCCACTGCTCTCAGCCAGAACCTCAGCTGCTTGCACATCCACACCTGGGGGTGGCCTGAAGGCTCTGGTTTTGGTTGTTGTCATTTTGCTCTAGCTATTCCTTGTGAATGCAGGCGTTAGTGCTTGACAGCCCACTCACCTAGTGAGCTCTGCACACCTGGTTGCCCTGGCAGAGGCTCTGCTTCCACCCAGTCCTGGCTGGCAGGGTCAGACCCAGTCCTTGCATTCTCCAGCTTGCCTCAAGGCTCCTTATCTCTCACCTGACCTTGGGTCAGTCTGGAACCCTGAGAATCACCCTTCACTCACTATTTCTCTCCTGCCTCTTCCTTGGCAACAATAGGACAATTGGGAAACAGGCAACAATAACCAGAGTTGAAAATAGCAATAGAAAGACAGGCTTTATCCCCAGGGTTTGCATGGTGACTGTCACAACTAGCTCTGGGTGAAGTGGGGAAACAGTCCTTTAGAGTCCGTTTCTGTGAAGCAGGACCAGCAAGAGGGCAGAGTCCTGGCCTGGGTTGTGTAAGTCACAGGGGGTCATGGGCTGAATTGTGTCTCCTTCAAATTTGTATGTTGAAGTCCTAACCCCCAGTACCCTCAGAATGTGACTGTATTCAGACGCAGAGCCTTTAAAGTGGTGATCGAGGTAAAATTAGGTCATATGGGGTGGATCCCGATCCAATATGATGGGTGTCTTTATAAGAGGAGATTAGGACACAGACACACACAGAGGAAAGCCAGTGTGAACACAGGTAGAAGACGGCCACCTACAAGCCGAGAAGACAGATGCTCAGGAGAAACCAACCTTACCCACACCTTGATCTTGGACTTCCAGCCTCCAGAACTGCGAGACAATAAATGTCTGTCGGCTAAGCTGCCTGGCCTGTGGTGCTGTATTATAGCAGCCCTGGGAAACTTGTATGCTGTGGGAGCCAGACAGCGCCATGTGCTTCTCAGTGCAGCCTTCACCAGCAGGCTCCCAAGGGGTCTTCTCTGCACCTGGATCTTCACATCTCTGGGGAAGAGGCGACTGCAGGCTCACAGAGCACTGCTCAGAGCTGCCTGCACCCCTGAGGGGCGAAGGGAAGAGGGCGAACATGGTCTCTCCTGCTTTTGCTCAGAACCTGTGTATCACTGCCAGGACCGTTCCAGACAGCTCAGTATTTCTCTGGAAGATTTTCCATAGCCCTAAACCCATGCTGCCTCTGGGCGACCATCTGGACATAGGTGTGTTTTCCCAGCCTCGTGAGAGGGGTGTGAGGGATTTCCTGTGGCTGCTTCTGTTTTAGCTCTGGGGGCGGCAGCTGGTGAGAACAGAGGCTGCAAGCTGGTGGCTTAGACATTTCTGTGGAGCTCCCAGCAGACACCTCAGTTGTAGCCTTGGGACACCCTGCACAGGAGATCCAGTTAAGCTGGGCCCAACCCCTGACCCATGGACTGAGATAACAGTGGGTGTTGCTGTAAGCCAGCATGTCTGTGGTAATTTGATAGCCATCCTAGAAAACCAAGACACCCCCAACAGGGTAATAGTCATGCTGTCATGTAACCCTCATCTTTTTCAAAATATCTCTTTACACTCATGTGCTGATGGCTCCTTGCTGGCTCCAGCCTGGAGTGGCTACTGGACAACCTGTGGCCCCTTGTGGTGGCTTCTGTGGGTCTGATGGCTGGGTCATGGGCCAGAGTACCTGCTACCTGCCACCAAAGCACCACCCAGATGGTGCACACACTCAGTCCTCCAGAAGGAGCTCAGATTTATGCTACCCAGATGGTGCACACACACAGCCCGAAGACAATGCACACATTCACCCCCCAGATGATGCACACACTCACCTCCCAGATGGTGCACACACTCACCCCCCAGATGGTGCACACACTCAGCCACCAGACGGTGCACATTCAGCCCTCCAGATGGTGCACACACTCAGCCCCCAGATGGTGCACACCCCCCCCAGATGGTACACACACTCAGCCCTCCAGACAGTGCACATACACACAGCCCCCAGATGGTGCACACACTAATCCTCCAGAAGGAGCAGACTTATCACCCCCAGATGGTGCACACAGCTCCCAGACGGTGTACACACTCAGCCCCCAGATGGTGCACACACTCACCCCCCAGGTGGTGCACACAAACAGTCCACAGACAATGCACACATTCTCTTCCAGACATTCACAAACTCACTCCCCTCCCCCCAGCAGTGTGAGGAGTGCCTGGTGGAGGTGGATAATTAGCGGTTTCAGCTACTGGATTAGAGCAAAGCCAGGGTGACTTGCCACCCGCAGAGTCTTTGGCTGCAATGGGTACATCCTGGCTCTCTGGGCACTGGGCATGGATGGACTTTTGTTCACATTGCAGGCCCCACAAGTGCTGACTAGGGAATGACTTCCTCCTCTCATCCAGGGCTCTGTATGGATCCTTTTCATCTCCTGTTCATCTCTGAATTACGTATTTCATGAAATCCCCATTAAACCACTAGCAATTGAGCTAACCAGCGACTCCCATGACAAAAATAACCCAGCAATCAATGTGCTTGAGTTATTAGGCAAACACAGAAAATTGCTTTTTGTTTATAAATACAGTTGAGTATCTCAGGACGGAAGGCTCTGCTCAATCAGCTTTTCTTCTTTCTTTCTTTCTTTTTTTTAAAAATTTTTTCTTTGCTGAAGCGTTATGTAAGAATTGGCACCTGAAGCCAACAGCCCCAGCCTCATTTTGGGACATGATGCCCAGCACCCTTTCCCTGGGAGCATCAGAGTTGGCTGGCAGGGCCCTTGCTGCCTCCCCTGTCCCCCACTCACCTGCAGGGGTCTGGGATGTGTGAGTACAGGAAGAAGGGTCAGTGTTGTAGGAGAATGCTTGACCAGGACCATGTGGACCTTGACCCACGAGGGCAGTGGGGGCTCTCAGCCTGGCCCCTGGTGCATCCCCACCTCAGCTTACTGTCTCCTCCCACTCAGGGACTGTGACGCTCTCCCTCCTCCTGACCACTGTCCACTGACCACTGTCCGATAGGCAGCTTTTACCAGGACTGGCCTGTGTAATTTGTGCAGGCTCTGGTTTTACCTTCACTTTTTATGAATGTCTTTATAATTTCACACTTCACCATGAGCAAATTTTGTTTCATAAAATCAATTGTAATCAATACAGAAATTATTTTTTAAGACTTGTCAAGATCTCACTGCTCCAACTTGGTTTCAGAGTCAGTGTGACACCAGGCCTGCCGAACCTCTGTTCCTGGCCTCCCACAGCACAGAGCTCAGCGGGTCTTCCAGCTGTCGCTTCTGAGACCCACAGATCTAGTGGACATTGCAGGGACTGACCCTTTCTACTCACAGTCACCTCTTACGTCCTTATTTATTTTCAGTGGCAAGGCTGGAACTTCAAACTTGATTTTCTTCCCCCAAAACCAGAGCTCTTAAAATTTTGGCAACATCTTTCCTGATTGCAAAAGAAATATTTGTTTGATTTGTAATGCAAAAAACTAGTAAAACACAAAAAAGTCCCCATTTACTCTGCCCCCTCAAAAAAACACCATAAAACACAGGACACAGCAGTCCTCGGAGGCCATGCACTGCTTGCGTTCCTTTTGGTGGGGGTGCTCCTGTTTCCAGGAAGCCCATGGGCTCTGTGAATGGTCTCAGGCATTGGGATAGATGGACAGAGGGGGGACTGCCCTGCCCTCACCCTCCAGCCTGGGCTCCCTGGCTGTGCTCGGTGCTGGCCACTCGGGACCCTCAACCCCCTAGCCCCCAGTCCTGCCACTGGCTGGGGCCCATTTGGGTGGGTGAAGGGTGTGTGCAGGGTGGGATGAAACCATCTCACGGGGCCTGGTGGAACCCATCTCCCAGTGCTGAGCAGTGTGGATTTCTGTCCTCACACAGCATCTGCTTGTTTCCCGGGCAGGGGTCCCCTGGGAGCACCCCTGGAACCACTGCAGACCTTCGTCCTGTTCTGGTGCGGTAAGGACTGGCAGGTTCCTGTCCTCTTTGGGACTTGCCAGTGTTGCTACTAAGGCAAATTTGATATGTTAAAAGGGAAAAAAAACTACGTGGCTCTTCTGTTTTCATTGGAGATCGTTGGTCCTGCTTTCTTCTTCCAGGCTCATCCTGGCAGCCAACAGGGATGAATTTTACCACAGACCGTCTAAGTTAGCAGACTTCTGGGGGCACAACAACGAGATCCTCAGTGGTAAGCCTTCTGTCCCCCTTGGCCCCTGGTGTGACATGAAAGTGTGAGCCTCAGCATGGTGCTAACAGGGCCTCCTTTTCCCATCAGGATGGCTGTGGTCAGTGCTGGTGTCATCCTGCAGGGTGGGGGTCTCACTGGTACACCCCACGGGCCCCAGGCGCTGCTTCACCTTGCAGAGTTCGAGCCCCTGCCCCACAGCCGGGACTGCAGGGCTGAGCTGCACATCTTCAAGAAGTGTGCATCTCCCAGGGGAGAGGGACCAGGCGGGGGACAAGAGCAGGGCCGCCACCCACCATGGTGGGCATTGCTGGTGGTAACACTGTTGTCCGTCGTCTGTCGTAGGGCTCGACATGGAGGAAGGCAAGGAAGGAGGCACGTGGCTGGGTATCAGCACGCGGGGCAAGCTGTCGGCGCTCACCAACTATCTGCAGCCGCGGCTGGACCGCGAGGCCCGGGGCCGAGGTGTGGGGGTGTGTGCGTGGGGGTGGAACAGACAGGGCCACAGTGGTCTGCTGCGGGGTCATGTGGCAGAGACAGGAGGAGGAGCGAGAACGGGAAAGTCTCCATTTCCCAGGCCCTGCTGGCATCACCATGGGAGCCACCCTCAGCCTGGCCCATGTGGCACCCCCACAGGCACAGTTTGCTCCTCTCAAGGTACCCTCCCTCTCCCCATCGTGTCACTCCTGACTGCTGTGTCGTTGTCCCCTTCCTGTCAAATGTTTGCACAGCAGACACCTTCCCCTGGAGGACAGCTCTGTAGGCACACATTGTTCCACTGAAGGTTTTTCCTTCATGCTGTATATTTATAATGGGGGAAATTTCTTTAAAGGCAAAAAAAAAAGCAGAGTTCTCAGTGCCAACCTCCATGGTGGCCAACTCTGGCAGCGGTCATCCAGGTGCCAGGGTTCCACTGGGATCCCTCATCTTGCAGTGTCCTCCCAAGAGAGCCATGTCCCAGGGAGAGAGGCTCATTCCTGCTGCCTTAGTCATGGGTGTCTGTTCCATACCCACAGGTGAACTTGTGACCCACTTTCTGACCACTGACATGGACAGCTTGTCCTACCTGAAGAAGGTCTCCATGGAGGGCCACCTGTACAATGGCTTCAACCTCATAGCTGCTGACCTGAGGTGGGTCTGCTGGGAAGGGGCCCTGTCTGTTGGCTTGGGCTGTGCTTTGATGTCTGTGGCAGCCTCTCCAGAAATGTTGTTCCTGGTGGGCTTGGTAAACAGGCCAAGGATAGGCAAATGGGGAGGGAGTCGGCCCGTGTTCTTCCACCAGCACCGGTCCATGGGCCTCTCTCCTGGGCCCACGAAACCCTGGTGTACTCTGCCTTGAACATCCATGGCACGCAGCATGCTAGGCCCCCCTGTGCCATGCCTGGATAGACACACACCATGTGGAAGCTGAGAGCACTGCAGTGTCCCGCAGGAGGAGGGCCAGGGTGGGGGCTCGTGCTGGGCACCCACTGACTGGAGCCCTCCTCCCCACTCACACCTTCAGTGGTTCCTAGAGGCAGAGTTCCTGTGCTCTCTGAGCTCCTCCAGGCTCAGGAACCACTTTTTACTGTCAGTAGTTCCATGTATGTCTGACCCAGCCCCAGGAGACCAGACCCACAGCCATGACCTTGGTGGGACTTGGGTGGCTGGGTGACGAGGGCACTGTGCTTTGAGTGGATGCATGGGCAGGTGACTCCTTCAATCAAGGGGTGGGGGCTTGGGCCCGTTGGAGCCTGAGCAGCTCTTCTGGCTCCCGGAGCCTGCAGGGTTGGGGCCTGCCTCCCTGCACACAGCCTGAGAAAGTAGGCAGTAGAGTGTAGGGCAAGTCAGGCGGCAGCTAGTGCTGGGGCCGAGGCAGGAGAGCAGGGGGTGTCAGAGGTCAGTGAGCAACCCTGCTGGTGGGTGCCACTGAGGAAACCAAGGCCTGGAAGGGAGAGGCTCGTCCCAGCCACTGCTGTCCCTAGCTCTGGCCTTCCCCATGCCTGGCCATGGCAGCGCTGGCAGCAGCACCAGCCTGGGTGCCAGTTCTACAGGTCCTTACCCAAAAAGTTCAAAAGAGCTTTTTGCCTGCGAACAAAATCTCTGAATTCATTAGCCAAACATCTTAAGAGTACATCCAAGGGCTGCAGTGAGGAGGAATGTGAATGGAATGTGAACACAGACTGGGAGCTCCGGAAGCTGGCTGGGGTGGGGTGGGTCCTGCCTGGGGGGCAGCAGTGAGCAGGAGGGCCCCTTCATCCCGACAGCACAGGTCTCCGTGTCCAGCATCTAGCATGGGAAGGCATCTCACAGACCACAAAGAGTCTCTCTTCAGTTTGTAAAAATACATTACAAGTTCTAGCAGAAAGACGGGCCTGTGGTATTGAGAAACTAGCATTTTCAGCTCTGGGGCATTTTAAACTGTTTTAAAATGTACACTCAGCATATGAAAGTAGGGAAATGTGGTCTTGGGCGTTTTTTTGGAAGCATCTTTCACCCTGGGGCCACCCATCCAGAGGTGCTTGGAGATGAGCCATGGGGATTGGGGCTGCACCTGATGGAGGGGGCTGGTGTTGGTGGGAGTGGGGTCCAGCCCTGCAGCTGTCACCATGGGCAGCCTCCAGGTGCCTAAGCCATCAGGAATGTACCCGTGATGCTGGACAGGAGCTGAAGTCTCCATGGTGCCTGATTAGCCCCCAACCTGGCTGAAGTGGGCCCTTGTCCCTGGGCTGGCCACTGGCAAGGTGAGGTTGTTGGTTGGCACCAGGAGCAGGATGCTCTGGGATTCGCAGCTGACCTTCTCTCCCCTTGGTCCGCAGCACAGCAAAGGGAGATATCATTTGCTACTATGGAAACCGGGGGGAGCCCGAGCCCATCGTCCTGACACCAGGTGAGCCTGCTCTGGCAGCCTGATAGGGTGAGGGGCTGCTCCTATGCAGGGGACACCCCTGTGCTTTTCAGAGACCAGGCCCCTGTCATATTACTCTTCTGGAACTGTGCTTTGTGGCCATTTGTGCACCACACCTTATGGTCTGTAGGGGACTATGGCTTGGACCTGGAGGCCACAGAGAGCCCCAAACCCTCCCCACCACCATGACCTTTTCCTGCTGAGTGGGAGGCACCTGTTCTGGGTTCCCTGCCTTAGGCCCGCAGCCTAGCAGCAACCCCCAGCCCCACCTCACAGCCCCATCTCTGCCCCCACTTCCTCATGCCACTCCAATGTACTCTGTGCCCTGCCTGTCACTTCTCAGAGCCTTTGGGGCTGTCACAACCCAGGGTTCTCCCCTGGGGCTCCCTCCCCAATGCACATGCACACTGCACTCCGGCCTTGCACAAACATCTCCTGTGTCTGGTCCCTGTCTGTCCCTTACCCCATGTCCTCAGGGCCTCGTGCCCACTGCTCCTCCCTGGGGCCCTCCTCTGTCCTAGAACTGCACCTCTGCCCAGGCTGTGCCTTCTGCTTCTGTGCCCTTCCATCCCCTCTCTCAGGCATTGCAATTTCTTGGAAGTCTCCTCTGCCAGCTGCCCTACCAAAATCTGGGCAGAGAGAGTCACATTGTTTCCCCTCTGTGAGCCACTCTGGGAGGAGAGAGTTCTGCATCTTATCCCAGGTCTTGTATCAGGACAGAGGGAGCACTCAGGGAAATGGCACCAGGTGTACGAACTACTGGGCCCAGAGCCCAGGCTCCAGGGCCTGTCCCCCCCCCCCCACTGCTACTCCTCATTCGTGTGTGGCATCTCAGGACTGCATGCCTTAGACTCCCGCTCCAGTCCCTGTGCCTGAGCTGTCAGCACACATGGGGTGTCTCAGCCCCTGAGGAGAGTATCAGCACCCTCTGAAACACCTACTTCCCCACCTCTGTGCAGTGATGTTCTTCTGCAGGGCCGTCCCTGCATCACACAGACTTTCATTGCAGTTGGCACTAGTCACCAAGTGAGATTGCAGGACATAGGTACACACCTTCCCACTAGGTGTCGATGGTGGGCCTGAAACCCTAGGTGTCCCAGGTGGGGCCCAAGGCAGTGGTGAGCAGCTCCTGGGACAGCTGAGTGGCCCCACCTTTCCTGCTTCTTGGGATAGAGGGCTGGCAGAGCTGCAAGGCTTATGAGTCCTGTGGTCCCTGCCTGGCTTACACCAGGGCTGGCTTCCTCTGCCCAGTGGCTCCAGAATGCCCCCCTTTCCTGGGGCAGTATCCAGGCCAGGATGCCCCGGGATAGTTGGTATCCTCAGAGGAGCAACCCCCTGCAACACATACACACATACACACCTGAAGGGTGGCTTCTAATGCATCCACCCCTCTTGCCCTTGCACACTGCCAGCTTGTGCCTCCTCTGTGTGGATCTCATCCTGCCAGCCACAGGGCATGCTGGGACCACAGCAGGCCCTCTGGCCACCCTCTGCGACATTGGCCCTCCTCTCCCAGCCTTAGACAGAGCTGTGGGGGATCCAGGGCAAGCCCAGCTGAGCTTCTAAGAGCCAGGTGATGGGGCCCAAGCACAACACTAACAGTGAGGCAGGGATATGGCCCCACATGGTCCTGAGCTTGGGTAGGTTTATTCTGGCTCATCTCCAGTTGGTTCTTGCTATTCTGCTCACCTCAGAGTCTCCCATGAGTTCAGCATCTTGGGGTCAGGGTGTGTGGTAAGGCAGGTTTCTGCCTGCAGAGTTGGCCTAACCGGCCACAGATCATATGGGCTTCCCTGAACCTGTGACTGCCCCAGAGAGAAGTGGAAACTAAAAGGCACCAAAGAAGGCAGAGACCTCTCCCACCCCGCCTGCCTGCATTCTGAACATTGGCCCCAAGGCCTTTGGGGAAGCCTCTGGAAGCCACCCCTATAATGCCCTGAGTTCTCAGTGCTTGAGATGCTTATTTTCTGCTAAATTGTTGTTTTGGAGAAATTCTTTTCATCTACATACTATTCCATCCCTGAGCTGCCTCCACCTGATCCGTGTTGCTTTTTATTCTTTAATAACAGCTTTAGTGTGGTATGACTCATATGCCATACAGTTCACCCATTTAAAGTGTATCATTCAATAGGTTTTAGTTTATTCAGAGTTGTGCAACTATCACCACTATTTCCAGAACATTTTCATCATCCCCCAAAGAAACTCATACCTATTAGCACTCACTCCCATTGCCCCAGCCCCTAGCAACCTTTAATCTGCTTTCTTTCTCTGTGGTTTTGCCTATTCTGGACACTTCATGTAAATGGAATCATACAACATGTGGTTTTGGTGACTGACTTTGTTCACGTACATAATGTTTTCATGGTTCGTCACGTTGTAGACTGAATCAGTACTTTGTTCCTTTTTATGGCTGAATAATATTGTATGGATACACCACTTTTTGTTTCTCTGTTCATCCATTGATGGACACTTGAGTTGTTTCCACCTTTTGGCTGTTATGAATAATGCTGCTGTGAATGATTGTTACAAGTTTTTGTGTGAATATATATTTTCGTAGCTCTTGCATATTTACCTAGGAGTGGAGTTGCAAAAACGTGTGGTATCTGTTTAACCTTTTGAGAAACTTCCAAACTGTTTTCCAAAGCAGGTATGTCATTTTACATTCCCACTGGTAGTGTATAAGGGTTCCAATTTCTCTGAATCCTCACCAACACTTGTTATTGCCTGTCTTTTTGATCACAGCCATCTTAGTGGGTGTGATGTGGAATCTCGTTGTGATCTTGATTTGCATTTCTCTGATGGCTAATGATCTTGAGCTTCTTTCCACATGCTTATTGGCCATTTGTATATCTTCTTTGGAGAAATGTTTATTCAAATCCTTTGCCCATTTTTAAATTGGGTTGTCTTACTGAGTTGTAGTTCTTTATATATTCTAGCTATAAGTTATTTGCAAAAATTGTCTCCCATCCTGTGGATTTTCTTTTCACTTTCTTGGTATCTTTTGAAGCACAAAGCTTTACATTTTGATTAAGTCCCATTTATCTATCGTTTTCTTTTGTTGCTAGTGCTTTTGGTGTCTTAACTAAGAAATCATTGCTTAATCTAAGGTCATAAATCTTTCCCTCCATGTTTTCTTCTAAGAGTTTTATTCTTTGCCTGTGGATACCCAGTTGCCCAGCACCACTGTTGAATGGTCAAATGTGTCACCCCTGGTGACACAGTGAAACCTGGGGGTTGGCGGCTTAGTTGTGGGAGTCCCAGCAGAGCCAGAGCTGTCTTCCCAGGAAGTGCCAAGGTCCTCACCCAGAAGTCTGTCAGGGCAGAGGGTGGTGTCACAGCATCCCTGCTGCATGGCTCAAGGTGCATGACTCTGAGCAGGCCTGCCCTGCTGCCCGGGCCTCTAGAGAAGAGATTCATTAGAGTTTGTGCCCCTCACTTTTGTGACACGAGAAACCCTTTTCCTTTTGGTTATGTCTTCTGACACCACTCTGGGAACTTGTTTAAGAAACTACAGCTCAGAGTCCCTGCACCAAGACCCCCAAGCTCCCCAGCCAGGGTCCAGGCTGTCATGTGGAGGTGGGCCATTGTCCACAACCACTGGGTGAGGCCAGCCCTAATGTTGAGGGGTTCCCTAATTACTAACATAAGTAAGGACTGATTGTGGTGGTTACCCTCCTGGTCTCATGTTGCTGACTGTCCCACCCTGGTCCTGCCCAGGTGGTCCCACACCCTGGCTTAGAGAGAGGTGGCGTGAGGTGAGAAGGAGGCCTCTTCTCAACTGCCCCCTTTCCTTGGCCTGTTGGATTTCAGGTTGTCTATTCCCTATTAATCCATCCATGCAGGCTACTTGGCATCTGTGCCTTGTGGTCTCCTGTGGGTGTCCCCCCCCCACCCTGTGTTGAGTTCTTTACCCCTTACCATGCAGAGGGGGCAGGTATGGGCATAGAGAAGGTGCCAGAGCATGGGGTGGCTTGGTCTCAGTCTGGTCTGGTTTCACTGCCTCTGGTCCTATTCCTGGCACCTCACCGCATGCTGGGTGGGCATGCGGGATCCTGCCTTGAAATTGGGGCCTCCATATGGCAGTGTGACCCCCTCCTTGCAGGGACCTATGGGCTGAGCAACGCACTGCTGGAGACGCCCTGGAGGAAGCTGTGCTTTGGGAAGCAGCTCTTCCTGGAGGCTGTGGAGCGGAGCCAGGCGCTCCCCAAGGATGCCCTTGTCGCCCAGCTCCTGGATGTGCTCAACAATGAAGAGGCGTGAGTGAGCAGGTCCCGCTGGGGCCCTGGGGCAGAGTGTATGCTCTGCTGCCCTGAGAGACCTGCAGAGGTGACCAGGGCCAGGTCTTTCACTACAGGGGAGCCTGACGGACACTCTGTCCTCTGCTTCCCCACCATCCCCCTCTTGCCCACCTCAGGCAGTCGAGGTTTCCAGTGGGGACCTTTGATGATGAGAGATGGGACAGCTGAGGGGCTAGGCACTGGGAGGCTTGGTGCTCTTGGAGGTTTGACACAGGCTCACAAGGGACCAGAGCTGCTGGATGCTCACCCTTCTGCATACCGAGGGCTAGTGGGAGATTCAAGAAGGTTCCAGATGCTCAGCAAACCTGGGGAATGGGGAGACAAACCATAGAAGAAAGTGGCCAGGGTCAGAGCACATCTGGGGTTGACAGTGTTTTCCATGTGCTGACCCCCCAGTGACCCCGGCTGAGTGTTGGGCACAGACACGCCTGTCCCAGGAGCCGTCTAGGGGAGAGGAGTCCCCACCTGCTTCCTCGCCCCTAGGCCTCAGGCACCTTAGGAGGCCTCTCTATGTGGCACCCTTATATGCTGGGCACCTGGGTCTTGGCTACCCCAGCTGAGGGCCCTGGTGCCGCCAAGCTGGCCTTCCTCCCATACAGCAAGGAAGCCCTGCACACCCCTCCCCTCCCCACCCTGGCAGGGTCACTGTCCTGCCCAGATCACCCAGTGTCCACTCACACCCTGTCCAGCTTGCTTACCCTAGCAGCCCCTGGAGGAGCCCCGATGGCCTACCTCCTGCTCCTCTCCCGCCAGGAGTCACTCCCTGCCCCGTGCTCATCCTCCCTCTCCTCTGGGCCTTTGAGCCACATCAGATAACTTAGCTTCAGTGTCACTGCCCTCACAGGGGAGCCCTGCCTAGGCCTGCCCATGGCCCCCATTCAGCTCTGAGTCCATAGGCCCTTGGTCATGGTGTCATCTTGGGCAGGCCTGCGACAGGCCCTGATCCCTCTTACTGATGGCTGTAGCCCTGGTGCCAGCTACTGTGGGTGACATGTTACAGGGCTTGATTGAGCTCCCGTAGAGTGGAGAGATGCCCACAGGGCACCTCCTGGGGCAGGCAGGGAAAGCATATGTGCTATCTGGGGCCTGAGCTCAGTGATGGAATCGTAAATGAAAGGGTGGACAGAGATCTGAGACCTTGAGCAGAGAAGTGGACAAAACAGCCCTTGTGGTTTCCCCCGGCCACCTTCCAAGGGCAGTGGGCTCCTCAGGAACCTTGAGGCCATTAGGGGAGCAGGCAGGGCCACCTGGCTACACAGACTAGGTGGACTACAGGGGGACTGCTTTCCACTCCCTCCCTTTGTCCTTCCAGACAGCTGCCAGACCCAGCCATTGAGGACCAGGGCCAGGAGTATGTGCAGCCTATACTGAGCAAGTACGCGGCTGTGTGTGTGCGCTGCCCTGACTATGGCACCAGGTACAGCAGGGCAAAGCTTGGGCCTGTGGGCTGGACAGGGAGCCCAGATGCCCCTGATGGGCCCCCCTGTGTCCCCAAGGCTGAGGCTGCTGCTCATTCATGACCTGGCATGGGCCCTAGGCATGGTGGGCCTGCCCCTTCCCACCTCAGGTCTAGCCCCACCTGTGGCTCTGATAGGAGAGGTGGGGGTGGGGTGCCAAGGGATGTGGGGTGAACATGAGCCTCATGCTCTCTTTCAGAACCAACACAGTCATCCTTGTGGATACAGATGGCCATGTGACCTTCACGGAGCGCAGCATGCTGGACAAGGACCCCTCCTGCTGGAAGACCAGCACCCACGAGTTCATGCTACAGAGCTGAGCAAAACCTGACTTCTGCACGTGGCCAGCGATCTCCTGGGAAGCCCTGCCTCAAGGGCCAGTGGGGACACAAACCTTCCATGACCACAGTGGCTATGACTCTGCTGGCATCCCCAGAACCAGGGCCCTCTGATTTGTGTTACCCATCTCTGTCCCTATGCCCAATTTGCGGCCTACCTTATGCCAGTGGGGAGGGACAGAATCTGATGCCAGGTCTGGAGCAGGCCCAGGCATGCCATGCATACGTGAATGCACCTGGGTCTACCCCTGCCAATGTGCAGAGGCACAGTCACACTCATGTGCAAGGCATATGCTCACACATGGATGCCTACACGTGCACAGGCACACATACACACACACACTCCCAGGCACACATGCACAGGTATACCCATGCATACACACACACACACACACACACACACACACACACACACACACACACACACACACACACACACACACAGAGCCTGCAGGCAAGCACATGCTGTGCAGGCAGGGGGGCACCTCTTACCCCATACGTGCTTCTGGCCTGTGGGTCTTTGCTCTGGTCAAATGACAAGAGAAGGCTTTTGTGTAAAAGTGGCCCCTACTCTCCTCGGCTCACAGGGCATGATTGTGCTTCAGTTCCCAACAATCAGAACTGCTCCTGGAGAAGAGACGGGCCATGTTTGGATTCATTGCACAAGAAAGATTTGAGAAAAACCCACTCTTATAACAGAAGCACAGCCTTGGCGGATCCAGTGCTCCTGCGTGTGCTAGGGGGTCCCATGGAGGGGGGGCAGTTCCGTGTGTACTGGATGGTCCAGTGTACTGGGCGGTTCTGTGTGCCCCAGAGGTTCTGTGTGCACTGGATTGTCCCATGGGGGTCCAGGTGGTCCCATGTGCACCAGGGGCTCTCAGACAGGCCCCTGCTCATCCAGTTGGGGGTCTTGGGTTCTGAGCAGGCCCATCTCAGTGAGTGGACACAGCCAGTCCCTGCCCTCTCTCTACTCCTTGTTGGCGAGTCAGACTTCATAGGAATGTGCACTTGAAGGTGAGATCTTAATAATAAAACTTTGGGCCTTTGGTGAGTAAGTGTGTTCCAAGGTCCTTCCTCGTGTGCTGGTTGACACCAGAGTTCTGTGTCTCCTGCTTCATCCTTTTGTCACAGCCTCCTGAGCACCATGACGGATGCCTGTGGGTTGGTTGGTCTGTCTGTGCTTGGAGTGTAAGAGGGCCTGTGTGCATGGGTTATGGGGCCATCAGGTGGCCCTGGGCAGCCCCATGAGACTTCTCTGGGGGGAGAGGTATGGTCAGCCCATACTCTGGGTGGACCGTGGAGGCCAGGGGATGGTGGGAGGGGTGGACTTGAGGACCAGAGGGCTAGTGGAGTCTGTCTCAGTTCTAGGAGCCCGAGTTTGGGGCAAGCACTTGGGAGCTTGAGTCCCCAGCCCTGGCCAAGCATAAGGGGGTCCCACATAACCAATGCTCAGCTGCAGGCTTCCCTCTGCCTCTGCAGCCAGCCCCCAACTGAGTCTTTTCAGAGCAACGAGAACACAGGGTGGGTGTGAACCTGCACTAGGGCTTCCGCGACTGAGTATGTCGACTTGCTGGTCTGTCTCGGGGGACCAGGAGCCCGATTTGCCTCCCCATCCCTTTCCCCCTTCCCGCCCCGACCACCCTCTGGGCCCGATGCCCTCCATGGCTCACTTTGAACTCAAAAGAAAAATGCTTAAGCACTGCTGGACTCAAAGGGGGCTCCTGGTAGCAACGCAATCCATAACCCCAGGCCCAAGGGGAAAGAGGTCCCAAGTCCCACATGTATCTGGCTGAGTTCAGGATGGCAGGCTCCCAGCTGAGGACACTACCCATGCTGCCAACATCCTTATCTGTGTCAGTGGGCCACCTTGTGTCCTGTACCAGCGTTCCATGCCAGCACCCAGCCTGGCCAGGCACACTGCCCTCAGGAAGAGCCTCTCCAGATGTTCGCCTTTGCCCTGGAGACTGGGCCTGCCCGGGAAAGCTTTCTGAGCCCGTGTCATGGATGCCTCTGCCCCCGAGCCTGCCTGGACCCCCAGAGGAAGGGGAAGCCCACAATGTAGATTCTATTGTTATGGGTTGAGCTGTATCTCTCAAAAAAGATACATTGGAGTCCTAACCCCCAGTACCTCAGAATGTGCCTGCGTTTGAAGATAGGGTCTTTCCAAAGGTATCCAAGACAAAATGCGGTGATTAGGGTGGGCCCTAATCCAGTATGATGGGTATTCTTCCAAAGAAAGGAAAATTTGGACACAGGGATGGACACGCACACAGAAAGAATGCCGTGCGAAGACTGAAGTTCTGCTGCCACCAGCCAAGGAATCAGCAGACACTGGGAGAGAGGCCTGGATCACATCCTCCCCTAGAGGCTTCAGAGGGAGCGTGGTCCTCCCGCCACCTTGATCTTGGACTTCTAGCACCCAGAACTGTGAGACATAAATGTCTGTTGTTTAAGCCACTCAGTGGGAGGTGCTTTGTTACAGCAGCCCTAGCAGACTGATAAAATTGTGATCCTCACTTGGTGAGGAAACAGGCTTGGGGAGATAACGTAATGGCTCAATTCCCCTCCAGGTGGGGAGGCAGAGCCATGAGGCCAGGACAGGACAAGGACAAGGTGGCACCTTAGGGGTTGCCTGCTCCTGCAGGCCCACCAGTCCTCCTGGCCTCACCACAATGCCTGGCATCCCTTCTGCCTTCACAGCACTTGCCCCAGGCCCCTCCCACGGTTCACAGCCAGCTCCTGCCCCAGGGCCTTGGTACTCACTGTCTCCTCTGCCTGAAGAATTCCTCCCACAGATATCCAAGAAGCACTCTCCTTCACTTCCTGCAGGTCTTTGCTAAGTCTCAGGGAGGCACCCCAATTAAAGTTGCAATCTTCCATAAGTAAAACAAAACAAAACAATAAAGTTGCTGTATTCTCTGCTTGTCCTGCTCTATTTTTCTTTGGGGCAGTTGGCGCTGTCTGATGTGCTGTGTATTTGATTTTTTTTGTGTGTCTCTTCGTCAGACTGAGAGCTCCAGGAAGGCAGGGACCTTTCCTCTCTCAACTACTGCTGTATCCTGATGCCTGGGCCAGGTAAACATTTACACCAAGGGTGATAGTGCTGGTGTTTCACAAGCCCCCATTTATTTAGGCCAGTCCCTTGAAGCAAGGCCCTTGTGCTGTTGGAAGGGCCCTAGGAAGCCAATGCCTTCTAGAAGAGCTTTGGATATGACTCCAGGAAGGCCTAGGCCTGGACCTGGACCCCGGCACGGCCTACCCAGTCCTTTGTGCTCATCACAGCTGCATTTCATCCCCGAGTCCCCAGTGTGGGTCTTCTTCTTCCAGGCAGATGGGGACCTCACCTCCTTCTCAGATGCCCCTTCCCACAAGCCACTTCTGCCCTCTGGCCCTGAGACGGCTGAGTTGAGGTGTGAAGACGTGGGGCTGTCTGACATGGGGCTGCCTGATGTGGAAGAGAGTCTGTGAGCAAACATGGCCAGCCCAGGGGTGCAGTGGGGACTTGGGTCTTGTCTTGGCAGGCCTAGGCTCCTGGCCTTTTTTTGCAGACTCCCTGAGATCATGTCTTTTGGTCTGATCTGCAAGCAGGTGGCATCATGTGGGCCCTTCTGCAGAGACTTGGCTCATGGGTAAGCTAGGCTGAGGTAGAAACCCAGAGAAGAAAGAATACTTCTCCCGCTTGGGTTTCCAGTCAGTAATCTTTGTGACTCTGAGGCTGAAGCCAGCTGAGATCTCTGGCGAGGGTCCTTGTCTCTCACTCAGTCGGTCCCAGGCTTTGTGGGAAGCTGGCTAGTGTGGAGGTCTGAGGTCTCAAGTCTGACAGGTTGGTGGGGCTCTCACCTCACCATCCAACCAAGTGTGGAAGGTTGCTATGGTTGCATGGCAGTGTGCTGAGCTCCCATAGGCTCTGACTGGCCCAGCCACAGGGAGGTTGGCATCCCCTGGCTGAGCCCGGGAGCCAGACCCTCATGGGAGTCAGTACTCTCTGTGAGGTGCCTGGTGCTGAGGTAGGCAAGAGACAGGGAAGGGCCTGTGCTGGCATCCCACTTCATCACCTGCAACACCTCCTCTCCCTCCTGTCTTTAACCTTTTTCATTTTGAAATGATTTCAACTTACTAAAAAATTTTGAAAAATAGACCAAAGAATTCCAGTACCACTCACCCAGTTCCCCTAAATGTTAACATAGCACCCATCACAGTAGGATGATTAAAACCAAGAAATTAGCATTGATGCTGTTAAAAAAGAAATCATCCAGTGACACTTGTTAAAGCATGGTAAGGAGGACTTTATATAGGACCATAGCCACAGGTATAGAGACCACTGCAACAGGGCCTTGTGGTGGAGGAGAGATTGGGCTCATCTCTGAATATAGCATGGGCAAGTGGGAATTGAAAGCCAAGGAGCAGGGTGGAGGGTCAGCGGATAGAAAATTACTAAGAGGAAACACCAGGGGTAAGAGGGATTCTCACTAAACCCCTCTAACAGGATTTTTGCTGAAGACGGGTTAGGGCAATCAGACAACTTCTGGGGGATGGTGGAGGATGAGAAACCCGAGCCAGGATTCAATCCAGGGTCTGGATTCCACATTGCACTTAGCCGTGTGTCTTTCAATCAAAGATGGATCTTCTATCTCTGACTTGAACGAGCTCGACATTTTTGAAAAGCATTGGCTGGTAATTTTGCAGAATGTCTCTCATTTTGGCTTTGTTTGGTCTTTCTTCGTTCAGGTTTTACCTTTTGGGCAGAAATACTCACAAGTAAACCTATGTTCTTCTCAGGAGTCCCACAGTATGTCCTTTTACTGGTGCTAATATTTTTTCTACATTTCCATTGAGGTATAATAAAAATATAACGCAATGCACATATTTAAAGTGTACAATTCACTAAGCTTAGACCTGTATACATTTGCTGGTAACTTTGGTCTCTTGGTTAATGTGGTAGCTCCTATTTTTTTCCCCACTGTACAGCTATTTTCCCTCTGCAATTAGTAAGCATGTTGGGGAGGAAACTTTGCAACTCTGTAAGAAAAACAAACCAA
This sequence comes from Cynocephalus volans, assembly GCF_027409185.1. Classification (NCBI taxonomy): domain Eukaryota; kingdom Metazoa; phylum Chordata; class Mammalia; order Dermoptera; family Cynocephalidae; genus Cynocephalus; species Cynocephalus volans. The sequence goes on from NC_084461.1 coordinate 208,629,228, forward strand.
ACCTGTTTCTCATATTTCGCCCACTATTTTTAGCACGCATGATTTTTGTTTGCAGCACGTATTATTGCGGTAGCTGCCCAACGGGAGACTTCCTGTTTCCATCATTCCTTTACATTTGTTGACTGGAATGCTAGTCTGAGGAGCTGTCCCTCTCCATTTACTTACACCCTCCCTTTTTTGAGGCTCCTAATATGGTATTAGCAGATGCAAAAGTGCCAGACAGTTGAGCATACTTGTCTTTTTTTTATTTTTTCTTTCTTTTTTTTTTTTTTGTGACCGGTAAGGGGAACGCAACCCTTGGCTTGGTGTCTCCCGCACCGCGCTCAGCCAGTGAGCGCACCGGCCATCCCTATATAGGATCCGAACCCGCGGCGGGAGCGCCGCTGCGCTCCCAGCGCTGCACTCTCCCGAGTGAGCCACGGGGTCGGCCCTACTTGCCTTTTTTTTTTTTTTTAAATGACTTACAAAGGAATGCTTTTAATTGGAAACGAAGCAGCGCCTATGTCTGCACGGCCTCCTCCACGCTGTCTACCTCGGAAGGGGCCCGTTTGCGGTTCTGCTCCCGACGTCCCCCGCGCTCCCGTTCCCGGCGTCCCCCGCGCTTCCCGCGCTCCCATGTTCCCGGCATTCCCCGCGCGCCGCGTTCCCGGCGCTCCCCGCGCCGCCGCCCTCAGCTCAGCGAACTCCACCCGGGCCGCGACCGTTAGCGCGGCCGCGGCCTGCGCGCCTGGACCCGCCTGCGGGGCCGCGCTATTGGGCCTTGCGCCACGGCCGCGCGCGCCACGGGCTGCCGATTGGCGGCCTCCACAGCCCGCTCGGCAGCTCCCCCAATGCGGGGCGGCCGCGCGCCGGGATTGGCCGTGAGCCCCGAAGGCCCGCCCTCCGCTCGCCCGGCGCGGCAGGAGGGTCCCGCCGACCGGTGAGCCTGGATGGCCTTTCCAGATGGCGGTGGTGGCCGGGTGGTGAGCGTCTACCTGCTGTGGTCGGGCTGCGGGCGGCTCGGGCAGGCCGCGGCGCCGCAGGTAGGTGCGGGGCGCGAGGGGCGCCCCGCAGGCGGGCGGGCGGGCGCTGCGGCCTGCGCGAGGGCACGCCCTTCCTTCCCGCCTTCCTCCCTGGCCGAGGCCTGGGCCCGGGCCCGGGTGGGGGGCGCGAGGCGGGGTGGGCCACGCGGAGTCCCGGCCTTTGTGAGGCAACATGGCTGCGGGCAGCGGAGGGCGCTGGGCGGGGGCTCCGCCGGGGCCAGGGCCGAGGCCGGAGCTAGGGGGCGGGCCCGGGCCCAGGCGTCGCCGACGCTCGTCGCTGTCCGTCTGGATAAAGAGGCTCCTCGGCCGGTGGGCCCGAAGCCGTAACATCGCCTTCAGGCGGGAAAGGTGTGGACAGGGACAGTGCTCGCCCAGAACTCTGCCTACTTTAACACAGTCTGGGAAATCCGAGAAGTCTCCTAAGTCGTTTTCTCCACCAAATTTTTATGGATTGATTGTCACTTAGATAATCGGGATATGGTTTTATTGTAACAATGAGCATGGTAGAAATAAATGGAAGGTGGCAACCTGTTGACAGCGATACTTGTCAAGTCTCATCCGGTGGACTTGGGTTGCTCATGGTAGGAATTTGATTTGCAGTTTTGCATGCTCGCATGTGCTTGGTTACCTGATGCACGGCAGTCCAGTCTAGGGCTGTCCACTGTTCGAGGCCAACCACTAGGCGAGGACCCACTGTCTGCTGTCTATAGACTGGGCTCTCTCAGTCGTGGAGCGGCCGTTCCAGGCGGGCACTTATCAAAGGGAGTGAATGGTCAGTCGGGTGCCGAGTGCCGCCTGTAAGTACAGGATGTGAGGCCCCTTGGAGGTTGACAAAAGGAATGAATGAGGTCATTTTGCCACTGGGTTGGGCAGGAGGCTGCAGTGGGAGAGGCTTGACCGAAAGGCAGCAGCCGCAGCACTGGACCATCACAGCCTGCACTTCGATTCCAGCCCAGCAAGTGGACTTCAACGAAGGGTGCCCTCCAAGTGTGTTGGTTTTACTCTTCTGTCAGGGTTCCAGGGGAGTCTGCTGCTTGCTCACCAAGGCAAGGTTTGCTCCCATGTGTTCAATCAGCTGAAGCAGTAGTGAGGCCAAAGGGCGGGAGAGCCCCACTTTGAGCCATTATGGCTAGGTGGAGCACTTGCTAGGGGTTTTATAGTCTCACTTTGACCTTGGGGTGGGAATTCTTAGCTTCTCTTGTCATAGTTCCCTTCCATTGTTATCTCATCCAGTCTCCTGGTTTTAATGCTAGTTTTCCTTGACATCTTCCATGTCTCCATCTCCAACCCTGACCTCCTTTCTGCGCTCTAGCCTTGCATTTCTAGCTACCTTTTCCACATCTTCATGTGTTACTTTGATGCCAGGTAGCTGTGTCCAGACCAAACTCCAATCTCCACCCATGCCCAAACATTCCTCATTGCCTTTCTAAGGTCACCTTGATTTCTCTCTTACACCTTTGTGCAACCCTCAGGAAGCCCTTTCAGCGTACCTTCTATTTCCAGCAACGGACCATTTTTCAACACCTCTAACTTAATGTCTTGGTCCAAGATACCTGGTGAGCCTCTTAATTCTTCTCTTTGCTCTCATCCTTGATCCCCACCCCCATCTATCCACCTGTAGTTTTTCTGGACACAGTTATTCTTTTAAACTGTAAAGTGATAGAAAACCGAGGCTGTATGGACTCAAGCCAGCTTGCCTGGGTGGTAAAACAGCTCCAGTACTTCTAGCTGTGTGACCACGAGCAAGTTGTTTAACCTCTCTGTGCTTAACCTTTCTCTCACACTGCTTTGCTTAGACAGGGCCTGGCTGAGGGTTGACTGCCACTGTTCTCCTTGGATCAAGCAGTGTCACTTTTTGGACCCTCCATCCAATGGTCCGTCTCTCAAGATAAGAGCCAAAGTCCTGGCAGCAGCCTAGGAGGCCTAGCCTTGGCCCCGATTGCCCTCACTGACCTGGCCTAATGTCACTCCCCCTTGGCACACTGCTCTAGCTGGCCACACCACATTCCTGCCCCAGGACCTTTGCTTTTCCTCTTAGTATTGCCTGGAATGTTCCCTCCTCCCTCCCCTGTTATTCACCTGGCTCACTCTGCCTTCAGGTGGATGCTGGCTTGAGGCCTTCTCTGACCACCTTTCCCAAAGCTGCCGCCCCTTCCTCAACCCTTCACTTGTTTTGTTTTAGCTTGAGCACTTCTCAGCCTGTGACTCGGTACATGCTTTCTTAGTTGTTACTTGGCTGTCTCCCCTGCTAAAACGTGAGCTCTGTAGGGCAGGGGTTTTGTCTGTCTTGTGTCTGCAGCACCTAGAACGGTGTGTGCATGCCACTTGGAAGGTTTTCAGCAAACACTTGTTGAGTGAATAGAGAAAGTTTACAGAGGAAGAGTGAAAAGCACCCCCAAGCTCTGGGGCTGAGCAGGTTTCCTGCTCTCCCAAGAGTGTACACTCCCTTTCTGTGGCTCCTGGACCCTATGCCATGTGCCTCTTTAAGGCTACCCTTCAGCAGCTATTATCTTTGCCTTTCTATGCTGGCTGCTTTTTAGCCTTTAACATGATCCCTCCAATTCTATTTCACTTTTGCTTTTTCTGCCCCAGGATGGCGGATTGACTCAGTAGGGTCTCTGCAGACTTGCCAGGTTCTGAGATGTCTGGTCCTGGTCTTAATTGTGGTCTGTAGCACTGGGCATGCTGACCTGTTCTTCTCTGAAATGGTCTTTATTGGTTGCCAGGAGACTGGCACCCACTTGGTGTTCCTTGTTCCTGCCTGGCTGCGGCCTCCTTAGCGTTTACTGCACTTCTGTTTGCCATTCTCTGTGTGCTGTATTTCCTTGATCCTAAGCACCTTTGATGGACACGGCTTTGGGGAGGTATTGTGTTAAATTCCCATTGAATTCAGAAATGTCAGGACATCTTAGCATCTAGGAAATAGAGTGACAGTGCAGTGGCTCTTGCCCTTCCAGCTGCATCCAGGCTGTGGGGACCTTATCTCTTGTTCGTGGTAGTGCCTCCTTCAGAGTAGACCGTCAGTGAATATTTGTTAAGTGAATTAATTAAACTTAAGTCTCCAGTTTTTATGTTGTGTCCCTTTCATTATGTTGTGTCCCTTTCAAAGTACAACCACCATGCTCTGTCCCTTCACCATAAACTTCCTAAACGTGGTATTTGCTATCCCTTGTTCTTTTTGGGGTCTTCAGAGTATCGGTTTTGTCCATGCAACTGATCAAGCTATCACATGCAGGTGTGGGAGTGTGCATATCTGCCCTGGTGTGCACAGCATGTGCATGCATGTGTGTTTCTGTGCATGCATGTGTGTGTGTGTCTGTGTGTGCTTCTCCTGCTCTGATGGTCGCTCCTCCTCCTGTGGACCTCTGAGTTTTCTGGCTGCTCCCTTGGCCCTGCTTTCTCCACCTCATGTCATCTCTTTTTTTGTGCTGCCTCTGTAACGAAGCTTCCTAGAGTTGCATCCTTAACCCTCCCTCTCTGGGTGGCCACCCTCTTGTGGATTCAACAACTACCTCTTTCTTGATGCATTCTGGCCTTCTGTCTCTGGGCCAGTCATGGCTCCAGAGTTTTATGACACTGACATCTCCAGCCCTATTGTCAGGGCCTCTTTCAAACCTTTGTCCTCTGGCCTGGAGAAATCCCCACACATCAGGCATAGTCACCTGTGTCTGGCAGAGTTGTCAGTTTCCTTTCTCAAATAGGGACCTAATTGTGGCATTGAGAGTTGCTTCACTCTTGGTGGCTCCTTATTGCCCCTGTGATAGAGCCAGGTTTCAGGTGGCAGCCAGGACTCTGTGCCCTGGTTCCAGCTGTCTCCTATGGCTCCACCCTAAAACCCTGGCAGGTTCCCTTCCCCGCAGCCACCCACCCCTCTCCTCTACTGGGAACAGAACAATGCTGCCACCTCTGGTGACCTCAGCGTGCTGCATCACTGTCACTGTCCACGTGCCACATTGTGGGTCCAGGAGAGCCCTGGGGTCTCTGGGTAGCAGAGCACCTGGCCATACCTCTGAGGCCCCTAGTGCTGCAGAGTTGAGCTGAGGGTCTCATGCTCACCCTCTGACTGACCCAGCCCTTGCAGGTGAGTGGATTGATGTTGCTCTGATGGCCTGAGGAAGGCCATGCACTTTATGTGAGCTCTGTAAAGGGCATCTTACCACCGCATGCTTGCTTACCTGATAGAGTGAGTTAGCAGAATGCTGCGGTGAAGATCAGTGTAATTTTTTTTTTTAATCATTATTGAGCCTTAAGATTATATTGTTTTTGTGCTTTTGAAGTAAGAATTAAAGTGGACAGTTAATAAAATATTTAAGTTTGGACTTAAATTATGATTTAGGTTCTGAAGGAAAAAGCAAAGTTGGTTTGTTCTGATGCCTAAAAGGTTATCATAGGCAGTATTATTTTAAGCTCTTTACTATGCTGTTAATAACGCTTGACTCTTAACATGGTACCAGGGAAGCGGAAGGTTTCTGTCATTTCGTGACGATATTTTTAAATTTCTTTGCAGGTGGAAGAAGAAAGGTGCCACTTTGGCATGAAGACAGACTCCCTTAGTCGTCAGTCATTTAAGCTGAGTGCATTGTGATTTCCAATAATTGAGGCAGTGGTTCTAAAAGCTGTCTACATTAATGAAAAGAGCAATGTGGCCAGCTTGACTAAGCCGCCAGCGTGTGCAGTGCGGGCAGGACGGCACCTGGGTCTCGACGGACTTGTGCATGTTAGCTGTATAGATTTATGTAAGGTTTTTTAAAACTCTGGTCTTTTAAAATAGTCTTAACCGCTTTTAATATGGAGACATATGAGAGTCCCTCTCCTCTCCCGCGTGAGCCCGCAGGAGAAGTGATGATGGAGAACCGAGCTTGCCCTTTCCAAGCGCTGCCCCGTGAACAGTCTCCACCACCTCCCCTGCAAACGTCCAGTGATGCAGAGGTAATGGACGTTGGCTCTGGTGGTGATGGACAGTCCGAACCCCCTGCTGAGGACCCGTTCAACTTCTACGGAGCTTCTCTTCTCTCCAAAGGATCCTTCTCTAAGGGCCGCCTCCTCATAGACCCGAACTGTAGTGGCCACAGCCCACGCACCGCCCGGCACGCACCTGCGGTCCGGAAGTTCTCCCCTGACCTTAAGTTGCTTAAGGATGTAAAGATTAGCGTGAGCTTTACCGAGAGCTGCAGGAGTAAGGACAGGAAGGTGCTGTACACAGGAGTGGAGCGCGACGCTCGGGCAGAATGCGGTCTGCTCCTTAGTCCTGTCAGTGGAGACGTGCATGCTTGTCCTTTTGGCGGGAGTGTTGGTAATGGGGTAGGCATAGGGGGTGAGAGTGCTGATAAGAAGGATGAGGAGAATGAGCTGGATCAGGAAAAGAGAGTGGAGTATGCAGTGCTCGATGAGTTAGAAGATTTTACTGACAATTTGGAGCTAGATGAAGAAGGAGCAGGCGGGTTCACGGCTAAAGCAATCGTTCAAAGAGACAGAGTGGATGAAGAGGCCTTGAATTTCTCCTATGAGGTATGTTGGTGACCCCTCTTTTGGAAGGCTCTTAGTGAAACTCAGAAAGAGTTTTGGGGATTGCAGCATCTTTTGAAAGCAGGGAAATTAAAAAAAAAAACTAAAACAAAACCCCATATGAGGGGAAATAAGGTTAATGTGGAGAAGAGAAAGATGTAAGGAGTCTAAATTCTTAAAGTTTCTTAATGAAAAGTTTGGCCAACAGGTTGGCCTTGCACCCTTTATCCAACCTGTGTCGGCAGGTGCTGCTGAGAAGGCTCCTTGGTAGTGGGTGCACTGGACCAGGTGTGTTGGTTTCAGTTGTCAGTTTTATCCCATTTGTTTTTCAGATGATCATGCATCATAAAGGCATACCCAGAGCCCTCCTTGAGTGCCTCCTTTCTGTGTCCGTTCTCACTAATGCTGTTAGCTTGCCTGTGGTGCAGGAGTGTGGACGCTGGGATTATGGTATCTGAACAGTGTGTTTTGCAGGATGACTTTGACAACGATGTGGATGCTCTGCTGGAGGAAGGCCTTTGTGCTCCCAAAAAGAGGCGAATGGAGGAAAAATATGGAGGAGACAGTGACCATCCGTCTGACGGAGAGACAAGCGTGCAGCCAATGATGACCAAGATTAAAACAGTGCTCAAAAGTAAGTGGTGGGAAAATAAAATTAAAAAAAAAAAAAAAAAGTAAGTGGTGGGTTAGAGAGTATGAGTGTTTCCACAGCAGCAGAGTGGTTGCGTTTTTAACAAAAATGCTTTGGGAGCCCGCTGGTGCCGGGCAGTGGGCTGTGTAGAGGCTTGTGTTTGAGTACAGGACAGTCATGTCTGATGAAAGGTAAGCAGACAGGACACAGAGATGCACCCAGACATATGACCCAAGTACAGACCCAGGAGAGTGCTATGGAAACCATAGTGTGGCAGGTGTTCTGCAGAGGAATGAGAGGGGACTTTTGATGGGGTCAGGAGTGGACCCTTGAGGAAGGGACATTGGTCTGTGCCAGGAGACAATGCACCTGGGGGTGTGGAGGCTTAGGACAAAGGTTGGTGCTCAGTGAGGTAGCAGCTGATGACCATGGTCCAGGCTCTGATTCTATACTAGATGTTGTGGGAAGCCCCCAGAAGCAGGCATTGTTACCCAGCTATTGTTTAAAAGCATGGCTCCTAGACACAGCATGGTGTGTGTACTGCAGGTGGGCAGGGTGGAAGCCCCTTGGGTAGAGGTGGAGGTATTTCAGAGGTGCAGGCAGTGTGACTTGCACTTAGATTTGGAGATACAGGGGAGAACAGTCAGGAGGTACCCAGAGCTGTGCTTATGAGGCTCTGTTGATGCAGTGTGGGTGTGGGAAGCGTCGGGGTTGGCTTTTGTCTTTACTGGGTTGGAGGCACCTGTGAGCATCCTCATGGAGATGTTGGCTTGGTAGAGGGGCTGAAGAGATGCATGGGGATTCGGGCACACAGGTGAGACTGTGGGCTGAGGGCTAGGATGTAGAAGGCGGGCTGCCTGTAGAGCAAGGAAGGGGTTGGGAGTAGTGTTTTATAAGCTGCTGACTGTGTGGCTCAGTTGCAGTAAAGACTTGTCACCTGGTCACCAGGAATAGTGGCTGCCAGACATGCAGTATGTTAGCAAAGCTTTCCCAGCCCCTTGGGTGCTCTGACCATGGCCGAGCAGGCGGGAGAGGAATCTCGTGTCCAGGGCACTCGTGCTGATTTGACACATAAGTTCTCACCTTGCTGTCCTAGGCCTGGGGTACAGCAGTGAGTGAGGTGGACAGGAACTGAGAGTCTCTGGGAAGACCAGATGAACATAAAAGACCAGATATGCACAAACACGGAGCAGTTTCATGTGTGGGAAGTGCCATGGCGACAGTTCTAAGTCTTTTAAAGTGATTGCAGGATGTTCTCGTCTCCCATGTAGGTCGTGGCCGCCCACCTACGGAGCCGCTGCCCGACGGGTGGATCATGACATTCCATAACTCCGGAGTCCCCGTGTACCTACACAGAGAGTCTCGGGTGGTCACCTGGTCCAGGCCATACTTCTTGGGCACGGGAAGCATACGGGTAGGGGAGGCATCAGTCTTGAATTTAGGCTTATAAGTTCTAAGACTGAAACATGCACATCTGCACACGTTGCACTGTAGCCAAACAGAGGCTGGTGAAAGGCATCAGATTTTCAGAACTTCAGGTCATCCTTGTGACTCATGTTGCAATTTCACTATCCACAGAAACATGACCCTCCTCTGAGTAGCATCCCCTGTCTGCATTACAAGAAAATGAAGGACAATGAGGAACGGGAGCAAAGCAATGAGCTCACCTCTGGTGGGGAGGTGTCCCCTGTCAAGCCCCTGAGCCGATCTGCAGAACTGGAGTTCCCCCTGGAAGAGCCTGACTCCATGGGTGCTGACTCGGGGCCCCTGGATGAGAAGGACCCTCTTGGGGCTGAGGCAGCCCCTGGGGCCCTGGGGCAGGTGAAGGCCAAAGTCGAGGTGTGCAAAGATGAATCAGTTGGTAAGTTCCCCAAGGGAGCTTTCTTCCCTCCTCACTGCCTAGGACCCGTCTGCACGGGTGCTGCTGCATTCTACATCCTTCCTGGGTCTTGTTCATCCTTCCTAGTTCCTAGTTGTGTCTGAGTGTCTGCTCCCACATGGCTGGGAAGACCAGTCTCCCTGTCCTTGTGAGAATCTGCCTGGGCTCTGCAGGACCTACACAGCCTTTTTCTCTGGTTGCTTGTACACTCTTTCCTGACGTATTGCTGTTTTGGTAGGATATGCTCATGTGGTGGTGCTTTGATTTATCCTGATGAGCCTCAGAGTGCGCCTCTTTTGTCCGTGGACTCATTGTTGGGAAACTGCCACTATTCCATGGGCAGTTCCCTCTTCTTAAATCCCACAATTGCTTTTTGGGTACATCCTGGAGTTTACCATTCTCTTTTCTGTGTCTTTTAGCTTAGTTCTACTCATTCAAGTCTTAGCTCTCTCTTCACTGGTGGCAGACCTCTTTCAGTTCACCTGCTGAGTCACTTTCAAAGAGGACTTTCCATTTTCAGGATTTCTGCTTGCCTGGATGTTGCTGCCCAGCCTGTCTCATGGTTCTATTGAGTGTGAGGTGCCCTAGAAGAGCTGTGTGGGGTGGGAGCTGCTGCTGAGGAAGGGGAGGTGGCCTGGGAAGAGTCGTGACAAGTGTAAAGGCCCCAAGGCAGGGCGCTGCCTGGGTGTGTGTTACTGAGTACAGAGGCAGCAGGGGCAGCCAGAGGGAAGAGAGTGAGGTGGTCAGAGCAGTGCTGGGCAGCCAGGAGCACATGGAGCATAAACCGTTGTTGGCAGTCAGGAGAAAGGCCCGAAGGCCACCTGAGTTTTTTGTTTTGTTTTTGGCATAGCTGGCTGGTACAGGGATCTGGACACTTGACCTTGGTGTTATACGATTTTTTTTTTTAAGCTTTCTTTTTTCCTATTAACTTTTATATTGTTCTTGCCCCAAGTAAAGTAAGAGGACACCCCAGAAATTTGTCCATAAGGGACCTGCCGGTATAACTTGAGCTGGCAAAGTGAGGGGACCTGATTCTTTGCTTTCCTTGCCCTTTGAAAGGGACAGAAACGGAAAGGGTTGTCTTGTGGCCTGGGTCCATCTGATGGTCAGTCCATCGCTGTCCTGTGCACTGGGCTAAGGGAATATGTCTCCTACATTGGAATTTTAGTAATTGGGTTCTTTGGTAAATCTTGGGCAGATCTTGAGGAATTTCGGAACTACCTGGAGAAGCGTTTTGACTTTGAGCAAGTTACTGTGAAAAAATTTAGGACTTGGGCTGAGCGGCGGCAGTTCAACAGAGAAATGAAACGGAAACAGGCCGAGTCTGAGAGGCCCATCCTGCCGGCCAATCAGAAGCTCATCACTTTATCCGTGCAAGATGCCCCCACCAAGAAAGGTAAATTAGGCTGTACATTTTAAACATCAGCAGACTGGTTATGTTGTTATTTTTAATTTGATATGCTTAGAGCATATGTTTTGTGAGTGAGTTGCATTTTTTTTTAAAGCTTTCGTTTATCCTGTGAATGCAGAGGCCTGCCACATTCACTGTGGTGAGCCCCTAACTGATGACTCGGTAACACACATGGTGCCAGGCCTAGGAGTGCTATTTTGCGGCAGCTCCTCATGCTGCTGCTGAGACGGTCCTTCTTGTCACAGAGTTTGTCATTAACCCCAACGGGAAATCCGAGGTCTGCATCCTGCACGAGTACATGCAGCGCGTCCTCAAGGTCCGCCCCGTGTATAATTTCTTTGAGTGTGGTAAGTTTGACCGCTCCGCATTTCAGTCCTAGACTCAGACATACACATATCACTTTGGTCAGTGCTGGGGAGGTGGGAGCTGACTGTTAGCCCTGCTGTACTGGGACAGAAGTGAAGGGAAGGGCCAAGAGAAGCGTGTTGCAGATGGGGGTTCATTTTCACGGAGATGTGCCCTATCTGAGGGTGAATGGCTCTGCTTTCTCCTTCAAGTTTGTCAACCCCCCTACCTCCCACCTTGCCTTCCTCTTGTCCCATCTTGTCTGCCGTGCTGCCTCCTGATCCTGTTTCTTGCGGACAACCTTGTTGTGAGGAAGGCCTACCTGCTGTGCGCTGGGTCCTTTCCCTGGTCTCCCGGTGCCCCCAGGTAGATGAAGGGTCCTTAGGCCTACACTTTGTGCTAGCTCTGTCTTCCATGGGCACCCTCATCACACCTTGTGAGACCAGTTTATCTTCTCCTTGGAAGCCGAAGCCTAGGGGTCACTCATCTTTTAGGGTGTTGTTTCTTTGGCTCACTAGACCTTGTGCTTCCTCACCCCTAACAGTTCTGTGTCCGTCTTTCATAGACCTTGGTCCCTGTTGCAACCCTGTCTCCACACCTCAGGGAGCCCCCAGGTCTCTGTGGGCAGGCATGGACTGGCTCTCTGTAGGGGCAGCCCGACTGCACCTTGTCTGTTGGTGTGTGCAGACTGTGTGTCTGTTTGCATGCACATGCCCACATGCGTAAATGTGCGCATGCTTTTAATGTCTTGGCAAGTGTGTTTTAAAACAAGTAATTTTAATTTTAAGAGAACCCAAGTGAGCCTTTTGGTGCCTCGGTGACCATTGATGGTGTGACTTATGGATCTGGAACTGCAAGCAGCAAAAAACTTGCGAAGAATAAAGCTGGTAATGTGCTTGCTTGGGTGTCACAGAGACACATGCTGCCTGCCATGCCTTGTCCCTTGGTTAGGGAGGGGCTGAGCATTGGTGGCAGATTGGGGGGTGTGGGTGGGGCACATTCATTTTACTTATGTAATCATCTATTTTGATTTTTAAAAGTATGTGTTCATAGGAAAAAACTCAATCAGAAAGTAAAATGTCAGACTTAGGAAGTAGAAAGCCCGTCTCTGCCGAGCGACAGCTGGGCCCATGTCTCCCATCCTTGTCCTGGCTGCACACGGATTTGGAGTGTGCTCAGAGCTGACTGGGCATGTTGGGTGCACACTGTGGAGTGGGTTTGTTTTTAAACTGAACACAATGTGGGCGTGCTAGGAGAGAGAAGAGGTGGGCCAGCATGTTGTCAGCACTCTTCTTGAGTGATTATGACATTTGTGAGGACTATTTCCTTAGTCCTCAGACTCCATATTTTGGACTAACCACTCCTTGCACACATCGCAGCACATCTCTGGGAAAGCTTGTGTTTTCTCATTAGAACCCACTGCTCTTCTGGACCATGTCCTTGGTGTTCACTTTCATGGCCAGCACTGGTAGTAGGTGACATTCTTTCACAAAAGCCATTTGCCCCAGCAGCAGGCACCTCTTCTGAGGACTCTGGACCACATTGCAAGGTGGTATTGGGTGTACCCCAAGACCTTGCACCCATAGATTTATTGAGGTTTCTACCATACCACATTGTCTTCCAGAGAAAGTCTGCCCTTTACAAAACAGGAAGTGTGTCAGTTTTGTCACAGTCTCACTAGGTCTTAGGGGCAGTAAAAGTGATTTTTGCTCACGGGAACCAGAGTGTCCCTTGGTGTTGCTTTCTTTTGATGGGGAATGCTGAGGACGATTAGACACCTTTCTGCATTGTATTTACTCTCTGTCCCTTTCTCTGCAGGGCTGTCCTGGGCTCACATACTCTGCCTCATTCACCAGGAAGGCCTGCTGTTTGTTTTATTTTTTAAACTTTTTTGTGGCTGGCCTAGGCATTGGTGTTATCAGCACCATGCTCTAACCAACTGAGCTAACCAGCCAGCCCCTACTGTCCGTTTTAGAGAGGTCTGCCTAAAAGACTTTGTCAGCTCAACAAATGGGGAGGTTACTGAGGTTTTGAGCTGATAACCTGCAGTGTGGGGTGTAGAATGGAGGTGGAGATGTCCTGAAGTGTGGCCCTGCTGCTGTTCCCTCTGTGGACTCACCCGCTTTCTTCCCTGCGTGCTGGAATCCACTTCCTCTTCCCAGATTCCAGCTTTTCTCTAGACATGTTCACTGGGATGTCTTGCTGGCACTTAGAGCTCAGCAGGGTCAGACTGAGCCATCAGCCTACTGGCTGTTGTACGCATCTCTCCTCCAACACTAGTGGCAGTGGCAGCCCTGTTCAGATGGGTGCCTGTGCTCTCAGCCTTGAGCCATAACCCATGCTCTACCCAGTGGACGCTCCCTCTGGAGTGCCCATTGGATCTGAATGCTTCTCCCTGCCCTCAACAGCCACTGCTTCTGTCCCCTGGTCTGGATGCCTGTAACAGCCTGCTCTCAGGCCTCCTTACCACGTCCAAGTGCTGCTGAGCTGCTTTCTCACATACCACCAAAGCCATTCTTCTAAAGCGTAGCTCTAAGCTCCTCCCTTGCCTGCTGCCAGGACTTTAGGGTGGAATTGTATGCATGCAGTGTGGCTTCCTGCAGCCTGCCTTGCTGTCTCCTTTCCTCAGGATGTGCTTTTTCTTCCACCCTCTCCTGACTCTGCCTCTCAAGTGCTGCCACTCCCCAGGGCCCTAGCTCACCCCCTGAGCCATGGGGACAGACGGCAAGTCTGCCTTCCCCTTCACCCTGAGTCGGGGAAGAGGGCTGCACCCAAGCCTCACCCTCAGGCTTTTTCTTTTCTTAGCCCGAGCCACACTGGAAATCCTTATCCCTGACTTTGTTAAACAGACCTCTGAGGAGAAGCCCAAAGACAGCGAAGAACTTGAGGTGAGTGTCATGGGCCTGTTGGTGTGTGCAGGGGTTGTCCCCAGGCTGTTGCACCCTCTATGCCCTGTGCTGAGGATTTATTCATCCAGCCTCCAGGTTATTCTGCTTGTTTGTATTTCATAAAAGAGGAAATTGCTTGTCTTTGTACATGCAGGGGAAGAAATATCCTTTTTGTTGAGGGTTTTTGTCCCGTGTTTAGCGTTGTTGAGTGTGCACTATAAATGTAGATCTGTGGTGGGAATGAACCTTTGAGTCTACAAGATTTAGATTGTTCTTTGTATCAAGAACCATTTAAAACTAGCTCTAAACCTTTCGGGCTAAACCTGATTCTAGGGTTTCTTGAACGCTGAAGGGTGCATTCTTTTTTATAACAGCTTTATTGAGATAATTTACACAGCATAACATTCAACCTTTTAAACTATACAACTCCGTCGATATTTGTATATTTGGAGTAGTATAACCATCACAACTACCTAATTTTAGAATATTTTCATCGCCTTGAAAAGAAACCTCATACTCAGCGGTCACTCTCAGTTCTCCCCAGCCTCTGGCAACCACTAATCTGCTTTCTATTTCTATATATTTGCCAAGTCTGGACATTTCATATAAGTGGGATCATACAATACATGGTCCTTTGTGACTGGCTTCCTTCAGTTCATATGCTCTTAGCTGTGGGTTTTTATCAGATTGAGGAAGTTTCCTTCTATTCCTGGTTGGCTGAGAGTTTTTATCAGGAATGGATGTTGGATTTTATCAAATGCCTCTTCTGTTGAGGTGATCATATGGTTTTGTCTTTCATTTTACTAATATGATATGTTAACTAAAGATATGTTATATTGACTTTTGTTGACTCTTAAACCAACCTTGCATTCCTGGGTTAAATCCTACTTGGTTATGTCATATAGTGATTTTTATATGTTGCTGGGTTTGGTTTGCTAGTATTTTGTTAAGGATTTCTGCATCTGTATTAATAAGGGATATTGGTCTGTAGTTTTCTTTACTTGTGATGTCTTTGTCTAGTGTATCAGGGTAATACTGGCTTCATAAAATAAGTTGAAAAGTATTCCTTCCTCTTTTATTGTGTGTAATAGTTTTTGAAGTTTTGATATAAATTTTTCTAATGGTTGATAGAATTCACCCAGTGAAAACTTGGGCCTAGGCTTTTCTTTGTTTGGAGTTATTTAATTACCAATTCAATCATACTTGTTTTCTATTTCTTCTTGAGCCAGTTTTGGTATTTTGTGTCTTTCTAGGAATTTTTCCATTTGATCTAGGTTATCTAATTCATTAGCATATATTTGTTCATTGTGTTCCATAAGGTTGTGATGGTCCCTGCTTTTCTTCCTTGATTTTGGTAATTTGAGTATTCTTTGTTGTTTTTTCCCCCCTTGGTCAGTGTAGTTTTATCAGTGTTGTTGATCTTTTCAAAGATCCATCTTTTAGTTTTGTTGATTTTTTTTTTTTTTTTAATTCTCTATTTCATTTATTTTTATTCCAGTCTTTATTATTTCCTTTCTTCTGCCAGCTTTGGGTTTAGTTTGTTCTTTTTTTTTTTTTTCTAGTGTCTTCAGGTTAGTTTATTGATTTGAGATCTTTTTAAATATAGGGTTTATAGCTATAAATTTTCTTCTGTGTACTACTTTAGCTACATCCCATAAAAGTATTTTCTAGTTTTTCTTGTGATTTCTTCTTTGAACCATTGGTTATTTGAGGAGTGTGTTGCTTAATTTTCACACATTTCTGTAGTTCCCAAGTTTTCTTTATTGATTTCTAATTTAATTCCATTGTGGTTGGAAAACATAGATTGTATGATTTTAGTTCTTTTAAATTTATTGAGGCTTGTTTTAAGATAACATATGATCTATCCTGGAGAATGCTGCATGTGCATTTGAGGAGAATTTATGTATATTGTTATTGGGTGGAGTGTTCTAGATGTCTGTTAGGTCCAGTTGGTTTATGTTGTCTGTTGTTCTATTTTCTTGTTGATCTTCTGCCTAGTTATTCTATCTGTTATTGAGAGTGGGATATTGAAATCTCCCAACATTACTGTCAGATCATTTATTTGTCACTTCAATTATGTCAGTTTTTGCTGCATGAATTTTGGGGTTGTTGTCAGAAATGTATGTGTTTATAATAATGTCATCTTGATGGATGGATCCTTTTCTTATTATAAAATATCTTTCTTTATTTCCAGTAACAATTTTTGCCTTAGTCTCTTTTGATTACTATTTGCATGATATATCTTTCCATCCTTATGCTTTCAACCTATACGTATCTTTGAATGTAAAATGTCTCTTGTATACAACATATAGCTGGATATATTTTTTAATCCATTCTCTGCCTTTTGATTGGAGCGTTTAGTCAGTTTACATTTAACATAATTACTGATGAGGTAGAACTTATGTATGCCATTTTGCTATTTGTTTTCTATGTCTACTGTCTTTTTTGTTCTTTAATCACTTCATGACTGCCTTTTGTGTTAAATAGTACTTTCTAATGTGCCATTGTAATTCTCTTATTTCTTTTATTGTATATTTTTTGAGATATTTTCTTAGTGGTTACCCTGAGGAATTCCAATAACAACTTAAAACAGTCTAGTCAGATTAATAACTACTTTCAATTGCATACAGAAATTTTGCTCTTACATAGTTGTTTTCCTGTTTCCCCCTCTGCTGTCATTGTCACAAATTACATCTGTATATATTATGTGTCTATCAATATATATTTGTAATTATTGCTCTATGTAATTGTCTTTTAATTCAGGAGAAAAAGAGGAGTTACAAACAATACATTTATACTGTCTTTTATTTACTGATATGGTTACCTTTTATAGTGCTCTTAATTCTTTGTATGGATTCAAGTTACTGTGTGTATTAGTTCATTTCTGTTGCTTATAACAAAATATCTGGAACTAGGTAATTTGTTGCCTGTGAAATTTATTGCTTACAGTTTCGGAGGCTGGGAAGTCCAAAGTCCAGGGAGCACATCTGGTGAGGGTCTTCTTTGGTAGTGGCTTTACAGCAATGCTGGGGTCTCACACGGCAGAAAATGGTGTATCAGAGAGAGAGAACTTCTCATGTGCTCTTCTTTTAAAGCCCTCAGAACCACACCCATGACCACCATTAAACCATTAACTTAACCCTCTTCAAGGCCCCACCTTTCAATTACCATAATAGGATTTCTCACCCTCTTAACACTGTCGCAGTGGGGACCAAACCTTCAACAACTTAAGCTTGGGGGGACACAGTTCAGTATTTCTTGTGGTTCAGGTCTCCTGGCAGTGAATTCTCTTTTCAGTATTTCTTGTGGGTCAGGTCTACTGGCAGTGAATTCTCTTTTCAATATTTCTTGTGTGTCAGGTCTACTGGCAGTGAATTCTCTATTTTTATTTGGAATATTTTAATTTTTCCATTATTTTTGAAACATAGTTTTGTTTCAGAAATTCTTGCTTGACAGTCTTTTTCTTGTTAGTGGGAGTATGTTGTCCCACTGCCTTCTGGCAGCTATGGTTTTTGATGAGAAATTGGCTGTTGATCTTATTGAGGCATGCTTGTATGTGCTGAGTTGCTTCTCTTGCTGCTTTCAAGATTCTTTATCTTTGGCTTTCAACATATGTGTCTGGATGTACATTTCTTTGAGTTCATTCTAGAACTTCTTGGATGTGTAGATTAATGTTTTTCATCAAACTTGGGAAGTTTTGGCTAGTGTTTTCTCAAATATTCTTTTTGCCTTTTTATTACTCTCCTCTTTCTGGGTACTCTCATTAATGTAAATTGTTATACTTAATGGTATCCCACAGGTCTATGAGGCTCTATCCTTTTTTCTTCATTCTTTTTTCTTTCTGTTCCCCAGACTGGATAATCTCAATTGACCTATCTTCAAGTTGCTGATCTTTCTTCTGCCTGCTTGAATCTGCTGGTGAATCCCTCTAATGAATATTACATAATTTCTGTCTCTATTTGGTGAGACATTATTCTTATACTTCTCTTTAATTCTTTAGACATGTCTTTTAGTTCTCTGAGCATGCTTATTATGGGTGATTTAAAGTCTTTATCTGGCAAGTTCAGCTTCCTTGGCGATAGTTTGTATTAACTGCTTTTGCCCCATGTATGTATGGCCTGTCTGCACCTTCCTATTTCTTTATATGTCTCATAATCTTTTTACTGAGACCTGGATATTTAAAATAATATGTGGCAACTCTGGAAATTAGATTACCATCCCTCCCCAAAGTTTATGCTATTTGTTGTTGCTCTCTGTTTACTGACCGTATTAGTTTACTAGGGCTGCTATATCAAAGTATCACAAATTGGGTGGCTTGAACAGAAACTTATTGTCTCACAGTTCTGGAAGCTAGAAGTCCAAAATCTAGGTGTCAGAGGTTGGTTCCTTTTGAGGGCTGTGAGAGAAGGCCTTTGTCCTTGGTTTGGGGGTAGCTGTCTTTATGTTCATACCTTTCTCCCTGCATGTTTGTCTCCAAATTTCTCTTTTTTATAAGGGCACCAGTAATATTGGTTTAGGATCCACCCTAATGACCTCATTTTAACTTGATTATCTCTGTAAAGACCCTGTCTCCAAATACAGTCACATTCTGAGGTACTAGGGGTTAGGATACTTCAACATGTGAATTGTGGGGGGACATAATTCAACACATAATAGTGATTCTCCTGGATGAATTTTGTGAAGTCTGTATTCTTTGGCTACTGAATTCACAGTCCTGTTAGCTTAGTGGTCAGCTGATGATTAGACAGAGATTTCCTTCAATCCCTGAACCAGTAAGTCTCCCAGCCTTTGCAGGGGGGGCGTGTGTGCTTGTTGGGGCTCACCTGCATTGCTCCATGGTAAGTAGCTCTGCCTTAGCCTTTCCTTTCCACCTGCACAGAGACTCCAGGTTGACCATAGGGGAGAGATTAGGGCCTTCTCATGGTCTCTCCTGGGCATGTGCATGGCCATCTAGATGTCCCCTGTGGACATCTTATCCTCCACCTTTTTCTAAGGTTTTTGGCCAGCCTCTTGTTTGCCCAACTGGTATCACAGCCTCAGGCAACTGCAGTGTGAAACAGTTACCAATGATTATTTTTTATCAGTACCACTGGGGGACTGAGCTATTTTCACTGAGTGAGCTTTGAGATAGGTCAAATAAAGACAAGTCCTACCATGCTGCTTTTCCAGAGAGCTACCAGTAGGCCAAATACTAGGGTACTTCAAAAAGTTTACGGAAAGATTCATAGTATCTTTTAATTATATTTTTCCACAGACTTTTTGAAGTACCCTCATAGTGACAATTCTTGGGGGAGGGGAGGGCAGGGGGCAGTCTTGGGGACCCATTCTGCCTTCTTCAGTGGCTATCACAGGGCTGGGGAGAAGGGATGGGAATAGGGCAAGTTATTTTTTTAATTTTTTTAAATTTATTTAATTTATTTTATTTTTTTTATTTTTTGATTTTTTTTCTTAATTTTATTTTGTCGATATATAATGTGGTTGATTATTGTGGCCCATTATGGAAACCTCCCTCCCTCCTCCCTCTCCCCCCTCTCTCCCATCAATGTCCTTTCTGTTTGCTAGTCGTATCAACTTCAAGTAATTGTAGTTGTTATGTCTTCTTCCCCCCCCCCCAGTTTGTGTGTGTGTGTGTGTGTGTGTGTGTGTGTGTGTGTGTGAGAATTTATTTATTTATTTTTAGCTCCCACCAATAAGTGAGAACATGTGGTATTTCTCTTTCTGTGCCTGACTTCTTTCACTTAATATAATTCTCTCAAGGTCCATCCATGTTGTTGCAAATGGCAGTATTTCATTCGTTTTTATAGCTCAGTAGTATTCCATTGTGTAGATATACCACATTTTCCGTATCCACTCATCCGATGATGGACATTTGGGCTGGTTCCAACTCTTGGCTATTGTAAAGAGTGCTGCGATGAACATTGGGGAACAGGTATACCTTCGACTCGATGATTTCCATTCCTCTGGGTATATTCCCAGCAGTGGGATAGCTGGGTCATATGGCAGATCTATCTGCAATTGTTTGAGGAACCTCCATACCATTTTCCATAGAGGCTGCACCATTTTGCAGTCCCACCAACAATGTATGAGAGTTCCTTTTTCTCTGCAACCTCGCCAGCATTTATCGTTCAGAGTCTTTTGGATTTTAGCCATCCTAACTGGGGTGAGATGGTATCTCAGTGTAGTTTTTGATTTGCATTTCCCGGATGCTGAGTAATGTTGAGCATTTTTTCATATGTCTGTTGGCCATTTGTATATCTTCCTTAGAGAAATGCCTGCTTAGCTCTTTTGCCCATTTTTTAATTGGGTTGCTTGTTTTTTTCTTGTAAAGTTGTTTGAGTTCCTTGTATATTCTGGATATTAATCCTTTGTCAGATGTATATTTTGCAAATATTTTCTCAGGGCAAGTTAAAATACCACAAAGCTTGTTATTCTTACCAAGATTCAGCTGTTATTCTTGAATAAGTGATCCTCAGATCATTGAAAGCCTTTGTTTAATTTCTGGAGTTCTGAAAAAGTTAATTTTGACAACTTCTGTCAGCGTTGCTTTATGGAGGAGCAGATTTTGGAGGTCCTTATTCCGTCATTCCACAAGTGCTTCAGGGTACATATTTAAAAACTTTCCAATCTTGGGAACTGATACTATTATAAAATATGGCAAAATGTCCATAGTAGTATTAAAATACCCTCAAGTTTCTAAGTGTTTCTGTGCTTTATGTAACTTACTTTGTTGGGGACGGGCCACAGACAGATCACAGGCCACACTCAGAGTAGTCTCAAAGTACTGGCTTCTCTAGAAAAAGTCACATTTCAACTTTATTTCTGGATGACCCAACTGTAGGAAAGATGGCTCTCAGGGAGGCTTCCAAGGCACTTTGGAAAACCACTTGCCTAGACTGCCCCCTGCAGCCTGTTAAGATCCTGAGAATGGGTTGTTACAGAGGAGGGTGTGTGGGCTGTATAGATGTCACATCACCATCCTTCCTGCATGGTGGCCCTGCCTGTCCTTTGGTATGGGGTGGCAGAAATATGAATGAGTGACTGGGTTCTGGTGCTGGTAGACAGTCTGGCTGGGAGTCAGATTCTCAGCATGTACTGTGGGGTGAGGAAAGCATAAAGCTTTCCAGAAATCACATTGGAAAGGAGCCTGAGAAAGGAGGTTTCCCCAGGTGGAGAAAGGTGTGTGGGAGGGGTACCACGTGGATAGCTTCAACTGAGCTTGGAAATCCCCACTAAAAGATTTCCCTTGTGTGGGGTTTTGTCCTACAATAATCCTCCAATTCTCTGACACCAGCTGGGTGTATAACTATTTAGTTCTGACACTGTCTACCTTCAGTGAGTGTCCGATCTCACGGTAAAGAGCTCAGTCCCACAAGTTGCTAGCTGCAAATGGGCCCTGGCTACCCATACTTCTGCCCATGTGACTACAAATTTGGGGGCTCCCGCCAACCCCTCCTCAGGCTTGTTTTATTTGCTAGAACAACTTACAGAACTCCGGAAAGCATTTTACTTATGATGCTTATTTATTGTAAAGGACACAAAGGAACAGCCAGATGAAGAGGTATATAGGGTGAGCTCCTGAGCACAGGAGCCTCTGTTCCCGTGGCCTGGGGTATGGTACCCTCCCAGCTTGTGGATGCATTCACCGACCAGGAAGTTCTTCAGATCTCCTTCAAGAGATATTATGGAGTTACTGCAAAAAGTTCCTGGAAAAAATAGAATTAAAAAGATAATTTGAATGTTTCCATGAGCTGTATGAAGTACCTGGATAAGCCGATCTCCAGCCACCTCCCTCTCCCTGGAGGTTGGGGGTGGGGCAGAAGGTTCCCACCCACTTATTGCATGTTTGAGTGTTGTGGGGACCAGTCCCCATTCTGAATCTATCTAGGGATCCCACCCTGAGCCACCTCATTAGCATAAGCTTAGATGTGGGGTGATTGTGAATAACAAGACAATCAGGAAATCTTCAGAGTTTTAGGAACTCTGCGGGGAATTGGAGACAATGACCAGATCATGTTTTTTATTATACCACACCTTGATATAGGGATACCTTCTGTATGTGCCCAAGATGTTCTTGAGAAATTTTTTTACCCTTCAATCTTAATTGTATATATGCGTATCTGTGGTTTTCCCATTTTAAAATCTGTCAGATGACAAAATTGCTTTTCCTTGGATGGTGGTGGGGCAGCAGGGTGGTGATAAAAGCAGCATCTGCCTGACTGATGGGGGTGGTCCTCTCTTGCTCCTGAAAAGTTGCCCGGGATCTGGCAGTTTCTGTTTGTGGGACCCTGTGAGGCTCTCTAGCTTGGGGTGGTCCTCTCTTCCCTGGGACAGCCCCCTGGGGGGTGGTGAGATATCAGGGTGTGCTGGGTGGGACCTGGGGCTTTGGGATTTTGTTGAGGGTTTGTCCCTATGAGGTGTAGTGGCCACAGGACCCACTGGGAGGGCTCTGAGTCTCTGTACCACCTCAGGGAAGGAGAAGCGGGGTACAAAGTGTGTGAGTTGCCTGATTAAAAAGGAAGAAAAGATGAACAAAACTGGCACTATTTCCTTTTCACCAAACGTGGTGATCACTTAGTAATTTTTGGCTTTTAGGTAGCTGTGGGTAGGTTGGTTCATGGCTATTTGAGAATTTAGGCATTAGTGACCAGGTGTTTTGTAGTTTTTTTCAATTTATTTTTTAATTTACATAGAGTTAAATTCACTTTTTGGTACAGCTGTATAAGTTTTTTTTTTTTTTTTTTTTTAAAGATGACCGGTAAGGGGATCTTAACCCTTGACTTGGTGTTGTCAGCACCACGCTCAGCCAGTGAGCAACCGGCCATCCCTATATGGGATCCGAACCCGTGGCCTTGGTGTTATCAGCACCGCACTCTCCCGAGTGAGCCACGGGTCGGCCCCGACAGCTGTATAAGTTTTGAGAAGTCCATAGAGTCATGTAACCAATACTGTAATCAAGGTACAGATCATTTCCATCACACCCCTACATTCTCTCAGGCTGCCTGTTTGTAGTCAGAACTTCTCCCACTTGTTTCCCCTGGCAGGACTGAACTGTCCCTGTAGTTTTCAGCACACAGATCCTGTTCATTTATACTGAAGTATTTTATATGTTTGTGCTACTGTGAGTAGTACTTTAGTTTCAATTCTGATTGTTCATTGCCAGCATATAGAGATATAGTTTATTGGTTGTATATTGACCTTGGTACTGTGTCAAAGGACAAAATTGCAACGAATTTATTTATTTACTTGTGTGTGTGTGTGTGTGTGTGTGTGTGTGTGTGTGTGTGTGTGTGTGTGCGTGCGCGTGCGCGCGCGCGCGCACATGTGGGCCTGGCTGGTATGGGGATCCAAACCCTTGACCTTGATGTTATCAGTACCACGCTCTTCCAAGTGAGCTAACTGGCCAGCCCTACAACAAATTTAGTTAAAGATCTTAATTGGCTTTATTATGATTCTAGAATGGGGCAACATGTCATTCTATAATATAGAATAAGTGTTTCAATAAGCCAAACAGAAGAGATTAGTTTTATAGACAAGAAAGGCAGAAGAAAACAGAAATAAAACAAAAGTGGACTAATCATTTCAAAGTTACTTTCCTTGTAAGGTGGGTAGAGGGAGAGAAAACAATAGAAAAATAACTGATTATTTAACATCAGGTTATTTTAGGCTCTCTGAGGATGGAGCTAAGGTAAAATAGCCTCTGAACTGGAAAGGAACTTGGAGACTGGAAAACAAAAGCAGGCACCTCCATACAGTTTAACAGAGTGTATTAATGGGTGACTTATGTACAGGAAGGATTGGACGGACAGTGATCCAGATACTTGCACAGGTGCACTCTGCAACGTCTGGAGGATAGCTGGGGTTTATAAAGGCACTTGGGGACAAAAAGATAGAAGTGGCCCAAAAGGAAGCAGTTCTACAAGAAATGTACTGATGTGGTTAACCTCCAGATGTTCTATGACCAGTGAGCTTTTAACTTAAGAGTACCACTGGTTAACAGGAAAGCCATGGTCTTTATCTTAAGTTAGCCTAGCTTTTTAGTCATTTTCTTAACCAGGCTTGTCTTGCTTTAGGTTAATGGATAAATTTCTAATAAAGAGTTTATGAAGGGGGTCATAGAAAGGACAAGTAAAGCTAAAAGGGGCCGAAAGGTGGAGTTTGATATGGCTTACATTCCCATAAGGCTGTCTTTTTTGTGTAAGGATTAAAAGAGGGAACTTCATTATCATGCCTATTAAAGATTTAAATTGGCCTTTTTGGGAAATGGGTTCACTCTCTCCTGATTGCTCAGAAGGTCAGACCACAACTTAGGTTAGGTTTGGTGAAGTGGAACTTAGCAGAGGTTATTCCACCTTGATTTTTAGTCTGGTTTTTTGGGGCTAGTATAGGAACTTAATCCAAAACAGTAGCTGGCTATAATTTTGTTTAACATCTATCACTTCACTAAACTCATTTATTAGTAGTAGTTCTAGTAGTTTTTCTGTAGATTTCTTTGGATTTTCTACATACATAATCACGTTGACTATGATTAAAGATGGTTTGATTTTTGTCTTTCCAATCTGGATGCTTTTTATTTCATGTTCTTGCCTAACTGCCTTGGCTAGAATTTCCAGGACAGTGTTAAATAGAAGTGGTGAGAGTGGACATCTTATTCCTGATCTTAGGGGAAAGCATCCAGTCTCACCATTGAGTAAGATGTTAGATGTGGGTTTTTCATAATGCCCCTTATCAGGTTGAGAAAGGCCTCCTCTATTCTTGGTTTTTAAGTGTTTTTATCATGAAAGGGTGTTGGATTTTTATCAAATGCCCTTTCTGTATCTATTGACCTCATCATCTGGTTTTCTTTAATTTGTTAATGTAGTTAATTATGTTGATATCTCAAAAAATGCATTCTTGGGATAAGTCCTACTTGAGCATGGTACACACACACACTTTTTTTCTTTTTTCTTTTTTCTCTTTGGTGGCTGGCTGGTTCTGTTATGAGCACTCTCCCAAGTGAGCCACTGGCCAGCCCTATATTTCTTTATATGTGCTAATGATATCAATTTGCTAATATAGGCCTAATTTGTTTTATTGTGCTTCACTTTATTGCACTTTTTTGTAGATACTATATTTTTCACAAGTTGAATGTTATAGCAGCCCTGCATCAAGCAAGTCATAGGTGCCATTTTTCCAACAGCATATGTTTGCTTCATATCTCTGTGTCACATTTTGGTAATTCTCGCAATATTT
Organism: Cynocephalus volans; assembly: GCF_027409185.1. Lineage (NCBI taxonomy): Eukaryota > Metazoa > Chordata > Mammalia > Dermoptera > Cynocephalidae > Cynocephalus > Cynocephalus volans. Next base: position 208,654,138 of record NC_084461.1, read on the forward strand.
CAAATTTTTTCATTATTTTTATATCTATTATGATGATCTGTAGTCAGCGAAGTGATCTTTGATGTTACTGTTGTTAATTGTTTTGGGGTGTCACTAGCCTAGCCCATAGAAGATGGTGAACTTAATTGATAGATGTTGTGTGTGTTCTGATTACTCCACTAACCGGTCCTTGTCCCCATCTCTATCCCTCTTCTCAGGCCTTCCTTTTCCCTGAGATAAAACAATTTTGAATCAGGCTAATTAATAATAATGCTGCGATGGCCTCTAAGTGTTCAGGTGAAATGAAGAGTCACAGGTCTCTCTCACTTGAATTCAAAAGCTAGAAATGATTAAGCTTAGTGAGGAAAGCATGCTGAAAGCCAAGATAGGCTGAAAACTAGCCCTCTTGCACCAAACAGCCAAGTTGTAAATGCAAAGGAAAAGTTCATGAAGGAAATTAAAAGTGCTACTCCAGTGAACACAAATGTTAAGAAAGCAAAAAGGCCTTACTGCTGGTAGGAAGAAAGTTTTAGTGGTCTGAATATATGCTCAAACCAGCCACAACATTTCCCTGAGTCAAAACTTAATCCAGAGCAACGCCCTAACTCTCTTCTATTCTGTGAAGGCTGAGAGAGATGAGGAAGCTACAGAAGAAAAGTGTGAAGCCAGCAGAAGCTGGTTCATGAGGTTAAGGAAAGAGGCCGTCTCCCTAACATACAAGCGCAAGGTGAAGCAGCAAGTGCAGATGTAGAAGCTGCAGCAAGTTGTACATGAGATCCCAGCTAAGGTCATTGATGAAAGTGGCTACATTAAACACCAGATTGTCAATGTACACGAAACAGCCTTCTGTTGGTGGGCTGCCATCTAGGGCTTCAGTAGCTAGAGAGAAATCAATGCCTGGATTCCAAGCTTCAAAGGACAGGCTGAGACTCTTGTTAGGGGCTAATGCAGCTGGTGACTTTTAGTTGAAGCCAGTACCCATTTACCATTCCAAAAATCCTAAGGCCCTTAAAAATTAAGCTAAAAATCTCGGCCTGTGCTCTATAAATGGAACAACAAAGCTTGGATGACAGCACATCTGTTTACAGCATGGTTTACTGAAATTTTTGTGTTTCTTTTGTGGTTTTTTTTGGTGGCTGGCCAGTGTAGGAATCTGAACCCTTGACCTTAGTGTTATTAACACTACAGTCTAACCAACTGAACTAACCAGCCAGCCCAATTTTTTTTAAAAATTTTATTTTGTCGATATACATTGTAGCTGATTACCAGCCAGCCCAATTTACTGAATATTTTAAGCCCACTGTTGAGACATACTGATCAGAAAAAAAGATTCATTTCACAATATTACTGTTCATTGACAATGTACCTGGTCACCCAAGAGCTCTGATGGAGATGTACAAGGAGATTAATGTTGTTTTCATGCCTTTTAACCATAATGTTTATTCTACAGCTCATGGATCAAGGAGTAATTTCAACTTTCTAGTATTATTTAGAAATACATTTTGTAAAGCTATAGCAAAGTAAATTGAAAACCTGGAAAGGATTCTCCATTCTAGATGTCATTAAGAACATTCATGATTCATGGGAGGAAGTCAAAATAGCATTAATAGGAGTTTGGAAGAAGTTGATTTCAACCATTGTGGATGACTTGTAGAGGTTCAAGACTTCAGTGGAGGAAGTAACTGCAGATGTGGTGGAAATAGCAAGAGAACTAGAATGAGAAGTGGAGCCTGAAGATGAGACTGAATTGCTGCAATCTCACCATAAAACTTGAACAGATGAATTACTTCTTATGGATGAGTAAAGAAATTGGTTTCTTGAGATGGAGTCTACTTCTGGTGAAGATACTGTGAACACTGTTGAAATGACAACATGGAATTTAGAATATTACATATACTTACTTAATAAAGCAGTGAAAGGATTTGAGAGAATTGACTCCAATTTTGAAAGAAGTTCTGCTGTGCTAACAAACAGCATCACATGCTACAGAGAAATCTTCTGTGAAAGGAAGTCAGTCGATGCAGCAAACTTCACTTGTTTTATTAAGAAATTGCCATAGCCATCCCAGCCTTCAGCAACCAGCACCTTGAGAGTCAGCAGCTATCAACATTGAGGCACGATCCTCCACCAGCAAAAAGATTTAAGACTCATTGAAGTCTCAGATGATCATTAGCATTTTTTAGCAATAGAGTAATTTTTAATTAAGGTATAGACATTGGTTTTTAGACATGCTGTTGCATGCTCAGTAGACTATAGTATAGTGTAAACATAACTTTTGTATGCACCGAGAAACCAAAAAAATTGTGACTCACCAATTGCAATATTTGCTTTACTGGGTGGTCTGGAACTGAACTCCGAGATATGCCGTATATTCTGTTTAGAACTTTTGCTTTTGTGTTCTTGAGAGATTAGTGTATAGGTTTTTTTTGTACTGTTTTTTTGCCTGGTGTTAATATCACAGGACCATTGGAGTCATAAAATAAGTTGAGATGTGTCCTTATTCTTGAGTTTTTGGAAGGTGCATAGAATCTGTGTCATTTCTTCCTTAAATGTTTGGTAGTCATCACCAGTGAAGCCATCTCGGCCTGGAGTTTTCCTAGTGGGAATGTTTTTAGCTACAGATTCAATTCGTTGAATAGATATAGGGGTATTCAGGCTATTCACATAGTTTGTGTTTTTCAAGGCATCAGTCCATTTTACTAGATAGTAATTTATGGATGTTTGGTCTTTTGTTGTGCTCCCTTGTGGTCCTTTAACGTCTGCTAGGCACTGATCACTCAGGTTTCTCTTGTGCTGTTTGTTAGAAGGAACAGTGACTTCAGCCATTTGTCTGCTCTCATGAGCTGGAGCCTCTATGCTTCCCTGGCAGGTTAACTGTCAGCAACGCGTGTGGCCTGCAGCAACTTGGTGCAGGTTGTCGTAGCATAGGTCTCTTGCTAGAGACTGTTTGATGTCTTTGTGCTTCTGAGCATGTGTTCTCCAGCCATGTGTGTGGTGGCCTAGGCTCTGCTTGGGAGGATCCTGGAGCTGCAGGGTATGCAGGTCGTTCTGCCTGCTCAACCCTGTCACCAGGCCCACAGCCCAGGTGCTGACCGCTGGTTAGAAAGCAGGTCCTGGGCCAACCCCATGGCGCACTTGGGAGTGTGCGGCGCTGGGAGCGCAGCAGTGCTCCCGCGCGGGTTCGGATCCTATATAAGGATGGCCGGTGTGCTCACTGGCTGAGCGCGGTGCGGCCGGTCACAAAAAGACAAAAAAAAAAAGAAAGCAGGTCCTTACAGGCCAAGAGAGCCAGACATTACTGATTGGCTGGCTGCCTTGCCTCCTTGAGGATGGTTCCAGGGCCTGACATCTTGGTGCATGACTTTCCCTGGAAACAGATCCACACTGATGCAGGGACTTGAGAACAGAGATATCTTATCGGGACCTTTTTGAAGACAATAGCCAAGCCATGCCAGGAGGATTTTCTGCTTGCCAGCCTTGGCAGTCCTCTTCAGAGACAGCACCTTTCTTCCTTCTTTCCTCCATGCAGTCAGCAGTGTCAACCTCCTTGCTGGAGCAGGGCGACGGCAGAGGAGCCTGCCGCACCACCTGGTCTACAGGGCCAGTCTTGTCATTGTGGCACAACTGTGAGACCCGCAAAGCAAGGTGTTTGAATGGTTTGATTCTAAACTTTCTTGTGTGCCCCAGGCCCTGGGTGTTTCTCACCCTTAGCTCCAGATCTCTTCTGTAGGAGAAATCTAGAACAGGGCTGGTGGGGGAAGCTCTGTGAGGGGTGTGGGCTCAGTGTGGACCCCCTCTGGCTGGAGGACCCCACTATGTCATGTCTGACATAGCTCTTCATTCATGTTTGCTTGTCAACTGGGAAAAGTTAATCTTTGCTCAGAATCTCAAGGGGACCCTGTTCTGGGTTGCATTATGTTCTCCAAAAGGATACATTGAAGTGTTAATCTCCAGTACCTCAGAATGTGACCTTATTTGAAAACAGGGTTGTTGCACATGTTATTAGTTAAATTAACATGAGGTCATAAGTGCAGTAGAATGGTTGGGACCCTAATCCCAATATAACTGGTATCCTTATAAGAAGAGGGGAGAAAGGCAGGGAAGAGGGAAGGTCATGTGAAGATGGGAGCAATACTGCCAGAAGCCAAGGGATGCCCAGGGCCTCCAGAGCTGGAAGAGGCAAGGAAGCGTCCTCTCTCCCCATGGCCTCCAGAGGGAGCATAGCCCTGCCCACACCTCCATAGTAGACTTCTGGCTTTCAGAGTTGTGGGAGAATAAACTTCTATTGTTTAAGGCTACCCAGTTTGTGGACTTTGTGACAGCAGCCCCAGAAGACTAACACAGCCTCACCAGAGAGGTGGGCTGTGCTCCAGAGTGGGCTGGACAGCATCTTCCATTCATCCAGGAGGAGTTCTCCCCTTCTGCCAAAGGCCATGTCAGGGGAAGGTGCGGCTGGGCACTTGCAGGCCACCTCCTGTGGGCTCTGTCCCTGTGGTCTGTGTGCCGCTCAGTCTCCTGCACCTGTGGCTGTCTCTTTCTGGCTGCAGCCTCCCTGTGCCTTGCTGTGCAGAATTACCCTTTTTCCCTTCGAGTGGTTCACTTGACTCCATTAACCCTTCTTGTCCTTTCTGTTCTTTGCTCAAAGTGATGGTTGCAGAGCCAGGATGCTGACACTGTTGGAAGCAAGCCTGGCCAGGCCATTCCTGAGCATATCTCGGTGGGGCTTCAGCCTGGGAGAGCTTGGCCTTTCACAAGTGCAGCTTTCCTGTCTGGCTTACCTTCTTTCTGCTGTAATCTCAATTATGATGATCATGAAGATTCTCCCTGAAGGAAGTTTATCTTTAGGTATCTGACAAGTTGTCCCTTGATGATCAGAATCAGATTCAGAAGAGGCGTCCCAGGCCAGCTGGCCATGCACCCAGAGTCCCCTTGGGCGCCAGGCTGTCCATTGTACCGTGCTCAGGGAGCAGGGCACGGGGCCATGGAGATGGGCCGCCAGACAGTAGGTGCAGAGCGTCTTCCACTTCTGGTGGGTTTCCAGCAGAGTTGTGGGGCTGTGATGTGTTCAGGAGAAGGAACAAGAAAAGATGCTAAGTGTCTGGGGGAAGCAAACAGCAGAGTCCTAGCTCTGAAAGGCTGGTGGGCCCAGTCAGGACTCATGAGCATCTGCTTTGTGTTGTAGTATTTTAACCACATCAGTATCGAGGACTCACGGGTCTACGAGCTGACCAGCAAGGCTGGGCTGTTGTCTCCATATCAGATCCTCCACGAGTGCCTTAAAAGGTAGGGTGGGAGGGCGCCTCCCTCATGCGTCAGGCTGTGGAAGCTCCTGTCTGGGCATCCCGCATCCTCACTGGTATCTGTCCCAAGGCAGAGGCATTGCCACTTTTCCCTGGGTACACAGAAGTCCCTCGGCCCAGGCTGTTGGTCAGAGCCCTGTGGGACCGAATTCCTTCCTCTTCAGCTGAGAAGCAGCTGGGGGAGATGGTTGGCCTTTTCCTCAGAGAGCCTTTCAAGGGCTTTTGCAAGCAGTCCTCCCCAGAAGCTGTCCTTTGCTCCTCCTCAGTTGACGCCATCTTGTTGTCTTTGTTTTCTCTTGAAGAAACCATGGAATGGGTGACACATCCATCAAGTTCGAAGTGGTTCCTGGTAAAAACCAGAAGAGTGAATACGTCATGGCGTGTGGCAAGCACACAGTGCGCGGGTGGTGTAAGGACCCTCCTCCCCTGCTTCCTGATGACTGCTGGGGATAACGCCCCTCAGTGTGGCCTCCTGCCTCTGTGCTTGGTCCCCAGCCATTGCCCAGCCGTGTGCATTGGACGCCACACATTCCACCTGAGGCAGGACTGGTGGCCGTCCTGCCTGCGCCTCCTCTATCTAACTCCCATTCCTCTAGCCACTGCTGTCTTGATCCTGCCGACCCCTGTGGCCGGAGGAGGGGCCGGTTTCCCAGAGCAGCAGGCAGAGCCTCCTGCCACCTGCCCCTCTGCATTTTGGACTTTGTGGGCACCACCTGTGCTCTTTTGTATCTGAAGTAATCACTTTTTATTTTTTATTGTTTTCTTTTATCATGTTATTTAAGTGGTTTGAAATAACCACTTTTTAAAATCTAACTTTATTTTAAAAAGAAAACTTCGTGTAACTATTGTAAACACAACGTACAATTGACCCTGAGAAATCACAGAACCACATTTAGACCTGGGTATGCCCAAGTGCCTCCAGGCTTTCTCTGCAGCCCCAAAGGCATCCTTGCAGTGCTCCTGAGTAGGCTAGGCAGGCGCCAGCCACTAGGCTGAGCTGCTGGGAAGCATGGCCAGCCTGGGACCTGCCGTACTTCTTCCTGGAAAGCTCTCCTCCAGGAGGCTTCTGGTGGAGCCTCTCTCCCCATGGCACCTGTGGCTGCGTTGCTCTGTGTCCATGTGTCTGAAGTGTGGGGTGATGGCAGGAAGGAGGCCTTCTGGCTGTGTGGCTTTGGGCACATGCCCTTACCTCCTGGAGCCTCTGATGGCCACTCTGCACAGCTGCAGCTGGGTCCTGATCTCAAGGCCATGAAGCACAGGTGCCCAGAGTAGTGGCAGAATGCTGCCACCCACTGTAGAATGTGCCCCAACTGGACTTCAGGGTGCCCAGTGGGAGGGCAGGGGAGTAGCAGGAGCACTCCTGTCTAGGCGAGGTGGCCATATGAACGCTGGATGTTTGTGACTCCCCCTCTCCGTGTTTGCTTTTCCTCTTCATAGGTAAGAATAAGAGAGTTGGAAAACAATTAGCCTCTCAGAAAATCCTTCAGCTGCTGCACCCACATGTCAAGAACTGGGGGTCTTTACTGCGCATGTATGGCCGTGAGAGCAGCAAGATGGTCAAACAGGTAACTGGATGCTTCGTCAGGTTGTAGGGCAGCTTTGCTGCTGCTTCTCCCACCCTGGAGCTCAGGTCTGGGTTCCTGCTGTCAGAGGGCAGGGTTGATCAGCCTCTGCTTTTGCTCCCGGCTGCCTCTCTCCTATACCATCTGTGACCTTGTGGGCAGGGGTGGGGTCACCCAAGCTGCTTCTCCTTCTGGAGCCTGCTAGGAGTGGTCGGTGAAGTATGTGTGATTGGGGGCATGTCCTGGGCCTGGCTTCATGGCTTGTGGGGAGTTGGCCATAGTGCGAGGCAGGGCCATGGGCAGGGCCTCCCCAGGGCAGTGCACCCTTGTGTAGTCGAGGACCTCCAGCAGCTTGAAGGCTAGTGAACATGCCAGGGCAGCTCTCCTTGGCTCCCAGTGCCAGTTTCCCTTTAACTGAAGAGCACGTGTGTGCTGTCTGCTCTGTCTTTGCTCTCTTTGCCAACATCTTAAAATGTAAATCAAACCTAAGGGGTGGAGGGAAGTGCTGAGAGGTGAGTGTTGAAGTTTTTCATTTTCCCTGTAATATTTATAGAAACTCTCTGGGTTATTGGTATCCCAGTCAGTGGGGGGTGATAGGTATGGAGGGGTGGGGGCTACAGGTTAGGTGACCCTGAGGACTGTGCTGTGGGCCCGCGGGTCAAGCTAGTGGCCAGGAGCAAGGCAGCTGCCTTCAAGTCCCAAGCTGGTGACCTTGGTGCCATCTCTGAAGAGGTCCTTGCTTTGGGCAGGACAAGGCAGGGTGAGGGAGGCCACATGGGACACCAGGCACATCAGTGAACTTCAGGATATGTTTTTGGAAAACAGCTTGAATTGTAGGTAAATCTTGCTTTGGCCTTTGCTGTGTACAGTCTTGGGCTAATACTGAGGGAGAGAAAGCAAGCCTTGCTTGGGCCCATGGGTGGGAAACATCTCTAAACTGGAGGAGTCGTCCCAGCCCAGGCACAGCCACAGCACAGGGAGAGCTCTGGCATCCCAAGGTAGAGCAGGTGCTCTCAGGGATGGTCTCTTAAGACATGAAGGGGCTGAGGACAGCCTGATACTGCTGTGCATATTATGGGATGTGCAGAGATCAGTGTCTGGGGGCAATGGGCTAGGCTGGGCTGTGTTCATCCAGCAGCGTGCTGTACACACCAGAGCTATGCTGTGGTCACTCTACTCTGAGGGCCCTGGGCACAGAAAGCACCCGACCTCTCTCTTCTCTGCCCAAGGCAGGAGGAGGCGTGGCTTTCTGCCCACTCAGAAGGTGGCAGAAATGGGGAGGTGTGGCCAGAAAGTGGGCCAGGGAGCTGTGGACTGCCCCATGCTGTCAGCAGGCCAGGTGTGGTCAGGGGCCGGCAGTCAGTGTGCAGTTGTGTGGCCATAGTTCCTGGCTACCATGTGCCTGCCATGCTCTGGGTGTTCCTGCCTCATGGGGTCACAGGGGCACACTGCTGCTGGGCTGTGGGCAGGCTGTGGGCCCTGCAGCCTGGACAGTCCTGAGAGTGAGGCCCTGTGCTCCCCAGGAGACCTCGGACAAGAGTGTGATTGAGCTGCAGCAGTACGCCAAGAAGAACAAGCCCAATCTGCACATCCTGAGCAAGCTTCAGGAGGAGATGAAGAGGCTGGCTGAGGAGAGGGTGAGCACTGTCCCGTGCCCACTGTCCCTCTGTCTCCTAAGGAAAGGGGCACCTATGGCAGCTGTGGAGGGACATGAGACCCCAGGAATCTGCCCCTGACACCCTGGAAATGCCTGGATCCTCCTTCCAGATGAGGCTGACCTTTCCTTGAGATTCAACATGTGTGATACTTGTACAAAATCAGTTTGCTTTCAGTTAAATTAAGAGAGGTGGCAGGCCAGACTATATGAAGGGCACAGCTCCTGTGGGCTGACTGGGTCCTGGTTCTGTGCCAGGAGTTTGAGGGACAGGAAGGGATCATGCACTAGGAAACTCACAAGGTTCCCAGAACAACTGAACCTGGGTAGGGCTTGGTCCCTGTGAAGATTCCTAAAGCTGTTTTGAGTGTCCCACCCCAAGAGGGGTTTGTCAGAATAACAGTGGTGTGCCCTGTCCCCAGGTACTGTCCATGTGGCCATTCATGACTCCACCTGGGCCTTCTGGGCTAGGAGCGCTTTTAGCTGTGGCATTAGCCAAGACCTGTATACAAACCCTGAGAACTAGGTGTCTGCTGCCATGGTCTCCCAGTCCAGGAGATGCCTTGTTCTGCTCTCAGGTGGGGGTGGGCCTTGTCTACCTGGAGCTAGCAGAATTGCCGAGCCTGCCCCTGGTCCGGAGACAGGCTGTGGAGAAGGAGCTGACTGAGCCCTAGGGCAAGCAAAGGCTGGAGTGGGAGGAAACACCCACCTAGGGGCGTGAATACCGGCTTGTCGCTGTGACCTCATCTGAGTTCTTCTTGTCTGGGCATGTGTCCTGATTCCCAGGGAAGTGGCAGCACATGATTCTCTGCGATGGCATTCCAGGGAGACCCACTCCTCAGGCCTTTCTTCCCCCTCCCAGCCGGGCATCATAAGAACTGCTGCCCAGGGCCTCCTGGCACTGGTCTGCTGGGGTCACCCTCCACCCTATCCCCCTCCTGAGCCTCTTGCTGAGTCCACCTTGCTGGTAACAGACCTTTGTTGTTTTCTAGGAGGAGACTCGGAAGAAGCCCAAGATGTCGATTGTAGCGTCTGCCCAGCCTGGTGGCGAGCCCCTGTGCACTGTGGATGTGTGAGGGAGGTGGCAGGGGCCAGGGCTTGGTGGCGCTGCCAGGGAGACCACCAGTCACACATCGCTCACTGCAGCGTTGGGCCTCCAGCCTATGGCCCTCATCTGTGGCCAGCATGTCCTAGGGCCCAGGGACAGCCATGGCCATGCAGCACACACAAGAGTAGTTCTCCCTTGGAAGCTGCTCCCAGGTCTGAATGGATGTGTTTGAAGATCAACTCCAAGTGACTGCACAGGTAGAAGCTGATATCTTAGACAGCTGTAGACCTTATTTGTATGTACCTGCTACAGACTGTTTTTATGAAGGTTTTCATGAATTTTAGTACAGAATGCGCCCTGACAACAAATGATATTTGGATGACAGATGAGATGAGAAAGGACGGCCGAGGCTTGTGGCTATGGCTGACCCACAATGCCAGGTGGCCCCTGTGCCCAGGGTTCCTGCAGAGCTACTGCAGGGACCTGGTCAGACGGTGCACATGGCAACCCCATCCCCTACCTGCCTTCCATGTTTTCCTTTTTTCTCTGAAAAATTTATAACAGAAAGGAGTATCTCAGACCTTTTTGGTTTAAAATAAACACAATTTTAGGATCAGCACTATTTTTCAGAGATTGCAGGCAAACCATTGAGGTGGTCACTCATCATCCTTGACATGATGCCAGTGAGGCCATCCAGCCAGCCTCCTGGTGTGTCACCTGCCTGCTGCTGGACTGAGATCCACTTTTCTGACCAAGTCTTAACACCCTAACAGCACACCTCCCCGGACACAGAGGCCCCGCCTTCGCTGGCCGCTGGCAAATTTTTTACAGAGATTTTTGCACAGTCAAGTCCATCTGTCCACCCATCAATTTTTAAAGCTTTTATGATATTTTAGCATTTGGAAAGAAACTTTTACAGTGAGAGTAGAAGGTAGGTTTGGAATCATGCACTTAGCAAGTGGACTCCTTTAGGGCCTTCAGTGCAGTTTATTCTTGATCCAGAGCTGGCCGAATGCCTGGTGGCAGCTGCCCTGCCTCCCAGTGAAAACAGCTTCCCTGAATTTCAAGGGCAGCTGCCCGGTGCCCAGCTGGCTCTTCAACCAGCACCTATGGACAGGTGCGGGAGTAGAGGTGTGTTCATACTTGAGTCCCATGGCACTGGCTGTGCTAAGGCCCCTGGTGTTAGCGGCCAAATGCCGGCCCAGTCCCTAGCACCCGTTCAAGGTGCTGTGTGCTCATGGTGCACCCTTAGATGCAGCATTAGGTTGCACCCTCACGTTCTGTGGCATCTTTCCCCCACCATGCCCCTGTGGATGGTGTTGATGGCGCTTATGATCAGCAAGACAGAATATCAGCCTGTGGGCCACCCACAGCAGCACAGCCCTTCACCACCTGTGACTGAGGTTGGCTTCTGTGTTGACCTTTAAAAAAGAAAACCCCAAATCAAGTTGCTATAATTAGACATTTGCTTTGGTCTTGCCTCCTGTCTGCAGCCGTGAATAATCACTTGACCGTGACTGTTCTCCTTAAAACATCCAGAGGCGCCATCGTGAACCAAAGCTTTGTGCACATGTGTTACCCTAGAGGCCGATGAGCCTTGCTGCGGCCTTGCTGGTCTCAGGCGCCGCCACAGCTGGTGCTGCCGTCCCCCTTGGGTCTCTGGCATCCTCCCTCCGTCCACTATGTGTGGGTGCGAGTCCTGTGTATACACAGTCGTGTTGCAGGGCGCAGGGGGCCTGTGCTGATGCTGCTTCTGTGCGCCAGGTCACGGCTGTAAGGGTGAGCCTCATTGAACGCATAAAGCAAACTGTCCAAAAGTCATGGTTGTTTCTTTCTTCTGACTATAGGAAGCTGGGGGCTTGTGTACCCTCACCTGGTCAGAGCTGTTCCTATAGGAGCCAAACAGCACTCCAGCATGGCCCTAGGTCCTTCCTTGGTCACTGCATGGAGGTGGCTTCCCTCCTGAGCTGAGGGCAGGTTGCCCATGGGAATGAGGTTTGGGAAGGACCTTCTCTCAGGTGCAGGGACAGTGTCCGAGCTGTTCATGGTGGGTAAGGTAGGCAGGGCCAGCCTGTCACCCTGTGCTCTCCAACTGGCATGTCCAGTTAGTGCTTGGTCCTGAGACTTGTGTCTCTGCCCTTCTTTGGATTTAAGAATAGAGCTCAATATTTTATTAAAAAGCAAGTTCTCTGCACTCCCTCCCCCAACTTTGGAGACCTGCCCCAGCACCACCCCCCACCCCGGCTGGGCAGATTACTGGCTGTACCCAGGCCTGGCAGGAAGGATACCAGCATGGGCCTGAGGGTCCCTGCTGGCCCTGCCCCTGTTACAGTTCTAGCTTATCACAAAAACATCCTTAGTTCAGCAAGTGTTTATTCTGGCCCTTTCCAGAACAGACTTGGGAGGTTGAGGGGGGAGAACAGGCCCCAGAAGCTCACCTGCCCTGGCCAGAGCTTGTGGCCCCCAACAACAGGTGGGTCCTGGTGGGGCAGCTGGGTCTTGCACCCTCTGGCTGCTTGCCTCTGAGCAACCTGGGATGTGGCAGGGCTGTCAGGAGCCCTTGGCTTCTGCACCCATGATGGCCCCTGCTGTGGAAGGGTTGGCTTCTGCTGCTCCTGGGACATATGACAAGAGGGAGGCCCCAGTTTCCTGTGAGGTATCATCTGGAGGTCCTGGTGGGGGCTGGGCTGGAGGGTCTTGGTGCCCTAAGACCCTTGTGCCATTTGGGTGCTCCACCCTCTCGAATAGGATGAGCATCTCGCAGTGTGGGGTCTGCGGGAACAGGTCCACAGCCACAGCCTTGACTGGCCGGAAGGGGATGCCCTTCACCCGGTTAGATGGGGCCCTGCAGAGGCTGTGGTGGGAAGGAAAGCAGCGCCAGGGTTAGTTCCATAGGACTGGCCAGGGGCTCCTGGGCTCTGGTCCACCCAGGCCCCTGCCCAACACTCACTCTACAAAGTTGCCCATGGCTGCCCGGGGGTTGCATGAAACATACAGGAGCCGCTTGAGGTTCTCGGCTCGGCGGACAGCCAGGATCACCTTGGAATCTAAGGAAGCACAGACAGGCTGGGTTCCCAAGGCCCAAGACCCCACAGCCTGATGTGCCACCCCACCCCCCCCCGAACAGGCCACTCACGCAGGCCGGCGCGGGGTGGGTCCAGGATAGCCACAAGCTCCTGGGAGGCCAGTCTGCTCACCAAGGTGGGCACAAGGTCCTCAGCCCTCCCACAGTGGAACTCAACGTTGCTCAGTTCTGGAGAGAGTAGTGTGGCCCTGTCAGTGGACTCTAGACACCCTCCAAGCACAAGACCAGCCTTGGGAGAGAGGGTAGAGGCACTTGGGAACCCACTGGGCAAGCTTGCTCGCCCTTCCCACTGGGCAGCCCTAGGACTTGGGCACACAGGAGGTACACAGGGAGCCCTTCTGTGCCCCCTGCCCCCAAAGGGCCCTCGGAGGCAAGGGGTGGATTCCAGGTGCAACGGCTGAGGTATGTAATGGGTGACGGCTGCCCCTGGCTGACCAGCAGGCTCTCACCGTTGGCATGGGCATTCACCCAGGCATCTTCCACAGCTTCCTGGCACAACTCAATCCCGATGACTCTCTTTACCTTCTAAAATGGAAAAAGACACAGACAGTGGCTTCCTGCCCCAAAAACTTCTTTGGGGGTGAAAAGCGTGAGGCACTGTGGGCAGTGGAAGAGGCTCTGGGACAGGATGGTGGTCACCCTCTGAACCTTCAAGCTGGGAGTAGGTGGGGGCAATGGGGGGGCATCCTTGGCAGGGGGCAAGAGGGCTCACCCGGGCCAGGGCCAGGCCAATGGTGCCGGTGCCACAGCATACGTCCAGCACTGTACTTTCCTCGTCCAGCTGGGCCCAGTCCTGGATGACTGTGTAGAGCACCTCGGCTGCAGGCGTGTTCACCTGCAGGGTGCACCAGTGGTGCCAGGATGTCAGCGGCTCCACTGCCCAAGTACAGGCCTCCCCTCCAGCAGCCCCAGAGGCCCAAAGGCAGGCTCCAACATTCCCACATCGCTTGGGTTCCTGGCTCATTCCTTCCACAAGATTTCCTGGGCCCAGGTAGTTCACCCCCCAGCTATAGTGCCTACCATCTTCCCTGTGCCCACCTTGGGCTGCCCCTCAAGCCACACAATGCCAATGACCTCACCCAGTCTCCTGGCTTTAAAAACCAACTCCATGCCAACACCCCTCCACCCACCATAAGGAACTTCTTTCCTGAGCGGCAGAGACATAGGGCCCCCACAACCCCATCAGGCTTCTCACACTCCAAGGGACCCCAGAGGGGCCTGCCCTCCCCACAACAGCAGAGGGCTCCTCTGCCTCCCACCAGGATGCCTGAAGTCATGCTGACTGCCAGCCCCATGTTTGGCCTCTAGCAGGTTGATCCTGCCAGGCCTGTCTCCAAAAGAGGGTCCTCACCTCCAATTCCCCACATCTGCAAGGGTTTCTCCCCATAGCCTCCCTGCAGGAGCCAAAGTGAGCCTGAAATGGTGTCCCCTGGCCCAAAGGCCACCAAAGCCTCCCTCCTGCCAAGCCCTGAGCAGTGTCCTCTCATGGTGGTAAAGTGTGCCATGCACTGGGGGCTGTTCCTCAAACTCCATGTGACAAGAGGAGTTGTTGCTAAGTGTATCTCAGTGACAAATAATTTTTTACCTCAACCTTTGCTCGTAGCTCCCCTGCCTGGATTCCCTCCCAGATGTCTGCAAGGCCATGTCGCCATCCTAGCCCACTCTGTTCCCACCACGTCCTGATGTTCCATCAGGGCTCCCATGTGTCCCACCTGGGACTTAGGGCTACCTGGAAGAAGGCATGAGGGGAGATCCGGAAGGTCAGCCCAAGCAGGTCCTCTTGGATGCATCGGTCCCCAGCCACATGCTCCAGGGGCAGGCCCTCCTGGCTGGGAGTCTTTCTGTGGGCGAAGGGGCAGATCCGTCAGCGTCACTAGCCCCTACAGGGATCCACCCTGCCCTACCCAGGCTCCTCACCGCTGTCCTTCCTCCACAAAGTAGAGGCAGGTCACCCCGCTTGTCCTGCCTGGCCCCACCATGAAGTACTGCGCCAAGGAGGTCTTCAACCCTGCCAGCTCCTCAGGGCTGAGTTTCTAGAGTAGGTGGTAGAAATGGCCCTATCAGGCTGTGCCCAGGCCCAACTCAGGCCAGATACCCTCCCCTTGCAATAACACCCTGCCTGAGACCTGGGGATGGAAGTAGGCAATGGCCATGGCCTGGCTGCGGCGGCTGGTGCGTACAGTCAGCTGCTTCCAGTGACCCGAATATGTCTCTGGGTCATATGCTGAGTACGGAGTGGACCTGTGGGAGCCACAAGCCACCCTGAGTTTTTGACGTCTGCTGACCAGAATTGGGGGAGCAGCTTTCCTGCTCTCCCTTCTGGCTATGCCCTCCCACCTTGCCACAGTCATAGACAGCAGGCACCCCAGAACCCTCTCTCAATCTGTGGCAGGACCCATACTCTCTACTCCAAGACCACCTCAGGAATTCCCAGGAGCCCACTCATAGGTCCTCACCGGATGAAGTCCTGGAAGGCCTTCGCCACTCTCTTGGTGGCCTCAGGGATGTGCACGGTGTCAAAGGGGGCTGCCACAGCACATGTCCCACCCTTGTATTTGCCAAGCCGGCAGCCGACGGTATTGTCCTCCCCATCCACCCCAATGCCGACCAGAAATTCACACTTATTACGGTACTCTGTCTGTGGAGAATGGGAGAAGTGGAAAGAGACAGGACCTTACCCTGGCTGTCAAGCACTTGTGAGTGTCTGGAAGGGACACCACAGTGAGTGAGAAACCCCAATGTCCCCACAGAGACTGGCAGTCAAAAAGCAAGAGACAAGAATCGTGACAAGTTATCAGGAAGAAACACAAAGCAGAGAAGTAGATGTGAGAGATGAACAAAAGGAAAGTTTTTAAGAATGCAGAATGGGGGTCTGTGGCTGCCCAGTCCAGCCTGACCTGCTGGGGCGAAGGCCTGACCCCCTCCAGCAGGCAGCAGGCCTTGTTGTGCTTGTGCCTCTGTGTGAGCAGCCAGGGCAGCAGGGCGCGGTTGGTGCTCCCAATTTCTCTGGAGGACAAAGAAGATCCATGGCTGGTCTGCCCACTGCCTCCCAGCCATGCCTGGCTACTCCCCAAATGCCCAGGCGCCTGGGCCCCTTCCTTGAAACTTCACTGTCCCCCCTGGTAACACAGGGTCTTACTGTCTAGCTCCCTGAGAGACCTCACGGACCCTGTGATGGGTGTCCTGCATAGTGCATGGGGCAGGCTGAGCATGCAGCAGAGTAGCGCTTCCGTGCTGACGGGTGCCCTATGCCCACACTCACTTGGCAAGCTTCTGCAGCACCTGCTCGCACTCCAGCCGCTTCCGCTCAAGCTGCTCAGCATAAGGCACTGTCCAAAGAGGGGTCACCACATCGGCGATTCGTGTCGCCGGCGTCTCACCCTCACCCTCGTGCTGCCTCCTCCTCGCCATGGGGTCGGCCTTGGGCCGGGCCAGGCGAACGCTGAGCGCGTGGCCTTTCCAGAGGGCACCATGCAGCACGCGCAGGGCCTTGTCCCGCTCAGCAGCACTACGGAATGTCACGAAGGCGCAGGGTGGGTGCCCAAAGAGTTTGGTTTTGTGAGGCTGCAGGCCAAAGCGGCCCAGGAAGCGTCGGACATCACTAAAGCTGGCGTGGCGAGGCACATTCTGCAGTTCCAGCTTGAAGATCTCCGAGGTGAACAGGTCATCCCTGATGTAGCTGTAGAGCCCAGGTTGAGGCCTGGGCCCTTCAGCTGCCGCAGCGTCCTTTTCCTCCTCCTTCTCCTGGGGTGCTGGGGCTGCAGGGCTGCCCAGAGCGCTGTTGCTTTCCTGGCTACAGCCTTCCATGGGCTCCAGGCCCTGTGTGAGGATAGGCACGGGCTGAACACTGAACCCCGGAGCCTGAACCAACCCCTACAGATTCCCTGGTCCCATACTCAGCCCCTCCCCCCACCAGATCCCCCTTTCTATTCTCTTGACCCATCCCCATCTCCTTCCCTCCCCACCTCACCTGTCTTCTCCCACGGGCTTCCTACCCCACCCTATCTCCTCCCCGCGTCTTCCTTCACTTTACTTCGTTGTCGAGAGAGTCACTCATCGTTCGGGCCGTCTGCCGCCTATACCGGGGGCTCCCACGAGGACCGCCTCACCGTCTAGCCCCGGGCCTGTCACACGGGAGGTGTTCACAAAGCAGGTGCGACGCTGCAAGGCCTGCCCCCGGCTCCGTCCCAAACGGGGCAGGACTGGAATCCCTGGTGCTCAGGTCCGGGTCTCAGGCATGGGACTGCACCACCCGCCCGCCATGAGCCCGTGACGGCCACTCGCCTCGCCAGCTGCTTTTTAGTCCTCCGGAGCGTGCCGTCGAGGCCACGCGTCTCTATGGTTCCGGATTCCGGTGACGTCATCGCCACGCGCCGGTTCAGACCCCCAGCCACTTTCGCCAGCGCCAGGGGCGCGCGCGGTCAGGAGACGGAGGTACGCGCGGGGGCCGCCGGAAATGCGCCCTCCCCTGGCTGACGGGCGGGCCGGGCATGCGCCGCGGGCGTTTTGGCGGGAAGTGCGGGGCGGGCCGGACAATGAGAATGTACGCCGCCTGAGCCAATAAAGCTGCGCTGGTTTTGAATCTGAGCGCGTTTCCCGCCGCCGGGGTCAGGGGTCGGGGTTCGGGTCGCGGGGCGGAGGGAAGAGCGGGCGGTCGGGAGGCGCCGGCGCCAGACGCGGAGGGAAAGAGCTACGACTAGTCGCCGAGAGGCCGCGGACCCAGCGACGACCAAGCCAGCCGAGCTGCCGCCGCCGCCGCGCCCCCATGGCGGCCGCCAAGGTGAGGCCGGGCCCAGGCGGGGACTAGGCGGGCGGGCGGGTGGGAGCCAGGGGGCCGGGGCCGCTATCGGCGGCCACGTGGGAGGCCCGAGCCGCCGTCGCCAACCCCCGCCGACCTGAGGGCTTGGCGCCTGCGGGGCCTCCGTGGTGCGGCTGCGACGCGCTGGGCTTGGGGTCTCGAGGCCTGCGCGGTCGAGCGCACCGGGTCCGGGGGCTGCGGATCGCCTGCGTGACCTTGGAGTGTGCGGGGGGCAGCCATCGCCGCGCGGGGTGGTCCCATTCGCGGGGTACCGGGGCGGACGGCCGGTTTCCTCCGGCACGGCCCACTTGCGGGCTTCCCACTAGGACAGTGCATCCCTCCGTCCCGTCACCCACGCATCACTTCATTCATTCGGTGTTCATGTCTGGAACCAGCGATCTCTGTGACGGAAACTAGCGTTCCTCGGGAAAGGGGACGGTCCTGGACGCGCCGACCCCCGGCGGGGGCGGCTTTGTTGGCCGCTGGTGTCTGGTGTGGTGCAGGCCCCGGCGGATCCCCAGTGCTGTGGAATCAGGGAAGAGCAGCGAAAGGCCTGTGTGTTTTTTTCCGGCTTGAATCTGGTAGTGGAGTCTCGGGGTTTCTCCTGGACGTCTGGCTCACCAAGGCACGTAGTTTATGAGACTTAAACCTAAAGTGTGATTATTTGTGCCTCATACGTCTCTAAATGTATCAGAATCTGATACTTATTTGTATGACTTCTCTTATCAACATATGAACTTATTTTCCTAAGCCATGATAAAGTTGCTGAAAGAACTGAATTTCATGTAAATACTAGCAATTCTCGTAGCAACTTTTTTTCCCTCTAGTAAGCAAGAGCAGGTATTTCCCAACTAGTAGAAACTCTAAGGGTTGCTTTTTACTTTAAGGGTAACACTCTTAAGGTTCTCCTGGACCCATCGTTGCGTTCTTTAATCTTCACACAGTAGGTGTCATTATTTGCATTTTACAGATGAGGAAGCTGAGGCTCAAAGAGATGACCAATTTCTCCTAGGCCACTAGGCAAGTGGTGGCCACGTTTTAGGAGCCTCAGTCAGTGTCTGTGCACAGACCTGATTGATGTTTGTGAATTGGGGTGTGTGTGTGTGCCGAAATCCAGTGTCTCGCAAGCTCACACCATGATTCTTTGGAGTTGGATGTAAATGCAAACATTTCCTAGTGTGAAAGGCTGTAGGCTTAACATCTTGGTTTGAGATGAGGCTTGTCCTTGTTTCCAAAGGCCACTCACTATTGGAGATGCCCACTGCAGGCACTGATGAGCTCTGGTTGCAGGCCAGGCCATGGGTTTCCAGAGTCACCTCTTCACAACTCTCTCCACAGGACACTCATGAGGACCATGATACCTCCACCGAGAATGCAGATGAGTCCAACCACGACCCCCAGTTTGAGCCAATAGTTTCTCTTCCTGAGCAAGAAATTAAAACGCTGGAGGAAGATGAAGAGGAACTTTTTAAAATGTGAGTGGGTTGATGTTGCCCCAGAAATAGGTATCTTTAGTGTAGGATTGAAGTTATAATTTTTATGGGTGTGAAGGTCTTGTGGCTGTTCCAACAGGCCCTTTGGAATTGTGTGGTGACTAATCCCACATGGAAATTCAACCCATTCATTTGTCAAATCTTCACTGGGTGCCCCTGCTGCCCTGTGGCCAGTTGTGTGGCAGGTGTACTGTCACTGCTGCTGTGTCCATTGGGCACATCTCCCCAGCAGACCTTCCTTGCCACCCTCTCTCCTAGAATTCACAGGTCACTTCATTTGGTTGAGCAGAGGGAGTCTTAGCCATTTTTGCAGCATTGACTTCTTTGCTGTCTGAAATTTGTGAATCCTTGACTCACTGTTTTTAGTGCACAAAATAATGCCTGGAATTACAAATGAAAACATGTAAATGAAACACGGTGGTTTATTATTCAAAGTTACTATGTGAAAATTACTGTAAAGTTTGGATTCCCTTACTTGACAGCCACAAAAAAAAAAAAAAAAAATCACTGTAAAGGTGCGTTTTAATTCCTTCAGTGAGGAACTGCAGCAGCAGGTGTGGTTTTGAATTGTGTTGTATGACAGTATCACTTGTGGAGCACTTGTGGAGACTGGTATGTGGTCTGTGTTCAGAATCACAGGAAATGCTAAGTTCAGTTACACTTCAGTGAAGCATACGCTATAAATAAGATTGTAGTTTTTTCTTGTTCAAGTTCATGGAAACCCCCCCCCCCCCTTCAAGTTGATTCAAGATGCCAGGGTAAGGTTTGGTAACTCTGGGATGGGGAAGGAAGCAGAGACAATCACCAACACCATGAGCCCTCCCTCCAAGGACGGGGGCTGGGGAGGGAGGCCTGGGAAAGAACTACACGTGCCCCATTGGTCCCAGAGGGTGGTGGGCACCCTGGACCACCACAGAATCATCAGATTTCTGCTCTGCCCAGGTGGTGCTGCTGCCACCTCCCTGCCCACATGGGATGGGAATTGCTCCTGGTGTCCTGGGCATGGGCCTACCCTGAGGCAAGTGAGGCCAGCAGGTTGGGCCTTTGCATCTGGGCCCTTGGGCTCCATGGTAAAGCTCTAGGCACCATCCTGTTAGGAAACCTAGTGAGGATGCAGTCCCTTTTGACAAAATGGAATTTGGGGGAGAGAGCAGAGTCTTCTGTGAGAGAGGGGCAGGCAGAGTTGGGTGCAGGGGGAGGTTCCAATCTGAGTCCTAAGGGCAGGACTGCTGGGCTCACTGCTGGGTCCCAGGTGCTGCTGGGCAGCCAGGTGGGGTGTTGGCCCAGGGCCTGGTTGCCTGAGTAGAGGCCTATGGTTTCCTCTCTGGGTTGGGGGCTGGGGGAAGCACATGGGGCATCTTGCAGTTCAGGGAAGGATTCGGCCTGTGTAGGGTGAGGGTCCTCCGCCTCCATCTGCTCCTACCTGTCTCCGTGGCCATTCAGGGCTAAGGAGTGTTTCTGTATGGGGACTGTGGGATACTCAGTGCACTCGGGACTTCTTCACCTACTTTGGGCCTTTTGTCTTTTGATTCAAGAAATGTTGGGGGGAATGTTATGACCATAGACATAATTTTTTTTTTTTTTGGTTGTGAAGTAAAAGTGATCTGGAATTTGCAGGGCTCTGTGTCCTTCTGGGTGATGTTTTGACTACTAGTTCTTGAAGTAGAAGAAGAGAAAAGGCGTTTGCTGAGATGTCAGGTCCAGCAGTGCAGAATTGTGCCTTGTTTAGTGCACAGAAAACAAATATTCTTTCCAAGCAAACGTTTGGTGTGTATGTTCCCCTCTCTGCACATCTGTGTTCTTACGTGATGGATTTTCTTGCAGGCGGGCGAAGCTATTCCGATTTGCGTCAGAGAACGATCTCCCAGAATGGAAGGAACGAGGCACCGGCGATGTCAAGCTCCTGAAGCATAAGGAGAAAGGGACCATCCGCCTCCTCATGAGGAGGGACAAGACCCTGAAAATATGCGCCAACCACTACAGTAGGTGGTCTCTTGGGTGTGTTTTCACTCTGAGCCCTAAAACTCTGCATCAGGTTGGCATATGGAGTGCACGTTTGTGGTGTGTTTGTTGAATTTAAAATGAGAAATGCATATTTCAAATGTGTCTCTGAACTCAGAGCAGGCCTGCAGCGAAGCTTGTAGAACACGGGAGTGTGGAGTCCAGCCAGACAGGCCCCAACAGGGTGAACGAAGAGCCCCAGGCTGGGCTCGGGACGTGGATGGAGTGAGTGCTTGAGGACAGGTGAGAGAGAGACAGAGAGGGTCTGGGCAGTGTGAGGGCGAGTGTGTGGATGTGTGTGGTGTGTGGGCAGAGAGTGGGTGTGTGGAGTGTGTGGGCAGAGTGTGTGGGTGTGGGTGGTATCTGGGCAGAGTGTGTGTGGTGTCTGGGCAGTGTAGGGCATGTGTGCAAGAGGCACCTGGGCAGCAGCCGTCCCACCCTTTGTTGTGTTTTACCCGAGGTTGTCCCCTGAGGAATACGTGGAAGGGGAATGGGCTGGGAAGAAGGTGGCCACCACGTCTTCAGGCACCTGTGAAGCTGCACGGGGAGCAGGTGGAGGCCTTGGCCACCCTGTGATGGGCTTGGGAAAGGCCCTCGAGGCCTGGCCTGGATAGAAGTGGCAGTAGGTTGTCCCCAACACTGCTGGCTGCCTGCAGTTGTGCCATCCATCTTGTGTCGCTCCTTTTGGGTGGTGTGTTCAGAAGCACAGGCATTCTGGGTGTCCTTTGGTGAACCTCCTAGTGCCGTGTCTGCATTTGCTTAGAGTAATGTGTGTCTGGTGGGGCAGGGCCCTTCATCTGGGGCACAACGGGTACCTGTTGGTGGGAAGCGGAGTGGAGCAGCCCTTGAGGGTGATGCAGGCTGGGTAATTGTGCAGAGGCTCTAGAAGGGACCCCTCCTTGTACCAGTCACCTCTGGCCGTGTTCCACGAGCTGGCTTCACAGTCTCCCTGCCTTCCCTGACCCCCTGTCTGCTCCTGGGTAAAGCTTGTGCTCTGGCCTGGTCCTCATTCTTGTCCCCAAGCCCAGTTTGAATCATTTCCTTGACTTTCTTCTGTGACACCTGTGCTTCTCCCAGTCTCATCAGGTAGCTAGGTTGTTTCTATGACAGTCGGCCCAGGGCATCTGGGCAGAGCTGTCTGCATGACCAGCAGTCCCTGGTACCCATCATGGGCCCTTGGTGGATGCAGAGGGTGGCGGCGGCTGGAGGACGGGCATCCCAGCTGAGAGTAGGCTGACCATGTGGGGTGTGGGGGAGGTGTGGATGTGAGTGGCATGCAGGAAGCATGTTGACCACTGTGGAGTTGCAGTGGAAGAGATTCCCAAGCCCTCAGTTCTGATGGTGACATGGGAGTGGCCTGGGAGTGGTGTGGCTAGGGCTGGGCAATGGGCCTGTCCTGCGTCCCCAGAGATCTCCGCCAGGGGCACAGGGGGTTCCTGGCTGGGCATGGACAGCAGGGATGCTCCTGTTCTTCGGGGAGTCATTCTGGTGAGTTATCATCTGTAAGGTCATCTCCAAACGAGCAGGCTGTCTTTTGGGGCAGCTCCCTCATTGGCACAGGGACCTGTCTTCCCTCCCCTCCCTTCCCCCCGGGTCTACATGTAGCCTTAGGAGTTTGGGATAAGCGTGTTTGTTCCAGGCTATGGCTCTGTCTTCCATGACATATAAGTATCTGTCATAGAGCTCCAGGTGTCTGCCACTGGTGGCCTTGTGCCCTGGTGGTCTACCTGGATAGGAGAAAGTGGAGAGTGGTTGCAGGCCTGACTGTGTACCCTCCTGGTGACCACCTCACTTCTTGGCTTATTCCCCTCCACTGACCGCACCTTCCCATTGGCCGGGCCCCCCCAGTGGCATGGACGAGTGTGGACACAGCTATGTGTTGGTGCCCTTAGGAAGGCTGAGCTCACTTGGCCTTATGCCTTAACATCTGACCTGCGGCCTCAGGACTACACAGCCAGGGTCAAGACCAAAGGGCTAGGCGTGAGCAGCTGCACTTAGATCAGGGCTGGGGCCTGCTTTGCTCTTGTCTGCTTTTCTGGAGGTGGGAGTCCGTGTTGAGTGGTCCTGAGTAGGAGGCTCAGGAAACCCACGCTGAGATGTCCTCATGGTCAGGGAGCAGGCCACCCTGTTCCCAGATTTAGGACAGTCTTGGTTTTAAGTGAATATGGGGCATTTCTGAAGAGGTTTGGATAAAATCCAGACCCTGTGGGACTATGTCTAGGCCCGATTCTTAGCCCAAACATTCCATGTGTTGCTTGAAGTGGGTACCTTGGGTCAGTGAGTGGGACGCTGTGTGGCTGAGGGGTGGGTGAGCCCAGGCCCCACAGTCCATCCTCACAGCTTTCTCTCCTGCAGTCACACCGATGATGGAGCTGAAGCCGAATGCGGGCAGTGACCGTGCCTGGGTCTGGAACACCCACGCCGACTTTGCCGATGAGTGCCCCAAGCCGGAGCTGCTCGCCATCCGCTTCCTAAATGCTGAGAGTAAGCAGAAGGCGGGCGGCCGGCCCTCGCTGACTTTGACTTGCCTGTTTGAGAGCACAGCAGTTTAGTTGCAAACAAATGCTGGTGCTTCTGGGGGAGAATTGACAGTAACTGGGAGGTGTGCGGTGGGAACTGTTTCTTCCCTGCTGTCTGGGGGCCATATCCAGACTAAAGCCATGAATAGTGCCCTTCCTCTCAAACATGGAGGTGTCTGTGCCGAGTAGCTGCTGAATAAGATGTCCATGGAGCAGTTTCATGCCTGGCACTTTAGTTTCCTGTCAAGTTCTGGTGTCCATCGGTGTTGAGGAGCCTGAGACTAACCCCAGGGGTTCCTCCCAGTGCTGTTCCTTCTGCCAGGCTTCTGGCTCGCTGAGGTCAGGAGCAGTAACATCCCCTCATGGTTGCCTGTCACCAGCAGGGGCCTTGCAGAGATCCACAGGCCCAAGCTGACCACTCCCCTGTTTGGAGATCTTTCCACTCTGGATTGTCAGAAGCTGTACCCAGTGGCTCCTGGAGGAGTTGGTGGGTGCTGTGGCCCAGTGCTCCAATAGCTAGCTGACTGGTGCTAAGTGAACATCTCCCTTGCTCTGGGAGTGGGACCATCCCAGCAGACCTTCCCACATGAGTGGAGAGTGGAGCCCCTGACCAGGAGGCCCCTGCCCCTTGGTTGCTCAAGGGCCTGCAATCTCTACTGCTCTGCCCAAGATGTTATAAAATCAGATAAAGGGAAACAGCTCAGCACAGTCACCAGCCTCAGGAGGGACTCAGTTAAAGGTTATCACACAATCCTGGCGAAAGTCCTGGGCCCATGTCAGGATGGCCCAGCCTGTCCTTAGATCAAAAATTGCCGGGCCACAGGCCTTCTGTAACTCCCAGCTCTTTAGACCTGCCAGGACGTGTCCCCTTCCCTGCTTTGGGCTCTGAGGTTGTTATCTCTTTTTTCCTGCAGATGCACAGAAATTCAAAACAAAGTTTGAAGAATGCAGGAAAGAGGTTGAAGAGAGAGAAAAGAAAGGTGACATGGTGCCCATAGGTGGGGGGCTCCCTTGCAGACTCACTCTGCACCCGACTGTATCCCCAGGCGGGTGCTTTTTTCGTCTGCCAGAGAAACATTTCGGGATGCTGTGGCTGCCTTGACCTGTCAAGGACAATGCAGCTGCCCGGGGACACAGGGTGCTTCCTGGGGAGCCCTGAGCACATGCTCACAGGTGCTGGTCTCACATCCGGTCCGTGCAGGTGGCCGAGTCGTGACACTCTGACAGGAACCCACCAGAGGCTAACGGTGCTTCAAGATGGTCTTCGTTTTCTCTGTCAGAGGACTCGGTCACTGCTACTCCAGGGCTGGATGATGGCTGCGGTAGCAAGTGACCAGACGTCACTGAGCAGCCCCACTGAGGTCTAGACAGTGTAAATGTGTGTTTATTTGGCCTCCTTTGGTCACTGGGTTATGAGAAGACAAGCTCACCCAGAGGTGGTCTTGGCCTGTTGGGAGTTTGTCCCCAGGGTGGGTTGAGGCTGGCCCAGCTGGCTGCTGTGCACTGGAGCCTCTGGAACCCAGGCTGGGGAGAGCAGTGGGTGGTGCTTGGGATGAGGCAGCTCTGGGCCTGGCGAGGGCAGTGTGGTCCATTGAGCTGTGCTGGCCTCTCTTCTTACTGTGTTCTCTTGTGTTTTAGCAGGATTGGGCAAAAATGATAATGCTGAAAAAGTGGCTGAAAAGCTAGAAGCTCTTTCAGTGAAGGAGGAGACCAAGGAGGAAGCGGAGGAGAAGCAATAAATTGTCTTATTTTATTTCCTTTTTCTTTCTTTTTCTTTTTTAAATTTTGTCTAGCCCCTCCTGTTCGGTTTGTTTTTATTCTGTTTTGTTTTTACAAGGGACTTTATATAAAGAACTGAATTCCAACATTCAGCTTGTTTTTTTTTTTTCTTCTAAGTTTTTGCCCTGTTGAAGACAGCTCCAAAAAATCCATTCCCCAGTCATGAAAATGTACTGTGCTAACTTTCTTTTCCATAGTGGAAACACTTATTTATAGTCATCAAAAAGTGAATAAAAAACCACATTTGGAACCTGGATCAGACGGCAGGACTGCGTGTGTGTGGGCCCCGTGCTGAGTGGTGCTGGCTTCCTGCTGGCTGCTGGGCTGCTTGCCTCCAGTGCCTGTCCAGATCTCTGTGGTGATGGGAGGCGTTCGCCTTACCACAGCCTGGTTCCTGGGGAGACTCATGCTGGCATTGCCAGGGTTGTGCACGTCTTGCTCTGGGCTTTGGGGAAGTTGTGCTACTGCTGACCATTGCGGTTGTGGTGTGTCTGAGCCAGTGCTTGTGGGGTAGCTGGTCAGGGGTGCTTGGTGCGGGCAGCAGTGTAGGCTCTGCCGAGGGTCTGGGTGGGGCTGGTGCTTGGGGCTGAGGTGTGCTCTTCCTTTGGCTGTCACTTTGCCCTATGGTGAGAGTAGGTAGGCTTTGTGCATGTGTGTTTGGGGGAGAGGAAGGAAGCCCACCAGAGTACCTTGGCTTTGGTACTGGGAGGCAGTAGTGAGCTGTGCGGGTCTCCAGGCTTTGGCCTAAGCCACCTTTGGTGTGCCTTTGTTAGCAGAGCAGCCAGGATGGCCCTCAGCCCTGGTGGAGGGAAAGGCTGGTGTAGTACGGGGCTGAGCCCCGTAGCCCTTCAGTTGGGAACCCTGCCAGATGTCCCCCTCCACCGTCCTTGGAGAAAACTCCACTTGGGCTCTTGATCTCCTGAACTTGAAGTCTAAACTCAGCTATGTTGGAATTGTGGACATCTGCAGTAGTTTTAAATAGATGTTTTCAAAGATGTTATTTGGGGGGATGCCTTGTAAAGTGGGGAGTTTTCAGTGTACGGGAGAGGTTTAAGAGCATGTGGTCCTGGCTCTCGTAATGTGTGTCTTGGGGACACTGGGAGAGACCAGGAGGGCTCTGAGGAGCTTTGCTGGCCCATCCCTCCAGTGGATAAACAGCAAGTATGACCCTGGAGTGGCAATGAGGGACTTGGTCACTGTGGCTGTTTGCCATTAACACCTACCAGAGGTGCTTTACAGTGTGGCACCTGCCTGCCATGGTCACTACTTGCTCTCTGACCATCAGCCTGTGTCTCCTACCTACCAGCCAGGCTCAGGCCCTGTTCTGACTTACCCCACATGTCCCTCCCGTCTGATGACCGTATGTCTGGTTTAAACACTAGTTGGTCCCACCAGGGGATTCATTTCCAAAGGCAGCTGTTCTTTTTATTTTTCCTCAAAAAGATGACAGGTAGGGGGATCGTAACCCTTGACTTGGTGTTGTCAGCACCATGCTCACACGGTGAGCTAACCGGCCATCCCTATATGGGATCTGAACCCGTGGCCTTGGTGTTATCAGCACCACTCTCCCGAGTGAGCCACGGGCTGGCCTGGCAGCTGCTCTTGTTTTAAAAGCCCAGCTGAAGACTGCTGACCATCTTGTGTCCTGTCAGCCTGAGGCATGGTCGCTGCTGTAGGATTTGTTGGTAGTGCACTGGTGCTCTTTCCACCCAAGGAAGAGATGAAGCTTGTGCATGGGGTGAGGTCCTGTTGCATAGGAATTGTGACCTTGCAAAGCACAGGGGGCACCTCACTGTGCTGCCCTGTAAGCCCCACTCTCCAGGCCAGTGGGCATGGGTGTCAGTTGGATGGGCTGATGCATATGAAAGGCAGGGTCCCCCGCAGGCTTGACCTTCAAGGGAAGCCCTTGGCTATGACAGTCACACTTCTTTCAGCAGAGAATGCGTGTCTAACATTCTGTCTTTGGGTTCTAATAAAACTCCAGGCACACTGCCTTCATCTTGGCACAGGAGAAGTGTCTCCAAGGAGGATTCCCTGACAGTGGGAAGGCCCCTGGGCGTGGTTGGAGGACAGTGCCCTCCTGACTCAGATGTGTTGCAGAGCACATTCAAGGCAGAATGTGCTGCAGAAAGGGAGCCGTGCAGGGGACAGAGTGTGTCCAGGTTTTGGCCCCACTGGACCACAGGGTTGGCTGAGCAAGGATATCAGCGGGGGTGCTTGTGTGAGCCACCCAGACTGGTGTGTTCTCAGGTGGGCTCCTTTTGGCAGAGAGGTCATGGTAAGCCAGAATGGGGTCCCAGTGGGCACTGGCCATGTGGGAAATGCACGATGTGCAGCCTTAAATCCCAGGCCTGTTTGCTGGGCTGCAGATTGGGGAGGCTCCTGCTTTCTGCTGAGGTTTCCTTTTCCCTGAGGCCTTAGCTCTCCTTGTGGGGAGGACTCCAGGGCTCAGCAGCAACGTTGGTGAGTGGGGACTGCCTCAGCATCCTGGTGCTGCTCCCACCAGCTGCTAGCCCACTGTTGCCTTATATGGCCCTGTTTGGGGAGGTGAGTGCCATGACCTCACTGGTAGTCTTCTGTAGCTAGGTCTGTGCTACCTGGGACCCCTCTCTGCCCAGGCATCTGCATTAAAGAGAAGGGATCCCACCAAGTATACATGAGTGCTGTTTCTTCCCATGACCAGCGTTTGGCATTTTTCTCCATGGCTCTCAGCCCAGCAGAGAAAGATGACTCCATCCTGACACCCTTCACTGAGCACAGGCATGGAATCAGACCTGGACCCTGAGGGGCTCCATGCTGTGGAGCTCCTCCTCCTGCTGGGAGAGCTGCTCCTGATGCGGGGTCTGGGGCTTCCATGTCCTGGGCTGCAGAATGGCAGGAGCAAGGGCCAGTCTGTGGATGAGGCACCACTGGGCCGGAGTGCAGTGTTCCCAGCCTGGGGGGCCACTCAGGGCCACCAGGGAGCTGAGGTGAGGAGGTGTCTGCCCCAACTGCACTCCACTGTTTGCTCACCACTGTGTCCTGAGACACCTTCACTGTCTGAGCCCCCACCAACTGCTGGGGAACCCTCACACTGGGCTTCCTGCAGTGGGGCATCCCACAGAGCAGAGGTTACAAATAGGGTTGTTTGGGAGAAAGCCCATCACCATTTCTGCTGTTAGGTAGCTAGCAGCATTAAGGGACCCGGCCTGGTCTTGGTCCCTGCCCCCATTCCAGGCTCCTTGCTCTAACAACCCACAGCCCTGGCCAGCCTTCCCTGAGGAGCTGGGGCTGGGTGCTTCACAAAGCAAGGAGAGGCCTCCAGGCCAAGGAACCTCAGGCCTATGGCAGGGCGGCAGGGAGGAGGTGTGCTCAGCCGCACCAAATTCTGGCTGTAGAGCAGATTCCTAGGGCCAGGGAGGGTGAGGACCTCACTACAGATCCCCCCTGGGGAGAGCGTTGGACCCCCTACAGATCCCCACCCGGGGAGGATGAGACTTCCACAGATCCCTACCTGGGGAGGGTGAGGCCCCCCTGAGATCTCTACCTGGGGAGGGTGAGGGATCCCTTACAGAACCCTACCTGGGAGGATGAGACCCCCCACAGATCCCTACTTGGGGAGGGTGAGGCCCCCCCAAATCCCTACCAGGGAGGGTGAGGGGCCCCCTAGAGATCCCCACCTAGGGAGGGTTCTAATGGGTCTGGGTTTCAGAGAAGAGTGTGCTGGGGGCATATTGAAGTGGCCAGGAACAGAGACTCTGGCTGGGGAGGCTGTGGAGCTTGATCCAGGTCCCTGCCTGCCCTGCCAGACCAGCACAGCTGCCCGCCCAGCAACGCCCACATCTAGGGCGGTCCTCAGCGGCTGGTCCACCTTAAGCAGCAGCAGCATTAGGGCACTGGCGGGTGGGATTTCCTGCAGGAGATAGGCCTGCACGCCTGGCCTATCCTGGGCAGGGGCAGGGTGCCGGTTCTTCCCAAGGGGCATCCCTCCTCACGGAGAGTGAGGGCCTCCCCCGGCACCCGTGGGTCTCCCACTGACACGTGATCCCAAGCCTGAAGCTTGGGCCAGGTCACAGAGGGACTGGCGCCCCCTGCCCTCCTTACCCTGCCCACAGGCTGAGCTTGGTCCAGCCTAGTGGCCCAAGGGCTGTGAGTGGGCAGGGGATAAACAACCATGATGCCCCTGCAGTGTCACGACCCCTCCCACCCTCGTGAATGCCGGGGGTGGGGATCCAGATGAGAGGGGTCTGGCCCTGTCCAGGAATAGCATGGAGTAGGGGCCATCAGCCTACCCCCAGAAAACCCTTAAGGTGTTGGAAAAGCAGCTGTTTAAGAAAAGGGGCGGGGGAGGTAAAGGTCTGTGCAAATAGAGGCCCAGGAGAGGACTCCCCCCACCTGCGGCCCCATGCCACAGCACGGGGGCCTGCAGGCTGGGTGCAGGAGGGCCTGGTCATCACGGTGTTGCCCACTCTGGGGGCAAGACCTGCAGGGTCATGCTGGCTGCTTGGCCCGAGAGAGCCGCAGGCACCTGCGTGGCTGGGACTCTGAGGCTAGGAGTGACCCCGCCCCTCAGAGGGCCCGGAGAGCCGGGGCGGACCCCGAGGATGGGTCTGCCGGCCGGACGCCCCGCCCCGCCCCGCCCCGCCGCGGCCTCCGCCGCCCGGTCCACCTTAAGGGGCGCGCTGACATCAGCGCGCCGCCGCCGCCGCCGCCCGTGGGGTGGGATTTCCTCCTCCGCCGCCGCCGCCGCCGCCGCCGCCGCCGCGGGTCCTGCGCCGCGTCCTGCCCGCCCGCCCGACCCCGGCCCGACCCGGCCGGCCCCGCCCGCCCGGCCCCGGGGAGGGATGCGGCGGCGCGGCGCCCAGGATGCCCCGCAGCCCCGGGACGCGCCTCAAACCCGCCAAGTACATCCCGGTGGCCACGGCCGCCGCGCTGCTGGTCGGCTCCAGCACCCTCTTCTTCGTGTTCACGTGAGTCGCGCTGCGTCTGGGGCAC
The DNA here is from genome assembly GCF_027409185.1 of Cynocephalus volans. Classification (NCBI taxonomy): domain Eukaryota; kingdom Metazoa; phylum Chordata; class Mammalia; order Dermoptera; family Cynocephalidae; genus Cynocephalus; species Cynocephalus volans. The sequence goes on from NC_084461.1 coordinate 208,684,330, forward strand.
GAGCGGCAGAGCCCGGCACAGCCCCGGGGAAAGGGGCAAGGCCTGTGGGCGGGGCAGGGGGCAGGGGTGGGGTGGGCTGAGCGGGCGGCTGGCTGCGGGCATCTGAGATTGAAGCCTGGAGTGCATCATCCTGGGGCACCAGGGACGGGTGAGTGCTGCGTGTGGAGACGCAAGCACTGGCTGAGCCCGGACAGGGGAGTGTGCCAGGTTGTCCAGGGTGTGGCTGCAGCCCTGCCCTACCCACAGGGCGCATGAGGGTTCTGGGCCGCCCAGAACCACTAACCCTCGCTGCAGGCAGCCGTGGGCGCCACTTGGGTCCTCTCCAGGCAGCCTGCCCCGGGCCAGAGCCAAGTTGTTCCCGCGTAGGTGTGGCCTGGCCTGGTTGCCACGTGCCTGCTCACAACTGCTGGTGACCCTGGCTGGGTGGGCCCTCTGCCCTCCCTTGACCTCTCTCTCAGGAAGGTCTGGGGGTCTTTGCAGGCTAGGCCCCACCCAGGGACTGACGTTAGCACAGCACCTCCGCAGGCTGGCCCTGGAGGGCACTGGGACCCTCCAAGCCAGGCCTCCAGTCTGGGCCCTCCAGCCTCAACTTCACCTAAGACACAGGCTGGCTCGCAGACCAGAGTGGTGTGCTGATGACACGGCCTTCCACTGTGGTGGTTGCAGGGTCACCACAGGGCTCCTTCAGGCACGAGGAGGGGGTGGGTGCTCCAGGCTTGTCGGGATCTTCAGCCATCTACCCCCTTCTACAGTCAGTGGCCATGACACAGCCCAGGTGGCCAGAGCAATGGCCACCTATTCCTGTTCCGAGGTGGGACAGCCCCTGAGTGTGTGAGTGAGCCTGGAGTGGGGTGGGCGGGGTGGGCCTGGTGCCCTCTCACCTTTGCAGAGCAGGGGTGACAACTGTGTGCGTGGTGAGTCCCAATTGGGCACCTATGAAGACGGAGGGCCCCTACCTGGAGGCTGGGGCTGGGTGGGCGCCGCGGGCTGCCAAGGATATGTTTAAAAAAGGCCTGTGTGGATGGGCTTATTTCTGGCTCGAGCAAGCCGGTGTGTTCTTTCACTCAGATGCTGCTGGTTGTGGGACAGAGAGAGGTAGGTGGTGGGTGGCCTGGGATGCCTGGCCTGGGAGGATAATCCTGCCGGGCTTCTGGAGGGGTGGGGCCCAGCACAGTCGTGGTCCCCCAGGAGCCTCAGTGGGGGTGTCTGTCTCAGTTTCTCACTACCCCAATTTATTGTTCTTTCTTGTGACTTTAAAAGTAATACATGTTCTCTAAGGAGAACTTGTGAAATGCAGAAAAAATTTTTTTTTAAGAAATTAAAACCAACTGCCTGCCTCCAGAGACTCTGCACCCCATCACCTCTGCTCCTCGGAGGGCTCCTCTGCAGCCCCTGGCCACGCCATAGCCAAGCTTGTTGGCTCACTCATGTGCGATTTCAGAGGGCCCCTTAGATGGTGTGACTGGGAACTTGACAGGTCCCAGGTGCTGGGCGCTGTGGCTGTTTCCGCTTGGCTGAGCACCAGTTCTTTCTTCCTCTGTTCTCAAAGGTAGGGTTCTGGGTCCAGGGACACCAGTGCTCTCAAAGTGTGGGGATTCCTCTAGGGCCAGTGTGGGCTACTTCTGTGCCCTCCCTACATGTGGCCTGCTGTGACTTTGGCAGGCCCTCTGTGTGGGAGAAGGTGCCGTGTGTATCCCTGTGGCAGGGCGGGGGCTCATGGGTGCTAACCTGGGTCCCCTGTGCTGCAGTAGTCATCTAGCAAGACTCTGGAGCCCCACTTGCCCCTCGGGGCAGATCTCCCCCACACCCCGACCCTGATGTAGTCAGGGACCCTGGCCCAACCCACCCCATCTCTGCTGAGCTCCTTCAAAGTGACTCAGTTCCTGAGGAGGGCCTCTGCTAGGCAGCCGTGCAGATTCTGGGTAGGCAGAGTTCTAGACCGATTGGGGTGGCCATGCCAGGCCGGTCCCCTATTCTGCCAGGCCTTTTGTCCCCCTAGTGCCCACCCTTCCACCCTGTCTCTGGGCCCAGGCCCGGGCACAGGCCCACTGCAGCCTCAGACACATGCCCGGGAAGGGGAGTGGGCTACTTCTGCACCCTTCCCACTCTGTCCTTGGAGCCTACACAGGGTTCCTGTTTTCTGTTTGCTCTTTGGACTTTACTGGATGCTGAGTGGCCCCAGGTTTCCTCTTTGCACTCAGTAAACATGAGTTGCCCCCTGCAGGGCAGGTTTATTCATGCACCAGTGGGTAGTGGTTCCTGGTGTCACTCAGGGTGGGGAGCCGGAGGCCTAGAGGACCAGGGACTTCCTCCCTCAGCCAGCTCACCAAGGAGGTGGCACCAGCAGGACATTCAAGCATCTCTCCAGGAGAGGCTGGGGCATGGGAAGGATGCCTACATGTGGGGGCGTACCCCCTCTGTGGATGATGTGTGTCCCAGGACAGGTTCTCAGAGGCTTTACTTCTCCAGGAAGCATTTCTGGGTTCATGGTAGGGTTTGTGTGCCCCTGATCTGGTTCAGGTGCTAGGAGGGGTCTGAAGACCCCCAGGCTAGGCCTCGGCCCCCACCCCACCCCTGCCTCCCCCTAGAGCCACTTTGCGGAATGACAGAAACTCTGTGAACGCTGGAGGGCTAGGGCTGCTTGGCAGGCCGCCAATGCCTGGGGCTGGGCTGGACTCTTTTGTCTCTCTGTCTGGGGCATTTGGGATGGCACAGCTGGTCCCCAGATGGGCCCGAGGCCTCTCCATACTTGGAGGCCCAGCATAGGACAGTGGGCAGTCCAGGCCCGGAACCAGGACTGCAGTAGGCCTGGAGCCACTGACTGGGGCCCTCATGGGGTGTGGGGCTTGGGGTGGAAACTTGGTGTGCTGGGACTTGCTGCATGTGGCCTGGGGTACCCCTGGCCTCCCAAGCCTCAGTTTCCCAATCTTCCCAGGTGTCTATAGGGATCAGAGAGTGGGGTGCAGATGCTGTGCCATCCTGACTGGGGCAGAGTGGCTGGTGACCTGCTGGTCCTGGGTACCCCTGTGGGCGAGTGCCACTCTCAAACACTGTTAATGAAGAACCTGATTTAAATGAAAACGTCTGAGTTAAAATTTTCCATTCCACATTTAGCTGTGGCAGACATTCTGCCCCTAAGCCACCCCCCCTTTGCTGGGTGGTGTCTCCCTGCTGGCCCAGGCGGGACTCAGTCTGGACCCGTGTGGGGCCCACAGTGGTGGTGGTGGCACATGTCCTGGCCTCTGGCCCTGATGCTCAAGAAGTGGGGGCAGGACCTGGAGGAGGGCTTGGGGCCTCAGAGCTGGGTCCCCCCCAGGCCCGCACTCAGCCCGCAGTGTGTCCTGTGTCCCATCCACTGAAGGCTGGACATCCCATCTATGGCCCAGGGGCCTGTAGCCTGCCTGTCTCTTTCTGGCCCTCTGGCAAGCTCAGGACTTGTGGTGAGACCCCATGGAACCAGCCAGGGTGAGGCAGGCCTGGTATGCACCATCAGACCTGGTGGGGGGGGTGTCGTCCCCGCAGGAAGAGAAGCCCCCCCCGCCCCTGAGCCTAGGATGGACACAAGCATGGAGTTAGCACTACTACCTACTGGGCCTTGTCCATGAGCACTCCTGTGTGTCCTCATGCGTCCTGTGTCCCTGCGTATCCTCCTGAGTCCTTGTACATCCTTGTATGTCCTCACATGTCGTTGTGTGTCCTCATGCTTGCACTGTTCAGAGGGGAGCAGAGGGAAGCCCAGGGAGGTTGCCTGAGGCCCACAGTGAAGGGCAGCCGAGCCAGGGTTGGATGTGGCTGGGGATGGTGGGAGGAGGGGCATCTGCACACGTGTGTGTTCATGTGTGCACGTGCATACATCTCTGTGCGTGAATGAATGTGCAGGTGTGTCTGTGTGGCCATGTGTATGTGTGTTAACATATGTGTGCCAGTGTGCCCACAAGTGTGTATGTCTGTGCATGCAAGTGTTTGTGCATGTATGTGTCTTGCATGTGGATGTGTTTGTGTGTGTGTGTGCATGTGTGCCTCAGAGCATATTTGCTTGTGTGCACACGTGTCCTTGCATGTTCACGCATGTGTCTGTGCACGTGCCTGGCATGTGCCCTTCCTCTTCTCCCCTACTTAGCCCACATGTTTCCTGAGTTCTGGGCCCTGCCAGATGGGCCAGTGAGTCAGTCCCCATTATGTGGGGTCCAGGCCTGAGGGTCCCTGAGGCAGTACCTTGGGGGAGGACAAGAAGGATGAGTGCCTGGTCCTGGGCCTGAGTGAAGTCTGGGGGGCTGGAGATGGTGGGTGGGGGACAGTGGCTCAGGACCCAGTCAGAAAACCTGTGCCCCACACTCCCCCCGGCCTTCCTGACATCCGGCCAAAGCCCCGCACTGGTCTTCACACGCACATGGGCAGATGGTGTTCACGCCACACAGAGGCCGCCCAGCATCTCCATGTATGCATTGCCCAGTCACTGTGCAAGTTTTCACATGTGGCCCTGTGGCTGCGTGGCTGCTGCCCCACCCACCCCCAGGCATCTCATGGCCGCTATCCAGCCCACCTGGCCTTGGGGGGAAATCGAGGCTCAGGGGGACACAGCAGTACAGCCTGCCTGGGCTGGCGGGGAGCTCTGGTCAGCACAGGGTTTGGCCGCCCTGCCCGCTAGGCAAGCGCAGTCCTGAGCCCTGCTAGAATCAGACCAGACTGGCCCCAGGGCCTCCAGTCCCAGCTCCTTGTCTGTAAAATGGGGAGGACAGAAGCTGTCCCTTCCTCACAGCTGGGGGGTCCAGCACACAGTTCACTGTGTGGGGTGAGTGGCAGCAGACACAACGACAGAGCCCGTGCGCCAGGCGCTCCTGCCCTGAGACCGCACCGTGTCTGCATGTTTGTCCACCCCACCCTCAGCTGGCTCGGGACCCCTTGGCCTCCCTTGGTCCCTTCCTTTTTCAGAGCATGCCAGCTCCACAGGCTCTGCTGATACCGTCTTGAAATTCTTAATTATTTTAACAAGGGGCCCACATTTTCATTTTGCAGATTACATAGCCAGCCCTTCCCAGAAGGTGCGTGAGGGGCTTGCTCATGCCCCAGCAGGGTCCGCAGGACCCCACTTCTCCCTGGGGTGCTGGGCTAGTCTTCTTGGGGACATCTCTCACCTTATTGGAGAGCCTTCCCGCTGTCATTTGGGCCTGTGCCCCCTGCCTTGCTGGGCTGACCACGCCATAGGGGCCCTCTGTCACCTTGCTCAGTGGTATTGGGTGGGAGGCCACGAGCATGTTTTGAGTGCCATCTGTATGCCAGCCAGGGATGGAGAGTAGAAGGAAGGAGTCTGCTGGTGAGCACTCCAGCCTCCAGGGCAGGGAGGTGGGGGAAGGCCTTCCGGCAGAGGGAACCGTGTGGCTGCAGCTCCTGTCCCCGCGCCGAGCAGCCTCCTCCATAGGCTGGTTCCTGGAGAAGAGGATGGGGTAACTTGTGGCTCCCAGCCCCACCAAGGGTGTTGCTGTGGGAAGTACAATCTTTAAATAGCCTCTCGCTTTCCACTAAAAATAGCGAGGTTCTGCTGCCATGGAGGTGGTTGCTGGGGCGGCGGGGCTGGCTCCTGGCCAAGGCAGGCGTGTGTGCAGCAACGTGGCTGGTGTGTGCTAGGGTGGTCCCGCCCAACCTGCTGCTGGCCACCATTGCTCCATCCTCCTGCTCAGGGCTGCTGTGGGGGCATCCCCACTGGTTCCACAGAGGGCCTGGGTGCAGGGAGGGGAGTGAATCCCCTGTGTAGCCCATCCCTTGTCACAGCAGCTGGGTGCAGGGGGTACAGTAGGAGAGACAGGGAGCATGAGGCCAGTGGGGCTTCTCTGGAGCTGAGTGGGTGGATTCAGGAGCCTGCTGCTGGGTCCCCATGGAGGGGACTCTGGTCAGGCTGAGGCTGAGGAAGGTGCTCTTCAGGGAGGTGTGCAGGACACTTCCGGGGAGGCTGTGGAGGGGGAGCCAGGGGTCCTGGAAGGCTTCCCGGAAGAGGGGGTGGCCTTGGAGTCAAGTGCTGAAGGGTGGTGAGAGATGGTGAGGTTCATTGTGCATTTCCAGAGTCAGCAAGTGTTCGGTGACAAGCAAACTAAAAAGAAGGGGCTGCCCGATGGGAATGTGCCCCTCAGGGAGGAGCCGGGGTGATGCCCCCCATGCATTTACTGACCCAAGATTGGGGCTCCCATTAACCCAGAATCTCCCTGGGGAGGGGCCCCGCTGGGATGGGGTGGTCTAGGTGAGGCCCAGGGCTGGGCACTAGCCTCTGTCCGTTGTAGCACATGGGCTTTGTAGGTTCCTTTCCTGTCTTAGGCTCCCACCTCCACTCTGCACCTCCTCCCCCACCCATCAGGGCAGAGGAGCCCAGTAAAGAGGCCGGTCTGGGATGGGAGGATGAGCATGGCTTGGCTCGGGGTCACCACTCCTAAATGTGTGACCCCAGGCCTATGGAGCCTCAGTTTCTTCAATCATGAGTTGTGTTCCAAACAGCCACCCTAGGGATTTGCAGGGTTGGAGCTGGCATTGGGGAGCCTGCACTCTGCATGACATGCACAGCCTCTGACATTGAGCACAGGAGCGAGGGCCGGGCAGAGGTCTCCTGGCTGCGTGCAGTAGCCTCTCTGTCACCATGCTGTGCACCAACGGTGGCCTCGCAGGCCCAACCTGCACACACGTGGCTGCGCCTCGTAGCTCTTCCCCCCTCATCCCCTCCCCACCTAGCCGCCACTCCCCCTGACCCAGCTTTCTGCCCTACTGTCCACTGCAGGTGCCCGTGGTTGACGCGAGCTGTGTCCCCAGCTGTTCCCGTCTACAATGGCATCATCTTCCTCTTTGTCCTGGCCAATTTCAGCATGGCCACCTTCATGGACCCTGGCGTCTTCCCCCGAGGTAGGGCCCTGTGCTGGGGCAGCTCATTTGCTCACTTTTGCTAGAGTGTAAGTGGCTGACTTGGGAGAGACTTGGGGGTTTGCAGTGGGTGGGCTGGGCAGAGATTGGAGAGGGGCTCTTCTGCTAGAGAAGTCACCTTCCTCTCCCTACCCCCCATCCCTGCCTGGCTCCTGGTCTGCAGCGGACGAGGACGAGGACAAGGAGGACGACTTCCGGGCCCCACTGTACAAGAACGTGGATGTGCGAGGCATCCAGGTCCGCATGAAGTGGTGCGCCACGTGCCACTTCTACCGCCCACCACGCTGCTCCCACTGCAGTGTCTGCGACAACTGCGTAGAGGTGACCACCCACTGCCCCGTGCCCCCCTCCCAGCCCCGCGCCAAGTCCCCACCCGCCCTACGCCCTGACGCGCTGCTCCTGCCCAGGACTTTGACCACCACTGCCCCTGGGTCAACAACTGCATCGGGCGTCGCAACTACCGCTACTTCTTCCTGTTTCTGCTGTCGCTCAGTGCGCACATGGTGGGCGTCGTGGCCTTCGGCCTGGTGTACGTGCTGAACCATGCTGAGGGGCTGGGAGCTGCCCACACCGCCATCACGTATCCTTGGTCCCCGAGTGTCCTGCACAAAAACAGTGCAAGCGGGGACACGTTTCACAGGGGAAATTGAGGCTCTGGAGGGTTGGTCAGCTGCCCAGGGATCCCCAGTGGGTGGGTCACCATCCTTAAGTGGGCAGGAAGGATGTTTGTTCACAGACACCTGCTCTGTGCCACTCTTGATGGGGTCTATTGTGTCCTTGCCTGTGGCTGTTGACCTTAACGGGCTAGTATGGCTGTCATGTGTGTGGCTGGCCTCTTCTTCATCCCCGTCATTGGCCTCACTGGCTTCCACGTGGTGTTGGTCACTCGGGGGCGTACCACCAATGAGCAGGTGCAGACCCCATCAGGGACGGGGTGTTCCTTATAGGCTGAGAGGGCTGCATGAGGACTGGAGGGGTTGGGGCAGGGCTGTGGGAACCCTTGCCCAAGGTGGCTGGTCTAGCTGGTTGGGAGGAGGCTGTACCTCTCAGACCCCCAGGTGGGGCTCAGGAAACGGGGCCACTCTATCCTGTCCCCCTGCACACTCCCTGCCCATGGCACTGCAGCCACCAGTGATCGGGGCCTGGAAATTCCACAGCTTCCTTCAGGGATGACGTGAGTCAGGCTAGGGTGACATGAGTGAGGGGCCCCCTAGGCTGACTCTGCCCATGCCACCTCTCACAAGGACCAGCTTCTGAAGAATCCCAGATGCCCCTGCCTGTCCCTCTGCCCACTCTGGCCTGGACTGGGGTGGCCAGGCTGGCTGAGGAGTCCCATGTCCACAGGTGACGGGGAAGTTCCGCGGGGGTGTGAACCCCTTCACCCGAGGCTGCTATGGGAACGTGGAGCACGTGCTATGCAGCCCCCTGGCGCCCCGGTGAGGCCCAGCCCAGGCAGGGTGGCGAGGGGGCCTCTGCTGGGTGTGGGGTGGGCAGCCCCAGACCCTCAGCCTGCTCCACTTCTGCTCTTGCCAGGTGGGGCCAGCCCTGCCCTTGTGTGTTCACACCTGGCCACTGACCCCTCTGCCCCTGGTGCAGGTATGTGGTGGAGCCGCCCCGGCTGCCGCTCGCAGTGAGCGTGAAGCCGCCCTTCCTCCGGCCTGAGCTCCTGGAGCGAGCTGCACCACTCAAGGTCAAGCTTAGTGACAACGGGCTGAAAGCTGGCCTGGGCCACAGCAAGGTGGGGGTCTGGGGTGGGATGGAGGATGGGTGGGAGTCATACCCTTGGAGGGGAAAGCAGGCAGGTTGGAGGGGGCCTAGAAGAGGTGGAAGAGATAAGGATTGGGTGGATTCTGGGGAGAGATTTAGGTTCCAGGGCTCTAGGAAGAAATCCCCAGGTAAGCCCCACCCCTCATCCAAGCCACACCCACCACTGACCCCACCCCCTCCCAGTCAAAGGGCAGCCTGGACCGGCTGGATGAGAAGCCACTGGACCTGGGGCCACCACTGCCCCCCAAGATAGAGGCTGGCACATTCAGCAGTGACCTGCAGACCCCTCGCCCAAGTAGTGCTGGTGAGGTGGGACAGCCAAATGGGGGGAGGGACATGGACGGTCCCCCATCTGACCCCCATCTGACAGTGGTCTGTCTCCCCAGAGAGTGCCTTGTCGGTGCAGAGGGCCAGCCCCCCAACACCTGCCATGTACAAGTTCCGGCCAGCCTTTCCCACGGGTCCCAAGGTGCCCTTCTGTGGGCCTAGTGAGCAGGTGAGGAGGCCTGGTCCTGGCCCCTGGGTCTCACCCCTGGGATGCCACACCTCTAGCTCTGCCCCAGGAGGCCCCATGCCCAAGGCAGCCACACATGAGCTCGGGACCACTGGAGAGGAGCAGGTTGGGGTGTCCTGGGTGTCACTGGGGCAGGCAGTCCTGGCCTGGTGTCTCTGTCCCTTGGCCGGCATTGCCCATGGGTGGTGGGTGGCTGACCCCAGGAGCAGTATGTGCTGGAATGCCCGGAATTCCACCATCAGTCACTCTGTAAGGCCCACGGGAAGGCTTCAGAAGAATTTGAGATTTGTTTGAGGAAGCACATTTATTTTCCCTGAGTTGTATAAGTATTCTACGTTCATTGTGGAGCAGTCCGTGGGCTGTGTCCCTCCTTCATGGCTACCCCAAGAGGCAGGCCTGTGGCTGGGCCCTGTGTGCCTAGACCAGCCCCACTCCTGCGGACCCTTTCCCTTTAAGATAGAAGTCCTGCTCCACCTGCCGCTTGGGGGCCACTGGGTGAGGCAGTGAGCCTGGAACTCCCTGGCAGAAAGTCAGCCTGGTGGGCATGCAGTGGCCCTGGCCTGCAGGAGGAGAGTCAGCCCTGCTTGGAAATGGGGGCCTCTAGGTGCTCTCCCCACATCCTTGCTGGGACTGTCCTGGATACCATGGAGGATTTGGACTGGTTAGCTGAGAGTACTGAGGCCACATTTGACCCTACTCCCTTTGGGTTTTGAGGTTCCTGGGCTCTTGTTCCCATCCCCAGCCCATATGCCTCAATCACAGAGGCTGGAAGAGGCCCCTCCTCCCTGTGTCTGCCCCAAGTGGGTGGGCCCCTTGGGTTGGGTGGGCTCTGAGGGCACAGCCCTGGGTGTCTGCAGCAGCCGGCTCTGGCCTTCACTCTAGACCCCTACCCGTCCGCTGTGGGGAGCTGGGGGACATGGCCCTGGGTCACTGTGTGGTTACAGCTATCCTGCGAGTGGCCTATGTGGCTGCCTCCTCCCCACGTGGGTAGTGCACACAGCAGCTGGCCCCATGCAGTCTTCCCTCAGAGACCCCGTCTGGGGCCGCTGTGTGGCTCTTCTCTGTCCCAGCTTCCTTCCATGGTGGGTACAGGAGAGATGGGCTTGGTCAGGGGATTTGGAGCAACTTGTACTGTGTGTCTGTTGCACCTGCTGCCACGATTGATGTCACCGGGATTGCACCTTCTACGTGGGCAGAGTGCCTGGTGTCTACAGGCAAGGGTGGTTGAACCCTGGCTGGGCAGGGGGTGGTGGTGAGCAGTGGTGAGCATGCCCTCTCTCCCTGCAGCTCCCGGGCCCTGACTCCCTGACCCTGGGGGATGACAGCATCCACAGCCTGGACTTTGTTTCCGAGCCCAGCCTGGACCTTCCTGACTACGGGCCCAGCGGCCTGCACACGGCCTACCCGCCATCCCCACCACTCAGCGCCACTGATGCCTTCTCGGGTGCTTTGCGCTCCCTGAGCCTCAAGGCTGCAAGTCGGCGGGGTGGGGACCATGTGGCTCTGCAGCCCCTGCGCTCTGAGGGTGGGCCCCCCACACCCCACCGTAGCATCTTTGCCCCCCACGCGCTGCCCAACCGCAATGGCAGCCTGTCCTATGACAGCTTGCTTAACCCTGGCCCACCCAGTGGCCATGCGTGCCCTGCTCATCCCTCAGTCGGTGTGGCTGGTTACCACTCACCCTACCTGCACCCCGGGGCAGCCGGCGACCCACCTCGGCCCCCGCCCCGCAGCTTCAGCCCTGTGCTGGGCCCCCGGCCTCGGGAGCCCTCTCCCGTGCGCTATGACAACCTGTCCAGGACCATCATGGCCTCCATCCAGGAGCGCAAAGACAGGGAGGAACGTGAGCGGCTGCTACGCTCCCAGGCCGACTCACTCTTTGGGGACTCGGGCGTCTACGATGCGCCCAGCTCCTACAGCCTGCAGCAGGCCAGCGTGCTGTCCGAGGGCCCCCGAGGCCCCGCGCTGCGCTACGGCTCCAGGGATGACCTCGTGGCCGGGTCCGGCTTCGGTGGTGCCCGCAACCCTGCTCTACAAACGTCGCTGTCCTCACTGTCCAGCATGGTGAGCCGGGCACCGCGGACGTCCTCCTCCTCCCTGCAGACCGACCAAGCCAACAACAACGCCCCAGGGCCCCGGCCTGGCAGTGGCTCACACAGGTCACCAGTGCGCCAGGGCCTGCCCTCCCCGCCTGGTACTCCCCGTTCACCCCCCTATGCAGGCCCCAAAGCCGTCGCCTTCATCCACACAGACCTCCCGGAACCGCCACCCTCGCTGGCTGTGCAGAGGTGGGTGTCTGGAGGTGGGGGTGGGCTTCCCGGTGCAGGGCAACCATCTGGCTGCCTGTGGGGCACCTCTTGGCCGGCCACTCATGGGTCATCCCAGAAGCCTGTGGTTGTCTCCAGAGACAGAGCAGGGAGGGTGGGCCTCATCCTGCCTTGAAGGCCCCTGGTCAGCCTGTGTGAGGGCAGCCCAGCTCCGAGGACACCCTGACATGCTCTGGGGACGGGAGCAGGAGGATTCGTGCCCTAAGCCCCACGTCTCATTCTCTGAGAGCCTGCACAGGCCTAGCACATGGAAGGGCCCTGGGGCTTCTTCCTCTTGAGCTGGCACCACATGGCACTGAGGGCTTCCTTTTGGCATGGGTCCTGACCTTCCTGGGTCAGGCTGTCACTGTCCACTTGGGGCTCTCCCTGGGCCTTCCTAGCTGCATCTCCAGGATGCTGAGGCTGAGGCATGTCACCTTGCAGCAAAACATGCTGCCCTGGGTGCCAGCGCCCTGGCCCTCAGTGGGGCACATAGTCCCAGAAAGTAGAGGCTTCCCTGCTCATAGATGGGGAGGGCAGGCTGGGTCCAGGCCCCCAGCGGGTTGGTAACTGAGGACACTGGGCCAGCTGCCTCACAGGCCTTGGCTCCTGAGCCAGGTGCAACATGGCACCCTCACAGCCCCACCCCATCCAGGTCCTGGTGGCCCTCAGCACAGGCTTCGTTGTTTCCTGTTGGCAGATGAGGCCCAGGGGGTCCCTGTCCGGGCCACTCCACCACAAAGGGACTGGGAGCCCAGCTGCGGGTGGTCTAGCCCTGAGCAAGGCTTCCCCTCCCCACATGCTGTCCAGAGCCTGTTCAGTTTTCATGGAGTCAGGGAGGAGCTGCCTTTGTGGATGTGAGACATGGGAGACCCAGAGACCCAGAGGGTGGCAGCTGTGCAGTGAGGCAGGGACAGCAGCCAGGGGATGAAGGAGCTTCTGCCCTTGGGAATGTTTAAATACTATTGGTCGGTGCTGTCGTTCGGAGGGCAGCCCCTTGTTTTCCTAGGAAGGGGTGGGGAGGGGGCCAGACAGGGTCCACACCAGGTTTTCCAGCTTGGGGCACCAGGACAAGATAGGGCAGGGCCCAGGGGCTTGATCCAGTGTCTGCCTGCCTACCCTGTGCTTTCTGTGGTCAGTGCCAGCTGGGAGGGACCGAGGGACCCAGGAGGGTGGTGGCAGTTACAACCATGTCTGTCTGTCCGTCCTGTGACAGCACAGCCCCTCCACAGGCAAGTTCTGCACCCCCACCCACTTTCAGTGTGAGACCCACCAAGCTCAGAAGGCAGGGGCTGACCAGAGTCCCATGAAACCGAGCTGCACCAGCCCAGGGCTCCAGTACACGTCTATGTTGTCTGTCCTGTCACCGCTGCTGCCATCCTCTGTCGCCGCGTGGTCCCGTGTTCACCGTGTGCGTGCGTGTATGTGCTTATTTTGATGCAGGGACCACCCTCAGCTGAAGACCCCCCCAAGTAAGCTTAATGGGCAGTCCCCAGGCCTGGCCCGGCTGGGGCCAGCTACCGGCCCCCTGGGGCCCTCCGCCAGCCCTGCCCGGCACACACTGGTTAAGAAGGTGTCCGGCGTGGGTGGGACTACGTACGAGATCTCGGTGTGAGGACTGACCGCCACCCATCTGCCATGGCACCACGGGGACCAGGACCCCACAGCAGCTCCCCCAACCCCCACCGACTTCTCTGCCCCAGGGAGAGGAGGCCGCCCAAGGCTGGTTGTGGATTCGTCAGCGGGGAAGAGAGCCATGCCTCCACAGCTTGTCCCCATGCCCTCTGCCTGTCCATCCACTCATCTGTTTACTGGGAAGACGGGACCTTGGACGAGGCTGGGCAGGGGCTGCCAGGCTGTGGGTCTGTGTGTCCATGGCCCTGCTCTCATGGGCTGAGCAGTGAGGGGGGCCCAGACTGCATCTGTGAGGCCTCCTCTCAGCTAGGCTCAGCTGCCGCCTTGTCACCCACATTCCACCAGGTTGTCACCAGGCCAGCTCCCAGCAATCCTACAGCCTCACCACTCCCCATACAGATGTGGCCCAGAAATGGACAGAGGCACCCAGGGCCCCTGGCCATCCTCCCAATGAGACCTGCAGGCTCCTGGACAGAGGGCCCCCACCCAGCTGCTCCTAATGCGTTGCCTTTCATGGACCCCTCTGGAAGCTTTTAACTTGGCAAGGCCGATGCTTCTGCAGGGAGTCCAGCCCCGGCCTGTTTGGGGTTGTGATGGATGGGTGGACAGACAGACGGACAGACAGACAGCTGTGGCAGGGGTCCTGGCTCCATGTGTCCCGTCTTGCCTGGCCAGTGGGCCCGTGTCCCTGTCTGTGTTCTGAGCTGCCATGCCACGTCTGATGTGTTAGCACTCGGGCCGCTGCTGTCCCTTTCATTGAAGCCTTAACCTCTGCTTTATGCTCTTGTGGGAGGCGACGGGGGGCAGGTGGGAGCCGGATGCTGCCACAGGGGGCCGGTGAGACCCGGAGCCTCCTCCCCAGCCCTCAGGCCCTCCCTGCCAAACTGGAGAACCCCTACCCCAGGCATGCAAAGTCCCTGGCCCTGGCCCTAGCCGGGCCAGTGCCGTGGGCACCGCGTGGAAAGCACATTGGGGAGGGGGTCACTGCTTCCCCTGGCGTCAGGGACCTGAGAGTAAGCACACGACAGTGTCTGCTTGCGTTGTGTCTGTTTTATGTTTTTATATCTACATCTATATATCTATACTTTTATTAAAAAAAGAAAAAGAGTCATTTTGATTCTTTCCTTGGGCAAGGCCAAGGCTGTTGCTGCAGGGACCTCGGGGGCGTATGAGACGTGGGGAGGGCAGGCTCAGGTAGCTGGTGGGCACGGGGTTGATGCGTTCCTTGTGGACATTTCTGCTGACTTAAGCCAAGTCAGAGGCCTGGGAAGTGGGGCTTGCCAATGGGTCTTTGGCTGGCAAGCGTGACAGTGTCTTACTCCAGGTCTGCATCATATCTAGTAGTAACAGGGTGTTTGGGGAAAGGCTGGGGCTGCAGCCGCAGCAAGGGATTGGAGGAGATGGAATGGGGGTACCCATGGGGGCTGCTGCACTTGCTGGCACTTATTCCTGCTTGCCAGATGCCAGGGACTGGGTGGGGGAGTATCAGGGCTGAGACAGCCTGGCAGGGGCTGGCCCAGTGTGGGAGGCATGCGGGGCTCAGGGACCTGCAGCTCTGCCCCATGCTGACATCCACCTTCTGCTTCTCTCTCACGGGACACCACGGCCCGCAGGGGGTGGATCAACACCTGCAGCCGTGGATGGGGCCGGCGTGGCCAGCCCAGGGTGCCCCCAGGCCTGCACCTGTGCCACCTGGGCCACCCCGAGGATCACCCGCCTCTGCGGGACCCCTGGAGTCCGACCGCTGGGGCGCCCCCCCGGGGGGCCATGTGCCACCTGCACTCAGCCGCGTCCAGCCTTTTCCCCAGTCTCTCGGGGCCCTAGCAGGATGCCAAGTAGGCAGTTCTGGGGCCTGGGACAGCCAAGAGAGGAGGCAGGAGACCCTGCAGTGGGTCTGAGTGTGGGCTGGGGGTCCCTTTTCCACCAGCCACATCTTGACTGACTCCTGACCTGCCAGGGCCCCTGACCCTGTGTCCATGTGACCTCAGGGAGTCCCCCACCTGCTGTGGGGGGTCCAACACCCCATGGGGGCAACCAGCACGACCTTCATCCTGGCCTCCCTGCCCAACTAAGCACTTTAGACTAAGCCACTTCCTCCTGGGGGAGCCCCGGCCTCTTGGGTTGGGCTGGGGTGGGGGTCTCAGGTTGCCTCTGCAGGTCACTGCACTCCCCCCACCCTGCCCCCAGCACATGAACAGATGCCTTAACTTCCTGGAGCGCCAGCCTGGTGAGCTGTTGACCCTGGCCTGCCCGCCTGCCTGCCGAGTTACCATTGACAGCTCTATCCTGGCCCATCTGAGCTGTCTGTACCCAGAGATCATGCACCTGGGAGCTCAGAGGGCCCCGCCGTCCCTGGGCGGGAATGCCTCAGGGGCAGGACAGGGTTGAGCCCCTGTCAGCTCTTCTCCTGTGCAGGGTGCACCCTGGGCAATGGCTCTATTTCTCCCATTTTGGGATGAGAAAGCCACAAAGCTACTATTCTCTGTTGTTCTAAAGGGTAGCCCCCCAACCAGTTTAATTCCCCAAATAAAAGTTTTGGTGTTTACCTCCACAGTTTTGTCCACCAATGTGATCCCCTTGTCTGAGCCTTGGGTAGTGCCAGGAGGCTGGACCGGCCGTGGAAGCTGGGTTGGGAAGGGACAGGAGTGGGAGTAGGGTGGGGGGTAGTGGACAGCAGAGCGGGGACGGGGGGTATGTGAGGGGCATGAGGTCAGTGGGCCAGCAAATTCAGGGCTGAGAAACTGCCCTCTGAAGTCCCTGGGAGGGCCTGGCCCAGGGGTTGAGGCCCAAGGATCCCTGGTCCTCATTGCAGTTACCTTTCAGTAGAGACCCACCTGCGGCACCCTCAGGGCTCAGAGCCCCTACAGAGGGACTGCCCTCTGGCGGCAGATGGGGTGTTGGGCGTGGGAGCCAACCCTGATGCTGGGGGTGGAGGCTGAAGTGGGGGCTCCCCCCTGAGGGACCCCCACTGCCAGATCCACCGGGCACCTCAGGAAT
The DNA here is from genome assembly GCF_027409185.1 of Cynocephalus volans. Classification (NCBI taxonomy): domain Eukaryota; kingdom Metazoa; phylum Chordata; class Mammalia; order Dermoptera; family Cynocephalidae; genus Cynocephalus; species Cynocephalus volans. The sequence continues at coordinate 208,700,449 of NC_084461.1, forward strand.
TGCAGAAACCTCCACCCCCCAGTTCATGGAAACAAGCTCACACGCCATGTGTGTCACAACTATATGTCCAGCTGCAGGCCCAGCCCTCAGGACAGACCCCGCCTCCACCCTTCTCCGCAGCTCTTGGCGGGGACGGTGCACGGCAGTGTTGTGGGCAGGGGCCGGCGTGGCCACTGGGCACCCGGGGCAGCGCCGGCCGCCTGAACTCCTCCTCGCTGGGGCCGCTGGGCCTCCGGCCTAGAAGGGCAGGAAGTCATCCACCTCGAGGCGCAGGAAGGGGCCGAGCAGGGCCCGGAGCTTCCAGACGGCGGCGCGGCTCAGCAGGGGCGGCACCAGCCCCTCGAAGGGTGCGGGGTCCACCACGTACACGTAGGCGGCGGTGCAGGCCAGCAGGGTGCCCAGCAGCAGCCTCAGGGCCAGCAGCCTGCGGGCGGTGGCGGTCAGGGGCAGGGGGCGCCCGCAGGGATAGTCCCGGGGGACTGGGCTCTGCCCGCGCAGTGACCTACCAGAGCTGGCCTTTGAGGCCCTCGGAACATCCCAGCTGTGACCGCCCTTTCTGTCAGGAAGGGGGCTGGGTCAGAGCCTGCCCCGAGGGCCAAGGTGAGGGCGGGGATCCCTGGCTCTGGGGGACCCATGAGGGACAGGCATTTTAATGCTTGTCAACCCAGCCAAGGCCCCGCCCCTGCCCCTCCCGCCACAGGCTCCTGCAACCACTGTCCCCGGATGATATGGTCAGCTGGCTCCTTGGCGGCTCCTGCCTGAAGCTCATTTCTCTCCTTCCCCCCACTTCTCTCCTGCCCCCCACTTCTCTTCCCCCTCCTCCTGTCCTGGGAAAGGCCTGGTCTCCAGACTGAGAGAGAGGAGTGGGACAAGGGCTCACCGCTGAGCACGCCAGCTGCTGCTCCTTCCTGGCCTGGGCGCGGCACTGGGCCCGCTCCCTGGGGGACCACACTGTCAGGACCATGAACCGTCCCCAGTCTGGCACCACCCCCTGGTTTGGTGCTGTGGGACTGGGGGGTCAGGGAGTGGTCCACCCCATCCTGACCAGGATACTTCCCCATCCTGGCTCAGCTGGGCTCCCAGGTCCCTGCCCCACACGTCACCCTAGAATCTCCAGCTGGATGTCCTCCATCTGATCCAGCACACCCCGGATGTCCTTCTTGAGGTTCTGGGGGTCAGAGGAGGTAAAGCGGGTCCTCCACCCCAACCACCCTGCTACCCTCCCCTGCCTCTCATCCCCACCTGTCTGTGCCCCTGTCCCCTCATCTCCCCGGGTATTGCCCCTTGGAGACCTACCAGGAGCCCCGTGGCCTGGTTGTTCAGCGCCATGTGTACCTCGGCCACACCATCCCACACCTGGGAGAGAAGAGGCTGGGTCACACCAAGGGGGCAGGGTCTACCAGGTGAGTCCCCTAGCACCCAGGGAGGAGGATGGGTCCCACCCTGGGTCAGGCAGGGACCTCAGTGATGGCCATCTTCTTCCTTTCAAAGGACAGTCGGATCTGCTGCAGCTCGTTCTAGGGGAGGGACACAGTGTGGGTGTGGGCAGGGCTGGTAGGCTAGTCAGCCCCCACCCAAGCCCCACCTGGGACTGCTACATGAAGGCCCCCTTCCCCTTCCCAGCCCCATTCCCCAGCCCCACCTGGGACCGCTGCACAAAGGCCTCCTGCCCCCTGCACAGCTCCCACTGCAGCATCTGCAGAGGTGTCCTCTCCTCCAGGGGCTGGGGATTGGGCGGCTCAGGAGGCTGTGGGAGAGCCCCCAGGTCAGCCCCAAGGCCATGGGCAGTGTGTGTGGCTGCTTGTATCACAGGGTCTTGCTGCACTTACCCAGGCCAGGGCTGTGCAGCTCGAGTGCTCAGGACACAGGGGCAGGAACTGCTGCCCTGGCCCCAGGAGGGCCCCCAGCTGATCCCGAAGGTCCTGGTTCTGCCTTTTCTGGAGGTTGGGGGCAGAGAGATGGGACGGCCTGTCATGGCTGCTTCTCAGGCAGGTGGGCTGGGGCAGGGACTGCGAGGAGGACAAAGGGGCATGGGGCCTGGGCACCCCAGGGCAGCTTGGTGCCCACCCCACAGTCAGTGCCACACTCACCAGGCTGTGGTTCTCCTGCTCCAGCTGAAGAAAGGACTGTTCTGCAGACCCCAGTGGCCCACACTGAAGCTGCGGGGGGGCTGCCCTGGGCGAGGCTGGGGCCCCTCCCCCTAGTGGCAGGGATGGGCACCCCCCCTGCCTGGGCACAACCTGCTCTTGCCCTGTATGCAGAGACCAGCTCCACCCCAGCCCCGCCTCCGACTCTCCTTGTCTTTGCCCTGCTGGGTCTCTCGCTCTCTGTTGTGTCGTCTCTCCCTCTTTGCTCGAGAGGAAGATCCTGGGTGCCTCACCCCCAACCCTGGGCCCCCCACCCCCTGTCCCCGAGGCTGGGAAAGTCCTCTCAGTGTCGGCTGAGTGAGCGGAGGTGAGGGGGACCAAGCAGGGCCACCTTACAAATCCCTGGCAGGGCTGATCCAGGCATCCTCCGTGGTTGCTTGAGGCTGGAGCTGGGGGACACTGGGGGTGGGAGTGGCCGCAGGGGCCCAGGGTTTTCGGCCCCTCCATCCCTCCCTGTGACCCCTTCCTGACCCCAGGTCCAGGCTCTGGCCTGGCCCGACCTGCCACCCTCTTTCTGAGGACACTTTATGTGTCAGGTTGGCTCACGGGTCTGTGCCAGGCAGCTGTCACAAAGGCCTGGGTGCAGCCAGGGAGGTCACAATGGGCCGGACTGTAGACTGAGCCAGGGCTGCAGGGCCCCTCCCGTCATGTCACTGTTTCTGAAGTTCTTCCATCTGGTTGCCTCCCTCTGCCTCTTCCCCACCCCACCCACCGCTTTAGCTGTTTTCTTAAAATGTAAAACAGATAAGACATTCACATAGTTCCAAAAAAAAATCAAACAGCCGAAAAAGTGTCCAATGCAAACCTCTCTCCCGCCTCCGCTTCCTGTTCTCCCTGGCCACGAGCCTCTTCTTTAAGATCCTTCCAGGGGTGGGCTGCCCGTCCCCTGCACAGCCAAGCATCTCCCCCACCCCCCATCCCAGAAGAGATCATCCTACAGCCTGGCTTTTTTTAAAACCTAATGTTTTTCTAAGGGTTTGTTATAAAATTCTTTTTTAGACACTTATGGAACATTATGCCAGGTCCTGTAAGTAGCATTATTATCCACTTTTTCTAGGTGGGGAAACTGAGGCACAAAGCCCTTTAGTCACTCGCTGAAGGCCACACTGCTGCTAAGTGGTGGGAACAGGTTGAGGCTTGCTTTTCACCACTCTGGAGGGCTCTTTAACCACTGCCCCTGAGTCCCTGTGTCCATGTCATCCTCTTTGTGGGTTCCTGCCTCTTTCTGTGGAAGCACGTCCTCAGTGAGCATCCTCAGAGAGCTGGCTCAGAGCAAACTGGAGTCCGTGTGTCATACAAAGGGCCACAAATCCCTCCTCTCCCAGTATCCTTCTCCTTTGCAGTGTGACTCTGCCCTCTTCCCATCAAGAGACAGGTCCCTCTCTTTGTCCCTGCACTCAGTACAGCCTCAGCGTTCACTTTGGCCAATGGGCTGTTACTGACATGCTGTGAGCAGGGGGTTGAAAAACGTTTGTGTAGGGGCCTTGACCTCTCTCTTGCAGCTCTGGGGACCTTACTCTGTGGGGGAGGCCTGGGCCAGGCTATACAGGATGAGAGGTCATCAGAGGCTTCTGTCGTCCCAGCCTGTCCCCAGCTGTCCAGAGATGGGTGGACAAGTGCAGAGAGGCCCCGGAAGAACCAGTCCACAGGGGCAGCCAAGCCGCTGACCCACATACTGCCAAGCCACAGGCCACATCGGGGTGGTTTTCTCTGCTAAGTTTTGGAGTGGCCCGTCCTGTGGGAATAGATAACGTAACGCCTGGCAGGTCTAGAAGCATCGTACTCTGACCTCACGCTTGCTGGACATGGGCTGGGGAGAGTCAGGTCTGAGGGTGTTTTCCCATGGGCGGGCGAGGCCGGGCCTCGCAGTGGTCAGCACTGCTGAGCAGGTGGGCTGCTGTGGCTCCAGATTTTGTGACGACTGAGGGTGTTTTGTCACTCACTGCACTGGGCACTTGGTAGGCATGTTCCATCTTGAGACTTTGGATTTCTTTGATAAAACTTCTCTGCTCTTTTGGGAACTCCCAGCAGCAGATGTTGGGCCCTTTGATTGACCTTATATTTCTTTCCTTTTTCTACCTGCCTTTGTGATTTGTAGATAGATTTCCGTGAATCCTGACACTTACTTTCTCTCTTGCTACATACATGTTTTTTAAAAAATTTATTTTGGATTTCAGCAGGCATGTTTTTGGTTTCCAAGATGTCTCTATCACTCCTTGAGTTCTTTCTATTCTTTCTTCAGAGCATCCTGTTCTGTTTTAGGGATAAAGTGGGTTTGGCGGGGGAGAGGGTCTTTCATTTCCTATATTTTCTCTCCCTTTGTGGTTGTTTTTTCCTTTTTGTCTGGTCTTGGGACTTCCCACTGGACACTGTCCTCAAATGTCTGGCTTTTCCTTCTTTTCTCTCCTTGTGTATAAGGGAGGCAGGAAAGAGCCGACTGGCGCATTCTCTCCTGTTAACTTTCAGAAGCTGGGGCGGTCAGGCCCTGGAAGGAAGGACTCCTGCCCCCGGGCAATGTCTCCTGCTGCAGTGCCCAGGTCTGCAGTGGGGAAGAGATGGGGGCGGTATTTGCCCGGACAGTTCCCTTTATACCTGCTGTCCTGCCGTAATTATTAACAGAGCATTGTCTCTCTCACAACAGTGTTGTGTGATCGCCACCAGCCAGCCCCCAGCCAACCCTGTTTTTCTGCCCTTAACTTTGTTCCCATCCACACTGTCCTAAGTCAGCCCCACTTCCCATCTGTAGAAGTTTGTCAAAGTCCCTTGTCTGCAGATGGCCTCTCTCCTGTTGTCTTTGCCATGTGGGATGGATACATGGCACGTGCCAGTGGGGGCCTTCATCCACAGAGGAGGTGGCTCAGGTCATGCCCAGCTGGACACATGTGGCCCCTCCATGTTTCCAGGGAGGAGGTGGCATCTGTGCAGTCCATAGCCACAGGCTCTGGCTGGGGATGAACGCAATAGACACAAGGTCTGGAGCCTGTGTCAGCTGCCTCCTGAACTGCCCAGCCGGCAGGACACGAGGGATGTGGGAGCCTCCAGGGCCCTCTCCGGCATCTGTCCTGTTCATCACTGTCTGGAATTTCATGGGTCTCAGCATGTGCTTACTCACTACCCCATGGGGGAAACTCGAGATGGGGGCCAAGGAAGGCGTCTGGGAGGACCCCAGAGGTGAGGTGGCCATGGACTGGGGCTGGGAGCCGTGCAGGTCTGCGTCTGCTGTCTATGTCCCCAGCTGGCTGGGTGCCCAGCAGGTGGCCAGATGTTCACTGGGAGAGAAGGGGTCTTCATGGAGGCTGGCGACTCCCATAACGATGACCACAATGGCAGTCATACAGGCGAACTATTGGGCTGGGTCCTCAGGTCCCATCGTGGGCACCAAGGCTGGGCTACAATCCCCGAGGGGCTGAAAAGGAGCATGTGGGGCACCGTGGATTCCCATGACCCTGGTGCACCTCCTTTCTCGGCCTCGGGACCCCACGCTGCCTGATGCACTCACACCTTTACCCAGGCTGTATCTTGTCTGGAAGGCTTGCTGGTCTCTGAGAGCCAGCTCTGAAGAGCCCCCCTTCCTGAAACCTTCCTTACCCTTTCCTGTTGTCCTTGCAATGTGGCCCTGAGTTCCAGGATGCATGCGGGATGGGGACACTCTCGGAGGAAAGAGGGAGCCCTGGATCCATTGCCGTGGAGACTTCCCACTCACAGGGTCAGATATGCGAATGTATGCCAAGCCCTGCAAATCGGGGTCCTGGGTTGGGGCCATGTGGAGGGTCTGTGTTGAGTCCCGGCTCTGCGATGTCTGTATAGGAGGGGCTGAGTCTGCATCAAGCCAGGGCACCAGCAGAAGCTGGAACTCCTGGTCACGTGGGTGGAAAGTCTGGCCAGTTGGAGTGTGTTGGGGGGTGCATTGTGGCCCCTGTTGCCAGGCAGCGTGCCTCCCTGGATGCTGGTTGCCTTGGAAGCCGCTTCCTGCCCGTGTTGCCATGACACCCAGATGGCCTCGGAAAGCCTGGAGCCCTGAGGAGGGGCCACCCCCACCCCCCTTGCGCCTCTTCAGCTCATGCCTAGCGGATGGGCTGGGGGAGAGGAGGAGAGGCGTGGGACTGGCCAGCAGTGTGGAGACCCGGGCTGGGGGCCAAGGACAGGGGCTGGATGGAAGAGGTCCTGTCTGTAATCACTGTGGCCCTGATGTCCAACCCTGAGCTCATCTGAAAAGCTTGGAAACGGGCCCTGAGAGGATGGTACATGGGGTCACTGGGTCAGCCACAGCCCTTGGGGGACCCCTCTCTCTACCCGCTAATCCAGATTCTTGGTCCAGACCCACCTGGGCTGCCCATCAGGGGCCTCTCCTTCTCCAGCCCTCTGAGCCACTCTGTATGAAGGGTCGTGGGGTCCACTAGCCCTTGAAGAAATGTCCCTTGGGCTCTGCCAGCTTCCCTGGAGCATCCCTGGCGTGGGCATTACCGTCTTTCCACTGGAGCTTCAGTTCACCCCCCTTCACCTCCAAGCCAGGGCATGGGGCATGGCCTGGGGGTGCATGTACTGTGCTCTGCCTTGTAAGAGGTGCAGAGGGGCCTTGAGGGGAGTCTGGGGTTTCCCAGGTGCCCTTAGTCTCATAGTAGGAGGACAGGTCTGCTGGGGCTGTCTGAGATGGGGTGGCCTGCAGAGTGACCACTACATGCCAGGGCCAGAGGGCAAGGGCTGCTGGTCCTCATCTCCCAGCAAGTAGACACATGCCACTGAGTGCTGAGCGGCCTCCTCTCCCTTTCCCTCCTCAGCCTGTGGGACAGCCGTGTGTTGACAGAGAGTGGGCTGGGTCTTGGGAATGAGGTGTGGGTGGAGTCCGCTGGGGGCCAGGCTGGTGAGGTCCTCCCGGGGCATTCCCATATCAGAGGCTGAGGCTAGGGCGGGAGGGCACACCCCTGCGTCTGCCCTGTTCCCGCCAGTGCAGGCGTTCCCAGGGTGTGGGTGGTGGCAGGCCATTTGTCTCCCCCTCCCAGGTGACTCTCTGGACACCCACAGCTCACATTTTTTATTTAAGAATCAGAGAGATAATAAGAATGTCACGGAAAATCCTTTCATGGACGACACAGCCCCAATAAATTACCATCAGCCCAAGCTGTCAAGGGCCCCAAGGCTTGGGGAGGTGGCTGTGCTAGCACTGCTGTGGTCCCGGCGCTCCAGGGTCACCGGTGGATGGTGACCTGGATGTGCCCACCCCTGCCTGGGCCCAGAGGCAGCCCCTACCCCCAGGATCCCACCCAGCTAGGTTTAGTCCTTCTCTGTCCCCCCATGCCCACCTGCCACTTGCAGCTGGACAGTGGTGGAGCACCTGATGGTCAGTGCCAGGGTCACCTCACCAGGTCCTTGCTGGGGCCAGAATCTGGGATTCCTGCCTGCCCTGCCCTCTGCCCATTGCCCTGCTTTGGAAGCAGGAAACACGGTGCTGGGCCATGAGCTCCTGAGGCCTGTCTCTGTGCCCCGGGAACAGACCCCTAAGGTTGAGTGAGAGACTGGGGCGCAGGTGAGGGGCAGAACCCCGAGTGGCCCCAGGCGGCCTTGCAGCTCTTAGACAGGCCCCTCCCTCTCGCGCCCGGGCGACGGCGCGGGCAGGAAGGGGTGCAGTTCCCAGTTTCACCACCAGATGGCGCCACAACTCTGCATACCCGCCGCAGGTTTTGTGGGGGCCCGGTGCCCAGGGCAGGAGCCAGCCCTGAAGTCAGAACTTCCTGGGCTGATTCGAAGGCGCCCTGCCCCCTGCTATTCATACTGAAAAAACTATCCTGGGAGTTCCCCCAGAACTGTCCAGGGGCCCCTTGCCTGCTCTCTTCCAAGCTCCTGGGCTCCCATTTGGGGGCCTTCCCCAGCCGGGAAGCCTCTGGGCAGGCCTGGGCTGGCCCTATGTTGTCCCTTTTGTCACAGGTAGCCGTAGCTAGGGGGTCCCAGGGCCACACGAGCAGGCCTGTCCAGGGTCGTGACTGCCCCTGGCCAGTGTAGGACTAGCTGCTGTGGCCTGGGGTCAGTGAGGCCTTGGCTAGAGTGGCCCAGATGCCTGGGGCTGCTCTCTGTGGGCAGCCAGCTGAGGGCTGAGAGGAAAAACGGGAACTGAGTGATGGTGGTGCCCAGGCTCGAGGCAAGCCTGGGCATCCCGGACCCTGGAGGAGGCCTGCATGGGGTCAGGGTCAGGATGGGACCACCTGCAGGGTCTCCAAGAAGCAAATCACATGTAAGAGTCATCTGGGGGCCGGGGAGGGGAAGGGAGGAGTGGGGAGGTGAGAGCCCCTACCTGCCCCCTTGCTTTGGCCTCCAAAATGGGGTGTGCTCTGCCCCAGGAGATGCCACCGTGGGCCTTGGTCTGGGGTAGAGGGCCACCGGGAGGCTGGGCATGGCTGCTGTTTGGGAGTGAACACACGGTGCCCAGCCCTGAAGCCATTTCTGCCCCACCCTGCTTCATTCTTCTCCAGGTGGACACACAAGGTGTTTACTTGTGTGCTGAGGCGAGAGCCTTGGGGAGGGGGTCTCATTGCTGGCTCCCTGGAGTCCCGAGTCCTCCCTGCCCCTTCTAGACCTGGGTCTGGACCACCAAGGCCTTCACCCTCTTGGCCCTGGGTGACTCAGCCTTTGCTGAGGCCCTCAGGCCTCTGGGCAGCCCTGCGGCCCGACAAACCCCAGGGGTCTGGGCTCTATCCTGGCAAGGCGGGAGCTGGGAGCTGGGTGCCGAGGTGGCTGTCCAGGGCCTGGTCCGGTTGGCTGGAGGGTGGAAGAGGGGCTGGACCTGAGGAGTGGGCAGGGTCTGGACATGGGCTGGGGGCTCTGGATGGGAGGATGAGGCTCTCTCAACCCTGGGCTTTGGGGCCTGAGCCCGGCCTCCCTCGTCCCAGGCAGGCCTTCGCCTGTAGCCACAGGTCCTGCGGTGCTTGGAGGATGTGGTGAGGGGTGTGGAGGCCTCTCTCACCCCAGCCCAGCTCTGCTGCCTTACTGCGGGGGTTTTAAGCCCCACCAGAGCCTCCAGGCAAGCCTCTGGGTAGCAGGGCCTCATGGGGGAATGAGGGGAGCTGGGGGAATGGGAGGGATGGGGGTATAAAGAGGTGGCAGGTGCACAGCTGTGGGGTGTGGCATCCAGTCCCTTCCCAGTGCTGGCTGTGGTCCTTCCCAGCCCGCCCCACTCCAGTCCCCACAGCCAGCTCCGCTAGAGGGCGCTGCCCAGAGACCACCTGCCTCCCTGGGAGAAGCTTCCACCTACAGAGCCAGCATTCCAGGCTCCTGGTGACCCCTCAGCTTGTTGCCCGTGACTCTAAGTCTGCCCAGAAATCCATGGCAGGCCTCACCCTTCCCACCCCCAGGGAGCAGGTCCTCCGTCTGTCCTCCTGACAGCACCTTCCCCCCTGCCCCAGCCTCCGGGTTCTGACCAGTGATTGATGGACATTCCTAGGCCAGTGTTTCTCGCCCAGCAGGTATCAAGTCCCGGCCACTCTCAGAAGAGTTTTCTCTTGCGAATAGTCTCACGATCGGGTCCCTTGTTTTGAAGTCGACTCTGCTGGGGGCAGTCTGTGAATACTTGTAGCAAACTCAACCCATAGTGTGGGGCCTTCAGCTTCCCCACCACCCAAATGGCCCCCAGCCAGTTGGTGAGAGATATGGGAACTCACCTTCTCGCTAACTGACACCGTCAAACCTACCAACTAACCAGCTTGCAAACTTACAGACCATTCAAATAGTGGGTCGCCAGCTCCCCAACTTCCGCTGGCCACCCGACCTGGCAGCTCCCATGGGTGGAGCAGTGCTGCTCCAGGACCCTGTGCCCGGCGGTGCCTCACCTTGACCTGTGCCTCTACTTTTCTCCCCCAGAGCCTCTTGCTGCCTGACCTTGAGACACCATGGCATTTCTGGGCACCAGCCCAGCCAGGTATGCAGGGGGCTCCCTGGGGTCAGCTTTGATCAACATGAGGGGGCAGGTTGGTAAATCCTCTTCCCTTCTTACCAGGCTTACTGCCCCCTCCTGCATCCCTCCCTCAATCAGGCCCCCCCACCTTCTCCCTTCCTCTGGTACTCTGGGGTCACATTCCCCAAAAGCTGCTGCTGTCCGGCCTGTGCCTCAGGCCCGGTTTTCTGGGGAGCCTGGGCTAAGACACCCACCAGCCCTCCTACCATCCACCCACACTGTCATCCAATTAGCCAGCAAGGCAGCTAGTCATTGGGCAACCCGACCACCCCCGCACACCATGCGGCCGACCGCCTCTCGAGCCAACTGCTGCCCGCTCAGGGCTGCGCAGGAGAGCCAGCGGGCACCTCCCGGGAGGTAGTGTGAGGCATTCTTCTTAATAAGGCCCGCGTTGACGATAAAGGGCAATATCAACTCTCCACTGATGCTCCGCGAGCCAGCTCGCCATATAAGGGAGACATTTAATTCATCTTAGGAACTGGGCGCAAGTTATAAAAATGGTAATTTCTTGGAGATTCAATTACATGTTTTCATTGTTACCCTCGGTAATCAAGGAAACGATTTTTAAAGAAAGGCTGTGGGATGATACCAGTCTGGGGGGGAGGATCGGAGCCAGGTGGGTGGTTTGGGGACGAGGAGAAGGACACTGTCTGCTGGGGGCAGACATAGCAAGTGGGACTGAACTGCCTGGCACACCCCATCCCGCTCTGCCCTCTCTGGCCTCAGTCTTCCCACCTGCTGATGGACCCATCTCTGGGATCCTGCCAGCCTGGAAGGAGGGTCTGCATTTGGGGTGAAGGGTGCTGAAGTAACATGTGACTCCTGGGTCTCGTGCCTGCCAAGGGTGGGGTAACCCTGCCCCTTCCCCATCCAGAGCCCTGAGCTGGGTATCGTCCATCTCGTGAGGCCTCTGTGGGGAACAGACAGGGGCTTCTCGTGGGGTTTGGGCCTGATTTTTTCCCCAAGTGATGTCTTGGCTCTAAATAACATCTCCAGGATTAATGGTGCTGGCAGCCAACAGCACCAGGTGATTGGAAAAAGGGTTTTATGGCCCCGCGGGTGAAATTGAACTTGCATCTGACGTGTATTTCCAAGATGGGATTTTCCTCCCTGGCAAATGCGGCACGTTTCACACTAATTATAATGGCAGCTCCCCACCACTCATCAGCCACGGCAGGGCTGGGTGGTTGGGTGGGCACCCTGCGGGGCATGAGGCTGAGCTTGCATGCCCTGGGGTCGGGGCTGGGGTCACCTCTAACCCCCTAATCTCAACAGACCTGAGTCCTCCCCCAGTCAGGGGCTGGGCAAGGGGAGAGGAAGGAACCCCCAAGGAAAGAATGAGCCACCCCAGGGTGGAGGCTGGAAGGAGGCTCTAGGCTGAGGGCGGGAGGCCTGCCTGGTCCCTGCCCAGGGAACTGCAGACCCCTCGCTCAGCAGGGCTCAGGGAAGAGGTCTGGCCCATCCTATAGCAAGGGAGCTGGGCAGCTGAACTTGGATCTGGTTTTCCCCACCGAAAGCCCTTCTACCTCAGGCTGTGCACTGCCCTGACTCACATGTTTGCAGCCCAGCCCAGCACCTGGTGGCACTGAAGGGTGGCCAGGAGCAGGCCCCGCCTCCGTGGACCCTCACAGTACCACCCTGCTCCAGTGGATTTGAGCCTCAGGGTTCTTGTCCTTAGCACAGGGCCATGGGGCCATGAGGCCACCTCCTGGGGTGGCTGGGGGAGGTGCTCCTGGGCTGGAGTCTGAGGAGGGAAGACGAGGCCTCCACACAGCAGACAGGTCATTGTCCCAGGGTCACTGACCACCAGCACTAACAGTCATCCCCTACTGGGTGCAGCTGCCTTCATTCATTTCTTAGGTGAGGACATAGGCTCAGAGAGATGCAGCGTTTGTCTGGGGTCACACAGCAGGTGAGCAAGAGAGTGAGCAAGTGAGGGCCTTGGGACAACCTGCCAGGGGCTGGGTTGTGACCCTGTGGAGGAACGAAGGGATCAGTGGGTCAGGGCCTGGCCAACAGTTGGAGGATGGGCCAGGGAAGGGAGAATTGACAACCCTGCAGCCCCTGCCCTAGGGGACTGGAGAGGGTGCACCCCAGAGGTCCTGGGGAAGGGCCATCTCACCCTTCTGTCTCCCACCAGGCCCTGCAAAGTGGCCCCGTCTGCCACTAGTGAACCTGACAGGCAGGGGAATAGTGCCCGGCATCCTGAAATGGGACTTTTCAGAGTAATTACCTTTGATTCACTTGCAGTAAATTCTCGGCTATTTTTTCCCATTCCAATAATTGAACTTATTTATTTTTAACTAAGATTAAATGTTCTCTGTGAGTTCAAGATATACTGATGATCCTGTCAGGCTTGGTCAGGGCTCTCCTCTTCCTGCTTCTAGGAACAGCTCACAGGGTAAGGGAAGGGGTCAAGTGGTTCTGGGGGAGCAAAGAAGTTGCTTGTTTGGGAAACTATGGGTCTTGGAAAATCAGTTTTGATTGTGACCTCTGTCACTGTGAACATGACCATCATTCTCATGACCACTATCACCACCATCACCACCACCATCATCACCACCACTATCACCACCATCACCACCACCATCACCACCACCATCACTGCCACCATCACCACCACCATCACCACCGCCATCATCACCACCACCATCACCACCGCCATCATCACCGCCACCATCACCATCACCACCATCACTGCCACCATCACCACCACCATCATCACCGCCACCATCACCATCATCACCACCACCATCATCACCGCCACCATCACCATCACCATCATCACCACCACCATCATCACCGCCACCATCACCATCACCATCATCACCACCACCATCACCACCGCCACCATCACCATCACCATCATCACCACCACCATCATCACCGCCATCATCACCATCACCATCATCACCACCACCATCACCATCACCACCATCACTGCCACCATCACCGCCACCATCACCACCACCATCATCACCACCACCATCACCACAACCATCATCACTGCCACCATCACCATCATCACCACCACCATCACCACCACCATCATCACCACCACCATCACCATCACCATCATCACCACCACCATCACCATCACCATCATCATCACCACCACCACCATCACCATCATCACCACCACCATCATCACCACCACCATCATCACCACCACCATTATCACCACCACCATTATCACCACCACCACATCACTATCATCACTATCATCACCATCATCTCCACCATCATCACCACCACCATCATCACCACCACCACATCACTATCACCATCATCACCATCATCTCCACCATCACCACCACCACCACCATCACCACCACCACCACCATCGCCACCACCACTGTCCCCACCACCAGCATCACCAGCATCACCAGCATCCCCTCCACCACCACCACCACCACCATCATCACCACTACCACAACTATCATCACTATGATCACTGTGACTGTGTCCATCATTACTACCATCACCACCCCATCATTACTACCATCACCACCCCTGTCAGCACCATGTTGACAAGCTCACACTGAGTTTAAGGCCAGCCATTGCTTGGCACTAATTACTCCAACATAGGATCCTCCGTACTCATCTGATTGCAATCAAGGGAATGTCTGACATGGCTGTTTGTGGGGGTGGACATTGTGGAGAGGGAAGAGGGACAGACTAGGGCAGATCTTAAAGGACATGGGCCCTTGAGTGTACACAGTGCATTAACACTCTCCCCAGTGCCCCCTCCTGTCTCAGCACTGGCCCAAGTTCTGTTGTTGGCCAGGCTGGGACAGAGGAAGCCACAAGGGGTAGGAGAAGCACAGAGGTGCCTTAATCCTTCTGCCTATCCACACACACATCCACCCAGGCTGGAGTGTAGCCTCCAGGGTCTCCCCAGAGCCAGGGGGCACCCAGAGGAGATGCCCAGTCATCCTCCCCTCCAGACTCCAGCCAGTGCTTGAGGAGCCAAGGGGACAGCTTGGGGTCAGGGCCAGGTGCTCAGCAGGAGGGGCGTGTGAGCATGGGTTGCACAGAACCCACCACTAGGTGAGGCGGTCAGGACCTGCTGCACTGGTCTCCGGCCCCTGAGTCTTGGATTGCTCCTCTGTGTGATGGGGATGATGCAGTGCCCACTGCACAGCAGACAATGAGGGCAGAGCAACAGGACACCCACACAGGATCGCAGGGTGCTGCCAGGTCAAAGGGGCAGTGGACCGTGGTGCCACTGGGGTGGCCTTACTGTGTTGTCTTGCTGAGAATTGTGGGAAGTAAGTCAGGAACCTAGGCCCACTGTGGTGCTAGGCCACTGTGGTCACATAATGTCACCCCCTGGGCTCCCCAGCCCCAGCCAGATGCCCACGATCCCATTCCATTCTCACAGAACTGGCCCGTGTGTACACAGTGGAGCATCTCCTGGCAGCTCCTCCAGCGTGGCTGGTCATAGAGCTGAAGCCAGGGACCCTGGGAATGCTGGGGACTGCAGTGGGGCTGGGTGGGGCAGCAAGGCCTATGAAGCCACATAGGTCTGGAGCCAGCGGCCGGGCCTGATCTAGGACAGCAGGGCCATTGGGGGGCACCTCTTATGTGTCAGGCACTTTGCGGTCTCCCCAATGTAATCTTCCCAGTAGGCCTCGGGGCCGGGGCGGGCCGCAACCTGGGGGCCTCATAAAGGACTCTCATTGGCCCGCCATATGGCCAGCACATGTGGGCAGGGTACAGGTGTTGGGGAGTGGGACATGCCCCTGGTCTGGCATCTGGGGGCCCGGTGGGGATAGCTGAGAGAGGGTTTGGCCATCAAGACCTGCCCAGAACCCTCTGCCTGCGGCCCCAAGATGCGTTGATGGGGATCAGCCCTGCTCGGCAGTGCCAGTGAGGGCAGCAGCTCCCCCGTACCGGGTGGTCCTGCACCTGCCTCATCCTGGGCAGGGAGAGAATATTCAGAGGTGTGTTAAAACTCTCTCGTGTCTGGGAAATATTATTAACAATTAAAAATCCTAAATCTTGGTGACATTCCCGATGGCCAGATAATTAATACAAGAGCAGATAATAATACTTAATAGTTTTCAAAGTAATTGTGATAAAGAGAAAGTTAAATGAAAACCCATCAAAGTTGCTGATGCTCTGCACAGTGCGGGCACCTTGGTGCTGGGGGGCAGCCGAGTCATCTGGGCTGAGTCACTGGACCTCCGGGCCCACTTGCATGCCAGGGACAGGTGGGATGGGAACACTGGGAACATGAAGACCCCACACCCATGCACAGAAGGGCAGGGGTCTTTCTCAGTACTGGGCCAAGTGGGTGGAGCCTTCCCCTTTTCCTGCTCCTTGGGGTTTGTGGGGTGGCCATAGTGTTGGCTCAGTGGGTTGGCCCATGAGTCTCTGTCCCATCCCTACAACTGTCCCAGACTTCTGGGCTAGTGGGCTGGGGTGTCCTCTGTCCCCATGGGGCAGTCCCTGGTTCTCCTATTGCCCCAGCCCCTCCAGGCCCTGGGTGTACCTCTCCACTGTCAGACTTTCTTTGCCATGCTCCTGGGATCTGCCCCAAGGAGGCTCCACCCCCCAATTCTTACTAAGTGTGAGTGGCTGCCCGGTGCTGCCCTCATTCTCTGGGCTTGCAGCCTCACATGTTTATTGATATGAAGCCTTCACCTGCAGGGGGAGGAAGAGGGTGATTCTAGGCCAAGGAGGTCTGGTACCCACCCTGAGTCCACGAAGTCTGCCAGCTTTGGACAATGGCTCAGAGGCTGCTAGGAACCCTGGTGGGAGCAGAATCTTGGGGCCTGCTGCCCCTCATGTGAGCTGGTTTATCTGATCCTTGTTCCTGGCCCTGCCTGGCCTGATTCCCAGCTGACACTGCCATGCGGCCCCCTTGCCTCATCCTCTGAGCAGGACCATCCTGAGTCATCACAGCTTCCAGAGCCCTTAAAGCCACCTTGTCCCCATCTGGGGCTGAGCCCTCCATGAGGCCCAGAGTGAACTGGCTGGTCTAGGACACTGAGGATGAAGGACCTATATTTTGCATCCCACAGATGCTGGGCTCATGCACAAAGACCCAGAAGGGACCAGGGCCAGTCAGCCACGTAACCTCCGCAGGGTCCCTTGGGTGGGGGTTGGGCTGACTCAGGAGATTCCCTTCCCAGCTGATCCCACCTTGAGGCTGGCAGGGTTGGAGTAGAGATCCCGGGAGGCACTTTGTGCTGAGCCAGGGCTGCCTATCTCCTCCCAGAAGGGACAGGCGGGGGTGGACAGCAGAGACAGAGCAGGCCCTGAGGGCAGAAGGCCACAGCCACGACCATCCTTACTTGGAGACATTTGCTGTGAGGAGTAGCTCTCCCATGGGGATCAGAGCTGCTCTCAGGGCACGGGGCTCAGCCAGGGGCTGGGGTGGAGTTGGGGGTCCCCAGGCCCATGACAGCAAAGTCTCTGAGCCCCTGCTAGGGCCTGAGTGCCCCTGGGGTTGGTGCTGCCTCAGCACCCAGGTCCTACCCACCTGCAGCCTGGCAGTCCCTCCCCCAGGGCTCACCCCTCCCATTCATCCTCGGGAATTCAGGGTGAGACCAAGTGATTTAGGGGTCTGCCTAGTTAAGCCTCCTCATTAATAGTGCATTTCTGCTAATGACCTTCTGTTTTGTGTCATTAAATGTATCCCCTGGCTGGTGGGTGGAGGGAGGCAGCTAGCGGTGGTTGGGGAGGCCTGGGGTGCCCAGGAGTGAGGGACCTAGGAATTAGGGTAGGAGGAGGGGGCACTTGTGCATGAGACAGGGCTGGCTCCCGACCTGGGGGCCAGTACAGGGTCTCCAGCTCCTGGTAGCATCATGAGAAGCTCAAGGGAAGGGGCAGGGTGGTGGACCCAGTCCCCACCACGCCTCTATAGGTAGCCGAGAGGAGTCCGCCACCGGGCATGGTCACAAAACTTCTAAGACTTAATTAAAATCAATCTCCAATTACTCAAATGCCGTTGATTCAGGTCTGGACCGATGGGGAAAATATGATCATCGTTATGGGAAATGTCGATATTAGAGCATTGAGCATTTGCTTTGACACAGGGCAGACTGGGACCCACCGAGTCACAAAGCCCTTGCTCTGGGCTCTCACTCAAGACCCATGTCCAGATCCTTCCGGAGGGAGGTCCATGGGGTCAGGTGATGGCTCTGCCCCTTGCCAAACGGATTTCCTTGAACTGTGGCCTCCTGGTTGAGCACCAGGGGCCTCACAGAAAGGGGCTGAACTGTGACCCTGCAGGGCTGCTGGGAGGCTGGACAGTCTCCCTGAAGTGAGCCTCCTGGGGCAGGCTGCAGCGAGTGCCCCATGGAGACCACCCACCATGTGTGGCTGGGCCTCTCTGTGTTGCAGGGGGAGCCTTGGCTGGCAGGCCTGAGTCTCACCAGGGGCCCACAGCTCCTGCCCAATCACCCCCAGTAAGCAGGTGCAGGAGGGAAGGGCCCCATGGCAGGTTACAAACCCCTCTTACTCACGTGGACTTTGAGGTCTGGACTCAGCCCAGGGGCCCATTGGGCAGCAGGCATCAGCACCTCTCTGTGTGAGGCATTCCCTGAGGTCAGACCCCTCAGTTCAGCCTCAGCAGGGGCATGAGGATGGAAAGCAGGACGTATCAACAGCGTTAGAGCATCCCAGAGGAGGGAGGTCATGCTGTGCTGGGACTGCAGAGAAGTGCTTTAGATCAGAGCACCTGAGGCCCTAGTCTGGCCGTCCCTGTCCTGGGGCCCAGGGGCAGCTGTAGCTGCGAGGCCCCAAGGGCAGGTCCAGGGCAGAGGGAAACCCTGGGAGAAGTTAGCATGGGGAGGACCATTTGCGGGCCATATTGTACTTGTCTGTTTTTCTTCTTCAAAAGAAATATAAAGACCTCAACTTACCTGCCGTCTCTCATAAATGCAACAAATACTAAAACCTCATGTGATTTTTGCTCATGGCTGTGGAGGGAGGAAGGCCCAGCAAGGGTGAGAGGAGGACGGCAGGTAGGGGATCAGGCTGCGGGAGAGGGGCTAATGGCAGAGGTGTGGGAGGGTCTGGCGCTGGTTGGTGGCTGGAGTCGACTGTAGGTCGTGCCCACTGGCTTTGGTGTCCCTGTCTTGTCTCCTGTGACCTCTGTCCTTCACTCCTGGGTCTGAGCCCTTGTGCCTGTGGGGGGCAGGGGGAAGGAAGGATGCTGAGGGTGGCGAGGATCTGTGCCCAGTGTGGGAGTCAGACTTCTCCAGGGTGGGGCAGAAGGAGATAGCTGAAGGGGAGTGGGGAGGGGGCTTTGTCAGAGCCAGGCATTGGGCTGTGACAGGTCTCCAGGGCTGCTGGGGCCTAGCAGGCATTCCTGGGATGCACCCATTCAGGGGGCTCAGCCTTAACAAGGGCCCCCAGGTGTCCCAGGTGTCCCCAGCCCCGGCCTCCAGGGGCTCAGCACACAAAGCCCAGCCCAGAGAGGCCCAGCCCAAGGCCGCCGTGGCCAGTGAGGTCAGGGTGCAAGGCCTGGGTGGCCTCTGGGGATGTGTGGGTTAACGGTGTGAGGAGCCCTGTCGCAGCAGGCCCAGCTCGGCCAACCCTTTGCCCCTGGACTGAAGTCTTTCTGAGCAGGACCATACACAGTGTGCTGAGTCTTTTGTTACTTTAATTAATGCCCAGCTTCCTGACGCCTAATTAAACTGGAATCGCTCCATGTCCAATAGTCAAGTGTCCCATTAGATACAAGTTAATGCAACTATCGCAGCAGTAGTGAAATGAGGCTGTTGCTGTCCCTGGGGAGGGACACAGACCATCTTGGAGAATGGCACTGCCCTTGAGCCTGGAGGGAGCTGGACACCCTTGGCCCCAGGGCCTCAGCTCCCCCACTCATCCGAAGAGAGCCTGGTTTCTCCCTGCTGACGTTTTCTGACTCCATGAGAAACTCATGCCAGTGTAAGAAAAACTGGAAAACGCAGAAAAATTAGAGAAAAGAAAGTGAGGACCCTTCCACCCCAGAAATGAGTGTTGATCTCCCTGTGTCATCCTCCTGTGAGCCTGCCTTGGGGGCTCCATTGGGGGCTGGAGGTTGCTGTCCGTGGCCTGCAGTGGAGGCCGGGGTGGGGCCCTGGGGAGGGCACAGAGCCCCATCTTGAGGAGCCTCCTGGTTCCTCAGGAACCATCAGTTCCTGTATGGAGGGCAGTGGTGGGAGCTGGCTGGGGACAGGGGCAGGATGGGGATGCCTGGACGACACCCTGCACCTGTTAAACTCTGGGAGTGCCCAGGACACCACCTAGGGCTAGGCTGTCACCCACTGTCCAGGGCAGCCTCGGGGAGGGGCTGTACTAGTGGCCCAAGGGCCATGCCTGCTTGGTCTTGGTTCAATCCCCAGAGGACCTGGGTGGGTGAGGAGTACACAGAACAGACAGTGAGGGAGGCCAGCCTGGGAAGGCTTTTCCCCACGGTTCAGGGTGCCGACCGTCCTCTGCACTGGGCTCCCGTGCCAGCCCACTAGGCCCCCGAGGCAGGACTGGCCATGGCCTGCAGCCCAGCTCAGGGTGGCATTGCCCATGCCAGCCAGTGGGTGAGGCCCACTCTGCCCTGGAGCCATGGAGCCAGGAGTGGGCCGCTGCGGGGGCACAGGCACAGGCGAGGCAGGTCTCCGGTTCTGCTGGGCCTGCTGCTCTCTTTCTAGTTTGTTTACTGTCCGGCCCCCACCGCCAAGGGGCCAGGGCCACATCCACATTGCCCCTTGCTGCACCCCAGTGTCCAGCTCAGTGCCCATGAGGGGCTGGGTATCTTAGGAGATGGCAGAAGACCCCAGTGCTGCCCTCCTCCAGGAATCCCCCACAGCTCGTGCCTGCGGGAGATGAGGGGTCTTCTCCCCCATCCCTGAGTGGGAGGATGTGGCCAAATTCCCACTGTGGGTTGGGTTATTCTCTGTGCCCCTCATTTGGCAGGTGCTGCTGTTTGCACAGAGAGTGAATCCAGGGCAGGTTTGTTTAGTGAGATTGCATATGCTGGAACCCACCTGAGGGACAGGCCAGGCACGGGACGGGGGGCGCACACAGAGCATCTTACTCTGCCGCCAGAGCAGCTCTGTTCACAGTCCGGAGGTGACAGTGCTGCACACCTGCCTGCAGGGCTGGGTGGGCATGCCTCTGGCCAAGGGGCGAGGGGGCTGATCCCAGCTGCCCTGCTCTTAGGCCCTGCAGCCCAGAGCAGGGCAGGGGGGCTGTGTCCACCCTGTGGGGGCTGGGTCCCACACGGCCCCTCTTTGCACAGGTGCTGCCCTGCCACCCAGGACCCTTCTTGGGCTCTGAGAAACCCATGGAGGGGGTCCCACCCCACTGAGGGTCAGGAGCAGCAACCCCTCTCCCTCCAGGGAGGGAGCCTGAACAGGGTCTTGTCTTGCTTGGGGATAGTGGGGGCCAGGGAAGAGTGGGAGATGCCAAGTGTAGACAGCAGATGTAGACACACTCTAGGGGACTTCCTGGAAGTGTGGAGAGGGGGCAGCCTGTTGACAAGAACACGGCCCTCACATCAGGGGCACCAGTTTCATGTCCTTGTTCTACCATTCATGAGCCGGGTGACCTCGGGCAGGTGGTTCTCCCTCTCTGAGCCAGTGGGGTGGGACAAGAGAAATCTGCCCTGCAGCGTGAAGATGAGTGGCATGCTGGCTGTGAGCAGAGCAGGGGGGCATTTGGGGGGGTGGGGCATCTGGGCAGGTTGAGGAGAAGGGGCTGCAGGACTTTGCCTGCAAAGCCCAAATCCCACTTCAGCACCAAGACTCCACCTTGGCAAGGGTCCCTGAGCTCCACTTTGCAAGGGGCCAGTCCTAGGTTTATGCATACTTTATCCACTCAGGAATGGGGGGCGGCTGGAGCGTTTTTATTGCACTTCTGTATCAGACAGGTAGACCCCAACAAAATCTTGGGTCACTGCCCTGTTCACTCGGGTCACTTTAGCTGGTCCTATTCCTGGGGGGATGTTGGCACCTGTGGGATCCTGGGTGGGGTTGGGGTGGGCTCTGCTCCTTTGCCCCCCACTGCTCAGCAGTTTGTACTAAGCCTGCCCTGCAAGGACTCAACAGACCACTGAAGGTAGCCACATGTTCCTCCACACAATTGGTCTTTGTCCCTCCTTGGACCCAGGTAGGCCTGGGACAGCTTTGACCATCAACTCTGGGTAGACGTGGTGCCGTGCTGGGCCCCACGGCTTCAGAGCCTGGCAGCTTCCACTTCCTGCACTTGGCCCTGAGCTGCCATGCAAGGAGTCTAATCACCAGAGAGCCGACATGACAGGGAGGGCCCCCAAGCCTTCCCTGCAGTCTGCTCATCAAGGCCAGGCACTCCAGTGCAGCTATGCTGGGTACCACCTAGATGCCACACAGAGCAGAAGAGTTGCCCTGCTGAGCCCTGCCCAGGTTCCAGACCCACAGACTGAGCATATAAGAGAGACCAGGCTGCTTTGTTATGCAACAGCAGATGACCAGGCAACTGCTCCCCTGCCATCCCCTCAGAGCCTATGGGGAGGCAACTCTGGTCCAAGGACTGAAAACTTGTACCCAGGGGCCTGGTGCTGTGCGAGGACCTCAGCCAGGTTGGCCTGGGGGATCCAATGGAGGTTAGGTTCAGGGTCTGACTCAGGGCTTCCTTTAAAACCAGAGTCTGGATCCTACCTGGTGCCAGTGGCACAGAGGAGGTTGACTGAAGTTTCTCACACTTACCTATGCCACAAAGCCTAACTCCATACAGCCCCTGCAATCCCCCTTTAGGGAACCACTGCACCCACGCCTTCATAAGCTATAGCACCAACCACTTGGATGGTGTTTGTAGTTTTATATGTTTTTTTAAAAAGCCCTTGCAAGGTTTAATTGACCCCAGCCTGGGGAAGCCACTAGTTCTCAGGACAGGTGTGGGTTGGGTTCTTCTCTGTGTCCCCAAGTCTTGCTGGGCATACACAGAGCACACAGATGAGCATGTGGACAAGGGGCAGGGGCTGGCAGCGCATGGGGGCTTGATGCACACCCTTCACCTCCCATTGCTTCAACAGCAGCCGAGGAGAAAACAAGGACTTTACGGCTGTCACAAATATTTCATCCTGCACATTTTACAGCTCATGACTGCTGTGAACACTGGGCTCCTGTTGGAGCTAGAAGATTCATAAAATGCATGTGAATTTTTATGTTCAATTTTCTGGGTTCCCTGCTTGGGGCCCCTGAGCTGCCCAATGTAGCAGCCGCCCTCTAGGCCCCGCCCAGCCCACGCTCAGAGGAGAGGCCCACCCCGCACCTGGCCCTGCATCCTCATGATAGAACCGCCTCTGACCAGGTTCCTCATCCATCCCACCCCTCACCTGTGAGGAAGGGGAGGGCCCCTCAGTCTACCTGAAGCCCTTCCCTACATGAGGCTCCCCGTGAGGCTAGAGCTACCTCTGTGGTTACCTCTGGGGCTGGGTACTGGGGATCCAGTGCTTTGGCGGACTGTGCACCCCCCAGGGCCTGTCACTCAGGTTCAGCCTCCCTGTGCCTCCATTTCCTCTTTGGGAAAATGGGCTTGTGACCGTAACACCTCACAGGCAGCTGAGAAATGCCCGTTGAGAGCTTGGCATGCAGTTGCCAGGACCTGGGATTGGGGCCAGGGCGGCTGGGGCAGGCCCAGGGCTGCAGGCAGGGGCCGCTCAGGGTCTGGCCATGCGGGGGAGCGGCCAGCGTGGCTGGGCACCGTGGGGAGCAGCTCATCAGTTGCGGCCTCACGTCCCCTCATTACGGCGCCTGCAGACGATGTTCTCTGATTAGTCTGCTGAATTATGAATTAGGTTCCGGGTCCCTGTGCAGCTGTTCCCCGGCTTGTCATCCCCACCACTTTATTTCCCCATCTGCTTATAAAACTAGGAGCTCCGTCCTGCAATAAACACTTCAAACGCTTTTTTTAGGGGCTAATTAATTGTGTTGCATTTCTTCGACACAGCATGCTGGCTGGACCTGCCCTGAATTCCCGATGTGGGTAGGGCTCCCACTCAAGTGCCTGGGGAGGGGGCTGCGAGAGGCAAAGGCAGCCTCCCACCCCCTGCGGCAGTCTGGGCTGTCTTGGGAATGAACCAGTCACGTCAGGTTCTCCCCAGGGCTCTCTTCGGCTCCCTTTGTGAGCAGGCTCCCCGCCAGGTCACTGGACATCCCCCCAACTCACCTGTGACACATCCCAAGTCAAGTTCAGGTCCCCCTGTTGCTGTGGTCCCCTCCCTCCCCAGCATCCCGCCTTCACCAGCCTCCCTCACATCAGTCCTCCTGCCTCCCTGCCTTGGCCTGGCTGAGTGTCTTCTGTCATCTTCCACACGAAGAGCTTCTCCTGTCCTGAGACCCCCGCGGCACTTTTAGGTGAGCCCATCTGTCTGCGGAGCGACCCGTCTCTTCAGTGACCTTTGGGAGCCCCGACTCTGCTCTGCACCCCGAAGCTGCCCTCTGTCTGAGGAGACCCAGAGAACATCGTGGAGGAGGTTTCAAACAATGACATTAATAAGAAAACAAAATCACAATTATCAAGTTACAAAACAGAGAGCTCCGAGATAATTAAGTTACGGCAGCCATTCGACTGCTCCCAATGCCAGGAAAGTGGCGTTTTATTAAGTTGATTCTTAAAGTGGGCTCTGCATCATGTCAGTGAGAGTTTCTGGTGTTCAACCCGGGGGTCCCCGATCCAGCCCCCAGAGGCGGGGGGGGCCTGCCCTCCAGTCCTCATGGCCTTATCCTCAGATGGGGTCTCTGCCTGTCCCTGAGCTGGAGCCCACTGTGGAGGACCCCGGCCCCCAGCCAGGCCCACAGCGATGGGGCATGGCTGAATCTGAGGGGAGCTTAGCTGCTGGCCTCCAGCCAGGGCTGTGCACTGTGGGGCTCCCCCGCAAGCCCTGGAGGGTCTCGTCCTCCAGCAGCGCCCTGATGCTGGGTGCACCATGGAGAGCCGTGGGGCGGGACTTTGCCCCTCACCCCACCTGTCCAGGGCTGAGGGTGCCTGAGACACTTGCTGACCACTGTCTTAGTGTCCCCCAAAGCGGATTCTGACGCGGGACTGAGGGTGGGAACTGGTTTAGGAGGTGACTCCAAGGGCAGAAGCAGGGGCAGGGCAGAGCAAGAGGTTACACGGGTGCACCGGGGGGAGGCTTGCTGCTGGCTCCAGGGCTCAGTCCTGCCAGGGAGCCCCCAGGAACTCCATGGAGCGCATACCTCCATGTGGGGTGTGGGAGCCAGTGTTTGCTCCATTGCAGTGCCCACCTGTGACTGCATGTGCTCATGTGACCTTTGGGTGGCCAAGGAGCGAGGGGGCCCAGACAGTGCCTACCACACCAGGAACCCAGAGGGAGAGGCAGGCAGAGCCTTGGACCACATGGGGTGCTCGCCTGTGAGTGGAGGGTGGTCCTGGTTGGGGAGCCTGTGGGGGCCCAGAAAGGAACTCTGTCCTTGTAGGAGAGGGCAGCCCGGCACCCTCACCAGCAACCCTGCCTGGGGACCTGGAATTGTGCTGCCCCTGAGGCAGGCCCCACTGAGCCTGCAGGAGCCCCTCTTGGAAAAGATGGAGGCATGTGTCCTCAGTTGGCAGGATGCCGCTCAGAACATTTTTATGGCTGTTAATTGTTATGCTTCCATTTAATTCTGGGTGTCATTCCACGTCAGCCAAGCCCGACAGGCTGGGATTTATGCCTCCAAATTATGGGGCTCAGGCTGTTCAGAGGTAAAACAATTACCCATCAATCAGTCACCAACCAGTTTGTGCTGGGGCTGGCAGCCCTGTTAGCGGGAGTGGGTGGCTGTGGCCCCAGCAAGACCCCTAGGGTTAGGGACAACTTTGAGGGCAGGGCAGGATGGGTGGAGGTTCCACCCCAGTGGGCCTTGTCCCTGCATCAGGGCTCAGCTCTCTGGGGAGGTGGCCCCTTCAGCCTGGAGACTGCCCTCAGACCCAGCTGGCTCCACTGCTTGGGGCCTTGGCCTCCCATGTGCATGGTGTGACCCTTGGTGGGTGTGACCCTGGATAGGCTGAGGGTGACCCATTTGAAGCTGCAGAGTCAGCAAGAGGGCAGGGCCATGTGTGTCCCCTGTGCTGGGGGGCCACGACCAGCTACAGTCACTTGGTTGGAGGGTTAAGTTTTCCTGCCTCACAGACACCCCCAGCCCAGAGAGATAAGGACAGGTGTTGACCCACTCCACAGAGAGGGAAGCCTTGGCTCTCAGAGGAAACACAGCCCAGGGGACCCAAGGCCCGCCTTGATCCTTGCACATGCGGTGCACATGGGACCCTGCCGAGCCAGGAGGGTGAGCCATGAGTTCAGCCACTGCCCAGGAACAGTCTTGGACAGAGGTTCTGTGCCTCTGAGTCAGTATTCCTTCTGTGACCTCTAAGTGCTGGCTCCAGTGTGTGGAGGAGGAAGACTGGGGTGCTTTGTTTGGGGGTGGGCTGCACACATGTCCCAGGCCATGCCCTGGAGAGCTCTTCCTGGGGAGGTAGAATGGGCAATGTCCTGGGAGCTCAGCAGCGCCTGGAGGGCAAGTGAGGTGCGGCAGGTACACATGGGGTGGAACAGGTACATGTGAGGTGGGGCAGGTGAGGTGAGATGGGTGTAGGTGAGGTGGGGTAGGTACAGGTGAGGTGGGGCAGGTGAGGTGGGGTAAGTAGAGGTGAGGTGGGGCAGGTGAGGTGAAGTGGGGCAGGTGAGGTGAGATGGGTGTAGGTGAGGTGGAGTAAGTACAAGTGAGGTGGGGCAGGTGAGGTGGGGTAAGTAGAGGTGAGGTGGGGCAGGTGAGATGGGATTGGTACAGGTGAGGTGGGGCAGATGAGGTGGCGTAAGTCGAGGTGAAGTGGGGCAGGTGAGGTGGGGTTGGTACAGGTGAGGTGGTGTAAGTAGAGATGAGGTGGGGTAGGTACAGGTGGAGTGGGGCAGGTGGAGTGGAGCAGAGCGGATGGTGGCAGAGCTCAGGAGGGCATAGACAGGTGGGATGGGGGTGAGGGAACCTGTGCTCTCAGAGCCTACCCTGCCCAGCCCCGATCCCAGCGTGTTTGGAGTCTAGTGTTTGGAGTCTAGACCCCATCCCCTCCCTGCGCCTCTTAGGGACTATGGGGCTGGAAGGCAGTAGGGCCTGACTAAACACCACCCTGTCATGGCTGTCTCCCTGATGCGTGGCTGGCTGCTCGTGGGGGCAGGTGGACGAGCCTGGTGGCTGGGATCTCCTCCCTGAGATGTCCCCTCTTTCTGGTGGCTTTTCCCCAGCTGCCCTGGGTGCTTATTCCACCCTTGCCCAGTGTCTCTCCTGGGTCTCCCTCAGCCTGGCGCGGTGGCAGCTGGGGCTGAGGGAGGCCCCTTTGTCGCTGGGCCAGGCCGGGTTTCCTGGGCAAGCATGTGGAGGGCTGTCCTCACCCACCCAAGCCCAGGGCTCCACAGCCTCACCCCATCCCTGCTGCAGCAGGACCCTTGCATGGGGAAGGGTGGGTGGCCGTGCGGAGCCCCCTGGCTCTCCTCCAGGAGGCTGGCTGGCAGGGGCAGGAGCTCGCTCTCTCAGGGTAGTGTGGGCAGATCAGCCCAGGACCCCCTCAGCAGCCCCCACTGCTCATGCCCATCCTGGGCTGTCTGACACCTGGCGGGGCCGCTGGGCCTCTCCCTGCCACGCTTGGGTGGCCCTGCTGGCATTTGGAGCCTGGGGAGCTGCTGACAGTGCTTGTTCTGCCTGTGGAGGAAGCGCTGCCAGCCTGTTTGGAAATGTCAGGCTGGTGGGCGGCGGGCACTGCCCAGCTCCCCATGCCCCACCTCCTGCTGGATGATGCTGGCCATGGGCTGCAGCCCCAGTGATAGAGCCAGGCTGGGAGCCAGGACCCTCTCCAGATCCAAGAGATGTTGCTGAGCGGTGAGGGCTCAGCGGGGCTCCCAGGTTGCTCGGGGAAGGGGCAGCGTGGGCCAGCCCTGGCGTTTGACGCTGATGGACGAGGGTCCTGTACTTGCCACCGTTACAGCCTTGGTGGGCTGGTCGATGCAGAAGAGCGATGGTGCACTCGGGACCGTGGAGTGTCCAAGTGAGGTTTATCGGCATCAGCTGATTTCCCCGGGGGCCCCTTGCTGGCAGCGGCTACCACGCTCCCCGAGATCTAACTGTATCAGGCTGGAAGGGCAGTGTGGGGGCCGGGCAGTATGAGGGATGGACTCTGGCTGGCTGGGCCTGGGCGGAGCCCTGAGGCGGGTACACGGTGGGTGCCCAAGGAGGCTGGGGGAGGCCGGTGGGAGGGTCTGTGCTGGAAGGAGGGCTCAAGGGAGGGGACACAATCTCCAGGGTGGGGGCTATAGGCTGGAGGTCACTGGGTGACACAGTGATGGGCCAACAGAGGCATCTGGAAGACGGAAGTAGGTGGGATGGGGGGACCTGGGCCTGGGGTGCCAGGAGAAGCCCCCTGGCTTAGAATTTGGCCTCCCCTTCTCACCCACTTGTGTAAGAACTGGCTCTTGCAGCCCAGCCCTGTCGTCCCCTCTTGCCTGAACTACCAGGCTCTGGGTTCTTTGGCCTCCTCCGTGGCCACCACCTTCCTGTGCTGTGGCTACCCACAGCAGATTCCCTCCCAGCCGCTCCCCTGACCTAACACCTGTGAGGTCTCCCAAGCTGCCGCTGTCCCAGGCATTGACCCTGATGGAGAAAGGCCCTTCCTTCGCATGTGGCTCTCAAATAGTTCTCATCATGGTGCCAGTTTAATGACAATGAGCAGCACCCAATCCAATTGTCATTATGACATAGCCTCTTATGGCTTCTGCAGTAGCTGAAGAGGTGAGTGTTTAGTTGCTGCTGCCAAGGAGAGGGAGCCGCCGCCGGGAGCCTGCTGCGGTGCGAGGCGGGGGCAGGGAGCCCCAAGAATGAGGCTCCTCCTCTCTGTGATGGGGGTGTTGGCTCCACAGTCCACACTGGAGGTGGAGGGGGACAAAGAGTGGGCCTGTGAATAGCACGAGACCTGCAGATGGGGTGGACACTGTGGCCCCGTGGACAGTGAGTGGTCTGCCTGCTTCCCAAGCTCCATCACCTGAGCCCTGCTCCTCCCCCGGGGCTTCACTGGGCTGCCACACCTCTCCCACTGGCTTCCTCTCCCCACCTCTCTCGGTCTCTCTCTCTCTCTTCTCCTCGTTTCAATCTCTCGTTCCTCTGGGCATTGCTTCCTGGAGTCACCAGCAAAGGAGACAATGTCCCCTTCCCTGGATTTACCTCACCACCCTAGAGCTAAACCTGCCTGTTCCCAGCCCTCAGGCCACATGAGATTGTCCAAACACATTGCAACCACGCTGACCTGGGCTCAGTCCTGGCTCAGTATGCTTCCTGTGCACCCTGGCCCTGTCTATACCTCAGTTTACCCATCTGCCACATGAGACTGAGGGCACCTGCCTCGTGTGGGGGTCAGGCTGGCATGGTGATGTCCGATGGCTGAGCATTCTTGGCTCAGCTGTGCCCGTGTCTACCCTGTGTGTCTCTGGGCACGTTCCCCCCTCCCCCCCACCCCCTGGCCAAGCCTGGTCTGCAAACAGGGCACCTGCACTCCCCGACAGGTGCCCCTGCCGTGCTGCTCCTGCCTGCCTGAGGGTGTGCAGGGGTGTAAATGGTCTCAGCAAAGTCCACCTACCTCCCAAGCTGGTCTGAGGCAATGTCCACCCACCTCCCAAGATGGTCCCGGCTCTGCCCAAAGTCAGACTTGAGTGTCCCCCAGGGCGGTGACTCTGG
This sequence comes from Cynocephalus volans, assembly GCF_027409185.1. NCBI lineage: Eukaryota > Metazoa > Chordata > Mammalia > Dermoptera > Cynocephalidae > Cynocephalus > Cynocephalus volans. The sequence goes on from NC_084461.1 coordinate 208,729,221, forward strand.
CTCAGAGCCCAGCTCAGTGTGGTCTCCAGGGGCTACCAGGGACCAGGCCTGGGCCACAGTCCACAGCTGAGTCCTGACCCCTCTGTGCAGGGCCTCTGGGAAGCCCCCCGGCCCCAAGAGGGCTCAGGGTTGGCAAGGCAAGGACAGGTGGCCCTTTTGAAGTCCCTGGTGGGGAAGCCTGCCCAGGGCGCTTGGTGCACAGTGGGGACAGATGGCTCTTGGTAGGACATGTGCCCCCATCCTATGCTGCCAGCTGCCTTGAGCTGGGCATGGAGTAGGGCTTCTGGCAAATGCAGAGGGGCCGGGGCTGGTGGGGGCCAGGGCACCGGACAGTCTCCAGCCCACGGTGGGGCTCAGGCTGGACCCACCTGGCCACTTCTCCCCACACTGCTGCCATGGGGGCCCAGGGGTGCAGGTACCCCTCCTGCTGGCTCAGCCTTAGCTTTTCATTGTTCTTTGTTGTTACAAAAGGAAGCACATTCCCATAGAATATCGAACAGCAAATCAGAAAATGATAAAGAGAAACTAGAAGGTGCATCCCACCACCTGCCCCTCTCAGGTGGATTCCCGACTGTCTCGGACCCCACAAGACCCTTGCCTCTGGGCTGCACGCAGTTAACATGACCTTGTATCCTCCACCTTCACACCCCAGCATTAGAGACTCATTAGAGACAGCATTAGAAATCCGCTTTCAGTGGCCACCTGAGTTCCTGGTGTGAGGATCTATCATTCACAGAACCATTTCTTCCCCCTTTAGACATGTGGGCTGTTTACAACTTCTCACTGTTATAAATGAGGCTGTAAGAAAGTCCCAGAATGCTATGCATTTCTAGTTTCTTCCTTAGGGTCAGTTCCTGGTGGCAGCTCATGGGGCCACAGTACCCATCTGGTGTCCACAGCCTCGCCACCACCACCACTCGAGGCACAAAGCTGTGCTCACCACCTTCTGCGCTGCCTCCTGCCATGCTGGGCCCCACCCGCAAACCAGCCCCACCCGTGCCCTCGCTAGCCTGGCTTTTCCCTGGAGCCCACACGGGGCAGGTGAAGGGATGTCCTTTGCCTTCATGTCAGATGCCATCACAGGCCTGGGGTGCATTGGGGTTGGGCCCTGGGTTCAAATCCTGCCTTTGCCACTTCCTGGGCCTCTGTATCCTCATCTGTCTGGGGGCTGGCAATGCCATGCTGGCATTTCCTGAGTAAGCCTGTAAGATGAGTCCCCCAGGGCATGGCCCAGAGCTGTGGCCAGTTAAAGGGGGCCTGGGGTCCCCCACAGTCCCCCGTGGGCCCCAAGAACCCCACAGCCCCCCTAGCTCCCTATGAACCTCATAGCCCACCACAGCCACCATGAACATCAGAGTCCCCCACAGTACCCCATGAACCCCACAGCCCCCCATGATCCCCAGCCCCTCATGAACCCCACAGCCTCCCATGGCCCTCATGAACCTCACAGTCCCCCACAGCCCCTCATAAACCCCAAGCCCCCTCGATCTCCCATGAACCCCATGGTCCCCCATGGTCCCCAATGAACCTTACAGTCCCTCACAGTTCCCCATGAGTCCCATAGTCTCCCATGACCCCCATGAACCCCACGGCTCCCCACGAACCCCACAACCCCCCATGGTCCCCATGAACCCCGCAGCCCCCAAGAACCCCCAAATCTCCCATGGCCCCAATGAACCTCATGATCACCATGGTTCCCCAGGACCCCCATAAACCCCACAGTCTCCCATGGCCCCCTTGAACCCCACGGTACCCCACAGCCCCCATAAACCCTACATTCCCCATGAACCCCCATGAACCCCACAGCCCTCCACAGCCCCCATGATCCTCACAGTCCCCCATGACCCCCCATAAATCCCACAGCCCAGATTGGGGGTTGCCTCTCCCATTCAGGCTGGGTATCGGGGGTGGGCTGGGTGAGGCTGCATCTCCCAACCTGGGTCAGTGGAGCCACAGGCAGTCCTGCATGTCCCATGGGAACTACTGTGCTGTTTGAGTGAGGCTGAATTCGTGACTGTGCCCACTGACATGGATGAATGAAGGCTGGCTGGGAGGACTGCCCGTCCATCTATCCTCCATGGTAGCCCCTCTAGACCCAGGGCAGAGCTGGGGAGGAGTCCCCAGGGAAACACCAGGTTAAACAAGGTTGTGTCCCTTGTGGGTCTTCTCAGGGCCCTTAGCATCTCAGATGCAGGTAAGTCTAGGAGATGGCCAGGTGGCCTGGGTATGGATGCCACCAGCCTGGGGCTGCCATCTTCCCACTCTGCAAAGGGCCCTATGCAGGGTGTTGAGGGTGGGTGTAGGCTGCCTGGGTTCCTGCGGCTGGGGAAAAAGTGGGAGGTGGGGGTCTCTGTGCCCAGTGCCACCTCTGAGCTGGGGCCACAATTCAGTCATTTTATGTGCCCACTAGACAGTGCTCACAGGTGGTTTCCAATCAATGGTGCATTCATTAAAGGAAAAGCTTTCTGACCATTATGTGGGGTCGCTCGTTCTGTGGGTGGGACCTCAAGTCAGACAGCCCTGTCCTCTGAGGTGTGACCAGGATCAGTAATCCAGGTGTGACCAGGACCCAGGATGAAAGTGTGAACAGAACTCACCCTCTATGATCCAGATGTGACAGGGACCGTGATTCCCTCCTGGCTCTAAGCAGAGCAGAGTTGCCGGCAGGCGGGGGCTTCAGCCTTCAGCCTCCAGCCTCGCAGGGTCTCATAGCGGGCATTGTTTTCATTCTGTTTGCACGGATGCCTTCTATTCGCCACCTTCGATGCTTGTTTTCCATTTCCAGTGGTGCTGTAAGATTTCCTTTCAAAATATAATCACTTAAGTAAAAAAATCCATTTGAAGAGAACCCTCAAGTAAACAATACTGAAGCAGGTGGGTGGATGCAGGAAGGAGCTGGGTGTGGGCCTCGGGCGGCAGCCCGGCGCCACAGGGACTGAGGGCCAGCCGGGGACGATGGAGCGGGAGAAGACGTGGGGAGAGGGGTGGGGGCGGGACCCTCCAGGTGGGACCCTCCCCAGGAACACACTCAGCCTGCCCTGGCTTCTGCTGGTTGGATCCCCTTGGCAATGGCTGAGCCTGTCTAGCCCTGGGGTCCCAGAGAACCCCTGGTCTCACAGCCACTTGTGGCCTTGAACCTGTGTCCAGCTGTGCTTTTTATTTACTTGTTAATCTTCCAGCATACTTATTCACTAGAAAAGTGACGGGAACAGCGCATTTTGGGGGAAGTCTGGGGCTTCCTGTGCCAGCGGGGGCGTCCTGTCTCAGGCTGCTACAGGTGGTGGTTTTGTCCAGGGACTGTGCAGCCAGACCCACCTCAGTTGGGGGCTTCCACCCACAGACCACATGGGGGTGGCAAAGACCAGCTGTAATAGGCCAGCTCCCCAGACACGTCCTCCTTGCAGAGGATAAACTGAGGCACAGGGCATTGCCTCTTGCCCAAGGCTGTACAGCTGGGTGGGGCCAGGCCCTGACCTCTCTGCTCCTTCACAAGGCTGGCGCGACCATGCCCAGTGCAGGTGTGTGCATGTCCAGTTGGCAGGTGCCCTGGAGGACAGGCTTTCCTTCAACCTCCGATCCATGCGCCTGAGTGTTGGGACTTGGAGGAGGTTGCCCTGTTCTCCTTTCCTGATGAGTGGAGGTCCTGTGACAGGGATGGAAGGATGGCTGGCCCCTGGCTGCAGACATTGCTTGTGGCTGGAAGTGTTATCGTCCACATAGGCAGCGTCCAGAATGGGCACTCTCTGGGGGCTGGACACCCCGAGATGGGCTGTAAGGATGGACAGGGGTGGCTCAGAGCCCCAGGTGCTGGAGGCTGCAGGCCTGGCTTCTAGTTCTGATGCAGCCACGCTGCGGTGAGTATGGCTCAGGGCGACTCTGCTCATGCCCAGCATGTGCCTGCTGTCACCTCCACTGTGGGTTTGGTATGGAGCTGTCAGAGGGCTGGCTGGCGAGACTTGGAGCAAGAGGGAAGTGGTGGGGAGATGGGAGTCCTGGCCCCCTGCCATCGGAAGCTCTGGCTCCTCCCTGAGCCACAGCAGTGGGCCCCACCAGGAACAGGACTGGCCCTTCTGCGGGGGGCTTATCAACTGGTCAGGGCCTTTCAGGACCTTAGTGATGCTCACAGGAAGTAGGATGGGGAGCCCTGAGCCCATAGCCCCTGGATGTCACTTGGCCCCAGAGCAGGCCTGCTGCCTCTCACTGCACAGATGAGGAAACTGAGGCAGGCTCCCAAGTGCCCAAGTGCCCGGCTCAGGTCTCACCAAGAGCAGGTGATAGATCCGGAAACAACCCCAGGCTCATCTGTTCCTTGTGCAGGGAGCCCCAGCCTTCTTCTCTCTCCCTTCCCCTGGGGGGATGACTCCCACCGCTGACATGACAGTGAGGTCACTACCACCCACCTCCCTCCACCACACCTGGGCCACGCCTGTCCCAGACCTGATGGGCCTATGAACCTTGACCGCTAAAAATCTTGTACTTGCCTGCCCCTCCCCCACCCCATGACAAGCCCAGTACTGGCCACTGACTTAGAGCACCCGCACGCGAAAGAACACAGCAGCTGCCAGGGCCCATCCCCAGCGGGGATGGTCAATGTTGCCTCTTCCAGCTTTTCTGCCCACAGGGGCTGTGTCCACAGCTTGTTACTGGGCAGCCCAAGGCCCCGTTACTCAGCTGCTCACTCCTGTGCTGGACGAATCCTAGGAGCTTGACGTGCAGGTCGTGGCCAGGGCATAAACCACTCTAGGACAGACCTTTAAACACCATACTCAAGCAAGTGCTGCCACCTGGTTGAGGTCGATTCCTAGCAGTAGAATCTCAGGGAGCCGACCTTGGACCCCATCTGCCTGCCCACCCCCAGAAGACAGGAACCTTTCTGGAAGGTCGTAGATGCTGCTGCTTGTTGAATCAGACTCCCTGCCTTGGTCTGGGAGAGCTGCCTGACAAGCAGCTGCAATGCTCGAGTCTTCTTGGGAGGTTTTGGAGATGCTGCAGGCAGAAGACAGGGTCACAGGATGGGGAAGGCCACCAGCAGGCACACAGGGGCTGATCTAAGCCCCGCAGGGAGCTGGTGTGAGGATTAATAGAGGGCATGTGTTGTACTAAAGAGCATGAAGCAGCTTGTGTTCCCCACCCCATCCACGCCCCTCTAACAGCTCTTGCAGGGTTCACACCTGCACGGGTCCTCTGGGGCAGGTGCACCCCTGGGTCCCCCTCCCTGATGCTCTGCCTGAGGCTGTGCTGGGCTCCTCGAGACCCAGCCTGTCCACCCTGGGACCGCCCCTCCCATCTTGACCATGTAGCCCCTGAGCACCTACAGCATCCTGGGCCCCTGCACGTGCATTTTTTCCTGCTTCAAATGAAACAGACATGGCCGTCCCGGCCAGGTGTGGGGGAACAGGGCTCCCATAAGTGCTGGGAGGGGGTGTCTAGGGCCTGTGTGCCAGACTGGGGGTCACACCTGTGCCTTGTGGGTTTCTAGCACTGAATGTTTCTCAGGAGGGCTGGGCACTGGCAGGGCCCTGTCACCTTCCCAGGAGGCAGGGGTGGGTGTTGGGAAGCCCTCTGCTGGCTCTTAGCTCAGCCACCTCTCACATGACAGATCTGGGTCAGGAATGCCCTTCCCTGGCAACCAGCCTCAGCATGGGTGCCGGCCAGGCAGGTGTTCTGGAGCTGCCTACCACCAGCCTCCTCTGCCTGTCCCCAGGGCAAACTTCCTCTTCCCTGCCCCAGATATCCTGTCCTCTTCTGAGGACTGAGGACACCTACTGTGCACCGGATTTTCACTTAAACCTCAGGGCGGCCCAACCCAGGTGGGGAACCTCAGCCAGATGGCAGGGGCTTGATGGAGGGGAGGGGAGGGCAGAGCCCACCATTGACCCCAGGCTCCCTGGTCATCCACACCCTATGCTCATCTTCCTCCCCATCACTCCAGCCCTGACCCTCCCAGCCCCACCCCATGCCCAGTCCCCACCCAGGCCTGCTATCCACTGCCCTGCCCTGCACATGAGTGGATGCATGACAATGCCTGCTGTCACCACCATGTGTCCACGTGTCCCAGCCAGCCCAGGGGACAGTGGACCTCAGTGGGACCTCAATGACAGAGAGCTCTGGCCCATTTGCTTATTTAATGCATACAAACCTATTCCTGCAAATGCCTCATGCCCGCTGGGGCAGCAGGCAGCAGGGTCTGTGGGCCAGCAGGAAGTGCTACTGGTTGTCTCGAGGGCCTCTGTCAGCCACCTCAGTCTCCCCCGCCTCCTGAAGGTCCCTGGGTCTGCCCTCCTCTCCAGGTCCCTGACGTTGCTCCATTGGCCTCACCTGGATCATGGCTGCTTCCTCCACACTGGCCTCCAGGTTGATCATGCAAGGATTAGAGTCAGAAATGAAGAGCACCAAAAACAGGTTGCTCCCAGGACTAGGGGTCAGAAGACCCCCCCTGGCCACTGCTTGCGGCTGGGGCCATCAGGTTGGTCAGCGTGTGTGGGGAAAATAGGATAATTTAGTCAGGCTCCCTCAGCTCAGGTCTGGTTGAGGGTAGAGCAGCACATTTCTTGTAAACAAGTTGTTTGTGCTGAATAAAGACTATTCCTTCTTCAACCAAGGCTCCAAGGACATTTTTGTTTGGTTACCTAGCTCGTAGATCTGCATGTGAAGGGTTTATGAACGGGTTCGAGGGGTCTGTGGGCACCAGAGACCCAGCCCTAGCTCTACAGCGTTCCACCCCTGTCATGCACACAGTGGGGTGCTGAGGGCTGTCTGAGGCTGTGCGATGCCCAGGAGGAGGAGGCATGGGCATGCCCAGCTAGGCCTTGCACAATGTGTCCTCCCCGGCCTGCCCCCTCTGTTCCCCCCATCCCCCCAAAAGCTCACACGGACTCAGTCCATGGATTTGGACCTGTGCACTTGGTGAGTCCTGGTGAGGGCAGAGTGCAGGCACTGCCCCAGCCACATGGGGAGAGGCTGGGCAGGCATAAGGGTCCTTTCTGGGAGTGGGGGGATGCTGCTACCAGGCAGCAAGAATGAGGTGCTGAAGGGGGCATTCAGGCAGCAGCCTCAGGCAGGGAGAGCCCCTGTGCCTGGCTTTTCCTGGATGCTAGGCAGCCCAGGAAATGTTGCCCAGCCTGTGTCCTCCTGCTTGGTGGGCTGATGGGCTGTGCCATGGGTCAGGCTCAGGCTCAGAGCCTGTTGTCCAGGATCATGGATGGGAAGTGGCCTCTCAGAGGAGCCCAGGACACCCTGCAGACAATATTGATGTGGTTTCCACCCAAATGCCAGGTATTAATTCCAGCCTCTGTTGGAAACACAGAAATCGATGCCTACAGAACAGGGACAACAGCCCCTTGGGAAGTGCAGTATGGTGTCTGATCCCCAGGAGGTGATTACGGGCAGGAGGGCCTGGCAGGTGAACAAAACTCTTGACGTGTAGATTTGGCTCTGCGCCGCCTCCTCCCCTCAGGGACCTCAGCGCCCTCCCCTGCAAAAGAGTACAGGTCCAAATGTGTCCTCCCCCAGCTCTGGTGTCCTGCTGCATCCCCCTGACTTTGGTACCTTGGAAGCTCATAAATGACTGTCAAGGGGATGAATGAGTGAGTGGCAGAACTAGTCAGTGAACTACTGCCCAGGGAAGCCATGAGTGCAGGGGCAGCAAATGGCGCTGGGGCGCACGGCCCTCTGGAGCTCACCTTGTCAAGGCCCCACAGCCCTACAGGCAGGGCAGCCAGAGGCCAGAGCAACCCTGCCCCTTCTCTCAGGCGGCTGGTCCCCAGCCTTGGTTTCTCCACCCATGCAACACTCTTGATTTCCGGGTCCCACCATGTCCCGTGTCTCTCAGGCTCCTGGTTAGGAGGAGGGGCTCCTGCCTACACCCATGACCCAATGCCCTGGCACTGGGTGGCACCTTCTTGCCAAGCTCTGTGGGCAGTGAGCACTTGCTCCTGGCCTATTGGGCACTGCACACAGGAGGTGCCCAATACTTGCTGGGGCAGCAGCTAAGGGCCTCCTGCTGGTGTCCTGGGCCCATGTCCCACCCACAGCTTCCAGACTGGGGAGCTTGGACAAGGCTCTTGGCCTCCCTAGGACCCTGCAGCCCCCACTCTAGACCTAGGGCTCTCACCCCTCTGCCTGCATGGGGAGCTGGCACCTCTGCTAGAGGAGGTGGGAGGCCCAGGGCAGGCTCTGGCCTGCACGTCTGTCCTCGGTCAGCCAGACTCCCCTCTGCTCCCTGTCCCTCCCAGTTCCTACCTCCCCTATCTCCCCTATCCAGGGCTACGGCTGCTGGATAAGCATCTTGAGGGTGGGAAGCTGGGGCCGAGAGGTCGTATCCTGGCTGGAGTCCCCCAGCTTGTAGGTCTGTGAGTTTGGCCTAAGCCAGGCAAGGGTTTTAACTTCTCTGAGCCTCAGTTTCCTTGTCTGTAAAACGGGGGCATGGCATCTCCTTGTGAACACACAGCAGCACCAGGATTGCAGACTCCGCCCTCCCCCCAGCCCCTGCACTCCCTGGGCAGGGTGGGGTACGGCCATCTCCCAGTGGCTTCTAAAGCCCCCCCATCCTGCCCAGGCCCCTTTGCCACCCATCCTGAGACCTCCTGGCCCCACATGGGCACCCGGCATCGTTGTGGGGCTGTCAAGAGCAGTACTGGGTCTGCGGGACGATGCTACCTCATCCCCACCCATCCAGCGGGGCTGGTGGCCCCACAGCTCAGAACGCTGTGTCTCCTGCTGCCGACCCCAGGCCAAGAGGTGCAGATTACACTCCCTTTGCTGTCCTGGGCTGGAGGAGGCACACGTGTGACTGGGGCCTGTGGGCCTGGTCGAGGCAGGATGGGGAGGTGGGAGGAGGGTGAGTTTGGGGCCAGCTGCACCCTCCCTAGAGGGACTCAGCTCCTGGCATGCTTTCCTCTGTGGCCTCTCCCCTGGGAGCAGCTGCCAGCCTCTGGCCAGGTGGGGACCCCCCCACAGTGGCCCTTTCTCCCCAGACTGCAGGCCTGGGGTGTAGGCTGCTCTGGCCAGGCCCTGACTGGCTTCTCAGGCTTCCCATTGTCCTTTCTTGTGGGCACATAGCACATTCAGTTTAACTACAAGCTGATACCCTCTCATTGCGGGCAGTGTGACAAATCCGGAAAAGGCAGAAACGCCAAACGGGCAGGAGCCTGTGGTGACCCTGACAGCTAGGCAACTTTCCACAGAGCGGCTCTGGGCAGGGGTGGGGGGCTCTTGGGTTGGATACTTGATTAGGCACCTGCGGGATGCCCCCTCAGTGGGGGGCTGAGAACCAGGGCTACAATCTGGGGGCCACACCCTCCTGCTGTGCGTGGGAGGTCCCTCTGCCTGCGAGCCCTTCCCTCCCACTTCCAGAAGGCCTGTCCTTGACCCTCCCTCTGCCCATAGGTCCCCAGGGCCTCCCAGTGTGCCCTGCAATGGGGTCCCACCTTGAAGGCCATTTTGGCCGTGGGGTCATCATTGGTGCCAGCTGCTCCATCCTCAGGACCCCTTTTCCTCCCAGCCCCTGCCAAGGGAGTCCCAGAATCCACTGCTTTTTAGAGGAATTCCTAAACATGGTTGCATTTAATCTGGAAGGAGGAGATGTGTGGTGCATGAGCAACAGTGTGTTCACAGAGGTGGGTCAGCCAGCAGTGGAGCCGGTGGTGCTCTCTCCCTCCAGGACAGGAGGAGGACGGAAGGGAAGGACCAGGCCTTGGGCCTTGGGTGAGGTTGAACCCAGTTACAGAGCAGCAGATCTGCTAAACTCTGACCTCCCCAGATTTCGTTCTGCATTAAAAGTTGATTCAAGATCAGGGAAGTGAAGGGAAGGCCCATGCCCCTGTGAAACATTAGTGGTTCTCAGAGGCTACGAGGGACACGACCTCCCCCTCCAGGAAGCCTCCCACAGGCAGCTCTAGACCTCCAGCTCTGGCTTCCTCCATGCTGATCTGCCCCTCGCTTGCTCCAGACCCTGAACTGGTCAGGACCCTTCCAGTCTTGAACGGGCTTGTGTTTGCACCAAGAGCCCCATCCTGCCCCTGCTCCTTGGGGGTTCCTTTCAGTCCTTGCCCCCACCTCTGCCCAACCTGCCCAGGCTCCGTTGCCTCCTCCTCCTGTCTTAGGGGCTGTGGGCTGGCCTGGCTGGACCACCAGCCTCGGGAGGGTGGGGAGGGGGCCTGTTGGTAAGAGCCCACTGCACAAAACCGCCCCGAGCATCTCGGGACATCTTGCAGAAGAGGCGATCGAGGCTGTGGAGGCAATGGTGCCTGTGCAGGTAACCCGGCTGTCCAGACCACCTGCTGACTCACACCTGTAGCTGTGTCTCCAGGGAAGCTGGACTTTTCCAGGGGCAGGCCCTCGGGTGGTGGAATTTCAGGCACGTGGCCAGGCCCTTCTCTGACCCTCGGAAGGAGAGCAGGGAGCCATGGGGCAGGGATGGGCTTACCCAGGGTGGCCTGTGGACAACACCATGGTGACAGCCTGGTGTTGCCTTCAGAAAGAACAGATAGATCTGTCCCATCTCTCTCTCATGGCACCCTGTGGGGCTGGGAGCACCCAAGGCTCGGGCTCTCTGCTCACTCGCTCCCACTGTCAACTCCAACCCCCATGGGACTCTCTCACCACGTGCTGAGCTCAGTGCTGCACACTTGGTGTCCTTGGCCTCGAAAACTCTTCCCTGTGAACGTGTGTTCCATGTCCCCCTAGCCTTGTGGAGGCTGCCTCAGCCTCAGCCTCAGCAGAGACTCCTGAAATGAGTTTCTTGGTGCTGTGCGGGCCAGGGGCGTTTGCCCTGCCAGCACCCTGATGGCCTGGAGCCTCCATCCCCCTGTCCCACGGCCTCTGGGCCCATTGGCGGTGGGTGGGGGAGACTTATGTCCTTTGCCTGTGCTCCAGTGTATGGGGGCTCCTGGAGTGGACACTCTGCCTCGTCGCCCAGTGTGAGGAGGGCTCTGTCCAGAGCTGAGACCAGGGTCTGCCCAGGTGCCCTTTGTGAATCCAGCCCACCTATCCCCAAACTCCCCCTGGGGCTTTCACGGAAAGTGGATTCCAGAGGGGGAGCTTCAGCTGGGGAAAATGACCCTTGGATGGTCTTGGCTTCTCAGAAACACACCTCGAGGCTCCATGAAACAAGCAAACAGCCCCCAGCAAACAACACAAGGATGTTCCTGAGTGAGCAAAACCTGGCCCAGGTGCCCATGAGCTCAGACGACCTGGTCCTACATCTGTGCCCAGGCAGGCTGTCCCTGGGGGTCTTGGGGGGCGGCCCCGGGCTAGGTGGGGCAGGGTAGGTGCTGGGCCAGGAGGCCTGTGGGTGGCCGCTCTCTGGCTGCTTGGCCTCCATTCATCAGCCCGCGGCCCCACTCTCCACCACCCCCCTAGCCTTTGAAGCTGCAATAAATATTGATTTGGGCAAATCGATGCGTTTCCGAGGACCTGGGTCAATAGCAAAGTTACAAGGATCAGGGCAAAGTCATCCATGTGTCCAACTCCAGCCTCGAAGAAGAGCCTGGCAAGAGCTAAAAAAGGACTGGCCATGTTCAGGGTGCCAGTGCCACTGGTCAGAGCCACCCGATGGGACGGGGAGGGGAGAGGCTTGGTAGACATTGGCCCCTCGTCCTCACCCAGCCATGGCCTACAGGGTAGACTGGCAGCATCCGTTTGGCCACCTGTCCCCACACCCGCCTGGTCCTGCCCGGTGCTGGCTGCCCCAGCTGCAGTGCTGCCTCTCCCCACCCTGCCCAGGCATCAGCCCACGGGCATTTATCACTTTCCCACAGAGCACTTGGCACCGGGACCTGAGCAGGCCTGCATGTGGGGACTGTGGGTCCAGGCCAGAGCAGAGGACCCTAACAAGATGACCTCCTTTGGGGCTCTCTCTATGGCCCCTGCCCCAAGGTCACCTTGGCCTCTCCCCTCCATCTGTCTCAACCCCAAATCTCTGACTGTCCATGGGGTCTGTGAAGACTTTGTCACCCTGGTTGTCCCCCTGTCTTGGCCCTTTTGCACAAGCTTCTGCCTCTGCCTGGAGCTCTTGTCCTCCCTTCTCAGTTGACCGTCCACTATTCATCCCCCAACCCTGCCATCCTTCCTCTGAGCTCCCCACCTGCCTGGAACTGCCCTCCCCAGAGGGCGAGGCTGGGCCTGGGTCCCTGGGAGGCATTGTCCACCCTCCGAGTCCTTGTAAGGGGCAGCAGGGTGGGAAGTAGCTCCGGGACCACCCTCTGGGCCAGTGGGCGTCCGGGACGAGCCCTGCCCCCCTTCTCAGTCCCTCCCTCCCCCCTGGATCACTTCTCACGGCTCCAGCCCTATTCGCCTCTCTTCTCCTCCAACTTCAGGGCTGGGTCTGGTGTGCTCCAGCGGGGTGACTTTATTTATGAGAATTTGGGAAATGCAGATGTGATGTTTCCAACTAATAGCCCCAAATCACTCGTGCTGCCCCATTAGTGGGGAAACCGACCTGTGTACATTACACACTACCTAAGTGGGAGCCGAGGCAGCGGTTTTATGACCCCATAAAACTTTGGGAGTTTATTGCTATTGAACAAACATGTAATCCGATGCTTCAAGTTCGATATATGTAGCCAGCGGCATCCAGAGCCAGCTGTGGCTGCAGCTCCCACGGCTGGGCTGAGCTGCTGAGACATCCAGGGGCTTTGGAGCCGATTGGCGATTGATCGGCTGCAGGACAGGAGCAGGATTTATGGTGGCCACGTGGGGCTGGTCTTTCTGCATACAGAACAGCCCAGAGGACAGCAAAGGGGAGGAGCAGCCACCTGGGACTGGCAAGGTCAGGGGGTTGCTGCAAAGAGAGGGTGTGCTCCCAGGGAGAGGTGGCCCCACCAGAGCTACTTGCAGGGAGGGGTGACGGGACAGGATCGGGGAGGGGTCAATGGCTAAGCCTTACCCACCAGAGGCCCTCACCCCTTCCCCCATTCATGCACCTGTCCACCCACCCACTCATCCACCCAACCATCCCTTCACCCACCCATCCATCCATCTGTCCACTTGCCCACCCACCTGCCCATCTATCCACTCATCTATCCATCCTCTTTCCATTCATGCACCTGTCCACCCACCCATTCATGCACCCAACCATCCCTTCGCCCACCCATTCATCCATCTATCCCCTGCCCACCCACCTGCCCATCTATCCAACCATTCATCCATCCTCTTTCCATTTGTCCACCTGTTCTCCCACTCATTCGTCCACCCAGGCATCCCTCCACCCACCCACCTGTTCATCTCTCCATCCCTCCATCCATCCCTCCTCCATCCACCCACCTGTTCACTCACCCCCTCATCCACCCACCTATCTCCCATCTACTTGTGTGTCTGTTTACCTATCCATTCACCTTCCATACTCCTGCCCACCTGGCCATCCATCCTTCCCCCTCAGAGCTGCCCCTCATCCAGGGACAGGGCTGTCCCAGTCCCAGAGATCACCCGAGCCTGGGAAAGCCAAGGTGACTCACATCATGCTATGGAAGATGCTGGCGTTATTGCCCATAACGATTACTGGCATCATTATTAAGATCGGGACACCCCAAATACTCTTGCCCTGGGCTTCATTCCCCAAGGAATCCCTTTCTCATGTCTATTTTTATATATTTAGTTTAAATAAAAGAGACCCTTGTGGCTGATGGTAGTTTATTTATTTCCTCAACTCTTGATCTGTGCACACGTTCCTTCCAAGTTCACACGTGACTCTCCGAGCCTGTCTATCCTGCATTTTCACTGCGCGCTGGCTTCATGCCGTTGAATCGCATCATAGGCGTCTGCTTAGGTGCTATTCCATGGTGTGGCTCTTCCAGCATCGACCTAAACATTTCCCCATTGTTGGACAGAGGAGCTCGTCCCACCGTTTTTGCAGGTGTGACTATGCTGTGGCCGACACTGAGCCCACGCAGATACATCTGTCCCCTGAGTATTTAATCAGCATAGATTCCAAGAAGGGGCATCCTGGGGCTAAAGGTCAAACATGTCGTGACTCAGGACATATCTTGCCCTATGACCTCCGAAAACCTGGCCCACTGATCCACGGTGGAGGAGGGACTTCTGTTGTACCCAGCCCAAGGGCCTGGGCGTTCTCCCCGTGGGTCCGGCAGGTACCCTGATCTGTGTGGCTCACGTTGTCAGGGGCGTAGCCACCTGGGTGGGCTCCTCTGCAGTTTTCTCGCTTCCTCCTTGGTGTTTTTGCTTCAGATCAGCTTGTGCTGTGTTAACGGTATTAATTTTTTGTCACGTTAATGTCAAAAAATTTACCTGACTCATTGCTTATCTTTTAGGTTGATGTTTCCTTTTGAGTCCCCTGAGAGTTTAGCTTCTACATGGTCAAAGTGTACTTGTCTTTATTTTTAGAAAGTGCTTTCCCACGAGGGATTCGGTAAATATTTGCCTCTTTTGACCTCCTGTTTCTTTCAATGGCGTAAGTTCTTTTCTGTCTGCACCACCTGATTGCCTGACCCATACCTGTGGGCCCCACACTCTGATCAAGAGGGCACCCTAGGTCCCTCGCTCCTTCCTTCTTTCCTTCTTCTGGCATGAACTTTTCTCAATAGCCTTAAGGCTGCAGCTGCTGAGGGGACTGAGACCTGACCCTGGCCTTGGTAACTCACAGAAACGTCAGCACAGATGTGCAAAGCACAGAAAGTGGATCTGTGAGTCAGAGCTGAGGAAGGGGACGGCGGGGTGGAGGAGAGAGTGGCCGGGTGAGCTGCGGACATCAAAAAGCCATTGGAGTGATGATTGACAGGGGGCGGGCAGGACTTGGTTGGGTCATTGAGGGGTGGACGGTGCTCTGGGGAAGGCACTGTGTCAGGTGTTCAGGACACCCGGTGCAGGGGGTGAGATAGGACAGGGAGGGGAGGAGGCAGCGAGCCTCCCTCCTGTGCCCGCAGTAGCGACGGGCCCTGCTCAGTGGCCCATGTGGGAACAGGGGTAAAACCTTTGTGGTCTCAGCTCCTGACCACTGGTGGGGGGATGGGAACTGGCCTTTGAGAGAGGGGAGCAACCGGGATTGATGACCAAGGCTTGGGCGTGGTCTTTAGGGAGCTATTGCTTTAGAGAGCTTCGCTTAGGCCTGTGCAGAGGGGATGGGGTGGCCAGGGAGGGGGCCAGGTGCCCAGGCCTGGATGGAGTGCTCGGTGGCAGCAGAGACACACCGAGGCGGCAGGGACATCGCCTGGCTCCCCTGCTCCTGCTGTGCTGGCACCAGGGCCTGTCTGCCGGCTTCTCGGGAGGAGGCCCCACCTTTGTCTGTGCACTTGGAGACGTAACTGTGTGGGCTCCAGCCCGGCTCATCCTGGGTGGGAATCCCAGCTCTGCCACTCAGGTGAGATGCCAGCTGTGCCCCTGCCCAACTCGGAGCCTCAGTTTCTTCACCTGTAAAGTGGGATGACCAGTCAGTGAGGAAATATGTGTGGCGTGCCTAGTACAGTGCCTGGTACATAGGAGGCCCTCCTGGAATGTTCTGGAAATGTTTCTGTTCAAGGGTTTCCTAGGCCTGAATTCTCGGCCTCTGACCACATGCTGTGGCCCCTTAGCAGGTCCTGGGCAGCTCCAGGCGTCTGTGTGGATCTGGCTGCTTCAGGCCTCTGGTGTGCCCCAAGGGTGGACACCCCCCCTGTGAGGATGGTCAGGCCTTTGGGGCTGATAGAAGCAAGTCGATGCTCTGTGAAGCGGGTGGCGGGCTCGCTCCTCCAGGGCTGCGGCCGTCCTCCTGGCATGAGCATCTCATCACCTCCCGCAGTCGCTTCCTGCTCCTGCAGAAGACACCAGACGCAGCAGCCGGCCATGGCATTTCTTGCCCTGAGCAGCGGCACCCAAGGCCTTGCCAGTCCCAAACGTCCTCCTGAGTCACAACTCATCTCTGGCAGCAGCCTAGGATCACTGTGGTGGTGTTTCCTGTCACAGCCAACCTTGGCAGGGGCTGTGGGGGATGGGGGGCCCTGCCAGGTGGACACAGAGCATTGGAGGCCCCATTCCTGCCCTTGGCAATGAGAGGGTCCCATGGGGTGCTCACCTGTCGGGAAGCCTGAGAGATGAGCTCACCCAGACCCAGCATGTTCACCCCCAGCCGACAGGCCAGCGAGAGGGTGGCCACTGCGAGACAGGCAGTTCCCACAGACAGAGCCGATGGAATGTGGGCCGGGTCCCCAGGGTGAGCACCCGTCCTGGGCACGTGGCTGGGACAAGAGGGAGTCTAACAGTGACAGACTGCTTCTGTCCTTGGTCACCCACCCGCCTGCTCAGTCAGGTGGAGAGACAGGCTTGGCTTGACACAGAGAAAAAAAGGACTCAGAATCAAGCTACAAAGTCCCATGTATCCGTGTCTGGTTGGATGATGGCTCAGATGCCAGAGTTGGCCACATGAACAGAGGTCGAGGCCCAGTGGGAGGGAGGGGATGGGTCTGCTTTGTTCAGGGTTGGCTGGGCCGAGAGGAGCCTGAAGCTGTGGCAGGAGCAGGTACCAGCTGGTCAGTGTGGCACTGTGAATAGCAATCAAAACTGGACATGGGCCGAGTGGCAGCCTGGCCTGCAGGGTATAGGAGGTGAGCTATGGGTCTGGGATGGCCCACGTCCTGCAGGCAGTGTTGAGAGGCAGAGGGTCAGAGTAGTGTCTTGCAGAGTCTGATCTGCTGTGACACAGGACTGGGACAACCTGCTGGTTGTAACCGTCCCTTGGAGGTGTGAGATGGTGAATCAGAAAGGCCCCAGGACCAGTGCACTTAGATGGAGCCGGGTAGCAGAGCAGGGCAGGGCGACCATCTGGAGGGGTTTTGGGGAGGCTGGGGAGGCCCTGGAGTCCCCAGCCTGAGACTGGGGTGTCCCTCGCACTGGCCCAGCTTCTTTCGTGAAGCACCCACATCATTATGGCTGAAATGTGACCCCATTAGCTCTGGGGAGGGGCAGGTGCCACATGCAGAGGATTAATGGTCAGAGACAGGAGGGGCCGCGCCACTTGCAGGCTTGTGGAGTTAATTATCAGCCTCGATTAGCACTCGACCTGTGGCCGGCACCCAGTGCCTGACAACTCATTACTGCTAATTGCAGGGATTTGGTGGCTCCTCTGGCCCTCTGTCACCTCGGTCACAGCCCCTGCCCTGCAGAGGTCTATGGAGTGGAAGTGGGGAGGGGCATGGGGAGGTTGGAGGGGAGTCAGCCTGCGCCTCCTCATGGGCCTCCTGTAGCCCTGGGCGTCCGCTTTGCTGGGCCAGGCCGGGCTCTCCACTCTGCGTTCACCTCAGGCCGGCCAGGCTGGAGTTGCTGGGATTCTCGGTCCCCCTGTCTTGCCATGAGTCCCGTGGCTTTGGGTGGGCCCCTGGCAGAGGCTTGCAAGGGTGGGTGTATCTCTGCCCAGGGCAGGTCTCAGCCCCCACTGCGCCCACCACGGTCTTGCTGCCTTGGGACTTTAGCCCCCCTTTGCCCAAACTCCACTTCCTGCCGGGGACACCCCAAGGCCTGTAGAGTATGGAGGAGGGTCGTGGGACTCAGTCACTCAACAAACCCTCCCCTGGTTATGCAGGGCTTGGTGTCAAGGGTGGGGGGCTGACCTGGACCCTCCAAGACATCAAATTGTTCACCTCATCCGTTTTCATTGGGACCAGTGCCTCGCTGGAGGTGTGGGGCCGCGAGCACCCCCAGAGTGGCCTGGGCAGGTCCCGCCTCTCCGAGCTGCACCCAGGCTGTGGAGCTGGCCTCGGTGCTCTTGCAAGCACGGCTGGGTCTGCCTCTTCCACCAGTGGTAACCAGGGTCGCCTCCACAGTCATCCTGGTTGTGGCTGAGGGTGTGAGGACTGTCCCGCTGTGTCCCCCTGGGCGTCCCTAACCCTTGCTTGCCACCAGTGCTCCTTGGACACCCTTGTCCCTGCAGAATCCACTGTGGTCTCCCCCATGAGCAGTCGGGCTCCATGATTCAGCTGGAGCAGTGCCTGGGACTGTCCACCTGGAGCAGGTTTAAACGCGGCCCTTGAAACCTGGTGGCCCCGCAGAAGTCGGCCTGTGTGCGTCCAGTCTGTCGCCCTCACTGCGGCCTCCATGAAGTCTTGACGGCTGGGCGGACCTCTCCTCATCGTGGGGACCGAATGCACCAAGCTCCGCTGCGTCTCTGCTGAATTATGGATTTAATAGCAGAGGACACGTGGGGCCGCCCAGGATGCTCCGTGCCGGCTTGGGGACCAGGGGGCCAGGGCCGGGACTGCCATGGTCCCCGCCCCCGCCCCGCTCCCTGTGGGTGCTGCCAGCGGCGACGAGATTTATCTTCCCGGGCTTTACGAGGTAGTGAGGAGAGAAGGCTGAGAGGCAGACGCTGAATAATTGATGGCCTCGCTGGCTCGGGAGCCGCCGACGCTGACTGTGGAGAACTGGGAAACCAGCCCGGGGACAGTTACGCTGGACCGGAGGGCCCCGACTCAGGGCACGGGGTCACAGGCGTCTCAGGACCAGTGTTGGAGGCTCTGGCCTCCAGGTCGTGTCAGGACGTCTGGGATCCCCAGGAGCTGAGCCCAGGGCTGGCTCACCCCACCCCGCACTCAGGCACCTGGGCCACCCCTGGCCCGTCAGCTGCATCCACTGCCCCATCTGCCCCCGTGGGCTGGACGTGGTCCCCACGGGCCTCTGCGCTCAGCCCCTGAGCCTGGGGAGATGGGAGGGCAGGGGCCATGCGGGGACTGGGGCGGGCAGCTGCAGGGCCCCTCAGCCACCCCCTTTCCCGACAGCCTCGGCCTCCCTCCGAGGTCCCCCACCTGCCGGGCGCAACTGGCCTCTGCCGCTGGGCTCTTTCTTCTCCATCTCCCCTGCCACACCCCACACGTCCTACCAGGAGACCACTGCCCCCAGGATACAGGGAGGCTAGGGACAGGGAGGAGTGCCCCCAGGAGCCAGGCTGAACTTGGTGGCCAGGACTTGTGGACAGGTGAGATGGCTCCTCCCAGGCAAACGGCTCTCTGTCAGGAAGCCCTGAGCCCAGGAGCCGCTTCCTGTACTGTGAAGGGGCCACACCACGGTGCTCGCAGACTTGCCTCCCTCCCAAAGCCAGCCAGGCTCTTTACAGTGAGGCACGTGTGTAGCTCACGTTCGTGGAGTGAAACTTGGCCATCCTCCCACTGGCCTGGGGTGGGAAGGGTCACTCAGGCAGGTTCCCTGGCCAGGGCCAGGGAAGGTGGGGCTCAGAGGCCTCCCTGGGAACTGCTGCCAGGACGCACTGGCTCCAGGGCCCACCCCGCAGGTGCCCCAGGCTCTGCTGCACTGAGCAGCCTCGGGCTCAGGCTTGGGCCCGGCCTCAGTGTTCCTTTTGGCTGGGTCTGTGTTCTGGGCCCCTGGACGGGGTCTGGCCTCTGAGGCTTTCCCCATCGCTGGAATAGATGTGATAACAAACAATCACACATGGAGCTTCCCAAGAACCACGCCCTGGGCTTCTGAGAGGGTCACGGACGTGGAGACTGAGTCACAAGGACATGAGGTGACCTGAGCTGCCACGTTGGCTCTGCACCTTCTCCCATGGGCAATCCTGGATGTCCACGACCCCCACGTCCCTTCCTGGCCTAGCACCATGGCCTTTGGTCCTCGTGCTCTGTGGCCTGGCCCTGTCCTCTCTGCGTTGTCCCCAGCAGTGGCAGGAGCCCACACTCGAGAAGCGTTTACCAGCAGTGGGGGCCAGCCGAGGCGGATCATCCCCCTGGGTTTGTTTTCAATTAACACTTGTTTAGTGCAGGTTTTCCTCCCTCAAATCTCCCTTCACGCAGGCAGGCACCCTCTTGGCCCGGCATAATCTGCTGAGCCCTTGCTCAAACAGAAGCAGCTTTGCCGCTTTCTAAACACAACTAATCCAATTTGGGCTTTGGGGATTAGAGGTGGGCAGCACCGGGCAGGGCCGCGCCTCCATCGCCCCCAGCTCCAAGCAGGAGGAGCTGGGCTGGGGCCATCTCAGGGCCTTGGGGCCTTGGGGTGGGGTACTGGGCCAGGACATCACGGGGTCCCCTCCCCATCACACTGTGGGCCCCCTGGCTGGGGAGTGAGGGAAGTGGCCAGGAGACAACCGAAAATGTGGGTCACAGAGGCAGAGCAGGCCTCGCCCTGATGGGCCTGTCCCCACCCAGCTGAGCCAAGGTGACCCAGCCTCCTCTGTCCCCATCCCTCGACCCTCCACTGTCTCCTCAGCAGCTGGCCCTGGACAACCTGCAGTCTCCCCTCAGGGAGACCAGGCCCAGTGTCCTGTTTCCTAAAGGACTAGCCAGGTCCCCGGAATGGGGCAGGTGCACTGTGCGGCACCTGGGTCCCTGGGGGCCAGGGCTGACCCTCCTCAGCCTGAAACCCCAGCTGTACCCCCCTCACCAGCACTCGTGTGACCTCACTGTCCCCAGCCCACCCTGCCATACCCAGGAGGAAACAGGGCTTCACAGACCCCTTGCCCTCTGACCAGGCTCTGACCATGGCCTGCGAGAGGCCATCGTGCTGGGTTTTGCCGGCCTGAGGCAGAAACCGCAAAACGACCCAGAACACACACGGCCCCCAGTTGACAGATTCAATTCAATTCCACAAATATTGACCACGAGTCTAATCCACTCGTCCTCCAGCTCCGGCTCATTCCTCTGAGGGGCCCAGTGCCGCAGTCACGGATCCCACTTAATCTCGGCCCCGCAATGTCACTGGTTCACCAGGAGGGAGCTGAGCTCACTAGGCCTGCAGGGGTGCCCAGAGCTGGGGTCTGACCTCTGCACCCAGGTCAGCCACCCACCGCCATGCAATGTGCCTAAGAGCTTGGGGGGTGGTCTCGGGCCAGCCTGGGTGGGCTTGGCCTTGGGGTGGGGGGCTCAGAGTCTACTATGTCTGGCAGGTTGGGGCCCACACCTGTGTCCTGTGGCCACGACAGGGAGGGTCCTGGGGCTCACCAAGACCCCTGGGTAGCTTGGCCAGCCCAGCCTGACCAGAGTCCAGGCCTGTGTGGGGCATCCTCAGCGTGCCCTGGTGGCTGGACAAGGGCAGGGATGAAGCCACTCTGTGTGAGGGCCCCTTATTCCTCTGCAGGACAGGCCTAGATGCCTGGGACGTACAGCAGGTGCTCAGCATGTGCTCCAATCTCCTCCTGATCCTTCCTGGGGCAGCTCCTCTCTGCTCTGAGGGCTCCCCCTTTCCTTCATCCACCCGCTCAACTCTGCCTCTCAGAGGCTTTGCCCAGGACCCCCGGGCCTCTGTGTGGCTCAGGGGAGGGTCTCTGGGAAGCATCAGGGCCCTGGACGTGCAGTCCAGCAACTCTGCTGGGCCACGCGGGAGACCTTCACGCCTGTGGGGACTCAGGGTGACCCAGGTCGGGGCCACTTATAGGGACAGAGTCTGAACTGAATCCATAGGAGCCGGGAGGCTTGGTTCCTGGTCAGAGACGGGACAGACTACCACGTCTTTCCTCAGTGGCCCTCCCTGGGTGGTACCTCCAAAGCACCCTGAGCAGAGGGAGGCGCACAAACTCGCCTCTCAAGCCCTTTCCTCTCAGCTGAGGCTGCGGCCAGCCACGCACACCTTAGAGAGCATGAGCGGGCTGCAGTGTCCCCGACAGGCAGGGCCTGGGACTGGGGGTTCTTGGAGTGGGCTGGGAATGTGCACATGTGGGGAGGGACACTGGCTGATGTCGGCCCTGAGCTGAAGTCCCAGAACAGCCCCTGCCCACCAGACCCTCGCCTCAGCTGTCCTGACCTAGCAGCTAATCTCTGCTGGGCACAGCAGCTCCATGGTGACTCCAGCACGGGAACATTTATCAGAAATGGAACTGATGGATTAAGGTAGAACCAGGCGAATTGATTTTTTTTCCCCAGGCACTTAAATGCTGCTCTCAATCAGGCAATCAACTCCCAGGGTAGGGTGGCTGCGGGGACAGAAGCGGGAGACAAGGGAATGATCATGATGAAGGGTGAGGGGTGGCTGTGGGGACAGGTGGGATGAGCTGGGTGGCCATGGGGACAGGTTTGGAGTTGCAGTCCAGATCAGCCCAGCCCAGCCCCTGGCAAGGGGGTCTCATTTGCAGAAGTCCCACTTTCTCCAGCTGGCCGGGGACCAGGGGCTTACCTCCTCCCACTACCAGCTTTATGACACCAGGCTATTCTTGTCCCCTCTGAGCCTCTGTGGCCGTGGTGTGACCCCAGGGTGTGAGGGAGCCAGTGACTCATTCACTCACTCCCTCATTCATTCATGCACTCGATGAACACTGCAGCAAAGGGAAGCTGAGGTCACAGGAAGGCATAGGCAGGGTTGGTGACAGGGTGTTTGTGTGGACTGGGTGTGTGGGGAGGCAGCCTCAGTCTCTCTGCTCGGGAGGTCTGGTCTCAGTGTGTGCAGCATGTTCCCAGTGCACACTCCTACCCACACTGCAGAGCCCACCCCGGCCTGTCCACCCCACTCTGCAATGTGGTTTTTTCACTGTCCCTCTTCTGCATATGACCTCAGGTATGGACTGAGTTGAGCAGGGGGGTCACGCCTTTGTTCTGGCTGCTGAAGCCTGTGAATGTGGCTGGAGACCCCATGTGCCCTGTGTCAGCCCCGTGTGGCCCATGCACAGCACCTCCTGAGCAGCCAGAGAGTGGGCTCCTCTGTGCCCTTCCTCCTGCCTGGCCGCATGGCTGGGCGATATTAGCAGGCCCTGGGTGAGGAAGGGCAGGTGAGCCAGCGCTGGGCCTGGTCTTGCTGTCACGGGCCCAGGTTCAACCTGATCCATTGCAGTGGGCAAGTCCACAGGGGTCCTGGTTGGAGACAGACCTTTCAGAGCCTGGGAGAGAAGTTCTCCAGTGCCCTGCAGTGGGGGCTGCTGGGGGATGTTAGCACAATCAGTCTTGGGGTCTCTGGAGATGAACTTCATCACTGGATAGCCCCTGATACACACCACTCCTCTCTGAAAAAGCGTTGGCACAAATAAAACCCTGGCGTGACGGCTGGGATTTTGAGGCCCAGACTGGTCCCCTTCTAGGAAGTTCCTGGTCTGGCCTGGGGAGCAGGCGATCTCAGTGCTTGTCAGGTGTGTGCCTGAGCCTCAGTTTCCCCCTGCATCTGGCAACCTGCCCAGCAGGGCTGGTGTAGGGGTGTGGTATAGCAGCAAAGGTCCCCTTCTTCCCCTGGACTGAACACCCAGGCTGCAGACCCTGGCCCAGGCTGAGACAGGGCCCCTGTGGACTACCTGGCTAGGTAGTCTCAGGCAGCCCATCCCACCTATCAGCAGGGGTGGCTCAGTTGGATGACGGCCCCTGACTATTCCTACTGGGCCCAGGTGGGAGCTGGCCCAGCTGTGAGGCCACATTTTCAAACTCCAGACCCCTGGCCCGGCAGCTCCAGGCTCTGAGCTCTGGGTGCCTGCAGCAGGGTGGCCATTGGCAGTGGGGGTGTTTAGACCTGGCCTCGCCCTAACTGTACCACCTACCGGGATAGCAACCTCTGCAAACCTTGCTTCCTCTCCCACGAAACAAATGTGGCCCAGGACTGTGGTAGCTCCCGGTCTGCAGAACCCCACCAGGCCCCAGGACAAGC
Organism: Cynocephalus volans; assembly: GCF_027409185.1. Lineage (NCBI taxonomy): Eukaryota > Metazoa > Chordata > Mammalia > Dermoptera > Cynocephalidae > Cynocephalus > Cynocephalus volans. The sequence continues at coordinate 208,752,708 of NC_084461.1, forward strand.
CGGAAGACAGGCTCAGCAGCAGGGCACTCCTGTCCCTGCGGTAGAGCCCGCCTGGTGTCTGGTGGTGTCTGGCTCGCTGGGCTGGGCAGCGCCTCCTACTCTCAGAGCCTGGCCAGGCCCCCTCCCCAGGCCAGCCCCTCCCCACAGCAGGCATCAGCTGACAACCAGGAGGTAAGGACAGGCCCAGGCCGTCTCCCACTGCCATGGGGACCACAGGTGGCTGAGTCACGCCGTGCAGTCTCGCTTCCCTCTGTCCTCACAGCACCGCACACCTGTGACCACCCCAGTGAGCACTGTCATGGCTGCGGACCCCCACTTGCTCCTTCAGCCCACTCTTGGGGACCTGGACTGCCAGGTAATGAGGGCAGCCTGTGGGGGCCCAAGGCAGCCATGCCAGCTAAACTCTCTGCCCCACTGACTGGGCCCACCTCCACCCTCCCCAGCCCTTGGGATCTGGGCACCCCTCCCCTCTAGTGTTCTGTGAGTGTGGGTAGTCCTGGGGTGCTGTCCCGGGACCCCCAAATCCTCTCTTCAGGAAAGCTGGGGCTTCCTGATGGAAGGCCCTGCCTTGTCTTGGCCGTGTGTGTGAGCCCGGGCTTTAGCCTGGGGGCGGGGCAGCCCCCATGGGCAGCTGGGCTCAGACCCAGCCCCATGCACTGGGGTGGCCAGGGCCATGCCGGGCAGGGCTCAGGGCACAGGGAAGGGCCTAAAGTTGCAGGTGGGCTGTGGTGGGAGGCTCTGGATGCAGAGCAAACACAGCATGAACTTGGTAAATAATCCTTGTTTGCTCGGCACTGATCGCTGTTGGCTGCTCAGTCCTAGCAGGGGGCCCGCAGGTGCAGGGGGGCGGGCAGGGGCTCAGACCTGGGCAGGGGCTGGGGCCATGGGCACTGCAGTTGGCTTGTCTAGATGCCCCTTTCCCTGGGCCACCTGTCCCCACTGTGCCTTCTCTGGAGACTCATTCTGGAGTGGGGTGAGGGGGGTGTGGAGCTGTCCAGTCCTGTCCCTGCCCGCCCTGAGGGCTCAGCTGCCCAGCAGGCTCCTGTCTAGTGCGTACAGGGGCTGGGCAGCTCCTGGCTGAGGGGGAAACCCTCATGGCTGGCCCTTGACCTGTGGTCAGGGCCTCCAGGGAGCTGGCCAGCTTGAGCCCCGGCCAGCCCATCCCTCCTATGACAGAGCCTGGCCTTGACAACCCCACAGCTGCCATCACCCTCAAAGTCACATCAGGCTGGCAGCTAAAAGCACAGAAGGTCAGGAGGACCGTGGTTGCACCTCTTGTGACACCGCCCAAGGGCGGGGCCTGAAGCCCCATCTTTCCCCCTGCTTTAACCAGCCTCTCCCCAAACACAAACCTGAGACCCCTTGGGCAGGGCCCTCCCCACCTCTCCCCAGACAGAGGTGGAGGGTGGCTGTGGACACTGATGAGCTGCCATCTCTCTCTTCTGCCTGGACCATCATGCACTGGGAATGCACTGTGTGCAGCCCGCAACCCACAGTGGTCCCAGGGAGGCCCACCTCTGTCTCGTTCCCAGCCCCTGGGCCCCAGGGATCAACCTTGAATCTGGATGCTCAGTCTTGCCAGCCAGGGGCCAGAGGGGCAGGAGAGGGGGCTCCCGAAAGGGGGCTTCATGAGGGTAGTGCTGGTCCAGCTGCCTATTCCACCCAGGTTGGCCCCCACCATCTGACGCTGGGCCCGGCTTGCTCCAGGAATCCTCTCCTAATGGATTGCCTCTGCATCACGTGTTTTCCAGGCTTTGGAAATCTCAGGGATGAGTGTCATGTGGGGAGGGGCCTTCACTCCCTGTTGCCTTATTTCTGTTCCTCCTGGCTCTCCCAGCCCACCCCCCCCGCCCCACTCCCCTGGGACCCATCCTGTGGCCTTCCCAGCCTGTGTCCTGCCATCCTTCCCCACCAACAATGACTCTGGCCCAGACAGACTCCCCACAAGCTCCTACTGCCACGTGGCTGCCTGCCCCATCCCCACCCCCTGTCCTCCTGGGGTCCCAGTGAGGCACCCAGATGACCCAGCCCATACTGCCAGTCTCTGCAGCTGCCAAGTAGGTGGGCAGCTGAGCAGACACACCTGCCCTCTGAAGTCACGCCCACCCACTCGCTGGTCAGCCCAGGGCTTCTCTGGGTGAGGGGCAGATTTTGTGTTGCTGAGATGCAGGGGAGGGCCCAGAGCAGCTGGGAGCCTGCAGCTGGGGGCCTGCAGCTGCCACCTGACATGTGGGAGGGGGCATTTGGCAACAGCCCCAGGCGGAACACCACCTCTGAATGTCAGCGAGGGGTTTGGGCCATGTTTTTGTGAGAAATAAAAGACCAAATGTGCTTGTGTGAGTGAGTGTGGGAATTGTGAGTGTGAATGAGAGTTGAGTGTGAATGAGATTTGAGTGTGAAAGGGCACATGTGTGAGTGTGAGCCTGTCCGTGTGTGAGTGTGTTAGAGTGTGTGCACATACGTGAGTGGGCATGGGGATGCATGCTAGCTAAGCACGAGTGTGTAGATGTGCAAATGTGTTCTGTGTGGGTGAGTGTGCATGTGAGTCAGCGTGTGTTAATATGTGTGACTGCACACTTGAGTGGGTGTGCACACGCGAGTGAGTGTGCATGTGCATGTGTGTGTACGTGTGAGTGCACGTGTGAGTGTGCGTATGTGTGCGTGACTGTGAGTGCACATGAGAGTGAGTGTGTGCACATGAGTGTGCAGGTGAGTGTGAGTGTACGGGTGGTCCAGGTTTTATACCCACATGGCTTTTGCTCCCCAGGAATCAACTTTGACAGCAGGGTGGGACAAAGGGCTGGCCAAAGCCGGGGACAGTGTTAAGGCCAGGAATCCCTGGTTCCTCACATTGGGTGATAGCCCAGGAGCCCGGGGCTCTCAGAGTGGAGTCCTTGGCCAGGTGGTGTTGGCGGGATGGTCACTACCAGCCTGGAGCTGGGCATGGGTTCTGGGGCTGGAGGACGCCCGTCACACACCCCTGGCCCCAGTGAGCCTGGCCTTCCTCTCGGCCTCATGATAACCTGCAGCCCCGCAGGGAAAGTGCCAACAGGGTGGGGCTGCCCTGGGGCACCCTGACTGCACCCGTGGGGGAGGCTTCTGTGCTCTGCAGCCCCTGTGAATCCTGGCCTCCGCTGGCCGGTGTCCACTGGTAGCCACAGCATATGGGCACCATGCAGAGTCCTTGTAAATCAGGAGGAGAGAACAGCCTGACTGGGTGCGGGCGATCACACTCATGACACGTGTTCCTCACGCCCGTGGGCGTGTGCAGGGCGGCTTTACAGTTACATGAAGATTTCAGACCCGTGGTGCTGAGCCTGCGGCTGAGCAGTGAGGGGTGGTGGTGGGGGGATCAGGAGGGATGTCTGGGCTGGGAAAGTGGGGTGACTCTGACCTCAGGGGCTGCTGTGCCTAGCTGGGGTGATGGGGGGCTCCAAGCTGTCCTAACCATGTCCAGGGGACACACGGCCAAAGTCCTCTGTGCATTTGGCTTGTGTGTTTGATTCTGAAGCCACCTGGATGGCTGGCACAGCACTGTGTGCTCGGGGACCTTACTCGCCACCCAGACACCATCGCAGTCCCCACAGCCCCCTTGCTGTGCCCCACCGGCCCCCCAGCTCTCTCCAATTCGGATAGCCCCGCAGCACCTGCCCGCCACCTCCCCCACAGCTATCCCAGCACCTCCGGGTGGGTGTGGGAGGCCGGATGCAGCCAGTTCTGTTGCTGTTTTTGGAAAAGGGGGGTCGAGGCAGGGAGGGCCCGGCTCGCGTTCCAGTGGGGCGTCTGGCTGGGGGGTGTCTGCGCCTCGCCCCTGCACCTCCAGGTTCTTGGCTCCCCCATGCAGCCCTTCTCGCCTGGCAGGCCTGGCCCGTCCGCCGCCTCCTGCCCCGCCGCGGGTGTGATTTCGCGGTGGCGTTCTCCTCGCCAGCTTGTGTCGCACATAGGGGATGTTTCCATTTTTACAGCAGCAAGAAGCCGGTTCCAAGTGCCTCAGCCACAGTCAGAGCGCGGCGGCCCCTGGGGAGCTGCGCTGTGTCAGGAGCTTTGGGGGTGCGGCTGCTCTGCCAGCGACAGCCCTAGTCACTGTCACTCAGGGAGTGGCTGTAGCCTGGGGCAGGCAGGAGCCGTGAGGAAGGCTTTCCAGGGTAGGCTGTGGCCTCGGGCGGGAATCAGGACCGCTGTCTGGGTCCCCTGGTGCCCACCCCCAGAGACCTGGAGCAGCCCCCGGTCGGACAGATCTGTGATTCTGGGACAGACGCTTTGCCTGTGGGACACTAGCGTTGGGATGGGGTGTCTGACAGCCCCAGGCTGAGCCGGCATTAGCTCAGTTAGGGTTGAATCCCAACATTGTTCCTCCCAGCCACGCGGCCCCAGTAGGGATCCCCACCTGTGGCAGCCTGTCCCAGGGCTGCGTGACGACCAACAGGGGCGACTCTCCACATCTGCATGCTGGGCACGGGGCAAGGGTCGTGGCTCAGGGCGGCTCTGCTGCTATCGCCGTGACCTGACTCTACTCTGTTACCAAGTGTTACCTGTAGACTTGAGTGGCGTCTACAGGGGTGTGTGTGTGGGGGGGTGACACGGTGTCCTCTGTCACCCTTCCAACCTTGCTCGGGGCTGGTCACCCAGGATGTATGGACCACTGAAGCTCCTCAAAGACTGTTGGAAAGATTTTCTCAGAAAGAAATATTTGCTACCCGGGGTACAGAACAGGTCCATGAGCCTGACATCCAAAGGTCTCATTAAACCAGTGTGAACTTGACTCTGCCCCTGAGACTTGGAAGAAAGGACAGAAAGGGCAGCAATTCACACACACACAGCATATTATAAAGAAAATAATAAAAATTCTTAGGAAACAGGAAAAAGATTCCATTCTACCTGCCATCAAAATTGTGCACCTTGAAGGAACAGGGTGCTGTCTGGCTCAACGCATTGGTGCTGGGGGTGCATCACAGTACTGGGGGTCGGGGGCATTGTCAGCACTGCAGTCCTGTAGGAAAATGGGGGGGCTGGGCAAAGACAGGGTTTGCAGTGTGTCCTGGCCTACCAGGGAGGCAGGGTGGGTGCTGGACTGTGCTTCCACCTTGCCTTGTGGGCTGAACACTGGGACATGCCCACAGGCTCCAGACAAGGAGGAGAGAGTAAACTGAGGCATGCAGGGCCCAGGCCCTGGATGCATGGCTGGAGGCCTGATGAAGTGGCTTCTGATCAGCTGGAATCAGGATTGCTTTGGTCATTGATTTTTAAGACAAGAGGAGTGTGGAGGTGGCCATGACAGGACCCGTGAGCTCTCACACGTGGTGAGAAGGGTCCAGGGGCCTCACACGGGGACTGAGGCCTGGCTTGGGGGAGGGGGTGGCACTGGGACAAGGTCTGCCCAAGAGTCCACCAATGGCTGTGGAGCTGGGCCTGGGGGGAGCTGGGTGCAAATCCCACTTCCTCGTATTAGTCCGTTTTGTGTTGTTTTAATAGAATACCTGAGACTGGGTAATTTATAAAGAAAAGAAGTTTATTTGTCTCACAATTCTGGGACAGCTGCATTTTATGTGGGCCTCAGTCTGCTTCTATTCATGGAGGAAGGTGGCAGGCAGTTGGTGGATGAGAGATCACATGGTGAGAGAAGCGAGAGAAAGCGGGAGGGGAGGTGCCAGGATTCTTTAAACAACCAGCTCTCACGGGAACTAACAGAGCGAGATCTCACTCACCACCCCTCCACCCCACCAGGGAGGACACTACTCTATTCATGAGGGATCCTTCCGCCATGACCCAAACGTCTCTCAACACTGCCACATTGGGGGGATCAGATTTTGACATGAGCTTTGAGGGGGACAACACATCCAAACTTTATCACCCTCCATGGAGCAGCCGTGTGACCTGGGGCCACGTTGCCCTCTCTGCCTCAGTTCCCTCCTGGTGCCTGCTCCTCCCTGGGTCAGCTGTGGTGGGGCAGCCATGCCCCTCACTCCTGACTCTGCAGCCTCCGTGGGCTGCTGCATGCCCAGAACACAGTGCCTAGGCTGCCTCAGCCCTCCTGCGAGGGCCCCTGCTCCCCTGCTGATCCTTCCCCACCCCTGGGGGACATTCTTTTTTCATGAGGGGTGCCATTAGCACTGGATAACAAGATGCCAGGCAAGGGTTGAGGGACCAGCAGCTGGCCCTGCCACGTCATGGGTGCAGGTGACACGGGCATCACTCTTCATTTATAGGCAGGACAGGCAGAGGCAGGAAAGGAGGTGGAGCCTATAATGTCAAACCCCACACAAGGTGGCTGTTTGGGGGTGTCACAGCAGGGTCAGAGAGGGGAGCTGAGTAGTCCCTGCAGGGGCCATGCCATGTGCGATACCTGGATTTCCTGTCATTAAACCCACCTTCAGCCCCCCTCATCTTCATGGGAAGGGAGCAGCGTTTCCAAAGTGCCTGCCACGGGCCATGAATCCTCTGCAGGGTTTCTGGCCTTGTTGTGAGAAGGGGGGGGTCCCCTCTGAGGTTACATAGCCCACCCTCCAGAGGCCAGAGCCAGCAACTCCTGGCTCCTGCTCAAGGCCTGCAACCTCTGAGCCTCAGTTTCCCTTAATTAAATATGGCATAATCTCCACCTGGGGCAGGAGACAGCTCCCTCTCTACCCTCTCTAGTCTTCTAGACTCTGCCCATCCTTGTGTCCCTGTCACCTGCAGGTGAGTGGCTCATCTAGTGGTCTAGGACCCTGCTTCACTAATGGGCAGGGATGCTGCCCTTTAATGCCAGCGCCCTGTCCTGGGAGGTCCCTCCTTCAGATGCAGCAGGCTCTTGGCCCTGGAGTCTGTCCTGTCCTACCCTGAGTGACAGAAGCCATAACTCCAGTGAGTTCTTCCTCTGCCTGCATCTGATGCCCTGAGCTTGAATTTGCCTCCATCCTTTTTCAGCCCAACCAGTGTGCCTTACCCAGTGTGGGGGCCTGCCTCGGCCACTGCCCCCTTAGGAATTTGTTTCCAGGAGGCTCTGAATATATAATGCCACAGAGGGCACACGGACAGAGCCCCTTTGGGTGCCCATCTTCAGGGCAACCACCATGGTTTGGACCTCTCCACAATATGGGCACACACACACACATGTGCACACATGCTCACACATGCACACACACACATACATGCACATATGTGCTCACAGATGCACCTGCACATGCACACACACCCACACACATGCGTGCTCACAGGCACATGCACATGATGGGGCTGGTGGCAGAAGGCCAGATGGGACAGATTGTTCAGCTGGGGCCCAGGGCAGTCAGGCCTGGGGGTGCACTGAGACTCAAGCCTTCCCTGCACACTGGGGCATGGGATTTGCAATCTGAGTCAGGGATTCGAGTCTCATCTCAAGCCCTGGGGTGTTAGACAAGTCCCACCTGGTGCGGTGGGGTGCCTGCAACCCACGGTGCAGGAGCCAAGGAGGAGGTGGGCCAGGCCTGCAGGGACCCCACCTCATGTCCTGGCATGTATGGGGGGTGTGGGCTGGCTGAAGACATGGGAGCCCAGGAGGGGCAGAGGCTGGATTCTCCCACCTGTCGAGCCCAGGATGGGGCCCCCCACACTGCAGGGGCAGGTGCCCCTTCCACTGGGTCTGGTGTCCTCACCCCCTGCATGGGGACTGATCACCAAGACCAAGCTCTGAGAAGTTCCAGGAGCCCCGTGGGGTGCCAAGGGCAGGGAGCAGAAGCTTGACCCTCGACACCCAGCTGAGCTCATCCTCTGGCCCGTCCTGCCCACTCACACCCAATCTCCCGGCCGTCCCAGCTCTAGCCGAGGCCCCATCCTGTCCCTGACTCTGGCCCCAAGGGGTCAGCCTCATCCTCGGTCTCAGCCTGGAGTCCTGCCAGTCCAGTGCAGGGTTCCTGAGCTCCCACCCAGCAGCCTGGGGCAGGGCTGGGGGTCACAAGTCCACATCTCCCCCCTCCCTGCCCTGCCCTGCATGAGGACGTGAGCGGCCTTCACTACCTATCCCCCACTGCCTGTCTCCCTGATCCCCCACACTGTGCTCTGTGCCAGCCCCGCACCCCAGCCTCCAGCCCCCTGAATGCCCCCAGGTGTGTGGCTGTCCATCCCCTGCCTCCAGTCAGCCCCCAAGGCTTCTCTGGAGGTGACATCCAGTTGGTACCTGCCGCTGCTCCGCAGCCACTCCACCCTGCCTGTCACCATAGCAGAGACGAATTCTCCTGCCTGTCGGACCCAGGATGAGGAGGCCCCCGGGGAAATCCAGGCTGTGCAGCTTGGCCTGTGATCACTGTCCTCAGCCTGCCAATGTTCTTGACCTCTGACCGCCATTGTCCCTCCCATGGCTGATGTGCCCAGAGAGAGGGCAGGAGGGACCCACCCCAATAGTGCTGCTGGGGCTGTCTAGCATAGTCAACTGTCCAGCCCAGGCTGAGGCCACAATGACAGTGACCCCAGGCCCAGAGATCCACTGTGTCCCAGGTGGTCGCTGGGAGCTCCCTGACCCTCTGCAGCGAAGCTGAAGCCCAGGCCACCTCTGCACGAGGGAGGAGCTGGCCAGAGGGATGGGGCCCAGAAGATGCGGGGCCGCCTGTGCCCCTGCCCACCCCTGCGCCTGGCTGGTGGCATCGCCCGGGCAGCGCCTCATGACTTCCCTCTTTCCCACCCCCATAAGCACTTATGTGGGGTTGTCAGTGGGGCTGCCTGTCTTAAAACACAGGTTTTATCATTCAGGTATGACGAGGCCAACAGATTGGGAGATGACAGCCATTGAAAAGACAGTTCGTTCCTCTAAGTTCCCACGAGGAGGGAGCAGCCACGCCACGGGGACCACAGGGCCAGTCAGGAGGCAAAGGGAACGAGGTGGACGCGGTGTCTGTGGGAAGAAACAGGCAAGGCGGGACGCAGGTTTAGGACTGGCCAGTTTGAATAATTTCAGTGGGCTCTCGTGTAGGGGCTGTCCCTAGTCGTCAGGGCCAGGCCCCAGGTGATGAGGGCAGGGTGACAGTGGCCTGGGGTGTGAGAACAATATAAAGGAGGTGGTGGGGTGTGGGCTGTGGATGGGTTGGTTTGCACAGGAAAGTTATGCTCACAGGTGAGCCCTTTATTGCTCTAGGAACTGCCCAGCCCTCGGAGGGGCCATCCCTTCAAGGCAGCAAGGCCCCGAGATGTCAAAGCATCAGAAATACAGAAAATAAAAGGCACAGTGAACCCTGCTCCTGCTGGGAAGGCCCAGGAAGGGCTGGGGGTGGTGGGTGACAGTGCACCTAGCAGGTGCTGACAGCACAGTCTCCCTGTTTGCAGGGAAACCCCATTGCCCACCCCTGCTGCCTGTCACCAGCTAAAATCCTGCAGGCTCAGTGACCTGCCTGGGTGAGGGTGGGCCGGAGCCCCAAAAGGGGAGGCCTCTTGCCCCTGCCCAGGCCTGGTCCCTCCTGGCTGCTGTCTGGCCTGTTTCCACATGGTTTCTGGCTCTTGTGTCTTTTCATTATAATTTTTGTTTGGAGAAATTTAAAAAGTACAAGGAAGTACAGCAAAAACATGTAACCCTCTCCCACCACACACAGACATGCCATGCTGGCACAGCCTGTTCCTTCCAGGCTCCTCGGGTCCCCGACTCCCCCGCTGCCCAGACTGCAGTGAGAGCAGCCCCAGCCCAATCATGCCCACAGTACCTGGCTCTCACTTGGGTCTGGGGGTTTATTGTCCCGGGAGAGGAGGAGCTGTCCCCTCCAGAGGAGCCATCTGACAGGGATCTCTCTCACATCAGCATTTTCCTTTGTGGCTCTTGCTTCCTGTCTATGTCCTCCTGAGAATGTTTCATCTGCCCTGTTAGGCTCTGTGTCCCCATGCCTGGTCCTCAGAGAGGGCCCTCAGTACTGTGAGTAACCGCCTCCCTCCCAGCGTGCCCACTTCCCAGGTGAAGCTGTGCAGACAGGATTTCATTGCTTTGACCTGCGTGAGGGCACCTGCCATCCAGAAGGGCGATTTAAAACCTTTTCATCACAGCATGACTGATGCCTGCTCTTCCTTCAGTCGTCCAATTTTATGTGTCCCATTTTAGGCTCTTTTCCTCCCCCTCGTGTTTTGTTTTCTTTTGTCTTTCTTCTAACTAAAATGATCCATTTATTGAATTAAAGATTGTGTATTCAGGACATTCACTTGGTAGGTGATCCTGCATAGTAAACCTGGGATGAAACAAAGAGACCTATTTTTATATATTTAAAAAAATGTAATGGTGCACAGACTTATATCGGCTTTTTTTTGGGGGGGGTATTCTTTTATTCTTTAGTTGTGGTAAAATATCCATAACATAAAATTTACGATTTTAACCATTTCTAAGAGTGCAGTTCAGTGGCATTAATTACCTTCACAGTTGTGTGGCCACCACTGCCATCGTCCCCAGAACTTCTGCCTCTTCCCAAACTGTAACTCTGCACCCATTAAACACCTCCCCAGCCCCTGGCAGCCACCACTCCACTTTCCGTCTCTATGAATTGGGTGACTGTATATAAGTGGGATCATACAGCACTTGTCCTTTTGTGACTGGCCTATTTCGCCCCTCTGTTTTGTGCCTTTTGCCACATGGTATTTTGGCTTTCTATGCTCGGCAGCAGTGGGTGGTAAAGGGGATGTCCTGCTTTTAAATCTGAGGGCTCACTTCTCAGTTTTCAAAACACACTTTAATCTCTGGTTCTCCAATTTTCAGACATTTGCAATGAAACGACACTTGCTGCTTCCCTGGAAGAGGCGTCTCCGACGGCATCGGGATTAGTTGATCCCCTGGGCTCTGCACTCCCTCTACCCCATGGCTGACAAGAGAGGAAGTGCCGAGTTATTAGAACATTTGAGTTAATGCCACGGTCATGCACTCTTGTGGGCCTGAGAGCACCCAGGCTCTGGTGCGAACCCTTCACAGCCCAGGGAAGTGTTTCGGGATGGTGTGAGTGGGGACCTCGTGGGCTCTTAGGATGGCCTTGGGACAACAGGCATTGTGGTCAGGCTTGTACCTCCAGAGCCCCTCCAGGAAGGAAGGGGTTTCACTTCCTGCTTTGGTTTGAAAAATTCCAGGAAAGCACCTTGATTGGCCTGGCTCGGGTCACACGACTCTCCCTCCATCCAATCACTGTGGTCGGAAGGATGAGGCAATGTGATTGACCCAGCTTGGAACATGAGTCAGCCTCTGACGGCTGGGGCAGGGTCTGTCCCTTGGAGATAGGGGAGGGGATTCGGCCATCCCAATAGCACTGCCCCATGCAGAACTGTCAGCCCCACTTTGCAGAGGAGATGCGGGCTCCGAGATGAGAGTGGCCTGCCTGGCCCTGTGGCTGAAACAACTTGATGGGGATTTGAACTCAGGCTCTGTGATTCCACATGGAGACACTGAGGCCCAGAGCAGGAGCAGACTCACTGGCGTCACACAGCTAGCTGGTGGCATGACTGAGTGTTCCAACCCACACTGCACCACCTCCTCCAGGAAGCCTTCCTGGCTTGGTCAAGCCAGGTGTTGGTCACCACTCAATGTCACATTCTGGGGATGAGACGAGCCTACGTATGCACCTTTCTCCAGTGTCCAGGACAGGGCGTAGGACGAGTGCTTGGAGCTTTGTTACTGGATTCAGTCAACACCCCCAGATGAGCTCCTAGCCCATGTCCAGGAGGTTGTGGAGTTCATGGCTGTGGTCCGCCATCCTCTCTCCCTGCCTTTTACCCTCTCGCTGGCCCTCGCCCAGCCCAGCCACGCCGGCTCTCCTGGGCCCTGCTCATCTCTCAGCGCAGCGATCCCCCTCTGCCTTCTTCCCCCAGACTCCGACCCCACAACCTGGGCCAGACCTGCTCCTTCAGCTGTGACCACGACGCGTTTGCACATAGGATGGGCCTGGCTGTGCCTTTGCCGGTCAGTGGCCAGGCCCGGCACCCAGAGCCACCCGGAGCCCGCAGCCCATAGGACAGAGCCCTATCCTATGCTCCCCCTGCCCGCCCATGGCCCGGCGCCGCCTCATTACAGCCAACGCAGTGTCGATTTTGTAAATTATGAACATTTGTAAGTGTTTATGAAACCCTGGCATGATTTTGGCGTATGCAGCTGATGATTCAGGGGGGACATGTGGAAACAACAGCCTTATAAATGGGATCCCACCGAAACATCCCGTTACAGAGATTTATGCCGATCCTTAAATATCAGAGATTAATTTTTTGAAAACATCTATAAAATAAGAGATTTATACCTAAAACAATACTGTACACCATGAAAGGAAGGGATTAGAGTCAATTTATTCATGTATTAGTCAAAAACTCAATTTCATATATTGTGCAGAAAAATTAAAACCCTTTTTGCATTTTATTACAAATTATGCATTATCCATATATGGAGATAAATAATTGATAGCATTACAAACACTTAATCTAGAAAATATTTATTAGGAACAGACAACTCATTTTTTACATGTTTTGTTGAGAACAATATTGCACACTTAAAAAAATTAATGACTTTTTGCAAGAAAAAATGTCTACATCTTAATTCTTTTGTTTAGCATCACGTCCAAGCCAAGGATACACAGCTGGGCAGGGGACGTGGGCATAGGAGCTGTGATGTCCACTCCCTTGACCCTGGCTGCGGACAGGCAGAGGTCTCAGGGGACACAGTCTCTGACCAGCCCCTTGGCTCCAGCCCAGGAAGGTGCGTTTGGAGAGCGCCGACATATTGTTTTTCTCCTGCTGCCCGAACTCTCCTTGGCTTGTATTTTAAAAATTAGTGTTTCTGACAGTTTCTGAGAAAGCATCAAGTAATGGGATTTGTGGATGGATTCACAGATCCCAGAAATCAGCGCTGGTGGACTCTTCGCCCAGAGACTTAATGGAGCTCTTGAATTATCTGGGCCCCCAGCTCAGGTCCCAGGCTCCATGCGTGAAGGAAGGTGGGCATTGTGGGTGGTGTGGAGCTCAGCTGCGCCCAGGGCCAGGAGCCGTCCACCCCACGGCTGGCTCAGCCTGCCCGTCTCGCATAGTGGCCCTGCCAGGTCCCTGCAAATGTCTCCCAGCCCCGGGCTGGAACTCGTCATGGGTGGCGTTGCTGGGCCTGGGGCCTCTCTTGCCCCAGGCTGCACCCACCATCACCCCATCCCAGGCCTGTGTTGAGGGAGAAGAGAGACCCAGGCAGGGCTTTCAGCCACTGATGGCGCTTGGTCACGGTGTATCTATGTCACAGCTCTGGCCTCTGGCTGGGCCTCACCCACCCACCTCTGCCCTCTGTTCTCTGTCCCTGCTGTGTGTGGGGGTGGCTGGGCTGGCATGCGGTGGGACCCGATGGCAGTGCCTGGGCAAGTCTTGTAGCCCCTGTACCAGCCTGCCCTAGGGAGCACCAGGGATTGATTAAATAACTGTCATGTTTATTAAAAAATAAATTTGGTGCCTAACGGAAGTGCTGTTTCTATACATAGAAAAAAATGTTTAAAATAAAAACCAAAACAGTTTTCAAAGGCCCCACAGTATTAATTATTCATCTCTTGCTAATGAAAACATGCCTTTGTAAGCTGCATGGACCCCCTCCCTGCACATGGGTCTCAGCTTGGCCTGAGGGTGGGGCTAGAATGAGGAACCTGTGTGGCAGACCCTGTGGGCTGAGTTGAGTGGCCGTAAGCCTCAGTGTCCCTTGAGCAAAATGGGGGTGACCAGGGTACCTCCTCATGGCTACTTAGTGAGCACCTACTGTATGCTGCGACTTGGCCAGCAGGGGATGAAGGGGACAGCCTGGCCCGGGGGAGGAATGATGGGTGCTGGTCACCGGGTGGGGACTGGGGTGAGGCCACCCCCTCTGCAGTCAGGCCTGGGAAAGCGGGGTGGGGTCTGACCTGGAGGAGGGAGGAGGTGACAGGAGGGGCTGACTTGATGGCAGTGCCTCCTGAGGGAGAGAAACAGGGACAAAGACCAGTAGCCTTGTTCTGATGAGATGCCTCAGTGCAGGGGGACAGCTGGTGGACATGTCTGTGAGCCTGCCTGGCTGGACTAAAGGGGCCACAGCTCCCAAGGAAGGGACCAACCACACTGCAGCCCTGTGGCCCAAGGCTCTTCCCTGTCCCAAAGAGCCACTGGCTACCCACCCTGGCCTGGCTCAGGGGACAGTGGCTCCATGTCTGGCCACTGAAGCCAGAGGCCCGGCCAACACCCACGGCCTTGTGCCGGCCTGCCCCGATCAAGTCCTCTCTCTCGGGCTCACTGTCATTGGGTTCCAGTCTACAGGGATTGGTGGCCCCCAGCTCGGATACCTGCTGGGAGAGGCCTTTTCACCCCTGCCTCCTCCTGGCAGCCTCAGATCCCACTTGTGGCCCAGTTTTTGTGTCCAGTGAGAGGCCAGCCTGGTCGCCGTCCAAGAGTCAGTGTGGGCGGTTACGCCGAGGAAACAAACAGACCCAGACCTCAGAGCCTCACAGCCGCAGAGGAGGATCTCCTGCTTACGCGCCAGCCGTGGCTTGCTGGGGTCTTGTTCCAAGTCATTCAAGGACCCGGCCACCTTCTCAGACACCTGCAGGCCTCCCACCAAGCCCAGACGTGCCCTGTCCCCTCCTGCCACAGCAGGCAGGGCTGGGCTGCTGCACTCCCGCCTCCCTGCCTCCACCTCCCCAGCAGGCCATACGGCGCACCCGGCCACCCACCACGTGCCGCGGGGGAGTCGGCGGCGGGCCACAGGCCCACACTGCGTCCCTGTCCTGAGGCGGCTCGTGGGCACTGACGGGAACTGTGAACAAAGCTGGGTCCAGAGCTTATAACGGAGGTTTCCGTCCATGGGATCCTGGAGCTCTTCGCTCCTGCCATGCCCTGGGGCAATCCCAGCTCTGTGGGGAGGCCCAGGGCATTGTTCGATCGTTCATTCATTCATTCATTCATTCACTCATTCATCCATTCACAAACACCCCTGAGCATCCCTTGGGCACACACTCTGGCAGGTGGGTTTCCTGAGAAGCAGGGACACTCATCCCATTAACCATCTGCTTGAAGGCCGAAGGGTCTGGGGGCCTGGGAGGAGCCTCTCTGAGCTGCCCTAACAGCCGCAGGTGCAGGTGGTATCCAGAGCAATGGCTCTCCAGGTAGAGATGACCTGTGCCCTTGGGCAGCAGTACAGCAGGGGCCCAGCAGGAAGATCTGGCAGCCCTTGGGTCAGGTGGCGGAGGGGGAAGGGACTGCAAGGAGGGGCGACACAGGAGAGGCGCCATCTCTGTTGGGTTGCTCTGTCCTGGTGAGGAAAGGCTCTCCTGTCCTGGCTCCCCCTGTGCTGGGGCAGGTAGGGATGTACAGTGGTGCCTGCATCCCCACAGCCCATGTCCAAGGACCTAGCCTGCCCTGGCTCAGGGTCTGTGTGTCAGGTGAACAGAGCCCGGTGGGGCCTGGCCCTACTACGCAGTGAGCCTTGCTCAGAAGGCATGTGGGGAGCTGGCCAGGACATGGCCTGATTGTAGCCTGTGAGGGGGTGAGGCAAGGCAGCCTGACCCACCACCCACGTCCCCCCACGTGCCTCCCCCGCCAGCAGGTCTGACCTCACTGGAAGCGTCCTTCAGCCTGGTATGGATTTCCTGTCTTCACCGAGGCCACTGCGCCAGCCGGGCACAGGAGCTGAGCAGACGGCCAGGCCTGGGGATGCTTTTCTGTTGTGGTGGGGGCGGGGGTGAGTGGACCCCAACCTCCCAGAGCTAGGGCTCCTCTTCCTGCCTGTCACTCTGTGGCTCCTTTCAATGGCTCCTTGCCTAGTGTGGTTGTTGGGTCTGCCCTGCAGTGTGGGCGGCTGTTCAGCCAAGACCCCACCCCTACTCCAGGCTTGGACCCTCTGTCCATCTCCCAGGGCAGGAGGCCGGGTGTCTCCAGTGTAACCCTAGGGCCCTTTCCCTAGGGGCGACAGAGACACAGTCACTGAGCTTGGCCCGTGTGTTGGGCACACAAGTGACCTCACTCAGGAGACAGTGCAGTGGCAGCAGGCCCAGAGAGGGGTCGTCGGCTACCATGTCACACAGCAAGGCTGGTAAAGGCACACACTCTGGTCCTTGATCACCTCCAGCAGCACTGGGTGTGCCAAGCAGTGGCATAGGGGACCCCTAGGTGAGGAGGGGTAAGCACTGGGCAGAGGGGGAAAGCCAGGGACCAGAGGCCAATGTGCAGACGAAGGCGGGGATATGAGCCCAGGACAGCAGATGCCATAGTATGGCAGACAGGCATATGCACGCACATGTGTGCACACAGGCAGCACGCTCACAGACACACACGTTCCCACACGGGCAGCACGCTCACACACACACACACACACACACACACACACGGGCAGCATGGTCTCAGACACACGTACACTCAGAATCAGCTGTGGAGCCTGCGGCGAGGACAGCAGGGGTGCTGGGCAGGCAAAGCTGACTGCTGCAGTGATAATTGGTCCCTGGTAGACAGGCCTGGCTCACCTTCTCCAAGGCCAAAGGGTAGCTAACAACCCCTGGTTCTGGGGAGGGGGGTCTGAGGTCCCCACCCCTACTCTGCAGTGGTTTCTGGGAACTGCGGGGAGCACCCTGAGCAGGAGCCCTGGGACACGGGACTCCATGGTGTGGTCCCCACGGCTGGGCCACCTGGGCATGCGCAGGCCCCTGCAAGCCCCCCATGTCCCCAGATCCCCCAGCACAGCAGTGGGTGGGGACGGAGTGGAGCTGCAGGAGGGGGCTAAGGAGGTACGCGGGGCAGGAGCTGGTGTTCTCTGTGGAGACAGGGCATAAGCACTCCAGGCCTGGCTCGGGGCCCCGTGAGGATCTCGGGGACTCTGGCCCAGGCCTGGGCAGGACCCATCACTCCCTGGAGGAGGAATCTGAGTGCAGGTATGCTGGACGGGCTGACCCAAGGTCCCAAGGCTGACCGGGACCCAGCGGTGTGGGTTCCACAGCTGTTCGGGGCTGGGCCCAGGGTCAGGGCAGCTAGTGGGACATGGGAACTCCTGGGGCCCTCAGCTCCCAGCCACACAGAGAACAATAACTGCTCTGCTCTTAAAACAATTCATTTTGCTCTTCAAGAAACTACCAGCTGTTTACAGTCAGCATGTAGGAGCTGCCCTAGGGTGATGGATTCTGCTGATCCAGCCGACCTTTGGCTTCTAGTGAGGAAGGGCCACTCCAGGCCTGTCAGGACGGGCAGAGGAAGCCACTGGGGGCTGGGCCATGATCTTTCCAGCACCTCCACGTCCCCAAGGCCACTATCATGTGCAGTCATTGGGGCCTCAGGGCGCTGCCCTGGGAGAATGCAGCATTGTGAGGCTGATGCACTGTGACCGTGAGGGGTCAGGGGAGAGGACTGCGGCAGGGAGGGTGTGGGGTGCAGTGGGGAAGTCAGGAGGCCCTGCTGAGAAAGGGGACTGGGAGCACAGGCCCAGGGCAGGAGGGACCTGTGCCTGGAGAGAGCACACAGCAGGGGAGGGGCCGGGAGGAACCAGCAGGTACAGTGGCCTGAGGGATGGTGCTATGACACCAGACCTGTGCCTGGTGGGGGCCACACAGCATATCCCTCAACCAGGCGCAGGCACAGCAGGGCTCCACAAATACTCGCTGAATTTGAAAAATGGCAGCCAAGGACATACCCCACACATGCAAAAGCCTGTAGGACAGGGCAGGGGCAGGGCACCTCCTGCCTCAGAACATCTCCAAGGTTCACCTGCCGGCTCCCACCTGCCTGGTGCAGGATCCGGTGTGGGTGGGGGTGTCCATGGCCAGAAGGGCAGCTCCTTCTGTTTGGAATCTGTACCCTCAGAGGCCCAGGATCCCCAGGGGGAGGTGATGAGGCTGGGGAGAGGGCTCCTGCAGCAGGGCTGGGCCTGGGGGGTGCCCCTTAGGCAGGGACAGACATGCCAATTCTAGCAGAATTGGGGGCACATGAAAGCTTCCTAAGGGGTACTCCAAGGCGAGAGACCTGGTGGGGAAGGGACATTGGTCAGAGGCTCAGTGTGGGGATCACTGGGTCTAAGTCCTGGCACTGTGGCTGGGAAGCCAGCTGCTCCCTCCCAGGCCACCAAGGCACCTCACAGTCTTGGCCTGACCCATCATGGGGTCTTGGGTCCCTGAGGCGGGCACTGAGAATGGACTTTGGGGCTAGAGAACCAGGCCCCAAACCCTGGAGGCCCAACTTTCAGGCAGAGAAGCCAGAGGTATAGGCGGGGGAGAGCCCCAGAAGGAATAGGCTGAAGCCAGCCGGGCAGGGGGTGCCCAAGTCTCCTCAGCCTGACCTGCTGTCCTTCCCCCGGGCAAAGGCGCATGAGCCTCGGAGTGCGGCTGCTCCATGACAAGGGACCCATGGTGGGCAGGAAGGAGGATGGCAGCGTCCCCTGTGGGCCCCTGGCAGAGCAGCTATGCTCTGTGACCATCCTCTCCAGGCACCCGGGGGGGAATGTTCCCAGTGACATTGGCCCTTCTACTCCCAGCCATGTCGCTGGATGCCCCCCAGGACCCGCTGCATCTGGCCATTTCTGGACACTGCCGTCCCACAGTCCTGCAGGGGTCCCATGCTGGGTCAGGGGCTTTGTCTCCAGTCTCTTACTTGCCGTGCTGTGGGGCACTGCACCCCAACCCTCCATCTCCAGACTGGGCCCCACTGTGGACACTCCCCACAGGCCAAGCCAGCCTCTCTGGCACATTCCGCAGCTCGAGGAAGTGACTGCTTTGGGGGGCTGGGATTGGCCAGAGTTTCAGCAGCAGCTTCTAATTTTAATGCCCAGTGAATGGTGACCACCGCAGCACGCAGCAGAAAAGAGCTCCCCAGGAGCACATAGAAGGGGCCAGGGCTTCCCCTGGACAGTGCCAGGGAGGAGAGGGTCACTGCGGTGGGCTCTGCCTGCGCCTGAGGGCAGCCTTCCTGGTCCGAGCGCCATTTGCTGCTTGGGATCAGCCCAAGCTGGTCTCCCTGAGGATAGCAGGGCTTTGAGGAGGTGCCTCTTGCCCATCTTCAGTGTCCCCAGCACTGAATGCCAATGAATACCTGGAGGTTACACTAAATACTGCTGTGGGCATGAGGGTGCTTCCTGGGGCCTGTGTATCAGAGGAAACGCACCCTCGGGCACCTGGGTGCCAATGACAGGAGCTCGAGTCCCAGGAGCTGCGCTTGGCTGAAGGTCCTGGGCTGATGATGTGTCTGGGCCAGCGTGGGCTGCATGGTGACAGGAGGTGGCCCCATGTGAGGAGCCACAGGCAAGGATTGGGCCCGGCAGATGGAAGACCCCAGGCCAGGAGACACAGGCTGGGAAAGGAGGTGCTGCCGATGCATGAGCCCTAAAAGTGAACGAATATGTCCAAATCCCAGCCCCAAGAGATGCTGGGCTGGGTGACATGCTGGCGCTGTGCTCAGATTGTCCCTCTGTGCACTGTGCACACACGTGCATCTGTGACAGTCCATGTATGGTGTGTGGATCGCTCCCTCCTGGACCCAGCCCGGGTGCTGGGCGTGAGTGGAACCCGGTTTCTTGGCGAGTTTGTGCTGTGAGCTGCATGGCTGGGCCGATGAGGCAGGGGTCTAGTGCCATTGGGGCTGGGTCCGGGCATGGGTGGGAGTTCCTCAGCCCCAGGGCTCCTGGCCTTGGTGGCATCACTGCAATTCTCAACACTGCCCCAGAAGAGGCAACCGAGACTTGGGGAGGTGAAGTGACCACCAAGGCTACCCAGCAGCAGGTGGCCAGCCCACGACCCTGCCCAGGCTCCTTCTGGGCCCTGTGCTTTCATCTGAGTTCTGATCTCTAGTTTCCCCAGCTACAAGAATCATGATGTTTATTCTTGGTCATCCTTGCTGAAATTTCTCCATCGAGGAGCAGCATTTTGGGCTCTGCGTCCCAAAGTTGCCCAATCATAGGAGTTGCCCAGTATACTGGCTCAGCCCCACATTCCCCAGACTTGCCAACCCACCCTCTAGCAAAGGGGCCTGGACTAAAATTTTTAACAAGAACCAAGAGATTTTGTGGATCAGTCAGATTGGGAAGGGCTGGTTTGTAGAGGGAGAAGCCCTCTGTGGTCACATGTGGCTCCCCACAGCTCTCATGGTGGTGGCGTGGCCCACGATGGCAGTTGATCCTGGGTCCCCTTGGAACCTTGCTGCTCAGGCCGGTTCCCTGACTGATGCTCCCAGCACACGACAGTCCTTGAGCTTGGCAAGGGGCCTCCCGAGTCTCTCGGGAGCCGTGGCCTGAACAGCGGAGGTTGCTTCCACCCACCTAGGATCCACAGCCCTCCCAACTCCTGCTGTGGGTCTTCCAGGGGACGGGAGCTATTTCAGCTGCACCGGCCTGTCCTCCCGCCAGGCTTCCATGAGCAAAGATAGTGCCGACGTTGACAGACGGGTAATGAGGCCCCAGCATGGCACTCTGTCAGCGAGAAGGCCCAATTGCGGGGGACAGTGTGGATGTAGGGTGGGCCTGGGTAGTGCAGAGACAGCCCTTGGGTCCCGCCTGTCGGGGAGGCCACACACAGCCTTTGGCCACCAGTCGCAGCACTTGGACTGGTAATACCAGGTCATCCCCAGGTGCCCACTTGTGCCAAGCCTACCAGACCCTCAGCTGACACGAGTGGGTGCAGGACCTCATGCACGGAGGCCTGGCCCTGAAGAACTATCCAGGAGCATCAGAACCCACCAGAGGTGCTCACTGGTGGCAGGACCCACCTCAGGGTCTCAGGGAGCAGCACGTGGGTGGGGTGCAAGCGAGACCACACAGCAGCGCCAGGTCGGGGCAGGCTCTGCCGTGGTCCAGGCTGCCGTGCAACACCCTAGACCAGGCCAGGGGTCCCCCAAGTCGCAGATCCCAAACACAGACGCATGTTGTTTTCTTCTTCAGTCCAAGTGCACTGGCGAGGAGCCATGGCCTCCATCCCGGGGAATGGGAAGGAGGCTGCTCTGGAGGGCGTCGGCAGGATGGGTCACCCCAGAGGACTGAGCCCCTCCCTCCTGTCAGCTCAGGGTAGTTAGAACTGGTTGGAAACCTTGAGGCAGGAAAGTGAGGTGGGGAGGGAGACCCACCCCCCGCTGCTCCAGTCAGCGCCCGTCCTGAGCCCAGGCTCCACCGTGCCCTGTCCTGCCCGGACTGGCCCTGGGTCCAAGTCTGGGTGTCGAGGGCGGGTTCCAGAGAGCGGGCTGCAGGCCTGGTGGAAATGGGCTGGGTGTGGGACCTTGTGGATGTCCCAGCCCCTCCCTAGGATCAACATCCACCCCAGGCCCGCTTCCCCAGGCCTGGGGCTGGACATGGGGCTGGAAGAGTGGCTGGGGGAATGAGTCCCTAGAGGACATGGGGACTCTGGGAGGCGGCAGCCGAGAGCCCCCGTGACGGTCTAAGGCTGACCCACGCCTGGACCTGCTCGGACTGTAGCAGCTGCAGAGGGGATGTGGGTCCTGAGCATCTGCTGTGGGCAAATTGTGCTGGGGCCAAGGACCCCTCCCACCCACTCAGCCAGGTTGGCAGGTCTCTGGGAAAGCGCTTCGTGGGCACGAACCTCCTGCAGTACCTCGGGTCTCCTCATGGTGCTCCCTGCTGCTCCCGGTCAGCCCCTGCCTCGTCCGGTGCCCACAGTGCATGGGGCAGAGCTGTAACAGGAAAATTTTCTGGCTAAATGGATAGCTGGCCACGGTGTCCAGCCTGGACTGTGCCCGAGCCTAGGCCTTAGGTTGCCTCCCCAACAGGCACCAAGGACAGGGCACACGCCTTGTGACTCATGTAGGTTGGAAGGGGAGGAAGGATGGGTCACTGAGGCCCCGGGCTCCAGGATGGCCTCCAGCCACCCCTTCCCCTCCTCTCTCCATCCCTCTCCCATAGGCCAGGCTGGTGGGCACAGACCTCACACGCTGGAGGGTCCATCAAGGAGCTCCTCATAATGTGTGGCCCCCACCATGGGGGAGGCCTGCTCTACTGAGGCAGCACCTGCACAGGGCCCAGGGAGGGGTCATCACCCCTCAGCCCTACCCCGTGGCCATGGCTTGTCCCATGAAGGCACCCCATGTTCGCTCCCAGTGCCATGCCCTTTCCCTACACAATGCTCTTGGGCCACCCCATTCCAGAGCCCAGCTCAGTTCCCTCTGGGGGTGCTCAGCTCCCTGTGCCCTGCCAGGCTACCCTGCCAGCCCCCGAGTCCCTGCGGGGCTCTGCAGGCTGGACGCTGGGCAGCCCTGGGAGGTGAGGAACTGAGGAAGGGGGGGTGAGCCCCACTCTTTGCGACTGAGGAGCGCGCACAGCAGGGGTCCCAGCTGGGGCAGGAGGGCTGTGGTAGACAAGACTGGGCATGGAAGCGGCCAGGCAATCCCTCAGGCCTCTCCCGGAAGGGTTCAGGGAAGGGTGGGGCTCCACATGCCACGAGCTGGACCCACCCCGGCTTTGCCTACTTAAGGCTCTGGGACAGGCAGGTGGGGGGCACTATCCCCGCAGTTCAGGCTGGCTGCCTCACAACACAGTGTCCTCCGTGCCTGAACGGGGCAGGGGCCAGGCTGCCAGGCCCAGGGTCCCCTGAGCTCTGCTTCCTTCACCCACCAGCCTGGCCAGATCTGGGGTTTCCGCCTTCAGTGCCTGGTTTTCAGACACCATAGCCCCTGTAAGCCCGTCCTATCTGCGCCTCCTTTCTCCTGGACTTTGTAAGTCAAATCCCGAATCATCGGGCTCCTGCTCTGTCTCCAGCCTGACAGACGGAGAGCTGGAGGCCCCGTGGTGCTGTGGCAGCAGCCCAGAGAGGCGGCCTGGGGTCCCCAGAGGCAGGTGGGGCAAATCCTGCAGCCTTGTGCTTCCAGGGGCATCCAGAGTCACTCCGGTCCAAGTCAGGTCCCTGCTCTGCCCCCCAACCAAGGGGCCACTGCATGTGGTGAGTGGTCCAGCCCGGCCCCCACCACCCTCCCCATGTTTTCTTTCTCAGAATGTCCCAGTTCCCCCCTTGTACTCACGGGGGAAGGTGAGGCCCCACCTCTGGGGTCACAGGAGACAGACACACCCCGACTGAGACAGACAACGGGCAGCGTGGCAGGTCGCCCAAGTCACAGATGTTTCCATGTCTCCTCTCCAGACTGAGGAAGCCTTCCCAGGAGCTGCCAGTAGCCTCCCTTCATGGCGCTTATGACTAGGCCTGGCACATGCCTGACATTCACCTGTCACACCCAGGAGACGGGGCTGCCTGACTGCACTGGGACAGGGTTACCCCGGGCCACCTTGGAGGGGTTGAGTCCATACCTGATGCAATTAGGTCTCTGCCAGCAGGGCAGGAGGGGCATTGGTGGGCATTCTGACCCAAGGACTGAGTGAGGTTTAGCCAGGGTTGGCTTCCAGGTGGAGGTGGCCCCAGAGCCGGGTCTGTAGGACTGACTGAGGTGGAGAAGGCTGGATGCAGGACCCTATGTCATTCCTCTTGGAACATCCATAACAGCCAGCAAGGACAGTAAGGCTCCAGCTAACATGCCAGCCCTGCCAGCCTGCTGCCCCCAAGACTGGTTCTCATGGAGCTCGGCCACCGCTCTCAGCCCAACACTAAAGACGGGTGTGCTGGGGCAGCCCTCACTCTTCACCAGTCCCAGAGGTGTGCATGTGTCAGCCGAGGCATGGGGACTGAGGTGGCTGGGTCTTTGCCAGACTGTCCTGGCTGGGGGCTCCATGTGGCCTTCCCTGCAGCCTCCTGGGCCAGGAGTGAACACTGAGGCTTGGCCACAGAGACACAGGTCAGGGCCTGGTTACTGTGCCTCTGCTTTTGCCTAAAGGACAGCGTGTAGTAAAATCCCCAAAGGCAGTTTCTGCTCCTGCAGCCATAGAAGAGCAAAGTTGCCCTCCCTTCCCTGCGGCCCCAGTGCTGAAGGTCATCACAGCCTGTGGGGTGCTCGTGGGCCTTTGGCACCCTTGAGAGCCTGCTGTTGGCTCGCTATGGAGGATCTCATGGGCACCCACCCATTGCTCGACCCAGGGTATCCCAGATGGCATGGCCTTGGGGATTAGGGGCCCAGTTTTGGCAAGGAGGGTCCCACCTTCTCTGGCCTTCAGGTGTCTACCAGTAAAGGGTCAGACAGCCCGCGTAGCTGGTCTCCATAGGGATGCCTGGGTGGCCTAGGGAGGGGCTGGGGTCAGCTGGGGCCCTGGGACTCACAGGGGCTCCCAGTTCCCCAGTAATGTCATCCTAGGTCCTGGGGATAAGGGCCCCAGCTCTCGGGGGCTAGGCTGGCATTCTCACTGGCCCCAGCAGCCCTGGGGGAACTCGGTGGACTGTGTCCCCTATCCCCCGTCCCACCCAGAGCTCCTCCTTACCGGCCTTCTGCTGGCACCTGGGACCAGCACGGTGGCTGGGCCTGTCCAGGGCATCATGGCAGGAGGCAACTCTGAGAGCAGGAGAGTGGGCCCCACATGGGCAGGCCGCATCCGGGTCTGCTCCTAGGCACCCCCTCCTTATCTTCAGTGGTGACACAGTGACCCCCTCCTGAGCTGGTGAGTGCTGCTGTCATTGGGTGCTGGGAGCCTGGGGTGGAGGTGTGGTAGGTGGCCAGGTGGGGGATGCTGCTGCTCCTGCTGACCTGGGTGGGCTCTCATGGGCATGCCGACTCCCAGACCCACATCCGCATGCCGCTGCCTGCCCCTCCATGGAGCTCCTCTGTCCCTCCAGCTGACCCAAAGTGCCCTTAGACCCTGAGTCAGTGGGTGAGGGCCCTGCTGTCCTATCCCTTGGAGGAAGGCTCTGGGAAGGGTCTGCACCTGCCAAGGCCCCTGGCTGCCGTGGGGATGGTGGGTGCCGGGTGCCCCCTCAGTTGGGTGAGTTTGTCCTATTTCCAGAGTGAGATGCTGGGTGGTTCTGTTTGGTTGTGTTAATCGAGACCGGCTTTTACAGAATATGCCTCATGGGGTGAGGACATCCTTATAGCCCCAGTGCTCACGTTAGCCCAAATGCAAGGAGTGGGCTTGGGGTGCAATCTCACCCCCCACCCCACCCCCAGGCATGACTGTCCCTGTCTCACAGAGCCAGGGCCTGTGGCAGACCAGACCCAGCAGTGGGGCCAGGAGGGACCCAGGGATTTAGCACCCCAGACTTCCCCAGGCAGGGTGTGGTCTCCACCCAAGTCAGGCTTGGATGTGGTCTCATGGCCAATTTGTCTCTCTGCAGGTCTGGAGAGGTCCATGGCTGGAGCGGGGGAGGGACAATGTCCTGAATGATACTGAACCAGGAGTGGGAAGACCACTGCACCCCTCCTCCTCCCCAGAGAGCGGGCCTGTTGAAGGGGACAGCGGGGGAGGGGCTGCTAAATGGAGTAGGTGGTGGGTGGACAGATGAACAGGCAGACGGGCATGGATGGACGGGGCACTAAAGCAGGTCAGGCTGCGGCTGCTCCACCCAATCTGGGGTGGAGCCTCAGGGAGGGCTTCTGAGGCTGAGCCCCCCGAGCTCCCGAGTCCTGGAGACCTCCTGCTTCTCCCACTGGCTGCAGCGACTGCTTCCCAGAAGCCCCCGGCAGCCCCGGAGGCTGCAGGACCCGCTCCACCTGCACTCTCTCCCTGCTCCATCATTTTTCAAAAATAATTGTGCAGAGGCATCAGGCTGCCTCCATGCCCCTCCCCAAAGGTTGCCCCCACCCCAGGCTGTCTCGGAGTCCCCAGACCCTCCCGGGCTGGCCTCGCCAGCTGTGCTGTGTGTATCAAGGTATTTTCCCTGCAAGGTCTTCATGACTCCCTAATCGCTTGCATTTATTTTTCTCCTTCCTTGGTGAGCGGCCCCTGCAAGCCTTGGCCCGGCTCTCCTTGGCAGGCATCATTAATGCGGCTTCCGAGCTCGTGCGTTTGGAGGCGGCGGATCCCGCCCCACCGGCCCGGCTGCCGCTCCTCTGCCCGCCCTGAGATGGATGTTCCTTTATTGCCCATAAATCTCTGCACAGCCCTTTGTAAAGACAAATCGGAGGCCGCCCGTTCGCCGGTGTTTTTCGGGGCCAGTCGGCGGTGGCTTTAATTAGCCCTCCCTGCGGAGGCTGCACCGGCAGGAGCAGTCCGGAGCGGACGGCGCTGTGCGGTGTCCATGGAAGGGGCCGTCCTCTGCCCTCTCACTTTGTCTAGAGGAACCAAGACTCGGCTGTGTGAGGGGACAACATGCCGCTCCTCCCTCATGCACGCGTCCGTGTGGACTCCCGATGCCCACGTGGCCCAGCAGCAGTCCAGGCGCAGGCAGGGCCCTCTCTGCCGCGGCAGCCCAGCGAAGATGCCCGCAGCCCAGCAGTTCCCCTGATGGTTACCAGGAAAGTGGCCCATGGGTTTTACCCTCTATCTGGGGAACTCATGTGTGAGCTTGGGGCTACGGTCCGAGGGCCAAGAAGACAGGTTGCTGGGTGAGAGGACAGCTAGAGGGAGGGACAGTGTGGCAGAAGCACCCTGTCTGGCTCCGCTACTTGGGGCCTCGGCCACTGCAGCAGTCTGCAAGCCCCTCTGGTGCTGGCCCCGAGCAGGGACCCCTTCCATGAGGGTTTACTCATTCCTCACAACAGGCAGGAAAACCCAGGGCCATTGAGGTGTGGTGACCTATCCCTGACTCCCAGCCCCCATGAGTGGCCAGACAGGTGTGGACACTGTGGATCCACTCCATGACCTCCAGCTGGGTGGAGGTCAGCCTGGGGGGGTCAGGGAGGGCTTCCTGGAGGAGGGGGGTGGTGTCAGAGCCAGAGTTAAAGAAAAGTGATAGGTCCCGGGAAGAGGATCCTGAGGAGCCTTGTGGCTGGAGAGGGGGTGTACAGGAGCTGGAGAGACGGGACTGGATGGTGCCCACTCCTTCACCCACCAGCTTTGCCTTGACCCTCAGGATTCTAGGCTTGGCCCAACCCTGTAGGGAGTGGCCTATCAGGGTCCCCTGCCTCTCAGAGCAGGACTCAGTCATTGCAGCACAGGGGTTGAGGAGACAACCTGCCTGTGAGGGGCTCCTGAAGAGGTGTGTCCTGGTAGAGCCTCCACTTCCTCCAGGAACAGGCACTAGCACCAGGCCCCAGTGCTGGACAGGGCTGACCAGCCCGGCAGGCCCACGCCTCCTCAGCGGAGCCAACTCCAGGCTCAGCTCCTAGATTCAGGGTTGATGTTGTGGGACAGGCCAGGCTGCTGGGGAACCTGGGAGCTCCAGGCCCCCCACAAGCACCCTCCTGCCAGGAGCAGGGCTCCAGGGGCCACTGGACCCACCCCTGTCACAGCCTCTCTCCAAGGCCTCCATATGTGGTGGCTTCGAGCCACTGTCCCCATGGGGAGACTGAGGCACACCCACTGCTAATAGCAGCCACTGTGCTGTCTTCCTGGGGCCACCTAGGCTTCACATGGGGAGCCCTGCCAAGTCCCAGGCTGTGATGTGCAGGCTGGGCCCATCGTGTAGGAGTCCAGGGATCCAGGGGTCCAGGTGTCCAGGGAAGCCTTGGCCCGGTGCAGGGTATGAAGAGAGCAAACAGGAGTGAAGCAGGTCCCCATGGAGGAAAGGAGGAGAGACAGGACCAAGGGCAAGGCCACCAGCAAGGAACTGGGACATGGGGCGGCCACCAGAGGGCCCAAGGCACTGTGGGAGAAATTGAGTTGAGGGCTGGGCCTCCTCACTGCGGCTGGAGGTGGCTCAAAGGTCACCTGACCAGACATGGAGTTGCCGTCGTCGTGTGTCCACCACAGCTCAGAATTTGTCCCCCCGAATGACATCCCCAGGCCAACTAGCACAACAGGAGAGATTGACAGCCAGGGTCTTGTGATGTCCCAGGGCACTGGGGTAAAGAAGCCACACAGCGCTCTTGGGCAGAGCCACAGCTGGTAGCAGGTACCTGAACAAGGGTGGCCTCAGGTCCAATCCTGCCCGGATCTCTGTTGTCTTGTCTGTGCACTGGGGACACGAGCAGCCTCTTCCTGTGAGGACATGAGTGTGAGGCATCCACCCCACACTGGGGAGGCCGAGAGCGGAGTCAAGGCCAGTGACTGAGGCGGGCGGCCCCAGCTGTGACGAGGGGCCCCCACCCTGTGTCACTGTGGCCAGCCTGGGCTGGTCTTATCCGACAAAGCAACGCTTCCCTCTCCACATGTTCCCGCATGTTCTTGGTCTCGCTGGATGTTAGTCTACCATCAGCTGTTAACCATTTCGCTGCTTCTACTATTTCAGAACTAATTTAAGAATTAAAAAATAATTCTTCCAACTACTGTGCAAAGCTCTGGGCAGCCAGATAAATAGTGGACAGGCACTCCCATCCGAGGACATGGGCCAGCCATGCAGCCCCACAGGACAGGGCAGCTCAGGGACACCTTGGCCCCCGGGCCTACGATTGAGCCTTGCCGCCCTCCTGGCCTTGGGAATGGGGAGGTCATGGCTGGCTGAGAGAGACCCCCAGGAGCAGCCCGCCCCTGAGGGATGCTCACCCTTGCCCTACTCACCCAGGGTGGCTGCAGCCACTGTGAGCCCTGGCTCTAGGTGTCGCCTTCCACCAGTTGTGCTCAGTGGCACAACCCTGGCAGGGCCTGGGATACAAGGATGGGCCCGTGAGCTAGGAAGGATTTTGTCTGCAGGTCACCCTATGGCTGGCCTGGCATCCTTGGACGGGATCAGGAGCACCCACCATAAATCAGCAGCCAGCATCCAGGGAGAGGTTGACACGAGGCACACTGATGCACATGGCTTTAATTAGCTTCCTGCACAGGCCTTGGGGGTCCGGGAGACTGAGACTGGCCATCAGCCGCTACCCACCAGCCCCGTCCAGCACCAAACCTTGGGGAACTAGCTGGGCCAGGGCCGGGGCAGGTGTGGCCGGGGAGGGGCTGAGGTGGGTGCAGGTAGGTGCTGAGCCCTCAGTCCCTGGCCCAGCACCACCCACCCCCTCTCCCCATACCCCCGTCAGCACTGGGCGGTGAGCTCATCTCTTCCTGGGCTGTAAATATCACCCAAACGCTCACGGCTCCCAAATGTGTCCTCCAGCCGGGCCCTTCTCCTGAGCTCAGCCTGCACAGCCCACGCGACACCCCCGCCCAGATGTCGCCTGGGCCTCAACAAGGCGGCCGCTTCTCCCGCCCCCTCCCCACCTTGGGGACAAGCACCCTGTCCCAGATGCTCAGGGCAGACGCCGGGAGCCCTGCCCACCACCTCCACCCTCTCAAAACGTCGATGCATCCTGCCCAGTCCAATTTGAAACTCGTCCACTTCCTTCTGGATCCTCCCACCCCCTGCTCAGACCTGGCCAGACTGTGGCCAACTGTCCCCCTCGCCCTTCTGCCGCCACCGCACAGGCCCCCACTGTCCATGCAGCAGCCAGAGGGACCCTCCCAGGAAATCAGACCCTGGGACAAAGTATTCAAGGCCTGTGCAACCCACCACGTCCCCCCAGGGCCCCCAAGCTCACCTGTCCCCTGCCTTACGCTCGACTTCCATATCACTTCCCCCAACAGGCTTGGTTGGCCCATTGTCCCCACACACTGACATGCTCCCGATTTCTCCCTCGAGGGGAGAGGAGGTGTAGAGCCCTGAGGGAGAGACTAGGGGCTCCAGCAGTGCCAGAAGGAGAAGGAGCATGGGACTGTGGAGACAGTGTCCAGCCAGGGCATCTGGGGCGGTTGGCCTGGCTACAGCTCCATGTGGGGCTTGCAGCCTGCAGAGCCACCACCTGAGGGCCTAAAAGGGGTCTGCGGACAGACAGGTGCCTGTCAGAGAGAGCTGGGCAGTTTGTCAGCAGAGGTGTGACCTGCTGTCCTCCGTGAGCCACTGAGGGTGCCAGCATCCACTGCAGATGCGGAGGTCAAGAGGGCCTCAAGGTTCTTTGCAAATGGGTGTCTGGGGTTCCTGGTCCCAACTCACATGCAGCAGCCCCAGCCTCAGCCCCTGCCCCAGATGTAGCAGTTAGGCTGTGTCTTCTCAGGCAGGGTAGGGCCACGTGGGAGGAAAGTGGACGAAACAGTGGGGTCCCTGGGCGCAGAGGGGCTGGGGTGGGAGCCTTGGGCAAACAGCGCCCCACCAGTGCAGAGCCTACTTGAGTGGCCCCATCCCTGGCCCTGTGGGTAAGGCTGCCAGTCTGGGAGCTCAGGTGTGCCAGTGACCACAGAGCAGAGGGGCAGACTGTAGGCAGAGGTGGGGGTGGCAGCACCAGCCACACGGTCATGAGGTTCTCTTGGAAGAGGAGAGCACAAGGTGGGAGGACCCTGCTGAGGGGGGCCAAAGAGTAGACAGAACCACAGCATCCTGAAGCTGCCCTGGACCCAGTGGAGTCCTTGGGCATCAGCACGGAGGAGCCGTGGGGGCGGCTGGGGGCCCTGGTGACTGAGCACATCCCCCCTCCTTCTCCTCCTCCCCTGGGCTTCTGGAGCCCCGGCCGCCCCCACGGCCATCTGGTTCCACCAGCAACGCTCCCCCCACTCCCTCCCCCACGTCCCTGTGTTTTCCTCCCTCTCCCCCACCCCAGCCCCTGCCCTGAGGGGATGGGGGCCCTTTCCTAGGAGCCTCCTGCACTGCTGGCTTCCTGGCCATGTGGACTCTTTCCCCTTTGTTTTTGAGTCCTCACCGACCCAGGCCTTGGGAAAGCGTGCGTGTGCATATTTTTGCCTATGCTGTGTGTGCTGTTAGCGAGCACATGTGTGCATGAGTGTGTGTGCATGGGTGTGGTCCCCCCTACCGTGTGTGCGTGTGCTGTGTGCACACGTGTGTGCAGGAGCATGGAGACCCACAAGGGCCTGCCACTGGGTATGGATGTGGTGTAAGCAGGGGGTGCCCTAGGTCCATGCCCATGGAGCAGTGGCTGCAGGTCTCACGTGTGAGGATGGGCAGTCGTGTCGGGGTGCGCACGGTTGTGCCCGGCCTCGTGGCCTGGCCTCACACACCCAACTCTCCAAGGCCACCCTTCTCCTGCCCATCCCCCAACGGTGGTAGCAGGTTCCTCTCAAGACCACCCTCATCCCCCACCCTCAGATTCCTCCTGGGGGCTGCCCCAAGCCACATGGGAGCTGGGGGATGCTGGGGCTGGGCTGTCTGGGGTGGAAGGTACCAGAGCAGGCATCCCCAAAAAGGATGCCACAACCAGACCCGTGGGCCTGGCATGTGCTGTCAGCCCAGCTTGCAGGGGAGGCGGCTGAGTCTCACTGACGTCAGCCATGGGGCAAGCTCAGCCTGCATGGCTGGGGGTGGCAGGGACATCACACTGTCCTTGGTGTCTGAGCTGCCTTCAGCCCAGGCTGCAGCACCTAGCATGCCCGTGACTGTGTGCTGCTCCTCTAGGGCCCACCCCCGCCTCTCATGGCCCGCAGCACCCTCAGCCTGAGAGGCCACAGCTTAAGAAAAGAGCTCTTTATTCCACGTCATCCGATATTTTTACACAAGTAAAATAAAATGCATATCTCTATATACCGCGATCCGGGTGGGAGGTGGCGTTCTGGAACAAACGCTGCCTCGGAACCCTGTAAACATGATGGGGTGGAGATGGGGGTGGGCAGGTGGGGAGGCGTCCGTCAGGGAAGGCCTGGCCTGCCCTTCGGGACCTGCCACCCGGCGCTGGCTGGTGGCGTGGAGGGAGCCCCCATATGTACACACACCTGGCTGCTGAGAAAGCGCCTGTGTCTGGTGTCTGCTCAGCAGGGCCCGAGCACTGTCCACAGCACCAGTGCGAGGCCCAGGGGGGCGAAGCTGTAAGTGAGGGTGGGCAGGGCACCCGAGCCTTCCACCTCGCCAGCTCCGCCAGCTCCGCCACCCCCGCTGCCCGCCTGGCCCAGCCGGCACTGGCTGCGGGTGCGGTTCTTGCGGGAGCAGCCTGGCCTCCGCCGAGGGCCCGTGGTGGGGAGCCCTGGTGGCTCAGAGCCCTCAGGCCGCAGTGCGGTCAGCGGGGGCTCAGCTGAGTTGGGCAGGGTCCCAAAGGGGGAGTCGTTGATGTGCCTCGGGCTCGAGCCATTGCCTGGTGGGCTGTCACCAGGCGGCACACGCCCCTTGAGCGCATTGCCAGCTGAGGCCGGACTCCCGGCCTCCAGCACATTGGTCTTGTCTGCGGCGTCGGGCTGGCAGCACTTGGGCAGTCCTAGCAGCTCCTCATCGGTGAGCCCGCCGGTCCGGATGGGACGGGAGGGCCGAGTGGCCACAGCACAGCCCTCCAGGTCATTGGTGGCCAGACGCTTGAGGTCGCGGCCAGCCAGGCGAAGGGGCAGGCTGCAGAGCAGCTCAGAGGAGGAGCCGCGGAAATTCTGCAGCCAGGCCCAGAGCGGGCGTGCCCGGCAGTCGCACACCCAGGGGTTGTCATTGAGCCGCAGGTACTGCAGGGCACGCAGGGGCACCAGGGCCTCTGCTGGCAGCGCTGAGAGGTTGTTGGCAAACAAGTAGAGTGTCATGAGGCGGCCAAGGTCACGGAAGGCGTGCGGGTGCACGCGGGCCACGCGGTTCTGGTGCAGCAGGAGGCGGTCGAGGCTGTGCAGGCCACGGAAAGCACGCTCGGGCACGCTGGGGATGCGGTTGCCGTGCAGGAAGAGGTGCGTGAGGTTGCCCAGGTCACGGAAGGCGTCGTCGGGCAGTGCCTGCAGCCAGTTGTCCTGTAGGTAGAGGTACTGCAGGGCAGCTAGGCCACGGAACAGGCCTGGGCCCAGTTCTTGCAGGCCGCAGCGGTCCAGGTGCAGTGTGTGCAGGCGACTCAGGCCATGGAATGTGGTGGGGTCCACGGTGCGCAGCTGTGCATTGTCACTGAGGTCCAGCTGCTCCAGGAGGGTCAGGCCAGCAAAGGCGGCGGCGTCGATCCGGGCCAGTGCATTCGAGTGTAGCCACAGGATGGTGAGGTTGCGGCAGGCGTGGAAGCCGGCAGCTGGCACATGTGAGATGTGGTTGCCATGCAGGAAGATGCGCTGGCTGGCGGCAGGGATGCCGGTAGGCACGGCCTGCAGGCCCTGCTGGGGGCAGCTTGTTGTCACTTTGGGCTCATTGTAGCATACACAGGCACCCGGGCATGGCGCCGCCACCCGCCAGGCCTGCAACCACAGCACCCATGCCAGCAACCGGCTCCCTGAAGGCAGAGGAAAGTGCGGTTAGCGGGCAGGGGTCCCCAGCAGACTAGGGGTCATGCTGGAGTAGGTCAGCCCCTGGGATTGGGTCTCAGGAGAGGCTGGGGCTAGGCTGGGTGCAGTCAGACATGTGGTCGCCACCCTTGAGAACTGGGGCTGTTGGGATACCTGCTCCACATGCCACACGGATAATGCTGAGTTATAACCTGCCACGGAGCCACACGCTCCACATCAGGAAACCACATCTGCAGACTCTCCATGCCATCCCACACAATGTTCACACACAGGAGCTGACATGCCTGCTACACCTCCCATCAGGGTTAGCCCACTGGGTCACCCACGATCACCTACTTGAAGGCCTCCTGGGTGGATACTTATGCCTGCAGGTACCTTCTCAGGACTCCAGTGAACACAGAGTCCCCTGGGCCTGACTGCTCCCACCATCCCAAGCCAGGCTGGGAGATGGTCAGTGGGGTTCTCAGCAAACACTGGCAGACCAGGGGGCCCATGCTTAAGGCCTGTTAGGAGGAGAAGCCCAGGCAGAGAAGACCAGGGCTGAGCCTCAGACCCCCATGTCCTGCCCAGGCCCCTGGAGCTCCTGAGGCCCCAGGGCTGCTGGGATTCTAGGGAGGCCCCCCTGAATACCATGGCCGTGGGGGAGTTATGCTTTCTGGAAGAGACTGCACACCCCAGTGGCCCTCTGCCCACCTGAAGATGTCCCAGGGGTCCTGAGGGTGTCCCACCCAACGGGTCTAGGAAACACTGCCACCAGGCTGGGTCCCACCATCAGTGCCTCTGTTATCACAGAAACAGAAGCCTGGACATCGGAGGGCAAGAGGAGGAGGGCAAGTGGGGTCCAGGGCCCAGGAAAAGGAGTGTGGCTCTGCTCGGGCTCCCCCCACCCCTGCCACCTCCCAGGCAGGCTGCGCGCTCCTCCACAGCCTGTGATCCCAGCACTCCCTGGCCCGGCAGCGAGCTCCTCCCGAAGCCCCCCCTTGGCCTCATTCTCTGCTTCATCTCCCCAGGGAGGAGCTCACTCCTTCCCAGCCGATCCCTGCACAATATCAGCTGCCTCAATCCCCCACCCAGAGCACCCTCAGCCCGGACAGCTTCCCAGCGGGTCCTCCCTGAGTCCCAGGGGGCTGTCCCCCCACTCATATCAGGGCCAGACACACCTGGGGCTTCACCAAGGACCCATGCTGTAGCAGACCCCTCCTGGGTGTTGCACCCAGACCTGGTCTCACCAGCCGGGCCACATACCCCAGCAGTAAGCTCCACTGCCCCTCCTCTGAATGCTGGAGGTTCTTTCTGCCTTCAGGAGTGAGTCTATTAAAACGTGAATCCCCCTGGGAGGGCTATGGCTTATCAGCTAACACTTGAGTTATCAGCTAACACCTTTGCTGACAGCCAACACCTGCGCTGACAGCTAGCTAAGAGCAGGATGCTGCAGACATGAGGCCGGCTAAGTGCAGTGGGGGGAGCTGGGAAGGAGGAGGAAAGGAGCACAGGCCAACTTCCCCCACCCAAACTGTGACCCTGGGGCCCTCCAACCCATGCTGGGGCCACTGGCCCCCGGGGACCTCTCTGCCTGGGTTAGCACAGACAGTTGCCCTAAACCTAGGGCCTCAGCAAGCCAGGCACGTGCAGTGGTCACTAGGTAAGAGCACCCTTCCAGATTCTGGTCCCCAGGTCTTGGGAGACCCTCCCCACATCTTGGGGGCCTCCTCTGCCCCCATCCCCGGCCCATTTTTTGACCACCTGGGAGATGGCAGCCCCAGGATGGGGGTTTTGGGGGGCAGGCCCAGCCCAAGATCCCCCAGCCTCTGGGCACTCCTCCCCTAGGTCAGTTTTTTGGGCCTCCAGCCCTCACCAACCTAGGCCCTCAAAAGGCTGTGAGCTCCAGTCCCCAAGAGCCACATGCTCAGGGGTCTTCTCCCTTCTGAAGCCGCTATGTCCATCCTAGGAATGCTCCAGGCAAGGCTCCAGGCCTGAGCCACACTGCGGGGGGACGGCTGCAGGGTGCTCAGCCCTGCCAGGAAGTGGGTTCTGGGCATGAAGACACAGTTCCATTCTCACCCAGACAACTGCTTTTCAGAAACCAACTTCTGAGAGCCGGGCCTCTGCCCAGGCCCTGCTGTCAGCACAGAGGCTGGGGTGGGCTCTCTACTCACTGTGGCCACGGTAATTGGTTCTAGCCCGGCCCCCCTTGGGGCCTGCCCACTAGTCTCCATGGCAACCCCTCTGCTGAGTGAGCATGAGGGGGCATCTTTTTATGAGATAATCAAACCCAACTTTGCAGCATGGGTTTATATTCACAGCAGGGGCCCTGGGGACACGGGAAACCCATCCAGGTAGTGGCAGGGCATCCCCTGACCCCACCCCAGGGGCTGAACCAATGGCTCCTGACACCCATGGCCCTCCACTGTGAATGGCAGCCCCTCCCCACTCCTAAAAAAGGTCACTCTGGCCAGTTTTGCAACCTATCTCCCTGGCCTCTGCAACCCCTGAGCCACAAGGCTTCTCTGGCCCTAGGTCTGTTCTCCACACCCCCCCTTCCCATCCCCAACCTGCCCAGCCACTTTAACAAGGAGACTCTGCCCTCGGTCTCTACCTCCCTTGGGACCCACCTTCTACCCTCACCCAGTCTCATTCAGTCCCAATTCTCAGTGAACACCCAATGTGAGTCCAACTCCTGGCACCCATGGTGAGAAATCAGCCAGCAGAGGCCCCAGCTCTCACGCAGAAACCACACAGGGCATGCATGCCCCCCAGGCTCCTGCGGACACCTGAGCCTCCCTGGCCCCAGAGTGGCTCACCCCAGCCTCCGGCCCCAACTTCCCCCTGCCTCCAGGCTACACCAGCATGGTCATGAGGGCTGTGACCAGCCACCCCTGAACTGAAGGCTCTGAGTTTTCAGGGGGTGGGGGTGGGCAGTGACTAGATACTGGCCAGGGGCCTCTCCCCCAACAGCAGTCAGACTGGGCAGGACAGGATCACTGGGTAAAGGCCCAAGAGGCTGGGTGGGCATACAGGCCTGGGCTTGTCCTTGCCACCTCCCTCCCACTGCCCCTTGAGGCTCACCCCAGAGGTGGCAGGTACTATGGGCAATGGAAGCAGCAGGCGGCCCAGGGAGGCACCAGCACCGCTCCCCTGCACCGCCAGCTCCTGTGAGCAGAGGGCCAGTGTTCACACTGCAGGGTGGTGGGGTGGTGGGGAGGCGGGAGGGAAGGAGGGGTGGGGAGGAGGAAGGAAGAGGAGAGCAGGAGCAGAGGGGAGGGGTGCAGAGGTGGACTGCTGTCTCTGGTGTCTTCCCCCACCAATCCTAGGGCCCAGCCCACCTCTCTACCCCCTCAGGCATGGGTTGAGGTCCCAGTGAGGCCAAGAGACAGTGCAGAGCTGGTAGACTTGGCAGCCCAGCTTTCATCCATCCACTGGTTCAGCACCCTTGGGCCTCGATGCTCGCCCACTCCCCCGTGCAATGTGGCAGCAGAAACTCCCACCCCACTGGGTTGTTGGGAGGGTCCTAAAAAGACATGAGTCAGTGCTACATAAGAATCCCTTTTCTTACCAATATCATCAGCCCGCTTTACAGGTCAGGAAACTGAGGCAGTGAGTAGTTAAGCCCTGCCCTGCTCCCGAGACCATCCAGGAGGAAGGGTGGGTGAAGGACCGAGCCGCGGTGCTGCCTGGAGGGGGCCAGGAGGCACGTCCAGCCCAAGCATGAAGGACCGCGGCTGTGGGGCCAGGGCAGGAAGAGGGGGTACGACGGTGTGGGGGCCAGACTGCTGGCCTGCAGGGACAGGAGCTGGGGACACATGTCTTCCTCCTGTGCTGTCGGTGGCTGGGGGGCACATCTCCAGGGAGGTTCTGAGCTGTGGTCCCCCACCCCTGGAGGCTGGGGTCAGAGGCCTCCAGAAAGGCCGGGGGGCAGCTGTAGCACACCCAGGATGTCGTCATCTCAGGATCCTCTGAGACACCAACAGTTTTCCCCATGAAGCGGTCACATCACAGACCACAGTTATGAGGCAGAATGGGAGGCCACGGCTCAGCACACCAAGACCAGAAATAGCTCTGGGCAGGGGCGGAGGGGCTGGAGTGGTCTCCACACCGTAGAGGGTCAGGGTACCTCTTCCTGCCCCTGGTTCCCCGTGCATCTGTCCCCCATCCTCGCTGGCTTCTCACAGGCACCGCCAGCCCTCCATCCGTCCTCACACACAGACACGTGCAGGGGCAGCTTCCATTCCCACAGCATTTCTTGTGCCCATCCTGGGCCATGGGTGCCAGGGGCCAGACAATGGCAGCAGCTCCCATGGGGGCCAGCCCACCGTCCGGGGTGCATCTCCTGGGGCTGTGGACCCGGCCCCTGCTGCCCTCCCCAGCCTCTCAAACACCGTTCCTTATTGATCTTCTCAGGGCAGCAGCTGCTGGGGCAGGGCAGGCAGGCCAGTTCAATAATAGGCAAGGTCACCCGCCATGGCTCTGGACACAGCAACAAGCAGTGGGAGAAACTGAGGCCCAGTGTGGACAAAGGCCTGCTGGAGGTCACAGTGTGACTAGGGCAGAGCTGTTGGGACTGGCTTCCTGGCTACACTTGGTGCTCCCTCGGCCCCTCCAGCTCCACACCTTGCCCCTGCTCAGCCCGGCCTGGACCTGCCCTGTGATGCTGGGTTCACCCCAAGACCACGGAGCACCTGGGGCCAGCAGGCCAGGCACAGGCTGGGCCCTGCAGTCTGCTGAATTCTCCTAGGGGTCAAGTTTGTTGATCCATTTAACAGATGAGGAAAATGAGGTTTGGTGGGCAGAAGATACAGCTCCAGGGATTCCCAGCACCACAGCACAAGGGGTGAGAAAAGTCTTGCTGGGCAGTAAAGGGTTAGCCCCCCATTACCCCCCAACCCTAACCCAAGCTCCATTTCCCCCCAAAGAAAGTTTCCAGTCAACACAGCACCCTGAGAGGGCCCATCCTGGGCCCCTTTCTAGTCAAGGACACTGAGGCTGGTGGGAGAGGGGCCTGATGCCCCATCCGAGATGGAGGCCCTGGACATGCAGGCTCACCCCAAAGATGTGTTCCTCAGGGTCATGCTATGGCAGGGCAGTTCACTCAGTCAACTTCCCTTGGCAACAAGTCAGGCAGCCCCTGGTTCAGGAGCTGTGCTGGGGACAGCAGACACCAGACCAAGCTAAGGACACCAGCTCTGGACACTCGTGGTGCAGGAGCGAACTGACCCCGCTGTGTGGCAGGTGCCATACGGAGGACTTAAAGGCCACAGAGGCCTGGCCTGGTCTCAGACAGCACAAGGCTGTTGGGGAGGAGCCCAGGAGTCCACTGCCAGCACAAGGGTCCGGGCAGACCCTCTGGTGGGCAGGACCCTCGGCCCAGTGTTCAGGCCTCAGGAATTCACTCTTGGTCAAGGCCAGGCTGCCCGCCTGGAGATCTCTGGAACCTTGCCCTTCCAGCCCACACCCCCCAACCTGATGCCCACCTCCATTGGCCCCCATCCCAGTGAGCCCTGCACTGGGGCCAATGATGCCAGCACCCAGGAGCTCTGTCTGGCTGAAGCCCCGTCCAGCCCAGGACTCAGCCCCAGATCCAGAGACTCAACCAGTGTCCCTTGACCGACAGGAGGCTGGAGCCAACTCCCTTTACCCCACTCCGTCAGGCTGCCAACAAATACCTGCTGCCTAATTACCTGGAGAATTGTCTCCACGATGGGCTCATTGTGGTCCTTTGGCTAAGTCAAGTCAATTCGTGCGCTGAGTCCACAGAGGAGGTTGATAAGGAACTGCTGTGGTTGACATGCCCCCGCCCTGGGGGACTCAGGAGGGGGACTGAGCCACAGCACTGACACATACCTGCCCCCACGCCTATCTGCCCACCCTGACCCTGCTCAGGACAGGGGTGCCCAGGCCAGCAGGGTTCACAGTGCTGGGTCCTGCCTCTCTGGGGCCCCACATCCACTCCCAGAGCCAGAACCCCGCCCTGAGCCCCAGCCCTCCCCTCACTTCCCTGGGACCCTGGATCTGCTCCCTGCACAAAGCTGCCTGTGAGGCCTATAGTGTCAGCCTCCCACAGGAGGGCACACAAGTACCAGAGCACATACTGGGGGCACACGATAGAAAGGCATACTCCAGGACCTGCCATAAAAGCGTATACACTTGAGCCTTGGGCTGCTGGGGCCTGGGACAGAGCTCAGGCGAGTCGGCAGAGCAGTAGAGGGTTGCTGTGACATTGCTGTGCGTACTTGGCGACCGAGAGCCCCTCCCAGGATCCAGGGCTGGGGGAGGGTCTGCTCTCCTCTGCAGCGGGAGGAAGGCAGGTGGGCACATCCCACGTGTTCTCTCACCCCCGGCACTTGTAAAACATAACCAACAAGGCAGGCGGGCAGCCTCGGCCCAAGCAGAATAAATTCTGCTATGAAGACACATACATGCAGGTTTGAGGCCCTTGCCTGCTCGTCCTCCAGCATCAGCCCTTCCCACCTCTCAACAGCTTCTATCAGCCTCAGTCAGGAGGACAGCAGCTGGACAGGACCCCACCTGAGCTGTTCCAGGTGTAGCCCACCTGGGGTTGACCTGAAGCCCACCTGGAGCACAGCCAGCCTCACACAAGGGCAGGGGGCCCCAGAGGCAAGACAGTGGTGGGCCAGCACTGGGTGGAAACCAGGCATCCTTGAGTAGGGGCCTTGGCCCAAAGACGTCCCATTCCAGCATTGCTGCCTTGAGGCTACACAGGGACTTCTTTGATAAGCATCTGTCTCCCAGGGAGGCTCTGTCAGTCCACCATGATACCCCCAACCTCACACAAGGCTCAGCAGCAGGGGACAAGAGGAGGAGGAAGGAGGGGAAGTGAGGGATGGGGGCCCTCAGCCTTCCCGGGACAACCCAAGGTGCAGACTTTCCTTGTTTCTGGAGGTTCATGACATCCCTGCAGAGCATCCTCCCATAGCACACTGAAGGGGTGACCATCAACCCCACTCCTCAGACAAGGGCACTGAAGCAAGATGACCAGCAGGGCACCAGCAAGGCCAGAAGACAGGCATACAATCTGACCCCAAGAACCCCCACCAAGAAATCAGAGCAGACCCTGAGCCCCAGGAATGACACAGCAGGGAGGGGTAGCAATCCTAGGCTCTCTGATCCCCCACAACACCTAGTCATTGGCCAGGCCTCCTTCCCTGGGCTGGCTGAGGGTGGGCCCTGGGGTATCTGAAGCCCTAGGCTCAGATACAGGCTCTGCACCCCTCTTGAAGTGGCTGGAGAATCTGCCAGCCGCCCCCCACTAAGTCTGTCTGCATGCCAGTGGTGTAAGGATGATGATGGGCCAGCACCCACCTCCCTCAGGACCCCAGAGATGCCTGTAGCCTGGAAATCCCACCAATGCACCCCACCTGGGCCTGAGCTCTGTGGCCAGTGTGCTGCCTTCCCACAGGCTGGCCTGGGGACTGGCACCCAAGACAGACACAGCCAGCCTGCAGTCTGACCTTGGTGAGCACTGTGTCAAGTGAAGAGCCCAGGGAGGTGGGGCACAGCTCAGAGATGGCATCCCAGAGACATGAGGGCCCGCTGCTCCATTGGTCTCCAGAATGCTCTGGCCTGGCCTGACAGCTACCCCAGCTTGGTCCAGAAGATGCTGGGTTGGAGGAGGGTGTGGC
The DNA here is from genome assembly GCF_027409185.1 of Cynocephalus volans. Taxonomy (NCBI): domain Eukaryota; kingdom Metazoa; phylum Chordata; class Mammalia; order Dermoptera; family Cynocephalidae; genus Cynocephalus; species Cynocephalus volans. The sequence continues at coordinate 208,793,265 of NC_084461.1, forward strand.
TGCCAGGCTGTGCTGCAAACATGCCTAGAGCCACTTCTCCACCGCCTCCACTGATCTCAGCCTCAGCAGAGAAGGGAGGCTCACAGACAAGCCTGGTTCACAAGAGACCCCCACCCACACTCAGCATTGATTTGCTGCTGCTTCTCATGAAGCACTGGGGTTCCCCTCCCCTGCCCACACACCACACATTAGAACAGGGTGATCTGAGTCAGAGACATGTGTCCATCCCCCTCCTGAGACCCACTAAGATGAGATGGTGACATGGAGCACCCCCTCGAGGGGTAGGAAGCCCCTGGAGAAACACCCAGAGAAAGGGTCTCTACCATCAGCATCTGGTAGTACACAGGGCAGCTCCAGCCTGATAGCCCCAAACCTGCCAGTTGACAAGTGCCATCTCAACAGAGCACCCAGCCAGCTTCCCTAATAAAAGTGACCAGAAAAACAGCGACCACCAGGCATCTGGAAAAGCTCCCAATCCAAACGGAGGGAAAGTGACTCTACAGGAAGCGAAGACATTAGGAGAAAAATCTAATTAGTGTCCTCCTAGGGATAGAAAGGGATTTAAAACAAGAACAGGATGCTATGAACAAGGAGCCATCAGAGAACAAAAAAGAGTGCCTGGAAATTAAAAATAGAAGAGCTAAAAAAAAAAAAAAAAAAAAAAGGAAGGAAGAAAGAAATCAATAGAAGGGTTGGAAAACAAGGTCAAGGAAATCTTCCAGAAAGAAAAACAAAAGAGAACGAAAAAATGAATGAGATTCAGAGAAAAATATAGGTCAAACATCTGTTTTAAGGGAGTTCCAGGAAAAAAACCAGAGAAAATAAAGGGGAAAAAGTTATCAAAGAAATAATACTAGAAAACTTCCCAGAGTTGAGGACCTGTCTTCTGTTGGGCAATCTCAGTGCAATTTCAGGCCCCTGGGGATCAAGAGAGGACTGAAGCTCAGGAGGAAAAGCTGATCGTGAACGATGCAACACGGCATTGGGCTTCTCCACAGCACCCTAGATACCAGAAGACAACAAAATTGCAATGGCTTCAAAACTCTGAAGGGACACTATTTTCAACATGGAATTCTGGACCCAGACAATCCAACTTCAACAGACTTGCAAACATGAGAGAAATCATGGAATGATTCTTCACTATATCTTCCTCAGAGAGTGAGTTGGGGATATGCTTCAGACAAAATTGAGGGTGTAAACTCAGCAAGAGGAAAATGCGGGGCCCAGGAAACATTGACTACAATCCCAATGGGTGGTGAGGGGAAGTCATGGGGCGGGCAAGACAAGGGTGTGGTGTGAGGCCTCCCCTGGGGAAAAATGAAAGACCCAACAGAACCCTTGACATGGGCAAGAGTAAGCCCATGAGGGTGGAGATGGGACAAAAGAAAAAAAAAAAAAACAAGGTCAACTGTAAACCCCAGAAAAAACAAAAGGCTATGCAAGAGAGGGAAGGTCACTACAGTCACCCTGTGGTGAGGCATTGAAGAGTGTTTATGTGACTTGGGTTGGGAGACACTGGCTCTGAATTTAACTGTTGGCAGTGGGACAGCCATTCTGGGGAGTGGCCAGACAAGAATGGCCCGGTGTGGGAGCCTCAGAAATATGAAGGGGAACAGGGACAACAGTTCCCTGGGCTACAAGGGAGACTGGGGGCCAGGGCAGAGCAAGCCGATTCTCCAGACCAGCCTCCCTGGCTGGTGCAGTTTAACCTTGAGCAAGACATTGTTGACCAAAATGTCATTGTTTTACAAAACAGCTGCATATTGGCACTGGAATCTCAGAAAGAGAGATAAAGAAAAAGAAGAAAACAAAGTGTATCTTCTAGAAGGTAAAGACAAATGTGGGTTAGAAGCAGGTGTCTCTGAGGTGCAGGAGGAGAAAGAGGGACTGTGAGAGCTTGTAATTCACCTGGGTGCACAGCCCTGGGCATCTGGTGTCTGGATCAGGGACAAGGCCCTGAACACTGCCCTGAGGCCCTCTGCTCAGCCAACGGTGGTGAGGACACATCTGGGTCTCCCAGGACACTCTGGGCTCTGCAGTCCAGACCCCTAAAGGGGTGGCTTCTGGCCTAAAAATCCAGCTCTGTGCTGGGGCCTTCCACTGCCGGCCAGGCACCACCTTGCCTCGCCCAGCTGCAATGCCCCTCCACTCCCACCTGGCCCAGCCCCACACCCTGACAAGGCCCTGCCCCAGCCCCTCCTTGCTCTTGCCTGTTCCCCTCACACTTGCCACCTCCCCATTCACAGATCTGAGCTCCCCACACCTGATCCAGGCCACACCCTGGGGGTTGGGCAGTCAAAACCTGGCAGGGGCCACCTTGCAATGAAGTCGGGTCTTCAGCCCTGACCTTGGCTGAGCGCAAACAGGCTTCTCTCAGCTTCTACGAGAGCCCCCAACACACTTCTGCAACCAAACCCAAGGCACGCAGGCAGGGGTGACGTGAATAAGTAATTGCTCTTTTATTAACGAGTGATAAATTATTCCTATATGATTGTGTGTGATAATTCTTCCTTATTTGAAATCAATTTGGGATGGAAATTGTTGGCGGCTTCTCACCCGAGAGGGTGGGAGGCCCAGGCGCCGCTGCCTTCTGGAAAAGGAGGTCAGTGTATTTCGGCTACTTCCTGAGGCTGACACGTCGGGCACTCCTGTGGGCAGGGCGGCGGGGTAAGGGGGTCGGTTGCCCTGGGGGTACGGGGCTGGGCACACCCGGCCTCATTTCCTAAGCAACTCTTTCTGGGACATGGGAGGGGTCAGCTCAGGCACCCAGCACAGCCTCTCTCACCCCCACACCCTCTGGAAGCTCCAAAAGAGGCCCAGCCCAGCCCACTGAGCCCAGAGCACACTCCCCCTGGGCTGAGGGAAGGCCAGGTGGGGGCGGAACCTCCAACCCCAAGACCATACTGGGGGCCACCACAGGCACCAGTGGCCACGGTGGGGTCGTTGGGGGTCAGGGACCATCCACAGGCCATGCTCCACTCATCCCCCCCATGTAACTCCCGAGGACAAGGACTGGGGCAGCCTGACCTTCCACCTCACAGAGGACACACCCAGCACCCAGCTGGCATCCCTGCCCAGGCAATCCAGGCCTGGGTCAGACAGACCTGGTCCCCGACTTCAGGCCCCCAATTTCCAGCCCCCAGTCCCCAGCCTCAGCCCGCTCAGGGCAGTGGCCCTCGGCCCAGGCCTCAGCGCCTCTTCCCATTAATGCATATTTAAAATCCTGCAACCCACCGGGCAGCCAGCCAGCCAGTTGCCTCCCTCCCAGGCCAGGCCCACAGGAAGTCAGGCCCCGCCCGCCTGCTCCTCCAGAGCTGCATCCCTGCCCCCATCGTGGCTGCAGCAGGCCAGCAAGACAGGGTCACCCCCAACCCCAGACACTTGGCCCAACTGAAGGTGCTTCTGGGTCTGGGTCTCTCATCTGTGAAATGGGAGGGCAGGGTCCAGGGGAGCGCACTTTGGTGGGCCCGCTCCCAGGGTCCCCTTGACGGCCCTCCACCTTCCATCCACTGCCAGGGTACCCATTGCACCACACACCCTCGCTGGCCAACTTAGTGGGCCTCCATGTGGCTCATTTCTGATGGTCAGCCCGCTGGGCTGTGGGCTCTAAAGGGGCAGGGCCATGGCTAGTGACCAGCACACCGGAGGTGCTCCATAAGTGTTTGTCACGTGAATGCAGTAAGTGCCCACCACTAGAGGCAAGCGGTAGGCTTTGTGCAATCCCCTTCGCACAGCTGTGGAGATGGCATTCCCTGAGGATGTCTAGCCCTGGGAGAGTCTCTGCCCGTAAGCCCATGGGCACTGATGTTCCCCATGGAGGGGAGAAGGGAAGTTTCTCCTCTGTAGGGTGGGGGTGGGGAATGCGGTGTAAATGAGCCATGGAGGCTGGGAGCATGCAGGCCTGCAGCTCTTCCCTCCCCAACTAGAGCAACCACCTCGCCCCCCACCAGCTGTCAGGGCCCTCATCACAGCCCAGACCCGGAGGCAGTGTGATGGAGATGGTCATGCCACATCAGGTTCCCTGTGATATGGAGCCCAGGCATCCGTGGGCATCCCACCTCCCAGAGCTCCGTGACTGCAGGTGACAGTGACGGCACCCCCAGGTGGGGTGGTCAGGGTGGCTTCCTGGAGGAGGCAATGCCTCATCTGGGAGGGGGAAGCAGAGGTGTTGCCACCACATGCCAAGGCTGGGGGTTGAGGGGCCAGGAGGGTGGTGGTGCTGGGACTGCTGGAGCCTCAGATATCCAGGCCACCTGCCCCTGGGGTCCCTGGCTGTGACAGAAGCCCTGGTGGATAGGGCAGGAGTTGGGGCAGGCCACGTGTCAGGGAGGGCTTCATAGAGGTATTGACGCCCCTCCCCACCTGCCTTGGGCCACCCCAGGGGCTGGGCCGCCACACCAGCAGCGGGTGAAGAATGGAGTCCATTAGGGCCACCATCTGTCTCAGCCGTGACGGGTCCTCGCAGTGACATCCGGTAGGTATGTAGATAGAATATCTTTATGGGGAGAGTTTTTCTTTTGCCAATTTTCAAACAGGAAGCCAGACACTTGTCACACCTGTCCCTGTGTCAGCCTCTGCCTGACATAAATTGGGGCCGAGGCAGGGAGATGAAAGACAGCCTGGACATGGCCTGGTGTGCAGGGGCCACGTGTCAGGCCTCAGAGCACAAAGATCCATGGCCAGGCCTCCCGCTGGGGCCGAGGGGGCTCATCCCCCGTCCACCTCCGCAGCCTCCACCCCTCCCTCCAGGCCTGAGATCCCCAAGCCCCTCCCTCAACTTGGCCCCCACAAGTTCCTCACCTGCCCTCTATCTCCCTCCCCCCTGCCCAGGGCTGGCCTGCACCCACAGAGCCACCCCACCCACTTCACACAGAGCAGTGGGCTGTCCCACAGCCTTGGGCCTTCTGCTCTGGGGACTTCAGCTGCCGGAAGCCCCTCCCCCTTGTCCAGCAGCCCCAGCCCTCTTTAAGTCCTGGGACCAGTGTGGCCTCAGTGGGGGTACAATGCGGGGGGGGAGTGCAGGCCTCAGGTCCACACCCCACTGCTGGCACCCATGCTAGCGCTTCTCTCTCCTGGGGACCACATGGGCTTTGGGTTGTCTTCCTGGGACATGGGGGCCTTGGGAACAGAGTATGTCACAAGAATCTTGGGGTCCCCAGCTGCCCAGCATGGGGCTGGCCTGGAACTGATGCCAGGAAGAATTTGCCAAGAGAATGAAGGGAAAAGCACATGACCCCAGGGTTCTCCCCACAGTGGGAGCTCCATCCAGGGCTCCCCTTCCTCCGTGTGTGTGTCTTGGTGCCCACTAACCCTGCCAAGGTTGGCAAGGGGAGGGCCCAGGGGATGCTTCGAGTTTACCTGCCAGATTATGCACAGCCCCCAAGACCCCTGCCACTGGGGCAGGGGATGCTCCCATTGCGGGAAACAATGAACAGTCCCATTGCTTCCTCGGATGGCCCTGGGGGTCTCATCTGAGCCCCCAAGGTGACCCAAGATGCCAGTCCTGCCAGGCTCACCCACTACCTCCTCACACGCCCTCAACCCTCAGGAGGCCCCATGGAGCCTTGGGGGACACAGGCTGGGCAGGGTGTGACCGGCCAGCTCTGTGCTCTGTGAGGATGAGGGAGCTGGATGTGTCCAGGGAAAGCCGGGAGGCCTCAACCAGGGCGGATGGAAGGAAGCAGAGCGAGTGTGTGGGAGGGAGGCTGGTAGGGCTCCGTGAAATGGGGAGCACCAGGGCCCGCTCCCAGGTTCCTGGCAGGGTGCAGTGTGGAGGTAGGGGGGCCTGGAGGACCAGGTGAGGCCCATCCTGCAGGACCTTGGGCTGCCCTGTGGCCCTCCGGCACTGTCATCCTTATAGTTGGTGAGGCCTGGGCCAGCAGCATTCCTCAGTCCTTGCCAACTGGCCTTTCTGCTGGATTCTGTTTCCAGCCACATCTTCCAGGGCAGAAGGTGCTTCTGGGGTTGAGGCCACACACAGGGGGCAGGTGGCCCAACCTCCCACTGCCTGGCCACTGCCCTGCTACAGCTGGGGACCCTTCCCAAGGAGCAGAGGCAGCCCCTCCGACTGCACCGAGAAGCTGGCACAAAGTGAGTGGTGGGACAGAGCCCTCCAAGCGGCGAAGGCAGAGGATTGTAAATTTCCTTCTAAGTCAGTGTGAAGTTCCTGTGGCTGGGCTCCTGCCTGAGGACCAAACTGGGCCTCAGGCTTCTCGCTGAGAAGTGGAGACCCTCCCACGTGGGCCCCGGCCTCCCCTCCAGACCCCCGAGCTGCCAGCCCTGTCTGGGGTCTGCCCATCCCCACCCCCATCCCACCACGCCTCTCAGCCCCTCTGACACTTGGGCTCTCCACGGCATGAACTAATGTGTCTCTGCCTCCCTTTGAATGGCTGATGAGGACCCTCATGGCACAAGGACTGACAGGGGAGGGGCAGCCCCAGACAGAGGCTCTTCCTCCTGGTCCCCCATTGCTCACCAAGTCTCGTGCTCCAGGGAGCACAGTGGGGCCCAAACACTCATCCCCACTGCCTGCCTGGGTTCCACCCTGGATCCACTGAGGGCAGGCAGGGTAGGTGGAAAGGACTTGGGAACCTGGGAAGTCCCATCTCCCACTGAGGGGCCCCAAGCCCTACATGAGACTCTATGTCCACAGCAAATTCCAGCCGAGGGCATGAAGGGGTGGGGGAAGGTCCTGGCCTGGATGGGAAGGGCCCAGGAGCCAGCCAGCTTGTCCGAGTCAAGCTCCCACACAGCCAGGCCTGTGGGCAGCACTCACCACTGACTCCAGCTGCACGACACCCACGTGTGGGCAGGGAAGCTCAGAGGGCGAGTGGCTTGCCCAGGTACATGGCTCGCTCTGGAGCCCCCAGCACAGCAACCCTCTTGCAGCCATCTTAGCCAACTGGTCTGCACGTGACAGCCAGCCCTGAGGGCCACAAGCTCTGGTATCACCTGGAGCTGACTCAGGGGCAGACCAGCACCCAGTCACTGCTTACACTGATGAGAATGCTCCTCCTCACCAGTGCCAGCTACCTCTGGGCCCCTCCCTCCACAAGGCGCTGCTGGTGTGGCAGCCCCACCATTCATGGCTCCCTGCACCCTCCTGGGCTGTTGGGGGATGTGGAGGTGGAGAGATAGACAGGGGGCTCCCCCAGCAAGGACGGAAGAGACAGTTCCTACACGAGACCCTCTGGCCCACGCCCTGGAAACGAGGGACTAAGGCTTCATCTAGGGGCAGCCTTGGGAGAGTTTAGGTGGGAGGGGCCTGGCTAGAATATGTCCTAAGAACACCTCGGAACCTGGATGGAGGATGAGATGGCAGGCAGGGAGCCTGGGGCATCGGTGGCATGGGCCTAGGAGAGGCACTGGTCAGAGGCAGGCCTTCAGTGAGGAATAAAAGGGGATGGACAGGGAGAGGGTCAGACTTGACGTTGGACTTGCCTTTGGGGATGGGTAGAGGGAGGAGACCAGGACCCTGGGCATGGATGTCGGGTACAGAGGATGCAATACCATCTGGGGGACCTGGGACGCCCAGTGGAGGGGGGCTGCATGTGCAGGGGAGATGTGGAGCTGCTGGGGGTGCAGGCTGGGTAGACTGAGACCTCTGATCAGCTGCACAGGCCCCGCACACAGCAGGGAGGCAGTCGTTGTTCACTGACTAACTTCCCCGCCCTGAGAGCCAGTGCAGAGCTCCGTAACAGGCCAGCCTGAGCCTTTGAACTGGATGTGGTGTGGGGGTGGGGTGGGGTGGGGTGGGGGTGAGGCTGAGGATTCCCAGAAACCTTGAACAATTCACCTTCCACGTCCACCTTTTACTGAGCACCTGCTGTGGGAGAGGCCTGCTCCACAGGACATCACAAGCCAGCCCCCAACTCTGGCCCTGCACTTAGCCCACACCCACCTCCTCAGAGTCCCACATCCCCCCCACATGCTGGAGCATTTTCTCATCCACGAGGGCACCGAGCTGGGAACAGCACCTCTGGTCAACAGCCGCAGATTACAGACGAGGCCTCTGGTTACCAGGGAAGGGTGGCACTGCCCAAGGTCACACAGCGAACCTGCACTGCACAAGCTGATCCTATGGCTGCCCAGACTCAGGGGGGAGGGGGGACTTCTGGCAGGTCCCTGAGCTGGCCCCATCTGGGCCCTGGCAGGAGGGGAATAAAGGCAACATCACAACAAGGTCACACTGGCTGGGACAAATCGACAGCACTGGGGACCCAGGCATGCAAGGGGCAATCCGAGTGGGCTCCTGGGAAGAGGTGAAGGGCCTGGAGCCCCACCCTGGCCTAAGCCACTCTGCACTCCAGCCTGCTCGGCCCCACCCCCTTCCTCGACGGGGCCCCTCGCCCAGCTTCAGCCTTGGCCTGACATTTCCCGTGACATTTGCTGCAAAGAAATAGAGTCATAAATCCAAAGGTTAAATTTGCACATTGCCTCACTGCTGGGGAGAAGCCGTGGTCCCTACACCCACTAGGGGCCCCGTGGGTGTAGGGTTTGTGGGGGAAGGCCCACCCATCCCGGGGCCCTTACCGGGGGCCCAAAGATGCTCCCATTTGAGGGACCTTAGCCATTGTTTCCCAGAACGGGTTCCTGGGTACACCAGGTCCTGAAGCATGTTGCACAGGGTGCTTGTCAGACAGGGCACTGCTCACCCCGCTCCAGAACCAAGGCTCTGAGACGCCCTGTGGTAAAGGAGCTCCATCAGCACCATTTAACCCAGCCAGTCCCAAATTTGACCACAAAACCTTTGTTTTTTTGTTTTTTTTTTTAAAAAGATGACCGGTAAGGGGATCTTAACCCTTGACTTGGTGTTGTCAGCACCACACTCAGCCAGTGAGCTAACCGGCCATCCATATATAGGGATCTGAACCCGTGGCCTTGGTGTTGTCAGCACCGCACTCTCCCAAGTGAGCCACAGGCCGGTCCTACCACCACAAAACCTTTGTTCGATACCCACAACATTTGGCGGAACTTCAGTTCCACAGAGCGTGATGTGTGATGGCCAGTTAAGAATGCCGGGGTGCTGATCAGACAGCTGAGGACACCGCTGGGGCACTGGGCAGGCTGCTCTCAGCAAAGCTGGGTCAGCTCCTGACACCCCCATGTCCCAGATCAGCCCAGCTCCACATGTCAAGGCTCGAATATTGCTCATGGCCTGCCAGGCCTGCATGGGCCAACATGGGGTCCCAAGTCTCTGCCTGCTCAGCACCTCCCTGAGGCCACTCCAGCGAGTCTGCTAGCAGCCCCTGCCTTTCAGCTCCACCTCCTGGGTCTGACTGTCCTTGGGAGGGTCCTTAGGGGCCATGGGCCATCTCCATCAGATGGGACACAGCTGTGGGAAGGTGCAACCATCACCCATTCTCCACCCTCCCCCAGCAGGGCCAGGCAGTGGGGCCCGCGCAGAGATGGGGAGAACCATCTGTCAACACACAGTGGGCAAGGCTGGAGGCTGCATGAAGGGGGCAGGAGAGAGGCCCCTAGTACCTGGAGCACAAAAAGCCATCCTCAGAGTGGAATCCTGGTCAGAAGCAGCTTCCACTCCCTATGACCCCTCACCTGGCTGGCTGACATTTGTAAAAGGCCTCAGTGGGGCTGGAAGGGGAATGGGATCGGGTCCTCCACCTTGGCATCCCTGGAAGTCTGCCCAAGTGTCAGGGGAGGGGGCCCTGACCACCCACTGGACCTGGTGGGTGGGTGCCTCTGCTGAGGACAGGCTACATCTCCCAGCATCCAGCAACACGACTGCGGGCAGAGAGAGAGGTCAAGGCAGGTTTGGATAAATCAATTATGGTGCATTCTCAGGAAGGGATTCCACGCACACCAGTCAGGCCATAATGCACAAGAATAGTTCCCGAAGTGCAAAGTGTTTAAAACATAGTGACAAAAGAAGAAACTGCAGCACGAAGCACCTGGTGTGGTGGGACCCAGCTGGGCTTATGGGTTCTAGGGATAGTGCATAGAGATGCAGGGGGTGGGACAGCGTGCCCATCCCTCCAGCCAGGCTTCCATGGCTGCTCTGGGACCACCTGTCCTTCAAAGCATTTAATCCTGGAAAGGCTTGATGGCAAGAGTCACACCCCTTCATCTGCTGGGCTCAGAGCAAGATCTAGCAGGCCAGCAATGAACAAATGAAGGAGTGAGTGAGTGAATGGATGGCTGTGAGCAAGCACAGCATCTGGGATCTGGCTGCCAGGAGAGCACCGGCGACCTTGGCTGGGGAGTGGGTGCAGCCAGGCCACAAGGTCAGGGTCACCGAGGAGTGCAGAGGCTGGAGAGGCAGGTGGGGCAGCCAGGCCTGCTCTACGGACTTTGAAGCCCAGGCCCTGGGTGGCCACAGAGGGTCAGGCAGCCCTGCCTGGGGGTCAGAGGTCAGGGCTCACCAGGGAGGCAGGGTTGGGGCAGCATGAACCCCATTGACCAGGCACAGCCGAGGCCAGGAGCCCTCAGTAACTCTGCAATGGGGTCCAGGCAGGGACCACTTACTCACACCCCCCTGCCACACACACTCCCACACACTCGTTCTCTCATTTGACACATCATCGTGGAGCTGCTTCCTTGTGCTTCCTTCTCCTGACCCCTTTCCCGGATGCACAGACTGAGGCTCTCGGGGAGTCTTCCAGGCCGCAGGCCTAGGACAGCAGGAGGGCTACCTCTGCCTCCCACCATCCTGGCCTCCACCTGCCAGGCCCCTCCTGGTGCTGTACCAGCTGCCACGGATTTAAGGCGGGGGCAGGGAGTAAGGAAGGGATGGCACCAGGGGCTGCACTGTCCTTAGGCAGCCGAGGGAGGGTGAGGCCAGGGCCCAGACAGTGTGGGGAAGGCATGGCCCACACACCCTGCCCCTCGAAGACAATCTTTCACTTGCAACAACAGCAAACAAACCCAGGACCTTCCATGGGCCACGGGCCAGCCCCCATCCTCCCAGGACAGCAGGACATTTCCCTACCTTCCAGGGCCCCAGCCCATCCTTGTGGTGGGGGATCCTCTAAAGACCCTCCACAAGCCCTCTTGCTGATGTGACCGGCTGAGCAAGACTCCACTCCTTCGGTCCTCTCCCCTACCTCTCGCTCCACGACCACAGGAAGAGGACCAATCCTGACAAAAGGACCCCAGCGTAGGGAAACTGAGGCTCAGGGATTCTGTAGACCCCTGATTGGGAAGGGGCAAAGTGAGGCTGCAGCCGCAGCTTGGGAAACTCCTCCCCAGTGCCTTCTCAATCTCCCTGCCCCTCCAGCCGCCCACCTCCCAGCCCTTCTCACCTGTGGCCTCTGCCGAGGTGCCTGATGCTATGGGTTTTTATTGCCTCAAATGGGTAGGAGGCAGGGGCCCGTTGGCAGCGCAAGAGTTCCTGGAGGACCCCCGCTGACTGAGGGTGGAGGGGAGGTGTTTGGGGGCATTTTGAAGGCAGAAGCACCAGGCTCAGAACTCCACAAGCAAAGCTGGGCTGACTCCACCGGGCCTCAGTCTTGAAGTGCCCCCAACAACCCCTGATTAACGGCCCGTGCCACAGGTGAGGAAGACTGAGGCACGGAGAGGTGAGCTGTGACACCCAAGGTCACACTGCCAGTGAGTGGCTGAGCCTGGACCCAAATCCAGGCCATTGTTCTTCCGTCATATCACACCACACCCAGGAACCCGCCATGTGAGCGCCCCTCTGCCAGGTGGAGTCTGGGTGCTGACCACCACCTGCTTGGCCCCTGGCATGGGAGCTCGCTTCTTCCTCACCCCAGGTGGCACAGGAGAGGAATAGCACCCACTTTATCGATGGGAAGACTGATGCTTAGAAAAGGGAGCGGCCAGCACTACTGCCTGTCTCATCATGGGGGCCATCCTCTTGCTTGCCTTTCTGTTAGCGTGTTTCACCCCCACACAACCTACAAAGATGAACTGCTTGTCCCCATTCCGCAGGCAAGGGCCCTGGTGGTAGCCGGGGTAGCAGGTGGTGTGGCCCCGCCTCAGGAAACCCCACCCCCAGGTCCTCCTCACCACCGTGTGAGTGGGTCACCAGTACCCTTTCCCATCACCCTTAATCAGCTCGGCACCCATCTGCTCAGCACCCCACGCAACACCTGAAGCAGGTGAGACCACCATGGAACGCCTCACCAAGAAGGTCCGCACCATGGAGAAACTGAGGTGCCAGAGGCAAGTCCTCCCTGAAGTCACATTGGGTCAGCTGCTCGAGTCGGCCGAGCTGCCCAGGGTCTGGCCTGTTTGTCACTTGCTGACCTCAGGGTTTGAAATGGGACTTTCCTGTCCACCATCAGCTACAATGGCACCTGTCACCCTGGGCTGGGGGCACTGAAAAAGCCCTAAACACACATTCCCAGGGCCTCTGCTCTAGATTCAGGCAGAACACAGCCACAGCCCACCTGGGCACATAGCGGGCACCCATACCTGGAGGCAAAGAGATGCATTCTGATGTGCCCTGCAGCACACATGGTCATGTGTACAGACACACACATGCAGATGCATACCAAGTCACACACACACACATACACACATGCACACACAGGCCCGAGGGGCTGTGAAGGGGAGACTCCTAGGACTTGGGGGTAGGCAGACAGAAGTGGGGCTGAGGGTTTCTGGCCCCTCTGTCTGTGGGCCTGGCTGCCCAAAGCCTCCCCCCCAACACATGAACATGTGGGTGTGGGAGTGGGTCCCACTAAAGAGCCCCAGCATGTACCAAACATGGAGACCACAGAAGGCATGCTGTGTGCATGCGTGTGTGGCCGTGGGCGTGCAGGCGGGGGTGAGGACACGGATGTGCACCCTCAGAATCCATGTGTGCACCCAAAGTGTTTATGCATGTGCACACCCACAGTGTTTGTGTCTGCGCACACTGGGGTACCCTTAGAATGTGTGTGCACATGCGGCGTGCAAGTGTACATCCCATGTCTACACGTGCACGTGCAAGGAAACGTGTGTGCAGCCTGCAGCACTGTGGACATCAGCAGGGCAGCCCAAGTGGGCAACTGGGGAGTACCTTCCAAGCAGGGTATGACTAACCTACAGGGAGCCCACTCTCCTTTGCACCCACTTCAGGGACCTCACACCTGGTGGGGAGAGGGGTCCCACGAGGGCTTCCACGGAGGTGAAGGCGGCGCTCCGGCCCCACTGCCCCTCTTTGCCCCCAGCTGAGCCCCGCAGGGGCACTCAGGCTGCGGATGGGGGGGGGGTTGCTGCCTCTTCTCATCACCCGCCCTGGAGGGGGGGTGGACAGCTCTGGGACAGCCCCGTCCCCCACGCCCTCTACTGTGGCCAACGCCCCCATTCATCCTGCTGCGTCCTGACCCCAGAGAAACGAGAGGGTCTGAGCTGAGTCCTCGGGTCGGGAGTGGAGGCGGCCCGATACATCCACCCCCACTCGGTACCCACGTTGCTGCAAACCCCGCTCATTAACCCCTTCACGGCCGGGGCGCTCCGAAGCTGGACCCCGCCCTTCCAGTCGGCGGCCCCCACCCCCGACCTGGCGCAGCATCGGGGACCCCCTAACCTGCCGCCCACGGTCCAGCCGTCGCTGTCAACTTTCCCGGGAAGCCGCAACTTTTCCTGCTGCCGCCGGCTCCGCCCTCCCGGGGCCCGGACGCCCGCGGCCCCAGCCCGGCGCGGCACTGCGGTGGCACTCCGGGCCGCCCTGCGACCCTTCCCCCTGCCTCGGCAGCCCCGCACGGGCCCTGCGGCTCTGGGGAGGAGGCGAGCCGCGCCCCTCCGCCCTCTCCCCGCCGGCCCGGCTCGGGCGCAGCGCGGACACTCACCTCCGGAGGACGCCCTCTTCATCTTAGGGGTCGGGCGGGGCGCGTCGGGACCGAAAGTCGCTTCGGGGCGGGCGCCCGTCTCCCCGCGGCCGGGTCCGCATCCAGGCGCCGCGGCTCCGGCCCGGCCCCGGCCCCGGCCCGGCCGCGGGACGAGGCTCGGCGCGCTCCGCTCCGCCCGGCTCAGCCTGGGCTCGCGGGCCGCGGGCGCGCAGGGCGAGGGCGGCGGCGGCGCGGACTGGCGGGGCGCTCGCGGCGCGGGCCGGGAGCGGATGAATGTTTTATGGGATCATGTGGTTTGACGCGCGAGGAAGCCGCCCGGTTCCCCCGCCGGCCGGGGCGGGGCGCGGGCGGGGCGGGGCGGGGCCTCGCGGCGGGCGGGGCGCTCACCTGGGCGCGGGCCGGGGTGGAGGGTGGAGGGTGGAGGGTGGGGGGTGGGGGGAGCCCCGGGTGCGGGGCGTGGACGGCGCGGCGGGCGTGGACGGCGCGGCGGGCCCGGACGCGCGGGCCGGGCCGCAGGAGGCGCTCAGCCCACCCGGTGCACCGGCGCCGCGCGGCCCCAGACAAAGGAGGCGCATTCCTGAAGAGGCGGCGGCCCCTGCAGGCGGCCGCGGGCATGGCGGCCCGGACCGAAGCGGGCTGGGGCGCGGGCTCGAGGGCGTGGCTGCCCGGGCTGTCCGGGTCTCCATGCGGGCAAGGACTTTGTCCCGAGGCCCAGGGATGGGAGGGGTGCGTCAGGTCTCTGCCTGGCCCACCCACTTCCTTGTCCCACTAAATCCTGCTCAGCGAAGAGTGGGGTAGGCTTGACCCCATTTTTCAGTAAGAAAACTGAGGCTCAAAGTTTAATATAGTTCCGTGGCCCCCGCCCAGGGAGGGGATCCAGGACTACCCCTGAAGGTGCCGCCCCCCCTTCCCTCCTCGGAATGGGGGCTCCAAACCCGGAAGCCTCCCTAGGAGCCCACCTACTTAGTATACCCCATTCTCCACCAAGCCAGCCCCAGCTGTGGGGCCAGAGAACCCAATGACACCTCCCCCCGCCCCGCCCGCCACACACACACATGCACAGGTGTCCCATCTCCCTCCTGCTCAGGGGATCTACCAGGCCTCACAGATGAGCTCCTGTGTGCATCCTGGGGTCTTCAGCCAGCTGCCCTGTACATGGAGGAGTGCTGGGAGCTGGGTCAGCCAGGCCTGGGTTCTTCTCCATCCCCTGGGCCTGGGTCTCTCCAAGCCCACCCTGCAGGTAAGAGGATCACATGGATGGGGAACTGGCTGGCCAAGTTGGTGCCAGTCTGCAGGACCCTGTGCCCAGGCCAGTCCCGAGCACCTTCCTGCGGCTGCAGTGTCCTGACTGAGGGCTTGGTGTTCCCCCAGTCAGCTTCATCTAGTGATATGAAGCAGAGAGACCTGGTAACTGGGAAGCGCTGTGTATTCTCCCCCCAGACTGAACCCCCCATGGAGGTGGCCTTGCAGGAGATGAGCAGAGCACAGCTCTGGTGGTGGCTCACCCATCTTGCTGAGGTGGCCTTCTACATCCCTAGTGCTCCCATCTGAGCATGGGGTGGCAGGTAGCCTCATGGGGTGGGTACCAGAGGTGGTACCCCTCCTGGGTTGGCCCTCTGACTTGGTGTGGAGGCTGCATTGCCCAGACCCCTCTGGCTGCTGCTTTGTGGCCTAGACCACCCTTTGCCTGCTTTGTTTCTGTCAGCCTTGTCACAGCCTTGGTTTTCCAGGTCATTATGGAGTGCATTCAATTCCCAGCCACATGAGAAGTGAGGTGGAGCCCAGACATCCCCAGTCCCTCTCCCCCACCGGCCCCCTGAATGGGCAGGGCATGCACACACAGATGGTTGTGCTGGTTGCTGAGTGCTCACCCCTCAGCAACAGGCTCACCCCTATTGTGGCTCAGTGCATCCTCTCCCACACACATAGGAGGTTTGTCACCCATTGTACAGATGGGGAACCCAAGGCCACGGTCACAGAGACAGTGGGTGGCTGAGGCCTGTCCCCTATGTGGCTCCCTTCCTCTAGGATCCTTGCACACGGCAGTGCCCAAACCAAAAACTGAGCTCTCCCACTCAGACTGAAGACAAGTCATGTGGCACTGACCATCAGTCTGAGGACAGGGCTAGCATGGGCCATGCTCCAGTCCAGGGCTGCCCCGTGCTTGTATAGCGGCCTTGAGAGGACATTTTCATGCTGACCACTCATGGGTGGCTTTGATTATCAGTGACCCAGGACTGTCTACCATAGCTGAAGATTGTGATCTCACCCCCTGTAGGTTCAATCCCCACCCCCATACCCTCCTGCAGCAAGCTGGGGTGGCCATTCTGGGGCATGGGGTGGGTGTGGGAGGGAGAAGGGAGCCAGTGCTGTCATGGAGGCCTCTGGCACTAGAACTCGCTCCAAACTCCAAGCCTGGCTGTTCCTGGCTGATCTGGGCTGGAACCTGGGCCTCCCTCCTGCCCACAGGTCTGTGCGGTGGGAGCAAGGCCGAGGCCTGCAGAGAAAGCCTGGTGGCCAGGGACTTCAAGGCAGGTTTGCTGTGCCCGCCCCCCGCTCCCCCAGTTCGGTACCTTGGACAGCGCCTTCCTCTCTGGAGGCCCAGCCTGTGGGAGGACTCCGGGGTGTTGTCTAGGGCAGGTAGGTAGGTGTCAGCTAGCAGTGAGGGAGCCCATGGGGGACAAAGAGGGAGCTGAGCAGGGCTGGGTGGCTGGTCAGTCTGCGTCCAGCAAAACACAGCTCACTCTTTAGGCTGGGAGCATGGGAGGATTTATCCACGTGTGGAAGGTGCAGGGCAGCATGGGGGATGGAGCACTTCCTAAATGGCATCTGTGGCACCATCACCACTCAGGGCCCAAAGGGCAAGGGAGGGATGGCAGCCAACAGATGGTGAGGGTTCAGTGGGGAGGGCTTAGCAGGGGTTGGAGCCTCTGGTCAAGGGGCACAGCCAGCCTTAGGGGGTAACCCCTGTGGGAGAACCCTGGTGGCCCACTGCCCCTTTGATGCAGTCTACACCAACCAGTTCCTGGGAAGCCCCAGCAGGGGTGCTGAGATGACAGGCTGTTTGGGCTGATCTGAGTTCCTGGGCTTTTTGGAGAAATGGCCCTGGGGATAAGGAGTGGACATGGGTTGGATACTGCAGACAGCTCTGCTCTCAGGACTGAATAGATCTGTCACACTGTGCCTGGGCTGGGCCCTTAGACCACACTGGCAGCAGCTGCCTGAATTGCTCCCTGCCCCCAGACCCATCACACATAGGGCACAGCCTCCTGCCAGTTCACCCAGCCCACCATGCCCCTCCAGTGAGGCCTGGTACTGCCACGGGCCACCTCATCTCCCACTCCACCCCACCCTGGAACTCAGCCACCATGACCAGCATATTAGGCATGAGCAAGCCCTGTGCAGCTGTGTGGCCTTGGCCTAGCCTCTTGGCCTCTCTGAGTTCCGTGCAGCATGTGGACAAGGCAGACACTAATGCTTCTGGGTGTCAGCAGCCAGTCACCTTTCCTCCTTTTTCCACCTGTCCTGTGCCCTCAGGGGACTGTGCAGGGTCCCACCAGGACAATGCAGTGTGTTCACTAAAACTTCTAGGTCTGCTTACTTTCACTATGGCTCATCCTGGGCTGACAGGGACACAGTTCAGCCTCCTTAGGTCGCTGTTCCAAGGGCTCGGGGAGGCTTGTGTCTATTCTGAGAGACAGGTCTGTCATGGCTTTGCTCAGGCATCCCTGTGTGATACCCATGGGCATCCAGGCCCTCAGCACCCTCCCTGGGAGGTGTGGGGAAGCAAGGGAACTGGGTCTTTGTGGCACATGTTCTGGGCCACCCTGGGTCAGTGCAAGGAGAGACCAGGAAGGAAGCTCAAAGGTCATGCAGCAAACCTGCGGTTGCCACCCAATTGTGCCAATGTGACCGACCCTGCCCGGCACTCCAAGTGGGAGCTGGGGAAGTGGTCCCAGTGCCAGGGATCTGGGGGGTGCAGGCCTGCCATCTGCTCTCACTGCAGAGGGCGGCTGTGTGCCCAAGGCCCGAGAGGACTCTGTGCCAGATTTGCTAAGTACGATGTCTCA
The DNA here is from genome assembly GCF_027409185.1 of Cynocephalus volans. NCBI lineage: Eukaryota > Metazoa > Chordata > Mammalia > Dermoptera > Cynocephalidae > Cynocephalus > Cynocephalus volans. Next base: position 208,811,092 of record NC_084461.1, read on the forward strand.
TTCAGTCCCATGATGTAGACACCACTAGCACCACCCATTTTACAGACTCGAAGTGGGGGTCTGGGGAGTTTAGGTAGACACACATCTTGGCAGCCCCTCTCAGGCCACACTTTACCCACAGCCCCTGCTTCCTCCAGAACCCTCTCACCATCCCCCAGCCTCAGGGCTACAGAGAGTGTCCTGGCCTTCCATCATCAGCTCTGCACCCCCTGAGGACTCCCACCCCAACAAGTCCCTCTGCCCACCTTTGGTGCATATTAAGTCATAATTAATCTGCTTCTTCATCTCTTATTCATCAAAGCCACACACAGCAGCAACCGGGGCTGGCTCAGGGAAGGGGCTGTCAACCCCACCCCTGGCAGTATCCCCAAGAATCCCCTGGGTCTGCCCATCTCCAAATGCCTCCAGCCTCTGCATCAAGCAAGGGACTCCTCCCACAGGATGGTGTCCTGGATTCTGCCACTCTGGGCACACCCCCTGCCAGGCCACATGCACCTCCCACCTCCAGGAGGTTGCTGGGGATCATCGATGGGGTGTGTCCATTGTACAGTGATATCCCTCACCCCCATTCCCCATGCCCCCTGGACTGGAACCCCTGGGGCTTGTCAAGTTGGGAGCCTGAGCTGGAGGAGGGGAGGAGATTCAGGCCAGGTAGGACACACAGTGCTGGTACCTGGACCCCAAGGCTGGGTCTGCCTCCTATTTCTGGCTCCCAGAAGGCAGTGTGAGTCTCAAGGGCTCCTGGAACTTGGGGTGAGCTTGGGCTGCCCTGGTGGTTGCCAGCGAGTGAGCTCAGGGTTCTCTCCCAGCTGTGCGGCTGAGTCGGTGCCTCTGTAGGGGTGGCCAGCCTGGCCTGGGCTAGTGATGAGTAGGAGGCTTCTGGTCTCTGAGGGCCCAAAGTCTGGTGCAGGGGCAGAGCTCCAGAAGGCAGGGTCCCTGAGGTTTGCATCCTCTGTGGCTTCGTTCCCCTCCCCCACACCTGCAGGGACTGCAGATCCTTCCTGAGCCACCCACCTGGCAGTGACAGCTAAATTGGGAGCCGCTGTTCACACCAGGAGCCCAGCGGGCAGTCAAAATCGGGTCGGGGGGGCACCTGCTGCTCGAACCCATGAGCTCCCAGTGGGGCAGGAAAAGCAGGAATAGGTGTGGCCATAGCTGTCAGCTGGAGTGAACAGGAGTGGAGGGCAAGGCAGGCATCACAGACCCAATTTGAAACCACAGGGGGCCCTCCTGCTGGGCCAACCCAGGCTTGTCCTGACTGCTGCCCTGGGATGGCCCAGCCAACCAGTGCCCAGCCTTGCTTTTTCCAGGCTCCCTGGGCAGATTTGCTCCATTGTCCAGATGGAGAGGCCAAGGGTTTGCCCCAGGGTGCCCTGCCAGGGATTTAAAAGGGCCAGCCTGGTTCAGAGCTCAGTGGTCCCTCCCAAAGGGCATTGTGAAAGACCCTCAACTTTCTCTCCTCACTGCCTTCATCTGCTCTCATCCTCAGTCATTTGGTCACTCAACAAACACTCTGGGAGGCCGGCTCCAGACCCCTCATACCTCTGCTGGATCCCGCACTCAACTCATCCTCACAGGGTACAGGTGGGGAAACAGCCCCATGGAGGAGGGCCTTGCCCTGGGTCACTCAGCTAGTGATCCCCCAAAAAAGAATATGTCTATGCCACATGGTCACGTGGAAGCCCACAGGGATGACTGGAACAAAGCTGGCCTGGTGCTTGCCTGGCACCCCACATTCTGCCAGGTGCCTCAGACCAAGCCCTTGGGGCTCTGAACCCTCATAGCCATGGGATAGAGAGCCATACAGGGTGGCGACCAGCAGAGAATTCACCCCCTGCCTGAGCTGATCCTAGACTGAGCCTCGCCTGACTGCTGCCCAGTGTCACGAGTGGGGGCCACACCTGGCTTTGAGGTAAGACAGAAATCTCTGTGGCCCATCCTGGAGACCAGGACCAGGGCTGGGACACACTGGGTGCAGGGCCTGAGTTTTCTCATATATCCAACAGGTCTTGTTGCCGGAGGCCAAGGGGCACATGAGCAGTGTCTGGTGTGATGAGGGGGCTCTGAGAGGGCTGCAGCAGCAGGCAGGCCTCTGAGACTGGAGTATTTTTAGCCAGAATTCCTGCTGACAGTCCAGGCTGGCCAAGGTTTGCTGCCAGCCTCAGAGGCGCTTCTCCCATACTGCATCAGGACATCCAGGGTCTGTCCACCCCACTCCACCTCTTGCTTGGTGCCCTTGCCCCACCAACACATCCAGTTATGGCCCTTCTCAGCCAGGTGGCTGATTTCTCCCAGGTGAGGCTCTCCCAGGAGGTCAGCCACTGTGGGAGCTGAGCCTGGGCCCTGGGGGTGTGGCTGAGAGCAGGCAAGGGGAGACCACAAAGCCAAAGCTGCCTGTGTCCTGGGTCCTGGGCTCCCAGCTGCTACTTTCAACCAACCCACCTGAGGGTCAGTTTTCTGGGAGGCTCTGATCGATGCCCAGGCTCAGGCTCTGGCTGAGCATTTCCAGGCTCAGCTTAAGGGCCAACTGGCTGCTGCCTTCCACCTGCCTGGAGACCTCCTCTGAAACAGGCAGCTCAGTAGTGACCACAGCTGCCTGGCTGGGCCCAGCTCCTCTCCTGGACACTTCTGCACTGTGCTGCCTACTTGATCTGACCGTTGGGCCTCTCCAGCTGGCTCTGCAGGGTCAGGTTGGCTCTACCCAGGTGCATGTGTGCAGAGGGGCCCACACCTGGGCCCGGAGAGCCCCATAGCTCAGGCAGGACCACCTCCCTTCCCATCGGCAAGTGAAGACATCCAGGAAAAGGTCCTCCACCTTGGCCATTCCCTTGGGAACAAAGCTGGCCTGGGGGAAGAACCAGATTCCAGGACCTTGGACAGCGCCATGCCTGTGTACTCTACCCTCTGCGTATGGCCGAGTCCTGAAGAGCCAGGCCGAGAGCACGAAGCCCATGTGATGGAACCCAGATTGCAGCCCAGCGCTGGGCCCAGTGCCCGGTCTCCAGCCTGGCTGAAATTCAGATTGCTCACTCTTGAATGAAACAGGAGGCCCGTCCAAAGCAATTCTGAAGTTCACATGAAGGAATAAGCATATGAAGGGAGACTGGCTGTGTCTGTTGACACAGCCATGGACAGTCAGATGGTGGGAAAGAAAGTCCAGAAGGAGGCTCAAATGAAAACATGAGAAAGGGGCAGGTCAAATCCAGGAGGAAAAGATGGATTACTCAGCAAATAATTCTAAATATACAATGAGTACATGGCCTTAGGATAACTAAACTAACATTTCGGGGCAACTTTTGGATTCCCACCTCACTTGATACTAAAATAAGTTCCAAATGGACTGAATATCTAAAAAGTAAAAGTGAAACCATAAAATTGCCTGAAGAAAGCACAGAATAAAAAATCTATAGTCTTGAATCATTCTAAGAATTATACAAAACCCAGAAGCCATAAAGTAAAAGATGGATATTCAACCTCATAAAAATAAAAGGCACATGCATGGCAGAAAAACCAAAATAAAATGATAAAACAACAAAGTGTGAAAATATTGGCAACTCATTTCACAAAGGGCTGTTTATTGTTATATATAACAAATCCTTACAAATCAGTAAGAAAAAGACCAATAACTGAAGACAAAAATGGGCAAAGACATGAAACGAACCCATTAAGACATGCTGAACTTCACTCAAAATTAGGAAGATGCAAATTTAAGTTACAATGAGATGTAGCCCCCCACCCCACACCAGGGTGGCAGAGCTCAGCAACGTGGGGACGCTGGTGGCTGGTTGGGGGCATCTGAAGGTAGGGCTGGCAGTGGTGAAGGAGGGGACACCTGCAGGTACAGCTGCACAGATACAACTGGAGGGGCAAGGAGGGGGGCATCTATAAGAACAGCTGGGGGGTCTCAGGTAGCTGGAGATGGGGTGGGTGGAGAGAGTGTCCATTCGAAATGGGAAATCAAGTATTATTTAAAAATAAAACTGACACCCATCGTCTCCTGCTGCCACCACTGACAGGACAGTGGACGGGGGCACTCCTGGGCATCCCACCTGCTCAGAGCTGCTACTGAGGTCCAATGCCAATCACTGGTAACTGCCAGCTCACCCTCTTTGTCTTCATTAGTGCCATGTTAGCAGAGGCCTGCCTTAATTAGTCTCCTGTCCCGCTTCTCAGGAGGAGTGCCAAGTCCAACAGGGGGTAAACAGAGGCCCCGCCCGGCCCCCCCACCCCGACCAGCTGTCTTCAGGCTTCCCACAGACATGGACCTGGGCAATCCCTTTGCCTTTCCAGCCTTAGTTTCCCTGAAAGTGAAATGGGGTGAGACCTACTTCCTAGGAGGGAGAATCACCAGTAATGGAAAAGGCAGGAGGAGGGGGGCATGAGGGTAAAAGCGTCCCTGAGGGGGCCCTGGGACAGGCTGGGGGCTGGACAGGACTGAGTTTGCAGGGCCTAGGGACATTCATTGGGGAGGTGCAGAAGTGGCCATTGGTTGGAGCAGAGTGGAGTGATCCGGGACAGCTGCCTGGCAGAGGGGCTGGATCACTGATACCTGAGTGCTGGCCCATGGTGGCTAAGGCTGGCTGTCCACCTCTGCAGGAACCCACCCAGCCACCGCCTGCCCACCCCTCATTTACCCATGACTGAGGACAGGTGATTGACAGGCCTGAGCTCTGGGTGCCCCCTGTGCTGAACTCAGGGAATCAGAGTGAGTGGGAGCTGCTCTCTCCTGCCCATAACTCACCAACTTGTCCTGTCTCGTCCCTGCTGAGCTTTCTGGGGGGGCGGGTAAGTCATCTTTTTAGCTGAGACTGAGCTGAAGGCTCAAGGGGAAAGAAGAGAGAGGAGGGGGTGAGAGCTAGGGGGTGAGAAGTGGGTGGTGAGAGCTGGGGTGGTCACCTCCAGAAGCCACTTCACCTGTGGGTCAGGAAGTCCCTCCTTTGGGCCCCTGGGGGAGCAGGCTGTGCCCGCCAGCCCCACCCCACTTGGGCTCCAGGACAGGAGACCCTGTGATGGGGGGCTAAGGCTCCCAGGAGGGGGGTCCAGTGCCACGAGCATCTGACCACGCCAAAAGTGAGGAAATGCCCTGATGCACACCTACTGGGTGCCAAGCATGGTGTTGACAAAGCAACAGCCCAGACCCATGTCACAGAGGAGGAAACTGAGGCCTGAGAGGGTGTCTTATACACAGCAAGTGAGGAGGGGAAAGAGTGACAACCAGACTTGTGGTGCCCCACCTTGCCAGGCCTGACCTCCAAATGCCTGGGGGCCAGGTCAGGGCATCTGCAGAGGCCCAGCTAGCCAAACGCACTGCTGTGTCCCCTTGTTCTTGGGGAGTTCCAATGACCAAAAGTCAAATTCTGGAAAAGAAAAAAGACATTGGGTAAAAACTGAAGACATGTGAATGAAGTATGGACTTCGGTTGATAATGGTATGTCAATATCGGCTTATCAATTATAACATACTAACGTAGGATGTTAACAATAGGGGAAACTGGGTGTGTAGTATTTGGGAGCTCTCTGTGCTGTCTTCTCAATTTTTCTGTGAATATAAAATTGTTCTAAAATACAAAAGTTTTTTAAAAATGGGCTTATGATTAAAAATCTGGGGTATAGGGCCGGCCCCATGGCTCACTCAGGAGAGTGCGGCGCTGGTAGCGCCGAGGCCGCGGGTTCGGATCCTGTATAGGGATGGCCGGTGCGCTCACTGGCTGAGTGTGGTGCAGACCACAGCGTGCCGAGGGTTGCAATCCCCTTACCGGTAAAAAAAAAAAAAAAAAAAAAAAATCCGGGATATACAGAACGAAAACAGTAGGACCCACTCCCGCCCCCTGCCCAGTGCTGACCCAGCCCTGGCTTAGACAGTTTGTCCTCGCCTATTTTTCAATGGCAGGCCCAGTCCTGTACTGTCCACCTTTGCTCTCCTCCCAGGACACCGGCCCCCTTCCTGCAACACTCTGCAGTTCTCTTCCTAGTGGTGGGAGGCCTGGTGGGTTCATTCCGTCTCTTTGTCCCACTGTTGGGTGTGGTGGTGGGTTTTGAGTTAGGACCTGACCCGGCCCCACCCCCAACGGTGTCCCAGTTTGCAGATGGAGGGGGGTGGCTACCTCTCCCCGGCTTCCTGCCCTCCAACCTGTAAACTCCCAGGGAAGCCCCTGAGGGGCAGGCCTGCCCTGGGACCAGGGAGAGGGTCTGTGATTGGTCATCCTCACCAGAGTTCCTGGGTTGAAGCAAGGGGGACAGATTCTCCGCAAAGAAATGTGTGTCTTATTCCTGAGCCCCACATAGAGCTCAGCTCCCCAGACGTCTGCGGACATTTCTTAAGATTTGGACAACTGCTTCTGTTAGGCAGGATAGGAAACATAAGTCGTCCCAGACCTACCCGAGTGCCACATGAGGGGGATGAATCCAAATGGCCGCCTCTTCCTCTGCCATGCGGGGGTGGGTGAGAGTGGGTTGGCTGCAACCAGAAAATTCTGCTGTAGATTTTTCTAGTTGCATGAGTCCGAGGAAATGATTAAAAGGTGGATTGTGGGGAGATAAAAAGTGTGAGTGATGCACAGGACGGAAAGCAGAAGAGCCTCAAAGACCCTGCTATGAGCTCGATGGGGTGACTCAGAGACAGCTCCAACCCGCAGGACAAGTGGAACGTGAAGGGAACAGGCTTTGTTACTGGATTAGGTGCCCCATGCAGTTCACCCCGAATCCTGCTGCCAGCCCTGGGCCATCCTGTGTTGGAGACGTGGAGGACAGGTGACAGCTTTCCAGGCCCTTATCCTGGAGCCTCAGGGACCCTGCCAGGTGTCCAGGCAGGATGCATCCCACTGTACAGAGACAGATTAGGCTCAGGGAGGGAAGCATCTTCAGAATCACCTCGCTGCCTGCTGGCTGCTCATCAGCGCCCTCTGTGTGCTGCAGGGTGACCAAGGGGAGCCAGCTCTCCCCAGGGACCAGCCATGCCTCAGTTTTCCTCATTATATTCAACTTTGTGTAAGGTCTCTGTAAAAACGCACCGGTTCCCAGGGTGGGGCCCAGAGTCAGCCACTCCAAAGTGAGAATTAGTGGGTGCACTAGCCCTGGCAGGGCCTGGCTTTTAGCTGGATGGAGAGAGGAGGCAGCACCCGCCAGGGCTTGGGCAGGCGACCATCCCGGCTACCCCCACCCTGGCCTACCAGGAGAAGAGGGAAGCCTTGAAGTGCCAGGCCTTTGAATCCCATGTCTCCATGGCAACACGTGGCACAAAGGGCCGGGCCAGTGAGCAGGCGGCAGCTGCGCAAAGCTGGAAGGAGAAAGGGAATCTTTTATTTATGGAGAGGGAGCATCGGGGAACCAGGCTGCGCCCATACCCGTGGCCAGGCCTCTAAGACAGCATGCTCCCGACACAGCACTGACCTACCTGGTCTGGCCAGGAAGATAGAGCATGGGCAAATGGAGGGCAGGACCGGGGCAAGAGTCCAGCATGCACCCAGCCTGTGTTGCAATCCCAAGGGGCCCCTAGGGCGAGGGAGTCCCCGCCATCCACCGCACCCCAGTCTCTATGGTGCACGTACCAGGGCAGGTGCCATGCTGGGAGCCTGCTAAACCGGCAGTGAGGAAATGGCGACCCGAACCGGGTGCTGCAGAAATAGAACTCAGGCGGGGGCTGCTTCAGTAGGTTCTAAAAAAGGGCCTTGCAGAAAAGGAGACCAGAAGGAGCCAGACGTGGGCAGAAATCGAACTACCAGTGCAAAGGCCCTGAGGCAGGACAGAGCTGGGAGTATCTGAGGATGGGCAGGAAAGTGTAGAGCTCCATGGCGGCAGACCTCATCCAGCACAGGCAGCCTGCCCTCCCCATGCCAGCCTGGCAATGGGCTCCACACCTTGGACAAGGTGGGGCCTTGGGCATCGTGGGTGCCGCCTGCTGCAGGTAAGTCAGCCATCCACTCCTGGCTTCCAGCTATGGGTCCCACCCTCCCCACCAAGCTCTCCCCTTAGTGCTCACACCCTGCTTCCTGAGCCCCCAAAACACAGACAACTGCACTCATGGTGCCAAGAGGGGGGGATTCTGACTCCAGACCTGGGAAGCAGTGCAGAAACTGCCACTGAGAACCAGAAATTTTGTTTCATTTTTTAAAAGATCTGAGCCAGATTGAAAGGAGAGAGAGGGGGGCGGGTCCTCGGCTGCTTGCCCCAGACCCATCCATACAGTCCCTCCACACTCCAGGCCAGCACGCCCATCTCCTTTACTTGAAAATGTCTAAAGTGGGCAATATTTTGTGAAATTGGAGGAGTTGCACAGGAAATTCAAAACCAGCTCTTACAATGAGCCACACACACATTCCAAGCATTCCCTGGTTTTGAGCAGAGGGAGGCAGGGATCTTGGAAGTCGCCCACTCCCAAGTTCCTCAAATGTAATTAGGAGCCAATCACTGGGGCTGAGAGGGGCTTATGGGAGATGCCATGTCCCTTTCACTTGAAGTCTGGGTTTGGCAGGAACCTGCAAGCCTTTGGGGTGCCGGGAGCCACAGACTGAGTCTGAGCCTCCAGCTCTCAGATGACATTCCGCAGCTCCCAGCTCTGGAGTGGTGGCCTGCACACGACGGCAGACAACCTGCCTCTCTCTGTGGCTGTCCGCTGGGGTCAGTTTGGTCTTTGACATGTTCATCTTTGAGGTCTGAGCCCCACAGCAGGAAAGGAAGGGCTCCAGGGGACCAGACAGGGCCAAGGGAAAACAGGCAAGGAGAAGCTGTCACACAGGCCAGGGGACATGGACTCGAGGAACAGGGCAGGAGGGAGCTAGCCAAGGTGGGTGGGGCAGTGGCTCAGAGCCTGTTCCTCCCCACAGGCGCCGACTGCCTCTCCATTCCAAAGACAGGACCCTCCAGCCTGGAGAGCCTGGATGACATTCCCTAACGCCGCCCAGAACACGTCCTCAGCCACAACAGATGGCGCATCCTGGCTGTGGCCACTGCCCACCACTGTGAGGTACCAGTCCAGACAAACCCCCAACTCCTCCTGGGGTCTCTTATACTCAGAATAAAAGGCTCGTGGCTGCCACATGCTTCCAGCAGATTTTGTCCACCCATCTCCCGCCCCAGCTCGAGGCTTTCTCTTGTCCCTCGTCCTCTTGTTTCATCCCACCTCACTCCATTCTAGAGATGAGAACACCAGGAAGTTTGGGGTCAAATAAGTGGGAGAGGGGGTCAGCACTCAGCCCCGCCTGGCTGTGGAGCCTTCCTGGGACCACCAGTGAGGCTGGGACCCTGGCCACCTGCAGACATGGGCAGGGTCAGCCTTGCTGCCACCCAGGCCCTGCCACGCCCCCACTGGCCTCTGGGTGGCCAGACTGTCCCCCGGCACAGTCACTGACCCCGAGCGCCATGTGCACAAGGACCCACAGGCTTTCTCTCCCTGAGCTGCTGCTGACAGTGCTGGGGCGGGTGCAGAGGGTGCCCTGCGCCTCCCCTCTACCCTCCCCATGGCCGCTGTGCTCCAGAACATTCCCAACGGCTGCAGCCTTGATGGGAAGGGGACAAGGTTGTGCTGGCTGGAGGCCTCAGTGCCCCCTTGGAGCCTGAATCAAAGGGTGCCATGGAGCAGGGTGCGGCAGGGGCTGCTTCCTGGGACAGTGGAGATGAGGAGGTCTGGGAAACCCAGTGACTAGATGGGAGGTCCCAGGCCAGGACCAGGGTGGAGGGGATGCACAGCCAGCCAGGGGTGTTTGGTGAGGAGGAAGGCAGGGCCAGGTACAAGGCCTTTGTTCCGTGTGCTGCAGGGTGTGGTCGTGGCTGTAGTCAATTTTTTGTAAGTGGTAGGAAGGTGCTTCCTTTAATCATTACAAAATGTCCCCATCCTTGAAAACGCTGCTTCTGAGAGGAGCAAGGTGAAGCCAGTTCAGATTGAGCTCACCTGAGATGTCCACCCTGCCCAGCCCTCGCCCTTCACAGGCTGCTCCTGGGGAAGGTGCCCAGAATCAGCAGGTGCTTGGTGAAGGGGTCCCTCGTGGACGCCCTGGGCTGGAGGAGGGAGGCAAACATTGGAGTTTATGCCAGTTCCTAGGAGAAGCTTGTAGGTTTCACCAGCCTCTCAAAGTCATCTGGGACCCAGCCAAGGCCACAAGCCCCTGCATCCTTCTTGGTCATGGACCCAGTGTCACACATGGGTCACATCAGGCCTTGTCCTGTCTTCCTGGTGTGTCCCATCTGGGGTAGGGAGATTCAGACGTTCAGTGCAGGCTCCTGGAGGCCGGATGAAGGGCACTGAGGGACTGTGGACACCCGAGGACAAGGGTGTGAGGTGGGGTGGGGTAGTGGGCAGAGCTGGAGCTCCTATGCATGGAACCTGGAGGAGCTGTTTCATCCCACCTCACTTCATCTGGCCTGGGATGATGGGGTGGGGTGGGGGTCGGTGGGGGTCTCCAGCTCCCATCTCCCCAGAGTCCGAACCTGAGGGGCAAACCATTCTCCTGGAGCACTTTGCAGGAGGCGTCCCCTTGCCCATCTGCCCCTCCAGGTGGGCCGCCCTGGTGGGCTGGTCCTGAGACCTGGGGGCCATCGGACATGTCTGGGGCTCCACATGCACCAACATGATTGTTCCGGGGCCTGCTTTCTCTGGAGGCACAGCGCCTTGCAGGAGCTGCAGGGAGCCAATTATCCCCAAGGCAAGCCTGCTGCAGATAATTGGGAAGACAGGCTTTTAATGTTGAGCCAAGCTCTGGGGTGCATCCGCTACACCAGGACATGAGACAGGGGACGTGGAGGTCTGCCCCACCCCGAGCCTAATTGGGCCCCCCTGTGCGCCACCGTCTGCTAGGGGAGGTCAAATTTTCTTGATAACTGATGCGGGAAGCCAGGTGTTGAGGTGTGGCAGAGAGGATGCCTTGGTACCCTGGATGTGATCGGAGCTGCCCCAACCCACCTCCTCTGCTCGCAGAAGCCTCTGCTCTTTTCCTTCTCAGAAAACCACGATGGTCCTTAAACTGGAGCTCACCTTGGCCTAGCACAGCCCTTTCTCAGTGGAGACATTTGTGTTCCATCCTGCAGGCCACGGGAGGGGGCACACTCCCTGCTGGGCTTCCTCCCTCGTAACTGGGCAAAGAAAAAGGAAAAACAAAGTGCCGTTTCCTATTGAGACAGGAGGAATCCTCCTATCCCGATCCCTGACATAATGTCCCAGAATGATCACAACACCCCCCATGCTCCAGATGGGAGAGAGAAAGGCCCAGCATCCAGGGTCCACCCACACATGGGCACAGAGTGGGTGAACCCCATGTTGGAATCTTGCCCAGCTCTGCACTGGCCGATGGGCATGGGTGGGGATGGGACACATGGGAACCTCCAACTTCAAACCTCAGGACTCCAGGTCAGGGGAGAAGTACCCCAGCCCGCCCTTCCTCTGGAGAGAGTGTGGCTCTCCTGGGGCAGCTCAGGCCTGCTTCCCACAGGGTCCCCTGGGGCAAGGTGTTCAGAGGGAAGCAAATGCTGTGGGTCAGGTAAACCAGGCTGGGTTCCCCTCCAGCTCATTGCATCAAACATGGAAGGCAAGGTGTCCACCCCCAGTGTGAGGTAGATGTGAGGGATAAATGACAAGTGACCAGCACTCAGCAAAGAGCCTGCAGGGTTGGGGACGAGGGCGGCAGGCGGTGGAGCCAGGCATGGCGGGGTCTTTGGCACATTCCAGGCGGGAGGCAGAAGGGCAAAGGTGCTGAGGCCAGACCTTGCTCGGCATCCCACAGGAGTGGGGAGAAGTTTTGAGCTGGGGTAGGAGTGAGGTGGGGGAGGACAGAGATGATACACAGTGAGTCTGTGACTCTAAGGCACAGAAAACCCATCACAGACTAGGGCAGGGTGAAGGCATTCGTGGGCTTGTGTAACTGGGAAGAGTCCCAGCAGAGTGGATTTCAGGTGCTACTTGCTCAGGGCTCAGCTCTGCTCCTCAGGGTTCTCTCGGCCATGTCTTCAGGCAGCCCCAGTGTGTACCTCTCACCCCAGCCATCCATCAGCGCCCCCCGGCTCCACCCTCACGGCACCAATGTGGACCATCATGGTGCCCAGGGCAGGCCACAGCAACCTAGCTGGCCTGGGTGCTGCCTATTCCTGACCGGCCACCATGGCAGGGACAAGTATTTGTTGATGAGCTGAGCTGACTGGGTCTCAGTTCTCACGGTGGGAGAGGGTCAGGCCCAGTCAGGCCCAGCTGCTGCCGTTGGGGGCGGGTGAGAGATGCCAGCGTGGCTGGGGGGCTGGGCTGGTTCTCAGGAGTGGGTGGGAGCAGGAGGACAGTTAGGAGCATCTGTGCAAGACGGACACTGGGGCCCGCTGGGGAGGGGACAGACGTGGAGCCAGTGAGGGAGAGCAGAGGGTGGTGTGCCTGGGGGCAGTGGTGCCGGTGGGGGGCTAGGGAGGATGGGTGTGTGGGTCTGAGGAGGAGGCAAGCCCTGGAGCAAGCCCTGAGGAGTGGCTGGGTTGGAGAGAGACTGTGGGCCTCACTAGTTACACAGTGGATCCTAGTTACAGCTAAGACACTGGATGTGGTCACCAGGGAAAGAAAGTCGATGGCTGGGGAGCCTAGATGGCAAATTCCAGGATACCACCCTTGGGGCTGAGCAAGCTGACGGAGCCTGGGCTGATGGGAAGGAACTAGAACCCGCAGCCTCGAAGGGTGAGCGCCCATCACTGGAGGACAGGAAGGGACCAGCTGTCAGTGGAGGCCACAAGGCTCTGCAGTCCTCCAGGTGCTGAGCTCCAGGCAGCCTCATGTGAGCCCAGCCTGTGGCCACCCTTGTGGTGAGCTCCACCAGGAGAAGTGGGCCCCTGAGGATGCTTAAGCCTGGGTCAGTGTGGCCAGGCCCTGGCCCAGACCACAGATCTGCACCACTGCGGGGGTCTCCTTGCTGCAGAGAGGTGCATTTGGGATGCACTGTGCCAGGGGGACATAAGTGTGCATATGGCCCCTGGGACACATCATCATGAGTGCCACCCAGAATAGAGCCTTACCCTGTCCTCCAGGGCCCAGGAGTACAGGAGGGAGAGCCCACGCTGGGCTCCAGGCTGGGTCAGGACAGTGTCCAGGAGGAGGATGTGGAGAGGGTGCAGAGGGCCCTTGTGCTGGGGGAGGGGGAGAGCAGGAGGGAGGCCTGAAGGGGAGGTGGCCACAGGCTGGCAGCTGGGCTGGGGTCAGCAGTGGGAAAGGTGAGACCTGATCTCCTGCTGCAGCATCTAGGCCAGGGTCTGCGGGGCCCTGGAGGTGGGCAAGGCCCCAGGGACAGGGGGCAGAGTTGCACTGGGGGGCTCTGGGTGGGCCACAGCAGGTGCTGATGAGCATTGGCTGCCCAGCTCCGGCAGTTCCATGACCCTCTGCTGCCTCCTGCTGGCCACCTCTGCCACTGCAGGCCCCTGCCCTCCTGGGAGCGCAGGCCGGGAAGTGCCAGGAACCAAGACAGGGTGGAATCTGGTCTGAAGGGGTCTGAAGGAGCCTATCTGGACCTCTGTGCCCAGTCTCACCCTGGTCATTTGCTCCCAGTGGACTCTCTCTAGTGGACAGCCTGAGGGCCACCACTGCTGCCCCCAGTGGCTAAAGAGGAGAAGGGCTGAGAGAGGCTGAGCTGCCCTCTAAGGTCATACAGTGATCAGGAACAGAGTGCCCCCCAGGGAGAGGCACAACAGAAGGGTCCTCTGCATGGCCAGAGCCCATGGGACAGAAACACACTGTGGGTGCCCCTGCTGTGGCTCCCCATTCCTGGCCCTTGGGGCATCCAAGAAGAGGTGTCACCTGCCTCCCACCTTCTGTCCCTGAACAGGGACCTGCTCCCCTAGCCCCCTGTCATCTCGGGGCCCGCCACCAAGACAGAGGGAAAATCCCTTTACAGTGGATCTTTCTCTGCGCTGCAGAGCTCTGGACATTAAAAATGAATTCCACCATCTTAATGGCATTGAACACATACACTTAAAATTGAGCTGCCACAGTCAAGGCACTCAGGTGTGTGCTTCAACTGAGATTTACACCTGGGATGTGGCCAGGCTCAGACAGAGCACAGCACCTACCAGGGCTCAGCTCTCAGGTGGCCTCCTGGGCCCCAGGAGAGATGTGAGGCTGGAGCTGGGGTGGGATAGGGTAGCAGGGACTCAGGAAGGACTGATGGAAAGAGAGTAGGATATGAGTAGGCAGAGACTTAGGAGAGGGTGAGGTCCAGGACAGGGAGACTGAGACCTTACGGAGGCTGGCACAGACCTGAGGACTGCTGACCCCGCTGTGTGCTAGAAAGTGTGCTGTGCCCTCTGCGCTTGCTCTCTGGTGTGTAAAATGGGTTGGTGAGGCCTGAGGGCTGATCAGCTGTTCATGACTTCCCTGGAGGCTGACCCTGATGCCCAGCCCTGATGAGCACTGCGTGAATGGTGGCCGCTGTCACAAAGTGTGATTGCTGTGTTCCAGGGGTGCCCGTGGGCTTGGAAACTCTTGGAGGATGCCCTCCAACTGTACACTGTCAGGACAGAGGCTGTCTGCCTTCCTCTGGGCTCCCTGGTGCCTGACAGAGGGATGGATGGAGGGCCCTAGTGCATGCAGAGAGAGGTGGCCAGAGCTGAGCTGAGGCGGGTCTGTACCTGTGGGCAGGGGACCACGAAGGGCTCAGGGGGAAGGGCACTGTGGATGGGACAGAGCCTGTTTGATAAAGATCCCTCAGTGCCCCAGGTCTCCCTCCAGGCCTCCCTCTGGGCTCCTGCCTCTCCAGAACATCATGCAGAGCCTGCCCTGCTCTTGGGGGATGAGGGGATCAGTGTGTCCCTGAGTTTCTGCTGCTCCCGATCCCTCCCACCCTCACTGGTTGCTGGCAGGTGACAAGTGCTGAAGGCATCTCCTGGCTTTCCCTGGGGCTTCTGCACCCACAGAGAGCCAGGAGCCTGGCACGGCCTCTCCAGCATCCAAAGAACTCACCCTGCCACTGTGGCTCGCTCTAGGCCATCCTGGGGCTTATTTGTTGCCCTTCAGGGTAAGGATGTGGATGGACACTGAGAGGGAGCACCAGGAACTGGGCCGGGTGGAAAGTTCCAGAAAGGAGGGAGGACATGGCTGGTGACAGGGAGAATTTTCAGTGAAATGCAGGGTAAGGTATAGGGGTCTGCAGTGCCAGAGTGGCCTCAGGTGTGAACATGGTGTGGGGACAGTGTGTGCACGTGCATGTGCACAGGTGGGTGTGCACACATCTGGGCATGCACACAGGATGTGTGTGTGCATACTTGCATCACACCTGCCAAGGAAAGAGACTGGAGAGAAACACACGCCATCGCCTCTCTGGCTTTCTGCCCTGGGTCTGGAATTTCAGACCAGGTCATTTTGTCCATGACCCTTCCTGTATTTGTCACGTTGTCTAAAAGCACCTTGCGTCTGTGATCAGAAATGAAGGGAGCTTTTTCAAAACATTGGGTTGTGTTCAGAGTGTGCAGAGGCCCCTGCCAGGCTGAGGGAGAAACCTGGGTGGTCCTAGAAGGATCCTAGGAGGAGGTTAAGGTGGCAGCTGGCAGTGGCGGTTGCACTGGAGCTGTGAGGGTCAGCCACAGGGCTCTGTTTTAGAACACAGTGTGTTCATATATGACACATCTCCATGGCCACCCCAGCTCTGGGTAAGCCTGTCCCCCCAGGGCCTCTCCTGCCTGACTTCCTTACAGCCCCAGAGGTGGGACCGAGAGCACTGCTCTGCCCCCTGACCCCAATCCCAGCCCTCCAGACCCACCACTGCCCCTAGGTAATTCACAGGGGCTCACTGGGGTGGGCATCCCTCTCTCCCCAGGCTCAGCTCCCCAGAGAGGACCCCCAACAGCACATTCTCTTGCTTTTCCTTCAGCCCCCACCAGCTGGCAGTGTCTAGGTGGGCAGGGGACCCAGCTCTCCTGCCCTCCCCTCCAGGGTACAGGATGGGAGCGCAGGAGTGGGAAGTGGCCTCCTGGTTCTCCGGTTCTGTGGCAGCCACACATTGGCCTGTCCTCCTGGGGGGAGAGGACCCAGGTTAGCTCCCCCAGATGCTCGCCTTGCTCTTTTTCCTCTCGCTCCCTCATATACACGTGTGGGTATAAGCATTAATCAGAGGAGGGGAAGGCCCTCGGGGGCTGCAGGGGCCCTGTGCAGCTGCAGATGGTGGCCACGAGCCAGGCCGCCAGTGCCTTGGTGTGCGGGTGTCCTCTCTAGCAGGGTTGGTGGGATGCACTGGAGGATGTCAGCCGCATGCGCCATGGGGCCAGGGAGGCCAAGGTCAGCGTTGCTCAGCACCTGGAGGTACAGCGAGTACCAACAACAAAGTCTGCTGAAGTGAAGAAGGAAAATCGATGTTGAGCAGAAGCACTCGCCACAGACGCACGGGGGTGGGGGCCAGGCCGATGACCTTGGGCTCCACGTGCGTCAGAACCTGTTTAAGGGGCGGCCAGGTAAGCAGTGCAGTGCCGTCCACCCAGGCAGTACA
The DNA here is from genome assembly GCF_027409185.1 of Cynocephalus volans. NCBI lineage: Eukaryota > Metazoa > Chordata > Mammalia > Dermoptera > Cynocephalidae > Cynocephalus > Cynocephalus volans. Next base: position 208,827,518 of record NC_084461.1, read on the forward strand.
CATCGCTGGTGGGGGAGGACAGATTTTTCACCTGACTTGACTCAGCCGCTTCTGAGAGGAGGAAAAGGCCTCGAACAGCTCTATAGACACTCGTGGACAGCGCCCGTCCAGCTAAATAAATCTCAGATAAATCCCGGAGAGCCTGGCTTAAAGGGCACCAGCTATGGATCTGCCTGGGGGGGGTTAGAAGGGTCATCTCCGACTGGCCCTGATTGTTACGCGTTACCAAGTAAGCTGTAGGGTTATGTTACGGCATGATCACTTTTGTAAAAAATGATGGAGACTCTTTATAAAAGAGCAATCAGTGCAAAAACATTACTATAACAAACAGGAGTCCTCGTAAGCCCCGCCTTCCTTGGCTCCTGTGTCCTTGCCCCACATCTGTGTGGGCTCTTCCCTGCCTGCACATCAGGGATGCGTGTCCATGTTGCTAACACCCGGACAGGTGACCATCTTATCACCATGGGGATGAGCCACGGTGCTTGGAGCCCATCAACCCCCATGGTGGACATTCAGGGAATGCCCAAGCTTTCCTTAACAGGAGCCTTGGCTCTGGCCACTGCCTGGGGGATCAGAGGATAGGGGCTCAGGGAGAGGCCACAGTCCAACACTGCTGCCCTGGACCCAGTATGCCAGCCCAGAGAACCAGGCAGGCCTGGCTCTGACCATGCTGCTGGGTGACCACCAACTGAGACTTGGGCCCAAGGAGATGGCCCCTGCAGGAGGCCTGAAGTCCTTGAGAGGCTCTGGGGCAGCAGGAAGGACGAAGCCTTCATTGTGATGTGTGCAGCACCCATCTGTCCCGGTCCCGCACTTAAGGGAGCTCATCTTGATGACTCTGGTGGAAAGCACTGGTTACCAACATTCTGACACATCTGGAGGCAGGGCTGGGCAGGGAGCCTCTGACCTCCCCCCTTCCCCACAGAACCCCAGTAGAGACTGTGGTTTGGCATCCCCAATTTGGGAGCTAGGACTGATGGGGTCCCACAGGGAGCTGGGTCCACCCCTGTACAGCTGGAGTGAGACCAGGTGGTATGGGTGTCCCTGGTAAAGGACCAGAAGTCAGAAGCAGAGGCTGCCAGTCATCCCCAGGACACTCTGCTGGCTAGAAGGAGGCAGGCTTGGGGGTGCGCCCAGCTGGCACCACAGGAGTGCTGGCCTCACCCTGTCAGGCCAAAGTCTATGGTGACTTTATGGAACATCTCCCTGTGTCCCCTGAGGTTCTGGCCCACCCCCACCAGCCAGGGTCTTCTTTGTCTCAGCTCAGCTGTCACGTGTTCTGCGAAGTCCCCATCCCCTAAGTGGGAGCCCAGGAGGCACAGCCAGTGCAGAGGCTGCATCCCTGCTGGCGGCCAGCGAGGTGCACAAGGCCAGGCCAGGTGCTGGGGACAGTAGACAAGCTCATCCCTGCACATCAGGGATGGCCCAGCTGGGACAGAGATTGCTGTGGACAGGAGCTGGGCAGTCCCACGTGTGCATGAAGCACCTGGCAGGGATGGGACCAATCCACCTGTATCCCAAGGTCTGGTCATGTAACCCTGACTTGGGCCACCCCTCATGAGTGTCCAGGGCTCAGTCAGAAACCACCACTTGGCCTTTTCTTTCTAGGGCTATTATTTAAGCACTTTATTTTTTAAATCACACATGCTCATTGGGATAAAAAGCTCAAAGTAAACAGAAGCATGTGAAGGAACAAGTACCTGTCCCAGCCTGGTCCTCCTGGGAGACCCCGCTGGCCAGGCCTGGGGCACATGCAGAGACCACCAGAGCAGCCCACAGTGGAGGCATGCCCTGTCCCGCCCTAAGCCTTGGGGTGAGGCCAGGTGGGTCTTGTGGGACAGCTAAGTCCCACTGTCTGGGGTGCCTGGGTCACCCGGCTCATTCCTGGAAGAGTTCTGCTCTTTCAGCCCTCCCAATGAGGTCCCTGGTGACCTGCTACCGCCCCCTACAGGCAACCAGCCACCATGCAGGAAGGCTCTGGGTGCACAGCCATGTCTGCTGCCCCAGGACTGATGCCAGCAAGGACACCATGCCTGCTGCCTTCTTCACATGCAGAATCCCACTTCACCAACCACACACACGCATGTTTATCCAGCCGCAGCTCCATTCTCATCTCCTCCCTCCCGTCATCCTTCCTGTCACTGGGGTACTGGGGTCCCTTCAGCTTTGCCCGCCCATGCTGGGCTCCCACATTCCTGCCTCCAATCCTGCAGGCCCCCAGGACAACCTTGGCCAGAGCTTACCTGGTGCCAGCCACCTGCATTCCTGGGGGGAGGCGATCTGCATGGACCTAGCACACACCTGACTCTTGGAAAAGGTAAAAGTTTCTGGGGACAGTGAGCCTGGCTTCAAATGTTGCTATGGGCCGTTGGGCAAGTCACTCCTCCTCTCTAAGCCTCAGTTTCCCCTGCATAAAATGGGGCAGTAATTATAGCTCCTGTATGGGAAGGTTGTGAATGTCATGCTTGTCAGCAGAGTACACCCTGATTTTACAAGGAGAGAATCTGGGGGGATATCTAAGTACCTTTCTTCATACACGCATTGAAACTGGTTATATAGAGCGGCAAAGTGTGATTGCATTCACGTAAACATAGTGGCGTGTTCTGGGATCTAGCAGACAATCTTAACTTCAGAAAATGAAATCATATTTTACTAGCTCTGGAAAAAATGAATAAAATGACATAGGTAAATAGAACTTGAATAGGATCTGTGAATGCTGGCATGGAGTGGATAACAGGATAATGTGCCGATGAGGGAATTTACATGCCGGGGGAGCAAATCCCAGCTCTTATTTGGTGCAGGCCGATAATGAGAAGACATGCCCCAAATTAAACAAATGTGAATAAATTCCTCTGCCTGCACACAGAGCAAATATATCAGTAAAAGTGGGTACAGAGCAAGGAGCAGAATGCAACAAATCAGAATAAACACAGGGCACCATGATTCAGGCAGACAAACATTTCAGGAAATATAGGTAAGAGGCACATGGCAAAAAAATGTCATGCTCACAGCTGAAGTGGAAATGAATGCAGCATTTCACTGACTATCAGTGCTAGAGGAGGTAACAGGAGGAGTTCTGAGGAGGGCTGTCTGACTGCAGTAAAACGTGGTCTGTAAGTGTCCTGAAGTGGCTGGGCTGGCAGCATCGCAGCCCCACCACCTTCTAAGGTCTGTCCCCTGGCTGCTCCCTCCTTGGGACCCACTGGCCCAGGTGACTGGCCCAATCTTGGGGTAGGGGGAGTGATCAGCGGCTGGGCCCCGGCCACACATCTGAGTCTGGGCCTCTCGGGACCTCCTCTTTCTCCTAGGTTGGAAAACAGGAACCCACCCCTAGGCCCCAGTGCTCAATTCCCATCCAGCCCACCTCCTGGAGGACCCCTCACACACTCCCACCAGGATCTTCTGTCCCTGGGGGCTGTCTTTCTTTCAAAGTGAGCCAGAGGCTGGCACAGCAGGTGGCTGCCTGCTGAGGGTTCCCAGCACAACACAGAGCCAGCTTCGTAGTGTAATTTACAGAGCACCTGTGAAACTCAGTTTCATTTACTGACATATTCAGTGACTTTCAGGCACACTCACAGGCAGGTTCTTCCTGTGGACTGGGGGCACCTGCTGCTTGTCCCTGTCCTGCTATAGTCAGTCTGGAGGTGACTGGATGATCTCGGCAAACACCGCATGCTCTGCTCTCTCTCTGCAGCCCCAGCTGGCAGCTGCCGCTCACCTTCACCTCTGCACCAGGGTCATGGGCTTCCTTAAAGCAACTGCTGTAACTTTCAGCCCTTGCTTTAAAAAAGAAAAAGAAAAGAAAAAAAATATATTTATAACAGTTTTTATTGAGATACAATTCACCCATTTCAAGGGCACAATTGAATGGTTTTTAGTATGTTCACAAGGTTGAGCAAACATCACCACTGCTTAGTTCCGGTACATTTTCATACCCAAAAGAAACCCCATGCCCATTAGCAGTCACTCCCTACTCCTCTCATTTCCTCCTCTCCAGGCAGCCAGCAGTCTATTCCACCGACTTGCCTCTGTGAGATTTCTGCCTTTATGGATTTGTCTGTTCTGAACACTTCATATAAATGGAATCATACAACATGTGACCTTTTGTGCCTGGCTTCTTTCATATTTTCAAGGTTCATCCATGTCAGAGCATGTACCAGTACTTCACTCTTTTTTTTTTTATGGCCAAATAATATTCCATCATATGCATGGATTATATTTTGTTTATCCATTCATCCATCAATGGACATTTGGGGGCTACTGTGAATTGTGAATTGTGCTGCTATGAACCAGGATCATGAGCCGCCAACCCTGTAGCTGCTTGCTGCTGGGCCTGGGGATGGCAGCTATTCCCATAAAGACAGAAATTGACTGAGATATTGCCTGAAACTGACCAGCCTCTCCATCAAGCTGTACTCTGGATGTTGCAAGTGCTCTACTAGACTCCAGATAATAGTTGCTTAACACAGTTCCTTTTAGTTCAATCGTTGTGCAGTGGAGGGATGGGTTTCTGGAGCTTCTTCCTCCACTGTCTTCCCTGCTGTCACTTCCTAACCCTTTGCTTTTGTGCCACAGGCTACAGAGTAAAAGTTTTACTGTAACATGTGTACTGAGGAACCCAGTGTGTCCTTCCTGCCCACACGAGGCATGACTGAGAACATCACTGGGGACTGACCTGGGTGGCTGGGGTGCTAGAGCCAGGCTGGGCTCCAACAGGGACCACCACACGACAATGGCCACCTTGTCTGTGAGCTTTGCCCTGGTCTTGCCTTGACCTTTTCAGGTGTGTTTTGGCTTAGACTCCACCCCGGTGTTTCCTGCATCAGAACAGGGATGGAGAGATCTAAGCCCTGTCTGGCATTTGTCGTGAATGTTGTAGAAGAGGCCATGTGAGGAGGGTAAGCTGGTAAACTGACCTAGTATTTCACATGCTCAATCATTTTCCAAATGTGTGTGAAATGGATGGTTGTCAGCCTTCTCCATTATCAGTGCAATGCGAGATGGCACAAATGGAGGGGCCAAGGACCTCCCTCTCCTTGCCCGCAATAGCAGTACATTATAGGGGGACTCCTGGGGCAGGGGCAGATAAGATCAACAGGATGACCTAAAAAATGGACTGAGCACAGTATCAGCTCCTGGTGGAGAGGGTAAGGGTCAGGGTCAGCTCTTGCTACCTTCTTGAGCATGTTATCAATATCAGCTGGTGTGTGCACTTGCCCATGCTGTGCTGTTTCTCCTGACACAGTGTCTGGGTAGAGGCTGAGAGTTAGGAAACTGGGGTCCAATCCTTGTAATGAGGTGCAGACGCTCTGGGGAAGGATGCAGGTTGGTTTGGCGTGCCTGCCAGAGGAGAGGATGTGGCATCAAAGGGTTGTCTGCATGGAAAGCAGGAATAGATCCATTAGGAAGCCAAGGCCCTGGCCCCAGCCCTGCCTGCCTAGGGCCCCCACCATCTAACTCAGGCCCTTGGCCCACGAGGGCTGGGTGTGGTCCAGGGTGACTAGAGGCCCAGGAGAGGGTCTGGGGGATGAGTCTCAAATCCACAGTCACTAGTCTAGAGCCTGGGATCAAATTTCCCACATCACACATCACTTCCTTCCTTTACTCACTCAAGGCAACAGCGCGGCTGCAGCGAGGCTGGGACACAGTAAAGTCGCCAGCAACAAGCGCAGGAAGAGAAGAGGGAGTTGCAGCCAAGTAGGAACCGGAGCTAGCCCTGGGGGTCAGGGAGGGCCTGCCAGGGAGGTTCCCAGCTGACCCTGAGGAGGAGGAGGAACGAGGGTGCAGGAGGAGAAGTGGGTGCCCCAGGGCAGCATGCAAACAGCCTGGAGCTCAGAAGAGGGGCAGACAGAATGACCAGCAGGGTGAGAGAGGTATGGTGGGGGTGGGCAGGGGCCGCCAGAAGTGGGGACGGACACTTGGGAAAGTGAAATGGGAAGGCCAGGCTGGCCTGCTCTCCGTAAGCTAAGTTTCTGAGCTCCTGCCTCTGCGCTTCCACTCACCTGCCCCTTTTATCTCTCCCCTTTTCTCTCCAATTCCCACAGGAGGAAGGGCAGAAAAGCTGCGGCCCCATCAGGAAGCCTCCCCCTCAACCTAGAGCAGTAGCGATGGTGTCCCCCAGAGGCATCTGGCACTGTCTGGAGACGTTTTTTGGTTGTCAGAACTGTGTGTGTGTATTCGCGCGACGGCGTCTGGCAGGCAGAGGCCAGGGATGCTGATAAACCTCCTGCAATGCACAGGACAGCCCCCACCACAAAGAATTATTCAGCCTCGAACGTCAACGGTGCCGAGCAGGTCAGGGCGTCCAAGGCACTGTGAGCCAAGACCCGTGGCTGGGGGGAGGGGCAAGAGGCTGCCACCCACATCACACCCAGCCTCTGTAGGGGTGCAGGAATGTGGTGAGGAGACCAGGGAGGGGAAGACGAGTGGTGGAGAGGGGTGCGCTATGGCGGGCAGTCAGGGTGGGTCCCTCTGAGAAGGAGACCTCGGCGGCTGGGGCCACTAGCTGTGAAGATGTGGGAAGGAGGGGCAGCCGAGGCAGAGGGGCCGATTGCGGGAAGGCCCTCAGGAGGAGGCTTTGCCTAGGACGGGGAGCGTACTGTGGGTAGCACTGAGGACGCGGCCTGTAGGAGAGGCGGTGGGGCGGTGGAGAGGTAGGGGTGGGAGGAACCATGGGGGGTCCGCGCTTGCCCGGTGGGAGGCGGGGAACTGGGAGGACGAGAGAGGAGCAGCGTTGGGCAAGCCCCTTAGGGGCCTCTTTTCCACGCTCGCGCCTCAGGCGGGGGGCTGGGGGAGGGAGGGAGACCGGCTTCAGCTCCCCCAAACGAGAGGCGAAACTGCGGGAGTGGCCCGCGGCCGGACGCACAAGGAGCCGGAGCGCGCGGGGCGGGGCCTCCCGAGGAAGAGCGCGCGAGGCCTGGGGTGGGGTTGGCCACCGGGGCTGGGCGGGGCCTCCCGAGGAGCGGGCGCGGCTCGGGGCCTGGAGGGCGGGGCCGGCGGCGCGTACTTAAGCGGCTGCCGCGCACTCTTGTCCCTCGGCATGGCTCTGAGGCGCGTTCTTTGCGTGCTGCGGGCTGGCACCCCCCGCCTCGCCCCGCTGTCCACCGCGCCGGCGGCCCGGGAGCAGCCGGCCGAGGGCCCGGGGGCCGTGCCAGGACCCCGGGAAGCCGAGGCCGTGCGGCCGCCGATGCCCACCGTGGACTTCGGCAACGCGCAGGAGGCGTACCGCAGCCGGCGCAGCTGGGAGCTGGCGCGCAGCCTCCTGGTGCTGCGCCTGTGCGCCTCGCCCGCGCTGCTGGCGCGCCACGAGCAGGTGCGCGGGGCCGGGGACGGGTGGGCGCGGTCCTCTGCCTGTCCCAGGAGTCATTATGGAGTTTCCAAGTGTCCCGCGGGGGACTTTGAAGCATCGCCTGTAGCGAGGGGAGCCAGGAAGGGAGGCGTTTCCTGCATTCCCTTTAGGACCTGTGCATTTTCCCACTTGTCAATTGCTACCAACTAAAAACAAAGATCAATTTAATTTTTAAAATTTGTACCACTTGCAGGAGTACAAAGTGATCACCTAGCATTTAAAACTGAGTACTTTTCGTGTTCCCCAAAGGGAAGTCTGGCGGTATGGAAGGGCTCATAGCCTGGGATCCCAGAGTTCCAGAACTGTGACCTAGCCTCTCCCCAGACACGGCCGCTCTGAACAGTGTCGGGGAAATGTGGGAAGCTGCTCAAACACCCGGCTTGAAACTTTAACATGTAAACTTTAAAAAGTGTGTGGTCTTCGGGGAAGTAAAAAGCAGAACACCATCTTAGCCACTATCAGCCTGGGGGTGTTAGACATGACAGTTATTTCAAGGTGACCCTGGGATCAGCTTGCAAGGGTCCAGTTATTGGTTCCGAGGATTGGTCGTCTCGAAGGTGGTGCTGATTTCTCAGGTACGACTGTGCTGAGGGCACCAGGCTGCTCCCCTAGGCCCTGGGAGAATCAGGCGGCTGTGAGCCCCGCAGAGGTGAGGGGAGCTCCACAGTCAGCTTCTGAGCCTAGGACGGGTGGTGGCAGGAGTGGGGAGGATGGTGGAGGAAGGGGCATGCCCGGAGAGATGGAGACCTCTGGGAGGCCATCTCTGTGTTTGTGGCAGACGGTGATGTCCTGAGGTAAAGCTGTGGCCATGGAGAGCCCAGGCCAAATGGGGAGGAGGGCGAGAAGGGACGTGCAAGGTAAAGGGACCCAGATGGGAGAGGAAAGACGCTGAAGACCCTTGTGGAGCACCAACATCTAAGAGGCAGCTGGTAAGGAGCAGCACGCACTGGTGGCATTGCATTTGGGAGGGAGGAGGCAGCCAGGGCAGGAAAGACAGGGAAGGAGTGGCCAACCATGGCTCTCTGAGGAGGCAAGGACAGGGACCTGGCTCCTGCAGTGGGGGTGTCGAAGGTGTCTGCCTGTAGCTGGCAGGGAGGGAGAGAGCGAGCTAGGGACCGGCCAGGTCAAATTTCTCTAGGTGTAGCTTTAAGCTTTTTTTGCTGGATTCAAAACCAGCGATTGAGCTGAAAAGTTAGCAGAGCTTGGGATTTGGTGCCCAGCCTGCAAAAGGGAATGAGCCCCAGCACCCTGATGCTATCGGGATACTGTCCGGGGACTGTGGTGGTGTTGGGGACATGTGGGCTTCACCGTCCCTCGCGTGCCTGCCCAGGGCAAGTGCTGGAGTGTCGGGATGGTGCGTGAGTACCTGGAAGAGGCAGGGCATCAGGAGATGACTTCTCCCAGGCCTCCCTTGTGTCTGGCCTATGCCATAGGGAGCCTCTCCGTGGGGTCTTTACTGTTGTCCTTGTCCACTGGGGGAAATGGAGCAGAGGCCAGGCCCTGGGCTTGTGAGCTGCTCACCACAATTCAGTCCTGTGAGCAGCTAGAGGACAGTCCTTTCTCTATCCTCTGGCCTGCAGCAAAACTTTGTCCTGCTGGGCCAGTGCTGGTCTGTGCAGCTCCGTCCGGAGCAGTGGGACTCTTGAACCTCCTCCAAGGAGCATCAGGCTGCAGGAGCTGAGTTTGAGCTGCTGCTTTGTTGGGACCCACACTTGCCTGAAAGCAGACGTTTCTGAGAAGGATTTAGGAAAGTCCAGGTTTTCTGTGACAACGGCTCTGTGCTTGGTGTGAGCCATCACAGAAGAGAAGACAGGACAGATGGTGACAGTGGTTCACAGTGGTTCTTCAGGGCCAAAGAGGAGAGACAGCCATCTCTACCATTATTGCTCTGTACATACTTGTTGAGTCTCTTACAGTGAAAACAAGTATCTGTGTTACTATTTCTAACTCCTCAAAGGGTCTGTCCTGGAGGAGAGGTGGGGCTGCCTTCATCTCTGGCAGTGCCACCCTGGGACATATGTGACACCGGGATGGTTTTAAAGTAGTTGCTTTGCTCTGGAGTCAGCTTTAAAGCTGCCAGCCCTGCCCATGTGTGTCCACAGCCCTCTGTGACAGGTGGCCTCCCCTTAGAGAGCAGAAGGGGAGTGCAGTGTGTGCAGGGATCCTCTAGCCTGCGCCCCCAGGTGGAGCCTCACCTACCCCATCTTTGTAAATAGAGTTTCTGGAGCCAGCACAGCCTAACTCCTGCTCCTTTGCTTAGTGCTGGTCATGGCAGAGTCAAGTATTGTTAGATGGAGACTGTGTGGCCCTGTATGGGGAAGTTTGCTGGCTCCTGGAGAGGACAGTCACCCACCTTCACTTGTGGTGTTTTTCTGACGGTTCTCTTAGAGCCGGTGTGGATGAGGGCAGGGGTTCTTTTCTGGAGCTGAATGATGGTTTTCAGGTCCCCGAGGCTGCCCTGCCTGCCACATGGGTGATCTTTGATATGTTCAAGATCCATCTTTTTCTCCCAGCTACCCCTGGGCACTGCCCTGGCGGGGATGAAGGCTAGCTCTGTTCCAGTGGCTCCCTGACTGTGGCTCAGACTTGGTGAGAGGAGGCCCACCCCCGTCTCAGGTGTCAGCATGTTCATTTTCCAGTTTCTAATTCTCTTTATGAAAGAGCAAAATGTGGTAAAATCCGATACTGCACAGAGGCTGCAGGAAGGCAGGGTGATGGCCGTACAGCACTGGTCCTCTGTGACGCCTGGGGCCATGTAGGGTGTGGTCAGGAGGGAGGCTGCCAGAGCAAGGTTCCAGGAAAAGGCGGTTCCAGGAAAAGGCTGTGGGGCCGGTTTGGGGATGAAGGTGGTTGGCTTTGAACACTTCTGCTTAGACTAGAGATTCTTCCCCAAAACCTTTGTCCTGAGAGATTTTCCCCACAGAAAAGGGGTTCTGTTATCCATTGAGTTTGAGAGACCCCAGGTTTTTCCTGTCTTGGGGTTGAGTGGCAGTGGGCATAAGGTTTCTGCACAGGGTGGTGAGTGTGCTTCTGAGCATCACCGCTGGTCCTCCCAGCCCAGGAGCCTCTGGTAGTCCCCATTCCCTCCTGCCCTGGCTGTCCCCACTGTAGGGGCTCTCCCGGTTCTCCATGTCACCTCTCACCTTGGTGAGACCTCCTCCCCAGATCTAGGTTAGCAAACCCGGCCGGCAGGCACTGCCTCTGTCCCCTGGTTCTTTTGTTGTTGTTTTTTTTTTTTTTTGGTGGCTGGCCAGTGTGGGGATCCGAACCCTTGACCTTGGTGTTATTAACACCATGCTCTAACCGTCTTAGCTAACCGGCCAGCCCTGTCCCCTGTACTGAATCACTCACAGAGCAGCCTTGCGTCTTCCCCTCAGAGATCTCTCCTCGCTGGGATGTGAGCGCCTCCTCTGTTTCGTTCAGTTTTTTCCAGTCGCTAGAACTGTCCAGCACATAGAAGCTTGGGACATTTGAATGAATGATGGCAGAAATTTGGGATACAGGGAAATGTGATCAGAAGGGAAAGCTGAGTAGTTTCCAGGCAGCTGTCTTCCTGGCAGCCCTGAGCGACCCTGCCAAGTCCCCACTGGTCCCAGGGTTGGCCCTCATCTCCCAGACCCTTGTAGATGGCCACCTGGATTGTTGTCAGGGCATACCTTGCTCCAGCTGAGCTCAGACTCAGTCTCAATTTTGTGTGTGTTCATCCTTCAGCAACCATTTGAGGGCCAGCCTCGTGCCAAGCACTGTGTTAGGGACTTGGAAAAAGCAGTGAACAAAATGTTGACATTCTAGAAAGTCACATCAGATCCTCCTCCTCCCCAGTGGAACCAGTGAGGTGTGGATACAGAGGATGTTGTGATAATGCCTACTGCTGTCCCCAGGAAGACCAGTCGTTCTCCTCTTTATCCACTAAGCAGTGTTTGGGCACCCCCTGTGTGCTGCTGGGGTGAGCTGTGAGCAGGCCCCCTTGGGAGTGTAGTCCGAGAGGGAACAGTGTGCTCACAGGAGCAGGGAGGCCAGAGCTGGCCAGGGGGCCAATGGGACAGCAGTGCAGATGGGCTGCTCTGCCCTGGATGAGGACTGGAGTGATTGACAACTGCTGTGAGCAGAAATGCAAGCTGCTTCAGGTGGTCTTGACCCTGGGGAGACGATATCAAGGCTCTGTGGTTGGAGTGAAGTGTGGGATGGGGGTGGAAAGCAGGGGTGTCCTGCTGGGGAAGAGGAGGCTGGATGGCCCAGGACAGCTGCTTCCCCTTGCCTTTCAGCTGCTCCACATCGCCAGGAAACTTCTGGGGCAAAGGCTGTTCAACGTGCTAATGAAGATGACCTTCTATGGGCAGTTTGTGGCTGGTGAGGACCAGGAGTCCATCCGGCCCCTGATCCAGCACAACAGGGCCTTCGGCGTCGGCTCCATCCTGGATTACGGAGTGGAGGAAGACCTGAGCTCTGAGGAGGCTGAGCTCAAGGAGATGGAGTAAGCCCTGCCCAGCATCTGCCACACCCCCAAGCGACCTGGGGCTGTTGGGGGCGCTGGGGCCAGCTGCTGGCCTTCTGCCTCCACTAGGTGGAGGCCGGGGCTGGGAGAGCTCGGTCAGCCTGATTAGCAGCGACCTTCTGGGTTCTGTCTGAAGTTCTGGCAGTTTGCTTCTTGCAGATGGTGGCTGTGGGCATTTGTGGAAAGCCTGGTGTGAAAGAGGCTGGCAAATTATGGCCCTTGGTCCTATTCAGCTCCCCACCTGGTCTTGTATGGTTTGCAAGCAGAGAATGGTTTTTGCGTTTTTAAACAGTTGAAAAATCAAAACAAGAATAATATTTCATGACACGTGAAAATTATATGTAGTTGAGACATGCTGAGAATAGGTGCTACCTGGCCATTTACATAAACGTTTGTGACCCTGGTGCAGGAGGCTGCTCTGGCTTCCTGCTCTGCTACAGCCTCTCTTCCAAGTGATTCCTGATGGGCTGGGTGGGTCCTGCTGCCCCACCCTAGTCCGTGCCCATCCCTGCCCTGACAGTTTCCTCATCTGCAGGTGGCTCTATCTGGTGGGTGTGGAGCCTCCCAGGCCTCACCCCTGCCTGGGTGTCCTTGGAGAAGGAAATTGCAGTCAGGAGCAGTCCTGGAGTCCCCTGAGGTCACAGACTTGCTTTGGGGTCCATTCCCTGGGTAGCGAGTTAGGGGACAAGTGAGCACCTCCCTGACCCACCCTCCTGGGCAACAGGACATAACAACAGGATGATGCTCTCTGCTTCCCAGAATAGTGGCTGACTCATGGAGGTCTGGGGAAGACCTGCCCTTTCTTTGCAAAATGTCTGGTTCCTGAGCTGGTGTGGGCCTCGCTTGGATTTGGGGCCCCTGCATCCTGACAGCAGCTGGGCCCTATCCACCTAAGGCTCAGGACAGCCTGCTGAGGACCCCGTCAAGCCTTGGTATTTGCTCTGCCCTCCCCAGGTGGCTGGCCTGGGAAGGGCAGGGACAGGCAGTCACATGAGGCTTCTCGTTCTGGGAACGGAATGTCCGTGCCTTGCCTCTGCATGCCGCCCGCCGGCAGCACAGGATTGGCCTAGGGAGCCCAGCCCCTGCCTTGGGATTGGCTGTTGTGAAGGTGGGGTGCTTGAGCCCCAGCACCCTAGTGGGGCCTGGGAGCCTTGCAGCCGCCTGGTACTTGGCCGAAGCCTTTGCTAAGGCTGTGTGTTGAATAACCAACAGGCTGTGAGGGCGAGGACTTGGTTTCACAAGGGGATTTTCTCTCCCAGGCACCTCTGGTATGGAAAGAATCTTTTCCCCAGGCGGTCCTGCCTGGCTTCCTTCTTGCCCTGCAGGCCAAGCATTTGGAGGTGGGCCAGGCTGCGCCCCGTCCCTATGCTCTTGGGAGCATGTGTCCCTTGCTCTGCCTCCCTTGGGCCGCCCTGCTGTTGGCAGCTGCCCATCTGCAGGAGCCGCACTTGGGCTCTGAACATGAGCGGTGGTCCCCCCTCATCCTAACAGGATGACCACCTTTTGATGCCAGTGGCAAGTGCTGAGGTCTCACAGCCAGTTCTTTTGCGGGCAGCTCTGTGCCTTTAGAGGGGCCCAGGCTGAAGGTCAGGGAGGGCAGGCTGGGATTATAAGCACCGTTCCAACATCCACACCATGGAGTGGCCTACCTGGCTGCGTGTGGGGAGCTACTTCACTATCCCTGGTGGGGCCAAAGATCTATCTTCCTCCCCACCCTCCTGTCACAAGCCCAGAGGCTCTACTCTGGGGAGAGATGCGGAGTCCACAGTCCCAGATTAAGGCTGTGGAGGTGTGCTGGGCCTGCCCCTAGCCTAACCATAAGAGGCACAGAAAGGATGGAGGTGTCTGAATGCAAGGTGAGGCCCAGCAGTCCTCCCAAGGGAGGAGGAGAAGGGGGCACCCAGAAGGGCCTCCAGGGCAGGAAGGAAGAGGTGGGAGGCTGGAGGTGCAGGAGAGAGAGCGGCCACCTGAGAGGAGTGGGACGGTGTTTCCCAGGATACCTGTGAAAATGCAGAGGCCAGGGCCCTGCCCTGACTCCAGAAAAGGAGCCCCATGGGGTGCCCCAACCAGGGCGAACACTTTGGGGGTGGAGAAGGGGCCAGGGCATCTTCCTGATGAGTGTGCTGCGAAAGGACACCTGGGGCAGGGTGGAGAGCAGGTGTCTCTGTCCCAGCTGTGCAGACCCAGGGCTGGCTGGAGCTGGGCCTGCACTTTGGACCCCAGGGTGGTGGCCGCTCTCCTGGGACTGGTGTACTCAAAGTGACTCTCCTGGAGGCAGGGCCTGGGGGGAGCTGAGGAGGAGGGTGTGCAAGTAGGAGTGGGCTAGCTGGGCTTGGCTGGGTCTCTCTCCCTGCTCCTGCCACCTCTTTCTCCAAGGGAGGGTTAGAGCGAGGGTGGCTGGCATGGTCTCCCTTCGTTTTCTGCTTTTTTTCAAACAGGCATCAAGCCAACAAATCACCAGGTATAGTTACTGAGAGCTGAGCTTGATAGTGGCTGAGGGGACAGACAGGGTCTTCTTGCTGCCTCTGCAGGTCCCTGGGGCACGTGTGTTTGTCCTCCTCTGCCCCTGTCACACTCTGTTCATTCTTCCACATCCTGGGCCATGCCCGTTTGTGCAAGGGTGTCTGCATGAGTGTACCCTTTGGCGAACCAGAGACTGAGGCCCAGGGGGACCCAGAGCCTCCTGCCACAGGTGGCAGGATGTGTCCTGGCACCTAGGGTGAGTGCTGGGGAAGCAGAATGTACGTCTGGGCCTTTCTGAGGCAGGGTTGTTCCCACCCTGATCAGGGTTCCTTTCTAGCTCTAAAATCCTCCAGCTGCTGGTGCCACATGCCACAGCTTCACTGTGACGCCGTGCCCTGATGTTTCAGGTGGTGAAAGCCAGAAGTCCTACCTGTGGCGCAGGTGACACAGCCTTACCTGTGCACGGGGTGCACTCTGCCTTTCCCCCCATGGTGATGTGACCCCCATTCCTCTTGGAAACTATTGTCTGTGTCTTTTCATGACCTACCTGCCAGGCCTGGCTGGGAGTGCGTCCCTGTCCCTGCCAAGTGGCTGTCTGCTCTGAGACCTAGCTGTGCCTCCCACTACTGCATGTGCTGTGCAGCTAGCTGCTCTGTGCATGGAGGTTCACGGATGGTAATAACAGCTGAGCCTGCTGGGGGCAGGAAAGGCAGCAGCCGCCATCTCTCCGGGCCTTTCCAGCCTGGCATAGGGCTCAGAGGATGGACAGAGCCAGCTGTGGACATGCCGAGGAGGCCCCTGGGGACCTTTCAGATAATGATTTCCTGTCTTGTGGAAGGCAGTCTGCCTAGCAGGCAGATACCTGCGTGGTTCAGGCGTGTGTTATGTAAACTGTGGGCTGTGTGGTTACAGAATGGGACCTTCCCATTGGGGGTCATGCAGGCCCCTGAGGCAGCACCCAGGCTGCCTCCTCTGTCTTAGTGTAGACAGAGGGTCCCACTCGGGGATGGCTTTTGCCTGGTTTTACCTGGGCCTTGGCTTGAAGGGCCTGGGGCTTGCCCTGTGGTTGGTCTCACTGGTGCCCACACCAGGGGCCTCTGGAGGGGAGCTCCCTGTTTTGGGCTGGGAGGTAGTGTGTGGGGCCCACCTACCTCTCCTTAACATTGTCCCACAGTGACATCTCACTCTCTGCTCTTCTGTTACATCCCATTGTCAGCACAAGGTGGCTGGAGCAGTGCCTGCCCAGCTGCCGCCTCTGAGCTGCAATCTCGTGGACTGTGATGCCACATGGCGAGACCCTAGCCTGGTCCCTGTGACTTCTGGGGTCTGATCTGGGCATTCTGGTCAGAGTCCCCAGATGAAGGTCCTGTGGTTACACAGGAGCTGGTCGGACTGTGGGGTGTGGGAATGTGGGGGAAGCTTCTGGCAGGTAGCTGGTGGCCCAGAACTTGCTCCATGAGTGAAGTGAAAGCCCCTGACATGGGATCCTCAAGGTGTAGTTAACTGTCTTCACCTTCCTGGCTTTATCTTTGCCCCAAGGAGCTGTGGGGGAAAAATCACTGTCCTTTCCTGTGGGGTGTGGGGCCCCGGAGGGTCTGAATGGCTCTGGGTTGCCTTAGGGAGGCCCCAGTGCCGCTGGTGGTGCATCTGAGCTCTCTCCATGGTAAATAACTTAATAAGGCCTTAAATACAGTCAGATGACAGGCATAACCCCTCGGGCACAGTGGGTTTTTTAGGGTTAGGGTTAGGGTGAGTGTTCCCTTCACCTGAATGGCCAGGACTCTTGCTGTCCCAAGTGCCACAGCACCAGAACTCAGCAGAGGAAGCTGTTGGTGTTTGCTGTGGTTTGGGCAGGGCAGGGGAGGGACCGGAGCTGGTGGGGGAGGTGCAGAGCCCTCTACTGGACCAAGGCAGAGGATGCTGGGAGTCAGTGCAGTGCAGAAGGGGGGGGCCAGTGGACATGGGGTGGGGCCAGGCCAGGCAGGGAAGGGCGGGCACAGCCAGGGACTGCAGGGAGGCCAGCACTTGGCTGAACCTGAGCATGGGGTTGGGCAGGCGAGCAGGGGCAGCCAGCATCCTGCCTCATTGTCATGCCCTAATGAGGACTTTGGATGCTGCTGGGGTATGATGGGAACCCGGGGAGGGTTTTAAACTAGGGAATGGTAAGATCTGATTTGCATTTTAAAAGAAAATTTCTGGTTGCTGCTCGGAAAATAAGCCTAAGGGGTAAGAATGAAGGCAGGAGGGGCTGGGCCTGGAGGGCATGGCTGGAACTTCTGAACTGGAGCTGGAGACCCTGGATGTGGGGGCAGAAGGCAGAGCAGAGGGGCCTCGCTGCTGGGTTTTGGGGGCCTCGCTGCTGGGTTTTGGGAACTGTATGCTGGTGGCGTTCCCACCTCCGTTCCTCCCAGCCCTGCTGGCTCTGCATCCCATCTTTTCCTCAGAAGAAGGGATGGCCATGTAGCCCGCTTTTTTTAAGAACTTGCTGCGTGCCCTGGGCTGTCACACGGCCCACTCCTGCACCTCACCCACAAGTAGGGAGGGCTCTACCCTCAAGGACTCAGGCTCAGGAACCCATTGGCTGCTGCTCCTCCTGGCTCAAAGACCATAATAATGCCCAGGCCTGGGGTGGGGGTGGGCCGGCCCAGACAAACCCCAGTCACTGTCAGGTTCATGGTCAGGTCAGAAGCGCAGCCCCTAGCATCCCCTCTCACCTCCGCCTCTTCAACGGAAACTTGCTTGTTACCTGCAGCCCAGCCCGTGTGACCCTGACCTTCACCCTCTTCCTCCTTCCCACAGGTCTTGCACCTCAGCTGCGGAGAGGGATGGCAGTGGTGAGTCAGAGGCCGCCATCCAGGAGCAGACACTCTCCCGCCCCCACACACTCCCCAGTGGTTCAGGAGACCTCTGGATTCAGGGCACAAGCTTCAGGGCAAGGAAGGTTCCCGAGGCTCCTCCCTATGGCCAGGGTGCCCTGCTCATCACTGTGTGGTCTGACACTGTGTGAGCCCCCTGGTGAAGGGCAGGTCCCCTTCTGTCTCACGGCCCTCCCAGGTGGACCCAGTCCCCTCCACCCTCCCTTGGCAGGCTCTGGTCCAGGCCCTGTGTGACAGAGGCTCTGCCTTCCTGGCCCTGTTTGCCCCATGACGAGGCTCGGCTAGGGGAGAGGGCACTCAGGTGGGAGGAACAGCAAGTGCAGGGACACATGGCTTCAGGGCACAGGGCAAGAGAGAGAAGGGTGGGTTTGGGGATGGGGAGCCATGGGCAGCACAGTGCAGGGGGCCAGGCCCTGGCCAGGCTGCAGCAGGGCCCTGTGGCGTTGCCTTGTGTGTGTGGGAGTGAGGGGTTGGGGCTGCGATGCAGCCCTGGTGTATGGGCTCAGGCTGTGTGGCCATCTTTCCAGGCATGAGTAAGCGGGAGAAGCAGTACCAGGCCCACCGGGCCTTCGGAGACCGCAGGGACGGCGTCATCAGCGCCCGCACCTATTTCTATGCCAACGAAGCCAAGTGCGACAGCCACATGGAGATATTCTTGCGCTGCATTGAGGCTTCAGGTGGGGCCCCCTCTTTGCTAGCCATAGACCTACCAGGTCCCAGCCTGAGCACACCCTGGGCATGTGGAGATGCTGATGGGTGAATGTGAGGCTGGGGCCAGAGTGAGAGGGCTACAGTTGGGGTGTGTTTGGGGCGTACCCCATCCAGCCCCTTCCTGAGGGGCCTGGCTTCCTCCAGGAAGGTACCTCCTGCCCCCACCCTTCTCCTGGGCACAATGCCAGGACACGGAGCTGCAGAAAGGCAGTCTGGGCTGAGCCGCCCCTAGGTCTGAGATTGAGGCTCAGTTCAGGGAGCTAGTGCCCCATCCCTGATAAGAGACAATCCCTCCCTGTATAGCCTCTGGGGGGGCTGGAGATGAGTTAAGCCAGGAGGTCACCAGGCCCGTTGTCCTTTAGCCTTCAGAAACACACCAGACCACAGTGCAGCCCCTGGGATAGCAGCCCTCCTGTTAGGGTCCTACACCTTCTGAACATTTTAAGGAACAGGAGTGAGCAGTGCTCGGAAGTAGCCTCCCAAGAGGGGCTGGGAAGCTCCTGAGCGGTCAGGCCGTTGGGGGAGGGGCATCTTCTCCTGCCTCCCCCTGCCCACTCTCCCTGTGCGCTCCAGTCTCCGCTTCGCTGGGGGGTTGCCTTGTCCTGTGACCCATGCACGAGCAGCCTGTGGTGCTGATGGCATGGAGAGGAAACTGAGGCTGGGAGAGGTGGGAGACCATCAGGGCTGCGTAGCAGTGAGCAGGTCTTGCTGGCTCTTGCACTCATGTGGCAAACACAGACACTACCAAGTTGCGCCTTCCCACCTCTGCAGTGGGGTCTCTGGAGCGGTGTGTGCGGGGGCTGGGTGGAATCGAGGTTAGTGACCCGGCTGTGGGGGCCAGTGGCTGGCACAGACCCCCAGCCCTCTCTCTCCCCACTGCACCACCTCCATGCCTGTCTCCTCCTAGGCCCTCATGGCTTTTCCTGTGGCTTCTGACAGGCGGAGCCAGCAATGATGGCTTCTCAGCCATTAAGCTCACTGCACTAGGGAGACCCCAGTTTCTGGTAAGTACTGGAACCTTCCACTTGCAGAGGCTTTGCAGGACGTTGGGACTGCTGTGCTATTTACTGAAAACACATGTGCTAGCACCTTGGAGGCTGGGAGCTGGGGCTTGCAGGGGTGGGACAGGGAGCAGTTCCTGTCCTCAGGGCCCCAGGGGCTGTGCAGGGGTCTGGGGACAGGGACCTGGGTGTGCACCCAGACGTCGGCTCAGGCCTGCATTTGCAGCTGCAGTTCTCAGACGTGCTGACCAAGTGGAGACAGTTCTTTCACCAAATGGCGGCAGAGCAAGGGCAGGCTGGGCTGGCCGCCAAGGACACAAAGCTAGAAGTGGCCGCACTGCAGGTGGGGCAGCCCTTTCCCCTACCCTGGTGGGTGTGAGGGGGTGGGCATCGTGAGGGCCTGGGGCAGAGCCCTCCCCAGGGAAACTGGCTGGGCAGTGGTCCCAGGTGATTCCTGGAGCTGTTCCAGGGTGTGCAGCCGACTCCACAGCTGCTGGAGGAGGAGGGCCCCTTATGGGAAGGAGTCTGGATAGGGCTGCAGGGATGGGAACTGGCACCAGTAGACGGGCGGGAACAGACCTGTGCATGGAGCAGAAACACAAGCCAGAAATGGGTCCCGTTCTCGCTGATGTAATATAGTAAAAAACAGTGGGGTGGGGGTGGGGGACGAAACGGTAGTGAATTGGGCTGGGAGACATCACTGCTGCCCGAAGACTTCTCAATTCTCAAGGAAAGTGTTACAAAGATGGGCATCGCGTCCAGGGCTGAGATCGAGGACTGGTTCACGACGGAGACCCTGGGAGTGTCTGGGTAAGATCAGCTCCCCTGGCTGGGCAGAAGGGAGCATCTGCCTTGTTCAGCCATGGCTCCAGCTGAGCCCTGGCAGCTTCTCCCAATCCTGGCCTTGGGCTGACAGTGCCAAAGGAGCTGCTCCCCTGAGATGCACAGAGCAGGAGGTGACTGGGGGCTGGGGGTCCCCAGGGCTGGGGCTGGGCAGCATAGATACAGGGCCAGCCTACATACCTCAGCAGGACTTCTTACAGAATGATCAGGGTCCCAGAGCAAGTGTGTCAAACTCAGCCCTCCCCGGGGCCCATCCTGGCCAGTGAAGGATCAGAGCCCCACGTATATCCTTGGGGCCAAAGGCTGGGACTCTGGCCCCAGTGTTCTCAGTGTGTGTCTTGCAGCTTTACAGCTGCCACTCCAATGCAGGAATGTTTGTTTTGGCTCTAATTTTTTTAAGGGAGAACAATATTTACATTTTATCCATCTTTTAAAACTAAACACTGAGGTGGGTCTTGTGGTGGTTAGATTTGAGGGTGCTATTTTGGGGAATGGGCTGGTTTGGGCCTGGGACCGACAACCTATCCTGGAACCTGTGCGTAAAGCTGCATTGCCTTAATGAGAAGCCGCCCACTGCCCCACGCTGTTAATGTGCCTTCTCCCTCAGCACCGTGGACCTGCTGGACTGGAGCAGCCTCATCAACAGCAAGACCAAGCTCTCCAAGCACCTGGTGGTCCCCAACGCACAGGTGATGTGTCCCCTCCTCTCCACTGAGTCCTTTCGCAGCAGGGTGTTGGGCCGAGAGGGAATTCAGTTTGCTATGTGTCTCCTGTTGCCTACCGTGGGAAGCAGGGTGACTGATACTGGGTCCTCCCAGGCCCATGGAGACTGTGGTCCAGGGGGAGAAGACAAACCCACTAGTGTCCACAGTACTCCGTGGGACAGACACCCACGCATAGCCTTGAGGCACCATGGGGAGAGCTTCCCCAAGTCATCGGATTGCCCCTCAACCTCAGTGGCCTGAAACAGCAACAGCCATTTCCCCCTCATGGTTCTGGGGTTGACAGGGCTCAGCTGGGCAGTTCCCACCGAGGGTCTCTCATGCAGTTGTGCTCAGAGAGGGTGGCAGGGCTGGGTCTTCCGGGAGATCTCCCACTCACAGGGCTGTCAGCCTAGGCTTCCTCCCGGCATGGTGGCTAGGTTCCAGGGGTGAGTGTCTCCTGAGAGCCAGGCAGAGCCGTGTCACCTTTTCCTGCTAAGTTCTGTTTGTTAGAAGCCGGTCTAGGCCTGCCTGTGTTGGTGGTGGCGGGGATGGGCGGGGAGCCCAGGAATTGGCAGACTGTGAAACCACCACCTAAGCTGGGACTTGAAGAGGGAACAGAAGCACCTTGGGAAACTGGTCCTACAAATGGCACCTCCCACACTTCCAGCCCTGGCTCACTGAGGGCCCAGCCCCCAGCCTTTGAGCCGCTGACCCAGAGCTTTGCGGTGTGATGCAGTTCTGCTCCAAGGTCACCAGCTGTTGGAGCCCCAAACACACGTGTGGCTAGGGAGAGTGTGATGTTTATGAGGGCCAGGATGCTGGGGCCAGTGGGGGCATGCTTGCTGGCAGCCTTGGGAGCGCCCTGGGCTGGTTGGTGGGTGAGCAGGTGTGCATAAGGCCCCAGGTCTGCACGGGCCCTGCAGGGTGGGTGCCAGCCGCCTCTGAGCACCAGCCCACTGCTGACACGCCCGGCTCCTCGAAGGCCAGTATCTCAGGATGGAGCCTCCGTCTTTTGCTATGCATCTGGGCTGCACAGCGTGCCATCTGCCTGTAGACATGGATTCTTTGTCCTGAGTCCTCTCCCTGCTCCCAGCTGGGCCCTTCTGGTTGACTGGGTGGTCAAGGTTTACTTCCTCAGTGTTGTATGGGAGCAGAAGGGGGCTCTCCCCATGATGTCAGGAGACTCTCAGGGTCCTGGGGAGGCCAAGGGAACAAATACCTTGGGGCGCAGGCCTGCCACAGGCCTGGGGCTGGCTGGTATGGGCACTGAACTCCCTCCTGGTGCTTCCAGGCCTCATGTGTAGGACAGGGTGCTGGCTGGCTGTGAGGTTCCAGGGTGCTGTGTGGCTGTGGCCAGTCTAGGGTAGGGCGCTGGCCTTCACATGCAAACAGTGGGAGAGTGGCAGAGTGAAGAGGCACTGCTGGTCCTGGGGACAGGCACCACGGTACCAACGCTGAGCGAGATGTGGTCGGGCCTCGAGGTAGAGCCTCCCAGGCCCTGCTGCTGTGGCCTGACCACGTGCTGCACCCTCAGACAGGACAGCTGGAGCCCCTGCTGTCACGGTTCACCGAGGAGGAGGAGCTACAGATGAGGAGAATGCTGCAGCGGATGGACATCCTGGTCAAGGTTGCCAGCTGGTCCTGCGTGGGGCGGAGGGCTAGGAATTGGGCAGAGGGAGGGCACCTGTCTCACTTGAGCCACCAACTCTCCCACCCCCTGCACCTCTCAGAAAGCCATGGAGGTGGGTGTGCGGCTGATGGTGGACGCTGAGCAGACCTACTTCCAGCCGGCCATCAGCCGACTGACTCTGGAAATGCAGCGCAAGTTCAACGTGGAGAAGCCGCTCGTCTTCAACACTTACCAGTGCTACCTCAAGGTACACAGGAGGGGCATCCGTCATTTGAGCCCTGTGACATCTGCCTGGCCCTGCTCTGGGCACAGGCTGGGGGCCTGTGGGACAGACACAGGAGGGAGCAGACTGTGCCCCTCAGGGGTTGCTGGGGTCTTCTGCCATAGGGCTGACCCCAGGCTGGGCCCCAGTGTCCAGGAAAAAGGCTCCTGCCCAGCAGCTGCACACAGCCCTGCAGGAGAGACTGAGGCTGGGGCGACTGCCTTGGAAGAAGGGCCTCCTAAGACTCAGTTGCCAGCTGCGTGCCAGCCCCTCCTGTGGGTCTTGGGACACATACAACAGTATTTAAGGGGTGGGAGGAAGACAAAGGAGCTTTTTTAGAGTTCGCTTGATGTGCCTTGAACCCCAAATTTTGTAGACTTCACAGATGACCACTTCCTTCTGCCCATTTTTTGCTCAGGATCTGAGAATCTGATGAAAGCTCTTGGCCCCTCTCCAGAAAAAGACTTGCCTAGAATTTTGCATGTACTCAGGGAGCCCGGGGGCTTCGGGACAGGACCCCTAGCCCAACCCTCAGCTTGAGGGCACTAAGCTGCTCTGGGATTTGTGCAGGTCTGGAGCTCACATGGACAAGCCAGGTGCCCAGAGGACATGGGGTGGTGTGCGGGCCCAGGTGGATGCTCCCAGCAGGCACTCCTCTCCCAGTTGGCACAAGGAGACTCTGGAACATGGAGTGACTGCTGGTACAGGGCTGCCCTCAGGCCACACAGAGGAGGCTGCAGGTGTCCCCCTTGTTACCACTCCTTGGGGACAGAGGGCAGAGGCCCATCTTCACCCATACCTGACTCCCAGATCCCCTGAGCCATGCCACCCTCAAGCAGCTGCTGCCCAGACCTCTTACTCCAAGCTGGCCATGCCTGGGAGTGCCTAGGAGCATCTAGGGCCAAGGAAGGCCCCATCCTGCCATCATCCAGGCTTGACCAGGCTCCCTGTGACATTTTTGGCCCTGGCTCTGCAGGATGCCTACGACAATGTGACCCTGGACGTAGAGCTGGCCCGCCGCGAGGGCTGGTGTTTTGGGGCCAAGCTAGTGAGGGGTGCATACATGGCCCAGGAACGTGCCCGCGCTGCAGAGATCGGCTACGAGGACCCCATCAACCCCACGTATGAGGCCACCAACACCATGTACCACAGGTGCGCTAGCCCTCCCGTGCCTTCCTGCTCCCAGGGCAGCTCAAGAGACACATGATGCTCAGCTGACCCCACCTGACTCTGCTGGGGCCAGAAGCCTCTAGCAGGAGCAGAAGATGTGTGTCCTGAAGCCAGAACTGATATTTTGTTTTTGTGTCACTTTTTCAAAAACATTAAGGTTTTTCTTTTTTAAACATAAGAGTCTACTGAACAAAACAAAACTGGCCACGGTCCCCCAACCTGGCTCCTGTTGACACTTAGAATGAGAAATGTACACTGAGCCTCCAGGCACCCGGCCCTCTGCCAGCGCAGCTCAGCCTCTGCTTTTTAGTTCCACGGTGGGACTCTGCACGGCTCTGCATCTGCTTTCCGTGCTGTTCGCCCCAGTGATCTTTCCCTGTGGCACAGGCAGACAGACCGTGTGCTTTCTCTCTGAGATCAGGCGTGCATGTTGCAAATTCAGAAAGACCCCAAGTGTCTCCTTGCTGGCTCCAGCTCCCTTCTGGGTAACACTGCTTCTGGGAGCCCACCATGCACGTCTCCCCCATTGTTGTTTACACTGTACACTCTGTCCTTTGCTCCTTGCTTTTTTCATTTGATGCTATATCTGGGTCCTCTCATGTCAGCATACAGAGCGGTGTTAACAGCCAGCGTGGGAAGACCAAGGTCGTGTCCCATCTCTGCAATCTTTTCTGGTATTGTAATGTTGACTCACTAAATACCCTGTCCCCCTCTGCCATACACTTGTGCTGTCAGGGGTTCTCTGTGTCTGAGGATGCAGTCCTCGCACGTACCCAGAAATGGAATTGCTGGGGCAGAGAGGAGGTGCACTCCGTCAAGCCTGCCGACTGTCCTCGCTGCGAGACGGTGGTACCGTTCGGTCTCCCGGTACACAGGGAGGCTCACCCCACCCAAGGCTTGCAGGGACCTGCTTCCTTTAATTTCATCACAGGGCCAGAAGTGTACTGTAGGGTCCCTTCCCAGAAGCAAGGCTGTGTCTGTCACGAGGGACACGGGCAGGTCTGGGCTGGCCCCTGTAGAATCATAGCTCGTTTGATATGGGGACACTACCCCAGCTGGTTCTTCTCCATGAACTGTCTAGTCACAGCTGATGCTCACTTTTTCTTAGTTGTTGGTCTTTTTCACATGGTGCTGAGGAGGAACAGATGCTGTTCCCATTCTTCTTAACACGTGGGCACCCTTAGGGGGAGCCAGCTCACTGGTCAGCCCTGGCCCTGCCTGAGGCCTCCTTCCCCTTCAGAGCTAGCAGTGAGGGGGCAGGCGGTGGGCCTGGGGTTAGCTCACATGGCGCTCTCCCCAGGTGCCTCAACTACGTCTTGGAGGAGCTGAAGCACAATGCCAAAGCTAAGGTGATGGTGGCTTCCCACAACGAGGACACGGTGCGCTTTGCACTTAGCAGGTAGGTGCTGCCCTGCCCCGAGCTGTCGGGGTCTCTGGTTGGGAGTGGCCTGGGGCACAGGCCCTGCAGGTGTGGCTGGGCACTTTGCGGGAAAGGCTGGTGGACCAAGCTGGTGTGGCAGCTTTAGTACCTGCAGGCCCCAAGGCCAGCTGTTCTTCACACTACACTGCAGAAGCAAGCAGGCTGTGTGTAGTTCCTTTGGTTTTTCAAATGAATACCTTACTTATTACAGTTTCACCTCCAGAAAACAAGTTTCATTAGGTGATTTCAGTAGCTTATTGAAATGTGGAAACATGGTGTTAGATCTCAGAGCCCTTGAGGCTCTGATGCACTGCCTTGTTTATATGTAGTTCCCTTCACATTTTAAACTGTGTTTGGAATTTAACAAAGTCTATTTTCTCTTTAAATACTTGTCCTGTGGAGCAAAACTTTGGTAGAATTCCAACAAGTCGAATACAGAAATAAGGTGGAGAGAATTCTTAAATATTCTATTACTGTCTCCATGGCCTTCCCATCTCATACCTCAGCCTGAACAGTGCCTGCCCCAGGGGCCCTGTTTCTCTCTCCCTCTCCAAGGCTCAGACCTCCTGGGGTTTGGACCCCCCCCCTCAGAAGCCTGGTGGGGAGGCAGAGACCCTGACTACATAGGTAACAAAGTTTGAAAGGGTAGCCTGCCCTCAGCAGGGCTTCCTTTCTCTCCTGACTTCTGAACCTGTCTGTCCTCACCATCTTGCTGTGGTGGCCCCGTCTGCTCGCAGCTTCCCCCATCCCGAGTGGCAGCTGAGCCCCCTTCCTTCCTTGTAGCCTTTAGGGCCCTGTGCCGGGCTCCACAAATAGCGTGCTCATGACTGTGCCTGAGCAGGCTCACTCCTGTGGCTGGAGTTCCATGCTCCTGCTTTGGGCAGATGGGGTTGCCTTCCCTGGGGAAGCAGTTCTGGGTCTCGGATGGTGGCAGCTGCTCTGTCTCAGGCTCAGGCCGCCATGCCGCACATCCAGGCACCACAGTTAAACAGTCAAACCAACCCAAAACTTAAAGGCTTGAACAGCATGTCCTGTGGGCCTGTGGGTGGGCTGGGCTCAGCTGGGTGCTTCTTCTGTTGGCCTTGACTGGGTCCCTCCTGCATCTGTGGTCAGGTGGGGGCTGGTTGGTCCTAATGACCTCATTCACAGCTGGGGCAGCAGATGGGTCTGCATCATGTGTCCAGTGTCCCATGGGCCAGCCCAGGCTTTGTCACATGGTGGTCTCAGGTTTCCAGAAACCCTAGAGAGGGCAAGCGTCTGCTCCTGTCTCGTTTGCCATCACCCTATTGGCCAAGCTCAGGTGCCAGGTGGAGAGATCCTCTGCCCTGTGTTGGGAGAAGCCACAGTCATGTGGCAGAGGCTGTGGACAAGGGAGGGGTCAGCAGCCATCCTTGTAGGCTGTCATACATACTCCCACCACAGCCTGAGACTCAGGCAGGTAGCCTGGCTCCCGAGGTTCCTGTTGTAGTGGAGGAGAAAGACACACGAACTCAAGACCAGGGTGATGTGGAGGAGATCAGGGCCCGCTTTAGACTGGACAGTCCTGACACTGGAGCCCTGCCCAGGGAAGGAGGGACAGGGTCTGTGGGCCGACCATCCTGCCGAGGTCCTGGGTGCTTAGGGAGTCTGGGGCAGGGCTGGCAGGGCCGACAGTGACAAGAACAGGGGAGGCAGGAGTCCCAGGGGTGGGGAGAGAGGGACATACAAGCCTTGCCAGTAGACTGTGTGGACGTGAGGAAGGCTCAGGCTGACCATACCCCAGGCCAGAGGGCTCCAGAGAACTGATGCATATCTGGATACCTGGGTATAGGAAGCTGGAGATGACAGGTGGGATCATCATCACAGAGCTATTTCACACCCTGAAAGTTCTGTAAGATCCTACAAGGGGTGGTGCGAAGACAGGACGGAGCTGGGGTCCCCACTTCCCCATCTGAGCAGCACTAATAGGAATGTAATGGGAGCCACATCTGTAATTTTTAATTTTCTAGTAGCCACGTTAAAAGAAAAAGATGAAGTTAATTTCAATAAAATACTGCAGCGAACCAACATATCCCAAATATTACCATTTCAAAATGTCAATATTTCAGAAAAGCAATGAGCATTTTTTTTTATACCAAGCCTCCAAAACCCCAAGTGCATTTGACACTGCAGCACATCTTGATTCAGACCAGCCACCTTCCAAGGACTCAGGGGCCATGGGTGGCTAGTGGCCATCATACGTGACAGAACAGCTGTGGAGATGGGGCAGAGCAGCCAGCACAGGGACGACGAGGGCAGGGGGACTGGGGGCCCAGTGGTTCTGGGGGAGGGGCTGGTGGGAGGGCTGAGGAGCTTCCCTGGGCCACAAGACAGGCCACTGGCCAGGCTCCTCTTGGGGTCAGGGCACCAGGAGGGCTGCACCCCTAAGGAGGGAGGTGGAGGAGGTGTGGGAGAGGCAGTGGGGAGGACAGGCGGGGACGGAGGGGGCCTTGCCGCTGGGGAGCAGCAGGGCAGCCCAGCAGCGTCCTATTGGGAAGAGGCCACACACAGCCTCACCATACGGGATGAAGGCTGGAGTGTGCGCGTGTGTGGGGTCTGGGGGTAGCAGGAGGGGCTCAGAGCTAAGACGGGGGCCCTGTACCTCCCCCAGGGGCGGTTTCATGGGGCTGGCCCCTCACCTGCCTGGCCTCACATATGCTCACAGGATGGAGGACCTGGGCCTGCATCCCGCTGACCGCCAGGTGTACTTTGGACAGCTGCTGGGCATGTGCGACCAGATCAGCTTCCCGCTGGGTGAGCTGGGCCCTCCCTGGGCAGGGGCACTGGGGGGTAGGGGGCTGGGACTCACAGCTACACCTGCCCATGTGTTCAGGCCAGGCAGGCTTCCCTGTGTACAAGTATGTGCCCTATGGCCCCGTGATGGAGGTGCTGCCGTACCTGTCCCGCCGTGCCCAGGAGAACAGCGGCATCATGAAGGGTGCCCAGCAGGAGCGGCAGCTGCTGTGGCAGGAGCTCCAGCGACGGCTGCGCACCGGCAGCCTGTTCCACCGCCCGGCCTAGCGCTTGCAGCACCACAACCACCACCTCTGCCACACTCTAGACTCCCCCTTGCCCCAGCTGTGGCCTCCCAGGGCCCTCAGGCTGTGGCAGGGATTTGGGGTGGGGTCTGTAGCAGCAGCCAATCACCAACCTCCACAGATTCACATTTTTATACCCAAGACTTCAAGACCTGCTGGACCATGCTCGTTTCAGCAGCACATATACAAGACCTGCTGGAGGTGGGCCCAGCTGCCCTCCATGCCTCTTGTCCCCACCTGGGATGTGGGCTGAGTCTCATACCTGCCAAAGCAGCTAGGAACTGTCATGAACTGGCCTTCAGTGAGAGGGTGTGGGGCCCCCACCTTCTGCCAGGGTGCACCCCCCGCCCCAGCCCCTCTGGGTGGGCAGCAGCCAGGCTGGGGAAGCCTGCCTGGCCAATAAACCACTGTTCCTGCAGCTGAGAGCCCTCGACTCTAGATTCTCTACCACAGTGCCCTCACAGGGGTCAGCTCTGGTTAGCAAAGAGAGAACAGTATGGTGGGGCCCCAGAAGTCTCATCTTTAGGCTCCACCCTTGGAGGTCAGACCTGGCCCATTGTGGGCAGGGCAGGCAACACCGTAGGTCTAGCTGTGGCGGTCCGGCTGCAGTGCAGACCCAGCCATCTGGGGTGCTGGACACCCCCCACCCCCAACTCATAATTCAAGACCCAGGAGGGCCTGCAGGCTCCACCCAGGCTCTCCAGCCCCACATCAGCAGACGGGGTGTGCTCATACCCTAGGCCCTGGATGGGAGACCTGTGCAGACACAAAAATGACAGGCCACAGAACCAGGGCTGGGCAGGAACAGCCAGGAGGCTCCCAGTCTGCCCTGGGGGAAAAGGTGGTGGGGCTGGGCACACAGCCCTGGAGGAGGGGAGCTCCAAGAAGAGGTGTCTCCGCAAAATGGCTACACTGGGTGGGGGCTCCTCTGTGGGCTGTGGACATACCAAGCGGGGCCCTACCTGGGCCCTGGTTGCAGGAGAAACCACAGAGCTGTCATACAAGCCACATATTCGGGTGTCTTTATTTTATTTCTCTTCCACCCGGGGAGCTGCAGCTGCCAAAGGAGGGGCTAAGACCAGAACAAGTGTGAAGCCTGGGCCTGGTGGAGGTCAGGTGTGCCCAGTGGAGTGAAGAGGTGCTAAAACCTCCAGACCCACTCTGCTCCAGCCCTGGGGCAGACAGTGGGCAGACTAGCTAGACCTACCTCCCCTTTATGATGCCATCCTAGAGTTTGGACAGAAAAACCCATACAAGTGACAGGTGCAGCCAGGATCCACCTGGCCTCTCCTCAGAAGGGCAGCTGCTGCAGGCAGCTGAAAAGACAGCAGCCGCACACTGGGAAGACAAGCTCTGTTCAGCTTGCTGCTACCTGTGGCAATGGGACAAGGCTGCCTACCCAGCCACACTGGGCAGTGAGTGGCTGGCAGGGACCTCACCCAGTCACAGGGCTGCCTTCCCGGCCTGGCAGCCTCTCTGCTGAAGCTTCCGGATGAGTTCCAACAGGTTCATCTGCAGAGTCAGCTCCTGGGATGTAGAGAGGGTCCTCGTGAGGACCAGAGTGACACCTGCTCCCCTTTGCCCCAGCCCAGAGGCAGACACCACGGCCTAGAGGGTGCCAGGCAATGAGCCCATGGGATGAACTTCCCAGTGAAGCCTGGCCACGGCCTGCCAGAAATGGGCAGAATCTGGGCCTCTGCCTACAGCAGAGCTGGCAGTTGCCCTGGCTCAGTGCACTAGGAGTGGCATGTAGGAAGGGGGCAGAGGAGAGCCCTGGAAGGTGGGCAGTGCCCCCTTGGCCAGCCTTACTTCCATCTAAAGCACCCTAAGCTCCACCCCATGTCCTGGGCCTGGTTTCCCAGGGGCCAGCGGTAAAACCCCAGATGGAATTGGGCTTTCAGGGACCAGTGTCACCTAGGTTGTGGTCAGGGAAGCCCAGGGCACTGACCTGCGGGTTGGCGGTCACGTAGAAGCCAGCCACCCCTGCCTTCTCAAGTGTGCTCTGCTGGTCGGCTACCTTCCGGTCCAGCTCCAGAACGATCTTCCTGTCCATGGCCCGCTGCTCCTCGCGGATCCGGTGCTCCACTGCCTGTGGTGGGAAAGGAGAGTGAGGCCAGCTCCAGGATCAGCACCCCCTGCTGCCCATTAGTGTCTCACACACACCCTCCAGCCTGCCACCCCCCCTCCTCGAACCCTCCCCCATCCCCAGCAGCACTGGCTCGGAGACCACTGATGTGTCCTCACCACACCCAGGCCTCTCCCTTCTCCTTGGCCATGCCAAACCCTACAGAAGGTCTCCAAGAGGCTTCCCTGCACACCTTGGCTTGGGGCTGCCTCAGGACCTCGCACGTCTCTGCATGCACCCCCTCCCCCGCATCCATATCCATGGCTTATTGGTTATATGCCAGTTTCCAGTAGTACTGAGCTCCCTGGGAGAAGGATGGGCTCCTTCTTGGCTGGTCCACATCGCCCCACCATTGCCCTTGCACTCTTGAGGCCACCAGGGCATAACACCCCCCACTCAGCACCTGCTCTGTGTAGGCCTCAACCCATGAAGAGCTGCTGTCTCGGGGAGGAGGAGAACCACAGATAGGCTTCGCTCTCCACCCAGCCCCCTGTGGGGAAGAGCCCTTTGCTGGGACTCGCCAGGCTTCCAGCAGCTCACCCAGGCCCGGAGCAGCCTGCAGCTCCTGGGCAACCCTGATCCCCCTGTCCTTGGCCCACTAAGTGCAGCCTGGTGGTGCCCGCCAGGAGGAGCTGGGCCTGCCGCCCTGCCCAGGCCCCCATACCTCCAACTCATGCTGCTGAGCCGCTTGCAGCACGGGCAAGTTGTGGGGCCGGCAGGCCTGCTGGGCTTCCTGGTGTTTCTGCCGTAGCGCCTGCCTGAGCACTGGGAGGAGAGGGGACGAAAGCCTGTCAACAAGCAGTGGGGAGAGGGGAGCAGCCCCCGGGCCGGGTAAGGAGACGGCTCAGGCCCGCCACAGAGCAGCCAGGCCAAAGAGGTAGATAAGAAGCCCCACTGTGATCTCACCCCGCCCCGAAGCCCTGTGCAGGGAAGTTGGGCAGACCTCCAGTCCATGCCCTGGCTCCTCAGTTCCCCCAGGGCCCAACTTTACCCAGGGCTTAGCCCTCCTCTGTTGGCGAGTCTCTAAGAGACTCCAAAAGGTGCAGAGCTAAATGAAAGTGGGGCAGCACTGCTGTGCAGCCTCTTAAGACCAAGGAGGGTGGGGGAGGGCGGGGGGAGGCTGTGGTCTGGAGACTTCTGGGCTCAGACCAGCAGTGTTACGTGTGCCCTGCCCATCAATCATCCATGGAACATCTACTCAGGTGTCCAAGAGACAAGTCCAGGCAAAGGCCTGGAAAAAGAGGAGGAGAGGGGTCGCTGTATCTTAGTGTGGGGCCTCTGCCCACCAGGGGTGTGGCCCTCCTGCCCACCGTGGTACTGCCCTTTTGTGTGTGCAGAGCCACCCCACAGCCACCGGAGGAAGAAGAGTGGGCAAAGACGTGCAAGACCCATGTTTGGGATAAGCCTGGGGTACCAAAAGCCTGAAGGAGCTCTGTGCTGGGGAGTCTACGTTGCTCTGAGAGGGGCGCACCCTTGGCCCAAGTAAAGCTCCATGGTACACAATAAATTGCGCCATAAACAGACATGTGCGAACTGTCCAGTCTGATAGGAATGGACAGGGGAAGAAGATACTGAGATGGAAAGAAACCACCAACACAAAAAAGAACATACAACCCCACACAGCCAAATCCCTAGACTGGTAAGTGTCAAATGGCTAAATCTCCCCAGGAAGGAGGGGTCTCCAGCTGTAAGAAAACAAAAAACCCAACACTGTTCCTAGAAAGGATCTCACATTACAGCTCTTCTCAGGAGGGTCCCTGAGGTTCCCTGCAGGCCTGGCCCCTGCTGTGTCTGCAGCCTTGCCCAACCCATTTCTTGGCATTCTGTACACACCTCAGTGATTGCATTTATCAAATTAAATGTGTTTGAAACCAAGGGCCACCCTTGAGACATCTCCATAAACACAGGGACAAGAAAGAGCCTCCTTAGTTATCTGGCTACAGTGTACACAAGCTGGAGGCAGGATGGGAGGAAACAGAAATGCAGGGAAATGTCATCTCCTTTGCTCCATTTATCAAATGTTGCTACAACTCCCAGGTCAACTCCCAGGTTCCACTGGGTAAGCAACTAAAAGTAAGAAGAGAGCTGCGCCAGCCGCCTGGGCAGAAGGGGCCCAGCCTTGGTAATGACCACAGAAAATAAAGGTGGTGGCAGCCAATCACACCTGCTAAATCAGCTGGAAGGAAGAACAGAAAGTCAGCGTGGATTCACCACTGCTGGCCGCACCAGACCTGGCCCAGCCTTCTGAAGGACAAGCAGCAAAGGGTCCACAGAGCTACCCGCCAGAAGGAAGCAGGGTTGTGGAGAGATGGCCAGGTGCAGGACTGAGACAGGCAAAGAACAAGAAAAGATGAGCCTGAACTCCTTCCTGTACCAAAAAGCAAGAAAGTACTCAACGATGGACACGCACCAAAAGGTGCCAGCCTGAAGTTCCCCCATGTCCCCCAAACTGAGCATTAACAAGAATAGTGAGCTATGTACTTTGGATTTGTGGACTGTATGCATCTTATAACACAATAAAAATGTTTTAAAAGACAATTGCCCAAACACTTAGGGAAGAAGTAATAGCTGAAGAGGAGAGAACACTTCCCAACTTGTCCTATGAGGCCAGTGTCACCCCCATACCTGACAAAGATATTACAACTACAGACCTGTGTCCATCAAGAGCATAGAGGCAAAAATTCTTAATATTTTTAACAAGTCAAATCCAACATATATAAAAAGGGTAACACATCACGACCAAGTAGGATTTATCCCAGGAATGATGTCTATCCCTAGAATTTTAAGATCATTGTGATTCAGCATAGTAACAGAAAATAGTGATTCACTACACGATCATTTCAATGGACGAGAAAAAGAATTTGACAAACTCGAATATCCATTCCTAATAGAAACACACTAATCCTGGAGCAAACAAACATTGCTGTCCTCATATGGAAGGGGCCTTCCATCACTAGGAGGGACTTTTGCCACAAACCTGTAACTAATTGGGCTCCTACCAGCTGTCCAGGTTATAGGAAACGAGTGAAGAAACAGGTGACAGCAGCAGAAAGCATCCTGACAGATCTTAAGTGGGGACATTCCACAAGTAGAATGCCCCAGACTCTTCAAAAAGTCAATGCCACGGTAACTGTTGAGGACTGTTCAGAAGCAGAGATACCAAAGCAACCAATTACAATGCATAAAACTAGACTGAATCCTTACAAAGTGACAAACAATTTGAGACAAGTTAGGTAATGTGACCATGGGCAAAAGGTCAGAAGACACCCTGGAATGGTTAATTTCTCAGAAGGCTACCCACTGTGGTTGTATAGGAGGGTGTTCTTCTAGAGCACCTGCTCTCAGTCTAGGTCCAAGATTGACCCCCAGGGTTATTTGGAGACACTTCTGGCTGCGACTAGAGGAGGGTGTCTCTGTGATCCTGCAATGCACAGGACAGCATCTCACCATAAAGACTTAACCAGCCACAAGAGTCAACAGTGCTGGGTTGAAAATACTGGTCTCGAGGAATGCTGAAGATTCTTAGTGAAGTGCTATGATGTCACATAAATTCAGGGATATGAAGAACTGTGACAAAATATTAATTATTGAATCTTGGTGGAGAGCACAAGGGTACTCATACTGTTTTTTCAACTTTTCTAAATGTTTGAGCTTTTAAAAATAAGTTGGGAAAAAATAAAATAGCAAAGGTGAAAATCCGATGGTGCAGGGGAAGCTGCCGATTTTAATTTGCAAGAAAGTGCTCCTGGGCCCCCCAGGTGGGGACGTTGAAGAGGGGACAAGTGTATGGCTCAAGTGTGAAGCTTTTTGGGTCCGGGAGGGTGCCAAGAGCAACCGTGTGTGGGAATGAGATGCGCAGCTGGTGTCAGGAACCGACACTAAAGGGAGCTGCAGAGCTGTCAACAGACGTCCATCCACTGCGGGACATCCCAGTCAACGACCACCACAAGAGTCTGCACGTGGGCGAACCAAGCACCAAGGTCTTAGGCCATCCTGCCTGGAAGGGGGTTGGGGCATAGGGAAGCCCAGGCAGAGAGTTTCTGGAATATTATGCTAAGAAGGGGACCGTGCAACTGACAAAATAAAACTGGCTCAACTCATTGGTCACCAAAAAAGCTCTATTGAAGGCTCTGCGCTCTTGATCTGGTCAACCTTAGAGACCCCATCCGAGCGACACCCAGGGAAGGGCCGACCTGCACATGGACCGAGAGCTCCCCGGGCGCAGTGACCTCGAGAAGCGTGCGTCGTCCCGCCGCCCCCGCGCACCTCGGTGCTCGTTTTGCAGCCGCAGGCGTTGGTTATACAGGCTCTTTTCGGTGAGGTGCTGGATCTCCAGCAGCCCCTGCACGATCTCGAACACGGTGCCGTCGAGGAGCGCCAGGGCCAGGTCGCTGAGCGTCGTGTAGGACAGGCGCTGCTGGAAGGAGCTGCGGACAGAAGGGTGCGGTGAACGCGGGCGGGGCCAGGGCCACTTCGGCCGCCCGCCGCGCCCCGCTCATGGGCGTGCACCTGGGCAGCTCCTTGACTAGGCTCTGTAGCGCCGACAGCAGCTGGTAGTGCCGCTCCTGCTGCCGGGTCCCATCCGCCACCTCCTCCAAGGAGCCCGCGTAGCGATCCATGGCGCCGGCGCCCGCCAGCCGCCGGCCGCCGGCCGCCGTGACGCGCCCTCGACCCCTTTACGTCCTCTCGAGCGCGGCGCGCCCCGCCCCTTTACGTCCTCTCGAGCGCGGCGTGTCCCGCCCCCTTTTACGTCTGCCCAGAGTGCGGCGCGTCGGGACTTTGGCCCATACGCCCCGCCCTCTGCGTCATTCCGAATGAGCTCGCCCCGCCCCCCTACGTTAGTTCCTAGGACAGTCCCACCTTGTCCCGCCCCTTGCCGTCCCGCCCCTTGCCGTCCCGCCCCTTGCCGTCCCGCCCCTTGCCGTCCCGCCCCGTGCTTCTTCAGAGGCGAGACTATACGGCTAAGGTATCGCGTGCTTTCGAAGCTGGGCCGCGCAGTCTTAGTCCTCTCGCAGGCCGGTGAAGGAGGCACTGGAGCGCCAGTGCACACGGGTTTCCCCTTTGTGCACCATCGGAGGCCAAGCAGTAGGGTGGCGCTGGGGGTCTGTCTGCGTCCTGCTCCCGCTGGGGTTCAAACTGTGACAGAGGACCTCACTGGAACTGCCTGAACAGGAGAGTGGGAGACAGTGCTTCCCATCCTCTAGCCTGAATCTGGAATTCACGCTCCAGCCCCACTGGGCCCGAGGTCCCTCCACTGGCTGGGTGTCCGTGCCAGCTGCTGTGCAGGGTGCTAAGGATCCCACCTTCGAGGTGCTTCTAGCGGGCTGATGCTGAACCAGGGGGCGCGCCTTACAGAGGCTCCTAGGGGCTTGTCCTAAGAGCAGTAGGGGGCGCTGAAGGGTCTGGGGCACAGACATGATCAGCTTTGCGTTTCTCAATGCACTCTTCAGCTGCTGTGCCTGGTGTGAGATGATCCGGCATCGACGGGGGTTAGGGGGCGTTCTGAGCCATTTGGAGGTCACACTGAAGTCCCCACGTGATCTCCAGTTCTCTCCACGACCAGTTTCCTTCGCCCTGGCCAGGGTTTGGTTCCCTCATCCCCCATGTCCATGTGATCCCTCCTAACTTGAAACCAGGAATGAATAAATAGACAGTGACAACAAGTGCTTAGGCCAGTGCCTTGGAGTATGGAGGGTGGGTCACAACCCAGGGCCATTGATGTGCTCTGGCACTTGCCCTCACGGCCCCCGGGGAGTGGCAGCGGCCCAAGGTGCGATTGTGGAGCCCAGCCTGCAGAAGAGTGGCCACAAGAGCCACCTGGGCCTGGGGCTGGACACTGTCGTGGCCCCCAGAGCTTGTGGGTTGGGGATGGAGGGTGTCCACAGCTGGTGAAGGCATCTGCCTGAGAATTCTGTCTGGACCCACCTTTCAGCTGTTCCCCTGCTCTCAGTCCTTCTGTCCGTGAAGGACGCCCATGTGAAGCCTGGGGTTTGGGGTCTCTGTGCGATAAAGATTTGTGCTGTGGCCAGCTGGGCAGCACTTTCCCCAGCTCCGCCTGGGTCCTGGCTCAGCCAGGTGGCTG
The DNA here is from genome assembly GCF_027409185.1 of Cynocephalus volans. Taxonomy (NCBI): domain Eukaryota; kingdom Metazoa; phylum Chordata; class Mammalia; order Dermoptera; family Cynocephalidae; genus Cynocephalus; species Cynocephalus volans. The sequence goes on from NC_084461.1 coordinate 208,863,704, forward strand.
TGAACTGCACCAGAAGTGGGACAAGCCTGGGTTTGGACACCTGCTCCTTAGCCTTGGTTGGCTGCTGGTGCAGGAAGGCCCCTCTGCCACCCAGCAGCACCCCTCCCCTTTGTGGACATGGGCATTGGGTCACATAGGCATGGGGACTCTGGACCACCAAGGAAGACCTGGTCTGGAAGGAGGGCTTCTGATCCCCCAGAGCACCAGGGGTATGGACACCATCTCTCTGGGAGGTGTGTGTGTGGGAACAGGGGAGGAGCGGGTTGGTATGCAGACATGCATCGGTGTACACATCCCCATTGTGTGTGGACACAGTGGGGCCACATGGCATTTCACGCTGTGTGGTGTCTGTGGGCCTTCACTCTGCAGCCACCGTCCGCCTGCTCTAGCTGGCCTCCAAGTCCTCCACTGGCTGGTGACACCTCAGGCCAGTGCGGGGTCTCTATGGTGTGTGTTGGGGAGCTGCAGGTGTCCTGTCTCCAACTGTGTGACTGGGTGTGTCTGGGCTGGTACATCTGAGGCTGTGGTATGAAGAGGTGGGTGTGTATGTGTGTGTGTCTGAAGGCTTCACTGTGTGGGTGTTGTATGGGTCTTTGAGTGTTGTGTGTGCCTCTCTGTGTTTCTCCATGAGGTTTTGTGTGTCTGGTTATGAGTCCTGATGTGCGTGTAGAGAAACAGCTCTGCTGTGGAGTCCATGCAGGGCCTTTGCACATATCCACACAGGCGATGAAGACAGGTGTGAACCACAGCTGATCTAAGTCTTGGTGGAATATCTGTGCACCTCCCAGGACAGCAGGCTGCTCCAAGGCCACCTCTCACTCATTCCCTGTGTCCCTGGGAGCCAATCCCTCCCCGGTTCTGGTGAGGTCTGAGGCTTCCTGCCTCAGTCTCTCAGGACAGAGCTGCACGTGATGAACTGCTCAGCTGCAGTCTCCTAGGGGCTCCTAAGCAACGGGTTGTCCTGTAACTCGTGCTGTGTGACCCCTTTTGTTTCGGTGTTGTCTTTTTTGGTGTGTGGGATGAGGACTGTGGGGAGCTGCCACCTTGGGCTTCTCTTCCTTTCACTATGGAAGTAGCAAACTCTCTGAATCAAAAGTGGCTTGTGGTATTGTTACCAGTCAAATCAGTCAGGCCTTGGCCTTGGCATGTCTTGCATGTACTTGACAAATGTGGTGTCAGCAAGGGGGCCAGCAGAAGTACAGCAGCTTTTTAGAAGGCAAGGGATATATGAGCCAGGTTTGGGGTGAGACAGTTCCTGGGTGCAGGCCTTGCCTAAGTGGTAGGTAGGGGAGGAGTAAGGGTGCTCGCACTGTCCCACCAGTTCGGGGAGCTTTGTGGGTGACTCCCTAGGACTTGTTAGCATAAGCCACCTGTTGATAAAATGTTGCAGTGTTGAACGGCAAGAAGTAGGACGGAAGCCAGCCACCCAGTTGGTGCCTTATTATCAGAAGAATTGTTGACGCTAATTGAACAGCCACTTAGAACCAAAAGTGAGTCACCCCAGCTGCAGAGGTGTGCTGATGGTGTGCGTTGCTCCATCTGTGAGCAACACCTGACTCCCTGAGCTTCCAGCCCGCAGATGATGGTCAACGGCATCTGCTATTGTGGTGCCTTATTAAAACTCTTGTGACTGTGTTTCTATAAAAAAAAAGGCCTAATAGAGTTTGGGCAGAAAACTTGCAGTGAAGAGAAAACAAGAGGTGAAAGCACGGACTGGCCGGTTAGCTCAGCTGGTTAGAGCACGGTGTTGTAACATCAAGGTCAAGGGTTTGGATCCCCTTACAGCCAACTGTCCACACCCCACAAAAAAAAAAAAAAAAGAGGTGAAAGCGAACTTGTGAGTGAGGCTGGGGCTGACTCGTGGTACGTAGTGTTGTGCTGTACAAAGATGGGACCGGTTTGTCAGTCTGCACTGTGGATGTTCATGAGGTTAGAATTCATCCTGTGCTGCGTGGAGTGCTGACTGCGTATGTGATGCCTCTGCTGGCGGGCTGAGTAGAGGTTCTCAGAATGATGTCAGTGCACTCACAGCACTCACTCCCTCAGGCAGTTAAACTACCTCTGTCTTTTATGCCTTCAAGAACTTTAGTTCCTCACGCAAAAGCTGCAACTTCTGCAAAAGCAGGCCCGCCCATTCGTCTTGCAGAAAAAAGGTCACACGCCACTGGGCTCTGCCCTAGGGCTCTGAACAGACTGATGCCATTGGATCTTTAGCTCTCTCCTCTTTGAGGTTGGTTTGATCACAGAGCTCTTTGGAAAAAAACAGACAAGACCCCACAGGCCAACCAGCCAGGTCTGGAGCAGAGCCCTGGTGGCGGTAATGGACCTGGTTGCTGAAGTGTTTGGTGACGAGGGGCCAAGTGGTCCTTGACTTTTATGACAGAGACCCTTGATGAGTCCCCTTGTTGGCTAATTAAAGGTAAAGCAGGGAAGACCCCAGAAAGCTGAGAAACTCATTCCAAGGTTGCTGCTTGCCCTCCGCACCCCTGGGAAAGTGAAATTGCTTCCTTCTGACCAGCAGCCGTGAATATAGATAAAATATTCCCCAGAACTTGGGGGCAGTCAGTAATACACATGTATTCCGAGGTCCACACTGAAAACTAGTGGGAGAGGAGGGAGATTATAGATGGGGCTGGGCAAAAGCCCAGTGAGATTGCAGGAGGTTGGCCCTCTGGCTGGCACAACAGGGAGTCCTGCAGTCTGCTGGATGAGAAGGAGTGGACAGCACTTGGTCACCTAATGACTGACCCCATGCTCCAAGCCAGCCTGGCCATGACCACCATGCCAGTGCCATGAGCATAGAGGAAGAATTTGCAAAGGCTGACCAGGGCTTGTTGCGAAGGGTATTTATATCCATAGGCCTACCCAGATGCATTTCTATTACCTGATAAGTGCCCGTGGGTGATAGGAGAGGCAGCCATGTCTTCCCAGGGCCACTATAACTGTGGCCTGGGTTTATAATGGAAAACATACACGCCCAGATGATGAAATGGTCACTATATTAGTGTCATGGCACTACAGCAAAATACCACAGACTGGGTGGCTTAACCAGAACCATATATTTGCTCACAGTTCGGGAGGCTCAAAGTTGAGATTAGGGTGTTGGGAGGGTTCTTTCTGAGAGTTGTGAGGGCAGGATCTGTTCCAGGACCCTTTCCTTGGCTTTGACTTCTCCCTTTGTTTTCACATGGTCTTCCCTCTGTGTGTGTCTGTGTCCAAATTTCTTATAAGAACACCAGTTATAGGGTTGGATAAAGGCCCACCCTAAAGACCCCATTTTGACTTAATTACCTCTGTAAAGACTTTGTCTCCAAATATAGTCACATTCTGAGGTAAGAGAGGTCAGAACTTCAACATATGAATTGGAGGTGGGAAGATAGTTCATCCCGTAACAGTCACCCAGGGTCAGATTGGCCTGTTTCTTCCATCGGCATCAGCAGGCTGTCCAGGAAAATTAAATCTAACTTGGTCCCAGAGATAGCCTTTGGGAAACTCTTCAGCTACTGACAACAAGCTCCCAGAATGGAAAGCTGGACTCAGGCCACGGGAAACACCCTTCCAGTAAGGCAGAGAAAAGGAGACCAATTGAAGTTCTAGGCTAAAACCACCTGGAAACACCCTTACAAGACCTGAAATAATGTTAAATCTGCATACCCTGCAACCCAGTCAAGTTGACGCATAATATCAGCCATCACGAGAACCACGTGGGCTGAGGCTCAGAGAACAATCCCTGAGCTGGCTAAAGAAACAACACTGGCCTTCAAACCCCCAGCAAACAAAAAGGAGGAATAGCATTGGGTCTGCTTGCTCTGGTGTCAGAGGCCACTCACGCTTCGTGTGGGGACCTTGCTCAGTCCATTATATAAGATCTCTTAGAAGGCAGCCACTTTTGAGTGGGGACCCAACCAACAAAACCTAGAAATCATCCAACGAGCTGTACATATAGCCTTTGCACTCGGGCCAGTGAGCCTGAGAAGTCTTTTGAGCTACAAGTGTCAATGACTGGCAATTATGCAGACTGCGGCCACCAGGCAGAGCACCCCGGGGGTTTTGGACATGGCACTAGCCCGTCATCACTACTCGGCACACCTCATCTGGGAGGTGACGACTGGCCTGTTAGTGGACACTGGTGGACACTGAGAGAGGAACGAAGAAAGAACAGGTGGTGTTTTGCCCTAATGTCCCTATTGTGGGACCGGTCATAGGCAGATATTGCCCGACACACATCAAATTATTGAGTACATGTTGTGGGTCCAGGGGAGAAGTAAACTGTGCAGTAACTGAGCCTCAATTGACATGAGTAAGTGGCTGGTCACCTTCTGGATGCAGGGACTATGCTGGCAACTCCAGCTTCTTGGGGTCTTCAGTACCCTGAGGTTCCTGAGGATGCCCAGGCCTGTATCGTAGATGGATCTGCTTAAAGGCTGAAGCGGTGTGCTGGTGTGCTGCTGCTGCTCCTGGGCTGTCCCAAAGAAAACAGTGACCGACTCAAGGTCTAGACTGTAGGACCGTGCGGGCCTGGCTGTTACACCAGGTCATCCTCAGAGAGGGCATGGATGATCTTCCCACAAGGGAGATTCTCTCTATCAGGCCACGAGAGGACCACACATTCAAGGTTCCCAGCCAGGCTTGGTGTTGACTATGCCAAGCAGGAGGGGTCAAGAAGACCTGGTCCCCATCCCCCTAAGGGCCTGTGCCGCTCTGACCGGTGTTGATCCAGTGCCTTCAACCACCCAGGCCTGAGAGTTAAGGGAGCTGATGGTATCAATTCCCATCTGAGAGCAGAAGGTGAGATGGGATGTCCCAGCTCAAGCAGAGGGCAGAAAACAAGGAGGCATCTCCTGCTTCCTGCCTTTTGCCCACACTGGCATGGTGCTATGGTTTGAATGTGTCCCTCAGAGTCCATGTGTTGGAAACCGAATCACCAATGAAACCACGCTGGGAGGAGGGGCCTGATGGGTTAATGCTGTTATCCCGGAAATGGGTTTGTGGTAAAAGTGAGTTCCGCCCCACTGGCTCTCTCGCCCTTCTGCCTTCTGCCATGGGATGATGCAGCAAGAAGGCCCTTGCCAGAGATGGGCCCCTCAACCTTCAACTTCCCAGCCTACAAAACTGTAAGAAAGAAATCTCTGTTTTTATAAAGCATCTAGTCTCAGGTATTCTGTTATAGCAGCAGAAAATGTACTAAGATAGGTGATTTCAACTGCGAGGATGTTGTCGCATGATATCATATGACACCGAGAGGGGGGACACAGACCTGAGTCACATCACATCACTATGTTTGGAATGATCTGACAATTAGGTGACAGGAGGTGACGCTGACCTGAGTCACAGTATATCACTATGTAACATACGATATCATACAACAGCCAAAAGAGGAGATGCAGGCCTGAAGTCATCTTATGTCACCTTATAACACAGTGTCATATGCCAGCCGAGAGAGGGGACACACACTTGGTCACCATGTCACATATGATGTCATAAGACAGCTGAGATGATGGATACAGATGTGACTCATGTTGTGTCGCTATGTACTCTATTTTTTTTTTTTTTTTTTTTTTTTGTCGTTTTTTCGTGACCGGCACTCAGCCAGTGAGTGCACCGGTCATTCCTATATAGGATCCGAACCCGCGGCGGGAGCGTCGCCACGCTCCCAGCGCAGCACTCTACCGAGTGCGCCACGGGCTCGGCCCTATGTACTCTACGATAGCATATGACAGCTAGGAAAGGGGACTCAGACCCAAGTCACATTATTTTTAAGGGCTCAGCTAAACTAAAGGAGAGCGGAGCTGCCATGTGTCAGAATTGTCAATTCAGGGAAGAAGCCAAAAATGAAAGTTATATTTGAACTTTTAATTGCTTGCTGCAAAGGTACAGGCAAGAGGCTTAACAGGAGAAAGCACTGACTCCCCGGCTAGATGGCTCCACAGAGAAGTGGGGGTCGTCCTGCTGCTGAGACGTCTGCTTTATGGGAGGGTCTGGGTGGGAGTAGGGAGAAGCGCTGGTGCTGGAAAAGTACTGGGTCCTGAGTCTGAGTGGAGTAAGGTTTCCCTCTCTCCCCCAGCCGGGATAAGGAGATCTTGACAGAGGTGCCTGAGGAAGGGTCCTGGACCAAGAGGCCTCGGAATGAAGGGCCTGGGCTGGGAATGCAGATGTGAGCAGGGGCACCGCCAGCCAGGGCCCTTGTCCTTGTCTGCACCTGCCTTCAGAGCCTGCCACACACTGGCTGCGCACTGAGTCTGGAGCGGGGTGGGCAGATTTCTCTCGTAAGTCCTGCCTGGTAAAGCTTTTGCAATTGCCTGCGGTCAGGACTGAAAAATCACACAGGAGCCGACTCCTCCATTATGACCCTATGTGACATGTGATATCATGTGATAGCTGAGACCCGAGTCACTCATTTCACCATGCGACATGAGATATCCTGACAGCTGAGAAACTGGATGAAGACCTGAGTCCCATCATCCCACTATGTCACATATGATGTCATACAACAGCCAATGGGGGCCACAGACCTCTGTCATATTGTCACTGTGTCATGTAAGAGATCATGCAACAGCCAAGAGAAGAGATGGAAACTGAGTCACATTATGTTACAATGTCACATAGGATATCATACAGTGACCCAGAGGAGGAACAGAGTGCTGTGTCACATCATGTCACTGTGTCATGTAGAGTATATGATAGCAACAGCAGGAATGCAGACTTGGGTTGCCTTTTGTCATTGTGTAAAATAGGATGTCATGACAGTCAAGAGACGGTATGCAGACATGAGCCAAATTATGTCACTGGGACGACTTATGATATCATTTGTGACATTGCAACATAATGTAAGTCAGGGCTGCATCCCTGTTCTCAGGTGATATGTGATATTTTACACTGCCACAATGTCACTCTCTCAGCTGTTGTATTATATCATACAAGGCATGGTGACTTAAGTGTATCAGGTCTGTGTCTCTATCCTATATAACATGAGATATCATGTGAAAGAAAAGACATGGGATGCATACCTGAGGGACACTATTTCACCAGGTGATATAAGATACCATATATCAGTTGAGAGAGGAGAGGCAGACCTCAGTCACATATGTCACTATGTAATATTGATAATAATGTTTGCCAACCAAGAGAGGGGACACAGACTTGACTTGCATGATGTCACATATGATATACAACAGCTGAGAGGGGACACACGCTTTTGTCACTATGTGTCGCTATTACATCTAACAACAACCCAGAGGGGGGATGCAGCCCTGTTCACATTATGTCACCATGTCACTTATGATATCATATGACATCAAGGGTCCAAACCTCAATTGCATTATGTCACTATGGCACATACATTATCATACAACAGATGAGAGGAAGATGCAGACCTGATTCACAGGTCTCTGAGTGTACTTCAAAAAGATCATGGAAGGCTGGCCCGTGGCTCACTCGGGAGAGTGCGGTGCTGATAACACCAAGGCCACGGGTTCGGATCCCTATATAGGGATGGCCGGTTAGCTCACTTGGGAGAGCACAGTATTGACAATACCAAGTCAAGGGTTAAGATCCCCTTACTGGTCATCTTTAAAAAAAAAAAAAAAGCGTGGAAAAATAGAATTAAAAGATATATGAATCTTTCCATCTACTTTTTGAACACCCCTCATATGTGAGTCATGATGTCACATACGATATCATACAGCAAGTGAGAGAGGGGACACAGTCATTACTCACATTAGGTCACATTGCATACAACAGCATATGATAGCAGAGAGGGGCATGCAGAACTGAGTTGCATTATGTCCCTAGGTAACAAGTGATATCAGATGGCAGCTGACAGGAAGGTGAAGACTAAAGTCACATTTTGTCACTATATTTTATGAAATATCATACAACGGCCATGAGAGGGATGCAGACACAAGTCACATTGTGTTACTATGTCCCATATCCATGTTTAATCTGTGTGATTAAGGCAGGTGGGTTCATGAATGACTGTTAGGTTAACTCTCTGAACCACTGTGTTCAGCCATGTCTGGTGTCTGAGGTACATTGTTCATTGATACATATTTACATGAGTGATTGAGAATAATATTATCTCTATGAAGCATTGTGTTTATAGGATTATAACTTTCATAAACTAAATTCTTCTGTGATACACATTTAAACAGTTAGGCACATTAGTGAATGAGCTTAACATTATCTCTAGGAATCAATGTGTTTAGTAGGGTGTGTTCACCTAATATCGTCTTCTGTAATACACATTTCATCTCTGTGTTTATTAGGGGTAGGTTTGTGGGTGACTTAGCATAGTGTTTTGTCTATGAAGCCCTGTTTCAGGCAATGTGTGGTGCAGGCACTAAATTCTTTGTTGTTACATGTTTAAATCCTGTATTTAATGGAGATAGGTGTGAAATTGCCTAGCTCTAATGTTGACTCTAGGAAATACCGTGTTTAGCATTGTTTCCTGAGTATATTTTTCAGTGATACCTGTTTAGACAGTTTATCAGATCTAGGTGTTAGTGCTATCTCAGTGAAGCACTGTGTTTAGCTGTATGTGGTGCATGTAATACATACTTTTGCAATATATTTTAATCTGTGTTTGACAAAGGTGGTGCATGAGTGACTAAGCATATTATTATCTCTGTTAGATACTTTGTTGAGCACTGTGTGGTGCATATAGCACTTTGTTCATTGCTGTTTAAATTCTGTGTTTAACAGAACTAGGTGTATCAGTTACTGAGAACAGTGTAATCTCTCAGAATGTTTTCTAGTGATATGGTGCATGCAATACATTCTTTGACACATTAAAAAATTTGGGGGAGGGGTTGGCCAGTTAATATAGAAAATTGTTTTTCTTATTGTGGCAAGATTTACGTAGCAAGTTTGACCATTTTTAAGTGTACAATTTAGTGACATTAAATACAGAGAGAATCTTGAAAGCAGCAAGAAAAAAGTGACTTATCATGTACAAGGGAGCCTCTATGAGATTATCAGTGGATGTCTCAGCAGAAACCTTGCAGGCCAGAAGGCAGTGGGAGGGTATATTTAAAGTACTGAAAGAGAAAAAATGCTGCCAGCTGAGAATATGTGGCAAAACTGTCCTTCAAAGATGAAGGAGAATTAAGACATTTTCCAGTGACAAGAGTTGGAGGAGTTTATTACCACTAGATCTGGCCAAAAAAAAAAAAAAGACAAAACAAAAGGGAGTCCTTCAAATTGATATGAAAAATTACTAGACAGTAACTCAAACTTGATATAAAGTAAACAAGTAAGTGTAAAGTAAAGGTAATTATATAGGCAAAGATAGAAAGTATTATTATAATTTTGGTTCATAACTCAACTTTTAATTCTTACATAGAATTTAAAAGACAAAAGCATAAAATATAATGATATGAACAGATATAAAGAATATAAAGTTGTAATACATGACTTTAGTAACAAAGTAGTGGGGGCAGAGATGTAAAGAATAGTTTTTGTATGTGACTGAAGTGAAGCTGTTATCTGTTTGAAATTGATTCATATAACTTTAAGATGTTTTATGTAATCCCCATAGTAACCACACAGAAAGTATCTATAGCTTATACACAAAAGGGAATGAGAAGGAACTCAAAGCACAACACAACAACAACAAAAAATCAGCTAAACACACATGAAGGCAATAAGAGAAGAAAGAGGTACAAGAAAAGCTCTAAGACATACAGAAACCAATTAGCAAAGTCATGATATTAAGTCCTTCCCTATCAGTGATTCCCTTAAATGTGTATGAGTTAAACTTCCCCATCAAAAGACAGATTGACTGAGTAGATTTTAAAAAACAGGATTCACTTATTTGCTCTCTGCAAGAGACTATTTTATTTTATTTTATTGCTGGCTGGTAGCTGGTACAGGGATCAAACACTAGACTCTGGTGTTAGCACCACGTTCTAACCAGCTTAGCTAACTGGCCAGCTTCATTTTGGATCTAAGATACACATAGGTTGGAAAGTGAAAGGATGGAGAAGGATAGACCATGCAAATAGTAACCAAAAGAGATCAGGAATGGCTGTACTAACATCAGACAACATAGACTTTAAGTAAAAAACTTACAAGAGAGGATTCTGGACAGATGGTGGAATAGGAGCACCAGGAATCCATCTCCCCACCTGGACAACAATTGTTGGAGTGAGCAGGACTGAAGCCATGTTGGGGCCTAAAGCGGCCTGGGATGCAGACGGGGGGAGGATTTTTAAAAGGACAGTGTTTTTTTTCTCCACTCTTTCTTCCCATCCCCTGACTTTCTTATCTCGCTCACTAAGTAGGAGAACAAGGCCGAGAAGCTACTTAGCACTTTGCAAAGCTAACAGGTAGGTCTTTCTTTGAGACTTGTAGAGTTTTGAGAAACGATCAAGGCCAAATGACTGAAGCTGACCTTGGGCACCAGCCAAGTACACCAGCGCAAATCAAAATCTTGCAGGGCAGGGCCAGCCTGTGGCTCACTTGGGAGAGTGTGGTGCTGATAACTCCAAGGCCACAGTTTCGGATCCCTATATAGGGATGGCCGGTTAGCTCACTTGGGAGAGCGTGGTGCTGACGACACCAAGTCAAGGGTTATGATCCCCTTACCGGTCATCTTTAAAAAAAAAAAAAATCTTGCAGGGTCCTGAGATAACAGTGAAGATGAGAACAGAAACCAGAGGAGGCCTTGGTGAGACCTTGAACCTGACCCATAGAAACGGACCCCTCCTAACTCACATCTCCTTCTCTCCTGCTTCTTCCCTCCCACATTCCATTCCTAGGGCCGGCCCGTGGCTCACTCGGTGCTGATAACACCAAGGCCCCGGGTTTGGATCCCATATAGGGATGGCTGGTTAGCTCATTGGGTGAGCATGGTGCTGAGAACACCAAGTCAAAGGTTAAGATCCCCTTACCGGTCATCTTTTAAAAAAAACAAAAAAAAACAAAAGAAAACCCCCAAAAAACAAAAATCTAAAAACAGCAAACCCTGGAGAGAGGGAGAATCTGATCTCTGGAGTTACCACATTACTAGATTCAAAGGTCCACTTTTCAACAAAAAATGCAAGGCATACAAAGAAACATGGAAGTATAGCTCATTCAAAGGAAAAAAAAAAGCCAACAGAAACTGTCCCTGAGAAAAAACAAATGGCAGACCTACTTCACAAATACTTTACAACACCTGTCTTTTTTTTTTGGAGGCTGGACAATACAAGGATTGAACCGTGGACCTTGGTGTTATCAACACCATTCTCTAACCAACTGAGCTAACTGGCCAGCACCTAAAACACCTGTCTTAAAGAGGCTCAAAGAAGTGAAGGAAAACATGGAGAAAGTCAAGAAAATTATGTAGGAACAAAATGGAAATATCAATAAAGAGATAGAAAACCTAGAAAGAAGCTAAAAGTAAGTTCTACAGCTGAAAATTACAGTAATTTAAATGAAAAATTCACTAGAGGGATTCAAAGGCAGATGCGAGCAGGCAGAAAAAAGAATCAGTGAACTTGGACGCTTCTGGTCAAGATGGCAGAATAGATGGTCCCCAGAATCACTCTCTCCCACAAATCAACCGATTTACAACTATTAAAAAGCAATGAAAGCCAAGCTGGGGCTGCTAGAGCTCAGGGGAAGAGGAGGAGAGACCTATGGAGTGCAAGAAGGTGGGAGAAGACACGATGGGAGAAAGAAAGGACCGCTCCTATCATTTCGAATCCCGGCTGCTTCAAAGCTGGCCCTGGTGAGTACATGGAGCAAGAGCTGGGAAAAGCCACAGCTGTGCCCTTCCTATGAACTTGCTTGAAGGCGGCAGGGGAGAGGAGGGCCTTGGTGGCCCCCAGGCCAGCAGGACCACTAACAGGGTTCCTATGGACCCACATAGGAGTGAGGGGCCACAGACAACGGAAAAAAGGAGCCACTCAGAGGCCAGTGAGTCATCACAAGGGACCAGAACATGGCCTGTCCCATGGGAAGTGTTTAGAGTACAGGGGGTGGGGGAGACAGGCCCCACCTGGGAAACAGTGGGACACAGCAAGGACAGCTGATCTGCCCTCCAATCAGCGCAGGCCCACTCCATATAGACTGGTCAGGAATATAGATCTGCAGAGGGAGCAGTTTGCTGAAAAGTCTCAGGTCCACACCAGAGCTTCTACACAACCCAGGTATACTGGACCTCACAAGATCAGGAAGTACCTACGAAGTCAACCATTACAACCTGAGCTGCACAAAAAGCCTTTTCCAGGGAATCAGCAGCAAAGCAACAATTTAGCTCAACTACAGGGCTTAAGTGCTGGTCCCCATAGAAAGTTCCCCCATTTTAGAAGTAAGAAAAGGACAACAAATTAATTCCAGTGCAGAGTTTGAGTGGTGGAAACAGTGAATAATCCAACACAGAATTGGAAGAAAAAACAAAATACCCACAAACCAGAGACAAAGTTTGATATTAACTTGTAAAGGTCTCACTTCACTAAAGAACACCTATAAAACCTAGAAGGCCAGAAGCCCTCTGGATCCACAAGCCAGGGCGGAGGGAGGGCCAGGGGCCTCAGCCACGCCCGACACCCACAACCAGCCCAGGGATGACCACCGAGTCACCACAGGAAACACCACGGGCTCCCAAGATGGGGCAGTGGGAGGCCAAGGGCTTTGGCCACACCCCCCTGACTTCTGCATTCCGCCCAGCAACAACCAAGCCACCACTGGAAGACCCCTCGTCTCCGCTGCAGGAATGCGGGGAGTGCCACGGGTCTCAACCACACCCCCCTCCTTCCTCCTTCTTCCACCCTATTTCCTTCCTCCTTCCCTTCCCCGCTCCCACCCAATACCTCCGTAACAACTTAGAATGTAAAAACAGATGGAGTCAGGGACCAACCCCTCCTCCCACAACCAGACAAGTTGCCACTGCCACAGGGCCCGCCCAGGGTCCTGAGGCTAGGATCCAGGGACTGACCCCTCTTCCCACACCAGGCATGCTGTCACTGCCATGGGACCTGCCTGGGGTCCTGAGGCTTGGAGCTAGGGACCAACCCCTCCTTCTGCACCCAGGCAAGGAGCATGCAAAAAACACCACTTCCATGGGGGTGGCCCACCACAGCTACCACAATAGCTGCCACAAAAGCGGCTAGACGCCACAATCACTGTACAGAAGGCCTGCCAGCCACTCAAGTGTATTGACACAAGACGAGTCACCAGCAGAGACCAAAGAAAAGAAGAGGATGTCTCTCTACACTAAACCCATTCCAGAATGACAGAAGAAGCATTTACTCTATGTTAATAGTGGGGGACCTGATCACACCTCTCAGCATTGGACAGATCATCTAGGCAACAAATCAACAGAGTAACCGTTACTCTTTCAGAGGAAGAGAAGAAATTCAAGGTTATCAGAGGGGGGAGGGGGGAGGGAGAGCGGGATGGGGAGAAATTGGACAAGGGGCATAAAGAATAAGTACGATTTGTAACAATATATGTGCTAATAATATTGATTTGATCAACATATGTCAATGTCCAACCCCCAAAATATGTATAATCAATTATGATTCAATAAAAAAAGAATCAGTGAGCTTGAATATAGGAATTATATATATATATATATATAGGAATATATAGAATTGCAATGATCAAGTCCAAGGAACAGAAAGAAAAAAAAATTGAAGAATAGTAAACAGAGTCTACGATTCCTGTGGGACACCATCAAATGAACCATCATATGCATTGTGGAAGTCCCAGAAGGAAGGGAGAGAAAGAAAGCGATGGAGAGATTATTTGAAGAACTAATGGCAAAAAACTTCCCAAGTTTGATGAAAGACATTAATGTAAACATCCAAAAAGCTCAATGAACTCCAAGTAGGATGGACTAAAAAAGACCCACACTGAGACATTATAACTAAACTGTTGAAAGCCAAAGAAAAAGAGATAATCTTGAAAGCAGCAAGAGAGAAGCTTGTCACATGAAGGGATCTCAATAAGATTATAAGCAGATTTCTCATCAGAAACTTTGGAGGCCAGAAGGCAGTGGAATGATATATTAAAAAAACAAAAAAAACCCCCACACACCCCAAAACACCAACCAAGAATATTATATCCACCAAAACTGTCCTTCAAAAATGAGGAAGAAATTAAGACATTCCCAGATAAACAAAAGCTGAGAAATTTGTTACCGTTAGACCTGCCCCGCAAGAAAGTCCAAAGAGTCCTGTAGGTTAAAATGAAGGAAACTAGACAGTGGTAACTCAAAGCCGTATGAAGAAATGAAGATCTCAGGAAAAGTAAACATATGGGCAATTATTAAAGCTAGTATTATTGGTACAACAATTTATAACTCCATTTTTTTATTTCCTACATGGTTTAAGACTAGTACATTAAAAAAAATTAGTCTAAAAGTTAGTATTATTATCACTTTGGTTTGAAACTCAACATTTTGTTTCCTACATAATTTGAGACAAGTGCATTAAAATACAATTATTAGAAAAATAAATAAATAAATAAAATACAATTATTAGTTTATGTTTTTGGGCACACAACATACAAAAATGTTACTTTGTGACATCAATAATTAAAAGGGGTGGGGACAGAACTGTGAATGAGCAGACTTTGTATATTATTAAAGTTTAGATGGTGTAAATTCAAATTAGACTGTTATAACTTTAGAATGTTAAATGTAATTCCTATAGTAACTACAAAGAAAATAGCTATAGAATATACACAAAAGGAAATGAGAAAAGAATTAAAACATTTCACTGCAAAAAATCACCTATGTACAAAAAAATCACCTACATACAAATGAGATAATAATGCAGGAAATGAACAGAAAAGCTATAAGGCATATGGAAAACTAATAGCAGAATGACAGAAGTAGGCCACTCTTTATCAGTAGCTTATCATTTTTTAAACCACTTAAGTGAGGAATGATTGACACAAAAAGCTATACATATTTAATGTATTCATCTCAATGAGTTTGGGGATAAGTATAAACCATGAAACCATCACCACCATCAAGGCCATAAATATATCCATCACCTCTCAGTTTCCCCTCATTTCTTTATTATTATTATTTATTTTGTGTGTGTGTGGTAAATTCACTTAACATAAGATATATCCTCTTAGCAAATTTTAAGTATACAGTACAGTATGGTTAGCTACAGGCACTATGCTGTGTAGTACGAGTATATCTCCAGAACATATCCTGCATAACTGAAACTCCGTACCCTTTAACTATCAGCTTCCTATTTCCCCCTCCTCCGGTCCCCAGCAGCCACCATTCTGTTCTCTGCTTCTGTGAGTCTGACTGTTTTAGATTCCACATACAAGTGAGGTCAAACAATATTTCACTTTATGTTTCTGGCTTATTTCACTTAACATACCAGGTCTTTCCATGCATAGAAATGCAACCGATTTTGGGGTGTTGACTTTGTATCTTCCTACTTTATTGAATTTGGTTATTAGTTATAACAGTTTTTTGGTGGGGTCTTTGGGGTTTTCTACGTATAAGATTATGTCATCTACAAACAGTTTTACTTCTTCCATTCTTATTTGGGTGCCTTTTATTTCTTTACTTGTGTGATTGCTCTGGCTAGGGCTTCTGATAAATAATATATTGAAGTAATTTATTGAATAGAAGTGATGAGAGTAGGAATCTTTGTCTTGTTTCACCATTGACCATGATGTTAGCTGTGGGCTTGTCGAATGTGGTCATTATCATGTTGAGGTACATTCCTTCTACACCTCACTGCTGAGAGTGTTTTTCTTTTTTTTTTAATCATGAAAGGGCCTTGAATTTTATCAGATGCTTTTTTTTTTTTGCATTTACTGAGATGATTACATGATTTTTATCCTTCATTCTGTTAATGGTGCATACGACATTTAGTGATTTGTGTATGATGAAGCATCCTTGCATCCTAAGGATAAATTCCACTTAATCATGGTGTATAATCCTTTTTAATGTGTTGTTGAATTTGGTTTGCTAGTATTTTCTTGAGAATTTTTGCATCTGTGTTCATCAGGGATATTGATTTGTAGTTGTTTTTTCTTGTAGTGTCCCTGTCTGGATTTGGTACTGGGGTAATGCTGTCCTCCTAGAATGTGTTTGGAAGTGTTCCCTCCTGTTCAATTTTTTGGAAGAGTTTGAGAAGAACTGGTGTTAATTTTTAAATGTTTGGTGCAATTCACCAAGGACTTACTCTCACCATTTTGTTAATTGTTTTCTGACTCTCTTGCAGTTCCTTTGTTCCTTTCTTCCTCTCTTGCTGTCTTCCTCTGCGATTTGATGATTTTTTTTCCCCCTGTAGTGGTGTGCTTTGCTTCCTTTCTCTTTATTTTGTGTACCTACTACAGGTTTTGCCTTTGTGATTACCATGAGGCTTACAAAAAACATCTCATAGTTAGAACAGTCTATTTGGAGCTGATACTAACTTAATTTTGACTGCATACAAAAAAAATCTACACTTTTCTTCTCCCGCCGCCACATTTTATGTTAGGGATGTCACAGTTTACACCTTTTTATATTGGGTATTCATTAACACGTTATTGTAGTATAGTCATTTTTAATACGTTTGTCTTTTAACTTTTATACTAGAGTGAAAAGTGACTTACGCACCACAATTACAAAATCGCGGTATTATTATGGATTTTACTATATACCGACCTTTACCAGTGAGCTTAATATCTTCATATGTTTTCATGTTGCTAATCGGCATCTTTTCTTTTCAACTTCAAGAACTCCCTTATAAGCATTTCTTATAAGGTAGGTCTAATGGTGATGAACGCCCTCAGATTTTGTTTGTCTGGAAAATTCTTTATCTCACCCTCATTTCTTTATTAGCTATATAGTAAGTGTTGAAATAGGGGTTACTTTATTGTTTTTATTCAAAATAGCTTTAGATATTCCAGTTCCTTTGCCTGTCATAGATTTTTTTTTTTTTAAAGATCAATATGAATACTACTTTTATACCAAAGGAAGGTCTACGACTTGCTTTCTTCATATAACTGTTTATCATCAACATTTACCTTATTTAAAAAAAAAAAAAAACCCCACCCATTCATATTATTGCATTGTATGGATGTACTAGGATTTATTTAACTAGGGCCTTCTTAATGACTATTATTTCCCCCTCAATTTTTTGTTATTATAGTAAGGAATGCTGGAAGTAGTATTCTTGCTACACACGTATTTGCACAAGTATTCCCCACACCTGTTTGTTGTCATTTGACTTTGTCGTGGTATATGCAGAGATACATTTTGTTTAAACTTTATGTGGTCAAGTTTATCAATCATTTCTTTTGTGGCTTCTGGACTCTATTTTATGATTTACAAAGACCTTCCAAGTCGGGACCCAGGGACCCCTCGTGCCGCTCTAGAAAACCCAGGCAGGGCCCCCAGGTGTCTCCTGGAAACTTCCTATGTCCCCTCCAGAGCTCGGAAGTGCCCGCGCCGGCCCGGGAGTCGCATGCGGGGTCCGTCCCTTTCCCGAAAGCCGTCCCTGGAAAAGAACGGTGGTCCCAGGGACCTCATGAAGTTATTTTCCAGGTCCCCCTTGTGCTGCCGAGGTTGCACCGTGCCTGGCCGTGCCCTCCGGGAGCTCTGAGGAGGACGCCCTCAGCCGCGGGCCCAGAAATTGGACCCGAGGTGGGCGGGGACAGGGCCGGGTGTCCCGGCGGCAGTGCTGCGCCCTCGCCGGCCTGAGGTCCGGATCCCGGCCGCCCACGTTTGCGCCGGTGGTCGGGCGCCACCTGGCGGCCGCTGCTATATACTTTTCCCTGGAGTTCTGGCTGGGTTCCTCTGGCCAGAGCACGTGGACACCCCACCGTCGCCCCCCGCAGGTAACCTTATCACTGCGGGGGGGACTGGAGTTTCTCTCCTGAAAATTTAGGAGCACGTGAAAGCCTCCACCCTCAACATGTTTGTAAGTTAAGACCTATTAAAAGGTGAAGCTGAGCAGAATATGGGACTGGGGTTGCCGCAGACAATTCCCACCAGGTCCATGCCTAGCAGAGCCGTGAAAGTGGGACTGCCACTGAGACCCTAGAATTGTAGAGCTACCAGTGTGCAATGCCAGCCTGGGAGAGCTGAAGCATGGGCTGAGCGCAGGAAAGCCATAGGAGCAGGGCTGCAGAAGGACTTGGAGGCCCTTCCTCCTCACCAGTGGGCAGAGGATGCTGGACATGGAATCAAGAGAATTATTCTCCAGCTTTAAGACTTCATGCTTAACCCGCTGAGTATCGGACATGCTTAGGATCTGTTATCCCGTTCTTTCGGCCTGTTTCTCCCTTTTTGAACGGGAATATGTAACCTATGCTTGTCCCACCATTGTATCTTTAACGTAGATAACTTGTTTGATTTCACAGATGACACTTTGGGCTTTTGAGCTGAAACGAGTTAAGACTTTAGGGACGGAATTAATGTATTCGTATGTGAGAAGGACATAAACTTTGGGGGCCAGGGACAGAATGCTGTGGTTCGAATGTGTCCCCCAAAATTTCATGTGTTGGAAACTTGGTCCACATTGGTAACAGTGTTAAGAGGGTGGGAAATCCTACTATGGTATTTGGAAGATGAGGCCTTTAAGAGGTGATTGGATCATGAGCTCTATGCTGTCATGAATGGATTAATCTATTCATGGAGTAATGAGTTTTCATGTGTGTGGACTGGTAGCTTTCTAAGGAGAGCACATGAAAGAGCTCTTGCCATCCTTGCCATGTGATACCCTGTGTTGCCGCAGGACTCCATGCAGAGGTCACCACCACGAAGAAGGCCCTCACCAGATATGTTCCCTGGACCTTAGACTTCCAGCTTCCAAAACTGTAGGAAATAAATTTAATTTCTTTATAAATTACCCAGTTTCAGGTATTCTGTTATAAGCGACAGAAAACTAATACATCACCCAAATGAGAACAAGCACTATATACTCAAGAGTTCGCCCTACACAGCAAGGTGTCAGCCACCACCACTGTGCTTGGAAGAGACTCAAAGGCAGGTGGAGGGGTGGGAAAACTTCCTGGTGGAAAAAGGAAGGCAAGTCCTGATCAGGAAGTTGTGACTGGGGAAGCTGGAGGTGGGCTGGCAAGAAATGGGAATGCTGTGTGGTTGGTGAGAGGAAGCACATTTGGCTCTCCCCCATTTGTCCTTAGGTTGAAAGCAGGGACAAAAAATGAGGAACATTCATTGATTGTCAGTCATTGATCAAGTCCTGACCTTTTGGGGCCAATTACTGCAGAAGTTGTGATCTGGCTTTCCTGGCTGTTTCCTGCAGCTTGTGAGTCAAGGCCCAGCCTCCCAGGTGGATTTAGAAAATTCTGAGGACCATAAGCTAGTCCTTTGTTACCTTCAATTGGACACTGTTTGTGGGTAGAGAAACTTTTGTGTTTTTATAACTACAGTTAACTAGAAATAACAGTACTAATTACAATAATGATGGATAACAACATCAGTTATTAATCATAATTAATGATAAACTTCAGAACCCCCCCCATCCCTATAAATCTCAGCTTTCATCATCTGGCTTCACGATTCACTTCCTCCCCCCCCCTACATTCACTTACGTTCTCACTCTTTCCCACCCCAAACCATTCCGACCATCTGGTCGACCTTCTGGGAGGCTATAAAAGCGGCTGCCAGAAAGCGTCTAACAACCCGCATGAACTTCGTGAAGGAGCCGGATCAGGGGGGACACCTCCTGCCTACAGGCGCCCAGCCGCCTTCCGGCCCACCTTGGGTGGTTTTTCTCAGCAACAGCTGTTTTCTCCAGCCACTCGCGTGGGCAGGATGTGTTCCATGTCCCCAGAATAAGATTTGGGAAAATTCCCCCGAGGTGCCTCCGCTGACCAGACCCCACAGAGGGCGGAGGCCTAGCTTGTGGTCCCTTCTCAGCCATCGCAGGACTCCCCACGCCAGCCCCCGACTCTGAATGAGGATTTGAAAAAATTTCCAGGCGGCGCCTTCAATGACTGGGTCCCCCGCGGAACCGCGGCCTGGCCCGTGGCACCCTACGCGGTAGCCCGCGACGACGGCTCGTGTGGACGAGGTGGAGGGACCTGAGGGCGGGTTGATCGGAAAGCGCCACGCAGGCCGGCAGGCCTGGCAGAGCGGCGGTCACAGCTGTTCCCGTGTAGCTGCAGGTCTCCTTCGGGGCCTCGGCCCCGGGGCGATGCCGCCCTCGCTGGTGTCTCCTGGAACTCTGGCCGCCAGGGGGCGCAGCAGCACCGACGCGGGCCGCGCGGGGGCGGGTCCGGGAAGGCGACGGCGCGCGCAGGACGCCCGTGGGCCCCGCCTCGCTGCGGCCCCCTCGGAAGAAAGGCCGGACCCCTTCAGCCCAACTCCTTTATTCGGCCATCCCGGGCGGACCCCGGCTCCAGCAAGAGAACTTGAAAAAATGAGGATTTGCGCAGGACCTCAGATGGGAGCATGACGTCCTCCCCGAGCCTCCCCGGACGGGGGATGCGGGTGGGGGAGACTGGAACGGGAGTCGGAAAATTGGGAAGACAGAGGTACGACGACGGGGACCCGCGCGGGACCGCGTGCTGACCGGTGGCGCGCGCACGGCCTCCCACTACAACCTGGGCCGGTCCCCACCTCCGGCGCGGGACTCGGATTTATTGCGGGGAATGGAATGCCCGAGGACCGGGCCACACGTAGGACAGCGTAGGAGCAGGGCCACCCGCTTCCGTTCACTTGCGGCGGCTCTGGTGGGTCCCGGCGGGTGGAGGGAGCTGCGCCGGTGTGTGCTTGGTCGACGCGCCCCAGCGACCCCCCACTCTGGCCTGGGAGTGAGGCGAAGACCCCACCAATGCTTGCAGATCCAAGCCCTGGAGCTCAGCCTGGGGCACCGGGAACAGATCTCATCCCTTGTCAGCTTCGCCAGAGCGCCAGAGAAAAAATATAGAAGTGGCCGCCAGGTGGCGCCCGACAAGCGGCTGGAACGTCAGCCGGAAGGATCCCGATGGCAGGGCGTCCGGGGCTCACCTTGACATGATCTTGACAAATGTACCCCTCCGTTGTGGGATGTTGATAGTGGCGGAGGCTGTTGGGGGCGGGGGCGGCGGAGGGAAGTTAAGGGGTATTGGGAACTCTGTACTGTCAATTTTGCTTCGAACCTAAAAATGTTCTAAAAAATAGTCTATATATATTTTTTAAAGTGTACGAGTATTACTGGTGAATGAGTGCACAGAAAAATCAATAAATTTTGTTGTAGAACAGAAATTTTGAAAGTAGAGCCAAGAATTCAGTATGTGGTTATAATGACATTTTATTTATTTTATTTTATTTATTTATTTTTTCTTAAAAGATGACCGGTAAGGAGATCTTAACCCTTGACTTGGTGTTATCAGCACCGCACTCTCCCGAGTGAGCCACAGGCCGGCCCCTATAATGACATTTTAAATCAGTGATTAAATGTCATTGAGAAAGATGAAATAAATGAAGTGGGTTGCACATTTCATGTCGTTTTCTCGCTGAAATAGTTTTTATTTTTGTATTTTTGTATTTTTTATGTCTGCACATGTACTTTATTTTTTTATTATTTTTAAATTTTTATTAGCATATTCATTGTTGCAAATCATACTTATTCTTTATTCCCTTTATCCAATCTCTCCCCTCCACCTCCCCCTTCTAATAACCATAGATTTGTTCTCTCCATCTGATAAATTAACCGCTCCTTTCCCCAGATGATCGCTCCAGTACTGAGACAGGTGTGATCAATTCCTCCCTTATTATCGTCAATCAGGTGCTTGTTCTATTACTCTGGAGTGTGCTTTGTGGAGAGAAGAGAGAGGACCTCTTCCTTTTTTTTTGGTCTCCACTGGTGCCTCTCCTTGAGTCAATGAAGTTCAGTCTGGCGTGCCATCTGCACGGTGCCTGTGACTGCTGCTATAGAGACCAGCTGCTTTTCCGGCTGCCACGGCCATTGCAGTGGCGATGGAGGGCTACCCGTGTGAAAATGGTGTTTTTGGTGTGCTCTTTACCCGGTTGTGGCTGGGTTTGGCTTCCCCTGCCTACACGCCTCTGAAATAATTTTTATTTCTGATTCTACAAGTTTTTGCTTTTTGCCTTATTTGCAATGTGATTTTTTTTTTTGTATCTTATTTCTTTCACTGAGGTATGATTAACACAGTGAAGTGCAAAAATCTTAAGAGCACAATGAGTCTTAAGAAATACATGCACAGGCCGGCCCGTGGCTCACTCGGTAGAGTGCGGTGCTGATAACACCAAGGCCACGGGTTCGGATCCTATATAGGGATGGCCGGTTTGCTCACTGGCTGGGCGTGGTGCTGACAACACCAAGCCAAGGGTTGAGATCCCCTTACCGGTCATCTTTTTTAAAAAAAAACAAAAAAGAAAGAAATACATGCACACCTGTAACCCATACGTTTATCAAAATGCAGAACATTTCCTTCACATGAGAAACTTCCTTTCTGTTCCTGCCCAGCCCACCCCACCCTCTGGGGCAAGCACTGTTCTGCTATCTTTCACTATAAATTAATTTGGCCTATTCAAATGGGGTTATATAAATTTTACCGTCTTTGGGATAACATCATGCTGTCTTGATTACTGTAGTTTTATGGAAAGTGTTGAAATCAGGTTGTGTGTTCTCCAAATTTGTTCTTTTCAAGATTGTTTTGGAAAATTTAGGTCTTTCGTATTTTCGTATAAATTTTAGAATCAGCCTGTCAGTTTCTTTTTTAAAAAATCCTGCTGAGATTTTAGTGGGAAGTGTATTGGATCTATAAATCAGTTTGGGATACAAGTTTTTGTTTGTTTGTTTGTTTGTTGTTTTTAATCAGGTATCTGCTTTGCAAATATTTTTTCCCATTCTCTGGCTTGTCTTTAAGTCTCCAGCCGTGAGTTCCAAAGAGTGCAAGTTTTTTTATTTTGGTTTACTCTAATATGTTTAGGTATAAACTTTTCCAATCTGTGGACTGTTTTAATCTTGAGTCTTTCATGTTTCTTTAATTTTGGCAAATGTGTTTCCATTATTTTTTGAAAATTTTATTTATTTGTATATTTTTCACTTCTTGTGAAAGTCCTGTTTTCCAGTTATTGGCACTTCCTCTCATTCTCCGTGTCTCTTTAATATTTAAAATTTTTTTATCTTTCACAGTTGGAACAGATCTTAATCTGTGACCCTCCAATTTGCTGATTTGCTCTTTAGATACGTCCATTGTACTATTTAACTCTTTTGTTTCTTTAACTTGAACTATTACATCCTTTCTTTCCACTATTTCTTCTCAGCCCTATTTTATGCTGTCTTGCCAGAGTATAACATTGTTAATGTCTTCCCTTGTCCTGTCTTATAGGGTTTTGTAGTATTTATTTTTCTCAATTGTTTTAGTACCTCTAAATTAATGAAATCTATACTCTTATTTTTATCCCTGTCACCTCTAATCTGTTCTCTCCGTTATTGGAAACAATTTTATTAGGTTGTAGTTTATCCTATTAGTGTTTCATTTTGTAAATAAAACAAACCTTTTCAATGTGTGTAAAAAATATCTCTTTCTTCCACAAAATTCTATGGCTGTATAATTTTTATTTTGCATATCTCAATACAACAAAATAATAAGTTCACTGGACGTGCTATAAGTGGGATAGTAAACCAGTAACATGATTCCTGTCATACTTGAGGCCATTTCATCTGCCTGCAAAATGCAGACAAACGTCTCTACATCTCTATACCTCTGTGCACCTGTGCATATGGGGGCAGAACCACAGCGAGGTCTGTGTAAAAAAAGAGCAGGACTGTGAAGAGGCCAGATAGAGAAAGGAAAAGGGGAACCACCAAAGATTTTGAGCTGATCCAGCCTAAACTAAGCTGATGATTTTAGAACAGCCAGAAGGCGGCCATGGGAGTGTTGTGTGGCGTGTCTGCTGGGTGTCAAGAACAAGGGGCAAGAGGAGTTTGGGAGGAGAACCTAGAATTAAGCACTAGGATGCTAACCCCTTCCCTCCAACCACATGCTCACCCTTGGCCATATTTATCTGTTGTACATATTGGTCTTCTGGGTACTTTTAGGAGAAAGAAGCTTTTTTGCTGGTGTAAAAATAAAAATGTGCAAGCGCCAATCTAGGCGAACCTCCTTGCTACATGAGCGGGAGAAGTATGAGGCCGTAAGTGCAGCAGGGGCTTTCATGGCGTCACTCCTTAGAAAGAAGGGTGGGCAGGACAAGGGCCTTCGCTCCTGGTCCTCAGTCATCCCCTTTCCCAACTGGATTAAATGGTGAGGGCTGTGGAAACACCAGGGGGGTGGCATCATGTTTTGAGTTCCGTTCGGGTCTAACACTGACACTGTGTGACCTCATGAAAAAGGTGGAGAAACCAAGCATCGACATAGAGACATGACTGCCTTTGTAGGGCATAGCCGATCGGGCAGTGGCCATGGACTCTGAGCAACCTCTGCATCACAGCTGTCATCTCCATCATGAAGGCTCCTGGGCACCTCCTCCTGCTCTGTGCAGTGTCTGTGTCTGCAGCAGCTCAGGTGAGTCAAGGATGGAGAACACTCCATACCACTGTGAAGCTTGTGTTCCCAGATATTCCCTCATATGGGGACCCGAGAGACATACCAGACCGTGTGGATTAAAGTGCAGCATTATATAATATAAACAACCCTGATGTTGGAAAATCTTAGGCCCCAGTGGAGTTTGATTTGAGGGCTTTCAAAGATTCTGCTTTCTGTCCATGGAACCAAAAGTTGGCCTATGTAATTTTTCCATAATTCTACCACTTCATAAGTACGCTGAAAGTTATTCAAACAACACCAGAGTTATCTGAAACCATAGCTCAGTGCAAAAATGTAGGGAACCTTGGAAGAGTGTGTCTTCCCAAATCAATCAAGGATGGCCAAAATAATACAACTCTGCTAATAGCCAAGGGTGTGGGTAAGACTTTTCCATACTGAAAACAAGTGTTAGTAGGTGAGGGAGGGAAACTCTCTTGCCTGAGCGATGGATTTACCTGACCTTGTAGACCAGCGGCCATTCAGCATCCCTAGTAAAGGAGTGGGGTTGTGTATAAGGATGGGCCTGTGTTGCAACCCATAGCTTAAGACAATGCAGACCGTTTAATCCGCAGAGAACAATCTTATGTTTGTGACTAAACTTGAAAAGCCTTTCTTGCATCGACCATTTCCATCCACATTTCTCTTTCAGAATCCGCCAACCTGTCTTGAACAACGATGAGCATCACTTATAACATGTTTATTTTCTCTTGACATGCATTTAGGCAAAAACATTTATGGAGCATATCCATTATGGTTAATGTGATATATGTGTGTATCTGTGTCTGTGTGTGTTTGTGTGGTGGGGGTGAGGGAGCAGATACAGATGAAGAAAGAAATAACTTCTGCTCTCCATGAGCCACTGGGGAAAATATGGCATCTTCCTGATCAAATTCTTCCAGAATATGGTAGACAAAATTTAAAGATGGCCCCTAATGACCCACTGCCTTGTATAATTCCGCAGGGAAGGGTTAACTCAGCATCCTGGGTCTCACTAGTCCTGCACGTTCAAAGAAAGGCATTCCAGTGTTTTGGGAGGATTGGTTCCTGGGATATGGCCTCTGAATCCTTGGAATATATCCTGCCCTGTTAGAAAGTTTTTGTATGCCTGAGGCTCTGGGCCATGCTGTAGTGGTTTGACTCTGAGGGCCTAGAGACAAAGTAGCTAAGGTTAGTCACAGGGGCACTGTGTGAAGCATGAATTTACCTGACCCTAAGCCAAGGGCCCACCCAATAAAAATCCTGACACCCCTCTGCACCCCACCCCTGTGAGCCCCATCCCACCCCTCCGAGCCCCACCCAGCCATCTGGGCCCCTGCTGGTTCATTTGCTCTGGTGGCACCTGCCAAGCTGCGTCTCTCACCTGACTCTACCCATCTCCCACTGGCAGCAGCTACAGAAAGACCAGTGGAGAGCCAGCCTCAGCAATGCCCTGCTGCTGGTGATGGGATCCTGCTGTCTCTCATCCCAGGACTTGCCGGGCCCACTCCAGCATGGATTCTGAGATCCCAGGAGATAGGGGCCACACTTCCACCTCCAGTGGAAGGTCATTTAAAGGATAAATTTACTGAGCATGCTTGGCCACTGAGACTACATAAATCGGGGTAAACTCTTTACTGAGCATGCTCAGCCACTGGAGCTGCATAAATCTGCCCACCGTAGTGTCAATCTCCCCATTGGTACCGAAAATAGGTGGAATAAGCAGCCATGACTCTCCTGCAGGGGAGGGCCTACAGAAGAGGCCTGCGACCTCGGGGAGTGGCTTGAAACTCAGAGGTGTGTGCTTTAACCCAAACCCACGGAAACTGAGCACCTCCTATCTTATTAATATACTGGCCAGGATAAAAAATAACCTGAAATAGAAATATGATTTCTGACCATTAATGTAAACTAAAAGTTTGAAATATTTGATAATATCTTTTATATGAACAGGGTTAAACAAACAGAAACCACATCCCCAACCATGTAGAACAACCATTTTGTATGCTAAAAGAAAGTCCTTTAAACTTTTTTCCTTTTAATTTGACGAAAGTAGAAATAACTGCTTCTCTAGTTACTTAAATAAACCTTAAAACATGTTGTTGGTTTTTTTTTTACTCAAAGACTATAATTCTGCCCAGCTATCTAGGTAGTAACCTGTTAGGAAGAGAAAAGGCAGGATATAAAACCACTAATACCAATACAAACTTGCAGAATAATTTTTTAAAAAAATCAACTAATATATGGCAATGAACCAGAGCCATTTAGTAAAGAGTCACAAACTCCACACACCCCTCAATAGTCTCTGAGGTCCTCAAAAGAGGAAGACAGGAAAATGACCAATGACATCTACATAACGGTTTGGGAGAATTCAGTAAATGAAACCCTCAAAGGTATCAGTATATACATACTATAATAAATAATCAAAGTAATGAACCTGAGTCATTCATATAAATTATATTCCACGTGTTCCTTAAAACAAAGTAGCAATATATTTTCAAATATCCAAATACAAATCTATCAACAACCATCAAAATACTAATGGCATTTTACAGTTTACAATGTACTTTTACAAGTTGTCTCATCTTTCTGATATTTCATAGAATTGTTATCACCATATTGGAAATGAGGAAATTGACCCCAGGTCTTCTGACTTCCAGTCCCATGCTCTTTCTACTAGCCCATACTAGCTTTCATCACTTTCCCACGTGCCCCAGGAAAAAGATCTTGTAACTGAAAACTGCACCAAGCAATATATACATTACTGTTACATAGTTTAGCATAACCATTCTAAGTTTTTATAATGCTAATTTTTTAATCAATTTTCTTATTTCTATCTACTGCTAAATCCATATTTTTTTGTTTTCTTAACCAATTATATAATAATAATCAAGTCAATCCCAAGTTATCAGCCCTAAAAACAACATTGAACTTGGCACTTCTCTGCAAGCACTGTTTATGGTCTTAACTGGCTAAGCAGGCAGCAGCCTGAAAGGAATGTTTCTATGCAACTATGGACTGAGGAGATGCTTCACAGGCAGAGGGAAAGGAAGAAGGAAGAGAACCTAGATTCCTTCTACTAAATGGTCCTTAAGGAAGTTCTTAAAAGTGTAGTTAAAGGGACCGGTTAGTTAGCTCAGCTGGTTAGAGCATGTGCTGATACTACCGAGGTCCAGGGCTGATCCCTGTGTAGCTGAAAAGGAAAAGGGTCTGCAATTTCTTTCTGTCCCACTACGCTGCTGTAAGAAAGAAACATTAGTGTTTTAAGTAACCTGAGCAAACAAGCACATTTCACTCACACTAAAATTTTGCCTGAAATGCCTCAGTCTGAAAATCAAGCTTCTCCGAACAAAATTTAAAGCTAGAGAACAATACGCTGATGTTGTATCCATTAAATAAAACAAGTATTTGTTACCAAGCAATGGGCTCGCTGCCTGATGCACACAGAAAGCCTAACTCTGTGACACTGCCTTTTCTGAGAAGAAAGAACTCTACAGTGTGGCCAGCCAGCAAGGAAACGGGAGGAGAGCTCAAATCTGTCTCGTTGATACAAGTTAAACTTCTATGGGTTAGGGGAACAGGTCTGTGTACAGAAGCACTGGCAGGGCAGGTTTTGTTTGGTGGACTTCAGGACATGGAACTGTCTGGACAATGGACCCCTCACTTCTGAAAGGGCTCCACTGTTTCAGGTTCCAGTCATGTCCTGGCCTCCTTGGTTCCATGGGGAGGATTGTTGGTTCCAGGTGTTATGTGGAAGTCAAGGCTTTTTATACTGAGCATGCCCAGGCTGCATGACTTGCAGATTTTGGCTGCACTATCTGCAGGAAATCTTAAGCAATAGTTAAACAATAGATCCAGTCAAGTTGGTCACATGGCTACATGTTCATGCGTCACCTTACCTCTATCCCAGAAAGATTGGTATTCTGTACACCTGGATCTATAGTGAATAAGTTCTTAATGTGGGATCCAGAGATACCCAAGAAGTCCTTGGATAGGATTCAGAGGGTTTATTAATTGGGATGGAAACAAAATTTCTATCTCTATTTTCACTAAGTTCTAACTGAAATTTAGTTATTTCTTCAGTTACAAATGTAGCCAACAAGTCACAATAGTATTAACAATAACTGTGATATTTTTATTTATTTATTATTTAGTTATCATTATACAATGTAATCGATTTTCATGGCCCTTTACCAATTCCTCCCTTTTCTCCCTCCCTCTTCCCTTTTCCCACCGCTGGCAACATCAATAACTGTGATTTTTTGTCACCAAAAAAATAACAAGTGTTTTCATATCATGCTATGCTGTGGCAAACATATCAAAATATCACATATTCCTCACTACATTGAAATTACATTTATTAAATCTGTTGCTGAATGTATTTAATGTGTTAATTAAAAAGTATATATATCACAAACTTGTTTACTATTTTAACTGTATCTTAACACGTTGTTTCTTTTGTAATCTTACATATTTTATTTTATGCATTTAGAATCATGATTCTGAGGAGGAGTTATAAATCTGAGAGGACTTTGACCAATCTGCTGAATGAGTTCACAGCCCAAAAGGCCAAGAATCCCCACAGGATTCCTTTGTCTCTGAGTTCCTAGCTGAGAAATGAAACTCAAGTATAATTGAAATTTTCAGCTTCAAAATATAGTCCAAATCATCACAAAACTTAATGCTGCTGCTTATTGAAAAATCCCAATTTCTCCCCACGTCTTGGAAACTATAAGTATGGCTGTATATAACTAGTAAGACATTAATTATTTCTTTATCTCTTAGTTCTGCTGACCTCTTTCATAGTGTAAGTGGTTTTTTGTGTACCAACAGATTTTTAACAACTTCAAAAGCAATGGCTTTAGTCTTACCTATATAAAGCAAAGAGCTGCTATTAGACTTCCAAATTTATCTCATAATTATAAGCCCTGAAGCAAACATATCCATAAAGAAGTTCAATAAGAGTGCCGGCCCATGGCTCACTTGGGAGAGTGTAGTGCTGATAACACCAAGGCCACGGGTTCTGATCCCTATATAGGGATGGCTGGTTAGCTCAGTTGGGAGAGCGTAGTGCTGACAACACCAAGTCAAGGGTTAAGATCCCCTTACTGGTCATCTTTAAAAAAAAAAGAAGAAGAAGAAGTTCAATAAAGGTAGTAGACACTATGTTTAACAATTTCACAAGATTATATCTCAAAAAATAAGTTAGAATGTTTTTACTAAATGTAATAGTTAAACCTATATAAACTGAATACCATAGATGGTTAAGGAGGTATGGGAAAAAATGCTGGGGAGGGTCTAATTACAATGCAAATATTATGGAATCACTAAGTATCATTAGTTTTGATCAAAAACAGTACCCATCCCACTAGTGAAGATTATTTTTTTTCTCCACCTATTTCTGTCATCTGCTTACTGCTTTACAAACAAGCATAAACGGTTGAGATCCAATGAGCTTACTGTAAGCAAACTTAGAGAATCCAAAACAAAAGAATAAATCTTTAGGGTGGGTCCTGTTACCAGTCTTCTCTTTCTACAGATAGTGCCTAAAGGCTGGAGTACTGAATAACTAACCCAAGATGACAAGGGCAATTAAGAGCAGATCTGAAACTGCAACTCACATCCCCCAACCTCAGCTCAGCATTTTCTTCCTACTGTATATCTACTTGACAAACATTTATTGAACTTCTATTATGCAAGAGACAGTGCTAGATACTATCAAAAAAAAAAAATACAAATAAGATATACGACCTATATTCAAGGAGCCTGCCAACTAGATCAGGGATCTTTTTTTCTGTAAAGCGCCAGACAGGAAGATTTTAAGCTTTTCATGCAGGTGGTCTGTCCAAATCAAACTAAGGAAATACAAATTTAAACAATGATACAGTACTTTTTAAAAAAAATGGGAAAAAACAAAAACAATAATTAAAGATTGGTAATATTCAGTGTTGGCAGGTGTAAAGCTGGGTGACCACGCCAGTTGTCGGGCTCTTTTACCTGCCGGTAATCCTGTACCAACTGGGCGGATTGTTGAGCTAGGGCTGGGTCTGGAGCTCCCAGACCCCTCAAGCCCATTCACAGACTGGGTCACAAATCCTTCACATGCCAGGCTGGGTCAGCAGAAGCCCCCACACACCAGGCTGGGTCACCAGACCCTTTCATGCAGGTCTATGAGCTAGGTAACAGGCCAAAAGGTCCAGGGAGGCTGTAGGTTGGAAAGCATGGCTGCACCAGGCAGACACCTGAGACAGATGCCCGCCCGCCTGCTTCACTAAAACTCTTCTCTTCTGTCTGTCTCTCAAGAACACAAGAATAGCAACAAAACTAAAAAAGATACATTGGTGCGCATGCGCACTAACCACACACACACACACACACACACACACACACACACACACACACACACACACACACACACACACACACACACACACACACACACACACACACACACACACACACACACACACACACACACACACACACACACACACACACACACACACACACACACACACACACACACACACACACACTCACAATTTGCATACAAAGGATGCTGAACCACTTTTCACTTCTGCTGTTGGGAAAATAGAATAGTTTGGTCAGGGCCCTCGCCTCCTGTCGGGTCGGTTGGGTGTGGTTCAGCATCCTTTGTAAGCAAATTGTGTGTGCGTGTGTGTGCGCGCCTCAGGCGTCTGCCTGGTGCAGCCATGCTTTCCAACCTACGGCCTCCCAGGACCTTTTGGCCAGTTACCTAGCTCATAGACCTGCGTGTGAGGGGTCTGGTGACACAGCCTGGTGTGTGGGGGCGTCTGGTGGCCCAGCCTGGCGTGTGTGGGGTCTGGGGACCCAGCCCGTGAATGGGCTTGAGGGGTCTGGGAAAAGAGCGCGACGACTGGCGTGGTGGTGTTCCGAGGTAACTGGCCTCAGGAACAGGATTAAGAGCTAGACGATTGGCGCTGTGGACGGGACTCCGACATTAGCCGTGGCTCCACACCACGTTAGCGACTCTGCGGAGGCTTTGGGGTCCCCCTCCATGAGGATCTGACCCAACCGGCGACGCGCTTCTCAAGGAGGCCGCGATGGCGCCCCTGGTGCGACTCCCGCCGGCTTGGTGGGGCCCCGCCCGCGGGGCGCCGTCCGCCTTCGCGTGGACTGCCCGGTGGGGAGGCGAGGACGCGGCCGGTTCCCTCGGCCGCCGCAGGCCCGGGTCCTCAGAAGCGGGCGCAGCCCCACGGCCCACCAGGAGCCCAGCAGCGGCGGCGCCTCGTGACCAGCCGGCCCCGCGCAGCGGATGGGAGGGGAGGTATGTGTGAAAAGGAGCACGACCGTGGAAAACTACGTCCTAAAACCTGCCCCATTTACTCCTGGGAGAGAGCGGGGGGCGCGGGACTTGCGAGAAGCTGTGTCAAATGTTATCAGGGATCAGTGTTCAGGATTCTTTCTTTTTAATCAGCTTTTTCTAACTGATTAATTACAAGAAAGTGTGAAAGATCTATCTGGTATTTGCTGGGTGCCCTGGAGGAATGACAGAAAATGACTGGAAAATGCTGGGCATCGCCCTGGGGCATCAGGATGTGGTTGCAATGAGAAGCTGGCAGAGGAGCAGTCGTGCCCCAGCGCGTGTGCTCGCGCGTGCGTGTGCACGTGTGCACGTGTGCACGTGTATAAAAGCGTAAACTGGATTTCCTTGGGGAAAACCATTTTGTGCCGTACATTTCCCGGTAGTCTATTTCACTGGGTTGAAAGACTTAGAGAAAAAGAAGATGGGCAGCAGCACTGACCTGAGTGGCTAACTTGAAGAAAGTTGTGTATTGATTCTAATGGATAACTGCATTAAGGAAACTAATGGTTTATTTTTATTTTGATTGTTGAGTAAATTTATTTATTGAATATCTGTGTCCGAGGCACTGGATTAGGTGCTGGGAATAAAAACTAACCGAGACCTTCAGTCATGGCAGATGACCCTGTCTTCTCCTTCACAGGAAAATTAAAGGGATCAGGGAGTAGCTGTCTGCACAGACTGGGATCACATTTCCACGTTTATCTGTATCTGCACGGTTCCTTTCCCTTTTCCCTCTTCCTAGAGTAGATGAGATGCCTCTTTTATCTGAGCTAATCCTGCTGCCTTTACTTTGGACCAGATCTTCTCCCACCTACTCACATAATCCTTACCCATTTTGTCGTGACTCTTCAACTTCTTCCCCTCTACCTATTCCTTTACATTGACATTGAAACATATTTCCTTTTAGTGAAATTCTCCCTCAGTATCACATCTCCTCCTCCTCACCGTGCTTTCTCCTCTTCTTCAGGGCTAACCTTGTTCTTGGTTCTTGTTTATGCTGTCTTATTTCTCCCACCTTGTCCTCAGTGTGCTCCAACCTGAAACCTTTGTCATTTCACCAAAGCTATTCTCACAAAATACTCATTTTAGTTAACCTCGTCACTGCTTGGTCACTCACTCAGTCTTGAAACACCTTCCTCTTGTCTTGACTGACACCATATGAGGGTACAAAAAGTTCGTGGGAAAATAGAATTGAAAGGTAATATAAATATCCTTGAACTTTGAAGTATACTAATATATGCCGGATTCCTCTTTTTCTGGCCACTCTAAATCTCTCTTGCTAGACTGACCTCCTTTACCCAGTCAGTGGTTGAAGCTCCTTTATAGTCACAGTGGTTGTGTGGCTTCTCCCTCTTGGTAATTTTGTTCATTATTCTTGCTCCAGTGATCATTTGCATGCTGGTCACTATCAAGTTACATTTCCATCCCAGGGTTGTGTTCTGAACTTCAGACTTACATATCCAGCTGTTAACTGGGCATTTCTATTTGAATGTCTCCCAGTGAACACACACTCACTATACTCAAAACTAAACTCATCATTTCTATCTTCTTTATCCCACATCTGCTCAGTAAATGGTGCCGCTAAGCACGCTCTTGATCAAATGAGAAACTTGGGAATTATCTTTGACTCCCTGTCACCCACTATCCCACATATTTCACCACAGTCTTTCATCAAAACCCATGAGCATTGTCATCTGAATATCTTTTGCTACACAGTTCTCTATCCCCATTGCCATGAGTCTTAAGACTAATTCTCATTCCATTAGCCATCTGTTGATCACTTACCATGTGCCAGGAACTATGCTTAGACCATTAATCTCTTAATTAAATCCTTTTAGCCCTATGAGAAGGGATGTGACTTGCCCAAAGTCATCTACCTTTATCCCAAAGCCTGAGCTTTTTTAAAAAATTAAACGTTTTATTTTGAGGTAATTGTAGATGCACATCTAGTTGAAAGAAATACCTATGAGAGATCTGTGAACAATTTATCCAGTTTTATAGTTCAAGATCACGACTAGGATATTGACAATTACACAGTCAAGATACAGGGTCTTTTCATCACTATAGGATCCCTTATGTTACCCTTTCATATCCACTGCCATCCCAACCCCACCACATCCCTCACCCATGACAACCACTAATCTGTTCTCTATTTGTATTGTTTTGTCATTTTATGAGTCTTGTACAAATGGATTCATTTTTGTTTTGGGGTTATTTTTCATTCAGCGTAATTCTCCAGAGACTCATTTAAGTTGTTGCATGTATCGATAGCTCATTCTTTTCATTGTGAATTAGTATTCCATGGTATAGACGTACTACAGTATTTAACTCTTCACGCATTAGTTTTAAATTACATTTCCCTTACGGCTAATAATGTTGAACATCTTTTCATATAATTATTTGCTATCTCTCATATGATTTTTTGCCTCTTTAGTCAAAAGTCTATTCAAGTCTTTGGACCATTTTTATGTGGATTGTTTGTTCTTTGTTTCTGTTGAGTTTTGAGAGTTTTTTATATGCTCAAGATTCTAGTCCCTTGTTGAATATGTGGTTTGTAAAGATTTTTCCCAGTCTGTAGGTTGTATTTTCATCCACTTTTCAGGGTCTTTCACAGAGTAAAAGTTCTTAATTTGGATGAAGTCCAGTTTATCATTTTTTTCTTTTATATATTGTACTTTTTTTTGTTGTGTGAGAACTCTTTGCCTAGCCCTGGGTCCCAAAGATTTTCTTCTATTTTTTCCTAAACATTTTATAATTTATATTTTTTCCTTTAAGTTTATGGTCTGTTTTGAGTTAATTCTTATAGAAGACGTGAAACTTAGATTAAGGTTAGGAGGTTAGGTTCTTTTTTTTCTGGCAGCTGGCCAGTAGGGGGATCTGAATCCTTGACCTTGGTATTACCAGCACCTTGCTCTCTCCAGTGAGCAAACCAGCCAGCCCTCTTTTTTTTTTAGCCAATGCATGTCCAGTTCTTCCAGCGCCATTTGTTCACAAGGCCATCCTTCTTCCATTGAAATGCTTTTATACTTTTGTCAAAAGTCAGTTGAGCATACTTGTGTGGGTCTATTTCTGAGTCCTCTATTCTGGCCCATTGATCCACATGTCTATTCCTCTGCCACTGCCACACAGTCTTCATAACTATAAGTATATGATATGTCTTGAAATCCGGTAGACTGATTTCTCTACTTTATTCTTTTTTTCAAAGCGTTTTAGCTATTCTACTTCCTTTGCTTTTCAATACAAATTTTAGAATAATCTTTATGTCTAAAAAAATTCTTGCTGGGATTTCAAAAGGAATTGCATTAAATCTGTGTATCAATTTGGAAAAAAAGAACATTTTTACTGCATTGAGTCATCCAATTCATGAATTTCTTTTACATTAATTTATATCTTCCTTGATTTCTTCTAAGACTCTTGTATAGTTTTCAGCATACAGATCCTGTACTTGTTTTCATATTTTGTTATATTTCCACCTAAGACTTTTCTCCCCCAGCAATTGTAAAGGTGTTGTATTTTTAAATTTAGTGTCCACATATTCATGCTAAGATATGGAAATGCAAATGATTTTTGTATGTTTATCTTATATCTTGTGGTCTTGGTGAACTTACTTATTCTAGGTTTTGTGGGGTGAAGGGATTCTTTGGAATTTTCGGTGTAGACAATCTGTCATTTGTAAACAGATATAGTTTTATTTCTTCCTTTCCAATCTGTATGCCTTTTATTTCCTTTTATTGCCTTATCGCACTGGTTAGATCTTCCACCACTGTGTTGAGAAAGAGTGTTGAGAGTGGAAACCCTTGCCTAGGTCCCAGTCTTAGGGGAAATCATTCAGTCTTTCATCATTAATTATAATGTTAAGAGAGGGAGGGGGGTTGAGAAGTTTGGACAGGTTGGGCAAAGGGCATAAAGAAATATCATGATTTGTAAGAATGAATATGCTAGTAATAAATAAAAAATTAAAAAATTATAATGTTAGCTGTAGATTTTTTGCAGATGCTTTTTATCAATTGAGGAAAATACCCCTCTATTTTTCTGAAGTTTTTTTTTCCCCCATGAAAGGATGTTGCATTTTGTGAGATGCTTGTTCTGCATCAATTGATATAATCATGTAATATTTCTTCTTAAGCCTGTTAATATGGTATAAATGAAGCAGGGGTATCACTACAGACCCTGCAGACATGGTTGTCAAATGTATGCATGTGGAGTTGTTAGTATCCCTTATTATCCTTTCCATGTCTGTAGGGTCTGTAGTGATATCCCCTGCTTCATTTTTTATATTGGTAATTTGTTTCTTTTCTCTTTTTTGTTAGTCTTGCTAGCAGCTTGTCAATTTTATGATTTTTTCAAATAATCAGTTGTTTATCTCACTAATTTAATCTATTTTTTGTTTTCAATTTTATTTACTTCTGGTCTTTATTATAGCCTTTCTTCTGCTTGATTTGCCTTTATTTTGCTCTTTTTCTAGGTTTTTGGTGTAGGAACTTACATGTAGTGCTATAAATTTCCTTTCAGTTTGCTTTAGCCATATATTGTAAATTTTGATAAGTCGAATTTTCATTTTTTATTTGGTTAAATGTATTTCTTTTACTATCCTTGAGACTTCCTCTTTGACCCATAAATTATTTAGAAGTATGTGGTTTAGTTTCCAAATGTTTGGAGAGTTTTATTTTTCTGTTCCTGGTTCTTAGTTTGATTCTATTGTGAGAGAAAAAAATTCTGTATGATTTCAATTATTTTAAATTGGTTGAGGTTTATTTTATGGCCTAAGATATAGTTTATCTCTTACTTTATGTCCCATGGTACTTGAAAAGAATGTTTATTCTGCTATCATTGGGTGAAGTATCTTATAAATGTCAATTACATCATTTTGATTGAGGTGTTGTTGAGTTTTTCTATATCCTTGTTGATTTTCTGTCCAGTTCTATCAATTGTTGAGAGACAGGTGTTGAAGTCTTCAGCTGTAATTATGGCTTTGTCTGTTTCTCCTTTCAGTTCTATCAATTTTTGCTTCATGTACTTTTGAACTCTGTTGTTTGGCATGCACACATTTAGAATTACAGTGTCTTCTTGGTGACCTGATCCTTTTATCATTGTATTATATCCCTCTGAGTCTTTGGTAATTTTCTTTGCTCCAAAGTCTGCTTGTTATCGATATTATAGACAATATCTGTTAATGTACCCATTTCCACTTGCCTTTTATTGATGTTCACATGGTACATCACTTTCCATCCTTTTACTTTCAACCTACCTACATTATATATTTGAAATGTTTTCTAATAGGCAGCATATAGGTTGTGTTTTAAATCCACTGTGCCAATTTATGCCTAACGTGTATTTAGGCAATTTATGTTTAATGTAATTACTTAAATATTTGCTTCCATTTTTTTCTGTTTCTGTTTTCTTTCTCTTGCCTTCCTGTGAATTTCCTGGACAATTTTTTGAATCCCATTTTGATTTATCTATAGTGTTTTTGAGTATACTTCTCTATGAAAGTTTTTTTACTGATTGCTCTAGGCATTACCTTGTACATACAACAGTCTTTTGGTGTCATCCTCTTACAGTATAAATGAAGTCTATTGGTGTCATCACTTTACCAGTTTGAGTGAGGTATAGAAATTTTACCTCACTCTATGCCGCTTTGTTCACCTTTACGTATAATTGTCTTGAATATTTTCTTTACATCAGACAGAGTTTTCATTTTTGCTTCAATTATCAAACATAATTTAGAAAACTCAAAAGGAGAAGAAAAGCCTGTTGTATTTACTTATATTCGTATGTTTGTTTAGCCATATACTTTTTTGCTTGCTGAGGTTTGAAGGTTCCTCCTTTTATCATTTTCTTTCTGTTTAGAGAACTTCCTTTAGCTATTCTTTTAGGGTAGGTGTGCTGGTGACAAATTCTGTCTTCCTTTGCCTGAGAATGTCTCAATTTCCCTTTTATTCTGAGGAATATTTTCACTGGATATGGAATTTGGGATTGACAGTTCTTTCCTTTCAGCACCTGAAAAATATTGTGCTGTTTTCTTCCAGCCTCCCTGTTTCTGATGAAGATCCATTATCATTCAAATTGTTCTTCCTCAGTAGGTAAGATGTCATTTTCTCTGTGGACATTTTCATCATTTTTTCTGTCTTTATTTTCAGAAGTTTGTGGTGTATGTTGGTGTGAATCATTTTGGGTTTATCTTGTTTGGGGTTCACTAAACTTATTAAATCTGTAGGTTTATGTCTCTTGCCAAATTTGAGAAGTTTTAAGCTATTAGTTTTTGAATAGTTTTTTAGACTTGCCCTTTTACTTCTTTTCTTCCAGAAGTTCAGTGGCACAAATGTTAGGTCTTTTGTTATATTCCCACAGGTTCCTCAGGCTCTGGTCATTTTTTTTTTTTTTTTTAGTATACTTCTCTGTGTTGTTCATATTGGGTATTTTCTGTTGTTCTGTCTTGTAGTTTACCAATTCTTTTCTTTTGTCCCGTCTACTCTGCTATTGAGCCCACCCACTGAACTTTTTAAGTAATTGTATTTTCAGTTCCAAAATTTCCATTTGGTTTTTCTTTACATTTTCTTTTCTTTTTTTTTTTTTTTTTTTTGGCTGAGACTTTCTGTTTCTTTGTTGGGCCTTTCCATTTTTCCATTTGTTTCAAGCATGTTTGTAACTGCTCACTGAAGCCGTTTTATCATGGCCACTTTAAAATCTTTGTCAGATAATTCTGACATCTCTGTCGTCTTGGTGTTGGCATCTATTGATTGTCTTTTTTATTCCATTTGAGATCTTTCTGGTTCTGGGTGTAATGAGTGGTTTTCTCTTAAAACCTGGACATTTCTTTTTTTTTTTTTTTAAAGATGACCGATAAGGGGATCTCAACCCTTGGCTTGGTGTTGTCAGCACCACGCTCAGCCAGTGAGCAAACCGGCCATCCGTATATAGGATCTGAACCCGTGGCCTTGGTGTTATCAGCACCGCACTCTACCGAGTGAGCCACGGGCTGGCCTAAAACCTGGACATTTCTGTATTATGTTTAGATCTTCTGGATCTGATGTGAACCTTATGTTTTTTCTGGGTTTCTCTGACACTGTTCCAGCCAGGGAAGGGGAGCACTGCTTCGTTATTTCCAGGTAGAGGTCGAGGTCCTGGTTCTCTACTTGACCTCTGTGGACACTTAACAATAGGAGGGCTCTCCTCATTGCTCCTGAGAGGGGATGGGAGGTCCAGCTTCCCATGGTCTCCACTGACTCTGCAGGGTCACGGTGCCTCATTACCAATCTGTGGGGATGAGACTGATGAATGTCTCAGTTTCCTACTTGGTTTTTGTCAATACCGTCCTAGCAGGTGTCACTTGCCTCATGACAGCCTCTCAAGGGTGGAAGTCTAGGGTCCCACTCAGCCTTTGTTGCTGTGGGTGGGGCTTGGACCACAGTGTCTTCTGTGGTGTTTGGCTACAGTAGAGCAGTTAATGCTTAGAGGTTTTATGTCTTGCTAGGCTGCTCCTTCCCTGGAACCTCTACAGAGAACAGACTTTTGTTAGGATATATATATTTTTTGTCTGCATTTCTTGGTGTGTTTCCAAGTCTGAGATAGATAAGGCAAAAACAAAACCCGTGGAATTTATTACTGACTTTATACTTCAGGTCGTGAGGTTCCTAGCCAGTCTGCCTTCTCTTCACCTTTAGACTCTTCTTGTGTTTGTTTTCTATGTAATATCTAAGGTTTCAAGTTGTACTTTGTGGTAGGAATAGGGAAAATTATGTCTACTGCATTCACCCCCTGTGTATGGTATTGAGTATGGTTTATACAGAAGTTGTTGGTACCAATAAACACTCAGTATAGTAGTTGCAATATTAGATACTTTATTCCCATTTTACCAGAAAGAAACTGAGCACAGAAGCTAAGTGAGAGACTTAATTGCCACATACATAGATAATAGCAGGTCCAGCACTACGAAATAATCTTTCTCACTCAAATCTATGATCTTCCCGCGACTTGGCAATGACTTTCTGTGGATTAGGATTCCGCCTTACTGTAGCACAGCTAGATCTAATCTTCTATATATTGTAGTTCATTTTTTAAAAGGGAGCTATTTA
The DNA here is from genome assembly GCF_027409185.1 of Cynocephalus volans. Classification (NCBI taxonomy): domain Eukaryota; kingdom Metazoa; phylum Chordata; class Mammalia; order Dermoptera; family Cynocephalidae; genus Cynocephalus; species Cynocephalus volans. Next base: position 208,903,556 of record NC_084461.1, read on the forward strand.
CATACGTTTAAATGAGAAATGATTTTGAACTTGTGTAGTATTGACATAGTCATCCACAGTTTAACTTTTTAAAACTTGAGCATTTATTCATTTTACTGTTTTTTAAGCTATTAGGTAACCCTAGCAGATTTTAAAAAATTAAACTCAGTAGATAACATTAAGTGATTTGATATCTTTGGTCAGTATCTTAGTTCATTCAAGCTGCTAGAACAAAATACCATAAATGGGGTAGCTTATAAACAAGAAACATTTGTTTTTCACAGCTCTGAAGGCTGGAAAGTCCAAGACCCAGGCACTGGCAGGTTTGGTGCCTGGTGAGGGGTTGCTTCCTCATAGATGATGCCTTCTTGCTGTGTCATCACATGGTGGAAGCGGGGAATGAGTTCTTTCGGGCCCCTTTTCTTTGTTGGTTTGTTTATTTATTTTTAAAAGATGACCAGTAAGGGGATCTTAAGCCTTGACTTGGTGTTGTCAGCACCACGCTCTCCCAAGTGAGCTGACCAGCCATCCCTATATAGGGATCTGAACCCGTGGCCTTGGTGTTATCAGCACTGTACTCTCCCACGTGAGCCACAGGCTGGCCCTCTTTCGGGCCCCTTTTATGCAGGCACTAATCCCATTTATGAAAACTCCACCCTCATGACCTAATCACCTCCCAAAGACCCCACTTCCTAATACTATCACTTTGGGGGATAAGGTTTCAACATATGAGTTGGGGGGGGGTGGATAAACATTCAGTCTATTGCAATCAGATTATTCTTTAAATTTTCTAAAAAGTAAATTTAAAACTGTTCATCATTAGAAAATTTGGACAATATTAAAGTGTAAACAAAACTGACCTCTAATTCCATTAACTTTGAATTTTTCTTTAAATTTGTCTTCACAACAGAGAATGTGAATGTAACAAATATAATTTAGTTCAGTAATTTATCAAATAACCATTATGTGACATGTGCCCAAGTTCTGGAGCTACAAAGAAGAAAAGTAAAAGCCTTCCTGGAGAGGTGGCCCTGACCAGATGTAAGCCAAGACAAGAAGGCTGACCAGGCAGAGGGACCCTAGTAGTGGAGACAGGGTGGCAACAACCTACACGGTGTGTGCAGAGACCTCCAGCAAGACCACGGGAGAGGCAGCCAAGAGAGAACACCTGGGTTGGTAAGAACAGGGGAGAGGGAGGTCTTCAGAAACTAGAGGGAATTCCAGATATATTTCTAGGCCGTCCTAGGCAGCCAGGGCAGTATTCCAAATGAATTATTTCAGTATTTACATAAGCGTTCTATCTGGTACCAGTTCCTAGAACAGGTAAGCAGATGAAAATTCCTTTGGAAGCTTTCTGTTCTGTGGTCCAAATCACTGGATTGATTATTTAATTGTGTTTACAACATTAAAGAGACTACTGTAACCCAGGGCCAGTCTCCTGACCTTCTTGGTACTAACATTGGATCAAAATTCTTCACTTGGAAGCAACCCAAGTATCTATCAACAGGGGAATGGATAAACAAAATGTGGTACGTACATCTGATGGAATATTATTCAGCCTTAAAAGAGGAGATTAGATTGTGAAGACTGTACCCTTGTGAATGGATTGATCCACTCCTGGAGTAATGGGCGTGTTCTGATGGCTTTAGAAGGAGAGTGGGTGAGGAGGTTAGTCTCCCTCTTGCTCAGCCATTTTCACCATGTGTTCCCCACATCCCTGTAGAGTCACCACAAGAACAAGGCCCTCACCAGATGTGTTCCCTAGACTTTGGACTTCCAAGCCTCTGAAACTGTAAGAAATAAATTCTATTTCTTTATAAATTACCCAGTTTCAGGTATCCTGTTATAAGCAACAGGAAACAGACTAATACAGTGACATTATGCCAAGTGAAAAAGCCAGTCACAGAAAGGCAAATACCTTACGATTGTACTTATGTGAGATACCTAGAGAAGTCATATTCATAGAGACAAAAGGTAGCATGGTGATTGCCAGGGCCTGGGGAATAGGGGGTAATGGGAAGTGATTGTTTAATGGATACAGAGTTTTGTTTTGCAAGATGAAAGAGTTCTGGACATGGACGTTGGTGATGGTGGCACAAAATGTGAACGTACTTAATGGCACTGAAGTGTGACTTAAAAGTGGTTAAGATGGTAAATTTTATATTCTGTGTATTTTACCCCAATTAAAAAAAATCTGCATTTGGCAAAGGTTAGTAATTGGCCTGCTAATATTTCTAACTTAAGAGAATAGGCAGGATGGAATCTCCACAGCCTTGATTGATTATGGAATATTCTCTCAGCGATGTCTAAGGACCAGAGGTAGTGAAGTTGCAGAAAGCAGGAAAGCATGAATTCTGCTGCACTTAATGAGACAACTCTGATGTTGCTTTCCAGCTCTAGCAGGACTTACTCTAGCTAAAAGGGGATGGAGGGATATGGTGACCTCAAGCTGATGAGAAATGCTGAGAAATGTAGGTTGTTTATAGAGAATATATTGCAGTTGTTTATAGAGAATATACTGTAACCTTTCCCTTCCCATGGGAGTAAATCAGTACTCAACCGTGCCTTCCAGGCATCTGCAGACTAGGGAGACCAGAAGTATACATCTGAAACAGAATGATGCCCTTATCTGAGTTCTGTGATCTAGGCAACAGGTTCTGTGAAGGCAAGAGCTCTGGGTGTGGAGGAAGATGGAGGAATTCCCAGAATAGGAGGTGGGGCGTGAGTTGGACTGAAAAGATTAGGGCTGGTGGTAGCCTTTGCCGAGGCCTTGCTGCCTCTAGGGGCTGTCGGAAGGGCTTGGGCAGATGGGAAAAAGTTTCTACTGGTGCCAGCAGGAGACCCCATGAGGAGAGGCTGGTAAGGGGGAGAGGAGTCCATGGGGATGATCTCAAAGTCAGAAGCTGGCTGGGGAGCCAAGGCTGCAGATATGCTGCCTGAGGCGCTGGAGCTGACTGCAGATGCAGTGATTGACAGGTTGGAGAAAGGGGGGCACTGGGTGAAGGAGATGGGGGAGGCCCCACACATCGGGGTGAGGGACTCCATTCTGGAGCTACTGGGCATGGTGGGGAAGGGAGACCTGGCACCTGCTGCAGGTGTGTCTCAGGTCTGGGGAGGCAAAAGGCCTCTGTCCTCCCCATTCAGAGGGGGCCCCCACATGGGGTTCACCATGAAGGGGGGAAGGGCTGCAGCAGCAGCTTTCACAGCGGGGGGGGGTAGGGGTTGTGCAGTCTGTGCCTGGTACTGGGGAGGGGGCAGGGACCCACGGGTTTGGGGGCCTGGTGTACAGGTCAGCTGTGCCTGTGCCTGAAAATGGGGAGAGAGCAGGGCTCAGCAAGGCGAGGGGTGTTGAGGGGAGGGAGCATGAAGAGGTGCCTGGAAGGGTCTCTGAGGAGGAGAGGAGGGAGCCTGGTGCCTTGTGCTTCCTCCAGGACAGAGGGCGCACAGCAGAGGCCACTGCAGCAGACTCCAGGAAAGCCGCTGGACCCAAGGAGTCCTGCTCCCTCCTGCATCTCTTGGGCTGTGCATACATGCTGAGTGCTGCTGTTTAACTTTGCCTGGTGCAACTTTAGCTTTGAAAAAAGTAAAATGTAGAAGCCTTAAAGCCATATAGATTCTTTCACCCTCCATGCTGTTTATTAGAGTTGTCGTATGTATTCCAACAACATTAATTAATCCCCACCTCTGAGACGGTGGTAACATCTTGGTATTCAAAACTCATATACACATTAAAGAATTTAAGAGGAGAAAAATAGGCTACCATGTTTGTCTGGATATTTTACTGTGTTGGTAGCAAAAAGTTCCTTTCACATCATTTTGGGATGTCTGTCCATGTTGTCTGGAGGTGAAGTCTCCTGCTTTTCTCCCATCTTCCTGAGCCTTTGTGTATGTCTGGTTTTGTTTGCCTTCCCTCCTAAAGACATCTTTGCTGCGTCTTGTGCCCAGGGCTAGTGCTTCTTTTCTTTCAGTACTTTCAGGACATTCTTCCTGTCTCGTCTGGCCTCCTAGTGTGAGCACTCACACACACCTATTTCGTCATTGGAGCAACTAATTGGATGTACACTTTAGACAACTATTCTTCTTCCCTTTCATGTACTGTAGATCTGTTACCACACCAGTCAATATCCCCAGGTCATGTTTTTAAGGCCTAAATATGTGTAGCACAGTTTGTACTAAAAAATGATAAATGTTTACCTTGTTTCCTTTAAATTGACATAATTGACCGGGCCCTAGAGGTCTAGCCATATCCTCTCTCTCTGAAGTTTCATGTCACCAGCCCATCCCTCTTCTGTGAGGTATGTCCTGGGCTGCCTCCACCTGCTCACTGACCAATGCATTTCCCAGTCCATATGGCTGTTCTTCACAGAACCCCACTTGGCCTTCAGACAGCAGCATCTGTCCCTCCCCTTTTCTGTCCCCCCTCTTGTCCCTGCTTCCCCTTTAGGCCAGGAGCCTCAAGGGGCCAGGGGCATGTTGTCTTTGTATACCACTGTATCCCCAGTGCCTCCTGCAGGACATGACACCTGGGAGGTGCTCATTAAGAGTTTGTTGAATGAATATGTGTGAATGGTGAGGCCTGAGGAAGAGAAGCAGCTCCCGATGTTCAGCAAAGGGTCTGATGATCCAAGATTGGCCATGTTGTTTTCCTGATGGAAATGAACAACCGCATAGAACATTAACCTCGGATAAGATCACTGTCATAGACTGAATGTCTGTTTGTTCACTCTCCACTCTTCCCCCCTCCGCTGCAAATTTCTGTGTGGAAGCCCTAATCCCCAATGCAATGGTATTTGGAGTTGAGGCCTTTGGGAGGTAATTACTTGTAGATGAGGTCATAAGGGTAGAACCCCAGGATGGGATTAGTGCTGCTACAAGAAGAAGAGACACCAGAGTTTTCTCTCTCTTCTCGATATGTAGACACAGTGAGAATTCAGCTATCTCCAAGGCAGGAAGACAGCTCTCTGCAGGAACTGAATCTGCCAGCACCTTGATCTTGGACTTCCCAGTCCCTAGAACTGTAAGACATCATTTTCTGTTGTTTAAGCCACCCAGTTTATAGTATTTGGTTATCACAACCTGAGCCATCTAAAGCACTCACTCTGAGTCCATAAGAACATAAAAATCCTGCCATAAGCAGGCAAGCAGCAGAGCACACCCAGGGTCCTAAGCAGGAGCTGAGGATAGCCCCCTCTGCCCAGAAACAGGCCAGGAATACACCAAGAACACCACTTCAATGTGAGTGGCCCACCACAGTCACTGCCATAGCCATGGCTACTGCAAAAGTGGCTCAACATCACAGCACTAGCCTCAGCTGCTGTGTAGGCAGCCTGCTAGACACATGACTGCACTGACACAAGGAGTCACCAGCAGAGACTAGAAAAAGAAGAGGGCATCTTTCTCCTCAAAGCCCACTCCAGAGTAATAGAAGCAACTGCTCTACCAGATAACTAGACATCAATTCAGAGGTACTAGAAATATGAAAATCCAAGAAAATATGACATCACCAAAAGAATAAAGTCATTCTCAAATGCTAGACCTTATAGAGCAAGAAACCCTCAAAACGACTTAAAAGGAATTCTAAGCAACAACCTTAAGGAAACTCACTGAGATACGGGAAATAATCCAGCATATGAAGGAGGAAATTTACAAAGTGATTAATATCTTTAAAAAGAATGTAGCAGAACTCAGGGAACTGAAAGATTCATTCAACAAAAGAACACACTGAGAGCTTAAGCAGCAGGCTAGAAGAAGTACATTCGGCCAGTGGCTGCCTTAGGGGAAAGGGCAATCATTGACTTCCCCCGGGGGGCGGGGGGGGGAGAGAGAGAGAGAGAGAGAGAGTGTGCATAAGCATGCTTATGCATGTGTACACAAATGTGGAAAATGCTTGTTTATTTTTTAATTTAGGGAATCTATTATATTCTCATAATATGGGGGAAATAGACACCCACAAGCAAATACACACAGGTAGAATCTAGAAATGACATTAAGCCGGCCCTGTGGCAGCTGAGCACGCAGAAAAGTTGGGCTCTTCCTGTGGTTCGATTCTTACGCCTGGGAGCTGCACACACAGCGGGACAGTCGTGCAGGACTCGCCTGCGCCCTCTGCTGGACACGGGCTGGTGGCGCATGAGGAAGAAGGCCCGTGGACAGAAACCTCAGTGGAAAAGCAGAGCCAGCTGGGTGTGCTTTCGTGCCTGCCCGCCCCTCTGCGGGCACCCTCCCTGGTGCTTAGGGAAGTGGAAATGCTAGAAATAACGTGTGGGAGTATTTCCCCGAGTCCACCTGATCTTAGTAACTGCAGAAACTACTGACTCGGCAAACAGTCTAACAGGCCGTGTGGAGGAAGGCACAGCATGAGTGAAGGGGCTTAGCTACTGCCAGGTCCTGAGTGACGATTTGAGTCCAGCATCCTACATTAGGAGCATGAAATGTTGGAGAAGTGGGAGGAATTTATTTCAAAAAACCAAATATGACCTGCCCTCAGCATTGTTGGCTCTTTTTGTGGGTCTGTTTGTGATAAAACATACTTTTCGTCAAAAACTATTTTTATAACATTTTTGACATATCAATACACATTTTAGAAAATTTTTTTTAGAAAATACCTACAAATACAAATAAGAAAAATTAAAATCACCCATATTCTTATCACTCGGCAACTACAAAAAACTCTTAAGATTTTGGTGTGTGTTTCCTAAATATGTGTGTATGTATATCTGTATGGACAGATATGAGTTTTACTATTGAATATTTCAAATGCAAAAAAAGTTTTAAAAAATAATAAACATGCATGATGAACTTCCTAGCTAAAAAACATGATCAGAGCCCCACGAATAGCCCTCTCCAATCCATCCCATATTCTTCCTCCACTAATCTCAATTTAGTCCTCATAACTTACAGTTAGTTGCCTTAGACTTTATTATGTATGTATGCATTCCTAAACAATACAGAGACTTATTTTGCATATTTTAAACAATTTTTAAATAGTGTACTGTGTGCATCCTTCCCACGAGCTGCTTTTTACATTTAATAAAATTCGGGATGTGACTTGCTCAGGTTGATACAATGTTGCTTGTTTAGCTGCTGTAGAGTATTCCATTGCATGAATGTGCCAACGTTTATTTATGTTCCTGCTGTTTCTGATTTTTTGCTATTGCAAATAGTGCTGCTGCAAATACACTTTACATGTCTCTTCGTGTACCTGGGCACCAGGGTAGATGCCTTGTTAGGTCATGGTGTGAGCAATCTCATCCACGCCCTTCCTGCTGTGCCCCTCTGCCAAGTGGTTATAAGAATTTACACTCTCACTAGCAGGGCAGAAAATTTCTCATTGCTCCAAATCTTCACCAATAATTTATTTGACTGTCTTAACACCCCCTTCACCCTTAAGAATATGCAGTGATATCTCCTTGTGGTTCTAGTTGGCATTTCGCCAAGTTAAGTATATTTTCATATACTTATTGGCCATGCATACTTTTTTTGAGTTGCCTCTTCCTTCTCTGTGCGTTATTTTATTGACTTTTTCAGAAGATCCTTCCATACCTTGGGTCATGAGAATATTTTCTTCTAAATATATTTAAAATGTGATTTTTACAGTTAAGATTTAACCCATTTAAATTTGATTTTTGTAAGTGTGACCTAAAGTAGAGATGCAAGATTGTTATTCCTAGGCCAACCACTTAAGTATTTATTCAGATATATTATCAAAAACAATTAAAATGGAATACCAAAAACAGTTCACATAACCCAAAAGAAGGTAAAAAAGAGGAAACAGAGAAACTATAAACAAGTTGCATGAATGAAAAACAAATTAAAAAATGATAGAACTAAATCCAAACATATCAATAATTACATTCCACGCAAATGGTCTAAGCATATTAATTAAAAAATAGATCGTCAGAATGCTTTGAAAAACTATATATTGTTGCTTTACAACAGTAACAGTAATAGTTTATGCATAGAAAATCTCTATATACAGAGATTGTTGGAATACTTAAAAACAACTATATACTGTCTACAAGAAATTTACTTTAAACGTGGTGATACCACATCTTGGGCACTGGTGCTGACCGTCAGCTCTTGCCCCGTGAATATGTATAATCAATAATAGTAATAAAATAATAAATGTGGTGATATAGGTAAGTGTGAAGGTTAGTTCTAGGTGTCAACTTGATTAGACGAAGGAATGCTGAGAAACCTAGTAAAGCTGTCTTTTTTGTTTGGCCACAAGGGTGTTTCCAGCAGAGATTAGCATGAGAGCCTGAGTGGACTGGGTGGGAAAGACCTGCCTTCAGTGTGGGCAGGAACCATCCAATCTGCTTGGGCCCTGGAGAGAACAAAAAAACAGAGAAAAAAGGTGAATCTCTCCCTACCCACTGAGGCTGGGATGCACTCTTCTGTCCTGTCCGTGGACATCATTTTGGGTTCCAGGACTTACACCAAGGACAGCATCAGCTTTCCTGGTTTTGAGCCTTCAGACTCAGACTGAGCCACGCTACTGGTATCCAGTTTGCAGACGGCCTACTGTGGGACTTTTCTTCACGGGTGCATGAGCTCATTGCCCTAATAAATGCCCTCTCATATATATAACACATTGTATTGATTCTGTCTCTCTGGAGAACCCTGACTAATACAGTAAGTTAAAAATAAAAGGATAGATGAAGATAGACCATGCAAACACTGAAGAAAACAAAACTGAAGTGTGTATATTAATACCAAAGTAGACTTCAGAAAAAAAGAAAATTATCAGGGATAAAGAGGGACATTCCATAATAATGAAGGTGTCAATTTGTTGAGAAGACACGACAATCCTAAATGTGTATACACCTAACATCAGAGCTTCAAAATACAGTGAACAAAAACTGAGAGAACTGAAAGAAGCATTCTACAAATCCGCAATTGTAGTTGGAGATTTTAACACTCCTCTGTTAGTAATTGATAAAACTGGTAGAAAGAAAGTCAGCAAGTATAGAGAACAGAACAACACATCAACCAACGGTATGAAACCAGAATCTATAGACACTCCATCCAGTGCAGTAGGATATACTTTCTTTTTTTTTTTTTTTTTTTGTCTTTTTCGTGACCGGCACTCAGCCAGTGAGTGCACCGGCCATTCCTATATAGGATCCGAACCTGCGGCGGGAGCGTCGCCACGCTCCCAGCACCGCACTCTCCCGAGTGCGCCACGGGCTCGGCCCAGGATATACTTTCTTTACAAGTACACGTAAAACATTCACCAAGGTAGACTATAAGTCAAACCTTAGCAGAGGTAAAAGGATAAAGCATATATGACACAATGATATACAGCTAGTAGTCAGTAAAAAAAAAGATAATACAAAATTTTCCAAATACCTAGAAATTAACCAGCTCACTTCTATTTTTTATTTTTATTTTTTTTAGCAGGGTGAAAAGGAGACTAGTTTTTCGCTGAATAGCCATGTGTTCCTTTTGAATTCGGTACCATGTGTATGTGTTATCTACACACACACACACACACACACACACACACACACACACACACACACAAATACACACACACACAAATACACACACACACAAATACACACACACACATACACACACACACATACACACACACACATACACACACACACACACAGAGCCAGGAGTAATCAGTGATATTAACAAACTTAAAAGAAAGAATCCATCTGTGAATTGAAGCAGATTGGAAAAGAGACTCAGAGAAACACATCTTTTCTGCTTTTCCCAGTTCTCTCCAAGAGGGAGGTCTGAGGTGCAATATCCCTGCAAGGCTTCTTCATTACCAGTTGACTTCCTCCCCACATGGTCTTCCTTTGGATGGAGAATTATGGGCTGGAAGCACTAAAAGGTCGAGAGGAGGAGAGCCCCAGTATGCATGGCATTCCACCTTGCTATTTATTTTATTTTATTTTGTCAATATACAATGTGGTTGATTATTGTGGCCAGTTACCAAACCCTCCCTCCCTCCTCCCTCTCCCCCCTCCCTCCCAACAATCTCCTTTCTGTTTGCCTGTTGTATCAACTTCAAGGAATTGTAATTGTTATATCTTCCCCCTCCCTGGTTTTTTAATGTATTTATTTATTTATTTTTAGCTCCCACAAATAAGTGAGAACATGTGGTATTTCTCTTTCTGTGCCTGACTCGTTTCACTTAATATAATTCTCTCTAGGTCCATCCATGTCATTGCAAATGGCAGTATTTCATTCGTTTTTATAGCTGAGTAGTATTCCATTGTGTAGATGTACCACATTTTCCGTATCCACTCTTCTGATGACGTATATTTGGGCTGGTTCCAACTCTTAGCTATTGTAAAGAGTGCTGCGATGAACATTGGGGAACAGGTTTACCTTCGACTTGATGATTTCCATTCCTCTGGGTATATTCACAGCAGTGGGATAGCTGGGTCATATGTTGTTTGAGGAACCTCCATACCATTTTCCATAGAGGCTGCACCATTTTGCAGTCCCACCAACAACGTATGAGAGTTCCTTTTTCTCCGCAACCTCGCCAGCATTTATCATTCAGAGTCTTTTGGATATTAGCCATCCTAACTGGGGTGAGATGGTATCTCAGTGTAGTTTTGATTTGCATTTCCCGGATGCTGAGTGATGTTGAGCATATTTTCATATGTTTTTTGGCCATTCGTATATCTTCTTTTGAGAGATGCCTATTTAGCTCTTTTGCCCATTTTTTAATTGGGTTGCTTGTTTTTTTCTTGTAAAGTTGTTTGAGTTCCTTGTATATTCTGGATATTAATCCTTTGTCAGAAGTATATTTTGCAAATATTTTCTCCCACTCTGTTGGTTGTCTTTTAACTCTGTTAATTGTTTCTTTTGCTGTGCAGAAGCTCTTTAGTTTGATATAATCCCATTTGTTAATTTTTCCTTTGGTTGCCCATGCTTTTGGGGTCGTATTCATGAAGTCTGTGTCCAGTCCTACTTCCTGAAGTGTTTCTCCTATGTTTTCTTTAAGAAGTTTTATTGTTTCAGGTTCAACATATGTAAATCAATAAATGTGATACACCATATTAATAAAATCAAACACAAGGACCACATGGTCATCTCTATAGATGCTGGAAAAGCATTTGATAAAATGCAACATTCATTCATGACAAAGACCCTCTATAAGTTAGGTATAGATGGAAAGTATCTCAACATAATTAAAGCTATATATGATAAACCCACTGCCAATATCATCCTGAATGGGGAAAAGCTGAAAGCTTTTCCTTCAAGAACAGGAACTAGACAAAGATGCCCACTCTCACCACTCCTATTCAACATAGTGTTGGAAGTACTAGCCAGAGCAATCAGAGAAGAGAAGGAAATAAAGGGCATCCAGATTGGAAAAGATGAAGTCAAACTGTCCCTGTTTGCAGATGACATGATCCTATATATCGAACAGCCTAAAGCCTCTACAGAAAAACTCTTGGAGTTGATAAAGGATTTCAGCAAAGTAGCAGGATTCAAAATCAACACACAAAAATCAGTAGCATTTCTATTCTCCAATAGTGAACATGCAGAAAGAGAAATCAAGAAAGCTTGCCCACTTACAACAGCCACCAAAAAAATAAAATACTTAGGAATTGAGTTAACCAAGGAGGTGAAAAATCTCTATAATGAGAACTACAAACCACTGCTGAGAGAAATTAGAGAGGATACAAGAAGATGGAAAGATATCCCATGCTCTTGGATTGGAAGAATCAACATAGTGAAAATGTCCATACTACCCAAAGTGATATACAAATTCAGTGCAATCCCCATCAAAATTCCAATGACATTTTTCTCAGAAATGGAAAAAACTATCCAGACATTTATAAGGAATAACAAAAGACCACGCATAGCCAAAGCAATACTGAGCAAAAAAAATAAAGCTGGAGGCATAACACTACCTGACTTTAAACTATACTACAAAGCTATAATAACCAAAACAGCATGGTACTGGCATAAAAACAGACACACTGATCAATGGAATAGAATCGAGAATCCAGAAGTCAACTCACACACCTACAGCCATCTGATCTTTGACAAAGGCACCAAGCCTGTACACTGGGGAAGAGACTGCCTCTTCAGCAAATGGTGCTGGGAGAACAGGATATCAATATGCAGGAGAATGAAACTAGACCCATACCTTTCACCGTACACTGAAGTCAACTCAAAATGGATTAAAGAACCAGCTCACTTCTAAATAGTGGATGGGTCAAAGAGGAAGTCTCACAGGAAATTAGAAAGTATTTTGAACTCAACAAAATTTCAGAATTTATGAGATGTAGATAAGGCAGTGCTTAGAGGCAAATGTACAGCACTAAATGACTACATTACAAAAAAAGAAAAAAACTAGGTCAAAGAATAGAAATAGAATACAAATAGGTCAAAAAATAGAAATTGGTCAAAGAAATAGGTGACAAAAAATAGGCCAAAGAATAACAAAAAAGACACAATCTTCCAATACCAGGAAAGAAGGAAAATAACTACAAGGCCATAAACATCAAAAAGCTATAAAGAGAATACTATGGACAACCCTACACACATAAAATAGACAATTTAGATGAAATAGAAAACTCAGTCACAAACTTGTAAAACTCATTTAAGATGAAATTGATAATTGGAACAGTCCTATAACCATTGAAGAAACTAAATTTGTAGTCACAACCTACTGAAAAAAGAAATCTCTGATCCTAGATGTTTTCAATGCCAATTCTACTAAACATTTAAAGAAGATATAGCACCAAATCTACTCTGTCTGTTCCAGAAAAATAGCACAAAAGGGAACATGACCCAACTCACCTTATGAGGACAACATTATCATGATCTCCAAACCTAAAACAGTACAAAAAAAAAAAGAAAATGACAGACCCATATCCTTCATGTACATAAATACAAAATACACAACACAACAGAGCAAATCAAATTTAGTAATACACGAAAAGGAAAAGAACAATGCGCCACAAGCAAATGGGGTTTATCTTGGGAATGCAAGCTTGATTTATTTACTGAAAGTATGTCATGTAATTCACTATGTGAATGGACTAAAAAAGAAAGATCACACATCATATCCACTGAGGCAGAAAAAGCATTTGACAGAAGTCCACCCCAGTTGTGATTAAACAAAACAAAACAAAAACCACCAGCAAAATAGGGATAGAAGGTACTTCCTAAACTAGATGTAAGAAAACTACAAAAACTCTATTGCTTACATCACACTTAATGGTGAAAGACTGAATGTTTACCTCCTGAAATTAAGAACAGACAAATCTACTCTTAATACTCATTTTGACATTATCCCAGAAGTCCTAGCAACTCCAGTTGAAAAAATAAAAGTGTAGAGGTTGTAAAGGAAGAAATTAAACTGTCATTATTCACAGATGACATGATTGTCTGTATAGAAAATCCTAAAAAAAAGGGAGGGGGTGGGGAAAAAAAAAAAAAGAAAAAGAAAATCCTAAAAAAAATCCTAAAAGAAAATCTGTAAGAACAACTCGTAGAACTAATAAGTGAGTTTGGCAAGGCCTCACAATACAAGATCATGACAGAAAAGTCATAATTGGAAACCAAATTTTTATAAAATGCCGTATACAATAGCCCTCCTCAAATTAAATATTTAGGTACAAATCTAACAAAAACATGCACTGATTTGTATTATGAAAACTACAAAATCTGAAGAAAGAAATTTAAAAAGACCTAAATAAATGGAGAGACATATCACATTCTTGGATGGAAAGACTCAGCATAGTAAAGATATTAGTTCTCCTTAAATAATGTGTACATTAATTACAATTTCAATCAAAATCCCAGCAGGTCTATTTTGTAGATGTAGACAAGCTGACTCTAAAATGTGTATGAAGATAGAAAAACTAGAATAGCTTAAACAATTTTTAAAAAAATATAAAGAAGATTCACATTAGCCAACTTTAAACTTACTCTGAAGTTATAGTATCAAGGCAGCATGATATTGATGAAGGGATAAACACACAGATCAATGGAAGAGAACGAAGAGCCCAGAAATAGACCCATACGAATATGGCTAATTGATTATTTGATTATTGAAAAGGTGACTTATGCAGAATAAATAAACCTTGATTTAAACCTCATCACTTGTGTAAGATTAACTCACATGGATCATAGATCTAAGTATGAAATATGAAGGTACTTAAGTTAGTGGAAAAAGAATTGAAAGATAATCTGAATCTTTCCATGAACTTTTTGAAGTACCTCCTATAAAAATATACACTTTTAGATAAAAAGAGGAGGAAATCTTACTCTGCTAGAGTTAGGCAAGGGGTTTATAGATATGGCACTGAAAGTAAAACCCAACAAAGAAAAAAATCAATTAATTCAACTTTATCGTCATTGCAACCTTTTGTTCTGCGAAAGGCACTGTTAGGAGAATGAAGAAGGAGCTACAGACATGGAGAAAATATTTGTAAATCACACACACGATGAGGACTCATATTCAGAATATGTAAAGAACTTTCCAAAAAAACCCAATTAAAAACAACCCAATGAAAAAAGAAGAAAACAAAAATGAGGCAAAAACTTGAACACATGCTCAGGAAAGGATACACAGCAGGCACGTTAGCCATGACAAGATGCTCGACGCTGTCAGTCATTAGGGAATTGCAAATGGAACCCACGGTGCGATCCCACTACACACCTATCAGAACGTTAAAAACTACTAACAGTCCCGAGCTGGCAACGATGTGGAGCAGCAGGAACGCTAATACATCGCTGGTGGGAAAGCAAAATGGCCCAGCCATGCCGGAAAACCGGGAGTTTCTGATGAAGTTAAACATACACCTACTACAGCACCCAGCAATCCCGCCTCTGGTATTTACCGTAGAGAAATACAAGCTAGGTCTACACAGACACCTGTACACAAATGCTTGTAGTCATAGTGGCCAGAACCTGGATGCAACCTGAATATCCTTTAACGGGTAAACAGATAAACTGGTACATTCATACAGTGGAATAGTACTCAGCAAAATACATACATAGGTATACATATATGTATATATACACATGTATATGTACACATGCACACGTGCATGCACACGCACGTCTCCTACTGTTAGAAATTTTTCAACGTACAGTACAGCATTGTTAACCATAGGCACGATGTTGTACAGCAGATCTCTAGGGCTTGTTCATCTACCGTCACTGAAATTGTAGGCCCATTAAGCAATATCTTTCCACTTCCCCTCCCTCAGCCCCTGCAACCACCATTCTACTTTCTGCTTCCATGAGTTTGATTATTTTAGGTAGCTCATATCAGTGGACTCACACAGTATTTGTCTCTTTGTGCTTGGTTTATTTCACTTAGCATGATGTCCTCCAGGATCATCTATGTTGTTGCAAATAGCAGGATTTCCTTCTTTTTTACAGCTCAATAATATTCCACTGTATGGAAAGACCACATTTTCTTTATTCATTTGTGCCTTGATGGACATTTAAGTTGTTTCTGAGTGGCTGTGTGAGGGAAGTAATGAGGGGTTTGCAGCCATCGGAGGGTCCTGTTGGGATGGCGCAGCTGATGGCACGTCCTGAGCAGGGGGCCTTCCTTGAGACCACAAGAAGGCTCTGAAGGGACAACGGGGCTACAGAGACAATTTAACCCCGAGGCCCTCCAGTTTTATTTCCAGTAGCCACTGCAGAGCATGGAAGTGGAGTTGACACAAGGGAGAAGCCCCACGTGACACCGGAGGGACAGAACTGACTTTCCAAAGCTGAGTCCCCCTGTCTTCACCCCCACACCTCATCAGCAAGTGGCCTGGGCAGTGGGGCCTGGACAGTGGTGGCCAGGTCAGCAGGGACCTGGTCAGCTAGCTGGCCTTTGTATTGTGTGACCTCAGGCAGGAAGTTTGTCTTTGGAACCTCCTTGGCCCCTCTGTGTGGGGGCACTACTCATGGCCCCCCCAGGGGCCTATTGCAAGGATGAGGTGAGAAGGTATGTTGATTCCTGCCCCACTGGGAGACCTAGCACTTCACACGCTTCCTGAGTCACCCAGCGAGGAGGTGAGCTTGCTGCAGGCCTCTGACCTCTGTTCTCCCTCTGTCAGTGCCCCAGGGACAGCCCCGGGTGGGGTGGCAGAGATTGGGGAGAACCCACAGCTACTCTGATGCCAGCCACATGCCCTTGGGGACAGTGATGAGGACCTGTGTGCACTCATGGGCAGAGCAGCCAGGCCTGGCCAGAGAAGTGGCATATGCACCCACGCGTGCTCACGCACATATGCATGCATGTGCCCATGCACACACTCTCATGTTAGCAGTTCTGGGGGCTGAGGACACTGACTCCAGGCGCCACTGTCGACAGGGTGGGTGAACCCAATTCTGTCATCGCTGCTGGGCGCCCACCTGCCTCCATGTTCTCAAGCAGGTGAGGCTCATTCAGGTGTCTGTGAGTGCTCTGAGCACAAGCCCTTTTCTAGGCTACAGGCACGTCTCAGCATAGCTGACTGAACAGACTCAGGTGAGTGTGACCTACTGTCCTCCCTTCCTGCTGATTTGGGGACAGTCTGTACTGGGTGGTGGCGCTGGGCTCTAGGCGGCTGCCAAGGGTAAGGCCCACTGAGCACTCACTGGCTGCCACTCTGTGCTGACCATGCATACACTCGTCTCATTCATGCTCACAGCAACTCTGCAGGATAAATGCTCATGTGCCTGCTTGCCAGGTGGAAAGCCTGAGGTCAGAGGAGGGGAAACTGGCCCAGGGACTGGGAGGTGACCCTGGGCTGTGCTCACGGCCCTGCCCTGTGCCGTGTTAGATGCAACCCGACATGTGCAGCCTCACTGCCCTAGACTTGGGATCTGCCTGAGATTCCAGACCCTGACAGGACAGAGTCTGCCCCTGGAAGAGCCACTGGGATTGGGCCTCCATGGGCTGCAAAGATGGAGGCTGGAGGTGGGGGGGACATCCCCAGCCTGTCTGGGCTGCGAGATGGGTCCACGTGGGTGAGCTTTTGGTCAACTCTGACTTAAGGTTGGGCCACCGATGCTTGCTGTGGGGCCCATCAGAGACGTGGGGTCCCCAGGCTGGGAGTGGGGTGGGGAGCCCTCTATCCCTGGGAAGTCATGGACGCCCTCCCTCTGTCTCATACTCTAGAGGCATCTCCTTCCCTTTGCCTCAAAGGTATTCCCAGGTGGGACTGTCCCTCTGGGTGTTCTCCATGACCATGTCCCCAGGGTTCACTGGTTTCTCCTCTGTGATCAGAGAAAATGAAGCCCTTTCCTGTACTGTCATGCTCAGAATTGTGGAATCCCCTCCAGCCTAAGACATGGTCTTGACAAGCACAGAGGTTGCTTTGGAGTCAGATGTATTATCCTTCCCAGCTCAGTGAAGGGTTCCTGCTGCCCTGCTCTGCAGAACAGGGAACTCCCAAGGCTGCCCTGGGAGAGATGGGGGCAGAGCGGGGACTTGTCTCTCCAAAGCCCCAAAGAAAGCCGTTGAGGGAACACTCATGTGGGTGTACAGGTGGGTGGTCTCCTGTTTGTCCCCATGGGCATGGGCACTGACAGTGCTGTTCCAGGTGTCAAGAGACAAAATTACAAATTTAGTTGAAAGATCTCTATTGGCTTTATCTGTGATTCTAGAATTGGGCAACACTTCATTTATGAAATAGGATAAAATAAAATAGTATTCCAATGAGCTGAACCAGAGGAGTTTGGTATTATAGAGAGAGAAGGGCTGAAGAAAGCACAAACAAAGAACAAAAAGCGGACTGGTCATTTCAAAGTGACTTTCCTTATAAGGTGGGAACAGAGAAGTGCTTGGTTAACAATAGGTTGCTTTTTTTTGGTAAGCATTAAAGCAGAGGGAACAACTGAAACTGGCCTGTTTGGGAAATTGTCTGTTGTCTCTCCTAATTTCTCGGAAGGTCAGAGAACAACTCAGTTTTGCTTTGGTGACAAGGAACCTCGGCATGAGTGACTCCATTTTGGTTCTTAGTCTGGTCTTTTGGGGCCTAGTGCAGGAGCTCAGTCCCAAACAATAGCCTCCTATAGTTTTTATTTAACACAGGTAACCCATCCTAGAAAGGCAGGGTGTGGCAAGGGCAGCACCTGCCACCTGCTCTGTGCTAGTCCCTCAGCTTTGCACACAGGCGTCGTGCGTCCACGTGCCACCCTGAACCCATGTGATCCACACTAGCTCAGCTTCCTTCACCCTCAGCGCTCCCCTGTGCTGCCTTGGCAGGCCCAGTCTCACAACACCCTGGACCGGCCCCACCCGTCAGCTCTGACTAACCTGCTGTGTTCTGCCTCTAACACCTCCTGCCCACCCACCCACCCATGTGCTGCAGCCCGACCCCGACAGGAAAGCCCCTCCTCCCGGGCCCAGCAGGCCTGCGGTCAGGCTGGTGGACGCCGTGGGGGACGCTAAGCCTCAGCCTGTTGACTCCTGGGTCTAGCTTGCATGCCTGGTACGTTGTCTCGTCTGGTTGTTCATGTGATCATTTCCCCATCCTCTGGGCCAGGCTTCTGGCTAACCTCTGCTGGCTGCATGCTCTGCTCCTGTGTGCTCCCAGCAGGACCCTGGCCTCCAGCGCAGCAGCCCAAACGCCTGGCTTAGGGAAGACCAGACTGAGGGCTAAGAGGGACGGTCCTCTAGGCCCGTAGCCCCGTCTCAGGCACTGTAGGTTCAGAGCTCCAAGGAGATGGGACCAGGGGAGGGATGGCCCCCCACACCCTCAGACGCCCCAAACACAGGGCCCTGCCAGGACCAGCAAGAAGGGACTGGCCCTGGGCGGAGACCCTCAGAGTCAGCCTGCACTACCCATAGCAGCTGCCTTTCTCCACGTCTCCATCCATGCAGCATGTGGAGGCGGCTGCCCTGCCTGGAGGTTGCACGTTGTCCTGCCCCACTCAGCTGGCTGACACCTGCCTGTGCTTTTGGCTGAAGCGTCTGCCTTCCCTCGTCTCTCCACAGAGCTCAGGCCCAGCCATTTGTTCTTAGGGATTGGATCACCAGAAGGGCCATCCTGAGCGAACTCTGCCATGGAGCCTGGAGCCCCCTGGCAGCAGGGGCTGGCAGCACCTGTCACCCTGAGCTAGGGCCCTACTTTCTGGATGCTCTGGTGTCCACCTGCTGTGCTTCGTGTGGGGTAGGGGTCAGTTCCTGGCCCCTAGGGCATTTTGCTGATCTCTCCATTTGTCTAGAGGAACAAACTGGTTACTGGCTGCATTGCTGGGCTAGAAGCCCAGGAGTAGAGTCCTGGCCAGTGGCTGGTTTAGGCACAGGTGGGCTCAGCCAGGACAGTGTTGATCTTTGTCCCCAGTCTGGGAACTCAGCCTGTACTGGGGCCTTTGGGAGCCTCTGAGGTGGCCAGCAGTCTGACCCCTTCGGAGAGTTGGGGCTGGAGAGCCAGAGAGGGGGTTGGGGACAGCCGTGGATTAGGTAGACACAAACCAACTCTGCTTTGTCACTTGCAGCTGGCAGCCAGCAGAAATGCTGTGACAGTCTGAGCCTGCTTCCTTTTCCATAGGCAAGGCCAGGTGGGATTGGGGAAAGAGGTGCTTCCGCTCAGTGTGACATGTGGGCCCAGAGGGCCGGGCGCTGCTGTGTGGTCCTATGTCCACCTGTCACCAGTGCCTGCCATGGTCAGAGATGTGTGTAAAGTCTGGCCGATTGGCCTGTGCTGGTTTCCCAGGCAGGCAGACATGCATGTGGTGCTAACAGGTGCCCCTGGCCTGGCCACAGAAGGAGCAGTGTTAAGTAGGGCTGGCTCCTCTCCACTATTGGGCCAGGTGTAATACCCAGAACTCAGCCAGCCCTGGGCCAGGCCCATGGCATTATCATCCTGTCAAGGGGAGCTCAGTGTGTTTGGTGCTGGAGCAGAGCGCAGCAGGGTATGGGGGCCACGTGGAGGGTGAGAAGCGTGGTGCTAAGCTGACCTCTCATATCTAAATATCTAGACCGGGATTTCTCTTTTTAAAATATGAAATTAGAATATAAGATTATTACAGCTAGCTGATTTTAGTAAAGAGCCTGGTATTTGTTGTTAAAAGAAAGACAGCATGGAGCTGCAGCACCGAGAGGTCAACGTGGGCAGGGCTCAGGCCTGCAGCATGCTTTGCATTTAAGGACAGACCCCAGGACCGCAGAAGTAGGGTTAGTGGGAGCACGTCTATCGTGCCCTTCAGAACCAGGCTGCTGAAGGAGCGCAGAGCAGGGCGGGCCGTCAAGGCTGCGCCGGGCTGCCCAGGCCCATGTAGACGGCCTTCTCCAGGCCGTCCACCAGCTTCTTGTTCTTCAGGAACGCGGGGTAGTGTGTGCACTCGAAGCGGCCGCTCCCGCGCACGTGTGCCAGGAAGTCTGGTGTTCCCGGGCAGATGACGTTGTCGGCCAGCAACACGGTCCCCTTCCGCAACAGGCCATGTTCCTTCAGGGGACAGACAGAAATGGGTAAGGGTCAGGGATACCAGGCAAACCCACCTGAAACCAGAAGAGTTGCCCTTCACCTGGCTGAGACTCCACACGCTGGCCTGTACCTGGCCCTGAGGCCTGGGACTCCTCGAGGCCTTCCATTTTCTCCCTGGCAGTGGCCACTGCAGGAAAGGGCTGTGCTCCAGTCCCACCTCTAGAGCGCTGGCTCGATGAGGACAGGGACCTTTCACTCCTTCCCTCACTCCTGTATCCATCCCTAGCCCCTAGTATAGCATGTGGCACACACAATAGGTGCTCAATAAATGCTAGCTGAGTGGAGGAAACAGTGGGGCCACAGGCCAGTGGGTCCCTAAGACACCCAGTGCTGGGAACACGGGCACCTGCAAGTGAGAGGTATGGGGGGCAGGGGCAGCTCAGCCATTGGAGGCAAGACCAGCCTGACCAGGGTGACCCTGCGGGGCTGGGGCCAACCTCTCCACCGACACGTGTGTCCCTGGGGTTCTGCTCTGGACATCCCCAAGCTCCTGCATTTACAGACCCCCATCTCTGTTGGTACCTGGGCCCTGGGAGGACGTTGGGGTTCCTAAGCCTGTTCTCTGTGCAGAAGGAATTGTTACTGGATATGCAGCCACAGGTAGTCGCCCCCAGGGCCTGTCCTCAGGGGAGAACCCTCATAGGACGCTTGTGTGTCTATGCTGGGAGGAGGACCTGCTTACATTGCACAAAGTAATAGATAAACCTTGAGAAGAGGTATTTGTCTTCAGGAGAGCAATAGATCAGGGCAAGAGATGCCTCAGTCACTGTCGCTTAGAGATTTGACTTTCAAAGCATGGAGGATTCTTTGTACGTAATCATAAAACAAAAGTTACAAAGAAAAAAAAAACCCTCAAACATCTGAAGCAAAACCAAATTGCTGGCAGTAGTGGTATCTGCACTTGACTTGTAACCACTGGCAACTGACCCTGCCCCCTCCAGGGCTGTGGTCTATGGATGTCAGTTTTAGTGTTCCCAGCTCTCCTGGGGTGGTGGCCGGACATTTCTAGCCTGTGGGCTGCAGAAGGTGCAAGGTCAGTGAGGTGAGGGCGCAAGCCCATGGTCCAGATTTGAACAGGAAATACTACTATGAGTCATGATGTATTTTCTCTTAGAAAAAAGAAAAAAAAAAAAAAATGTCCTAGCCATGTCAGCTGAAAGACCCAGAGCAAAGAGCAGCCGGGCAGAGGGCTCCGGGCCCAGGCCCCAAGTGGGGGCCCGTCCAGGTCTGGGGTGGGAAATGCACAAGATGAGTGAGTAGTTCAGGTCCCCAGGCTCGTCCCAGAGGATCCAGCAGCCAGCTTCAGAGGAACAGTGTGACCATGATGACAGATGGGACCCCAGACACAAACTCCATGAGTTAATCATGAAAGAAAGGAAGGAGGGACTGTCCTGACACCACGAGCCTCCTGATGGATGACTAGGACCGCCTGGAACTCTGGCTGAAAGAGCCTCCGCTCTGAGCAAGGCTGCAGGTCTGATGCCACAGAGAGGCGATCTCACCAGAGTGGGTAACAAAGGAGTGAGGTAGTTGTCAACTCTGCCCACTGTTCTTTGAACATCCTCCCTTCAAGAGGTGGTGCCTCATTCTCTGCCCTTGGGTGTGGCTGGACTCAGTGACTAATACATAGAATGAGGCAGACATGACAGTGCGTGACATCAGATACTAGGTCATAAAAAGGCACTGTGGCTTCCTCTTTGCTCTCATTATTTCGGTCTGTCTGTGTCTCTCACTGTGTCATCTCTGGCTCTGGGGAAATCCAGCTGCCATGTTGTGAGGACACTCAAACAGCCCTGTGGAGATGCCTATGTGACAAAAGACTGAGGCCACCCCTTCAAAGCAGCCATCCAATTTTGAATTGCCACCTGCCCCTTAGTCCCTTACCTCCCCCCACCACCCACACACACAAAGCCGACCTGGTGGGGGGATGAAGAGGAGGGGCCGGGCCTCCGCAGAGCCAGGCTGGCCCTGACCCTGCACCAGTCAGGGGCCGCAGAGCCCCAGCTGTGGGTCTGCAGAATGCACGTTTAAAAAATACAGCCATTCCCAATTTGTGTCTTCTCTGCTATTTAGATAATTACAGCTTTGAAGAAGCAGCACTGAGGGACTTCCAGTCAAGATGGCAGAATAGATGGTCCCCAGCGTCACTCTCTCCCACAAATAACCAATTTACAACTATAAAAATGTAACATCAGCGAAGGTGGGGCTGCTGGAGCTCAGGGGAAGAGGAGGAGAGACCTACGGAGTTCATGAAGGTGGGAGAAACCACGATGAGAAAGAGAAAAAACTGCTCAGAGCTTTTCAGGGTGCAGCTGCCTTAAGGCTGGAGCTGCTGAGCACATGGGGCAGGAGTGGGCAGAAGCTGCAGCTGTGCACTTTGGTTGGAGTTGCTTGGAGGTAGCAGGGTAGAAGAGGGCCTTAGTGGCCCCCAGGACAGCAAGACCACTAATAGTGTTCCCATGGACCCATGCAGGAGTGAGGAGCCAGAACAGCTGAAAATGGGGAGCCATTCAGAGGCTGGTGAGTCATCGCAAGGGACTGGCACAGGACCCATCCCATGGAAAGTGTTTGGAGTATGGGTAGTGGGGGAGACAGGCCCACTGGGAGAACACTGGGACACAGCAAGGACAGCCAATCTACCTCCCAATCAGTGCAGGACCACTCAGAGGAGACTGGTCAGGAATGCAGAATTGCATGGGGTGCAGTTTTATGAAAAAACTCAGACCCAGATCAGAGTTTCTACACAACCCAGGTGCACCAGGTCCCTGGTGAGCCAGAAGTACTTATAAGGTCAACCATTAAACCCTGAGCTGCACAAAAAGCTTCCCTAGGGAAACAGCAGCAAAGCAGCAATTTAAACAACCACACAGCTCAAGTACTGGTTCCCACAGGAAGCTCCCCCATTTTAGAAGTAAACAAAGGACAAAAAATTAGTTCCAGCCCGGGCACACCACCAGCACTTTGGGGCCCACCTGGGAACACGAGGCTTGGAGCTGGAGACTGGGCTGCACTCCCACATCCAGGCATACCACCAGCACCTCAGGGCCCACCCAGGGGCCCAGGGCATAGAGCAGGGGAGCAGACCCCCCTCCCACAACCAGGCACACCATGCCAGTGCCTTGGGGACTGCCTGGGGACCTGAGGCATGGAGAAGGGGACTGGAAACCCCTCTCACGAGCAGGCACACCACGCCAGTACCTCGGGGCCCTCCTGGGGACCGGAGGCATGGAGAAGTGGACCAGAGCCCCCTCCCACAACCAGGCACACCATACTAGCACTTCAGGGCCTGCCTGGGGACCTGAGGGCTTGAGCTGGTGACCGGACCCCCTTCCCACAACCAGACACACCACACCAGCACCTTGGGGCCCACCCAGGGACCCAAGGCATGGAGAAGGGGACTGGACCCCCTGCCCACAACCAGGCACACCACCAGCATCTCACGGCCCCACCTGGGGGCCCAGGGCATGGAGTTGGGGACTAGACCCCCCTCCCTCAACCAGGCACACCATGCCAGCACCTTGGGGCCTGCCCAGGGACCCAAGGCATGGAGCGGGGACCAGACACTCCCCACAACCAGGAACACCACCAGCACAAAGGAGCATGCCAAAAACATCACCTCCATGTGGGTGGCCCACCACGGCCACCACAATAACCATGGCTGCTAAGAAAGCGGCTAGATGGCACAACCACCACGCAGATGGTGTGCCAGCCACTGGAGTACATTTACACAAGGAGAGTCACCAGTAGAGATAAAGAAAAGAAGAGGATGTCTCTCTCCACAAAACCCATTCCAGACTGACAGAAGAAGGGTCTGCTCTATGATAATATTGGGGGACCTGATGACACCTCTCAGCATTGGACAGGTCATCTAGGCAACAAATCAACAGAGTAACCATTACTCTTTCAGAAGGAGAGAAGAAATCTAGGGTTATCAGAGGTGGGGGGTGGTAAGAAAGGTGGATGGGGAGAGATTGGATAAGGGGCATAAAGAATAATTATGATTTGGAACAATATATATGCTAGTAATATTGATTTGATCAACATATCTCAATGTTGAACTTCAAAAATATGTAAAGTCAATTTTGATTAAATAAATAATAAATAAAATAAAAAATAAATATAGAAAGAGAACATGGTCTGTGTTGTAGTGATTTTTAAAAATATTTGTTGAGATTTCTCTGTGCCCACCTAACACTAAACTAAAGTTTCTTTCTGTGTTTTAAAAGGTTGTATGTTTTATATTTTGGAGGCTACAGTGTTCTAAATATCACTAATAAAGAGAGTCATTTAAATGTGAAAAAAAAAAAGCAGCAGCAGCAGCACTGAGAAACTATTAGTTTCCTAGTTACTAAACTGCAATATTTGCTACTTTTCTATCAATGCAGGCCTCTGTAATTATCACACACACCAAAGCTGCTGAGATCCACCCCCTGGGACGCAGCCCAGCTGTGGGTCTGTCTCTCCCGACCAAGCACTGCCCGGCCGGCCGCCTGCTCTCTGCCCTCAACAACCAATTTGCAGCTTCCCGCCCCGCTGCTGGGGCTGGGCGTCCCCCTGCCCAGACGGGCTCCCCGCAGCCTCCCTGTCCTGGCCCAAGGCCATCCAGTCCCCACTGCCTTCTCCCTTCCCGACACAGGTCCTCCGGGTCACCTTCTGGGCCCCAGGTCTTCCCTCATGCTCCACTCGCAGGGCTCAGCACCGCCAATGTGGTTTCGGGGCCTCTGAAACGCCCTCCCCCAGCCATCCTGCTCCAATCTCCACAAGGCTGCCAAGGATCTTCTGGATCTAACAGGTCTAAGCCCACCCTCACCTGCTCCAAGCCCTCCATGCCCTGACTCATCCTGTTCCCAGAACGTTCTGTGCCCTTTTGCACCCACCAGTTCTCTAAAACGCTGGCTCCTTCCCATCCATGCCCAGGGCCTGGGTGGCTGTCCCCTCAGGCCCATGGTCCCACAGTGGAGTGTCTGGCTTGTGGAGAGCTGCAGGTGAGCGGGCACCAGACAGCGATGTGGGACGACCCCACACTGGCACTGGGCGGGGAGGCCGTGGGGAGGCTGAGCATCCTGAGCGCTGGGGGAGGGCCAAGGAGCTGCTCAGTGTCCCCTTCTTGACTACGAGGGAGGGACAAGTTAGCGTGTCATCAGTATGAAGCTCCGTAAGTGTCAGCGCACAAAGGGTCACCAAGCCGCAACCATCCAGGGATCGAGGATGGGCCAGCAGTCACTGCTCAGCCTCACTCAGGGAGGCACTGGGGGTCCTCACCGGGCGGAGCCGGTGGAGTCTGGGGGTGGGGTGCGGGGCTGCACAAGGGACCCAGGAGGAAGCTCTGCAGGAGACACCCCTCCCCCTGAGCCAGCACCAGCCACCGCCCAGCCCAGAACAGCTCTGCCTCTGTACCTCAGCCCTGTGCCCTTTCTGCCCAGGCCTTCTGGTCCATGGCGCTCACCCCACTATCTGGTGGCACCATGCCCTGTGCAGGTGGGCTGGCACCCCCATTCTCAACTGGCCACCCAGCCAGGCCCCTAGCCCAGCTCCCCCTGCCCAGAACTCCCTTCCTCCCCTCTCCTCCCCAGGGCCTCTTCAGCCCTCTGTGCTCCCTGATCTCGTGGCACCTCAGTTGGAATGAGGTCTGTGTGCCCACGGCTGCCCCCCAGGGCCCAGCTCTGTCCCCAAGGGCCGCCCTCAGCAGGGCTTAGCTGGGGCACCTGGCTCTTCAGAGAGGCTGAGGCTGACCGACCAGGTGGTGCCGGCAGCCCCTGCGGCAGCATGGAGGCCCATCCTGGTGAGGTGGGTGGTGGCTCACCTCCAGGAGGATCGTGTCCGGCAGGTAGCGGTCCTTCCAGTGGTCAAGGAAGACCATGTCCAGTGTGTCCACGTCATACTTCTTCTTCAGCTGGGGAATGATGTCCTGGGACGCCCCGACCAGAACTGTTACCTGTGTTAAATCAAAGTTATAGGCCATTGTTTGGGACTGAGCTCCTGCACTAGGCCCCAAAAGACCAGACTAAGAACCAAAATGGAGTCGCTCGTGCTGAGGTTCCTCGTCACCAAAGCAAAACTGAGTTACTCTCTGACCTTCCGAGAAATTAGGAGAGAGAACAGCCGATTTCCCAAACAGGCCAGTTTCAGTTGTTCCCTCTGCTTTAATCCTTACAAAAAAAGTAATCTGATGTTAACCAAGCACTTCCTTCTCTGTCCCCACCTTATAAGGAAAGTCACTTTGAAATGACCAGTCCACGTTTTGTTCTTTGTTTCTGCTTTCTTCAGCCCTTCTCTCTCTACAAAACCAAACTCCTCTGCTCAGCTCATTGGAATACTATTTTATTTTATTTTACTCTATTTTATAAATGAAGTGTTGCCCAATTCTAGGATCACAAATAAAGCCAATAGAGATCGTTCAGCTAAATTTGTTGTAATTTTCTCTCTTGACCCCTGGAACAGCACTGTCAGTGCCCATGCCCATGGGGACAAACAGGAGACCACCCGCCTGGACACCCACACGAGTGTTCACCCAACAGCTTTCTTTGGGGTTCTGGAGAGACAAGTCCCCGCTCTGCCCCCATCTCTCCCAGGGCAGCCTTGGGAGTTCCCTGCTGTGCAGAGCGGGGCAGCAGGAACCCTTCACCGAGCTGCCAGGGCTTCCTTCCTTGCTGCTGGGCCTGGGAAGCACCGTGGGGCCCGGTTACAGTGGGTGCTCTGTGACTGAGGGCTTGAACCCAGCTTGGGGGTGACTGGCCTACCCTGGCCCCTCTGAGCCTCAGTATCCCTATCTTCACCCAGCTCAGGCGTACACACCCTGTCCTGCAGGCCCGCGAAGTCCAGCACGCGCTGGGTGATGGCAGCGAAGTCAGGGTTGAGCTCAATGGTGAGCAGCCGGGCACCGGGCACCAGCAGGCGGCCCATGCGCACGGCCGAGTAGCCGCAGTAGGCCCCCAGCTCCAGCAGCACCGAGGGCTGGTACTCCCGCACCACGGCATCCATGATCTGGCCTGCAGGGTCGAGGGGAGAGGGATGTGAGCGCAAGTGGAGGCAGGGGGACCCGACCCTCGTCCTGGGCCCCACTCCTCTCTTGACCGAGCTACAGCCCCTCCAGGATGCCCAACCTCTGGCCCTCTCACCTCCACCCACCCTACCTGCTGCTGGGGGGTCTTTTACCTCCCAGATCCCTGGCCCTGAGGACCTGGTGCCCACTGTGCATACCATCAGGGATCCCATGGTCCCTCAGGCCTCTGCACCGTTGCACTCACTGGTCCCTCTATCCTTGCCACCTTCCCTGGCTGACCACAATGCACCCTAAGCCACAGTGGCCCTCTCTGGAAGGCCCCCCACCCTGTCCTCAGGGCCCACCGGGTCCCCAGAGCTGGATGCTGTGTCATGGGCTCCAAGGGGGCTGGGCAGGGGCAGTCTTGACCCCAGGGACAGACTCCAGGGAGTATAGCAGGGCCTGCCTCTGCCCCAGCCTGAAGTCCTAGGTCAGAAGCAGACCAATGGGGGAGGGAGGGGCACTGGGAGAACCTGACCGGCTGGTTTCTAGGCAGGTCCCAGGCCTGCAGGGCAGAGTTCAAGGACAGTTACACCACGTTCAAACCCCATGACTGTGGGGGCCTCCCCAGCAGTGGGGTCATGAGGAGTCACCAGGGACCAGTGTCCACTGAGTAGTCCGTGGCAAGGACAGTGCAGAGCCTGACTCCCACCTCCGGGGCCCTGGACAATGGGCCTTCCTGGGCTGGCGCTCTCTTTACAAAGCACTTTTTTTTTTTTGGTCTAACATCGCTCTCTCCCCACTGGCCTGGGTACAGAGTCCTGCGATGGGTGTCCAGGTCAGGAAGTGAGTGGCTGGGCCTGCGGCTTGGGCCCCCAGGGCTCCAGATAAGCCCCTCACCCCCATCTAGGCCTGTCCCAAGCTTCCCAACCACCCAGAAACAGGGTGCTGGCAGGCCACTCCTGGCAGGGCTGTGCTGCCCGCCTACCAGCTGGGTCACCCACCTTTCTGGTCGCCCACGATCATGGCAAACTCCTGCGAGCAGTAGTCATCGATGGCCTCCAGCACGCTCTGTGGATCCCCTGCCTTGGCATGCTCTAGCATGTGGCGCAAGATGCGCTGCTCCTTGCTGTCACCCATGAGCAGGTCGTGGATGGGCTGAGGGACGTACTCGCAGCAGGCGATTAGGAGGCCCCAGGCCCAGCCTCTGCGCAGAAGCAGCAGCCGTCAGCAGCACCAGGCCCAACGAGGCAGCTGCCAACAGCAGAGCTCCGGCCTCCAGCTCTGCTAGAGGGCGGGGTGGGGCGTGGAGAGGGGACGGAGGAGGCGGAGAAGGGAGAAGGGAGGCACATGAGTCCACAGGAGAAGGGAAGTGGGGAGGACAGGGAGGGGCAGTGGCTTCTGTGCTCTGCGCCCTTCCTGACTCACCCATACTCCTTGTGTGCTGATGGAGGGTCAAGGTTCAGAGGAGCCAGTCACATGCTCAGTTGCCTAACTGTCAGCGCCTGGGAGCCAGCTCCCCACCGTCCTCTAGCGCCCTTAGGTGGGTGGAGCAGGTGTGTGTCCTGTGCCTCTGGTAGTCCTGCACAGAGGCCTGCCCTGTCATAGCCCCGGCCCTGGGCACTTTCCCTGACGGCCCTGGGTGGAGGAGCCACTGCCCTGACTGAGCTGGGGGACAGCTTCAGCCCACAGACCCTCTAAAACCATACAGAATACAAAGGCATCTATGGACCAAGGCTGTCACCTCCCAGCCGGTTTAGAAGACACCTAGGTAGGGGGAGGCCCCACCCCTGTGCAGCCCCCTTGGCCCCTCGCATGGGGTACGTGCTGGACGCTCACACTCCTGAGAGCCCGACAAACCGTGAGGTCCTGTAATTAGGTTAGGAGCGAGGCGGTTCCCAGGCCAGGCACAGCAGCACAGACCCACTCGCCACTCCCCTCAGGGACAGCCACACATGGTGTCTGTCCCAGAATGAGAAAGACAGGCCCTGCCACCTGCACCACAGTGTGAGCGAGACACAGAGCTGTATCCGACAGCCACGAGTGGGGCGGGATGAAATCACCTCAAGCGGCCCTGCTTCAAGTTGTCTTGGCACGAGCTCCTCTGGGCAGGCAGCCCAGGACCCGTGAGATGGAAGCTCAGCCAGAGGCCCCCCAGCCGGCACAGAGCAGAGTCCACACAGTTCAGAGCAGAAGTCCACAAGTGATTTCAGACCAGAGACCCCAAAATGGAAAAGGGCGCCAGGAGGAGGAACTTGGGAAGCTTCCCACAGGGGCCCTGTGGTCACTCTCGAGTCTTTCTGGGATGGGGCCTTGGAACCCTGGTGGCCACACAAGATCCTGCTCTCTGCTAGAAGCTCCCCTTTGCAAAGGCACATTCTGGGAGGGGAGGCAGGCCCAGGACCTCACAGGAGAAACGTGGAGGACAGCCTCAGGGCTCCAAACCCCAGGACCATTAGGGTAGATTCAGGGGACAGAGCAGAAGATAAACAGGAAACCCAGGCTCTGCCCCAGCGGGGTGGGCCAGTGTGGACACACAGACTTCTAGGTGATCCGGTCACTTGGCCATTCCACAAGGCAGAGTGGACACGTGTCAGCAGGTCTGTGCACAAGTGCCGGGCCTGAAGCCTCACCTACCCCCTGCTCTGCTCACTGCTTCCGTGGTCCAGCTGACCTTCAGGCTGCTTCCGAGCCTGGCTCCTGCCTGCTGGGCTGCAGGATGGGTCTGGGCTCTCCTTCTCTCAGCTTATCAGCAAAGCAGACATGATTTGTGTGAAGTTCAATTTTGCCTTTGAATGATCAACAGAAGCTGTAACCTGGAAATGACCAAGGTCCAGATATCTGAGCCCCTTCTCTGGAGACCAGCCTTGCCTGGGCCTTCCCTGGGGGTAGGTGTGGGGGAGGCAGTGCTTCACCTTTCCCGGCTCAGAAGAGACAGTAGAAGTCCTCGGAAAGGCAGTAGGACATTGTCTGGAGTGTCCCCAAGTCAGGGACACTGGGGACAGTCCCCCTGGTGTTTGCTGGCATTGCCCTGCAGGATATGGCGGCACGTGCACCTGTGCCTTGTGAAACGCAGGAGAAATGACCCACTTTGCTCAAGCCGTATTTCCCCAGGAGAGTCAGCGCAAACTTGGAAATGACACAGAAGACCAAGGACTAGTTTACAAAGAGCATATACAAATCAGTAAGAAAAAGACAATCCAAGAGAAAAATGGACCAACATGGCCAATATGCAGCTTTCAGGAAATGGCCAAAAGGCCAGAAGCCCCGAGCAGACGTGGGAAACCCGGTGCAGGCCTCGGTGCCAGCATGAGGTGCCTCTGCCTGGGCTGTCCTCGGGCACCGCCTACACCCACAGGAGTGTGGATCGTGCCATCTTTCCCGAAGGTCTGGCCTCACCTCACAGGGCCCTAAGCAATCCTGCTGCCAGGAGCTCCATGCATGCAGCAGGACGTGCCACGACCACAAGGTGCGTGAGGTGAAAACACAGGGCGACGGGCAGTCGGTGAGGACAGTGTCTCTGTTCGGAGAGGAAGATGACAGGAAACAATAGGGAGGGGACCTCGTGGGTCTCAAGTGGCTGGAACTTTCCATCTTGCTCCTTTCTTCATGGTTAGGATTTCCTAACGACACACCTGTTTCTTTCTTTATTATTTATTATCTATGATGGTTTAATTATCTGTTATTACTACTAGTAGTAATAGATGTCATATTTGAGTGGTTAAATAAGGGGACATTTTGTTTTATTCTCTGTATTTCAAAAACTCGAGTAAATGTTAGAAACAAATATCAAAAATAAAAGGGGACAATTTGAGGGCAGGCCTGTGGCTCACTTGGGAGAGCGTGGTGCTGACAACACCAAGTCAGGGGTTAAGATCCCCTTAGCGGTCAGCTTAAAAAAAGGGGGGGGGGTCTGCTTAAATAGTAAATTACTTGGTAGACGCTGGAGCCCTGAACTATAAATTTCAATCCCCATAATACGTAAATTGTGTAAGAATTTGGCTTTTTAACCTCTACTCTCTAGGTCTGTCTGTTCTTAAATTTGCAGGCCTGTGTCCCTTGGGTCTGACGAATGGGACAGAGGGAGGAAGCCACAGCACCGCAGGGAGGGGCCACACCTGCAGGGGCAGGGGCTGCCGAAGCCCCTTTCCTTTTCCTGTCAGGAGGGGACGACAGCTCCTACAGGCGGGGCAGAGTGGGCCCCGCTGGCCCGAGGACTGCTGACCAGTCCCCTCATCGCCACGCACGCTTCCCACTGTGGCCCCACCAGGCCCTCCTGGGCAAGGGGCATGGGGGACCAGGGAGGTGCTCAAGGCGCCCCCAGCATACTCAGTGAAGCTTCCTTGGTCAAAGGGCTGACCCCAACACATATCCCACCCCCATGCCATGCCCGGGAGAGGGGCCTTCACTGCCCACCTCAACCTCACCCAGTTCTCCAGCGACCCCCAGAGGAGAATTCTGGGATTGTCCTGTGAGTGTCGGCGGCCCAGAGTGAAGGGACTGGCTGCCCCAGGCCACCACCCAAGCACTGGCCACTGCCTACACTGCCTCTAGATGGTCTTGTCCTGGCTAATACACCCTCATACCATCTCCCCTTGTGGGGTCTCCCTGACCGCAGGGCCCCAGGGCTCCCAGACCACCCTCCTCTGCTTTGTCCAGCTGTACTGAGGAAGGTCATGCCCACCTGGCTGTGGGAGGAAGGGGACGCAGGACCACGCCCACCTGGCCATCCAAGGACGGACACTGCCCAGTCACTGCTCACTGCCTGGAGTTTTGCAGAACAAAAGAATGATCGAGTGAGTGAATGGAGGGCCGGGGTCCTCAAACACTGAGAATCATGCCAGTGAAGAAAACCACATAGATTAGAGCATGGTGCTGATGACACCAGAGTCAAGGGCTGGAATCCCTGTATCAGGAGCAGCCAAAAAGAACAAAAGAAACACTTAGAAACCCGCAGAGGGAAGCATTCAGAGCTCTTCAGGTGTTCCTATGCTGGGATTTTGCCCCCAAAGCCAACAGAACAGCTTGTCTTGCTGGAGGTCCTGGGAGCCGAGGCTGGGCACGCCAGCTCAGTGTCCCCCTGGAGACCCTTATGACCTGACTACCCTGCTCTGGTTGTGGGGCCTGGGTGGGGATAAAGTATCCTCATTACCTAACAGAGATGCAAAGAGAACCTGCTTCAAACTCCCCTGGGAGCGGGCATGGGTAGGAGGACAAAGCGCACATGGCTGGCCAGGAGGTGAGAGCCTGGAAGCCACGGAAGCTGGTGGGATCCTCTCTGCTTTCGTGTGTGTTTGAAACGTGCTGTCACGGAAGGTTGTTAAGTGGCTTGCCAAGTGCACTTTTCAAATGTGGTTTCTCAACCACAGAGGGGGAGGTGAAGTCGCCGTGCCCTGTGTCTCTGGCCCGGTCATAGCCGTTGGCTGCGTGCAGTGGGCACTACCGGGAGGAGCTGCTCAGGGGCACTGGGCATGGCCCGGGAGGCTGGGCATCACCCGCGACTCCGAGGATTCCACCTGCAGTTCATGATGAGAGTATGAAAGAAATTAAGGAAGACACGAATAAACAGAAAGACATCCCATGTTCATGGACTGGAAGACTCAATAATTTAGTGTCAACATTATCCAGAGCAATCTACAGATTTAATGTAATACCTATCAAAAATCCCAAGGGCATTTTTTACAGAAATAGAAAAATCCATCCTAAAAGTCACATGGACTCTCAAGGGACCCAGGATAGCCAAAACAATCTGGAGAAAGAACAAAGTTGGAGGTCACACACTTCCTAATTTCAAAACTTACAATAAAGCTATAGTAATTAAAACAGTGAAGTACACAAATAGACCAGTGGAGAAGAACTGAGAGTCCAGAAGTAAACACTCATGTCTATGGTCTAATGATTTTTGACGAGGGTGTCAAAACCACTCAATGGCAAAGAGGTGTCTTCAGCAACTGTTGGGACAACTGGATATCCGCATGCAGAAGAATGAAGTTGTGTGAATGAAGTTACTTCACACTATATGCAAACCTCAACCCAAAAAGGATCAAATACCTGACTTTAACAGCTAAAAGTATAAAATTCAGAAGAAAACATAGAAATAAATCTTCGTGACCTTGAATTTGGCAATGGATTCTTAGATATGACATCAAAAGCACAGACAACAAAAGAAAAATAAGTTGGAGTTTATTAAAACTAAAAGATTTTTGTGCATCAAAGGACACTATCAAGAGAGTGAAAGGACAACCCACAGAATGGGAGAAAATATTTGCAAATCATATATCTGATGAGGGCTTAATATCCAGAATATATAAAGAATTCCTACAATTCAACAACAGAAAGACAATCAACCCAATTTAAAAAAATGGGACTCAAAGAGATATTTCTTCAAAGAGGACATACAAATGGCCAATAAGCTAAAAGATGTCCACCATCAATAGTCATTAGGGAAATGCAAATCTAAATTACGATGAGATATCTCAAACCCATTGGGATGGCTATTTTTTTTAAAAAAGGAAAACAAGTGTTGGCAAGGGTGTGGAAAAATTGGAACCTTTGTGCATTGCTGATGCAAATACTCGTGGAAGAGGGTTTGGTGGTTCCTCAAAAAGTTAAACATGGAATTCCATATGACCCAGCAATTCCACTCCTAGGTATATACCCACAAGAGCTGAAAACAGGGACTGAGATACTTGTTACCAATATGCATAGCAGTCTTGTTCACAATAGCCAAAAGGGGGAAAAAAACAAGTATCCATCAACACCTGAATGGATAAACAAAATGTGTGTATCCATACAACGGAATGCTATTCAGTTACTAAAATGAATGACGGCTGGCCAGTTAGCTAACTTGGTTAGAGTGCCGTGTTATAACACCGAGGTCAAGGGTTCGGATCCCCTTACTGGCCAGCCACCCAAAAATACATATATATGAATGAGGTCCTGATTCCTGCTACAACGTGGATGAACCTTGAAGACATTATGCTAAATGAAATAAGCCAGATACAAAAGGACAAATATATGATCCCACTCACATGAAATATCTAGAATGGACAAATCCATAGAGACAGAAAGTAGATTAGAGGCTGCCAAGGGCTAGGGGGCAGTGGGTGATGGTTAAACAACACTGTGAGTGTGTTTAATGCCACTGAATTATACCCTGAGAAATGGTTAAAGTGGTAAATTATATGTTTTGTATATTTTGCCATAATAAAAAAAATAGTGGAACAAAATTTAAAAAAAGAAGAAAACCCTGCTCCTGGCCCTCCCTGTTCCAAAAAGGAAAAGGGACATGCCATTCCCCACAAGGAAGCAGGAATCAGAAAACCAACCATGACTCCCAATTCCTTGGGGCACCCAGGCACTCAGGAGAGCCTCTGAACCACAGCTGCCCAGGCTGCCCGCCTGCCCACTGCCTGCCCCAGCTGAGCCCAACAGCAGGGTCTGCATGCTGCCCCTTGCAGGGATATCCACCTTCCTTCTATGAAGCAGGGAGGGGCCTTTATCACAGCAGAATCTGCTCACCCCACGCTCCTTGCCTTGGCCCGTGGTGGATGCATTCAGTGGTCAGCAAGGATCACCACACCCATCCCTGCACAGACGGCACACAGACTGGGGGAGGGGCAGGTCTTTTTTCCTAAAACAGCAACAATAACACCCCAGCCTCCCCCAAAACCTTCCTTATTATAAGCCCGTTTTTAAGTATTCTTTCTACAAGACCAACCACAAACCCACGACCTCCATCAACTCCCACCATCATTTATCCTCCTTCGGGCAATCAAGACACTTGGCAGCTGGGAGATCAACAACTCTGAGATCCTTTGTGGCAAATGTGCTTCACCACATCCAGACTGACACAGTCCAACTTCACCAAGGCCTGCCCCCGACACCTGCATGTGCGGGTGGGTGGGGCACTCCATTGGCCCTGTGGGTCAGCCTGCTCCTTCCTCTCTGGCCAGCTGGGATGCCAAGCAGCCCTGGTAGCTCCCAGGGGTCAAGAAATGGAGCATCTCCTCTTTTTGGGAAGACATCCCAGAGGATTTCACAGTTACCCCCAACAGAGCCCAGGAAGACAATCCCACAGTTGCTATGGGGCAGTGATGTTCTTTTCCTAATTATGCAGATGTGGGAGGGACAGGACAAACACACTGTGTAGAGCCACCTGGGGTGGCGGGTTTGGGGACCCTGTCCACCATCATCATAGGTGGTGCTGCTTTCTCATGTCCCCATCTTCACAGCCCAGGGCAGAGCCCTCCCGAGCTCCATGCCCCCTCCAGCCTCACAGAGCTGCTAGGCTCGTCCCCTGAGGGTGGCCTCAGGAGTGCTCTGTTCTGTCCACCCTCTGGATGTCTCCAGGTGTCATCTTAAAGGGGGAGGAACTACAGGAATGGAGCTGAGATGCTGTGCCTGTAAAAGCTGCTTGAATGGACAGGTTCCAGTGGGGCTGCTCCTGTCCCGTGCAGTGCTGGGGCCTCTGGGTGTGACCACAAGCCTTCCCAGGAGCTCAGTGCACCCCATCACTGCCAGCTGCCTGGCCATCAGCCGCTAGCTCATGTGAGCACTGTGAGCACCAAGTTTCCTCTTGAGACACCCTTGCAAGCTGAGCTGTCAGCAGCCCACAGAGACAGGGCAGCCACATCTGGCCTTAGGGGCAGGCCTGTGGGACTCGGGCAAGGCTCGACAGCATCCACGCAGTGCCTGCCACACGCACGTGCACAAGGAGCACAGGATGTCCTCTGTGCACACAACGTGGTAAGATGCAGGTGACTGGGCCTCACCATGCAGCACCTGGGACGGTGGTGACAAACGCAGGGCCCAGCCCTGACACCTGCTACGCTGAGCCGACAGCGGCTCCTGGAGCTCAGTGTGACAGCCAGGCTCGCCTGTGCTTCTCAGCCTCTCCTTGCCTTTTGTAGCCAGACAGCTCCTCTCTTTCGTCAGCTGGTCAGTATCCTCTCTCACATTTAACATACCCTGGATGACCCCATCTTTCTTTAAAAGAGATAGAAACATTTTCTATAAATACACGGCAAGTAAACATCAGCGGATGAAACTCTTAAAAAATCCCTTAAAAATGTAAACTAACTGTATGATCTGGTTTCTAGGCTCATTTTAAAAAATCCATAAAAGACAACTAGAAAATGGCTTTGGCCCCTTTGCAAAGGTCTGGAGTCTGCTGTTTCTGCCCCACTCTGCCACTGCCTCTGTCTGAAGGGCCCGGGGCACTTTGGTCTCTGCCCACTCACGACTTCCTGCTCAGGAAGTCCAGGGAGGAGGGTGTTCGTCCGTTTTCTGTCACTTATAACAGAATACCTGAAACTGGGTAATTTATAAAGAAACAAAATTTATTTTTTACAGTTTTGGAGTCCAAAGTCGAGAGAGCGCATCTGGCGAGGAACTTCCTAGTGGGGACTCTGCAGAGTCCCGAGGTGACGCAGAACATCATGTGGCGAGGAGGGTAAAAGCGTGTCCTCAGGCTCTCTTCCTCTCCTTGGGAGCCGTCCTTGCCACTCGCGTGATAACCCATTTATCCTTCAACCCATTAATCCATGAATGGATTAGTCCACTCACGAGGGCAGGGCCCTCGCCATCCAGTCATCCCCTAAAGGCTCCACCTTCCAGCCCTGCCACATTGGGGACCAAGCTTCTACGTGAGCTTCGGAAGCAACGAACATTCAGCAAGGAGCAAGATGGCCCTTGCACCTGCTACAAGAGGCCACAAAGAGAAAGGTCTGAGTCCCGCAGCACACTCAGGCACCTTAAGGCTGGTCGCCGGGAGAAGAGCCACAGCCAGCTTCCCTAAGAAAGAGCTCGAGGAGCCGTGAGTCCCCCACTCTCCAGTGCGGGTCAACACGCAACTACTGCGCCCTCGAGCAGCACTTAGAAAGGCCACTAGCCATTTGGGGAGCACTATCCTTGATATTCCTGAACACATAACCAGTGACAACAGTCATTGGCACATTGAAAGTCACAGTGGCCTGCACACACCTCATTCTGTCCCCACGGGACTAGGGGCCCAGTGGGAAAGACAGGCACAGAGCTACAGGTGTGATGACAGAGAGGACATAGGTGGCAAGAACAGGCTGAGGCGTGAGTGTTTAAACATAGAAGTAGCCCCAGTCCACACACAGGTCCCCCAAGGAGGCCGTGGAGGGCGCTGCCTAGAGCTTGCTGAACAGGGCTGGAACCCCCAGCAAAGACTAGAGCAGGTGTGGGCCTGTCCCTCAAGGGGCTGGTCCAACAGGATAAAGGGTGACAAAGACAGTGGCTGGGAGTTTGGCTGTGGTCCAATAACTCAGGGAGAGCTGGTACAGTTTCCTAGAGGCAAGCTGGGCAATACCAGGCAGGCCGTACTCGGCACTTGGGCAGGGCTCATCGACAGGCTGGGAGGACACAGGGACGGCAGCTGGGGAGACCTGCACGCTGCAGCCTGGACCCACCTGTAGACCCAGGGGCCGGCCACTCACCTCCACTCAGGCTCTGGGAATCTAAGGGAGCGACGGGAAGGCCCCAAAATAGCCAGTCAAATCCAGACGGGGCAGGGTCTCCAGTGCTCAGCATCTGGGGACCTCACTGCTCTCTCTCTGGCAGCACTCGGGCAGTGCCCCCTTGTGCTACCATCTCAAACCCTCCAATACAAGAATCTGTCATAAATTCTCCAACCTGCAGAGGAATTGGGAGGCAGGGACCCAGCCTCCTGTCCTTGTGACCCCTGAGGAAAGGTGAGGAAGCAAACCTGCCCTGGGCACCATGGAAGGGTCCCGCCTGCTGTGTGTGTTTATAAATAAAGCTTTACTGAATGCAGTTCACTTGCACACGCGTTGTCTGTGGCTGCCCTTGCCCGACAATGGAAGGGGTGAGTAGTTGCGACAGAGAGAGGACCTGCAGAAGGAAAGGGTGCCGGCGGCCGTGGGTCTGAGCAGGACTGGAGTAGAAGGAAGGGACTTATGTGTCAGGGGCCAGGCAGGAAGCCTCCTGCTGGCTTCCCCACACCTCAGAGAGGACAGGAAGTGGGGCTGGCACAGCCTGGCATCCCAAGGGCCAGCAACATGGGCTAAGAGGAGGCTTTCACATAGGCTGTGTCCGAGGCACTGCCAGGGACCACAGTGACTCTGTCGTCATGGCCACACCAAGGACAGACATGAAGCCTGGGCTCTGAGAGGCTCTATGACCCCAGGATCCTATCCAGGATACCCCTTTGTGCCTTTGACGTGGGGACCCCTTACATTTCCAACAGCAGATCTGGCCCAGAGCTGGGCCATGGCTCCTCCCATTCCCTTCACAAGGCCAGACCTGCATCATGGTCTCACACTCCCCTGTATCCTTCATAGACGTTCTCCCCATCACATCTGATCCTGCTGTGGCGCCTGCTCCTTGGAGGACCC
Source organism: Cynocephalus volans (assembly GCF_027409185.1). Classification (NCBI taxonomy): domain Eukaryota; kingdom Metazoa; phylum Chordata; class Mammalia; order Dermoptera; family Cynocephalidae; genus Cynocephalus; species Cynocephalus volans. The sequence continues at coordinate 208,942,312 of NC_084461.1, forward strand.
CTACCTCAGTAGGGCCGGCTGCCCTTCACGTTAACCAGCTCACACATATGAGCAGGGCTGCGGAATTGGCACCCAGAAAAGGGCAGGCCTCAGGCAAGAGAGCGGGTTAACCAGGATCCTTGTAGAGAGGACAGAAAGGACGGGGTTCCTTTAGGGTGGGGGCAGAAAGGTCCTGGACATGCCTGTTGGGGTGATGTCCAGGTCAGCCATCTGCCCACGGGCCACGACTCTGTTCTGCCTGGGAACTGGGAAGATTCTGGCAGGTTAAGGGCACAGTAAACAAAGGCCCAGCAGCTGTCCCAGGCTCTGGGCCTGAGTCCAGCCCTGCCCCCTCAATGTGAGCTGAACCTGACCTCCTCATTTTACTTCTCAAAGGCTGGGTGGCAGCACCCCCACCTCAGTGCCCGGGCCATGAGCTTGGGGCCCCATCACGCCAGTGGCCTTGACAAAAGGTCTCTCCCTGACCAAACTCTATCTACGCCCCTCTGGCCCTCTTCTTGGCTGGGCCTCAACCTTGCCCTATACAGACTTGAACAATCACTAATCAGTTTTTCACAGCTCAAGGCCAAGTCCCTAGGATGAGCCAAGCCCCCCTTAAAGTGCCTGCCTGAGAAAACTCAAGGTTGCCAAAAGAATTTACTATTTGTTCGCACAAGATAGGGCTCCTGTCTCCCAGCCTCTGTGGGAGGGTAGGAGCCCAACTTCAATAAGCGCCAGTAGCAAACCCAGAAGAGTTTCACCAGGGCCAGCTGCCACTTCCTGCTCTTGGTAAATTTCCATTTCGTTGACTCTACCGAACCAGCACCGTTCCTCCTCCCAACTCCCTCATTCTCTCTGCACCTCTGCACAAATCAGCATGGAGCTCAACCCTTTCCTCTACTGTCCATAGTCACCAAATAGTTTCTGTCCTTATCAGTGTAACTAACGTCCAGCTGTGTTTCTCTTTGATCCAGCGCCAGGACTTAGATCTGGATCAGAACCACCATCACGACCTTGGACGTAACATCCAGACCTCTCAACATGCACAAAGACCAAAGTCTTATCCGGTCGACCCACACATGTGGGTATCCCATGGTAGCTCACATGATCCAGTGCTCCCGCAAACATCCGTTGAAGCATGGGGAGAACAGATTGTGCTTCTTATGACTCTGAGTACGTGCTCTGAGGCTGGGTTAGTGCCTCAGGCTTCTCTGGAAAAGTACCTCCCAGGCTGGACATTCTTCCTGGCTTCTTGTTTCAAGTGGAGATTCACTCCCTGACTCCAGGTCCCTGGGAGGCCCTTTGTTCTATTTATTCCTGCTCCTCCCATGGGAACTTCTCAGTCCACCAAAACACCTCTACTTGACTCCTGCTGACTCTGCTCTGCCACTCCTAATCAATATAGGAAAATAAAACTACTAGAAACAACAAGCACTAATGATATTGGAGGAAAGGGTCTGGGGAGTCCCGATAGCAGCCTCAACCCACCCCATCCTCTTACCAAGGTTCTTGACTCTGCCACAGGAAAGAATTCAAGAGCACAGTCACAGTAGAAAGTGACAACAGTGTAATGTAACAAATAAGAGATACAGATTTCACCGGGAGAATGCGGCCGAGCTCCAGAGACTGAGCAGGGCCCACACCAAGTTTAACACAAAAGTAAGAAATACACACTTACAGTTTAGTCCAGAGTGCAAGCCTAACACAAAAGTACAGCAACACACAGTCGGCTAAGTGTGGGCTGGTCCCAGGAAAGTGAGCAACAGGCCGGCCGCCTACAGGGATTCCACTTTTATAGTTTCCTGATCTAAAACAAGCTCATGCCATCTAATGAATATTCAGCTAAGGGATGGTTCCCACTTATGTAACCTGGTCTTGCACATGCTTGGTTGGTCTCCTCTTAGGGCATGTTCATTGTTCAAATTCTATCACACGCACTAAACATATTCACACGCACTAAACATATTCAAGAATATTCTATGCTCTTTAGCACCTCTCGTGGAAGGTCATTCAAAGGATAAACTCCCTTCCACTGAGCATGCTCAGCCACTAGATTTGCATAAGTCCATCCCTTGTGGTCTCAATCTCTCCCTGTTGTTATGGAAAATAGGTCCAATAAGCAACAATAACTTTCCTCTAAGGAAGGGCCTAGAGGAGGGGCTTGAGACCTTGGGGAGTGGCTTGAAACCCAGAGGTATGTCCTGAAACCTGAACCCAGGGAAGCTGAGCACCTCCTATGTCACTAACACTGTCAGCTTCCTTTCTTGCTGATGTGACTTTACCAAGGATAACTGGGAACTTCAATGACTTCTTTGGGAAACTTAAGTTCTCCCCAAACTGGCTCCTCTAAGCCCTTTCTCTTCCCATTACCTCTGCTCCTCCTTCTTTTTGTCACCACCTTCCAGCTTCCCCTCAGATCCCCTGCGTCCTTAGACATGTCCTCCTCAAGTCCCTACCTCCTCCACCCCTGTCCACCCCCAGACCTTTCCTGTCCCACTGCAGCTGGGCTTTCACTGGAGCTTGGGGCCCCCATCCCATTGGGGTTCTCAGGGACCCACAAAAGCAATGACCTGAGGCTGAAGGAGGAAAAAAAAAGCTTGGAAACAGACATTTAGTCCACAGCCTCCATAAGATTATATGTCAGGGCAAAAAAAGTCATAAAGGTCTTCTCCACAAATATTACTTGGAAAGCTCTAGCCCTTATATTGAGCAGGTGATCCTTAAATGGCTCCATCTGCCAGAAATACAGTTAAGATAAAAATATAAAATGGAGCAAAAAAAAAAAAAACCCTAACCATCTCTTATATAAACCAGTGAGGTATGTGTTATAAATTATGTTTTATAATATGTCTGTCTAAAAAGTTTCCAAAATCTTTTTGGTAACTTGCAACCTTAGAGTTATGCTAAATTAAGCTAAATAATAGATATTCATTGAATATCTAAATAATTTCTAAATAAGAGAAAGTGCTGAAACATTCATTATTAATTGTAAGTTTAAGCTTATATACTTTTGGCTTGTTTTTATATGGTAAAGAGAGGCTAAAGACATTTGGGTCTGTTAATAAACATACTCTTCTTGCCACATTAAAAGAAATTGTACTATAAAAATCATTTAGCTCTAGAGATTATGATGGTATATTCATAAAATGTGCTAAACTGGTATATGACATAAACATACTGCTATATGACAAACACTTCACAACTGCCTACTTCTTAGTTTTCTCTGTAAAATACACAGGTTACTAATGGTTAAAAATTATAATCAATATATGAAAATAAATCTACTAGAAACAATAAGAGTAAAGGGAAAACAACTTTATAAACAAAGGATGGGAGGAAAATAAAATGTGTCTGTATATGATAAATATGCAAAGAATGTGGAATGTGTTTTTGTTAAGGAAAGAGGAGTAATTTTGTCCTAAAGTAAAATTTAAAAAGAGGAAAACTATAGGACAAAACCTAAATGGATACAAAAAGTTGTAGAAGATTTATAGAAAAGGAATTTTGTGTTGTAAGGTCAAAGCCAGCTAGGATTAAACCGATTTCTATATAAAGTTTTTAAAAATGAGCTTTAATATCAAGAGTGCACTGATATAAAACTAGTGTTCGGTTTCCTCTCTGTTAAAACAACAAAGTGTCCTAGATTATTGGTCTGCTTTTAATAAGAGACTGTAAAAGGGTTTTCTTTATCTTTTGAGTAATTTGCCTAGGGAACAAGGATCTTATATCTTACCAACACAATATCCTGTGCTCCATGTTGTCTTAAGGCAAAAGAGCCAAGGTTTTTTACAGTCATGTTACCTCCTATATATACTTTCATGATCTTTTATTGTCACTTTGGTTAAGTAGACAACTAAGTGTTGTTTCACAGTGACTTGTGATTCCATCTAATTAAATATTCAAAACTTTGATGTTTTTGACAATTTTTGCCTTGCCAAAATGAAATTCTTTTTTTTTTTTAAAGATGACCGGTAAGGGGATCTTAACCCTTGACTTGGTGTTGTCAGCACCACGCTCTCCCAAGTGAGCCACAGGCCTGCCCTATATAGGGATCCGAACCTGTGGTCTTGGTGTTATCAGCACCACACTCTCCCAAGTGAGCCACGGGCCGGCCCTCCAAAATGAAATACTAAGTGAAGTCTTCTTCATCTCATACTGACTTTGACATTTCCTAGATGGCTCCTGGAAGATCTCAAAGGATTTGTCCTTTCATCCTGTAGAAGTGAGATGTTAAACTAATTAGGTTTATTTGAAATGTTGAATTTCATGTAAGGTGTTGTCAAATGAAAAATGCTGCTTAACCTTCCTTAAGTTATATTTGTATGGGTAAGGATAAGGATTTCAGAAATTTTATAAAGTTCCTAGAAATCTGTCAATACCCTTGCTCTCCATGTTATGTCCCCATATAATGTTATCAGTCATAATTCCAGTTATTTAAAATGTTGTGTGTCACAAAAACCAATATTCCTTGTCAATTGCTTTCTCTTATAATAAACTCTCATCAGAGCTTTAACCACACCATTTTAAGTCTTTTGTCATCGCAGATCGTTCTTATTTTACTCTGAGGCTTTCCTGAAATCTCTTGATTTCGGGCTTCATCTTCAACAAAAAGGTCTCAGAGACCCATGGAAAGGCCTGGGACAGGTACTCTGGGGTACACGCTCTGATGGGCCTCTGATGGCTTAAATAACTTTGAGTCCCCACTGGACTGAGCCAGGATCTCCAGAATTGAACTTGAGAAACTCATGGGTTCATGAATCTGCTAACCCAAGATCAAGCAGAACAAGAGTTAAGTACATGGGACTGAATAAACTGATAAAGGATGATTACAATTGTTTATGGCTTTTGTTCAGAATGTTGCTGGCTCTCTAATGTTCTATAAGGTTGCTTCAAAAAGTTTGTGGAAAAACTGAATTAAAAGATAATATGAGGGCCAGCCCATGGCTCACTTGGGAGAACGTGGTGCTGACAACACCAAGTCAAGGGTTGGGATCCCCTTACCAGTCATCTTTAAAAAAAAAAAAAGACAATATGAATTTTTCCATGAACATTTTGAAGACTCCTCGTATATTCTGGATATATATTTAAAAAAGAAAAACCCTTTCACTTTTCTCTTAACCTATTTATGACTCATACCAATCTAGTAAATTATGCTTTTGTGAACAAAATTGAAACATTTATGTTTTTCTACCTGCCTGATCCCTCCAAAAATCAGAAACTATTACTGAGTATTATTATTATTATTTTCATGATCATATAGTTATCTGCATAACTTCAATAAGAATCTGTTCTCCTTGTAATAGGACACAATTGGAAACACAGGTTATATTACAAGGCTTTGACTGAAATGTCCTGTTTGAAAATGATGCACATAGAATCAAATGTGACCAGACAGCTTTAAGGAACTAAGTTGACTTTTGGAACCAATGCTTACAAAGCCCCCTTGAAAAATTTGGCCTGGTACCTGGTTTACAAGGAAAGTCACTTCCTGGCAGTCCCAAGAATCTTAGGATATTTTGGGGACCTCAAGAGAGGAATTCCCCCAAATGTATAGATACTGCAGGGTGAAGTATGATAGCAAATTCTTGGCTTGGCTTTTAAAAGTCCAATCTGATGTATGCATGTATCAAATTATCACACATATCCCATAAATATGTACAATTATATACCAATTTTTTAAAAAATTTAAAAAGTCCTATCTGAGATTCCTTATTAAAAGTTCCAGCAGAGCAAACTTAAAAAGTCCTATGTGGTCGGGCCGGCCCATGGCTCACTTGGGAGAGTGCGGTGCTGATAACACCAAGGCCATGGGTTCGGATCCCATATAGGAATGGCTGGTTAGCTCACTAGGTGAGCATGGTGCTGACAACACCAAGTCAAGGGTTAAGATCCCCTTGCCGGTCATCTTAAAAAAAAAAAAAAAAAGTCCTATGTGGTCAATAACCATTCTTGCTGGGCTCATGTAAATAATCATGCCGATTTTAATGAAACCAGAATTACTCTGCAAACAAAACTAATCTTTGATTATCTCTGATCAAAAAGGGAGGTGATAGCAGTGAGATATTTTATGTTTTAATGGAGAAGTGTAACACACCCTTGTCGACTATTAGATTCTAATCTTGTTCATTGTCTTTGAGGTTTTATGATCTACCTGCAAATTGGACTGGATTCTTGCACATTTTGTCAGCCCTTACGAAATCCTGTCCTTCTACTTTCCTTCAATATCTGGCTACAACTCTCCAAATTAACATTTCCAATTTTTCTCCCTCCCTCCCAACTTGGTGTCACTGAGACTAAAACCTGATTGCCCAAGTCCTCATTGGGACTCAGGCTGTCCTGCAGCTGCCTTCCCTCCCCAGAATCTGAAAACGCCCTGTAGGCTGAAGCCAGATAACTTGATATAAACTTCAAAGAACTCATCACCAAAGCAAATCATGTATAAGTAACCGTTGTGCCTGTAGCTGCTGCTACATGGGCCACTCAGAACATCCTCTGGAGCTCCTGCATGTTCCATGCTCTGCTCTGAAAACAACCATGATGTGACACTGATGTCTATGCCATCACCACAGACATTCAGGCCACCACCTGGGAAATCCGTTGGATTGCCACTGCTATCCTCAATTCTACCCAATAAAGATACTTAGAGTTCAATGTCTACAAATCTCAACTGGCTGCCTGTGGAGGATATTGACATTAATGAGATAGAAATAAAACACATGTATTTCACAAGACCAAAGCCTACAGCATAGAAGGACCAAAGTCCTGTAGTTTAGAAGGACGAAAGTCCTTGGTTTAAGCCAAAGCCTGTAGCTTAGAAGGACCAAAGTCCTGTAGTTTAGGAGGCCAGAGCCTCTAGCTTAGGGGGCCAAAGCTCAACCCTTTAGGAAAACACATAGAATTGCTAAGATTAAGAAAGACCAGAAAAGTTTCACAGGACTAAAACCTTTGATGTAGATAAGAGAATTGAAGCACAGCAAAAAGTGATTGGTCTGGGGGCAGTTGCCCTTGATGCAGCTAAACCTAAATGATGAGAAAGCACGTGAGCTAAAATCTTCAAGCATATTCTCCTAGTTAGTGGTTGGGGGTTGTTCCACATCTTGCCCTAAGCTGTTTCTTTGAGTTTCTTGGGGAGCTAAGTGCTCCTATGGTGATTACCTCATTGTTTCTTTTTGTACTGTCACATAGCTTAGTTTCATGACTACTTCTGATGGTAAATTGTTTGAACTATTTTAAGTTACACCTGCTTTAATGAAGATTGTCATGTAGCCAGTTTGTTTTTACTATGGTTGATTAACCATCTGTGTTTCTTCTGTTACTTTCTTATCTTTACAATAAAAACTGAAGCAAAAACTGACTCGAGGCTGTGCCTGGGCTCTCCTCTCCTGAAGGAGTTTTCCCTGGGTGCAGTCCCTTTGGGCTTCTCATTGCTCTGAATACATGGGCTCTGAGAAATCTTTTGCATCTCTGTCACTCTGCAAAAGGTGACAGCTGCCTCCTAGACTAAATATCTGGGTTTACAGTTGGCTCCAACCATTAATCTTCATTTTTTTATTTCTACAGAAATGCTTCTCATTAGATGTCTGATCGCTCGCACCATTCAGCAAATATCTTCTCTTGCCAAGTCTCAACAGATGGTTCAGCTGGTTCTTCATGGACAAAAGGCCATGGAACAGAAAAAAGTCTGCCTTATACTGTCCAGAGGAAAGAAGAATGTTTGTTCATTCCTTGAAAAAGAGGGGGGCTGACAGAAATTCTTTCCCTGGCCAAACTTGTTCCAGGCTCCTCTGAGCCCTCTTCTCAACTCAGCCTCCATCTTGGCCTATACAGACTTGAACGAACACTAACATGGTTTCTAACAGCTCAAGGCCACATTCCCAGGATCACCCTAGACCCACTTAAGATGCCTGCCTGAGAAAACGCAGGGCTGCCAAGAGAATTTACCATTTGTTACAACCAACAGCTGAAGATAGGGCCCCTGTCTTCCAGCCTCTGTGGGAGGGTAGGAGCCTAACTTCGATGAGCGCCAGTAGCAGACCCACGTAGATTTCATAAGGGCCAACCCTCCTGTTGGGAAATAGAATAATTTAATCAGCCCCCCTCACCTAAGTCCAGTTGGGGGTGGTGTGGGGCATTCTTTGTAAGCAAGTTGTGTGTGGGTGGAGTTAGTGCACATGGGCGGTGCCACCACTTGGCTGGTTTCTACTGCGTCCGCTGCACACGGCCATGCTCTCCAACCTACAGCTCTCCAAGGACCTTTTGGCTGGTTACCTAGCTCATAGACCTGTGTGTGAAGGGTCTGGGGACCCAGCCTGGCTTGTGAAAGGTTTGTGACAGGTTTGTGATGCAGTCTGTGAACGGGCTTGAGGGGTCTGTGAGCTCCAGACCCAGCCTCAGCTCGACAATTGGCCCAGTTGGCAGGAAAAAGAGCTCGACACCTTCCTTCCTGCTTTTTCTAATTTTTTACTTCCCTGACTCTATTGAGTCACTCCCCAAACCCTCATTCCTCCTCCCTACTTCCTTATTCTCCCCAGAAGACGCCAGTCATGTCCACACACGTTGGTATGGAGCTCAGCTCTTTCTCCTACTGTAAGCAACTACTAAGTAAAATCTGGTTTTGCATGTTAACAAGTGTCCAGCTGTGTCTCTGTGACCTTCTCACTGCGCCCTGCGGGGCACCTCAGAGCCCCTCCAGGATGCATCAAGTACTTGGCAGCTCCACGGTTCCTCACACTTGGAGACTCACCTTAAACAGTACAAAGCAACAGGACACAAAGTCTCTGGCTGGAAAGACCCGAAAGCCTGGTTTGTTAGCAGGGCAGGCCTGGAATGACCCCTCTTTCTGGTCCTGGGCTCCACGGGCCCCTTCCTGGTGGGGCAGCCATTCTCTTGCAGAGAAAGGCCCAGGGGTACCCCAGGGCCTGCAAGAGGGAAGCTGTTGGGGAGATCACTGAGGCCCTCCGGGCCTGGGACTCCACAGGCCCTCCCCCTGGGCCCCCTCAACCCTTCCACTCTGAGGATCTGATCCCAGTCCAAGGACCAAGGGCGAACTTCCCAGGGTGGGTCAGGCCCTGACTGACATGTCCTCTCCAGTGGAGGCCCTTCCCCAGGGACATCCCACCCCTCACAGGAGGCGGGAGGCCGGATCCCCCCCTCTTGAGCTCCCCACCCTAGCACAGCTCTTCGACCCCCACCCCCCCACACACAACGTGTCTGGTGACCCTGCCCAGAGACCCCCACACAATGTCGACCCCCTTCCCCAGCCCCAATTCCCCAGCCCCGTTCCGGAGACCCCCGCCGCAGGCCCGCACCCCGCCCGGGCGGCCCCTCCCGGCCGCGCACTCACCCCGCCGGCGGCCGCGCGCCCTGTGCCTGGTGGCCGCGCCCCGCACCGGCGCAGGCAGCGCGGCGGACAGCCCCGGCCGCCGGCGAGAGGCCCCGTGACGATGGCGGCGATGGCGGCAGCGCTGCGGGGGCCCGCCGGCTGCTTCCGGTGGCAGACGCGGGCCTTGGCGGGCGGGGTGCGGGGCGCGGCAGGTAGGGGGGCAGGGGGCGGCGGGGTCCCCGCGGGGTGTCTGCAGGGACGGCGGTGTCCTTGCGGGGCTGTCCACGTGGGGGTGTCCGTACGCGGGCCTCGATCTCGTCTTGGGCAGGCGCTTCCAGCCACCGGTAGTTCCCTTCCCAGCTGGGGAAACTGAGGCTGGGAGTCCCGCCTGAGGTTCTGTTGTGTTCGCTGCACCCACGGTCTCCCGGAGCTCCCTCCCTCACCCACACCCGCCAAGCCCAATATTAACTACAGTTCTGAGGATGATGATGTCCTAGCTCCTGAAATCACCAAGCACCCCACTTGCCAGACCTCAGCCACCTTCTCCCCAGACCCCTAGTGGCTGCACACAGCAAGTGCTGATTACTTGCCCATGCGGGGAATGAATGAAGGGACACTAGGGAAGCCATGGGCCCTGAGCCCTCACTGCATGTCAGGCTCTGCAGGTGCCCGGGGGGAAGGGAGGATATGCAGTGGTCCTCCAGGAGCCACCAAGGGACGTTGGCCAGATCGGGACAATAATTGTAACTTCAGACACCTGGAGCAGGGGCTGGGGCTGGGTCACTTGGGAGGGTTTGCACCCCATTCTGCAGGATAATCTCCCCCAGAGGTGGCCACAGCGCCACCACATCTGCAATAGTGTGGCCAGTCCCATGCATGACAACGTGGTCCTCACCACATACCTGCACGGTGACTGCCCCCTCAACCACCCAGATGCCTATGACAGAGCTCAACTCTCCCCACAGGGAGTGAGTGTGAAGGGGTGTGAACAAGGACAGGGTCAGAGCTGGAGGACAGAGGGCAGCCATGGGAGGCAGAGTGGCTGGCCCTGGCTAGTGGTGGACTCAGGAGGGAGGGCTGACCACATTGTAAATAGGCAGAGCTGTTACTGTCGAGGGCTTGGGGAGCCCAGGGCTGAGGGTGGCCCTGCAGAGTTCTGGAAGGTGGTCACCACCTGCTGAGGGGGGAATATAGGGGGACCTGACAGACCTAGAGCTGCTCTTATTACAGTGGTTTTAGCCCTGGGACCCTAACCAGAACACCCGTCTTTCAAATCCTCCTTGCTACATGTGTCAGGTGGGACATTCATGAGAAATAAACACACCTGTGTCAGTGGAACCCTCACCCCGCCTGGTGCCAGTAAAAGGTCCGTAGACAGGAGCTGACCCTGTGGTCACAAGCCCAGGGCCCTTAAGCCTCCTGGGTAACCGTGGCCTTGAGACAGCGTTTCATTTCCAGTTGGCCAGGAGGCACCACCCTGAGGGCTCTGCCTCCACAGGCCCACAGTGGCAGCCCAGTGTGTGCTGGCAGTAAGGGGCAGCTCCCAGGGCTAGAGCTTTGCTAGGCTAGTAATAAGTAGCTGAGAGGGCCAGGAGAGGGTGTTAGCCCCCAACAGCGATGCCCGGGTCTGATTTTGAGCCACTTCCTCCATTTCAGCCCCGCAGCTTCTTTTGGAGCAGGAAGATACCTGCCCTGTCCCAGGCTTGGGGGGTGGCCGACACAGCCCCTGAATAGGAACCAGGATGACGATGCTGCTGGTGTCACCTGTCCCCTAACTTCTGCTGCCATGAAAGAGCTCGAGGTGGGGAGAGCAGCTGCACAGGAGGCTCCCCAAGGTGGCCAGCTGCCTGTGTACACGTGTTTTGGGGGGACCCTTCCATTTACCATCGCTGGAGGAGTGCAGCGTGCACTCGGGCCTTGCCACACTCACTGGGCTCCTGCTTGTTGCTGGCCCCATACCAGGCACTGAGTTCAGAGAGGAGCAGAAAATTAAAGGACAGTGAGGGCAGAAAGCAGAGGCAAGGCAGAGACACTTTCTGGGGCCGAGTTCTGCAGATGGGGAAGGCATCTGGTCAAGGGGGTGAAGGTGAAGCTGTGAGATTCCCCAGGGCACTGGAGTACATGGGTGTATCCCCAGGTAAGGCCTGCTGCCCAGCCCTTCCTCCTGCCGAGCAGCATCGGCCCCACCTGCCTTCGGGGTCCTTTGGGTTCCTTCCTCCCCAACAGGTTCCCCAGTCCCCCCCCCGCCCAAGTGCTTACAGGCAGACTTCCTACACCTACAAACTGCTCCACTGCTGGCCTCTTACATGTGTTTATCAGACTGAGAGGGCTTCCAGGCAAGCGTGGGCAGAGCAAGCTGCCCGAGATAAGCCCAGGGTCCACATGGGCAGCCACTACCCTGCCCGCTGCTACCCTGCCCACCACCTGATAGCAGGCAGAGGGCACAGTGCTGGGCTGTGGGCAGGACGACCTAGTGGGGACCCTGCTCTGGCGACAGAAAGGACAGGCACCTGCAATGGAAGGTAGGGACATTCTCCTGGGTAAAACCTCAGGGTCATCCCTCCCCTCCACCAGGCATCAGGAGAGGAGAGAGATGGGCTGGGGCCCAGCGGCAGCTCCTCTTTGACCAGCAGTCGTCCTTGGTTCTCTGGGCTCATATCAAAGCCATCCGAATAATTTACAACATGTTAGGCCTTTTCACGGTCCTTGAGTTAAATTCAGAATTGGGTGCGCTTTGGACTGGCTGCCTGAACTGAGTTGTGGCTCTATCAGATCCCATGTGTGCGTACATGTGTCTCAAATGCCGGCTGCTGGACAGAACCTTGAGTAAGTCCAGCCATGGGGCAGGCTGTGGGCCGCACCTGGACACAGCTCCTGGCAGCCGCCTCCAGAGCTTTCTCAGCTGCAAGCCAGGGCCTCCTCTCGCCTCCAGCTCTGTGTCCCTGTAGGAGTGCAGGCCCCAGACTCCCGTGTGGGGAATCTGCAGAGCCAGGGTCCAGCGGGTTGTGGGATTCTGGATGTATTTTGAGTTGGCTGCAAAGACAGGTGCAGCCTTCTCAGGACAGACACTAGGTTTTAGTACCAGTGGATGGGAGGATGCCCCAGCCTTGGATGGCAGACCCTACTTTGATCATGGGACCCCTAGGCCTTGCCCAGGAGCAGCAGCCGCCTGTACATCATCTGGGTGTGCCCACATCTGCCAGGGACTGAAAGTGCTACTTGTTTTATATCCCAGACCCTTGTCATGCATCTGCACCCTGCTTTCACCCCCCCATGGACTGATAATTTTCTATTATTTCTATTATTTTTTTCTTCTTTCACCAGGGAGTGGGCTGGTGCCTGGTGCTGGGTGTTCCCAACCTCAGGCCCAGGTCAGAGCACTTCCCCTCCCCTCCCCCCTCCACCCCTTTCCTCTCTGTGCCCTGCTTTTTGGCTGTGTCTTATCTGTGTTCCATGCCAGTAGCTTGCAGAGTAGACAGAGGACGCCATCTGCAGGGTAGAAAGGCTGAGATGGCCCTCTGTGCGGTGAGTGTGAGCTCGGGAGGACTGAGCTGCCCCATGGCAAACCTGAAAGGAATTCCAGGGATGAAACCTGTGCCCAGGGTGGCTTCCTTCCCGGATCACCATGTGGCTGGGCACCTTCCAAGATGCCTGGTCTGCGTGGCAAGGGCTGCGCTTTCGTTCTCATTCACTTGTAAGGAAGGGTAACCTTTACAACTGCAAGGCATGTGGACTCAAGGAAAATGTTTGGTTCTGTGTCTGGCTCAGAACACCGAATGAGGTTTGAGTTCGGAGAGGACCTGCTGGTTGACGTGGTGTGCGTGTGTGTCGGGGGCACAGTTTGCAAAGGTGATCACACATATCCTTGACCAACTGCACCACTGCGTTGCTTGGTCTCTACGTTTGCTCTAATATGTGATGTGTTGTCACAGCATGGGGTCTCCCGATGAGGTCTACCGAACAGAGCCTCTTGCCCTTTAGAAATCGCGGGGGCCCTTCCAGGTCTGTGCTTCCATCTGACCTCTCGCCCCTTCCCCCAGCAGGGCAGCGGGACTACGATCTCCTGGTAATTGGTGGGGGGTCTGGCGGCCTGGCTTGTGCCAAAGAAGGTATGTATTCTGTGCCCCATGTCCCCGCTGGTTTGGCAGGTCCTCAAAGCTTTCAGGGACCCCTGGAAAGGGTGGCACTGTCCTTGGGGCTGGGTGGGGCTTGGCCTGAGCACCCAGAAGCTGAAAGTGCTGCCTCCACAGCTGGCCTGCCACGGTCACCCAGCAGCCTCCTCGCCGCGCCCGCTGTCTGCTGCACCCAGTGGCCCCGGTGGTAATTTCAGTCTGAGCTGCCTTCCCCGGCTCCAGGGCTCCCACTTGACTCACAGTGAAAGCCACCAGGCCTTACGGATCTGCCCTGCACCCATCCAGTCTCAGTTCCCGCCACGCACACCCTGCCCGGCCCTCTCGCTCTTCTCAAATGCTTCCAGAAGGTCTTTCTTTCCTTTGCCTCACCCTAGCTGTCTGCCCTGCCTGGCCTACCCTTCGCCCGCCCAGTTAGTGGCGAGGCTCCTCCCCTCCCTCCGTCTGTGCCTTCCTGAGAACTGCACCCTCCCCAGACACCTGGGCTGCTTCTGCGGATCCTGTCTCGATCTCAGCCCGGCACCCGGTGGGCACCCAATAAGGATGTGTCGGATGAACAGGCGGGACCCAGAGGCGTCCAGAGACATCACCGTGCAGGCCACCAGTGCTCCGCAGGGACTCTGTGCCCTGCTGGGGGAGTTCCTGGTGGTGGTCTACTCAGGGTTGCATCTCGAACGGGGAGGGGAGGAGACGGAGGAGGGGTGGGCCCTGATAAGAGGGAGCTGCCCAGGTGCTCCAGTCATGAAACTGGTTCTCTAACATCAAATACTGGGTTTTACAGTTACAGATGGTGTAAAGGAAATCCACTGTCCAGTGCTCTTGATGTAAGGGGCTGGGGAGGCACCGGCCTGCAGTGGAGGCAGGAACCTGCAAAGTCCCCTGGCTGATTGCAGGTCAGCAAAGGCACATGGGGTTAGCACCCTACTGGACCCTCAGAGCCACCTCCAGAATGGATGGTACAGATGGACAGATGTCCTGTGGATGTCCCTTATGGCAGAATGGATTCCCGGACCACGTGTCCACTCCCGTGTCGTGGCTCTAGAGACTCACGTCTCCTTATCTGGAATGTGGACAGTTCCTGGTCTGTCCTGGCCTTTTCTGAGAGTGGCGTTTCCTCTGTGGATGACTGCGTTATTCTACAGCTTTGTTGAGATATAATTGACATACAGTAAATGGTACATATTTAAAGCGGACAGCTCGATAAGTTTTGACATGTGTATATACCTGTGAATCCAGTACCACAATCAAGGTAGTGAATTACCCCTCTGTCAGTCTGCTGGGCTGCTGTTACAAATTTCCACAGACTAGAACTAAACAATAGACTGGAACTAAACAGTTCCACAGACTGGAACTAAACAGACAGGCCTAAACAATAGATATTTATTGTCTCTCAGTTCTGGAGACTGGAAATCCAAGCTCAAGGTGTGGGCAGGCTCAGTTCCTTCTGAGGCCTCTCTCCTTGGCTTGCAGGTGCTGTCTCCTCCCTGTGTCCTCACAGATTCGTCCCTCCGTGCCTGTCTGTGTCCTAATCTCCCCTGATAAGGACACCAGTCCTATTGGATCAGGGCCCACCCTCGCTGCCTCACTTGAACTTAATTACCCCTTTTAAAGCCCTGTCTCCAAATATAGTCACATTCTGAGGTGCTGGGGGTTAAGATTTCAACATGAATTTGTGGAAACACAACTCAGCTCATAACAACCCCCAAAGTTTCCTCAAACCTCGACAATCTCTTCCCACTTCCCTCTCCTCCCGTGTCATCAGACAGTCAATGATCTGCTTTCTCTCGTGGATTAGTTTGCCTTTTCTAAAATTTTGTATAATGAGATCATGCTGTACGCACTCTTACTTTTTCTGGCTTCTCTCACTCAGCATGGTTATTTTGACTCCTCTCCATTGCTGTGCGTGTCTATAGTTCATTTCTTTTTATAGTGAGTGGTGTCCTAGTGTTTGGAAACACTGCGTTTTGTTTGTCCGTTCACCTGTAGATGGACATTTGGGTTATTTCCAGTTTGGGGCTATTGCGAATACTGCTGCTGTGAACATTTGTGTTTTTGTGTGGGCTTATTTTTTAAATTCTTTTGAGTAAATGCCTAAAAGTGGACGGACTGGGTCATGGGGTATCTCTCTTATTTAGGTATCTTTTCACTTTTTTAAAGCAGTATTTAGTAGTTTTCAATGTACAGGTCTTTCACATCTTTTGCCAGATTTATCCCTGTTTTATATTTTTTATAACAGTTTTATTGAGATATGTCACATATATAATTCACTCATTTAAACTGCATCATTCGGTGGTTTTTAGTATATTCACAAAGTTGTGCAGCCACCACCACAATCAATTTTAGAGCATTTTCATCTCCCCCCCAAATACTCTACCAATTTAATAGTCATTCCGCATCCCCTCCTTTCCCTAGCCCCAGGCAGCCACTAGTCTACTTTCTGTCTCTACGGACTTGCCTATTCTGGACATTCCATGTGAATGGAATCATACGTGGTCTCCTGTCATTGCTTCTTTCACGCAGCATGATGTTTTCAGCAGTCGTCTGTGATATAGCATGTATCAGGACCTCATTCCTTTTTACAGCTGAATAATACTCCATAGTACGGCTACACCACATTGTCTATCCATTTGTCAGGTGATGGATATTGAGTTGTCCAATCCCATTTTTTGGCTATTATGAGTAATGCTGCCATGCACATCTGTATATAAGTTTTTATGTAGACAAAACTCTGTGTTTCTCTAGGATATATACCTCGGAGTGGAGTTGCTGGGTGACACGGTAACTCTGTGTTTAACCTTTTCAGAAACTGCCAGACTGTTTTCCAAAGCAGCTGCAGTTTTTACTTTCACCAGCAGTTTCTCCGCATCCTCACCAACGCTTATCTGCTTTTTAATTATAGCCATCCTAATTAGGTGTCACTGTGGTTGATTTGTATTTCCCTTATAATTAGTGATGTCGAGCATCTTTTGATGTGCTCATTGGTTGTTGTTGGTTGTTTTTGGCAGCAGACTGGTACAGGGATCGAACCCTAGAGCTTGGTGTTATCAGCACCTAACACTCTAACCAAGGGGCCTTTATTGGCCGTTTGTATATCTTCTTTGGAGAAATGTCTATTCAGAATTTTTGCCCATTTTAAAAATGTGTTATTTGTCTTTTTATTATTGAGTTGCAAGAGTTTTTAAAAATGTATTCTGGATACTAGACCCTTTTTAGATATGTGACGTGCAAAAACTTTTTCCTATTTTGTGGGTTGTCTTTTCACTGTCTTGATGGAGTCCTTTATAGCACAAAAGTTTTTAATTTTGATGAAGTCCAGTTTATTTTTTGTTGTTGTTGTTGCTTGTGATTTTGGTGTCATCTAAGAAACCATTGCCTAATCCAAGGTCACAAAGACTTATGCCTGTGTTTTCTTGTAAGAGTTTTATAGTTTAAGCTCTTACATTTAGGTCTTTGGTCCATTTTGAGTTGATATATAAATATGGTGGGAGTTGGTTGCTTTAGGAGTCATAGCATACGTCTTGATCTTGCAAGTGATAGTACAGACTTCACATGTAGTATAAAAACCTTGCAATACTATATTTCTGTTTCTTCCCTCCCCACCTTTATTCTATGTTGTCATACATTTTATTTTTACATGTTATATATCCCACAACACATCATTATTAATATGTTTATACAGTTACTATTTTTTTGCACCCTCCTACCTTTAAACAATTACATTCAAAAGAGATTTAAGTAATATGAGAAAAATCTTACCCAGGTAATTACCATTTCCAGTCCTCTTCATTCCTTTGTGCTGGTCTCTAGTTCTATGGTATCAATTTTCTTCTACCTTAAAGATGTCCTTTAACATTCCTTGTAATGTGGCCAAAGTGACAGTGAATTCTTTCAGCTTTTATATGTCTGAAAACACCTTTATTTTGCCTTTGTTTTTTAAATATATTTTCTCAGGGTATAGAATTCAAGGTAGAAGGTTTTTTTTTCTTTAGTACTTTAAAGCCTTTGCCCCTCTTGCTTGCACTGTTTCTGATGAGAAATCTGCTGTCTTTATCTTTGTTTCTCTGTAGTGTGTCTTTGCTCTGGAAGAAATTCAGAATTTTCTTTTTTCATTGGTTTTGAGCAATGATTTTTAATTATCATGGGCCTTGATGTAGTTTTCTTAATTGTTTTTTTGTTTGAGTTGATGGAACTTCTTGTATCTATGGATTTATAGTTTTCATCAAGTTGTGAACATTTTTGACCATTATTTCTTCAAATAATTTTTCTATCCCTCCCCTTTCTCTCTCAGTTTTGGAGACTTTAGTTACGTGTATTTTAGGCTGCTTGAAGGTGGCCCCAGCTCATTGGTGCTGTTGTCTGAAGCTCTTCGGGTTCTGAGGGCTGCCCCCCCCCATTTGTTTTTTATAGTCTCTGTGTTTCATTTTGGATAGTTTCTATTCCTTTGCTTTCAAATTCACTAATGAAAGACTCTCCAATTTCCAATCTGCTGTTAATCCCATTCATTGTATGTTTTGTCTCCTGTGTTGTAGTTTTTATCTCTACAAATTTGACTTGGGTGCTTTTTATATCTTCCGTGCTGCTCCCCAGCTCTTTGAACATGTGGAATTGTTGTAACGTTTGTTTTACTGATCTCTTCTACTAATACTGGCATCTGTGTCGGTTTCCACTGACTGATTATTTTCCTCTTTATGGGTTGTATTTTACATGCCTGGTAATTTTTGGTTGAATGCCAGACACTTTGAATTTCCCTCGTTGGGTTCTGGACCTTTTTATATTCCTAGAAATACAGTTATTGATCTCTGTTCTGGGATGCAGATAAATTATTAACAGACGGTTTGCTCCTTTTGGTTCTTCTGCGTAGGATTTGTTAGGCAGCCGTGGAGCAGTTCTCGAAGTAGGGCTGTTATTCTCACCCACTGAGGCATGACCTCCCTCAGTACTTACCCAGTGCCCCTGGGATTATGTGTCTGGCTTCTGGGAGCAGACACTGTTCCCTGCTCTGTGGGAGCTCGGCCCCCTCTCATCCTTCTGGGTGGTTCTTTCCCTGGCCTTGGGTAGTTTCCTTGCACACACGCGCTGATCAGGTCTCCAGGGTTCTCTGTGCAGCTCTCTATTCTCTGGTCACCTGTCCTGTGAACCCCGGCTGCCTCAGTCTCTCCAGGCTCTCAGCCCCTCCCCTCTGCTGGCTTCTGCTTGGGACCCCCACCCACAGTTCAGGGTCCTGGAGACTCTGGTTGTGGGCTCACCTCCCTTGTTTCCTGTCGCTCAGGTCATTTGTTGCCTGATGTACAGTGTCTTAAAACCCATTGTTTCTTATTTTTTGCCTAGATTTTTGGTTGTTGGGATGGTAAATCTGGAGCCTTATTGCTTTGTCGTGGTCAGATGTGGCAGTTGACAATGGCATTTTGAAGAGTCCCCTTGGCCTGAGCTTTTAAATCAAGCATAGGAATCCCATCATTAATCAGTTGAGCAATGTGGGTTTTTAAGATGAACTCTTCTGAAACTTTGCTCTTTTTTTAAAAAAATCGTGTGTCTGTGTATGTGTGTATCTGTGTGTGTAACAGAGAGAGAGAGAGCAGTATTTTTGGAGTCTTTGGATTTCTATGAAACATTGTCATCTTATGAATGAGCTATCTTGTCTTTACTGTCTTATCTTGACAACCCCTGCACACCCTTCACTGCCCTGCAGCCTTTTGCATGAAGACGGGTGACAGTGGGGTTGAAAGTCACTGATGTAGCTGATCTGTTCATCAAGGTGAGATCAGGAATGAGGCCACCTCTCATCTCTGTGTGTTAATAACAGAAAAATTTGTTCTAATCTGGTTTCTAATAGCCATGAATCCAGCGTGTTCTGTAGCGTTTCGAACACTTAGGGGCTCAGGAGGTGTAAGTCCCGCATGCCCTTGGTGGCGGTCAGGTCCAGGGCCTGGAGTTTGCTGATGAAGAGCCCAAGGCGGGCAAGAGGGAAGCTCTGCAGTGGCCCTGGCCAGTGGTGTCAGAGTTGGCCTCAGAGCCTGGGACTTGTGGCCTGGGTGGTCCTGCTGATAGCCGGGAGGGTAACTGGGAGGGTGGCCAGGCGGCTCCATGGTAGGAAGTGTGGTTTGGACTCCGGGTCTCGGCTCCCCCTGGGGCCGGCCGACCCTGGACCTGTGTTTCACTTTTCCTGAGCTTTGGTTTCCTCACCCTAAGAGGGAGGCAGCAGGTGCCCACCTGGGGGACTGTGATGAGGGTGGACGTGGGCCTCCTCATTGGCGGGAGGAGAGGAGCTGGGCCGGGAGGAGGGCTTGGGCTTCCCAGGAGAGCTGGAGGCCAGTGGGCTGGGGAGGGAGCAGGGGGGCGCCTCTGAGTCAGGGGCCTGTCCCGGGGGTGGGCTGCTCCTGGTCTGCCTTCCAGTGTGCTCGGGGTAGGCCCTAGGTTGTGCTGGATGTCTGGGCCTGGAACTGGGGGGGCAAGAGGTGAGGGGGGCTGGTCCCAGTGCCATGATGGTGGGTGGTGCGAAGACCGTGGCCTGAGATGAGGTCTGAAGGTCCCCGCCTGTGGGCAGCACAGCTCGGTGGGCAGTGGGCAGTGGGAAGGCCAGGAGACCGGGTGCAGAGCTGGTGGGCAGCAGGGCCTTGTGGGCCAGGATGCTGAAGCAGATCGGAGGTCACTAGCATCGCTCAGCTTGGCTGCTGCACAGGCAGCTGCTGGCCTGGGCCCTTCCCCGCCCTCTCCTGAGCCTTAGGGGTCCCTGGTCCCCAGCCCTGAACCAGCTCCCCTGTTGTGCTCACCTGCTGTGCTTCTTGCCATTCCAGCCGCTCAGCTGGGAAGCAAGGTGGCTGTGGTAGACTACGTGGACCCTTCTCCCCGAGGTAGGCAGTCCCCATGGGGGCCACATGTCCTGGGGAGGGGGATGGGAGATGGGACCCAGTTTGTGTAAGTCCTTCGTCCCCTGCTGTCGGTATTCTCTGGAGAGTGTCTGTTTCACGCTGAAGCTGTCATTACCTTAAAGTTCTTCATTATTTTCATTTTTACAACAACTCTGAATATGATTATAAAGAGCAAATTGATGTGGCATCATGTGGGCCATGTTTGAGTTATAAAACAAGAACCACGTAAAGGAGTTCTAAATACAGTAAGACAGGAAAGCCTCCAGCGATCCCCTGAATGTGAATTCAAATGTGTTCTTCCCAACATCCCAGGCACCAGGTGGGGCCTCGGTGGCACCTGCGTCAATGTGGGCTGCATCCCCAAGAAGCTGATGCACCAGGCGGCGCTTCTGGGGGGCCTGATTCGAGACGCCCGCCACTACGGCTGGGAGGTGGCCCAGCCTGTCCCGCACGACTGGTGAGGAGCCGGACGCCATGGTGTTCCCAGGTCTTTTCTTCTGCTCTGAATGGAGGAGGAGGAGGTTTATTCTGCACTTATCCTCAAGGGGAGCATACTGTAGGACAACCCTGTCACCCCATCTCCCCCAAGAGATTTGACAATGTCTGGAGATATTTTTGGTCATCACTAGAGGGAAGGGTCAGCTACATCTCCTGGGTGGAACCCAGGGATGCTGCCGAATGTCCTACAGTGTGCAGGACAGCCCCACCAAGAACAGTCCCTCCCCAGAGGTCAGTAGTGCAGGAAGCTGCTTCAGTTGAGCTCTTTGGGAAGGACACGGTGCAGGCTCAGAGCCCATGCAGGCGGGCTGCCACCTGCAAGGTGTAACCTTCAGGATGCAGAGTCACTGCGTCTGGATGGTTGTGGGCCAAAGCCTCCATTTTCCATGAATCCAAAGGCTCATGGCTCCAAACCTGGGAAAGAGATGGTGGCATGTGAGGATGGATGTCACATTATAGCACCTTTTAAAACACCCTCATTTCTTGATATTTCTGTTAATACACTACTCGCATCTAGTAGTCTGGTATGAGACTCTACAGCTAGCACTTCTGTTGTGGTTTGTACATTTTGTTTTGTGTTTTAACAGGAGGAAAATGGCAGAAGCTGTTCAAAACCATGTGAAATCCTTGAACTGGGGGCACCGTGTCCAGCTGCAGGACAGGTACTCCCTGTGGCCTCCCTCCTGGCCTTTCCTCAATCAGTTCATACCTGGACTCACATTTACTGATGGTACGCACTGAGCACGCCCTGGCAGCCTCTGGGGACTCTGCAGCAGTAAGACGAGGGGACTCTACTCGCAGGTGGGGACATAGACAAGGAGCAGATGGGCCAACTGCTGTGGGAACCGGAGGCTGCCCTGCAGGCTGGCACCGAGCAGAGCCTGGGGCAGTGCAGGATGAGTGAGGGGCATGCTGGTCAAATGATGGCGCCTGGGCTGTGCCAGGGAGGAGGGGCGCACAGGTCAGGAGCCCCAGGCCGGAGCACATGGATGTGGCTGAGCTTCGGGCTGATGGGCCGGCTTGAGGCGGGTGATCGTGCTGCGCCATACTTAGGTGGGTAGAGCCCAGTGAGGCACAAGTGTCTGTGAGCAAAGAAAAGCACCAGGCACCCCTCACAAACCCCACACCTCCTGCTTCATGAGTACCGCACCCCATACTTCCTGCCCTGGGAACCCCACACCCCACGCCTCCCGGCTCCTGCACCAGGAACCCCACACCTCATCTCACATTTTCTGGCTCTTCATGCCTGGTTGGAGGGCCGTGGTGTTTTCTGCTGGAGCAAATGTCCCTCAATCATTCCAGCCTGGACCCACTACTCCTCGCAGCCCTTTGGGACCCCAACCCAGATTCCTACACTTCTCCCTCCTGAAGCATCCTGCTGAGGATTGGCTCACAAGACAGGTGGCCAAAACTGGCACTCGTCTCAGGCCCAGCTCTGCTCCTGGGGCTGTGGCCCTGCCCTGTGCCCATGCAGGTCGGGGAGGAGACACTGGGCTCTCACCCGTGTACAATTTGCTTGGCCTCATGGAGTCTTCCTGGGGCTCCACAGCAGGCAGCCATCTTGTACCCACTACATCCAGGACAGCTGAGCCAGGGCAGCATCCCCCCTGCCCACTGCCTGGGCTAGGCCAGCCGTCCCCCCGGCAGGGCACTGAGCTGCAGTGTGCTGCTGAGTTGTTGCGTCTTTTCTCTGGGGGGCTTGGTGTCCCTCTGTGGTGTCTGCCAGAGGCACAGGCTCTGCCGTTCTTTGTCTCAGCCCCAGGCAGCTCCCAAGGGGGTGCCAACCTGGCCCAACTCCAGGCCGGCTCCAGAGTCATGTGCAGGAGGAGGCTGGCGCAGACCTGGGTGGTTTCCACTTTTCCCCACTGCGAATAGTGCTGCTGTGTAGTGTGTGTCTGTGCCACACGCTGCTGCCTGGTTGTGAAGGTGAGTGCAGGGCACTTGCTGCTCTGCTGTATGCAGCTCCGACAGCCTGTGGAGGGCTTGGAGGTGGGGAGAGCGGGAGCTGCAGGAGGAGGCGATGCCTTCCCCAAACCACTGAGAAACCACCGAGAACCCACCGCTGCAGCGTGGCCTTGTAGTTAGAAAGAGCAGGTCGTTTCTGCACACCACGTGCCAATCACCTTACACCCCGCACCTTGTTGTACCTCTTCTCCTAGGCTCACTGCACCCCTAAAGGCAGAGGGAGATGCCTATCTGGCGGCCACCTCAGCTCCTTTCTGGAACATGCCCAGATGATGAGGACAGGCCACCGCTCACTGCATACCAGGGCTGTATGCAGGCTCTCAGGACCATCTGGAGTTGGCTTCTGTCCCTGCCTTTGACATCTGTGGTCACTGTATCCCCAGAAACCAGAAAGGATGGGCAAGGGCCCTGCCCCTGCTCCACATTTCCTGGCCTGGCTGTCCACTTGCCCCCAGCCCCACCTGAGCCACAGGTCCTGGGCCTGGGCTGTGGACTGGAGCTCACCTCTTAGCAGCGCTCCCTCTTTAATCTGATTGGTGAGGGTTAATTTGCAGAGGAAGTGTTTGACAATCTGATTTTTATTTTGCAGAAAAGTCAAGTACTTTAACATCAAAGCCAGCTTTGTCAACGAGCACACAGTTTGTGGCATTGCCAAAGGTGGGAAAGAGGTGAGTGCGCGACTCGCCCAAGTGGCTCCTTGGGGCCCCTTCCACAGAGCTTGGGTGCCGACTCCAGCTTTATTCGGCCTCGGTGCTGTTCTCAGTAATGAGTGCTGCTGGAATTGAACAGACAGCTTCCTTTGAGGCTGGTCATGCTCCTTTAAAGTGATTAAACAGTTCATGTGAGATGCATGTCATGCCAGGATGCCCTGCTGATTGGGGTGACAGGGTGACAGTGCGGGTGATCACACCCTTTCTGCAGGCCTTTGTGGGGATTCGAGGAGAAGAGATGCCTGCAGGGTGCACTGTAAACTGTGAAGTGCTTAGAGTTGGTCTCCCTGGCCCTTCTGCCTGTCCTCCTCCTGTCCAGCAGACCCTTGATGGGATTCCAGCTCTGCGGCCTCTCAGTTGCTGGCCAAGGGTCCTCACTGAGGGCAAGGGGGCCACAAGGACTGCTCTGAGGGGCCCATGCAGGCATTCGAGCCCTCTGGGTGATTGCAATGTCCTTGTTTGACCCGTGGCTTTCTCTTTTTATTCTCAGACTCTGCTTTCAGCTGATCACATTGTCATTGCTACTGGAGGGCGGCCCAGGTACCCCACACACGTGAGTGTCCCCAAAGCATGGCCTCTCCTGCGCCACTGGGCTCACAGGATGCGCTGTTCATACTTATGCTTCCCACACCAGCACCCCTTACACCCTTTTTTGATTTATTTTTTTATACTCACTATTGTCACTGTCTACTTTGCAATTCTCTCTTGAATCCACTGTGCTGAAACAGAAGGTCACCAGTGACCTCCACGTTGCTAAGTCCTCAGAATGTTCTCTTTTCTCTTTTCACCTGGCCCCTGGGATATCACTGGGTCTGTTCACTGCTTTACCCCAGCGTCTCTTTTTCTAAATCTCCTTTGCTGATTTCTCCTCTTTTCTTCAACTCTATGATGTCGAAACATCCAGGACTTAAGTCTTGTTCCTCCTCCTCCTCCACCCCCTGCTCTTTTTTAAAATTTGAGATAAAATTCACATGCCATAAAATTCACCATTTTGTAAGATACAATTCAGTGGGTTTTAGAGTATTCACAGAGCTGTGCAGCCATCAGTCACCAGTGCCTAATTCCAGAACATTCTCATCATCCCCGAAAGCCCTGTACCTATTAGCAGTCACTCCCCGTTTACCCCCAGCTTCCAGCCCCTGACAACCACGAATCTGCTTTTTGTCTCTATGGCTTTGCCTGTTGTGGACATTTCTCATAAGTAGAACCATGCAGTATTTGTCCTTATGGGTCTGGCTTCTTTCACTCAGTATAGTGGCCTCAAGTTTCATCCAGGTAGTAGCAGGTGTCAGAATTTCATCCCATTTTATGGCTGAGTAACATTCCGTTGTATGGATAGACCACATTCTGTTTATCCACTTCTCTGTTGATGGGCATCTGTGTGGTTTCCACTCTTTAGCTATTATGAACTGTGCTGCTGTGAATCTCTGTGTAGAAGTTTTTCTCTGTGGACTTTAGTTTTCACTTCTCTTGGGTATGTACCTAGGAGTGGAATTGCTGGGTCATACGGAAACTGTGTGTTTAACTTTTTGAGGAACTGCCAGACTGTTTTCCAAAGTGGCTGCTCCGTTTACATTCTATCCAGTGGTGTACAAAGGTCTTAGTTTCTTGTTTCTTCATGTCTCATAGGTTTTTGTTGAAAACTGAACATTTCTAATAATATATGATAGCTCTGGAAACCAGATTCTCCATCCACCCTGGGATTTTGTTGTTATTGCTGTTTGTTTGGTGACTTTTCTAAACTAATTTTGTAAAGTCTTTGTTCTTCGTCATGTGGCCACTGCAGTCTCTACTTGGTTAACTCAGTGGTCAGCTAATGACTGGACAGAGATTTCTTAAACACCTAGAACCAAGGAATCCCTTGGTTTTTGCCAAAGGCTCTTTGTGCATGTGGGAGATGCCTCAGCACCCAGCCAGGCAGTGGGCAGCTCTGCCTTAGCCTTCACTTCCTGCTGGTGCAGAGAGCAGGGTCAGCCCAAGTGAGAGCTCAGCCTGGCACATGCCTGGCCCTGTAGCTTCCCAGGAATGTGTTGGAGCTTCTCAGAGCCCCTGTGCACATCTCATTCCTCAGTTTTTTAAAGCTTTTGGTTTGTCTGTTGTTTGCCTCAACTGTTACCCATCACCACAGGCAGCCGTGACTTAAAACACTGGACAAATGCCCCCAGGGAGGCTGTTGGCACTGGGCAGCTGCAGTGAGGTTAGATAAAGATGAGCCTTTTGAGAGGGGTCTTCAGGGAGCGCCCCCTGCCCCAGGTCTGATGCTGACTATTCTTTGGGAAGGAGGCTTGGAAAGGCCCCCAGCTGTGTTCTGCTTTCTCTGGTACTTTCACTTCTCAAGGCTGCTGCTGAGCTAGATTAAAACTGAAAAAGTTAGAACTCCACAGAGCCGCCATTCTTACTGAGTTTCAGCTGGGAGCAGCTACCGCAGGAAAGCAAGAAGGGGGAACAGAGGGTTTTGGCCGAGGCCACATCCTGGCGGGTCTCCTAGGGACCTGTTGCCACCAGCCCCGAGCCTCCTTGTGGGCTGTGGCCACCTGGCCTCTGACTCAGACCCAGGCAGAGCACAGATGGAGGAAGAACAAGGGCGGTTCTGCTGCTTTTCAGGTGGGAACAGTGGCATGTGAGCATCTGAATCCCCAGCCTCCACCTCAGTTCTGTGCCTGCTCTGGAAATGGGGAACAGAGAAGGCCCGTAGGAATACGAACACCTGCAGTCCTCAGAGGGCCACTGGACTTCTTCCTTTGGCCACCAGGCCAACAGGAGCAGCCTCAGAGGGGCCCGGCAGCTATGCACAGAGGTGGCGCTCAGGTGGGCTGTGTGGCTCTGTAGGATGACACCATGCCGCTATTCAAAGGAGCCAGATAGACAGGGTCCAAATGACCCCCTCACCCAGCAGCCAGGCTCGTGGTGGTTTTGCTCAACGCCCCCGAAGGCCACGGTCAGCTCCTGAGAGCGCAGCAATCACCTTGGCTCCTTTGAGGCAGTGGGCAGAGCTGCCCACACACCCGTGCCACCACCCTGGCCCCACCCTCCGCACCTCATCGGGTGGCTGCTAATGTCTCCACCCGCAGGGGGTGAAGCAGCAGCTCAGGGGCCTGGGGGAGGCAGCTCAGGGGCCGTGCTGCTCTCTCTGCAGCCCACCCTCGTCGCTGATGCACAGTCCCTGGGTGCCTGCCAAGGCTTGCTTGTGTTTTAGTCCCTTTGATTTCCAGACCTTTTGGTTTTCCTTGAGCAAACACGAGAAATTGCTGACTTTATTTTTTTTGCCAATTGGAAGCGTAAACTGTTTGAGATCCATTTCCTCTCTCTACCAGCACATCTTTCTCTCAAGCCACTGAGAGGACGCCCATCCTTGGGTCTCCCCTGCTGCCTTGACCGCCCCTCATCAGGTGGCCTGTATGATTCCTGGGCACAGAGCCCACCTGGAATGGCCCTCGAGGATGCCTGGTCCGTCTAGCCTTCAGCCTGGTGCCCTCAGACCAGCCACCCCTCCTCAGCCTGCAGCACTGACACCCCACTCTGTTCCTTACGCCCGTAGCTGGCCCTGCTGGCCCACACCCCTGTTGCTCGGACCCTGTAGTGCTCTCCAGGCCCCTGGTTTGCTGACCTGTTTTCACCACTTCCTCTCCAGGTCTGGGCCCCTCAGAGCCCCAGGGCTGCTCCCTTGATCTGTGTGCCCCTGTCTTCTCCCTTCCCGGTGCCTGGACAGACTCACTCATGGGGGGATCAGCTCTCTGTCTGTGTGGCCCCTGCAGCTGCCATGGCCACCTCAGGCTGCAAGTCTACATCAAGGTGAAGGGAAGGGTCTCAGACAGCAGAGAGGAAAGTGCTGCCAGCTGCACCCACCTGGGAGGGAACCTGGCCAAGGAGCACTCGGTCCTTCAAGTGCCAGGCAGATGGCTGACCGAGTTAAGTATAGACAGGTCACTTTCTGTCCCCAAAGAGACCACAACCTGAAGACAAGGATGTGGAGCAGGGAAGCCCTGCACACATGTGGGCTGGGGGTGGTTGTAGTTGAGATGAGTCTGCAAAACAGGCATCCTCTTTGAGGAAGTCCCTGGAGCAGGCCAAATGGCACTCTGGTCACACTGATCCTCTTTTTCTTGATAGATCGAAGGTGCCTTGGAATACGGGATTACAAGTGATGACATCTTCTGGCTGAAGGAATCCCCTGGAAAAACGTAAGACCTCTTATGTCCTTTTAGTTCACAAGAGTGAATGTCAGGGCCAGGAGAGCCTTGGCTGGTGCCAGCTCCTAGTGCATCGTTTCCAGTTTACCTAAAGAAGGAAAGAGGACCCGTTATTTGTGACTCACTACGTCCCATGCTGTCTTGGTGTGATAACACATATGTCATATAAAGTGAGTCAGCCATTTATTATCTTGGTCAGTGGTTGTCAAACAGGGCTCCAGAGCCCTGGGGTTCCAGTGGGTCCCATTAGGGACATCGGGGAGGGCCGTGATCAAACATCTGGTTTACATGTTGGGCTTTTTGAAATCTAGCAAGGGCTCCAAAGGCCTCAGAAACCGCAGCCCAGCTGTGGAAGCGAGACCAGCAGCGTGCAAGTGCTGTACACTCCCTGAGCAGGTGCACATGCTTTAAGTGCATTCCCGAGCCCACAGAGCAGAGCCATTCTGGGGGTCCCAGATCGGGCAGCTCCTGACTGTGGGCTGTGGAGGGAACTTCATGCTCACAGGGGCCAGAGAGGCCACCAGAGGGCAGCAGAGACTTGAGTGTCAGCCATTTGCTCACAAGAAAATCCTGGGGGAAAAGTGCCCCATAGGTGGGTAGGCCTTGCATGTGTGTGTGTGCGTGCGTAGGTGTGTGCGCATGTGCGCGTGGGGGAGCGTGTGCATGCGTGTGTCACGTGCTCTGCTTGTGGTCATTGCTTCACACTTCACAAGGCCTCTTTGTCCGGGGTCAGGTCTTGATTCCCCTGAATGGATGTGGCGTAGTTTCTTCTACCTTTACCATTAATGAGCATCTCAACGGTTTCTCTTCTTCGTCATCGTAAATGCTGCGATGAAAACCTTCGATGTGCATCTATATGCCATCATGAGTGCTTCTTATACATTTTTTACAATTATTTGTTGTAGAAAAATACACATAGTATAAAATTTACCATCTTAGCCATTTTTAAGTGTGGAGCTCAGTGGAATTAGGTACATTCGTAACGTTGTGCAGCCGTCACCGCCATCCGTCTCCAGGGCTCTGTCCATCTTGTAAAACTGAAGCTCTGCACCCATTAAGCCCTAAACCGTTTCCCCTCCGCACCTGTTCTACTTTCTGTCTCTGTGAATTTGACTGCTCCAGGGACCTCCTGTGAGTGGAGTCATACAGCATCTGTCTTTCTGTGTCTGGCTTATTTCTCTTGGCATAATGTCCTCCAGGATCATCCATGTGAAGCATATGTCTGAATTAAGGCTAAATAACCTTCTATTGTATGGATATACCACGTCTTGTTTAAACTCGTACACTCATCTGTTGATGGGCACTTGGTTGCCTCCTGTTACAGCTGCTGTGACTAACGCTGTGAACACAGGTGTACAGATATCTCTTCAAGACTCTGCTTCCAGTTCTTTTGGGCATATACTCAGAAGTGGAATTGCTGGATGTCATGGTAATTCTATGTTTAGTTTTTAAGGACTTGCCACACTGTTTTCCACAGTGGCTGTACCATTTTACATTCCCACCCACAGTGCACCAAGGTGCCAGCTTCTCCACATCCCCGCCACACATGTTGTTTTTTGTTTTGGGGGTTTTTTTGGATAGTGCCCATCCTAGTGGGTGTGGGGTGCTCTTATACGTTTTGTGTACACCTGTCAGGGCCTTCTCTAGTGGTCAAAGAGCTGGGTCCAAGGGCCCAAGCCCTTCAACCCTAACACATTTTGCTGACAGGGTGGCCACACCCTGTTCCATGTGTACTTCTGCCCCCTTCCCGCTCTCCCCCCAGAACTCGGGCATCAGCTTTATTATAAGACATTGAATAGAAAGGAGCCTCTCCTCCTGTTCCCGTGGGGTAGGTGGTGGTCCCTGCCACTCGTGGCACATCTGGGTGCCTCCCAGTGACCGGCCAAGCTCATGCCAGTTCATATCCGACTGTCCGTTACCATCCACTGGATCCCCAGGTCGTGGCTTGTCTATTGACTTGGTGATATTATTTCATGTGAAGTTCTCAATTTTTATGTTGTCGCATCTATCACTTTTTCCCTTTATGCTATAATTTCTGGGTTATCCATTTTTTTATCTTTGACCTTCTGCTAGGTTAAACAAGATCTGGTTCTGTTTGCATTTGCTCAGTCGTCTTTTCGTGTATTTGCTGGCCTTGTTTGAACTGAGTGTGCCTGTCTGTGAGCGTGTCTATGAGTGTGTGTGCGTGTGCATGGGTGAGTGTGTGAATTGGTTTGGGGCCTGCTTTCTATCTATTTTTTTTCCTTGTCTTATCTTTTTTTTATCTCCCAGCTGGTTTGCGTATTAGGGATGTGATCCCATGTCGGTCATGTTGCAGATTTTCTCAGCTTCTCATGTCTTTTAACTTGTGTGATGTACAAATGGTTTTACTTTTTTCCTGTATGTAACTTAAAGCTCTTTTACACTTAATGGCTTTTAGATTTATTGCATGTTCAGGAAGGCCTGCCCCACCCCTAAGATTGTTTTTTAAAAAGTCCCTGTATTTTCCTTTAGGGCTTCCACAGGTCAGATTTTCTTTTACATGCATGGGCTGGTTGCAGTTTGTCTATGGAGACCAGGTTGCTGGGGTCCCACTGGTGGCTGACTGCCCAGTCACTAGTGCCCATCTTGAAAGCACCGTCCCCACTCAGAATCCTGAGTCCTGCCACTGGGGCTGCTTGGTTCCTAAATCTTCTTAGTTTCCTTTCACATTCATTTCTCTTGGTGAGATTTAGATATACTTTCCAGCCTCTCCATACGCTCTGTCTGCTGGACCCCTGATGAAATGGCCTTGAATGTGCAGTCCCTTGCCTGGCACCTCTGTCCAGGTTGAGGCCACCCATGTGCTCTGGTCATCTTCTAGGCCTGTCACCAAAGACCGGCATTTTCTGAATCCTGATCATGCACTTTTCTTGCCAAAGGCTGCCCACTTGGGGCTGGGGCAGGAGGCCCTGCCTGTGGGTGCACGTGGCAGTGCTGGCCCGGGAAGGGCCCCTCTCCCTCCTCAAGGCACCCTGGGCTCGGGGACACTCCTCTGTGACCTTGTGGTGTGGATGAACAGTTCTGCGGGGAAGACACGACACCAGATATTTTGGTCAGGAAAGAAACTGTAGTGTTTATTTTCTTCAGAAAAAAAACATTTAGAAGATTTTTTTTTTTTAAGAAAAAAAGCACTTTCATTTAGAAGGAATCTAGGTATGTTATTG
The DNA here is from genome assembly GCF_027409185.1 of Cynocephalus volans. NCBI lineage: Eukaryota > Metazoa > Chordata > Mammalia > Dermoptera > Cynocephalidae > Cynocephalus > Cynocephalus volans. The sequence goes on from NC_084461.1 coordinate 208,973,160, forward strand.
TTTAAGAAAAAAGTGTTTGCAATGTATCAGTCACCCGTTTGGTTCTGAGCATGATTTATGTGAGGAAATGGTTTTTTTAAAAATTAAGCTGGAGATATATCCCTGTACGATGCTTCTGTGAAAATGCGGCTTTTGTCCAGTGCTGTTAATGCAAGTTGTAACAGTGTAATGTAGGAGTGAGTGTTTACATGTTACATTCCTCCGCCGCAGTCAAAATAAGCCCGGAGGGTCTACAGTAGCATTTCTGTATTTTATCAGCTTGGGCCGGGGCCGAGGGGGAGGCCCCCACTCACACTTGGAGGGGCTGTTTCTGCCAGATTTATTTGCCTTATAAATATTCCCCGTGTTTATTTTAACTCGCCTTTAAAATGGAACTGAAATTAATATGGACCCCAGGGCCGCCCCCTGGCCTCAGAGTGTCTCCTGTAGCTGGTGGGGACATTTCTCCTTGTCCCGTCCAGGAGGCTGGGTGGGCAGCCAAGAGTGCCCGGCGTTCCTGTGCCCCCGCCAAGGATAAGCCACGTCTGCCCAGCCCCAGGTCCCTAGTGGGTTCTGCCGTGTGCACAGGACCTCCCTCCCTCCCTTGCCATGAGCAGGCACAGGTGGCAGCCGGGACTTCTTTCAGGGTGCGTCTGGGTGGGGCACAGTGACCAGTAGCTTCAGGTGTGGCGAATCGAGCCGGCGGTGGGGCTTGCGGCCCTTCAGCCTCCCGAGGCTGCTGCATGCCACCTTGGCCCCGAGAGGCTGCCTGGGCATCACGGTGCTCTCGGACCCCATGTGAGGAGCTCCCTAGCTCCTTTGCTGGCATTGGGGTCTTGGGGAGCCCAGGGCTGGACAGATGGCAGAGATGGAGTGGTCATGCCTGAGCCCAGAGGATGGGAGACAGAATTAATTAAATAGCGCCATTCACCAGACAGCTAGGTGCCAGCAAAGGGGGCTGCAGCTATTGGCTGGAGCGTGCTGAGCACCTGGGTCAGAACCCACGATGGTGATGACCGCATGTAGAAAACTCCTGGCAAAGCAGCATGAGCTTGCAGGTGACAGAGCAGGACCCTTGGGCTCATGGGGCCTTCCTGGCTGCCCAGACCCTCAGATTCTCCCTTGGGAGGAAGGGGCTGTCCTCTGGCCTGGGTGTGGCCAGGGCTAGACTGGCGCAGGTCCCTGGGTGGGACTCCAGGGCGCCGCTGCCTGGCCTCAGCTGCCCCAGCCTGGCTTGTTTGCCTCTTTCCTTATTCTTGTTTCTTGTTTCTCTATGGAAATCTGGGCAGGCTGAAGAAGTAAGAAGGATTCTGAGGGAGGGACAGGGTCCCCTGGGCAGGCAGCAGGAGCCCCTTTGGAAGGAATGGTCAGGGGAAGAATGGCCAGTGTGGGCAGCTGTCAGCTGCCAGTGGGGAAGTGGGAGTACAGAGGGGAGCACATGGCCCCACTTGACAAGACTCGGGGATGTGTGGCCTTGCATGGCCAAGCTGCTCCTTTCCACAGAGCAGGCCCCTGGCAGGAGGAGGGAATGTGGAAGTTGAGAAGGATGGGCTTGTTCCTTGAAGCTCCCGTAAGGGGCAGGCATTGGGGGGCAGGATCCAGGTGCAGCCAAGAGGGGCCTGAGACCCTGGGGCGGGGGGGGGGCTGGCGACTGAGAGGACCAAGGAGCTGAGCCAGGCCTCCAGCCCCACAGCTTGTGCCATCTTCCTGCCTGTTCCTCCAGCTGGAAGGCTGCCTGAGCTGTGAAGCCCTGCACTCTGGCAGTGGCTCGGCCTGCCCACCTAGGCCAGGCATGCCTGGGCTCTGCCTCCTGCTCTTCCTGGGCTTTGCCCTCCCTTCACCACCAGCTTTTGGGGCTCAGGTGCCCTAAGTCCAAAGTGGGGAATTGCAGTCACTCTATTCCAGACCCCTCCACTCCCTGGCAAGCTGGTCAGCGCCTTTGCCTGGGGTTTGCTGTGCCTGGGGTTCAGCTTTCTACAGAGCTGGGCTCTGTGCTGGTGACCTTGGAATGATGGAGAGGACTTGAATGAGATCGTAGCTGTGTCAGGGCAGCTCTTCCCCCACCTTGGACCTACTCTGAGGTCCCATAACTGAACTGCTATTTCCAGGTAACAACCAGGACCCGCCTGTTCCTGCTGCCCACTGAGGTAGCCCCTGCCCAGGTCCCCAAAGGGGTTTACAGAGTGTGGGACCACTCTCTCCCGCAGCTGCCAGCCCAGCTCAGGGGCCACCCGACACTCAGAAGGAGGGGCCGATGCCAGCTGGGACTGTCCACTCTCCAGCAGCCTGCTGCTTTCTGTCCCTGGATTCCTGGAGCTCCAAGAAGCAGCGAGAGTGTTGTTGTAACTTGGGCTGATTTAACGCTGCCTGTCAGAGTTTGTCGTGGAGGGAGATTTTCTTGACCTTTGTTGCTAATCCGGAAGCCAGCCAGGTCCTGCAATCACTTTTCTCTGTCCCTAAGCACAAGATGGAAGAAGGTAAATTTTATCCTAGGAAGAGCCATGCTGTTTATTTAGGAGAAATCAATGCCACTTAATTTTCTCATTTTCTGCTTACCCTCTATATTCATTTGGTGTGATGTCCTTGTGTCCAGCAGAAAGGAGACCAGCCATCTGCCTGGGACTTGGTTAATACACCGTAAAGACCCTCTGTCCATCTCCCTGTGGTTAAGACCTTATGGGGCCACAGCCTCAATGGCACCCATTAAAGGGTTGGCACAGAGGCTCCAGCCAGGTGGAGGCAGGCCCAGCATCGGGCCCTGAGGGGTCACAGGGTCCCAGGCAAGCCCGGAGCAGGCCCCCACTGGGGTGGAGGTCTTGGGAGTGCCCCCTCCCTCATGCTGCCTCTCTGGGGTGCCTGCAGCCCGGCAGCCTGCCTGGCATTTCCTGTGCTGGCAGGACTACCAAGGGGCCAGGTGCCTCCCGTGAGCCTCTCACTTTGTGTGGGTGTCCCCGTGGAGGGTGGATCAGGGGCCTCTAAGCTGGAGAGGCAGATGGAGAGCTTGGTAAGCCTGGGCTTCATGGGCTTGAATTAATGCTTTTGTTTTTGCTTCCTCCCCCCATTCCAGTTTTGAACAAGAAAGCCTGCCCTGTGATTAGGCTAATCCCACAGTGGTTTTGCCTCTGCGGGAAACATTTGCCCACCTCAAGGTACAGAGAGTAGAGCTGCCCGGAACACATGTAAACCTGAATTTGAGGCTCACAGGGTACAGGGCGGCGACTTCCAGTGTCAGTCGAGTGTTTCCAGCCCCCAGAGGCTCACGCAGCGCCCTCCCCACAGGTCCTCTGACTTCTGCTCCAGCACCGCCATCCTCCCATGGCCGGCCACATTGCATAGTGACCAGCCTGCATTGGTCACTATGCCTGTGCAGCTGGCCTTGACCCCACTGTCCCCTGTCTGTCCCCAGCCCCCAGCCAGCGTGGCCAGAGGAAGCTGGTCTGCGGTTGCCTGTCTTCTGGCACTCCTGGTCTTCATGATCTGGAGGCTTTGGTGTCTGCCTCTGTTTCAGCTGCAACATTTTCTTACTTTAGCTGGTTTGGAGGGAATTTTCTGAGTCTCGTAACCTGCATTCTTCAGAGAATAAATATTCTTGTTAGTTGATTGATTGGGGGGAGGGGCAGAGAACAGCCTGGCCCACCGTCCTGTAGGCTGTGGCCAGCCACTTCCCAGAGGAGGGTCGGTTTCACAGAGGCAGGGGGCTCCAAGAGGAGAGGGGAAGCCAGTTGCCGACGGAGGGGCCACGTTGGCATTCTCCCCTAGCACCTGCATTGCCTGCCAGGAGGTGGCCAGCCCAGGCCACGGCCCCCACCGGAAACAGAGCAGAGGGCACTGTGTGTTGGGCCTCGATGCTCTTACCTAACTTTGCTCTTGTGCTTGGGGCAGGATATTCAAAGCAGCTAAATTCTGTTTGCATTTTCAGTAACTCTTGATTTCCTATCTTAAAGAAAGGCTTATACCTTTCAACATGTACTTCAAGTCCAAGAAGAGCTAGGTTTTGTCATTTTGAAAAGGTACCTGCTAAGGAGATGTGTGTTTACACCTACACATACGTGTATGCACACCTGTGAGTGCACTGCACACCTTGTGTCTGTCAGCCATTGCCACCCTGTGTGGGACCTGAATGCATCTCTGCACTCCTGGCGGGTTGGGGGTCCTGGGGACCCCCTCACCTTCCCCACATGCTGAGCTGGGTGTCTGACCAGCCAGGACCATCTCATGCCCAGCCAGTCATCAGCTCTCTGTCCTCTCACTCAGACGTGACTCTGGCACGGTTCTGTCCCCAGCTCCTGTGAGGAAGCCGCGTGCCAGATGCTTCCCGCAGGGCACCTGCAGGAGTATCCAAGGGATACGCTGCTTTTTGAAATGGAATTATATCATTAGTACCTGCGGGGATTAGGGTTGACATCGTGCTTATCCCTCCTTACATCACCTCCTCTTGTTCAAAGACTGTAGGGGTGATCTGAAGAGCCCACCCACATGTAGCTGACCCGGTTGGGGGTTCTCATTCTGAGTTAGGTTCTGTGCCTATATGTGTGTGTGTGTGTGTGTGTGTGTGTGTGTGTGTGTGTGTGTGTGTGTAAACACATGTGTATGTGAGGGTGTGTAAGCCTGTGCATGTGACTAGACGTGTGTGGGTGCCAGTGTGTGTGCACGTGTGCGTGTGCATGTGACTGCATGTGTGCATGTTGGTGTGTGTATGTTGCGTGAGGGCACACTTGCATGTGCGTGCATGTGACTTCATGTGTGTGTGTCAATGTGTGTGCCTGTGAGTGAATACAAGTGCACGTGTGTGCACACGTGCAGATATGGAGTTGAATAGCAGGAGAGGATTTAAACTATGAGAGCAAATATTTCCAGTGACTTTGCTGGATCCCAGTGTTCTGTGCTTCCTGTCCACACCTGGTACCCTCAGTCCCTGCTTGCCTTAGGTACAGGTATGGTGGGGCTGGGGACAGGTGTGCACCTTCCAGCCTGGCCTTCTGTGGTCTGAGAGTGTTCTGCTCACAGACACCACCTTCCCAGGTGCCTTCCATAGCCTGGTGCCCTCACTGCCCTGCAAAGCGTCTCGCTGCTTCCAGCCTGGCCCTGGGAGGCCCAAGGGCCGCAAGGCAGAACTCCCCTCAGGGCAGGCAGGAGGAAAACCCTGTGTTGCCGACGGAAGGTGCTCACATGTCCACAGAATCTTGGTGCTGCTCCAGGTGCCTTTCATGGGACAGGCGCCATTTGTCATGGACCACACGTGCCCTTCACCACCAGGAAATTTGCTGATTTGATGACACCATTACATTGTGTCTCTCAGCTGTAGCCTCTAGGAACCGGGCTTTGCGCCTGCACGACCCGTTTGAGCAGTCAGGCTCGGCGCTCGCTGGCTGGCTGCGTCCTGGCGTGAAGGCTGAAGGGTCCTCCGTCCTGCACGTGGAAGGACGGCTCGTGCGCCCGCGGTGGCCACGCGGACTCTCACGTCGCTCTCTGTCCATTTCTCTGACAGGTTGGTGGTGGGGGCCAGCTGTATCCTTTACCAGCATGTAGGTGGCCGCTGTGGGAAGTGGACACTCCTTCCCGGGAGCCCCCCCACTGCCCTCCCTCCCTCCCAGCAGAAGCTTGGCTGCCTCAGACCAGGCACTTACCAACCTCTTGGGGGAGGACCTGTGCCCAGGGGACAGTTGGAGGCTGACCTTCTGTGGCTAGGGCTTCCTAGAGGCCCTTCCTGAGCCACACGTGGAGACAGCGGCTCAGCTGGACCCGGCCGTGAGGCAGCCGCTGCGCTCCAGCCGCACCCGTCAGGAGGAGCCATCAGAGCAGAGCAGGTCGCCAGGGGCCGCCTGAGGGCGGATGAAAGCCCAGAGCCTCCAGCTGAGAGCACGGGTCAAAGGCAGCCGCCCCGTGTCTGCCACTGCATGGTCCTCCCTGAGCCCTGCCGGGGTCTGCCCATCAGGACTTGGGCCCCACCAAGATGCAGGCCTGGACCTGGAGGCTGAGGTTCAACTCCAGAGCCAGGAAGGGCGCCCTGCGGAGGCGGAGGCTGGCCTGGCCCGCGGGTGCTGCGGGGAGGGCTCGTGGCTCTGACTGACAGAACCCGCCCCTCGGCAGTGCTCTCGCGACGTGGGGGTGACGGGTCTCTGCAGCTCGCGTCGGGAGCCTCCTCTGGGACTGCCTGGATGGGTGGCGGCATTGGCTGCTAGCACGGGGCCCTGCGGTCTTGTCCCTTTGCTCCCAAGGTCATGAACCGTTAGCATTCCTTAGCCTGCTGCCACTGCAGACGTGGCCCTGGAGTGTGCCGGCTTCCTCACCGGGATCGGGCTGGACACCACCGTCCTCATGCGCAGCATCCCCCTCCGCGGCTTCGACCAGGTAGCGCCTGCAGCCCCAGCTCCCACCCCGCTGCTCTGCTCCCCCGGGGGCTGCGCTCCCTTCTGCCCACCATCCAGGTGTGGGCTGGGAGTGAGGTCAGAACCTTTAGAAAGGGGCCTTTGAGGTGAACGAGGAGATTGTTCAGGAAATGCAAAAACACATATGCCAGGGCTGGCCAGTCAGCTCAGTTGGCTTCAGCGTGGTGTTGAGAACACCAAGGTCAAGGGTTGGGTCCCTGTACTGGACAGCTGCCAAAAAACAAAAAAAAAACACGTGCAAGAGCGTGGAACGGAGGGTTGGCGGTGGAGTGTGCGTGCAGCTGCGCAGAAGCACCGCACCTGGGGACCAGGTGGGCAGCCAGGCCCAGCCTCATGCATGGCAGGTCGGTCACTTCTTCCAGTCATTTCGTTAGTAAGGGGTGGGTGTGTGTCACAGATGTGCCATCCCCACCTCCAAGACCCCAACTCTCTGCTCCCTCCTTGCTGAGCCCCTCTGGGGTCTGAGTGGGGGTGCCGCCTCACCAGGCGGGATGAGTGGGTGGGAGACCATCTATGCCCTGGGTGACCATCTCAGGAGACAGCAGTGCCAGCCACCCCCCATGGGCTGGAATAGGACGCAGCACGCGAGCCAGGATGAGCCTGCAGTCCCCCAGTGGGAGCCACCAGCACAGCTGTGAAGGCGGCCTGGCCCGTCTGCCATGCAGGGGCAGCCCCAGCTCCACGCGAGCCTGGGCTCAGGCCTTCCTGACAGCTGCGGGGCTGGAGTTCAGAGGTGCCACCTCACGGTGTCTGCACAGGTTCCCTGTGCACAGCTGTCCTCATCCACGTCTGGGACGCAGACGCCCCTGGCAAGACAGGCTCCCACGATTGTAGTGACAGAGATTTTCTTTAACTAGATACTCTCCAAGGGAAAGTCACCTGTTAAAATCCAAGTGTGAGGTTGTCATTGTTGAGATGTCAAACACTCCATGCCTCCATGAAGGAGGACTCATTGCATGGCAGAGTCACCTCGATCTGCCCAGCCCTGCCTGGGACTGCAGCTGACCCTCGGCTCACAGAGGTCTGGTAGGGTCACATGAAGGTGGAAGGGCCGGGCCTGCCATGTCCAGACCCCACCACTCCACCCACCCCAACCTGGGTCAATTCAGAGACGGGTCACTTTGTTCTGTGTGGCCATGTGTTGTTTCATCCTAAAACCATGGCACATGCTGTCACTTCACTCTGCATATACAGTGAGCTCCTGTCATTGGGAGGTGGCTCCTGGGAAGGCTCTGAGCCTGGTACTGTGGGGGGCAGAGTGCACTGGACAGTGGACAGAAGGGGCCATGGGCAGGACGTGCTGGGCAGTGGGGAGAGAGGGCTGTGCGGGGCGCACTAGGCAGCGGACAGAGGGAGCTGGGCAGGGCGCGCTGGGCAGTGGACAGAGGGGGCTGTGCAGCTGGACCGAGGCCAGAGAGGCAGAGAAAGGCCGCAGCGGGGAGCCTGTGCCCAGGGAGGAAGTGGCGTGATCAGAGCTTCAGGAGGATGCACAGTCCCCACAGATTGGCCAAGGGGCAGTGGGCCTGCTGTGCACTGAGCAGACCCTGTAGTCCCCCTCGGAGACCAGGATGGATGCCGGAGGGACAGCCACTGCATGCCAGCCCCTCTGCGTGGATGACCGGGCGCTGTCCCAGACAGGCAGGGCTGCTCACCCCACCAGATGTCAGAGACTTTAAACGTGACTGTCTAGTTCCTCCTGAGAGAAGCAACTGTGGCCAGCCTCACTGCTGGCCTGTGCAGGCCCCCACAGTGTCCAGGGGAATTGGCCCCCATCTGTAGCCAGGTGGGAGGACTCTCTGCCCTGAGGTCTGTGTCAGCGCCACTGCCCCTGCATTTCTTGGTGGGGATCAGAGTTTCCACCCCCTGCCCCAGCTCTCTGATGGCAGAGGTGGGAGGGTGGCCACACTCGAGGGGGGCTGGTGGGAGCGGAGGGCCATCTGGTTGGGCTGGAGCAGAGCCCCCAGGAGATGAGGGTGCTTCTCTGACCTTGGTTTGAGTAAAGACTTAGTTCATTGGCATCTAGAGGGAAACCCACAGGTTGAGCACATCTTTACCTGAGAGTCCAGGGTCCGAGGATTTGGGGCCAGGCATGGCTCAGCCTCCAGCTCCACAGGGTGAGATGACCTGGAGGCAGGGGCCATGGGCACCCCACCTTCTCCTCCAGACAGAACCCTCTCAGGCCCTCACCAGGGCCTTTGAGAGCCAGGCAAGTGGCCAGGTCCCCTCTGCCACACCATCGGTAGCAATGTTCTCATTGCCACTGGTCCTCATGGCATGTCCTCTTGTGATTTGCAGCAAATGTCTTCTTTGGTCACGGAGCACATGGAGTCTCATGGCACCCGGTTCCTGAGGGGCTGCATCCTCTCCCGTGTCAGGAGGCTCTCGGACGGCCAGCTCCAGGTTACCTGGGAGGACCAAGCCTCTGGCAAAGAGGACACTGGTGCCTTTGACACTGTCCTGTGGGCCATAGGTAAGGGTGCGTCGAGTCGCACACACTCTCTGGTCTCTCAGAGGCACATGGAGACCAACAGAACCGAGTCCCTTGCAACAGAAATCTTTGTTCCCCTCCCTTCTCATCACCTCCTGGGGCTCCCCCCAGCCTGCTGGCTCCCAGGTGAGTTGGCCGCTACCTGGCGCACCTCCCGTGGGGACGGCACCCACTCCTGGCCACGCTCATCTTACATTCTGGAGCACACTGTCTCTGTTTCTTTCTCCACTGCCATGGGACATTGTGGAAAGAAACCAAAGGAGACCTAGGTGGTGTCAGCCAGGTGTGGTCATTTGGGAAAGACTAGTTAGTCCTCCTGGCTTTCCCTGTTTCTTGATAGATTGTTGATTAAAGTTTTAGCACATAAATCCTCTACATTTCCTACTACGTTTAAGCCTTGGTATATTTTTTTCTTTAACAGATTAGATATTTTACACTATATCTTTTAACACAAAAGTGTTGTTTTTAACAAAAAATGATATGGACCTTAATTATTTTAAATTGTGGTAACACATACATGACATACACATCTTTAAGTGGACATTTCAGTGGCGTTAAGGACGTCACGCTGGTGCGCAGCCATCACCACCACCCAGCTCCAGAGCTTTTTCATCTTCCCAGGCTCTGTCCCTGTTACACACTCCTTCCCCATCCTCCCTCCCCCCACCATTCTACTTTCCATCTCTGTGAATCTGATGGCTCTAGGGACCTCGTACATGTGGTATCACACAGTATTTGTCCTTTTGTGACTGGCTCATTTCACTCAGCATACTGTCCTCAAGGATCATCCATGTTGTGCTTGTGTCAGAACTTCCTTCCTTTCTAAGACTGAATAGTTTTGTTTATCCATTCACCTGTCGATGGACACTTGGGTAGCTTCCACCTTTTGGCTATTGCAGATAATGCTGCTGTGAACACGAGTGTACATAGCTAGCTGTTTTTTACATATAAATGACACGGATTTTCTACTAACCAGCCTTTTCCTGGCTTCCAGTACTTCCCAGTTTGTTGCTTTGGGCTCTGTGGGTCATCACATGCTAGGAGCAAGCGTCTCCCGGGCCTTTCCAGAAGTCACACTTTGAAGGTTTCCAAAGGCAGCATCTAGTGATGGGGCGGAGGCTTGGAGCCTCTCCTGGCCAGGCATGGGCTGGCTACCCTCGCCATGTATGGTTCTGGTCTCTTCTTTCTGTTCTCTGTGAGGCTCAGATCCAGTTTTCCAGGGGAGCAAAGGCCACCTGGGTGTGGCTGTGCAGGAGGAGCCTGCTGCCCACCTTGCTGGACACACTGCCTCTCCCTGGTGGGGCCCCCTGAGGAGAAGGGTAGAGAGCAGACCCCTGCCCAGTGTTTGGGCCCATCTGAGGGAGGCCAGGACGCAGTGGCCACTGCACGTGGGCTCCCGTGTAGAGGGCTGCGGGTCCATCGGTGAGGGTGATGTGGCGCACCTGCTTGGAAGGTCCCGCTTGCCTGAGTACCAGCGTCTTCTGGTTTTGGCTTCTAGTTTTCCTAACTGCCCTGTGGACTTGCATGTTGGCAATGGGAACGATCAAGGTATTGCTTTCTCTTCAGTATTTCTAGTTCCCTGGTCTCCCTGCACTGAGTCTGGTGTTTGGTCCCCCTCATGAGCCCAGGCTCAGAGCCAGGATCGCCATCAGCAGCCTCGTCTGGCTCCACATCAGTGAAGCCCGAGTTTACTCATAGTGAGGGGGCCCAAGGCACTTGTCCTAGCTCTGCTGGCCAGAGTGCCAGAATCCCCTGAGATGGCTCCCAGAGCAACAAGGTTGCAGAGCAACATGCTTCTGAAAAACCTGTCAATTTTTCCTGAGTCCCTCGGAATGAATAGAAATCAGCAATGGAATTGAATCCGGAGGAGCGGGACCCTTGGCTTTTGTGCAGTGGGCGCAAGAGCAGACTGATGAGCGAGGCAAGGATCTGACTCGCTTGTGTGAATTTAGTGCCTCTTGACCCAAAGTTGATGAGTTATCAAAGGAAATGTTCTTGGTCAAATTGTGAGAATTAATTTTAAGTAAGTTCATTAAGATCATCACTGTGAAAGATTAGGCAACACTTGAGACCCAGAAATGTACTGCTGTTTACTACCATAACCTCCATTCTAAATGATGATGTAGTGTGTTTCTCCCCCCGACCCGCGCCCCAGTCCTCCACCTTTGTCCCCTGATGTCTCCTCATACCCAACTCCTACAGGCACAGGCTCTTGTCCTGCCTTTGGACCATGGGTGGCTGTGCAGCCAGACACATTGGCTGAACCCATCATGATGGCAGTGGCTCACAGGGCCAGGCTGTGCCATAGGGAAGCCTGGGTCCCCCCAGTTTCCAGGCAGGACCCTGGCGGGTGACAGGCAACGCCCCTGCTCAGTGGAGCTGCCGTGGCATGTACACCCACCCTCCCCCACTGAGAGCCCATTTTATTTTTTGTATTTTCAAAAAGGGCATCCACCAGACAATCTGCCAGGCTTGATTGATGCTCAGGGTGGAAGCTTTTCACAGTCCTTGGCCTTTGACCTTGCTTCCCAGTGGTGGTTTCTGGGACGCCTTCTCGGGGGCGGGGGCTGCACGGGCATGTGCTGACTTTGCTGCTCATTCCCAGCCAGGTTTTGTAAACATTCAGGAGCCACTTCCCAGTTTAATAACCAGGAATGTTCTCTGCTGGTTCACACGGATAAGCCTTTAGCCAAGCATTATTTGTACCTGCAGTAAAGCATGATCTGCTCCAAGAGGTAAAAATAAAACACCCTGGGGGGCTGTACAGCCAGCTCCACCACCGTCTCCTTGGATTGTGCTTCCTGCCCTGAGCAGCGAGCATTGCGTCTGCACAGCCTGGGCTTTGATGGGTGCTTAAACACAGAAAAGAGAAGGACGCCCTCCTGCCCCTGAAGATACACACGGAAGGGGCCCGGGTGCTGCACGGAGCTCCTGCGTGGGGCCGAGTTCCAGTCCTGCCCGGCTGCCGTGTGCCCGGCCAGGACAGTGGACGTTGGCATCGCGAATGATGGGCCCTGCTGTCTGGAAGCTGAGGAGGACTCTTCCTCGGCACAGCCTTGATCTCCACGTGGTGGATTAAACACATTAGCAGTTAAAGCAGTTAATTGCTGTGCAGGGGGCCCGCTCATTGTTTGTCTGTGAATCACCCGCCCACACCAGGTGTCTCAGATAATAGACTGGGAACTTCAGCGAGGAGGATTTCCTGTCTGCAGATGTGCCGATTACAGCGCTGAGTGAAGACAGTCAGCCTGCGCCGCCACAGGCTCGATTTCGCCTGCAGAGTTAACCAGTTGTGGCCTGAATCCTGGCCGTCTGTGGGAGCTGGACGGGCCAGGGTCCGAGCAGATGCCTCTCAGTGCAGACACTTCTAAGTTCTAGCTGAGCTCAGATTCGGTTTTAAAGAATGGACAGAGTTCCTCTGGAGCACAGCCTTGGGCCAGAGCTGGGATTGTCACATGCCCCTTAGCATCCCCAGCCCCCCAGATGGTTCTGCTTCTGTCTTGGGGGAAAGATGTTGAGGACTCCAGCACATCTGTCCTTGGGCCATGGGAGTCCTGCCCATGGTTGTGCCATGCCAGGAGGACAGTCCTGGGCCTGCCCGGGATTCCCCTCGGTGTGGTTGGCAAGACCTGGGGGAAGAATCAGGTCGAATCTCACCTTGGCCACTGAAGCCATGTCCTCTTCTTCAGGCTTTGTCTTAGACAGCTTAGAGTTGTCATCACCTGTGTGTAAACCCCCTTCTGAGCCTCTGACATGGTGTGAAGGGTGCCAGCGAGCCCTGGCTCTCAGGCACTGGAGCTCGGCTTCCTGACTGTCATTCCACAAGGTGCTCCGTGTGCGTTTGCCCCACACAGCGTGTGTACCTGGAACATGGCCACGGGCTGGGGTGCCCAAGGAGGTGAGGGTGGGGGCCTCGGTGTCCAGGATTGGAGCACGTCGGCCCAGGCTGGGCTGCAACCGGGCTCATGTCTCCACCCTACTGCCTGCTTGCGGTGACGTGGTGGCCATCCTTGCTCACCTGTGTTCACTTGGATGCTGGGGAGCAGCTGATGGGCGTTGCTGAGCATGGACACAACCTGGTTGGGAGATGCCACGGCTGAGCCCACCAGTTCTATTCTCTGGGACCTTATCTTGTTGCAGCTGCAGGAAGCTAAGTGTGGCCGTGTTCCTCCTGGTGGGGATTCGCCCGGCACCCACCCCCTGCCCTGCTCTCAAGGTGGAGTGGCCAGCCTTGACCAGGTGATATGATCAGAAGCGCCTCTTTGATAGCCTAACATCTTTTTATTTTAATGCAAATTTAAAGTTTGTAATTACTGACGTCAGGAAAGATCCGAATCTGCCTCTGTGTGGGTTTCTTTCCCTTTTTTGGAGAGGAAGACAATGGACGTTCAGAGGGCTCTTCCTATAGGCCTGGGCCAAGGAGGCGGCCACGGCCTTTCCCATGACACTGCGTGGCCCTGGACAATGCACCACTGCTCCTGCAACAGCGATTTCAGCTTGGCAGCCGCCATTTACCTCAGCCTAGCTCATCGTTGTGCTCACCCATCGCAGAGGTCAGGCCAGGCCAGTGGGAGGCAGTGCCCCAAGCTTGGCTCAAGTGACAGCTTGTACCCGTGTCCAGAGTTGTGTCCATCCCCACAGCCGTCCGACCCAGGGCAGCCTGCCTCTGTACTGACAGTTGTCAGGCCGGGTCTTTTTACCAAGTCAAATTTAGTGTTTGTGATTAGAACATACTGGAAACTAATTAAAAAAAACAAAAAACTTAGTGAAAACTCTTCTAGAAATAAGTGGGCACCATTTATACGTGTTAACGTGTGCCATCTAAATTCTGCAAGTGACACTTGGAGCAGCCAACCAGCAGGAGAATCATATTCATGTGAATAATTCTTAGGGCAATACCGACCACCCGCCACTGAGCACACTCCTTCCTGCTGGTCCTGCGGGCCTGAGCTCAAGGCCCCGCACACTGAAAGGCTGGTTGGGTTTCAGAAGGTGCCGTGAGCTTATTTTGTGCATCATCAGTGGACACAGGAAGCTTGAATAGGAAGCGCCTGTGTGCTCCCTGGAAGGAAGCTTGCCTCCAGCCGCCAAGGAGCTTCCCCAGGTAAAAGACACTGCCATCGTGACAGCCTGGGGGGTCCCTGGTGGGCACTGGGGGTCACAGTGAGCAGCCAGAATCAGGTCATGTTAAAGTCCAGGGGCTCAGGCATTCATTCAACAAATACTCAGCCCGGCTGCATCCTGAGGCCTGTGTGACAGCTGTGTGCCCCTGCCCCTCGGGGCGCACAGTGGTGGGTGGGGCCTGGGCTCATTGAGAAGGGGCCATTCAAGCAAAAAGGAAAAAAGAAGATAACAAGTAGGAAAAAAAAGCCTCAAGGATCTGGCTCCAGATTCCAAAGGTGTGGGACCCTTTCTGTTCCTGGCCCAAGGTGCAGCACTGGGCAAGCAGCAGGCCTGGCCCTGTGGGAGGAGCTGGTCTGGGGGCCACATGCCCTTTGGGCTGATCACCCAGGCTGTCCACGTGGGCCTGCATGTGAGGTTCCGCCTGCCTCGCAGGGATGCTTCCTTTACACCCTGGTTGCGTGTGTCTGGATCGCAGCCCCTCACTCACCCAGCCGTACTCTCGCTGACACTTAAATCTCACCTCATTACACGGATTGTCCTTCCTTGGTGGGAACATGTGCCCCAGGCAGGCGTGAAATTGGAGGGCATGGCCATCACAGGATGAAAGAGGCGTGTGATACTGCACGCGGCCGGCCGTCTGTGCATCCCTGTGTCCAGCAGAGCAGGTGGTAATGACCGCTGGCTGCGCTCGGGGTGGTTTTTGGCCTTCAGCCTTCTCCGGCCCCTCCTTGGGGCCAGGCCGGCTGGATGAGCCCTGTGTCTGGGTCGCCTCCCCGGGCCAGTGGCAGCAGCCGGGAAGACTCCCAGGGTGATCAGAGGAGGGCTGGCCCTGCCCGGCTGCTCCGAGTGCTCTTAGGGGCCAGATGCTGCCCCTGCCACCACCGCAGGCCCCCGCGGCATCCCAGACGGTGGGGGGTGGGCAGGAGGCAGCTCCGAGGGCCAGAGGTTTCCCTGCTTCCTGAGCTTCACTCACACTTACACAGGAGGAAGCGAGAACTTCCCTTTGTACCTGGGATTTTAATGGCCTCATTGTTTGCAGAAAATACGGCAGAGGTCACACATCTATTACCTAAGAAGCTCTTATAAGGCAAGAGTGTTGTGAAGATATCTATAAGTGAATGAGGAAAGGCAGGACCTGGCAATTCCCAGAAGAAGCACAGTTAATAAACACGTGGCCAGAAAATACTTGATTTTGCTCGTCATCACTGAAGTACAAATTAAAACCGCATGAGAGAGACCACTGAGCCGCTGCCTTCTCTGGGGAAGGAACTGAGTCTAAGGAGCTGTCCCAGGGCGCGGTCCCCTGCGCCATGCTGGGAAGCCTGCATCCGTCTCTGTCCCTCCTCTGGGGATCTAAACTGAGGACACAGCATGTGGACGAACGAGTGCGTCAGGTCTGCATCCCAGTGGTGTCCGAGCGTCCCTCCCCAGGGGGCTGTTCAGCAGCAGCAAACAGTGGCTCAGTGAAGAGCCCGGGTCCCGGCGGAGAGCCTGCAGCGGGCGGATCGGTACAGCTGGGGCTGGGGAAGCTCTGAGCACAGCACAGGGGACACGCACAGGGCGGGTGGGGCTCCGTCTTCCCCAAAGCGCTGCTTCTCTATCTGCGTAAGAGGGAAATGGTCAGGGGTGAGGCAGGCATGCTGGCCTGCATCTAGCTTCTCACACCATTTAAGTCCCGCTGGGCCTGGGCCTGTGCCAGGCGTTGCCAGTGTGACAAGAGCCACCCTGTGTTCATGGCCAGCTACTCGGTCCCCACCTCAGTGACCATTCTCCACCTTCCCTTGGGGCTCCAGGCCGGAGCTGAGGGGGGGCCTACGACACCTGGCTGGGCCCCCAGCGTCAGTGGGGAGATTTGACCCTGTTCCGAGCGTGAGGCAGTGGACCTCCTGGGGGTCATGGGGCATGTCTGAGGTCACAGCACCCACTGTGCCTCCTCTGTGGCCACTGCCCTTGGTTTGCTCAGTGAGGACCATGACTTGGGGGCATCAGGGCTTAGTGTCCTTGCTGGCAGGGCCTGTCACAGCTTAGGGACATGGCTCCACTGTGGGGCCCCTGCATGGCGCTGGCCTCCCTGGCCACCCCAGCAGGCCCCAAACCTCACATGCCCACAGCTGCCTTTCTCAGGCTGGACATGACCTCCTGTTGCAGCCTCTCTCCCTCCCTGCACCGTGCATTCCCGAAGCAGCAGCCTAGCCCCTGCCCGTGCCATGCGTGGTGTTTGCCACCCTCCACTTCCTGCCCTGTCCATCTAGCCATCCATTCTTCACATCAGTGGCTTGACCCACATTCCCACGTACTTTCCAAATGTATACGCACAGGATGTCCTAAAATTCCCTGGCTTTGAAATGGACTGTGGGAGTCTAATACCATGCCTGTGTTATCTCCAGTGACTACTTTTAAATTTATTTTTATTTTTGGGGGGACCTTGGGATAGGATTTGCTCGGCCCCTGCAAGTCCATACTTAGCATAGTTACCATGAGGCCCACGAGGAAATGCTCTTGGCCTCCCAGGACCAGCCAGGCAGGTGTGCAGGGGACAGCATAGGCATGGTGTGGCTGCCAGCTTTGCCCTCAGACACTCTGGCCCTGCACTGAGCAGTCACCAGGAGGCAGTGGGCCTGGTGAGCTGGACACCAGCCTGGAGAGGGACCAGAGAGGGCTGAGTGGTGAGCCGCCTGCCCCTCCTGTGCACCCCTGCCTTGTCCATAGGGTCCAGCTACTTCCTCTGATGTGGCCTCGTGCTGGCCGTGTCTGCACTGATCCTGCCCGGTGCCAGCCTGCCCACATCTGATTCCTGTGGCCAAGCAGAGCTAAGAGGCTGGAGCCAGCCTCCCGCGAACTTGAGAAGTGCAGCTTAGCTGAGCCTCTGTGTTTTGACTTCTTGCTCTGGGACAGCAGCTGGAGACTTAGGTTTCCTTTTCATAGGGGCTTCGTCTTCGAGATGTTCAGGTGGGCGCCACCCGCTTCCAGGCTGCTGCACTCTGAACTCTGGTTTGCCCGAGCCACCACAAGCTATCGGAAGTATGCCTTTGACACCAAGTCACTTTTGCCGTTGGGGGATGACTCTGAGCTCCTGGGAGCCGAGAGCAGCCTGGGGGATGGCCTGCTGCCCTCCTGGAGTAGGGTAGGAAGAGCTGCTGCAGCTGCCCACTGGCTCCACAAGGCCACACCCATCTGAATTTGAGGAGAAAGGGACCTCTGCTGGCAGCTCAGCAGTGACAAGGTCCACATGCTGTCTTTTCTCTGGGCCCAGAGCTGTATGGAGCTTGGCAGGGGACAGCTGCGCCGATGCTGCCAGGGACTGGCCACCCCCTGCCCTTCCTGGCTTTTGCACCCAAGAGCAGGATCAGCTGAGCCGAGTATGCCCAAGGATGGGTGTGGTGTGTGGTTCCATCGCTGCCCCGCAGCCCAGCTCCTCTCTTGGTTCTGAGGTCCCAGACCTGGGCTGTTTGCTGGTCAGCCACTGGGGGCGCGCAGGAGAGGAGGTGCTGAGGGCCGGAGCTACGGGAGACCTGGCTGCAGACCCTGCTCACTGGGCTCTGCGCTGGCTGCCCAGAGATGGGGTGGTGGGGCCATCCCTCATGCCCTGGGTAGGGCATGAGTTTGCACACTCTTCCTGCCCTGGGTTGGCTCATCTCTCCTTGCAGCACCTGTCGCATGTCCCACAGCCTGTCCATGCAGACACAGTCTGGCAGTGGGAGAGGAGCATAACCCACTGTGATGCAGCAAGCCTGCAGGAGGAGCCCTGTGTGGGAGAGGGCAGGGGCTTCAGAGGACCCCTGGGGTCCTGGGAGACTGGGAGGGAGGACGCCCCACCCAGGAAGAGCCATATGGGGACATGAGAGGTGGTCAGCTCACCTTGGGCTTCAGGCAGACTCCATGTGACCACAACACCTCCCGAAATGCCTGCACACTGCTAGGACAGAGCCGCAGCTTCTGTGCATCCCACATGGCACGTGCTCCGTGTCTCCTCCTCGGGGCCCACTGCCTTCCCGTGTTGCAGCCCTCCCTGTGGTGCTGGGTCTTTGATCACACTGTGCCCACCCACGAGGTGTCCACGCCCCGTGGGGCCCGGTCTCCCGGTGGGAGGTGTTTGAGGTCCCAGCCTACAGCTGGGGTCGCTCTTGGGTCAACTTTGCTTCTTGACCTTCTTTGTGGCCAGAGCTGGGAACTTCATATTTTGAAAAGAAAAGAAATCGTGAATTTTGAATTCAAATGTGACATTATAGGGTCTTAACTATCCTCTTTGAATGGTGCATAAGACCTCTTTGTAGCTTCATTGTTGTTAGATTAGAATCCTCTAAGGAAGCACCTTTAGACTAAGGGCTTCCGCAGTCTCTTCAGCTGATTCTCTTCCCATGTGCGCTGTCACCAACCGCACACGCCGTTAGGCTCATTTGTTTTACGTTTGCAGTTTTAAGGAATTCTTTCTTATGTTTATCTAATTTTATTTTTTGAATATGTAAACCTTATATGTGATCAAAAAGACAAAACAGTGTCACAGGATGCGGTTAGACACGTCCTGTTTCCATCTCCTTTCCTCGCTCCTCTTTTCTCCCTTTCCATAGGGCCCCGGTTTTGCTAGTGCTGGTTTATCCTTTCATTGATTCCCTTTGCAAATGTGAGTGTGCATTTGTGTATGCATGTGTGCACATGCGTGTAGTGTGTGCGTATGTGCATGCACGCATTCCTCTCTTCCTTGGAAGGAGGTGGCACACTCTGTACCTCTCGTATTTGTCGCTTGCCTGCCCTGCTCCATCCCAAGACCCCCCAGGTCAGCCTAGGTCCCCCGTGCTGACGTGAGTGCTGGGCTCTCTATGCTGCAGGTGGGCAAAAGCACTGGCTCTGCCACAGGCTTGTGGACTTCAGGGGCTGGTGGCCAGCAAGACCGGGTTGGGGTGGGGGGTTCCATGTGAGCCTCATGTCTGGTCTCATCTGGTTCCCATGTCAGCCCATTTTACACATGAGGACTCTGAGGCTCACGGAGGAAAGAGGTCTGTCCAGGGGCTCTTGTGCATGGAAGGACAGGCAATCCCAGGCTGCATGTCCCCGGGGAGGTGGCCTCTAAGTACCAGCTCCACAGCATGTAGCGACTCCTCAGTGTCCGCCCCATCAGCCCAGGAGCACACAGTGAGGCTCATGGCAGAGACCCTGGAAGCCCTTTCCACAGCATGGGGGTGGCCAGGAGCCCGAGGAGGCCTGGCAGGGAGGGAAAGGGGCCTGGTGGTAAGGGGCTCCTTCAGGTCAGGCCAGGGCCCGGGCACCAAGGAGGACTGTGGCAGGGAGAGGCCCCTGTGCCCAGGCTGGCCCCTGAGTTTCTCAAGGCCTTGCTCCACTGAGTGGAGAGGCAGCTTTTGCGGTGTCTCAATTCATGGGTGTCTCAGTCCCTTGCGGGGTCACTTCTAGTTCTTAGGTTGTCCCAGCCCTAGGCTGTGGGGGCCAGCCCCCCGCCCCCCACATTGTCGGAAATGAAAGTAACGCACAGCTCCTCGCCTGCACAGACCGGGCCCGCAATCCGGTCCTGCCTCACATCTGACCTGTTCTGAGCGGCCGTTCTGGGAGATGTTTTCAATAAAAGGAAGCTACGTCCAAACTGCTAAGGAGAACCTTCCAGCCTTCTCTGCTTCCTTCAGGTCGAGTTCCGCAAACCAGAAGTCTGAATTTGGAGAAGGCTGGGGTAGACACCAACCCTGACAGTCAGAAGATCCTGGTGGACGCCCGGGAAGCCACCTCCGTGCCCCACATCTACGCCATTGGAGACGTGGCAGAGGTATGGCCTGTGCCCTGGTGGCAGGGACCCCGACCCCACCCAGCCCCGCCGGGACTCGGGGATGCACATTCTCTGGCGGCTGCTGTCCTGTGGGAGAGAAATGTTTCTTTCTTCAATCAGGGAGGCTCGGAGCCAAAGCCCAGGTGCTGGCAGGGCGCGTGTTCTGAGAAGCATCAGGTGTCAGACTCTGCTCTTTCGGATGCCGCTGCTTTCTGAAGGGCGGGTGTGGGACAGCTTCCAACGGCTGAAAGCACAGTTAGCAAATTCCTGTTGTGAATCTGCTCATGGGTCAGCTCTGCAGGACCGGTCTTGACCTACCCACAGGTGCTCTGGAGGCGCAGAGTCCCAGAAATGTCCCCTCTAGACTCGACCTTAGGGCCATGCTATCCCCACGGAGGCTGAGCGGCAGGACCAGTGCAGGCCTACCTGGCCCCACCCGCCTCACCTCAGTTTACCCTCTGATCTGCTGGCTGGTCAGTACCTTCCCTGACTAGGCCATCACACGGGGGCAGGGCCTGCCGTGAAGGAGAGACCAGTGTCCATCTCTCCTGGCCAGGGTGATATCTGGGGAAGGCACTAGGACTCTATAGCTTGCCCAACAGCCCCCCACGGCCTGTGGCTGTGGCCACATCCCTGCCTCTCTCGCTCCCTCTCCTAGAAAGCAGGGGCCGCAGCACCTCCCTTTCCAGGCCCTGGTGGAGGCATCCACACAGTGCCTCTCCCCACTCCCTGGGCCCCCAGCAAGAGACCCACTTGGTCAGCCATGGGGCGCCACACTACACAGCCTCGGGAGCGGTCGGCCAGCCCTGCGTGTGCCCCGCTGCCCTGGGGGAGGTGGCTCAGGTGGCCCCTGGTCAAATGCACCTGAGAGGTGCCTGCAGTCCCCAGGCCTCTTAGCAGTGTGTCCTGCCATGTGTGAGTTAGTGTCATGGGGCTGCCGTAAAAAATCACCCAAAACTGGTGGCTTAGAACAACAGGAATTTATTCTCTCACATTCTGGGGCCAGGCATGGGCAGGACCACGCTCCCTCAGAAGCTTCTAGGGGAGGGTCCTTCCTGGCCTGTCCCAACATCTGGTGGCCCAGGTGCTCCCCACTCGTGGCAGTGTCCCTCTGCTCTCTGACCCTCCCCACGTGGCCGTCTCCTAGTGTGCCTGCCTGCACTTATCTCTGACAGTTGGTCTCACACTGGATTTAGGGCTCACCCTACTCCAGTCTTACCTCATCTCAGTCCTCACCTTAACTATATGTGCAAAGACCTTGTTTCCAGACACAGTCACATCCTGAGGCTCCAGGTAGACATGAATTTGGGGGAATGCTAATCTATCTTCTTTAATGTGTTAATGTACCTTCATTTGTTCATTGAGTGTGACTGGGTACCAGGCACATTTTTGAGTATGGGGACAAAGGCAGTAACAGTGTCCCCGCCCGCAGAGCCTGGTAGGGGTCATTTCAGATGTTAGAAGATGCTTAGGAGAGACCTGATGCGACTTCCTGAGGGGGCCTGTACCCAGCCAGTGTCATGCTCCTGGACTGGAGCCGAGGGAGCTCTGTGAGGACATTTGTGGCCCCCAGGGAAAGTGCAGACACCACCCTGCCCTGGCTCACCCTGGGACCCACTTTGGGAAATGCCAGGCAGGAGCCTGGGGGAAATGGGAGTCAGTGTCCGAGGTGAGCGAGTCCCTGGTTGGGGCACCCTGGAGCCAAGTGAGCACAGGTGGCAGTGTTCACTGATGTGGAGGGACTGTACCCCCCTCCGCCCCACCTGCCAGGCTCTTCTGAGGCTCGTGCTGGGCCAGGGGCTTCGAGAGAGCTCAACTCACACATGGAAGTGGGCCAGGCAGGGGGCCATGCAAGGCTGGGCCTTCCCTTTGTTTCTGGGGGCCAGCCCGCCCAGCTGGTGAGGGTCAGTCCTGCCTGATGCTGGGCCCCATGCAGACCCCTCCTGCTGGGGCAACATGGCCCCTGGTGCCCCCAGCATACCAGAGGTGTCACACACCCACCGTGGCTGCCACTCGAGCTGCATCAGGCCCCCTGTGAACCGGGCTCAGGAAGTGGTGTGTGGGGCACAGAGGGCAGGAGGCACCCACTGCTGCCACAAGCCCCTGATGCAGCGGTTCTGCGGCTGTGCCAGGCAGAGGCAGAACTGTGGGGACAGCTCAGAGGGGGCTTGTGGTGGGAGCTTCAGCCTCTTCCCCAGTGGGTTGACCTGCTTGTGTGGATGGCAGTGATGGCTTCACGTGCCCTCAACTGTCCTGAGGCCTCAGCCCACTTAACTGGCTGGTGTGGTCGCGTGGTGCGACCTCTGCAGGGGTGGCCTCTGTCTCATCCTGTGGGCTCTGCACGCAAAGAAAGCACTCATGTTCTTTGCAGAGGAGCATTGTGCACATCACCCTGGGAGGCCTCCCTTCCACCCGCCAGAGTTCCATGGGCCACACGGACATGCAGCTCCTGGGCTTCAGGGCCCATAACAACGTCGTGGAAACTGTGTGGCCAGAAATATATGGCTCATATGGCATTCTTTATTAGCAAATTAAGCCTACTCAGTAGGAAAGGCCAATCTGAGCAGTCCAAAGAGTTAACATCCTGATGGTCCGGCCAGCACCTGGGAAAAGCCCCGTGGGTGGAGCAGAGGCCATTGTTCCATGAGATATTGTGCGCTGTGCGCCTGGTGTTTCCGCAGTTAGCCAGGCCTGGTGGAATGCACGGGCGCTTTCCCGAGTTTATCTCTGTGGATCTCTGTTCATTTCTGGAATGCCAAACAACATCTGCATTTCCTGCTGCAGACGTGATTGGCAGCTGGTCCCAGGTCGACGCGTGCAGGAGCACCCAAGGCAGGATACACTCTGGGACGGAGTGGTCTCCAGCAGAGCGACATTCTGACTTGGGATTTGTCATGGGTGTGATGTGCAAGTCTAGCTGTGTGTCAGGAGCACACAGAATGCTTGGGGCCCGTTTTAGCTGGAATCCCAGTTAATGCGAACCGTAGCTTTGGTGCAGTCATAGCAAATGAGAGCAAACCCACGGAGGGCTGCAGAGGTAGCCTCAAGGGGCGAAGGCTTTCAGCTGTGGTGACAGCTCAGTGGCAAATGGTATTTGGGGGTTTTCAAAAGGGAGATGCCCAGTAGGAAAGAGACAGTGGGGGATGCTGTACAGACTCCCTCAGACCCGGTGCTGAAGTCAGTCCCGCTTCCTTCTGTCAGGGGCGGCCCGAGCTGACACCCACGGCTATAATGGCAGGGAAGCTCTTGGCCCAGCGGCTCTTCGGTGGGTCCTCAGACTTGATGGATTACGACAATGTGAGTTCTTTTATAGGATGCCAAGATCAGCCTGAAAAAGGCCGAGGCTAGTTCTTCTGGGGTGAGGGGGTGTGTGCAGACGTGTGGGCATGTGTGAGCACATGTGCTCGTCTGTATACGTGCATGTGTACAGCGTGTGTGCAGGGGTGTGGTGTGTGTGAGTGCACATGCTTGCCTGTGTGTGTGTGTGTGTGTGTGTGTGTGTGTGTGCAGGTGTGTGGGTATGTGTGAGTACACGTGTTTGCCTGTGTGTGTGTGTGTGTGTGTGTGTATGTGCAGCATGTGTGCAGGCATGTGGGCATATGTGAGTGCACGTGCTTGCCTTTGTGTGTGTATGTGCAGCAATGTGTGCAGGCGTGTGTGAACACATGTGCTTACCTCTGTGTGTGTGTGTGTGTGTGTGTGTGTGTGTGCGCGCGCAGCATGTGTGCAGGGGTCTGGTATGTGAGTGCACATGCTTGCCTGTGTGTATGTGTGCATGCGTGTGTGCAGGCATGTGGGTGTGTGTGAGTGCACGTGCTTGCCTGCATGTGTATGTGCATGTGTACACGCGTGTGTGGTTTAGAGCCAAGAGTGCAGCCCAGGAGTGGGTGAGTGAACCTGGCCGCAGTGCTTGTGGCCTGCCAGCCAGTGTGTCCGGGGACCTGGCCTGCACTTACTGCTCTTTGTGTCCCACAGCGGGGACCTTCAGTTTTGGGGCCTGGGGGGCACACCTGACTCTGGACCTGCCTTCCAGGTTCCCACGACGGTCTTCACTCCCCTGGAGTACGGCTGTGTGGGGCTGTCAGAGGAGGAGGCCGTGGCTCGCCATGGGCAGGAGCATGTCGAGGTGAGTCAGCAGGAGGAGAGGGGCTGCCAGCAATGCCACCTGTGCAACCTGCACCCCCACTGATAGCCCCTCCCTGGACAGGGGCCCTGTGAGCAGGGGTGTCAGTATCTCTGCTTTCCGGGGCCTACGCTTGACAGGCTGGGCACTGGGGCCCAGAACAATGGCTGTGGTGCAGCAAGAAGGGACCCACAGGACGGGAATGTTGCAGGGCAGCTCCAGAAATGAGGGAAGGCCAAGGCCTTGGGCAGCCTTTGGGGCATGGCCGAGCCCTGGCTCCTCTGCACCCAGCGGCCACCTGCCTCCATGTGGTAGCAAGGGGAGGGCCTGGGCTGCCTCGTGGGCCCAGGAGGCACCAAGGAGAGGCCCCGTCCTCCAGCTGCCTCTGGCCCCATCCCCAGCCATGCTGTAGACATGCCCAGCGTCCTCAGGTCCCCACCATCGTACCACTAGCCCCCCTGCTGGGGTCTCAGGACCACCAAGTGCCAGCCCCATGTCAGCATGCAGACTGCTTGTCACCAAAGGCACCAGGGCCCGGGCACCTCTGTGGCTGTACCCCTCACAGGGGCATGCATCTCCCTCAACCTGGAAAGTCTTCTCCTGGCTGTCCTGTGACCTCTGCTCCCCTCCACTCTTGCCCTCCTGCCCCAGGCTGGGCCCATCCTTCCCCCCACCACTACACCTCTGCTTTCCTGCGACTCCCCAGGGGTTCTGACACGCACGACCCCCTGACCTGCCCCAGCCCATGCCCCAATCCTCTTCCACGTTTCTTCCAGTCCTCACAGGCTCCCAACAGTCCACACTTGGGCACTTAGCCCAGAGGAAGTGGGTTTTCACTGGGCAAGGCTGCTTGTTGGGGTCTGCTTTGGCAGGCGGGCCGTGGCCCCAGCCTGGAGGGCTGCTGGGAGGCTTTGACGCCTGCAGGGCTGGGGTGCTGGGAGCCTCGGGCGGGCTTGTCTTGCTGCTGCAGCAGCTTGCAGGCGCCCAGGAGAAACCAGACCCCGTGCAGCCTGGGTGGCGGGGCTGGTGCCGTTTGGGAATGAGTCACTGGGCTCCAGGGCCTGTCCCTTCCCCAGAACCCCAGTCTCCTCCATCAGTAGGACGGTCTGACGGCTGGCCTTCCCTGAGGCACTTTATTTGCTATTTTTGTTTGATTCATCACAAGGACACGGGACATATGGCCATAGCATTTTATAATGCTGTTTTATGTTTCACGATGTTGAATGGCCAAATACTCTTTGTTTGTTTTCTTTTCAATTCTGTCTTAGTGAGAACAATATTCTCTGAAGCGCCATTAATTAATAATGGCTGTGCGGCACATGTGAGGGCCCAGTCATTTTTTACTCTGCCGCAGCCCCGAACACGCTGTCGAGCCCTTCACGGGTGCTGAAAGCCTTTGTCCGACAGCTCCGGTGTAGCAGGGGCCGCCCTGCGCCTGTCCCCTCCTTGTTGCTCAAGTGAGGGCCGAGCAAGCGCCAGGGTGCCCGAAGGAGGCTGGATGGCCGCCCACCAACCTATTCCTGCCCTCGTCACGTGGGCCAGGCACCCCACCTTCCAGTGCCCGTAGTCGCCCCATCCACTGTGCAGTGGTCGACAACGAGGAAGGTGCAGGTGTTGCCTGTATCCCTGTGTGTGCTTCAGATGGGGGGGCCAATGTCCTGCCCTGAGGCTTGGGCTCTGCAGTGTGGCATGGCGGGGGTTACATGGGTAGCCTCATGCCCACTCTGTGGCTATAGTTATGGGGGTCTCTGGCTGGGTGAGAGAAGGTCCGTCCTGCACACACGCTCCAGCCACTGGCTGCCTGTGCATCAAGAGAGGGACGCTCTCCATGGCTAGCAAGCCGAGTCCTCACCCCAGACCAAACCTGCAGACCAAATGAGATGTTCTGGGTCCCACTGCACCCTACCCTGCCCCTGAAGCCTGTCAGAGCAGCAAGATGCCCGCTGGACTTGTTTTGCTGCAGCCACTGGCTCCAGGAACTGGCGTCTTGTCACCTAGGTTTATCATGCATATTATAAACCATTGGAGTTCACCGTGGCTGAACGGGATGCGTCCCAGTGTTACATAAAGGTGAGTGTTTTTGTGGGTCCAGGGCTGGGGCAAGCCAGGGGTGACAGGGAGGAAGGAAGGGAGGGAAGGAGCCAGAGGCAGCAGGGGTGTGGTGCCTCCAGAGCAAGAAGTGTGAATGTTGGGCCACTCGTGCCCCCAGGGCAGCCTGGGTCCCCCTCCCAGGCTGTGCTGAGATGCTGTGACTTTCAGATGGTGTGCCTGAGGGAGCCCCCACAGCTGGTGCTGGGCCTGCACTTCCTTGGCCCCAACGCAGGGGAAGTTACTCAAGGATTTGCTCTGGGGATCAAGTAAGTCTGGAGGAATGTCGGCCGGTACGCAATGCTCAGACTGGGCGTCCCTCTGCGTGTTAGCAGCACTGCACTGGAAAGCCCGATGCATTTCTCTTGATTTCATGTGGCCTTCACATGTTTGCAGCAGAGTCTTCAGGCTCCTCCTACACGTGGCAGGTTCAGTCGGGGGAGAGACAGCTTTTTTCTCCAGCCAAACACTGTTAAGCCAGAGCCATGCCGGGTGGCCGCTGTGGCCAGGCCACCTGGGGGGAGGGTTGGTGCTATGGTTCTGGGGAGCAGGGTTGGGGCCCTCGCTCACCAGGCAGAGCCTTCAGGCAGTCACAAATGTTCGAAGAGAGCCACTCTGGAGTAGCCATGTGTCTTCCACAGCTTCGGCCATTGCCTGGGTCTTGGGCTCAGGTTGTGTGTTTTCAGGGTCCTGGGGCCAAATGAGCCCATGGCAAAGACTCTGGGTAGGGTGGGTTGTCCGGGGCAGTGGGAAGTTGGGAAGTTGGGCATGGCCTGAGAGAGAGGCAGCTGGGCATGGGGTTTCAGAGGCAGGAGGCCAGGGCAGGGACGAGCCATCTGTGGGTGAAGCAGAGGCGAGGGCATAGGGAGGGGCTGAACACGTAGAGGACGGTGTGCAGGTGACTGAGGCCCCTGTGTGTTTGGGGTGTATGGGTGTGACCAAGAGTTGACCGTGGGGGCAGGAGGTCTAGGGACAGAGAAAGTCAGGGAGAGGGCGGGGCAGAGGAGCAGGGCCAATCTCAGAAAGGCTGTTGAGGTGCTACATAGGCAAGATGGAGGGTCCGGGCCAGGCTCCCAGGGCACCCCAGTCTCCTCCCAGGCAGCCTGGCTCTTGGATGGGGGCCACCCTATCACAGGGCAGCAAGCCTCAGGCCCCACCATGGCCCTCCTAGCCCTGCACACATGTTGAGGCAATCACTGGGTTGTGGGGGTCAGGTTCTCCCAGGGGAGGGTCTCAGAGGAGAGCAGGGAGGGCTGGGTGCTGGGTGGGCTCACGTCCTTGGAACACGTGTCTGTTATCCCTAAACTGCAGAGCCATCTGTAGCAGAGATGTTTGGAAGCTCGGTCCAGAGTGACCATTGGAAGGAAGCCCATGAGCTTGGTACTGGCTCTGCTGAGAGTCCTACTGGAGCCCTTGGAGGGGCAGGGTCCACTCTTGGTGCAAGGAGAGGGTTGGGGGTGACCCTGGGAACCTGGCCCACTGACCTGTGTGTGAGTACTGGCAGGCTAGGTCATCCGTGGCAATAGCTCTGGCCAGAGAGTTCTCTGGCTGGGACAGGACAAAGAGAGCCCTGGCCCCACACAAGGCCATTGCCATCCACATACTCTGGCACATGAATTCTTTTGCCAGGCCTGACACTCAGCTTCCGGAACAACTTTTGGAAAGATCCTTTAAAATGTGGCAGCTTCTTTTTATAATGCAGCTATAAAGGACTGGATTCCTTAATATGCAGAGAGCTCTTAAAAATCAACAGTAATAATTTTAGAGCAGACAACCAAATAGAAAAATAGAGAATATGAATAGGCAGTTCACAGGGAAAGAAAATCATAGTAAACAGTAGAAAGCTGCTGTGCCTCGAGAATTCACAATTTAGAATTTTAAAATGTAGAAAACACCAAGGAAGCATTTTGGCTGATGAGGATCAAAAGGTTTGATGTTGTCTAGTAGTGATCATTTCCCAGTGTCTGCACAGTGGCGACACTGAAGTTTGCCAGTCAGTGGAGTGACGAGACTGATGTTTCAAATATGGTCAGGAGGAGGGTGTGGACTGGACCCACCCGCTGGGGACCTTACTTGAAATGCACACACTCATTTGTTCAAGTTAAGAATTTACCCACCAGATGTTCCAACACACGTGTACAGCGTGTGCATAGACACAAGAGGAGCTGCCTGTGGCAGCCTCGTCTGCTGGCAAACAATGGGAGCTGTGGCCATCTGTGCCCTGCAGGACGTCCACACGTGCTGTGATATGGTGCGTGCTGAGCCTGTGTGGTGGTGCCATGGGCTCATGTAGAACCTGGAACACCCACAGCAGTCCTTAGCCAGTAGACTCTTGGCAGCTGGGCCAGGCAGCCTGGGTGGGGGCCAGATCTCAGGAAGTCATGAGGGGGGCTGAGCAGCGGAAGGCCTGGCGGCTGTTCCTCATCAGGCCAGCGGCAGGGCCAGACCAGACCCCTCACTGCTGCGCCACCATTCACTCGCTGTGTGCAGCAGGATGCCAGGCTCTGGACACAGCCACCCACAGAGCAGCAGCTCCCTGCCCGACGCAGCAGGTGCTCGGGGCTCGGATGCTCTGCCACCACCTATGAGAAGTGCTGGGTGCTGAGCAGGGCCAGACAGGTGGCCGGGCAGTGCGGGCTGCAGTAATAAGAAGTGGCCTCTGGCTTGCTGGGGCAGCTGATTTGAGCTGTGCCTTAAGGGAGCAAGGGAGCGGGCCCAGGGAAGGATCAGCCCGAGCTGCAGCCCAAGGCGGGACTGTGCCTGGTGGGCTCAGAGCATCAGGAGACCAGGCCCTGCGGCGAGCCAGGGAGGGGGCGGGTAGGCGGTGGGCTAGAGCGGGTCGCTGCTTGGCCTCTGTGGGCACTGGGCATTTGCTGGGAGGGAGGTGGACAGGTCCAACATGCATGTCGGCAGGTGTTCTGGCCACTGGCTGGAGAAGAGGTCAGGGGACAGTGAGACCAGGTGACTCCCAAGGCCCTCCCCTTCCCAGGGACGGGGTAGTGTGGACGCACTTCCCTGCGCTGACTCCTCGCCTGACTCCCCCACTGCCTGTGTGCAGGTGCAGGGCCTCCTATGCGCAGGTGATGCGGACGGTGGGCATCCACCCCACCTGCTCTGAGGAGGTGGTCAAGGTGCGCATCTCCAAGCGCTCCGGTCTGGACCCCACCGTGACAGGCTGCTGAGGGTAAGCTGCCGTCCCTGTCAGGCCAAGGGCATGTGACATGCAGCCCCTCACCGCCAGGCTCCTCAGAGGCCCAGATCCAGGTATGTAGGTGGGGTAGGCTCTGTGTTTGAGGACAGAGGATGTGGCTGGGGGGTGTGGGAGCCACTGTGATGGGCTCCCTCCAGGTGTGTGGCAAGGCTACACCTGCCAAGCCACCTTGAATAGGTTTGCTCCATGCCCTGTGCCCGGGTGGCCAAGAAGCAGGAGGTGTCGAGAGGCTGGGCTCACATGGCAGCAGCCTGTCCCAGGTGGACACTGGCGTGGCAGGCTGAGCAGACAGTCCCAGTGCTGCTCCCAGTGGGCGGTGGTGGGGAGCTGGCCTTCCCTCCGTCCCATCTCATGCAGAGTGCCAGCGCCGGCTCATGTTCCTCTTGCCCAGAAGGTGGAGACGCTGCCTCACGCACGGCTGGTCACTGCCCTGCAGATCTGCTTCTGTTGTAGCTTTGTGACGCCT
The DNA here is from genome assembly GCF_027409185.1 of Cynocephalus volans. Taxonomy (NCBI): domain Eukaryota; kingdom Metazoa; phylum Chordata; class Mammalia; order Dermoptera; family Cynocephalidae; genus Cynocephalus; species Cynocephalus volans. Next base: position 209,002,798 of record NC_084461.1, read on the forward strand.
GGCAGCAGGGCGGGTGGCAGAAGCCTCAGAAGTGTGGTGGTCATCACAACCCTCTTCTGAGGAAGAAATGAGCGAGTCCCTCCCTGACCCCAGCTAAGGGCTGCATGTGGCCAGAGCCTTTCACCTCTCAGACTGACAGAGCAGCCTCAAGCCTCAGCAGCCGGGCTGGGTTCCTGGGGCAGGAGGGCCCTTGGGCCTGTGTGGCTCAGCCCACCTGGGGGTGTCCCTTGTGGCCATCAGCCCCTCCTGGGGTTGGGTTTCTTTGGGACCCCCTCTTTCCCGGGGCTGAGCAGTGAGCTCTCCCTTGAGACGCCTGTGGGTCCTGCAGGTGCAGGCCCAGGCCTGGGGTCCCCTGGGCACTCTGGACACCCTGTTCCACCATGGCCACCCGAGCCAGGGCTGCCTCTAATACGGACAAACAAAGGGCATACTGAGGAAGCTCTTATCAGAATATTACACCTAACAGTGCTGTTTTGTTAGGAGTCTGCTATAAATTTTTATCATTTCAAAATGTTTTTGTAGGCTGCAGCACTCCCTGTGATGTGTGGACCAGGGGGTGGGGGACCACTCAGCAGGGGCTCATTTCTCACCTATCCCTTGAAGGTCTGTGTGTGTGGCCGTGGGAGACATGGCCAGGCAAACATGAGGGATGGCGTGGCCACCCCGTGCTGACTCCACCCATTGTCAGCAGGACTGTTGTGGGCCAGGCCCGGTGAGCCTCAGCCCCTCCGCTGGAGAGCCTGTGAAGTGGTCAGCATGGAGCCACGTGTGTGTGGACAGACAGCATGTGCCCTGCAGGGACGGCTCAAGGGGGTTGCCACCCCCACATCTGCACCTCCCACCCCCCTCCCGCCTGGGCCAGCCCCCCAGGCCCCTGATGCCAGATGATGACGGCCTGGGCAGAAGCCCACCCTGTGGGCTGCCCACGTCCGAGCCCCCCTGGTGTTGCTGGAGTGCAAATAAAGAGGGTGTTTCCTGAAGCGTGTTCTGCTTGTGCTGTCCCTGATGTGCCTCCCAGGATTGCCCAGGCAGGGTGGGGTCTGGTCCCCCACCACCCCCTTGGGGAACAGGAGCAACTTCTAAGACTTGATGGAGAGGGGATGCCTGGGTCACCCAGACAGTCGGGATCATCCAAGTTCCCAGCAGCCACTGGGCGAGAGGTGCAGCCACTGGGCGAGAGGCACAGCCACTGGGCAAGAGGCGCAGCCAGGCAGCCTCGGGCAGACCTGGTCCTTCATACCCCAGGCAGGGAGCAGGGCTGCCCCCCCCCCCGCAGCTGCCTGGCCTCAAGCCCGAGGACCCCCACCTGGGAATCCGTCCCAGGACCCTGTGCCCCGGTCACCCCTGAGGTCTCTGTGCTCCTCGAAGCAAGGATGGCGGCAGAGCTCACGCGGGTGCTCAGGAGGGGTGGGCAGCCACAGGCTGTGTTCCAGAGCAGCCGCCAGCGGTGTGGCAGAACGACGGGCGTTGGCAGGGGTGTTTGAGGCTTTCTGTCCCCGAACGTCAGTCACCTCATTACGTTTCCGTCGTGGCCCTGCAAGTCAGCTTGTCGGCTGTGCTTAGGCTAATCCTGTGCATTGAGGCCTGATGGGCCGAGGCAGCGCCTGTCAGTCACTGCGCGAGAGACAGCGCTGACAGCCACGGGCAGGGCCCGGCATTGTGCTGGGGCTTTAGAGGCGGCTAATCTCGTGTCTTCCTTAAGAAAACATCACTTAGTCTGCCGGCCCGGGAGCCCTGGATGGGACCCTGCTTGTCAGCAAACAAAGGAATGTCTTTGCACCTTAATGGGCCTACAGGAGGCTCGCTCACGGTGGCGGTGGCGGTGGCGGTGCGAAGCGTGTGCGGGAGCTCTCAGACGCCCAATTAAGATGCCAAGTGCTGGGCCAGGCCAGGCCTCCCGACAAGTGCAGCGCCAGATCAGCCGTGTCCCATTTAACGCACGGCTGGTGGCGCACCCCGGCCGTGGATCCTGCAGTGAGTACTGGCCTCCAGGCCAGGCCGAGGTTTTCATCTGCCTTGGAGGCAAAGGGTGAAGGCCTGCGGAGGTCAGCTGACAGCTGCTGCCTGGGCCCGGCAGGGGGGTCCTGTGGATTTCTCAGCCCTAGGAACAGCCCCTGCCGTGGGGCAGACAAGGAACTTGAAATGGCCTTATTGCTTTTGGTGATGATAGAAATGTTGCATCCTATGTGGGAGTCCTCAGTACATCCAGCAGCTCTCTGGGGCGGGGCCTTTTGTTTCCCTGCCCACCCAACTGGCCAGGAGTGCCCATCACTGGCAGCCAGAGTGGCGCCCACACATCTGTGTCCCCACAGCCCCTCCAACTGGTTTTCTGTGCATGCTCCTTTTCTCCAGAACAGATCTCACACCAGCGCACCTGCTGTTTGTAACCTGCTCTCAGCGCCATCTGGCCAGTTCACCCGGTCTGCACGGCCACCTAGGAGGGACCAAAACACCCACAACCGACGTCCCAGACAGCCTCAGGCCTTGCTGGCTCCCTCTACTCAGGGTTTCATGCCCTCCTGGTAAATGATGGGCAGGGATCTGGCCTAAGCAGTGGGTGTTCCAGGAGAAAGTCTTCCACAAAGAGCCTAGGGACTGCCACCACCTGGGCCCCCTCAGGGCCACGTGCTGCATCTGCATGCATTTATCTGACTGTGGGACACAGCGCCATGGACTGGGCCTAGGGGACCCCATGGGCACTGACATCCCTCACACCACACTGCTCTCGTGGGGCCTGAGCCTGGAGCCCCTACCCAGGCAGCTGCAGAACCAGGATGGGACGCAGGGACCCTGGCATTCTGTGCAGACCAGTGTCTTCACTCACCCAGGGCTCCTGTTTCTGGTGCTCAGGGCGGGATAGATGGGCTGGGCTAGCAGTGGTTTCTGTCCTGAGTGTCTCGGGACTGACCAGCTCCAGGCTCACTGCACAGCCCAACACTCTCTCTGGGCTGGCTCCTACCCTTTCCCCACCTCCCAGCAGTGCAGGGAGGGGCCAGAGCGCCACAGGCCAGGTGCTCTCCACCTAGCCCCAGGGCCGCCTTCCCGCCGCCTTTGCATGTTTTTATGGTGCAATGAAAATATGATTTTAATTCCTCAGATTGTTCCATGTAACCTACAATTACCTCCGGCGACGTCTTGCACACTTTTGCTTGTGGCTCCAGATTGCGCAAGGACGTGGGAGGCAGAGAAGAGGGCGGGGGCTGTGCTAGGACCAGGCCGCCCCCTCTCCGCCTTACCCTCCATTCGGAAGTGGGGCAGAGTCTTTCACACACACACACACACACACACGCGCGTGCGCGCACGCACGCACGCACACGCACGCACACGCACATGCACCCACAGGCCACCTCACCCTCTCCCTCCGCCTGCATGCCCGCATGCTGCCTGGCAGGTCTGACCCTGGGAGGTGTGCACATAGAGGAGGGATGACAAGCAGTTATGGAGGGTGGGATGAGGACCAGAGTGGCACCACACGGCAGGGCAGGGCCTGGCGAGGTCTCCGAGGAGAGGCCCTAGGACTGACGGCAGGGGGTGCAGAAAGGGGTCATCAGCTCACGGGAGCAGCTGAGATGCTCAGACTGTAGCCCCCACCAAGCCGTCCCCAGGCCAGTGGTGCCCCCACCCCCACCCCAGCATCCTGCACCTCTGCCAGGACCCCCAGCTGCACTCGGCAGGTGGCGTGTGGCAGAGGCCACATGCCGCAGCTGTGCTTTGCAGCTGTGGAAGTGCCCTCCTGTGCCCACCGGGGGCCCTCGCTGGCAGAGTTGCCCCTGTGAGAAGCAGCTCAACGTCAGGCAATGCCTGCAGTTCAGAGTGGCTGTGCCCACGGCCTCAGGTTTAGGCTTGTCCCTGAGATCCCTGTGGTTGTTCATCCCATGGCATCCTGGCTCGCGTGGCTCACCTCACCTCTCCTGGCCTGTACCCTCTCCTGGCCTGTAGCCGCTCCAGCCAGCAGCTTGGATGTGCTACCAGTGCCCTGGGCCCCAGCCCACTCCCCAGTGTGAAGCAGGCCCCAGGGGCAGGCCTGAGGCCCTCACCCACCCACTCAGCCTCTGGGAGCAGAGCTGCCTGGAGCTATAGGACCCCGCAAGAGGGACACCCTGAGACAGCCGAGCAGTGTGTGCATCAGGGCAGCTCTGCCATCTTGAGAGACCCAGGGCCACGAGGCCATGTTGCTGAGCCGTCCAGACCCAATTCAGGCTCCAGGTACCCAGACCACCCCTCCACGTGGCTTCCCCACTCCACGCTCATATCCCTTCCTGGGAGAGCACGTGCTGGCATGTGGCTCCTATGGGTGGCATCTGTGCTAGGCTGGCAGGTAGAGCTACTGCTGCCTCCCTGAACCCAGAGCCAGCTGAGCCCCTAGTCCTAGGCTACTCCACTCACTCTGTGTCCCTCTGGGAGCCACTTCCCCTTTCCCCGGGGTCCCTGGACAAGGGCCCTTCCTCATACAACCTCACCGATCCTGCTGGCCTCTCCTGCCCTGGCCTCTGCCCTCTGCCTGCTTTCCTTCCTCGTCAGCATCCACCCTTAGTCCTGGTCAGCTAGGGCAAGGGGGCCAATGTGGCCGGTCACTGCCAGACACGGGGGCGATCCCCACCCTGGCAAGCAAGAAGCAGCAGTGGCCTGTGCCGAAGCCAGCAGGCGGGTACCAGAAGGCAAGGAGTGAGTGACGCAGCCCAGCAGGTGCCAAGGCCCAAGCGTGGGGACTCCCCAAGGCCGAAGCATGTTCCTCCCCAGCCCTGCTGTCAGGAAGCATCTCTGCCTGGACTGATTCTCGGTCCATACAGAACCTGCGCCAGGCCTGGCTCCTGGGGGTGGCCCTGGCCTCGGAGGAAGATGCTCTGTCCTAGCCCCAAACTGGCAGGCTGAGGACCTCCCACCGGGTGTGGGGGCTTCACCCAACCCAGACTGGGGTGGAGACTAGAATGGGGGGCAGGGAGGGAATGCAGTTCCCCTCTAAAGACAAGTATCCCGCCACCAGGGGCTGCTCGAGCAGGGCCTGAATCCTCAGCTCCATGCCACCAGGGACCCCGCTTGCCCAGCCACCCAGGGCCTCGACTCCTACCTTTTCTCCCACTTGCTCAGCCTGGCATGGGGAGCTGGCGGACCGTGGGCAGAGTTTTCCAGATCCTGTTCCCTGGGCCTCCATGGAGCCCCACACAGAAGTCCTAAGGCCTTCCTGGTGGGGCCAGCAGCGCAGAAGACCCCTCTCTGAGGACCCTAGGCTGAGAAGGGACCCTGCTGTCTTTGGGCTGGCCCACCTCTGCCTCCCCCCCTTCCCCTCCCCCTTCCTGTCCCTTCCCCCCTCGCCTCCCCCCTCCCCTCCTCATCATCTTTGCTCTTGGTGTTGGTGCCAGCAAGGGTGCAGAGCCAGACAGGCCTCGGCACGGGTAACAGTATATGCCCCACCCTGTTCCTTCCTTTACCACCATCTCAGACCTGGGCTTTTTGGCTGCCTGGCCCTGGGAGCTGCCTCAGGTCTTCCCTGTACCAGGCAGAGGCTCATAAATAAGTAGATCCTGCAAAACTGATACTCGGGGAACTGAAAGAGTTGTCGCGGCAGCAGCGGGCAGTGAGGCTGGAGGTCTGGGACCCCAAGTTCCACTCTTGGGGCGCTCCTTGGGCCTCTCCTGTGGTAGCCCTGAGCATCGGGCCACACGCTAGGCCCACCTCCCAGCCCAGCAGACGTGGCTGCTGTTACCACTTCCTGTCTCCAGAACTCACCACGACAGGGTGAAGGCTTGTGAGAACCAAGGGCATGTGGCAGAAGCCCTGAGCTCCCACAGGCCGTGACCAGCTCCATCTTGGGCTGGCACCACGGTCCTCAGGGAATGAGAGCAGCAGCAGCTGAGCCTCCCGGCGCTGAGCAGGAGCTGAGGGTTTGGGCGGCTGCACCTGTCCACACCCACCGTGGCCCAGGTCCACCAAGTGCAGGAGCTTGCTGCTGTCAACACTCTCGGCAGATCTTTTGGGCAACCCTGGAAAGGAAGAGAGATGGGACTTTGGGCCCATTTTATACGTGTTGCCTTTTGATCCCTGTGAGCTTGACTGTGGGAGCAGCCAGGGCCGAGCCTTCAGACCTGGGCCTGGTGGCCGTGGGCCCCTCGCGCAGCTCTGACCTGCGGCATCATGCTCCTGCCGTCCACCTCCTGGGCCCCCATTCTTCCCCTTGTGCCAGCCCTCATGGCATAGCCTAGCTCCCCGAAAGCTCTCAAGTTCCTGGTCCTGCCCTCTGAGGGTTCCCTGCACACCCTGGTCCCCAGCCAAGCACCTGTGCCTGCAAGAGCATCACGGAGGCCACCTGTGGGGCACAGCAAAGCATCTTAGACCCCAGCCTGCCTAATCCCAGCCCTGATGCAGTTTACGGTGCTTGGGTTACCCTACTCCTGAAACCCAAGCCGGGGTCCCAAGAGCCTTCCCAGCGCCATCCAAGGGGACAAAAGGGACCTTCCCAGTGGGTAGCTAGAGGATTCCCTTCATGTGCCTTTTGTGTTTGGAGCTGACCCCCACTGGGGACAAGACAGGGAGCTGGCCCCACAGGGTGAAAATCCAGCGTGATGAACCCCAGTGAGCCCAGAGAACAGTGGTCCCTTGGCTGTGTGACTGGGCCTGCTGTGGCCTCTTCCCAGGGAGGAAATTCAAAGCCAGCAGTGGCAGCAGCACAGTCAACGGGCATGGCAGGCCCATCTCCAGCCCGGCGGGGTCCCGGCCTCTAGGATTTCATGGGACAGTGATAGGGCCTTGCAGTTCCACAAATCAGGATCTTTTTGGCTTATAACAGATGATCAAATAACACCAAATGCTTGAGAATAAAGTGGGACTATAAACAAGAGACGGCGCGGCTGGGGGTAGGGAGCCGGCTGGGCCCAGCTCCCTGTCCCAACCTCTGGCCTCTGATCCAGGGGCTAGCCCCGCTCCGGGTACCCCAGCAAGTCAGAGCACCCCACAGGCTCCCTTTCTGTAATGTATCAGCGAGGCTCACAGGCCACGCTTGGTGAGGGCAGCTAACGGCAGCTTGTGTGTCTTCAGCATCGCTGAAGAGTTTTTTTGCCCATAGATTCCCCCGAATTAGATATAATTAGCTCTGACCTACAAAGGTCAAGACATGGGACAGAAGGGCAGGAGAGCAAAGCAACAGCGGGATGTGTTTCCCTGAGGCCTCCAGCTCTATGAGGGAGATGAGTGAGAAGACCAATGCCCGGACCCCCCAGGAGCCCCCGCGGGGTGCGATGGTGCAGCCAGGGCACAGGCACGCCACCGCCTCGCCACCGAGGCCTCAGCGCCAGGGCCCTGCCTACTGGAGAGGGTGGATGGGAGGTGAGACCTCCACAAGGCTTCAGTGGCTCATTGTTCTGTCCATGGTGACTGCGACTGGGCTGGGTGATTATAATAATAAAGTCCTAACAATCAGCAGAGGTTGGGTTTCCATAGCTTGGGGAGTATTTGATTTGCAAAGTCTTGGGAGGGGAGATGCAGATAAATGGAGGATGTTGTTCATATCAGCCCATTCTGTGCATGTCCAAGTCTCCCATCCAGTGCCTTAATTCTCTCAAAAGGCGCTGTACTTGCCACCTCCCCAGTGCCCAGGCATGTCAGGGCGAGAAGGTGCACCAGGAAGCCCAGACACGGTGGGAATGAGTCCTGCTTTTGCCAGCTCAGACAAGCTCAGACCCCATCTCACCCCTCCTAGGGCCACTGTGATGACCAGATGCTTGTGTGATAGGTTCTCGGGAGGGGGGGGCACTCTTCTTGCTACTGCCCTTATGCCTTTGCTCATGCTGTGCCCTCAGCCCAAAGCTGTGTCTTCACCCTTCTGCCCTGGCTAACTCTCCCTCACTGGTTAAGATTCAATGCAGGGTCTTCCCTCCAGGATGCCTCCCTGGCACCTGGCAAGGTGAGGTGCCTGCTCAGGGCTCCCATGGAATGCTGCTTCCTTGCTAACCTAAAGGTGTCTGTCTCTCTTGCCCCAGAGAGGCCTCCTTTCTTCACTTGTTCCCAGCACAGTTCCTAGTACACAGTAGGTGATCAAAGCATGGCATGAAGGCTTTATGTTATGTTTTCTATTTTTAAATGTCCATGGTGCCCTGCTCTGCAAGATCCAAGAACAAGTGCTCTGCACATGATATGTGGCTATGGAAAGAGGTATGTGGCTCAGACTTGACCTTACTTCCTTCAGCTTACCTTCTCCTGGTTCTGGTGTACCCAGGGCCATCTACCACGCAAAGTGAGCAGGACACCAGATCTGTTCCAAAACTTTCATCAGGCACCCTGTGTGTCCTAACCACAAAGGCAGGCACAGCTGGATTAGTGCTTGCACAACAAATGTACAGAGGTGCTGGTCTAAATAATGACTGGGTAGCTTGTGCAGGATTAACTTTTTCACAGATAGCAATGATCAACTCTAGATAAAATATAAAAGACAACTGCTTGAAGGCACTGAAGATCAAACAGTTTTAAAAGTGGTCAGAAACTAGTGGTACTCCAACCACTGAAACCACAGAAAGTCCACCTTAAGAGAAAGAAACATGTTCCAGGACTAAAGGATTTACCTTATGACTATAAAAGCAAATGTGCAACAGATCTATCCTAACAAACATAAAACCAAGCCTCCAAAAGTTCAAATTGGAAGGCCTTCTAGAATAAGTCAATTCTCTTCAAAAGAAGGTAACTGAATCCAGAACTTCTACAAGTCGCCTTTCACAAGGCAACATTAAAATGTGATTCCAGCCATGAGAAAAAGGAGTCAATAGAAACAAGCCTGAGGTGACTCACATGTTGGAATTAAATTTAAAAGCAAATATTATAAACATGTTTAAGTACTCAAAGGGAAAAAATGGTCAAAATGAATGAACAGAGGGAATTTCAGAAGAGAAATTGAAACTTAAAAAAAGCAAATGAAAATTTTAGAATGGAAAATTACATTAACAAATGAAAATTTAACTGGATGGACTTTGTTCTTAAGAACAGATCGGAGATGGCAGAAGAAAAGGTCAATGAACTTGAAGACAAATTTATAAAACAGTGTTTCAATCACAAGAATAGAGAATAATAAGATTAAAAATAACAACAATAACAACAGAACAACAAAAATAAAAACAGAGCTCCAGGAACCTGAGAGGCCATTTAAAAAATATAACAAAATGATAGAAGGAGAGAAGAAAGGGAATGGGGCAGAAAAACTATCTGAAGAAATAATGATCCCAAATTTCATGAACTTGGTGAAAAACATCAATTTATAAATCCAGGAATCTCAGCAAACCCCAAGCAATATAAGCATAAAGAAAACACACCCAGGTCTTTCTGCCATCTTTCTGTGCCACCATAATGGTGCACATGAATGTCCTGGCTGATGCTCTCAAGAGCATCAACAATGCCAAAAGGAGAGGCAAACGCCAGGATCTTATTAGGCCATGCTCCAAAGTCATTGTCTGGTTTCTAACTGTGATGATGAAGCAGTTACATTGGTGAATTTGATGATCACAGAGCTGGGAAAATTGTTGTGAACCTCCCAGGCAGGTTAAACAAGTGTGGAGTGATCAGCCCCAGATTTGATGTACAACTCAAAGACCTAGAAAAATTGCAGAATAATCTACTCCTGTCCCATAAGTTTGGTTTCATTGTACTAACAACCTCAGCTGGCATCATGGACCATGGAGAAACAAGATGAAAACACAAAAGAAAATCCTGGGATTCTTTTTCTATGAATGTAATATGTATGTACAAATAAAATGCCTCAGTGGACAAAAAAAAATTCCAAAAAACTACAAAAAAACCCAGGCATGTCATAGTCAAACTTTTGAAAGACTAAGAGAAGATATTGAAAGCAGCCAGAGAAATAAGATCACATTACATATGTCTGACTTCACATCAGAAAAAAACATAAATTAAAAGCAATGGAACAAAATGTATGGGCAGAAAGAAAAAGTCAACCCAGAAATCTATGTGCAGTAAATGTATTATTAAAACATGAGAGAGAAATAAAGATATTCTCAGATAAAGACAGCCAAGATAATTCCTCATCAGCAGACTTGCTCTAGAAGAACTGCTACAGAAGTTCCTCAGGCTGAAAGGAAATTACACCAGATGGAAACTTAGATAGACAGAAGAAATGAAGAGTACCAAAAGTGGTAAATATGTAGGTAAATAAAAAATGCTATCTTTTTCCTTCTCTTATTTTTTTTAAGGCATTGATTACCTGAAAGAAGAATTATTACAATGTACAGTTGGGTTTATATTAATGAAAAATGTATGACAATAGCAAAAATGTGGTTGCAAATGGAATTATACAGATGTTAGGTTCTTACACTTAATGTTAAGTGGTACAATATGAATTCTAAGTAGATTATAATAAATTAAAGATCAAATTTCTGTGACCTATAAACTCCTAGAACAATCACTAAATAAAATACAAAGAGGAACATCTAAAAAGCCAGTAGAAGAAATAAAATGGAATATTAAAAATATTGATAAACACAAATGAAGGTAGAAAAGGAATAACAGGAACAACAGAAAGATGGAACAAACAGAAAGCAAATAGTAAAATGGCACATTTAACAGAACCATATCAATAATTACATATATAAATGGACCAAATTCTCCAAGTAAAAAAAAGGCAGAGATTGTCACACTTGATTTTAAAAAGCAAAATTGAACTACATGTTGTCTATAAGAGATAACTTTACATATGAAGACACATCCAGGTTGAAAGTAAACAGATGGAGGGCCAGCCCGTGGCTCACTCAGGAGAGTGTGGTGCTGATAACACCAAGGCCATGGGTTCAGATCCCATATAGGGATGGCCGGTTAGCTCACTGGGTGAGCATGGTGCTGACAACACCAAGTCAAGGGTTAAGATCCCCTTACCGGTCATCTTTAAAAAAAAAAAAAAAAGTAAACAGATGGAAAAAGATATTCAATCCAAAAGGAAAGCACTAGAAAGCTGATGTGGCTACATCAATATCAAACGATGTAGTCTTGAAGAGAAGGAGTTTCACCAAAGATAAGGAGGAATACTTCATAATAATAAAAGGCTCAATTAATCAAGAAAACACAATCATAAATGTGTATGCACCTAAAAATAGAATTGCAAAATTAAAATGAGAAATGGACAAATCCACAATCATAGAGATTTTAATACCTCTGGGCTTGGCAATTGATACACAACTTAAAAAATTTCAGAAGACTCAGGCTGGTCACATGGCTCACTTGGGAGAGTGCAGCACTGGTAGCACCAAGGCTGCGGGTTCAGATCCTATATAGTGGTGGCCGGTGCACTCACTGGCTGAGCGTGGTACAGATGGCACCATGCTGAGGGTCACGATCTCCTTACTGGTCAAAAAAAAAATTTTTTTTCAGAAGACTTAAAAACAACATCAACCACCTAAACCTAATGGACATTTTAGAACACTATGCCCAGCAATGACAAAACACACATTCTTTATCTGTTTTTTCCAATAGAAAGCCACTTTATTTTCTCCTGTACTCTGATAGCTGTTCTGTTACAGCTTTATTAAATTTTTAATAACAGCATTTTGAGGTATAAGTTACATATGATAAATTGCACCCATTTAAAGAGTATAATTTGATAAATTTGGACAGATGTACACACACTGGAAGCCATCCCAACAATCACAATATAGAAACTTTCCATCTCCTTTCCCCCAAATTTCCTCATGCCCCTTTGTAGTCTTTCTCTCCCTCCACTTCCTGCTCCAGGTAATGACTGATCTGCTTTCTCTTGCAAGTGGTTAGTTTGTATTTTCTAGAATGTTTGATATATAGGGCTGGCCGGTTAGCTCAGTTGGTTAGAGCATGGTGCTAATAATAGAATGTTTGATATAAATGGATTTATACAATAAATACTCTTGTGTCTGATTTCTTTCATTCAATTTTTGTGTATCTTTCTTTTTGTGTGTGTGTGTTTTGAGTTTTTTTTTTAATGAATGGTATTCTATTGTATAAATGTACAAATTTTGTGTATCTGTTCACCTATTGCTAGATATTTCAGTTGTTTTTGGCTATTACCAATGAAGCCGCAATGAATGTTAATGTACAACTCTTTATGTGGACATATGTTTTCATTTCTCTTGGATATACATCTAGGAGTGAAGCTGGCCAGTTAGCTCAGTTGGTTAGAGCATGGTGTTGATAAAAATCAATGGCCAGGGTTCGATCCTTGTTACTGGCCAGTTGCCAAGAAAAAGAAAAATACATCTAGGAATGAAATGACTAGGTCATAAGGTAGGTATATGCTTAATATTATAGGAATGCCAACAAATTTTTGCAAAGTGAGTGTACCAGATTCCCACCATCATTCTTTACAAATGTTTTTTTTTTATTCTTCATGTTCTTTTCAAGTACACCTGGAACTTTCACCAAGTAGATCATACACTGGGACATAACAATAAGACAATTCAGTAACAAAAATGTCTTGAAAATACCCAAATTGTTGGAAATCAACACACTCCTAAATAACTAGGGATAAAAGAATTCATAAAAGAAATTGGAAAATATTTTGAACTGAATGACAATAAAAATGCAACACATTATTTCTGGGATGCAGCTAAAGCAGTGGTTAGAGGGAAGTTTATAACTTTAAATCCTTATGTTAAAAAAAAAAAGAAAGATGTGTGATCTGTGACCTAAGCAACCTCCCTACGAAATGGGGAAAAAGTGCAAATTAAGACCAAAGTACATAGAAGAATGGAAATAATAAACACAAAGTAGAAATCAGTGCAATAGAAAACAAATCATGAGGAAAGTCAATAAGATAAAATGTTGGTTATTTGGGGAAAATTGCCAATGTTAGAGATGAGAGAGGAAACATTACAGAAACTACAGACATTAAAAGAATAATAAGGCAAAGAGAGCATGCCCAGGGTCCTAGGCAGGAGCTGAGGGCAGTCTCCTCTGGCCAGAAGCAGGCAAGGGAGCACACCTGTGGTCCTAAGCAGGAGCCAAAGGCAGCTCCCTCCACCTAGAAGTAGGTAGGAGAGCATGCCAAAAACACCACTTCCCTACAGTTGGTTCACCACAGCCACTCATGGCTGCCACAAAAGTGGCTCAATGCCACAGCAGTACCCACAGCCACCATGCAGGTGGCCTGCCAGACACTCAAATGCACTGACAAAAGGAGAGTCACCAGCAGAGACTGGAAAAAGAAGACATCTCTTTCCTTAAAGCCCACTCCAGAGTAATAGAAGAAGCAACTGCTCTACCAGATGACCAGACATCAATATAGAGATACTAGAAATACAAACATCCAAGAAAATGTGACACGTAAAAACAAAACAAAACAAACAAACAAACAAACGGTAATTCTTAAATACCAAACCCTATAGAGCAGGAAACCCTTGAAATGACTGAAAATGAATTCTGAGCAACAATCTTAAGGAAACTCACTGAGGTATGAGAAGACCTAGTTAGACAACACAATGAAATGAGAAAAAAGAATCCAGGATATGAAGGAGGAAATTTTTGAAGAGAGTAATACCTTAAAAAAGAATGTAGCAGAATTCATGGAACTGAAAGATTCACTCAGTGAAATAAAAAACACCACTGAGAGCTTAAGCAGCAGCTAGAACAAGCAGACAAAAAAAATTCTGATCTTAAAGATAGTCTTGTCAAAATAATCCAGGTGGAGAAAAAAGGAAAAAAAATTTTTAAAAGAAGAAAACCTAAGAGAGATATCAGAAAACCTTAAGCACAAAGACATTTGAATCATGGGTGTTTCAGAAGGGGAGGAGAAAGGAAAAGGCAGGAAAAAACCTATTCAATGAAATAATAATGAAAAACTTCCCAGGCATAGGTAGAGAGACACAGACCTTCAGATCCAGGAGGCTCAAAGATCTCCAAACAGATTCAATCCAAAAACATCCTCTCCAAGACACATTATAGTCAAACTGGCAAAGCTCAAAGACAAAGAGAGAATCTTAAAAGAAGCAAGAGAAAAGTGTGAAGTCACCTATAAGGGAGCCCCTATCAGATTAACAGCAGACTTTTCAGCAGAAACTCTACAAGCCAGAAGACAATGGGATGATACACTCAAAATACTAAAAGAAAAAAACTGCCAGCCAAGAACAATATACCAAGCAAGGCTGTCTTTCAGAAATGAGGGTGAAATAGTGTATTTTCCAGACAAGCAAAAACTGTGGGAATTCACTACCACACAACTAGCTCTACAAGAAACCCTTAAGGAAGTCATGCATCTGTAATGCAAAAATTGATAATCACCACCACCAATACATAAAAAAGAACAAAACCCACCATTAGAATAAAATTGCAAATGAGAAAGAGTAAAACACTAAATCTTATCACCACAAAAAAACCATAACGACACTGTAATAATAACACGCCTGCTTCATTACTGATTTTAGTAATTTTGGTCTTCTTTTTTTCTTGATTAGTCCAGATAAAGGTTTGCAAATTTTGTGGATTTTTTAAAAGAAAAACAACAACAACAGGAATGACTACTAAGCAGTCTACAAAGCACCATTGATGTAAATATTTTAGTCAAACATTAATTTTACATGATTCTTTTAGGGTATAATAATCTTTATATATATATTGTATAATTTGTTAAATATGTAACTATCATTCATTTTTTGACAAACTTTGTTATGGGAGATTGAAATCAAAATCTAAATTCATTCCTCATTATGATCTAAGTTTTTTTTCTGTACTTTCTTTTCTGCATCTCATCTCTTATGACAGTTTTGAATTTTCTAAATCAGATACTTAAGAACATTTTTGTTTTCAAGAGTTAATCATAATACATTTCTATATCATTAAATAAAAAAAGGACACAAAATTAAACATAGTGGGCTGTTACAGCTCTGTCAAAATATGCATATGAAAGAAGACTCCAACACCCAAAACAATCAGTGTGGTAGTATTACGGATGATATTTTACCTTGTCTAAATTAAAAAAAAAAAAAAAAATCTGTGCATTTCATTGTAGTAAATCTGACCAAAAAAAAAAAAAAAAAAAAAGAAGAAGAAGAATGGAAGGAAACGCACAAAGACAACACGGCTTCTAAAGGCTGAAGCACAAGGACTCCTAGGGCTACCAGGCTCTGGTGTCCAGCACCAGATTGGGTCTCTGAGGCATCCATACTAATCACATAGGCACAGCCCCACAACAAGCAGGACACTCCTTTCTGGAATATGACATTGGAATCTCTAAGACACCAGAAGACTCAGTTCCACATTTTTAGGGAACCTTCTGGTAAGGCAACAAGGTGGCCGGCTGAAGAGAGAGACCCTGCCACCCCTGGTTCTGGGCATGGATACCCCCCAGCTGACTCCAGGGAAGGACTCTCACAGATCCAAGCACAAGGAGCACAGGCAGGCTCAAGAGGCTGACAGTCCCCGGGTAGCGGGTGTCACCTGCTGTGTCCCAGCATCTTGCTGTCCCTGGCTCGGGGACGGGGAGGGGAGCACAGGCACCTGACATCAACCCTAAACACCTCAGAGCCAAAGTCTTCCTCCAGTGTGCTCTGCCTGACCACCTCCTCTTGGCCTCCCAGTTCAACATTCACATCCAGCATCCCACATGAGTGGGGGTACTTCCTAAGGAGGGGCTGTGGGCTCTCAAGTTTATTATTCCTCAGGCAAGTCCAGCTTCCATTTACAAAGCCCAGCTTCTCCATCTGTGAAATGGGCAGATTCCTGCCTCATCCAATGAGAACTCTGTTGTCACGTGATGGGCACTCAGTGGGCTCTCAGCAAAGTTAGCTCCCCCCACTGTGTGGGTGAAAAGGCAGCATTGGGCCCTGTTAAGGATCCAGCCTGCAGGGAAATTAAAAGCACTTAAAAATATATACATTGAAATCAATGTAATACACCATATTAATAGAAAGGGGGGGGGAACGTATGATCATCTCAATTGACACAGAAAAAGCATTTGATAAAATTCAGCACCTTTTCATGATAAAAAATACTCAGTAAGGCCGAGCCCATGGCGTACTCAGGAGAGTGTGGCGCTGGGAGCACGGCGATGCTCCCGCCGCGGGTTCGGATCCTATATAGGGATGGCCGGTGCACTCACTGGCTGAGTGCCGGTCACGAAAAAGACAAAAAAAAAAAAAAAAAAAAAAAAAAAACTCAATAAACTAGGAATAGAAGGATATTTCCTCAATGTGATAAAACCCATACATTAAAACCCACA
Organism: Cynocephalus volans; assembly: GCF_027409185.1. Lineage (NCBI taxonomy): Eukaryota > Metazoa > Chordata > Mammalia > Dermoptera > Cynocephalidae > Cynocephalus > Cynocephalus volans. The sequence continues at coordinate 209,018,969 of NC_084461.1, forward strand.
GCCAACATCATATTCACTGGTGAAGGACTGAAAGCTTTTCCTCTAAGATCAGGAACAGGGTAAAGATGCCTCCTTTCACCACTTCTATTCAACATAGTACTGGAAGTCCAAGCCAGAGCAATTAGGCAAGAAAAAGAAATCAAAAGCATTCAAATGGGAATGGGAGAAGTAAAATTATCTCCATTCACAGATGACATGATCTTATATGTAGAACATATAAGAGCTAATAAACTCTTATTAATAATTCCACACTGTTAGAGCTAGTAAACAAATTCAGCAAAGTTGCAGGATACAAAATCAACAAACAGAAATCAGTTGCATTTCTATATACTAATGATGAACAATCTGAGAAGAAAATTAACAGCTCCATTTAAATAGCATCAAAAAGAACAAAGTACTTGGGAATTAACTTAACCAAAGAGATGAAAAACTTGTACACTGAAAACTACAAAACACTGCTGAAAGAAATTAAAGATATAATTAAACAGAAAGACATTCTGTGTTTATTCATTGGAAGACTTAATATTGTTATGATGTCAATACTACAAAGAAAGCTACAGATTCAGGGCAATCCCTATTAAAATTTCAATGGTGTTTTTGCAGAAATGAAAAACCCATCCTAAAATTCAGATGGAGTTTCAAGGGAACCCATAGCCAAAACAATCTTGAGAAAGCACAAACTTGGAGATCTCACACTTCCTGATTTCAAAACTTACTATAAAGCTACAGTAATTAAGACTGTGTGGTCCTTGCATAAAGATAGACATATAGATCAGTGGACCAAAATAGAGAGCCCAGAAATAAACCCTCACATATAAAATGATTTTCAACAAGTGTGCCAAGATAGGGAAAGGACAGTCTTTTCAACAGATGATGCTGGGAAAACTGGATATCCACATGCAGAAGAGTGAAGTGGGATCCTTACCTGACACCATATACAAAAATTAAGTCAAAATAGATCAAAGACATACACGTAAGACCTGAAAGTATAAAACTCTTAGAAGAAAACAAAGGGCAAAAGCTTTGCAACACTGAATTTGGTAATAATTTCTTGGATATAACACCAAAGGCACAGGCAACAACCACCAGCAAAAATAGACGTATCAGACTTCATGAGAACTAAAAACTTCTGTATCAAAGGACACTATCAATGGAATGTAACAGCAGCTTATGGAATAGGAGAAATACTTGCAAATTATGTATCTAATAAGGGATTCATATCCAGAATATCTAGAAAACTGTTACAATTCAACAACAACAAAACAACTCAATTAAAATGGGCACAGGCCCTGAAAAGACATTTCTCCAGTGAAGATATACAAATAGCCAATAAACCGGAAAAGATGCTCAATATCACTAGTCATTCAGGAAACGCAAATCCAAACTACTTTGGATACCACTTCACATCCATTAGGATGGTTATTTTATGTATATATATATTTTTTCAAATTTATTTTCTTAATTATTTTTTCCTTAATTTTATTTTGTCGATATACAATGTGGTTGATTGTTGTGGCCCATTACCAAAACCTCCGTCCCACCTCCCTCTCCCCCCTCCCACCCAACGATGTCCTTCCTGTTTGCTTGTCGCATCAACTTCAAGGAATTGTAGTTGTTGTGTCTTCTCCCCCCTCCCGCCCCGGTTTGTGTGTGTGTGCGTGTGTGTGTGAATTTATTTATTTATTTTTAGCTCCCACCAATAAGTGAGAACATGTGGTATTTCTCTTTCTGTGCCTGACTTGTTTCACTTAATATAATTCTCTCAAGGTCCATCCATGTTGTTGCAAATGGCAGTATTTCATTCGTTTTTATACCTGAGTAGTATTCCATTGTGTAAATATACCACATTTTCCGTATCCACTCATCCGATGATGGATATTTGGGCTGGTTCCAACTCTTGGCTATTGTAAAGAGTGCTGCGATGAACATTGGGGAACAGGTATACCTTCGACTTGATGATTTCAACTCCTCTGGGTATATTCCCAACAGTGGGATAGCTGGGTCATATGGTAGATCTATCTGCAATTGTTTGAGGAACCTCCATACCATTCTCCATAGAGGCTGCACCATTTTGCAGTCCCACCAACAATGGATGAGAGTTCCTTTTTCTCCGCAACCTCACCAGCATTTATCGTTCAGAGTCTTTTGGATTTTAGCCATCCTAACTGGGGTTAGATGGTATCTCAGTATAGTTTTGATTTGCATTTCCTGGATGCTGAGTGATGTTGAGCATCTTTTCATATGTCTGTTGGCCATTTGTATATCTTCCTTAGAGAAATGCCTACTTAGCTCTTTTGCCCATTTTTTAATTGGGTTCCTTGTTTTTTTCTTGTAAAGTTGTTTGAGTTCCTTGTATATTCTGGATATTAATCCTTTGTCAGATGTATATTTTGCAAATATTTTCTCCCACTCTGTTGGTTGTCTTTTAACTCTGTTAATTGTTTCTTTTGCTGTGCAGAAGCTCTTTGGTTTGGTATAATCCCATTTGTTTATTTTTCCTTTGGTTGCCCGTGCTTTTGGGATCGTATTCATGAACTCTGTGTCCAGTCCTATTTCCTGAAGTGTTTCTCCTATGTTTTCTTTAAGAAGTTTTATTGTTTCAGGGTGTATATTTAATTCTTTAATCCATTTTGAGTTGACTTTAGTGTATGGTAAAAGGTATGGGTCTAGTTTCATTCTCCTGCATATTGATATCCAGTTCTCCCAGCACCATTTGCTAAAGAGGCAGTCTCTTCCCCAGTGTATAGGCTTGGTGCCTTTGTCAAAGATCAGATGGCTGTAGGTGTGTGGGTTGATTTCTGGATTCTCTATTCTATTCCGTTGATCAGTGTGTCTGTTTTTATGCCAGTACCATACTGTTTTGGTTATTATAGCTTTGTAGTATAGTTTAAAGTCAGGTAGTGTTATGCCTCCAGCTTTATTTTTTTTGCTCAGCATTGTTTTGGCTGTGCGTGGTCTTTTGTTATTCCATATAAATGTCTGGATAGTTCTTTCCATTTCTGAGAAAAATGTCATTGGAATTTTGATGGGGATTGCACTGAATTTGTATATCACTTTGGGTAGTATGGACATTTTCACTATGTTGATTCTTCCAATCTAAGAGCATGGGATATCTTTCCATCTTCTTGTATCCTCTCTAATTTCTCTCAGCAGTGGTTTGCAGTTCTCATTATAAAGATTTTTCACATCCTTGGTTAACTCAATTCCTAAGTATTTTATTTTTTTGGTGGCTATTGTAAATGGGCAGGCTTTCTTGATTTCTCTTTCTGCATGTTCACTATTGGAGAATAGAAATGCTACTGATTTTTGTGTGTTGATTTTGTATCTGCTACTGTGCTGAAATCATTTATCAACTCCAAGAGTTTTTTTGTAGAGGCTTTAGGCTGTTCGATATATAGGATCATGTCATCTGCAAACAGGGACAGTTTGACTTCTTCTTTTCCAATCTGGATGCCCTTTATTTCCTTCTCTTCTCTGATTGCTCTGGCTAGTTCTTCCAACACTATATTGAATAGGAGTGGTGAGAGTGGGCATCCTTGTCTAGTTCCTATTCTTAATGGAAAAGCTTTCAGCTTTTCCCCATTCAGGATGATATTGGCAGTGGGTTTATCATATATGGCTTTAATTATGTTGAGATACTTTCCATCTATGCCTAAGTTATAGAGGGTCTTTGTCATGAATGAGTGTTGAATTTTATCAAATGCTTTTTCAGCATCTATACAGATGATCATATGGTCCTTGTGTTTGATTTTATTAATATGGTGTATCACATTTATTGATTTGCATATGTTGAACCAACCTTGCATCCCTGGGATGAATCCCACTTGATCGTGGTGAATAATTTTATGTATGTGTTGCTGTATTCTGTTTGCTAGTATTTTAGTGAGGATTTTTGCATCTATATTCATCAAGGGTATCGGCCTGTAGTTTTCTTTTTTGGTTATATCTTTACCTGGTTTTGGTATCAGGATGATGTTTGCTTCATAGAATGAGTTTGGGAGATTTGCGTCTGTTTCAATCTTTTGGAATAGTTTGTAAAGAATCGGTGTCACTTCCTCTTTGAATGTTTGGTAAAATTCTGCTGTGAATCCATCTGGTCCTGGGCTTTTCTTTGTTGGGAGCTTTCTGATAACAGCTTCAATCTCCTTTATTGTTATTGGTCTGTTCAGATTTTCTGAATCTTCATGGCTCAGCTTTGGGAGCTTGTGTGTGTCCAGAAATTTATCCATTTCCTCCAGATTTTCAAACTTGTTGGCGTATAGTTGTTTATAGTACTCTCGAATGATTCCTTGTATTTCAGATGAATCAGTTGTAACATCACCTTTTTCATTTCTAATTTTTGTTATTTGAATCTTCTCTCTTCTCTTTTTTTGTAAGCCATGCTAATGGTTTGTCAATTTTATTTATCTTTTCAAAAAACCAACTTTTTGATTCATTGATCTTTCGTATTGTTTTTAGGGTTTCAATTTCATTGAGTTCTGCTCTGATCTTAATGATTTCTTTCCGTCTGCTAACTTTAGGTTTGGATTGTTCTTGTTTTTCTAGTTCATTAAGGTGAAGTGTTAGGTTGTTCACTTGCCATCTTTCCATTCTTCTGAGGTGAGCATTTAATGCAATAAATTTCCCCCTTAATACTGCTTTTGCAGTATCCCACAGGTTTTGGTATGAGGTATCATTATTTTCATTAGTTTCAGTAAATTTTTTGATTTCCTGCTTGATTTCTTCTTGAACCCATATGTCATTAAGTAGAATGCTGTTTAATTTCCATGTGTTTGTATAGTTTCCAGAATTTCGTTTGTTATTGATTTCTAGTTTTAATCCATTATGGCCTGAGAAAATACGGTTTTTTTGAATTTGTTGAGACTTGATTTGTGACCTAATATGTGATCTGTCCTGGAGAATGATCCATGTCCTGGTGAGAAGAATGAATATTCTGAGGTTGTTGGATGGAATGTTCTGTAGATATCTGCCAAGTCCAATTGGTCTAGTGTATTGTTTAGATTTTCTGTTTCTCTGCTGATTCTTTGTCTAGATGATCTGTCCAATATTGACAGTGGGGTGTTCAGGTCCCCTGCTATTATGGTATTAGTTTCTATTTCCTTCTTTAGGTCTAATAGAGTTTGTTTTATAAATCTGGCTGCTCCAACATTGGGTGTGTACATATTTATGATTGTTATGTCTTCTTGATGGGTCAGTCCTTTTATCATTATGCAGTGTCCCTCGTTGTCTCTTTTTATGGTTTTTAGTTTAAAGTCTACTTTGTCAGATATAAGAATAGCTACTCCAGCTCGTTTTTCTTTTCTGTTTGCATGGTAAATCTTTTTCCATCCTTTTATTCTTAGTCTGTGTGAGTCTTTATGGGTGAGGTGGGTCTCTTGAAGGTAGCATATAATTGGGTCCTCCTTTTTAATCCAGTCAGCCAGCCAGTCTGTGTCTTTTGATTGGGGAATTTAAGCCTTTTACATTAGGAGTTGTTATTGAAAGGTGTTGATTTATTCCTAGCATTTTATTGATTGTTGTTTGGTTGTCTTAGGTGTCTTTTGTTCCTTGCTTTCTGATTTACTGTTTGTTTTCTGTGTTTGTTGGTTCCTTGGGTTGTAGATTGCCTTTTTGTTGCTTTGTTTTCTCTTCATGAATGCCATTTTTATTATACTAGTGGGTTTAGATTTTTCTTGGGTTTTTATGGCAGTGGTAGTTATTTTTCAGGAACCAAACCCAGTACTCCCTTGAGAATTCCTTGTAAGGGTGGTCGTGTGGTAGTGAACTCCCGCAGTTTTTGTTTGTCTGAGAAATATACTATTTGCCCTTCATTTCGGAAGGATAGCCTTGCAGGGTAGAGTATTCTTGGCTGACAATCTCTGTCTTTTAGTATTTTGAATATATCATCCCACTCCTTTCTGGCTTTTAGGGTTTGTGATGAAAAGTCTGATGTTAGCCTGATTGGGACTCCCTTATAGGTGATTTGACGCTTCTCTCTTGCAGCTTTTAAGATTCTCTCTTTGTCTTTGAATTTTGCCAATTTGAGTATAACATGTCTTGGAGAAGACGTTTTGAGTTGAATACGTTTGGAGATCGTTGAGCTTCCTGGATCTGAAGATCTGTGATTTTTCGTATGCCTGGGAAGTTTTCTGCCACTATTTTGTTGAATATGTGTTCAATGCAATCTCCTTTTTCCTCCGTTCTGGAATACCCATGACTCGGATATTTGAGCACTCTAGGTTGTCTGATGTCTCTCTCAGATTTTCTTCAATGCCTTTGATTCTTTTTTCTTTTTTTTTTTTTTTGTCTGCTTGTTTTATTTCAAACAGCCCATCTTCAAGTTCAGAGGTTCTCTCTCCAACTTCCACAAGCCTGTTGGTTAAACTCTCCATTGTGTTTTTTATTTCAGTGAATAACTTCTTCTGTTCGGCAAGTTCTGCTACATTTTTTTTCAGGGCATTGATTTCTTTGTACATTTCCTCTTTCAGGTCCTGTATACTTTTCCTCATTTCATCATGATGTCTAGCTGAGTTTTCTTTTATCTCATTCAGTTTCCTTAGAATTATCAATCGAAATTCCTTGTCAGACATTTCAAGGGCTTCTTGTTCTACAGGATCTAGAGCTTGAGATTTATTATCCTTTGGTGGTGTACTTTCTTGATTTTTCGTATTTCTGGTATCTTTTCTTTGATGTTTATTCATTGTGGCAGGGGGTTTCACAGTCCACAGGTTTGACACTATTGACTGACTAAGATGTTGCTGTGGTTGCCAATTTGGGATGGCTACCTCAGTGACTTCCTGTTCCGTGCGCTCTGGCCCGGGCTGCTGGGATGTGCTGAGGCACCACAGAGCGTGTGGTCTCTGCAGAGCTTCCCCTGCAGGATGTCTCCCTGCTCTGTGCGCGCTAGGCTGGGCTTGGGATGGAGCCGGGTGGCGGCGGTGAAGCCTTCCTGCTGCTGGATTGTGTGGCGGCTGCCCCCCCCACAGGGTGTGTGGACTCTACGGAGCTTCTATCTCCCTTGCTGGATGACTCTGTGCTCCGTACACATTGGGCTGGGCTGCTGGATTGCACGGCAGCTGGATTGCGCGGCAGCAGCATGAACCCTGTGGAGCTCCCGCCTCCCCTGCCGGACGTCTCACCACTCTGTGTGCACTGGGCTGGGCTGAGAATGAAGCTGGGTGGCAGTGGTGAAGCCTACCTGTTGGATCGCGCAGTGGCGCCCCGCCAGGCGTGTGGTCTCTACGGAGCTTCTGCCTCTCCCGCTGGACGTCTCCCTGTCTCGGCCACGGGTTGATTCACTTCCAGCTCCAGGGACGGGCGGGTGGGGGCGGGGGGTCAGAAGCCCCGGGCACCACTGCAGCCCGGGGTGACACACACCGGCTCAGGCCTCATTGTTTCCACGTCTGCAGCTGTGACGCGGGCCACGGTGCACTGGCGGGTCGCGCACGGGTTGGGGGAAGATTCCCAGTTCTCGGCAGGGTAAAGACACCCTTTCAAAGCCATTCCTTTGCGTCGATTCTGCTATGGCTGCATCTGGCGCGGGCCTCAGGTTGCTTCTACTCGTGGCGGAAAAGCGGCAGGCAGCTCTCCTCTTCCGCCATCTTGACCTCCACTTTTGAGGAAGGAGCCCGCGGATCAGGCCAACCGCAGTGGCTCCCTGCAGCGCCAGCCCCGGTTGCGCACAATCAGGATGGTTATTATAAAAACAAAACAAAACAGAAAATTACTATGTGTTGGCAAGGACGTGGAGAAATTGGAACCCTAGTGGCCTGTTGGTGGGAATGTAAAATGGTGCAGCTGCCGTGGGAAAGTTTGGCAGTTCCTCAAACAGTTCAACAAAAGGTTACCTTATGATTCAGCAATTTCACTCTTTTAGGCATATACCTAAAAGAATAGAAAGCAGGTACTCAGATACTTGTACTCCAATGTTCATATTAGCACCATTCACAACAGCCAAAAGGTGGAAACAGCCCAAGTGTCCCTCAACAAACGAACAGATAAACAAAATGTGGTATATACGTACAATATAATATTATTCAGATTTAAAAAAAAAAATTTTATCGAAACATGATTGTACAAATTTGTGGGGTACAAAGTTGGATATCAATACCTGTGTGCAGTACGTGATGCTCAAATTGGAATAATTAGTATATTCAACATTATACAAAGTAATCAGTTTTAACCAATTCCTGGTTAAGCATCCCTCCCCCTGGCCCACCTCTGGTAACCTCAGTTCTGTTCTCTCCTCTTGAAAGCTCAACATATTATTGTGCTTGTTGTATCTTTCTCTTTTTAAAATTGATTTTTTTTTTTTAGCTTCCACTTATGAGCAGGACATGTGGTATTTCTCTTTCTGTGCCTTATTCCTCTTCAAAAAGGAAGGAAATTCTGAAACATGGTACAATACCGATGAACATTGAAAACACTGTGCTAAGTGAGATAAGCCAGTCACAAAAGGACAATTATTGTATGAGTCCACTTATGTGAGGTACCTAGAGTAGTCACATTCATAGAGACAGAAAACAGAATGGTGGTTGCCAGAGGCTGGGGGTAGGAGGGTATGAGGAGATATTGTTTAAAGGATAGAGTTTCTGGGGTGATGAAAAAGGTCTGGAAATGGAGGTGATAGTTGCACAATACGAATGTACTTAATGCCACTGAATCCTACACCTAAAAATGGCTAAAATGGTAATTTTATGTTACATAAATTTTTTTAAAATGTAGAAGATGATCTGAAAGAAAAAAGCAATTTGGACCGAAAAAGGCCTTTTCTGGCCCTGTTGGGATTCTTTTTTTGCACAGATCTACTGCCCACTCTCTGCCGAGCCCTACCTGAGTTGGCCTGAGCTGCCTGAGGAAAGCCGAATTTGCGGGAACTCCCCCTCTCCCTTGAGGGAGGAAGTTTAAATTATCAGGTCAATTAGGAAAGATACAACCGAAAAAGGCAAGTTTCATTCACACTTCAAGGAGGCGTTTCCTGGCTGGGTGCCACTTTTATTATTTTTGGCCCGGGTGGCTGAAAGCCCCACACACCCAGGGAAGGTACAATGTGATCTTTGATTCGCGTTTCAAGGATCAAAGCGAGAGAGATTGGGTGTAAATGCAGATAACATTTCAGAGATCTTTCATGAAAAGAGTCACTAGACCAGGGCATAAAGGGAGCTGGTGTGTTACGTATGTATTCGCCTTAAGAAGCGTCATTTTCCAGCAATTTTGGCTGCCCATGGCCCCACGGACTCCTGGCCTGCATCCAAGTCCTTGGCCCATGGGCATTCGGGGAGAGGGTGCTGCGCCTCCCCCACCCACCTCGAAGACCTGGGGAGGCGGGGAGAGGTGGGCCCCTGAACATGCACGTGAGGAGCACAGAAGCTCATCCTCTCCTGGCTTTTCCAAAGTGTCGGGGTTCTGACTGGGCATGCCAGTGCGGGGCGGCAGGCTTAGGCTGGGCAAGGCCTATGGGGAGGCCTTGGCCACCTGCCCTCATTGTCCTCTCCGGGTCCAGTCTCCGCTGGGGTAGGGCAGCACGCACCCACCCACGACAAGGAAACCCACAGGCGCTGCACGCAGGCGGAGAGTCCTTGGAGCCAGCCTGCCCTGCCTCCTGTAGCTGGGATGGAGAATGTAGAGCCAGGCCCTCCTTAGGTTTCCAGAAGGGACACCGGGTGCTGAGAGACATTCTGCAGAAGCGCTCGCCAGGTTCATAGGCCCAGCAGCCCCTCCATACCCAAACCCTCTCGTCTTAGCCCGGCCCCACAGCAACCTTGCTGACGCTCAGCAGCCCCCCAAGTGTCCAGCTGACTCGAGGGCAGTAACAGCGGGCAAAGCCGGCACCCGACCCTCGGTCTCTGTGGCGGCATGACGGCACCTTCTGTCAGACACCTCCTACTGGGGATCACAACGAGAGACAGCTTAGACCCGACCGCCCAGCGCCTGCGCACACAATCCAGCCTTTTCTCGTGGCATTTGGCGCGGCGCGGGACTGGGCGCCCGCTCCCATCACCCCCCGCGCCCGCTGCAGCGCGGGCAGGGACCGACAGCGCCTGCGCGGCCGCGATCTCGCGCCACAAGGGCGGAGAGCGCGTGCGCGGCCCAGCTGGGAGGCCGGCGTGGGGCGTGCCGGGAGCCTGCGCGGGGTCGTACGGGGCGGTCGCTCGCATGCTGGGGGCGTTGCTGCGCGACGCGGACGGACCCGGCGCCCTGCTCCTCCAGGCGGGAGTCGCAGACTTCGTCCAGAGGGTCAGTGTGGCCGGCGGGGGAACCTGTGTGCGTAGGTCTGGAGCTGCGCCTCTCCGTCCCTTTTCTTCTCTCCATCCGCGGAGAGCAGCCGGAGCCCCCGGCCTGAGTCCCGCTGCCCTCCCGGCCAGCGGTCTTCAGGCTCTGTCCGCGTTGGGCATTGGGCGGGGCTCCTGGAGATTTTTCGGGACGTTTCCGCCGCCTTGGTTCGTTCCCGCCTGGCCTCACGGTGGCCGATCTCGTTTTCTACTTTCTAGGTGTTCCTTGGACTCTCGCCCTCGGAGGGAGGCCGGTCCGAGCGGTCTCCGGGTGCGGATCCCTGGATCCTCTTGGGGGGCGCCGGGCGTAGCTGCGGGTAGGTGGGCTTCTTATTGCAGTGCGCCTTGTGAACTTATTTCCTGCATGGAGGTTGCTGGGGGGCGGGCGGCTGGTGCAAACGTCTGCCCTCAACTTGCTTTGAGGTCTGGGGGCTAGATCTACTCGCGGGGCCTCTGGGTTTCCTCGGAGCAGAGAACGCTCCGCGTTCCAGCCGCTACCTTTGCGTGGGCAAATACGCCTTCGCCGCGGTACCTGCTTCTTAGTAGAGCGCTGTCCAGCCCAGGAGAATGGCCGAAATTCCCCAGTGCCAGGCAGGGTGGCCAGAGATGCTGGAGACCAACAGACTAATAGGCGAGGGCGGCGTAGAATGGCGAAGGTTCTCAAAATGTGAGCGTCCGTCCCAGGTTTAGGCTAGCTCTGGCTGGCTGGTGCAGGGGAACCTTCTTCCTGAGGCTGCAGGAGGCACACAGGTATGCAGGTGAATGGATAGGGTGACAGTTAAGTTTCCGATTAGGGGTGGGAGGTAGGGGCTGAGAAGAAGGGAGGGCAGAGATCTAGGTAGCACACGTATGCCTGTGCATAGGATGTGGTGTTTGTGGGCAGTCTGGCACCTAACTTTGGGGTGGTCGTGGGAACTGGGGTCTGGATTGTGGTCACTGCTTTTTTATTTTTATTTATTTTTATTTTTTTATTTTTTATTTTATTTTATTTTTGTCTTTTTCGTGACCTGCACTCAGCCAGTGAGTGCACCGGCCAGTCCTATATAGGATCCGAACCCGCGGCGGGAGTGTCGCCGCGCTCCCAGCGCAGCACTCTCCCGAGTGCGCCACGGGCTCGGCCCAGTGGTCACTGCTTTTTTAGAGCTCAGTGAGGGACTGGACTGGACTCGCGTGGACTCCAGTCACATGTTGTCCCCTGGGGCACTGCTGTCAGCCGACCATAATGTTCTCTATTTTTGCAGTACGGTGCGAATCCAGGGTTGAGGGCTAGGCTTTCAAGGGGAAGACCCTCGCCCAGAGTGGGGAATGTACCTGAGGGGATCCAGAGTGTGTGGTGGAGGTAGGTGCCAGTGGCCCTCACAGCTTCGAGTATTGCAGGCCATCCTGAGAGGTACTGGGCGGAAAGATCAACATAGCCGTAGTTCCTTGGAGGAATTGACTGTGGAAACTGGCGTGAAAGTGTGTATGGGCCATTGTGCTCCTAGATATGAGCTGATGGATACTGGGGTGTGGGCGTAGGGTTGAGGCAGAGTGTCTTGTAGAGGTCATGAGTGGGTCTCCCTTTGCAGAGAGACCAGGGAGGGGGTTATGGTCAGGCTGGGCAGAGTGAAAGAGCCCCAGAGGAGTGCTCCTTGCCTTGGAGAAGAACGGATTGCAGCTGCTGATGGAGCCTTCTTTGTGATGGCTGCATGGAGAAGGAGCGGCAGGTTCGGCCATTAGAGGGGGGCTCTCCAGGCCCTTGACATGAGTGACTGGACTGGTGAGAACAAACCCCAGTGGACTCTGATGAGCAAGTGAGATTCCAGGATTTTACATGTGGGAGTGAGGATGCTGCGCTGTTGACTGGAATGGGGAATGTAGGGAGGTGGCGTTCAGGGTGGGGATGGCGCTGCCTGCAGGTAGTTCTCAGAGTGGTGAGAGTTGAGTTTGGAAATCATGGGGCGAGGGACAGGAAGGAACAGATAATAGCGGCACTGTTATCTTCTTTCGGGATGCAGGTAGTACCTGCCATGTGCCTGGTACTGGGATGTAAAGGAATCTCATGATATAATCTGTGTACTTAATGTTAGTTTTCAGTGTTTGGTGTGGCTGGGAGCCTACTCAGCAGACTGAAGTGTAGCCTATGATCTGCATGATGTGTAGTGGTTAAGCCTGTGGTCTCTACAGCCAGGTTCCACTTCCTCCGCCACTTACTGGTTGGAGTGTGGCTGCAGGAGAGTTACGTCACCACTCTGTGCCTATGGGATGACAATAGTACCAACCTCTTGTGGGGTGGTCACTGTCTGACATGAAAAAAGCACTCAGTAAAAGGTTGCTACTGGGCCGGCCCCGTGGCTCACTCGGGAGAGTGCAGCACTGGGAGCGCGGGGGCTGTGGGTTCAGATCCTATATAGGGATGGCCAGTGTGCTCACTGGTTGAGTGTGGTGTGGACCACATCGTGCTGAGGGTTGCGATCCCCTTACCGGTCAAAAAAAAAAAAAGGTTGCTACTACCATTGTCCTGAAATCCCCTGACAGTCCTGATCTTGCCCCCTTTCTTCTTCTGAAATAGACAGCATCTGTTGTTGTACCTTGCCCTTGACATGTCACAGGTGGCATTTGCCTGCCTTCTTGGACCTCCTAGGTCAGCCCCCTGGGCCCCTCCTCCCACTCTGAGATCCTGGTTGGGAACCAGGGTTTTGCCTGCTGCTGCCTCCGCCTGCTAGCCCAGTGGTGACGGTTGAGTCTCGCTCGCGCTCTTTCCCACCTTGTTTTTGGACAGATTGCCTTGGATGATGGCCTGCGTCTGACAGTCCCCTCAGCTCTTCTCAGCTCTCCTGAGGCTACAGCTGTCAGCTCCCCTGATCCTCAGCACTTGCCTAGAAAGGTCCAGGTCTGCACACCCTGTCCAGCTGATCCCTGTCTGTGTCCTGTGGGCAGCCTCTGTCCCCACCCTCCTTCTTGCGGCGGCTCTTTTCCCTTCCCCCCTCTACTCCCAGCATGCCTTGTGGCCGGCGCCATGGGCTGGGGCCTCGTAATCCCATCTGGGCAGCAGCCAATTATGCCAATGCACACCCTCGGCAGCAGATGGACCCAGCCTCTCCTGGGCTGGCGTACACGCCCCTGTGGATCCCTGGATTGAGCGGCCTTGCTGCGGGGACCCTGTGTGTGTGCGCATGACCACGGAGCAGAAGAGCACAGCTAGTGGCACTCCTGGTGGTAAGCCCAAAGAAAGGGGTCCCCCGGCTGGGTGCATGCCTGGCCCCCGGCCCCTCAGGGTGGACTTCCACTGAGTGCCAGGCTCAGATCCAGGCACCTTTGATGGCTCCCCATGGCTGTTGGATCACTTTTTGGCCCAGCTGGGCAATTACATGTCCTTTTACTTTGAGCACTATCAGGACAACCTCAGCCACGTCTGTGAGGTCCTGACGGGCCGAGCCTGGGCATGGGCACCTCCCTACCTCGACAGGGACCTGCCCCTGCCTGATGATTACAAGCTCTTCTGCCAGGATCTTGAGGAAGTTACTCAAGACCCAAAGTTTTGTTGAGTACCATGCTGCAGTGCCTTACGCCTTATCCCCAGCCTCCAGCCAGCCACCAGTGGCCCCACAGCTACCTGTGGTGAGGCAATGCTTAGCTCAGTTCTCAGAGGCTCTGGCTCCCAACATGGGCCCTGCCTCAGGCCTGTTGCAGCTGTTCTGGCCACCCCCGCTGTTTCTAGGTCAAACTCTACATCCAGAAATGCTCTGCCCAAGCATCAGCTGGCCAAGGAGAGCGCCCCTACACCTGAGGGGGCCCCTGCCTTGTCCAGTTCTGCGTGTACCTCTGATCCTGGTCCAGTGGGGCCAGCCACCTCCTGTGCCTGCACTTTCAGAATCTGCTAACTCGACTTCCAAGAAACTGGAACCAGCTCGCCAGGGGGTCCAGAATTCCAGAAAACAGAGGAGGAGGTTTCTGAGACAGAGAAAGACCAGGAGGTGTCCTTGGCTACCCCACAGAGGGTAGTGGACACCCTGGGGACCCCAGGAGACCAACAGGTTTCTCCTGTTCCCCACCCTGCATCCCTGGGTTCTGAACACGGCCCAGGCAGGTACAGCTGCACCCCTCATGATGAAGTGGTCTGTGTAGCTAGGGAGCCCCAAGGCCCACATTCAGGACAGAGGAGCATCCCCGGTAACTCCAGATGACCCCACAGCTGGCAAGGAGGTACTGTTGTTTTGGGCTTCACCTTGTCTGATACAAAGAGCTCCCCCCACCCTCAGCCAGATTGTCGTTTGCCTGTCCTTTATCCTCCTGCTCCTGTGGGTTCTCAACTGCATCCCCACCCCTTACCTGGGAGTGCCAGCTCGCCTGGGCCTGTTCCCACTAGTGGATAGTTGTGTGTGTCAGCCCCCATTAGATATTTGTACCGTCCTTGTCACCCCTCTTGGTTTTCAACACTGGCTTGGACTGGGCTGGGTTTGCCAGGCCTGTCCTGTTTAGATCTGGTCCCTGTATGGGGTCTGTTTCTGTCCCCCCACCCCCACGTCTTTACTCCCTGTGACCTCCGTCTTCTTGGCTGGAATGTAAGTAAGGAAGGCTGCGTGGAGGAAACGGCCACTGTCATCCTTCCAAGTGAAGGGGATGGTGTTGTGGCTGAGAATGATGCTTCTCTGTGGGTTGACCAGCAGCCTTAGCCCGCTTGGCGGTTGGATGCAGGAAGGTGGGATGCAAGCCCCTGGCCAGGCTCCACTCCAGGCGTTCCCCCTGCTATCTGTTAACATTCCAGTTACACCTGGCTTTCTTCAGAAGCTGGCACGGTGTTTAGTCTCCGTGCCTTTCCCATGCTGCCCTCCTTTCTGCTTTCAGCAGTCCCTGCCTGCCCTGTATCCTCTTGCACACTGCTGAGTGTGCACTTAAAACTCCAGTGATGTAAGTGACTTGTATCTCCTGGGCAGACTGTGAGCCTCTGGGGCAGGGGCTCTATCTTAATGAGCTTTGTGTCCCTGGTACACAATTGGTGTTCATTAAATGTGTGTTGGATCAATGGCTGTGCCTGGTGTGGTGGCTGCCAACAAGGAAAGTCCTTATTTCGTGGATGGGAGCTGTCAGGAGCAGACGCCCAGCCACAAGCACCGCAGGTCAGTGTCGCAGGTGTGGCTGTTTCCAGTGGGGGATTTGAGGATGGGAGGAGTTGGGGCTGAATAGATGGGAATGGGAGGCTACAGCCTTGAGAACTGACTTCCCAGAGGTGTTGGTAAACAGACCGGAGCTGGAGGCCCCAGAGCCAGAGGATTGGAATGAAGAAAGACCTGTTCTGCACAAGAATGGGTTTTCTAATGAAAGCTGAGCCAGGAAGCTCCCTCAAGCCAAGTTCACATGGTGTGTGGGTACAGCTGCCCATGTAGAGTGGGGCTCTTCAGAGGGGTGCTTAGACAAGAATTCCAAGCCCCTTGGAGTTTTACAATTGTGAAAACAAATGACAAAAAGGAACAACTTCCCGGAAAGTAGGAGGAAAAAGTAGAAACGTGAATTGGAAAAACAGCCAGTTATTTTAGGGAAAACAGTAATAAACAAAAAGCTAGTAAAACTTTCAGAAAAAAAGAAGTTGGGATGATTTTATTTGGTCACCATCACTAAAAAAAGCTCTGGGTTTAGATGGTTTTATGTGTGAGTTATATCAAGGCATGGATTCCTCTTAAATACAACAGCTGGAAATCTTGGAAATAGATGGGAAGCTATTTTTAGAAAACCCATGTAATCCTGACAGCAAAACAAGCAAGCTGACAGAAGAAACCGATATGGGGTCTTGATTCTGGTCAGATGTGGGAAATCCCTGGACATCCTGGCCCAGCCAGGATGCTTCTGTGCTGGGTTGCACAGCTGCCGCTCCATGTGGTCGCTCAGGTCCGGGCCCTACTTTTCGTGCAGGGAAAGACTGCTCCCCCACAGCCCGTTTGAGCCTCTTGTGGCCTGTGGGTCTGGCAGTAGAACCTGGAGCTGCTGTAGGGAATGGATGGCCTGGTCACCCAGCAGACTCTCCTGTCCCCTCTTGCTGGTCTCTGCAAGGCTGCCTTCCCTGCCTCCATTTAGTGGGCCTTAAGTGAGTCCCTTTAGCTCGATATTGCAGTTTTCCCGCTGACCCCTGTTTTGGGGGCTTTGGCCTTTTCCTCCCTTGGTCCCTTATGGTCCACCACACCTCTGTGAGGGCTGGGCAGGCTCGAGAGCACTTGGGAGAGGCCAGGTGACTCTTTTCATTTGGAAAATGGGTTTTATTTATTGTGGTTGGGAAGGGAAAGAAGGCAGGGCTGCACAGTGACAATGGCCTGGTTGCTGGTTCTGGGGTGGCTATGCAGGTGGGATGGAGGAGAGGACCTGGGGGAGTGGAGAGAGGCCTCTGGCCTGGCCTTCCAAACTGGTGGCACACACTGCATTACAAAGTGACTTTGTCACCAGCGGCTACCTCTGCAGTGACTGAGCTGCTTTTCTACTCCTTGGGGAAGAAAGTGCACCAATGGCCCAGAGAGGGGGCTCTGTGCTGTGTGAGGGGCCCATGGGTTTGGGAGAGGAGGCTCTGTGCTGTGCAAGAGGACCTTGGGTCTGGGAGAGGAGGCTCTGTGCTGTGTGAGGGGATCTTGGGTCAGTCTCCACTCTTGGCAACTGCAATTGGGCAGACAGCCTGGAGAAGGGAGCTCCGGGAGTCACAGAGCCTGGCAGGGTTTGCCAGTGCTCAGGGACTGTCTGAGGTGCTGGGACCTGCCTTTCAGATCATCGTGTCTGTCCCTCACTTTCCTTGGAAATACCTGGTGATTTCATTTCCTAAAGATAGGGCACGGTGGGTGCAACGGGATGGAAAGTACTGTATCCAAGGAAAATTCTTTTTTTTTGGTCTTTTTCGTGACCGGCACTCAGCCAGTGAGTGCACCGGCCATTCCTATATAGGATCCGAACCCGTGGCGGGAGCGTCGCCGCGCTCCCAGTGCAGCACTCTTGCGAGTGCGCCACGAGCTCGGCCCCAAGGAAAATTCTAAAACAGGAAGTACTGAGGATGTGGTCCATTAAGATACTGGAGTACTTTATAAAGTTATGATAATTAAAGTACTTGGATAGTGGCGTGGACAGATGAACAGAGGAGAAAATAGAACTTTGAAGTAGAGCCAAATACATATGGGAACGTAGTACATGCTAGGGGTGTTGTTTAAAATTAATGGGGGTAAAAAGATTATTCAGTTGGGACAACTGGTAGGGCATCTAGAAAATGGTAAAACCAGATACCTAACTCACTATACCAGTGTATATTCCAGATAGATTAAAGATTTCAACATTAAAAAATCATATAAGTACTACAGGGAAATATGGGTGAATTCTTTTTTTGGAGGGGGGCTGTGTTTCCAGGAATTAAAAAGTTTTAGATGCCCAGAGTTGTTGAAGGTGTGGAGAAGTAGCCTTTCTCATGCTGTTGGTGGAGTATAAAATACTACAGTTTAATCACATGACAATTTTGGGCACAACACTGCCCGCCTGTCACGTGCAGAGGCTAATGCCACGGATGGTCGTGGCACAGTGCCACAGTGTGGGGTTCAGAGTATGTTCTTGAGCTTGCCACCATGATACCTCACCACCTCCGTGCACAAGCTGAGGGTCCTTGGTGTCACCTGACCTCGCCATTACCCCGCAGTGTCACAGTATAAGCCAGATTGCACTGCAGCAAAAAAACCTCCAATGTCTCAGCCACCTGGGTCGTCACCGCTTGTTTCCTGCTCACGCTGTACATCCCATGGATAGGCTGGGGGGCGCTGTGTCCACTGCAGCCTCTCAGGGACCCCTGTGGACAAGAACTTCATCTGGACACACCTCTCCACAATCACATAGGCAGTGGCAAGACCACAGGGAGCCACAAGTGATACGTGCCACTCTGCTTACATTATTGTGGCCAAAGGAAGCCACAGAGCCACAGCTGAGTTCCACAGGACAAGAGCGTTTCATCCTCCCACGGGGTGGGGCACTCTGCACTGAGATGTGTAGGCAGCTGTTCGAGGCGACATTGAACAGTGCTGCCACTGAGGAAGGGAGGGCTGGACCTGCATTGATACCTGTGGCAACATTCCAGGGCTACCATGACAAAGTACCACAGACTGGGCTCTTAAACATAGAAAGTATTGTCTCAGTTCTGGAGACTGGAAGTCCAAGATCGAGGTGTGGGCAGGGCCTCTCTCTTTGGCTTACAGATGGCCACTTTCTTGCTTTGTCCTTACATGTTCATCCCTCAGTCTGTGTGTCTGTCCCAATCTCTTCTTATAACAACACCAGTCATTTTGGATCAGGGCCCACCATAATGACCTCATTTTACCTTAATTACTTCTTTAAAGACCCCTATCTCCAAATACAGTCATGTTCTGAGGTGTTGGGTGTTAGGAAACATAAGAGTTTGGGGGGCGGGCACCCCATACAGTTCAACCCATAACAATGCCCAAGATGGGTTTCTTTGTTTTTTATTCTTGCAATTTTGGGCGTTGCTGTCGTGAGCCACCTTCTGCATGTCACCAAGTGCCATGTGTAGAGTCCCTCCAGGCCCTGGGTTCTGTGGGCTTGTACTGAGGTGACAGATTGCCAAGCCTCCTGCCCTTGAGTAGGCAGTGCCCAGTTCTGTATGCACGGCTCTTTTTTGTTTCTTACATAAGACATCTCGTATTCCCTTGTACATTAGACTTCGGGTCTACTTGTAAGAGCAGCCTTATGGTGTGAGGGAGGGGTCTGCTGTGGACTTCAAGAGCCCGTGATGAGTAGAGCCCCCCTGCCAACTGCAATGGACATGTAACATGAGCAAGAAATACATTTTTAATGTGTGAAGCCACAGAGCTTGGGGGCTTGTGTTTTCCACAGTTTAACCTATTACATCCTGACTGGCAGGGGATCCCATTTCACCTCTTTTCATAGGGCACGTCCCTGCCCCAGCATCGGCTCCTGGGTGCTGTCCTGGCCACCGTGACCCATGGGGCTGTCCCTATTGTGCCCACCTGGCACTCTGGTCTGATCTATCTTCTAGTTATTCTAGATTTGTAATAAAATCTTGATTTTCTGGTAAAGGAATGTCCCCCCTCCTTCTTCAAATTGTCTTAGCTAATTTTTAAAACGCATTTGACCACAAACACAAAAGTGGAAGGGATGGTACAGCAGGTCCCAGTGGGCCCCTCACCCAGCTCCACTAGCGGGAAGCACTAGCCTTGGTGGACAGCCCGGCCGGCCATGCTCTCTGGGACAGCAGGAGCCCTGAGCTCCCTTGGTTCTCTTCGGGCCACAGTATTCTCTGCAGATGGGCCACACGATCCTAGTTACCAGGGTGTTGTGGGTTGGGACAAGGCCAAGTGGGGAAGAGCCTGGCCTGCAGGTGCCCTCAGCAGCCTGATCCTTCCCAACCTGCCTCAGGGGCCCCACAGCACAGGATTGGGGACTGTGGGTGGTGGGCGCTCATGCACTTGCCAGATTCTTCTGTCTCATTGCTGGGGCTACCAGACCAGTGGAGAGGGGTGTCTGACTTCTCCCCTCCCCCCATCTGTCCCTGGCTGCAGGCAGACAGTGGAAGCATGGCTGTGCGCACCTGGGAGCCCACCGCATTGTGGGGACCTGGGCGTCTCACATCCTGAGGGCCGAGGGTGTGTGTTGCCATGGAGATGGGGCCCATTATCGCAGGCTGTGCACATGGGGGCTCCTCAGCAAAGTGTCCTCACGCACCACCCATGGGTCTGGAGCAATCAGGAAGCTGGCTTTTGCCTTCATTTGCAAGTCTCTGGATGTGGGTGTGATAGACCATTGCTGTCACACGTGTGTAAGCACATGCACAACCAACACAGTGCATGTAAGTGTGGATGGTCAAGAGTCGTCAGGGCACACACCTGGCCACACTGCCACCTGTGGGTGTGGGGGGAATTCCCCCATCTGAAGTGGCCTCTGCCACAGGAGGAACTTGACACAAGTCCCTGTCAGTGTCACCACCACCGTGGTTAAGGACCTTTCCTCCAAGTGGAACTGGGTTCCCAGGAGCTGGCCAGGCATGTCCCTGTCACCTAGGCCAGGGGCACCAGCCCAAGGGGATTAGGCCCTGTCCCACACTCTATGTGAGCATTGTCTCTCTCCCTGGTGGGGTGGGAACCTGGCATGTGTGGACCAGGCCTCCTGGTAAGAGTGGGCCCCAGAGGCCAGCACTGGTGTGCAAGAGTGGTCACGGTTCCTGAAAAGCAGCAAGTGTTTCACTGCGTTCACCAAGGACAGAAAGGCTGGTGGCCCATTGCTGGCCAGGTTCCCACCCCTGCCAGTAACTGCCTGGAACAGTCTGCCTAAAAACGCCCCCGAGCCGGGCTTCCTTCCTGCCATCACGCCAGGCTCCTTGGACCCACTCCTGGGGTGACAGACATTCATGGAGAGACCCCGCCTGCCCATCCTGCCTCCCCTGCAGCCCAGCAGCCTCTCACCCTGGCATTTCCTCTTGGCCCAGCCTAGGCAGCTTGCCTGCTGGTCCCGTGGAAGCCCTTGCTGACTTGCCACGAGGCTTCCAGACATCACCAAGGAAGAAAACTAACCTGTGTGTCCCTGTCTCCAGGAGATACTCACACTGCCCCAGCTTGGCCTGCCCCTGCCAGTGTGATGGTTGGTGGCTGTGAGGACTTAATGCGTTGGCAGAGCACCCAGCAGGGACTTGGTGGTGGCACCACTGGGGAGAAGTACAAGCCACAGTGGGCTGGCAGGAGGGAGGGCCATGCTCGCCTCTGTTTGGACACTGTCCTCACCATGTGGGCCGTGTTCTTTGCAGAGGAGACTGGTCAGGAAGATGGGTTTTTAACTTGGTCTCTGTCACTCTTTCCTTCAAACGCAGTGGGGCCTGTCTGGAAGGGGTGCTTGCAGACTTGGTGGGGTGAGCATCCAGGCACTGTGCTGGGCAGTGCTGGCTCACTGCAGGCCAGGAGCCCTTATGGGCCTGGGGTCAGGCGCTTCTGGCCTCAGTTTGTGGAGAAGTGCTGGCGGCCATTCCCAAGGGGCCTGGGATACTGCCACTAGGAAAGTGAGGTCAGTGCCTGCTCCTGGCCTGAGGCTGTGAGTCTTGGAGGGGCAGCTTCTCCCTGGGGAGGGAGGAGCCGGAGTGACAGTCGCTTTGCAGGAGCAGAAGGCCTCTGTTGCGGAGCAGGCATCCAGTTTCTCTTGGGTGGAAGGAGATGCTCAGGCCCAGGACAGAGGTGGGTGGTTGTCCTTCCTGCAGGGGCTTCAGGACAGCAGTGCTGTTGGCTCCATCACGGAAATCCCAGGGGAGATGGCCTTCTCACAGGAGTGCCCAGGCTCTGCATGGGCTGAGAGTAGGGATCCCAGCAGCCGGGGCTTGGTGTCCCCCTCTGGGGCATTTTGCCTGTATCTTGTCACTGAGCTGTTGCAGGGCTTCGCTGAGCTTTAGGCCCAGCTGTCAGTCAAGGCCACAGCCTGCCTGCCACTCCTGGAGACGGATACGCCAGATGCAGGCCTGGGGGTGCTGCGTCCTCCCAGGGAAGGGGCTGTTGGGGGCGTGCCTTGTCACCCCCTACCACACACACACGCACACGCGCACACACACACACTCTCTCTCTCTCTCTTTCTCTTTCTCTCTCTCTCTCTCTTTCTCTTTCTCTTTCTCTCTTTCTCTCTCTCTTAGATTGACATCATCAGCCCTGGGAGATGGGAAATGGCTGTGATTGGGGTGTGCACTCGCTGCCCTGGGGTTGGGGATGCCAGCTCCCACCTCGTCATTGGGCTACCATGGCCCCCGCCCTCCTTGCCTCCCTGCATCCCCGGAATTCCTCCCCAGGATCTGCATCTTTGAAGCCGCTGCCTCCCTGCCCGCCTCGGTGCTTCTAAAGGCGGATACTGACAGAGGATTCAATGAATCGAAGGTCGCCAGTTGGGGCGTTGACAGATGCCCAGCCATGATACTATTTCTGATTTAATAACCGAATGTGGAGGCTGGCCCTTTGTAATAATTAGGGCTAATTACTGAGGAGGTGTTGACAGACAGGCTGAGAGGAAACAAACTACCTTTATCCCGTGGCTTAGAGTCAGATTACCGGCCCGGTGCTATCTGCCCCTCGGAAAGTAGATGCTTCAATCACTCAGCGAGGCTTCAAAGGGGAAAGGGCCCTGACAATGCATGGGATTTGGAGAGAAGCTATGAAGTGCGCCTTTGACTCCGCATCGCCAAACGGAGCCCCGTTCCAGAAATGGTTTCTTTGTGAAGTTTGAGTTACTGTGGGCAGAGCTATTTCCCGCGCTCAGGGCCAGGGAGGGGCTGTGGCTGGGCCTGTGGTGGGCGCAGGCAGGGCTGGGGCCGTGGCTGGGTCTGGGGTGGGCCCAACCCGCTCGGGTCCTTCCCAGGCTGGGCCCGCACCAGGTGATGCTGGCAGACGTGTGGGTGCCCCTATCGGCCAGCTCTGGCAGCCCATGGGCTGGAGCAGGGAGGTGCGACATGTTTTCCTTGGCCCAGGAGTATGTCCAGTTCTTTGTGGCCATGAGCAGCAGGTCGTGGGATAGGATCTTCTATCCCAGCAGGCTCGATCCTTCCCTTGTTTTCATCTGGAACTTTCCTGCAGCCCTTGTGGGCAGGTCTGGCCTCTCTGGGAGGGGCTGTTTCCTTGGCATTATTTATGGCAGGACACCCCTCAGAGGCCTCTGCGTCACTGACCATGCTGCTCCCACCCCTGTCTTGGGCTGAGAGCCAAGGCTCAGGAAGCGATACTGACTGTTGGGGGCCTCAGTGAGCAGATGGCATCGTGACCGAGAACTATGACTTTGAGAAAGGGCTGTCGATGGCAGGTTTCCGTGGACTGTATGTGCACCCACTGACACCCCCAGATCTCCCTGCATTTCAGAGATGGGGAGGGGTGTGCTCAGACCTGCACTTCCTGGTTTGAGGCACCAGCACTGGGAAGTGTGCCAGTGACCTGGCCTGCACGGCCCAGGCTGTGCTCCTGGGATGCAGCTTCGAGGGGGTGTGTGTCGGGCTGGCTGGGAGTGCAAGACCGCCTGCTGAGGCTGCAGTGCAGGGGCCTGTGCTGAGACAGGGGCCTTGCTGCTGTCTGGTCTCATCAGGATGGCAGGGGATAGGGATGAGGCCTCTGCTGGGGACGGGCCTGAGCAGGGAGCACCTTTCCAGTTCCAGGTGTAGCCTGGTTGGTGCGAGGAGGCAGGAGGGAGCCCATCCCACCCACGTGCCCCCCACATGCCCACCCGGGCCTTGTTGCCTGGAAGACTGACCGATTCTGAGTCTTCCTGGTAGAAGGGCTGTGCTAGTTCGAAGAGAGACTCAGTGGGTCAGCTGGTGGAGAGCAGTATTGGTTAGATCAGCGTTCTCACGTTCCCTGGCTGCTCTGCTTGTGTAGAAGGAAGGTGCCTTCTGGAAGTAACGATGACGATGATGATAAAAGCTATCAGCTAACATGCTCAACCAAGTAATGATTAGCTTTTATTAGGGGCGCTGTTGATGAATTTAAATCTATATTAGAGCAAAAATAAGAGGTGAATTATTTTAAATAGGAGAAGAACTTTAAAATGGGCATTAAATCTGTTTAAAGTCACCTTGAGTAGAATTAGAAATTGGTTCTAGAAAAAAAGGAAAAAAGACAAAAACAAAAGAAATTGGCTCTGCTCTAAAGCCAGGAACTTCTAAGCAGGAACTGAGTTTTAGTAATACATTATTAGTAAATTAAATACCATTACCTGTAGCATAAAAAAAAATAGCACAAAAATATCATACAATATATTTTATTTGAAAAATAGCCTCCCAGGAAATTGCCAAGAGCAGCAGCTGTGCACAGAACTTGTGCACAGAAGAACATCAGAGCCCTCTCCCTTGTTAACATCATATGTCCGGCCCAACTAAGGAACCAGTTATAATACATTGTTATTGTCTAAAGTCCAGACTTACTCAGGTTTCCTGAGTTTTTCCCTAATGTCCTTTTTCTGTCCCAGGATCCCATCCAGGATGCCACATTGCATTTAGTCTCATGACTCCCTGGGTTCCTCTTGGCTGTGACAGTTTTTTAGACTTTCCTTGTTATTGATGACCTGGGCAGTTTGGAGGAGCACCAGGCAGATATTTTGTAGAACGTCCCTCAGTTGGGATTTGTCTGATGTTTTTCTCATGATTAGACTGGGGTTATGGGTTTGGGGAGGAAGACCACAGAGCTGAAGTGCCTTTCTCATATTTCCATGTCACATCCGTGGTACAAACCGTCGACATTTCTTGTCGCTGTTGGTGTTGACCTTGATCACCTGGCCGAGGCAGTGTTTGTCAGGTGTCTACACTGCCAAGTTACTCTTTTCTCCCTTTCCATACTGTACTCTGAGAAAGGAAGTCACTGCGTAGCCCACACTGAAAGTGTGGAAAATTACATGCTCCCCCCTTAAGGGTGGGGTATCTACATAAACTGGAATCTTTTCCGTGGGAGATTTGTTTATTCTCCCTTATTTATCTATCTATTCAATCATTTCTTTACTTTCGTATGGACTCTTATTATCATACGTACTTACAGTGAGTCTTAACACATGTCTGCACCAGCACCACGACAATCAGGATACGGAAAACTGCTCATTCCCTTAAAACCCTCCCCCTTGCTGCCTTTGGGTAGTCGGGCCCTCCCCTTCCCCCTGACCCTTGGCATCTGCTGACCTGTCCTCTGTGCCTACACTTTTCCCTTTTCCAGAATGCGATACAAATAGAATTGTACAGTATGTAGCCTATTACTCAACATAATTCTCTGGAGATTCATCCATGTTGTTGCATTTATTGCAATAATTTGTTCCTTTTTATTGCTCAGTAGTATTTCATTCACCCATGTGTGGTCATTTGGGTTATTTTTGGTTTGGGGCGATTGTGAATAGAACTGCTATAAACATTCATGTATGGATATTTGTTCACACATAAGTAAGTTTTCATTTCTCTAGAATAAATATCTTGGAGTGGTATTGCTGGGTAATATTATACATGCCTATTTAATTTTATAAGAAACTGTCAAACTGTTTTCCAGAGTGCTTGGGCCATTTTGCATTCTCACTAACAACACGTGAGCGTTCCGGTTGCTCCACATTCTTGCCAGCACTTGTTTTCGTCATTTTTTTTTTCTTTTTAATTTTAGCCATTCTAATATGTGTGTAGCAGTATTTCATCATGGGTTTAATTTGCGTTTCCCTCATGGCTAATGATGTTGAGTACTTTGTGTGCTTATTTGCCATATGTTCATCTTCTTAGGTGGAGTGTCTGCTTAAATCTTTTGTGAATTTTAAATTGGATTGTTTAGTTGCTGTTGAGTGTATTTGAGGTGTAGTTGATGTGTGATAAACTGCACATGTTTAAAGTGGACAGTTTGACAAGTTTCAGCATCTGTGACACCATCCCCACACTCAAGATAGTGAACATATCCGTGGTCCCTAAACTTTCCTCCTGCCACTGTGTGTGCCTCTCTCCTCCCTTTCCCTGCACTTCCCTTCCCCAGGTCCCTGTTAATCTGCTTTCTGTCCCACTAGGTCAGTTTGCATTCCCTAGAATTTTATATAAATAGAATCACAATATTGATTCTCTTTTTCTGGCTTCTGTCACTCAACATGATTATTTTGAGATTCATTCACATTGAAGCATGTGTCAGTACTTTCTACCTTTTTATTGTCAAAGATGGATATAGTCCATTGTGTGGATATACCCCTGTTTGTTCAGCTGTTGATGGACATTTGGATTGTATTCTTTTGGGGGCTGTTTTTAAAGAAACAGCCAAACTTTGTTCCAAAGTGGTAGTACCATTTTATAACCCCATCAATAGCATATGAGAGTTTCAGTTCATTCACATACTTTCCAACAACTAGAATGGTCAGTTTTTTTCATTTTAGCCATTCTAATAAGCATGTAGTGGCACTTTATTGTGGTTTTAATTTGCATTTCCCTAATGACCGAAGATGCTGAGTATGTTTACACGTCCTTATTTGCTTTTTGCTTGTCTTTTTTGGTGAAGTGTTTGTTTAAATCTTTCCCCATTTTTAATCTGTTTTATTTTTTGTTTGTTTTCTTACTGAATTTTGAGAATTCTTTATATATTTGATATAAAAATTCTTTGCCAGAGACATGATTTACAAATATTTTCTCCCCATCTGTGGACTGTTTTATGTTTTCTTAATAGCATTTTTCAAAGAGTAAAAGTTTCTAATTTTCTTGAAATTGATTTTACTAGTTTTTTCTCTTATGGATTATGCTTACTGAGAGTTTTTTAAAAATCATGAATGGATGTTGAATTTTGTCAATGCTATTTCTGTATCAAATGATATGATCCTGTGGTTTTTCTTTAGTGTGATGGTTTATATTGATTGATTCTTTAATATTATATCAGCTTTGCATTCCTGAGATAAACTCTTGTTGGTCATGGTATATTCATTTTATATATTGCTGGATCTGATTTGCTATTATTTTTTTGAGGATTTTTATGTCTGTATTCATGAGGGATATTGGTTTGTGATTTTCTTTTCTCGTATACCTTTGTCTAGTTTTGGTAGTAAGATAGTGCTAGCCTCATAAAATCAGTTGGAGAGCATTCTATTTTTCTCTTTTCTGGAAGAAATTGTATAGAACTAGTGTTATTTCATCTTTCAGTGTTTGGTAGAATTTGCCAGTGAAGTCATGTGGGTTGGAGGTTTTTTTTTTTTCTTTTTCAAGGATTTAAACTAAAAATGCAATTCCTTGGCCAGCCACCAAGAAAAAAAATCATAAAAATACAATTCCTTTAATCAATATAAGGCTATTTATGTACTCTTTTTCTCCACCTAGTCTGTGGTTTTCAATTTTCATTTCTGCTAAGTAGTCAAATTTGGGTGCATTGAGTTCATTGTATTTTCTTATTATCCTTTCAATAGTTTTGGTGTCTGTAGTGATAACCCTTTTTGAATTGTTATAATATGTTTCTTTTCTCTTTATATCATCAGTTCAGCTAGAGATTTACCAATTTTATTTAAAATTATTTGAATATCTAATTTCAAAAGATATTTTGGTAACAAAATTTTAAAAAATGTTTTAATTAGTAAACAGATGCCAATTTTTTCTAGGCATCTTCCCTCCTCTTCCCTACCAGGGTCAATAGCTACATCCAGTGTTTGCAGGTGGCTCCTGAATTCATTGTTCAGTGATTGAGACTTTTTAAAGAATCAACCTCTGGTTTCGTTGACTATTGTTTTACTATTCTCTATTTCATCTATTTCTGCTCCAATCTTATTATTTCCTTCCTTCTGCTTGCTTTGGGCTTATTTTGCTACTCTTTTTCTAGTTTCTTAAGGTAGAAGCCAGGTCATTGATTTGGAGACCTTTCTTCTTTTCTAATGTAAACATTTAATGCTACAAATTTACCTCTAAACACTGCTTTAGCTGCATCCTACAAGTTGTTTTTTTTTTTTTTTTTTTTAGTTTTAAGCTCTATTGGAAACACCCATCCTACAAGTTTTAATATGTTGCGTTTTCATTTTGATTCAGTTCGGAACATTTTCTAATTTCCCTTGAGACTTCCTTCTTGACCCATTGATTGTTTAAAAGAATGTTGTTTAATTTCCAAATATTTGGAGATTTTCCAGTTATCTTTCGTTGTTGGTTCCCAGTTGAATTCAGTAAGGTCATAGTATATGTTTTGTATGCTTTTGATTCCCTTACCTTTTTAAAGATTTGTTTTATGACCCAGGATGTGGTCTATCTGGATGAATGTTCCACGTACATTTGAGAAGAGTGTGTGTTTTCTGTTGGGTATAGCATTCTATAAATGTCAACTAGGTCAAGTAGGTAGGTAGTATTACTAAGGTGTTCTGTATGACTTTCTGGCCACTTGTTCAATCAGTTGCTAAGTAGGAGTTTAAGTTTCCAAGTAGAAGTATACATTTGTCTATTTCTACTTTCACTTTCATCAGTTTTTCCTTTATACATTTTGAAGATCTATTGTTAGGTAAATACATATTTACAACTTTTATGTTGTCCTTTTATCATTATGTCTCCTTCTTGTCCCTGATAATATTCCTTGTTCTGTAGTGTACTTTGTCTGATATTATTATATTCACTCCAACTTATTTTATTATTTGTATAGTATATCTTTTCCATCTTTTTGCTTTTTATCTATCTTTGTTTTTATATTTAAAGTGGGTTTCTTCTAGGTAGCTTACAGTTGGGTTTTTTTCGTAGCTTATAATTGGGTCATTTATTGAACATGTTGAGAGCATTTACATTTATTGTAATCATTAATATTGTTCTATTTAGATGTACCATTTTATTGTTTTCTCTTTCCTCTCTCCTTTTTTGTTCTTTTGCCTCCCCTTTCCTGCCTTCTTTTAAATTATTTGGATATTTTCAAATATTCTGTCCTAATTTCTTTGATTGGCTTTTTGGCTACGTCTCTTTGAATTATGTTTTTAATGGTTGCTCTAGGGATTACAGTGTACATTCTTAATCCTCCACAGTCTTCTTAATGTTTTTTCATTTCAAGTAAAATATAAGAAGTCATATAACTATATCAGACCCCTTATCCTCCCACCTTTATGTTATAGCTGTCATATTGAAAACCTCATACATTTTCAGTTAAAAGGTGAAAATTGTCTTTAATATTTACCCAGATATTTACCATTTCTCTTCCTCTACCTTCTTGAAGCTCCACATTTCTTTCTGGTATCATTTCTTTTGAGCCTGAGTAACTTCCTTTAGCATTTCTTTTAGTGCATGTCTGTTGGCAAGAAATTCTCTTAGTTTTCCCTCGTCTGAAAATATCTTTGTTTTGCCTTCATTTCCCAGAAGATAATTTGCTGAATATAGAGTTCTTTTCTCTCAGTATTTTAATGAAGATGTTCCACTGTCTTCTGGCTTTCATGGTTTTTGATGAGAAATCCACACTCATTCAAATTAGTATTTCCATATGATAATGTCATTACTCCCAAGATTTTTTTCTTTGTTGCTATTTTTCAGCAGTTTAATTATGATGTGTTTGAATATGGTTTATCCTATTTATGGTTCACTGAGTTCTTGAGTGTATACATTTTTGTCTTTTCCTAACATTGTGAAGTTTCAGGCATTATTTACCCAGTTTTTCTGCTTTGATTTTTTTTCTTTCTTTTACCTGTTGGACTCCCCTGACCTGAATGTTAGACTTTTTACTATTATTTCACAAGTCCCTGATTCTCTAGTCATTTATTTCAATCTTTTTTCTTTCTGATCTTATATTGATTCTGTTGACCAATTTTCATGTGTACTGTCATATCCCATTCCATTATTGAATTTTTTTGTTTTAGATATTTTATTAATATTCAGTTCTGAAATTTCCATTAAAAAATAATTTCTTTTTCTCTGCTGACAACTTCTTTTCTTCCATTTATTTCAAGTATATTTACCTTTGCCTCATGGAGCATAATCATAAAAGCTGCTTTCTAATCTTTATCCAATGTTTCCAACATCTGAATCAGCTCAAGGTTGGCATCTGTAAGTTATCTTTTCCCTGGAGAATTGGTCTCATTTTCCTGGTTGCTTGTATGGGGGGTCCTCTGTAGGATGCTGTTTTGTGTTAGCAGGCAGTCAACCTGTTAGATTTGTATCACGTGTTCTGTCTTGCCCTCTCTGGGTTATGATTTTAATCTCATTTCCATTTTCAGAGCCTGACCTGCTGCTTTGGTTCTGTCCCACATAGGTATGAGCCACTCAGGGCTCAGTCTGCGACTTGAGGGGTGGTTTAAATTCAGTTCAGTTCTTAAAGATGGTGCTGCCTTGAGTCTGTTCCATGCATATGCAGCTCAGGGGTGAACTTGGGCCTTTGTGTGTTCATTCACAGAATCGGGACCTTTTTCTTTAGCTCTCCCTCTCTTCAGCACCCCCTTCCACACACACACCCTCTCTATCTTGCAGAGTCTTGTTTCCTTTGTTCCTCTGGTCAGAAAGACCGGGTTCTCTAAGAGCCACCTGTCCCACACAGCTCTGTGTCTAGGACCATCCTTGGGGAAGGACTGTGAGAGAGAAAACAGTCAGCTGTCAGGATTTCCCTCACAGTCTTTGGACCAGAGCGGGCTTTTTTCTCCATACCTCTATCCAGATATTTGGACTTTTTATTTCTAGTTATAGCCACCGCTGCCCTGCAGCTCTGCAACCAGGGCACACCCTCAAGGCACTGCCCCAAGACACACAAAAAACCCAGGAAACTCATCCCTGGGTAGGTCACTTCCCCACGTTTTTGCTTGCCTCCAAAATCTGGCTGCTGTTCTTCCTCACTTTTTGGTTTTCAGGTAGTCATTTCTTGTATTTTGTCCTGAGTTTTTTATTGCAATCAGCCTAAGAGAAAATCTGTAGTGCTTACTGCATTCTGCCAGAACCGGAAACTTCTCATGAGTGAGGCTGAGGTTGAGCATCTTGTCATATGTTTAAGGGCCATTTTCATAGCTTCTGTGAATTGTCTATTCATATCGATTGTCCATTTTTCTATTGGGTCTTTCGTCTTTTTTTCCTTAGTTTTGAAAGGTTTATGTATATGTATTATAAGGGTATTTTTATTTCTTTTGAAATGCAAAAGTTTAGAATTTTTTGTATATTTATGTAGTTAGAATTATCAATTTTTCTTTTATTGCATCTAAATTTTGAGTCATAGCAAACCTGTTCTACAAGTAAGTTACAAAGTAATTTTCCCACGTTTTCTTCCAGTACTTGAATGGTTTATTTTTTGCGTATGGATCCCAGATCTACCTGGAGTTTATTCTCATGTAAGATATAAGCTTTCACTGTAAGATATGGATCTGATTTTATCATTTTTCCAAACGGCTAACCATTTGGCCCAGCACCATTAGTTAAAAAGCCCATTTTGGCCCCCGTGATGTGAAATACCATTTCTTTAATATATTAAACTTCTGCACATACTTAGGTTTACTGCTGGGCTTTCCATTTCACTGATCTGCTTGTCCATATGGGAGCGCCACACTTTTAATCTTAAAGACTCCAGAACATTTCGGTATCTGATAGGGCTAGCCCCTTTGTAGCTCTTTCACCTGTGTTTTTCTGGGTATTCTGCATTTTTGTTTAACTGTGTCAATGTTGGTGTCAACTTGTCTAACTACATAAAGAAGCTCGTTAATGTTTCTATTGTGTTAAATTTATAAATTAACTTGGGGAAAAGAGACATCTTTATGTTGATGGTGAACTGACTTAACCAGGAACAAAGGATCTCTTTTCCTTTTTTTCACGTCTATTTTTGTATCTTTCAGGAATATTTTAAAATTTTCTTCATGTAGGTTTTGCATTTTGTTGTTAAGGTTATTCTTAAGTATTTTATCTTCTTTATCATAAATGGAATTTTCTCTAACTGGTTATTGTTTTGTGTATGGAGACTATTGAATTCTCTATGTTAGTTTTATATCCTGTTACCATATTGAAGGTTTTTTGTTTGTTTGTTTGTTTGTTTGTTTATTGTTTGAATCTGTTTTATCATTGATTGTCTAGGGCTTTCCATTTATACCATCATATCATCCAGAAGATAGTTTAACATCTTCTTTTCCAATCATATGCCTCTACTAGATTTTTTCTGTCTAATTACTTTGACTTAAACCTCCAGTAAAATTTTGAATGGTACTGGAGATATTGGGCATTCTGATCTTAGTGGGAATGCCACCAATGTTTCTTCATGAAGTAATGTGTTGGTTTTAGGACCAAGGGGGATGTGCGTGTATACTTTTTAATCATTTTTAAGAAACACATCAGTCCCAGTCATCAGTTTCTGTTTGCTAAAGTGTTTTAATAAAAAAATGAGTATTGAATGTTGTCAAAGGCTTTTTCAGCATCTATGGAGATAATCATATGCTTTTTCTCATTAGATCTATTCATATGAAATACTATATTAACAGATTTCCTAATTGAACCAACCTTGCGTTTCTAGGATAAATTCCATTTGGTCATTGTGTATTATTTTCTTAATGTGATATTGGTTCTGTTTGCTAATATTTTACTTTACTATTTTTGTATGATGTTCTTAACTGATATTGATCTGTATTTTTTCTTCTGATCAAAGCTTTAAATATATCTCATAAATTCTGGTATGTAGTGTTTTTCATTGCCGTTTTTAAAAATTTGTAGTTTCAGTAATATCCCTTTCACCTAAGACTTATTTAATGAATGGTTTTTAACTTCTACTTGGGAGGGGCTTTTTGTTTTTTATTGTGTTAATTTCTAGTTTTATTGCACTATAGTCATAGAATCTTATTTATAAATTTTTTATGAAACTTACTGATATTTCTTTGTGACTCAATATATGATCAATTTTTGCACATGTTCCATGTGCCCTTGAGAAGAAGGTGTGGTCTCAGTTATCAGAGCGTAAACTTCTGTATAGATCACAATATCTACCCTGTTGGTCGTGTCGTTTGGGTCTTCTGTCTCCTTACTACTGTCCACTAATCTGACTTGTACCAAAAGTAGTGTGTCACATCCTCTGATCATTAGCAGGTTTCTTTCTGTGACTCCTTGCATCTTCTGTAGTTTCTGCTTTTATAAAGGTCGTATCTCTGTTATTTAGGGCATAGATATTCAAAACTGTTATATCTTCGTTGTATATTGCAATGAAGTGTTAAAAAATATCTTTGTCAAATCTAATGCTTTTTGGCTGGAACTCAGCTTTGTCTGATATTAATATTTCAATCCCTGCCTTCATATTGTTTCGGTTTGCCTCATACACCTTTGCCATCTCTAATTTTAGCTTTTTGGAATCACTTTGTTTTACAATTTTTTTTTTCTTACTGACATGTATTCTGAGTCAATGAGTAAATTGTAAATGAGTCCTTTTACAGATAATATGTGTCATGAATATTTTTTCGCCGTCTGTAGCTTCATTTTTTACTTTCTTAATGTCTCTTGATGGGAATTATGATTTTGGGCTTCGTCCATGTAAGAATGGATTTATTTTCAGTTCTGTGGCGTATTCTATTG
This sequence comes from Cynocephalus volans, assembly GCF_027409185.1. NCBI lineage: Eukaryota > Metazoa > Chordata > Mammalia > Dermoptera > Cynocephalidae > Cynocephalus > Cynocephalus volans. The sequence goes on from NC_084461.1 coordinate 209,052,149, forward strand.
TATAAATATACCAAAATTATTTCATTCTGCAGTTGATAGCCACTTGGAGTGTTTCTAGTTTTTGTTGTTATTCATAATACTGCTGTGAACATTCTCGTACAAGTCTCTTTGTGCACATGTGAGAGAATTTCTTTAGGGTGTTTATCTAAGAGTAGGGCTGCTGAGTCACAGGGTGGGCACGATAGTACTGGATTGTTTTCCAAAGTGGTTGTTTCAATTTACGTTCCCTCTAGCATGGTGGAAAGGTTCCAGTTGTCCCATGTCTTTGTCAGCACTTGACAGACTGTTTAATTTTTTTTGGTAATCTGCTAGGAGTGTAATTATATTACATTGTGGTTTTGACAGGCATTTCCAAGATTATTAATTAGGTTAAATATTTTTGCATATGTTTATTGGACACATTTATGTTGCTTGTGAAATGTCCGCTCAAGTCTTTTGCTCATTTTTCTTTTTGGCGTTTGCTGTTTTATTGTATCGATCTGTATGTTCTTCGTAGATTCTGGATACAAGTCTAGCAGAGACTTGTCTTTCTCCCCCAGCATGCTTTTATATTTTTAAACGGACAGAAAAGTTGCACATGTAGTGTAATAAATATCTGCATACCCTTCACCTGTGTTCACCAGTGGTTAGCATTTTGCCACATTTGCTTTACTTCTCTACCTGTGTACTCATATATAGATAGATAGAGAGGGATTAAAAGAGAATTTTTTTTGTGAAATTTTTGAAAACAGTTTGCAAACATTATAACGTTTCACCACTAAATACTTCGGCATACTGGTATATCTCCTAGGAATAAGGACATTCTTCTACATAAAATACCCTTAGCCTTCCCAAGAAAATTAATTCCATGTTGTCTGCAGTCCTTTCTCAGATTTCCCCCAGTGTCCCCAAAATGTTCCTCATACCTCCCCCCTTTTAAACCCAAGATCTAAGGTTCACATGTTGCATTTAGTGTCTTTTAATATAGAAGAGTCACCCTGCTTTTTGCTCTTGTTTCTCTTGACATTGACCTTTTGACGAGTCCAAGCTGGTTACTTGTTCAGTGTCCCTGATCTGGATGTGTCTGATTGTTTCCTCATGGCTGGACTCATGTTGACGTTGTTGGCACAGATACACGAGGATGTTGCCATGTCTTCTGATTACATCACATCAAGAGATAAGTGATGCCAGTTTGTTTATTATTGGCGATGCCAGCTTTGATCACTTGGTGAAGGTGGTGACAGCCAGATGTCTTCATTGTAAAGGTACATTTTCCTTTTGTGGTTCGTAAATAATCAGGAGACTGATACCTTGGCACAGTGCAAATCTCCTGTTTCCCAGCAGCCTTTCACCAGGTTGGATCCTTTTTTGAATCTGTGTGGTGATTTTTAGTCTCTTGCTCTTCTACTTGTAGTTTAGGTTCCTCTTTTTATTTCTTTAAAAACACTGAGCATCCTTATTTTATATACACGAATGCTTTGCCCTGTGGGTCTAGTTCTGCATCCTGTTGTTTCTGGTGGCTCTCACTCATGGTGCCATGATTCCTTATTTTTTTTGTGATTTGTGACCACGAGTCTGTGTTTCTTAGGACTTTTTCTGTGAATTCATTTGCGTGGGATGAAGGTGGGTTCCTTGTAAGAAGACAGACTGATGTCTTGGGGATCTCCTAAGGTGGTATGAATTAGGGCTGACACCTGAGGGCTGGCATTTTTCTGGGACCTGTGGGTGCAGGTTGAGTTCTGGTTCAGCCTAACACTGGGCACAAACCCTGTGGGGCCCCACCTTTATTGGGGTTCTCCTATGGGATTAGCCACCTTGGGAGGGTCCTAAGCCTCGCCTTTCGTGACCCTAGAGGCCATCAGAACTGGAATTCCAGGTCTCTAATGGAGCACATGCCCTCAGGGCAGGCGCCAGCTGCAGGCTTCACAGGCCTCACCAGGTTGGACTTTTACTTCATGTTTGGCCTCTGAACTTTCCAGACTTTTTTGCCAACTTGGTGATGTGTTGAAGATCTCGTGTTTTTTAATTTTTTTATTTTATCAACATTTTCTATTGTTTTGGTGGGAGGGCCGATCAGGGCATCCATCCTGCTGGAAAGTGGCGCCCGCCCAGTCTGTGTTGGTTACAGGATGCTTGGCTGCCTCACGGGGCTCTGGAGCTGGTTCTGTGCTCTTGTCTGACACACAGGCAGGGTGCCAGGGCGGCCATGGGGTCCACTTTGAGGCACTCCTGGCAGCATGTGCAGCCCCTCTTTGTATTGTCACATGCCCTCAGGCAGGACCCGTGGGCTGGGGCAGGCAGGGGCAGTGTTGGGGCATCATGGGTGATGGCTCCCCTGCTTTGGCTCTCTTCTCATGCTCTCTGCTGATTTCCAGACTTCTTCAGTGAGCAGTGGTTCTGCTGTAGTGAAAGGAAATGTCTCAGTGACTAGATACAGGCTGTGCAGCCCTGAGGGCAGGTGAGTGCCCAGGGCTTACCTGTGGCCCGTCTGTGTGTCAGGCTGCGGGGTGCACACAGAGGCATGAACCCCCAGCTGTCCGAGAATGACTTGGATAGGGACCCATGGTTTTTGGGCACCAGCCACTTCCCTAGCCCTGTCTCACCTGCCTCGAATTGCATGGGTGCATCTGCGCTGACGCAGCCCATCACGGCTGACGAGGGCCGCGGCAGGTCTGCACCAGCTGGGTGTCTTTGTTCCTGCTCCTGCCCCCCCCGAGGGCACCCTTGGATCCTGGCAGTGAGCACCAGGTGTGCCTTGCTGCCTGGGCCCTGCCTGCCCACTGGTCTCCGTGCCCAGAGGATGGCTCAGGTCCTATCTTTGTGGGGGTAACGAGGCCTGCTGACCTGCCGCTGCTGTGGTGCAGTGCGGGAGATGCTGTCCTCGACCATTTGTGCACAGGGCTGACGGCCTGTGGGACTTTCAGGGGTGTTTGTAGCACCCATCGGAAAAGCTGTCAGAGTTATGCACATTTTGTCAGCTTGTCTTTCTTTTTAATTTTTAAAAGAATGCGCCTCTCTATTCCATCTCAAAGAGCAAATGGAATCCAAAGTTGTGCTCTGTGGATCAGGTTTCCTGTTCCTCTGCCCTCCGGGAGGAAGAGACAAGGGCGAGAGTGGCGCCGGGCAGCGCCAGGCTGGTACCACGCAGTGGCCTTGCGCAAGGGCTGCGGGCGCCGGGCCGGGGGAGATAGGAGAGGGCAGTAATTCTCAATTAGATTAATAAAGAATAATTAGATGTCATAAATCAAGTACTCCTAGGATATTGTCATGGGAAAAATATGTAGCTAGAATTAATTAGTTTTCAAATAAAGCTTTTATTTTAATTGCTTGAAATGATGGGGCCCTTAATTGCCGACGCAACATTTTGGCCTGAACGTTTCGGTTGTTGTAACGTGACAGGTTTGTTCCCTGCAGTTCTGGGGAAACAATACAGGAGAACTTGATTTCATCATCTCAGAATGAGCCTTCTTCTGGTGAGGTTCTGGAAACTCCTGCCAGGCCGCAGGCAGGTTGCAAGTGTGGGCCAGGCTTTGGCTGGCTCTGCCCATGGCCGCTGGGCTCCCTGTGAGTGTGTGAGTGTGCCGTTGAGTGTTTATGTGTGTGCGTGTGAGTGTACACAAGTGCACACATGTCTACAGCATGAGTGTGCATATGTGTATGCATGTGTGTGTTCATGTATGCATCTGTATGTGCATGAGTGTGTGCAAGTGTATATACACATGTATGAGTGTGTGTGTGTGTGTATGCATATGAGTGTGTATGCCTGTATGCATTTGTGAGTGTGTGCATTTGTGTATATGCATGTATGAGTGTGCGTGTGTATGTTCATGCGTGCATATGCATGCATGGCTTTGCATGTTTATGTGCGTGTATATGTGTGTGTGCGTGTCCTATGCGTGAGTTCTGCACATGTGCATGTATGCATGCCCTGTGTGCATATGTGTGCCTGTGTGTGTGCACACATGAGTGTGTCTGTGTCGACTGCACATGGGAGCCTGTGAAGAGGTAGCCCGTTAGCCTCTGCTGCCTAGATGGCTGTGGCGGGAGGGACCCCCCCCGTCCTGGACTCGGTGCTTTTCTGCTTTATCTGGGTCTACGTTCTTGGGCTTCTCATGGAGCTGGGGCCTTGCAGCCCTGTGCCCATCACCATCCTGCCATTCTTACCTGGCAGGCAGAACACAGGTAGGTGGTGGCTTCTGAGGACCCAACAGCTGCTCCTCTGAACCTGTCTGCCAAGCCAGCCTGCCCTGGGCTGTCATTCCAGCATTTGGGGCCCTGGCCTGGCAGCTTACCTGTCACAGGCCAGAATAGGGGCCTCCTAGGTCCTGGGAGCCCATGGGTCCTGGGGTCAGGTCTCTTTGCCTCTTACAGGAGGCCACTCTTGTGTCTGGGAAGGGTCAGCCTTTTAGTCAAAGGTGAGAGAGGCTCTTAGTCTGAAACACTCCCCCAGCCCCCCCCCCCCAAAAAAAGAAAAAATGGGAACTTGGCAGTTTGTAAAGTGTATTTCCGGGGACCTCCTCATTCTCTTTGAGAGTCAGGATCGAATGGTAAGAGTGGCCGCCTGTGGTCTCTCTCCAGGAATGGTGAGCCCCATCCCGGGCCTAGCCCTAGCCCTGTTCCCACTGCCCTTGTGTGGGTGCAGGCCTCGCTGGCCTCACCCAGGCCTCCTGCCCTCTCCAGTCCACTCTGCTCAGGCCCCGGGGGTCATCTCGGAGCCTGGCTCTGGCTGCTGCCTGCCCTCTGAGCTCTGGGTGACCCAGGGCTGACTGGCTTGCGAGGCCCCAGCCACCTCTATAGAAGCATTTCTTAGGCACTATGAGCCTTTTGTTCCAGTCAAGCTGCGCCTGCTTCTCTTCCGAAGAGAGAGGAGAGAGCGTGGGGTGGATTTAGGAGGGGAGATGACAGGGCTTGCCCATGGAGGGTGCGGGTAAAGGGGGTGCCCTGGATGTGCCACCCACTTGAGAAACCCATGCCTCTCCTGCCCCTGCTCCTGCCCGTGTGCTGTGGCCTTGGCTTGTGGCTTCTTCTGCAACGGCCTCCACCTCCTCCTGGGGCTGGTGCGGGTTGGGACCAGGGTGGTACACCTGTCTGCTGCAGAGACCTAAAGGCAAGGTTGGGGACGAGTGGCATCCAGGGAGGGCTCCCAGATTCCCAAGGGCCAGAGCAGCAACCAGAAGAGGCCACAGTGTGGAAAGGGCGAGCTCTGTGCTCTCAGCAGGGTTCCTGCTGCCGGCAGGGAGCGGCTCCTCTGCAGCCTCAGGGCCATTCAGCAACTGTCAGGGAATGGAGGGGAAGGTGTGTCCCCCTTCCCCCAGGAGGGGCAGAGGGCCAGGGCACTGGGCAGGGCTGTGCCTGGGCTGCCTTCCTAGAGGAGGACGGGAGGGGAGGGCACCATCACACACCTTCTCCCTCGGTCTCCAGGTGACTGTACCCTGCCTGACATGGCAGCCACCATCCCGCCACCGCCACCAGACCCCCAGTTTGTCCTCCGAGGCACCCAGTCGGCCGTGCACGCGCTGCACTTCGGTGGAGGAGCCCAGGCTGAGGGGCGCCCACTCCTCTTTTCGGGGTGAGTAGCTGCAGCCAGCCTTGGGGGCCGGGGCCGGGGCAGTGAAGTTGGGGAGTCATGGCTGGCAAGGAGGCCAGTGCTCGTTTGGGGGTGCTGGCAGAGGGGACCCACCTGACACACTGTCACCTCAGGCATCCCCCCTTTGGAGGAGGCAGGGACCCGCGCCCTCCTGGTTACAGACGCAGGAGCAGCGACACCATCCTGCTGTGTCCTCAGTGGCGTGGCCCTTCTCCTCTAGAGAGGCAGACTCTGCCTGAGTTAACCTCGAAGCTTCCAAGGCCCTCCCCACCTGCCCTCTTTGGAAAGGAGCACTTTGCCAATCTTATCCTTAGTTTATATTTAGAGTTGTTGGCTTTTAAACCAAACTCCACCAGCTAAAACACCCACGTCCCCCAGCTGTGTGGTCCCCAGGCCAGGCCCTGGCACGTGCTGAGAACATCCACTGCCTCCCAACGCCTGTACTTGGCTTGTCTGAAACAGGTCTCAGAGTGGCCTGGTGCACATCTGGAGCCTGCAGACACGGAGAGCCATTGCCATCCTGGACGGCCATGGGGGCCAGTGTGTGACTTGGCTGCAGACGCTGCCCCAGGGGCACCAGCTCCTCAGGTGGGTCCCAGCAGCAGCAAATGAGGTTCCGAGGAACCAGGCTGTGGCCTTTGGTGGGAGCCAGGAATTCTATGATGGAGGTCCTCATGGCCCCACCCAGCTACCTGCATGCGCGGTGGCCCCACCCCAATGGCAGACAGGGGTGACCTGAAGGGTTAGGAGGGTTTGGCCAGCTTGTTCACAGCATTCAGAGGTGCAGGACCAGCCTGGCATCCCTCTGCAGCTCATTGTCAGGGAGGCAGGCAGATCTGACCTCTGCATGGTCACCATCTTTGCCGGGGCCCTTTGCTCCTCTGAGGCGAGGCGGGAGGTGCCACTTCAACAGGCTGGGAGGACCGGGCTGGTGACATTTGAGGTAGCTGTTGCCAGCCCAGGCATGAGATGGTGGGGAGAGCTGGGGCTTCATGAAGGGCACTGGACTGTGGCTTGGGGGGCTGGGCAGGGGTGAGCAGAGGGGAATGGGACAAAGCGCCCGGACCAAAAGCCCAGGGGGGAATCCAAGGAGAGCCTCTCCATTGACTGCCTGTCCTTCCCTGAGCCATGCACTATGAACACAGCAGGTCACAGTGCCATTGGAGGCCCTAGGAGCCAGGAACTCTTGGACCTGGAGCCCTGGCCAGTGTCCCTTCAACAGGTTACGACACCTACCTGACTGTTCCCAAGAGGAAGCAGCCCCTGGCACTGTGCCATACATGGTCATGTGGCTGGCGAGGTGGTAGATGAGCTGTGGGCGTGGGGTTCAGGTGGGGCTTGGGCAGGGCTTGGGTGGGGCTCAGGTGGGGGCTCCAGTAGGCAGCGAGTGGCTCTGTGTGTAGCTCTGTCACACAGCAGTGTGCTTCAGCGTGTTTCTGAAGTGGGTGTAGTGATGGGGCGTCTCCCCGCCCTGGTCCCCCCTGTGGCATCCTGGTCTCCTTCCTCCAAGGCACTGAGCCCATGTGTGGGTGCGTGTGTTTTGTCCCCTACAAGTCACTTGGGTATCATTTATCTAGGCTTCCCCCCAGCTAGAAAGGACCACACAGGTGGCCTGTCCCCATCTTGGTGTCTGTGCCAGGAACTCACTGTTCCAGCCTCTGCTTAGCATAAGGGCAGTTTTCTAGGTACCCTTAGGGTCCATGAGCCCTTGGCCCATCCCAAGGCAGCATGACTGGGATGTCCTCACCCCCCAAAATGGTGGTGCTGCGTGGGCAGGTACCCGCTGAGAAGAACCTAATGAATGTACGAGGATGACTGTGTCCACAGCCTGGTGCCAGCCTGTGGCCTCAGCAGAGCCCACCCTGGCCAGAGGTCCTTCTGTGGCTGAGCCCAGGCCTCTCCTTGGAGGAGCCTCTGCCTCCATTGTGGTGGCCCCAGGTCCCAGTCTCACCACAGCCACGCCTCGGCACCACCTTCCCATGCAGGCGGCCGGGACTGGTCACCAGGGTGGCAGCAGAGCCTAACACTAAAGCTCTCCCGGGCTGATCAGGGCCGCCCCCTACACCACACAGAACTGCCGTGAGGGGCACTGGGAGCGCCTCACACTTGGTGCTGGGCAGCTGCATTGAGCAGGAAGTGGCAGGGGTGGCCAGGGGGCCTGGCACTCCTAGTGGAGGAGACCATGTGTGCTGAGGCCAGGGAGTGTCACACAGGGCCATGAGGGGCTGGGGGCTGGGCCACCTGCAGGGGCCCCGTGGCAGTGGGCAGCAGGGCAGGGAGGGGGCAGCCCCTGGTGGCTGGCCTGGGGCTGTGCTCTGGCACTGCTGCTGTGGCCTCATGGAGGTGATTGGGGCCAGGGACATCAGGCCATAGGTGGACTGGGAAGCAGCAGGAGGGGCAGATGGGTGAGGGTCTTCCCCACCTCCCACAGGGAGAGGGAGAGACAAACATGGCAGGGACTGGGAGGGCGTGCAGAGAGCGGCAACAAGCCCTCTTCCAGGGCACCTGGCCGCCAGGGTAGGCCATTGTCATTGATCAAAGTGACACCTGCCCCTGTGTGGGGATCGCTGCCACCAGCACAGGAGCCCACCAAGTCTAAGCGTTGCTTTCCTGAGCAGCCTGTGCTCCCACGTGGCCTGCTGCTGTCCTCTTGGGATCTGTCATCCATATTCGGGGCATTTGTGTGCCTCCACCTTCACAGCCCAGAACTCCGGAAGGACAGGCTGTTCTGCTCTGGACTTGGTGCTTGGGACACCTGGGCCCTGTGGAGTCCGGTCCTAGAGGATGATTCCTGGCTGGCCCCCACCAACGTGCCAAGCACTTTTGTGCCAGACTCACACGATTTCCACCACTTGGAAGATGGCTGGCAGCTGACAGAGGGGCCAGAGTTGTGCGGGAGGGCAGTGCCCTGGACCTGTGTGCTTTTAGAGCCCTCACGGGACCTCACCTCCTTCCTGGCAAGGCTGGCCCAAATTCCCACACCCCTCTCAGTGCAGAGGTCCTACATGTGGTTTCAGTCTTTCTCTGATTGTCAGAGTAGTTGACATTTCTAAATACCACCTGCATAGGGAGTTGCCGTTTGTAAATGTTACTCCTGAGTGTTCAGCCGAGGTGTCCTGCTTCTGCAGGGCTCGGGTGTCTAGGCAGTGTTAGGGTGTCCTCCAGGCAGGGGCTGCACCAGGCCCTGTGCAAGAGGTGCGCTCACAGGGCAGCCAGGGGGTGAGCATTTGGTGGTGTCCCCCTTCCAGCCAGGGTGGCGCTTCAGCAGCCCCTCTCCAGGCACAGCCGGCTGTGGGTCAGGAGGGCTGCAGGTCTGCAGGTGTGGGATGCTCAGGTGCATTTACGTTGCACTGGGGACTGCGGCCTGCGGAAGCCTCCCCCACTCAGCCTGCGCTCAGCTGTGTTTGGAAGCCAAGTCTCTCCAAGTGGCCCTTGAAGGGGCAGTACGCTTTCATGTTGGGAGGCCGGGGGACACCCCAGCCCTGCATGCACTCCAAGGATACACCTGTGCCCACAACAGCCACTTCAGCAGGGTGTTTCCTTGAACTTTTTTGTTGTGAACTATAACACACTTACGGAAGAGTGAGAGAACAAGTGTACAGACTATTGTCTCACTGCAGAGTGAGCACCTGAGTAAGCACCTCCCAGTCACAGGTGGAGCACTGCCAGCACAGGGCCCCCAGGGCCCCCGAGCCCCTCGTGCTGCTGCTACCTGCCTTCCCCGGAGGTGATGTGCACCCCACCCCAGGAGGCAGCCCCCATGCCTTGCTCTTGCTTTACCATCTGAATATGTGTCTCTAGAAAGCATAGACTAGTTGCATCTGCCTTTTTCCTTAAAAGTAACAGAGCTGTGAGGAACAGCTTCCTTTGCGTCTGCCATCTGTCACTCGACCTCGTCTCTGTGAGGTCCACCTTGTCACATGTAGCTACGTTAGTTGTTTTCTATGCGCGACTCCATAGGTGTCTTACCCCTGCTGCTGTCTGGGGGGATCTGGGTTTCCTACTCGGAGCTGTTAGGATTGAAGCCGCTGGGAGTTCGCCTGTCTGGGTCTCCTGGTGCCGGGTGCACAAGTGCCTGCAGGCTGCAGCCCATACCCAGAGTTGGGACGTCTGGGCCACAGGAGTGTGCACATTTGACTTGTCAGGACTTGTCAGGACTCCAGGCCACCTGCACCCCCACAGTGGGAGTGCCCAACCCCCTCGCTGCCCACTGGGCACAGGCACCTCCGAAGTGCTTAATTTGTGTTTTCTGATCACTTAATGATGGAGCCCTCTTCTGCGTTTGTTGGCCACTGGGATAAACCCTCTCTCAATGCCACTTTGGTCTCTGTCCATTTCTCTATTGGATTGACGGCCTTTTTCCTACTGATGTATAGGAGGGTTTTTTTTGATATTCTAGATATGATAGTTTTTCTTTTTTCCTTTTGGCAGCTGGCCAGTTCAGGGATCTGAACCCTTGACCTTGGTGCTACAACACTGCACTCTAACCAACTGAGCTAACCAGCCAGCCCCTTAGATATTTTTATAGCACAAATCATTTCTCTAACACAGCTTGCATTTTTCACTATCTTAATGTCTTTACTGAACAGAAGTTATTAGTTTTAATGGAGTCACATTTGCCAGGCTTTCCCCTTCCAGCGAGTGCTTTTGCGTCCTGTGGAGAGTCCCTGCAGCAAGCGCCACTGTTCCTTTTAGGCCCATCGTTCGTCTGGAAGGCTCTGTGTTCCCGTGGAGATACCCAATGGTCCCGTCTTCCCTTCCCTCATTTCCCCTCCAGGCTCTGTGACGTTGACGTCTGAGGACATGGACAGAGAGGGGTGCAGAAGGGTGGGTGGTAGTGTGCCCACAAGCAGCACGAGGTGGGGCAGTGTCGCAGAGGAGCCGAGAGGTTGGGAGTTTGGCCGTGTCAGGCAAACAAGTTCATTGGTTGCGCATCTCGGTAAACATCTGGAGGACAACAGGAGCTATGTGTCCCTGTCCAGAGAAGAGAGATACAAACATGGAAAGGGGTAGGCGGGAAAGAAGCCGAAGGGGTAGGACTGCAACTGGAGGGCTCAGCGTGAACTGGTGGGTTTGAAGATGTCTACACAAAGATATGTCAGAAATAATGTGTGCTGATGTGTGACGTCTGTGCATGTGTGTGTGAGGTGTGTGTATGTGTGGTTGTGGGGGTGATTGTGTGTGGTGTGTGTGTATGTATGTGAGGGGTGTGTGGTGTGTTTGTGGGATGTGTGTGTATGTGGGGGCGGTGGGGTATGATTTTGTGTGTGGAGTGTGAGGTTGGTTGTGCAGTGGGTGTGTGTTGTGTGTGTGTACATGTGGGAAGTGTGTGGGTGCGATATCGTGCGTGATGTGTGTGTACCTGTGAGGTGTGTGTGATTTTGTGTGTGTGATGTGCAAGATGTGTGTGTGTGTACGTGTGTGAGGTGTGGGGTGTCTCCTAGCTCTGTCTGCTGAGAGGGGCTGGTGGCGGCAGCACCCTGTCATAGTGAGCACACCAGCACCCAGAGCTTGGTTTCTAAATGTCTCTCTGTACGAGAAGAACGAGGATTCCTGGAGAAACACCTGGTTCTAGGCCTGGAATACCTCACTGGTGGACACCTGTCAGGGACTCAGAGCCAGGCTGACGGGGCTCCCATTGGCCAATTTGGGATGATTTGAGCAGAAAGATAAATGAGAATTTTGGATGCTATCCCACCGAATGATACAGGAGTGCATGAGTCCAGCCTGATAGAAGGGAGGGGCAGAGCGGAAGGGAAAGCCCATCCTTCCAGGAGGATGGCAGCCCATCTGTGAGGAGAGGGGCACGTCAGTCACACTGCAGCAGCCATCCTGGCGAGGCTGAGCGGGTGGCAGCCTCAGCGTGTGCCAAGTTAGGACTCGTAGGAGGATTGGATTATTGGTGTAACATCAGAATCTCTTCCCCCTTAAAACACTACCCAGACAGGGCAAATGGTGGCTTTGCAGGGCACAGGCCCAACGGGCACCATCTGGACCAGGCGACAGGGTCCATGTCCCCAGTGGTGGGCAGGTCGCATCATGCCCCCGGGTGGACCACCAAGGGGGATACAGCCTCACCTCTGGAGCATCCCCTTAGGAACACGGGCTGGGTCTCGGCACCAGGCAGTGTCGTCTCATGTGAGGAGGTGCATGCTGGCTTACCTAGGGGTGGCAGAGTGTTGGCAGGGGCAGTGAGTGCATGTGTGTGTGGGCAGGAAGGGGCTGAGAGGCCCGGTGTGAACAGGCTGGGCACCAGGGCAGGAGGCTGTTCTCACAACTGTCCTGTGAGTTCAGAATAAAAACTACTTGAAAAACAAGTCTGTCCTCAGCTCCCTGCCAGTGCATGTGGGTGCACCCCACATGAGCTTGGTGCCCCCGACATGAGCATGTTGCCCGGGTGTTGTGCCATCCTGTCGTCTAGCAGAGCCTCATGAGGCCGTGTGAGTTGTAGTCCTTCAAATGTCCAGGCACATTCTGAACATTTGCTTGGTGGGTTCTCCAGAAATCGAGCAGAGGTTGGGATTGGTTGGGATTGGGATTGGGATTGGGATTGAGTTGCTCTAGATCAGCCTAGGGAGGACTCACATGCTGAGTCCTCTAGGGCAGGAACCCCTCACACACATGGCACACCTGGCACAACGTTGGTGCGTGCTGGTAACTCATCCCCACACGTTGTTCAGTTTCTTCTGTTTTTCCACCATGTCCTTTTCTGCTCCAGGATCCACTGAGCTGCCGGGTCTCCTTAGTTCCCGCTGGTCTTGTTTTTCGCAACATGTTTGAAGAGCACTGTTCAGGTGTTTTGTAGACCGCCCCCTCAGGCTGGGCTTGTCTGATGTTTTCCCAGGATTAGACTGGGGTGAGGGGTTTGGGGAGGAAACCCAAAGAGGCAAAGTGCCCTTCTTATCTCATCGTGCCAGGGGTCCATGGTGTCCACGTGGCTGGTCATGGGTGAGGCTTCCCTGGGTTACCTGGGTGGGGAGGTGGGTTCCCCATCGAGGTGCTACTTTCGCTTACTGGCTTCCTTTGAAGCGGGTCATAGGTGCAGCGCACAGGTGAGGGGAGGAGAAGTAAGGCCTGCCTCCCGGAGGGAGGGGGTCCGAGAACACGTGGGCCTCTGTTCACACCAGCACTGTAATTAATAGATATTTGGGGCCATGCAAATGTCCTGTTTCTCCTTAAAGTTTCGCCCACTAATTTCAGCGTCCATCGATGGATTCTGCCTGTGGTGGTTGTTACTGGATGTTCTCATGGGGATTTTCTGTTTCCCTTGTTCCTTCTGCTTTTTCAGAATTCTGCTTTAGCTGGAATTAAGGAACATGCAGGGAAGGGTTGTCCCTTCTCCCCCATTTATTTATGCATTCATCATGAGAATGGCTCATGGAGATGTACTTCATTCTTTCAGCCAAAATCTAATCCTACTGCTGTTTGCTGTTTATTTTGTCACTCAGATTATTCCAGCTTTGGTGCCTGTGTCCTGACAAGCCCCATCCTATTTTATTTAATTTTCAAGTATTTTCTTACTTTTTGGAACTGTGAGATACTTGGAACTCATCTTGTTTTTCCCCCGACCCTGCCCTAGCATCAGCCATTTCTCCAGAACCGTGGCTCCTGTTTTGGAGAATGGGGTAAGAGACCGAGACCTGGTGCTGGCACGCACGTCGCCTCCTATTGCTCTCAGCGGACCACGCTGGGAAAGAGCTGTGTGGACGCAGCCCGCGCGGCCGTCCTCGTCTGCAGTCATTTCTGTGCCTGCCTGTGCGTATATCGGACTACACAGCATCACACTGACCTCTCGATGCTAATCCAACCCCACAGGCCCGTGTCACCTCCTGTGCTTCTTTGTAATGGCTCCCCCCTGTGAGGGACTGATTTACTTCTCTCGTCCACCTTGGTGTGTGTATGAGGAGGATTCGGAATTGCTGACCCACACCACGTGAGACGCGAGTTGACCAACTGCAGTGCTGTGTCTGCACAGTTGTTTTTGTCGTCAACCTTACGGTGTGTAGTCTAAACATTTTCCTCAGCTCCTGAGGTCGGCTCCTGTCTGTCCTTCCCCTTGGGTGCAGCGTGTCATCCTGTGGTCCTGACATCCTGGTTGGCTGGCTGTTTATTTTTAAAATACGCATGGTAAAGTTCACTCTTTGAGTTCTGTGATCTGGCAGATGCATGTGGTCATGCATCTTGTCACCCCAGGGCCCAAAGCCCATGTGCCGCCCCATCAGCAGTTCCCTCCCATAGTTCTCCATTTCTGTATTCTTGCCTTTTCTACAGTATCACGAGTGGAATTGTACAGTATGTAGCCTTTCGTAGTTGGCTTCTTTCACTTAGCAAAACACATCTAGGATTCTTCCAGGCCATTGCATGTGTCAGCAGTTGGCTCCTCTACTGCTGAGTGGAGCTCCAGGGTGCAATGGGCCATCTCCTGTTGAAGGACTTCTGGGTTGTTTCTGGTTTGGGCAATTATGAATCGAGCTAGTGGCAACGTTCTTATTCAGGTTTTTGAGTGAATGTAGGTTTAAAATTCACCTCGGAAAATACCTGAGAGTGGGATTGCTGGGTCGTCAAGCCTTATTCACAGAGGGAGGGAGGGCATGCACTTTGGTGGCATGGGCAGCAGCAGGAAGGCCACAGGCAGCAGATAATGGGCATGTGCCATGGAGCATCCATGGCCTCAGTCTGCTGTGTGTCCTGGTATCAGGTGCCTCAGACGCCTGCTCACGAGTAAATACTGGGTTAGAAAAGCCCTTGTGATGATCGACGCTCACTGCAGCCACTCTCTGGAAATGTGGCCCTGCCTTCCTTCAGCCTTAGGGCCCATGGGCACCACTATTGGTGGATGTGGGGTGTGTGGGGAGCCCACTGGGGGACTCTCATCGCCTATCTCCTCTTGGTTTGGAAGTCAGGGCCGGGACCTGAAGCTGTGCCTGTGGGACCTGGCAGAGGGCAGGAACACCGTCATGGACTCCGTGCGCCTGGAGAGCGTGGGCTTCTGCAAGAGCGCCATCCTGGCCGGGGGGCAGCCCCGCTGGACACTGGCTGTGCCGGGGAAGGACAGTGATGAGGTGAGAGCCAGCCCACCTGAGGCCCTTCTTCCACGAGCTCCTGGGAACGTATTTTCTCTCTGACAGGTGTGCTCATTCTCCACACCTGTTTAAAAGGTGCACTATGTCCACCCACAGGACCCTGTGTGGCAGCTCCAGCAGCCTCCAGCTGGTGTGTGGTGGGCTAGGTCTTGACGTGGTCACCTGTGAGGTGGCCCTGGCAGTGAGCCATCCTCCTAGGGCAGTGGTGAGAATCAGGAAGGAGACTCGGGTTGAGGTCGGTGTCTCGGAGGGCCTTGGCACCCAGCACAGTGTGGCGCAGGACGACCAAGTGTCAAGGCCCAAGACCACCAGGAGCGATTGAGGGGGAGACTGCTCAGGTCCTCAGAGGACCTAGATCAGCAGGAGATGATGGGAGAAGTTGGGTGATGGGTGGGAGTATGTGGGGCTCTGAGCCAGGGCAGCAAGTCCCAAGGGAAGAGATGAGCAGGGAACATCTGAAGGATGGGGCTGCAAAGAACAGGGCCTGAGGTGAGCATAGAGTCACCATCAGATGGAGCCCAGGCCAGTGACCAGAGGTGCTGGTGACATGGATTGGTCAGTGGCGTCCACATCTCCCAGGGACAGAGGAGGCAGAGTCCACCGAGGGAAGGGGTACCCAGGATGTTGGGGACAGCGGTGCTGGAAGCAAGGGAGGAGGGTGTTGTAGAGGATGAGGGTGTCCTAGAGGAGGAAGGTGTCCTAGAGGAGGAGGGTGTCGCAGAGGAGGAGGGTGTCGCAGAGGAGGAGGGTGGCACGGAGGTTGAGGTTGGCGCAGAGGAGGAGGGTGGTGCAGAGGACGAGGGTGGTGCAGAGGACGAGGGTGGCGCAGAGGACGAGGGTGGCGCAGAGGAGGGTGGTGCAGAGGACGAGGGTGTCACAGAGGAAGAGGGTGTCGCAGAGGAGGAGGGTGGCACGGAGGTTGAGGGTGGCGCAGAGGAGGAGGGTGGCGCAGAGGACGAGGGTGGCGCAGAGGAGGGTGGCGCAGAGGAGGGGGGTGCAGAGGACGAGGGGGGCGCAGAGGACGAGGGGGGCGCAGAGAAAGAGGGTGTCACAGAGAAAGAGGGTGTCACAGAGGAGGAGGGGGGCGCAGAGGAGGAGGGGGGTGCAGAGGAGGAGGTGTCGTAGAGGATGAGGGTGGCGCAAAGGACGGAGGGGGTCACAGAGGAGGAGGGTGTGGCTGGAGGCCCAGCTTGTGGAGAGCTGAAGGGAAACTGGGAAAGAAACCTGTGAGTGGCACCAGGAAGGCCTGGAGAGTGTGCAGCACAGTTGCCCCAGGGCCGGGGTGTGGCGAGGGAGGAGGGATGGGAGTCATGGGGGCAGAGAGCGCACAGGGCGGGAGGGAACCTCTGCCCCCCTCTGCTGCCACTCCCGAGTCCTCCCTGTCCCCTGCTGGCCCTGTGAGCCTCCAGGCAGGTGGCACTGGGCAGGGCAGCTCCTGCCGTGGCGCTGGCTGACCAAGGCCCCTGTGCATACAGTTAGGTTTGGCTCCTGCCCAGGGAGAGTCGTTTGTCTTCAAGCAGATCCAGTTCTTAAATAATGAGATAGAAACAGGCATTTATTTGTTCACGATTGCATTTAAATCACCAATTAGGAGCTACATACACTTTTCTTGCCAATTTGCCAAGAAGCTGTTAGAAGTTTTATTAATGTGAGAGAGGGAGGTGCGTCCTCCTGGACAACAGGGGCGGGCAGTGCAGGCTCCCCGAGCGTGGAACCACAGGAAGCTGCGGGAGGTTTGAGTCAGCTCCTCCCCAGGGTCGGTGCTGCCGGCCGGCCATCCACATGCACACCCACCTCGGCCACCCCGGCTACTGGCACACAGTGAGCCTGCTACTGCCTTCCCCGGAGGTCACGTATGTCCTCACATTCGAGGCTGTTTTTAACCCACTTCCTGGCTCCCAGCTCTCCCAGTGCAGACAGCAGCTGTGTTTTTCAGGAGCAACCAGTCTGGGAACCCCGCACATCCTGGGAAAATGGTTGTTTTTCACGTTCCCACCTGGAATTTGCCTGGGCTGGGCCCTGGAAAAGCATCCTGACCTATGCCCAGACAGTGCCCGGGGAGCCGCACTCCTGCCCCGCTTGGCCATCTGGGTGGCCACACTTGCCCAAACCCAACATTTTTCCTTCTGGAAACAAAGTTGCAGTTGGGCGCCAGACAGAAAGCTCAACAGTGTCTGTAGGAGGCTCCAAGCACAGGCAAGAGCCGGAAACTCCTTCTCCAACCCCACAGAGGCCCTAGGCTGGTGCCTGGGCCAGGTGGACACTGGGCCTGCTCTGCTCACTGGGCCTGGCTCCCTGCTCCCACATCCTGCACCCAGGGTGTGGTTCAAGGCGCTGCCACCAGCGAGCTATCCTGCAGCTCCCGGCTTGGGGCCTCAGGGCTGTCCTGGTTCTCACCCTCAGCCCCCCCACTCCTGCTGTCGCTCCTGCCTGAGTTCACTGGCCTGCCGAGTCCCCTTGCCTTTGAGCCCCTCCTCACTGCCAGCTGAAGGGGCTTCCTGAGCCCGCTGATCGGATGAGCCTTCCCTCGTCCACCCGTGGGCTGGGTGCCTGGCCCTGTAGACCTCGGGCCCAGTGATGTCTGCTTGCTCCAGCCCAGTTAACCTCTCGAAACCAGCCTGTCCTCCTGATATGGCAACAGAAGGGACAAATCTCATTTTAAGAAACCTGGGCTAGAGGAATGCAAACAGTAGGAAATCAAGTGAGCCACCCCTCAGTGTGGTCTGTGTCCTCCAGTCCGCCCTTCACAGCCCAGATGTGAGTCCCACAGACTCTGTGAAACAACTAAGGGGTCATGGCACCATGGTGACAACTTGCTGCTGCTCCCACGTCCGGGGTCACAGCTCCAGCTTGCCACAGGCCCCTGTGCCTGTGGCTCTTTCATGTGGTGGCCACAGCTGATTCTAAAAGGAGGAAGCCTGTAAGGGAGTCTCCTGCTCAGAGCAGAGCGTCTGGCTTCGCTTGGGCTCTCTGTGTTGCGTGGGCCAGCGTCTTGTCTCAGATGTCCTCTTTCCTGTATTTCTTGTCATCTTGCTAGAGCGTCTCCTTGAGCAGTTTTTTCATAAGGAATCCTTGGTGACCAAAGGTTCCTCCTTTTTGCCCTCATACTTGCCATTTGGGCTGCTGCAGGATTTGGCTCTGTCACTCTGTCCCCGAGCTCGCAGGCCTCGGCTCACCATCCCTGTGTGGCCGGGCTCTGCAGCGTTTCGCTGTCCGGGGCTCCTTTTCCTGGCAGCCTCTTATTTCATGATTGTAACCACCTCTCCCGTTGTGAAGAGGTTCCCTTTTCTGTTCCCTTCATCATGTCCCTGAATTTGTTCCCCTGAGGCCTCTTCCGTCAGGCTCTCGGCTTGCCCTGAGTGCCCTTGTTTCTGGGCTTGGGGAGCGGTGAGCTTCTGTGTGTGCATGCATGTGCTTGTGCATGCGGGTCTGCACGGGCACACGGGTAGGGGCTCCAGGACTCACCGTCTGCAGCAGGTGGGGCTGAGTACGGTGAACTGTCCCCTGGTGCTGAGCAGGGACAGAAGCTCCGCTGTTCAGAGGCTGAGCCCTGTGGGGGCTCCTGGTGCCAGTATCCTGCCCAGATAGCACCACGACCCCAGCCTATGTGTCAGAGGTGGGCATTGGCTGACAGGACCAGGCTTCATGCCTGGCTCTCTGTCTTGCTCAGAGGCTGCCCTTGGCATGGCCCCCAGCACACGTGGCAGATCTGGAATTCAGACTTGGGGTCTCAGGCCCGATCTCTTGCGTTTGTTAGTGAGGGCATCTTGTTTCTCACCTGCACAGCATTGCCACATTGTTGATAGAGAGCTGCTCTCACCAGTATCCAGGGAAGTTCATGGCTGGCTGAGCCTCCCCAGTCATACAGAGCCGTGGCAGAGGGACCCTATTCTAGCAGAACCATTGGGTGGCACAAACACAAGTCCAGGGGAGCATCTCGCCAGCCCCGTGCTATAGCACGTCATGTGGGAACTCCCTACTCCTCCAAGCCCCATAGATGGGGACCCTGTCCCCACTGTGTGGATGAAGGAGCCCAGATGCTCGGACATGAGACAGCTGGGACCACATTCTGGTCTGCCATGCTCCAGGGCCCGAATCTGCTCCTCATGGCCTCCGCTGTCCTCTGGGGATGGTGCTGGGCAGAGCCTGGCTCCTGTCTTCAGCAGATGGGCAGTGTTTAAGCCTGGGCTGTGTGGGCCACAAGGCATGTCTCCCAGCCCAGGTACAGGAGGGCCCTGGGCCTGTGTTCAGGTAACAGAACACAGCCTCGATGCACAGGCACAT
Organism: Cynocephalus volans; assembly: GCF_027409185.1. Classification (NCBI taxonomy): domain Eukaryota; kingdom Metazoa; phylum Chordata; class Mammalia; order Dermoptera; family Cynocephalidae; genus Cynocephalus; species Cynocephalus volans. The sequence continues at coordinate 209,071,082 of NC_084461.1, forward strand.
GGAGGCTGGGAGAGCTGGTTCCAAATGGAGCTACTCTTGGCACATACACATCGTGTTCATTTCTCAAGCTGGTGCTGAGTCCCCAGGCACCCCGTGCGCGTCTTTGTACTATTGATACGCCTGAGATCGTCCAAAGTGGCTCACATGTAAAACCTACACCAGGAAGAAGCAGGCAGAGGAGGGAGGATCAACCAAGCTAAGTCAGGCCTCCTGCTCAGCCCAGACAGTGAAATGGGGAGAGGCCAGAGGTGGCTGCTGGTCAATGACAGCTGGTCACTCAGGAATGATACGAACATTTCACAAGGGCCAGGAGCACCCAAGCCCCCAAGTCTGTGCAGCCTAATTAGGAGACTCAGCTCCCAGGTCCCTGCGGGTAGGAGAGCAGACAGAAACTCGCAGAAGCCTTGGCTAATCGCCTTAAAAGTCTCTTGTTTGTATAGCACAGACTCGTCTTGGCGTCGGCCCAAATCAACTTGTTTTCTTACTGTCAGGTTCAGATTCTGGAGATGCCATCCAAGACGTCAGTGTGCACCCTGAAGCCAGAGGCGGATGCCAAGCCAGGCATGCCCATGTGCCTGGAGCTGTGGCAGGTAAGGCCCAGCGCCAGCCCCGCCCCACTGGCTACGCCTGCCAGCCTGAGACATGTCCCAAGCAGGGTCTGATTTATCGTCAAACCCATTGGGCAGCACCCCCTTCAGAAAGCACATGCACACCACCTCTGCAGCTTCAGTGTCCCCAGCTGGCCCTTGGCTCTTCCCCGCTGCTGCTGCTGCTGCTGCTGCTGCTGCTGCTACTGCTGCAGAGGGGGATTCCTGTACATCGCCCGAGCAGAGGCTTGGTTTAGCTGGCAGGGGCAGCAGCAGGTGCTTGTCCTCTGCAGGCCCCCTGGGTTCACCCCATAGGGTACCCTCCTGCTGGTGGCCATGGGGAGGGGATGGTTGATCAGCTGCCTGGCCCACATTGGGAGGGGACATGCGCCCTCCCCTCAGCCTCAGTCCACTGGCCCTGCCAAGGGCTGGGAGAGACATGCTGACTGAGGTGAGCCCACATGGCCCTTACTTTTCTTGAGATTAATTTTTGTTACTTCTCTGTCTCTTTAGAGGCAGGAGTGGGCTTAATATGATGACTTTCTACGCGGCCATGCGCAGAATGCCTAATCCACAGCCATTTCCTTCTTTCTTGACTATTCTTTCTGGTTAGAGAGCGTCAGGAGCCATCTTCCGGGGCCAGCAGCAGAAACTAGGGCCAAAGTGAGGGTCACAGGCCTGAGTTTCCCTGTCTCCACCAGAGGCCCCAGTCTTCCTTCAGGGGTGTCCCACCATCCCAGTTTTCCTTTCCTTGGGGCCATGCGTGTCTGGAACAGCAAAGGAAATGCTCTGGTGTGTTCACTTGCAAAGGATCACAGGAAGCCTCAGCCCTAAGCGTCTTCACTGCTGCAGAACCCGTGGCAGGCAGGTCATTGAGCAACGCCAATCTCGGGAGTGCTTGGGGATCCCTGGGCCCCCCTCTGTTCAGTTCTGAGAGCCACCTCGTGCTGGCCTGCGATCAGCAGGTGATTCCTGCCTCACTGCTTTTTTGAACTCTTCACAAGAGTCAGACTGGATGGGCTTGTGCATTTTGCAGGGGTTTGCATGCTCTGCAAGATCCCACGGCATGGGCACCCCAGAGACCCTGTCCCCAGTGCTTGTGTCTCCTCATGACCAGAAAGATTGCTGCCTTTCTTACAGCTGGCTTTCCCTGCAGTTTCTTGACTGAGAACATTCCAGCTGGAACTCAGGGTCTCTGATAAGCTGTGTTGTTGCTTCTGTGGCTGCAGCCCCCTGGAGAGAAGCCCACAGGGGTCTGGGGGTCAGGAGGTAGGGTCTTCCCAGAGTTCACCTTAAATGATGAAGCTCCTGGTGCCCCGAGGTTTATGGCTGGACCTCGGCAGAGCCGAGGGGCATTGGCCTCCATGTGCCAGATGAGGCCCTGTGAGGCTGGACAGGCACTTCTCTGGGGCCGCGACACCGCAGGCGGTGGCCATGGTGCCCCTGGCCCTCTGGCGGGACGTCTGCGGCTGCCCCCACTCCTGTTCCACTCCCCAGAAAACGTGAGTTGTTGCACAATCATGTAAAAATTCCAGCAGAAAAATGTGTAGAAAGGGATGTACAAACTTGTTAAGGTAATTAATACAGCTGACAGAGGACAAATCACTTCTGTTGGTGATAGAGAGCCCACTTGGAGCATTCAGCGGAGAAAAGCCTGCGTTAACTTGAATGTTCCTTTTTTCTTCCCAAACCTAAAGGTCTTCAGGCTTGGGCTTCTGATTAATGAGGTTATAACTTATTAATTAGAGTAGCAAAGTAACCTGACTTGGTATTTTTTCCTGAAAACCTAGTTAGGAATAAGGTATGTTCTTATTTTGCTCCTCAAAGTGGCTGACCTGCGTTGTAATAACAATAGCTATATGAAAGGTCAGGATCTACATGAAGCCTGAGGGAGAGTCATCGGCACCAGCCCTGGGAGCCCCTCCAGCCAGCCCCACCTGAGTTGGGGGCTGTACACTGAGGTCTCAGCTTAGGGCAGGGAAGCCAGAAAAGACCAGATAGGGTAACTTTAGATACTGCCCCCTGTAGAGGTCAGGTGGCACCAAGAGTGTGGTCACCAAAGGCCCCCAGCTGCAGAGTGCTGTCTATCATAGGAGGCTGCAGGGACCTGGAGCACAGCAGGGAGCAAGGTGACTTAGGTACTGGGCTGGTGGTGGTGGCCAGAAGGGGCCCTGGACTGTCTCAGCTCAGAAGACAGGAGGAACATGCCCTGGTGCTGGGGAACAGGTAAGCTTGTGTGGAGGCAGTGCAGATTGGGAGCAGGTGCCACCACAGAGCACTGCCCCACGGGGAATGGGTCCAAGTGGGCCCTGGGTGAGTTCTTTGAAATTGGGCTCTGGGGGTGGGGTCTGGCAGGCTGGCCACTCCAAGGCTGGTGGCAGGCTGGAGTGTGCTCCTGGTTGGGATGCAGAATGTTACAGGCTGCTCCCATCTGGCCCCGATCCTGACTTGGGTCCAGACATGGCTGTGCTGAGGGAGCCCATCTGGAGACACAGGGCTGCCTACAAGGAGCTCATGGGCAGAGGAGGAGACTGTTTCTTAAAGTGCTCTGCATCTGTGCCACAGAGAAAAGCACTGTGAGTCTCTGCACGAGTCATTTCTGAGCAGGTGATCTGAACGATGCTCACATGGAGCTCATCTCTGTTATAAAAGTACAGGAATAGTGCAGCCACGCAGCCAGGGCTCTGCAGGGAGGATGCGGGGTCCGCATGCTGGGTGCTGCACATGGGCTGTGCACGTTTGAGGAACAGGGGCAGCCCCGCCTCTCGGGGGCAGCATGGGCTCTTGGCAGTGGGGATGACTTGAGAGGAGGCTCCAGGGAGACACACAGGCTGCCACAGGCCTCCTCCCGGGAACCTCACTCCTTTCTGTTTTGTTTGTTGAACTTGTATTATCATCCGAACACAATGGATTTACAAGCCCTGTCCGGGGACAAGCGGGAGGCACCTCTGGACCAGCCCTGGCCTTGGCGGTTTGCTGTGTCTGTGTGCAGGCCTCGGTGACTGTGTCCTTTCAGTCCCTGCCTCAGCTGTCCCCTGCAGATCAGGGCTGGTCTGACTTGGGCTCCAGGCCTGGCTCCCCCTGGCTCCCGTCACCAACCAGGGCCATAAGACACACACCACACTCCTCAGCTTTGGCCTCCCAACATGGAGGACATCATGATCACTCAGACACATGCCCTGGTGCCTCCCGGCTGACCCAGGTTTCCTTGCTCAGGCACCCAAAGTTTTGGCCACTGCTGTCTATGCCAGGGACTGATGGCCATGTCCCCCAGTGTGATGCGGAATCCTTCAGCGCTGTTCTTCTGCAGTTTCAGAGGCTAAATAAATGAGGTGTCTGCCCAGGGCTTGGAGCCCTCTGACCTGAGCCCTCATTCATCACGATAGCACCAGGCTTCCAGGGGTGGGGGCTTCCACGCAGCCACGCTGACAAAGCACAGAGAGTTCATTTTTCATTGAGCCACAGCTCACAGTTTCCCCTGGCTGGCAGTTCTAGACAGGTGACCAGCCCCAGCGAGGGGCAGCTGCAATGATGGATCCCTGAGCAGGAGAGAGGTGGAGGGGGCCGCAGCACCCATGGCAGCTGGTGGGTGCCCTGCACCACACCTTTGGGCAGGACCTGGTGCAGGCATGTGCCAGACAGCAGACGTGGCGAGAAGTGAGGGCTGGCTGGGGCTGCTCCAGGGGGCTCTGTGGCTTCTAACCCCATGTTTCTTGGGGCACCCCAACAGCAGCCAGGCCCGCCCCATGCTGATGGTGTCAGCCATCAAGGGGGTGTGTGGGAGGGCGCTGGGGATGCAGAGCCTGTAAACTGTCACAGCCACGTGCAGACTCAGGAAACAGCTCCCTGGCTGGGCTGCCCCCACCCAGGGCCCAGCAGGAGAGGCAGCGTCCCCAGAGCCCCTTCGCTGGAACTCACTGGAGTTAGGGCCCTTCCGGGAGCTAATCGCTCTGCTGTTCCCCGCAGGCCAACTCCAGCCCCCGCCCACTCCTTCTGGTCGGCTATGAGGACGGATCGGTGGCCCTGTGGGACGTATCTGAGCGGAAGGTGTGCAGCCGCATCGCCTGCCACGAGGAGCCCGTCATGGGCCTTGACTTCGACTCCCAGAAGGCCCGGGGCGTCTCGGGCTCCGCAGGGAAGGCTCTGGCTGTCTGGAGCCTGGACGGGCAGCAGGCACTGCAGGTCAGTGTGCGGGCCCCGGCCTCATTTATCCTGCTCTGCACTAACAGTCTGATAGGCTGAAACAATATTTAGGCATGAAGAGGAGTTGTTGCAGATCCCTGGCTAATTAATCACTTGGAGGCGGGCGCAGGCGGGCCTGTCTACAGCGGGCGCAGGAGGAAGGGGGCGTGGGCGTTGGCGAGCTGTTCACATGGTTTGGGTTTCTCCCAGACCTCAGGTTAATAGCAGTCACGTCTTGTCCATCTACAGAAAGGCACGTAGAGCCCAGGAATACTCAAACCCCTTTGTAAAAACTCAGAGGAATTTGGTCAGTAAGGAACTGATTAATCAAAAAAAAAAAGGAAAACTCCATGGAGCCACTGCCCCCTGTGGTGGTCTGCGAGCCGGCCTGAGGGAGGACGTTGTCACGGGCAGCAGGAAGGGTGTGAGGCCTCCCGGCCAAGGGGGCATTGCTGAAGACCTTCCCATGATGTCTCCTAAACTCTCCCAGCCAAGGGCGCCATGATTCAAGGGACACCTGGCGTCCAGGTCTGGGTCTGTGGCCCCGGTGACAAGCACAGGATGGCCTGGCCTGCATGCTTGGCCCTGTTTGGGGTGGGAGGGATGGTGGGGGAGCTCCTGCCCAGGCCTTGCTCTGGTGCAGGTCTGGGGGATGCAGGTCACAGGGCTCCCAGAGGGTGGCCTGAGTACATGTCGGCTTCTGGGGGTGGGTGAAGAGCCCCATTTGCCAGAAGTATCTGAAGACTGATTCGTGACCATGACCAGTGAGTGGAAACTCCTTCAAAACAGCTCTGGGAACACAGGTCTGGTTGGGGAGGGACACAGGTGGGAGCTGTTTGTCCCTCTGGGTGACCACAGCAGAAGCAGCAGGAGGCCTAGCTCCCAGCCTCACTTGTGCACTGAGCCCCAGAGCACCAAGGACAGGGACTGGGTGCCACCCTTCTCTGTGGGGTTGTGGTGGTCCAGCTTCCCCACAGAACAAGAGGCTCCAGAGAGGGCAACACTCCCCATCCCCTGAGATTGACGAGTCTCATGCCTCCCACTCACCCAACATGTGCCCCTTAGGCCCACCCCTGAGTGGGCACCACCACAGTCCCCAAGGCACGTGGTGGGATGGGGGATGGATGGGCCCTGAGTGAGGGGATGGGGGTGCTGCTGAGCAGCCCCAGTGCCCTGTGGGCATCAGCAAGCCTGGGGTGCCACTGAGGGTCACAAATTCATCCCTGGAGAGGGACCAAGCAAGGACAGCAGGGCAAGAGTGAAGCAGAAGCAGGGTTCACGTGACAGGTGAGGAGTTCTGGGCAAGAGGAAGGATGAGAAGGAGCGAGATGGGAAGGGGCACCAGAGAGGACGGTGACTAGAGCCCAAGGATGTGCACTGAGGTCAAGTGGCGTGAGACCGGAAATGTCCCACTGGAGAATGGAGGTGAGAACCAGAACAAGTGGCCGGCGGCAGCAGGGCTGAGGCTGGCCTGGCATCCCTGCTGGGCAGTGTCTGAGCAGAGACTGAGGGTTCCAGGGAGCCCACCTGGCCAGAGCACAGTGAGGAAGGGCAGGGAGTGCCACGTGGGGGCCAGCGGGCAAGGTAGTCACGGGTCACGCTCAGGAACAGGGCGCGTGTTTATGCCTCCTGGGCATCACCCCTCCCCTGGCGGAACAGCCAGGGCAGACCTGCAGTAAAGCCGTCCTGTCCGTCCATCTGTCCACCCATCAGTCATGCCGGGGAGGCCCCGCTGCAAGGGCTGGAGCTTCCTATGTCTCCTCTGGGAGGAAGGGTCTCTGAGGCCTGGGAATAGTGGACCTGGGTGGTGGGCGGGTGTGAAAGTCCTAATGACTATGGTCATGTTTAGAAACTGGGGGCTGAGCCGCTCCAGGTGCTGGGGCTTCATGTCCTATGCTGCCCCCTCCCTCGGTGCTGAGCCTGGCCAGGTAGGCATGGGGGGTGGGGGTCTCCCGCACATCCACTCACTCCTGTTCCTTGAGCCAGCTGCACCAACCCCGCACGGTCCAGAGGTCATACGGCTGTGGCTTGACCTTTATCAGCCTGACTTTGCGAAGAGCTAAAGACTCAGGCAGCCTCCAGGAGAGCCCTTCCTGGAGAAGCAGCTGCCCGCCCCCCACTAGGCTCCCCTGCACCCAGGACCCTGGGAAGGGGCCCTCTTGCCGTCCTGGCCCAGATCTGCCTGGTCTCTCCTGGCATGTTTTGGAAACAGCTGCTGGAACTTAAGACTTTAATTTATGGGGCACGTTCCAGTCCAGAGATGAACTTTTACTGTACTGATGAATTGAAAAGTTGAAGCAGAAGGGGGAACAGGAATTAATGAATTGAAAAGTCAAAGCAGAAGGGGAACGGGGATGGCAGCATGGGAGCGGTTGGCGTGCGGTGGGTGCTGGGCAGGGCCTCAGCTTGGCAGCGCACATCAAAGGAGGAGGAGAGCTTCCCCCACCGAGCATTGGGGAGGGCGTGTGTGCTGGGAGGGGTCTGGGAGGGAGAGGACGGCCCCAGTGGAGAGGGTGAAGGCTGGCGCTCCATGCGCCACCAATGTCACATCCAGCATTGGCCCCAGAGGCCCTAGAGCGTTCAGGTTCTGTAAGCCCAGGCCTCCAGGGAGGAAGCATCCAGGGGCACTTTGCTGAGGTGAGCTTTCCAAGAGTGTCCTTGACACCTGGGAGTAGCTGAGGTGGCTTGGAGGCCCTTGGCATCCACAGGTGTCCTCACCCACCCCGCAGCGCTGCAATGCAGCCATCAGCCTGACCCGAGAGCCACGTGGGCACAGATGTGCCTCCCTCACGTCCTCCTGCTGAAGCCTCTAATGAGCCCAGATCAATCTCTCCCAGGCAGCCCTGGAGCGGAGACGCGGACGAGGCTCCCGCAGCAGAGCAGAGCGTGGGTAATCAGAACCAGATGGCGGCCGCGCCGCACATTCCTGGCACCTGAGGTCATGCGCTATGAGAGCCACTGGTGGCCAGAGATCCTTCCCGGAAGGTCCTGGTCCAGGCTGGGGCTTGGCCAGGGGCTGTGTTAGTGAGGAGGAGGCTGCTCTCCCAGGACACCACACAGGGGTGCTCAGGAGCATGTGGTGATGCCAGGAGCTGTGCGCCAGCCTTACTGAGGTGGCCTTCCCATGAGCCATCAGGGTTTGGGCCTTGGCTGTTGTTAGATACAGGTGGTGTGCAGGCTCCTTTCCTCCCACTCTTGGGGCAGGGCCCATGAGCCTTGAAGCAGGGACTGATTTACAGCCAGCAGTATTTTTAGGTCCTTAAGCAATAACGAGGCTCCCCCACCCCAGTCGGCCCTGGGCTGGGGAGTGGACCAGCTGTGTCTCTGTGCTCAGCCAGGAGTCCCCGGCTGCGGTCCCATCTGCATAGCACCGGTGGCCGCTACCCACTCTCTCTCCGGCTCTGCCTGGGGCAGCGAGGAGGAGATGGAAGCGCAGGGCCAGCTTTCCCACAGCCAGTTTCCACATGCGTTGTAACGGGAGAGAAGGATTGTCACAGGATTGTGGGCACAGCCCAACCCGCCATCCACATCAGGAACACAGTAGTACAGGGCTCTGGCCTCCTCACCTGTGTCACCACAGTGGCAGGACAGGTCTTCTTCTTCCTTGGGAACGTGGGCCCCAGGACAGGCATTGGGCTTTCTCCAATTTAGGTCCCCACCCAGGCTTCTGCATTTCCCTTGTGCCAGCTGTCTCTGCCTTAATGCCATCACCTGTTTCTAGGAGTGGCTAAGGTGGGTGTGGAGTCATTCCTGTCCCTGTGGGCAGGAGCTACTGGGCAGGAGCTGGGCATCTCAGCCCCTCACAGGTGAAGAAGCGGGCATGGAGGGTGCTTACTCACCTTCTGCCTGCAAAGACCACGGTTCAGGGCTCCCTACTGAGAGCCTTTCCTGCTTGCCTTGGGCCCTGGGTTTTCAGCAGGAAGGTGCAGGTTTAAAAGCAGCTCTTTCCTCCCTTGGAAACACACACTTAGCAAATCCCTGTAAAGAGGGAATACCAGGGCAGTGACTCTGAGGCAGGGCCCTGAGTGGGTTCCAGTGAGGCCCACTGCTCAGTGCCCAAGTTCCCCTCTGCCACTGCTTGGCGCCCAGGGTCCCCTCCCTCTACCTCTGCTCGGAGCCCAGGTTCCCCTGTACCACTGCTCGGCGCCCAGGGTCCCCTCTCTCACTGCTCGGTGCCTAGGGTCCCCTCTACCACTGCTCAGTGCCCAGTTTGCCTCTATCACTGACTCAGGGCAAAGGTCACAGTAGAGAAAAGGATGACGTGGTGTCAAGTCAGCCTCCCGTCCTCATTCCCAGCTGCCAGTCCCCCTCTAGGACTGACAGTGTCTGGTCCCTGAGAGTCAGAGGACAGGCTGCTGGGTCTGCAGGTGCAGGCAGGTTTGTGCCTCGCGTACATACACAGATGTATGGAGGCATCCCACTGCCACTGCCCTGTCCCAGCATGTGCCGGTCTTGGTGGCCTCATGGCAGGGTCATGAGGATACTCCCAAGGGCAGTCGAGGGCAGCTTGTGTGTGGAGCCACGTGGAGAGGAAGGGGATGCGGCCCCCGTGGCTGGGCACTACACCCTCCTGGACTCATGGTCATGAGAATCGTGTTTGACAGCACGTTCAGCTGCTCGTGAGCAAGCACAGGCCAGAAACACATGGAGACCCTCAGAGCCAGGTCAGGCGGACAGGGCACCCAGGCCATGTGGAGACCATGCTGATTGCAGTGGACAGTGGGGGAAAGGAGGGGCCGTGAGAGGGGGTCAGGACCGGTGGGCTAAGGGCATCAGTAGGTATGTGAATTGGTGGACCTGGGCGATGGAGAAGCCTCTAGAAGGGCAGGAGGTCGGGCTGGCAGAGAGCCTTGGCCATGAGATAGGGCATCGAGGGGGCTGGGGACAAGGTATGTGGAGGGGGGCCAATTGCACTGGTCATCGTGAACCCAGAACCTGCCGTGTGGAAGCCGGGCAGAGGTGTCCTGAACTGGGCTGAGTTGGAAGGGGGCGGGGGTACTGCATTTGCAGCAGGTGGTCCTCAGGTGGGCTTCCTTCTACTCCTCATGGGGAAAGAACCTGGATCATGAAGGGTGTTGGATGTTACCAAATGCTTTGACTGCATCTGTTAGACTCATATGGCTTTTCTTCTTGAATCTGTTAACTTAGTGAATTAGATTGTTGGTGGTTTTGTTTTTTTTTTTTAACATTAAAACAACCAAATAGTCCTAAAATAGTCTGCTACATACTGTGTCTTCTCACTCTCCTGGGTTCACTTGGAGATGTTAGGGCCACAGACTGCCCTGTGCCTCCCCTCTCCAGTCTCCTGGCTCTGCAGATGATATCGAGGTGGCAGGAACCCCAGAATCAGGAGGCAGGTGTCCCCTGCTCTTCTGGTCACCAGATAAGCGTGGGCAGGGGGATCTGTTTCTTGAGTGGCCGTGAGTCAGTCTTGCCTGTATTTTCTCTGTGGGGAAGGTTCAGTTTTCTTTGTGGACTAATAAGTTTCCTGATTTGAGGGGAAATTGCATTTTTCTGGGCATTTGTAGGTATAAAAGTCTTTAAGATATTTATTTCCCCAATAGACTTTTTTTTAGATGTTTGTAATGATTTTGTAGATTTCTGTAAATATTCACAGTCCGACTCCTTTTTTTTCCTGCTCGGTCTTATCTTTGCTGCTTCTTGAAAATCTTTGTTTTTTGTTTCATCGTTTCTGGTCTCATCTTTCTCTCCCTTCCTCCCGTGCTCTCTGGGCTGGGTCTGTCTCTCTCGCTTGAGCTGGGTGCGTAACCATCGCTTCTCAGCCTTCCCTGCCCATCCAGGAGTGGCCCGTGTGTCTCTACTGGCGACCCTCAAGCTGGGGTCCACATTGTGAGATGTCATTGTCTTCGTCATCCCTCACTTCCAGGCGGCCTCCGTTTTTATTTGTTCTCTGGCTGCTGAGCTGATTAGAGTGTTTTTATGTTTCCAAATGTTTGATTCTACCCCCTACCCCCCCCCCCCCGCAGTTATCTTTTAGTTTTCAATTTCTAACTTAATTACGTTGTGGTCAGAGAACAAGGTCTGAGTGATATCAGTTCTCTGAAATGTGGAGGGCCCGTCCAGTGCTCATAAGTGTTCCACATGTGCCTGGAAAGAAAGTGCTCCTTGCTGTTAGCCGCACAGCTGTGCGTGTCACGCCGGGCCAGGTGTGTCGGCCGAGTGTGTGCGAGACGGGGTCCTGGACGCTGTGGCGCATCTTATTGACTTTCCCTGGGGTCCTGTCCATTTTTGCTTTATGCCTTTTGAGTTTGGCATGGGAACATGCAACCTTAAAATGACAATTTTCCTGGTGAATTGGGCCTTTTCATTAGTCACCCTCGTTATCTCTGGAAAGGACTTTGGCCTCAAACCCCATTTTGCCAACAATTAATATGGCTCAAGCCATATTAATACTTCCTTTTATAGCTTTTATTTATTTTTAATCCTTTTACCATCAACCTCCCTGGCCCTTCAGATGTAGCTGTATCTCTTATGGAGGAGGGTCTTGACGAGTGTTGCATTTTGTATGTGAACACTGCCCAGGCATTGCTACATCTCAAGCCCTCAAGGCCGTCGTTAGAGTGGGGTGTCTTTAGTGGGGTGTCTTGGCAGCCAGTGCTGGGGGCCTCTGAGTGTGGGAGTCTGGAAGGCAGGGGCTGGGGGCCCAAGGCTCTGGGTTCTGCTCCTCCGCCGAGCTGTTCAGGAGTCAGCTCCCAGCCTAGTCACCTTCTGTTGTGGGTCTGTCCCACACACTGTGATGTAATGTCTCTTTGTTTCAATTCAGTTCAAAATATTTCCTCTTTTCCCTTGTGATTTCTTCTTTGATCCACAGGTTCCTTAGAAGTATATAGTATTTAATTTCCAAATTTTTGTTGATTTTGTAGATATCGTTAATCTAGTTTAATTCTGTTGTCAGTGAACATATCCTGTACAGTTTCAGGGTTTAGAAGTTTATTGAGGCTTGGGCTCGGCCCAGCACACGGCGTGTCTCGGGAGCATACCACATGCACGTGTGTTCTGCACTTGCTGGACGGCGTGTCCCGTCAGCCTCACAGGTCTTTTGAGGTAGGCTGCAGTTTTTTCAGTCTTCAGTATCCTTACTGGTTTTTTTGTCTGGTTTTCTACCAGCTTAAGACTGGTTGATTACCATGAGAGGGGTCTTAAAACCTCCAACTGTGACTGTGAATGTGCCTGTTTCTCCCTTTAGTCCTGCCTGTCTTGCTTCATGAGTTTTGAAGCTCTGTTGTTAGGTGTGTAAGTGTTGCAGGCGGTCACCTCATCCTGGTGACTGGCCTTTTCCCGTTATGTAATGCCCTCCTTTGTCTCTTGAATTGTTCTTTGTCTTGAAGTCGGCTTTGTCTGACACTAAATAGCGGCATCAGCTTTCTGAGGTCTGCTCTTTGCACGCTACGTCTTTCTCTGCGCTTTTACTTTCAGTCTCTCTTGATCTCTTTATACTTAAAAAGCATCTTTTGTAGACAGCACATAGTTGTCCTGCTTTTTGATCCTTTCTGACAATCTTGATATTTATTTTTCACTTGTCACTTCTGTTTTTGACCCTCTTTTGCCCTTTTCCTGACTTCTTTTGTGTTAAACAAATACAGTGATGCGTTCCTTAATGACGGGGACATGTTCTGAGAAATGCATCATGAGGCGATTTCCTCATTGTCCGAACATCATGGAGTGCACTTACACAAACCTGCACAGCACAGCCAACCGCACACCTAGGCTGCATGGGACAGCCATGGGATAGTCTTATGGGACCACCGGCACACATGTGGCACATCGTTGAATGAAATATCATTACGTGACACACGACCATATTTATTTTTCAGTATTGCATTTCATTTCCTCTAGCTCTGCCTCTTGTCCTTTTTTCCTTGAGTGGTTGCTCGTGGCCGACAGTGTGCTCCTTCCTGACATCTGCTTAGGGTCAGTGTCGCCCACCCCCACCTCACAAACGTGGCAGCCTTGCACTAGTACAAGTCCAGCAACTCAGCCCTCCCGACCTTTCTGCTACCGTTGTGGTGTATTTGACTCCTGCACACATTATACATTTCACCTTCCAGTGTTAGTTTTGCTCTAAATCATCAATTGTTTTTTAAAAACTTACAAGAAACAAGAAAAAACATAGTGTTTTATACTTACTTGTGCATTGGCCGTTTCTGGTGCTGTTCGCATAGATCTGAGTTTCCATCTGGTATTATTTCCCCTTAGCTGGAAGAATATCCGTTAGCTTTGTTTTTTTCCGTGCAGTTCTGCTGGCAAAAAAATTCTGTAGCTTGTTTATCTGAAAAATGTCTTTATTTCACCCTCCTTTGTAAAGAATCCTGACTATAAAATTTAGGGATGATAGTTTTGTTTTGTTTTTCTGCAGGCTCTTTAAAGATGTCGCATTGTTTCTGATGAGGAACATGATATCTTCTTATCATTCCTGCCATGCATATAATGTGTCCTTTCTCATGGCTGTGTTCAAGATTTTCTTTTTATCTGTGGTTTTCAGTAGTTTGTCTATCGTGTGTTTAGTTGTATTTTTTTTTTTTTTTCTTATCCTAATTGAGTTTTGCTAAGCTTTTGGCTATAAATTGGTATTTTTCATTAAAATTGGAAAGATTTTTGTTTTTATTTTTTAGCAGCTGGAGGGTACGAGGATCCGAACCCTCGTGTGACCTTCATGTTACAACACTGTGCTCTAACCAGCTGATAACCGGCCAGCCTCCAAATTGGGAAGTTTTTAGCCATTATTTCGTCAATATTTTTTTAACCACTTTTACTTGCTCCTTCCTCCTTCCTCCTCCTGCACCTTCAATAAGTTCAACAGTTTGCTGTCATCCTTAGGTCCCTGAAGCTCTGTTTATTTTTTCTTTATTTTTTTTGCTCTCTCTCTTCTTCATGTTAGATAATGTCCATTGATCTGTCCTCTAGTTCATCGACATTTTATTTTATTTTATTTTTTTTGTGGCTGGCCAGTACGAGGATTTGTGACTTTTTAAAAAATAATTTCCAATCTGCTGTTCATCCTATTCTATACATTTTTAATTTCAGTTACTGAGCTTTTATATTGAGTTCTATATTTTCTATTATGGTTCTTTTTAAATAATTTCTATTTTTCTGCTAATAGTTCCTATTTGCTCACTTATCAAGACAATTTTTTTTTTTTGTAATTATTTCAGTGAATTTTCCTTTAACTTTTAGAATATAATTAAATAGATTCTTTAAAGTCTTTATTTGATGTATTCAACATCTAAGCTATTTGGGGGTCAGTTTCTATTAGTTTTTCCTTGACTATGGGTCATATCTGAGGGTACTTCAAAAAGTTCATGGAAAGATTTGTATTATCTTTTAATTTATTTTTTCATGAACTTTTTGGAGTGTACTCATATTCCTGCTTCTTTGCGTGTCTGGTTTTTTGTTTGTTTTTGTTTGTGTGCTGAACATTGTAAATGATACATGATGGAGACGGAATTCTGATATTTTGCTCTGAAGAGTGTTTACTTTTATTCTAGCAGGCAGTTCAGCAAATAAACAGGCTTATCATTCATAAAGCAAGAATAGGAAAGTGGCTACAATAGAGTAACTGGTACCAGACTAGTCCTTTTCTGTAAACAACCGTAAAACTGGACAAAATATACAAGGCAACTGTTTACAGACACTGGACAACAGGTGGAGAATGGCAGCTGACAAAGTGAGCCTCCCAAATGCCCCAGCAGCATAAGGAAATATCTCTGGTTTTGTCATTACTATTGGTGGGGTGGCACATGATCTCTCAAGTGTGAGGCTGACTATTGTGTCTTTGGCCCCAAATGACAAAAGATGAGCAAATCAGTGAACTTAACCAACGTCCCATCTCTCTCAGCATCCTCCCATATTTGTGTTAGTTATGTAACCAGGTCTATAGCCATAATCCCTATATTGTTTTAGACCTAATCCTACAGGTAAGTAGATTCAGTGCTCTCTGCCAGACCATGTGCTACATTTGTCCAGTTATCTCCTATAAGACTAGTGTTAATCTTCTAGTCCTTCAAGAGGAGTTTATGGGAGCAATATTCTTTGAGTTCTTTCATGTTCAAAAATGTTTGTCTGTTGTCTTTGCACTGACGGTTTGGCTGCATATAAAATTATTGGGCCACACTTTCCTTTTCAGCCTTTGTAGGCATCACCGCTGTCTGTTGGCACAGATGTGGCCATGGAACATGCTGAGGACAGCCGAGTCTTTACCTTCATAATCAATATGATCTTTTTGTTTGGCTACCAAGAGGACTTTTTTAGCTATTAAGTCCAATAATTTTATTAGAGTGTATCTTAACGTTGGCTTTTCTTTGGACTTAGATCATAAGGCTTTGATTTCTAGACACTGAAATTGCTTTTCTAGATCAGTGAGCATCAGAGCACCTCTGCCTGTCTTCCATCTCTGTTATTTTCTCTTCAGTCCTTTTTAACTCTTGGTTTCCCTCTCATTTTGCTCACTGTTTATCCTTCCTGGCCTCTGTGTCCCTACTGTCTTGTTAAGAGTCTCCTTCTGCTGTTTTTGATCCGCCTTCATTTCTTTGAGTTTGTTCTTCCACTTGATTCCTGAGTTCAGGAAACTAGTTCAGGTTTCCTCGTGGTGTTTTGCTGCTTTGGGTTGTCATCTCACAGAGATAATTTATAGAAGTAACTCAATTCATTAAGTTTTCTCTCATTTTGTTGATTTATGGCAAAATTGCTTGGTGACAATTTCCACGTATTGTCTCTGTAGAGATGAGTGATTCTCATCTCAGGGTGGTATGGCCCCATTAGGAGGCATTTGGAAATGAGGTGCTGTTAAGAGTTCGTGGTGCACAGGGCCAGGCCATACACAGGCTCAGTGGGAGGAAATGGCCCTTGTTGGTTGTCATGATGATGGCAAAGTGCCTCTGTTATTTAGTGTGTGGGGACAGAGATGCCACGTGCCCTGCAACACACAGGACAGTCCTGTGTAACCGAGAACTGCTGTAACCACAAAGGCAGCTCTGATTCTGCTGGGAGCTCCCTGCTCACAGCAGAAGCACGTGTCAGGGAGGGGTCAGGGCAGGAGGCACTCAGTTCCCAGAGAGAGGCCAGCACCCCAACAGCTCCACGCAAATAGAACATACCTGTGTCACTCCTTGGCTTGTGCGAGAGCCCTACCCCTCTCAGACCCAGCCAGTGAGGTACACTGGGCCCTTCCAGCCACCCCCAGTGCTGTCTCCTGTATTGTGCCCATACCCTATAGGTCACTATTCATGGTGGTCCTCAACCCCCTTCCGCTTTTTGGGGTTTCACTTACCTCCTGGTTTTGCTAAAGATGGAGTTTGCATTTCTCATACCCCTGAAGCTTTGGGGTTTCTCCAGGAGAAATGCCAACTTTATGCCACCAGCATGCGGGAAAGGTTGCCTCTCATTAAGTGTTTGGGTGCAGTGTACCCCTGTGGTGAGGGGCCCCAGGACCCAGCCCCACTGTCTGCCAAGGGCTGTGTTCTAATGGAGGAGGGAGTCGGTCAGAGCAGGCCCTGGAGGAATAGCTTGGTGGGGCCTCAGACCACTCTAAGGGGGACTGAAGTCCTCTTTCATGGCTTGAGGGGTCGGCCAAGGACAAAGGAGCTCCTAGGAGGAGGTCAGCTGGGCAGGAATGTGTAGCCGTCATGGGGCCTGCATCTTTCCCATTCCGGCTGCAGACACCTGTGGGCAGACACCTCTGCGAAGGCCTAAGCAGCAGGCTAACACTTCTCCCTGCTGCTGTTCCTCTTGCAGGTGTGCCGAACTCACGAACTCACCAATCCTGGGATCTCTGATGTCACGATCCGGCCAGACCGCAAGATCTTGGCCACTGCAGGCTGGGACCATCGTGTCCGTGTGTTTCACTGGCGGACAATGAAGCCACTGGCCGTGCTGGCCTTCCACAATGCCACCGTACACTGTGTGGCCTTTGCTGCTGACGGCTTGCTGGCCACGGGGTCTGGAGATCAGCGCATCAGCGTCTGGTCGCTCTACCCACACACGTGACCCGCTTATGTGCACCAGACCCCATCCTTGACCTGGTCGTATGGAAACTGCCCCTCGCAGCCCCTGAGAACCAGCAGATCCTTGTCCAAGGACCATGGAGTCCTCGCTTTCTTCACGAGGTGGCTTTTTGTTTTGCGAAATGTATCATTTGTACAACAGTGACGCTGGCCACCAGCCAGGTGCCTGGGCATGTGTGGCCTGGGTGAGAGACATTGGCTTGGGTCTGGCAGTATTGTCCACCTGAGGGTATTTCACAATAAATTTTCCATGCAAACCTGCAGGCTCAAGGTGGGAACTCCAAGGAGGCATCCCCTGTTACCCGCACTTAGGGTCAAAGGCTTCAGATCCCCCACAGGACAGGGCCACCCTCACCCTGCCGTTGAATGAGTTGGCCCCAAATGTGGCTGCCTGCAATGTCCACATGGCTCCCACCCCAGGGGCGGCCAGGAGCTCCTTACGCAAGGACCAAGCCCAGAATCAGGAAAAGGATGTTGCTGAGCTCCCTGGAAAGAGAGGCAGAAAAAGGTTCCATGAGGGATGGAAAGGTGGCTTGGGGCAGAAAGAGCTGGTGGGGCACAGGGCCAGGCCACATGCAGGATCAGGGAAGGACACGCCCACCCCATGGATGAGATGAAAGGAAGGCCATGAAAGTGAGTTCTGGGCAAAAAGCACGGGAGCATTAAGTGAGGCAGACACAGGCCCTTTGCAGTGACCAAGGCCACAGGTCACAGTCACGTCCACACACATGAAGCAGCCTAAAGGGCAGCAATGCAATAGAAACTTGGAGTTAGCATCCAGTACAGGCCGTGTACCCAAGCTGATGGGGCATCTTCTCCTAATGCTGGTTATCGACTGAGACGGAGCTGAACCCTAAAAGTGGGGATGGAGCCTGTGGACAGATCCCAGAGAAGCTGGGCCCTCAAACCCCCACGTAGCACATCGTTACCGGGAGAGATCCCGTGGCTGCCCAAGGAGGTCAACTTCCTTGACCAGCATCACCCGAGAGATGCTGGCTTGGGTCCCCCCCCCATGCTTCTGGTCTTGGAACTAGGCCCAAGTCCCAGCAGGCCCTGGTAGAATAGTGACCCATGAAGAGCGCTACACTCCAGCAGAGTGGCACAGCATTTCCAGTTTGTGTAGACAGAGATCTGGAAAACGTGTGGGAGCGGCCCTGAAGGATGTGAGATCCAGGTGGAAGGAGTATGAAACGGATCAGGCCAGTCTATGGAAACAGGGCCCCTGAGCAGCCCGAGGGGAAAGATGGCCTCTGGCATTCGGGCTGGTGGGTGAGTGGATAAAAAATGGACCAGAAGGTGGCTGCGCTGAGTGAGGGATGATGCCCGACCCACCTTGGGATACGGGAGCGGAAGCATACGAGGGCTCGGGGGATTGGAACGAGCAAGGGGTGTGTCATGGGAGACCGGCTCACCCTCTGCGGGAGGGTCCAGGGAAGCAACTCTCACTGCACAGTGAGGAATAAAGTTGGGGGGGGGGGGGGCGCAGCGTCCTTGACAAGCTCTGTGATTGCCCTTCTCTGTAGGTCAGAAATTACAGTGGGGACTGCTGCCACCAAACTGGGAAGTCCCTGGCCCCGTGCCCAAGGTCAGGGCCCTCCAAGCTCAGGCACTGGCCTGGCCCCACTGGGTCCATTGCTCAAGGGTGGCTGCCAGTTGTCCAGAACCTTTGGGGGGACCATGTGGATTCTCCTCGAGTGTCCTGTAGCTGGCCACCAGGATGCTGGGGGACACATAGGGAGAGATTTTCACATCACTAAAATGTCAAGGAGAAGGAGTGACCTTAGTTTAGGCTGCAGGGACCTTGTCAGATGCCAAGGGAGCCGCCGAAGGAGGCACGTTCTGAGTGCTCATCACAGGCTGTCACAGGTGTAAGATTCTGATGTCCCCCCGACAGTGGCGGGCACACACAGCCTGCACCTGGCCCTTGAGGGTCCAGAGATGACTGAGTTTGTGCAGGTTGGTTCAAGATGTCAAACTGCAGCACGGCCACGGCTCCCCGAGGAGGTGGCACACCTGGGGCTACGGCCGCAGCTGCCACCAGGACTGAGCACCAGGCCTTAGACACAGCTTCAGTCGCCTTGCTTGGAAGACAGGTCATTTCATCTCTGCCTGGGATGCCCATTAGCTAATGCAGCCATGGACAGTAGGTACATGGTTGCAGGGTGGTTATTTTGGAAGGTGACTCTGCTTGTCCTGCCCATGCTGGGGTCTTGCATGTGTCACATACCTCCATGACCTCCAGCAAAGCTTCTGTAGCCGTTTCCGGGATGTCCAGGCAGAGTGGACTGTCCTGGTGACTGGACCAGAAAGCAATGGCAGTGTGGGCCTAGCCTTGCTGATGCCCAAGAGCAAAGAATCCCCATCGAAGCAAAGCTGTGAACACACATGGGGGAAGAGTGGCCCTGAGGGAGGGGCACGCTTCACCAATCACCCTGAACACCCTCTGCAGCCTGGCCTGAGCCTCTTCTATAGCAGCATGTCTGCCCCGCCTCAGCTCCATCCCCAGGTGTCTGGGTGCTGGCCCTGCAGCCCTGAGAGCCTCTGGAATCGGGCCAGGACCCGTGTTTCTGCCAAGGGTGGGAGGCCTCTGTCCCTCATTTATGCCCGTCATCATCGGCCTCATTGCTGTATTTATAAAGCTGGGTTAGAGCTGACAGCTGTGAGGCAGGCGCTCCAGACAAGCACAGGATGCTGCGAGCTAGCGGCAAGTTTGCTGAATGCAGAATGCACTGTGCCAGAGGTCCGAGGGGAGCTGTGGCTTGCTGGCTGCCAGCGTCTTACCTAGAGATGATAAAGGGGTATTGTTGGCAGGGACACATCCCTGGCCCTGGCTTTTTAAGGTGAAGACACAGCAAGGCAGGTCATAGGCAGCTGCCCAGGAGCCCAGGTCTGAGCTGCCCCCCAGGGCCATATGGTATTGAGCTCATGTCACTGAGTACCGGAGCGGAGTCAGGTGGGGACAGCCTCATGAGCCCTGTGCCTGACATGGCCCTTGCTCCCCAGTGCATGGCAGGGCCATGTGCCCAGGTCTGGGTGGGTACGGCAGACTGGGTCCCACAGATCCCCAGCTCCCGAAGGATTGCAGGCGCCATGCGGAAAGCTGATGGCCCAGCCCCTTTCTTCTCTCAGCCGAGCCCTGGACAATGTGGAACCAACTTTACCAGAGCACTGGGGTCCCAGCCAGCCCTCTAGGTCTCCTAACCCCCTCCCCAGCAGACATGGCAGGGCCATGTGGCTGTGCACAGGCTGGCCTTTGCATCAGTGGTCCCTGGGGAATTGCAGATTGCTATGGATTTGACCAGTCTTGAGCCCCCCACAACATAAGAGACAAGGTCCCCAGCTTCAGTCACCGGCTTGCAGAAGAACCTCAGGTTTCCAAAGCCTCTGATTCATCCTGGTCACATTCCTGGAGCTGAGTCCTTCTTCAAACTCCTGACCTGGCCAGGGGGAGGCCACCAGGTCTGGGTCTGCCATAGCATCCAGTGTGCACCTGTGAGGACTAGGTGTGCCTCATAGAAGGCCATCTGGCAGCACTGTGGGGCCCCTCCTGCTGGAAAGGTGCTGGCCAGCGTCCCTGGCTTGTTCCAGGGTGGGCAACACAGGAAGAGCAGGTTACAGTCCCTGTGGCCTCACCTGCAGGGCCACGGGTTTCTCTGCTCAGGAAGAGCCTTGGCTGATCCAAGCTGCCCTTCACAGAAGGTGGTGTGCCGCTCCAGGGTCAGCAGTGCTCTCCAGTCCCCTTGATGCTAACTTAGGACCCTTCCTGGGGGCAGCTTCTCTTTGCAAGAGTGCTCATGGCTGCTTTGTTCATAACAGCGGACAACGAGAATCAACCCCCGTGCCTATCGACAGATGCTGGCAAAGCACACAATGACGTGTCCATACCGGGGAGCTCTGCCCACGATGAGGAGAGACCAGGACACACGAGTGGGCCCAGGCTGACCTGAGGGCCACAGGAGCGGTTCTGCCAAGGCCCTCACAGGCCAGGAAGCACAGCCCTGGGTCTCCCTCTGCGGGGGTGGGGTATCTGCCCAGGAGCGGCCTTGCAGAAGTCTGAGCATCCCTGTGTAGCTGGGACAAGGATGATGGGAGTCCCCCCATGTCTGTTTTGAGAGCCCCCAGCTAAACTGGGCTTCCAGTGCCAGAGCGGCTGCCACCTGCCCTAACGGGAAGCGAAGCAGAGCTGGAAATGGATGAGGTATCACGGCTACTTCTTTTACCTGGTGGACGGCCTAATATGTAGTTGTCTGACCTGTGACGAGGGCAGCTCTGTCACAGGGGAAACCTGTCTATACTGGCAGATGCCCTGTGGCTCTTGTCTGACCCGGCCTAGTTTATACCTGCCTGACCATGGCTCTGGCACTGGGAGCCCCACTGTGTTCTCCCCGGGTCCTAAGCCCCTGGTTCGTTAGACAGATGCGCGAATTGAATCCACCACCTCCACAGGAAACAAGTTGAAGATTCTCACTTCCATGTCCTGGGCATGGAATCAGGAGGGCAGTCTCCGTCCCCAGGTCACGTGAGGCAGGACCAGGAGTCAGGCAGAGAGAGCACGTGGCAGCCAGCAGGGTGTGTGAGGGAAGAGGGTGGGGGTTGCTTTAAGTTCACAGGCAAAGGCCTGAGCGGTCCGTTTGAAGGAAGCCTCGGGAAAGCGGGGAGCCCAGTCCGCTAGGTGGGCGGGAGAGACGCCCCTAAGTTCTCGTCTCTGGCCACGGCTTGGGTGTTTGGGTGTGACTATCTCCTCCTAATGCCCGCGCGGCAGCCCTGTTGTGTCATCCCGTTACAACCCCTCGGCAGGGCTTCTCCAGTTCCCATTTTACCACGATGCAAACAGCCTGCTTTTCCTTAGAGGTGTTTCCACACGCCCTTGTCAGTCAGTAGAACTTTCCTTGGAAGTCCGGTTGCTGGCAGTGAGCCTCCATCTGTCACGCAGACGAGGGCTGGAGAGCAGGGCTCGGACAGGCCATGGCCTTCCCCTTCCCCTGGCCATACCTGGAGGCTGGCAGCCAGCACACATCTGCCAACAGGTGTATCTGAGCGTCCCTCATGGGACCTTCTGCTCACTGAGAGCCGCATGTCGCTGCACGTGTGGTGCTCTGGGCAAGATCCTCCCAGACCCATCAGCTCCTCTGCACACTCCGCCATGTCAGCAGCGATATTCAGGTGACTTTGCAAATTCAGCCACATGATTTTCTTCCCGGTTCCAAAATGCCTCTTCTGGCGACTGAAACTAACTGAGAAACTTACTCAGCACTTGAACTTAAGTGCTTCTTTCCAGAGTCATTTTAATAGTGCACCATCCACAGTGGCTAACCCATGCCATGGACATCGATGTCATATTCTGGGAAAATAGCCACTTCCTGTAAGCTGAGGAATGCCACCAGAGCTGGCCATGGAGGTGCTGGGCCAGGAGGAAGTGCTGCCCAGGTTCAGCGTGTACCCTCCTGGGGACTGCGGCTCCCGGCAGCGTGTTGGGCTCCAGCATCGCTCCTCACGTGCCACTGCGCCCCCAGCAAGACGTTTTCCAGTGTGTCCCCCCCATCAACTGAGAGACGCAGATGTTGTTCAAAGCCTCTCCAAGTATTCTTCCATAAATTCTTTCAGAAAGTGCTGAGGCTGCTCGCAACCAAAGAAAACTTGTGTTTGGAAAGAGTGCTGGACATTTCTTGTGTTTGTTGCCAACTCTGGAAGGTGTTTTCTGCCATCTGTCCTTGTTGGAAGAGTTTCTGTGGGTCAGTAGTTCAAGCACAATGTGGCCGGGCCTCTGCTGGGTCCTTACAAGGCCACAGCCAGGGTGACAGTGGGGCTGGATCCTCTTCTCTTAGAATATAGGCCCTGTGGCTGTAGGACTGAGCCCTCTGCCCTGGCCATTGGTATTCTCTGCATAGCAGTATCCCTTCACAGCTGTCAGGGGTGGCCTTGGGGTGTCCTGTGCAGTGACTTTCATAGCCCAGGGTGGGATTCGGATGTCGCTGCAGAGCCCATGTGCTCTACCAGGGAAGTTGAGCATCCCCAGCCGCCACCTCTGGTGCAGGGTGAGGGGCACCTCTAGTCACTGGGGTTGGCCAGAGCCGCAGTGGGTCCCACCTCCACAGAAGGCAGGCAGCTCTGTGCAGGGATACAGAGGCCCAGACATCCCAGTATCTCCACTGGTAAGAATCTGTCTTCAGAGAACCTGCTGCCAGTGCCATGGGTCTCCCACCTTGACAGTGAGTGTCACCATGTGTTGACCCTCATCTAGCCCCATGGCCACCCTACGAAGTGGATCCAACCCCTCGGACAGCGGCCCTGCCAAGTGCCTTTTCCTTGGCTCCCTGAGTGTTGCCGAAGGGATGACAGACCAAGATGACAGATCTGGGAACAGGCAAACCAGCCTCCGTGTCTGGCAGCCTCGGACCCTGAGAGGTCAGTCAATGCCATGGGATTGTCCGAGGAAGGACTCTTGCGGTGCAGTGCTGTGCCAGGGACCTGCCCTGCTGCTCAGGGTTGGCCCTGTGTTGACGTGCGGTGCGTGTCTTCAACTCCTCAGGAGTGATGTGTAGTCAGGTGTTTCCCACCTGTGTCTCTGCCAAGAAGCTGTAGAACACCCTCTGCACAAAAGGTCTGTTTGCACAAAGGAAAAACATCCCTTCAGGGGGTTCTTTGGAAACTCTTGATACTCAACTAGCTATAACTTCATGCGAAATCCTAGTGTGGAAGACCACAAGCTGGCACCGACAAACAGTAACACTGAGCTGCTGCCACCTGTCCTGGGCACAGGCAAGCCGCCCCACCGGCCCCACCGGCCCCACGTCTCCTTCAGGTCTCAGCCTTCACGCAGGGTTTTCCAGCGTCTCCTTCCCAGGAGGAGTTTCTGCATCTGCTCGGGACTGCAGGGACTCGAGGGCAGCTCGGCAGCTCTCCTCTCACTTTGTCAGCTTCCCTGGGGTGGTGCACCATGGCACAGCCCCCACTCAGCAGCCTTTTTGGGAGGCCCATCAGGAGCAGGCAGAAGGACGCACCTGGGGAGGGACAGATGGGGAGGGCGAGGCAGCGGCCACTGAGCAGGCAGGCGGCGTGCCCAGCCGAGGCTCATGGCTCTGCAGGAGACATTCCAAAGCCCTGCTCGGGGAATCCACGTAGGAAACAAAGCATCAAGCGGGGGAGAAAACCACAGACCACGAGGAAGCAGGACATGGCCATGGGGTGCGCTAAACCAGAGCAATTAGTGATGGGTGCTCACAGCCTTCAGATGGAGAGCTTCACCACCCTTCTCTGCCAGGAGGGCCTGGGAGTACTCCTGCCCCATGCCACCTCCCGCATGCACACCCACAGTCCTGATTTGGGCTCCAAAACCCATAGAATGTGGGATATTAAGAAATGGAGTCATTTGGTTTTATCGTGTTGCAGTTATCTGTTGCTGCATTAATAAACCACCCAAAACTTAGCAGCATGACACAGCTGTTTTGTGCACATGGAGACTGTGGGTTGAGAATCTGGGAAGGGCTCAGCCGGGTGATTTGTCTCTGCTCCACATGGTGGCAGTGGGGGCTGGAGAATCTGCTTCCACCACAGCCACATGGTACCCTGGTGGGGGCCAGCAGCGGGCTGGGCACCATGGGGACTGCCAACTTGAGTGCCTTCGAGTGGCCTCTCAGTGTGGTGGTCTCAGGGAGTTCAGACTTCTCAGCTGGGGGCTCCAAGAGCAAGTCCAGCTAGCCAGGCAGGAGCCCAGAACCTTCTGTGACCAGCCTTAGAGTCCAGGGGAGGGCACACAGACCCACCTGTTAGTGGAGGAAGGTCCAAGTGTTTGTAGCCTTTACACAACAAGGTTCATCCTTGTTTCTCTTTGTGTAGCAAGTAAGAGTGAGCACAGACAACTGAGACCCCAGAAACGGGGGGGGGGGAGGAGCTAGAATCTGTGCAAATCAGTCTCAAGCACCATCGACTGGTGAGAGAGTCCAGCTGCACGCATGCTCCGGGCTCACACAGCCATGCACACCCAGGCCACAGTCACCGTGTCCCTCACTCAGCCCTGCTGGGTGTGATAGAATGCTAATGAGGAAGGTTAGTCATCCTAACAACAGGGCAATATCTTCAAGTAAAAGGACAATGGGATGGGGACCTACCATCCACAGGACACCCAAAGAATCCCTCATCTCAGGAAGAGACATTGAAGTGTCAAACTGAAAATAAATATAGGAGACAGTCTATACTTAAGAGTTCCTCAACATAAGTAGAAGTTCTGCTATGAAAAGAGACTCAAGCATCAAAAAGAATAAAACATGAGTACTTAGGAATTAACTTAGCCAAGGAGGTGAAAGACTTGTATGCTGAAAACTACAAACCATTGCTAAAAGAAGTTAAAGAAGAGAAATAAATGGAAACACATTCCATGTTCATGGGCAGGAAGACTTAATATTGTTAAGATGTCCAAAGCAATCTGCAGGTTCAATGCAATTCCTAACAAAAATCCCAATGATGTTTTTTGCAGGAATAGAAAATCCCCTCTTGAAATTCATGTGGAGTCTCAAGGAACCCAGTATGGCCAAAACAATCTTGAAAAAGAACAGAGTTGGAGGACTCACCCTTCCTGAATTCAAAACTTACTACAAAGCTGTAGTAATCAAAACAGTGTGGTACTGATATAAAGTGAGACATAAAGACCAATGGAATAGAATAGAGAGCCGGGAAATAAATCCCCACATATATGGTCAAATGGATTTTTGATTAGGGTGTCAAGACCATTCAGTGGGGAAAGTATAGTCTTTTTAACCAATGGTGCCAGAAAAACTGGATATCCACATGCAGAAAAATGAAGCTAGACCCTTACCTAACACCATGTATTGGTCTGTTTTTTGTTGCTTATAACAAAATACTTGGAACTGGGTGACTTATAAAGAAAAATGAAATTTATTGCTTACAGTTTCTTAGGCTGGGAAGTCCAAAGTCCATCTGGTGGTGGCGACAGTGACCTAGAAGTCTCCATTGCAAGATGGTGGAAGCAGAGAGAGCAGAGAGAGCAAGAGAGACTCTCCTCTTCTTTTAAAGCCCTCAGGACCACACCCCTGACCACCATTTTTAATCCATTCACTACTGCATGGCCCTACAATCCAATCACCTCTTCAAGGCTCACATTTCAATTACCATAATAGGATTTCCCACCCTCTTAACAGTCACAGTGAGGGCTAAGTTCCTAATACATAAAACATGGGGAATACAATTCAAACTTCAATGAGTTTGGGGGGGACAATTCAATCCACTACACACCATATACAAAATTTAACTCAAAATGGATAAAAGACCTCAACGTAAAGCCTAAAACTATAAAACTCTTAGAAGAAAACAAAGGGTGAAATCCTCATGACATCGGATTAGGCAATGATTTCTTGGATGTGACACCAATGTTACAGGCAACAGAAGAAAAAATAGACAAACTGGGCTTCATGAAAATTAAAAAATTGTGTGCCTCAAAAGACACTATCAACAGAATAAAAAGGCAACCAACAGAGTGGGAGAAAATATTTGCAAAGCATATATCTGATAAGGGATTAATATCCAGAATATATAGAGAGAACTCCTACAATTCAACAACAACAAAACCTGATTCAAAAGTGGACAAAGGACTTGAATAGACATGTGTCCAAAGAGGATATATGAACAGCTAATAAGCACAACATCACGAGTCAGTAGGGAAACGCAACTCAAAACTACAAGATACCACCTCACACCATTGGGACAGCTGCCGTCACAGAAACAGAAAACAGTCTAAGTGTTACGAGGATGTGGAGAAATGGAACATTGTGCACCGTTGCTAGGACTGTAGACTGGTGCAGCCACTGTATGCAGGTTCCTCAAAAAAAAAAAAAAAAACTAAGAGTAGAATTAGCATATGGTCCAGCAATCCCACTTCTGAGTATATGCCCCAAAGGATTGAGAGCAGGGTCTCCCACAGATATTTGCACCCCCATGTTCACAGCAGCACTATTCACAATAGCCCAAGAGCCACAAAACCCCAGTGTCCATCGACAGATGAATGGATGAACAAAATATGGGGTGTACATATGATGGAATATTATTCAGCCTTAAAAAGGAAGGAAGTCCTGGCACGTGCCCCAATGTGGTTGAACCTAGATGACACTATGTTCAGTGAAATAAGCCATTCAGAAAAAGACAAATACCATCTGATTCCACGTATATGAGGTACTTAGAGTAGTCAGGATCAGAGAGAGAGAAGGTAGAGTGGTGGTTGCCGGGCACTGGGGGGAGCGGCGCTGGGGCGTCAGTGTTTAGTGGGGAGAGTGTCAGTTTTACAAGATGAGAAGAGTCCTGCAGATGGACGACGGTGACGCTTGCGCAACATTTATGAATGTATTTAATTCCACTTAAAAATGGTTAAGATGAACAGACATATGAAAAAATGCTCAACATCACTCAGCATCCGGGAAATGCAAATCAAAACCACACTGAGATACCATCTCACCCCAGTTAGGATGGCTAAAACCGAAAAGACTCTGAACGATAAATGCTGGCGAGGTTGCAGAGAAAAAGGAACTCTCATCCATTGTTGGTGGGACTGCAAAATGGTGCAGCCTCTATGGAAAATGGTATGGAGGTTCCTCAAACAATTGCAGATAGATCTACCATACGACCCAGCTATCCCACTGTTGGGAATATACCCAGAGGAATGGAAATCATCAAGTCGAAGGTATACCTGTTCCCCAATGTTCATCACAGCACTCTTTACAATAGCCAAGAGTTGGAACCAGCCCAAATGTCCATCATCAGATGAGTGGATACGGAAAATGTGGTATATCTACACAATGGAATACTACTCAGCTATAAAAACGAATGAAATACTGCCATTTGCAACAACATGGATGGACCTTGAGAGAATTATATTAAGTGAAACAAGTCAGGCACAGAAAGAGAAATACCACATGTTCTCACTTATTGGTGGGAGCTAAAAATAAATAAATAAATTCACACACACACACACACACACACACACACACAAAAAAAAAACCGGGGGGTGGGGGGAGAAGATATAACAACCACAATTACTTGAAGTTTATATGACAAGCAAACAGAAAGGACATTGTTGTGGGGGAGGGAGAAGGGAGGGAGGTTTTGGTGAGGGGCCACAATAATCAACCACATTGTATATCGACAAAATAAAAAAAAAATGGTTAAGATGGTAAATTTTATATTATGTGTATTTATTTTACCACAATAAAAAACAATTGGAAAAAGAAGAGCCCGAGGCTGGGGCGGGGCAGCCTCACTGAGTGCCAGCCCAGGTCCCTCCGCAGGGCGCTGCTGTGAGATCTGGTCTAACCCAGGGGAGGGGACACACCTGAGAAGGGGTAAGAACAAATGAGAGAGAACTTAAAACATAGTTTAGTGCTTTTAGAACCAGTTTTAGTGAATCATTTTCGTACCGTGTGTGTCTTTCAAGATGTTTAAGACATTTTTAGGTCTGATATGTTAAGCTTGTAGTTTCTGTTAAATATTTACAAGTGTCTTTCATGAGTTTGTAATCAATGTTTAAATGTCAGAGAATATTTACTCTTATATCCATAAATTTTGATTTATCAACCAAGTTAAAGTGTGACTACATAGAGAATTGTTTATTACACAACGTTCTCAATTCATCTTGAGAATTTATTGAAAGATAAATTTAGTTCTGGAAATTTCAAACATAAATCCAAGTGGAGGGAACACATGACAGCCCCGCGTACCCGGCGCCTGGCAGTCACCCCGTGTTCCTCTCGGCCACTCAGGCCCCGGGGCACCGAA
Source organism: Cynocephalus volans (assembly GCF_027409185.1). Lineage (NCBI taxonomy): Eukaryota > Metazoa > Chordata > Mammalia > Dermoptera > Cynocephalidae > Cynocephalus > Cynocephalus volans. The sequence continues at coordinate 209,099,649 of NC_084461.1, forward strand.
GGATCAGCACGTGGCGAGGCCAGAGGCAGCCCAGATTCACAGGCCACCTTCGTCCCTCAGAAGTTCCACTTTCTGTGACGTGTGTCTGGACGTCTCTGATCTTTCGCTTTCTCGTCCTGAACATGGGGTGACCACTCCATCCAACGACAGCGGACAGAAGTGCTTTGTGAGACGCACCTCTCTTTTCTCGTAGGCAAGACGAGACACTAGACAAATGCCAAGTGCCTGGAGCACCGGGCAGGGCACGGAGGACTGGATGTCCCCGAGGGAAGCACTGCCCGCAGGGCACACGCCTTTCCTGTCAGTAACTGAGGACCCAAAGGAGAGGAGTCACGTCGGGGAACTAGATGTCCCCTGACTACTTTAGAAATAAGGAGCAGGACCTGCTGTTTCACTAGTTAACAGGAACGAATCCTGAAGCTCTGCCCAGCGCGCTGCGAGGCTCCGTGGAAGGGGCCAGAGGGCAGAACGGAGACGAGAAGGAAAGGGACGGACGCCCCAGAATGGGGCCAAACAGAAGAAACGCCGAGAAAAGGGCCCGGCAAGTCGTTCTTCATGTACAACAGCAGAACTTAACGTGCAATAAAATGCACCCTCTGTGAGTTTTGACAAGTTTTTGACAAGAGCTCCGTTCCCAGGACGACGCTCTCGCCCCTTCCCCACCTGCCCTGGCACGGGCTGGTCTGCGCTCCCTCGCTGTGCTCTGCCTGTTCCCACACGGCGGGTAAACAGAGTCACGGGGTCTGGCGCCTCCCACGCCCGCTGTCTTTCGCTCAGCAAGATGCGTTCGGGACTCAGCCGGGTCGCCTGTGCCAGTGGTTCGCTCCTTTTCATGGCGGAGTCACTTTCCTTGCTTGCGTGTTTATCCACTCACTGCCCAGGCACGTGTGCTCTGTGTCCTGGCTTTGGCGGTGGCAGCTGCCAAGGACATTGGTGCTTCTTTTCAGGAGACGTGCTCCCTGGGAGCCCTGCCCCACCAACCTGACCATGTGCACGTCTGCATTTCAGGGCAGGTGGCTGCCTGAGGAACAGCGTCTCTCCCAGAGTGACCCTCAGGTGAGGGAGACCCAATTCGTGCGTGAGTCAGACAGGCTGGGCCCTGGGGTGGCCCGAGGTCCCTTGCACCCACTTTGTGATCTTGCCTCTGCAGAGCCCCTCGGTCCCTCCACCCCACGGAGGCCTGGCCATCCGGTAGGTGTCACCTATTCCTCCCGGCAGGAGTGTGAGCTCCCGTAGAGCAGAAACCATGTCTCTTTCACTGATCCGATGGATCCTGTGTGGCAGTCACTCTCTAACGTGAAATGCTCTGAAGGTCTCACTCCACGCCCCCCCCCCCCCCAGGGCTCTGCCTCCCCCAAGTGAGGGCAGCGGGACCCTCCCAGAGCAAGTGGCCCATCACCCTCCTCCTGAAGAGTCAGGTCCCTAACTAAAGCTACAGAGCACCACATGGGGAGAGGGGGACGGAGAGACCATCCCTGAGAGGCAGGTGCATGGGCAGGCCGGGAGGGGCAAGGAGGAGGAAGCCCAGGAGCTGGGGCGAACACAGGCCCCAGCTCTGCCTTTCACTGGGGAAGCCACAGGCGCTTTCCAGGAGGTTTGAGGGGTGCCAACAAGCCGTGGTTGGTGAAAACTCACTCCCGTCCACACCTGCCTGGTGTGCACCTTTTGCTCAGGAGCCGGGACGACTTGCTCCGGGCCTGGTTATTGGGGGGAGAGCCTGTCTCTAGGGGATGGCTCCCGTGGCTTCTGATCCCCACTCCCAAGGCTGTCACCAGCCTTCCTAAGCTGAGCCTGTCCACACCCCTCGAGGCCATCCCACTGCAGCCAGCCTCTCTTGGGTGGCAAGTCCACTGCTCCAGGACAGGTTGCCTCACCTACAAGTCTGGGTCCACCTGGGCAGGGGGAGGCCTGTGGCAGAAGGAGGACCAGCAAAGCAGCTCCCACCAGGAGGTGCGCCTAGTCGCTCATTTGGTGCCTCCCAGCTCCATGCCACATGGGACTTGGGGGCTCCCCGGACTTTGGAGCTGTGATGGTAGCTGGTCCAGGCCTTGTGCAGCCACCTGGTGGCTCCTCCACTGCAGCCTTGTGACATCTGGGCCCGGATGGTTCCGTGTTGAAGGGCTGTCCTGTGCATTGTAGGGCATTGAGCAGCATCTCTGGCCTCTACCCACCAGATGCCCCCACCCAGAGTATGACCAAAGGTCTCCAGCATTGCCAAATGCCCCGGGGGACAACATCACCCCTGTTAAAAACCACTGATTGAGAAACAGGTAAGGAATCGGTCAGTCCAAGATGAACAGAAATGGCTTTTGCAAACTGTGGATAATACAGGTTTTTTAAAATAGTTAAATATACATTTAAAAATGGCCATTTTAACCATTTCCCCCCCAAAAAACTAGGACTTCAGACATTTTAGCCATCTGTAAGTGTGCAGTTGTGCCATTAAATACATCCACACTGTTGTGCAGCCGTCACCACCACCCATCTCTGGAATCTGTCCTCTTGCAAAACCCAAACTCAGTACCCATTAAATGCTAACTTCACCCTGGCCCCTGGCGCCCACCATTCTACTTTCTGTCTATGAATTTGATGGCTCTAGGACCTCAAGAGTGGAATCATACAGTATTTGTCCTTTTGTGACTGGCTTATTTCATGCAGCATACTGTCCTCAAGGTTCATTCATGTTGTAGCATACATCAGAACTTCCTTCCTTTTTAAGGCTGAATAATATTCCATTGTATGTGTAGACCACGTTTTGGTCATTCATTCACCTGGACACCCGGGTTGCTTCCACCTCTCGGCTATTGTGAACGATGCTGCTATGAACATGGTGGCAGATGCCTGCCTGAGTCTCTGCTTTCCAAGCTTTGGGGTACACACCCAGAAGTGGGATCACCAGATCATATGGTAATTCTGTTTAAATTTTCTTTCTTTTTATGTGTATATATATATATATTTTTTCTTTTTGTCGATATACAATGTGGTTGATTATTGTGGCCCATTACCGAAACCCCCCTCCCTCCTCCCTCTCCCCTCTCCCACCCAACAATGTCCTTTCTGTTTGCTTGTCGTATCAACTTCAAGGAATTGTAGTTGTTGTGTCTTCTCCCCCACCCCCCCGGTTTCTGTGTGTGTGTGTGTGTGTGTGAATTTATTTATTTTTAGCTCCCACCAATAAGTGAGAACATGTGGTATTTCTCTTTCTGTGCCTGACTTCTTTCACTTAATATAATTCTCTCAAGGTCCATCCATGTTGTTGCAAATGGCAGTATTTCATTCGTTTTTATAGCTGAGTAGTATTCCATTGTGTAGATGTACCACATTTTCCGTATCCACTCATCCGATGATGGACATTTGGGCTGGTTCCAACTCTTGGCTATTGTAAAGAGTGCTGTGATGAACATTGGGGAACAGGTATACCTTCGACTTGATGATTTCCATTCCTCTGGGTATATTCCCAGCAGTGGGATAGCTGGGTCATATGGTAGATCTATGTGCAATTGTTTGAGGAACCTCCATACCATTTTCCATAGAGGCTGCACCATTTTGAAGTCCCACCAACAATGTATGGGAGTTCCTTTTTCTCCTCAACCTCGCCAGCATTTATCGTTCAGAGTCTTTTGGATTTTAGCCATCCTAACTGGGGTGAGATGGTATCTCAGTGTGGTTTTAATTTGCATTTCCCGGATGCTGAGTGATGTTGAGCAGTTTTTCATATGTCTGTTGGACATTTGGATATCTTCCTTAGAGAAATGCCTGCTTAGCTCTTTTGCTCATTTTTTAATTGGGTTGCTTGTTTTTTTCTTGTAAAGTTGTTTGAGTTCCTTGTATATTCTGGATATTAATCCTTTGTCAGATGTATATTTTGCAAATATTTTCTCCCACACTGTTGGTTGTCTTTTAACTCTGTTAATTGTTTCTTTTGCTGTGCAGAAGCTTTTTAGTTTGATATAATCCCATTTGTTTATTTTTCCTTTGGTTGCCTGTGCTTTTGGGGTTGTATTCATGAAGTGTGTGTCCATTCCTATTTCCTGAGGTGTCTCTCCTATGTTTTCTTTAAGAAGTTTTAATGTTTCAGGGTATATATTTAATTCTTTAATCCATTTTCAGTTGACTTTAGTGTATGGTGAAAGGTATGGGTCTAGTTTCATTCTCCTGCATATTGATATCCGGTTCTCCCAGCACCATTTGCTAGAGAGGCAGTCTCTTCCCCAGTGTATAGGCTTGGTGCCTTTGTCAAAGATCAGATGGCTATAGGTGTGTGGGTTGATTTCTGGATTCTCTATTCTATTCCATTGATCAGTGTGTCTGTTTTTATGCCAGTACCATACTGTTTTTGGTTATTATAGCTTTGTAGTATAGTTTAAAGTCAGGTAGTGTTATGCCTCCAGCTTTATTTTTTTTGCTCAGCATTGCTTTGGCTGTGCGTGGTCTTTTGTTATTCCATATAAATGTCTGGATAGTTCTTTCCATTTCTGAGATAAATGTCATTGGAATTTTGATGGGGATTGCATTGACTTTGTATATCCCTTTGGGTAGTATGGACATTTTCACAATGTTGATTCTTCCAATCCAAGAGCATGGGATATCTTTCCATCTTCTTGTATCCTCTCTAATTTCTCTCAGCAGTGGTTTGCAGTTCTCATATAGAGATTTTTCACATACTTGGTTAACTCTATTCCTAAGTATTTTATTTTTTTGGTGGCTATTGTAAATGGGCAGGCTTTCTTGATTTCTCTTTCTGCATGTTCACTATTGGAGAATAGAAATGCTACTGATTTCTGTGCATTGATTTTGTATCCTGCCACTGTGCTGTAATCATTTATCAACTCCAAGAGTTTTTTTGTAGAGGCTTTAGGCTGTTCGATATATAGGATCATGTCATCTGCAAACAGGGACAGTTTGACTTCATCTTTTCCAATCTGGATGCCCTTTAATTCCTTCTCTTCTCTGATTGCTCTGGCTAGTACTTCCAACACTATGTTGAATAGGAGTGGTGAGAGTGGGCATCCTTGTCTAGTTCCTGTTCTTAAAGGAAAAGCTTTCAGCTTTTCCCCATTCGGGACGATATTGGCCATGGGTTTATCATATATGGCTTTAATTATGTTGAGATACTTTCCATCTATACCTAAGTTATAGAGGGTCTTTGTCATGAATGAGTGTTGAATTTTATCAAATGCTTTTTCAGCATCTATACAGATGATCATATGGTCCTTGTGTTTGATTTTATTAATATTGTGTATCACATTTATTGATTTGCATATGTTGAACCAACCTTGCATCCCTGGGATGAATCCCACTTGATCGTGGTGAATAATTTTATGTATGTGTTGCTGTATTCTGTTTGCTAGTATTTTAGTGAGGATTTTTGCATCTATATTCATCAAGGGTATCGGCCTGTAGTTTTCTTTTTTGGTTATATCTTTACCTGGTTTTGGTATCAGGATGATGTTTGCTTCATAGAATGAGTTTGGGAGATTTGCGTCTGTTTCAATCTTTTGGAATAGTTTGTAAAGAATCGGTGTCACTTCCTCTTTGAATGTTTGGTAAAATTCTGCTGTGAATCCATCTGGTCCTGGGCTTTTCTTTGTTGGGAGCCTTCTGATAACAGCTTCAATCTCTTTTATTGTTATTGGTCTGTTCAGATTTTCTGAATCTTCATGGCTCAGTTTTGGGAGCTTGTGTGTGTCCAGAAATTTATCCATTTCCTCCAGATTTTCAAATTTGTTGGCGTATAGTTGTTTATAGTAGTCTTGAATGATTCCTTGTATTTCAGATGAATCAGTTGTAATATCACCTTTTTCATTTCTAATTTTTGTTATTTGAATCTTCTCTCTTCTGTTTTTTTGTTAGCCATGCTAATGGTTTGTCAATTTTATTTATCTTTTCAAAAAAACAACTTTTTGATTCATTGATCTTTTGTATTGTTTTTTGGGTTTCAATTTCATTAAGTTCTGCTCTGATCTTAATGATTTCTTTCTGTCTGCTAACTTTAGGTTTGTATTGTTCTTGTTTTTCTAGTTCTTTAAGGTGAAGTGTTAGGTTGTTCACTTGCCATCTTTCCATTCTTCTGAGGTGGGCATAAATTTCCCCCTTAATACTGCTTTTGCAGTATCCCACAGGTTTTGGTATGATGTATCATTATTTTCATTAGTTTCAATAAATTTTTTGATTTCCTGCTTGATTTCTTCTTGGACCCATATGTCATTAAGTAGAATGCTATTTAATTTCCATGTGTTTGTATAGTTTCCAGAATTTCGTTTGTTATTGATTTCTAGTTTTAATCCATTGTGGTCTGAGAAAATACATGGGATAATTCCAATTTTTTTGAATTTGTTGAGGCTTGATTTGTGACCTAATATGTGATCTATCCTGGAGAATGATCCATGTGCTGATGAGAAGAATGAATATTCTGAGGTTGTTGGATGGAATGTTCTATAGATATCTGCCAAGTCCAATTGGTCTAGAGTATTGTTTACATCTTGTGTTTCTCTGCTGATTCTTTGCCTAGATGATCTGTCCAATGTTGACAGTGGGGTGTTCAGGTCCCCTGCTATTATGGTATTAGTTTCTATTTCCTTCTTTAGGTCTAATAGAGTTTGTTTTATAAATCTGGCTGCTCCAACTTTGGGTGCGTAGATATTTATGATTGTTATGTGTTATTGATGGATCCGTCCTTTTATCATTACGTAGTGTTCCTCATTGTCTCTTTTTACGGTTTTTAGTTTAAAGTCTATTTTGTCAGATATAGGAATAGCTACTCCAGCTCGTTTTTCTTTTCTGTTTGCATGGTAAATCTTTTTCCATCCTTTCACTCTTAGTCTACGTGAGTTTTTATGGGTGAGGTGGGTCTCTTGAAGGCAGCATATAGTTGGGTCCTCCTTTTTAATCCAGTCAGCCAGTCTGTGTCTTTTGATTGGGGAATTGAAGCCTTTTACATTGAGTTGCTATTGAAAAGTGTTGATTTATTCCTAGCATTTTATTGATTATTTTTTGGCTGTCTTAGGTGTCTTTTGTTCCATGCTTTCTGATTTACTGTTTGTTTTCTGTGTTTCTTGGTTCCTTAGGTTGTAGATTGCCTTTTTGTTTGTTTTCTCTTCATGAATGCCATTTTTATTGTACTAGCGGGTTTAGATTTTTCTTAGGTTTTTATGGCAGTGGTAGTTATTTTTCAGGAACCAAACCTAGTACTCCCTTGAGAATTTCTGGTAAGGGTGGTCATGTGGTGGTGAACTCCGGCAGTTTTTGTTTGTCTGAGAAATATACTATTTGCCCTTCATTTCGGAAGGATGGCCTTGCAGGGTAGAGTATTCTTGGCTGACAATCTCTGTCTTTTAGTATTTTGAATATATCATCCCATTCCTTTCTGGCTTTTAGAGTTTGTGATGAAAAGTCTGATGTTAGCCTGATTGGGGCTCCCTTATTATAGGTGATTTGACACTTCTCTTTTGCAGCTTTTAAGATTCTCTCTTTGTCTTTGAGTTTTGCCAATTTGATTATAACATGTCTTGGAGAAGACTTTTTGGGTTGAATACTTTTGGAAATCGTTGAGCTTCCTGGATCTGAAGATCTGTGATTTTTCCTATACCTGTGAAGTTTTCTGCCACTATTTTGTTGAATATGTTTTCAATGCAATCTCTGTTTTCCTCCCCTTCTGGAATACCCATGACTCATATATTTGAGCGCTTAAGGTTGTCTGATATCTCTCTCAGATTTTCTTCAATGCCTTTGATTCTTTTTTCTTTTTTTTTTTTTTTTTTTGTCTGGTTGTTATTTCAAACAGCCCATCTTCAAGTTCAGAGGTTCTCTCTTCAACTTCCGCAAGCCTGCTGGTTAAACTCTCCGTTGTGTTTTTTATTTTGCTGAATAACTTCTTCAGTTTGGCAAGTTCTGCTACATTTTTTTTCAGGACATTGATTTGCTTGTACATTTCCTCTTTTAGGTCCTGTATACTTTTCCTCATTTCATCATGATGTCTAGCTGAGTTTTCTTGTATCTCATTCAGTTTCCTTAGAATTATCACTCGAAATTCCTTGTCAGTCATTTCAAGGGCTTCTTGTTCTATAGGATCTAGAGCTTGAGAGTTATTATCCTTTGGTGGTGTACTTTCTTGATTTTTTGTATTTCTGGTATCTTTTTTTTAATGTTTATTCATTGTGGCAGGGGGTTTCACAGTCCACAGGTTTGACACTATTGACTAAGATGTTGCCGTGGTCACCAATTTAGTATGGCTACCTCAGTGACTGCTCAGTTGGCCACTAGTGCCTTGTGTGTGTGGTTGCCTCGGGTCTTGGGTCTCTCCGGGGAGCCACCTCTCTGGTCAGCTTTGACTCTGCCGGGCTGCTGGATCATGGGGCGGTACCACAGGGTGTGTGGTCTCTGCTGAGCTTGCACCTCCCGTGCTGGACTTCTCCTTGTTCTGTGCGCTCTGGCCCAGGCTGCTGGGATGTGCTGAGGCACCGCAGAGCGTGTGGCCTCTGCAGAGCTTCCCCTTCCCCTGCAGGATGTCTCCCTGCTCTGTGCGCACTAGGCCGGGCTTGGGATGGAGCCGGGTGGTGGCGGTGAAGACTACCTGCTGCTGGATCATGCAGCAGTGGCCCTGCCACTGGTTGTGTGGACTCTACAGAAGTTCTAACTCCCTTGCTGGACGTCTCTCTGCTCCATACGCATTGGGCCGGGCTGCTCGATCGCGCGGCACTGGTGTGGTCCTCATAGAGTTCCCCCCTCCACTGCCGGAAGTTTCCCTTCTCCAAGCGCACTAGGCTGGGCTGCGAATGGAGCTGAGTGCCTGCGGTGAAGCCTACCTGCTGGACCACGCAGTGGCAGCCCCACAGGGTGTGTGGTTTCTGCGGAGCTTCTGCCTCCCCTGCTGGATGTCTCCCCACTCTGCGCGCACTGGGCTGGGCTTGGAATGGAGCCGGGTGCCTGCGGTGAAGCCTACCTGCTGGATCACACAGTGGCAGCCCTGCAGGGCATGTGGTCTCCGCGGAGCTTCTGCCTCCCCCGCTGGACGTCTCCCTGTACCATATGCACTTGATGTTATGTTTTTATAGTTTAAATCGGTTGATTTGTGGGAGAGAGTGACGCTAGGGACCGTCTATTCCGCCATCTTGGCCGGAAGTCCAACATATACTGAGAGCCTAGTATGTACCAGGCCCTGTGCAGGTATTTGTGTCTGATGCTGTACTGGTCATTGGAGATGTCATTCCCGGTCTTTTGGACCTGATTGACTAATGGAGCAGACAGATATTAGTTTATACATGCTTTGAAAGAAATATACAGGATACTTTGAGAGCTGGGGACCTGAGCTACACTGGAGCATCCTTGACAACTGACAGTTAAATTCCTGTTTAAATTTTCGAGGAGCCTCCACACTACTTTCCACAGTGGCTGCCCCGTCTTACATTTCCACCTGCAGTGTATGATTCCAATTTCTCCACATCCTCACCAACACTTGTTTTCTGGTTTTTTTGTTTGTTTTGTTTTGTTTTTAAAATAACCATCCTAATGGGTAAGAGGTGGTATCTCATTGTGGCTTAGTGCAGACTTTTTATTATCATAAGTCACTTTACGGGTATGCATGTGAAAGGACCTGTCTTCCAGAAACTGAAACCCTTATGAGGGATGAGACGTGTGCATGGGACATAGGTGACATCGCTGCCAGAGGGAGATCCAGCAGCTGAGGGCAGAAAGATCACCAGGTGGACTTCTTCACCAGCCCAGCAAGGAAGCCACACTGCCCCCAGGAATCCTGGCCCCCCCAAGACCACTCACTTTCTAGGTGGCAACCCCATCAGGAGCCTGGAGGCTCCAATCTGCAGCCCACCCTTTAGAGGGGCAGGACTGTGAGTGGCCTCAGGACTCGAGAGCAGGCAGCGGCAGCTTGGGGCAGCCCTGCAATGTGCTTCCTGTGCAGCTCCTCTGAAACAGGTGTCCACTGTGATCCTGGGCCCTGCCTGTAAATGGGACCTCCAAGCTGACCACTCAGAGGGAGGGAAGGCTTGACCATTAGAGCCAGGGGGGACCAGCCGGCCAAGCAGGACGGGCCACTGTGAAACACCTGCATGGATGCTGGGTCGACACTGGTTGCAGCCCTCTGTCTCACACGCAGGGCCGTTCCTTTTCAGCTCCCACCATGCTGGGTGATGGTGTCTCAGGAGGTGTGTGTTGGCACCTCCTGGCCCAGCCAGCAGCTCTGTGCGGGCAGCCTGGGTGTGTGCTCGCCCGCTCCTCTGCCTTGGCACACCCTGAGGCCCACCCTCCCACCTTGGCCTCCCTCTGGGCAGTGCCCCGGCTGCTGAGATTCTGGCCCGTGACCTGTGGCAGTCCCTGCTCCCCAAAGCTTGGCCCTTGCAGGTTGTCCCAGGAGATGGCCAAGCAGGCAGCACTTCTAGGTTGGTCAGCGGCATCTTAATGAAGCTGCTTGTTTTTCTCAGTCCCTTAACACTTTGTTATTCTTATCGGAAGGGTGATCCTTTGCATGCAAGTGGCTGCTTCTGGATTTCCCTTCAGCTCAACAGCCATACTCACCCAGCTCCAAATCTGCAGACAAACAATGACACTGGCTGGTAGGCACTCTGTGACGTCTGGGCTTTCTGTGCCCGGGGCAGCCCTCAACCTCACCTGCAGACCTGGCAGGAGCTAGCCAGGCAGGGGCAGCCCTCAGGATGCAGGAGTCCCACTGCGCTAAACCTGACAGGGAAGGGGGCCTGGCTCCCACCAGATGCCTGAGTCTACCAGGCTGTCCCTTATCACAAAGAGGGCCCAGGAGCTCCCTGAGACTCCGCCCCTGCAATGAAGGCCCCTGCTGTTCTGGGGTGGGGGTCGGGGGGACTGCCAGATGGTAAAAGGTCCAAGCTGTGGCCACGTGCAGCCAGGCAGCTTTGGGGAGCCTCCGTTGGCCCTGGCTGCCATCTCCACCTTCACTGTGTGATGACATCACAGAGAAGCTGTCTTGGGGAAGAATCTAGAATACGCATTCTGTGTTAAAGGGGGGATTCAGGAATGGGGAAAAAGTGTGGAGAGGAATTGAGGCTAGAACAGAAGAGAGGAATGAGAAGGAGATTGGGAAGATGGGGTGTGTGCAGAGGGGGGTCCTGCGAAACGACATGAGCCAGGTCCTGGAAAAGCAGGGCACTGTGGGGACTGAAGCCAGAGACCAGGGTCATCATTTACAGGAAGGTCAGGTCGAGATGCCAGCACCAAGAGCTGCCCGGGCCCCCTCAACCGTCGATGCACATGAGTTCATGTACAGCCAAGGACAGAGTCTTCCAGGTAGGCCAAGGCCCCCTTCATTAAGACGTGCCCCAACTTCAGAGGTGTTGACACGTGAAGGACCACCCCCGTGCACCTCAGATCAGTGAAGGGGGGTGATGCACCCAACGCTTCCCGTGGGGGTCTGTGCTGCGGGAGCGGAGCAGGGCCTGGGCTGGCCCCCCAAGCACAGGAAGCCGGCGGGGGCCGGGGCGCTGGAAGGGGGATTAAGTGCTCACTGATGCAATTGAAAGCTGATAGATAAAGGATGTCGACATGCCATTCCTCTTTATAATTAAGAAGATAATTTAATTACTGCTATTAAAACTTGAGCTTCTCCCCCACGTGGGCTGCTTTTAACAAAATACCTTTGGTTCTGCTGTTTCCCACACACAGACCTGGCAACGGTTAAATAGAGACACCGAGTCTCCAGAGCTTCGTCTCATGAAGCCATCTGGTTTGAAGTAGTACAACAAGCAGGAAAGGGAATTGAATCAAAGGCACGATTTGTGTTTTTTGAAATAAAGAAAATGTGTGAGGTAGCACCAGGAAAAAGGCCCCATCCTGCCCTCGCCAGGGCTGGGTGCTGCCAGGCCAGGCCGTAGGGCAGGTCACCGCCTGTGCCTTGGCTGGTCACATGGCAGGAAGCAGGGGTGGCTGAAGGGGGTTGGCGGGGGGCGGGGGCAGGATGGGGCAGATGAGCCGATGTGCCCAGATGGGACCCCATAAAAGCACCCAGCCTCATTGGAACCCACGGAGAGGAGGAGATAAAAGGCAAAAACTGAATACCCCAGTGCCACCGGCCACATGAGCCTCCACTGTTCACAGAGAGCTTCTCTGCACAGGGCAGGGGTCAGCACCACAGCATGAAGAGGAAACTGAGGCACAGAGCCTCCGGAACACCAGCCACCTGCTCTCCTTTGCACCCGGCTCCAGGTTGCACTGCGCTGCCACCGCTGGGATCATCTCTGTCATCCTAGGAAAAGTTCCTCAGCCACCACCCCTGTCCACCAGCACGAGGCTCTGCTCACTCTGTCCTCAGCAGCTGTGGCCACGTGGGATCCTCTGGTGCGCGGGGCACTTTGATCTGCACACACCTGGAGTTCTGTGCCTCAGCCTCACACAGCTGTCATCACACGATCCCACACACTCCCTGGACTTCCCCAGCTGCAGGAGGCTCCCCAGGGCTGGGGGCTGGAGCCCCACGACAGCCAGGGTCTCCTCTCCCTCCACAACTTGAGGCATCTCTGAAGAGACTCCCCTTGTCCCATAGCCGAATCCCTGCATGCTCCCACACCGCAAATGCTTGGGGACAGGCGTTTAACCAGTTCCTCCAGACAGTGCAGAGTTCCCAGGCCTCCCTCAGACAAAGGCATAGAGCTGAGGAGGGCAGGCTGTGTATGGCTCTGGGCCTGGTCCCATCCTCTGAAAACAGGGAGCTGGGCAACCATAGGGTTGCCCACAGCACCCCAGGATCCTGGGGTTCCTGAGGCCCATTACGTGGGATCCAAAGGGGTGAAGGGGCATAGAGAGGTTCCCCACCCCCACTTAGTCAAGAGCTCATCTGTTTCCCGTGTTAGATGTCTACTGTTTTCTGAAGGGTTTTGAGGACAAGTGAAGAAGAGCCTGAGGTCCCAGGACTAGGAGATCTCTGAGGAACCTCTAGACCGAGCTCTTGTCCTCCATGTCCTGGCAGCTGGACATCTGGAGACAAGCTAGGGGTAGGGGAATGGGGCCTCTGAACCAACTGGGGGACCCAGAAAAAGATGCTCGGGGAGAAGTCCAACAGCTGGAGGCCAGCCCATGAGGAGACAACAGGTGGGATGAGACCCCCACCTCCAAAGCACAAAGCACAGCAATTCACAGAAGGGCAGGGCAGGCGTATTCGCAGAGGAACCAAAAGCGAGAGGAGGTGGCGAAAGGAGGACGGTCACTCTCTTAGTCTGTTCGGGCAACTATCACAAGAAGCCATAAATCGGGTGGCTAATAAACAATGGAAATTTATTTCTCACAGTCTGGAGGGGCTGAAGTCAGAGATGAGGGTGGCAGCATGGTCGCGTTCTGCTGAGGGTGCTTCGGGGTTGTAGGTGGCCACCTTCCCACTGTGTCCTCACAGGGCAGAAGGGGCGAGGGGTCTCTCTTGGCACTAATCCCACTCATGAGGTCTCCACCCTCATGACCTAGTCACCTCCTAAAGGCACCATCTCCTAACACCATCACCTTGGGGGTGAGGATTTCAACAAGTGAATTTGCGGGTGGCCCATTCAGACCACAGCAGTCACAGAAAGGAAGCTGCTGGAAAGCCACATCACAGGGGAGTCCAGGACCATCCAGAGGCAGCTGCCCAGGGGAATGAAAGCGCCTGCAGTTGGTGGGAGCTCACCAAACCCTCATTTAACGAATGAATGAAGGCGAGAGGGTGAGCGGCAGCGCCGCCGAGCCTCACAAGCACACCACGGAGGAGCTGCTGGCCGCCCCCCGCGTGCTCCTATTTACAAGAAATTCTCAGATGGACAAACTCATCTATGGGGATAAAGGGGAGAACAACTGTGCCCTTGGGGACATTACCCAGTGCCATCATCTGCAGCAGCCAGCGTGGTGACATTCAGCACACGAGCCATTGAGCACTTGGAATAGGGCCAGTAAGGACCTGAACTTGAATTTTTATCCTAATTTGTTAACATTTAAACGGCCACGTATGGCTAGTGGTGACTGTGTTTGACAGCAAAGTGCTTGTTCATCTTGACTGGCCATCATGAGGGGAGGGGGGACACCTGTACGAGGCCAGCGAGCTACACACCCAGGGTCCCTGCACATTGCTGGGTGTTCCACCCCTACTTGCAAACACTAGGTACCGTTATTTGTTCAGAGGAGAGCTTCTCCTCGCTTTAGTTTTGAACAAAACCAAAGCAGAGGTCTTTCCAATGGAAATGCCTCTCCAGGACACCCTGGCTGATGAAGGAGTGCAAGTGGCTGTCACCCAGTGGGGAGACAGGGTGGCCTGAGACGTGCCCAGCGCCCTCTGCATGGCAAACTCCTGCCTGCCACTCCCACTCCCGCAGACACGTGTGGGTGCAGATGGGTAAAGGCTGCCCCAAGTGGGGAGCCCCTTGTTAAGTTTGGCTGACCCAAAGGGAGATTTGCAGTTGGGAGCGGGGTGGGGAGCAGGACTCAAGAATGGGCAGCTCACAGCTGTCCCTAGGAAAGTGTCTTTGAAGCCATGTATATGGAGCCTGCTGACCAATTGGGCAGACGCTGCCAAAGTCTTCACATACTTGTACTAGATGCCCTTTGAGGCTTGGGGTGGGCCCTGGCCACTCCCTCCCCTCTTCAACCAGCCTCATGGGAATGGGTTCCTGCAGTCCAATTACTGAGCCCCCAGTCACTTCACACCAGCAGGACAATCATGTCCAGGAAGAACAGGTCCAGTCTAGGGCCAGCACCTGGAAATGCATGGGCGTGACCTCGGAGAGGTGGCACCCAGGCTGCCACTGCCACATAGGATTGATGAGCCAGGCAGCATAGAAGGCAGTGATTGCCACAAACACACTGGGACAGGCACAGAAGGTGGGTGGGGGATAGAACCCAGGCTACGCGCATTTCCCGTTCGTCTTGTGTCCAAGTTAGCAGCCTTGACGCTGACCGGCTGTCAGCTTTTCCTGCTGAACTCAGGAAGGGAGGGATCAAAGGGTTCCTCTGGCCCCATCCCTGGTGCTGAGTTAATGGGGAGAGGTCCCTCAACCACCTGGCCTGGGAAAAGTGCTTCACAGACAGGTTTCAAGATGACTCATGACCACTGTCATTGTGCTCCCTGTCCAGGTCACTCCATAGGGACCCTTACAGGGAATAAAGTCAATAAACAGGGGAAAATGCAGGCCTGGGCTAGGGCCAGGCCAGGGGAAATGCTAGAAGCCCCGAGCTGCCTGTTTTTGTCTTTCCATGATCCCATCCAGGTCAAGGACTTCTACCCCTCCCAGCCCCCAACAGACGGTCCTGTCTTTACCATTATTTCCGGTTACCATAGAAATGGACACCGGACAAGCATCGGTCCTGGAAACAGGTCAGGGCGTGGGCCCGAGTTGTAGAATAGGGACAACTGCGGACATGAGGAATTGAAATAAAAGACAGGACGCACACCTGGGGCTGGTGCCGCCAGCGCTGGGGAGGCTGGATGAAGCGGGGCGGGGCTAGAGTGGGGGGACGTGCGCAGGCCGGGGAGCCGGGAGCGGGCGCGGGCGGGAGAGGGGGCTGGGAGAAGCGCTGGAGGGGGCCGGGGAAAGGCACGCGGAGGGGGAGGGGCAGGTACAGCAGGGACCAGATCTGCAGCCGGCGGGGCCTGGGTCTGGGGAAACTCTGAAGTTCCCGAGTCGTCCCCGAGTGGCACTCCCCGAGATCCCCCGCGCGATCTCACTGGGCACAAAAAAAAGGACAACGCGAGCAGCTTCCAAAAGACGCAAAACCGTTTATCAAGTCAGCGCCGGCGCGGTATCTACAGTATCTACACATATCTACACGTATATACGTATCTACACAGCCTGCAGGCGGGGCTCTCCGGTAGTCTACACTGCAACTGCCGGCCTGACCGGGGGCGACGCGGTCTCGGGGAGAACAATAAATACCACTTCCTTCCGCCTCTGACCGGGCGCTTTGGCACTGGCGGGCGGGGACCCCATGGCCCTTGGGGCTGGGGGAAAACCCGCGGTGGCTCCGGGGACTGGGAGACCAGACACTGCGGCAGCCCTCGGGGCTGCAGGGTGGAGGTCCCCATGGCTTCGCGGCTGGGGAAGGGGAGGCCCGCGATGGCCCCCGGGGCTGGGGAAAGTGTTCTTTGATGGCCCTTGGGGCTGGGTGGCCTGGGCCCCGCCGGTCCTCGGGCTGTGCGGGGCTCCTGCGGGGGCCGGGGCGGAGCGCGCCGGCGGACGCCCGTATTATCTGGGGCAGTAGTCGTAGGAACCGGGCGGCGCGGCCCCGGCCGATGAGTACATGTTGGCGGCTGCGGCGGCGGCGGCGGCGGCGGCAGCGGCGGCGGCGGCGGCGGCCGGGCTCACGGCGGGGTGGTGGTGGTGCGGGTGCGCGTGCGGATGCGGGTGGTAGCCGTGGCCGCGCAAGCCGGGCAGCGGGTAGGGCGCAGGCCGGCTCTTGGCCCCGAGGTAGTGGTCGTAGGCGGCGGCCGGGTACTTGTAGGGGTGGTGGTGCAGCGGCTCCGACGCGCCGGGCGTCTCCAGGCGCAGCTCCGGGTGCGGGGGGCTGGGCCGGCCTCCAGGCGCGCCGGGCAGCGGGACGAGGCCGCCGGCGCCGCCGGCCCCGGGCAGCGCGGGGCTCAGCACCCGCGCCAGCAGCTGCGGCGGATGCGCCGGGTCCCCGAGCACGGCCGGCACGCCCGCGTCGCGCTCGAATTCTCGCCGGGCCTCCGCCGCGTCTGCGAGGAGGGCCGAGGGATGAGTGCGGCCGGCCGGGCCCGCCGAGGAGACCCGCAGAGAGCGACGCGGGCCTACGCGAGGAGCAGGCACGATGCCGCGCTCAGGCACCCCCCGCCCCTTCTCTGCTAACCTGCCCGAGCCCCTGCACCGCCGGCGCCCCGTGCCCTCCCCAGGGGTCCGCGCCCCTCCGCGGGCGGCAGCAGCGGGCGGGACGCGCGGGCGGGGCGCAGCCGTCGGGCCGGGCGGGCGAGTGCGCGCTTGCCCGCCGCCACGGCCGTTGTGCAACCAGCGCGAAGGCCGCGAGCAACCCAGGGGCGCAGGCGAGGCCGGGCGCGGCCGCTGCCCCGGGGCGGAGAGCGCGCGGGGCCGCTGCCCGGATCCCACGACCCCGGCCCTACCTTTCTCCGCGCCGTTGGGCTGCGTGGGGGAGGCCACGGGGTTCCGCGAGCGCGCGAAGGCGCTCATGAGCGGCAGCGCGCCGGGCCGGTGGTTCCGGGGCCTGCGGGAGGGAGGTGGGTCAGGGCGGCGCCCCAGCCAGGCGCCCGCGCGCTCACTCTCTTCGGAGGACACTCACCAGTCCTCAGGATCGCAATCCCGGAAGCCTTTGGCGAACGGGTTGCTGGCAATCTTGAGCTGCGTGATCTGCAGGGAAGGGGGCGTGAGCAAGCGGCTCAAGCCCCACAGCCCGGGGCTACCCGACCTCGGCAGAGGATAGGAGGGAGTTAGGAGGGGCTCGCCCAGGAAGGGCGTCTGCACCGTGGACAAGAACCAGCCCACAATCTGCCCCCTCCCCAAAGGAGGTTGTGCCTCCTTCCTGTAGCTGGGGGTCTGGGGACCCCCCTCTCACTAGGTCCTCCTCTTTGCCACCCCAAGTGAAAAGGTATGGACACCCTGAGTCCCTGGCTGGAATGGGAATATGTTCACCTCCACCCCCCACTGCAGTGGTGGGAGCAGAGCGGGCGCCCTAGGAATCTGGGTAAACCTCGGATCAGGCCCCTGATGGGGAGTTTCCGGAATGGTTTGGAAAACAAACTTTAAGGCCGCAGTGACAGTTGCTGCTAGAGAGGTCAAGCTGATAGGAGGCTAGGCCAGCCTGCCACAGGAGGAAGGGGGCAACTTGAGGCCTTTGGGGGTGGGGCTCCAATTGGGTCCTGCTCCACTGGGACCCACAGCCAGCAGATCCAAGCTGTCTGTTCCCCAGGCAGCGACTAAAAATTGCACCCCCACTCCCAGAAGTGTGAATCTGCTCATCCCCAGGGCCTGAACACAGGCCCCCTCACCCGGTGGTTCTGGTAAGCAGTGACCGCGGTGAAACGTGTCTCCTCAAACACAAAGGTTTTGAAGTTCTCCTCAGCGTATTTCTCGCTATCTTTGCGAGGGTCTACATAAACGACGTGGAAGCGGGGCTGGTATCTGTGCATGGAGTTGAGAATAATCTGGAAGACAAGGCTCAGATAAGCTGGGGATCAGCTCCAGCGGTGGGGTTGAGCTGAGTTGAGGATCCCGGGTTGGAGCCAGGAAACGGGCTGAGGTCTGAGTAGGCAATCAAGTTCCTAGATAACTTGGGCAAAACCCTTAATTCCCGAGATGAGGCTGGGCCTTGGGGCCTGAGTAGAGGCTGCAACATTGAGGGCCGCTGGAAAAGACATTACAAGTGACAAAAGACTGATTGAGGTTTACATTCTCATTTTTTAGATCCCCAACAATTGCTTCAGGGCCTGCAGGGGGTGGTCGCTTCAGAGAGGAGCTCAGCCTGGCAGAAAAGCAGCCTCACTGGCCTGGATTCCACAAAACCTGCCACCTCCATCCCTCTTGCACAGCCCCATCCTTGCCAGTTAAAAAGCCTCTCGAATAAGATCAGGAGTGGGGTAAGGGAAGGAGACTTACCCCCTCTCCCAGGCCCAAGGCCCACTAGGCCATGTGAGACCCTGACTGGAAGCCCTCTGTGCTTGGCCCGTCCCTCATCTGCACTCTGGTGCTGCCCGAGTTCTGTCTCTGCTTGGCAGGGACACTCCAGAGGGCCTGCAATGGGGATAGCCCGGGAGCCTGGGGACAGGGGTCGCTCACGTGGCCGTTGTCATCTAGCAGGTTGTTGGTCAGCTTGAGCTTGTCGAACGACACGATTTGTTTCATCCACTGTGCACCCTTGGCAGGCGAGTCAGGGTGGTAGTGCACACGGCCCGGCGTGGCAGGGTCTGCCTTCCCGGCCACCAGCCAGGAGGAGCTGTGGAAGGCGTACCTGGAGCAGCATTGGGTTGGAGGGTCACGATGGGTTGGGGTGAACGAGAGGGCCTTGCCCCATGTGCCGGGTGAACCCCAAAAGTGCCTTGAGGAGTCTCCCTACTCGTGAAATTGAGCCCTCTGATATCACACAGGCTGGGAGTTTTTCTGAGGGAATTGTGGTTAAAACAGGAAATTCCCACCTGCCCCTGATACACAAAGCAAGCAGGAACCGGGCACCCCACGGGACGCCAAGGGAAAAGGCCAGGCTCTTCTCATTTCGCTGCACCCGGGTCCACCCTATGCGGACGCAGAGGGAGCCGATGTAGATTTGGCTTTGCCAGTGGCCTCAGGCGCAGGGCAGTCCACGTTTGCTTTATTAATTGCTGTTAATTGTCCGGGTGACTGAGGCGCGCCCTACATAATCTGTGCCGGCCACCCCACCTTTCCGGCCCAGCTCTGGGACCCAGTGTTCCCTGGGGATGGGGGAAGGGGACAAGGTGCTTATGCTTGCCTCCTGGGAGAGACCCAAAAAAAATAAGCTGGGGGCTGTGTGCTTGGCCCACCCGCTGCCTCAGGCCAAGCCGGCCCAGGGGCATCAGAGCTGTCTCCGATCTGCAGCTCCCAACCTCCTCAGGCCGTTCAGAGAGTGAGAGAGCGTGGGGTGGGGTGTGTGGGTCTGGGGTACAATGGGGACAGGGGAGGGAGCAGGGCAGATGGCGCAGGTGCCTGGGATGACCCAGTCACTAAAGAGTTTCATGGGTGGGTGGCCCTTGGAGTTGGTCACCAGGCAGGGACCAGCCACTTCCCTAGGCACCCTCCCAGGTCCTGCGCACACATGGCCCCAGTGGCCCTACAGACTCACTCACCGGTAGCGCTTGTCATCCACCGGCACGAAGTCCATGAGCAGCATGTAGTCGGCCATAGGGTCCATGCCGAAGAGTTTCACTTGGAACGTGGGGAACATTCGCCTGGGGGTAGTGAGGCCTTGTGTCACCTCAGATGGGGAGGGCAGGGCCGCTCCATCTTGACCCATTGGGGACTGGGGGTCCCTCCACTCGGCCCTTTCCTCTGGTGCATTACTGTATTCAACCCAGACTTGCAGTCCCATCTCCCCTTGCTCAGCTGCCCTAACTCCGGTAGTTCCCTACTCAACCACAGGCAAGTGAAGCGGCCGGGCAGCACCCTGGGCCCTTTTCTGAAACACAGAATGGCTAAACCAGAGCTAGAACCAAGCCTCGGAGCCCCAACCTTCTTCCACCACCTCTGGCTGCAGAGACCCAGCCTTGCCCTTGCTGATTCCTCAGCCTCTCGGACCTAGCCTCGGCCAGCAGCAGGGCGCCTAAGATCCGGTCCCGGAGCTTCTCTGCCCTTGCCTGAGCCTCCCTAGCTCGATCTAAGCCGCTCCCGGCTCCAACAAAGTGAAACCGGGTAGTCTGTGTAATTCCGAGGAGTCCCCGTTGCCCCTTCTGCTCGGTCTGCGACTGTTCTCCAATCCCCCCAGCGAGGCCAAGGCTTCGGAGCCCATAATCACCAACTCTCAAGCCCTGGGCCCCATGCTGGAGTCTCCCCACCTTCTTCGGGGACATAGGCAAGTTCCCGCTCCCTGCGAGACACATAACCCCGAGATGCAGCTGCCCAAGGTGGACTTGGATTACGTCTTCACGGTTCCCCAAATCTCCCCTCCTCTGGACCCTGACTCGGTGACGGATCAGGGCCCATCCATCTCCTGGATGGGCCCTTGGCCAGCCCTCGCCTAACGGCACAGCAGTTCAGGTCCCTGGGCTCTGGAGGACAGCGTGCAGCTTGTCCCCCTCTTGCCCTTCCCACCGTCTCGCCTCCCAGGCAATGCCCGGCAGGCGGTGGGCAGAAAACAGACGCCAGGAGCCAGTCCTCTGATCCAGGCCTCCTGCCACTGTCACCCAAAGCCACTGCAGGCTGGAGGGTGCTGCAGAATGTCGGCTCCTGAGGGGAAGCCCGGCTGCCGCCAAGGCCCTTGCTGGGCTGGCCTGGGCAGGAGGTCGGGCCGCTGTCCTCAGGAGGGCCCATGTGCCTGGGAACAGCAAGGAGAGTTCAGAGAAAACTCACAGAGCTGGGGCCGAGCTCAGGCCCCAGGCTCCCTGGGGAGGACGGCCTCAGCAAGGAAACAGAAACCGCAAGAAGATTTTGCAAACAGGCCCTGGGCTCCCCTTGGCTGTGTGGACACGGAGCTGGTGTGTACATTAGACACAGCCCAGCACCCGCCTTTGTCTGCTGGTCAAATCGGATGCATCTGCAAAACTTGTTCCCCTTCTCTCTGGGCCCTTAAAACAAATACAGGCCAATTGGAAGGTGGCAGGCGCGTTTGCGGCAGAGCCAGGCCCCCCCAACCACACGAAATTTAGGCCGAGCAAAACTGGGTAGCAACTCCACTGAACAGAGCACACTGTTTTTAAGGGTCTTAATTCTCTCCTCAAATTTTCCAGGCAATTGCTCGACTGCTGCTCTTTCGGAAACCCAAACCAGAGTTTCTTTTGAAGTGGGATCCACCGGGAGCCGGCTGGGCAGCGAGGCCTCTCAGACTGGGTTCGCTCCGAGTCGGCTCCTGCTTCCCAGCCACTCAGCGTCCTGGGGCTGCGGGCTGGCGGGCTGGTCCCGCGGGGCTTCTCTCCGCCCGCCTTCTCCAGTCGCCTTGCCGCCCGTGCTGTTCCCTCCCAGCCCGGCGCGCCGGGCGGCTGTCGCCGGAGCCGGGACCGCGGAGAACCAAGGAGGCGGCAGGGCCGAGAAGGGTCTGCAGGTGGCCGGGCCGCGCCCCCCACCCGGCTTCTCGGCCCCACTCGCGCGGATCCGACCAAGGCGCGCGGCGCGAGAGCGGCAGCACGTGGGGAGGGTCGCGGCGCGGGGAGGGGCGCCCTGACCTGCCGGCCTTGGTGACGATCATCTCGGTGCCCAGCTGATTGAACTCGTCCCACAGCGCCTTCATCTCCAGCTGCACGCTCACGCTGGCCACCTTTGCGTTCTTCTTCACCGGCGCCTTGGCGGAGGCCGCGCAGCTTGCCCCGGGACCCTCGGGCTCGGCGGCGGCGCTGGTGGCGGCCCCGGCGGCCGGCGCGAACGGGTAGGCGTGCGGCGGCGGTGGCGGGCCCGGGGCGCCGGGGGCGGCGGCGGCGGCGGCGGCGGCGGCGCACGGTTCGTAGCGCGGCGGCGGCGGCTCGCGCGGGCCGTACGGGTCGGCGCCCGGCGACGCGGCGCCCGGGAAGCCCCCCGCGGCCCCCAGGCTGCTCAGACTGCTGGCCGTGAAGGCTGCAACGTCGCAGAAGTGCGAGAGCTGCGTGAGCCACGGGCTGGACACGGCGGAGATCATGACCCGCGGGCCGCCGCCGCCGCCCCCGCCGCCGAGGTGAGCGCTGCCCCGCGCCGCGGGCCGAGTGGCGGGCGCTGCGCTGCGTGCGCCCCGGGCCGCGCCGCCCCACACCGCGGGCCGGCCCCGAGGAGGCGCCCCGCCCCGCCCCGCCCCGCGCCCCCCCCCCGCGCCGAGACAATGGCCTCGCTCCCCTCCCCCCGCCCCTCCCCCGCTCCTTCCCCCCTCCCCGGCCCCCGGCCCGCCCGCCGCGGCTCGCTCGGGCCCGGGCCCCCCGACCGCCCGGACCGGCTCCCCGGAGCTCCGGGCGCGTCCGCGGCCCCTCGCTCTGCCGTCCCTCCCGCGTTACGTTTCTCCTTTCTCTCTCTCGAGCCTTCTACTTCCAATTTGTTTCTTTACCTTTGTCTTCCTCATTTAAATCCCCCGCCCCGTCATCTCTCCTGTCCCAGTATCTCTTTAGTTTCTCTTTATTTCTGTTTCACCTCCGCCTCTACTTCTTCCCCCCGTGCTCTTTCCACTCAGTTTCATCACTCCTCGTTTTTCTTTTAGTCTGTCCTCTTTCTTTTATTTCTGTATGTCTTTCTGTTATTCATGATTTTCGATTTTTAAAAAAATAAAAACTGAAGTTTTTTTCTTTTTCTTTTTCTTTTTTGACTTGACTTTTTGTCTTAAAACTTTCCTTCATTTTCTCACTTCTCTTTCGTTCTTGCTCTCTATTTCTTTTTCGTCTTTCTTTTCTCTTTCCCTCCTTCTTTTCAGATTTTCTGTGTTTTCCCTCCTTTTCTAAATTTTTCTCCTGGCTGCCCTCACCGCTTTCTTTTTCTCCTTTCCCCGTGTTCCCTGATTCTCTTGCATTCTGTTCTCTTACCAACTTTCCTCCCACCTCTCCAAGCTCATGGCCACCTCTGCTCTCCTTCCCGGCCTCCACTCGCCCTCTTCTGGGACTGTCTAGCTGTGTGCCCATCTCCAAAGCTGGGCCCCCAGGCTGGTGGGTGGATATGCTTTGGGCAGGATACCCGCCCTTCCTCTCTGCCCGAGTGGCAGGCAGCAGCCTGGAACCCACCACACCGGGAACTCCCTGTACCTACTCTGCACCCAGGGCACTATAGCAGCCGAAGCAGGGGTTGGCAGGCAGGCCGGTGTAGACGCGACGAGGAGGCTCACCTTCCATGTCCCTGGTGACGGTGCTGAAGTGCATCCCGGCCGGGGATCCTGGCAGCCAGTGAAGCTTTACCCGGTGATCGGAGGACCAGGGGCCCCCGTGGGCGGTACCCTTCGCAGCCTCGGCTGCAACCAGAGAGGCAATGCTGAACGCACTGGCCCGGGGAGATAGTGGGCTCCGCGCGTCCATAGGCGCCCGGCGGCCTGGCCGGCGCCGCCTCTGACTGCGTGCGCCCAGCAGCCGCACTGCGCCCAGCCCAGCCCAGCCCACGGGGCCGGGGGCGGGGGCCTGTGGTGCCACTCACAGCCGCCAGCCCCAGGCCCAAGGGATTATGGCGTCACAGACCCCCCACTTGAGGCCAGTAGCTGCGAGGGGCCCAGACGGGTGGAGCACCCTGGAAGTGCGGGACCCCCCTGCTTTTCAAGTTCCCTGACCCTCGCCTTGCTCCCAGGGACCTCTGTGACCAATGCCCCTTGAACATCCCGCTGCTCCTGCTGAGACCGGCCTCCCTCTGCACAGTGAAGCCACCTTCAGCTTCTACAGCCCCAGAGGAGAGGTGACTATGCTGGGAACACCCAGCCCCAGCCCGAAGTGGCAGGGCACCAATGCAGCACGGAGGGGCTGCCTGGGCCCAGCCCTGCCCCTGTCCTTGGCCCCTCCTGCCTCCACCTCCTCCCCAGCTGCCCCTGCACCTGGATGAGGAGAGGGAAGCTTGGGCTCCCACGCTGGCCCCAGGCAGATAGCCCCAGGGCTGCGGTGTCCTCCGTTCCTCGATGCAGTAGGACAGGACCCAGACCAGCAAATGTTCCACAGCCCCCTTAGGTTGGCTCGCTGTCGTGGCAGGAGACCTGAGTCGAAGGACACCGCCCAGGCCGCGCAGCCCGGGAGCCCGAGCGTCACGCGCACCCGCGCGCACCGCCCGCCTCTGGCCAGGACGCTTATACATCCGGAGGGTGGGCAGTGCCCGCTCCTCCGACCTCCCCGCGCACCGGCCGGGTGCAGGGAGGGCCAGGGGCGGGGCCTGGCCGGCCAAGGGAGCTGAGGACACGTCGGAGAAGTTCAGGCGGCCAGGCGGGTGCTGCCCACTCGCCACCCTGCAGCCAGCCTGCCTGCTGGGGAAGGCCCACTGCTGAGGTGCCCGACCAGGCCCGGCAGAGCGAGGTGAGGTTGGCCCCTCAGTCTCAGGGGCACTAGGCCCAGATATCCCCAACCCTAAGGCCTGAGTTGGCCTGTGCATTCCTCCCACCTACTGTCTCTGGGCAGCCTCTAACCAGTTCAGCACATCCATTGCCTTCCTGTCCCGGGTCTCTCCAGCTGGGTGTCAAGCCTGGAGCCTTCCTGCATCCCAGAACTTCCCCTGGTCCTGCAATGAGGTGCTGGTGGTTAGGGCCTTGGTTTCCAAGGCCTATCTGCATACAACGTTGTTGTAGGCCTTTTCCTGCACTGCTTGGGATGGGAGTGGGAGGCAGCCAGCCTCTCCCAGGGTGTTTACAATCTCAGGGCCTCAGAACCTGGGCTGGAGAGGGTGCTGGCAGAGAGCCGGGAAGGCCCTGGAAGTGGGGATGCGAGAGTGGGCTTTATCGGGAAGGGACTGGGTCTAGGCCTGAGGTCCAGGAAGGAGCCTGAGGCCAGGAGTGCGGTGAGTGAGCATGCAAGTAGTGCTGTGTGTAGGGCGAGCCCCTGGCCTGCAGCTGGAGCCTTGTGGGCCATGTTGGAAGCGGGAAGCTGTTGCCAGGACACTCCCAAAGCCCTGAGTGGCCATTCGAGGCTGTGATGGTGACAGTGACCTGTGTCACTCAGTGACTGTGTCACTGAGGAGGCCCAGGGGCAGGTCCCGGGGGGAGTGCAGTTCATCAACAGGCTGGGCTCCAGGCCCCTTTTCCTCTTCCCTGGGCAGGGCCAGCCCATTGCCCCCAGGACCCCAAGAGGAGCTGCTCCTGCTGGAGGAGAGGGCCGGGCTGGGGACAGGTGGGAGAGGCGTTGGTTGGCATAGGTCACGGTAGTGTTGCAGGGGATGTGAGCAGTGCTGGTGGAATGCACCTAGGGAGGTGTTCAGGGCAGTGTCACCAGGTTCCCAGGACTCTGGGTCCTGCAGGCTGCACTTGGATCCCTGTGTGTGTGTGGGCGGAGGGGGGGGGGTGAGGGGATTCCTGCATGTGATTTTGCATTATCCAGGGTGCCTACTGCCCCAACATGTTGGGGTGCCCGATGTTGTGTCCTGTGCACCTGAGGGAGCCTTCCCCATGTGCACACACCTGAGATCAGCGGCCAGATGTTGAGCCTGTGGCTGAGGCCAGCATTGAGAAGAGAGAAGTGAAAGTGAAAAACCCTGGGGCTTCCTGGAGACTCCTGGTCAGCCCCCTGGGGCACCGTCCTGAGACCTCTGCACCCAAGGTGGTGGGGGCAGCAGAGTTCTCCCAGGACCCCATTAACCCCTTCGTGCTCCAGCCGGGACCTGCGGGACTGGGCTGGGTCGGTAAACACGTCAGAACAGAGAGGACGTGGTCAGGGTGGAGGAAACCCTGGTCGACCAGAGGGGCGCTGGGAGGAGGTGAGGGGGCCCACCCAGCCCGCTCCATCGGACGGCTGACCCGTCCCACCCGCTGCCGATACTCACCCCGCTGCTTAACGCCGGGTCCCTCCGGATCCCTTGGTGAAAGGGACCCGAAGCCCTCGAAGCGCCAGGTCTACTGAGCCACCACCTCCACCGCCCACCGGGGCAGGGTTCCTCAGACCTTCCCGCCCTCCTTGGGCGCCGCACCGCCCTCTAGTTCGGAGCTTCGCCGCGCCCCGCAACCCGCCCGCGTTCCTCGCCGCCCGCCGCCGCCCCATTCCTGGCGCCCGCCCGCATCCCGGAGAGAGCGCGCCCGCCGGGCGGCCCTACGCCCCGCGCCCGCCGGTTCCGCACGCGCCCGCAGCGCCCCGGTGCGACCCCGCTGCCCCGCGCCGCGCCCGCGGGAAGTGTTCCTCCTTCACCTGGACCGGCCGCGGCTCCCTTCCGCCTCGCTCCCCCTGCCGGCCGCGCCGTCCTTACCGTGAGGCAGGAGGCCTGGCTGGGAGCCGGCCTTGGTGGACCCGGAGGGTTAGGCGCGGCCGCGGGTCGGGCGCTGCCCAGGTCTGACTCCGCGCGGTGCACGGCTGGGGTCTGGACTGGGCGGCCTGATCCTTCGCGTGCGACGCAAAGTGAGGACAAGACCCGCATTTCTCCACGTCGGGGGCTGCCACATGGGGTCTATGATGAGACCATTTTACAGACTCTTAAAGCCGAGGCTCAGCTTTGACTAGCAACCGGTAGGTAAGGGGTAGGGGCCAGAAGCTGGGCTGAGTGCGGGAGCCTGGAGGGGCGGGATGGGGCCGAGGACATGGCCGCAGCCTTTGTCTTGCCCTCTGACACCTGAGCAGTGTCCCGCGTGGGTGCTCAGCTGCACCCCAGGACTGCCCCGGGAGCCATTCTCCGCCCCAACGTCTTGGGAGTTGCGTCTGAAGCAAGTCCTAATTTAGGAAGTTTTCTCCCCAGCGCCAGGGGCAGCCCCTGAAGAATCTTGGCTGCCCCCACTGTCTGCCCTGGGCACACGTGGCTCCCCCAGGAGAGCTGACAGACAGGCGTCCTCACCCCCGCCCCCACCTTTGGGACCCCACTCCTCACTTCTCGTCCCTCCTAGCGCCGTACCCAGCCCTCGGAGTTCACTCAGCACCGGCTCTGTTCGCAGCCCGGGAGGGACCCGTGCATCCTCGTGCGTCTCTGGCGGGTCCACAGCCCACCGCTTCGAGTTCGTGTGCTCCCCGGGCAAAGTGCGTCGGCCTGCGCCCCCGGCGCTGGTCCCAGGCCTGACACGCACATAGATGGGCCCGTGCCCGCGCGGCTGGCCCATAGGATGCCACCACCGGGAGTGGCACCCGGGGGTGTACCCTGCACTGGGGACCCCAACCTCTAGGAATCAGAGCGTGGAGGAGGCAGAACCGGTCTGCATCCCCCAGGGCGCTGAAGGAAGCAGAGAGAGGGGCCGAGCTTTACTTGACTCCGCTAATTCGTTTCAGGATTGAGAGCCGGCAATTGCCTCCAGCGCCCGCCTGGACGCGGCCTCGGGGTCTGGGAGGAAGGCCGGCTGCCGCGGAGGAACAGCTTGCACTCGGCTTCCCTCTGCCGCCCTCAGCTGTTCCGTCCCTGGTCCCCCCCGCCCCGGAGGCTAGGCGCCTGAGGGCCAAGTCTCTTGACGGGGCGGGTGGCCCGGGGGACCTGACTTTCGCTGGAGACGGGAGAGGCGGGCGCGCCAGGAGACTCTGTCCTCTCTTCCCGACTCCGTCCCCGGCGCTTGGCTCCCCGGCCGTGGCGGGCTCGTGCGTAACGACCTGAGCCCCTCAGGCGTGCCCCATCGTCCTTCCATCTCATCGCTTGGCCCGCGATGCTGATGATCGCGACATTCCGGGTGGTCCTCATGGGCGTGCACCGGCCAAGATCCCGAGCCTTGGAGGCGGGCGGGTGGGGTCCGCGCGCCCGCGCCGTTCATGGAGCCGCTTGGCTGTGGCCTCTCTTCCTTCTCCGGTCTCCAGCTGCTGAGCTGGGAGAAGAACCGCAGGCGCTGCGTGGCAGGGGAGGAGCGGGCGCGGGCGGCACGGGGTCTGCGTCAAAGCCGGGGTCGCACGTTCCGCTCGCGCCTGCACGCAGCGCCGCTGGCGGGAGCATCGTCTGCGCATATCGTTGGGTTTGCAGACCTTCGGGCGGTTGCTGGGCCAGAACTGAAGGACTGCGGGGGTTCACGGTGTGGCCCAGAGCTGGGGCTGGGTGCAGGAGCGGTTCCCTTGGCCCGCTCCTGCATCAGCAGCCATGATCTCCTGAGCTGCACAACACACTGCCTGATGGGATGGAGAAATGAAGAGTCCTCCTCCCCAGCCTGGATCTCCATGGGACTCCTCCCCAACCTGTTACTCAGGTGGCCTTTACTGCTCCTTGACCCTTCCCTCCCTTGGCTCCTCTCTGGGCAAGCTGGCACCCCTCTACTGAAGAGGACATCCCTGCAAAGCCCATCCCCAAGGCGTCTGCCTTGGTGTTAGGCAACTACCTAAACTGCTGGGGAGTGGATACTCTGTGTCTGACCCTGAGCTATGTGGGGTGTGACAGAATGCAGGCAGGAGCCCTGCCTGGGAGCCCCAGGCCCACAGTGGGGTTCACAAGGAGGACTGAGAATGCCGAGGAGGTGTCCAGGTGAGCTGGCCAGCTAACCTGACCAAATTCTTGGTAAAGGCCCAGGAGTTAGAAGCAGCCTGGTGTGCACAATCTTGCAGCTTGGAGAGGACAGTGGTCAGGGTGAGGTGAGGTGTGGCCAAGGAGGGGGCTGGCCCCTCACACCACCCCACCCAAGGCATCATCTGGGAGTCTTCCTGAGCCCCAGTGCCACCTGCCTTCTGGTCCCTGGGCAGGGCCTGACCCATCTCACAGTCCTAGTGCCTGGATCCTGGGGCCCAGTGACTACGGGATGAACAAGGAGGGAAACTGAGACATTGAGAGAGGTGGACATGGGAGAGGGTGACGGGTGGGGAGAAAAAAAGACAGGCCAGCATCCTCAGGGCTGGGAGAGGATAGATCAGGCCGGATGGGTGATAGCACCCCTGCCCCCAACCCTGTTGGGCACCACGGCCCCCTGCAGACTGGAAGTTCCCACATTCCAGAACAAACAAACAAACAGACAGACTGATGGACAGCCAGGCCCTGGACCCCTCTCTGATTTCTGAGCCTGTTGACTTAGCTGCCCACTTGGCGGGAGGACACAGCCCCATGGGGAGCCAGCTGTCCATTTGTCTGTCCATCTACTGGTCACACTCACCCCTCCACCCCAGGTGCTATCAGGCAGAGGTGAGGCTCAGAGATCCGGATGACCTATATTCAGGCTGGTGAGGTGACTGGATCTCTGCATGTTGGGAGGAGGTGGCTGAGGAAACCAGCACCCCATTGGCCTCCTCCCTTCTCCTCTGTGGCCACAGCAGGGGAGCCATACTTTCCAGGAGAAGGAACATGCCCCAAAAGACCCTGGAGGTGTGTTGGCTGAGGATGAGTGGCTAGAAAATGGACATTTTCAGATAGTTCCATCAGTTCCCTCTGTCCAACAGGGGATCCCAAGTAGATAACAGCCCCCACCTGTCCATGCTTGGGCATCCACACCAAACACACATGCTTGTGAGCATGGGCCTGAGTGTTCGTGCATGCACACACCATATGCACACGTGAGCACATGCACATATGAGTGTAGGCACTCATGGGCATGTCTGCACACATGCACACACTGGACACAGACTTGGTGAGTGTGGGCATGTGCACACGCACACTGTACACAGGTAGACATACATGTGAGCACGGATGTACACGCACACTGTACACATGTGAGCATGGGCATACACTCTGGACACAGACACAGATACCAACATGGGAGAGTGTGCACACACCAGCACATGCAGCACATATATGCAGATGTGCACGTGTGCACATGTATCATTCATACTGGCCACTGTAGCACATCTTCAATGGTGATGACACTCATTTCAGTAACTCAACTAGACCTTGCATTGACTTGACTTGGATGAAGCCCACGTGGAACCTTGGTGCTGCGTGATGAAGGAAGAATAAAATGTTTCAGTCTACTCATGTGGGGTCATTCCTTGAAGGTGATGCACTCAGGAGGAGGACTGATTGGCTGGGCTGATGCCCTGGACACTGGTACAGGAAGAGTCTCTCGTAATGGGATTAGTCAACAGAGAGCCTTGTGGGTGGAACCACGTGGGAGGCCACTTTTCATGCTCAGACCCCCAACCCCAAATCCAGCTTGGTGGTAAAACCAAGCCAGATTCTGGGAAGCTCTGAGAAGTAAGGAACTAGGGACACGGCCAGAGGTGATGAAATGACAGCTGAGCCAGTGACATCAGCACCTTTGTTAATTGATCCTAATGTGCTTCCTATAGTCATTGGAAATGTTGTTTCTTTCCTTAAAGATGCTTAAAACATTTAAAATAAACATATCAAATTTGGAATTTTCATTAAATGTTCAATCAATTCAAGCGGTCCACATATTCACTGTGACAGACAAGTTAGACTATTTGGAGAAACTCTGGGTGGAAATCTGGTTCAAGTGCAAGGAAGGATTGGCCCCACGCCACGCCTCGTGCCCCTCTTCGTCCACTGTGCTCCCTGGAAGAGCCCCTGGGGCTGCTGGATTGTCCCGTTAGCCCAAGCCTGTGCCCGGGTGCCTGGTCTGGCAGACGCCAACACAGAGACCAGACTCACGCTGAGTGTCTAAAGCGGTCTCTGCCCCCGGGAAGCAAAGTCAGAAACCCTGGTGCGGCAGGTTTGCTGTGGCTGGGGTTTGCCAGCTCTGCCTGGTCTCCTGCATTTTTGTGGGGAGGAGCTGGGGGAAGGCTGACCAGAAGAAGGCCTGGAATAACATTTCAAAGGAGAACAGGACTCCTTCAGGCAGGGCCCCTGCGCCCGCAGTCATTCAGAGCAGGGAGGAACCAGGGCTGGTGGTGTGGCCCGGTTATCATGACCTGGGGCCAGGAATGAGCCTCATCCTGAAGGGCTGTGTCCGGGGCCACACTTTGGCCTCTCCAAGCCTCAGTGTTTTCATCTGAGAAATAGGGAGAATGCCTGAGGCTCCACAGGGTGGATCGAGTGAACTCATGTTGCCTCTCAATCGTGGGGCCTCAGCTGATGTCACCATTGTTGCTGCCTCCTTGGGCCTTCCCCCAATCCCAGCTGGTCCCCCCAGCACTGTGTGTAGTGTGACCTTTGCCTCCACTGCTCCTGTGGAGCCTCCAGGCCTGGTCTGGGGTTTGGGGAGGAGGTGTCTGGCTGTGCCCCTAGGAAGCCCAGTTAGGCACCTTCTGCCTAGCTTCCCCACCTAGCCTATGTGCCTGGACTCAGCCTTGGTTTCCCCATGTCCACATGGCATGCCCCAGCCCCACCCCAGCCTTGACAAATCTCTTTCCTCCTCCAAAGCTCTGCTGAATCAGGTTGGAATTTCTCAAAAGCAAACAAACAGGCAAGCTCAGAGTTGCGGTTTTCAGAGCTCAGATTCCTCCCGGGTCTGTCTGAGCCAGCATCAGTCCCGGCCAGCTGCCCCGCGACAGACTGGGCAGGCTCTCTGCTGGCCCCCTGACCCACTGGATGCTGGACCTGAGCAGGGGTTCAGTTCAGAGCCTGCCACCGCAGACAGTGCTGGGCTGGCCCAGCTACCCCTGAGACCCAGCAAGGACCAGGAGGCTGCAGCCCGCAGAGTCTGGGCCTGGATCGACAGGGTGGGAGGTGAATGGGACCCACTGCGGGGACAGTGGCTGGTGATGGTGCCAGTGCTGAAGCACAGCAGGCAGAACTGGGGGGCGTGGAGGGTGAGGATTGGAGGGGCTGGGGTGTGCGCTGCAGGAGAAGGTGGCCCAAGGCGGCCGTCATGGCGGGTGGAGGTGTTCCAGAGGCCCGTGCGGGGCAGGACGTGGAGGCTGCGTGGGAACGTGGCGGGGAGAGGCGGGCCAGGATGGGAGGCCATCTCGAGGGGCCATGGGGGCTAAGAGGGAGGGCTGGGATGAGGGGAGGGGCGGGAAGGGGCTCTCGCCAGGTGGTCTTAATCTCCTTAGTGAAATAGGAGTCCTGGGGGTGGGCGGGCAGGGGAGGTGGGAGCTTGAGACAGCTGCGGGGAGCGGGATGGGCCTGACAGCCAGAGGCCCCGGCCGGGAGCCCCGGCCTGCCGGTCCCACTCCCTGAGTCAGTCCTCAGGGTCTCTGAGCTGAGACTCGGGAGCTGGTTCCTCCACCCACCCCGCCTCCCTTGGCCTCTTCTGCTTTCGCTGAGATGATTTCAGTGGCCGAGAGAGTCTGGCATGCATCTGTGTGTGAAGGGAGGTCACCTGGGCCCTTCCTGCTCTCTTAGCAGCCATCGGTGACTGGGCAGGACAGAGGTCAATTTTGCTTCTACTGAAGCCCCCCCCCCTGGGTCCCCACTAAGCTGTTGATGGCTCTGATGTAATGACAGTGGGGTGGTGAGGTGTGGTGCAGGGAAGAGGCAGGAGGGGCCTCTGGCCAGGCCTGGACTCCTCAGCTTCCTCCAGCCAGCCCAGCACTGGAACCAGAGGACAGAGAAGAGGGCCTGCCCCTCTCAGGACTTGGTCTGTCTTCTACACACCGAAGGGCCTCCCAGAGATGGGGAAACTGATGCTGAGAGGGGGTGGGTGGAGCTGGCCCCAGCCACCAGGCAGCAGGGACAGGAGGAAGCATGGGCAACGCAGAGGTGCCGGCTGCCCCATCCTGCTAAGTGGGTGCTTGGCACCAGCTGTGCTGGGTGGACAGACAGACGGATGTGAGTTTTCACTGGTTCCCCAAAGCAAATCCAGCCCCTCCCTCCAGGGCATTTTCCAGGACCAAATGACTGGCAGCTGCCCCATAATGGGCAGGGGTGTGAGTGGACGCCGGGCTGTCTCAGTGTTTGCTGGGAACAGCCAGTTCTTGGGGCTAATGTGTGTGTCCAAGGTACCCAGCGCAGCTGGAGAAACAGAGGCAGTGCCCCCCAGAACAGGTGGGGCGGGAGCATGTGAGGCTTCCCAAGGTCAGCTGGGCCTGCAGGGCTCTCCTTAGGACTCTGAGGCCAGGGCCCCTTCCTGCATTGCCTGACTGTCTCCCATGTGGTTCCCATGTGAATGAAGGCTCTGGCCACGTGTCCCCTCCTTCTCAGCTTGGTGCCCTACCCCCACTACCAGTAAACCAGGCTGCACCCCCCTACACCTGCTGGGCCCTGTGCCCTGCTGGTGCTGCTGCCTGTTCCTCAGGGCTGTCAGGGCACGCTTGCCCCAGAGCATTTGCAGTATGTCACTTCCAGGCCAGGCTTGGGGTCAGCAGGGCTTGGGGGGCCAGGGAAGGTAACTCCGAAGGAGATCAGCCTGGCCCATGTATGTGGTGCAGTAGTGAACAGCAAGGCAAGACCAAGATGTCTTGGTGAGTGGCCTTGAATGTCCTCAAGGGGGTGGCACATGAGACAGGCTAAGCCAGCCCTCATGAGCCAGAGACTGGGCCCAAGGACACGGGCTGGGCTGGGGTCTCTGGGCCCCAGGGAGCCAGCCTGCACTGGGGGGTGAAGGCAGGACTGGCTCAGGAGCCGAATCTCTCCAGACTCCTTCAACTTAGCTCCGAAGAGAGTTCTCTCATGCGGCCACAAATGTCACTACTCTGCCAAGCTCCTCCCCCATCTCTGTACATTCAAGACAAGATGACTATTAGTCACTCCCACCTTAGAGTGAATTTTTGCAATCAGATTCTTTCCTAACATCTGCTACGACCAGCCAGAGTCTTAATTCAGGGCAGAGTACCTTTCAGTCTGGGAAGATAAAATAGGGCAATACCCTAAAAACATCTGCAGGGCTGTCCGGGAGCAAAGGAAGCGGCCCAGGTCTAAGGGAAGAATAGTTCTGGAAGGAGGTATTTGCTCCCAAATGAAGAAGAGCTATGCAATCATCAGAGATGCCTGGGAGGTAAGCAAATGGGGTTCCCAAAGGGGGAGGAAGGAGACCTGTCTCCCCTGAGGGTAGCAGGACACTGAACTGTGGGGACTGAATCTTAAGGGTGTTTTCTTGACTCCAGCACTGGGCTTTTGGCTTTGCTTCCCGGGGACAGAGTCCTCTTTGGACACTTGGTGCGAGTCTGGTCTCTGCACTGGAGTTTGCTCTGGGAGCAGGGCCCAACGGCCCCTGGCCTAGACGCTGTGGAGTTTGGAGCTCTCTCTCCTTGTCCACAGGCCCTCCTTGGTAGCCCAGGACTGAGAGGAATGAAGAGTGACCATATTATGGATCAGGGGCTAAGGGCAGAGGTCTGAGGCTGCAGCGGTAAAAGACATATCCCAATTCAACCCAGCGGTGCCTTAGGGGAGTTGCAAGGAGAAGGGATAAAATGATTGGTGGGTGCCTAGCATGTTGTCAGCAAATTATGCCTGTTATGTATACCTTGTATGCACATTTATGTATGTATAGTTATAGCTTTATATAATGCAAATTATACTTTTATCTTCATGAAGCAGCAAGTATCATTGTGTAGGTGTCAAGGACACTGCCCTGGGGTCTAGACACCAGCCTTTTGGTACAGGATGTCACCTCCTCCATTCTACATGTGCTGCCTCTCATAATATGGCCCTGGCTCTGATCTTGAGGCTGGACATCTCCAAATCAGTGCCCAGGCCCTTGCAAACCTCCTGGCAGTCCGTCCTCCATCTAACAGTTGGTCTTCTATGGCCTGGACCTAGCCCCAGAGCCAACCCCCGTGGCCAATGTGGAGAGCCAGGATCAAGCATCTTGGATTTCAGATGGGGGACCCCCCACCTGGTGACAACTGACACCTGAGCCCACACTACCCAGTGGCAAGGGGCAGGGGTGAGTGACCTGGCTGGAGACAGCCGCCCTGGGAACAGTCAGAAAATTCCAATGTCAGTACCCTGGTGCCAGAGGGGAGACTGAGGCACAGAATAGAGCAAGGCTATGGGCATCTACACAGAGCCTTTATGAGCCAGGGTTCCAGTCACATCCCAGCCTGGCTCTGCCCCTGGTGCCCTGCCCATCCCTGCCATCCACCGCCCGCCCAGGCAGAAAATGACCATTTCCTCCAGCCTCTGCCCCAGGGAGTGACACAGAGCTGGCAAAACAAACACGCTGTTCCTCCTGTGGCCGCCGACTGGTGATGGATGGCCAGAGGGGCTGGCTGTGCTGATGGACGACCGCCCATCATGTGTGGGCCGGGGGTGGGGCCAATCCAGGCCTCGGGCACAGACATGGACACATGCTCATGAGTCGAGGGGCTGGTCTAGCCACCCTGAGACTCTTCTGGGCCAGAGACCCAGAGGGACTGAGACCTAGGCACATTGGTGTGGTGAGGATCGTAGTCCAGGCCTCCACTGTGGGCAGGGGACAAGCCAACATATGTGAGGGTGGGGTCCTCCATGGCCCCTCCTCAGCTCCCACCAGTTGCCCAAGGGCAAGTGTCCCCCCCCCACCCCTTTGCACTCTGGGCCTGCTGGGCAGGGGTCCTCTGAAGCCTTTAACAGCACCTGCATGTGAATGCATGGGCCTGGCACCTGGTAGGGGAGTATAGGCCCTGGAGGGGCTGGGTCCCCAAGCTCAGGGCGGAGTTGGGTGGGCATACCAGGAGGGCGGTAGCCTGAACCAAAGCGAGGCAGTAGGGTCCAGGTTCTTGGGAATCTGACAGGGCCCAGCCCACACTACACTGCCCCAGAAGGCTCTAGTAGTCCTTGGCCCATCAGCCCAGTTCCAGTTCACTGTCAGCCCCTCTGTCTGTCTGGTGGGGCCAGGGATTGTCACCTCATTGTACAGATGAGCAAACCAGCCTGAGGGGAGGTCTAGCTGGAGAGAACACAGGCCCAGGCTGAGGCGGGCCTGTTGTGTGTTCCTGAGCCCTGCCACACCCACCTGGTGGCCCCCATGACCCCCAAGTGCCACGCCTCCAGACTGGGCCAGGCTCAGAGCCTTCCAGTCCTGACTGCTGGCCACCTGCAGTGGCCCGAGGGATACCCAGCTACCCAGCCTGAGGCCTGCTGCAGCACAGACCACCCAGCTGGTGACTAGCTGGAGAGGAAGGGGCAGCTGTGGCCAGGCCTCTGACCCTCCGGCTGCCCAGCCCCACCGAGAGCACGTCTGGCTGAGAGGAAGCTTCCAAGACCCCCATTTCCTGAACCTCAGAGTGGTCTGGGGCCGCCACTTCCGTCCAGAGCCCCCAGCCCTGTATTCGCTCCTCCAACCCCAGTCCCACAGCCCCACAATCCCCCACTATGTGTTTCCTGCTGCAGAGGTTAGGGAGGGGAGTCGGAAGAGTGACTGGAGACCTACCCAGATCTGGGGTGGGCAGGGGCAGGAAGCCCCATTGAATAGAGTGTAGAAGACATGGTGGGTGAGGGCTGAGCAGAGGAGTAACCTCACCTGGAGACGGGGCTGCCCATGGAGCAGGGTTGTGACCTCTGCCAGCAGGACATCGGATCCAGGCTAGCCCACCAGTTCAAGGCCAGCCCCTGGGGTTGTGGCCAGGATGAAAGCCCAATGCAGCCATCAGCTTCCAGAGCTGGACAGGGATGGCTGAGGCCCATGGTCCCCCACTGAGATGGGCTGTGGGAGCAGCAGGGAATGCAGGGATGTCTGAAGGAGGGGTCTGTGGTGCCAGGGGAGGCTGGTGCCTTTCTGGCTACTGGGTGAGGTGGTAGGGTCCTAGGTGGAGGCTCTCAGACCCTGGAGTCTGGTGAGTTCTGACTGCCTGCCAGTGGGGTGAGGCCACAACACCTTGCCCTCCATGCTGTGGGGGGCAGGAAGTCTGGGGTCTGGCCAGGCTGGCAGAATAGGGGGCAGAAACAAGGCCCACACAGGGCAGGAAGTGGCTCTGGACTCCAGTGGGGGTGGGGCAGCCTCTGAGGGGCCATTTCCTCCCTGGGAACATCCTGCCCAGGCAGCAGGAGGGAAGAGAGTTCCAGCCAGGCTGGGCAGGAAGGGCCTGGGGCTCAGTGTCCCTTGGGCAGGGCCTTGGGAGCTCCCAAGAGGGGGTGACCTCATGGCATGTCTGATCCTCCTCCACGCCACACCCTGATGGAGCTCCTGGGCCTCCACCTTCAGGCTGGGCTCCCTGGAGTTTCTGGTGCCATCAACCTTATTCCTTCACAGCCAGGAGCTCAGACCCTGGTCTAGCCTCAGTTTCCCGTATGATCCATGGCCAGAGCCTATGCCTCCCAGCCTGCATGTGGCTGACAGAAGGAGGGAACTGAGGCAGAGGACTTACAGACAGCAACCTGGGCCTCAGAGCTCAGCCGGAGCCATCAGGCTGGGCCTGGGCAGACTGCCTACCCCCAGCTGCCCCCACTCCAGGCCCCAGGAGGGGGTCAGCAGCCCAGCGCCCCCCTCCAATGGCCTAAATATAACCTGAGCAGACGCCTGGACGGGAATAGAGACCTCTGTCAATCCCCAGCAGGTGCTAGTGGGAAGAAGGTCATTGTGATTGGTGGGGTTGCCGGCAGGCGGGCAGCCAGACGTGGGTCATGTGAGTGTCCGGTGGTACGGCCCAAGGGTGGGGCAGTGTGTCCTCGCAGGACAGCTGGGTGCCCCTCCCGCCCTGCTTGGTGCAGCCTTGGCCCCTGCCCTCACCCACACCCCACATCTGAGGCTGCTGCCAGGCCCCCAGGAAGGGAGGGCTGCACTGGCAGTGTGGCCAAGCCCTCATGCACCAATCCTGCCCTGCCACTCTGGCTGGGTACCTTCTGGCTTCTACAGCCTTGGCTGCAGGCCTGTAGCCCCACATGGTGATGGACCCATCCATCTGGCCATGTGGGGTCACTGAGCAGATGCAAGGATGATCTCCAGCCCTGTTGAAGTCCCTGTGGCCCCCACCCCAGCAGGGTTCTTCTGTCTTGCCCACCCTTGGGCCCAATCCTCCCCTGTGTGCTTGTCCTTGGCCCCCCTCTCCAAAACCCCACAAAACCCTCCTGTGGCCCCTCTGAGCTAACAAATAGCCCAGCTGATGGAAGCTTGATCCAGTATCTTCTGGAGTCCCCTCTGGACCTCACCTATTATCCCACCCTCCAGCTCTTGACCTGTCTGTCAGGTGAGGTCCCCTTGAGCCCCATATCACTGGGGTCAGGGCTCTAAGGGTGGCAGGTAGAGCTGCCCCTCCTACTCTCGGCTGTCCCCCCACCCTCTTCAGGCAGCATCCTGGGACCCAGGTCCTGCCCTGGCCTGTCTCTTAATCCCGCTGCTGCATGTCCCCTGCTGACCCCACCCCTGCACACAACTCTCACCAGCTGGCCTGCCCCACAGTTCCCCTAAAACACAAGCCTTCTCTCCCACTCCTTTCTGTAAAGAGGAAACTGTCAAGCCAAGAATCTGCATATATACCGAAAAACACCAAGAAGACCTGGAAGAGATGGATCCTTTCTATGCTCCAGCTGTGGTCAAGTGCAAGGGCCCTGGGGCAGGAATGGCAGATGCTGTGGAGGGCAGCCTGTATAAGGCCTCCAGTGGTCTGGCCTGAGCCTTAGAGAAGGATAGGGAAAGGCAGGGGCAGATTGACGGGAAGGTGAAGGCTGATGAGTCTGAGACACCCAGCTGCCCCTGGACTCCACTGAGGTGTTTGTTGACTGAATAAGTGAGTATTTGTCCAGCATCTATGATATGCCCAGCAGTGTGTTCACTGAATGACACATCACCATCTCTGAGGACAGACTCCTAGGACCTGGGGCTCTAGGAGGGAGTTTTAGGTCTGAGGACTCTGGAAAGAACCTTGGGGAATCAATCCTACCAGGCCAGTCTGCTGTGGCTTTCTGGTCCTACTCACATGCCCCTAGTGGCAAGAGAGATGCTCACTCCCCAGAGGCAGTCACCGCATCTGGGACAGCTGGCTCAGCAGGGCTTGCTTTGCAGGCTGGCAGGTGGAAAGCCCATTCCATTGAGGGGACAAGTAGGGCGAACACAGGGGGAGGTGCCTGGTGTGGCAGGACATGGGCCGAGAGGCAGGAGAGGGCACACCGCAGAAGGCTGAGTGCTTTCTGCAGCCCTCCTGCCATGGCCCTTAGGACCCCAGGAGCAGCAGAATCCCAACTCCCGGCCCTGGCTGTGCTGGCCCTGGTGGAGGCTGCAGCATGGGCTTGTTTGCTCTTTGTCTAATGTTTCTGGTTTGTAGCTTGGATGCCTAAGCACGGTAGGAGCCTAGGGGAGAAGGGGGCCCCAGAAGGTGTGTGGCTGAAGGAAGGGATGGGGCCTGGGTGCGAGGTCACCCCTGGGCCTGGCCTCACAGCCACTGTCCTGTTCATGCCTGCCCTTGCCTATGCACAGGTAGGTGAGCTCCACTCACCCGGAGCCACCAGGGGATGCCCACACGGGCTTCAAGGAGAAGGTCTGGCTCTGAGCCCGTTAGTCTCCACCCTCTGGCCAGGTCACAGGCCTGGTAGGCAATAAAGGGTGCAGCCCCAACAGGGATTCTGTGGCCAAAGGGTCCAAGGCAAAGGGTAGGAGCAGGTTCCCAGTCACCCCTAGCCTTGGTTCTCGGGCCCCACGGCCTTCATCAGAGAGGCCTGGGAAGTCGGCTCTGTGTGTAGGGACAGCGGGGACAGTGGGTGGTGGCCAGTGCCTCAAGCCCCAGTCCTGTGGAGCCTCTCACCCCATATAGCATCATTCTGCTCTCGGTTTAAGCCCAGGCTCCTCTGTTTGCTACTTGCGGGGCCCTGACCTCTCTGTGCCTCTGCAAGGGACTGTGGGGTTTTGCTGCTTCCTCCCCGCACCTGGCCACTACCCGCCTCTTCTCCCCCGTGACCTCAGTGGCCTTAAGTGCCTGGGATACTCTCTCCTCTCTTCCAACCAAATTCTGCTCCTCTGCCCTTTTCCAAGACATATGCAGAGAAACTGAGACCCAAAGAATGGAAGGAGATGCTGGAATGAAGCAGTGTGGGGTGGTTGTGGTCAGGACTCTAATGGGGGCCACGCTGGCAGTGGTGGGCCTGTGCTGGCCGTCACCATGAGGGGAGTACTGGCCTCTGGGCAGCCTGGCCTGGGGAGGGGCTGCCCTATAGGCTTCAGCCCCCTGTGGGCACAGTTCCCCAGGCCCCCAGCCTGGCAGGGGTCTGCCCACAACAGGGCCCTGGTGAGAGGGTGAGGCCCTGAGCACCTGGCTGGACCAGGGGTCTGTGGTTGGCACCTGGGCCCCTAAAGTGGAGAGTGGGATGCAGAGGCCCAGTGTGGGTGCCACTCCCAGCTCTCCTGCCAGCTGCTCTACCTCTGGGCAACTCAGGGCACCCAGGGCTCAACACTTAAGAACTCCATGTCAGAGTTGGGGAAACTGAGGTGCAGTGACATGGCATGTCTGTCCTCACAGCATGCATCCAGGACTGGCCATGAGGGTGTGGGGCAGGGCCAGGCCTGGTATTGCTAAAGGTGGGGGCTTCTAGGGGACAGTGAGGCAGGGAATTTCCCCCATCAGAGGAGGGCCTATTAGCAGCTCAGCGGGAGCAAGGCAGTGTGCAGCATTCCGGGGCTCACAATTCAGGCCCCAGTGGATTTTGAAGGTGCATAGGAGTTCACCAGGGCAGTAGGACTAGCGAGGAGCAGACCAAGGTTAGGTGAGGACACTCACTAAGGCCCCATGGGGAAGCCGAGGCTCAGGGCAAGCAGGCAGCACCCGGATGCAGGACATGGCTGAGCTGGGATTCACAGTAAAGTCTGTCCTAACCCAAATGCAGCTGTCCAGTGCTCTGATCCTCCCACATGTCAAGGTGGGATGGGCTCAGGGGCAGGGGCAGTATTAAGGGTGAGGGCGGGGAGAGGAGTCCAGGCAGCAGGGCTGTCCATAGACTCTTTGTGTGACCATGGAAGGGCTGTCCTTTCTGTGGGCCTCAGTTTCTCCACCTGCAAAGGGGTGGGGATGGCCCATGAGGAGGCTCTTGGCTCTGACAGGCTCGCTGGCTTGAGGGTGGGAATGTGGCCCAGCCTCGCCAACAAAGACCCAACCAGGGACTCAATGCTGGGTGCTTTGAGGGCGGGGCCTGCGTGTCTAAGGTCCTTAGGATGGCCTGCCCTGGAAGAATCCCCAGAACATTCCCCCTCCCCCCACATTCCCAGCTGGGCCTGAGCTGGCCCAGCCTCCGAAACATTTTTTAGAGATTAGGCCCTAATCCCTCACTGCCTCAGCACAGCCCCAGCCTCCCCGCACTGTCCACCCACCCAGCTGGCCCCTTTGCCTATGGTGCTCCAGCCCTCAAGGGCCCCCAGGAGGCTTCCAGAAGGAAGATGGCACCACTGAGTCCCAGGGCATGGCCTGGAGCCTGGACCTCAGCCCAGCTGAGCCCATGCCAGCTTCGCTCGACCTGAGCTGAGCTTCAGTCCCCTCTGTCGTCCAGGTGATGGGGAGTCCTTTTTGACTCCCAGGTAAAGAAACTATGTCACATTGCTTTTCTGCTTGCATGGAGCTGGTTCTAGCACACATCTCCACTCTTGAGCTGGTTCTAGCACACATATCTACTCTCGTTCCTGCACCTGAGGCAGACATCACCAGTAGATCCCAGATCTCCTGCCCTATCACATGCCAGTTTCTCAGCCTGAAGCTCCAGGTGGCTACTGCGCCTTAATGTGCCCACCCCGATGGTGGTGGAAAGGGCAGTCGGTAACGTCCCTGAGCTCTGGCTCAGTCAGGGCCAGCCCTGGAGGGGCTCAGGGTTCCCAATGGGTCTCACCCGGTGGGGAGCCGACACCAGGCCTGCCACCCTCAGTGCTCTAGGGTTCCAGCCTCACTGTCCTTCCTATCATCAGAAACTGCGACCCAGAGAAGGGCAGGGTTGGCTTGTGGGAGGGGGCGGGGGGGTCCTCTCTTCTGCACTGGCCCTGCCCCCATGAGGCCTGGGCGGGCGCCTCGGCGCAGCTCGGGCTCCAGAAACATTTGCTTTAAGTCTTAAAATATCAGGTTCCTGCATCACGGGGCTTCCCTGGGGGCTGCTGGGCAGGCGGGAGGGATTTTAGGAGTAAGAAGATTCCCCCACAGACCCCCACCCCACCAGCCGCTCTGCCTGCCCCTCGGCCTCAGCTGAGGCCAGCTAAGGGTTTGTGTGGTGACCAGCTGGGACCCTGCTCTCCTGCTCTGGGGGAGCCCCCAGTTCAACCACATCGCTCCAGCCTCTTCAGAGTCTCTCCACCCCCCTCAACACTGTTGACAGGCCCCAGCAGCCTCAGTTTACCCCCAAAGCTCACACTTGC
This sequence comes from Cynocephalus volans, assembly GCF_027409185.1. Classification (NCBI taxonomy): domain Eukaryota; kingdom Metazoa; phylum Chordata; class Mammalia; order Dermoptera; family Cynocephalidae; genus Cynocephalus; species Cynocephalus volans. The sequence goes on from NC_084461.1 coordinate 209,141,787, forward strand.
TCCCATAGGACCTGTGGATTCTTTCAGCCAAGGACGGTTCAGATGGAGAAACTGAGGTATGGGGAAAGGAGGCCTCCTTCAGGAGTAGCCTTTGGCTCGTGGCAGTGGCCTGGGGTCCAGCCTTGTGCCAGATGAGGGGCCCTAGGAAGGAGTCTTGAAAAGATGATGACCCCAGGTTGGTGCGGGGCAGCTTCCTAAGGACAGGGACACTTGCACCAGGTCTCAAAGGGTGACCAGGAGTTTGGGGATGATCCTGGTGGAAAGGACTCCTGGACGGAAGGTCCAGCCCCAGCAAAGGCCTGGAGGGTACAGGTGAGTGCCAGGCTCAAGGGGTAGGAAAGCAGCTATGACCCCTCCTCAAACACAGGCCCAGGTAGAAAGCTGGCCTGTGTGCCAGACGAGGGTGAGCAGGGGGCTCGGGGTTATTTGGATGCTCAGAGCAGGCTTTGGGACCTGCTGTTCTTGGAACTTGGGGGGACAGGAGAGCCCTCCCTGATGGCTGCTTTTGCCACTCAGCATGAAGGTGGCTCTCTCCTACCTCTGCTGCCCCAGGGACCACCGCCCGGAGGAAGACACAGCCCACACTCCCTCCCCTGCAGACCACCGGCCTCGGCCCTGGGGACCAGCCTCAGTGCAGAGCGGGAATTGGAGCCAGGCAGCAACAGCTGGCCCCACTTGAGCATCCCCCAGGGCCACCGCCTCGGTTCCCAGGCCCCCATCCCAGCCCGTTCCCAGGCTGCACCCCACCCCCCAAAACACACTGCCTGAATGTGGTTAGATGAGTCTGCAAGGGGACCACTGGCTGGGAGCCTCGCCTGCCCCCTGGCTATCAGGACACAGGACTGGTTGCCCACTGGCCAGCAGGAGGCCCCTGCCCCGGCTGGCCCTGCCTGCCCCGCCTGGCCCTGCCTGCCCCCAACAGTCCCTGCCTCTGTTCCTTGTGCTGTATTCCTGGGCACAGTCTCCCTGCAGGGATACACATGCTCCAGATGAGTGGAAGACCCTGGGGGGACCCTGCCAGCCCTGGTGCCCACTGGTCAGAGGGCACCATGTGGGGGGTGGGCAAGACCCCCAGTAGTTGTTGGAGAGTTGCACACAGATCTGCATATGTGTGGAGATGTACGGTTTTGGTGGCTGCTGTCCTTTCTGGTAGTACCTATTAAATCGATCCCTCTGCTTGCTTCACTGAGAGCTGGTCTAGAGAGCTACGGGCTGTGCCCCCAGCTGATGTGTTCCTGCCCTTGCCCCACTGGTAGACATTCAGGGGCGCCAATTTCTGTCTGTGGCCAGTGAGGCTATGCTGAGCAGTGAGTGTCTGTATGTCCCCATGATGCTCACCTAAGAGACCCAGGGGGGCCCCAGCCCGTCTGACCATCTGACCACCCAGTCTGTGCTCAGGGCCTCCCACACCCTGGGCTGGGGCCAGTCTCCCAAATTACAGGTAGGAAAGCTGAGGCCCAGAGAGATTGTGAGGCCAAGGCCATGGCAGAGCCCTGAGCAGTAGAAGGGGGTGTCCTGTGGCTCATCAGCTGTGGCTCCCCAGTGACATAGAGATATTGGGGGGGCCTCCTGAGGTCCACATTGTCCATGCTGTCCCCTTCATGGCTGAAGCCAGAGAAGGCAGGGACTGAAACGGCTCCCTTGACCTGAGGGCCCAGGCACCATGTCCCCCAGGGGTGAAAGTTACAGCCAGAAGGAGGATTAGGAGGTCGTTGGTGCCCCTGAAACCTGAGCCAGCGGCCAGCTCTGGGAATGGGCATCTGACCCCTCTGCAGCCTCTGGGATCCTGGAGAAAATCCTCGAGGCCGAGTTAATACCAAGACCAATTTTTATTTCAACAAAGTTAATTCTCAACAATGTGATACTGAGGGAGAGGGATTTTCCTGCTTTGGGAGGAGGGAGGTGGGGGTCCTGACACGGGGGCCCGTCCCCTCCCCCTACAGCTGTCCCCATCTCTGGGGCAGGAACAGTTGAAGCTGCTCCTTGAGGAGTGACTGCCCCACCCCCCATGGAGCTCTGCTCCCTCAGGCCTCCAGGTCCTAACCAAATGCCCTCCCACCCTTGCCCTGTCCTCCCGCACCAGGCCCCTCCCAGACCCTGAGAAGGGCCGGGGACCTCCAAGCACCCCCACCTCCCCTTATCTCCTGCAGAGGGCTGGGTCTGACTCCTGTCTGTGACCCGGGTGGGCGGGGCTGGGGAAGGTTTGCTGAGGAATGCATGAGCCCATGTCCCTGGCGGACCCCTGACCATGTCCAGCGAGGCCAGCCACACATCCTTCCACTTTTCTGTGTGTGGTGGCTGGCCGAGGCGCTTGCTGCAGCAATGTGGGCAGGAGCAGGGGACGGTGGCACAGGGCCACTCCATGTCTAGAGGTGGCCTCCCAGGCACTTCTGCCCACCTTGGGAATCCCCAAGGGGAGAGGAAGGGAGGAGCAGGAGGAGGTGGGAGCACTTGGGCTCGACCCCACTGACCCCCCAGCTGAGCCTGGGGCTGGACCCGGAAGCCACCCCTTCTGCTGGATAATCAATGATCTGGAGGCTGCAGAGACTACGGAGGGTCTGGAGCCCTGTCAGAAATTCCTGCTGACGATGACCACATGGGCTGCCATACAGGGATGGGCCTCGGCCTGGTCCTGCCCCAGCGGCCCCACCTTCCCACCATGCCAGGCTACTCCATCACCGTCACCGAGGCTCTTAAGTCCTGCAGTGGGCACACACTACTTCTCATTGGACAGAGGGAAGCGTGGGGCCCAGTCAGGGCGTGACCCTCTCCCCTGCTTGGCCTGTGCCCTCCTGCCACCCTGCAAACCCCAGCTAGTGCCCAGTGCCTGCAGGCCCACATGCTGTAGGGTGGCCTGGATGGGCACAGCCAAGGGAGGCCCATGATAAGGGAGAGACGGACTGGATGGAGGTGGGGTGTTTCCAGCAGAGGGACTAGAGCGTGCAAAGGTATGACGGGGCTGCCTGGGGCCGCCCAGACTGGCCACTGGCCTCACTTGGAAGGTAATGCCCGAGGGCAGGGGTGGGGGCCCAAGGGCACCCGCCGACAGGCCAAAGTCAAACCAGATGGGCTGGGGGCCCCATGGGACAGGCGGGCCATTCGTCACCGTTATCTGCCCCGCCGCCGAAATCACAAACACATTTTTAAGTGAAGGACTGGCTGCCACCGGCCTGCGGGCCCTGATGCCGCCCAGCTGTGGCCACACTGGGGGGCGGCGCCTGAGAGCAGAGTGCCTGCTGCCCCGGGACCTGCACCCCCGGGCTGTACACTGGGGCTGCCTGCGGGAACAGAGGGGCTCCAGGTGGGGGATGTGTCTTCTGCATGGGCTGGTGGCCCAGTGGTCACTCCATGGGATGGGGCTGAGGGCAGAGACCCAGAGAGACAAAGACAGAAATAGGGGCAGTGATAATGAGGGACCGAGATGGGAGCAGTAAGCCTGGTGCCTGTCACCAGAGACCCTCCCACTCTGGCACCCCTGGGATGCCCACGTGTGCACCACCAAGCCAGCCAGCTGCGGCGGCACAGCCCAGTCTCACTTTGGCTGCAGCCTGGCTGTGCGACATGGCAGAGCCATGTGAGGCAGAGGGCTGCCCACAGACTGTCCTCTCAGGGCACACAGGTGAGGATAGGGCCTGCGCCCCATCTGGCCATTGCTCTGGGAGTCAAAGGCAGGTCCTTCCCGTTGCCCAGCATCCCCCACGGCCCAGCACCCTGGACCCCTGGGCAGGCCCTCGGGGGTGGGGGGCGCCAGGAGAAATGGCCTGTGACGGGGGTGGGCGTCCCAGGCGGGAAAGCAAACAGCGTCAGCGGCTAATGAGCGGGAACCGGGCCCAGGGCCGAGGGCCTGGGGAGGGGCATGGCCATCGCTCATCCTGACAGCAGGCGGTGGGGGGGCCGGGACCAGAGATGGGGGGAGCATGAGAGCTGACAGAGGGTCCCCTGGAGACCCGACCCCGCACACAGACAGACAGAGGGGAGGTAGCCAGCCCCCGCCCCCAGCTGTGGCCCCAACGGGACCCCACTTGCTCCATCATCTCCCTGTCGAACCCTCGGCCAGCTGCCCCACCCCCAGACTTTGCAGGACAAAGGAGACTGTCCAGGAAGGGGGACCCAGGACTGGGATTTCTACACTGCATGCTGGGGAGCAGAAATTTGGGGTCTTGAGGTCCTTCAGCCCTGGCCCATGTGGCCTCAAGCCTCTGCCCCTCCCTGGGCCTCAGTTTCCCCATCTTTATGAGGCAGAGGAGGGCAGGCATGCTCTGAGGGGCCCTCCCTGCCCTGACCACACCACTGCCACTCCTCCTCTCTGTGCACAGCCCCAGTGGCCCTCAAGACTGCCACCCTTCCTGACAGTCCTCCCCCAAACCTTGATGCTCCCAGCAGGCTTCGTGTCAGTGGGTGGGCTGACTCCGTGCCTGAGGGGAGAGACGCTCTACTCCTGCTATTCCTAGCACATTGAAGCTGCTCCCCCATTTCATAGGTGGGAAGACTGAGGAGTGGAGTGGGGAGGGCAATGGATGGTCCGACATCAGGCCAGGCTCTGGGCCTCCGCACCTCCACAGGTGGGCAGCCCCCAGACTTCACCCAGGCAGAGTCTTCCCTGCCTCTTGGCCTCCCACCTGCCCTGAGCGCCTTGAAATTGCAGGGGTCCTGAGCAGCGCTCCTGAGCCTCTCCTGGTCCAGCCCAGTGAAGTGGCTCAGAGGTGCCTGCCTGAGAGGTGTCACAGCCACTGACCAGCCTCAGCCAGGAGGGAGGTGCAGCCATAAATTCACACCGCCAGCCGCCTGCGGGATAAATGTGTCATCGACTGCACGATTTACGAGCACACCCCTGGCCTGCAAGGCAGAGAAAACAAGCCTCTGTGTACACATGGCGCAGCAGGCAGGGACGAGCTGCTGCCGGAGGGGCACCCGGGGTGCAGGCGGGGCCGCCGGACACACGCACACAAGAGGTGTGAGGACATGCTCACGGGGGACGCAGGGACATGGACCCAGTGGTGTGATTACACACATGCTCACACACTCAGAAGGTGGCCCAGCATGCTTGGGGACACTCAACAGGTTTGTCACCCAAAGCATGTGTGGGTAGCCTTGTGGACGAGCCACCCTGGAAGCGCAATCTCTCCCAGGGAAGGGAAGACAGGGAAGAAAGACTGTGTGGATGCGTATGGGTGCGTGTGTGAGCATGTGTGCAGGGCCTTCACCTACCCCAGACAACCCATGAGGAAGGCAGTGGGCAGGGGGCCTGGGGCCACTGCATGGGGAACCAAAGGCAGAGCTGGAGACCAGCACAGGGACACAGGGGAGGACACAGGAAAGCACGTCAGGAGACACAGTCTTGCTGGGCCTCCGCCCTGCGTGGGGTCCCACCTGCTTCAAATCTTGACCAGCACCGTCTCAGAGGCCCGGGGGAGCCAGACAGGCACAGCCCCCAGCCAGCCACGGCCCCCCAGCCAGCCACAGCACACACCCAGACACCAGTGCTGAGAGAGTGACGCCATAACTTAGCCTCGTCCCTTCACAGGTCTGCTGCCACGCCTGCCAACTGCCACGCTCACTGCCCACCTTGCCCACCACCTGCTGGCGCCAACAGAACTGCAACCCCAGTTACCTGCCAGGACCAATCCAGGTGCAGCAGCCCAAGCCTGAGAACATGGGGAGGACGCTGGGAGGATTCCAGGAGGCCTCAGGGAGGACTTCAGCAGGACTCGGGGAGGACCCAGCAAGGACTGGGAGGACTCCGAGAGAGAACCCAGGAAGGATTCAGGGAAGACTCAGGTGGACTCACAACAGCAGCACTGAAGTCTGGCCAGGATTCGGAAGGCCTGTGAAGTGGAGGCTGCGGGTCCTCTGGTTGGCCTTATCAGTAAACGCCCTCCTATGGGTGATCTGGGGATGCTCCCTGTGCTCCAGCTGCACCTCCTGCTGGCCTTGTCCCAGGGGACTCAGGAGTGTGGCCCTCTGCACTATTTTGGTAGTGGTGGATCCCCAGCCCACAGAGAAGGGGCTGACTCAAATCACTGGAACCATGGCATCCCAAGTAAGAGAAGACTGGGATCACTGACGCCCAGACTGGGGCCACAGAGCAGGCACCTGTAAAGGAGACACCTAGTGAGCAGGGATCCGAGACTAGAGACCCCACACCAGGGACCTACAGAGCAGGGACCTCAGACCACGACTCTCCAGACCCGGAACCCCAGGCCAGGGATCCCAGACCAGAAATCTCTGTGGAGGAGAGACCCCAAAATATGAACCACCACCAGACTCCAGAGCAGGGACCCCCAGAACAGGGGGGTGAGGCATTTAGTGCCAGGAGAAGCCCTGGGCTCCTGCAAACAGATCTGCTCCATTTTTTCCATAAAGTCAATGGTTTCTGGCCCCTGCCCTTGGCTGGGAAGCTGCCTGGTCTCAGAGGGCTATGTCCAGGGCTCCCGCCCGCTCTGGCCTGCATGGCTGGTACTTTCTGGGACGACCCTCCAGGCTATGCTCCCGCAGGAAGGCGGCACAGCCTGCATGCAAGCACTTTCAGTGGGCAACAGGGCACGAGCAGGCATGCTGGGACAGGCATCCGTCAGGGGCTCCCGCCCTCCCCAACCCTGCTCAGACAGAAGCCCCTTCCTTGGCATCTGCAAAGACTGGCTGGAATTCTTCAAGAGCATCTTTAAATAAACAAAGCATAGAGAAAAGCTAACCCTCCAATACAAATCACATCAAAATAGATTTTGATGTAGACGTCAGGCAGAGCCCACAGGCACCTCCTGAAGCCTCTCCCCAGCCTGGGAGTCCTCCAGAGGCCCAGGGGCACAGTTGCCACAGCATGGCCCAGGGCAGGCCTTGGTCTGCACAGCAGCCCAGTGCTGCCTTGGGACCCTCACCCCCAGCTCACTGGATGCCCCCAACGCCGGGCTGTAGTCTTCCTCCCAGGGGTGGGCACTCTAGGCCTGTTCATGACCGGGGCAAGAGACGCAGCTGCTCTGGGGACCCTCTGCTTCTCCCAGGGCCTCTGCCTGCACATCCCAGGGGTCCATGACGCAGTGACCTCATGGGGCTGCCCCCAGGGTCCTATGGGACCAAGACAGAGACAGAGGAGAGAGCTGCACCAGGACGAGCTGGGTACGGTGGAGCAGGCTGGCCCTGTTGTTGAAGGTGTCCTCCCCTCCCCCTTGCCACAAGTGGACCAGTTAGGCTGGAGACCCTCAACTTGTCTGACATGCTTAACACAGGTAGGTGAGCCCCCCAGGGACATCACAGTAGGGACGAGCCCAGTGTGAGGAGGAGGGACCTGTCCTGTTCCCTCAGGCTGGCCGCATCAGGAGGGGTGGAGGGAGGGGCGGGGGGCCTCGGTGGGGGTCTAGGACCAAGGAACCTGCACCCCTCAGCCCTCCACCCATGCAGCCAGCGGGCTCCAGACAGGGCTGTCCACTGGAGTGAGCAACAAGACTGAGAATGAATGAATGACTGGATGATGGCTCCCCCTGTGCTCTTGGGCGCACTTACTCCCCTCTCTCTCCTTTCCCCAGAGCATCCTAGAAAAGCCAGATCTTCCTACAGGCTGAACCAGACATACCTCCAGCCCCTGCAGTCACTGTACAACCCTGAGATGTCTCTAGTGCCCAACTAGAGGATTTGTTCTGAGGGTCAAGGGGACTGGTCAGCCTCTCTCAGGCACAGAATTCCAAGGGCTCTGAAGTTCCTTCTGGATAAGGAAGCCCCCTTATCCCCAACCACACTGCTCTTTGAGACAAGCCATGGGTGATTTTGTGGTGGACATTTGTATTTCCTTGGGTACCAGTGGCCTTACCTCCACCATGTGAGCCCCAAGAGGACTGTCTGCAGGATTGCCGAGGCTGGCCTGGCTGGGATCGGGGATCCAGGCAGTGGGGTGCAGTGCACACCCTGCAGCTCCTGACCGCACTCCCCTGGCTCTCCCAGTCCTCTCCCGCTGCGTAGTGGCTTCACACCTGCCCAGTCGGGGAGGTGTGCTCACACCTGGGGGGCCCACCTGGCTGTCTCTCAGCACCCTTTGTCCAGCTGGCCCTCAGCACCCTGGGGGGAGGGTGGTGACAGGAAAGGCAGGACGGAAGGAGGATGAATGGCATTTCCCCTGGGGCAGAGCAGACCCCCAGGAGGGCTTCACTGATGAGGACCTGCTGACCCCCAGTTCCTGTGGGGCCAGTGACCGGCTAGTCCCCAGGGGGTCTCCTGATGAGGACACGATGACGTCACTCCCTGCAGACGTTTCCTGTCTGCAGAGAGAGATGAGGGCGGTGAGAGTGTGCATCCAGTGTAGACAGTACTGGGTGTAGACAGCTCTGGGCCAGTTCCACTGTGCTGGTGAAAAAGAGAGGTGGAGGCTGGGGAGTTCCCTAAGGACTGTTTAAAGAGGGAGGGACACAGCCAACACCAGGCCCAGTCACCAGGCCCAGTGACCCAGAAGACCCTCCCTCAGCCTGGGGGGGTGTGCTTCCAGAAAGCCCCCTGCTGATTTATGGTCCTCCCAGGGGGATGGAGTTATGGCTGCAAAGGCCTCCCTCCCTCCCTCCTCCACCTCCCTGTTGGGGGTCAGCCGGGGTGGGGGGTGGGGTGGATCTCAGCTGGTTTCCAGATGGGCTTTGTAGAGGGGACGCCTGGGTGGGAGGAAGCCAGACACCCCAAGAGCAAGGGACCTGGCCATATCAGCTGGCCAACCACAGCACCTCTGTCTCTCCGTGTCCTTGTTTCTCCCTCTCTAGGCCTGTCTCCCATTTCTGTTGTCTCAGGCCCTGTCCCTGTCACACGCAGCCCCCCTTCCCAACCCGTTCATTTGGGTGGGTGGGGGTGGGAGCTGGTGATTTATCACTGGCTGCCTGTCTTCCATCGGAAACGCCGGGGGTGGGCGCAGACGGTGTGGTGAGCTATGGGCCCCCAGGGCCCTGCCACCCACCCCAATGTTGTTGCTCCGTCTGGGCGGCGGGTGCCATCCCCCCCACGTGGCCAGGGCTTTGGCCCCCAGACCTTCCCAGGGCCTCAGTCAGGTCTCTGCCCTGTAGAGGTCAGCCCTACAGCTGGAGGGGGCCCACGGAGGACCCTCATGCAACCCTTCCCCCCAGACTGGTTGGAGGTGGCAGAAACTCTCCCTGAATCCTTGCCAGAGGGGGGCCCCAGACTCAGCATCCCTGACAGAAGCGGCTGAGCCCAGGCCCTCACTGTCACCCACCCCGCCCCCGCCATGGTGCACACAGCAGGGGCTCAATAAGTGTTTGCGGAGCAAACATCAGCAGGAGGGGGGAGGGCGCACCTGGGCTGATCCCCCCACCCTCCACCAAGCGGGCGGAAGAGGTCCCTTATCTTCCCGGTTGACGGGCTGTCAGTGCGCCGGGGGCGGGGGGGGGGAAGGGCGGGGAGGGGAGGCTAAGGGAGGGGGCCTGTGCTCATCCCCTCTCCGTCTGTCAGCGGCCGCCTGGTGCCCCCTCCCCGTGGTCCCACAAGGGGGCGATCTGCTCGCCCCTCTCGGTGGCAGCGCTCTCCAGCCGAGAAAAGTTCCCCCATCTCCCTGCCTGTTTCTCGCAGACCCCAGTTGTCTGCACCCCCAGCGCCCACTTCTGTCTGCACTGGCCCCATCGCAGGCGTTTTCTGCAGGCCGCGAGCGCCCTCTGGTGCCCGCCCGGGGTTGCAGTGCTCGAGGGGAGGACAGAACTGGGGCACCGGGGTGAGGAGGTGCACAGCCGAGGCACCACCCACCCATTTCACACATGAGGCTGCCAGTGGGAGGTTACGGCAGTTTCTACCCCGGGGCTGCCGTGGCCCTGCTGGGGCTCACTCTCTATCCAACTCTTTGGTCACTTGCTCCCTCGCTAGCTGGCTGTGTGCAGGACCCAGATGTGACTTGAACCCAAGGTGGACCTCAGGGACACCACCCTGAACACGGTGTCCTGCGTCATGTGTCAGGCCAGGACAGGGCTGGAAAGCACCCTGCAAGGACGTGCTTGAGCAGGGCCTTGAGTATTGGGGACATAGTCACAACAGGAAGGGCACTCTGGGCCAAAGGAATGGTTAGGCAAAGGCGTGGAGGCTGCACCGGGGGCTAGGCCTTGACCTAAGGCCATGATCCTGGGAGCCCAGGGAAGCCGAGTGGGCAGTGTGTGCTCAGAGGTCCTTGAGCTGCAGGGCAAGAGGCCCCCATCAGCCAGCCTGGGGGCTGGAGGTGCAGGGGGCTGGACAGGGCCCTGATAGGCCCCTGATCTGTTCCCTCCTAGAAGGCCACAGAGGGGAGCAGCTTATCAGTGGGGAAGGGGCCCCGGGGCAGGTGTGTTGTTTATAGAACAGGGGCAGGGGCACCGTAGGTCCCTGGTCTGTGGGGAGGGGTGTGCATCCCCTTACCCCCTACATGGCCATTCAGGGGCGCTGAACTGGGACCATTCACTTCCCCACGTTCTTTGGAGGCTGAGGCCCCAGGGCCAGCACATGGAGGGTCAGCTCAGGGTCAAGAGTTGGGACTGGGGCTCCCAGGCTGTGGGAGAAGGTCAGCCAGGGAGGCCAGGCAGGCCCCCTGTAGTCAGTACCCTGGAGAACCAGTGAGACAGGGGATCCTCTGGGAACCATGAGGTTCAGTTGCACTATTGACCAATGAGCAGGAAGTTCTTCCTTACATCTGACCACACTGTGATTCCAACTGCTTTCCCTATTAGAGGAGAGCCCTACCTCTGCAGCTTCTGCCCTCAGGGCCCCCATGCACCCCTCTCAGGGAGACACTGGCCCCAGAGTCTTCAAGCCTTGAGGGCAGTAGGCCTGGGCTCCTGTTGGGGCCTCATCCCACAGCCCAGGGGCGCCTCTTTCTCTTAGCTTGGGGTCACCTAGGACACCCTGGCCACTTTCTCCTGGGCTCTGCATTTGCCCCCTACATTTGCCCCTTGAAGGCCTCAGGGAGGAAAGTGGGGGTACCAGGAGCCTGTCTCAGCTCTGCTCCCAGTACAACCACTAAGAAATCTCTGGGGCCCAGCAGGGAGTCCCCTTCTGGGATTCGGTTTCTTCCTCTGGAAAGTAGATGGCATACCGCTTCCCTGCACTGTGTTTGTACTGAATTTAGGGAGCTGCCTGTGTACTTTGGGATGACTGTTACCCCTGACCTCCACCAGGGATTCTGGGGGTGCTGGGCCACCCTTGGGGAGAGCAAGGTGGAAAGTGCATTTGTACAAAGGGGGCTACCATCTCTGATGTAGCGATAAGGCCGGATGGACGTCCGGACAGTCAGCTGCAGCCCACAATGAGCCGGATGCCCCATACCTGCCCACAAAGGAGGGGGTGGCTCCTGACTCACGTCTGACCGGCAGCCTGAAGATAGCATCAGCCCTACGGGAGGGTCATCCGTCTCATGCCACAAAGGCCAGGACAAAGGCCGTGTCAGCGACAGCTTCCCCGACCCGGTCAGTGGCAGTCAGTGGCTATCAGTGAGGACTGGGGGCCTTCCTGCGCCCGGCAGCTGGAGCCCGAGGCTCCTCACTGGGGTCCTGTTTGGGATCCACAGAGAACAGCCTGTATTATTCACAGGGCCAGCCAGATGGGGGCCACACGGGGTGAGGAGGAACCCTGTCCTAGTCACCTCCAGGCCGACTCGAATAGTGAGGAAGGCATCACTCCTTCATTTGGGTGTCCTGTGCCCCTTGTTAGCAGCCTGTACCAGCCCAGGGAGGAATCGGAGGACCTGGTTGCTCAGCTCCAGGGTTAGGGCCGGGACAGTGGGAAGACCAGACACTGGAGGGCCGATTGCGGGTCTGGGCAGGCAGAGCTTTCCTGAGGGAAGCAGCGGGAGTGGGGGACTCACTGGAGATGCAGGAGATGGGCAGGGAGCAGCAGTGATGGGTGCCGTGTACCAGGCAGAAGTAACGGCATGTGCAAAGGCCTAGCTTGCAGGCATAGCCAGGGTGGCCCAGCCTGGAAGCCTGGGGAGGTGGAAGCCGTGGGGTGGGGGATAGGGACAGCTTTCAGCTGGCAGGAGTGGGCTGCCAGCCTGCCAAAAGGAGCCAGAGGCTGCAATTGCTGCTGTGGGATGGGGGCGGGGTGGGAGGGAGGAGATTTGGGGCACCTGGAGGGGCCAGGGGCATTGGGGACCCTGGCTCACTCGGGTCATGATTCCAGAGACCCTGCAACCCCTGGTGTCCACTCACACCTGCGGGGGCCATCCAAGGACCCCCAGTGTCCATAGCTTCATCACCCCGGCCCCACCCACCCTCCAGAGGCCGACTTCTCACTTGGGGGGTCCCAGATGGACCAACAGACCCCACCCAATTGTTCTCCCATACAGGGTCACCCAACCTCAGTCATTCCCTAACTGCTCTGCAGGATGTCAACACAGCATGATCAGTGCACTGAGGACACTACAATCCCTGAGCTAGCCTCAGAGTGTCCTCACCACCTCTCACTGCCTGCGAACCCCTGCTCTGAGCATCCTCAGTCCGCACATCCATACTGCTAGTGTCCTCACTGTCCATAGAGTCCTCATTCTCCACCGTGTCTCCACCATTCAGTGTCCTCACCATTCACAGTGTCCTCACCATTCACAGTGTCCTCACTGTCCATAGCATGCTCATTGTCCCTACAATGTCCTTACTGTCCACAGTATCCTCACCACCCAGTGTCCTCACCATTCACAGTGTTCTCACCATCCATTGTCCTCACTACCCACAGTGTCCTCACTGCCCACCATGTCCTCATTGTCCACAGTGTCCTCTCTACTCGGAATATCCTTACTGTGCAGTGTCCTCACTACCCATTGTGTCCTCACTACCCAGAGTGTCCTCACTACCCACATTGTCCTCACCACCTAGTGACCTCTCTGCCCAGTGTCCTCACCGTCCACGGTGTCCTCACTACCCAGAGTGTCCTTAGAATATTTTCCATTCCTTCCCAAGTGGCCTTATGTGAGGGTGTGCAGCGGGGGAGTTTACCCACTGACGCCTGTTTGCCCCAGGTCAGTTTGGGTGTGTGTGACGATGTGATTGTGTCCCTTGAACCGCCTCCCCGGGGCCTTTTGTGGGGCTTAGCGAGAGGATTTCCAGGTCGAGTGTTGCAGAGACCCGCCAGATCAGGAGGAGAAGAGTTTATTTGGCACCGAAGTTTGGAAAGGGGAGATTCAGCAGGGTCTGAGCTGCCATTCGCCTTCCTCGACCTCCCCAAGCGTGGAGGACGCCTGTTCGCCTCGCTGGGGGTAGGGCCTGCAGCACTTGCTCCCACGTGGATTCAGGCCTGCGGGCTGGGGTGGGTCTGGGGGACTGGGCGGGGGCGGAGGCCGAGGCGGGTCCAGGTTAAGGCGAGGACTTTTCGGGCAGGGTTCCTCGAAGTATGCTGGCCCGCATTACTCGACGCCAGTCCGTTTCTCTCAGGACAAGCCGTCTCCGGCCGGCTCGGCCACCAGCGGGGAGGTCAGCGACAGCCGGTGTGCGGCGCGGGCGCGGGCGCGCGAGCGCAGCCTCCGCAGGCGGCACAGCAGCAGCACCAGCAGCAGCGCGTGCAGCAGCCCGAGGACGAGCAGCGCGAGCTGCGCCGCCAGCGCCCACCGGCAGAGCGGGCCGGGCGCGCAGGCGGCGCGCAGCTCGTCCTCCGCCAGGTAGGGCAGCAGGCGGCCGCGCAGCGCGGGGGGCGCGGCGCATCGCAGGTCGCGGTAGGGCGCGCGCTCGGGGCGGCCGGCCAGCCAGGCGCGGAGCGGCAGCAGACGGCAGTCGCAGCGCCAGGGGTTGGCGGCCAGGTGCGCGGCGCGCAGTGCGGGCAGCGCGTCCAGCAGCCCCGGCGGCAGCGCCGTCAGGTTGTTGCCCGTCAGCACCAGTTCGGTCGTGTCCGGAGGGAAGTCGGCCGGCAGCGAGGCCCACGTCAGCCCGCGGCGCCCGCAGTCCACGAGCGTCCCGGCGCAGCTGCATGGCGCGGGGCAGCCCGCGGCCGGGCGGCGTGGCGGCGCCAGCAGCAAGAGCAGTAGGCTCAGCGCCCCGCGCGGCCCTGGAAGGGAAGCGCCGCGGTGAGCGGGCGGCTGGCACCCGGAGCCCTGGGCCCGGCTCCATCCAGTTCCGAGGCCCCTTTAGCCGCAAGCCTCTCCACCCCGCCCACCCCGCGCGCTGGCTGGAAGTCTCCTCTGTCAGCCAAGACTCTCCCTTCTGCAACCAGAACAATTGGAGCGCCTCCCAACCTGGGTCTGCCCAGGGAGAGGCCCAGAGCCGACCGGACCGCAGACTCACCGGAGCCCATGGTGAGAGGACGGTGGCCCGGCTTGTTCTGGAGCGGAGGCGTTGGCCGGGGAGTCTGACGATAAGGCCGCCCCGCCCCTGCCAGGCCCCGGCGCTCCCGCGGCACCGACCACATTGCTGTCGCCTGGCCAGAAATAACCCCGAGGCCGCGTGGACAGACGCTGCGGCGGCAGATAGCGCGCTATCGCCACGGCCCGCCAGCCACCAGGGCTTCCGCCCCCACCCGCTCCAAGGGGCGCACGGAACACTCGGACACTCGCTGCGATGTTCACCAACATTGTTCTCCTGTCACCAGGACAGGACGCGGCATTCACAACTGAACAAAACGGTGTGAGGTGTGGGGGAGGGATCATGCGGGTGGAGAGACCCGGGAGGCCAAGGGCTGGGCTCCTGGTGCAGCAGTGCTGCTGGGGAGAAGGGACCCCAAGCTACAGACAGGGAATGGCTGTCTAGGCATAGAGGGCTGGCAGCCCATTGCCCCTGGAACCCTCCAAGTAGAGCCGGGGCATGTGGGGGAGAGACGTGGGCGGTCCCAAGTGTCCATTCCCGCCCTCCTCGCCAGCAGCCTTTGGCCTCCTGATGTCAGGGGGATGCCCAATGCTTCTGCTGCCCAACCCGGTCCTCTGGGCCTCCGGTGCGTGGGTGAGGAGGTAAGAGAGGACCCGGCCCACCTCGGCACAGAGCAGGGTCTCAGCATACGCTGGGTGGCCCCCAGGAACGGGCACAGGAAGGTTCCCAAATCCGCTCTGCGGCACTGGGGTCGGGGAATAGGCCCGGGACCCCGGGGATCCATTCCCCTCTTCTTCCTTGGTTTACCCGCCTGCCTGAGCAGGGCCTGGATACTGCTATCTTCTGTGGGTGGGGAGGGGAGATCTCAGAAGTCGTGACCAGCTTAGCTCCTGATTTCTCAAGGCCAGAGAGAGGGTGCCAGCTTGGGGGGTGGGTAGCGGGGGGCGGAGGGCGTTGTCCAGGCCCGTCAGAGGTACATACAAATGACCTGGGAGGGGTTGATGCTGAGAATAAATTAGGGACAGCGCGTCTCCGGGTCAGGAACAGTCCAGTTAAGGCCCGTCTGGGTTTCTGTCCAGGCCAGTCCGAGATCCGGAAGAACCCAGGGTGGAGTCCAGGCCAGCCCGGGGTCCAGGGGCGGGAGCGCCAGCCCGGAGACGGGCGGTATATCCATGGCAACGTGGGGCTGGGGCAGGGTCACTGGTCTTGCATTTGCTGCTTCATCTTCTGCAGCATCTCCTGCATGCGCCTTAGCTGGAAGGGTTAGGACAACGGAGAGCAGGGTGAGAAACGCGAGGACAGGCGCCTGGCCCCGCACTCACCCCTCCCCCACCCCTCTCCCTGCCGTCCCACTGGGCTCTGGCTCCTCCCCTGTCGCCCCACCAACCTCCTCGTCCTTCATCCTGATGAGCTTCTCGGTCTCAGCGTCCGGGGTGGGGAGCGGCAAGATAGGGATAGGGCTCTCCATGCGGCTGTCCTGGGTCAGTTTGCTGCGGGGAGATGGGAGGGCCAGCGGGAGCGCTGAGTAGTGGGCTGAGGTGGGGGATGCCTAGCCGACCCCTGCCACTGCCAACGCCTTGCCCTCCTGAGCTCTCACACCCTGGGCTGGCTCTGGGGAGACCAGGTACTGGGGGGCCGATTTGGGCATTGGGCAAGGTTCGGGTATAGTGGGCGGTGGGACACGCCCTAGGTTATGGAGATGTGGCCGGGACCAGGAGGGGCAGGTCCCGTTCTGCTGTGGGGGCGGGGGCGGCATACCTGGTCATCTGCTGGATGCAGTGTGCGCGGTAGTTCTCGTAGTGCACGTCACACGTCACGTCCTTGAGGTCGTGCATGTGCGTGCGGATGAGCATGTTGCGCAGCTTCACGAAGTCGCAGTGCGCCTGGTTCTCCACTGGGGGCAGGAGCGGGCGGTGGGTGAGTGGGCGCTGGCCCAGACGAGCCTTCCCACCCCGTACCCCGTATCCCAAGCATCAACTCACCCTCCACGATCCCCCAGGGGTACAGTCGCCCCCGGACCCGCTGCCCCTTGGCCTCCACCACCGTGTTGCTGCCGATAACAGCGAAGGGCGCGCTTTCCTGGGGGAGGGGTAGGCAAGGGCTCACGCCCAGCCAGTAGGAGTGCCGATTTAGTGGTTGGAGAGGGGCAAGGGCGCTCAACACCCAGGGCGACCCTCCAACATCACCATCAGCCACCTCTCCCCAAAGAGATCCTGGCGTCTTCCCCCTTCTTGCTTTTGCTGCCTGCTGAAGCCAGAGCCCTGCAGCTTACACCTCTAGGGCTCCTCTCCTGATCCCCCTCCCCAACCCCATTAAGAATCTTCTCTTCCCAGAGCCGAGCCTGTGCCTCCTGGTAGTGCTGCCCTGTGGCCACTTGGCTGGACCCTTTCCCTGGGGACCTGCAGGAAGAGGATGAGGGTGGGAGCCTGACCAGCATCTTAAGATCTGAGTAAGTGCTCCATGACCCACTAAGCATGTATGTGGGACCCAAATGACCCACCACAGTCCAGTTGGGGACACAGGTGACCCTCACCCTTTAACCCTAGGTGAAGAGGGTATGGGTTCTTTACTCTGAGGACAAATGATCCCTGCCCTAACCAGGTCAGCCCTGGGTGCTTGGCCCTCTTCCAGGCCCTGTGTGAGCAGGACAAGGCCCTCTGGCCTCCAGTTCTCTGACCCTGGCCACCTCCGACCCCTGTTCCCACTGGGCTGCATGTTCACCTTCAGTTCCCGGTCCTGCTGTTTGAAGTCCTCATCCTCGTCTGAGTCACACTCGGGAAACTGGTACACGTGGATGCCAAACTTGTCAATCTCCTCCCGGATCTGCGGTGGGGTGAGGGCTGTCAGATTTGGGGCTGGCCAGGTCCACCTGGTACTCCCAGCCCCAGGGTCCTGGGCCAGGCCCCCCTGCCACAGCAGGCTCACCCGCTCCTTCAGCTTCCGGATCTCACTGGGGACGAGACAGTCGGCTTTGGCGATGAGGGGCACGATGTTCACCTTCTCGTGCAAAGCCTTCATGAAACCCACGTCCACTGGCCGCAGCCTAGAGAGGGCAGCCAGGGATGGGCATGGTGAGGGGGTGATGGGGGCACAGTGAGATTGTGGGGAAGGGCAGTGACAGGCATGGCCATGGGGATAAGCTGCAGGTGGCTGGACTCCAGAGTCTGGCCCCAGGACAGCCACGCACCCGTGCCCGAAGGGGGAGATGAAGTACAGGCAGCAGTGCACTCGGTTGTCCTGGATGTTCTTGCGGTTGAGGCCGCTCTCATCACGGAAATACTGTTCAAACTGCTGGTCCACGTAGTCAGTGATGGGCTTCCAGCTGGGGCAGAAGGAGACATGAGGCCAGGCTGTGAGGGCTGTGGCCGGCCCGAGATGGCCGGAGCAGGGACCTACTCCCCAGCCAGGCTCTCCTCACCACTCAGAGTTGTTGACAGCATCCCCAAATCCCGGCGTGTCCACGATGGTGAGCTTTAACTTGACACCCTTCTCCTCAATGTCCACTGTGTGCTTTAGGATCTCCACCGTCTGGTTGATGCGCTCTGTGGGAAGGGGAAGGCATTGTTTGGAGAAACCTCTTTGACCCTCGCTCCCGTCCCAGACCACCAGGACTCCTGTCCTCATCCATCCTGGTGCCTTGGCCTTGGCCACAAGGCCTGACTGCAGTGTACACCATTCCTGCTGGACCCTAACCGGGACCCACACTGTGAGAAGCGTGGGGGCTGGACCTGGAAGGGGGCCCTTTGAAGGGTCACATGGCAGGGTTTGCTGGGTCAGTGCCAGAGCTACGTGGTTTACTCACCCTCTGCACTGAGCAGCTTCCGGTCCTTGTACAAGTCAGTTAGGAAGAGACTGTGGACCAGTGTGGACTTCCCCAGGCCGGACTCACCTGCCACAGATACAGTGGAGGAGTCAGGTTAGACCTGGGGCCCCCACAACTGAGCCTGGCTGGCCAGTGGCCCCAGTCCCTCCACCCAGGAGCCTGGCCCACTCACCGGCCACCATAAGCGTAAAGTCGAAGCCCTTCTTCACCGACTTGCGATGCACCTGGTTGGGCAGAGTGGCGAAGCCCACGTACTGCTTGTCAATATCCTGGGGGACAGGGGTAGGGCAGGTCAGGGGCACATTGGGGTTCCTTGGGGTAGCCCAATGCCCTGTCTCTCACCCTCTCAGGATGAGGAGGCTGCAGAGGGCACAGTCCTCAGGGGAAGGCGTTTCATTGACAAAAATGGGGTGAGGGGCTGCGGGCAAAGTTCTGGATATGGGAAGGCAGATGAGGGAGTGGCAAAAGGCACCGCTGCCCCCCATCTCAGCGAGGGTCTTTGCAGTAACTTGAAACTATGTGTGTGGGCTTGGGAGGATGTCAGGCAGCAGCAGGCACAGGCAGTGTCCTCCCTTCGTGGGCAGAGGACAGCAGGACTGAGACCCCTCAGATACACTCAAGTCCCACCATAAAGAGGGGAAGCCCTGGGGCCTCAACACTCACCCCTCCTGAGAGTACTAGGGGTGGGAGGCCCAGTCTGGCCCTGATCCAGCCGCGGGGGCGGCGGCTGCGGTGGCGACAGAACAGGGGCTATTTATAGACAGCGGCGCCGATCCTCCCCCGCCCTCGGGGTCCGGGGGACCATCTCTGGCGGACCCCGGCCCTGCCGGCCCCTGCCACGTCCTGGAGCCCGCGGGGTCCCGGCCGAGCGGACACACACACTGACCCACATTCCACCCCTGCTCCACACACACCTTGAGCCGCCTCTGGGCCTGGGTCCGTGGCGACAGCAGCTGCTCCACCAGGCGGTCCTGGGGCGCTGCCAGGGAGTCCATCGCGGCGACCCCCGCGACTCTGCCGGCCCCGTTCGCACCCCAGACCCGGTCAGGCCGACCGAGCCACGCGTTCGCGAGGGACTTACGCGCGGCAGTACCCTTAAACTGTGCTCTCGGCCTCGATTTGGGGACACGGGCACTGAGGCCCGGAGAGGGGCCGCGGTCTACCCGGGGGGGCGCCGACCCCGGGTGTCGTCCGAGCCATGCCCCGTCCGTGCCGACCCGCCCCGAGCGGCGGCGGCGTCGCAGCCTCGGGCAGGCCGGCTCCCGCACCGAGCCAGAGGCGGGGCTTCGTGGGCGCTCGCGGAGCTGGCGCGGGGAGCGGCGGAGACGGCCCCGCCCACCGTCGCCGGGAAACAGTCGCCTGGAAATTGGGCCGCAGGCGGAGCCACCGGAAGGCTGAGCGGAGGGCAGGGCCGAGCCGAGGCGCGGGGGCAGGCTGCGGCGCCGCGTGGACCGGGAGCCTCGCTGCGGCCCGGCCGTCCCCGTCCAGGCGTCCGGGGAGCGGGGCGGGGGTCCGCAGTCGCACGCGGGCCGCGGGGTCGGTGGTGCCGCGCGTCCCGCCCCCCAGAGACGCTGCGCAGCTTCCGTCCGCCAGAGGGCGCCGGAGGACGCTCCCGGACCCACGAGCGACGGCGCGGGAACCGGACCCCTAAGCAGCCCCTCCCTCCTGTCAGATCGGCCCCGAAACCTCCTGCGGTGTCACGGCGCCCCCAACCACCCAAGGACACGTCCCTCCCTGCACTCCCCGCCCGCCCCCGCTTGGGGCTGAATCCCCCCTGTGCGAACGTTTGGGAGATTCTTTCCCGGCGCGGCGCCCCGAGACATACCGGGAGCGTGACGAGGGCAAAGCCCACCTCTCCTGCGAAGTTCAGCCCCGACCCGACCCCCGTGGAGACTGAGGGAGGAAGGGGGCGCTCACGGCCAGAGTACTGGACGCCCCCCTTTCTCCCCTCAAACTTGGAAGCCCTGGCCAGTCCGCGGCTCAGCAAAACCGCCGCCCACGCGTCGTCCCCGCCACCCCTAGATGGCCCCTGCCCCCAGAGTTGGGGGATGGGAGGTGGGGGGGTGGAGTGGGGGCCACTCCCCACTAGCCCGGTGGACATTCCGCTCCCCTCCGAGCTTCCCCGACTTCTCTGACCACAGCACTGGTCACACGAGAACTGGAGAGCTACAGCCAGCTGGTCCCTCACTCCCCCTTGTGGCCACCCCAGAGAGAGCAGGGTTCTCCTTACGCAGGGGTCTCTTGAGCCGGGAAACCATCCTCTATGGACTACCAAACCCTTCCTCACTACCCCAAAGACCCCACCAGAATCCCAACAAGCCAATGCCAATGGGACAGGAAAGGGGGCCTGGATGGATATGCCCCCAGCTAGTGTGCCTCAGTAGGACCAGGAGCCCCCCAGCCCGCCCCCACTCAAGCCTCCCCTAGTTGAGGGGCCTCCACCCGCTGTCCAGACCCTGGTCCTGCTGTGGGGCCTGGAAGCCGCTGGCACCTGGGGAGGAGGGGCGGGCACACAGCTGGGAACAGGAGAGCCTTTCATCCAGGGCAGGGAAGCAGCCACAGGCTCCCAGCTCTGCCAGCTGGGCCCCCCAGTTCTTGCTTCCAGAAAGCCTCCTCACCTAGCCCCAGCTCTCTACGGCTGCAGGAAGCCTCTGGGCTGAGTCCCACCCACGCTCCACCCCTGGGTTGCTTTATAGAGCCCTCAGCCCAGCATCCACCCAGACAGGAGGGTATCTAAGGCCCAGGGCATCTTCAGGAAGACAGTGTGGGGCCTGGCCTCAGACTGGAAGGGCACCTCTGTTCTCCACATCCTGGTATCCAATAGAACTTGTAGCTCTCAGACTGCCTCAGTTTCCTCATTGATAAGCCACACCCCATGGGGAGGCCCGGGTCAGGAGGGCAAGAGTCTCACTCTCAGCTCCCAATCTGCCTGCCCCATCATCCAACTGGACCCAGTCGGGGCCTGTGGAATCCCCAGGGGAGCCCCAAGGAAGGCACCCTGCCACCCTTGGTCTCTGGTCCCTGATGCACAACAAATACTCAAGGCTTTCTCAGCCATATGACACAGCTGCGCCCACCTCCTAGTGCCGGAGACTCTCGAGGCATTTCCATTCTTAGAATCACCCGAGTCAGCTCTGGAAAGCAGCAGCCAGAGCCAACAGAACCCCCATCACTGCCTGAGAGGAGGTGGGGGGCACAGAGGGCCGGCAGAGCCCCCCACTGCCTCTCCAACCCCCTTTCACAGAAAAAAAAGAAGCTTGGATAGGTTGAGACTCAGTAATAACGACAGGGTAACATGAAGTGACCATGTGCTTCTGGGCTCCCCCAGACCCACCCTCCCACCCAAAACACCTGGCTCCTTGGCCCTGCTCCTGGGACTCCCTCCCTTCACCTGTCAGTGCCCTCTGCCTCTGGGCCTGGGGGCAGGGGATGGGGTGAGGCTGGCTCCCAGCTGACCTCAAGGATGGGCAGACACAGGCCTGTAGGGGCTCACACCTCAGCAGGAGGGAGTCCCCATCCATGCAGTGAAGGGCAAGAGAGCCTGACTGGTGCTGAGCCTAGTGACTCAGAATGCCCTCGGGCCATGCTTAGGACACATGCAGGCCCAGGGGAAGCTGAGGGAGCCAGCCTCCTTCCCTTTCTCTCAAACAATAGCCTGGCTGCATGTGTCCCTGCATCTTGGCTTTGTCTAACCGGCAGTGATGGGGAGGCAGCTCCTGGCCAGGCTCCCTGGGGAGCCCCTCCCAATGGGTCTCACCCACCCCTGGGCGGGGCATGTCCCTGCCAGGAGACTGGCATCAGGCAGCCAGTGACTCCCCAGCTCCCACCCCACCTGCCAGCTGCTCCTGCCCAGCCTGCTGCACTCTGAGCAGGACTCTGGGGGTCCCACCCAGCACCCACACCATGTGTGAACGCCCATCCCTGATAGAGGCTGCTAGAGCCATCCTGATGCCAGAATTGGGCCCTTCTTTCCTCCTCCAAACATAGCTGAACTCAAGCCAGAGAGGCCACCAGCAGGGCTACCCCAGAGCCCCCAGCCCACCTGGTTACCAACCTCACCTCACTCTCGTGGTCTTACAGCTTTGTTTAACCCTGAGCTGGGCCAGGTTTTCAGGGTGGGTGCACAGGCCAGCTTCCGGTTGGGTTCTACAATCCTGGAGGGTGGGGACTGGACCAGGCCTTTTGGAAAGCCACAAGCCTGTTTGTACCCACCGGGTCCAAGGATGGGTGCTAGACACCAAGATGACTCAGACCAGGCCTTGGAACCCCCCAGTCAGGGGAAGAGGCCCAGCCACAGACCAGTACACTGGAATTTGTGTGCTGGGCGAGGGGCATTAAGGTGCAGGGCAGTGGGTTGGGGTGACCAGAGGCTCCCCCACATGGGCCTACTCAGGGATTGTGCCCTGGCTGGTAGACGCAGAGACCCCTCGCCCAGCCTGTGTCTGGCTATGACCATGGTCTCACCCAGGACTCACAGCACATGGCCTACAAGCCAAACCAGCAAGGAGATGCTGGCGCTGAACCATTGAGAGAGGGACACTCGGCCCATCCCCCCATCCTGGGGAGTGGCGCACGGTCCCTGCTCTGAGGGCCAGGGGTTCAGCACCCCCGTGGCATGGCGCCTACTCCTCCCCTCCTCAGCCGCAGCGCGACGACAGTACCCCCGCTGACAATCGGTTATCGCGACAGGGCTGCATGACGGCCGGCGGGGGCGGGGTCGCGCCTGGGTGCCGGCGGCGTTAGTGCCACAAAAGGTGACAGCCGACGGGGTCTAGCGACAGGCTGAGCGGCACCACGCACATACCTGCTTGTCCTCTGCGGGGTCGGGGTCGGGGTCGGGTCCAGGTCCGGGCGGGTCCGGGCCGGCGGGCGGGGGAGAGACGGAGAGAGACACGGTGAGAGGCGGGCGGGCGGCGGGGACAAAGGCGGGCGCGGGCACGCGGGCGGGCGCCGGGCTCACCTGGGGTCGCCAGCTTGCTCTTGTACCGCAGGCCTGTGCTCATGGTGGCCGCCGGCGGGGGACGTGCGGCGGCGGGCGCGCGGGCGGGGCGCGGCGACGAGCGGCGGAGGCCGAGGCCAGGCTGCGGGGTGACCGGCCCCTCCGCGCCGCCGCCGCCGCCCGCCCCGCCCGCGAGCCCGCCAGCCAATCGGCGCCCGCCGCGCCCACGCGCGACCCGGCGTGGCCGGTGGGGGCGGGGACCGAGGCGCCCCCCCACGGTCCCCGTGCCCGAGGCCTCGGGGCGACGCCCCCGCCTCCTGCGGGCCGGGTCGCACCCGCCCGCCCGGGGCACGCAGGCGAGACCCGAGCTGCCCCCGCCCTGCACGCATGGCTGCTCCCACTGGCCCATTCCCCTACCCCCCACCTCCCCTGTCCCCCAAACCAGGCTGGATGCTGCACTCTCTCTGCTCTTGCTGGGACCCCAATCCATACCTGGGCCTCTGACCATCCATCGTGTGGCCATTCTGTGAATCCTGCCCGGGCTTTCCATGGCAGCCCCGTGCCAGCGCCTGCACGCTCAGCCCCACCCCACTGGGGTCAGTGGACGCCCCAGGCTCACCCCATCACGATGGACTTGGGAAGCACTGGTGGGGAGTCCTCCTCCTGGTTAAGGCAGGAAAGGTGATGGTCAGCAGGCACAAGGCCGTGTCCCAGCTCCTCTTCTGCAGACTGTGCAGACCTGTAGACACACCTGGGCAAGCTGCAAAGCATACACCTTCAGGCAGTGAGTGGTTCGGCCTCTCTTTTTCTGGGCTGTAAAATGGGATGACTTGTGAAGAGGAACTGAGCCGAAGGACCGGACAGGACCGGCCCAACTTGAAGCCTGCCCTGCCCACCTCACGCCAACTCTACACTCCTGCTCAGGCAGACCTGCTACCACCATGAGGAGAAAGGCCGCAGGGGAACGAGAGGCAGAGTGTAGGCAGGGCCAGGGCCTGCACCCCATTTACAGATGGGAAAGCTGAGGCCTCAGACCTTCGACAAGTCAGTTGGACTCAGTGGCACTCAGTGGCAGAGTGCTACTCCTCTTCTGTACCACTATCACATCCCTGTTACCCTGGGCCTGGGCCTCCCCAAAGTGCCCCCAAGTGGCACATCTCAGTCCCACAGAAAGGGACTGCTGGGCCTGTGGTCACCACCTTCCCAGGCAGGTGTTCCGTTGGAGGGAGATGGTCGGCTACACCCAGTCCAGGCAGTATCCCTCCACAGCCAGGAAACCAGCCTCTGCCCTCCAGCCCCTCATGTGCCTCTGTGTCCCTCCTCTCACCCATGGGCTCCCTAGGAGGAGGGGGTGCTCCTGGGGATCCTCCATCTCTGAATCACTAGCGCCCAGCACAGTAAGTGAAAAAGTCATGTAGTCCCCACTCTGCCAGATTCTGTGGCCAAAACCCATCCCTGTTTACCAAGAACCTCCTCCTGGTCCAGAACTGTGACCAATATGAGGACGCTCCACTGTCCCAACCCTTTATCCAAAGCCTCAGGACCAGATGCCTCTGGAATTCAGACTTTTTCATGTGTGTTGTATATTATATGACACCTCTTTGGAACCTGGGGCTGCACCTCATAATCAAGCACATTGGTATTTTTTTGCAAGGAAACTTATGACCATTCACACAAACTGAAATATGTGGAGACCATAATAAATGGCTGCAAATCAGCTCAGGTTGGCTTTGCCACCGAGTTTTGAAAATCTTTAGGTTTCAGGGCATTGGCAAGTTTGGAACTGTGATAAAGAAATGGATGTGTGCGGGGGTGGGGGGCGTGTCTGAAGTGCCAGGCAAGTGTTCTGAGCGTGCTGCTCATCAGTCCAGAGGGCCTCAGTGGAAATCTCATCTCAGAAGGACTGGAGCTTTGCAAAATGGTCAGTGAAAAATGATGCTTGGATATTTAGCACATAGTGACCCATGTGGAGACAAGGGAGAAGAGACAGGAACCCTGTCTGCAAGGAGACAGATATGCCCTAGCCAGTGCTGCCCTGGGTCAGGGGATTTGAACTTGGCCTTGGGGGAAGTGTAGAGCGGATCAGGGACATAGCTCAGGCAAAAGGTGGGAGATTCATGTGTACAAGAGGAATAGGTTTTTAAAATTTTTTTATAAAAAGATGACCGGTTAGGGGACCTTAACCCTTGGCTTGGTGTTGTCAGCACCACGCTCTCCCAAGTGAGTTAACCAGCCATCCCTATATAGGGATCCGAGCCCGTGGCCTTTGTGTTATCAGCACCACACTCTTCCAAGTGAGCCACAGGCTGGCCCCAAGAGTAATAGGTTTTAAAAGAATTTTGGAGATAGGAGACGAAAAGGATGAGATATACCACAAAAACATGATTTTTTTTTTTTTTTTATTAAGGTAGTACATCCCAAAAGATTACTTACAGAAGTGCAGTTGGATTAGAGGACAGAGTTTAAGGAGGACCAGTGTGGAGTTCATGTAATAAATAGGACTGGGAGCCACTCTCTGGAAGGACAAAGTCAAGGGCAGCCCTGGGTCGATGCCTCATAGAAAATGCCTGAGCATGGCTGGAGGCTCCCAGCCTGGAAGAGGGAGGTGGGGTCTGCCCTTTACCCTGGGACTTGGGTCACCCATGACTGTATGTCCAGGGGACAGCCTTGAATCCCTCCACAGACAAACCGGGCTGGGAGACCCTCTGGGTGGCAGTACCATGGCTCAACAGGCAGAGCATCTGCATGGACATTTCTAAAGTCAGGAAAATGGGCCATGGGGGCACGGATCAGCAGATTCACGGGACATGTGTCCAATTCTGCCAGGTGGGCAGTGTGGGAGGGTGGGAACAATACCTACGAGTAGACAAAGGCTCTCAGACTTTAGCCAACACACATGGGGCCAATGGCTCAAGCGAAACACCCGAAAGTCTTCTATCAAAAAGCGCAGCCCTCAGTGCTATGTCTGATGCCGGGGAGTGGGCAGGAGCAGCAGGGCATGACCCTGGACACACCACACTCACCCGAGGCATGGAGGACACCACCTTCCCGAGTGGGTGTTTGTGTCTGCCTTACCCGGCAAGCAGAAAAAGTGCTGGCTGTGGTACAAAGAGAAGTAAATAAAACATTCCTGCATGGGAAAAAAAAAATGCTATTTTTTAATTCATAAGGAAAAGAAGTTAATGAGTGAAAAAATAAGCTACACCAGGAAAAATCTGTTCAACTAACTTGGGCTACAAATAGCTTGACGCTCTTCAGAAAAAAACTCTTCAAGAAATTCTCAAGAGGCCACATTTAAACCAGGCTGTGTCTCCCCCTCAGCACAGGCAGCGCGGTGGAGTGAGCAGGTTTCCTCTGGCCACAGAGCCAGGATGGGGCGAAGGAAGGAGGCTGTGGGGAGGTGGCCTCAGTGGAAACCACAGCGATGGTGAAGAAAGAACAAGGCACCTGTCATTGGCACTTGGGAAGTAGGTGATGCTGGTGCTGGGTTCAGAGGTGGGGCAGTTTGCTTTAAGTGACACACAGACATCAGGTGGGGCAGGGGCCACTAGTGACAAAATTCCAGAATGTTCAATCCATCTGAGGACAAGGATGAGGGCAGAAGCCGAGCTGGGGGCAACAGATTAGACACCTGAGAGCCCCCACAGCTCCACCGACATGACCGTCTGGAGGCAGCCCTGATTTGGGCTGGGAATGGGGTGGTTTTGTGCCCCAAGTACAGAGCAGGAAGCAGAAGTCAGATCGTGGTGGAGATCTGCCCGAGATCAAACAGCTGAGACTAGAACCCAGGACCACTGAGACTAGTCCTCGCTCCTGCAAAGGGCAGTGACTTGGTCCCAGCCTGGCCAGGTGCCTGCCCTGATCAGGCAGCCCATCTGAGTAAACTCACGTCCCTTCTGTCCCCCAAATCCTTCAACAGCCTGATGGGGCCCAGACAGCCCCGCTGACCTTTGCCTTTGTCTGCTTATAGGCATCGTTCCCATTCTCCCATGCTTGCTGTTCCTGTTGACCTTGCCCAGCCAGCCAGGTGAGAGCATCTGGACCCATCCCCCAGCACCTGGGGCCTTTGAGTCAGGAGGTGCCTCCACGCCTTGGGACTGGTGTGCCCTCTGCCCACACTGCCCTTCCCCAGCCCTGTTGATCTGGGAGTACTGTCCCAGCCCCTCCCAGCCCAAGCCCATCAGTGCCTCACTTCTGCAGGACACAGCCCAGGTGCAGCTTACTCCTGACCAGCTCACTGGCCTGCCTGACTGCTGCTGGGCTCCCAGCACCCAGCCCCCGTCTGGCACCCAGGAAAGCTCAACAGCATCAGTTCATGCTGGGCGGGGACACTGACACCCTGGGTCTGGAGCCTACAGGGCGGGCCAGCCAGGTTAGCCAGGGTCTGGGGGCTACAAATGAAGTATTTGAGATCCTGGAACCTCTTGCTGCCTACAGAAGGGTGCTCTGAGTGGTCAACCCAGCTGGCGGGGGGGAAGGGACCCAGGAGCTCTGGGGTGTCCTCCCTGCTCCCAAAGGCAGTGGCTATCTCCAAGCACAAGGGGAAATGTGTATAGAGTGGGGAGACTGTTGGAGAATACTTTTCTTGATTTCCTTGTTAGAAAAATATAAGGGTTTGCAACACAAACGAGTCCTCACTACCAATCAAAGACAGGCCCATTAAAAGAACACAGAGTCCACTGCAGCTGCTCTGCAAGAGGGTGCTGCCTGGCCCCGGTTAAAGCCGCCTGTGTCCTGCTGGGGTGGACTGAGCAGGGTTCCCAGGGGACTGAGTCCTGGTTCACACCGAGTCCCCGGTTCAGTGGGCAGCTGGAGCAAGTGCTACAAAGGGCGCCTGTGCTCGGCGGCAGTGAGCCAGCCCAGGGACCCAGAGCATGAGGGTCGCTGAGGGGGGTGTGGGCCTCCAGCCACAAGTCATGAGGACAGTCCCCTGCAGGGCTCAGGGATGGCACCTGGGAGAGGGTGCAGAGAGCAGCCCAGGGCAGGGAGCTTCGGGGTGGTGTGACTCAGTAAGGAAGAGCCGACTGACAACCTGCCCCCCGGGGGACCCTCCCAAGGGGTGCTGCCCATGGAGCCCATGCACAACCCTGGACAGGACCTTCCCCAAGGTGTCCTGGCAGTTCCAAGGCTCTCTGTCCTCACTGCGGTTCTGTGATTTTATGAACAGCCAGAGGTGGGAGAACAGAAGACGAATGAGAAGATATGAAGTGGCGCCAACACAGATTCTCCCGGAGGCACCGAGGCATTAAAAAAAATCCCACGGGGACACGTGCTTGGGAAAGGCAGAGTGTGGAGGCTGGAGCACGGGTGACCTAGATCCCGAGGCAGCCAGTGGGTGACAAGCGGAGCTCACTCCACCCCTCCCAGCAACCCGCCTCTCTTGCCAGACAGGGCCAAGTGTGGGGTTCCAGGGGCAGCTCCAGCTCCCCACTGCCACCTTCCAGATTTGTCCCATGAGCGTCAGGCCAGATACAGATCTTAAATTCCTCTGGAATAAACAGGACATGGCAGAGGACTCAGGCCCCAACTACCCGGGCCGCGGGCCCAATCCCACAGTGGCCTTGGCACCCTAGACAGCAGGCACAGGCCCTGCGGCCCATGGCACCCTATCCCCCCATGCACGCAGGCCACTGGGCTCTGGCAGCACCCAGGGAGAGCTTGGCAGGTCACACACCCACGATCTAATGGGGAAGGCACCTGCCACCAGGGCCCTCAGCACAGGTGTCCATCTCCTGGTTTCCAAGGCCCCAGGTGACTGGCTGTGCCTGGGTGAGGACAAGGACTCAGGGTCTTGGCTCCTTCCCCACTGGAGTCTCCTCTCTACCCTCCTCCTGGCCTAATACCGTCGGGGACGCCTCTGCCTATGGAGATCAGCTGTCTGCAGGGCTCTGTCTACCCTGAGGTGTGCAGCACACACCAGTGAGGTGGGTGGAGGGTGGGGTGATGGGCTGCTGTCCCAAAATGCCTTGGCCAGGGCCATTGGCAGAGTGGGTCTGGCCTGGGTGGGGGCTTCCTGCTCCCAGCTTCAGGGCATGGTGGGGGTTCTGCCTGCCCTGCCTCCTCAGTTGCTCCTATGTGAACCTCACTTCCCATCAAGCATCAGCTACATACCCACCCCAGGCCAGAGCTACTCAAGGACCTTGGGAGGAGGATCCAGGTGTGTAGGGGACAGACACGCACACTGCACACCAGGATGCCTCCACACTCCTTCCCCTTGACTGGAAGAACAGCATGAGGCAGGATATCTAAGGCTGATAGCCAGCCAGGGCCAGCCCCATGCGTGCCTGTGGTCCCCAGTTCTCACATCCTGGGCTGAAGTTGGTACCTGCTACCTCCCCTTTCCAAAGGCTGACTTTAAAGTGGAGCCTTTCAGGGTCAACTCTAGACAGGGGAGTGGCAGGAGACGGAGTCCCCAGGATAGGACTCTTTTGCAGGAAAGGAAGGAAGCCTCAACCTCACCTGTGGCTCAGAATGGCACGTGGAAGGCACAGGGCTTGGCCACCAACCCTGACCGCTTCTGGCCACATTCCCTTAGGGTAGCTCAGAGGATTTAAACCAAAGAGCATGACCAGGATGCACTTAGGAGCTGGCCCCAGGGAAACTCAAGAGGGACCATGTGGGAAAAAGGAATCCCTGGGACTCAGTCCCCTCATAGGAGTCTTGCAGCCATGATTCTCCACAGCCACGCACAGCTGCTGATGTTCTGGGATGGGTCTCTTGCCCGATGAGCAGCTGCGTGTGGCCTCCTTGGCAGAACAGTGCTGATGGGCTAACCCGGCCCTCCCTCCAGAACTTCCCATGCGGCTGTGGGCTGTAGGTGGAGGGCCCTGAGTGGGCAGGACTTGCGCCCAGGCCTGCACAGCAGCTGCCAGCCCTGCCACCACAGATAGGAGAGTGCCCTGTACACCAAAATGGTGGTCAGGACCCTCCTTCCTCGGGGTTTCACATTGGGGATCAACGTGCCACAGGTCTCCACAGCCAGGAGAGAGGTCTGGACCGTCAGGGCTGGCACAGAGGCCCGAGGGGTCACTTGGAACAGGGAAGTGGGGCCCTGGGCAAGCACTGGCTACGACGGGGCCCAGGAAGCGGGAAAGTCTGCAGAGCCAGGGTGATGTGCATCGTTAGGGCCCAGGGTGAGGGTGTCCTTAGGCTGATCTTTCTGCTTGTGCACTGGCAGGAGCAGGGCCAGTGTGCATCAGCCACGTTTGGATCTTGCTGCCAAAATAGACTAGAAGGCTCTGCCAGACTTCCTATGCAGGGTCTGGGCCCATGCCTCCCAGATAGACAATCTGACAGACACTGGTCAAACCAGGGGTCCAATAAGAGCACCCTGGAGCTTTTGGAAGCCCCTGCACCATGCTGGGGTCCATTCATCCTGATGTGTGGGACAGAGGCCTGGCTCAGTCTCCCAACCTGTGCCTCAGGGGTCTGTCTTGGCTGCACCTGTTTTGAGAGCTTATTTTGAGGTTCAAAAAGAGAGACTGTCAATAACAAAAAGATGACCTGATTCAAAAATGGGCAAAGAACTTAAACTGATATTTCTCCAAAGAGGAGCTGGCCAGAGATGGGGGCCGAGAATTCCTGAGGCTCACCTCTTCCCAGGCTTGCCATACCTGGCTCAGCTGCACAGCCTCCTGTAGGCCTCCCTGTGTCCATCGTCACTGCCCTACTTATGCCACCCTGTCTGTGGTACCTTGTTAGGGTGGACTCAGAAAACTAATACAGATGTCTCAGTCAGCTCCTGCTGCTGTAACAAAATACCACATCCTGGGCAGCTTTAACAATGAACACTCATTTCTCACAGTTCTGGAGACTAGAAGTCCAAGATCAAGGTGCCAGCAGATCAAGCATCTGGTGAGGGCCAGCTTCCTCCTGCTATCTTCTTACTGTGGCAGAAGGGGCAGGCGTCTCTCTTGGGCCTCTTTTATAAGGGCACTAATCCCATTCATTATGGCTCTGCCCTTGTGAGCTAATCATTTCCCAAAGGCCTTCACCTCTTAACACCATTAACTTAGAGGGTATGATTGTAACATGAATTTGGGGGGACACAGCACAGGGGCTGTCCAGGACTTTGACAGAGGGTGAGCAGGCAGGCCTCTACTTCATCATCTAACTTCAGGGGAGCTCAACCCAGAAAGGACAAATCAGACCTGATCAGGACCTATGTGGATCATAAGTGCTTTTTGGAATCCCAGTGTTTCCCTCTCAATGGGCAGGAAATTCCCTCCTGAGAGCCCCCCATGGGCCAGGCTTTGGGCTGGGTCTGAGGTGACAATCTGCTTAGGCCACAGGCTCCCTGGAGCTTGGTCTGGTGGAGATCCCAGACCTGCACCACATGGCGGTGACCAGGACCATGTTGGTGGAGGCTTTGTCAGAGGAGAGCTGGAGAGAAGGCTTGTAAGGGTGAGCAGCAGCCCAGAAGAAGAGAAGAGGGCTGGGCCACTCCAGGCAGGGCCTGCAGGCTGGCTGAGAGGAGAGGAAGGGATCAGTGTGGCCTGAGGAAGAGAATGGTCTGCACTGCACCAGTGCCGAGTGGCATGTGGGACCTGGGGTAAGAATCTGCCCTTCCAGAATAGTTGACACTTGTCCACTGTGCGCCTTGGCCCAGAGGATGTCTGAAGACTCCTGTAGCTCTCAAGACTGCTATGCTCTGCACACAACAAAGTACAGTGAAACCAAAAACAGCTCACACAGAGGAAGGAGAGAGACCAAGAAGCAACATGGAGAAGGGAAAGGCCCTGTTGAGAATTTCTTGTACAGAACTATAAACAGATTAGGCCCAAACGGACCCAGAGCCTGGAGGCTGGGGGCATGGACTGGCATGGGGCTGGCACCCTCTCTGTCCACAGGAGGAGGACACCATCTCTTTCAGAGGAGCCACCTGAGTGCAGGGGTCTGACCAGGCCCTCTTCTACCAGTAAGACAGACAGAGACCACCCAGGGCATTTTCTTACAGCAACCCCCAGCGAGCACACGGCGCTCTAGAGGGGGATGCGGTCTGCCCACGAGGCAGTCGCAATGCAGGGGCTTATTCCTTCTCCTGACTGACGGAGGCAGGGCTGCGTCTACCACACTCCTCGGCATCGTCCGCACTCTCGTCCCTAGCCTGGGCAAGAAGGAGAAAAATTCTATAGATGGATGGAAGCTCAGCCACAATGAGAGCTGTGGCAGGCTCCCAACTGCCCTCCAGGAAATGGAAGAGATGCGCAGCAGGCAACCCTGCCCCGTCTTGAGACTGAAGGCTAGCAACAGACCCAGTCGCTGCCCGCCCTGCCCTGCCCAGGTGCGCAGCTCTGTCCCTCTCTCTACGACAGACGCAGTTGGTCATGTCAGCTGGCCACGGACTTCACGCTGGGACTCTCAGTACTACAACAATGCCACACATTTGGAAAATTCACTGAGTTCAAGTGTTTTTCAAAGAAACCCACCACTTTCTGTTGTTGTCTGAAAGACTCAACAGTGCTTGAAGGGGAAAGGCAGCAAAAAGAAAAACAAAAACAAAAAATCCATGGGCGCAACCACTAATGAGGGCAAATAGAAACAATCAATTGCATAACCCTGCTCCCTCCCCCGAAAACTCTGGGGAGCCAGAAGCCACAGAGAAAATGACTGGACTTTCTGTGTTCCAGAAACAGTCAGCAATCTTAAAAAGCAGCAGTCTGTGCTGTGTTGGTGATAAAGCTTCTGAGTGACTGAGGGCAGAGAAGAGCTTGGGTCTCAGTGCCAGGCACAGGCATGTGCCCAATGTTTAATAACTTCCTCCTGTCTCCTGCCCCATCCGGGTTCCCCAGGTAGAGCCACCAGGTCTGAGGACACCCGGGGCACTCCGCCTGCAAGGGGCCTCAGCGCACCCATTAAGGGTGGATGTGGTCACTCCTGGGCTCGAGCTTGTTTTCCTCATCTGTAATGTGGGGCAGCAGCGGAGCCTGACTCCCTGGATGCAGCCGGGTCCAGATAGGATAACAGGGCTCCACAATCAAAGCTGCCACTGTGATTTTTAAAACTGTTCATAAAACATTTGATCTATTATCTATCTATCTAGATATAGCTGCATAGTTATCTATTATGGGCCTCAAATCGTGCTGCAGACTACAGAAACACAGATGGAGCACGAGCTCTTTCAAAGTGGGACACATTTCAGTGGCAAATATTTTTAGCATTGTGTATTGACTTACCATTCTAGAGGTTGGGGATTTAACTCTTCAACTCTATGCCTCGATCACGCTGGGTCCAACTTCTGATTTCGTCCGCCTCCCCAAAAGACTTGTATGATGCTTTGAATAAACCGGTTGTCAGGGTTTATAAATCTTTAAAATCAAATTTGTTATTCTGAGATGGAGTTGTAAGAAGTAATACAAAGCGAGACCATATCCCTTCACCCAGTTTTCCCCAAAGATGCCATCTTGCACAACTGTAGTATAGTATCATAATACCACAACCCAGGTGTTGTCATTGATGAAGGCGAGATGCAGAACGTTTCAATCAACCCCAAAATCCTTCCTGTTGCCCTGTAATAGACACTCCTACTCCCCACTCTTGTCTCCTCCCACCCTCTCCTGAATCTCTGGCAATCTTCCCTGTATCGTGTTGTCATTTTATGAATGTTACATTAATAGGATCACACAGTATGTAACCTTTTGGGATGGGCTTTTGTCACTCAGCATAATTCTCTGGACGTTCATCCAGGTTACTGTGTGTAGCAACAGTTCTTCCTTTCTACTGCTGAGTGGCATTCCATGGTATGAAGGCACCACAGTTTATTTAACCCTTCACCCACTGAGGGACATCTGGGTTGTTTCCAGTGTGTAGCTGTTATGAATAAAGCTGCTGTTAACATTCATGTACAGGTCTTTGTGTGAACACATCTTTACTTCTCTGGGATAAATGCCCAGGACTGCAATTGCTGGGTTATATGATAGTTCCATGTTGAGGTTTTTCAGTAACTGCTGAACTGTTTTCTGAAGTAGCTGTACCATTTTACCTTCCCACCAGCTGTGTGTGAGTGATCCAGTTTCTCCGTATCCTCACCAGCACTGGGCAGTGTCACACTTAATTTTTTTGCCATTCTAATAGATGTGTAGTGATAGCTCATTGTGGTTTTCATTTGCATTTCTCTAATGGCTACTGATGCGCTCTTGATGTGCTTATTTGCCATCTTTGTATCCTCTTTGGTGACATATCTGTTCATGTCTTTTCCCCGTGTTCTAATTAGATTTTTTATTGTTGAATTTCAAGAATTCTTTATGTGTTCTAGAAACTAATCCTTTGTTGGCTATGTAGTTTGCAAATATTTTCTCCCAGTCTGTAGTTTGTCTTTCCATCCTTTTAACAGAGAAACATTTCCACAGAGCAAAAGTTTTTTGTTTGTTTTTTAAATTTTTATCGAATCATAATTGATTATACATATTTTGGGGGTTCAATATTAACATATGTTGATCAGCTCAATATTACTAGCATATATATTGTTACAAATCATACTTATTCTTTATGCCCCTTGTCCAATCTCTTCCCATCCCCCTACCCCTCCCCCTCCCACCTCTAATTACCCTAGATTTCTTCTCTCCTTCTGAAAGAGTAACGGTTACTCTGTTGACTTGTTGCGTAGATGACCTGTCATATGCTGAGAGAGAGGTATGTTCAGGTCCCCTAATATTATCATAGAGCAGATGCTTCTTCTGTCTCTGGAATGGGCTTTGTGGAGAGAGACATCCTCTTCTTTTCTTTGGCCTCTGCTGGTGACTCTCCTTGTGTCAATGCACTCCAGTGGCTGGCGGACCATCTGCATGGTAGTTGTGGCGTCTAGCTGCTTTTGTGTGGTGGCTGTGGTGGGCCACCCACACGGAGGGAGGTGATGTTTTTGGCATGCTCCTTGGTACTGGTAGTCTACCTGGTTGTGGGAGGGAGTGTCCAGTCCCTGGCTACATGCCTCAGGACCCCAGGCAGGCCCTGAGGCACTGGCAGTGTTCCTGGTTATGGGAGGGGGGTCCGTTCCCCAGATCCATGCTTCAGATCCCTGAGCAGGTCCTGAGGCACTGGCAAGAGCAAAAAGTTTTAATTTTAATGATGTCCAATTTGTCAATTTTTCTTTTTATGGCTTGTGCTTTTGAGGTCAAGTCTAAGAACTTATTGCCTAGCTCTAGATCTTAGAGATTTTCTCCTGGTTTTTTTTTCTAAAAGTTTTATAATTTTACATTTTAAATTTAAGTATATGTTTCCATTTTGAGCTAATTTTTGTATAGGGTGTGAGATAGGCTGAGGTTTTTGTTTGCCTCTGGATGTCCAAGGACTTTAGCACCATGTGTTGTACCCTTTCTCCACTGAATTGCTTTTGCACTTTTGTCAAAAATCATTTGGGCATGTTTATGTGGATCTATTTCTGGGTTCTCTACTCTGTTTTATTGATCTATGTGTCTACCTCTCTGCTAATACCATACAGTTTAATTACTTAGCTATGGAATAGGTCTTGAAATCAGATAGACTGTTTCTTCCCACTGCAGCAAGGTCAAAGAATAGAAGAAAGACATACAAAAATCAATGGTATTTCTATATACAAGGGTACTGCAAAAAGTCCATGGAAAGATTTGTATTATCTTTCAATTTTAATTTTCCACAAACTTTTTGAAGTACCCTTGTACTAGCCATAAACACATGGAAATCAAAAGTTAAAAAATGGTCCATTTATAATCTCTCAAAAAATGAAATGCTTAGGTGTAAAGCTAACAAAATATGTATAGAATTTATATGCTCACAACAACAGAATGTGGATGAAATCAACCAAAGAATATCTTAAATAAGTGGAGAGACATACCATGTTCATGGACTGGAAGATTCAACATTGTAAAGATGTCAATTATCCCCAAATTGATATATCCTCATCAAATTCCTATATGTTAAAATACAAAAATATAAAAATCCCAGCAAAAATTTTTGTAGATTTTCAAATAGGCAGACTATTCTAAAATTTATATGGAAAGGCAAAGGAACAAGAACAGCTATCATTGTTATTTTAACCCACTTGCCACAGACTGAGCACTAATTTACCTTTTTATTTTGTTTTAAATGATTTTGAGGTAAGATTTACATGCATTTAAATGCACAGATGTTAAGTGTTTGATTCAAATGAATTTTGACAAATGTATAGATCTATGCAATCAAAACCCTATTATCATTATCCCTGAAATTTTCCTGTGTCCCTTCCCAGTCAATTCCCACCTCCACCCTACCCTCTCCAGCCTCATCAACCACTAACCCATCACCACAAATTAATTCTGCCTGTTTTAAAACTTCAAATAAAACAAATTATACACTATGTACTTCTAAAATCTGACTTCTTTAACAGCATAATTATTCTGAAATTCATAATGTTGCTATGTATATCAACAATTCATTCATCTTTCCTGCTGAGTAACATTTCATTATATAGATACACCACAATTTGTTTATCCATTCACCTGTTGTTGGACATTTGGGTTGTTTCCAATTTTTGGCTCTGTAATATAGAGCTGTTATGAGCATGTGTGTATAAATCTTTGGACATATGTTTCCTTTTCTCTTGGGTACATACTTTGGAGTAGAATGGCTGAATCATATAGGAGGTGTATTTTTAACTGTATAAGAAACTGCCAAACTGTTGCCTAAGTGGTCCTACCAGTTTACACTGCCACCAGCAGTGAATGAGAGCTCCAGTTGCTCTGCATCCTTGTCAACATTTACTAGTATCAGTCTTTTATTTTAGCTACTCTAATGAGTATATAGGGATAACTCACTGCAGTTTTAATTTGCATTTCTTTGATTACTAGTGATGCTAAGCTTCTCTTCAGTGCTTATTGGCCACTTGTATATCTTTCTTTGTGAAATGTCTTTTGACCATTTAAAACTTGGATTGTCTTTTCATTATTGATTTGCAAAAGTTCTTTATATATTAATGTCAGATATGTTCACTGCATGTATTTTCCCCCAAACAATGGCTTGATTTTTATTTTTTAATGGTATCTTTTGGGAAATAGATGTTTATAATTTTGATAAATTCCAATTTCTCAATTTTAAAATTTTATATTATGTGCTTTTCATGTCCTTTCCAAGAAATCTTTACCTACTTACCCCAAGATCATGAATATATTCTCCTCTGTTTTTTCTAGAAGCTTTATAGTTTTAGTGTTATGTTTAGGACTATGATCCATCTTGAATTAATTTTTATGTATGGTGTTAGGTAGAAGCCAAGATTCATTCTCCCTTGCCCCCAGTTAACTCAATAGTTCCAGCACTATTTGTTGAAAATTTTGGCTTTCCCCATTGAATTGCTACAGCACATTTAATGAAAATCAATTGGCTGTATATTGTAAATCTCCTGGATTCTCTATTCTGTTTTGAAATGGTTTTCTTTTGCTGCCTAACAACTCTAGACATAGTGACTTGAAACATCAATTTAGTCATTTTATTATCTATCATGGCTTCTGTGGGTCAGGAATTCAGTAGGGCTCAGCTGGGAAGTTCATGTGATTTCAGGCAGACAATGGCTGGAGCTAAAGCAGCTGGCTGGACATTTTCTTTCCAGAACTCTCAGGGTTTCTTCATATCACCTCTGGAATTGGGCTAGCTTGGCATCCTGAAAACATGGTGGCCTCAAGGCTTTGAGTGCAAGTGCTCCAGCACCCAAGGCAGATGAGGCATCATCTCCTATGCCCCAGCCTCAAGAGCTCTGCAGCATTATGTCTACTGCTTTCTACTGTTTATAAGAAGTATGAGATCGCTGAGATTCAAGGCAGAGTATCACGATTCTAGAAGAGCAGTTGGGATGGGAGACATTGTTGTGGCCATCTTTGAAAAATACGATCTGTGAAATCTCATCCTTTCTGTATTGTTGTTGTTCAATCTTTGATCTCTGTTCTGCAGACTGGATAATCTGTATCGATCTCTCTCTGGAGAGCAGTGTCCAGAGACACTGGACTGGAGTGGGCAGTTGGGGGAAGACTCCCCAGATCAAGATGAGGAACAGTGGAGACCTAGGCCAGGGCTGGGTAGTGACAGTGGAGAGGAGGAGGCCATCCCAGGTGTGTGGTCACACCTGGTCATAACTGCATGGCACCAAGTATGGTGGTGAAGAAAGGCAGACAGGGAGGGTGATTATGTGTCCCTTTGCCTATGACCTCCACGTGCTTCTGAGACTCATGTGCTGAGGTCTGAAAGGGGCTGTGTTGGTGAGTCTGGAGACCACTGGGGCTGTCTCCCTAGGGGCCATGGGCTGCAGGGGAGGTGGGTAACAAGACTCAGGGACAGAGGAGGAAAGCTGGGTATCATGCATCTGCTGGGTGGAGGGGCTGCTGACGCCCCACCCTGCCCTGCTGTGCTGCACTGGCTGGGAAAGAAAGCCCCATGCAAACAAGGGTGTTTGGGTTGGCCGGGGCTCCCAAGGAAGACGTTCTGAGCTGAATGGAGCCGTCTGAGCTCCAGGAGAGGTGCTGAGTGAGAGGGCACATTCCATTGTGGCAGTGGGGCCTGTGTTGTCCCCGCCTAGCCTGGGGAGGGGATGCCCTGTTGTGTTTGGCCAACTCTGTCCAGGGCATCAGCACCCTGGGGGCCGACAGAGAGTTTCCAACGTCTTATGCAGACGACCCTTCCTCCTCACAACTCCTGATCTGAGGAGATCCCTAAGAAATCACTCTTGACAGAAGGTCAGGCTGCTGTCACCCTGGCCCAAAGTAGCTGCATTGCCTTTGGCGAACTATACAGTATGTTGGGTCCAATCCAGGGGTGGGGAGACTGTCTGAGAACCACCCCAGCCCTTCACCCTTAGGTTGTCTCCTTGCCTGACATCTCCCAGGGATAGTTCTTGCCTCTTTCCCCACCACTCGCTGGTCAAGCTCCATCCCACCTCGGGGCCTTTGTTCAGGCCGCCCCCACCTTCTGGGGGCTGCTCCTCCTCACTGCCTGCCCGGCCACTGGCCTTCCTAGACAGGCTGCTTCCCCCTGCACCATCCTGCCTCGCTCTTCTGTGCATCGCATGTTTTGCTTATGTGTTGGCTCTCTCTCTCTCATGAACCAAGTCTTAAGAGTGGGGCCCTTGCCTGTCTTGTCCACGCTGCTTCCCCGTAGCAT
Organism: Cynocephalus volans; assembly: GCF_027409185.1. Taxonomy (NCBI): domain Eukaryota; kingdom Metazoa; phylum Chordata; class Mammalia; order Dermoptera; family Cynocephalidae; genus Cynocephalus; species Cynocephalus volans. The sequence goes on from NC_084461.1 coordinate 209,180,863, forward strand.
GTGCAAGCACATGACCTCTCCCATTCAGAAACTGAACCAAGGGCACCTCTTGACTTTTGTTTTTCTTATGCTTCCATGTCCGCATGTAAAGACCTTGCCACGGATCACAAAGGAAACCGAGAAGGCAGCTGCACACCCAGAGCTGGGGTGAGGGCCACAGCTCCTGCTGCCTGCTCAGGGCAGCTCTGTGTCCTCACCCCGACACCAGGCTTCCGTGTGGGCACCCACCTAGCAGCAGTATGAACATCTAGAAGGCATCATCCACTTGGCGGACTGGCCTGCTAGGAAGCCGCACAGCGCCTGCCCCGGGCTCTCCTGCATCGCTCATCATTCACTCAAATAAACCTCTCGAAGTCGCCCTGCTCGTCCCCTTGCCTTCATCCTCCGCATGCCTCTGACCCCTTGGCAAGTCCTGCCAATTCTACAAATAGATTGAAAATTTGCTCACTTCGCTCTGTCACCAGAGCTGTGTCCAGGAGCTGCTGTTAACAAAGCACCACAGGCTGGGTGCTGAACCACAGACATTCATTGGCTCACAGTGCTGGAGGCTGGAAGTCTGCGATCAAGGTGCTGGCAGGGCTGGTTTCTCCTGAGTCGATCTCCTTGGCTTGCAGACGCCACCTTCACCCTGTGTCTTTGCAGGCTCTTTCCTCTCTAGGCGTCTGTATCCAAATTTCTTCTTCTTACAAGGACACCAGTCATATTGGATCAGTGCCCACCCTAAAGACCTCATTTGAACTTAATTACCTTCTTAAAGATGCTGTCTCCAAATACTGTCACATTCTGAGGTACTGGGGTTCAGGACTTCAATATAGGAATTTTTGAGGGGGTGGGGACATAATTCAACCCATGATGTCACCCAACGCCACACCCATCCACGCTGCCTCAGCTCAGACCTCCGATCTGGCCCCACACTCACCTTCTATGCTGCAGAGGGGACTGTTCGAGTCACATGCTCCACACCGGCCACGCGCACAAGGCCCACGTGAGGAGGCCCGAGCCCACTCTCAGCCTTGCGTTCTCCATTCACCCGGGGCTCAGGCCACGGGCCTCTTTGCTTTCCCTCAAACACGAGGGATTTCACTGTGCCTGGAGTCTCCCCTTCTTCACTATGAGGGCCGCGCAGTCCTTCTCTGCCATGGCACTGAGCCTTCACTAGTATTTATTTTTAATGACAGCTTTATCGAGACAATTCACAGACCACACAATTCACCCACTTAAAGTGTAGCATTCAAAAGTTTTTAGTACATTTCACAGAGTTGTGCACTGATCACCACTCTCTAATTCTAGAACATTTAACATTGAGATATAATTCACATACCATAAAGTTCTGACACATGCTGCAATGTGGATGGACCTGGAGGACATGCTCAGTGAAATAAGCCAGCCGCAAAAGTACAAATCCCGTATGATTCCACTTATCTGACATACCGAGAGTGGTGAAATTAATAGAGGCAGAAAGTAGAATGGTGGGTGTTAGGAGCTGGAGGAGGAGAACGGGAAGTTAGTATTTAATGGGGACAGAGTTTCAGTTTAGAAAGATGAAAGAGTTTTGGAAATGGACAGTCGTGATGGTTGCACACTGTGGATGTACCTAATGCCACCGAACTGTAACTATACACTTGAAAATGATTAAGGTGGTAAATTTTATGTAATATTCATTTTGCTACAATATTAAAAGAATAAATAATTAAAAATCAAACAAACAAAAACTTGCAGACCAGTGGGCATAGACTGCTGCAGTGTGTTTCAAAAAGATGCAAAAGAAAAGTTGCTTTTGTATGCACACATGCACTTGTGCCCACATAGCCATTGGGTGGGTGGGCAGGAGGGGCTGGCAGGATTCTTGAAACATGAACCCTTGCATGCATCTGGAACTTTGAACCTTGGGACTTTATTCCCTCTTGGAACAAGTTAAAAAATAATTTCAGAAGGAGGCCAAGCCAAGGAAAAAGAGTCAAGGACTCCCTGATGACAGCCACCCCACCCCAGCTCTCCCCACCCCATCGTGGGGCGGGGGCCAGCAGGGAGAAGCCAGCCTGCCCCACCCCTGACTTTCTGGATGAAAACTCGAAGCTCCTGTTCTGTAAGGAGCTGAGTAATGGTGACATACCAAACCAGGTCAGCGGGGAGGGAGGCGACTTTGTTTATTTCTTTCCCTCTAACCTCACACATCCTCTGCTCAGTTTGTCCAGCAGCATGTGGTGGGCCGGGCGGGCTAGGCCGAGTGGATGCGCTCAGCCCGTGGAATCTGAGCAGACGTTGCCGCCAGCCCCGCTCCCGTCGGAGCACGTGCTCCCAGCTTAAAGCCGCCTCTCTCTCCAGCACAAGGATCTTAAGATGAAGGATTACCCACTGTGGAAATAGAAGAAACAGAAAAAGGGAAGGTTCAGGTAAAGGCAATTAAAATCAACTTAGTTTGAGCCTGGAATGTTAGCACCGATGCAAAGAATTTAAAAAAAAAAAAACACAGTCCATTTTATTCAAGATTTACATCTCAGCAGCCCAAGAAGCCAGACACCTACCTCATTAAGGAGCAGTAACAAAGTATATTACTTGTCTCTGTTTTTATTTTCACCTTTCTGAAAATTCGCCAAAAAGTTATCAAGCTAGTTTGAGGTTTGAGAATCAGAAGAAAATTCACTGTTCAAAACAAGAAGTCACTTCACAGTCTCTGACTGATGAAACTACATTATAAAATGAGAGACACAACTTTTCCTAGATCAAATTTCCAAAGAAATGGAAATTTCTTGTGCTTTCTGGCCAAAACGCCAGCTGCCTCTGGTGCTGCCGTAAGGCCATTCCTTCCAGAGAATGAGGACATTCTCTGGGGAGAGAGCAAAGTCTGCTGCCATTTGGGAGGACAGGGCCCTGCCTCACGTGCAGACGCCCTCTACAGCCTCCGTCATTACCACAGTGCGGCAGCGCTGGCCCCGGCACAGGGGCGGGAGCGAGGGGAAGGCGCAGCCCGCGTGTACTCCGTGGTGGCCATGAGCCATCTGTGGCCGCTGAGCTCCCGGGATGTGGCAGGCCCAGATGGAGAGGGACTCCAAGTATACAGCACACACCGTCCTTGTGGACACAGAAATGTGAACCCCCTCGTGAATCATTTGTTTTCACGGACAACATGTTGAAATGATAATATTTTGGATACATTAAGTTAAAAAATATTAAAGTTAATTTCATCTGTTTCTTTTTATTTTTTTAATGTGGCTCCAAGAATGTTTAAAATTATACATGTGGCTTGCATTCTATTACTTTTGGACAGCATTAGCATAGGAAATTTAGAAACAGATCTATGTTTACTTGGAAATTCAGTACAGTAGTCCCCCCTGATCCGAGGGCCATATGTTCCAAGACCCTCAGTGGATGCCTGAAACCTCAAATAATACCAAACCCTAATTATATATTATGTTTTTTCCTACATATACCTACCCATGATAAAGTTTAATTTATAAATGAGGCACAGTAGGAGATTAACAATAATAACTATTGACAGAATAGAACAGTTATAACAATATATTAATATTGTAATAAAAATTATGTGAATGTGGTCTCCCTGTCTCAAAATACCTTATTGCACTGCACCACGAGTGAAACTGAAACCAAGGAAAGCAGAACTGCAGATAAGAGGGGCTCTATGACAGCGACGACATCTCAGACCACTGGGGAAAAGACAGGCTTTTAAATAAATGATGCTTGGACAACCAGGAAGCCATTTAGAAAAAGATAAATTTAGATGCATGCTTCACACCTTATAAAGTTAAACTACAAATGGACCAAATATCTAAATGTAACAAGTGAAATCATACAAGTGCTAGAAGAAAACACAGGTGGATTCCATTGCAAGCTGGGTGTAGGGAGAGGATTTCTAAAGAAAACCCCAAACTCCACATGCAATAACAGAAAAGATCTAAATTCAATTCCGTAAAAACAAAACACTACCCCAAGGTAAAAGATACCATAAGCAAAGACCATTGGAAAATGACAAATGGGTAGAGAGTATTTGCAGCATATACCACAGGTAATCTGCCAATATCCCTAAAATATAAAGAACTCTTAGCAATGATGGGGGAAAAAGATAGGAAAATGGATAAAAGATACAAACAGACAACACGAAACACGTGATATAAAAATTGACTTAAATGTAGAACAAGATGCTCAAGTTCACAATGAGGGAAAATGCAAATTGACCCATCTGAGACTTGTCACCTGCAGACAGGCGCCCTCACACGTAGGGGCTGCCAAACGGCTCAGTCCCTAAGTGGGGCCGGGGAGTTCCTCAGCTGGCTGCATGTACTCGCTTCAGCCTCGCTCCAGCAATCCCACCTGTGGGAATTTGCCTTGAGGATACATCAGCTACAGGAGAGGTGCGTGTGCACAGATGTATTCAAGGCAGCATGAGTGGTCATTACAAGCATCACAAACAACCTAGAGCCACAGCAGTGCCACACAGGGGAGCACCACACAGCCGAATGAGGGGGACGGGAGGAGCTCCTGGACCACTCACAGTGGTTCCAGCCTACATGTTATGTGGGACAAAAACCACAGAGAGATCACGAGTGGTATACTACCTTTTGTATGAGAAAGCAAAATGAGAATATATACAAATATATACATATATCTCCTGATACTTGCCAAAGAAAACAGGAGAGATAACCAGAAATGAATGACATTAGCTAGCTGCCTAGCGGCAGTGGAAGGGGACAGGGTGGGAGTGAGGGCAGCTGGACCTTTTGTGTAGCTCTGAGTTTGCATCTTGTTAATGTTTCCTAGTCATAAATAAAATTAAATCAAGAACAATGGAGAGGGAACCATAAAAGTGAATACTAAGAGAAGACCAAAAATTGTATTTCAAAAGAATGACACACTAGGTAGGAGAAAACAAAGTAAGTTTTGAACCCTATACTCTGTAGACTCAGTCTAAAGACAAGAAGTGCCAACAAATCTTAGTAGGTTTGCTGTTTGCAGGGTGTGGGCAGAGCAATTCTGGAACCATCCGGTGTGTTTAGAGGGCTAGATGGGTGGTCGATATAGAGATGTGGTCAGAAGTTAGCACTGTCCGTGGGAGAAGATATGACCTGGAGGACCCAAGGAGGAGCCGGCAGCGCTGCTGGGGTAGGACTAGAAGTAACAGTGCAAACTCATGGGATTAATTATTATTTAGTAATTATATGTAATTATAATTAATTACCAATGTAATTAAAGTTAATAATGTAATTATATATTAACAATGTAATTATAGAATCATCTTACATATTAAGAACAAGTTATTAATATATATCCTAATTCAATTATAGTTAATAAGTAATTATATATTAATTGCATATTTATTTAAAAATATAATAATAATAATAATTAATATACTTTTTTCTAGGACCTAGGTGACACCCTAGTGAAAAGGGCACAACTCGCACCTAGACCTTGGTGTCAAGGGAACATTCTGCTCTGCAGGAAGCCGTGCTCGTCAGAGAAGAACCTGAGTCCAGGGCTGCGGCAGGGACGTACAAGCTGAGCCCGGAGGACCCTATAGTGCCAGAAAGCAAGGAAGTGCCCAAACATGAATGGGACACGTGCAAAGGACACAGGAGCCGGTCTGCGGCATCAGAATGAGCCACGACAGTAACAGATTATAGTTCACTGAATAAAAGAAAAAGCCTCAAGCCCATGCTGGTATAGGTGAATAAACAGGAGAGGGAGACTGAACAGCTCTTCCTCAGGGCAGGTGCCAGCTGATAAGTGGAGAAGAAATGAGGGAGTTACAAAATCGTTATCTTGCAACCTCTACAGCAATAACCGACTCAGGCCAGGATCGGCCCCAGGTGCTGGAAAGCTTTTGGGTGAAAGGTTGTTGGGGAAAGATGTTCACTCAGTTTCTCCACAGCTCTCTCACTAGTGACATGGGTGGAGACACCTGGCAGACAACACCTGCAACCAGGAGCGTCAGCGCTCTGAGAAAGACTCGGCGCCATCACAATGTGCGGCCATGCCAGGTCTCATCCGGAAGGACTGGTCGGGCACACCCAGGTCAGGGACGCACAAGTGGAACAGGTGGCCTGTATGCACAGGTGCCAGCGTCAGGGGAGACAGGAAGGGCCGAGGGGTGACTCCAGACCCACGCCCGCAAGATGCAGAGTGGGGTCCTGGGCTGGGGGAAATGGCTACAGGGAACATTATGGGTACAGTTGGTGAAATTTGAATATGGACTATATATTTGATAACAGTGTTATATCAACATTAGATTTCCTGGATTTAATACTTGAGTCAAGCACCCTTGTTCTTGAGAGAAACACACTGAGGCTTTCGAGGTCACGGACGATGACACTCCCAAGTGGTCCAGGAATGATGACTGTGCAGCAGCAGCAGCAGAAGTAGCACTCTGCAGATTTATACAGAGACAGCAAGAAAGGAAATGACACAAAACGTTACAAACTGGCAAACTGAAGTGAAGGGTTTAAAGAGCTCATTGTACTTTTTCAGACGTTATGGAAGACCCCAGAGAAAGCTCCTGAGCGGGTCTGAGGCCACCAAAAGGGTAGGTCGTGGCCCTGTGGGGGGATGACAGGAGATCACTGCCTAGGCAGGGTGTCCAAGTCTGCCACACGACAGAGACCTAACCCTCTGCACACAGGCGTGGTCAGGGAAAAAGCCCCAGCACTCCCACACGACACCACCTCAGGGAGGGATGTGGGATGCGGCTGGCCCAAGACCCTGCCTGAGCGCTCTGTGCTGTCATAGGGGCCTGCCCTGCCATGGGCGCCTCTCCCATGCAGTGCACCAGGAGGTCTCCACCCGGTCCATGAAGAAGCAATGCTCTCCAGATCTGAACGATGCCCTTCATTAAGTACCAGCTGTGAACGGGGCTCCCTGGGCAGCACTGACCCAAGCTTCCCATGTGCCCTTGGTGGGCTGCGCTTCTCTTCTGGATACCTGGTAAGGCAGGAATGACTTCCTCACCCCAGGCCCTATGGACATCTGTGCAAACACCTCCTGCATCCAGCCAAGCTGTGGGGGACACATGGGCGGTTAGCAGGGTTTTGCCTGGCAATGGAATCTGCCCCCTTTGCTAGGGGGATGAGAGCCTGGTCTGTCCTCATGTCTTGCCACAGTGACTCCCCGCCAAGGGAACGACAGCACAAACGTTTGCCCCCCACTGAGCACTGAGCACCTGCTCCTCTCCCTGCAAGCCAGCTCCTGGCCTCCCTACACCCACAGCCTGTGAGCATAGGGTGGCCGGAGGAAGAGCAGGGACAGAGAACCCAGAGACAAAAGGCAGCCATGGGCCTCCCAGGAGGCCACAAACACAGAGACAGAGAACACCTGTAGGGGCTCGGGGGACCGGGAGCAGATGCAGAGCAGGGGCTCCAGCCAAGGGCATTGGCCTGAGAACTGGGGGTGGGGGCAGCCTTCCAGTTTTAGTGTTGATGAGAAGAGAGATGAGGGCACAGGCCCAGGGGCAGCAGGCCAAGAGCAGGGCTCCAGGTGAAAGAGTTCCCAAACCCCAACAGAGCGTGGCCATCCAGGATCTTCAACCTCCAAGGCCATTGCTCTGGGGGATAGGACACGCCCACTAAGCACAACATGGTGTTGACTCATCCCAGCGCATCTGAGCGGCCCCGCAAACCCTGCTTCGGAGCCAGAGGAGGCTGAGGTGGTGCAGGTGGAGCCGTCAGGGAAGGGCTCCTGGACGCAGCCCATGAGCCTAGGAGAGGGCAGGGCGGAGGGCCACAGCAGCACGTGCCAGAGCAGGGACAGGGCACCGGTCCCCATGTTAGCTTTTGTCAAGAGAGACCACGGGGTTTGAGAAGGAGGATAATGTGGTGGCAGCAGATCCCCAGGAAGGTCGAGGTGATGGTGCCACCCAGAAGGCTGTAGATGCCTGCCAGGATCTGAGGGGCTGGTTAAGGAGGAGAGAGAGTGCCCAGTGAGCCCAGAAGGAAGGAAGGAAGGAAGGCAGGGAGGGGTTGGGATGGATGGCGACATGAGGAGTGAGGACACAGCCATGAAGCAACCGCAGCAGTCGGCCCCATTTCAGCCAGCCCTGCTCTCATCTCCACACTCGCTGGCTGTGACCATGAATTAAAAAGCGAACTGCAGACTCCAAGGCTGCCCTGTAGCTGTGACACCCGCCCTGATGCAGCCCGCCACTCCTTAGCCCTGGGGAGGGACCCCTCCCTGCACACCCCCTCCACCCAGCTCCATGTCGTGCACAGGGTGTGACTGAGGATTCTAGGCAGCCTGGACTGCAGCTGGTCGCGGTGTGCAGCCCTCGGATGCAGAGAAGTGCCTGCCAGCCTACCCAACAGGTTCCCTGCGGCTGAGGGCCAGCCCCCGCCCCAGTTGAGCAGAAACACACTGAGCTGTGTTGCAATTTCTTTCTTTGGCAGTGAGGACCTGAAAGAGCCTGGCCTGAAAAGCAGAAGATAAGCAGGCTCCTCAGCAGCATGTGCTTGTCATCGAGGAGGGAGGTCAACAGGCAGCTGTGCTCCTATAGCCCCTGTGCAGGCGAGGAGCACCCATGGGCAGCCCACGGGCCACACCATCCCTAAGGGTGCTGTGGGACTTTGAGGGGAAGGACAGGCCCTGCCTCAGGACAGTCCTGGGAGAGGAGACTGAGGAAGGAGGGATGAGATTTGCAGGGACGTGGAGGTCACAGAGGGCAGGGCCCACATGCAGGGCACGGAAGGGCTGCAGGAGCATGGGGACAGGAGCAAGGACTGAGCACAAAGAAACACAATCCACAGCCAGTTCCTGAGAGTGTAGCTTAAAAGCTTTAAAAATGTGATGTTTGGGTTCTTCTCTTGAGCTCGTGATGGAGCTCTCTGAGGGTGGTGCTGGATACTGTAAAATTTTTTTTAAAATGCAGATGCTGTTTTTTTGCTAGACAGACTCTCAGTTAAGTGAACACCAGCCTCACAGTCTGTATGATTCAGATTTGCTCTGCATGAGCCAAATTACACATTACTGCCTGTTGTGTACTTAACCTTTTTTTTAATACAACTTTTTATTTTTAGATAATTGTAGATTCACATGCAGTCCTAAGAAATAACACGGAGAGGTTCCTTGTACCTTTATCCTGTTCCTCCTAGTGGTAACATCTTGCATAACTGTAACACAACATCACAACCTGTATGTTGACATTTGTACAGTCAAGATTCAGGACATTTCCATCACCGCCAAGCTCCCTCCTGGTGCCTTTTATAACCAGACTGCTTCCCTACTACCCGCACCTCCTTCTTAACCTCTGGCAACAACTAATCTGTTCTCCATTTTTACAATGTTTTCCATTTCAGCAATGTTATATAAATGGAAAGGGAATCGTTCTAGCATGTAATCTTTTGGGATTGCTTTTTCCACTCAGCATAATTCTCTGGAGATTCATCCAGGTTGTTGCATGTATCAATAAGTAATTTATTCATTTTTTCCCCTCCATCAGCATTGTGTAGTTTTCAGTGTTCAAATTCTGTAAATATTTTGTTAGATTTACACCAAGCATTTCATTTTTTGAGAAATTCAAAATGGTATTGTATTTTTTATTTTGGTGTCCATGTGTTTATTGCTAGCACATAGAAATACAATTAGCTTTTGAATGTTTATCTTATATCCCATGTGTTAGTCTCTTTTTTTAATTAATTAATTATTATTTTTTGTTGTTGTTAAAAAGGTGACCGGTAAGGGGATCTTAACCCTTGACTTGGTGTTTTCAGTACCATACCCTCCCAAGTGAGCTAACCGGCCATCCCTATATAGGGATCTGGCCCCGTGGCCTTGGTGTTATCCGCACCACACTGTCTCAAGTGAGCCATTGGTTGGCCCTGTGTTAGTCTGTTTCTGTTGCTTATAACAAGATACCTGGAACTGAGTAATTTACGAGAAAATGAAATTTATTGCTTACAGTTTTGGAGGCTGAGAAACACATTTGATGAAGGTCTTGGTGGTGGTGACAGTGACCCAGGGATCTCACGTGGCAGGAAATGGCAGAGCAGAGAGAGACTAACCTCTCATGTGCTCTTCTGTTAAAGCCCTCAGAACCACGCCCCTGACCACCATTTTTAATCCATTCACTACAGCATGGTCCTGCAATTTAATCACCTCTCGAAGGCCCATCTTTCAATTACCACAGTAGGATTTACCACCCTCAACAGTTAGAATGAGGATTTAAGATTCAATGAGGTTGGGGGGGCATCCTGTCTACAGCATCCTGCAACCTTGTTAAACTCACTTATTAGTTCTAGGAGGGTTTTTTTTTTATGTGGGCAATCATGTCACCTGCAAACAGGGGCAGTTTTATTTCTTCCTTTCCTACTTGTGTACCTGTTATTTTCTTTTCTTACCTTATTTCACTGGCTAGAACTTCCAGCACTATGTTGAATGTGTGGTGACAGCAGACATCATTGCCTTGTTCCCCATCTTGGAGGAAAATCTTTTAGTTTTCACCATTAAGTATCATGTTAGCTATAGGTATTTTGTACATGTTATTTATCAAGTTGACAAAGTTCTTCCTTTATTCCTATTTTTACAATTTTTGTCATAACTGGGTGTTGAATTTTGTCAAGTGCTTTTCCTGCACCAATTGATATAATTATATAATTTTTTTCCCTTAGCCTGTTAATATGATGGATTATATTGATTGCTTTTTGAATGTTTAACCAGCCTTGCACAAGTGTTTTTACTATTGCTGAATTTCTATTAGCAAATATTTTGTTAAAGAATTTTATATCTATATTCATGAGGGATATAGGTCTATGATTTTTTATGTACTGTCTTTGTCTGGTTTTGGTATCAGGGCACAGGCATACCCTGTTTTATTGCCCTTTACTTTATTGTGCTTTGCAGATATTGCATTTACAAATTGAAGGTTTGTGGCAACCCTGCATTGACCAAGTCTATCGGCACCATTCTTCCAACGTGTGTGCTCACTTTGCATCTCTGTGTCACATTTTAGTAATTCTTGCAATATTTCAAACTTTTTCATTATTATTGTATCTGTTATGGTGATTTGTGATCAGTGACTTTTAATGTCACTATTTTGGGGAACCATAAACCACACCCTTACGAGATGGTGAATTTAGTTGATAAATGTGTGCCCACCAACCAGCTGTTTCCCTGTTTCTCTCCCTCTCCTTGGGCCTCTCTATCCCCTGAGACACAACAATATTGAAATCAGGCCAATTAATAACCCTACAATGGCCTCGTAGTGTTCAAGTGCAAGGAAGTGTCCCATGTCTCTCACTTTAAATTAAAAGCTAGGAATGATTAAGCTTAGTGAGGAAGACATGTCAAAAGCCGAGACAGGCTGAAATCTAGGTCTCTTGCACCAAACAGTTAGCCAAGTTGTGAATACAAAGGAAAAGTTCTTGAAGGAAATTAAAAGTGCTACTCCAGTGAATGCAGCACAGCTTTATTGCTCATATAAATAATGTTTGAATGGTCTGGATAGAAGATCAAACCAGCTACAACATCCCCTTAAACCAAGGCCTAATCCAGAGCAAGACCCTAACTCTCTTCCATTCTGTGAAGGCTGAGAGAGGTGAGGAAGCTTTGGAAGAAAAGGGTGAAGCCAGCAGAAGCTGGTTCATGAGGTTAAGGAAAGAGGCCGTCTCCCTAACGTACAAGCGCAAGGTGAAGCAGCAAGTGCTGATGTAGAAGCTGCAGCAAGTTGTACGTGAGATGCAGCTAAGGTCATTGGTGAAAGTGGCTACACTAAACACCAGATTGTCAATGTACACGAAACAGCCTTCTACTGATAGGCAGAAGGTGCCACCTAGGACTTTCATAGCTAGAGAGAAGTCAGTACCTGGGTTCGAAGCTTTAAAGGACAGGGTGACTCTCTTGTTAGGGGCTAAGACAGCTGGTGACTTCAAGTTGAGGCCACTTGTTATTTACTATTCCAAAAATCCTAGGGCCCTTAAGAATTATGCAAACTCTACCCTGCCTGTGCTCTATAAATGGGACAACAAAGTATGGAAGACACACATCTGTTTACAGCATGGATTACTGAATACTTTAAGCCCACTGTTGAGACCTACTGCTCAGAAGATTCCTTTCAAAATCTTATTGCTCATTGACAATGCACCTGGTCACCCGAGAGCTCTGGTGGACATGTGCAAGGAGACTAGTGTTGTTTTCATGCCTGTTAACACAACATCCATTTTGCAGCTCACCGATCAAGGAGTAATTCTGATTTTCAAGTCTTATTATTTAAGAAATACATTTCGTAAGGCTATATCTGCCATAGACAGTGATTCCTCTGATGGATCTGGGCAAAGTAAATTGAAAACCGTCTAGAAAGGATTCATCATTCTAGATGCCCTTAAGAACATTCGTGATTCGTGGTAGGAGGTCAAAACATCAACATTAACAAGAGTTTGGAACAAGTTGATTCCAATCATTATGGATGACTTGGAGAGGTTCAAGACTTCAGTGGAGGAAGTAATTGCAGATGTGGTGGAAACAGCAAGAGAACTAGAATGAGAAATGGAGCCTGAATTGCTGCAATCTCACCATAAAACTTGAACAGATGAGTTGCTTCTTATGAATGAGTAAAGAAAGTGGTTTCTTGAGATGGAATCTACTATGAGTGAAGATGCTGTGAACACTGCTGAAATGACAACAAAGGATTTAGACTATTCCATAAACTTAGTTGATAAAGCAGCAGCAGGGTTTGAGAGAATTAACTCCAATTTTGAAAGGAGTTCTGCTGTGGGTAAAATGCTATCAAAAAACATCATATGAGAAATCCTTTGTGAAAGGAAGAGTCAATAAATGTGGCAAATTTCAGTGTTGTGTTATTTAAGAAATTGCCGCAGCTAGCACTCTGATCAGTCAGCAGCCATCAACGTTGAGGCAAGACCCTCCACCAGCAAAAAGATTACAATTCATTGAAGGCTCAAATGATCATTAGCATTTTTTAACAGTAAAGTGTGTTTTAAAATTAAGGTATGTATATTGGGTTTTTTTAGACATAATGCTATTACACACTTAATAGACTACAGTATAGTGTAAACATGACTTTTATATGCGCTGGGAAATCAAAAAATTTGTGTGACTCACTTTGTTGCAATATTTACTTTATTGTGGTGGTCTGGAACCGAACTCACAATATTTCCAAGGTATGCCTGTAATTTCAGCTGCATAAAACAAATTGGCAAGTGGTTCCTCCTCTTCTACTTTCTGAAGAAGTGGTGCATTCTTCTTTAAAGATTTGATAGAATTCTCCATTTAAACCATAAAAGCCTGAATATTTCTTTTTTGGGAGTTTTAAAATTGTGGATTCAATTTTCTTAATAGAGATATTCAAATTGTCTTTTTCATTTTGGGTAAGTTGTGGTAGTTTGTGTCTATTGAGGAATTGGCTCATTTCATCCAAGTTGTCAAATTTATATGCGTTGAATAGGGTCATAGTGACCTATTGGTAATTACATTAATGAAATTAATTCCATTAATATCAGTAATTTTTTTTGTCAGTGCTGCTAGACTTTTATTGACCTTTTCAAAAAACCAGCTCTTTCTTTCACTGATTTTCTGTATAATTTTTGTTGTCAATTTTATTGATTTTTGCTCTTTATTATTTTCTTTTTTCTGCTTGCATCGGGTTTACAGTGGTCCCCCCTTATCCATGGTCCATAAAGATTAAGTGAAAACATCCAGAAATAAACAATCCATAAGTTTTAAATTGTTCACTGTTCTGAGCAGTGTGATGAAATTTGCACCTTCCTGCTCCATCCTGCCCATTAATCATTTAGTAGCTGTTGGCTATCAGATCAGTGCTTATGTTCAAGTAACCCCTATTTTACTTAATAATGGCCCCAAAGTGCAAGAGTATTGATGCTGGCATATTGTTTTAATTGTCCTATTTTATTATTAGTTATTGCTATTAATCTCTTTCTGTGCCTATTTTATAAATTAAATTTTATCATAGGTATCATAGTATATATAGGGTTCGGTACTATTCGAGGTTTCAGGCAGCCATGGGGAGTCTTGGAATGTAATCCCCATGGATAAGGGGAGGCTACTCCATTTTGCTCTTCTTTTCTTAGCATCTTGAGGTTTGAGCTTAGATTATTAATTTGAGACTTTCCTTCTTTTCTAATGTATGCATTTATTGCTGTAAATTTTATAAATTTATAGATAAACTTTCCTTCTCAGCACTGCCTTTCCTGTGTCCCACAAGTTTTGACATGTTGTATTTCATTTTCATTCAGTTCAATGTATTTTTGTAGAATTTCCCTTGAAACTTCTTTTACCCATGAATTATTTATAAATGTGTTGTTTAGTTTTCAAATGTCTGGAGATTTTCCTATTATCTTTCTGTGGATTTTTAGTTTGAATCCATTGTGGTTGGAGAACCCACTCTGTATTATTTCAACTCTTAGAAAATTGTTGAGGTTTGGTTTATGGCTCAGAATATGGTCTGTATTTGTATATATTCCATGGGCAATTGGAAAGACTGTATTCTGCTGTTTGGGGGAGATAGTGTTCAATTAATGTCAATTAGATCTTGCTGGTTGATAGTGTCCTTGTGTTCTTCTGTTTCCTTGCTGACTATCTGTGTAGTTCTATCAATTGTTCAGAGAGGAATGTTGAAGTCTCCAACTACAATTGTGGATTTGTGTATTTCTCCTATCAGTTCTATTACTTTTTGATTTACATATTTTGTAGCTCTGTTGTTCAGTGCATGCACATTTAGTATTGCTATGTATCCTGGGTGGGTTAATCCTTTTATTATTATAAAATGTCAGCCTCAGTCTCTGGTAATTTTCTTTGCCCTGAAGCCTACATTATTTGATGCTAATATAGCCACTCCTGCTTTCCTTTGATTAATGTTTGTGTGAAGCATCTTAAAGTGAATTTCTTGTAGATAGCACATAGTTGAGGCATGTTTCTAAGTCCATTCTGTCAATTTGGGTCCTTTAATTAGTGAATTTAGATAATTTACATTTAATGTAATTATTGATACTTTAGTGCATAATTCTGTGTGCGGAAAGTAGGATAATTTGGTCAGGCTCCCTCAGCTCAGGTCTGGTTAGGGTGGAGCAGCACATTTCTTGTAAACAAGTTGGAGTTTACAAGTTGTATGGGTGGAGTTAGTGCACATGTGCACCAATGTATCTTTTTAGTTTTGTTGCTATTGTGTGTTCTTGAGTTTGTAAACCTGGCTGGCTGGCAGAGCTTGCATCTGAAAATAGAGCATGTTTACTCTGCTGGCAGCTGCTCAGTTTTTCTTTGGACTTTGCTGGTTGCAGTTGAGTTTTGAGTTTCTCTTTGTACTGCCTAGACCTCAGACATGTGTATGCTAAATAAAGATTATTCCTACTTCAACCTAGGCTCCAAGGACCTTTTTGTCAGTTACCTAGCTCATAGACCTGCATGTGAAGGGTTTATGAATGGGCTCGAGGGGTGTATGAGCTCCAGACCCCAGCTCTAGCTCTACATTCTGCCATTTTTTTTTTCTGTTTGTTCTTTCTGGTTTTTGTTTCTGTTTTCTTCTTCCTTCCTTTCTGTGGATTAATTAAATTTTTAGAATTCCATTTTGATTTATTGATAATGTTTTTGAGTGTGGCTCCTTGAACAGCTTTTTCAGTGGAGGTTCTACATTATATAACTTATCACAATTGACTGGTGGGGTCATTTTTCCAGTTTGAGTGACATGTAGAAGCCTTACCTCTCTTTATATCTATTTACGTATCCCTGTTTCTAATATAATTGACCTAATTTTTTTCTCTACATATCTTTACAGTCACATAAGGTAGTGCAATAAATTTTGCTTCAAACATAACTTAGAAAATTCAAGGGGAGTAGAAAAGTCTGTTGTAGTTACAAATTTTTTACTTGTTATGTCTTTCCTTCCTTCCTTCCTTCCTTCCTTCCTTCCTTCCTTCCTTCCTTCCTTCCTTCCTTCCTTCCTTCCTTCCTTCCTTACTTCCTTCTTTTATTGTTCCTTTCTGTTTAGATAGCATCCTTCAGCCATTCTTTATGGATAGGTCTTTTGACAAGAAATCCCTTTATCCATGGGGATTACATTCCAAGACTCCCCATGGCTGCCTGAAACCTCGAATAGTACCAAACCCTATATATACTATGATACCTATGATAAAATTTAATTTATAAAATAGGCACAGAAAGAGATTAACAACAATAACTAATAATAAAATAGGACAATTAAAACAATATGCCAGCATCAATACTCTTGCACTTTGGGGCCATTATTAAGTAAAATAGGGGTTACTTGAAGAAAATTTTCCTTCATTTGAGAATTTCTTGACTTCTCCTTCTTTCCTGATGAATATTTTTTTCACTGTGGATGGGATTCTGGGTTGGTGGTTCTTTTCTTTCAGGACTTGAAAAATATTGTATCACTTCCTTCTGGCCTCCATCACTTCTGAAGGGAAATCCGCTATAACACGAATTTTTTTTCCCCTATAGGGATGGTGTTGTTTTCTGTGGTCGTTTTCCAGAGTTTGTCTTTAGTTTTTAGAAATTTAATTATGATGTGCCTTGGCATGGATTTCTCTGGCTTCACCTTAATTGGAGTTCACTCCAATTAAGTGTACGTCTCTTGCCCAATCAGGGAAGTTTTTAGTCACTATTTCTTTAAGTACTTTATCAGCCCTGCCCTCTTTCTCTTCTCCTCCCAAAACATCAGAGACACACATTCTAAGTCTTTTGTTGTAGTCCCACGGGCCCCTGCGACCCTGCTCTTTTATTATTATTATTTTTCAAATTTTTTTTTTTTTTTTTTAGTGTCTTTTCTCCTGTTGTTGAGACTGGGTAATTTCTATTGTTCTATCTTTGTCAGTTAATTCCAACGTCTCTGTTACCCCAGTGTTGGCATCTATAGATTGTCTTTGTTCACTTCAGTTCACTCAACAGTTTCATTCAGTTTCATCACACCAAGAATCATCCTCCTAGTGGGGAATGATTTTCTAATGAAACCCGGAAATTTCTGTGTTGTGAAACTCTTGATCTTATTTAAATGTTCTATTTCAGTTTTTAAAAACAGCTTTGTTGAGGTATAATGGTATACAAGAAACAGTCTCGGCTCCCTACATGGCTCTTCTGACACCACTCAAACAGAGGGGTCAGGTGCTTGTTACAACTTCACAAGGGTGGGCGTCCAGGCTCCCACTCAGCATTTGCTGGGGTGGAGGTGGGTGTCTTCAATGGTGTTGGCTGGAGTAGAGTGGACAATTTGATGAGTTTTGACATATGTATATATACCTGTATTAGTTCATTTTCTGTTGCTGGTCACAGAATACCTAAAATTGGATAATTTATAAAGAAATAAAATGTATCTCTTACAGTTTTAGAGGCTGGGAAGTCCAAGGTCCAGGGAGCACATCTGGCGAGGGCCTTCTCCTTCATGGAGGTTCTCTACAGAGTCCTGTGGTGACACAGCATGTCACATAATGAGAGGTAAGCAAGAGCATTTTTCCATATGCATTCTTCCTCTCCTTATAAAGCCCCCAGTCTATTCCCCAATAAGTCATTAAAACATTAACCTATTAATCCATCCCAATCACCTCTCAAAGGCTCCGTCTTTCAAATAGTATAGTCAGGTTTCCTACCCTTTTAACACTGTTACAATGGAGATCATATTTCAAGATGAGCTTTGGAGGGGACATTCAAACCGTAGAAACACCCATGAAACCATCATTATAATCAAAATAATGAACATAACCATCCCCTCCAGAAGTTTCCTCCTGATCCTTCTAAAAATAATTGTGGTGTTGTGTGTGCGTGTGTGTGTGTGCGTGTGCGTGCGTGCATGTGCGTGTGCGTGTGTGTGTGTGTGTGTGTTTCTGACACTGTTCTGGGACCTTGTTATTGCAAGGTGGTGGTAAAGCCTAGGTTTCCCATTCAATCTCCATTTATACCCAAGGGGAGATCTTTACCTCTTTAATCTGGGCAGCGTCTGGCTCCCTATGTGGTATCTGCTGACCCTGCATGGGAGTGGAATCATTACTACTAGGAGGAGGTGAAAGTCCCAGCTCCCTGCTTTGCCTCCTCTGACACCCCTCAGCAGGGATGAGGAGGGGTGCCTTATTACTGGGAGGTGGGGTGGAAATCCAGGCTCTCCCATGTGCTCTCTAGCATACCATGACACTGTGGGGAGCTTATTACCAACTAGTGGGGTGGCAACCCAAGCAGAGGGGTCAGGTGCTTTGTTACAACCTCGCAAGGGAGAGCATCTAGGCTCCCACTCAGCCACTGCTGGGGTGGATGGGGGTGTTTCCAGTGGCATTGGCTGGAGTAAAGTGGTTATTGTCTAAAAGCTTTTTGTCTTGTTAGGTTTCTCCTTCCTGATCTTTTGGCTAGTCAGAGCAGATTTTTGTTGGAGCTATTTTTGTCTGTGTCCGTTGGCATTTCTAAGTTGCTGGCATCTTCAGCTCTGGGTGAGATGTATGAGGCAGAAAGAAAGCCCAGGGAACTTATCACTGTGTCATTCCTCAGGTCCAGTCTGCCTTCTTCTCTCCACCTTTCAGAGTCTTCTTATATTTGTCTTATATATGGTGTCCAGGGTATTTAGTTATACTTAGTGGGAGGAATAGGGAAAAGTACCTCTACTCCATTTTCCCAGAAGTGGAAGTCCCTCTATTTTTTTTTTAAACAATTTCCTCTAGGTGACTCTTACATAGCCAGCTCTGCAAGGCTATGTGTGTGGTTAAGGAATTGTGCCTTGGCCTGCTCTGGCTGCCTCTCCACCCAAGAGGTCCCCAGTCTCTTAGGCGATGGAACAATAGAAAACCACGTCTAGATCTGAGCTAAGAATGTCCACCAAGGCCTTGGAGAGGGTCTGCCCAAGGGAGTGGGGTCATGGACTGGAATGCAGAGGCTCCAGATAGAGTAGCCTCCTGTAGGCCACACTGCCCCACTGGTGGCAGAGCCTGGGGGCTATGACCAGGGCTCCCCAACCCCAGGCCTGTGGGCTGAGAATCTTCTGGAGCAGGTACTGGGCGTGGAGATGAGAGCACAGCAGAGTGGGGTGGGGATGTGTACAGAGCAAGTGTCTGTACTTTCTAGAAAACCACCCTGAGGTTTCCTGACATGCGGGAGACCCCCAACCTGTCCTAGAGATTAGATATGCAGGTTGTGGGGTACCAGAGGTTCCAGAACCCTCTCAGAACACATGGAATTAGACCTGAGAGCACCTTGCCAGTCATTCAGGCCAGCTGGGGCATAGCAGTATCTTCATCAGTCTGGACCGCTGTAACAACATGCCGCAAACTAGGTGGCTTTAACAACAGAAATTTATTTCTTGTAGTTCTGGAAGCTGGAAGTCTGAGATCAGGGGACCAACATGGTTGGGATCTGGTGAGGGCTCTCTCTCTTCTGGTTGAAGATAGTCACCTTCTCATTGTGTTTTCACATGGTAGAGAGCAGAAAGCACTTTCTGGGTCTCTTTTATAAGGGCACTAATCCTGCTTATGAGGGCTCTTTTCTCATGACCTAATCACCTCCCAAAGGTCCTGCCTCCTAATACTATCACCTGGGGGTGAGGATTTCAACATGTGAATTTTGGGAGACAGAGACATTTAGTCCAAAATAGTCAATGCTGATCCTCTGAGGCCAGTTGGGCTTAGAACCCCAACTGTCACCAGGCACCTGGCTGTTCTGCAAATACCTCCTGGGGTCAGGGCCTCTTGAGGGGATGGGCTCTTCCTCAGCACCCTGCCTCCAGCCCCTGTTCACGGTGCCAGGCCTGAGGAAGCCCATGTCCTCCCAGGGCTGTTCCCTCCGCAGGCCACCCAGGAGCCTTCTCCGTTCTCACATTGTCCTCAGGTCGAGTCCTCCTCTCCACTCCCCCACAGGCCTCCTGAGACTGCACGCAGGGGGCTGAGGAAGGCCTGACCCCACCGTAATCCAGGATTGCTCGGATGGCCACTCCACTGGCCCAGATAACTATGAGCACAGGCATAAGTAAGCTCAGAAAATGAAAACTCAGAAAAAGGAAATAGAATTGGCTAATCAACACTGGAAGAAATGTTCTTCTCACTATTTTCTTTTATTTGATAAAATATATATGACGTAAGATTTACCATCTTAACCATTTTTAAGTGTGCATTTCCGTGTCATCACTGTACTTTAACATCAAGTACTTTAACATGGTTGTGCAATCATCCCACCATCCCTCTCCAAAACTTGTTCATCTTCCCAAATAGAAATTCTGTGCCCATTAAACAACTCCCCGCTCCCCCTGTTCCTAGCCCCTGACAACCACCATTCCACTTTCTATCTCTATGAATTTGACTGCTCTAGGTAGCTCATATAAGTGGAATCGTACAGTATTTGTCCTTTTGAGACCGGTTTATTTCACTGAGCATAATGTCCTCGAATTTTGTAAATATTGTAGCATGCATCAGAGTTTCCTTCTTTTTTAAGGCTGAGTAATATTCCATTCCATGGATATACCACATTCTGTTTAACCATTCACCTGTTGATGGATAGCTGGATTGTGAATAACTGCTTCCACCTCTTGGCTATTGTGAATAATGCTGCCATGAACGTGGGTGTGCAGACATCTCTTTGAGTCCCTGCTTTCAGTTCTGTCATGTGAATACCCAGAAGGCGAATTGCTGGATCAAATTATATGAGTTTAACTCTCTGAGGAAGCACCATACTGTTCTCTGTAGCGGCTCCAACATTGCACGTGTCCACCAGCAACACACATGGGTTCCAATTTCTCCACATCCTTGCCAACACTTTTGTTTTCTGGGTTTTTTTTTTTTGTCTGTTTGTTTGTTTTAATAGCAGTCATCCTAGTGGTGTGAAGTGGCCACTCACTAATTTTTGTTTGTTTATTTGTTTGTTTTTGGTGGCTGGCAGGTAAGAGGACCCAAACCCTTGACCTTGGTGCTACAACACCACATTCTAACCAACTGAGCCAACCGGCCAGCTCCTAATTTTTAAAGATGTATAAATTTAAAAAATGTTGAAATACTTTGCTTATACACATTAGGAAAGTTTATTTTTTAGAATTAGAATACCCAAGGATGGGCATTCTTCCCTGCCTGTGGGTGCCACTTCTCTTTTGAAAGTGGCTGGTGACAAGCACCAAGAACTTCCAAAGTCTCATGCCTTTGACCCAGTAATTCCACTTCAGGAAATGTAACTCCAGAAAATGAGCCCAAGTGAACAAAAAGACACACAAGTGCTTGATATTCTCTAAAGTATGAGGGTACTTCAAAAATTTCATGGAAAGATTTGTTATCTTTTGATTCTGTTTTTTCATGAACTCTTTGAAGTACCCTTGTACTATTCATAAAAACAGAAGAATGGCCATACTAGTCAATAATACAGGAACAACTGGCTATCCATTTGGAAAGAATAAAGGTTCGTCCCCTGCATCCCACGGAAAAATAAATTGCGGCTGCTTGAAGAGCTCTACAGACACAGCAAAAGTTTTGAAGCAATTAGGAAAAAGGACTGGAACTTCATGCTTCAACACGTCCGGGTTCATCCTGGCTCCATCCTTAACTGCACTAAAATGACAGCTGAGGAATGAAGAAGGTATGAGATTTAGGCAACTGGGAGTGGGGTTGGGTGGTGATCGGCTTAGCACCCAGAGCAAAGTGAGACCTCACCCTGGGCATCGCTGGAAGCACCAGGAATCTGGGGGGAGGGACGGGTTGGGCAAGGAAGGAGGCCAGAACCTTTCCGGGAATACGGACCTCACCCTGCTGTCCCCCACCCAGGAAAAAGACCCCACATTAAGCAGCATTGGGGCTGGTGGAGGTGGAGGATGCTTAGAGAGAACGGATGGAGCAGAGAGAGGACTACGTTTCCTTCCATTACAAAACGTTCTTTTCTCTCTCTGTGCTTCTTAATGTACTTTTAGATCTTTTTCTTTTTAAAGAATTTCTTGTTTTTGAAAAGACTAAAGTTCCCCTTAATCATTGTCATTTATCGCTGTGTTTTCAAAATATTGTCTGTAACCACTTCCAACCTAAGCATATGTTAAATTCTCTGACAGCTCTATTTGATTTTGCCTTTCCCAAATCTAGAACAAAAACACTAGGAGGTCTTCTGTTGCCTAAAGTGTCATTGTGTTTTCTAGAATTGCCATTGAATGAAACAAAGTCTTGCTCCTTCAACTTACTAAAGGAAGGGTAACAAGAATAATTTACTTGGCATTCTCTAAATTTAAATTTCTTCACAACTATTGTTAGAGTCCTATTGTTTACTAAATTTAGGGTGCCACAAAAGAAAAAAATGTCAAATCAAAAGAGGATTTCAGCATTCCTAGTTTAATTATAAGTAAAAATGTATATATTTCAGTTGTGAACCTTTCACATTTAAAAAAAGACTCACATTCATGAACAAAGACTGACACAACAACTGTCTACAAAATAATTTGGGACTAGGTTAAAATACGCTTGTCAGTTGCTGATATCTATAATTCAGTTAAAGGGATAAGTCAAAGACCAAGAGATTTTCTTATTCCCCAGTTAATGACTAAGTTAAGAATTAGTTGTGTGATGCTTCAGTTCATTATTCTGCTCTCTCTGTTCCAATAACATGAGTTACTGTAATAAATTAATCTGGGCACTTAGTCTTGCTGTCAACAGGGTTTCTGACTGTTACTCACATTCCCCTCAAGGCTCCTGCTGTCCATTAAGCTCAGGAATTGAACCATGTAGAAGAAACGTCAGCAGAGCCTCAGTAAAGGACTGCCTGGGTTCAGGGGAATACTGGAACTGCATGGAATAGAATTAGAGGCATTGCCAATGCCATCAATGTGGACCTGCGACTGTGTCAGGATTCCCAGGACCATGTGGTCCAGGAGCAGAGAACGGCAGAAGAGAATCCTTCCACCCCTTCTCCACATGCTCTCCTTCTTCATTCTCTTGGCTCTTTTCCCCTTTCTGCTGATTCAGGTGCTACATTGCTAGTAGACACCCCTGTTGTTTAGTAATGTCGTACTCAAGACCCTAACCCTTGTCAATCACCAGATATAGAATTAATTCTTCAAACTCTGGCAAAGTTGAACAAGCCATATCCAGATCAAAGGAAAGAAACCACGTGGTCACTTAAGGAAGAAACAAATAGACCATAGAACTTAGGAGAATGTGGCACGTGTTGATAAATACCCTTGTCTTAGTGTTTATCTGTGTTGCCAAGTGTGTAGCTCCATGTTTTGGAACACTGCCATGCAGCTGCTGTCCCACCAAATTATCCAACAAAAGGAGCTAGCAGCTGGATATTCCAGGTGTCAGACACTGCCTTTTGACTCTACACACAAATGAATAAGATGTAGATCTGGACTGATGGCATGTCCAGAGGAGTAAGGCCAGTCCTTTACCCAAGGCTGACCAGGAAAATGACTGGGAGAGGCACGGCTCAGGTGTAAACTGGTCCTGATGCATCCAGGCCATTAGGGGGAACTGAGGATTAAAACCGAAACTGTGGCTTGCAAAACATACCCTGACTCATCATACAGATAAACCATGTCAGACCAAGCTATGATGGGCATCCTTTTAATGCCAGTTCATTCAGACCCATGTATTCTAAGCTAAGCCATGGACGAATTGGTCCATGAACACATATAAACTCAAGTGTTCTAAAGACAAGGCCAGCTCTTGCTTCCTCTCACCATGTGATCTGCTTGTACCCGCCAGCTGCCTGCCACTTTCTGCCATGAGTAGAAGCAGCCTGAGGCCCATGCCAGATGCAGCTGTCCCAGAATCTGCCTGCAGGCGATTTTGCCTAAGAAGTAGACACTTCGGCATGCACAAAGAAGAGGCCATGTGAGGACACAGTGAGAAGTGACCATCTACAAGCCAACAAGAGAGGCCTCACCAGGAACCAACCCTGACAGCATCTTGATGTTGGACTTCTAGCCTCCAGACCTATGGCAGAATAGACGGTCCCTAGAGTCACTCTCTCCCACAAATCAACCGATTTAAACTATAAAAACATAACATAGTGCATATGGAACGGGGAGACGTCCAGCAGGAGAGGCAGAAGCTCCGCGGAGACCACATGCCCTGCGGGGCCGCCGTCCCACGATATGGCAGATAGGCTTCACCGCTGCCACCCGGATCCATTCCCAGCCCAGCCCAGTGCGCACAGAGTGGGGAGACGTCCGGCAGGGGAGGCGGAGGCTCTGTAGAAACCACACACCCTGTGCCACCGCCACTGCGTGATCCAGCAGGTAGGCTTCACCGCTGCCACCCGGCTCCATTCCCAGCCCAGCCCAGTGTGCACAGAGTGGGGAGACATCCGGCAGGGGAGGCGGGAACTCCACGGGGTCCACGCTGCTGCCACGCAATCCAGCAGCCCGGCCCAATGTGTACGGAGCACAGAGTCATCCAGCAATGTAGATAGAAGCTCCGTAGAGTCCACACACCCTGTGGGGGGACCACTGCTGTGCGATCCAGCAGCAGGTAGGCTTCAACACCGCCAACCGGCTCCATCCCAAGCCTGGCCTAGTGTGCACAGAGCAGGGAGACATCCTGCAGGGGAAGGGGAAGCTCTGCAGAGACCACACACTCTGCGGTGCCTTGGCGCATCCCAGCAGTCCGGGCCAGAAGGCACGGAACAGGGAGAAGTCCAGCACGGGAGGTGGAAGTTCAGCAGAGACCACAAACCCTGCAGTACCACCCTGTGACCCAGCAGCCTGGCAGAGTCCAAATTCACCACAGAGGTGGCTCCCCGGAGAGGCCCAAGACCCGAGGCAACCACACATGCAAGGCACTAGTGGCCAACTGAGTAGTCACTGAGGTAGCCATACAAAATTGGCAACCACAGCAACATCTTAGTCAGTCAATAGTGTCAAACCTATGGACTGTGAAACCCCCTGCCACAATGAATAAACATCAAAGAAAAGATACCAGAAATATGAAAAATCAAGAAAGTACACCACCAAAAGATAATAAATCTCAGGCTCTAGATCCTATAGAACAAGAAGCCCTTGAAATGACTGACAAGGAATTTCGAGTGATAATTCTAAGGAAACTGAATGAGATGCAAGAACACTCAGCTAGACATCATGATGAAATGAGGAAAAGTATATAGGACCTGAAAGAGGAAATGTACAAGGAAATCAATGTCCTGAAAAAAAATGTAGCAGAACTTGCCAAACTGAAGAAGTTATTCAGCGAAATAAAAAACACAATGGAGAGTTTAACCAGCAGGCTTGCGGAAGTTGAAGAGAGAACCTCTGAACTTGAAGATGGGCTGTTTGAAATAACATAAGCAGACAAAAAAAAAGAAAAAAGAAACAAAGGCATTGAAGAAAATCTGAGAGAGATATCAGACAACCTTAAGCGCTGAAATATCCGAGTCATGGGTATTCCAGAAGGGGAGGAAAAAGGAGATTGCACTGAAAACATATTCAACAAAATAGTGGCAGAAAACTTCCCAGGTATAGGAAAAATCACAGATCTTCAGATCCAGGAAGCTCAACGATCTCCAAACGTATTCAACCCAAAAAGGTCTTCTCCAAGACATGTTACAGTCAAATTGGCAAAACTCAAAGACAAAGAGAGAATCTTAAAAGCTGCAAGAGAGAAGCATCAAATGACCTATAAGGGAGCCCCAATCAGGCTAACATCAGACTTTTCATCACAAACCCTAAAAGCCAGAAAGAAATGGGATGATATATTCAAAATACTAAAAGACAGAGATTGTCAGCCAAGAATACTCTACACTGCAAGGCTATCCTTCCAAAATAGTATATTTCTCAGACAAACAAAAACTGCAGGAGTTCACTACCACACGACCACCCTTACAAAAAATTCTCAAGGGAGTACTGGGTTTGGTTCCTGAAAAATAACTACCACTGCCATAAAAACCCAAGAAAAATCTAAACCCACTAGTATAATAAAAATGGCATTCCTGAAGAGAAAACAAACAAAAAGGCTATCTACAACCTAAGGAACCAACAAACACAGAAAACAAACAGTAATTCAGAAAGCAAGGAACAAAAGACACCTAAGACAACCAAACAACAATCAATAAAATGCTAGGAATAAATCAACACTATTCAATAGCAACTCTTAATGTAAAAGGCTTAAATTCCCCAATCAAAAGACACAGACTGGCTGACTGGATTAAAAAGGAGGACCCAACTATATGCTGCCTTCAAGTGACCCACCTCACCCATAAAGACTCACATAGACTAAGAGTGAAAGGATGGAAAAAGATTTACCATGCAAACAGAAAAGAAAAACGAGCTGGAGTAGCTATTCTTATATCTGACAAAGTAAACTTTAAACTCAAAACCATAAAAAGAGACAATGATAGACACTACATAATGATAAAAGGATTGATCCATCAAGAACACATAACCATCATAAATATGTACGCACCCAATGTCAGAGGAGCCAGATTTATAAAACAAACTCTATTAGATCTAAAGAAGGAAATAGACACTAATACCATAATAGCAGGGGACCTGAACACCCCACTGTCAATATTGAACAGATACTCTAGGCAAAGAATCAGCAGAGAAACACAAGATCTAAACAATACTCTAGACCAATTGGACGTGGCAGATATCTGCAGAACATTCCATCCAACAACCTCAGAATATTCATTCTTCTCATCAGCACATGGATCATTCTCCTGGATAGATCACATATTAGGTCACAAATCAAGTCTCAACAAATTCAAAAAAATTGGAATTATCCCATGTATTTTCTCAGACCACAATGGATTAAAACTAGAAATCAATAACAAACAAAATTCTGGAAACTATACAAACACATGGAAATTAAACAGCATTCTACTTAATGACATATGGGTCCAAGAAGAAATCAAGCAGGAAATCAAAAAATTTATTGAAACCGATGAAAATAATGATACATCATACCAAAACCTGTGGGATACTGCAAAAGCAGTAGTAAGGGGGAAATTTATTGCTTTAAATGCTCACCTCAGAAGAATGGAAAGATGGCAAGTGAACAACCTAACACTTCACCTTAAAGATCTAGAAAAACAAGAACAATCCAAACCTAAAGTTAGTAGACAGAAAGAAATCATTAAGATCAGAGCAGAACTTAATGAAATTGAAACCCAAAAAACAATACAAAAGATCAATGAATCAAAAAGTTGGTTTTATGAAAAGATAAATAAAATTGACAAACCATTAGCATGGCTAACAAAAAAAATAAGAGAGAAGATTCAAATAACAAAAATTAGAAATGAAAAAGGTGATATTACAACTGATTCATCTGAAATACAAGGAATCATTCGAGACTACTATAAACAACGATACGCCAACAAGTTTGAAAATCTGGAGGAAATGGATAAATTTCTGGACACACACAAGCTCCCAAAACTGAGCCATGAAGATGCAGAAAATCTGAACAGACCAATAACAATAAAAGAGATTGAAGCTGTTATCAGAAAGCTCCCAACAAAGAAAAGCCCAGGACCAGATGGATTCACAGCAGAATTTTACCAAACATTCAAAGAGGAATTGACACCGATTCTTTACAAACTATTCCAAAAGATTGAAACAGACGCAAATCTCCCAAACTCATTCTATGAAGCAAACATCATCCTGATACCAAAATCAGGTAAAGATATAACCAAAAAAGAAAACTACAGGCCGATATCCTTTATGAATGTAGATGCAAAAATCCTCACTAAAATACTAGCAAACAGAATACTGCAACGCATACGTAAAATTATTCACCGTGATCAAGTGGGATTCATCCCAGGGATGCAAGGTTGGTTCAACATACGCAAATCAATAAATGTGATACACCATATTAATAAAATCAAACACAAGGACCATATGATTATCTCTATAGATGCTGAAAAAGCGTTTGATAAAATTCAACACTCATTCATGACAAAGACCTTCTATAAGTTAGGTATAGATGGAAAGTAGTTTAGGTATAGACGGAAAGTATCTCAACACAATTAAAGCCATATTTGATAAACACATGGCCGATATCATACTGAAGGGGGAAAAGCTGAAAGCTTTTCCTTTAAGAACAGGAACTAGACAAGGATGCCAACTCTCACCACTCCTATTCAACATAGTGTTGGAAGTACTAGCCAGAGCAATCAGAGAAGAGAAGGAAATAATGGGCATCCAGATTGGAAAAGATGAAGTCAAACTGTCCCTGTTTGCAGATGACATGATCCTATATATTGAACAGCCTAAAGCCTCTACAATAAAACTCTTGGAGTTGATAAATGATTACAGCACAGTAGCAGGATACAAAATCAATGCACAGAAATCAGTAGCATTTGTATTCTCCAATAGTGAACATGCAGAAAGAGAAATCAAGAAAGCCTGCCCATTTACAATAGCCACCAAAAAAATAAAATACTTAGGAAGAGAGTTAACCAAGGATGTGAAAAATCTCTATATGAGAACTGCAAACCACTGCTGAGAGAAATTAGAGAGGATACAAGAAGATGGAAAGATATCCCATGCTCTTGGATTGGAAGAATCAACATAGTGAAAATGTCCATACTACCCAAAGTGATATACAAATTTAATGCAATCCCCATCAAAATTCCAATGACATTTATCTCAGAAATGGAAAGAACTATCCAGACATTTATATGGAATAACAAAAGACCATGCACAGCCAAAGCAACGCTGAGCAAAAAAAATAAAGCTGGAGGCATAACACTACCTGACTTTAAACTATACTACAAAGCTATAATAACCAAAACAGTATGGTACTGGCATAAAAACAGACACACTGATCAACGGAATAGAATAGAGAATCCAGAAATCAACCCACACACCTACAGCCATCTGATCTTTGACAATGGCACCAAACCTATACACTGGGGAAGAGACTGCCTCTTTAGTAAATGGTGCTGGGAGAACCGGATATCACTACGCAGGAGAATGAAACTAGACCCATAACTTTCACCATACACTAAAGTCAACTGAAAATGGATTAAAGAATTAAATATATACCCTGAAACATTAAAACTTCTTAAAGAAAACATAGGAGAGACACTTCAGGAAATAGGACTGGACACAGACTTCATGAATACAACCCCAAAAGCACAGGTAACCAAAGGAAAAATAAACAAATGGGATTATATCAAACTAAAAAGCTTCTGCACAGCAAAAGAAACAATTGACAGAATTAAAAGACAACCAACAGTGTGGGAGAAAATATCTGCAAAATATACATCTGACAAAGGATTAATATCCAGAATATACAAGGAACTCAAACAACTTTAGAAGAAAAAAACAAGCAACCCAATTAAAAAATGAGCAAAAGAGCTAAGCAGGCATTTCTCTAAGGAAGATATACAAATGGCCAACAGACATATGAAAAACTGCTCAACATCACTCAGCATCCAGGAAATGCAAATCAAAACTACACTGAGATACCATCTCACCCCAGTTAGGATGGCTAAAATCCAAAAGACTCTGAACGATAAATGCTGGCGAGGTTGAGGAGAAAAAGGAACTCCCATACGTTGTTGGTGGGACTGCAAAATGGTGCAGCCTCTATGGAAAATGGTATGGAGGTTCCTCAAACAATTGCAGATAGATCTGCCATATGACCCAGCTATCCCACTGTTGGGAATATACCCAGAGGAATGGAAATCATCAAGTCGAAGGTATACCTGTTACCCAATGTTCATCACAGCACTCTTTACAATAGCCAAGAGCTGGAACCAGCCCAAATGTCCATCACTGGATGAGTGGATACAGAAAATGTGGTATATCTACACAATGGAATACTACTCAGCTATAAAAACGAATGAAATACTGCCATTTGCAACAACATGGATGGACCTTGATAGAATTATATTAAGTGAAACAAGTCAGGCACAGAAAGAGAAATACCACATGTTCTCACTTATTGGTGGGAGCTAAAAATAAATAACACACACACACACACACACACACACACACAAAAAGGAAAACTGGGGGGGGGAGAAGACATAACAGCTATAATTCCTTGAAGTTGATACGACAAGCAAACAGAAAGGACATTGTTGGGTGGGAGGGGGAGAGGGAGGAGGGAGGGAGGTTTCGGTAATGGGCCACAATAATCAACCACATTGTATATGGACAAAATAAAATTAGGAAAAAAAATAAAATAAAATAAAACATAAACTTTATATTATGTCAAACAACAAAAAAAGAAGTAGACCCTTTTTTAGAATGTACTGCTTGACAAACACACTATTGTGTAGAAAAGCACAGATAACAGTATTTAGAGAAATCCTGGGAAGACAGGATATGCCAACCTATTAAACATCTGGGAATAACTTACAAGTCAAATAGCCTTGATTAGAGTAGCTATAAATATTGCATAAGGCCTGAGAAACCATTTATTTAATATTTCATAGTCAGTTATCTATTCTGTCTGCACACAATGTTTGGAATTTGTTTACTGCTTAGACCTTCCTGAACCTATAATATAAAACCTGGCCTTTTTTGCTGGGTGTGCAAACTTACTTCTCAGGCTAAGAAGTGGTCTCTCTGGTTTGCAAACCTAAATAAAGGCCTCACTTAAATTACAAAAAATATATATATATATATAAGCTACCCAGTTTATGGCATTTTGTTACAGTAGCTCAAATGGACTAAGGCAGAAAATTGGTACTGAGAAGTGAGGGTGCTGCTGTAACAAATACCTACATTATGGAGGCAGTTTTAGGACTGGATAATGGGTAGGTGATGGAAGAATTTTGAGGTACATGCTAGAAAAAGCCTACATTGCTGTGAATTGATCATAAAGGGTGATTTTAGCGAGGGATCACAAGGAGGGAAAGAAAGCTGCAGAGAAAGCCTCAATCATAGAGAACCTCAGTGGTCATAAACAACATTAGTAGAAATATGGATGGTACAGGCATTTCAGATGGAAATAAGGAACATGTTATTGGACAGTGGAGGAAAGGCCATCCTTGTTATAAAGTGACAAAAAACTTGGCTAAATTGTGTTCATGTACTACTCTTTTGTGGAAGATAGAACTTGGGACCAATAAAATTGAATATCTGGCTGAGGCAATTTCTAAGCAAAGTGTTGAAGGAACAGCCTGATTCCCTGTGACTACTTATAATAAAATGTGAGACGAGAGAAACAATGTCAAGATGGAATTATTAAACAAAAGGAAAACAGAACTTTAAAATTTGGAAAATTCTCAGTCTAGGCATAGTAGAAAAAATGAGAAAGCCTGTTCAGGAGAGAACAAGGGTGTTTCCAAACAACCATTTGATAAGGAGATTAGTGTGGTTTCACCATCTCAACAGATGTCAGGTACTATTTATTAATATAATGGGAAGATTAGTTAGCCCTCTGAACAGAAGCTAGGATTTATTGTCCAAGACAATGGTAGAACGACCCAAAGGCATTTTGGAAATAATCAGGAGCTGCCCTTCCCATCACAGGCTTGGGGTTCTAGGGTCTGTGGGGCAGAATAATCTCAAAGGAGGAGTCACTGCTGCCTGGTGCTTCTTTACATTGGGCTCTGCTCTTTACACTCTAATAACATACTCTTTGGTCAACCCAGGTGTGGTTCTGGCAGGCCCTGGTACAGCATGTTCTGTGCCCAGCAAAGCTGTAGGGGAGAGGCTGCCTCAACCTAAATTGCAAAGGATACTCCAGAGAGCCTCAGGGTCCAGGCAGAGAATTACCACAGGAGCATGGCCACTGCAGTGAGCCCTCCAGTAGGCCAATACCCAGCAGAACCATGTGAGCAGGGCTTCCCCTGTGACCCCAGACCAGCAGAGCTACTGGCATGTGATTCTAGCCTACAAGAGCTGTAGGTACTCCAACCCATGACAGCTGTGGTGTGGGTGGGGTAGCTGGCCAGTTGGTTAGGATTTAATACATCCTGCTTGGCAAAGCTTTTGGGTGGGATCCTAGTCCCAGTGTTTTCAAAAAGCAGCACTCCATCCCAATGGTCCTGAAGGGCAGAGCATTGAGTCAAGAAAATTATTGTCATGCCTTAAGATTTAATGTTGTTTGCTCTGTTGGGTTTTGGACTTTCTCAGGACCTAAAACTCCTTTCTTTCTTATTTCTCCTTTTTGAAATGGGAATGTCTACTCCACGCCTATCCCACCATTGTTATTTTGGAAACACATAACATGTTTTATCTCACAGGTTCATAGCTGAAAAGCAATTTGATTCAGGATGGATTTTACCTTGAGTCTCACCCATATCTGATTTAGATAGATATTTAGATGAGACTTTGGGCTTAGATTTTAAAGTTAATGCTGGGACAGTTAAGACATTGGGGGCTATTGAAATGAAATAAATATATTTTGCATGTGTAAAGATCATGAAGTTTGGGGGGTCAGGGAAGAATGCTATGGTCTGAATGCTTATTTCCCCTTAAAATTCATAAGTTGAAATCCTAACCCCCAAGGAGGTGGGGTCTTTGGGAGGTGATTAGATCATGGAGGCAGAAACTTCATGAATGGCATCAGTGCCCTTACAAAAGAGACACCAGAGAGCTCCTTTCGCCCTGCCACCATGTGACGACACAGTGAGAAGGCACCGTCTAGGAGGAGCAGCCCTCACCAGACACCAGATCTGCCAGTACCTTGATCTTGGACTTCCCAGCCTTCAGAAGTGTGAGAAATAAATTTCTGTTGTTTATAAGCCACCCAGTTCATGGTAACTGTATTTGTCATAGCAGTTCTAATGGACTAAGACAGAAGCTTAGGTTATTTATTTTAGATCTTTCTTCTTTTCTAATATAGGCATCCAATGCTAAAAATTTTCCTCTAAGCATTGCTGTCCCTGCATTCCACAAATTTAAATGGGCTGTATTTTTGTTTTCATTTAGTTCAAAATATTTTAAAATTTCTCTCTAAATTTTTTCTTTGACCCATGATGATGTTTAGATGTCTGGTGATTTTTCCTTTCAATACATTAAATGTTTAACTCTAAAAAAAAAAAAAAAGACAAGGCCACTCATCACTGTTCCAGCACCCTCTCTCCCCAGTTTATAAGCTCTGTCCAACCTCTTCCAAGACATCCTATGGCTAACCCAAACTACACCCCTTTTAATGGGCAGCCTCCCTTGCAGCAAAGCATTAAGCCTAACTTGGTTGACTACAGATGTCCCTGGTGGTGTTCAGCTGATGGACATCAATAACGATGGGAGACAAAAGAAAAAGAAAATAGAAAAGTTGGTTATGAAGAGAAGTAGAGAACACAATACATAACATTCAGAAGCCGTAGTGAAAATACTGATGAATTTGACTACACACATAGCTAAACTTCTCTATGGCAGAAGACACCAAAACCAAAGTTACAAGAGAATTGATGGGCTGGGAGAAAATGTTTGCTATATATATATAACAGGCAAAGGATTAGAAAGACACATGTCTTAGTCCATTTTGTGTTGCTTTAACAGAAAATCTGACATTGGGTAATTTATAAAGAACAGAGATTTATTTCTTACAGTTCTGGAGGTTGAGAAGTCCAAGGTCAAGGGGTCTGCGTCTGGCAAGGGCCTTCTCACTGTATCATCCCATGGCAGAAGGTGGAAGGGTAAGAAAGAGCAAGAGAGCAAGAGGAAGCAAGCCGATTTCATGCTCTTATCAGGAACTCACTCCATGAAAATGGCAGTAATCATCCTTTAAAGGTCCCACCTCTCCACACGGCATGGGGATTAAGTTTCTAACACATGAACTTTGGAGGACACATTTAAATCACAGCAACACAGAGAGAATCTTTACATAGCAACTAGACTACCCACCTAATAAAAACGATTCACACACAACAAAGGAAACACAAATCGTCAATAAACATATTGCAACCGAGTCCAAACTCAGTGAAATGTAAATTAAAATGAGACACTCTTGGTCAGCCATCAGATTATCAACGTTAAAGAGTTTGGTAATACTGGGTCACAGCAAGGATGATGAGCAAATGGTACTCAGGAATATCTGCTGCATCCTCACGTGGTGGGAGGGTCGAACAAGCTCCCTCAAGCCTCTTTTATAAGGGTGCTAATATCTCCCAAAGGCCCCACCTCTTAAAACCATCACCTTGGGGGTTAGGTTTCAACACGTGAACTTTGGGGGGACACAGACATTCAGACCACGGCACCCCCCCCCCATGTTAACAGGAAGCTCATCCATTTATTTATTCAGCAAGAATTTCTGAACGCCAGCTATGAATGAGATGCTGTGACCAGCTCTTTAATCCTCTTCCCCACACCTAGTCTCAAAAATTCACAAACCATCACAGTGGTTGCTGTCACCCCATTCTAAAGAGGAGGAAACTGATGGTCAGAGCAGTTCAGATGATTGCCAGAGGGTCCCGAGTCAGGACCTCACCCTGGCGTGCCCCATCTGGACCACGGGTCAAAGCCCTGCCTGGTGAATGCACACATTGCAAGGTGGTAGGCAGCGTCTGAGACAGCCCCACGATTCTGTGGCGTGGAATGCACAGCCTTGCAGGATCCCTGCCGCTTGAGTAACTTCCTTCTAACCGGTGTAATTTGCAACATTGAGAATGTCATGTTGTGATAGATTATACTCAGAGTCTCCCCCTTGCTAGCTTTGGTGAAGTAAGTTGTCACATTAGGGTGGCCCATGTGGTGAGGAACCGAGGGTGACCTTTGGCCATCAGGCAGCTGAGAACTGGGACCTTGGTCCGACAGTGCAGAGGAACTGGATCCTGCCACAACCACGTGTGTGAGCTTAGAAGCGGATTCCCGTCCAGCTAAGCCTTCGGATGAGACCACAGTCCTGGATGACACCTTGATTACAGCCTCAAGAGGGACTGACCTGGAAGCAGAGGATTCAGCTAAACCATTTCCAAATTCTTGACCATTAGAAACTGTGTGATCAGGAACACGTGTTGGTGGTGTTGTAAGCCCCGTGTTTGTGCTGATGTGTAACGATGCAGTGGGAAACGCACACGCTGCTGGTGCGACGCCTGCTAGTGCGCTCCCTTGTTGCTCTGCTGTTCCTGCTGGAGTGCGCGGTGAGCGGACAGGGCCCCCTCTGGCTGGGAGCGGCAGGGCGCTGCCCCACTGCCCCTGCCCGGCACGTGCTGTACCGCCTCGACTTTGTTACCCTACCCTTTGTTGTCACACACCAGGGACACAGGAACGAAGAACTATAGGGGAACACCAGTTTCCTCAGTTCTAGCCATGTTTCAATTCAAAACCTAAATGAACAAAAATAGACATCCCAGTGAGTGACTTAGTGTGTTCAAAGAGGAAGGCTGGGGGTGGGAACGGGGTTGATTTTAGACTCCAGACATGCCGGGGACTTCAGGATGTTCCCACGATACTGACTGCATTTGTTAAAAATACCTTCAATACCAAAAATTACAAAGAGTGTAACTAATCCTGTTCCTTAAAGCCAAGAAAAACACACCCTAGTCAAACACAATGTATGGCTGAAAGAGAGGGATTTCTACTCAGAAGAGAAACGTGCAGCTGCTCCCATAGCCCAGGCCGGCACCCTATGCCATGGGCATGGGCCCTGCACCCAGATGGAGCCCAGCTCCTCTTGGGGACAACAGGCGCAGCTGCCCCCAGTTCCGTGTCCCCAGGGGTTTGTCAGAGACCCCATTACCCTTCACTCACTGAACTCCAGCCCAAGCAGGCTGTTTCTATTCCTAGCAGGACACTTGCGGGGCACAGACTGCTCAGCTGCCAGGAACACTGGATGAGCCCCTCGACTCTGAACCCAGAGTAGAAGGCAAATCACTTGTCTGTAGTGGGTGCCCGGCCAGCACTTGGGGCAGAGGCCCAGGTGGTCTCAGAGCCACAGGCAAAGGAAGCAGAGTGTCCAAAGGGCAAGAAAAGCTGGGGACCAGGCATGACTCACATACAACTTCTCACTTAACCCTCCAAAGGGGACATTGAGCTCATCTCTCAGATGGAAATGGCAAGGCTCAGGGAATTTCGTGGGTTGTCCAGGAAGCCACACAGCCCCTGTGTGGTGGCTGCCATCCTCTGGCACCACCTGGCTATGCCTGCCATACCCAGTTCCCTCACTGTGCTCCCTCCCACTGTCCACAGGGTGGCCTCCCGACACTCCAGCGGAGGTGTCTGTATGGTTGGGGGTCCCTTGCTCCCCGCCCAGGAAGCCCAAGGTCACTGCCCAGCCTCAGCTCCCAAAGCAACTTTTGGAGGGAGAACTTCCATCCTGGCCTTCCTCCTACAGGTCAAGCCCCATTTCAGGCCGGGTCTCCTGCTGGCCTGGAGATAAGGGTACACCTGCAAGTGACTCGAGGTGACTGTGCCAGAGAGCTGGGTGATGCAGGTGGGTTGGTACTCACAGGGACAAGCAGGAACAGCCTGCACTTCCACATTCCCAGAGGCTCTCTGCAGACTCAGCTACTGACTCTGGCCTTCTGACCGCCTGCCCCTCCCCCAGCTCAGCTCCTCCAGCTTCTCCCACTGTGCAGGGCCGGGTGCCTGGGACCCACCCACAGCCACCCCCCGCCTCTCTGAGCCTCACATTTATTTTTTTAAAAACAAATGTTTTAATAGACAGTTTTTAGAGCAGTTTAAGTTCATAGCAAAATTGAGCAGAAATTACAGAGATTTCTCATATCGTCCCTGGTCTCACACACGCACAGCCGCCCCCATCATCAGCATCCTTCACCAGATGGTACATGTGTTAACAATCCAGGAACCTGCTACCCCCGCAAATCCTCTGTACCCCGCCTACTCATCCCTCCCTCTCCCAACCCTGGGTAACCACTGATATTTCTACTGTATCCATAGTTTTGCCTTTTCCAGAATGTCATATAGTTGCAATCATACAGTATGCAGCCTTTTCAGAGGGACTTCTTTCACTTAGTAATATGCATTTAAGCTTCCTCCATGTCTTTTCATGGCTTCATAGCTCGTTTCTTTTTAGCCCTGAATAATATTCCATTGTCTGGATGTCTACAGTTTACTTACCTATTCACCCACTGAAGGACGTCTTGTTTGCTTCCAAGGCTTGGCAAGTGTGAATAAGGCTATTATAAACATCTGTGTGCAGAATTTGTGTGGTCTTAAGTTTTCAACTCCTCTGGGTAAATAGGAAGCAGTGTGATTGCTGGGTTGTATGGTAAACATACATTTAGTTTGGTAAGAAACTGACAAACTGTCTTCCAAAGTGGGTGCACCATTTTGCATCCCACCAGCAATGAATGAGACTTCCTGTTACTCCACACACATTTACATTTGAAAGCAACATTTATTACACTTTTAATATAAAATGTCCTCTTTATAGAAAAATTGAAATCCAAAAGACAAACATAAAGAATAAAATGAAAATCACTAGTGATTCTCTGATGTATTTGACAGCAAATAAATGAGTGTCTACCGGGTAGGACATGCTCCGGCTTCGGGGGCAGGGCTACCACAACGACCAGCACAGACATCTGCTGTCCCCAAGGGACCCGTTTCCATGTGGAGGAGACCGACTGACCTCAATACGCAAATAAGTCATCGCTACAACCCGTGGTGGAGCGTGGGATGGGACAAGTGCCAGGAGAAAAGGAAAGCAGGGAGAGAGGCGAGTCCTCGGGCGGGCGGGGGAGGGGAGGAGCCGCGGCCGCTCTGCACAAAGCCAGTGTGGTTTACAGAGTTGCATGGCTGCTGCAGACGCCCTGCTCCTGGTGTGTGGTGACATCCTCCGTAGTGTGGGCTGCACCCACCTCGGCCCCATCCGCCCTCATTCCTTAATCTGTAAGGCAGTACTGGGCTCAGCCACCAACGGGCAGGGTGGAACCCCCCATCCGAGGGCCGCCTGCACCTCCAGAGTGGCTGACGGGAAGGGCCCCCAGTCAAACTAGGAGCTTCCAAACTCGGGCCTGGAGAATTTCGAGAGACCTGGCCTGGCGAGGAGGGGAGGAAGGAGGGGATGAAGAAGAACAGAGCAGAGAGAGGAAAGGGGATGAGAAAGGGATAGAGGGAGGGAAGGAGGGCCCAGGCCACCTGGCTCGATGGTTCCAGCTCCAGCTCAGCCAAACTGCATATCCTGAAAGCCTGCCTGAGGCCACCCCGCAGCACCTACCCCCTGCCCCGCGCGCCCTGCTGTGCTATAATGTGACTTAAGCCACAGCACAGCAATCCTCGTGATTTAGCCAGGCCGCTTCTGATAGATATCAGGCAGTTTCCAACGTCTGGCTATGACAGATGATCAAACAGGGAAGATCCCTGACCACAACTCGATTGTTTCTAAAGCCTGCTGCATCGGCTGGACCAAAACGTTCTGGGGGATAATTTCATGTTTGTATTGATCTAGTTTAACTGAATTTCATCATTTTTTATCTCATTTCTAAAGTGATGAGATCATAATATCCTTTATTTCTGCTCAAAGAGAACAAGATCATTTAGAAGTAAGTGAGTTAAGTAGAGAAGACATCTTTGAGTGTGCACACCAACCAACCCCTTTTTTAATGAAAAAATTTTAAATATATACATATATATGAAAAAGAAAATATTTAGTGCAACTCCTATATACCCATCAGCTACATTTAAAATTATTAATATTTTGTTCAACTCTGTACTGCACAGATATGTACAATCAACTGTTTCAAAAAAAAATAAAATAAAATAAAGCATTTCCAAGTTAAAAACAACAACAATACATTTTATCATATCTGCTTCTTCTTGTTTTTCCCTCTGCCTAAAATATTTTTCAGCGTGGCCCACATATATTTGATCCCTAAAAAATTTGGGAAACATGAAAAGATAAGAATTTTAAAATATTATCACAATATCATCATCACATCTGGCAAAATAAAAACCAATGAAATAATTCCTTCCCATTACGCAACATCAGCCCACGCAGCATCTCCTGGAGGCCCCCCAGGTGACCCTTACTTGGGCTGCAAACATTTTACAGTCTGTGGCTCCATCTTGCTCTGGGGCCAGAGATCCATCTCCCAGTGTCTGAGCAAGGAGTAGGGAGCAGGGACAGACGCTGCCCCCATGTGGCTCCTTCTGCTCCTTGAAGGAGGAAGGCTACCCCACACATGGGGGGGGACATGGGGGACAATTTTGCCCCATCATGCAGAAATATACTCCAGCAAACCTATTCACGACCAAAAAGGTATTTATTTTACTTTGGGAAAAGAGTTTAGAAAGATATACAAAGTATTTCAACTGAGCTGAATTTTTATGTTACTGTTCTTTTATTTATAAGGAAAATAGTCCACGTTTACCTGTTAGAATCCTCACACTCTGGAAGGCGCATCTCAAATGGAGCCCCTTGATGAACTCCTTGCTTCCCCAGCTGCACCTGCGCAATACACCAGAGAGTCAGACTGTCAGACAAGTCTTCCCCTCTTCTCTCCGTTTCTCTTTCTCTCTGTACCATCTCTGTTTCTCTCTCCTCTTCCTTTTTAGTTTAAATTTTTGTGTTTTTCTAATGACATGTAATTCACATAAGATTCTCCCTTTTAAAATTTACAATTCAGTTGATTGTTAGTATATTTAAAACATCGTGCAACATCATAAATTATGTCATTCTAAAATATTTTTAGCACTTTCCCCAAAATCTCTGTACCCATGAGCAGTCACCCCCCCCCATTCCTCCCTGAGTCCAGCCCCTGGCAACCACTAATCTGCCTTCTGTCTCTATGGATTTGCCTATTCTGGACCTTTCATATGATGGAATCATACAATATGTGCTCTTTTTTATCTGGCTTCTTTCACTGGGCATAATGTTTTCAAGGTTCACCGTATTGTAGCTTGAATGAGGACTTCATTCCTTTTTATGGCTAAATAGTATTCCATTGTATGGATATACCACATTTTGTTTATCCATATTTCATTTGATAGACATTTGGGTTGTTTCCACCTTTTGGCTACTATGGATAATGCTGCTCTGAACAAGTTTTCGTGCAGATAGATAAGTGCTTTCAGTTCTCTTGGGTATATGCCTAGGAGTAGAATTGCTGGGTCTTATGGTAACTCTATGTTTAACTTTTTGAGGAACTGCCAAACTGTTTTCCACAACAGTTGTATCATTTTACATTCCCATCAGCAATGTGTGAGAGCTCCAATTTTCCAGTGTCCTTGCCAATATTTATTATTGCATATCTTTTTTTATTATAGCCATCTCAGTAGGTGTGAGGGGATATGTCACTGTGTCTTTGATTTGCGTTTCTCTCATGGATAATGACGCTGCACGTCTTTTCATGTGCTTATTGGACATTTCCATATCTTCTCTGGAGAAATGTCTATTCAAGTCCTTTGCCCATTTAATAATCGGCTTGTTTGTCTTTTTACTGTTGAGTTGTAAAAATTCTTTATGTATTCTAGATACTAGTCCTTTATCAGATATTAAATATTACACAAATATTTTCTCCCATCCTGTGGGTTGTCTATTTCTCAATAGTATCCTTTCAAACACAAAAGTATTTACATTCTGATAAAGTCCAATTGACCTATTTTTTTTCTTTGGTTGCTTCTGCATTTTGGTGTCATGTCTAAGAAACCAATGCCAAATCCAAAGTCATGAAGATTTATACCTATATTGTCTTCTAAGACTTTTATAGATTTAGCTCTTACACTTAGTCTTTGATCAATTTGAGTTAACTTTTGTGTATGGTGTGAGGTAAGGGCATAATTTTATTCTTTTATATGTGAATATATCCAGTTGTCTCAGCACAATTTGTTGAAAAGACTTTTCTTTCCCCTATTGAATTGTCTAGGCACCCTTATCAAAAATCAATTAACTATAAATGTGAGCCTTTATTTCCGAACTCTCAATTCCTTCCCACTCATCTATACAAGGGTATTGCAAAAGTTCATAGAAAAATAGAAGTAAATGATAATATGAATCTTTCCATGTACTTTTTGAAGTACTCTTGTATGTTTATCCTTTTGCCAGTACCACACAATCTTGATTACTATAGCTTTGTAATAAATCTTGGAATCAGGAAGTGTGAGTCCTCCAACTTTGTTCATTTATTCAAGATTGTTATGGTTATTCTGGGCCACTTGAATTTCAATGTGAATTTTAGGATCAGCTTGTTAATTTCTGCAAAGTCTGAGTGCATTGAAACTGTAGATCAATTTGTGGAATATTGCCACTAGGGCATCTAATCCATGAACACAGGATGTCTTTCCACTTACTTAGGTCCTCCTTAATTTCTTTCAACAATGTTTTATACAAGTCTTTCATGTTTTTGGTTAAATTTATTCCAAGTATTTTATTCTTTTTCATGCTGTTGTAAACGGAATTTTCTTCTTATTTTCATTTTTGTATTTTTCATTGCTACTGTACAGGAATACAATTGAGATTTGCATATTGATTTTGTATCCTGCAAACTTGCTGAACTAATTTATTACCTCTAATAATTATTTTTGATTCCTTAGAATTTTCTATATATAAGATCATGTCAATTACTTAGGAGGTAGGATTATCTGCCATTTTGCTATTTGTTTTTTAAATTTCTTATATCTTCTTGTTCCTCTATTCCTTTATTACTGCCTTCTTTTGTGTTAAATGTGTATCATTTAGTTATCTTTAAGTGATTAAGAAATAGCCATTTCTTTTACAATATATACTTTTAGTTATCTTATTAGTGGTTGCCCTGGGGATTAACATCTTATTGAATTATAGTCCAGATTAATACCAACCTAACTTTTATAGTATACAAAAGCCTTGCTTTGCTCTTATGTAGCTCTCTCTGTCCCCTACTCATGCAGTTGTCATGAATTACATCTTCCTACATTGTGTGCCAATCAACTTAGATTTATAATTATTGCTTTATGCAGTTGCCTTGTAAATAAGACAGGAGAAAAAAATAGTTACAAACAAAAATTTCATTTATACTGTCTTTTCTATTTATGTATGTAGTTATCTTTCCTGGAGTTATTTATTTCTGCATGTGGAGTCAAAATACTGTCTGTTGCCCTTTCATTTCAGTCTGAATGACACCTTCTAGAATTTGTTGTAGGGCAGGTCTGCTAGTGACAAACTCTCAATTTTCATCTATCTTGGAATGTTCTAACTTTTCCAGGATAGTTTTGACAGACATAGATTTCTGGTAAACAGTTTTGTTTTCTTTCAATGCTTTGAATATGTCATCCCACTGCCTCCTGGCCTCCATGGTTTCTGTGAGAAATCAGCTGTTAATCTTACTGAGGCTCTATTGTATGTAATGAGTTGTTTCTGTCCTGCTGTTCTTGAGATCCTCTCTTTGTCTTTTGACAGCTTGATTATGATGTGTCTAGTTGTGGATTTCTTTCAGTTTATACCACTTGGAGTTTATTGAGCTTCTTGGATTGTAGATATTTTTCATCACAATATCATTCAAGTTTCAGCCATTATTCAAATATTCTTTTTGCCCCTTTCTTTCCTCCCTTCCTTCTGGAACTCCTGTTATGCATTTGTTGGTATGCTGGGTGATTGTCCCACAGCTCTCTGAAGCTCTGTTCATTTTTCTTCATTCATTTCTTTCTTTTCCTCAGACTCAATTCTTTCCTTCCTGTTCTTTAGAGAATCACAATTGAACTATCTGCAAGTGCTGATTCTTTCTTCTGCCCACATAAATCTGCTGTAAATTTTTAAAATTTCAGTTATTGTACTTTTCACATGAGAATTTCTATTTGGTGCTTTTTTGTAATTTCTTTTTATTGATATTTTCTATTTGGTAAGACATTTCTCATAATCTCCTTTATTTATAATTATTTTTTAAATTTTTTAAAGTTTACTGGGAGTCAAATGTGAGGATTGGCCCAGGAAACACCATCCAACAGAGTCAGAGAGCCTTTAGTTCTTTAAACAAGATTTCTTTTAGTTCTTTGAGTATATTTAAAATAGATAATTTAAAGTCTTTTCCTGTGAATCCAATATCTGGACTTCCTTGGGGAAAATGCATATAAATTGCTTTTTACCCATGTATGAGCCATACTTTATTATTTCTTTGAATGCCTCATAATTTTTGTCATTAAAAACTGATCATTTAAAATAATATAATGTGGCAACTCTGGAAATCAGACTTTGTTGCTGTTTGTGTGTTCAGTGACTTTCCTGAAATAATTATGTAAAGTCTGTATTCTGTTATGTGTGTGGTCACTGAAGTCTCTGATCAGTTAGCCTAGTAGTCAGCTAATAATTGGACAGAAATTTCTTTAGATCCCTGGAATCAGCATGTCTCCCAGTCTTTGTTGAGGGGTTCTGTGTGTGAGGACAACAGTAACACTCAGCAGGGAAGTTTACCATTTCACCTTATCCTTTACCTCCACTTGTATAGAGCTTCAAGGTTAGGCAGAGATAAGAGCTTAGTTTCTCCTGAGTATGCACATGGCCCTACACATGACCTTCTAGATTCCCACGAATATGTCAGAGCTTTTCAAAGCCCCTACCTAGAGTTATCTCATTTCCCACCTTTTCCTTGTAAGTGTTTTGGTTAGTCTACTGTTTGCCCCAACTGTTATATGCTACCTTAGTCACCCACAATGTCCAACAATTGTCTCTGTTTTCAACAAATGCTGCTGGGGAAAGGCTGTTTGCACTGGCCATGTTATAAGTCAGACCAAAGGAAGAAAGCCTTATGGGTGGGGTCTTCAGGGAACCACCAGATAGGTCAAATAACGACAATTCTCTAGAAATGGGGCTTTGAAGATACTCCAACTCTGTTTCACACCTTCCAGTGGCTGCCACACTGTTTGTTTTCACCATGATTGTGGGCTGTTGGTTTTCAAAGCTACTGTGGGGCCGGCCTGTGGCTCACTCGGGAGAGTGCGGTGCTGATAATACCACGGCCACAGGTTCGGATCCCATATAGGGATGGCCAGTTCGCTCACTGGCTGAGCGTGGTGCTGACGACACCAAGCCAAGGTTTAAGATCCCCTTACCGGTCGTCATCTTTAAAAAAAAAAAAATGCCACCGTGGAGTTGAAGAGAGGATGATGAGAACAGAGCGAGTTAAACTACCACAAATATCACTGTGCTCACTGAGATTTAGCTGTTTTTCTTGCATAAACATTTCCCAGATTTCTGTGAGACTTTGGTTAATTTCCAGAGTTTTGAAAAAGTTGATTATGATTTGTTTTTCTTTTTTGCCAGCATTTATATCAATTTTCTGGAGGGGAGAACTCCCAGAGGTCCATGCTCCACCACTTTGCTGATTTCGCCTCTCCGGAGCAAGTCCCTTAACCTTGCTGCGCTGCAGTCTTCTGAAGTGAATTGATGAATAGTAAATGTTTAATATCCAGAAAAGGCAGATCTGTTGAGATAAAACAGATCTTTGGTTACTTTGAGC
This sequence comes from Cynocephalus volans, assembly GCF_027409185.1. Taxonomy (NCBI): domain Eukaryota; kingdom Metazoa; phylum Chordata; class Mammalia; order Dermoptera; family Cynocephalidae; genus Cynocephalus; species Cynocephalus volans. Next base: position 209,225,002 of record NC_084461.1, read on the forward strand.
TAGAGGGGTGATGGCAAATAGGGCATGGGGATTGCAAACAGGCCCAAGAAAAGCTTTTTTGGTCAATGGAAATGTTCTAAATCTGGACTGAGGTGATGGTGACACAAATCCAAAATTTACTAAGTCAATACAATGTGTAAATTTTAGGTTATATAAATCATACCTCAATAAAACTGTAAAAGAAAAAAAGCAATTGTTGGAAACTGCTGTGATTTGAATGTCCCCTCCAAAACTCATGTGGAAATTTAATTGCCATTGTAACAGTGTTGAAAGGTGGGACCTTTAAGAGGTAATAGATTAGTGCCATTATTGAGGGAGTGGGTTAGTTATTGCAGGAGTGAGCTCCTGATAAAAGGATAAGTTTAGCCCCATTTCTCTCTCTGTCTTGCATGCTTGCTCGCCATGTGATGCCTTCTGCCACGAGATGACCCTTGCCAGATGCTGGCACTATGCTCTCAGGCTTCCCAGCATGCAGAACTGTGAGCCAAATAAACTTCTGTTGTTTATAAATTACCCAGTCTGTGGTATCTGTTACAGCAAAAGAAAATGGACTAAGACAGAAATCTACTCGGTCAACATGTCCTGGCATGGAGAGGACTCTGATGGCAGCTCCGGTGGGTGAGCAGGAAACAGTGGGAGGTGAAGTGGAGTCAGGCCACTGAACGTGGATGGCCCCGGACACCTGCTAAGGCAGTGGGTGGGCAGTGGCACTGTTCACCGATACATGAATCCCTAGGTGGGGGGGACAGTGTGGGACCTGTGAAGTGGGAGGGGGTTGTGTGTGCCCAGGTGCAGAGGCCCAAGGAGCAGGGGGATAATGGGTGTGCAGGGGCCCCACATAACGATGGGAAGCCAGGCCCCAGTAGGGTAGGAAATACACTGAGCGAGGAAAGCACCAAGGATGGCCCGGAGGATGTGAGCAGAACGTGATGTCTAGCAGAGAACAGAGAAGCAGGGGCTCAAGAGCAGGGGACTGTCGTGAGGAAGGAGCGCCCCCAGGGAGAGAGTAACCAGCCAAGTAAGAAAACGGCTCAGACTGCCCATGGGGCTTTGGGGACCCGGAGAGAACTCTGTAAAGTGGAGAGAGTGAGAGATGGGGAGGAGGGTGTGGCGATGTGCTGAGGCATATGAGGGGAAGCGGGACGATCATCCGAGTGGCTGCAGGCGACAAGGTTGTTCTCTCTGACAAGAGCATGCTTAAATCTGCCAGGAAGACACCCCTGGGAAGGGAGAGGTCCTGAAATTCCTCGCTGGCCTGTTTGTGCTCCCAGCTTCTGAGTGAACAGGCGTCCTGGTTACCTGCTTTCAGACTTGTCATCACACATAAAGTGGGTCATGCTTTACTCTCAGATTTCCATGTCTAACCTCTTCGTACTTGGATAACTTGCCTCTTCTGAACAGTAAGAGGACCAGGCCTGTGTGTATACTAGGCCTGTGATTAGATTTGATTTCATTCCACTGAGTTCATTTAATAGTCTTGCTCACGTCCCTGGAGGGCCAGCAGGAGAACCAAGGGGCAAAGGGTCTGCAAGCTCCCAGGTCCCATCCCACTCTAGCCCAGGAGCCAAGTAAGTGGAGAATGGGCCCACAACAGCTCAGGGATCTGGCTTCCTGACTGCTGGGCTGGGGGATACACATTTTGGGATATCTGCCAGGGGGATGGGGAAAAGTCCCTCCTGAGATCCTCCCCCACCGAACCCAGATCGGGGGATGGTCCTCCCCAGGCCCTGGGTGGCACTGTGCTGATGCTAGAGGGTGGTTGGACAGAATCTAAAGCTGGCTGGATTGGGGCTAAAGGCCTGGTGAGCTATTGCTCCAAAGGCACAGCACAAGTAGGATGTGAGTGGCAAGCCCAGCTCCACTGCAGACACAGGGTCTGCAGTGACTCCCCACTGTGACTGAAGTCCAGCCACCGAGATCACAGAGCCCCAGGTGTCTTCCAAGTGGCCTGGGAGCCAGAAACGCCACAGCACAGACACAGGGTCTTTGCAGGCAAAAGGAGAATGCTACTGTGTTATACTTGAGAATTTGGTTTAGATGTAATTTCACCGAGCAGGGAAAAAAGGCACATTTAATAAGCTGTGTTGGTGCGATTGCTATTTTAAAAATATAAACAAATAAAAATAGATTCTTATCTTACATCACAAATGTTCCTGAAGGAAAAAGTCCCTAATCAGAGGTTTGCATCTGAATCGTCTGTGGCACTTTTTCCAAAATACCAAGGCTTCCCCCTGGGGCTGACGGAGAGATCTGGAAGGAGAAAGGCAGAGATAGGCGAGGTTAGAAAAGCACCCCAGTACTGGAGATGCGCACCCCTAATTGGGACCTACTAGATTTAAGGGCCAAATGTACATAAACAGAAGGACTAAAATACATACAGAGAGAAACCTAGGAAAATGTTTACTTTCCCACAGGTGTGAAAGGATAACCTAAGCATAAGAGCAAAGGAGACACCAGAAAGATTAAAAGGGATAGATGTGACTACATAAAATTTTAAGCTTTTGAAAAACTATAAAAATGAAAAGGGGAAACTGACAACATGTTGGATCATACATGACAAGGGATATGAAGAGCTTTTGTAAAACAAAAAAGAAAAGATAGGCAGAAAAAGGCAATTCACAAAACACAATTACAGACAGGTAAGAAACTACAAAGAGAGCTCGGCCTCAGCAGCGAGGAAACAAAGGTGGCGTGTTTGAAAGTGAGGTTCCATTTCTGGCCAATCACAATGGCAAAGTCTCTTTCTAAAGGGTGTGAGTGGCTGGCCTGTCCCCAGTGGCCTGTGTCTCCCACAGCGAGGCCAAGTGTCTCCTGGGACCCCCTCTTTGACCCAGGGATTCCCCTCCAGGCATTTATCCTTAAGGAATTTCAATAATCAAGTACACTCATCGTGTTCTAGAACATTCATAATATTATTTATACCAGGAGAGAAAAAAAGAACAAACAGAAATGACCAACCACTGGAGAGGAATGAAATCCCTCACAGTGTTGGGATGGAGAGAAGGCAGTCACTGGGAACTGTGTTTTAGGAGATTATTGAATGACACCAAAAATCCTTCTAACAATAAGTGATAGCTCTATTTACAATAACCAAGAGTTGGAACCAACTTAAATGTACATTGTTGGACAACTGGATAAGGAAAATGTGGTATATATACTCCATGGAACACTACTCTGCCATAAAAAATAATGAAACTCTGCTATTTGCAGCAACATGGAAGAACTTAGAGAAAATGATTTTAAGTGAAATAAGCCAGGTACAGAAAGAGAAACACTGCATGTCCCCACTCATAAGTGGGAGCTAAAAACATAAAAAAAAATTTTTTTAAAGGAAAAGAAAAAAAAGAAAGAAAGATACAACAATTACAATAATAGGTTGAACTTTCAAAAGGAGAGAACAGAACTGAGGCCATCAGAGGTGGGAAAGTGGGGGGGAGGGGTGTTGGCGAGAAATTGGTAAAGGCCACAAAAATGGTTACACTGTGTAATGTTGAATATACTAATATCCTGATTTGAGCATCACATGTTGTACACTGGTGCTGATATTCAATGCTGTTCCCCACAGATATGCACAATCAACTATGTTTCAATGAGAAAAAAGTGATAAAAGGAAGGATCAAAACTAAATATAGAATGTTTTTATTTAAAAAATATGCCTCTATTTACCAAAACCCAGGAAAGTTTGCTAAAGCGTTGACAATGGTTTATCACTGCTTGTTGGGGCTCCAGGTAATTTTTATATTCTTCTCTATACTTTTCTATGGTTTCTGAACTTTCTAAAATTATCCTGCCACTACCATAATCAGGAAAAAGTATTTTTTAAAGGGTCTGCTGTGGTCTTTCCCAGGGCGACTGGTGTGCGACCCATGTTTCCTTAGCCGGTGGCTCCTGGGCACATCTGCTCCTAAAACGAGGTGGGCAGAGCTGGTTAAGGCCGACTTGGGGTCCCCCTCCTCAGCTGTGCACCCCTGTATAAGCAGAGGGCACCCAGTCTCAGCAGCTCCACAGCCACATCCAGTGCAGCTGGCACTTAGGCCACATGTCACCACATGTGGGTCAAAAGGGACACGCTGGCATGACCGGCTTGTGTGGGTACTAGGGGAGGGTGCTCAGGCCAGGTAGGCCTGGACAAACCCTGCCACTGGGGGCCAGCACGGGGACAGCCCTGTGCAAGTGCTCTGATGCCATTAAAAACAGAAAACCCAGAAGACCCTGCAAGCACGCCTGACCCATCTAGTGTCTCATGTCCTCACGCCTGGAACCTCGGGGCACCTCGTGGTCCCTCCTCCCCACTCTCCCTCCCTACCATCTACCCCCTTCCCTTTCCCCTCCCCTTCCCCTCCTAGTCTCCTGCCCCTCCTCCTCTCTTCCCCCCACCCCCCCAAAGGCCTCTAAAGAACTGGGGTTTGGGGGACACTCCCTGAGGCACTGTTCCTCCTCCTTGGGAGAAGGTGGGGGGTTGTTTTGTCCTCCCTTTTGTGGGACTTCGGGCTGGAGGTGGAACTGGTGGCTTTTCAGGATCAACCACTCCAGAAACTGGTGGCCCAGAGGAGCCTCCCAAAGGACCTGGTGGCCTCCAGAAACACAAAGGAGGGAAGAGTCCCGTGAAATGGGACAGGGAGGGACGGAGAGTACCCGATGGCCTGAAAGAATGTGCAGAACCAGGAAGGAGATACTGCTGGGTAAAAGCAGCGAGGGCTTTCCATTTTACAGCAGAGATCTCAGAAAATAAATGAAAATTCAATGTTTGCTTTATATGTGTTGAACAAATCTAAAAAATCAAACGTGTTTTCCAACTTTTGATCCATGGCAGTGCTTTCACGAGAAAAAGCTTCTCTTCAACCACAGGGTACACCTACCTCCCTGCCTCCCACCTGCACTAACACCACAGGCAGGAAGAGGAATGGCTCTTTCTTTGGAGTCCTGAATGTTGTTATCCTACCAAAGAGGATTTAAAAATAAGTGCATGCCTGGGGGAATGCAAAATGGGGCAGCTGCTGTGGAGAACTGTATGGAGGTTCCTCAAAAAAGTAAACATAGGGGCCGAGCCCGTGGCGCACTCGGGAGAGTGTGGCGCTGGGAGCGCAGCGACGCTCCCGCCGCGGGTTCGGATCCTATATAGGACCGGCCGGTGCACTCACTGGCTGAGTGCCGGTCACGAAAAAGACAAAAAAAAAAAAAAAAAGTAAACATAGCATTACCATATGAACCAACAGTCTTGCTGCTGACTATATACCCAAAAGAATTAAAACAGGGTCTTGAAGAGATATTTGCACACCTGTGTTCATAGCGGCACTATTCGCAATAGCTAAAAGGTAGAAGCAACCCAGTGTCCTTCAACAGACAAATGGATAAACCCAATGTGGTGTATCCATACAATGGAATATTATTCAGCCGTAAGAAGGAATGAAGTTCTGACACATGCTGTCTTAGTCCATACTCTCTTGCTTATAAAAGAATACCTGAAACCAGGTAATTTATAAAGAAATGAAATTTATTTATTACTGTTCTTTTTTTTTTTTTTTTTTTTGTCTTTTTTGTGACCGGTACTCAGCCAGTGAGTGCACCGGCCATTCCTATATAGGATCCGAACCCGCGGCGGGAGCGTCGCTGCGCTCCCAGCACCACACTCTCCCGAGTGCACCACGGGGTCGGCCCATATTTATTACTTTTCTGAAGGCTGGGAAACCCAAGGTTGAGGATTTGCATCTGGTGAGGGACTTCTTATTAGTGGGGACTCTGTAGAGTCTCGAGGTGCTGCAGGGCATCACATGGTTCCTCTTCTTATAAAGGTACCATTCTCATAGTAACCCATTAATCCATGAGTGGATCAGTCCATTCATGAAGGCAAAGCCCTCATGACCTAATCACCTCCCAAAGGCCCCACCTCTCAATACTGTCACATTGGGACCAAGTTTCACCATGAGATTTGGTGAGGTCAAACCACATTCAAAGCATAGAACATGCTGCAACTTGGATGATCTTTGAGGTCATTACACTAAGTGAAATAAGCCAGTCACCAAAAGACAAATACTGAACGATTCCACTTATGCGAGGTACCTAGAGTAGTCAAATTCATAGAGACAATTAGTAGAATGGTGGTTGCCAGGGACTGCGGGCTGAGAGAACGGGGAATTAGTGCTTAGTGGATACGGAGTTTCTAATTGGGGTGATGAAAAGGTTCTAGAAAGGCTGGCTGGTTAGCTTAGTTGGTTAGAGGGCAGTGTTATCACAATAAGGCCAAGGTCAAGGGTTCAGATCCCTATACTGGCCAGCTGCCAAAAAATAGAAAAAAGAAAAAGTTCTGGAAATGCGTGGTGATGATCGTTACACAACAATGTGAATATACTTAATGCTACTGAATTGGTTAAAGTTGCACATTTTATACTATATGTACTTTACCACAATAAAAAAATTCAAAAAGGTAAAAAATGGAAAGTAAACACACGTGCATGTCCTCTTTCTGAGATGAAGCCAAGCAGCACCGTGCATGTCAAGGATGGGGTAGATGCCGACCCATTGCAGGAGTGCTGGGGAGGTGACAGGAAATGTGTACAGGATCTACCATGCTCTGGCCGGCCCCCTGAGGCTCTGAGGCAGAACTTGCCTCCTTGGCATTTGGAAGCCATGTCACAGTGTCTCAGTTGTACCTGTGGGATTTTAATTCATGGTGGCCACTGAATGACCACACAGAGAGGCTAATGCCATTGATAGAAGACTTTATTATTTACATTTCCCGAAAGGGGAGGACACACTCACCACGCCCGCAGGGCTGCACAGAGAACTCCAGGTTTGATCAGGAGCAGAAAGCAATGAGGGGAAAGCTGAGGCCACAGCCTTTTTCGGGGCTTCCACAGGAAGCTGATTTGAACAGTGTCAGTGGACCTGAGCTATAGGGCTGGTCTCTAGCCGTACCTGGCCCTGCGTGATTTAGGGCAGGTGGAACTTTGGCTTAGTGCATGAGTTGGATAAAGGAGATGGTCGGGGGTGGACTCAGGATTGGTTGGATTGCATATGAATGGTAGACTCGCAGGCAAGATGTTTATTTTCTCCAGGAATTAGTTAGCCCAGCAAGAGGCAGTCTCTCCCCAGCCAGCCTGGCCTCCCAAGATGTTAAAACATCATAAAATATAGAAAATGTGATTAATGCACTCCGGCCACCCAGTCCACAGCATTCTCTCTGCCTGAGCACCCCGGGAGTGCTCAGGGCATGTTTCTAAATGTATCATATGACCAGGGCTGAGCAATAGCGCATTTCTACATGCATTTTTCCTCTCTGTATAAAGACCCCAGTCTACTCCCTGATAACCCATTCAATCATTAACACATTAATCCATGAATGGATTAATTCACTGTGAGGGTATAGTCCTCATGATCCAATCACCTCTTAAAGGCTTCAGCTTTCAAATACCACACTGGGGATTAGTTCCAACATGACCTTTAGTGGGGGCAGACATTCAAACTCATTGTGGGCTCCAGAAAATGTTCCTGCAGGAAAAGAAGATTCTGGAACTCATTGAGGGCCATGGGCAGCTTTCTGGCTGAGCATTGGGGCTTCCCTATGAGCTAAGAAAGACTGGCACATGAACCTATGCCTTGGATAGGAGCTATTCTGTCTTTGTTATTCCTGTGTAGGGGTCCCTTGAGAATTACAAGGTCATCCTTTTGGCACGCTTAGACTGAAAAGTAACAACTGCAAAGGGAGGAGTTAAGGAAAAGGCCAATCACAAGTACTATCGTCTTCCCTTATTCAAGAGCAGGCACCTGGAGAACCAGCTGATTCACAGAGTAAAGGGCACGAGACATGGTACACAGGTTCCAGATGTGCCTGCCAGGGTGCTCCACCTTTGCAGAGGGGATGCTGGCACACTGCAGCTCCTGGCCACTGCCTGAGGCTCCTGGACACTCCCCATGGCTCCTGGACACTCCCCATGGCTCTTAGACACTGCACCCCAGAAAATAGTAGGATCTCTGGTGGGAGGGCCCTTAAACCCCTGGAACTGTGAGGTCAGAGGTCACAGAGAGCATGGACAGGAGACAAGAAGCCAAAGGAGGCCTCCTACCCCCCAGGGAGGAATCTGGTTGTGTGTGGACAGAGGGATGGGTGTGGGCAGAGCCTGGGCACCTTTCTAAGGCCAGGAGACTTGAGTCCATTTATAGCAGAAAGACGTTCCAGCTGCAAGAGATGAGGGCTGGAGGTGAGTGTTTGTGGGGTAGAGTGTCCAGGTAGAGGAGCTGGCCCTGCATAGTAGGGAGGGGGCCCAGAAGCAACTGAATGAATCAAATGAAGTGGGAAAGGAAGCTCCTTTCTTCATTCCTTCCACAAGTATTTCCTGGGAGTCTTCCACGGGCCAAATCCTGTTCTAGGTTAGGGGTCAGGACCTGTCTTCTGTGAAGGGCCAGATAGTAAATATTTCAGACTTTGCAGGACAAGAGACAAAATTGAGGATATTATGTAGGTACCTATCTCATAAGAGAGAAAACAAATTTCCACCAATTTTTCTTGGCAAAATTCAAACGTAATAAATAGTGAGTACAATTTTTCATAATATAGGTCTACTAATGAGAAGAATAGAATTTTTTTAATGAAAATTTTTAAATTGTGGTAAAATACGCATAACATAAAATGTGCCATCGTAATCATTTCCACAGCAGCTTTTTATGTTCCCACCAAAAGTGCATGAGTTCTGATTTCTCACATCCTCACCAAGACTTGGAATCTTTCGAATTTTTTTTTTTTTTTTTTTTTTTGGCAGCAGGGAGAGGAGGGAAGCATTTTGCTCAATCAAGATCCAGAGTTAGTGCGCCTCAGGGCTGGCTGTTTAGCTCAGTTGGTTAAAGAATGGTATTGATATAACACCAAGGTCAAACATGGTATTGATATAACACCAAGGTCAAACATGGTATTGATATAACACCAAGGTTAAACATGGTATTGATCACACCGTACTGGCCAACTGCAAAAAAAAACCCCAAAACCAATAAACAAAGTTAGTGATCCTTATCATCAAATTGAAAATGTTCTTCCATTAATGCTGATCTGTAGTGAGATTTTATGCGTTTCTCTTTTCTTTCTGTTTTAAAACTTTTCTTCCTTTTTTCCTTCTATTGCTCTTAAGCCCTTATCTGTTGGCTCCTGTTTTTCTTCTAGTTCCGTAGTCATTTCTGAAATGATTTGTAAACATGGATATAACTCTTTCCCAAATCCTTTCAACTCATTTTGGATTTTTTAAAAAGTTTTAAAGAAAAAAAAAAAAAAAAAGAGTTTATGTATGTTGTTCTAATGTATCTTCTGTCAGTTTCTCAATTTCCTCTAGTTTGGAAATAATGAGGCCACAGTTGCCCTCAGTGTTGGAGGCAAGTCTTTCCCTGTCATCCTTGCCCTGCTGCGCGGCCGAAGCCCATTCCTGCCCTCTGCTCTCCACACACAGATGCCACCGTGATATGGATCCGTCTCACGCTCTCCTCTTTGGGGTCCCTGAGGACACTGCTTCACCTCAACTGGATTATAACTATTACCCACGGGCTTTTAGTTTCACTACCCTGGTTCCTGGTTGCTTCTGTTTTTATGGAGAACTTAAGGGAAATAAAAACCAAAACTAAAAACAATACCACCCTCGCCCCCAACCCCGCCTGCCTCATCAGAAACTCCTCTTTCTTTCAAAAGCCTGAGTGTTCCCTCCCTATACGTCCCTCCTCTGGGCAATCCCCTGGCTGAGGTCTCTGGCTGTGGGATCATCTGGGTTCTGGGCCTGCAGCTGTCTCTCTGTCCCTTGGTTTTCCTTGGCTAAGGATGAAGGTGTGCACAGCACCCCCAAGCTGCTGCGTAAGGCTGTATGCCACATGCGCCCCGCATGGTGTTTGAAACCTGGTAAGGGGCCACTAAACCTTGCCCATTGCTGTCATTATTCAGTAAGGATTTACCTGCAGATGCTATCTCCTTAAGGGCAGAGTCCACATGTGCATGTCTGCTAGGGCTGCCGTGACACAGTTCCACAGGCTAGGTGGCTCAAACAACAGAAACGTATGTCCTCACAGTTCCGGAGGCTGGAAGTATGAGATCAAGGCGTCGGCAGGGTTAGTTTCTTTTGAGGGCTCTCTCCTTGGCTTGTAGATGGTTATCTTTTCCCTGTGTCCTCACATGGTGTGTCTATGTCCTAATTTGCTTTTCCTGTAAGGACCTCAGTCATATTGGATTAAGGTTCACCCATATGAGCTCATTTTAACTTAATTACATTCTTAAAGACCCTTTTCCCAATACAGTCACATTCTGAGGTACCAGGGTTTAGGACTTTACCATGTGACTTTTAGGGGAACACAGGTCAGTCCATAACAATGTGTAATTCATTTCCTATGCCCATAGCATCTGATACATAACATGTACATTGTGCATACAACATGTACAAACTAAAATATGTACCAAAACAGCGTGTGAGTTGTTATATATAGCATCACTCTGCAACCCCATTCTTCACTGGTGACATCGACAGGAAACACACCCACGGCCTGTTCCTCATCCATCTCTCCACTAGAGAGCAGCCAGCGCTCGTGAACACAGAGCCCAGGACCTCTGCAGGCTGCGAACTTTTCAACCATATTCTGGGTCAAGTACGCAAGGTGATGTGGAAGTTCTGAACTTTCTTCTCTCGGGTTCCATGCCATGCTAAAGTGACTTAAGGTCCCTGCAGACCCAGCACCACCAGGATGGTGGTGGGAAGGGAAAGGACTGCCCATCCCCAGGGCCCCTGCTGTGAAAGGTCATTGATTATACCCACACCCTGCAGAACACTATTATGCTGAACAGGATCTTAGGTATGTAGGAAACAGATTCTAGAAAGATTCAAAAAAGCCAGTGAATTCAAGGGGTGATTTTACTGAGTGGTAGCTCTGGCAACAAGACAGGGACAGGGGACCCTCTTCACCCTCCCATCCCAGCTCTGATGCCTCCAGCCGCCCTTCTCCTCTCTGGCTGAGGGCTCCCTGACGCCAGCCTCTCTTCTGATGGCTGTACCATCCAGTGGGTGGAACACATGGATGGGTAGCCTGAGATAAGGCAATGAGCCTCCTCCTCCTTGCCCGCCTGCCACAGACAGGCTACGACAGACACCTGCTAATGAGTGGCCTTTAACTCAGCTCTGCCATGCAGCCAAGGGTGGTCACTGCCTGGTGGTGACTTTGGGCTTAGGTGGAGCATTTTTTAATTCTGGTTTTCTGCAAGCGACTACTTTCCACTCTGCACAATCAGGGAAACAGACTCCTCCCATAAGAAAAGAGATCTATTGCCCAGCAGGGAGACTACAGTCAATACAATGTACTGTATATTTCAAAATAACTAAGAAAGCAAATGTCACATGTCTCACCACAAAAAATGATAGGTAAGCAAGGTGACGGATGTGTTATTCAGCTGATTTAGTCATTCCACAGTGTGTACATATATTAAAACATCACATTGTACTCCCATAACTGTAAACGATTATGATTTGCCAATTAAAATAATATTAATTTTTAAAAAGACAACAGTGTATTTGGCTGGTTTTACCCACTCTAGCAAGGTCCATAATTAAGGGCCCTTCACGGCACCCCTGACCCGGCCAGCCCCTGGTCTTCTTGCCCTGGCTTTAATGATCTTCCCAGAACTGCTGACTGAACTTGGGGTGCAAGCCTGAATAAATGCACAGACACAGGGCACTGCATCAGTGCCCAGGAGCAACCACCAGGGCCAGGAAATTAAGGAAAATGAAATCTTGTATCTAAAATGACTGGGGATCGTTGCCAATCCTCTTTCAGGTGTAAAAAAATATACGACACTAACATTCACAAAGGTACCTTTCAAATTTCTAAAAGCCCCCCTCCTTACACCCACATTCACCGCTGCCAAAAGGTGGAAGCAACCTAGTGTCCTCAACAAATGAGTGGTAAACAAAATGTAGTCGAGACAGACAATGCAATATTATCCAGCCCTTAAAGAGGAAGGCAGTTCAGACACAGGGCACAACATGAGTGAACCTTGAGGACATTATGTTAGGTACAAACAGCCACACGCAAAGATTGTCTGATTCCATCTATATGAGTAGTCAACCTCATAGCGAGAAAGTAGAATGGGGGGTGCTGAGGCTGGGGAAGAGGAAAGGGGGAGTTAGTGTATAAGGGGGACAGTTTCAGTTTGGGATGATGACAAAGTTCTGGAGCTGGATGGCGGTGACAGTAGCACAACAATGTGAATGTACTTAATGCCACCAAAGTGCACACTTAATCACAGTTAAAATGGTAAATTTTATGTTATGTATATTTTGCCACAGTACAAAAAAAAATGACCACAAAAAAGGAAATACTCTTTTAGGCAACACTCCATTGACACGTGGGGGCTGACATAGTCCTCCCTGCTTGCAGAGGGGCTGTGCCGGCTTGGGGCAAGGCCGACAATCAGAAGCACAGGTCCCGAGGCTTTGTACGCACCTGACGTGAGAGAGGAAACAGCTGGTCGCACCAGGAGCCTTCTGGACTCTGGCCATTCTCCTTCTCCCACAGAGAAGGGACGAAGCTGACCTAGATCCCGTCTGGGGGTGCCCTTTGTGCTGCTGAGGCGCTCCCAGCCTTTGTTCTGCAGGTTAGCCCCCATCCCCTGCCCATCCTCACTCCACCCCCTCCCCCATCCAAGTCTTTACAGGTGACCCCGGCTCTGCCTCTGACCGATGTGAAAACCCAGCCCACAGCCCATCAGGCCAGTTGGTGTCCTGCTTCACCACGGGGTCGAGGCAGAGTCTCGGGCAAAGCGGAGGGGTTGGAGGGAGCAGACCCAGTTTTCAGGGTCCACACTTTGCAAACGCTTTGCCCTGCAACTGAGCACAACTCTGGACCATCAGTCTGTATGTCTCCACCAGGCCTGTGATTCCCCAAGAGCCCCCATGGATAGATTTCAGGGCATCCATGAGCTTGGATGGGGGGAAATTGTCTTTATTTTCACTGACCTCTAACCTCCATCTCTGAACGTAAGCAACAGATGACAACAGTTTTAGGGGGCCCATAGGGCTCACTAGGCTACTTGAGGGGTCCATGGTCCCCCCAAAAGGTCAACTGCTATGCCCTAGAAAATTTGCAGGGAAACAGGAGTCCAGGAAAGGAATGGTCCTCCTAAAACACTGAGTTAGGAGGTCAGCAGCATGTACTCTCTAGTCAGTAGGATAGCAGACCCCAAGGAAGGTGGGGCCTGCAAGCCAGGTGGGCGAGAGCTCCACGGAGGGGAGCCCCACCCTGCTAATGCAAATGCACCCCCCACTCAGGCCATGGGGTCAAGGAGAGGAGGAAGCCCAGTTAGTGGGAATGGGAAATGAATGTTATCTCTTATCTGTGTTAAATTGATAGCAAGGGCAAGTTTGCTCCAGGCCACAGATGGGAGCAGGGGTCACCTGGTAGCAATGGGAACCTCCCTCTAGACTCTTGGCCCTGGCCTAGCTGGAGGGAGGGAGACCCAGGTGGGCAGAAACCCAGGTGAGCAGGGAGGAGACCTGGACCCCTCTTTGATCAGTGCTCCCAAGGAAACACCTTCACCTGGACAGCCTGAGAGTATCAGTCAAGACCCCAGCCTACTCCCACCCCAGGCAGGGTCTCAGAGGCTACAAGTCCCCTTGCACACTGTGTGTTTAGGAGGAAAGGGAAGTGGGCACCAGACCAGAGCCACCTCTTCAGGATCCTGGACCACTGCTCCTCAGTGTCATCAGAGTCTGGTGAGGACAGGAGAAGTGGCCACACCCTCACTGGAGACGTGTCCTCCAAGCCCATCCTGTGGTTCTGATATCCCCACAGACTCCCGGGTACCAGTCCAGGGCATGGAGACTGAGTGCAGCAGGACCCTGTGCATGTTAACCAGAGATCCTCGCCCACACTTACATACCCAGGGGTCCTTAGGGGCTGGGGGCCTCCTGGCCGGCCACCTGCTTGGCCCAAGTGCCAAGCTCAGCTCTGGGGGTGGGCCCAGGACTTCCTCCACCAGCACCTGCTGCTGACTCCACACACTCTGTCTCGCGTGGCCTCTGGCTGTCCCCCTGCCATCTCTACAGGTGTAGACCCGAAGACGTCTGGTATTCCTAAGTGCAGGAAGGCTGTGACGAGCCTTATGGAGAATATACATGAGTTAGATGAGCTGCAGTCAAGCTCCTACTGTTGGCTGTGAGCTCCACATTAAAGAATCAGTAATATATATTATTAAATAAGGTGTCTTTAAACAGAAACAAACATACAACAAGGTTACATATTGAAGCCTGCAGTTCCCCTGGGAGCAATGGCTCAGTATTCACTGGTTTAAAGGTTTCAGATAAGATGGGTCCAAGCAGCATTCCTAACTGTGTGCCATATCTTATCTGAGATAAGAAACATCTCAATAAGGTAAGAAACATCTCCGTAAGATAAGATACATCTCCGTAAGATAAGAAATAGCTTACAAAGGAAACAGTGGGACAGGGCTGAGAGGTGGCCTCCCCCAGGTACTCTCCTTTCTTCTCTGCACAGCCCTGCAGCCTGCTGCAGGCACCCCAGGGCCGGTCCTGTCATCGGATTCCTGGAGTGCTGTGGCCCCTGACACAGCTCGCAGCACTCTGCCCTGCCCTCCTGCTCCTGAGCCCTAAAGAGCCCAAAAAGCAGCAGGTCTGTGCCCTAGCATGCCAGGCGGGAAGGGGCATTTTTTCTTCTCTTCAATTTAACAAAAGCAGGGCGCCTGGCTCCTTTTAAGAGTGATCACTGACAGCATACCTATGGAAAACAAAGATACGTTTCCATGCGAAAAATGCTGCTTCCAGGGGAAATTAACCTGCCACACAGTTGGGTGAGCGTGTGTGAATTCACTGCAGGTTGGGCTGCCAGGAACCATCTCAGAGGTCTGGGAAGGGGTGAACATACACACACAAAGTCCAGACTGGGGGTGTCAGGAGGGGGCGAAGGCATGAGTGTGGGGCACCAGGCTCCTTGTCATTGGAAGGGCTGGGCACCCCTGGATGCCCAGAGAGATTCAAATACTAAGCCTCCAGAAGTTACTCAATCAGACATCGTTTTTCCATCATTATCTTCTGCTTCAGAATTAAAATCTCCCCAGACCTTAATAAGCTGGAAGGGAGGCCTCCTCACTGGTCCTGCAGGTAAACTTGAGAGGGCAGAGGGCTGGGGGGGGGATGGTAGGGGAGGGGTTGGTCCTGCCTCCTTGAGGTACCTGAAGGCTCCATCTGGGAGCTGCTGGGACAGGGCTGGGTCTCCTGGGAAGGGAACCCCACCCTACCCAGGTCTAGTCCCTCACCTCCTTCCCGTGCCTAAACTGGCCTTCTGTCTGAACTTTACCGGATCCCAAGATTCTCACATATGTGTCTGCCACCGTGCACATAACAGCATTTCAGTCCCTATGTGATGTGCTCATAGCTCAGCCCCTGACTTAAAAGGCAGTGCACTCAGTCCACTGTGTTGTGTCACGTCTGCCTGCGGTCTCCACGATTCTTTTATCGGACAGAGCTGTATAATAAGCGCTGCCTCGTGATCAGACACGGCAGGACAGTCCAAGAGCTCACACTGCACGAGGTCCTCCCTGAACCCCACAGCGGAGGCTCCCAGGTGCACGAGGAAAGGCTCCCAACCCACTGCGGATGCCCGATGGCCCGTTGCCGAGCTGGGAAATGCTCGAGCGGATGGTCCACCTGGGCTACTGGTATGCCACCATCCTGCCGACACCCCATGCTGGCTTCAGGACGACTCAACAAGGTTGGAGACATGAAAGGGTGGTAACGGCTTTGCACGCATCCCTCAAGGAACCGGGCAGAGGCCAGCTCAAGAACTCTGAGCAGAGCAGGAACAAGTACATGAAACAAGCTTGGCATTGATCTTGACAGAGATCTCGGTGATAAAAAGCAATTGGAACAATGGGGGGAAAGCCAGCACCAGGGTGCGAGAATAATCTATGAGGGCTCTTAACCCAGAGTTTTCCTGAAGGGAAAAAGAAATGCAATAAAAACAAACTCTATTTCATGGTGGCAACAATGAGACAATCCCGCTTCTCCTGCTCTCAGTTTTATTGGCCTCCAGAGGTTCTGTGTTTCTAAAGATTAGCCTTCCCTTGGGAAATTAGGAAAGAAAAAAACGAAAAAAAAAAACAAATATTCGTTCTCCTCTCATGAAGTCATTCTTTTGAGCAGGTTTCCTTGGAAGTTCTACAGGGTACAGTTTGTGAAACCACTTTCCAGGCCTTCTCAACCCAAGTGGGGGTAAAGGCTTAAAAAATACCTTTGAATCCCAGAGGGACAAAACAGGAACGGCCTCAAGCAGGGTTTCCTTCTGAAGAATTGCAAGAGTGCTCCTTCTGCTTGGCCTGAAATAACGGGAAAAGCACCCACCCCACACAGGGCTGCCGTGCAGGGGCCACATCAGATCCGCCAGCTGGGCCAGCAGGACAGATCCTGATATTCATTTCTGATTAGTAATTGTGTGCGAGAGATGTTTTGAGCTAAAATAATATACAAGAATTTCCCTAGAGAAGATAAACACGGTCATTTTTTGGAACCACTTAACACAACCCTTTACCAAGGCAAGGTACATTTGGAACAGCATAACACGTTTCTGAACTTGGCAGAATGGCTGATACAAACTGATGTCATCACAACAGAGATGAATGTGCTGGGTCTTATTAGCCTGGCAGGCCACACGCAGGTGAATGGTGACCCATTGTTATTCAATTATTACACATTATTTTTGCATAAATCAAGGTAACGAAGTCTGAGTCTTTAAATCAACCCGCCTTTTCCTATTTGGAACGTAGAGTTGGGTTGTTGCCAAGAGAACTGGGAAACAAAGGGCTACAAGTGGCCTTTCAATAAGGTATAAACCCATTTACAACCGGATGCAGGACTCACAGCTCAGGACCACTTGCCAATATTACCGAGTAAGTCTTGGGAGAGTTTCACATTAACTCTGACAGTGACATACTGCTGCTGGTGTTAACAAGTGACTCACACTCTTTATTGCGAGAAAGAAGTGTGGAATGGGGTGGGTATATTAGCTTCCTAGGGCTGCCGTAACAAGTGCCGCACACCGGGCAGCTTAAACAACAGGAATTTTTTGTCTCACAGTTCTGAAGGCTGCAAGTTCAAGATCAAGGTGTCAGCAGTTGGTTTCTTCTGAGGCCTCTCTCTGAGGCTTGTAGATGGTATCTTCTCCCTGTGTCCTCACTTGGTCTTATGTC
Source organism: Cynocephalus volans (assembly GCF_027409185.1). Taxonomy (NCBI): domain Eukaryota; kingdom Metazoa; phylum Chordata; class Mammalia; order Dermoptera; family Cynocephalidae; genus Cynocephalus; species Cynocephalus volans. The sequence goes on from NC_084461.1 coordinate 209,242,214, forward strand.
TTCCCTCTGTGTGTGCCTGTGTCCTAATCTCCTCTTCTTGTAAGACACCAGCCATATGAGATTAGGGCCCATCTTAATGACTTCGTTTCAAATGACTTATCTGTTTAAAGACCCTGTCTCCAAATACAGCCACATCCTGAGGTATTGGGGGTTAGGACTTCAACATATCAATTTCGGAGGGTGGGGAGTTTGCAAAGGGACACAATTCAGCCCATTACAGGGGAAGCACAGAAAATTTTGGCATCTTTTTGCTGTTGTAAGAAAATATGGCAGAAGACAGGAATGGACATTGCCCGATCCCTGGTGTTCTTCCCGCCATGACTCAACTGGCATGGCATCTCCATCAGAGCCACGTGGGCAGTGTCCCTGGACTCGCAGCTCAGCCAGCATGGCCTGAAACTCAGAGGGACAGATAAGAGGAAGCATGAGGGATGGAGGTCTGTCTCCAAGATGCCCCACAGAGGCCTCTATGGCAAGTGTGTGTGCAAATGAGCTGGTTGAGGGGCTGCACATGGATTTACCTTTGTGGCCTGATGCGGGAGGCAAGTGACAGGCTGGGAAACTGACAAGCTGAGCTTCGGTTCCAGCTCTCAGCAGCTTGGCAGCGCAGGTCCTCCATCTGCAAGGCAATAACGCCTTCATCCTACATGCCCTTGAGGGCATGAATGAACTACAGCATTGTCTGTGGGGAAAGTCCAGCACAGTGCTTGCCTGGTGCACAGAGCCTGGGACCCGTCACCATCTACCTCTTCCTGGCCTCTTGGCCTTACGTTTTCATCCAGGTCTCTGGAGATGAGAGAGAGGGAGTTTGTGTGGGGGTGGGTGGGAAGTCAGAGAGCTAGGTAGACCTCCTGATTGCATCAGACATGTATTGGAAATGGGAATGTTCTTATCTCAAAGTAATAGCAGAGTTCAGATCTTAACTATTAATAATAGCAACTAAAAAGGGGCTTGACCCAGTCCTAGTGTCTTCTGGATGCATTTTCTTTGATTTTCTTCCCATTGTGGGGAGAAAGGAATGAGGGGTATGTAAGTATTTGAACAATCTCAATTCAGTGTCTTCAAAGAATTTCTGTTCCTCAGATAGATAAGTGATAGTCACAACATGTCACAACTGTGCCGGGCCCCCTGATGGGCACTGTGGTCCACATCACCTTCTCCACAGACCAAAGACTGGCCATGGTGACATTGCTACACGTAAGTAACCACAGTCGGTAACTTCCTGGGCTGAACCCGCACTCCCCTTTTGTTAAATGACAAGGGCATGTGAGAAGCCTTTATGAAAGAGCTCTGCATCTATTTATGTGGGTAAAAAGGCCAACCGCACTGAGAAAGAGTGAAACTTAAGTGAAAGGAGACAGAGAGAGAAACACAATTTTTGAAAAAGCCCTGACCAGAGGCAGTCTCCTGCAGACGCCAGCCGGGGGTTCAGCTCTGGAGTTTCTGCTGGAGCCGCCCAAGGCTGAAGCTGGAGATGCATGGCCTGGCTGTGTGGGATTTTGTACTCTTTTTTATTTTTGCTGCCCTATATTATTTTCCCTTAAAAAAGGGGGAAAGATGATGAAAGTAATTGTAAAAGAGACCAAAAAAAGCAATGGAAACGTATACTTGTTTCTTTTAGATCCAGGTTTTGCACATTTCACTTTTCCTAGAAAATTGTCCATTTCAATTAAATGTTCAAGTGTATCAGCACAGAGTCATGCACAACTAATAATGAGTTCTCTTATTTTAAATTTCTGCTGTATCCTGCCTGCTGTCACCCCTCCTTTTCAACATGGTAGCGATGACCCTAGACCATGTAAAATGTCAGAAAGCTAAAGAGTGTGGGACTCAGAAAGAGAGAGACAACTGAACTCATGCAATTACACAGATCATGACTGAGTGTGAGAGGGAGCAAAGGAGCTCAGAAGCGCTGACGGACCCAAGAGCAATATTCAGAAATTAACAGCATTCGGACTCACTAGCACACATGATTAGAAAATGCAGTTTTAAAAAGTGTCCTTTACCACAGCAACACATTTTAAAGATAAATCTAAAAAAGAGTATGTAAGGCCTTCCTTTATCAGGAAAATAAAATTTTATTGAAAACATAAAGATGCTATTAGCATTAAAAAATAGCAAGACTCAATATTATAATCATGTCCGTCCTGCCACATTACTCTCTAAGTTCAAAGCAACTGCTGTCCAAATCTCAATAAGATTTACTGTGGAATTTCACAGGCTGATTACAAAACATGTGGGGGGAAGAGCCAAGAAGAGCAAAGAGGGGGCGCCCCACCCCCATATAAAGATTGGTCATGAAGCTAAAATACCTGAAGGCTGTTCTGGCACAGGATGCAGAAGCAGTCCAAAGACGTAGAAGAGAGTCTGTAACCAGACTCGAGGAAACGTGGAAACATAACAGGTGACTACGTGGCATTGCCATTCATAGGGACGAGAAGAAACTATCTATTCATGCCCATGTGAGAAAAAAATAAAAATAAATCTCTCCTTATACTTACCCTAAAAGACCTAAAGATAAAACCTTACAACTTTCAGAAAAAAATATAGAAGGCTATCTTTATGGCTTTGGGTATGGAATATAACTTCTTAATTAAAACACCGAAAGCACAAAGCAGATCCACAGATTAGTCTACACTCAAATGTAAAAGTTCAGTATATTGAAAGACACTATAACATAGTGAAAAGATGGGCCGCAGACTGGGAGAAAATCTTTGCAGAGGATAGAGTTAACAAACTATTAAGATGCAAAATATTCAAAGAATTCTTACAAATTAATAAGCAAAAGACCAACAACCCATTGAAAAGGAGGGAAATGTGAACTGGCAATTCACAACTTGGAATCAGAATGGACAATAGATACATGGAAAGGCAGTTCTCACGCCTGCTGGTGGGAGATGACCAGGGGCAGCCTTGGTGAAAATTTGCAGTGTCCAAACAGGCTGAAGATGTTCATGTTTTGGGACTCAGCAAGCCCGTGTTTCAACACAGGCCCTGGATCCCTGTGCCTGTGCAACAGTATTCAGTAGCCATGCTATACTCACAGAAAACAGGAGCCCCCACCTTCCATCAAGAGGATAGATGCTGTGGCCCAGCCCAGGACTGGCATTCCCTTGTACTCTACGTGCCCTACAACCACAGTGAAAGGACTAGAATGACACGTCAACAGTGCACACAGTGGGCTCCCACACTGTGGGTGAGGAAAGGGAGCTGCAGAACAACAGAGAGAAATAGATAGATAGATACATGTGTACATATATGCATGCATACATGGATGGATAGGTAGGTAGACGGAGAGATAGAGAGATGGTGTCTTATTCTTTTTTGTGCTGCTGTAACCGAATACCACAGACTGGGTAATTTACAATGAACAGAACTTTATATGCTTATAGTTCTGGAGGCTGGAAGTCCAATATCAAAGTGCTGGCATCTGGAGCGGGCCTTGGTGCTGTGTCATCACATGCTGGAAGGCACCACATGGCAGAGGAGTGGAAGGGAGGGAGAGAGCCAGTGGGGACAGACCCAGTCCTGCACATTAGTCCATTTGTGAGGGGGGAGCCCTCATGACCTAAACAACTATTAAAGGTCTGTTTTAGTCTGTTTTGTGTTGCTATAACAGAATACCTGAGACTGGGTAATATATAAGGAAAAGAGGCTTATTTGGCTTATGATTCTGGGACAGCTGCATCTGGCATGGGCCTCATGCTGCTTCTACGCATGGTGGAAAGTGGCGGGCAGCTGGCGGGTATAAGCAGATCACATGGCGAGAGAGGAAGCAAGAGAGAGAGAGAGAGAGAGAGAGAGGAGGTGCCAGGGTCCTTTAAACAATCAGCTCTTGTGGGAACTAATAGAGCGAGAACTCACTCAGTAACCCCCCCTCCCCCAGGGAGAGCATTAATCCATTCATGAGGGATCCACCCCCATGACTCAATCAGTTTCCAACACTGCCACATTGGGGATCAAATTTCCACATGAGTTTTGGAGGGGACAACACATCCAAACTCCATCAAGTTCCTACCTCCTAATATCACCACAATGGCAATTAAATATCAGCATGAACTTTGGAGGGGACAAACTTTTTTAAACCATGGCAGGAGGAGAGAATCAAGATGGCAGAATAGATTGTCCTCAGCATCACTTTCTTCCACAATCAACCAATTTACAACTGTTAAAAAACGACGACTGCCAAACTGGGGCTGCTAGAGTTCATGCGTAGAGGAGGAGAGACCTATGGAGTCCATGAAGGTGAGAGAAGCTGTACGAGAGGAAGAAGGGACCACTCCAACTATTTCAAGCCCTGTACATTTCAAAGCTGGCCCTAGTGAGCACACAGAGCAAAAACTGGCAAAAGCCACGGCTGTGCCTTTTGTGTGAAGTTGCTTGGAGACTGCAGGGAAGAAGGCCTTGGTGGCCCCCCCAGGCCAGCAAGATGGCTGACAGGGTTCCCATGGACCCACATAGGAGCAAGGGGCCACAGACAACTGAAAAAAGGAGCCACTCAAAGGCCAGTGAGCCACCGCAAGGGACCAGCATATTGCTTGCCCAATGGGAAGTATTTGGAATGCAGGGGGTGGGGGAGACAGGCCCACCGGGGGAACACTGGGGCACAGCAAGGACAGCTGATCTGCCCCCCAATCAGCACAGGACCACTCAGTGGAGACTGATCAGGAATATAGATCTGCAGGGGGTGCAGTTTGCTGAAAAGACTCTGGCCCAGACCAGAGTTTCCACACAACCCAGGTAGGTGCACTGGACCTCGCAAGACTCAGAAGTGCTTTAAAAATCAACAGTTAAAACCTGAGCTGCACAAAAAGTTTTCCCCAGAGAATTAACAGCAAAACAGCAAACTACAGTACTGTAGCAAACTACTACTGTAGTTAGCTCAACTACAGAGTTCAAGTGCTGGCCCCTACAGGAAGTTCCCCCATTTTAGAAGTAAGCAAAGGACAACAAATAAGTTCCCGTGCAGAGTTTAAGTGGTGGGGGTAGCTAATAATCCAACACAGAACTGAAAGAAAACACAAAAAACCCCCTAAGAGACAAAGTTCTAATATTAAACAGTAAAGGTCTAACACAACCAAAGAACACCTGTAAAACCTAAAAGAGCCGGAAGCGCCCTGGGCTCCCGAGCTGGAAGTCACCATATGGCAGAGGAGTGAAACTTCTTAATTAAAACACCAAAAGCACAAAGGCGTGGGGTCCGAGGTCCTCAGCCACATCCCCCAACATCCGCATCCAGCCCAGTGCCAACTAAGCCATAGCAGAAGCCCCCCTGGCTCCCAGGCTGGGATAGGGGTTGCTGAGGGCCTCAGCCATGTCCCCCTCTCCCCCCCCCCATATCCACGTCCATCTGGGCAATGACAAAGCCTCCACCAGAATGAGGGAGTGCCGCGGAGGGCCTCGGCCACACCCTCCCCAATATCCAGCCACTGACAACCACCTGCTGCTGGAACCTCCCAGCTCCCAAGCTGGGGTGGAGGTGGGGCTGAGGGCCTTGACCATGCCCCCATGACATCTGCATTCAGCCCAGTGATGACTGACTGGCTGCCGGAAGCCCCACGACCCCTGAGCTGGAGTGAGGGGTGCCAAGGGCCTCAGCCATGCCCCCCTGCCCTCCGCAACCAGGCCAGCGACAAAGGCAGCCAAGGGCCAGCCCCACGGCCCCGCCTCCACCTCTGCCCCTTCCCCCTGCTCTGCAGCAACATCTTAGAATGTAAAAATAATAATAAATAAATAAAAGCAAAAAAAAAACCCCAACCCATGGCAGATGGATAGATAGGTAGATACATAAATACATAAAGAGATAGATACATACATATGCATGCTTCCCTCTGCTTTTTTAACCTGGAAGTCTTTTTTCCCCTTTAGCATACAGGTAATTCCTAACCTTCTACATTTGCCTGTCAAACAAGTCCTGCCTTCATACATAAAGCAAGGTCACCCCCAACTTGTGGTCTGAGTCTGGACTTTTGAGTGTGAGCCCTCCTCAAAGGACAGTCCCGACATCTGCATAGTACACCTGCTGCCACCTTTGTGAGATGCCTGTTGAATACTGGGGCAAACCTGTGTAATCTGGATCTTGTGGGTCAGAGGATGATCCTCTGGGCACTGGGGCTTTGGAGGTGCCCTGGTGGGAAGAGATGCCCTGGCATGCTCAACCACAGAACCATTGCTTGTTTCTCCCATGGCACCATTTCCAGGAAAGATTTCATTTAAAGAAAGGGTATTACTGCTGTCGATTCTAAGGAACAGACAGGGAGGAAGATTCTTTAAAAGAAAATGATGTATATTCAGTAGTAGCATTGTAGTGGGAATATTCAAGGGGGGGTTGGGGCAAGGTGAAGTTTTTAAAGACAAAATGAGGAAGATCACATAAATTGTTTTGAATCAAATTATCCTTGGCTATAAGGATTAATAACAAGGGTGGCATCAGTCCAAGATGGGACAGGTAGTTGCCGGACAGACATCCTTACAGAAGTATTTTCTGTGTAAGGTTACATTGGCCTTTGTGCAAGGTTGCAGTTTTTGCAGTCTTTTGTGATAGTTCTTGTTATCAGGCACACGTGTGATAAGGCTCCCTTCGTGGCCTTCGTCCAGCTCCATTTGTCAGAGTTTTAACACAAGTGACTCCATTTTGATTTCCACAGCACTAAAAATCAAAACAGGCTAAATGCCACTGTTTTATTGCAGTTCTCCCCCTTGTTTTATGGAAATCAGTGAAAAGCCACAAAACGAAAATGCTGATACTACCGATAAGCATAAGGTCTCAAAATCTTTCATGCTAAATGGACCATACGGCCCACTGTGCTGCAAAATAAGAACTAAGGCATGTTAAAGATCAGAAGCATGGGTGCGGGGGAGGGGAGGCTCAGCCAGTGGCAGGTGTAGAAAGCAGGTGAGAATGTGAGGAAAGCAGCCTGCAGAGGCTCTGCAGAGGCCGGGTCCCCAGGGCCCTCCTGCTGTAGACTGAGCTTTTCACAGTACTAATGCTCGCCAGGGCTGTGCGGTTCCATCTCATGTCACCAACCTACAGGGTAAGCGGCACTGTCATGGCTCCAAGGATGTCAGTGACTTAGTAGAAGGCAGGTATCAGGGAGAAGAACAAGCCCCTGAACAAGAGTCACCTGGGCAGCAGTTGCCAGCTGTACCCTTGGCCCCACGGGAGCCACAAGGCCAGGACAGCCACCACGGTGCATGTGCGGAGGGCTGGGAGGTGGGAGGGGAAAGGGAATAACGGAAGAGGAAAAAATGTCAGCTTCTGCAGCTCATTTTTGAAGAGAGCATTACTCTGTTTATTTCCTTTCATTTTATTTTGTAAAAGATGCCTAATATTCACGCAAGACAAAGAGTTCTGGGGATTGGTTGCATAACAATGGGAAGGTACTTAGCACTACTGAACTACACACTTAAAAATGGTTAAGACATTTCCTGTTATGTATATTTTACCACCATTAAAAAGCTTTTAAAGGAAAAAAAAGAGAGATGCCTAAGATTCAAAACAGAGTTCTGACAGCCTCTTTGTTTTCTGCATTCCGGCCTGTTTTCACCGGCTTCAGCACCTTTCTGTTCACTGACCCTCGCTTTACAAAGAACTAGATCTCGGAGGAACGCGAGGGGTTATCACCACCGTCGGAACAGAAGGGGCGCAGTAAGCAACGGGGTGGAGATGGAGTACAGCTGTGTGAACTTGTAGCCCTCCAGGGAGCAGGAACAAAGTTCAAGCAGCAGGATCCACTGACGCCATGTAGCACAGAGGTGGTGACCCACACCCCTCATAATGCCAGACTTTATTCTGAGCTGATTGATGTTTTGGAAGAAAAGGGGCCATAGAACTTGGCTGGATCATCAAAAACTGTGTTAGAAAAGCTGACTTTAGGGGAGAGAATTGAAAAAAAACTTCAGTCTCTTCCTCCCCAAGACACCAAAGCCACTGAAATCCGAGCCACTGAGGCTTGAAAAGACAATCCTGCTTCTGGGTTATGTCACTGCCCCCAGGAGCAGCCGCATCACTGTCCCCAGGAACAGGTTATACCACTGCCCAGGAGCAGCCACACCACCGCCCCCAGGAATGGGCCACACCACTGCCCCAGGAGCTTTCTCCTGGTTCACCAAGGAGCAGTCTGGGCAGGGCCATCCCTGCGAGGCCCCCTGTGCCTGGCTCTCCAGGCTTTTCCACACATCACTTTGGAGACAGGCTGCATCCTCACTCCCCCAAGACTCCATCGCCTCAGCTTATGCCATTGGTTAAATCCTACCCATCCTTCAGGTGTGACTTCCTCAGAAGGACCCCTGACCACCCCCAGCCTGAACATGGCCCCTTCACTGCTCTTATGTAAACATATACACATCGTGCTGTCATCCGCTTTGAGTCTCTCTTCCCACTATCCAGCCTGCCCTGTTTCTTACCCCAAGCGCCTGGCAGAAATGATTATTTGCTGAAGGTTAAGTGAAAAAGTGAGGCTCTGATGGAGGAAGAGACTCCCCAGTGCAGCTCAGTCCATCCACCGTGACGGGGAGACAGAGCTCAGCCCAGGGAACCGGCCACTCCCATGCACGTGCCTGAATTTGGGTGACAGCAGCTTTTCAGGAACCTGCTGCTCATAAAAATTGCACGGTTGTCAAAGTTGAGCATATTTGGTCTCTGGTTAAAGGGTGACCGGATTCTATCTGAATGTTGATTCTGAAGACAAACTACCCTTTAGCAGCTTGGGGGGAGCTGAGAACAGTCTTATGAGGGGCACGACTCTCAGAATAGAAATTCAAACTTCTAAACGGGGGAAAGCTATTGTCAGCATCACTGACGCATGGTCAGCTCGTGCCCAGCCTTCTCTTCAGGAAACTTCCCCCAGCCCTGCGGGGCAGCCAGCTGCACACCCAGCCTCCAGGAAGCACCTGGACTGACATCACCGACTGTCGTGGATTGGAGGACGGTGCATCCTGTGTGCGCCCTCCAAAAGCAAACACAGCAGGGCTCTGGGACAGGCCAGAGAACCTCTGCACACCTGTAAACACAGACCCTCTCCCTGCTCCTGACTGTGCAATGGGACCCCTGAGTCCCCACCCCCTGTCTCAGGGCAGCCCCGTGAGGAGACAGACTGTGGTCCTCTGAAGAAACCCTTCATAGTCCTCCCTGTGTGGGCCCATTGGGCACAACTCTTCTCTGGTGACAGCACCAGGTAGGGAGGGACTGACAGGAAAGAGTGAGAGGAAACTTTCCGGAGCGCTGGAAATGTTCTCTCTCTTGATGGGATGTGGTTTCATGAGTGTGTTCATCTATCAAAACTCCTCTCATGGGAAACAAGATCTGTGCATTTCATTGTATGAAAATTATGCCTTACTTAAAAACTAAATCAAGCCACTTCATACGCATTACGATGGCTACTCAAAAAAAAAAAAAAATACAGAAAACAACACATGTTGGTGAGGATGTGGAGAAATCGGAACTCTTGTGCTCTGTTGGTGGGCATGTAAAATGGTGCAGCCACAGTGAGAAATAGTATGGGTTCCTCAAAAAATTAAAAATAAAAAAATTTTAAATTAAAAATAAAATTCCCGTATGATCCAGCAATCCTGCTTCTGGGTATGTACCCCAAAGAATGGAGAGAGTCTCAAACAGATATTTGCACACCCAGGTTGATAGCAACATTATTCACAATAGCCAAGAGATAGAAATAACTCGAGTGTCCATCAAAGGATGAATGGATATTCAATGGGATATTTGTCAACCTTAAAAAGGAAGGAAATTCTGACACACACTACAACATGAATGAACCTTGAAGATATTATGTGAAATAAGCCAGTTACAAAAAGACAAACACTGTATGATTCCACTCATATGTGGTACGTAGATACTCAAAATCATAGAGAAAGAAAGTAAAATGGTGGGTGCTGGGGGCTAGGGGAGAGGGATGGGGAGTTGGTGTTAGTGGGAATAGAGTCAGTTCTACAAGATGAACAGAGTTCTGGAGACAGATGGTGGTGATGGCTGTGCAACATTATGAATGTACTTAACACTACTGAATTGTGCATTTAAAAGTGATTATGATGGTAAATTGTTTGCTGTATGTATTTAACCACAATTAAAGTAAAAAGCTTTGCAGTGAGGGGCCTGGGGTCTTTGCAAACGCCTCCCCAACTCACGTCCTTATCCTTCATTCTCACCAGAACTTGGGAGGTGGGCAGAAAATCCCACCCTGCCTTAGCCCTTCCTCACCAGTGCCCCACCTCAGGAAATGCCAGCAGGGGGCTGGAGACCCTGGAGAGTCACCATGAGTTGACCCCAGATTCCACCAACTGACTGAGGTGTCTCCCTCTTCTGCCATCTGGAGAAGTCGCTTCCCAGAGCAAATCTAGAACCACCGTGCTGGGAGCAGACTGTGCTGTGCAAAGGTGGGGGATGGGGGTGGCTGTATTCATGCGGATGGACAGACGGTCAAAACATGCATGGGCCACTGGCACACAGAAAGGCATCAGAACACAGACAGGCCACTGGCAGAGGACTCTCTTGGATTCCCTCTGGCAGCAGAGGAGGAGTCTCTCCAGTCAGTCTCACTTTAAAGAGCATCCTCTGAGCACCGGACAGAGGCCTGACTGCCTGCCAGGGGCCCGCAACAGACCTGGGTCCTCTCAGTGAAATGCCGGTGGTCCCTAAGAGGTCTCAGGACCTTGCAGCTGCAGGAGCAGGATGGCCCAGTAGCACGCGGACCACTGCCCTCTGTCTGGGAATCACACAGGTCACCCCCCCCACCCCACCCCTGGCCCACTGCCTCTTCCACTCTGATGAAGGTTTGAACCAACCATGTGACAAGCTATGACCGGCCTAAATTTGTGTCATCACAGGAAGGGAGGAGGCAAAGTGTCTGGGCTTGGCAGACCTCTTCTGGAAAGCCACAGAGTAAATATTTGGGGCTCTGCAGGCCACACAGTCTCTGTCACAACCACAGTAGTCCCCCTCATTCGTGGTTTTGCTCTCTGCGGTTTCAGTTACCTGAGATCGAACACTGTTTGAAAATATTATATGGAAAATTCTGGAAATAAGCAAATCATAAGTTTTAAATTGCACGTAGTTCTGAGTAGCATGATAAAATCTTGAACTGTCCCTCCCAGGACATGGATCATTCCTTTGCCCCGTGTCTCCACACTGTATATGAGGCCCACTCGGTGGTCACTCAGCAGCTGTCTCAGTTATCAGGTCACTCTAGCAGTCTTGCAGTGCTCATGTCCAAGTGACCCTGGTTTTACTTAATAATGGCCCTCAAATGCAGGAGTGGTGATGCTGGCACATTGTCATAATTGTTCTATTTTGTCATTAGTTACTGTAGTTAATCTCTTACTGTGCCTAATTTATAAGTTAAACTTTATCGTGGGTTTATATGTGTATGTATAGAAAAAACAGTGTATGTAGGATTCGGTATTATCTAGTTTTAGGCAGCCACTGGGTGTCTTGGAACATGTCCACCACAGATAAAGGGGGCTACTGCCTGTCCTCAACGGCCGCTGTAGCAAAAGCAGCCCTACACAGTACAGAAAAGAATAGGTGTGACTATTCCAATAAAGCCTTATGTCTAGACACTGAAATTGGAATTTCATATGATTTTCACGTTATGAAATCTTTTTTGTTGTTGTTTTTTTCAAACATTTAACAATGCAACAACCATTTCAAGTTCCTGAACCATTGGGTCAGGTGGGGGTGGGATCAGGTCCTCAGGCCGCAGCCTGCAGCCAGCTGACCCCTTGCTCTGTGCCCACGTTGAGGCAGGCCCTCTCCACCGGTCTCCCCAAGGATCAATCTGCTAGGGCAAGATGTGAGCCAGATGACATCAGCTGCAGAGGAAGCAGAGAGGATAAACAGAGAGGCAGCCAGGTCAGGGGGCACAGCCCACACCACAGCCTGGGCTCGTGACCGTTGCTAATGGCATCACTCAGAAGTGCGGCTCAAGCCTCAAGACCTTCCACTCCCCGAAGCTGCTTGCACGATTTAAGCTTGAGAAACATGTGAGAACCAATTCACCAGGAAATTAACCCAGAAATTGTACAGGGCTGGCCTGTTAGCTCAGTTGGTTAGAATGCAGTGTTATAACACTAAGGTCAGGGTTCAGATCCCCATACCGGCCAGCCACCAAAAAAAAAAAAAAAGGAAAGGAAAGAAAAATGGTACAAGCCAGTCTCTCTCCCGCAAGAGGAAAAAGCCACACCCGGGCCCAGAGGCTCAGGCTGATGTGACGCGCCCACTCAGCTCTCCCGCTGCTGCCTCTCAGGGTGCATTTTCCCACAGAGGGCAGCCAGGCCCCTCCCTGGCCTGAGAGTTCCCAGCCCAGAGCTCTGTCCCTGTCTTCTGCCTCTCCTCCCATCTGCGCACACCTGTGCCAGGTACAGTGGGACCCGGACCACATGTTGCCAAATGTGGCAGAATCTCTGCTCTGACCTTTACCAGCATTGAGATCTAGAAATAGACCCTTAGATTTAGCTTCTCTGTGCCTGTTTTTTCATCCAAAATGGGAATAAAATATCTATGTGCCTCATGGGTCACTGTGGGGATTGGGACAAAACAGAATAAAATAAAGCCTGAGCCCAGCACCCAGCCTCAGAGAACCCCTTGCTCAAGGCATGGGTTAAACTAGCTCCAAGTCAAGGCATGGGTTAAACTAGCTCCCTGCTGCATCCATTCGGTAAGCACAAGACAGAAAGTGACAGAATGGCAAGATCTGCATGCAGTGGGCTTTTGAGGCAACACCTGGCACACAGGAACTCAACAGATGTTAGCTGTGACAACTCTGCTGATGACTGACGTTTCTTTAGAACAGGAACAGCTGTCCTCAGACAGGGCTCCACCAGGGCTAGGTGACAGTGACCCTGCCCTGAGCATCCCTGCCCAGCCCACACCAGGAGGAGTAAGGGGCTAGCGAGCTCTGCAGGGACAAAGCCATCTGGGCCCACCTCTGGATCCCGGGAAGGCCTGCAGAGACAGCCTCTCAGGAACGGGGGTGCTGAACTGAAGTTGCACTTCCTGAGTGACGGTGAGGGCAGCAGCCATCAGGCCAGCTCTTGACAGGACTGTGGGGAAAGCGGTGGGGTGGGGTGGGGGTAGGGGGTTAATGAGTACAGAGCTTCAGCTGGGGAAGATGAAAAAGTCCGGGAGATGGATGGTAGTCATGGCTTGTGATATCGTGATATATATTTTTTGGTTTTCATTCATGGTTCCTGGCTTATAACTCCCCATCTGCTAAATGACTAAAACAATAAACATGGTGCTTTAGGCCTCAGAAAACAGAATCTCTCTTTCTGATCCTCTCCTGTTCTCCTTTTACCTGCCTCTTTCCCCCGCCCCCAAGGCAGGCCATAAAAACTAAAACTCTAATCTTCTCCCACCTTTCTGTCTTAAAGAAATTCTCTGACATACCTTTGTCTGATTATAGGACCATTCCAGAAGGGGTCCTGCCTCATGCTGGAGAGGAAGGGATGCTACACAGAGAGGCCAAGAAGAATCTGAATAAATAGACCTTGCTGGATTTTGCCACCCAGTCTATTAGTAATAGATCATACTCTTTTAGTCTAATCACATTTCTACCTGGCTGTCCATGTTTTAATCATCTCTACATAAAAAAGCTTCCATAAAAACCCAAGAGCACAGGGCTCAGAGAGCTTCCAGAGAGCTGAACACATGAAGATTCCTGAAGGGTGGTGCACCCCAGGAAGGCAAGGAAGCCCCACACCCTTTCCCCCATATCGCGCCCTCTGCATCTGTGCTGTTTGTAATATCCTTCACAACAAACTGGTAAATGTAAGTAAAAGTTTCCCCAGTTCTATGAGCCACTATAACAAATTAATTGAACATGAGAGTGGGTTGTGGGAACCCCAATTAATAGCCAATTGGTCAGAAGCACAGTTAAAACAACCTGGGGCTTGTAGTTGGTGTCTGAAGTGGGAGCCGTCTTCTGGGATTGAGCCCTCAACTTGTGGGATCTGACACTATCTCCATGCAGATAGTGTCAGAATTGAATTAATTGGAGGACACCCAGCTGTTGTCCTCTGCAGAACTGATTGCTTGCTTGCTTGCTGGTGGGGACAAATCCCCACACATCTGGTGTTAGAAGCGTGTTGTGAGTACAGTGGGAGAAACTGAGTTTGTTTTCTCCACTGATGGCTGCAACAACAATGTAATGTACTTAATGCCACTGAACCATACACTTAAAGATGGTTGAAGTGGTACACATTATGTCATATACATTTTACTGCAATTAAAAATAAATAAATAAAAAGGAGGGGGGAAAAAAAAAGGAAGAATAGCATCTGGGAGCTCTTCCAAGGCTGTACTTAGATTTTTGCTTCCTAAGCCAGGAAACATAACTTAGCATCTGATTGATTCATTCTGTTCTCTTCTTATCAGCACTCCCAAAGTGAGAACAGGGAGTGGAGCCCTCCCGGTAGCTGGGCAAAGATGGGCAAAAGATTAGAGAGCCCAGCGCCTGCCCCAGCCCACCAACCCACTTCCTGTCAGCAAAGGCTCAAGTCAGACCTGCCCACGCTGTGTGGGGTGGTGGGGATGCCAAGGCCCTCTCCCCGCCCTGTCCTGGGACAAGAACACGGCCAACCCCTTGCTTCGGTCTGTGACGTGACCACTGCACAGAGGTCGCAGCCCTCCCCCAGGGGTGTCACGGCCTCTCTCCAACTCACACAGAGTCAGCTGGCAGCTCCCTCCAGTCCCTCTGAGCCGTGGTCCTGAGGGGTGGGGACCACCACACTGGCTGAGCCTGCACTTCCAGTGCTGTTGGTGGAAAGGCCCCTGGACCATGATGCTGTCCTGCTGGTTTCCTCCTCCGAGCCACATCCAGCCCAGAGGCGTCATGTCCTGCATCTCAGGCCCTGACTGGCCCTGTCTAGAGCTGGCCCCTGACTCTCACACGTGCCCTTCCAGCTGGGTTAGCTACTACATGTTCTCCAGGTCCCCACACCCCAGCAGGAGAGAACCGCACGGTGGCCGTGTGCGCACAAACCTTTCTGCTCCCAGTGCCAGCATCTGGCATGCAGTGCCAACAGGCAGCAGAATGCACAGATGGCCGAATGGGATGTCATAACCCAAGGGACACAGGGTGGCTGCAGAGGTGGATAGGAAGGCTTCATGGTCCCAGCAGAGCCTTGGAGAACTGTTTTTAAAACAGGGAGCTTGCTTTGGGAATCCATGTACGTCTTTGCTGTACTAGCCCTCGGAACACCGAATTCTGAAGCCCTGCTGCCCGTAGCCCCAGGAAAGCAGTCCTGGGGAGAGGCCTGTTAGAAACAAGCTGCTAATCTAGGTGGAGTTTCCTAAACCTGATTCATCCACAAGAAAACCAAGCATTGAATAAGTATTTTGGTTTTACTTTAGTTTTCTTTTCTTGCCACTGCCCTTTAAAACCACCTGCCAGTTTAGGCCACCGGAACAGAGACGTCCTCCAAGCACCACCTGCCATCTGTGATAACCATTTCAGAGAACAAGCTTTAGGCAGTGCTAGAGAACACAGGAAAATAAACTCTGAGTCTTTACATAAATACATATTCGATGAAAACCTAAATTTAATCTACTAACTAGCACAAGACACATCAGAAGGTCACACAAAGCTCTCTGCAGCTACTCAGAGGGAAAATGATATCTAAGCGTTGTTCCACTTGCTTCTGTACAATGCAGAGCTTTGAACTGTTTATATTATAATACAACAGAAGCACAATCACTCAAGAACATAGTTATTCTGCCCTTTGAAGCCAACTGCAGTCAAGTATTATACAGGCAGGAAGTAGAAATCTGTGCTTTGATTTGTTTAAAGTACATTAAACACAACAGGCAACCATACTTCCTCTTATTCAGAGGAAGTTACAAAAGGTACATGAGACCAAAAATATCAGGTGACTTTGCAGTGATGAGATGGGCTCGTCATGAGCAAAAAAGGAAAACAAATGCTGCCTTTTAACCTACATTCAAACACCTTGCATGCATTCATTTTGAAGAAGTTACCACTGTTTAAAATAATTTTGAAATAACTATGTTTCTTTCCGGTCAAAGAGTAAGTCATTCAAAATGTGCCTCCACACTTTAGAATCAAATTCAAACCTGTACATAGTCTCATTGAACCACTCCCTTCTCCACTAGACTTGGTCGCTTCAGAACCTGCCCAGGGAGGAACCAACTCGAGTTTGGTGCTAGAGGCAGCCCCCAGAGTGCAGGAGGCAGCAACACCGTGCCGGGGTCTAGTCTCCCAGGACTGCTCTGCAGGGGACACTGGGTGGCAACTGTTGCTGAACAGCAGGGGGGCAGCGAGGAGTGAGGGAGAGAGGACTGGGGTACGTCAGCCCTCCATCATCTGTCTGCCCCAGGAAGACCCAGAGAGTATATCCCTGGTTCGGGTTGCATGGTCCAACGCCTGGCGTCGAATCTACCTGTACCAAGTATGCAGCCTGGGCACGCTCAGCCTCTCTGTCTACCTTGCAGGAGGTCATGAGAAGCAGGCACAGTGTGCAAACCTCTGGGCCCTCCTGAGTCATTACCATGCCCTCCACTGTCACCATCCGAAGCGGATGTGCCTGATTGCTGAGCCTGAGCAGCACAGAGCAGGGGGGAGGGTGGGGGCCCGAATCCCAGCGTCACCGCAGGCTGGCAGTGGAAACTCGGCCTCAGTTCCCCTGTCTGTAAAATGGGGGTGATACTACCTACTTCAGAGAGTTGTGGGGGTAAAGTGATTTGATGTTAGTGAAGCATTTGATATAGCATTTGGCACCTCGAAAGCACTCCATATGGTGTTTCTTTAAAAGGCCACTAATAAGGAAAGCTGTGTGCTGTTGCCATGACCCCTGGATCTCTCCATGAGGAGCGGAGGATGATACCAGCCCAGAGTGCAGCAGCTGTCTGTGCCCCACATGTGCTCACGCTGCTCACCCGTCCTTCTCCACTTCTTTACCTGTATTGAATTCACAGGTCCGTTTTGCAGCCTGGTCCAACTTGTGCTTTCAAGCAGCACCAGACACCAGCACCGTGGACCAGCTCCTCCCTGTACATGCTCACTACCAAGAAATGCGAGTGTCCCTGCTTCGGGTCCCTCTTGCTCCTGTCTCTCTCCATTCCAGAGTCAGAATGCACCATCCCAGCTTTCTCCTCCATCTTCCCGTCTCCCTGGGGAAGTTCACACATTTCCACAACCTCCACTTTCATCTTGACGTCGATAACTCCCAAAACCGTGTTTCTGGGGCACCCACCCCCTAAGTTTCTGACCCTCTATTTTTCTGACTACCCTTTAGATATCCTGCAAGAACTTTCAACCCAAAACAATCCATTCACCACCAAACTGGCCTTATGTTTTGTCCAAATTAATTGCCCACAATTGCGTGGGGCTATTTCTGGCCTCTCTGTTCTGTTCATTGATCTATGGGTCTACCCCTTCTCCAGTGCCACCCTGTCTGTCTGACCTTAGCTTTGTAGTAAGTCTTAAAATCAGATTGTGTGTGTCCTTCAACCACTTTGTTCTTCTTCAAAGTTGTTTTATCTATTCTACCTCCTTGTCTTTCCCTGTGAGTTTTAGAATCGGCTTGTCAGTTTCTACAATAAAAGCCTCTGAGATTTTGATTGGGGCTGAGTTTAATCTCTAGGTCCATTTTGAAATAACTGATATCTTAACAATACTGACTATTCCAAGGGGCTGGCTGGTAGCTCACTTTGGGAGAGTGTAGTGCTGATAACACCAAGGTCAAGGGTTCAGACCCCTGTCACCAGCCAGCAGCCCAAAAAAAAAAAAAAAAACCCAAAACCAAAACAAACAAATAATACTGATTATTCCAATCCATGAACACAATATATCTCTCCATTTATTCAGGAATTCTTTGATTTTTTTTTTCATCAACACTTTATAGTTTTCAGCGTATAGTTCTTGTAGGATTTATACCTAAGCATTTCATGTTTTCTGGTGCTATTGTCAATGGAAATGTCTCTTATTTCAATTTCCAGTGGCTCTTTGCTAGTAGATAGCTAACCTCACTTGGGAGCTTTGGGAGCTTTTGTGTAGATTCCATAGGATTTTCTGCATAGAAAATCATGTCATCTGCAAATGGAGATGATCTTCTCTCTTCCTCGCCAGGCAGTATGCCTTTCATTGCTTTTTCTGGCCTTTTGTACTTGCTAGAAGCTCCAGTATAACGGTGGACAGAAGTGGTGAGGTCGCACAGCCTCACCTTGTTCCAGATCATCCAGGAAAAAGCATTCTGTCTTTCACGATCAAGCATGATGCTACCTGTAGGGGCTTTGTAGATGCTTTTTTCAGGTAAAGAAAGTTCCCTTTAAATCCTGGCTTTCTGTGTTTTTGTTATACATGGATGTTGAATTTTGTTAAATGCCATTTCTGGATCTATTGAGATGATCATAAAAGTTTCCTTTTTGAGTCCATTGAGATGAAGAATTATGTTGATTGACTTTCAAATGCTGAACCTATCTTTTCTTCCTGGGATAAACTCTACTTAGTCATGATGTATGATCCTTTTTATATATGGCTGAGTGTGATTTGATAATATTTTATTAAGGATTTTCACATCCAAGGGATCACCTTTGTGAAGGATCATTGTCTAGAGTTTTCGTTTCTTCTCAGCCTGCTTAGGCTGCCTTTAATCGCTTGCAGTCAGCTTGATCCTTTCAAGGCTTGTTTTTAAGCCTTGTTGGGGAAGGGTCTAACATACTTTCACTCTAGGGCTTGTTTGCCCTGCTACTAAGGTAGGACCCTTTGGGGGGTCTCTATAGCATTCTTTGGGGGTCCAGCGAGAGCCATTCACTGTGTCTGGCTGCCACTCAAGTGTCTCCCAGTCTGAGTGGGCTCTTGGAATCAGCTACGCTTCCACTCTTGGGCAGCTGTCCTTTCCCTTCTCCACTGCGTCTCACACTGCACATGCATGGCTTAGCAGCCCACTGGCTTGAGCTCAAGGCCACCCTGTGGGGATTTGGAGCCCCTTGTCTGCAGTTTCCTTCTCTCCAAGACACTGCCCACAAATCACAGCTGCTTCAGAGCTTCCCGCCCACCCACCCCATTCCCACCTCTGCTCCTCAGTGCAGCCCTGCCAGAGGTGCAGTCATGCCACAGCTGCTGCTTACTGTCCCCAAATCCCCAGGGAAAAACCCAGGGCAAACGCGGCCCTCTCCTTTCTTATTTCCCTTTCCTCATCAGTCGCAGCGCTGTGCTGCCGGTTGCTCAATGTCTGAAAACAGTTGAATCACACATTGTGGCCAGGTTTCCAGTCGCTGAGGGTAGCAAGGTTGCCGATTATCTGACCTTAGTATCGTCCACACCAGGACAGTCCAGCCAAGTACCTGTGCTTGACCAGCCTCATGGCAGACACCACCCCAAAGAAGCACTTGTCCAGCCCCAGGAGTGGCCCTCGCTAAAGGGACCTGTTCTTCCAAAATGCTGCTGGTCACTTCTTGTTGGTGGCTCCCTCTATGAGTCTCACAGAAGAGGGGTGAAGGAGGATGGCCATACCCAGCCTGAAACTCTGTGGCATGAATCCCTTGGAAATGTTTGAAAAGATAAATTATGAAAAATAATTTTCAGTATACAAAAGAGATGTCCATAGAATCATTTCAGTCATTTGTATGCAGCTGAGTCTGGGGCCAATTTTAATCATAATTTTAACACATGAAACCTAAACCTACATTTTTTTACAAACTGCCTAAAACCAAGAAGAGTTAAATAAAATAAAATTCATGATAATGAAAAACTGGGTAAAATTAAGTGCCAACTATAGACGAATGTCTGAATAAACTATGGTATATTAACCTGGCAGATTACCACACAGGAATTAAAAACAAATAATGTGACATGAAAGAGATGCTTATGAACGGAGCTGAGCAGAAAGAACCTAAATTGTCCAGACATAATGATTACAACAATGTAAACTGTGTCACTGTGAGAAAAAACTGGAAGAAAGTCTGTAGAAATGAAAGCAAGCAGTATCCAAGACTGGCAGCAGTACGAGTGATGCTCTTTTCTAATTCTTCCAAAGTTGCTGTAATAAACCTTCAATTAAAAAGCAAGTTTTAGAGAAAGTACTTAATGCCAGCAGTCAGTACTATTGAAACTTAACAGACAGCACTAACAGGAGAGAACCAGGAAGCAAGCCACCAGTTCCCACGGGACACAAGCAGAGCTGGGCTTGGCAGACTTCCTGTGGGCCCACCGGGCACTCGGGGGGGCTGGAGCGGAAAGCGAGGTGTTAGGAACAAAGAGCTGTAGAGGCATTCATCAGATCCCCACAGCTTGACACACATATTTGACAATGAAAATCTTATTGCTACGGACTTGGAAGTTCACAGTTGAGGGCTCTCTGCATTGTAGGAATTGGCCATGAAGCTTCTCTTTGTGCACGCCTGCAGGGATAATGTCACCGAGAAGGATGCTGGCACCAGGTGACGCCGAGCATGCACTTTGGGCCACACTCTGCTCTATCTACAGCATCGTGAGAAAACATCCATCCTTGACTACAGTCACCAAGTTGCTGAAAACAGTCATGAGGGAAACCAGGTGCGTGAGCCCAGGCTCAGTCACGGTCAGGGACACCTGCAGCATCACCTGAGTTTGCTCTCACCATGAGGGTGATTCCCCCATGAGGCCCTCTCTCTGCACATGCCCCACTGCCTGCTGTGCTTCTTAAAGCACATATAAAAGAGAAGAGCCTGCCACGAGGAGACCAGCCCCAAGTCCTGGCAATGCCACCACAGGATGTGTGAAGAGTCACACAGCTCTGCACTCCTCACCTTCCTGTCCTGTAAGATAAAAGGACTGTGCTGCGTGACGTCTAAGGATGATCGTTCCTCTGAGCTATGTGGCCTTCCACAATGCCCTTGCCTCCTGTCTGTTGTTCTCACCTGCACTGGCTTGTGCGACTCAGCCCAGGTTCTGGCCACTGTCCCACAGTGCTGCCTTTTACTGCAGCCTCCAAAAAGCCCAAGGAAACCCAGGCGAGGAGAGTGGACTGCAAAGTCTGCAGATTTTAGATGACTGATTTTCAGTAATGGTGAGGACCACAATGATGGTATCAGCCAGCACTTATTATAGCATTTATGTTTTCCAGTCCTGTTCTAAGTCGTTTACCTATATTCGCTCATTTAAACTTTACAGTCACCCTGAGAAAGATAATACTATTATTACCTCTATTTTACAGGTGAGGAAACTGAGGCACAGAGAGCCTAAGTTGCCCAAAACTGAACAGCTAATCACTGAAACCCATTTTAAGACACACACACACGTATAAATATAGTTTAAACCAAAACATTTCAGTGTTTGCTATATAAGAGATTTTTGAGAAATTGGATATATAATAATTATTCTGACTTGAACATCACATATTGCACCCAGGTATTGATATTCAATTCTCTTCCCCACAGATATGTACAATTAACTATGTTACAATAAAAAAAAGAGAAAAGAAATTGGAACCTTTGTGCAGTGCTGATGGGAATGTAACATGGTCCAGCAGCTGTGGAAAACAGTTTGGCGGTTCTTCAAAAAGTGAAACAGGGGCTGGCGGGTTAGCTCATTCGGTTAGAGCGCAGTGTTACACACTAAGGTCAAGGGTTTGGATCCCTATACAGGCCAGCTGCCAAAAAAAAAAAAGTGAATCAGAATTACCTGTGACTCAGCATTCCACTCCTAAGAGCACACCGAAAAGATTGAAAGTAGGGACTCGAGCAGATAGTTGCACACCTGTGTTCATGGCAGCATTATTCACAATAGCCCAAAGGTGGAAACAACCCAGTGCCCATCAACAGATGAATGGATAAGCAAAAGAAGGTAATACATACAATGGAATATTACTCAGCCTTTAAAAGGAATGAAATGTGTCGAGCTAGGGCTGGGTCTAGAGCTCACAGACCCCCCGAGCCCGTTCACAAACCCTTCACATGCAGGTCTGTGAGCTAGGTAACCAGCAAAAAGGTCCTTGGAGACTTGGTTGAAGAAAGAGTAGTCTTTATTCAGCATGCACACATCTAAGAGCGAGGCAGTACAGAGAAACTCAAAAACTCAACTGCTACCAGCAAAGTCCAAAGAAAAACTGAGCAGCTCCAGCAGAGTGAATATGCTCTATTTTTAGACGTAAGCTCTACCCACCAGCTTCTGCTTCACAAACTGAAGAACACACAATAGCAACAAACTAAAAAGATACATGGGTACACATGGCACTAACTCCACCCACACACGACTTGTTTACAAGAAATGTGCTGCACCACACCCAACTGGACCTGAGTCGAGGGAGCCTGACTAAACTATTCTATTTTCCCCACAGAATGCAACATGGATGAACCTTGAAAATATTACCCTAAGTGAAATAAGACAGTCACAAACAACAAATGCTGTACAGTTCTACTTATATGAGGTATCTCTTGTGGTCAAATTCACAGACAGAAAGAATAGTGGTTGCCAGGGCCTGGGGGGATGGTGAATGGGAAGTTAGCGTTTAATAGGCACAGAGATTCAGTGTAGGGTGATGAAAAAGTTCTGGAATATATATGCATGTATGTGTGTAATAAATATATATATAATCGCCATATGTATACGTCTATATGGAGAAGCAGACTCCTTTTAGTAAGATCATTCAGGTTTAAAGATGAAGAAGGAATGATGGAGGGTAAAACTATAGAAAAATGGGTTTTTACGGTAATGCGGGTGAGAAATAATGAAGACTTGCTTAAATAGTAGCTGAACATATAGATTTGAGAGATATTTAGGGATTAAAATAGACAGAACTTGGTGGTTATTGGCTTTGAAAAGGAGACAGAAGGAGGAACCAAAAATAACTCCCAGGTGTCTGGCTTGGTCAACTGGATAGACGACTGCTCTGCTCACTGGTTTAATTATTCGGGAGCTTAGGAGGACCACTTCACAATTCTCTTTCATCACTTCTCTAGGAGTTATTAGCAGGTAGTGAGGAAGCAGGTAATAACTTTTAAAAATCATTTGAAGAACACTACCCAGCAGTCAAAAGGAGTAAATGTTTGATGCCTGTAGCGACACGGATAAAACTAAAAACATTGCACTGAGCAAAAGGTACTAAACAAGAAGTAGCATATAGTGAATGATTCCATTCATATGAAATTCTAAAAGATCCACCTAATCCCTAGGGACAGAAATTTGATCAGTGTTTGCCTGGGGCTGTGAATGAGAGGATTGACAGAGACCTGGTGCTATGGTTTGACTATCCCCTCAAAACTCATATTGAAACTTGATCCCCTTTGCAGCAGGGCTGAGAGGTGGGTCCTTGGGGAGGTGATTGGATGGGCTCTGCTCTCACGAATGGATTAATCCATTCATGACTTCGTGGGTTAATGGAAAAATGGGTTATCACAGGAGAGGCACTAGTGGCTTTGTAAGGAGAAGAAGAGAGCACATTAGCATGCTCCTGCCCTGCTCCATGTGATGCCCTGCACTGCCTCGGGACTCTGCAGAGAGTCCCCACCAGGAAGAAGGCCCTCGCCAGATATGCCTCCTCAATCTGGGACTTCCCAGCCTCCCAAACTGTATGAAATAAATTCCATTTACTTATGAATTACTCAGTTTTGGATATTCTAAGTGACAGAAATGACTAAGACACTGGGGTACAAGGAAACCCTGGAGGTGAAGGGAATGTTCTGTATTTTGATGGTGATGGCAGTTACATTAACCAGTTCACTTAAAAGCAAATGCATTTATTGTATGTGAATTATAGTTCAATAAATTTGATTTTAAAAAGTAATAACTTAGAACTGTAGATGAATTCATTCTCTTCCTTTGAAGTAGTGATTGTCCTAAGGAAGTTTGTGGACTTGAACTAATAACAAATCTCAGCAGCCACATGGGTATTTCCTTTATTAAAATAATGAATCCGAGAAGTGAGGGCCATGTATGCAGTTCAAAATCTTTAAGCTTTTCCTTATAGTCCGTTCACAAAGATAAGTTCCATTTTACGCTTCTTGGAATTATCAGCATTTTATTTCTTGGATAATGGCTATTTTAGATCACACTGAGTAAACATACAGTGGAATTACTGCATGGCAGCCAGGAACTTAAGGGGACAAATAGATCATCTTGCTTCGGGAAGCACATAGCCTTTGCTTACGTACATATCTGTGATGTCTAACTCTGTTTTCAAGCGAATTGGGGTTTTGCTGTGATTTGAGTACATTTAGCAGGTAAGGAAAGTAGGATGGGAGCCATAGGGGCTGGCCAAGGCCACACAGCCTGTTGGTGGGAGGCCAGGACAGTACAGCCCCTGGCCCTGGGTCTTCCTCAAGCTGCCACTCATGGGAAGACTCACCTTAATTACTCTGAGGGCACCCTTTTCATAGACTTGAAGTCTAGGACTATATTACCTGGCACTTTGGTTTCCTTAATAATATTTCCAGTTAATTTTATTGACCAATCCCAGGTTGAATTGACATTTTTAGTGAGTTCAATTATAAATCAGAAGATTTTGTTGTTAGGAAATGGATGCACATTATGAAAAATTAAAAAGCTACAAATAAGGTGAAAATAAATAATAATGGATCTTTACAAAAATACTGTATGCATTTATTCATACGCATATGTGCAAATAGAGTCTTTAAAAATGGTAGCAATTTATAGGCAGTATTCTACATCTTCAATAGCTCTCCATTCTTCTGATACAAATTATGGGTATTTTAGAAAATACAGAATAAGTATACTGTACATCTGTTTTTTACCTTAGACAAGGGATTTTTTAAAAATCAGCTTTATCGAGGTATAGTTTATGTACAGTAACATGCACTCATTCTAAGTATACAGTTCAATGAGTTTGGGCAAATGTGTATACTTGTTGTCTGGCTAGGCTAAGGGCTGGAATCCTCACAGCACCAATTGTCAAGCTCTTAATCCTGTTCATGACGCCAATTGTAAAGCTACTTGCCACGCTACTTGTCAGGCTCTTTTACTTGCTGGTAATCCTGCCAACTCGGGCGATTGTTGAGTTAAGGCTTGGTCTGGAGCCCACAGACCCCTCAAACCCATTCACGACTGGGTCACAAACCCTTCATACGCCAGGCTGGGTCAGCAGACCCTTTACACGCAGGTCTGTGAGCTAGGTAACCGGCCAAAAGGTCCTGGGAGCCATAGGTTGGAAAGCCTGGCCATGTGCGGCGCAGATGCCCAAGGACGACGCCCGACTGCCTGCTTCACCAAACTCCTCTCTCTGCCTGTCTACTTCTCTCTCTCTCTCTCTCTCTCTCTCTCTCTCTCTCTTTCTCTCTCTCTCTCTCTGAAGAACACAAGAACAGCAACAAAACTAAAAAGATACATTGGTGCACATGTGCACCAAGTCCACACACACACAATATGTTGCTTACAAAGAATACTGAACCACACCCAACTGGACCTGAGGTGAGGTCCCTGACCAGACTATTCTATTTTCCCAACAGTAACCACCATCACGGTCCAGACCTAGAATATTCCTGTCACCCCAGAAACCTCCCTTGTGACTCTCCCTGGTCACACCAGGCCCCAGGGAACCACTGATCTGTTTTCTGTCACTCTAGGTCTGTCCTTCCTACAGTTTTATATAAATGGAATCGTACAATATGCCCTTTCTTTGTCTGGCTTCTTTTATTCAACATAACACTTGTGAGGTTCATCCATCTGTTGTATCATCAGTTTTCTCCTTTTTCTTTCTGAATAGAGTTACTTTTCTTTTATATTGTGTTGATGTGGTGACTTACGTTGAGTTTTGAATGTTAAACTGATTTTGCATTACTGGGATAAACTCCACTTGTCTGTGGTTTATCATCCTTTTTTATATGTTGCTGGATTCAGTTGGCTAATATTTTGAAAGAATTTTTATGTCTATCTTCATAAGAGACACTGGCCGGCAGGTTTCTTTTCTTGTAATATCTTTGTCAGATTTTGATGTTAAGGTAATTCTGGCCTCATGGAATGAGCTGGGAAGTATCTGTCGTCCTCTATTTTCTGAAAGATTTTGTTTAAGATTGGCATTATTTCTTCCATAAATGTTGCATGAATGTTGCTCACCAGTGAAGTTCTGGGCTTGGTGTTTTCCTTGTGGGAAGGCATTTTTTTAACATGAACTCAATTTCTTTAGTACATCTAGAGCTTCTCAAAGCTTCTCTTTCTACTTGAGTCCCATTTTGGTAATTTGGATATTTCAGGTAATTTGTTTATTTCATCCAACTTTTTAAATTTTTTGTCATATAATTGTTCATAATGTTCCCTTATTTTCCTTTCAATGTTTGTGGAATTTTTTTTTTTTTTTTTTTTTTTTGGTTGCGGCTGGAACCTGTGGAGATATTTTCTGCATCTTTGCCCATAATGGTGATTTGTGTCTTCTCTCTTTTTCTTTTTTAAAATAAATTTTACTGTGTATATTTGAAGTTTATAATATGATGTTATGGAATACATATAGAAAGTAAAACAATTGTACTAGTGAAGCTGATTAACATCAACTTACTGTTTATTAGCATCATTTTACAGATTATTATTTTACAGTTACTTTTTTTGTGACAAGAGCAGCTAAAATCTACTTGTTTAACAAAAACCTCTAAAACAATTTTATTAATTTTAGTCCTCCTGTTGTACATTAGATCTGTAGAAATGTTCATCATTTTTTTCTTTGGCTACTGGCCAGTGTGGGAAATTGAACCTTTGACCTTGGTGTTGTAAGGTTGTACTCTTAACTAACTGAGCTAACCGGCCAGCTCCTCAAAATGTTCATCTTACAAATCTGCTATTTTGTATACTTTGACCTACATCTCCCCCAGACCCCCATGCCCAGTAGTAACCAGTTTCATTTTCTATCTCTCTGTTTTTGGTGTTTGAGATCTTTATTTATATATATATGTATGTATACATACACACACACACACACATAAATACATATATACTTTTTCAATTGTGGTAAAACATATATAACATAAGAATTTCCATTTTAAGCATTTTAAGCACACAATTGCATAGAAATAATTACATTCACAATCCTGTGTAACCACTTCCTCTATCTATTTCCAAAACGTTCTTCTCTCTTTTTCTTAATCAGTCTAAGTAAAGGTTTAGAAATTGTATTGATCTTTTCAAAGAACTTGTTTTGGTTTCACTGATTTTTACCTATTATTTGTTTTACATTTTACTGATTTTAGTTCTTTATTATTTTCTTCTCTCTACTTGGAGTTTAATTTGCTTTTTTCTTTTCTTTTTTTTTTTAAGCTTTTTAAATGATTATTGGTTTTTAAGACCTTTCCTCTTTTCCAATACAAACATTTCATTTTTTTTTGTTTGTTTTTATTTTTTAATGTTCTAAGTTTTGTTTTTGTAGTATGGGGTCACAAACATTTTAAACAGGTACATTTCCCTCTAAACATTGCTTTAGTTGCATCTCACAGAATTTATCATTTTTTCATTATTATTAAGTTCAAAATATCTTCTGATTTACTTTGTGACTTCTTTAGTTTATGCATTATTTGAAAATGTGGGGGTCTTTTGGGTTTGGGGTTTTTTTTGAAAATGTGTTGTTTAATTTCCAAGTATTTAAGGATTTTTTCCAAATATCTTTCTGTTATTGATTTCTAATTTCTTTTTTGTGTGTGTGGTTGGAGAACATACTCCATATGTCAATTAAGTTGTTCGGTAGGGTTGTTGAGGAATTCTGTATCCTTACCTGAGTTTCTGCCTGCTTGTTCTATCATTTAGTGAGAGAGAAGTGTTGAAATCTCTAAATATTATTGTGTATTTATCTGTTTATCCTTTTGCTTCTGCCAGTTTTTCCTTTGTGTATTTTGAAGCTCTCTATTGGATATACATACTCAGGATAACTATGTCTTCTTGATGAGCTGGCCCCTTTATCTGCAGGAAACATCCCTCTCTACCTCTGTCCTTGTTCTGAAGTCTACTTTGTCAGATGTCACTCCAGCCTTCTCATTATTCATGTTCACATAAACTATCTTATTCCATTTTACTTTTCTTATACTTTTTTTTTGCATTTTTTTATTGTGGTAAATATACATAACATAAAAATCATCATTTTAACCATTTTTAAGTGTACAGTTCCATAGTATTAAGTACATTCGCACTGTTGTGCAGCCAGCGGCACTATCCATCTCTAGAACTTTTTCATAATTCCAAACTGAAACTCTGTGCTCATTAAATAACAACCCTCCATTCCCCCCGCCACCTCCCCAGCCCCAGGTACTAATCTACTTTCTGTCTCTATGAATTTGGTATTCTAGATACCTCATATAAGTGAGATCATACAATATTTGTCCTTTTGTGTCTGGCTAATTTCACTTAGCTAATGTCTTCAAGGTTCATCCATGTTGTATCATGTCCAAATTTTCTTCTTTTTTAAGGCTGAATAATATTCCATTATATGTATATACCACATTTTGCATATCCATCCACCTATCATTGGACATTTAGGTTGTTTTTACTCTTTGACTATCGTGAATAATGCTGCTATGAACATGGGTGTACAATTATCTGAGTACCTGTTTTCAATTCTTTTGAATATATACCTAGGACTGGAATGCTGGGTCATATGGTAATTCTATGTTGGACTTTTTGAGGAAACTCCAAAGTGTTTTTCAGAGTGACTGTACCATTTTATATTTCCACCAGCAATGCACAAAGGTTCCAATTTCTCTACAACCTTACCAACACTTGTTATTTTCTGGCGTTTTTGTTTTTTGTTTTTAGGTTTTTGGGTTTTTGTATTTTTTTCGGCCTTTTTTTTTTTATAGTAGTCAACCTAATGGGTGTGAAGTAGTATCTCAATATGGTTTTAATTTGCATTTCCCTAATGACTAATGCTTTTGATCATTTTTTCATGTGCTTATTGGCCATTTGTACACCTTTTTTTGGAGAAATGCCTATTCACGTCTTTTGTCCATTTTTGAAATACATTGTTTGCTTTTCTGTTGTTGAATAAAGTTCTGATTTTTATTGTCGTTTTTTTTTTTTTTTTTTTTTTTCGTGACCGGCACTCAGCCAGTGAGTGCACCGGTCAGTCCTATATAGGATCCGAACCCGTGGCGGGAGTGTCGCCGCGCTCCCAGCGCAGCACTCTACCAAGTGCACCACGGGCTCGGCCCTAAAGTTCTGATTTTTAAAAATATATTCACCTTGATTTGTTTTGCTAACTGAGGCATGTTTTATGTTGTGCCTTAGAAGTGGAAAGAAAAAGAATAACAAGTCATATTCAAGCCACATTCTTTCTTCCAGTCAGCACCATAATTTTTAACAAGAATAAGACTTGCCATTCCATTTAAGTGATTTGAGATTTCCATTTCTCTCCATAATCCATATAATAATCCACGGAAAATCTTTTTCAACAGTTAGTAATGCAGCAGAACACAACTTGCAGATAACCTCTAAATGAGAGTCTCCCAGATTCTTTCTATCCTGCTGGAATGTTAGCTTCCTCAAATTATCAATATTCGTGATCTCAGGTCTCACTTTCTTATAAACATGCAACATCCACTTTGACAGTAAATGAACAGTTACTAGATCGAGGTATCTCTTTTCCTCTCATAGTTTCAAAACAGTGACAGGAAATGGAGAAAGGGAAAACACCTCAAAGTGTGCAAGCTGGCGACCATGTCCCTGACCGGCACAGGAAGGAAATGACCACGAGGACACCTGTGCAGCCGCTATAGCCAGGCCAGCCTCATTTGGATGTCATGAGAACAGGGGCAGGGATCTGTGACCATACGCCAAGCACCATCCCACCCGCACCCTGTGGACATGGGCTCTAGCACTTCGTCTCCTCCTTGGCCTTTCTTTCTAGAAGCTTGATTTCAGGTACAAATTGAAATACTTACAGACAGCATGTTATGATGTCCATGGTTTGCTGCTAATTAACCCAGGGAGTGGGGAAGCTGGATGAAGCAAGATAGAAGAGAACTGGGACATGCTGGGGCTGGTCAACGGGCCACAGGGGCTGAGGGTGTCATTACTCTATTCTGTTTGTGTATACCTTTGTAATTTTTCCATAATAAAGTTGTTTTTAAAATAGAAGCCTCTTTCACTCCCTTTCTTCTCCTATGTACTTTCTAAACATCCAAATGTTAAGAATGTTCTCTAAAGAAAAACACAAGAGTGACTATCTCAGCAGAAATAACTCAGCCCTACTGAACAAAGCTGAACTAAGCCAGGAAAGGTATTACAAGTGAAGCCTATACATTTATTCATTCAGCATGTGTTTGTCAGGCAACCACTCTGTGCCAGGCCCTCTTCTGTCACCGAGGAACAGCAGGGAGTGGGTGTCCTGTGGGGAGAGGAGAGGATAGTAAAGTATGGGCAGAGTGGAGAGCAGCCCACGAGGGTGGGCCGAGAGTGGCAGTCGCTGGGGGCCTGAGAGGCCAGGGCAGGAGGCCTGGCACGCCCTGCTATGAACTGTGGCGTGCATTCAGGGACACGGACTTTGCCTCTACACAGCGCTGACTCGCCACAGCTCAACCACACTGTGCTGTTTTACCAAGGGGTAAAACAGGACTCCAACCAATGAAAGGACAGGAAGAGCCCAGCCAGGAGCCCTGTCCACAGCCACCAGGCACTAAGCAGCCACCAGCCCAGGAAGGCAGCAGCACCAGTTGTCCCAGGGTGCAGATGAGGAGGAGGGGGGTCGGTTTCCAGCCTGCCACACAGGGCTCACCTCCTCCGTGAGGGCCTGGGTGCAGAGGCTAATTCCCAGTCCCCCTTTCTCCCAAACGACAGCAGTGTTAGAACAGCCAGGTGCAGGAAAGAGCCACAAAGTCCTCTTGGTGACAGAAACCTGAGGCTGGTGAAACCAGCAACTCTTCCATGGAGCTGACTTTCCACAGATGCTACAGTCGCTCACTCCTTCCAACAGACGCTTACTGGGCACTTACTCACCACCGGGCCCTTTGCTAGGAATCATGAAAGAGGAATCTGGGGGCTGGCCCGGGGCTCACTTGGGAGAGCATGGTGTTGACAACACCAAGTTAAGGGTTAAGATCCCCTTGCCGGTCATCTTAAAAAAAAAAAGAAAGAAAGAAAGAGGCATCTAGGCAGACTGGGGCGCCCATTCCAGAAAGAGGGCCCAGCCAGTGCAAAGACCCCAAGGTGGGAATGTGCCTGGTCCTTTGGGGACCAAGCAGCCAGCGTGGGTGGGAGAACAGTAGGAGGGAGGCTGGCACAGCACTGGGTGCCAGGTGGCATGGGCCATGGCCACCATGGGGCACTTGACTGTTATATGAGTGAATGGGAGCCACAGCAAGGTGTGGAACAGAGGAGTGACACAATCCACAGAGTCATTTCTTAATTCACACACAACTGGAGAGAAAGCCCTTGAATGAAAGATGTCTGACTCTGCTCCAGTTCCCACAGGGTGTCCGCAGCACAGCACCCGATAGAATGACTGCCAGGGAATCAGGGTTCTCCCTACATTTTGTGGCCAATTATCAAAAGTAAGGTGACTGGGGACTTCCAGGCTCATTAAACCAATTTCTTTGAGAGGTTAAGAAGAAAGTACCTGGATTAAAACAATTACCTTAAGATGTGAATGAATGAAAATGATGTCAAAATCCTCCAGAGAAGCTTAAGAAGGTGCTTTTTCATCCAAAGTCTAGTTGGTGAAATTCCCAGTAGAATATGTATCAGGCTGTGTATAGCATCAAAGAAGTGTGTCTGGGGCCAGCCGGTGGCTCACTCAGGAGAGTGCGGTGCTGATAACACCAAGGCCATGGGTTCAGATCCCTATATAGGGATGGCCGGTTAGCTCACTTGGGAGAGCGTGGTGCTGACAACACCAAGTCAAGGTCCCCTTACCGGTCATCTTTAAAAAAAAAAAAAGAAGCGTGTCTGTATTGGGAGTGGTCTACGACAGACACAGAAAAGAGGGCGCAAGTTCTAGGTCTCTCCAGAGTACAGGATCCTAAGGTCCTGTGGAGCTGTGTCCCTGACAGGGCCACCCTCCCCCAGCCCCAAGGGGCTGTGTCCCTGATCCAGCCCACACTGCCCAGTGCCCACAGCATCCCTCAAAGCTCCCAGGGGTGGCTGTGACTGACTCTTAAGGTCTCAGTTTGCTCAATGTCCTGCCTCAGATGCTTGGCCCTGGGGACTCAGCCCTGGGCCCCACCCAGGCAGGAGCATAGCCAACCTCACCAAAATCCTAACTGAACTATCACCAAGCCCAGACCTCACAGTTTGGATGTTCAGCAGCCTGGCTTCTTCTCACAACTTTAAAAAAAAAGTGGATACATATTATCTGATTTCATTTATATGAAATGTCCAGAAAAGGCAAATCAATAGATACAGAAAGTAGGTTAGTGGTTGCCAGTGGCTGAGGGGTGGGGGAGGTGGGGGCGTGGTGTTTGGGGGAGATGGACGTGACTGCTTAATGAGTACAGGGTTTCTCTTTGGGGTGACACAAATGTTCTAAAATTGATTGTGGTGATGATCACACAACTCTATGAATATACTAAAGACCACTGAATTGCACACTTTAGATGGGCGAATTGTATGATATGTGAATTATTTCTCAATAAAGCTCCTAAGAAAAAAATGAAATAGGTAGAGAAAGAAGAGATGGGGGAGGAGAGGCTAACAGCCCCAGGAGCCAGTGCCAGAGCTGCTGGGGTGCGCACCCTGGGAACCAGCTGTGGAGGATGGGAGGCTGGGGCCAGAGCGAGCCCAAGGGGCAACTGGCTCGAGGGCAGGTGGCCTGGACAACCCCTAGGGCCTGGGTGTGGGTGTGGGGCATGTGGCAGGAGCGAGGGGTCAGGCGCAGGTCACCAAGATTCTGGTGATGGCCTGGGCCCTAGACACCGTCCCCTAACAAAAACCCAGAGAGAAGAGACTGGGAGGGAAGACACAGTCAGGAAAAGTACTCCCATCCCAGCCTCCCCACTGCAGAACCAACAGTCACAGCACTCCATGTTCCGAACCTTCTAGCATGACTCACACCTTCCCAAGGTGTCATGCTTCACAACCTCCAACGGATATGAATTAATCCCCCAGGGTCTCAAAGCACCAGGACTGGGAGATTCCCGCATTTCCATGAATTGTCTGTAGTCTGCATTTTCAAAGAGAACGTCTTATGACGTGTTGGTCACCACTCTTTTCCTTTACTGGTCACCTGAGACACTGAGCAGAGGCAAGGCGCACAATACAGCATAGAGGTGTCCTGAGATGTTCACCAGTGACAGCCCAGGGAGTGGGCCCTTCTGCGACCAACACCGACTGTCGTGTCATCCGAAGCTGCCACAGAATCAGAGACCAGGGCTCCGTCCAGTGGTGGCCCTGGCTCGGCGTGAGACCCTGGGCAGCCCACCTCACACCATGAGAACACTGCAGGGGATGCTGTTTAGTGTCGTCTCTTGATCTTAAGGGGTCGAGAGCAGAACTGTCAAGATGCTTCCAAGGAAAACAAGCAGGTCCTGGTGACAACTTACACAGGACATTGGGGGTGACTCGGAGGAAGGGGAATTTCTCAGGCTGCTTTCTAAAGTTGGGGGAATTCTTAGACTTAACAGGTTGTTAACAATCACTATCCATATCATATAAAGAACTGTAATAACTCAATAAACAAACAGGAAAGCAACCTGAAAGAAAAATAGGTAAAAAATACAGTTTTCTCATGAAGATTGCCTAGAGCCAATAAACATTTTTAAAGATGCTTAATCTTGCAAGTCATCAATGGAATGTAGATTAAAGTATCCATATGACAATGTTTTTCACCGAATAGATTTGGAAAAAATTAAGAAGGATAAAATCCAGGGCTGGTGAAAGTGTGGGGAAATAGGCGTTCTCCAGCAACTGGGCAACATCTGTTAAAACCGTGAAATGTGCATGCCCTTTGACCTGCACTTCCACTCAGACGACCCAGCCCACAAAAACACTCACAAATGCACACAAGTGAATGCACACACTCAAGGATATTCACTGCAGCACTATTTTAATAGCAGAAAATCTATAAATGTCCTTCAACAGAGGAATGATCAAATAATGATTCCTCCATATAATAAAGTACTGCACAGGTACAGAAGAAAAAGTGGAAAGAATATGTTAACAGTGACTTACCTCTGGAGGATGGGATTTTTAGGAGAGGACTTTCATTATAACTTTATATTATGTTTGTCATTTTAAAAGCATCTGCAAAAGAAACAAGTTGCTGGGTAGATGGTATGGTCCCTTTTATGTAAAACATAAAACTTTATAGAGAGTGATATGTGTGTGTGTGTGTGTGTGTGTGTGTGTGTGTGTGTGTGTGTGTGTGTGTGTGTGTGTGTGTAGGAAAGGGTCTGAAAAGGTCTGTATTTATATGTACTAGCTATGGGTTAACGTTTTTTTGATGAGCATGCTTAAGCATGACTTTAATTTTAAAAAGAAAAAAAAAACCAAGCAGGAGTTTGAGAGTCTGCTGGCACCACCCCACACAGTCTCGTCGGCTCACGCCTGTCCCTGAGCAGGCTCCTCCTCATTCAGCATCCTATATATGTTGAGGATTCCCCAGGCTCGCTTCCTGGGACAGATGCCTCTTCTGAAGTCCAGTTCTCCATTACCATTTGCTTTGGCCATATCTCCCTCTAACTCCACCCAAGCCAGATGCATGACTTTGCCTCGGCACCAGGTCCCATTCTGGTGTCCTGTCTCTGCAATGACCCCCACTGCCATCCATGCTGACCCCTCCTTCTCCCTGCCCACACCCAGACCATCACCATGTCCTTGATCTCTCTCACTTACACATTCATTCCACCCGCGGTCCAGGAAGCTGTTGTCTCTCACCTGGATGCCAACACCCGCCTGTCATTCACCCTCCACACCGCAGCCAAACGGCAGCTTGAGAATGGGAAACTGACTTGCAGTTACGCCCTGCTTAGATGTGTCAATGGCTGTCCGTTGCACCCAGGACCAAAGCCAATTCCTAACAAGGCCTGGCAACACCCAACACCCTGCCGCCCTGCAGCTGCCTTCCCCTCCCTGTGGGCTCCATCACCCCGGCCAATCTCAGGTCCTGGGGCAGCTATGCAGGTAAATCCCACCATCTGAGACTCCCTCTCCCTCTGGCCCTGCCACTCGGTGCCCAGTGAATTCCTAGCTATCTTTTGGACCTCAGCTCAGTCCTCAACACCTCAGAGAAGACAGTTCTGACCCTCCTTCTGTTGGTTTCCACTGTTCAAAGTTTTCATAACACTGTCATTGTCCTTCAAGGACTTCGTCTCTGTCTAGAACTCAGTATTTGCGTGATATTAGATTAATGTCTGTCCCTGTCCCCCAACCCCCACCTCAGTTCTAATTCCCATAAAAGTAAAGAATCGTCACTGTACCCAAATGCCCAGCCCAATGTCTACAGCAAAGCAGGGGTGTAGTAAGTACCTGCTGGATCATGCATGAACATATGCAGACAAAAGTTTGAATACTGCTATGGTCTGGAAGCCCCCCAAAATTTAAGCATTGAAACTTAATCCCCAATGTGATGGTATTCAGAGGTGGGACCTTTAGGAGGTGATTAAGTCATGAGGGCATGGGACTGGTGACTTTATAAAAGGGGCAGAGGAAACCAGCTAGGCTCTTTTTGCCTTTCCATCCCTTCCACCATGTGAGGATCCAGCAGGAAGACCCTCACCAGACACTGAATGCTGGCACCTTAATCTTGGACTTCCCAGCCTCCAGAACTGTAAGAAATAAATTTCTGTTGTTTATGAATTACCCAGTCTCAGGTATTTTGTGACAGCAGCACAAACAGACTAATGCAAACACTATACATACTTTTAAAAACTTTTTGGGCCGACCCTGTGGCGCACTCGGGAGAGTGCAGCACTGGGAGCGCAGCAGTGCTCCCACCACAGGTTCGGATCCTACATAAGGATGGCCGGTGTGCTCACTGGCTGAGCGCGGTGCGGCTGGTCACAAAAAGACAAAAAAAAAAAAAAAAATCTTTTTACTTTGGAAATGTTCAAATAGTCACAAAAGTAGAGAGAAGAGTTTATTGAATCCCCATGGACCCATCATCCAGCTTCAATAACTACCAACATTCTACCATTTTATTTTATCTATCCACCCCTCATGCCTTTTTCTTTTTTTCTCTTTCTCGTTTTACTCGCAAAAACTTCAGTATGTGAAAAGGCACTTTCATGCACATAAACGTAGGCATGGGGAAGCCCTGTGCATGTGCTCTGAGGCCTGCCGGCAGGCAGCACACACAACTGGCGATCTCAGTTGGCTGGATGCCCAAGGTGGCTGAGCTGTTTGCTTCTCACACTCTTGCTCTCTCCAGCCAGTGAGGTGGGACTGTCTGAAGGGCGCTGTGGGGGAACTGCCTCAGTCCTCAGGTGGTAAAGTTATTCGGCTGTGAGCCTAGTCCCAACACGAGGCCACACCCTTCCCAAACCCGAACAAACACAAAGAGATGCATCCCATCGAACAAACACAAAGAGATGCATCCCATCGAGTCAACGACTTGGCTGAACTGTGCACCTGGTAACCTCCTTGGAAGTTTCCTTCGAGGGTATTTTCCTCCCCTACACAAAGCGTGCCTACAAAGAAAACCAAGATTGACAAAAACAGGAAAGCCCAATCTTGTGCAGACTGAGGAGCCAAGGTCTGCATGATAATGGGGCCCAATCCACACTCGGATCCGGAAGAAAACAAACGATGCCATTCTATGTCTGCTTCTAAACTAAGAAATACAGTAAGGAAAGTACGTCACTATCACAAATGAGAACGTCTAGCACTTGCTGATCATAAAATGGAAAAGGACAAATATGTTTATCTTTTTTTTTTTTTTTTTAAAGATGACCGGTAAGGGGATCTTAACCCTTGACTTGGTGTTGTCAGCACCACGCTCACCCAGTGAGCAACCGGCCATCCCTATATGGGATCCGAACCCGTGGCCTTGGTGTTATCAGCACCACACTCTCCCGAGTGAGCCACGGGCCGGCCCCAAATACGTTTGTCTTTAACGGAGTCACAAATAATTTCACAGCTGCTATTTTTGGCAGTCACCGCTCTGGAGGCAGTATGGGCTCACATATATTATCTTCATCGTCATCGCAAAGATCGGACAGGCTGAAGGCACATAATCATCTGCAGGAAAACTAGGTTTAAGTAATAAAATTTTTTAATAGTTAATATTTAAAAGCACATGAACACGTTTTTAAAAAGGTCACTAATAAATCCAGAGATTTATTAGAGCCAACGTCTTATCCACTTATCAATCCAGATCATATGGCTGCTTCCAAGTGACTCACTCAGCCAGATTTACTGACCAGGACATTGCACAAAATACTGCAGAGAAAACCAAGGTTGACGGAGGTAGTCCTTGTCCTGTGTTCCCCTTGGGCTAAGGGCTTCACCACCCACGCTAAACCAGCTATCTCCGGCCCTCCTTCTCCCACATCTCCTTCCTCCAGGCGTGCCTCAGAGCCCCCAGATTGGTCGCCCGTGCTCCATGTCCACCACCATCAGACCTGAGATCCTTGACAGGCAAGCGACAGCACTCAGTCAGAGAGGGTAAGGAAGACAGGTGGACCTCATCCTTCCTGGATTAAGCCAGTATTTTGAGTAAACTTAAAGGTGTCCAGAAAAAAAAATGAATTTAGGAAAGTTATCATCTATGCATATGCCAAAGTATTCTTCCCAAGCAGTGAGTTTTCCCTCCAACCACCATTCTCTGACTGTGCCCTCCTCTGCCCACTTTGGGATGCCATCTCAGACAGCTACACGTTGCCTTCCCAAGGGCAAACACAAAGCTGCACAATCTGTATGTTCCCTCAAATCTTCCAGCAAATTCCTACCCTGGTTAAATCATGAAGAAAAGCTGCCCCTTACCGAGCATGAACAAAAAGGGTAAGAGGAGTGCAAAGACTCAGCCTCAGGTCTTGGGGTTAACAATTTTGGCTGCTGAATTACTGCGGTTCCTAGTTAGATAGATAAAATCGTAAAGACAAATAAAATAAGGGGCAATGTGTCTAGTGGTCAATAGCTAAGGTTCTAGGCCTAATATACTGAGTTTGAAACTGAGTTTGTTCTGCCTCTCACTAACTGAGTGACCTGGGACCAATTTCTCCACCTTACCCCGACCTTACCCCCCCTCACTCTACCTTATCCTCACGTCACTTCACATCAGCCCAACCTTACCTCACCTTACCCCGACCTTATCCCTACTTTACTCCAAACTTACCCCAATCTTACCTCACCTTACCCCAATCTTATGCCCAGCTTACTCCAACCTTACTTCATGTTACCTCAACCTTACTCTACCTCACCCCACCCTTACTCCAACCTTACCCCACCTTATCACAACCGTACTCCACCTTACCCCAACTTTTCCCCACTGGACCCGAACTTTATCCCACCCTACCCTAACATTACTCCAACTTTACCTCATCTCATCCCAAACTTACTCTACCTTGCTCCAACCTACTCCAATTATCAGTAAAAATTGTGATGATCACACCTAATTCATAGAATGCTGTGAGGAATAAATGAGAAAATACATATTTTCTGTATATACTGTGCTCATGAAGTACCCAATAAATATTAACAACTACCTTTATTAGCCTTTGAAGATTTTAAATTTGGTTAAGAATTATGAATAAAAACTCCAAAATTATTTATAAATTAACTCAGGATAAACCATTATTGCTACTTCATTAAAAAAAAACACCAAACCATTAATTTGCTATTTACACTGATCTGACTAAAGCTATGAAATACAGTCATGTACCACATAATGAAAAGAAGACATTTTGCTCAAGGGTAGATTGCATGCACGACAGTGGTCCCATCAGATTATAACGGAGCTGAAAAATCTCTATTGCCTAGTGACATCATAGCCATCATAACATCATAGCATTATTCACATAAGGGCAATTGGCTATAGCACATAGCCTAGGTGTGTAGTAGGCTATACCATCTAGGTTTGTGTAAGTGTACTCTATGATGTTTGCACAAAGACAAAATCACCTAATGATGCATTTCTCAGAAAGTATCCCCACCCTTAAGCAACACTTGACTGTACTTCTAAGATGCAGCTCGTATGGCCAAGGAAAAGAAAAAGTCCAGTGTAGCCTTTGGCAAGGCACCTAATTCCACCATGCCTTAATCTTCTCAACTATAAAACAATTAGCCTACTCTGAAGAGTGGTGATAAGACATAATGAAAGTTGCTGCTGTGCTCTTACGCAAATAGCAAATACAAGCTCCCTTCACAACACTCACTTCATGTTGAGAGCATCAGGGGTAAAGAGAAGGCGGGCTCCTGACATCTCTACGGTGACACAAGCAGGCCAGTTCCAGGTCCGGGTCCTCCCATGAGACCCCTAGGATTTTGGACCCATGTGGCTGAACTTGCACAGTCAGCTCTCTTTACCCACAGAAACAGAGGCACAAAGGTGATCCCCAAAGTTATCACACTGGTGCAAGAGCTTAGACAGCCTAGTTCCAAACTGTCATTTAAGATGGCTTTGCCAAAGCCATTCAAACAGACACACACGTAAGTGCTCGGCTCCCTGCCAGCCAGCACATGGTGACCAGGCAGCCTC
This sequence comes from Cynocephalus volans, assembly GCF_027409185.1. NCBI lineage: Eukaryota > Metazoa > Chordata > Mammalia > Dermoptera > Cynocephalidae > Cynocephalus > Cynocephalus volans. Next base: position 209,281,715 of record NC_084461.1, read on the forward strand.
CCTCCCATCCTGCAGCTGGGGGATCCTTGCTCACTCAACTCTCATCTCTCTCTCTTCTAGGTGCGTTCATGGGGATGAAAGCCAAATCTGCACCTCTAATTGGGCCATCTGTTTTTAACTCAACCTGTACTTCCTGTGTATTTCACGCTGTGGCAGTCCAGTTGTTTCCCCAGCACTAAGAACACTAGTAGGTGCTGAGTAAATACTTGTCTAGTGAATCACCCCAACATTTGAAGTAGGTCCTGTCATCCCCACTGTAAACGAGCCAATATCACGAAGGGTAAGTAAATTGCCCAAGACCACTTGGCTAGTAAATTTCCATGAAGTTATCTCCACAGGGTTGTCCCCACAGCCCCATGTACTTAGTGTGTGAAAGTGAACTTGAGTCCTCCGTCCTCATCTTTCCTTTCCCATCCCCCAGCTCCCCACCCTATTCTCCTTCCCGAACTCCCTATGTCAGCTTCTGCTCCTACCACCACTGCCGGGTTCAGCCCATCTCTCACCAGCACTCCCTACAACCACCTCCCCCTACAAGCTTCTGCCCTTTACAACTGTTCTCCACAATGCACCAAGGTGAGCCATCCAAAGCCCAAATCTGAACAAGCCTTCTTCTGCCTATGGCCCAGTGACGGCTCCACCAACTCACCACCCCACCCCATTGAGAATAAAACTCAAGCTCCCATTTTACACTACAGCATATGCTTCTAGTGCCTTGAGCACATCACATACTCCTTGGCCTTCCCACTCATGTACTTTCTGTGCCTCGGGTGTCCTTGCCCACACTGTCTAGGAATTCCCGTTTCCCCGAAGCTCAGGCCTCACTCCTCCAGAAAGCCCTCCCTGCCCCTACCCCCACTCCTAGCTCAGGTGGGGACACTCATAATCCTCTGCACCACAGAGATATAGATATAATTATCTAGTGATGTGTCCACCTGCCCCATTCAACGACAAACACCTTGGGGACAGAGACTAGGTCTTTTATCTTCAGATGCTGAGTGCCTGCACTAAGTCCACATTTAGTAGACACTTAAATGTTTTAATGATTCAGTTCACCCAGTTTTCCAAACCCAGGAATCATCTCACACTGCTCTAATGGGGAGCTAAGGAAGCCTGTCAATTTTCATCTCTGAAATCTCTCTGTAATCCGGCTTCCTTCTCCATCCTAACTGTTCCACCAGGCTCAGGTCCTCACAATTCCCAGGAATATGAGATTAACTTCCTTCCTTTGTACAATTACAATTCCTATGTGGTTCTTGCCAGAGTGACTTTCCTGAAACACACTTCTCAGTAAGTTCCACGCCTAAAGACCTGCAGCTTTTCGCCGCCTGCAGATGAAGAGGGCTTTCAAGACCCTCGACACTCCTTGCCTCCCTCCTCCTCTAGCCTCCCCACGTGCTCAACACTGGTCTAGCAGCTATTCCCAGAACTCTCCAGACACATCCAGCCCTGTGCAGGCTTTCAGTCATCCCTTTTGCCAGAAGCACCCCACTCCCATGTCATCCTTGAAGGTCCAGCTCAGAGGTCATCTCCTTGATGAACCTTGCGCTGCCTGCCCCCTCTTCCCAGGCAGAACTCGCCGCTCACCTCCACTGGGCCTCTCCAGCACTTTCAACTCTACTCATTTCACCGCACAGTCCCTCCCCCACCTTCCTGGTACAGGGTTACGGGAACCCAACGCAGGAGCGGCCTGGGGCCGTCGGGTTCCTTCCATGCAGTGACCTGCGGTGTCGAACACTCGCGCCCCCCTCATCTTAGCAATGGGAATAAAGAGTTCCAGGAATGTGACGTGCCTGGCCCAAAGCCACGGGTCGGGCAGAGCTGGGACCCAAGCCTCCCGATGAGAAACCTTATTGACCTCCAGCACTTAACGCGCGGCTCAGTCGTGAGGAACCGCAGGAGACCAGGACTCCGCGCCCGCTGTTCCCGTACCGTGGCCACGCAGCTCTGAGGACCCGAGTCCGTCCATTTGCTGCGTACTCGGTCCCCTTCCACATTTGATGGGTTGCAAGTGTTTTCTTTCCGAGGCTGATGCGAGAACCTGGGGGAAAGTTGCCGTTTACGGTTCCCCGCATCCAAGCAGGTGCCCGCGCCTGCCCATCCCTCTCACTTGAGCCCATCACGCCCCCCGCCGCCCGCTGTGCCCCGCGCGCATGCGCAGCCCGCCGCCGCCCGTGCTCGCTACGCGTATGCGCAGCCCGCGCTCTTGCACGCGGCGGCGGTGTCGGAAACGGTCCTGGTCGGGGAAATGGCTGGACCTCCAGCTGCAGAAGAGGCGAGGTGTGACCACCCCGCCTCTGCCCCACTGCACGCCCCGGGGTAACGAGGAGGCTGTGGGCCCTCAGGGGACGGGGGTGGTGTCTTTCAGGTGAGCGGGCTGCGGTGTGAGGGGGTAAAGGGGGCGGCTGAAGTAGGGAGAGCTCAGGAACAGAGATGGCGACCCTAAATTGTGGCTTCTCCTTGCTTGCGACCATTGACTTCGTCATTACTATTTACTTTCTTTTTTCTTTCTTTCTTTTTTTTTTTTCCCTGACCGGTAAAGGGATCGCAACCCTCAGCACAGTGTTGTCCGCACCAGGATCAGCCAGTGAGCGCACGGGCCATCCCTATATAGGATCCGAACCCGCGGCCTCCGCGCTACCAGCGCCGCACTCTCCCGAGTGAGCCACGGGCCAGTCCTTCCTATTTACTTTCAACTAAATACAGTTGTCTTAGGTTGGACTTAAATGATTTTTTGACTTTAAGATGGTGTGAAAGTGATACACTCAGAGAAACCATACTTCAAGTACTCATGCAACCATTCTGTTTTCCACTCTCAGTACGGTACTCAATAAATTCCATGAGCTATTAACACTTTGTTATAAAATAGCTTTTGTGTTAGGTGATTTTGCCCAATCCTAGGCTAAAATGTAAGTGTTGTGAGCACGTTTAAGGTAGACTGGGCTAAGCTGTGGTGTTCTGTAGGTTAGGTGTATAAAATGCATTATTGACTTAAAATGTTTTCAATTTATGGTGGTTTATCAGGACATAACCTTCTCGTAAGTTGAGGAGTGTCTGTACCCAATTGAAATCATGGCTTTTGTGGGTACAGTTTTCTTCTGCCTCTCAACATGGACGTCAGCATAGTTGGTGCCTGGTAGTGGGGACCCCGGCAGACTCCCTGGGTCGGATTGCAGCTCTGTGGAGTAGTAGCCCTGTGAGCTTGAGCAGTTTCCCTCTTCCGTGCCTGGTTCCTCAACTGAAAAAGGGTTCACAAGGCAGGCTGTTGTGAAGGGTAAATGAGTTAATATGATTAGAGAAGGAGCCTGGTGCCAGGCTAGCACTATATGAGTGTTTTGGTGTTATAATTACTGTTTTTATTACAGCTGTGTGTAACAGGATGCTTAATGGGCCTTTTCCTGTTACCTTGGAATTGGTGAGTCAGGGCACAAAGGCGAGGACCCAGAGGCATTTAGTATCCCACACTGTAAAGAGAATCCCAAACATATAAGCACCCAGAGCTTATTATTATGCAGCTGCAGAGCCAGCCCTGCCATCCCCAGTCACCACCACCCTATCCTCAGGTTTATGTAACTGGACCACTGGGGACAGATGGGGCAAGAGGAACTATAGGAGTTTTCCTCAATAGCCTGTGAATACTGAATTAGGGAGGGTGCTTTGCTGTTACCAAAGCCAAGAGGGTGTAGATCCAAGAGAGTTACCATAATCATCTTAAATACCTAAAAAAAGAGAGACCGGCATCTTATTCCCTGATTGGAAATCTTCTTGGACAGTGTGAGCTTGCTAACTTGCCCTATACCTGGCCTTGAAGGAGTGTAGGAAACTCAAGAGAGATCTCTGGGCAGAGCGGCTGCATGCAGCAGCCATTCCTGTCATTGCTTGGCCATCCACTCGGCTAGGGGCTTTGGAAAAAGAGGCAATGGAGGCACCACCGATGGCAGAGCTGGTCAGTATTGGCAGTGAAAGAGGTTAAACTAGATCCCAATTTCCCATATTCAGAGCACTGTACCCTGAGGACACCCTGCAGGACCTTTGGAAGAACTTCTGTAAACTTCCCATGAAAGAAAGCCAGCATCCAGACTTCCCTCACAGAAATAAAAAACAGCTGATTGGAGGACTTAAGCTACCTGATTTCAAGACTGAGTATAAGGCTGCAATAATCTAGACACAGGCCAGTGGAAAAAGAATAGGGTCCAGAAATGGTCCCACACATATATGGCCAATTGATTTTCAATGAAGGTGTTAAGGAGAGGATAGTCTTTGCAATAAGTGGGGCTGAAACAACTACCTGGGCATCCATATGCAATAAAATAAGCTTTGACCCTTACTGCAGTCCATAAACAAAAAGTAATTCAAAATGGATCATAGACCTAAATGTAAAAGCTAAAACTATAAACTAGGAGAAAAATCTTTGTGACTTTGTATTTGGCAAAGATTTCTTAGCTACTGTTTCAAAAGTAGGAGCTATAATGCTGTGGTTTGAATGTGTGTATCCCTCCAAAATTCATATGTTGAAGCTTATTGACCAATATGATAGTATTAAGAGGTGGGCCCTTTAGGAGATGATTAGGTCATGAGGGCTCCACTCTCATTAATGGATTAGTGCCCTTATCAAAGGGCTTGAGGGAACTAGATAGCCTCTTTTTGCCCTTCCATTCCTTCCATTATGTGAGGGCACAGCAACAAGGTGCCATCTTGGAAAAAGAGACCGGGCCCTCACCAAATGCCAAATCTTCCAGCACTTTGATCTTGTACTTCCCAGCCTCTGGACCTGTAAGAAATAAATTTCTGTTGTTTATAAATTACCCAGTCTCGGGTATTTTGCTGTAGCAGCGCTAATGGACTAAGACACCTAATTTTAAAAATTAATCAATTGGGCTTATTACATTTTAAAACGTCGGCACTTCAAAAGACCCTGTTAGATCAATGATTGCCAGGGGTTAAGGGTGGGGGGAGGGGATTCACCAGAAGGAGGGTATGGGGGAATTCTGGGAGGGTGATGAAAATATTCTATACCTTGATTATAGTGGTAGAATTCACAGAACCCCACCTAAAAAGGGTGAATGTTAATGTTTGTACACTATTCTTCAATAAACTTGAAGAAAATTAATTTTTTAAGAGATTCCATTAGAACAATGAAAGACAAACCATAGACTCGGAGGAAATCAAAACACATGTCTGATAAAGGACTTCTATCCAGGATATATTAAAGATCATTTAACCCTATAATAAGATTATGAACAGAACAGATACTACACCAAAGAAGACAGATGACAAATGAAGGATGCTCAATCATTAGTTGTCATTAGGGAAACACAAAGCTGCAGTGTGACACCATTAAACCATCACACATCCATGCGACTGACCCAAATTTAAAAGACTCACAATAGCAAGTGTTGATGAAGACATGGAGCAACTGGAATTCTCATACATTGCTGGTCAGAATGAATTCCAAGTGGTACAGCCAATTTGGAAAACATTTTGGCAGTTTCTTATAGTGTTGCAATCCCACTCTTAATGACTTACCCAAGAGAAATGAAAACATGTCCACACTAGAGTTGCACTAAAATGTTCAAATAATAGTCAAAACTAGGACAATTTACATGTATAGGTAAACAAATTGTGATAGATTGATACAATGGAATACCACTCAGCAAAATAAAGGAACAGACTACTGGTACATGCAACAACATGAATGAGCCTCGTGTTTGCTAGGCTGAGGGGAAAAAGCCAGATATCAAAGGCTGCATACATAGAATTCCCCTGATAGGAAATTCTAGAGAGAGGAAACTACTGTAAGAGAAAACAAATGAGTAGTTAGGAGTTGGGAGTCGGGGGAGAGGATTGACTGCCAAGGAGTTCAAGGTGAGCTCTGGGGATGGACATGTACTATATCATAATGGTGGTGGCTATTTGTCAAAACTTGAATTGTACTCTTAAAATTGGTGAACTTTGCTGTAAGTAAAGTATACCTCAGTTTTTTAAAATTAGTGTTGGCCTCACGGAAAATACAAGCAATAACCCTTTAGGTGGAGAGACATTTTCCCTTTCCCCTAATTCTTCCCCCATGATCCAACATCAGAGAAGGGAGATCCTAAGAAGGCAGGTGGGCTGGTAACCAGAGGCAGCCACATCCCACCCTTCCTCTTCAAGTGTCCTACACTGTAAACCCTGATGGTGATGGGAGAGGGCAAAGGTATTTGAGATTGAACTGGCTGGACTTTGAGTAATTGCTAGGTGTTGCAAATTTATGGGATCTGCCCAAAATATGGTTAAAGGGAGTATGGGGAATTTGACAGAGATTAATTGAAGGCAGCACGTAGAGAACACAATTTATACCTCCTAAGGTGAGATGGCTCAGTAATTTGCATTTGTCATTAAATTAGTATAATTAACCTTAAGCAGAGCATATAATGTGTCACTCATATACAAACTGTATTTTTCAAGTGTATATAGATGCCATTGCAGTTAACAAAATACAAAATCACTTAAAATATTACTGAACTCACGTACTTTTATCTCTGGGAGGGCAGTCTCTCCAGGGATTGTAAGGCCCCGAAATGTCAGAGCATCAAGAATGTAGAAAATAAGAAAATATAGTTACTGTAATTGGCCCTGTAATGAATGGATGCCAAATAGACACAGAATCTAAGACACTAACCCCACCCCCATCTCTGTCAGTTTTCTGCCATTTATTGCTGAAACCCAAATCTCCAAGTCTTTTTTTTCAATTGAGATCTCTCCTGAGTTCCAGATGTCTAGCCCATGACCTGCTGGACTTCATTGCTTGCTGCTTAACAGGTATGTCAAATTCAGCATCTGTACATTAAAGTTTACTGCTTCCCCCCGCCACCACCACCACCAAACATGACACCACAAATCACAGACATGCACACTCACAGAATTGGTAACCAAGGCCAATAGCTACTATCACCTCAAATTCAAATCCATCCCCAATTTCCCTCCACACTGCTTTGGCTAGGTCTCCTCTCTTGCCTGTGAAATCCTTGCAAATAGCTACCTATGTAGTCTCCCTGCCTCCAGTCGGATGCCCCTCCTTCCCCCAACACTGGCCACAGCCTTTGTACAGGCGAGTCTGACATACCCCATTGCCCACATCCCACACAATTGAAGCCCTCCAGTGGTTTCCCACTGCTCTGAGGACGGAGTGCCCTGGCTGGGCACTGAAGGTCTTGCATGGCTGGCCCCAGCAGCATCTCCAGCCTCACCCCTCCCTGGCCCTGGCTCTAGCTCCTATTCTTCCTGCAGCAGTCCAGCTGTATCCCCAGCACCTAGCGCACTGGAAGGTGCCCAGTATATATTTGTTGGGTGAATCATCCCAGTGTTATGAGGTGGGTACTGCCATCCCCATTTTGCATATAAGAAGACAAGCTCACTAAAGTTAAGTGTGCTTAGTTAGTAAATAGTAGAATGGGGGTTGGGGGTGGAGGTAACTTTAGAGCCTATTGAACTCAGAGCCCAAGGTCATCTCTACTATGCTAGTGGCCTCTTAAACATGCAAGGTGACCGAGATCAGAAGAACACAGCAGTGTGGCTGCTGCTATCGTGTTGAGTGGGGGTGAAGAGGTACTTAGACAGCAGAGTGGCAAAGGCCAGGGGATGTCGGGTGGCCCTTTGAGCCAGGCTCCTAGTGAGAAGCCACAGGTATCTGGGGCAGGACACAGAGAAGCAAAGAGTAGAAGAAGCACATGACATTGTGGGGCCACAGACAAGCTTGTGGGAGAGGGGATGCAGTTCTTAGTGTTCCAAGACAGCAAGGCAGCTGCAGGCCTGGCCCTAGCAGGACTCCAGGGACTCAGAGGGAGCATCAGTCTGCATGCCCATCACCCCAGTGCAGGGCGGAGGCTGGTTCCCCCTCTGTGCCCTGAGGACCCAGTGCTGCAGAAGGAAGATCTGGCCTTGGGTGAGCGTGACTTACTCACCTACTGCTATCGTGGGACCATGCTTTTTCACTTGTGGGGCAATGTGGGTGGGGGCCAGTGTGGGTGGCGCCCACAAATCAGCACATTCCACTTTTCAAATCAGGTGAAAAGTTCATCAGTGACCATGGATGTGCTTACCTGTAATGGTTTGTGGAATGTTTGCCCTAAACATGTCCCAGGAACACTCTTTACAAGAGTTATATGGTTATGCATCCCTTAATGATGGAGTCTCTTTCTGAAAAATGCATCATTAGGCGATTTCGTTGTTGTGCAATCATCATAGAGAGTACTCACACAAACCCACATGGTACAGCCTACCGCACACCTAGGTTATATGATATAGCCTATTGCACCTACCACAGTCGCATATGCAGTCTGTCATTGACTGAAACATCATTATGTGGCCCATGACTGTACTTGTATTTGATAAACAAAATGAGCAATTATAAAAATGTTTTTATGTACATTCTCGTTACTAATTCCCCATAACATCGTTCACCAAAACATTTCTTTTAATATCCTAAAGTTTAAAAGTTTTTAAATTAAGACTCCAAATTATGATATGGTTAAGACTAAAAACCTAGAATGTGAGAACATTCTTTTTTGCCCATTATTTTCTGCACTTCCCCCCCCCACCCCGCTTCGGCCCCAATCCTCTTTGCTTTGGGTTCTGCCCCCTTCATCTTTGTCAGGTTAGCCTCTCAGAGCAGTTTCTACTTTGTCCTTCTTGCAATGGAGCTCTTGTTTTTGTGATCATATTGATGTGAGAGGCTTCATGTCATGCCCTACCTCCACACTTTTATCCTGTGCACCACCAAGAACACCCTGTGCTTTCCATTGCTATGAAATGCCACTTTTACAGCTGGAGCTGGGCTCCTTTTTGAATGGGCAGTAACAAGTTGTTTACAGCTCTTTCTGCCTTACTTAATTCTATCATCCTTTTTTGTATTCTTTGGGCTTAATTTCCCAAAGACCTACAGTCGTAGGTAGAACTCTAAAGCTGGCCCACAAGATTCCATCCCCTGGTTATTCAGTCGAACACTAATCTTAGTACTGCTGCAAAGGGACTTTGCAGATGGCATGATGGTTATAATCAGTTGACCTTAAATTAGAGAGATCACCCTGGATCATCTGGGTGGACGCAATGGAATCACACGAGCCCTTAAAAGCAGCAGCAGAAGGCAGAAGAATTGGAGATGCAGTGGGAGAGGGAGGCAAATGAAAGGTCAGAGATATTCCAAGTGTGAGGAGGACTTGACTTGCCGTTGCAGGCTTTGAAGAGGGCCAGGGAATGCGGGCAGCCTTGGAAACTGAGAATGACCTCCAGTCGACAGCCAGCAAGGAAACAGGGAGCTCAGTCCTACAACTGAGTGGAATGGAATTCTGCCAACAACCTGAGTGTGTTTGGAAGTGGATTCCTCCCCAGAGCTTCCAGAAAAGATGCAGCCCTGCCAACACTCTGATTTCAGCCTTGTGAAACCTAGAGCTGGGAACCAGCAGAGCCATACCATGCCTAGACGTCTGACCTACTGAACATAAATTTGTATTTTTTTAAGCGGCTAAATTTATGGCAATTTATTATGGCAACAATAGAAAACTGATACACACACTTTTGAGAAGGAGATGAGCATTTTGACAGTTCCTTTTGGGTGTCTTAGCTGTTTTAGAATGTCTTGCCTCTTCGTTTGGATCTCTAGTTATTATGATACAAGGTTGTAGTTGGTCATACTGACTCAAGCACTTGTCACCATTCATTTTATTGTGGCTACTGAAGACATATTAGTGTCTTTCTACTAATTTGGCTCGTATTCCTTGCAGTTACGATAGCAGTCTACTTTACATTCTGCAGGAATGTGGTCACTTGTTTTCATCCTTTTGTTCAGCAAATATCTACTGGGATAAAGTGGTGCTTTGCCAAACTCTGTGGCTACAGAGAGGACCGGTCATGTTCTTGTGGACTAATGTAGGGCAGAATAGCCAGTGGCCAGGAGCCCCAACTCAAGCCAACTGCCTCATTTGTCCAGCTCTGCCACTCCCTTGCTCCGCGATGTGTCTCTGTGTCCCCCTCTCTACCAGAGGTGTACTGATATTGAGCCTTAGGGCAAGAGCTGTGTGTGCATCAGCCAGAGTAGTGCCTGGCTCTCAGCAGGAACCAAGTGAGTACACTTGCTGTTGCTGTCACTAGTACATCGCTGGCTGGTCGGCTTGATGGTTTTACCACTGTGCCCATGACACCTGGGACACACATGTCAGCCCAGTTGAAGGTGGGAGATGCCAGCCTGTACCTGCCAGAACAGAGCCGGAGCCAGAGGTGGTTCTTTCACTCACGAAGCTGAGGTGAGAGCAGAACCAACACCAACAAAGGCATGGGTTCTTCTTAAAGAGCATAGTGTCTCCCTCATGGACAGGGGACCTGACAGGGTGGGGTCATATCAGGTGTTACCTGTGGGGCTCCCTGGGCCTTCCACAGTTCCAGCTCACTTCAGGAGGCCCACAGAGCAAGAGGCAAGATGGGCCCAGGTGGGGCATTTCACATCACTGCATCTTCCTGCCTGACAGAGGAGACAGGGACGTGCTGCCACCCTCCCATGTCCAAGACTTGCCCAGCTGTCAGACCCAGCTCCAGTGCTGCTTCCTCTGAGAAGCCTTGCCTACTACAGGGGCCCACCCTGAAAGCTCACAGCACTGTGAGGAAACATCCAAATAAACTCCCTAAGTCAGTCAGTCACCACATTGGAACAGTGCCCCCTGGGGCTGGGGGTGTCAGAACGCTCGGGCCCCACACCCTTGCCTCCCGCCGACGGCTGGCCTCCCTCCCTGACCCTGCCCCGGCATGGACTCTGGGCACCATGGAGAAGAGGAGTGCTTTCGGTTTTTCTGTTTTGAGGCACTTCCTATGCTAGCACAGGATGTTTTGAAAAGGAGAAAACACCTCCACCATGGAAAGGACACTGAGTCTCTGGCACTGGCTTTAGACCAGAGGGCTGTGGGCCGGCAGTCTAGATAAACTTCACCCAGAAAACAGCCCTCCAGAGCAGGGGGGTCCACTGCTGCCCAGGGGCACAGCTGTCACATGCCATCCCTCTGGAAGAAGCAGCCATCCCCACATGGGTGTTCCAAAGTCCTGGCTCCCCAGCCCATCCTGCTGGGCGGCCCCTCAGTGCAGACCTCTGAAACAGTTGGCTGGTGAACCTATGCATAAGCTAAGCCAACTGCCCACGGCCAGCTTCCAAGCAAAATCTGATTTTTATTTTATGCTTATGTTTTTTAAGCACCAAAGACTACTGGTTCTGGGAAGGACTGGGTCACTTTGTGACCTTGGGAAGGTCCCTTTCAGCCCTGAGAGTCCAGGGCTCTGTGACTCCAGGTTGCAGCTGTCAGCAACGGCAAAGAGTTCCTTATATCCCAGTGTCCTCTTCATCTTGTTTGTACCTAGTTGCCAGTGACTGCATCTACAGGGAGGTGGCTAGAGGGTGGCCCATGTGAAACGAGAGAAGCCCAGCTGCATGGCGCCCTTCCCGAGGAGCCGGCTGCATGCCCCTCAGCCACAGCTGCTGGTGTGGCTAGACAGGGCTGGGCTGGTGAGGCACCAAAAAGAGAAAGCAGAGGTGGTGGCCAGAAGCCCCTTCCTACTGACTTACCCATCACTTGTATTTGTATTATTATAAAAGTAATGGCAGCATTTGAGGAAAAAAGTTCAAACTATAAAGAAAAAAAGCAAAAGTTGCCCCATCTCATTGAAACAGGGAACCCTGAGCATTTTCTGATTGTTAAACCTGCCCCCTTCTGCTGAAGAAACTGTTTTAGAAATTTTATGCTTGGCTGTCTTAATCGTGAACTTTGGCTTCTGTAACCTAGCTTGCTTCCTGTACCCACGTGCTAATGAAAGGTAACAGCGGTTTTGTGCCGCCTTAAGTGCCAAATGCAAATTTGGCTCCAGAACTGACCAATGAGCTATGTCTCATAGCTAACATCTGAATTAACAGACTTGCATCCCTTATTTGCATAAGAGGACCTAAATGAGAACTTGAGTGGGAAGTTTTGGCTACATAAGGCTGCCCCTTTCCTTCATTTGGAGAGACACTAGCCTGATGCTTGTGCTGTCCTTGCTTGCAAGCAATAAAGTGCTTAACACCAAAAAGAGCTGTAACACCAGAAAGAGCTGTAAACTAATAGACAGCTGTAATACCAATGTTGGTCTTGGATTTCTCTATGCAAGCACCTCCCAACATTTGGAGGCCCAAGCAAGATTTCCTGGCACTTGCTCAAAGGAACCAGAAACCGCAGCTCCAGATGAAGGGCAACGTGGCGAGTCTCCCTAGGGGAGGCCACCGAGAAGATGTTCCTTGGCCCCAGGATCCTTTGGCCCCTGTCCGAAAGCCCTAATGCCACCAAATTCTTCAACTGGCACCAGAGTCTTTGTTTGTCCTCCTACTCTGCGTCTTGAACCTCCGGAGGTAAGTTTTGGTTTGAGATCTCGAAAACTTGGTTTTGCATTTGGGTATCAGAGCTCTGATGTGGGGACTTTGTGGAATGCTGGACACAGCATTACTTCCCAAGTCCAGGACTCCCACAAGATGTCTTTGGGTTCTTTGGTTTGGAATTGTTTGGCCCTTTGGTTTGGAATTGTTTGGAATTTGATGTGGCCACTTGTCTCTGTCTTTTGTGTGCTGCCAGTTGCGTGTCATTAACCATGGTCCTGACATGAGCTTGCCGTAGTGGGACATGATAAGTATATGCCATCCTGTGTCTCTAACCTTTATTGTGCTACTTGTCCTAATACTGGCCATAGGATTGGTATCCACCACCCCAAGAGATTGCACCAACACAGAAAAATTTTTTCTGGCACTGCTATATCTCCTGTCAGTAGGGTGTTTCCTAGCCATCTCATTGAGTTGGTGTACCTTTTAGATTGATTTTTTCTGACCCAATTCCCAAGAAGTGGAGATATTTTGTGCATCAGTTTGTATAGTCTTGATTAGTATCATGGGAAAGAATATCTCCTGGCCCATTTGCAGGGCCACCCCCTTTACAGGCAGTGATAACTCACTTTGATTATTTTCAGAAAAAGGCTGCCGATTTCAGGGCTTCAGCAGACCCCTATGACCTCAGAAAATTTTGTGAATTAGAATGGCCCACATTTGGTGTGGGATGGCCTCCATACAGGAACACTGATCTCCCAACAGCCTATCAAGTCCAGGGCTTCTGTCTTGGGACTCCTCCCCCAGGTTACCCCAATCAGGTTCTCTATATTCAGGTTTGGATCAAGATCATGGATGAGATGCCCTCCTGGTCGAAACAGTGCCTTCAGTCCCGGTTCGGGAAACCTAGGTCTGCCTATCTGGATGGCTGGAAGGGGGACAAACAAGATGGCAAAAAGAGGGATAAGAAAAAGGAAAAAATTGGGGGGACTAAGTCCCTTCTTCCAACCAGACCCCCTAAGCCTCCTGTTCTCCAGGATGCCTCTGAGAACCTTATTGATCTTTCTTCCCCATTCCTGTCTCTCCTAGTGCGCCTCACCCTCACCCTACTTCTCCCGACTCTACTGTACTCTTAAGCCCCCACATATGAGGAGTGGGACCACTTACCAGACCGGGAGGGACTCTGAGTCTGACCCTTCTCCTTCTGGTGCTTTCCCTGTACCTCTGCTCCCACTCCGACAGGCTCCCTTCCCCCTGGAACTCAAGACCAACCCCCCTTCATGATCTATATTCGCTTCTCCACTAATGATTTGTGTACTTGGAAGAACTAGAATCCTTCCTTTTCTGAAAGGCCACACAGTCTCATCTCCCTCTTGGAGAGTGTGTTCTTTACATACCAGCCCACCTGGGATGATTGCCAACAACTCCTCCAGACTCTCTTCACGTCAGAGGAATGTGAGTGCATCCACCAGGAGGCCTTAAAGACTGTTACCAACCACAATGGCCGACCCTCTGATGATACTGTTCATCTCGAATGTGTGTTCCCCTCAGACAGACCCCAATGGGACCCAAAAACAGATCAAGGTAAGGGGGCTCTCACTTTGTATTGCCAGACTCTCCTTAGAGGACTCCGTGCAGCTGCCCGGAGACCCACAAACATTTCAAAGGTAAGCGAAATAATTCAGGGACCAGATGAGTCCCCAGCCATTTTTTGGAGTGCCTCATAGAAGCTTATAGGGTCTACACACCTGCGGACCCTGAGGCCCCAGAAAACAGGTGGGCAATAAATATTGCCTTTGTTACTTAGTCAGCCCCTGATGTTAGGAAGAAACTTCAGAGGCAGGAAGGATTTGAAGGGAAACTGTTATCTGAGCTAGTTAAAATAGCCCAGATGTTCTATAATGCCAGAGATAGCCCAGAAGAAAAACAAACAAAAAGAATGGCTAAGATAATGGTAATTGTGCTTACCAAGTCCCAAAGAGCTATAATAAAGGGACCCAAAGGTGTGAGACCTCAAACAGGACAGAAGGGAAACTCCTCCAAAAGGCCCAGGGCCCTTCTAGAGAAGGACCAATGTGTACTCTGTAAGAAGAAAGGCCAGTGGAAGGACAAATGTCCCCTACTAAATAAGAACACCCATGTCCTACAGCTAGATAATTCTGAAGACTGATGGGGCCAGGGCTCCATACTTATGAGCCCCCAGGAGCCCAAGGTAACTTTACAAGAAGGGGGCAAACCAGTGAACTTCCTTGTAGACACAGGGGCCACTTATTCTGTTCTAACTGAAACTGATGGACATTTATCTGCTAGAAAAACTTTGGTCCAGGGGACTACAGGAAAGTTCCAATCCTACCCTTGGACCAAGACAAGAATTACTAACATAGGACAAGGAACTATTACTCACTCCTTCCTTGTCATGCTGGATTGTCCATACCCACTGCTGGGAAGGGACTTACTGAACAAGCAACAGGCTACCATATCTTTCAAGGGGAACACAATGGGACTGACTCTTAATCCTGCACCCCTTACCCAAATAATGATAACATGCCCAATCAGTGAAGAATATATGGTAGCCACAAAGGCTCCCTTGCCCACTGACTCCAGTTCCACCTTGGAGGAACTAAAGCAAGAAATCCCAGGAATATGAGCATAAACCCCCCCCCCAGGCATAGCCATTCACTGACTCCCCCATCATGGTTCAGCTTATAAGCCAGGCTATTTATATCCAAGTGAAGCAATATCCAGTTCCCTTGGAAGCCAAACAAGGAATAGCTATCCACATCCAGAGACTAAAAGAAGATAATATTCTAGTTCCATGTAAGTTGGCATGGAATACTCCTCTCCTCCCAGTACAAAAACCAGGTACTTCAGATATCCGACCCATTCAGGATCTACAGGAAGTGAACAAATGCGTGGAGACCCTCCATCCAACCATCCCGAATCCCTACACTCTCCTTAGCCTACTGCCACCATCTCACCAGATCTACACTGTGTTAGACCTTAAAGATGCCTTCTTCAGCCCCCCGTTGGCCAAGGTAAGCCAATCTCTATTTGCTTTCGAGTGGACAGATCTGGAGGGGGGATATTTGGGACACTGACATGGACACAGTTACCTCAAGGGTTTAAAAATTCCCCAACTTTGTTTGACAAAGCATTGAGCCAAGATCTCATGGCATACCAAAAACAACATCCTGTGGTCACTCTGCTACAATATATAGATGACCTTTTGTTGGCCACTAAAGACTATGAGACCTGCAAGGAGGCCACAAAAGACTTTTTTTTTTTTTTTTTTTAAAGATGACCGGTAAGGGGATCTTAACCCTTGACTTGGTGTTGTCAGCACCATGCTCAGCCAGTGAGCGAACCAGCCATCCCTATATGGGATCCGAACCCGGAGCCTTGGTGTTATCAACACCACACTCTCCCGAGTGAGCCATGGGCTGGCCCACAAAAGACTTATTATAGGAATTACAAATCCTGGGGTATCGAGTCTCAGCTAAAAAGGCCCGATTATGTGCCCCAAGAGCCACCTACCTGGGGTATGAACTACAGAGAGAAAATAGAACTTTGTTCTCCAGAAGAATAGAGACAATTCTAAAGATCCCAACACCAAAGACTAAGAAATAGGTCCATGAATTTTTGGGTGCTGTAGGTTACTGCTGCCTCTGGATACCCGGGTTTGCTGAAATAGCTAAGCCCTGTACTCTAGCTTTGGGGGAAAACAAACTTCCCTGGTATGGACTGAGAAAGAACAAAAGGCTTTCAGTGACTTGAAAAAGGTGCTTACCATAGCTCCTGCCCTAGCACTACCAGACTTAAATAAGCACTTCACCCTGTTTATTTCTGAGAAACGTAGTGTAGCCAAGGGAGTACTTACCCAGACCCTGGGTCCATGGAAAAGGCCTGTGGCCTACCTCTCCAAGAGATTGGATAATGTAGCCATTGGATGGCCGGCCTGTCTCCAGGCTATAGCCGCAACCACTTTATTGGTGAAGGAAGCAGACAAACTAACCCTAGGGCAGAATATAAGCCTGGTAGCACCTCACTCTGTCCAAGCTCTCCTGAAAAGTGCACCCGAGCGTTGGCTCACCAATGCCCACATCACTCAATACCAGGCTTTACTCTTAGACCAGTCTCGAATAAAGTTTCTTAAGACTACAGCTCTGAATCCAGCAACTCTCCTCCTGGATGATGACCCAGAGGAACCCCTCCATGACTGCCTCAAAACTGTAGAAACCCTCCAAGGACTCTGACCCAACTTGACTGACATGCCTTTGCCGGACCCTGATGAGGTGATGTTCACAGATGGGAGCAGCTTCGTCTCCAATGGAATCGGGTATGCCAGGGCAGCTGTAGTCACACGGGAATGGGTCATCTGGGCACAGGCTTTAAACCAAGGGACATCTGCTCAAAAGGCTGAACTTGTAGCTTTAACACAAGCTCTAATACATGGAAAAGACAAAACTGTCAACATATACACTGACAGTAGATATGCTTTTGCCACAGCCCACATACACGGGGCCCTTTATAAACAAAGAGAGCTAATAACATTGGGAGGAAAATACATAAAAAACAAAGAGGAGATTCTAGCTCTCCTCAAAGCCATATGGTATCCTAAAAAGGTGGCCATAATCCATTGCTGAGGACACCAAACAGGTGACTCAATTGAGGCCCAAGGAAGTGCCAGGTAGGCCTAGCAGCAAAAGAGACCACACTAAAACCAGTGGGGCCATCAAATTCTTTAGTAGTCATGCCGGCACCCCAGCTGCCGCCAGTCCCACATTACACTGCAGAAGAAATCATACATGCCAAAACCTTGGACACTAAGGACAATGATACATGTTGGAAAATCTTACCAGATCACCAAATATATCTACCTTAAGCACTAGGAAGATTATTAATAGAACAACTACACCAAGGGACACACCTTGGAGCTACTAAATTGACTGAATTGTTGCAGAAAAATTATTATATTCACAATTTAGACAAATTAACAGAAGACTTTGTACAATGATGTAAAGTTTGTTCACAGGTAAACCCAGGACAAAAACCAGAAGCACCAACAGGAACCAGAACACAGGGATCTAACCCTGGAGAACATTGGGAAGTTGACTTCACCAAGGTAAAACCAGGACAATAATGGGTACTGATATCTCTTGGTATTTATAGACACTTTTTCTGGGTCGGTGGAAGCTTTTCCTACAGACTGAAACTGTTCAGGTAACACTTAAGAAATTATTACAGGAAATTATTCCCCGATTCAGTTTGCCTGTAACTTTGGGATCTAAGAATGGTCTGGCTTTCATAGCCCGAATTTCTCAATTATTAGCAAAAGCCCTACAAATAAAATAGAACTTACACTGTATTTATAGGCCACAGAGTTCAGGACAGGTGAAGAGGATGAATTGGACTTTAAAGGAAACTTTGACTAAACTAAAATTGGAGACTGGCAAAAACCGGGTGAGCCTCCTTCCCTTGCCCTATTAAGGGCTAGATGTACCCCATATATAGGGAATCACCCCATATGAAATTATGTTTGGGAGACCACCTCCTTTGCTACCCCGCCTCAGAGATGACAAACTTGCTGAGCTTACTAACAACAACCTCCTGCAGTCTCTCCAAGCCCTCCCACAGGTGTTGAACCAGATCCATCCCTTGGTCAGAGAAGCCTACCTGCCAACAAAGAATCTGACGCCACATCTCTATCAACAGGTGACCTCGTATGGGTGAAATGTCACCATCCTTTGACCCTTGAACCTAGATGGCAAGGACCTTAGCCCATCAACTTGACCACCCTGATGGCTGCGAAGGTAGCAGGAAAGTGCCATTGGATACATCATTCTCAGCTTAAGGGAGCGTCCACTCCAGAATCAACAGAGCTAGGACAACATCAAGAAAAATGGACCATGCAATGCTCCAAAGGAGACCCGCTAAAGATAAGACTCACTTGCTCATTCCCTTAACTGTTTCAATTGTTTTATATTGTATAATATCTATGTCAGAAAGCCCTCATCAACCTAAGAATTACACCTGGGAATTAAAAAATACTGTCACTGGGGAGGTTATTTGTTCTGTCCACACCCCCGGCATCCCCATTTTCCTAGTAGACCTATGTGAGCTCATGACGGGAACCAGATTCAGGTCCTACACCATTTTTGACACCCAAGGTGAGAAAAACCTCCAATAAGCCCAATTCTATGCCTGTCCTGCAGCTAGCAGCCCTTCCTGTCAAGGACACCAACAATATCAGTGCGCTTCTTGGGGTTGTGAAACCGAGGCCTCCTGGACTCACAGACTCCTATATATTCCTCAAAAAACTCCCACCCTCACGTTGTAATAAGCCAAGGACATGCAATCCTATGAACCTAACTGTCAGACTTTGGAGTCCATTTATGAGTGATACTTGAAAAGCAAGCAAAACCTGGGGCATAAGACTATATGTTAATGGAATAGATCCTGGAGGAGAATTCACTATTCAACTAAAAAGAGAAAATCAATTAAAGGTCCCTATAGGCCCTAACCAGGATCTCCTACCCCTTCCTTCACGTTCCCTGAACCCTAACCCATCACCCCAAGCTCCAACACCCCCGTCCCTCAACCGCGCCTCCGATTATGCTTTCACCAACCCCCTCTTAGGAACTTTAGATTCAGTTTTTATGTTTGTCAACCAATCAAACCCAAATGTAACAACTGATTGCTGGTTATGCCTAAATCCAGAGCCACCATATTATGTTCATCTACGGATAAACGACTCTTTAGGCACTAATAACCAAACTGTTAGGTCTCTGAATCTAACTAAAATCACCAAAGACAGACTCTGTCCATGGGGATGAAAGCCCAAACTCACGCTTGGTGGTATACAAAACCGAGGGCTTTGTATAAAAACTAATGATTATGACCTCAAAAGGTCCCCCTATAGGACCGCATGTACATATGCGGTAACCATTAATAGTACAACCCACGGGTCACAAGTCTCTAACGACCTTGTTGCCCCTTCTCATGCTTTGTTTGCTTGTTTGACAGGATTGGCTCCATGCCTAGCTATTCAATATTTCCTTACACCTAATAAGACTGAGTTTTGTGTACTTGTCTATATTATTCCTCAAATTTATTACTATGAAGGAGAAGCAGGGAGGAAGCACCTCCTCGTAAAACAAGCAGTTCCTGTCTTAATTCCCCTATTTGTAGGTCTTGGCATTGCAGGCTCTGAGGCTATTAGCACAATGGCTCTCATAACGAGCAATTAAAACTTTAAAGCCCTAAGTCAACAAATAGATCCAGACTTAGGGGAATTAGAAAAATCTGTTAGCCGATTAGAAACTTCCTTAGATTCCCTAGTGGAGGTAGTATTACAAAATAGGAGGGGCCTTGATCTTTTATTCCTAAGGTGGACTATGTGTAGCTCTAGGAGAAAACTGTTGCATTTATACAAGTCATTCAGGAGGAATAAAGGATAGCCTTTCCCTAGTTAGAAAAAGATTAAGAGAAAAGGAAGATATAAGGAAACAAAAAACATAATTGGTATGAAAATTTATTCTCTGGTCCCCCTGGTTAACAACTCTCCTCACTGCTGTAATGGGACCTTGTTTTAGTCCGTTTTGTGTTGCTATAACAGAAATACCTGAGACTGGGTAATTTATAAAGGAAAGAGGTTTATTTGGCTTACAATTCTGGGACAGCTGCATCTGGCACAGGCCTCAGGCTGCTTCTACTCATGGCGGAAAGTGGCAGACTGCTGGCTGGTATGAGCAGATCACATGGTGAGAGGAAGCAAGAGAGCGAGAGAGGAGGTGCCAGAGTCCTATATACAATAAGCTCTCGTGGAAACTAATAAAGCGAGAACTCTTTCACAACCCCTCTTCCCCCAGGGAAAGCATTAATCCATTCATGAGGGATCCGCCCCCATGACTCAATCAGTTTCCAACACTGCCACACTGGGGATCAAATTTCCACATGAGTTTTGGAGGGGACAACACATCCAAACTCCATCAGACCTCTACTCATAATCTTATTACTCTTTACCATAGACCCCTGCATACTCACTCGCCTCACAAAATACATTAAACGAAGAGTCCAATCGATAAAGCTTATGGTTTTAAGAACCCATTACACCAGATTAAACACTGATGAGTCTAGGATTTGACTCATGTATGTAAAACCAGTGGGGAATGAAGCAGGGGCATTTTCTGATTGTTAAACCTGCCCCTTTCTGCTGGAGAAACTGTTTTAGAAATTTTATGCTTGGCTGTCTTAATTGTGAACTTTGGCTTCTGTAACCTAGCTTTTTTCCTGCACCCATGTGCTAAGGAAAGGTAACAGCGGGTTTTGCGCTGCCCTAAGGGCTGAATGCAAATTTGGCTCCAGAACTGACCAATGAGCTATGTCTCATAGCCAACCAATCTGAATTAACAGACTTGCATCCCTCATTTGCATTAGAGGACCTAAATGAGAACTTGGGCAGGAAGTTTTGGCTATATAAGGCTGCCCCTTTCCTTCATTCAGAAAGACATTAGCCTGATGCTTGTGCTCTCCTTGCTTGCAAGCAATAAAGTGCTGTAACACCAAAAAGAGCTGTAAACTAATAAAGAGCTGTAATATCAACGTTGGTCTTGGATTCCTCTGTGCGAGCACCTCCCAACATCATTCCAACTCCATTCCCTGGAGGTAGCCTCTCTTAACTACATTTGTTTCCAGTTCTTACTATTTACATTCATAACTCTAAAGCATATGAACGTGTCACCTGTAGACAGTGTCTCTTGGCTCTACTCTATGGAAGATGTGAAATTAACACGTTTATTACAACCTCTTCTCCTCTCAACCTCCCAATTTGTTACTTTTAATTCTTCTAATCCTGTGCTTTCAAAGCTGGTCCTCTGAGCACCTGCCTAAAATGCAGATTCCCAGGCCATGGACAAAATGATCAGAATTTGTGGTAAGTCCTAGGAATATGCATTTGTAATCACCACCCCTAGTTAATTCTCATGTATGCTAAAGTTTGAGAACCATCAGCCTTATTACCTCCCTTTATAACTAAATCTCTCATCAGTAGGGATGCTTTTATCTGCTCTATCAGAAACCCAAATAAGGAGTGACATCAGTGAAAATGGAGTAATAAGGAAATCCAAAATGCACCCCTTCATAAAAGCAATAAAAAAAATTGAGAAAAATTCTCAAAATCACGGAACTCTGGAAATTAAACAAAGGCTTGCAGCAATCTGGGGAAAACTTATTTGAGAAAAATGGCTAATTCACAGCAAGAAATAAAGGCTGTAATCTTCCCAAATTTGATAAATTTTGAGTTAGTAATCAAAAAATTTCTAGCAAAGAAAAGCCCTGGACCTTGATGGCTTCACTGGTGAATTCTACCAAATGTTTAAAGAAGGATTAACACCAATACTTCTCAAATATTTCCAAAAAATAGAAGAGGAGGGAAAATTCCAACTCATTCTATGATGCCAGTGTAACCCTGTGTATTAGTCCATTTTGGTTGCATATAACAAAATACTCAGAACTGGGTAATTTACAAAGAAAATGAAATTTATCGCTTACAGTTCCTGAGGCTGAGAAGTCTAAAGTCCAACTGGGGGTAGCAACAGTGACCTAGGTGTTTCACATTGCAAGATGGTGGAAGCAGAGAGGGCAAGACAGACTCTCCTCTTCTTTTAAAGCCCTCAGAACCACACCCTTGACCACCAGTTTTAATCCGTTCACTACTGCACCGTCCTACAACCCAATTACCTCTTCAAGGCTCCACGTTTCAATTACCATAATAGGATTTCCCACCCTCTTAACAGTCACAGTGAGATCTAAGTTTCTAACACATGAAACTTGGGGGACACAGTTCAAGTTTCAGTGAGTTTTGGGGGGACATAATTCACTCCACTTCACCCTGATACCAAAGACAGACAAAAACATCACAATAAAAACAGAGACCAATATCCCTTATAAACGTAGATGTAAAAAATCCTCAACAAACGACTAGCAAACTGAACCCAACAGCATGTTAAAGTGATTATACACAATGACCAAGTGAAATTTATCTCAGAAATGCAAGTTTGGCTTAACACACAAAATCAATCAATGAAACACACCGTATTAATAAAATAAAGGGGAAAAAACCCAGAAGATCATTTAAATAGACACAGAAATTTGACAAAGAAACATTTGACAAAGCCAAAACACCCCTTTCATGATTATAGAAAACATGCAAAAAACTAGAAATAGAAGGTTACTTTCTCAATCTGATAAAGGGCATCTATGAAAAACCCACAACTAACATCATACTTAATGATAAAAGACTGAAAGCTTTCCCCTGAGATAAGGAAAAAGACAAAGATGTCCACCCTTGTCACTTTTACTTAATAACATTGTACTGGAAGTCCTAGGCAGGGCAATTAGACAAGAAAGAGAAATAAAAGGCATCCATATTGGAGAGGAGGAAGTAAAACTCCTCTATTTGCAAACGGCATGATCTTGTACATAGAGCATCCTAAAGAATCTACCAAAACAGAAAACTATTAGAGTTTGTAAATGAGTTCAGTAAAGTTGCAGAATCTAAGATTAATATGTAAAATCAGCTGCATTTCTACCCACTAGCAATGAACACTCTGAAAATAAAATTAAGAATATAATTCAATTTACAAGAGCACCAAAAAGAATTTTTAAATACTTAGATAAAAATTTAACCAAAGAAGTGCAAGGTTTATATGCTGAAAATTACAAAAAATTATTTAAAGAAAGTGGAAAGACATCCTGTATTCATGGACTGGGAGACTTAATAAGATTTTCAGATTCAGTGCAATCCCTATTCAAATTTCAACTCCCCCTCTTTTTTAAATTTTTAAAATTTTTTTTACAGAATGGATAAGCTCATTCAAAAATTCACTTGGAATTGCAAGGAACATAGAAGAACCAAAACAGTCTTGAACTAGAACAATGTTGGAAGACTCACTTCCTGAGTCTTCAAAACTTACTACAAAACTACAGTAATCAAGACTATATGACATTGGCATGAATATAGACATATAAGCTAATGGAATAGAAATGAAAGCCCAGAAACAAATCCATACATTTTATCAACTGATTTTGACATGGCTGCCATGAACACTCAAAGGGGAAAGAATATAGTCTTTTCAACAAGTGGTGCTGGGACAACTGTATGTCCACCTACCAAAGAATAAACTTGGACCCTCTACCTCACGTTATATATAAAAATGAACTCAAAATAGACTAAATACCTGAATGTAAGAGCCAGAAACATAAAACTCTTAGAAGAAAACATAGGTGAGAATCTGCATAATCTTAGATTAAGCAACAATTTCTTAGATTTGACACCAAAAGCACAAGCAATCAAAGAAAAAATAGATAAATTGGACCTGATCAAAATTTAAAACTTTATCCATCAAACGACACTATCGAAGTGAAAAGACAACTAACAGAATGGGTGAAAATATTTGCAAATCATATATGTGATAAGGGTCAAGTATACAGAATATATAAAGAGCTCTTACAATCCAGCAGTAAAAAGACAACCCAATTTTAATATGTGGAATAGAGCTGGCCAGTTGGTTAGAGCACAGCCTTGTAACACCAAGGTCAAGGGTTCAGATTCCCACATCAGCCAGATGCCAAAAAAAAGGGATGGGGGGCAATAGATTTCTATAGACAGTTCTCCAAAAATGATATACAAATGGCTAATAAAAAGCATATGAGAAGGTATTCAATATCATTAATCACTAGGGAAATGCAAATCGAAGCTACAATGAGATGCCACTGCATTGGAACCTTCATGCATTTCTGGTGAGACGGTAAAATGGTACCTACCGTGGACAAGTTTTACAGCAATTGAAAAAGTTAAGTATAGAATTACCTTATGACCCAGCAATATCACTTGTAGGCACTCAAGAGAAATAAAAACATATGTCCACACAAAAACTTGTACACGAATGTTCGTTGCAGCATTATTCACAGTAGCCAAAAAGTGAAAACAACCTAAATGTCCATCAACAGATGAGTGAATGAACAGAATGTGGTATATCCATACGATGGAATATTATCCAGCCATAAAAAGGAATGAAGTACTGAAAGTGGCAACACCATATATGAACCTAGGAAACTGCGCTAAGTGAAAGGAGCTAGACACAAAAGGCCGCATATTGTATGAATCCACTTATATGAAATGTCCAGAAGAGGCAAATCCACAGAGAAAGGAAGTAGATTACAGGATGCCAGAAGTGGGAGGAGGGGGAAATGGAGAATAACTGCTAACAGGTATGGGTTTCTTTTGGGGAAATGGAAATGTTCTGGAATTACATAGTGGCGATTCATGCACAACACAGTGAATATACTAAAATCTGCTCAGGTGTACACTTTTAAATGATTAATTTTATGTTATGTGAATTATATGTCAATAAAAAATGTTTTTTTAAAAGAAAGAAAGGGCCAGCCTGTGGCTCACTTGGGAGAGTGTGGTGCTGATAACACCAAGGCCATGGGTTTGGATCCCTATATGTGTGTGGCTGGTTGGCTCACTTGGAGAGCATGGTGCTGACTACACCAAGGCAAGGGTTAAGAACCCCGTACTGGTCATCATGAATGAATGAATGGATGGATGGATGGATGGATGGATGGATGGATGAATGAATGATAAAATAAATAATAAAATTAAATTAAAATAAAAAATAAAAAGAAACCTAACGAAGACTATGTTAAACTATGTGGTAATTTATCATCTCACACCAGTTCAGAGATCAGGCAGGCTCCAGGGCTGTTCATCCCACAGGCTCTGCAGAGCAGTCACAGGGACCTGGGGCCTTCCAGTGCTCCACTCTACAGCTTTGTCCCAAGACTGGTTCCTTTAGTGACTGAAGGATGGCTGCCAAGCAACAGGAGCTCCATGTTTCCCTCTTTTCCTGCGGCTGGTGGGCAGGTGGTCTCTTCACACGGCTCTGTCTTGAGAACGAGCACTCCCATTCTGGAAGCCCCCGCAGTCTTCTGCTGGCAGATCATTGACCCGCAGAGGGTCACATTTCTGAGCTTGTCCCTGGCAGCACTAGGGAAATGCGTGCTCCATAGGTGAGGGCCTAGTTTTCTGAATGTACACTCTACAAGCAGTGAGGATGCTGTGACTTCAGGGACTAGTCACATCAGTGGTGGGGTTAATACAACAAGCCACCTTACAGCTGCTCAGTGGGACCTGGACCTATCCCAGACCATGATTGCTGTAGACAATTTATAATGACAGCCTCCACTGTGCAAGGTGAAGAAGTCTTCCCTCTCTACCTCTCTGTCTCCATCGGCTTTACTTTATTATTTCACATTGTCAAGGGTTCTCATGGTTGCCTTAGTTCTCTTCATTAGCTGTCTTCATCTGGGACACAAGGTGGCTAGCATGGAGTTCCCTGTGGTCATACTGACCTGCTGTTCCCAGGGGCTTCAGCCCTGAGTGGGGGGGGATGGCCGTGTGATGTGGGGGTCCTGCCCAAGGGTGGGCCCCTCTATAGGATGAATGGTGAAGACTGCTCGGCAGGTGCATCCTCCAAGCACAGAGCACTCTACTTTCTTTTCGCCTTTCTTATAAAACATCCTTTCCTATTGTGAAGGATAATATTCAACAGAAACATACAGCTTAACATGTTTTTATAAAGCCAACATTCAAGTAGTCACCCACCAGTTGTCACCTCAGAATCTCCGTACATCCTTCCCTAGTCACCTCTCTCCAGAGGTAAAGATTATCCTCACTTTTATAGTAATCATCTGTCTGCTTTTCTTTATAGTTTTACCACCTGTATATGGATTCCTAAACAATAACCGTATGTTTTCATTTTGCTTGCTTTATATTAATGAAACTTTATATTAATGAAATCTGGTTATCTATCACTGCATAACAAACACCCCAAACCTCAGCAGCCTGAAACAACAGGATCGTTCTATTATTATCTCTCACGGTTCTGGGGTTGACCAGACTCAGCTGGGTAGTTCTTGCTCAGGGTCTTGCATGCAGTTATGGTCAGGTCACAGGGGCTGGGGCCACCTTGTAAACTTCCTCCCTCTATCTCTGGTAGTTGACACCGGTTGTTGGCTGGAACATTGCGTGTGGCCTCTATGTTTGATTTGAATTGCTCACAACATGGTGACTGGGCTCCAAGAGTGAGCTGCTGAAGGAGGACTAGGAAGAAGCTGTGTCACCTTCTATGACTTAGCCTCAAAGTCATACACAGCATCATTTTTGTCATGGCCTTTCTAGGTCCAAGGAGAGGGAATATAGACCCCATCTTTCAAGGGAGTGTGTGATGGTTAATTTTAGATGTCATCTTGAGTGGATTAAAGAATACTTAGAGAACTGATAAAGCATTACTCCTGTGTGTGTATGTGAGGGTGTTTCCAAAGAAGAGTGGCATGTGAGTCAGTGGACAGAGGGGAAAGTCTACTCTCAATGTGGGCAGGCACCATCTGATTAGCTGGGGGCCTGAATAGGAAAAAAAAATGATAGAAAAAGATCTTCCTCTCTCTCTCCTGGATCTAGGACACTCTCTTCCTCCTGCCCTTGGATATCAGAACTCCAAGCTCTCTAGCCTTGGGACTCCAGGACTTACACCAATGGCCCCCTGGGTTCTCAGGCCTTTAGCCTTGGACTGAGAGTTACACTATCAGCTTCCCTCATTCTGAGGATTTTGGACTTGGAGTGAGCCATGCTACCCACATCCCAAGGTCTCCAGCTTGCAGACAGCCTGTTGTAGGACTTCTCAGCCTCCATAATTTCATTAGCCAATTCCCGTAATAAATCCCCTCTCATCTATCTATCTATCTATCTACCTGTCTCTCTGTCTATTCATCCTATTGGTTCCCTCTCTCTGAAGAACCCTGACTAATGCAAGGGAGCACATCAACATCCCATTATAAGAAAGAGCATGTACTTGCACATCCATGTTCATAGCAGCATTATTTGCAACAGCCAAAATGTGGAAATAACCCAAAGGTGTCCATTGATGGATGAATGGATAGACAAATGTAGTATATCCATACAATGGAATATTATTCAGCCTTAAAAAGGAATGAAGTACCAATTCACACTGTAACATAGATAAGCCTTGAGGACATTATGCAAAGTGAAAAAAAAAGTCACAAAAAGACAGACACTGTATGATTTTACTTATATGAGGTACCTAGAATAGCCTAATGCATAGAGACTGAAAGTAGAATGGTGGTTTCCAGGAGCTGGGGGAAGGGGAGAATTAATGGGGAGTGAGGGTTTAATGGGGACAGAGTTTCAGTTTTGCAAGATGAAAAGTGTCCTAGAGCTGGATGGTGGGGACAGTTGCACATTATGAATGTGCTTAATGCTGCAGGATAGTTGTATCATCTTAGGCAAACTATTTATGTAATTGTACCATTTGAAGATTAAGTATGATTTAAGGAGATAGTATGGACACCAAGTTGACAAGGGGTGGACTTGTGAAGGTTAATTATAGGCGTCAATTTTATTAGATGAAAGAATGCTGAGAAACCTGCTAATGCTATCTTTTTAGGTGTGTCTGTGAGGGTGTTTCCAGCAGGGGTTCGTATGAGAGCCTGAGTGGCCTGGGTGGGAGAGATCCGCCCTCAGTGTGGGTGGGAACCATCCAACCACTGGGGGCTGGGAGAGAACAAAAGACAGAAAAAAGGTGAGGCTCTCTCTACCTGCTGGAGCTGGGATACACTCTTCTCTCCCGTCCGTAGACACGCTGTTCTCTCATGTCCGTGAAGAGAGTGCGAGGCTCTTCAGCTTTTGGGTTCCAGAACTTACACCAAGGACACCATCAGCTTTTCTGGTTTTGAGGCCTTCAGACTTGGACTGAACCACACTACCCACATCCAGTTTACAGACGGTCTATCGTGGGACTTTTCTTCACAATCACGTGAACTAATTCCCCTAATAAATTCCCTCTCATGTTTATAACATATCCTATTGATTCTGTCTCTCTGAAGAACCTTGACTAATACAGATTTTTGGTACCATCTCCTCATTTGGTGGCATCTTTGGAAAATACAATCTGCCACGGAATCATACAATATGCAGTTTGGGGTCTCACATCTCTCACTTGACATCACCTCTGTAAAATTCACACAAGGTATGCTGCTGTACTTCACACAGTCACTGCGGCATCATATGCTGCTGTGTGATACGCCCCAATGTATTCATCCAGTCTGCCACTGATGAGCATCTGGGTACATTCTGGTTCTGAGCTCATGAAAATGTTGCCACCATGGATATTCCTGTGCACATACCCTGGTGCACATGGGATTGGCACTCGTTCAGCTTTTTGCCATAATGGCAAACTATTTTCCAAAATGGTTGTACTGACTCGCACTCCCATCAGGAGAGACCTGTTCCTTGCCTTCACCCTGACAGCCTATCACCCCAGGAGACTTGAGCTAGCCTTGCTTGGTTTCTCTCCTAGCAGCACCCACCTTTCTTTCCCCCAGCAGCACGGAGGAAGCTGGAAGGTTCTGTCAGCTGCCCCAGACTCCTGCCTCAGCCCAGAGTCCCAGGTCCGGTCCCAACCCTAACTCACTCTGCCTCTTTGCTCCTGAGCTCTGGGCAGTCAGAGCCCAGCACGTGGCCAAGGATGCCCCCTTCTCCCCTGGGAATAGAAGGCCCGAAGTTTTGCTGGGTTTGTGGCCACCCACTTAAAAGACTACATTTCATCCTTCCTGGAAGCTAGATGTGGCCATGAGACTATTGTTGAACGGCAGCTTCTGGGAAACTTTAACTTCCTGGCAACCCGGTCCTGTGAGCTCTCTCCCAGGGTGCCACCCCATCGAGCCCCAGCTGCACTGGCTCCCGTTTTTCTGCTGCTGCCCCACCCCCACCCGCTGGTGCTTGTTACTGCTCTTGCCCGGGGTCTCCCCTTTCCTGGAGGCCTGTTCCCACCTTCTCCCTGGTGAATTCCTGCTCATTCCTCTAAACCCCATAAGGGGCAGCTCCTCTCCACAACCTCCCAGCTGTCTCCTCTGTCCAGCACTTCTCCATCCCCTGTCACTTAAGTCTGTGGGGTCTGTCCCCCCCACCCCTGGCTTGGTACATCTGAGGGTGGAATGAGAATGGATGGAAGCACATTCTGCAGCTTCCTCTGCAAAGTGGATGTTTGTTCAGCCAGTGTGTGCTGCAGGGTCAGGCCCAGCCAGGGCCAGTCACAAGACGGGCATTCCTGGCTGGTGCCTCTTTGGTGGACGTGTAAAGAGCAGGGGTTGTCTGCAGAGGTCAGAAAGGGGAGTCGAGGGACGAATACATTTGTGTCAGCGTGTACACTCCAGGACCAGCCAGGCTCCCCAGGGGTACAGGCGGACAGAGAGGCATGAGACATCCTCCCAGGACACCTTGGCTGCCCAAGAGCAGTCTGGGAAGCGCTGCAAACCTGGGAGAGTGTTCTCATGTCTTTGGCATGGTCTGGCCTGGCCCTGGGAGTCTAACTCTGGCTTGTTCCTTGTTTGGGCAAACACTGACCCAGGTCAGGCCAGGTGCCAAGGTCCTGAGGGCTTGACAAAGGCAGGGTGACAGCCAGATAGGATCTGAAGACTGGCTCCTGGGAACAGTGTGGATGCCCACCCTGTGTTTGCACTGGTTTCCTGCTCCTGGGCTCTCTGTCTGGCAAGCTGGGTGCGGCCACCATTTGAGGAGGGCAGGCAGATGGGGTCCTCTCTCAGCCATGCCCCACACAGAGTACTAGGCAACAACAGCCTGGGAGCTGGCAGTGGGTGGCGGGGCTAAAACATTCTTAAGTTCTGGTATGGGGTGGAAGGAGGGCAAAGACATTAACCTCAGACATTATTAACTTTAGAGGGTGACCACTGAAATAGGCACAGGAGGAGTCATTGCCGGACAGGTAGAAAGGGAAACAGGGAATAAGAAAAAGACACACAAAAATTAATCCAAAAGGAGACAGAAAGGAGGAGTGGGCAGGAGGAGTTGGACATGACATGTTACAAATAAATCCAAATGTACTTGTAATCACAAAACATGTAAAAGGCCCAAGTGCTCCAGATAAAGAGAAAGATTGTCACATGTATGAAAAAAAAAAAAATCCAGCTTAATGCCATTACAGGAGAATGTCCTAAAACATTTTTTAAAAATTGAAGGTCAAAGAAAAAAAAGAGATACCACGCAAAGACATTTTCCAAGAGAAAATGTGTTAGCTGGGTCAATATCAGATAAAATTTAAGTCAACAAAGCCAAGCATTGATTTGTTGGAAATGCAGTAGCCCCCTCTTATCTGCAGGAGATACATTCCAAGATGGATTCCTAATGGATGCCTGTAACTGCAGATAGTACCAAACCCTATATATACTATATATTTTTTCCTATACATATATATCTATAATAAAGTTTAATTTTTAAATTAGTCACAGTAAGAGATTAACAACAATAACTAATAATAAAATAAAACAATTATAACAATGTACTATAATAAAAGTTATGTGAATGTGGTCTCTCTCTCTATCTCTCAAAATATCTTATTGTACTGGCCTCATATATTTTCAGACCGTGGTTGGCTGCGAGTAACTGAAACTGTGGAAAGCAAAACCACAGATAAGAAGGGACTACTGTACAAATAGAAAGCCAAGCTTCTGGAAATATTAACAAGAAAAAGAGAGGAAACACAAATAAAAAACACTAGGAAAGAAAAGGAGATTTAACAATAGATGTGTCAGTGAGTGAACAGATATATGAGGCTATTAAATCAAGTATATGCCAACAAGTTTGAAAACATGAACTGGATAATTCCTTGGAAAAACACAATTTTCCAGAATGAAATCCAAAAGAAATAAAAAATCTCAATTGCCTCACAACAATTAAAAAAAAGTAATCAGTAATTAAAAATCTTCCCTTCCCCCCACAAAAAAAGTTCAAATAGCTTTGCAAGCAAATTCTGCCTTTCAAGAAACAGATAGTTCCAATCTTGTACAAATTATTTCAGAGAATAGAAAAGTAGGAAACACTCTCACCTCATTTTTTCAAGGCTAACATTATGGAGATATACAAACTTGAAAAAGAACAGGACAAAAAATAAAATTACCAGTAAATCTCACTCATGAACATAGATGCAAACTGAATCCAATAATGTATAAAGAAGATAAATTACCACAGCCAGGTTGGGTATATCCCCAAAATGCAAGGTTGGTATAATATGAAATTACTTAATGTGAATCCCCACATTAACAGAATAAAAGAGAAAACCCACAAGAATATTCCAGTACATGCAGAAAAAAATAGCCAATGAAACTCAACTTTATATTTATGTTTAAAACTATTTAAAAATAACAAAAATAGGAATAGAAGTTAATAGAATAAAGGCCAGCTACCAAGAAACAATGGACACAGTCCCAGAGAGGTCAGAAACTCGACGTAAATGCCCACTCTCAAGACTTCTATAGGATGTGCTACTAGTGCAGTGGAACAAGAAAAGGGAATGAAAGGTACAAGGATTTAGGAAGAATAAACCAAAACTCTCATTACTTTTGCAGATGATATGATTATCTACTTGGAAAACCCAAAGTATCTACAAATACATTATTAGAATTCAATAAGTTTGCTGGATTCAAAATGAAATTCCTTTGCTTTCCTATACATTAGCAAAAATCAGTTAGAAAATATAGGTGGGTTTTTTTGGCGGCTGGCCAGTGCAGGAATCCAAACCCTTGATCTTGGTCTTATCAACATCGCTTGGTCTTATCAACATCACACTTGAACCAACTGAGCTAACCAGCCAGCCAGAAAGTGTAATTCTTAAAAGATACAATCCGAAATAGCAACAAAAATGGAAATAATCCAGCAATAAATTCAATAAAAGAAGTGCAACCCTGAGCTATAGTAAAAATAATTTCTATGGCTCTTCTTGTGGGCCAGTTACTACTCTAA
Organism: Cynocephalus volans; assembly: GCF_027409185.1. NCBI lineage: Eukaryota > Metazoa > Chordata > Mammalia > Dermoptera > Cynocephalidae > Cynocephalus > Cynocephalus volans. The sequence continues at coordinate 209,313,973 of NC_084461.1, forward strand.
GCACTCTAGCTAATGATCTAGTTTAATCATCACCATAGCCTCAAGAGGAAGGTGTCCTTGCCCTCCACCTTGTCGCTGAGGGAGCCCGTCTACCCACTCAGCATTCAGCAACCTAGAAGGCTGGTTCAGGCCCAGGCAACCCAGCCCCAGAAACTGAGGCCACTGTGCCTGATCGCCTGTCGTTGGTGTTTGTTGCCTCAATGTAAGCCTCATACATATGGCTACTAGAAAAGTTAGTAAACAAGAAAAGAATTAAATTAAATAGAAACAACCTATCCCCAACCAATACTACCTTGTATAGGTACATTCCCTCTGGTGTCTATTCCAGTCCATTCTGATATGAGATTAAACCAAGCCTAACCACAGGTGAATGCGTCATTGCAGCTCTGGGGCCCACACGGGGCCCCAGACAGCCTTCACCCCAAATCCTCAAGTCACATTTCTGAACAATGAGGTGCCAGCAGATGGGACAAGACTATTTTCTTTTGCTTGGTGTTGCTTTAGGTAAGCAAATTCAAAATCAGAGTTTTTCTCCACTTTTTCTGCTATAGGACATGGTCTCTGTCCTCAAAGAGTCTGTCCAGGCTAGGCTGCTTATTATGATGGGATCTCCCTTGCCAGTGACACACTGCTGCCCTGATAACTTTTGGAAGATGAAGTGAGCACTTCCTCTGGCCTCTTATTGTTAGCAGGACTGCCAACTGATCCTCTTCGATGACAATGTGAGCTCTCCTGGTGTTGTCAGAGGAACTCCCATCAGAGCCAGGGAGTTAGCCTAACCTGAACTGTCTTCCATTGCTATGTTGGGGATTAGAAAACACTGGGTCTCTGTCACCTTTTCCTATTGGGTGGGAGATGTATGATTCCCTGCCACTGTGTTGTCCCCCTAGTCCTAGAGTTCCAAACCAGTTAGTCATCCTCTTAACCACCTTTCAGAGTTCTCTGTTGATGAATCTATGCCATTTTGTCCAAACCAGAAGCACCCTTTCACTTTTAATTTATTTGTGTCTTCAGAGTAGGTCTCTTATCGGCAGCATAGTCATCTCCTGCTTTTTTATTCAATCTAGTAATCTGTCTTTTAATTGGGATGTTTAGATAGTTTACAAGTAATGTGATTATTGATATGGTTGGATTTAAATCCGCCAGCTTGCTATTTGTTTCCTTATTTGTCCCATCTGTTATTTGTTCTCCTTTTTCTTTTTTCTGTCTTTTTGGGATTCACTGTCTTTTTTATTCCATTTTATCTCCTATGTTTGCTTTTTAGCTATACTTCTTTTTTTTTTTAGTGGTAGCTTTACCATTTATAGTATAGATTTTTGACTTATCATAGTCTGCCTTCAAGGGACATTATACCATTTTACATAAAATAAAAAACCTTACAATAATACATTTCCATGTCTTCCCTCTCAGTCTTTGCGCAACTATTACCACACATTTTACCTGTACATATGTTACAAACCCCACAAAACATGGTTACAATTTTTGTGTTAAACAATAAAGTGTCTTATAAAGAGGTCTCAAAACTGATTTAAATTTTATTAAGTTTACTCCCACATTTACTACTTCTGGTACTCTTTATTCCTTTGTGTACATTCACATTTCCACCTGGGAGTATTGTCCTTGTGCCTAAAGGACTTTCTCTAATATTTTTTGTACTGCAGATGTCAATTCCTTCAGCTCTGTGTTTTTGAAAAAGTCTTTATTTTAGCTTTTGAAAACATTTTAAAATAGTTCTAGATTCACAGGATCCTACCAATATAGTACAGACAGATTCTGTAAACTCTTCACCAGTTATCCCCAAAGACTACATCTTACAGTGTGGTATCAAAACCAAGAATTTGACATTGGTACAATGTGCGTGTATAATTCTATATCATTATAGATACACAATGTGTGTGTAAATCTACATATACAACATGTATATATAATTCTGTATATGTGTGTATAACTTATCACATGTATAGATTCATTCAACCACCACTGAAATCAAAATACAGACTATTCCATCCTCACAAAGATCTGCCTCCTACTATCCCTTTATAGCCATATCCATCCACCCCCCAATGTCTAGCCCCTAGGAAGTGCTAATCTCTTTCCATCTTCATAATTTGCCATTTTGACAGTGTTATAGAAATGAAATCACACAGTATGTAGTCAAGTGAGATTGGCTTTTTTCACTCATCGTAATGTCTTTGAGATCCATCCACGTTGTTTTCTGTATCCATCGTTTGTTCTTTTTTTATTGCTGAGTAGTATTCCATGCTACAGATTACCATAGCTGTTTAACAATTAACAGATTAAGGGACAATTAGGTAGTTTCCAGTTTAGGGCTAGTACAAACAAAGCTGCTATGAACAAACATGTGCAGGTTTTTGTGGAGATATGTTTTCATAATAAATGCCCAGAAGGGCAATTGCTGGATGATATGGTAGAGTATGTTTACAGTTTTGGGAACCTTCCAAACTTTTTGCTAGAAGGGCTGTACAAGTTTACATTCCCATCAGCAATGTATGAGAGATTCAGTTTCTTTCTTTTTTTTTTTTTGTCGTTTTTTCGTGACCAGCACTCAGCCAGTGAGTGCACCGGTCAGTCCTATATAGGATCCGAGCCAGCGCAGCACTCTACCAAGTGCGCCACGGGCTCGGCCAGAGAGATTCAGTTTCTTCACATCCTCACCAGTATTTGTTGTTGTCATTATTTTATGTTTTACATTTTAATCTAGGATTGATTTTGAGATTTTTTTTTATGCTGTGAGGTTTATTTTTTAATTTAATTTAAATTTATTTTCTTTTATTTATTTTGTATTGAAATGTATTGATTATACACATTTGTGGAGTACAGAGTTATATGTATACAATGTGTGATGATCAAATCAGGGTAATTAGCATAGTCATCATTACAAAATGCTGTAACGTTAGATTGATGTTTGTTTTTTGTTTGTTTAGGGTTTTAGGGTGGGAGGGTTGGCCTATTGATATGCAATTGCTGTAGCACATTTGTTAAAAAGACTATCCTCCCTCCATTGAATTGCTTTTTTTATTGTAGTAAAATACACCATAACATAAAATTTATCATTTTAAGTGTATAGCTCAGTGGCATTAAGTACATTCATTTTATTGTGCAACCGTCACCATCATCATCTTCTACCTTCTTGCTGATTTTCTGTCTGGTAGTTCTATCAATTATTGAGGGAAGAGTGTTGAAGCTTCAACTACAATTGTCCGTTTGTCTATTTCTCCAATTAGTTTTATCAGTTTTGCTTTACCCGTTTTGCAGCTCTGTTGTTTGGTGTGTACACATTCAGGATTGCTATGTCTTCTTGGTGGATTGACCTTTTCATCATTATGTCTTTCTCTTTCCCTGGTAATTTTCTTAATGAAGTCTATTTTGATATAAATATGTCTATTCCTGTGTTCATTTGATTAATGAAGGCGTGATGTATCTTTTTTATCTCTTTGCTTTCAACATACATATGTCGTTGTATTGAAAGTGAACTTCTTTTAAATATCGTTTACTGGTATCATATTTGTTTGTCTACTGTACCAATCTGTCATTAGTTGTTGTATTTAGACCACTTACATTTATCATAATTAATGCTATGGTAAGACTTAAGGGTGCCATTTTATTTTTGTTTTCTGTTTGTTGTATCTTTCAGTTTGTTTCTGCTTACTTTTTCCTGCCTTCCTGTGGTTTACTTGAACATTTTTTAAAATTCCATTTTGCATTATCTATAGTATTTTTGAGTATATATCTTTGTGTAGCTTTTTAGTGGTTGCTCTAGAATTACGTTATATATACATAACTCATCAAAGTCTCCTGGTGTCAACATTTTACCAGTTAGAATGAAGTATAGAAACCTTACCTGCCTTCATGTCCCATTACCCTCCCCATTAATAATATAATTATCTTAGATATTTTCTCTCCATACATTGAGAACAACTTTAGGCAGTATAATAATTTTTGCTTCAACCATCAAACATGATTTAGAAAACTCAAGAGGAGAAGGAAAGTCTATTGTATTTATCAGTATTTTGCTTATCATGTTATTTTTTCCTTCCTGATGTTCCAAGATTCCTTCTTTTATCATCTCTTTTCTGTTTAAGTAATATCTTTATCCATTTTTTTTTTTTTGGTAGCTGGCCAGAATGGGGATCCAAATCCCCGACCTTGGTGTTATAAGGTTGTGCTCTAACCATGCAAGCTAACCGGACAGCCCCTTTACCCCTTCTTTTGGGTGTATCTGCTGACAGCAAATTATCTTAATTTTCTTTTACCTGACAATGTGTATATATATATTTTCCCTTCATTCTTGAAGAATATATTCAGTATAGAATTCTGGGTTGACTTTTTTTTTCTTCTAGCACTTAAAAAATGTGCTACATTCTTCTGGTCTCCATGGTTTATGATGAGAAATACTCTGTCAGTTAATTCATTTTTCACCTATACATGAGGTGTTGTTTTTCTCTGGCTGCATTCTTTGTCTTCAGTTTTCAAAAGTTTAATTATAATGAATTGGTGTAATTTCTTTGGGTTTATCATGTTTGGGGTTCACTCTACTTCTTGAATTTGTAGTTTTTTGTTTTTTTCTTTTTGCTAAATTTAGGAAATTTATAGTTATTATTATTTGACTACCCTTTAAACCGCACCCTCTTTCTTCTCTCCTTTTGGGACTCCAATGACATGGATGTTAGGTCTTTTGTTATAATCCCACATATCCCTGAGGCTCTGTTCATTATTTTTCCGATCCATTTTTTCTCTCTTGTTCAGATGGGTCAATGCTATTATTCTGTCCTCAAATTCAAATTCATATTCTGTCTTCATGTTTTCCTCTGTCCTCTACATTTGTCTGTTGAGCCCACCCATGAACTTATTTATTTTGGTTATTGTATTTTTTAGTTCTAAATTTTCCAGTTGATTCTTCTTTATATCTTCTATTTCTTTGCTGAGACTTTCTATTTTTTTTTTAATCTGTTTCAGGCATATCCATAATTGCTCATTGAAGCATTTTGATCATGGCTACTTTCAAATATTAGATAATTCTAATATCTGTGACATCTCCATTTTGGTGTCTGTTGATTGTCTTTTTTTTAATTTAGTTTTGTATCTTACTGGTACTTGGTATGGTGAATGATTTTCAGTTGAAATTTGGACAGTTTGGTTATTATAAGACTCTGGGTCTTATTCAAATCTTCTATTTTAGCAGGCTTCCTCTGATGCTGTTCTGGTGGGTAAAAGGGGACACTTTACTGCTAGTTGGAGGTGGAAGTCCATGTTCTCCACCTTCCTCCATTGACACCTGGAGGCAAGGGAATTCTTGTTACTGCTGATGGGGTTAGGAGTTCATGCTCTCCACTAAGCCTCCATTGATACCACCCTGGCATGGACAGGGGTCAGGGGAGGATAGCCTTGTTAATGGTCTCCATGTGGCCTTTATTGGAAGTATGCGTATGTGTGAAGGAGTGGCCTTATCACTTCTGGGAAGTAGTGAAAATCCATACCCCCCACAGGTTCTTCTGACACTACCCTAGTGAGGATGTGGAGGTTACTTTGTTACCACAGGTAGCAGTAGAAATACAAGCCCCCCAGGTGGTCTCCACTGACACTGTGATTGGGAAAGGGGACCTATTACTACCCAAGATCCCACTTGGGCTTCTCTGATGCCATCACAGTGTGGGGATGGGGCACCTGGTTACAGCCTGGCAAAGGTGGAAGTCTAGGCTCCCCACTTGGTCTTTCCTGGTGAGAGTGGGGTTGGGACCACAGTTTTTTTTCCAGTAGTTTGGCTTGAGTAGAGTCGTTATTGTCTAAAAGTTTTCTGTCTTGCTAAGCCATTTTCTTCCTGACTTTTTGGCTAGAGAAAACAGGTCTTTCTTGGGATATACTTTTTTGCCATTGACATTTCAGAGTGTCCAGCTCCTCTAATATGTACATAGCCTGGGATATGAGTCAAAAAGAAAATCCAGGAAACACCACCATTTCATCCTTGGGTCTCAAAGTCCCTGACTGGTCTGTCTTCTTCTGTATAATATTTGCAATCTTATGTTTGCTTTATTTATAATGTTCAAGGTTTTCATTTGTGGAAAGAATAGGGAAAACTATGTCAATCCATCTTCTAGGAAGCAGAGTTTATTTTGCCTTCATTTTTGACAGATATTTTTGGTGGGTATAGAATTTAAGACTAACCTGTTTTTTTATTCTTGCAGTACTTTAAAGATATTGCTATACTATCTTCTTGCTTACATTTCTTCTAACAAGAAATCTTGTCATCCTTATCTTTGTTCCTCTGTATATAATATGTCTTTTTCCTCTCAATGCTTTTAAGATTTTCTCTTTAGCACTAATTTTAAGCAGTTTGATTATTATGTACTTTGTTTCTTGTGCTTGGGACTTGATGAACATCTTGGATATGTGAGTTTATAATATTCATGAAATTTGAAAAAATTTAATTATTTTTCTTCAAGTGTTTTTTCTGTTTTTCCCCCTCCTCCCACCTTTGGGAACTCTATATGTATATTGAGATGTCTAAGGTTGTCCCACAGTTCACTGATACTAAGTTTTGTTTTGTTTTGTTTTAGTTTTCCTCTGTGTGTTTCATTTTGGATAGTTTTTATTTCTATGTCTTAATGTTCACTAATCATGTCTTTTGCAAACTCTAATCTGCCATTAATCCCATCCATCTTGATCAGAATTGGATGCGCTCCTTGGCATGAAAATAGGCAGAAGAAAACTCTAACTTAATTTGTATCTTTTGGATTTGGAAAGACGTTTTGGTGGCTAAAAAATAAATATAGATATGGAAAACACATAGGGAAAGTCTTAATAGATTCAAATATTCAAAATTTTAAATTTCTACAACATGCTGAAAAAAAGTCATTCATAGAATAAGTAGCAAACAGCAAAAGATATCTGCTGCATGTATGACAGCAAGTTAATGTTTCTAAAATATAAAGTTCAGAAAACATCACTACTCAGTACTTATGTAGGTACATAGACAATTCACCAAAGAGGAAGTAAAAAGGACCAATATAAATTAGAAAAAAGTTGTAACCTTATTACTATTCAAAGGAATGTAAATTAAAAGAAGATACCATTTTCTACCTATCCAATTAGTAAACTTTTAAAACTCTGGATACCTAAGTGCTGGTGACAGGCAGTGAAAATGTACAGTCAGAGAAGGAATCTAAGTGATCTAACCTCCTGGGTATGATCCAGCAATTCTACTTCTAGGAATTTTTCCTAAGGAAATCATCCAAAATACTAAGGCTTATGAATAATGACATTTATAATAGTATTATTTATAATAGAAAATTTATCACTATGCCTTGAGGGGTAGTTGAATAATTACCACAATAATAACATCATTGATGTTAATTCAGTGTCCACCTTGAGCCAGGAAGCACTTTCCACTAAGCCCCTAAACAAACACTTTGATGTCGAGCCCATTATCATCCTCATTTACAGAATCTCAGAAGAAACTGGCCACAGTCACACCCCACCCCCTTGAGTGGTAGATTCCATCCTAGGCAGCTGTAAACAACCATAATCATGAGGGTATTTTTAATGAAGTAGAGAAGTGTTCACAATATGATGCAAAGTGAAAAAAAGTAGATCCAGAATCACTCTATGGTTTTAAGTGGAAAAGAGTATAAAATTGTAAAAGGCAGCATGCAGAGAAGAAAGGAATTGGGGAAGGAAGGTGGACAGAGAGGCCAGCAAGGCAGTGCAGGCATGGAGGGGTGAAAGGAGGGCAGGCTGCTTCTGGCCTCTGGGGGCACCACTGCCATTTTATCAGGGCCTTGGCTGGCCTTCCTTAGGCTCCTGGGGGACCCTGCACTGAGCAGAGACCACTGTCTTGTGTGGTCCTTGAAGAGCCAAGGGGTCTACAGGACCCTAGTGCTATGTCAACCACAGCTCCCTGCCCCCCACTCCCCTACCTGCTGAGGCAGTTAAAGCCATAGTGACCTCCAATTTTGACAGCCAGTGGCTCCCACCCTGAGGAATGGGACTGAGGACAGATGAGCTGTGAAAGACAAGAGAGCCAGGGAGAAAGTCTCAGGAACCCAGAAGGCACTCAGAAATGGCAGCAGAGGACCCAGAATAGGCATTGGCCTCCCCTGCAACCTCACAATCCCCACCATCAAGGGCTTCATTATCAATGGGGAAACTAAGGCACAGAGGGGCCAACTCACTAGTCCAGAAAGTTTGCTGCTCTTGGTGAATCTGACTCTATGCCTGCTCTTGACCACAAAGAATAACAATAACAATGCCAACAACAGCCAAGGCTGGGTGGTGCCCACTCAGGGGCCCCTCACATCACCACAGAGCAGAGGTAGGTGACACAGAGGACCCACACTGCTGCTCTCGGGCTGTGCTGTGTGCTTAGGGCTCCATAAACATCTGCTGAATCAAAGCCAAAAGACAGAAGGAGCTTTGCTTTTCACTTCCCCTGAAATGAAATCTGTTAAGTAGGAGCTTCCCAAACCCCAATCCCCAGGAACCTGGAGCCTAAATTTAGATTGTCCTTAGAAGGTCGCCGGATCACCCTGAGACAGGGTCGGCCAGCAGCTGCTCCAGATAAGCCTTGCTTTTCTGCTGACTCAGGGCTTTCTTTCACACATCACTGAGATCCTGCTGCACTTCCCCTGGGAAAGCAGAACAATAGCTGTGGATGAGCAGGTGGCCTTGGCCTGAGCTCTGCCTCAAGCCCCTAGCCAGGATCCACGTCTCTGCCTGGTTCCAGACCTCCCCTGACCTGGGCCTGCAGGCCCGGCCCACGTGGTACTCCAGCCACACTGGCCTCATCTGCCCCTCGGACGCCCAGACCCTCCCCACCTCCGGGATCCTGCAGTGGCTGTTCCTTCTGCTGTGCTTGGAGCTTCTCCCCTGGATCCTTGCCAAAATATCACCTCCTCAGAGAGGACTTCATTATTCCCATTCCCTCCCAGTTATTGGTCGATCAATAACTTTCCCGCCCAGCTATTATTGTCAGCTCTTTAAGGGCAGGAGCTTCCCATGCTGTGTGCTCTGGCAGAGACAGTGCCTGGCACACTGTAGGTGGTCAGATCCCTGATGCATGGAAGGAAGGGTGGGCACATCCTCATGCCCCTCCTGGGTCTGGGCTGTGCCACTTGGAGGCCACCTTCGATCTGGGATAAGTTTGTGGGAGCTGTGTCACCCCAGCTGCCCTCTCTGGGCCTCTCTGTGGGGGCTCTGGTTCCACTGCAGGCTGGGGCCACAACCAACATGGTGGTGATGGGGTAGAAATCAGATTATGATATGTGGAGCCCAAGACTCCTCAACTGGGTCCCTGAGATTCTGTGAGGCTGATGCCAAAGAGATGTGAGCTCACTGGGGCTACTGCATGGTTCCAGGCTGCGGATGGGACTGAAGTGGAGGGAAGAGGGAAGGCAGGTGGGCAGGCAGGGGAGGAGGGAGAACCTTGGGCTGGCTGCAACCCCAAGCTGGGACAGATGCATGAAGATGACCACTGTGTTGAGGTTCATTCCTGAATACCGGTGGGGAAAATCAACAAGCAAACAGGCATTTCCAGCTTGGGCCTCTGGAAGCAATGATGGGGATGGGGGCAGAAGGTGTCCTAGTAAGTGACCTCAACAACGCACTTTGAAAATAAGCAGGACCCAACCCGAGGGACATGCACTGCAGGCCGCATGAGAGACAGACCAGTCTGAGGCCTAGAGGAAGATGAGTCTGGCTGGAGCACAGAGTGAGCGCTCGGGTCTGCTGAGCCTGGCGGCTGGACTGACAAGTCCCAACGCATGCAGGTGCTCATCAAGCTGCTTAGGGAGCCAGTTCTTTGTCCATGGGCAATTTGGGCCATAGAGGGTTTCAGGCAGGTTGTGACCCTGGAGAGAGCCTGCCAGGGTGGCCCAGCTGGGCAAGGGCAGGGCCCAGTTGATCTGAGGACACTGCAGCAGTCGTCTTGGGAAGATGATGGGAGGGAAGTGGGGAGGGGGAGGGAACCCTGGGAAGGACACTGGACACAAGCCAGGGGGGCAGCAGGATTGAGAAGGTGGGGTGGGTAGTTCATCTGGGTCCCTGGAATGGACAGGGGAAGGGACATCCAGGATGGCCTGTAGAGAGAAAGGGAAGTGGCCCACGGGTGTGCAGCAGGAAGAAAGCAGCCAGCAAGGCGGTGGCTGGGAGGAGGCACCACCCTGTTGGGGGAGGCCAGGTGGAGGAACGGAAGGGGTGTAAGGTTTCCTCCCACCTCCAGGCCCAGCAAAAGTGCCTTCAGGACCTCCCCATGCAGAATGAACCAGGCCCTGGCCTGAACTCATTTACCCACCTCAGAGCCATCTGAAGTGGGAGGAGGAACCTGGGGCCCAGGAAGGAGAGACTTACCAAAGCTCCCATGTCTGTGGCCGGCTCAATGCCATGCTTTATCTAGGAGGGCTCTATCCAATGGAGCTGAGCACTTTGGATGCGAGAAAAGAACGGGGCATCCAGCGGCCTCAGTGGAGGGCGAGGAGTCTAGACTTTGCTGGAAACAAAGGGGCCGACAGGGAGTGGGGAGGGGACTGCCAGAAAGGGGCTGGTGCCCCCATGGGGTTGTGGGCTGTGGGACCTGGTGCCCCCATCTGAGCCTCAGGGGGGCTGGAGCGTCCACCCCAGCGGACCTTTCGAGAAATAGCTGGGCCATTGTGCAGAAGAATGCCCGGAAATCCCGCGCCTCCCTCCCCCAGTGAGGATGGGGGCTCTTCCTCCTGGCCAGGAAACTCCAAGCTGGCTTCCAGAGGTCGACCTGGGGGCTGGGGTGCCAGGGGCATCACCACTACTGGTGGGAGGGCACAGCCTCTTCGTGTCCCTTCTGTCCGAGGGCCAGAGCAGGCCGCCAAGCCTGGGGCCACCGATGCCCCGGGGAGCACAGCTTGGAGAACACTGGGGACTTCCCGAAGTGGAGTTGCCTGAGCTAGGTCTCAAAAGATGGGGGATGGGCAGCGTCACAGGAAGAGGAGCAGCCGGTGCGAGGGTTGAGAGGTCTGGGAAGCCCCGCTGTAGTGGTAGAGCAGGGATCGCCCAGTCAGTGGACAGGCCCCTGTGCCTCCCACTTTGTGCCAGGGCCTCCGGCTCCAGGGAGGCAGTGGATCGTGTGGACGGTAGCGCTGGGTAGGACCTGGGATGAGGCAGGGGTCCTGGGCCTGACCGGCATCTCTGCTTGGTGTGGCGTAGGAGACAGTGTCGGGACTCAGAGGGGCTTTGGGGAGTGAAAGTGAGAAGGGGCCTAGGTCGATTTTGGACTCCAGGGCGGGCTTCCTGGAGGAAGGTCGAGCTGTGCTTGTCTATACCGAGAGAAGGGGCTGTGAAAGCCCCCCACGCAAGTCTCTGTGCTGATGCGGTGGGGGAGCTCCTGCAGACCTTGATCAGGGAAGAGCGGAGCTGGCCCGGGTGGAAGGGACCATCAGGCTGTCGGGAAAGTCGGGGTGGAGGGGTAGCGCGGGGCTGGGAGTCACGAAGCTTCTGAAGTGGCTGGGCCGGGACACGCAGGGAGGTGGCCCGCGGAGCGTGCGCCCCCGCCCCAGGCCAGCCCGGAACGCGCTGGGCAGCGACTGGGACAACGGCGGGTGGGGGCTCCGGGGCTGCAGCAGGGCGGGGAAAGTCCGCGCGCCCTCCGCTGCCCCCGGGCGCTGTTGTTTCCTTAACTCCGGCGGCCGGGGGGCCTGTGATTGGCTGTAAGCCGACGGCCCGCGCACGGATTGGCTGCTCAGGCCCGGGGGGCCGGGCCGGGGGGGGGCAGAGTCCGCCTCTGAGCCTTCAAATGAGGAGCCCCCCGGATACTCCAGCAGACCCGAGGCGGTGCTACAGACCCGCCGGGGAGTGGTCAGCGGGCAGTGAGCCGGGCGCGCGGGCACAAAAGCACCAGGACCTGCGCAGGGCGCCGAGCCGCACCCGGGAGGCCCCGGGGCCGTCGGGCGCACATCTCGCCTCCAGCCATGGGGTCGGCAGCGTTGGAGATCCTGGGCCTTGTTCTGTGCCTGGTGGGCTGGGTGGGCCTGATCCTGGCGTGCGGGCTGCCCATGTGGCAGGTGACCGCCTTCCTGGACCACAACATCGTGACGGCGCAGACCACCTGGAAGGGGCTGTGGATGTCCTGCGTGGTGCAGAGCACGGGGCACATGCAGTGCAAGGTGTACGAGTCGGTGCTGGCGCTGAGTGCCGAGGTGCAGGCGGCGCGGGCGCTCACCGTGGGCGCCGTGCTTCTGGCGCTCGTCGCGCTTTTCGTGACCCTGGCGGGCGCGCAGTGCACCACCTGCGTGGCTCCGGGCCCGGGCAAGGCGCGCGTGGCCCTCACGGGTGGCGTGCTCTACGCGCTCTGCGGGCTGCTGGCTCTCGTGCCGCTCTGCTGGTTTGCCAACATCGTCGTCCGCGAGTTCTACGACCCGACCGTGCCTGTGTCGCAGAAGTACGAGCTGGGCGCGGCGCTGTACATTGGCTGGGCGGCCTCGGCGCTGCTCATGTGCGGCGGCGGCCTCGTGTGCTGCGGCGCCTGGGTCTGCGCCGGCCGCCCCGACCTCGGCTTCCCGGTCAAGTACTCGGCGCCGCGGCGGCCCGCGGCCAGCGGCGACTACGACAAGAAGAATTACGTCTGAGGGTGCCGGGCACGGCGGGACCCATCCCGCCAGCCACGCCCGCGAGCCGGACGACCGGCCCAGGAGCCCTCATAGACGGCGTCTTCCGCTCGGTCGTGCCGCGCACAGGCTCTGCGGAACGCTCGGCTCTGCTTATGGACGCGGCCCACGGACCGGCTCCTACCCGCGCCCGCAGCCGGTCCTCCCCTGCCGCAACCAGCCGGGCCCTGGGCCGCGCCCTGTCCTGAATAGAAGACGCAGTTAGGAGCACTCGATGGGTTTCCTTTTCTGTGCACAGCGCTGGCCCCAACGTGGGAGGGGTTCGGATTCCATCAGCCAAATGGACACCAGACTCTCAGATGCCGCTGCCTTCCCCAACTCAGGGGGTCTTGGATGCTGCCTTGCTTCCCAGCAGCTCCTACTGATTCTGGAGAAGCAGACGGATAGAGCAGGGCCCACAGCATGGGCTGCCTGAGGGATGTGTATCGCTGGCCTTTACCCTGTCAGCAGGGCCTGAGCCCAAGGGACCGAAGGACTGGGCCTGGACCTCCCCGTCTCACCCCAGCAGCTCCCAAGGCTAGGCTTGTGAGCTGTAGAGCCTAAGCTTGGGGCTGGGACCCTGCCATCAACTGCAGCTTGTGGGGTGGGGGTAAGTAAGGAGGTTAAGAATTTGCTTAGTAAATGGATTGAACACTTTCCCCTTGTCTCCTGTCCTCTGTCCAGTCACCCCCGTGCCCAGCATCCCCTATTCATCCACCTATTCACGAACTCTTCCCCAAAGCCTCCTCTCAGAGCTGGTCCCTGGGACCATGGCCTTTTCCCCAGTCCTCTCTGCCACCCCGCCACCTTCCCACCAGGTGGGAGACACAGCCATGGCTCACTGCAACCCAGGAAGGTGAGATCTGCAATCAGAAGAGCCACTGCTGAGTCAGGGGGCCAGGTTGAGGTAGGAGCAGAGGCAGACCGCAGCAAATACAGGTTGGAACCCCCAAGAATGGGCCAGTGAGTGGGGGTCTAGGGATGCGGAAAGTGCTGAGGATGGGCAGCCAGGCTGCTGGCTTCTCCCAGAAAGGGACTAGCCCTATATGCCACAGGGTGATGTTTTCCACCTGCTCTCTCAGGGCTGGCCTATCTCCCAGTCCCACCAAGTGGCCACAGGCATCTGTATAACACCCGATCAGGACCTTTCCAATGGTGGGGTGGGAAGAGGGGAGAACCCAGGATGTGTGCCGGGTTCCAGCAGAGCTTGCTACAGGTCCACAATGGTGTTGCCATGGGGAGGTGCTGGTTGCCAGGAGAGTGCCTCGGCTTGGCGCCAGCCCCTTGTCCTGGCTCCTTTGCCAGTTACAGCATGGCTCTGTACAGGGCCTGTGCCCACCCTGCTGGCCTGGCAGCCAGCCCAGACTGGTGCTGACCATTAGCACCTCTGTGCCAGCCTCTGGGAGCACCCTGTGTGACCTTCCTCCCTGAGAGCCAGTGCTGACCCTGGCCAGGCACCTGGGGGGGGGGGGTGTCCCAGGAGGGCAGGGCAGGGAAGGCCAGAGCTACCTTTTATAGCCACCAGTGCTCACTGTTGCCAGTCCTGTTCCAGGAACTTTGAATTCACTCATTTTTACCTTTTGCCAAAAGGCTAGGAGCAGAAGAGAGCAGTAGGTGGGGGCGGGGGCTGCAGGGAGGAACTCCAAGCCCAGCTAGCAGGAAGGCTTGGCATCTGCCACCAACCATGGCCTCGGGGCCCTGCCCAGAAGTGCTTGGGCCAAGTCCAGCAGCAAGGAGTCTCCCAGGCCTGGCCGGGCTCCCCATCGTGGGGAAGGGGAAGGACCCGGAGGACACGGGCTCAGAGGGGCTCAGGGCAGCTGCTGTGAACGTTGTGGCAGATTCCTGGGAGTCACAGTGGAGCCAGCAGGTGGGATTTCTGGGGAGTCTGAACTTTCCAATGGTCTGAGCTCCCAACAATGGGCAAGTTGCAGCGAGATAGACCCCACTGCACAGAGGTCCTCAGCAGGCCTAAGCTGCAGTCCCATCTGGACCTGCGCAGCAGGGACCAAGAACTTAGGAGTGTGTGATCCTGGAGCCGTGACCCTGGGTAGGCTGGAGCAAAGGTCCTTACACTATCGCAACTATTGCACCTGGCGACTGGGGCTGAGGCTGTGGGGGGTGAGGAGGGTGGCAGCCCACAAAAGTCCTTTTCCGAGTACAGAGCACGGAAGGGTAGCTGCACGGCCTCCAAGCTTTTCCAAATGGCCAAGGAGGGGCAAGAGCAAACTCCAACTATGGTTGGTACCACCACAGGGTCAGAGGAGAGGAGCCAGCCTTCGATTCAGCTCTGACCCCACTGTGCCCGCTGTCCTTTCCCAAAGGCCAGCCTCACCCACCTCTCTCTCCGGGCCTTTCCCCACTGACTTAGAACCTGCCTAAATCACTCCTGCCTTGAAGGACCCTGTCCAATGCGGCCTCCTCCCAGTGGCCCCAGTGCCTTACACAGGTGGACTGTCCCTCCAGCCTGCCTGCTGCCCCAGCACCTGTGTCCCCAGGTGGTGGCCGCACAGCCTCAGCCCATAAATGCTCATGTGAACAGCTCTCCCCACCAGGAAGGGCAGGAACCACACCCTCCTCATCTTCCGACCCCTCAACACTCACAGGTGCTCAGGGGATGTCTGGGTGGGGTGAGACCAGCCAACTCCATGACTTTCCTGACTGAAGCCCTGGCTGCTTTGAAGGCCATGGAGGTCACTGAGGTCCCGTTCAACTCGGACCCTCTGTGACCAGTATGTGGGTGATGCTGACTTTGGGGTCTTGGTGTCTGCATCCCTGACCTGCTCAGCCAGCCGGGCCTTTCCTGGCTTAAGGCCTTCCCCTCGCTGCCCCTCCCTCTCTGTGGTGCAGTGTGCCCACTGTGTGCCTATGGGGATGAGGGCAACTGGCCAGGGGCCGGACAGTAAGACGATGGTCAACAGGGTGGATTTGCGATGCTGCTGAGGGCAGAAGGACAGAAGAAAGCAGTGGGCGGGCAGACAGAGCCAGGTCCCAGTTGGCACAGGTGCCATGAGAAGGCCTGGGTGCTGAGGGTCCTGGCTTCTAACTGTTGCCAATAGGGAAACTGGGGGCCAGGGTGGGGAGACCTTGTCCTTGGAGCTGAGTGGAGGCCATACTCCTGTGCTTCCTGCTGGGCCTCGAGAACCCCCAGGGCACAGGACCCACAGAAGGCTCAGGGTACACCTAAGCGCTAGACCTGTGATCAGAACCAAGATGGGGAACAGAACCTAAAATACAAACATTTATTCTATTAAAAACCACTGTCCCTGCATCTCAAACTATGTCTATAACTTACAATCTAAATAAAAGCCAGTTAATATAAATAAGGAGAAGGAGGTCATTTCTGAAGAAATCAAATTCTAGAAAAGAAACAAAGAAAAAATAGGTAAGTTTCAAAGAATTCTGATGTCTCCCCAAGTTAAACAAACTACCCAGGCCTTCCCTCTGGCATGCTGGGCTGTTACTTCTGAATAGCCTCCATCGTGGGGTGAGGGGTAGGTGTCCATGGGGCGGAGGGCACCCCAGACCCACCAAGGTATCACTGTTCTCACTGCACCCTCTGCCTGGGTCCGGCTGTCATCCACTTGAAAGCCCCTGATGCCCTCGAAGTCCCCGGCACCTTCTCGCCTTCCAGACCCTGTTCAGCTACTCCCCAGGCTGCCCCCGCTACCCTTCACACTGCTCCTCACCCCTCCCAGCCCAACCCAGCTGCACCCCTGCCTTTGTGGCAAGAGACACGCAACAGCATTGACCAAGCAGGCTGCAGGGGAAGGGTCTGTTTCCAGTCCCTGCTCCACTACCTGGGAGTCCCCACTCATCACCTTCCACCTCTGTCCCACCCTAAGAAGCCTCATGCCGCCACTCCACACTCATTGTCTAAGGAGGGTGTCAGCCCCATTTTCAGGTGAGGAAACGGGTTCTGCCTAATTAGGTACCTGGCCCAAGGTCACTGCTGATGAGCTGACAGACCTTGATGAAAGTCCCAAGGGTCTAGTCCACAGCCCCTCCCCCAACAGGACACCTCTTGCACTCCAGATCACCCTGAGACAGGGACTGTGGGGTCCAAGGCTCCCTATGCCATTCTCAGCAGAACCCACTATTGCCCCAACAGGGGAGCAGGCACCCATTCCAATAACTTCCAGCTCACCATGGATGGGGCCCTAGCACAAAAGTACCTCCTACATCAAAGCCTTGGCAGAGCCCCTCTGCCGCAGTGGTGGCTTCCAGCCTATGGCTTGGGGAATCACAGGGTTAGATGTGGGGGGCCCTGGGCTGAGAGGTAATCACACAGACATAGGGCAGCCCCCCCCACTGTTTCTCAAGGGCCCCTCAAGAAAGAGGAAGTGTGTGAGGCAGTGGAGAGAGACTGGCTGGGGAGTCATCCAGAGACCTGGTGGCCTGTCAGTGACTCAGGACAGCCGCACGCTAGTGAAGGCCTGCGTAGAGCCGACATTATGTAAGTTGCAGCTGAGTGGCATCAGCAGCTTTGCTTTCTCAAGGGCCGAGCATACAGAAGCCCAGATAGCCAGCTCTGTGGGCTCCAGCCTGGGCCTAATGTGATGACTGAAGGGGCAGGAGGCTCCAGGTGGCATCCAAGGGTGGCATCAGGGAGTCTACATGTCACATGCGTCACACACGCGATGCCCAGCCCCATGGTGTGGGCAGCAGAGAGTGAATAACAACTCTTTTTGAAGGGATCACAGGGGCTTAATGAAATTAACTTCCTCAAAAATGCCCTATTGTGGCCCTGCTGACCACCTAGGGACAGACATTCTTGGGAAAAATGTGCTGGCCTCAAATCTCCCCAAATCTCTGAAAGTCAAGTAAAAGCCTCTGTTGAGGGAGGACAAAGCAGGGAATCAGGGTCAGCTCTGATGGGGCAGGACCACCTGGCCACCCCTGAGGACTGTTGGCCACCCCTGAGGACCCTTGGCCACCCACATAACTCACCCTCAGGACAGGAGGGAAACGAGGGCATCCAGAAACTTGCTCCGATCCTCGGCTTTCAGCTCAATTACTGAAGTAATGAAAGAAAAACATCTGTGAGAAGGGAGGAGTGGGAAAACAGGCCAGGCACAGAACTCCCTCTGCCCGACGATCTCAGACTGGAACAACCTTCTGCTGCATTCCAAACTGTACTAGGTTCTTCCGGGCCCTGAATATTCTGAACTAGGACTAGTTACATCTCTCCATCCCATAGTATTTAATTATCAGAACTGCTGGCTGCACAGTGGAGAGGCCGGAGCTGTGGCCTGTGGGGAACACCCTCTGGGCAGTTGGGGCCAGTGGTGACAGCCAACAGAAGGACATGGGGGATGTGATGACTCAGAGAATTATAGATCTGAACAGGAATGAGCCTTCCTACCCTGTACAACAGACCCCTACCTTCGCAATAGATTGCGGAAGGCCCCAAGATGGAGCAGGAGGCCACCTTGGCCCCACTCTATCCAGTGCCTTGGGTTCAGCATCCTCTTCCGTGGAAGGGGAACATGATGCAAACTGCCTGCATCTTGTAGGGCCTTGGAGCTCAGCCAAGCACATGGACCTTGTCAGACAGCAAAACCAGGCCCTGGGACGTGCCTGGCCTGGTCCTGCGAATTGTCCATGCTGCCAGCCACAGCCTCAGGAGCCCCAGGCCCGGGTGCATGCTGGCCACAGCTTGCTCCACACCCCCACCCCTAGGTCTCCATCCTCAGGGGAAACCAGGCAGCGCCTGGCCCTGAATCTTCCCTGTGTAAGGAAGGCAGGAGGTTGTGTAGGCTGGCGGGCACCAGCCTCCCCCACAATACAGGCACAAAACAGGAAGTGGGAGCTGCTCAGGGTGGCCACACAGCACCACGGCCATGATTGCATAGCACAAGGAAGCTGGCTCTGAGATAGCTGAGGCAACCTGAATAGAGACTGGGTCACCCATGACAGTGATTTGTGATTATTAAGAAATCAGGTGGTGGTAATATAAGAAAAGATCCTGAGAGATGCAGGTGAAGGAGGCTGTTACAGGCTGAACTGTGTCCCCCCAAATTCCTACACTGAAACACCAACCCCCAGTACCTCAGTATGTGACTATATTTGGAGACAAGGCCTTCAAAAAGGTGATTCAGGTAAAATGAGGCTGTCAGGGTGGGTCCTAATCCAATATGACTGGTATCCTTCTAAGAGATTAGGACACAGACACACATGGAGGGAAGATGATATGAGGACACTGAGGAAAGGGCCAAGGAGAGAGGCCTCAGGAGAAGCTGACCCTGCCCACACCTTGGCATCCTGAACTTCCAGCCTCCAGGACTGCAAGAAAATGACTGGTTTAAGCCACCCAGTCTGTACTTTGTCCTGGCAGCCCCAGAAAACTAATAATACACGGGTGGGGAGGACTGTTGATAAGTCCATTTTAGTTTAAAACATGTCAACAAGAACAAAAGATAAATGTGGATAGATGTGAACCACATTCCACGCTGGCATCTGGGGAAGCTGAGGCCGGGTGGGCCCTTCCACTCCAGACTCATTCAGCACAGAGGTGAAGCCAGTATCTGAGTTGTCACACAGGTGCCCTTCATAACAACAGCTGCTGGCCTGAGGGGTGGTGGTGGCCTTGGGTCACTGCAGTTCTTGCTGTTTCCTCACCCAAGCAATGGGGAGATGGCCCTGACCAGTGAGGCTGGGGCCTGGAAGCCCTGGTGGCTGGTCCTCCACACTTGGTGGGAAGGACTTTAGGGCAGGACTATAAGGCCGGAGTCAGGCCTCCAGCTCCCCTGGAAACACCTTTCCCCTCTCCTTTGGGCCCGTCCTGACAGGAGACTCTGGGCTCGTGGGGTTCAGGGCCTCAAGCACCCCAAAGCTACCTGAGCCACAGGGAGCAGCCTGGCCCAGGGCTGGTTCCAGGAGGATGAGAGAGAGGGCTGCTGGCCAGGCATCTCAGCATTGTCAGCTTGTTTGGTTCCAGGGCCAGCGCTGACCTGAAAAGGTCAGGTGAGAGAAGTGCAGCCGAGCAGCAGAAAACTCTTACCTGAGAGGTCAAAGTGGTTGTGCAGCGTCCGGGAGTTGGTACTTTCTGCCGCCTTCTCAAACGCCCGCCCAAAAAAGCTGTGGACACACAACAGACACGTTGGGGGCCAGGCCACCTGCAATGGACCCTTCCCACCCTGTGACAGACACCAGAGGGCAAACATCACTCTACTCAACAGGCCAATGGGCCAATGTGTCGACACCCCCACGGCCCTACCACTCGCCCCATTCCAGGACTAGCGGAAGCCGCTCACTTCTTTCTATCTGAGCTGTCAGTCTCAGGGGGAATGCCCACCACAGTCACTGTGCCCTGCTCCATGCTCAGGGGGGCAGCCATCACCAGGGGCAGCAGCTTGCAGCGCCGGTTCTTTGTCTGAGAAGACAAATGACACCCTCAGGCATAGCCAAATCCACATCCCCCACTGTCCTCGTGCCACCATCCCAGCAACACCATGCCCCAGCTGTTCCTCTCAGGAGCTTTGCCCTGCTGTTTCCTCCTCACCTCCTTCAGGTCCTGCAGCAGCTGTCAACTTCTCCAGGAGGTGCCCCAACCAGCCCCTCACCTTGTACTGCTCCATCCACTCTGGAATGTGCCCCCATCTAGAACTGCACATACTCACTTGTCTGCCCCCCTCCCCAGCACTTCTGCTCCCTCAGGATGGAGACAATTGGTGTTCCTGCGGCACCCACACCCTGCCACCAAGGTGACCAATTGTCCGTTTGTCCAGGACTAAGGGGCCTCCTAGACGAGAATAGGGGCAATTGGTCACTGTATGAAAACAGGGCCTGGTAGATGGTGGTTCCTCAATAAATGTCTGATGAATGAATAATCCTGTGAAGTGGGTATTTGTTCCCCCACTTTATAGATGAGGAAACTAAGGCTCAGCGGTCAGATGATCTACCTGGTAAATGAGGCTGAGATGTGAATACAGCCTATAGGACTTTGAGGCTCATGTTTCATCCCTAGTTCATCTTTTGACATTATTTGTCTTCAAAGAACACTCATATAATCATTTGATCGGTTAGCTCAGCAGCCTGAGAAAATTTCGACATCCTATTACACATTTCATTTAAAATAGCCCCCAGCATAAACCCTCATCCTTGAAACAGAGCAAGACTTTGATTACTGGAATGTGCTAGACCGTCCTTTCCATAGCCACACCCAGGAGGAGACTGCTGTCAGCTGGATAAGGACAGCTGAGGGGTGCATTTTAGGCCAACACAGAGAAGGGTGTTAGACCACATAGAAGAAAATTAGCCTAAAATACAAACTTTTGCTGGGAAGCAAGTCTGTGCTACATCCAACCCCACCTCTTCCTGATCTGCCACAGCTGAACACAAGTTCCAGCCTGATTTGCTCTGTGTGGGCTCCTCCCTACTCGTCCAAGTGACTTGGACAGTGAGTGATGAAATCAGAGCTTGAGGGAAGCAGAAGGTTCCTAGGGGTCAGCTGAGGAAACACAGCTCAGAAAAAGTAAGGGATGTGCCCAGACCCTGAAGATGGTGAACGGTCACAAATACCCCAACGCTAGCATCTAATGCCCAGTGCAGAGTGTTCTCCAAGCATCTACCCTCCTGTACCACAGTACTTGTCCACCGAGCTCCTCACCGAACACACAAAGGACTTGAGCAGGTTCCTGCTGAGCAGGCTCAGGGATGCCGGCTTGGAGAACAATATGACATCTGGAGTGCCCTGGGGAGGGGGACACAGACCGTCAGATGAGGCCATTCGTAGGCGTGGCCCGTGGCCCAACACCTGTGCATCTGCAGGAGGCCTGACCTCCATGAGAGAGCAGTAAAGGAAAGGCCCCTGGGAGATGACGAGGTTGGTGCAGAGGCAACTGGCGATGGTCTGCTGGGTGGCTTGCAGCTGCTTCTTGGCGAGTTCCAGGCCATAGTACAGCTTGTCCAGGTTACTCCTGTAACAGGGCAGACATGTGGCTTTGGCTGTGCTCGTTGGGAACTCCAGGTAAGTCATCAAAGTTACCAAGAGATTGCTCAGCTTCTGGTTCAGGAAGGGGCTTGGGGATAAGAGTTTATCTTCTCTCCCTCCTCAGTTTCCTTTCACATGAAAGGAAGGAATAAAAAATGTATAAGCCCACAGCAATGGGAACAAGAAGTAGGAAGGGTGCTGGCATCAGAAGACAGGAGACTGAAAGCCAACAGAGAAGATCGCCACAGGAGGGCCCAGGAAGGTGCCTGTAGGGTTAACCTAGAGTAACCACACGACCTAGCAATTCTACTCCTAGGTATACAACCAAGAGAAATGAAAACATGACTCCCCAAACTTGTACATGTAGACTTACAGCAGCATTATTTGTAACAGTCAAAAAGTGAAATCCACCCATATGCTCATCAACTGATGAATGGATAATAAAATGTGGCATTTATCCATCCAATGGAATATTACTCACAATGATAAGACATGAAGTCCTGATACATACTACAACAAGGATGAAACTTGTCAACGTTATGCTATGTGAAAGAAACCTGTCACAAAGGAGCACATATTATATGATTCCATTTGTATGAAATGCCCAGAATAGCAAATCCACAGAGACAGAAAGTAAATTAATGGTTGCCAGAGGCTGAGAGGTGATGGCTAAGAGGTACGGAGTTTCTTTGTGGGACAATGAAAATGTTCTAAAATTACACAGTGGTGATTGTCACAGAACCTTGTGAATATACTAAAAGCCACTGCATTGGACACTTTACATGGGTGAATTGTATGGTATGAGAATTACATCTCCATAAAGCTGTGTAAAAAATGTGTGCAAAGGGGCAGAACCAGGAAAGCCCAGAAAGCAGGCCTGCATACATTTTTACCACTGCACAAAAGTAACAGAAGTAGCCGCTCCGTGAAGCAGGAAAAGCTGTCTGAATCATGCCTCCTTCCAAAAAGTCAGGGAAACAAAATTCACAAGTAAAAGAACAACGGCAAAGTACCAAGGTCAAATCTCCTCAAAGTCACTATTAGAAAAAAGAGAATAAGGAGCAGAATAACCTCGCTCAACAATGAAAGCACACTACAAAGACATGCCAAAAAAAGATCAAAACTGTCAAGTTCTATTTCAAAACAAACTCAAAGACATGAATAAAAAGCAATACAGGATGTCTCAGGAAGTGAGATAAGAAAGGACTTTATTTCCTTAGAAACAAAGGAAAAATAATTGAGAAATTAAGACTAAGCTAGAAGAGACACAAGAATAAATAAAAACAACAAATAATGACTTTAAAGATATAGAAGGTGAAAAAAGAAGAAAATTTTAAAATCAAAAAGACAAAAGAAGAGATGAAAAGGATTCAAGAAAAAGTGACTAGTACTGAAGATGGGAAGGCAATGTGTGAAGTCCACCTGTTCTGGTGGCTGTGCTTCCTATTCGCACAAGCATTTTCTGCAGGACAGTCACTCCCATGCCTTGGGGGTCCATGCCACTGGCCACCCTGACCAGTATGAGGCTGAGGAACTGAGGTGTCCCCTGAGGGGAACCAAGGCCACACCCACTACCTGGAGAGACTGTCCAGAGCCTGGATGAAGTGATCCGTCCCTGAGCTGTCCTTCTTGGGGTTCTCCATCAGAGACATGGTGGCGAAGACCACATCACTGGCCAGGAACTTATGCTTGAACCCAAAATGAATGCTGAAAGTCTGCACACGCATGTCCTTCATCCTGTCACGGGTGGAAGCAATGCGGCTGTCACCCTCAAGTTGTGGGTAAGCTCTTACCACCAGGCCAGGCCAGCAGATGCTCTAATGTCCCTCACAGTTCCCCACTAATGCTCCCAGCATGACCTTCTGCTCAGAGGATGAGGCGGGTCAGAATGCCCACATATAAGATACAACAGCCCTGCAGCCCAGAGCAGCCGAGTGCTCAGCTGTTCAGTGAGCCTGGGGGAGAGCCAGCCCATTGGGCCTGGGAGTCTATGAAGGATCCTCTCCCATACCCCAGCATACCAGCTAGCTGGGGCAGGAGAAGCCAGGCACAGGGCCTCCAGTGGTACAAGAGAACCTGGTCAGGCCAAGCTCTCCTGACTCTGGCCCTGATGGCCCATTTCCTATCTCCAGTGAGGACCTGTTTCCTATTTCCAGTGAGGAACAGGCTGGGTACAACTCACAGTTCCACACTGCAGCCCCAGGACTGAAGTATCCTAAATCTCATAGGCATATTAAGAAGCCCCCCCCCTCCTTTAAAAAAAATTTTTTTTAACCCAAAGAGGACTCAAAACTTCAAGAATGGCCAGACTCAGGTCGTACTCATTTGTACATTCTTGGCTTTTTTTTTTTTTGCATTATTTTAGGAATGTGATTAAAGCAGAAGCCTTAACTTTTAAAGAAGCTTAGTCCAGAAAAATGTGTGTTTACCCAAATTTATTTGCAGACTCTTCAATCATTTCCTGCAAATTCTCCTTCAAGGCAATGTCCATGGACTGAAACTTCTGCTTCACCTGTTTCAGGGGAAGGCTGGAAAGAGCAAACCCAGGTCACACCAGTGAGATCGCAGAAACACCAACAGGAAGGAAAAAACCCTGCAACAGGGGCCACGGTGGGGAAAAATGAGGAAGGTGACAGCAAGTGCATTCCAGCGACATTCTGGGATCTAGAGGCAAGAAACTTATGGTGGAATAGGCAGCAGCTGCATATCAGAACCAAGTTGGTCAACACAAAGTAGAGGGCTTTTCCCTCGGGGGTTGGCCAGGGCTAGGGGCTGCAGACCAAGGCAGTCACTCACCCCATGTCTGCGAGGAACTCCTGGAGCCGCTTCTGCCCTTGCACGGACCAGAGCTTGAACCTGGCCGCGGTGTAGCTGGTGTTACACAGGCTGTCATGGAGGGACCAGTGCTGGTACAGCACCAGGCGGAGGCTGGTCCTGAGGTCAAGGAGCACGCGTGGCACCCACCAGCCCACCCAGAACTGTGTTGCACAGCAACCTGCAATCTCAGCAGCACATGGCTACCCCATGCAAGGGTAACCTGGAGCTCTTTGACCTTCTTAGCTTGATTTAACCCATATAGAGAGCTTATGAGGCAAAAGGTGCACACCATTATCCCCATTTGACAGAGAGAGAAAATGAGGTGCAGGGGTTCTGCAGACGCCATGTACCGTGGCCACAGAGAGTAGTCACGGCCACACAGGACACAAGAGGTTGAGGTTGCCAGCTCTGCAGTCATCATCTTCTGCCCCCTCTATCTCCATTTAGCCCAGCCTTCCCTACCACCTGTTCCTCCCAAGAACCCTCTGCAGGGATCCCATCCACAAAGCCCCCCATTCTCTCCCCTCTTCTTGAACTCACCCTTCACCACCCCTAGCACTGTGCACATGGCTATGAGCGTGGATGGTCCCTCCACCACAGACCTCTCCTCCACAGGACATAGGCTGGCCCTGCCTGCTTCGTGCGGTTATGCTGGCACCCTGCCAAACTTCAAACTGCAAGCATGGCTCTGATGCTCGGTGTGCTCTGTCCTCACTGCTGCCCCTCCTGACTCCTGGAACCCAGGACCACCGCCCTTCCTAACTCAACTCTCAGAAGCTTCCTACACAACTCACATATGCAGCCCTGTGACCAACGAGCACACCAGCCACATGGGGATGTGGGCTGGGGCCTGCAGAGGGTGACTAAGCAAACAGCGCCCACTGAGCACAACAATGGAGGCAGGGGGTGCTGGCTGCATGCCGAGAGCCCCAGCCACAAGGATACTCATACTCAAAGGAGATCCGTGTGCAGTCCACAGAGAGAGTGTTCTCCTCATCCTCATTTCGGTGGTTGTGCCGGGACACATGGCGCTGCAGGATGCCAACGTCAGTCACATACTTCATTCTAGAAAGAAAGCACTGAAAGCTGGACTGGCTCCCTCCTAGCCTCACACAGCAGGCTGGGCCCAGATGGCTCAGGGCATCCCTTTGCACTCATGTGCAGCGGGCTGCCTACCACATGGACTATTCCTATACAAGGACTAAGGAGGGTTGGCCATCCCCTGCATAGAAACCAGGCAGCCGGGGGAACATGAGCAGCAGAGGTGGCAGAGGCGGGCTTTGGCCTCACCCACCTCCCCTGTTCTTATTTGACACCTCCTGAGAGTGGGCGTTGTGGAAACCATGGCCCCACCTGCCAGCCCACACAGTCAAGTGGACAGAGCCCATAAGTGACAGGAATCCACAGCAGAGGATGCACAGGAAATGCTACTGAGCATAGTGGGAGCGGGCAGACCCCACCCCAGGTCCCAAATGGCCACCAGCCAGGATGGTGACAGCAAGGCCCTCACTTGAGGGACAGCCACAGGCTGGGGATGGTGACTGGTGCTGCACACACCATTGCGTTTCTGGATCCTACCTTAGCTATGCATATGCCCCATGCTTCCCTTAACAGAGAAGGGGACTGAGGCCCAGCAAGGCGGTCAGCTGTGCCAAGGTGGCAAGTCCAGGCACTGGCCCCAGGTCTGAGACTTGGGCCCCTCCTGCTCCATGGGCCACGCTGCAAGACCCAGACAGGGGTGGGGTGGGGTGGGGGAAACAAGAAATGGGGGTATGGGGGCCTCTGCAAACTGCAAGGAGTACAGTGCTCAAGCATAGGCTGTGCCTAGTGCTTGCCAATTCACAGCTTGGGGACATCTGCCTGGGTCTCTGGGAGAGGGTTAACAACTTGGGATCTCAGGCTGAGGTCCCTGTCGATTGTCTTAGATGTCCTGCTTGACTGGACCACCCCATGAGGGAGGGGCATGAGAGAAGATGCTGCCCAACGCTGTTCAAGGCCCCTGCTCCTGCCCTGGCCACATTCTGGGGCAGCCTCTCAGTTCCCTGGCAGAGCCTAACAGAAGAACCACCATCAAGGGGCAAAAAGAGATTCTGCTTCATACCAGGCCTCCTTAAAATCCTCTTGAGCCTTCTCTTTGCCTTTGAGATCAAACCCACACCCCCCTCCCCTTGCACAGGCCACATCTCTGTGCCTGCCTCTAAGCCTGGCCCTGCCTGCAGCACCCAGCATGAACAGGACACAGAAAATGCTGGGAGACCAAGCTCCGTCCTCCCACTGCTGGCTCCACCTGGTGGACTCCTCGCCCACACAAGGCCACAGTCACTCCACCAGAGGTCTGGGTACTAAGCCCTTCCTCGGAGACAGAGGCCCTGGCCCAAGGAGGAGGGCCACACCCCAGCCCCCAATAGGACCCTATAGTGACTCTGCCACCCATCTCCCTGCTGCAAACTCAGAGGCCGTGCACATGGTCACAGCACAGGGCCGACGCTGAAAAGTGAGGGAGCATGTCCTTACTGGGTGATCTTGTCTTGTACCCACTGGTCTGTTAGTCCAACGATGGCCCACCTGGAAGGAGAGAAGGTAATGGAGACAGCCTGCAGGCTGCCCGAACTCTGCAGGGCCTGTGGCATGGAGTGAGGTAATGGGACAGGGCAGCCCAAGCCTAACACTCCCAGGGGCATCCTGCCAGTGTGGCCAGTCCTCAGCCCACCCTTGGACAGGTGGCCTCCCCAGAGAGGTGGACAGATTAGAGTGGCAACTCAGGCCTCACAGCACAGTGTCCACTGCCATGAGAGCTTTAGGTACACAAAGGAGGGATGTCTCTTAGGACAGGGACGGCATCTAGACTGGCAGACTGGGCTCCCTGCTTTTCCTGCAGCTTACTTTAAATGGACCATTCAGGCCTTTGCCCACGAACTTACAGCAACCCACACCCTTACATCTTACATACACTGCTAGTTGCCATGTGTGCTCTCTGCCTGACTCTTCATTCCCAGCTCATGTGACCCAGGGACCCTCCTGAACCATTGCACCCTAGCTGCCCAGGATAAGTAAGAATCTTTGAACTTGTTTCCTGTTGTGATGATGTATTGAATTTGCACCTTCCATCTGAAGAACCAGGGGCTGTCCCAAGCTGGGTTTTCTCCAGGATACGGAGAACACAATGTGGGGCTCCCAGAGCCAGAGCCACAGTCAGGCAGGCATAAACCATACCCAGGTTAGACAAGAGCTGCAGGGCATCCGCCAGTATAAACAAGTTTCCCATATGAGGGAGCCCTGATTGCAGACAACTAGGAATTAGGCTGTCCACCAGGTAAAGGAAGTACACCATGAAAGCCACACATTAAACACCCATGTCAGCTCCCCTTAATTTCCAGTCAGGGCAGGGCTGCCAGCCACTCTGGCACTGGAACCCCAATTTAGCTGGGGGCTCTCAAAACAACATGGCAGACACATGCCACATCACCACTACAGGTCTCCTACCTGACCTTACTGCAGGACCCTCAATGCAAGACCCCAACCCTGGTCCTGGGGGCATGAGGATTATTACCTCCACACCATGGAAGGGAATCTGAGGCTGAGGACTGAGTGACCTGGCCAAGGAGAGACGGTGGACACAGCCAGGTGCCGGCTCATGGTGCAGGGACAAGAGCTGAGGCTGGTGGGGCAGAGGATGGGCAGAAATCCTCTATGCGAGGTGATGACAGAATACCCCGGGCCTAGTGGTGGCCTTGCACCAGCCCCCAGCTGCCCTGAGGCCCTGATTCTTCACAGACCATTATAATCCCCACTGTGGAAGATCAGAGCTGTAAGGGGCCTCGCCAGACAGACTGTCATCTCACTGAAGAGAAAACCAGGACATCCAGCAGAGTGATGAAGTGGCGGAGCTCTCTTCACTTGGAAAAGCTCTGTGAATTTCTTTTCTAGATCAACTCAAGTTGACAGTAACTGAGCAAGGCCTCCTGGTCTGTGTGCTGAGTGTGCCACCCACACAGAGAACTCAGAAACAGGGATGGTTCTTCCTGTGTCAGATTTTACCACATACCAGGGCTGTAAGGATGCCTAGCAAGGGCTGCCTCATTCAAATCTCACACTCCTTCTGTCGCCTCATTTTCAAGGCTGAGCGGCAGGGGTGTGGAGGGTGGAGCTGCACCTGAGCCACACCCCTCGTTTTCTGCACTCTCCAATGCCCCACGCCCTCTGAATTTGTGTGGAGACCCCAGAGCCTCACAGTTAGGAAGAAGACCACAGTCATGCACATTCCCAGAAAGGGGCTGCATCCAACATTCCTGGTGGGAATGAGGGAGGCGCCCTCCCTGTGGGAGGACAGAGCTGCTCCCATGGCACGTGGCAGCAAGACTCCCGGCACGGACACGACAATGGGCTACATACCACAGCATATCGTTCAGGTCCTTGGACATCATCCATGCCAGGTCAAACATCACCATGGCCGACTGTAAGGAAGCAGGGAAGCCTGAGGCCAAAGGCAGCCACGTTCACGTGAGGGGTGCACACTGGGGCTGGCCCATGCAGCTGGGCCAGACCTGAGCTGCTGGGGTCCCTGGCCAAGTGGCTACAGATTGAGGGTCTGTCTGGCCAGGGTACGCAGGTGGATTCCAGCCCAATCTGGGGAACTAGTACACACTAAACCAAGGGCAGGAAAAATGAGAGTAACTCTGCTGACCCATGTGTTCTCCTCTGCTAACTAAAGTCATTACAATCTGTGTACTTCATCCTGCAGCAAGTGAAGAATGGGGGACAGCCCAGGTGTGGCACTGGGCCAGGGTCTCTACACATCTCACTAGGCCCCTCAGTGATGCCAAAGGCCAGCACTGAAGCCTGAGGTCAGGGGACCCCATCATTTGCCTGGCCCTTGCATCCACACACTCTTCCTGGCTGGCTGGCGGCTCTGAACACCTTCCAGGAAGGCCAAGTGAGGCAGGGCCCTGGTTCTAGTTACTTAGATGTTAAAGAGGGAGGGGGCCTCAGGACCCCATCTGAGGAAGGTCTTTCCAATAGGTCTGTCCATGGATGTAAGAATTTAGCTCCCTGTGGGCGGAGGGTCTGGGTTTGGTAGGAGATTGTAAGGGGTATCAGAGTATGATCAGAAGACTCTAAAGTCCCCTTAGCTGTGAGAAGTGGGTTTCCTCCAAAGGACTTCCAAGGGGGCCGTCTACATATCTATAGGGAGACGGGCATCTTGTCTGAGCAAGAATCAACTCCCTTCCCACCTACTGCTTAGAACTTTCCATTTGCCAGGGCTGAGCAGAGAGGGCAAGAGGATGATCCTTCAAAGGACAATGGAACCTTGATAATAAAAGGGACATTGGAAATATGGTGTTCAGAGTTCAAAGTCCCAGGGTCAAATTCTAAGACTAAATACAGGATGTTTTACTGGAAACTTATTTCCTAGGGCCCTGAACTCCACTCAACACTCTTAGAGTCAATATAGATTTTCTACAATAAATTCTGTTCTGCAAAACACAGACACTAATGTGCTGTTATAAGTCTTTAGAGTTTTTATTCTTGCACAGAGATTAGTACAGACTCGTGCAATATTTTTGATTACGAACCAAAATAACAGCTGCTGTTCTCTGAGCATCTATTAGGTACAAGGGACCA
Organism: Cynocephalus volans; assembly: GCF_027409185.1. Lineage (NCBI taxonomy): Eukaryota > Metazoa > Chordata > Mammalia > Dermoptera > Cynocephalidae > Cynocephalus > Cynocephalus volans. The sequence continues at coordinate 209,343,970 of NC_084461.1, forward strand.
TCTTAACAACTGCCTCTGAAATAAGGATTATTCTCTTCAATTTACAGAGGAGGAGTTCAAGGCTGAAAGAGGCTGCACCATCTGCATGAGGTCACACAGTGAGAAGCTGTGAAGCTCAGATTCAAAGAAGGCTTTTGTGGCTCTAAAACCTGTGCTTCTTCCTCATGTTTTAAGACACTGACCCCTACAGTCAGAACTTTATGGTGAATTACACCTATTCATACTTACTGATGTCCCATGATATTCATACTGCTCATAATCAAAGAGGATGTCTCTTCTGCAATGACATAAAATGCAGGTCTTCAACAGGAAGCAGCACAACAAGAAGCCAAACATTTGGGAAAATGCTAAAAGTTGACAGTTTCAAAGAAATGCTAACTAAGTCATTGTACTATTTGTTTTCACTTCTGACTTTTTAGCAGAACGTACACATACAACAATGCCAGAAGGCAATGAAATCAACACAAACTGCTTATGGCAATGTATGACGTAAAATGGGTAGTCCCCAAATCTCAGTGCCAAGAAATTATCCCAAAACAACAATTCAAAGGAAAACTTGCTGTGTGCAGTTATTCATTGCAGCCTTATATGTAATAGCAAAAAACTGGTAGTAACCTATAGTTCAAAAAGAAGGGAAATTGCCAATTAAGTACTATACAGTTTAGAAAGGCTGTTCAGAACTATTTTAAATGTTTATTAAGTAGAAAAATGCAAAATTAGATGAATACTATGATTATGTAAAATATGCACAAATATGGATAACCCGAGAAGACAAACCCAAACCCATAATTAGGTAGTGAGAATATGGATTATTTTCCCTTGTCTTTCCTTACACTTTCTGAAATGGTTTTACATTGCCCTTATGAGGGGTGGCCTTCCCCGCCATGGTTGGCTGGCAGGAGTGTACACCCTCAGCTTGAATAGCAGGGAACATGAGCTGGGGAGACCTCCAAGGACAGATCCAGCAAGAAAGTCCCCTGGTACCCACCTCAAGGGCACTGCTGCACGTTTATCTCAAGCTAGAATATCTTTCCAATATTTTCACTTTAAAGCACTTGAATTTTTTTACATTTGCAATAAGAAGAGGAATTATGGATAACTTAGTTTTCCTTTTATATATATTTTTTCTATGAAAAGTTTTACACAATTGGCATCTATTTCATTTATAAAGAATTTGTAAATAAAGAATCTACATCTGAAAAACTTGATAAAAATAAAGATCCAGGGCCATCACCTGACATAGATGGCATGTACTTGGGAAACCCTTGGGCCTGTACTGTCACTCATGGGAACAGAGGGTGGTACAGAGGGTGACCAGAGCTCTTCTCCAGCACAGTGGCCACACGCTCACTCCTGGAGCCACTAGTCCAGAGGTTCTAAACTAAGTGAATTATCCTAAGATAGAAAAAAAAAAAGCATGCAGTCCTAGGAAAAAAATAGGTGTTGGTGGCACCACAGACCTCAGTTTGCCTGGCACCAGCGGCCACTTGATACACAGACTCACCTCCGGGCCTCCCACTCTCTCAGCTGCCTCCTCTTCATGGTTTCTTCCACTGTCTCCTGACACAGGGACAAAGAAAACAAGAGGCTGAGCAAATGTGTCAGGGACTGATCTCCACAGCCTGAGAAGGTCCTGATTTGGCAGAAACCAGTGAGCACAGACCCCTGAGGGAGAACATGGGTCATCCCTGTGCCTGAGCGCAGCCTGCTCCAGAAGGAAAGAGCTAAGACAAGGGGTGACTGGGACCCCTCTGGCTCCCTGGCACTGCAGATTCTGTGGACAGAAGGAGACAGGAGTGGGGGCTTCTCAAGTGCCTGCTCTAGGCTAGACTCCCTGTCTGTCTACCCCACCTGTCCATTACCACAGTACCATGGTACCCAGGATGAGGCCATGCCCACCTTGTACCAACGTCCGCATCAGGATTAATGAGAGCTATTGTTTCTTAGATTCTACCATGTCCCAGCAGCTATTCTAATTTTACAGGCACAATGTCATTTGATTCTCACAACAAAAGCACCTGGTAATGTGGTGGTTTTAAAAATCAATGATCTCAAGACTTCTGCTTCTCGGAAGAGGGAGTAGATGTATGTCCATATGTCTACTAAATATATTTAAAACCTCTGGACATTATAGATAAAACAAACTAAGTGAGACTACAAAAGGTAGAGAGAAGCAGACAGACCAGCTGGAGACCCCAGAACCAGAGGAGCAACATGGTATGTGTGCACTATGTTTTCTTTTTGGCTCATATATCACAGACTTGGAGCTGAAGAAGGTGGCAACTTGGAAAAACCAACAGGTGCAGGACAAAAAAAAAAAAAAAATCCCCAACAAAAGCTGCTCTGCCTAGCCAAGGGACCAGGAAGGAGCAGCCTCATAATAAAGAAAAATTTTAGGCAATAACCACACTACTCCAGCCAATACCACTAAGAACACCTCCACCCACTCCAGTGAAGGCCAAGTGGGAGCCTAGACGCCCACCCTTGTGAAGCTATAAGAAGGCACCCTAACCCCTCTGCCAGGGTGGCATCAGAGGAGCCAAGTGGGGAGCCAAGACTACCACCCCCACTGGTTGGTAACATGCCCCCACCCCACTCCCACCCAAACAGTGGGGGACTCTGGACTTCCACCCACACCTGCCAATAATGAGGCACCCCTTCTCCTCCCTGCTAGAGGGTGTCAGAGGAGGCAAAGCAGGGAGCCTGGACCCTGACGGTCCAGTGGTAACAAGGGGTTACTCCCCTTGGGTGTTAATGAGGTTAGGTAGGGAACCCGAACTTCTACTCCCCCCCAACTTGTCAGAGCAGCATCAGACAAAACCAGCAAAAACAGAAGATTCAAATAGAGCCAAAGTCTCATAATATAATACAAAAATATCCAGGTTTCATTCCAAATTCACTCATACCAAGAACTAGGATGATCTCAAATTGAATGAAAAAAGACAACCCATCAATGCCAACACCAAGAGGATAGAGATGTTAGAATGATCTGAGCAAGATTTCACAGCAGCCATCATAAAAATACTTCATCAAGCAATTACAAACACAATTGAAACAAATGAAAAATAGGAAGTCTCAGCAAGAAACAAAAGATCTAAAGACGAGCCAAATGGAAAGTTTAGAACTGAAAACCATAATAACTGGAATATTAAGTCAGTGAATGGGCTCAAGAGCAAAATGGAGGGAAGGGAGGAAAGAATCAGTGAACCAGCAGATAGAAAATTAGAAATTACCAAGTCTGAATAACAGGAAGAAAACAGACTAAAAAAATAAAAAGACTGACCATTCATGTCAGCAGTGTCCTGGAGGGACAGGAGAAAGAGGGCAGACTGAAAACATACTTGAAGAAATAACGGCTGAAAATTTGGCAAAAGACGTAAGCCTAGAGAATCAAGGAGCTGAGTGAATCTCAAGAAGGATAAACCCAAAGAAATCCACACCAAGACACATCATGATTAAACTTCTGAACACTAAAGCAAAAAAAAAAAAAAAAATCTCAAAACCAGCCAAAGGAAAATGGTACCTTACCTACGGGGCAGTGGGGGGAAACAATTTCAATGATGGAGAATTACTCATTACAAACTGTGGAGGCCAGATGAAGTGGCACAATATTTTTCGAGTGCTGAAAGAAAAGAACTATTAACCCAGAATCCTACACCTAGTAAAAATATTTGTGAAGAATAAAGAAAAAATCAATAACTGCTCAGAAAAAGGAAAACCAAGAAAATTTATCACCAGCAGATCTCTCCTAAAAGAATGATTAAAGGAGGTTCTATAAGCAGAAAAGAAATGGCAAAAGAAAAAATCTTGAAACATGAAAAAGGGAAAAAAATATGATAAGCAAAAATTAGATAAATACAATAGGCTTTTCTTAGCTGCTTGGGTTTTATAATTATGTCTGATAGTTGAAGTAAAAGTTATAACACTGTTTATGTGAAGAAAATGAGAAAATTATATCATAAATGGGGAGAGTTAAGGGACATAAAAGAAGGTAGTTATTACATTTGACTCAAACAGGTATATGATGATACCAGTAGACTGTGATAGGTTATGGATATTTAATGTAATATCTGGGGCAAACATTAAACAAATTTATACAAGGAGAGACACTAACAAACACTAAATAAAAAAAAGAAAGAAAATGAAAAACAGAAAGAACAGAAAACAGAAAATAAAATGTCAGCACTAATGTATCAATAACTAAAATAAATGTAGATGGGCTAAGTACATCAATTAAAACACAGATTGGCTTTAAAAAAACATGATTTAAAAACATATGCTATTTAAAAAAATTCACTACAAATGTAATGATATAGGCAGGTTGAAAGTAAAAGGATGGGAAAAGATGCAAATATTTACCAAAGGAAGGCAGGATTGGTGATATTAATATCAGATAAATTAAGACTTCATAGCAAAAATTACCAGACACTAAATAAATAAAATGGTCAATCCACTAATAGGACATAGCAATCCTAAATGTGTGTGCACCAAACAAAAGAACTATAAAATATGTAAGTAAAAACTGACAGAACTGAAAGAAGAGACAAATCTACAATTACAGTTGGAATCTTCAACACCCCTCACTCAAAAATTGAAAGACAGAAAAGTAGCAAGCAAATAGAAGAACCCAACAACACAATTATATAATTGATATTTCTAGAATATTCTACCCAACAACAGTAGAAAACACATTTTTCTGAGTGAATATAAACAGTATTGTCTTCTCGGGTTATCCATATTTGTGCATATTTTACATAATCATAGTGTTCATCTAGCAGAAGCCATAGTGTTGGGTAGGCCTCTTCTGTTGGCGGAGCCTCAGGTCGCTAGTTCAGACCCAAGGCCCAAATGGTACAAACCACTCATATCTTCATTCATAAGATGCCTCCCTGGAGTGACTATCTGGACTGAGCCTGGCCAAGGGCAATAAACCCCCATTGCTCCTCCATGGTGACTGCATAGTGAGCAATGCTGGTGGGGAGTGCAGAAAGAAGGGGGTGTTTGTGCTGTCTATTGTTTCTTTATATCACTTTCTTAAAAAGTGATCTCTCTCTAGCCCTAGAGCTAAGTTGTCCTAAGTTTCTTTTCATCTGACAGGATCCTACTGTACAGATGAGGAAGCTGTGACTCAGAGAAGTCCAGTAACCTGCCCAAGGCCACACAGCCAGAAGAAGGCAGAGTCCGGGGTCGGCACCCATGCCTGTTAACTCCTCCACTTCCCACTGCCCTGTGGCCCCCAGTTGCAACTGGACCTGGCAGGCTCCAGGGCTGACCTTTGACCTCTGGGCGTGTAAGTTCCTCTAGAATACTGCAAGAGGCTCAAACACACCTCTTCTAACCGTTTGCGCTTTTCAGAAGGCTCTGACCCATCGCTGTCATTTCCTGAGTGCTCGTCATCCTCTTCATCCCTGAAGATGTCATCATAGGCAGGAACTTCAAGGTCATCGTCTTGTTTAATGAGTAATCTGATCTAAGTTTAAAACAAAAAGCAATCAAATCTCTCCTTTCTCCTCAACAGAAAACTATCCAGCACAGTGTTTTTCTCCTGCAGGATCTTTTCATTTCCTAATTAGCTGACTTAAGTTTTCCGTACATACAAATAGCCAACTGAGAAGAGTTTTAGACTTCGCAGGCATCTTCTTGTTTTCATTACCACTCAGTGAGGTGCTGAAGTTTTACCACAGGTATGCTGAAATTATGAAAATCTGAAAACAATATTTTGAAAACCATCTACAGCCCACTTAAGTCTGGAAAAACAGCTCCCCTCTTATGCCACACATCAACAAAATATTCTGTTTATTTTTGGGGCTGCTGGAGGTATGGGGATCTGAACCTGTGACCTTGCTGTTATAAGGCTGCACTCTAACTGAGCTAACCCACCAGCCCCACATATCAACAAAATGAAGACCCCCAACTTAACCTGTGATAGAGGACATGAAGATATGCAACTCCTAAGTAAATAAAAATCCTGTCTCTAAAAGCAATTCTAGGCTGACTTCTCTTGGAGAAGTTCTTCACATGAAGATTTCGGGACAGAAGATCAAGCCAGAGAATGCTTAGGTGGTTCTTCTGTGCTAGGTTGCAAGCTTGCTGCTCAGGGGTTCAAACAGTAAGCATGCTAGAGCCATTTTAGGCTACAGGGTTCTAGTCCCTATACCTCCCAGGTCAAAGGAATTCTACAAATGCATTCTGAGCACCTCCAAGGGCTATGTCCCATGTGTCTCATCAAAGATGGACAATACCAGATTCTTGTGCTCAGGCTGCTCCAGCTTCCACAGGGGAGCCAGACAGATGCCTTGCCAAGAAAGCCAGGTGCAACACTGTATGTGGCATACCAAGATATACACAGGTTGAGGGGCAAGCACAGAAGAGGAAAGACCCCAAAGGCCTAGGTACCTGGGTGTCGTTGTACACATTCACCACATTGACTGGCCTGTGGGTGTCACACACAAAGAATACAGTGTCTTCATCGGGTTGAAGGATATCCAATAGGTCTACATTAGCTCCACAATTTATGAGAATAAAATAACGACACTGAAAAAAGAAGGGAGATGTTGTAAAGTGACTGTAGTGAGGAGGCCCCTTTCCCTTCACCACACTAGGCCTCTGAGTCCTTCTGCTGAGATAGGTTAAGCCCCTGATATGTAGCAAGACCTGGACAGCAACAGGCTCCAAAAATGGCCATGGCTGGCCTTTATCACACTCCATATGCTATTTTATTTCCATGACAACACCATGAGGTAGGCCCTGTGGCTCTCCCCACTTTACCAAGGAGCATGCTGAGGCTCAGCAAGCCCAAATCTTGTGCTCATGGTCAAGAAGCTAATGAGGAGCAGATCAAGCCTTCAACATGCTGCTGCGTCTCTCCAGGTCTCCTGTTACTGTGCAGCACTACTTCTCCACACTGATAGCATTGTACAGGTTTAAATTTTTAGCAAATATTGGGTAGCCCACAGTTTCTGGGCACCAAGTCCTTTACCACATTCTATCACTATAATGAATCCTTTCCTTACAAATACCAAACTGGCACAGGTCCCTGACGGGATGACAGGAACTCCAGGTGAGGATTTACCTCTGCCAAAACAGTCCTAGATGTGGCCAGGGACCCTCTTCCATGTCCCTGACCCACGCTTTGGGGCCCCACAATGTCCTGTTTCTCATTTGGCCCCATGTAGAGGTGGGAGGAGTTCTGGCCTATATTGCTTAAATTCCAAAGGGAGAATATATGTTCCTGGATTTCAAGTTGGAAACTGGGATGCATTTACTTGGAGAGATAACAAAATATTGATGTATTCTAAAATAATTTTAACTAGACCATATTAAAAACTGCTAAATTCCAAGTACCTTACAAGCAAATTTCTGCAAAACAAATTCAAAGTTAGGGGCTGTTCACACTGAGTATCTTTTTTTGTTGTTGTCAATTTTGCCTCCACAACTTGAGGATAAGTCACCAGTATGTACAGCATGTTTTCCTCTTCCACATTGTCTATTGTAGTTGATATTTAAATACACACTCAATCTATTGAGGAACTAGAAAGAACACTAAATGTTAAGAAATTGCAATTGGGTAGAAAAGCCTAATTATTCTAAAAAGTATCTTTCATACCTGTTCTTTATGTTCAAGAAATGCAGTTTCAAGTTCTTGCCACCCAGACACTGGAACCAGTGTGTACTGCACGTGGTCACACTGGAATAGAGCCTGGAGAGAGAATGTTCTTAAAGCCTATTTTATTAAAGATGTCTGCAATTTACCTTAAAATGTACCAGAAAAAAACTAGATGGGTTGAGAAAAGAAACACATGTGATGATGTAAGATGAGTAAAACGTTATGGGAGAAACTAGGTGGTGAAAATATGCATGTTCACTGTACCATTCTGTCAACTTCGGTGAATTTTTGAAAATTACCAAAGTAAAACACTGGGGAAAAGCTAATCTTATTTACAGGTCCCGGGGCTTGACCAAAGCTCAATGTGAACATTGTATCATACTCAATAGGAAACTAACGATCTTCCTAATAAACTAGGGGCTCCTGTATTTCCAGCACCGTTTATGACACCACTGTGCCCTCAGTTGTCACAGATTCCTCTCAGGCCCCACATTTGAGGCCACTACAGTTTCAAAGTCCTCCCAAATGCAACAATATTTTGGCTTAGATTGTCGCAAAAATATTAACTAGTCTCCTCGTCTTTTACCTAATCCTTCTCTGACCCATCCGATACTGTCCAGACAGGGAGACGACCTCTCAAGAGTCTCCCTTGTCTCACCTGCTCCTCACCTCCCATCGCTCCCTACCCACCCTGCTCCCTCCTACTCAGTGCTCACCTCTCGCCCCGGCTCCGCCCCCCGAGGGTCCTCAGAGCTCACCTGCAGGATCTTGCAAGCGCACAGAGCGTCCACGTCCGAGGCCACGAAGAGAAGGACCCTCTGGCGGGGAAAGAACAGGCGGGCTGAGCGCAGCGACCCGAACCCCGGCCCCTCTCCGCATCCCCAGCCACCCACGGCTGCTTCTCCTTATCCCTTCCCCCCGACAAGGCCTCGGCCGGGGTCCCGACTGGGAGTCACCTGGCTCTGGACCAGCTCGTAGAAGTCTTTGCGGAAATCCGACACGAACATAGCCACGGCGACCAGACACCCTGCGCTAGCACTGAGATACCAAGAGCCCCGGCGGCGGTCAAGACTCCCGCCAAGCCGCGGCTCATCCGATTGGCCCAATGGCCATCGATTGGCCCAATGGCCACCAGCCAATAGCGACTTAGTTCCCTACATTTTCTCATTTCTGATTGGGCCACAGTGGCGGACACTAGCGTTCCGCCATTCACGGCTGGAAAAGTCCGGCCCGCCCCCAAAGAAGCTTCATCTATGAAGCAGGCCGCAAGTTGCCCCCTTCAACTCTGACTCCCATTTACCCAGAAACCCAACGCTCGGAGGACATCTTTACTTTGGGAAGAGAAGCCTACTGCCTCGCACTGGAAACCCCAGGAAAAATACACTTCTATCCATGAATTAAATTCAGTCATACAATGTACGACAGTGGCAGTTACGTTTTCAATAGGCTCTCGATCTACTTCGAAGGTGATGTGTAAGTTACTTCCGCCAGAGTCCTCGATGGCTGAAGCAGAGGCCGGAAAAAAATCCAAGTGCATCCTGGGTAGCGTAGTCAGTGAGGAGAATGGGCCTTACTAAATTCGTCTGGAGGGGAGTACTATCAAAACATAATTTTAAATAACTTTAAAAGTTATCTCTAGACGAAATATAAGTTATCAGACGGTATTTTCGTTTTTATTCTGATGACGCTTTAGACCCCAGCGCCTTTGCCTGGCTTTTTCCCTAGCATCCGACACCTGGGCCTGGCACTCCCCCTCGGGGTTTCAGGTCCGGCACTTCCGGTGAGCCTCCCGGGGCGTCCGGGCTTCAGTGAGGCGGCGGCGGCGGCGCCAGTAAGGAGAGCGGTCGGCGGCCTCCTTTCGTAACGTTACTGGGTGAAGCGGCATCTGTGAGGTGGTGTCCATCATGGTAAGCGCGGCCGGGTACGGGTCGGAAGCTGGGGTCTGGGGCCGGAGCCCTAGCTAGGGCCCGACGGGGCGGGACGGCACGGCTGCGGAGATGCCGAGTCACCTCGGGCCTGAGCCATTCCCATCTGGGGAGCTTCGGGCACGAGCCAGACCCTTGACCATGAATCGCCTCTGTTCGTCTCCGCTTGTCCAGGGGGCAAGGTTCTCACTCCTTCTCAGCTGGACTTGAGCTCCTTGAGGGTGAAAAGGAACCTTCTATGTTTGTGTCCACCCATGGGTCTTCCAAGTGCTAGACGCGCAACAGGTGTCCATAAACAAAGTTAACTGGAAGGTTGTTGGAGGTGGGGAGCAGAATCAGGCGCTCCGCAGGGAGAATCCTTAGGGGACATCCCCGTGGGCGGGGACACCTAGCTCTTCCCCCGGTTCCGCGAGCTCTGTGCCTGCGGGTTCATTCCTTCGGTTGTATGTACCTGCAGTCCTTCATCACACTTCATCCTCTTTAATCCCTGCAATCCCCTTGGAGGCAAGGACGGTTACTGTTTTAATTATGAGAAAATTAAGGTTTCAGAGATAGTTTACGGGAGGTCACAAAAGTGAGTGAAGGTTTAAAGCCAAGTCTGTCTGTCTGCAAAGCTGTCTCATTACCACTATACAGTATTGCCTCCCTAGATATTGCTCTAAGTGTGTCATTGTCAAATCATATTTCTGTTCCCAAGTTCGTCCGCTTAACAGGCACTGAATTCCTGATATGTGCTAGACAGTGTATAAGGCATCCAGGTTATGAAGGAAAGTAAGATGTGGGGTTAAAGCAGGAAGGGAGGGGCAGGAGGTCAGGTTCATGGGTGAATTGGAGGCAGGTTGTTTTTGTTTTTCTTTATTTTTCTTTTTGGAGGCAGGTTGTTAAGGGTGTTGCAAACTTCGTTAGTGTTTTCTTTCGTGTGCAAAGACAAGAAATGGCTTAGATGGAGTGGTATAGTGAGAGATTCTCAGCGGAGTCCCCCAGTCCTCTGGCATCTCCATCTAGAACCACTGTTTCATGTGTTTTGCTTCTGGCCAAGATTTAGTTGAACAAAATTTTGCTGCTTAAGAGAAGAAAGAGAGATAAAAGATTGAAAACCGCTGTGCTAGAGTTCCAGAGAGTGAAGAACCATCTAAGATTTTAAGCTGAAGCATGCTATACTTGTATTTCAGGAAAATGACTGATTCAGCGTGCTAATTTTGGAATTGCTAGTAAAGTGCTTTGTCAGTAGGTGACTTTCCCTGTACTTAATGTATATTTGGGATCAAGTCAAGAAATATTTGTCTATTATGAGATTTTTTTTAAATTGTGGTGAAAAACACAAGTTTTACCATCTTAACCATTTTTAAATGTGCAGTTCAGCAGTGTTGAGTGTATTCACATTGTTGTGCAATGGATCTCCAGAACTTTTTCATTTTGCAAAAGTGAAACTCTATTCCTATTAAACGATAACTCTTCATTTCTCCCTCCCCACAGCCCTTAGCAATCACCATTCCACTTTCTGTCTCTATGAATTTGACTACTCTCACTACCTCATATAAGTGGACTTATACAATAAGTCCTTTTGTGACTAGCTGATTTCATTTAGCATAATGTCATCATATCTGTGATATATCGTGTAGTAAGATTTCCTTTTTGGGGGGGCTGGCTGGTAACAGGATCCGAACCCATGACCTTGATATTATAAAGCTGCTCTCTAACCAACTAAGCTAACCGGCCAGCCCTTCCTTCTTAAGACTTAATAATATTCCATTGTATGTATTACCACATTTTGTTTACTTGTCAGTGAACGTTTGGGTTTCTTCCATCTTTTGGCTATTGTTAATATGAGTGTGAACACAGGTGTACAAATATCTCTTCGAGATCCTGCTTTCAATGCTTTTGGATATGTACCCTATCATGAGATTTTATATTCTCTTTTTGAACATCATAGTAATTGCAGTACTTTGAGAAGACTCCAAATGGATATGTAAGATGTTTGCTAAGCTTTTCTTAGTCGACAGTTTAAGAGCTGGGATCTTACCTTTTTAATGGCACCGTGTGTTGGCTTTGCTTATTGACAGGGAGGAGGAAGCACCACGTTATAGCACAACATGTGTGCCTACTCTGCTGTGAGAGCACTGGAAGGGCACTAGCCTTGACCCATGGCAGAGCAGGGGAGGCTTCCTGGAGAAAGAAAAGGATGGTAATTGGAAGCCAGGGGAACAGGTATAAACACTGGGCACCTGCTCTCCCCGATACCAGGAATGTCTTCCCTGTTTTCAGCCTGGCTCCCTCTCATGGCATTCAGGTCTCTGTGCAGAGTCCCTTCCTGACCACCTGTTTAAAATAGCTTTTCCAGGAACAGTCTGCCCCCTTATTCTGCTTCTTGTCTTCAGAACCACCTGACACATATGCATTTTCTTTGGCTTATGTCTTTTCTTGAATGTCAGCTCCACCAGGGCAAAGGTAGTATCTCTTTTGTTGGCGAACGAACATCACTAGAGTGATGTTTCCTTAGTGCTCACATCAGAGCCTGGCAGATAGTAGGCACGCAATAAAGATGTTTTTCAATTAATAAATGTTTTTTAAGTTAATGATAATAGGAAAAGTGTTCCAGGCAGAGGAACTAACCCAGACAGGAGCATGGGAGGTTTAGGAGACTTGTGGGACTGTCAGTAGCAAGTCTCTGTGAGGTATGCAAGAGGTTCAGCCTTGATCCCAAGGATGGAGGGTAGCCCAGAAAGAGGTGAAGGACAGACGTGGCATGGCCAGTTTTATATTTTAGTAAGGTTACACTTTCTAAAAATAGTGGAGACTAGATTTGAGGATGAGTCTGGGAGTGGCAGAAAGGATTTGAGGTTCATTGTGCTATCCAGGAAGGCAGAATGCTCATGTTAATCAAGATTTCCGTACATTGAGTTGTTTGAAGACGTTTAGCAACATCAATTACCCTGATGCATTTTGGCTTTTGGCATGAAGAAATGAACCTTTGTTCTAACTTCAGCATTTCTTTCTTCCTTCTAGTTCTCTTTCAACATGTTTGACCACCCGATACCCCGCGTCTTCCAGAACCGCTTCTCCACGCAGTACCGCTGCTTCTCCGTGTCCATGCTAGCAGGGCCTAATGACAGGTCAGATGTGGAGAAAGGCGGGAAGAGTATGTGCTTGTTTTTATTTTGAATAGTAACCTTTCCTGCCCTAACTCTGCAATGCTTTTTAGCCTTCAACAGTCCTTACTTGCATGTGGCAACCAGAAGTTAACATTCCAGTAAAAATGTTTCTCGTCCCAGATTTGCTGATTGGGGGTGGGGTGCTAATTATGATTAGATTAATGGCTGGTAGCCATTCATTTCCCCAAAAGAAATTCTATCAAGAAAGATTCTTTAAGATAATTATGAAATTCTGGCTACCCTAAACATACTGTTTAAAACTTTTTTAGGGTAGATAGAAACTGCATACTGCCTTTGAACTGCCCTTTTTATTTAATTTTTTTTAATATTTCTTAAATATTCTTTCCACAGTAATTATGCCACCCTCGGCCCTTGATCAACTCAGTAAGTACTTTTTAAGTGACTTGAAAACTTTGGTAGTATAAATATGGATGCCAGGAATCGTCATGAGCTCCTCAGTATATCCAGACACAGGCTTCCTTTGTCACCATCTGGTCTTGAATTGTCCCTGGAGGGCCCATGCTGGGCGGGGAGAACTGGACCAGGAGTGCTTGGGTATGGAGTTGTGCTGTCCAGGCCAGAGCCACTCAGCTTCACTACTACCCTGGGCACTTCAGGTCCCTCCTCTGTGAAGGGACTCCACTTCCCTCCCTGACCCCACTCCCTCCTAGCTCATCTCAGTATTCCATCAGGATTAAAGGAAGGTACAAGTAATAACTGCTTTGCACAGTGCCGGGGCAGTTGGCTGGACTCACTAAGTTTTCTCCTAAAGGACAGGTGTGCGCTTCAAAGGAGGATGCTGCAAGGCAGATTTCTCATCTCCTCACTGAGCTTCTTTCCTGAGCTCCATACCCACTTTTCTAACCACCCCCACCCACCACCCACCGCCCCCTGTACCATTGCATCCTCAGCAAATCAAAATCTGAACTATTATCTTCTGCCCCAGAAATTGCTCCTCTAGCCAGGCTCCTGCCTCTATTAGAAGGGAGAAAGGCCCAGAGGTGTGAGAGCAGCCACACTCTTCCTGTCTTTCCCTGGCCCTTTATCCCTTGACAGCAATCTGGAAACCCCATGCCCCAGTCCCACACCATCTAGACAAAGAAAACCTCAATCATGGACAACCTCAACCACAGATGCAGTCATTGCCTTTCAAGACCTGGAGGTGTTTCCATTGTGGATTCCTTCTGTGTGAGGCAGGAGACTGGAGGCTAGCCAGGGAGGCATGGTGGAGTCATGTGGCGAACAGGCACTGGCTCTGGTGTCACTCGGCCCAGGTTTTGAATCTTGCCCAGCCTGACTAGACTAGTGACTTGGCCTCTCTGAACCTCAGTGTCTTCTTTTTTTAAAAAAAGAGATGACCAGTAAGGGGATCTTAACCCTTGACTTGGTGTTGTCAGCACCATGCTCTCCCAAGTGAGCTAACTGGCCATCCCTATACAGGGATCCAAACCCATGGCCTTGGTGTTATCAGCACCACACTCTCCCAAGTGAGCCACGGGATGGCCCCTCAGTGTCTTCTTTAAGTGGGGACATTCACAGTGCCTGTGCATCAGAGCTGCTATAGAGAGTGTGTGTGTGTGTGTGTGTGTGTGTGTGTGTGTGTGTGTGTGTGTGTGTGTGTGTGTGTGTGTGTGTGTGTGTGTGTGTGTGTGTGTGTGTGTGTGTGTGTGTGTGTGTGTGTGAACAACCCAAGCCCATCTGATGCCAGCCACAGTGGGAAGATGCCCCATGAGCCAGCACCAGCTGCAGCCATACCCAATGGAGGTCTCAATTCAGCCAGCAGGTCAATAGAGCCGTGGGCTTCACGGCCCTCACCCAGACCCCGTCATTACAGAGGAGAGATAGGCATCAGAGTACTTTCTTTTGGAGTGAGCTTACCCAGGAGCCAGGCACCAGGTGACCCTAGGTACAAGTGTCCAGAAGAGACTCAGGGACTAGATCAATGGAGTTTAGATCAGATCAAACCCATTGTTCAAACATTGGAGTGATGGAAGAAACCCTTTTTGTCCAAATAAAATTTATAGGGAGTCCTAATTTATGAAATACAGAGTCTCTGCTCTGGTTGGAGGAGATGAGGGAGTGGCAGAGGGCTTGAGAGCCCGAAGGCACTTATCTAAATCACAGAATGTTGTTTGAGAATCAGTGGACAGAGGAACATTGGAGTCTCTTCCAGTTGCAACAATCTTGAATCCTTGGCTGGACCCCAATCTGGTTTATCCCAGACAAGCTGCGGGTCAGCTCCGTGGCTCTATAGCTGGGAGGTGCCCTGAAGATGGAGGGCCTGGCCTCTGGGCCCTTGGCCCCTGCACTGCCAGCATCAGAGTCGTCCTTGGTGATAGGAGGGAGCACCATCCCCACTGCACCTCCACTGTGAACTGCTGCTTCCAGAGGTTCTTCTGTGTAGCCTCCTGCCCAAGTACTTCCCTTGATTTGCTTTAGCAGAATTTTTTGGGAGATCCCAAATGGAGTCTGCTTTACCTCCAAATGCTAAATGGGACTTCTGTTGATATCTTCACCTAAACCGACAAGCTAAAGTCTGATTGAGTTCCCAGACTTCAGCCAGCAGCCTGGATTTGAATCCCAGCGGCACCATTCTTGAGCTGTATGATCTTGGGCATGTTACTTAACCTTCATGCCTTCGTTTCCCCATCGAGAAAAAGGAAATAATGATGGTACCTACCTGACTGTTCTGGGAAGATTGAGCAAGGACTTGGTACGCAGCAAACACCATCACTACCATCAGTACCTTCTCAGATCCATCCCCCAGGGCCCCAGGGCCCCTGGGCTTTCCTATCTCATATCGCCAGCCCCTCCTTTCTGTGCCCCTGTACCTCCTGAAAAAACATGCTAGCAACCCTGTTTGCCTGCCTTCTACTCTCCATGCAGCCCTCACCTTGTGGAGCACCAGAGTGAGGGCAGGCACCATGTTGTGACCCTGCTGAGAGCCCACACTGTCCACTGGGCCCGGAGTTGCTCTTCCTCTCCATGCCTGTGCTTACGCTTCCTCCTTTGCCTGGATTGCCCTCCCCTGGCCTGCCCGCCCAGCCACCAGCTGGAGAACTGGGCCTATGCAGGCCC
Organism: Cynocephalus volans; assembly: GCF_027409185.1. Classification (NCBI taxonomy): domain Eukaryota; kingdom Metazoa; phylum Chordata; class Mammalia; order Dermoptera; family Cynocephalidae; genus Cynocephalus; species Cynocephalus volans. The sequence continues at coordinate 209,359,731 of NC_084461.1, forward strand.
AGAGCCCTTCCCAGTGGCCCTGCCCCCTCCTTTGCACAGCACCTGAAGCATCTGGGTGTGCTTGTTTTCTCTCACCTTTCTAACTAGAAACCTTTGAGGCCAGGGATTTTGTCTAGTGCATAGTTGGCACTTAAGTTATTTATGAATAAATGAACGAACATGGCACTTTTTAAAATTGTGATTTCAGAAGCTGGCCGGTTAGCTCAGTTGGTTAGAGCACAGTGTTATAACACCAAGGTCAAAGGTTTAGATCTCCATACTGGGCAGCTGCCAAAAAATAAGAATGAAAAATAAACAAAAAATTGTGGTTTCAGAAAATCACAAGTCTATCCTAGAGCTGCATCATAGAGCCACCAGGCACTCACAAGCTCCACTTCTGGGCCGTGCACTGTGCTCTTGCAGGGGGTGACACATCCCTGCTTCAAGGAGGGTGTGGAGTCTGCTTGGTGCGGGGGGGCAGATACTCAAGTCAGCATGCCTGCACTGGGGCAAGGCTGCAGAGTGCAGCAAGGAGGCTCCTTCCAGGGGAGGGCGTTGGGTGGATGGGGTTTCTCTCTCTTCACAGGAGTCATGCCTCACAACCTCTCTCTCTTTCTTCAGGCCGGCTTAACATTACCTATCCCATGCTGTTCAAACTGACCAATAAGAATTCAGACCGCATGACACACTGTGGTGTGCTGGAGTTTGTGGCTGACGAGGGCATCTGCTACCTCCCACACTGGGTGAGTGGGGCTGTCGAGGTCTCTGGGGAGTCTGTGCCCCTCAGTCTGTCACAGGGTGGGGGATCTTGTAGGCAGGGATGTTCCCCAGGGTGTGTGTGCAGGCTCAAGAGTCCTGCCCCCAGAGCAGAGTGGCCTGGCTCCTCCTCCCTCAATGTCTTCGTCTGACCTGACCCTTCAACAGGGAGGGGATCTGGGACAGTGCACTGTGCCTTAAACATTATGCTTGGCTGTGGACATATGCATTGTGACCATTTGTCCTATGGGGTCAGCCTTTGCTTTGACACTTGCTCAACTAGTTGTCCATAAACCACAGCCTTACTGTTTATCTGTAATTCCTGAGTTAGGTTTTTTTTAAAATAATGAAGCAAAGGATATTTTTGAAGTGGTTTAGTAAATATAGTGTTTTAGATTTTTTTTTTAATTAAATCATAATTGATTATACATATTTTTGGGATTCAATATTGACATATGTTGATCGAGTCAATATCACTAGTATGTATATTGTTATAAATCATACTTATTCTTTATGGCCCTTGTCCAGTCTCTCCCTATCCCCCTCTCCCTCATGCCTCCCACCACTGATGACCCTAGATTTCTTCTCTCCCTCTGAAAGAGTAATGGTTACTCTGTTGTATCTTGCCTAGATGATCTGTCCAATGCTGAAAGGTGTGTTCAGGTCCCCCAATATTATCATAGAGCAGATGCTTCTTCTGTCACTCTGGAATGGCATTTGTGGAGAGATCCTGTTCTTTTCTTTGGTCTCTGCTGGTGACTCTCCTTTTGTCAATGCACTGCAGTGGCTGGCGGACCATCTGCATGATGGCTGTGATGTCAAGCCACTTTTGCAGCAGCCATGGTTACTGTGGTGGCTGTGGTGGGCCAGCCACATGGAGGTGATGTTTTTGGCATACTCCTTGGTGCTGGTGGTGTGCCTGGTTGTTGGGGGGTGGGGGTCCGGTCCCTGGCTTGATGCCCCGGACCCCTGGGTGGGGCCCCAAGGCTCTGGTGGTGTGCCTGGTTGTGGGGGAGGTCCGGTCCCCTGCTCAATGCCCCAGTCCCCTGCTCAATGCTCTGGGCCCCTGGGCGGATCCCCAAGGCACTGGCGGTATGCCTGGATGTGGGCAGGGGGGTCCGGTCTCTGGCTCCATGCCCCAGGCCCCTGGGCAGGCCCTGAGGCGCTGGCAGTGTGCATGGTTGTAGGCAGGTGGCCTGGTCCTGGCTCAATGCCTCAGGTCCCCTGGCAGGCCCTGAGGTGCTGGTGGTGTGCCTGGGCCAGAACTAAGTTTTTGTCCTTTGTTTACTTCTAAAACGGGAACTTCCTGTGGGAACCAGTACTTGAGCTGTGTTGTTAAGCCAAATTGCTGCTTTGCTGCTGTTTCCCTAGGGAAGACTTTTTGTGCAGCTCAGGGTTTAATGGTTGACCTTATAGGTACTTCCAGCTCTCCAGAGACTGGGTGCACCTGGGTTGTGTAGAAACTCTGATCTGGGCCTGAATCTTTTCATCAAACTTCACCCCATGCAATTCTGCATTCCCGACCAGTCTCCTCTGAGTGTTCCTGTGCTGACTGAGGGATGGATCGGCTGTCCTTGCTGTGTCCCAGTGTTCTCCTGGTGGGCCCATCTCCCCCACTGCCATGCTCAAATGCTTCCCATGGGATGGGCCCTGCACCAGTCCCTTGTGATGATTCACTGGCCTCTGAATGGCTCCCCTTTTTCAGCTGTTCTGGCTCCTCACTCCTGCATAGGTCCACGGGAACCCTATTAGTGGTCTTGCTGTCCTGGGGGCCACCAAGGCCCTCTTCTCCCCTGCCACCTCCAAGGAACTCCATCCAAAGGGCACAGCTGCAGCTTCTGCCAGCTCCTGCTCCATGTGCTCGGCAGCTCCAACCTTAAAGAGGCCACGCACAAAATGGTCAGAGTGGTTTTTGATTTCTCTCATCACAGCTTCTCCCACCTTCATGCACTCCATAGGTTTCTCCTCCTCTTCCCCTGACCTCCAGCGGCCCCAACTCGGGTGTTGTTACATTTTTATAGTTGTGAATTGGTTGATTTGTGGGAGTATTGTGAAACACCCTCCTGGCAAGAATGCACTTACATGCCACTCATGCAGAAAAGGGCAGTTTATTCACTCCAGCTGGCCAGCGACCGTCTCCTAAGGAGCAACCAAGGGAGAATGGCCCCAGGCCTTGGTCTTGTGGGGTTTTTAAGGGCAAAAACCACATCCCATTGGCACATGGGTGTGTCCAGGTGCACAAAGCAAGCTAGGTAGCTAGGTTACAGAAGCCAAGAATGAGCCATTAGAGCAGTCAGGCATACAAATTTTCATTGTTTGTGGCTCCTGTTCCCATGTAATAGTTCACTGTGTATGGCTCCTGTTTCTGTGCAACAGTTTTTGTTTCTAAAAGAAGGTCAACCGTTTCTCACGCAGAACGGGGGTAGTCTGCAGGTCAGATGGGGTAAAATGGAGTTCCTTAGGTTAAGCAAGCAATTCTACAGAAGCAGATAGTGTACGTTATGGGGGTGTAGGGAGCTCTATTTCAGGAGAGAGTGATGCTGGGGACTGTCTGTTCCACCATCTTGACCAGAACTCCCCAGTTTTTTAGATTATTATAGTGTCATCTCCCCCACCCCTGGGCACACGTGTGTTTTTAGATGCTGTAACTGTCTTCCTAAGGTACTCAACTTAGCTACCACAGGAAAGATGCCTTCCTTCTTATATTCAGGTGTTCTCCATTTGTGTAAAGTTGACAGACATCATTGCAGACCTGGGTACAGATATCAAGGGTGCCAGAGCCACTAGAGCTTGACTGGGGGCTGAACACCTCAGAGAGGGAAACAGAACCACACCACCACTTTAGGGAGGAGCCATCAGCAGGGAGAGTTCACAGGTGGCCACAGGGCCTGCTTGACTCCCTTTTCCCCCCTCCCCAACCAAATCATCCCTTCACAAACGGGTGGCCGCAGGGCCTGCTTGGCTCCCTCTTCCCCGCTCTGCAACCAAATCCTCCTTTCTCCCCAGTGCCGAAGTGCTTAGCTTTACAGAGCCCATGGAGGAAAGCATGTGTCCTTCTCTTTGTGGTTTAATCATGTCAGGTATACTGAGAGACCCCTGGAATGCTGGGCTGGGAACACACAGAAGTGCTCCCTCACCTGCCACACCTGAGTCCCTGTTGCCACTGGGGAGATGTCTGAAGCACAGCCGCCTCTCCTGCTGGTTCCCTGTCACGGTGATCACTGAACTTTCAAAATGGGTGGCCTGAACTCTTGTTTTCTGAGATGAAACACAAATAGGAGTTCTAACGGTTGTTTCCCTCCTGCAGCAAGTGACCTTGCCCATGCCACTGTGGAGGTAGCCATCCTCTTCAGCCTGAGTCCCAGAACCCTTTCATGAGTGCGGGGCCTGGCCAGCTTCTGCCCCATGGGGCCCCTGCCCTCGCACCACCCCTCCTGCCACCTGGCCTCTCCCGTGCTGCCTCCTCTTCTCCTGCCCTCCCCAGCATTTGCCCCCCAGTGCCCTACTGTCCATGTGTGTGTGTCTGCAGGTGCCTTCTCAGGGGCACGAGGCCATGTCTTGTTTGTCTGGTAGAGTGCCTGGCCACTGAAGCTTCACTGGGTGGCTGAAGTGTCAAGCAGTGACTACTTTCTCAGTCTCCTCTGCTCTGCAGAAGCCCTTCTGTGGCTCACCTGGAGAGGTGAGAAAGGAGGTGGGGCATCATCTGCTGACCCAGATCTCCATCCTTGCATGGGCCACCTACTAGTACTGGGACACCTGCTGGGTGCTTGTTGTCCCATGTGTGCTTTGTGGTGCCACACAGGGACAACCAGGCATGGAGCCAGGTCTCAGCTCCTCCAGCCTCCTCACTGACCTCAGGCTCTTCCAACAGCCCATTCCTCGCCTTGAGCCCTGGTCTGACTGTGTCTTCTGCCTCTCTGCCTCCTGCCTCCTAAGGCTGTGTCCTGCCTGTGGCTGAGGTAGCCACCCCTCCTTCCTTGGCCAGGCTTCCCTCAGGCCTTGCTCTATGTGTGCCTCAGGGCTTCTTGCCAGCAGCTATCCTCCTTCCCTCACTGACAGATTTCCCAGATAAGTCTGCACTCTTGGCCTCTGGCAGGCTGACTCACCCTTAGAGCATCACTCCCCAGGGCTGCAGAACCCCTGGTTATCAAAGCCAGCTGCCTCCATCCTGCTGCGCCTGCCTATGGCGTCTGGTGGAGTGACCGCCCCTGTGTTCCTGTCGTTCCCAATCTGATTCTCAGGGTCTCTGTGGGCTCATCCCAGGGCCTGGGCCTGGCCTCCCTTCCAGGTACAGCCACTGCCTCTTAGCGTGCCTCCCTCTCCAGACCCCTGTTTCTTGGCCTGTCACAGTCATCTCCTAACTGCCACCCTAGGTGAAGCATTGTCAAAGGGACCTGATGCCTGGGATTCACTTCAGGGCAGTCCAGTGTGGGATGGGGCCAGGAGTGGAGCACCAACAGATGAAACGAGACAGTCTGTGACTTAATTACTGTGGGCTGGATGTGTGGAGGCTCACTCATGCAGTTCTCTCTACTTGTGTACTTTTTGATGTTCTCTTTAAGGTTTAAAATTTTAAAAAGCAAAGTTCCATTCCAGGACACACAGAGTTTCTCCTTCCTGACCTGGCCTCCTTGCCCTTGACCCACGTCTTGGCTGCCCTATAGTGTCCTGGGTCCCCCATGCCAGGTGCTCAAGGGCTTTGCTCGTCTCTTTCTGTCTTCTCAGCCATCATCTACCTTGCTGGGTGGTTTAATAGAAGAGTGTGAGGGCTTTTTTGTCAGTTTTTCATAGCAGTTTCTTACACTTCTGCAGCAGCCATCTCTGGGGTCTCATCACCAACCTGTGGCCTCAGCTGTGGCGGGCCGTTCCATGGGAGGTCAGCCTCGCCTTGTTATCTTCCCACCTCAAGTGTGGCTCTGCTTGCCCCAGGGCCTTGTAAGCTGCTTGTGGGACAGCTTGTAAACATGGGGGGTGAGCACCCTGAAAGGCCTGGAGCTGGTGGTCGGTCCGGGAGGCCTGGCAGAGATGCACTCACCCTGCTGGCTACAGCAGCACCCAAAGCAGCCCTTTATTGGCTTTCATCCTCCCACGTGTTTCTCTCGCTTGATTTTTTTTTTCCTCCTTTTTACATCATATCACAGTTAAATTACCTGTCCTTGTTGCAGGCTCCTTCTTACAGGGACCCAAGTAAGACTTTGGCCTGCCCAGTGTATGGGTAGTGGCGGTCATGGTGGCCACTTAATTTCCAGGAGTCTCACGTAAACTCTACCTTTCAGATGATGCAGAATTTGCTGTTGGAAGAAGGGGGCCTGGTCCAGGTAGAGAGTGTCAATCTCCAGGTGGCCACATACTCCAAGTTCCAGCCTCAGAGCCCTGACTTCCTGGACATCACCAACCCTAAAGCCGTGTATCCTTTTGAAATAAGAAGGGTTCTTCTAAACAAATGTGGGTTATGCTGACAGTTGTTCAACAGTGAACATTTTGTTGAACCTATTCCTACTTTGGGGACCACACGTCTGTTTGTGATTGAAGTTGTGGTTTGAGAATAATGGCTTTCAGCCAGCAGGTCCACTTGGCCCTGGCCAAGTGCACTGGATTCTCTGTGGGCCTTCTGTGGTCACTTTCCAGACACTCCCTGGAGGCCAGAGTGGAGCCCTTTTTTCAGTCAGACTGTGTCACCTGGCTCACAGCCCAGGTTGTACAGTATGTCCAGTGGAAGGAGTAGACTGGTCATCTGCCTTCACACCTCAGCTCAGCTGTGAACTAGCCAGTCAACCTCACTATGCATCCAGGCTTAGGGCACAGTCACTCTAAGCCAGTGTGCATTTTCTTTCAGCAAGCAGAAAGCAAAAATTTTTAGGTTCTGGTGATTTTATTTTCTCTTCTGAACTTAAGCCAGATGCGTGTGTTTCTAATGTAAGGAAGTGGCCAGTGTGGGTGGGGGACATGCTGTGTGTGGACTGTGAATGAGATCTCTAGTTCAGTGGCCACAATTTGGCTCGTTGAGATCATGGTGTAAGGTGGTCACTCCATTCTATTTATTTTGAAAAATGAAAGCTTGAAAAGCAGTTGAACAACATGGGCAGGTAGAAAGTAAAAACAAAAGCTGCTCCCTCCCCACCTGCCCACTCTCCCCAGACCCTTTCTCACTAACAAGCTGCTGCTGGTCATTTCCTGGATGTGGCTGGGCCGTGTTAGGTCCTTTACTCACATGTGTTGAGCCCCCTGCTGGCCGGGTCCTGGAGGACCGGGGTGTGTTAGGCACTCCTCCCACAGCATGGCCAGAAGTGGAGGCTTCCTGTCCCACAGGTTAACTCGTGCTTCAGAACTCTGACCTGGATGTACTTGTTTGGCCGTGAGTAACCAGAAGTGGGGACCTGCTTTCATGGCTGTAGCTCCTTCTGATTTTCTCTGGATTTTTACTTGCATTGCATTGCAGACTTAATTACTTTCAGAGGCTGTGTCTGTCAGCTTAGTTGTTAGTATGTGGAGAAAGGGTGTCACTTTCTTCAGCTGAGAGTCAGCCCAGTGCTCCTGGTCTGGCTGACAGTCTGGATGAAGACAGTGTTAGCACAGAGCAGAGAAGGTGGAGGGCTTGTGCCACCGCAGGCCCCAGAACACACAGGCATGTGGTGAGTCAGTTCTGCCATCAGAGGCTGAGTGGTCCGAGTCTGGCTTCTCCAGCCATGGCAATGGAGGGCAGAGCACTTCCTCTCTTCACAGGATCACCGGGAGGAGTTGAGGATAGGGCACCCCTGCAATGTGGTATTTCATGTGCAGGGGCAAAGAAAAACAGCCTGCCACACAAAGCAGTTTTCACAAAGCTCTCACCACAAAGCTCTCACCATTCTGGAAAGCCATTGATCAAGAGAAGCGAAGCTAGGCAGCCTCACTCTTTCACCCTCTGACTTGGACTCTGAGATTCTTGCCAGGATGTGCCATATCACATTGGCAATTCTGGAGCCATGTTTTATGTTTGACCTTTTCATGTAAAATTATTCCGTAAATTGATGAGGATGACATGGTTAAAATATTCAGTGTGAATAGATATTTCTTTGTCTAGGCATTTGGGTTATGCAGTTTTTAAAAATGTATTATTATTTGCTGTTATGAGAAGGGCTTGCTGGTTACTTTTTCCTTTTTAATTTTGAATTTGAGTTTTAGAACATACCCCTAAAATTGGGTTACGAGCCCAAAAGAAACAGCAAAAGTATAAATGAAAGCATCTCTGATTTTGAGGAACATTTGAAGGGACCTATGATTGATTCATTCAATCTTTTTTCTTTTTTCAAATCAACTTTATTGAGGTATAATTTACATAAATAAAATGCACACGATTTGGCCAGCTTGACATATGTCAAATTACATGGGAATACTCACATAACCACAACATTTCATCTTCCCAAAAGGTCCTTTCCTACCAGTTGCCACCCAGTCCTTGGCATCAGCCTCCTCTCAGCTGCTTGCCATCCTGTTTCTTTCTCGGGGTTTCATGTGAGTGGAATCTTCCTACCTTTTGTGGCTGGTTCTTTCTATCAGCATGTCATTTGTGAGATTCACCATGTTATTTTGTGTCAGGAGTTTCTACCTTCTTATTGCTAATTAATATTCCATTGTATTAAAGCTACGTGTTTTTACTACAAGCACAGTACACTCTGTCTACATAATGGTAATCACCTAACCCCTCATGAAAACTTGTTTCAGATTTAAGGTATCCATCTTGCCATGTTGCCTTGACAGTGTGTCTGCAGATTGGAAAATGCATTGAGAAATTTTGCCTGTCTTACCACTGGGGATGTGATTGCCATCAACTACAATGAGAAGGTGAGCCCAATACAGTGCAGGTCTCACCTAACGAGCCACCTGTGCAGGGTCCATTCTGGTGCTAGACGGGGGCTTCTTTTTAAGCAGGGTATGCCTGGATCTTATCACCTAATTATTGCCTACTGTTTGCTTTTTTCGGCCCATGGCTCACTCGGGAGAGTGTGGTGCTGATAATACCAAGGCCACAGGTTCGGATCCCATATAGGAATGGCCAGTTAGCTCACTGGGTAAGTGTGGTGCTGACAACACCAAGTCAAGGGTTAAGATCCCCTTACCGGTCATCTTTTATAAAAAAAAATAATAAAAAAATAAAAAATAAATCTTCCTGCATTCATATCTAAAGCCATAATTCATTCAGCAACTCTGTTTTGGGGATTGATTTCATTTATAGGTGAATCTGCTTAGTGTTGTTATGCTTGTTAATTATACCTCTGTACTATGGCAGCTAGGCTGCTGATTTTGCCTCAATTCAAAAGATCTTCTCTGAACCTATAATCTGAGCAAATCCTTTTGCTGGGCTGTAGTGACACAGAAATAAACCAGCCTGGGTCCTTCTCCTGGCAACACCCTCCCTTAGAAGCAGACAGGCTTATGTGGAGCTGGCACTGCAGTGGGGCCAAGTGCTATGGGACACCTGGGGACAGTGACTCTTCGGGTCACCTCTCCTTCTTATGGGAGCCCATGTCCTCCTCCTCCTGTTTTCTTTAGGTTTTTCCTTAGCAGCTCCTCTGGGCTTGACCCTTCCTGACATAGGTCTTTCAAGTCTAAATACCTCTTACATTCATCCATGACTCCTGCTTCATAGGTGTCTGGATGTGGACAATTTAGCTGTAAAGTGAAATGACAGATAAGTCCCACAAAATTCAAGATAGCATCCACTCTCCTATTGTTTGTGGAAACATGTCTGAGGGAGGAGGTAATAGTTGGCAATCCTGCTGTTAGGCTGTTCTACCACAGGCATGGAGTGCAGTGATGTGTGTGACCCCATCCACCGTGGCAGTTGGTGAGTGACCCTCATGGAGCTACTGCCAGGGCTGTACTCTGGTGTTCAGGAGTGAGCCCGGCTTGCCTTGGCTTTCCTTGAGGCCATGATGAGCTCCTTCTCAACACTCTCCTGTCACCTTGGACACTATGGCCCTCACGGCTGTGTCACAGGAGCCTGTGGTTCAGCCATTTCCTCCCTCACTGTCAGTGTAGGGATCCAGCTTATTCTTTGGCAGTTTCCTTATTTGAGGCATCTCATACTGATAGTCTTTGTTTTGCATAAGTTAATAATACTAAATATTACTCTTAAATTGATGATAAAAAGTACTGCTGATATTTTGCACTATAAGGGAGGGTAGGTTAGTATGCATAGAATTGAAATGCAGTTTTGAACATCAATTTTTGGAAATATAGAATACTAGATAATCTAAAGGACTGTTTTGATAAAACCCAGTTAAATCAGGATAAAACTTAGATTATTAATGTATTGTTGGGCTTACAAAAAATATAGGAAGTTTTCAAGAATCTCTGAGCAGGGTTGCCCTGAGACCAAACAGCCATACCAGTCTTTAATGGAAGATCTGAATCAGAGACTTCCACATTGAACTAGGACCCTTAAAGGAGCCAAAATAGACACAGAGGTGGGTATCGTCCTTATTCCACGAGAAGTGAACCCAGATTCTCTCTGTAAAAAGCACCCCAGTATAGTTAAGCACTTGGGATTGCTATTGATTGAACAAACAGGAACTTGTAATAAAACCACCAGACACACAAAGCAGAGACAACAAAAGCAGATTTTTTTTTTTAAAAGATGACCAGTAAGAGGATCTTAACCCTTGACTCTTGGTGTTGTCAGCACCACACTCTCCCAAGTGAGCTAACCAGCCATCCCTATATAGGGATCCAAACCCATGGCCTTGGTGTTATCAGCACCACACTCTCCCAAGTGAGCCACGGGCCAGCCCTGACAAAAGCAGATTTAGATCACTAAGGAAATCAGTATTGGAATTTTCAGGTACAAATATAAAATAATTATATGTACAAATATAAAATAATTATATATAAAGTGTTCAAAAGACATAAAAAATGGAATCCTCAAATTTAGCAAGCATCAAAAGGCTATCAAAAGTAACCAGGAAAATTTTGAAAAACAGTCAAAGAGTTAATAGTTGAAAAAGTTAATGAAATGAAAGATAAATCTGGGGAAATAACTTAGAATTCTGCATAGAAGAGCAAGGAGATGGAACAAATGAGAGATTGAGATGTTGAAGATACCAAGAAAGTCAAACACACTCAATGCAAATCCCAGTAGGAGAGAACGAGGAGTGGCAATATTCTGAAGAGATAATATCTGAAATTGATTTAGACTTGGTGTAATATATAACAAACAGGATAAGCTACAGATAGAAAATATGAAATGCAGAGAGGTAAATAGAGAGAAAAGACAGTGCTTACAGAATAACAGCAAGTAGTGGGGCCTTTGAATAGCAGCAGTTACAACCAAAATAAACTATCACCAAAGTCTTCTTTAAAGAACGAGAGCAAAATAAAAATATTTTCAGATAAACAAAATCTGGAAGTTTATTTACCAATAGAACTTTAAAACCTTTCCTATATTTTAGGAATAAGCATTATCCTAGAAGGAAAGCAAGAGAACTGGGGAACAAATAAATTGGCATCTGTGAAGCCAGGGGAAATGTTGGCATGTAAAGCAGTAATAATATTTAAACTGTAAAGCTTAAAGTATGACAGCTCAATTACTGGAAAAGAGTATGTCTTTAGAGAGAATTGTTTAGGATTAAAATGTTCTCTATTTACAGTTAAGTAAAGTTAAATCAATAAAAAAGGTAACTGAAAACTACATACATATTGAATGTTTAGAAATAGTTTTAAATGATTGTCTTAGATGAAGCAGAAATTTTAAAAGATGTGACTATGAAAAATTTTATACCAGTAAACAAGGCAACTTATTCAAAGTTGATAAATTCTTTCCTAGAAAAGCATAACTGAAATTTGACTCAAAAAAAAAAACTAATTAAAAAAAAAAAATTATTTAAGTAATCCTATAACCAGTCAAGAAATTCAGTCAGGAAAATCTCATTCTTTGATTACCAAAACCAGACAAAGATAGTAGGAGAAAGGTAAATTACAGGTCAGTCTCACTCATGGACACAGATTTAAAGAGTGTAGATAAAATATTTATGAACAGAATCTAGTTATATATAAGGAAGATAATAGATGGTAGCTGAGTGTTATAAAGCTTTAATAATTAAGATGCAGCATGGCGTTGGTGCTGGAATAGACAAGTAGGCCAGTGGAACAAAGCCTCATATATGAAGAATCTTGATGCACCACTGAGGTAGCATTGATGTCACCAAGCAAAAGAGATATTCTGGTGGGGAAAGGGGGCTAGAATATTGATTATTCTTCTGAAGAAAAACCAAAGTGGTTTCCTAACCCACACCATAGTCAAAAATAAATTGCAAATGAATAAACTATATGGTATATGCATACAGTGGAATATTATTCAGCCTTTAAAGGGAAGGAAATTCTGACATACAACATGGATGAACCTTGAGGACATTATGCTCGATGAAATAGGCCAGACATAAAGTGACAAATAGTGTATGATTCCATTTATATAAGGTACGTAGAGTAGTCAAATTCACAGAGACAGAAAGTAGAATGGTGGTTGCCAGAGGAGGAAGGGAGGAGGAAATTGAGAATGACCTATGAGTACGTGGCCACAGTTCTAGTCCCAGTGTACACCAGGGGATCTGGTGTGTGCTATGTCTTGCTCTTGTGCAAGAGGACCACATGTCAGTCAAGGGGACTGGAAATTTTAAAAAGTGGTCCTTCACAGGTAGTTTAAAGAGTGCTACTCCCAAAAAGAAAAGTGGCTCCATAGTAAGAAATGTGTTTGATACCATGACAATACATAAAACTAAATGAAAATGTCTCAAGAGTGTTCTTACATGTAGTATATTCTAGTATTTCTAGTATACCGTCTTCCAATTTTTTTCTTTTCCAGTTCTCCTTGCAACCCAGTTAGTTTTATGACCCACTCATTGGTTGTGTCCTGCAGTTTGAAAAAACACTGTAGATAAATGTGAGCACATACCTCAGGAGACAAATACATGAATGTCCATGGCAACATTGTTAGCAATAGCAAAATGATTGGAAACAGCTGGGATATTGAGTGGATAAATTGTGATACATCCACACAATGACACATATATTTTCTATTCCTTCTCTATTAAATAATTAAAAATAGACTGGGCCCTGTTTAGGTTTTTTTTTAATGGTGGGACTATTCAGACTGTTTAAAATGATTGTAAACGCAGACAGACATACTCTAGGTAAAAAGAAAGAACCTGAAATGTGTAGGAAAAAGTAGATGGGGCCATTTTTTATGCATGTTTTTTACATCAGTGAGATTGTCCTAGAGAGATTGTCCTAGACACATGGCAACATACTGTTTTCTTTTCCTGTTGGCCGCATAGCATTACATTATGTAACTCTATAATTTATTTATATGTGAGCAAATATAATTCATTTAACCTGTCTATTGATAGGCATTTTGGATATATGCTATTATTAGCATTGTTTGAATGAGCAGTCTTAGAATTTTCTCCTTGGATACTTAGCTAATTATTTATTTAGAATAAATTGCTAGAAGTGAACTTTCTGGATTAAAGGTTGTTGGCATCTTTTGTGATTTGATGCATAACTACCTTGTCTAATTTGAGCCACATGTAGGGAATAGCATCGGTTAAGTGACATGGCCTCCACGGCAGCATTGTCACAGCATGAGATAGGGCTAGAGGATGGTGTTGTAGGTATGAATAATGTGCCCAAAGGAGCCAGGTAGAGAACCACAGTAACATGGATGGTGATAGCCCCCAATAAGTGCCACAAAACTGTCCAGCTGTTTTCTGTGTTCTTACTACAGATCTACGAACTGCGGGTGATGGAGACCAAACCTGACAAGGCTGTGTCCATTATCGAGTGTGACATGAATGTGCGTGTCTTTGTCCAGTTACAGTGATCTTCTGTCCCTGGAAGCCAGGGTCCCAGGAGGGTGTCACACAGCTCCTGGTACTATTTGGGTGAAGAGGAAGATGTGTCAGAACATCATGAGGAAGCCACTGACCTGTGATCCATCTCAGGGCCAGTGGGGGTGGCAGAGTTTGACACCAGTGCTGAGATGGCTAAATCCACAGTCAGATCAGACCTGCCAACGAGTGAATATTCTTAAGAGCCAAGGAAGCCTCCTCGGCCTCCTGAGTAGGAATAAACTATTGATATACACAGAATCCTGGATGGATCTCTAGGGAACGATGCTGAGCAAAAAAGGCCAGTCTCAAAAGAGTACATGGTTTATGTAACATTCTTAAAGTGACAAAACTTTATTTTTTTTATTTTTATTTTTTTAAAAGATGACCGGTAAGGGGATCTTAACCCTTGGCTTGGTGTTGTCAGCACCACGCTCAGCCAGTGAGTGAACCAGCCATCCCTATATAGGATCCAAACCCATGCCCTTGGTGTTATCAGCACCACACTCTCCCTGAGTGAGCCATGGGCCGGCCCGAAAAGTGACAAAACTCTAGAAATGGAAGACAGATTAGTGACTGCCAGAGCTTGGGGCTGGTGGAAAAGGCTAGGAGGCAGCTGGGTTCAGTTATAAAAGGACAACTGCTGTAGTTAGGGTTGGAACCATTCAGTATCTTGACCATGGTGTATACACAGACCTACATGGTGATAAAATTGCATAGAACTAAATACACACATACAAATGAGTACATGTAAAACCGGGATATCTGAATAAGAGCGTGGGTTGTGCCAATGTTGATATCCTGGCAGTGGTAAAATGTTAACCATTGGGAAAACTGGGCAAAATGTACTGGGCATCTTTTGGTATTGTTTCTTACAACTACATGTGAATCTACACTTGTCTCTTTAAAAACAAAAAAGATAAGGAAGCCAAGTGTCTCAGAATTTTACTTTTCATCTTGAGAACACAGGTAGACTTTGATGCTCCCCTGGGCTACAAAGAACCTGAAAGACAAATCCAGCACGAGGAGTCGACAGTAAGTCATTTCTCCCAACCGCTCTACGTTTGCCCTGTTTTGTAACGTTGCTTCTTTGAGTTCCTGACAGCGGACTTGTGCTTGGCCTCTGCTGGTGCCCCTGTTTCTCTTCCAGTCGTTTTCCCAGGAGGACAGTGTGTCCTAGCCTTCAGGGGATGGGGGCAGCAAAAAAATAGGAGGTTCAAGGGAAAAACCGGGCACCCCTGCTGAGAGGCTCACCTCCTGGTTTTTTGTCTCCCTGTCAGGAAAGCGAAGCTGACCACGGCGGCTATGCTGGAGAGCTGGGCTTCCGTGTGAGTACCAGGCCACACATCTTAATTGCTGTGCCCTCTGCTGCATTGACCAGGGTATTCACTGCAAGCTGTCCTCTGTGATGATCTGTGGATGTCAGCAGGGATTGGGCTTCTGGGTATTCATGCACATGCAAATCTGACACTGTCTTGGTTACCAAACCATTTCACATCCACTTTCTCCTGGAATCCTCCCAACAGTCCTGTAAGGCAGCCCCAACATTTTCTTTTTTTTTTTTTTTTTTTTTTTTTTTTTTTTTTTTGTCGTTTTTTCGTGACTGGCACTCAGCCAGTGAGTGCACCGGTCGGTCCTATATAGGATCCGAACCCGCGGCGGGAGCGTCGCCGCGCTGCCAGCGCAGCACTCTACCAAGTGCGCCACGGGCTCGGCCCGACATTTTCTTTTTTTTTAAAAAAAAATTTCTAACCTACCAAAAAGCTTTAATAGTACAGCAGATACACATATACCCTTCCTTTAGGTTCACCAAACATTACCACATTTGCTTTATCTCTCTCTAAAAGCACATCCTCTTTTTGCTTTGCCTGCACCATTTGAAAGTAAGTTGCAGATATGCCCCTTAGCATGGCTGCTGGCCAGACTCCCTGGGAAACAGGTGGAGGTGGCTCGTGTGTGGGCACTGGGGTGCCGGGAGGCAGCTGAGGGGGCAGAACTGGACAGACAAGAAGCTGAGCAATGGAGCAGTCACAACAGGGGCCTTAGCCCACCCACAGGGGCTGGAGTGGGTGGCCTGCAGAGGCCAGGACCAGGTTGCCAATGGGCCAGGTGGGTCTTTTCAGCTTAGGGCAGTCCCCTGATGGGCTGGGCAGAGAGCTCTCAGCTGCCAGCACACCAGCAGCTGCAGAGTGAGGGCTTCAGTCCTGAGAGGTTCTGGGCAGTGCCCCTGGACCACATCCCTGTAGTGGTCTCTGAGCAAAGGGCACGTGTGTGCTTCCTCTGGGAGCTCAGCGAATGACTCACCTGCTTGCCTGTCTAGGCCTTCTCCGGCTCCGGGAATAGACTGGATGGAAAGAAGAAAGGGGTAGAGCCCAGCCCTTCCCCAATTAAGCCCGGAGACATTAAAAGGTGGGTCTGTGCTGGCTGTGCTCTACCGAATGCTTTGTCATTGTCCAGGGAGGGTCTGCACCAGCCCCCTAGGGTAGGGCAGCCTCCCTCTAGCTCTAGAGACGAAGCCTGAGTCATCAGGCTAGAGGGTAGACTAAAATTTCTGCCTGCCCTCCTTAGTGGAGCGGGGGACACAACATTGTTGGGTCCAGGGACTCTCACAGCAGATCTTCCTCTGGTGGTCATCAGAGCAGGGGCAGGTGTCTACCATTGCTGTGTGTTTGTGAGAGCAGGAGAATTCTGGAGAAGGGGTTTTTAACCCATTCTCAGGGAAGGAAGTGAGGGTGTAGCCCATTCAGGGGGATCTTTGAGGCTCAGGACAGAGGCCATGAGGACCTCTCACGCCTCCAGATGACCCCTTACCGCAGGCCAGACCCAGAATCAGCAGCCTCCACCCCACGTCCAGTGTTTATGCCAAACCAGGAAACCAGTTGCCTCCTGTTGCCCTGCTGAATGGATGCTGGGGAGCTCCCGAGGGCTGGCCCAAGGCCCAAGTGGGGTACAGCAGCATACCCTAGCAAGTCGCCAAGAGGGCACTTACTGTCTTTTCTGCTTTCCTTCCTCTTTCAAGAATGAATTTTAGTCCCTTTTCTTTATCATTTCTCCCTGTCTCTCTTCTTTACAGAGGAATTCCCAATTACGAATTTAAACTTGGTAAGATTACTTTCATCAGAAATTCACGTCCACTGGTCAAAAAGGTTGAAGAGGTAGGTTTATTTTATTGGTAATGAGAAGTTTCTTTTGTTAGTGATGACTGGGATTCTTACCATTCTGAACAGGGGTGTTCTGTTATATTTTCTCCCATTCCTGGGGGCCCTCCTCTCCCTGATCACCTTTCCTTTAGAGCCTATGTTGGGGGTGTGCAGCCGAGGCCTTGTAGCATGAGGGTTAGGAGCCCTGTCCTGCTCTGGGGCCAACTCCAGGCTCTGCCACCAAAGAGTTGGGTGCCATGGGTGGGCCTCATCTTTGTTTGCTTACTTCTCACAGCTTGAGCTTCTAGTCTCTGGGCAGCACCTTCTAGCTGAGCAGGATTGTTGTAGGATAGGGGAAGGTAAGGGCTGGGCGTCCTGCAGACATGGGCACTTTGAGGCGTGTGGGTGGGCCCAGCAGGTACTTGGCACCAAGTGGTGCTCGGTGTGTGGTGGAGTTGTTGGGTGGGCGTCCTGGGTGTAGGCTCACTTGCTTCTGAGAATATCCCAGAGACCAAGCTTGCCCCCAAATCACAAGGGGTATAAGAGGCAGCAGCATTTGGGCACCCATGTTTAGGCCTATCTACCAATGTCACCACTGCCCTGGCATCACCTAGCGATGTTGATCAACACTTTAATCCCTGCAACAGCCTCATGAGGTGACTGCTGCAATCGTCTGTGTTTGTGCAGATGCATGCATGAAGGCAGAGGGTAGTGAGGGTGCCTGGGACCAGGTGTAGAGCTCCTGACCACTGCACAGCCCACCTCAGTGCCACCACACACTGCAGGTGATCTCTACTGAGACATCAAGAAAGCGGGACTCCTTGGCTCTGGGGTATTCCCCTGTGACAGGAAGGGAGGGCTGCAGCAGGGAGCAGGCTGAGTTAGCAAAGGGGTACTTCTGGCTTGTGGGAATTTAAGGTTCTGGGAATTGACTCATAAAATGCAGCACATTCTACCCAGATTGCCTGCTGCACCAGCACCTACCTGCAGCTGGAATGCAGTCACCTGTGTGTGATGTGTATTTCTAGAACACCAGTACTAAAGACATATCATCACTTCCTGGTTCCTTTTTTTTCAAAGGATCTGACCCTTGGGGATCCAGGAGTAGGGTAGAGGGCAGAGGTTTAGGATGGGCTGCTAGATGGGACCAGTCACTGGCTACCTCCACAGCTGGCCCCTCCTGACTACTGAACTCTTCCTCTGTAGCAGTAGGGGTGATTGGGGACAGAGGCCATTGTGCTGTCTGTACACCATGGCCTTACTCATAGCTACTCCTGGCCCAAATGTTCCTGCAGTTGACACAGTATTGGGGACCTCAACTCCAACTCATGCTTAATAGGAAATTTGGTCCCCAATCAGACCTCACCGTTCATCTCCTCTTTAAGGTCCCATCCAGGCCTTTGCCAGCTACAAAGGCAGGCTAAAGCTAGGACTCAGACCTAAGGCCTTAGTGTGGGGCGTCCTCCAGGCTGACCTGTGGCATGACTGTTGTCATTTCCAAAAGGGAGGTTGAGGCTGCAGACTGAGATTTTCAAAAGGGAGGTTGAGGCTGCAGGCGCAGCCACATCTGTTATGTCCCTAAAGAAACACTGAAGAAGTGTCTGATTAGGGATGGAACTGAAGACATATTTAGCTGTACTCCATCCTGCTGCACCACTGAAGCTGTGGTAAGAGGTAATGAGGTAGAAAATACAGGGGAAGGAGAGACAACTCAAACAAGACTTTGAAAGCCCCAGGGCAGGACAAGTGGTAACTGACTTGATAGGCCATGGAAAGCTGACTGGAAATGTTATTTTTGGGTGATGAAGTTATGGGTGGTTTTTCTATTTGGCAGAGCCAAGAGGCAGTTTGGCGTAGAGCTCTCAAAAGGCACCTCTAGAAAGGGGGAGCGAAACTGGAACACCTGTTACAAAGCAATTAAAGCTACAGCACCCTCCTTCCCCTCACCCCGCTGGGGTTGTGAACCCTCCCTGCACCCACCCCCCACCCCACCCCCGCAAAGGGAAGGCTGGAGGCGTCACAGAAGTCTAGACTGGGGCCATTGGGCACAGTGAATAGCAGGACCAAATTAAAAGAGAATGAGTGACAGTTTGCATCCTAAATGTTGATGCCCTTAGTGTTCTTCCTCTGTTTGGCCCCTGAACACTGGCAGCTGGGCTTGCTTGTTGCAGTTGGAGTTGGAGGAGATTTCTCTGGACTGTCTGATGAGCCCAAGAAAAAAGACCTGAAGATACTGACAAACAGCAGGGTTCCCTATGGAATATCCCAACCAGCTTACCCCAGAGTGAAGACCATAGTCAGAAAGCTTCCATTTCTAATGTCCAAATGATAAGAGTTGAGAAAAGAGCGACCAGAAAAACCAAAGGAGCAGAAATTATCAGAGAAATAACTTCCCCAAACTGAAGGGCACCAGTTTCCAGAAAAGAAGGGCCTACTGAGTTCCAGAAGAGTGAGTGAAAATAGCCCCATGTTGAGATGAAGGAAAGATCCTCAGGCTTCCAGAGAGAACAGAGGTTTCAACATTGATCAAGAAGGGCATCATCATCTTAGCAGGACACACTCAAGAAGCTAGAAGATAGTGGAGCACTGTCTTCAAAATTCTGAGAGGAAATTTTTCTGACCTAAAATTCTATACCCAATTCATGGACTGAATTGTATTCCCCCCACCCCCACAAATTTCATGTTAAAGCCCTAACCCACAGTACCTCAGAATGTGACTGTATTTGGAGATAGGGCCTTTAAAATCACTGATTAAGTTAAAATGAGGCCATTAGGGTGTACCTAATCCAGTCTGACTGGTGTCCTTCTAATAAGGAAATTTGGACACAGAAGAAAGGCAATGTGAGGACACAGCAAGAAGGCATCCATCTGCAAGTGAAGGAGAGAGGCCTCAGTGGAAACCAAACCTGCTGACGCCTTGATATTGCAGTTCCAGCCTCCAGCAGAACTGTGAGAAATAAATTTCCTCTGTTTGGGCCGTGCAGTCTATGATATTTTGTATGGTAGCCATAACAGACTAACACACCAGCCAACCTATCAATGAAACATGAGAGTAGAAAAACAGTAGTTTCAGACACATAGGATCTCACAAAAAGATATTCCTCGTGCACCCTTTTTCGGGAAGCTGCTGGAAGATTTACTGCGCTAAAATGAAGGAATAAAGTAGAAATGCGAAAGCCCTAGGATCCAGGAAATAGGGAGTCCCCACCACCATGTACAGCACCTAGAGAATAGCCAGGAGGGGTAGGGCAGGCCGAAGCTTCAGGAGACACACACTCTTCAAGCAGATGAAATTAGTGGGTCACCTGCTGTGATCAATATATGAAGAAGAGGTACTGACACCAGGGCAAATGGAAGGCTGTGCAGGAAAGGAAGACTGAATGACTCAGCTGTGACTCCCGTTTACATGATTGTCACCACCACACGCTAAATGGGCCCACTGCAGTAGGTGGAGGTGTTGGTTACTCAGTGTTTGTGTTGGAAATTGCAGAATCCTCTTCTTCCTTGGAAGAAAGAAGATAGGACCTCAGACTAACCAGCAATAAAAGCATGTGGAAAAATACCTGCTGTTTTCAAGAG
The DNA here is from genome assembly GCF_027409185.1 of Cynocephalus volans. Classification (NCBI taxonomy): domain Eukaryota; kingdom Metazoa; phylum Chordata; class Mammalia; order Dermoptera; family Cynocephalidae; genus Cynocephalus; species Cynocephalus volans. Next base: position 209,380,048 of record NC_084461.1, read on the forward strand.
TTGGGAAAAAACAAGCCCTCCTTCTGCTGGTGGGAGAATAGCTTGGTAGAATGTTTCTGAGGGTTGATTAGTCTCTCTATATTAAAAGCTTTTAAAAATATGTACACTCTTTTATCCAGAAATTCCACTTCTGGGAAAAATCAGAGCTGTAGGGAAACACATTAAGCTTCTTGCCACAGCAATTTAAAATATCACAAACCTGTAAATAACAGGAATGTCCAATGGTAGAGAACTGTTTCTCCCATGTGATGGAATTCTCTGTAGCCTTTGGTGTGTACTAGTTAAGCAATTCATTAGCTTTAGACTTAAGAATTAAGTGGGAAAACCATTTATATAAGCATTACAGAAAGGTGACTGGAAATGTTACTTTTGAGTGGTGAAGTTATGGGTGATTTTTCTATTTGGTGTATATTTTATATTTTTTACATTGAAAATGGCTATTCTGTGAAAAGATATACATTCAACCTGAGAATAAAGATTGTGGTACGGTCATAATTGTGATTCCATAGTTTCATTTTTCAGTGCAATAAATTATGATTTATATTTATATTTCAGAAATATTTCTTTTTTTTTTTTTTTTTTGCGGCTGACCAGTAAGGGGATCTGAACCCTTGACCTTGGTTTTACCAACACCACACTCTGACCAACTGAGCTAACCGGCTACCCTGCAGACGTTTCTTATTACAAACAATGTGAAAGTAAGGGAAATGGGTGGATGGTTCACAAGTCTACAGAATAAGGCGTTTATTATACACTTCTAGGGAGTTTCTGAAAATTGTATTTTATCTTCATACCTAGGATGAAGCTGGAGGCAGATTCGTCGCTTTCTCTGGAGAAGGACAGTCATTGCGTAAAAAAGGAAGAAAGCCATAAGTGGGGACTATTGGCTGACTGGAAAATAAAAGAATCGATTGCAACACATTGGCTTTTAGTTACTGGCTCTGACAGGGATTAAACTCATCAGAGAAAGCTCTATTACTTAAGGTTTGTTTAGAGTTACCTAAGAATTATGAAGTGTGACCTGGAAGTGAAGCAGCAGGACTTCGTAGTTGTGTGCTTGATTTTGGGAAAGAGAAAGCGATCTCTGAGGTCCCATCCTCACCTCTTCAAGCTTTTAGCTTGAGTGGGGCTCGCACTGTCTCATCAAGAGCACAGTTCCCTAATTCCTGACAAAACCAACAGAGGAGATTGACTTGCTCAACTTGAGGTGTTCTTTCTCTTCGTTTATCCTTTCTTTTCCCAGGTCCATTGCATAGGTGTTGCCTTTGACCTAGAAAAAAAGTGGTTTAAATAGATATGTGCTCTATAAACAGTGGCTATTCCACTACTGTGCTGCAATTTAAGTATTTGAGAGTGTTTCTGTTTTTATTTTATATATTGAATTTTTTTAAGTGCCATTCAGAAGAAAAACATGATCTGAATGAGTTCACACTTTTATTTTGATTTCATATGCAAATAATTGGCTCTTTAGTGAACCTGTTCTAAACAACTCCATGGTGAAACACAACTGTGAATGTTAGAATGAATAAATGCTAAAGATATGTTCCTCTTTCTCCTTTTTCCCTACCTCCCACTTCCAATTTTAATTTATTAAATTATCCAAAGTTCTGCCAGCCTGTCTTTATTTTTGATTAGTTTTAATTTGGTCACAGATCTTCACTTTCTATAATATGAGATCTTTTGACATGCTAATCCAGTTATTTTAAATTTGTTCCTTGAGAATAATTCTAAATCAAGAATTTCAAATAAAAACAGGCCATGACTAAAACCTGGATCGCCTCTATATGTTTGATTAGGTACTAATATGAGTTGGTGGTTGTGCCACTAACCAGAGGTTGGAGGAAGGCCTGCTTGCAGGTGCCCCATGTTGCATTGTGCCATTAGAAACGTGCTCCTCTGCGTCTTCTGGAAAATGCAGTGAGAAACAAGGCTCCCTGACCTCTGGGGTGAGGATGGTCAGGTCCAGCAGGCTCCCCCCATGTACCAGGGCTTACCCTGCTTGTAGGCAGAGGGGTCCCATTCTAGACAGGGCTCTTCCCAACACTTTGGAGAGGAGAGCATGCCTTCTGCATGTTGGCAGCCCAGGTCCACCCACGTGTCTCCACTGAAGAGCATCAATGAGTGTCATGATGTTTAGGGCTTTGCCCTTTGGCACACACAAACCATCATCACTGGATGGATGTGACCTACCTGACTCTCCACTTAATAAGTCTTAGTTTCACTACCAGAGATAGAAGCCCTCTTTGACAGGTAGGCAGCCTCCATTTGCAGGATCATATTGGCTCACAAATGGTTGTTTCATGCACAATGAAGAATGTTACAGCAGGCACTGGCCCTGGTTTTTGTCTTCCCTAAGCAACACCTGCTGTGAATACAGTGAAACTCATGGTCCTTTGCTGGAGGCACGTTCACCTGCCTGGGCCAGTGGTAGACCCAATTGGGGCTTTCTGATGCATTGCTCCTGGTCATTACTGTGGAACGCTGGCCTGCAGCTTTCCTCTCAGTGTCTTCTCCAAGCTTGGTCCTTGGGCCACTTCAAAAGCTGGACCCCTGGTAAAATTGCACCTTTCTGATCCACCTCCAGGGAGTCTGACCCAGTGTCATTCCTGGTATGGGCCCAGGAACTGCATTTTAAGGGGCTCCCCAGCAGATGATTCTATTTGCAGAAATGAGAACCATTGCATAAGTATTGCAGGGCGTTTCCACAGGCCTCTTTACTTCACTTTTATTGCCTCTTGCGATCTCTCCTGTTTATAAACACTCCATGTCTCCCACGCCCTTAGAATAGAATCTGCATTCTCCTTATCAGACAAGTAAATCACACACACACCTGCTCACCTCGTGCCACATGACAGCCTCTGGGCCTTTGACCAGGCTGTGGCTGTGCCCTTCTCTTAACCTCCCTTCAAGCCTGGGTTCACTGGGAAGGTCATCACGCGCCCTACGTTCCTCCCTCACCCCCAACACACCCGTCACTCCCGATTAACCCCTGTTACTCAGTTCACCTCGCTGCGTAGACACTCATGTGAGACCACCGTATAGCCGCAGACGTGGCGGGTTGGCTGCCGCGGAGTTAATGTTCAGTATGTGCTTACGAAAATGAACTGGATTTTGAGATTTGAGAAAATCACAAAGCTGGTGGAAAGCAGTAGCTTGAACCGTGTGGTTTCAGAGACAGCTAACTTCACTTGGCTGCTCTGCGAGAGATGCCCGACAGGCACTGGGCCGACCACCGCTGTCATCGCGTGACCACGCCCGCCGCGCGCCAGGTCTTGGGCCCCTGAGATCCGCCCCGGGGCCCCGCCCTCGGCTGTTACTGGCGACTCAGCCCAGGAGTCCTGTTTACTGTCGCCTCTCAAGGAGGAGGACGAGGATTTAATCGTCATATTTCGGAATTCACTGGTTTTTCTGTCCGTCAATCAGGCGGTGCTGGCTTTCTTCAGTCTTCATTGGGTGGCGAGCTGAGGAGGCGGGTTAGGCGGTCGCCTGGACATGGCAGAAGGCAGCGGCTGGCGGGTGAGTGTGGTCGGTGCCGGGGCCCTGAGGGGGCCTTCTCCGAGCGAGGGGACGGGCCGGGGGCGTGGGACGTGGGGCGCGGCCGCCGGGCCCCGCTCAGGCGCCGCCTCTCACCGCAGCCGCCGCGCCCCTGCGAGGCCTACCGCGCCGAGTGGAAGCTGTGCCGCAGCGCCGGGCACTTCCTGCACCACTACTACGTCCACGGGGAGCGGCCGGCCTGCGAGCAGTGGCGGCGCGACCTGGACAGCTGCCGCGACTGGGAGGAGCGCCGGAGCGCCAAGGCCCAGGTGTGCGGGGGCGGGAAGCCGGGCGGCGCGGGCCCACCGGGAGCACCGCCGGGGCGTGGGTACTGGAAGCGCCTTGCACAGCCTCCCTCATCCCTCCCCTCTACGTTCCAGGCCCCGGGGGCTCTGCAGAGGACTGCCGGCGTCCCTCCCCTCCTTGTGCTTTCCTTCTTTGGGGGAAATACCAAACAGTATACTGACGGGACGTTGAGACGGCGTTAAGGACAACGAGGGAGACAGGCGAGGGAGGGGCTTGTAGAGTGGTTTGGAGAGGGAGGGCCGACGTTCCAGTGTTAGGCTCCTCGGTTGGCCTACGGAGCAGGTGATGTTTCTGAGTCCTGAATGAGCAGGAGCCAGCCTTTGCAGCCTTCACCCAGCCCCGGGGACACGACGGAGGAACAGAAAGAAGGCCCAAGTGTCTGGAACAGAGGCGGATAGTGGGCTGTAGAGGGGTAAGGGGTAAGGTTAGAGTTTAACCGAAAAGTGTGCTGGGAAGTATAATTTGATTTATATCTTCAAAAGGTCAGCCTGGCTGCCAGGTTGTAGAGAGTATATTATAGAGGGGCAGAGAGACCAGTAAGGAGGTGGTTGTTCATTATTTCAGCAGGTATTTATCATGTTGGGTGCTCTTGGGGATACAGGAGTGATGAGAATGGAGCCCCTGCCCTCCTGGCACCCACACTCTTTTCTAGAATACAGTAGTGCCTTGGAGCTGTTGTGGGAGAGGAGTTCTGAGGGTGCAGTGCTCGTGGGGAGTGCCAGGGAACCTGAGCCAACAGGACTGGCTGAAGCGTCAGTGTTTTTTAATGTATGCGGTTATTCTGAAACAGACAAACTGATGTGGAAACCAAACTGCTGTGTAAAAGAAAATAAGTCCATAATAAGTGAAAGTCAAAAACATGGGAGAAAGCTTGCAGCCTGTATGGCAAGAGGTTGATAATCTTTATACACACACACACACACACACTCACACACACACACACACACTCTCTCACACGCTCACATATGCTCTTATATATCAATAAGAAAAATGGAAATGATTCCAGAATAGAAAAATGGGCAAAGGGCACAAAGAAGCAGTTCATTAAAAAAGAAAACTAAATGGCCAAGAATACAAGTTAAAACGATGGGAAGAGTGGTTTTTACCCAGCAGAAAGTTAGAAGTGTTGATAGGGGTTTGGAAAGTCCAGGGTACATGTGCAGTGTTGGTGGAAGTGTCAGGTGTTGTTTATCTAAATGTCAAATGCATTCCTTTTGACCCCAAAGTTATAATTTTTTTTAATTTTATTTTTTAAAGATGACTGGTAAGGGGATCTTAACCCTTGGCTTGGTGTTGTCAGCACCACGCTCAGCCAGTGAGCGAACCAGCTTTCCCTAGATAGGATCCGAACCCATGGCCTTGGTGTTATCAGCACCGCACTCTCCCGAGTGAGCCACGGGCCAGCCCTCTAAAGTTTTTCTTCTAAACATTTATCCTGGGGAAGTAATTGGATAACAGTACACATTAGTTAAAAGTTCAATATATTCATAGTGTCATTGTTTATGATAGTGCAAAAACTGAAAGCAACCCAACTTTCCCTAATAGACATTTGACCACATAACTTTTACCACATAGTGGAATACTGCATAGCCATTGAAAAGAGTAAGTAGTAATCTGCCTGGGCATGGAAAGATACCTACAGTATATACTTTAGTGAAAAAATCAGGAAGTAGACTAGCCAGCAGAAAATTAGTCCATCTTTAAGGAAATAGGTGATAGCTCTAAATTTGGGCCTAAAAAGGTGTCAGGGAAGCTGTAAACTGCCACATTAGGGATGGAGGTCTGGGATTCTTTCATATTCTACTTTGCATTTCTGATCACTTTTTAAACAAGGAAAAAAATTTTTTATTTGAGACAATAGAGCATGAACAAAGATAGACAAGTAGACAGATTAAATGTTAAGAGGCCTGAATAGCACCTGACATTTACCAAGGGCCCACAACAGAGGTCAGCCCTGTTGTGATACACTGCCCTGTGTCTGTTTTGGGGGACAGTGGCCAAGAGAAGCTGCTGGATTGAGTGGCACCTGTTGCGCACAGCCCAATTCCAGTATTCTATTGTCTGACTCCTGCCCTTCCAAGGCACCCTCTCTTGCCTCATCTTCCTATCTTCTGACCATGCTGCTCCCTGTAGCTGTCCACAGCTGCTCTTTCAAACTCTTGTCTCTCCTCTCCACTCAGCCCTCCCAGCCTCATTCTCAGCAGTTGAACCTGCTCCAGGCTCAGTAGGTCAACCGAAGCCATCCAACCCTGAGGACCAGGAGATGATGTTTTAAAATTCCTCAGATTATGGTATCTACCCAGTAGTTTTTCACAGTAGATTTTGAGAAAGAATGATCTAGATCTGTGTGTGCTGATATGGAATAATCATCAGGTATATTAGGTGAAAACAGCTGAGCTGAGCTGCGCAGCGGTGCGTATTGAACACTCTCATTTGTCCATCTGTGTTTGGAAGGGGGTGGTCCTGAGGGAGGGAGGTACAGGGGCCATGTGAGGGTGCTCCAGGCCCTGAGGCCCAGCTGTGAGGTGGGAAGTGACCAGAGTCTCATTTGCACAGCGATCCCTCTGTGAGAGTGAGCGGGCTCGAGTCCAGGCTGCACGGAAACATGCACTGGTGTGGGCCCCCAGGCAGAGCCCCCCTGCAGACTGGCACCTCCCTCTGCCTCAAGAGGAGAAGGATGAGTGACAAGCACCCCTGCCCTTGACCTGTGCAGCTTCCTCAGGTGTGTTTCAAGTGGGGCTTTTGCACAGCCCTAAGGACTGTGACCGGCCCAAACAGTCTAATGGGTCCCTGCAAGCTCCCGCCTGGCTTGGAACATGGAACAGGACATCTCCAGCCCTACTTGCCCAGCCCTCACCTGCGTTCATGGCACCCCACCACTGTGATGCTCTGAAAGACAATTGCGCCCACTCCACAGCTTCCAGAAAGCCAAGCACTGGGGCAGGTACTTGTGAGCAGCCAGGTCAGGCTGGCTCCTGCTCCCCTTAGGAGATGGTAGTCCTGAGGTTAGGATTCTCAGAGAAACTCTGGAATGGTAACCTTGACCCATGTGAACACATAGGTGGGTCAGGATGAGGTAGCTAAACAGTTATACTACTGTGAAAGCCTTTCCTTGTCCTTGGGAAACAGGCCACCGCATCCTAGGGTTGGTGACCACCGTGTATTGCCAGCCCCTAGCATCCAAAGCATGACACTCACACTCTGTTCCAGTCCACTTGCTTGTTCCACTGCAGACGTAGCCAGGGTGCGCTGAGCAGGTGGGGTTTGTTGGCCCCTCTGCACCAGCACACTTCACCTCCTAAGCCCCCAAGTAGGCCCCCGGAGACTCTGGTTTTTAAGAAATGCACACAGCTACAGGACACATAACCCTGCATAGAAAGGGTTCATGGACTCTTGGCTTAAGAAATCCAAGCCCAAAACACATGGAATTTAGTTCTCCTTCCCTCAAAATTTCCCCTGGTTGTTAATATATTAAAAGCCACTTCACACATTTGATTCCAAATAGAAGCTGAAAATTAAATTCACATTCGTTAGATTTTCCCACCTAATACTGCTGAGCTCGGACAGTATTAGAATTTGGCATGCTTACTTTCTTGTAGATGTTTTAAAAGTATATGTGTATGAACTACACAAGAACAATAGTTCTTGAAGAGCTCTCTTTATCACTAATAAAATGGTTTGGCATCTTGTGTCTGCATAGTAGGCTCCATTGTGTGATGCTGAGGGCTAGGCCGGCTACAAGCACAGCACCCTCCCTGTTGTCTTCCTGGCCACAGGCAGTAGGTTGAACATGTATTAGTCTGTTTCTGTTGCTTATAACAGAATACCTGAAATTGGGGAATTTATAAAAAACAAAATTTAATTCTTACAGTTTTGAGGCTGGGAAGTCCAAGGTCCAGGGAACACATGTGGTGAGGGCCTTCTTGGTGGTGACTCTGCAGTGATGCAGGGTGTCACATGGCAAGAATGGGCCGAGCAAGAGTGAGCTAACTTCACCTGCCCTCCTTATAAAGCCATCAGAACCATGCCCATTACACCCTGAATGGATCAATCCATTCATGAGGGCACAATCCTCACAATCTAATCACTTCTTAAAGGCCCCACCTTTCAAATATCATAAGTGGATTTCCCACCCTCTTGGCACTGTTACAATGGGGGTCAAGCTTCAGTGAGTTTTGAGGGGGCATTCAATTTGCAGCAAATATCTTCTAATTTCTCCTTTGGAGCAAAATAATTCATCATTTCAGAAGGGGATAAATTAATGAGTAAAATTTACTCTCTCTCCGTGTTTTCTCCTGTGCTCACCAAGCACCCCTCCCTGTGTCTATGTGTGTACCTGTGAATGGTGGGGGGTATGTGCTCAAAGGACCCCAAGAGCAGAGGGTAGTATAAAGAAGAGCCAGGGTTCCCCTGGCCCACAGGGGAGCTTTGAGGTGTCTAAGCAGGCTATCTCCAGTGTGGCTGTGGTTGGTTTAATAATGAGCATTTCCAGCCAATGAGGAGAGAGAAGATGGCTGCTAGAGATCCCACAAGTTTTTCTCACTCTTAAACTCAGAGAACGGGCCTCTGACTTGCCGTTTGCATATGATGCCTGGTACTATAGCAGCTACCTTGGGGTTCCTGGGGTAGGACTGGAAAGTGCAGATAAAGCCTAGGAGTGCCAGCCAGCACCCAGTCCACAAGGGGCTCCCTGTCATCTGCTTGTTTAAGCCATGTGCTGTGTATAGCTGCATGCTCTATTAGCAAGTGTGATGCTTTCTGCTCTTCTCTATCCGAACAATGAAGTCCTCCCTCTGCAGTGCCACCATTGCATTCTGCCTGTCTTCTTCACTACTCAGCAAGTTCCACTTTGACAGATAATCTCTCTGGACAGAGTGCTTAATTTCTCTGGACAGAATGTTCCTGCATTCAGGTCCTGTGTTCCTTTCTTCACAACAGCTGAGCACTGCTAAATGCTGGGCAGGATTTGAGGATCACAGCCTTGAAACAGACAAGTTGTCTTCAAAGAGTTTCTGCTGGAGTTTTGGGGAAGGCATAAACATTAAATATCAGTCAATAAATAAGAGTCTAAATCGGTTGTAAGTGCTATGAAGAAAATGAATACAGTAATAAAGCAGTCTTTCAGACTTTTTGGACAAAACTCCACCATAACAAGTGGATACTTACTGTTATATACAACATATTATGTATACAGCATATTATCGTTGAAACAAGCCTCACAAAACAACACCATGTGTGGTATACTGCCATTTTCTTTTTTTTTGTTTCCAAATCCTTGACCTGGGTGTCACTGCCATTTTCAGTAAATGCTGTACACACAGCAACTCAAGGAAATTATGCTGTTTTAAAAAAAAAAAAGCCAATCTGGAAAGGACACATGTGGCATGATTCCACTTAGGTAACATTGGCGAAATAATGTATAGAGATAGAGAACAGATTAGTGGTTGCCAGGGGTTAGGGATGGGACAAGAGGTCACACAAGGGAGTCCTATGGTATTGAAAACAATCCACACCACCTGCCTGTGGTGGTTACACAGGGTTACACATGTGATAAAATTGGGTAGAGCCAGATACACAGATGAGTGCAGATGTGACTAGGGAAATAGAATACACTCTGTGGACCGTACCAATGTCAATTTCTGGGTCTTGAAACTGTAGAGTGTAAGGTGTAAACATTTGGGGAGGCTGGGGCAGGGGTATGCAGGACCTCCTTGGACAACCTCCTATGAATCTATAATTACATGAAAATAAAAAGTTAAAAACCAAAACTGCTGGCCATGACTCACTGAAGTGATTATACAACCTAATGGATGGAACCTATTTTTTTGGTTTTTTTGCGGCTGGCCCATATAGGGATCTGAACCCATAACCTTATGGAACCTACTGTTTAAAAAAGCACTACTGTCCATTACCTGTGCTGGGCACTTGCCTTCTTCAGGGAGGTAGGGAAGACCTGACCTGACTTTCCTTCTACAGAGACCTCTGGCTGCTGCACAGAGAAGGGGTTGGGGTGAGCTTGTGATACAAGTCACTAGGAAAAATGGCTCTATACTGTTATGGGCTGAGCTGTGTCCCCCTAAATTCCCATTTGGCAGTCCTAACCTCCAGTACCTCCGAATGTGACTGAATTTGGAGGTAGAGTCCTTAAAGAGGTAATTAAGTTAAAATGAGGTCATTAGGGCAGGCCCTATTCCAGTATGATTGGTCCCCTGATAAGAGATTAGGACACAGACAGGGATGACCACATGAGAACACAGAGAAGAGGCTATCTGCAAGCCAGGGAGAGAGGCCTTAGAAGAAACCAAACCTGCCAATACCTTGATCTTTGGAGCTCTAGCCTCTAGAATTGGGAGAAAATAAATTTCTGTTGTTAAACCACCCAGTCTGTGGTATTTTGTAATGGCAGCCCAGGCAGACTAATAAATTCCCATAAAAGACTGAGAGCCCTCTGCCCTAGCCAGGCCTCACACCCTCCTTGGGGATATAGCAGCTTTGTTAACCAGTGTATCCCTGGCTTGCTCCACTCCATTCAGCCCCTCTCCCCAGCTTAAAGTCCAAAGGTGGCTCCTCCCTCTGTCCCACCAGGAAGGCCCTGCTTCTCCCTGCACATCTTTCCAGCTGGCAAAATCCTGCACACACCGCACATCTCCACTCCTCTGGGTTACTTTGTGCCTACTGCTGGTGGTATTTTCAAAATAGGAATCTTCCTTTTTATTGTATTTTTTCCCACTGGAGAGCAACAGTTGAAGTCTTTGTCATAATCTGTCAGTGCCTGGCAGAGAGGCAGCATCTCTTGCCCCCATCCATCCTCAAGTGAATTAATTTTGATTCTAACACAAGACAAAGAGATACTTGATTAAAAATATTTATTAACAGCATGCCTGATTCTGTGGAAAGCACTTGGACCCTGATCGTTCTGACTCTCAGGGGCAATGTGTTCCAAAGACAGCTGCCTGCAGCTCTATTTCTTGAACTCTGTCTGTGTATACACCTTGGTGGTGTCATTGTACCTGCCTTCAGGGGGCTGGTAGTTAGAAACCGGTGGCGTGTAATCTGGCCCTTTCCTCTCAAAGGGGAACAGGCTGGGGTCCCGCTTGATGGCCTCAGTGTGGAGCTCCGGGGACTCAAGTCGCAGCTCCTGCAGAGCTTCCTGCTGGGCCTCCAGCATGACTCTGATGGCATCCCTCTCCATCTCATGCTCTCGCTGCTTGTACAGAGACCATCTCTTCAGAAGCAGAGCTCTCCGCTCACTCTCCTCAAAGGGGAGCTCCACCTGAGGCCTCTGTCTGCAAACACACAAGTCGAAAGGTGTGAAGCTGGGGAGTACTGATTTGGCTGGCAAGGGAGACTGTGTGACTGCATGTGACCCAGGTATCCCCCCTGCAAGGCACAGACAGGACTTAGGAAAGAAAAGTAGAAGTTTGGGACAAATTAAGGAATAGAATGTTGAATGTGGCAGCAGCTACAACTGACACTGGGAACCAAGGTGATTTGCTTTCCATCAACAGAAAACACAGATGCTCTGAGACTATGGTAGCACTTCCTCTACCCCAGGCAAAGACTGCCGTTGGTAAGAGGTGATTTTGGAGAAGAGTGAAATGGTGTTATGAAAATTATCAAAATCCCAGGTAGTCTAGAGGCTATATCAGCCCTGGAGAACCAAAACACCTGCCATCTCCCAGTTGCATGGCAAAGTTATATTTTATAGATAGTGCACAATTTTTATAAGAAGGCAGCAAGAGCTGTTAACCCTGCACACAACAAAATCTCAACACATACCAACTATGAGGCATCTATCTGCATGATAAAGCAAGAGGCCAAGGGTCTTCTACTGCAGGATGGGGCAGAGGCTGCAGACCCAAGGCCCAAGTCATCAGTCACAGCCAAGACACCTCATGCAAAAGAGTAACAACACAAACTCTACAGCAGTGCTGAGCGGAACTTGCTTAAATATCTGGCCTGGACTTATCAAAAAATTGTCTAGGTTTTCTTTCCCACCTTCAACCATTCAAGAGCACCACCCAAGAATGTTTTCTCCAAGTCCCAAAAGGCACAATCAAGGAGAAAAGGACTCACACCAAGGCCAAGTCAACTCAATCCTACTAACCCATTCCCATCACAAGCATGAACTACAGATATAACTACCTGAAGATGATGGAACTCCTCTGCCCTGAGGACTTCAACCTTAGAGAAGGACACTTACCTTGCTTTATCCAAGAGCCTCGTGGGGGTAATAAAATCTTCAATGGGAATTAGCTCTTGGCTAGCTTTTTCCAGTTTTCGGATCCTCTTTTTCAAGCGTTCCTTTACTGCTTGGTCTTTTTTAGGATCTACCTTCTTCTTCTTTCGAAGAGGTTCTGCTCTAACAGATAAAGCAAACATTAAACATTTTCCTCTTCAGTCTCATGAACATCTTGAGACAAGATGATAGGTGAAGTGCCCACTACTTGTACTGAGCTCTTCCTTGGAGGAAGGAACTATGATCCTGACCCTGTGAGCTCAGTGTAGCAAGGAGTTGGCTTCCACCTGTGTGGGCGCTATCATTTCCAGAAGAGAGGTGCAAAAGCAACATGGGGCAGCAGGATATAAATTAAGGGGAAATGTTCACCTTTAGTGCCAGTATTCATGTGTGCCTTGGTATTGCACTGAAAAGTAAAATACCAAACTGATGGATTAGAAGCTCATTAAATTTTAAATGGACTTGGAATTTATAAAAATGCTTTGAGTAAGACTAAAAGAGACAGTATAATAAAAACAACTGGCATGTTCCTATTTACTTTTCAGGATTTCTTTAAAATTTTCCCCATCCTAGAGCTTTGGCAAAAAAATCTAATGTACTTCTAGGAACACATCTCCTATGGTGATAATTTACCATTAAGAATAACCAAATGAGGGGCCAACCAGTTAGCTCAGTTGGTTAGAGCACAGTGTTATAATACCAAGGTCACAGGTTCAGATTCCAGCACCAGCCAGCCACCAAAGAAAAGAAAGAATAATCAAATCTTCTAGCATCAAGACTGAGTCCAGTCCCTAGAAAGTGTCCAGAGTGCCAGGTGGAAATACCTTTAATCTTTGCACCTCCCCCACCCTGTCCAGGGCGTCAGAATGGGCAGGGAAGAGGAAGGCCCATAGAGTAACTGAAGTTTAAGCTGTGCTTTAAAGCACAAGACTCCCTTAAAAAGTAATTAATCTTTATTTAAACTACTTTTACATTTAGTTGTAAAATTACAAACAGCAATATACAAGGGTACTTGAAAAAGTTCATAAGAAGATTCATATGATCTTTCATTCTATTTTTCCACCAATTTTTTATTTTTGGCGGCTGGCCGGTAAGGGGATTTGAACCGTGACCTTGGTGTTACAAAGCTGTGCATGAACCAACTAAGCTAATCGGCTAGCCCCACGACCTTTTTGAAGTACCCTCCTATGGTACGGGAATGTTGAAGACAGAAAAACAACTGCCTAAATTGAATTGAGAAACTTTGTAGGCTGTTAATTTGCAAACCAAACGTCCAGCTATCTTGCCTTGTTCTGGTCAAAGGCACATCTGTCTCTCGCTGACAACCCCAAAGAAGTCAGGCCCACAGATGAGTTTTACCTCATGGGAATAAGTTCCCAGAAGGACAACAATGAAGCTTGCTGGTGGGTGTCTCTAATCTGTGTCCACAAAGTTCCCCGGAGCCTGAAAGACACAAGAGTATGTATAAATATCTGATTCTCCCCCACTTCACGGGGAAAGAAAAAACAAAACTAAAATGTCCCCAAACCTGGGGCACTTGTGAGTACTGGACGACCAGTACTGCAAGACCAACGTGGGAGTTTTCAAAATCTCCCGTTCACACCACAGAGCACCCGAGAGCGCCTGCTCGTCGGTGTCCTTGGATTTTCATCCGTAAGAGGCACGATCAGCTGTCTCATCTCAGATATCCATGGATAGAGGCGGCGGAGAAGCAGCACAGGCTAGGCCTCTGCCCGCGCCGAGACTCCGCACGCGTCCACTGCTCCCCGCGACTAAGCCGGCGTGCGCACTCACCATTCAGGCGGGCGCAAAGCGCCAGCCGCAACTCGGAGCGTCGCCTTGGCCATGGCCCCTGCAGCAGCTTACCCGCCGCTTCCGGGCGCGCGCCCCTTGGCGGCCCGTCCCACAGTGCCCTGCGCGGAGGTCCGACTGACGCGCCGCCCCGCGCTCCCGCATTCCCAACCCCATGAAGGGCTGGGCCGCACTGACCCCGCCCCCGACGCAACCGCGCCCCGGGCGTCCAGGCCTGGCACCTCACACCTCCAGCCGCCTCGGGTCCTCCCTTCCGCCTTCACTCGGCTTCGCAAGCCCGCCCCTGCGGCAGGCACTTCCTAGCCAGCCGCTCCCTGGCTGTTCGGCCTGCGCCCCCACGGTGCAGCTGCAGTGGCAGAGGGGTTGTCCCTCTGCTCCTTCGGTCCAAGTGTCTGTGTCTACGAAAACAGCCCCGATCTTCCAATAAACGCGCCCGCCTCGGCGTCCCCGGCGATCTGCCCTGGAGCTGGCTCGTTTGTTCCCGCATTCGTTCGAGCCCGGGGCCGCGGCCGCCCGCCGGTGGCTGCATCCTGGTGCCAGCACGGGGCCTGGCGCTCGCGATATGCTCAGTAGCTCGTGTGGATGAATGACAGAAGCTAGTTAATAAGTCAGACTCAGAACCCGCGATGTAGAGCTGGTGACAGGCTGTCCACACCACCCCACCCACGCTTAGCCCTACGGACAGCTCTGCCGGTCCGGGTTGCAGCTTGAGGCCCCCGCTCGCCCGCCGTCCCGGCCGACCCGCCCTTCGGCGGCCGCGCCCAAGCCCGACTCAGAGCGGAGGCGCCCTGCGCTGCCACTGCCCGCTGAGGAGCCCGGGCGGCCCCGTCCGCGTGGGGAGCGGTTTCCCGCCGGGGCGATTTGGCAGGTGCGCGCCGTGACTTCCGGCGTTGCCCGGGAGCCGCCGGAGGAGGAGCAGCGCAGGGGATGCGGCTGTGGTGGCGGCGGCAGCGGCCGAGCGCGGGGGGCGGCTGTGGCGGCGGTGGGGGGCGCGGGCCGGCGATGGCGCGGAGGCGCTGAGGGCGCGGGGCGGGCGGCAGCCGGAGGGCGGGCGGCGCGGGAGGAAGCGACGGCGGTGGCTCCATGGCCCGGGTGCGCTGAGGGACGCGGCTCTCGCCCCAGCCCGGCGGCGGCCGAACAATGAAGCTCCTGAAGCCGACCTGGGTCAACCACAATGGTGAGTGCGCGCAGGGGTCGCGGGAGGCTGAGCCCGGAGTCGGGTCGGGGCCCGGCGTCAGATCGGGGCCGCGCGTAGGCCCTGCCCTCCTCGCCCCCGACACCCGGTTCCCGGTGCCCAAGCCGCTGAGCCGGCGGGAGCGGACTTTGTCCTCGGCGCGGGGAGGCCGGTGAGACCGGGCACGTGCTGCAGGCTGGCCGCAGCGAGGTCCGACTTCGTCCCTAGCACTGGCTCTGAGCCCTCCGCCCCCCACCCGTGGTTCGTAGAGGCGCCCGCGGCCTGACTCCGGGGAGCTGGCCTGGGCGCCGGCCAGCCTCTGCCACTCGTCTGCCTCGGCCCGGATGTGTTCAGATGGCCCTGAGTGTGGAACCGGGGCGGAACCCCCCCGCCCCCCCGTGGCCTTAATTGACGAGGTGAAGATCTGAAATCTTCAGAGGGACTGTTACTGCCCCTGCCGAGGCCTGTATCTGGTGACAGTGCCTCCAGTGTGGGGAACTGTGGTCCCGGAATATGAGGGCTTGGGTCCGGGGTCTCCCAGCCGAAGAAACCACGTTTAGTGATAATCTGGGGCATCAAGGTGGCTAGGTTTGGGGCAGATGGGGCACAGGTGTGTTCTAGGAGAAGGGTTTCCCTCTAGCTCTGGCAGTGGCCTTAAAGCAAATCCGGGCGGAACGGACTCATCTACCTGGTTGAAATTTGACTCTGGTGTAGAGAAGACGCTGGTAACCAACAGTTTTGTCATAGTTCTGCCTTGTTGGCAGAACTGCTACAGGAGTTGGTCTTTGCTCCCCAGGGAGATGAGGAGAGAGACCCCCTATCCCTATCCCTCTGTTGAAGGCACTGAAGCCCAGGAAGCATCCCAGGGAGGCTCCTCCAGCCCAGAGACTGTGGCTCTGGTCCTGGTCTGTCTCTGACTGCTGGCAGGCAAAGGATCACCCTGATGCTGTCTTGTTCCTCATTTCTACTTTGCAGTGCGACTAGAGGGAGCTACGGTTTTCTTTTTGAGCAGGAGTGGATGCTTTGCCTTTCTTACACATGTAGCTTTTTAGTTTTGAATTTGATCCCAGGATGCTGTCTACTGCTACAACCAAACTGAACTGTATATCTATGTTCTTTCTCCTCCTTCCATCCCCCTCTCCTTCCTTCTTCTTGTATGACATCTTAACCATTTTTCAGGGCCCAGGTGAGGTCGCCTCTTCCTTTTGAAACTGTTTTGCCAAGTTACCGCACTAGATATACAGTATCCCTGTCCCTGTGCTGTCGACAGTTGTGGGTGTGCTTTTTATGTGCCCCCAGGGCATGGATTGCCTCACTCCCCTCTGTATTCGTATTGCACTGAGCAGTGCCTTCCACATATTTGGGTATGTGGTAAATACTGACTGAAACAGGTAAGAAAGCTGAAGTTTTCATGATTTAGAAAGATGCAACTAGGTTTATTGTGCGTGAAAACAAAAGCCTTGAGTTTTAGTTTCATTTTTTCTGTTGATCTCCAAGAGCATTTCCTGGTGTGCAGTGTGCAGATAGTGCTGTAATCAGGAAAGGAAAAATTTTATTAAGAACTAGTTTACTGTGTACGTTAAGGTCTGAAGGAATCTTTATTTTAAAATGGTCTGCCTCAATCAGTTTGTGTATATAGCCTACCCTCTCCAGTCTATCTTCTCAGTTCTGCCATATAATTTCTTCCCTTTTGATAAGCTCACTTGTAGGACAAAAGTTTTATGCTATGTAAGCATAAGGAAGTCAAGATGCTTAAACAGTTATCTAGATACAAATGAATGAGAGACGCAACCAATTCATCAGCCAAATGTACCAGCCGGGCACAGGAGGGAGACCAGTGGGCCAGAAGCCTCTTGTTGCTGAGAGCCTCTCCACAGCCCTAGAATGGTGTGTAATAATGTCTGCTCTACCCACTTCACAGGATGCTTGTGCTGTTCAGTTGGGAACATAGACACAAAAGCACTCCCCAGACTAAGTGCTTTAGAAATCTAAGAGATAGTAATTAATAATAGAAGACATTGAAACTTGGCTGGATGGGATTTAACTTCTTTTAAACTTGTTCTTTGTCAAATCTCCTTTCTTTTAAAGTCTAAAATCAACCTCGGTCTCATGGAGTGTTCAAGAAGACTGTCTGGGGTAAATTACCACTATCTTGGAATAAATGATGCTGATCTGAATCACTACTGAGCAGGCCTCTAAAGACTGTAGTGAATAGTTGGAGCTGTCAGGGGCAGGGGCTGCTCAGCCAGAAGCCTGAGTGGTAGGTAGTGACCAGTAAAATTGCACACTTGCTTTGGATGAAAAAAACAAAGCCATGTTCCTTTGGAGAGTGTATTTTTGCACTTTCTGGCTTCCTCACTCTGCATTTGTATCTCCTGTCTCAATATGCAGCACAAACATACTTTTTCTGTTTTCTGAGAGTCCAAAGTGGGAAGGAGCAGAGAGCTTCCCATTTTTCCTTGAGATAGTAGAGGATGTATTCAGATGAGTTGGAAGGGGCAGCTAGAATGGGAGAGGTTAAAAGCAGAGAGAGGAGTATTTGTTGGAGTGTAGGAATACCTTGGTCTTCATTTTCCTGGCTGATAATAGAGAAACCTCTAAGGTAGGGTTACTCAACCTCAGGGCTATTGACATTTTGGGCCATATAACTGTGGGACTGTACTGTGTGTTTAGCAACATCCCTGGTGTCTACCCACTAGATGCCAGTAGCACCGTCCCATCACCACCCAGTTGTGACAACGAAAAATATCTCCAGACATAGCCAATGTCTATTGGTAGCCAAAATTACCCCCAGTCAAGAAGCAGTGGTCTAAGTTTGTCAGTAAGTTAATAAATCTCAAAGTTGTCATATTGCAGTGAGATAAGCCTTGAATGTGTAATCAGACTGGGTTCAAGACTCCATCATTTACAAACACTGTAAATTCTTGGGCTTGTGACTCTACATCTGGGTCTTGGTAAAATTGAATAAGACTCATCTCTTCCATTTCATCTTGTACCCAAATATAAAGTACTGTCTTAAATTGAGGTACATAATAACAGCTAATGATATCTATCATTGACATAGAAGTTATGTGCCAGGCACTATTCACACACACACCACACACACATTTTATTTTGTGTTCTTGGACATAGTATTTTTTACTATGTATTTTATTTTAGGCTTAGCCAAAATAACCTTCATTTCTAATTTGGGTTAAGATCATATATTAGTCCAAAAGTGAAAGCAACTGAGTTTTTGGTTTTAAAGTTTGTTTAAAAAAAAAAAGTGTAGTTTATATGTTTAAAAAATTTCCTTGAGTGCTGGCCAGTTAGCTCAGTTGGTTAGAGCACAGCCTCATAACACCGAGGTCACAGGTTCATATCCCTGTACTGGCCAGCCACCAAAAAAAAAATTGATTGAGATTCATGGCTCTTTCCATCCCTGGGCCTTTGTTCTAGAAAGTTTTTTCTGGAACTCTCACTTGTGGGCAGACAGAGCTCATGCTCAGATCTTCGGTGAAGTCCGTTCTAACCAGGAGGGCCAGGATGGAAAGAGTTGTCATCCTCCTTTGACTTCTGGTTCACAATTTGATGGTAGTATTGTGAAAAGGTATTTGACAAATATTAAGTAATGGGGTAACTTGCCAATTAATCTTTATGGTGTGTGCTTTTTTTCTCCTGTCCTGTAATTGGATTAATTTTTCCCTACTCTGTCTCATTTCAAAAAGGATTTTAAGACAAGCTCTTGAGACATATACTGCATCAGTGTGAAAATAAGTCAGCTTGAAGGGAAAATGCGGGCTGATGGTACAATAATGAAGTCAGGAATAAGTATGGTAAGGTCTGGCACACCCTCTGGAAGGCACTACGTGTGTCTGAGAAGATGCTGGGAGGAAATCCTAATGGTGATATTGTATGATCGCAGTGGTTGTGAGATATACTTGGCAGTTGCTCTATATCAGTGGTTTTCAAACAGAGCAATGTCTGGAAAAATTTTTGATTTACACAACTGGAGGTGGGCGGCTGCTACTGGCATCTAGTGGGTAGAGGCCAGGCCTGCTACTAAATAGCCTGTGGCATATAGGACAGCTCCCACAGAATTATCCAGCCCCAAATGGCAGTGGTGCCAAGGATGAGAAACCCTATTCTGGATAAGAAAGTCTTTGTTGCTATTTGTCTTTTTGTGTATTTGTCTCACCCTTCCAACTAGATTGTAAGCTTCTTGAGGGCAAGAATTTTGCTTTTGTTTTAGAATCAGATAGTCTTGTTCTGGAGTCACTGTGCTCTGCTGCTTACTAAATATGGAAGGTTTTTTCTCTCTCTTTTGCTGATGTGTTCAGTAAAACCAATAACCCTTGCTCCACCTGCTCCCTGTGAGAGCTTGGAAAATGAGAGTTCTCTCCACAGTGTCTCTCACTGACTCTTGCTGACTTATGTCTAAAGACAGAAGTTTGATTTAGGAAAATAGCAAGAATCCACCTTAAGAGGATTCAGAAGAAAACTGGGTGAGACTTTGCCTTGGATAATACAGATGTAGATTTTTCACTAATTCATGCACCAAACATTGAATCTTTTAGGGGAGAAGCTCTGTGGCGATCCAGAGGTAAATAAGGCTCTCCCTGTGTGTGGACAGCTATGTGGAAGGTGGGAGAGATGGACATACAAACCATATTCTAGAATGCAGGGCAGACAGAAACAAGCCACAGGTGTGAGCTGCAATAGCCCTGAAGAAGAGGGGCTACTCTCCAGTATAGTCTGGTTTGTGGATGTGTCCTTGAACTAAAGCTTGGCAGGAATAGGGCTGTGATGGCAAAGAACATGCTGCAGCTCAGAGGACCATCAGAAGGAAAGCTCCAGAGGGTGAGAGCATTTAGGAGAAAACAGAGCAAGTATGTTAGGAGTAAAACTGAACACATGAAGAGGGAGAATGGGACTGGGAGGCAGAGCCTTGAACACATTGCTAGAAGCTTGAATTTCCTTCTCTGGGGTTGGGGGAGGGGAACATTGAGGTTTCTAACAAGCCTGGAAGAAACATCCATCCTGTGTCTTGGGTAGACCCTGGAGGAATTAGGAGGCAGTTCACCAGGTCTTGGTAAGAGGCAGGAAGGTCCAGGGTGGTAGAGGTTAGAAAGAGTGGGGAGGCCCTGAAGACAAGGGAGAGGTAGAATTAATAGGACCTGGCCAGTAGAGGCAGGTGACTGTGTGTAGACTAGGGTCACTCTCAGTTTATTTCTTTAGTATGCTGGAGAAAGAGTAAGGATAAGGGCTAGGAAATGGGATTTTCTTAAACCTTTGTTTTAATCTAAGAAGTGGTTGAAAAGATGTTTTTGCCTTATGAGCAGAATCATAATTACACAGCTGGGAGGGACCTCTGGGCAGCATCTGGCCTTGACCACTGAGGCCAGATAGGGAACCTTCTGCCATTGTGTTTACCTTGGATCCTTTTGGTGACCTGGGAAAGAATGCTCTGTGTCTGCATTGACCCCTCCCTTTCTTCAGAGGTTGCTAGTCCATTCCATTCATGTAGGATGTTTGCCTATAGACTGCAGAAGTGTCTAGCTCATGAAACAGAGGTCTGGAATGAGCCCTGGGAACCAACAATTGATACAAGCCCATTTTACCATCCTGCCAAGGTCTTTAACTACACCTAGAGAGGTGAGTGGGGCCACTGACAGTATCCACACTGTTAAATAGCACAAAGGGAATATTGCAGATACTTTGGGTTGCCTGCCCTCTTCTTCCTTGCTGGCAGAACCCCAATTTTTTTTTTCAGGTGTCTGCCCTCTACTGCAGGCCAAGCTGTAGGGGGCAAGTCCTGATAGTCTTAAGCTGGTATGTGGGTGAGTGCCAAGGATTAGTTAAGGAATGGCCATGTGATGCCATTCTAGCCATTGAGACTGGAGGCGACATCTACTGGGGGCTCCTGGGGAATTGTATAAGAAGAGATACTTGAAAGGCCTGTCTCTTCTGCTGGACTTCACTAGGTGTGCACATGGCAGCCAACTTGTGACCATGAGGACGGGGCTCACACTGAGGATGACAGGAGAGGAAGATGGAAGAATGTGGCTCATTAAGCTACTAAATTAATGAACCCTGAAGCTGCTATCTCTAGACTTGTTATATTGGTTAACAGATTACCCTTGAGAGTCTCTGTGACTTGCTGCAGAAACAAACATCTGCAGCAGTTCAGTTTACAGATGGAAACTGAGGCTAAGTGAGATGAGGTGACACCCGCGCCCCCCCCCCGCAAGATTACACTAGATGTGAATGGGACAAGTTGTGAGTCACACCCAGAGTCCAGCCCAAACCCAGGCTTACTCTTTCTAATTTGCCAAGCAGTGGTCTCTGTGCTGACCCTGGCTTCCTTTGTCCTGGAGGGCTTGAGGGCCCTTTTCCATCTCAGAAGGACAGCTTTCAGAAACCATGTGGTACACCTTGGAACCAGGAATCATCTTGTGCTTGGAGATTATTCTCCCATGGCAGCTTCTGTAGCCATTCAGAGTACCTTGGGGCTTCTAACCTGGTAGATTTCTCTTGAGGTGTACTTGGCGAGTATTCTCTGGCATTTGGTTTTTGAGAGTTGTCTGGGTATCAAGAGGATGCTTTTAGGGAAGAACAGAAGGGAAGGGCCTGTGCCTGGGACTTTGAGTCTTTCCTGTTTGCCTGATTGGGCCAACTAGGTCATGTGCTTTCTTTCTTTTTTTTTATTACCTGACATATTATAAATGCATCTTAAAGGTCATATGCTTTCTCTTGCAGTAGTCACCATTGCCTACTGGCTTATATAGGGGGAGAGATAGATACCTGAATAAAATTTAGGTTCTTAATGAGACATCCCTGCTGAAAGTAAGCTCCTGGAAGGCAGAGACTTTGTCTTTGCTCCTGCTCTATTTCCTAGGCCGAGGGTGGTGCTTGGCACACACCGTAGAAGTCACTCAGTAAATGTCAAATGAGTGCTAAATACTGGAAGAACATGATGGGAGGTGGCTGGTGGATGGACAGCCAATGTATCTGCTACCCTTGGCTGGTAGAGTTGATTTGCTTCAGAAAATGTCTTGTTCATCCTGATTGGCTTTTCTAATAGATCAGACTTTCTGGTGGAATCTGCTGGAAATTTCAATGATGAGAGGAAGCACACTACCCAAGCCATTACCCAAGGAGCTCATTTACATAATTGTGGTTTTTGGAGCTTCCTATTTAAGGAAGGGGAATAGATGACACAGAACAGGTAGAAAATGGTTTAGAACACCCCTGGCGAAAAGAAAAACTGTTTAGATCAAAACTTATTGCTCCTAAAAGCAATTATCTGCCTTGGTGTATTTACCAACCTGGGACAGGCTAGGTCACAGCGAGGCTGGCATCGTGAAAGCCACTGTAGTGAGGGCCAGACAGAGGGGGCAGGAAGCCTTATTGGAAGACCAGGGGTAGACCTTCATTGGAGCGGACTCTAGTTCTGCTACATCCTCCAACAGAAGGTCCCACTCAGAGAAGATACTCAATAAATTCACCTGTTTAACAAATAATGAGGGTTGATTTTGTGCCAGGGGCTGTTCTAAGAGCTGAAAACACATCAGTGAGCCAATAGCATGCCAGTATCTGTTGAGCAGCGGCATGTGATGCATTCTAGCAAGTGACACTGCAGTGGGTATCTGCTGGGGATGTCCTGTGTAAGCAGAAAAGAGGACATGTTGGGGGGAGCTTACTGGGGAGGCACACAGCAGACATCACAAACAAACAGCCATTACAGAGTGGGGTAGGTGGGTGAGTGTGGGGAGAAACCGCAGATATAGAGATGAGGAATGCTGAGATGTTAGGATGCCTTGGGAAAGCCTGTATGAGAAGGTAACAGTTGAGCACAGACCTTGTCGCAAGAGTCAGACTCTGAGCTGGAGAATTTTGCATGCAGGAGGGTTATTGGTTAGAACTCTTGAGATCCATACCTATGGGGTAGTGAGGGAAGCAGGCCTGGACAGAGGGAAAAGCTTTAATGCAAGCACAGCAAAAGTCACAGGCAACCTTGTGGGGAGCTCTGGAGCTGGGAGAGCCCTTCAGAGTTGTCCTGAATTTGGGTGAAGGGCCCAGGTCTTTATACTCCCACATCCACAGTCACTGGATGGAGGCTGTTCTGGGAAGGGGGCCTAACCTTGGTCCAAATAGTTCTGCTGAGGCAGGTCCACCTGGAGAAAGACTCTACTGGGAGCTGTCATGGGCTGCCAACCCTCCATATCTGGGAGAGGAGTTGTGCTTGGGTCCCTGGAGAGAGGGGACCTAAGCATAACCATTGCTACAGCATCCACTTCAGGCCTGATGGAGGTGAGTAAGGTGCCATCTGAGGAAGAGCATTTCAGACAGAGAGAATGGCCAGAGCTTGCCTGAGGGGTTTGAGGAATAGTAAGGATGTCATTGTGATCAGAGTAATGCAAGGGCAAGAGCATGGAGAGATGAGGACAGAGAGTGAACAGCAGACTTACTGGGAGGGCCTGGTGGGCTGCTAGAAGGCCTTGATTCTTACAGTGGGAACAGAGGACTGCCATGGTCTGACTTGGGTGTTAGAGGCTTTTCTGGCTGCTGCATTGAGACTAGACTGGGTGTAGAGGGCAAGGGAGGGAGCCAGCAGACCAGTTATGATGCTGTCGCAGTAATCCTGGCAAGAGGTGATCATGGTCTGAACCAGGGTGTTGATGGTTATAATGGTGAGAAAGGGTTGCATTCTATGTGTGTGTGTCTATATATTATATATTATATAATATGTATATTATGTTATGCATGACATATAACTTAGTTATTCTATATAGTACATAATTATATAACATTTTATATATAACGTATATTATGCACACACACGTACATCATATATTCTTTTTAGATATAATTTACATAGTGAAATGCCCAGACCTCAAGCATATAATTTGATGAATTTTGACAAGTGTATATACTTTATAACCTATTCCCCAATCAAGATAAGGAAAATTTGCATCTCCCCAGAAAGTTTGGGTTATGGCTATGTTGGGAAGCTAGAGTCAACAGGGTAGAAAGTGGCATATGAGTAGGAGAGGATGGAAGATGACTTACACACGAAGGGCAGAGTTGCTGTCAACTGAGATCAGTAAAATTGAAAGGACCAGATATGAGAGAGAAGATCCAGGATTCAGTTTTAGTTGGGGTGGACCAAGTGAGACCACCACATAGGGCCTTTCCAAGCACGCTATGATGAGAATTGCCTCTCTTGCCTTCTCCCTCTTGAAGACACTGGAGCTCCATTCTAAAGCTGTTGTTAAGGAATGGGACAAATACCTGTATTTTTGGCTAGTGAGAATTGCTATATATAATTGTACCAGGACATTACTTATGGTATGTTATGTGTGGATATGGATAAGCAGCATATTATGATTTGGTGCTTTTAATTTATAAAATTTAAAATAATTTTTTTATAAAAGTAATATATGTTCAACTTAGGAAAAATTAGAAAATGCAAAAAGGAAAACACATTTTAAAACTTTTTTATGTGGTCTTTCAGACCATTTGGAAAAAAATAACTGGGTGACTTGGTGATTTTAAAAAATGCATTTTATTTAGTGCACACACCACGTTATAAAAGCATCTGAGTTTTTTAAGACCTTTGCCAAATCACTGTCAGTCACCATAGCAAATTCAGTGTTTAACGTGTAACCTCCCCTACAGACCTTGCATTGTATATATATAACTGGAGTAGCTAAAATGTTGCTGTGCATTTTTCACTTAAATAATATCTTTAATGGCTGGCTGTATAGCTCAGCTGGTTAGAGCACGGTGTTAAAACACCAAGGTCAAGGGTTCAGATCCTGTACTGGCACCTGCCAAAAAAATAGCAATAATAATAATAATGTCATATGTTTGTCATTTTCTTAATTGTGATTGTTGTTAAATGAACAGATTTTCCCCCCTAAGGGAAAGTAGCTCTTAATTTTCTAATAGAAGTAGATGAAAAAGATTAGACTTATAGAAATCCATTTTGCAGATAAAATTTTCCCCCCATTTTGAGGATAACTTTTAAGTAATATCTCTGTTCTGCAAAATTAGAGGGGGAAAGGGTATGAAGAAACAGATGGTGACTGTTAGCAAATCTTTCTTGATTATGTGCTGGCAAATGCTGCAAGAAAAGTGATTAAAGTCTCTAACGATTTACCTGTCTCTTTTTCTACTTTAGTTTGTGGCAAAAAACAAAACAAAACAACCCACCAAAAACAAAACTGTATGGTTGCTACAGCTTCCTTCCTGTTCTGTTTTCAATCTCTCAGCCATCCGACACCTATGAGATGTCATTGTGTGGTGCTTACTAAAGAAGATTGGGACAAGTTTTTGTGGTTGAAAGTGGTAGAGATAACTGTAACAGATGGCTCTTTGAGCCAGCCATAGATGTTCTTCCCACCTGCAGGCCATTGGGGAAATCTGAGTCCCCACCACAGGAGATCAGGAGCTTGCCTTCCAAAGATTGGGACACCAGTGACCCTGAGGTTGTTTGCATTAGCACTTCTGCTGTGGGCTTTTGCCAGCCATTTAACAACAAGAAGTATTTGAGTGCCTAATATGTGCCAAGCTACAGCTCTAAGTACTGGGGATGAATTAGTGAATTAAAACAGACACAAATTGCTGAGGGCTGGCCAGTTAGCTCAGTTGGTTAGAGCATAGCTTTGTAACACCAGGCTCATGGGTTCAGATCTATATACTAGCCAGTAGCCAAAAAAAAAAAAAAAAAAATTGCTAAGCTCTTGGAGTTTCCATTATGGTGGTGGGGTAGACAACATACAATAAAAAATTATATGAGGATATTTTTTAAAGTTCATGAAAAGATTCATATCTTTTAATTCTATTTTTCCATGAACTTTTTGAAGTACCCACATATACTGTGTATGATATTGCTAAGAAAAAAATAGATCAGGACTAGGGAGATTGCTTGTGCCAGATTGGGGAGATAATACTTTTTAGTAGAGTTGTTAGGATAGGCCTCAACGAGAAGGCACCAGTGAGGAAAGGCTTGAAGGAAGCAAGGAAGAACCTTCTGGGCTGAAGAAAAAGCCATTGCTAGGCCCAGTGTAGGAGTGTGTCTGGTGCAGTCCAAGAACAGAGTGGAACCAGTGATAGGGGGTAAACAGGAGACAAGATCAGAAAAGTCTTGGGGTCCAGTGCAGGGTGGAGATGGGGCTATTGTGCAAGGCCTGTTTGCTTCCCCTCTGTGAGGATGACCTTAACTGTGATAGGGCAGACAGCGAGCAGAGCAGGTTTGGGTGAGGTGATCGGGAGTTCTATCCTGAACAGGGTTAGGGTGAGGTCTCTGGTAGGCAGTCAGCTATAGGAGTCACCTGAATATAGGTCACATTTGTGTGCTTAGCTGACGAATTTCTCTAAAGGGATCGCTGGTTATAAACGTGTGCATATTGCCTCCTGCACCAGAAAATAATCTATTTTATTGTGATCTAACCATTGGTGGTTGGATATTCACCATTATTACCTTTATGGATTAGTATACACACACACACACACACATACACACACAGTTTTTAAAAAATAGGCCTTATGTATGTGTGTATGTGTATTTATTTCTTATTGAGATCATTGTAGATTTACATACAGTTGTGTGAAGTACTGAGAAATCCCTTGTTCACGTTGTCAAATTTTTCCCAGTTTTTGCAAAACTATAATACAATATTGTGTTGACATTGACGCAATCCACCTGTCTTATTCAGATTTCTCCAGTTTTCTTTGTACTCGTTTGTGCGTGTGTGTTTGTGCCTGTGTGTGTTTAGTTCTATATAGTTTTATCACCTGTGTAGGTTTGCAAATCCACCACTGCAATCAAGATACTGAACAGTTCCAACAATTTTTATAAGCACACCCACCTCCTTTCCACACTCCCCCACCTTATATATATGTTTTTAAATTCTTTATTGGTTTGTTTTAGTTTTAGTTAGCATTTTTATAATTGTGGTAAAATACACATAACATAAAATTTACTATCTTAATCATTTTTAAATATACAATTCAGTAGTGTTATGATTTACATTGTTGTGCAGCTGATCTCCAGAACATTTCCATCTTGCAAAACCTTATCCATTAAGCAACAACTCCTTATTGTCCCCTCCAACCAGTCCCTGGCAACCATCATTCTACTATGTGTTTCTATGAATTTGACTATTCTAGATACCTCATATAAGAAACATACAATATTTGTCTTTTTGTGACTGGCTTATTTTACTTAATATAATGTCTTTGAGGTTCATCCATATTGGAGCATGTGTCAGAACTACTTTCCCTTTTAAGACTGAATAGTATTTCATTGCATGGATATACCGCATTTTGTTTATCCATTCATCAGTCAACAGACACTTGGATTGCTTTCATCTCTTGGCTATTGTGAATAGTGCCCCTGTGAATATGGGTGTATAAATATCTCTTTGAGATCCTGCTTTCAGTTCTTTTGGGTATATACCCAAAAGTGGAATTACTGGATCATACGGTAATTTTATTTTTAATTTTTTGAAGAGCCACCATACTGTTTTCAATAACAACTACACCATTTTACATTTCTCCCAGCACAAGGGTTCCAATTTCTCCACATCCTCACCAATACTTGTTATTTTCTTTCTCTTTCTTTCTTTCGTTCTTTCTTTTTGGCAGCTGGCCAGTACAGGAATCGAACTGTGGACCTTGGTGTTATCAGCACTGCTCTAACTGACTAAGCTAACTGGCTAGCTCTACACTTGTTATTTTCTGGGCTTTTTCTTTCTTTTTTTTTTTTTTTAAAGAAAAAATTTAATTACCATCTATAAGAATTTTTATGCAGAGCTAAGTAAAAACAGAGAAAGAAAAAAAAACCTCAGAAAATATGAAATCAATATTATCTATTTCGAGAGACCATGATGTGCATATTATTTGTTATTTGATTAACTGCATTTAGTGATTGTGATGGTACTAGAACTTCAGATAACTAATTTCCCTGCATCACTTTAGGGTGACCACATATTTAGTGTGGTCAAGGCACAGTACAGGACTTTATATTCAACTTCATAACAAAGCTAAAACCTGACAAAATCAAAAATGGTGCAATAACTTAAGAGAAGAAAAAGAAAATAAGTAGAGTTAAATTTCAACTTAAAATGGATCATCAAGTGGGCCAATATGCCTGACTCTCAAAGGACAACAAAAAAACAAAGCAAGCTTCTGTGGATCAAAGACACTCCAAGTATTCTTATTTGCTCAACGGGTTGTATTCTGCTTTGGTGTTCCAGTAACAACTCCAGCCCATCAGTCATTTTTTCCAGGCATCGAGGAGTTGCACTAAGAAAGGAGGCATGTTTTCTTTTAGCCACTAAACTATAGGTGGCATGTATTTATGTTTAACTTGAGACATCTCATATGGTTTTTGAACATCATAGCTGCCTGGTGCTGGAATAACCATATCTGGTACTTCAGTAGTTCTTCCTGTTCTTGACAAGAAAGCAACATATTTGTTAGTCAAGTTAGGTAATCATCAAAAATCCACCGACCTCATGATCAGCAGGCCCAGGAGTAGTACAAGCTTCTTTCTGAACTTGAAGAAAGTCCAAAGAACAGAAGAACCAAATGCACTTTTCTTTTGTTTCTTCCAGTAGATATTTCTATCATTGGCAATTATGGTATTGTTTAAGATATTATAAAACCCAGGACCTGGCATTTCCTCTGTCCTGGAGTCCTTTGTGAATCAAGCAGCACTTTGACCAAATGGGGTATTTTTCAGTCCTAATGTTTTCTTCAAGGACTTCAGAGCATTTTGAGGTTCATTATATGTGCCAGGAGCAGGGGTGATTTATTTCATAGATACAAATTTAGTTTGTGAGGCTGGGAAGTCCAAGGTCTGTCTGGTGGTGGTGACAGCAAACCAGAGGTCTCACATTTGCAAGATGGTGGAAGCACAGAGAGCAGAGAGAGAGCTTTCTGGGCTTTTTTGACATTAGCCATCTTAATGGATGTGAGGTGATATCTCATTGTAGTTTTGACTTGCATTTCCCTACTGATTAGTGATGCTGAGCATGTTTTCATGTACTTGTTGGTCATTTGTATATTATCTTTGCAGAAATATCTGTTCAAGTCCATTTTTGAGTCAGATTCTTTGGTTTTTGTTGTTGTTGAGTTTTAGGATTTCTAATATTCTGAATATTAATCCCTTACTAGATATGTGCTTGTAAATATTTTCTCCCATTCTTTGGGTTGCCTTTTAACTCTGTTGATAGTGTCCTTTGATATACAAAGATTTTAAATTTTTATGAAGTCCAGTTTGTCTTTTTTTTTTTTTTTTGTCTGCACCTTTGGTAGCATATCTAAGAAATCATTACCAAATTCAGTATTATGGAGCTTTTCCCCTATGCTTTCTTCTACAAGTTTTATAGTTTGGGGTCTTGTACTTAGGTCTTTGACCTGTTTTGAGTTAGTTTTTGTATATTGTGGGAAGTAGGAGTCCAACATCATTCTTTTGCATATGCAGTTTTTCTGGCACCATTTGTTGCAGAGACTGTCCTTTCCCCACTGAATGGCCTTAACACTCTCGTCAAAATGAATTCACCATATTCTCAAGGGTTTATTTTTGGTCTCTCTATTTTGTTACATTGGTCTATACGTCTATCTATGCCAGTACAACACTGTTTTGATTACTCTCACTTTCTATTAAGTTTTGAAATCAGGAAGTGTGAGACTTACAAATTTGTTCTTCCTTTTCAAGATTGTTCTGGCTATTCAGGGTCCTTCAAGATTCCATATGAATTTTAGGATGAATTTTTTTAGTTTTGCAAAAAATGCTGTTGGGATTTTGATGACGATTGCATTAAATCTGTAGATCACTTTGGGTAGTTTTGACATCTTAAACATATTAAGTCTTCCAATCTGTGAACACAGGATGTCTTTTCATATATTTGTGTCTTTAATTTCTTTCAGCAATGTGTTATAGTTTCAATGTACAAGTCTTTCTCTTCCTTGTCTAAGTTTATTCCTAAGTGTTTTATTCTTTTTTATTCTATTGTAAGTGGAATTGTTGTCTTAGTTCCCTTTTCAGATGTTCATTGTTAGTGTATAGAAATGCAACTGATTTTTGTTTGTTGATTTCCTATCCTGCAACTTTACTGAATTTAGTTATTGGCACCAATAGTTTTTTTTGTGGAAACTTTAGGGTTTTCTACATATAAGATCATGTCGTCTACACCCACCTTATATTTTAATATTGTTTTGTAGCTTCTTTTTTCATTTAATAAATGTTTCAAACATTTTCCCATTTTTAATTCTAAATTAACCAACATTGGTTAGAACCAAGTTCTATTGGGCAGTACAAGAGAAGTGTTCCCAGGAGCATAGTGCAATGGGTGAAGGCCACAGCCTCCCCAATCTCCATTCCAGCAGGACGTACACATGCATGTCCCAGTAGAGCTACCCAATGAGCTATCAGAGTGTAAAAGCCCAGAGACTTTTTGGAGCCAAATGAAAGGGCCATGGGACTGCTGAGAGGAGAGAGCCAGCTGCTCTCAGTTGTGCCCTCCCTGCTTCTCCTCTGGCCAGCTCTCTCCTCTCAGAGTTTATGTTCCCATGTTTGGGCCTCCTCCAGGAATCTTTCCCCTTATGTGAAGGAGAAAACGATTCTACCTGATTGTACCCCATCATAATCCCAGCTTCCTTAACATACCCTTTGTTACCTGTCAAATGGAAAGCATTTGTGCTGCTGTTGTCAGATCAGCAAACTCAAAAGAGTGCCCACGGAGTGCTGTGTGTGGGCTGAAGAGGGCATCCAGGAAGGGCTTCAGGAGGGGTGACCTGAAAGCAGAACCTTCAAGGAGAAATGGGCTGTGGTAGGTGTGCAGGGAGGGACAGTGTACTCATCCAGGGTTGATCCAAGGATAGGAGAGTGCCTGATACTCTAGTGAGAGTCTAGGGTATGTGCTCATTTATCTTTTTTCTCTGTCTCTATACAAAGAAAGGCTAGACACTAGAGGTAGCTGGGAACTCATCATCATCATCACACTGTGCCACAGGACAAGTTCTCTACCCAGCCAGTCCATGAGGTCCTTTTCCTTAGCTCCACCTCAAGGAGCCCTTTAGAGGAGGTCTCTTCCTACTGATGAAATGGGAGCCACTGCTGTCCTTTGGACTGAAAGGCCTAGTGCTGTAAGGAGGTTGGGAGCCAGCACTGCTGCTGGCTTTGTGTAGGTCCACTACCATGTTTCACCTAGTCTACTGCACACTAAGAAAGGAAACATGGTGCCAGTGAGACTTGTCACACCTTTCACCAGCACACATCCTGATCTCCGAAATGTTAAAATGCGAAACGGATGCATCTTAGAAGCAATGTGACATGGCGTCTTAATCTGTCTCACAAGGTGCTTGTAAGGGTATATGTGTCCTCCCCATTTTTGCAGATTAGGAAACTGGTGTTTGAGGAGATTAAATAATTTACTGGTAAACTGCAGGGCTGAGGAGGTTTAATGCTAAAACACAGACCTGTTCCCAGACTTCATTCCTGCCCTTCTGTGGAGCCTTGAAATTCCCTATCCCCATCTCTTCCACACAGCTATTGTGGAGCCAAAATTTGACTCTGACCTTGGCGTTTCCCTGCTTCAAAGGTACATTTAAAGGAAGGCATGGGCTTCTCAGTGGTGCCTGCTGGGCTCTGCACATCTCTCTCACCTCTGCTCTCTCAATCTACCCATGCGCTGCTCTATAGCAACACATCAGGCTATCTTGATCCCATGCCATGTTCCTCTGCCTGAAACTCCTCTCCCCTACCCCATCCCACCCTTCTGGCTGTCTCCCACTCAAATTCAGGAACTCAGTTCAGTTGTTATTTCTTCAGGAAGCCCCAGGCTGAGTTAGGTGACTTTCTACCTATGCGATGTCCATCACTGGACACCTTACTAGTGAGGTTCATGTGATTCTATATCTTTACTTTATTCTTGCTTAGCCCAATACCAAGCACATAGCAGACAGCCTCAAATGTGGACTGAGTAAGAAAACATCCAGTTGATTCTGTGCATGGGCATGGTCTAGAAGACATGGACTGTAATGGGACCTGTGCAGCTAAGCCCTTGGCATGGTCTGACTCAGCTTGTATGTGCTCCTGGGTAGTCAGGGTGGCCTATGACTTGCAGGTGAGTGTTTCTGATGTGCTTCCTGAGGGGCCAATATACTATGATGTCTCACACACTTACAAAACTGAAAAAACTGAAGGCCGGGGGCATGCTCTGTCCTGATTGCCTGTCAAGACTGATGCTCAGTCACCTAGAACTTTTTTGGTTAAAATGGCAAGTGCCCAACTCAAGTTGGCTTAAGCAGAAAAGTGAATGAATTGGCATTTGGGGTTTTCGCCTGTTGTATGACAAACTACTCCCAAATTTACTGGCTTAAAACAATAGCCATTTTATTATTTGCTTATGATTCTGCAATTTGGCAGGGCTCAGCAGGTTCAGCTCATCGCAGCTCTGTGGAATCTGCTGGGATGGCCTGAACAGCTTGGGGTTAGAACCCCTTGCCCTGACTGTGTCTAGAGTCTTGATTCTCACTGCTGTTTGGGCTTTTCTATCCTCTCCATATGGTTAGCTTGGGCCTCTTCAAAGCATGGTGGTCTCAGGATAGTTGGACTTTTCACATGACAACTGGCTTTCCCCAAAGAGCAAAAGTTGAACTGCTACACTCTCTTTAGGCTTAAGCCTGGAACTGGAGCAACACTGCTCTGTCACATGCTGTTCATTAAAATGGGTCAGAGGGCCAACCCTGATTCAAGGAGAGGGAGGTACACAAGGGCAGGAGTCCTGGGGAGATGTGGTTTACTGGAGCCTACTGAAGTAGCAGAGTAGCAGTCTCCCATACAGGCCCATGGGACTGAAGTATCCAGGGTAATGTTCAGCAGGTCCAAGGGCCTGAACCAGGTTATCAGGACCCATTGGGCTCTTTCTCCCTCCTTTCTTCACTTTCTACCTGTAGACTTTGCATCAATTTCTTCCAGGCAGTGTCATCCCCACCCTCACAGCAGTGCCAGGCCACTCCCTCCCAGCCTCATCTAGCAGAGCAGCACACCCCAGTATTTAAAGCCTCAAGCTCTGGAGCCATATGCCTGGACTCTACCAGGCAGCTGTCTGTCCTTGCGCAACTTTCCTAACCTTTCTTGCACCTGTTTCTTCTTCAACTGTGAAACGAGCATGTCAGAAGTATCTGTACTCTAGAAGGTGGTGTGAGATTTGGAGAATCCCTGGGCTGTGCCACCTGCAGGGTTTGAGTGGCAGAGCAGATGCTGGGGAAAATTGGTTCTGACCTTGAAAAGACAAAGCTCCTGGGATATGCCCCATGGCTCTGGCTCTCCTGGAAGGCATCTACAGGGGCTACCCTGCTGCCGCTTTCCCTGGAGGGCCTGAGAAGAGATGGCTGTGCTGATGGTGCCCAGTCTCCCCTGCTGCAGTCCTTACCATACTTGGAGATGGCTACTCTTCTGAATTTCACAAGACTCTTAGTAGTGCTAATTTGTCGCTGCCCTTTGGTGTCTGGCAGGACTCACAGCCTGTCTCAGTGCTAGGCGCCACAGTCGGTCATAGCTCCTCACAGCCATTGGAGCAACAGAATCTGCATGGCTTGAAGCTGGGTCCATAGCCCCAAATGTAACAAGGCCCATAGCCCTTGTTTCTCGAGGCTTTCCTGTGAAGCACTTGTCATGGCCCAGATGGGCAAGAAAGCCATCTTCTCACAACCGCTTCCCTCCAGCCCTTCAGCCTGTGGGAGGGGGGGAGTGGCACCCACGACAGGTGCAGACATGCCAGCGTGGGCCTGGATGCAAATGATAAAGCACCAGGTTGAGCATCTCTGGTAATTCTCACCTGTACTCTCAGCACCTACCGTCTTTTACCCCGTGAGTATATGGTTTTCTAGATTCTTCTCTAGAAGATTAAAATGAGACTAAATAAGATCTGCCCTGTCTGGGCTATGAAAGAAGATAGACTTGCAGGCTCTCTCATTTCACACCTCTAAGTGCATCTACTGCTGGTTCTGCTCCTTCAAAGCTGGATGGAGTGAGAGCTGTGCTGGGGCTTGTCTCCTGAACCCTTGGAATGAAAGCTCAGAGCAGACCAGGACTGAACCTCCTCAGCTTTGAGCACCCTGAATTTGTTCCAGGAGGGTGGTCAGCAGCTTCTTGGCTGAACTTGACCTGTCTCCATGGAGCTCTGGTTCTTGGATGTGGGCCTGGAGGTGACTGAGGGGATTCAGGGACCAGGCTGGGGACTGCCAGCATGATGACAGAGGCTTGTTGTGGGGGCTTTTGTTGATTTGGAATTCAGTAAGTACTAGAGACAATATAACATGTAGTATGATTTCCAAACTTTCTGAGGGTTTCTTCTGATTCCCTGAGACAAAATAAGGTGCATGTATTTGCGGTGCCTGCTCACCTAGTGGCCTTGCACAACTGTTTACCCCATTACCGTGTAATGACAGTAAGAAGGAAAGTATATTTCCCCTTGTCTTGTGGAAGCTCATGCTTGATTTGGCTCTCTGGTAAGCTAGGTGCCATCTGAGGCCCATGCTGGGCATTGCCTTTTGGGTACCAGCATTAATTTTCCACACTTGCATGGGAGCCTGGCAGGCCTTTACAGCTCTTAGGCAACCACCACCTGACCCCGCCCCACCTGCACTTGCTAGGTGATTCCAGACCTGGTGATCCTCATCCTGGTGTCCACACTGCCTCTTCTGGGTGGCAGAGACAGAACTTCCTCAATTAAGTGATGCTTGGCAACAGCCCCTTGTCTATACCAGCAATTGCTGATGCTCACTGTGTTGTCATGTACCTAATTTGTCAGTGAACAAATATTACTGAGCTACCACTCACCAGGCACTGTGCTAGAGGCTGGTGGGGAACTCAAAATGTGGGGATGAACTCAACAGCAACTGATGTGCCACTTGTACCTCTTGTGCTTGTGGCCTGGAAGCAGACCAGGGAGACTGACAAACTCCCACCAGGGATGAGGCCCCTGGATTACCTTCCATGGTCTGCTGGATTTCAAGTTCTTACGGTGCTTTCACCAGTTTTGTTCACCCAACCAGCCATCCAACTTCATGGGCTCTTAGTACAGGCCTGGCCCATACTGGGCCCTGTGAAACTGCCAAGAACTAATGGCCATAGCCTTTTCCCCTGGAGGAACTGAACATCCAATTTAATGTAGAGTACATACTGTTAAGGAGGTTCAGCCAAAGGAGATGCTGAGGAGTTGGACACTGTGAACTTTGATGCAGCTCAGACATACGGGAGGGCTTTTAGGAAGCAGAAGTATGATGAGGGAAGCAAGGCGCCTGTGCTGTGGCCAGCCACTGGTCTCACCCAGCTGTCAGCCAGCCAGTTGGAAAGGATGGAAGGTGCTCCCTGTGTCCAGGCTGCCAGCCAAGTACAAATCCATGCAGTAGGAAGATATCTAGAGGTATAGCTGTGTGCTCGTTTCCCTAAGCATTTCTGACTCAGCTTTTATCATGAACAGCTTATAACCTTTACAAGCAAGGTTCCCCAGAAGGTGGCAGGCAAATGCCTAGGCAGCCTATGGACTCAGTCATTCTCAGTGATGGAATGCTTTGTCCCACTGTTGGACTTTCAGCTATCTGCTGTTGCTTGGACAGTCTTCCAGCAGTTTAGACTTTAACTGAAACTGTTAGATCACTCTACCCTTACAGGTAATTTATCTGTACCTATTGTTTTGTGCTAGGTGCAGTGATTAGAGATATTACTTGAATAACCAATATTTTAAATGTTGAGTCTGTTGCTCTTCCCTAATGAATAAAAGCCAAGTTAGATGTCGTGTGGTTTTTTCTTTGTTTCCAGGCAAGCCGATTTTTTCAGTTGATATTCACCCCGACGGGACCAAGTTTGCAACTGGAGGACAAGGTAAGTTCACGGAATAAGAGAGATATCATCACAGCCCTGCCGCCTTGCTGTGCTTCTCCTTGTCCATTTAGCTGGGGAGAGAGAATATTTGCAATTTTTCAGTATGAATGTGACTCAGTTTTAAATGTATTATTGTAATCTGTTATCTGAACAAGTTAAATCAAAATTCGTGTTTTGGCTCTAGTACGCTCTCTGTAAATATTTTAGTAGCAGGTTTACCATTCTAATTCCTATGTACTGAGTTAATATTAAACCAATCTGCATTCCCAAGCCTAAGCTTATTGAGCATGGAGAGGGGCAAGTGGTCGCATAAAAAAGGCCAGCCCTAGAGGCAAGGGCTCTGCCAGTGGTTTTCTCATCTGGAAAAAGGGAGGGCATGGTTAAACTACCAAGTCAGTCATGTAGTTATTAGTCCCATTTTCTGGCCAAAGGAATTGAACTGGGTTAGAGAGAAAGTACACTGTGGGCAAGTAAGAATGCCCATGCCCTTTGAAAATATGATCTATAATATCGTCAGTACGCTTCACCCAATGTCTGTTACAGCAATATTACAGTAACATGGCTCTGTTTGGAAAGATAAAAGCCATTTTTCATGCCAGGACACCAAGATGTGTATATGGTGGCACAATGTACCATTACCACAGAACCCAGCACTTCAGCAACTTTGCCCCAGAGCAGGGCTTCCCCCCAGCCAGGCTTCCCTTGGCAGCACCTGGAGACTGAGTGTCTTTGTGAGTTTTGGGCTAGGTGCTGCAGGATGGGTTGGCTGCAGACCCCTCTGCCCAGAGGTAGAGAACAGGAAGGGAGTTCAGGAAAGCTGTGGGCAAGGAAGATTTTTTCCTTTCTGCGTGCTGCCAACTACACCTGAGAGGAGCCTCATGTAAGAGAGCTAGACTTAGGTGGGACAACAGAGGGCTTGCTTCTTGTCCACAGAGGATGCACATTTTACCACCTTACTTGGGAGAGTAACGTCTGGGACAGATGTTTAGGAAATATTTTTACATATTGGCCAAGAGGTTATTTCAAACATGCTTCATGGTAATTTTGGCATGTCCATTTCCAGGTGTCCATTGGTTTTTGCCCCTCTGTAATAGAAAGTTAAATGAGGAGCTGGACTTTTGTTATCAGTGATGGGAGGCTTAAAAATAGAAATTATTACCAAAATACATAGATATATTTTTCAGCAGAGCAGAACATCAACTGATGGCCACAGGATCCCTGAATCCTCTTTTGGTTGATCTCCCATCTAGAGGTGACTGCAAAGGGTACATAAGAATGTAATGAGCTCTTTCTCCTGTGTTCAGGGCACATTTCACACTTGGGTATCAAAGCATCCAGTCAGCTCTGGAACAACCATGGATTCCAGGGAGCACCAAGAAGGAGAGGGAAACCCCAGTAGTGTGTGCTTTCCTCCTTGCTTTCTAGGATACACATGCACAGACCTGAAAGGCTCCTGGGACATCAACTTTCCATCCTCTTCATTTTACACAAGAGAAGTTTGGGCCCTGGGCAGGAATGAAGACCTTCTAGGGGCCCCTGGTGGATCCTTGTTAGAGGCCAGACGAGAGCTTGGCCCTCTCCTGATTTCTTTTCATAAAGTCAGGTTGGCCTCAGCTTACTACTACATCTTCACTCCTTTTGGTCCCCCTGAGAACTTGATTTTCTTCATCTTTTCTGTGATTTCCGTTAGTAATTCAAATTCAGTCTCCTTAGATCTAGTCAATTATGTTTATGGAAGCTAAGTGAGGACTTCTCATATAGTTAATAATATGTGTCAATATCAGATTTCTACTCTTTGCACATTTATTTATTACTGCTCCTTCATTCCAGGACAGGATTCTGGGAAGGTTGTGATCTGGAATATGTCTCCAGTCCTCCAGGAGGATGACGAGAAGGATGAAAATATTCCCAAGATGCTTTGCCAGATGGACAATCACTTAGGTATTACAGAGTGGCCCTTTGCAGGCTTTGCGTGTTGGCAGAGTGCCCAAGGTTAGCACATGTGTTTGTAATTAGAAAGATAAGGCCCCGTGCGGCGGTAACTCCCCTCGGCCTGCTGTCTGAAGGCACAGATGTTGGCTGCACACCTGGGTGAGTTATTCGGCAGAAGACTCGGCCCGCCCACAGAACCATCTTTGGACAGTCTGCAGGTACCTCTGGTGATTTCCTGCTCATGAGTCGTTACTGCCTGATTCCATGGGGCTTTGGGGCCAGCAACCTGGACACAGTAGGGTTCTGGGGAAGGGTGCACAAGAGACAACACCAAAATGTCTCAGGTTGGCACTGTTTTACTCTAAGTCTCTCTACCAAGACCCTTTTGGCCATTGAACAGTGTCATGGTTTTCTTTCTTGCTGTAGTGTCTTAGTTTCCCACCCCTGAGATACTCCATTAATAGTTTCTAGCCTTTGGACATCAGCCCCTTCCTTTGCTCTGTGTGTTCTTGTTCTCCCAACATGCCTCTCAGTGTCCTCAGACCTGGAGCAAAAGTTACACACAGGTCATGTGATGTCTACAACTTTAATAGTGTACGTCGTATTTCAAGTCTCCCAAAGACTGAGCTGTGAGTGCTCCTGGAGGCTCTGACCCATCACAAGTCTGGGAGGATTTCTGCTGATATTAGCTTATAAGTGCAGAATCAGTCAATCTGCAGTGCTGACAAGTTTGGAAAGTCCAAATTTAAAGGGGCTGGCTCTGACACATGGGATGAAATCAGAGCCTTATACTTTACGAAGCTGCTCCCCTGAAAGTTCTGGAAAAGGCATCTCAGCCTTTTTAGCACATGCTCTCATTTTGAGAATAATCCCTACTCAGAAATACATCTCATCAATAGATGGCACTTTGGAAAT
Organism: Cynocephalus volans; assembly: GCF_027409185.1. NCBI lineage: Eukaryota > Metazoa > Chordata > Mammalia > Dermoptera > Cynocephalidae > Cynocephalus > Cynocephalus volans. The sequence continues at coordinate 209,418,844 of NC_084461.1, forward strand.
AATGAGATTTTATTGTCGTGATTGGTTTTCTTGGAAATAAGCCTCCTATTGACTTATTTCATTCAGCACAAACAATTCTCAGATTTTGCATATTTTCCCCATCCAGACTGTTCTGGTAATCTGTTATTGTAGCCCAAGTAGGTTAGTGCTTAAACTGAATCTGGGGCTCTCACACAGTAGATGCCTTAAATAGATTAGGTAGATTAGATTTTATAAACCCTTTACATCTTGCCAGACTCTGCATAAAGCAAATGGGCATGACTGTTGGATTTTCATCACCCTATTTTTTTTTCTTCCCAGCATGTGTGAACTGTGTGCGGTGGTCAAACAGTGGGATGTATTTAGCTTCTGGGGGAGATGACAAACTGATTATGGTGTGGAAGCGGGCTACGTAAGCATCATTTTCCTTTCTTCACTTTTTATTTTTAGAAGCTTCTTGGCCGGTCTTTATCAAAGTCACCTTTCCCTATCACTGAAGCCCCCAGAGCTCTGACTTCATAAGTAACAGGAAGCACACATAGGTCAGGAGCAGATGGGGTCTGACCCAGAGTCAGGAGGCCACCAACCTGCCTGGTGACCTGGTCAGCTGCCCACTCACAGGGCTGCAAAGCTTATTCCTGAAAAGGAAGGGCAAATCCCTTTTAGTGCCGACATGGGTGGCTTCATTTGTTTTGTTCTTCAAATGAAGTTTCATATGGAACCCCAATGTACAAAATGGTTAAAAGTCGAGGTGCACTGATGGGATCAGGGGCAGCGGGTGCAGAGCCCACACTCTTTGCCATTTACCTCATTTTCTGTCAACCTCAACCTGCGGCAGCCCCTGTTCTGCACCCAAAATGAGCTAGCCCTCACCTGGAAAACCATTTTTCTTAATACCTAGGCCAAGAGTCTCTCAGTATGGTTTTTGGGCCCTGGGTGACTGGATGAGTCAGGCTGGGGGACGAGACCCTACACCATTGCTCAGCCAGAGTGGCCCTGTCACTGTGGCTTCGAGAGCAGAGATATGCTGTCTCCTTTGGCCCACTTGGATGCCTCAGCGAGCTCTCTTTCTGTGGGTTTGTGACAGCTCTACAGGAGCAAAGGGTGTTGACAGAGGCTCTGCACATCAGTGGTGTCAGCACCACCTCCCCCAAGCTATAGGTGACTGTCTAGTAGGAGTTAATACCCACAGCTCTTGTGGTTTCCACGCCTCAATGGTAAAACAGGGCCATTCCATTCATTACAAGGGGACTTAAAAATACTGTTGATTCTGCTACTTTAGCCACTATAAATAACATATTTAGTACACTATTTGGAAAACTGAAAAAATATTTTTAAAATATGTATCTCATCATTCTACTACCTAAAGAAAGCCACGGTTAATATTTCGTTGTTCTTTGGTGTGTGTTCTGATCTGTGTTCCATGCATAGTTTGTGTCTAGGTTTTATGTATTTTTTTTCTTTACTTAAGTGGTATCATATTGTATATGATGTCCTGTGGCCTGTTTCTTTCACTTAGTTATATATTGTGAACATTTTCCCATGCCAGATTTGTAACGGCTATATACTGTGTCATCATGTGCATGGATCATAATTTACCTAATCAGCCCCTTTTGTTCAACAACCCTGTGCTTTCCAGCCATTGTCTGTTTTTGCTTTGTTCTGTCTGCTATGATAAGCCATGCTGCAGGAAGCATCTCTGTGCAGTACTCAGAGCACTCCACGAGTGCCTCTCTGACACCTCTCTCACACAGGTACATCGGCCCCAGCACCGTGTTTGGCTCCAGTGGTAAGCTCGCCAATGTGGAGCAGTGGCGGTGTGTCTCCATCCTCCGGAGTCACTCAGGCGGTGAGTGGGGCTGCCTGTTGGGCTGGCTCTCTATTGAGGTGGGTGGGCCCCTGACAACTATCTCAGATCAGCAGCAGCACCTCCATGCCCCCAGGCAGGTCAGTGGCCTCCTGACTCCTCTTCAGGCCCCATCTGCTCCTGACCTACGTGTGCTTTCTGCTATTTATGAAGTCAGAGCTCTGGGGGCTTCAGTGATAGGGTGGGGAAAGGTCCTTAAAGCAGCACTGTTTCTGGGCTTTCTCCCCATCACCATTAGTCACACCCTCCCTGTCCCTCAAGGTCTGTGCCTTCACCCTCTGCGTAGCCTGCCTCCAGCTACATTCAGTCTCCCCACTCCTGCCCTCCTGGGGTGTATGTTTATATCTTTAATATAGAATTTCCCACATTCTGCTGTTTATCCTGCTGAACTGAATCAGTGCCTTAATCAGTGGATCACTAAGTCCATAAGCACACTTTTATTTATTCTCCAGAAACCAGCCCAATGAAAAGTTTCTCAACATGACCTTAAGAATGTTTGCAAAGTATTTTAAATGGACTTAATATGGAAAGAGCACATTTTGCAGATTTAGACTGAAGAGGAGGAAGGTTTGTCTGTAACCGTCTATAGCCCATACACTTTGTACTCAGGTGCCACAGATTCCAGAGTGAATACAATTTAGACTTATCTCAGGAAGCCTGTGGTCTAACTCAAGAAATGGACTGAAGGGTTTTCCAGGTGGGGGGATGGACAGCAGAAGTGAGAAAGACTTGGTGTGAATGGTGAGTTTGAGGCATTTCAGCATGGCTAGGTCTTTACATACAAGGCAGGGACTAACACAAAGGCAGGCTGGCCAAGTGTGCAGGGCCAAGTCATGGAAGGCATGGATTCCCTGTCAGTGAAGGTGTCCCTTATCATGGATGAGATGGAGCCATTAAAAGTTTTGAAGTACAAGAGGGGGGGTCTTTCTGACAGCTCTGTGAAAAAGGAGGTTGTTTCAGTGGTTCAGATGAAAGCTATAAGGTCCTGAACTAGGCTGATGATAATTGAGAGGGAGAGGAGGAGAGTGATTTGGGTACTGCTTAGGGCAGGGCATGGGGGGAGGGATGATGTTGATTCCTAGCTTGGTGCCTAGCTAGTGATGTCCTCTACTGAGACCGTAAGGGCAACAGGCTTATGGGGATGGACACCAATTCAGTGTGGGATGTGCAGGGTTTGAAGGGATGGGAAAAGAAATGTCAAAAAACCACTGGAATTGAGCCGGCAGCTCTAGGGGAAGACAGGGCAGGAGTGAGAGATTTGGGAGCATCAGCTATAATTCACTAGCTATATAGCTCAGCAAATACTTTGTAGACAGTTTAAAGGAGAACAAACCCATCTTTTGGTGGCCGCAGATTGAATCCTCGTTTGTGAAAACTGAAACAGTAGCACCATGTTATTGTTTGATAATAAAAATGTGTAATTTGCTCTTATTTAACAGCAACTCACAGTAGAGTCTAATTGGGCTTGTCTGGAACTTGTCCCATGTGCCTATGAGAGTGCCCATGCATGGGGTGGGGCCTCAAGTAAGGACGGGACCCCTAACCTGAGACTCAGGGTGGGCCATATCCTCGAGTTTTCTCCTGCCCCATCACCCCAGGGGTCTCCTTGACCAGGCAGGTAGGGTTGGCCACTGTCAACTGGGGTGCCTGCCACTCCTTTTTCACTGGTCCTGGTAGCAGGTGAATTGTTCAAGAAGAAAAATCAGTGAAAAAGCAGAAATAAATGCATAAGGAAGCACTGGGTCTTTGAAAAGCAAAGTGCAAAAAATACAAGTATATGCTTGGCATATTTGTGTGTGGGAAGAAAAAAACCTAGACAAAATTAGAAATAAAAGGTCTGGAAAAAAACGTTTAACACAGATGGAAAAAAATCATCAAAGAGTGCAATGTAATGTTTATACTATTAAGTTAAAAACAAAATAATAAAATAAATTGACAATTTTTTTAGAAAAAATACAGGTTTTCACTATTGATACCATAGGGTTAGGAAAACCTGAACAGAGTAAAAACCAAGTAAGAGGTTGGAAGGTAACTTCAGAAATGGTTCCTGATTCTAAATTATTTGTCGATGCATTGTTTCAAGCTTTTAAGGAAAATTATATGGAACATAGAATTTTTTTTTTTTTTTTTGTGGCTGTCCAGTAAGGGTATCCAAACTCTTGACCTTGGTGGTATTAGCACCGTACTCTAACCAACTGAGCTAACCAGCCAGTCATGAAATATTTATTTTTCAAAGGAAGATTAAATGTGATTTATAATAGAAGAATTTTGTGTACAAAGAAATCTATTAATATAACTTGACATACTAAGAAGTTAAATAAGGCCACAATGTCATCTTAGGTGTTCTACAAGGAATATTAGATAATTCAACATCAATTCCTAATAAAAATGCTTTTTTCAAAATGCTCTTAGAAAACTAACATGAAAGTCCTGTGTCTTTTTTTGTTTGTTTGTTTATCTTTTGTTGCTGTGATTGTTCTTTATTTTTTTCTTTGTTTTCTTTTTAGAGTTCTGAGTCTTTTTAAAACCATTAGCAAATATTACAGTTCACAGTTAAGCCTGGTTTCCATTTATGTCAAGAAAAGACAAAGAAGGGTGCTATCAATTTGTTGCTCTGGAATTTCTGCAGTACAATTAAACAGAAATCAGAAGGCAAACATACTGTAAAATAAGATAAAAATGAAATGAGCATGGCATTATTTCACATCAAGAAAAACCAAAGGAATAAAGCTCTTAGAATAAATGAAGAACTGAAAAACACTTAGAACTAGTAAAATGAGTCTTTAAATTGGCCTCATACAAGAACAATTTTTAATTATTTATGTTTCACTAGTAATAGCCAATTATATTATCTAATGACAAAAGGAGAACTCATATACAGTAGGATCAAATACTGTAAATACTCAAGAATAAACTTACCAAGAAATGTATGAGATCTCTAAGACTTAAACCACAAACCTTTTTTGAGAGGTATAAAATGACCACTTCATAAATGGAAAGACTAATTAAAATACATTATTTTTTCCCAAATTGATATTTACTCATCTGTGTAACAAGTATTAATTGAACACCCGTTATGTTCCAGGCACTGTTCCTCCCTCTTATAAAAGAGACAGACAATAAACCAATCATGTAGATTTGAAGATGAGCACTAGGGAGCAGAATCCTATAAGAAACTAGAAGATGAAGGCTGGGAGCACAGTAAGGAGGTGGGGTCCTCAAGGAGAGCCTTACAAAGAAAGTGACATTTGAGGGGAGACCAGATGGAGGTGAGGGGACAGCCAGGGCAGAGGCCCTGGAGAGTGGGTGTATGCTCAGGGAACCACCAGGGGGCTCAGGTAGAGGGAGTGGGAGGATCTATGAGACCATTGTGAGGTCTCCTCCCTGAGTGAGATGGGAAGGCCCAGCAGGGATTCGGGCAGAGGAGTTGAGGAGACCTATGGCAGCTGTACAGAGTCTCCATGATGAGGGCTAAGGGCAACACTAAGGAGTCCAGTGAGGAGGCTGCTGTTATAATATAGGTGAGAGAACCTGGGTTGTAACATGGAAGTGCTGAAAAGTCATCAGAGGCAGATTTCCTGGTGGATCAGACACAGGGTGTGAGATAATCTGCAGCGGAATCTGGCAGCTTCACAGACTGCAGCCTAAACAATGGAAAGGATGCAGTTGCGGTAACCTGAGTGGGGATGTCTGTTTGTTGGGGGAAATGTTTCAGTTTGGTTTTAGACATATTAGGTTTGCCAGTCTAAGTGGACATGCCGCATAGGAATTTGAAAATAAGAATCTTTGAGGAGAGAGTTCTGGGTAGGAACAGAGTCCGAGGATGAAGCCCAGGGTTTGGAGAGATGAAACCGGTAAAAGAGGAGAGACCAGTTATGACAGTTAAGAGAGCATTTGAAGGAAAAGGGAATGAGCAGCATGTCACACACATTGTAAGAGGTAAAGTGAGGACTGAGGATTAACCATTGGACTTGACAGCATGGAGGCCACTTGTCCTTGAAATTATAATTTATGTTGATGTCGTTGGATCAAAGCTTGATTGGAAGGTGCCCAAGAAAGACTGGGAGAGAATAGAGCTAGATTCAGTCAGGCTGGGTCTTGTCAGGTGCCTGTGAAGACATAGGAAAAGAGAAAGGGGAGTGATGGAGAGATCCCAGCTGGAGCAGGATAGAGGTGAGGATGTGGGCAGGGCCAGCAGACAGTGGAAGGACAACAGCATCAGTGGATCACAGCTCCTGGCAGTATTAAAGTATTGTTGGAGTTGAGAGTGAGCTGAAAGCATGGAGCTTATGGTTGGGGTGTGGGAGGGTAGGAATTGAGACCAGGGTCGGGGGGAGGGGAATTGCAGTGATCTGTCATGCAAGGTCTCTGGACCTGACCATGGGAACAAATGGAGTAGAAGCTGAAGTCACTGGATGAGAACAAGGAGTTGAAGGAACCAAGAGCCTTAGGAGTTAGAAGAGTCATCTTCTTAGAATTACCAAGAATGATGGCAAAAACAGTGAAATTTAAATCTTCAAGTAAAAGGAGGGTCTCAGATGTGTTTAGGTCCATGAGAAGCAAAGGGGGTGGAATATATAGTCTGAAGACAGAAGCCATAAACCTGGAGTTTAGTGGGGGAAATTATGTCACATATGTGGACTTACTGCAGAATTCAGCAGTGACTCCAAGGGGCATCTGGAAGGATAAATAATGTTACTTATGAAAACATTCAAAGTGTCAGTGATAGAAACATCATGAGCTTCAGGGTAAAGCTAACAACACTGAAGGAGGCTACAATGTACTTAGGTAGGAACTTGGTGTATTGTGAATGAGGTATATAACTTATCATAAATGGAAAGAATTCTTTCATGTGCTGTAGTAACCTTTAAGAGCTTGTGAGTGAGGAGAAATTAATTTAGATCCTCACTAAATACAGCATACACTAAAATAAATTCCAGATATTAAAGAAGTAAACATTCTAAATAATTACATGAAGAAAAAATAGAACTGAACATTCATCAGAACTAGCAGAGAGATTATTTTTTAAGGTTAATAGGCAATAGAAGAAATCACAAAGGAGAATAACAGGCTATTTATTACATAAAACTCCTACAATATAGAAAGGCAAATAGGGGGCTGACCCTGTGGCGCACTCGGGAGAGTGCGGCGCTGGGAACACAGCAACACTCCCGCCGCGGGTTCAGATCCTATATAGGAATGGCCGGTGCACTCACTGGCTGAGTGCTGGTCACGAAAAAGACAAAAAAAAAAACTAAATTACACCAAATGCTTACAAACGAAAATCATTGAATATAACAACTTAGAAAGGCAAATAGGGCAAATAGAGTGAAATTTGTAGCTAATATCTATATTATAAATAGTCCATAGAAATTGTTAAGAAAATCATGTATCCTTTCCGGGTTCCCATCTGACCACTTCTTCTCTGTTCTGGTAAAATTCTGATGTTTACGTGTGCACCCTTCCCAGACTCTAAACTCCTAGAGAAAGCTCTTATTTTCTTAATTTTTGTAGGTACATCATTCATGTTTGTTAGACCCACTACACAAAAAGATCTCCCAGTAGACAGTCACAAGATGTGAGCAAATTAGTTCAAAAAGACAACTTTAGATAATAGACAAACAGACCTAAAAGAATTTTACATTCACTAATACTCAAATTAAAAATTAAAAATATCAATATATTTAATAAATTAGTCAGAGGGGAAAAAATTGTAAGCTTCTTTGCTAATGGAGTTTTGAAGGGGGCATTCTGCTTATAGAAATGTAAAGTCATAGAGGTTTTTTTAAAGCAGTCTATGGCCTATGAAGAGGTTCAGATATTGTGCCCAGATTTCCACTTTGGGATATCAATCTCAGAGAAATAATCTAGAGTGTGGAGAGCGACATATACACATGTGTTTGTTAGCATGAAAAACTGGAATGCAGTCAATGTTCAATGTTAAGTTAGGTCTGTTTATGGTAGTGAATGTTCTCAATGCATAGAATGCAGAGCAAAAATGAAAAGAAGCTGTGAAGATCACACAGGCGATTAGTATTCTAAATACAGCATGCTAGTGCATACACAATGTGAACTACAAAGTGCAGTGCAGTGTGAAAAAATCCGTCAATCTGTCACTGAAGATTTTTTAAACTAGAAAAAGTGCAATAGAAATTTCGAACATTTTGCTTATATATCTTTTAAATATTCTGTGGAGAAAAGGCTACATAGCTACTAACTTACCGCTTTGTTTCTTGAACAATTATTCTTCCATACACCCACCACTACACCAGGCGCTGAAGTTAGAAAAATAAATAAGATCACACCCTTCACACCTCAGTGGCAAGATAGGCATGTTTGCCATCGATATCAACAGTTGACCTTTATCGATGCCTTGGTGTGTGTCTGGCCCTATGCTACAGCAATTCCTCACATTGAATCCTAACAATAACCCTATAAGGATAGAATTTTTTGTTTTTTGTTTTTAATCTGCCTTTTACAAATGAGAAGACTGAGTCACAAAGAAAAGAGCATGATTAATTGTTTGGGGGCTCCATCGGGAAGGGGTGTTCCTGGCAGAGTCTTGGAGATAAGATCCAGTTCAGCAGAAGGACCAGAAGATGGCTTTCGTTCCATTTGTCAGCAGTTCTTGAGCTCTGTGTGCCAAGCATTCTGCTAAGTGCTTTATCTCCCATGTCTAGTGGTCAGAAGGCTCTCTGAGGAAGGCCCAGTTAGGATCAGAAAAGCAAGTTAGTAGAGTTGAGGAACATGCCCATGGCCAAAGACCTAGGAAGGCCATGGTTCTAACATATGGGTGTGATGCCACATGCCACCCAAGTTCTCAACTGTTCCCTCAGTTACTTCATCTGTAAAAGGACTAAGGCACTGGGGTTAATTAGATGCTTTAAATTTTATGACCAATGGAAAGTCTTAGTGGAGAATTTTCTCAAGTTGCTTTAAAAAAAAGTCTAGTTGTGATGGTCCCAGGTCGAGTGACCTCAGACATGAGAACCCCAGGGATGGTTGGCCCAGCTAGCAGACAGGGATGGTGCTTAGTGCCCACCCTAGCTCAAGTCTGCATGCCAGGTAAGAGATCTCACCAAAAGCTTTCTGTCTTATTCCAGATGTGATGGATGTAGCGTGGTCTCCCCATGATGCCTGGCTGGCCTCATGCAGCGTGGATAACACTGTCGTCATTTGGAACGCTGTGAAATTCCCAGGTCTGGGGTCTTCCTCTGACTGGTTGATGGAAGAAATGGGCCACATGCCAACTTCAGTGTCTGGAGTCTGGGAGTGGGCTCTTTGTCTCCTTACTCCTGGTGGCAGCAAGGGTATCACAGTAGCCTGGGATTTATGTGTCTTGTCAGTAACCCAGTTCTTTTTTTTTTCTCTCTGAGTTACATTTGTTTAAGGTTTAAAAAGAGGTTTATGCTAAAGAAAATAGTAATTGAGTTCTGGTGTGCATGGACCACAAATCATGAGGGTGGTACAAGGACAACTGGTGTTGGGGACCCTCATCCAACTTGTGCCCGGTGTTCCCACACATGCTGGATGCACCTCCCACCACTGGGCTCTGGCCTCAGCTCAGTTGTCATCTCTGAAGCTCTTGAGGAGATGTGAGCTAACACAAATACAGTTTTTCAAAAAAATTAATTTTTCGGGCCGACCCTGTGGCGCACTCGGGAGAGTGTGGCGCTGGGAGCGCAGTAGCGCTCCCTCCGCAGGATCGGATCCTATATAGGGATGGCCGGGCGCTCACTGGGCGGCTGGTCACAAAAACGACAAAAAAAAAAAAGAAAATTAATTTTTCTTATTCATCATGTTTAAAGTCACAACAGATGGCATAACCTGGCATAGTGTTACAAATTATAACTAGTAAAACACTTTTCATATTCCTGCTCAGTATCTATAATATATATTCCTTGTGGGCTAAAATGTTTCATCCATGGACTTAGGTCCACGTCATTTTAACTCTCTTTGAAAGCCACTAGCATGTGTGGGGATATTTGGTTTGGCCATGAGAGGGACAGGTTTAGAGACCAGAGTGGCATTTGGATTACAGATCTGTAAGAGGTGCTCTCATGCACGTCTTTGTCTTCAGGGATGACTTACAAAAGACTCACTCAGCCAGTGCCCAGCCCCCTGAGCTGTTAAGGCCTGCTCCTTATCAGGGAGCTGCTAGGGAGGTTCACTGCAGAAGTGTTGATATCATAGCCCAGGTGGGCATAGGCTTCTCTCCAGGAAGGGCAGCCGTGGACAGGTCCACTGGCTGCAGACAAGAAATGGGAGCAGAACTGGCAGCTGAGGTGCAAGCCTGGGCTCCTCATTGCCTGCCCCACACATGGGGGGCATGTGCAGCCTCAACCTGCAAGTGTTAGCTGTAGCTGAAGGGAAACCCACAGTGCTTGCCTCTTTGATACATTCATTTCTTCAGGTTGCTTTTGCCTTGGTGGAGATCAAATTAGGGGGCCCTTCTGCCTGTGCCCAGGGGTAGGGGCTGACCAAAGCAGACTCCTGAAGTCCCTTCTCTTGGATGTCCAGCTCACATTTTCTCCGTAGAGTCACTGTTTTCCCCTAGGTAATACCTTTCCAAATTTCTTTTATTTTTTTCTTCGCAGAAATTCTAGCTACTCTGAGAGGTCATTCTGGCTTGGTGAAAGGGTTGACTTGGGACCCTGTTGGTAAATACATTGCCTCTCAAGCTGATGACCGCAGCCTGAAGGTGTGGAGGACACTAGACTGGCAGTTAGAGACCAGCATCACCAAGCCTTTTGACGAGGTAACTGGGGATGGCCCAGGGAGCCCGGGGACCCCAGCAGCTGCCCCAGCTCCTTACAGAACTCTGTGCACAGAGAGAGCTGGCTGTGGTCCAGACCACATGGGTGAACACACAGTCTGGGGGCCTGAGAAGACCAGTCAGGGTTCTTTGGGGTGGGCACTCTGGGGGCCTGAGAAGACCAGTCAGGGTTCTTTGGGGTGGGCACTCTGGCCCTAAGTGTCAGAAGATGGAAATTGTACATTTCTGAGAAGCTGTTAAATTTTCAACTGTGAAGTGAAAAAGATGTGCAGATTTTAAAACTGAAGAGAACCTTAAAGCTGTAGAGATATCCCCACATCATTGAGTCACCCAGCTCACTGCCACAGACATGGATGAAACTGTTTCTTAACAATGTGGAGTTGACATTGAGCTGCCCTACAGAGGGCCTTGTTGGAGGTGGAGTGGGTGGAGGGGATGGAGGAGACTCTCTCTCACATTGTTCCTGACTCTGCTTGTGTGCCTTTGCTTGCTGCTGTCTGCTGTGCAGGCGAGACAACTTTTCTTAGGTGAAGTTAGCAGTATGGTTTGCAAAGTGTTTGGAGATCAGAATACAGTGGCATCTGTAGTATTTTACTATCTCTTCCTTTATTTGAGTTATGATTTTGTTTGGAATCAGAGCTCAAGATCACGTTATTCATTAGACATTTATTAAGTGCCTATATATGTAAGGCAGTCCTGGGTAAAAAGAAATAGAAGTGGATTGAGATGGAGTCTCTCCCCTTAAAGCTTATAGTACAATGGGAAAGAACAGACATTCACATCAGCTGTAAGTATGGTGATGGAGTTGTCCAGAGTGTGCAGAAATGGCCCAGGTGGGGTGATTACATCAAGGAAGGCTTCTCGGAGCAAGGAACTCATGAGTGAAGTTTTGCAGGAAGACTAGGTGTTTACCCACTGGTCAGGGCTGGCTGCAGGAGGAAAGTAGAAATTATGTATTTGGTTCTCCCTAAACCAACATTAGTTCCTGAGCTGGGTATATGAACATCGGTTTTCACCTTACTTAGTCCTGCCCTCCTCAGTTACAGCTGCCTGGTGCAGGTGATGTAGGCCTTCACACCTTCTGGAGTTCCTGAGGGCTCCAGATGGCCGGGGTTCTGTGAGCTGTGTTCCTGGGGGCAGCTGCAGGATTGTCATGAATACCAGCGAGAGCTGGCAGCATTCTTCAGCCTCTGCTAGGTGGGCCTATCCTGCCATCAGGGGTCTGTGGCCCGAGCTGGAAGTTGAGGCAGGTGATGTTACTGCACTCATGCCTTGCTTTGCCCTGTCCCACTCTGGGGCTGTGAGGTCAATATCTTAACCCCTATGTCTTTAGTGGTGCCCCCGGCAAAACTTTAGCTTCAGGGGGCTGACTTTGGACCCATGTCATCTCACTTTGCAGGAGGAATAATGTGCAGAGAGCTGTACCTCAGCCCTCAGTCCAGGTCAGGGAGACAGTGCCTTTCTGCTGTGCCTTTACTGTTTAGAAGGACTGTACCAACCTTTTCTCCTTTGTGGGTGTCCTCACCACCCTTTGGGTGAGGAGACAGGCTCAAGGGAGTAAGTGATGCCTCAGGGTTACTTTGGCACTACAGAGACAGGCTTCTGCCAGGCTCCTGAATGTCAACAGGGTTCTTCTTGAGGATGCTGTGCACACATCATGTGGTGAATCAAAAGTAGGTCAGTGACCAGATAGATTTGGCCTACACAGAGCTGGCTGGTTAGCGCAGTTGGTTTGTGTGCAACCTTGTGACACCAAGGTCACAGGTTCAGATTCCCATACCGGCTAACTACCAAAAAAAAAAAAAATTATTGGGCTAGTTGGTTAGAGTGCACCCTTGTAACATCAAGGGTGCAGGTATGGATCCCTGTCCCGACCAGCTGCCAAATACAAACAAAAAAATAGATTTAGCCCATACAGCATTGATGGGTCAGAGAGGTGGCCTTCCTGCAGATCACAGGTCTCCTCAGAGTCTATGCTTCTGTGCTGTTGTTCTTTGGTCAGCTCCTGTGGGGGAGTGTAGGATGCTGCAGTTCCCAGACTCATTTGACAGAGAGCCCTTTTTCATTGGGCCATCTGGAGAGACTGGAGTGACAGCTGTCAGTGTAGCCAGAAGCATGGGGTACACACTCTATCATTATACATTTGCTAATCAGAGTTCAGTTTTATCCTTGAGGCCAAAGTTTTGGTCATAAAGTTGGCCTTGGGCTATTTTCAAGCACAGGTGTTTCTTTCAGTGTGGAGGGACAACTCATGTGTTGCGGCTCAGCTGGTCGCCTGACGGGCATTACTTGGTGTCTGCCCATGCCATGAACAACTCTGGCCCCACTGCCCAGATCATTGAACGGGAGGGCTGGAAAACCAACATGGACTTCGTTGGGCACCGGAAAGCTGTGACCGTTGTGGTGAGTTTGCTTGGCCTCTGGAAGTCCTAGCCAGCTTTCAGCACCACCCTGAGTAGCCTACATATACCCTTAATGTCTGGGGAGTGTCAGACTCTCCCAGGGAGTCTCCCAAGACTGGGTCACATGGGGGACTGAAACCATAGGCTCTGAGATTGAGCACATCTTGATTCTTGTTTCATTTAAATACTTATGTTTAAACATTTAAAAACCAATTTTATGAAATAGAATTCATGCCTGTTTTTTGGGCAAACTTTAACGTGGTGAATATCACCAAAATCAGTCTTTGGTTAGAAATAGTATATCTTTGCATTAGCCTTATACACACTCAGGTCTGCTAACGGGTACTCAAGCACAGTGTGCACACCGAGTGGTGTGCTTGTCCCCACCCTGGCAGTGGTCAGTTGTAGCTGCAAGGCTGTGCTGTGGATCACTGGTGTGCTTGTCCTGAGTCAGGAGCTGCTTGCCCAATCTCACTATGGAGGGCGAAGAGTGCCAGAGATGTGAGCTGTTGTTAATCTTTCAGGCTTGAAATATTGGCTATTTCTGTGTGACTCTAACTAAAGTGTGTCCTGAGAGTGTCCAAGGCAAGCTCTTAAGCAGTTGTAAATAACCTGTGAGCATAGGATTTTCCCAACACTGGGCGACCAAACAAAATAAACAAAAGATGCTGATCCCAAAGTTGATAAAAAATGAAGGATCATCCAAAACCCTGATCAAAAGGGCTCATCATTGCCTGTTTTTAAATTGATAATAAATATAATATATTGCACCTTAAAATATAAATTTTATAAGAATAAAATATTGATTCTTTAATTTTTGTGTTAGAGTCCGTGTAGGATTTTGTTTGAAACCAGGGCCTTATTGCTAAAATGTTTGAAAAATCACTGCTTCATTTAGCACAGTGTTTCTCCATGATTCTCTCATGTGATCCTCACCAACCACTTTAAAGTCTTGATGCCTGCCTTATGGAGAAGCCCATGGAGCTCCACAAGGCCCTACAGCCTATTCAGCAGGAGTGGGGACTGAAGCCCAGGATACATGCCTCCAGATTCCATAGTCTCTGGTCTCTGTGCACCCCTAACCATTCCTGCCTGCCTGCTGGAGTTAAAACCCCTCTAGGCCGCCTGACACCAGGGTCTAAGGAGCCGCCCTTCCTCTGCCTTCGGTTGTCCTAGCTTGGGGATTCCAAGTGTTCCGACTCCCTTTCCATCCAGGAAGGTGGCTGGGTGCTAAGTGTATGCTTCCAACCTTTCCAAAAGTGACAGCCACGTTACACTGGGGGGTAGCTCCCTGGACTGAGCAGCCAGTAGAGCACCTTTGGGTGATGTAGCCATCGTCCCTGGCCCAGTGAGATAATGAGAGCCTCTCAGGCTGAGAAGATCTTTGCTAGACTAGTTATTACTGTCAACAACAAATACAGTGAGAGGAGAAGGAATTTAATGGATCAGTCCTCTCCTGTCAGACCCTTTTGCCTCAGACTGCCTAAGGAGATGGGAAGTGTGCAGATCCCTGTCCCAGAAGCCTCCTTGCAGGCTTAGCTCCCCCCAGGTCCTAGGGCTGTCCCTGCCAGACCAGGAGGAACTGAGATGGCAGTTTCAGTAGCTTCAAATCCACATTTCATCATCAGCAAATGCCTCATGGGTGGTTATGAAGATGAAATAATGAATGCCTGGGCCCAGAGAATATCTGGGGGGACTCCCACTGGCAGGGTGAGATTTTGGTATGTTTCTAATGCTTGGGCATGGAGTACATGAGTAATGCTTGATTAATTATTTTAACATTTGTTATTTGGCTTTAGAAATTCAACCCAAAAATCTTCAAAAAGAAGCAGAAGAATGGGAGTTCTGCAAAGCCCAGCTGCCCGTACTGCTGCTGTGCTGTTGGCAGCAAGGACCGCTCGCTCTCTGTCTGGGTGAGCTGCCACCCTGAGCTTTTGCTGCAGGGCAAGAGGTGTGGGCTGGGAAGGTAGCAAGCCTGGAGGCCTTGAAGGGAGGAGAGACCCACTGCCTTGGGTGATGCTCAGTGTGTGCTTCCACCCTATCCCTGGAGTCAGCCCCTACTCAAAAGCCCGCAGGCTCTCCTGCCATCCTGGAAGGAAGCACTGAAGACTGGTCCTGTGCCTAGCCAGGAGAGGCCAACCTCATGCTCAGCCAGAGCAGCTCTTGAGTGTAGACACAGGCAGCACCCTCAGTGGTCAGTGCCACAGTTGGTATGCAGTGTTTGAAAATCTTTGTATTGACATACAACACATATGAAGTGTGTCCACATGAAAGGTACAGCTTGGTGAATTGTCATATATGTTTACACCAGTGTCACCACTGCCCAGAACACCCCTTCTTGTCCCTGCCCAATCAAGACCTGCCCTGCCCACCAAGGCAACTGCTCTCACAACCTCTATCACATTGATAAGTTTTGCCTGCTCTTGAATTTTATATAAATGCAATTGTGCAGTGTTTACTTTTGTGTCTTGCATTTCTTTGACTTGGCATAATGTTTTTGAGATTCATGTGTGTTGTTGTGGTTAGCAATTCCTTATTATTGCTTTGGTTAGGTATTACGTGGTTAGGTATTCCTTATTATTGCTTTGTAGTGTTCCACTGTATGAATATACTACAGTTTGTTTATGCGTTCTGTTGATGGACGTTAGGGTTGTTCCAGTTTTGAGATGTTATGAACATTATTATATATAAGTCTTTTTGTGGACATACGTTTTCATTTCTTTTTGAGTACATACCTAGGAATAGAATGACTGGAAAAAAAAAAAGACAGTACCAAGTGTTGACAAGGAAACAGTTAACTGGAACTAATACATTGTTGATGGGCATTTAAGTTGGCACAAGCACTTTGGAAAAGTGTTTGGCAGTTTCTATAAAGGTAAGCGTATGACCCAGCAATTCCACTCCTGGGTATGTAACCAAGGCAGATAAGTGCTATGTCTACAAATAAAGACATGCAGAAAGTTCCTAGTGTTGACTTCTTTATATACAGGTTGAGTATCCCTTGTCCAAAATGCTTGGGAACAGAAGTGTTTTGGATTTCAGATTTTTTTCAAATTTTATAATACTTGCAGAATACATACTGTGAGCATCCCTAATCCAAAGTCCAAAATGCTCCAGTGAGTATTTCTTTTGAACATCATGTCGGTGCTCAAAACATTTCGGATTTCAGATTTTCAGATCAGGGATATTTAACCTGTAGTTAGTTTGTATCTTCGTTTATTTGTCCGTTAAACTCTTTAGGTGACACTGTGATGGATAAGGCTGTGAGTTTTGTGCTCCTCACTAGACAGCAACCTCTGGGAGGTGGAGCTGCATCTTAAATTTCTTTGTACCCCTTCCCTTCCTAACTCAGTGTCTTCCACAGAGCAGGTTTTCAGCAAATATTCAGTGATGGATTCATGGTTGAGAACTGAAGGATGAGAACTGTGAAGGTTTCTAAGTTAGGACTCCTGAGGAAGTATTAAGTTCCTTATTGCCAAAGGCTTATGTTCTGTGGCCTCAGATTGTCATGGTTGCAGAGCAAGAGACACTGTTATGTGCAGTGTGGGACGTGGCCTTGCTGCTGAGCATTGCACCGACTCGTTTAAAGCAAAGTGCACACGCATTAAAATCTTTTAATTGAAAAAAATTTCCTCATAAGCAGTGGATTTGAACTTGTGTGTTTGAAGGTTATCTCTGGCTGCATTTTTTATACTTTGTTACAGAAGAATCTATTGCTGTGTATATTGTGGGGCTTTTTTAAAGCCCAGTATTTATTTAACACCCCTTTTAGAACCTGAACCAGTGCCATAATGGGCAGCATGAGGCTCCGTTCATGTGCTGCAACCAGAACATCACTGACCATGGTGCTGTGTTTCTTAGAATGCTGAGGTTAGCTGGTCACATAGGCTCCAGGTTTCTGAGAGGTCTGTAGGCATATTTTTGGGAGGAGGGGTGAGGCTGTTTTTTCTGGAAGTGGAATTAGGGTGGGGGCAAGATTTTTTTTTTTTTTTTTTTTAAGATGACCGGTAAGGGGATCTTAACCCTTGACTAGGTGTTGTCAGCACCACGCTCTCCCAAGTGAGCTAACCGGCCATCCCTATATAGGGATTTGAACCTGTGGTCTTGGTTTTATCATCACCACACTCTCCCAAGTGAGCTATGGGCCGGCTCTGGGGGCAAGATTCTTAATGTGGATTCTAGATAGCCCAGGACTAGGATGTCTAAACCTCCTTTCTTCCCACACAATAGTCTCAGGCTGCAGGTGGGAGGCTTTGTAGCACAGGGTCCCAGAAGCTACAGCAGCACCTGTGGGAGCCCATTGTCCCATGAAAAAGTGTGTTCCCACCCATCCCACCATCCTGTGGCTCAGGGCCTGTCGTCAGGGTGGCCAGACACTTGTGTATGAGAGATGGGGCTTGCTAACTTGTGGGAACTTGGAGCCAGTGTATGTTTCAACATTAGAGTGACTAGATAGTGAATATACACATGGTGAATATTATGCAGTCATAAAAACAGATTTTTGCAGGATATTTAATGACATGCTCATGTTAAATGAAAAAGTAGTTATAAACAAATGCCTTATTTTGAAGGATAAAATAAATATTTGCACAAGGTAGAACAGAAGAAAATAATTCATCAATGTACTAATAATAGTTAATATAGTTAATATAACTTTTGGAATGTGTTTCTGTACTATCCACACACACACTGTAGAATGAGCCTGAGCTTGTATGACTTATGTAACTGGTTATAACCACGCCATGGATAAATGTGTAGCAGAGCTCCCTGGGCCCAGAGAGGATGTTCTGGGTTCTCTCTGAAGCTGCTTCATCCCATCTCAGACCTTGGCATCCTGTCTTCCACAACTTAGAGCCTCTGTGAGCTCTGCTTTGGGCCTGTCCCTCTGTTCAGATCATAGTCCTTCCAGAACCCCCTACCACTCTGCCTTCTTCATTGCTGGTTGTCCATGTATAAAGCCATCTCCCCTGCCAGACAGGAGCAAGCCCTGGAAACGGACCACCCTAGAGTGCACATTTTTGGAAGGCTTTGGGTTCCGTGGATTGGGATCTTGTCGTTGCTGTATGAATAACATTGAATATGTCCTACACAAGGAGTCTTCAAAAAGTTCATGGAAAGATTAATATTTTTTAATTCCATTTTTCCATGAACTTTTTGAAGTACCCTGGTATGTCAGCAGAAACCCTAACCAAGGCTTCTAGGCTAGCAGTGTTATCTGGGTGGAGTGTAAAAAAGGGGTTTCAGTAATTCAGTTAACCTTTGCTGCTGCTTTCCTTCCAGCTCACATGTCTCAAACGGCCACTGGTTGTCATCCATGAGCTGTTTGACAAATCCATCATGGATATTTCCTGGTAAGGTGGATTCTTTTTATGGTAACTAGGCTGAGAAAGGAGAAGGCACACCTTGGAATATGAGACCTCCTAGATGTGATTAGGGTCAGGTGGCCAGTGGACCCTCCCTGAGTATCGTAGCCAGCACAGTCCCCAGGGTGCTGTCTATGCATGATTCAGGAACCAGCAGCTTTGTGCCTGTTGTTGTGAGAATGTCCTGCCTGGAGTAGGATTTGCCACTGGAAAATGCCTTCTCAGACACACTGGGATTTGTCTGAGACAAGAGCTATGTGTCTTACGGGGACTCCACTTCACTCTCTGTCATTACATAACCCGAAGTGAGAGCACACTTTCTGCTGCTCAGTGACCTTATTTAATAAGATACATACTTCCTCAATTTTTTTTTTTTAATGGTTTCAAAAATAAGATAAATAAAATTGAAATTCGTACAAAACGTGTTAGGAAATGCTTTGTACATGTGCTTAGAACTGAGGGCCCTCTGGGATGCATTTGTCACACCCCACCCCCACCCCTGAAACCCACCCCCACCAAGGCCACAGAAGGGAACCAGGGGTCTTCAGTATCTCCCTAGAGCACTGCCCCACCATCCTCACAGGCCAGCCACTGAGGCGTGGGTGGCTGCCTCAGGCTCTCGCTCCCAGGCTACTGATGACCGTCTCTTTTAGGACTCTGAATGGGCTGGGCATCCTAGTGTGCTCCATGGATGGTTCTGTAGCATTCCTCGACTTCTCCCAGGATGAACTTGGAGACCCACTGAGCGAGGAGGAGAAGGTAGGCTGGTGGCCCATGTGCTCTGGGGCCACAGAAATAGCCACAATACCTCTGAGAGACCCCTGCGATTGGAACCTCTTATAGGATACACAGATGCATCATTTCTTAAAGTATAATGGGGTGTTCACCTTTTATAACTTGTAATCCTTATCTTCTTTACAAAATAGATTAATTTAAAAATGAGTCTCTATTCATGTCAGAAACAAGTCCTGGAATTAAGAATAAAACTACATTGGGCATCCCTTCTTGAACTCATAATAGGATACCCACTGGGAAGTTTTAACCCTGGGAGAGAACTGAAGTGATTCCCCAAGGGCTCCTGCTCACGTCACTTTCCCCATTGTCTTTTACTGACATAGCAGTGATTATAATATATGCCAGGCTCTGGGCCATGTGCTTTGCATATATTATTCCACTTAAATTTCACAGAACCCTTCGATGCGGGGCTCATCTGTTTCATCATTGAGATAACTAAGCCTCAGAAAATAGCCCTTTGCCAAGACCATATGTGACCATTAGGTCAAAAGCATGACCCAGGCCTATTGCATTTGAGCCAGGCCTCCTCTCCTCTCTGGCCTGTGCATGAGGCAGTGGGATCTGTGTCCCCTTCTGCAAGGGCTTCGGGAAAGGCTCTGCTTTATTTACCATAGACTTAGAAATTTACTGTTTGTACAGACAGGCCTTTGCCAACACTTAGTGGTATATATTTGTTTGTCTAAAAGGAGCTCTGTGAAATCCCAAAGAATGTTGGCAGCTCTCTCCTTAGTGACACTAGTGCTCATGGAAGCTGCCTTTTAAACTACTGTGTGACCACCCCCACTGAGATATAAACCCCTTGGGGGAGGAGGTCTGCCTTGTTGACAGCAACTAGAATGGGACCTGGCACCCATCAGTCATTTTTAAGTGAAGGAATGAATATCTCAGTGACCCCAGTCTTCCCACCTTGTCACTGTCATCAGGTACCTGGGATTGCCATGCACTCCCTTGGAGAGTCACTGTGGGAGTCTATGTAATAACCCCGTCTAGCTTACCATTTCCCAATCACAAACAGGGACTGCATATTTGAAGAACACTAGGGGAACTTTGACCAAACTCTGAATTCTGTCCCAAGATTCCAGGGAATAGATTCAGGAGAGAATGGGTAGAAACCAAGATAGCAAGGGAGGAAGGTTCCTGGCCACATTCAGGCCCTGCAGGAGCAAGTCCCAGATACCTCTCCTGAAAAGCTGCCTCCCCCTACCCAGCATCCTCTGGTATGAAGCAGATGTCCTATTAATACAGTCTCTGCTCCTGGAAAAAATGCCTCATTGGTCATTTGAACATCCGAGTGTGCGTCTGCTCTTCATCACACTTTTACGAGCACTAGTCACTGCAGTGTGCTGGGGACACTGTCCCTACTCCCGTAGAGTTCCTGTCTACCTTGTTATGTCACAGGACTAATAGGGCCCAGAAGGATGGGAGGGAGGACCCCTGCTCAGAAAGACAGGACATGTTAGGAGGGACAGTGGGGAAGCAGAGAAGGGTCTCCCCAAGTCTGCTGTGCCAAGCCTTCCCTCGCTCTTAGAGACACTGTTAGCAGGCCCATGGGGATCTCCCACCATAGGGGCACATCTGTGGACAAGAGCAGTGAAAGCAGACTTGTGGTTCAACATCTGATTCCCAAAGAGTGTTTGGGGTCCTTGGAGTGATTTAAGCGCCTTAAGTTAGCAATTTGAGCGTCCTCATTTCAGTCGAGGCCACATTGACACGTTGATTGCCATTTGCTCTACACCAGACTATGGAGTAGATGTTGTTGGCCATACCATTCACTGTCGTCCCCAGCTATAGATACACAGGAGACTGTAAACACTTAGGGAGGGTATGAGACTTCTGCAGAACCATCTAGTCAAGAAAAGGTAAAATAGGGTGGGAGGCAATCCCTGGAAAAACTTTAGGGAGAGCTGGCATTGGGACCCTTTCCACTCTCAGAGCCAGGAGAGCTTGCACTGCAACTTGCCCACTGGTGGGCAGTATTGGCCATGCTAGCACTCACACCCAGCATATTGCTTCTCTCCCTGCTCTCCTAGAGCCGCATCCACCAGTCCACCTATGGCAAGAGCCTGGCCATCATGACCGAGGCCCAGCTTTCCACAGCTGTCATTGAGAACCCTGAGATGCTCAAGTACCAGCGGAGGCAGCAACAGCAGCAGCTGGATCAGAAGAGTGCCACAGCCAGAGAGACAGGCTCAGCTGCCTCGGTTGCAGGCGTTGTCAACGGGGAGAGTCTGGAAGACATCAGGAAGGTGAGGGCTTGACCTGGTGGCACTGAGAACATCAGCACACACCCAGGGACAGGATGAAGGGAACAGGCAGGTGGTGCATGGCACAGACAGCCTGGACAGGGCACAGATATGGTGTCTCAGACATGAGTGGTGGTGAGAAGGGTGTGTGCTGAAACTGATGCGGGACCCATGGGTCAGCCAGCCTGGGCCAGTTGTCCCATTGCCTGCACCTGCATGAGGCAGTAATGGGGCCTGAAGCACCTTTATCAAAGGCCTCCTTGTTCCAGGGAGCCCTAGAGGAGGAACTTCCCGAACTTAGCCTGCTGGCCTTTCTAGGAAATTCTAGATGCTGAGAACAGTGGGTTTCAGGCTCTACCCTTAGGAGACTTCTGTGGGCTCCCCTTCTGCATCTGGAAATACACGTTTTGTCAGGTGGGGGTATGGGGTTGGAAATGGGGCAGAAATAGGGTGGAAAATGTTGAGATCAGCTGGAGAACTTAAGCCATCTCCAGGAGCTTCTTGTGCAGGTTGAAAACCTCTCCCAGGTGATTCAGACATAATGTGTGATTGGGAACCGTTGGTTATGAGCCTTCCGTAGAAGAAAGGGCTCTTTGATGAAAGTCACTTTGAAAATCAGTGGCTTAGTGACAGATGTGGGTCATAGAACAAGTATCAGCCCTTTAGTTCCCTATTTGAACCCCATGGCTGTTGGGCGGCCAGCCTGGCATGTGCTCACTGACCTGGGAACCTGGCCAGGTCTATAGTACTGATGAGAGAGGAAGGTGCTTGGAGCTGGTTCACCTGGGAGCTTTCTGTCCTTGCTTCTTTACTGGGCAGGAAGTTGAGCACAATGGTTTACTTTAGTTGTACCAGAAAGGCTGTAGGGAGAGCTATAAGTTAGAGTACCTTTCCTTAGAAGCCTTATTTATTTTTTAACACACTGTATAGAGGTATCATTGACACACAAAGATCTACATATTTAATGTGTACAACTTAATGGTAAGCCAGACACAGGACGACAAATACTACATGATACCTTTTATGTGAGGAATCTAAAGTAGTCAAACTCACAGAAGCAGGGAGTAGAATGGTGGGTGCCAGGCACAGGGGGAAATGGGGAGATATAAGACAGAGTCTCAGCTATACAAAATAAATAAATCCTAGAGATCTACTGTTCAGTATAGTGCTTACAGTTAACAATACTGTATTGCACACTTAAAAATTTGCTGAGAAGGTAGATCTTATTCCAAGTCTTCTTAATCACACACAAAAAATACGAAGCTTTGTTTTTTGATATTTGGAGATAGTTGGCAGAAACTTTTTTATTCATTTATGTGACTCTACTTTGCCAGAATCTTTTGAAGAAACAAGTTGAGACTCGGACAGCAGACGGTCGGAGAAGAATCACACCTCTCTGCATAGCACAGCTGGACACTGGGTACTTGCTCATTCACCGAGCTTTCTGTGGCCTTAGCTGGGGAGGTCTTCCTCTCTTCTTTTGCCAGTTATCACTTTCATAGTTAGAGTCTTCACTGGTTCTTTGGCCAACCTGACCCATATGTGGAAGTGAGGGAGTTGGGCCCAGTTTTCCACGAGCCTCAATGCCCCGTGTTCCTCCCAGAGCCCTTATGTGGAGGGTGGGGGTAGGAGCTGAGATGGCAGGCAGGCCAGGGCGCCCTCACAGGGCCAGCGGGTCTGCCATGCTTCACTGTTGACTGGTCACTGGAGGACATATAGAGAAAGCAGTCAGACTGATTTTTTTCTTTCTTTTCCTTTTATAACCTTTTTCTGATTATGAAAAGTATATATAAACATTGTTGAAAATTTAGAATATAGTGAAAGCACAAAGAAAATAAGCATTATCCATAATCCAGTGTATTAGAGAATAGTCACTGTTAACATTTTGATATCTGTATTTTCAGTCTTTTTCCCCACTTGTTACTGTATCTTCACCATTCATCCATTTTAATAAATAGTCCTCTGAAGCATTTGCTTGCTGATTATCCAGGTTTCTGTCCTATGAACGCACTATGACTTACTTAACCAGCCCCATAACTGTGGACTTGTAGTTTGTGTCCAGTTTTTCTTGGTTGTAAATGAATGTTTGAGCATACCTGTGACTCTTCCCTCAGGATAATTCCTAGAAGTGGAATTGCTGGGTGGAGGGTAAAGCTGTGAGACACATCTCCCTGTGAGGGGCAAAGAAGGGGGAAGGAGACTCATTCACCATTTGCTGTTGTCTCAACGTCTGCGGGCTTGCTTTCGTATTGGTCATGCTCCCCAAAACGATGTGTGTTGATTCAAAGGATGATAAGGCTTTATATGAAAGAAACAGACTGCCACTCTCAAGGCTGTTCACACTGAGTTTTACACTCATTCAGTCGATCTGCTCAGGACATCAGGAAGTCCTTCATGGAGACCACGCACAGTAGTCCTCTGCATTTTGCAGTTGTCCATCCATGAGCTGTTTCAAATCTTCCTTGAAGCCTGAAGAGAGAACTTCATTCATACCATGTGCTGATCCTACCTCCTCATTAGGTGTGCATGCTCCAAGGCCTCCTGACTCCTCCCAGAACAGAGATTTTCCTCTAAGCCTTTCCCCATTGTAAACTTACAGGGTACTGCCACCTGCCTACTTTTTATTAGGACCAAATGAGACCAAGTGTGTGAATGTGCTTTGAACTGCTGGGCCTGTGGGAGTGAGGGAGGTGGTGGTGGGGGTGGTGACACTTTTGTACTGTGGATCTCTCCAAGCCTTATCTGGTGAGGAAGCAGAGGAGATAAGTGGCTTCCTAGCTGGCCTTGAGCCAGCTTTCTTCCATAGGGTGTATATTTGTGGCACCACAACTTGATTCCTGTGGTCTTATTTTTTTCTTTTTCTTTTCTTTTTTTTTCTTTAATTCCTTTGGTCTTAAGGACTCTTTTGCCCTCCTGTTTCCCTTTTCACACAAGTAGCAACAGAATAGGTAATAATTAGCTTAGCTAATCAAGAAAGAAAAACAGCACAAATATTCAAAGTAGTTATAAGTAGAAAATAATTACAGATATAGAATAAATCAAAAGCATGAGAGACTTCTTTACTGAACTCTGTGCAAATAAATTTGAAAGTGGATGATTTTTGAAGAAAATAAAATTACTAAGACTGAAGAATTATTATAGAAGAAATAGAGGACACTGTGAAAGAGTTAACCCCACAAAAGCCACCAGACTAAGAAGCCTTCACAGGAAAATTCTAACAGACTTTTAAGGGACAGATAGCACTAATAGTATTTAAAATATTCTAATGCATAGAAAAGGAAGGAAAGCTTGCAAAATCTTTTTTGAAATGAACATAGTATTTACATAAAAACATAAAGATAGAATAAAAATTCCAGATCAATTTCATTTCTGAATGTCAATGCAAAAATCTTAAATAAAATAGTGACAAACAGAACCTTCCTGCGTGTTAAAAAGCTAATGAGCAAGTAAGGTTTATTTCAAGAAAGCAAGGAGGTTCAAATTTGGGGCAACTTTTAATTTAATTTTACATGTCAATAAATAAATTATAGGATCACCTCCGTAGATGCTTAAGAGGCACTCTGATAAAATTCAACCTTGTTCTGATTCACTTGAATGGGAGTAGATGGATGCTTCCTTAACCTGATAAATTATCAAATTGAGTTCAAAAACTGAACAAATGTCTACTCCTGAGACTATCATTTAAGATTGTTCTAGAGGTCCTAGCCCATGCAATTAGTCAAGAGCAAGAATAAATTGGACAAGAGAATTTAAAAATATATTATTATTTAAGGATGATATGATCTGTAAGAGAATCAACTGGAAAAACTGCTGTAAACAATAAAAGAAGACAATAAGGTGGCTGTATATATTCGTCATGAGATCAAGTAACACCAACTACATTTAGAGATATAAAGGAAGAAATCATATTCACAAATAAAATATCTGGAATGTATTAAGAAATGTAGATCTTTGTAAAGAAAATGTTCTAAACCCTACTAAGGGACCTAAAAGAAAACTCAAAGAAATAACTGGAATGTGTACCCCTGATTAGCTAGGATGACTCACCATCATAAAGATGTCACTTCTCTCTTAACCTATAAATTAAACATAAACCAATACAAATAACCATAGGAGCTTTCAAAATCAGACAAGGTGATTCTAAAGTTATGTGAAAAAATAAACAGGAATAGCTGAAGTATTTCTGAAAAAGAAGATTAATCAGGGAACACTAGCTCTACCAGAAATTAAAACTTGTAAGCTATAATAATCAAAATAGTAAAATACTGATACATGAATAGACAGAGCAATGGAATGTAGGGGAATATCTAGATATAGGCCCAAATACGTATGGGAATTTTAAAGGAAGCATTTCACATCAGTGATGAAACAGCTAATTCAATTAATGGGAGTCAGGACTACCTGTCACCCTCCAGAAACAAAGTTGGATCTCATCCTCACAACTTAAAATTAGATACATTCTAAAACAGCTCAGAGTTTGTTTTTAACATTTTGTGTGTGTGTGTGTGTGTGTGTGTGTGTGTGTGTGTTGTTTAAAATATTTTTATTTAAAATTTTAGAAGATTCCATGGAAGAATATTTTTATAATCTCAGAGGTAAAGTCTTTTCTAGAAATGATACAAAATTTGTGACACAGAATCACACAAAAATAAAAAATTTTGGCAAGGAAAAATAACACCATGAAGAATTGAAACATGGGGCTGGCTGGCTAGTTCAGTTGGTTAGACTGCAGCCTTATAACACCAAGGTCATGGGTTCAGATCCCCATATCAGCCAGCCACCAAAAATAAATAAATAAAAAGTTGAAAAACAACATCCTGCAGAAAATATTGCCTGCTCACATAAGGAATTTTTTTTAATATGTAAATGGTTCTTGCAAATCAATAATATAGACCAATAACCAAATGGAACAATAGATGAAGGACATGAACAGTTCACAAAAAAAGGAATGCAAATGTTTTGATATAAGAAAATCTGACTGTCATTCACATGAAAATAATTGCAAATTGAAACTATAATAATATACCATTTTTCATCTATTCGATTGCTTAAGTATCAAGAAATTTGATAAAACTGTTAGTAAAAGTATGGAGAAATAGGCACTCTCATACATGGCTTGTAATTTAAAACTCTGAGGAGGGCACTTTAAAAATATTTCTCAAAAGTTATCAATGAACATTCTATTTGCTGCTACAAGTCCACTTCTAGGAATTTATCCTAGACATGTAAGTATGTGGATTAACTGGTGTAATGACAATTATTACAATTTCAGGCATCTTTGAGCAGCTACTATGTGTTCTAAGTGTGTGCTATATTGGATACTTTTGTTGTGACAGCAGCCTCATGGGAAGGGTCCTGGCACTTTCTGTTTTGCGGACAGGAACCTGAGGCACAACAGAGTGGTAGAAGTGCCCAAGGTCACAAGCTTGTAAATGGCAGAGGAGTCAGACCCAGCTGGTCTGGCTCAGAGCCCTCAGTCTTAACACTGCAATATTTTACCTCCTGTTGCAGCAGTATCTGTTACAGAAAAGGCTGGAAGACAGCCTGTTCTTCCTCAGTAGATTCTGGGTTAGGTAAATTATGGTACATCTGTCCAGTGGTGTACCTACAACCCTTAATGAGAGGGAAGTACTTTCTGTATGCTGCGTTTCATTTTCTCTAAGGCACATGTTTGCACAGCTTAACACTTCTGAGATCTGGGGTGCAACATACAGTCAATGGCATCTGACAAATTAATAGCATTGTTTTCTCAGTGGTACATATAATACTAGTACATCTTAGATTCAATTAAATATAGTGTATTAAGTGGTTTTAATTTTCTTTTTACTTTTCTATTACTTCCAAATTTTCCACCATGAAAATATATTGTCTTTGGACCCAGAAAAAAGTTGTTCAGAATGTATAAGGTACTTGTGGCATCTGATTTTCGAGGCTGACTGTTGTTCTTGCTTGATGACAGGGACTTCTCCACGGCGTTCTTTAACAGCATCCCGCTCTCAGGCTCCCTGGCGGGCACCATGCTGTCCTCTCATAGCAGTTCGCAGCTACTGCCACTGGACTCCAGTACCCCCAACTCCTTCGGCGCCTCCAAGCCTTGCACAGAGCCTGTGGCAGCAGCCGGCCCCAGGCCTGCAGGCGATTCTGTCAATAAGGACAGGTTAGTGGGCGCCAAGGCTTGTTCCTGTCCCTGGGGAAAGTTCAGGTTTGGGCACAGTTCCAGGAACAGAGAATGTTGTTCTATTTGCACTTTATGGCCCCTTCAATAGAAAAAGAAAGAAATGCTTGATTTCAGATGAGGGCCTGCTCAGAAGGGAAGACTTGTTCAGGTGAGTCTGTAATGCACCAGGCTGTGAGGCCTTCACAAAGAGTATGTCACAGTCACCGAGGGGTGGGCTACTAAGGGTGGGGAACTGCCAGTTACATGCCACCCACTGCAGGGCTAGCCCCACCTTCTGGCAGCTCTACACTGGCGGTGGCTTTGCTTTCTGGGGCTTTACCCTCCATTTCAGTCTGTCAAGAGCATCACACCACACCATTCATCCCCGGATTCCCCTCACACTCCCAGAATGATATTTGCTCAGAGAGCTCACTGACCATTTCCTGGAAACCAAGTTAGAAGTCAGAAAGGACCAGGCAAGCTTGAATAAGCACCAGGAGCTAACGTTTGCCCAGCACTTGCTCTGGTTACACCGTGTGCCAGACTGAGGCATCTGCAGGGGACCGATTGGTGGGTCCTTGTCCTCAGGGAGTATGTAGACTAGTGGGGAAGAGGCAGCCATAGAATTGCAGGGTGGCTCCTGAGGTCCCCTGGGCAGCAGTGGCTAGCCATCCGGGCAAGGGGGTGCTGGGCAGGTCTTGGGGAGGCTTCTCAGAGGGCATCCTGCCCAGGGCCCATACAAGCCAACCAGGGGAGGAGGTGTGATGAGTAGGGACAGCACAGGTACGGAGTCCCGAGCCCCTAAAGAGGGGAAGGAAAGAGAGGAGAAAGCCTGGGTTTGTGTGCTAAACCGGGTAGTCTAGGCTTTTCCCCAGAGTGAGGACTCAGAAGGCTTTGGGACTTGTATATTAGGAAGATGGCTCCAGTAGGCAGTGGTGCCAAAATTTAGCCAGACGCTATCACACAACTGATAACTGTCACAGCATGGAGTCTTGTGTTATTGAAGCCTCCCACTTCTGGGTTCTGGTGTCATGGCTGTGGAGGCATGCGCCAAACATCAAGTGTCCCTCCTCTGAGGGAACTGTGAGGGCAAATTGCAAGAGAAGGAGACTGAGCAGCAAGACCAGTTAGGAAGCAAAGCATCCAGAGGGGAAGAGGGTCTGGGAAGAACAGTGCCAGATCTGAGAAGTGTTTCACCCTACAGATCCTGGTGGTCCTAGGTCATAGAGGAGGAGGAGAGGGCTGTCCAGGATGACTGCCAGGAGGATGAAGGTGGAGAGTGCCAGCCTGGATGTGGGCAGCAGGAAGCCCAGTGGCTTTGGGCCCCATCATGTGAGATGGGCTTAGGCACGGAGGGAAGCTGGGCCAGCTCATGCGTGGGTCTGTTCTTCCTTCCTGGAGTAGAAGGTGAGGGCTGTGGGGTGAGCACGTGAAGAAGAATGCTAAGAAATTGTCATCATCACAGTGAGAGATGGGAGAGGCCAGCCAGGAGCTGACTATGGCTTCAAGACCCTGGGTGGGGCCTTTTCTCAGACCTACTGTTGAAGTGGGAAAGCCTGCTGGTTGGAGTGGTTTGGGGTGGAGATGCTGTTTTCAAGTTGTGGAATGATTAGAGAAAAGGGCTGTAAGAACCACTTTCTAGGCTTCTTGCTACTCCCAAAAGCTCTCAGAACAACACAAAGGGGCAAATATGAATGCATTTGTTCATGACCTTCCCAGGTAGCCAGACTTCCAAAATTTTAATACAGGAAAATTTTAAAGAAATAGAAACAGCAAATTAAATTTCTAATGTGTTTATAGGCATTTGAAAGTTGTGCTCCTTTCAATAGGCTCCACATAATGCAAACCCTAGAGCTCCACATCCTTTAAGGACCATGCTTGACATGCCTCCAATCTTCCTCGCCCCCAGTGTGAATGCTACCTCTACTCCTGCTGCATTGTCACCCTCCGTGTTAACGACCCCGTCCAAGATCGAGCCCATGAAAGCATTTGACTCCCGATTCACAGAGCGGTCCAAAGCCACGCCAGGTGCTCCTGCCTTGACCAGTGTGACTCCCACGACCGTGGAAAGGTAGGCAGTAACTGCATGGGACCCAGAGAGACCAGGGAGGGTACTGGTGCTGGCCCGCAGTACCTCAGCAGCTTTCCCACCAAGCAGCCTGCTCTTGGTGGGAAAAAGTGGGGGAGCAAGACTGCAGAGCCCATGGTAAGCCACCAGCTCCAAGGAGAAAGGGGCAGCTACTTAAAGTGGGAAGGAGGCTAGAAGGAGCCGTGGGGGAGAACACAGTGGGCAAAAGAACAAGGAGGGCAAAGGCACAAGTGCTGGTCAGTACAGTCTGTGCTGAGACTAATGTTGCTTGAATGGAGCTCAGACTTTGCCCAGAAGAGGAGCAGGAGACTGGTGAATTACAGGAGAGTGTCCTCCTCAGGCAACCAGAGCAAGTGTATGCAGCCTCTGTTGGCACCAAGCTTCTCTGCCTCCTGGGAGTGACCCTCCTTCCAAGCCTGCCACTGAAGGGGCCTCACTGCGCATCCCAGTGGGTCGGGGACTTAGGAGAGTTGCCTGTGGGCTGGGCTGCCTTCTTCCACAGGTACTGAGGGCTTAAAGACTGTCCTCTTGGGCTTGCTTCTCACTGCAAGGCAACTAGGGCTCAGCAGCCCTAGGCAGATGCACCCTAGCCTGTGCCACCATCAGCCAAGTGCAGGGAGATTGGTCAGTGACTCTTACAGTAGCCACATAGCCAGCTGGTGTCCCATAAAGGGAGCATTAGTATGAGACCTATCCTTGCAGTGGACAGTGCCTTGCAACTAAAGCTGCAGTGTCCCTGTCCCTGGGTCTTTGCTTATGATCTCAAAACTGCTTGTCTGGGCAGAATTTGTTCTCCTTGGAGAACAGTCCCTGGAAGCCAGCGTGGGAGGATTCTCCCTTCAAGTCTGCTCCTGTATCTGTGAACTTAGTGTGGTATTCTATTCTGTAATGTAGTCATGATTGTTTTAGTGAAAAAATTCAATGTGATTTTTTTTATCTAGCAATTGCTCTGTCCAGCAATATGGAGGATCTCAAAACCTTCTTGCTACTAAACACTTTGTAAATGCTAGATTAAATGTAATTCATATCCCCAAAATGTATGACTAGTTCACAAGAAAGTACGGACAGTCCCTAGAGCCAAAATCTAAGAGTGAACAAGAAAAATTAGACAAGTGGGCAGGACCACACCATGGGTGCTAGGCTGGGGGCTGCTGACCTGGGGACTGTTTTTTTTTTTTTTTTTTAAGATGACCAGTAAGGGGATCTTAACCCTTGACTTGGTGTTGTCAGCACCACGCTCTCCCAAGTGAGTCACAGGCTGGCCCATGGGGACTGAGTTTTAATGGCCACACTGAGTTGAGAGAAAGTCTTGGGCCTAAGCCATGTCAGAGTTTGGAACTAAGTTACCAACCTGAAATTAAGCCACTAGAAAAAGGACAGCTCCAGAGAGATGTAGGTACTAGAAAAAACCCGACTTGGAACACAGAAACAAGGCAGAGAATTTGGAATGTCTCTGCCTGCCCTTGAGGGTTAGGAAAACAGTCTTCCCTTGAGACAGTGTAACCACAGGCCTACCGTCATGTGAATTTTGGGTCAATCTAACACTGCCTTTGTTGTCTAGAAATCACCAAGCCAAGAAATGAATACAAAAGGGGATTCTGGCCTAATTAACATCCAGAGGCACTTGACAAAGATGTAAATCCATCTTGTAGGGACATTCCCTGACCCCTGGGTGTACAGCATTCCCACCAATAAAGCACTGCCTAGGTGAACTACAATCCAAGGTAACAAAACGCATGAGGAAACAAACAGTCCATTGTGTACAAATGTCAGGAGATATAATGAACAGGAGGTTTAGACTCCATAAACCTCTGGTCATAGAATTGTCAAATGGGAACTATAAAACAAATACACTTAAAATCATGAAAGATAAAACAAAATGTGAGGAAAGATTAATATTCTATCCTGTATATAAAATTAACTCAAAATGGATTGAAGAACTAAATATAAGAGCTAAAACTATAAAATTCTTATAAGAAAGCATAGAGAGAAATCTTTGTGACCTTGGATTAGGTAATTGTTTCTCAGGTATGACATCTAAAGCACAAACAACTAAAGAAAAAAATAGATAAATTGGACTTCATCAAAACTTAAAACTTTTGTGCTTCAGAGGGCACTATCAACAGTGAAAAGACAACCTACAGAATGGGAGAAAATATTTGCAAATTGCATCAGATTAAGTCTAATATCTGAAGTATATAAAGAATTCTTACAACTCAATAATAAAAAGACTAATGATAGGACTGGCCCGTGGCTCACTTGGGAGAGTGTGGTGCTAATAACATCAAGGCCATGGGTTCAGATCCCTATATAGGGATGGCCAGTTAGCTCACTTGGGAGAGCATGGTGCTGACAACACCGAGTCAAGTGTTAAGATCCCCTTACCAGTCATCTTTAAAAAAAAAACTAACAATACAATTTAAAACAGATGAAGTCCTTTGGTTTCATTAGCAGTGAGGCCTTTGCCCTGCTCACCAAAGCCACAGATGATATCCTCAAGCAGGCCCTCCGGGGTAAGGTGGCCTCCTTCACTATCATTGGCTAGCCCCATCTCTTGGGGGACTAATGTCAGCCATGGTCTTGGGCCCCAGTGGCAACCTGTTTGGTGCAGAGGTGAGCGGTCAGCAGAATGGGACTTATGTGATGAGCTACCAGCCCCAGCTGGATGGTGAACACCTGGTGTTGGTGACCATGTGCAACTAGCACATTGAAAATAACCCCTTCAAACTGGTGGTCAAGTCAGGCCGCAGCTACATGGGCACTGGCCTCCTGGACCTCAGCTTCGGCAGTGAGGATGACAACGGCAAGCTCTGCCACCCTTGGGGCATGAGTGTAGACAAGGAGGGCTACATCATTGTCTCCAACCACAATAACAACCGCATCTTGGTGTTCAAGCCCTGCAATACCTTCCACCACAAATTCAGCACCCTGGGCTCCTGGCCCAGGCAGTTTGACTGATCAGTGGGGGTGGCCTGTGACACCTCACACAGGATTTTGGTGGCTGACAAGGACAGTCATAACATTAAGATCTTCACCTTTGAGGGCCAGTTCCTCCTCAAGTTTGGTGAGAAAGGAACCAAGAACGGGCAGTTCAACTACCATTGGGATGTGGCAGTGAATTCTGAGGGCAAGACCCACCAGTGGAACCACCAGATCTAGCTGTTTGGGCCTGATGGGTTCTTCCTGAATAAGTATGGCTTTGAAGGAACTCTCTGGAAGCACTTTGACTCCCCATGAGGTGTGGCCTTCAACCATGAGGACCACTTGGTGGTCACCAACTTCAGCAACCACCAGCTCCTGGTCTTCACCCAAACTACCAATCGGCACACTTGCTGGGCTCCAAGGGCACTGGCAATGGACAGTTCCTGTGCCCCCAAGACATGGCCGTGGACCAGGAAGGGCTCATCATTGTAGCTGATTCCAGGAACACAGGACATTTAAATCCAGTGGCAGCTTCTTGTACAAGTTTGGCACTCAAGGCAGCAGATTTGGGCAGATGGACCACCCTTCCAGCATCGCCATCACCCCTGACAGAATGATTGCCATGGCGGACTTTGGCAACAATCAAATCCTCGTCTTCTAATTGCATTTTGTAGGCTTCCATGTTTGGGATGTGCATGTGTGCATCTCTCTCTCTTTGAATTTCAAAAAAAAAAAAACAGTCTCGGGGACATTTCTTTTTCCTTTTTTAAAAGAGAACAAGAAAAGTATAACATTGAAAAATAAATAAATAAATGAAATAAAACAGTCAAAGTATTTGAATAGAAATTTTTCCAAAGAAGATACACAAATCACCCATAAGCACATAAAAAAAAAAAAACACCCAACATAATTAGCCATCAGGGAAATACAAATCAAAACCACAGTGAAGTACCACTTCATACCCATTAGGATGGCTATAATCTAAAGATCAAATGGTCAGATAATAAGAAGTGTTGGTGAGAATAGGAAGAAATTGGAATCCTCATACACTGTGGATGGGAGAAGACAGTCTGGCAGTTCCTCAAACGGTTAAACAGAGTTATCATATGACCCAGCAATTCCATACCTAGGTATATATCCAAAAGAATTGAAGACATTTTTATGCAATAAGTTGTACATGAATGTTCATATCAGTACTACTTATAATAACCAGGAAGTAGAAACAACCCAAATGTCCATCAACTGATGAATGGATAGACAAAATGTGGTATACCTATACAATAGAATATTATTCACTAATAAAAAAGAGTAGAGTACGTATGTGTGCTACAACAGGGAGAAACCTTGAAGACATGCTAAGTGAGAGAAGCCAGTCACAGAGAACCACATATTGTATGGCTTCATTTATATGAAATGTCCAGAATAGGCAAATTCACAGAGACAACAATTAGTGGTATCCAGGGACTAGGGGGAGCAGAGGATGGGAAGTGATTGCTGATGGGTACAGTTTCTTTTTGGAACTATGAATATGCTCTGGCATTAGACAATGGTGATGGTTGCATAATTGTATGAATATAATAAAAACTACTGAATTCCATACTTTAAAATGGTAGATTTTATGGTATGTGGATTATGTCTCAATAAAAAATAAAAAGAATGACACACCATCAAAACAGACCAGACAGATTTGGAAATTAACCAAAAAATGTTTTTAGAAAAGAAAAATAATACATTAGTCACTGCAGTTAAAAAGTCAGTGGATATTTCAGAGAGCAGATCAGAGCCAGCTGAAGAGAGCATTCAGTCTGAGGAACTAGCCAGAGTGCCACAGAGGTGAGGAAGTGAGCAGAGGGAGAGTCCTTGTGCAGCTTGCCGGAGTCCCCCATAGAGGACATGCTGCAGGGCAGTTGTCAAGAGGGAGTAACAGGCTTACTGGAAAGTATTAAAACCTTAGGTTTGGAAATGGAGTGAGTCCTGAACAGAATAAATAAAATTAAATCCTCACCTGAGAGAAACAGTGCCATAGACAGAAGGTCTTTCTGCTCCTTGAGGAAGCCACTCCTTGTTTGCCTTGGGGGTTTCCATGCCCTGGTCACACTATTTCTTATCTCTTGGATGGTGTACACCCTGACTGAGAGGCACAGAGGATACCCCTTGAATTGGGCTGCTAGGGGCAGTCTTGACTGCATGTCCTGGGGTCCTGATGCCACTGGGGTTGGTCCCTTGGCATTGTGTTCCCAAAATCTCACAAGACCTTTCAGCCGTACATACTGCTCTAGCAAGACCTATAGAATAAGGGGCCATCAAGTTTGTCACTCGTGGCAGTAAGTGAGCATTCACTTAGGGCTGAGCTTCCTGCTTCCAAGACAGAATGTGTGTCTAATGGGCCTCCAAGAGGCTGGTGCTAAATTCTGAGAGGAATTTGGGTTAGATCCTCATATGAGGAAAATGGAATAAAACAAGGCCCAGTATCTTTAATAAAAGCTTTACAGAAAATGCAGAAGCTTTCTTGATATGACTATTTCATGCATTGTTTCTCAATGAAAACCAGGAAGAACTCTTTAAAACACCAATCAATGGAGGTTTTCCCTTGAGACACAGTGTCACCTGGTGGTGCAGGGCAGTGCTCAGAGCCATAAGCCTTGCAATTGAGTCCCAGCTCCCTGCTTCCTGGTCAGTTGATCTTGAATACATAGTCTTCTATGGTCAGAAGATGCATAGTCTTTTGGTGCCTCACAGGCAGAATGGGCCTCCCAGGAGAACTGCCTCATAAAAGATGTTCCTTGAGCATTGAAGAGTGCCTATAAAGCCTTGTCCTGGTCCTTGTCTCAAGGTGAGCAGCACATGTCAGCCCCTGCTGTTGTGGCACTTATTAGCCAAGAGCCTCAGGTGAGTCTGAGAGCTGAATGCTAGCTTCCCAGATACAGAGTGGCAGTCCTGGGTGAAACTATGGGTCCCCCACTGCACTCTGCCCTGAAGCCATGTGTCAGGGAGAGGCACAGAGGGACCTGGGGTGGGTGACTACCGGGCAAGTTGGTCTGAACAGAAAGAACCTAGGATGAAGCCCATTCATAAGTTGAGCAGCTCCAGCCAGCTGTGCTCTTCCTCAGCAAATGTGTGGGTCCAGGATCAGCTGCTATAGATCCGCAACCTAGTGCTCCCAGGGGCACAGGGTGACCACTGGTGCCAGCCCATAATGGGGCTAGGGAGGTGCAATTCCCAAGGGGCCACTGGCCACAGGGGCCCTGAATGGGGTGTCAGGCAGAGGCAGGAGGTGAGGAGACTCCCAAGGGCTCTAGTAGAAGTCCCAGCCATAGAGTGGAGCAGCCTAAGCTGGGACAGTGCCAAGCAAAGTCAACTTTATAGGCCAGTGTTGAGATGGGCTCAGAAAGTGATCAAATCGTCTAGAAATTTTTGTGATAGTTTGTCATTGCTATGACATTCTTACTGCATTTTACAAAGCTATAGTTTACACAACACTCTTGAAATTTTAAAAAAGATTTTAAGGATTTTGAGAAGCACTCACTTAGGGCTTTCAGAACATTAATCTATGCCTGCAGGTGGATGCTACTCCCTGTTGAAAAGCATTAGAAGAGTGGGAAACAGGCTCTTTGGTTTCACAGACCAGAGTCAAGGGCTTGTGATTTTTCCAATTTTTATATGGGTACAAATGGAAAGAGTTCAGAATTCTAGACACTGGTGTACCTGTCCACATTTCTATGACCTGGGGCTACCAGTACAGAGAACAGCCCAAAGACAGTACCCAGTTTAGGGGCTAACAGCTGGCCCATGGTTAGATGTGCTGGTAAGCAGGGAGGAGGCAGGCAAGGCTGAGAGCTCTTGGGCACCAGGCTGGAGTGTAATTCATGATGGACTCCTTGAGGAAAGTAGTTTAGTGATGGTGCCTATGACCCAGGGATTCTGTCATGTCTCTTCAAGAAATGTTTCTTGAAGCATCGTAAGAAAGTATTTACCTAACTTCTACAAAAGAAAAGTGTTGAAGAAGTAAGCTGTCAGTTATGTAGCCTCTCATTAATATTAATGAAGACTAAAAGTACTATGGAAAAATAGTTCAAATGGAGTGTTTGAAAAAAGCAGAACATAAAGTCATATTAAAATATGGTTATTATATAAATAAATACAATCAGAAATGAAAGAGGGGACATAACTACCAAAAGGATTATGAAGTATGCTATTTCATTGTATACCAATAAACTAGATAACTTAGATAAAAGAGACAAATTCCTCGAAAGACATAAACTACCAAAACAGACTCAAAAAGAACTAGACAACGTGAATAGTAAAGAATTTGAATTAGTAATCAAAGAACTACCCACAAAGAAAAGCCCAAATTCCAGGTGTTCATTGCTGTTATATAGAAAAGCAATTAATTGACTTTTTTATGTTAACCTTGTATCCTGAAATCTTGCTGTAATTACTTACTAATTCAAGATTTTGTTGTTGTTCATTCTTTTGTATTTTCCATAAAGATAGTGATGTCATCATGAACAAAGACAGTTTTTTCCTCCTTCCCAATCTTTGTACCTTTTCTTTCCTTCTCTTGTGTTATTGCATTAATTAGGATTTCCAGTACATGTTGAATAGGTGTGGTGAGCAGAGACATCTTTGCTTTCATCTAGTTTCTCACCATCAAGTATGATGTTAACTATGGAGTTTTTGTAGATATTCTTTATCAAGTTGAGGAAATTCCCTGCTATTCCTAGTTTGCTGAGAGTTTTTATTGTGAATGGGTGTTGAATTTTATTAAATGCTTTTTCTATGTCTAGTGATTATCATATATTTTTAAATTATAAGGTTTTTCTTCTTTAACCTTGTTGTTATGATGGATTACATTAATTGATTTGGGGGGTTTTGTTTTGGTTTTTTGATTTTTTTAGCATCTGGTCGGTATGGAGATCTGAACCCTTGATCTTGGTGTTATAAACACCGTACTCTAACCAACTGAGATAACCAGCCAGCTACATTAATTGGTGTTTGAACGTTGGACCAGTATGCATACCTAGAATAAGGCCCAGCTGGTCGTGGTATATAATCCTTTTTATACGTTGCTGGATTCAATTTGCTAATTTTTTGTTAAGGATTTTTGCATCTATGTTTATGAGAGATATTGATCTATACTTTTTCTTCTAATGTCTTTGTCTGGTTTTGGTGTTAGGGTAATAATGGCCTCATAGGAGTTAGGAATTATTTCCTCTGCTTCTATTCTCTATAACAGATCGTAGCAAATTGATATCATTTCTTCTTTAAGTGTTTGGTATAATTCACCTGTAAAACTATCCGGGCTTAGTGCTTTCTTTATTGGAAAAAATTTTTGATTCAATTTTATTAATAGATATAGGCCTATTCAGATTATCTCTTTTTCCTTCTGTGAGTTTTGGTAGATTGTTTCTTTCAAGGAATTAGTCCATTTCATCAGTTATCAAATGTGTGGGCATACAGGTGTTCATAAAATTCCTTCATGATTCTTTTACTGCCATGGGATCAGTAGTGAGGGCCTCTCCTTCATTTCTGACACTAATTTTGTGTATTCTCCTTTTTTCTTAGTTAACCTGGCTACAAGCTTATCAATTTTACTGATCTTTTCAAAGAACTGGCTTGTTATTTTGTCCATTTTCTCTATTGTTTTCCTGTTTTCAATTTCAGTGATTATTCATTTTCTTCTACTTGCTTTAAGTTTATTTTGCTTATCTCTTTTTAGTTCCTAAGAGTGAAGGTTAGATTATTGATTTGAGATCTGTTCTAATGTATGCATTGAGTGCCATAAATTCCCCTCTAAGTACTGCTTTCACTGTATGCCACAAATTTTGATGAGTTCTATTTTCATTTTCATTTAGTTCAAAACATTTTATTTCTCTGGAGACTTTTTCTGTGACGTATGTGTTATTTAGAAGTATTTTATTTTATCTCTAAATATTTGGGCGTTTTCCCATCATCTTTCTGTTATTGATATCTAGTTTAATTCCATTGTGGTCTGAGAGCATACTTTGTATGGTTGCTGTTCTTTTAAATTTGTTAGGAAGTGCTTTATGGCCCAAAATGTGATCTTTTGTGATGAATGGTCCATGCAAGCTTGAGAAGAATGTGTATTCTGCTATTGTTGAAGTATTTTATAAATGTCAATTAAATTCAGATGACTGATTATATTGTTCAATTAACTGTGTCTGTATTGATTTTCTGTTTGCTGGATCTGTCAGTTTCTGTTAGAGGGGTGTTGAAGTCTCCAGCTATAATAGTGGATTTGTCTAGTTCTCCTTGCAGTCTGTGTTTTTGCCACATGTATTTTAACATTCTGTTGTTAGGCATATGCATAATTAAGGATTGTTACTTCTTGGAGAATTGAAGGTTGGAATTAAGGTACCATTGTGTAATGCCTCTCTTTATCTTTGATAACTTTCATTGCTGTGACACCTGCTTTGAAATGAATATAGCTACTCCACCTTTTTTTTGATTAGTGTTAGCATGGCATGTCTTTCTACATTCCTTTACTTTTTTTTAAATAAACTATATTTTTTAGAGCAGTTTTAGGTTCACAGCAAAATTGAGCAGAGAGTACAGAGTTCCCATATATCCCCTGACCTCACATACACACAGCCTCCCTTCACTATCAACATCCCACACTAGAGTGGGACATATCATTATCACCCAAAGTCCATAGTTTACATTATTGTTCACTCTTGGTATTATATCTTTTATGGGTTTTGACAAATGTATAATGACACATATCCACCATTATAGTATCTTACAGAATAGTTTCACTGCCCTAAAAATCCTATTTTCCACCTATTCAACCCTCCCTCCTCCTTAACCCCCAGCAAGCACTGATCTTTTTACTGTCTCCATAGATTTGCCTTTTCCAGAATGTCATACAGTTGAAATCATTCCTTTACTTGTAATCTATGTGTCTTGTATAATGAAAATTATATATGTTTTAAAACATAAACCCATTTTTAAAAATGTTTTGTTTTTTTATCCATTCTGTCACTCTCTGTCTTTAATTGGTATATTTAGAGCATTTACATTTAAGGTGATTATTGATGTAGTGGATTGATATCTACCATATTTGTAACTGTTTTTAGTTCATTCCATTTATTCTTAATTTTTTATCTTCCCCTCTTTTTCTGCCTTCTGTGGTTTTAATTTAACATTTTATATGATTCTGTTTTCTCTCCTCTTTTAGCGTTATCAATTCTACTTCTTTTTTAAAAACCTTTTGGTGTTGCCCTACAGTTTGCACATACTTTTATACCACTTCATGGATAGTACAGGTACCCTATTACAGGGTATTCCCAATTTCTCCCTTATAATATTACTACCATTTATTTCACTCATCATGAACTATAATCATCTAATACATGGTTGCTGTTATTAGTTTGAACAAAAAGTTATCTTTAGATCAACTGAGAATAGGAAAAATAAAAGATTTTACTTTATATTCACATATTCCTTCTTTAACACCCTCCTTTCTTCATGCACATGTGAGTTTCTGACCTGCATCATTTTCCTTCTCCCTGAAAAAGTTTTAATATTTCTTGCAAGGCAGATCTGCTGGGAACAAATTGCCTGAGGTGTGTGTTTGTTTTTTCTGAGAATGTTTTTATTTCTCCTTTACTTTTGAGGCATGATTTCACTGGATACAGAATTCTAGGTTGGGGGGGGCGGTTCTTAAACACTAAATATTTCACTTCACATTTTTCTTGCTTGAAGGGAAGTGTGACATAACTTCTCTGTGCAGGTTAAAAGAGCAGAACCTTGTGAAAGAGCTGAGGCCCCGGGACCTCCTGGAGAGCAGCAGTGACAGTGATGAAAAGGTCCCTTTGGTCAAGCCTTCCTCACTATCCAAGAGAAAACTGGAGCTCGAGGTAGAGACAGTAGAGAAGAAGAAGAAAGGGCGTCCTCGAAAGGACTCCCGCCTTATGCCTGTGTCTCTCTCTGTTCAGGTGAGGCCTGTGGGCCCATCCTGCCTTCCCCTACCCTGCCTCTCTGTGCTTAGTGATTAGAGGTTCTGCAAGTCACACTCTGTGGTGTGACTCATCAGTGTGGGACACCTGGGGATCCTGCTCACTTAGACATGTATCCCCCTGGAATGTAGCACAGAGACCACGCTCCTCCTCGGGGCTGCCCTTGACCTACCCAGAATTCTTGAGCAGTTTCTCTGTTATCATCTACCTTACCTGTAGTAAGGTGAGGATCATTGTAGCATTCCCCTATGCTTTCTCCTTCACTGAGTAGGTGGAAATGCCCTTATAACAGGCTCAGCTTCACCTCTGGGTGAATTACCTTTTCCTAACACTACCCCCCTGTAATATTAGAGTGGGACTCAGGGATGTTTCTGGCTGTTCCAGTCTCCAGCTGTCCTGACTGCAGAGAAGGAGGCCATGTGTCTGTCTGCACCAACACTTGCACTGAAGCTGCCGATTCCAGGCCCCCAGAGAGCATTCACCCTCCAGGTGAGTGCTGGGACCCTCTGCCAACTCTCCCTCATAAGCACGTACACGTTTTCTCTCCCGCAGTATAAACCCTATCTTGTCACTGCCTTAGGAACTGTTTTCCAGTGGCTCTCCATCACCTTCTGGAGGAAGTTGTAGCTGATCTGGGTACCCGCCAGATCTTAGCAAGATCGCTGCTTCCTCTCCCCCATCCTCATGTCTCTTTGCGGCTTTGCTCTTGAAGTCCCAATCGCCAGGGCTGCCCTTACCATCACATCTTCTGGATGGCCATCTCTTTCAAGACTCATCTCAGGTGTCCCTTCTCCTGGAAGCCTTCTCCATCTCCACACTTGGCCCTGGGCAGCCTCAGTCTTGGTGCCTTGGACTGTAGTCATGGTCTGTCTCCCGACCGCCCCGCTGGCCTTGTCTACTTCTCAGTGCCCAGCACTGAGTCATTGTCAGAGCTTTTTGAGTTCTCAGAGTGGAAGCTAGTAACCATGTGCTTATTGAAAACACAATTCTAGAGCAAATAATCCTTTATACACAGAGGCCCTCTGGTCACAGCCAAGCACCAGTGTCCAGGACTCTCATGCCATGGTGCCTTTGCACACACTGTCACCTCTCTGCGCACCCTTTGTACCTCAGCTCAAGTGCATATCCTTGGCCAACCTTCTTGGACCTTGTGTATACTCCCACTGGCCACACACTGCTCTGGGCCCAGGCTGGTCCTCATAGGGCCCTGGAGAGCAGGCATTGACCCTTCCCAGCTGTTATTTCTTCTGGGCCATGGTGCAGAGGATTGAAGCAGGTGGAGCCAAATGGTAGGGACCTACATGGTTTGTTCTTGTTGCTGATGTGAGTGGAGGCAGGGGGCGCCACCAGCAGTCACCAGCACACAGATGTGCTCTTGAGCTCACAAGTGCCCTGACTCAAATTCCTTCCTGATGCCCTGCTTCTTGGGCCTTCGGCATAAAACTCCCCTCCCAAACTCCTCCAGCCCTTCCCCTGGGCATCTTCAACACTGAGCACTGCTTGGGACTGTTCTTGCTGTCTGGGTGTCTGTGAAGGAGACAAAGGCTCCAGGCTATTGCTGGCCCTCTGCTCCAGCTCACACACTCACGTGGCCACACGAATGCCAACTGTGGCAGTTCTGCCTGGTCTTCCATACAGCATATCTGTTGGTCGGCTCCCCAGACACACATGAGGCTGAGCCCATTTGG
Organism: Cynocephalus volans; assembly: GCF_027409185.1. NCBI lineage: Eukaryota > Metazoa > Chordata > Mammalia > Dermoptera > Cynocephalidae > Cynocephalus > Cynocephalus volans. The sequence continues at coordinate 209,461,104 of NC_084461.1, forward strand.
TATCAGGCACTGAAACAGGCACTTCTCACACTTGCTATGCTGGGGACACGCCTGCTACCTTGGTCTCAGTTGACAGAGTGAGGCTCACTGCCATGGAAACTGAAGAGCACCTTGGGGATTTTCCTTCCAAGCACTGTTCTTGCCAAACTCAGCAATCTTTGAAGATAGGAGGATCTTTGAATTAGGAGGCTACAAACCCAAGTCTCTCTCCCAGCTCTGTCCCTGGCTGGTAAAGTCCTGCTCTTGGGACAGGTTACTCCCTTGTGAAAAGAGGTGGTGGGAAACCAGCTCCCAGCATTCTCCCTGCCCTGGGGAGCCACATATCTGACCCTCTGGCCCCTTGGCCCTCCTACCCAGTCCTGTGACCGCTCCCCACCATCACCCTTCTCTGTTGGCCAGCCAGCTAGTCTACCTGTCAATGTCTTCCCCCTGCCTCAGAGCCCAGGGCTGCAGGGCCTCTGGACATCTCACCTGTCCCATGGCCCACATCTAAACCAGCCCACTGTCTCCTGAAAAGACATGTGTTTGCTTTCCTCCTTCCAGGTGAGCTCCGACCCCTCCATGTACATAGAGGTAGAGAATGAAGTGACTGCTGTGGGGGGTGTGAAGCTGAGCCGCCTGAAGTGCAACCGGGAAGGGAAGGAGTGGGAGACAGTGCTCACCAGCCGGATCCTCACTGCTGCCGGCAGCTGGTAAGGGGGGCGAGGACCTCAGCCTGGCCTGGCTTCTCATGGAAAGCAGGCACCACCTGCTGTGATGGGTGGCACTATTACTGTCCGGGAAGGTGCATGGCCCCTCAAGTGCCGGCTCCCATGGAGGCTCACACAAGCCTCACTCCAGCCCACACATGTACATTTGTCATCTCGATCCCTGCAACACCCAAGGAAGTCAGCATCATTATCCCCGTGTTATGTTACATATGGGGAAACTGAGCCCTCAAGGGTTATCCAAGCCAGTCTTTGAATCTGGTGGTCTGATTCCCTTGTCTGCCCAGATCCCCAGAGTCTCAGGTTCCAGGCTAAGGTCTGCCTGGCTCTCTTCGACCTAGGCTGGTTCTTTCTCTGAACCCCAGATTTTCATCCAAAATGGTCAGGATGAATTTCTGACTGTTCCCTAAGTCCCCATCACAGACTTCCCCAGATTCTGCTCTTTGGGAAGAGACCTTGATTAGTGGTTAGTCTCCCAATGTCTTCCCATGGGCTCTTGGAACTGTACATGAGCTCTGTCCATGCCTGCACTCAATCTGGAAAGAGGACCAGCATTTTCCTCAGCTGACCACCAGGCATAGGGCTGCAGTCAGGACCATGTGGCAGATACTATTACCAGAGTTTTACAAAGATGATTGCTCAGATACAGCCATTTTAGTTAGACCCTTTATCATCTAGCATGAGGTCACATGTGAATGCTTTCACATGTGTCTATAAACACTTGGTCTTAGGTCTTAGGTCAGGATTCCCGTGGGCCTTGGTGTTAGGCCTAGAAGGACCCCACTGTTCTGTTCCTTCTGTGCATTCTCCCTTAGGATGAGCAGGTTGAGCTCCCAATCCCAAGGAAGGTGGCATGTGCCAGCTGGGGGCTAAGGGATGTCAGCACAGCACCCCCCATGGCGACACAGTAGCCGTTAGGGAGGCCTGCAGGGCAACCTGGGACCTCTCTGCCTGCACAGTTCCTCCAGCCCAGGCCCAGTCTGTAGGCCTGTTCCCCAGTGCTGCAGCCCCAGAATTATAGCTGTGGGCTGGCTTTAGGAACGCCCTGACCATCAGAGCTAATTGGCTAGAATTCAGTCACAGCTCCACAGAGAGCTCCCTGCTGCTGGGTCCTGCAGCAGGTTCTTCTCTGATTCATACTCTCAAAATGGACATTTGTAAAGAAAAACATCTCACTTTCCTCTCCCTTTTCAGAAGCCAATAACAAGTGTCTCATTAGAAAGGCAGTTGTGAGAGCTCTTTCCTTAGCCGACCTTCTTCCTGTAAGCCTCCTGAGGGGGGGGGGTGGCCACGCCCATGCAGGCCGAGGCCCTAGCTGAGCAGGATAGGAGTGACACAAAGGAGAGCTCTTGGATTGTCTGCGATGGTCAGGATCTCGCTGTGCTGGCTGCACACTTGCTCCTACTGACTGGGGTCTGAACTGCAGCCTCACCCTGGGCCTGTGGCTGGGCCTGCAGGGGGCCCTCACTGAGAAGGCAGCAGCCTGCTTTTGTTGGGCCCGCCTGAGGGCCCTGGTGGTCACTCGGGAGACACTGGACAGGTGTTCTCCTTAGAGGCACTCCTTGTCCAGGGAGTGATACGCCTCTCCCACCCCAGCCAAAACAGCCCTCTGAGTGCACAGCTGGTTTCCCCTGTGGACGGGCATACCAGTGACCCCACATTTCTCCCGGCCTGCCTCAGCAGAAGCCCTCTCAGGACTGGACTGGCTAGTTATGGCCAGGAGACGGTCATGTGGGATCTATGTGGTTTTACCTGATGAGCAAGGCATGCTTCCTGAGTGACCGTCGAGTGTGGTGGCCCTCCAAAGCCCCAACACCCTTCCAAGCAGCCTTGTAGGCAGGAAGAACACAGAAGTCACTCTCATCTGAGATCTCAGGCCGGCTCCCAGGTTCTGGCAACCCCGCCATCCCTGCCCTGCCCCGCCCCAGAGCAGCTGCCTCTGGCAGTACCCAGCCCCCATGACACCTGCCTCCCTCTGCCTTCTCAGTGACGTGGTGTGTGTTGCCTGTGAAAAGAGGATGTTGTCAGTGTTCTCCACCTGTGGTCGCCGCCTCCTCCCTCCCATCCTCCTGCCATCCCCAATCTCCACATTGCATTGCACAGGCTCCTATGTCATGGCTCTCACTGCTGCGGCCACACTGTCTGTCTGGTAAGAGGCAGGCGTGGGGTGGGGCAGGCTCCAGGTGGGAAAGGGCAAGGCTGTGCAGGTCCCACCTCACTGCAGGGGCAGGGCAGGTAGTGGAGAAGGCCAGCCATCAGGCCCTAGAGGAGGCCCTGAGCAGTCAGCAATGTTGTTTGTGTGGGCGAGGGCTGAGGGAGGGTGTACAAGGTGAGGTGAGGCAACCTGCCTACCCTGCTGTCACCCTTACAGGAGCAGACCACGTGATAAATTGCACTGCCTAATTGCATGTGCCAGGATCCTTATGTAGGGTTCATCAGAAATGGGGTCTCACCTGTCAGAGTGTAGCCACACTCCTGGTGTGGCTGCTATGGCCTAGCTTCTCCCAGAGTGGTGTGGGCATTGGGGGCAGTCTCCATGGCTCTGTTTCCTGGGCCCTCTGCTATAGACTTTGGCCGAGGGAGTGCAGTAGCATGTGGGGAGCAGAAACCACTGTTGACCCAGAGCCCATCTCACTAGGAGAGGCCAGGGCTGGGGGTGCATGCAGGGACCAGGGTGTCTGAGCAGCCGAGGACTCTCTATGACACATTTGCCCCAATTAGAAAGTAAACTATTCCCTGTCTTCCTCTTAGGGATGTTCACAGGCAGGTGGTTGTGGTGAAAGAAGAGTCTCTACACTCCATCTTGGCAGGTAACTCAAGCAGCAGGCTGCCCTTCCTCCCCTGGGGAGCCTGAGTCCCAAGTCTGATGCAAAAGGGCCCCATGTAGCCCAGAGGAGAGCCAGGCTCTGGGCACAGCCAGAGGCTCTCAATGAGGCAGGGGGTCCACTCGCTCTCCAGGGCATGTTTGAATGAGTCCCCAAGAGGTGACAGAGCCTGGCAGGTGGTATTGAGAATGACTTCTACACAGCACTTAGCAGCTCTCCCGTCCCCCTGTTGCTGAGTTGGCCTTAAGGCACTTGTTGCTGGAGCCGTGGGAGCTGGGGTTCAGATTTCTCCTTTGGTGCATGTGCAAACATTTGCTGATCGGAGCACACCCAGAACTTATTCCTGTGCTGTCCCTCAGGAAGTGACATGACGGTATCACAGATCTTGCTGACGCAGCATGGAATCCCAGTGATGAACCTGTCCGATGGGAAGGCATACTGCTTTAATCCATCACTTTCTACATGGTAAGCAAGCCTCCCCCAGCCCTGCTACCTTGGAGAGTGTCCATCTGCTCTGGACAGCAGAGCAAAGGCTCAGATCCTGGAGTGCAGGCTGCAGTGACAGCCAGCACATTCCACCCTGTCCCTGTGGACACCGTGGCCCATGGCCTCTACCCTCAGAGCCTTTGCATAGGGGCTCTGTCCTTCTGCATTGTTTTCTGGGGCCATTTTTTTTGGAATAGGCATTTAAAAGTTTTTGTGGGTCTTGATATGTATCCAGGCTGGCCTCTTTTGCCATCGTCAGCATAGGTGACTCTGCTCCAGAGTAGCCTTGCCATCACTAGTCAATTTCTGTAAGCTTAGTAACACTTCAGACTTAATGACTTAGTAATGGTGCAGATTCACTCACCCAGCTGTGATGATTCATACTTTTTCTCTGCCCAGTTTGGAATTTAGAGCCCTTTTCTGTATTTGCAAAATCTCTTAATGCATCAGAGATCTTAACCCAGGCATATGAAATGTGTAAATTGTATCCCAGCCACTCCAGGAAATTCTCTTCTGGCCTACACCCTTGGTCCATCAGAACCAAAGCTTGTTACCTTCTAGCCTGTTTTCTGTTCATAGTTGCAAAGAGCCAAGTTTATACTCACACTGAGATTTCTTTTTGAGTGAAAAGAAATCTCCACCACCTGCTCTCCCAAACTGCAAAATGTTGGGTATTATACGAGATTAGTATAACAGAAAAAGGCTGATTATTTAAGAAGAGAAATGTTGACTCTTCATAGGCATCTTTGTATCTTAGACACCCTTACAAAGGCACCCAGCTATTTTTAAAATGTTTGAAGAATGTTTTCTTAACAAAGATGTAAAGGGTCCACAGAAGGTGGAAGAACTGCCTGCCTGGGAACATTGTAGAAGCACAGGGAGGCCAGAGGTCCCAGACCATGTGGGCCCCTGGGTAAACCATGGCAGTGTGTGAGCCAGGCATCTGGAACCAGCACCAAGACTGTGGAGCTGAAATGTCCACAGCAATACCCAATCAGCCACCTTCACTATCATTCAGTTTTCGTTTGGAACAATAGCTTATCAGGCCCGTTACCATGACACCTGTCAGGGATGGGCACTTGTGTTGAAAAGCAATGGCACTCAGCCTCTGCTGGCTTTCTGCCTATGTCGGGTGGGGCTTGCTTCTCTGTGACCTCCTGGCCAGCCTCTAGTAGACCCGATTTTCCTGAGATCTGCTCCTGCCTTTGCCTCCTCAGGAACCTGGTTTCTGACAAGCAAGACTCACTGGCCCAGTGTGCAGACTTTAGGAGCAGCCTGCCATCCCAGGACGCTATGCTGTGCTCAGGACCGTTAGCCATAATCCAGGGCCGCACTTCCAAGTACGTGACCTGATAACTGTGGCCACTATCAGCAGCCCTGCCCCAGGAAGTGACTGGGTTGGTACAAGAACAGTCCACGTAGGCCTGGTCTCTGCCTGTCCGCTTTGCCCCAGCAGCTGCTCAGCACAGGCAGGCTGGGCAGGGCAGGCTGTGGGTGCCAAGAGTTGTTGGCCAGCATCAGATTATATCTCAGGGGGTGGCCAGGACACAGGCCCTGTTACTTCAGAGGCTCAGGTGGCAGTCCAAGGGTGCGAAGGGTCATGGAAGGCCATGGAAGGCAGTATTTTGGGTGTGGAGAATGGGTCACTGGCTTATCATCTCAGGGGCCTAGATGCAGGTGCAGGGTGGGATTCTCCTGGGGTGCCAGGAGGTCCATGGCTGGGATATGGCGATGGGCAGGCCAAGGAGTCTGTGGCATTTGCCACCAGGTTGGCTGGTGGATGGGAGGCCTTGGGCAGCCCTGGTGCCAGCCACCCCTGCCGGCTCCTCGCCAGTCCCCTGGGGCACATGGAGCAGCCTCCAGCCTCCATACAGTACCCACTACCTCATCGTGCGTGCTCTGCCAATCTCTGCAGCTCTGGAAGGCAGGCTGCCCGGCTCTTCTCCGTGCCTCATGTGGTGCAGCAGGAGACCACCCTGGCCTACCTAGAGAACCAGGTTGCAGCAGCACTCACCCTGCAGTCCAGCCACGAGTACCGCCATTGGCTCCTCCTCTATGCACGGTACCTCGTGAATGAAGGTGAGGTTCCTGGCAGCCCTGAGTGACCTTCTCCTTCGTCTCCTTCATCCTCCCAGGCCTGTCTCAGTCCCCATGAATCAGGGAAGAGGTGTGGTGGCCCGGAGCTCTCTGAACTCTCGTGCATTCCTCATGGGCACCCATGGTCATCCCCCAAGGTCCTGGCTTCCTGCTCCCCTGTCAGCGAGGTGGATCCCTCAGCCCCCCTCCTCCCAGTAAGAGCTGCGATCAGGGCAGTTGAGCAGACACCCAGCCCCATTATGGGCTCTGAGGCCCTGAATAGAGTGGCCTGAGAATGTTCCCTCAGAGGAGCAGGAGGACTGGCAGCAAGGAGGGAGAGGTAGCACATGTGTGGGAAGACATTCCCTGAAGGAGCAGACTCCATGTTTTGGCTCCTGCCCTCCACCACACCCTGGCAGCACTGATACTCAGCGAGACAGTCACCCCAGGGAGGGCGAATTTTGGCAGCATTTCTATTTCTTCTCTGAGTCTTCTGGCCCTCCAGACTAGGAGCTCCCTGCCATGGCTCTCAGAGCACTTGTGCCCTTCCACAGCATCCCCCACAGAAAGCAAGGTGTGCTGGAAGAGGTGGTTGTGCTGTTCTTGGGGTGACCTATAGCAGCCTTTCATCCTTCCACTGGACAAGTGTGGAGTCGTGCCTTACTAGCACTTTCTCCCACTCGAGATTGGCCTCCAAGGGCCATGTCATGGGACTGGCTGGCCCAAAGCTCTCCCTGTGTCAGTACACGGCACCAGGCCTGGTCACAGAGTGGCCTCCTCCACAGCTTTTCCTGCCCTTTTTGCTTTGCTTTTGTCATCATCCTCCTCATTTTGATTACAATTTAGAGGGAAAAAAACGTAAGAACAGAAAAGACAGAGGAAAACATACCAAACCCTTTGTAAAGCTAGGGCTAGGTCTCACAGACCCCTTGAGCCCGTTGTCCAGACTAGGTCACAACCCTTCACACGCAGGTCTACAAGCTAGGTAACAGGAAAAGGTCCTTGGAGCCGTGGGTGAAGAAACAATAGGCTTTATTTTTAGACACGAGCTCTGCCAACCAGCAGTTCAGAGCCGCTGCCTCACACACTGAAGAGCACACAAAAATAGCAATAAGCCAAAGGGTACAAGGGCGCAAATGCGCATTAACTCTACTCTCACACAACTTGTTTACAGTGGATGTGCTGTACCACACCCAGCCGGACCTGAAGTGAGGAGGCCTGACTAAACTACTCCATTTTCCTCACACCCCTATAAATGTCATTCCCAGAACTAAAATGTCACATGTGTCTCCAACTATGTAAATATGAATGTGTGTGTCTACACTTGTAATGACAACAAACATTCCTGATCAACTCAAAGCCCTGCTTCCCTCCCCAGAGGACTCCAGTGATACACTTCATGTGGACTCCTCCCACCAGGATTATGTGGTTGCCCATTATGTGTGGTCATCGGCTTTTCTAAATACTCAACCTTCCCAAGCCCTCATACCTTTCCAGAGGTGTTCTAGTCACATCTTGGAGCTCGTACCCCGTCTCCCAGGATACCCCTCCTCTCACACCTCTCTGGTTTGCCTCATCCTGGGTGTAGATCAGGATTCGCCTTGATGCCCACATAAAGTCCTTGCCCCCTCTAGGCCCCCGCCACCCATTTGTGAGATCACTTCTGTCACCTGCTTCTCTTTCTCCATCTTCCACATGTCTGTTCCAGTTTCCATACACGAGTCACCCCCTCCCTCTGTCCCTTGGTTTTCTGAGCTGTAAAAGAAGGAGTCAAGTGTTAATGTGAGACCCCATTCACTTCCAATATTTCTCAGATTCCACCTTCATCCCTCTTATTCTCCACCCTTATCTGGGTGATTTCATGCATTCCCTATGGCTTTAACTGCCCCCAAGTGCCGACAAACCTCGCATACTCTGCCTCCAGCCTTTCTAGTAGCTCCACCCGGCAGTGCCTGTAACCCTTGAGTTGACTCATCCACTTAGGCACCACTACTCAGTCATACTCTTACCACCTCTTACCTCCTGTGGGCCTCCTACCCTTCTGATTTCCTCTCACACCAGATGCCAGCCTGTCACCTCCCAAACAGATCTCACCAGCCCACTCCCCTCCTGCCACCATTTCTCATGTTTTCCCATCACCTTGGGGAGTTTGTCACAGAACTGGCTATGGCTTGTTTTTCCTGTGGGCCTAGCATACAGAGGGGATGCTGCATATGTTGTCAGGGGAGAGGGTGAGTGAGAATCTGTGATTATGGGTCTCAGTGCCCCAAACTGGAGACACTCAGAGGCGTTTTGCCCATAGTAGGCAATAAAATAAGCATTTGTTCATTCTATTTTGATATACACAACTTAGCATATTCTTGATTTTTTATTTCTTTTTGTAATGTGTTCTTATTTCTGTTTTTGTTTTGTTGTTTTTCTATAATTAGGGTTTGAATACCGACTCCGAGAAGTATGCAAGGACTTACTGGGTCCGGTTCACTACTCCACCGGAAGCCAGTGGGAATCCACAGTAGTGGTAGGTGCTTCTTTCATTGTTGCTGCACAGATTCTCTCTTGAAACGTGAAAGCAGAGATTTTTAAAATAAGCCAAAGTTGCACAGAAAGAGAAATACCACATGTTCTCACTTATTGGTGGGAGCTAAAAATTAATATATAAATTCACACACACACACACACACACACACACAAAAAAACCGGGGGGCGGGGAGAAGATATAACAACCACAATTACTTGAAGTTGATACGACAAGCAAACAGAAAGGACATTGTTGGAGGGGAGGGGGGGAGGGAGGAGGGAAGGAGGTTTTGGTGATGGGGAGCAATAATCAGCCACAATGTATATCGACAAAATAAAAATTTTTTAAAAAAGTAAAAATAAAAAAATAAGGGTATAGAATAAAAAAAATAAAATAAGCCAAAGTGCTTTGAAATTCTTCCTCATTGGACTTCTGCAGCACACTGCCTTGAGTCCCAGTGTCAGTGAGAGGGCATATGGGAGGAAATAGTACAGGGTGTGGGATGAGGCAGGAGGGATGAGCAGGACATAGGCCATAGAGACCTTGTGAGAAGGTAGAGTTTTCTTCTAGGGCAGTGGGAGTGTTGAAAGAGTTGGTGCAGAGGTGATGTGAACTGAAATAGAAAACCAATCAGGGTGTGTATTTTGCAACAGTCCCAGGAACAAATGAAGGCAACTGGATCAGTGGTGGTGGCCATGATTGGGGAACAGAGAGATTCAACATGTGTTTTGGAGGCAGAATCAGCAAGACTTGCTGAGTGGTTGGATGTGGAAGGAAGAAAATAATGAACACGTGGTCGCCTCCAGATTTTTTTTGGCTGGCAGAGATGATGAGGGATGGGAGAAGTTGTGGAGACAAGAGTTAGTTCACAGTTTTGTTGGGTCATTCAGCAATTACTGATGGAGCACCTGCTCTGGCCAGGTATGTTTTAGGCACGGGGTAGCAGCAGTGAACAACTCTCTGCTTTCTTGTTTTCTTGTGGAGAGAGGCAGACTGTAAGCAAATGTGTAAGTGTATATAGTGTCTTGGGTGATGTTGGGTGCTCTGGAAGAAAATAAAGAGGGCAGGGGTACTGGTGGGATGCTATTTCATATTGGGTGATCAAGCAAAGACTAACTGAATTACTGAGCAGAGACCAGAAAAGGTGAGGGATGAAGCCATGCATATATTTGGGGGAACATCCAGACAGAGGGAATAGCAAGTGCAAAGGCCCTGATGTGGAAGAGCTTGGAATGTGAAAGAACAGCCGAGCAGAGTGGTGAGGAGAGGGTGAAAGGAATTAAGATCAGAAAGATCGGAGAGCCAGTCCTCACAAGACTTTGAAGACCTTTGTGTGTGCAGTGGCCTCCTATATTATTTAAACCTTTTTATTTATTTTATTTTATTTTTTATTTTTTTTGTCTTTTTCGTGACCGGCACTCAACCAGTGAGTGCACCGGCCATTCCTATATAGGCTCCGAACCCGCGGCGGGAGCCTCGCGCTCCCAGCGCTGCACTCTCCTGAGTGCGCCACGGGCTCGGCCCTTATTTAAACCTTTTTAAAATTTTGTTGCAATATGTCTTAATTTGGTTGGGTAATGGAGTCTCAGGTACAAAATCAATTCCACTTAGATCTTCGAAGGTATTGTTCCATAGACTTTTAGCAGCCAGTGTTGTTCCAAAAAAGCCTGATATAAATCTGATTTCCATTGCTTTTTTAAGGACTTTGGGGATCTTATTTTGGTGTTTTGAAGATTCACGAAGCTCTAAGTCTGTATCTTTTATTCATTCTGTGGAAACAGAAACACAGAGACAGTGATTTTCTTTTATACTCTTTGATAATATTTTCCCTTCCAGTTCAGGAATCAAAGTTTTCTGGGCTGCCTGGGACTCAAAGCTGGGCACTAGTTGGTGCAGGGATTGGTTTCTTTCCAGTTTACCCTTATTCTAGGGTGCATTCCTTTGGGATATCAGCATAGAAGAGGTGTACATTAGTAGGGACCCCACTGTTCTTGGACCCTAGCCCCAGCCTTTGTCCCCATAGGCCCTCAAGTCTGGTCCACACTCTGCTCAGACTCTTCCTTATCAATAAATATTTCCAAAGCAAAGGCATCCCTCTCTGGATTCTTGCCTTTCCCACACCATGGCTCAGTCACTAGTCATTAACATGTTAGCTCTCTGAGCTCTGCTTCTTGTCTAGCTTTTTTTCCTGTTCTCAGCAAGGAAGATTGTTCTGAATTGTCTGGTCTGTTACTGGAAGGAAAAGCTTGTAATATCTTCTCAGATAGCAGCTGCAGATTCTAACTAGAACATTTTTGAGGTAATTTGTTCCCTAAATTACCTGCCTTTTCTAGGTTCACTTTTTTTTTTTTTTTTTTTTTAAAGATGACCAGTAAGGGGATCTGAACCCTTGGCTTGGTGTTGTCAGCACCACGCTCAGCCAGTGAGCTAACCGGCCATCCCTATTTAAGATCCGAACCCATGGCTTTGGTGTTATCAGCACCGCACTCTCCCAAGTGAGCCACAAGCTGGCCCTCTAGGTTCACTTTTTGATTTGTTCCTTGTGGTCTTTACTTTTGGATATTTTCTCCTATTCATCTGGGGATCCTTGATTGTCAGGTTGTAGTTACAAGTGAAGAACCTGGGTTGGTAGCTGGCTCAGGTTTCCTTTGCAAGAGCAGAGCTGTTTCCCCAGCACACCTCACCTCCAGGGCCATCTGCTTGGGTGGGAGACAGGCCGGCACCTGCCCAACCAACCCCACTCATGGCCAGGTTGCAGGCTTTCACTCTGTGACCCAGCTCAACTCTGCCTTAGCCTGAAACACCACCCAATGTTCACCATAGCAGTCTCTGTCTCAACCTGAAAGTGAGTGCTGTGGGCCATTGCTGGTGTAGAGGGAAGGATCCTCAAACAGGCTACCAGTTAGGCACCATGAGTTCTCCTTTCCCCTCCTTCCAGCTGCTGCTTCTTGCCAACTACAAGCAGGACACCTTACTGAGGCTTTACCCAGGAGAACCTGTGGCTCCCCTCCCAGAGTCGCCCATCAGTGTGGTCCCACCTACTTTCTACCTTCTATAAACTGCCTAAAATACTGGTCTGCTCATGGCCCCCTGTGTCAATGACAAATGCTTTGAGCTTCAGGTAAATAATAACTCATCTGATGATGGCTGAAATAGGTTTTTTTCTCTCCTCCAAAACAAGTTATCTGGAGGTAAATGGCAGCCTATATCTCTGTGATTCTCCTGACTTTTCCCTCATGGTCACAAAATGGCTTTCATATCCAAGTTCAAGGAAGAAGAACAGGAGGAAGCCGGTACCAGCAATATCTATCCCTCTCATTAGGAAAAGAAAAGCTTTCCCAGGAATTAGCCCATGCCTCACAGGCAACCATTTAAGAAAAAGTAAGCAACTTTTCTGCCTCTGTAAAAAAATATGTAGAAGAGGCCTTGGAGAAGTGGGCATAGCCAACTCTCAGTGTCTGTCACATCCTCTCCTGACTTCAGCAGTGTTCTGAATTTATTCCTGTTTTTTTCTTTTATATTTTTACTGTCTTTTCATCTAGGTATTGGGGGCAGAGGAGGAAGTTAAGTGTGAGCTCACTGCTCTCTTGTTGAGTTTCTTTGTGAACACTTTAATGGTGAAAATTGGCCATTCAAGTGGAATTGGTCGTTGAGATAACAGGAAATGCAGCTATGGATGGAGGGTGGACTCCAACCAGCATCCCTCCCAAGAGGGTTTATTAGGAGAATATCATTTCATATATTTAAGAGCCACTTGTGTTTCCTTTTCTTTGAACTATCTGTTGAAATACTTTGTTGTCATTTGTTTTTCTTATTGGTTTGTAGGAACTCTTTATATATTGTAGGAACTTTATATACTCTGTGGTTTGAGCCGCCAATGTACCTTGAGGACTCCAAAGGTCCAGGCTTTTTTCAGCCTCAAGGATCCTGGTTGAGTGTGCACAGGAGGGAGAAGCATAGGTTTGGAGCACTAAGCTACTACCCTTCAGATGCCTGGGCTCTGTGCTAGCCATGGTCTCCCCAGCTAGGCCTTGCTCTTGGGAAACCTCCCTCTGCTGAGGTCTTCATGTAGGAGCTGTAGCATTGGCCAGAGAGGTGATGATGAGCTGTGTTCCAGACCAATTTAATTTTAAAAATTAATTTAAAATTTTAAAAAATAAGTTTTGATATTAGAAAGTATGAGACTTTCAACTTTGTTCTTTTTGAAGATTGTTTTGCCTGCTTGGGGTCCCTTGAGATTCCATGTGAGTTTTAAGATGGATTTTTCTGTTTCCATAAAAGCGGCCAGTGAGATTTTGATAAGGGTTGCACTTTAGGTAGTATTGACATCTTGACAGTATTAAATCTTCCAAATCTATGAAGGTGGAATTTCTTTCCATTTACTGTGTCTTTCTGAGGTGTTCAATTAGGGCCCCACTGTGTACATATGCCTATGGTTTCCTTGAATGAAGAACATATAAGCAAAAATCATGACTGCATGACTCTTTAGTTCACAGTAATCAACTTTTCTGAAATCTCACTTACCACATATCATATGGACTTATGAGCCATCTTCCCTCTTAAATCATTTTGTCATTTTGCACTTTGTAGAAAATATTTTAGATTATCACACATCACAGATATGCTGATAGCTTCCAGTGTACTAGTCATTCACCTCCTTGATTAAGATTATTTGTATTTTATTCTTTTTGATACTATGATAGAATTTTTTAAATTTCATTTTTGCATTGTTTCTTATTAGTGTATAGAAATGCAGTTGATTTTTGTGTGTTGATTTTATATCCTGCAAATTTGCTGAATTTATTAGCTCTCACAAGTTTTTTGTGGAATCTTTAGTTTTCTGTATATGACAGCTTGTCTGTGAACAGAGATAATTTTACTTCTTTGTTCCCAACTTGTATGCCTTTTATTTCTTTTTCTTGACTAATTGCTCTGCATAGGACCTCTTGTGCTATGTTAAATAGAAGTAGCAAAAACAAGCATCCTTGGCTTGTTCCTGATCTTGGAGAAAAAGTTTTCAGTCTTTCACCATTGAATATGATGTTAGCCTGGGCTTTTCATATATGGCCTTTATTATGTTGAAAACATTTTCTTCTATGCATAGTTTGTTTAGTGTTTTCATCAAGAAAGGGTGTTGAATTGAATTTTGTTAATGCTTTTTCTACATCAATTATGATCATGTGGTGTTTTTTTCCTTTATTTTGTTAATGTGTATTACATTGATTGATTTTCACATGTTGAACCATCCTTGCATTCCAGGTGTAAATCCACTTGGTCTTGGTGTATAACTTTTTTAATGTGCTGCTGGATTCTAACTGATGGTATTTTGTTGAGGATTTTTGCATCAATGTTCACAAGGTATATTGGTCTGTAGTTTTCTTGTAGTGTCTTTGTTTGGCTTTGGTGTGTGGATGTGTTCCCTCCTATTCAATTTTTTGGAAGAGTATGTGGAAGATTGGTGTTAATTCTTCTTAAATGTTTGGTGGAATTCACCAGAGAAGCCATCTGGTCCTAGGTTTTTCTTTGTTGGGAGGTTTTTGATTACTGATTCAATGTTCTTCCTAGTTATGGGTTTATTCAGATTTTTTTATTTCTTCATGATTGACTCTTGGCAGGTGTGTTTCTAGTAATTTATTTATTCATCTAGGGTATCCAATTTGTTGGCATACAATTCTTCATAGCATTCTCTTATTTATAATCCTTTTTATTTTTGTGAAATTGGTTGTAACGTCCACTCTGATTTCTGATTTTCATTATTTGAGTCCTCTTTTCTTCTTAGACAATCTAACTAAAAGTTTGTCAATTTTGTTGATACTTTCAAAGAACCAACTCTTGGTTTCATTCATTATCTATATTTTTCTATTTTCAATTTTGTTTATCTCTGATCTAATGTTTATTACTTCATTCCTTTGCAAACTTTGGCTTTAGTTTGTTCTTTTTCTAGTTCCTTAAGTTGTAAAGTTAGGTTGTTGATTTGAGATCTTTCTTTTCTGATATAAGCATTTCCTGCTATAAACTTCTCTCTTATCACTGCTTTCACTGCATCCCATTAGTTTTGGTATGTTGTGTTTTCATTTTCATTTGTCTCAAAATATTTTTTAATTTCCCTTTTGATTTCTTTGAATCATTGGTTGTTTCCACTGTTTTGTTTAATTTCCACATAATATTACTGGCTTTTGTTTTATCTAATCTGACAAGCTGTTTTTTCATCTCCAAGTTCAGTTCATTTGCATTTTTTGTTTGCTTGTTTTTTTTAAGACCAGCATAAACTTTAGGAATAGATCTAATCATATGTAGTATCTTCTGGATTTATCTCTTGGAGTATTTCCTCCAAAACATTTTCAGGCTGGGTCTTTCCTGTGGCAAACCTTCTAAGATCTGTAAGCCTAAGAATATTTTTATTATACCCTTATATATGAATAGCAGTTTGGCTGGATTAAAGGTTATGGTTATGGGATTTTTTTCCAACATGTTAGAAATACTATTTTATTGTGAATCTTGGTGTATCTTCCCAGGTGATATGTTCTTATTCTTTAGAAATTTTCAGGGCCGAGCCCGCTGCGCTGGGAGCGTGGCGACGCTCCCGCCGCGGGTTCGGATCCTATATAGGAATGACCGGTGCACTCACTGGCTGAGTGCCGGTCATGAAAAAACGACAAAAAAAAAAATTTTTCAGAATTTTTCTATCTTTGATATCCTAAAATTATGTATATTTTATTTTAATGTGTCTAGATATCAGTTTTTCCATATCTTACTTGATCAGCACTCTGTGGAGCATTTCAATCTAAAGCCATTCATTTTTCTTTAATTGTGTGAACTCTCCCTCTATTATTTCTTCAAATATTTCCTCAGATATTTCTTTGTCTCTCTCCTGGAGGACCCTATCATGCAGACATTGCACCTATCTGCTGTCCCGGTCGTTTCTCCTCCCTTCTGCATCCCTTTTGGAGTATGGCTGCTCCTCCATCTGACTTGACTCCCTGCTCTGGCTTGGTCTTCAGCAGAGCCATTCTTCTGCTTTTCCCATCTGCTTCAACTACTGTGTTGCTCAAACCTAAATTTACACTTGGTTCTTTTCTGTCATTTCTGGTCTTGTTGCAAGTGTATCTATTACACTTATTTTTAAATCACGGGCCTTCTCTTCTGGTGGTAAATGTTGTCTGTCTGGTTGTTTTCTCTTTGAGGCAGCTGTACTTCTCAGGAGTCTGCTCTTTTGGCTTGTGCAGTAGAGACCTTGCCTGGCAGTGTGTGTTAAACACCCTGGTGCCAGTGTGCCCAGGCATGGAAGAAGTATCGGCTAGAGCCAAGGGCAGAGAGCCCCAGAACTAAAGCTAAAGTCAGTCACTGCCCACCAGGCACCTGTTCGTTCCAGGGATTGACCTCACACCCCTGGAAAGCATTAGAATGAGAGAACAGCCCCTCCCCAGTAGCCATTCACCTAATCTTCAACCTTGCTATTCCACTTCATCCTGCCCTGGAAGGCCAAGCCACTGCAGCCGCTGTTCAGTCAGTAGAAGGTCATCAGTGACTGTACCAACAGACTTCAAGCAGACAGAGGGCAGAACCTACCCTAGACTTATCCTCCCTTGCCCCCGCGCTGTGTTGCTTTCCTCCGCCTGCCACTCTGCCCTGCACACATAGCCAGCCCAGCCTTTCAGGTCTCCTGGGCTTTCTCACCTGGAGAGGAATTGTTCTTTTCACTTTGTGGTTTCTCTAAAGGGCAGACACAAGGGTCTCTGCCAGACCAGGGAAGTCCCCACAATCTAGGTCTCCTCACTGACACTTTCACTCAGCTGTCACTCCTGTGTACACAGGGTCTGCGGAAGAGGGAGCTGCTGAAGGAGCTGCTGCCAGTCATCGGGCAGAATCTCCGTTTCCAACGCCTCTTCACCGAGTGTCAGGAACAGCTCGATATCCTGAGGGACAAGTAGCCTGCCCCAGCCTGTCCTGGCTGCAGCAAGGGCAGGGCCACACTCTCGCCATCGACAATGCCCAGGGCCACCTCTCACCTGGCCAGACTGCAGTGGGAGGAGGAGACAATGGCAGGAGATGTGCTGTTCCGCACCAGAACCAGCCCAGGTGGACGTGCCCTGTGTCCTGGGTCTGATGTTTCCTCAGAAAGGGGCAGCTTGTCCCTCCCTCCAGGACCTCCATGCAGAGCTGGGGCTGGGCTCTGCCTTGCTATCCCTGGGGCCAGTGAGGCACTCCCAGGCCTGCCATCTCCAGCACGGCCCCGAGGTGGACACTAGCCCCTGCCTCTGCAGGCGCTGTGCTGCTTTAGCTATGACAAATGAGCCATTCGTGAGAGGAAGAATCCGAAAACGTTAGGTATTATGCAGTCAGCAGACTGACTGAGACCTATATAAAAGAAAAGCTGTTTCAACACATGGACTATTTTTGTACTAGAATTTGCTAACTTGTAATATGGAATTTTCCTTTTGGCCAATAATCAGGATTTCCCTGTAAGTCACTTGGACATTGGTCACTTGTAGGAAATTTAAACTCTAATTATGACAGCTACACTGAAAAATAATTGTACTGAAATTAACTTGTCTATCTTCATTTGGTTTTAATTTTTAAATGTTTGTAAAAAGAGACTGTTTTTGGGGGGAATGGGGCAAAGGGGTGGGCAATTTCTTTTGTAAGTGTAAAATAAATGAACACGCATTGGATACCAAACCATCCTGGCTTCCCCTGCCTTTTCCTTCTAACTTCCACTTTCCTACCCCTCACTGTGGATCTCTCCTGAAGTGGGCCGTGACAGAACATCAGAGCCAGGAGGGATCTTTTGATGTCATCTGATCCCCCGCACCCCCATCCCCATGCAGAAATTCATTTCATAGTGTGGTGGTCACTTCTCTGGCTATGCAGAACCTCAGGCTGACCTGGGGCTAGCAGACAGGCCACCTTGCACCTGTCATCTCCAAATTGAGTATCATGATCATTGGTTTTAGCTGAGCTGTGCCCCAGGTCCCCAATCATGCTAGGCACCAACGGCTGCAGCTGATATTCATGAAAAGTCAATTTCATGAAAGCAAATCAGTAAGTACTGACTTAGGTGTACTAAAGAATTATCAGTAAAGCTGGAATTTTCTTAGAAAATGGTCCAGATGCTGATCCACAGAAAAGGAGATAAATTCACAGAATCTTCAAGCACAGGTAAGGGCTGAGCATCCCCTACCTCTGGGTTCTGGACTTCGTCTTTGCCACCCTGCCAGCTGTGTATGATGCTGAGTCTGGGGAAGGAGCCCTGGACTTGGAGTTAGAAGGCCTGGGTGACTTTGACCACTGACATCTCTCTGGCTGCTTCCCTGCCTAGTGGCCATCCCACTCCATGTCTCACTTGATGTCAACTGGCTGGATGAGACCTAGGCACACATGCATGCCCAGCAAAGCCAGCACACAGAATGTGAGTAGGCATGAACACGTCAAAAGCCAGGCTGCAAGTGGGAACTTTTCTTTAAGGAGTGAGAAGCCAGAGACTCACTATGTGGGTCAGGCAGCTCCCATGGCAACTCTGCAGCAAGACTTTGTGGAACCACAGGATGCACACAGCCTCGGGATCAACAGCCTGTCTGGACTCCAGACCAGCAAACATCTGGGGCTCATATTTTCAGCTGTCAAATGGAGATGAGGGTAAGAAATCCTGCATCATTATGAGGTAAAACCGGGACCACATAGGTAAAGTCCTGGCACCTAGAAAATGCTCCCTTGAAGGAAAAACATCGGTGGGTGTTTTTACCACTATTGTTTGGAGAGAACAGAGAAACAAGCAAAAAAAACTTGTCAGGGACTTCCATTTCCAGCCAAGATGGAATAAGAAGGACTAGATTTACCCTCCTGCCTGAAACAACCAAAGGAACCAGTCAAAATACATGAAACAATGGTTTCAAGGCAGTGGATATCAGAAAGCAAAGGACAGTGATCCCTGACAGATAGGAAACAAGCAAGGCAAGCCCCACAATTGCCCCAGATTACTACCTGAAGAAAGTTTCCAGGTCGAAGCAAAGGGAGGCGGAGCTGAGGTACAGCTCAATGGACTACTTGAGTTGAAGAAATGGAGCTGTTCAAGAAAGAACAAGGCAGCTAGAGTTCATAGGACTGAATACCAAAGAATATAAAGCTCCATAGGCAGAGAACCCTGGAGATCTGCAGAGGGACCCCCTTGACTATGCTGCTGACTCCTGACAAGTGTATGCTCATAAGAAAACTATCATATGAGGAAATCACTGAGGCAGGCAAAGAACCATCTAAAAGGAATGGAATGTAAATTGCCTGGCTGTCACTCAAAGCTGTGAATAGTGCATGTTCCTAGCAACTAGACTAGAAAAACTCATAACTCACAGGCTTGGAGTAGAGTACTCAGGAAGTCTTGCCTTAGCATTGCAGAATAATTAGAGCACTGCACCAGCCAGAGCAATCTAACAAAAAAATAAAAGCAAGACCTAAAATGACCAAACTGTTTCCAAGTAATTTAATTACACTGCAAAGCAGAGTTTAAGATTTGTAAGAATACAAAATATGCAACATCCAACAAGGTAAAGTTAACCGAGCCTAACATCCCAAGATAAAAAGACATGCAAAGAAGCAGGGAGGTAATCCAAAATGAGAATAATCTGAAAATGAATTCAAACTTGCCCAGAACTTACACAGATTTTAGAACTAGCAGAGAAGGACATTAAAATTGTTATCATAATGCTATTCCTATATTCAAAAAGTTAAGTAGAGACATGGAAGGTCATAAAGAAGTCACAAAACAAACTTCTAGACATGAAAATACAACATCAACATGAAAAAGTGTACATTAGACATTGCAGAAGAAAAGATTAATGAGCTTGAAAGCATAGCAATAGAAATGCTCCAAAACAGAAAAAATCCAAAAGAGGAAAGAAAAGAAAATAGCATCAGAAAGCCATGGGACAACTTCAAGTAGCCTAATATATAAGGAATGGAAATTGCTAAAGAAGAGGGAGAAAGGAGTGACAAAAATTTATTTCAAGGAATAATAGACAAAAACTTGTTCTACCCTTTCCTGCTGTACCTTGTGCCCCTGTAACTTCACACCTATGCCACTTCATTTTCCCCTCACCTTCACCCCTGATATCCATGCCCATGCCCCCTGACTCCCCTACCCCTATCCAGTGATGCCCCACACCTTCCTACTGGCTCCCATTCTCCTTCTTAACTGCCTCCACCTATTGACCTTGTTTCCAAGCAGAACACTGGGGACCCATATCTTCCTGAGCTGAGACTCCTTGCCTCTCCTCCAAGTTCTGACCTGGTCTCCTTGGATACCTGTGGAATATACTAAAAAGCATATGTACTTCACAGGGCCTGGTTTTCCAAAGTCTTGCAGTTTCAAATATTGACCTTGCGGAGGACTGGAAATTTTCCTCAGGCTATAAGTCTCTGGTTTAAGATAAAGATTTGTGGCACAGCAGGTTGCTGGCTCAAAGACAGACTAGTTACTGATTGTTATGTAACAATACTGAGAAAATGCTATAAGAAGGAATGTTTGCTAAGATCAAGCTTGTGTTGATAAGACCACTTAATTGTCTACTGGAATGTCATCTGGCTTGTTTCACTGAAAGTTAAACTATAACCCCACCTCTGTCTCTTCCTGTAACTTCCTGGTCTGGAAAATAAATGCAGGAAGAGAACCCCAATTCAGCGTTAATTTCCCACATGAAAGGGTTGACTCTCACTTGAGCATTCCCAGGGAAGTTAACCACTTCAGGGATTCTCACTGCTCAGAAGAGATGGGCTTTGAGTAATCCTTTGCATCTCCATCACCCAGGGAAAGAGGGGTGACAAATCCGTGGGGGTGAAGCAACACAAAGCAACAGATACCCCTAACTTCAGCTTCCAGATCACATGTGAGGACTTGCAGATCTTTATGAGTTGGAGGTTGTATATACACACAACAGATGCATTCAAGAGGGGGAGCAAAGTACATCACCTCTTCCCATATTAGTCCTATTATTCCTGTCCCCTCAAATACATGACAAAATTCATCTCTAAATTTTTCATCTCTAAATTGTATGTGTGCATTAACTTAATGTTAAGGTTTGAATGTGTTCTCCAAAACTCATGTTGGAATTTAATTGCCATTCTGATGGTATTAAGAGGTGGGACCATTGAGAGGTGATTAGACCATGAGGGCTCTGCCCTCATGAATGAATTGATGTTGTTATCATGGAAGTGGGTTTGTTATGAGAGAGGGTTGTTAAAAAGCGAGTTTCACCCTCTCTGTCTCTTGCTGTCACTCTTAATTGCCCTTCTGCCTTCCACCATGGGATAACACAGCATGAAGGCCTTCACAAGATGCCAGCACCTTGATATTGGACTCCCCAGCCTCTAGAACTGTGAGAAATAAATTTCTTTATAAATGACCTAGTCTGAGGTATTCTGTTATAGCAATATGAAACAAGATGACACAAGTTCCTAATTTTTGTGAAATTATTTTTGTTTGTATAATGTCCAGTTAGCTCAGTTGGTAAGAGAATGGTGCTAATAACATGAAGGTCCAAGGTTGGATCACAGTACCAGCCAGCTGCCAAAAAAAACAAACTTAGAGCACTTCATGAAAGATATATGGATGGCAAATAAAATATGCATATGAAAAGATGTTCAACATCATTAGTCATTCAGAAAATGCAAATTAAAATCACAATAATATAACAACAAATACCTATTAGAATAGCTTAATTTTTTTTTTCTTTTTTTTTTTTTTGTGACCGGTACGGGTATCGCAACACTTGGCTTGGTGGCATCCGCACTGTGCTCAGCCAGTGAGCGCACCGGCCATCCCTATATAGGATCCGAACCCGCGGCAGGAGCACTGCTGCGCTCCCAGCGCTGCACTCTCCCGAGTGAGCCACGGGGTTGGCCCAGAATAGCTTAAATTTTTAAAAATACCAAGTACTAGTGAGGATATGGAGCAATTTTAACTTTCATACTTAGCTGGTAGGAAGACAAAATAGTATAGTAACTTTGATAAACAGTTTGATAGTTTCTTATAAACATACACTTACCATACAATCCAGTTATTCCACTCCCAGTGTTATTTTCAAACTTTATTCACATTTCCATCACCACAAGGATGCCTCATGTTGCCTTTTTACAAAAATAACAGTTTATTGAGATATAATTAACATAATATGCATTTACTTATTTAAAGTGTACGATCCAATGGTTTTTAATATAGTCACATATATGTGCAACCATCACCACAGTCATTATTAGAGCATTTTTTTTTTTTTTTTTTTTAAAAGATGACCGGTAAGGGGATCTTAACCCTTGACTTGGTGTTGTGAGCACCACGCTCAGCCAGTGAGCGAACCGGCCATCTGTATATGGGATCCGAACCCGGGGCCTTGGTGTTATCAGCACCGTACTCTCCCGAGTGAGCCACGGGCCGGCCCATTATTAGAGCATTTTAACCACCTCAAAAAGAAACCCCATCCACTTGATCTATCATGCCCCATTCACATCATCCCTAGGCAACCACCAATCTACTTTCCATCTCTATGGATTTGCCTACTCAGGACATTCATATAAATGGCATCACAGAATATGTGGTCTTTTGTGACTGTCTTCTCTCACTTTGCATAATATTTTCAAGGTTCATCTGTGTTGTAGTATGTATCACTACATACTTCACTCCTCTTTATGGCCAAATAATATTATACTGTATGGATATACCACATTTTGCTTATCCATTCACCTGTTTATGGACATTTGGATTGTTTTCACTTTTTTTTTTTTTTTGCAGCTGACTAGTACAGGATCAAACCTTGGTATTATCAGCACCACACTGTAATCAACCAAGTCATTTGTTAAAGACTGTTCTTTCACACATTGAATGGTCTTGGCACCCTCGAAAATCAGACCATAACAACATGGTTGTTTCCGGACTCTCAATACTATACAGTTGAAATATATGTGTATCCTTATGCTAATATCACACTGTCTTGATAACTCTTGCTTTATAGTAAGTTTTGAAATCAGGAAGTGTGAGTTCTCCAACCTAGTTGTTCTTTCTCAAGATTGTTTTGTCTATTCTGGGGCCTCTGACTTTCCTTATGAATTTTAGGATTAAATTGACAATTTCTACAAAGAAGCCAGCTGAAATTCTAATAGAGATGTGGTGAATCTGTAGATCCATTTGGGTAGTATTGCCATCTTAGCAACTTCAAGTCTTCCAATCCATGAACATGCACATCTTTCCATTTATTTAGACTTTTTAATTTCTTTCAACAATGTTTTGTAGTTTCCAGCGTATAAATTTACAGTTCTTTTGTAAAATCTATTCCCAAGTATTTTATCTTTTTTGTGTGTGGTGGTGATGACTGACCGGTGTGGGGATCCAAACCCTTGACCTTGATGTTACAAGACTGCACTCTGACCAACTGAGCTAACTGGCCAGCCCCTGTATTTTATCCTTTTTGATGCTATTATAAATGGAAGTGTTTTTAAATTTTTACTTTCAGATTTTCCATTGCAAGTGTCTAAAAACTCAGTTGATTTTTGTACATTGATCTTGTATCCTGCAGCCTTGCTGGAACTCATTTATTAGTTCTAACAGTTTTTTCTTTGGACTCTTTAGAATTTTCTATGTATAAGATCATGTAACCTATGAATAGAGATAGTTTTTCTTCTACTTTTCCTATTTTGATCCCTTTTCTTTTGCTTGCCTAATTGCTCCAACCAGAACCTCTAGTACAATGCTGAATAGAAGTGACAAGAATGGGCATCATCGTCTTGTTTCTGATCTTAGGGGGAAAGCAGCCAGTCTTTCACCATTGTGTTTTATACTCATTATGGGCTTTTCATAGATACCCTCTATCAGGTTGAGGAAGTTCCCTTCTAGCTAATTGGATTTTATATGCTGAACCATCCTTGTGTTCCTGAGATAAATTACACCTGTTTGTAGTATATAATATTTTTATACATGTCATTATATTTTTAGGATTTTTTCCATGTTCATACGATAGATTAGTCTGCAGTTTTCTTTGCTCGTGAGACCTTTGTCTGAGTTTGGCATCGGGGTTATATAGGCCTCGTAGAACCAGTGAATGAGTTGGGAAGTGTTCTTTTCTTTTTTCTTTTTTAAAGATGACTGGTAAGGGGATCTTAACCCTTGGCTTGGTGTTGTCAGCACCATGCTCTCCCAAGTGAGCTAACAGGCCATCCCTATATAGGGATCCGAACCCGTGGCTTTGGTGTTACGAGCACCGCACTCTCCCAAGTGAGCCACGGGCCAGCCCCGGGAAGTGTTCCTTTCTATTTATTTGAAGAGCTTGTGAAGAATTGCCATTAATTTTTTTTTAATGTTTGGTGGAATTCAGCAGTAAAGCCATCTGGGTTGGCACATTTTTCATGAAAAATTTTTTGATTAGTAATTCCGTCTCTTTATTCAATACGTATATTTGGATTATCTATTCTTCTTGAGTAAGTTATGGTAATTATTGTCTGTCTAGAGATTTGCCCACTTCACCTATCTAATTTATGGGCATATAATTACTCATAGTATTCCTTTATAATCCTTTTTATTTCTGTAAAATTGATAGTAATGTCCTCTTTTTTAAAAAATCTAATACTAGTAATTTGAATCTTCTCTTGTTTGCTTGGTCAATACAGCTAAAGGTTTGTCAATTTTGTTGATTGATAGAGTTTGGATGTGTTGTCCCCCCAAAACTCATGTGGAAATCTGATCCCCAATGTGACCCCTGTGTTGGAATCAGTGTTGGAATCATGGGGGCGGATCCCTCATGAATGGATTAATGCTCTCCCTGGGGGAGGAGGGCCTGAGTGAGTTCTCACTCTAATAGTTCCTGTGAGAGCTGGTTGTTTAAAAGACCCTGGCACCTCCTCTCGCTCTCTTGCTTCCTCTCGCCATGTGATCTGCTTGTACCCACTGGCTGCCTGCCACTTTCTGCCATGAATAGAAGCAGCCTGAGGCCCATGCCAGATGCAGCTGTCCCAGAATTGTAAGCCAAATAAACCTCTCTTCTTTATAAATCACCCAGTCTCAGGTAGTTCTGTTATAGCAACACAAAACAGACTAATACATTGATCTTTTGAAAGAGCCAGCTTTTGGTTTCCTTTATTTTTTCCATTGTTTTTCTACTTTCTATTTCATAAATGTGTACTCTAATCTTTATTATTTCCTTCCTTCTGCTTGCTTTAGGTTTAGTTTGCCCCTTTTTTCTCCAGTGTGTTATTCTAGAAGTTTATGTGATTACAGCTATAAATTTCCCTCTAAAGACTGCTTTAGTGGCATCCCATAATTTTTGGTATGTTGTTTGCTCATTTTCATTGATCTCAAAGTATTTTCTAGTTTTCCTTTTGATTTCTACTTTAACCAATTGGTCATTTAGAGTGTACTGTTCAATTTCCACATATTTGTGAGTTTTGCAACATTCTTTCTGTTAGTGATGTGATATCATTTCATTGTGTTAAAAAAAAAACTATATTATTTCTATCCTTTAAGTTTATTGGGGCTTGTTTTGTAGTCTAGCATGTGGTCTACCCTGGAAAATGTTCCATATACACGTGAGAAAAATGTGTGTTCCTCTGTTGTTAAGTGGAGTCATGTTGCTCTTTTAGTCACACAACTTCCCCATCACCACCTCCTTAACCCATAGTAACCGTGAATCTGTCCTCTATTTCTGTAATTTTTTAATTTCAACAATATTATGTAAATGGAATCATACAGTATTTAACTAATTGGAATTTGCTTTTGTCACTCAGGATAATTGTCTGGAAATTAAGTCAAGTTGTTGTATGTATCATAACTTCATTCATTTTTTATTTATTTATTGCTGAGTAGTAGTTCATCAGGTTTTTGGTGATTATAGTTAAAGCTGCAGTTAAAGTTTTTGTGTGAATATAAGTCTTTATGGAATATATGCCCAGGAGGGCAATTTCTGGGCCAGTTCTTCCCAATCTATAGATTCAACTTAATCCCAATAAAAATCCCCGCAAGTTATTTTGCAGATATTGACAAAATAATTCCAAAGTTTATGAGGAAAGTCAAAAAACCTAGAATAGCCAACACAATGTTTAAGAAGAGCAGAACCAAAAGACTGACACTACCCAACTTTAAGACTTTCTGTAAAGCTACAATAATCAAGACAGTGTAACACTGGTGAAAGAATAGATAAATAGATCAGTGGAACAGAACAGACAGCCCAGAAATAAACCCACATAAATATAGTCAACTGATCTTTGGCAAAGGAACAAAGATAATTCAGTAGAGAAAGATTAATCTTTTCAATAAATGGAGATGGATGCACTGGACATCCACATGCAAAAAAAAAAAAAAAAAAGAATCTAGACAGAAATTTAAATCTGCTCCTCTGAGAACATCACTGTTAAGAGAGTGAAAAGACAAGCCACAGACTTGGAAAAAAATATTAGCAAATAACTTCTCTGATAAAGGACTCTATCCGACATATACGAAGAACTCTTAAAATTCAAATATGAGAAAAGAACCCCATTTAAAAATGGACAAAAGATCTAAACACATATCTCACCAAAGAAGATACACATATAGATATAAGAATATGAGAAGATGTTCAACATCACATGCATTAGGGAATTATGAATTCAAAAAACAATGAGTAACCACTACACATAATATATCAGCTAAAATCCAAAAACCTGACAGTACCAAATGCTGGTGAGGATGTGGAAAAACAAGAATTTTCATTCATTGTTGGTGAGAATGCAAAGTGGTGCAGCCACTTTGGAAGATGATCTGGCAGTTTCTTCCAAGCTAAACATAGCCTTAATATATGATCTAGAAATTGCACTCCTTGTATTTACACAGAAACATACACATGACTGTTTAAAGCAACTTCATTTTTAATTGCAAAAACTGGAAGCAATCAAGATGTCCCTCAATAGGTGGATAAGCAAACTGGTATATTCATACTTTGGAATATTACTGAATGATAAGAAATGAGCTATTAAGCAATGAAAAGACATGGAGGAACCCTAAATGGATATTGCTAAGTGAAAGAAGCCAATTTGAAAAGGCTGCATACTGTATAATCCCAACTAAAAGACATTCTGTAAAAGGCAAAACTATAAAGACAGTAAAAAGATCAGTGGTTGCCAGGGATTCCATGGCTAGGGTGGGGCTGTGAGAGACAGAGAAATGTAGGTAAAGCACAGGAAATTTTTATAGTGAGGAAATTGTTTTATATGATATTGTAATGATATTATGCAGTTGTCAAAACCCATAGACCTGTACAACATGAGTGAACCCTAATATAAACTATAGGCTTTACTTAATAATAATGTATCAACGTTGGCTCATCATGCTAATAATAATAGGGGGAACTGAGTAGTGGAGATAGGGTATATGGGAACTCTCACCTATTCAATTTTTTTTTGTAAACCCAGACTGCACTAAAAAGTTGTCTACTAATGTTTTAAAATCTGTTGAACATATTTTTATGGGTCTATCTCTGGGTTCTCTACTCTTTTGCTTTGATCTATGTGTCTGTCAGCATCACATAGTCTTAATTAATGTGGCTATATAGTAAGCCTTAGCATTGGGTGGTGATTTTTCCAACTTTATTCTTCTGTTTCAAAATGTTTTAGTTATTGTAGGACCTATATGTTTCTCTATAAATTTTATTATAAGCTTGATTGCATCTACAAAAAAAAACTTGCTTGGATTTTGATAGTAATCGTATTATTACTGTGTACTATTTGGGGGAAATTGGCATCCTTAATATGTTGTCTTCTAATCCATGAACATGCTATGCCTCTCCATTTATTTAGATTGTCTTTGATTTCTTTCACCAGTGTTGTCTTGTTTTCATAGTGTGAATCCTATACCTGTATTGTTAGATTTACAACCAAAGTATTTTTATGAAGCAAATACAAATAGTGTTGTATATTTTCATTTCAGTGTCCAAATGTTAATTGCCAGTATATAGAAATACAGTTGATTTTTTTATGTTGATATTGTATCCTGAAACCTTTCTAAATTCACTTATTAGTTCCAGGAATTTTTGTGCATTTTCTTTTTGTTGTTGTTTTTTTATTCCTTTCGACTTCCCATGTAGTCAATCATGTCATCTGAAAACAAGGACTTTTGGGCATGAACAGAATGCAGCCAAGTTCTTGGAAACTCTATAACAAGGAAGACTCTTCCTCCAGTTTCGAATAAGCTCTTTCTCATTTCCATCTGAGACCTCCTCAGAATGGCCTTTACTGTCCACATTTCTTTTTTTTTCTGTATGTCTGAAATATATTTTTTAATCAAAATATTATTCACATACCATAAAAATCACCTATTTAAAGTATACAATTAGTGTGTTTTTAAAAAGTATATCACAAGATTGTGCAATCACTAGCACAACCTAATTCCAGAACATTTCCATGACCCCAGAAAGAAACCCTGTATTCATTATCATTCACTCCCCATGTTCCACACCTGGCAACCACTCATCTACTTTCCGTCTCTATGGATTTGCCTATTCTGGACATTTAATATAAATGGAGTCATGCGACATGTGGCCTTTTGTGACTGGCGTCTTTCACTTAGCATAGTTTTCAAGGTTACTGCACGTTGTAGCATGTGTCAGTACTTCATTCATTTTTATTGCAAATAAGCTCCCTTGTATTAATATTCCACGTTTTGTTTATCCATTCATCAGTTGATGGACATTTAGGTTGTTTCCACTTTTTGGCTATTATGAATAATGCCGCTATGAACATTGATGTACAAGTTTTTTTGTATGTATGTTTTCATTTCTCTTGGGTAAACACCTAGGATTGAAATTTCTGGGTTATGTGGTAACTGTATGTTTAACTTCTTGAGGAAGTGGGCCATTTTACATTCCCACTAGCACTGCATGAGGGCTCTAATTTCTCCACATTCTTGACAACACCTGCTATTGTTGTTTATCTTTTTGATTATACCCATCCTAGTGGGTGTGAAGTGGTATCTCATTGCGGTTTTGATTTGCATTTCCCTGATAACTATGATGTTGAACATCTTTTCATGTTCTTATTCACTATTTGTATATCTTCTCTGGAGAAATGTGTATTCATATCCTCTGCCCATTTTTACATTGGCTATTTGTCTTTCCATTGTCAAATTGTAATATTTCTTTTTATATTCTGGATACTCGATCCTTATCTGACATATGAATTACAAATATTGTCTCCCATTCTGTAGGTTGTCTTTTCACTTTCTTGATAGTGTCCTTTTTTTTTTTTTTTTTTTTTTTAATTTTATTTTCTCGATATACATTGTGGCTGATTATTGCTCCCCATCACCAAAACCTCCCTCCCTTCTCCCTCCCCCCCTCCCCCCCAACAATGTCCTTTCTGTTTGCTTGTTGTATCAACTTCAAGGAATTGTGGTTGTTATATCTTCTTCCCCCCCCCCCGGTTTTGTGTGTGTGTGTGTGTGTGTGTGTGTGTGTGTGTGTGAATTTATATATTAATTTTTAGCTCCCACCAATAAGTGAGAACATGTGGTATTTCTCTTTCTGTGCCTGACTTGTTTCACTTAATATAATTCTCTCGAGGTCCATCCATGTCGTTGCAAATGGCAGTATTTCATTCGTTTTTATAGCTGAGTAGTATTCCATTGTGTAGATGTACCACATTTTCCGTATCCACTCATCTGATGATGGACATTTGGGCTGGTTCCAACTCTTGGCTATTGTAAAGAGTGCTGCGATGAACATTGGGGAACAGGTATACCTTCGACTTGATGATTTCCATTCCTCTGGGTATATTCCCAACAGTGGGATAGCTGGGTCGTATGGTAGAACTATCTGCAGTTGTTTGAGGAATCTCCATACCATTTTCCATAGAGGCTGCCCCATTTTGCAGTCCCACCAACAATGTATGAGAGTTCCTTTTTCTCCGCAACCTCGCCAACATTTATCGTTCAGAGTCTTTTGGATTTTAGCCATCCTAACTGGGGTTAGGTGGTATCTCAGTGTGGTTTTGATTTGCATTTCCCGGATGCTGAGTGATGTTGAGCATTTTTTCATATGTCTGTTGGCCATTTGTATATCTTCCTTAGAGAAATGCCTACTTAGCTCTTTTGCCCATTTTTTAATTGGGTTGCTTGTTTTCTTCTTGTAAAGTTGTTTGAGTTCCTTGTATATTCTGGATATTAATCCTTTGTCAGATGTATATTTTGCAAATATTTTCTCCCACTCTGTTGGTTGTCTTTTAACTCTGTTAATTGTTTCTTTTGCTGTGCAGAAGCTCTTTAGTTTGATATAATCCCATTTGTTTATTTTTCCTTTGGTTGCCCGTGCTTTTGGGGTCATATTCATGAAGTCTGTGTCCAGTCCTATTTCCTGAAGTGTTTCTCCTATGTTTTCTTTAAGAAGTTTTATTATTTCAGGGTGTATATTTAAATCCTTAATCCATTTTGAGTTGATTTTAGTATACGGTGAGAGGTATGGATCTAGTTTCATTTTCCTGCATATGGATATCCAGTTATCCCAGCACCATTTGCTGAAGAGGCAGTCCCTTCCCCAGTGAATAGGCTTGGTGCCTTTGTCAAAGATCAGATGGCAGTAAGTGTGTGGGTTGATTTCTGGATTCTCTATTCTATTCCATTGGTCAGTGTGTCTGTTTTTATGCCAGTACCATACTGTTTTGGTTATTATAGCTTTGTAGTATAGCTTAAAGTCCGGTAGTGTTATGCCTCCAGCTTTATTTTTTTTGCTCAGCATTGCTTTGGCTATGCGTGGTCTTTTATTGTTCCATATAAATGACTGGATAGTTTTTTCCATTTCTGAGAAAAATGTCTTTGGAATTTTGATGGGGATTGCATTGAATTTGTATATCACTTTGGGTAGTATGGACATTTTCACTATGTTGATTCTTCCAATCCAAGAGCATGGGATATCTTTCCATCTTCTTGTATCCTCTCTAATTTCTCTCAGCAGTGGTTTGTAGTTTTCATTATAGAGATTTTTCACCTCTTTGGTTAACTCAATTCCTAAGTATTTTATTTTTTTGGTAGCTATTGTAAATGGGCAGGCTTTCTTGATTTCTTGTTCTGCATGTTCACTATTGGAGAAAAGAAATGCTACTGATTTTTGTGTGTTGATTTTGTATCCTGCTACTGTGCTGAAATCATTTATCAATTCCAGCAGGATTTTTGTAGAGGTTTTAGGCTGTTCAATATATAGGATCATGTCATCTGCAAACAGGGACAGTTTGACTTCATCTTTTCCAATCTGGATGCCCTTTATTTCCTTCTCTTCTCTGATTGCTCTGGCTAGTACTTCCAACACTATGTTGAATAGGAGTGGTGAGAGTGGGCATCCTTGTCTAGTTCCTGTTCTTAAAGGAAAAGCTTTCAGCTTTTCCCCATTCAGGATGATATTGGCAGTGGGTTTGGTATATATGGCTTTAATTATGTTGAGATACTTTCCCTCTATACCTAACTTATAGAGGGTCTTTGTCAAGAATGAGTGCTGAACTTTATCAAATGCTTTTTCAGCATCTATAGATATGATCATATGGTCCTTGTGCTTGAGTTTGTTAATATGGTGTATCACATTTATTGATTTGCATATGTTGAACCAACCTTGCATCCCTGGAATGAATCCCACTTGATCGTGATGAATAATTTTTCGTATGTGTTGCTGTATTCTGTTTGCTAGTATTTTAGTGAGGATTTTTGCATCTATATTCATCAAGGATATCGGCCTGTAGTTTTCTTTTTTGGTTATATCTTTACCTGGTTTTGGTATCAGGATGATGTTTGCTTCATAGAATGAGTTTGGGAGATTTGCGTCCGTTTCAATCTTTTGGAATAGTTTGTAAAGAATCGGTGTCAATTCCTCTTTGAATGTTTGGTAAAATTCTGCTGTGAATCCATCTGGTCCTGGGCTTTTCTTTGTTGGGAGCCTTCTGATAACAGCTTCAATCTCCTTTATTTTTATTGGTCTGTTCAAATTTTCTACATCTTCATGGTTCAGTTTTGGGAGGTTGTGTGTGTCCAGAAATTTATCCATTTCCTCCAGATTTTCAAATTTGTTGGCGTATAGTTGTTTATAGTAGTCTCGAAAGATTCCTTGTATTTCAGATGAATCAGTTGTAATATCGCCTTTTTCATTTCTAATTTTGGTTATTTGAGTCTTCTCTCTTCTTTTTTTTGTTAGCCATGCTAATGGTTTGTCAATTTTATTTATCTTTTCAAAAAACCAACTTTTTGATTCGTTGATCTTTTGAATTGTTTTTTGGTTTTCAATTTCATTTAGTTCTGCTCTGATTTTAATGATTTCTTTCCTTCTGCTAACTTTAGGTTTGGATTGTTCTTGTTTTTCTAGTTCTTTAAGGTGAAGTGTTAGGTTGTTCACTTGCCATCTTTCTATTCTTCTGAAGTGAGCATTTAATGCAATAAATTTTCCCCTCAATACTGCTTTTGCAGTATCCCACAGGTTTTGGTATGATGTATCATTGTTTTCATTAGTTTCAATAAATTTTTTGATTTCCTGCTTGATTTCTTCTTGGACCCATATGTCGTTGAGTAGAGTGCTGTTTAATTTCCATGTGTTTGTATAGTTTCCAGAGTTTAGTTTGTTATTAATTTCTAGTTTTAATCCATTGTGGTCTGAGAAAATACATGGGATATTTCCAGTTTTTTTGAATTTATTGAGACTTGATTTGTGACCTAATATGTGATCTATCCTGGAGAATGATCCATGTGCTGCTGAGAAGAATGAATATTCTGAGGTTGTTGGGTGGAATGTTCTGTAGATATCTGCCAATTCCAATTGGTCTAGAGTCTTGTTTAGATCTTGTGTTTCTCTACTGATTCTTTGCCTAGATGATCTGTCTAATATTGACAGTGGGGTGTTCAGGTCCCCTGCTATTATGGTATTAGTGTCTATTTCCTTCTTTAGGTCTAATAGAGTTTGTTTTATAAATCTGGCTGCTCCAACATTGGGTGCATACATATTTATGATTGTTATGTCTTCTTGATGGATCAATCCTTTTATCATTATGTAGTGTCCCTCATTGTCTCTTTTTATGGTTTTTAGTTTAAAGTCTATTTTGTCAGATATAAGAATAGCTACTCCAGCTCGTTTTTCTTTTCTGTTTGCATGGTAAATCTTTTTCCATCCTTTCACTCTTAGTCTATGTGAGTCTTTCTGGGTGAGGTGGGTCTCTTGTAGGCATCATATAGTTGGGTCCTCCTTTTTGATCCAGTCAGCCAGTCTGTGTCTTTTGATTGGGGAATTTAAGCCTTTTACATTAAGAGTTGTTATTGAAAGGTGTTGATTTATTCCTCGCATTTTGTTGGTTGTTTGGTTGTCTTAGGTCTCTTTTGTTCCTTGCTTTCTGATTTACTGATTGGTTTCTGTGTTTGTTGGTTCCTTAGGTTGTAGATAGTGTTTTTGTTTGCTTGTTTTCTCTTCATGAATGCCATTTTTATTATACTAGTGGGTTTTGATTTTTCTTGGGTTTTTAGTGCAGTGGTAGTTATTTTTCAGGAACCAAACCCAGTACTCCCTTGAGGATTTCTTGTAAGGGTGGTCGTGTGGTAGTGAACTCCCGCAGTTTTTGTTTGTCTTAGAAATATACTATTTGCCCTTCATTTTGGAAGGATAGCCTTGCAGGGTAAAGTATTCTTGGCTGGCAATCTTTGTCTTTTAGTATTTTGAAAATATCATCCCGTTCCTTTCTAGCTTTTAGGCTTTGTGATGAAAAGTCTGATGTTAGCCTGATTGGTGCTCCCTTATAGGTGGTTTGACTCTTCTCTCTTGCAGCTTTTAAGATTCTCTCTTTGTCTCTGAGTTTTGCCAATTTGACTATGACATGTCTTGGAGAAGGCCTTTTTGGGTTGAATACGTTTGGAGATCGTTGAGCTTCCTGGATCTGAATATCTGTGACATTTCCTATACCTGGGAAGTTTTCTGCTACTATTTTTCTGAATATGTTTTCAATGGAATCTCCATTTTCCTCCCCTTCTCGAATACCCATGACTCGGATATTTGAGCGCTTAAGGTTGTCTGATATCTCTCTCAGATTTTCTTCCATGTCCTTGATTCTTTTTTCTTTCTTTTTGTCTGCTTGTGTTATTTCAAACAGCCCATCTTCAAGTTCAGAGGTTCTCTCTTCAACTTCGACAAGCCTGCTGTTTAAACTCTCCGTTGTGTTTTTTCTTTCTTTCTTTTTTTTTTTTTTTGTCTTTTTTGTGACCGGTAAGGGGATCGCAACCCTTGGCTTGGTGTCGCCCACACCGCGCTCAGCCAGTGAGCACACCGGCCATCCCTATATGGGATCCGCTCCCGAGTGCGCCACAGGGTCGGCCCCGTTGTGTTTTTTATTTCGCTGAATAACTTCTTCAGTTCAGCAAGTTCTGCTACATTTTTTTTCAGGACATTGATTTCTTTGTACATTTCCTCTTTCAGATCCTGTATACTTTTCCTCCTTTCGTCATGATGTCTAGCTGTGTTTTCTTGTATCTCATTCAGTTTCCTTAGAATTATCACTCGAAATTCCTTGTCAGTCATTTCAAGGGCTTCTTGTTCTATAGGATCTAGAGTTTGAGATTTATTAACTTTTGGTAGTGTACTTTCTTGATTTTTTGTATTTCTGGTATCTTATTTATTTATTTTTTTTTTGATGTTTATTCATTGTGGCAGGGGGTTTCACAATCCACCAGTTTGAGACTAATGAATAACTAGGATGTTGCTGTGGTTGCCAATTTCGTATGGCTACCTCCATGGCTGCTCAGTTGGCCTCTAGTGCCTTGTGTGTGTGGTTGCCTCGGGTCTTGGGCTTCTCCGGGGAGCCACCTTTCTGGTCAGCTTGGACTCTGCTGGGCTGGTGGATCACGTACCACAGGGTGTGTGATCGCTGTTGAGCTTTCACTTCCTGTGCAGGACTTCTCCCTGTTCCATGTGCTCTGTCCCAGGCTGTTGGATCGTGCAGTGGCGACCCCACAGGGTGCGTGGTTTCTGTCGAGTCTCCGCCTCCTTGGCAGCACGTCTCCCTACTCTGTGCGCACTGTGCTGGGCTGGGGAGTGTCTTCTGCAACCCTCGTCTGTCAGCTGGGCCTTCAAGACCCTGCTCGGCACCGCCTCGCCCAGGAAGTCTACCAGGTTTCTGCTAGGCACAGACGACCGGTTGCTCTGGGTGCCTTTGTAGCACTGTGTAGATCTTTCTCGGGACTTGTTCACCTTTGTATCCCCCCGGTATAAACCGAGTCTAGCGCCCGCCTGCAGCCAGCTCTCCGGCAGGTTCAAGTGGACCTGAGAACTCTCCTACCACACTATTCCCAACCAGAAATTGGTTAGGCTTTTTTCCGAACTGGTGGCCGCAGAGATGGTATCTGCCTCCCAGTAACAGGAAGTTTACCGGGGGCCAGAGTCCAGGGTGCGGTGGAGTGAGAGTCGGCCCGCCCGTACTTCCTTGCCCTCCCAACACTGGCCGGAGACGCCCCACGCCACCAGCCCCGCCAGAGAACCGCGGAGGGAATGGGAGGGGAGGCCGGCCCACAGGCTCCGGAAAGCCCTGCGCCAGGCCAAGCAAGTGCGAGGGCTCAGTGGCGGCCGAGCCGGGCGGAGCTGCCCGGACCTGGGAAAATGGAGGGAGCCCCGGGGCGGTGAGTGGCCTGGTGATGCAGGCGGGAGTTGGGTGGGCGTCTGCCGCCCACAGGACTGGTCCAGGGGTCACTCACAGTGCTGTGCCAGGTCGGGCGCTCACTCTCTGTCTCTGGTTTGCCGCCTTTCCCAGTTCTCGGCTGCTGCCGCCTCGGGCTGTTCAGTCGTGGCGCAGCGCGGGCGCTCCCAGGAATCTTCTTTAATGCCGGCCTGAAACCTCGACTCCTGAATAGGGCAGCTGGCCGCCTTCAGCGCGGCCCCGGCCTCCGGGATCCTGTCTGCATCCACAGCAGCCCTGGCGCCGTGTTCCCTGTTTCGAGACTCGCTTTTGCAGCTAAGAAACAGTTCTTTTCCTGCTCCACACTTCAAAGCTGTTGCCTGTAAATGAGGCAGCCTCTCCTGCCGAGGGCAAAGTGGCGGTCACCCCCCACAACCGGTCAGCAGCAGCAGTCCTCCCTTAAGAGATGGCAAGAGGAGGGTCCACAAGTTTCCCGGCTGCCTGAGGCCCAGTGGCCGCCTTTTCCACCTCAGCTACTCCGCGCCAGCCGCCGCAGCCACCGCCATCTTGAAAGTCCCCCATGGTAATTCTTGATAGTGTCCTTTAAAGTAGAAAAGCTTTTAATTTTGATGAAGCCCAATTTATCTATTTTTTCTTTGGTTCCTTCTGTTTTAAGTATATCTAAGAAACTATTGCCTAATCCAAGGTTGTGACAATTTACATCTATTTTTTTCTAAAAGCTTTATAGTTGATCCATTTGGAGTTCATTTTAGTATAGTATATAGAGGGAGAGATCTAACTTTATTATTTTGCAATGGTTAACCAGTTGTTACAATATCATTTCTTGAAAAAAATGATTCTTTCCCTCTTTGAATTGTCTTGGCACCCTTGTCGAAAATTAATTGACCAAAAATATATGGGTTTATTTCTGGTCTTTTAATTCTATACCATTGATCTACATGTCTATCCTTATGCAAGTACTACACAGTCTCGATTGCTGTATCTTTGTAGTAAGTTTTAAAATTAGGAAACAGGAGTCATCCAACTTCATTTTTTCTTTTCAAGATTGTTTTGACTATTCTGTTCCCCTTGAATTTCCATATGAATTTCAGGACCAACCTGTCAGTTTAGTTTTGGAGGCTAGGAAGTCACGGTACAGGGGTTGTATCTGGTGAGGGCCTCCTTCTGGGTGGGAATTCTCTAAAGGGTCCCATGGCAACACAGGGTATCATATGGTGAGAATTCCACTGTCCAT
Organism: Cynocephalus volans; assembly: GCF_027409185.1. Classification (NCBI taxonomy): domain Eukaryota; kingdom Metazoa; phylum Chordata; class Mammalia; order Dermoptera; family Cynocephalidae; genus Cynocephalus; species Cynocephalus volans. Next base: position 209,497,587 of record NC_084461.1, read on the forward strand.
ATTTCTACTACCATTCTGGTCATCACCACTTAACCAGTCTCTAAGACCTTCCAGACTTTCCCTGGTCTTCTTGTCTTCTAAGCCCTAACTAGAATCTAGGCTTTTTCTAGCCTGCTCTTCCAAATTTTTCCAGCCTTTGTCCATCATCCAATTCCAAAGCTGCTTCCACACTTTCAGATATTTGTTAGCCATACCCCACTCCCAGTATCAATTTTCTGAATTAGTTTGTTTCTATTGCTTATAACAAAATACCTGAAACTGAGTAATTTATAAAGAAGTGAAATTTATTTCTTTCAGTTTTGGAGGCTGGGAAGTCTAAAGTCCAAGGGACACATTTGGTGAGGGCCTTCTTCTGCATGGTTACTCTCTATAGTGACACAGGGTGTCACATGGTGAGAGAATGGCCTGAGCAAGAGTGAGGACACAGTCCTCATGATCTGATCACCTCTTCAAGGCTCCACCTTTCAAATACCATAATTGGAATTCCCACCCTCTTAACACTTTTATAATGGGGTCAAATTTCCAATACATGAATTGTGGGGGGGACACATTTAACATTTAATTATACACAGTAGTGTATAATTATTTTTATATATTGCTGAATTCCAGTCTATAATATTTTGTTAAGAATTTTTACATGTATATTCATGAGTGATATTGGCCTGTAGTTTTCTTTTTTGTACTGTTTGTCTTGCTTTTGTGTCAGGGTAATACTAACTAACTTCATAAAATAAATTTGGAAGTTATCCCTCCTCTTCTTTTTTCTGAAAGAGATTGTGTTGTGTCAATTCTTTAACAACTGGTTTCAGGCCTACATGTCTGGGGAGAGGAGCAGTTTCTCCATTAGAAACTCTTGAACGAGGACATTCGGTGAGTTTCTGGGTTGGTTACAGTTCCTCTGAGTCATCTCATCAAAGCCTTCCATTCACCAAAAAACACATCTGTTTCTATTAATGCATCAGTTTTTCAAAACCAGCATCAAGCTGTAGTTCTTGAAGATGAGGCTCCCAGCAATAAGCCTGCACTTAACTTAAGGGACCTTAGATTATCTAAATTAAAAATTGGACAGGTTTATCAACTCATAGAAAAATCTACTTCCCGGATTTTTTAAAGGCAAAAACGTTTCTTCCTATTGGCACACATCTCATGTCTCTGCACAATTCTTCTTTGAAAATAAATACGGTTATTAGATATATTTAGTATGTTACGTTCCTTTTGCTTATGGAGACATATCCAAGAAGCTCTTCAGATCATTTGTTCAGATCTTCAGTACTGACCAGGGGTTTCTTTTGTGGGATTCAGGGTCAGATGTTCAGAGCTTGGACAAACTCATGAAAACCAAAAACATACCTAAAGTTCACCAAGGTGCATTCAAAACTGGTTTTGCAGAGGGTTTTCTGAAAGCTCAAACACTAATCTAAAAAAACAATGATTCCCTAAGGCTAACTCTGATTCTCTTTGTTCTGCTGCTATTTGGCATTTACACTCTTAAAAAAAAATTTTTTTTTTACCCGTTCACTTCTGGACAACAACAGGGCTGGATTCTGCAATAGATCCTGTCCAGATGAAAAATATCACCTTTTGAACCTGTTAAAGGAGTATAGGAAGCTAAATAAGAATTACAAGAAGTCGTTGAATTCTTGAAAAATCCACAAAAATTTACTGTGCTTGGAGGTAAACTTCCAAAAGGAATTCTTTTAGCTGAATGACCAGGGACAGGAAAGACGCTTCTTGCCTAAGCTGTGGCAGGAGAAGCTGATGTTCCTTTTTTATGCTTCTGGATAAGAATTTCATGAGATATTTGTGGGTGTGGGAGCCAGTCCCATCAGAAATCTTTTTAGGGATGCAAGAACAAATTCTCCTTGTGTTATATTTATTGATGAATTAGATTGTTTGGGGGAAGAGAATTGAATCTCCAATGCATTCATATTGAAGGCAGACTATAAATCAACTTCTTGCTGAAAGGAATGGTTTTAAACCCAATGAAGGCATTATCATCACAGGACCTACAAACTTCCCAGAAGCATTAGATAATGCCTTAATAAGTTTTGACATGCAAGTTATGGTTCCAAGTCCAGAAGTAAGAAGTTGAACAGAAATTTTGTAATCGTGTCTCAATAAAATAGTTTGATCAGTCTGTTGATCCAGAAATTATAGTTCAAGGTACTATTGGCTTTTCTGGAGCAGAGTTGGAGAATCTTGAGAATCAAGGTGCATTAAAGACAACTGTTGATGGACAAGAAATGGTTACCATGAAGGAACTAGAGTTTTCTAAAGATAAAATTCTAATGGGACCTGAATGAAGAAGCATGTAAATTGTTAAAAAAAAAAAAAAAAAAACACCACAGCATATCATGAATCTAGTCATGCTATTATTGCATAGTACACGGAAAATGCAATGCCTGTCAACAAAGCCACAATCATGCCACAGGGGCCAGCATTTGGACATGGGTCTCTGTTGCCTGAGAATGACAGCTGGAATGAAACTAGAACCCAGGAAACAGATGTTACTATGGGAAGAAGAGTGGCAGAGGAGCTTATATTTGGAACTGACCATATTATAACAGGTGCTACCAGTGATTTTAATAATGCAACTAAAATAGCAAAGCAGATGGTTACCAGATTTGGGATGAGTGAAAAGCCTGTAGTTATGACCAAAGGGATTCAGGGAAACTGAGTACAGAAACTCAATCTGCCATTGAACCAGAAATGAGAATCCTTCTAATTGACTCATATGAACGAGAAGAACATTATCTTGAAAACTCATGCAAAAGAGCATAAGAATCTAGCAGAAGCTTTCTTGACCTATGAGACTTTGAATGCCAAAGAGATTCAAGTTGTCTTGAGGGGAAGAAATTGGAAGTGAGATGGTAACTCTCTTGATATGGATGCATTGCTAAGTTTATTGCAAGAATATAAGTAGCACTGCAGTTGTCTTCTTTTGGAACGCTTTCCCCCCATTCTTGATATTTTATTTATTTATTTTTTAAAAGATGACCAATAAGGGGATCTCAATCCTTGGCTCGGTGTTGTCAGCACCACGCTCAGCCAGTGAGCCAACCGGCCATAGCTATATAGGATCCGAACCCGTGGCCTTGGTGTTATCAGCACCGCACTCTCCCGAGTGAGCCACGGGTTGGCCCTTCCCCCGTTCTTGACTTGGTATAATTCAAGGATCTGAAACACTTTGTCAATCTTTTGTTGCATTTGTCTAATTTTAGCTATTCTCCTGATGAGACCTACTGCAAATTAGTAAACTATAGCAAATATTTTTTTTTGAGCCCCTGTTCACTTTATTCAAATAACTTTTTTTCCCTGTGAAAGTGAACTGAGAAGGAATTAAAGAAAGCCTCATATATTAACTTCTTAAATGTATTCTTTGTTCAAAATAAGGGTCATTAGGAGAGGCACAGGTTGTGGGCCTTGTCCCAGCAAACAAAGCCACCAAGGCAGTCCTGCAATTTAAGGAGGACGGCAAATCCAGTTCTTAAAAAAAAAATTATTGAGGGGAAAAATATAAAATATCTAAGTTTCAAAAGCCGGACTATTCCACACTCTTCAATCTCTACCCTACAGTGTCCAAAGAGAGTTTGGAGGTATGTTTTTGATGATTCAGCTTTTGCAAACATATGCAAATACATTCTTCATTAGCAGTCCTGTTTTGCCAATTAATAGCAAGCAATATTCTTGGATTAGAGGTCTAATTTCCACTCCAATGCAGTTTCTTCCCTTCCTGGCAACAAAGCTATTCGCAGAGATCTGGAAATCACGAGCTTCCTAAGTGGGAGGAGGTGCTGTTCTGGTTCACCTGAAAATATCCTTTCAGATTGGTTGGTGTTTTATAGTCTCCTTTCAAGATCCAGTGTGTGTTGTTGATGATGATGGGATTGGGGTTACCGTAGTTAGGTGGATTTGCCTAGGGGTCATAGCCGAGTCAAGTCAACATGGGGATAATCTGGGCCATGTCCTGGACTATGTCCCAAGGGATGTGGCCAGTCCACTTGGAGAGCACTTCTGGGTTCACAGGCTTGATGACCTGGTCTGTGGATCACTTGGTCTTGGACAGGGAGACACCACCAGGCTTGCCAATGAGGTCCTCATGATACAGGATGGTGTTGCTCCAGACGATGCCCAGGAAGTTGAGATGAGCTTAAGAATCCTTCTAATTGACTCATATGAACGAGAAGAACATATCTTGAAAACTCATGCAAAAGAGCATAAGAATCTTGAGCACCAGCTGCTCATAGTACACAGACACTTGTCCTTGCCCACCTCCATGCACGGGGCATACATCACCTCGATGGCCTTGTTCCACTTGGTGATGTAACTGCTGAGGTAAAATCTGGAGATAGTGACCTTACACTTGATCCTAGAGTGCATGGAGGCCCGGCCGTCCCGCACCATCAGTACGAACTTGGAGTTGGGGAACAGGCATGACAAATAGACCAATGACTTGAGCGTGAAGGGGTCCTTGTTGCAGAGCACATGGACCAGCTCGCCGTGCTTGGCGATCACCTTCAGGGTGAAGGCCTGCAAGGAGGCATCCTTCATGCCCGCCTCGTGCAGCTGCAGCTTCTCCAGGCCTGACTCAGACCAGGCCTAGCGCATGGCTAGCACGTGGGGAATGACAGGTCTCATTGCCATAGCACACCGTGGGGTGGGCGACCAGCATGGCATGCATCAGCGTGGTGCCTGCCCAAGAAGATGAGCGGCATGGCCTTGCCATAGCAGTACTCCATGTGGTCCATGCCCACCATCACCAGTTCCTCCTGCTCCGGCTGCAGGGCCCACTGCGGGCTCTGCAGGCTGGCCAACACTGCCCAACACTCCACTACCTGCTGGCCCAGCTGGACCGCCAGCACCAAGACCAGGGCACAGCCGGCCACCAGCAACCCCTCTGCACCTACAGGAGAATGCCCAGCTGGGGGTGGGGCAGGCCTGGCCTGGGGGCCCACTTCGGTGGCTTCGATGACAGGTCAGCAGACAGTTTATGGGTCTGATAAAATCCTCAGTCTTGTCTCTTATCCTCTTAACCATATTAAGTGCAGTTATTTAAAAGTCTTTGTGAAAACTCCATTTTCTGGATCCCCTATAGGTCTATTTGTCTGTTACTGCTCCTGGTTTATAATCATTTTGTCTTTTCTCCTTGTATGCCTAATATTTTTTGGTGGAGTGCTGAGCAGTGCACATGAACAACTGTAGAAATAATTTGAGATCCAGGATGAGGTTATCACTCTCCAGGGAGAATTTATGTTTGCTGCTGGCAAGGACTGACATAGTTTGAATGGAGTCCCAAACAATACAGAAGGATACCTCCTTGGTTGTTCCCAACCTCCAATTTTTGTCCTCCTAGGGCTCTGAGGATATTAAAAGTGCTGCTCAGATTCCTAGCTTCTTAACCACTCATCTGGAATTGGCAGATGCTCTTGAGGAAAAGCAGCCTGCAGGCCAGCCTCACCTCTCTAATTTCCTCTCCCTTGGATATTGGCCCCATAATTATTCACTGCCTTGTTAGTTCTCTGGTGCTTTCTGGAAACAAAAATCCTCCATGTACTTTTGACACTCACCTATAGAAAAGTCCCATGAGAATGTTTTTTCTTTTTTGGAGGCTGGCCAGTTGGCAGCCGAACCCATTACCTTGGTGTTATAAGGCTGCACTCTAATCAGCTGAACTAATCAGCCAGCCCAAGAATTTGAATTTAGATGTAACATTGTTTCTCATACCAGTTACTAAATCTTGTCTTTCAGCTCTATCCTCCTTTCCTACTCTATAAACTGCTTTTGATACTGGGGCTAAGACTCTAAAAATTGTATTTTTGCTTTGGGAGATAAGCCCTGTTAGATGTTACCAGTAGGTTGGTGGAGGGAGATTGTAGGGCCTGCTCCTGTGAGCATCACCCCAGCTACACTTCTTCAACAAGGCAGTAACACATTCTTCCCACAGAAGGAGCTGAATCCAGTTTGAAGTTTTTCCAAGACTTGTAGAAACAGCTTCAATGTGCCTCCTCGTCAGAGGTCCAGGTCAAAGCCTCCTGGTGCCCTCTTCAGTGGTCTTGCTCCGAGCTCCACAGCCGCCCCTCATCCACAGTGTGTGTCCAGGTCCCATTCCCATGGGACCCTTTCTCTGGGCTCAGAGTCCCCAGTTCCAGCTGGCCAACACCCTTCCCTAGAGATCTGAGTTCCAGCTCTGCAGAGTCCTTCCCCTAAGTTGTAATAATTCCAGCTTCTTCCCGTTCATCTCTGAGCTCTAGGGGTGGTAGCTGTCTCCTCCATGTGTACCTCCATGATAACTTGGGGTTCTCTTTTTATCCTTCCAGTTACTTAGCTAACAACTTCATTTCCTGTTACCTACTGTTTATATCCAGTTCTTTCCATTCAAATAACTGGTGTGGTTTCTGTCTCTGCTATGGACTGAATGTTTGAGTCCCCTCCAAAATATGTGTTGAAAGTTAACACCAAGTACAACATTATTCAGAGATGGAGCCTTTAAGAAGTGATTAGAACGTAAGGGCTCTGCCCTCATGGATGCTACCACCAACCTATTGGTAATGTCTAACTAGTGCCTTATAAAAGGGCTTGACGAGGTAAGTTCGTCCCTTCCACCCTTTCTGCCATGTGAAATGACACGAGAAAACACCATCTATGGAACAAGCCCTCAACAGACACTGAATCTGCTGTCACTGTGGTCTTGGACTTCCCCGCCTCCAGAACTATGAGAAATAAGTTTTTATTGTTTATGAAGTACCCAGTCTGTGGCATTTTGTCATAGCAGCACAAACAGACTAAGACAATCTCTGAGTAGATTCTGGCTGATAAAAGTCCCCATCTTGCCCTTCCTCTATTCTCATTTTATTTATCTCACAACATGATTCCATATTTTGGACCCATTCATAATGTTATGTCAAGGTCTTACTGTACTCTATTATATTTTTCATTTCTAGGATTTCTATTTTTTTTTTTTTTTTTTCAAATCTGCCTGGTCATTCTTTACAGTTTCAGGTTTTGTGCATGTATTTTTCTCCCACCTGTATTTTTAAGCTTGTCATTTAGCTCTTTAAAACACATTAAATATAGGAATTTAAAGTCTGTTTGTGATAATCTCATTATCTCCAACCTTGTGGGTCTGTATCTGCCTCTTGGTTCTCCTGGTTCTTGCTTGTGGTGCCTTGTTTCCTGGAATAATTTTTTTTTTTTTTTTTTTACCAAGAACTGCTCATTTTCTTTGGAATTTTATTTGTTGGGCCGAGGTCTGCAAGAATAACTGTAAGATAATACTAAAATGTATATGCATAGATACCACCAAATTGCCCTCCTCACACCATTGTCCACAGTGTTACCAAAGTTTTTGACATTTATGATATGATAGTTTTTAAAAATTAAGTATATATAATATATATTATCTATACAGATGCTCCTCAATTTACGATGGTGTTGTACCTGACAAACCCACAGTGAATTGAAAATAAAGTAAGTCAAAAATGGGCTTAATATACCTAAACCATCATAGCTTAGCCTAGCCTACCTTAAATAGGCTCAGAAAACTTACATTAGCCTACAGTTGGGCAAAACCATCTAACATAAAGCCGATTTTATAATAAAGTATTGAATATCTCATGTAATTGATTGAATACTGTACTGAAAGTGAAAAGTAGAATGGCTATATGCGTACTTGAAGTACAATTTCTACTGAATGTATATCACTTCACACCATCGTAAAATTGAAATATTGTTAAGTTGAACCATGGTAAGTCAGGGACCGTCTATAATGAATAAAACATATACAGCTGACCCTCCAACAGGGGCACCGACCCTCCTTGCAGTCGGAAATGGATGCATAACTTTCCCCACATTGTTACTTAAGTAGTTAAGTACTTAAATAGTTTGTGTGGGGATACCATGTATAAGTGTACGCGTGTAGTTCAAACTCATGTTGTTCAAGGGTTTGCTGTATATAAAATATATATACAGTGTACTTTAACTTGCCTCTTATGTGTGAAGGTAGACATTTTTCTTTTTCATGTTTAAGGTCAGTTATATTTCTTTTTTATGAATTATTTTTTCATATGCTCACCATTTCTATTGTAAAGATAAGAAATCAGCACATAGGACTGATTTTTTTCAGGATTACTTGGCAAATTATCCACCAGTGGTGAGAATATTAAAATCCTTTTCAAGTCGGAACATTTAGTTCCTTTACAAGTATAGACATTAGGTGAGGTCCTGACATTAACAATCCTGTCATTTTGTTTAACCACAATTTTCTTAAAATTCTTTCTCTTAGGATATAAATTTTTAGTTTTGACCCCCCAAAAGCCCTGGTAAAGGTAGGTGATTTAGAGAATGATACTATTAATACTAAAAGATTTATATAATGTTTGAGGTAAAGGGTACGTGGGGTCACAGGCATTATTGCTGAAACACAGGGATTTGGGAAATGTACTACCCACAGCGAAAATTAGCTCTATTTTTAGGGGATGAGGCTAGGCAGATGTTTAAAGGCAGCTTGCAGAGGTCTTGACTAATACTGTAAGAGATTTAATTTGAAAGTGAACAGTTGTTCTATTCTTTAACATATTTTTGGCTACTAGATGGTCAAGCTATTGTGCAAATAATTGCACCATCACTGTGTTATTCACAGTGGACCGTGCATCTCCTAAAATTACCAGTGAGCAACATATGAAGTGGTAGAGAAGGGTATTAGTTACACCGTGGGAGTACGTGTGCTGAATGCCAAGGGTTTCCCTTTCCTGACAAATATCTTTCATGCAGCTGAGTCATCTGCATGCAAAACACATCTTCAAATGGTGCCTCAGAAAAACAACTGGCCACTGGCAAAGCAGGTGTGGGATTCTAGCTCCAACCTGCCACTACTATTCCACGACCACAGGCAATCCGGGTGGTCCTCACTGGCTTTTGGTTGGTCATCTGCTGCTAGATGATCTTTGTGGACTCTCAGCTTGGATACTCTGACACAGCGTTCCCTAGAAATCGTATGGCCCAGGAAAGATGTTTCCTAAAGGAGCGGTGGCTGAGCCTTACGAAGAAACACATCTGTAATGCATACTTTGAATATCTCCTTCCCTGTTTTTGTCTGATCTGTGCTTGAATAAAAATTGGCCCTGAACTCAACAGTTCATAGTTTGAGATAGAACGACCACCGCTGCCGCCTCTCTACATATGGAAGGTTCTAGGCAAGGGCAGCCCGATAACTTTGTTTAGCTTTCCTGAAAACCCTTCACTCAGGGAACTTGCTGAGGGCGGCTCACACCCGATCCCCAAGCCAGCACACACCTGTCCTGGACACTGGCCGGGGCAGCGCCAGACCCGGTTCACCTCCCCCCGCAAAACTGCCCTAAGCAGTCCCAGACCGGACCCACCTTCCCCAGCACACCCTCGGGACCCGGTCCACCCTCCCGCGCACACCTGCTCTGTAGGCACCGGCTGGGACAGCCCCGGACCCTGTCCACCTTCCCGCGCACACCTGCCCTGGGCATCCCTGGACTCTGTCCACCTTCCCGCGCGCACCCACGGGAGCCAGTCCACCTTTCTGCGCACAACCGCCCTGTGGCAGTGCAGAAGGACCTGCTCTTGCGGGGTGCCAGAAGTGCGGCTGCGCGCGGGACTACTTCTCGCGGACCCTCGGGGGCGAGCGGAGGGATCCCGCGCAGAGCGATGGCGCGAGGGGGTTTGGCACCCGCGGTCGGAGAAGTGCGCCTGCGCCGCCGCCGCCGCCGCCGCCGCCGCTCGTCAGCCGGCACGAGAGGAGCAGCCGCCGCCGCCGCTCGTCAGCCCGCAGGAGGAGAGCAGCCGCCGCCGCCGGCTCTGCCCCTGCCCGCCATGGCGCAGATCCTCCCCATCCGCTTCCAGGAGCATTTCCAGGTGAGGCCAGGCTCCGGCGCGAGGCCGAGAGGGCCCCGGGGGCGGGCCATGCGCTCCGTCCTGTCAGCCGCGCCCCCGGCCGCCTGGCTTCCCCGGCACGACCCCGCGCTCCCAGCCCCGCCAAGCCGCTGGCCGGCCGGCAGCTCGGACCTCGGGTGGGGACCGCGGATTTCCGGGCGCGGTGACCGCACCTGCGGACCCGAAGGGTGCTGTGGCCGAAGCTCATTACCGCAGGACGGCTCGGCGGGGAGCCGGGGGGGTGGGGGTGGGTCGCGAGGGTCTGCCGAAACGCCCCGCTCTCGTGCCTGCCAAAAGCGTTCACATAGTCCGGTTCCAAGCTCTACAACTCCGAGATCCGCGACTCATTCTAAGGTTCCCCTTTTGCGTCCTGCGATCTTTATGCCCCGGTCTGTGGTCTGTCGTAGTCCACCAGGGTGACTTCATGGGGGAAGACCGTCAGAATGTGTGACCCAAGAGGAAAAATGAGTGACGGGATGTTTTAATGCCTTCAGTACAGTAATACCCCCAAAGTTTGATTTTTTAATGAGGTCCCAGTTCGTTCTCCTGATACGTTTGTGCTTCAGGAAAATGAGGATTGGCCGGCTGCGTTTGAACAAGGGTTCAGTGCAGCGCTTCCCTCGCGTCTTCTCGCCCACCTGTCGCACCTGTGAGAGGTGCTGGGTCTCACATTTTGCGGGGGAGGAGATGCGGCTCAGGGAGTGATAGCTACCATTATGATCCCATACATTCCTAAATGAAGAAACCCAGACTCAAAGATGTTAAATAAAAGAGCAGGATTCAGACTCCAGTCTTTTTGACTACAAAGCTGTGCAGCAAGGAATGTGATTGGTTGAAAGGTCATCTTTTCACCATACAGAGCACTGTTAGCCCTACCTCCAAATGAGAATGGCCTTGGGAGTTTTATAGTGACCAGTTAGGTCCCCTCATTCTGCAGTTTCATACAGTATCCTGTGTCACTTAGTTAGTGATCCAGTCCTGAAGTTGCGTGGAGGTGGAAGTGTACTGAACATCCATCTCCACTCTGGATTACATTCTACCAATAAGCTGAGCCAGTGCTAGTAATGCAAGTTAGCAAAATGCTGCTAATAATAATAATATAATAATGATTACTATTTATTGAGCCATTTATCTTGCCACTCACTAGGCTATGTATTTTTTACATCTTGTTTAGTCTTCATAATAATGAGGCAGTTAGTGATATCCCGTTTTACACCACAGGCAGCTGAGGTTAATTTAGATAAAATTACACAACTAGTAAGTGGCAGAGCTTGGGTTTTAACCCAGGTCTCTGATTTCAAACCCTACGCTTAACTAGCTCTTTTCAAAAGGCAAGGGAGCAAGGCATTTCAGATGTCCATCAGAGTTTATAATGTCTTAAAGGGATATGTTCTGTTATCTGGAAAATTCTTGTGGTTTGTGACATGCAGGCCATATGAACGAAACTCTGCTTTGTGGTCTCTAATAGTAACTGCTTTATTAACTGTTTGAAGCTGCTCTGCTTTCTGTATTTCGCTGTAATCGGCACACTCTGCTTTCACTACAGACATTTCAAAACTTAACACCTGTTCCTTAAATCCCTGATCCTGCCACTCCCAGCTTGCTGCTAACAGATGACTTGGAGGAAACAGAAGTCATAAACTGGGATGTTCCTCACCTTCATGCCTGCAGATTTACAAACTTGTCTGCAGCCACCCTTTCCTGCCTTCCTGTTACCTCAAAGGTGGTGTCCTTACTCTTGTCTTGTTCTGCATCCTGTATCCTCCATTCTAACAGAGGCCTTGCTCAGTAGCAGCTTCTCTTTCCAGTATTTTCATCCATTGCCTCTCAGTGGTTTCTTCCTGTTTACCTTCAGCAGTGCTCACACCTCTTCCATTCTCTCTCCTTGTCCCCTCAAAGCTCTTCGTTGATAGCCAGACATCATGAAAGAGTTGACTTATCTCTCCATTACTCCTTTAAGTTCCTCAGTAACCTGCAGTCTGGTTTTTGTCCCCACTGTTCTCCTGAATCACTTCTTGTCCAGGTCACAAGTCATCCTGCAGACGTTTTTATTAAGGGCCAAATAGTATATATGTTAGGCTTTGAGGGCTACATCGTGTCTCTGTCAAGTATTCTTCCCTTTTTTTTAGCCTTACAAAAAATGAAACGTGAAAACCGTTTTTAGTTTGGGCCGTACAAAAACAAGCTGTAGTTGGCCAACCTTTGCTATAAAAAATAAAATAATCTGAGATCAAAGGCTGTGAGAGAACATTTTAAAAATAAAAGCCCCAGTGTCACACACATCTTCCATGGCTCTCCAGCTACACTTGACACCGCACTTTACTGCCTCTGCAGGATCCTTTCTCTGTTACTCTTGGTGGTACCACAGTCTCCCCAGGTTTTTCCTACCTCTCCAGCCACACCCATGTCCCTTTTGGGCTCCTCTTGTGTGTGCGCGTGGTCTCTGTCTTGAGCCTCTTTATTTTTTTATTCCGGATACTCTACTGGATGATTTTTCTGTATACCCATATGCTCAGTGTTCCCAAGCTATCCATGTATCTTTGCTGATCCTCAACGCTGTGTGTATGAGAGGAAATGGCAGGGCCTAGTTAAGAGCACAGACAGGCCAACTGAAGGCATTGAATTTGGACTCAGGAACTTACTGGCTATGTGAATTTGGGCAATATTTGTAACTTTTTTGTGCCACCATCTCCATCTATAAAAAAGGAATAAAAGGTACAGTTCTTGTCTCAGAGTACTTGTGAGATTTTGAGTTAATAGACGTAAAGTGTTGAAGTGTTTGATACATAATAAAGCACTGAGTCCTTGTTAGCTGTTGCTGTCATTGTGACAGCTGTCTACTGAAGAAGGCCACTGGATGGTCAGTGGGCTCCTCAAACACATCATGTTCAGGAATGGGGTTTCCCTGTCTCCCCACATGTGTATCTTCTCCAGTTTCCAGCCAGGAACTTAGCAGACAGTCATGCATTCTTCCCATCCTGTTGTCTCTTCTTCCCATTTATTTTTAGCATCATTTGCCACTGTCATCATGACCACCACTGCCCTAGACTGTGCCATCCTTCTCCACTTTTATGGTCATTCTAGCTTTGTCCTTCTACCCTCCTCCTGTTCATCTGTAGTACACAGGCAAAGTGATCTTCTGAAAGCATGAGTATCTGCTTAAAGTCCTTCAGGGAGTGGTTGCCTGTTGCCTCTGGGATGAAAATGCCAGTCTCCCAAGTGTCCTTTCAAGCCCTGCCCAGCCCAGCACCTGCCTAACTTTCCTGCTCCTCCCTTCATGTCCTTTCTAGAATGCATTCTTCCTCACCACTCTCCTTACCCATTTAACTCCTACTGAGCCTTCTTGTGTTTGCCTAAATGACACTCTCCAGAAGCTATCCCTGATTTGTCAGGGTTAAAGAGTCCTTCCTCTGTGCCCCTGAGGCTTTGAGGCTTTCCTAACAATGCCCCGCATCCCACAGTATTGTAGTTGTTTATTTTCCCTGCTATATTGTGAGCTCAGGGAGTAACCATTTGAACTTTTCTTTGGAGGGTTGTTGCTGTTTGTGAAGTCTGAGAAAAGAAAAAAGCTGAAGGGCTAAGAACTTATTACACCTTGATTCGGAAGAGGAGTGACTGGATGATTTGGTGGCGTAGAAATTCTGTTATGAGAACTAAGTAATACCCAGTATACACCTGATATGGCCCAGCTGTATCAAAAAAAGCAGCTACTTGTTTGTAAGCTGTGAAAGGTGGCACAGCTCAATACACAGAAAGCAGAAATGTGTTCCGTCAAAGTTTTAATTATGAGTATATCTCTGAGATGATGTGTTTTTTTGTTTTTTGTTTTCCTTTTCCCTGAGGTGATGTTCTAAACAGATATAGAGTCTGTGAGCTCTGTACATTGTAGGAAAATGATGGTGACTGGTACTAATCAACGCTTCTCAAGGCGGCCTGCATGTGAGAATGTCCTGGAGCTTTAAAAACACTTCTTTGGGACATTACATCAGAATCTCTTGAGAGGTTGAGGTAGAGCTTTGGTATTCCTAGGTGAAGCCCAGTTGAACCAGCCATCTAAATGTTAATCATTATTGATAACTGAGGAAAAAGGTTAATGTTTGAAGCCTTTTACATGTGAGGAGGGAAGGTAGAATTATGAAGGAATGGTAAGTTTTAACTGAAAGTGGTTTCCCATATACACCTGTGTCTGTCTGGAGAGTCTTCTCTCGGATATCACTTTGTAAGGCGACGCACTGTACCTATAGCCCAGTACTTATTTGGTTTATGTTGCCATTATGTAGCCATTTCGTTTTGTAAAATGGTGTTTGATGTACTAAGACAAACAACAGTTGGCTCATTGTGTCCTAAAATTACTGTATACCTGTTTAAAACCTTTTTTAAGGTATTGCGTAAGCTGTTAAATTTTGCCTACTGGCAGACTTCTGCTCCTGGTATTGGAAACACATACTGGCCAGCATTTGTCTTCTGACTTTCTTATTTACAGAGCAAGAAGAGTAACCATCTACCTCAGCCAGGGCGTCTGGGAGAGTGAGCCTTGTGAAAGTGCCCACCACTGTGGGTTTGAGAGTGACCAAAAAGTAAATGAACTTGGATGGGGCCTCTTTGGAAAAACAAATCGTCACTTTAGAACACCTTTTAATGTTCAGAATCCCTAAACTATACAAGATTTGAGTTTATTGGGTTGAAAGAATTATTAAATCCGAGGATCTTAGTCAAGGTTCCTCTCCACCCAGGCATTTCAGCATTCTGTAGTGGGGACAAAGTCTGTCTAGAACAAGCTTTAAAGTAATTCATATACATGGGAAGAAGAGCCCCACATAGAAAGTATAAATGGAAATCAAAGTCTTTCTATTCAACCTCTGGCTCCCTCTCCCTGGAGGAAACCACTATTAAGGAAGCCACTGTATCCTTCCAGAAATGATTAAAAGAATTCTACTGTAAGTATTCTCCTGCCTTTTGCTTTTGTAATAACACAGTCTGAAGATATTCACTTAAGATCACATACAGATCACAGCATATATTCAATAGTATTGTTTATTAATATACTGTTAGGGAAGTAGTTGTTGGCACCCTGTCACTGCATCTTCTAAGTAGTTCTTTGCTTTGTCTTGCTCTTCCTGATTTTTCCTTCCCTTGTTTCTTCACCGAATCTGCTGCTTTCAGTCTCTTCTCCCATGTTTTTTGCGTCTCTTCCATAAGGCCTGTTGGTGGTTTCCAGGCCTGGGAGATTACCATCACTCTTGGCTAGCTGAAGAAGGATGCCACAAAACTGGATAGCAAAGTTCAGTGACAAAATTAGAATCCAAACAGATCTTGACAGGCTGGAATCCAACTAGTTGACATTTAACAGGTGTAAATATAGAGTCTTATGCATTAGTTTTAAAATACAGAAAACCTGCAGTGGTGTAATTTGAGAGAGGTTCTGTAAAACACTGTACAAATGTAGTTTTTTAAACTATCCCTGAACTAATCTTCTCCTAAGAATGTAAGTTTTGGAAAGGACTTTAATATTGTCATTCTTCATAAGCCCTCATTTACAAAGCACCTTCTTTCTTAAGCTAGGAAAAACTTGTTGGTAAGTTTGAAATATAAAATATATTTTCTTAAGTTGCAGATGAACTAAATATGCCTAAAATAAGTAACTTCTTTACTAATTATTTAACATCCATGTGCTAGTCACAAGAATAAGGCAGTGAATGAGATTGGGAAGGAGACAGATACAGAAGGAAAAAGGACTGGCATTTTCAGAGGCATAGAAACATGGTTTTGTTCAGTACAGCTTGGGCATTTTGGCTTCTCTGATATGGGCAGTTGATGTTTTCATCAGCCGTCATGTATAAACACAGCTGCAGCCTTCCTAGTCCAACTAATGTCCCTGAGCCCCTTATATATAGAAACCACAGGACTGTCAAATGAGTAATTTCTTTTTATGTTTTCCCTAGTGTCTGATTTGAATTCGGGTTAATTTAATTGCAAGTTTTGAGAACTGAAAAGAATCATTAGATAGTGTCTTGTCTGGAATTGGTTAACTCTTAACTTATATGGGCTGTTGAAAATGTGTAGCTAGAGTACCTATCTGAATCATTATACTAGGGGTCAGAGTCCTTGATTATTTCTACTAATTAGTGAAAAACCATGGCTTTAGGTACATCACTTCTCTGGGACTCTGTGTTTGCATGTGGAATAAATCTCAGTGGTATTTGGTATTTTAGGTGGAAAAGTTGTTTTTGTGGAAAAGTCCTGTGTTAAGCATGCCTGGCCCCAGCCCAGTAAATGTTCTCTATTCATTGTACAGTTAAAACTGCCCCTGCCTATTTTCAGAGACTGCAAGATAACACTCCTCGTTGAGAACCACAGTCTTAATTTCTTCTGGTTCTAATAGTCTGTATCTTATTTTTGGATTTGCTATTCTCGGATGTTAAAACACCGACTTGTGTTTGTGAGGTACTTTTACCTTTTTCAAATGCCATGAATGTGTGTATATGCCCTTACATAAGGAATTCTACTCAGCCACTAATAATTAACAACCTATTATGTTGAAAAGATTGGATACAAATTCTTCAGGGTTACAAATTCTTGATGGTATTTGTAGTTGAAATCAGAATGTCGCCATATTAACCTAACATTGATCCCCAAACTAAGAACAAAATGATAAAGTAGATGAACTAGGCCCACTTAAGTGTGCAGCAGCTCTGTCTGGAGAGCATCTAGTTCTGTTCTGCTAAAACCTGGAAAATCTGGATAGCTTGAGGAGACCAAGACTGGTTGCTTACCAATACATGGTCAGTTTTGTTTTATATGTGTCCCCCATTCACCACCAAATTATTTTGAGGCTAATTCCAGATGTTATATTTTATTCTTAAATACTTTAGGATGTATCTCTAAAAGAGAACTCTTTATTATTTTTTCCAAGTTTTTTCGTTGTTGTAAAATACACAAAACATAAAATTTCGTATCTTAACCATTTTCAAGTGTACATTTCAGTGGTAGTAAGTATATTCATATCATTGTATAACCGTCACCACCATCCATCTCCAAAACTCTTTTCATCTTGCAAAACTGCTTCTCTATACTCATTGAACAGTGATTCCCCATTCCTGTCTCCCTCCAGCCCCTGGCAACCACCATTCTACTTCTGTCTCTATGAATTTGAGTGCTCTAGGTACCAGTATTTGTCTTTTTTTGCTATTGGCTCATTTCACTTAGCATAATGTCCTCAGATTTCATACATGTTGTAGCATGTGTCAGAATTTCCTTTCTTTTTAAGGCCAAATAATCTTATATGTATATGCCACATTTTGCTTATCTATTTGTTCATCAATGAACACTAAGAACTCTTTATTTTTTTAAAAGATACTCTAATAACATTATCACACCTAAAAAAAAAGTCAATAATTCCTCAGTATCATTCAATACCTTGTCAGTGTTAAATCTCTTATTTGTCTGAAATGTTTCATGCATTTGGTTTGTTTGAATCAGCATCCTAAGAAGGCCCATATATTGTACTTGTTTGACATTTTATGTCTTAGAGCTACTTTTCAAAGAAAGCCATGATCTTATTTTTGGATATTTAACACGAATGTTGTATTTTGTTTGTGTACATGTATCTTTTTTTATTCATAGTCCTTTCAGATCTATTGATTCTGATTGTTAACCCTAGTATCTTTTCAGTCTCAAAGCAGACCCTTACTTAGCAGATAGTAAAATCATCCCTGTCTGTGACTTTGATGAGAGTACTTGTTCAAAATATTGACTAGCAGATGATTAAGGTATGGACCCTGGGGCCTACCACCAGATAGACAGTGATCCATGTGGCCAGCACCCTTGGGCTGTGGTTTCGCTGTGCACCTGCTTACGTATAAGCTCACTTCATGCTTCTTCCTCTTATTCCAAATGTCTTTTGTTTCATATGTTGTTTGAGCTTTTATGTGCTTGATGTTTTGATGGATTCAAAATGGGGAGACCCTGAATTTGACTCTGAGAAGAAACAAGAGGTAAAGTATGTGTGGATAACTAATACAAAGCAAGGTTCTGTATTTTTACCTATGGCCATAAAAGTACCATAGGTAAGAAAGGCTTGGGATGCGGGGTTTACTGCCCCTAGAAGTTACTTACAGCTGCTTCAGCAGAGCTAAGCCAGGTGCTCTGCTGAAATGCCAATTTATTCCACGTTTGCTTGGCTTTAAGAAAATGAGGTTGGGGCTGGCTGGTTAGCTCACTTGGTTAGAGCGCGTTGCTGATAACACCAAAGTCAAGGGTTCGGATCCCCTTACTGGCCAGCCACCAAATCCAAGAAAAAAAACAAAAAGAGATTGGTTTGGCATGATTTCTTAATGAGCCCCATATTGAATCTGCAGGTATTTATGATTTTTTTTTTGAAGGACTCACAAATCATCTTATAGATAATATTTTAGAATTTTTGTTAGGGGGACCACAAATGCAGCAGTCTTATCTTCTAGAACCCCACTGTCCTCTGTTTTGAATATTGTAATATCTAGGATATTGATATCATTCTGTTTTCCAGGATTTTTCCATCAATTGCAGACAGGGTAAGTAACAGTCTGATCTACATCCTCCAGGGACTTATGATCTTAGATGTTATTATATAAACCAGCAGGGGACTAAGCTACAAGAGGATGATAGAATTTGAACATGGCTCATATATGAGAAGTGTTGTAATACTGAGAGGTTTTCTTGTGTTATTGTGGAGTTTCCTGGGTTACTAAGCATAGGTGATTGTTGCCTTGTGGGACTTCTGTTATTTCTCATTCTCAGTTTAATTAAATATGTGAATTAAATTAAGTTCATTTTGCTAGATGCTCTTCTGCTTCCCTTGCAAGACTTGGTGCTCCTGGGCTTCTGCCTTAAGCTCCTTGGCCCATCTTACTTTTCATAGTCCCTCTTACTGATTTCATCCAGTCTCATGGTTTCACCACCTATATATAGATAGCCCCCATATTTTTATTTTTGCATCTGAAATTTCCTTTTAGTCATAAAAAGTTAAGCAATATATTACCAAAGAAAATTCTAAAAGTAATGAGTGCTGAGGAAGGCAAACACTACCACATGTTAAAAAATAGTGTGACACCTCAATAAAAAAGCTTGGTACTAATGTGTAGATAAAAAGTACTGACTAGAAAAGTCAAAAATAGATGCACAGATGGACATACATTTGGGAATTTACTGTGAGATGAGGATAGCATTTTAAATTAGTGATGAAAACATTATTAACAAGTGATGCTGAGAAAACCACATTGCTATTCAGAAAAGGATAGAAGCTGGAGCATTGTACCAGAATAAATTCCCAGTGGATCAGAAACACAAGCATAAAAAGAAAGTGTAGAATATTAGAAGAAAATGTACGAAAGGTCTTTAAGTATGATGCCAAACCCAGAATACATTCACATACACACATGCATACAGGATTGATGAATTAGACTACATAAAAATCTTTAAAAAATAAACTCAGAAGGGTTGCAGCTCACTTCACAGAGCTAACTTTATTAATATATGAAAAGCTCCTTCCAACTTGAACATCTGGGGATTTGGGCATCTGGTGGGGTGGGGGGGAGGCGTCCTGGAACCAATCCCCCCAGATACTGAGAATGACTGCATATGTGTAAACTATGACCTAGAAATTCCACTTTTATAAATTGAACCTTACTTTCAATGAGGTACCTCACAGATAAGTACAATAAATTGTTTCAATAAAAAAAAAATCAACCTTAAAAAACAAAAACAAAACCAAAAAACTCCTTCCAAGCAATAAGAGACTTTAATAGTTAAGCAGAAAAATGTGCAAAGGATATGTAAAGACAGTTCACAGGAAAAGACATACAAATGGCTCTTAAACATATAAAAAGATGCTCAGACTTTACCAGGGAAGTCTCATAATCAGTAGGTCAAATATATTATAAATGGTTAGCCTGAATGTGGGAAATGGCTTATGGCTCCTTCACATCCTTTTATTATGTCTAAAGTAGCTCTGTTCTCCTGTAACTCTGTTAATTTACCATTTATTTCATCATAGTAATGATCTCAGTTTATAATCATCTTGTTTGTTTCCTTTACTAGAATGTGAGCTAGGGCAGAATCTTGTCTGCCTAAATGTTGTTCATTGTGTCTCTAAAGCCTGGCATGTTGTAGGTACTTCATATTTGTTGAAAGGAAATCAGTTTGTACTTTTTGAAAGAAAGTGAGCCGAGATGCCGGGTACCGTTCAAGCTTTATTCGAGAAAGAACTCTGCCGGGCTGTGCTCAAAGTGGGGAACAGCCCGGGGCTGCCCTGAAAATGGTGGACAGCACCAGGTGTGGGTGGTAGAGCTTATATAGTGTGGCAAGGGCTGGCTGATACCATCAAGGAGGGTCATTATGCTAATGTGGATGGGGTGGAGAACTGAGTCCTTGCCGAAGCAAAGGGGTTTCTGTTTAAGTCAGGAGGCTTCTCCTAAAGGGAAGGGGGGAGGGGAGGGGAGGGGAGGAGGTGGGCGGGGCCATTTTGTACTTGGGCTTGTCTAAAGTGGCTCTGGTTATGTTGCAGATCTATTGCTTTTCTAGCTAATTCTTGGCTAATTTATCTTGATTCGAGCTGTCGGTGTTGAGTCATTTGTGCTGAGTTAATAAATGTAATATACTAGTCGGTGGATGTTGTTTATAGTTGGGAAAGAGATGTCGGAATAACAAATAGAAAGAGTGTTTTTAGCAAATGAAGACCCTTGTTATAAAAACCTCAGTGTGTTTTAAAATGCCCCATGGTTGAATGTGCTTTACCTTGACTGTGTATGCTTGATTTTAGTCTTTAGCTCAGCCTAATAGCAGTGTACAAATCATTTTTAAAATCTTCCCTTAATCTTTTTATTTTAAATTGTGATAAACCATTTTAACCATTTTTAAGTGTAACCATTTTTAAGTGAACAGTCCAGTCATTAACTACATTCACATTATTGAGCATCCATCATCACTATCCATTTCGAGAAATTTTGCATTTTCCTTAACTGAACAATAACTCCTTAGTCCTCCCTTAATCTTGATGAAGATTTTTGTTGATAAGTAGCTGAATCCGTTAGAAAGAATATTCTGTGAATCTTCTCACAAATTACAAGATAATTATAAGGTTAACATACGTGTGTATTCAAACACCATAAATATACAAGCAGTGATTAGTGAGAGGGCCCCATGCTCTAGAGATAACCAATGGTAAATTTGGTGTGTAGTATTCCAAACATAGAAAAATTAGAAAATTGTGTTCCTCGGAGGTGCACATAAAGATGACCTCTTCAGTGGAGCAACAGAACTTGGGGGATGCCCCCAAAGAACTGGGGAATGCCATGTTCTTTACCTGAAACTTACTTTCTGTCAAGATTAATACATGGCCTCTCTAGCCTGGCTGAAAATTTGAAAACAAAAGAAAAAGCATATAGCCTTCTGCCTTTGACTTCTTTGAAGAAGAGGTCTTTATAGCTGGTTGTTTCTACCTCTTGGTGTTAGGGACAATTAATGTAAATACAAGGTTGGAAGGGTGGGCATTTCTTTAGAAGTGAGATTTTCTTTTGACTTAATTTCAGTCCAAATTATTTTTTTCTGGAGTAGTTCTTTTCTGTCTCAGGAAGTAACTCTTTCTTTTTCCTAATGCTCTTGTCTTAAAGTTGTCTCTCTCTCTGGCATGTCCCTGATGTTGTGTACCATATATACAGAAGAGCCTGGACTGTCCCTGCTATGGCTAGAGACACTGATGTGTGTGTAACCCTGTGGTATTATGATTTATAAGGAGTTGTGGTCCTCATCACAGTTTCCTGGCTCACAGCTTCTAAAACCCTTGGAATCTCCAAAGTGACAGGCATCTTTTTGTATGCTGAGATGACTGACTGCTGGGGGCTCCTGGATAGCCTAGGGGAACCATGTGATTAGAGGGTTGGGGAAGGAAGAGGGGATGAAGGTGGAATTGATCATCAATGGCCAGTGACTTACTCAATCATGCCTACATAATGAAGCCTCCATAAGGACCCAAAAGGACAGGTCGGTGAGCTTCCAGATAGCTGAACAGGTGGAGGTGCCTGCAGGGTGGTAGGCCTGGAAAGGGCATAGAAGCTTAGCACCCACTCCCACATATCTTGCTTTATGCATCTGTTCCATCTTTTTGTTCACCTGTATCCTTTGTAGTATCTTTTATAATAAATGGATAAACATAAGTAAAGTGTTTCCTTGAGTTCTGTGAGCCACTGTAGCAAATTAATTGAACCCGATTTATACCCTGTTGGTCTGAAGTACCCTGGGGCTGTGATTGGTATCCAAAGTGGGGGTAGTCTTTTGGGACTGAGCCCTTAACCTGTGGGATCTGATACTATCTCCAGGTAGATAGTGTCAGAATTGAGTTAAATCGTAAGACACTGGAGAATTGCTTGGTGTGTAGGGAGAGACTCCCACATGTGTTGTGGAGCCACTGTTAAGCCTCGGTTAATGTCAGAATTCTGCCCCCGTCACCAATTGTCAGGCTCCATGACTTTGCCAGTTGTTGGGCTCTTTTACCTGCTGGTAATCTCTCAATCTCTCCTCTCAATATCTCTTTCTCTCTCTCCCCTCCCCTCCCCCCCACAAGAATAGCAACAAAACTAAAAAGATACATTGCCCCCCCCCCCAATTTGCTTACAAAGGATGTACTAAAACCACACCACCAGGACCCCTGGCAAGGGCCCAACACATGTGGTGTCAAAAGTGTTGTTTTAAGTGGTGTTTGAGAGTAGGAAAAACACTTTGGTTTTTCTTGTCCTTAATAAACCGTCCTGAACACTGCCCACTGTCAGTATTATTTTCTTTGCTTTGACACTAGGTTGAAATGTGAAAGGACTTTCTTATTCTAATGGCAATATCAGTGAGTAAGTTCTATTTTTTTTTTCCAAAAAATTATTTCACTACAATTATGAAGTAATGTTTTATGCTATTATATGTGTTTTTTTGTTTGTTTTGGTGGACTCATTTGGGAACATAGTCACCGCTTAGTTCATCCTTTCTGTGTTAAAATGAAATATGAATTTCAAACAATGCAGTTATGTGGTTCAGAGCTTTATTATAACCAACCCCATCATTAGTCACCTTTGTGACTTTGGAAAGATTTCTTAACCCAAAAGCCTTGTTTCTCACCAGCATAAGTTGTGTATAGTGTACTTGCCTCATGGGTTAACAGGAAGATCAGATAAGGGGACCTGTTGTCATGCAGCCTGCTCCACTCAGCAGCTGAAATGTCCCAAATATGCTAGACTCTGTGCTACAAAATACAAATAAGATACAGTCCCTGCTTTTGAAGAGTTCATGTCTATAAGAAAGGAAAAAAATGATAGAATAAAGAATTATACCATATGAATGGTCTCGTTTGTGCTCCTTCCAAAGAGTAGTGCTTATTTTTAAACAGTGGTCCATGATCTTTATTGCTAATGTAAACCTATACAAGGTTAACAGATGTTAAAATGTCAAATCAACAGTAGTAAGGTTGGGATTGGGTAGATCAATGTTTAAAAATAAAGGTTGGTTGGGGCAGGGGGATTTATAGAAGTAAGCATGGCCCTTTATAGGTGTGATATACATTTCTTGAGGGTGTGTTTTCTCAGGGTTTTTCGTTGAAGCTTATCCCATTAACAGGTCTTTATTTAGTCCAGCCACTCTGTATAAGATGGCCTTTGGAGAAAGGCATCTGATTTCAGTTTATACAAGTAGAAGCAATCCATCTATCTTGGAAGATTACCAAACCTGCTGACTTTTTTATTAACCTCAGACTTGCCGGGAGGTATTCAAACTGACTTAGAAATTCACTTAAATCTGATTGAGACAGACTTGATGGTATCTAGGGAAATGTTTTATGCAAAAACTCTAGGCTAGTTCTTTGTTCTTGTTTGCCTTTTAGAGAAATCAGTTTTGTGTTTTCTCTCTTTCCTTTCCTCTTCCTCCACCTTACCTCTCCAAGACCTTTTCCTCCTGAAGCTCTCCTTAGTGGTGGGCTTATTTGGGAAGCCTTTTCTGATGGTGTTCTTTTGTGGGCTCCTCACAACTTACTTCTTGTCTGTATCACTTGTGGCATCCCTTCATACTCCCTGGTGTTGTCTTTATTCTTATACGTGTCCCATCACCCCTGTGGGATTGTAAGCCCCTGGAGAGTTGACTCACAGGCTTCTGTTGACCTATGGCTGTATCTGTTAAAGGTGTAGAAAAGCAAGCCACCATTTTCCTCGAATGGTTACCTAATGTTAACTTTTTTTCTAAACTCTTGTTTAACTTTTCCCCCTCCTTCTGTTAGACTTTGGTAAATACTAGGCTAGAGCTAATCTATTTCAGAGAGCAAAAACTTTAATCAAATACTTCTTTTCTGTTTAGCTCCAAAACCTTGGAATTAATCCAGCCAACATTGGATTCAGCACACTGACCATGGAATCTGACAAGTTCATATGTGTCCGAGAGAAAGTTGGCGAGCAGGCACAGGTAGTGATTATTGACATGAGTGATCCAATGGCTCCGATCAGACGGCCTATCTCTGCAGAAAGTGCCATCATGAATCCAGCCTCTAAGGTGATAGCTCTAAAAGGTAAGTCCAAAGGGAATTTTAGAAAGGAATTTTATCTTGCTTTAACTGCTTCATTACCTTAAATATTGGGCAAGTGTCAGTAAGCTCATAACAAAGTGTCATCAATAGTATTCAACTTAATTCTAGAAGTTTTAGCAAAAGCTGTGTTTAGTGTGCCCTAAGAAGAGGCCTCTGAGCACCAGAGCTTCTTTGTAATATCATCCATAGTGCCAGACACTGTGAGGGGGTGAATCCCCAGGACTTTGTCCTCTTGGGTCCAAAGATGCATTATGTCTGGACAGCACTGTGTTCCCCAGTAGAGCTGTGTGGCATCCTTGCCTTGAGGGCCTGCTGTGGTGGTGCTCCAGTCATCCCAGGATACAGGCCCAGAGACTTACTCTTTTGTGAAGTGCATCAGCGACAGGAAAGTAGGTAATTAATAGAATTTTACTTCCCTGCACTCAGGGAACCTCAGGTGCTGGAAACTTTCTATTCTTGAGAAATAGAGAATCTTTTCATATTGTCTTGATTTGGGAAATTAAAGAATTACATGTGTAGTGGACTTATTAATGTTTTATGTGAAATGCATTATATCACTTGCCTTGGAAAGTGAAAACTGTTTCTGGACCTAAAATTTGTGAAAGCCAAATATTAGCTTTGTCTAGGCTTCTGTTTTGTTACAGGAATAGGGTCTACTTTGTCATTTTAGTAAGTGTATGTACATCTGGAAGTTAAGACCTTTCTATTTAAAAAGAAGTAGCTGAATTATTTTTATTTGAAAGGAGCTTTGTTCCATTATCACTCTACCTTTTTCCTTGCAATCTTGTCAAAGCATTTTTTTGAACATGGAGTGTAGCAATGTAAACTATTTTAAGGATTCTTAATGATTCTTTTCTGTTTCTCTTACTGTATCACTATCCTTTGGCAGTTTTTGATGGAATTCGCACCTTGTAGCATTGTTTTTTGCAATTTATATTGCTGCAGTACTTTTGAGAGACGTTATCTAGCATGTCTGCTGTTTGGTATTCTCAGCAGATCTCAGAAATGACTTGCATTTTAGCCTTCCTGGTTCTCTGGCTTAGTTCTCTTTAACAGTGTACAGTGTGGATCTCCTAGTGTGTGTGCGTGCATGTATGTGTGTGTGTGTTTTGGGGGTGGTGGTAGGGGTGTAGTGGAAACATGGTATTTAGATATTGTTAATCCCTTCCAGCCAAAGACCACAAGGAACATACCTGTGTTTGAACAAGTTGGTTTTATTACTCGTTGCAGCAAGAGAGAACACATACCATGGGGAACTGGAGGGTGTCTCAGTAAGAGAGCGTTAGAAAGAACCTGTTATAGGATTTGGGATTTGGTTGGATGATTTGGGGATGAACTAAAGAAGCAAGGATTTGCTGTAGATTGGGTGCTTTCAGAAAGCGGGGGTAATTGTATGATTGGGTATCTCAATAAATCTTATCTACAAGGGAGGGAAGACTAGAGAGAGAGGATAAAGCTGTAATTGGTAAAGAAGTAGCAGTCACGTGTTTTGGCTGAGAGAGTGCTGGTATTTTGTGGATTGCACAGTAAACTTGTTTTTGTCTGTGTTTAGACAAAATTCCAAAGCAGGCTTGCTTTGTCTCACTTTATCGTGGTCTCAGAGGGCCCTTATCTGAAGTTCGTGTACTCCAAGATGGTTTATGTCCAGCAGGAGAGCAACATGGCCTATCTGTGAGTGCCAGGCCAGCTTCAGGGTGGCAGGGGCTGCTCCTTTTTGTTTCTTTCTCAATATTCATGTTAATTGCTTCAACTATAACTATGTTGAATTGCTGTTATCTTTTGCATAGGGAAGTGTGAGGCTCTGGAACCAAAGAGAGATAATTTTAAGGCTTTATTCTATTTTTACTGCAATCCTGTGGCCATAAGGATGATCTCAGATCCTTGTGGTACAAATTGTTGGCAAGTGGAGGATGTACAGTGTGTTTTAAAGGCCCTACACCAAAATGAGCAGAACTGTCTTAAAAAAAAAAAAAAGGTATTTGTACAGTGATTGAATTACAAAGATAATTGAATTACAGATGAGCTCTGCGGAGTGGGTCTATCATTTCAGACACCTTAGTTAGTTCTGTGGGTGACAGTGTGAAAGCAGGAAATACAGGGACCTCGTCTATATCTCCCAGATTCTCCCCATTTTGGCTGGTGGAGCTCTTTATGAGCTGGAACTCTTGTAAAAACGTCTGCCTTATAGTCTGTCCTCGTATCTTAGGTGCTCAGCCCATGTCGTGGCTTCTGGAGAAGCCTGGAGCAGATTTGCTCAACCTAGTCTCTCTACAGACTTTCTCTGCTGATGGATTTGTGCGAATACTTTAAAACTGGAGATACATTTTTGCACTTGACCAAAAGTGTGAGGTGGTGTGTAGAATTCCTTATCTGCTGTTCATCAGTTTAATGGAACAATAATACCTTAACTGAGGGACTGGCAAATAGCCTGCTTTTTGTACAGTTCCCAAGCTAAGAATGGTTTTTATAGAGTTGTAAAAACAAAACAGACAAATACGTGACAGAGATCTTATATGTTCCTCTACAGAAAAAGTTTGCTGACAATCTTGCATTACTGACCTGAGTATGATATTCCCACTTTTATTATGACATTACCCTTTTAATATTTGTGTTTCTTTTTACAAATTTTACCTTTTTTCCCTTAATTTTTAGAAGTAGATTGAGTATAGGCTAATCTAGTGCCTGCACAGCAGTTAGTGCTTAGCTCAGGTAGGGAGGGGCGAGGTGGTGGAATGGCACCCCCTAGTGGTGGCACACTCTTCACCTTGACTGTTTCAATCTGACCTTAGATTGATTCCCAAAGGAGGTTGGTCCTTTTTTTTCTTTTTTGTGATGCTAAATATTTTGTACCTCCTATAACACAAGTTCTTTTAACCAGTCTAAGGACAACTTGACAGATTTCAAGCTAGAGGAAATTTCCTCTGTGATCCAAGGCTATTTGAAACTAAAAGATAACAGCTGGCCAGTTGACTCAGTTGGTTAGAGCACAGTATTACAACACCAAGGTCAAAGGGTTTGGATCCGCCAGCTGCCAAAAAAAAAAAAAAAAAAAAAACCCCACCAGAAACTAAAAAGCACCCCCATCCTATAGTTGAACTTTTAGTTATTTCTTCCTTTGATCACTTTATTCAGGTATAATTTACATACAGTAAAATTCATCTGTTCTAAGTGTACAGTACAGTGATTTTTAGTGAATTTATAGAGTTGTGGAACCATCACTACCGTCTAGTTTTAGAACATGTTTATTACCTCAAAAAGTTCGCTCATGCCAAGGGCCAGCCCGTGGCTCACTTGGGAGTGTGCAGTGCTGATAACACCAAGGCCATGGGTTCAGATCCCTATATAGGGATGGCCGGTTCGCTCACTGGCTGAGCATGGTACTGACAACACCAAGCCAAGGGTTAAGATCCCCTTACCGGTCATCTTTTAAAATAAAATAAAAATAAAAAAGTTTGCTCATGCCTGTTTGCAGTCATTCGCACTCCCACCCCCAGCCCTAGGCAGCTACTGATCTGCTTTCTGCCTCAATAGATTTTCCTTTTCTGGACATTTCAAATAAAGGGGATCATACAGTATGTAGTCTTTTATATCTGGCTTTGTTTCTTAGCATAGTGTTTTTGAGGCTCATCTGTTGTAGTGTGCATCGTTTTTATTTTATTTTAATATTTATGTTCCTTTTTATTGCTGAATAGTATCTCATTGTATGGACATTCACCAGTTGATGGATATTTGGATTTTTTTCTAGTTTTTGGATATTAAGAATATTGCTGCCATGAGCACTTACAAGTCTTTGTGTGGACATATATTTTCATTTCTCTTGGGTGGAGGGAAATTGCTGGATCATATGGTAAATTTGTTTAGCTTTTGCAAAGTGTTTAACTGTTTTCCAAAGTGGTTGCAACGTATTACATTCCCATTAGCAATGTATGAGGGTGCCAATTTCTCCACATCCGTTTCAATACTTGATACTGTCTTTTTTATTACAGCAGTTCCCATGGTTGGGTACTAGTGTCTCATGGTTTTAATTTGCATTTCTCTAATGCCTAATGATGTCAAGTATCTTTTATTTTTAAACATGGTTATTAGCCACTTATATATCTCTCTGGAGAAGCATCTGTTTAAATCTTTTGCTCATTTCTTAATTGGATTGTTTGTCTTATTATTAAATTATAAGAGTTCTTTATATATTCTGGATATACATCATTTATCAGCTATGTGATTTATATATATTTTCTTCCAGTCTGTAGCTTGTCTTTTCATTTTCCTAATGGTGTTTTGTTTTAGTCCCTTTGTGCTGCTGCAACAAAATACCTGAAACTGAGTAATTTATAAAGAAGAGAAATTTGTTTCTCACAATTCTGGAGATTGGGAAGTCCAAGATCAAGCTGCTAGCAGGTTTAGCGTCTGTTAAGGGCGGGTCTCCGCTTCTAAGATGGTTCCTTGTTACTGCAACCTCTGGAGGGGAGGAATGCTGTGTCCTCACATGGTGGAAGGGATGGAAGGGCAAAAAGGAACCAAACTCCCTCAGTCAAGCCCTTTTATAATGGCATTAATCCCTCATGACCAAAACAGCTCCCAAAAGGTCCCACCTTGTTGCATTGGGGATTAAGTTTAAACGTGAATTTTGGAGAAGACAAAACATTAAACCATAGCATATCTTTTGAAGGGCAAAAAATTTTAATTTTGATGAAGCCCAGTTTATCCATTTTTTTTCTTTGATGTATCATGCTTTTGGTGTCATATCTAAGAGTGCTTAGCCTAACTCAAGGTCATAACAATTTTCTGCATTCTAGTGGTTTTATAGTTTTAATTCTTACATTTGATTCTTTGGTCTTTTGAATTAATTTTTGTGTATGGTGTGAAGTATGGTTGTAAGTTATTTTTTTCTTTTTCTTTTTCTTTGCGTGGGGGGAGCATATCTATTCAGTTGTCCAAGCACCATTTGTTGAGGAGACCATCTTTCCCCTTTGATTTATTTCTGGAGTCTTAATTCTGTTCTTTTGATCTCTATGTCCATCCTTGTACCAATTACTAGATTACTTGATTGCTGTGGCTTTATAGTAAGTTTGAAATTAGATAATGTTAGTATTTTTGTTCATATTTTTCAAAATAAGTTTTGAAACTATTTGAAACTAGATCCTTTGAATTTCCACATAAATTTTAGGATCAGTTTGTCAGTTTCTACAAAAAGCCTCCTGGGATTTTGATAGGGTTTGCATTGAATTTATCAGTCAATTTGGCAAGAATTGCCATTTTGGCAATATTAAGTCTTCTAGTTATGGTCTCTATTTACATCTTCTTTAATTTCTTTCAATGATGTTTTGTGCATTCAGTGTACGAATCCTACACTTCGTTACATTTATTCCTAAGTCTTATATTCTTTTTTGACATTATTATGAGCAGAATTGTATTAATTCCATTTTTGGATTGTTTGTTGCTAGTATTTAGAAATACAATTGATTTTTGCTTATTTATATCTTGGGTACTTTTAAAACTTATTCTATTAGTTCTTGTAGATTTTAGTGGATTTTTTGGTATTTTCTATATACGGTATCATGTTATCTGTGAATAGACAGTTTTATATCTTCCCTTCTAATATGGATTCTGTTTATTTTGTTTGTTTCTTTGTTTGTTTCAATATTGCATTGACTAGAATATCCAGTTCAGTGTTAAATAGAAGTGGCAAGAACAGATAATCTTGACTTGTTTCTGATCTTACGGGGAAATAGTCTTTGACCATTGAATATGATGTTAGCTGTGGGTTTTGAGTAGATAAAGCCTTTACCAAGTTGGAGAAGTTCCCTTCCTTCCTATTTTGTTTAGAGTTTTTATCATGAAAAGGTGTTGGATTTTATCAAATATTTTCCAGATCTATTGAGATGATCACACGGTTTTTGTCTTTTTTTAGTGTGGTGTATTACATGAATTTCTTATTGGATGTTAAACTGACCTTGCATTCCTGCAGTGAATCCCTTTTGGTTGTGGTATATGATCATTTTTATATGTTGTTGGATTTTGTTCATTAATATTTTAAGGATTTTTCTGTTATTTTTATGATAATTGGTCTGTGGTTTTCTTTTCTTGTGCTGTCTTTATCTGACATTGTAATAAGGTGAATGTTTGCCTTAAAAAATGAGATTGGAAGTGGTCCCTCCTCTCTTTTCGGAAGAGTTTGTGAAGTACTTGTTATCTTAATATTCTTTGAGTAGTTGATAGGATCCAATAGTGAAAGCCTTCTGGACTTTTCTTTGTGAGAAGATTTTTAATTACTAACTCAACTTCTTTACTTGCTATAAATCTGCTCAGATTTTCTGTTTCTTGTTGTGTCAGTTTTGGTAATTTGTATATTTCTAGGAATTTATCCAAGTCATCTAAGTTTTCTAATGTGTTGGCATAAAATTATTCATATTATTCCCTCATAATGCTTTTAATTTCTTGGAGTTGGCAGTGATGTCCTCTCTTTCATTCTTATTTTGATAATTTAAGTCTTCTTTTTTTTCTTGATCAGTAACTAATATTTGTCAGTGTTCTTGATTGTTTCAAAGAACACCCTGGCTCCAGCAAGCTGTGTGTAAGTGCTCCTGGAACATGTGCACAGCTGCCTGCCATGTGCCATTTTTGTTTTTTTTTTTAAAAAAAAGAATAGCATATTGTTTTCTTTTGAATTTTTCTTTTTTCTATTTTGTGTGTTTGTGTGTGTTTTGTGGTTGTTCTGGAGTTTACAAAATTTATCCTAACTTACCACAGACTATTTTAGGTAAATATTAACTCAGTTAAAATGCAGAAATTTTAAACCAATATAGCTCCATTCCCTCTCCCCTCTATTGTGCTATCTTTGTCATTCTTATATGTATGAATATATAAAGTATTTCCAAAATAGATAAAATGAAGTATATATATACACATGTACGTATATTATAAACCCAACAATCCTATTGTATTATTATAGTTTTATATGATGTCCTTTAATGAAGCAAAGAAAAGCAATGAGAAAAAATATATTTATAGAGTCTTTATATTAACCAACATATTTATCATTTTCATTGCTCTTAATTTCTTTTCGTGGGTTTGAGTTCCCATCTTAGTTCAGTCTGATTAGAACCAGTTTACCATAAGCTGCGAGTGTCTAAAGATGGTGAGGGTTTAACATTTACCATATGGTCAAGACAGCAAAAGTAGGTCACACCTAAACTGTGTTTAAAACCAGCTGTTTCATAAATTTGTATGGTATAAACTTAATATGGTATATAGTTGTAGTTAACTTTAGAACTGTTTTCAGCCAGCACTCCTTTATCTTATATCATGATGTCATATATCTTATATCATGACGTCATAAAAGACTTTCCTTTAGCAACAGCAGTCTTGTTTCTCATATTGTAGATGAAGGGCTAGCCAGTTAGCTCAGTTGGGTAGAGTGCAGTGTTTTAACACCGAGGTCAAGGGTTTAGATTCCCGTATCATCCAGCTGCCAAAAACAACAAAATCAAATTGTAGTTAAAAGTTAATTTGCTAGTTGATATGATGATGTGAGTTGTTGAATAACTTGGCTACATAACTGGACAGGTAAATTAATTCTTTTTTCCAGCTGTGTAGCTCAGACATAATACTTCAAAAACAGCTAGATCTGTGAATAATGCTGCCAATGATACGGTTATACAAATATTTCTTTGAAACCCTGCTTTCAGTTTGTTTGGGTATATACCTATAAGTGGAACTCCTGGATCATATGGTAATTCTGTTTTAACTTTTTGAGGAATTGCCATACTGTTTTCCATAGTGGCTACACCATTTGACATTCTCACCAACAGTGTACAGGGTTCCAATTTCTCCACATCCTTGACAACACTTGTTTTTTTTTTTTCTTTTTATAATAGCCATTCTAATGGGTGAGAGGTGGTATCTCATTGTGGTTTTAATTTACATTTTCCTAATGATTAGTGATATTGACCATCTTTACATGTTCTTATTGGCCATTTGTATATTTCCTTTGGAGAAATGTCTATTCAAATTTCACTCATTTTTAAATTTGTTTTGTTGTTGTTACTGTTGTTGTTGTCAGGTTGTAGGAGTTCTTTATGTATTCTCGATATTAACCCCTCATCAGATACATGATTTGTAAATATTTATTCCATCCCATGGGTTGTCTTTTCGCTCTTTTCTGTCCTTTGATGCAGTCCAGTTTGTCTATTTATTTTCTTTTTTTGCCTGTGCTTTTGGTGTCATATCTTAAAAAACTATTGCCATATCCAATGTCATGAAGCTTTTCCCCTATGTTTTGTTCTCAGAGTTTTTTAGTTTTAGCTCTTATTTTAGGTCTTTGATTTTCAGTTAATTTTCAGTTAATTTTTGTGTATGGTATAAGGTAAAGGTCCAATTTCATTCTTTTGCATGCAGATATCCATTTTTGACAGAATCATTTGTTGAAAAGAATGTCTTTTCCCCCACTGAATGATCTTGGGACCCTTGTCAAAAATCATTTCATCATATACGTGAGAGTTTATTTCTGGGTTCTGTATTCTGTTTCATTGGTCTGTATGTTTGTCTTCATGCCATTACCATACCATTTGCTTACTGTAGCTTTGTAATAAGATTTACAATCAGAAAGTGTGAGATCTCCAACTTTGTTCATCTTTTTCAAGATTGTTTTGGCTATTCAGGGACCTCTGAGATTCCATATGAATTTTAGGATAGATTTTTTATTTCTGTAAAAAATGTGTTTGGGCCCATTGAGGGGTTTTTGGCACATTTGTCACATCAGTTGACAAATGTTGATAAGTGCATGCAGCTATTTCTGGACTGTAGTCTGTTTCGTTGATCTGTATGTATGTCTTTTTGGCAATAACACATATTTTCTTTTTTTTTCTTTCTTTTTTTTTTTAAACATAGATTTTCTTACTGTAGTTTTATAGCATGACTTGAAGTCAGGTATTAATAAGTCTTCCAACTTTGCTTTTTTCCAAAATTGTTTGTCCTCTGCATTTCCATGTACATTTTAGAATCAGCTTATTTTCTACCCCCGAAAAATGATACTAGGATTTTGATTGAGATTGCATTGAACCTTAGAGATCAATTTGGGGAGAAATGACATCTTGGTGATCTTAAATGTTCTGATCCATGAGCATGGTATGCCTCTGTTGTCTCTTTTATTTAGGTCTTTAATTTTTCTCAGTAATGTTTTATCATTCATTTTATCATTTAATGTAGAAGTTTTGCTTATTTTTTGTTAAATTTATTCCTAAATGTTATGTTTTTGGTGGTGGTATAAATTCTTTAAAATTCTTTATTTCCAAATTGTTTGCTGCTAGCATCTCAAAATTCAATTGATATTTTTGTATATTGACCTGTATCCTGCAGCATTGCTGTGTTCACCTATTAATTCTAATAGTTATTTTATAGATTTGTAGGTTCATTAGAGTATTTTTTGTAAATAATTATGTTGTCTGTGAATAAAGATAGGTTTACTTCTTATTTTTTGATCTTTATGCCTTTTACTTTTATTACCTTATCGTACCGGCTGAGATATCCAGTACGGTGTCAAAAAGAATTGGTCAGAGAAATAATCCTTGCCTAGTTTCTGATCTTGGGAGGAAGCAATATCAATATTTCATGTTAGCTCTAAGTTTTTGTGTAGATTCCAAGATCAGAACTCAGCTCCTTGCCAGTGGTGGAAACAGTATGTGTCTCTTGCCAGAGGATGGATGCCAAAGCCTTTTATCTAGAACTGTACTGTCCTTTTGTAGCCACATGGGGGCTGTTTGTTTAAATTAATGAAAGTTAGATAAAAGTAAAAATGTAGTTCCTGAAGTGTATCTCACTACATACATTTAAATGCTGAAT
This sequence comes from Cynocephalus volans, assembly GCF_027409185.1. NCBI lineage: Eukaryota > Metazoa > Chordata > Mammalia > Dermoptera > Cynocephalidae > Cynocephalus > Cynocephalus volans. Next base: position 209,531,908 of record NC_084461.1, read on the forward strand.
AGCAACAGAATATCTACTTTAATGGATAGTGCAGGTGCAAAATATTTCCAACATTGAAGATGAGTCTGTTTGACAGTACGTGTTTATAATTTAAGACAAAGGAACCCTGTTATATGGAGAAATTGGTTTAACGTGAAGGGATATTTGTGGTTTTTTTCGTGAAACTTGGAGACAACAGAGAAAGGATGTCTTATGTTTTTGCTAACTTATCCAGAAAAGTATTTTATTTTTTATTTTTATTTTTATTTATTTTTTCTTTTTCTTAATTTTATTTTGTCGATATACAATGTGGTTGATTATTGTGGTCCATTACTGAAACCTCACTCCCTCCTCCCTCTCCCCCCTCCCACGCAACAATGTCCTTTCTGTTTGCTTGTCATATCAACTTTAAGGAATTGTAGTTGTTATGTCTTCTCCCCCCCACCCCCCGGTTTTTGTGTCTGTGTGTGTGTGTGTGTGAATTTATTTATTTATTTTTAGCTCCCACCAATAAGTGAGAACATGTGGTATTTCTCTTTCTGTGCCTGACTTGTTTCATTTAATATAATTCTCTCAAGGTCCATCCATGTTGTTGCAAACGGCAGTATTTCATTCGTTTTTATAGCTGAGTAGTATTCCATTGTGTAGATATACCACATTTTCTGTATCCACTCATCCGATGATGGACATTTGAGCTGGTTCCAACTCTTGGCTATTGTAAAGAGTGCTGCGATGAACATTGGGGAACAGGTATACCTTCGACTTGATGATTTCCATTCCTCTGGGTATATTCCCAGCAGTGGGATAGCTGGGTCATATGGCAGATCTATCTGCAATTGTTTGAGGAACCTCCATACCATTTTCCATAGAGGCTGTACCATTTTGCAGTCCCACCAACAATGTATGAGAGTTCCTTTTTCTACGCAACCTCGCCAGCATTTATCGTTCAGAGTCTTTGGATTTTAGCCATCCTAACTGGGGTGAGATGGTATCTCACTGTAGTTTTGATTTACATTTCCCAGATGCTGAGTGATGTTGAGCATTTTTTCATATGTCTGTTGGCCATTTGTATATCTTCCTTAGAGAAATGCCTACTTAGCTCTTTTGCCCATTTTTTAATTGTGTTGCTTGTTTTTTTCTTGTAAAGTTGTTTGAGTTTCTTGTATATTCTGGATATTAATCCTTTGTCGGATGTATATTTTGCAAATATTTTCTCCCACTCTGTTGGTTGTCTTTTAACTCTTTTGATTGTTTCTTTTGCTGTGCAGAAGCTCTTTATTTTGATATAATCCCATTTGTTTATTTTTTCCTTTGGTTGTCCGTGCTTTTGGGGTCGTATTCATGAAGTCTGTGCCCAGTCCTATTTCCTGAAGTGTTTCTCCTATGTTTTCTTTAAGAAGTTTTATTGTTTCAGGGTGTATATTTAATTCTTTAATCCATTTTTAGTTGACTTTAGTGTAAAGGTGTGGGTCTAGTTTCATTCTCCTGCATATTGATATCCAGTTCTCCCAGCACCATTTGCTAAAGAGGCAGTCTCTTCCCCAGTGTATAGGCTTGGTGCCTTTGTCAAAGATCAGATGGCTGTAGGTGTGTGGGTTGATTTCTGGATTCTCTATTCTATTCCATTGATCAGTGTGTCTGTTTTTATGCCAGTACCATACTGTTTTGGTTATAATAGCTTTGTAGTATAGTTTAAAGTCAGGTAGTGTTATGCCTCCAGCTTTATTTTTTTTTTGCTCAGCTTTGCTTTGGCTATGCGTGGTCTTTTGTTATTCCATATTAATGTCTGGATAGTTCTTTCCACTTCTGAGAAAAGTGTCATTGGAATTTTGAAGGGGATTGCATTAAATTTGTATATCACTTTCGGTAGTATGGATATTTTCACTATGTTGATTCTTCCAATCCAAGAGCATGGGATATCTTTCCATCTTCTTGTATCCTCTCTAATTTCTCTCAGCAGTGGTTTGTAGTTCTCATTATAGAGATTTTTCACATCCTTGGTTAACTCAATTCCTAAGTATTTTATTTTTTTTGGTGGCTATTGTAAATGGGCAAAAATTTTTTATTTCTCTTTCTGCATGTTCACTATTGGAGAATAGAAATGCTACTGATTTTTGTGTGTTGATTTTGTATCCTGCTACTGTGCTGAAATCATTTATCAACTCCAAGAGTTTTTTTCTAGAGGCTTTAGGCTGTTCGATATATAGGATCATGTCATCTGCAAACAGGGACAGTTTGACATCTTTTCCAATCTGGATACCCTTTATTTCCTTCTCTTCTCTGATTGCTCTGGCTAGTACTTCCAACACCATGTTGAATAGGAGTGGTGAGAGTGGGCATCCTTGTCTAGTTCCTGTTCTTAAAGGAAAAGTTTTCAGCTTTTGCCCATTCAGGATGATATTGGCAGTGGGTTTGGCATATATGGTATGGCTTTAATTATGTTGAGATACTTTCCCTCTATACCTAACTTATAGAGGGTCTTTGTCATGAATGAGTGCTGAACTTTATCAAATGCTTTTTCAGCATCTATAGAGATGATCATCTGGTCCTTTTGTTTGATTTTATTAATATGGTGTATCACATTTATTGATTTGCGTATGTCGAACCAACCTTGCATCCCTGGGATGAATCCCACTTGATCGTGGTGAATAATTTTACGTATGTGTTGCTGTATTCTGTTTGCTAGTATTTTAGTGAGGATTTTTGCATCTATATTCATCAAGGGTATCGGCCTGTAGTTTTCTTTTTTGGTTATATCTTTACCTGGTTTTGGTATCAGGATGATGTTTGCTTCATAGAATGAGTTTGGGAGATTTGCGTCCGTTTCAATCTTTTGGAATAGTTTGTAAAGAATCGGTGTCAATTCCTCTTTGAATGTTTGGTAAAATTCTGCTGTGAATCCATCTGGTCCTGGGCTTTTCTTTGTTGGGAGCCTTCTGATAAGAGCTTCAATCTCCTTTATTGTTATTGGTCTGTTCAGATTTTCTACTTCTTCATGGCTCAGTTTTGGGAGCTTGTGTATGTCCAGAAATTTATCCATTTCCTCCAGATTTTCAAACTTGTTGGCGTATACTTGTTTATAGTAGTCTTGAATGATTCCTTGTATTTCAGATGAATCAGTTGTAATATCACCTTTTTCATTTCTAATTTTTGTTATTTGAATCTTCTCTCTTCTTTTTTTTGTTAGCCATGCTAATGGTTTGTCAATTTTATTTATCTTTTCAAAAAACCAACTTTTTGATTCATTGATCTTTTGTATTGTTTTTTGGGTTTCAATTTCATTCAGTTCTGCTCTGATCTTAATGATTTCTTTCCATCTGCTAACTTTAGGTTTGGATTGTTCTTGGTTTTCTAGTTCTTTAAGGTGGAGTGTTAGGGTTGTTCACTTGCCATCTTTCCATTCTTCTGAGGTGAGCATTTAATGCAATAAATTTCCTCCTTAATACTGCTTTTGCAGTATCCCACAGGTTTTGGTATGATGTATCATTATTTTCATTATTTTCAATAAATTTTTTGATTTCCTGCTTGATTTCTTCTTGGACCCATATGTCATTAAGTAGAATGCTGTTTAATTTCCATGTGTTTGTATAGTTTCCAGAATTTCGTTTGTTATTGATTTCTAGTTTTAATCCATTATGGTCTGAGAAAATACATGGGATAATTGCAGTTTTTTTGAATTTGTTGAGACTTGATTCGTGACCTAATATGTGGTCTGTCCTGGAGAATGATCCTTGTGCTGATGAGAAGAATGAATATTCTGAGGTTGTTGGATGGAATGTTCTGTAGATATCTGCCAAGTCCAATTAGTCTAGTGTATTGTTTAGATTTTGTGTTTCTCTGCTGATTCTTTGTCTAGATGATCTGTCCAATATTGACGGGGGGGTGTTCAGGTCCCCTGCTATTATGGTATTAGTTTCTATTTCCTTCTTTAGGTCTAATAGAGTTTGTTTTATAAATCTGGCTGCTCCAACATTGGGTGCGTACATATTTATGATTGTTATGTCTTCTTGATGGATAAGTCCTTTTATCATTATGTAGTGTCCCTCATTGTCTCTTTTTATGGTTTTTAGTTTAAAGTCTACTTTGTCTGATATAAGAATAGCTACTCCAGCTCGTTTTTCTTTTCTGTTTGCATGGTAAATCTTTTTCCATCCTTTCACTCTTAGTCTATGTGAGTCTTTGTGGGTGAGGTGGGTCTCTTGAAGGCAGCATATAGTTGGGTCCTCCTTTTTAATCCAGTCATCCAGTCTGTGTCTTTTGATTGGGGAATTTAAGCCTTTTACATTGAGTTGTTATTGAATAGTGTTGATTTATTCCTAGCATTTTATTGATTGTTGTTTGGTTGTCTTAGGTGTCTTTTGTTCCTTGCTTTCTGATTTACTATTTGTTTTCTGTGTTTCTTGGTTCCATAGGTTGTAGATAGCCTTTTTGTTTGTTTGTTTTCTCTTCATGAATGCCATTTTTATTATACTAGTGAGTTTTGATTTTTCTTGGGTTTTTATGGCAGTGGTAGTTATTTTTCAGGAACCAAACCCAGTACTCCCTTGAGAATTTCTTGTAAGGGTGGTCGTGTGGTAGTGAACTCCCACAGTTTTTGTTTGTCTGAGAATATACTATTTGCCCTTCATTTCGGAAGGATAGCCTTGCAGGGTAGAGTATTCTTGGCTGACAATCTCTGTCTTTTAGTATTTTGAATATATCATCCCATTCTTTTCTGGCTTTTAGAGTTTGTGATGAAAAGTCTGATGTTAGCCTGATTGGGGGCTCCCTTATAGGTGATTTGACGCTTCTCTCTTGCAGCTTTTAAGATTCTCTCTTTGTCTTTGAGTTTTGCCAATTTGACTATACCATGTCTTGGAGAAGGCCTTTTTGGGTTGAATATGTTTGGAGATCGTTGAGCTTCCTGGACCTGAAGATCTGTGATATTTCCTATACCTGGGAAGTTTTCTGCCACTATTTTGTTGAATATGTTTTCAATGCAATCTCCTTTTTCCACCCCTTCTGGAATACCCATGACTCGGATATTTGAGCACTCTAGGTTGTCTGATATCTCTCTCAGATTTTCTTCAGTGCTTTGATTCTTTTTTCTTTTTCTTTTTGTCTGCTTGTGTTATTTCAAACAGCCCATCTTCAAGTTCAGAGGTTCTCTCTTCAACTTCCACAAGCCTGCTGGTTAAACTCTCCATTGTGTTTTTTATTTCGCTGAATAATTTCTTCAGTTCGGCAAGTTCTGCTACATTTTTTTTCAGGGCATTGATTTCCTTATACATTTCCTCTTTCAGGTCCTGTATACTTTTCCTCATCTCATCATGATCTCTAGCTGAGTTTTTTTGTATCTCATTAAGTTTCCTTAGAATTATCACTCGAAATTCCTTGTCAGTCATTTCACGGGTTTCTTGTTCTATAGGATCTGGAGCTTGAGATTTATTATCTTTTGGTGGTGTACTTTCTTGATTTTTCATATTTCTGGTATCTTTTCTTTGATGTTTATTCATTGTGGCAGGGGGTTTCACAGTCCACAGGTTTGACACTGTTGAATGACTAAGATGTTGCTGTGGTTGCCAATTTGGTATGGCTACCTCAGTGACTCCCTGTTCCGTGTGCTCTGGCCCAGGCTGCTGGGATGTGCCAAGGCACCGCAGAGTGTGTGGTCTCTGCAGAGCTTCCCCTTCCCTTGCAGGATGCCTCCCTGCTCTGTGCGCGCTAGGCCAGTCTTGGGATGGAGCCGGGTGGCCGCGGTGAAGCCTACCTGCTGCTGGATCATGCGGTGATGGCCCCCCAAAGGGTGTGTGGACTCTACAGAGCTTCTGTCTCCCTTGCTGGATGACTCTGTGCTCTGTACACATTGGGCCGGGCTGCTGGATTGTGCAGCAGCAGCGTGGACCCTGTGGAGTTCCTGCCTCCTGTGTCAGACGTCTCTCTCCTCTGTGTGCACTGGGCTGGGGTGGGAATGAAGCTGGGTGGCAGCGGTGAAGCCTACCTGTTGGATCACGCAGTGGTGGCCCCGCAGGGCGTGTGGTCTCCGCGGGGCTTCTGCCTCTCCCGCTGGACGTCTCCCTGTCTTGGCCGCGGGTTGATTCGCTTCCAGCTCCAGGGACGGGCGGGTGGGGGGTCAGAAGCCACGGTCACCGCTGCAGCCCAGGGTGACACACGCCAGCTCAGGCCTCCGTGTTTCCACGCCTGGGCTGCGGCTGCGACACCGGCCGTAGCGCACCGGCGGGTCGCACGCGCGGGTTGGGGGAAGATTCCCAGTTCTCGGCAGGGTAAAGACACCCTTTCAAAGCCATTCCTTTGCACCGATCCTGCTACAGCTGCATCTGGCGTGGGCCTCAGGCTGCTTCTACTCGTGGCGGAAAAGCGGCAGGCAGCTCTCCTCTTTCGCCATCTTGACCTCCACTCCAGAAAACTATTTTAAACCTAGACGAAACCAATCTAAAACTATTTGTCTTGAGAATTGCTTCAATAGAGCTAATTCTGATTGTTATTCATACATTCTATAAATATTCACACACTTTTACATTCTTCTGAAGAAGAACCTGTAAGGGAGCTCTTCTCAATATTTAGACAGCAAAGTAAGGTTAATTATTACTCAGACAGCTTTTTTTTCCCTGTTAATCAGATTAGCTGTAAGTAATACAACTTGTATTAAAAGGATTCAGAATTAAGAATATAAGAATTTGTCTTTCAGATTTTTAATTTGTCTTTCTCTAATCTTTATCACATCAAATATTAGCTGGGAAGACACTTCAAATCTTTAATATTGAGATGAAGAGTAAAATGAAGTCTCATACTATGGCAGAAGAGGTCATTTTCTGGAAATGGATCTCTGTGAACACTATTGCCTTGGTGACTGAGACCACAGTCTACCACTGGAGCATGGAAGGTGACTCTCAGCCCATAAAGATGTTTGATAGGCACACCAATCTGGCAGGGTGCCAGATGATCCACTACCGAACTGATGAGTACCAGAAGTGGCTGCTCCTTATTGGCATCTCAGCTCAGGTGAGTAAGCTTTTGGCTGCCTTCAGGGGTTGGTCTGATGTAACTTAGAGCCCTACTATTAGAGTAGAATGGTTAAATCATTTGAGGTTGGTATGGATGTAAGGCAGAAGAAGTAGGCCTGGGACTGAAAGAAATAGAGATTACTAAGAAATCTGAACTTAGGGCCGGGCCCGTGGCGCACTCAGGAGAGTGCAGCGCTTGGGAGCGCAGCAGCGCTCCCGCTGCGGGTTCGGATCCTATATAGGAATGGCCGGTGCACTCACTGGCTGAGCACGGTGCGGGCGACACCACGCCAAGGGTTGCGATCCCCTTACCGGTCACAAAAAGACAAAAAAAAAAAAAAAGAAAGAAAGAAAGAAATCTGAACTTAGGATCTAGTAATTTTAACTCAACTTTGGTCTGTTTAACAACTGTGTTCCATCAGGTTACTGATGTTCTATAAACTGTCTCTGGTGCAGCTTTGAGAAGTGAACTGAGGAATTTTGTAGAGCATCTTGGAACCTCTAGATTTATGAGAAGTATTCTTTAGGCTTTGTTTTAAGGACTTAATGGAAGGTGACTAACTCAGTCCTTTTATAATGAAAGAAATATTTTTCTCTCCTCCTTTTTTTCATTCCTGGTGGCTGATCCAGTCATCAGATACTTGAGGACTACAGGATGTTTGGCACCGGGGATATAGATCTTTGTTAGCTGTAGCCTAGTGGGGAAGGTATGTCTGCAGAATGTTAATAGTTAGAGAACTGTCAAATATTAGAAGAGAGTGCTGTGGGAGCCATGAGAGAGTCCCTTAAGTAAGGGAGAACCTACAACAGAAGGGGCATCTAAGCTGCATTTTGCTAGCTATAAAAGTGCACTTCAGAAGGAAACAAGCTTGTACAAAGGTATAGAAATGGAAGACAGTGGCACTTTCAGGGAGTCTGGGGTCTTTCGCTGTAGCTGGTACCCATAGGTAATCATAAGAGGCAGTTAAAGGGGAAGGCTGGAGAGATGGGTAGGACCAGACTGAAGTGCCTGCTGTATCTTGCAGGCTATGGGATTTCTTTTTTTTTTTTGTCTTTTTGCGACTGGCCATACCGCTCTCAGCCAGTGAGCGCACCGGCCATCCTTATATAGGATCCGAACCCGCGGCAAGCGCTGCTGCGCTCCCAGCACTGCACTCTCCCGAGTGCGCCATGGGGTCGGCCCAGGGAATTCTATAGCATGTTTTAAGTGAGAGTGATATGATTAATTTTCCTTCTTGGCAGTGTGGTAGAATGGAAATAAGTGCTATCAGAATGTTGATGATGGCCCACCATGAAGACTGGAGGCCGGGAGACTAGTTGACAGGCAGATATAGGAATAAAGCCATATAATCTGTTCTGGAGTAGAGATATGTATGAGAAAGGTGAAGAACAAGCAAAGAGGGAAAGGAGTATTTCTCTCCACTTTGGGGGTCTCTTCCACTCTGTAACATCCAGGAGAAATGAGGCGTGTGTGACTTAGATAGAGGCAGTGGCATTAGAGATGTACAGGAGAAGCAAGACTGAGACTTTGGCTTATTCAGCCTGATAAAAGGCATCTATAGAAAACACAACTAACATGTTACTTAATGGTGAAAGACTGAAAGCTTTTCCCCTAAGACCAGGAATAAGACAAAGGTATCCACACTTGCTACTTCTGTTTAGCACTGGACTAGAGGTTCTAGCCAGGGCAGTTAGGCAAGAAAAAGAAATAAAATGCATCCAGATTTGAAAGGAAGAATTAAAACAATATCTGTAAATGACATGATCTTATATATTGAAAATCCTAAGAGATCCAATAAAAAACTATTAGAACTAATAAGTTCAGCATTGTTGCAGAATGCAAGATCACTTCATTTCTATACACTTGCAGGGAACAATCAAAAAATGAAATTAACAAAACAAATTTGTTTGCAGTAACATAAAAAAGAATAAACTACTTAGGAATAAATTTAATAAAGAAGCACAAAACTTATACTCTGAAAACTACAAAACTTTGAAAGTGAGTAAAAAAGATCAAAATAAATGGAAAAACATCCCATGTTCATGCATCAGAAGACTTAATATTTTTAAGATGGAAGTACTTCCCAAATTGATCTACAAATTCAATACGATCCCTATCAGAATACCAGCTAGGTTTTCTGTAGAAATTGACAAACAGTCCTAAAATTCATATAGAATTGCAAGAACTCAGAAAAGTCAAAACTGTCTTGAAAAAAGAACACAGTCGTTGAAGTATTTATACTTCCCGATTTTAGAACCTGCTACAAACCTATAGTAATCAAGACAGTGTCGTACCTACATAAGAATAAACATAATAGATCAATGGAATAGAATCTAGAGTCCAGAAATACACCCTTATATTTATGGTAATTGATTTTTTTAAGCTTCCAAATCACCTTTAATGGTTTGTAAACAGGATATGAAAGTTAATTTTCTGATTAAATGAAAAGAAAACCTATTAAGAAATATCAAAACCTAGCCATAGTGTCAACTTGAAAACAAACATCTTTAGATTTACACGAGATTATCTCTAATGAGTTATGAACCTATTTTTCTGAACCAAAATAATACCAGTGGAGTTTAAATATAATTTTTTTAATTAGGTTTTTTAATTGACATAAAAATTGTATATATTTATGGTTTACAACATGATCTTGAGGTATGTATACATTATGGAATGGTTAAATTGAGCTAATTAACATGTGCTTTACCTCACATACTTATTTTTTGTGGTGAGATCACTTAAAATCTTTTGGTGATATTCAGATATACCATATATTATTAACTATGGTCACCATATTGTACTATAGATCTCTTGAACTTATTCCTTCTGTCCAATTAAATTTTGTATCTTTTATAGTCAATTGAATTGTCTTGGCATCTTTGTTAAAAATCAGTGAAAGAAAGCATAGTCTATTGAACACATGGTTTGGGGACACTGAATCTCCATATGCAGAAGCATGAAGTTGGACTCCTGCCTCTTGTCACATTCAAAAATTACCTCAAAATAGATCAGACCTAAATGTAAACTCTTAGAAGAAAACATAGGAGTAAATCTCAGTGACCTTGAGTTAGGAAAAGACTTCTTAAGCTACAACATCAAAAGCACAAGCAACAAAAGAAAAAATCGGTAGTTGGACATCAAAATTAAAATCTTTTGTGCTGTAAAAGATACCATCAAGAAAGCGAAGATCCCTATACTGGCCAGCCACCAAAAAAAAAAAAAAAAAAGTGAAGAAACAACCCACCATTTGGAGAAAATATTTCAAGATCATATATCTGAGAAGGGACTTGTATGCAGGATATGTACAGAAGTCCTGCAACTCAATAATAAAAAGACAGTCCAATTTTAAAGTGGACTGTTGATTTGAACAGATATTTCTGTAAGAAGATGTACAAGTGGCCTATAAACATATGAAAAGATGTTCAACATCATTAGTTATAGTGGAAATACAAATCAAAACCACAGTGAGATTATCACTTCCCACCCACGAGGATGGCTATAATAAAAAAGGCAGACAATTACAAGTGTTGCCAAGCATGTGGAGATATTGGAACCCTCATATCAGAACCAGTGGGAATGTAAAATGGCACAGCAGTGGTGGAAAGCAGTTTGTCAGTTTCTCAAAAATTTGAGCATAGCATATTTCCTAGAAATTCCACTCCTAAAGAGATAAACCCAAGATAAATTAAAATGTGTATCCGCACAAAAAATTATACACAGGACATCATCAGGATTGATGGAGTAAATACATCGGAAAATCTGCTCCTCCATAAAAGCAAATAGAACACTGGCAAGCATTGTCAAAACTGCTTTCTCAGAACTCTGGAAATTAACCACAGGCTTGCAAATATTCAAAGAACTTTTACTTAAGAAAACTGGCTAGAGGCAAGGAGCATGCCTAGAGTCCTAGGCAGGAGCCAAGGGCAGCCCCCACTGCCTGGAAGCAAGCAAGGAGCATGCCCGGGTTCCTAGGCAGGAGCTGAGGGCAACCCCCAATCCTGGAAACAGACAAGGAGCATACCCAGGGTCCTAGGCAGGAGTGGAGGGCAGCAGCCACCGCCCAGAAGCAAGCAAGAGAGCCACACCTGGCGTCCTATGCAGGAGCCAAGGGCAGCACTTCCTCCACAGAGGAAGCAGGCAAGGAGCATGCTAAAAATACCACTTCTGCATGGATGGCCCACCACTGCCACTGCCACAGCCATGGCTGCCACAAAAGTGGCTTGCCACCACAGCAGTAGCCACAGCCACTGTGCAGGTGGCCCACCAGACATCCAACTGAATTGACACAAGGAGAGTCACTAGCAGAGACCAGAAAAAGAAGAGGAAGTCTCTTTCCTCAAAGCCCACTCCAGAGTAACAGAAGCAGCAGCTGCTCTACCAGATGACCAGACATCAAAGTAAAGATACTAGAAATACGAAAATCTAAGCAAATATGACACCACCAAAAGAATATAGTAATTCCCAAATACCCGACCCTTTAGAGTAGGAAACCCTTGAAATGACTGAAAAGGAATCCCAAGCAACAATCTTAAGGAAACTTACTGAGATATGAGAAGACTCAGGCAACATAATGAAGCGGAAAAAATTTATGGTATGAAGGAGGAAATTTACAGAGAGATTAATACCTTAAAAAGAATGTAGCAGAACTCATGGAAATGAAAGATTCACTCAGTGAAATAAAAAACACAACTAAGAGCTTAAGCAGCAGGCTAGAACAAGCAGAAGAAAGAATTTCTAATCTTGAAGATAGTCTTTTTGAAATAATCCAGGCAGGCAAAAAAAAAAAAAAAGTTTTAAGAAACAAAGAAAATCTAAGAGCTAGCAGACAACCTTAAGTGTGCAAACATTTGAATCATGGGTGTTCTAGAAGAGAATGAGAAAGGAAAGAGCATGGAAAACCTATTCAAGGAAATAATAACAAAACTTCCTGGGTATTAGGGAGAAACACCGACCTTCAGATCCAGGAGGCTCAAAGATCCCCAAATAGATCCAACCCAAAAAGATCCTCTCTAAGATATAATATAGTCAAACTGGCAAAGCTGAAAGATGAAGAGAGAATCTTAAAAGCAGCAACAGAAAAGCATCAAATCTTCTATAAGGGAGCCCCTACCAAACTAACAGCAGACTTCTCAACAGAAACTCTACAGGCCAGAAAAAAATAGGGTGATGTTATTCAAAATATTAAAAGAAAAAAGAAGTGTCAGCCAAGAATACTATACCCAGCAAAGCTTTCTTCAGAAAAGAGGGAGGAATAGTGTATTTTCCAGAGAAACAAAAACTGCAGGAGTTTACCACACAACCGACCCTGCAAGAAATCCTTAAGGGAATCCTGCATCTGGAAGCCGAAAAACAATAATCACTATTACGAATACACAAGAAAGAACAAAACCCACTCAAAAATGCAAACAAGAAAGAGAAAAGAAACTAAATCTTACCACCACAAAAAACCATAATGACGATGAAACAAAAGCAAACAAGCTCTCAGTCTCTTTGGAAAATGATAGGGAAACAATTCATTTTTTCTAAAATTAGTAAGTAAAAGGGAATAATCAAGCATGGAGCCCAGAAGGCAATGGGATAACATATTCAAAGTGCTAAAAAAAAAAAAAATTAAAAATTATCAAATAGGAATTCTATTCTTAAACCGGCAAAACTATCCTTTAGATATTGAAAGGGAAATTAGGACACTCCCGGGTAAACAAAAACAGAATTTGTATCTCGCAGACCTTGTCTACAAGAAATACTAAAGAGAATCCTTCAGGTGGGAATGAAAGGACACAAGACAGTTACTTGAACCCACATAAAGAAATAAACAGCACTGGCATAAGTAAATATTTAGGAAACTATGAAAGACAGTGTATTAATGTGCTTTTTGTTGATAACTCTTTTTCTCATGTCTGATTTAAGACACAAATACAGCCCCTCCAGCCCAGCTTTGACCAGACTGCTATGGGAAGTCCCTTGGTCTCCTGAGCTGGAGTGGGCCTGGCGCCCCCCGCCCCTCTCCCATTGCTCTGCAACAGTGTCTGCTGAATGAATGACGAACACAGTCACAGTCTTCTCAGCTCCCCATCCTGTTTTCTTACCTGATTTGGGAAAAGTCCATGCGAGGACACAGCAAGAAGGCTGCCATCTACAAGCCAGGAAGAGAGCCCTCACCAGGAACTGAATTGGCTGGCATCTTGATCTTGGACTTCCCAGACTCCAGAAGTAATGCCACAGTCTGAGTAATTCATAAAGAAAAGCCCTTTATTTGGCTAATGGTCTGAAGGCTGGGAAGTCTGAAAGCATGGCACTGACATCTGGTGAGGGTCATCCCATGGCAGAAGTTGAAGGAACTGAGCCACGGAGATGTTAAGTTGCTTTGTCAAGGACACACAGCAAGCAAGTTCCCAACCCGGATTTGAACTCAGGCTGGAGCTGCTGAGTGCACGGAGCAGGAGCTGGCAAAAAGCCACAGCTATTCCTTTCAAATGAAGTTGCTTGGAGGTGGCAGGGGAGAAGAGGGCCTTGTTGTTCCCTAGGCCAGCAGTACCACCAACAGGGTTCCTGTGGACCCACATAGGACCGAGGAGCCACAACAACTGAAAAAAAAGGAGCCACTCAGAGGCCAGTGCATTAGATTTCACCAGATCCAGGAGTACCTATAAAGTCAACTATTAAAACCTGAGCTGCACAAAAAGCCTTCCCTAGGGAATCAGCAGCAAAGCAGCAATTTAGCTCAACTACAGAGCTCAAGTACTGGTCCCCACAGGAAGTTCCCCCATTTTAGAAGTAAGCAAAGAACAACAAATTAGTTCCAGTGCAGAGTTTAAGTGGTGGGAATAGCAAATAATCCAACACAGAACTGAAGGAAAAAACAAAGTCCCCACAACCAGAGACAAAGTTTGATAACTAGTAAAGATCTTATTTCAGCAAAGAACACCTATAACACCTAGAAGGACTGGAAGTCCCCTGGGCTACCAAGCCAGGAAGTTGGGAGGGCCCGGGGCCTCAGCAATGCTTCCCGACACATGCAACCAGTCTCTACGATGGGGCCCTTGGGCCTTGGTCACAATCCCCCAACAAGTGCAACCACTAAGCCACTGCAGGAAAAGCCCCAGGCTCTCCCGAGGGGCAGCAGGGGTGGGGCCGAGGACCTTGTCCATGGCCCTTCCCCCCTCCCCCCGCATGAACAGCCAGCCCAGTGGCGACCACTGAGCTTCTGCAGGAAGCGCCCTGGGCTCACCTGAGCCCCCCCGCACAAGCGACCAGCCCTGCACCAAGCTGCAGCATGAGTGAGACACCCTGCACTCTCCCAAGCTGGGGTGGCAGGGGCCGAGGGTCTTGACCATGTCCCTCCCCATGCTCAACCAGCCCAGTGACGACCAGAAAGCCTCATCAAGAAAGGCCCCAGGTTCCTGAGCTGGGGTGGTGGGGGGCAAGAGCTATTCCTACACCCCCTTGACATCTGCACACAGCCTGGCAATAATCAAATCATTGCTGGAAGCCCACCAGTCTCCCCTGTGGGAATGTGGGTGGTGCCATAGACCTCAATTCCACCCCTCCTCCTCCTCCCTTCTTCCATCCCATTTCCTTCCCCTTTCCTCTCTCTCTCCCAACTGCTCTACAACAACATCATAGAATGTAAAAATATAATGTTAATAAAATTAGAAAAAAAATAATTGATACATATTTGTGGGTTACAGGATTGAATATCAATACCTGTGTACAATGTGTGATGATCAAGTCAGGATAATTAGCATATTCATCATAATAAAACATAATCTTGTGTTGAGGACAAAAATATAAAAATAATAAACACAACTACATAAAGCAGTAATTATAAATCTGTGTTTAAAGGCATGTAACATATATAAAGATGTAATTTGTACATAAATAATACAAAGAATTGGGAAGGCAATGCAGCTGTAAAGGAGCAGTATACTATTGAAATTAAATTGGTATTAATCCAAATTAGATTGTTATAAATTAAGTGGCTAATTGTAATCCCTAGGCAACCATTAAGAAAATAGTAAAAAATAACAAGGGAATTGAAATGACAAACTTGAGAATTATCTATTTAACACAGAATAAGGTAGTAATGAAGGAAAAAAGAAACAATAAAGACAAGACATAGAAAACAAATAGCAAAATGGCAGAAGTAAATCTTTCCTTATTGGTAATTACATTAAGTGAATTAAACACTTCTATTAAAAGGCAGAGGTTGGCAGAATATGTATATATATGTATTACAACTACATGTCTACAAGAGCCACACTTTAGATTCAAAGACACAAATAGGTTGAAAAGAAAAGGATAGGAAAGATATACCATGCAGAGCTGGATTGGCTATACTAATATCAGACAAAATGAGACTTTAAGATAAAAATCGCTGCTAAAAACTTACATACACATGTTCATAGAAGTATTATATAAATATAGCCAAAAAGTGGAAACAATCCAAATGTCCATCAGCTAATAAATAGTTAAATGTGTGTCTGTACAATGGCATATTAATTTATTTTATTATTCTTAATGGCAATTTTAAAAAATGAAATACTGATACATGCCGTAAGGTAAATGAACCTCATAAATATGAGTATTAAGCTAAGTGAAAGGTGTCAGTCACAAAAGACCACATATTATATGATTCTATTCATATGAAACATTCAGATTAGTCAAATTTATAGAGACAGAAAATAGGTAGTTATTTAGGACTGGGGGTGGAATGTTGGAGATGGGAATGGGGATTGAGTGCTAATAGGGTTTCTTTTAAAGGATCGAAGTGTTCTAAAATTACATTGTAGTGATGGTTGCACAGTCCTATGAGTATACTAAAAAAATATTGAATGGCATGCTTTGAATGGATGAGTTGTATGGTATGTGAATTATATCTCAGTAAGGCTGTCAAAAATACCCTCGAGAATCACACCTAATTATAAGAAAATCATCATTCTTAAGGAATATAAAACAAGAAAGACTATAAATCACAAGTTTGTTTTTATATGCTTTATGACAAACTAAAAACCAACAAATAAAAAATTCCAAACGTTCAACAACAAAAGAAAACAAAAAACCCATGGGCATAAGAATATACATGTAAACCAGTGGAACAGAATTGAAAGTCCAGGAATAAGTCCATATATCTGTGGCCAATTGGTTTTTGACAAGAGTATTAAGACTGTTCAGGGGGGAAAGAATAGTCTCTTCAACAAATGGTGCTGGGACAACTGCATATCCTCATTTAAAAGGAGGAGTTGGTCCCCCACCTCATACCATATACAAAAATTAACTCAAAATAGATCAGAGACCTAAATATAGAAGCTGAAACTATGAAACTCTTAGAAGAAAACATGAGGAGAATGCTTCATGATTCATGATTTGGCATGGATTCTTAGATATAACACCAAAAGTCCAAGCAACAAAAGAAAAAAATATAGATGAATTGGGCTTCATCAAAATTAAAAACTTTTGTGCACCAAAGGATATTGTCAATAAAGTGAAAAGACAGCTTGGAGATAATATTTGCAAATTATATATCTGCTAAAGGTCTAGTATTCGTAATATATAAAGAACACATAACTCAACAACAAAAAGTTAACCCAATTGAAAAATGACAAAGGACTTGAATAGACATTTCTCAAAGAAGGCATACAAATGGCCAACAAGCTCATGAAAAGATATTCAACATTATTAGTCATTAGGGAAGTGCAGTTCAAAACCACAGTGAAGTACCACTTCACACCCACTAAGATGGTTGTAATTTTTGCAAAATGGAAAATAACAAGTGTTGGCAGTGATGTGGAGAAATTGGAAACCTTGTACATTAGCGGTGGGAATGTACTCATAAAATGGTTTAGCCACTGTGGAAAGCAGTTTGGCCATTCCTCAAAAAGTTAAATGGTATTACCATTTGACCCAGCAATTCCACTGATATGAAAGTGTGTCCATGCAAATTTTACACAAATGTTTATAACAACACTATTCATAATTGCCAAAAGGTGGAAACAATTCAAATATTCAACAGATGAACCGATAAACAAAATGTGGTATATCCATACAATAGAATATTATTTGGCCCTAA
Source organism: Cynocephalus volans (assembly GCF_027409185.1). NCBI lineage: Eukaryota > Metazoa > Chordata > Mammalia > Dermoptera > Cynocephalidae > Cynocephalus > Cynocephalus volans. The sequence goes on from NC_084461.1 coordinate 209,548,961, forward strand.
AAATGAATTAAGTACTGATACATGCTACAACATGGATAAACCTCAGAAACCTTACTAAGTGGAAGAAGTGAGACACAAAAGCCACGTTTTGTGATTCCACTTATATGAAATAACTTAAAATAGGTAAAAGTATAGAGACAAAGCAAATTGGTGGTTGCCAGGGGCTGGGGTTTTGGTAGACTGAGGTGAGTACAGGGATTTCTTTTGGATGATGAAAATGTTTTGGAACTACATAGAGGTTTTGGTTACATAATGTGAATGTACTAAGTGCCACTGAATTGTACACTTTTAAATGGTTAATTTTGTTTTGTGAATTTTACCTTAGCATTAAAAAGGGGAGAGGAACATGGAGCCATAGTTTTCCAACCACTGTCTAAGCAGTTACAAATGCAGATGTTTGTTTATCTTTGAACCACCTTATTTTTTTTATTGAATAATTGATTATACATATTTTGGGGGTTCAGCGTTGACGTATGTTGATCAAATCAATATTATCTTCTTCCATCACCTGTTTAGCTCTTACTCCAGCAACTTACTTTGGGAAGCCCTCCCTGACTAACTGGTCTGGGTGAGGAAACAAGGCATTTTGTTCTCTCCTGTGTCACAGTAGTCAGCACCCTGTATTGCAGTTGCTTGCTTACTTGCCAGAAACTCTCACCATCTGTCCTTGAGGGAAGGGCCCGTGTCATATCATTTTACTTATTAGTCCCTAGCGTGGTGCCTGCACATAGAAGGCATTTGTGTGTTGAATTCTGGCCTGTTACAGTCCTCAACATGCCTTTACCCAAATTTGGCACATTTAAGTCATGGGGTGGGTATTCCCCGGCAGGAGCCTAAAGCTTAGAAGCAGGTCATTGTCTGGAGCCACACGTGTAGCCTCTGGGTTCTCAAGTACCAGACAGAAGAGCCCAGGTCTCTAGCCTTGACTTTCAGGTGTTCTCTCTGGTCTGCCTCCTCATCTTGGCTTCAGTTTAGTCTTCTCTAGAATTGGAACTCAAGTATGCAGTCACCATATTGCTGAAAATCTTCCCATAGTCTCCTGGGGAGAGTGAGTTTTGTCCTTTCCTTTTTGTTCTTCTATTAGAATACACACTATTTATCTGCCGGTTACTCCCCTATTTCTTCCAGCTATGAGCCTTTGGCAACCACTAATCTGTTTTCTGTCTCTATGGATTACCCTATTCTGGATATTTCATATGTGAAATCAGAAGTATGAAGTCTTTTGTGACTGGCTTCTTTCCTTAACATGTTTTCAAGTTTCATCCATGTTTCAGAATTTATCATTACTTTGCGTAGTAACTTTAACATAAGTCTGTGCAATGGAAAAGTACAATAAGAAAGATTTTTAAAGAGAAAAAAGTTGAAGCCTTTGTTTTCTCATTTTAAGGCAATGTTAGTAGGTGGGGAATTGACAGAGGGCTCACTTGGCAGAGATGATTGTTTGAATGTTGAATTACAGGAACTTAAACTATGATGCTTTCATGCTCCATTTACTTAGCTTTTTGAGCATTTGGCATTTGATATAAATGTACTGAAATTCTTTGCTAGAAAATGTAAGTTTTGTAAGGATATTAGCCTTATTGTTTTTTATTAAGTACAATTTTTGCTATTTATAAATTTTGGAAAAAAATAATTTTCAAAGTTAGCCAATAATCTTATCCCCCTGATTTAACTACTGTCATCATTTTGGAGTTTTTCCTCCACAGTGCACAAGACTTATTTTCTGTGGAAAAATGCACACGCATGCATTTAACATATTGGGATCATCTATCTTACTTTTCTGTTATTATTTTTTTCACTAGTGTTGCCATGTTTTCACATCAAACTCAGAGTTATATCATGCCTTTAATAGCAAATAGATTTAATTTTTAATTCAGATTTAATTTTAAAACGTGTAGTGATGTATGTGACTTTCATTTTAGAAACATTTGTTTTAAGATTTGTTTTCTTACATTCATCTTTTTTCTCTCCCTTTCATTGCAAAATGACTTTTCTTAGCAAAACCGTGTGGTTGGGGCAATGCAGCTCTACTCTATGGATAGGAAGGTTTCACAACCCATAGAAGGCCATGCTGCCGCTTTTGCAGAGTTCAAGATTGAAGGGAATGCCAAGCCTTCCACCCTTTTCTGCTTTGCTGTACGCAGTCCCACAGGAGGCAAGGTAAGATCCGCTTTACCTTGTCTTCTTGCTAAGAAAAAGTATCATGAGTCAGTGTTATGAGTCGATACAAACATGGCTGTAGTGGGGCAGGGCCTTCAGGTGTCTGTATAAACAAAGGCTCATGGCAGTGTTTAGAACCCTTCACCCTGATGTACATGTTGGTGGTTTGTCAGCAACTTTGGCATACAGTTAGTAACCTGAAGTTGGCTGTTGATTCATTGGCTCCTTCCCCCTAAAAATCCTCTTAGACAAACTATACTGGGGTGGGCCCTAAAGGTAGGTGGGTGAGGCATAATTTCTGTTCTTGGGCATCAGTGTCATGGGGGAGATGGCTGTGAAATCGCCAGTGCAATCCCATTCTTGCCACAGGCATGGTTCCCATGCCACCCAGCATGGTTCTGCCCAGGCAGTGATGGTGATGGTGGTAGTGGTGGTTGGACCACAGGGAAGCTGCAGAGAGATGAGGCCATGTCTGGGAGCAAGTTGAGTTTCATTAGGCTCAGGAGAATGGTCAGCACCTGTTTGACAGGGCTGCTGTGAGCAGAGGTGTGAGGGTGTAAGAGGTTGTGATATCAGGAAGATCCGGGGTTCTACTGGGGTTGCCTCAGTTACTTGGAGAGCTGCTTCCAAACAGTGCCCTTATCTCAGTATACTCTTGTCAAAAACACTTCTTGAAGCCATTGTCTGGGGTTGTCCATTAGCCCCAAAGTATTCCCTGAAGAAGAGGAGTTCTAAGTCAGTATGTGGCTTCCCAAACTTCCTCATCAGAAATACACTTCTTTGGATACTTTGGTCTCTTGTCGAGTAACATACTTCATATCCTCCTCAGCTGAGAACCAGTAGGAAAATAGGAGTTAGGACAAATGTCAGCCTTGTTGCTAATAAAGCTTGTTAAGGACTTATTAAAGGACAGTGACTTTAGTGATGTTACACAAAGAGCTTGCCCCCACATCACCTCAGAATGAGGCTAACAGTCTCCTCACTGACAGTGCCAGGCAGCGACAAGCCTCTTTCAGGAGCAGAACCTGTCCCGCTGAGCTCCCTAGAGAAGAGAGCTCTACAGAGTGAGCCCTCTGTAGCACAGACAGCAGCTCCGAGACAAGAAGGACTGGCAAGCCAGGCATGCTCGGCTCTTCTGCATTAGCTGTCAGGTGGCTGCTCCCTTCAGGCAAGCAAGCAAGGGTGGATATGAGCCAAGAGCAGTCCTCCGTGACAGGCCATTCCACACTCAGAGGCCTGTGGCCTGGGAAATGCGGTTCCCTCCACAGTAACTGTCCCAAGTGCCACCCCATATATTGTGGCTGAATCTCATCTCTTCTACCTCAGTGAAGGGTGTGGGATCTTATTAATGTCCTTCTAAGTTTGTGCCCCTTGCACGCTCCTTGCTTATAACTGAGTTCACCTGTCATTATCAGACTGACTCACTGGTCTCTGTGTGTGGGCTGGAGTTTGCCTGGACACGGGTTCCTTACTGCTAAGCTCCCACTGCCTCCCCAGGAAGCCCGGCTTCCTTTTCTGCACTTCCACTTCTGTTGGCAGTGTCAGCCCTTCTCACCTCCCAAGCAAGAAACCAGGGCTCTCAAGATCCATCTATCCTGTTGTCACCATCTGACTTTTAGCAAGTCTCATGTCTGTTTTAGCCTTTTGTGGTAGACTGAGCCCTTATCACCTCACGTTTTGATTAGAGAATAGCCATTTATTAGGTCAGACCTACTCCACCCTGTCTTACCAATCAGCCTAGCTAAAGAATTGTGCTAAGCCACTAAGCCACCTTTTATCTTGAAGAGCCTGTGTGCAAGACATTTAGATCTCCCATGTCTGCACCTGCATTGACCCCCGTGTGCTTGCTGTGCCAGCTTTTCCCCCTCTAGTCCATCTTCCAGTGTTTCTCCTTGGCTTCAGCTTCTTTGGTGTTTCCTCCCTTCTCTCTGCCTGGCAAATCCAGACTGTCCACCAAGGATACCATTGTCCATTTCCTCTATTAAGCCCACCCTCCTACCCTTGTTGTTTCAGTCTGTTCCAGCTCTACTCTTGATGTTTCTCTAGTTTTGTTTTAGCTGTGGTATCTTTTCTTTAGATGGAAGTTATGGGGAAGGTACCTATGTAAATTAGGAACTTGGAGTTGATAAAAGCATGGATGAACCCTCATCCACAGTTATTCCTCCAAATTCTACAAAGGTTCTTACATCTCCCAGCATAAATTTGAAAAACTCAGGCCTGTGCGATGGTCGGACTGTCTTGTGAGTTTGGCATTCAGTGACAAAATCTTTTCAACTACCTGGTTTATGTTAGCCTGAGCTGTGTTCAGGAGATCTGAGAACAGAGCTGGACTAGACAGCACATTGTAGTTGGAACCCTTCGTTTCATGGGCATTGTCACCAAGGCCCAGGGAAGGAAGTGACTTGGCCGACATCCTGGAACTGAGTGTTCTCAGGTTTCCTGACATTGGTGGTGGTGGGAACAGGTTAGTGGATAATCATAAGCACCTCAACCAAGGGATCATCTTGCTTTGTTTGAAAGTAAGTTTTAGCATTAGTCATACAGTGTGGACCTGAGGCTCTGCTCACCATCTCCCATTGCCTCCCCAGGAAGCCTGGCTTCCTTTCCTGTGCTTCCACTTCTGTCGGCAGTATCAGCCCTTCTCACCTCCCAAGCAAGAAACCAGGGCTCTCAAGATCCATCTGTCCTGTTGTCACCATCTGACCTTTAGTAAGAGGGGTACTGTGGTTAGCACCCATCTGCCACCAAGAGCGTTTACTTGGATTGATGTAAAATCTCTCTTCTAGTTGCACATAATTGAAGTCGGACAGCCAGCAGCAGGAAACCAACCTTTTGTAAAAAAAGCTGTGGATGTGTTTTTCCCTCCAGAGGCACAGACTGATTTTCCAGTGGCTATGCAGGTATGAATGTGCTACTCTCTAAATATCTTTATGTTCTAGATTGTCCACTCTAGCACCTTCTGAGGTACAAGAGGCCACCATCTATAGGCCGCTTCTGCTGTCTCCCTCCACCAGAGATCTGTAATTCACTCAAACTCATTTGGAGGCCTGGGACTTTGGTACATGAGCTGAGAAAGAGTTCTCAGAAAAGAGTGCTCCTCATCGGCGTGGGTTAGGCAGCATGAGACTTTTCCAACTCATGTACCAAAATCTTAGGACTTATCTCTTTTATTATAGAAGATTAGATGTTCACTGTGTAAAGAATATATAAAGAAGAAAACAGTCCTCTGTATCTCAACCAATTGGATGTAAAATCTATCAAAGATCTTACTACTTGTTATATATGAAAATGTAGATATACAGGTTTGAGGGCAGTGGTGTTTACAGCTAATTGATCACAACTGGTTACAGATTTCTTTGTTCCTTCTCCATTCCCATTGCTTCACTTGACTAGAAAAAGAAAAAATTTAGATGTAAACATTTTCTGAGCAAAGTTGTGATCCCACTATATATGTAAGATTATATGATCTGCTCTCCTTTTTTTTTTTACACTTTTGTCTTATAAAAATATGTGTTGTCTAAATTTCCAACAGTATCAATAAATGTAACAGAATTAAATATCAACTGAAATTCTTCCTTGCTGATAATTGCCACCACCCTTTTGGAAGTAACTTTACATACATACATTTATGCAGATATATGTACAAATGGACAATTGCAAAAATGTCTTTAAGTAGCCTTGCTACTTAATAATCTTCTCTCACTATGTTGTAGACTGTTCTGTATCAATAAAATACGTGTATTTTTAAAAAACATATATAGGGCCGAGCCCGTGGCGCACTCAGGAGAGTGCGGCGCTGGGAGCGCAGCGACGCTCCCGCCACGGGTTCGGATCCTATATAGGACTGGCCAGTGCACTCACTGGCTGAGTGCCGGCCACGAAAAAGACAAAAACAAACAAACAAACAAAAAACATATATATTTTATTGTCTGCATCATCCGTGGATGTTCTGTGGACGTGCCATGACTCATTTAAACAATCTTCTATTGATGGGTATTTATGTTTACAATAAACACTTCAAGAAGCATTGTGGTCCATACGGCTTGTGCATTAGTCCAGAAGTTCAAGGATAAATTTCTAGGAATGAAACTGCTGAGTCAGGGGCAAGTGCGTGTCACTGGCTCTCACAACCATGCCAGCCAGTTGACAGCTTCGACAGTGCTGCCCTTGATAGCTGATAGTGTCCAATAGTTTTCTTGTCCTTCCTTTGGTTACTGTCAAAATAGAATGGATTTATCAGTTACTCATATGCACCTTTTTAATTGCCTCTTCCTAATCTTTGCATTTTTTCTGTTGGGGTCTTTATCTTATTTGTGGGAACTCTTTGTAATTCTGGAATACTAAATATCTGATGTTTTGGATCCCTGTACCAGCCAGCTGCCAAAAAAAAAAAAAAGTGATGTTTCAGATGTTTTTTCCTAGTCATAATTTGTGACGTGTTCCACCTTGTGGAAGTTTTGCATTTTTGTGTGGCTGTGGTATCATGTTTTGAAAATAATTCTATACTTCAAGATAATCACAATATTCACCTATGTTTTCTTCTTTTACTCTCTTAATTTTATTTGCTTTTATTTAAAATCTTTCACCTATCTGGAATTTACTTTGATCTAAAGAGTAAGATAGAGATCTAATTCTTTACCCTCACCCCCCATCCCCAGATGGCTTGCTGGTTATATTAACATCGTATATTGATTAAAGTGTCTGTTTGCCACTGATATGTTACCTACTCATTCATGTTAAATTCTTGTATATGATTGATTCTCCTTCAGGGATCTCAGTTCCCATTTGTCTCTGTGTCTTCCTATGCTAATAGAATTCTATAAAAGTTATTATATAAGGGTACTTCAAAAAGTTATGGGGAAAAAAGGGGGGGTCTGGATCCTCATACTGGCCAGCACCAAAAAAAAAAAAAGTTTGTGGAAAAATAGAGTTAAAAGATAATACAAATCTTGCCATAAACTTTTTGAAGTACCCTTGTATGTTTTATAGTAATCTAATTGGGCAAATTCATTTGTCTTTTCCCTACACCTTCAGGGGTTTTTTTTGTGTTAAATATTTTTCTGTAAGAGTTGATGGTACTTGGAAAAGGTCAAAGGTTAATAAATGGTGGAGGAGGGCAGGGTGGAACATGAACTTAATTTGGGGGGGGGGTCTTTATTTAGAATTTTCTCCTTCTTCTGTGAACTCACAGCTTGCTTAAAGGGGTTTGGGGAAAGGATGTGGAATAGCCAGATTTTCTTGGACCTGTATTTGAGAGTGGTTGGGCAAAGTATTAGCTTTAAAACTAGTTCTCAGTAGTGTAGGACTGGAGCCCATGTCTCAGAGAAGCATTGCTCCCACTGATAATCTCTTGACCTGCAAGTCTCAAGAATACTTCTCATCATCTGTGAGCTCTTTTACTCTACTTGTCTTTTCCTTACTCTTCCAGTCTGTTCTCTGTCTTCTTGTAGGTTGGAGCCAAACATGGGGTGATTTACTTGATCACAAAGTATGGCTATCTTCATATGTATGACCTGGAGTCTGGTGTGTGCATCTATATGAACCGTATTAGTGCCGACACGATCTTTGTAACAGCTCCACACGAACTTACCTCTGGAATTATTGGTGTCAACAAAAAGGGACAGGTATGTGACTGAGGTGTCATTTTCCACCTTTTCCACTTACTGGGGTCTGGCACTTAAACTTTCCCTCTTCTCCGGGGGCGGGGGTAACTACATGGAGTTAGCTCCTGTTATTAAACTTACACCCACGTCTCCCTTCTTTATATCATCACCTCCCTTCTTCAGAGAATACCGTTCCTAACACAGAACTGATTCTGAGAGGAGAGCAGCTCCTTCCCACATGGAGTTTCTACCAGTGGAGCAGCAGTTCTAATACATAACAGCACTGTCTTTATGCCATGCACACACTGATTGGGGAGGGTTGAAAAAGCAGATACCATGATATCTGAGTTACTTTTCCCAATCAAAGTTTAAAAAGATAGTTAAGAGAAGAAAATCTGTGCTTAAAAAAAAAGATTGAGAAGAAAAATGTTCCATCCATTTTGTCATAGTCCTGATGCATCCCTGGGGTCATTGTCCATATGTGTTTGTATAGAACTTTATAGAATCCCATGCTGTAGCTGTCTCACACTGTTACCATCAGTCATTTGGCTGCTTTTCATCCTTTCACTGTTAGGGCCAGCATCACATGCATGCTCAGCATGAGCTGAGAACTTGACTGACATTTCAGTGTTACGAGGAAACATGGAAGAGCATATGTATGGAACACTCTTCTGGGATAAGCCGGTCTCACTTGGGTTTTTACAGGTGCTGTCAGTTTGTGTTGAAGAAGATAACATTGTGAATTATGCCACCAGCGTTCTTCAGAATCCAGACTTTGGTCTGCGTTTGGCCATTCGTAGTAACCTGGCTGGGGCAGAGGAGTTGTTTGTGAGAAAATTCAGTACCTTTTTTGCACAGGGGAACTATGCTGAAGCCGCCAAAGTAGCAGCATCTGCACCAAAGGTAATGAAACTTGAATGTGGTTCAAGTACTCTGAAGTTTCAAGAACCAACTTTGAGAGTGAAATAAATCATAAAAGCATTTCACTACTGATATTGGAGTATATTAATGTTATGTTAGGGGTTTTTTTTTTTTTTTTTTTTTCAGTTTTAAACTTTTGCACCAGTGGTATGATAGTAATAACAAACAACATATAGCACCATCTTGCTGCCCTGATAGCAAGATGTTGTTTTTCATTGTCTTCCAGTTCTTGTCTATGTGCATACATCTTTCTTACCCAACATCTTAGCTTAGGTACAGTTTTGTGTTTTAGTGACTTAGAATTTTCCACTGTTGCTACCTAGTGGTCAAACATACAACTATATAACACATCAATTCCCTGTACCCTATTTTACATGTATTTAGCAATAGTCCTACTCTAGACTTTCTTCAGTCTTCTAGAGTATAACATTTCCGCTTATGGCTTTTTCTTTGGTTGATTTCATTTGGATAAATTGTCCTGAGACTAGATGTCCTCCTGAGTAAAACTTTCAAGTTGCTTCTCCTTGAAAAAATTTTTCCTGTCTTTCAATTGATGGTTATGAACAAACCATTTCTAGTCTTCATCTAGGACTTTGAGTTAGGATATAAAGACAGTAGAACTTCACTACTGCACGACTAATTTAGAGGCTTGATTCTCACTGCAGCATGCTAGGAGAGAAGACCCTAACCATGAAGTTGCCCTTAAGATCTAGACCTACCATACTTAACGGTTATTATTGAAGGTAGAAGCAATTGCCTTGGTAGAGCACTTTTTGTCTCTGATAGTTCAGTGTGGAATTTTGATTGACAGCTTTTTTTTTTTTTTTAATGCAAGTAAGTTGAGTGAAGGGATGCCCTGTGATTACAACACAGTGACCTGCTTCCATTTATTATTAGGGAATCCTGCGTACCAGCGACACAGTTCAGAAGTTCCAAAGCGTACCCGCCCAGCCTGGTCAGGCTTCTCCTTTGCTCCAGTACTTTGGAATTCTGCTTGACCAGGGTCAGCTCAATAAACTTGAATCCTTAGAACTTTGCCGGCCGGTTCTTCATCAGGGGCGCAAGCAACTCTTAGAAAAGTGGCTGAAAGAGGAAAAGGTAAAAACACTGTGAGAGCATAACCCCCAGCACAGTTTAAAAACTGGGTCACAGGCTCCCTAATCCTCTGGTCCTAACTTTGCCTTGTCCTTTGGCATGCCACAGCTGGAGTGTTCAGAAGAGCTTGGCGATTTGGTCAAAACTGCTGACCCTACCCTCGCTTTGAGTGTGTACCTTCGGGCAAATGTGCCGAGCAAAGTTATCCAGTGTTTTGCAGAAACAGGCCAATTTCAGAAAATTGTGCTGTACGCCAAAAAGGTAATGCATGTTTAACCATTGGCATCTCACAGATAACTCATTTGTGGTTGGGTGGTTGCTGATTCTGAAGTCTATAAAACACCCTTCTGTATAAGTACTCTGTGAAGGAGTTGTCAGTGTTGCTGTTAGCATCTGTCATTCATTGGTAAGGATCATATTTTGTTCTCTTCAGTTTTTTATTATACTGTCTTATTCTTATAGTACTTCTATCTCCTTTCCAGTTGGGAACTTTCTTGTAATTTTATCTATCTTGTTCTTTCTCTCCCTTCCTCCTCCCACCTCAGCACCCTTCTGTATGTTAATTCGGTGTTTTGGAGGGTGTCTAGATCTTGTCCCAGTGTGCTCACTGGCAGCTGTGCTTGCACACTGGTCGGGGTATCTTCTTTGTGGTCGGGCTGTTTGTATAGTTAATTGTGCCCTCATGAATATGTGGAATCAATTCATGTAGTTGGATGTTATATTTGGCAGAGGGCTGGTATACACACATACTCTATTGCTGTTCATTTCTTTGTGAACACAAGTCCAGAACAAAGGATGGAGAACATTTTTTTAATGTCAAGTTTTCTAGTTTAATTGCCTGATTGGTATTCCCTTGCTTCTAGGTTGGGTGTACCCCAGACTGGATCTTTTTGCTGAGGAGTGTGATGAGGATCAGCCCAGAACAGGGTCTGCAGTTTTCTCAAATGCTAGTACAGGATGAGGAGCCGTTGGCCAACATTAACCAGGTAAGCACAGGCTGTTTGGGACAACTTCTCGTGGCTTTTTATAGCCATCAAGTAGGTTCCCTTCCTTTGCTTTTCCGTTAATGTGTCTCAGTGCTTTTTTTTTGTTTGTCTGCTATTAATGTTCCAGTTTTTGCAAACCTAATGTACTAGCGGAGCTTGTCTTCTAGTTGTTATTATTTGAATACTTGTCTTTTGCCTTTGTTTTGAAGTGTTTTCTAGGATTCACATGTCAAGTTGTGAGGATTTTGTTCCTTTGTGTGGTTTGGGTGGTAGGGTATGTGGGTGCATTTCAGGGTGGAACCCTCCAGCTCTCACCCCATCCCCAGTTACTGCTCTACTAGATGTTTCTGACAAACGGCCTGAACTCTCTGAGGACTATGGTGAGTGCTGGCGAGGCACCCAGACTTTCATCTTGTTAGTGTCTGACTGACCTGGATTTATGTCAGCATTGGTCTAGTTTTTTAGTACATCCTCCATAGTATTTAGATGTAAACGTATGACAAGTAACCTGCAGTAAACCTGTCTAGAAATGATAAGTGCAGTTATATTGGGTTTATACAGCTGGGAATTTGCAGATATTTTGGAGATAGTGAATAAGGGGTTTGAGCCATATTTACTCGGCTGTCAATTGGATGGAGGTCTCCAGTTTAAATCTTGATTGCATTTCATATTTTAAAGTTTTTTGTAAATATAAACTTTCCTCTTATACTTTAAATATGAAAAGTTATGCAATTTACTGTTTGTTTATTTATGTAAATTTATTACCCATATGAGAGTACTTCAAAAAGTCCATGGAAAAATAGAATTAAAAGATAATACTATCCTTTCATGAATTTTTTGAAGACCCCCTTGTGTTTCATCTCTTATTAAAGCTTATTAGTTCTTCAAATTAACATCTATTCAACTTTAATAATTGATATCTAAGTAGATGTTTTCATTTTCCCGGTGATGCCTGAATAATATAATGATAGTATAAAGGCTAGACTTCAAGTATTAGCTGTCTCTAGGATTTAATTAAGTATATTGTTAAGATTGCTTGTATCATTTCAGAGCATTCTGAGGGTTCATATGTTATAAAAGTTACTTCCTTTAATCCACTCCAGTAAAATGCCCAGTTGGTGGATATGATATAGGTGGTATGATTTCACAAAAATTACCTATTACTAAATAATGACCATTAATTACATGAGCTTTGATGACATAAGAACATGCAAAGAAAGAAACTAAATTGTTGAATTTCTAAATGAGATTCTATTTCAGGAACTATTTCAATAGGAAGATAAAACACTATTTCCTTTGCATGAAAATGTGGTTTGGATCTGTTTCAGATTGTAGACATTTTTATGGAAAACAGTTTAATTCAGCAGTGTACTTCCTTCTTGTTGGATGCCTTGAAGAATAATCACCCAGCTGAGGGGCACCTCCAGACTCGGCTGTTGGAGATGAACCTGATTCATGCACCCCAGGCAAGTGACATTTCTAGGCTAATGCCAAGGGTTAGAGTACCTGTTGCACCTCTCTGTGGGACTTTCTGATCTGAGCACAGTGGCTTTGGGCTGGGTTGTGCTCGTGCCAGATGTTTATCTTTGTACTTCTCAGTGGACATTCTTCATAACTTTCCTACAAGGTTTTCCCAGAAGTCATGGTGCAAGACTTTCATGGAAATAGTTACAATCGGGGCATCATTTCTTCCTTTCTTCTTTTCATCATTGTGGTCAAATATACATACAAAATCTACCATTTTAACAATTTTTAAGTGTATGATTCAGTGGTATTAAGAACATTCACAGTATAGTAAAATCATCACCACTATGTTATTTCCAGAATATTTTATCATCCGAAACAGGAACTATGTAACCATTAAACAATAATTCCTATTCCTCCTATCCCTAGCCCCTGGCAACCACCATTCTACTCTCTGTCTCTATGAATTTGCCTATTCTAGATACTTCATATAAATAGAATTATAAAATATTTGTCCTTTTGTCTAGCATTTTCACATAGTATATATTATTTTCAAGGTTCATCCATATTATAGCAGGTGTTAGAAATTTCTTCATTTTTTAGACTGACTAATACTCTATTGAACATTTTGTTTATCCATTCATCAGTTGATGGATACAGGTTGTTTCCATCTTCTGGCTATTGTGAATAATGTTGCTATGAACATGGTTGTACAAATATCTCTTCAGTTCTTTTGGGTAAATACCTAGAAGTGGACTTGCTGGATTACATGGTAATCCTGTGTTTAACTTTTTGAGGAACTGCCTTACTATATTCCGAGAGGCTGTACCATTTTATATTCCTACCAGCAATGCACTAGGGTTCCATTTTCTCCATGTCCTTGCCAACACTTATTTTCCCCCTTTAAAAAAAATAGCCATCTTAATGGGTATGTGATAGTACCTCATTGTGGTGGGGCATCATTTCTCGACCTCAAAGTTATGATCAAATCACATGTAGATGCTATTTTTGGTTAAATTTGGATATGTATACAGGAAAGGGATTTAGAGGAATTTATGTCAAACTGTTAACCAACATTCTGTGAGTGGATAAGATTGTAGAAGTTCACTTCGTTCTTTACTTATCTGTCTTCTGATTTTTTTTTTAATGATCACATGTTTTATAACTAGGAAACATGTCAATTATAATGTTTTGTTAACTCGGTTTATTCAAATCAAATGGTAGCTACTGATAAGTGGGTCATATCTCACCTCTAGGAAATAAAAGTGCTATTAATTTACTGTTTGGTATACTGTTGGGCTCCCATGACTTTATGATCATATAGAACAGTTCTTAGTGAATCAGGATTGAAACAGAAACTCAGAAGACAGACCCAAAGGGGCACCCAAATCCCAAAGGGAGGCAGCCTGGATGAGCAAGCAACTGGGCAGGGTGCTAGCAAGTGCTGCATACAGCACCCCAAAATGCTGGGTCATCTTTTCTGGATGATGGGGACTAGGTGATGTTTTCTTTCTTGGTTTATCTGTGTTTTCTGAGTTCTCCAAAATACACTGTTACTATAATAAGGGGAAATGTTTAAAACCAAGACGTTAGTAAGGATAGATCTGAAGGAAATAAAAGACAGGGGAAGCAGGTGCTTTAAGCTCTACTCTCAGGACTTGGTTTGGTTCATTTACTCCCTGTGCAACCTGGAGTGTGTGAATCCTGGAGCAGTATGGTGTTGACTGTGTCTGTGGTGACTGTGTATTTGACCAGTACTGTACTTGGTTGGTGTTCCACATTCTAGGAGGGAAGGGCAGTAGTGCACTGGGCAGCAGGGGAAGGCCCCCAAGGGTGCATCTCATCAAGACCAGCTACAGGTACTGAGGATGGGATCATAGGGCAGCAAGGCTGCTTTGTTAGCCCATCCATTCTTAGCCCAGAGATTACTTATTTAAAGATAATGTTAAACCTCATCAGAATTCTTTCCAGGAGTGCTTACTGTTTTTTAAATGTAACCCCCAACTTCTAATACTGCCTTAATCTAGTGAAGAAGTCTAGTAACAGATAGGATTTGTTACTTTCAGGTCTGATTCAGACTGTTATGAGTTTGAGAACTGAGCTCATTAAAGGAAGGCTTGGTAAACTTGAGCGTGCTCATTGATCTTGCTGTAGAAAACCCTCTGAGAATGTGATTGCTAAAAAGCTGCAACAACGACTTGGACTAATCCCAGTAATAGCGCTTTATGGCACCGCAGCCTTTCTCACAGCTTGACTCTATAGCCAGCTCTGCAACAAGGGAGATCGGAACCTTGCGTGAAGGGCCTCAGATGATTTCAAGGATGGGCAGGGCTCTGCTCAGAACCCATAAGCACTGCTGTTGCTGCTATGGAAGCATGGATATGGGCAGGAACCACCCATAGCACGGGTTCCTGAGCTGTACTCTATCCTGGAGGGCATGGTTGAGCAGCTGCTTTGAAAGTTATTGCCACTGACAGGCTTTGTTACCGAACTCACTGTTTCATAGGTTGCAGATGCCATCCTTGGAAATCAGATGTTTACTCATTACGATCGGGCCCACATTGCCCAGCTCTGTGAGAAGGCGGGCCTTCTGCAGCGGGCGCTGGAGCACTACACCGACCTCTATGACATCAAGAGGGCTGTGGTCCACACTCACCTCCTCAATCCCGAGGTATGGCGCATCATTGGGGCACTCCCATGGTGGCTGGCACCTGTGCAGTCGTTAGCATCACATTCCCCCGAGTGTCCACCTGTCTGATTATGGGACCATGGCATGAGCTTGTCATACTTTACTGCCAAAATCAGTTCAAATTTAGCCTGCACACAAACTTCATCTGCTCGGCAGTGTGTCTGGGCCCTATATCATCCTTTCTTTCCAATGTCCACCTTTGATTTAGTCTAATAGCAGGAATAGAGATAATCTTTTAACATTAACAACTCAGCAGGGCTGTCTGAAACCATTAGCAAAAGCTAAAATAGCTATTGTATTCCATTTACAGAATAGGTTTTAGTATTGGCTGTGGAATGTTCTAGGATGAACACTTCGGGTCAGTGTCTTATCCCAAGTTTACTCCTTGTTCCCACTTTTTCCTATGATGGATAGTTGCTTTTTAGTCCTTTTAAGTGAAAATTCTTTATATTTTTGACACTGGGTTGGGGAGGGGGTCATCCAGTTATTTCAAAGTGTTAACTTTTTTTTTTAAGCTCCCTGTTAGCAACATTTTTAAAACTTTTTTTTTTTTTTGGTGGCTGGCCAGTAAGGGGATCTGAACCCTTGACCTTGGTGTTACCAACACTGCACTCTAACCAAGTGAGCTAACCGGCCAGTCCCCAAGTGTAGCAACTCTTAAAAGCATGCCTAGTTGTGGACAGATTCTTCCTTGTTTCTAGTGGCTTGTCAACTTTTTTGGCTCCTTGTCAGTGGAGGATTCTGTGGAGTGTCTGCATGCCATGCTGTCTGCTAACATCAGGCAGAACCTTCAGCTGTGCGTGCAAGTGGCCTCCAAGTACCACGAACAACTGGGTACACAGTCCCTGGTGGAGCTCTTTGAGTCCTTCAAGAGTTATGAAGGTAAACCATGCCGCCTCTTGCTGACCCCGCCATGTGACTGCACCTCCATTCTGAGGTGTAACGTCTACTTGCCTAACTTAAAATGGTCTTGCTGCAAAGCCAGGCAACATGCAGCACTCACTGCCTTACATACACAGTGTTGCAGAATATTACTGCTATTTCATGTGTATTGCTTAGCTTCTGTAACCTTATTGGTGTTTCCAAAGAAAGAAATCAGGTTGGTTGGCATTGGGATGGGAAGACTTGGAATCCTCCTCATATCTCTGAAGTTTTTATGCAGCACATTGGCACAGAATTCATCTAAAATCCTGCACTTATGATCCTGGGTACCAGTGAAAGGGCCTGGTCCTCTCCTAAGTGAGAGCCCACAAAGGAGGGTCTGTCTCTTTGTGGTGTGTGTTACCCAGTTGATTGATGAGGCTGACCTGGTTTCCTTCCTTTGTGCTTCTGTGGGCATCACACCAAAATAGCATGCTTCTGGGGGTAGGGGGAGTGGCTTTGTTGAGGACAGGCCAGTGGCTGTCTATCTTGCCCAGTATAGAGACTGAGCATTTGTCCAGTGGGGTGTCAAGCCATGTGCCCAGTGCGGTTGGGGCATTGGAGTAGGATGGGACAAGACCCTGCCCTCAGGTAGCTGGCCTTCTCTTGAGAAGATAGCACTATAGGAAAGGCTGTAGCAGAAGATTGGGTGGAGCTGGAATGGGAAGTGGCAGCAGAGCAGCATTGGCAGGGAACCACTGGCCTTGGGGTTACCATTCTGCTCCTGTTGTCAGAGCCTCACTGTTAGAACTGAAGACCTCATCAGGAAAAGTGGCCTTCTCTGCTGTATCATATCCTATTGTTACTGGTATCCCTGGCTGGCCCCTGTAATGACTAGGAACATCATCTGCCTCTGTTGACTGACATCCTCTTTGCCTCACTCGGGGCTCAGTATGTAGTGGTGTCCACATCAGCTCTGTGTCAGGTCACAGACCCCCCCATTTGGCAGCTCCTGTGGGAGACCATTGCTTGTTTCCTCTGTCCCTGGCATGACTTTTTAGAGCAACAGTCACACAGCCCTCTCAGGTTATCTCAGCATGAGTTACTCTTGAAGATAACCATCTGAGGTGTCCCTGGGCCCCCCAGAAGGAATTACACCTATAGCAAATCACCAGTATTTTACACCAAAACATCCCAGGTATACTTCCCAAATTTTTGGAAATCTGACTTGCTATTTGGGGGAGAGGTCAAAGCAGACAAACTTCATATGGATTATGAGTTCTGAGTGGGCTGTGGGTACCTGGAGAATAGAGCAGGGTCATCATGGGCAGCAGCTACAGAGAAGGCAGGGGGATGTTATGGGGACAGAATGGAACAGTCTCTCTTCATAGGCCTCTTCTACTTCCTGGGCTCAATTGTGAACTTCAGCCAAGATCCAGACGTGCATTTGAAATACATTCAGGCAGCCTGTAAGATGGGGCAGATCAAAGAAGTAGAGAGGATATGCCGAGAGAGCAGCTGCTACAACCCGGAGCATGTGAAGAACTTCCTGAAGGTGTGTCCAGGCATTGCCTGCTTCTGGGAGCGGCTTTCACTGATGGCAGATCAGGCAGACCATCAGCCAGGCTTCTAAGAGGCCAAAAGCTGGATTTGTCTCTCCAGTGTTCCTTTCGTCCCAAGTGGCAGATCTCTTAGAACTTTGTAGTCTGAAATTCTTAGAGGAACCCATTCATGGTTTTAAGATCCCTTGTGGAAAGAAGCTTGAGGCTGTGCTCTGAATTACTTGGCATGTGAATGGAAGGAATTAGTTTATTGCCACGTTATAGTTCAGCAGCATCCCAACTGTGCCCCTGTAGGTTAGGCTAGGCAAGGCTGCACTAATAAATAAACCACTCATGGCGTAAAGAATAGGAAGCCTGCTTCTTTCTCACATGACAACCCTCGTGTTCGTGGAGGTAAGTGGGGTGGCTTTCCTTCCCACCGTCCTTCAAGGACCAGGCCGATGACTCCTTTGCCATCCCAGAAAACTGGGAAGAATAAGGAGGAACCAGCATGGGTGGCTTTTATCGGTGAGACCTGCAAGTGGCAGATGACACTTTGATTCATGTTCCCTTGGAGGGAATGAGGTCACAGGGCCACACCTAAAACTTCAGGGGAGCCTGGGAAATGTAATCTAGATGCAGGTCCAGAGAAGGGGAGGTGTGATTGCGTGGCCTGCTGGCTGTCCTGCCAAAGTGCCATTGTTGTCTGGGAATGGAATGCGAGTGTGTGGAGGGCAGCTGCCTGCACCCACAGGCTGGTGTTTCCATGCACTGTGGCTGCTTGTCTGGAAAGGCAACCCTAACGCAGACGTGCTGTCCTGAGAGCAGCTTGGTCTGTGTTGGGTTTATGCATAATGAGCTGCTTCTCTTAACCCAAAAAATGTTTGGTTTTGTACAAATTTGAGATGTTATTGCCAGATTTAGTGAAGTCTTTTTTTTCTTTTTAACAGCTAGACGGTATTGGGATCCAAACCCTTGACATTGATGTTATCAGCACCATGCTCTAACCAACTGAGCTAACCAGCTAGCCTCCCCCCCACACCTTTTTTTAAATCAAATACTTTAGTAGTATTTCCTCACTTGTTTGCCAAAGCAAACACTACATCCCCAAAAGTAAATACCTTAAAATGACAGTATATCTAAAGGGAAATCCAGTCTGAGTCTCCTGTGGGTCACTGTTGCAGAGGCAGTGCTGTTCCATGCTGGGCGATGAGCCCTGGGGTCTGGCTCTGAGGGTCCTTACTGCTTGACTTTTCTGGGCTTTCCGACCCTCAGGAGGCCAAGCTCACAGACCAGCTTCCTCTCATCATCGTATGTGATCGGTTTGACTTTGTCCATGACCTCGTGCTATATTTATACCGCAACAACCTGCAGAAGTACATTGAGATCTACGTTCAGAAGGTACTGCTGAGACGGTCGCTTCTGGCTCCCCAGAGCTGCCCAGGACTGCCTGGCTGCCTCTGGGCTTCAGTCAGTGGTAATAACCTACACCTAAGAGGCTGCCTGACACCTAAGCATTTCAGAGACTGTGAGTTTGAAGGGTAGTATATTAGTCTACTCAGGCTGCCAAAATAGGGTATCATAGACCAGGTTTAAACAACAGAAATTTATATTATTATATTAAATGTTAAATATATAATTAAATATTATTATAAATATTACAATATAATTAAATATTAAATATATAATATTATATTAGCCCGCTTAGGCTGCCAAAATAGAATATCACAGACCAGGTGGCTTAAACACAGAAATTTATTTCTCACAGTTCTGGAGGCCAGAAGACCAAGATCTGGGTGATGGCAGGATTGGTTTCTGGTGAGGGTTCTCTCCCAGGCTTGCAGACAGCTAACTCCTCACTGTGTCTTCACATGGCCTTTCTGCTGTGTGTGTGTGTGCACTCCTGGTGTCTCTTCCTCTTCTTATAAGGACACCAGTCCTATTGGATTAGGGCCCCGCTCTCAACATTAGTGACCTCCTTAAAGGTCCTATCTCCAAATAACGTCCCATTGGGGGTTGTGGCTTCAACATATGAATTTTGATGGGACACAGTTCAGTTCTAAACAGGAGCCCTTTCAGGTTTTGCCCACACTGTCCAAGTCTTAGGCGGCTGCTAGCAATGACCTGTGTCTGCAGCGCTGAAATCACCACCTTGACTATTCTAGGTCAACCCCAGCCGGATCCCAGCTGTGGTTGGGGGACTGCTTGATGTGGATTGTTCTGAAGAAGTAATTAAAAACTTAGTCATGGTGGTGAGAGGACAGTTCTCTACTGATGAGCTGGTGGCTGAAGTAGAGAAAAGAAACAGGTATGAGATCCTTACTTGGTATCTTCTATTGCACCTGGATTCTAGTGTTTGTTGTTAAGTCTCTGACTAATTATCCTGGATATCTTCATGGTCGCCCTGTTAGCCCCAGGACTGTCTCCATGGCTGGTCTTTCACATACACATCTTATATCTAGTAGTGAGTTATTTGCTATTGGTAATGAAGACCTTAGGCAAAAGCTTTAAGGATTGAAATAAATTTGGAAACCAGGTCTGTCTTGATCCCTAGAACAACCCGTAGTTAATGGATTGAGAGGTTTTTGCTTGTTTGTTTCAAGAAGCAACCCTCAGCACAGGGATTGTCCTGGAGGTTTTTGATAGTAGCCTTGAGGCTTTGACAGTATCTTCTTTCTTTCAAAGGCTCAAGTTACTGCTTCCCTGGCTGGAGTCCCGGATTCATGAAGGCTGTGAAGAGCCTGCCACTCACAATGCACTTGCCAAAATCTACATTGACAGCAACAACAGTCCCGAGCGCTTCTTGAGAGAGAACGTCTACTATGACAGTAGTGTGGTGGGCCGGTACTGTGAGAAGCGGGACCCACATCTGGCCTGTGTTGCCTATGAACGGGGACAGTGTGACCTGGAGCTCATCAAGGTGGGCACAATTTGCTTAGCAGCCCATGTTGCTCTGGCCTCATGGGGCAGAGCTTCAAATATGTGCCTGTGGGGGCTGATCAGGGCTTTCTCTGTACCCAGAGATGGCAGGTCTGACACATTTTTGGGATCTGCTCATGCCCTGTTTGTATGTATTGTATCTATAGGCCTAGTTGGCCCCAAATTCAACACATCACCCTTCTGCTTACAGCACTCCATGTTACCTGGTGACTTGAGAGCAAAATTGAACTTCTAAGCCCGACCCATGAGCTCCTCTGTGGACTACCACCTTCCTTCCACTGACCTGACCAGTGCCCTTCTTGCCACCACTCCTGGAGTGGCCTGCAGTTCCCTGGTGCCCTTGTATTGTCTGCCCCCTTCTTAGAGGAACTCCCTACACATGTCCTCTCTGTCTTCCTGATCGACCCAGCTCTTACTGCCCATCCCCCCAACCTTGAAACATTCACTCAGGTCCCCTGCCTGTGTCTGCCTGGGATTGGATCTGCATGTATGTAATTGTGTATTCAGGTTAAACCATATGAACTGTCAGTACTTAACCATTTGACCAGAAATCTCAATGTGGTTGAACCTGATATTTGTTTAACTGTAAGCTCTTCATAGGCAGTCGTCTGCTTGTCCCCAGCACCTCAGAATTTCTGACCACTTGTAACACATGTAGCAGCCATGGAAGGCATATGTTAGGTTATAAATGTGTGGAGTTGAAGATGGAGAACAGTTTACCAGCTTCTCATTCTACCCTAGTTTTTGGACACTGACCACAGGAGTAACAGGTCTGAGTGGACATAGCCTCTCACCTGACAGTCTCTAGGGAACTGGTTTTTGTAAAGCTGGGACTTTAGTTAGTTTGATACCAGTAAGCCATTTTTGGCTTAATTTACCACCTTTTTATTAAAGCAAAATTTAGTGACTTCTTCGAGACCTTAGCACTTGTCTGTGCTGTGTGGTGAAGTGTCCTTTTAGCGAGGCAAGGTTTAGATTGGAAAGAAATGCTCATTTAAGGTCTGCTCTGTCCAAAAGAGAGCTGCAATGTGATTTCAGGGGCAGAGCACCTGTGTGGTTGACACCACACCAGCCTGCTCTGGCCTCTGCCATGTGTACACAGGCAGCCTGTGTTGCATTCACAGGTACATGCATGTATCTGCCTTGTGCCTAGCATCTGGTACTCAACGGATATGGCTCTCACCAGGACCTAGCAGATGCCTCACACATCAGAACGTTCTAGGACACAGCTGGTGTTTTGGAGGTCTGTTAGACATTCAGAAAAGGGTCTCAAGATCAGTCAGTGAACTCCGTTTTACAGTTTTTAGGCCTCTAAATTTTGCAGTATATGTGCTATTTTATACTAGTTCTGGGCTATTCTGATAACTCTTTAGAGATGGTTTAGAGCTGGCTACATGTGAATACTTAAATTTAAAATGACTGAAATTAAAATTAAAAATTTACTCAGTTGCATACCAAATCTCAAGGGCTCAGTGGCCTCCTGTGGTTAGTGGTGGCCATATCAGACAGCACAGGATATAGAGCATATCCATCATCACAGAAATATCCACTGGCTGAGCCATGGCACTTCCCTGTGAGTTGCTATAAACTTAGAAAGCTGCATTTTGAGGTGCTTTGTCTCTCTGAGGAGTGCAGTGTTAACCCTGCGGGATGCTGCTCTTCCTATGTCAAAACACAATGTCTTGCTTGGTCTCCAGCTGTCCACCAATGTAGTATCAGGAAAGAGGGAACTAACTGGGGTGTGTATTCCCAAGTAACTTCTGTCAGTTGGCTGCTTGTGTTAAACACAGGTGTACTCATTTCAGGTTTGCAGTGAGAATTCTCTGTTCAAAAGCGAGGCCCGCTACCTGGTGCACAGGAAGGATCCAGAGCTCTGGGCTTATGTCCTTGAGGAGACCAACCCATCCAGGAGACAGCTGATTGACCAGGTGAGACACACAAATGGGTGTGTATGCATGCCTGCAATTTGCCCTCTACTAATCTTGTAGCTCAAATGACTGATTTAATTGTTACATCTAAAACATCTTACAGCTCTTATGAACCTTCTTCCCTGCAGAAGCAACTTGATTACCAAGGGTAAACTGACTTGGGGTTGTGGCTAAGGGCATAAAATTGGCCCTTGTATCTAGAGCGGGGATGTGCAGCCCCATTAAAAAAAAAAAAAAAAAAAATATCTGGGCCGAGCCCGTGGCGCACTCGGTAGAGTGCTGCGCTGGGAGCGCGGCGACGCTCCCGCCGCGGGTTCGGATCCTATATAAGAATGACCAGTGCACTCACTGGCTGAGTGCCGGTCACGAAAAAAAAAAAAAAAAAAAAAATCTGATGGTGTGCCTGCATGCTGGATGCTAATTGCTTTTCCATCTCAGCCCTCTGTTGACAGTAGCTAAGTGGCTCTCAAGGTTGTCTCAGCTGACTTATCCTTGGAGCTGACTTCCTTGGAGCTGGAGCATAGTGCTGGGGCCAGGGGTCATTACTAGGCACAGCCTGGCAGGTGAGAGTCTGCCTTGGCCTCTGGGCTTCCTGCAGCTCTGTGGAAGAGGCCTGCCCTCCTCGCAGATGTTAGCACGTAGTACCTTTGTTATCCTCAGCACTGTTCCATAGGCTGCTGGGCATACTATTTAGGGATGGACCGAGACCAGTGTGGGAACAAAACCCTGGCCCAAGAGTGGCTTTAGCTCTGAGCATGCAATCAGTTAAAGTTCGCACCTTCTTCATGCATGTTGCCAATCTGCTGGGCAGGTGCTTTGAACTCGAGAGCTAGATGTCACCTTTATCTCTACTGAACTTCACCTTCCTGTTTTCTGTTTACTGTTCTCTCAAGCTTGTGCCATTATTTTTTTAAAGTAAACTTTTAATTTTGAAACACATTTAGATTACAAAAGCCCATGTTGTTTTGAATCTTTATTATACCAGCTTTGGGCCTACCTGTCTTGAGAACTTGCCTGAAGATTTAATACACTTCATCCAAATCTGATAAAAACATTGAATGACAAAGGCCAGGAACAGAATTTATTTAGATTCTACTAGGGATCCACCCCCAAGTTCACAGACATCAGATATGTCTCTAGGTATAGTCCACCCATCTGGTTCACCGTGTAGATAACCTTGTGTTGGCACTAGGGAAGGGCAGCTTTAAGACTGTATTGAACTAGAGCCAGCAGGTACCTCTTGTCTTCCTGATGCTGTGTGGAGCTGCTGGTCCAGTCATTATGTCTGCTATAATTGAATATCTGTAGCCACCTCCTGGTGGGACACTAACTGCAGTGCCTCTCTGATTGGGAGCCCATAATGACAGAGGCAGACTGCTTTTCGTGTCTGGAATAGAACCTTATGACAAGTTTACTTAGAGGAGGCCGTGTCCTTAGGTAACCTTAGGTTGGGCATCCTGTGTTCACTCAAATAGATGGTGAAAATTTATTTTTGTCCTTTAAACAACTTCTATGTATTTGTTTAAACCACTCTAAGGTTTTCAAGAATTGGCAGTTAGATGTCACTGTCAGAATGTCAGAAAACACATCTTCTTCTTTGGCTGGACTCTGTGCTGCATCACCGTACCCCTTTCCCTCAAAGATAGCTCTTTTGGTTACTTAGCTTTGCGACAGCTCCTTTTCTATGACTACTCTGCATGCATATTGTGATTGTTGTAAACTCCACAGAGGCAGAACTTTTGTATCTTAAGGTGTCATTGAGTGTACAGAGGCCACCCAAAAGGTGGAATGGGCTGACTTTGCTCCTGGTTTCCTTTAAGGCCGCTCATTATTGGGAGGTGAAAGTTCATAGCCAACAGTGTATGTCAGTTATGTAAGACCTCCTCAGAGTTGTCTGTTCTTTCTCATTAATACACTGCTGTTACCAACCTCTGAGGAACACCAGAAACTTGGCAAAATGATAGATCCTAAAGACACTGAAGGCCCTGGTACAAAGTGCAAAGAGAACAGTGCTGGTCTTCTAACCTGCTGTTATTTGTGAAACATACTCTTTGGAAAATTGTCTTTCTGCCCTCTTTGTAAGTTTCTTTTGTAGGTGAGACACCTGTAATTGAATGAGGGGCAGTAGGGCCAGTCTTTTGTTGTTTTTTCCTTCAGAGTGTGGTTCTGAGTGGCTTCCAAAGGCACACAGCTCCGTAGCTCTGGTTGCACTTGACCGTGTCCACTGGCAGTGGACTGTGCCATAGTAGCAGCAGTGCTGTCTGCTAGAAAGAGGCTTTAAGAAACAGATAAAAGCAAACATGCATTTCAAATACCTGTTTAGTGCACTGTGTTATGTATTGGCTTTGGAGTAAATTTAGTGTGGTCTTTGGAGGAGAGATTAGAGTCTGTAGCCCTTTTGATGTAAGAGAAAAACTGTCAAATAGAGCAAAATTAGAATTCCCTGAGATTGACTCTTTTAGATGTCCTTCCCTTTCTACCCTGAGAAAACTCCCATTTTTTCTGTATCTGTTCCAGCTGTCTTCCCTTCTTGGAGAAGTCCTTCCCTCTGTTTAGCTTCAAAAATATAGTCTTGAATTGACTTTAAGTTCTTTTAAATGCTTTTTAAAACCAGGTGGTACAAACAGCATTGTCAGAAACACAGGATCCTGAAGAGGTCTCAGTCACTGTCAAAGCCTTTATGACAGCTGACCTGCCTAACGAACTGATTGAGCTGCTGGAGAAAATTGTTCTGGACAACTCTGTCTTCAGCGAGCACAGGTGAGTGTGTGCCAGGAGTAACTGTGGACTTGGTCAGTCTCACACATCTGCTTGGCATTCACATTCTGTTATAATCTCGTCTGCTTCACTTCTCCAGCCTCATCATTGGCTGCTCCCCCGACATGCAGCCAGTCGTCTTACTCCCTCCTGTATCTTCAGTTCAGCACTTGCCTTCTCTTATTTAAACCCTACCTATCTCTTATTAGCCCAGCCTAAATTCTCCAGGAAACCTTCATTCCTCTGACTGCTCTGGCCCACCATAGTTAAAGAACTGAGAAGGGGAGCTAACATTTTATGAGGGCCTAATGTGTCACAAGTGTGTGTTAAATTCTTGAAATCACGGTGAACAAAGTTTGGAAAGAGGTGGCAGGAAAACCAAATCTGGGCTCGTATCGAAACATTTTCTGGAATTATAATCTGAGTGGGAGCTGTGGTAGGGAAGACTGTTAGGAGTAGAAGTAGCAGCATGAGCAGACATCTTGGAGGTAGAGCTTCACTTCAGCATGGTTTCACCTAGTATTTATTGCCACTTTAAAAGTCATTGTCGGGCCGAGCCCGTGGCGCACTTGGTAGAGTGCTGCGCTGGGAGCGCGGCGACGCTCCCGCCGCAGGTTCGGATCCTATATAGGAATGACCGGTGCGCTCACTGGCTGAGTGCCGGTCACAAAATAAATAAATAAATAAATAAATAAAAAATAAAAGTCATTGTCAAATATTCTCTGAAAGATTATTGCATATTCACATCACAAATCCTGCTATAAAGATTTATTGTTTTGTTTTGTTTTTATTATACATACATGTGGGGTACAATGTTGATTTTCAATAATTGTGTAGAACGTGTGTGATGGTTAGATCAGTATAGTTAGCTTATTCATCATTACAATACATGATCATTCTTTGTGTCCGTTGACCAAATTCCTCATTAGCCCCCATTCCTCTCCCCCATCTCCTCCCCTTTTCCACCTCTAGTTTTTTAAAAGTTCAATATGTTACTGTGATTGTTGTTTCTTTCTTTCTCCGTCTCTCTTTATTGTTCATTTGTTTATGGATTCAGCTCCCAGTTATGAGTAAGAACATATGGTATTTCTCTTTCTGTACCTGGGTTGTTTCACTAAGGATAATTTTCTCTAGGCTCATCCATGTTGTTACAAATGGTAGAATTTCATTGTTTTTTATGGATGAGTAGTATTCCATAGGATGTATACATACCACAATTTCCTTATCCAGTCATCCATCAATGGACATTTAGGTTGGTTCCATTGCCTAGTATTGTAAATGGAGCTGCAATAAACATGGGAGTGCATGTATGCCTTCAACCTGATGTTTCCAATCCTCTGGATATATCTCCAGGAGTGGGATTGTTGGATCATATGGAAGTTTTATCTGTAGTTGTTTAAGGAACCTCCATACTGTTCTCCGTAATGGCTGCACTAATTTACAGTCCCACCAACAGTGCAGGGTTCCTCTCTCTCCACATCCTCTCCAGCTTTTGTTATTCTCTGTCTTTTTTATAATAGCCAGTCTGATTGGGGTGAGGTGATATCTCAAAGTGGTTTTGATTTGCATTTCCCTGATGATTAGTGCTGTAAATATTTAATTATAAGATTTATATTGTAGGCCAGAAAGGCTTTCAGAGGCTGTGGTATTGTAGAAAGCAGTGTATGTTTTTTGTTTTTAAATTTGGAAATGCTATATGGTGGATTATGGAATATGAAATTATGTTTTAATAGAATCATAAACCGTGATTGATTATAGGATGCCAGCATTAAGGTTTCTAAGGTGGCTAGGATATTCTGTCTTGCTGTCTGTCCAATCTCCTCTGTTAGGTATTATTACTTTGTGGGTATTTCCAGACACGTCAAGGTGACTCTAACTCTGCTGCCTTCTTGAACACTGTTATTTCTCTAACATGTAGGTGGACCTTCAAGTTCTTGTTCTTCTTTCTGTGGGTACTTCACTGGACATAGTTTTATGTGTAGGTGAAAATAGCTTGGATTGGCAGTATGGCAAACTAGACACCTAGAGATCTGGACAGATCCTATCATCGGAAGAACTTAAGTGTAGGATGAATTATGCAAACTATCTTTTAAAATGAATCACAAGCTTCAGATCCCCATACCAGCCAGCTTCCAAAAAAATAAATAAAAATTTTTAAATGTTTTAAATGGATTGATGAGCTAGTAAGTAAATAAAGAAGTCCAGCATTGAAAACTACTGGTAGTAACAAGAGCAGGAAACTAGAGAAGAATACAATCTAACTTGCCAAACCCTGTTGAACCAAGGCTGTGGTTCTCACACCCTACAGGACACAAAGACAGGAGACAAAACCCGAGGGCCTACAAAGGTGTGATGTCTACTAAGAAACCCCTCGTAAATGCAAGGAAAAACTAACAATGTAACAGTATTGCCTAGGCCTCTGCGGAGAGACCAGCCAAAACAAAACAGAAAAGAGCTTTTTGAAACTCAGTGTTAGATTGAGAGGAAAAAACTGGCCCTGACAAGCTGGCCCTCTTACCAGTTTTAGCACGAATTCTACTACTGGCATGGTGTTAAAAATCCTCAGCTTAGGACTTTAACTTTAAAGTGATCACCATCAGATAGTGCCTTTAGATCTTTGCCAGATACAGACACAAATCCTCTTAAGAAGAACCTATCTTCTAGGCAAGGCTTTAAAGAATTCTGACATATAACACATTCCAAGAAATAATGAGCTTGTAGTAAAAAAAAATTGATAAAATGCTCAAGGAACCAAGGCACCACTAGTAACAGCCAGCAGTAATAGTCAAATCAGACTTGCAGAAACTACTAGTGTTGGAATTATTGGGCACAGAATATAAAATTATATGTAATGTTTTTAAATATCAAAAAAGATGAAGTAGTACCAAATAACTTTGACACACACACACGAGTATATATATTTTGAAATAAATCCCAAAGGGGTTTAGCAGCATTATAGAATAAATGAATTGGGAGATAGATTTGAAGAAATCATAAGAATGTAGCCAATACAGACAGGTGGAAAATATGAAAGAGATTAAGAGATGTTGAGGTTGAAAGAAGAAATAAGAAAAAATAAAAAGATGTTGAGGTTGAAAGGAAATCTAATCAGAGCCTCAGAGAGAACAGAGAATGAACAATACTCTGTTTGGAAGGAAATCTATGGCGACTTCAATAAAAGTGACAATATTCTATCTCCCGTATTTAGGAAGCCCAATAGATCCCAAGGAGGATTAATTTTTTAAATCCACCCTTGTATACATTATAACAAAACTTCAGAACATCAAAAACAAATTTTGAAAGCAGCCAGAGAGAAAATAGATTACCTACAAAAGAATCTGAATTAGACTGACAGCACTAGCACTTATCAACAGCTTCATTGGAAGCTAAAGAATAGTGAAGTGATACAGTGACTTCAGAGTGCTCATTAAAAGCTGTTGTCAACTTAGATTATATACTTCTAAAAACTGAGTAAAGATCAAGGGTTTGAATCCCCATACTGGCAAGCTACCAAAAAAAAAAAAAAGAGAGAGAGAGAGAGAGAGAAAGGTTAAATAGAGATATTTTCATACAGATTGAATGAGGGACTTTGTGAATAACAGACCCGCACTAAGGGAAATTCTAATCGATGTGTTTAGACAGAAGGAAAGCAGTCCTATGAGGAAATGAGAAAGAATAAAGAGCAAAAAAGTAGTGGCTTTATAAAACAATAGAAATATCTTATGGTATTAGGAAAAAAAGAACTAAAATTCTTACTGAGTGAAAGTTGGGAAGTAGTATTCTAGGGTTCTTTTTTTGTTCAAGAAGAAGATAAAGATAATAAGTAACATTAGTCTTTGGTAGGTTAAGTGTATGTATTAAAATTTCAAGTGGAACCATTAACAGAGTATATAATTTCTAAACTAGTTGAGGATAAAAAATAGAATAAGAAAATTATTAACCCCAAAGAAGGCCAAGAAAAGAGAGAAAGATAACATAGAAAAGGTAGCAATAAACGGCAAGTATAGAATGAGATGATAGAAGTAAATCTAAATGTGGCACAATTACGTTAAGTGTAAATGGATCATATATTTCAGTTAAAAAAATGGTGAGAATGGATAAACAAAATCACGAATATGCTTTTTATAAAATACATCTAAAATATAAGATTTCTGAGAGGTTGAAAATAAAAGAGTTGAAAAAAACAGTCGGAAAATGCCAAACCTAAAAACATTGATATAGTTATATTAGTATTGCACAAAATAGAATTTAAGGTAAAAAGCATTATTGAAGTAAAGAGGGCCAAGTACATAATGATGAAAGGTTTTGCCATCAGAAAGATAATTCTGAACTTGTATACACCTAATATTATAACCTCAAAATATATTAAGCAAAAATTGACAACTACAAGGAGACATAGGCAAATTCATTGTATTGGGAGATTTTAATATACCTCTCCAAGTAATTGATAGAACTGTTAGGTATTTTTTGAAAAATAACAGTATATTAAATAGTATATATAGGGGCTGGCCAGTTAGCTTAGTTGTTTAAAGCATGTTGTTACTAACACCAAGGTCAAGGGTTCAGAATGCTGTACCAACCAACTGCTGCTGAAAATTTTTTAAAAAAGAAGAAAAAAGTATAAATAAAATGACAATGAAAATGTATTTTAAAAGTATATAAGAAAAGTAAGTATAACTGTTGACAGGTAATTCCATTATAAGCTTGCCTGAATGAATTTACATATAATGTATTCAATAAGTAGATGTGATTATTAAAAGAAAAAACAAACCAGAAGACAGATAAATAAAGAACGACGTGAACTTCTGCAGTCCTTCCCACTCAAACATGGTTAATAGTTTGATGTAATTCATGAATGATCAGAAGATCCTGTCTAAAGACATCAGTTTTACCCACATCATTCAAATTCCAGTGCAGTACCGGTAACAATTCTTACTTATTTACTTATGGAACTTGACAAAGAGGTTTTAAATGTTAAAGCAAAGGGATAAAAGGCCCAAAATAGTCAAGATACATCTAAAACAAATAATAAATTACCCAAGAGGTGGGAGTGGGTGTTTGGGTGGCAAGGACTTCCTCTAATCTAGAATTACTATAAAACTATATTAAATTAAGACATGATGGTTTTGGTGAAGGAATAGAGAAATGGACCATCGTGATATAGGTTGAGCTTCCCTAATGAAAATCTGAAATCCTGGGCCAACCCCGTGGCATACTGGGAGAGTGCGGCACTGGGAGCCCAGCAGTGCTCCCGCCGCGGATTCGGATCCTATATAAGGATGGCCGGTGCGCTCACTGGCTGAGCGCGGTATGGCTGGTGACAAAAAAAATAAATAAAATAAAAAATAAAGTTAAAAAAAAAAAAAGAAAATCTGAAATCCTAAATGCTCCAAAATCCATAACTTTTTGAGCATCGACACAGCACTCAAAGGAAATGCACATTGGAGTATTTTGGATTTTGGAATTTTGGATTAGGTGTGCTCAACCAGTATGTATTCTGCAAATATTCCAAAATCTGAAAAAATCCAAAATCCAAAATACTTTTAGTCTCAAGCATTTCAGATAAGAGATACTCATCCTATAGAATACAGAACCCTAAACTATACCCACATGTATGTAAAAAATTTATTTATGACAGAGCTGGCTAAAACAGGTGGAAATGATAGACTTTCCAGTAAATGATGTTGGGACAATTGGTTGTCCATTTGGGAAAAAATTAAAATTGGGTATCTGTCTCATACTATGAAAAGATTTAAGTGTAAAAGGCAAAATTATAATATTTTTAGAGTTTATATTTAGAAGAATATGTCTGTGACCTAATGAATTCTTAAGTCAGTCACAGAAAACATAAAGCTTTAGTGAAAAACGAATGACTGTTTTAAACATAAGAACTTTAAAAATAAATAAATAAATAAACTTAAGAATTTTATCATAAAGAAGATGAAAAAAAGGGAAGCTACAAATGGGAAGAAGAAATTTGCAGCATGACATAACCAACAAAAGACTAAATAAGGAGAAGTTGTAATGAAAGAAAAACACAAGCAACCCAATGAAAAATCAAGCAGAGCACTTAAATAGGCCTTTGGTGAGAGGAAAGACAGCTTGTGAACCCAAGGCAAGAATTCAGCCTCATTAGCCATTGAGGAAGCAGAGTGAGGCCACCCTTTACTCCTGCCAGAACAGCAGGAATCCAGCTCTCCTAATCAGCGCTGATGAGGTTGTCGGGCAACTGGGCCCCTTATGTGCCCCCGCTGGGAACACTTAATACACATGGAAAACAGTTTGGTGCTAGAAGATGTTTGTACCCAGGAATTTCCTCACTTGATGATAAACCCTAAAGGAGCTTGGCTTATGTGTATAAGGAGATGTGTGCA
Source organism: Cynocephalus volans (assembly GCF_027409185.1). Classification (NCBI taxonomy): domain Eukaryota; kingdom Metazoa; phylum Chordata; class Mammalia; order Dermoptera; family Cynocephalidae; genus Cynocephalus; species Cynocephalus volans. Next base: position 209,580,280 of record NC_084461.1, read on the forward strand.
AGAATACTCAAAGCAGCACTTGCTTGGTTTCTAATAGCAAAAATCTTAGAGCAATCCATATAACCAATAGATTGTGGTGCAGTCATACAGTGGAATACATACCAGATAGCAGTGGGAATGAATACTAATTTTAGGATGTATCTTTAAATTTGTTTTTCATTTTCTTTTCTTTTCTTTTTAAGATCACCAAACAGTAAAATTGACCTTTTGTCGGGGGATGGCAGGGTGGGTACAGTACTAAGATTAATACATGGGTAGACTCATATACTCGTATAACCACCACAATCAGGATACAGAACAGTTCTATCACCCTATAAAACTCCTTTGTGCTAGCAGCTCTGTATAGTTACACCTCCCCCCAATCCCTGGCAACCACTCTCTAGTTTTGCCTTTTCGAGAATGCCATATAAATGGACTGGCTTCTTTCACTCAGCATAATGCTTTTGAGTTTCATCCAAGTTGTTGTGGGTATCAGTATTTCATTCTTTTTTATTGCTGAATATTTGTATGAATGTACCACAGTTTGTTTATTCATTTACCCATTGAAGTACATTATAGTTGTTTTTAGTTTGGGGTGATTATGAATACAGCTGCTATTTGTGTCTGGATTTTTGTGTCCGGATTTTTGTTTGAACATACCCAGAAATGTCTGGATTTTTGTGTCCGGATTTTTGTTTGAACATACCCAGAAATCCCTAGGTCACATGGATGTATGTTTAACTGTTTAAGAAACTGCCAAACTATTGTTTTCCAGAATGTCCGTATCATTTTGCATTCCCACCAGCAATATGTGAGAGTTCCAATTGTTCCTCAGCAGCAGCAGCACTGGTATTATCAGTTTTTTTATTTTAGCCATTCTAAAAAGTGTATAGTAGTATGTCATAGTTTTAATTTGCATTTCCCTAATGGATAATGATGTTGAACAACTTTTTATGTGCTTATTTGCCATCTGTATGTCTTCTTTGGTGAAGTGTCTCTTCAAATCTTTTGACTCTTTTTTAATTGAGTTTTTTTTTAATTGCTGAGTTTTGAGAGTTCTTTATGTATTCTGGATACAAGTCCTTTGTTGGATGTATGATTTACTTACATTTTTTCTCATTCTGGTGATTCTCTTTTTATGCTCTTAACTGTCATTCGCAGAACAAAAGTTTTAATTTTGATCAAATCCAATTCATAAACTTTTTTTTTTTTTTGGCAGCTGGCCAGTATGGGGATCTGAACTCTTGACTTTTGTGTTATCAGCACCATGTTCTAAACAATTGAGCTAACTGGCCAGCCATTAAACTTTTCTTTCATGGATTGTGCTTTGGTGTTAAGTCTGAGAACTCTGTGCCTAATACCAAGTCACAAAGATTTTCTCCTGTGTTTCCTTCTAAAAGTTTTGTAATTTTTCATTTTACATTTAGATCTATGATCCAATATCCAATAAAATGTGAGGTTTAGGGTTTGGTTCATCTTTTTGCCTGTGGATATCCAGTCATTCCAGCATTATTTGTTGAAAATACTGTCCCTTCTTCATTGAATTGCTTTTGCATCTTTGTCAAAAATCAGTTGGCCAGGTGATGTGATTCCTCCAACTTTATTCTTTTTTCAAAACTGTTTTACTATTTTAGTTCCTTCCCTTTCTATATAAATTTTAGAATTAGCTTATCTATATCTACAAGAAAATCTACCAGGATTTTGATTGGGATTGCATGAAATCTATGATCCAATTTAGGGAGAACTGATCTTTACTAGCTTTTGAGTCTGTGAAGGTGATACGTCTGTTCATTTATTTAGATCTTTGAATTCTTTCATCAACAATTTATGGTTTTTGGCAAATAGATCATATACATGTTTTATTAGTATTTATACCTAAGTATTTCATATTTTTGAAGCTATTGTAAGTAGTTTTTTGGTTTACAATTGCACATTGCTAAACATTGCTAGTATATAGAAATTCAATTGATTAATTGATTTTTGTATGTTGACTTTTATTCTGCTACTTTGCTAAAACTTGCTTATTAGTTCTAGCAGCTAAGTTATTAGTTTGCTTTTTTGGTATATTCCATGATGAGATCATTCACGTATCATTCATGTTGCCTGCAAATTGGGACAGTTTTATTCCTTCCTAATTTAGATGCTCTTTCTTTCTTTCTTTCTTTCTTTCTTTCTTTCTTTCTTTCTTTCTTTCTTTCTTTCTTTCTTTCTTTCTTTCTTTTCTTTCTTTTCTTTCTTTTCTTTCTTTTCTTTCTTCTCTCTCTTTCTTTCTTTTTTTTTTTTTTTTTTTTTTTTTGGCCTAAAAGCCTTGACTAGAACCTCCAGCACAGTGTTGACTAGAAGTGGTGAGAGTGGACATCCTTGTCTCATTCCTAATCCTAGGGTAAAGCATAGGGGAAAGTATCCAGCCTCTCACTGCTACTTACATTGTTAGCTGTGGGCTTTTTGTAGATGTCCTTCATCAAATTGAGGAAGTTTCCTTCTGTTTCTAGTTGAGAGTTTTTAATATTAACAGGTGTTGGATTTTTTTTTGATGCTTTTTCTGAATCAGTTGATACTGATTATATGGTATTTCTTTTTAGATTCTTGATATATGGTATGTTGCATAGATTTTTTCCCCCCACATTTTTTAATAGGGTAAAAGAAAAGTTTTGCAAGAATGCATCCAGTATGACTAAAGAAAACGAAAGTTTAAAAATGTGCAAATCTACCTGTATTGCTTAGGGATACAGTGTAAGTGATAAAACTATAAAGAATCACAAAGGACTGATAGAGGCACAGTTAGGATAATAGTCACCTCTGAAGTGGGAGCCGAAGGCTGGGCTCCTGAGATTGACAGTGTTCTGGTTCTTTTAGCAGTGCTTTCCCAAAACTTTACTATGTTGTTCTCTTTAGACCCCATATAATTCACAAATAGTCTGTTGTATCTACTTATCAGTCATGTATGTGTACATTTCTTTTTTAAAAATTAGGGGTCTTAGGCTGCCCAACCTGCCAGAAAATGCTGTGTGCAGCTTTCATCCCTCCGGTACTAGCTGACCACCCCCTCTTCCCAGGAATCTCCAGAATCTGCTGATTCTGACAGCCATCAAGGCAGACCGCACGCGGGTCATGGAATACATCAGCCGCCTGGACAACTACGATGCCCCAGACATTGCAAGCATTGCTGTTAGCAGTGCACTGTATGAGGAGGCCTTTGTCATCTTCTGCAAGTTTGATGTGAATGCCTCAGCAATCCAGGTGGGCTGCTGTGTGCAGTCATGTTGGACCCTAGCACCCTCTGCCATGCCGTGAGCGCCCCCTTGAGTCCTTGTCATCACTGAGGGTGTCAGAACCTCTGATTGTCCAGTGTGTCTTTCAAATTCTCATGCTTTTCTCTGCTGGGGCTCCTGCCACCTGCCTGTTAGCCCGCCTTTTCTCAGTTGCTTCCTAGCACTCTCCTGGAATTGAGTACCTGACACAAGGTCATGCAGTCAGCCCTGGTGACTTAGGTGTTTGATTTTCAGAGGGGCTCACACCTTACCCCCAGGTAGTAATTGTTGCAGCACTTCACCACTATGCTATTTCAACTCCCCATCCCCCTGCCCTATCGCTCCCATGCCTCGTTTGCAGGATCTGTTCAGTATCTGAGATTGAGCTCCCATAGCAATCCTTCCAGCCCTCCCTGTCTCCCCTTCTACCTCCCTAGAACTCTTTTCCCTCAAACCACATTTTCTTTTCTTTCCAGTCTATGAGCCTTTTCTGGTTTTATTTCCAAGTCATTTGTAAACCACAGAACATATCACTTTAACTACTATCCTACCAATATTTCTTACTTCCTTGCCTCTTCTTTACTGTTTTTCTGTACCTGCCTGTGAAGCTGCTGATCTAGAAGCCCTTGTTTTGTGCTTATACTTGGGCTATGGCCTTGCCCTGAGACAGACCACCCTGTCATATCAGGGGCAGTTATTGCCGCCACCACCTCCACTGTCACATGGTGGTGGCCTTTACTGAAGCCCATATGCTCTATTGTACTGTCTCTCCTGCCAAGATCAAGAGGCATGTCCTGTGTCCTACTCCCAGCCCAGAAAGCTTAATCTGGCTATCTTCATTTCTTTATTCCTCTTTATTAAAGTGTCTCTTCTCTGTATGGCATCCCTTCCCCATAAAACAGCTGGGTCTCTTCTTTGAATTCATTCATCTGAGAAATACTTAGTACCTAATTGCTTTGGGCTGAATTGAAATGGTCATGCAACTTTAGACAGAATAGGGAACCAAACAAAATTTGTCTGCTCCTTGGAGCTGGTTAGGTAATGTGGGGAGTGCAAATCCTCTTATAACCCCTAGGTCCTGATCGAGCACATTGGAAACCTAGACCGAGCATATGAATTTGCAGAGAGATGCAATGAACCTGCTGTGTGGAGTCAGCTGGCCCGAGCCCAACTCCAGAAAGACTTGGTGAAGGAAGCCATTGACTCCTATATCAGAGCGGACGACCCTTCCTCTTACCTAGAAGTTGTTCAGGCAGCCAGCAGGAATAGTAAGTAAATTCCCTTTCCATGGGCCTCTGCTTCTGGCACAGCACCTGGCTGACACCTGGACCAAGAATCTCTGTGTATTATGCATCCAGTGGTAACAGAGGGCACAGCTAAGTAAAAGTTTTCCAAAAGAGTCTGACATAAATATTTTTCTGTTAATGACACTGGTCTTCAGTTGACTATTGCCCTCTTTTATAAGATTAGGCAGTTTAAGCACAATATATATCCCTATTATAATAATGTTAAGGTCAGTGATTTAGACCAAAAGTTTCCTGGGGATCTTTTGGTGTTTCTAGTTGATTATGGCACTGACCTTTCCAGTGGCTAGAATAAGCATCCTGGCATCCCCTGGTGAAGTCTTTACTTGGGGACATAGAGGTTCCCAACCCGGGGGGGCTCATGTGTGGCCCTGTGCCTTCCCTTTCTCCCTCCTGGGATAGGGTTCTGCTTAGTGAGCTTAGTCAAGACCTTCCGGACATTACCTGGAGCCTGAGCTCTCAGGGAGACATAGTGGGGAGGGTAAACGTGTCTGGCTGAGGACAGAATGGAAGAAATTGAGCCCCTGTTCAAAATTATCAGCTCTGGGTTAACCTGTCTTTGTTTTCTGTCTTTAGACAACTGGGAGGATTTAGTTAAATTCCTGCAGATGGCCAGGAAAAAGGGTCGTGAGTCCTATGTAGAGACTGAATTTATTTTTGCCTTGGCTAAAACCAGCCGTCTGTCTGAGCTAGAAGACTGTATTAATGGACCCAACAATGCCCACATCCAGCAGGTAGGCCATGCCCCCTGTGAACTATCACAGTCAGCTTTAGGCCAGGGATGTTCCCTAGAGGGATGCACATTTGTGATGGTGAGAAACAAGGCACACATGGAAGTAAGTAACTTGTTGCTGTTATTGGTATGGAAATTAAGACCCATGGAATTTGACTTGCCCTTGACTGTACACATCAGAATGATTCTCAAAGAGGAGATGTCAGGACTTACGTGCTGGTGTTCTCATTGCTTACAACAAGAAGACAGAGTTCACTGATTAACTCAGAATTAATAATCTGGGTACATAAAAGATATGTTTTGAAAATTAATAGCTTTCCCATATGTCAGCACTAATCAGATAATATAATAGGAAAAAAACATTCCTTTGTATATAGGAATAAAACCAAAATGTTTAAATAAACCTTAACAAAAAAAACCACATCAAATAAAAGAAGATCTAAATAATTGTAAAGTCTGACATGCAGTTAAAATGTTACCCCTGGAAAAAGTGATAGAGGGAGATGAAGGGACAGTAGAATATATTCTAACTCTGCAGTAGTTACAGGTGCACTCTTCTTGAGAGAATGTACACAGTTCATTGAAATAAATAACACAAAAGTAGACCTGAATTTTTTATTTCAAAATAAGTTCCAATTAACTTGTTAGAAATTAGGTTAAAGTTTTGAAAGAAGTTAAAGCTCATCATGTAATTCTGTAATCAAAATAAAATTCCAAGACTGGCTGGTTAGCTCACTTGGTTAGAGCATGGTGCTGATAATACCAACGTTGAGAGTTCTAATCTCCTCACTGGCTAGCCAACAAAAAAACAACAAAACAAAATAAAATTCCAAATGAAGATTTAAAGGTAAAAATTGAGGTTTTCTCCTTAATAAGATTTTTAAAAATATTTTAATCTTTGCATGAGAAAGGCATTTTTAAGCATATAAACAGTGGAAGAAAAACATAAAGGAAAATATCAGTTCATTTAATGCATAAATATTTTAAATACATGTGGAGAGTTTTAGTACTTGTATTTCCAGTCATGGGTCTTGTAAGTCTAGATGTAAAAATCTATCCCAAGAAAGTAGAAAAGATCCACCTAGCTTTACATATAAATATTTTATCATTGCAGCATGATTTATGCTAATAAAAATTAGGGCCGAGCCCGTGGCGCACTCAGGAGAGTGCGGCGCTGGGAGCGCAGCGAAGCTCCCACCGCAGGTTCGGATCCTATATAGGAATGGCCGGTGCACTCACTGGCTGAGTACCAGTCACGAAACAGACAAAAAAAAAAAATTGAAAGCCAGTGTCCAACAAAAGGAAATAGTTAAATAACAGTGGAATATAACATAGCCATTACAAGTAGTTAGAGCCTGGTTGGTGATGGAAAACCTTTCAGTTTAAGCAAGAGTGAAAAACTGCATGCATGATATAATAAACATATATGCCTAGAAAAATGCCCTAGATGGGGACAGTCAACAACTCTGGGATTTGGAATTGGTGGTATTATATTATTTTCCTTTTACTTGCCTGTATCTTTTAGTTAGTGACTTATAACTTCAAAAATTGCCTTTATAATCAGAAAATTAATGAAAATGTTAGAAAACAAAATCTTGCCCCATATCCCCTTCTGAGTTAGTAACAGCATTCTCCTGAGTCAAAGGAGCTGTGGGGGCAAGGCAGAAGCTCTATCACCCAGGGCTGGCTGGGTGGGGGAGCAGGGCTTGTCCTGTGCTTTGCCTGTTTTCATGGTGGCCCCAAGGCCTAGTGTGCTTCCCACCTTCTGCAGTCCTCTGAGACAGGGGTCAGTAATCTTCAGCCTGGAGGCCAGGTCCAGTCCACCGCCTGTTGGTGAGTGGTGCTGCTGACTGCATCTCAACTTTTTCCCCTGCATTTCCTGTAAATTGGCAGTAACAGTAGTCTTACATGATTACAGTCTTTGATATAATATTTCATTTATTCATTCATCAACAAACTTTTATTGAGCATCAGCTGTGTGCCAGGGTGGAGGCTGTGGATGCAGCAGTGAAAATAGTCAAATTTCTGTCCCCATGGACGGTAAGATCCATAAAGATATAGTGGTGTGTTAAATGGTAAGTGTAAAGGAGAGAAGTGAAAGGAGGGCAGGGATGGGGAGTATTAGGATGGCATGGGTGTGAGGGTGGGCACCAAGTCTACATCTCTGTGGGGAAGAAACCTTAGAGCAGAGAGAAGGTTGAGTGCAGGGATCACCAAGAGTGTTGGGGTGTATGCAGGAGCAGTGCAGAGATGGTCGTGGTGGCTGGAGCAGAGCCATCAAATGTGAGAGGCATGGGCAGTGAGGTGTGTCAGGACTTGTGGGCCATCGTCAGGACTCTGGCTTCTACTCTGGGTGAGACTGGAAGATTTTGAGCAGAGCAGGGACATGGTTCGATCTAGGCATTAGCAGAATCCCTCTGGCTGCTGTGTTGAAAACAGAGGGAAGGACAAGGACAGAGCAGCGAGAGCAGGAAGGAGGCTGGGGCAGTGGCGCCAGCGGGAGTGTATCTGCCGTGCAGACAAAGCAGTTGAGGTGAATGGTGAGTGTGATGTGTCATCAGCTTCTGGACGTGTCTTGAAGACAGAGCCAACAGGGTTTGCTGATGAGTTAGGTGTGAGAAGAGAAGTGAGGGTGGGTAGTCCATGTTTGGGGGCATGGGACTCGTGCTTACAGATGTGGGAACAGTGTATGAAGACTGCCTGGGGGGGCATCAGAACTCACTTTTGGAGGAGTCTGACCTCTGTTAGATGCCACATGGACTTGTCCAGCTGATGCAGAAGTTAAGTTTCTGAGGAGAAGTCCAGGGTAGACATGTACATGTGGCAGCCTTTGGTGTACAGGTGACACAGCCACAGTCTGGGGGGAGTGTGCAGTAAAGATATGGGGCAAGGGGAAATGGGCCACAGACGGAGATTGGGCCGCCCTACAGCCCCAGCAGCAGGGTGACGTGGAAATGGAGAGTGACCAGAGAGGTGGAGAGAAGCAGGCAGGGGTTGTCCAGGAAACCATGTCAGCATCTGTCAGGAGGAGCGATGACCCTGGCAGGGTCAGCGGCAAAAGCCTGATTGGAGTGGATTGCAAGGAAAACAGGAAGACATGGGGACAGCTACTGTAGACACAGGGATGCCTCTTCTGAGAAATGTGCTATAAAGGGAGGGGTGGAAACAGAGTGGCAGCCACCAGGTAAGTTGAGGGCAGAATGAATAGGACTTGTTGTAAGCTAAGGGAAATTACAGTGGTTCCTTGAGCTTGTTGGAGTGGTTCAGTATAGAGGGCATGTTGATGCAGGAGGTTGCTGGGACCCTGATGCAGAGCAGGGGAAGAGGGTCAAGTGCACCAGTGGAGTTGGCCTCAGCAGATAGCCATGGTCCTGGAGCCATAGAAGGGCTCTTCTGATGGTTTCTGTTGTCTTGAGATAGGAAGCCAGTACTCACCTTGAGGAATTGTTGGAGGTTTGAGGAGAGAAGATAAGAAATACTTGACAAGGAGAAAAGACATGGATTAAGGAAGGAGGATTGGTGGTATTGTGAGCTCATCTGAGGTTGGTGACCATGAACTTAAAGAGAGCCTTGTCAGCACTCTGGAGTTCCACTTCTATTTGGCCCTGTTTAGCAGTCACAGGCGTGGAACAGGCAGAGAATACCTCTAAGCAGGACTGAGACCAGCCAAGAGAGTTGAGGGTGAATGCCAAGAGCCATACTGTTTGACTATGGGCTGCCAGGAGGGTAATGAGTATAAGCAGTAGCAGTAGCAAATCAGTCAAGTCACTGGACTAGTGGAGTTGAGACAGTGAGGCTGGATGGGGGGAGGAGTATGGTGCTAGGCAGAGAGTGGGCCCTTGTGACAGGGGTTCCCAGGGGTGGCAGCTCTCTGGTGAGGTTAAAAGTATGGCCATGGCAGTAACTGGCTGCTGTTCTGAGGAAGACAAGGTCCTCAGAGCAGAGGAAGTCAAAAGAAAATGTTAGGGAACAAGATGTGTAAATGGCATCAGGAACTAGGGCTGGTGAGTAGTGCCTGGCACAGGATTCACTGTTGACGGTTTTTAGTGAGATGCAGGGGAACAGCCTGGAAGCAAGCAGCAAAGAGGCTGGCCCCCATGGGGTGCAGGCATGGGAGATGACAGCCAGGGCCTGAGAGGTGCCAGAATGCAGGGTCATGCAGGACCAGGCAGGTGGGTGCTCTGCAGTGGCCTGTTGCTGCTGATGTGATCGGAAAGATGCTTACCTCTTTAGCAAACAGAAAAATACCTCTGCTATCTAGAGCTTAAAACCAACTCTGGAGAAACCTTCCCATTCGGGAATGTCTCAGCTCCCTGATCATCTGTAGGTTGGAGACCGCTGTTATGAAGAGGGAAAGTACGAGGCTGCCAAGCTGCTGTATAGCAGCGTCTCTAACTTCGCCCGCCTGGCTTCTACTTTGGTCCACCTTGGGGAGTATCAGGCAGCAGTGGACAGCAGCCGCAAGGCCAGCAGCACCCGGACCTGGAAGGAGGTAAGCCACGGGGAGTCTACAGAATAGTTCTGGTCTCACAAGTCTTCTCTCCTTTCCTGCTTGTTATTCCCCACACTCTTCTTTCAAATGCAATGAGTCTGAGTGATGACCTCTTGTACAGGCAAGTTTCCGAATCCTCTGGGATGGCTCAGAGAACCTCAGAAGCTAGCATTGTGGTTGGAAGCAAAGGCCCCAGAGAACCCTATGTCGGACCATTCAGCTCCCAGAAGTTGTCTTAATAGCATGGAATTATCAGTATTATAAGTAAAGTATTATCATAACTTTTTTTCATTTGTCCGAAGTTTTTTTATTATTATATAATTCTTAATTATAATAACATCATGTAACCTATGGCAACCTGATATGTGAAATCTTCATTGTTCAAAATTGATAAATCAAAAATTGATAAATCAAGGAAGGAATCATGCCTGAAGATCTTTAATTATAGCATTCAATTCAATTCAATTTTTTGCTTTATCAAGCCTGAAATTGTTAAATTATTTTATCAAACCAGTGAATGGAAATTTTCTACATTCTATTAGAACAGTTCGATGTTGGGTATCAGTGGGAAAATGGGCCCATTATGTGAGATTTCGCTTTATAGCCATAAACAACCAAAAGGATATGTATCGAAAGAAATTTATTAAAGGAATTGGCTTATGTAATTATGGAGGTGGAGAAGTCCCAAGACCTACAGTCAGCAAACTGGAGACTAAGGAGAACTGATGATGTAGTTCGAGACTGAGTACTCAGCAAGAAAAAAGAAGGAAGTTCTGCCATTTGCAGCAGCATAGATGAGCTTGGTGAAAATTATGTTAAGTGAAACAAGCCAAGCACAGAAAGAGAAATACCACGTGTCCTTCTCATAAGTAGAAGCAAATACATGAATAAATATCCTCACTCATAAATGGGAGCTAAAAAATGAATGAATGAATGAGTCAAACAACAATCACAATAATATGTTGAACTATCATAACACTTTATAAAATCATATCACCTTATTAGTAGCGTAGTCAGTGTAAATTGACATTATTTGTCTTTTGTGGCAAATTGGTAGGACCGGGCATAATCATCTTTAACTGGAAAAAAATTTGTAAAGAGATGTGCAGAAGCTTAGCTTTTAGCTTCAGTTTAGCTCCAATGAATTTCCGAAGCATTGTTTAATGAAAGACTAAAATCAGTCTAAATGTCTAATATAAATGCTATGGCATTGCAGCTCTACCCTGCTGTTCAAATATCATATGCATTGCAACTCTACCCTGCTGTTCAAAATGAACAGGCAGGGCGGATTAGCTCAGTTGGTTAGAGCATGGTGCTGGTAACACCAAGGTCAAGGGTTTGGATCCTCAAACCAGCCAGCCACCAAAAAAAATGAACAAGAAAAGGTGTTTTCAATATTATGAAATATGTTGACAGCAGAATACATAATGTAATTCTGTTGTGTGTGTAAGAGATTTGGCAGGGTACTTGTGTACACACAGAAAATAGTGGACCAAAGATTATGTCTTAAGTTAATTACTACTGGATTATGTGATTATTTTTGTTTGTCTGCATTTTCTGTTTTATATACCCTGAGAACATGTGCTGTATATAGAACATGGGGAAATAGGGAAACTACACACAAACCCAGCTTGCTTTGTGGTGCAGAGAGGACCCTTCTGCACAGGGGAGTTCTTCACTTCTTAACACTTCTTTTCATTAAGTACACATACAGTACAATATATGAAACAAAAGTACAGTTTAAGAAATAATCATTAAAGCAAGCTCCTCCTGGGTAAATAGCACCCAGATAAAATACCTTCTCATTACAAGTATTCTTGAGCTTTGTTAAGCCCTTTTCAAACTCCAAAGCTGAATGCAGCATGCCTTCTGTCACCTAAACAAACCTCTGCATCTCAGGACTTAAGACATAACACATGAGCTCGTTCTCTCCTTTGTCTCAAACACGCCCTTGGCCTGCAGATTATAAATGTCATTATTTTTTCTCCCAGTTTCATGCAGTTTATCTTACAGTTATCGACGTTCAGAATCCAACTTTAAAAGCCTGTTTCCTGGTATTTCTGCATTTTCAGCTGCATCCTTGCAAGCCAGCTGCTGTGGTGCCATGTCCATCTTGGGGACACTCACTCTCTCTAATCCTCCTTCCCCTAGGTGTGCTTTGCCTGTGTGGACGGGCAGGAGTTCCGCCTTGCACAGCTGTGCGGTCTTCACATCGTCATTCATGCTGATGAGCTGGAGGAGCTAATACGATATTACCAGGTACTCATCTCTGGCCAGAGACGATCTCTGCAAATAGTATGTGATGATCACAGTGTCACATGTACAGATGAGCATGTACAAAGCATTGTCTCTGTGGGGAATTCTTTCATGTGCTAGACAGTTTGTAAATTAAATTCAAATTGGTTTCTTAGCTATCCTGGACCTCATGGCTGGCTGATATTTTGTGATTTTAGAAGTTCTCTCCCTTCTCTTGTGTCATTGGGCCTTCAGAAGCCCAGTTAATGGCTTGCAAAACAGGACAACTCTTGTGTAACTTGCTGAGAATTCTGGGCTGTGGTCCACACCCTAGTTCCCCACAGTGTGCGACCCACAGGGGGTATGTTAATCAAATGCCTTAGGGACAGAGTATGTGTAAGAGAAGAAACCCTTTAAAAGGGTGGGGCACTGTGTGTTCACATCGTAGTTTGGCTTGGCTGTTAAGTGGTTGATAGACAGTCATCTGCATGTTTAGGGACCTGGGCCTCCACCCGGGAGTCCTGGAGCTGTATGTCACACCACATGTGGTTAGTCAAGGCAGATTAAAGATTTGGCTTAGCAATGTTACTGTTCCCATGGAACTCGAGCCCCAGCCCCACCTCACTGAGTGAGAAGTAGCCTGGAGGGGCTCTGGCCAGCTTGGGGGACCAGCAGTGTCCGAATACAGTATCCAGCCAAGCTTGATGACCCTTCAGTGAGAAATGCTTTCCTGCTCAACTGAAGCCTGGGAAGTGAACTATGAAGCAAGCAGGAAGAGTAATGAAGTGGCCTAGAGGCTGGTAAATGGGATGATTCATTTATTCAGGAAATACGTGAGCACCTATTGTGTACTAGACATATTCTAGATAATTGTATCAATGAACAAAACAGACAAACCTCTGTTCAGTTGAATTTGCATTCAGTGAGATTGACTAACAAGCAACAAACCTAACAAATAGTTACATAGTGTGTTTGAAGGTGAGGAATTATAGGGGGAAAGGAAGCAGGCTTGGGGGGATGGGAGTGCCTGGGTAGAGTTTCTAAAGGGGCTGGCAAGGTAGCATTCATCTAGAGGGTAACATTTCAGCAAAGACCTGAAGAAATTGAGGAATTTGGCCATGGAGACATTTGAGGGAAGGGTCAACATCCAGGGCCAAGTCCTGAGGGAGGAGCATGCCCATATATTCAAGGAAGGGGCCCATGAGGCTGGAGCCAGAGAATAGTGGGGAGAGTAAAGGAGGGCCAGGTCACAAGCCATTAGGAAGGACTTGGGTTGTACGTGGAGTGGAGTGCAGGGCTGTGGAGGGAAAGGGGACCCTTCTGGGTCATATGCTGATGACAGACAGTTTGGGGCATTGTGGGCAGGTGGAGGGGCAGGGCAGGAGCTGGGAGAGCATCTGGAGTCTGTTGCATTCATCTAGGTGAGCAGGGATGGTAGCTGTGACCAGGATGGTGGCAAGATGGGTGAGACAGGATAAGGTGATTGGGTTTGGGGTATGTGTTTTGGATGTGCAACAAACTTGATATGCTAATGGGCTGGATGTGGAGTGAGAGAAAGAGTCAAGGATGACTTCATTTATTTTTGGCTTGAACAAGTAGAAATACAGAAGTATCATTAGTGGGCGTGAGGAAGACTGAAGGTGGGGACTGCGTGGAAGGGAAGGACAGGAATGACGTTTTGGATGCACTGAGTTTGAGCTGCCGATTGGATATTCAAGTGGAAGTATCAGGTAGGCTGTTGGAAATAGGGTCTGGTGTTCCACAAAGGAACCCAGCTGAAGAAACACAATGGGAGTTGTTGACATAAAGATGGTATATAAAAACATGGGGTTGAATGAGATCCCCTGGAGGTGAACGTCAGTAGAGAAGAGACCAGACTCTGGGCCCTGGAGCTGCCGACACAGTGCGGTAAGGAGGAGAGAAAAATCAACCAGTGAAGTGAGAAGAAAAACCAGAGAGCACGATGTCTCCCAGCTGTGCCAGGAGGAGGGAGCAGACAGCAAGAGTGTTGGGTCCTGCTGCGGGGCAGATGACAGGAAGGGAGAGCTGAGAGAGGAGGTCGCTGGTAGCCTTGAGTCATGGGGATAAGACAGCCGACTGGGTGGGCCAGAGAGAATGAGGAGAGGAAAGTAAACAATTCTTTTGAGGAGTTTTTGCTGCAAAGGGGAGTAGAAAAACGAATGGTAGCTGGCAGGGGACATAGGGTCAAGAGAGGATGTTTTAGGACAGGGGAATTAGACGGTTTGCTGAAGGCCAGCTGTGGAGAGGAAAGTTTTGCAGAAAAGAAAGGAGTCACTGCAGCAGTGGCCTCGGTATGTGAGCGGGAGGTACAGGTTGAGTGGGTTCCAACAGTTTGTAGACTGTGTGTGCAGATGCTGCAGGCAGGCAGGCATGGGACCAGGAGGCAAGGCTAGCCTGAGAGTGAGGGGGATGGAGGCATCCTTCTTTGGGGGAGGAGAGGTATGAGGTGGTCCTCTAGGATAAGCCCTCTCCAGGGCTGTAGTCATTAATATGAAGGGAGAGTGTTCACGTGGTGGTGGGTGTTTCTCCAGGGTTCCAGCATGCTGAGCAGGCCCCCGGTGGGCTGAATGCAAAGGGCTGGACCTCATGGGGATAGTGAGATGGCATCCTGAGTGCATTTGAAGGCTTATTAGAGTCAAGCTCCCAGGAGTGAGCTGTGGAGGCAGAGATTAAAATTAATGATCCTCACACCTTATTACCCCCATTTCCTGTTTAATTTTTTTGGGAACTTCCCAAAGAGTGGCAGTTGTCAAATGATCCAACACGTTGCTCACTACAGTGGTGTATAGTTTGTAACACGGTACGTGCATGCATCGTTTTCACACTTACCTCCTCAACATCAATCGAATTGCTGCAGAGTCCTTCTGGGAGGGGCTCTGGCTGGAGGCAGGCTGCGGGAGAGCATGCAGTTCTTCTGCCTCACCTGTGGCTATTGTTTTGGCAGGATCGGGGCTACTTTGAGGAACTGATCTCCCTGCTGGAGGCGGCCCTGGGCCTGGAGCGAGCCCACATGGGCATGTTCACAGAGTTGGCCATCCTCTACTCCAAGTTCAAGCCACAGAGGATGCCGGAGCACCTGGAGCTCTTTTGGTCCCGTGTCAACATCCCGAAGGTACCCATACCCTCCTCCAGGTCCTGGCTGCCACGTCCACACATGGCACAAATCTACCTCCAGCCTGTGCCCTTCCCATTCAGGTGCTCAGAGCTGCGGAGCAGGCACATCTCTGGGTGGAGCTGGTGTTCCTCTATGAGAAGTACGAGGAGTATGACAATGCCGTCCTAACCATGATGAGTCACCCTACTGAGGCGTGGAGAGAAGGTCAGTTCAAGGACATCATTACCAAGGTAAGAGGGACACAGAGCACCCCTCCTGCCTCTACCAGGCCCTATTCTGGGAGCAGGGACACAGCAAAGCGGGTGAGGGTGCAGTGAGTGCCAGCGTGTGCCCCCATGCATGTCTCATGTGAGTTGCCACCCTTCAGGCAGGTGGGGGTGATGCTCTCTACACAGAGGGAACTGACATTTAGGAAGAGGAGATGACTGGTGTAGGGCCACACAGCAGGGCTGCGAGCAGGGTCAGGCCCCTCCCACCACGCCATGCCCTCTCATGACCAGACTTCCCTTTGCTCTTCCTTCTACCCTGTAGGCTCAGGGCTCCCAGCCCCACACACTGTCCCCATTTCCTGTTGCATTTTTTTTTTCATGTGTTTTCACCTTCTGGAATTTTTTTTCTTCATGTCTCTCCCACGCAAAACTGCCAGCCCTAGAGGAGTGCAGGCACCTGATAGAGGCACTGTAAATCCCGTAGTAGAGGGATGAGGCCGGGGCTGCCCAGCCTCAGGTCTTCACCTGACCTGGGAGCAGCTGTTCCTTCTGCAGACTTGTTGGGCTAAACCAGTACCCCCCACTCTACCAGCAGCCAAGCTGTGGGTGGTGTCAGTGTGAGTGTGGACACCAAGCCAGCCTTTGTCATTTTGCATTTCTGGTCTTTGCGCGGATCCAACCTCCTCCTCTGTTCAGCTCTGCATGCGAGTTAAAAGGTGAAAGGGATGAAGTGCTCTGTCATTACTCCCAGTCCTTTTACATTGAGTGTCCTCATTTTGTCCCTGTGTCCTTGGGTATGTCTCTCCCCTCTGCTCTCTGCCAGTGAAAGCTAGCATCCTAGCTGCGTTTCAGTCCTACCACTCTCGAGTCAAGAGCCGGGGCTGGCACAGCATCCCCTCGCAGCAGGGAGGTGTTGTCTCTCTCTTGCACCTTCTTTTCCACATGCAGCCATTGAGGTGGGCGTGGACAATGGGTGGGCTGCCAAGCGAGGTCTTCAGCTTTTCCCCTTCTTGGAAATAGTCATCCTCAAGGTCACACATGCAGCCACACATAATGAGCCTCCTGGTGAAGGACATCCATGTTATTCAGTGTTGTGGCATGTAAATTCAGTAGCCCCTAATGGGGGTCTCACCCTGAGCGGGTTCTGTAGGCTGCTGGGCTGCTGGTGGGAGCATGGGCAGATCACACTTTACCCTGGCCCAGCACACCTGGCCAGTTCCATGTAGATAGGTCCACATGTTGGAAAATCCATACTTGATCAGTGCCATGTATACTTTCTTCACATTTTAACTTCTCTGATACCAGAGTGTACCTTAAAATTGACATGCCATGGTTGAAATGGCAGAGCCTTTTATTTCTTAGTGGTACATAATATGACAGAGCAGGACAGCTGAGACTTGTCCTGGGAGAGCAGCATCTCTGTCTGCCGCCTGCAGGGCTGACAGCCAAGTCCTCTTCTTCATGTGATGCATGATGCTTCTGCCACACTCTGCTGTGGAGGGGGAGGGGAGAGACACCATCCCCAGTCTCAGCAGGAGAATACTAGCTGGTATGGTGGCCCAGGCAACAAGGCGACATTGAGTCTGTGTTCTAGGCACACAAAAGGAGGTGCTTTGGAATCCACTTGGCCCCCAAGCTGGGCAGTGGCAGGCCAAGCAGGGGCCTTGCTGACACAGACTGGGCTTGGCATCCTGGCTCAATCATTTGCTGTCTCTGTCACTGTGGACTAGGGTGTCATTACTGTGAACCTCAGTTATCCTGTTGATGAAACAGACATGTTTCCTCCTTGCCAAGTGGTTGATGGCAGGTGCCTCGCATACAGTAGGTGCTTTTCAAAGGTAGCGTGAGGCCATCATTAGGAGCCAGAGAGTCCTGAGCTCAGAGCACACCCTGGTCACCCTGTGGTTCATGCCCTTCTGGAAGGCAGGGACCACCTTGCTCCTTGGACATCAGTGCTACAGTCAGCAGGCCACCGAATGACATCACCCAGCAAGAGAATGGCAACAGACCAGTGGGAACGTGCCAGAGGACACAGCAGCCTGAGGACAGGCCTTCTCATCTGCCATCAGAACCTGCTCGGCCTGGGCTGGCTGCTGAGGTTCACACTGGGGATGTAATGGGATGTGCTACTGAGTTGCTTATGGCTCAGGTTGACCTTCCCAGGGGCCTGAGGAAATCTTGCTTGGATATAAACATGGTTTTTTGTTTGTTTGTTTGTTTTTTTAAAGATGACCAGTACGGGGATCTTAATCCTTGACTTGGTGTCCCTGTGGCCTTGGTGTTATCAGCACCACATTCTCCCAAGTGAGCCATGGGCCAGCCCTAGAAACATATTTTGATGTTTGATTTTGGTGATTTCATTTATGCAGCTTATTACACCCTGTTCCTTCACTCAGCGGATATTGGGTGAGCATTGACCCTGTGTCAGATATATGGTGTAATTGCTTGGGTGAGGCAGGAAACAAAGCCCTGGCTCTCAAGAGAGATGTGCAGTATGTCAGACAAAAGTACTGCAAGGTGGGCAGGGACCAGTCAGTCTCCTGGGGCTGGCTACGACAGGCCTCAAGGACTAACCCCGGCTTCCCCACCATCCCCGCTGCTGCCCAGGTTGCCAACGTTGAACTCTGTTACAAAGCCCTGCAGTTCTATTTGGATTACAAGCCTCTGCTCATCAATGACCTGCTGCTGGTGCTGTCACCCCGGCTGGACCACACCCGGACGGTCTGTTTCTTTTCAAAGGTGAGTCAGCAGAGAACCCATGTCAGAGAAGAGTGTGTTGGGCCAGTTCTGCCAAGGTCATCTGAATGGTAGCACCTTTATAAACAGTTTTGGAAATTGATCCCTGGGCATTTTCAAGATTTAATTCATCCAATTGCTGTAGGTTTCAGATAGAAGTTTGTGTTCAGGCCAGAACATCCACAGGTGAAATTGGCATCAACTGAATGGCTCAGACAGTCCTCCTTGTGGGAGTGCGTGAAGGTCTCTTGTTTCCAGGTGGCCAGAAGGTGCCCTGGAACTGGCCCATCTAGAGAACAGCACCCATGCCCACCCATACCTTTCATCTGTGTCACAGGGTGCCCCTGCCCAGACTCCTTGTGACCAGCTTTGCTGAGTGCCTTGACCATTTCCCCTATCTCATCAGGTAGGCCAGCTGCCCCTTGTGAAGCCGTACCTGCAGTCAGTCCAGAGCCACAACAACAAGAGTGTGAACGAGGCACTCAATCACCTGCTGACAGAAGAGGAGGATTATCAAGTGAGTTTGGAAGAGGGAGCCTCTCAAGGCGGCCAGGGTGGCCTCTTCCCCACCATGGGACAGTCTGTCCTTGCAGCAGGCTGCCCTTGCACAGGAGGGTGTGCAGGTCCCACAGGGCCCCAGAGGATACATGGGCAGGGGCATTTCTGAGACTGGTGGTAGCAACCACCACCAAGTAATTCTGGGTGCCTGCACATGGCCAACACATGTCATGGTGTCTCCTCCCTCACAGAAAGTCTATCTTCCTAGGGCTTGAGGGCATCTATTGATGCCTATGACAACTTTGACAACATCAACCTGGCTCAGCGGCTGGAGAAGCACCCACTGATCGAATTCCGGCGCATTGCGGCTTATCTGTACAAGGGCAACAAACGGTGGACCCAGAGCGTGGACTTGTGCAAGAAGGACCGTCTTTATAAGGTCAGTGGCCCTGTGCCCCCTTTTTCTTCCACCCTGCAACTTTGGTGTACTTCCTGATGCTTTGGGGGGCAGGGGATGGGGTTCACACCTTTTCTCTCTTCTTCCTGAGACTGGCTGTAAGCTTCACCAGGAGATCCTCTTGGGAGTGGGGGACTGATGTTAAGGGGGGGACCATTTTTAGAACATGGGATGAGAGTTGGGAGTGATCTAGAGCCTCTTAAAAATTATTTGTATTGAAAGACTCTTACAGAGTCTTCCAGAGTTGATTATTTTCCCAGCAGGTACGTGTGAGTTTCGCTCTACCTAAACGTAGTGTGGCAGGGTTCACTTCTTGGCACCTGCTTCACTTCCTATCAAGATTTAAAAACCTAAATTAAAGTAATGTCCAGAATATTTGTTTCTGCTAACGAGAGGTGGCTTAGCATGGCTCTCAGACCCCGATCCAGGTATCTGCCAGTCAGGTCGGGCTGCCTGGAGGGATCGCCATCCTCTGCTTGGCCTTAGCGTCTCCCCACTGGGGTAAAGTGGAGTTGCCCAAGAGGGCCGTGCCATAATATGTATGTGGCCAAGCTAATTCCTAAGGAGTCCATGTGCCAGGAGACCCTGTAAGCCCCCCAAGCAGGTTGTAAGCTTGATCTGAGGGTGTTTCTACTGTCCTTGAGCATTCCTGAGTAGCTGCCCAGGACACACGGACAGCTTCTGCTACCCACCTAGCACAGGGGCCTCGCTCTCATGGCACCTGGGCTGTAGTTTTTGGCTTAGACTCCATTGAGGCCTGTGACTCATGATGTCATGGTCAAATAGAGCTTCACCCCAAGTTGTCACTGTCAGTGTTTTGGACTGTCCCGTGACATCTCCTAGCCTTTAGTGACAGAGCTCCTTGTTCTTTCTGGGGTGTCAACAGGGGCCTTGCAGAGGGAAGTGAGAGGAAGCGCTGTTGAAGCTCGGAGATTGCACATAGTGCCTATGAGCTGGCTGCTGGGAGGTGGCAGTGGGACTCAGACACACCAAAAGGGAGGCTGTCCCCTGCCTGACCAGTCACAGCCACTCAGGCCATCATGATTGAGCGGTGATGTAAGTGCTGCTTAAGGGCCAGCTGGTGTCTTCCAGCCAGCGACCCCACTCAGAGCCATGTGGCCAAGAAGAGAGAACAGAGGATAAGGCACAGGTAGAAGTGGCTGAGCAAGCTTCCCCAGTTGGGGGTGTGGTGCGTAGAGGTAGAGACCAGGGATGGTGCTCAGGAGTCCCCGATGCCCAGATGGTCCCCACAAATGTCAGCACTGCCACCTGTGCTAGAGAGGCCTGTCCTGGAGCCAGAGCTGAAGCTGGGAGGCCTCCTGGAAGAGCGTGGCCAGGACACAGTGTGCGTGCCCAGTCAGAGAGCAACAGGAGAAAGTATTTCCAGATGACAGAAGCAATGTAGATAAAAGCATTGTGGACAGTGGCAGCCATGAGGACTGGGCAGTGGTCTGCTTGGCCATTGTGAGACATGAGACAGCCAGGATGAGAAGCAGGGGGAACACGGGCCCCTCTATGCCACAAGTGAAGAACCGGAGCCTATGGAAGTGACAGAGCAGGCGTGGGCTGGGAGAAGAGGTACACGGGGACCCTGTGAGTGGTAGTGAGCACCCCTGAGAGTGGTGCAGGCTGGGGGTGGTGAGGGGAAGAGAAAATGTGGGGGGGTGTCTCAGACCCAAGGGAGTTCCAGTCTACAGGGTAGGGCTGACTGAGAGCTTCCCTTGGGCTCCTTCTACCTGAGAGTTCTCTAGGGATCTGCCACTGGGCCCTGAACTCATAGTCTGGAGCACAAGAGTTCTGAAAATGTCTGCTTTCGGGTGATGGCAGGTGATTTGGGAGATAGTCCCCAAGGCCCATGGAGAAGGGAAGACAGAGTCAGCAGCCTAGAGCTTTCACTTGAGTCTCAGCTGACCAAAAAAAAAAAAACAAAAAAAGAGTCCTGGTGCTTTAGTAGGAACAGTGTTGGGGACGAAGCAGGACTCAGCAAACTGAGCAGCTAGCAGGTGGGAGAGAATTCCTCAGGAGGAAAGTCAAGAGGGACATGTGGAGCTGGCTCTGTGGGCACTGGGTCCACACGCATCTGGAACCTGAGTGCACTCAGTAGTCTCCAGGCTTGTGCTGGAGGTGACAGTGGTCACGTGGAGCAAAGACAGTGATGGTGGCCGACAGCACCTCTGTTCCGGCACTCTCCATGGGTTGTCCTTGGAGAGCACAGGTCCTGGTCAGTGGGAAACCAGATTGGGTTTGAGTGACTTTGGGCAAGGGACTTCATCTCTGGTCAAATATGGTAACCCCTGCTGTGAAGGGCTGGGCTGGAGTCAAGGTGCCCAGCTGTTGGTACGTGGCTAGGAAATAGAGGGTGGCTCTAGAAAGTGTGAGTTTCCTAACGACCAGTCACCATGCAGTGTCATTTTAGTTTTTTTTTTTTTTTTTTTTTTTTCCCTTGACCTAGGTTTTACCCACACTGTGCTCTAACCAACTGAGCTACCTGGCCAGTCAATTCATTTTATAAATGTTGTCATTTTAGATAAATTTACGAGTATGAAAATGGCAAGTATGGGTTTTGAGGGACTTGAAGAAAAAGCATATTGTTATTTCTTGAGCACTAGCTGAGCCCCTCATAGCTGCTCCATGCTGAGTGGGACTCTGGAAGGAAGTGCCAGCTGTTGGCCTGAGCATGCTGACACTGCAGTACCTCCCCCTTGAGTGCCCACCCAGAGCAGCCCATGTACTCCCTCTGCATGTGGGTCATGCCCTGAGCCTGGGGCCCATCTTCCATGGCTCCTGCACCTGTGTGTGCCATGTCTAGGCAGTTCAACTAGATCTGACAGGGTCACACTCATTCCCCCCGAGGCCCCTAGAAGTGGTGCCTCCATCTGACCAAGGGCAGCAAGGCCCAGGGAATGGCTCAGCTGTGTGTCCAGACTCACTCCGCAGCGAGGGGAGGGCCGTCATGGAACTGGCATTACTCCCTACCCTGCTGGCTCAGCAGCCTGCAGGGCCTGAGCTGTGCACTTGCCTTGGCTGCAGGACGCCATGCAACATACTGCAGAGTCACGGGATGCCGAGCTGGCCGAGAAGTTGCTGCAGTGGTTTGTGGAGGAAGGCAAGCAGGAGTGCTTTGCGGCCTCTCTCTTCACCTGCTACGACCTGCTTCACCCCGATGTGGTGCTCGAACTGGCCTGGAGACACAATCTTGTGGACTTTGCCATGCCCTACTTCATCCAGGTGATGAGGGAGTACCTTAGCAAGGTAAGTGCTGGCCACGCTGTGGCTCCCTGGCCATTGTGTGACGTGACCTATTCCTGGTGGTGACTTTGGCCCCAGGCCTGCAGAGGCCTGTGTGGTGGGCCTGTTTGAAGCCAGCCCAGATTGCTCAACCAACCCTAGCTTGCCTTTGGGAATGGCCTCTTCCCTTCATGCTCAAGTGGTTTTCTGCACAGCATTAACCTCCTCTAGAGAATCTCCATGGGGGGCATTAGGTAGAACAAAGCATTTCCCACTTGCGGCAGATCCTGCCTGGGATCTGAGGCAGCGTGCACACTGCCAGGGAGCACGGCAGGTGTCCTTGCCCACAGCCCTAGGCTTTGTCAGGGTGACAGGGAGGCACCAGCTGGCAGTACTGGCTCCCCTGTAGAGCCTCCAGTGCACAGCCCATTGGGCTCTGTGTGGGCGGGGCTGTCTCACCTCAGAGAGCCTCTGGTGAAATCTGGAGGTGCAGCCATTGGCAGACCCTCTGGTGGTAACCCCGTTTTGCTGAGCATTTAGTAGAGATGTTAACACATGTATTGAATCCTTCCAACAGCAACAGAGGGGATGACTTTACCAACCTTGTTGAGGTGACAGTGTCTGATTTTAAAACTCTCCCTGGGTTTCAAAGCCCTCGGGTCCCTGTCTGGGACCTAGCTTTAGCCACTGTCCAGACGTCTGTGTCATCTGGCCTAGTTTGTTGTTTCTGTTACTGTGGAAAAACTGCCTATTAGCAGTGCATACTTGCCCATCCAACCATACACCTGCCCTACGTCAAGCCAGATAGAGACCCCAAAGACACTCGTGCTGAGGCTTCTTTCAGTGGTGTCAGGGGAGGAAGGGACCTCTGGGTTAGTGAAGAGTAGCAAAGAAACGGGGCAGGGGAGAGGGCTGGGGCTGCCAGCTTTGGCCTGGAAGGGCTTGTAGGAAGGGCTCCTACAGCCCTGGCGAGGGCCATCCCAGAAGCCATTCAAGGTCATCACCCTGCTGCAGGAGAGCACCAGGTCCCATCCATACAGCATGTCTGAGTATGAGGCTCCCTGAGTTCTCTCAAGGGGTAGGGGAAGGGGCAGCCCTGGCCACGTGGCCTGAGCTATGCAGGCTGCCAGGGGACACTGATTGGTTGGATTTATAAGGGTTGCTGGTTCCTCAACTGCAGTAGACAGCATTTCCCTCCAGGAGGTGTCTGTGCTATGTGGAGTTTGCCCTTGGACACTGCTCTGACCCAGAATGAGCTGCTTGTCCCATTGCTAATGCTAAAATGTCTCAACCTGAAAGCAGTTCATCTTTCCTGAGAACCTGCATGAAGGATGAATGTGGCTGGAATCTCTTTCTGGCAGTAGAGGCCTATGGGTTAACATAAGAGGAACTCAGGCCCACCCAGGCCTCAGAGAATATCACTGTTGCCGAGTTTGGATCCCCAAGGACTTTCAGGAGCACATTCCCTCTCTGTTGTGAATGATAGAGTTCGTTCTGGCATCCATTGTCACCTTGGTCAGCACTGTGGCTGCACAACTAACCCAGGGTTTTCGTTAGAGGACACTGTTCCTTGGCCTGGGTTTCCCAGACACTTCTCCTAGCCCTGGGAGGTAGTGACTGCCTCAGCGCCTGTCCCTGCTACTACCCACCTGTTTCTGCCAGAGCCAGACAAGGCACCTGTTGGTGGGGAGAGGGCTAGGGAGAGGAGAGTCCAGCAAGGGGTTTCCTGCTCAGTGGTGGGGTGTGGGCTTGTTCTCGGCTTGAGCTGGGGCCCAGCAGTGCTGTGAGGATGAGGGAGCTAGACAGGAAGGCATAGCTTCTTCCTGATTGGAGAACTGGCTCTGGGGTCCCCTGGCTCATCGGGGAAGCATGAGGGCTGTCATTCTGAGCCTCCCCCCCTCCCCAGTGCTCTTGCGGAGGTGGGAGGGTAGGCTAGCTCAGACCTGAGCCCTGAGCATCCACCATGCTAGCCGTGCTCTTCCTCCTCTCTCAGCCCTGGGCTGGAGCAGGCACGGGGGCTCATCATTGCTGCCTTTTTCTTACTCAAGGTCATCCTTGATGCACAGTTGCTGTTGCCCCCACCAGCACAGTGCTACCTGTCTCTGACAGCCCCCACCTCCCTCTGTCCCCTGCCCAGCTTGGGAACACTGCACAGGGGCAGCAACATGCAGGGAGCAGTGCCTGGTGAAGCCTTGAGAAAGAGCCAAGAGGCAGCTCGTCCTCAAAGGCCTCTCAGGTGGAGTGTCCCAGGTGTCAGGTGCCTGTCTCCTGAGGACCATGTGTTCTTTCTGCTGGGTAGGGATGGGCAGCTGGACTGGCTGGCTGGAGTTAGAAGCAGGCAGTGTCTCTTGCAGGTTGGTAACCAGCAGTGTCCAGAGGAGGATGGTGCCCACGTGAGTCAGGCTGCACTTGCCTCCTGCAGCCACTGGCCACTGCTACAGTGCACCTGGGGGCCAAATGCCCACTGGGAAGCTGCTGCACTGGAGCAGCAGCTGGGGGTTCACCAGGGCTCCTGCTGAGCCCAGGTACAGAGGCTTCATCTCATCCTGGCCTCACCGCATGTGAAACGTGCATCAGGGTATGGCATGGCCACTTGTTTCTGCCTCACAGGCACATCATCAGGCCACACCCAGAGGCCCTTGTGTCCTGGCCTCAGGCTCCCCATGCTCGTGTTCACCTAGAGGCCCAGACTGTGCTGTCAGGTGGGGGCTCATGTGCTCTAACCTCTTTTGCAGGTGGACAAACTGGATGCCTCAGAGACTCTGCGCAAGCAGGAGCATGTGGCAGAGCCTGCCCCTCTCCTATTTGGTAGGTGACACCTGTAGCTCCCAGACCCCTGGGGATTGGAGGGAGGTGATCCACACCACTCTTCCCTGGCTGGACTTGAGATTGGGATGGGAATGGAGGAGTGGGGGCCAAAAGGACCCCCGTGGCTGCTAGGTGTGGAGAAGGTTAGTGTACCCAGGAATGTTGGCATGGCCACTGTCCTCCCTGCTCTGAGGGCACCTGCCTTCTGATGAGGCATCTGCCCAGCTGTGAGCTGCTACTGTGTCCTTTCTTGCCTGGCCCCTGGGCAGCAAGGCTGTTGCTGGCTTGTGCTGGGAGGGGCTTTGCACTTGAGAGCCTTCCTGGGATGACCTGGCTGTCAAGCAGACTAGAGAGACTGTTGGGTCCTGGAGTGCACTGCGGGGCTAACACAGGCCTGAGGGTGTGGTGTGAGCACACAGCACACCAACTGGTCTCAAGTCTCCTGCTGAGTGTGTCCTCCCCAGGGTTGTTGTGCCCACCCACCATTAATGTCAATCTGGTTTTTTTAGATTTTGATGGGCATGAATGAGACCCAGCCAATTGAACTAAGTAAGTGTGTCCTGTTTGGGGACTCTCTTACCCTCTAGCCTGGCCACCCTTTCTGGCTAGCCCTACAACAGCAACACCACTCTCCTTGTCTCCAGATATCTGTTTCCCCAGTGCCTCAGCCTTCGGGTAGTCAAGGGTTGTCCTATAGACCCTACTCCTTGGGCCCCTGACTACTCAGGGGCAGCCAGGAGAGGACACCCATGGGCAGTGGGCATGCTGCTCACTCTGTGCTTCTTCCACAGGCCAGCAGCTGATGCTGACCTCAGGCCCTGCTGCCGGCACAGCCCCTGCCAGCTTCCCCTATGCATACACCACTGCTCCTGCCTTCACCCCACCTCCCGTGTACAGCTTCAGTGTGTAGTGGGTGCTCAGTCTTAACACCCACTCTACTGAGTTATTAACCTCCAAGGAGCGTGGCACTCCAGCAGCACAGAGGACCCTGACAGGAGGCAGGGATACCTGGCCGTTATTTATTTCTGCTGAAGCCCAATGATAGCAGCCTCTGAGCCATCCTGGAGCCTGGGGAAGGCAGGATAGAAACTGACTGCCCTAGAAGACCAGCTCCAGCCCCCAGCCAGCCTGGAGGTGGACCTCTGCATCTAGCCCTCTGGCTGGAGCCTGGCATTCCTAGGGAGATTCTTGTGTGCAAGGATTCCCTGGCGCTTGGGGGGAGGGGTACCCTCTCTTCACCTCACACTGCGCTGGCTACAGCTGCCCTCTCCAGGCCAGTTTGCAGACACAACAGGAATGCATATTGTATGGAGCTACCAGACCTCATAACATGGCTCTGAGCCTCCTACCGGTCATGAATATTAAAGTCGGTTTATCAAGGCAAAGTTTCTCTGCTTGGTGCTTGGTATGAGTAGGAGGGACAGGGTCCAATTTAATAGGCTCTGCAAGCCTTGCTGTGACCTCTTTGGGGGTGGGAGACCTGAGTCCGCACGGAGAAGCTGCCTAGAATACAGTTGGGTTGTATTGGGGTCTTCTCTCTCCCATGTTCGCTGCACGGAGCTCTAAATCCAGGAGAGGAGCAGGGTGGTAACCGCACAGCCCCAGGGGTTGTCCGAAGGCCAAACCCTCAGACAGCAGGGATGGGCTAGCCCCACGTGTCTTGGTCGAGGGGACTCTGCTCCTCTCGCCTCGCCTCCTCCGTGGCAGACGCACACTGTGAGGCCTATTCTTCCTGCGCCTAGTTCGGCTCCAGGCCCAGACGAGTTATACAAACTGCACCTTGACCTACAGCTCGCGAAGACTCCGCCCTCATCCCCCGCTGCTGTCGGTTTCCCGGGGACCTCGCATCAGCCATAGGCTGCGCTACGGTCCCCGCCCTGACGCTTGCCTCGTGCGCTCCATCCCGGCCTCAGTTTCCCAGCCGGCATGGGGAGGGCCGGGGGCGGGGCCCAGCTCAGACCACGTGGGGCGGAGCCCGGGAGCTGACGCGACAGCCCCGCCCCCGGGACCATAACCGGCCGCCGCTGCTGCTGCTGCTGCCGCCGCGGGCTGGGCGCAGAGCGCAGGAGGCTCGGACCCGAGGCCAACGCCGGGCGCCCCGCCTGCCGCCCGCATGGCCGCAACCCGTCTCCCCCGCTCTCTGTCGGCCGCCGCGCCGGCGCCGGGAAAGGCCAAGCTGACGCACCCGGGGAAGGCGATCCTGGCAGGTGAACCCCTCCGTGACGCGGGCCCCCGACCTCCCGGCCCGGCCCGGCCCGGCCCGCCCCGCCGCGCTTCCGGGTGGGCTCGGGACGCTGAGGCTCCGCTCCACTTCCGGGTCAGCCAGGGTTAGCGGGGGGTGGGGGACGCGGCCCCAGTCCCCACCCGGCGCGCGGCAGCTCGCCCCGCGGGTTGCGCCTCGTCGGAACAGTGAGGTGGGGGCGTGGGGCACCGGCCCGGCCTCCCCACGGTGGCGGCAGCGCCGGGCAAAGTCCGAGGCGGGGGAGGGGCTCGAGGGCCGGCGGCTGCAGCTGGCCAAGGCAGACGGGCCGGGTCTCAGGAGCTGGGCACCGGGTTCCCGTAGGCGGCCTGGCGGGCGGCATCGAAATCTGCATCACGTTCCCCACCGAGTACGTGAAGACGCAGCTGCAACTGGACGAGCGCTCGCACCCGCCTCGGTACCGGGGCATCGGTGAGGAGGGGCGGCCCGGAGCCGCGGGGGGCAGAGAGCTGCGGAGGGCGGGCGCCCGGGGCGGTGGGGTCCTGACCAGCCCCTCCCCCAGGGGACTGCGTGAGGCAGACGGTCCGCAACCATGGCGTCCTGGGCCTGTACCGCGGCCTCAGCTCCCTGCTCTACGGCTCCATCCCCAAGGCGGCCGTCAGGTAAGACCTCGCTCAGGGCGGCCACGGGAGTAGATCCCGGTGAAGGCAGTGCTTCTCATCGGCTTCCCGCCCCCAGGTTCGGAATGTTCGAGTTCCTCAGCAACCACATGCGGGACGCCCAGGGGCGGCTGGACAGCACGCGCGGGCTTCTGTGCGGCCTGGGCGCCGGTGTGGCTGAGGCCGTGGTGGTCGTGTGTCCCATGGAGACCATCAAGGTGGGGAAGGTCTTGGCAGGGGGCAGGGAATGTAGGGGGTGCTGGTTGGCCGGCCAGGGGTGGTCCTGTGCTCCATGGAAGACCCCACAGGAGATTGCAGGGTATTGAGGGAGTGGGGCAAGGCATGCAGGGAGGACTACCCGAGAGCTAGGTGCGGGAGGTCTGGCAGGAAGGGCCACCAGTGGAGGCTGCAGGTGAAAACTGGGCTCTGTCCTGAAAGCAGTGGGAAGACGTTATTAAGGTCTTTAAAAAATACTTTCAAAAACAGAAAACACGAGATAATACATTTGCTGCCAAAACTGTGGGAAATTGCAGCAAATATAACCGCAGAGATAACTTCACCAGGTGGGCCCTCTTCTGTCTTGGGGCCTCTTCTGTGTTGGTGTCCCTGTGCTGCACTGCTTCCAGGTAAAGAGCTGCACCCCCAGCTCTGGCCTGACTTTGGTGGGCTCTAAGTCAGACAACCAAGGGGCCAAGTGTGCCCTTCAGGTGGTGGCCCATGAGCCAATTTTTTTGCTTCCCTTTTTCTCAGGTGAAGTTCATTCATGACCAGACCTCCCCCAACCCTAAGTACAGAGGGTTCTTCCACGGGGTCAGGGAGATTGTGCGGGAACAAGGTGAGCCGCTGACTGTCTTCCTTAGGGTCAGGGACCTTGGCCAGGCTGGAAAGGGCCTGCAATTCCCCTTCCTGCCTTGGCACTGCATGCAGTACCCCCAATCCCCAGCTGGGGCCTGGGCAACACCAGTGTGACCCCACACTGCTTGCCCCCAGGGCTGAAGGGGACATACCAGGGCCTCACGGCCACTGTGCTGAAGCAAGGCTCAAACCAGGCTATCCGCTTCTTTGTCATGACCTCCCTGCGCAACTGGTATCGAGGTGCGTGAACCCCAGGACCCCACTTCCAAACACTGAGCTAGGCTCCTCCCCTTGGGCCATTCCTGAAGATGTGGGGGCCCACCTTCATTGGCCCTGATCTAGGCTCCTCCCCAGCCTTCAAAGCCTCTTCTTAGCATCCCCTGACTGTACCTGCCCCCCATCCAGGGGACAACCCTAACAAACCCATGAACCCACTGATCACTGGGGTCTTCGGAGCTATTGCGGGTGCAGCCAGTGTCTTTGGGAACACGCCTCTGGACGTGATCAAGACCCGGATGCAGGTGGGCATGGGGCCAAGAAAGGAGGAAGGGAACTGGGGATGGGCTGGCTGCTGAGGCTCTGGCCTGCGGGTATCCTGCAGGGTCTGGAGGCGCACAAATACCGGAGCACATGGGACTGCGGCCTACAGATCCTGAGGAAAGAGGGACTCAAGGCGTAAGTGGGAGATGGGCAGGGCTGTTGTCCCCACCCCAGACCCTCCCTGGCATTCTCCCTGTCTGCCACAGGCTTTCCCCCTTAGACCTGCAGCATCCGGTGGGTGCCCTTTCTAGGGACACTGTCCTTCATTTGCCTCCTTCACTTCCTCTTTAATCTTCCCTCCCTTTTCCACCCCTCCCCCAACCCAGATTTTACAAGGGCACTGTCCCCCGCCTGGGCCGGGTCTGCCTGGATGTGGCCATCGTGTTTATCATCTACGATGAGGTGGTAAAGCTGCTCAACAAAGTGTGGAAGACGGACTAAGCCCAGAGGGTCTGTGTGGTACTGCCCCAGGTGCCTCCAGACCAGCCCCACCCCCCTCCCCTCACATGACTCCAGTGCAGTCGTGCCAAAAGGCCCCCTTCCCACGTCCCACAGTTCCATGGTCTGGTCTGTCTATTATGGCCATCAAGTCCATGTGTTTCATAGTGCCATGTCTCCCCTGTGGTCTCGATGTGACACCACCATTGTGTCTCATGTCTGGCCCTGCCACGGCTGGGTGTCCCTCTGGTCTGTGAATCTGTGCCCACTTGTCCCTGTGCTTACTCATGAGTCCCGTGCCTGTTTCATGTTTTGTGTCATGTGACCCTATGCCCCACTTCCCGGGGTGCCTGTGTGGCCTGGGTCCACAGCCCTGTAGCCATGTCCTGGTCCCAGTCCGGTGCCTTCCACCCTGGGCAGCAGGGGCACCCTGCCCCAGCCTACCACAGCTGCCTCCGGGCCTCAGCCTGGCCTCACTGCATTCCAGGGGCTGCGTGCCCCCCGCTTCTCCCGCCATTGGCCTTAACTGGCCCTCGGGCCCTCTCTCCGCCCGGGACAGGGTGGCACCTGCCACTCTCAGGACCACCCTGCCAAGACAGAATAAACCGGATCCTGTTTATCTTCCTGCCCCTGCTTTCATCCCTGTATGCGCCCATCTGTAGGTGGGTAGTGACGGCCTTGCCTCTGCAGGGGGGCAGCTCCCACCCACCTGAGGACAGTGCTGCAGGGGGACGGGAGGCCAACCACCCAGCAGGGTAGTGGGCAAGCCTTGTGTCCACCCTGGGGCCACAGTGTTGGTTCCCCGAGAGACCCAGCACCAGGCTAAGAAGGAACTGGGCCATGTCCAGGCCTTCCCTGTGGTAAGGTCTTGTAGCGTTGTGGGCTGGAGGGTATATCCATGAGCCCTCAGAGTGGCCTGGCAGACAGCACCAAGTGGGCAGAGTGGACTGCAGGGCCCAGGAGACAGTGCTACCAGGACGCCGCCTGCCTCTCACCAGGGGAAGGGTCGGTACAGGGTCCCTCAGTCTGTGGCAGGGCCTGCCTCCTCACCTCCCTCTCTCAGGAGGTTTCTTTGTGAAATAGGATGCTTGCAGGGAGGAGGGCACCGTGGTGGGGGTTCCCTGCTTCTTCTCTCCTGAGTCTCTGAGCAGACCCTCATTCCTTCACCCAGGCTGGGACACAGGTATCCTGAGGCAGGAGGGGGGTGGGACTGGCTGGCCAGGGCCCTAGGGACCCCCAGTCACCTCACCCCACAGCTCTGGACCTCAGGAGAAGGTGTTCTGGCTGGAATCTCCCTGCCTGAGGATCCAGGCACAGGCAGAAGCCAAGCCAGGGCTGGAGGCCACAGAGCCCTGAGCTGGTGTGTCCCCTGGCCTGGGACCCTCCTTCCACAGCCTATGAACCAAGTGGAGGACACCCATAGGCAGGAGGGATCAACCGGTGCTCCCAGCTGTGTAGGGGCAGAAATCACCTTCTGTCCAAGTGTCTCTGTCCACGAAGGAAGTCGTGCAAGTGTTTGACTCAGACAGAAATAGCCTCTTGCCAGCAGGAAACTTCTGTAGGCAGGTCCCCTCCCTGGAGTTGCTCCTTGGGGGGTCAGTGCCCTGTGCCAGCCACTTCACATAGTGCCAGATCCATAGAGCCCAGGCCAAGTGTGCAACTGGGGAGTAAGGCAGATCTAAGGGCCAAGCGTGGGCTTGGAGGACAAAGGGAGCATGGTGTCTTCAAGTCTCCTTGGGGACAGCCTCTGAACTAGGGAAGGCCTGGAGGCTGGTCACCACCCAGAGCCTGCACTGTCTTGGGCTGGCCACACCCAAAGGTGGCCCTGGGGACCAGGCAACAAAGTCTACCCACCCAAAGAGGCCCTGGGGCTGTCCCCCCTCTCCCATACACATCAGGGCATGCAGGCACCAGGGCTGGAGTTCCATGTAAGGAGGCTCCCTGTCCCCCAAGCCCAGGTCACCAGCTCGACCTCAGAAGCTTTTCTGTGGGGATGAAGAGCAGGGATGGACAGCACTGGTTCACAGTGCAGGCCACTGAGGCTGGAGGGGCACTCAGCACCCTGGGAACTGCCCTCTAGGCTGTGCAGTAGGGGTGATGGGTGGGGCAGAATGTGAGGCTCAGAGGCCCTGCTCCCCAATTTGCTGTATGGCCTGGGCAAGTCGCCCAACCTCAATTTCCTAATCTGAGAAGTGGGGTAATAAGAACCCACCTCAGTGGGTTACAAGATGAAATCCCTGTTAGGGTGCTTAGGACAATGCTTAGCACAGAGTACATCCTCACACATGGTAGCTTTTGAGGTTGCGGGAGGTTGTTTGCACTCTCCCCAGCTTCCAGGTAGTTCCTGGAGCAGACAGAGCCCAACAGCATGCGCCCACATACTGACCTCCAGAGATGCCAGCCACACTGACTACACACCTGCACCTGAATCCTGTCCCTGTCCCCCTTCACAGAGAGGAAGGGGCCAAGGCTGCACTGGGCTGAGTAGGGGTAGGACCGCATGGTCTCCATCCACCCTGGGACCCGTTCCCCAGGAACAATCTAGCTCCCATCCTCTCCTCAGGGAGGACAAGGACCCTGCCAACCCCAAGGTCCCCTTGCCTGTGCCTCAAAGCACAGGGTGGACATCAGGTAGCCCAGCCGGAAATGTTGACTTAGCTGGGTCTGAGTCCTTTGTGACTGTGAGCACAGAGGAGCCACCTGCCCTGGTAAAACTCACACGTCATCTGGGGAAGTTGCTGCCTCAATTCTTGAAGCTGAGACCTGAGGGGAAGTATATCTCCATGAAAGAACTGGCAGTGCCTCTGGGCTGGAGGTGGTTGGAGAGGCGGCGGCGGGGGCGGGGGGGGGGCGAGTAGGGTGAGAGGACAAAGTGGCCAACGACAGGGGCCCAGCACAGACCCTGGAGGGCACTGGGGCTGGAACTTTTCCTGCCCTTGTGGTAATGGCAGCAAAGGGGCAGAGAGACGTGGCAGAGGTGGGTCTTTGAGCTAATCCAGAGGCAGAATTTCTAGCCCCCACCAACCAGGAAGCATGAGCGGTGTTGGGGAGAACCCCAGGAGGTGGGTGAGTGTACACATCATTGTACAGTAGTGTCACTATGTCCTGCCCACAGCCAGAGCCTGGTGACTAGTCGGAAGTTACAGCTAGCCTCCACTCGGCCTCAGGCAGCCTCCACCACCTGGCACAGCTTCAAGCCTGTGATCCTCACAGACTGTGCCCAGGAGACAATGGCCTCAGACAGGCACGGAAGCAGAGGCAAGGTGGTGACCAAACCTGGGGTAGGGATTGGCCAACCTCCAACCCTGTTTTCACCGCTGTGGGGCTGAGGATGAGTGTCCTGTCTCCTCTAGGCCGAGGCCCCAGGCAGCTGCCCTCTATCCACCCCTGCCCCAAATTCCTCGAAGCTCCCCTTATACACTGCTGCATGGACACCCCCGGGGTTTTCCATGACCTTGTGTAGGTGGTGGATGGCAGTCAGTTCAGTACCCAAAAAAGCCAGTTACTACTGACAAATGGGTCTGTCTGCTTTCAGCCAACAAAGAGAATTCTGGTTTTTGGATTGTGTCCCTCAGCACTCACAGCAAATACAGCCTTGGTTGAGGGTGAGTGAGGGTAGTATTTTTCTAGCTCACTTTTTATTTTCTACGTGTTTTCACAGATTCCCCAGACAGGGGTCTTAGATAAGGGGCACAGAATGAGGGGATCTGAGGAACTCCTGGCCTCAAGACCTGGGAACAGACCAGGCATGCCAGGGACAGGGACGGAGACACAGGCAGTGAATAACTGGCTTGAAATGACTGGGAGCACCATAGAGAACACTCAGGATAGTAGATAAACATGGCCTAGACCAGCAAGGGTGACCCATGGAAAACATGGTGGCCCCTGGTGTGGCCCTGTAGCTCCCCTCCTCCTCCACCCACCTAGCAGATATCCCTGAGAGCAGCCTCCCCTCTGCTCAGGTTGGGCCACGCCATGACCCCGGACCCTCGCCAACGAGGCCCTTATCACACTCTGGTCACATTTGTCTCCTCTGCCTGGCCAGCCACCCCCACCTACCACCCCCTTAATCCTCCATTGGCTGGGCCTGACCTGGGAACTGTGACCTGGGGTGTCATATCCTGAAGTGACCTCAAAGGACACACCATCTGGCCCCTCTGCTCCCACGCTCTGCTCAAATGCCTACCGTGGCGGAGGCTCAGCTAGCTCCCAGAGCAGCCCAAGCCCTGGCTGAAAAGCGCTGCCTCCAGAAGCTCCTGGGGCCCTGAGCAGTTTTTACGCGCTGACCGGGCTGAGGCCCCCGAGGCTCTCAGGGCAGCCTGCTCGTCTGCCCGAGGCGGCCCTACACACTTGACCGCACATCGGAGTCCCCTCCCCCACCGCAGCTGCCGATGACCCTGGAGAGTCAGCCCCTCCTCTCGGTGCCCGGAGACTCCTCCGGGGTTGTGATGGGGGGAAATGCTCGCGATCGTGATACGAGGGCTTATTCTGCGGGTCGGACCAGGTCACGCCAGGGCCAGGAGAAGGGTCGCTTCTGGTGAGCGGCGAGGGCCATGGCCGCAGACCATGGCCTTCAGCTCCCGGCCACGGAGGTCCGGAGACGGAAGCTTCCTGGGGCCTATTCCTGAAAGAGAAGTCGGATTTCAACGGCCTCGGGGACAGGCGATCCAGGAAGCAGACAGCCGCGGAGCCCGGTCGTGTTCCCGGAGGGCCGAGGCCATCCGCGCTGGCGAAGCTCGCGCCCGGAAGTCAAAGCGGCGTGCGCTGATGGCGTCACGAGGATGCGCCCGGACGCTGGGGGCAGCGCACGCGCTCTGCCAGGACTGAGAGAGCATGACCAGAGACGCTCACGCTGTCGCGGGTTCTTCCCTCTGGTCAAGGCTCGGCTGCCTGGAGGTCCCTCGCGGTCACTGCCGCTAGCCCCTGGTCCTCGGATTTTACCGCGAGTTACCCCGCCTTCGGCTGCAGCCCCGCGACGCTCGGCCTGCTCAGCCGTCATTGTCCACCCTCCCCAAGTCGGCTCCTCCCTGCACGACCGGCTGCTCACGCTGGAGGCTGGCTGCCTGCCCAGGGTCCTCCTGACGCGCCAGCCTGAGGGGACGTTTCCCGGCCTTCCGCCCCACCCTTCCCTGCCAGGAGATGCCTCCGTGTCCCAGAGCTGGACATCTCCCGCGGCAGCCTGCTCTTGACTGTGCCCGCGCGGTTCCCTCTCCCTGGAATACTTCTTCCTCACCCTCCACCTTTACCCTGAAACTCTCGCTGCTCTTCAGGCCCTCCCTGACGCATGTGCAAGTGGGGAGCCTGTTCCTCTTTCCCTAAGGGCTCCCTTATTTGTCTTACTGCGTCTTCAGACCCAAGCACCCAGAGGGCAGAGCCTGGGCTTGTAGCTCATCCTGTGTCCCCTCCACAGGTCCTGGACTGGAGAGTCGCTGGTCACTTCTAAATGAAGGAAGGAAGGACTTCTGACTCTTTTTTCTTCCCCCTGTATCTCTCTCTCTTTCCCTCTTTTTTTTTTTTTTTGGTGGCTTGCTGGTGTTGGGATCCGAACCCTTGACCTTGATGTTATCAGCACCGCGCTCTAGCCAGCCCTCTCCCTATATATTTTTGCTCCAATGTCCCTGGTCTCAACCATGGGAAAGGGGATAGGGACCAAGAGGGCTCCACCAGCCTCTCCAATCCTCTCCATCCTGCCTGCCGCCTGCCTGGGCAGCTCTGGTCCAGCCACCTGTTATTGCCCAGGGCCTTATATAAGGCACAGTGGCCTTGCCACAGTCGCGTGGAGGAGGGGGCCAGCTGCATGCACATCTCCCTGAGTCTCCCACTCTGGGGGCTTGTTGATAGCAAAGCGGGAGGAGGAGTGGGGGTTGGGGTTGTGTCCCTACAGAAAGCAGAAATGAGCTCAGGCCACACCACTGGACACTGGATCATCCTGGCTGGGCCCTTCTTTTTCTCAGCCATCCCCATTTCTCAGATGGGAAAACCCAGGCAGAGACAAAGAACCTATCTGGGACCTCTGGCCCAGGCCTGCACAGCCCCAACCTGCCCCACCTAGGGAGAGGAGAATAAAGACAAGGGGTGAGAAAGGGGGTGACAGAGGCAGCAGGCAGTATCACAACAGCCCGCCAGTGAGTCAGCCAACAAATGCTCCTCAGGGGTCCATACCCTGGAAAGGAATCCCAAGGCACAGATGGAGAGTCTGCAAGTGGTGGCTCTATCTGGCCTCTCAGACTACACAGTCTGCAGCATGCTTCCTGGCCGTGCGGTGGGGAGGGGAGTGTGCCTTGCTCAGGAGCCCCAGCTCAGTGGGCATGCTGACACCCAGGGCCACACAGGCAATCAGGGCCCAGATGTGAAGTGGGTTGGTAAGAGGGCAGGTGTGTCCTTCCTTTAGCCTGGAACAAGAAGGGCAAGGGCTGTGTTCCCTGATGACCCAGGAAGGCTGGCGGGGGCAGAGTGACACAGCAGGCTCCGTGCCCACAGGCTCCGCAGGACCACACATCAGGCTGGTTGGCCCGACCCACCCAGGTGCACATTCCTTCTCTGCCTCAGGACCCGCCTTGGCCGGATGACAGCTGGGGAAACTGAGGCCAGCTCTGCCTTGTGGACTGCCGGCCTGCGAGGCCCCGTGGTCCTTCCGACCCAGGCGTCCTCGCCCGGCGCATTCGCTGCTGACAATTGAGCGGCCAAAGCAGATTAACCCGAGCGTTAATCCCCCCTAATGGCTTCAGAATCCCCGGCGCGAGGCGCTAAGCCGGCCTTTCTCCGCGGCCGCGGCCGGGCCCTCCGGGCGGCTCCAGCCCCGCGGCCGCGCCGATACTATCTCGGCCCGGCCGGCCGCGGAACCCGCGCTAATCCCCGCCGCTCGCTTTCTTCCCCGGCCCGCCGAGATCGGGCCGATTGGCGTTTGATTACGGCTGCTATCGAGGGCCCCTTTGTGCGATCGGCCCTAAATCCCCTAATTCCTTGATAAAAGAGGCATTAGCGGGCGTTTGCTGCAGAGAAAGGCACTGGGATGAAAGAAAGCAATCAGGGGAATCCTGATGGCCTCTCCCGCTCGGCCCGGAGCGGGGGTGGGAAAGGGGGTGGGGAGGGGGAGAGGAGGGAAGGCAGGGTGGGAGGCGGCCTCGACCCCCACCTCCATCCCGAATCGGCCTCCCCCAGCTCTGAGCGGTGCCGGGCACCCCCTGTCCACCTCCGCCTTGACTGCCATTTAGCTGCAGCAGGAACCCCGCCCCCAGACTCACCTCTGCAGTGGGGGACCTGACTCCCAAGCCTGCCCAGGCCTGGCTCGGCCTGCCTTGCACTCTCAGCCTCTGACTGCCCAAAGCCAATGGTCTGTCAGTGCCCACCCAAGATCCATTCTTCGGTGGTCCAGGGTCCTCCCCCAGTCCCTCCTGGCCCACCAGAGGCTCTGGCCCCAAATCTGCCTCTCTCTTTTTGGGTCAACCAACTTTGACCATTCCTGAAAAGAGCAGGGACTCCTCTCCAATCCATGAAAAGAAGTGATGGCAGCCAGGGAGAGTGGGCAGAGGACCGGGGTGGAGAGCAGGTAGGGGAGCAGGAAAGGCCCCTCGGCAGAGGCGCCTGGAACCACAGGATAGGGCTGCTGGTGGGCTGGGGGCTAGTTCCCTGCATTAGAGGAGCTGGGGGGGGGCGCACTGAGAGGGAGAAGGGAGAGACTGGAGGGAGCAGATAGAGGGAAAGGGAGAGAGTCCAGGGCTTCCAGGGCCCAGAGACCATTAATACTGGGTGAGGGAGCACCGTGATTGGATTTGTGTTTGTAGGGATCATTGTGGCCTCTGTGGGGAGGTTCACTTTGGGAGTGAAGGTCAGGAGAGAAAAATGCTGGAAGGGGGTTAGAAAGCCATTGTGGGGGCACAGATGGTGGACATCTGCAACTTACTCTAAGATGGGTGCAGTGCAGAGAGACAGATGGACCTGGCAATGCCAGACAGAGTTGGAGGTAGAACCGACGAGATTGGGCAGGGGAAGGGGAACAGCATCAGGCATTGCCTGCCAGTTTGAGGCTGGGGCAGCTCTGGAGGTGGATGAGTGGCCCATTTACCTGGGCAGAGAGGTGTATATTTACCAACATGAGCAGGAATCTTGCTCGTTTGCAAGGTGCATTTACCTTGGTGGGTAGGTAGGAAGGTGTGCCACTTATCCATCCTGTCGGTGGATAGCTGTGCACAGGTGGCTCTGTCCAGGTTCCCTTTGGTCCCCCAGCCACTGAGTGTTGGCTCCTGATGGCTCACAGCTGCCTCCATCTTGGAGAGTTGCCCTGGGTAGTGAGAGCCAACACACAGCAGCCCTCCCAAGCCCAGGGCAGAACTCTGACACGACTGACTGGCCCGGGCTACAAAAGGCTTGTGCCTGTTTTGCCTCAAGGTGGTAAAAGTCTGTGAAATGCTCTGTGTCTACCTCAGCGCTTCTATGTGGAATTACATAGGAACTGGCCTCTGACTGAGACAGCCCTCTGCTTAGCATTCTCCACCTATCACCCGGCCCTGTCCTGCTTCGGGGCAGACCAACCATCTCAGTTTTCCCAGAACTAAAGAATTCCCTGGGAGGCAGGACTTTCAGCACAAAAACTGGGAGATTCCCAGGCAAACCAGGATGGTTAGCGCCCTCTATGGTTGTGTTGTGTCTCTAAAGAGAAATGTTGAAGTCCTAACCCCTGGTGCCTGTGAATGTGAACTTATTTGGAAATAGAGTCTTTGCAGATGTAATTAAGATGTAAATTAAGATGAGGTCATACTGGAGTAGAGTGGGTCCTTAATCCAAATATGACTGATGTCCTTATAAGAAGAGGCAGAGACAGACACAGAGAGGAGAATGCTATGTGGAGACAGACACACAGGGGGAACACCATGAAATGACAGAGGTAGAGATTGGAGTGAGTATCTCCAAACTAAGGAATACCAAGAGTTGCCAGAAACACCAGAAGCTGAGAGAAAGGCAAGGAACAGAGCCTTCACAGAGAGCACAGTCCTGTTGACCTTGATGTTGGACTTCTGGCTTCCAGAACTGTGAGAGAATAAATTTCTGTTGTTTTAGGCCACCCAATTTGTGGTACTTTGTTACAGCAGCCCTAAGAAACTAATATAGATTTCTGCACTCTTCTTGTAAGAGCACACCCTCAAAAATAAGTCATTTGAACAAGACTCCCCATACCAGTCTTTGCTTCTAGGGAACTTAACCTAAACAGTCAACACCAGGAGTGGGCAGTCCCAGGAAGTCATCCCAAAGATGGCCCTCTGAAGGTGGGTCACTAGTCAGCCAGTGGCAATGAGGAACCATCACTCTTCTGAGGTTTCTGCTGATCCCAAGTGTTCCTTGGCCTGTAGATGCCAAGGTGGCAGGTGGAGAATTGCTAGCCCTCGGCCTGGGTAGCAGTGTGACAGTAAAGACTATCACCTTGGAGAACCAGATGGGAGACAGGTGAAAATGGAAGCAGTAGCTGGTGCAATGCCTCAGGCTCTTGGGGGATAGGGAGGACGTAGGATCTCTGAGTGCTGTGGGACCAAGTGGCTGCTGCTGAGCACTACTGATTCCTCGAGGAGAGAACATGACAGGTTCAGATACATCGATGAAAAAGAACACCATAATGCAAAGCGTTAGTGTCGGAGCCCATTAGCACATGTACCAAGACCCAGCAGGCGGAGGGCAGATAGAAATGAAAATGAAGCACTGGGCTTAGTGGAACATGGCAAGACTCCAGGCAATGTGGGATCTCAACCTAGACATGGCTCCTGCCTCAAAGTCAGGGCCCTGGTGGCAAAGGAATGGGACCCTGACACACAGGGTAGGAATGTCTGGGTGGATGTCCTTGAGCACTTTGAATTCAGACTCCCCCGAACCCACTGGGTTATTGGGAGCAGTGCCCCTCCCCTCAGACCTGGACCTGCCGCCAAAGCAGAGTCCGCCTATAAAGCTACGTGACTACGCCGATTGTAAGGCTAGGCAATTCATAACTAAAGCCAAAATGTTTCATTATTTTAGTTACACTAAGTTTTCCATTTGTATTATCTGGGCTAGGGGCTACGGCCCACCGACCCTTCAAACCCGTTGTACAGAGTGGGTCACAGACCCCTCACATGCCAGCTGGGTCACCACACCCCTCACACACCTGGCTGGGTCACCACACCCCTCACACACAGGTCCATGCTCTAGGTAACTGGGAAAGATCCCGGGAGCCATTGGCAGATGACACGAGCTCAGTCCTCAGTCCTCAGCCCTCAGCAGCAGCAGCAGCGGTGGCAGCCTCCCCATGGCCCCCCCAGGGGTATCCCAGGGGTGGGGGACATTGTGGATCAGAGCCACTCACCCTTTATACTTAAGTCCATAACCCAGGACACCTGGGTGCTCATGTGCAATTACATTAGACCAAGGAACACCTGGGCACATGTGCGTATTTACATCAAATGCTTGGCAAGATTCTGAACATCTGAGGGGCCCTGACCATTTTCCTATATTTTCCCTACACAGTCCCTGGTTCCAAGGCTGTCCTGGAGCAAGGGAGTGTGGTACTAAGATAGAGCAATTCCACTTCTGGGTATATATCCAAAAGAACTGAAAGCAAGAACTCAACCAGATGTTTGTACACTCATGTTAATAGCAGCGTAATTCATGATAGTCAAAAGGTGGAAACAACCTAAGTGTCCATCAAGGGATGAATGGATAAAAGAAATGTGGTGTATCCATACAGCAGAGTATTATTCATCCTTAACCCCTGGTTACCAGGGTCTGGGAGTAGGGAGATTGGGGAGTCATTGTTTAATGGTTACAGAGTTTCTGTTCGGAATGATGGAAAAGTTCTGGAAATAATGGTGGTGATCGTTACACAACATTGTGAATGTACTTAATAGCACTGAATTGAATGCTTTAAAATGGTTACAATGGTAAATTCTATGCATAAAAATAATAGAAGAGCAAAAGGCCAAGGTCATTTGCCTCAGTGAAATGTCACGATCCTTTGCCCAGTTCCCAGCCACTAATGAGGCCAGGTAACTCATGGAGAAGGATCCGTGACATGATGGAAAGCGTTTATAGCAGTGATTCCACTAATTCTTCTGCAAAGGAGCCTGCATCTATTTACTCAGGTAATTGTATACTGGAGAAATGGAAAACCCAGATCTTTCTAGAGCTTTTGGACACAGGACCCAAGTTAACACTGATGCCTGAACCCAAAGCGCCATCACGGCCTCCTTGTTAGAGAAGGAGTACAGAGCTCATCTATAAATGGAGTCCTGGCCCAATTCCATCCCACAGTGGGTCCATGTGGCTCATGACCTACCCACTGGTTATTTCTCCACTTTCTAAATGCACCACTGAAATAGACATATTTAGCATTTGGCAGAACATTCACAGGATTTGTGACACTTAGAGAAAGATCTATTTTCATATGGTAAGAAAGGCTAAGTGAAAGTTCCCGAAGTGTCCCCCTACCAAGATGAAAAAAACAATGCTGCATCCCAGGAAGAATAGCAGCAGTTCATGTCATGGTTAAAGACTGAAAGAATGCAGGAATGTGGTCCCTAGCAAATCCCACTTTAATTCATTATCTGGCTTCTGCAAAAAACCAACAGATCATACAATACCCTTTCATGATAAAACGCTCAATAACCTAGGATTAGAAAGGGTATCTGTGAAAAATCCGCAGCTAACATCACACTTAATGATGAAGACTGAATCCTTCCCCTCCAAGATCAGGAGCAACACAAGAATGCCTACTGTTACTGCTTCTATTTCACATTGCATTGGAGGTTCTAGCCAGGGCAATTAGGCAACAAAATGAAATAAAAGGCATCAATATTGTAAAGGAAGATGCAAAGCAAGCTCTGTTGACAAATGACATGATCTCATACTTATAAAATCCTAAAGAATCCACAGATAACTATTAGAATTAATAAAGGGGTCTTGCAGGTTGCAGAGTACCAGATCAACAAAAAATCAATTGTATTTCTATACAATTTGCTCCCCAAACTGATCTGCAGATTCAGTGCAATCCCTATCAAACTTCCAGCCAGTCTCTTTGCAGAAACTGGTAAGCTGATCCTAAACTTCATATGGAAAGTCAAGGAAACCAGAATAGCCAAACCAGTGTCGAAAAAGAAAGACAAAGTTGGAGGACTCACACTTTCCAATCTCAAAACCCACTACAAAACTACAGTGATCAAGACAACATGATACTTTCATAAGAATAGACAGATAGATCAATGGAGTAGAATTCAGAATCCAGAAATAAATTCTTACATTTACGGTCAATTCATTCTTTTATTTTTGTTGCTGGCCTGTACCAGGATCTGAACCCTTGACCTTGGTGTTATAACACCGTCCTCTAACCACCTGAGCTAACTATGCAGCCCAGTCGATCCAGTCAATTGATCTTTTTTTTTTTTTTAAAGATGACCGGTAAGGGGATCTTAACCCTTGACTTGGTGTCGTCAGCACCACACTCAAACAGTGAGCCAACCGGCCATCCCTATATAGGATCTGAATCCGTGTCCTTGGCGTTATCAGCACCACAATCTCCCGAGTGAGCCACAGGCCGGCCCTCAGTCAATTGATTTTTGACAGGGGTGCAAAAACAATTCAATGTGGAAAGCATTGTCCTTTCAATAAATGATGCTGGGACAACTAGATTTCCAAAAGAAAAGAATGAAGTTGGAGGGGGAGAGAGGGAGAGGTTTTGGGGAACGGATAGGTTGGGTAAAGTGCATAAAGATAAATCATGATTTGTAATAATAAATATGCTAATAAAAAAGAATGAAGATATAAGGGTTATGGTCGAGATGGTGGAACAGACGGTCCCCAGTGCCACTCTCTCCCACAAATCAACCAATTTACAACTATAAAAATGTAACATCAGCCAAGTTGGGGCTGCTGGAGCTCAGGGGAAGAGAAGAGACCTACAGAGTTCATGAAGGGGGAGAAGCCACTATGAGAGAAAGAAAAAACTGCTCTGAGCATTTTGGGCTGCAGCCACTTTAAGGCTGGAACTGCCGGGCACATGGAGCAGGAGCCGGCAGAAGCCACAGCTGTGCCCTTCAGATGGAGTTGCTTGAAGTCGGCAGGGGAGAAGAGAGCCTTGGTGGCCCCCAGGAGAGCAAGACCACTAATAGTGTTCCTGTGGACCCACACAGGAGTGAGGAGCCAGAACAGATGAAAAAGGGGAGCT
This sequence comes from Cynocephalus volans, assembly GCF_027409185.1. NCBI lineage: Eukaryota > Metazoa > Chordata > Mammalia > Dermoptera > Cynocephalidae > Cynocephalus > Cynocephalus volans. The sequence continues at coordinate 209,623,218 of NC_084461.1, forward strand.
GTTCAGAGGCCAGTGAGTCATCACAAGGGACTGGTGCAGGGCCCATCCCATGGGAAGCGTTTGGAGCACAGCAGTGGGGGAGACGGGCCCACCAGGAGAACACTGGGACACAGCAAGGACAGCCGATCCATCCCCCAGTCAGCACAGGAACACTCAGAGGAGACTGGTCGGAAATGCAGAATTGCATGGGGTGCAGTTTGATGAAAAATCTCAGGCCCAGATCAGAGTTTCTACACAACCCAGGTGCACCAGGTCTCTGGAGAGCTAGAAGTGCCTATAAGGTCAACCATTAAACCCTGAGCTGCACAAAAAGCCTTCCCTAGGAAATAGCAGCAAAGGATCAATTTAACTCAACCACACAGCTCAAGTACTGGTTCCCACAGGAAGTTCCCCCATTTAAGAAATAAGCAAAGAACAAAAAATTAGTTCCAGCCCAGGCACACCACCAGTGCCTTGGGGCCTGCCAGGAGATGTGAGGCATGGAGCTGGAGACAGGACCCCCACCCACAACCACTCACACCACCAGCACCTTGGGGCATGCCCAGGAACATGAGGCTTGGAGCCAGGGACTGGACCCCACTCCCACATCCAGGCATACTGCCAGTTCCTTGGGGCCCACCATGGGCCTGGGGCATACAGCTGGGGACCAGAACCCCCCTCCCACAACCAGGCACACTGCACCAGCACCTTGGGGCCCACACGGGGACCCAAGGCATGGATCCGGGGACTGGACCCCCCTCCCACAACCAGGCACACCATGCCAGCACCTCAGGGCCCACCTGGAGACTTGAGGCATGGAGAAGGGGACTGGATCCCCCTTCCACAACCAAGCACACCATGGCAGTGCCTAGGGGCCTTCCTGGTCACCCAAGGCATGGATCCAGGGACCAGACCCCCCTCCCACAAACAGGCACTGCGCCAGCACCTCCGGGCCTGCCTGGGGACCTGAGGCTTGGAGCTAGCGACCAGACTCCCCTCCCATAACCAGGCACACCATGCCAGCATCTTGGGACCCACCTGGGGACCTGGGGTATGGAGCTAGGGACTGGACTCTCCCCACAACCAGGCACACTTCCAGCAATAAGAAGCATGCCAAAAACATCACCTCCATGTGGGTGGCCCACCACAGCCAACACAATAACCATGGCTGCTGCGAAAGTGGCTAGACACCACAACCACCATGCAGGTGGTCCACCAGCTACTGGAGTGCATTGACGCAAGGAGAGTCAGAGATAAAAGAAGAGGACATCTCTCTCCACAAAGCCCATTTCAGGGTGACAGAAGAAGCATCTGCTCTATGATAATATTGGGGGACCTGAACACACAGCTCAGCATCAGACAGATCATCTAAGCAACAAATCAACAGAGTAACCATTATTCTTTCAGAAGGAGAGAAGAAATCTAGGGTAATTAGAGGGGGCAGAGGGGAGGGAGTGGGGGATGGGAAGAGATTGGACAAGGGGCATAAAGGATAATTATGATTTGTAACAATATATATGGTAGTAATATTGACTTGATCAACATATCTCAATGTTGAACCCCCAAAATACGTATAATCAATTTTGATTCAATAAAAACTTTTAAAAAAAGAAGTTGGACCCTATTCACACCATAGCCAAAGATTAATTCAAAATGGATCAATGTAAGAGTTAAAATTATAAAGTTTATAGTTTGTAAAACTGTAAAACACAGGAGTAAATATTTGTGACCCTGGATTTTGCAATGGTTTCTTAGATATGGCACCAAAAGCACAAGCAACCAAAGAAAACATAGATCAATTGGATTTGGGGGGTGGGGGGTGGGGGGTTGCTGCCTGGTATGGGGATCTGAACCCGTGACCTTGGTATTATAAGGCTGTGCTCTAACGAACTGAGCTAACTGGCCAGCCCGATCAACTGGATTTATTCAAAAATTTAAAAATTTTGTACTGCAAAAGACGCCATCAAGAAAGTGAAAAATAGGGCTGGCCAGTTAGCTCCGTTGGTTAGAGCAAGGTGTTGTAACACCAAAGTCAAGAGTTTGGGTCCCCATACAGGACAGCCAAAAAAAAAAAAAAAAAGTGAAAAACAGCCCACAGGATGGGAGAAAATATTTGCAAATTACATATCTGATAAGGGACTTGAACTCTCACAACCCAATAGTAAAGAGACAAAGCAAGTTTCTGGAGTGCAGAGGTCTGGGGCATGTTGGAACATCCCCTCCTAAGTAAAGGACAAGCGCCTGCCCCTCCTACCACTAAGAAAGAACATGGTGCAGCCAGGCCTCTTCATGTTTGGGAGACAGCAAAAAATGTGGGGATACTGCCACGAGCCATTTGCGGGGGACACGGAGGATGCCAGCTTTGGATAGAGCCCAGGGTGGGAAAGAGGTCTACAGCAGGGCCAGGTTGTGGCACCTTCAGCCCTGAGCCTGGCCCTACGACCTAGCAGAGCCAGGGCAAATCCTGTGGCAGAGAAAGGTTTCCTGCGGGACCTGCAGCAGGTCACAGTGCAAACTCCTAAGGCTCTGGAGCAAGGCCATGCCATGTACCACTCACAAAACTGTCCTTGGCACATTCCTGGGCCCTGGCAGGAAATGAGCTTCTGACTACGGGCTATCAACTAACCATGCGGCCAGAATGGCTCAGAATGGCTCATCATAGCTGGGTACTGTCAGAGCCTTAGGGTACTGTCACACAATGGAGATGGCATTGCCAGAATCGGCTCTGAGGAAGTCCAAAGGACACAAGTAATTTGCACAGAAAGTGACTGCCACCCCCATGTGGCCTCACTGACGCCTCCCCTACAGCTCACTTGGGTGGCCCTGAACTGCAGCGGTGAGGGCAAAGGCCCCAGAAGGGCAGAGCTTCTTGTCATCCACAGTGTGTGGACAGAGAAGGCCCAAGGTAATGGAGACAGGGACCCGTGGGCTGTAGCAAATAGTTGAGCTGGTTGGTTCAGGGGCCGGGACAGAGCAGGATTAGCAGCTTGGAAATGAGGATGTCCTGGGAAGAGGCACTCAGAGCACTGGGTGGAAACAGCGCTGTGTCCATGAGTGAACACATGGGTGTGGGCCCTGGGGATCCCAGCTCCCCAGGACTCCCAGTGACCCACCTGGGGCAGTCCTGTTCATCCTCACGACTTTAGGTTCTGGGTCCCAGGTTGGGGGGTGGGGGAGAGGAGTGCCGTCACCAGGAACATAGTAAGAGTGGCACCAAACATGAACTCAGACAGTTGCCCAGTCACTCTGGGCTCCTCTGCCAGCAAGCAAAGGAGTCCCCATACTGGCAGAGAGTCCGACCCAGCTCATCACGGCAGCCGGTGCTGCTGCAGCCCGTTGGAGGCAGGCAGGGAAGTTCGATCTCCTGGTGACGCACTGGACGTAGCCTCATGCCCCTACACCCAGCCATCCCTTGTAAACGGGCCATTAGAGCCACGGTGGCCTGCTAAGGGCGCTGCACCCAGGGGCTCAGACCCCTCAAGGATGAGGACCTGGGTCACCCACCAGGCGAGCCACGCAGAAGTGCTACCGGCTCCTAGGAGAGTGGGGTCTCGAACAGGGGCGGCGGAAGGGAGGGGACGGTTCTCAGCTGCAGCCTCAGGACTGACACGTGGCAGGGGCTGCCGCTCATCCCACTACCTTCGCTTGAACCTTTTCCAGATGTCGTGACCAACCAGGATTCCAGGGCATCGGGATGGAGCGTAAGAGGCGAGTGTCGCTGAGCGTGGCAGGGCTGCGGGGACGCCCTGCGCCCCGCCGATGGGAGCTGGTGGGTCTGGAGCGCTGGGAGCCGCCTTGGTGGGGGAGACTGTGCACCGGATCCCGCTCAAGGTGGCCCCAGACCCCCGTGGGCTGGAGTGGAACCTTAGCAGCCTTCCCCCGACCACTTTCCTTTGGCTCGCAAAGCTCTGGAGCCCAAATCCGAGTCTCAGGCTCCGGGTTTAGGGAGTGAGAACGAGAGCGGCGGGAGTGGGCCGCCTCCGTCCCCGCCGGACGCGGAGCCGGAGTCCCGGCGGCCTCCCTCGCATCCCGCTGCGGTGCCCGCGGGCTGCTGCCCCGACGTCCGGGAGCCTCAGCTGCCCTGGAGCCTCCTCCTGCCGTGGCGTTGAAAGGGTCCGAGACAGCAGCCCCTTACGCTCCCTCTGAGATCTTAACAAAGGGCTTTCTTCTTTCAAACCTAAAAAGTCTTGGCTCCTCATTTAAATTTCTTAACTGTAAACTAACATACAGTAAACTTGACTTGTTTCGGTGTACAAGTCTGTGTGTTTATAGATTCGTGAAACCTCCGCCACAGTCAGGACACAGAAGGGTTCCCTCACTCCCTGGTCGTCCTCCCCCATGCCACCGCCTGTCTACTCCCCATCACTGTAAGGCTGCCGTTTTCAAAGTGTGGTATCAATGGAATCGCACAGTATGTAGCCTTATGAGACTGGCTTCTTTCACTCAGCATGATGTCTCAGAGATTCATCCATGTCCTCGCAGATGTCCCTGTCGCTGTGGGCTCCTCAAGAGCTCCCCGCCACCCCGCCTGTCATTGCTGAGTAGTCTTCTATGGGCTGCATGGGCCGCAGTGTGCTTATCCACTTGCCCCGGGATGGACATTTGGGTTGTCTCCAAGCTTTGGTGATTATGAACAGAGCTGCCCTGAACAGCTATATGCAGCATTTTGCATGAGCAGTTTTCATTTCTCCAGGGTGAATCGGTTCCTCTGGTAAGCAGGTGTTTAGCGTTACAAGCTGATTCTTTATATTTAGCAGTTCACTCTCTAGCTCAGTTCCCTTCTCTCCTTTTATTATAGGGAGCTAGCGGAAGCCAGGCAGTGCCTTCAGTCTTCTCTCTGGGCATCTCCTTAGGTAGATCATCTTATTTATTAGGTATATTTCTCTAGTGTCTGTTTCCTATTCTACTACAGGTGACAGTGTTGCTCAGCTTTCTGCGACTACATAAAAATAGTCTCCTTTCCTCCATCTTCCAATAACATGTTCCTCACTTTCCTCTAAGTCCCCACTGTTAGCCTCGGCAAGGTCCTTCCAGCTCCCCCCTCTGCCTGATCCCCAAGCCAATACCACATGATCGAGGTTTCATACAGGCAGCACCCCATTTCCAGTACTAAAACCCATTCTGGTTATCTATAGCTACATAACAAAGCACCTCAAACCAAGTGCTGTAAAAACATCCATGGTCATCTGTTATTAACACCTCTCCTAGTTCTGGAGCTGGAGTGGGCCCAGCTAGCTTGTTTTCACTTTTGGTACCTCCTGTGGTTGCAGTCCAATGGTGGCTGGGACCGGAGCCATCTGGAAGCTTTCCTCACCCACGTGTAGGTGCTTGAGGCTGGTCACTGGCTGGTCCTTCAGCTGGAGCTGCTGGCTGGACACCTGTGTATGTCATTCCCCTGTGGCTACTTGTGCCTCCTCACAGCACGGTGGCTAGGTGCAAGGTTTAAGCATCCCAGGATGAGAGAGACAGACGAGAGAGAGAGAGAAGTTGTGTCACCCAGCAGTTGGACCTGGCCTCAGACATCACACAGTGTCACTTCTGCTGCATTCTGTTAGTTAGAAATGAATCATTAAGGCCAGCCCATGCTCAAGGGAAGAGAAGAGAATTAGACAATTAGACTCCACCTTTGAGAGGGAGGAATGTCATAGAATTTGTGGACATGTTTCAAAACCATCCCAGCGGGCCATTTAGTAAGGTGGACCAGTGAAGAAGTGGGCTATGTGCAGAGGGGGGTAGGTGGAGAGAACGTGTATTTACCGAGGTGGACAGGAGGTTAGGTGGTCCATTTGTCAAGGTGGGGAATACCAGGCAAGGAATGGGTTTTGAGAATATCTTGAGTTCATTCCTGGCCTGGTGACTTGGAGATGTTTATTGGTAATTGAAATAGAGACATGGAGCAGACTTCAGGAAATACTAACCTGGAGCAGAGGAAGAGGCCAGGCTGGAGGTATCAACTTGGCAGTCATCAGATGGTACCTGAAGCTCCAAGGCTGCAGGAAGTGACCAAATGTGAGAACAGGGAGGAGTGAAGGAACGGCCAGGGCTAGAAGAAGGAGAGTGTAATGGACATCACGGTGGTCTTCCTGACCACTGACCCTGCTGCCCCTTCCTAGTGGAACTCTGACTTTGGAGGGTAGTCGACCCCCATGCACCTCCCTGGTCCAATGGAGAGCTACTCCTGGGCATTGTAGTTGGTTTAGGTGCATGTGTGCAATGCAGTCCTGAGAGGTGTTCTGGGAGAGGTTTCCACGCTCATCCAAAGGGACACATGGGAAGAGATGGGAGGTCTGGGGCCGTGGCAGCCATCCTGCAACCACAAGGTGGGCTGGGAGAGGCAGGGCCACTCACAGAGGTGGCAGCTTCATCACTGAGCCTCCCAGATGAACAAACTCTCGACATCCTACATTGGGACTCTTGTGACAGAGTTGAATCAGCAGGTTCTGTCACTGGAAGTCCAAAGTGTCCTCACTGATACCAGACTGGAGTTGGCAAAGGAGCCTGAAGAAAGGCTGGCCAGGTGGGAGGAGAAGGGTAGGGAAGTGTGTTGCCCTGCAGTGGCAGCTAATGTTTGTGGACCCCCCCTCCCCCGTGCCCAAGGGGCTCTGAACGACTCACACCAGGTAACTGGTTGATACCAAAGAGCAACTCTTGAGTTAGCTCACTATTATCACACCACTTTATAGATTGGGAAACTGAGGCACAGAGGGACGAAGGAACCTATGGAAGGTCACACAGCCAGGAAGTGACAGCTGGGTACAAGTCAGTCAGTCTGTTGCTCTATCCTGAGAGCCACACAATATATTTTCAAAGGTGGAGAGAAGAGGGACTTAAGCTGAAGTCCAATGCTGCTTAATTGAGGGTGAAACGAATTTGGTCAAGTGCAGGTCACGAGCAATCTCGGGCAGGATGAACCTGGGGGTGGTGTGGACAGAGCAGGACCATCCTGGGCCGAAGAGTGAGGACGTGGACCGTCCACCTGCGATAACTTGAGAATCGTGGCTCCGAGTGGGCAGTGACGCGGGGAGGGCAGCGTGGGGCTGGAGTGTTGAATGGGACAGGCAGGCGAGGCCTCGAAAGGGGACGGCAAGGTTTCCCTGACCCAGGACGTAAGGCAGAGAACTGGGGGCACGGGGCCCGACGCCGCTTTCTGCCCTCGCTCCCATTTCCTCAAGGAGGCTGAGACCCGATCTCAAAGCGGGTGGCAGGTTTGGGGACAAAGTGCGGTGGGATCGTCGAGTTGCTGATGGTACTGGGACCCATCTGAGGTTGGAGACCAGGTGTTTGGGGGCCAGGAGCCCGCTCGTCTTGGGAGGGTTTCTGCAGGTGTACTCAAGCGCCACGGCAGGGTCCCAAAGGGGACGAGGAGCCAGCCCTAACCGAGAGAGGAAAGGAACCAGGGGCTGGGCGGGGAGGCGCTGCCGCACTCGCACTCGGGGCTGCCAGGGTCGGGCGTCCTCGGGGCGGCCCCAGCGGGAAAGGAGGACCGCCAGGTCCCGCGGGCCGTGAGGAGGCGGCCCTCTGTCCTTTCCCAGGGGGGTCACCCTGGCTGGACAGGAGGACACCCCCGGGGGCACGTGCTCCGTCCCCGCGGCGCGACCGGCCCCCGCGCGCCGAGGCGGAGCAGGCTTTCCCGCCGCCGCCGCCGCAGCCGGGGATTAGCGCGCTCTGGGCCGGCACGGCGGGATTAGCCCGCGTGGACTCGGCGCCCGGCCCGGGGATTACGCCGCGCTCCCCCCGACGTATATATTCCCGCGGCGGCGGCGGCGGCCGGGCCGGCCGGGCATGGCGGCGGCCGGGGGCGCGGCGAGCCGCAGGGGCCCCGGACGGCCCTGCCCCTTCTCCATCGAGCACATCCTCTCCAGCCTGCCCGAGCGGAGCCCCCCGGCCCGAGGCGCCCGCCTGCCGCAGCCCGCCGGCCGCCAGAGCCCCGCGGAGCCGGGGGAGCCCGGCGCACCCGAGGCTGCGCCCTGCGCCTGCTGCTGCTGCTGCGGCCCCCGCGCCGCGCTCCGCGGGCCCCCGGAGGCGGCCGCCGGGCTGGGTGAGTGAGCGCGGGGCGCGGGGCCAGGCGGGGGACCCCCGGGCGCGTCGCGGTCGGTGCCGAGCTCGGCCCCCGGCCCCGCGCCTCACCGCGCCCTCGCCCCGCAGGCGCGCGGCTGCCGTGGCCGCTGAGGCTGGGGCCCGCGGCGCACGCGGCTTTGGCCGCGCCGGCCGGAGGCTCCGCGGCGCTGCCCGGCGCGGTCGGCCCGGGCCCGCAGCGGCGCACGCGGCGCCACCGCACCATCTTCAGCGAGGAGCAGCTGCAGGCGCTCGAGGCGCTCTTCGTGCAGAACCAGTACCCCGACGTGGGCACGCGCGAGCGCCTGGCCGGCCGCATCCGCCTGCGCGAGGAGCGTGTGGAGGTGGGTGCCCGGCCGCGCGGGCCCCGGCGCGGGGGAGGGAGGACGCTCCGCGACGGCGGTGGGGCGCAGGGCCAGTCCCGGGCGAGGAGCGGGCGGGCCAGGCACGTGCGGGACGGTGTCGCTGGAACTGGAGCGGAGGTCAGGCTGGTTTTCTTTTACTTTATTTTAATCCTTCCCTCCCTCTTTTTTCCTACTGATAAAAGAGGCGCGCGTTCATGTTCCAGAATTTGGGAAGTTCACAAGAGTACAAGCTGCGAAAGGGGCGTCCTGGTCGCCGCCGCCGGCGGAAGCTGGGGGCGAGGTGGGAAACGGGCTCCCATCCTGCGTCCTGAGCCGCCATCGTTTCTATCCTCCGCGAATAAGGGAAGGTGGCCCGCAGCCGCTGCTGGGTGACGGCTCCGCAGGCCCCGTCCGCCCACACTCCTGTCGTGAAGCCCCTCTCCCAGTCCACCTGTGGGCCCCTCGGGACTCCGGTGCGACGCGGGTCCTGGGGCTGGGCCTGAGCAGCCCCTCTTCCTCAGGTCTGGTTCAAGAACCGCCGTGCCAAGTGGCGACACCAGAAGCGTGAGTCAGCGTCCGCACGGCTCCTACCCGGAGCCAAGAAGCCCCCCAAGGAGAGCTGCTGATGGCTCTGGGAGCGACTCCTGGGCTTGGCAGCGTCCTTTCCTGCAGCAGAGAGAGGACAGACCTACCTGAAAAGCAGCCGGGAGAAGACTTCCACACCTCCACATCTTGTCTCCTGGAACTAGTGCTGGGTGTTTGTGTATGTGTGTTCTCCTGTGCCACCTGCACCGTGAAAGGAGGGGACACTGAACACCTGGGTGCCCTCTCCTCCCCAATGCCAATGGGGTAGGAAGACAGTGGAGATTCCCTTAGGGGTGGGGCTGGGCATAGAGTAGGTCAACTTCCTCAATCCCCTTTCCCCACCCCAAGAGGCTTGAAGTCCACCACAGCACAGGAACCACACTTATCAACACCAGGACCCAGAATCCTCCCAGGGGAGCCTCCCTCCCCACCTCTGGGCATGCTGGCCTCCCTCCTCTCCTCAGTACGGATATGGGCCCCACCCGACCTGGCCTAAGACCCTCCCCAGGCAGGATGGGTGGTGTCTATGCAGTCCTGGGGTGGCTGCCACCTCACAGGACCTGCACTAGATCTTGGGGTCTGGACCTGTAGAATAAGAAGGTTGGATGAGGTAATCTTCAGAAGCCCCCTCCCCAGCTCCTTAATCTTTGAGTCTCATGCTGATACCGAGAAATAAACAAACAGCTACAAATATGACAAAAGCAAGAGTCCCAAGTCCTCTGTGGCTCAACTCCCACTCCCAGTGCAGAACTGCCCCGTCTGCCTCCTTCCCAGGGAGTGGGGGGCCGATGTGTCTTTGGGAGCACAGTCCAGTGACTTCTCAGTCCTTGTGCTAGTGTGCCCCCCAGCAGAACAGACTGCCACACTGATCGTGGTCTGGCACCCGGGGGGCCTGCACCGGTCTCTAGGCACTGCTAACCTGCTTCATGGGTCGGGGTCTTTGGCTTCCTCTCTCTGGGGATTTCCATGTTGTGCAGCCTGCCTCCCTCACAGCAATTTCTGCCATCCTAGGGTGGAGCAACAGGAGGTTGGATTGGGGAGACCCCACACCCACTGTTTTGGAAAATGCCTTCCCTCCCCTCCATCATCCTGGCCCCAGGGTGAAGGACAGCATGAAAACAAGACTTGATTCCCCAAGTGGGCCCAAGGCACCTACTACCACCTCACCTGGCTTGAGCACCTTGTTCTGTCTCCTCACAGGTCCTGGAAAGAATGGGGGGGTGGGAGGGGCGAATCTTCAAGAGACACAGTACATGTGTGAAAGCCAGGACTGCAGAAGCCAGGGCTGCAGCTCCTGGGACACTCCAAGGCTGGCTGGCTCAGATCACACCAAGCAGGCATGGTGTCCCCATATCCCCATACCATACCAGGTATGCCCTACCACTGTGCGTGCCTCCAGGACAGGTGGCTCTCACCTCCACTCCCCAGGATGCACATTTCTGGCTGTCACAAAGCTCTTCTTCCTGATCCTGGCCTTGCGCTTGGAGACTGCACTGCCAACCCGTGGACATGATCGTGTCCTGGTCATTCCCATCTTGCTGGGTTTCAGGCCCCTTGCCCTCCTTGGCTGAATGGTCATTTGTCATGGTGTAGAGCAGCCATGCCATGAGCTCGCCTGAGCTCCACCTTCAAGGGACCAGTGACTATGCTGCTCTCTTGAATTTTCTCCTTGCTCTTTAGCTGCTCCTTGGCAGGCTGATCTCCACAGCTGATCATTAACATAGGTGTCCTTGAGGCTCAGTCGCAGGTGCCCTCTCATCTCCATTCTCTCCCTGGTTTATCTTTTCCATCTTTGGACTCCAGTTCCCATATTTCTGCCATATATACATCTCCAGCCCAGGCTTCTCCCCTGAGCTAGATATTGTGTCCAACTGTCCCCTTGACTACTCCACCTGGAAGCCTACAGGCTTCTCAAGGTCACCTTGTCCACAGCGAGCTGTTCCCCTGTGCAGACCAGGTGCGTGAGCCAGAGAGCTAGTGATCACCTGACCCCTCCCTCTCTCTCACCCATCATAGCCAGGCCAATAGCAAGTCAATTTTACCTCTAAATAAATAAATCAATAAATAGATCCCAGAATCTGTCTTCTCTCCAGCTCCAACTGCACCATCCGCTATCGACGATGCAAACCGCTATCGTCTCTCACCTTGACCATTGCAGCTGTCTCCACATGCACCCACTGTGGCTTCCCTTTAGTTCAGAACAAAGACAAAACTCTTCACCATGACCCACAAAGCCCTGTGCAGCCTGGCCCTGCCCCTCTGGCATCATCTTATGTCTCACTGCACTCTGTGCAAATCCAAAGGTCTTCTTTGGAACTTGCCTTGCTCCCTCCCACTGCTGGGCCTTTATACGTGCTCTTCCCTCTCTACCTGACCAATGCCTGTTTATCTTTTGGACCTGCAATCACTTTCTGCCTGGGGCTGGCTTCCCTCACTAGGTCAAGATTCCCCAAGTACAAACTCTTGCACTGTCACAGCTGCAATTTTACACTTGTTCGTGGGATGATCTAACTAGTGTCGGCTCCATTGGACTGTCAGCCCTACGAGGGCAGGAGCATCACCATAGAGTCCAATAAATGAAGGGATGACTGCATGTTGTAAAAGTAAAATTGTACTAATTGTTCTGGGGCAGAACTTGTTTGTTGGACATAATTCACAACCTCCTTTTGAGAAGAAACTCCTGAAAAATGCCTAGGCAATTTTCTGGTCCACTTCAGTGAGAATTAACCCTCTTCTGGGAAGTCCACTCTGGAATTCTGTGGCCTAATAATCTTTAACCAGCATTTCTTTATTGAGCCACCGACTTGTTGAGAGCGGGGGGGGGGGGGGCGGGGGGGGGGTGGAGGGTGGCTAGTAAGGGCATCCGAACCCTTGACCTTGGTGTTATAAGCACTGCATTCTAGCTGAACCACCAGCCCTGAACCACCGTCTTGTTCTCTTTTCTTTAACTTTTGTTGGGTAACTACCAAGAATTATTTTAGCGTTCTGTTCTTGCATAAAGCTTGAAACGCGTATAGAACCAAATTTTCTGAAGTATCTTTTTGTTAATAATATCGACGCATACGCAGTGACTATTTCCGAGAAATCGGAATTCCAAGGCCGTTGCATTCTGCAGCGGCTGGAATTTCTCACTATGAACAGGAACGACAGGCCCCATAACCCTTACCACAGCGCCCCCTCACGTCCACAGCCCAGACACATAAACAGAGCGGGGTGGAGGGGAGGGGCGGGACAAAGACTACAACTCCCATAAGGTCCAGCGCTTGTAGTGACGTCACTACAAAGAGTGGGCCGGCATTCGAAACGCACAGCTTCCCTATTGGCCTACTGTTGAAGGCGCCTGCGCAAATGGTGCGCCCTCCCCGTCCCTGCGACGCGCCTGCGTTGCCCGAGCGGTCCTGGGATAGTGATGGAGACGCCGGACTCATCAGCCCGGGCCTTGTTGCTTCCCTCCGCAGCCGGGCCCCAGAGGAAGCGCGCGGCGGGGGAGGCTGCGGCTGCGAAGAGCAAGCAGCGGGTCCTGGACGAAGAAGAGTATATCGAGGTACGACCTCAGTGCGGGGACGGCAACTTCCGGATCCCTCTCCCTCCTCGCCCTCCTTTTCTTGGATATTGGCACTCTGGTCCCCTCCTGGAATTGGAGTAGCCCCTCTCTGTTCTTCGTGTGTGGGAAGTTCCGAGAGCCAAGCAAACAGGACAGAGGGAGGTGTCCTTGATGTGAGAGACACTAGCAGTGTTGTCAGGAGAGAAAGGGGGCGGCTCTGTTTGTGGTGGAATTCAGTTAGATAAGGTTTTCTCTTAAAGTGTGAGTAGGAGTTTGAAATACTGGAAAAACGGTGGCAAAGAAGGCTTTCTACAGAGCTGGGGGTCCTGGAAACAGGCTGCGGTTGTGGCGGCATCAATTGAGTGAGTGGGCCGCCGACGCTCCTTGAAGTGTTGGTTCTACTGCAAAGACGCAGGAGGAGGAGCTGCCGCGGGGATTGAAGGAAGTGAATTTGGTTTTAGACTGGTTAAATTTGGGATCCCTCGGGGATATACAGACAGATGGCGTTAGTGGACAGCTGGGTGCACAGATTTGCAGCTCAGGAGCAAAGTCCGGCCAGAGGTGCAGACGTGGGAATCTCAACCAGTGGTGGTGGTGGTGACTCGTTGGTTGAAGTCACTCAGGAAAAGAGTTTGGGTTGGAAATAGGAAGTCCGTGAGTGGAATGAAGGTGGCAACACCCATACTGGTCTGGCTGGCAGGTGGAGCCTGCAAAGGAGAATGGGAAAGGGGAGAGTGAAGGGCTTCATGGACATCCGAAGAGGGTTTAATAATGTTAGATGTTGCAGCAAGGCCATGGGATGTTCAACCTCGCTAGAAAGTGTTCCCAAGCTCCCTCAAGCAAGACCCAATCATTGGGGCAGGCAGAAGTTGAAGGAGGTTCAGCAAGGGCCTTAGCATATACAGCCATGGACTGTGAGGTGGGGGTGCCCAGATGGTAGCTCTGACTTGCTCTGATCTTTTCTGACAGGGCCTCCAGACGGTCATCCAGAGGGATTTCTTTCCTGATGTGGAGAAGCTCCAAGCACAAAAGGAGTACCTAGAGGCTGAGGAGAATGGAGACTTGGAACGGATGCGCCAGATTGCCATCAAGTTTGGTTCTGCCCTGGGCAAGATGTCCCGAGAGCCCCCGCCGCCCTGTAAGAAGACCCTGTGGGTGGCAGAGAAGGGAAAGCCCACTGAGCTGTTGGCACAACCTCACTCTAATTCCTAACTCCCCTCCAGATGTGACTCCAGCCACGTTTGAAACCCCTGAGGTACACACAGGCATTGGAGTGGTGGGCAACAAGCCCAGGCCCCGGGGCCAAGGCCTGGAGGAAGGTGAGTGAGAGCTCCCTCTTTTGGTCATACGTCAGGATTGCCTGGGAGTCTTATTCTGTGAGGCTCTGGGGGTGGGAGGAAGTGGGGTGTGCGGTCCAGAAGGGTGTAGGTCATATCTTGTCCCCAAAGGGTCTTTTTGCCTCAATAGTAACTGGTGGGGTCAAAGAGCACTAGGACTAGGAGGCAGAAGATCTGAATCCAGCTTTCAAATGTGAGGCAGTCCTCTGGGCCTCTGGCCCACCTCTGTGGAATGGAAATCTCACCACCTCTCTCAGTAGCCTGCTCACTGTGTGCCAGCCCCCACCCTGTGGGCTTCATGGGCCTCAGCAGGTTCCATTTGTCACTGTTTCCTGAAGATGCCTCAGGGGCCCCTGCACTTGTTTTTTCTACGTTGGTCACTTCCCCCAGATAATTGCACAGCTTGCTCCTTCTCTTCCTTCGGGTCTCTGCTCAGATATTTTACCCTTTCAGGGAAACCTTTCCTGACTTCCCAGTGTAAAGTCACACACCTCTGGTGCTCTGTGCTTTCCATCGTGGCTTTGTGTTTCCACTGCAGGACATAACATTTTAAAAGCTTTTGCTGTTTGTTTATTGCTTTTCTCTCTCCCTAACTAGTATCCCCTCCATGAGAGCAGGGACTTTGGCTTGCTTCCATCTGCGTGCTCCGCACCTGGAACTGCATATGACATTTTGTGGGCCTTCCACAAACACGTAGAACGGATGAATGAGTTGTCTTCAACATGTTTACTGGCACACAGGTGTATATGATACATCCCCACTTTATGGGGAATCTGTTTAGGAACGAGCATTCTGAGTGCTGTTGAATATAAGTGTACCGCGTGCTATGGGACTGCGTGCGGTCAATCTTTTCGTCCATAGCAGAACACCAGTGCACACACAGATGGACAAGATGCTATTTTCTACCCAGTTCTAGCCTACAGTGTGCTGTACTGGCACAGATGTGTGTTCACACAAACGTGATGTTTTCTGCTTCACAGTGCAGCTCTTTCCCATTAACACTGTTGTTGTCTTGAGAGCTTGATTCTCTATTGGAATGTGGCACATGAATCACAGGGAAATTGGTAGATTCTTTTTGTGTGTGTGCATATATACCCGACTTGTCAGTAAATATAGAAATCCTTTCCATACTCTCAGTGATAGGTACAGTCATTATTCACATTTGCAGACAAGGAAACCAAGGCCCAGAACGGCAGTAACTTCTGTAGGCCTCAGAGGTGGTCAGTAGTGGACTAGGGATGGAGTCCTCATCTTTCTGACCCCAGCTCTTGAACTTGTAGCCGCTGTGCTTTGAGCAGTCTAGCATGTAGCAGATGGTCAAGACTATCACGAGAATGGAAGAAAAAGCTCTCCTCCAGATGGCCCCTCTGGTGTACACCACCACACGCAGCACCAGGTTGCCACCTCATTGGGGGTGCCACTTTCTGTGGTGGCAGGGGTGACTGGGGTTGTGCCTATTTGGAGCACTGGGCTGTATGAAGTCCCTGCTGTTGGTGCTAGCCGGCAGGTCCAGAGGTTTAGGTGACACTCACCCACCTGTAGTGCAAGTAATGGGAGGGGAAGAGCAGTTAGGGTAAGGAAGTCCCAGGGAAGGAGGGAAAGCCTGAGGGCTTTGGAGGTAGATCCTACAGGACTAGCACAATTTTGGCAGGAGAGGTCATGAACTCTTGCCTCTCTAACCTGAATCAGATCACACACTTCTCCTGACATCCAGCAGATGAGTGGAGCTGGCCGGGCATCTGCAGGGTACCACCTGAGGGCTCCCTGGGCAGTCAGCATGGGTTGATTCTGCCCCCATGGGGAGTCCTCTAGCAGTGTGGGCTCTCATGGACAGAACTTGGGCCTGGGGGTGAGGATTCCAGCCCTGCGTGTAGAGTAGCATGATTCCTGGGGTGGTGTGCTCGTCTCCTCTTACTGCAAAGTGGTGTTTATGTCATTTGCGGTACTGTATGTTCCCACCTGCAACCCCTGAGCAGGAGAGGCTGGAGAGGAGGAGGAAAAGGAGCTGCTCCCCAGTCTGGATGTCTTCCTGAGCCGCTACACAAGTGAGGACAATGCCTCCTTCCAGGAGATCATGGAGGTGGCCAAGGAGAAGAGTCGGGCACGCCATGCCTGGCTCTACCAGGCTGAGGAAGAATTTGAGAAGGTATCCTTGGGGTGCGGAGGCAGCATAAGCACCCTCTGTTGGTGTGGATGGAGTCCCAGAGCCATGGGCACAGTGCCCAGGGGCATCTCTGATCATCACTTTTCTCTTGTGTGATTGTAGAGGCAGAAAGATAACCTTGAACTCCCTTCGGCAGAGCACCAAGCCATCGAGAGCAGCCAGGCCAGTGTGGAGACCTGGAAGTACAAGGCCAAGAATTCCCTCATGTACTACCCGGAGGGTGAGTGGGCGGGGTCGGGGAATGGAGCTCTGTGTGTCTGTTTCTGTGTTTGCTTTTTTTGGGCGGCTGGACGGTTCAGGGATCTGACCCTTGACCTTGGTGTTATAATACCGCGCTCTAACCAACTGAGCTCATCAGCCAGCCCCTGGTTCTGTGCTTGGATCAGCCTGCAGGGAGTGTGTGTACGTGCTGTCCTGCAGTCTTCTGCTCCCTTGCAGTCTGGTGTGTCTGGGTAGGTGGGTCTGTGTGAGGTCAATAGGGAAGTGAGGCCATCCCCGGCTTTGTTCAGGTTCTGTGGACGTGGGGTCTGAGTGAGTCTTGATGCTCCTGTTCCACTGTGAGTGACTTGCATGCTCCTGCTCCTCAGGTTGCTAGGCTAGTGGGGCTGAGGTGGGGCGTGCCCACCCCCTGACACCTACTGGCGTCTCTGCTTCATCTGCCAGGTGTTTCTGATGAAGAGCAGTTGTTTAAGAAGCCCCGGCAGGTGGTGCATAAGAACACGCGCTTCCTCAGGGACCCCTTCAGCCAAGCCCTGAGCAGGTCCCAGCTCCAGCAGGCAGCCGCCCTGAACGCCCAGGTGAGCAGGAGGGGCTAGCAGGGCTGGCTGTGGGCAGGCATGGCCTTCTGATCTTGGATATCACTTTTAAGTTAGGACTGTTCTTGGGCTTGGTAGAGCTTGGTAGGTGGAAGTGTCTGGGGCCCCTGTATAGCAGGGTCCTGAGTCTTTTCTCAGCCCCCGTGGGCTTTCACTGGGACACTGTCTTGATCAGACACATTCTATGGGTCCAGATCTGTGCCAGCTCCCTTGATGGTGGGGACATGACAGAAAAGAGGCTGCTGGGAATCAGCCCAGTCTGACCAGACCCATGCACAGGCACCAGACAGGGTTCTGGGGTGGACAGCTGGGGTAGCCAGCATGTGCCAGAGGGAGCCTGGCCCCAGAGGGTGGGTTGGGTGGGACAGGGCTTGGTGGGGCAGAGAGCAGAGATTTTCTGGGCCTGGGAGCAGGACAAATGGGGGATCTTTGAGGGACAGTGGTGGTCATGGGCACGAAGGGTGGGAAACATTAAGAGACTAGAACACAGGCCCCATTGTCAGCACTGCCCCTTGCAGGAGCCTGAAGTCAAGATCCTCTGGAAGTAGCCGCCTGAGGCTGAGGGTACTGGCACTATGCTGGGTGGGAGGAGGGGAACTTCTCTTGCTCAGATACCCACTCTGGCAGACTCTCAAGGTCTTTTGGGGGGCGGGGTCCTCCCTCTCTTTCCCCAACTGGGCTGCCAGCCCCAGAGTTTGGCTTTGTCCTGCGGAGGGGAAGCATTTCCAGCGTGTTCCTGTGCAGCTGCCCTTTGGCCAGCTGGAGAGAGTGGGCTCCGGCCCTTCTGACGCTAGCCTCTCTGCTTATTCCAGCACAAACAGGGCAAGGTGGGCCCCGACGGCAAGGAACTGATCCCTCAGGAGTCTCCCCGAGTGAGCGGATTTGGATTTGTTGCCACCCCTTCTCCTGCCCCTGGTGAGAAATGCACCTGCTGGCAAGCTGGTCCACCAGAGGGACTGCCTGGGGGGAGATGGGCTCCACCTGGGTCTGTCCCCCCACCTTGGGTGACTTAGGGACCCAGTCTCCCATCTGTGCAAGGACAGGGCTAGGATCTGGGGCTCTGAGAGGGGCTGGGTACCCAGGCGGGTCAGCCATACATGGGCTGGACTCTCAGGCAGACCCTACCTAAGATGTCTTGGGGTGATATTTCACGTTTGGTCCTCACTGTGACGTCAATGGGTAGGGTGCTGTGTGGGCAGTGCTTACAAGGAGGTGGGTGAAGCTTGGGACAGTTCCTTGGTACATGTGGGCATCCCTCTGCCCTCCTGCACACTGGCCTCTGCATTCTCAGGTGCTGGTTGCTATGACACAGGCCAGGGCATGTGAGACACCACAGGTTTGCCCGGGGTTCTAGGAGCCCTGGAAGCTCCAAGGGTCTCCTCCCTTGGGGTGGGGGGAGCCTCTCAGGCTGGTCCCCTGGCCATGTGCTAGCATGGGGGCCTAGCTGACCCAGTCCCTCCCTCCTCCCCCAGGCTAAGCACATGGCTGCAAGGGCCTGGACCTGCCTTGGACCCACAGTGACCTTGGCATTTTCATCTCAGAGGATGGAGGTGCCAGGGTTCCAGAGTCATGGGGAAGAAAAGAGGGCTAGCTGCCATCCTTGATGTTAACTGGGATGCACATGGGGTAAACTGGCTGTGGTGAAGGGGAGGGCCTGTGCAGTACCCCAATCTGGGTCCCCTGGCATGAGATGGCTATGGGCTCTCCATCTGCAGGTGTGAACGAGTCCCCATTGATGACCTGGGGGGAGGTTGAGAACACACCCTTGAGAGTCGAAGGGTCAGAGACGCCCTACGTGGACAGGACACCGGGTCCAGCCTTCAAGGTGGGTTGTAGTGTGAGGGGTACAGGGTGGGATTCAGTGTGAATGCCTGAAGTACAGAGGGCTGAGCCCCAGCTATCACTGGTCAAAGCAGGACTGACAGCACTTCTGAATGTCAGGTGCTGAAGACAAGTGTAGGTGGCTTGGTGGTCTGTGAAGGAGGGATTGGGGCGGTGGGGGCCAAGGCACCAAGACAGGGAGTGGACTGGGCCACTCTAGAGCTTGTAGGCTGGGGGCTGTTCACACATGAGGTGGGACGGTCACAGAGAGTCAGGCCAGAAACTACGACTGCCCTGAAGGCTGTGGGACATTGTTTGTGTCCTCAGAAGGGCTGTGTGCTTGCAGAGAAAGGTCTCTGGTTGTAGAACATAATTAAGGACACACCAGATTGTGTGGCTTGAGCCAGGGGTTGTAGGAGTGGTTAGAGCAGAGTGTGCAAGGCCTGGAGCAGGTAAGGGAGGCTCTTCATGAGCCAAGTCAATGTGTCAGGGCAGGGGTGCATCATGGTGGCCCCTGAGGGCCTGGTGGGGTGGGGAGGCGGGGTGGAGGGTGGTCTGTAGAAATTGGGTGGCCCAGGATGGCGTGAGTGAGTGGACAGTTAGGTGTGGCTGCGGAGAGCCATCGGGAAGGTGAGGTACTCTGGTCTGCAGGGAGTTTTTTGGGGAAACTGAGGCACTGCTGTGGTAGGGAAAGGGCCCCTGAAACGTGGGAGTGTGCACATCCTGCTGTCGAGGTGCTGGGCCCCTGCCTGTGCTGATTCTAGAGTGTCGAGATGTGGCCAGAGGCAGAAGTTTGTGTTGTCGCAGAGCCCAAGGGTGTGGTATTACATCTTCTACTTTGAAAACCCAAAGGAGTCAGGTGTGGTCTGGAATGAGTATAGGAGGTCTGGTTAGGCGGCTGGGTAAGAGGTCATCTCTCATCAGTCCCTTTAAACACTGACAGTGATCAGTTTGAAATGCAGCAGAAAAAGAGAGACCACTTGTACAGCAGTGGAAAGTTACAGCAGCTAGGAGTCGCTTGGCTTCCGTAAAGAAAGCCATGGGCTCATGCTGCAGACTGAGGAGGACACCTGCCAGGTGACTGGCCTGAGGGCACCGGCCTTTCTCCAGGGCCTGGCAGGGATCCCCCCGGCATCTCACTGCTGATCCTTCCCCAGAGTAGTTCATAGAGGTAATGTACATCCAGTCAAAGTATGGGCAGCGGTTTTGGGTACTTTGCTTCCAAAATTTGTCTGGGACACAGGGATAATCAAGACAAACTTGAGAAAGGAATACTGGAGAGAAACGTATGCTGCAGATACTAGAGCATATCATAAGACCCTGGATGCTTCAGAAGTGTGCTGCTGGGTCTAGAACCTACAGGCCAAGAGGAAAGAAGAGAAGTTCTGAAACAGGCTGTAGTAAGAATTAGAGCAGGTAAGAAATTAGGTGGCAGTTCAAATTATGCTGTCTGGCAGAGCGTTTGGAGGTAAATTAAACTAGGTCCTTAATGGGTATAGCACAATAAATTCCCGAAAAGTGGAAAGATTAAAAGTAAAAACAATAACCATAAAACAGCTAAGTGAAAATAAAGGTGAATATTTCATCTGATCTTAAGGTAGAAAGGACTTTCCAAACATAGAAGCCAAGGAAGAGATCACAAAGTAAATAATAGCTATCTGAAAATGATCAATTAAGTACAGCAGAAAATGTCATGAATAAAACTAAATAACTGGAAAGAAATGTGTATGGCATAGCGTAAGTTCATTGGCATAGACGAAGCTCCTGTGAATAACAACAGAACACAGCATAAGCACTTTGATAGAAAAATAGGCCACGGATAGGGGCTGGCCAGTTTGTTCAATTGGTTAGAGCTTGGTGTTGTAACACCAAGGTCAAGGGTTTGGATCCCGTACTGGCCAGCCATCAAAAAAACTTTTTTTAAGAAAAAAGAAAAAAATAAAAAGTAGGCCACAGATGCATGTGGGAAGCTCTCAGAAGAAATACGGTTGGTCGATAAAGACAGAGAGACGTTCACTCTATAATTAGAGGGAAACACTCTAAAACAAGACACACTTTTTTCCTAAAAGATTGTCAGAGGGTCATAACTTGGCAGTCCTGCTTTGAGAGGAGTGTTAGGACAGGTGAAGAGGGCCAGGCCTGGATAGGTGGGCAGGTCAGGTGGGATGGGCGATGACTTCAAGGGGCATGTAATGGGAGGCGACAGAGGGTTTTTGGGATCAGGGAGGCCACTGGCAAGAGGCTGGTGCCCATAGCAGATACTCTTCTGCCTGATACGGTGGCAGGCCTAGCACAGGCCACCCACACGCCTGCTGCCTTTCAGATCTTAGAGCCGGGCCGCAGGGAGCGGCTGGGGCTGAAGATGGCCAACGAAGCTGCCGCGAAGAACCGAGCCAAGAAGCAGGAGGCCTTGCGGAGGGTGACAGAGAACCTGGCCAGGTGAGGGGTGGCCTGGCCCTCAGGTGGGGGTGGCGCGTGTCTCTGTTTGCTCTCGCTTGACTTCCCCCAGAGTGTAGATGCCTCCCCCAGCAGTGTGTGCAGGGCAGATTCCAGGGCAGGTCTGTGGGATTCTTCAGTGAGCGCTGTGGTGGCTCCTCTGATCCAGAGCGTGGCCACATGTGGACCAGGACGTGGGCCCCTCTCTGTCTTCTCTTTCCTCCACATCCTCCTTGACCCAGTCCTGAGAGGCACTTTTAGGCCTGTTGTCCTGCTATGAGCTCCTTTCAGCTCATATTAGAAAGTGTTATTATTCCCCTTGGAGGGGGCTGGGGACTGCAACTCTCAGAGGTCTGTGGGTTCTCAAGGGTGGCACCTCTGCTTGACCTCAAATTTGGCCCCATTGGCAGCACCCAGCCTACCTAACCCTGCCTCTCTCACCCACCCCTCCACCCCAGCCTCACCCCCAAAGGCCTAAGCCCAGCCATGTCCCCAGCCCTGCAGCGCCTTGTGAGTAGGACGGCCAGCAAGTACACAGACCGGGCCCTGCGAGCCAGCTACACACCATCTCCAGCACGCCTGACCCACCTCAAGACCCCAACCAGCGGGCCACAGACCCCCACAAGCACGCCAGCCCCTGGCTCTGCCACACACACGCCCCTCACACAGGACCCAGCCTCTATCACGGACAACCTGCTGCAGCTCCCTGCCCGGCGCAAAGCTTCAGACTTCTTTTAGAACCAGGCCTGGGCTGGGCCCGTGGACACCTTGTGGAGCCTGCAGGGCAGTTGTACACCCAGTAGAGGACTCCTGCCTTTTGGGGACCCAGGCCTGTGCCAAAAGCAGTTGACCATCCAGGAGCCACAGGAGAAAGACACATATACCCATTCCCCTTGGTGTGAGGCACCCAGGCTGTGCCCCAAGGCCTTGCTGAAACTTTTCTATTTAACCCCCATCTGAACTGTCATTAAAGGACACCTGGTACAGTATGGCAGGGTCACCTTTCCATCCGTCCTGCTCCTTGTACAGGCCTTGGGGCCACCCTGGTGCCTGCATCTCATCTCAGTACTATGGGACTTGAGGTGACGGCCCCTCAGGGGAGGAAGCTACAGGTGGGGTGGCCATGGTGGGGGGCAGGTGACTCCTGCACTGCTCTTTGTGACGCCGCAACCTGCCTCTGAGCTGAGCCCACATTCTTTCCTCCCATCCCCCAGTTCTTTCTGCTTCTCTGAGGGAGGGTTGCAGCCCTTGAAAGTTGTGACCCTCAGTTCACCAGGGGCTCTGGGTGCAGGTCTGCAGCCTCCCAGCTGGGCCTGACCTGCATGATTTGTTACAAGACCACCTTCCCAGCTCAGGTGGGGCAGGGCTGTCCCCTGCTTCCTGTCCTTGCAGTCTCCCACTCTGCTCCAAGCACTGTGTGCCACCTGCTGAGGTACCAGCCTCACCCTGTCATCATTCCCACCAGCAGGAGCCTCCAGATAATAGTAACCAGGCCACAAAGGCCACAATGTGAAAAGAAACGGGGTCAGGCTACACACGGACCTGCAGGTGCCTGTGTACTACAGGCCTCAGCTACCCGTGGGCTGAGGGTGTGGGTGTGCAGGAGGCTGGCTGCCAGCTGGGCCCAAGGACGTGGCTCCCCAGCTGATCTTTTCAGGCCTCAAGTGGGAGTCACGGGTTGTGCCCTCTGGGCAAAAGGGGTCTCACACTGATCGGAGGCACCTGGACTCTGTTCAGACCTTCCTGCTTTGAGTGTGCCCAGCCCTGCTCTAGGCCCATCTTCTCTGGGTCCTCCTGCGTTGTCTTTTCACCCCCTCCCTAAGTGCTAATGTGCTCTGGATGCCGGGGGTGGGGTGGCCCTGATACCTGCCTGGGACTTCTGCTGACCTGTGTAGGCTCCTGGGTGGCCGAGTCCCAGGCATGCCCTGGGACCCACCAGGGCTAGAGCAGGCTGGGCCCTGGGCTGGGACTGCTTAGGGGTTAGGAAAGTGGGGCTTTTGGTGCTTTTCCCTCTTGGGGAAGGGTGGACTTTAGCCCAAGGGAACCCCCAGGAAGTGGGGAGGCAGAGATCTGAGTGGGCATGAGGGAGAGGGGACACTGTTCAGGTGCTGGCCACCTTGAGCACTTGGTCATGATGTGGGCAGCATGCTCCTGGGAGTTACGGGTGACCAAACAGGAAGCACAGACTGGCCAGTGTGCCAACACTGAGGGCTGCTGAGCAGGGCTTGCAGGTCCACAGAGTGGGGAGGGTGCAGGTGAAAGGTCTCAGCTGGGCCTGCCCCTGGGGGACCAGGGGTGGATGTCTAGGGGCAAGGTCACCAATGTCAAATGACCCCTGAGATAGAGGGAGAGGAGGACACTGAGCTAGGGGCTGAGTGAGGGAGTGGGACGGGGTCAGAGTGGCTGCAATGCATGAGGTGAGGGAGCGCTGTGGATCTGGCCAGCCCTGGAGGCATCAGGGATGGGGCAGGTCAGAGGGAGACAAGTGTGAGGCTTGGCAGGTGGAGACCCTCTCCTTGCCCACGAGGCCTCACCCTGAGTCTGCCTGTGCCTGAACACCGGTCCCTGGACCCCTATGCAGACACCCCCACGCTGCAGGGAGGGAGGTAGGCTGAGTCCTAGAGAAAAAGACTCCTCACCGGGCACTCTCGAAGCTTGTATACACTTTGTGGTTTATTTGGTGGTCAGTAGTTAATGTCTTTGCTGCTAAGTGGAAAAAAGCTAATAGCACGTAATCAAAATAGTGGTTTAATTGACGAATTTTACTTGTTCCTTGCACCTGTGCCTTCTTCAGCTCCTATCTGGCTACTTAGTTTACGTGAGCACAACCTATGCGCCACGCCCCCAGGCCCTCAGCACGCTAGGTGCTCGCTTTCCCCACCTCAGCTCCCATGACGTGATGCTCTTTGGCTTTGGAGGTCTCGGCCAGCCTGTCCTCCATTCTATCCTCGTTCTCGGGCATCACCAGCAGCCGGTGCTGGGTTTTGGCCCCCAGCTTGTGGTCAGGCCGGTGCTCAGGCCGGGAGCCTGGCCGGGTGTCCAGTTTGCACTCAGCCCGGTACTTGCCCTCCACATCCTTCTTGAAGGAGGCAGAAGACATGGCTTTGGGCTTGGGGGGCTGCAGCCACGAGTGGCTGAGGATCTCATCAATGTGCAGCCGCCGGTTGACATCAGGCTGCAGGATGCGGTAGATGAGGTCCTTGCACTCGCCCGTCAGGTTCTTGGAGCGCGGGAAATCCACGCGGTGCTCCTTCTGGATGCGCAGCATCTTCTTGATGTCGGAGTCATCATAGGGCATGGAGCCGCAGACCATGATGTAAAGGATCACACCCAGGCTCCAGATGTCATACACCTTGGGCTGGTAGGGGATGCCCTGCAGCACCTCGGGGGCCGCATACGCTGCCGACCCGCAGAAGGTCTTGCTGAGGATGATGCGCCCATTGCCGTCCCTCAGGCAGCGCTTGGAGAAGCCGAAGTCAGACAGCTTGATGTTGAAGTCCTTGTCAAGAAGAAGGTTCTCACACTTGAGGTCTCGATGCACAACGTCCAAGTCGTGGCAGTACTTGACGGCTGAGGAGAGCTGGCGGAACATCTTGCGTGCCACGTCCTCGTGTAGGGCTCCCCGGCACTTGATGAACTCGAGGAGGTCGCCCTGGACGCCGAGCTCCATAACGATGTAGATCCTCCCATCAGAGGTCTCGAAGATCTCGTAGGTCTTGATGATGGAGCGGTGGTTGACGGTTGCCAGGATGTCCATCTCCCTAGGAAGGAATCTCTCCACAAAGTCGGTGGGCGTTTTCTTGCGGTCGATGATCTTGACCGCCACGTTGAACTTCAGGCGCTCGGAGTAGGCAGATTTGACTTTTGCGTAGGAGCCCTTGCCGAGATTGATGCCCACAACGTAACCCTTCTTCCTTAGGACCGCGGCATCGTCCATGGTGCCAGGAGCGGCCGGGGCCGCTGCCCTCTACATCCCCTCCCCACGTGGGCCAGCAGGCATTGTCCTCATTTACACTGTGGGGAGTCGTCTGCTTGGGCTGGGCCTGGACTTGGAGGAGTGGAACGCTCAGCATTGTCTCCAGTGACTTCAGCGAATGAAGTCATAAAGCCAGGCTGCTGGGAGTGGGAACTGGGCTGGGAGTAACGGGGCCCCTGGAACCCTGGAAGCCAGGCTGGCCTGGCAGGAGCGCCTGCTCTCCACCCACTGAAAGGAAGCTGGCACCCAGGACCATGGTAACCATCCCTGCTCCTCTTCCTTGGTGTGGCTTCCCAGTTACTAGTCAGGCCTGAGGGGAGGCAGCTCAGGTCCAGCCAGATTACCAGCCCTGTGCCTGTTTCACTCATCTGGCCATGGGGGCTGACCCTGCATTGGTTCTCATCCCACTAGGGCCAGTTTCCTGCAGCTTCTTTGGGGTGTGGGGGGTTAAAAAAAAAAACCCTCTAGAGCTCGTGTCCTTGGAAATGGAAGTACCTGGCTGGGAACCTGCCCTGGTCCAGCCAGGCCAGCATTGTTTCTAAGCCTGGTGGATGAAATGAGCTTCATGTTTGGGAGCAGGAGCCAGCAGGCTGCTTGGGGTAGGGAGCAGGGCAGATGAGTCGCTGCAGCTCTGGTGAGCAGGGGCTTGCGTGCATGCAGGTGGGAGGGCAGGCAGCACTCAGGGCTGTAGGTGTGCCAGCTGGGTGCCCAGGGTCCAGGTAGAGGAGGTGTTAAGGCACCCAGGCAGGAAGGAGCCTGGGAAATGAGAGGGTTTGTTCTGAGAATGCTGGAGTAATAGAGTCAGGCGGGAAGCAGAGAAGGTCGAGGGCTTTTTCTCTAGGTGACAGGCAGCCATTGCAGACGGAGGCACGATCCAAGGAGCATTTGAAGATGGTCACTGGCAGAAGAGAGGGAAGAGAACTGGTTTTGGGGTGAGTATGGGGACCAATGCTTTGACTGGGTCAGAGGAGGCCAGACCAGGTGGGCTTCTGGGGGGGTCAGTGAGACTGAGAAAGGCAAGCCTGGGTCTGGATCACTGTCTAGTGGGTAGATGGGGCCTGTGGCAGGACCTTGGTACTGGGGGGGATCAGGGGGCCAGTAGCACCCAGAGCATCGACTGTCGAGAGCAAGCACCTGGCAAGGAGGGGGTGTCCCGAATCACATCGCTTTGACTTCTGTGAGGAGTGGGCAGTGGTTGCCTGTTGGAATGGTGACACTGCATGTGATTTGCATGTCAAACTGACTTTGCACCTGGAAACAACATGAAAACACTTTTTCAGAGCATGTGTATGGATTTTTGCTTTGGAAAATGTGATATCCTTTATGTGTCTCCTCAGGTACTTTGGAAGCCCTAGTGTTCATTTATTGTCCATCACAGGCATCCTGTGCCCACAGAGGGGCTACCTGTGTGCTTGTTGTTCGGGGTGCGGGGGGGAAGGCCTGTCTCTATGTGGGGGTGGTCATGGAAGGTTTCAAAGAGGAAGTGAAGTTGGAGCTGGGGTGCAGAGGATTGTCAAGCTCCACTAGGTTGACAAGAGGGGCAGGAAGTGCCAGGAAGATGTGAAGTCTTGGCCAGAGGCACAGCTGTGTGGACACACCTGGAGTGCACAGGCAGCACCCTGTGTCTGCAGGGTACTGTGGAAGATCACAGGAGCCAGGCAGCCAAAGTCAGTATGCCAAGCTGAGATGTGGATGGGTAGGGTGGGCCGATGTGCCCCTGGGGACCACCTCCCGGCAGCAACAGCCTCCCCCAAGTTCCAATCTGAGCTCTTTAGAACAGCCCTGGTTAATATCTTTAGGTTGATTCCTTTTTCTTGGGTGCTCTTTTTGGCTGAGATGACCAGAATGCCATTCCTTTGTGTCCTAGAAGGGGCTGGCTATGAGGATTTGCAGGTCAGGACCCAGGAGCATGACACGCACCTCCTCCTCCTCACCTTTCCCTTGCACCCCTAAATGTTCTATGCGGGGCAGTTCTCTGCATATCTGCCTTCTTGTCTGACTCCACTGACTCATTCTCCCTTTTTTGTGTATTCTGCTCCCTCACACCCTGCCCTGGCCCAGGACCATGTGGCCTCTATGGTTCTTGGGGGACATGCTGGAGGTGGCAGGTGTCAGCATCCCACAAGCACAGCTGCCAGAGTGTGGAGCAAGCACTTCAAGAAGTGCACTCAGGGCTGGTGTGTCCAAGGGAGGGGGTTAGATTAGACCTGGGGAACTCCGGGGCTGCCCCCAGTGTTGCAGTCCTGTGGCCAGGGACTTTCATGCTCTGGAAATCCACTTCACTCAGCCTTCGCTTTCCTCTATAAGATGGGCACCTGTTCACCCATTCATCCTGCAAGTGGGAGGGTCTGTCCTGGGTGCTGAGATGTGCTGGTGAACTAGACAGTACAGAGGCCAGGAGATTCCTTACCACACCAACAGTGAGACAGCCCGATGGTGGCTGTGCTGGGAAATGGCATCGTGGAGCTGTGAGGACAGAGAACTGGGAGACTGGACTTAGGGAGGTTGGGGAAGGCTGAGGTCTGGGGAACTAGACAGGGGCGGTGGCTGAGGACCTCATGAGCCAGGACCAAACCCACTGGGTTGAGCAACCCACAGGAGTTACCTGGCAAGATGAGGCCACCAGAGGAGTGGGCCTCAGTCACCTGGGCCTGCTGCTCATGGCAGTGTGACTTCAGGCAGGTCTCTGAGCTGTGAAGCATGCAGTTGGTGCTCCTCCTGTAGCCCCTCCTCCCAGGCGCACCTCCTGGCTGGGCTGCTGTGAGCTGCTCCCGAGCCCTCTTGCTGTCCACTGCCCCAAGGTCCACCCAGGCCAGCAGGAAGGATGGGAGAGGAGGCTCATGAGCCTCTTGTCAGGACCTCCCCGCCTGGCAGGCCCCATTCGCTCTGGGATCCTGCTCCACAACGAGTTTCTTTATGGGAGAAGTGGGGTGGCTCCTCCAGTGTTATTCAGGACCTGTTGTGTGCCTAGGACCCGGACCTGCCAGGGTCCTAGTACTGGCTGCTGAGCACTGTTAGGGGCCCCCAGAAGGCTTTGTGGGGGCCATGGCCTCTCGGCGGAGCCTGGAGAGGTGGACAGAGTCTGCAGAGATGAGTCCGCAGGTGTGATTATGGCATGTGTGTGTGATGGGGGGTGTGGCAGTGAAGGATGGCTAGGAGGCCAGCGGAGGGAGGATGGGTTGACAGCAGGAGGCCAGGCCTGGGAGGACCTCAGAGGCACTGGGCTTCCTGCGGGCAGTGGGAGCCAGACTTAGGGGGGGAGGTGGCTCTGGCCACTATGGGAGGTCACAGGAGAGTCAGGGCAGAGGAACTAAGCCATGTGGGAGGGGGCTGTGGGGAGAGAGAGGTAGGATGGACGTGGGGAGGGGTACAAAGAGGGCAGGCCCAGGGCTTTCGCTGGAGCCCACTTCTCCCAGGGACCTATTCTCAAGACAGAGATCATGCTGAGGAGAGAGGTGAGTCTGAAAGCTCTTGCCCTTGTGCGTGTGTTAAACCCACAGGCCCACACGAGGTTGTCCGGAGTGAAGTGAAGGGAAAGGGGCCACCGTGGCAAGGTAAGGACTGCCTAGGACACGGCACACACAGGGTGTGTGGCATGTGGTGGTGCCAAGTGCAGGCCCCTGCCCCGTGGGACACCAATGGCCGCCTGTTCCTGCCCACAGGTGCCAAGCATGCATCATGAGCACAACTGCCCTGTCTGCCTTGCCAGTGTCAGCTTCTCAGGCTGGGACTCGAGGGGAATGGAGTGTGGCCAAGGCCACACAGGACAGCGGGACATGCTCAGGCTGGAGTATGGCTGGGTTGTCCTCTGATTCTCCTGGGCTGGAGAATGACCACAGGGTGGGGTGATTCAGGGCACTGTTGAGACCTGGGTGTTGGCTGGAAATGGGGAGAACCTGTGGTGGACAGAGCAGAAAACAAGTTGTCCAGCAGGTTGGGGAACTCAGGAGGGGCTGAGAGGCTGGTGCGCCTGCCTTTGCAGTCTCTCCAACCCCAACTGACAGCCTGGGGGGACTGGAGGCCCTGGGGTGATGAGGACAGGTCTGCCAAGACCTTCAGTCCCAACTGCAGACAGAGCCAGCTCTGCCAGCATGGGAGGCCCTGGCCTCCTGCCCCTCCTCTGCAGGCAGCCCTCGCCCTTCTCGGCCCGTCCTCTTCTTGTGCCCTCCCCCGCCCCCAGCACTGCCCCTGGGGGCCTCCGTCTTGAAGCAGCTCCTTCCACACTCAGTTCTCTGCCCTTGCCCCTGCCCCTGCAGGTCTCCCCCACTCCACCTCTGGCCCTATCCTCTAACTGGTGCAGCTGCCTCAGCCTGGGCCCAAGGTCACAGTCTGGGCTGGGCACACTGGGATGTATTTTCCCAAGTCAGTGCAGAATCCTAGTGCAATCTGAGTGGGAAGCCAGGGGGAGCCCAGGATGGCAGTCAGCCAGGGCAAAGACATTCACGTTGGGGTCTGCACTAATATAGTGATTTATTGTTCCTTCAACCATGTGCATTACAAAGTTCAAAGAGAGGGAGAAGACACTGACAAAAATAGCGGCTTATCTGGGATTGTCTTCCCTGTGCGGCTCGTCCCTTCTCATCCTTTGACTTCTGAGCTCAGGCTTGAAGTCATGGGCACTGCCTCATTCCCTGCTGGACCCCTGGGCCGTAAGAGCCTCACTAGGTGTGTGTCTCTGGAGGCTTTTGGGGGGGCCCTTCCTCTGTCTCCTTGGTCAACGGCTCACTGGTGACGCCCGGGGTCTCCAACTGCCTGGACTCTAGCACTGTCTCTTCCTCAGCTTTCGTCTCAGGCTGAGCCTCTTTCTGAGGCTCCAGCTTGGTGGCAGACTTCTTGTCAGAGTTGGGCTCAGGGGTCCATGAGGTCTCAGTACCCTGGGAGCTCTCCCCTTCCTTGTTGATGGCTGCAGAGGACATGCCCTTTGCCTTTGGCTGCACCCAGCAGTGGCTGAGGATCTCGTCGATTTGAGGCCGCCGGTTGACATCGGGCTGTAGCATGCGGTAGATGAGGTCCTTGCACTCCCCGGTCAGGTGCTTGGAGCGTGGGAAGTTGACGCGGTGCTCCTTCTGGATGCGCAGCATCTTCTTGATGTTGGAGTCATCATAGGGCATGGAGCCACAGACCATGATGTAAAGGATCACGCCCAGGCTCCAGATGTCATACACCTTGGGCTGGTAGGGGATGCCCTGCAGCACCTCGGGGGCTGCATACGCTGCAGACCCGCAGAAGGTCTTGCTTAACGTCAGTCGGCCACTGTCATCCCGCAGGCAGCGCTTGGAGAAGCCGAAGTCAGACAGCTTTATGTTGAAGTCCTTGTCGAGGAGAAGGTTCTCGCACTTGAGGTCTCGGTGCACAACGTCCAGGTCATGGCAGTACTTGATGGCTGAGGAGAGCTGATGGAACTTCTTGCGAGCATCGTCCTCTTGCAGGGCTCCCCGGGTTTTGATGAACTCAAGAAGGTCGCCCTGGACCCCGAGCTCCATGACGATATAGACCTTGCCATCTGATGTCTCAAAGATCTCATAGGTCTTGATGATGGAGTGATGGTTTAGCATGGCCAGAATCTCGATTTCCCGGGGAAGAAATTTCTCCAAGAAGTCCGCGGGGGCTTTCTTGCGGTCGATGATCTTGACTGCCACGTTGAACTTCAGGCGCTCAGAGTAAGCAGATTTGACTTTTGCGTATGAGCCCTCTCCCAAATTTATCCCCATGATGTAGCCTCGTCGCTTGAGGATGGCAGCATCATCCATGGTGCCAGGAGTGCCCAATGCCTCTGAGGCTGCCCTCTACATCCCTGCGGAACATGGGCCAGGAGTGTCCTCATTTACACTGTGGACAGAGAGTCCTCTGGGCTGGCCAGGCCAGCCGTCCCTGTCTCCTAGAGGCCAAGACTCTGGGGTGGAACATTCAGCACTGTCTCCCAGGTGACTTCAGTGGGTGAAGTCACAAAGGAGAAGTGCCTGAGCCACTTGGACTTGGAACTCTGGAAGGTCGGCAGTGGGCTGGAACAGACTGAAGGCCAGCAGAGAGTGGCCTCAAACTTGGCTGGGACCTGAGGTAGGATGGGGTTGTGGGGGACACATCGATCTGCCTATGCTTCCAAACATGGAGCCAGGATTGCTTGTGGAGTCGTGGCACTGATTATTGCAAGTCATGGCATCCCAGGAAATCCAGGATGGTGATCATATCAGTCAGGGTCCCAGCAGGAAATAGAAATCACACTCAATTTAGGATAATCTGAGGAGGGTTTAAAATTGGGATTTACAAAGGTGGAGGCAGACTAGAAACTCCAAGGGTAGTGCTGGTGCCCTAAGGTGAGTAACAGACCTCTGGCCTGCACAGAAGAGGGCAGGAACGGTCACTGGAACCTGGAGAGAATAGTGTAGTGAGTACTACCTTGAGAGTGGCAGTGACCTTTGGGGGAGGAAAAGAGCCAGGATGCAGTGACCGCATGGGCTGGCAAGGGTTGGAGGGACGCCCCTGACCTCTTTTCCCTCCTTTTAGCCCTTTATGCTGTCCACACGGGCAGCCCGTGGGGGTGCAGAACAGGGCCAAGAAGGGAGGTGGATCAAAACTCCTGGCCCAGTGGTCAGTGCAGTTTGGGAAGCCAGGACTCTGCCCTCTCTCTTCATGGTTTGGCTGGACTTTTCACCTCCCTGTACTTCTCTTTCCCCATCTGAACCTTTGCTGGCCTGCTTCTCTTACAATGGTTCTGTGGGAGACAACAAGCAGGAATTCTGCTCTTGGCTGTGAGTTCCCTCCTGGGTACCTGCCCAGCCCATGGCTCTGGCTGGTCTCCCAGGGCAGATCTGGGGCTGGGGGTATGGGGGATAGTGCAGAAGGCTGGGCCTGGATCCTGCTCTGAGCACTGGCAGCTGCTCCTGGAAATGCTCCATGAAGACGGTATAAGCAGCAAGGGCAGCACTGGACAGGGACCATTGTTTTTGCCAAAAGTGGAGCCCCTCTGCTGTGACAGGCCTTTTGTCCAGCACCTGCTTTGGGTCATACCCTTGGGGAGTAGGAGCCAGCAGGTCTGGCCTAATCTTTTGTTTGACCTTGGCCTTACCTGTCTTGAAAGGTTGCGCGTCCCTCACACAACCCCATGTGTCATGGGCTAGAATCCTGGGGCCCTCAGGAGGACACCCAGGAATTAGTAGGTGGGGCTGGAGGTTGGCCAGGATGGGTTGGGTCCCCACCAGTGCAGGCCCTTCCATTTTCTCTGCTCCTCATCTTCACCGTCTTCCTCAGCCCTGACCATCCACTGCCAGACCTGTGTGTGTGCCTGGTCCTTCCTCTGGACAGCTTCCTTCTTCCTCCTGCTGAGGACACCCCAACTGCTCTCTCCCCTCCCAAGTTTATGCTGTTCATGATGATAGGTGCAAAGTCATCATGGAGCACTGTTCCCAGGGATGCTTAGCCTAGTCTCTGCCCAGCACTGTCTTCCACGCAGATGTGGCCTTCCCCTGCCACCCCCTTTGTGTAGGCAGGTCCTTCCACTGGAGGAGGCCGGCTTTGCTTTCTGAGCTTCCTTGCAGATCTCCTTGTATGACACTGCCTTAGGCCATTTCCTCATTTGTCTGAAACGTTCTCAGTTGTGTTTGCAGGTGAAACCACACCTGTCTGTCCTTACAGGGTAGACCCTCCTTCCTTATCCTCAGAACCTCCTTTTTTTTTTTTTTTAAAAAAGATGACCGGTAAGGGGATCTCAACTCTTGACTTGGTGTTGTCGGCACCACGCTCAGCCAGTGAGCAAACCGGCCCTCCCTATATAGGATCCGAACCCGTGGCCTTGGTGTTATCAGCACCGCACTCTACCGAGTGAGCCACGGGCCGGCCTAGAACCTCCTTAAAGATAGCTCAGGTCCTCAGTTTTCTTCCTCCTTCATCCACAGCGGTTCGGCCTTAAAAAGACCACTTCAGGGCACACATTTGGACCTGGGCCTGCAGGTATGAAGACTCTTCCAATCCCAGGGTCCTGCTTTGCCCCCTCTGCATCCTCCCCCATTG
Organism: Cynocephalus volans; assembly: GCF_027409185.1. Lineage (NCBI taxonomy): Eukaryota > Metazoa > Chordata > Mammalia > Dermoptera > Cynocephalidae > Cynocephalus > Cynocephalus volans. The sequence goes on from NC_084461.1 coordinate 209,656,281, forward strand.
GCCTCACTGCGCCCCGCCCCAGGCCCCGCCCCTCTCAGTATCTGCCACTGTGGTCCCTAGCCCACTGCTCCCCCCGACCGCCCCTACCCCGCGCCCTGGGACCCGAGGCCCTTTGGAGGCCCTGCCGCTCCAGCTCCGCCCCCGAGCCCCGCCTTCTGCCTAGCCAATGGCACGCCTCACTATATAGTCCCGCCCTCCCCTTCGGGCCCTCCCCTTAGTCCCCGCCCCCGGCCGTCCCAACCTTAGGCCTCGCCCTTTTCGGTGGCTCCGCTCAGCCCCCGCCCCCCATCTCAGCGCTTATTGGTCCGCACCAGCGACGCGAGCGGAAGGCGGGGCGGCGCGGAGCCGAGCAGGACGGCCGCCATCTTGCACGGAGCCGGAGTCGGAACCCCAGGCTGCGGCCGAGAGTGCGCGCGAGCCCACCGCCCAGCCCCGCCGCGGCCCAGCCAGAGTCCTCTCCGCCACCTCTTCGCGCCCGGTCCCGGTCCGGCCTCCGACCCTCAGCCCGGCCCGACCCGGCGCCTCCGTGGGGTTACGCGGCCGCCCCGGGGACGATGAACGGAGGATAAATGGTGCCCAAGGCAGACAGCGGCGCCTTCTTGCTGCTCTTCCTGCTCGTGCTCACGGTCACCGAGCCGCTGCGGCCAGGTGCGCGGCACGGTGGGGGCGGTGTGGGGGGCGGGGCGGCCGGCGGGGGGCGGGGTCGAAGCGGCGAGCTGGGCCGGGGTCGCCTCCGACCTCCTTCCACCCGCGGCGACCTCCTGCGGGGGCCGCGCCCCGGGAAAGGGCGGGCGAGGCCTGACTTGTGGGCCGCCATCCCGGTGCGTGCTGGCGCTCACCTCGGTTCGTAGCGCCTCGCACATCGTGCAGCTCTGTTCTGGAGGATGCTGCCTCTGGACCCCCGTCCCCCGGGCACTGCATGCTCCGAGAGTATCAGGGTCGGGCCGCGGGGCTGGGGCCCGGGAGCACGGTCGGGCCGCGGGGCTGGGGCCCGGGAGCAGCTCGCGGAGGTACCTGGCTTCACAGGCGTTCGCCCGACGGTGGCCTGCTGCCAGCCTCTCAGCCCGGGAAACTTCTCGGCTGGACAGCGGTAGCCGAGTGGCTTTCTGTCACTCAGTGAGGCAGTTGCGCTGGAGAAGTCCTCAGCTCAGAGCCCGCCAAGCACCGTGTGCGGGGCACAAGCGTCCCGGGGCAGACCTCGCTGCTGTGCCAGGCACTTGGGAGTGTTCCGTATGTGATGAGTGATTAAACGCGTGTGGAACTCCCCTTGGAACTTGTGTGTTTATAATTCTGTGGTGGGGAATCAGAAAACCATGGCAACCAGAAGGCCCCTTTCTACTTATTTCGGGTGTACCCCTCCTCCCTTGAAGGGCACCAAGAAAATCAAATACCCCAAATGCAGAGCCCGGTTACCCATCAGCCACAGGAATTCTGGTGCTTGGGGCCCAGGGTACTCTTAGGAGCCTGCAAGTTGGGTTTGTTTGTTTGTTTATTTTAATTTTAAAATTAAAAAGGATGAAATTTTTGGTCAAAGAAAATGTTTTTAATATATACATATATATTAATAAAATCATCATTATACCAACACAGTATAAAAGTATGATTCTTAATATTTTTTGATGGAGGAAGAATCCCAGGAAGGCAAAAGTGCCCAGGGCCATTTTCTTTGAGCTCTGTCAAGCCTGAGTGTGGGAGCACAGTGGTGTGCGGCTGTGCCCCTGCCAGGCTCCCACCCCAGACGCTGCATGGAATCTGTGCCTTTGTCATCTGCATGGAATGCTCGCCTTCTCCCCAGTGTCTACCTGGCTGCCAAGGCCCAGGCCCATGCTCGACCTGGACAGACTCAGTGATACTTCTCTGAGCTCCGGGAGTAGAGCTGGTTGCTCACTGCTTTTGGGTTCTCTCTGGGCAGCACAGTGACTGGTTGTGGGGTGGTCTTGTTAGGAACAAAAGCCAGGGAAAGGGCCACCTGTAGAGGAGGATACTGTGTAGGTTCTTGGAGGTCAGAGCCAGTCTAGTAGGTTTGTGGGTTCTTGTGATTAATTCTTTGGAAACACGTATACACCTGTGTAGAGGTGAAACATCATCCTGTTCTGGTACCTGGGTCCCAGTTTTGCAGGTAAGGTCACTGGGCTCAGAGTTGTGAAGCCACACTTCATGCCTGTCTTCCTTGGGTTTCCTGTGGTTCCAGGCCCAGCATCTCCTGCCTGGCTGATAGAGGTGACTGATGTCCCCAACTCCTTTTCCCTTGCCAGTCAGTTCCCATATCCTGCCAACTGGCTAGCAGCAATTCAGAAAGCATCTGTGAGTGCTCGCTGCCTGCCTATCATGAGAGAGGTTCAAGTAAGAGAACAAACCACTCCCTTTAGGAGAGACTGATGTGGAAGCAGAGGCTAGATGTAAACTAGTCGTTACTCTCCTGTCTGTTGAGAACCACTGAGTTTGGGAGCCCAGAGGCAAGCAGCAAAAGTGGCCATCTCTTTGTTCCTGTGGAGGGCTTCCTGGAAGACCTCACACTGATGTCTGAGTGGGACCTGGGATGGGAGTAGCTCTGGTAGAGGGAGTAAAGTTATCCTTTTAATTCCAGGACTCTCCAGAATTTTGCAGTAGTCTCCAGTGTTATCTTAAGTTTCCCTGCAAAATCTGGGTCCTCCACCTAGCTCCCTGACTTTGGTTGGGCAATGAGGGCAGGTCTCACTCTGGGCCAGATGTTTTTCTTGTGTTCCTGTGTGTGCCTCTTCACACATTCACCCTGTGTCCTTCCTGAGAGTACCAGGCAGGGGGTCTGCCTGGCTGGCGCTTGTAAGGGGAAGGGGCTTCTCTGGTCTTGGGCTGCATTCCTTCTATCGGAATCCTGGCACCAGCCAGAACCTGCTTCTTGGAAGGGAGGCAGGCAGGAGAGTGTCCTCTGACTCTTGCCTGGTGGGGCCCTTGAGGACAGGGCCAAGCCACTTTTGGCTCCTCTCTGGTGCAGGGCAGGGCATGAGGCCTTTTATGGGGAGAGGGAGGAGCAGCACGTGTGTGCCAGACTTGACCTTTTGCCAAAGCTTCTTTCTTTTTTTTTTTTTTTTGGTGGCTGGCCAGTACAGGGATCTGAACCCTTGGACTTGGTGTTACCAGCACCACGCTTTCTGAAGTGAGCTAACTGGCCAGCCCCCAAAGTTTCTCTTAAATGCCCTTTTGATCTTGGTTAATTGAGGATGTGTTACATGTCAAGCACTGTTGTAAGCACTAACATACCTATTGATTAACTCTCAGTGGTCCCTGGTGGATACTGTTTTTAGACCCATTTTACAGATGGGGAAACAAATACAGAGTGCTCAGAAAGCTGAGTGGCTGAGAGAGGTTTTAATCCTTGAAGTCTGGCCTGTCCCCGCATCATGTACCCTAGGCTGGGGCCCTGTCCACTCTAGTTGTGTATGTCTAACTCCAGGCTCAGGAGAACCTCAGGCTATGCTTTGAACAGTTTCTTTAACCCCAGCTGTGGAGTCCCAGGCTGCCTCTGTCCTCTGACGGGTCCCAGGGGTCTTCTGATGGGTCCCAGGGGTCTTCTAGGTGGGGGTGCAGAGCCTTTTTCCACCTGAATACTCCCGTCTGGGGGACAGAACCACCCCTCCCCCCAAATCCCTTCTGTGGTTGGCCACAATGACCACTGATGATGTGTGTTATGACCACTGGAGGTGTGGTGAAAAGAAAGGGTTGGGGACCTCTGCTGAGGTAACTGTGACAGCAAGATGGGCGGCAATTGTGGGCACTAACTGTGATATTGTCTCACTGGCCCTTTCTTCATCTGTGCAGGGAATGGAGCATCAATTGCCAATTCTAAAACTGTTTTTCTAGTGTTAATTGTGAAACAAAATCATGCTGTGGTTTCAGCCACAGCTCTGTCCAGGGTGACCTCACCATACATCGTTGTGAAAATGTTTGCTTTCTTAATGCTGTCGCTGCCGTACAAGGACCCCGGTCCTTTCCTGCCGTTGCTGGCTTGCTGGTAAAGCTAGCCGGGAGAGGCAAGTGACTTGCTTAAGGTCACACAGCTGGTGAGCAGCGCATCTGGGATTCAAGCTCAGGTGAGCTGGCTCCTAGTTCAGGGCTCTTTCCCCTTTGTCATAAGAGACTAGGAGGTGGTGGCCTGCTGGCTGTGCTAAACTGATAAATTCTCAAGGAGAAGTGGCCATAGTACCTTGCCTCTGGAGTCCAGAGTTTTCTTTCATGTGGAGTAGCACGGTGCGTGGCAAATAGGAAGAGTGCTGGTATTTTCATTGTAAATGGAAGCAACTGAAGCTCAGAAGTAGCTGGAACATTGAGGAGTCTGCCCCTGGCTTTGCCAAATGCCCTCTGAGTTGGGAGTGCCTTCCTCTGTGACACTTTGTAGAATTTGTCCTGCTGGCAGGTTGGGCTTTTGGGTTAACAATTTCATTCTTTTTAGTTGGAAACTGATGTAATATACTTTCCAATTTCTCTAGCTAATGAATTAAAAAAGAAACGTTTTCTTTGAAAATAATTTCAAACTTATAGAAAAATTGCAAGAATAAAATGAGTGCAGAGCACAACTGCACATCCCTTACTCAGACTTTCCTGTTGTTAGTGTCTTACCTTACTGCCTTACCCCACCCCGTGTGTGTACATGTGTATGTGCATAGGTATGTTCTCACACACAGTGTGCTTTTCTGAACCATTTGAGAGCAAATTGTGTACACTATGGCCTTTTACCCCTGAACATGTCAGCCGCTGCACAGAGCAGGAGGTGGCTTCTATTTTAGCCCCACCCCCTTACCCTCACTAACACCTGCTGTGTGCCAAGCACTGCATCACTGCAGGAAGGTTTTGAGGGCACAGGAAGCCCTGTGGTTAAAGCTCAGGTTGGCCCAGGTGGAGGCGAGTTGGCATCACTGCATGCCAGGGCTATTATTTTAGTTGGTGGTTCTGGTCTTACGAATGAAGACTGTGCTATTGAACACTTGTGCTGTTGCTAGACTGAGCCTTTCCTGCCTCTTCCTCGGTCTGCTTCCCAGGCCTAACTCCCAGGCACTTTCCTCCGCCCTTCTTCCCCAGGCACCTCCTGAAGTACTGAATGATTAGGCCCTCTTAGCAGTGGTGACAGGCGATCTCACTGTGTGTGTGTGTATCCTCTTAGCAGTGATGGGAGGTGATCTAATTATGCTTGTGTCCTCTCAGCAGTGGTGGCAGGTGATCTAGCTGTGCATGTGTCCTCTCAGCAGTGATGGGAGGTGATCTAGATGTGCATGTGTCCTCTTAGCAATGATGGCAGGTGATCTAGATGTGCACTTATCCTCTTAGCAGTAACGAGAGGTCATCTAGTTATGCAGGTGTCTTCTTAGCAGTGATGACAGGTGATCTAGTTGTCGACCCTTTGCTGCTGAACCTAAGCTTTTGACTTGCAGGGAATTCCTTTGCCTCCCTTGGTCTTTGGCATCAGGAAACATTTAGTAGTTTCTTGACTAACTGAAATTTGTCAGTGACAACATTTAGGATCCAGTAAACAGCCCATGTCTGATTAAATGTCTTTTCTTTGGTGTTCTACTACATTGTTCCCTCATCACGTGTGCTTTCATGTTTGGGTGTTGAGGTATTGGTGACCAGCCCCTTTCCTTGTCATTCTGCAGTGCAGGTCATTAGTCCCGAGAGCCCAATTTTGGGCCACCAGTGCACTGAGCAGAGTGGTGCATAGGCTCTACCTCAGCTGAGCTGTCTGTAAAAGGAGGGTCTGGGGCCAGGGCAAGCCTTCTCATGCAGGTCCATAGACCCCAGAGCCACTCTCCCTGGGGTCAAGTTTGCTCCACTCCTCCCTCTGTGACTTCTCTGGGCCTCACTTTCCTCATCTCTAATATGGACTCTATGGGGATGTTGTGAGGATTAAAATGGGTAAGTATAAAGTTCTAAAAAGTGACTGGCAGAAAGCAAATGCTTCATAAAGGCTGTTAGTGTTATTCACAGGTAGAACTTGGGGAGTGTGGGGAACCCCTGAATCTGTGTCAGATTGTGTGTGTGCATAAGGACTGACTTCTCAGGAGCGGCTCCCTCCAGGGAGGAAGCGCAGCACAGTGATTTTAAGTAATGTCTGCCACACAGTGAGTGCTGAGTGAGTCTTAGCTGTGCCCATGGCATCAGAGGGAGCGTGTGTGACTTGCCGCGAGCCCCCGAAACAGTCACAGCGCTTTGGACAGGGCTAGGATTGTTCATACTGACACGTTCATGCTGTATCCCCCGGGCCTAGTCAGGCACAGAGTGGGCACTCAGAAATCAGTTATTGAACAAATGCACAAATGGCTATTTATATTTTGACATAAAGAGCAACAGCTCCCTTAGCCAGTGGGCCTTGCAGCTGCCCTTGGTGGGGGCAGCAGGAGGATGAGGGCCTGTGGCCATCCTGCAAGAACGCCTTTGGAGGATGGAGGGGCCAGGGGTGGGGGCACGGCTGCACAGCCAGCTGGCCTGGATCTCACGCTGCGGGGAGCTTGCTCTTGTGGATGTGAGCTGGGCTGAGAGGTGAGAGCAGGTGAGGGCTTCTCACTAACACGGATCCTTACTGTAGTTCAGCTGCTCATCCGGGAAACGGGGATTGTGAGGACATGGGCGGCCCTTCCCCGTGCCATGGCACAGTGCAGGCCTTGGTCGAGAGCTCACCTCATGACCTTTTCTCCCTCCTCTGCCTGGCATAGCTGTTGCCTCAGTCACCCTGGGCTGGTCGTCGTCCTTAGTCAGTGCCCCTGCCCTCCCTACCTATAGTCCCTCCCTGTAGCCTGACTTCTGTAGGCAGCCGTCAGTTTGGTTGGCTTGTCATCTGTCTTCCTTTAGCTGTTGGCTGCTACATTTTGGACAGGAGAAGGCTGAGGACAGAGCCCCGGTGGGTATGCTGGACCAAGAGTGCCCCCCAGGTTGACACTGCCTTCCCTGCTTGTTCCCTGGGGAATTTTCCTTAGGAGTTCATAGCTGTGGATGGGATTGTTTGGGGCTGGCCAGGGCATTGGATGAGGGGCAGGATCCACAGCAGAGTGTTCTGGAGGGTCGGCATGGGTGGTCAGCAGGAGACATGGGGTACTAGTACTGGGCCACATGCTTCCATTGAAACCAGATCTGTTGACACAGAGGTCTTGCCCATGCCACTGGCTGCCTTTTAGGGTCTCTGAGTCAGGTAACATACAAAGCTTTGTTTATGGTCATGTGTGACAGAATAAGAGGGCTGGAAGTACCTGAAAGGACTGGAGGCTTGTATGGAGCCAAGGCAGGCCTTCGCTGCAGGTTTTGGTGGTTCGTTGGCCACTCCTAGCAGTGGGAGAAGCTCTTAGGATTCCCCCATCCACCCTGTTTGTGCAAAGGATGACAGCGCACACTGGCATGGTGAGCCACGGGGCACGGAGAAAGCCCAGTGCTGTGGGTGATCTTGGCTGGACAATCAGGAAAAAGTGATGTGGATTTTTTCTTTTACATTTACAAACATTCATACATAGAATATTTTACATACATGGAATTACACTTTTTATAAAAACTTCAGAAATTTTTTTCATTTAACAATGTTTTGGAGATCTTTGTAGATCAGTACTTGGGAATTCACCAGCTGTTAACATCTGACCCACCGCACCTTTGCACATTGGCACGTGCCCTCTTTCTCTCTATATATGTGTGTATACACACACACAGTTTTTTGCAGGACTGTTTGAAACTAATTTGCATACATCGTAATCCTTCATTTCTAAATCCTTCAGTTTATATTTCCTAAGAATAAGGCCGTTCTCTCATAACTGAAGTACAGTTATCAAATTTAGGAAGTTTAACACGGGTATGATATTATCCATATCCTCATTTGCCAGGTGTTCCATTTACAACCTACCTGGATTAATTCTTTTCTCTCTTTCGTGTGTGTGTTACATAGTTAGCATCAAAACTCTGTTGATTGGAAACCACCTTTATTAAATAAGTAATATTGAGGGTGGTGTTTACTGTAATCTAAGTATTATAACAAGCTTCCTTTTCGTCACACTGATTGGTTAGGCAACATCTCATTTTTGAATAGGTTGCATTATTTTCCTGGGTGAATTAAAAAAACACCTTTAGGAGTAGTTTTAATATGTTAACTCATTAATATATATTGCTGTTTGCTTAAAATATCTTTTCTGTTATTTCCATTTTGTACTATGAAGAGAATTATGCTTTTTGAGTAAATGGTCACTCAGCATCAGTAAAAAGAAAGGCTAAGTAAAATTTATAACAATTACCATTCTTTAAATTTTAGCATTAATAAATACTATTAATTAATTTTTAATTTTGTTAACCTTAGAATATTTTGATGGGATCATATTAGAAATGACTTTGTAATACTAACTGCAGTGTGGTGTCCCAGATTGGATCCTGAAACAGAAAAAGGACATCAGTTGAACATCCAGTGGAATTCAGTTAATAGAAATGCACAAGGGCCGAGCCCTTGGCGCACTCGGGAGAGTGCGGCGCTGGGAGCGCAGCGACGCTCCCGCCGCGGGTTCGGATCCTATATGGGAATGACCGGTGCACTCACTGGCTGAGTGCCGGTCACGAAAAAGACCAAAAAAAAAGAAATGCACAATGTTGGTTTCTTAGTTGTAACAAATGTGCCATGGTTGTATAAGATGTTAACAGTAGGGGACACTTGATGTGGGGGTATATGGGAACTTTTCTGTAAATCTGAAATTGCTCAAGAACAAAAAATTTTACTTAAAAATTATTTTGTCATAATAATTGAATATTTAAGAAAGAATTATTATTTTTTGTTTTTAAGAGTCCTGAGACCTGGTTGACCTAGTGTTGTTATTGATTTGCCAAGAATTTTGGCATATCTCTCTTTTGGGGTTCACTTTCTTCCTGGAGATAAAAAAAAAAGGAGGGCTTAGATGTCCAAGGGTCACTTGGACTTGAGTTCTGACATTCTGTGAGCTTGTCGGTTGGTTTAATGAGCTGTCATTTCCACGATCCGACACCTTTTGTATTTCCTGTTCATCATATGGTGTGGGCTTGTGCTCTGTTGGGGGTGTGTGGTGGTGTGGGGGAACTGCTTGAAGCAGTTCTGAGGTTGGCCCAGGAGTTGGGATGTAGTGTGCACACCCTTTATCTGACAGCCCTGTGCAGGGGGGGGGGTGGGTGAGTGAGGCAAGTGGTAGGTTTATTTTAGACATTAGGATGCTGAGGCCCAGAGAGGGTGATCAGTTTAACTGGTGGCATCACTTAGCTTTTAAGTAGAAGTAGAAACAGGCAACTCAAGACTGCTGTCCTGAGCCACATGCTTTGCCTCCTGCATCATGATTCCAAAGTAATATGAAGAGACTGAATGGCTGGGGGAACTAAGAGGAGAGCCACCATCTGGTGCCTCCTCCTGAAGATGAGGCACCTTTTCATTGGGTCAAGGCTCTCTAGTGTTTGTGGTTCCTGGCTCCACCATCATCTTGTGTGGACACTGACGCTGTGACAGCTCTTTGGACTTGGGTGACCAATTCAGGCCAGTGGCCTCCTCCTGTGATTTCACCACACTATGATTACAGTCAAAGGAATGTATGCCTTTCCAGAAGCTTGGGAGGCTTATTAATAACTTACCTTAGTGTCACCTTCTTTTGTATGGACCTTGTGGATTTCGGACCTTGTGGATATATTACCTCTTAAGAAGCATTCATGTGTTTGATCCCTGTACCGGTCAGTCACAAAAAAAAAAAAAAAAAAAAAAATCATGAAGGTAAAAGATCAGGAAATGGTATATTATTATTATTTTTTTTTTTTTGTCGTTTTTTCCTGATGGGCACTCAGCCAGTGAGTGCACCGGTCATTCCTATATAGGATCCGAACCCGCGGCGGGAGTGTCGCCGCGCTCCCAGCGCAGCACTCTACTGTGTGCGCCACGGGCTCGGCCCCAGGAAATGGTATATTAAAGGGAAAAATTTGGGCTGGCTGATTAGCTCACTTGGTTAGAGTGTGGTGCTGATAACACCAAGGTTAAGGATTTAATCCCCTTGCTGGCCAGCTGCCAAATTAAAATTTTTTTTAGAAAAGGAAAAATTTTATATAACTAAATGTAAAACTGATATTACCCCAGAAATAGAGGATAGCCCTAAAAACGATTAGAACACACACAAAATGTTATAAAATTCTAGTTAAATGCTGTTCCGTGTTTCTTCATAATTGCAGTGTGAGATACGATGCCTTTTTTATAGGGAGCGGGTACTCATATTAACCTTATTTTACAGGTGAAGAAACAGAGTCCAAAGCCACACAGCTTGTAAGTGGTGGAGCCGGTATTTGAAGCCTGGGCAACCCAGAGCTTGTGCTCTGACATTGCACAGCTTCAGTAGGTACTTCCTTGTCCTCTGCTCCTTCTTGTCTTTCCCCTCTTGCTTTTTCAGCTTGACCCCTGCTTTTCTTTTCCTCCCATAGCCTTGGCATTGGTGCCACAGCCCTAACTCCCCATTCTCACCTCCCTCATTCCCACTGCTGTGTCCATGCCAGTGCCCTTGAGGAATCTTCACACTCGGCCTGCCAGGAGCTGACCATGTCCCCTCCCAGCCTGCTCCTGCAGTCTCAGCCTTGGTTCTTTGCCGCTGTTGTCATTGTTGTTCTCACCCCCATCTCACCACCCCCATTTCTGAACATCATGCACTCTGCTGAGCCTTTGGTGTGCAATAGTAGTTAATCCTAACCATAACTCTACTTTTCAGATACAGTTTTTTGTGTGTTGAATCTTGCTTTTGATTTAGGATTTGAAGTAAGTGTATGAAATGGAGCTTGCAGGCTGTAATGTTGTCTTTGAACATTCTTTAAAGAGCCATATGATAAGAGGTGTGCTTTTGGGAGTGTAACTCCCTGTGGAGAGTTTGGACCCACTGAGCTAGCCTGAGGGAAGAGCCAGGCAAAACTACCTGCCCATGGCTGGGCCTTAGAGTCAGGATGCCTCAGACTTCCAGTCCTGCTTTCCTGCAGGAGTCACTTTGTTCAGTCTTAATATCCTTAGGACTTTAAACTCCTCCATATGTTGTATAGGCTTTTGAGGATTAGGTGGCCCCACTGCCACTCCATTTGAGAAACTGGCTCAGAGAGGGACATGAAGAGACGTCCTCTTTTTCTCTAAATGGGGATGTTATTGGACTACAGGGTCCATCCCTGGGAGAGCACAAGCAAGACCAGGGTAGGAGGAAAAGGCTTTATTTCTTGCAAATAAGGGGAACACTGGGGAAAGCTCCCAAACCAGTGTTCCCTGCAGAAGGGAAAGAGATGGTCTTAAATAGCCAAAGTTCCCACCTAACTTCCTGCCCAAGTTCTCATTTAGGTCCTCCTGTAAATGAGGGATACAGGCTTGTTCAATTTGGATTGGTTGACTATGGGACATAGTTCATTTGTCAGTTCTGGAGCCAAATTTGCATTTGGACCTGGGAAGGTATATGACCTTCGGGCAACAGCAAGACCTCAGGAAGTTGTCACATGGGCTAAACCTTGAGCCTTCAGCCAGTACAGGTTACAGTCCATAGGTGGCAAATTGAGACTTCCTGTTGTAGCTGACTCATGACATAAAACGGGCAGGTAGGTATGGTGATCCTGGTTCCTCCTTAGGTGGAGATTCATCAAAGTTCATCTCTGGGCCCGTATTTCAGTTTCAGCTGGTATGTTTTGAGCATAGTCTAGTATTTCAGGGTTCATGACTTCCTGCCACCTCCTGCAAGAACAAAAACTCAGAACAAAGGGTTATGATCAGTTCACTTACTGTTTCTGACCTTTTAGCAGCAATGAGTGCCTGGGCATTTAGGAGACCCTGGACCCTATGTTACAGGGATAGTAATAGAACAGACCTCAGAGGGTTGTTGCTGGATCTGGGGAATCAAGGCTTAGTTTTTATTTTTGTTTTAAATATGGTAAAAATAATTTTTTGTTCATTTAAAAAAAACTCTTTTTAAGTGTGCAGGTCAGTACTGTTAACTCTATGTACCTTGTTGTACAACAGGTCTCTAGAGCGTTTTCATCTTATAAAACTGAAACTCAATACCCATTGAGCAACAACCCCCCTTTCCCCTCCCCTTGCCTCAGGCAGCCACCATTCTGCTTCCTGTTTCTGAGTTCGACTACTTTAGTTACCTCCTATGAGGGTACTCCAAAAAGTTCATGGAAAAGTTACCACAAACTTTTTGAAGTACCCTCATATAAGTGGAATCATGCAGTATTTGTCTTTATGTGTCTGGCTCATTTCTCAGAGCATAATGTCCTCAAGCTTCATCCACTTGTACCATGTATCAGACCTCCTTTCCTTTTTAGGGCTGAATAATATTCCACTGTATTTCTAGACAGCATTTTGTTTATCCATACACCCATGATGGACACTTGGGTTGCTTCTACTTCTTGGCTATTGTGACTAATGCTATGAACACGGGTGTATAAATATCTCTTCAAGACCCTGCTTTCAGTTCTTTTGGGTGGAATTGCTGAATCATATGGTAATTCTGTTTTTAATTTTTTGAGGAACCTGCATACTGTTTTACATAGTGAGTACACCAGTTTACATCCCCACTGACAGTGCACAAGGGTTCCAATTTCTTCACAGCCTCACCAACGCTTGTTTTCTGTTTTTGCAACAGTGGCCATCCTGATGAGTGTGAGGTGTGCTGTGGTTTTAGCTTTCATTTCCCTGATGATTGAGGTTTATTTGCATACATGGAGTCCAATTGTTCTAGCACCGTTTGTTGAAAGATTGTTTTTTCTCCATTGAATTGTCTTTGCACCTTTATCAAAAATCCACTAACCACATCTGTATGGGTCTGTTTCTGAGATCTGTATCCTGTTCCATTGATCTATGTATCTTTGCTGAGCTTTTGGTCAAAGAAGTTTTTAATTGTGAAGTCCACTTTATTAATTTTTCCTTTTATAGTTATACTTTCTGTTTTTCTCTAAGAAATCTTTGCCTATCGCAAGGTTATGAAGATCTCTGCCTCCCTGCCAGAATCTGAGCTCCGTGAAGGCAGGCACCTGTGTTTCTCGTTCTTTTCTTCTGTGTCCAGCACAGCCGCCAGCCCCTAGGAGATACAGGCTGTGTTCATTGAAGGAGTGAGTGGGTTTGTCTTAAGGATTTATAATCATATATTCCAAGCACTTGATACACTGCCTGACACATGCAGAATGGACATTCAAGAATCTGATTTTGCTACTGCTGTTATTCCTCTTGAGATGAATTGGCTGTACTACACTGTGGCTGTGGTCAAAATGTGGTGTGAGTGTAGGATGAAACTGCTGGTAGATGTGACAGATGAGAGGTAGCTCTTACCCCAGTACTGCCACACCATTGCCCTGGTCTTATTCCCGAGTATATAGGCTCCCTCCCCCTCCTCCTCTCCTACCCAGTCCCCATAAAATGTAGACTGATTGTAGGTTGCCATTCTTTTCTCGAAAGTATCATTCATTTAATAGATATGCTTGGTAAACCTGCCTTTCCTCTTTCATCTTCTGTGGTCACATCCTTTCTCTTAAAGCGTTCCCTCCACTTCTAGGATAACTTATTCTAAGCAGGGCCATGGGACGGACGAGCCAGTGTCCTGGCTGGACAGCGTCTGTGGATAGATGGTAGGTGACGGTCCCTTCATCTCTTGGATGTAGAAACTGCTTGTTACTTATAAGAAATAAATACTGAGGTTTGGTCCTTGTCACTTTGTTCTGGTGTGGCATTCTCCAGTGTCAGCGTTATGACCCGTTGGCTTGTAGGAGAGAGTGGCTGGCAATCCCCTGTGCTTGGCAGCCTCACCCCTGTCCACTGTCACAGCAGAGCTAGCCACCTGCGGTGTCCTTGCCAGGCCTCCGGTGATGGGATAGGGAGCTCTGTGGTCCACGTGGAGGAGTGACCAAGGGTGGAGCCATCACTCAGAGGTTCCACCTGCCCTACGGGCTGTTTGGAAATGCGTTTGTTAGCCATGGCGACTGGAGAGCTGCCATTTAGGGAGCCATATCAAAGAAGCTGTGCACATATTTCAAAATCGCGACAGGAGTGTTTGTGTGTTTAAAACATTTGGTACATCCCTGGCTCTGTGGTCCCAAACCGGTGGTCAGGGCCAGGGCACCTCCTAGTCCTCCTGGCCGGCCTCCGTGGAGGTACTACATTTCTTACATCCTGTCTATATCTGAACAAAGAAAATGGGTGAGAACTGGAAAGTTTGGAACTGGCCGTCTAAGGAGGAGTTGGAACGCAGAGCATCATGGCCAGGGCAGCTCTGCTGGCTTTGGGAACAAGGATTTGGGTGAAAGAACATAGAGCCAGGGTTGCAGAGCCTAGATTCCGGTGTCTGTTATGCCACTGCCAACTTGATGTGGGACACTGAGCAGGTGGGTCAGCCCTTCTGGGAAGTGAGCTGGCTGGACTAGATAGGTGTTTCAAAAAATAGAGCAGCCTCAGGTCTTCCTTTAAATTTTGCTAATGAAACTTCTAGTTCTTTTGTTTTTCTTGAGCCACACATGTCTCACTCCCTTGTGAACTCTGGGCCCTCGTGGGTGAGAATCATGGGCCCAGCTGGTCTCTGAGTTCCTTACAGCTTTAGGTTCAGATACTGACGTCGTTGGTGCTGTGACCTAGTGGCTGCCAGAGCAGAGGGTGCCCAGGCCTCCAGGTAGTAGCAGTCTTAACTGAGACCACTTGCAGGCCAAGCTGTGCCAAGCCCCTGGCTCCAGCTTCCCACCTTCTGTCTTCCCTTTGTCCATGTGGGTCCCTCAGAGCATGGGCCTCTTCACAGTACCTCTTGGAATCATTCCTAGGGATGCAATACATGAAACTTCAGCAACCACATGCTGCTTCAGTGATTTTCTCATCTGGGCCTTGTGACTGCCATGGATGTCAGGAGGGCAGGGCAGGGCAGATCAGCTCCATGCTTTACAGATGAAGAAGTGAAGCCCAGCAAGGCCAAGTGGAGACTCAGTCCTCTCCTTTGTCTTGTGATGGGTCTCTGGGGTCTCTTTCCAAGCTGCTCTCTCCATACATCGTTCCAGGAAGCTGCAGGGGTGGGGAGGTTACAGGCAGGCCTGCTGGTGCCAGGGAGAAATAACTCCTCCATTCGGAGGGCCACTTAGCAGAGTGCTCTCTCTTTTGTATTTTAGTTATTGCTGATGGTCTCTGTCTCTTTTTGAAAGCATTCAGAGAAGAGACTGCTGGCCCAGGGTCCATGGTGCTGGGCAGAACCCAGCGTCCACAGGAGCCAGTCTCCTAAGCTGCATGGTCACTTGTACAACAGGCCCAGTAGCCCTTGTGTTCAGATCCTCTCCCCTCTGCTGCTGGTTTGAGGTGTGGTGCTGGATACATGTCCCTTTGCCAGCAGCATCTTTCATAGAGGATAGGATGAGAACCCGTGGGACCAGCCCCTCTGGGAAGCAGCTGCTAGTGCTTTCCAAGGTGGAATGTCTGAGTGGGCCTGCCGAAGATGCTGGGGTGGATTGGCCACTGCTCCTGGTGTAGAGGGCTTGTGTGGAGGGCTGTGGCTGAGGTGTCCCAGTCCTCTCTGGTGGGTACCCATCCAAGTGTCGGTGGGCAGTGGCAGGAGGTGGGCTAGAATTTTCTCTTACATTCCTTTGCTGGAGATTTTTTGATCTCTTAACAATGTGACTGTGGACACGCATGCTTCTGTTAGTACTGTCTTCCTCTTGCTCTTTGTGGGCACATGTGGAGGAGAAATCAATTCCAAATAATTCAGGCAGCACACTAAATTTCACACAGTAATTGGAGACAGCTCGGTTTACATAACTTAAAACAAGGCCAAGCCTTGCTGACAAAGAAGAAATTGAATCTAAGGAAAGAATCTGTATTGCAGAGACTCCTAAATTTCTTCAGGGCCTGAATCCTCCAATTCCCCAAACATTGCATAGTCTAAAGCAGGAGCTGTCCAGGAGTTCCCAGGGGTCTCTGGGGGGTTCCTGACCCTTTCAGAGGCACTATGAGGTCAAAACTATTTTCACAATCATACCAAGGTGTTATTTGTCTCTTTCTTTTATTCTCTCACAAGCATATAGTGGCATTTCCAGAGACTGACTATTTCCAGAGACTATGTGATGACGTTATTGCTCTGATTGCTAATGGGATGTATGCTTGAGATTCTCTCTGTCTCTCCGTTTGATTCTGTTTTTTTAAATATTCTTTTTTATTGTGGTAAAATATTGTTTTAGTCCATTTTGTGTTGCTGTAACAGAATACCTGAGACTGGGTAATGTATAAAGAACAGGTTTATTTGGCTTACAATTCTGGGACAGCTGCATCTGGCATGGGCCTCAGGCTGCTTCTACTCATGGCAGAAAGCGGCAAGCAGCCAGTGGAAGAGAGAGAGAGAGAGAGGAAGAGAGAGAGAGGGAGGGAGGAGAGGAGAGAGGGGAGAGGGAGAGGAGGGAGAGGGAAGGAGAGGAGAGGAGGGAGAGGGAAGGAGAGGAGAGGAGGGAGAGGGAAGGAGAGGAGAGGAGAGCCGGTGCCAGGGTCTTTTAAACAACCAGCTCTTGCGGGAACTAATAGAGTGAGAACTCACTCAGGCCCCCCTCCTCCAGGGAGAGCATTAATCCATTCATGAGGGATCCACCCCTGTGACTCAAACAGCTTCCAACACTGCCACATTGGGCAGCTTCCAACACTGCCACATTGGGGATCAAATTTCTGCATGAATTTTGGGGGGACAACACATCCAAACTCTATCAAATACACATAACATAAAATTTACCATTTTAACCACTTTTATGTGTACAGTTCCGTGCCACTAAGTACATTCAGAATGTTGTGCAGCCAGTACCGCTACCCATTTCCAGAACTTTTTCATGATCCCAGACAGAAGCTCTATACACATTAAGCATTAACTCCCCGTTCCCCTCTTCCTCAGCCCCTGGCCACCACCATCCTACTTTCTGTCTGTATGAATTTGACTACTCTAGGTACCTCACACAAGTGTTACAATTCGTGCCTCTTGTGTCTGGCTTCTTTCATTTAGCATAATGTCAGCCGGGTTCATCCATGTTGTAGCATGTTATAGTTCCTTCTTTTTTATGGCTGATCACATTCACTTTTGAAGGGACATAATACACCATTACCTGGTTGCCTGTGGGGTAGTGCACACCTGTTCCTTTTTATGGCTGAATAATTTTCCTTTGTATGGATATACCACATTTTGTTTATCCATTCATCTGTTACGGCATTTGGGTTGTTTCTGTCTCTTGGCTATTGTGGGTAATGCTGCTGTGAACATTAGTATACAAGCATCTGTTTGAGTTCCTGCTTTCTTTTTTTTTGCAGCTGTCCAGTGTGGGGATCCAAACCCTTGAGAGTGCCTGCTTTCAGTTCTCTTGGGTATGCACCTGTGAGTGGAATTGCTGTGGCCATTCTATGTTTAACCTTTTGAATATGTGCTTGGGATTCTCAATTTCAGTTTCTTTCTTTCTTTTCTTTTCTTTTCTTTTTTTTTTTTTTGGCGGCTGGCTGGTATGGGGATCTGAACCCATGACCTTGGTGTTCTAAGGTTGCACACTAACTGAGTTAACCAACCAGTCCAGTTTTAATTTCTGATACAATAAATATTGGTAGATATAACCCACATAAAAGCTCTTTGGAGTCCTCAGTAATTTTAAGTGTATAAAAGGGTCTTAGAATGAAGAAATTTGAGAACTGCTAGTGTGGTGGAGGTTCTTATTTTGGTCCTGTGGCTTTGTACTTGCATGATGAGGGCGTGGATTATTTCATAAAGTGTCAACAGACCATTGGCTGGGAAGATCTGTTTTGCCTCTCCCGTGTCATAGCGAGAAGCCAGTCATCACGAGAAGGTCTGGGATAAGGCATTGGCAAAGCCAACAGTAGGAAGAAGAGTGACTGTTTTTGAGCAACTTTGCATGTGGCAGAAATTGTGTTGGCTGCTTTACAGAGGGTCTGGGAGGATATTGAGAAAGAAAGGAAAGGAAATATTGACATACATCTTGAGTAATGCCAGTTAGACCCATCAGAGCCACCATCTGGTATTCTGTGCTCAGTGCAAACTCTGTCCAGCCCTTGGGTTGACCTGCTTTGCTCACCTCTACAGCCCTGTCACCTGGAGAGTTACTTGGCACAAAGTGGGTGCTCATAAAGATTTTTTGAAGTCATGATTCACGTGTTAATGAGTGACCCACATGTCGAACTGCTTCTAGAACAGCCCCCACACTACAGGTGGATCAGGAAGGGAGAGAACCTTCCCTATTGGAGAGCTGTGGATATTTCATTATCCACTTGCAGAATATAGGAAGATCTTTGAGCAGTGCAGTTCATTGTTACTGGGAGGCATATCCAGGTTCTTGGACCAGCAAAAGGAAAGAGAGAGAGACAGAGAAACAGAACATGATAGGGCTTTATTACCAAGTGAAGATACGTGCCAAAGTGCACAGGCATCTCCGCCAGAGAGAGACACACGCCCCTGACCTTCTCCATCCTTTCTGTCCCATGTGCAAACTCCTAATGGCCGACCTCTGTCCCTCCTGTCCCGCCTAGTGTGCAGGCTCTGGCCTATCCAGTCTCAATATTTATGAGCAGCCTCCCTGGGGCGTGTCCCTACTCTGTCCTGCCTCAATCAGATGTTTAGTGTGTGCCTCCCTGTGCTGGGTGTTGGTGTGGAATGTGGGGTGTGAGGCAGGGATAAAGATGTGTCCCTATACCTACATTGTAGAGCAGGGTTTGACAAACTACACCTGAGGCTGGCCACTTGTTTTTTGTGTTTTTTTACATAAAGTTTTATTGTAACCCAGCTATGCTAATGTATTCACACATTACCTGTGGCTATTTTCGCTCTACAACAGCAGAGTAGGTGTGTGGCCTGCATAGGTGAAAATATTTACATCTGGCCCTTTAAGAAAGTGTCCTAACCCCTGCTGGAGGAGACAGGTATATAAATGACTGCAGGGAAAGGATGGATCAGAGGAATGCTGCTTAGTAAAACAGGGCTAGGCTGAAAAGTCAGACCCAGTTATGGGAGTTGTGGGGAAGGAAGGTTCCTAGAAGATGGTGTGTCTTGAAACCTGGGGAGAGGGGATGCCATGGGCTAAGGCCCAGCAGTGGGGAGGCCAGGTATGTTCAGGATGTAGCAAGACAAACACTCTGCTGATAGCTATTTTTTTCCCTCCTTCTTTTGTTTATTTTTATTTATTTATTTTCTCCCCCCTTTGATAGTTATTTTTTTAAAAAGCCTTTGGGGGGAGTAGAAAGAACAGGCCAGAAAACTTGTATTGGGGGCTGTTGTAGCTAGATCTGTCTGGTTGCAAGCAATAGCTGTAAGAGGAATTTAGAGAGAGGCCCATTTCTCTGAACCCAGAGGAGGAAGCACAGCCATACTTGGGGTCTTGGGAGTGCTGAGGGTGTTGCTCCCTTTTCTCCAGGGTCTCAGCCTCTGGTCTTGCCTCTTTCTGCCTCAGGGTGCACAGAAGTTAGTGTCCAGACCAGCCTGGCTACCCTGGACCTTTCAGCTCTAACTTCTACTCCCATTTCCTTACAGAGTCTCTGATTGGCCCAGCTTGGGGCAAGATGGCCCTCCCTGGTCCAGTCAGGCCTGGCACTCTTGGAGTGGCCAAATGGGCATTTCTCAAAGAGGGAAGCTGTTTGGGCCTCAGGAACCTTTCCCAGACATGTATGGATTGGAGTGTGGAGAGAGGAGACTGCGGATGTTATTTGAGCACATTTGAGCACCTGTTGTAGACTCTAATTGCAGTGCCCAAGGAACATAGGACCGAACAGTGCAGACACGACCTGTGCCCTCAGGAAACCTTACTACCTGAGGGTGAATAAACGAATTGTCAGAAGACAAAATTATAACAATTTAGATCTCAATTGGCATTATTGTGATTCTAAAGTCGGGCAATACTTCATTTCATGAAATAGAATAGGTGTTCCAATGAGCTGAGCAAAAGAGGTTGATTTTGTAGACAGAAAAAGGCTGAAGAAAGCAGAAACAAAGAACAAAAAGAAGACTGGTCATTTTAAAGTTACTTTCCTTGTAAGTTGGGGACATGGAGACAGAACAATGGAAAAATAACTGACTAGTTAACATCAGGCTACTTCAGGCTCTTTTGTGTAAGGATTAAAGCAGAGGGAACTTTATTATCATTAACCATTGAAGATTTAAACTAGCTTGTTTAGGAAATTGGCTGTTATCTCTTTCTCCTTATTTCTCTGCAGGTCAGACCACAACCTAAGTCATGTGGAACTTAGCAGGGGTGGCGCCATTTTGATTTTTAGTGTGGTCTTATGGGGCCTAGTGCAGGAGCTTTGTCCAAAACAATGGCCTCTGATAATTTTTATTTAACAGTACCAGTACATACAATGCCAGGGGTGATAAGTACTTAGGAGTGAACAAGGCAAGGTGTGTCTCCGTTTGCCAGAGAAGGCCTGGCCGACCCCTGGACATTTGCTTTTTTTGGGGTGGCTGGCCTATATGGGGATCCGAACCCTTGACCTTGGTGTGATAATGGACAATTGCCTTTGAAGGAGATATGGGTGTGGAGAAAGAAAAACCCCAGTGATGTTATTTATTATTTCTTACTCAATTATTTCCCAAAAGAATTTGAAGTAGTGCATTGAAATTTTTCTAGGCCTAGTGTTTGATCTGTGCAAGGAGATTTTGAAGGACTAATATGATATGACCTATGAATTTGCTTTGGCCAAACAACATCATAGCTTTTTTTACAGAATGGACACTTAAAAATGTTATTGCTAAATTTTTATTTAGGGAAGGATCTCATTCTCAATATAAATAGTTTGGGAAATTAGAAAATTTTTACATAAAACAGAAGACCTAGAATACCTTGGGAAGAATGGAGCGTTTCAGGCACTAGATTTAACTGTTAGTTACAGGTCAGGAACACAGACTCTAGGTCTGAAGGGACTGTCCCAGTTGTCAGTTCACTCATCAAATAGTTCTTCAGTGCCAGTCCTGGAGGAAGCCCTGTTTGTAATCTTGAAAAAGAGCTGGGGGTGGGAGTGAGATCTGGTTGGCCAAGCCTTTCTTTTCCAAGTGAGGAAGCAGGTCAGGCAGGTAGTGATTTGATCTTAATTACGACTGTTGTCACTTCGAGGCATATCTAGTCCTAGAACACAAGTGTCTGGATTTTTAGCCTTGTGGTCAGTATCTTTTTTCCTCAAAATTGTTTCCTGGTTATTTAAACTGAAATCTATTTCATGATTGTTTTTTTAATAGCCTAATTGAGTATAACTGACTTACAATAAACCATACATATTTAAAGTGTAAAATCTGGGAAGTTTTGATCTACGAGGATACTTGAAAAGTTCATGGAAAGATTCGTATTATCTTTTAATTCTATTTTTCCACGAACTTTCTGAAGTACCCTCATATGTATAAACCTGTGAAACCGTCTCCATCATCACAGTCAGCATAGTGAACATAGCATATCATCAACCCAAATGTTTTGTTATGCTCCTTTGTAATCCCTTCCACCACCACCTTATCCCTGACCTGCATTCTGTCATTATAGATGAGTGTCCATTTTTTAGAACTTAAGATGAATGGTGTCATACAGTAGATACTCTTTGGAATACATACTGGCTTCTTTGACTCAGCATAATTATTTTGAGATTCATCCATGTGGCTGCGTGTCAGTAGTTCATTCCTTTTTATTGCTGAGTAGTGTTCAATTGTATGGCTATACCACAATCTGTTTATCCATTTACTTGTTGGTGGGCAGATAAAATTACTATGAACGAGCCTTTGTGTGGACATATGCTTTCATTTCTCTTAGGTAAATACCATATGGTAGGTGTATGTTTAACTTTTTAAGAAATTATCAAATAGATTTCCAAAGTAGTTGTACCATTTTACATTCCCACTAGTAATGTGGGAGAGTTCTAATTGCTTCACATAGTTGCCAGTACTTAGTATGGTCATTCTTTTTAATTTAATTTTTCTTTCTTTCTTTCTTTTTTTTTTTTTTTTTGTGGCTAGCCAGTACAGGGATTAAGCCCTGGATGTTGGTGTTATCAGCACCACATTCTAACCAACAGCTAAGAGGTCAGCCCCTCATTCTTTTTAGTTTTAGCCACTCTAATAAGTATGTTATGGTATCTCTTTGCAGTTTTAATTTGCATTTCCTTAAAGACTAATGATGTTGAGCATCTTTTTATGTGTTTATTTGCCGTCTGTATGTCTTCTTTGGTTAAGTGTCCATTAAAATCTTTTGCCCATTTAAAAAATTGGGTGGTTTTCCTATTCAACATAGTGTTGGAAGTACTAGCCAGAGGAATCAGAGAAGAGAAAGAAATAAAGGGCATCCAGATTGGAAAAGATGAAGTCAAACTGTCCCTGTTTGCAGATGACATGATCCTATATATCGAACAGCCTAAAACCTCTACAAAAAAACTGTTGGAATTGATAAATGATTTCAGCACAGTAGCAGGATACAAAATCAACACACAAAAATCAGTAGCATTTCTTTTCTCCAATAGTGAACATGCAGAACGAGAAATCAAGAAAGCCTGCCCATTTACAATAGCCACCAAAAAAATAAAATACTTAGGAATTGAGTTAACCAAGGAGGTGAAAAATCTCTACAATGAGAACTACAAACCACTGCTGAGAGAAATTAGAGAGGATACAAGAAGATGGAAAGATATCCCATGCTCTTGGATTGGAAGAATCAACATTGTGAAAATGTCCATACTACCCAAAGTGATATACAAATTCAATGCAATCCCCATCAAAATTCCAAAGACATTTTTCTCAGAAATGGAAAAAACTCTCCAGACATTTATATGGAACAATAAAAGACCACACATAGCCAAAGCAATGCTGAGCAAAAAAAATAAAGCTGGAGGCATAACACTACCGGACTTTAAGCTATACTACAAAGCTATAATAACCAAAACAGTATGGTACTGGCATAAAAACAGACACACTGACCAATGGAATAGAATAGAGAATCCAGAAATCAACCCACACACTTACTGCCATCTGATCTTTGACAAAGGCACCAAGCCTATTCACTGGGGAAGGGACTGCCTCTTCAGCAAATGGTGCTGGGATAACTGGATATCCGTATGCAGGAGAATGAAACTAGATCCATACCTCTCACCGTATACTAAAATCAACTCAAAATGGATTAAGGATTTAAATATACACCCTGAAACAATAAAACTTCTTAAAGAAAACATAGGAGAAACACTTCAGGAAATAGGACTGGGCACAGACTTCATGAATATGACCCCAAAAGCACAGGCAACCAAAGGAAAAATAAACAAATGGGATTATATCAAACTAAAAAGTTCTGCACAGCAAAAGAAACAATTAACAGAGTTAAAAGACAACCAACAGAGTGGGAGAAAATATTTGCAAAATATACATCTGACAAAGGATTAATATCCAGAATATATAAGGAACTCAAACAACTTTACAAGAAGAAAACAAGCAACCCAATTAAAAAATGGGCAAAAGAGCTAAGTAGGCATTTCTCTAAGGAAGATATACAAATGGCCAACAGACATATGAAAAAATGCTCAACATCACTCAGCATCCTGGAAATGCAAATCAAAACCACATTGAGATACCATCTAACCCCAGTTAGGATGACTAAAATCCAAAAGACTCTGAACGATAAATGCTGGCGAGGTTGAGGAGAAAAAGGAACTCTCATCCATTGTTGGTGGGACTGCAAAATGGTGCAGCCTCTATGGAAAATGGTATGGCGGTTCCTCAAACAATTGCAGATAGATCTACCATACGACCCAGCTATCCCACTGTTGGGAATATACCCAGAGGAATGGAAATCATCAAGTCGAAGGTATACCTGTTCCCCAATGTTCATCGCAGCACTCTTTACAATAGCCAAGAGTTGGAACCAGCCCAAATGTCCATCATCAGATGAGTGGATACGGAAAATGTGGTACATCTACACAATGGAATACTACTCAGCTATAAAAACGAATGAAATACTGCCGTTTGCAACAACATTGGATGGACCTTGAGAGAATTATATTAAGTGAAACAAGTCAGGCACAGAAAGAGAAATACCACATGTTCTCACTTATTGGTGGGAGCTAAAAATTAATATATAAATTCACACACACACACACACAAAACCGGGGGGGGGGGGGAGAAGATATAACAACCACAATTCCTTGAAGTTGATACAACAAGCAAACAGAAAGGACATTGTTGGGGGGGAGCGGGGGAAGGAGAAGGGAGGGAGGTTTTGGTGATGGGGAGCAATAATCAGCCACAATGTATATTGACAAATAAAATTTTAAAAAAATAAAAAATAAAAAATAAAAGCAAGTGCTTGTGTGATAATAAACGGAACTGCTCGACAGAAAAAAAAATTGGGTGGTTTGCTTTCTTATTGAAATTTATATATTCCGTATACAAGTCCTTTATTAGATAAGTGATTTGCAGGTGTTTTTCTCTCAATATGTGATTTGTCTTTTCATTCCCTTAACTGTCTTTTGAAGGACAAAAGTTCTTAATTTTGATTAAGTCCAGTTTATCAATTTTTTCTTTTATGGATTGTACTTTGGGTTTATGTATCTAAGAAATCTTTGCCTAAACCAAGGTCACAAAGATTTTCTTCCTATGTTTTCTTCTAGAAGTTTTATACTTGGAAGCTTTACATTTACATCTATGATCTATTTTTTGGTTTGTTTTTTGATGGCTGGTTGGTACAGGGATCCAAACCTGTGACCTTTGGGTTATAAGGCTGTGCACTAACCAACTGAGCTAACCAACCAGCCTTCTGTGATCTATTTTGAATTAATTTTTGTATGCGGTCCAAGGAATGGATCAAAGTTGTTCTGCTGGGCCGAGCCCGTGGCGCACTCGGGAGAGTGCGGCGCTGGGAGTGCAGCGATGCTCCCGCCGTGGGTTCGGATCCTATATAGGAATGGCTGGTGCACTCACTGGCTGAGTACTGGTCACGAAAAAGACAAAAAGAAAAAAAAAGTTGTTTTGCTGATACTTTTAATGAATAGCCAGTTGTCCCAGTACCATTTGTTGAGAGGATTGTTCTTTCTCCAGTGAATTTCCTTAGCACCTTTGTCATAAGTCAGTTGCTCACATATGTGTGGGTCTGTTTCTGTGCTCTCTATTGTGTTCCATTGATCTTGATGTCTGTCTTGATGCTTACAGCATGCTGTCTTGATTACTGTTGATTTATAGTAAGTCGTGGAGTCAAGTTATGAAAGTCTTCCAACTTTGTTCTTTCTTTTCAAAGTTGTTTTCAGTATTGTAAGTCTTTTTCATTTCCATATGAATTTTAGATCATCAATTTCTACAAAAAGGCCTGTTGAAATTTTGATTGGGGTTACATTGAATCCGTAGATCAATTTGGGTAGAATTCTTATCTTAATTTTTAATCTGCTGATCCATGAACACCATATTATCTCCCCAAAGGTTTAGGTCTTTTAATATTTTCTCTCAGTAATATTTTAAATTTTTCATTGTATAGGACTTGCATATCTATCATTAGATTTAGCCCCAGGTATTTCTTATTTTTTAATGCTACTGCTAATGATGGTTGGTTTTTTTTTGTTTTTTTATTGTTTGAATTTCTGGAAGAGTTTGTATGGAATTGGTATTAATTCTTCCTTAAGTATTTGGTAGAGTTTTTCTGTGAAGCCCTTTGGGTCTGAGGTTTTTCTTTGTGTGAAAGTTTTTAACAAAAATTCAATTTCTTTTATAGCTATAGAGCTATTCAGATTATTGATTTATTTTTGATCGAGCTTTGGTACTTTGTGCCTTTCAAGGAATTTGTGTGTTTCATCTATAAGTTGTCAAATTTATTGACAAAGTTGTTCATACTATTCCCTTATTATTCACCCTGTCCCTTATTATTCTTTTTAATATCTCTGGACTCTATAGTCATGACATCTCTCTTCTGATAATGGAATTTTTTATTCTTTACTTTTTTCCTGATCAGTCTGACTAGAGGTTTATTAATGTTATTGATCATAAAAAAAGAAACAGCTTTTATTTTTATTATTTTCTCTGTTGTTTTTCTGTTTTCTATCTCATCCATTTCCACTCTGATCTTTATTGTTTCCCATTACTGGGGGTTTTTTTTGTTTGTTTCTTTTTGGGTATTTTTTGGCAGCTGGCTGGTAGGGGATCTGAACCCATGACCTTGGTGTTACCAGCACCACACTCGCTCAAGTCAGCTAACTGAATAGCCTTTGCCTGGGTCTCATTTGCTCTTCTTTTCTCATTTCTTAAAGTGGAAGCTGAGGTCATTGATAGGAGACCTTTCTTCTTTTCCAATATTGGAGTCTACTGCTGGAAATTAGCCTTTGAAAACTGCTTTAGTTGCATTCCACAAGTTTTCATTAATTTAAAATACTTTCTAGGGGCCGGCCCGTGGCTCACTCGGGAGAGTGCGGTGCTGATAACACCAAGGCCACGGGTTCGGATCCCATATAGGGATGGCCGGTTAGCTCACTGGGTGAGCGTGGTGCTGACAACACCAAGTCAAGGGTTAAGATCCCCTTACCGGTCATCTTTTAAAAAAAAAAATAATAAAACAAAATAAAATACTTTCTAATTTTCCTCTTGATTTCTTCTTTGACCCATAGGCTATATAGAAGTGTGTCAGTTTCCACATGGTTGAGGATTTTCCAGGTATCTTTCTGCTGTTGATTTTAAATTTAATTCAGTTGTGGCCAAATAACATACTTGGTATGATCTGAATCATTTAAAATTTATTGAGACCTGTTTTATGGCCCATAGTGTTACCTGTTATGGTAAATGATATTTGCATATTTGAAAAGAATACGTATTCTCCTGTGGTTGGGTAGAATGTTTTGTAAATGTCAGATAATTCCAGTTGGTTGATAGTGTTGTTCATGTTGTCTGGATCCTTGCTGAGTTTCTGTCTACTTGTTCTATCAAGAGGGGTATTGAAATGTCTGACTGTAATTATGGATTTGTCTATTTGTAGTTATAGCAGTTTTTCTTTCATGCATTTTGAAGCTCTGTTACTAAGCACATAACATTTAGGATTATGTCCTCTTAATGAATCAACCCCTTTATTATTATTAAATGACCTTCTTTACTCCTAGTAATATTATTTGCTTTGAAGTCTACTTTGTGTGATGTTAATATAGCCACTCAAGCTATCTTTTGATCAGCATTAATATGGTATATCTTTTTCCATTCTTTTTTTACCTGTTTGTGTACTTATATATAAAGCAAGTTTCTTTTTTTTTTTTTTTTTTTGTCGTTTTTTCGTGACCGGCACTCAGCCCGTGAGTGCACTGGTCATTCCTATATAGGATCCGAACCCGCGGCGGGAGCGTCGCCGCGCTCCCAGCGCAGCACTCTACCGAGTGCGCCACGGGCTCGGCCCTAAAGCAAGTTTCTTTTAGGCAATATGTAGTTAGTTGGGTCTTGCTTTTTTACCTGTATGACAAATTCTGCCTTTCTTTTCTTTTTTTTCTTTTTGGCAGCTGGCTGGTACAGGG
This sequence comes from Cynocephalus volans, assembly GCF_027409185.1. Taxonomy (NCBI): domain Eukaryota; kingdom Metazoa; phylum Chordata; class Mammalia; order Dermoptera; family Cynocephalidae; genus Cynocephalus; species Cynocephalus volans. The sequence goes on from NC_084461.1 coordinate 209,683,717, forward strand.
ATCTGAACCCTTGACCTTGGTGTTATCAGCAACACACTCTAACCTAGTGAGCTAACTGGCCAGCCCAACAACTTCTGCCTTTTAACTGGATTATTTAGATCAATTCATGTGTTTATTGACCAGGTGAAATTAGTGAAATCCTACCTCGTTGTCATTTCTTTTCTATTTATACTATTGTTTGTTTCCTTTTTCCTTTTTTTCTGCCTTCTTTTGGATTGAGTATTTTTTTTTTTTTCCATTTTTTCTTTGTTGGCTTATTTTCTATAATTCTTGTGTTATTCAAGTTATTTTGTTCATCTTTAACTTATCACAGTCCACTCCAAATGATAGACCACTTTACCTATATTACAACAACCGTATGCTTCTGTATCTCTCTTCCCAACTTTTGTGCTATTGTCAAAATTTTACTTCTACATACATTATAAACCCTACAGTATAGTATACATGTTTTAGCTATAAATAATTCTAGGTTGACAGCTTTTTTCTTTTTCCTTTCAGAGCTTAAAAATGTCACTCCACCACCTTCTAGGTTGTATTGTTTCTAATGAGAAATCTGCTGTCATCTTTATCTTTGTTTTTCTATATATAACATGTCTTTTTTCTCTGGCTGCTTTTAAGACATTCTCTTTCTCACTGGTTTTAAGCAGTTCAATTCCATTGTGACTTAGAGTCATTTTCTTTATATTTCTGGTGCTTGGGGTTTGTTGAGCTACTTGGATTTGTGGGGTTATACTTTTCATAAAATTGGGAAATATTTTTCCATTGTTTCTTCACATGTTTTGTTTGTTCTTCCCTCTTATTAATTACACATGTTAGGGTGCATGAAGTTGTCCCACGGCCCACTGATGCTCTGCTCATTTTTTACAGTCTTTTTTCATTCGGTGTTTTACACTTCAGAGTGTTTCTATGATTATGTCTTCCAGTCAGTAATTTTTTCTTCTGTAAAATCTAGTCTGTTAACCCTCTGCAGTGTAGTTTTCATCTCAGGTGTGTAGTTTTCATCTCTAGGTAGCAGGTTCCTAAAGGGCCAGACAGTACATATTTTCACTTTTGCAGGCCAGACAGACTCTCTTGCAACTACTCTATTCTGCTCTCGTAGCTCAAAAGCAGACATAGACAGACATATTTGTCTCTGTGTTCCAACAAAACTTTATTTAAAAAACAGGTAGCAAGGGCAGGGTTTGGCCTGTGGACTGTGGTTTGCGAACTACTGCCTCAGTTCAAGCCCTTGCTTTGTTGAGTTATTTAATATTTTTGTTTGGTCCTCCTATTTTAATTGCTCCCAGAAGTCATTGCTCATTTTACCTTGCTTAAGACACAGCTCTTATCATGTGACTTACTGGCTAAATACCCTCTGGCTCCCTACAGTGTACCAAATAAAAGCCCGAATTACTAGAGCCTGCATAGTCAAATCCTTCTTACATTTCCAGTCTTACCTTCAGTGATTCTCCATCTGTCAGCTCACACACAGACTATTTGACATGCCCTCCTGCTCCCTGGTACTTCCTTAAACCCTGCTGTTTCTGGAATGCTCTTCCTGGTAATCATATGTACCTCCTGAAACCATCGCTTTCCTTCGAAACCCTCTTCAAATCCCACCTTCTTTAAGAAGTGTTCCAGAGCACCTCGGTTGGAGGTGGTTTCTCCTTCCTTCATGTTGGTTTGACGCTCTTATGGCAGTTGCCTCCGTTTGCTCTTTGTCAGAAACCTCAGTGTGTGCGTGTGTGTGTCCATCCATCTGTCCTGTTGACCTAGAGAATCCCTTAGGTGAGAGGTATGCCCTCCCCTTTCTGTCTCCTCCACCATCCAGCACAGAGCTGGACTCAGTGCGTGTTTGAAGTGACATATAAAAATTGTTGTCTTGGGGAAGGATTGCTCTGTTTGCTGCAGTGTTGTCGTACCTGTTCTTGGCACCTTCTTTGGAAATGTTTGTCTAGGCCTCCCGAGGAGGTGGGCTGTGGGGAGCTGCCCGGCCTCTGGCCCACACTCCCCAGGATTCAGCGGTGGCAGGGCCTTGCTGCCCCAGGTCTCTGCTCCTACTGCTGCTTCCTCAATGGCCTCTCGCCCTTTGGTTCCACAGAGCTGCGGTGCAACCCTGGGCAGTTTGCCTGTCGCAGTGGCGCCATCCAGTGCATCCCCCTCCCCTGGCAGTGTGACGGCTGGGCGACTTGTGAGGATGAGAGCGACGAAGCCGACTGTCCAGGTGAGTGTGTCCAGCAGGCACGTGACCCCACCTCTGTGGTGTAGCTGGGTGATTATGTCTCCCGTGAGGGGTGGAAATCTGTGTTGTCTCCACACACTGGAAAGTTAGTTTGAGTTAACCCTTCCCTCTCTCTTTCTCTGTCTTTTTGAAAAATTGGTGCCAGGCATGGGCAGATCCCAGAACTTGCAAGGTGGCAGGGCCTGGGTTGTGGGGAGGTGAGTGAGGCACCCGGGATACCACATATAAGGAGGCACCACTGGCCCTGGACTTGCACAGCCCTGAGAGTGAGCCCCCACTGAGGGGTGGTGTCCTCTGCGCTCCTCTGGCCTCACCTCGTACTGGCTCTGGATGTAGGTGCCTCTTGAGACTTGGTTAGAATCCTGATGAGTGTGTTCTTTAGACTGGCCTCAGCACTATCTACGCCTCCTGCTCACTCACTCGCTGGTAACCTTGCACTCGGGGTTTTTTTCCTGAAGATGTGTGGAGAGGCCACAAAAAGTCTGAATCATTGGTTCTCCACCTGGTTTCTGCCCCAGCACCCTCAAGGAATACAATGTACCCCATGAGTAACAGTGTTCACTACATCCATCATTCTCAACTTGGGTTGGGGGGAAGCGTAGTGTCATGTGTGTACATGCCCGTGTATGTGTGACACACATACACATACATGCACATGCTGATTTAAGACCCTAGGCAGTTCTGATAAAACCCCAAAGAGAAAGGTGTGTCTTACCGCAGCCTGAGAATCACAGGTCTAAACTCTTTGGCCTGGCATTCAAATTCCTTCATAGTCTGGCATAATTCTACTTTGCCAACCTGATTTATCACTCTTTCCCCTTCAGTGGCCCAGCTGGGCTGTTTCCTGACCCCTACTCCATTAATAATTCCCCAGCTGCATGCTTCCTTTATGCCTTTCTATTTTCCTGGAACTCTCTTGTTCTGTTTCTGCATGGACACATCCTGCAGTCCTTCAAGGCTTGGCTCAGATGAGAGGTATCTCTAGTCCCTTTGGCTGTAGATCAGCTTCTGCCAGCTCCTGATGTGTCCCTGTCTTACAACATCTAGAACCACAGTAATTCTTGCCATTCTTGGTGCCCATGTTTCGTCTCTCCTTTCAGACCTTGAGCTTCCCAAGGGCAGGAGACATTTCCCCTTCCTCGGTGGGGCCTGGCCTAGGACATGAAAGGCATGCTGTAATTCCTAAAGGCCAAGTGCATTTCAACCAGGAAGATCAGGTAGGGTGTCAAATAGAAGGTGACATGAGACATGGGACAGTAAGCAGAGATAGTCTCATCAGACTGTATTAGTGTGTAAAGAATGCTGCATAGAGGGGATGCCTCCTCCTCATCTCTTGAGCCTGTTCTTCCTTCATTGGATTGTGCGTGTCTCTTGTGGAGGTACTTGCCTTTCCAAACGAGAGTTTGAACAGTGGCAGCCCAGTCAGGAACCTCTGGGACAGCCCTGTGTCTGGGAGCCAATCTGATTTTTCCTTGGGTCAAAGCCCAGAAAGAGTGGACTTCCCAGTGCTTGGGACACAGATGCTTGATGGTTGGTCAGCCTGGTGAAAACCACATGGTCATGAGTGGGAGCTTCCCCTGGTCTGACTCATAGGGTGAGACTTTAATATCTAGCCTCTTGGAGAATTTTCTGAAGAAAGAACCAAATGGCTCTTGGCTTTCACATGGAAGCACGGCTTGTTTGCTGTGCTCAAAGTGCCACCTAGCTTTGCTTCTAAGGTTGTGTGTAATAAATGTCCAGTTACAGCTACTGAAAACATGGTAGCCACCCTTGTGGTTGTGATCTTGTCCATCTGTCCATGTACCATGGACTTGTTGAAGGGGAAGACTAGATCTGATTTCTGTTTTGGACCACATGGCCTGGCATAGAGGAGTCACCTGCTCCGCACCTATGTATTGGCTTGAGGTTACATAGGTTGCTGTATTTTTTTCCCCAGACAGAAAAATAAAATCTGTCATATGGAAGCTCAGAGTTGTGAGTGGGTGACCTGCTCCAGCACCTGAGCTTTCAGGGCATGACCACAAGGAATGGAGTTTGCAAACTCACTGAGGCATGATAGGGTCTGGGTGTGTTGGAAGACTGCTGAGAAGGCCGTTGCTCTTTCGGGTCTCACCTGGCTTCCCCTTGACTCGTGGTACTGTGTCTGTCCTTGTGCTATAGTGCCATGTCACAGTCGGCCAGAGAGGGACGGGAGTAAGCAGATTTCTGATCTTAATGTTGTTGAAATTATAAAAATATACAAAGTATAATATAATACTTATTTTCTTCCCTGAACTAATAACCACTGAAATTTTGTCATTTTTTTTTCCTATTTTATTTTAAAAGAAGTTTAAAAAGAAAATCATTATGGATATTGAGTGGGAAAAACACAAACTGAGTTTCTCCCACTGTACTCTCACAACACGCTTCTATCACTAGATGTGTAGGAATGTCTCCCCACAACCAAGCAAGCTAGCAGTTCTCCAGTGGATGCCAGCTGGGTGTCTCCCAATTCAATTCCAACACTATCTACCTGGAAATAGTGTCAGATCCCACAGGTTGAGAACTCAGTCCCTGAGACTGCCCTCACTTCAGATATGAGTTGCAAGTCCTGGCCTCTGGAACTTCTGACCAACTGGCTATAAGTCAGGGTTCCCACAACCCTTTTTCTGGGTTTGGTAAATTTGCTAGAGTGGCTCATAGAACTTAGGGAAACACTTGCTTATGTTTACTGGTTTATTATAAAGGATGTTCAAAGGATACAGATGCAGAGATGCAGAGAGTGAGGTATGGGGAAAGGGGTTCCACAGCTTCCATGCCCTCCTGGTGCGCATCACCCTCCAGGAAGTTCCATTTATTCACTTATCTAGGAGGTCTCCGAACCCTGTGTTCTTGGGTATTGATGGAAGCTTCATTATGTAGGCATGATTGAAACGTGGACAACCGTGTAGAAATGTGATTGGACAAAAAGGGTGTGATCTACTACTAAGCAACTGAGAGGTGAAACCCAGCAAGGCCTGTTTGGTGAGATTCTTCTTGGCCTCTTTCTGCAGCATTCCTTCCTCTGAGGCATGGGATCTTATGACCTACAGTCAGATGAGGTAGGTCAGAGAATTTCTTTTACGGCCAGCTCCAAGACAGAAAGGTGGAGAAAGATTAGCACAAGGGCTATGGGAGTTATAAGCCAGGAACCATGGACAAAAACCTAAAAATATATATCACTATATCACAGATATAAAGTCAAGTCCTCATTAACATTCACCTCCCACCAAAAAAAAAAAAAGAAGAAGAAGAAGAAAAATCTTTGTGTAGGGAGAAGTAGGAGGTTAGCTCGTAACCACCTTTGCTCTAAAAGCTGTGGTCTTCCTGTACATGGGGACAGTTGTGGTAGCCCCATGGGAAGCCCTAGCCATTGTCAGTCAGGTTGCTTTTGAACATAGAACTTCAGGATTTCTGGAGTGACCACTTAAGATTATTGCATTGCTCTGCTAAAAGCCTGCTAAAAAAGAGTGTAAAATATAGAAAACTACAGGAACAAAGAAAATGGGAGAAGATGTCACAGAAGATCAGTAATTTCAGCATGTTTTTGGAAGGTGTGGTAGATACAGTTTGGGTGCCTAGTACCTTTCCACTCCCTCTGGGCTCTTCCTTGTATTTCAGAACTGGAGGTTTGGAGCTGTAACACTTTGACCCCATTGCCAGCAGGCTTCTGGCTTTCATGTGGCCCATGAGATGCAGCTTAGGAGATGTGTAACGTTGAAGGGAGGTCAGATCCTTTCTTCCCCTGACAGTGGTTTGGGTGCAGGGGCTTAGACCAAGGGGAGGTTTTGCAGTGGCTTCCACATTCCCCTACTGGTCAGCTGTCTCAGGGCTGCAGAGCCATCGTTATATTGGCAGTAATTTTCTGCCATTTTCTAACCTGTGGATGGCAAGAGTAGCTTCCACATTCTCTTGCCTACAGCTACAGGGGTGAAAGGAAGGCTGGAGGTGGCCTACTTTACTTTTGCTTCCACACTAGCCTTTCCAATTGTTTTGAAAGCAACCAATTCCCTGTATTAAACCTCTTGGTGTTTGAAATGCCTAGTGTGGTATGTTTTCCTGATCTTTGATATAAATGGAGATTAACAAAAGATGTGTAAAATTTGTAATGGAGAAACATTTACAGCTTTATTAATAGATATTAAAGAAGACTTGAATAAATGGAGACAGGATGTTCTTGGCTAGGAAGAGTCAATACTATAAAGCTCTTATATTGATCTGTGGAGTCAGTGCATCTCCAATCTAAACCCCCAGAGGGTTTTATGGGAAGTGTGGCAAGTCAATTCTAAAATGCTAGGAAGAAGTAAGTCCTAATATTGTTAGGTCACTGTGAAGAAGAAGAAGAGAGTACTTGCCTTACCATTATCAAGGTTTACTTTAAAATTGGCTCAGGGGAACACAATTGGCTAGTGAGACAGAAGCTGTCAGAAACAGACCTGAGAAACTTGATGTATGGCAAAGGTGGAATTACATATCACTGGGCAAATGATAGACTCTTCATGCACTGTGCTGTGACAGTCAGAAAAGAATGAAATTAGATCCCTAACTCACAACATATTGAAAAATCAGTTTCACGTAAATTAAAAGAAAAACTTTTAGAAGACAATATAGGAGAATAACTTTATGACCTTGATAAGGAAGGGTTGTTTTTTTCTTTTTAGTCACTAAAAATGTTAACTCTAGAATCAAAATGACCAATTTTACTAGATTAATTTTTAAAATTTATTTATTTTTGATTGTACATACATGTTTATGGGGTACAGAGTTGGCTATTAGTATTTGTGTACGGTATGTGATGATCAAATCAATATTATTAGCATGTTCATCATTACAAATTGAAATTATTCTTTGTGTCCCTAACCCAATTACTCTCTAACCCTTACTAGAATAAACTTAAGATCTTCCCTTTATCAAAAGACACCAATAAAGGATTTGAACAGACAAGCCACAAAATGGGGAGAAGATATTTGCAACACTTATAGCCTATAAAGGATTATAATCCAGCATCTATGAAGAAATCCTATAAATTGACAAAAATGTAAACAGGGCTGGCCAGTTAGCTCAGTTGGTTAGTGCATAGTGTTATATAAATAACACCAGGGTCAAGGACTTGGATCCTCATACCGACCAGTAGCTAAAAAGAAAACAAAAGATGTAAACAGATATTTCAAAGAAAAATTAACAAGAATGGTGATTAAACATAGAAAAAGATATTTAACCTCATTAGATTCTAAGACTCCAGTGAGACATTTTACAGATGCTTAGACTGGCAAAAATTGAGTTATCTGACAAAACCAAGATTTGGAGAGGATGTGGGTGGCTTGGAAATCTTATCTGCTACCAGTGAGAAGGATAAATTGATATACCCATTTTGGAGAAGAGGCATTATTATCTTGCAAAGGTGAACATTCTCATATAGTGTGATCCAGGATTTCTATATGGAGAAACTCTGGAGAAGCCCTTGCTGCATCGTTTGTACTATAGGTTGGTTATTTCTTATCCAAAATGCTTGGGACCAGAAGTGTTTTGGATTTCAGATTTTTCTTAGATTTTGAAACATTTGCCTTATATTTACCGGTTGAGCATCCCAAATCCCCAAATCTGAAATCCAAAATGCTCCAATGAGCAATGAAATGCTCCAATGCTCAAATTTCCTTTGAGTACCATATCTGCATTCAGAAAGTTTTGAATTTTGGAGCAGTTCAGATTTTGGATTTTTGGATTATGGAATACTCAACCTGAATATACATCTCGGAAACAACCCAGATATCTGTGCTCACATAATAAAGCAATGCACCAATGACAGTGAGTGAACGTTAGTTTTATGCAGCAACATAGATGAACTTAAAAACAATGTCAGGCGACAAAAGCAAGTTGCTAAAAACTACACACAGCACAATAAAGACAAGCAAAATGGTCATTATATTACAGATACATACATAAGTGAGAAACATACATACATATGTGAAAAAGCACAACAGTGGTACACAGAATGCTGGTTCTTGGTTCTCCCTGGTGGGGAGACAGAGGGAGAAGCCTGGGAGAAGCAATCATGTAAGTTTAGCACCTACAATGATGTTCTTAAGTATGGTGTGGGGAGGTGGTTCACAACTATATGTTATTATTAGGCTTATATCTTACAAATGTGTTGTATATATCCTTTGGAATGTTTCAGATATTATATAGCTTTTTTTTCTTTTTAAAGAAAAGCTAGTAGAAGGAGTGAGAACTACCTTAGCATAGCAGAACAACTGCAGCTGTGGGCCTGCTGGAGAGAGAGAACCACAGGAAATGAGCCAGTTTGCCCAGCAGCACCCCGGAAGGCTCAGCGCTTGAAGGCTCTGAATACCGAGGAGGGTGTGCATCTAGCCTGGGAATGGGATGGGGATTGGCGGAATTCCTTCTCAGCATTCCATACTCCCTCCTTCGCTCTGCATAGCTAGCTGACTACTTCTCCCACCAGAAGACATAAGATTTATTTTCTAGATCCGCACCGTCCCATTCGGTAGCCGTGACCCACATGTGGCTGTCGAGCACTTGCAGTGTGGCTGTTTTGAATGAAGATGTGCTGCAAGTATAGAATACATGCCCAATAGCAAAGACTTAGTACCAGAAAGAATGGAAAACATCTAGTGGCTGCTTCTGTATATTGATTACATGTTGGAATGATAATATTTTGAGTGTATTGAGTTAAATACAGTACTAAAATTAATTTTATTGGCTTCTTTTTACTTGTTGAAATGTGGTTTGCATTATATTTCTATTAGACAGCACTTGGACTTAAAATCTGCAAAATAGGAGACAACAGAGGGGAGTTATGGGGGTTGAACATAGAGGAATTAAAAATTCTCCATGATGACCGGTGAGACCCTCAGCCCTGTCTTCTGGCCTGCTCCACAAATGCCAGCAGCGAGGTGTGTTTCCACAGGCAGATTAGCCTTTCCTGGAGACACTGGTGCTCCATGGAAGAGGTAGAGGAGGTAGAAGAGGCATCAACATACTGAAGGGTTCCCAACCAAAGGGGAGCTCTCCCACATGGTCTCCACCATGAGGCCCACCTGAACCCTGACCAGCACCTGGCCCGCTAGTGCTCACAGAGCCTCTGGCTAGCTGGACCACCTTCCTCTTAAACATGAGAGGCAGCTGATGCTTACCAGACTTTGGAAGAAAACCTCCACTATGGGTGCTCACCTGACTAGACAAAGCATCCTAGACCAGAAGAGCCAGAACAGAGTGGCCTGAGGTAGCTAATTCTGCTGTCTTTAAAATGGACGTTAAATGTGGAAGCTTAGAACCAGGGTGCTGAGGCTGGTACCCTGCCTTTACCACTTACTGGCTGTGCTCCTTTGGACAAGCTGCATTGTAAAATGGGGAAAATAATAGCACCTACCACTTAGGGTTGTTGTGAGGATCAGACAACATGATGCAATATACATACAAGGTGCTTAGAGAAGACCATGGCACACAGTATTCCCCAAATGTATATGTTAGTAGTCATTGTGATTTTATTTATTCAGGGAGTAAAAAAAAAAAATTTTTAATGTATTCTGGTATCAGCAAAATGGCAGTCTAGGAAGCTTCAGGCCCTCATTCCACCACAGAAACATTAAAAAGCAACTAGAGACTGGGTAAAATAACTATTTCCACAAATGATCAGTGAGCACATGAAAAGATGCTCAGTACCTTTAGGTCATTAGAGAAGTGAAAAATCAAAACCACAGTGAGGTACCTCACACACATTAGATAGCTACTATCAAACAAAAAATGACAAATGTTGGTGAAGATGCAGAGAAATTAGAGCCCTTGTGTACTGCTGTTAGTAATGTGAAATGGTGCAGCTGCTATTTCAGCATGCCAGTTCCCCCAAAACTAAAAGTAGAACTACCATATGATCCAGCCATTCCACTTCTGTGTATATAGCCAAAAGAACTGAAAGCAGTATCTTGAAGAGGTATTTGCACACCAGTGTTCATAGCAGCACTATTCTCAGTAGCCAAAAGGTGGAAGTAACCCAAGCGTCCATCAGTGGGTGAATGGATGAACAAAATGTGGTGTATCTATATGATGGACTATTACTCAGCCTTAAAATGGAAGGACACGTGTTATAACATGGACCAACCTTGAGGACATTATGCTCAGTGAAATAAGCCAGTCACAAAAGGACAAATACTATGTGATTCCACTTATCTGAGTTTCCAAGATACTCAAATTCATAGAGAAAGAAAGTGGAATTGTGGTTGCTAGGGGACGTGGGGAGAGAGAAAGAGGGGTTAATGTTTCATGGATGTAGAGTTTCGGTTTGGGGAGTTGAAAAAGTTCTGGAGGTTGCTGGTGGTAACAGTTACTGAACAATGTGAATGCACTTAATGCCACAGCATTGTATACTTTTTTTTTTTTTTTTTTTTTTTTTTTAAAGATGACCGGTAAGGGGATCTTAACCCTTGACTTGGTGTTGTCAGCACCACGCTCAGCCAGTGAGCGAACCGGCCATCTGTATATGGGATCCGAACCTGTGGCCTTAGTGTTATCAGCACCGCACTCTCCCGAGTGAGCCACAGGCCGGCCCAGCATTGTATACTTTTAACTGGTTAAAATGACAAATTGTATGTTATATATATTTTACCACAATTAAATGTATGTTTATATATATATACATACCTTATACACACATACATATGTATATATACACATATGAAACATGAACAGAATGCTGTAAGCAGGAATAATTGAGCAAGAAAGAGCTCTTATAAATCAAAATATGAATTCAGAAAATCTAATATCTGATTAATAAGACAAAAAAGAAACAAAAAGGGAGGGAATTAGCAAAGTCATGTAAGAAAGTTTCCCAGAAAAGAAAGAAGGCAGCTTTGGATTGGAAGGGCCTGGCACACTAATTTTCAAAAGACTGGTACAAGATACCTCCTTGTGTAATCGCAGAACATCAGGAATGTGGAAAATGTCAAACCCTCCAAAGAGGAAAAACACAGGTTGTGATGAAAGCATCAGGAATCAGGGTGACAGGAGGTGCCCCAGCAGTGGCTCTGAGGAATCAGTGGGACAGGCCACCAGATTTGATTTTGACAGCCCAATTCAAAGTTTTAGTTTTATCTTGATTCAAGTTATTTATGTACACAATTTGAATATTCAAAGAGTTCCATAAGACTTTTATTTTTTTTTTAAATAGCAAACCCAGTGGGCCCCTTGAGCTTCCCACTTCTCAGAAGCAAATTTTAGCGGTTTCACTTGGTGTTTATCTCTGTGTCTCTCAGTTCCATGGTTTTAGGCATTCTCTTGATTTTTTCCTGAACAGGACAGCTGACACTTAGCCCTTCACCTCTTCTTGCCCAGAGCTCTCACTCACCGTCAGCACTGCTCCTAGCTGGGCTGCAGAGGATGGCTCCATCTCCTGTTTTGTTGGCACAACTCTGGAATTGATCAGTTATCATCTTTTTGCTTTTTTGGTAACAGCTTTATTGAGCTATAATTCACAAGACTGTACAATTTATAGTGGTTTTCAGTAGTTTTTAGTATATACACAGAGTTGTGCATTCATCACCACAGTCAATTTTAGAATATTTTGTCACCCCGGAAGGTAACCCGGTACCCGTTAGCGGGTACTCTCCATTTCCCTTCAGGCCTAATTTAATCTTCCCACCACTAATCTACTTTCTTTCTCCATGGATTTGCTTCTTATGCATATTTCATGTAAATGGAATCATTCAAAATGTAGTCTTTTGCAATTGGCTTCTTAAACTTAGCATGTTTGCAGTGTTTATCCATGTTGTTTTCTTTTTGTTTGTTTTTTTACTATTTTTTTATACCTATATCTCATGATAGTCTTTTAGTTTTTTAATAGCTTTATTGAGATATAATTTACATACCATAAAATTCACTGGTTTTAAAAATATACAGCTTAATGATTTTTAGTAAATTTACAGATTTGTGAAACCATCACCACAATTTTGGAACATTCAATCATCCCCAGAAGACCCTTTGTGCTCATTTGCGGTTACTCCCTGTTCCCTGCCCCAGTCCCGGGTAACCACTAATCTGTTTTCTATCTCTTGTAGATTTGCTTTTTCTTGACATTTCATATAAATAGAGTCATGTAATATGTGATCTTTTATGACTGGCTTCTTTCACCCAACATAATGGTTTTGAGGTTCATCCACGTTACAGCATGCATCAAGTGGTTCATTCCTTTTCATTGACACATATTCTGTTTTGTGCCTATACCACACTTTAAAAATCTATTCACTATTTGATGGGCATTTGAGTTGCGTCCACTTCTGGGCTAGTATGAATAATACTGCAGTGACCATTAGTGTACAAGTTTTTGCATGAACATTATACTTTTTTTCTCTTGGGCAAATACATAGGAGTTAAATTTCTGGGTTATATGGTAAATTTATCTTTAACTTTTTAAGAAATTGCCAAACTGTTCTCCAATGTGGCTGTAGATCTACATTTTTTAAAAGATTGTAACTAGCAGTTGCTCTTTTCTGAAGTCCCCTCAGTTGTAGATCTATCAGGTATTCCACCAGAGTCCATTTGGACTCTGCTGTCCCAGAGCCCTCTGACTGCTCCAGCCTGCTTAGTGCTGGCTGGGCTTACTGCCCACCATCCAGCTGTCATCTTGGAGTGTCCCTTTGCTATCAGCGTGGGAGAATCAGTACATTTCTTCTTCTCTCTCTTGTGTTAGATCTTGTTTTGGGGTTTTCATGTATTTCCTGTTTTGGTTTATTCCTTTATTTTAATAACTTCTGCAAAAAAAAACATAGGAGGCAAAAGTTTTTGTTTCATTTTTTGCATGTTTGAAATGTCTTTTATCTTCGTACATAAATTTGGCTGGATTTAGAATAACAATCTAGAAATAAGTTTCTCCTATAATTTTGAAGGTCTTACTACAATTTTATAAGCTTTCAGTGTTGCTGCTGCCATAATAATTCCTGATTCTTTGAACATAACCTGTTTTTCTTTCTTTCTGGAAATTTTGATTATCTTTCAATCCATTATTCTGGCAACTCAGTGGGTTTTTTAATTTAAGAGACTCACGCCTTTCAGTTTAAGGGAAGGAATCACTAAATCTCTTCTCTTCTATATCTCTGTTCTGTGTTTCTGGAACTGTTGTTATTGGAAATTGGAGCTCTTGGACTGATCCTCAATTATTTTTCTGTCCAGTTTTCCATCTCATTGCCTTATTATTTTACTTTTAGGAGATTTCTACAACTTATGCCAAATCTTTTAGTGAGTTTCATTTTAGCTGCCATATTTTCATTTCTACAAGCACTTTTTCAGAGGGGGTTAGTGGTTACTGTTTTCTGCATATTCCTTAATAGCATTCCATTCTTCTGTCATGGGTACAGTAGAGTCTCTCACTTTGACTATGTTAACGGCATGTTTTTTATCTTGTTTTACTTTTCATCTCTCCTTGTTTCTTCCGTATTGTTTTCCTCTGTAGTTTTGGTCTCTGCCTTTCACTTGAAGGTTCTTAGAGGTTTGGTGGTCCTTGCCTGTCTGCTGTGTGTGGCAGAGGGACTCGAAGCTCTATGCACGTGGGCCTCCCTGGAGGGTGAACCAGCTGGAATGTTTCATCGGGAATCTCCTCCCCTTTGGGACTTTTTTCTTGGACTGGCCAGATTTTTCCAGAGAGGAATGTTCCAGTCTGCCAGAAGGCTGGGCTTCTGGGAGCTTAGTGGAGGAAGGGCATCTAGGGTCTGCCTTCCCCTCCCCGAGTAAAGACTTTCAACTGAACTGGTGTCCCCCAACCCAGAGACTGTCTGTTTTTACCTTCTTGCCAGTAAATCAGCAGTGTTGTGGGGAGGGACCTGGGTGTGTCCCCTCCAAGACCTCCACCTTTTAATGTGAGCAGTTTCAGATCTACAGAAAAGTTACAAAAATGGTTTAATAAACACTCATTTAGCCTTCACCTGGATTCATCAACCCGTGATGTTTTCCTCTGTGTGTTTTTTTCTGAACCCGTCAAGACTCTTACAGATATCATGACATTTTACCCCTAAATACTGTCATCTGAGAACAAGAACAATCCCCATAAGCACAATACAATTTTCACATGCAAGAAATTTACTTATAGGGCTGGCTGGTCAACTCTCTTGGTTAGAGCGCAGTGTTATAACACCGAGGTCAAGGGTTCAGATCCCCAAATCAGCCAGCCACCCCCCCAAAAAGGAAATTTACTATAATACTATTATAGACAGTCTATATTCATATTTTTTCATTGTCTCAAAAATGTCTTTTACAGGTTTTTTTTTCCCCTTAAATCCAGGGTTTATTCCAGGATTACATATTATATTTTATTGCCTTCTTCCTTTGTTCTTTCTTTAATCTAGAAGAGTTCCCCAGCCCTTTTTTTTGGTGGAGAGTGTCCTTTCATGACATTAACGTATTTGAACAGTCCAGGCATTGTGTAGAATGTCCTTGAATTTGGACTTGTCTCTTTCTTCATGATGAGCTTCAGGTGAGACTTTTTTTTTTTTAATACTACATAGGATTGATAAAAAAGGATAGGATACATAGGAATACTACATAGGTCATAAGTTACATAAGAATACTACATAGGTCATAGGTCATAAGTTGTCACATCACTTGGCACATGAAGTCAATTTGTCCCATTATTGGTGATGTTAAATTTGATCACTTGGTTAAGGGTAATGTCTGCCAGATATCACTATTGTGAATGGTTTTCTTTACCTTTTGTAATGAAAAATAGTTTGTACTGTGAATTTTCTTTTTTTAATTTAACAAAATATCCTGATATCACTCTGTATTAATTCATAGAGATCGTTCTCATTCTTTTTTACAGCTATATTACACGCCCCTTTAGAGACCATACTTTATACAGTCTCTTGTGTGTGGGCCTTTCGGTTGCTCCCGTTACTTTGCTATTAAAGATAATGCCACAATAAAACACCTTGTGCATATGTTCCCCTGCTTGAATTGTTGGAGATATGTCTTCATTGTAAATTCCTAAATGTAGGATTGCCAAGTCAAACAGTAAATGCATGTATAATTTTATTAGTCCATATCTGTTGCTTATAACAAAATACATGGAACTGTGTATTTTATAAAGAAAATGAAATTTATTGCTTATAGGTTCTGAGTCTGGGAAGTACAGAGTCCAAGGAACACATCTGGTGGTGGCGGTGGTAGTGACCCTTCACATTGCAAGATGGTGGAAACAGAGAGAGCAGAGTCTAACCTCTCGTGTTCTTCTTTTAAAGACCTCAGAACCACACCCCTGACCAACATTATTAATCCATTCACTACAGCATGGTCCTATAATCTAATCACCTCTTCAAGGCTCCACATTTCAATTACCATCATAGGATTTCCCACCCTCAACAGTTACAGGTAGGGATGAAGTTTTGGGGGGACATTCAACCCAAAACAGTAGTTTTGTTAAATATTTCCAGATGCCTTATTTTTTCCACTTCCCTATCTGTTGGCCTAGGATTTAGCTTTCTGGGCTCAAATAGGTTTAGAGTGATTTACTTCTAAAATAAGACAATTTGAGACTGACAGATACTAAACTAGATAGGATACTGGGACAACAGGCATAAACTGGGATTATCTCCAGGCGGATTGTGATGTATGGTCACTCTAAGTTAATTATCACGTGTCTTTCTGCTTTACAGTTTTTAGAACTTTGTCATCCTCTTTCCTGTTCTGTCTTTGTGACCATGTGCCTTTTAAAAAATTTCATTATTGTTGTTCATTACTGTTGTTTTAACAGGTTGCAGGAGAGACTAAGATGAATGAATATGTTTGTTTAATCTTATCTCTTTAACTAGAAGCTTCAAAAATGTCATTGATCTGGGATTTTTGTACCTAAAGAAACCAGTGGTGCATGAGGATAGAATACAGAAATTTGCAGATATGGACAGAATCAGAAAAGTCATCATGCCCTTTCTTAGGAATGACAGTGGAAGATGTAATCTTGTAAAAGGAGAGCATAAAGTGAGAAAGAAGATGGCCCAGTGTAGGATCACAGCTCTGCCCCAGCCCAGAGAGCAGCTGGTTCAGACTGGAACAAGGTAGAGGGCCCCAGGAGGGAGGTTTCCAGGAAGCCCAGCAGAGCCAAGAGACCCTGAGATAATGGTAAGAGTGTTTAAAAATTTTATTACTGGCCTTTGTTGTAGCATCTGGAAAAAGAGGCAGAAATACAGAAAAACTTAAAAATTAATGCAAATATTAACTCCAGGAAAAAGAAAGTTGTTAGAGAAATGAAATAACCTTATTATGCTATTTGGCTCCCAAGTGAAGAATATTTATATTATTACACTGACTTTAATTGTGAAATCGATTCTACCTTATTAGAAGGTAGGGTAAGAGTTTGTGAGCTAAATCTTCATCTGCCATAGCATAACTTCAAAAAGTTCGTGGAGAAATGGAATTAAAAGTTAATATGGATCATTCCATGAACTTTTTGAAGTACCCTCATATAATGTTATAATGATTTATAACTTTTATTAAGTGATTATATAATGTCCTTCTTTGTCTCTAGTAATTTCTGTCTTAAAGTCTATTTGGTGTGATATTAGTATTAAAAGAATTAAAAAGACCTTGGGTGAGGATTCCTACTCAAGTCAGTCCACTTCTGTCATGTCTCTACTGGCAGTCGAGACCCAAGGCCACAGCTTGAATGTGTCATAGGACTTTGGTGGCTTCAGCTCCTGTCATTGGCCTATAGCAGAAGGTAAGAAAGACATTGTCTCTGTGAATGTTTCTGTCTTTGTGCTGGAGACATTCATGGACCCAAGAGCAACAGGAGGGAGGCAAATTTTGAGTTTAAATTCACAGGGCTGTATTTTTGCTGTTATTTTCTGTGTCGGGTTACATATTGTCCACATGGGTATAAAATGGAAAAACAAAAGTGCTCATCTTGATGTTTTAAAAGCGTAGGTCTCAAAGTCCTGGTGGAGACAGATGGTGGCCACTGTGGCATACCCACGAGCAAGTTTTTATCCTCAGAGTCTCAGGGCGTGAGGCAGCCCTGGCCCTGGCTGATGGGGAAGGATCAATTTAAAGAACACGCATGACGTAATGGTGGTACCTCTAGGAATTTTATGTTTTCTGGCTCTCGGTTTTAGAAATTCTGTTTTGGTAAGCATTTTTGACCACAATTCCAGACTTGCTTTGGTGTAAAGCAGGAAAGTGACTTGTGTCCTGACATCTCAGAGTGCTAAAGAAACTCAGGCATCTTGCCCTCTCCTTTGTTTGGAGAGGTTGCAAGCTTAGCTGGACCCTAATACCCTATGTGGGCCGGTTTTAAATTTCTAGATAAACAAAAGAAAAGAAACAAAAATTTCTAGATCAAGTAGAAGCACTCACATTTTGCCTTTATTTGCAAATAATCCTCCTTTCTGGCTGAAGGCTCTTGGGAAGTAAGCATGTCTTGGCCTGCCCTGTTTCCTTGTTGGATTTGAGGCTCTCCAGCACCGCCCCAGCTCTCACTTTGAGGCTTTCTGCTGTGGAAGCAGGAAGCCCGGCATACCTGTTGCTGGCTGTGATGCTGGCAGCCGGAGGGGAGGCCCTCTGCAGCAGGCCCTTGGCCCTGGAGGAGGAGGTCCCTGCCCTTACGTTCTACTTCTGCCCTGGAACAAGTCTCCTGACACTTCTGCACCTGCTTTTCCCATCCCTAAAACGTTTCCTTTTTCCTCTGTTTCTCAGCACCAAGTCAGCCATTCTTCAGGTCCCTTCCGTGGGCTCCAGTTCCATCTTTGGCTGCTGGAACTGCTCTGATGTCTTGGCAAGAACAGCTGAAGAGAGAAGAGCTGTTTTTCCTTTTTTATTTTTGGTAGCTGGCCAGTATGGGCATCCAAACGCTTGACCTTGGTGTTATCAGCACATTATCTAACCAAGTGAGCTAACCGGCCAGCCCAGAGCTGTGTTTTAGAAGCACCAAAGAGCAGGCTGACTGTGGAGCACCAGGGCCCACTTCTGTTGCTTCTTTCCAAGATGTCAGGGGTGGGCCTGGGGTTGTGTTATGTATTTGGACTTGTCCCCATCCCAGTCCTGGGTATCAAGCACTTCCCTGTCCAGTTGCTAGATGGAAGAGGAGGAGGGCCAAGGAGAGCATGACCCCTTCCTAAGGGGGACAGGATCATCCACCGTTTTGTTCACAGCCATGTTCTCCATGCCTAGGACAGTGTCTGGCACATAGAGAGTGGAAGAGGGACAGTTGCTTTGGGGTGCCTGTACCCTGAAACCCGTGCTGTGAGACTAGCTGCACATGGATTGGCTCAGTGGTGAGAGCTGGGCCTGTTCATTTGCACACCCTTGTCAGAGGTGATCCTAAAGGATATATAGGGGGCTGATCCTGTGCTCCGCCCATGTCCCAGCCCATCCCCAGGCTCCCCCAGGACACTTAGGAGTTCCTCTGTCATCAGCATCATCCCCTGGGCCTGCCAAGCCCTTTCCCTTCTTGTTGGCAGAAGCCTGTGTCTGCTGGCGGGTTTCTGTGATGAATGTGGACCAGGTGTTGAATAAATGAGTGGGTGAGGGGATGAATGAGCCTTTGGATTTGAAGAGAAGGGATGGAAAAGAGAAGGGCTCACAGTTGGCTCAAATATTTCACTTGTTCCCCTGCCCCCCACTCCCAGTCTATACGTGGCTTTACTCAGTCAACAGCCACACGACCTGGTCTTAGTGCCCATGTGACTGAGCAGCTATTTGTGTGACCTTTGCTTTCTCTTTCCCTCTCTCTGCCTAGATCCATCTCGTCTTTCTGTGAGCAGTTTTACCAGGTACTGTGCTTGGTTAGCGGACGAGGCCAGGACACAAAGTAAAATCACAGGTCTTGCTTGTTTGAGCAGGCAGAAGGGAGATGTGAAAATTAGGTACAGTGAAATAAGCTTTTGCCACACCCAAGCGTGACCTCAAGCTTGTCCCAGCTGTGCCTGTCTTTGCTCTTTGCCTACACTGTTCCCTCTGACAGGAAGGCCTTCTGTTCTCCATCCCTCAAAAGCCCAGTGTGGCTCTTCCTTTCTCCAGCAAGTGCTCAGATGCCCCATCCCAGCAACCCTCCTCGGCCTGCCTCCCCGTGAAGGGTCTTTGTGCTGTGCACTGCCCCCACGTCAGAGTGGCCAGCGAGTCTGCCGGTCTCCTCCCTGGAACATTGGGCACTGCAGGTGGCATTGCTCAGGACACGGGATAGGGTGCTCCAGTCCTAGGGAGTTGATCCCCTCCCTGGGCTAGGTGTTTGCAGAGAGCAGCTGCAGCATCGAGCCTCTCTTGGTGCTGGGTTACTGTCCCACACTGGCAGCAATACCTGAGGTTCTTATGTTGCATGTTGGGGTGGTGAGGTACCCCAAAGCACCTCCACTGAAAACACACAATGAGGCCTTGAAGATGCTTCTCCCTTTGAGGTCTTTGCTTTGTATTGAACTTAGGCCCTGGTAGCATATTTTATATTTTAGAGTGATTCCCAGTCTAACAGCAGCCGATCCCCATCACGTGCCTGAGAAGGAGCTCTGGAAATTCTCTCACTGAGTCTTCAGTGAGTGAAGGAAACAGAGCTTCCAGGTCTGTGACCTGCCCGAGGGTCTCAGAAATAAATAAAGAGGAGCACAGACAGAGTTTTGTACAAGTTGTTCAATGCAGCCTTTTGAAGAATAATGAAAAAAATGCAAACCTAAACTTCAAACTATAGCGATTATGGAAATTAAAGAAATCCATTCACAAAATACTGTGTAGCCATTAAAAGTAATGTTCTTAAGCCTATTTAGGAATATGGAAAGATGTTTCTAGTCTTAAGATTAGAAAGCAAGTCATAAAATACAGTGTTTGATGTGATCCCAATATTTTTAAGGATTTGTGTAGGAAAAAAACACTGGCAGGGTGGACTCTAATATAACCGTTTACACATTTTCTCTTTTCAAACTTTGTATTTCTGAAATATTTTGCATTGAATATTCGTTATTTTATAATGAGAAAAAAATACAGATTTTTTGTTAAATAAAAGCAGTGTCAGAGTCCATGACACTAGCAGAACCAGGCAGCTAGCGAAGTTTCAGCCAGGTGGGGCTGATGCCCCCTGCAGAGTCAGGGAAGGTGGGTTTGCAGCAGGCTGCCCCGCCCCATGCTGCTGCCTGCCTCATCCTCTGTCTCAGGCCAACCTGAGGGAGCTGAGACCCCTCATCTAGCCATCTGGAGCCAGAGCACACCTGCTGGCAAGTGTCTGTCTTTCTGTCTGTGTGCAGCATGTGGGCCAATCTGTTGCCACTCCGACCTGATCTTGCACCAGGTGCTCTTCACTATGCATCAGGGTACACCTGTGCAGGCAGAGTGGGAGGTGGGTGGGCCCAGGAGGGGCGTTGCCTCTGACTTGTTCCTCCTCCGTGGCCTTGGGTAAATCACTTTACCTCTCTGAGTCTGCGCCTCATGTGGGAGCTGGGAGTAGCATGGTTCTCCTCTCTCACAAGGGGGTTGGAGGACTCTAAAGAGAGACTGTTTCGAAGAGTTTTATTACTAGATCATGCTACAGAAAACTAGAATTCTTCCCCCATCTGCAGCTTCCTGTTCAAGGCCTGCTGCACACCAGGGCCTGTGCCAGTGCCAAGGAGCCAGACGTGAACATACTGAGGCCCTGGCCTGGAGGCTGTCATGCCTTTGGGGACCGGCAGGCAGGTGGATAAACAGGCGGCTCAGGCTCAGTGACAACTGATGAAGAAAAGGGTCGCTCACAGTGGGTCCCCCTTTCACTCTAACAGGGGAGGCTCTCAGGGCCAGTGAGGGTGGGGCGAAGGGCAGCTGGGCTCTGGAAAGAATTCCCTTGTCTGGCATCCCTGGAAGCTGGAGCTGCTGAGAGATTTTAAGCAGGAGTGGCTTACCCTTTGCTGTGCTAGCAGTAACCTGTTAGAAAATGCCATGAACGAAGGACCCCATTTCATAATAGTAACAAAAAAAATGAAGACTGCCAAGGCATAATTTTTTTTTTGGCAGCTGGCCAGCACGGGGATCGAACCCCAAACCTTGGTGTTATTGACACCATGCTCTAACCAACTGAGCTAACCAGCCAGCCTCCAAGGCATAGCTTTAGTAAGATGCACACGTGACCCGTTCGATGTGAATGGTGACGTTGTAGAGAGCTCTAAAGAAAGCCGGAATAAATGGGCTCTGTGCTGCCATGCCCCACCTGTCCTTCCAGCCCCAGGTCGGCTGAACCCACTTCAGTAGAGAGCCGCTCACAGCTGCCTGAGCAAAACTCACAGCGCCCTTCTCCTTTTGCTTGCAGAAGTGACCGGGGAGGCGCGTCCTTACCATGGAAAGGAGGCCGTGGATCCGCGGCAGGGGCGGGCCAGAGGAGGTGACCCCACACACTTCCATGCGGTGAATGTGGCGCAGCCCGTCCGCTTCAGCAGTAAGTTGCAGACCTGCACTGACCATGACGATGTGAGCGCACAGCCTGACTCAGCCCCTGGCCTTCCTGATGCCACACTGCCATGTCAGGGGTTTGTTTCCTAAAGCAGCCCTCAAAGGCACTGGGGGGGATGAGAGAGGCTGCATGGTGACCCAGGCTATGAAGCCAGGCCACATGTTTTCACAGAATGGCTGCCTTTGAGGGCTAGGTGGCACCGGCCCTTGGAAATCCCATAGTTGTGTTGTTTCCTTTTGCAAGTGGAGAGACAGGCTCTGAGAGATTAACTACAGCTGATTGGATGGGAAGGCTCTACTTCTGTTTTGTATTTTTTTTTTTAAGTGATTAGTTGTTTAATGAATTACCTATGATGGTAAAATTTTACAGGAGCGTAACAAGGCTAAGGAAAGCTGAGGGAAGGAAAGGCCCCAGCTGAAGCCCCATCCCGTGCAGATGTGCTGGGTGGGGTGACGCACCTCTGTTCTGTGGGCAGCACTAGCCAGGCAGGGGCCGCACTGATGCGCTTGCTTCCATGTTGGGGATCTGTCTGCATGTACTAGTACTCAGCTCCCGGGCTCCTAGTGCTGGGGGCACTCGCACCCTGGCCTGTGCCTGCAGCCTATGCCAATGCTGGCAGCAGTGAGGCAGCCCGGGGAAGCCACCATCTTGTGGGCCCCTGTGTTCCTTGCGGCTCCAACCCCCATGTAACCTCTGTTCTTTGTCTGCTGAGGACTGAGAGAGCAGTGGGGGGTGTGGGCCCCGACTCTGTGCCTGGCTTTGCCACACAGTAGGTATGGGAAGCTACTTGAAGCTGAAGGGCCCTGCACACTCTTGGAGGACAAGGAAACTAAGGTTCTGAGAGGGCAGCCTGTCCCAGGTCACATAGCTGGAAGGGGCAGTGCCAGGATGCAGCCCTGGGGGATCCTGGTGCTCAGCTCCCTGTTCTTTCTTCCCATTGTTTACGTGTTTTCTTATGAACAGGTATACTATCTAGGTAATAATTCCACGAAGTTCAAAGCATAAAACGATGAGTCAATAAAAAGGGATGCTTTCTCCCTCCACTGCCCCCCTCCAGAGGGTCTCCTCTGGGATGTCCCAAGGTGGGAAGAGGTGCTCGGCCTCTCTGTGCCTCGGTGTCCTCACCTCTGACATGGAGATGGAACAGAACCTCCTGCTGGGCAGGTGGCAGATAGCAGGCATTGATGTGGGTGGTGCTCAGGAAGTGCATAGAGTGCAGCTGGGTTCTCCCCTCGTTGGCGTGTGCTGCACACGCTGCACTGCCCCTGCGCTTTGCTGGCTCCTCATCTACACCTGAAGAGCTTCCCTGCTCGCCCAGGTCTACTTACCCAGGCCACCTGCGCACGCTGAGGTCTGGCTTTCACCCGCTGCACACGGTGCTGTGGAGATGCCTTATCGGGTCAGGGGCCAGAGCTGCCCTTTCCTTTGCTGTGATCTGTGTGCTTTGTTAATAAGTTACACACAGGTACACTAGATAAAAAAAAAAAACAAAACACTAACATAAGTCTCTAAGAAATTTTACTAGTTCCATGGGATATAGATGCATTAAAAAATTGCAATTTTTAAAAAGTTGGCTTTGCTAAAAATTGTTACTCTTCTTCAGCGTACTAATAGGAGGTACCCCAACATTTGAAGCTTATAGATTCTATGAAATAGGTCATTAGTGTTACCTAAGGTAAGCCATAAGGTTCCAAGCCTTCTTGTGCCTGAGGGGCAGGTTGACAGGTCCACAAAGTGTAAAGACGCTAGCTGGTTTCAGGGAGACTTGGGCTCTGGCTGGCTCCTCGGCTTTGCCAGCTGCAGCCCTGCCCGAGCCTCCTTTCCTCGTCTGTGGGAGGCAAGGGTTGGTCACAATCTCACGGCCCTCCCAGTTCTGGTCTACTAGGCTGCTCTTTAAGGGAGCTCTGGCCAGCACCCTACTGAAAATGCCCATGTGAACAGAAAAGGAGGGGTAGGGGTGGGCCTAGGAAGTGGGGGCTTTTCTGGTAGGAGAGGACAGGAGAGCCTGGCGTTGGGGAAGTGAGCGCAGGGAGCCTCCTGCTCACTCGCACCAGGGCCTCACAGTGAGTCTGTGTGGGGAGCTGTGCTGTCTTGTTAACCAGACTTAATCAGCAAATGAAATCCACTTTACAGAAATTCCTTATCAGAATTGAAGGAATTACTGAATATACTTGTACCTTAAGTTGAATCTGTGTTTTAGAGAAACTTGAACATTTCTACAAAGTATATGGTCTTAGAAGCAGGAGCTGGTCCTCCTGGGCCTCAGTTTCCTTGCTTCTCTAGGGTGATTGAGGTGTGCCTGTCCTTGATGCAGCACACATGATTGTGTTCTTGGAGTAAGGATCCTAATTTTGGGGACAACTCCCCTTGTGTCTTTCATGTTTCCTAGGGAAGTGCCCGACAGGGTGGCACCACTATGAGGGCACGGCCAGCTGCTACAGGGTCTACCTGAGCGGGGAGAACTACTGGGACGCCGCACAGACCTGCCAGCGCGTGAACGGCTCCCTTGCCACCTTCTCCACCGACCAGGAGCTGCGCTTCGTTCTGGCCCAGGAATGGGACCAGCCAGAGCGGAGCTTTGGTTGGAAGGACCAGCGCAAGTAAGTCCTGGGCTGGGGGCCTGTGGGGACTGCAGGTTGTGTCTGATGACTGCTGAGCACGTGGCCTCTGGCTGCCCCATAGCACTCCTCAGGCACAGCCGTCAGCCAGCATTGTGGGGAAGGCCAGCCATGCCCATTGGAAGCAAATGGATCCAGGAATTAGAGTGTGCATCGGGATGGGGTGGGGGGCTAGAGGAGAGTGCAGGGGTGGGCTGGGCTCTGCTGCCACCTGTGGGACTGGGGGCCAGCCCCTTACATTGGCTCCCTCTATGGTACAGCTGCAGTTGCAGAGTGCAGGCAGCGGGTGCTGGCCTGTGTCAGGAGGGGCTTGCTTGCTATGGGGCTGTGTGGGCCTGGCACTAGGAGTGTGCAGGTGGGTGAGGGTCTTCCTGAGAAAGTGAGTCCTGCTGGCTCTGTGCTCAGTGATTTCCGTGGGCTGCCCATTCATGCCCGCTCAGAAGCCTTAGGGGACCCAGAGTGGACGTGCATGTGACTGGCCATATGCTTGCCAGGATTCTAGCCGGGCATGCTGGCCCTAGAGCCTGGCTCTTGACCTCTTGGCTTTGCTGCATCAAGGGGAGAGTGTGGAAAGGCAGCTGACCACAGTCTCTGCCAGACCTAGTGTTTTTGTTTAGGGGGCAGGGGTGTCCTGAGGCCTGTTGTGTACCACCTCTGGAGGTCATGTCATGCTGTCCTATCCACACTGCCACAGGTGGGAGTAGGTAGTGGCAGCCAGCTGTAATCTCCTTTCCCAGAGGTGTGCACAGCCCTGAGGGGGAGTGAGCTGTAGAGGCTAAGAGATGGCCAGTCTCCCTCACCAGTCGCCTGCTGCCTCCCCACAATGGCACCAGCTGCCGCATGCTGTGGGAGCACAATGACCCAAGGCAGGTGGACAGAGGGCCTTTGTTTCCAGACGGGAGCTGGGTTTTGGCTTCACAGCTATGCCCCGTGCAATGCTGGCAAATCATAAGACCACGCTGTTTCTCCTTCTGCAGCTGCAGAGTGAGACACATAACTTTTAGCTCACAAGTTGTTGTGCCAACCCCACAAGGAAATGCCTGTGAGCCCAGTGGAGAAGTGAGAGGGCATAGCCCCGTGGGTTGGGAAGTCGGTGTCCTGTAGGGCCGAGTGTGTGCACAATGTAGGCTGAGGGCACAGTGGCACTACGGCGGGTGCACCTGCCATGGGCAGCTCCAGGCCTGGGGCTGGAGAGCTGCGGCAAAGGCACAGACACGTCAGGTACTTGTGATGTAGGCTGGGTCTGTGTGCAGGGTCCCCTCTGCACTCAGGAGCACCCTGCAGGCCTGAGGTGGCCACATCTGAGAAGGAAGCCATTGATGTGTTTCTACCAGCATAGCAGTGTGTATTCACAGGGTCTTGTTTCTTTTGGAGGTGTAATTCACATACCATGAAATTCACCCCTTTAGAAAGACCATTCTGTGGTTTTCGCATATTCAGAGTTGTATTCACAGGGTTTTGTGTTCACAAAGAATAAAGTTGATCTTGCTTTTGATGTGAAAGCTTTTTTGATCAAAAAATAAGGGCAGTCTTGGCAAGAGTTACCTGAGAGAAAACTTTTCTGACCCATGGATTTATTATTTAGAGTTTTAATACATTTTATTAAAATTGTTAAAACTTAAATTACTCTAATGTTTTAGAAGTTCAGTTGTTTTGGAAGTCAGTATAACTGAAAACACACACACACACAGTTATTGATGGCTGTTTCCCTGCTGCCGCTGAGGTCCCTGTTTCTGTCCCCTACAGGTTGTGGGTTGGCTATCAGTATGTTATCACTGGCCGAAACCGCTCCTTAGAAGGTCGCTGGGAGGTAGCATTCAAAGGTAAGCCTTTCTGGTCTGCTGAAAGTGTTGTTGAGTTTTAAATTGGTGGGAATCATCCTGACTCGGGGATATTGCTGGGGTCTCCCCTCCTCTCTCTACCCTCTCACCTGGGGGGTGCCTGTCCTACAAGGGTACCTGGTGCAGGGGTCGTGGAGAGGAGTGGCCCCAGATTGTAGGGAAGCCTTTGACCACAGGAGGTACCCTAGGGCCAGTGTGCAGCCCGCTAGTCAGGCCCTGTGTGCGGCTGGGGCCTTCTCTGGAACCCCCTGTTGCTTCTCACTTTGGCCAGATTTCTAGACATCCATCCTCCTTTTCAAATTAAGGACTTAGATTGGGACATAAAAATTGACATACAAAGTATGCCACTGACATGGGCCAGAAAAGGAAGAACAAGCCTCCTAGGACAGAGGTCAGAGTTAGTATCCAAAACTTGAAGGAAACTATCAGGTGGATAGAGTTAAAATAGATCGTGCGTGCGTGCGTGCGTGTGTGCGTGGTCTCTAAGATTTTATGCTGAGTTGTTTGGAAATACCAAGGCAATGTGAAGGAAACATAGTCACTGTGGGCAGCTGAGCTCCTGTCCCTGGTGAGGCACCCCCTGGGCACACCCTGCCTGTACCCTCTCCACTTGCTGCCCAAGCACGCTCCCCAACAGTGCTCGTGGTCAGGCTTCTCCTGTTGGGCTGTTCTCTGGGCCTCTGGCTCTAGCTTGGGTCTGGGTTCTTCCCCAAACACGCCCCAGTCCTGCTGTGGATGTCGTAAGTGTCTCTGAGGATAGGTGAGGAGGGCTGGCCCTGGCACAGATTGGGAAGGGTCAGTGCCCTCAGCCGGCTTCCTTGGAGAGAGGCAGGACCCCACAGAGGCAGGGACCACGCCTGGCAGCTGAAACATGGCAGGGAGGAGAGATGGCGCTGCAGAGAGGGCTGCACCTGCTGGCCCTTGCTCCTGCTTAGGATGTCACTTCATTCTTGTGTCCTCTGATTCCCTTCCTAAAGCACTACCTATATTTGCATTCCCAAACTTTGTAAGTGTCTTGTTTAGATTTCCCACAGCAGTGGTGGACAAATAAATGGCTTTTGGGTTACAGGCCCTAAAATCACAATGTGACCTTTAGAGGATAATTCTACTAGCAGTTTTTCGTCTGTGCTAGTCACAGATTTTGTAGGTAAATCTTTGTAACGATGCAGTCCTAGGCCAGGCCTGTCCCCCTCACCCCAGCAGAGGGTGCTGGCCTTCAGGACAGTGTAGACACTCAAGGACACGGCTTTCTTCTTGACACTGGTAGTTAAAGGAAGACATTGTTCTTCATGGCATAATGGCATGTTCTAAATTGGGGGATTGGGACCCTTATCCCAGGCATGATAATGGCAAGGACCCTGGGTAGACTCTAATGGCTATGCTTATCTCAGTGGCTCCGTTGGGGCATAAGGAGAGTGAACCTAAAACTTAGAACAAGTTTTAGTGTGTGTCGACCCTGGCAGCTGTGGCTGGTGTAGATTCCCCTGTTGGGGCAGCTCAGTGTGCAAGTGGCCCCCAAGCAAGGGTTAGGTGCCCTGAGCTCCAGCAGCTCTGCACAGGTGGCAGCATGTTGTTGGCTGCTTGTGCCCTATCGAATGGATTTGAGAATTCTGTTATTGGATTTAAGTAGTGATCACAAAATGAATACGTGTCCACATGCCCAAGGAGTGAGGCCTGCTTCTGGACTCACCAGCTCTTTTCAAACTCCATGTTTAGTGCTGGGAGTAGACAGAGTTCGAAAAGGTGTGGGTGGGAGTGCCTGGTGTGTTGTTAAAGGGGTAAACATTGCCATCCTAGTAGAATGAGAGCTTAAAGTGTGCGTGCATTCTTCTGCTTGCTGGAAAAGGTTGCTTTTCTATTTCCAATGATCTGTGTTGGGTTAGCCTCAAGGAATCTTTTGGTGGCCAAGCCTTATAAGGCTGTGCCAGGTAAAGAACAGACTCTGGAGGCTAGTTGTGCCTCATCCTGGGGCGTGGCCAGAACCCCCCTTCCTGGGACATTCAGAAGAGAGACTGGGAGGTTAGCAGCCTCTTCCCCCAAAATGTACCACACCCCTGCCCTTAGCAGCAAGGATAATGTGATTTCTAATCGCCTATTCACCAGCTTGGTGGACATGATCTGAGTGGGTGACAGAGTTTCTCTGGTGCTGAGAAAGGGTCCCAGGGAGCCAGTGCTTTCCAGGTATTCACCCTGGCCAGCTTGGGGAATGCCATTGCTCTTGGTGGGTGTTAGAGCCGATAATTCCACCCAAATGGCACATTCTTCACAGGGGCAGTGTGGAGACTTTCTGAGTCCCTAATTTATTACTGGGTATTCTGTCCTAGGGAAGAACCTTCCCTACCCATGTGTTTCCCCTATCTATTTCTCCATTTGTTTATCTGTTGGTTTTATCAGTATGAACTCATGCATTTTAACACTGTGTATCATAATCCATTACTTGATTGTTCACGTTGGTGCTCTGACTTTGAGTGCTGCCAGCTAATCCAGCCCCTCCTCCTGTTCTGTAGTACTTCCAGCCACCCAGTGTTTGCTTGGCTGGGTGTTTGCCATCTCCATAGGAGGGGCCCTGCCCGGCCCGTGCCTGGAGCTGGAACCACAGTGACAACTAGCACTTTGCAGTCCACAACTCTTTGGTTGATGGTTCTGTTTGACACCGTGGTCCCCTTGAGGACTGTGCATGACTAATCTGCTGACATTATGTTGTCATGTCCCACCCCACCTTGTGTCTCCCCCACAGGCTCCTCGGAGGTTTTCCTGCCCCCAGACCCCATCTTTGCCTCGGCCATGTCTGAGAACGACAATGTGTTCTGTGCCCAGCTCCAGTGCTTCCACTTCCCCACCCTGCGCCACCACGACCTCCACAGCTGGCATGCCGAGAGCTGCTACGAGAAGTCTTCATTTCTATGTAAAAGAAGTAAGCCCCCCGAGCCTGCTTCTCAGGGAAATGCCTGGGCCCTGGTGTCAGCCTCAAGTGGACTCCAACCTTGCGCTGCTCTGAGGCAGAATGGCTTTGTAGTGTCGCAGCAGATGCCCCTCACTACTCACACCTTGCTCTCGGGTGTGAGCTCTGCTGGCCCATCATAGCTCTGTGGCCTGGGCAGCTGGGAGGCATCCCTGAGCCCACAGTTCTCTCCCCTAGGATAGATACAATAATTTCTGCCCTACCGCGTAAGTGTTGTTAGGAGATTAAATGGGAATGGTGACCCAAGGACTTGCCAATCATGTGGCGTCTCTGCAGCATCTGAGCCACTTGGTCACCTCTCTGAGGCTCCTTTTGCGATCCTTCTCTCTGCTTCTGTTTGCCTTGTCTGGACCGCTGCTCCGTCCCCAGTCTACAGTGTTACGGGCCTTTCCCTTCCTCTGCCAGCTCACTCGCCCAAATTCCACGTGGAGGTCTCTTTCAGCTTAAGAGGCTCACAGTATGGTTGTGCCAGCTAAGGGCAGGACTCCTCACCTCCACCCAGCCCTCGTCTGTGACGGGGTGGGTGTGAAATTGGCCCTGGCAGCCGCTGATGACCTCAGCCCCAGTCATTTAGACCTTCACTCCCTTCCCTGCTGATATAAATGTCATAGAGCAAGGTTTCACATATGGCTGAGTCTGTTTCTGGACTCCATTCTGACCTTTGGCTCTTTGTCAACCCTGTGTCAATACTAGGCTGTTGTCTTTGCAATGGCTTCGTGATAAATCTTGATTGCTGGTATTGTGACCTCCTCTGCCTTGTTCATGACTATTATGCTGCCTACTCTTGGCCCTTTTCTCTTCTGTATGAATTTTAAGATGAGTTTTCTGAACTCCCTTATTCTTTTAGTTTGTGGATTTTCCTAGATTTTCTATTCAGACAGTTTTGTTTCTTTTAAATCTTTGACTTTTATATTCCTTTCTCCCCTGGTGTTAACTTTGCTCGCTAAGGTCTGCAATGCAGTGTTGATTAGAAGTGGTAGCAGTGAGCATTCATATCTTCTTAACTTGGGAATGCTTTCAATGAGTCAGCATTAAGTATAATGCTTTCTATAGGATTTGAGCACATAGCTTTATAAGGCTAAGGAAGTCCCTTCTATTCCTAGTTTTCTGGGAATATTTACATTATAAAAATGTATTGATTTGTATTAAATGCTTTTTCTGCATTTATTGGAGTTATGTGATTTTTCTTCTTTGAATCTGTTTATTATTTTACATTAACAGATTTTCTGGGGCTGGCCTGTTAGCTCAGTTGGTTAAAGTGTAGTGCTGATAACACCAAGGTCCAGCGTTTGATCACTATACTGGCCAGCAAGCAAAAAAAACCCAAAAAAACAAAAGACAGATTTTCTGATGTTAAGCCATCCACATGGTTTTTGTGTATATATTATATTGTTGGATTCCATTTGCCGACATTTTATTTAGAATTTCTGGAACCCTTTTAAGGAGTGAACTTGGCCTGTTACATTCCTTTTCTGTACTCTCCTTGACTTTTTTTGTATCACATTTATATTAGTTTTATGAAGTGAGTTGGGAAACACTCTCTTGTGCCATTCTCTAAATCCATTTGTACAAATTAGGATAATCTTGTCCTTGAGTGTCTGGCAGACCGTACTTATAGGACCATCTGGGCCAGGGAGAAGGAGACCTTTGTGACATGTTGTTTAGGCATGATTCCATACCTAGGGAAAAGTTGCAAGAAGAGCACAAGGAATTTCCTCACATCCTCTACACAGACTCACTAGTTCTTTCTCTTTTTTTGGTCTCCTTTTACCTGGGATCACCAGTTATTTCTATTTTGCCACATTTGCTTTATCATCCACTGTCTCTGCACATTTTCCTCTGAATCATTTGAGAGTAAACTAGAGATACTTTGAAACTTGAGCCCTAAATACTTCAGTATATATTTCCTAAGAACCAGGACACTCTCCTATATAATCACAGTACACTGATCAAAATCAAGACACTTTTAACATGGATACAGTGCTATGCAATAATCCACCGTCCATTGTTCCAGTTTTGTCAGTTGTTCCAGTCATTTCCTTTATAGCGGTTTTATTCCCTGGTCAGGATTTGACCCAGAATTGTGCATTGCATCTAGTTGTCATCTCTTTAGATTCCTTTTTGTCCTTCAGTTTGAGTAATTTCTATTGACCTAACTTCAGATTTACTGATTCTTTCCTTGGCTCTGTCAAGTCTGCTTTTGAGCCTGCTGAAGATATTCTTCATCTGTTTCATTCATTTTGTCTGTGTTTTTCAATTTCTAGGATTTCTATTTGATTCTTATAGTTTCTATCTCTGCTGAATTTTCCATCTGATCTTGGATGTTGTTTACCTCTTCCATTAGAACTTTTAACATACTAATGATAGTTATTTTAGATTGCGTGTGGGGTAGTTCCTTCATTTGTGTTATATCTGAGTCTGGTTTTGTGGATTGTTTTGTCTCTGGAGCATGGTGCTTTTTTCATGGGCTTTTGGTTTAAAGTCAGACATCTCGTGTAGGATGGTAGAGACTGAGCTCAATAGTTCTGGTAGCTTGCACTTGGCTATGCTTTTCCTTCTGCTAGGACTTTATTGTGGGGAGGTCTTTAGTATAGTGGGGGCTGGGGCTTGGGCCAGGCTTGGGGTTTGTTGGCACTGTGGTTACCCTTAGTGCACCCTGGACTTTATATACAGTAGTGATGCCTTGCATTTGGGGTGGGGGCTGGTTTGCCAGAGGGTTTCTCTTAATGTCTGCTTTATCCTCCACTCTAGCTCTTGCTTTGGGCCATGTGTCAGAGAGTGTGTCTTGCAGCTCTACTAGCAGAGTCCACTGGAAAATTTACTCAAAGTTTGGTAAACTTCTGGTGTTGGGGGCTGATGTTTTGGCAGGGCAGTGCTTGGGTCTCCAGGGTGTGGCTTCACGGGTGCTCTGCCCCTCCTCCAGCTGGAGTGGGAGCCAGCACAGGGGCTTTTCACCAGTGCCCTAGAGGCCGAGGTGTACTTTGATGGGAGGAGGCAACCAAAATCAAGGCAGTTTAGGTGATGGGTTTGGGGAGCATATTTGCTTTCTCTGGCAGGTCCTGAGTTGTAAGTACAGACACGGAACAGGGAAGCTGGTGGTCATTGACCCAGATCCTGACTGTTCTGCGCTGGCTACTACAGAGGTGGTGGGTCAGAGTTCTTTGGTCATATGTGGCCTGGCCATTGTCGAGCATCACATCATGAGGCAGAAATGTTCTGTGAATGGAATATAGTCAGTAATCTTTGGGGGTTGGCTTTTTTCAGGAAAGCCATCAAATAGTTAAGTAAATACAGGTTTTCGTTCATTTTGTATCTCAAAACGCTTGGGACCAGAAGTGTTTCAGATTTCAGATTTTTTTAAATTTTGGAATATTTGCAGATACTAAACCCATTGAGCATCCCTAATCCAAAAACCTAACATGCTCCAATGAATCTTTCCTTTGAGTGTCATGCTGATGCTCAAAAAGTTTTGTACTCTGGAGTATTTTAGGTTAGGGATGCTCAACTGTAGTTTGTTCCTTCCATTACCGAGTAGCATTTTATGGTTTTGTTCAGTTGTTTAACCATCACCTGTTGAAAGACATCTGAGCTGATTTCAGTTTTTGACTATTACAGTGAAAGCTGCTGTGATCATTTGCATACAGTTTTCTGTGCAAACATAGGTCTCCATTTCTCTGGTATAAATGCCCAGAGTTGCACTTGCTAGATTGTATGGTAGTTGCGTGTTTGGTTTTTTAAGAAACAAGCAAACTGTTCCATAGTGGCTGTACTGTTTTATACTCCCACCAGCAGTGTATGAGTGATCTGGCTTCTCCACATCCTCACTAGCACTTGTTTTCTTTCCACTGTGTTTTGTATCAGCCATTCTAATAGGGATACATTACTGTGTCCTTGTGTGGATTTAATTTGCATTTCCCTGAGGCTAATGATGTTAAATGCCTTTCTGTGTGCTTATTTGCCATCTCTGTATCCTCTTTGGTGAAATGTCCATTCAAGTCACTTGTCCATTTCTTATTTGCATTATTTGGATTTTTTATTGTTGAGTTTTGAGAGTTATTTACATATTCTAGATACCAGTAGTTTGTCTGATATGTGGTTTGCAAATATTTCTCCCAGTCTTTAGCTTGTTTTCCTCCTCTTCACATGAGCTTTCAGAGAACAAAAGTTTTTAATTTTGATGAAGTTCAATTTATTAATTTTTCCTTTTATGGACCTTTCTTTTTTGGTGTCAAGTCTAAGTACTCTTTACCTAGACTTATGTTCTGAAGAGTTTCTCCTATGTTTTTTTCTAAAAGTTTTATAGTTTTACATTTTACATGTAAGTCTGTGATCCATTTTGAGTTAATCTTTTTTTTTTTTTTTTATAAGGCGTAAGATTTCGGTCAAGTTTCTTTAGTCCAATAAAGCTTTGCTCCTACACATTTCCTTTGTGCTATATATATTGGTAAATGTATTATAGATACATTACATTTCTGTAAGTGCCCCAGCACTACATTATATAGATATTATTTTAAATCAGCTAAAAGAATAAAGGAGAAAATATGCCTTTATACTGTAATTTTTAATTACTTAAGTACCTTTATTGGTGCTCTTTGTTTTTTCATGTGGATTTGAAAAGCTGCCTGGGGTTCACTTGCATTTAGCCTGAAGAATTTCCCTTGGTATTTCTTGTAAAATGGGTCTGCAAGCAACAAACTCTGTCAGTTTTAGTCTGTCAGGAAAGTATTTTTGCCTTCATTTTTTGGAAGATAGCCTTTGTTGGATATGGATTCTTGGTTGACAGTTTTTTCTTTGAGCACTTTGAATGTGTTATCCCACTGCTTTGGCCTCCATGTTTCTGCTGAGAAGTCAGTTGTTGATCTTACTGCAGTTCCTTTATAAGTAACAAATCATTTTCCATTTGATGCTTTTAACATTTTCTTTCTTGTCTTTGACTTTTAGCATTTTTACTGTTGTCAGCTTCTGGATCTTTTGCATTTATCCTGCTTGGAGTTTGTTGAGCTTCCTGGTTGTGTAGGGTTTTTTACCCCCTGCTAATGAATTTGTGTATTTTTCAGCTGTTATTTCTTTGACTATTTTTTGTGCTCCTTTTCCTCTCTCCTCTTACTTTGATACTCCCATTTCACATATATTGGTGCACTTAATGGTGTCCTGCATTTCTCTAAGGACACTGTTTGTTTTTCTTCATTCTTTTTTCTTTGTTTTAGCAGGGAATAATTTTAGGTGAGTTTCTTGCCCTGGGATTCTTGACCATGTGGGTGACTACATTTGACCCCATTCTTAGGTAAAGCACAGACCCATGGTTGTTAAATTTCTCAGGAGTCTTTTTACAGACATCCCCACCCCATTTGGAGAGGAAATGGCTTCCTTCTCATGTCCCTTTGTCTTTCACTGAGCATCTGTCCCTTTGCAGACCCACCTCATTCCTCATCCCCTGCCCCAGGCGTCTGTCATGTCTGCCAACAGATTACAGCTCCAGGTTTTTAGATTCCTGTCTCTGGACATGGCCATTCCTTCCTCTTACTCTAGTCCCAGGTCAGTTCTGCACAGAGTTTACCCCATGTGTCTCCGGTCCAGTGAACCATCTTCCCAAGCAGAATCAGCAGCTTCTTTGGAGATTCATTTGAGACACATTCTGATTTTTAAATGGTTAATGTCTTCAGCAGCTGCATGTTAAATTGAAGAAATCTTGTACATAAGCTATTTAGGCAACTTAAAAGCGAACACTTCTGCAAGGGACCTTCACCCTAGAATCTGGCATTCTCTGTCCTGGCTTTCTGGGCCCCATGGGCTATGTTTGCCCCAGCCACATGTGCTTTGTTGTAACAGTGTGTTGAGGTGGCCACTCTTGGACAATCATTCCCTGCATTGTGGGGCAGATCCACAGCATTCCAGGGAGGACTCTCATGCACAATCTGGTCAACTCCTCAGTTACTTGGTTTGCCCCCCGGCTCAGGTAGGAAAGGTCAGGGCTCTCTTTGCTCATAACCATACGTCTGTGCATGTGTGTGCCTGTTGCAGGTCAAACATGTGTCGACATCAAGGACAACGTGGTGGATGAAGGGTTCTACTTCACTCCCAAGGGAGACGACCCATGCCTGAGCTGTACCTGCCATGGAGGGGAGCCCGAGATGTGTGTGGCTGCCCTCTGTGAGCGGCCCCAGGGTTGCCAGCAGTACCGCAAGGACCCCAAAGAGTGCTGCAAGTTCATGTGTCTGGACCCAGGTGAGACTCTTGATGGTGGGTCACAAGTCAGCCTCCCTGTTCAGGTCTGGAGGCTGGATGTCCTTTGCTTCCTCAGTGGTGGAGGCTCCTGAGAGCTCATGGCACATGGCGCAGCAGCAATGGCAGAGTTTGCTAACAGAGCTGTCTTGGAGGCTTTGACAGCTGGCTACTCTAGTAGGTGTACATGTCTCACACAGCCACCTCCTTAACTGTCACCCCTGAAGTTGCTTTGTTCCCATTCTCCAGTAACAGGTAGCATTCACAAATGAACTTGAGTGTGGCTGCATTTTCACAAATCAGCTGGAACTTAATGGCTTCAAACCTGTTCTTTTTTTAAAAAAAGACTCAGAGCCTGACTTCTAATTTATGTCCACATTTGAGCTCTTCCAGTTTTCGGTGATGTGGAGGGTAGTGACAGTTGTCATTACTTATAGTAATGACAGTTTACTGTCAGAATCTTCAAGAAAAAGATGAAATATTACCCTCAATTTCAAGGTAAAATTGCTCACCACTAGGTGGTCCTTTAAGGTGGACACTACTTAGGAATCTGGTCTCAGGACGAGCCTCTTCCTTCCACTTGCAAAACAGAGCAGCTGGTGGGCTCCTGCTCTCCAGGCCCATTAGCACCAATCAAACTCTGTATGGCGTGCTTGTTTTTCTGCACACTGTGCAGCTGGCCATTCTGTGAATTCAGAGCTCCAGAGAAATGTAAATCAGAAGCATGAATTTGTTTCCTTTTTGGGTGCCACAGTGTAAGATCAACATAGCAGGGACTTGTGGAAGCTGCTGGGCCATGGACCCTGCAGAATGGCAGCTTGGGTAGGCATGGTGGCTGTTTTCATCTCCAGGGGCCCCCATGGAGAAGAGCCTGGAGACGGGGTGAAAGGATGACAATGATGAGAACTGTCCTCGAGTGGAGTGTTGTCAGAGTCCCTCATGCCAGGATGGCTGCTGGGTGGGAGGACAGAGCCATCATCCAGAGGCCATGTCTGAGGCTAGGTGGAAGTGGGGGCTCTGGCACACGTTCCACCAGACATGTGCAGTTGACTGCAGAGAGCACAGAGGCCATATTTGCAGTCGAGCCTGCGAGGGCACACAGAGCCAGAGATGAATAAGGCAGAGCTTGGGTCTCCCCATCCTACAGGGTAGACAGTTTTCTGCTTGTATAGGGTGCAGCCCCATGGGGTCATGAGAAGCATTCATTGGGTGCTTACCAAGTTTCCTATGCGCCCAGCCACATCACTCCCAACCTCCACCCCAGTTACCTTCTACTGGAGTCAGACTGTGTCTTTTACAAGCCATATCACTTGGATTCCTGGTTCCATTGCTCAGGAGTCTACCAGTACTGCCTTGCCACTCTGTCCAGCCTTTGTAAGAATGCCCAGAAATATACAAGGATGACCCATCTCTGGGCATATGTGGCCTGTGGAGCCTGCCCAGCCCTGAGAACTTCTCAGCAGAGCAGAGCCCACAGTGTGTCTGGACAGGCCTAGAGCTGCTGCAAGCCACTCTCTTTCACAGCCAGGCAGCTTGCCAAGCCCCACTCTGCCTGCACTGTGGCCATGCTTCCACGGGCTCCAGACTCTCTCCCAGGGGCCTTCTCCGGGGAAGTGCCCTTATTGCACCAAAGAACAAGTTGCTGCCACCGAAACTGGAGACACTGAAATAGGATTTCAGGAGTTAGTCTTCAGAGTGTCCCTTTCAACAAGGCAAGAAAGGGACACTGTCTGTTCTTGCTACCTGTTCAGCATTGTACTCGAGGTCAAAGCCAGTGCCAGAAGGCAAGAAGAAATAAAAAGGCATCCAGGCCAGAGAAGGAGAAATGAAATCATCTCTCTGCAGATGACATGACTGCATAGAAAATCCCAGAGAATACCAGAAAAGTTACTAGAACTGATAAATATGATTAGCAAGGTCTCCAGATATAAGGTCACCACACAAAAAACCATTGCATTTATATATACTACCTGTAACAGCTGGAAATCGAAAATTTTTAAGAAAAGTACCATTTATAATAGTACCAAAAAACATGAAATACTTAGTTATAAATCTTAAAAAATATGTGTACATTCTATATACTGCAAACTAGAAAATGCTGATGAAAGAAATCAAAGGCTTAAATAAAAGGAAAGGTATATACCATGTTTATGGATCAGAAGGCTCAATATCATTAGGAGGTTAACTCACCCCAAGTCATCTATAAATTCAATGCAATCCCAACCAAAATTCCAGTAGACTTTTGTAGACATTGACAAGCACATTCTAAAATTTATGTGGAAATGCAAAGGAATTAGAATAGCAGGAAAAGTTTTTACACAGAACAAAGTTGGAAGATTCATGCTGCCTGATTCACAACTTATCTTCTACAGCCATAGTAATCAAAACAGTGGGGTATTGATGGAAAAATAGACAGATTGGTGGAACAGAATAGTCAAGAAATAATCCCACTCAATCATATGAAAAATAATATGGTCAAATGATACTTGGAAAGATGCAAAGGCAGTTCACAGTGGAGAAAGGATGGTCTTCCACCAAATGGTGCTAGAGCGGTTGGATATCCATATGTAAAAAAATAAAATAAGAACCTTACACTGTATCTCCTACTATCTATAAAATTAACTCAAAATGGTCATAGACCTAACTGTAAAACCTTAAACTATAAACTTCTAGAAGAAAACATAAGAGAAAAATCTTTGTGACCATAGAAAAGGCAACATTTTTAGCATAATTCTTAAGAGAAAAATTTACAAATTAGATTTCATCAAAATGGAAAACTTCTTTTCTTTGAAAGACACTATAAAGGTAATGAAAAAATAAGTCACTGACTAAAAAATTTGCAAAAAGCAAATTGGACAAAGGTCTTGTATTCAGAAAATATAAAGAACTCTAAAAACTCAGTAAGAAAACCCTATGAAAAATGGTTTTTAAAAAAAAGATTTAAATTACACTTCACTGAAGAAAAGATGTATGATGGAGTCAAGAATCTGAAGCGATGCTCAGTACTGGTCATGAGGGAAACAAATTAAATCCGCACAGGGTACGACGCCTAGCAAAGGCTAACATAATGAAAGTTACAGCCACGTCAGTTTTACTGAACTCTCACACTGCTCTCTGCCCCCTCCTGCACTGGTGCTTTGGGTCAGCCCTGATATCTCAAGGCTCCTAGAGGTGAGGTGAAGTGTCCACATCAGGGTCCAGGGCCTTGGCCTCTGATCCCTGCTGACCTTCTGCTCCACCTGAGATTTGAAGCTGTTACCGCAGAACCAAGCTCAATGAAGGGGTGAGCTCCTTGTCACTGGAGATCTCCACACACAGGCTGGGTGGCTACCTGGAGACCTGGACTGGTTCAGGCTTCAGATCGAGGGTCAGGCTGGGTGGACTCCAGGGCAGGATATACCCCAGTAGAACATGTCTTCTGTCTGGGGGCCCAGGGTCAGCTGGGAGGCAGAAGACAGTCCTGTCTGCACTGTCTAGAACACCATGGAGGGACCAACCATTCATAGATCCCCCAAGATCCCTGGGCTGGCCTCTGTCTCCTGGGACAGGCTCTCTTCTTTATGCCTGACTGCAGGTGGCTTGATTCTAGGAGGTGCTTCTTCCTGGTTCCCATCATGGAAGGATAGTCAGGGACCTTGACCATGGCCTCGGGTTTGTTTTAGGACCGATTAAGGGTTAGTCATGGCAAAGGTGCTGCTTTCTGAAGAGCTCCCTGGGATCTCTGAACTGGCTGCAAATTAACAGACACATACTGATGGACTTCTGCCCACAGACAGGGACAGAATGTTCTCTTGAGACAGGAGCGGGTCAGAGGCACCAGGAAAAGCAGCTAATTGGTGAGAAGATGTATCCTTTCCACATGTTCACTTCACAGGTGCTGTCAGAAACAAAAAGATTTTGGAGATGCTTTCTGGCCCCGTGGGAGGAGAGCAAAAGTGAGCTCTGGTCATCTGTGTGGATTTGGAGCAGGCTCTGAGAGCCCAGCCACGCACACGTGGGTCATGAAGTGTCTCCTTGGGGCTGGTGGCTGGGGACCTGACCTGCCTGTTGCAGAGGGGAGTGGCCAGTCCTGGCTCTTCCCAAAGCTTGGCGAGGTCCCTATACCCTCGCAGGGTTCTCTTGCTTCCAGGAGCTGACAGGCCACTCCTCTTCCTAACCTCCACCCTCAGTCTGTGGAGGCAGGTACGCCTGGGACCACTTCCTGGTTCTATCATTCTATGACTTCGTGCCAGTCGCTAGTCTCCCCTAGGTTGAGAGCCCGTGGAAATGCCAGTGGCGTTGTCAGTGCTCTTCCTTCACACCCGGTAGCACGTGCATCACCCTGTCCTACCATCAGTGGCTCCCCAGAAGCACCTCACAGTCCCGTGTGCACCAGGGCGGGGCATCCTCACCAGCGAACTGTTGTGCGTGTGGCTGTTGTGTGTGGCACTGTCCTGTGCACAGCAAAATGTTGAGCAGCACCCTGGCCTCCACCCAGGAAATGCCATGAGCACCTCCTCCAAGTGGTGACCACCAAAAGGGTGGAAGGACGCAGGGTCGGGACAGCTAAGGAAGGCCCTGCAGCTGGAACTGGGTGCTTCTTGGCCCCAGCCCTGCTGGAGGTCAGCTGCATGGCCCCTTCCCCACGCCCACCCCGCCCGTGTGCTGTGCCCATGTATCCCCAGCATGCCTGTATGTCTGCACAGGTGTGCCCGGGGCTGGCATGGAACAGGGGGGTGGGGGTCCTCTGTGTGGCTTGTTAAGGACTGAAGTTATTTGACTCACTTACAGCTACAGTGGGGGCACATTTGTGAAATGACACCTGAGTGGACTGTTCTTTGTGAGACGTGTCTGCAGCAGTTGTTGGAGACTGCAGCTGCTCCCGACCCTTGAGTGACAGTCCAGCAGGTGATCACTGTCCCCTGCTCAGTCCATCAGTAAATAATGGTAAAAATTCGAGTGAGATGTATGCCATGCTGTCACTTCTCCCTGTCTGTCACTACCCCCTGCATGGGCCTCTGTCATTTCCTCCTCTGGATGCCATAGACGTTTCCTCACTGGCTTCCCGAAACCCCACGCTCCTTCCCTGCAGCCTGTGCTCCCTGTAGCAGCTGCCCTGAATTGAGCTCCACGGGGACATTGCTCCTACTACAAACCTTCCAGCAGCTCCCTTCACCTGAGACCCCTGCCCACCTGGGTGACCACAGGCCCCTCTGGGAAAGGTCAGCCACCTTGCCTCACCCTGGCTCATTCTGGGTAGGAAACTGAGCATCTTCAGAGAGCTCCAGGCCTCAGAAGGGAGGAAGGTCTTCTCTGACCCCACATCTGACGGGATACATGCTGCCCTTCGCCTTTATGTCCTGAGCCCACCCCGTTATTTTCGGGGCTCTGGGCACTATTGAAAACGATGCTCTGTGTTGTCGTCTTGTGTCATACCTGTGTATACTCAGTGAGGTAGGGATGGTGATGCCGTGACCTGTTTAGCAAGGAGAGTGCGGGCGGTAGCCTTGTGTGCCTCGGTGCTGTTAAGGGCATGGCCTTAACAGCTCTGTCTCAGGAGGTGCGGCCTCCTTGCTCAAGTGATGGGCAGGCAGGTGTTTGCACACAGCAGTCATCAGGCCTGGTGCTCATGGAAGGAAGGTGCTCAGTTATCAGTGAGAAGGAGCTGGTGTGAGTTGAGACAGCCTCCCTGTGCCAGAGCAGGGCAGAGGGCACCCATGAGGGGCTGTCCTGTGGAAACGTTCCTCTGCTTTTGGTGGTATCACAGTGTTCTTGATTTTGAGTAGTTTTATTTCACCATCTGTCCTAAGAGGTCAAGTGCAGAGAGTCAAGACATGAACGCGCCTTGTCCACGTGTTCGGCCTAGGAGAGGAGGGCTGTGGCAAGCACGTGGGGTGGGACCTCCTTTTCTCAGAGTGAGGTTATTTTTCTTCCCCACGTGACAGATGGCAATAGCCTATTCGACTCCATGGCCAGTGGGATGCGTCTGGTCGTCAGCTGCATTTCCTCCTTTCTCATCCTGTCGCTGCTGCTCTTCATGGTCCACCGGCTGCGCCAGAGACGCCGGGAGCGCATCGAGTCCCTGATTGGAGCAAACCGTGAGTGCCCTCCAAGGGCCACAGTCCTAACCCAGGTCTCCCTGTCCTAGGTTGTGTCCCCTCCAAGTCAGAGTCTGAGGTAAAGTGTGGATGCGGGCAGTTTCCTTGGGGGCCAGTTAGGGAGGAAGGAGGGGTTGTGCTGTCTCCCCATAGATGGAAGGTGCTGGGGGCCATTTCTCTCCCACTCACGCACCTACTCCTGGGCTGTGCACATTCCTGGAGAGGCAGAGAAACAGATGGGCACTTGAGGAACTGTCATGGAGCTGAAATCAGAGGTGGGCTTTCCAACCTCTGAGCCTTGCAGCAAGGAAGGGCAACACCATGCATCCAGATGGTGATGTCCCCTTC
Source organism: Cynocephalus volans (assembly GCF_027409185.1). Classification (NCBI taxonomy): domain Eukaryota; kingdom Metazoa; phylum Chordata; class Mammalia; order Dermoptera; family Cynocephalidae; genus Cynocephalus; species Cynocephalus volans. The sequence continues at coordinate 209,725,420 of NC_084461.1, forward strand.
TCCAGTGGCCTGAGCCATGAGTGTGGGCCACGTGTCAAAGATGACCTGCTAGAGGAGCTGCAGCAGACATTGGGGACCATTAGGCAGCTCAGGGAGTGTGGCTCATCCCCTTCAGCCTGAGTTCTTCAGTGTGCCAGGCCCAGCCCAAAGGCTCCTCCACAGCAGCCCATACCCCCAATAGAGCTTCTGAGATCAACGCTTGTCTCCAGGAACTCAGGTCCTGGTGGAGACGGGTGGTGGTGGTGGGGTACAACCTCTGGTGCCTTCCTGGACACCCAGGTCAGGTTTGAAGGCCCCACGTCACTGTGATTCTGTACCCTTGTCTGCAGGCCAGGAATGTTCTTCTCAAGATTCTCCTTAATTCTCACCGAGCTGCAAGGTCGGCAGAACTCAGAGGATGTCGTATGTTAGACACCCAGACACAAGTTAGAGCTGGAGGCCAGTGGGCAGTCCTGAGACTGGGTTGGACAGTAGCAATGGCAGAATCAAGTGACAGATTGTGTGTGGGTGAGGAGTAGGGCCTAGGCTCTGGAGAAGGAAGGCTGAGGTGGGAGATTCAGGCCAAGTCAGAGTTCTCATGTAAGCATGCTGAATGTGGCCCACCAGGGCAGCTGGGCACAGGAGTGTGACACTTGGGGACAGCAGGCCCAACCGCAGAAGCAGGGGACGGGTGGCTGAGGAGCCAGGCAGCCTGCCTCCGAGTGACACAGCTTTGTTCCTGTGTCTCCCTTCTGATGACCCAGTGCACCACTTCAACCTCGGCCGGAGGATCCCCGGCTTTGATTACGGCCCAGATGGGTTCGGCACGGGCCTCACACCGCTGCATCTTTCTGACGACGGGGAAGGCGGGACTTTCCACTTCCACGACCCTCCGCCTCCCTACACGGCTTACAAGTACCCAGACATTGACCAGCCCGACGACCCGCCACCACCCTACGAGGCCTCCATCAACCCGGACAGTGTATTCTATGACCCTGCAGGTGTCTGCCCACCCCCAGGGAGAGGGAGCCAGGCCCAGCAGTCCTCTCCAGCTCCACAAGGCTGGGGACCCCCACTTCCTCCTGCCCTTCTCTTTAATTTTGTCTTAAGCTCTTCCCAGAGTGGCCTGTGCAAAAAAGGCCCTGGTCATCCTGTTCTGGCTTTCAGCGTGTCTGTGCAGAAGGCTCTGGGGAGGCCTGGGACCCCTTCCCACATGAGCACCTTTAGCTGAGCAGCCCCCCAGCCCGGCTCTGTGGAGAGCTGGGGAGCTGGGCGGGGGTGGTTGTGGGGACGGGGCTGGCCCAGTCTCAGGAGCCAGTCACTTGGCTGTAAAGACACACCTGCACATGTGGTGAGCCGACACACCATCATGACAGTCCCTTGTGTCACGTCAGGAGGTGCCCCTGTGAGGTGGGAAGAAAGCTGGTTCTGTGACATTGGACAGTTGCTGAGTCTGTTACCCCTCTGATGCTGAGACTTGTTTCTCACAGGGCTGTGTGCCTAAGAGGAAATGTCATGTCTCCCCCCCTCCCCCAACCCCCATTTCCCTGTCCCTAGTGAGCAGTGCCGATGTCCCATTCGTTTCCCTGCATGTTACGCCTCTGACATGCCTACAGTCACTTGTAGGCAACGCCCCACCCCAGGGCAGCCGGCTTCTTGCAGTTGCCCACCACAACAGAATGGACACCACAAGGCTGGCACTACTGTGCTGAAAGGGCTCAGTCGTGTTTGCTCATTTGGGCAGCCAGCACAGCGCCCATGTAGTCTGGGGGTGCAGGAAAGGCTTGGATTTGACCCTTGCCCTCGGGCCACAGATTGTTACAGTCAGCTGTCACATGAGCCAGGGTAGACTAGGAGCATCCTGCAAGGGATGCTGCTGGGCAGCAGTAGGTCCCAGATGCCTCCATGAGCTGGGTGGCAGGGCGGCCATGGGGAGTGGCCGGGAGAGAGATGCATCCTGGACCTTGTGCCACTGGCTTCCCAAAATAGCCTAGGGTGATAAGGGGCAGGCAGCAAAGCAGGTGGGCCACCCACCATAAAGCTTCCCTGTACCAGAGCTGCTGAAGACACCACATGGTTTGCAGGTCTGCCTTCTCTTACCCTGTCACCTGTGCTCTGATTTCCCTATTCCGGCTGCAGCCCTGAGTGGTCTTCCACAGCTGGGCCCAGTGAATCCCTGACATCAAATGCTGCTCCCTTCCAGCTGGGCCTGGTTTCCACTCCCAATGAGTCTGAGTTGGTTTTCCCCCGGCCTCTGTCTGTTCCTGCCAGCTCTTGTCAGTGCATCTCCCCCACTGCACACCGTGATGGCAGGGTGCGCCCCTGCCTGCTTTGCTCAGACTGTGCCCTGCATTCTACCCGTACTGGCTGCCCAGCTGCAGGCATTGTGTGTGCGACAGCACCCACATGGGGTGGGCTCCCTCCACAGCATCCAAGGTCCAGGAGGGTGGCCAGGGCCCACTCACCACCCAGCAGTGGTGGCAGTGTTCAGGCAGGAGGAGTGTCCCCAGTCTGCCCAGCCCCCATGTCTCCAGCATCAGGCCCACACCTACCTCTGACACCCTCTGTCTCCTCCTGCAGATGACGATGCCTTTGAGCCTGTGGAGGTTGGGCCACTGACCCCAGGGGATGGTGGCAGTGAAAGCATGTTGCCCCGACACCTGGAGCAGCCTCTGCCCACCGCAGGGGCCTCTCTGGCAGACCTGGAAGACTCCGCCGACAGTAGCAGCGCCCTGCTCGTGCCCCCTGACCCTGTCCAGAGCGGCAGTGCCCCAGCCACAGAGGCACTGCCTGGGGGTGGCCGCCACAGCCGCAGCTCCCTTAACACCATGGTATAGATAGCCCGGCCCATGGCCCAGATGGGCTAGGAGCACCTGTTTGCTGTCGAGAAAACACCGGTCCCTGCGGGAGACTTGAAGGGCTTGCCTCAGTCTGGACCCCAGTCCACTGCCGCACACCCCCGGTGGGCGGGTGTGTGTACATAGAGACTGCAGCCAGCCCCCCTCCAAGAGGAGGGGGCACCTGCACCAAGATTCCTGAGGGCTTCGAAAACACGCATAGCTTTGGGTCACTGTCTCTTTCTTTTTAAATGGCAGAAGAATGAAAAGTTTATTCAAACCACACATTTTAGAGGTAGGAAACAAGGCACCATGGGCCGTGGCCAAACCAAACACGCCTTTGGTGGGCCTGCTCACTGCAGTGTGCTGTCCAGAGAATTCTGCCCACCGGTCACTGAGCCTCGGGGACAGCCGAGTGTGGGACCAGCACAGAGCGCCTCTCTGGCTGCCACTCGGAAGGGTGCCTCGGGGCACCAGGCTGTTTGTGGACTGTCAGTATTTCTTAGGCAGGGAGGCAGCCTTTGAGGTTGCTGCGATGGCCGCTGAGGAGCTGGCCTCCACAGGTCCAGCTAGAAACGTGGAGATGACCTCAGCCTGGGCTGGGGGCTGGCCTGGGACTCTGAGACCTGAGGCCCTGAGAAGGGGAGCATGGAAGGAGGTTGAACTCTCCGCTGTCTTTGCAGCTGGGCTCTGTGAAGCGCAGCTCTGTGGCAGGAGGCCCACCCCACTGCCTCCAACTCTCCCAGCATCGCTGTGCATGGCTTCCCCAGGAGACGGCTCTGGAGTTGGGGATCAGGGGCGGAGTGGGCTCCTGTCTGCTACACTCTGGAGCCTTGGCCCCACCTCCTGTTGAATTGCCCCTGGGCCAGGCCTGCCCCCACCCTACCTTGTTTGTGCCATAAAGGATGGTTTCTTTGGGGGAGGGGTGGCCGAAACCAACATCCTGGGCCATGTCCATCTCCTGAAAATCCACTCCTTGCCCACCACTGCTGGAGCCCTGTGCCCAGTGGCCGCATGCACACCCCCATCCCTCCTCAGCAGTGCTGGGTGCTGCATGCCCTGCCTGGGGGCCTTTTGGCTGAGGGACCCTGTTGTCCACTCCTGGGCAAGTGGTCTTGTCTCCTGACATGGGGCCTTTAGCATTTCTGAGGTTTGGAGATTAAGCGGGTTCTGTGCGATTTTTAGCACATCCATATCTTTTCTACGTTGAATGTCTGGATCTTTTCTTTGGTGTGTTTGTGTGTCTGTGTGTACATATGTGGCCAAGTGTTTGCAGGTGGTGGTGGTACACAGGAACTTGGTGAGGCCCCACTTTCCTGGCTTGGCCATTGAGTCTTGGGCTGCTCTGAGACGGAGCTGTGTCCGGGCCTCTGCTCTCTCGGCCGAGGGTCCATGGAGCCCTGCGTCTTCTCTCGCAGTCTTTCCAGACCAGCATGAGTGTCTCTGGAAGGACAGACTGAAACGCAGGTTTCTGTGGGGACAGACTCCATGCACAGTCCACTTCTGGGCACATTCTCACACTGGTTGGAAACCCATTTTCTTCCCAAGTGGAATGAGAATCTTGAGTTGCCCCACAGACCTGACCTTAGTCCCAGAGCTGGCCAGAGCTGTGTTTTGTCACTGAACTGCTGTCCCTGGGCTCAGTGCACAGTAGCCAGTTGCTGGAGGCTGCATACCGGGCAGACCTGCTCTCCCCTCCCTGAAGGGCTGCTACTTTCTTGAGAATCATGTATGGGCTACGAGGGCCCCACACGGTGGCTGAGGACAAAGCAGGAAGCTTGTGCTTCCAGCATTGCTGGATGCAGGGCAGCCAGGTTCCAGAGCAGCAGTCTTGTTGGTGCTGGCTGACCATCAAGGGTCCTGAGGACCACCACAGCCAAGTCCCTCAGGGGTCCCAACAGCTCAGAGGGTCCCTCCCAGGCCTCAGAACCAAGTATACATGGCAGGGTGGCTGGCACAAGGTGTGTGGGACTGGGAAGCTTCCTTTGAGGACTGTTGGTGCCAGTCTGGCATGTAGGAGGCAGTGAGGAAGGAAGTGGGCCGAATTGGACCTCAGGGGCTGCAGAGGGTGGGCTTGCTTCTGGATTGGACAGAATTCTGTCCAAGAGTGCTCTTTCGGGGTTGCCCAGTGGCCCCCTTCCCTTTATTAGGTCTCCTGGGGTGCTCAGCCCACTGGCACTTGGGCTGGGCAGAAAGCCTGCATTCAGGGCTTCCTGGCCCGCTGCAGCTCCAGGATACGACTCTCCAGGAGCTGAGCTCTGCTGGGGTCTACCTGTCTGTCCTCACCCTGCCGTCCAGTCTGCCGCCCTTTGCAAGATCTGATTGTACTCCATGGTCTGAGTAATGAAGAACTCCAAAGCCAGCCTTTGCTGAGACTTGTGTTCCTGGGCCTCAGAGGGACAGGCCAAGCCCCTGGGAGGGGCCTCCTCCCCAGGACCCTGGCCACTGTTCCTGGGAGCCCAGCTGCCCTCTGACCTGCCTTGTGGAGGTAGAATTTGATACTGTAAATTGTCTCAATGCCTGTTTTTATGTTTTCCTTTCACTAAGGGTTTTTAGTTTGGGTTTATTTTTGGTTGGGTTGGCACTAATCCTTAAGATGCTGTGAGAACCATTTCATCCAAATGCCAAATAAACTTGTGTTCTGGAAAAGGTGTAGTCAGTCCTTGGTGTGACCCAGCCACCATAGCTGCCTCAAACTAGATGAGAGTGGCTGGGGCACCCACCTTTCAGCAGGATTCTCCTAGGGCTTGCAGCCCTTGCAGACGCCCAGCAGAACCCCTGAGGCCCCTTGGCCTGAGGTCCCTTGGAGCTGAGCTTGAGCCTCCAGACAGTGTGCAGTGTGAGTGGCTGGCCCTGCAACTGAGGCTGTGTCACTCTGGTACCCAAGCCCATTCCACGGCATTGGCTGCTGCCTTGGCCAGTGTTGCTGACATGCATGGGGTCTGCGTAGACAGCAGGGCTGCCTCTGATCAGGCTGGCCGCCCTGACTCTGTGGCAGCCAATGTGCGATGGGGCAGGCAGAAAGTGCTTGGAACTTGGTTGGCCCCCCACCCATCTCATTGTCTAGGCACCCTTTATTATCCATGTAGCTGTAAGGAGCCCCTCTGTGCAGTCCAAGCACCTGGTTTTCCAAAGCGGCTGTGGCCCCTGGGGGCGTCTTCAGACCTGTCTTGAAGCCCAGTGGGAACATCTGTAACTCCCAGAGGGTAGGGAGCTGGCTGCCCAGCACTCCCAGAGAGGGTGGGACTGAGATTTGCCCCCCCCTTCCTGAGTGTGTGTGTGGATGGGGAAGGGACTCGAGCCCTCTCTGGGAGCCTTGGAAGTCCCATGTTCTCATCTATAAAATGGGCCTTCAGTGTGACCTGAGGAACCCTTTATAAGAACCGGGGCAGTGCCCGATGAGGCTTGCTTGGGCGCTCAGCTGGACCTGATCTGGCCAGAAGGTGTCTCCCAGAGTGGAGCAGCGGGACCCCGCAGCACACTCATTCCTGCACAAGGGAGGAGCTGGGGTGGGAGGCTCGGTCCGAGTTGAGGTCATGCTGTGACCCCAGAGCCGGTTGGTTGGAGGAGTTGGACCATACCTAGAAGCTAGGGAGGGGTGCGGGGCTCCGAGACTCTCCTGTCTCTCCTGTTCTCCGATAGTGGTCTTTTCGATAAATTCCCAACTCCTGATTCGGGGACGGGAGAAAACCTGGTCGACTCAACCCCGGGGTGGAAATCCTCGAGCTCGCCTTCCTAACCCATCCTCTTGGCACGGCGCGGGAAGTGTGATCGCGCGCCCCGCCGCCGGGGTGCGCTCCAGGCCGGGCGACGGCGGCGGCCAGACGGGCGAAGGGTCAGGGTTAGGAAAGGAACTGGTGAATCCCCTGGTAGAAATGGAAGCTCCGAGGAGGAGACCCATCATTCCTGAACACATCTGCTGCGGCAGAGGGGTGCGGGCTGGGCTTCCGGACCGCCGTCAGCACCGCGGATAGCGCTTTCGCCCCTGCTGCCGCTGGGTGGGGGTCGCCCCGCTTCCCCGGCGTGGGAAGAGCCCGGCCCTCTGGCGATTGGAAAGAGGCGCCGGATGCAGAGGTGTCCTCCCACTCTACCCCACCCCACCTCCTGCCCGCTCAACCCGCCAGCCCAGTCGTGCTCACAGCCGCGGGCACACGGGCGCCCGGGTGCGGAGCTATTTCCAGGCAGCGTTGCGCGTAGGATTCAGAGCCCACTTTCCAAGAGAACAAACTGAGGCTCCTGCCGAGCCTTGGGTCTGCTGGACTCCAGAGCCTCCGAACTGCGACCGAAGCTCGAGTCCCCACCAGGGCTGCGCAGGGCAGAGGGGGAGGGCTGCGGCTTCCCCGAGACCCTTTGGTGAGGTGGTCCCTGCGCAGGGCTCCATCAGGGGCCCGATCCGCAGGGGACCGAGTGTACAAGGGAGGCTGTGGTCTTGGGGTGAGGGTGGGCGTCCCAGGCCCGCAGCAGGGTGAGAGACGTCCTCTCACGCCCACCCTCCCAAACCCGCCCCTCGAGCCACGGGTGCTGGGATCCAAGGTGCCCTCACGCTTTGAACTCCTTACTTGCTGGTGGCTTTGGCTTGTCTCTCCTGGTCCCCTACTCCTTTTGCTCAACTGTAAATAGGGATAATAGTAGGACACCCTCACCCCTGCAGGATTAATGCCAGTGGTTGTTGCTGACAGGCAGCTGCAGACCTGGGGTCAGAGCGCCTGCCTGGTGAATTTGGAGCTCTCTCTCTTCCTCGTGGCCATGCCTGGGACCGCCCCCTCCGGCCTTCCCTGCGGTGGCCGGCCCCGAGAGCCCTCAGAACTTGGCCACGCCCCTTAGCGCACCCCGCTAATGAATATGTAGCGGCCTCGCCAGCAGCCCCGCTCCGTGGTCTTCGGCCACTTTCTAGTCCTCTCAAGCCGCGGCCGCTGCACCATGCGGACCCTGTGCTTCCCGCTCGCCTTCCTCGCGGTGCGGCTGGCGGTGCGCGCGGACTCGGAAGGTGAGCGCCGGGACTCTGCCCATCTGGTCTCGAATCTACCTTTCTCGCAGCTCTCTGCAAATCCTTCAGTCCTGCCACTTGTGGGGGGGATACCGGGGTTGGGGTGACAGGAGAGCAGGCTTTGGCTGGCCGCCTCTAGCCAAAGCCCCACTCCCCATCCTGGGACGCTGGCTGGGATGGGGCTTGGAGAGGGCCCAGATGGCTGGTCTCTCAGCTCTGTCCCCTGTCCATTGTCTGTAGGTGCCTGGTGCTATGACTCGCAGGACCCAAAATGTGGTGAGGACAGAGTGTTGTGTGAGGTTGTGCGGGATTAGTCTGTGTCCTGGGGCCACCAGAGCATGTGCCAGTGGTGCAAGTGTGGCCAAGAGACAGTCTGCACACCATACTTCTGTGGTTTCTGCAGGTTCCTGTCTGTAGTCCTGTGTCTGGGCACCAGGCACTATGTGTGTGACTGTCCCTCCGTATGTGTGTCCGGGTCTGCTGTGATCACCAGTCCTGCTCCTATTAGTCAGGGGTCTGTGAGCCAGTCAGTGTGGCCAGCCCAAGTGTGTGAATGTGGTGGAGGTCCCCAGTTTGGGTATGCATCCATGTGCCAGGGGCTCCTTTCACCCTCCTCTCCTTGGGGGGCAGTCTGCCTACAGACTAGGTAGCTAGGTCAGGTGCAGAGTTGGGGGGAAGGAGCAGCACTGTGACCTATCCAGGTGCATGGGGGGAAGCGGGGAGAATGTTTCTGAGGCTGGGCTATTCTCTGGGTGTGTGAGGACCATCCTTCTCTGTGCACCTCCAGGCTGCCTCCCTGACCCCCTCCAGACCCCAAATCTTCTTCCCTCAGGCTCCACCCACTGGGAGGAGATAGCCCCTGCATGTGGGGGCCCAGCCCAGTCGCCCATCAACATCGATCTTCACCTAGTCCAGCGGGACTCCACCCTTGGGCCGATCATCTTCCAAGGCTATGACTTGGCACCTCCAGGCCCATGGACTTTGGAGAATGATGGCCATACAGGTCAGCACCCTGGGGTCAGGACCCCACAGACAGGGGCAGGAACCCCCACACAGGGGATGGGAACCTCCACAAATATGTCATTGACCCCCCACAAATGGGTTAAGAACCTCTATACAAGAATGAGAAACCCCCGCAGGAACCAAAATCTCACAAAAGAGGAACCTCCACACACAGCAGTGGAGATACACCCCCCATGGGGGTGAGGACCCTCACTACAAATAGCGGCCAGCCATGGCCCCTGAGGATAAGGAGTCAGGACACACCTGGAAGTCAGAATCCCCACAGAATCGGGATGCCTGGAGAGTAGTCACGACTGTACAGGACCCCCACCACATGGCTGTCCCCGGCCATGCTGGGTCGGGGTCTCCACTGCAGTCTGTGGAGTCCCAAGTGCGTCCTATTCCATGGAGGCAGTGAGCCCAGCCGGGGAGCAGAGGGGCATGAGGGAGTGACGCACCTGTGTCCTTATAGCACGAGGGCGGGGTACGTGGCGTGGGAGAGAGGTCTCATGTGCTCTCTCACCTTCAGTGCTACTCCGAGTGGACACTGGTCCAAAGAGCCACCTGGAAATTTGGGGGGCCGGGCTGCCATCACCTGCTTACCGTGCCCTGCAGCTGCACTTCCACTGGGGGAGGCCAGGGCGAGCAGGCTCAGAGCACAGCCTGGATGGGCAGCGCCGTCCCATGGAGGTGGGCTCGGGCATGGGCTGGGGTGGTGGACTGCCCCATAAAGACAAGGGGAGCCTGGTGGAGGAAGGTGGGTGCCTCCCATGGTCTGTGCCTCCCCAGATGCATGTGGTCCACATGAACACAAAGTACCAGAGCATGGGGGAGGCGCTACATCACCCTGATGGGATCGCGGTGCTGGCCGTGCTGCTGGTGGTGAGGGAGGGGCTGTGACTCCGTGTGTGTTTCCAGAAAGGGAGTCCACAGGGGTCTGCAGAGGGAGTAGGGTGGGCCTGTGGAGTCTGTGGGGTAGTGAGGGGCATTTGGGGGTGGGCTATAGGGTTTGTAGGACTTAAATGGTTCTGTGGGAGGATGGGGACAGTGGGAGGTGATGGAACTGCAGGGTCAGTGGGGGGTGACCCTACGTGCCTTTTGGAGACCCCCCTCTCAGATCTCTGCTCACTTGGAGCCCCTCCCCAGGAGCAGGACTGTGACAACGCCAACTTCTCAGCCATTGTGTCGGGCCTGAAGAACGTGTCTGCGCGGGGTGAGGAGCCACCACTGGGGTCACATCCTTGCTAGGGGGTGCTGGAGACAGGGGCGACAGGCGCAGGGAGGTGGGTTCCAATCTCTCCTCCGCGCCCCGGCCCAGGGAACTCAGTGAATCTGAAGTCCACCTTCCCGCTGGCCTCGCTGCTGCCGGACGCCTCGCGCCTCTCGAGCTACTATCGCTACTCCGGGTCGCTCACCACGCCCGGCTGCGAACCTGCGGTGCTCTGGACCATCTTCGAGAACGCCGTACCCATTGGGCGCGCGCAGGTGGGGTCACTGCCCCTACCCCGGGCCAGGCTGCCCTTCCTCCCGCAGCTGTGCCCACCCCGGCCCGCGCCCGTGGGCGTTGCCCCTCCCCCACCCCGTCTTGACCCATCTTTGCCCCGCCCCCCCCAGGTGGCCCAGTTCCAGACCGTGCCCCAGGCTGGGACCTTGGGCTCACGCCCCGCGCCACTCACGGATAATTTCCGCCCGCAGCAGCCTCTCGGGGGGCGCAGGGTCTTGGCCTCCCTAGGAGCCTCCATCCGCGCAGCAGCACCGCCCCTTGCCCCCACTCTGGCCCGCGTGCATGGGGCTCTGCTGGGCCTGGGGCTCAGCATGGGACTCTGGCAGGGTCCATAGGATCCAGGCACGACCACCCTCCTGTAATAAACTGTGCACAGAGTAACCTTGGCTTAATGTGACTTGGGGGTGAAGCCTGGGGTGTGCTGCCTTCCCCACGATGGGGGGATTTAGGCTGTAGCCCCACTGAGTCCTCAGCGTGCCTGTCCATACAGCCGGGAGACCCCTGAGTGACTCTCCTCTACGCCACAGCCAGTCCCAGGTCCTCATCCAGAACCCCCAGGCCTCCCCACACCCAACCTACACATTATGTCTGAATACCCTGATCAGATGGAAGGAGAAAAGCTAGCAGGTCTTAGGAACATCACCATCAGCCCAAGACTACATAATTTATTTTTAAAATGAGCTGGGATCCTTGCATACCAAGACTAATTTAATAAATAAAGAAGAAGCCTGGTGACTAACCCAGGGACATTGTGCCTAGTTAAATGATGAGTCCAGCTGATGTTCCCCGAGGCCAGGAGGTGAGAAGCTGCTAGTTCCAAACTGGGCTGCAGGCTGCCCTGGGTGGGTGGGTAGGTCCTGGTGACAGTGGACAGCTAGTGAAGAGCTATCTGGCAGTGGCGAAGTCATTCCCAGGCAACACTCTGGGAAGTTAGGCTGTGCAGTCTGAATGTAGGGTGATATTTTCTGGAGAGGTGCCGCTGTCCAGGTAACAGACTGTGATGAAGCTAAGTGAAGGGGTAACTGTCCTTAGAGTCGCTTGTCCAAAGCAAAGCTGAGTCTGAAGGACGCTGATGAGATGAGGCTCTGTGTCCACGCCAAGCAGTGAGAGAGTGGGCCGAGCTGTCAATAGAGTGAGGCTGGCCAGAGTCGGGCTGCTGTACAGTTGGTGCCATGTGGAATGTGGTTATATATTGGAATGGCACTGTCCTGAGTGACACTGTGTCCAGGTGATAATGCCTCAGCAGTCCACGTGTCCCTGAGGTCTGTTGCTTAGTGTATGGGTGATATTCTATTCCAGTGCATGGAGGCCCTGCATCCTCCCAAAGATCTTTAAAGTAGAAGAGCCTGCAAGGCAGCAGAGTGGGGACCACAGACCCCTGGGCTCCCTGCTGCCCTCCTGGAGGCTGACAAACTCCTGGCCCAGATCCTTCCCCAGCTTTTAGGCCAAAAGAAGCTACACACACACCCCTCCAGCCTGGACTGAGTCTCCAGAGGTGACCACCAGCCGCACGGAGTCATCCGCACTCCCCAGGCGCGACCCTGGTTGATCCCCTAGCCTCTGCCGGTCCCATCCCCCCACTCCCTCCACCCACCGCCCCCCAATACCGAAGCAGTAGCTGGCAGTGCCCGGGGACCCTTCTAGCTTTGAGCCACGCTCCACGAGGGGGACAGATCTACCCACTTGCCCCCTCCCGGGGATACCAGAGCCCCACCGGCCACCTGCGACGCCTCCCGCACCTCACTCTGGGCCACCCTCCATACGACCGCTCTCAGTCCCCGCCGCTTTGCGGGGCACTGGGCGACACCGGCGTCGTCTTTGGATTCTTCCGGGTTGGGATTCGGTTGGCACCGCCTTCGGCATGACCGTCGGGGGCGTCCTCCGAGGGCCTCGCGGCGGCAACCAGGCTGTTCACGGTGCCGAGAGCCCGCAGCAGGGCCGGGACGCGGGGCGCGATGCGGGGGGCGGCGCGGGGCTCCCGGCGGGGGCGCTGGGGAGGCGGCGGGGACGGCGGGGGCGGCAGCAGCGCACGCAGGGCGTCCAGCTCGGCCCGGAGCTCCGCGCGCAGCGCCTCCAGCCCCGCGCCCAGCTCGGCGCGCACGGCCGCCAGGCCCTCCTGCAGCCGCCGCTCGCTCACCTCCAGCACGCCCGCGGGGTAGGTGGCCCCGCCGCGCGGCTCCCCGCACACTGAGCACACCGAGCCGCCGCTGCGCGCGTCCGTCCTCTCGCCGGCCCCCGCCGCCCCCGCCGCCCCGGCCCCCGCGCGCTCCACCAGCCGCAGCAGCCGTGGTGCCTCGGCCCGCGCCGCCACCTCGGCCCGGAGCTGGCCCCGCACGCGGGCCAGGCGGCCCGGGGCGCGGCCGTCTTCAGGGCCCGGCCCGTTGGGTAGCGGCCCCGGGTCCCGGCGGCGGTCCACGCCGCGCCGCAGCGCGTCGCTCGCCCCGTACACCCTGCGCGCCTGAGCCCACGAGCGCCCGGGCTCCGCTGCCATCCGTGCCGCCGCCTCCACCAGCAGCAGCAGCGCCCGGCCCGGCCGGGAGCCCCAGCCCGCAGCCTAGCGACCGCTGGGGCCCGGGCGACACGCGCCGTGGAGAGGGCCCCTGGGACGGCGGTGGGAAACACCCAGGCCCCGGGGGATCCGGCCTGGGTCCCGGGGAAGCCCAGCAGGGCCAGGTCCGGGGCGACTGGGGTCCCGGGGGCCGTTGGAGGGATCGACCCCGGCAGGCTAAGATGTGGTGGACTTGCCCGTGGGGACCACGCTGTCGGTGGGGCTCCACAGAGGCTTGGGCCGACTTCTGGGCAGCGGTGACAGGACGTGGAGAAACGGGCTGCAGAAGCCCAGGCGTTCCAGACCTGAGTCCGAAACCAAGCCCGTGTTCTCGACTGGAAGCTACTGTCCTCATCGCGGTCGGGGGAAGGGTCCGCAGCCCTCCTCACTGGCGCAGAACCACCTCCTTCTATGTCATAGTCCAGGCCACTGTCACCTCCTCCCGCCCAGCAGTGCACACGCAGCTGCAGGAATCCATTTTTATCCAACCCAGAGCTCCTGCCCCTCCAAGCTCTGCGGGTCTCCCTTGCTCTCCATGTGCCTGGCCCTCACTGAGGCGCCTGGAGGTCCCAGCCCATCTCACACTGTCTGTGTTCTGGCCACTTTCTCTTTAACCTTCTCTAACCCAACGACCTTCTTTCACCCCTCCAGGCCTCTGCATGGGGCTCCCTGCCCCTCATTTGCTGGGGGCTTCCCTTTCTCTCACTTGGGCAGAGAAACCTTCGTCGACCACCCCATCCCACACCAAGTAACTCAAGCCCCTCCCCCACAGCACCCTTCAGAGTGGTATTTAAATGGCTGTGTTCTCTGTCCACCCTCAGTGGGGTCCCTGAGCCCGAGGCTGGATTATCTCCTGGGTCGGATTCAGGTACTCAGTGGTGCTAAACATGCAGAATGCTGGATGGAGTACGTGGATGAATGCACGGGGCGGGGGTCCTCGCTCCATCTTACAATAGGGGGCCAAGAGGAGGAGCGGCTGGCCTTCCCTGCCTGCCCTGGCCGCCTGTCCACCTCAGCCTGGCATCCGAGGTCCTCATGGTCGTCCCTGCTACTCTTCTGCCCCTACGGCCCTTTTACCTTCCCTGGAGCCCCTCACCACGGCACCCTGTCTTTGTCCCCCTGGTGCCTTTCCACGTGCAAGCCTGCCTGTGCCCCTCGCAGGGCCATGGGCAGTGGGCTGTAGCCCCTCTACAGAGCAGTACCCTCCACGCAGCATGTTGTTCTCACTGCACCCCAGGGGCTAGTTAGGACTCTATGTGCTCTGGGCCCTGGGGCCTTCCCCAGCAAATTGTGAGGAGGGAGGGCCTGGTATGGATCCAGGCTGGGCTGGGAGGGGAGACAGCCAATGGAACCTGGGTCCCCAGGGCCCACAGGGGTCTGGCCTCTATGCAGTTCTGTATGTGTGTGGGGGGGGAGATTGATGGGGTGCTGTGGACCCTGTGGTCAGGCAGCCACTGTGGAGAGGCCTGGGTCCCCCCAGTCACTCATTCATTCATTAACTCATTCACTACAGCCTGTCTCTCTGGAAGATGTAGGGGGAGGTGAGAATTTGGCCCTCTGTCAACCTCTCTGACTCACCCCACCCCTGCTGAGTCACCTGCCCTCCTGGGACCTCCAGCATCTGGCTCTGCTGATCTCCAGGGCCTCGTTAACTGTCCCCCTACCCCAGTAATTAAAACGCTGCTGACAAAAGAGTCTTGGATCCCTTGCCCAGGCCTGCTGGAGACAGACTGTGTGACCCAGGGGCTCCGCCCGCTCTGAACCGAGTCTGCATTTGTGAAATGAAGGAATCCCTAAGATCCCCAACAGGGGCAGCAGGGAGGCTGGGGTGTGGGAGAGGATTCAGGAGAGCCTCCGGGTTTGCTGACCGGCAGATGTGGATGTGTGGGGCTGGAGGGGCCCAGGCCAGGATACAAGCTGAGCTCCTGCAGGGCTGCAGAGGTGGGGGCTGCTGCTTGTGGTAGAGGGTCCCAAAGGCATGGGCTTGGAGAAGATGGGTTGCGCAGGAGTGAGGATGGAGTGGGAGGGGAGGCCCCAGGGTCCTGAGGAGGGCTGCAGAGGTGTAGGTGAGGGGTGAGCAGGCAGGTGTGGTCAGCACAGCCCTGAGCCCCTGAGCTCAAGTGCAGAGAGGGCTGAGAAATAAGTCGTGGGGACTCTGGCCTGAGCTTCATCACTGGCGGTGGTGGTGGCAGTGACGGTGCTGGGTGGAAGCTGAGGACTGGAGGTGGGGAGATGGGTGGGGAGAGCTGACAGCCCTTGCCCAGGCTGGCTCTCAGAGCCGAGGGGCGGGGAAGGGAGCAGGCGCAGAGCTGGAGGGAGCACGGGGTGGTGGAGGATGGAGGGCCCTCACACAGCCCAGCCTGCCCAGGCTGCTCACTGCTTGGAGGAGCTGTGCAGGGGCCGGCTCCTTCCCTCCCTCCCCCCGCTTCCTCCTCCACGTGCCTGGGGCCAGGCGCCAGGGATGGTGGGGTGGGGAGGCCAGCTGTGTCTGAGAGGCCACCAGCTCAATCAGCCCAGTCCCCCAGCTTTGAGCATTCAGGCGGGCCCTCCCAGCAGGCTGGGTGGACAATTAGTGACTAATGACCTTGCCACTCATTAACTCATTAACAGTGGGGGGGGGGGGGCAGGGGGAGGAGAGAAAACCCGGGGGCTTTGCCTTGGCCAGGCAGGGGTCCAGAGGGGGCAATCTTTCTGTGTGACTTAACCGTCCTCACTCCTATGCTCCATTGCTGCTAAACCTTGGCAGCCACCTCGACAGGAGGTTTTATTTCCCACAGTCCCTGGGCAGTTGGGAGGCAGGAGAGCACTCAGTCAGGCAGGGCCAGGACAGCTTGGCCAGCGGGAGGGGGCTCTGGTGGCCTCCAGGGGTAGCTGCAAAACCCAGAGCCGGGGAGGGGAGCAGCAGGGGTGACTGTAGCTTCACAGTTATTGGGGGAGTGTCAGGAACACACACAACCCCCAGGTACCTCTGGCCCTCCAGACAGTCCCCAAGAGGTAGAGCTGGGTCTTTGTCTTCTCCAAGTATCTGACCACCATGTTCTCTGAGCTGGCACATTCCTCCATGAAGCAGGGGCGGAGGGAGGTGGAGATGCAGGCAGAGGGTTGTTGAGGCTGGCTCAGAGGGTCTGTGTGGGGAGAGGGTGCACCCGACAGAGGCCTGAGGGATGAGCTGGAGAGGGATTCTGTGCAGGCCACAGGGTCTTGGAGCTGTCTTCAGAAGGTGTTGGGAAGCCCCAGCGGGGAGCAGGGGGCCCCCGGGCAGGGAGGTGCAGACCTGAGAACAGCCAGCAGGTATGTCTGATCTGCCTGGTGGGGGTGGGAGGGCTAATCTTGGAGCTGATCCTGGAGAGGGCTGTGGGCTGAGGGTCTAGGGTTGGGGCTACCACTCTCCCTTCCGCTCAGGGACTGTGGCCTTCTGCCACAGCCTCCAGGGCCCACGGCGGGCGCCTGTCCTTCTTCTGCGGCGGCTGTGCTGCTTGCTCTGGCTATAAGGCTGGCCTGGCTGGGGCCCAGACCTCTCGCCCTGGGCTCTTAGGAAAAGAAGGCTATGGTGACTTTATGGCCCCCAAAGTGCAGGCTGTGTAGTGGGCCTCAGTAGACACAAGCTGGCAGGTCTGTCTTGGGCCATAGCTCAGGACACTGGGTTCTGGGTTCAGAGGTTTCAAACTCACCTCTGGCAGCTTCTGGCAGCTAGCCTCAGTTTCCCCGCCTATCAGAGCCCAGGATGAATCTACACTGGCCGGGAGATGGTGAGGGCAGCAGAGGTGAGAGGCTGGGAGGATGTGTATGGTCATGACAGCAGCCAGGTAGGTCTATTCTGGGAGACCCTACATCCTGGACCCTGAGCTGCAGGTGACCCCTCATTTAAACAGAAGTCAAGGAGGAGAAGTGACTTGCTCCAGTTCTTATTGCAGGGTCTGGGGTTTCCTGTGGGGTCTGAACTGGGGGCACACCTTGTCCCAGAACACCCCTGCCCTCTGGGCCCTGGAACTATGCCCTGGCCTCTAGGAACTGTCCTGGGGCTCTGCAAGGGGCAACTCATTACCCAGTAATGACCTTGCCTGACCTCTGTAATGAGCTCATTACCTGAAAATGACCTTGTTTACCTGGTCCTGGCATCAGCAGCCTCTGCCAGCCCCCATCTCCCCCCAGGAATGTCTGGCCTGGGGTGGTTCTGACCAGTCTTAGCCATGGGCCTCAGCCCTCCAACCTGCCCTGGATGGGGTGCTGGGCTCATCTGTGTGTGAGCTGAGGGCCCAGCCTTGTCTCCCAGTTCTGGGTTCCTGACTGTCCCCTTCCAGCTGCATGACCTTGGGCAGGTAAGCCCCTTACACACTGTGCCTCAGTCTCTCACCACAGATGACGACAAAGATTTTTGGCTTGGCCAAATTTGATTCAGGCTCCTGAACCTTCTCTTAAGCCCATCTGTGCACTTTGTAAAATCCAGTTTTAGCAAAGAACCCTGCTAAGTCAGTTTAGCAAGAACCTTCCCCCCATACCTGATCACCCTGGATATCTGATCAGGTTTCTCATCCTCACCATCCCCAGGCGATATCTGATTGCCCTGGCCTGTCTTCAGCAAGAATCCTGTTAGATGGGTTTAGCTGGAATCCCCTTCCCCCTGATGGAGACTCTTAGTGATTTTCCTCCCACTGAGCCTCACTCTGCTCCTGGGCTGTAAATTCCCACATGTCCATACTGTGTTCAGTGTTGAGATCAATCTCTCTCCCCCAGGGCAAGACACCCTTGCAGTGGTCTCTGTACCTATTGCGATGGTGCTAAGTAAGGTCTTCCTTACCACGCTTTAAAAAGTGTCATTGGATAATTTTTTCTTCAACAATGGGGACAAAAGAGGTTCTGCATGTAAGGCTGCTGCAGGGCAGAGTATAGAGGGCCGTCCAGGAGGGACATGGCCTGCCCATAAACTGGCACTTTGGGGGCTCCCTTTCCCTTGCCTGCTGGGCTGGGGTCTCCATGTTAAGACGATCCTTGGGGATGGACCTCATCTGCAATTCCTAGTAAATGAAAGAGGGACGGGAGTCCATGTGCAGGGTCAGCCTGCCCAAGGCCCTTACTGTGCCAACGCAGCCCCCAGGATTTGGATCTGCCCCCTCAGTGACATGCTGTCTTTTGCCCATCATTCCAGCAACTTCCTGCTCTGGCCCTATGCGTATCCTGGGCTTGAGGCCAGCTCCCTGCTCAGCCTCAGGGCATAATCTGTACATCCCTCCTGGGAGGGACCTCCCTGCCCCACCTGCCCTTCTCCGTAATGTGCCTGTGTCTTCCTATCTAGCACTCAGCTCGCTTTGTAATTCCTCCTGGCGGATGGGGCTCCTGGTCTCTGTCTACCTTCGGATTTGACTTCCTCCAGGCAAGGAATCCTCTTGTGTCCTCAAGGCCCAGAAAAGTGCCCAGCACACAATAGACACATCATAAATACTTGCCCACTCTCGTTGAGCGATGTCTGCACAGGGTTTGGCATTCAGTAGGCACTCAATAGGTGTTGGCTTCATTATTTCCAGTCTTGTGATGCTTTTGCATCTCAGTTTCCTGCCCAGCCAGAATGGATACAAGGCAGGCCCAGCTGCATCTCTGCACCCCTGGATAGGACTGTCTAAGGAGGGTCAGAGTGCTCGTCCCAGCCGGATCCCAGGGGTTCCTGGCCCCTGGCCCTCAACAGGCTGCTGGGAAGTGGGTCTGCGCCTACCTCTGGGCACCGCACCCGTGGGGAGTGGGGTAGAGGGGAGGGAGGATGCGCACGTGGGGTGGTGTTGGGCTGGGGAGGGGATGTGAGTGCAGACCTCTATCCAGAATTTGAACCAAATCACATCAGATATTTGTGTACATCTTTGTAACTAACACCCACATCAATGTCCTCCCTCCCCATCTTCCTGTCTCAAAATGAGATCAAGATGTACAACTTCTACAGCAGCCAGAAGGCTCCTCCTAGTCAGTACCCACCAAAAGTCAACTGCTATCGAAGTCACTAAACTTTAAATATTCGATATGCTCATCTTTTGCCTATTATGTGTCTATGTGGACAAATATCCTCTCCCAGTCTTCCACAGCAAGTGATTTATGGTGTTGGCCAGTGAATAGAAGTTTAAAACTTTAATATAATTGAATTTATCCATCCTTTCTTTTATTGTTAGTAAATTCTTATGTCTTGCTTAATAAAATGTTTTCTTGCTTAATAAGATTTTACTAAACATCAAAAAGATAGTATCCTATATTTTCGTGTAGAAGTTGAAAGTTTTGCTTTTAACAGTTAGTCTCATATCCATATAGAATTGATTTTTGTGTTTGGAGTGAGGTTGGGATTCACTTTTGTATTTTCCATTTTCATAATGGGTTCTCCCTGCAGTATTTATTTATTTGCAGTGCTACTTTCGTTGTATATGCTTGGGTCTGTTTCCACGCTCTCTATCCGGGCATCACTATCATAGTGTCTTAATTACTATAGTTCTATAAAATGTTTTGATTCCTGGCAGGACAAATCCTCCCATCCTGTTTTCTTTAGGAGTATCTTAGTCATTTTTGTCCCGTTGCTTTTCCATATACATTTTACATATGCATTTTGAATCGGCTTGTCAAGTTACACACACACGCACACACACACACACACACACACACACACACACACACACACACACACACACACTCCTTGTTGAAATTTTTACTGGAGTTGTGATAAATCTGTAGATCAATTTGGAAAGAACTGACAACTTTATAATATTGAATTTTCTGATCCACAAACAGTATATTATCTCTTATTTAAATCTTCTCTAATGTCTTACAATCTAGTTTTGTAATTTTTCAATACAGGTCCTATATAACTTTTGTAGATGTTTTAGTTACCTTAGCTTCTGTTGCTATGGTAAGTGGTATATTTTGTCTTTTTTTTCGGGCAGCTGGCTGGTTACAAGGATCTGAATGATAAATGGTATATTTTCAAAATTGTATTTTCTACCTGTTTTGTAATTAAGATATAAAATTTTGCATATTTTATATGATGATCTTACACCCAGCTGCTGCTATTATTTCTGGGAGTATGTAGATTATTTCGGGTTTTACATGTACAGAGGATAATTTGCGAATAATGATTGTTTTTTTAAACAATCATTTTGCCTTTTTTTTTTTTCCTTACTGCACTGATTTAGGTCTGAATTTAAAAAAAAAAAAAAAAGACAATGTTTACATTGAAGTACCTGACTTCACACATGTAAACTCTTAAGTATGATGCTATATTTTTGTTTAAAATATATTTATATTTATTTATTTATTTTATTATTATTTTTTTTAAAAGATGACCTGGTAAGGGGATCTTAACCCTTGACTTGGTGTTGTCAGCACCACGCTCAGCCACTGAGCAAACTGGCCATCCCTATATGGGATCCGAACCCGTGGCCTTGGTGTTATCAGCACCACACTCTCCCGAGTGAGCCACGGGCCGGCCCTAAAATATATTTATATTTAAACAGCTAGAAGACCCAGCTAAAGATATCATTAGAGAAAAACTTATTTTAGAAACATGTTTTCTCTTTGCTGTAATTATACATAGAGAAAGATGTACCCTTTACAATATTATTTCATTATGCTATTTAAAATTCAGACTGGATGTTACATTTATTAAATTTTTTAAATCTATTGAGTTTTTCTCATTTGGACTCTTCAGATGGAGAACTATATTAATATATTTCCTTTGCATTTCTGGAATCAGCACTACCAGTAGTGTATTATTCTTTGATTGTATTGCTGAATTCTATTTGCTAATACTTTTGTTTCCATTTTTGCATTGGTATTTGTAAGACTGGTTTACATTTTTCTTTTTTATACTCTTTTCAATGTTTATCAATATTATGGTACCTTCAGAAACATAATTTGGAAGTGCTAACTATCTGCCACAATGAACAGCAGAATGATTTGTTCCCCAAAGTTTTGAGAGATTTTACCAATCAAATTGCCTGGGCCTTGCATTTAAAAAAACAGGGGTGTGTGTAAGCTGTTTGGTAATATTCTGAATTCCTTTCATTAGAGGTCAAATTAGGCTTCCTCTTTTTTCTGAAACTAATTTTGATGATTTTTGTAGTAAGTAATTCATTCCATTCACATTTTCTAATGTATTTGCATGGAGTTCTGTAGAAGATTCTAGCGCTCAAAAGTTGTAATTGTTCTTTTTTCTTATTACCAATTTTGTATATTTGTGCATTTCTATTTTGCAATTTATCTATTGATTTTAAAATATCTAATGAATTTTTTTAAAAATTTTATTTTGTCGATATACAGTGTGGTTGATTATTGTTGCCCGTTACCAAAACCTCCCTCCCTCCTCCCTCTCCCCCTCCCACGCAACAATGTCCTTTCTGTTCACTTGTCATGTCAACTTCAACGAATTGTAGTTGTTATGTCTTCTTCCCCCCCCCCCCGGTTTTGTGTGTGTGTGTGAATTTATTTATTTATTTTTACCTCCCACCAGTAAGTGAGAACATGTGGTATTTCTCTTTCTGTTCCTGACTTGTTTCACTTAATATAATTCTCTCTAGGTCCATCCATGCTGTTGCAAATGGCAGCATTTCATTCGTTTTTATAGCTGAGTAGTATTCCATTGTGTAGATATACCACATTTTCCGTATCCACTCATCTGATGATGGACATTTGAGCTGGTTCCAACTCTTGGCTATTGTAAAGAGTGCTGCGATGAACATTGGGGAACAGGTATACCTTCGACTTGATGATTTCCATTCCTCTGGGTATATTCCCAGCAGTGGGATAGCTGGATCGTATGGTAGATCTATCTGCAATTGTTTGAGGAACCTCCATACCATTTTCCATAGAGGCTGCACCATTTTGCAGTCCCACCAACAATGTACGAGAGTTCCTTTTTCTCCGCAACCTTGCCAGCATTTATCGTTCAGAGTCTTTTGGATTTTAGTCATCCTAACTGGGGTGAGATGGTATCTCAGTGTGGTTTTGATTTGCATTTCCCGGATGCTGAGTGATGTTGAGCATTTTTTCATAAGTCTGTTGGCCATTTGTATATCTTCCTTAGAGAAATGCCTACTTAGCTCTTTTGCCCATTTTTTAATTGGGTTGCTTGTTTTCTTCTTGTAAAGTTGTTTGAGTTCCTTATATATTCTGGATATTAATCCTTTGTCAGATGTATATTTTGCAAATATTTTCTCCCACTCTGTTGGTTGTCTTTTAACTCTGTTGTTTCTTTTGCTGTGCAGAAGCCTTTTAGTTTGATATAATCCCATTTGTTTATTTTTCCTTTGGTTGCCCATGCTTTTGGGGTCGTATTCATGAAGTCTGTGCCCAGTCCTATTTCCTGAAGTGTTTCTCCTATGTTTTCTTTAAGAAGTTGTATTGTTTCAGGGTGTATATTTAAATCCTTAATCCATTTTGAGTTGATTTTAGTATACAGTGAGAGGTATGGATCTAGTTTCATTCTCCTGCATATGGATATCCAGTTATCCCAGCACCGTTTGCTGAAGAGGCAGTCCCTTCCCCAGTGAATAGGCTTGGTGCCTTTGTCAAAGATCAGATGGCAGTAAGTGTGTGGGTTGATTTCTGGATTCTCTATTCTATTCCATTGGTCAGTGTGTCTGTTTTTATGCCAGTACCATACTGTTTTGGTTATTATAGCTTTGTAGTATAGTTTAAAGTCAGGTAGTGTTATGCCTCCAGCTTTATTTTTTTTGCTCAGTATTGCTTTGGCTATGCGTGGTCTTTTGTTATTCCATATAAATGTCTGGATAGTTCTTTCCATTTCTGAGGAAAATGTCATTGGAATTTTGATGGGGATTGCATTGAATTTGTATACCACTTTGGGTAGTATGGACATTTTCACTATGTTGATTCTTCCAATCCAAGAGCATGGGATATCTTTCCATCTTCTTGTATCCTCTCTAATTTTTCTCAGCAGTGGTTTGTAGTTCTCATTATAGAGATTTTTTCACATCCTTGGTTAACTCAATTCCTAAGTATTTTATTTATTGGTGGCTATTGTAAATGGGCAAGCTTTCTTGATTTCTCTTTCTGCATGTTCACTATTGGAGAATAGAAATGCTAATGATTTTTGTGCGTTGATTTTGTATCCTGCTACTGTGCTGAAATCATTTATCAACTCTAAGAGTTTTTTTGTAGAGGCTTTAGGCTGTTCAATATATAGGATCATGTCATCTGCAAACAGGGACAGTTTGACTTCATCTTTTCCAATCTGGATGCCCTTTATTTCCTTCTCTTCTCTGATTGCTCTGGCTAGTACTTCCAACACTATGTTGAATAGGAGTGGTGAGAGTGGGCATCCTTGACTAGTTCCTGTTCTTAAAGGAAAAGCTTTCAGCTTTTCCCCATTCAGGATGATATTGGCATTGGGTTTATCATATATGGCTTTAATTATGTTGAGATACTTTCCATCTATACCTAACTTATAGAGGGTCTTTGTCATGAATGAATGTTGAATTTTATCAAATGCTTTTTCAGCATCAATAGAGATGATCATATGGTCCTTGTGTTTGATTTTATTAATATGGTGTATCACATTTATTGATTTACGTATGTTGAACCAACCTTGCATCCCTGGGATGAATCCCACTTGATCGTGGTGAATAATTTTACATATGTGTTGCTGTATTCTGTTTGCTAGTATTTTAGTGAGGATTTTTGCATCTATATTCATCAAGGGTATCGGCCTGTAGTTTTCTTTTTTGGTTATATCTTTACCTGGCTTTGGTATCAGGATCATGTTTGCTTCATAGAACGAGTTTGGGAGATTTGCATCTGTTTCAATCTTTTGGAATAGTTTGTAAAGAATGAGTGTCAATTCCTCTTTGAATGTTTGGTAAAATTCTGCTGTGAATCCATCTGGTCCTGGGCTTTTCTTTGTTGGGAGCCTTCTGATAACAGCTTCAATCTCCTTTATTGTTATTGGTCTGATCAGATTTTCTACGTCTTCATGGCTCAGTTTTGGGAGCTTGTGTGTGTCCAGAAATTTATCTATTTCCTCCAGATTTTCAAATTTATTGGCATATAGTTGTTTATAGTAGTCTTGAATGATTCCTTGTATTTCAGATGAATCAGTTGTAATATCACCTTTTCCATTTCTAATTTTTGTTATTTGAATCTTCTCTCTTCTTTTTTTTTGTTAGCCATGCTAATGGTTTCTCAATTTTATTTATCTTTTCAAAAAATGAACTTTTTGATTCATTAATCTTTTGTATTGTTTTTGGGGTTTCAATTTCATTGAGTTCTGCTCGGATCTTAATGATTTCTTTCCATCTGCTAACTTTAGGTTTGGATTGTTCTTGTTTTTCTAGTTCTTTAAGGTGAAGTGTTAGGTTGTTCACTTGCCATGTTTCCATTCTTCTGAGGTGAGCATTTAATGCAATAAATTTCCCCCTTAGTACTGCTTTTGCAGTATCCCACAGGTTTTGGTATGATGTATCATTATTTTCATTAGTTTCAATAAATTTTTTGATTTCCTGCTTGATTTCTTCTTGGACCCATATGTCATTAAGTAGAATGCTGTTTAATTTCCATGTGTTTGTATAGTTTCCAGAATTTCATTTGTTATTGATTTCTAATTTTAATCCATTTTGGTCTGAGAAAATACATGGGATAATTCCAATTTTTTTGAATTTATTGAGACTTGATTTGTGACCTAATATGTGATCTATCCTGGAGAACGATCCATGTGCTGATGAGAAGAATGGATATTCTGAGGTTGTTGAATGGAATGTTCTGTAGATATCTGCCAAGTCCAATTGGTCTACAGTATTGTTTAGATCTTGTATTTCTCTGCAGATTCCTTGCCTAGATGATCTGTCCAATATTGACAATGGGGTGTTCAGGTCCCCTGCTATTATGGTATTAGTTTCTATTTCCTTTTTTAGGTCTAATAGAGTTTGTTTTCTAAATCTGGCTGCTCTGACATTGGGTGCGTATATATTTATGATTGTTATGTCTTCTTGAAGGATCAAACCTTTTATCATTACGTAGTGTCCCTCACTGTCTCTCTTTTTTGTGTGTGTGACTGGTAAAGGGATTGCAACCCTTGGCTTGGTGTCGCCCGCACTGTGCTCAGCCATTGAGCACACCAGCCATCCCTATATAGGATCCGAACCCGCGGCGGGACGCCACTGCGCTCCCAGCACCGCACTCTCCCAAGTGAGCCATGGTGTCGGCCCCCTCATTGTCTCTTTTTATGGTTTTTAGTTTAAAGTCTATTTTGTCAGATTTAAGAATAGCTACTCCAGCTCGTTTTTCTTTTCTGTTTGCGTGGTAAATCTTTTTCCATCCTTTCACTCTTAGTCTATGTGAGTCTTTATGGGTGAGGTGGGTCTCTTGAAAGCAGCATATAGTTGGGTCCTCCTTTTTAATCCAGTCAGCCAGTCTGTGTCTTTTGATTGGGGAATTTAAGCCTTTTACATTAAGAGTTGTTATTGAAAAGTGTTGATTTATTCCTAGCATTTTACTGATTATTGTTTGGTTGTCTTAGGTGTCTTTTGTTCCTTGCTTTCTGATTTACTGTTTTTTTTCTGTATTTTTGGTTCCTTGGATAGTAGATAGCCTTTTTGTTTGTTTGTTTTCTCTTCATGAATGCCATTTTTATTATACTAGTGGGTTTTGATTTTTCTTGGGTTTTTATGGCAGTGGTAGTTATTTTTCAGGGACCAAACCCAGTATTCCCTTGAGAATTTCGTGTAAGGGTGGTCATGTGGTGGTGAACTGCCACAGTTTTTGTTTGTCTGAGAAATATACTTTTTGCCCTTCATTTTGGAAGGATAGCCTTGTAGGGTAGAGTATTCTTGGCTGGCAATCTCTATCTTTTAGTATTTTGAATATATCATCCCATTCCTTTCTGGCTTTTAGGGTTTGTGATGTAAAGTCTGATGTTAGTCTGATTGGGGCTCCCTTATAGGTGATTTGACGCTTCTCTCTTGCAGCTTTTAAGATTCTCTCTTTGTCTTTGAGTTTTGCCAATTTGACTATAACATGTCTTGGTGAAGACCTTTTTGGATTGAATACGTTTGGAGATCGTTGAACTTCCTGGATCTGAAGATCTGTGATTTTTCCTATACCTGGCAAGTTTTCTGCCACTATTTTGTTGAATATGTTTTCAGTGCAATCTCCTTTTTCCTCCCCTTCTGGAATACCCATGACTCGGATATTTCAGCGCTTAAGGTTGTCTGATATCTCTCTCAGATTTTCTTCAATGCCTTTGATTCTTTTTTCTTTTTTTCTTTTCTTTTCTTTTCTTTTCTTTTCTTTTCTTTTTTTTTTTTTTTTGTCTGCCTGCGTTATTTCAAACAGCCCATCTTCAAGTTCAGAGGTTCTCTCTTCAACTTCCACAAACCTGCTGGTTAAACTCTCCATTGTGTTTTTTATTTCGCTGAATAAATTCTTCAGTTCAGTAAGTTCTTCTACATTTTTTTCAGGGCATTGGTTTCCTTGTACATTTCTTCTTGCAGGTCCTGTATACTTTTCCTCGTTTCATCATGATGTCTAGTTGAGTTTTCTTGTATCTCATTCAGTTTCCTTAGAATTATCACTCGAAATTCCTTGTCAGTCATTTTAAGGGCTTCTTGTTCTATAGGATCTAGAGCTTCAGAGTTATTACCCTTTAGTGGTGTACTTTCTTGATTTTTCTTATTTCTGGTATCTTTTCTTTGATGTTTATTCATTGTGGCAGGGGGTTTCACAGCCCACAGGTTTGACACTATTGTCTGACTAAAATGTTGCTGGGGTTGCCAATTTGTTATGGCTACCTCAGTGACTGCTCAGTTGGCCACTAGTGCCCTGTGTGTTTGGTTGCCTCGGGTCTTGGGCCTCTCCGGGGAGCCACCTCTCTGGTCAGCTTGGACTGGGCCGGGCTGCTGGGTCACGGGGCAGTACCGCAGGGTGTGTGGTCTCTGCTGAGCTTCCACCTCCCGTGCTGGTTGTCTCCCTATTCCGTGTGTACTGGGCCAGGCTGCTGGGATGCGCAGAGGCCCCGCAGAGCGTGTGGTCTCTGTGGAGCTTCCCCTTCCCCTGCTGGGTGTCTCCCTGCTCCATGTGCGCTGGGCCAGGCTTGGGATGGAGCTGGGTGGCAGCGGTGAAGCCTACTGGCTCGTCGTGCAACCACTTCTCTGATCAAAAAAAAGGTGGTCCGAGGTCAGGTCTCCAGGTGTCAGGTCCACGAAGGCCGCTGCATTCGATCCCCACCTCTAGGCTGCAGGTGTCAGAAACGCCCATGTGTAATCAGTTTCTGAGGCTGGGAAGTCCAAATTCCATAGTTTCAGAGGCTGGAAGTCCAAAGCCCGGGGAACACATCTGGTGATGGCCTCCCTGGTAACTCTACACAGTAAGGCAGAATCTTACATGGCAGATGACAAAGGATTCTGGGACAGCTGCATCTGGCATGGGCCTCAGGCTGCTTCTACTCATGGCGGAAAGTGGCAGGCAGCCGGCGGGTACAAGCAGATCACATGGCGAGAAGAAGCAAGAGAGAGGAAGAAAGGGAGAGAGCTAAAATACCTAATGAATTTGTCAGTATTATTATTTTCTTAATTTATTCTTTTTTGGGGGGGAGGCAGTATGGGGATCGAACCCTGGGCCTTAGTGTTATTAGCATCATGCTCTAACCAACTGAGCAAACAGCCAGCCTGAATTTGTCGATTTTAACTTCTAATATATGCTTTTAGGCTTATTAATGTTTAATTTGATTTTGTTAAATTAAGTTTATGATTATTTTTCTAACTTTTTGAGTTAAATTTGTAATCTTTTTTTTTATTTAAAAAAAATTTGTTTTGGCAGCTGTCCAGTACAGAGATGGAACCCTGGACCTTTGTGTTATCAGCACCATGCTCTAACCACCCAAGCTAACTGGGCAGCCCTTGGAGTTAGACTTTGTTCTGGAATGGAGCTAAGTATCTTGAATTAAGTCTAATCATATTGAGACTTGTTTTTAAGCTTTTTAAGGGCAGGTCAGAACAGCCTCACGTCAAGGGTTAACTGAGCCCTACTGTTACGGTGATGTCCTGTGTATTATGAGGTCTTTCCACTGTGACTAATGCGAGCCCAAATTATTCCTAACCCTGCATGAGCTCTGGAAATAATTTGGCCTACTGCTTTCTGGTGGTTCTTCTACTTTTAAGTAACTTCCTTCAATACATGCACACATCATTACTGAGTCTAAAACTTGAGAGAACTCATCTCCCTATTTCTATAACAGTCTCCCTGTTCAGCTCTTTTTTCTGTAGAATACTAAACTCCTTTTTTTCATCCTGTAACTCCATTTTTTGGCAACTGGCTGGTACAGGGATAGAACCCCAGACTTTGGTGTTATCAGCACCATCCTCTAACCAGCTGAGCTAACCAGCCAGCTATCCTATAAATGCTAGACATTTGGCTTCCTTAAATTCCCATCTCTGTTTCCTCAACTCAGCAAAACTTCTTGGTTCTGTTTGGGAATTTTAGTCTGGATACTGGAGGCATGTTGAGGGCTCCCGTTGTTTACCTTCTGTCTGAATCACAGTCTGGTCCTGCCTGTTTCTCCATGTCTGAAAATCTCTGTTTCGTATATTTTGTCCAGTGTTCTAAGTTGTTAAGGCAGGAGGGTGAAAACAGTCCCTGTTATGCCGTCAAGTCAGAGGTGGAAGCCACCTAACTTCTCTGAGCCTCGGTTTGCTCCCACTTGTAAAATAATGATGATAATAGCACCTACCTCCTAGAGTTGTGAGTATTAAATGAGACAGTTTATGTCTGGTACATGTTGACAGTAAATAATACTAACCAAAATTGTAATACATTTTAGAACTTCTATATTTTCATTTATTTAATTTCTAAAATGTACTTTGCCTACTGCTTCAGTCTTGGGGTGTCTACTCCTATTTGTTTCTGTTGATTTTTTCCCTCGAGGTTTTTATTGTACAGTCGTACTTTCAAAAGTCCATGGAAAGATTTCTATTATCTTTTCATTCTACTTTTCCACGAAGCTTTTGAAGTACCCTCGCATTTATCTTGAGTCAAACACCTCATGAACTATTATAAATACTCCTCTCTGTCTCAGAATACTAGACGGACAGGCTCAGAGTCGGCAGGACAGGAGGGCAGCCGACATGGGCGATGCGCAGAGGAACCATCGGGGACATAACAGAAAGATCGAACGACAGGGCGACAAAGGTCAGATGGCCAACCAGACAGGTGCAATCCACAGAGGGTCTGTCACGGATTTCACAGACAGGCACTGAACCGTCTGAGGATGGCAGACAACCTGACGCGCGCGGGCTGGTCGGAGACAGAGAAGGGGACCCACGTGGACACACTAGCCCGGTTCTAGGAGCGAGGTCACTAGTTCACCGCACGGAACTCCCGGACTACATTTCCCATGCGCCCCCGCGCTCTTCTGTGGCTCCCTTCTTGTAGGCGTGGGTACCGCGGGGCTTCTGGAAAATGTAGTTTGGAGGCCGGGAGAGAAGCCCTGCTGCACGGGTGTAGCCCCGCCTTGCTGCTGCGGAGTAACGCGTGGGTGCGGAGCCGCTGCCCCCGCGGGTCGCAGCCGGGGTCTGTATGGGGGTCGGAGGTCGTCCTGGGAGTGGCCGCCTCCCAGTTGCGCGCCGGAAGGAGTCTGCTGCCCACCGGGTCAGCCTTTAAATGGTGCCGGTGTCCTGCGGGCTGCTCGCTGTTTTTGCCGATGTGTCCATCTCTTGTGTGGTCCTCGGGTGTCTTTGTACCGGTGTGTGTGTCACTGTGTATGCCGTGTGTCCATGTGTTCATCTCTGCCTGTTCACGGTGAGGTGTGTCCAAGTGTAAACTCCCCAGGTTGGGATTTTACTCCTCCGGGACGAGCGTCCGGATCATCCCGAGGGGCCAGAATGAGAGCGTGGCGTGGGGGCTTCCGCCTCCAGTCAAAGCAGTGCCAGAGGTGGATAGGCCGGAGTTGGGGGCGTCGCTGTCTGAGAGATGGGCCGCGTTTCTGGGGAAGGTGGAGGCCTGGGGCCAGCACTCACTGCTTGGCAGAGCTGGTCCCCTCCCCACTCTCTGCCCTCTTGGGTGCTTGGAGAGGGGTCCCGACCCCCGGGTCCCGTTCTGTGCCGACAGTCATGGTGCACTATTGGCGGGTCCCCTAGGGAACCGAGGCCTCCTGCCTTGCTCCGTGCTGCCCCTGTTGCTAGAGTTTCGTCTTGACTGGCAGACTCTGAAGAAAGCCCCACCCCCACTCCCACCCCAACACACACACGCTTCCCTGGAGGAGGAGGAGGATGGGGTCATAAGCCTCTTGAGTGAGTCTGTGGGCCCAGCCTTAATTGAGGAGCTGGGAGAGGGGCAACCCAGTCTCCTTACTCAGTAGCTGCCACTCAGGGGTGAGATGTTGCAGGTAACCTATTGGGGATGAGAAATCCCATCCTGCCTGTGGCCCCCCATACCCCCACCCCCTTCCCAGTCTGGCCATTGGGACTGCCATGGGCAATGGTGGGGGTCACAGCTTTGGGGGAGGTCCTATCTAATAGGGCAGGCCTGAATGGTGTCAGTCACTCAGGGGTTTCAGATGAGAGTCAGTCCTGGGTAGAGGCAAACACGGCATGGCACCCTTGTCTTTGTTCTCTCCTCTCTCTGAGACATTGAGCTTCCAGGTGTTTTTCTGGACACGAGCTGTCATGATGGCACCACCCTTTCCCAGTGTGGAGTTAAGCAGATGCCAGAAAGAGCCAGGCTTGTGGGTCTCCTGGTCTGCTGGTCCCCTTGTCCCTGGGACTCCTGGGGGGGGGGGTCCTCTCACATTAAAAAAAAAACAGTTAACATTTAAATGTTGTACTTGTCCCAGTCTATTTTGAGTGTCCAAGGAATGCCCCTTGGGATAGTGCTTACCCAGGTTTATATGTGACAGTGTGAGAACCCATTTCTGTGGCAGTCCAATGGTCATAGCCATGGTGTAGCCTGTAGGTTGCATTTCCTGGATCAGAATGGTCAGTGTAGTGGCATGTGGATGGCTCCCGATTGCCAGGTGATGTCTGGGCCTTGGTAGCTGTGGGTCTGACTTGCTGGTGCGTGCTCAGAAATCTGCAAGAACCACAGCTTTTGACCACTCAGGCAGAGCCTCTCCTCACCTCTGACCTGAGCTTTCTCCATCATTCCCAGCCAGCCTAAGAGCAGCCAACACCATTGGGGAGCACATACCATCACCCTCTCTGTTCCCAAATCCAAGTGGAGTCGTGGGGGTGGTGGTGGTGGTTGAGTTTTGTTAGTTCCTAGACACTGCCAGTTTCTGCTCACATAGTGCTCCCATAGCTTGACAGACTGGGTACACGAGTGAGAGTGACAAGCAGATCTACTGGCAAGGAACCTCTTGGACTACCATAGCTCAGTTTAAGTTACTGAGACCCAGGCAGGGGCCACTCTTGCCCACCTTCCACACGTGTCTCGATTTTACTACTGTCCAGCAACAGGAAGAACAGCACCAACACACTTCTCTATTTCTCATGTGCTTTTCTCTTGATAGGAACCTGCTGAAATTATAATGAGATATATAATTTGAAGCACTATATGCTCTAAGCATCATGAGAATACTTGTTCGACATTTGTGATAAAAACCAGGCTGTTCACTATGACTCCAGTGTAGACCCCTACATTTGGGTCGATCAATATATAGTATTTTTCGTAGGTAATAGGAGAAACTCAATGTAGATTATACCCAATTGTTAGCACAGTGCATTCATTGACTATTTTGAGTACAATTGCAAAAGTGACTGGTTTTTCCTTTCTGAAGATCTGGCTGTCACTTGGTCCCCAGGATGGCCTCTCCTTTTGGTTCCTCCCTTTTTTTGTGCCTTTGTTTTATTCTTAGGTAGCACTGTTTATAGTATGGACCTCCTGTGGTTGTCTGAATAATCATATATATGACCAGACAGAAGTAGCAATGTCTTTTATATCCTGATCTTAGAAGTGGCGTACCATCACTCCTGCAGGGTTCTCTGTCAGATAGACCTACACAAGGGCTGACCACCAGGAGTCAAAGGTCACTGTGACTGTCTTGGAGGTTGGCTACCACAGTGCCTAACCTCAGCATTTCTATCGGCTGTATTGCCTTTTCAAAATATATGTCTTTTATTAGGGAAAAATGACATCTCATTGTTTTTTTAATGTGAATTTTGCTGAGAGAAGTCAAACATTTATTCACTGTATATTATCCAAAATATGTCTACTGTGTTGGGGATCCCCAAGACCACCCCCTGTTTTGATGACTCACTAGGAAGACTCACAGGACTCAGCATGTAGTTGTACTCATGGCTATGGTTTATTATAGCAAAAAGATATAGAGCAAAATCACAAAGGAAAAGGCACATGTGCAAAGTATAGAGGACACCAGGTGCAAGTTTCCAAGAGTCCTCTGCTAGTAGAATTGCACAGACACTATTTCTCTGGCAATGAATTGTGACAATATATGTGAAATGTTGTCCACCAGGGAATCTCATTAGAGACTCAGTGCCCAGTGTTTTTACTGTGGGCTCATCATGGAGCCGCTGCCTCCCATGTACAAAAATTTCAGTTTCCCAGAGAAAACAGGTGTTCAGCATAAACCATATTATTTGTACAGTTTACGCACAGTGAGCCACTCTTATGGTGGGAACCTTCCCAAAATCCAAGTTTCCAGACACTAACCTTGTAAGCAGGACTTTTTAAGGATAACAGTCTCAGGCTGGCTATGGTAGCTTTTTTCTGCACATCTACTACTTGTATTCCTTTTCTGCTTTCACAGAATTTGATCTGCTGTTGGAAATTAATGTGTCCTCTATTGCATTAGAATATCTTTTTCATTTGTTTTTGGGTTTCTTCTGTCATATATGATACCATATTTTAGTCTAGATCATTTCCACTTTTGTACTAAGTTGTAATTATTACCTTTCATGATTATAAATTTAACACAGGCTCCTTTTAACAGATCCTGATAGGATCTCTGCAACTGAAAACAGTGGCCTAGACAACTCCTTACCAGTAGATCTGCCTGTCACTGCCATTGGGGTACCCAGCCTGCCAAATTATAAGAGCACCTTATAGGCAGAAATTGACAGAATAGAAAAGTGTATCATACATAGAAAAAAATCCTTTTCCACTCTCACCTCTTGGAGATAGTTACCTTTGCAACTTTGGTGCCTTTTCTTATAGATGCATGTGTGTGCATAAATATCATGAGGGTGATGTTGGTGAAAAAGGTGGTGAAAGGACCTCTTAAAAATCCTTTCTTTCATGAAAGCAATGAGAAAACTGGCCAAAATTGTTAGAATCAGCGTTTTTAGACCCTGGAAATTTACCAAAGACTTGCAGCAATCCAGGGAGTGTTTATTCAAGAAGAATGGCTGAATCTTAGGAAGAACAGTGAGCTTGTGGTGATCAGGCTTGCCCTAGTCTTTTCCTTCATTCTCCAGTTCTACAATAGCCTTGAAAACTAACAACCCACGTTAGTGGTGAAAACTGGGAGTCTTGCAGCCGCTAGAGGGAAAAGAATGGCGCTGGAGCTCTTTCAAAACCTATTCCCACAGGATTGTCATTGCTTGTCCAGTCTGGTGGTTTCCTGTAAGAACCACACTTATAAGGCTTTCCATATTTGACCTGATTTGGAGGTCATCCAGGACAACAAGCCTTTTCCCTGGAGGTAATTGTCAAAAACAATTATAGGCAATTGGTTACCTTCCTGGCTGCCTGAGGCAGTGGATAACAGTTAGGGCAAACATTAGACTAATTAAAAGCTTAAAAGGAAAAGCTATCTAATGAGATGTCTATAGGGGGTTTGAAAAGCTTTGACATATTCTGGAGAATCTAGAAGGCCAGATGCATGCCCAGGGCTGTGTACACACCCAGTGCTGAGTGCATGCACAGGAAAGACCTGAGATGTTCTTAAACTTTCATCTCTGGCTGACCTTGACCTCTGCACAAGCAGAAAGTGAGAGTTAACGCAGTTATCTATTGCATGGCTGAGTGTTGAAGGCATGCCTCAAAATGCACACAGAACTCCTTGGCAAAGACCGGGAGACATTCTGCTTTCAGGTGTTTAAGGAGATCTTCGCCCAATTATTAACTCAGCATAAGCAGCTAATGAGCAGAGACTTCAGTGGCCACACACAACAAAAAATACAGACTCTGTAGAATTAGTTCAGAGAAGCCGCTAAACAAACAGATACAACAAAGGTCAACAACAACAAACCCTGGGGAGGTGGGAGAATCTGATTTTCAGTGTTGTCACATTATATTATGAAAATTATGGCCTATGCAGTTGGCGGGGGGGGGGGGGGGGGGGAATAGCAGGGAAGCAATTAATAGAAACTATCCCTGAGGAATACCAGATATTGGACTTACTAGACAAAGACTTTAAATCAGCAATTTTAAATGTGTTCAAAGAACAAAAGGAAACCATATGTAAAGAGCTAAAGAAAAGTATGAGAACATTCTCTTCCTGAATAGAGGATATCAAAAAAGACAGAAATTATAAAAAAAGAACCAAATAAAAATCTGGAGTTGAAAATAACAATAATTGAAATTTTAAAAAATTTTCTAAAGGGGCTTGATAGCAGATTTGAGCAGGCAGAATAAAGAATCAGCAAACTTGAAGACTAGCCAATTGAGATTACTGTCTGAGAGACAGAAAAAAAAAAAAAAAAAAAAAACCGAGAAAAGTGCCCCAATAGACCTGTGGGATGCAGCTGAGCATACTAATACATGTATAATGGCAGGTCCAGAAGAGAGGAGGGAAAGGGCAGAAAGAATACTAGAAGAAATAATACCCAACATTTTCTCTTTAGTTAGATGAAACATTAATCTATGCATCCAAGATACTGAAGAAACTCCAGCTAGAGTAAATGCAAAGAAATTCAAACCTAGACACATCATCATCAAACTGTCAAAAGTCAAGACAAAGAATCTTGAAAACAGCAAGAAAGAAGAGACTCATCACATGCAAAATAGCCTCAACAAAATGAACAGATGATTTCTCATCAGAAACCATGTAAGCTAGAAGGCAGTGGGATGATATTAAAAGCACTGAAACAGTCAACCAAGAATTCTATCTTCAGCTAAACTAGTCTTCAAAAGAGAAGGAGAGATTATAAGATATTCCAGGTAAACAAAACCTGAGAAATTTCATCACTAGTAGACCTGCCATACATGAAATACCAAAGGACTTCAGGCTGAAATGAAAGGAAATTAGACAGTAAATTGCTAAGAAATAAAGAGCACTGGTAAAATGTATTACATAGGTAAATATAAAAGACAGCATAAATGTATTTTTTGTTTGAAACTCTCTTTTTTTCTCATATCTGATTTAAAAGACCTGCACAAAACAATAATGATAATCTGTGTTTATGGGCATATAATAAATATTGATGTAATTTATGACAATAACAGTATAAAAGGGAGAAAACAAGAGTCATGCAGAAGCAAAGTTTTTGAATACTATCGAAATTAGGTCAGTGGTATCTAAACTGGATTGTTATAAATTAATATGTGAATTGTAATTCCCAGGGCACTCACTAAGAAAACAACTCAAAAATGTACAATAAAAGAAACAACAGGACATTAAAATGGCACATTAGAAGGTAGCTGTTTAACACAAAAGAAAGCAGTGATGGAGGAACTGAGGAATAAAAGACATGACGTATAGAAAACAAATGCCAAAATGGCAGATTGAAGTCGTTCCTTATCACTAATTTCATTAAATGTAAATAGATTAAACTAATTAGAAGGCAGAGATTGGCAGAATGGATTTTTTAAAAAAGATGATCCAACTATATATTGTCTACAAGAGATTCAATTTTGATTTAAAGACAAAAATAGGTTGCAAGTAAAAGTGTAGAAAAAGATATTCCATGTAGACATATAAACAAGAGAGCGAGTAGCTATACAAATATCAGACCAAATAGACTTCAAGACAAAGATTGCTAGAGATAAACAAGGACATTATATGATCACTTAATTAAAATTTTAAACCATTATTACAATATATGAGGGTACTTTAAAAAGTTAGTGGAAAGATTCATATTATCTTTCAATTCTATTTTTCCACGAACGTTTTGAAGTACCCTCGCATGATGATAAAAGTGCCAATCCATCAGAAGATAAAACAAGTATAAACATATACACACCTAACAACAGAGCCTCAAAGTATATGAAGCAAAAACTGACACAGTTGAAGGAAAATATATACACTTCAACAATAAGAGTTGGAGACTTCATTACCCCACTTTCAGTAATGGAAAGAACAATTAGACAGAAGATCAGAAGTGAAACAGAAGACCTGAAGAACATTGTAAGCCAACTAAACCTAACAGAAACCTATAGAATACTCCATCTAATAACAGCAAAATACACATCTTCTCAAGTGCACATGCAACATTCTCCACAATAGACCATAAAACGAGGTACAATACATTAAAAAAGATTAAACTCATGCAAAGTATGTTCTCTGAGCACAAAGAAATGGAATTAGAAATCAGAAACAGAAGTTTGAAAAGTTCACATATATCTGGAAATTAAGTAGCAAACTCTTAAATACACAATTAGAGAATAAATCACAAGGGAAATTAGAAAATATTTTGAAATGAATGAAAATACACCAAACCGAAATTTATGGAATTCAGCAAAAGTACTGGTTAAAGAGTAATGTATAGCTATATGTACCTACATTTAAAAAGAAGAAAGGTCCCAAGGAATAACATAACCTTCCATCTTATGAAACTAGAAATATAAAAGTGAAATAAACCCAAAGCAAGCCAAAGCAAGAAAATAATATTAGAGCAAAAACAAATGAAATGGTGAACAGTAAAACAACCGTGAAAATAATGAAACCAAAGATGGATTTTTTAAAGAAGATCAACAAAATTGACAAATTTTTATGTGGACTGACTAAGGGAAAAAGATAGAAGACTCAAATTACTAAAGTCCAAAATGAAAGTGGGAATATTACTACTGACATTAAAGAATAAAAATGATTATAAAGGGATACAATGAACAATTCTATGTCAATAATTAGATAACAAATGAAATAGGCTAATTTGAAGTAGGCTAATTTTGTGCTGGAAAGACATAACTAACCAAAAATGACTCAAGAAATAGACATTCTGAATAGAGTTATAACAAGTAAATAGATTGAGTTCCAGATGTCTTCACTGGTGAATGCTACCAAATATTTTAAAAAGAATTAATGCCAGTTCTTCACAGGCTCCTCTAAAAATAGAATTGGAGGGAATACTTATCATCTCATTCTATGACACCAGTATCACCCTGATACCAAAATCAGAGAAAGCCATCACAAGAAAAGAAAACTACAGATTAAGATCTCTTATGAATATGGGGTGGTTCAGGGGGGTTTGGGGTACAATCTTCCCATAGTATATCTGCTTAGCTGATGGGGGATGGCAGAAGTTAGGTAATGTAATTATTTGTATATTAGATAATGCAGTATCTGCGGGTTATATATGTGTGGATTCAATCAATTGTGGGTCACAAATATTTTTTAAAAAACAATAAAAATTAGGGGCCAGCCCGTGGCTCACTTGGGAGAGCGTGGTGCTGACAACACCAAGTCAAGGGTTAAGATCCCCTAACCGGTCATCTTAAAAAATAAAATAAAATAAAAAATAATAATACAACAATAAAAAATACAAATTTAAAAAACAACACAGCATAAGAACTATTTACATAGCATTTACATCATATTAGGTATTATAAGTAATATGGAGATTATCTGAGGTATGCAGGAGGATGTGCATAGGTTATATGCAAATACTATGCCGTTTTATATAAGGGACTTGAACATCCACAGATTTTGGTATCTGTGGGGGGTCCTGGAACTAATCGCCTGCAAATACCGAGAGACAATTGTATTGTAGATTACAATGAATGTGTATTATTTTAAAAGATGCAATATACAAAGAAGCTTTAGACTTACTGAGGCACATTTGCCTACTGATTCTTGGAGGCCTGTGTGCACTGTTATCTGCTGATAGGGACTGGAGAATGGATAATATGCTTTCTCTTCTCTATCCAAAACTTTAATCCCAAGACCCTGAGGCCTCTGACCCATGGAACCATATTTTGATATTTAGAGGTCAGAATCTCGTTCTCCTGATACAGGGACTCATAATGTTTCTGCTGCTTGTCCTCTGTGTATCTGGGAGCAAAAGGCTAAGGCTACCCCACCTGAGGCTCCCTGTAATTCATTTTGTAAAGGTCCTGAAGACAAGAACCCTGGCTGGCCCCCAACACCTAAGCCTCTTTCCCAAGCAGTGTGCCAGATGTGATCTTCCAGTTGGAGCATGAAGGATCACCATGGATGGTGTGGAGGAAAATCCCTAGGGGTCTCTCTCCAGGTGAAAAGGTGGGAATGAGTCCTGGGGCTCATGCACAAGGCTTTCCAGCAAGCCGTAGTTTCTATGAAATGCTGGCCATAGAGCCCTGCCCCATGGGGAAATAATGGTTGGCCTCAGAAACCCACAGTTACCTCAGCCTCACCACTTTTTGCATAAGGTCTTCTCATGTTCCTCTTTTGTCCTCTTCTGCAATGCACACCCTCCATCTGTGCTCTGTAAATGCCACCTCTTCCAGGCTTGCTTTGTGTCGTCTTGCATTTTTGTCAGATACCTGCTGTCTTCCATTTGCAGACTCGCTTTGCTGTGCTGTCATTTTTTGTTTTTGTGCTCAGTTGGGCTGTACCTTCTCTTCCTCCTCTGTATTTAGCTCTTTCTCTCTCCCAGTTCCCCTTTTCATTATCTCTTCTGTTTATTTTCATGGCCCCAATTACGCTTCTGTCCACCACAAAGGCCATCTCCATTTCAGTCTGTCTATTATACTCATTGATCCTCCATAACCATTGGCTGTTGCTCTTTACTCTTTTCTTGCTCATATATCACAATGGCCTTCATACTTTGTGCTCAAAATTTCATATGTAACTTATATAAATTATTACTTGAAAGGTGACAACACCCATTACAATTATATTTGTTACAATTACTTTATAGTTCAGTTCCTCATAGAGGTTTCTATTATTACTGATATCTTACATCTTTAATTTATTTCAGACCAAAAAATTACAACTGGGGCCAAAGATTCAAATCTGAAGCAAATTACTGCCGTATTGGCTCATTTTCATTGCTTGTAACAGAAATACCTGGAACTGGGAAGTTTGTAAAGAAATGCTATTTATTGCTTACAGTTCAGAGCCTGGGAAGTCCAAAGTCCAGGGAATATCTATAGCAGAGGCCTTCTTTGGTGGTGACTTCAGTGACTCAGGGTATCACATTGTGAATGGCAGAAGTAGAAATGGAACTAAATCATCACTCATCCTTTTAAAGCCCTCAGCACCATGCCCGTGACCACCATTAAACCATCAACTTATCAATACATTCACTAGGGCATGGTCCTCACAATCTAATCACTTCTTCCATGCCCCCACCTTTCAATTACCACAATAGGATTTCCCACCCTCTTAACACTGTCACGGTGGAGGTTAAGTTTCTAATACACAGACATTGGGTACCCAATTCGATCCACAACAACTGCTGAAGATTTTTCCCATGGAAAGGGAGAAAACATCAAATCAGATGGCATTTTGTACTCCCCAAATGACGTCTCAGATTTTGATGACTTAGAGAGTCACCGGAGAATCAAGTGATTTTCACTAATAAGAAAAGCCTGATTCAGGAGAATGATCATAAATATAATGAATTTGGGAGACACTTTGGTTTGAAATCAAACCTTATTTCATGACAGCAGATTCTTGAAAGTCACATAGTGCATAACCATGACCATGATAGCAATAGCTTCCCACAATGCAGAGCGTTATTAATCAACAGAGAAGCTATGCAAGTGAAAAACCTTACAAAAATGTAGTGAATGTGGAAAAGCTCAGCTGCATTGCGTATCTTACTCAGAGACATATTGCCTCATACTGGGGACAAACCTACAGTGACAATAGGTGTGGGACACATTCAGAGATAGCTCATATTTTATTAAAAGTCAAAGACCCTATATCAGAGTAAAACCTTATGAATGTAATAAATGTGGGAGACCTTTTAGTCATACCTTTCCCCATAATTAACATCAAAGAATGTTGCTGAAGAAAAGCTGTAAAAATGCAAAACTTGTGAGAAATAGTTCAGTAAGGGTCCACCCCTTATACAACATACATACAGAGGCATCCTATAAGTGTAATGTAGGTGGAAAATCATTCAGCTTGGACTCATCCCTAATCCTATTTCAGAGAAATATGAATGTAATGAATGTGGAAAAGCTTTTGGTCCAAAGACTTACATCATGCAACATCAGATGATTCATACAGGAGAGAAAACCTATTAATTAACATAATTAATATGAGAAGTCTTTTCGCCAGAGCCCACAACTTACTCTGTATCAGAGAACACATACTAGGGCAAAACTATAAATGTCCTGAATGTGGCAAAGCATGCAGTCATAATTCATTCCTAATGCAACCTAGCAGGATTCGTACTGGAGAACTACTTGGATGTAGAGAATTTGGGAAAACCTTTACCCAAAACATTCCACTTTCTTTACATCTGAAAACGCATACTGGAGAGAAAACCTATGAATGTACCAAATGTGGCAAAGCCTATAGTCATAGGTATCCCTTACTGAACATAACAGGATTCATATTGGTGAAAACCTCTTTTAAATACAATGAATGTAGAAAAGCTTTCCAATGGAATACACATGTTACTCAACACCAGAGAATCTGTACTGGAGAGAAACTCTGTAAATGCAAAAAGTGTGACAAATCTTTCAGCAAAAGTACACACCTTAGTCAACATCAGAGAACTATGCGGAAGAGAAGCCCTACAAGTGTAATGAGTGTGGGAAAACCTTTGGTCAGAGTGCATATCTGATTCAACATCAGAGGATGCACACTGGAGAAAACCCTATCAATGTGAAGAATGTGGAAAGGCCTTCACTGTAAATACATACCTTGCTCAACATCAGAGGATTCACAAGAGAAACAACCCTCAAGAATGCCCCCCACCAATAGAAAAGAAAAGAATGTCCCAATCATAAATAAATTCAGACTGGAGAGAAATTCAACAGATGTATTTAACGTGGGGAATATTTAATCTACAATGCAAACTTCTCAACATCAGTGAGATACCACTTTGACAGAGACATTTTATGAATAATAATCATGGGAAGAAACTCAGCCATCATATCTGTACACCATTTATTCAGTAAGAATCTGTTTCTTATTAAGAAATCCTATAAATATATTAAATATGTAAAATATGAAAGTGAATTCTTATTTCTCACTAAATATTAGGTAATACACACTGGATGGAAACTCTACTAATAACATATTTTCACCACAGATTAGTAAAGTGAATTCTCTCTCCCCATACCTTTCATCAACTTTCTCAAAAAGATGTAAGAATAAGGTACTTATATTTTGATAGCCCTTACAAACAGGAGGAGGAGTCTAATGTTCCAAATCTGTTGACCAGATTTTTATAGAAATATCTATGAACTTGATAAACACCGGCACATCAGAGGCCTGTACAGTACAAAGCTCTCTAATTCTAACATTAATCTAAAATCGATTACTCCAGGCGCTGCAGTGGTCAATCCTACTTACTCGCATTCACCTAGAATCAGAGTATACTATGTAGAGTTCTTTCCTGTTTGGAAAATCCCAAATTATGTCACAAAAATTAGAAAAGTTATACTTTTTTTGAGACAATTTAATCCAGAATATTTTCTTTGTAGATCACAGATGTCTGATACTGTCCGGAATTACCCTTCCTATTTTTCTGGTTTTGCTCTAATGATTAACAAATCCGGAAATTAGAAATCAATCTAGTTTCCAGATGTTTGAAGGGGGAAAAAGTTTCTGTCCTTTTTAGGTGATATGATTAGCATTAGCAGGGGCTGTTTAAAGAGGCCAGTGTGCAAGTTTTATGAGATTTACCTAACGTACTTTCACTGCCCTTACTTTTCTTTCTTCTTTTTTTTCGGGGGGGCAGGTGGCTAGTAAGGGGATCTGAGCCCTTGACCTTGATGTTACAACACCGCAGTCTGACCAACCGAGCTAACTGGACAGCTGCCACTTTGTTATCATTTATTAGCTAACAAAGTGAAAAAGCTTCAACTCTCCTAATTTCAGCAAAAACAATTCTTCTTATCACAGGTCATTTTCTTTCTTCCTTTTTTTTTTTTTTTTTTTTTTGGCGGCTGTACAGTACAGTCTTTTTCTTTAAAAGTAACATATTTCAACTATTTCTAGAACACTGTTGTTTTTCCTTGATTGGCTTTTAAAAATTAATGCCCACAAAATACTTTATAAAGTAATGAGACCACTTTTCTTAACTCATACACTAGACTTCATGCATCCAAGTGAATGGTATTCTTCCAAATAGCTCATCTTGGAGGATCTGTGTCAAATCCTGTGTTATCAAGATAGGAGGTGCTCAGTTTCCCTGGGTTCAGGTTTCAGGACACATCTCTGGGTATCAAGCCCCTCCCCAAGGTCTCAGGGCCCGCCACTAAGGACAGTTATTGTTGTTTGTTGGACCTATTTTCCATACCAACATGGGGAGATTGAGACCACAAGAGGCAGACTTATGCAAATCCAGTAGCTGAGCATGCTCAGTAAAAAGAATTTATACAGGCTTATATGACCCCAGTGACCAAGCATGCATAGTGGAAGGGAGTTTGTCCTTTGAATGACCTTCCACTAGGGGTGCTAAAGTGCCAGAGACCAGCTCCAGTCGAGTTGGGGGCCCTTGAAAAAGGAATGAGGAGTCGGCGAAAATAACAAACACAGGCAGAGACCTCGGTTTCTTTGAAGCACGTTCTTGCTCTGCAGGCTGTCAGTGCTGTCGCAGCCAAAGCAGCCAAAGCAGCTAAAGCAGCTAAAGCAGCCTTCAGACTGAAAACAGCATTTTTATTTGTTACACAACACAGGGGGGTTAATGTGGGCATTTTAACTACATAAACCTTTAAAATTATTAAACCAATAGTTAAATGGAAACTTTTCTTAAAATTACGTCAGTTCTCATAAAATTAATAATCCACAAGGTTAAATAAAACTCGGTGGTCAGCCAATTCTTTTTGGTGATTATATCTGTTGTGGTCGATTAGTCCGTGA
This sequence comes from Cynocephalus volans, assembly GCF_027409185.1. Taxonomy (NCBI): domain Eukaryota; kingdom Metazoa; phylum Chordata; class Mammalia; order Dermoptera; family Cynocephalidae; genus Cynocephalus; species Cynocephalus volans. The sequence continues at coordinate 209,768,392 of NC_084461.1, forward strand.
CTCGCTGTTCTTGACATTTCTCACCATTGTGTTTCTTTTCTTCTTGCCCTCGTATTAACCTTAAACTTATTACTACCAGCAAGCATAAGTTATATGTCTGACTCAAAATTGAAACGGCAGCGATTGCGGTTACAAAGTGTTAAACAAACCTTATATATATTTTTAACTTTTAAGTACTATAAAAGAAAATTCTAACAATTATATTTAAAACTTATAAATCTAACAATTAAACTTATAATCAACTAAAAATTTAATGATTCTCATATTTCTATAGGCATGAACCTATTGTTAATTTGGAAAAAGAATAAAGGATATTTGAACAGCTTTATCATGCGTGTACTTAATATAACGGCTGTGTGGCCCAATGTAAAGTGTCAAAGTGCACAGCACCATCCCTCACAAAACCAGGTGCATTCAAAATTCCATCTATAATCTTTATCTTTAGGAGGGAAAGTTGTGCATCATGTTTTTGTCCCAATATCTTACTAAGATGTTTTTATTTAACTTAGGACACCAATGAGTAACAGGGTTTCTATGCATTCTTTCTCATAAACTTAATTCTTCCTATAGTATCTTTTTCCATTAATTCCAACCATTCTCTTACCATTAATGTAATCCCCTATAAATGACGTTTGCCAACTTAAGTCATATTTAGGACGGCCCCTAGGAGGGTGCCAAATTTTTCCTTTTCCCATGTTATAATCCATATAACCATTTACCCAGATGGTCGGAAGAGAATGGGAATTTCTATTGTTTATTAATTTCTTCGGTAAAAACAGTTGCTCATGGCTACTCATAAGGTGTTTTTAAAACATCTGTTGGTGTAATAAATTGACTCAAAAGGGACAATTTGGAATTGTTCAATCTTCCCGGATCTTTTGTGGGATAATCTAATTTTATGACAATAACTGTTTGTGTGTCATTTTTTGTATCTTTTGGAAACTCAGGAAACTGCCACGCTGACCAAAACATCAAAAGAGAAAGCAAAAGCAGCACCACTGTGCCAAGGCAGAGATCTTTACAGTGAAAGCAAGTGCTGGTAGCTGTGGCCCTGCCAGCAGCTCTCCCTCCGGGGCCTTGCCAACTCAGAAAGGGCAGCCCAAGTTATTCTTTTCAAGACCCCACCATGGCGTGGACCGTGCCACTAAAGACCACAGAATATTCTTGAATATATTCAGTGCATGTGATGGTATTTGACCGATGAACATGCTCCAAAAGGGGACCAACTGTTCATGTGCAAGACTACATTACGTAACAAGGATCTACCCCCGCCTTAATTGAATATTCATTAGGTGGCATGAATATCTATTAGACAGTGAAACTATAAAAGCTGAATCCAGGAAGAAGGCAGGGCTGTTGCTCACTCTCCCTGGGGCCAGCCTACACTCTGCCTGTGGAGTATGTATCTCTTTCTTACTTTCAGCAAGCAGCAGCTCCCTCCCTTGAGCAAGCCTGCACTCTGTACTAAACGTTTAAGTGTGTGTTTTTTTACCCTGCTCAATCTCTGGAGCTAGGCCACATTTTCTCTGTGAAGTCTGTATTTCTTATCTGGTACATTAAAACTTGTTTTCATCTTCTACTGTGACTCTGCTCTTGAATTCTTTCCTGTGACGGAATCAAGAACCTGTTAAGAGGACAGGGTAGGTTGACGCCTGCTATCAGGCCTCCCAGACCCTCTCCTCTGGCATCATTATTACCATTGCTCAAAAGACTGACATTCTCTTTATTTGGAAATTTCCCAGGAGTAGTTTTCTGGCCATGCTGACAAACTGGATTGTTGTGGTTCCAGAACTTCCTGAATAAATGAACAATGAATAAACAATACTCTGTTAAGCTTCATGCCTGCCCGGCACTTGGCTAGGCATTGTCAATTTTCTTTTGGCTATAAGTTAAAGGGCAAGCACTTCATTTCCAGACAGCATGACATAGTACTTATAGTTTTATTATAAAAATGCTTCTAAAATTTGGTGAGGGCCGGCCCTGTGGCTCACTTGGGAGAGTGCGGTGCTGGTAGCGCCGAGGCTGCAGGTTCGGATCCTATATGGGGATGGTTGGTGCGCTCACTGGCTGAGAGTGGTGCGGACCACACCATGCTGAGGGTTGCGATCCCCTTACTGGTCACAAAAAATAAATAAATAAATAAAATAAAATTTGGTGAGAAAAAAACACCAATACACAAATGGGAAAACCAGAATGTGAACAGAATTCAGAAAAGGGACAATATGGAGTGGAGACCAAATAAGTTTATGTGGATGTTAATGAGGGCATTGTAAAAGGGTCAAATAAACTGGTATTCTCTATCAAAAAACCATGTTTTTACCAAATGCAAAAATAATTGATGTATAAAGTTATTCATTGGAACATTGTTTATAATGGTTCAGCATTGGATCTAACATCACATCCAACTATATGAGAGCAGTTATAGTTATCAAGCCTTAGGACTTTCACTTAATAGTCTGTCCTAAGCCTGCCATTAGAAATTACATTCATGATGGCCGGCCTGTGGCTCACTTGGGAGAGCATGGCGCTGACAACACCAAGGCAGGGGTTAAACTCCCCTTACCAGTCATTTTTTTTTTAAAAAGAAAGAAATTACATTTATGATGAGTATGAAATGACAGAAATGGCTCATAGGACAAGGTAAAAGACTATACAATTGGACCATGCCTATCTCTCAGGCCTCGTCTTTGCCTCACTCATGCTACTTCAGCTACATTGGCCTGTTTTCCTTTCCTGGAATATGCCGTGCTGTTCCCACCTCAAAGCCTTTGGCCTGGAGCACTCATCCTCCAAGTGTCTACATCTCGTCCCTTCACTTTCTTTAGACCTCTGCTGAAATGCTTCCTCCTCTCTGACCTCCCTATCCACACTCAGACCTCCTGCCTCCACCATCACCTTCCTCTTACCTTGCTTGACTTTTATCTATAGCACTTACTATGACCTGGCATTAAATTGTTTTATTTGTTGTTATTTATGTGTTGTCTGTCTCCCAGACTACAAGGTAAATTCATGAAAACAGAGACTTTACTTACTGTAGTGTCTGCAGCACCTATGCATAGCAGAAGCTTGGTAGATATTTGTTCTGTGCCCTTTTCTCATCAAGTTACAAGATCTTCGTATGTTACAAATATCAATCTTTTCTCATATGCTGCACTATCACCCAGTTTATCATTTAGCTTTTAATTTTATGTGGTTGTTTTTGATCAGCATACATTTTAAATTTAAGAGAATCTTTTATTCAAGAAATTCCTGTTTCATCTAAAGATAATATAAATATTTGCTTATACTTTTATGGCTTCTATGTGCACATTTAACTTTTTAATCCTGATAGGCTTTGTTAGTTATAGTGTCAGGTATAGAGTTTCCCCCTACAAATTGAACAATTTTTCATTCATGCTTTATAGAGCAATGCTTCCGATCTATTCTTCCACCCGTCCACCCATTTACCCATCTAATGTGAGTCTTATTACCACTATATTTATCAATTAAAACACACATTTTTATTTATTTTTGTAAAAAAAATTCTAGAATCAAGTTACCTGCCACAACAAAAACATTCCTATGAATTTTATTAGAATTGCTTTAAATCTATACAGACAGTTCGTGACTTGTGATTTTTTGACTTTACAATGGGTTTATCAGGGTTTTAAACGCATCTTCACCTTATGATATTTTTGACTTACTACGGGTTTGTCGGGATGTAACCCCATTGTAAGTCCAGGAGCATCTGTATATCAAATTGGGAAGAGTCATGGTCTTTTGAGGTGATGCATACGCTAATTACTCTGATTTGACATTGCACAAGGTATAAATGAAACATCACACCGTACCCCATAAATATGTACAATTATTATGTGTCAATTAAAAATAAAATAAAACTTTTTAAAAAAGAAAATATGTAAATTTCCTTTACAAAAGGGGAAATTTATAATTTATTTTAGGCAATTGAGGGGGAGGTAAAGAGTTTTTCCTACACTGGCTGTTTCTCAATTTCTTTTAGCTCAAAATAATCAATATTCCAAAGTGGCATATTTGGGGTGACATGTTCAAACCAACCTCTTCAGCAACAACGAATCTACTTTCTGTCTGTACAGATTTGCTATTCTGGACATTTTACATAAATGGAATTATACAATATACAATATATGCACTTTTGTGACTGGCTTCTTTCACTTTGTGTAATGTTTTCAAGGTGTATCCATGTCATGCAGGTAGCAATACTTCATTTCTTCAATCAGTGAATAATATTCTATTGTATAAATATTCTACATGTTATTTATTTAGTCATCATTTGATGGACGTTTGGGTTATGTCCACTTTTTGACTATTATGAATAATTACTGTTCTGAATATTGATGTAAAGTTTTTGTGTAAACACATGTTTTAATTTCTTTCGGGGAATATACCTAGGAGGAGAAGTGCTGAGTCAAATGGCAACTCCATGTTTAACCTTTTGAGTAACTGCCAGGAGTGTTTTCCAAAGAAGTTGCACTATTTTATATTCCCACCAGCAGTGTATGAGGGTTCCAGTTTCTCTACATGCTCGCCTGTACTTGCTACTATATCCTCTTTTTTATTATAGCCATTCTAGTGGGTGCCAAGCTGTCTCTTATTACAGTTTTCTGCAGTTCCCCGATGGCTAATGATGTTGAGCTTCTTGTCACAGAACTGCACTTTCATGCCATGTTTCACTGACTGTGGCCTTAGTCCGCCTTTCATGCCATGTTTCACTGACTGTAGGTTTAGTCCGCCTTAAAGCCATTTCCTAATTTCAGCATCATTAGCCATCTGGAGAGGCTGGGAATTTTCAAACCTAGAAATTTTGACTGTATTTTATTTAATAGTGGGTTTTCTCGTCTGCTATTATAGTATAAGCATCAAGCAGCCAGAGGGAATCATCAGCATGCTGACTGGAAATCTCCTTAACTAGATCATCAGTTCATTAGGTATATTTTCTACTTTCCATCTCACTGTAGGTGACTGTGTTGCTAAATTTTCTGCCACAGTGTAATATGGATTCCCTTATCTCCCTGCTGTAATTTGGATGCCCCTCCCCCAACTTCATTGAAGCTTCAATCCCCACTGTAACTAATGAGGGTGGGAAATCCTATTACGGTAGTTGAAAGGTGGGGCCTTGGAGAATTGATTAGATTGTAGCACCATGCTGTGGTGAATGGATTAATAATGGCGGTCAGGGGCGTGGTTCTGAGGGCTTTAAAAGAAGAGCACATGAGAGGTTAGTCTCTCTGCTCCATCATTTTCTACCATGTCAGAACTCTGGGTCACTGTCACCACCACCAAGGCCTTCACCAAATGTGTTCCCTGGACTTTGGACGTCACAGCCTCCGAAACTATAAGCAATAAATTTTATTTTCTTTATAAATCACCCAGTTTCAGATATTTATGCTATGAAATGGACTAATACACTCCCATTTCCAAAAATTTTTTTCCTCCCTTTTTTTTGGCTGCTGGTTAGTACAGGTATCTGAACCCTTGACTTCGGTGTTATCAGCACCACACTCCAAGTGAGTTAATCAGCCAGCCCCCTCTCTTTCCTTTAAGGTTCCCCTTTCATCTGAAGCCTCTTTAAAGTCCATCAGACTTTTTCTAATATATCTTCAAAGGCATTTCAGCTTTCACTAATACTTCTCAAAGTCCTTTTGGCTTCTGCCCATTGCTGGTTCCAAAGCTTTTCCCACATTTCAGTTTTTGTTTTATAGCACCCTATTTCCAAATACTGGAATTAGTTATCTTCATTAGTTATTTACACTAGTGATAGCTATATTTGCTATGGATTGTTGTACAACAAATTACCCCCTCCCTACCCTACCAAATAAGTGGCTTAAAACAATAAACCAATTATTTTACACCATGTCTAGCTATCCTCCTTGTTCTGGAGCAGGGCCTCCGATGAGGCTGCAGTTAAGATGGGCTGGAGGATCCACGTCCAAGATGAATCCCTATAGCAGAGGCTGTAGGCAGGGGGCCTCAGTTTCTTGCCATGTAGACCCCTTCACAGATTGCCCAAGAGTCCTTAGAATGTGGTATTGGCTTCCCTCAGTGAGTGATCCAAGAGAGCAAAGCAGAAGCTGCCATGTCTTTTGCCACCTAGCTTCATGATCCACACACCAGCATTTCCACAATTTTCTTTTCGTTACACAAGTCAACCCTATTCAGTGTGGGAGGTACTACACAAGAGTGTGAAAACCAGGAGACAAGGATTATTGAGGGCATCCTGGAGGCTAGCCCCACAGCAGTCGAAGCCTGGGCACAGCTATGGTGCTGCTGATGCTGGCTGGGTAAAGCTGTGGCCAGAGCTGAACCTGGGGTCATAGTTGGGGAGGATGGTAGCATTAGAGCACTGCCAAGGCTGGGCCACCACCCAAACACCCCTTCCCCAGCGCCAGAGGGTGGGCTGCAGTCAGGGCCACCTGGCCTGTCTGAGAGCAGACCTGGAACTCTCATGAGCCTTCCTCTGGGGGCCCCTCCCATGAGCCTCAGGTGTCTCCCTCCAGAAGGGGCAGTGGGGGCAGGGCTCCTGGGAAACCCCCTGAGGGCAGGCCCACCACCACCAGGATGCAAAGGGCCTGAGAATTTCCTACATTTAGATGTGGGCCGAAGCCCACCTGGAGACATGAACAAACTGACAGGACAATTCCACATTCCTGGGCATCGCCCTCCCGATACCCCCGCAAATAATCACCCAAGCAACGGCCCCCCCTACACACACCCTCATCAAGATACACGGCCCCTTTCACAGGAAGAACCTCGGCGTGGCCAGAGCGCTCGGCGGCCGGCCGCGGAACTACACTTCCCAGAAGGCTGTGCTACTCACCCGTCTGGGTCGGGACGACAGGGCAGCTCCGGGGCCACGAGCCCTCTGGGAAATGGAGTCCGACGCCTGCGCGGCGCAAAGGCTCCCGGGAGCTGTAGTTCGCGCTCGTTCCGCGCAGGCGCACTTTTCCGCGGCGGCCGCTGTTGTTTTGTGGGAGTCCAACGTGACGAGCCGCTGGGGCGTGTGGGGGTGTGTGAGGTGTGGGTGTGTCTGTGGACGGGTGTGATGGGGTGAGCCCCGTGTGGGGTGGGCTGTGTTTGCTGAGCTCAGCCGGGGCGCGGGGAGGGGGCTCCGTGCGTGTGATCGTGCAGCTGTGCGCGCGTGTGCGACCCTGCGAGCATCCCCTGCTGCCGGCTGTCCCTGAGTCCCGGGAGCAGGACTCGCTCCTCTGGGCCTGACCTGGGGTCCTGGAGGCTACAGAGCTGCCCACTCCTCCGGGGGACGCCGCCGAGGGGCGCCATGGAGACCCCGGCCCCGAAGCACGAGGAGACAGGTACCGCTTCGCTCTGTGTCTGTGGATTTGTATTTGAAGAGACTGAAAGTGAATTTTCCTGCTATGAAGTTCTTTGCAGAAAATGCACTAATGAGAGCTGCACGAACACCATTGATGAATCTCACCTACACAATAAGCAAGAAGAGAATTACACACACCCTCCATACAGAGTGATTCCACTTAAATAATATAATCCAAAAATTGACAAAAATAAATTCTATTGCTGAGGAGTGGAAAGGCATTATAAAACTGTAAAGGTAAACAAGGATATTATTACTGTAAAAGCCAGAGGAATTATTACTGTGGTAAAGGCCTAGGGGTATGGATAGGTGAGGGAGAGGGGTTGTAGTAGCAAAGGTTAACTTTATAAGAAACTGAAACTTCCAAAGCGGCTGATCCATTTAACACTCCCACCAATAACGTGTGAGAGTTGCATTTGTTCCAGAAACTTACCAACAATTGGTAGTCTCGTTCTTTTAAATTTTAGCCCTTGTAATGGCATGTGGTAATATCCCAGTGTGTGTGTTTATGTGTGTGTGTGTGTGTGTGTGTTGATGGTGGGGGGCGTGGGGGGGACGCGGGCCACTAGCCAGTAAAGGGATCCAAACCCTTGACCTTAGTGATATCAACACCAGGCTCTAACCAAGTGAGCTAACCAGCCAGCCCCTCATTGTGTTTTTAATTTGGATTTTCCTGATGACATAATGAGTATGTTTTCATATGCTTTTTTAATATGCATTTTTATATCTTCTTTGGGGAAGGTATGTTTAAGTCCCTTGCCTATTTTTTTTAATTGGGTTGTTTGTGGTTTTGTCTTTTATATATTAAATTCATATGTCTGTGTGTATTGTGTATGCATTATGTCATATATATAGTGAATATTTTCTTGGAGTCTATGGCTTGCTGTGTCAGGGGTCTCCAAGACCACTCTCAAGCTTGATGTTTCACTAGAAGGACTCATAGGACTCAGAAGTTGTTTTACTCATGGTTAGTCTTTAGTATACCAAAAGAATACAGAGTAAAATCAGCAGAGACGTCTTAGTCTGTTCAGGCTGCCGTAACAAAATACCATGAACTAGATAGCTTGTAAACAACAGAAAATTTTATTTCTCACAGTTCTGGAGGCTGGGAAGTCCAAGATCAAGGCATTGGCAGACTTAGTGTTTGGAGAGGGCCTGCTGTTTCATAGATGGCACTTTCTTGCTGTGTTCTCATATAGTGGAATTAGTAAGCCTCTCTCAGGACTCTTTTATAAGGGTGCTAATTCCTTTTGTGAGGGTGGAGCCTTCCTGACTTAATCCCCTCACAAAATTCCCACCTCCTAAAACCATCACATTGGTGATTATTTTCAACATATGAGTTTGGGGGGGGGGACACAAGCATTCAGAACATAGCAAAAGGGAAAAGGCACATGGGACATAGTCTGGAGGAAACCAGGCACAAGCTTCTACCTGTCTCATCTGACTGGAGTTTTAAGGGACGTATTTAATTCCCCCAGCAATGATGCATGACAACATGTGTGAAATATTACCAATCAGGAAGCTCACCTGAACCTGGGTGTCCAGCATTTTTACTGAGGATCAGTTACATGGGAATATAGTGCTGTGTGACTTATCTCAGTTACTGAAGCTCTAGGCCCCTAGATGGGAATCACATGTTCATTATAAATCACACTGTTAGTGTAAACTATCTGGACAAAGTAATACGGTGTGGCTGAAGCCCTCAGGCATGCAAGAACACTCTTGTCCAACAGAACATTCTAAGAGCTCAGTTCCCAGGAGCCACCCAAGGGCCAGTCCTGAAAACAGACCTTTGTTGGGAATGTGCAGGGTTTGGGCAACTCAGGCCTGCTGAATTAACCCTTTTCTGTACACTTGCTTTTTAATTTTCTTAATGATGTCTTTTATAGAGCAGAAATTTTAAATTTTAGTGAAGTCCAATCATCAACTTTTTATGGTTAGTGAATGTTTTTTGAGTCCTACCTAAGAATCTTTGCCTACAACAAAGTCACAAATATTTCCTCTTATGTTTTATTCTAGAAGCTTTGTACTTTTAGCTTTTCTGTTTAGCTCTGTAATTCTAATTAATTTCTTTTTGTATATGGTAAAGTATAAGGCAAGGGTGATTTTTTTCACCCACACAACTATATTAGTAAGATTCCAACCCCAAGACAGAAATTACACAGTAATTTCATTGGGGAAAGTTTAATATGAAGAATTATTGGTGTATTGAGTTTAGTAAGAAATAAGGAGACCCTCATATTTCATGACCTTGCTTAATTTACTTACTAATTTTGAAGGTTTTGTTGTAGATTCCTTAGGCTTTTCTATGGAGATAATTGTATTGTCTGCAAATAGTTTTACTTCTACTCTCTTACTATTTGTGCTTTTTATTTCTTTTTTCTTATTTTATTTCACTGACTAGGACCTCCAGTACAATGCCAAATAGAAATGGTGAGAAAAACATCCTTATCTACTTCCCAATATTAGGGTAAAAACATTCAATATATCACAATTTATTATGATGTGAATTGCACGTATTTTTTTTTGTAGATGTCCTGTGCATTAGTCTGTTTCTATTGCTTATAATGGGATTTGTAAAAATGGTTGGATAAATTGTAAAGAAATGAAATTTATTTTTTACACTCTTAGAGGCTGGGAAGTCCAAAGTCCAGGGGACACATCTGGTGAGGCCCTTCTTCCTGATGGGTTACTCTCTATTATAACTCAGGGTATCACATAACAAGTACGGTCTGAGCAAGAAAGCTAAACTTTTCACACAATGTCCTTGTAAAACCATCAGAACCACACCCATTACTCTATGAATAGGTCAGTCCATTCACAAGGGCCCAGTCCTCACAAATCTAATCACCTCTTAAAGCCCCCACCTTTCAAATATAATTAGATTTCCCACCCTCTTAGAACTGTTACAATGGGGATCAAGTTTCCAATACATGAACTTTTGGGCAACACATTTAACCCATAACACCGTGTATCAGCTAAGTTCACTCCCGGTTTGCTGAACATTTTTACCATGAATTGGTGTTGAATTTTATTGAATGCTTTTCTGCATATATAAAGATATATTATTTTGCTCCTTTATTCTGTTAATGTGATCAATTACATACATTTTCTAATGTTGAACCAACGTTTTATTTCTGAGATAAACTCAGTAGGTCATGATACACACACACACACATGCACATACTATATATATATATATATATATATATATACGTTTGATTTGCTAATATATATTAAAGATTTTTATCTATGTTTGTGAGTGAGATTGGTCTTTAATTTTCTTTTCTTTCAAGATCATTCAGTTTCAATGATTTGTCAGGTTTTGGTATCACGGTTGTTGGTCTCATAAAAGTGAGTTAGAAGGAATTTTTTTCTTTCTTTTTTCTTTTCTTTTTGACTTTTTGATAGAGTTTATGTAAGAATTTTACCCTTAAATGTTTGATAGCATTCATTACTGAAACCATCAAGGTCTGGAATTTTCTTTGTGGGAGGAGCTGTTCTGGAAGATAAATGTGGTGTACACTGTGTTAAATGCCTCACAGAGGTCAGAAAAAAACAAGGAACCCAAGTAAAAGCCCCTCTTTCCTTCACAGCACAGAGCCACAGGTATACAAGTGACATGTCCTGCCTGCCCCTGTTGGGGTGCTGGGCTAGGGTGGGCTCTCCTCTCTGGATAGTTCAGAGCCTCACAAGACAAAGTACTCATGTGTCCTCTCTCTTTCTGCAGCTGTTCCTGGAGAAGAGGATACAGCCAAGGCACAGGTAACAGTGAGGAGTTTGCTTTTGGTACAGGTGCCAAGTTAGGTAGGGCATTCTTTCATGCATTGACTGTTCTGATTTTTGCACATTTATTTATTGGGGTCATAATGTTTTTTAAAAACTATTTTCATGAATTCTTGTTGAGGAGAAGTTAAAGCAATAACTACCCATTTCCCTCTTTTCCCAGCCTCTGGTAACCTCTAATCCACTTTCTGTCTCTATGAATTTGTCTAGTGTAGATATTTCATGTAAATGGAATCATATAATATTTGTATATTGTTATATTTAAGAAACCATTGTCAAAACGAAGGCCATGAAGATTTGCCTTTTTCTTTTCTTCTAACAGTTTTGGAGTTTTGGCTATTAAATTTAGGTCTTTCATCCATTTTGTGTTAAATTTTAATATATGGTATAAACTAAGGGTCCAACTTTATTCTTTTGTAAGCAGATATTCAGTTTTTCTTGCACCATCTGGTGAAGAGACTGTTCTTTCTCCATTGAGTAGTCTTGGCATCCTTTCCAAAAATCAGTTGGATAAAGAAGTGAGAGTTTATTTCTAGGCTCTTAATTCTATTCTATTGATCAATATATTTTTCCTTATTCCAGTATTACTTTGTTTTAATTGCTGATGCTCTGTAGTAAGTTTTGAAATCAGGAAGTGTGAGTCCTCTAACTTTGTTCCTCTTTTTCAAGAATGTTTTGTCTATTCTGGTTCCTTTGAAATTAATATGTATTTTAGGATGAGTTTTTCCATTTTTGCAAAAAATACCATTGGGATTTTGGTAGGGATTGCATTAAGTCTATATATTGTTTTGGGTATTATTGATATCTTAACGATATTAAGTTTTCCAATCCATAAACACAGGATATCTTCCATATCTTTTGGTCTTCTTTAATTTCTTTCAGCAAGTTTTCTTGCACCTCGTTGGTTAAATTTGTTCCTACATGTTTTATGTTATTTGATGGTATTGTAAATGATACTATTTTGTCAAGTTATTTTTTTCACATTATTCATTGATGTTGTATTGAAATACAACTAATTTTTGTGTATGTATATTGTGTTCTACAACTTTGCTAAATTTGTTTATTAACTCTAATAGAGTTTTTGTGTGTATGTGTGTGTGGAATCATTAGGGGTTTCTACATATAAGATCGTGTCATCTCCAAGTAAAGATACTTTTCCTTTTTCCTTTCCAATTGTATACGTTATATCTTTTTCTTGTCTAGTTTCTCTGGCTAGAATTTCTGGTAGTATGTTGAATAAAAAGTAGGAAAGGTTGTCCATTCTCGCATTCTTATTCAATTTGGTTATGGAACTTGATTAAACTTAATTAAAACTTTTAATTTTTAATTAAAATTATTTTTGGCTGTAATTAAAAAATTAGTGTAAGTCTAACACAATATGTACAGGACTTGTATGCTGAAAATCACAGTGCTGATGAAAGAAATCAAGTAAGTTCTAATGAATGGAGACACAGTTTCATGGATGACTTAACATGGTCAAAATGTCAGTTCTTTCCAAATTGATATCCAAGTATCACACAATTCCTATCAAAATCGTAGCAAGATTTTTTTATAGATACAGATAAGATTATTCTGAAATTTGTATGGAAAATCAAGGGAACTAGAATATCTAAAATAATTTTGAAAGAGAAGAATATAGTGGGAGCAATCAGTCTACCCAATTTCAAGATTCATTATATAGCTACAGTAATTAATACTGTGTGGTACTGGTGGCAGGATAGACACATGTGTTAATAAAACAGAATAGAGAACCAAGAACAGACCCAAATAAATAGGCCCAACTGATTTTTGACAAAGGTGCAAAAACAATTCAATAGAGGAAAGATAACCTTCTCAATAAATGGTACTGGAGCAAAAAAAGAAACCGTGACCGAAATCTCACCGTATATAAAAATTAATTCAATATGCATTATGGATTTAAATGTAAAGTATAAAAGTATAAAATAAAATAGGATTTAGGGCTAGGCAAAGAGTTTCTCGACTTGATACCTAAAGCACAATCATAAAAGGAAAAATTGATAAATTAGAGTTTAATTATTATGCATACCAGCCAGCTGCAAAAAAAAAAAAATTAGTTTAATTTAATTAATCTTTGCTCTGTAAAGACCCTGATGAAAAGACAAGTTACAGAATGGGAGAAGATATTTGCAGATATACAACAAAGGACTAGTATTTAGAATATATAAAGAGCTCTCAAAACAACATGCGAAAACAATCCAATTAGAAAATGGACAAAAGACATAAGAGACCTTTCACCCAAGAGGATATATAAATGGAAAATAAGCATGTGAAAAGATGTTTAACATCATTAGCCATTAGAGAATTGCAAATTAAAACCACAAGGATGACCTAGTAATCCCACCTCTGGTTATGTAGCCAGCAGAATTGAAAGCAGGGTCTCAAAGAGATATTTGTACACCCACATTCATAGCAGCATTATTCACAATAGCCAAAAGGTGGAAACACCTCAAATGTCCACAAAATGTGATACATACATATAATGGCATAGTACTCAGCCTTACAAAGGAAGGAATTCTAGCACATGCTACAACATGAATGATCCTTGAGGACGTTTTGCTGAGTGAAATAAGCCAGTTACAAAAAGACAAATACTGTATGATTACACTTATATGAGGTAACGGGTGTAATCCAATGCACAGAAACAGAAAGTAGATGTTTGCCAGGGGCTGGGGGAGGGGAAATTGGGAGTTGTTGCTTAATATAGTTTCAGTTTTGCAAGATGAAAAAGTTCTGGAGATTGGTTGCACAACAGCGTGAATATTCTTAACCCTCCTGAACTGTACACTTAAAAATGGAAAAGATGGTAAATTTTATGTTTATATGTTTTTAGTACAACTTTCAAAAAGGGCAGAAAGATATACAAGATATCATATACAGATATCAGAATGGGTAAAATAAAAAATAGTGACAAAACCAAATGCTGATGAAGATGCTCATACATTGGATCACTGGGTTACTCATACATTGCTGGTAAGAATGTAAAATTGTACAGCCACTCTGAAAAACAGTTTGGCAGTTTCTTTAAAAACTAAAATTGCAGGGCCGAGCCCGTGGTGCACTCGGGAGAGTGCGGCGCTGGGAGCGTGGCGACGCTCCCGCCGCAGGTTCGGATCCTATATAGGAATGGCCGGTGCGCTCACTGGCTGAGTGCCGGTCACGAAAAAAGACAAAAAACAAACAAACAAACAAAAAAAACTAAACTTGCAACTACCATATGGCCCAGCACAAAACCTTGGACGTCAATGTTTATAGCAGCCTTATTCATAATAGCCAAAAAGTGCAATCAGTTTGAATATCCATCAGCTGATCAATGGATAAATAAAATTAAGTATATCTATAAAATGAAATATTATTTACCAATAAAAATGAAGTTCTGATACATGATACAACATGGACACACCTTGAAAACATGCTAAGTGAAAGAAGCCAGTCACAAAAAAACAACATAATGTACTCATATTACTCTTTCTTTTTGAAAAGTTTGGAAAAGGAAAATCCATTGAGAAAGAAAGGGATTTCCTAGGGCTGACATGGTTTGGGGGAAATCGAAGTTATTGCTAATGGGTAGGGGTTTCTTGTTGAGGTTTTGATATGTTCTAAAGTTAGTTGTAATGATGGTTGTACAACTCTATGAATATACTAAAACAATTTTACTTAAATGGGTGAATTGTATGGTATATGAATTATATCCTAATAAATCTGTTAAATTTTTTTAAAAAGTCCTGTGCATGGGTGTTTGTAGCAACTTAATTTTTATAGGCTAAAACTGGAAACAACCCAGATATCCTGCAATGGGTGAATGGTTAAACAAGCTGTTGGCATATCTATACTATAGAATACTACTACTCAGCAATAGAAAAGGAACAGACTATTGAGATATAAAATAATCTGGGTTAATCTCCAGAGAATTATGCTGAATGGAGAATGCCAATCTCAGAAGGTTACATAGTCTATAATAGTGCCACTTATGTATTATTCTTAAAATGACAAAATACAGTGATGGAGAACATATTAGTGGTTGTCAGGGGTTCAGTAGGAGGTGGGGCAGAAGGAAGGTGGATGTGCTTATAAAATGTAAACATGAGGAATCCTTATGGTGATGGAAATATTCTGTATCTTGATTGTATCAATGTCAATTATCCTGGTTTTGATATTGTAGTTAAGTTTTGCCAGGTATTACCATTGGGGTAATTGTTTATTACAACTGCATGCAAATCTGCAAGTATCTCCAAAAGTTTAATTTAAAAAATCTGTTGGCATCTTACAACTGTTAACATTTTGGTATCTGTTTTTCTACGATTTGGCTAACCGTATGTTCTATGTACTGTGTTCATGTGTGTACAATGTAAATGTAAATTTGTATGCAAATGTTTGTGTATATGTAAGTATACATACATATTTTTTACAATTGGAATTTGTGCTGAACATATTCCTTTACCATATTTAAGCATAAGTGTCTTATGTCATGACATATCTGCAAACATCATTTATATTGGCCACATTGTATTCCATGGCCTAGAGGTACCACAACTTATTTAACCAATTTGCCATTTTTGTTCACTATTAGATTGTTTCCAATTTATTGTCATTGTAAGCAATGTTGTGGAGTTACTTAATTCTCATGCACATTATTAGCCTACATTTACAATGGTAGACTTTTAAGGCATTGTGATACATAGTGTGAAACTACCATTCCCAAGAGGTGTAATAACTTATATTTCAATGTTTATTTCCCATACTCTTGCCATCCTGTTATTTTTAATTTTTCCAGTTTCCTAGGTTAATAGTGGAATGTCTATATTTTGCTTTTCATATTTTTCTAATTAGTAGGAGTTGTATTTTTTTCCCTTAAACATAGGTTTTAAAAAATAGGTTTTATAATATTTTGGAGGTGGGAGACTGCCTTTTATGTTGCTTTCATTTTAATTTTTTTTTTTTAGCTTAAAAACCAGTTTTTAATATTCACAAATCAATTCATTTGAATTATACTAGTTTTTTCTTTAACCGAATACATTCCATTAAGGTTAAGATGATCTTCAGAGAGTGCTGTCTCATTTGTAGCAAAATCCTTTTCTGAAGAAGCATGTGATTGGTTCCAAACCACAGTTTCTGAGGCTGGGAAATCCAAAGTCCATCTGGTGATGGCGACAGTGACCCAGGGGTCTTAACGTTGCAAGAAGGCGGAAGCAGAGAGAGGAGAGAGAGAGAGAGAGACTTCATTTGTATTTCAGTGCCACTTCTACTATAGTGCTAATATGAGCCAAAACAGATTGAGCATTTGCCGGGTGCCAGGCAATGAGCTAGGGCTCTTTGTGGCTTCACTGATTGGCTCTCAGCATAACACATGTTCTGGGTACAGTCACCAGCACCCCTATCGAGCTCTTCCACCTCTTTGCCCAGTGTGTGTTTCCTGTTATTCTTTATAGAATGGTTCTCTCTCTCCATCTTTATGTGGGACCAGGTATCCTCAATTTCCTATCCTTTCTTGACCTAGATGCTATTATCTGTTTATTTTTTATGATATTTGTGATTTTCATGATATTTTAGAATCACACTCTGGCATACATCTCCTGAAGATTTAGTTTGGGATTGAGTTTAATTTATTCATTGAGTTGGAATAAATTTATACTTTCTGATTTTCAATAGTTGTATCACATTTCTCTTTCTAATAATTGTATTGCATGTTATATTGAAACCAAATAAGGTTTGTACCATATATGTAATGTAAACTAATAATAATGAGATGAATTATTCTTTATCCACTATCTACCGTACAAAAGAGTGGGTCCCTAACTATCTTATCCATCTCCCTTCTCCTTCAAATATAACCTCCATCCTGAAATTCGTAGGAATTTTTTTCTTGCTTTTCTTTATAGTTTTGCCACATGTATATCTAAACAATATATCGTTGAAATTTTTATGTTTGAACTCTGAATGTATTACTTTGCTAGGGCTGCCATAACAAAGTACCACAGACCAGGTGGCTTAAACACACATTTATTTTCTCACAGTTCTGGAGGCTGAAAGTCCTAGATCAGGGTGCCATCTATGTTGGTTTCTCCTGATGCCTCTCTTCCCGGTTTGTAGATGGCTGCCTTCTCACTGTGTCCTCACATGGCCTCTTTGTGTGCACACAGAGAGAATAAGGTCTGGCATCTCTTCTTCTTCTTATAAGGACATCAATCCTATTGGATTAGGGCCCCACCCTTCTGACTTCATTTAACCTTAATTACCTGCTGAAGACCCTGTCTCCAAATACAGTCACATTGGGGATTAGGGCTTCAATATAAGAATTTTGGGGGAGGAGCATAAATAATTCAGTTCACAGCACTGAATACATGCATACTTCATGTACTCATATACCATTTTGCATTTTTCTCCCTGACATCATGTCCCTGAGATTCTTAAAATTGGTGCCTGTAGCTGTTATAACCCATCAGAATGTCTTACTGCATTCACAAGCACTTCCAGGAGAATACTAGAGTAGCAAAACCCAGTGTCACTGTCCTGTTCTTGCTTGAACAAGTATGTCACTCATGTTTTGTGTTCAGTATGATATAGGTCACTGGGTGTCTTTGAATATACCTTTCTCTGCCTGTGGGGATAGCCTTGGCCACTCTCTGTGGCCTTCCTACTGCCTAGCACTATTGTGTGTCATGTCTTAGGAAACAGTGACATTCCATGATGTAGCTGTGGAATTTACCCAGGAGGAGTGGGAACAGCTGGGCACTGCTCAGAGGATGCTGTACCAAGAAGTGATGCTGGAGAACTACAGGAGCCTGGCCTCCCTGGGTAAGGTGGCTCCCTGGGGGAGTCAGGGCACAGGGTGCCATTTACCTGTGGTGTCTGCATAGCCTATGGGGAGAGCGGGAGAAGTTAAGTAATTTAACTGGCAAGTAGTTATTTTTATATTAAATAAACAGATATATTAGATTCAATGAAAATGTGCATGATTTTAAAAGATGCAGCAAACACGGGGTAGAGGTTTTGTATTTGGCAGAAGCTCATTTGCCTGCTGATCTTTGGAGGCCTGTATACCCTTCTCCATGAATAGGGGCTGGAAAGCGAGGCACCTGCTTGCTTTTCTCTAGCTATCCAGCCTGAATCCTGAGGCCCTGAGGCCTTTGGTCCATAGAACTGTATTTTGATGTTCAGAGGTCAGAGTCTTCTGCTCTCAGGGCCGGCCTGTGACTCACTTGGGAGAGTGTGGTGCTGATAACACCAAGGCCACAGGTTCAGATTCCTATACAGGGATGGCCGGTTAGCTCACTTGGGAGAGCGTGGTGCTGACAACACCAAGTCAAGGGTTAAGATCCCCTTACCGGTCATCTTTAAAAAAGAAAAAATAGTCTCCTTCTTCCGGGAACACAGGCCCATGGTGTTCCTGTGGCTTCCCTGTCATTCATGCTATAAAGGTCCCATGGGCCACAGAATGGAGTCAGGGCCCTAGGCTCACATCTGTCCCAGCCCACACACCTAAGTTTCTTGTCTTTTCCAAACAGGGTGCCAGGATCCCAAGCCCAAGGTGATTTCCCAGTTGGAGCAAGGCAGATCACCCTGGATAGTGTGGAGGACAATCCCTAGGGGCCTCTCCGCAGGTAAATAGTCAGGAAGGAGTCCTGGAGACTCACACACATGGCTGTCCAGCAGGCCCATGGTTTCAGTGAAATGCTGGCCATGGAGCCCTTTTCCATGGGGAAATCAGTGCTGGCCTCAGGAACATGCAGCTGCCTTGGCCTCGCCCTTGGTACCACTTCCTGCACGTGACCCTCCTCTTGCCCCTTTTGTTCCTCTTCTGCAGTGCAGCCCCTGCTCCTGGGTCAGCCCTCCCTCCTTTGCGAGCTGCTTCCCCTAGGCTGTGCTTCATTCCCTCCTTCTTTCTCTCATATGCAGACCTCCCTGTGCTGCCAGCCTTTCCTCCCTCTCTAAAGGACTCCCATCAGTTTTCCATCATGCAGCTTTCAGCTCCCTTTCTCTTACTCTCATTTCTTCAACAGTTCCTAAGACTGTCAGCCTCTCTCCCATGCTTTGTTCTACCCAGTTCTTTCCCCAGGCAGACAGCATTTGTCTGGTCCAATTCCCAGGTACTTTGTAGTCCTCATTTTCCTGAGTTTAGAGTGGCTCCTTCCCTTCTCATGCCCTCTTCCTGCTTGGTGTCTTGATACCACACATCATTCATTCGCCTCCCTAGCCTCCCATTTCTGTCAGCTTCCATTCTTTGTACACATTCGTACTCTTGGAGCAAGTACCAGATCCAGTGGCCACCTGTGCAGAAGAATTGCTGGTCCAAACCCCTGGCTCCTCTGTCTCCCAGCTCTCCAGCCCTGCCTTCTCCTCTGCTCTTATATCTCCACGTGGATCCTCAGCTGTCACTTCACATTTAGCCTCAAAACCTGTTAGTCATTTGACCCCTTCTGTCCCTCAGCACCTGTGGCTCCTGTCTCCTGGTTCTGATTCAACCCTGTCGTCACATGCAGTGGGACAAGATTTTTTCCATTCCTTCTGTCTTCTCTCTCTTTTTCTTTTCTTTAGTTATTCCTCCCATTGGGAGTCGCTATTTTATTTGGCAGTCAGCATCCAAGGAAAGAATGTCCCTCACAGCAGCAAATGTTCCAGGCAACTTTCAAGAAAGATTGGGTGGAAAAGGCACTGAGCCGAAATCTGCAGGGGAGGAATTTTCAGACTAGCCAGTGCCCCATAACCATTGGCCCCAGACACCAGAGCCTAATTATTGCACATGGCAACTCCCCCAGCACCTTTTGGCTCTGTCATTACCTCTGTACAGTAGAGCTCAGGTGTTGCTGTGATCCCCTCTTTCCAGCTCTCTCCTTTACTCCGTTGTAAAGCCAAAAGGCTAAGGCCTGCACCCCCTTTCTGCTTAAAATGGATTTTTTGCTACTATATCCAAGAAATTGAGAAATGACGGAATGGAAGGCAGAAGCTAAGCATCTCCTCAGCTGCTGCTGTGTAAGCCCAATAGGCAGCCACACCCCTGCAGAGGAAGAGCGGGGGGGGGTTATAAATGGTGCCGAGAAGAGCTCTGTACTTAAAACTGTCTCCTTCTCCTGGTGCTACAATGACTGGACTCCATTAGTAGAGAGTGCTTGTTCTGGTTCTTCCATTCTGCCCTTAACAATAGGGTAACACATTAATCTGGTTCTTGCTGGTGTTAGTGACTATGTTGATTCAGGAAAGGCACAGAGGCTAATGGCTCTTCCCAGAGTCTGTCTGGAGGTCACATAATCTGAATATCAACCTGAGATGTGCTTAACTATGTGCCTTCTGTCTTCTCTTAATCCACGTCGAATGCTGCCATTAGGCAACTCTACTAGAAATGTCCTTGTAACCATGGCCACCACCTGCTAGAACGCACACTGTGAATCTCTGCTTCCTGCCACTTTGTCTCAGCAAGACTTTCCATGATCACTCCCTAGTTACTCAAGTTGCTGCATTTTTAAAATCTTACTCACATGCCTTCTCATTGGTGTCTTACTCATGTGCCCCTTCTGCCCATCACCCAATGACTCCGTGAGGTGTAGGTCTTGCCCCCCTGGTTGATTCAACAGTGATTGCAGGTTGCCTATGATAGCAGCAGAATGGGTGGATTGGGACTGTCCTTAAAGACCTGGTGTTTCCTGAAACACCAATTCAGCTTACAAGATGGACAAAAGGGTAAAGAGGTTGTATGCTGAGAGATTAGTGAGGACACTTCCCAGTAATCTGGGCATATGGGGAGTCTAGTTTATGTCCTTTTCCTGTCCTGGTTCTTATTCCTGTGGTTCCCCTTAACATCATCCACTTGTCCATTCTCAGAGGCCCATTTTTCACCCTTCCATCATTCCAGAAAGGCAATCCTCACTTACTTAATTATCAGCACCTCTAAAACACAGGTCTGTCTGTCCTTGTTCCCTTCCTCCTTGCTCGTGTGTCACAGTGGCTCCTGGCTTACCTGACATATTTGAAATCAATCAAAGCCACATACCTCTGTCTGGGAAATCAAAGAATAAAAGTAATAGTAACATATTATATGTGGCTTTTCCTCTCTCTAAATAGTCAAATATTCTCCCTTTTGAATTATTTCAGATCAAGAGACCAGATCTGGAACTAAAGAGTCAAATCTTAAGAAAGTAATTTCTAAAGAATGTTCCCAAGGAATGATAATCAACAAAGGTAAGAGGAATGGAATCTGTTCCTCCACAAGAGAAACCCCAGAATCTATGGGCCATATACAATCTGAGAACAATCTAGGGCAAATAGCATTTACCCAGAAGACAAGCCTGACTCAGGAGAACATTCATGAATATAATGGGTTTGAGGAAGAGTTTAGATTGCAATCAAACTTTGCTACTCAAAACAAATTTCTTTCAGAGAAAATAGTTCCTAAAGATGACAGTGATGACAATAGCTTTTCACATAACCTAGATCTAAGTAATCATCAGAGTACATACATGAGCAAAAACCCATACAAATGTGATAGGTATGGGACATACTTTAGCTGTGGTTTGGCTCTCACTCAACACCAGAGTACTCATTCTGTAGATGATCTGAATCTTATTAGATTTCAGAAGTTTGGAACTAGGGAAAAACCCTTCAGATGCAGAAATTGTGGGAAATCTTTCAGCAGGGGAACACACCTTATTCAACATGAAAGATGTCACACAGGAGAGAGACCATATGAATGTAATGTATGTGGAAAATCGTTCAGCTGGGACTCATCCCTTATTCTGCATCAGAGAATTCATACTGGAGAAAAACGCTATGAGTGTAGTAAATGTGGGAAAGCTTTCAGTCAAAGTACATGCCTCACACAGCATCAGAGGATTCATACAGGAGAGAAACCTTATGAATGTCATCAGTGTGGGAAGGCCTTTAGCCAAAGTTCCCATCTTTCTCTGCATCAGAAAACTCATACTGGGGAGAAACCCTATGAATGTAATCAATGTGGCAAAGCCTTTATTCAGAGCATTCAACTTACTCTGCATCTAAGAACTCATTCTGGAGAGAAACCTTATGAATGTACTGAATGTGGTAAAACCTACAGTCATAGTTCATCCCTAATGCAACATAAGAGGATTCATACTGGAGAAAAACCCTTTGAATGTAAAGAGTGTGGGAAAGCCTTTACCCAGAGCATTCAGCTTACTTTACATCTGAGAACGCATACTGGAGAGAAGCCCTATGAATGTACTGAATGTGGCAAGGCCTATAGTCATAGGTCATCCCTTATTCAACATAAGCGGATTCATACTGGAGAAAAACCTTTTCAATGTAATGAATGTGGAAAAGCTTTCCGGTGGAATACACACCTTACTCAGCACCAGAGAATTCACACTGGAGAGAAACCCTATAAATGCAAAAACTGTGGCAAATCTTTCAGCAGAAGTACACACCTTAATCAACATCAGAGAACTCATGCTGAAGAGAAGCCCTACAAGTGTAATGAGTGTGGGAAAACCTTTGGTCAGAGTGCATATCTGATTCAACATCAGAGGATGCACACTGGAGAAAAACCCTATCAATGTGAAGAATGTGGAAAGGCCTTCACTGTAAATGCATACCTTGCTCAACATCAGAGGATTCACAAGAGAAAGAAACCTTAATGATATGCCAGGCTGGCCGGTTAGTTCAGTTGGTTAGAGTGCAGCCTTATAACAATAAGGTCATGGGTTTGGATCCCTGTACTAGCCAGTCCCCTGCTCCCCCAATTAATTAATTAATCAGAGAGAAACCCTATAATTGTGGGAAATTTTTCATTTGTCATATGTATGTATGCAATATAATACACTCATCATGAAGAAAATTATGAATGTAATAAATTTGTGAAGTGTTTTGGTATAATGTCATCTCTTACGAAAAGTTAAAAAAAAACACCAAGGAGAACCTTATAAATAATATTTTAAAAATCATGAAGTCATACATGAAAGTTAGATCTTTTTATACATCATTTTGAGTTTCTAGAAAAGGTATAGAAATAGTGTCTGTTGAATCTATAAACGATGTTATATATGAGGAAGTGAGGCTCACATTTAACATATGATCCCCACTTCATATAGACATAGCTTTAAATACTGTAGGTCAGGGGTCAGCAAACTATGGCCCATGACCATAATATCCAGCCTGCCACCTGTTTTTCTAAAGTTTTATTGGAACACAGTCACATCCATTTGTTTGTATATTGTCTATGGCTGCTTTCACTCTATAAAGGCAGAGTTGAGTAGTTGTGATAGATATTGTATGGCCTGTATTAATTTTCTGGGGCTGCCATAACAAAATACCACAAACTGGATGCCTTAAGCAACGGAAATTTATTTTTTTACAGTTCTGGAGGCTAGAAGTTCAAGATCAAGGTGTTGGCAGGTTAGGTTTCTCCTTAAGTCTCACCCCTTGGCTTGAAGATGGCTGTGTTCTCATTGTGTCCTTAGATGGCCTTTCCTCTGTGCACACACACCCCTGGTGTCTCTTTCTCTTCTTACAAAGGTCACCAGTTTTATCAGATATGGGCCCACCCTTATAACCTCATTTAACCTTAATTACCCCTTTAAAGGACCTATCTTCAAACATATGAATTTGGGAGGAACACAAGTTAATAACAGGTCTGCAAAGCCTAAAATAGTATCTAGCCCTTTACAAAGAGTTCTGCTGAACTTTGTGGGTGTCTAGAATCAACTATAATTAATATGTCAACATTCTATGCTGTATGCAGATTTCTAAAATATATAAAATTGGTAAATTAGGGCAACATTGTAGTCAATCAAATTGTACTGTACAGAGAACTTACCTGTTTTATAATTTCTGAATTATTTTGCAAAACTTAGGGTAAAATTATTTTCTGGAAAATGCAAGGCAGAAGTGTTTCTTTGAAGATAATTATATGGCTTCTCTAATGAATACTTATAGCAAACATACTTCTGATAATTTGTTGATCACCTGTTCAGTGTTTTGATCACCTTGTTAGTGATGAAAGGATTCTGTGCCCTAAATAGTATATGAGAAAGCCAAACATAAGACACCTGACACTGGCTAAATAATTGACAGAAATTTATGAGTTGCAGATACTCACAACCCAGGAGAGAACAGGACACACCATCCAACACCACATTTGAGTTGCATTTAAGAGCAGAATGAACCAGTGGGGGCCATGGGAAGCAGGCTTTTTAGTAGCAGGTTACCCTCTTGTCCCCATGGGAGGATGTGCATCATTTGTTTGAATAATTCCCAACCTGGAAGGCAGGTGAAACCCTTTAGGTTGTGCACTTGTCTCTTGGTCCTGGGGGGTCTCAGGAGGCAGGACTACATGTAGCCTCTGCCAGGAGTCCCTCAGGGAACAGGGCCGCATGCAGCCCTGCCAAGAGAGTGCAGCGAGGTGAGTTGCTCAGGGCATGCCTTGAACTAGGGGCTGCTGCCAAGGGAGGTGGGCAACCAGAAACCAGACACAAAGTTCTGGGGCTTAGTGTACGCACTAAGCAACTTTGTTGTCTACAAGCATGTCTTATATACATTTTAGCCAGCCGTAAGCCCCTCCCACACCTGCCCATCTAGGTGACTCAATAGGAAGTCTGTGGTTTGCAGTTAAGCCTTGCGAATCCTTGCTGACCTGGTCTATTTGCATTTCTGCTGACACAGTCTAAATCGTGGAGAGCAGGAGTGCCTCCATCTTTAACATGTTCTCCTTCATTTTCCGACGAGGTTGAGAACCAGGTGGAGTGCAGTGGTCTAGCTGATAGGGAAAGCTGGGTGGGGATTGTTATGTCCTCAGGATGAACTGTTTCATCATTATTAAATGTTCTTCTTGATATCTGGTTTTTAAACGCTCCTTGCCTTTAGGTCTACTTTGTCTGATATTAAAAGCCACTTCAGCTTGCTTGGGATGAGAGTTTTTCATAATATATCTTTAAAAAAGTCTTTTTCCTTTCCATCTCTCTGTGCCTTTAAAGAGGGTATCTTTTGTAAACAGCATATAGTTGGATCTTACTTTTCATTTTTAATCCAGTCTGACAATCTCTGCCTTTTAGATACTATGTTTAGTCCATTCTCTCTAATGTGGTAACTGAAATGATTGGCTGTTACAAGTCTACTGTCTTGCTGTTTGTGAAACTCTTTGTCCCATATTTTTGTTGCTTTTGCTTCACCTTTTATATCTTCTTTTGAATAAATCAAGTAATTTTTAGTATTCCATTTTGTCTCATTTGTTGGCTTTTAAAGTATATCTCCTGTATATTTTTTAGCAGTTGCATTATCATATGCATTTTAAGTTTATCACAGTGTTCCTTAAATTAATGTTACACTGCTTTACAGAAAATGAAATTCTACTACAATATCGTCCCATTTACCCCCCCATTTGTGTATTGTTGTCATTTATTTTAATTCTGCATATGTTATAAACCCAACAATACTTTATTATAGTTCTGTCTTAAACCATTTATACATTTTAAAAGAAGTCAACAAAGATAGTATTTTACATGTGCTCATCAATTTACTCTTGTTAATCTCTATTTCTTCCTGAAGATCTGAATTTTTACTTGGGATCATTTTTCTTCAGTCTGGAGAACTTCCTTTAGCATTTCCTTTACTGCTTATAATGAATTCTTTAAGTTGTTGACTTTCTGAGATATATATTTTTGCCTTTCATTTTTAGATAATACTTTTAGCTGGATATAAAATTCTTAGTTGACTTTTTTTCCTCAGTACTTTGATAATTTCATTCAATTGTCTTCTGGTTGCCATTGTTTCTGATGAGAAGTTAGCCATCTTTCTTTTTATTGTTATCCTAAATAGAATGTGTCTTTTTATTGTTCGTTTTTCATCTTTTGTTTTCAGTAGTTTCACTAGGTTTGATCTTCTTTGCTTTTACCCTTTCTCGAGTTTGCTGAATTTCTTGGATCTCAGAGATGATGTCTTTCCTCAAATTTAGGAAAAAGATATGGCCACTCTCACTTCAAATAATTTTCCCATTCCATTATTTCCTCTCCTCCTAGGACTCCACTTACATATATATATTAGACTGGTGATTCTCAGAATGTTGTGTAGGGACTTTTGGGATTCTTCAAGACCATTTTAGGAGGTCCATAGTAATATATGTATTTCTCATATATTTCATGAGAATACTGTCATGAGTGTCCAATGGAATTTTCCAGAATCTACTTGATATGTGATATCACAAGAGGGTAAAGGGTGAAGCAGATATTAGAGTCCAGCTGTTCTCTATTAAAAAGATTTGCAAAACTTGTAAAATAGTGCTTCTCACTATTTTTTAAAATATAGGGGTTTTTTGATGGGGGGAGGGGGGAAAGAGAGGGAGAAGAGGAATTGGTAAAGGGACATGAGAATCAACTACATTGTATATTGATAAGCTAAAATAAAAAATAAATGTAGGGGTTTTTTCATTTAAAATGTTGTTTATGTTAAGATGTATTATGGGTTATGCATCCCCCCAAAATTCATATGTCAAAGTCCTAACATACAGTATGTGAGAACATGACCTTACTTGGAGATAGGGTTTTTACAGAGGTAATCGGTTAAAATAAGATCATTAGGGTGGGCCCTAATCCAGTATGGCTGATATTCTTATTAAAAGGGAAAATCTGGAGACAGACACACACACAGGAATAATATTCATGTGAATATAAAGGCAAAGATTGGGGTGAGGCTTCTACAAGCCAAGGGACAGCAAAGATTGCCAGAAAATCACCATTTTCTATGGGAGAGTCATGAAACAGATACTTCCTCATAACCCTCGGAAGTAACCAACCCTGCTGACAACTTGATCTCAGACTTCTAGCCTCCAGAACTCTGCGACAATAAATTTGTTGCTTAAGCCAGTCAGTTCGTGGTACTTTGTTACAGTAGTCCCAGGATACTAATACAACATGTATTGGGTTTATTGTTATTTTAATGAATTAATAAATATTTCTAAAATTCTTCAGTTTTAATTTTGAATGCAGCAAATATATAGGCAAAAGTCCTTTGGGGTCCTTAAATCATTTTAAGAGTGTAAAGGGCTCCTGAAGAGAAAAAGTTGGACCCACTGTGTTAAACCATGTGATATTGTGCCACAAATCTCAGATTTTTTCTTTCTTTTTTATTTCCACTTCATTCCTTTTTCTCTATGGTTCAGTTTGGATTATTTCTACTAATCTGTTTTCATCAATGAATTTTTCAATTTGTTTCTTTTTAAAGATCCATTTCTTACTTGAGATTCCCTGTTCATTCACTTGTTTGACTATCTTTTCTTATAAATTATTTAACATAGTTATAATAATTGTGTTAAACACTTTGCTAATTCCATCACCTGAGTAATCTGTGGGTTTGCTTATATAGACGTTTTTGTATTGTCTTGAATAAGGGTCATACCTTTCTGCTTTTTTGCATGTCTAATAATCTTTTATTTTATATTGGCTATTGTGAATGATGCTTTGAAGATATTCTGATTAAAGAGTCTTGAGTTTCATTCAGGCAGGCAGTTAAATTGCTCACCTTGATTCCATGGAAGCTTCATTTTAGGCTTTTAAAGGTACATTTATTTTAGTTTTGCCTTTAGTCCTAGGGTGTAGCCCTCAGACTTGAGCTGTAGGTTTATCCCTAATGCATAAACCTTTTGGGGTTCCAATGGAAAGCATGAGATATTTAACAAATCTCTTGGTGAAAGTTGAATACCAAATTCCATTGAAACTTCTACTCAGCATTTTAGCCTCCAACTAATGCTTTCTCTTGAGTTTCCTGGGGTCTTGTACGGTTTAGGAGTCCCCCAAGAATTTGAGGAAAAAAATTATGCAGATTTTGAGGCTTACCACTATTTGGCTGTCTCTGTTCCTGGATTTTCCCTCTCAATTTAGAACCAGTCTGTAAGCTCTGGACAATCAGCTCGTTGAGATTATTGCTTTCTATTTGAGATCTATTCCTTTGCAAGTTTAGAATTGTTATTGGCTCAGGTGTTGGTCGGATACAAGCTACTTTGCAATTATTGCAACGGGTATTAGAAACATTTTTTAGGATGCAACACCAAATATTTAATGTAGTACAACATTATTAATGTGTGTTTGGCCTTTAAAATCTTCCACTTTAAAAAATGCATTTTGCTGGGCCGACCGATGGCTCACTCGGGAGAGTGCGGTGCTGATAACACCAAGGCCACAGGTTTGGATCCCTATATAGGGATGGCTGGTTTGCTCACTTGGGAGAGCGTGGTGCCGGTGACGTCAAGTCAAGGGTTAAGATCACCTTACCGATCATCTTTAAAAAAAAAAAAAATGCTCTTTGCTTTTATTTATTTTTGGTAACTGGCCAGTATGGAGATCTGAACCCTTGACCTTAGTGTTATCAACACTATGCTGTAACCAACTTAGCTAACAGGCCAGCCCACTTTTTGCTTTTAAAATGGGATATGTACTCATATTTCTTTGGAGCTTCACATAGCCCTGGTAGTCAGTCCTCAAGGTTTTACATGGATGGGGAACTCAGGGGCCAGAAAGTGATCTGGGACCTCTCTACGGTGAGAATCTTAGGCTAAATAAACTTTACTTAAATGCATTTCCTAGCCCCAGAATTCTACAGTCAAGACTAAGCAATATCAGCACCCTCCAATTCATTCCCTCTTCAGGCTGGCCACAGCCCTCTCACTACCGCTTGTTACTTGGGTACACAGACACGGGTGTACACCGCCCTCAGTATAGAATCCTTGGGATCATACTGGTTTACATTCAGACACACCCAGGCCTGTGAGACCCAAAGTGACATATATATGTAGACAGGGGTACAGATACACAAGGATGCACACATTGATGAGCCCTGTGAGCCAACACACAGAGTGACATACAGAGAAACACATATAGGCCCACATGCACACAGTCACAACTGGACCTGTGAGATCCATAGACCCACAGACTCACAAACTTAGAGAGGGGCATACTCACCCACACACAAAGCAGAATGTGAGAGAACAGCCACACACACACGCTTCTACAGATTCACCTGTGTGTAAGACATAAACACACTGTCACACAGAACACACCCAGGCAATCAGACACAGATGGATACTATATGCAGCTACATATAGATGAACATACAAAGGCACACATACAAATACACATCTAGTCATTCATTCAGACCTGTGTGGCCAGAGTGAGACACACATATGTGCACGTGAGCACATACAGTTGGCCCTCCATATCTGCGGGTTCCACATCTATGGATTTAACCAACTGTGGATTGAAAAAAATTTTTTAATTGCATCTGAACATGTACAGACTTTTTGTTGTCATTCCTTAAACACTACAGCATAACAACTATTTACATAACATTTACATTATATTAGGTTTTACAAGTAATCTGGAGATGATTTAAAGTATATGGGAGGATGTGCATAGTATATGTGCAAATACTGTACCATTTCAAATCAGAGACTTGAGCATCCATGGATTTCGGTATCCACAGGAGGTCCTGGAGCCAATCCCCCATGGATACCACAGGACAACAGTATATATAAAGACTTTGAGCAGACCTGTAAGCCAACAGCTATACGCCAACATATACAAAATCACATTAGACTCACAAATAAGTACACGGGTGCACACAAATTACGCTCCCATGTACAGAAGCCTGCACGCAAACACACATCCAGACACATACCAGAACTGTGAGACGGTAGCCATATACAGGCTCACAGACTCACCTGTGCACAGGTGCATGTACATACTGTTTCTTAGAGGCACATCAAGACAGTGAGACACAAAGTCGGAAATGAACTTAGTGATTATGCACACATACAAACATCTAGACTGTAGGACCCATAGAGACACAAACACAAACACAAAGTTCACATACAAGGGATACAAGGGGTCTTCAAAAATTCATGGACATACCGGCCAGCCACAAAAAAAAAAAAAAAAAAAAAAATCATGGAAGGATTCATATTATCTTTTAATTTCATTTTTCCACAAACTTTTTGAAGTACTATTGTATATGCAAAGACACACTGTGTGTCCAACAGTCACACACCAACACACACACACACACCAACACACACACACACACATGATTAACAACCAGATAGAGATATTCACAATCACACATATAGGTTCACATACACCAATAGATGTATACACAGAGTCACAGTGAGACTTGTGGGGCTCAGGTGCACACAGGCCCACACGCTCCTAGGCTCCTGTCCTGGGGTTGCTATTGAACACTGGTGCTGCACTCTGCAGGGGCGGTCTGGACACAGCTAAGCTGTGACTAAGTCTAAACTGGGGTCAAGGTGGGAGTCTGAAGAGTTTGAGTCTGCACTGCCCCACCCCACCCCAACTCTCAGTAGGAACAAACCTCAGATCTGGAGCTACTCAGCCTCCTCCCAATTGTGTGACTTGGGACAAGGTGCTCAACCTACATGTACCATAGATTTCTCATCTCTCACATGGGGGTAATAATAGTTACCAAACCTCACCGGGCTGTTGCGAGCATTGAAGAGTGCCTGGCACGTTGTCAGTGCTCAATAAATATTGGATGTTACTGTTATTGGCATTATACCCGTGCACAGTGCTTCTGACAGCAAGCACCATATCGCGGCCGGCCGCGGAACTACACTTCCCAGAAGGCCGGCCGGGTCGGGACGACAGGGCAGCTCCGGGGCCAGGAGCCCTCTGGGAAATGGAGTCCGACGCCTGCGCGGCGCAAAGGCTCCCGGGAGATGTAGTTCGCGTTCGTCCCGCGCAGGCGCACTTTTCCCTGGTGGCCACTGGGCTTCTCTTTGTGGGGGTCGCTGTTCTTTTGTGGGAGGCCTGTCTGCTTTCTCGTCCGTCCGACTGTCAGTCGGTCTCTCCGTCCGTCCCGGCGCCTGTCTGCCGTCCGTGCTCCGCGCCCGCTGGCTCCGGACGGCCGAGCCCGAGGCCGGGCCCTGGTCCCCGAGCCCTGAGGAGTGTCTGACGAGCTGCCGGGGCGTTGTGTGGGGTGTGTGGGGTGTGGGTGTGTCTGTGGACGGGTGTGATGGGGTGAGCCCCGTGTGGGCTGGGCTGTGTTTGCTGAGCTCAGCCGGGGCGCGGGGAGGGGGCTCCGTGCGTGTGATCGTGCAGCTGTGCGCGCGTGTGCGACCCTGCGAGCATCCCCTGCTGCCGGCTGTCCCTGAGTCCCGGGAGCAGGACTAGCTCCTCTGGGCCTGACCTGGGATCCTGGCGGCTACAGAGCTGCCCACTCCTCCAGGGGACGCCGCCGAGGGGCGCCATGGAGACGCTGGCCCTGAAGCCCAAGGAGACAGGTACAGCTTCTTTCATCAGTGGGTCTGTGGATTTGCACTTGAGGAGACTGATACCCAGAGAGGTCAGGCTCGTTTCCCAGAAGCACCCAGCAAAGCATGACTCCAGCATGCTGATGGGAAGAAGGGAATGGCAGCGCTTTTCCTCGTTAATTGGAGTGTCTGAGACACAGAGGGGCAGAATTAACTCCTCGTGCTGTATCAGATTGTGCTGGCTATTGCGGCTCATTACCCACCTGACCTGCCTGGGTGGTTCCTGCCGCCTCTCTGATTCTGGTCTGTGCCAGGGGTGGGGTGGGCTTTAGCTCAGCTATGAACTTGATGGCTGTGACTCGTTTCTCCTTCCCCAGCTCTTTCCTCTCAGGTCCCTGCACTTCCCTTGAAGGAGAATCCAGAGGATAAATCGTTTTGGGGTCTCCTGGAAGCCAGGTCTGAGGTGAGTAGCTGTCTTGTCTTCCTTCTTTATGAAGACGGTTAGCACATTCCTTCAGTATCTTTCGTCATCTACAGACCCCCACCTGGGGACCTGCTCTCCCATCCTTAGGAAGCTCTGGATAATGGGAACAGCGCCAGTTGAAGAGAGTCCGGATGATGCCCTCAACATGAACTCTTGTGAATGATCCTTTCAGCCTGATTTTGTCCAACGGGTGGGTCGTTGCCAGGATCTGTATGCCCAGCACTGTGCTGGGAGCTCTGAGGACTGGTTTTAGTGGAACCTGAGCAGCAGGTGACAGCTCACATGAGGTTTCTTCACTCATCTCCATATGCTGGCCAGGGGTTGGTGCAGACCCTGGGGATGTTTGGGGATTGTACTGGATAGAATCAGGCAAGGTGTGTGGAATAACTGAAGGAAGGACTAGGTTGCAGCACTGGAGTAGGAGTGATAGTAGTGTATACTCCCTGTGTGCTTTCCCCTGTACCAAATCCCTGACATGGGGCTTTCATGGAAAAACCTGGAGATTTTGACAGTCTGGGTGCTTGGCAAGGAATTGGTCCCGGGGCCACTTCTGCAGCTAAGAGGGCCCAGATTCCTCCTTTACAGACTTTGGACTTTGCTCCTCATTTTGTCTACCCCTTGGCACCACCGCCACCCCATGGGGGTATTTAGAAGGGTGCAGTTGACAAGGAGAGCACGATGTAGGGAAAAGTCTGGAGGACTGTGGGTCCTTTATTTTTATTTTCATATTTTTGGGGGGATTTTGTGATTCTGTAATCTCCTTGAAAGAGATGAGGTCTGGTTAGAGACAGGTAAAAAAAAGCTATAAAACATACTGTGAGATGTGTCCAGCTTCTGTAATGTGTTAGAATGTTCCATAGTTCTATGAAACACTCAAGAGACATGACACCCAAATGCAGTGTGTGATCCTTGATTGGGGCATAGATCCAAAAAAGTTGATAAAAGAGTAGTTGAGGAAAAGGGCAATTGAGGAAATTTGAAAATGGATTTTATCTTAGATAATATTGTATCAATATTAAATTTCTTGGGCATGATAATAGTACTGTGATTATGTAAGAGAATAGCTGTAGGAGATGCAAATGGGAGATTGTAGAGTGAGATGATATGATGTCTGCAACTTACATTCAAATGGTTCAGCAAAAAATATGGTGTATGTGTAATTATCTCATGTGGTAGTTCTTGTGCAGATGAGCTGTATTTAAAATGTCAGCTTGTTAGATATGTTCTGTATTATGATCGTGGTGCTGGTTACACAGTCACCCCCTCTCCTCAGTACTCTTCACCTTTGGCCTTCTCTCCCAACAGTCTTGTTCACACTCATGGTTCAAGTGTTCTGGTCTCCTGGGACATCTCCTAAGGACTGTTCTGACTTCCCTGCTGGTTCCATTACCGCATCTGCACTTGATTTTCACACACACCCCCTGGGCTTTTTGTTCCCTTTCCTGCAGAATGAAGACACATTGGACATGGGCTTCTCCCAGTGGGTTGGACACACCCCACAGAAAGGCCTGTGCTGGGCTCAGACCCTGCCCTACTCTTGTTGGTTGAGGCCCCCACGCTGAAGCCATGTAGCTTCTGACAGCCTCCCACCCCATTCCCTGGCCAGCACCACATTCTGATGTCTCTAGAGCTTTCTTTCTGCCTATTTTCTCCTTCCCTGAACCAGTGCGGCCACCATTATCCTTCATCCTTATGTGTCTCGGTTATGGGCGTGTTCTTAGCATTTATCCTCATCTCTAGCTCTCATTTCCCTGAAATCCAGTGTGGTTTTTTTGGGTCAGGTTTATTGAGGTCTAATTTATATACAACACAGTTCTCCAATTTTAAGTACACAATTTGGTGAGTTTTGGCAAATGTATGCAATTGTGTAACCAGCACCACAATCATATAATACAGAACATTTCCATCACCCACAAAGTTTCCTCATGCCCCCCTACAGTCAGTCCTGTCCCCCCACCTCTTGGTAACCACTATAGTTTTGCCTTTTTGAGAATTTAATATGGAATTATATAGAAGGTATTCTTTTGTTTCTTACTTATTTCACTTAGTGTATGCTTTTGAGTTCATCCATATTGTTGTATGAATCAGTGGTTTGCTCCTTTTCATTGCTGAGTAATACTCCATTTGTGTTAGTCTGTTAGGGCTGCCATAACAAAGTACCACAGACTGGGTGGCTTAAACAAAAGAAATTTATTTTCTCACATTTCTGGAGGCTAGAAGTCCAAGATCAAAGTGTCAGCAGGGTTAGTTTCTTCTGAGGCCTCTCTCCTTGGCTTGCAAAGGCTGCCTTCTTCCCGCGTCTTTATATTGTCTTCCCTCCATACATGTCTATGTCCAAATCTCCTCTTCTTACAAGGACACCAGTTATGTTGGATTAGAGCCCACCCTACTGAATTCATTTTAACTTAGTTACCTCTTTAAAGAACCTGTCTCTAAATACAATCACATTCTGAGGTACTGGGTTAGGACTTAGGTGAATTTGGGGGGTGTACACAATTCAGCCCATAGCACCATTCTTATGGTTATTCCATTGGATATTCCACAAGTCGTTTATCCATATACCAGCCAATTGACATTTAGGTTGTTTCCAGGTTTGGGCTATTACAAACAAACCTGCTATAAATGTTTGAGTATGGCCATATGTTTTAATTTCTCTGGAATAAATACCTAGGAGTAGAATTGTTGAGTCATATAGCTAGTTATATGTTTAATATCAATTTTACTGATCTTTTGAAAGACCCATCTTTAGGTTTCATTGCTTTTCTTTATTGCTTTTCTGTTTCTATTTCATTTCTTTCTAAGTCTTATTTCCTTCCTTTACTTACTTTGTTTTCTTAAGGTTAAAACTTAGATATTGATGTGACACTTTTTTTCTTTTCTAATGTAGCATTTGATGCTATCAAGTTCTACGTATTGCCTTACCGACATCCCACAAACTTTATGTTGTATTTTCATTTTTATTCAGTTCAAAATAGTTTCTCATTTCCCTTGTGATTTCTTCTTCATCCATGTGTTATTTAGGAGTGTGTCATTTAATTTTCAAATATATGGGGGATTTTCCAGATAGCTTTCTATCATTGATTTCTAATTTAGTTCTTTTATAGTCAGAGAATGAACTTTGTATGATTTTTTTAAATTAAATTTTATTTATATTTATTTTTGTGGGGTACAGTGTGTTTCAATACATGCATATGCTGCACAATGATTCACTTACAGTAGACAGCATAGTTTTGTCCCCATGAGTTCACCCTTATCTTCCCCCCACCTCCACCCCTCCCAGCTTCTGGTAACCATTATTCTACTCTCTACTTCTTTTTTTTTTTTCTTAAACACACAAAGGTTAACATCCTTATTGCAAAAATAACTCTTACAAATGAAGTAGAAAAATGTAAGCAGGAATTTGATGAAGGACATGAGCAGATAAGTCACACACCCCAAAGAAACACACGTTAACAAGTACGTTCTAGGATCTGGTTGTGAGTGGGGGCGGGGCTGGGCCAGCCCTCCTCTCAGGACCTCCAGGCGGGCATCGAGCTGGCTCTGTTCTGGGTTCTGGCCGATGGCAGGGACAGAGCTGAGCCGCAGTCTCGGTCTCTCAGGACCCACGGGCAGGCATGGGGCTGGCTCTGTTGCTGGCTGGCAGTGGGGGCTTGTATGATTTAAATTGTTTCAAATTTACTAAGACTTATTATATTTCCCAGAGTGTGGTTTATCCTGGTAAATGTTCTGTGTACACTTGAAAAGAATGTGTATTTTGCTTTTGTTGGGGTAGCATTGTGTAAATATCAAGTCACTTTGAATGATGGTATTATTCAGTTCTATCAGTCTTTGCTTTGTGTATTTTAAAGCCATTAATAGGTGCGTCTATATTTAGGATTGTTATGAGCTCTTAATGAATTGACTCTTTAATCATTATGTAATGTCTGTCTGTCTCTCATGATATTCATTGCTCTGAAATCTACTTTGTCTGATATTAATATAGCGACTTCAGCTTTCTTTTGAGTAGTGTTTGCAGGGTATAGCTTTTTTTATCCTTTTGGTTTTAACCTGTCTTTGTCTTTGTATTTAAAGTGAATTTCTGTAGCTGCTGTATGTTGTAGTTTCATTTTTATTCAGTTCAAAATAGTTTCTAATTTCCCTTGTGATTTCTTCTTCATCCACTTTCTCATCTTCTTCATCTTACTTTTTTATTCAATTTTACAATCTCCAGCTTTTAATTGGAGTGTTTATATCATTCAATTTAATGTAATTATTAATATGGTTGGATTTATATCTGCCATTTTGCTATTTATTTTCTGTATGTCTCATGTCCTATTTCTTTCTCTGTTCCTCCCTTTGTGCCTTTTTTTGAGGTAAACAAATGATAAGTACAAGGTTTCCTTTCTTAGAGTGTAATAATGTTTTCCAGTCTGGGGTCGGATCCTTTTGCAATAGTGAGTTTTGAAAAGAGTTGCTGGGTTCTTTGTACTATTCTTTCAAGTTTTGTAAGTTTGAAATTCTTGACCCCAGGAAGCATAGCATTTCACCCAGGACACATTATGGTAGTCACATGCAGACCCGAGGCCCCACCACACAAACACACACACACGCACACATGCATGCCTGCGCACAGGCATGCTGAGTTGCCGGGGCACAGGGGTGTCCATTCAGCTGCACTTTCCCAGTCCAGAAGGCTTGGTCGGGGGCAGGTGCATGCTGATCCCTAGCCTCCCTCCCTGCCCCTGGTCTCTGACTCAGCTGTGGTCCGTGTGTATAGAACAAACCTTCCATGCTTGGGAGACAGTCACCTGAGGTTAACCCTTTACTCATAAGGTCTTAATCAGTCTGTGGCTGCCTTGGAACCTGGACACAGAACCACTCCTGTCCTAGGTGAATGAGAATGAGAATGTGCATGTCATTTCAGGAATCAGTGACTTTCAAGGATGTGGCTGTGGACTTCACCCAGGAGGAGTGGGGTCAGCTGGACTCCCCTCAGAGGGCCCTGTACCGGGATGTGATGCTGGAAAACTACCAGAACCTTCTCGCCCTTGGTAAGACAGTTCCCCAAGTCTGGACATTTGCTATCTGTAGTCTTCTACATAGTAGATATTGCTGAGGATCCCTTTGTCAGCTTTGGTGTCAGGCACGACATGACACAGGAAACATGGCGTCTGCCTTGGAACACTGTTAGGGAGTCAGGGAGGAAGGACACTCAGCTGCACCAGAAGTCCTCACGGTGCGGCGTGGTTGCCAGCAGCATCCTTATTTGGAGTTGCAACTGGTCTGGGGGCAGGTAGTGGGAGAGCATGGAGAGGAGGGAGGACTGCCATCTGGGGGAAGGTGGGCCGAAGGGGAGCTGGAGCACAGCCTGCCCTGGAGCTGTCCTCGTGCATCACAGGGAGAGTGTGGTGGGGTCTTCAGAGCATGCACTGTGATTTGGGGTCCACGTCTGAGAGCCCTCACCCAGAGGGCCTCCTGTTCCTGGGTGATGGTGTACACTTCACAGTGCCTTGTGATCGCTCTGGGGACCAGAGAGCCACAGCACACCTAGCCACGCCACTTTTTCCCCCACCAGCGGGGCCTCCTGTCCGCAAGCCAGACGTGATCTCCCATCTGGAACGCGGCGAGGAGCCTTGGCGGGTGCAGAGAGAAGTCCCCAGAGGGGCTTGTCCAGGTGAGCAGGTGGAAGGGTACCTGTCCTCTCTGCACCCCTGTCCCACCCCTCTAACCTCCTCCTGTGGTATCCCTGTCTCAGTTCCCATTTCCCTTCCACCGTTCCACTCCCCTGGCTCCATTTGTGCCTTCTCAGGCCCTGCCAGACCCTCCTTCACCCATATCAAGCACCTTCCCTCCCCTCCTTCAACACATATTGAACACCATCTGTGTGCCAGAGCCTGTGCTAGAAATACAGCAGTGAACAAAACCGGCCAAAATGTCTTCCTTCTGACTGGGGGTAGGGAGACAAGTAATATCTGCATGTATAGAAATATTTAACAAGTGGCATTTGTTAGAGGGGACAGGGAGTGTATGGGAGTTGGGGTCAGGGCTTTGCTTACTGAGAAGAGGGGGCGGGGAGAAGTGAAGAAACAGAGGGAGGCAGCAGCAGTCAGGGTCAGGATCAGGGCCACCAAGGACCAGCCACGACAAAGGTGCTGGCCCTCTGCCAAGTGAAAGGGGAACCAGGGACAGGTCCTGAGCAGAACATGGTCTCAGTTTCTTTTCAACATTTTCTTTTTTGTAGACTTCTGAGTTGGTTAATAAATAAGTAAATTAAATAATTTCAACTTAATTTGGTGGCCAGTGAATCCTGAGTGTGTTAGGGATCTGGAAATCTTGAGGAACATCTGTTTTGTGGGACAAGCAGGCAGCAAGCAGGTCAAGTCCGGTGGGGGCGGTGGGGCGGGAGGGGCCCCTGCCACTGAGCACGTCCCTCTCCTGCTCCTCCACGCCCCAGCCCCCAGCCCACCAAGGCAGCCACGCCCAACTTCCTGGACTTTGTTTCTCGCCTCAACTTCTGCTGCCTTCTCCGTCCTCTTTACCAAAATTAAATTTTTAAAAAGTGAATATGCTTGTCTGGTTAATATGTTTATTTTGAAAATTAGGATAATACAAAGAAGTATTGAAATCCGCCCAGAGGTAACCAGTGTTTGATTTCACTGTATTTCCTCATGGTTGTTCCTCTGTATCTGGATCGGCATTTTTTAAACATCCTTGGAAACCCAGCGAGCAGTGTGGAATCTCACTTTCTTCCTCACCAGGCCGTGGTGAGCATCGTCACGGGCCTTTTACTGACTGTACACTACCTCAGCACATGAATGTGCCCTGTCATTCGTCAGCTCCCTGCTGCTGCCAAACCTGCTTTTTTCTGACCTTGGCCCCTTCTCTCTTTGCTCTGTGCACCTTCCATAGACTCTCACTACCTGCATGGGGTCAGCATCGTCACCTGCGCTGTAGTGACGCAGGCTGTTGCCTTCCAAGCTGTAGCCCCGTGTCACTAACAGTAGGATGGGCCTCTTCCTGTGTGTCCCACTCAGTGGGTCTGAAACCAGACTCAAGTCTCCCCTGAGCTGACCCTTCCTCTTCCTGTCCCTGTTTTTGTAAAAAGTACCATCCAGCTTCTACCACACAGGCTTGGGTGTCTGCTGAGGTTTCCCCCTCTCCTCTGACCCCTCTCCTGCCAACTCCAGTCAACAGAAAGGAGCACAATCAATTTTAGCTTCTAAATATTTCTTGAATCTGCCACTTCTTGTTCATTCTCACAGCTATGGTGCTAGTCTGAAGTTACTATTTTTCACCCAGATTATTCAAATGGCCTTCTTAACTGGTCTCCTGCTGACCAGCTCTGCCCCAACGTCCTTACACAGCAGTGGAGCCATCTTTAAGGTGCATGTAACAGTCACATCAGCCCTGTGTAAAGTCTTCCTTCCCCAGCCGCCCTGTGTGCCAGGCACCTGGTCACCAGGCACCAGGCTGCCCTGTGTGCCGGGTCACCTGTCCTTGCCAGGGCCACCTCTGGGCCTTCCCCCTCTGCAGGTCTCATCCTCATCTTCCTGGCTCTCACTCTGAACTTCTGCATGCTCTGATCCCTCTCCACCTGGCTACCTGCAGTCCATCTGCCCAGACTCAGTTCCCTTTACCCAGCCCCTCCATGCAGATCCAGGCTCCCACACAGCACTGCAGAGCCACCCTGCCCACGGCACTAGACTGCTCTCTTTGAACTGTTAGGGAAGATAGAATTACAAATAAAAGCTCCTGCCAGCCAGAAAACCTCTCCACAGAGATAGAAGAAAAAAACTTTTTTTTTTTTTTATTGGCAGCTGGCCAGTACAGGGATTGAACCCTGGACCCCTCTTTAACCAACTGAGCTGATCTGCCAGCCCAGAAAACCTTTTGTGTTAGTGAATAAGCGTTTAA
The DNA here is from genome assembly GCF_027409185.1 of Cynocephalus volans. Classification (NCBI taxonomy): domain Eukaryota; kingdom Metazoa; phylum Chordata; class Mammalia; order Dermoptera; family Cynocephalidae; genus Cynocephalus; species Cynocephalus volans. Next base: position 209,808,139 of record NC_084461.1, read on the forward strand.
CCAGATGCAGTGTGCATCACAGGCCATCTGCTAAAGAGGTTGCAGATGGAAAGAATCCTCCCCTTTTACAGAGCCAGACAGATCCGGCCCATCACAGTACACACATCAGCTGTCTTCCTCCAAGGGAAAAATGCAACCTCTTGTATATTTTTGACAAGCAGGAGGTTACATCTTGGACCAAACTCCCACAGAGACAGATAGACAGGATGCATGCCACTCTCCCCCAGGTTCACATCTCACGGGGTGGCTCCAAGAAGGACAATCTGGGATACAAATCTGGGAGGAGGCTTATTTAGCTTCTAAGACTAACATGCATCTCAGATAGAGAAAGCCTTTATACTTCCAGGTCCTAAAGGAAATGCTGAAGAGAGGTGGGGTAGGGGTAGTCCTTTTTTCCCTTTTGACACCAGGGACAATTTTTTTTTTTTTCAAAAGACGACCAGTAAGGGGATCTTAACCCGTGACTTGGTGTTGTCAGCACTGCACTCTCCCAAGTGAGCCATGGGTCAGCCCTACAATTTTTAATTTAATTACTTCTTTATTTTTAAAATAATAATAAGAACAATGATACTGTTTATTACAAACAAATTTATCAACACAATTCTTGATGTCCACTTTGATTAGTGGATTTAAGCATTTTCAATTCTTACTGCCTTTATTTAAATAATTTTCAGATACTATCCATTTGAGTCTCGAGTCTCAACTACAGAGGGATTATTATTATTTTTTTATTTCTGCAGTTGTTTTTTTAAATTGAGACATAATCGATTATAAATGTTTCAGAGGTACAGAGCTGTATATTTGTGTACAATATGTGATGACCCGATCAGGATAATTGGCATGTTCATCATTACCAAATGTAATCATTCTTGTGTCCATTAACCAATTTTGCACTAATCATCCTCCTCCTCCCGCTTTCCCACCTCTAGTAACCACAGTCCTGCTCTTTCCTTCTGAAAGTTCAATGTATCATTGTGATCCTTTTTTTCCTTTCTTTTCTTCTTTCCTTCCTTCCTTCATTTTCTTTCTTCCTTTCTTTCCTCCCACTTATGAGTGAGGAAATGCAGTATTTCTCTTTCTGTGCCTGCCTTGCTTCATTTAACATAATTTTCTCCAGGCTCATCCATGTTGCAGCGAATGGCAGGATTTCATTCTTTTTCATGGCTGAGTAGCATTCTGTTTTGTGTATATACCACATTTTCTTTATTCAGTCATCCTTTGAGGGACATTTAGGCTATTGCAAATATAGCTGCAATAAACATGGGAGTGCAGGTATCCCTTCGACATCATGATTTCCTTTCCTTTGGGTATATACCCAGTAGTGGGATTGCTGGATCATATGGAAGGTCTATCTGTAGTTGTGTTTGAGAAACCTCCATACTATTTCCATAATGGCTGTACTAATTTACAGTCCCACAAACAGTATACAAGTGTTCTCCTTTCTTCATGTCCTTGTCAACATTTGTTATTCTCTGTCTTTTTTATAATAGCCAGTCTAACTGGGTTGAGGTGATATCTCAGTGTGGTTTTTGATTTGCATTTCCCTGATGACTAGTGATGCTGAGTATTTTTTCATGTACTTGTTGGCCATTTGTATGTTTTCCTTTGAAAAATGTCTGTTCAACTCTTTTGCCCAATTTTTAGTCAGAATATTTGGTTTTTTACTGTTAAGTTGTTTGAGTTCCTTGTATATCCTAGGTACTAATCCCTTGTCAGATATATAGTTTGCAAGTATTTTATCCTCACTCTGTATGTTGTCTTTTCACTCTGTTGATTGTTTCTTTTGCTGTGCACAAGCTTTGTAGCTTGATATAATCCTATTTGATTATTTTTTCTTTTGTTGCCTGTGCTTTTGGGTCTTATTCATAAAGTCTTTGTCCAGTCCTACATCCTGAAGTGCTTCCCCTATGTTTCCTTCTAGTAGTTTTATATTTTCAGGTCTTATATTTAAATCTTTAATCTATTTTGAGTTGATTTTGGTATATGGTGAGAGGAACAGGTCTAGTTTCATTCCTCTACACATGGATATCCAGTTTTCCCAGCACCATTTATTGAAGTGGCTGTCCTTTCCCCACTGTATATTCTTGGTGCTTTCTTGAAGATCAGTTGGCTATAAGTACTTGATTGATTTCTGGATTTTCTATTCTGTACTGTCGGTCTTTGTATTTGTTTTATGCCAGTACCATGCTGTTTTGGTTACTGTAGCTTTGTAGTATAATTTGAAGTCAGGTAGTATAATGCCTCCAGCTTTATTTATTTATTTTTTTGCTCATGATTGCTGTGGCTGTTTGGGGTCTTTTGCTGTTCCATATGAATATTAGGATTGTTTTTTCTATTTCTGTGAAGAATGTCATTGGTATTTTGATGGGGATCTCATTGAATCTGCAGATCACTTTGGGAAATAAGGACATTTACACAACATTAATTCTAATCCATGAACATGGGATGTCTTTCCATATTTTTGTGTCCTCTTTAATTTCTTTCAGCAGTGATTTGTAGTTCTCATTGTAGAGATCTTTTATATCCTTAGCTAAATTTATTCCTAGATATTTTGTGGGTTTTTGGTAGCTATTGTAAATGGGCTTGCTTTATTTCTTTTATGCTAGCTCATTATTGGAGTAGTAAAATGCTACTGATTTTTATACATTGATTTTGTATCCTGCAACTTTACTGAATTCATTTATCAAGTCCAAGAGTTTTTTGTAGAGTCTTTAGGTTTTTCTATACATAGGATGATGTCATCTGCAAACAGGGGCAGTTTGACTTAGTCTTTTCCAGTTTGGATGCCCTTTATTTCTTTCTCTTGACTGATTGCTCTGGCTAGTACTTCCAATACTATGTTAAATGTGAGTGGTGAGAGTGGACATCTTTGTCTTGTTACTGTTCTTAAAGGAAAAGCTTTCAGCTTTTCCCCATTCAGGATGATATCAGTGGTAGGTTTGTCATATATGACTTTTATCATGTTGAGATACTTTCCTTCTATATCTAATTTGATGAGTGTCTTTATCATGAAGGATGTTGAATTTTATCAAATGCTTTTTCTGCATCTATTGAGATAATCATGGTTTTTGTCCTTGATTTTGTTGACGTGATATATCACACTGATTGATTTGTGTATGTTGAACCATCCTTGAATCCCTGGAATGAATCCCACTTGATCATGATGTGTAATCTTTTTGATGTGCTGCTGTCTTCTGTTTGCTAATATTTTGTTGAGGATTTGTACATCTATGTTCATAAGGATATTCACTGGCCTATAATTTTCTTTTTTTATTGTTTATCTTTGTCTGGTTTTGGTACCAGGGTAATGCTAGCCTCATAGAATGAATTTGGGAGAATGGCCTGTATTAAAATTTTTTGGAATAATTTGAAAGGATTGGTATTAATTCTTTTTTAAAGGTTTGGTATAATTCAGCAGTGAAGCCATCTGGTCCTGAGCTTTTCTTTGCTGGGAGACTGCTGATTACTGCTACAGTCTCATTGCTTGTTATTGGTTGCTTCAGGTTTTCTATTTCTTCTTGGTTCAGTCTTGGTAGTTCTGTATGTGTTCAGAAAATTATTGCAATTCCTCCAGATTTTTAAGTTTGTTGGCATATAGTTGTTCATAATAGTCTCTAATGATTCTTTGTATTTCTGTGGATTTGGTTGTAATGTCTCCTTTTTCATTTCTGATTTTTGTTATTTGGGTTTTCTCTCTCTTTTTAGTTAGTCTAGCTAATGGTTTCTCTATTTTGTTTATCTTCTCAAAAAATCAAATTTTTGTTTTGTTGAAATTTTGTATCATTTCTTTGGTCTCTATTTCATTTAGTTCTGCTCTGATCTCAATTAATTTTTTCCATCTACTAATTTGGGATTGTATTGTTCTTGTTTTTCTAGTTCTATGAGGTATAACATTAGGTTGTTTATCTGAAGTCTTTCTATTCTTTTGATGTGAGCATTTATTGCAATAAACTTCCCTCTTAGTACTGCTTTTGCAGTATCCCATAGGTTTTGGTATGATGTGTCTTTATTTGTTAGTTTCCAGAAATTTTTTAATTTCCTATTTAATTTCTTCTTTGACCCACAGGTCATTCAGGAGCATGTTGTTTAATTTCCATGTATTTGTATAGTTTCTGAAGTTTCACTTGATATTGAGTTCTAGTTTTAATCCATTGTGGTCTGAAAAGATACTTGAAATGCTTCTAGTTTTAAAAAATTTGTTCAGACTTGGTTTGTGACCTAACATGTGATCTATCCTGGAGAATGTTCTATGTGCTGATGAGAAGAATGTATGTTCTGCAGTTGTTGGATGAAATGTTCTGTACATGTTTACCAAGTCCAGTTGGTCCAAATTGCAGTTTAAATCCTTTGTTTCTTTGTTGATTTGTTGCCTAGATTATCTGTCATGTTGAGAAAGGGGGGTTGAGGTATTATTGTATTGGGGTCTATCTCTTTCTTTATGGCTAATAGTGTTTGCTTTATTTATCTGGGTGCTCTGATGTTGGGTGTGTACATATTTATGATTGTTATATCTTCTTGCTGGATAGATCCCTTTATGAATATGTAATGGCCTTTTTTGTTCTTATAGTTTTTGGCTTAAAATCAGTTTTACCCAATATAAGAATAGCTACTCCTACTCATTTTTGGTTTCTATTTGTGTGGTATATCTATTTCCATTCCTTCACTATTAGTCTGTGTGCATCTTTACAGGTGAGGTGAGTTTCTTGCAGGCAGCATATAGTTGGATCTAGTTTTTTAATCCATTCAGCCAGTCTGTGTCTTTTGAGTAGGGAGTTCAATCCATTTACTTTTAGGGTTGTTGTTGAGAGGTATTATCGGGCATTATATTGATTTTCATGAGTGTTTTAAATATCTTTTTTTCCTTTTTATTGTTTGTCTTTGGTGTTTGTTGGTTTTTTGAGGTGGTAAGATATAGTTCCTTTCTTTTTCTCATTTGTGTAGCTGCTCTATTACTGGGTTTTGTTCTTTCTCATGCATTTGTGGTGGTGATTATCATTTTTGGATTCCACTTGCAGGACTCCCTTCAGGATTTCTTGTAGAACTGGTCATGTGGTGGCAAACTACTGCAGTTTTTGTCGTCTGGGAAATACACAATGTGTCCTTCATTTCTGAAGGATAGCCTTGCTGGGTATAGTATTCTTGGCTGGCAATTTTTTCTTTTAGTACTTTGAATACATTATCCTATTCTTTTCTGGCCTGTAGGTTTCCACTGAAAAATCATCTGCTAGTCTGATGGGGACTCCTTTATAGGTGACTTGGCCCTTTTCTCTTGCTGTTTTTAAGATTCTCTGTTTGTCTTTGACTTTGGACAGTTTGACTACAATGTGTCTCTGAAGAGGACCTTTTTGGATTGAATCTGTGTGGGGATCTTTGAGACTTTTGGATCTAAAAGTCCATATCTATCCCAATATCTGGGAAGTTTTCTGCTATAATTTCATTAAATAGGTTTTCAATGCTTTTTCCTTTCTCCTCCCCTTGTGGAATACCCATGATTCACATTTTGTATGCTTAAGTTTGTCTGATAGCTCTTGTAGATTTTCTTCATGTTTTAAAATTCTTTTTTCTTTCTTTCTTTCTTTTTTTTTTTTTTTTTTTTGGTCCACCTGAGTTATTTTTAAAAACAATGTCTTCAAGATCAGAAATTCTTTCTTCTTCTTGCTCTAGCCTACTGCTTAAGCTCTCGGTTGAGGTTTTTATATTATTGAATTAATCCTTCCGTTCCAGAAGTTCTGCTACATTCTTTTTAAAGAATTTCTTTTTGTTAATCTTCTTCTTCATATCCTGTATAGTTTTTCTCATTTCATTGTGTCATCAATCTGAGTCTTCTTGTATCTCATTGAGTTTCCTTAAGATTGTTGTTTGGAATTACTTTTCAGTCATTTCAAATGTTTCCTATTATTTGGGGTCTGGTACTTGAGAATTATTGCATTTTTTTTGGTGGTGTCATATTTTCTTGTTTTTTCATATTTCTAGTATCCCTACATTGATGTCTGATCATCTGGTGAATTGTTGCTTCTTCTCTTACTCTGCAGTGGCTTTTGAGGAAAGGGACTCCCTCCGGTAGATGCTTTTTATATTAACCATTGGATAGGGCGTTTTAGTTTTGGTTCCAGATAGATGCAGTAGTGTAGTCTCTGTGTGGTTAGTTTAACCATATTCAACGTCAAAGTTGTCTGTGAGTGCCATCATGGACTAGGCGCTGGGACATTCAGGGATTCCTTGCAGAAGTGAGTGATACTGTGTTGGGTCATCTAGGATGTAAGTGAGATCTTGAGTTCTTGGGAGAAGCATCTGGATGTCCTGTCACTCCTTGGCTGAGGTGAATGATGTAGGGTGGACTTGTGGGCACCCTGGCTAGGTCCCATGACCCTGGTAGGTGCACTGGGATGTACTGAAGCTCCTTAACTTGAATGGATGACCCTGGGATTGGTTTCTCTTTCCTCTTCACTGTAGGCAGAGGCTTCTCCTGGGTCCTCACTTCTCCCTCTGTCCTCCTGCCTGTTAAAATGCAGAAACACCTGGATCTGGGTCAGGTGGAGCTGGGGTGGCACCCAGGCTGAGCATTGGTGGGGAGCAGAACAGACTGCTGTGCGGAGGAGAGGGGTAGCAGTGGTGGCAGTGCTCTGGGGCCAGCAGTAGTGATGGTGGTGGCTGCCAGATCATGGTTTCCTCTGTTGTTTGGGAGCTGGACTGCCCAGGGCTGAACTGCTGAACTGTGTTTCAGCAAGTGGGCAAGGCCACTAAGCATGGCTGCAGTGAGGGGGCCCATCTAGCTGCTTCTTGTGTGATGATGGGTGGGGCCGCTAGGCAGGCCTACAGTGAAGTGACCCCAGCAGCTTCTGGGTGGTGGGCAGGGCTGCTATGCAGGCCTGCAGTCCCTCAGCTTCTTCTGGTGGTGGGCGGGGCCACTATGCAGTGAAGTGACCCATCCAATTGCTTCTGGGAGGTGGGTGGGACTTCTAGGAAACCCTACATTGAAGGGGCTGGTGCAGCCACTTCTGGGACTGTTGGCAAGGCTGCTAGGTGGGACTGTTCAGGATGGAACTGCCTGACTCCTTCTCTGGAAGGGGTGGATGCAGTATATTTCCACTGGCCTGAAGACATATTTGTTAGGGTAGAGAACTGTGAGCTGTTTTTCTGGCTTGGGGGCTCAGGTGCACACAACTCAGTCAGCTGGTGGGGCTGAAGGTTGGGGGAGGAATGGAGTGTGGTCTGCCTGAGAAGGGTCTGCCTGTCTGATCTCTGGCTGGGGACATGGGGTTGCATCAGTTCAGCAGGACTAGGGTTGGCTTCCCAGACTGCAGAACAGAGTCACAGCTGCTGTGAAACTGGGCTTCAAGTTACTAGGATCAGGATGTTATGACCTCTCCTGTGAGTGCACTGAGTGGAGGGCAGGACCTTAAGGCTGGGAAAGCACCATGGCTACTTGTCCCAGGGCAGGGCATGTTCCTGTAACAGCTCCTGTTTTAAGATGGTGCTGTCCTGCATTGGCTTGGGTCCCGAGGGTGGGTGATGCACCATATATGCTAGTGTTCTAGAGTGGTGAAGTATGTGTATTCTAGGGCAGTTCCCATACTTGGCTCCAGGCTTGTCCCACCAAAGAATCTGCAGGCCTCTTTGGTGAGGATGGGTGTTGGTGTGGGTCCTCTGCCTACCTTTTAATCACAAAATTCTTCCTGCACCAATACCAGTGTCAGAGACATGGCGGCTGAGGCCATGTGTCTCTCTCTCCTCTCTATGCCACCATACTGGGTTTTTGTGCTCCATGGCAATATCACCAGTCTCCTACTTCACTCTGCACTCTCCCACTGATGCTCTGGTCAATATTTAACTGTCTGTTAGTTGTTCTGGTCCTTTTCTGTGGGAAGAACGCACCCTGGGCACCTCTAGTCTGCCATCTTGCCCTTTGCAGAGAGATCTAATTATTTCTTTAGACCTGTGTTTGCCCTGTGTTTACATCCAGCATCTGACATGGTATTGACACACAAGTCAATGAGTTGATATTTCAATCATGAATCCTATCCTGATCGCCAGACCCCCTGAGCTTTGTCCCTTTTGTGGCTGCTCTTTTTGGGATTCCCATGGCTTCCCTGCCTCATCTCACTGGGTCTTTGCATTCCCTGGAGCTCCTTACCCTTCCTTCCTCCTCTTCCCTTCTTGTGTCTTGCTTACATTTCTCATCCTGTGCTCTTCTTTGTCTCTCTACCTTTATACCTTCAAGATCTTTGGCTTTGTTGGTTTCTAATCACTTCTCTATGCTTATCTGCATCTTGGGTCAGCTCTCAAGTCTGAATACCTGTGCTCACAGAAAATTCCACTTTCAATTTCTTACAGAATGGGAGCCTAGGCCTGAGATGAAGGAGTCCTCTCAACAGCAGGATGCTTGCAAAGAAGAACCGTACCAGGAGCCAGTCATTGAGCAGCCAATGAGGCCCAGCCTCCACAGTGCCGGCCTTGGCAAGGCATGGGCTTGGGAGGACCAGGCAGATACTCTGTGGGGAAGCGAGGCTGCCCTCTGGAAGCCCCATGGGGACATTTCCACGGAGGAGAGCTGTAGTGGACATATCCAGTCTGAGGAGGATTTCCCCCTCAGGTGTGTCCTCTTTGCCCAGCAAAGTATTCCTACAGGAGGACACTGCCCTGGCATATGCACAAATGATGTCCAGTCCACTGAGGGTATAACCAAAGACTACCAGAGAATGTGCACAAGGGAAAACTCTTTCAACTCAAGTGAGCCTGGAAAATACCCACACATGCACAGGCAGCGGGGAGCGGGTGCTACGGAGGGTCTCTTTGTGTGTGGCGAATGTGGAAAGGCCTTCCACCAGAGCTCATCCCTCACGCTGCACCGGCGCTGGCACACTCGGGAGAAGGCTTACAAATGCAGCGAGTGTGGCAAAGCCTTCACATGGAGCACCAACCTCATTGAGCACCAGCGGATCCACACCGGTGAGAAGCCCTTTTTCTGCAGTGAGTGCGGGAAAGCCTTCAGCTGCCACTCGTCCCTCAACGTGCACCACCGAATTCACACCGGCGAGAGGCCCTACAAGTGTAGTGCCTGCGAGAAGGCCTTCAGCTGCAGCTCACTGCTCAACATGCACCTCAGGGTTCACACCGGGGAGAAGCCCTACAAGTGCAGCGAGTGTGGGAAGGCCTTCAACCAGCGGACGCACCTAACACGGCACCACAGGATCCACACTGGCGAGAAGCCTTACAAATGTAACGAGTGTGGCAAGGCCTTCACCTGCCACTCATCCCTCACCGTGCATGAGAAGATCCACAATGGAGACAAGCCATTCAAGTGCACCGAATGTGAGAAGGCCTTCAATAACCGCTCGCGCCTCACTCTCCATCAGAGGATTCACACGGGAGAGAAGCCCTTCAAGTGCACTGACTGTGGGAAAGGCTTCAGTTGTCATTCATACCTCCTCGTGCACCAGAGGATTCACAGCGGGGAGAAGCCCTTCAAGTGCACCGAATGTGGGAAAGCCTTCAGCTCCCATTCCTACCTCATCGTGCACCAGAGGATCCACACTGGAGAGAAGCCCTTTGATTGCAGCAAGTGCTGGAAAGCCTTCAGCTGCCATTCATCCCTCATTGTGCACCAGAGGATTCATACTGGGGAGAAGCCCTACAAATGCAATGAGTGTGGCAAAGCCTTCAGCCAAAATCATTGTCTTATTAAACATCAGAAAATTCATTCCGGGGAGAAATCGTTTAAATGTAATGAATGTGGCGAGATGTTCAACTGGAGTTCACACCTTGTTGAACACCAGAGACTGCACAGTGAAGAGAAGCCCTTTGCCATCCAGTTCAACAAACACTTGCTGAGCACCTACTATGTGCCCGGCAGTCTTCTGGGGGCAAGGGACACCAGGGTGAGTGATGTGGACCCAATAAATGCACTGGATGTGGCAAAGCTCTTGTGTGTGGTTCAGCCCCCACCCACCAGGAATTTCCCCCTGGGGAGCAAACCTGACAATTAAGGTGGTGAATGTGTTTTTGGTCACAGTGGCCACTTTCTGAGCTACCCAACAAGTAAGGCCCTGTCATTTCCTCTCGGCTCATAGATCCAGACTGCTTGTTCCTCCAGATGCATGAGCCTTGCCTATTGCCCAGTTCAGATCTGTGTGCCAGGTCGCCTCCTTTATTTAGGATTAGCCTAGGAGATACAGTCTAGGAGAAGAGAGTTGAGGGCCATTTGAGGAAGCCCTGCTGTTCTGTTCTCCTTGATGGGTCTGGAGGTCATTGACAAGGGGAATAGCTCTTTCCTGCAGATAAAAAGAAGTCATGGCAACTGTTGTATGCTCAGATGGGCTCCAGATGTGATTTTGATCAGGGATTTCCTCTGTAAACTGTTATGTTCATAATAATAATAATAACAATAAAACAGAAGAATTATGAACAGTATTACTTTCCAGTGAATGTTATTATATTCCAGGATGGGAGAATAATCTTTAATGATGGGCATTTAGAAATAAGCAAATTTCCTGGACTTGTCTCACATAAGTAGCTCTGCAGAGTCATCTGTTAGTGACAGCTTAGTCAGGAGTGTCCCCACAGCAGTCACAGCATGGCCCAGCATCATGTTGCCACGTCCTGATATGCCAACATCACGCCTTCCCATTTAGTCCCTGGTGGGAAATTGGGAACACCCAGGTGGGTGGCCAGGCACAGCCTCAGATGGATGTGTCTGGAAGCTGGCCCTCACCGACTGGTGTTGGGTGGAGCCAGCCAGGCACCCCAGGCTCGTGAGGCCGCCCTGCAGGACCTCTCCTTGCACTGTGTAGCTGGGGTCACCAGCTCAGCTCAGAGGAAGGCCCCTCCACAGAGCCTGCTGGAGAAGGGAGCCACAGCCCCAGGGGGATAGTTGGCTCTGAGGTGGGGCCATGTGGGGCTGTTGTACAAACCCTGAGAATGGCAACCCTCCCCCAGCCCAGTGCTCGCCACAGAGGTAGGAAGACAGTGTCAATCAGGAATTAGTGTTATTTCTTCGTCTTAAGAGTTAGCTGCCTTCTCGGTGATTACACTTTACATTTGTATAGCATGCTATAATTCATGAAATGCTTTCAGTATACTTTTTAGATATATAAAAAGAGGCAATATAACCACATTTCAGAAAAGGTGGACTTAAAAATGAAGTGCCCATAATTCTTAATAAAACCGCATTTTGCATTTTGATACATTACCTTCTGCTTTTTTCATACTGCAGTTTTACATTACTTTAGACATAGTATGTAGGGCTGGCAGGTTAGCTCGGTTAGAGTACAGCCTTATAACCCCAAGGTCATGAGTTCGGATCCCCATACTGGCTAGCTGCCAAAAATAAATAACAAAAGTATAGCTTTAAAATAAATAAATAAATATAGTGTGTAAATCTGTCTTTTTTTAGCTGCATGGCAGAATTTTTTTTCCAAGTAACTGAACTGTCCTTGTAGTTACAGTTCTAAATGGAGGCACAGTATTGTGTCTTGTCTATTCAATATGCTTTTGTTGCATGTTGAAGTTAATTTTCATGTTTTTCACCATCATAAATCATTGTTCATTGAGCACCCTTTTGCATTATACTTCTTTGGTGTTTTCTTAGAGTAGATTTCTAAAGGTGAAAATTTTGAGATAGAGGAAATGACCATCTTAAGGAATTATTTTAGTATAGTTTTAGTTGTGTGTTTACAAAGTGATACAGTTTCATTATTAAGAAATCAATCATTAATATTGATCAGGTAGGAGAGTTTCCTGCTTGCCCATCTCCCAGAGACAGGACAGTCAGAAGTGGGGTGTCATTTTTCAGTACCCGGTGATGACATGCAAATGATCCTTGGCCTGCATTGCTCTGTGGCTTTCCTCAAGAGTGCATTTGCTGGCGTTTCATAATACGGTCCCCAGGGCCACATCATGACAGCCTGTGGGCCTCTTCCTCTGTGACAAACAGTTACATTTTACAACTGCATTGAAAAAGACATATAATCTAGACTTGATTCGTTATCATATTCATTTTTCTTCTTATTTTGAAAGAAATTAAAATATTTTCGTGGGCCCTGGATACTATGCCTACTTCTTGCCTTGCAGTGCTTTTAACTTAATAAGCTGAAAGTGGCATCTTCTTATTTTACTTCATACCTTTGATCAATAATGAGGTTCAACATCGGACATGTTTTTATCGATGGTCTTCTCAAAAAATATTTGAATATACCCTTTGTCCCTCTTTCCATTGGTGTCTTGATGTTTTTTATTTTATTCACATATAAGCAACTTTTTTCCTAAGTATATGAGTCATACATGTATATTGAAGAAATTTGGAAAAAAAAAATTATAAGAATAAAAATGACTCTAAGTATCAGTTCATGGATCATAACTTGGACATAAGCACTGTTAACACTTAGATGCATTTCTTTCCTGTTTTTTTCTATGCATGTACACATATGCTTTTTTCAAAAAAACAAAATCAGATTTATACTCTGTGTTATTTTTATCCTTTTCCATTTAACATTTCAAGATGAGCATTTTCCATGTGATAAAATGTTTTTCAAAAACATTATTAATGGCTACGTCATTTTCTCTTATACTTGTATCATGACTTATCTGTTCCTTTATTGCTGAACGTCAAGATTGTTTGTACCTATAAATAATTCTTGAACACACGGCTCTGTGCCCATCTTTGATTATTTCCTCAGAATAAATTCTGAGAAGTGCAATGACCGGGTGAAGGCCGTGAACATTGCAAGGTTGTTGACATTTCTAGGTGGAACACGGCTGTCCTAGTTTGTATCTCACCATCGGCTCTGAAAGTGCTGGTGTCTCCACACCCTGGCCAGCACTTGGTCTTGTCACCTCACTTTTTACATTTGCCATTTTGATGCATTAAGAATGTTATTTGTCCATGGTTGGTTGACTGTTTTTCTCTCCATATAAATGGTCTATTCCTGTCTTTTGTCCACTATTCTATTTGATTATATACTTGTGTGTATGTGTGTGCGTGTGTGTGTGTGTGTGTGTATACCCTTGGCATGTACATTTTCTTTGTTACAGCATTTTTAACGTACAGTGGCTTTATAATTCTGTCTAATAGGTCTATTAGATTTTTTTCTGTATCATTTCCTTTGGCTCTTAAGTCCTTTTTGGTTCTATATTTTAAATTTAACTTTTAAATCATTCTTGAGTTGGGTTCCGCACTGTTCCATAGAGCTATCTATTCTATTATTGTAGCTTCATCATTTACTTTAAATTTGGTATTACCAAGGCCACATTTTTAGGAGGTCTTTAAAGTCTTTATCTCTTTTTCCAAGTAACCTAGGAATCATTTTCTCAGAACTCACCCTTCATTTCCCTGCATATCTCATTGCAATTTTGATTAGAATTCACAAATTTTGTGAAGAATTAATATAGTTCTATATAATATTGTCTTCACATCAAAGAACATAGTAAATAACTGTTCGTTCAAATCTACCTCTAACCATCAGAAGAGTATTATCACTTCACATGTGTTCTTACATTCATTCTTAAGTTCATTTTAACTTTGTAGGGTTTGTAATTGGGTTTTCCTTATAAGATATATAGGAAAACTATTGATTGTTGGTTTTTTTATATATTTTTTTTAGTTTTAATTTTTTTAATGTATTTTATATCTAGCAACTTTACCAAGTTATTCTAGAAGGTCTCTAACACTAGTTTACCAGGTTATTGGGCTTTCTAGGTAAATAGTCATATTCCCTGGAATTAAAAAGCTTGCCTCTCCTTTTCAAATAGCTAACCTTTTATTTCTTTTCTTTTTAAAATAAAGTGTTGTCTAGCACTGCTAGAGCAATACTCAGTGTTGTTGGTAGTAGTCATCTATGGCAGATTCTGTTTGGGGTGGGAGACCAATGTGTCCACCTCAAAACACTTTGCCTTCTAAGACACCATTGCAACCAGGTGGCCACCTGGCCTGGTTCTGACCAGTGAAGCTCAAGTGAAAGTCTCCTAGAGACTTTAGGGAAAGTCTTTGCTTTCCTGATAGGAGAACTGTTCCTTCCTCTTTCCCTTCTCTTTCCTGCCTGCGATGTGGGTGTAACACCCGAGATGTATTAACCATCCTACATCCGTGAGACAACTGAGGACAAAAGCCAAACACTGAATGTAGTGGAATGGAAGAATTGAAGGATCCTAGGCCTTTTAAGAAATTTTCGATCTGCTGTTTCAGTCACAGACATTCAACTTCTTGAATTCTTGTTATGTAAAAAGATATCAACCACTTAAGTCCATTTGTTATTGCTCACACTTGCTCACTGGAGCATTTGTGTCTTTCTCCTTGCTTGAAGGGAGACAGATCTAGCATTTCACTAGTAGGTGAAATGCCAACTGTTTTTCAAGTTTATGAACTCTCTTATTGTCCTAGTTTGCAAAGACTTCAAAAACTCAACTGGATGCTGAATTTTACCAAACTTCTTAGCATATCTCCAAACTGATGGTATGAGTTTCCTTCCTTGTAATGGAGATTTCGTTGGATATGTTAAAAGAGTTTACAACATTTCTTTGCATCATTGGAATAAACTCCATTTAGCAGTGGTTCATTAATATTTACTATATGTGGACTCACTTTTCTAGTTTGGTATGCAACAAGCAGAACTTTCCAAAAGCGAACCCAAGATTTCCCTCTGGTTTTGCCTGGAAATGAACCACCAGCAGCTGGGGTGCACCTAGCAGGAGGGGCTGACCCCAAGCTCAACTCTTCACAGTTGGCTGAGCTCCACTGATACAATTGTTCTCCTCCTTGCTTAAAAAAGTGAGTGAATGAGGCGTGATCTCCTCTAGAATATGGTATGTGGCTGCACAGGAATCCAGAAAAGACCCTAATGTATGAGGTGTATGCAAGGAGATGCACCAGACGCTCCCACTTTTTAGATGATGGACTAGGACTAACTTTTAATTTTATGAGTTACTAAAATGACAAACATTTATTGCCTTTGTGTCTAATAAGCCATTTCCACTTTGAAAAATGAAATATAGTGTCCATAGTTGTCCCTGCGGCAGTGCTCCAGAATGACACCACTTTTCCTGTCTTGACCAAAGCCATGACTTAATTGGCAAAAGCAGGGAGGAAGGCCTGGGAACAGACATCTTGTTTCAGCCAAGACTTCCCCAAGCTGCTGTGGCTGGATTGCAAACTACATTCCAAGCCAGTTTGCCTCCAGGCAGGTGACATCATAAGGAGCTACAGGTAGAGGCTGGAAGGTGACAGGAAGGCAAAGGGGATTGCTTCTTGTCTCCAGCTTCCCCCAAGCCGCAGAGCGCAGAGTGGCCTTCCTAGCACCAGGTGCATCTTGCCCATTTGAATGGTCAAAGGGGCTGTGCTAGTTAGGATTGGGGTCAGGATAAGGTTATACAAGACAGGAGTTAGGGTTGGGAGTTGAGTTGGGGTTTCTGTGTGGGGTTGCATTTGGGCTAGGAGCAGGGATTTGGGTGATTAGGAATTAGAGTGAGGGTTGGGGTGTTTCAGGGTTAGAGTTAGGGTAAGAGTTAAAAGAATCAGGGTAGACAATTTTTCATGCCACAAACATCTATTGGAGTGGGAAAAGTATGGGAGTCATGCCAGTGATGCTAGGGCAGGTGGAAACTGCACATCCATGTCCAGAAGTCTAGTGGATTCCGTTAATTATTAATTTGAAGATCACAAGGCCAGTTTGCATGTCTCAGCAGAAATTAAAGTTAATTCAGTGCTAGTATTATACAGGCATAAAAGCCAATAAGCACACTTTTCACATTCTAATTGCATAAATTCTTTTAATAAATTTTGAATTTCCAAACAAGCCAAATTGCAGATCTCACTTTCAGTTTCAGTTTCTTCCCCTCGTAGAATTGTTTTTGGGGAGGTCACGGAGTCTACTCGGGGGATGCTGTCTGTGCTTCTCATGGTGCTTCCCCTTCCTGAAGGGAGTCCAATCAATGTGGTCAGTATTAGGGCACATCCCCATGGTGAGTACTACTTGCTTTAATGGTCACAGACCAAAGCTGGGAGCAGAGATGCCCTTTGGCATGTTAATATGCAGCAGCACTAAGAGGATCTGCTAAGAGGACCAAAAGCTATTGGTCCATTTTGCGATGATCCCCATTGGGTTATGACGTCGTGTTTAGAGTCTCCAAGACCACCTCAAGCTTGGTGATTTGCTAGGACCCACAGGACTCCGAAACAGTTATGGTTGATTACAACAAAAAGATGCAGATTCAAATCAACAAAGGAAAAAGGCCTATGTGTCAAAGTCCAGAGGAAACCAGGCACAAGCTTCCAAGTGAAGAGTTTCTTCTCACTGGAGCTGCATGGGGATGTGCTTAATTCTCCCAGCAACAATGTGCCGCAGCACAAGCAAAGTGCTGCCAAGTAGAGAAGCTCCCCTGAGCGTTAGTGTCAGGGTTTTTTAGGGTTGGTCACATAGGCATGCAGAGTGGGAGCTTAGAGACATGAAACCAAAACCTCTTAGGGGCTATTACTGTAGACTATTTTTCTGCAGGGAAAGCAAGAAGTAATGTTTCCAGTAAGCATTTTGATCAGGACCTAACAGGGGACCATCCCGAACAGTGGGATTAGTATTTTAAAAGGAAAGCCATGCCAAGGTTCACATTCTTAAGAGCAGATGGCTCACTAGCTCCCCCCAAGGCCTTAAATTCCTCTGCAACTGCTGCTGCCTGTGTCTCTGCCAGAATAAGTGGATACAGAGAATCACAAATTATTGGAGTAGAAACCCGTAAGTAGAAGCCTCCATGGGAACCAGTACCAGGGTAGGAAAACCTGACTGTAACTGTAATTGCTGGAGGCTCGGTGTGGACAAGTTTGAGAGTTAAAAACTCCAGAGGGTCCAGTTTTAGCAGGGGGTGAGGGAAGAGCAGGGATCATACTTTCATGAGTTTTACCTGCAGGAACACTACTGGGTTTTTATAGAAGATCAGAGAAAAATCCTCTTGTGCTTCCTGCAGAGAAAGGTAGAAAGGAACCATTTTGAAATACATGGCAGAGCATTTCATTCTTCTTAATGCAACCTTCCCTCAAGGGAAACTGTTTTACCAGAGCCTAACCCACCCAAGGAAAGAAAATACCTAACTTCAGCCCCCTCTACCTTTCCTGCCCCACCTTAAGGGGAAGAAAACTGAGAAGCACTTGTGGAGGTCGCAGCCCAGGGGTACAGGCTCCCTGAAAGACTGACATCTAATCATAGAACCACAGAACACTTCCCCTCGTCCCACACCTTAATATTCCATCACTAAAGGAAGTACCTTTTATCCAGTATATCATGTCTGACTCTCAACAAAAGAATTACAAGGCATACTAAATGACAAAAAAACAAAAAGCAAAAAACCAGTTTGAAGAGCCGAGCACGTGGCGCACTCGGGAGAGTGCGGCGTTGGGAGCACCGCAACGCTCCCGCCGCGGGTTCGGATCCCATATAGGAATGGCCGGTGCACTCACTGGCTGAGTGCCGGTCACGAAAAAGACAAAAAAAAAAAAAACCAGTTTGAAGAGACAGAGCAAGCATCAGAACCAGACTCAGACATGGCAAGGATGATGGAGCAGGAATTTAAAATAACTATAATTAATATATTATGGGCTCTAATGGAAAAGTAGACAACATGCAAGAACAGTTGAGTAATGTAAGTAGAGAGATGGAAATTCTAAGAAGTAATCAAAAGGAAATGCTATACATAAAAAACACTAACAGAAATGAGGGATGACTTTGATGAGCTTATTAGTAGACGGGACACAGCTGAGGAAAGAAGCTCTGAACCTGAAGATACATCAATAAAAAGTCCTAAAACTGAAAAAGCAAAGAGAAAAGAGACTGAAAAAACCAGAATAGAATATCCAAGAACTATGGGAGACTGCAAAGGCTGTAAATATGCATAATGGAAATACCAGATGGAGAAGAGAGAAAGAATCAAAAGAAATATTTGAAGTAATGACTGAGAATTTCCCAAAATTAATATCAGACATCAAATCACAGATCCAGGAACTTCAGAGAACACCAAGAAGTATAAATGCAAAAACAAAAACAAACAAACAAACAAAAAGTCTATACCTAGGCATATATTCAAACTGCAAAAAATCAAAAATAAAGAAAAAATCTTGAAAGAAGCCAGAAGGGAAAAATACCTTACCTATAGAGGAGCAAGGATAAATATTGCATAAGACACCTCCTCAGAAACCAAGAAAGCAAGAAAAGAATGAAGCAAAGTATATGAGAGAGAGAAAAAAGCACCAACCTAGAATTCTATATCCTGTGAAATTGTCCCTCAAAAGTGAAAGATAAGTAGGCCCGCCAGTTAGCTCAGTTGGTTAGAGTGTGGTGCTGAGAACACCAAGGTCCAGGGTTCAGTCTCTGCACTGGTCAGCTGCGAGAGAGAGAGAGAGAGAGAGAGAGAAGGAATAAGTGAAGGCAAAATAAAAAATTTTATTTTTCTCATTCTTAATTGATCTAACAAATAACAGTTTGTTCAAAATAATGATAGCAACCATGAAGTTGATGATGATAGCTATGTATAAATGAAATAACAGCAATGTTACAAGGGACAGGAGGGAGGAATTAGAATTATTTTGTTGCTGTAAGATACTTTACCCATGAAGCAGAATAACATTATTTGAAAATGGGACTTGGATTCGTTGTACATGTATATTGCAAAGTCTGGGTCAACCAGTAAAAACAGTAAAGGGAAAAAAGTATATAATTGATATGCTAAGAAAGGAGAAAAAATGGAATCATATAATATGCTCGATTAAAACTACAAAAAGGCAGAAAATGAACAAGCAGACTAAGGAACAAGGCAACAAATAGAAAATAGTAACAAATATGGTAGACATTGATCCAACTATATTCATAATCATGTTAAATGTCAACAGTCTAACAATACCAATTAACAGACAGAGATTGTCAAAGTGAATCAAAAAACAAGGCCCACCTATATGTTGTCTACAAGAAACCCACTTTAAGTACAGACACATACAGATTAAAAGTAAAGGGATAGAGAAGGGTATCCATTATATACTATTCTATTGCACTAATCAAATAAAGCAGGAGTAGCTATATTAATTTCAGACAGAGCAGACTTTAGACCAAGGAAAGTTGTCAAGAATAAAGAGGATCATTACATTATGATAAAGACGTCCATTCTCCAAGAAGACATAACAGTCCTTAATGTGTACATGCCTTGTTGTTAGGCAGTCAAAATACATGAGGCAAAAAAACAACAGAACTAAAAGGAGAAATAGATAAATCCACTATTATAGGTGGAGGCTTCAACACCCCTCTACGAGTAATGCACAGATTCAGCAGGCAGAAAATCAGTAAGGACATAGTTGAAGTCAACAACACCACCAACAACTTAATTGTTGTTGAATACTTAATTCAACAACTTAATTGTTGAACCATCAACAACCTAATTGTTGTTGAATGCTTAATTCAACAACAGTAGAACACACTTTCTTCTCAAGCTCACATGGAACATTCAAGATAGAACACAGTCTGACCCATACAACAAACCCTAACAAATCTAAGAGAATAGAAATCATATAAAGTATGTTCTCAGAACACAATGGAATTAAATTAGAAATCAGTAACAGAAAGACAGCTGCAATATCCCAAAATACTTGGAGATTAAACAACACACTTCTAAATAACACATGGGTCAAAGATAAAATCTCAGGAGAAATTAAAAAACATTTTGAACTGAATGAAAATGAAAATATAACATCAAAATTCGTGAGGTGCAGCAAAAGCAGTGCATACACAGAAATTTATAGCATTGAATGCATAATAAGAAAAGAAGAAAGATCTAAAATCAGTAATCTAAGCTTCTACCTTAAGAGAATAGAAAAAAGAGCAAATTAAATCCAAATAATCAGGAGAATAAACAATAATAAAAATTAGAGCAGAAATCAATGTGATTGAAACTGTCAATTAAAAGAGAAAATCAACAAAACCAAAAGGTGGTTCTTCAAAAAGATCAACAAAATTGTAAACCTCTAGCCCAGCTAACTGGGAAAAAAGAGAGAGAAGACACAAATTACTAGCATCAGAAATGAAAGATAATCACTACAGAGCCCGTGGACATTAAGTGGATAATAGAGGAATATTATGAGCAACTCCATGCCCACAAATTTGATAACCTAGATGAAATGGACCAATTCCTTAAAAGACAGAATCTACCAAAATTCACACAAGAAGAAATAGACAATCTAAATAGACCTACATCTATTTTTTAAAAATTGAATCAATCATAGCTTTTCAAAATAGAAAGCACCAGGCCTAGATGAGTTCACTGGTGAATTCTACCAGACACTTAAGGAAGAAATTATACCAATTCTCTATAATCTCTTTCAGAAGATAGAAGCAGAGGGAATTCTATAAGGCCAGCAACACTCTCATAACAAAACCGGACAAGATATTATAAGAAAAGAAAACTACAGGCCGATAACTATCATGAACATAGATGCCAAAAATCCTCAACAAAATATTAGCAAATCAAATCCAAAATTGTATAAAAGAAGTTATACAGCACAACCAAAAGGGACTTATTCTAAGTATTCAAGCCTGGTTAAACATTCAAGAATCAGTTAATGTAATGTATTACATCAGCCAACTGAAGAAAATGCATATGATCATGTCAATACGTACAGAAAAAGCATTTAATAATCCCCATTTATGATAAAAACTCTCAACAAACTGAGAATAGATGCGAACTTCTTCAAGTTGATAGGAACATCTACAAAAGACATACAATTAACATTATACTTAATAGTGAGAAAATAGAAGCTTTCCTACTAAGATCAGGAAGAAGGCAAGGATGTTCTCTCTGTCTACTCCTTTTCAGCATTGTACTGCTAGTCCTACCTAATGCATTGAGACAAGAAAAAGAAGTAAAAGGTATATAGATTGGGAAGGAAGAAGTAAAACCATCTATGTTTATAAATGACATAATTATCTATATAGAAACCCCCCCAAAATTGACAGAAACTTCTAGAACTAATACGCAATTATAGTAAGTTTGCAGGATACAAAGTTAATATGCAGAAGTCAATTGCTTTCTTAAGGTTGGCCAGTTAGCTCACTTGTTTAAAACGTAGTGCTGATAACACCAAGACCCAGGGTTTGATCCCTGTACCAGCCAGCTACCCCAAATATATATATATATTGCTTTCCTATAAGCCAGCAAAGAGCAAGTGGAATTTAAAATTAAAACACAATACCACTTACATTAGCACCTCCAAAAATGAAATGCTTAGGTGTAAATCTAACAAAATATGTACACAATTTATATGAGGAGCACAACAAAACTCTGATGAAAGAAATCAAAGGAGATTCAAATAAATGGGGAGATATTCCATGTTCATGCCTAGGAAGACTCAATAGTGTCAAGATGTCAGTTTTTCCCACCTTGACTTATAGATTCAATGCAACCCCAATCAAGATCCCAGTAAATTGTTTTGTAGACATGGATGAACTGATTCTAAAGTGTATGCAGAGAAGCAAAAGACCCAGAATATCCCACCCAATATTGAGAGGGAAGAATAAGATCAGAGGACTGATACTACCCAACTCCAAACTTACTGTAAAGCTACAATAATCAAGACAGTATGGTACTGACAAAAGAACGGAAAAATAGATCAAAGGAACAGAATAGAGATCCAAAAAATAGACACACACAAATACAAGCAACTGATCTTTGACAAAAGAGCAGAGGAAATTCAATGGAACAACAAACGGTGCTGGAACAACTGAACATCACATGCAAAACAACAACAACAACAACAACAAAAAAAATCCAGACACAGACCTTATGCTCTTCACAAAATTTAACTCAAAATGGATCACAGACCTAAGTGTAAAGCACAAACCTATAAAATTTCTAGAAGATAACATAGGAGAAAATCTAGATGACCTTGCATTTGGTGATGATGTTTTAGATACAACACCAAAGGCACGGTTCATGAAAGAAATAGTTGATAGGCTGGACTCCATTAAAATTAAAAACATCTGCTCTGCAAAACACACTGTCAAAAGAATGAGAAGACAAGTTACGGACTGGGAGAAAATATTTGCAAAAGACACATCTGATAAAGGACTGTTAACCAAAATGTTTTGTATTAGTCCATTTTTGTGTTGCTATAACAGAATGCCCAAGACTGGATAATTTGTAAAGGAAAAAGGGTCACAATCCTGGGACAGCTGCATCTGGTGCAGGCTTCACACTGCTTCTATTCATGGCTAAAAATATCAGGGCATCCAGCAAGTGCAAGGAGATCACATGGCGAGAGGAAGCGAGAGAAAGAGAGAGGGGAGGTGCCAGCCTCCTTGAAACAACCAGCTGTCGTGGGAACTGATAGATGGAGAACTCACTCACTATCCCCCCCCCACCCCAGGGAGGGCATGAATCCATTCATGAGGGATCTGCCCCCTATGACCCAAACAACTCCCCAAACTGCCACATTGGGGATAAGATTTCAACATGAGCTTTGGGGGGACAAACATATCCAAACTATATCATATACCAAGAACTCTTAAACTCAACAGTAAGAAAATGAACAACCTGACTTAAAACTGGGCAAAAGATCTGAACAGACACCTCACCAAAGAAGGTAAATAAGCACAAGAAAAGATGCTCAATATCACATGCCACTAGGGAGTTGCAAATTAAAACAATGATACCACTACAAACCTTAATATTAAAATGGTAAAAATCCAAAACACTGACAACACCAAATGTTGGCCAGGATGTGGAGTGGTGAGAACGCTCATTCATTGCTGGTGGGAATGCAAAATGGTGAAGCTACTTTGGGAGACAGTTTGGCAGTTTCTGACAAAACTAAACACACTCGATCCAGCAATCAAACTCCTAGGTATTAACCCAAATGAGTTGAAAAATTCTGACCACACAGAAACCTGCACACAGATGTTTATAGAAGCTTTACTCCTAATTGCCAAAACTCGGAAGCAACCAAGATGCCCTTCAGTAGGTGAGGGGCTAAATAAATGGCAGTACACCCGTACAATGGAATATTATTCAGTGCGAAAAATAAATGAGTGATCAAACCATAAAAAGTCATGGAGGGAAGAAAACTGGAGGAAATTTGAACGCATATACTAAGTGAAAGAAGCCAATCTAAAAAGAATATATGCTCTATGGCTTCGGGCGATAATGATGTGTCAATGCGGGTTCATTGATGGTAGCACCGCTCTGGTGCAGGATGTTGTAGAGGAGGCTGTGCATGTTGGGGTGAGGGAGGGAGATATATGGGAATCTCTGTGCTTTCTGCTCAGTTTTCACTGTGAACCTAAAACTACTCTAAAAGATAAAGTCTGCTTTTTTAAAAAAATAGTGAACCTGAATGTTTCACTTTCTTAAAGGGCCAGAAGACACCATAACCCAATTGCATAATTGTAAAGCGGCTTGACAGTGATTAGGGGTGTGCTTAAGTGCTGCTGCATATCAACATGCTGAAGGGTGCCTCTTGTGTCAACAAGATGACCCCTTAAGTCAACAAGGTAGCTGTCGTCATTAGGACTCCTTGGAGGAGGTCACACACAAAAACCCCAACTTTACAAGGGGAGGAAAGAGAAACTGAAGTAGTAGTCTGCAATTTGACTGGATCAGAATTTCAAATTTTATCAAGCAATTATGGATTTAGAACATTAGAAAAGCACTGATTAGCATTTGTGCCTGCATTGTACTGGCTCTAAATTAACTTCGTACGCTGCCACCATGCGCTAATTGACCAGGATATCTTGTAACCCTACCACCACCACGACCACCAAACTAGTAATTTATTGTATGGGACCCAATAGACTTGTGGAAACAGGCACACATTGTCCACCCACCACAGCATTCGCAGCATGGCCTTTGTCTTGCTGCATTGGGTGTTTGTATCTTGGAACATGGCCCACCCTACTGCTGCAGACGTTAATGCGTGGCCCTCAGCACATGCACACTTTTGAAGAGGGATGCCAATTATTACAGCAATCTGTTGTTGAGCACCACAAGGACTGAAAACCCTCACCAGCCCTGGGCAGGCATTTCTGTGTGTTTCAGTAAAACCTTATTGATGAAAACATGCAGCAGGCTAGGTTTGGCCTGGGGACCATAGCTTGCTGATTCCTACTCTGGATCCAGGGCTAGAGTTTGCAGTAGAGCTGCAAAAATATAGCAGAAAGAATGGAATGGAGACCAGCCTTAAAGGTGGTCTAGAAGAGAGGCTCTTGACACAGATGCCTGTCGGTTATTCTTCAGAGGAGAACCTACAAGTTACATGGCCATAAGCTCCTTTGACTAGTCAAGTGACTACTCTTAAAGGGGCCATAGATGTCCTGGAATTATTGATTGCTCATGAGGAGTGTCTCAAGATCCAATTTTCTCATCCCAAAGCACCAAGTCCTACTACCAAGGAGAACCCTATTTCAGATATTCATGGGCTCCCACACACACACCTGGTACTGGCAACTTTGTGACCTGAGTTTCCACTAATCAGATTTTGGGTAATATCCCAAGGAGTACCAGTCTCTTCTAAAACAAGTTATACAGAGCACCCAATCTCAGATGTTCAAGGCATGGGACCCCTGTCATATCTCCTGAACTCAAGCAACAGCAACCTTGTTAGAGGCACAGTGTGCCCCAGACACCGGCCACCACCAGACAATTGCCCTACATAAACATGGTGGTCACACTAAACAAACTTTTATGATACATACTAAGCAAACTTTTATGGCCTTAATTGACACTGTTTCCCCAGAGACCCCACTAATGTAAAGGAAGAACCCCTTACGTTCCCCAGGGCGTTACCACACATAAGCCTGTAGGCAAGCAAGTCCGCCTTACCCTGACCATTGGCACAATAGTTTTGACAAATATTCCAGTGGCTCTGGCTCCCTCTCCTCTTGAGGTTCCCATTGTTGGGGTAGATGCTGTAATTGGAATGAAATCAAAACTTTGTGCTTTACTGTTGGCCTTGCCAAACAGGACCCTGAAGACCTGCCCAAGTGGATTAGTCCATTTTGTGTCGCTGTAACAGAATACCTGAGACTTGGTAATTTATAAAGAACGGAGTTTTATTTGGCTCAAGATTCTGGGACAGCTGCATCTGGCACGGGCCTCAGGCTGCTTCCACTCATAACAGAAAGTGGCAGGCAGCCGGCAGGTACGAGCAGATCACATGGTGAGAGGAAGCAAGAGAGAGAGGTGAGGTGGTAGGATCTTTTAAATAACCAGCTCTTGTGGGAACTAATAGAGCGAAAACTCACTCACTACCCCCAAGCTCCCAGGGAGAGCATTAATCCGTTCATGAGGGATCTGCCCCCGTGACTCAAACAGCTCCCAACACTGCCACACTGTGGATCAGATTTCCACATGAGTTTTGGGGGAACAATAGCATTCAAACTCTAGCACCAAGCCATTAAAATTGTTATTAAGGCTCAATGTAGCTTAAAACGGGGACTTCAAGGATGGGAAGCCATTACACAAGATGTGTTAAGAGAAAAGGGGTGATTCTTCCCACTGTTTCTCCATTTAACAGCCCAATCTGGCCTGTTCTTCAACTCAGAAGAACAAATGGCATCTCATGGTGGGTTACTGCTGCCTCAGTGCAGTGGTCGGTTCAGGCTGTAGCCCTGAACTCCGGAATGATGGGGGCCGGTCACCCTTCCACCGGCCAGTGCACTGATGTTCTGGTTTGCTTATGGGGTTCAATGCAGCGCTCAACAGCCTCTCAGCCTCTGCTCCCATTCACTTTTTAAAAATTTTCTATCTGTTTTTTTCAATTGCTGTAAAATATATAACACATAAAATTTACCATTTTAACCACTTTTAAGTGTACAGTTCAGTGCCATTAAGTACATTCAGAATGTTGTGCAACCAGAACCACTACCCATTTCCAGAACTTTTTCATCATCCTAGACAGAAGCTCTGTACACATTAAGCATTAACTCCCCATCCCCCTCTTCCTCAGCCCCTGGCCACCATCATCCTACTTCTCAATAGTTTGACTACTGTAGACACCTCATATAAGTGGAATCACACAGTAGTTGTCCTTTTGTGTCTGGCTTCTTTCCTTGAGTCTTCTAGGTTCATCCAGGTTGTAGCATGTGTCATATTTTCCTTCCTTTTTCTAGCCAATCACATTCACTACTGAAGGGACACAACACACCATTACTTGGTTGTCCATAGGGTAGCACACACCTGTGCCAGCAGGACCTTGACTGGATCTAGCTGTCCCCAGCACTACCTTGAGCAGAGATTCAGTCGATGCTCCATATGGCACTTATGGAGGGGGTGGGCGATTGCCCCACATAAGGTTCAGGGCCCTGCACATTGGTTAAATTCTTAGACATCAGCTGGTCTACACTGGTCTCATATTGATCAATGTCCATCTAATGCCTCAGGTTACATACAGGACCCACTTCATGAGATGCTGTCGCTTGGCCTTCTGGCTTTCCTCCCCTGGCTATGCCTGCTTTGGGGGATAACCCAGGCCTGGAACACCACATCCCCTTGGCGGATTCCGCATGGCAGTCCAGAGGCTGTATTTCAGCAGGGCTGTTGCCCACCCTTGTTTGGGCTCTTCAAGATGCTGCCACAGACAACCACTAGAGGGCACCACGATTCCATTTCCACCTTGTGGGCAAACTGCTCAGTGTCACCCACAGTCCTGACGGCTCTTCTAAATTCACAGGGAGTCCCCTCACACAGGCGGCAGCAATGTCCTCTTGAATGAATGCCTTATGAACACACCTCACTGCTCAAAATGCAGGTCAGACCCTTAATAAAAAGCCACCAGAATACCTCTTGTGGGGTACATGCAACAGACGCTTTGGGGTCATTGTGTCCCCAATGTGACCCCAGGGATGCACCCCTCATAGTCACTATCCAACCACAGTCATTTCCACACTATCGGACCAATGGATGCCTCAAGGTCCATTATTCAGCCCATGGTCATTACAAACCCAGGGAGGCCTGTGACCAACTTCTGGACAAATAACCAGGTGAGTGACCTCAGCCCTGCATCTGGACTCATCCCAGCTATGACCTCACCTGAAAATGGACAATCTCTGACCATCGTCCATGCAACTGGGCCCATCCCAGGTGGAATCATCTGCCATCCCATGTCCCACTCTCCTCCATCAAAGGTCACCTCCACCCCTAGACTCCCTCCTGCTCTCTCCATCTGTCCTGCTCCTCTGGGGGAACCCGAACTGCAGATTGATTCAATTGTATTTTGACTCTTTTGCTATCTGCTCCTTAGCCCTCTGTCTTCCTAACCCCACCCCCAATACGCCACCACCCTCTTTCTCCGGAGGCTTTACCAAGCATCTGCATGTAAGCCCCACCGAAGGAACTGGCCACGTTTTAAAGCATGCTGATCACTGGGTGGGTCACTTACCTGTGCATATTACAGCCAATCCAGCCATCTAAATGAAACCTTCATCATAGCACAGCCCCATCTATTCAGCTGGCCACATCTCCAAACCATCTTCCCAGTGGGCACAAATTTTTAATTAACTTAAGCTCAAAATAGACAAATGGGGAAATAGAAACGACTCACAAACCACACACTCTGTCATCTCTCACCCAACAGAGACAAGACCTCTAGACACCATCAACCTATTTAAAGAGATCACCAAACAGTCAGACTATGAAACCAAGAGAATCCAATCCCAGAAATCAAACAAATACTCAGAAAGAATCAAAATCAAATTCTCAGTGTGCTATCAGTGGACAAGAGTCTGGGGCACATGGCCAGGAGTCGCACTCACCTAGGATCCCTGGCCAGGCAGGAGTAGCATCCCAAGGGCTCTGAGGGGCCTCACTACCCGGGTACAGTGAATAGGGATTGGAAGGCAAGTCCAATCCATACCACATAAGGCACCAAGACAGCAGGGAAATGCACCAGACACATAAGGAAGTGATTTTATTCTAAAAGACTTTTTTATTTTTGGTGGCTCGCGGTGTGGGGATCCGAATCCTTAACCTTGTAGTCACAAGCTGAGTTTTTACAGAGGCAGTTAAACAAGGGAGTCCTGCAGAAGGCCAGCAGAATAGACAGGGCAAAGTGGTCCTCCAGCAGTCGCCACTTCTCAGAACACAAAGGAATGGGGCATTTCCCAACTACCCCAGCTTTTCTGGAGCACAAGCCTCATGAATTTCAACACTGTCAGTCTGCCTCGGTGCCTCTGCGCTTGGAGGATAGTGTGTGTTTCCACCGCGTGTGGCTGTCTCGGTGTTTCTGAGTGTCTGCTGGTGTGTCTGTGTATTTGCAAGGTGTGTGTGACTCGTGCCTGTGTTTCCAGTGGAGTGCGTGTGTTTCAGGGTGAGTGCCTGCCTTGGTATTTAGTTGGGTCTAGGGTGCTACGTGTCTGTCTGTCACTGTGTTCCTGTTTGCCTGTGGGATGGGTGTGTTTCTTGGTGCATCTGTCTCTGTGCTTGTGTGTCAGGTGATGTGTACATGTTTATGTGTTGCAGAATGAGGTGTGTTTTTGTGAGTGTGGTGGGGTGCCTCCATGTTTCTGCATCTTCTGATGTGCGTGTGTGTTGCAAGGGTCTGTGTGGTGAGTTGTGTTTATTTCATGTTTGAGTCTCTGGTGAAGGAGGTATGTTTGCAGGAGGAATATTTTCTCTTTTTTCTGTGTCATTGACTTTGTATGTGTTTGTTGCAGGGAATGTGTCTGCCTCAGTGGCTCAGTGTGTGTGGTGGAAGATGTGTTTTGTATGACATTTATCTGTTTCCAACTTTTTCTGTCTGGTGAAGCGTGTTGCAGGGTTACGTCTGTCTCGTGGTTTCTTTGTGGCCCATAGTGTGTGTATGTGTTGCAGCCAGTGTATGTCTTGGTGTTTCTGTGCCGGGTGGTATATGTTGTGTGTTGCAGAATGAGTCATTTTGTCTATTTTTTGTGTGTCTGCTGGGTTTCGTGTGTGTGGCTCTCAGGGGAGTGTCCTCCATATGACCGCGCATGCCTGTATGTACGCGTCACAGTGTGTGCTCTCCTGGTGTGCGTGTGTGGTGGTGCAGGGCTCCTGCTGTGGTGCTTCTGTGAGTGGTGGATTGTGTGTTCATGGCAGAGAGTGGGCGTCTGTTTCTGTCTAGCAGAGCGTGTATGTTGGCAGGTGAGTCTCTGTGTTTCTTTGGGCCCAGGAGCACGTGTGGGAACATGGGGCAGCGCGTGTTCCTGTCTCTGTTTCTGGGGTTCTGGTGGCTTGTGCGCTTGTGCGTGTGCTTGAGTTCCAAGGGGTGTGTTTGTGCTGGTGTTCCTGTGTGTCTGGTGGAGAACGTGTGTGTGTGTGTTGCAGGCTCTGGCATTGTGCATGTGTGCAACCAGGGCCTCTCCGTGTGCCGTGTCCTTGCTTGAAACCAGGCTGGCCTGGGCCCTTCTCCAGTCCCCACATTCCTCCCGCTCCTTTGTGCTCTGTGCTACAAAAAATATTTGCATTTTCCACAACTCATAATTTTTCCTTCTCAATCGCTACCAGATGTGGGTCCTGTGGTCCCCGTCCCTATGGCAACGGAAGTTCCAGCAGCCGTGGTTCCCATTTGTGGCGCCTGCCCTGGGAGTTGGTACTGCTGTGAGCCCTGAGGTGGGGGGTAAGGAAGGTGGCAGGCAAGGGGTCCCAACATCTCCCCCGACAGGCGGCTACCTGGACCCTCCTGGGGGCAGGTGGCAGGGGCTGGCTGCTGAAGTTTAGGGGCGTCTTTACTCTGCGAGTCGCCCACAGAGGGGCTCCCAGGAAAGGGGGAGGAGAGCCCTAGGAAAGGCCAGTCTCTGAGACCCCCCGGTCTCCCAAAATCATGCTGGTCCAGGCCTGGGGGGAGAGAGAGTGCTAGAGACAGAAGTTGGGGATCAGGGAGCAGCAGTGTGGTGGTGTGACAGCTTGGCAAGAGCGTGGACTTAACCACCGCACTGCCCCCTACTCCCCAACCACTGCCTTTGCTGAGTCCAGCTGGGCATCTGCACCTCCTGGCCGACTTTGAGCCTGTGTCTTCAACCCAGCAGCCAACATGGCAGGGTGCCTGGATGGCCTGAGGAAGCAGCATGGACTGGGGACAGGGAGCCCACATTCCACGTGCTGCCTGACCAGGCCAGGCACAGGGACTTTGTTCCTGCCAGCCGCTCCGGGTGTCCTGCCCGGGGCAGGAGGCCATCTCCGCTCAGGTGGCAGAGCCTCTGTATGGGTGACCGAAGTTAACCTTAAGGCGGTATCTGGCCAGGGGAGGAGAGTGTTGCTAAGGTGAGATCCCTGAGCTGCCAGATGATAGAGCCATGCACTGGGCTACAGGCTGGGGACAGGGAGATGACTGGAGATCTTGGCAGAATCACACGATTCTGAGCTGGGCATCAAAAATGGCAGAGGGCTGACCAGTTAGTTCAGTCGGTTAGAATGTGGTGCTGATAACACCAAGGTCCAGGGTTTGATCCCTGTTGCTGGCCAGTCACCAAAAAAAATAAAAAGAATAAAAAGAAATGGGGAGATGTAGGAAAATGGGAAGAGGCCTGCTAGCCAGGGGCAGGAGATAGGGGCAGCCCAGATGGACGGAGCTGCTAAAACTTAGTTCCAAGGATAGTAGGAACCAAGGGGAGTAAAGATCCATGGCTTGGGAAGGCCACCTAGGAGACCTGCCCAAGGGGATGACCCAGGGGGACAGGAGCAGTGAAGGCACTTGGGGGCAGATGGTCTCAGAAAGGCCAGTCAGGCGAGGCCCAGCAGCAGGGGGCTGGCTTGAGGGTGGGTGCTCTGGGCCAGACAGGCTCCCCTCCTTCTCCCTCCCGCAGGCAGCAGGCAGGCGGGTGAGGAGAGTTTCCGGCTGAGGACAAGGAGCCCATTGAGGAGGACAGCGGGGCTCTGTGCAGTGGCAGACCGTCTTGTTTGTGCCGGACGAGGCCCGATGGGAGGCTGTACCCACAGCCCAGATGCCCCCTCGCCCAGCCTCTGGCCCACCCCAGCCACCCCAAAGAGCTCTGACCCCCAAGATTAACAGCAGTGGCCAGTGGGGAAGGCACAGATCAGAAACAAGCCCCACCACCTGCCCTTCCTGGTGAGGGGCTCCACCCGATCTGACCTAACCCATCCTTCCTCCCAAGAGACCAGTCCAGGATGGGACAGGCCAGGGCCGGGGCCCCATAAGTTTGATAAACAAATAATGATGGACAGATGGGCCCAGGCTACTTCCAGCATGGCCCGGGAGACCCATACCTGGGCTCCAAGGCTTAGGTGGAGAGGTCCTGGGGATGTGAGTGCTGGACAGAAGAGGTCACATGCTATTTCTTTTGGGGGATATCTTTGCCCAAAGCCCGCGGACAGGAAGTAATCAGAGAACAGGGGGGAAAAAGGCACTTTATTAAGAAAGCTTTGGCCAAGCCCCTGCCGGGAGGCGCCCATCCTGGGGCACCTGGGTGGGGTGGGAGCAGCCCTGCCGGGGGCCTATAAATACATCTCCTCAGGCCACTGGAGTCGCCCCTGGGGTTCCCACTCGAGTGGGACGGTGGGAGGCCATCAAAACCAGCTCGACAGCTGAGGGGCCGGGGCTGGGGGCACTGGGGAGGGGGAAGAGGTGGGACCAGCCAAGCCAGGGACGCTGAGGCCTCTGAGGAGCAGAGACCAGCCCTCCTCCCCAGGCTCCGGGTCAACCAGATGCCCTGGAGCCTGGCCAGAGGAAGAATCCTCGGGCTATATAGCCAAGGAAAGGAGCCTCCAGCCAGGGGCGCCAGGCCCTGGCCAATGAGAGGCAGCCGAGGCATTAGTGCTTCTGGCCTCAGCCAATGAGAAGGCAGCCCCAGCCAAGTGCACTCTTGGCCAGTAAGAGGTGGTCGCTACGTACAATCCTTCTGTTCTTGTCCAGCGAGACGCGGGCTGGACGGAGCGCTCCATAACTCGGCCAATGGGGAGGGAGTAGCCTGCTAAGCGCCTACCAGGCCTCGACCAGTGGGACGAGGCCTTCCCGCCTGAGCGCGCCGCTCCCATCGAGGAGAGGCTGCTGGGGCCTGAGCCAATGAGACGCAGCCTCCCGCCAGGCCGCTCGGGGCTTCGGCCAATGGGAGGCCGCCGTGCCCAGGCCGCGCGGGAGGCGCGGCGGGCGCGGCACGCGGGGCGGCAAGCAGCGCTGCTAAGCCAGGGGAAGCTGCGGGCGCGGCGGGCCGCCGACGGCTACAGGGTGGGCGCGCCCGCCCTGCCCAGCTCGCTCGCCGCGTCCCGGCTCTTCTTGCGCGGCGGCTTTTGGATGGGGGTCTTCTTCCGGGGGGTCTCGGGCGCGGGCGCGCTGACCGCCGCCTTCTCGGGCCCCGGGGCCTCAGGCGCGGGCTGCGCGCGGGCCGGCGAGGCGGGCGGCACGGAGCGCTTGGCTTTCTGCGGCGGCGCCGGCTTCTCCCGGGGGCCCTGCGCGCCCAGGGCCCCCTCGGCGCGGCCCAGGCTGCGAGTCTTGCCGCGCAGCTCGGCGGCCAGCATGGAGGCAGCCTCGGGCGCGCTGCGCGGGGGACCGCCGGCGTCCGTGGGCTCCGAGAGGCCAGGGCCGCGGCCCCGCACTCGGGCCCGGGGCGGCGAGGGTGCGGCGACGGCAGGCGCTTCCTCGGCCAGCCCCGGGGGCCGCTGCACCGGGTCGCGGGCCCGGGGGCTGCTGGGCTCGTCCGGCCGTGCGGACGTGTCGCTGGGCGTCCGTTTCCTCTTGCTGGGGCTGGGCGCGGCCTCGGGGCCCGGGGGTGGCGGCGAGGGCGCACGGGCAGCGGCGGCGGCGCCATGCTTGCCGTGGATCCAGGACACCTTGGGCTTGGTGGCGGGGTCGGGTGGTGGCGGCTTCCTACGCTCGGGCGATGGCGACAGCGATAGGCCCCCAGCCTCGCCCCGGGCCCGGGCCAGCCGGGCCTCGCGCCGGGCCACGCGCGCATACAGGGCCCCGCCGGGCCCCTCCACGCTCGACGTCGACCGTTCGCTGTCGGAGGACGCGGGGAAGGGCGTCGCCTCCTCCGCGGACGCTGGCGTGGTCAAGGGCGCGAGGGACGAAGCTGGCGCCTCCGCAGGGGCGGTGGGGGCCTCTGGGTCCCTGCTGTCGGTTGCCGCCTCTGACAGTGGAAGAGCGGGATGGTCACCATTTCCTGGAATAGCTCCAGCTCATCCAACCTCCGGGCGCAAACCTTCACTTTCCCTCCTCCTCTACCACGGCCCGGGCTGGTGCCGTGTCGCCCTGGCATCCAGACATGCCTGGCACATTCATAGCACCAACCACAAACAATTCAGAGCCTCAGAGTGTGTGGCTGACTGCTGGAAAGTGAAGGGCACATTCCTGGGCTGAAGCCCAGCCCTGTCCTGGCCTCACTCCCCTTCCCCACCACACCCCCAGCCTCCGGGGCCCCATCATCAAATCTGACCCCCCCCCAACATCCCCAAGGGGATTCCATTTTATTCCTTTAAGAAGTAAGATTTCCAAGGCTGAGAGGGTTGTCACCTTCCTAGGGTCATCACCCAGGGGGATGGTCAAGGGAGAAGAGAGGCCAGAATCCCAGCCAGTCAGGCTCCTTCCTGCTGTAAGTGGGCCCAAGGCTGCAGGCAAAGGTGCATCCCCATACCCTGTGGCTCCCCCTTCCTGTCTCTTCTACCACCCCCTTCCCAGGCCCAGAAGTTTCTTTCTGCCTGGTTTCCCTCCAGAAGTGAACCTGGGATGTAGCTAGTACCTGGAGAGCCCACCTATCTTCCTACACCCCACCCCAGCCTGGCATTGGGCAGCACAGAATCCAGCTCTGCAGCCTCAGCTACGTGACCTACCCACAGTTAACGGCATCACCATGCCCTTCCTTCCATGATGCCTGCCCCACCCCCGGCACAGAGATCTTTCAGCTGGAGCTTTTCACTAGGCTGGAGCAATGCCCCAGCAGGGCATCACTCACCCTCATGGGGCACACAGTACACAGGGCCTTCATCGGTGGTATCGAAGGAGGAGAAGGAAGCCCGGGAGGACCATGATGGTGAGGGCTGCTCCAGCCCTGAGGGTGGCTCCAGGAAGCTGCAGTTGAGTGTGTTATCCAGGTCGTGATGCGCCACTGGGAAAAGAGTGAGCAGAGCTGCCTGGGGCCCTGCCTTGCCCAGCCTGTGCCCTCACTAGCCCTTCTGCCACAAGTGTTGATGTAGTGATCAAGACCAGCCCTACCCTAAGACTGCAGGTGGGACAGGCAATTCAACAGGTAGAGTGACACTGGTCCTGCACTGGAAAATAGGTAGAGGTGAACTGGTAAAGAAAGAGGGAACACCATGTGCAAAAGTGCAAGGCAAGCATGCGCAGCCAGGGAGCTGGGAAAGGTTGGGCTCAAGTGTTGGGGAAAGGCCGAAAGGTGGGAGACAGAGCTGCTGGAGAGAGCACCTGGCTGGGACAGGCCACCAGGGCCTCCAAGCCAAGCTTTGGACGCTATCTTGTGGTACCCAGGGAACCATGAAGCACTTTTGAGTCTAAATGTGCAGCAAGGCCACCCTTTGACTCAGCCCATCTCAGCAGGCTGCACTCCCCAGGCCTGGACTCCAGGGATGCAGACTCCACAATGAGGGATCTCAGAGGCTGGCTCCATTCCACAGGTGGGATGTAGGGCCCAGCCCCCACACCTACATCCGTAGATGCTATGCTGCTGGGTGGGCCAAGGGTTTCCTCAGCTCTCTTTCTTTACCTCCCAAGAGTTTGAGCACCCCCCCAACCCATCTTCAGAAACAAATAAAAAAGAGAGGGTCAACACAGACAGGGAGGAGTAGCATATCCCCTCCTCTTCGGGGTCCCTTGGTAGGGTGGGGGCCGGAAGGACCAGTCTGCCCACTTTCCAGGAGGAGGGACTCAGGGCACTACTGACGATCCAGGCAGGAGAGCGGGTCTTCTCCTTAAGGGCAGGGAACTCCCACGCACACGTGCCCACACGTCCCCTTGCAGATTGGGGGGCCTGCTGGACCCAGATGTCCAAATGCCCTTGATGCAATCACTCACAGGGCCCACGCACACCCCCACAGCTGCCCGCACACCTAGGACTACTGCCTTCCTCCCCGGCCTCGCCTGCAGCAGCATCCCCTTTCCTTCCTTCTGGTCACACCTCCTCACGCCCATCCACACCAACACGCAAGGTCTCCCATTTCTACTCCGAGCCCTGGACCTCTTCACATCCATTTCCCTGCAGCCTCCTGCGCCGGGAGGTGTTTCCCCCAGAGGCCCCGCGTCGTCATCCTTACCTACGACTTTGGGCAGCTTCTGCCTGCGCAGCGGGATCCGCGGCAGCTTCATGCTGATGCGGCTGAAGCGCCCGCACAGTCGCTGAGGCGCCTTCTTCCTCCCAAGCGAGAGCTCCCTGCGAGGGCGGGGCCTGAGCGAAGGGGCGGGGCCGGGGCTCGAGGGGGCGGGTCGAAACCCTGAGAGGGCGGGGCCTGAGCCGAAAGGGTAGGGCCATCGCGCAGGGGCGGGGCCTGGGCTCAGGAAGGGCGGGGAGCGCCACAGTGTGCAGTCTCAACCACCGAGAGAGCGGGGACCGCGTCGGGCCTCACCGGCGCGCGGGGTCCTTGCCGCGGCAGGCGCAGCAGCAGCCGAGCAGCGACAGCAGCAGGCCGAGGAGTAGTGCAAGAAGCGCGCCCGCACCCATCACGCCCTTGCGCTGGTTGGTCTCTGTGGGGGGCGCCGGTTCATTGCGGGGGCTCGCAACCCCCCTCCCCCCATTCTCCAACGGGCCGACCCTCACCCACTCACCTAGGCGGCAGGCACCGGTGACAGGATCGCACGAGTCCTCGTGGCAGCTGCAGGCCTGGGCGCAGTCCACACCATGAAGCCCGGGTGGGCAAGTCAAGTTACAGCTGCGGGGGCGCGGGGTCAGGGCGAGCCGCTGTGGCCCTCCCGGATGCCTCCCGCCTTCGCCCCGGTCCCCGAGGCCTGCCTGACCCGGGTCCCGGGTCCCAGATTCGGGCTCTCTAGCTCCATTCTCCAGGGATTGATGCCCACCCCCACCTGCGGGCACACACTGGGTAATCAATGTTTTGGAAATGAATGTGTGCACGACCTGCGGAAGGGGTTCTGAGGGGTGGGGCCCTGGTCACCGGGCCGCAGTGACCATCTCTGGGGCTGACTTGAGTGATTGGGAAGAGGGACTGCCAGACCACACCCTTGGCTGTAAGTGGGGGTCCCTGCTTGCTCTACACCAGCTCGGGGTCATCCCAGGAGCCCCACTGGCCACAGGCTGAACTGGACGCCAGGTCTGGCTCCTCACCAGGCCAGAAAACTGCTCTAAAAAGCCTGTTGTCACTCCCTAGCTGGGGTAAGGGGCCAAGGCTGAGGTCAGCCTGGGTCCCAACTCGTCAGCCCCTAGGGTCTGGCTGGAGCCCCCTGTGTCAGTACATAACCCTCCCAACCCTCCCTGGGTCCCGGGGCACTCACTGGGGCCCGTGAACGCCAGGGCTGCACAGGCAGCGCCCCGACTGGAAGTCGCAGTGGCCGCTGCCGCAGTCGGCGCACACGAAGGCACAGTCCTCGCCGTAAGTGCCATTGCTGCACTTGGTCTCGCACCTTGGAACAAGGGGAACGAAGGTCAGCAGACATGGAGGCAAACGGACCCAAAGCCCACAGTGCTCTTCGCGGAAGGCCTTCGGGGAAGGCAGGGCTGGGGGTTACGTGTCTGGGCCGATGCAGGCACGGGCTGCTCACCGGTCGCCGATCCAGCCCGCATTGCAGCGCGTACACTTGCCGGTGACATGGTTACAGGCGTGCCCGTCGCGGCACGGTGGGCAGCGGTGGCCGCAGCCTTCGCCATAGAAGCCGGTGGCGCACGGTTGGTCGCACTTGGTTCCATTCCAACCGGGCTCGCACGTCAGGCAGCGGCCCTCGGCCACAGTGCACGGCTGCTGGCCCTTACACTGGCCGCACCTGGGGACCGGGCGGAAGGCTAGGCAGGGTCGGGATCCGCCTCACCCCTGTCCCCGTGGGCACCCCCCCCGCCCTTCTCCTTCCTCCTCTCCCTTCCGGGGCCCCAGGCTTACCGGCGGCGACAGCCCAGGCCGTAGAAACCGGCGGGGCACGGCTCTCGGCAATACTTGCCGCGGTAGCCCGGCTCGCAGGCGCACGTGCCGTCCACAGGGTGGCAGCGGCCGCGGAAGCACTGGCAGTAGCGATCGCAGCGCGCGCCGAACGTGCGCTCGCGGCACTGGCAGCGGCCGCTCTGCTGCTCGCAGGGAGACGAGTTGCAGGCGCACTGATTGTTGCAGCTGCGGCCCCACCAGCCTGCGTGGCACAGGCAGGCGCCTGTCTGTGGGTCGCAGCGCGAGGTGGCGCTGCAGTAGCACGCGTTGGCGCACAGCGCTCCCCACCAGCCGGGCTCGCAGCGGCACGCGCCGCTCCGCGGGTGGCACGCGCCGTGCTGGCACTGACACGCATGCTCGCAGCGCGCGCCCCAGCGCCGCGCGTGACACGTACACTGGCCCGTCACGTCCTCGCACTGCCCGTGAGGGTGGCAGGTACACAGCTCCTTGCAATCGGGGCCCCAGAACTGGCGCGGACACTCTGCAGGGACGAACGGGGGTGGGAGGTCTGGGTGCTTCACTGCCTTCCCCAGCCCAGCCGGAACCTGCCTGCGTCCCGCACCCCAGCCCCCGCCTCTGAGGACCCGCCGCCAAGCTGAATCCAGTCCCTGGATCTGGCTCCACCCTACTGCTTAGTACCAGCCCCGCCCCGCGCTCACTGGTGTCGCAGTTGGCACCGAAGTAACCATGACGGCAGCGGCATTCGCCCGGCCTCACGCACACCTCGTTCTCCGAGCACGTGGAGTTGCCCTCACACACCGCTGCGGACGAGACAGACCCGAGCTGCCGCGCCGTGCTATCTCCTTTCCCCGCCTCCCTGCTCAGGTCCCCGGGGTGTCCCACTCACCAATCCCACACTCGTCCCCCTGCTGCCTCCAGCCAGCGCAGCACGTGGGCACCTGGGAACTGCGAGCAGAGAGAGAACGCCTGAGCCTGATGCCCCAGTCCTTGCACCCCCCCATCCCCATTCCCAACTGGGCAGCCTCCACAGTCGCGGTCCTGCCCTAGGGAGGTGGTTACGAAGGCCCTGCCAGGCATTGCTGTAGGTGCAGGAGACTCCCAGTGAATAAGAGACACAAATTCCAGCACTCTGGGAGGGGGCAGAGGGCACACCACAAAAAGACCTAACCTCTAAGAACTTCCCAGCCCCCCCCAAAAGGGCCCCCCACTCCTCTGCATGCCACCAAACTCTTCTGTGCCTTCCTCCCCAAGCCACTAGGCCTTAGAAAAGAGGCCCTGATTCCCAGGAGCCGCAGCAGTGAGGTGAGGGCTAAGCAGAAGATCCTGGGCTGTCAGGACCTGCTAAAATGTTGGGGTCTAGGGTGTCCCTCAGGAAGAGGGACTGGGCCAGGTGGGTGTCAAGGATCCAAATGTGACATGACTGGACAGCACCAGGACTGGCTGGGCCAGAGGGACACAGCTGGATGCCCAGTTGAGGCGAAGAGCAAGGGTGAAGGGGCAGCCTCTGCGAGGTGGGGTGTGGACTTGGCAGATGGGACTTCTGGGGGGAGGCTGGCCCACCCAGCGGCTAGGGGAGGAGCAGGGCACATAGGGAGTCCTCCATGTGTGTAAGGAAAGTAAAACTGTGAGGGCTCCAGAGCCTGAGGGCAGACTTGGGGTGAAGGAAGGAGATACTAGAGTATCTATTTATACTTATTGTTTCACTCTCGTTTAATTTTATTTGGCATTACGCAGTACATGATGTAACCTCTGTAGAAGGTAATTTGTAACTGTAGCATTTCAGTTTGGTGCAGCCTCCAAAACCCTAGGCAGATCAGATGAGATGTTTGGGCATGAAGTTTTGGAGGCCCTGCCCAGTGAAAATGTGATGGCAGGAGAGGGCCCTTTGGGGCTGAGCTAGGGGGTGCCCACATTTAAGGGGGCAGAGGAGGCTGAGAAGCCACAGCCACTGAGGCTGCGATTAGGTTCCTAGGGTGCCATCAGACCCAGAGGAACTTTGCCTCAACCCTAAAGGCGTGGAGTAGCCATTCACACTTCAGAGAAAAAGGAGTGTGTTTCTTCAGAAAGATATGAATCTAGAATCAGCATGTGGTGGTGGGAGTTTGAGAGGGGGCCTGAAACCCCTGGGGTGGGGTGGGACAGACTGGGAAGGGAAAGGTTACCACTGCCCCACACGTGCTTGTACACTCTTGCCCAGGCTGCAGAAGATACCCATAACCGTTCTCCAGCTTGGATAACCGCCACAGCCTGGATAGGGCACTGAGGCCCCAAGGGTGGTCCCTCCCCACAGAAGGGCTTGGTTCTCCCTCAGGCCAAAGGTGGGACCTGGGGAATAGGACCCATAAAATCCTGAACTGTGGGGAATAGACCTGGTGTATTTTCTACAAATAAAACTGGAATACACAGCAGGCCTGGTTTTTCCTGCCCCCCATTGTCTCCACCCAGCCAGTCCTAACTCTGGGGGCTCCAAGGGACCCATCTGCAGGGAGACCCAAGTCTGCTGGCCCATCACCCTCCCCCTTCTACCTGGTTCTGGTCTCTGGATAGAGAGCCTCTGCAGGTGACCCCACTACAGTCAACCTTGCCAGATCGCCTGCAGAGATGGCCCTGGAAGTACTGCCCACCTTCTACTCCGGATAGCTTGGCCTTGTGGCTCTGTGGCTAGGAGCTGGGTTTTAGGGCCACACTCAGCTGGGTTTGATGCCTGGGTCTGCCATTTGCTGTGTGACCTCAGCCATGGAGCTTAACTTCTCT
Organism: Cynocephalus volans; assembly: GCF_027409185.1. Taxonomy (NCBI): domain Eukaryota; kingdom Metazoa; phylum Chordata; class Mammalia; order Dermoptera; family Cynocephalidae; genus Cynocephalus; species Cynocephalus volans. The sequence goes on from NC_084461.1 coordinate 209,847,868, forward strand.
GAACTTCAGGTTCCTTAGCTATAGAATGGGTGCCCATGGGTTTGGCAAGACGATCAAGAGAGCCAAGCTATGGTTTAAGTCATTGTCTGCTGTTCTCCAGCCCATGCTGAACCTGGAGTTCTGGGAGTAGGCTCCAGGAAGCCCAAGTCCACTTGCCACCACTAGCACCCAGGCCTTACCCCTGCAGAGCTGACACCCACAGGCAGGACAGAGCCCAGAACAAGAGGCTTTCCCTCTCAAAAGGCTGGCAGACAGGCCAGACTGGGGTGGCAAGCCTAGCCTCTCAAGATCTTGTGAAGGTGGGTGTAGAAAGAGGGCCTGGTGTAGGGAGCAGTTTCCATACTTGCTCTGTAAGTCAGCGAGGCCCTGGGGATCCAGGCCAAGGGCTGGCCAGGGCCCTCAGCAAGCGTGATGTGCTGCAGGCTGCTCCCTCTGCAGATCATTATTACTGAAGTGATTCAAACCCACTGTAGTTTCTTCCATCTTAAAGCCTGCACATTGTGCCATGCCTGTCCCCGTTCTCTGCCAAATCCAACCAAGGAGGCTTCTTTGCCTGCCAGGCCACTTGGGGTCCCACAACTGCCCAGCTCTCCTCTTGCATCCTGGACACCCTTCCTCTGGTTTCTGTCCCCATCCTTAGATCTCTCCTCTCCTCCCTTGTGTCCATACTAGCTCCCTCAGGAAGGTCACTGGGTCACATCGGGACACTGAAAATGCCTCCAGGCCCTCCAGCAGGGCCCTCCTTTCAATGCAAGACTTGCAAATCCAACTGCCTGATGGATGTCACCACAGGGAGGCCTCATGGGGGTCTCATACTCAACCCATCTAAAACCTGACTTCTGACCTCTGCACTCGGAGTCTTCTCCACCTAGGGTTACCCGTGTCCTTCTATGGTGGGAGACTGAGACCCCAGCAGGCATCCCTGACTCCTCTCTCCTGCCCGTGGCAGATCCATCAAGAAGTACTTTGGCTGTATCTTCTAAACTACATCTAGGATGGGACCACTTCTCCCTTGTCCTGCCCCAGCCTCTCTCAATCTCCTGTTTCTCCTGACTTCCTAAATGGCCCTAGCTTCCACCTTCCTGCAGCCACCTGGCAGCCAACCCTGGTCAGATCCCACCCTGTCTGTGCAAAGCCCCCTGGGCTCCTATGGCCCAAGTCCTGGAACAGCCAGCAGAACCCTTGTGGCCCGCCCACCCTCACTCTCAGGGCTCTTCCCAGCCCCATGGCTCCTCACTGTGCTTCCAATGTGCCCTCTGGATTCCAGGTCTTGCCTCCTCTCCGGCAGGCCTGTGCTCACACCCACCTTCTCAGTGGGTCCCCCCAGGTCACCCTAAAGGACACAGCACTCCCCAACTCAACACCTCCTCCCAGCTCTTGCTAGATGTCTAGACGCACTTGCTTTTCTGGGCTGTATGTCTCTTCTACCACGGAAACAGGGGCATTGGTCTCACTACTGTATCCCTGCACCAACACAGGTGTGGCACACAGTAGCTGCATGTGATGTTATTGCCTGAGTACATGCTCCTCCCCTTGGTCCTCTTGCCTCCCCGGGAAGGGAAGGAGGTAAAGGGATGAAGGCTTGAAAAGTACTGGGAGGGTAACAAAACAGATGGCCCAGACCCCAGGAGGGCGGTGTCCAGAGTGGCTGTCCTTCCTATTAACCCTCACCACGCATCATCCCAGTAATCGCCCCCTCAACCACCTCAATGGCCCAGAGAGGTTGGTTAAGCGACTTGCCCAGGTCCACACAATTGGGAAGGGGTGGCTCCAGGATATGAACCCAAACCCCAGCACTTGGTTTCTTGGTTACTGGAAGAGGCCGCCTCATCGGGAGGTCTCCAGGCAAGGGGAGTGGGAGCTAAGGGCTCTCTGGCTCCCGAAGGCTCTAGCCTGCCACCGGATCCCCACCCCTGGACGCGGCCCTGGTCGGGGAGGAGGGCTGAGGTGGGTAGACAGGGCCGGGCGGCGATCGCGCCCTCCCCCTCTCCAGGCACGGCCCCGCCCGCCGCCGCCGCCACCGCATTCCTGGGGCCGGGGAGGCCCGGGAGGCGGCGGCGGCGTGGATGCGAAGCAGATGGCGGGCCCGGCCGGCCCCCGCCCCGGAGGCGGGGTTCGCAACGGGGAGGGGTCTGCGCGCCTCGGGACCGGAGTTCGGAAACCCCGCGCGGCCCCCTCACAGTCCCTTGTCTGCGGCGCCCGCCGAGCCCCTGGACCCGGCCTCTGTGGGCCCTGCGGCCCAGGGCGTCCCGACGGAACCCAGCCGAAGGCCCGCGGCCGCCTCTCCAGCTGGCCCCCGTGCGGCGCCCCCCACCACGCGCCAAGGCGCCCCCACAAGCTAGCTCCTTGCTCCTGCGGGGAGGTGCCCTTGACCCCCGCCGTCGCCTCCGACCCCTGTCCCTTCTCCTGGCCTCGGCTCTTCGCCCTCTGTGCAAGCACCTGGGCCCGCCACCCTCCGGCCGGGTCTGTCCCCCGCCTGTCCCATACTGGCTTCCCCAGCCGGCTCCTCGTGGCGCCCCACTTCTGCGTGGCCCCTCCATGCATCCAGTGTCCCCACCTGAGAGTCACCGGGGGTTCCTACATCCTCCCGCTCCTTGCGCCTGTCGTTGTCCTTTCGACTCCCGCCTGTTCCACTCTAAGCGTCGGCTCCTCAGTGCTCGCCTCAGTCAGCGTCCTCCTCCCACCCGCTCCTGCGCTAAGACACACATCTGCCCTTCTAAGTTTCCTCCTGCCCCCAGCCCTCCCGGCTCCCACCTCTCCAGAGCACTGCTCCTTCTCCCTTCACCCTCCTCAGCCCCACTCCAAGCTTCAGCAGTGCTCGTGCCCCGGGCCTTTGCACATGCTGTTCCTTCCGCTACAGATGCTCTTCCCTGGCTTCTCCCTACGGCCTTCACGACCTGGCTCAAGGGTCCTTTTCTCCGGGTCTTTCCTGAAAGCTCGGACACCGTGTGTCACCCACTGGGCGCCCGCGGCACTCCGTCCTCCCCTCAGGTGACTTCTCCTCCGTAGTATCCTCGGATGCAGTTATGGCTCGGGGCCCAGGCTCGGCGCCCAGGCTCGGCCTGGAACAGAGCCGGCGTCGGCGAGGGTGGCGGAAGGGGCCGGCGCGTTGGGCGTAGGAAGATACCGGGCGGCCCCCCTCCCCAACGCCAGGCGCCGCCAGCCCCCGGCCCCGAGCGTCCCTTTCGGACCCCTCCCCCAGCCAGGCCGGGCTCCTACCCGGGCGCGCGGCACACGTTGCGGCCGCGCGGGTTCAGCTCCTGGGGCGCCGCGGGGCCGGGCAGCAGCCAGAGCAGCAGCAGCAGCGGCAGCAGCGGCGGCGGCTCCACGGCTCCACGGCGCCGCGCCGGCCCGGCCCCCCGGGGCCCTGCGCCCTCCATGCGGCGCGGGGCAGGCGCGGGGTGGGCGCGGGCGCGGGTGCGGCCGCAGCGAGAGCGGCCGGAAGCGGAGTGCGAGGCCGGGCGGGGGGCGGCAGGAGGGGCGCCGGGCCGGGCAGGAAATTCCACATCGGCTCCCTGATCCCGGGCCAGCCGCGGCCGGCCAGGCAGCAGCGCCCGCCCCGCGCGCCAGACCCCACCCTCCCGCCCCGCCGCCGCCCCTCCGCGCGGCCCCCGCCTCCACGCGGCCGCTCGCAAACTTGGGGGCGAACTTGGAGGAGGCCCGCTGAGCGTTGGGGGAGGGAGGGCCGCGAGGGCCCGCCCGAGGAATCCCCGGTTCCCGCGCCTTTCTCTCCCCTCCACAGACATTCACCGAGAAGCCGCCCCTGCGCGCTCACCGCGCGGCCCGGCCCGGGGCCGGACGCCCCAAGCCCCCCTCCCCGCACCTCGGAACCGGCCGGAGGAGGGTGGCCCCCAGACGGTCCAGGTCAAGGCTGCAAGCCGGCCTCTCAGCTCCCCCACGGAGAAGAGCTCGTAGTGGTGGAGTGTGCGGTCAACTCCTCCCGCGCACTCCGCTCGGTGCTATCAAAGAGCGCTAGCGGCGGATGGAGCAGGATGCTTGAGGCCTGCGGGTAGACTCGGCCTGGCCAAGTGACTTAGTGGAAGAAGGTCTTCGTAAGGAGGGACGAGAGGTGCCGTGGAGGTAGAATGGCCCTGCCGTGGACTGTTCTAGAAAGTGGAGGTCTCTGGGACTGAAACCCTGCGGTCGTTGACAAGGGGTGAAAAGGGGTAGTGGAGCCTAGGAAACAGGTTCTACTTAAGACGGCTGTTGGGTCTCCAAAGGGAGAAGTCCAGAAGGTGGAGTCGGAACTGGAGACTGGGAACCCCTGCGTCAGGCGGGGTTGGGGACAGAACAGTGAGAAGGTGTGGGAGGGGAGCGAGATGGAGAATTACAGGGCGGGGAAGCAAAGGAGGAAGCAGAAGGGTGCCTAGCCCTCTGGAGGGGGCGCCCCGGACCGTGCAGCAGGGAGACCGGGCAGGAAGCATAAATGCCCCCTGTGGGCAGCCGGTCCCAGCAAGGATGTTTGTCTTTTGAGGACTTGTGAACTGGTGGGAGGGCCTGAGTTGAGTACAGGCCAGAGGCTCCCTGTGGAGAATCTCTGAGAGGGATCTTTTCCTAGTTATTTGGAGGGCCCCACAGCTGCAGAGGGTGGGGCTGGAGAAGGGGGCTTGGATCAAGCTTGCCCACAGGCTGGCAGGCTTGTACGGGTAGAGGGTGGGCCCCTCACTCAGCCCTGCTGGTGCTGCAGAGAGGCCAGAGCATCAGGTGGGTGGGCTGGAAGGGGAAATCGAACCAGTGCGGTCACAAATACAAACACTTCTCTGGGACAAGTAAACAGGCCAACCACTTCTGGGCAGCTCAAACTGGGCACAGCCCTGACCTCAGCAGTGCCCTCCCAGTGCTTGGGCCCCTCCCACAGACACTCCTGCTGGCTACTGTCAACAGAGGCCAGCAGAGGACCGTGTGGCTGTAGTGTCTGTCCCAGCCCAGTTCCCAGCTCTGGGCTGGAGAGGACACTCACCTCAGTGGGAACAAGTTCATGAACAGGCACTTCCAACTCCATCATCTTCTTTCCCCTTCCTCCACCCTTGCTCCCCACCCCCATTCCCCACCTTTTGAAGGGCACCACCTGGACAATGCCCATCACCAGTACCTCCTAAATGTCTCCAATCTCTACCTACCCGTGTGTGTGCCCCCCAGAGTAGTCTTTCTAATCTCACATGTGGCTGCCCCGCACTACCCTCAGGACAGGAACCATCCCAGCCTTGTCTCACTCAGACCCACGGCCCCCTGCATGGGTCTCATCACAGACACTTCGCAGTGGATGGAGACTGGGTGTCACGGGCAGGGCCACCAATGCACCCTTGCGGGATACTGAGAATTATGGGCGGAATGAAAGATGGTCCATGTGCCAGGCCTGGCTCCAGGTAAACATCAGGATGAAGAAGCCATGGGGTCACAGACACCCACAGACAACTGACCACCCCACAGGCAAACTGCAGGAGCCCAAATCCCAGCTGGCTACTTCTGGCCACAGTGGCTTCCCAGAGGAGGTGGACCTTGAAGGGTGAAGAGGATTTGGCATAAAAGCAGGGCCTGAGAGAGCCTGGCCCTGCTGAACAGCCCAGGCTGGGCTGTCTAGGCCGGGTGCAGGAGGCGCAGCCACAAATGCTGAGCAGGGCCTGAGGCTCGAGTGGCAGGGCCTGAGGCTCAAGTGGCAGGGCCTGAGGCTCGAGTGGCAGGGCCTGAGGCTCGAGTGGCAGGGCCTGAGGCTCGAGTGGTAGGGCCTGAGGCTCGAGTAGCAGGGCCTGAGGCTCGAGTGGCAGGGCCTGAGGCTCGAGTGGCAGGGCCTGAGGCTCGAGAGTGGCAGGGCCAGGATGCCACCCAGCTCCTTGGACACTGCCAGGATGCTCTCAACCCCTCCCCAGGCTATGAAGGACTCAGTGGGCTCTCCCTCCCCACTGCAGACCAGAGGCCTCTTGCAAACCTGTGGCTATGCCCAGTGGCTTGGGTGGGGAGACAGTGCTAACAAGTTTGGGATATATTGGAGAGTGATGGGGCATTTCTGGCACTCCCTTCCAGAAACCTCTGGGGTCTGCGGGAACTACTGCCCTGGCCTGTCAGGTGGTGGCAGAGACACAGAAAGTGCTGAGTCTGAGACTCACAGACTGGGGTCCCTACTCTGAGCCTACATTCTCACACCTCACCCGTGGGAGCACAGGAGATGACACCGGAGGGTGTGGCCATCCGGTCCCACTGAAAGTGACCCACAGGGGGTAAACACTGGGTTTGCCACCCTAAGGTGTCTGTGCATGATGTCACATTTCCTCAGGGGTACCCAGGCCCCAGGACAATGAGGAAGGTCACACACACACACACAGACACAGCCTTCAGGGGTAGAAGTCACCTCCACTCTCCAGTCCTTGGGTATCCAGAAAAGAGAGTCCAGAGGGACTCATCACCTGCCCCTGCTCCTCCCATCAAGTAGCATACAAGGCCTCTCCACTTTCCTTCTCTGACAGGGCAGCAGTCAGAAGACCTGACTGTCCCCATGCTCTGCCCAATCTACCAGGAGAGGGCAGGGCCTTAATAAGTCACAGCCCTGTCTGCAGGGTGGCTTCCTGCAGGGAGGCCTCCAGTAGGAATTAACAGGTGCACACCCTGCGGCAGGCAGGGGTGGGGTTTGTGTAGCCTGGAAGCTCAGCTTTGTGGCTTGGCTGGTGCTGGACCCCTAGCCCATGTGTTTGGAAGCACGGGCTGTTTGACGACCCCAAGAGGACTGGAAAAGCATCAGTAAAGGTGGACAGGGGAAGGACCCATTTGCTGTGCCAGTGTGGCCCTTGAGAGAAGGTGCCTAAGGGTTACCTTGCAGGCCTATAGGGAATGCAGCTCCTTGCTCCCCACCACACCTCAGCTTCAGGAGGTTGTGAGGAGCCAGGCGCAGGCCAGTGGGGCTACCTCTCCCTCATCCAGAACTGTGACTCAATGATGCCCCTCCCATGATGCTGCCTCCCTCCGCAGGTGCTCAGGCTCCCCCACCCTCAGGCTGGGGCTTTACCTGAAGCCAAGAGATTTCTAACTAGAACTGGACTGAAATTCAAGGAGCCACCCTGGTTGGGAGAAGAGCTCTTCACCAGAGACGGGACTCAAGCAGGCTGGGCTACCACCTGTCCCCAGACTGTGGGGAGGGGTGGTGTCAGGTTTCCTGGTGATCGCCCTTTTAGCTTGGGGAGTTTTATCGTGCTTGCCTCTCAAGGTGGGGTTGTGGCATCCCAGTGCCACTCAGCTCCTGGCCTCGACTCCCACGCCATAGCCTGTCCCCCATGGCAGCTCTGACCCCAGAAACCCATGCTTCCTGGGGAAGCAGCTTGGATGTGCTGAGTGGGAAAGGAACTGAGGCTGTGGCCACAGGAAAACAGTTAACACTTTTTGTAAGATGCTTTATTTCATTTATTAACAACATGGGGTCAGAAAAACCCAGTGTAAGGGATATTGTTTTATCACCAGAACCAGTCCCAGGCAACTTTATGTATCTCTGCCCCCTCTGCCCCTCGGGAGCTCTCAATCCCTAGCCCCCAGCTACTGGGCAGACTGCGGGCTCGGGGCTGCTCAGCCAGCCCCAGCCTGTTCATGGAAAGAGTGGTGCTATGTGCCTTGGCCTCCTTTGCCTAGGCTGCCAGTTCTCAGGTCCTCCCTTTGGAGAACGAAACTTCTTGGCAGAGCAGGGACCAGACCTGGGGAGGGAGGGAGTACGCCAGGACAGCTGGTGACACAAGCCCTCCAGGGCTCACTGAGGAGGACTGAAGCCTTTCAGGAGCGTTTCCCATTGTAACATAATCCACAGCATCTGCACAAGCCCCTCAAGCACCCGCGGCAAGCTGGCAAGGGGCTGATGTGAAGGAGGGGTGGCAGGAGCTGGTGAGCCATGGGTGCCGGGGGACAGGCCCCCACACCCTGGAGTAAAGTGCCGTGGCCCAGGCCGCCATGGCCTCACTGTCCTCGCAGCTCCTGCCACCCTTCTGTCTGACACCAGGCAACGGGAGCCCTAGTCCTCACTGGAGTTGTCAAACTCCTCCCAGTCAGACACACTCATCACCTCGGAAGCGAAGTCCGGGTCGGCCTGGCTGCGGTCGGGGGTCCCACGGGGTGGCTCGAGGAGCAGTGAACGGGGAAGGGTGAGCACACAGGCAGCCAGGCCTGAGATGGAGTTGTCCAGCTGCGGACCCTCCTCCCAGCAGTCCTTCTCCATGTCATAGATGTGCACGTAGCCTATACGGCTGCCACGATTGTGAGAGCGGCCACCCAGCACGTAGATTCTGTTGTCCAGCACAGCAATGCCAGGCTCACCATGCCCCGCTGGGAGCGGGCAGACAGATGACCACTGCCCAGACGTGCAGCTGTAGCAGGCCACCTGCAAAGCCAAGGCCAGAGTAAAGCCTGGGCACCTGCTGGGACAAGGCTGCCAGAGCAGCTTTGGTCATCTGCCACTCTCAGACAGGCCCTGGACTTAACTGGCTTCCCAGAATGGCACAGGGCCAGCACTGAAACATGCATGGGCCAGAGATGGCCACGTCTGCAGCAGGCCCACCTCCAGACCCTTGCCGGAACGGCATTGCTCCCTCAGTCCTCACCTGGGCACAGGCCTTCCCCCATGCCACCCGGCTGTCAGCCAGTCTCTGGCCCCCGTGTGTGTGTCTCCCATCAGCATATTGTCAGTTTCCATATTCTGAAGGTACTGCTTCTCTCCCCTCCACAAGACTGAAGTTGACAGAGGATGTGGTCCCCAGTAAACATCTTTACCTGCCCCAAGGCTGTGGGGAGGGGCAGCTAAAATGTGGAAGTAGTTACTTGCTGACTAATCATGACTATCACCATTCTCTTGTCTTCAAAATTATCTAAAACAGTAAACAAAGATGTGGAAAAGTGTTCAACCTACTAGTAATCCAAGGAATGCAAAAGCAAAATGTCAGGGACAAATTTTCAACTGTTAACTACCAACCACTTGTGGAAGAAAAATCACAATATCCAGTGCTGATGAAGGTGCGGTAAAGACATACTACTGTGTATCTGGCAATGTGTATTAAGAGCCACAAAAGTCTTATCTTCTTGACTGATTTTAGTTCTGTAGCTGTGGTAGGCAGAATAATGGCTCCCCAAAGATGCCCAGGCCCTAATCTCTGGAACCTGTAAATCTGTTACCTTACTTAGCAAAAGGGAATTTGCAGATGGAATTAAGGTTATGGATCTTGAGGTGGGACAGTTATCCTGGATTTTCTGGTGGACCCATCTAATGGCATGAGTCCTTAAAAGTGGAAGATTTGGTGAACTTGGCTATGAAAAATAAAGAAAAAAAAAAAGTGGAAGGGGAAAGCTAGACAGGAGATGAGAAGTAAGAACTCCACCTGCTGTTGCTGGCTTTGAAGACAAGGCAGCCCCAAGCCAGGGAAAGCAGTGACCTCTAGAAGCAGCTGACAGCCAGCAAGGAAACAGGGACCTAAGTCCTACAACCACCAGGGACCAAATTCTGCTAACAACCTGAGTAAGACAGAGATAGATCCTTCCCTAGGGCCTCCACAAAGGAAACACACCCTGATGACACCCTGATGTTAGGCTGGTGAGACCCAGGCTAGACTTAAGACAGTAAGAATAAATTTATGTTAAGTAGCTAAATTTGTGGTGATCTGTACAGCAGCAATAGGAAACTAATATTCTGGCCCAGAGGTTCTTATTGCCGGAGGGCCCACTAAAACACAGATCGCCGAGGCCCACCCCCAGAGCTTCCACATCAGCTGGTTTGGGAGGGGCCTAATAATCTGCATTCTTGATTCAGCGTTCCCAGAGGATGTGAATGCTTTGGGCTGGGAACCACACTTTGAGACTCACTGTATGAACCTAAGGAAATAATTCAAAATACTTGAAAAAGCTCTACAATACAAATACAAGGGTACTTCAAAAAATTCATGGAAAAATAGAATTAAAAGATAATAACTTTCTCTGTGAACCTTTTGAAGACTCTTTGTATTACTCGTAATGTTATTTGGAATAGTTAAAATAGACCAAGCCAAATGATGCATCAGTCTGATAGAACACATCACAGTGGTGGTGGTGATGAAGACTGAGTGTTAAAACTGGAAAATGCCTGGGACAAATGTCAGTGAGAAGCAGAATAGGATACTCTTTGACTATCATTAGGCAGAAACCATGCATAGGTAAAAAGACTGAAAGATAGTGATGCAGGGGCCCAATTATGAGTGTTTTTCCTCACCCTTCTCTCTTTTTTAAAGGTTGAGCAATGTAATGATATTAAGATTATAATGAAAGTCTCTGATAATAAAGAAGGCACAAGTGAAACTATTCTGTGTGATACTGTCACAGTAGACATGTCTTTATACATTTGCCCAAACCTATAGGATGTGGAACACCAAGAGGGAGCCCTAATGTGAACTATGAACTTAGTGTGACAAAGAGGTGTCAAAGAAGGGCCATTGACTGGAATACATCCACTCCTCAAGCATGGCATGTCCACAGTGGGGGAGGGGCATGCAGGGGCAGAGGACATATAGGAACTCTTTACCCTCCACTCAATTTTGCTGTGAATCTAAAACAGCTGCTCTAAAAAATAAAGTCTATTTAAATAAAAAGTACATGTTGCAATCACATTTTTCATCAATAACTGGAAGGGATGGAAATGATGTGGGCGGGTGGCCCCGGCTCACCTGGTGCACATCCCTCCTGTAGCCGGCGTCATTGTTGCTGCCCCCGATCACATACAGCTTGTCCAAGAGAGTGGCCATGCCATGCCAGGCACGCCGCACGGGCCCATCAGCCAGGGTGTGCCAGGTGTTGCTGCCTGGATCGTAGCAGTGTGTTTCTTTCAGGTAGTCTTCCCCTCTGCGGCCACAGGTAATGTACATCTTCCCCTCCAGCGTTGCGCCTGCATGGGCGTATACCTGTGTGGAGCCACAAGAGAACTGGGTCAGGCTGGAAGGGGCAAGAGGGCAGTGAGGAAGGGTAGCCAGGCAGCCTCTCCTGAAGCCACTCACCACCCCACACCTGCCTGATGGGTTTCATGGCTTCACCACTTCCCAACTTCCTCCTCACATGCTCCCTGGATCCTCAATGGACATACTGTCCTGGTCATTCACCACTGATCTCTCTTCCCAATAGGAGATGCATCTATAGACCCAGAGATCAAATGTAATCTTTGTCTCTCCTTTGCCCCTAAAGGAAACATCTGCATAGGGGAACTGCAAGAAAATCAAAGCATCCTTTTCAGAGCCAGTCAGAAAGGCCACAGCACTCTGGGAACTGGTGACCCCCCTCAGTGGCCTCCTCCCCTCCCCCATTCCCACTGGCCAAGCAATCCTCCAGGCCTGCTGACCCCACTTTCCAAATCTGTGTGTAAACAGATATCTACTGATATGAAACTCATGATGTGAGGAGGAAAAGAGTGAGTCACAAAATCAGATACGAAGAACACTCCCACTTTGGATGGGGGAGAGGTGAATACACCACCCTGCTCCTGATTCTGATCAACCTTTCACAGGCTTCCTACTCTCAATCCCACCTGCACCCCTCACCCTAGCCCCTCTGCCTCTAGGACCTACCCACTCACACCCAAAAGGCCAACAGAAGGCCCCAAGGCAAGGCACAGTGTGTTTGGGGGGAAGAGGAGCCTCTTGGGGTGTGGAGGCTGCAGCACTGTGTCATGGGGGGGATCACTGACACTTAGGCCATGTGGTGGCATAACAGGAGGCTGGAGAGGTAAACAGAGCAACAGGCAGGACAAACATCAAGGGTCTGGGTCTTCTCCCATCAATGGCAGCAGTCTGGGGAGTTTTTTGGGGTTTTTTTTCATTTTGAAGTAAGTGTAGACCCACATGTGGTTGGAAGAAATAATAGAGATCCCATTTACCCTACAGGAAGTTTCCCCCAGAGGCAAAGGACTGTGTAACTATATTACAATACCACAGTCAGGATACGGACATTGATTCAACCACAGAACATTTTCACTAGTATCCCCTATGTTGCCCTTTTATAGTTGCGCCTGCTTCCCTCCTGCCCCAAACCGCCTCCTTAATCCCTGGCAACCACCAATCTCTCCTCCATTTCTACAATCTTGTCACTTCAAGAGTGTTAGATGAATAAAACCAGTATATAACCTTTTGAGATTGGCTTTCCACAACAATCAGGTTCTTCCTTGTACCAACAACTGGTTCTCTTTTTATTGCTGAGCAGTATTCCACACGTGTCTACCTACCACAGTTTGTTTGACCATCACTTGATTTGTTCCTAGTTTCTAGCCATTACCAATAAAGCTGCTAAATATTTGTGTACAGAGAAGTTTTCATGTTTCTGGGACAAATACCCAGGATGTCAAGTGCTGGGTCACATGGTAGTTGAAAGAAATTGCCAAACTCTTCCAGAGTGGCTGGGCCATTTTACAGTCCCACCAGCAATGCAGGAGCGATCCCTGTGGTGCAAGAGCTGCACAAACTCTGCCGTGTTATGCTGACAAGGGAGGAAAGCTTACTTCCAGTTACATGGCTACAGGCAGTGGCCTAAGGGTATATCCAAACTGCTGCCTCAGGTTTAATTTTTTCTTTTTTTTCTTTTTAAAAGATGACTGGTAAGGGGATCTTAACCCTTGACTTGGTGGTGTCAGCACCACGCTCACCCAGTGAGCTAACCGGCCATTCCTATATGGGATCCTAACCTGTGGCCTTGGTGTTATCAGCACCACACTCTCCCGAGTGAGCCACAGGCAGGCCCTAATTTTTTCTTAATACTACGAAAAACCTTGCTGGGATTTTGATGGGAATACCAAATTCTTGTTTTAATACTGTATTAATATAAGGAATACTGTATTAGTAAGGAAAACTGTACTAATATCTGTATATGAATTGGGGAAGAACTGACACTGTTACTATTTGAGTCTTCCAATCCATGGACGTGATCTGTCTCTTCATCAGTTTACACCTTTTATTTTTCATCAGCATTTTATAATTTTCAGCACACAAATCCTGTAAAGGTTTTGTTAGATTTATACCTAAGTCTTTTACTTACTTGAGAAATTTTAAACTGTATTGTATTTTTAATTTCAGTGTCCATATGTTTATTGCTAGTACATAGAAATATGATTGATTTTTGTATGTTTATCTTGTATCCTGCAAGCTTGCTGAGCTCACTTCTTAGTGCATTTTTTTTTGTAGATTCCTTTAGATTTTTGACAATTACATCATCTAAAAATAAGGTCAGCTTTGTTCCTTCCTTTTCAGTTTCTGTATGTCCTTATTTTCTTTTCTTGCCTTATTTCACTGGCTAGAACTTCTAGGATTATGCTGAATAAGATTTAAGTTGAGAACAGATATCCTTGCCTTGTTCCCAATCTTAGGGGAAAAGCATTTGATTCAATCTTCTTTGTAGATGTTCTTCATCAAGTTGAAGAAATTTCTATTATTATTTTTTGAGACTTTTTTTTTTTTTTTAAAGATGACCGGTAAGGGGATCTCAACCCTTGGCTTGGTGTTGTCAGCACCACGCTCAGCCAGTGAGCTAACCGGCCATCCCTATATAGGATCCGAACCCGCGGCCTCAGCGCTACCAGCGCCACACTCTCCTGAGTGAGCCACCGGGCAGGCCCAATTTTTTGAGCTTTGATCATGAACGGATTCTAAATATTGTCAAATGCTTTTTCTGTTTTGACTGATGTGATCATGTGATTCTTCTCTAGCTTGTTAATATGGTGAATTACACCGACTGAATTTCAAATACTGAACCAGCCTCGCATCTCTGTAATCAACCCCATTTGGTCAAGATGTTCTATTTTGTTTTGTTTGTGCTAATTTTGTTTGCTAATATTTCTTAAGGATACTCAGGTCTATATTTATGAGGAATTAGTTGTTTTTTATTTTGGTACTGTCTTTGTCTGATTTTGGTATCAGGGTAATATTAACTTCATAAGATGAATTGGGAAGTATTCCCTCTTCTTTTATTTTCTGGAAAAAAATTTGCATGTGTTAATTTGTCTTTAAGAGTTTAGTAGTATTATCTGTTCAAACCACTGGGACCTGGACATTACTTTTTGGGAAGTTCAATTTCTTTACCAGGTATAGGTCTATTCTAATTACCTATTTGTACTGAGTTGTGGTAGGTTGTGTTTTTTGAGAAATTGATCCATTACATCTAAGTTGTCAGATTTACATCTGTAGATTTGTTGGTACTATTCCATTATCCTTTTCATGTCTGCAGGGTTTGAAGTGATGTCTCCTGTTTTATTCCTGAGATTTTTAATGGTATCTTCTTTTTCTTTGTTAGTCTTGCTAGAGGTTTGTCAATTTTATTCATCTTCTGAAAGAACCAGTTCTTTGTTTCATTTATTTTCTCTATTGTTTGCTTGCTTTTAAATTCATTGATTTCCACTCTATTATTTATTTTCTTCTGCTTGCTTTGGGTTTATTTTGCTCTTCTTCTGTGGGTTCTTTAAGTGGGAGCTTAGATTATTGATTTAAGATTTTTCCTCTTCCCTAATGTATGTTTTTAGTGCTGCAAATTTCCTTCTCAGCACAACTTTAACTGTGTCCCACAAATTTTGACATGCGGTCTTCATTTTCATTCAGTTCAAGGCATTTTTATTAATTCCTTTTGAACAATGGATTTTTTAGGAGTGTGTTGTTTAGCTTCCAAGCATTTGGAGATTTTCCTGTTATCTTTCTGCTAGTGATTTTTAGTTTCAGTCCATTTTGGTCCCAGAACACACTACATGATTTCAGCTCTTATACATTTGTTGAAGTCTGCTTCCCATGGGTGTTTCCAGGTGACAGCCTCTTTAGTTCTGAGATATATAAAGCACAAAGAAAACCAAGGAAACACAGGACCATGTTGTTCCTCAGACCCCAGGACCCCCAGCCAGCCTGCCTTCTGCCCACTTTACAAGGTCTTATGTTTATTTTACATATAATATCTAGAGTTTTGAGTTGTACTTAGTGGGAGTGATAGGGAAGAATACATCTTCCTGGAAGCACAAGTTCTTTGGGGAAGTTTTTAAACAAAAAGAAAAGGGACTCCCTGCAGAGACCTCCTTTCTCTCATCTAGAAGCCCAGGAAGGCAAAACTTGACTTTGGGCCAAGCAGAAGAAGAGCCTGTGACCAGAGGACTCTGCCTGCTGCTGCAGCAGGGAGTTCACAGCCTGTTGGGGAAGTGTCAGTAACCAGTGCTTAATGATGCCACGCTGGTGAGACTCTGCATTTCAGGAATCCCTGAGAACACAGGTGAGTGAATGTGACAAATGGATGAGGCCATGTGACAGCCTTTTCTCCCTTGGCCAATCACTAGGTCTGAGTGTGAGTTCTGAGCTGGCAATGTGGGCCCATGCCTCCAGTCCTTGCAGACACCCTAAAGACTTCCTATGATGGCTGCACACCTGCCTTCTCCAGGACCAGCAGACCCCCCATCTCCACTCTCTGGCTGCTCTTCCACTGACTAACCTTTCACTGTCCCTGTTCCCCCAAGCTGATCACAACCACTCCCACAACCAGAGGACCCTCATGTGCTGCCAAATCCTCCACATTTCTATTTCTAGTCTGCCCACTCCCCTGAGTTTCAGACTTCTGATGTTAAAGTGATGTGTCCCTGGCATCTCATGTTGCTCGTTTTAGAGGGAAGTTCCCTTTACTCCCAAACCTATTTATTTTTTCTTTTGGTGCGTGGCCTATCCACCAACCCAGATGCTCACACCTTGAGCCTGGGCATCTTTGATGATCTAGCCCCTCTCATTCCCCAACATCTGATCCATCAGTAAGTCTGGTCACTTTACCTCCCAACTGCATCCTAAATACACCCATTTCCCTCTATCTCCACAGCTTCTGTCCCGGCACAGGCCACCATTGCCATCTGCCTTGACCACACGATGGCCCAGGGACTGCACTCCTTGCTTCTCCTCTTGCTCCTCTTCACGAGCACTCCATATGCTTCCCCTCCCTCTCAGGAACTGTGAAGCCCCCCTCCTGTCCTGGAAGGCCCTTCCTCTCTCTGCAAATGGCTGCCTGTCTTCCTTTAGGTCTTGGTCTAATTGACATCTCCTCAGATGGATCTTCCTCAAACAGTCCATCTAGAACCGTCCTGCCAGAGCTCCCTCCCTGGAAATCCTTCAGTTCAGTGCCCCCTTTGTTTCCTTTACTGCACTTACCACAACCACTTTACTGATTTGTTTGGTGGTTAAGAAAGGTCTCTCCTGCAAGGTTGTAAACACCATGGCGGGGGAGGTCTTTGTCATTTCTTGTCACAACTGGATCTCCAGGATTTGGTACATGGCGCTTAGTAGTTATGGAAGGAATGAATGCAGCAGTAAAGAAGGAACACTGGCAGCCAGAGTGCAGCTGATTAAAGGCCAAGGCTGCCCCTCTGTGGCCAAGCTGAAGAACTGCGGCTTCTCCAGCAGCCCCAGACAAAGAACCACTCAAGCCCCTCCCCCAATGGCTCAGGACGCAACCCCCTCACACCCTCCTCTGACTCCTGGAATGGAATCCAGGAGCCCTCCTCGTCCGACAGGTCTCAAGGACCCCCTGATCTCTTCCATGCAAAATCTGTTCCTTTCTCCTGGATGGGGATAGGAATAGGAAACGTCCCTCCAAAGAAGCTTCCTTCCCATGTAGAAGCTGAGGTGCAAGAAGTAGGCCACAGCTCACAGCAGCATGTCAGGAATACATGTGGGCTATGTGAGGGACTAAGGTAGAGATGAACAAGACCCATCAGGGAGCCCCGACCCCCTAGTCTCCTGAGGTCAAGGTCTAAGTCCCCAGGGAGTTTGGGGAAGGGTGAAATATAAAAATGGCAGGCAGTGGAAAAAGGTTCATAAAGGCCAGAGCTTTGGCCACGGTCAGGAGATAGTGTGGGCAGAGCCTGGGACACAGCCCACCCATGTGGCCTCCACACCATCCTCTGCATCTGGGGTGCTTGGGGATCTCCAAAGCAATGCCCCTACTAGCAGGGTGCATATGCTGTTCTTAGAGGCTGGGACTCAGGAAGTGGGGGCCAGCAAGGCCTCTTCCCCGGGGATCCTGTCTGGTTTTTGGGCCAGCTCTGAGTACCCCAAAGCCATAGGATATTAGAGAGGCACCTCCCCAAACCATCACCTTTGCATAATGAATGTAATTTTAAACATCTTCAAACTGGAATAAACCAGGGTATTATCAAGGATTTTTTTTTTTTTTTTAAAAGATGACCAGTAAGGGGATCTTAACCCTTGACTCGGTGTTGTCAGCACCACGCTCTCCAAAGTGAGCTAAGTGGCCATCCCTATATAGGGATCCAAACCTGTGGCCTTGGTGTTATCAGCACCACACTCTCCTGAGTGAGCCATGGGCTGGCCCTAGGATTTATATATATATGAAATATAAAACCTTTCAAAAGGAATTTTTGGCTTCTGAAGGCCCGGTCCTCCAGGGGGTCTGTGGGGAGAAGTCCCAGGATAGGCCTGTGAGCTGAGCTGCTGAGAGCCTCCTCTCTTTCAGGGTTCCTCCTGCTTAACATCTTTGGAAATGTGCCAGCTCATCCCAGCTGTGATAAGGGACAGACAAGGGGAAGGTTTCTGTTTACTCTGAACTACGGGGTTAAAGCAGCTTACTGGGTAATGGTGGTGGGACAAGGTCTCAGCATGTGAGACTCAAGGAGGTACAATTCCAGGGAATAGGGTCTGCGTGCTCGATGCACCCTCTTCCCAGGTAGCTTGGCTAAATGTCAGGGGACCCTCATCAACACACTAAGTGCAGGGTCATTGGAGGGACATGGACTCTGGTCACTGGGCCTGGTTCCCCAACCTGGGACTGACACTGGCCTTCATACCTGGGCTTTTCACTCTGCACACCCCAGGGGAAAAAAATCAGGCAGGAGAAGAGGCCCCTCTTGGAGGGTTTCCTTACCTCCCTCTTGAGCGGGGCTACATAGGCCCAGGAGTTGGAAGTGGGGTCATAGCGCTCCACAGCATTCAGGTCGTTGTGGTAGTCGCGGCCTGCCACAGCGTAGATGTACCTGCCCACAACACACACACACAGGTCGGCATGCTCCTGCTGCAAGGACTGGATCTGGAACCAGCGGTTGTGCCGCGGGTCATACCTTTGAGGGGACATGAGGACAGCACATCACTGACCAGGTGAGGAGCCTGCCCCGCAGGCCTGCACCTCCTGCTTCAGCCCTGTTTTCCCTCCTTCACAGCCCAGCCGGAACCCTCCCTGCATGCTCAGGCACACTCTACGCACACTGCCCGTTGCACCCTCAGCCTTGTTGTCATTCAGCATGCACCAGGTTCCCACCACCCCTTTGGCACCTGACTTAACCATTCTGCCGATGGTCCCCACGGCATTTCTGACCAACCCAACTGGGGGAGTCCTCTCCACTCCTCAAGGTCTTGCTCTCTGCAGAAGTGGGAGTGCTAACTCCCACCCTGGACTATGGGCACAGCATGAGCACAGGGTCCTATGAGATTCCAGGGACCCTCATGGGAGAAAAGATGACCAGCTGGCTGCAGCAGGCCCACGAAGCTGGGCTGAGCTGAGGCCACCTGGGAGAACAGTCTGCAACATTGAGCAGCCCAGGTCTGTGGGGAAGGGAAGGGGACAAGGGGAAGGAGGGAGGGAACTGTGTTGAGCCCCTCAAGCACTGTTACTGCAGCTCATTCTCCTGACATCAGAGCCACCTCACACCCCTTTCACAGGAGATGCATCTGTCCCCCAAGTTACAGCCCTTCATAAAAGTCTAGTCCCCAAGCAACAGGCATAATTCTTCACTCCTACACAAAGCCAGCCGCTCCCCCTCAAGCTGCCCCTCCCCTGCCTTTGCTGTGGCCCTCCTTCTGCCTTCACAGGGCTTCCGATTCTCCACCCAGAGTGATCTCAGCCACACAGGACTATGAACCATCACCCATTGCTTTCTCCTGCACTTTGGACCCACAATGCAAATGCCTCCCAGCCATCTGCACCTGGCCACTCACCTGTCCTCAGTGGAACCCTGCTCCCCAATCCATTGCTCTCATCCACACCAGCAAAGCCCCTGCTCACACACCAAAATCCAAATGCCTGAGCCCAGCACCTGAGGGCCTTCAGAGTCCAAGTCCACACCTGTCTTTCCAGCACCCCCCACACTAGGCTCACTTCCTGGGGGTCCCCACTGCCCCTTCCCTCTCTCTCTGTGCCCCAGGCCTGCCATTCTGCCAGTCCCACACGAAGCACAAAGGTGGGTGTGCTGTTTGGGTGAACACAAATGAGCAGAGCCACAAGGGGCCAGGATCCCATGAGCCCAAATCCCCCATTCTTTGCCCCACCTACATTTCTGGCCCTTTCCCCTGGGAAAACCACCCAGGCACCAGCATCTGAGCAGCTCTGGCTTCTGAAGTCTCCCTGCCCCACAGCCCATGGATAGTTATAGCTTCTTTCAGACAAGTGTTTTTATTTTTCCAGAGTAAGATCAATTCCAAAGAGAACAAGTCTACCCTCAACTGGCTCATAAGACAGTAAACAAAGTTTTCCTTGGCCTATGCCCTGTATTGGTCAGTGGAAAGATCAGTTTCATACTTCATCCCAAAGCACAAGTTAGACACAGTCTGCAACTGCTTGTTCCTGACCCTGCCACTGGGCCAGCCCCTCACCAGCCAGGAATAAAGGAAACGGGTGCCTCAAGAGGCAGGGCCAACAGGAGAGCAAACACGCACCTGGTTTGCATCCTGGCTCTGTCCCGGTCTAGCTGGGCATACCTGGGTGTTCGTTTTAATCTCCTGGTGTTCACTCAAGTCTCTGCACTTGTCCAGTGGGTGATATCACCTGCCTAGAAAAGCTATCGAGGTCTAGCCAGTTAGATCAGTGGGTTACAGCGTGATGCCGATAACATCAAGGTCCAGAGTTTAATCCCTGTACTGGCCAGCCACCAAAAAAGAAAGAAAGAACTACCAAGAGGGATAGTAAAGAACATCAACATCAAGCATAAAAAGGGTCCTTGCTAACTTGTGGGGCATTCATAAAGGACCAGGGTTCATTTCTGTATTCCTAGACCTTAGCATAGCATCTGGCTCAGGGTGCTCTAAAAATCTTTCATACTCTCTGCTGGGTGAAGAAAACAAAGGAGTAAGACTACCAGCAGTGAAATCATTCATTCACTCTACAAATATTCACTGGCCCCCAACGTGTATGTGGCACAGTACTCAGTGCTGGGACTCCACAGGAAAACTTGAGAGGCCAGGGCCCTGCCTTCCACTGTAGAATGGGAAACAGGCTAAACAGAGCAAACAAGTGCTCAATATAATGACAGATACCACAATGAAAAAAAGTGAGGTGAGGAGAGAGATCTACTGGTCAGCGGGGGCTAGGGAGGGCAGTGCTCTCTTCTGACCACCAGGAAAGACCTTCTGAGAAGGTGGCATCTGAGACCTGAATGACTGGGTACAAGCCAAAGGAAGGTCTGGCTGGGAATGGGCTGTCCAGCTTGGGGCACAGAGCTCAGAGGCCTGTCAACTGACAGGATGGCACCATTCACTGCCATTCCTGAGCACTAAGTTCCTTTATGCACATGTCTCATGGCTCCATTTTGAGTCTAGCCCAAATTAGCATCTGCTTCTCCCACCAGAGTGAGACAAGACCCTGGGACACTTCTTCTTTTTTTTTTTTTTTTTTAAAGATGACCGGTAAGGGGATCTCAACCCTTGGCTTGGTGTTGTCAGCACCACGCTCAGCCAGTGAGCAAACCGGCCATCCCTATATAGGATCCAAACCCGTGGCCTTGGTGTTATCAGCACCGCACTCTACCGAGTGAGCCACGGGCTGGCCCGACCCTGGGACACTTCTGCTTGCTTCCTTCTGGTCTCCTGCCCTCACAACTTCTTCACCAAGTTCATCTGGATTTTGTGACTTCAGATTTAAGGAAACACACACACTGACACCATACATCAGTAAGTTAGATATAACCAAAGTTTCACTGACTTCTTATTTCCCTACTGTGTCCTGTATCCCACCTCTTCCTCTTCATTGGGTTAATTTTCCACTTTGTCAGAATAAATCCTCAAGTAATATTTTTTCTAATAAAAATAAGCTTTATTATTTCATATAAAGATATAAGCAGTTTCAGTCACCACTATGGACTGAATGTCATTATGGACTGAGTGTCCCTCCAAAATTCACATGTTGAAGCTCTAACACCCAATGTGATTATATTAGGAGGTGAGGCCTTTGGGAGGTGATTAGGTCAAAAGGGTAGAGCCCCATGATAGGCCTATTACCCTTATGAGAAGAAGAGACTAGAACTCTCTTTCTGTCTACCATGTGAGGACACAGCAAGAAAGGGCCCTCACCAGGACTGAATCAGCGGGCACCAAGATCTTGTGCTTCCCAGCATCCAGACTATGAGAAATAAATGCTTGTTGTTTAAACCATCCATGGTATTTGATATAGCAGCCTGAACTAAAATAGTCACTTTAATCTAGATTTTGGATCATCCTACTAAAAACTTAGAAGTGAAATCTAGAGTTGGTAGAAAACTGTTCTGAAATCCTTGTTAAGTTTAATAGCTCTTTTTCTTCTGTATTTCCATGACTTAAGCATTTCCATGACTATTAATGTTTTAAAGTCTATGAAATTTTTTTAAAAATTTAAATGTAGTTTAAAATATTAACAGCCATGGACATACCTAAGGAAAATACCAAATTATTATTTTATCTTTTTTTAAGGGATCCAAACCCTTGACCTTGGAATTATCACCAAATTATTTTCAGTAGGGTCAGGGCACATGGCAGCACGGGAGCAGCTAGTACTAGGTACAGCATGCAGTTGGTGTTCAGTAGCCCATAGGGCTATATTTATGAAAAAGGTACATAGAACAATGTGGGTTATATAGATGCATCAAAGGAAGAATAACAAAGAAACAGTGGTATCTTGGAGTCAAATACAATGTGCTCCAAAAGAGATAACTTTTTACATGCAGTTTCTTTCCATATCAATGCTTGCTTTAAGATATGACCTGGTAAGTACCTAAGTCCTCAAAATGCACACTCTAATTTACTACAAAATCTTGTTTTCTTATACCCTGCGAGCCTATAAGTTCTAACACTGGGGAACTATAAAAGAAGTAAGGGGAGAAAGAACCAAACTTTAGGACATTCAAATAAGGAGATTCACCAAGAAGGTTTGGGTCCACTGGGAGATTAATGAAACTTTCATTCTGTAGAGATGACAGATCCCAGGGTTAACTGGCAGGCGAGCCATGGTCCTCCCTGTGTATACCCTGTGAGTGCCTAACTTTGCCATTGTGAGCCAATCCCCAGACTGGAGTTTGAGACTGTGGTTATTGATTTCAGGGGCTAATATTAGCATCTTCCAAAGTTCAGCTTTGGTCTCACAGCACATATTCACAAAAGGGAAATTTAGTTCACTGTCTCTAGTGAAACTGAGGTCAATGGCCCCTAATAAGAGGATAAAGTACATAGGCAGGCAGAGTCCCCAGCTGTCACCTCCAGAAACAGCCTTGTGGAAAAGCCTCGCCTTCTCTGGGCACATAGCCACCTCCACCTTCTGCTGAGGGCCAGAGGCCAGAACACTCTGGAAAGATCTGCTTTGCAGGTCTGTGGGCTGATCTCAACAGGGAGGTCTGGCCTTGGTCCCCCAACTGGGAAACTGAGCCCCCTAAAAATGAGGCTTTGAGGCTTGGCCAGAAGGAAGCCTGAACCTAGTGTGGCCACACCCACTGAGAAAAGGTTTGGTTAGGGAGGAAATGAAGGTAGTTGTTTCCTCCTTTCTGAACTCTGCCCTTCCTCATACTTAACCACACATGTTATTGTCAACCTTTGTTTGAGTCTCATCAGTTCAACAAAGATGATCGCTTTCTGGAACCAAGAGAGCAGAGGTGTCCAAAGAAGAGCCATCTCCTCCTTGGTTAGGATCACCATGTTTGATTCCAAGTGGCCTGGCTTTTTGTTGCTTATAACAATATCTAAAACTGGGTAATTTATAAAGAAATAGAATTTATTTCTTATAGTTTTGAAGGTCACTTCCACATTTTCAGGCATTTGTTATAAGCAACACAACATCCCAATTCTTGGTACCAATTTTCTGTATTAGCCTGTTCTGGCTGCTTATAACAGAATACCCAAAACTGGACAATTTATAAAGAAACAGATTTAATTCTTAGTTTCAGAGGCTGGGAAGTCCAAAGGCCAGAAAACACATCTGGTGAGGGTTCTTGGTGGTGAGACTCTACAGTGACACAGGGTATAACATAGCAAATGGCTAAGCAAGAGAGAGCTAACCTCCTCACTTTCTCTCCTTTTAAAGCCACTGAACCTTGCCCATCATCATCCATTAAACCATCAATGGATTAATACATTCACTAGGGTACAGTTCTTACAATCTAATTACTTCTTAAAGGCCTCACCTTTCAATTACCATAATAGGACTTCCCACCCTCTTAACATGGGTACAGTGAGGATTAAGTTTCTAACACATGAATCTTTAAGGGTCACATTCAACCCACAGCACCACCCTTACCTCAAAAGACAGAAACATAAACAGGGCTTGTTTAGCACCTAGCTCACAGCTGCCAGAAGCAGCTGGCAATCTCTCAGCAGCGCCATCTTTCAGCATGCAGGGTGGGGAGACTTCCCCCATGCACCAAGGCACAGTGGAGGGGCCCCTTGAAGTATAATGGTAGCTGAGGCTGCAGGGACTTGACCTACTGTCCCTAGCTCTGCCCAAAGCAATGGACTTGTGAGATCATAGCCTAATTGACTGAAAGAGCTGGAATCATCCTACAGATCAACAGCAATCCACAAACCCCCCTCTGGGAAAACTACTTCTTCTGGGGGACCTTGTGCCCTGACTACAGGGCTGAGTGGGGGAAATTTAGCAGGAAGCTCAGTGATTGCTTGTTGGCCTCTACCACTCCCCTGGGCTGAGGACTGCTCACTTGGGCGTGGCAGCAGGAAGCCGTCCTCTGCCACAGGCTGGTGGTTGAGAGAAGAAAGAAAAGCAGAAAAGATGTGTCAAAGCTCAAGAGAGCAAGACAGAAGGAGCAGCTGCCCCATCTAGCACTCTCTGGCTCCTAGGTCCTTTCCTTCCCAGCTACAACTACCCTTCCTGCTGCAGGCTTCCCTCCTCTCATGCTCAGCCAATCACAGGCTTCCCTGTTCTCATGCTCAGCCAGTTGGGGTGCCTGGTGCATTCACAACCCAACCCCTTCCCAACAAGGCTGAGCAGGCTGGGATCCAGAGTAAGTGGGTTTCTGAGAAGGAGCAGAGGACAAGCGGGAAAAAAAAGCAATCCAGGTGCTTTGGTGCCCTTTTTCCTCATCTCATTGCTGTCCACATTCTCTGAATTCACCTGGACTTTATTCCATAACACAGGTGGACCCCCAACAAACCAAGATGTTCATGTAAAAGGCTGAGAGGGAAGCAGGTCTTAGGTGATGCACCCTTGCATAACATACCCCCAACCCAGCCTTCTCAGCCCATGAATCCTGCACCACAGCGTCACCTGCAGGCAAATGTACCACCAGGTACTCTTTCCTACCTCCAGCAACGGGACTCAGCTCGGAATCCTTGGACATTGTTGTCCCCTCCAATCAAGTACACAAAGTTGTTGAGCACGGCGATACCCTGGTTGGACATGCGGGGAGCCAGAGAGGCAGTGAAGTGCTTCCACTCTCCCAGCAGGGGGTTCAGGTACTTGGCTTGGTCGCTGAGGACAGTGGATGGCGTGGAGTGAATGCCCCCAAAGCCCACAACACACTGGAAGTCCGACCGCAGCTCTGTCTGCGGACCCTGCAGGCTGGGCTGCAGGCTCTCATTCCGATGGTACATGAGGGCGCTGGCCACCGTGTCCCTCAGTGGGCTAGGGTCCAGCTTGTCGTGCAGCCGCTGGAGGACCTCAGCTTCCATCAAAGGAAACCGCACTGTCTCAAGGAGCTTGGGGGGCTCATGCAATGAGATCTCATCAGCCTGCACCTGCTCCAGGGTATAATGGTAGAGCAGGGCCCCCTCATACACCTCAGTCTCGCAGGAGACTTCTAGGCGATTGCTGCTGAGGAGGGAGTAGACCTTCTCCAGGGGAAGCTGGCGGTATTTGTCAGTCCGTGAGAAGGCCACAAAGTTTTTAAGGATGTAGGTGTCCAGCTGCTCAGTTAGGCGGTTCAAGTCAAACAGCTCTGCCAGTCGGTAGACGTCGAGGATGTTCTCCTCGTCCACCCAGGACATGAGGAAATCACAGCAGAAATGGATAATTTCTGGGATCTGTGAAGAGAATGACACCCATTCAAGCTTAGGCTGGCGAATAGCAACTGGGGGTGGGAGACAAGATGATGGCAGAAAGACAGCTTACAAGGCTGGCAGCCCCCTGCAGCTGGCCCCTGGGAGGAGGGGAGCAAAGCAAAGCCTTCCACAACTGTCCCCAAGCTTCCCTGACACACTAGGGACGACTGAGGCTCACTGTAGACTGACTAGGTTTAAATCCTGGCTTGAAAAGGTACCAACTGAGAGATGTGCAGCATGCTTATAACCTCTCTGAGCCTCGTTTCTTCATCTATAAAACAGGGTTGAAGTGGCGTACACTGAAAATTAAAGTGCAGAGAAACTACCTGGCCCAGAACAGACTCTTGATATATGTCAACTGCCTTTTAGATTAAAGTATGGGCTCTCCAGAGAAGCAGGAAGCAGCACAAATGGTCACCAGTCACCATGTCAGATATCCCTGGTTTGGAAGGGACCCAGGACCACTCTCTGCACTCTCCTCCCCCAGGGCTCTCTAGAAGAGACTGCCACTCCAAAAGCACTGGGACTGAAACCACACCTAGCTCCTTTCTCCTGCCAGAACTCCCACGCCAGAGGCTCAGCCAAAGCTACAGGCCCAGCAACCCCACCCACTTCCCCAGGAGCAGGCTGTATCACTCACCCACATGCTCAGAGCGGGTTCCAGACACTTGCCCTGCACCCATCCCAGAAACCTGACTCAGGAGTCTTGATAAGCTGGCAAGCTGTCCTGGGGGCCACATGACTCCAGTGAGTGCAGGGGTTCCCAGGTGGCCTGCCTCATCCCCTCCCAACCTTACGGAAACACCAGTGGGTTGGAAGGAGGGCAAGAGAGAGATTGGTGCTCAAGTGGGAGGGAGCTGAGAATTAGGACACAGGCCCTGTGGGCCCCTGTTAGACACCCTGTGATCAGATAGTCAAAGCATAGCAGAATAAAAGGAAGGGCTCTAGGGAAAACTGCCTGGGGTAACAAACCAGGTGTTGATAAATTCTTTAGGAAAATAGGATTTTAGAGTTTCTCTAAAATGGGAATACCTGACTTATCCAGCATCACCAATGAATTAACCTTTATACATAGAGTAATTTTGTGGTATTTGAAACTTATCAATAGACATTTAAAAAAAATTTTTTTTTTAATTCAAAAGACATCTAATGCTTGCTTGCCAGATGATATGCTAAGGGCTAAATGGACACCTGCCAATCACTGGGCAGGAGTGTGCCCTACACGAGATGTCCCCATGATGCTTTATTAGGTCCTGAAAGTCTTCACTTGACCATCTATTTTATCCCTCAGCAGGTGCTTCTGCTTTGCCTCTTCTTCCTGGAACACTCTTTCTGATCTGTCATGAGCCTGGGTCCTGAAGACCAGGTTCTGGCCAGAATGTGAGAGCAAACAGCCCTGAGTGAGCCCAAGCAGCAGCTCCCTGAGAAGAGCCCAACCCTCCCACACCAATGTGATGCTGCCTCTCTCCTGCTCTCCGCTGGGGGGTCTCACAGAGGAACTAGCCTTGGGCTGTTCCCTGCAGGACCCCAAGAGGCTCAGAGAAGGGAACAAATGCATTTGTTTGGGGTAACCAGGTGGGGATGGTCTCACTGGGAGTCAGATCTCGGGCCTAATGCAGGACACAGTACATGGGGAGCAAGCCACCAATAGTCACCAACTACCTGAACAAACATGACTTGGTAGGCCTATGGTATGCCAAGTAAAAGTTGCTTTAAAACGATATTGCATGGTGCTGATAACACCAAGTTCAACAGTTCAGATGCCCCTACCAGCCAGCTGCAAAAAAAATCCCCCAAAGCCCCACAATATTGCATAGAAGCCTGATATGTTAAAAGCAAAGCCAGGCTACTGCCCTCCAGACAGCCTCTGAGGCAATGGGGCAGATAGCCCAGGGCTCTCATGAGCATTGGCCAAACTGATGGGGAGAGACTGCAGGCCTCTCAATGATGGGTGAGAGAGGGAAAGTGGTGTTTGGGAAGATGACTGGGTGTCGGTGTGCATGATAGATGCAGAGAGGAGGAGAAGGCTGAAATCAGCTAGGAAGGCAGAAATAGGAAAATGGATACCAAGACAAAGCGAAGAAAACAAAAACAGAAAACAGAGATGGCTACAAGCAATACTGGCAAGGACTTGTCTAAACTTGGACATAGGGAATGAAGAAGGTGGAAGGACTTGAGGAGCCACCGAAGCTGAGCACAAGGTACTGGTAGGACTGTCACAGGACACACAGAACATATAGTCAGGAAAGGGAGCACCAGGAAGGAGTGCAGCAGGTGTGGAGGAGATGGATGGCTGGACCTCAGCTGGGCTAGGGGAGATGTTCTGGAGGCAGCTAAGAGGAAGGCAGTGCTGAAAGGTCAGAGAACTGGATGAAGGTTACCAAAGCAACAATGACAGGGACACGGGGACAGAAGAGATCTCTGAACAGAAGAACATGGGGAAATTCTTCTGTTAGAAAGGCCAATCCCATCTACCCATCATGCCAGTATGGTGAGGTGAGGCGTGCTCAGATCAACCCAACAAGCACACATGGAGTGCCTCCAACCTGCCAATCTGAGAACAGGGCATGGGGAGGCTGCCCTGGCCCTGCCACGCAGGATGGGGCCTCCAGATGCCTCTAAACAGGTTGGTTTCCCTATGACTTGAGTTTTTTCTAATTGCCCCAAACACGCTCTCATCTGATATAAGGTCAGAATGATGAACTCAGCGAAGCATTTTGTTTCACTTTCAAGAGATGTGGGAAGAGGTGACTCAACCTAGACCAGGCCTCAGACTGATAGCTCAAAGGCACCTGCAGTCCCAGCCCTGTGTAACTGCACTTACACCACTGAGATTCAATAGAATCTTCCAAAACACAGGTCGCACTGCCAAAGCCTCAGAAAACTTCTTGAATTCTGTAGGAAAATAAATATTTAAAAGGGAAAACAGTTTTAAGAAGATGAAGCAGCTGAACACAGAGGACAGGAAGAAAGTGCCTGTATAACAATGCCAGAGAGGCTCAACATTGCCAGACCCCAGAGCACATGGACATCACATGCACGTCCTCAAGGTTTGCCCACTTGCTTACGTGTGGGATCATTTCAATGGCAGGAAGACCCGGGCAGAGGGGAAGGAACCAGCAAAAGAGTAGAAGGCAAAGGCAGAAGAGGAGCCTGGTCAGGGGCCATGTGGAGCAGCTGTTTTAGCTCCCAAGGAACAACCCAAGAGCCTCCCCCCACCCCTGCTCTGTGTCCTCCGCTGCTGTCTCCACTTTCCTGACCCAGACTCATGTCAATGCCACTGCCAAGCGGGCATGACAGGCATCTCGGAGAAACCTCCCCTGGGTATAGATTTGCCCTACTCAACAAAGCAAGCCTCACCTGAAGCTGGCAGGCGGCAACCAGTGTCTCCTGCACATTGCTCAGGCTGAGCTCTAGTTCGGAGGTGTATATGAAATGCAGGATTTGGCACATGGCATTGTAGGACACACCGTGGATCAGGACCTCTTCCTGCTCCATCTCCTTCAATCCCCCAGCAAACATTCCTCTGCAAAGTGAAGAGACAAGACAAGGGAGTTATACCAATCAGGACAGAAGCCCAGGCTGCAAAGAGCAAGAGCATTCAGAACAGGAATGAAGTGCTGGCAACAGGGCCAGCACAGGAGCGGGCTGACCCGCTCTGTGCTCTAAGTAAACAGCCTGCACACGTGAGTCATCTTATGAAAGGATCCTGACCAAGTCTGGGCAGCCATCCTAGAAATTGCCCTGCCTCCCTTTTCCAGGGAGTCCAATGTGAGCCTCACGAGGGCAGGCCCATGTCCAGTTTGCTTTCTGTTGCATTCATTAGTGCAGTTCCTAGATCAAAGCAGCAGCAACTCCAGAGCATATTTTAAAAGAATGAATTAATGGGAAACAGATAGCTCTACCATAAGATCCAGCAATCCCACTTCTGGGTATACCCAAAGGAATGGAAATCATCATGTTGACGGGATACCTGCATTCCCATGTTCATCACGGCTCTATTTACAGTAGCCAAAATATGGAACCAACCTCAATGGCCATTGACAGATAACTGGATAAGGAAAATGTGGTATATGTACATAATGGAATACTACTCCAGCCACAAAAAATAATGAAATTCTGCCATTTGCAACAGCATAGATGAGCCTGGAGAAGATTATGTTAAGCGAAATAAGCCAGACACAGAAAGAGAAATTTCCTTACTCATAGGTTGGTGCTAAGAAGGAAGGAAGGAAGGAAGGACCAGACCACAATAATACATTGAAATTTCAGAAGGAGACAACAAATCTATGGCTACTAGAGGTTGGTGGGGGTCGTGGAGAAAGGGGTTGGGGAGAGATTGAGTAAGAAAAAAATAAATTAGTTAAAAAAAAATATATATATATATATACACATACATACACACACACACACACACACACGCACACACATATAAAAGAAAATGAAAGTGTTTAAAAGTAAGTTTGTTTTCCAAATTTAAAAAATTGAATTTAACATCTAATACTTCCAATGATAAAATTATTAAAAAAAAAAAATGAGAACTGCAACCAAGCCTTGAAGACAAAATGATAAAATAGGATGTAGTGACCTGGGCTTGGAGTCCTATGCCACCTCTGCTGGTGGCCATGGGCAGCCCTCATTCCTTTTGAACCTCATCCCACCTGTGTGAAATGAGAGGTGGCATCCTCCTCCTGGGTGCTGAGCAATGTAGACAATGAGGGATATGCTGTCATAATGTCTTCTAAAACAGTGTGCATGCCATATTCTTCTGACTTTTCCATAGATTTCAAGTTTTTCAAAATGGAAATGTTGGAATGAGGATGGAAGTCAGAATAAAATAGAAAGACAATCTGTTTTATACCAAGAAACTGAACTGACAGTGAAGATTCATCTTATAAAATGCAGTATTTCAGGGGCCAGCCCGTTGCTCACTTGGGAGAGTGTGGTGCTGATAACACCAAGGCCACGGGTGCGGATCCTATATAGGGATGGCCGGTTAGCTCACTGGCTGAGCGTGGTGCTGACAACACCAAGTCAAGGGTTAAGATCCTCTTACCGGTTATCTTTAAATAAATAAATAAATAAAATGCCGTATTTCAAGTAAAGCCAAGCATGATATCTTAAAAAAAAAAAAAAAAAGGAAAAAGAGAACATGCCCAAGAGACAGGACAGCTGAAACAAAAACAAACTCTGGACCCTTTCTGTCTCTCATGCTTGTTGAGTCTCCACAACAAGCAGTGGGAAAGGCTCTGAGGCGAGCAGGAGACCCAGCCACTGTTGCTGGCAGTACCTTTATAATGGAGCCAAGATCACCGGTGTTATTTTCATCTAAAAACAGGTATGGGGGGGTCAGCTGGTTAGTTCAGTTGGTTACAGCGTGGTATTACAACACCAAAGTCAAGGGTTTAGATCCGTGTATTGGCCAGTCACCAAAATAAAAAATAAAAATAAAATAAAAAATAGAATAAAAACAGGTGAAGGGCTGGCTGGTTAGTTCGGTTGGTTAGAGCATGGTGCTGATAACATCAAGGTCCAGGGTTCGATCCCTGCTAGCCACCAATAAATAAATAAATAAGTACAGGCGTAGGTAACTCACCTGAAGTAATCACAGGATGCAGCCAGCAGGATGCGATGGGCCTCAATGTGTCTCCCCTCCACAACCAGAACAACATCGAAGAGGATCCCACTGTCCCGAAGAGCCAGCAGCCCCCGGAGCAGGGCCTGGGAGTGCTGTGCGCTGCGGTATGTGTTGTTGACGCAGTGTGGGTGGGAGGGCTGCGAGGGCAACTTGCACAGCTGGGTGAACTCCTGCTCCTCCGCCATCCTGACAGCCGCACAAGCCCTCACCACCTGCGGCTGTTGGCTGGCAAAACAGAAGACAGGGAGTGAGCGGGCAGCAGCACCCCCACCATGTACCGACTGGCCAGCTCTGCGCTCTGTGGCACTTGTTGCTCATCTTGCGCCTCTGCCTCCCTCCAGCCCACCTGTGCTTTCTGTAGTCCCAAACCTCCTAATTCCTTCTCCTCCCACCTCTGGTCCAACTCTGTGTCCCTTCATCCCCAAGATTCCCCATCCCATTTTATCTCCTTCAGCACTGCAGTGAAACAGAAGGGTTTTCGGGAGACAGACAGAGCCCAGCTGGCGGCTTGCCCTGCCACCGAATCACAAACCAACCTGAACTTTGGGTTCCTCAACTGTGAAGAGGGAGATAAAAGTACCCACTTTTATCAAAAATTGTGTTCTAAAATTGGTAAAACAGTGAATATAGAGCACCAGCACATACCAGGTATCTCAAGAGCTCCTCCTCTCTGCCATTGAGAAAGAACAAAATTGGGATCCCTTTCAAAGGAACGGATACACAAAAATGGCAAGGCCTGAGTGATATTCTGGAGACCCAGACCTAGGGCAGGGTTCCAACACTGGAACCCTCCCTGCCTGGGGGCAGGGGGAAGCACAAGACCTGACTTCTTTTAGCAAGATTCTGAGAGTCAAGCACAGTAACTTCAACTAGATCTAGTCCATTCAAGATCATCTGCATTGTGTTTTAAATTCAAGGATACCTTCTAAATAATTAAGTCAGTATGCTCAAAAAATGCAAACTGATTTTGAATAGGAGCCTCAGAAACCCAAACAGTAAAACAAACCTACTGCGAACAAACTTTTGCTACAGACTTCAAACAAACCAGAAGTGCCTGTGGACAGCTGGCTGCTACGGTCAGAGAATGGCCAGAGAGGTGTGGCTGAGCCGCATGTTTTCTAGGCCACAGCACAGCCAGTCAGCAACAAGGCTGTGAACATCTGCCTTCTCCACGTTACCCCACTTTTTCTTCCCCACAATGTGTTTCTTCTC
Source organism: Cynocephalus volans (assembly GCF_027409185.1). Taxonomy (NCBI): domain Eukaryota; kingdom Metazoa; phylum Chordata; class Mammalia; order Dermoptera; family Cynocephalidae; genus Cynocephalus; species Cynocephalus volans. Next base: position 209,879,935 of record NC_084461.1, read on the forward strand.
CAATTTCCTATTATATCTTTAAAAGAAAAAATGCAAAATAGATCCTAACATAAAACTTGCCAAGAAGAGGTTTTCCCCCTTACTAGTGAGGCTCAGGGACACCACCTTCCCTCCACTGCCTTCTCTTCCTGGATCGTCTTCTGCTTCCCATTAAACATGCTCAGTTCTCCTGTGGGCCTTCCTCCATCCCCCATCTGCCTCCCGCACTTGGGACCTCTGTCCACCCATGCACCCCTTCCTCCCACACTGGATTCTCATCAAGGCTCCAGAGATGGCCAGAGCCAACGCATATCCTCTGCTGACCACCTCACTTAGGATTCTCCTTTACCTGGAAACTCTGCCCTCTGACAAGTCCTCCTTGTCTGACCTCTTCCTTTTTTTTTTATCTGACACATCCTGCTCCAGCCCACCCCTCTTTCCCAAGAGCATTCATTGCCAATCACACAGCCAGCTCAGTGCCTAATCCAACCAGTAGCCCTCCCAATTGGTCTATTTTTGTTAATGGTGCCACTACTAATTCCACTTCAGAAACCTCATGATCTCAATGATCTCTTCCTTTCTTACCCTTCTGCCCTATCAGACTCTGTAGTTCTGATTCCTTCTCACCTGTCTCAGATAGCCACCCCCTTACTCCCATGTCCAACATTCTAAGTCAGACTGCACCAATGAAGCCCCAACTAGCTTCCCTACCTCTTGCCTCATCCTCCCCAGGTTCCTCTGCCCAGGCTGCACGGAGTTCCCAAAATGCCCCTCAGAGTGCCATCTGACTTCTCAAGCAGTGGTTCCCAACTGCCTCCCACTTGGGGCTCCCTGTGACCTGGCTCAAAACCTACCTTCAAGCCTTACTTCACCTACCCCATCACAAGTTCTTAAACCCACAGGGACAGCTCTCATCCTCTGAACATTTTCAATCTCCCTTTTAGACCTTTCTGTCTCTCATAGCCCACAATGGTCATGGTCTAGCTCAATCACTTCTTCCCCCTCACCATACTGAGAATACAACAAACATGCTCCACTACTCAAACTTGTCTTATCTCCCCACCACAAGGAGATTCAGACTTCTTGAGGGCTGAGGCTTTATCTCACACACATCTCAAAACCCCCATGGCTGGTTGCACCTCTTGCTAACCACAGACTCTGGGCACTTGGCCCACATCTCCAAACCTCAGCTTCCTCATGACCGCCATGATGACCATGGAGACGAGAAGGCCTTCTTCTCTGGGGATGACTTTAAGGACTGACTGCCTCAACAGACATCAAGCCCCAATGTGGGGTCCTCCCCTGCTATGAACACAGCAGTCCCTCTGCCCTCTTGGGAAGGGATGGATGGCAGCTACTCCCTAAATACCTACTGCAAGAACGAGTACGGTAAAACAGGAAGACTGCTTCCTTAAGCAAGCAAAGCAGGTTTATCAAGCACAATTTAAGGAACTGAGCTAGATGCTGGGAGGTGTGTGAAGAAAAATAGACTGATTCCCTGCTGTGAAAAAGCACAGCACAGAGTGCAACAACATTTAAGAGCACATATATAAAGCAAGCACTGGCCCACCAAAATGTCCATCCTCAGGAGAACAGGTGTCATGGCACAGTGATTCAACAGATCCCTAGATAACAGTTAAAATAAGCAAACTAGAACTGAAGCTACAGTTATCAACCTGGAAAAATCTCAAGGTCAGGCAGAGAGAAAACAGTGAATTGCAGAATACATATAGCACAATTTTGTTTACAAAAAGTTTGAAAACAAGGGCTGACTGGTTAGCTCAGTTGGTTAGAGTGCAGCCATATAATACCAAGGTCACAGGTTTGGATCCCCACACCAGCCAGCTGCCAAAAGAAAAAAAATGTTTGAGAACAATAGCATCCAATTTGCTTATAGATAATAAAAGCCAAATTCAGAGTCATGATTATCTCCAGGAAGGAAAATGGGAATGTTTTATTTCTTCAAAACAAATCATATAAGACAAAACATTATGATCTGATAGAAATATTTTATTTCCTGGACTTTCCTGTCAGTTTGAAATATTTAATAATACAATTCTCAAATGTATTTTGGAATTTGTAATACATTAACATGACCCAAACTTAAAAAGCACATAAAGGTATATTATAAAATTTAAATTGCCCCACTACCTATGCCCCAACCAGATCCTCTCCCAGAGGAAACTACTATTCCACTTTCCTGTACACCCTTCTAAAAGATATCTCTTGGAGTCTCAGGTGAATCTGTAAATCTACAACATTCCTTCCCCCCTTTTTATTAGCTTTTGCATATAACTTCATACCCCTCCCACAGTCCATTGTATGGATAAACAGGTTTTATTTAACCAATCCTAGTGAGAGACACCTGGGTTTCCTCCAATTGTTTGCTAATGCAAACAGTTGTGCACTGAAAATCATTCAGATGTGCTATACATGTAGCAAATATCTGAGGAAAATATCCTTGATATAGAACTACTGGGTCATTCTGATTTTAACATATATTGTTATTTGAAGGACATTACCAAATTGTCCTCCATAAAAGGTGTACCAATTTATTCTCCCATCAACAAAGTACAAGAAAGTGATTCAGACTACTGTCTAGCTCACCAATAATATTTTTCGGCTTTGCTGATTTATTTATTTATTTATTTTTTCTAAAGATGACTGGTAAGGGGATCTTAACCCTTGATTTGGTGCCGTCAGCACCACGCTCAGCCAGTGAGCGAACCGGCCATCCGTATACGGGATCCGAACCCGGGGCCCTGGTGTTATCAGCACCGCACTCTCCCGAGTGAGCCACGGGCCGGCCCTGGCTTTGCTGATTTAGATGAAAAACAACATTCTAGAGTGTTAAGTACACTTCTGTAATTGACAATATTTTTAAAAATAAAAAATTGAGTCGACATGCAGCACATTCTCTGTGATTCTTTCCTGATGCCTGTTTTTCTAGGATAAAAAATGCTCTTTGGAGCTCACTCAGTGGACCCTCGCCCCCTTTTCATTTGAGAAAGGGTTACTCTATCCCAAAGCCCTTCCCTAGATTGTCTCTCCCTCCCAGTCCCATAATATCCCCGTTCTAGACATCCCAAGAAAGGTCCCTCTTTTCTGTGCTGTTCATAGCTTTAGGGGGGAGCAGAAAGGAAGCTTTATGTCCGAAGTAGGTACAAACTGAAGGACATAAAATGAATTTTCATGAATTCATGGATGACAGTCAAAATCATTTTAGAGGAATTTTCAACTCTTCACCATTTACTGAATAGACACCCTCAGTCCTCTGCAGGGCCCCCAAACGAGCAGTGTCTGCCCTCAACGAACCCCAATCCTTAGCAGCATGAAGAAAGGCAACAAAGGCAATGGGGGCAGCTCGGGAAGAGGAGAGAGGCAGTGGCTCCTCATTTTCAGAGACGAAGCCTTCAGAGGGTGCCCACTCGGGTGCGCTCTGGAATGGGTCTTCCAGAGAGCAGACTTGCAGCATCTCGGTGCACCAAGGGCGAGGAAAACCCCGCGGAGAAGCCGGGCAGAAAGTGGTGGCGCCCCCGCTGCCCAGGCCCCAGGTCCGTTCTATTGGACCCGCCTAGTCAGAACTGGCGGCCGACGCTTCGCGACCGGACGACATTGCACTGACAGCGCGACCTCCGGTTTCTCTCAGAAAACCGGACGAGCTGGCGAGACCGGTTCTCACGGCTGCAGCCTCTGACCCTCCGCCTGGGCGCGCGGCTGAGGAAACTGAGGCCGCCAGTCCGAGGTCTGAGCCAACGCCAGGTGGCGGCGGCCGGGCCCAGACCCGCCCGTGTAGCGCCGAGGGTCTCAGAAAGGCCGCGCTCGGACCCGCCGCGGGCAACAGGGCCGGCCCCGGCACGAGGAGGCCGGGCGGCCTGCAGCCGCGCGGAGGCCCCGGAGCAGCGTCGGCTCCGGGTACGGCTGCGCCCGGGGGTCCTGCCGGCCGCGCCCCCGCCACGTCAGGCCGCCGGCTCGTCTCAGGCCGCCGCCCCGTCTCAGGCCGCCGCCCCCGCGCCTCCGGCCCGCACCCGCGCCCCCGTCCCCCGCGCCGCTCGCTTTCCCCGGGCCCCCCCGCCGCCCGGCCGCCGCCCGGCCCGCGCGGCCCACGCCTCGCAGCTGACCTGGTGCGCCGCAAGCGGAGGCCGCACACTCGCGCGACGCGGGAGGCGGGAGGCGGGAGGCGGGAGCGGGGCACACGGGACCCTGGCGGGGCGGGGCCTGGCCGTCACGTAAGTGCGCCGCGCAGGCGCCGGTGGGCGCGGAGAGAGGCCTTGGGGACACGGGGGGGAGGAGGCGGGGGACGCAGGGGGAGGACGCCGCCCGCCCGGGGCTGGGGTAATGGGGTCCGGGCCGGAGCTGCCTTCCTGCGTCGGTGGCTCTCCTCCGTCGCTTTGAGAAGGGATGCCTCCGCGGCGATGGCCTGCGTCTTCGCACCTGACACAGCTTCTGGAACCTGGTGGGCCAAGCGAATGAATGAATGAGTGACTAAATGAACGAATGCGTTTTGGCGAGGGTCGCGCCGTGTAAATCCATTTTCTTCTTCATTCCCTCTCTCCTTCACTGATTCCTCTGTCGTTGTCGTCCTCCCTGGCTCTGTCATGCACTCACTCATTCCCTCCCTTCCCCCCTTCACCCACTCATTCTCTCCCTCCGTCCTTCCATTAAATAAAAATTATAGGAAGCCGTTGTTTTGGACTAAGCAAGCTCCTGCATTAGGCCCCCAAATCAAAATGGAGTCGCCCTTGGTAAGTTCAATGTCACCAAACCTAAACTAAGTTGTGGTCTGACCTTGAGAGAAATCAGGAGAGTGAAAGAGCCAATTTCCTAAACAGGCCAGTTTAAACCTTCAATAGGCAAATAATGAAATTCCTTCTGCTTTAATCCTTGCTCAAAAAGGACAGCCTGCAGTAACCTAATGTTAACTAATCAGTCGTTTTTCTATTGTTCTGTCTCCCTGTCCCCACCTTACAAGGAAAGTAACTTTTAAATGACCAGTTCACTTCTCTTTCCTTGTTTCTGCTTTCTTCAGCCTTTTCTTTCTATAAACCAACCTCCTCTGCTCGGCTCATTGGAACATGTATACTGTTTTATAGAATGAAGTGTTGCCTGATTCTAGAATCACAATAAGCCAACTGAGATCTTTAAAAATTGTTGTAATTTTGTCTTTTGACACCTCCTTTACTCCCTCGTTCCCTCCTTCGCTCACTCATTCCTTCCTTTCTCTCTCACTCGTTCACACTTCCCTTAAGCCTCTGAAGGTCGCACGCCCTCTGCTGGGTACTGGGGAGAATAGATGAACACAGCCAGTGTGAACAGGTGTTAGTTTTCCTGTTTACTGAAATTCTGGAGTAAATCCGATTCCCAGTCTTAAAGCCTGGATCCAGCCATCCATGACGAGGCTCTTGGCATTCATTTTTCCCTGCCTCACCTCCAAGATAATGCCGTCCCCCAAGGCACATCTGTAATGGCTGCACCCAGAGGTTAAAAGCCACAGAACCTTGTGATAGAAGGGGTAGGGTCTGAGTGTCCCACATTGTGGTTTTGAGAGAGGCTGTAGAGGGTGGGGAGAACAGTGGTGGAAGGATGTGATTGGAGATGACTAATGGTTAAAAAAGAAGGTGGAGGGGAATGTAGAAAAGGAAAATGAAAGAGAAACGCTGTCCTGGCTGAACCTAGAGAGCTGCATGAGGGTCCAGACAAGGGCCCGACAGCAGGATCATCTTTAGGGATACTGCTCTCTAGGGATCTTTAGGTTCCCAATGGGAGTGGTCTTCTTTCTAGGGAGGCTTTCTGGAGGAGGCAACTCCCCTCCAGCTGTGTAACAGAGGACTCTTGGGAGCAGGAAAAGCATTCCAGGCAGGGGACAGTGTCAGCAAAGGGCATGGAGGTGAAATTCCCATAAAATGAGCAGTTGGGAGGTTGTCAGAATTTTGAGCCTGAAGGGAAAGTTGGAGACCAGACCCTACCCTCTGGAGGCTGGAATTGGCATTTAGGAGGTGATTAGATCATGAGGATGGAACCCTCATGAATGGGATTAGTGCCCTTATGAGGTGTAAGGGAGCTCACCCACCCCTTTCACCAACTGAGGATGCCACAACAGGCACCATCTTTGAGGCCAAGAGTGAGCCCTAAACAGACACCAAATCTGGAGTTCATTGATCTTGGACTTCCCAACCTCTATGAGAAAAAATTTTGTTGTTTGTAAATTATCCAGTCTAAGATACTTCATTACAGCAGCAGAATCAGATTAAGACAGAGACCTTTGGGGCCAGCCCCATGGCTCACTCGGCAGTGGTAGCGCCCAGGCCGAGGGTTTGGATCCTATATAGGGATGGCCGGTGAGCTCACCGGCTGAGCGTGGTGCAGACCACACCGTGCCAAGCGTTGCGATCCCCTTACCGGTCAAAAAAAAAAAAGGCAGAGACCTTTGGTGGTGGTTGCAGAAGCCCTTTCCTCAGAGTGGCAGGACCAGCCTGCAGTGACTGAGGTGTGAAAGGAGATGAGGACAGGAAGATTGCAGGGACAGGCCTGGCCTCAGAGACGAAGATAGATGGGACCATAGCTAGAAGGGAGAGACTGAAGGAGTCATCTTCAGGGTGGAAGGAAGGAGCTGGTGGGTGGAGAGAAAATGGAGATGAGTGAGGTGTAGGCAGGCAGAGCAGGGATGGGGGGTGGTCAAGACTCAGGGAGGGGACACTTCCCAGACGTCCCTGAGCTAAAGAGACCATCTCAAAATATACCCCAGATCAGGTCAGTGGCTCACCTGCTGGAAAGTTCTTGAGAAGGGGAGTGGTAAGACAGAAGGAGGCCTCAGAAGCCACAGGGATATTCGGGTATCCTCCCATGGATGTGTTTGCTTCCTAGGGAAACCTCCATTCCCTAAAGGTAGGAACCTTTATGGCTGTATCTCCAGCGCCCAGAACAGGATCTGGCACTTGATGGGGTACAGGAAATGCTACCCCAAAATATGGCACCTTGGCATACTGAGTATTTTAATCTGAAGGAAATTGAGAAAACTGCAGAGGCAGAAAGGCCTCTCTGAGGGCCGGCCCATGGCTCACTTGGGAGAGCATGGTGCTGATAACACCAAGGCCAGGGGTTCGGATCCCTATATAGGGATGGCCGGTTAGCTCACTTGGGAGAGCGTGGTGCTGACGACACCAAGTCAAGGGTTAAGATCCCCTTACTGGTCATCTTAAAAAAAAAAAAAAAAAAGGGCTTCTCTGACATCCTCCCACCACCTCTCCTGAAGACTCTGAAGTGACAGGTGTCCTGCCCTGAACCCAGAAGAAAGGAATGTTACACAGAGAGTCCAAGACGAATGTGAACAAACAGGCCTTTCGAAGTTCCCCCAGTTTGTTACTATTAGGTCATACTCCCTTTTTGTCTAATCACACTTCTACACAACTATCTGTTCTTCATCAAACCCAAACATAAAAAGACACAGTTTTCTCTGGGTCTTCCATTCTTCATTGCTGAAGGCTCCCATGTCATGTGAAACTTTAAAATTTGGTATGCTTTTCTCTTGTTTATCTGTCTTTTGTGATAGGGGTGTCAACTATGAACCTTACCATGGGTAAGGAAAAGACACTACTTTTTCTCCGCTGCAGTTTCTAATGCTCAACCTGGGGTGGCTAAGAAATCCCACTTGCTCTGAAACCTGCAGATGAGATCCTGGGACAACTGATAAAAAGCCAACGAAAGATTAAAATTTCTCCCAATGTCAGCTCTCCTGGATCTCTGTCTGTGGTTCCTGGTCGAGAGTGCAGGGTAAAAACTCCTTGTCCCTTCCTAAATTTAGATTAGCAGGAGAAAAATGTGTTAGGATTGTGACTCTTGTTTAAATCTGGTTTGAGGAAACCCATTTGTCATTGATTCTTTCCCTCCCAGGGACAGCTGTATCTGTCCTGTTTGTCTTGTTTTGTGTCCTCACAGCTTAACTTTATGACCAATGAGAAGATTCTCCCTACTTTCTCCCAGCCAGAGTGTGTAACTGTCATCTTCCATCAGGCACACAGTCGAATAGCCTGGGAGCCCGAACATTCTCTTTGACTGTGCCAGCTCTCAGATGAGTCTGTAATGAGGGGTCCCAGTCCATAAAGGGTTTTTGTCATCTCAACCTTCCTTGCTTGGTTAGCCGCCTGCCCAGTGTCACAGATTAGTGGGTCTGTGACTAGAGGTGTCCAGTGTTCCTTAGGAGACTAGAAATCTTAACCACCTGTGGTAACAAAGGTCCTTTCTTTCTTTTGATAGTCTTTGCCAAGTGGTTCTGGATCTTGGGAGTACTGCATGTTTGCACCCTCTTTTGAAGATGTCTTCTTTGTCCATGGTTAAGTCATAAAATGCTTATTGCTTTTGGTTCTGAGTCACTTGGTAGATACCTTTGGTTTAAAAAAAGAAAAGGAGGAAAAATATTCAATACTGCCGGGAATATTTGCTGTTTGTCCTGACCAAAAATTGATCATTAAGATATTTCAAAGAATTTTTTTTCCTAGAGCTCTATGGTTAGAAGATGGCCTAATCGGAAGCTCATATTCAGGCTATATACACATATATATGTGTTAGAGGCTGGCCAGTGTGGGGAACCAAACCCTCGATCTTGGTGTTGTGAGGCCATGATCTAACCAACTGAGCTAACCAGCCAGCCCCTGTGTGTATTTAAAGTCCCCTGTTTTCTCTATTGGATCCTGCTTCTCCTATGGGAACATCTTAGTTGACTGAAACTCCTCTTCGTGAACCCCTACTCTGCCCGCTCTGTCTGCTTCTTTTATTGGCATGATCTTTGCTAAGGATAATGTGGAAATTCACTGGCTTCTTTGGGAAACTTAAGATCTCCACGAGCTGGCTCCTCTTAGGCCATTTGCTTCTGTTCCTCCTTTCTTCTTCTGCCTCCTTTGGTCTTCCATATAGTTTCTTGATTCCTTTGATAGTTCTACCTTTAAGCCCTGATGTCCTCCATCCCTCTGTCCACCCCTGCCAGAACTTTGTCCACTTCAACCCTTCAGTCACTTAAAACTCTATCCTCCCCCTCTCTCAGGGGCTCAAAGTCCCCCCAAAAGCAACTACCTGAGGCTGAAAAGAGAAAAAAGTAACTATTTGGAAACTGGACAAATGAAAAATCTTAAAAAGTCTTTTTCATAAATATTAGTATAAAGGTTTAGCCATATGAACCTTAATGTGTCCCACTTTTGTCAGAGACACAATTTGGATAAAAATATAAGAGGAGATAAATCAGTTTGTATTACTACGTTTTACTGAATCATGACTAAAATTTTAGAATGAGAGCTGTGAGATCTTTGCATCTGTCTGTATGTTTATGTATGTCTATATATGTGTACATATGTCATATATGTATGTATGTTTCTAAATTATGTATACATGATACTTTTCTATCTTTAGATGGTATTACTAAATTAATTTTTTAAATCCCTTAAAGGAGTTCTGTTCAAATTGGCTTAGAGATAAATGAGTGCTCACATAAATTATTTCTAAAAGTCTCAGAAAAATAGAAACTAACCCAAATGCATTTTAGTTCACATGATCTAGTATATTCTATAGTAAATAAAACTAGTTTTAAAATTTTTCGACTACTCAAACAAGTTTATGTTATCTCTACTAGATGTTGAACATCATAAAATTATAAATTCAACCTCAGAGCAAAATGTTCAATTGAAAAAATTTCCTGATGCATGGAAGTAAAAAAGAGAAAGAGCGAGAGAGAAGAACCATGTTTAATTTTTTAGTTTCTTTGTTCCTGTGATATTTTCGATACTCACCTGATTTGTCAAAAAAATAACTTAGGGTGATGACTAGTAATGTCTCATGAAATTTTCATGAGCAATATGAGCATAATTGTTATGAACAAATCAATTAAATAAGATATAAGGGGAATAAACATTTACAAAAAACTTTTCAATAACAATTATGTTTTAAAATATGTTTACTTAAAAATAGTTTCAAAAATCCTTTTTGTAACTTGAAGCCTTAAAGTTATGCTAAGTTAAGTAATAAATATTCATTAAATGTCTGAATCATTTCTAAGTAAAATATAATACTAAAACATTAATTACTAAGCAGAGGTTTGTCTACTTTTGAATTCTTAAATTTTACAGAAAGACAAAATATATTTGGGTCTGCTAATAAACATGATACTTCATACTATGGGGAGCACATGTTTCTAGAAATCATGAAATAGTGTTAATCTAATGAATGTTGGTAATGTGACAGTACACAATTGTTAAGGATTAAAATTATAAAGAGTATATGTAATTCAAACTACAAGAAATAATTCTTTTCTGGATTTTCTGGAGAAACAAAACTATGAGAAATAATAAATGAAACAATTTTGTATGCAGAATATACAAGCAAAGTAAGAGAAGTATTTTTAATAAGGAAAGTTCTAAGGTGTGATGATGTGTTTTTTGTTAAGGGAAAAGAAGTAGTTGATTCTATACTAAAGTAAACTGACTGGTTTTTCCATAATGAGAAAAATAACAGGGCAGAAAAAAGAAAAACCTGATGGATTTAGAAAAAAAAAGGTTGTAAAAGATTTGTGAAAAAGGAATATTGGAAAACGAATCTTATCTTCTGTTATCAAAGTTGGCTGAAGCTGTATGGATTTATTAATAAGATTTTTTTCAAACTAGCTTTATTAGTAGTAGTACACTAAGGCAAAACTAGAATTTGGCTTCTCTTTTTTTTTTATTTTTTGTCGGCTGGCTGGTACAGAGATCGATAGTCTTCTCTGTTAAAATGACAAAGTTTTCTTGGAGTATTGGTCTGCTTTGATAAGAGATTATGTAACTGTACTAGTAAACAAAGATTTTGTGTTTTATCAAGATAATTTTCTGTGCTTTGGATTGTCTTTATTAGGTTTCATTATGTAAGATAACTGAGTTATTTTAATATTAAAAGAGCTAAGGGTTTTTTTTACAACTATGGAACTTTCAGTATTTACTTTTAAAATCTTTTTTCTCTTTGGTATTGTTTCACAGTATCCTATGATCCTATTTGATCAAGTGTTTTAAACTAAGTCTTTTTGACCTAGAACTAACTTTAGGACTTTCCAGTGAGCCCTTGGAAAGACTCAGTGGATTTGTCTCTCTCTTGTAAAAGGGAGATATTAAACTAATTAGGCTTATTTGATATTTTAAATTATTTGGGAAGCATTGTAAAATAAATGATGCTAAATCTTTAAGTTATATGAGTGTCTCAAAAATTGTATGAAATGCTGAAAAATCTGATATGTCCTGGTATAATGTTACTAGTCAAATTTTCAGTTATTGTGCTAAAATACTGCATGCCACAGAAATAACCACATTTCCTTATCAATTGCATCACTGTAATAAATATTCATCACATCTTTAACCATGACCATTTTAAATCGTGTCATCCACACACAGGTAATTGTTTTACTCTGATGCTTTCCTGAAAGCTTTTGCAATTGCTTCTTCTTCAAAGAGTTTCACGGAAAAGACTGTGACTGGTACTCTGAAACAACAGAATTCTGGTAACTTTAAGATCATGTCATTGGACTGGGTAAGAATTTCCAGAATTCTAAGGAAGTAACTGATGGGTTCATGAAACTGCTGACCCAACATCAAACAAAACAGGAATTATTTACATGGAACTGAACAAACTGACGAGGATGACTTTTTGTTTGAAACTTTGCTGGTTCTTAAGAAACCTTTTTTTTTTTTTTTCTTTTATACTATTTACACCTTACATTAATTTGGTAAAGTATACCTTTGTAAACAAATATAAAACAAATATTTTTTCTCCCCACCTGATCCCTCCCGAATTCAGAAACTATTTGTGAATATTCTTATGTTTAGTGGCAATATGATTATTTATGTAATTCCAATTAGAATGTGTTCTTATGTCATAAGGACACTCAAGCAGTGCAGAGAAGTTCCTGTGGAACGGAAACCTCTGGTCAAAACCAGTACCAACTAGCTAGCCATGAGTTAGCTACCTTGAAAGCATGAGTTAGCTACCTCAAGCCTTCAGATGACTGTACACCTGGCTGACATCTGCCTGGAACTTCATGAGAGTCTCTGAGGCAGAACCAACCAGCCAAACCTTTCCTAATTCCTGACCCACAGAAACTGTGAAAGTGTTGGACTAAGCAGGACTGAAGCCATGTTAGGACCTAAAACTGCATGGGCTTTAGGAAAAATAAAAAGGACAGTTTTTTTCTTAGCATGCATTTCTCTTGAGTTCCCACTTTTCCCATGGTTATTTGATATCTGAACCTCGGTTCTGGAGGGCAAGTTGACATTATTTACGTAAATGTAAAATTGTTTTCCAGTCAGCCTGAGGCAGGACAGAGTAAGGTCACGCCCCAGGGAAGCTGCTCATAAATATTCATATTGGATGGCACTAGCAGTTAATGAATCCATAATGCACTGAGGACAGCTTAATCACCCAACCAATCAGAGTGCTGCACCGGGAACTTTGCAGATTACAAAAACCACCGCACCTGCGCACTAGGAGGAACAAAAGTGCAGACGACCTCCCACCCCAGACGTTAGACCAGAAAGGACAAAGTTAAGGGAAAAGTGACTTCACTGCGCATGACCAGAAACTTCAGAAATTCAGGGATGCGTGACAGAAAGCTGATGCAGCAAACGTGCATCAGGCTTTAATTACCCTAGATCCTCCCCCATGGCCAAATATTCCTCCCCTTAGTTAGGACAGAGAAACACACCGTCCCAGAACAACATATAAACACTCCCCTTAGTAATCCAGGGGCGCCCCTCACTGGTGGCGGATGCCTGCGCACACTTCTGCGCATATTTTCACTTTGCAATAAAGTCCTATTGTTTGAATGTTCCCTCTGTCTTTCCCGCTTTCCTTTTCTTTCACTCATCCCTTCAATGCGGGCTAGGTCCCGTAAAAGATTTTCTTCCACGGTTTGACCAAGAATCTGGAACTGCCATCCAGTAACAAGCCTGGAGTTGCAAATTTGCCATGAGACACACACTATCCAGACCCTGAGAGACCTAGGAAGACATGGATAAAGCTATGCTGATCCACCCCAAAGCAGGACCCTAAGCTAACATCAAGGATGAGAACAAAAGCCAGCTGGAGCCTTGGTGAGAATTTGCACTTGACCTCTTACACATCCCCCTCCCTCCTGCTTTTCATATCCCACATTCCTTTCCCTCAATCTCCTCTTTAAAACCCCCTCAGTAAATCTGAGTCTTTGAGATGGCTTCAGTCTGGTCATTCTCCTTCCGGTTTTCTAGAGAGATGGGTTAGCCTAACATCTCTCCTCAGGTATTCACGAACAAAGCTGACTTATATTTTCACCATTTTTTTTCTTTTTCCTTTAATTTTTTTTTTTTTTTTTTACCATTTGACTTTTGAGTTGTTTGTTTTTGATTGGGGCAGGCATCTTGACTTGGGTTCAGTATCAAAAGATAATGTTTATCATGGTTGCTCTAGGTTGCTTAGTTGGGGTGTAATTTGTTATGCTGGAGCATTTGAGAACTAATACAGAGGATGCTTGGTAGTAGATATAAACAGTTAACTAAAATATAAAGTGCTTCTCTCTGCAAACCAACAATTCCATTTCTGGGTATTTATATTAGAGAAATACCCCCAGCGAGACAGCATAGAGAAGGATATTTCTTTCAGTATATTTTTAATTGTGAAAAAGCACTGAAAGGGACCCTCGCCAGAAAAACTGCCATCTTTGGGGTAACTTAGACCAAGAAGAAAATTTCAGTCATCCATAACTTGGGAACTGATAATCATCAATTCCTTGAGGTTAGCAGAGGAATGGAGAAACTGATCATATGGCTAAGACTGCCTGAAGATGAAATCACCCCTTCTTATGTTGGTTTACTTCAGAGGCTGTGCACCTACAATTAAGGACTGAAATTAAGTTTCTCATTTTTCTTACCTCTCTAAGCTGCAAACAAGAGGACATATAAGAGAGAGGCAAGACAACCTAGTTGATTATAAACTCTCCCTCTTAAAAGAAAACTGCATCAGCATTAATTAGAAATCCTTGACTGAGATTATTATCCTTGAGCTCTCCCTAGGAGATAAGGACTCCAACCCCGAGGTAACATCAAGGGCTTAAAGATGACTGCAGACTCTCTTACACTGAAGTTCCCAATCCATCATGGGACCATGACATCTAACTCAGACCATCTGCTGATTCCAGCCTCCCACTTTTTTCACAGAACAAAGACCCTTACCTCATCTTCCTGCCTCTTCCCCTTTATAAGCCCCAGAACAGGCACCAGAAGGTGGGATGATTTTAGCCTGGTCATCCCCCAGATGACAGTTATCTGAATAAATCTTCCAGCCCTCACACCAATTTCTGGACTTTCAAGTCATTTGTTTAGTGTGAGAGGGCAAGCTGAGCCAGGTCTGCCGGTAACAGTACAATCAAAGTGAACGTCCACAAATGGGTACTGTGAAATGACCTGTAGCAGGTGATGTAGGTGCTCTGATGTAGAACTAATTTTACAAAAAAAAAATTTTTACTAGTTATGAGTATTCATGAGATACAAAGCTGATTGTCACCCCTCATGCCCATGATGTGAGGGCCAGATTCATACTGGCAGCATACCCATTACCACGAAGTGCATTTCTACCCCGTGTCCTCCACCCAATTATCCCCAACCTCTGTCTCCCTCCCCTTTTCCCCCCCACTCCACTTTGTAGCCCAAGGAATGTTCTCTCCCTCTGCAAGTCCAACGCACTACTGTGGTCTTTCTTTCCTTCCTTCTTTCTATCTTAGCTCCCACATATGAGTGAGTACACGTGGTATTTATCCCTCTGTGCTTTGCTTATTTTACTCAACATAATTTTCTCCAGTCTCGGGCCGAGCCCGTGGCGCACCTGGTAGAGTGCTGCGCTGGGAGCGCGGCGACGCTCCCGCCGCGGGTTCGGATCCTATATAGGACTGACCAGTGCACTCATTGGCTGAGTGCCGGTCACGAAAAAACGACAAAAAAAAAAAAATAATAATAATAATAATTTTCTCCAGTCTCATCCATGTTGTTGCAAATGGAAATATTTCATTCTTTTTTATGGCAGAGTAGTATTCTATGGTGTATGTATACCAGTTTCCTTATCCAGTCATCCATCGATGGACATTTAGGTTGGTTCCATTTCTTGGCTATTGTAAACAGAGCTGCAATGAACATGGGAGTGCAGGTATCCCTTCAACATAATGATTTCCATTCCTCTGGGTATATATCCAGAAGTGAGGTTGCTGGATCATATGGAAGACCTATCTGTAGTTGTTTGAGAAACCTCCATACTGTTTTCCATAGTGGTTGTACTAATTTACAGTCCCACCAGCAGTGTAGGAGTGTTCCCTTCTCTCCACACCCTCACCAGCATTTGTTATTCACTGTCTTTTTTATTATAGCCAGTCTAACTGGGGTGAGGTGGTATCTCAATGTAGTTTTAATTTGCATTTCTCTGATGACTAGTGATGTTGAGCATTTTTTCATGTACTGGTTGGCCATTCATATGTCTTCCTTTGAAAAATGTCTATTCAGCTCCTTTGCCCATTTTTTAATTGGGTTATTTGGTTTTTTTACTGTATAAATTGCTTGAGTTCCTTGTATATTATGGATATTAATCCCTTGTCAGATGCATAGATAGCAAAAATTTTCTACCACTCTGTAGATTGTCATTTCACTCTGTTGATTGTTTCCTTTGCTGTGCAGAAGCTTTTTAGTTTGATATAGTCCCATTTGTTTATTTTTTCTTTTACTGTTCGGGCTTTCAGGCTCATGTTCATAAAGTCTATGCCCAGACCTAGTTGCTGAAGTGTTTCACCCATATTTTCCCTTAGTAATGTCACAGTTTCAGGTCTTATACTTAAGTGTTTAATCCATTTTGAGTTTATTTTCGTGTATGGTGAGAGGCGCATATCTAGTTTCATGCATCTGAGTCTGGATATCCAGTTTTCCCAGCACCACTTGTTGAAGAGGCAGTGTTTTCCCCAATGTAGATTTTTATTGCCTTTGTCCAATATCAGATGGCTTATAAGCCTGGGGGCTGGCCAGTTAGCTCACTGGGTTAGAATGTGGTATTATAACACCAAGGTCAAGGGTTTGTATCCCCGCACCAGCCAGCCACCAAAAAAAAAAAAAAAAAAAAAAAAAAAAGTTTTCCGAATCTCTTTGGTAACTTATACTTTTAGAGTTTTGCTAAGCTAAGTGAAATAATGGGTATTTACTGGATATTAGATCATTTCCAAATAAGGTAAAATGTGGATTCATTAATTACTACACATAAGTTTAAGTCTATATACTTATGATATCTAGTTCTTATATGGTACAGAGAAGCTAAATATATTTAACTGTACTTTGAGGAAGCACAGGTTTCTAAAATTGTAAGATGGTGTTAATCTAAAGAATATTGGTATGTGACAGACTACTATTGCTAAAGATTAAAATTCTAATTAATATGTGACTACGTAATTAAAACTACAAGCAATTAAAAGGAAACAACTCTGCATGCAAAATACACAAAGAAAGTAAGATGTATTTGGGCCGAGCCCGTGGTGCACTCGGGAGAGTGCTGCGCTGGGAGCGCGGCGATGCTCCTGCCGCGGGTTTTTGCACTCACTGGCTGAGTGCCGGTCACGAAAAAAGACAAAAAAAAAAAAAAAAAAGAAAGTAAGATGTATTTTTGATAAGGAAAGTTGTAAAGCATGAGATGTGTTTTCTGCTAAAGGAAAAAGAAGTAATTTATTCTATACTGAAGTAGAATGACTGGTTGTTCCAGAATAAGAAAGAGAAAAATGTAGGAGGGAAAAAAAGCTGATAGATATAAAAAGAAAAAAAAAAGGTTACAAAAATGAAATCTTGTGTGGTCAAAGCAGGCTGAGATTGGATGGATTCATTTATAAAGTTTTATTGAAAATCAGCTTAAGTATTAATTGTGCACTGGTACAAAATTAGAATTTGGTCTTCTCAGATAAAATGACAAAGTTTCTTGGAGTATTGGACTGAGAATGTGAAGGTTTTTCTTTTAACAATTGCCTTAGGAAACAAAGGTTTTATTTTATCAAGATAATTTCTTGTGCTTCATGTTGTCTTTTCTTAGGTCTTTGATTTCTTGAGAAAAGCAAGAGTCTTCTCAACATTAGGAGATAAGTTTTCTTCACAACTATGTAATCTTCTGTGTTTGCCTTTTGATTAACTAGATAACCAAGATCCTATTTAATCAAGAGTTTTAAACTATTGATATTCTTGACAAACTTCCCAAAATCAAATTCTAAATCAAATTAATTGATTAATTCTAATCAAATTAAGTCTTTTTTGACCTTGAACTAACTTTAACATTTTCCAGATGGGCCCTTGGAACATCTCAAAAGAATTTATTTTGTCTCTGCTATGTGTCCTCCAAAAGTTCATGTGTTGGAAACTTGATCCCCATTGTAACAGTGTTGAGAGGGTGGGAAACCTGTTTCTGGTATTTAAAGGTAAGACCTTTGAGAGGTGACTGTATTATGAGGACTCTGCCCTCATGAATAGATTAATCCGTTCATGGATTAACGGGTTATCGGGAATGCAGAGTACTGGCTTTATAAGGAGAACACATGAAAGTGCTCTTACCATTCTTGACATGTGATACCCTGCATTGCCACATGACTCTGTACAGAGCCCCCACCGAGAAGAAAGCCTTACTAGATGCACCCCCTGGACCGTGGCCTTCCCAGCCTCCCAAACAGTAAGAGACAAATTTCATTTTCTTATAAATTACCCAGTTTCAGGTATTCTGTTATAAGTGACAGAAAATTAACTAATACAGTCTCCTTATAAAAGAGAGATATTAAACTAAATTAGACTCATTTGATATGTTAAATTTGCATTGGAAGCATTGTCAAATAAGAAGTGATGTTTAACCTTCTTCAAGTTATATTTGTATGAATACGTTATTGAATGTCCCAGAAATTGTATGAAATTCTTAAAAATCTCATATGTCCTGATATAATACTTTCGGTGGTATTTTCTAGTTATTATGTTAAAACATTGTATGACACAGAAATAAGCAAATTTTCTTAATTGCATGATTATTATAGTGAAATCTCATCAGAACTTTAAAACTGGCCATTTTATTTTTTATTTTTCTGTCACCCACAGATAGTTAATTGTTTTACTGTCATACTTTCCTGAAAGCTTTTTCTAAGCAACTATAATCCTAGTGCTTCATCTTCAAGGAGATTCATGGAAAGAACTCTGACAAATACAGGTTTCTTATAACTCTAAGATCATACCACTGGACTTGGTAGAGTTCTAGAACTCTAATGAAGAAAGTGATGGGTTCATGAAAGTGCTATCACAAGATCAAGCCAAACAAGAATTGCATGGGATTGAATGAACTGATCAGGATAATGTTTTTGTGATTTTATTTGAAATTTTCTAGTTCTTTATTTTAATGTTTTGTTTTCCAGATTTAAGAAAAACTTTTCTCTCAAGCTATCTATGGCTTACAGCAATTTGGTAAAGTATGCCTTTGTGAACATTTACTTTTTTTTCCCTACCTAATCCCTCCAGGATTCAGAAGCTATTCAGGAGCATTCCTACATTATGGCAACACAGATATTTACGTAAGTTCAATAAGAATCTATTCTCTTTCTTTTTTTTTTTTTTCTTTTTGTTTTTTGTCTTTTTGTGACTGGCCGCACCGTGCTCAGCCAGTGAGCGCACCTGCCATCCTTATATAGGATCCGAACCCGCGGTGGGACCACTGCCGCGCTCCCAGCGCCACACTCTCCCGAGTGCACCGCGGGGTCAGCCCAGAATCTATTCTCTTTCTAAAATGATACAATTAGAAACATTGGTTCTAGGGCCAGCCCGTGGCTCACTTGGGAGAGTGTGGTGCTGATAACGCCAAGGCCACGGGTTTGGATCCGCATATAAGGATGGCTGGTTGGCTCACTTGGGAGAGCGTGGTGCTGACAACACCAAGTCAAAGGTTAAGATTCCCTTACCGGTCATCTTTTATAAAAAAAGAAAGAAAGAAAGAAAGATTGATTCTATTATCAAGGCCTTGACTGGAATGCCATATTTGAGAATGTGCATAAAATACATGGCTTCGAGGGTTTCCCAGACTTATGAAAAGAAGGCCCAGAAACCTAAAAGATATTTTGGGAATCTTGAGAAGAGGAGAATTCACCCATTTTATAGGTATTACAGTCTGCCGGCCAGTCCTTGGCTTGACTTCCTAACCTGGAGAGGCTTTAAAAAAATCTAGTATGAGATTCCTTATCAAAAGTTCCAGCAAAGCAAACTTTAAAAGAGCCTATATGGTCAATCACTATTCTCGCTATACTTATATTAACTAAACAGGCCAAGTTTAATGAGACTATATCTATTGTGCAAACAAATTGGTTTTACTGTGATTATTTTTGGTAAAAATGGGGGTGACTGTATAGAGAAAAAAAATTGTTTCAGAAGAAACCTATAGCACACACATCAGCAGACTGTAGCCCTGTTCATTGCTTTTAATGTTTTACCTGTAAACTGGACTAGAAGCTGAATTCTTCTAGTTTCCTCCAAATCTGACTGTGACTCTTTAAATCTCACATTTCCAATATTTCTCCCACTTTTCGGCTTTGGAATCACTGAAATTAAAACTGCTCTGTACCTGCTGCCCTATAGGCTGGTGCTAGAGAACTTGGTATAAATTTCATGGGACCACCCTCGTGCCTGATGTGTGGGCCACCCAGGGAGTTCACCAAAATGCCTGATGCCATAACTAGAGAAATTCAAACTGCAACCAGGAAAATATTCTTTGAGCTCAAACCTATATATCTTCTCAACTGACTGCCCTCTGGACTCAGACTCAATTTACAGTTTGTTCTAGCCAGTAACATTTGGTTTTTTGTTTGTTTGTTTTGTTGTAATCTTAGTTGGTTTAGTTCATGGGAACTGCTGTGGTTTGAATGTCCCTTCCAAAACTCATGTGAAGCTTAATCTCCAACATGGCAGTATTGAGAGGAGGAGCTTTTGGGAGGTAATTGGATGGTGAGGGCTGTGGCCTCATAAATGGATTAAACCATTCATGGCTAATGGGTTATCATGGGAGTGATATCTCTTCAGAAACCCCCTTGACCTTGGACTTCCCAGATTCTAAAACTGTAAGAAATAAATTCCATTTCCTTATAAATTACCTAGTTTCAGGTATTCTATTGTAAGCAACAGAAAACTGACTACGGGATGGCCAGTTAGCTCAGTAGGTTAGAGCACAGCCTTATAACACGAAGGTTATGGGTTCAGATCCCCAGACCTGTCAGCTGCAAACAAAAAAAAAAAGGAGAAGAAGAAAAAGAAAACTGACTAAGACAGGGGACCTGGCTAAAGAGGCATTGGCATTATCCTCCTGATACAAACCATAGTGATCTCCTTGGTGCGCTGTAGCCTCTCAAAAAGTCTTAAATGCTTGTACATAGCCACCCACCCAAGCGTAATGGTTTCACTTAGCTGCAGTGACAAAAACTGAAAGGAACACGTGATACCAGAGGTCACCATAACCTATGAATGATGTGTTAAGACCAGAAAGCCAGAATGATAGTGACTAAAAGTAGTACTCATGAGCTAAGTTTTGGTCCACACTCTCACTTGGTTGTGAGCCTGACCAAAAGGGGGAAATTATTAAAAAAAAAAAAAGAAAAAGAAAAATTTATGGGAGCCCATTGTTTTGGACTGAGCTCTTGCAGCAGGCCTAGTAGACCAAAGCAAAGCAGAGTGTAGTCACTTGTGCTGGGTGCCACATAATCAAACTGACCTTTGAAACAGGCCAGTTTTCTAAAAAACAGGAGATACACAGCAACCAATGAGAAGAGGCCTAGCTCACCTGAGCCAGCATGATAAGGAAGTCTCTTCTATTTTAACTGTATAAAGAAAGTAACTTTGAAATGACCAATCTGCTTTTTCTTTCCTGTTTTAGCTTTCTTCAGCCCTTTTCTGCCTATAAAGGCAACCTCCCCTGCTCGGCTGATTGGAGGACCTTTTCTAAATTTTTAGATGGGATGCTGCCTGGTTCATGAGTTACTAATAAAAGGCAATTTGATCCTTAAATGTGTTGAAATTTTGTTTTTTAATATGAGTAAATATTGGTATGAGAGTTATAGTTTTATCTATTTTTGAAAATTATCCTGTGGTATATGTAATGTGTGAAATTATATAAAATGTAAGAGTCTTAACATGTTTGTTCTTGGAACCCAAAACACATTTCTAAAGGCTGGATTGAAGAATTCTTTTGAAACACTAACAGAAATTTGTACACAAAGATGTGTAGCACCTTATGCATAGCAGGGAAAAAACACTGTCAATCTACATGTAGAAGAATGGGGGAATGAGTAAGACAAGAGATTCATACATTGGCATATGACATTGCTATGAAAATTGTCTTTCATATCCGTTACAGTTAGTTGTATATAGATTTGCCTGTGATATAATTTTATAATCAAAATTATAATTAAATTATAATGAAAATTTCAGTTAATAAAGAATTGTTAACGCTTGGGAAAATGCTTAGGCTATAACATTAGGTTTACAACACAGGATCCAAATGGCATCTACAGCATTATTCAGTACCTTTTTAAAACTAACAGAGAGAGAAGGAAGGGAAACTTACCAAATATGGACAGTGGCTGCCTCTAAATAATGGGATTTATAATGTTTGGTCCTTTCTAAAGTTTATACCATATATTGCTTTTATTTTATTTTATTTTTTTTTTATTTTTTTTAAAAGATGACTGGTAAGGGGATCTTAACCCTTGGCTTGGTGTTGTTAGCACCACGCTCTCCCATGTGAGCTAACCGGCCGTCCCTATATAGGATCCGAACCCGTGGCCTTGGTGTTATCAGCACCACACTCTCCCAAGTGAGCCACGGGCCAGCCCCCATGTATTGCTTTTAGAAGGCTCACTCGGGAGAGGGTGGTGCTGATAACACCAAGGCCACGGGTTCGGATCCTACATAGGGATGGCCGGTTAGCTCACTGGGTGAGCATGGTGCTGACAACACCAAGTCAAGGGTTAAGATCCCCTTACCGGTCATCTTTAAAAAAAAAAAAAAAATAGAAGCAATAACCATTCCCTACCTCCACATACATAAGTGATTGCAGGCTCCAGGACAAACACTATAGAGGGGTTAAGTCTGGTTGAAGCTAGGATGAAAGGATGGGCAGGTCAGCCCCTTCTAGGGACTGAACACCAAAGCAAGGAGGGGGATTGGAGAGGTTCCCAGGTGAGTCTTGGGGAAAGAGCCATAGGCTCAAAGGGTTTGTGCAAGGCTCTCTGGGGAAGCTTAATCTGCCTGGGAAGCTTCATCTCCCACCTCCTGAAGGGCCCAGGATGATATCCAGAAATTGCGTGGCTACTGACAGGGACCGGCCATGGCACAGTAGCTGCAGGAACCAGAAGGCTGGAAACTTGGCCACCTAAGGGGCCCCCATTGGGTGAGAATCCCAAAAGCGTGGTGTGGAATATAGGTCTGGCCTCTGCATATCTTCAGCTTCTTCTATCACTTCTTTCAAGATGTCTAAACCACTGGCTTCCAGACTGGGGATCCCAGGAGGGTCTGTAGTGTCGAGAGTGAAGGTCCATTTCAAGATCGACCTTCCTGTGGCCTCCCTCTCTCCCTGCGGCCAGGAGGTCTGTGGCTGTCTCTACCTCTCCTTCCCTGGTCACCCATCCAGACTCTCACCAGGGACCACTGTCCTGGGTGCCACCAACCCAAATGAAGGTACAAGTTAAAATAGAGCTCTGGAGCAAATACAAAAGGGAGTAGCAGTCAATTTTATCCTGATGACAAACTCCTAACAAGACTCCAGGCCTCTGTCTATCTGTCTGCCTGTCTGTCTGTGAATTTATGTGTCTGTTGCTCTGGTGGTCTTCCTAGAACCAGAGTGCAGAAGTGGAGGGTTGTCCTGGAGACCCCATTAACATGCTCTCTAGAGTTTGACAAGAGGTCCACCCTTCTCTTCCAAAAGCCCCAGGGAGTCTAATTTGTCAGAGTGTTTGAAAGTGAGGACTGGCTTTACCAATGAGGTTATGAGACCAATGTTTTCCATAAATCAAAGAACAGAATCTGGCTGGCCTGTTGGCTAAGCTGGTTAGAGCACGGCCTTGTAACACCAAGGTCAAGGGTTTGAACCCCTGTACCAGCCAGCTGCCAAAAAAAAAAAAAAACACCAGAATCTGCAGAGCCAAGGATCTAACAAAACACATCAGAAGCCCATATACAATATAAGATACAATAGCAGCCACACCCTTCCAACGATTCACAGAAATATTTTAGATGTCAACTTACAAATGTGCAAGAGAGTGGTGATGGTTACACATCCTTTGAATACGGGAATCTACTGAAAAACACTGAATTGGACATGTTAAAAGGGTAAATTATATGGTATGTCAATTATATCACAATTTTTTAAATGTTCAAGAGGGGTACAGAAAAGTGACCAAACCATTCTAGTCAACCTGGGGCTCAGGGAGTTGCCGGGACTCAGGAGTTTCAGAGCTAAAATCTGAAAAGTCCTGGAAGAGATCTCTGCCAATATTAAGACCACTGTGCAGGAGTACTCCTTGTAGAGCTAACTACTAGGTTCAAACAGAAAGGTAGAAAGAGAGTAGCCACATAGCTACTATGTCTATGGGACACAGGAGATGCCATAATGCTAAATGGCTCTGAGATGTCAAAAATGGCATCTGTGACAGCACAACCTGCCCTGTGACAGCAGCTATATACCACTGGGGCTGCAGAAAACAGAGGCTGCATGGCAAATCTGATAGAATGGGTCAAGGCAGGTGTAAAATTGATTTGGCCAAATGAAGGGAATGTGCCATCTCCCCCATTAAGACAGACCATTATGGAAGAATGCAGTTCTTCGTAGTAAGAGAGTTAGGAATGAAACATTCCATTTATGCCCAGCATTTTAGGGGGGCAGATGAAGAATTGTTTACAGCAGGAATAAAAGACTGAATCTTGCAACTAGCTCCCAGTGCCTGGTTATGGAACTCTGGTTTCATTGCTCGCCCCAGTGGTAGGGTGACCCATCCAGGCAGAAGCATCCATAATTGCTGATTTAAGTGAAACTGAAAGAATTTGCTATAAGGGAAATAGAAAGGTTAATAAAACCAAAGACTCTAAGAAGGCAGATGTAAAAGGCCAAGGCCTCACCAGGATCTCCTGTAAGCAGCTATGGCAAGATGTGGTTTAGCACACACCCCAAAGGAGGACATTCATAAGAAGCCAAATTCAGTCCTTCTAACATTATGGATCACTCTCCCTAAGGACAAGCAATTTACTCCTCTTAAGTCTAATATGGGGGCCGAGCCTGTGGCGCACTCGGGAGGGTGCTGCGCTGGGAGCGCGGCGACGCTCCCAGCGGCCGCGGGTTCGGATCCTATATAGGAATGGCCGGTACACTCACTGGCTGAGTGCCGGTCACGAAAAAGAAAAAAAAAAAAAAAAAGTCTAATATGGGAAAAACACTGGCACAGCCTAGTGAAAGGAGGACTTTGAGGGGTGGATGTCCCAACCCCTAGAGACTAGGAGCTAGGCCAACATTGCCCTCTGGTGTGTGTGGTCGGGGGTGACCAAAGGCCACATGTAGAATTAATGACTTATTGGTCCCACTCTGATAAACAGACAGCATTGACACAGGAGCAGAATATACTTTGATTTATGGCAGCTCTACTAAATTTAGAGGTGGGATTTGAACCTTGATGAATATGGGGACCATACAATCAGGGTTAAACAGACAAGTCTATACTTATAAATCGGGCAGCTACCTCCCTCCCCCATCTTTTCCTAGTATATATTTCCCCAATTCCAGAATATATACTAGGGGTAGATATACTATAGGACTTGGATCTGACAACCACAACGGGTGAATTCAGGCTACACATTCATGTAGTCAAACCGGTATTGGTGAGGCATGCAAACTGGGACCCTGTGAAACTACTCAAGCCGGTTGGGTAGTCACCATTAAGCAGTACAAACTGCCTGGAGGGCATAGGGTTACCATTTGAGAATTAGAGAAGGCAGGGGTGATACTGCTGGCCCAAAGCCCATGTAACAGTCCTGTGTGGCTAGTTAGGAAGCCCAAGGGCACTTGGCTATCATGGTGGATTACCAGGAACTCAACAAGGTAGCTCCACCCACACAGGCTGCCATGCCTCACATAGCTTCCCTGCTAGAACAGATATCTACTTCCCTTAAGACATAGCATTGTGTATTGGATTTAGCAAATGCTTTCTTTAGCATTCCCTTGGACAAGTCTTCTCAAGATCAGTTTGCCTTCACTTGGTACAAAAGGCAATGGACCTTCCAGGTACTGCCCCAAGGCTACTTACATAGATAGCCCTATCATCTGTCATGGCATGGTAGCAACGGACCTGGAAGTGTGGAAAACAGATGTGTCCCTCAAAATGTATCACTATATTGATAATACTATGTAACCAATGATGATTTACTATCTCTTTCCCAAGCTGCAGTGTCTTTGCAGAATCTGAAGAAATGGGGATGGGAAGTCAATACTGACAAGATACAAGGGCTGGGTCAATCAGTCAGTAAAACTCCTGGGAGTTATCTGGTAGGGTAAGACTAAAGTAATGCCAGAGGCAGTTAATGATAAGATACAGGCTTTCCCTGTTCCTCAAACTGTTAAAGATTTACAAACTTTTGTAGAATTGTTAAGCTACTGTCACCCTTTTATTCCTCATTCAGCTCAAATCTTGAGATACCTTTTACGAGATGGTAAAAAAGGGGACTAGTTGGGATTGGGGCATTTCCCAACCAGAAGCAATTGATACGGCTGGCAGTGGTAAAACAAACAAGTATTAGTAGTGCTAATACACCAGATATGAAATATGAATTGGATGTTGAGTTTTTACCCAGAGGAATTTGGTTGGGGCCTGTGGCAGAAGCAGAATGGGAAACACATCCCATTAGAATTTTAGTTACAACTACGGAAAGGTGCAGAGATCAGATCCAGCCCCACTGAAAAACAGCTTTTGGCTGTATATCTGGCCTTGCAACAAACAGAAGGCTTAGGGACTGACCTGCCAGCGGAGGTATATATCTCCCTGCCAGTGGGAGGATGGATTAAGGATATGTTCTTAAACCCAAAGAGCACATGTGCACAAATAAGCACTCTCCACAAATGGCATGCATATTTACAGCAAAGGAGTTCATATTAACACCAGCCCGTTGTCTCAAGAACTGTATACTTTATTAGTACCAGTCAAGTATGTGGATCCAGATCCCTTTCCAAAGATCGTGGACATTGCTCTACTTCTCCTGCATGTACAGGAGAGGGTGGGCACTTCTCTCCCCGTCCCCCTGCCCCATACCTGGTATACTGATGGTAGCAGCCAGGGAAATCCACCCACCTGGCATTCCTTTGCCATCCAATTGCACTCTGATATTACATTGTTTGAAGAAGAAACTAGACAGAGTAGCCAGTGGGCTGAGCTTCAAACATGTGGATCATACTGACCCACAAGTTGATGCTGTTCAATATAGCCACTGACAGCTGGGCCGTTTGGAAAGCCTTGACTATCTGGATGCCACAATGGCACCATGAAAATTAGACTGTGCTTGGAAAACTGTTATGGGGATTGGAGCTATGGGGAGACATATGGGAAGTGTGTACACAGCTGACAGCTCAGGTGTCAGTATTGCACACATCTGCTCAATTCCTGACTACCTTGCCAGGCAGCCATGAAGCCTATGCCCTCTCCAAGGCCCTCGCCATCCTGCTGGAGGACTTGATGACTCTCTCTGATGTGGCAGATTGGGTTCACTGTAAGTCTGGCCATCAAGGGCCAAAGATAACTTGGGAAATAATAAAAATACTTCATTTACCAATAAGATATGCAGATTTGCAGGCTGCTGACAAGGACGGTTCCCAATGCCGACTACAGCAATGACCATTAAAACATACACTGGGGGGCCGGCCCGTGGCTCACTCGGGAGAGTGCGGTGCTGATAACACCAAGGCCCCGGGTTCGGATCCCATATACGGATGGCTGGTTCACTCACTGGGTGAGCGTGGTGCTGACCACACCAAGTCAAGGGTTAAGATCCCCTTACCGGTCATCTTTTAAAAAAAAAAAAAAAAAAAAAAAACATACACTGGGGCACATAGGACGAACTACTCAGCCAGTCACCAGATGGCAAGTAGATTATGTTGGGCCCTTACCAACATTTGAAAGACGGATACATTTTAACATGTGCACACACTGCAACTGGACTTGCACAAGCCTTTACCTGGAAAAGGGCAAATGAGGTTGCCATGCCACTATGGGACTCTATCCCAAACTGACAGTGACCAAGGAACCCATTTCACTGGACATGATGTGCAAGAGTGAGCTGAAGCCTACATATTGTGTACTTTTTATTTCCTTTATAATCCCGGGGCTGCAGGTCTCATGGAGAGGATAAATGGCATGATTAAGATCATCCTAAAGGCTTTATCTCCAGACAGAAACCTGAAAGGATGGTCCTCTTGCTTGGCGGAAGTCATCAGACTGATAAATGCTGTGCCCACCATAGGACACATATCTGCTTATGACCAATTGGCTGAGCATATGCCAATCACTAGAGCTTTAAAAGTACCAATACAAGAAGGTTTGAGATCACTCCAAGGGGATGAGGAGCTTCTTCTGTGATTTCTACAGGACCTTGCACCTGAGGAAACTTTAGTAAATTGTAAGTTAAAATGGTATCCCCCTCCCAGGTGGCTTGGTATTCTTATCTCATGGGGGGATGGCCGTACCTCTGGCATCATGCTCAGCCCTCCTTTTCACTTAGGAGAGGGACCAAGTTTGGTCCATGTGACCTCTCCATACTCTCTACAACAGGGAACAGGAGTGGGTCTATTATTATGGATGGCAACAGAAGTCCCTGTTTATAACATTCTTGCACCTATTGATAGCATCAAATGCCAAAGTATATGGTATAGCCCAGCAGGGAAATTGCCAAAACAGAGGGTGGTACTGGCACGTGCTGATCAAACTGCAACTGTGTTATTGTTAAATGAAGACTAGCCTTACCTGATACCTTTGAAACATTTATCTTATCACCCTCAGCTTCCTCACTTTTGGGTTTCTGCCTACATCAGGAAATGCCTTTCTGTCCTGGGCCACCACCTTTGCTGAAGTGCACAACTGCTCCAACTACTGGGTATGCAGATGGCTGCTGGAGCTCAGTGCTCAGGGAATGCCATGGAACGTGTTGCCCTTTGACAAGACAGAATGGGAACTCTGGGTGGGGATGATGACTGCAGAGAGCAAAAATGCACTGGGCCCTCTGGATACTATACAGAGGCCCACTCTATTATTCTATTATAACACTAAGCAGTACGTGTTCTCATTAGTAAGGCACCACACCAACAACTCCAAGATACCCATTGCTTATCACATTTGGGATGGTCTGGGATGGCTCTGTGCAGAACATGGGATGTTCAGCTCAGTAGTCCCTCTTTGTATTGAAAGGATGAATCATATCCAACACACACACACAGACACATGGGGTGGTTACCACCCCTGCCTGCATGTCATACATCAGATCAGACACTGAGTGGTCCAGAAGGGAAAACAAGACATTTAGAACAGGTTCCTTTTTGGCACCCAAAAATGGTATTTGGAAATGTGGGACAAACTGCTGGCAATACCTGCCATACCGACCAGCTGATGCACTTTAGGCTTTGCACCTCTGCCGGGCAGGATATATGATGCCCAGCCTGGAGTTCCTTATAATCTCCCAGCTGTCAAGTCCAGATAGAACCGAAGACTTGCCTGGTGGGAATGGTCAATAGCCATGTTTTCTCCCCAGTTGTGAGACACTGCAGTGAATTGAATGGCCTCCCAAAGTCATTGAAGCTTAATCTCCACTGTAACTGTTGAGGGTGGGAAATTCTATTACGGTAATTGAAACATGGGGCCTTGAAGAGGTGATTGGATTAACCCTAGTGAATGGATTAACCTAACAATGGTGGTCAGGGGAGTGGTTCTGAGGGTTTTAAAAGGAGAGCATGTGAGAGTTTCTCTCTGCTTCTGCCATCTCACAATGTGGTATTCTGGGGGCAAAGAATCAAGATGGTGGAATAGACAGTCCCCAGCGTCACTCTCTCCCACAATCAACCAATTTATAACTTTTAAAAAGCAAAGATTGCCAAGCTGGGGCCACTAGAGCTCAGGGGAAGAGGAGGAGAGACCTACAGAGTTCATGAAGGCAGGAGAAGCCATGACGAGAGAAAGAAGGGACCGTTCCCACTGTTTTGAGCCTGGCCATTTCAAGCCTGGCCCTGGTGAGCACACGGAGCAAGAGCTGGCAAAAGCTGCAGCTGTGCCCTTTGTGTGAAGTTGCTTGGAGACTGCAGGGAGAGGAGGGCCTTGGTGGCCTCTAGGCCAGCAAGACTACTGAAAGGGTTCCCATGGACCCACATACAAGCAAGGGGCCACACACAATGGAAAAAAGGAACCAGTGAGTTATCACAAGGGACCAGCACATGGCCCGTGCTATGGGAAGTGTTTGGAGTGTGGGCGGTGGGGGAGACAGGCCCACTGGGGGAACACTAGGGCACAGCATAGATAGCTAATCTGCCCTTCAATCAGCACAGGCCCACTCAGTGGATACTGGTAGGAGTATAGAACTGCAGGGGGTGCAGTTTGCTGAAAAGACTCAGGCCCAGACCAGAGTTTTCACACAACCCAGGTGTATAGGACCTCGCAAGACCCGGAAGTGCTTACAAGATCAACAATTAAAACCTGAGCTGCACAAAAAGCTTTCCCCAAAGAATCAGCAGCAAAGCAGCAATTTAGCTCAACCACAGGACTCAAGTGCGGTTCCCCACAGGAAATTCCCCCATTTTAGAAGTAAGCAAAGGGCAACAAATTAGTTTCAGTGCAGAGTTTAAGTGGCGGGGGTAGCTAATCCAACACAGAACTGAAAGAAAACACAAAACACCCACAGATCACAGATAAAGTTCTGACATTAACCAGTAAAGGTCTAACATCACCAAAGAACACCTATAAAACCTGGAGGAGCTGGAAACCCCCGGGCCCCCGAGCTGGGGTTGGGGGGCCCGAGGGCCTCACCCACCCCCACCAATGTTTGCATCCAGCCCCATGACAACTGAGCCACTTCCAGAAACCCCCTGGGCTCCCAAGCCAGAGTGGAGGGGGCCCATGGGGCCCTCAGCCACACACGCCCCCCAACCCCCCACCTCGCCCTCTGCAACCAGGCCAGCAAAGGAGCTTGCCATGAGCCAGCCCCATCCCTCACCCCCACTGCCAACTTTCTTCCCCCCTCACCCCCCCACTGCTCCACAACAACGTCTTAGAATGCAAAAGAATATTAACAAATTTTTTTTTTTTTAAATGTGATACTCTGTGTCACTGAAGCTACCCACCAAGGAAGACCTTTACCACATGTGTTCCCTGGATTTTGGACTTCTCCACCTCAGAAACTGTAAGCAATGCATTTTGTTTTCTATAAATTACCCAGTTCCTGGTATTTTGTTACAAGCAATAGAAACAGATTAATACAGGCTGACTGGTTAGCTCAGTTGGTTAGAGCACAGCCTTATGACACCAAGGTCACAGGTTCAGATATCCATACCAGCCAGCCAACCAAAAAAAAGAAAGAAAATGGAACAGACTAATACAGATATCATTACACTGAAAGTCCAGTCGTTGGCCAAATTTACTGCCGCTGCCCCGAATGACTCCTGCCACTTTCTTATTAAACCAAGAAACAACATGAATGAGAAAAGTGGTGTTACAAAATAGAATGGTTTTAGATATATTAACCGCTGCTAATGGAGAAACACGCACTTTGATTGGACAAGAATGTTGTAGTTACATTCCTTTCTATGAGGCTTATGTAACTAATCTGTTTTCTCATATGAGAAAGGCCATTCATCATGTAGACCATCTTTCCTTTGCAGATGCTTTTACTAGATGGCTTACTTCTCTCTCTGGGAAATGGGGAACTACAGTTCTCAGTATCTGTCTCTGCTTAATAGGGATATTATACTCCTGTTGTTGCTTGTATTGCTGTGTCTGGATAGGGATGCAAGTCACCACCTGACATCTGGCCCTAGGGTCATCATGGAACATTGGCAGATAAGAATGTGTGGGCCACAAGAGATATCAGGATGGGGTGTTAAAGGGTGAACAGGACCAATGCTATCTTGTGCCCCACCTACCATGTTGACTCCTATTTAACTTCATTCCTTTGTTTCATGTATCAGTTATAGATTAACTTTAGGGCAAGCCTAACAGGAACCTAAGGTTTGGGGAATAGGTGACTTACCGCAACTCCTGCTGTCATCTGGTCTGTGCACAAGTGTCACAAGCTCCCAGCTTCATAAATCACAGGAAACCTTTTTTTTTTTTTTTTTTTTTTTTTTTTTTAAAAGCTGACCGGTAAGGGGATCTTAACCCTTGACTTGGTGTTGTGAGCACCACGCTCAGCCAGTGAGCAAACCGGCCATCCGTATATGGGATCCGAACCCGGGGCCTTGGTGTTATCAGCACCGTACTCTCCCGAGTGAGCCACGGGCCGGCCCTTAAACTATTTTTTTTAAGTTATGCTATGTAAGCCTTGCCTAAAAGCCAGAGAGAGAGAGAGATTTCATCTGCTGTAGACATCTGATTCTTCACTGTGTGGACCCTTTCCTGTATATGTTACCCTTTTAATAAAAATCTTTGTATAAATTTGCTGGCCTCCCTCTTTGGTCTTAAAGTTCCTTCTCAGTTCAGAGAGTATTATATTCGAACCCTCTCCTCGCACAGTACAGAGTTTTAAAAAATTAATGTTGGGAAAATGAGAGCAAAAAGTTTGAAGATGTGAATAGCTCTCACATCAGCAAAAGATCTGAAACTCTGTTGGCAAGAGGGGCCCCTTTGGGGAATCTGCTCACTCTCTTTTCTCCTAGTTCCCCCACTGCCACCCCAAGTTCCTGCCTGGGGCACCAGACAAGGAGGGGGTATCCAGCCCAGTAGGGGCCTGTCACTTAGTAGGCATTGGTAGGTGGCACGCTATACTCTCTGAGGCCTGTATTGGCCTTTGTCCACCTGGGTGCTTGTGGACCACTTTGGCTCAAGATTTACATCACCTCACCTCTTCTCCCTTCTCAGAAGCACAGAGGCCCCACAGGTCCAATGAGGCAGAACTTTTACTGGCCTAAAAGTATCCTCAGACCCTGGCAACCTGCCATCCGCATCCAGCTGGCTTGCCTCCCCTAAGCAAGTTTGTCTGACTTACAGCCTTCAGCAACCTTCTGGGCTGTGTTCTCCATGAAGGGGATATAGCTGCTGGCTTTGCGAAAGCCCACGTCTAAAAATTAATAAATGTGGTTTAGGTTCTTCACACCCCCGGCACCTACAAAATACAGCCACTGGTGGGATCTTTGATACCAAAAGTCTAACGGAGAGAATCGGTGATGAGAGTCTACTTGGTCACTCTTCAGAAGTAGTGCTGGCGGGCACTACTTTCATAGGAAAGCAAGGCCTGGATCATGTTCCACTGGCACAATCCCTGGCACACAGTAGGTGCTCAAAAATATTTGATAACCTGTTCCCCAATGTTCATCGCAGCACTCTTTACAATAGCCAAGAGTTGGAACCAGCCCAAATGTCCATCATCAGATGAGTGGATACGGAAAATGTGGTACATCTACACAATGGAATACTACTCAGCTGTAAAAACGAATGAAATACTGCCATTTGCAACAACATGGATGGACCTTGAGAGAATTATATTAAGTGAAACAAGTCAGGCACAGAAAGAGAAATACCACATGTTCTCACTTATTGGTGGGAGCTAAAAATTAATATATAAATTCACACACACACACACACACACACACACACACACAAATAAAAAAACGGGGGGGGAAGAAGATATAACAACCACAATTACTTGAAGTTGATACAACAAGCAAACAGAAAGGACATTGTTGGGGGGGAGGGGGGAGGGAGAAGGGAGGGAGGTTTTGGTGATGGGGAGCAATAATCAGCCACAATGTATATCGACAAAATAAAATTTAAAAAAAAAATTTGATAACCACTCTCTCCCTAGCATCGTTGTAGATAGCTAACAGTTTGGCCCAGGTTTCCCGAGGGGTCCGGAGCTCAGTGACTTGATGAGACCATCACACAGCAGGGTCGCAGGAAGTGCAGGCGGCCAGGCGCGGGTCTGCTGTGGGCAGCACCAAGAACCCCACGCAGCCACCAGTCTCCCCAACCCGGTGATTTTGGGGTCCTAGCCTCGAGCGACAGAGGTGCCGGCTCCCGTAACACCGGGTGACTTGGGAGACCGAGACAACCCCACGCACTGCCGAGGAACTCCATTTCCCACAGTCCCGCGCGCGCACGACTCTTTCCCACAATTCCCCCTCCACTTCCGGCGCGGCTGAGGCGCCGTGAAAGGCTTCCGGGTTTGGGCCTGGCGCTGCGGTTGAGGCGGTGGCGGCGACCGAGTGGGACGCGGTTGACGGGAGTGGGGAAACGGCATGGACGTTTCGGGGCAGGAGACCGACTGGCGGAGCGCCGCTTTCCGGCAGAAGCTGATCAGCCAAATGTGAGTGGGGGCCGGTGCGGGGGGCGGGATCGCTGACCTTCCTCCCTCGCGAGGTGGGCGAGGCCGGGGTCCGACCCGTGGGGGCCCGAGGGCGCCGGGAGAATGAAGGTGCAGGGGACCCGTGTGGATCCCAGGGCACGGACCTTCCCCGGCTGCCTCCTTCGTTCTTGGACGACACGAACTGCTCGTTAGCTTTCCTTGGGCCGAGCTCTGCAAACCAACGAGCCCTGGCTTATGAGTCATCCTCCTGAGCTTTCTCATTCGTCATTTGTGTGCTTTGGGTGCAGACTTTCCCCAGCTTTGAATCACACTGAATACGGAAGGGAAAGAGGCGGACCGTAGGGGGTTTAGCAGGGTTGAGTGCTTGGTGGTTTCTCTTCCAGAAAAGCGCATCAGGTTGAGAGAGAGATTGGAGGAGAGTGGATGGAAGATGAGGTTGGGAGGGTAGGTTTGGACTGTGGGCGGTGGGGACGGAGAATCTAAGAGTGACACACACACACACACACCTCACCCCTCACCCCCCTCCGACGGACTGTGGACTTGGCCGAAGTGTGGCAGGAAGCGGCTGTCAGGATGCGGATCATCGGTTCTGGAGGAACCCCCACCCTCCAAGGAACTCTAGCCCCTCACCACAGACTGCTTGTTTCACTTAACTTTTTTTTTTTTTTTTTTTTCCCTTAAAGATGACCGGTAAGGGGATCTTAACCCTTGGTGTTGTCAGCACCATGCTCAGCCAGTGAGCTAACCGGCCATCCCTATATAGGATCCGAACCCGTGGCCTTGGTGTTATCAGCACCACACTCTCCCAAGTGAGCCACGGGCCGGCCCTACACTTAGCAGTTTTTAATGAGCTTATTGGTGTATTGTTTGCCACAAATTTGCCGGAGACCCTGCCTCTTACCTGGGGGATAGCGTTGTAGGTAAAGGAACACTCCCAGTGCAATCTTACCAGTGTTCCATAATGTTATGGATACTGCACGGGCTTCCTGCGAAGTGGCATTTAGCTCGAGCAGGTCAGGAGCAGCCTTGCAGAGTAAACGGGGAATAAATTGAGTCCTAGAAAAACAAGTAGGAGTGTGAATAGCCACCATTCCAAGCCAAGGAGTCAGGAAGTGTGAGCGTTTACTGCATGGAGAACCTTGTAAGCTGAGAGTTCTGGGGTTTGAAGAGTAAGGAAGTTCAGGAGAAATGGAATGAGGGTGAGCAGGTGCTGGCACGTTTGTGGTGGGGATGTTGTGCTAAGGAGTTGAGCCTATATTTGGCGTGTGGCCTCCTTTGAGGTAGTGAAATGCCAGTGCTGGGAAGATCCCCCAAGTCCCCGAAGATAGATCAAGGACAAAGAAGAGAGTCCAGTTAGGCTATTAAGAGAGTTTTGAGCTCTTGAGGGGTGGGGAATTGTCCTTTTTCATCTTTGTTTTCCCATTGCTAGATCACTGCCTATCGCATTCTCCATAAAATGGTTGTAAAATGACCTAGTTAGGTGAGAGATTATAAAGGCCTGCATTAGACAGTGGTAGCAATTGAAAGAGAAAGACAAATTCCAGAGAAAGGGGAGAGTGTGGACAATCCTTGATGATTAACTGGATGGAGAGGGTGGGGTGAAGCAGTGTGGAAAGAAGGAAGCTAGGCTGAATGCCAGAAAACCTCTTAGTACAGTGGAAGGAGTGGGGACTGTAGAGTTAGTGGCTCTGGGCACTGTCTGGCAATAGTCTTGGGACATTTCTGCAGAGATTGAAGAATCAGTGAACAGCATTTTGTTGATGCACTCAAGTTATCTATAGGTGAAATCTTGAGGGATAGCCCACTTAAGGGCTCCTGCAAGAAAATCTTCCAAGGGCAAGGATTTCTCTTTGCGAAAGCCCAGAATTTAAGAACTGAAAGAATATGTTGTCATCAAAGGAAATGCAGAGGGCAGGGGAAGTGTCAGAGGGCTGGGAGAATGATTGAAGAATTTCTGGGTTTTGAGACTGACTTCATGATTCAGCTTCCTTTTGCTTCTTGGAGAACCGGATTCTTTTGTTTCCAGAACTGGGTTCTTCTCTTTTTTTGAGAGATTGCTGCTTGTGTATTATTTTTCTATTGCTACTATAACAAATCACCACAAATTTAACATCTTAAAAGAACACAAATTTATAATCTGGTAAACTTCCGTAAGCCAGAGGTTTAGGTAGGCTCCACTGGGTCTTCTGCTTAGGTTCTTACAAGGTTCCACAAGATGTTGGCAGGGTGTATTTTTTACGGCAGGTTCTGGTGTAGAATCTGTTTCCAAGCCCATTCATTCATGTTGCTGGCTAAGTTCAGTTCCTTGCATTTGTAGGACTTGGGTGTCTTCTTCCCTCATGGCTTTTAGCCAGTAGTCATTCTTTGTTCCTACAGGCTGTCTGCATTTCTTTTCATGCTTTCTGTGTGGCCCCCGTGAGCAAGGGCCGGTTCTTCTGCTACATCTCTCTGACTTCAGCTAGAGGAAATTTTCTGCTTTTCAGGACTAAGATTAGATTGGACCCACTCAGATAATCCAGGATAATCTTATTTTAAAGTCTGTAACTTTAATTACATCTGCAAAGTCCCTTTTGCCATGTAATATAGCATATTTGCAGGTTCCAGGGATTGGGATGTGGATATCCTTGGGGGAGGGGAGTATTCTTCTACTACAGCTGGGATGAGCAGTTTCAAAGGGTGCATTCCTAACATGATGTGGGTATTCTCAGTTCTCAGATTTG
This sequence comes from Cynocephalus volans, assembly GCF_027409185.1. Classification (NCBI taxonomy): domain Eukaryota; kingdom Metazoa; phylum Chordata; class Mammalia; order Dermoptera; family Cynocephalidae; genus Cynocephalus; species Cynocephalus volans. The sequence continues at coordinate 209,916,224 of NC_084461.1, forward strand.
TCTGTTTTCTTTCTAGGGTTCACTATGAAAGTCATGACTCTTGGTGCCCTGATTTATTGTGTTCACAGTTAAAAAAGAAGATTTGTGTTCAGATACTTGACATTATCTTTAATTCTAACTTCCTCCGGTGTTTATGCTGTTGTTTGGGGAAATGGTTTGAACACGGGTAATTTATAGTTGCTGAGGGAATACAGAAAGCGCAGCAGCGAACTGGGAGGTTTCGATGGAGGGGAAAGCATCTGATCCTTAACTCACTCTCCTGGTTCTTGAGTATCTACGAAGAGCCTAGGGAACAGTGCCTCAGAGCATAGGCTAATCTAATTTCCCAGCTCCCAGTGAAAAATAAAGCAATTTTGAACAGCCCTTGCGGTGACTCTATTTCAGCCTCCTCTTCACCCTCCACTGCCTCTTCCTCATCAGAGTCCATCCTGAACTGCTGCCTCCGCTTGCTCTCCTCTCAGTCCTTCCTCCCCAACAATGCAGTGAGAGTACAGTGATGTGTAGCCTGAGGGGATCATACCAGTGCCCTGCTGCAAACCCATCAGTGACTTCCCTTAGCATTAGAATAAAACTCCAGATGTCCCATCCTTCCAGTCCCTCAACCTGGCCTGGCCTGGCTGCCTCTTCTCTACTCCCAACCCTATTCTAGCGTCTCCAGTCTTTCAGCTTCTTGAAGATTCCAAGCTCTTCCTTTGTTCTCTCTTTTTATTTTTTAAATTTTATTTATATTTGTAATTATGGGGTATGGTGTGTTATTTCAATACATGCATATATGCACAGTGATTCACTTAGGGTAGATAGCATAGTTGGGTACCTATTAGTTATCTCTTTTTAAACAATTTATTATCAACTATTTAAGGTATTCATAAATAGGTAGAGTTCCCCCTACCATATTCATGACCAGCTCCTTCTCTTCCTGCAAGTATCTGCTTCAGTGTCAAATATGCACATGATCCTTCCCTGTCCACCATGCCTAAGTGGGTCACCACCTCTGATATGCTTTATCTCAGCCCTTTTTAGTTTCCCATAGGACCCTAGTCCTGTGAAGCATGTCACCTGGCATATAAGACACTTGTTGAAGAGTGCAAGAGTAAATATTTTCTTGGTGGCTCGTACTACAGTGGCATTCTCTACCTGGGCCATTGTGTATCGTGAAGCTCTGGAGCCCCCACTTTTTCCGCGTGTTAGCAGAGTAATCTTGGGCAGGATACTTGACCTTTCTGAATTGTATCCCTTACATATGACATGGTTGGAGTCCAAACTGTCTTACAGGGGTGGTAGGAGGGAAGATGAAAAGACCTCTGTACAAGGCCTCAAAGAGGTCTCGGGACTCAGTGATGAGCTCCCTGAAGTCTCCTTCTGTCCCCTCATGGTAAGGTAATAGGAGATTCTGAAACCTTGTATAGAGAAGGTGATACACCAAGCTTGATAAGGTGAATTGATGACACTTAAAGTAGCCTGTAGGGAGGGTAGTTGGGATAGTATTGGTAGGTTCAGATTGGCTCTTCATTGAACACCCACTCTCCCCACAGAAACTGCAGGAGACTTGCAGTTTCTCAGACTCATGGAGAACAAGTGTGTGTCCATAGTGAGTAGCACTGTACCTATCATAGAGTAGATTTGCAGAAAATATTTAAGCAGTCAATGAATGAAAGGACTTCATCAGTCATTTTCTCTGAGTTCTTTTTAATTTTTCTGCCATCTTATTCTTGCAGATTGTACATGTAGGATGTAATAAATAAGTGTCCATTGGACTGAACAGAATGCAGAGGGGAGGAGAATTAAGTGGGGAAGGTCTTTGGTGAAGTGCCAGGAGGAACTCAGGGGGAGCATAGAGCAGAACCAGGGCAGACAGGTCAGCCACCTCTTGATGAAGCCCCCAGGGAGATGGTGAGCTCCAGATCCAGGACCAAGGAGATACGGAGAGTTTGGACTAGATCACAAAGAGAAAGTGAAGTGCTCTTTAGCCAGAAACAAAATGAAAGAAAACAACAGAAGGAACAAAACGAAACAAACAACCAAACAGCAACTTCTAGGGATCTGGAGAGTGCCCATAAACTTGTAAGTCCAGATTGTGCCTGTAGGTCATGGTTCTTTCCACAGGCAGAAGCCAGCAAGTCTTGGCTGAGCTGCTCCTGTGGCTTTCATCACTCAGGCCTCCCAACAGCCCTATGCCTTCCTGGTGCCATCCTAACCCTTGTTCTCAGAGGGGAAGCTGCTGAGCCCTGTTGCTTTCTTCATATCCCTGTTGTTGTCTAGGCAACCATGCTGGCTTATAGATGTCTGTGTATAACCTGTTGCTAGAATGTCCACTCCCTGAGGCTAGGCTGCTCTGTGCATCTCTCTGCTCACCTCCATAGCCCCAGTGCTCTGATAGGGCTGTTCCTGATGGGCAGGTGGAATGTGATTGTTGAGCCTCTAGACCAAGTAGTGACAGTGATTGAGGGGACTTGAACCCTCAGTCATCTGCTCAGGAGTCTGGGGCTTTCTCAACAGCAGCACAAGCAGTGGGCATGCTGCGCCAAGCCCTGTTGCAGGAGCTGACATACATTGACTCCTCACCTCTTCATGCTTGCTCTGTCAGTAGAAGCACTTATTACTCTCATTTTCAAGACAAGGAGACTGAAGCCTAGGGGAATATGTCACTGCTGCTTGTAGTTGCTCTGTGTGTTATAAATGAGTGCTTGCTGAACCACAGCAGGACAAGAGAGGCAACCACCTTTTAATCTCACAAAGAAAGATTGTACCCTTTTTTGGTGACCGGGGGTGGGGGGCAGCCCAAAGTTAACCCAAGCCAAGTGCACTGGGAGACCCAGGTAGAGGGGCCTGCTGCTGGTGGGCATCCTATTTATAATTTTAGCAACTCCCCATGGGTCACTGGACCCCAAAGAGCAGAGTAAGAGCCAGCCAACAAGTCCTCATTGATCTTTGGCCTCTGCCACAGGCTGCAGCCAGCCCCCCCCGCCCCTTTTTTGTAATCAAACTTACCTACTCACCACAGTGCATGCCCTTACATCCAGTCCTGAACAGAGGCCTTTTGGTTTTTAGTGCTGTTTGTGACAACATGGCTGTGGCTAGTGAAGGACCTGTGCTGGGCATTCCCAGGTGGGAGAGACTATGACCACATGATTACTGCATGCCACTGTCATGGCAGGGCCAGGGAGTACCTACTGCCTTTAAAGCATTCCGTGGGAAAATAATTTCAGTTAAATACCCAAAGGGTAAAAATTTTAAGGAATTCCGATGAATATTTTAAAATTCAAGAAGGAACATTTAAATCATGAAATCAAGTAAAGTAGTTTAAAGACCCCATGTCCATGTACCCTCCACTCAGCCTCAGCAGTTATTAATTCTTGTTTCATATACTTGACCTTCTTTGCCTAATTCTTTTGATCTCGGAATGTTTTTTTTTTTTTTTTTTTTAAAGATGACCGGTAAGGGGATCTTAACCCTTGACTTGGTGTTGTGAGCACCACGCTCAGCCAGTGAGCGAACCGGCCATCCGTATATGGGATCCGAACCCGGGGCCTTGGTGTTATCAGCACCGCACTCTCCCGAGTGAGCCACGGGCCGGCCCTTGATCTCGGAATGTTTTAGTGGCTAGCCACTGCCTGTGGATTCAACTCTTGAGTCTTGATCCTTCCCCCACCTGCCTGCGCCCACCTGAGCCCAGCAGCCCTTAGCTGCTCTGCCTGAAACACCCGTTCTTCCCAGGGCTGAGCTGTGTTGTGCAGCCTTTTCTTAGGAGACTGGGTCTCCCTCTCCCTGCTCTTCCCACACCTGAGGGAGGAGTTGCCAGTTTGCTAAAGGCCTAGTCTGACCTCTTCAGGGCAGGAACACCATGAGCATTGAATCAGAGTCCATTTCTGTTTTTGCCAGGAGTGCTGTAGCACACAGGTTTCCTGAGCACCACTGGGGGCCCATTCAGGTGCTATGGTGATGGGAGCTAACCTGATGCACGCGTTCAGGGATAGACAGCAGTAACACCAGGCAAAAGTGCCGGCGAAACAATTCATCTGGGGGCAGGGTGTGGGGAGCACATAATTTAGGGCTGTTTTTCTGGAAGGCAGTTTGGCAATACTGTTTATCCCAGCAACCTTAAAATGTCCCTTTCCCTAGGCATTTCCTCCAGGGATCTAATCAGGAGTGTTCAAAGCCCAATGGCTTGAAGCCATAATGATGATGTTCATTCCCACATCATTTCAGGAGTGGGACATTTGAAACATACCAGCAGCGGGAGCTTGGTTAAAGTTGTTGTCATAGCTGCAGGTGATAGGTTCTGTGCTGCTGTTGACAATGCCCTGGGAGACCTCCATAATGCATCAACATTGACAAGAACTGATTGCCAAGCAGGATGTGTGGCACAGGCTGGGTTTTGTTAAACAGATGTCTTTAGCCGGTTATGAGTGATTTTGATTTTCTTTGTAATTTCTAGTCCATATATGTGCATGTATATTTTTGTCAAGAATGAGCATATATTCCTTTTGTAATTAGAAATCTTTTGTTGAGGTAGATCCTGTCTGCAAGTGAGATGGCCATCACAGGTGACTACCTGAGGTGGAAAGTCACCATGTATTCTGCATTCAGGGTGGGTGCCCTCCCTCACCTGCGCCCCCAGTGCTGGATCAATCTTCCTAAGATGATTGCATCTTTTCTACCCCTCTGAAGGAGCTTGAGGTTCTTTTCCTTTCAATTTGAAACTGTCCTTCCAATTGACTCTCTGTCATACTGGCACAAGAAACCTGTGCCACACTGCGTCCTCTTTGGATGTTGTTGTGGCTGTCTCCTGTGGCTGTCTCCTGTGGCCATTCACCCTCTTCCCTGATGAAGCTTTGACCTTGGCCTCATCCCCATCTGATGACCTTTGATGGCTCAGCCCATTGTGGTTCCTCCTTCCTCTTGAACTCATCCACCTCATTGGGTGTATCCTGACATGAACTGAATAGATTAACTGTTTTTGCTATTTTTACATTTATTATTATTTTTTACCCCACCAACAGTATTAGAAATTCCTTGAGTGTGGGACCTATTCATATAGCTCCGCATCTTGTGTAGCACCTCGCGTGGTGCCTTGGCTTGGATGAGGTGCATAACAACTGCATGTAGGGTTATGGAAAGCAGTGCTGGCTTCTCTTACAGCCTGCCAGAGTTTTGGCCATGAGTGCTACTTAAACTGTGAGCCACTTCTCCTTTTGAGATTTTTATTTTTTTGATTGAGGTGGTAAGATAAAGGGGAGTACAGGCTATTACTAGATGGTTCTATTTAATAGATGAGAAAATCAGTTCATTATCCTGGAGAACAAAAGGAAACAAAATAGGAGCCAAGATATAATCACCTCTAAACGAGCACCCCGTAAGTCAGATGCTCACCTCAACTTTAATGATGAATCTCTCTCTAACCTAGGTGTGTAGCTATTCATAAAAGTCTTATGATTGAATGAATTAAGTATCTTGAGGTGGAATAACTGTCACTTAGGGCAGTCCTTGGAGAAGACACTTGCCCTTGTCTCTAAATCCCAAGTCTCCTTATTATTTTTTGTTTGTTTTTGTTGTTTTGGGCAGCTGGCTGGTACAAGATCTGAACCCTGAACCTTGGTGTTATAACACCATGCTCTAACCAACTGAGCTAACTGGCCAGCCCAAGTCTCCTTATTTCGAGATTTTTATTCCGATAATATTTTAAATGTTCAGAGAGTCACAGGGATAGTAAAAGTACTCAGGTGTCCCTCTCCCTGGGATTCACTGGCTCACTCTCACTTTTATCCCCTTTCCCAGCTGAGTGCTGTCTTGCTTCCTAGGGACCTCCTCCTTCTCCTTCTGGGCCCTGTTCTCTTTTAGGCCTTGGCCCCACAGGCTACTCTGAGCTCTCTGCCTGGGAATCTGCCCTAGGTTGGGGGTGGGTGGGGAGCAGGAATGAGGTGTGATGGGGCTGCAGGGTAGCCTTTGAGCTGAGCCGCTTGTGTCCAGTCTGGGAGAGGGATGGCAAGCGGGCTGTGGGGCATCTGGGCCAAGGGCTGGGACAAGAAAGGCCCCCACTTCTGGGGCTCCTGCGTTTCCCAACCTGTGTACCCTTTGCTCCTTCCTGTGTTGGGGGTGGGGGGAGGCAGTGCTTGTTGGTTAAGAGATGACTCCTCCCACATCCTCACTGCCTTTCTGTTCTCTTCCTTCTTCCCAGCTCTTTTTCAGTCCTCACCAGAGGTGACCTTTGAGGAAGTGATCTGGCTGCTGTGTGGGATGGAGCCCCTGTTGTGAAGTAGAAAGGACTCAGGGTTTGCCCTCAGAAGCCCTGACGGATCACCATAGGCCCTTCGAGTGCTGTCAGTCTGCTGCGATTCATGCTAGGGAGAAATCCCTGCCAAATGCTCTGTAGTAGGGATTCAGGCAAGAGGCCATTCAAGTCCAAACCAGAGGATGGGCAGGGTTCTGGGGCCTGCGGCTCAGAGGAGCTTATTTTGTGTAATATTTATATTGAGTTGTAACATACCTACTACAGTGGATGACACAACAACTCCAATCTTGAACATGCTGCCCAATGACCATTCACGCATGTAAATGTCCCTGTAGCCTCCACCCAGGTCTGCACATTGAACAGGCCTAACACCCAGCAAACTCCTGCCTGTGCTTCAGCCAGGGACAACCCTGCGCCACTCTTCTGACTTCCTTACACAGGGAAACATTTGACCTGTTCTTGAACTTCCTGTCACCAGAATTCCACTCTATGCGATCTTGTGTCTGGCTTCTTTCACTCAGTGTCATGTCTGTGAAATTCATCCTCATGGGCAGCAGTTCTCATTGTGACATGTATTATTCCATTGCCTGACTCTACCCCAGATTACTTTTCTTTTCTGTGCTTAATGGACGTTGGAGTTAGTTCCAGTTGTTGGCTACATGAAGGCAGCACCAGGAATGGTTTTGGTCATGTCTTCCGATGAATATATGCTATTAACTATCTGGGCTGTGCACCTAGGAGTTGAGTGGAGGGCTGGGTGAGAGGATGTGGACTCTAGCATGTTCTGCTGAACAGTTTTCCCAAGTGGTACCAATTTACATTCCCACCAGCAAGTTAGGGGAGTTCCATTTGCTAGACGTCCTTGCCAACACCTGGCATTGTCAAGGTACCTGCCTTTATAAGAAGCACCCTTGTTGATTTTGAATGCACACTCAAATTTGATACCCACTGGGTGCAGTGTCAGTAGGAATGAAAAGGAGGATGATTTAGGAGAGAGAGAGCCTGTAAGAAAAAAAGCTGTAAGATTCGATGATTGTGTGTGTGCTTGTGCTTGCTTGTGTATGTGTGTGTTTGTGCATGCACATTCAAGTTTGGAGGAGGAAGACACAGGTATGCACCCCACAAAGGAGAGGAGCCCTGACTCTACTGAGTCTGAGGGGTGGGTACAAGATGATAATATAGGGGTTATGTGAAGGTGCCCATCCTTCTGAGGAGAAATGTCCAGCAGCCAGTGGGAGACACATGAAGCAAACCTGGAAGAGCAGTCTGCAGCAGGAGCAAGTGGGTGGGCCATCTTGGAGGCCGGGGTGAAGCACATCTGCCTGAGTGGGGATGGCAGAGGGCCCTAGAGGAGGGCTGTGGTGGGCAGAGCAGATCTGGAGGAAGACTGTGGTATGAGTAGATGTGGCACAATAAAGCTGAGCCATCAGCTTCAAACAAGCTTCAAACAAGTTGCTGCAGCCTTAGCCCTGTCTCTCCCTCCTGTTTTGGTCAGTAAGTTCAGGACTTGAGGGTGTAGTACTTCATTCTCTTCCAGATAACATTGTAGAGGATTGAAAAACAGGAAGGTGTTTTCCTTAATCTCTGCCCAGAGCTGGCTGTTACTGACATATTGATATATGAGGATACTTCAGGAAGCTCATGGAAAAATAGAGTTGAAAGATAATACTAATCCTTCCATGAATTTTCTGAAGATAGATCCCTTGTATTACCTCCAGTCCTGTTTGTGCTTATAACTTTATGTGTATGTATTTTAAAAATGCAAATAAATATACACATGTACTTAAGTGGTGCTAGGCTGTAACTTTGAGCTGTGGGTTCTTTATAGTTTAGGGGGTGTTCTTTCCCTGGGTAGACTCAGGCCGGGACCTGGTGACCACAGCCAGGTTTATGTGAGGTGTGGACCATGCACCATAGTCCCATGGGCTTGAGATAAGCTTTCAACTTTTCTTTTTTTTTTTTTTTAAGTTCCATTATGGACTTTTCCAAGCATTCATTCCCAGTACAGATTATAGAAAAATGGTCTCCCAAGCACTTTGAGAGTTAGCAACATATGGCCAGTGTGGTTTCACTCTCCCCTCCCTACCCCCTCCTGGACTATTTTAAATCACATCCCAGACACCATATGATTTCAACTGCAAATGCTTGAGTACAGTTGAGTACAGATCTTTAAAAGATATCCTCCCCCCCACTAATACCATAAAACCATGTGAGATAAGCACTTTCATAATGTCTCGAGTAGGTAGAATGCATTCATGCCACATGCTTGCCTGGTGATGAGTGGGACACACTTGGGCTGGAGCGGGGGGGCCCCCAGGCCAGCACTGGGACAGGGATCATGAAGTCTTTCCAGCCATCCCGTGTCTTTTGAAGTCAAACCAACAAACTGGAGTAAAGGAAGGAAGCTTGTCTAGTCTGAACTAGCTCAGATAACAACGTGCCATTTGAAGGGCAGAAGTCTGTTCTTCAGGATAGTTCTTTTATTGCTCTCGTGCGTTGGGAGTTGAGAGATCTTGAGCAGAAGTAGGAGAGCTTAAGCAACTGAGAAGAGTGTGAAGAGAAAGTGTTTCAGGTCTCTTGTACAGATATAATTAGAAAATTTCTTTCTGAGAGACTGAAATACCCATTCCTATGTGTGGGTGGGTAGTTAAATTCTGAAATACATGTTTTTATCTTGTTAAAAAACACTTTTATGTTTCTTTTAAAAAGTCAAAGAACCAGAATGCAGAAGTTTGTTAACAAAGGAAAGGAAAAGTTGCAGTCTTTTGGGGGGTGTAGTTTGGCAAACATACTTCCAGGTACCTGTGAGGTTGAGGCCAGCTGTTTGCTTTGGTTACTGTTGGTGACTGAACAATCAGTGTCTTGTCATTTCCTGCCTCAGAGGTGAAACCACCTGGGCACTGGGGCTGTAAACCAGCTGCACGATCAGAAGACCAAGCTGCGCTGTAGCTATCTGAAGACTGAGCGAAGGTCAGAAGGCTAGATGAGAAGCAGCCCTGCACTAGTGGAGGACAGGGAAGGGGATTTTCTGGCTGCAGGTGTGGTAAGGCTTGGGAACTGCAGCCAGAAGGCACTTCTCAGGTGTGCAGGAGGGGGAGGGACTGCTTTGCCATTGGTCATTGGCACTGCCAGCCCCAAGGTTCCTACCAACTCCAGACTCTGATTGCAGGGCCATGGAAGTTAACTCTCTGGAGACCATACCAATTTGGGTGTATCTAGACTCCTAGGTGTGGGACTTGCTTCCTGGAGGAGTGCTTCTCTGCTGTGGCCCTGCAGGGAAAGTTCCTGTGAATCTTTTCAGTGGAGTCTCATTCCCTCCACTTCCTGTGCTCAAGTGTTTAAATGTTGGTCCTTTGGACCCTCTTCTAATTTTCTTTACCTCTTATCTTCTATTATCAGTTTCTTTGTCTTTTAGCTTTTCTGTGTGAGTGATTTCTTTAGTTTTTTGTTATGTTTTGTTTTGGTGACTGGAAGGTTTGGGGAGATTTCCTCAATTTTATCTCTGACCTTTCAATGCTAACGTGCTTTTATTTCTAAGAACTCCTTTTTTTTCTTTTTTGTAATCTGACTTTTCCCTTTTTATATCATCTATTCCTCTTAAATGCATTCAATGCAGTATCCTATGTTTATGGATAATATAGTTTCTACATTTTCTTCTTGCTGAGTTTCTTTTACTTCCAAATTATTCTTTTCTTGTGGGGTCTTTATCTGCCCTGTTAGGGTAGCTGCTCATTTTATGAGAGGGGCACTCCAAAGCCTAGTGGTCTCTCTGAGCAGGTGTGGCTTGTCAAGTAGGAGCTTTGCTAGATGTGCATCTGGCTGCAGGTTCTCTGGAACCTTCCTCCAGAGCATGGTCTTCCTGCAGCACAGCTGCAGGGTGAAGGCCGGGCTGCCAGCCTGCTGCGTGTTGGGCTGGAGGAGGCTAAGGGCAGCTAGGCAGACGGGTCTTAGTGGTTAGTGTGGATCTAGTTACTTAGATCAGAGCACAGATGGCTATTTAGTTCACCTCTCTCAGTACCCATGCCATTTCAGCTGGGTGGGTTGATTCCTCAGTCTATGCTTGACACTCCAGTTTATGCTTTTCCAGAGAGTAAACCTCCAGTGGTATCCTGGTGGAGCAGTGGTTACCCATGGTGTGAAGTGGGGAAGAGGTGCCGGGACAGCTTTTACCCTCATGAACACGGGTATGGCTGGCCTGAGCCTGGCAAGGATATAAGGCTGTCATCAAGTGGGCTGATACCTTCACTGTTACTTATTTAGTTAGGACTCTGCTATCTTGGTCAGCTTGCTGTGTCTGTTACCGCTGGGCCATCAGCTCTCTAGTTGTAAAATGTTGTTGTTGAGGCCCCATTTCCATTCTTTCTGTCTTTGTGAGTTTGTGTTAAAGAAAAACAACCCCTTTTTCTGTGGTTTTAGTTGGGTTTTAGTATGGAACGAAATTAGGTATGCAGGTTCAGTCCCTCATTCCAACCTGGAGGTTCATATCTCAGTTTTATTTTAGAAATGACGTTTGGTATAGTTTGGATATGTTTGTCTCCCACAAAGCTCAATGTTGAATTCTGCTGGCAGCTGTTTGGGTCATTTGGGCAGATCCCTCAGGAATAGATTAATGCCCTGGGGGAGGAGCAGTGAGTGAATTCTCTCTCCATAGTTCCCGTGAGAGCTGGTTGTTTAAAAGACCCTGGCACTTCCCCTCCTTTTCTTGCTTCCTCACGCCATGTGATCTTGCAGCTTCCCAGAGTGGTGAGCCAAATAAACCTTCTTTCTTTACAAATTACCCAGTCTTGGGTCCTCTGTTACAGCAACACAAAAACAGACCAATACAAATGGGAATGTATTTGTTTGGATTGTCACTTAAGTCAGCTTCACCATCATATGGCTTTGTTCATTTGCAGATAGGGTTTCTTTTTTTCACAGGACCAGAGCATTACATTTGGAATATGTATGTTTTTCATTCTGACTGATCTTTTATCATCCTTTTCTCCAAATAAATTCCTGATTTTTAAAAAATTTGGCTCCTAGAGAGTGTAATATTTTTTTAAAAGCAATCCAAAATTATAGAGTGAAAAATAGGTCCTTTCTGAATTGAAAATATGAAACCCAGTAGATGTGATGAGAGTCAGTCCCAGGGCCAGTGGTGTGGTCTGCCTCCCTGCTTGTTTCTGGTGGTGCTCCTGGAGGGGCTTCACAGGACTTCTTGGTGCTGGAGCAGGCAGACACATCATCTTTGTGCCTGAGCCCTGCCTCAGGGTGCTGGGGATCCTTGGTGTCTCTCAGTGGGAGTGTGGCTGGCATTTAGGAAGGATGGGACCATTCTTTGTTGTTTTGGACTAGCTGTGTTTACCTAACATATAGCATCCCCGGTCTCTGCCACAAAGGCCAGCAGCACTCCGCAAAACATGTAGGGCCAGTGCATAGGCCTGTGGTGAGGATGGGGCCTTGCCCTGAGAACCCAGGTAAGGAAACTGGGCTGCCAGAACCTTACCCCTGAATGCTGGGGTTGGAGTTGAGCTGCTGAAGGCATGGGGTATCAGGAATGCCTTTCCCTTATTTCTGTGGTAGATGGCTGGTAAAAATATGGTAGAATTCTTTTTTTTTTTTTTTTGGCACCTGGCTGTAGAACTCTTTTTTAATATGGCAGAATCTTCTTCCCTTTATGGTGCTACTTCTGATGACATGTTTAGGAAAACTTTTGTCATCCTGTGTTTTAGTCTGTTTTGTGTGGCTATAACAGAAATACCTGATACTGGGGCCGGCCCGTGGCTCACTCAGGAGAGTGCGGTACTGATAACACCAAGGCCACGGCTTCGGATCCCTATTTAGGGATGGCCGGTTCGCTCACTGGCTGAGCATGGTACTTACAACACGAAGCCAAGGGTTAAGATCCCTTACCGGTCATCTTTTTAAAAAAAAAAAAAAAAAAAAAGAACCTGAGACTGGGTAATATATAAGGAAAAGAGGTTTATTTGGCTTACAATTCTGGGACAGCTGCATCTGGCATGGGCCTCAGACTGCTTCTTCTCATGGCGGAAAGTGGCAGGTAGCCAGTGGGTACAAGCAGATCCCATGGCAAGAGAGAGAGGAGGTGCCAGGGTCCTTTAAACAATCAGGTCTCGCGGGAACTAATAGAGTGAGAACTCACTCGCTACCCCTCCTCCCCCAGGGAGAGCATTCATGAAGGATCCGCCCCCATGACTCAATCAGTTTCCAACACTGCCACATTGGAGATCAAATTTCCACATGAGTTTTGGAGGGGACAACACATCCAAACTCCATCATCCTGATACTGTATAACTATTCTTCTGTTGTCTTCTGGTACTTTATAATTTGGGTTTTTACACACATAAGTTAAAGGGTTACATATACAATCTGCAGGCTCCTGTCCCAGATGGGTGAGCAGACTGCACACACAGGAGGCAATTTACCAGGAGGCTTCATGTGTGTGGTAAAGGGAAACTGGCAAAATGCCTCTTGCCCCACAAGGGGTTACTTGATTGATGGTGTTGTGATGATTCTCAAAATTAGAAGAAATACACAGGAGTTTCCTTTGGGCAGAATGTAAGTCTGTTGTGCAAACAGATGGGAGGAAGCATCCTGTTCCCCTGAAGTCAGGAGGGTTAATCTGTGACCCAGGGAGGAAAGAACCTTCCTGCCTTAGACATCACCCAGAGACCAGATGTGTTAACTCTCCTGGGGCTTCGTGCATGCATTCAGTATTGGAAAAGAAAGACCAGGGAAGGGGTCCTGGCAGTGCTAGGGGGCAGTAGAGAAGAGGGTGGGGTTTGGAGAGTCCTCATTGCGAGAGGGCCCTTGGGTGGAAACCAGAGCCCTTCAGAAGAGGGCAAGAAAGGAAGGGTCAGGTAGCGGGAGCAGGGGAGGCCAGTTACTGCTTCTCATCAACAAGCCTGTGTGGATGCCCTTCCTGCGAGGGCTGTGGAGTTGGCATTGAGGAGTACACTCTGGTGACTCAGAGTTCCAGCAAGAGAACAGCTCTGCCTGAGGGAGCCACACACTCACTGCTCCATCACTCCCCAGGAAGGGGGCAACATACATCAGCGTGCAGTGGAAGTATTTTGGGATGCTGTCTTACTGTGCAGTTAGGCAGGTTGTTCTCTGATTTTTTTTTTTAGCAGCTGGTTGGTATGGTGATCTAAACTCTTGACTTTGGTGTTATCAGTGCTACGCTCTAACCAACTGAGCTAAATCAGCCCCCTCTGATTTATTTCTTTAGCACATACTTGGTGCTTCCTGTGTGTCCAGTGCTTTATGATAATAACTAATGCTGTCCTCAGAACAACCCGTGAGGTTGGCACTGTCACTGCCCTCCCTTTGCCGGGAGGACACAGTGGCAGTCTGGGGCAGCCTGCCCATCTCAGAAGCGGGGCCCAGCTCACAACAGGTCTTGCGCACTTTACTACACTCTGAGCTTGGCGTTCACACATATCTTTCCAAGGATACCCCATTTGCCATTTTTTTGCTGTATCCTACACCGATTCAGATTACAAGGACTGGGACTAGACTCCTGTTGATAAATTGAGTTTCCCAATTTGGGTACAGGGGAGAAGTGAGGAACTGTAGGCCCATGCTGGAAAGGAGGTATACAGGCCTGGCCAACACTGGGCACGCCCTTACACTCTGACCCCTTCTGTGCACCTTCATCCTGCCACAGCCTTTCAGAGCACTCCTTTATGAAGAGGACACGCTTAAGCAGATGGAGTGCCTCTCCCAAGACCCAGGGCTGGCAAGCGGCCAAGTTGGAATTTGAGCCCAGGCCCTTCCTCCTCTGTCAATTTCCCGCCATGCCCAGCTGTCCAGTGCCTCCACCCACCCCAGCACATCCCTGGTCACCCTGGCCTCCACCACTTGCATGCACTTGTTTGAGGCTTCGTTTCCCCCTGTGCCTGCCACACTGATTCTCAGTTCTGCACATCATGTCCCATCAAAATGCATGATGGTACCGCTCCTTGGGTTAAAAATAGCCAATTATTTTGTCTAAAACTGATTATCAGTTCCTGCTACAGAGGTGGATGTTTCTGCTCTCAGGGTGTTCATAGTCCAGTTGAGCTGACAGACAGGAACCAGTGATTTCTACAGGAGATGTCACAGGTGTGGTCCAGGTGGCTGCAGGGTTTCCATGAAGCAGACTGCAGGAGTGACCAGGTGGGAACAGGGTGAGAGGCCCAGCAGGGCTGGTGGGATGGTCAGACAGCATCCCCCAGAGTCCTGGGGTCCTCAGCAGCAGGCTGCCTGCCTTGCTAGTAAGGAGTGAGGCACCAGACTGTTGATGCAGGCAGGGTCATAGCCCGGGCTTGCTTCCCATGCTTGCTTACTGGTTGTTGTGTGACTTAGGTAGCTGGTGGAGTTGGTGGGGTCAGGAACAGGAACAGGAAACAGAGGCCCATTGGGAAGGATCACCATAGTTGCAGTGGGAGATGGTGCAAGGATTTGAATTTTAGGGAATCAGAGGTGATTGGGGAGTGAAGGGGGGTTCCCAGGTTTCTGGCATGGGCACTTAGTGAGGGGAGATGATGATATCAAAAGGTTTTCTTGGTGTGTCACTGCTGGCTGCTCAGGCCGGGTCAGGCAATGCCTTTAAAATACACCATGTTCTAGGGGCAGGTCTGGATAAAAAGGGCATCCTTGGCCTCCCCTGATGGGGGAGCTCAGAGGACCTGTAAATGATTGATCAGTCTGAGGGAGGCTGCAGTCTGGTCTAAACCAGATACCAGTTGAGTTCTGACTGGGTGGACAGGCATACCCATGGCAACAGGAGGAAGCTAGACCATGCCCAAGGAAGAGCTTGTGGAGCCTGGGATACAGCAAAGGGCCATGTGATCTGAGCTGGTGTCAATCCTCACATCCATCTTCTTAGACAGGTGACTGGTTGTACTTGGGAAGTGGCCAAGTACTCCTTCAGCTGGTGCTAACATTACCCTGGAAGCTTTGGGATCTTCAATGGCCACTTCATAGGTCTCTACCCTTCTGTGAGCACATTGCTTATATTGGACAGGGCTGTGACAGGACAGCAGTGTAGAGGCCACACTTGTGAGCTGACACAGTTTGCTCCCTGTCCTCCCTTGGCTGGGCAAGCCGTCATCTTTACAACACAGACCTTCAGGCTTTCGTGTGTGGGGGTGAAGCTTGCTATAATATGTTGGTTCTCCCTTACTCCTCTGAAGCCATACTCTCTGCTCCACTTTGGGGGCTTTCTCCTTGTACCATAGTTTACCTTCATTTATGTTCATTTAGTGACAGTTTCTGGAAGAGTTTTGTTTTCAAGAGACAGAGACAGGAGTGGCTGTTCAGATCCAGCCGCTCAGGAAGGCATTCTGGGGATTGCAGCAAAGCCCAGCTCAGGGAGAGCAGAATGGGACTTTGGAGAGCAGCCTGTGCTGCTCCAAAGGTGGGACTGGGTCCTGACCACAATCTGACACAGTAAGCTCATTAGGTCCCAGAGGGAGGAAGGAGGGAGACCCAACCTAAGCCCAACTGTGAAATGTGCCCACATGTAGTTAGTGCCCAAGAACGGGTGCCTCTGAACAAACACTGAGCCAATGGAGAAGGAAGGGCAGGCCTCTGCCAAGGAAATGTGGGATATTAACAGAGAGCAGAGCTGCCTGGGTTCTTTCTTGCTTTGTCTTTTATTTTATGGAGCATGATCTTCAGACTAGAAACAGGAGCAAAACCCACAAAAATATGGTTTGCAGGAGTTCCAGTCAAGATGGCGGAATAGCGGTCCCCAGCATCACTCTCTCCCACAATCAACTGATTTATAACTATAAAAATGTAACAACAGCCAAAATGGAGCTGCTAGAGCACAGGGGACGAGGAGGAGAGACCTACGGAGTTCATGAAGGGGGAGAAGCCTCGATGAGAGAAGGAAAAAACTGCTCAGAGTGTTTCAGGCTGCAGCCGCTTTAAGGCTGGAACTGCCGGGCACATGGAGCAGGAGCTGGCAGAAGCAGCAGCTGTGCCCTTCAGATGGAGTTGCTTGGAGTCGGCAGGGGAGAAGAGAGCCTTAGTGGCCCCCAGGACAGCAAGACCACTAATAGGGCTCCCGTGGACCCACACAGAAGTGAGGAGCCAGAACAGATGAAAAAGGGGAGCTGTTCAGAGGCCAGTGAGTCATCGCAAGGGACCAGCACAGGGCCTGTCCCATGGGAAGTGTTTGGAGCACAGGCGGTGGGGGAGACGGGCCCACCAGGAAAACACTGGGATACAGCAAGGACAGCTGATCCGCCCCCCAGTCAGCACAAGACCACTCAGAGGAGAATAGTTGGGAATGCAGAATTGCATGGGGTACAGTTTGATGAAAAGATTCAGGCCCAGATCAGAGTTTCTGCACAGCGCAGGAGCCGGAAGTACCTATGAGATCAGCCATTAAACCCTGAGCTGCACAAAAAGTGGGGGAAACAGCAGCAAAGCAGCAATTTAGCTCAGTAACACAGCTCAAGTACTGGTTCCCACAGGAAGTTCCCCCATTTTCGAAGTAGCAAAGAACAAAAAATTAGTTCTGGCCCAGACACACTGCCAGTGCCTTGGGGCCCACCAGGGGACCTGAAGTGTGTAGCCAGGGATTGGACCCCACTCCCGCTCTGAGGTATACCACCAATGCCATGGGCCCCGCCCAGGGGCCCGGGCCTTGGAGCTGGGGACGGACACCCTGCCCACACCCAGGAACACCACTAGAGCCAAGGAGCATGCTAAAAATATCACCTCCCTGTGGGTGGCCCACCACAGCCACCACAGTAACCATGGCTGCCACGAAAGTGGCTAGACATCACAACTACCACGCAGATGGTCCACCAGCCACTGGAGTGCACTGACACAAGGAGAATCACTGGTAGAGACCAAAGAAAAGAATAGGATGTCTCTCTCCACAAAGCCCATTCCAGAGTGACAGAAGAAGCATCTGCTCTATAATATTGGGGGATCTGAACACACCTCTCAGCATATGACAGGTCATCTAGGCAACAAATCAACAGAATAACCATTACTCTTTTGGAGGGTGAGAAGAAATTTAGGGTTATCAGTGGTGGGAGGGGGGAGGGAGAGGGGGGTGGGGAGAGATTGGACAAGGGGCATAAAGAATAAGTACAATTTGTAACAATATACATACTAATAATATTGATTTGATCAACATATGTCAACATTGAATCCCAAAAATATAATCAATTATGATTCAATAAAAATAAATAAATAAATAAAGGTAAATAAATAAATAAATGTGGTTCACAGAGCTGAAAACAGTGCTCAGGGCATCTTTGTTTATTCTTCAGCTACCAAACCTGAGAGGGCTCTTGGGGCAGGCACCATGGAAGGGATGTGGGAGTGAGACAGCCTGGTGCTACCTCTCATCCCTGGCACCTGGCTGGAGGAGCACCCTCCCCTTCAGCTCTGACGTACTCACTGCCCCTTCCACAGCTCATGGCACAACTGGACATTTACCTGAATTCCGTTTCCTGTTGTTGAGGGAGTGTTCTAGCTTGTCAAGTTATGCCTGTTTCTGGCCTCCAGTGTGGTTGATGTTCTTCTGGCTCTGAGTTACTTACAGTTGGTACCCACACTGTCCAGGTCATCTGTGACATTGCCTTGGGCCAGGACTGGGCAGGGCTGGTCCTCCAGCACATCCCCTCACATCTGGCGCCACTTTGCCCTTGGCTCACCAAGCCCTTTTCTTCGACCTGGTCTTCCCACTACTTTGAAGGTATTGAACTAAGCCATGTTCTGGGTCTTGTCCCTGTGCATATGCCAGGAGTCTTTGCTGCAGTCAAGACACACAGCATCTGGGGCCTGCTAGTCTGCTGACCCTATCGAAAGTGGCCGCCAGTGGCTCAGGAGGACTGCTTATTAGGTGCCTGGTTTAGCCCACAGTGATTGCTGCTCTTGGGCACAGAGCCCCTCTGTGTAACCATCTCTCATCCACAGATTCTTCAGCACCCCTGTCTTCCTCTTTCTTCACACTGTGGCTCCTGGCTGCACCTGCCACCCCTCGCCCTCCCACTCTTTGTGGCAGGATTTGCCTCCCAGTCCCCTTTACACACTGCTGTCAGAAGGTGGGAAGAGGAACAGGTACGGTCTTGGGTAGGATGGGCACAGGTGAGGCAACCTTCTAAAAACAGGTCTGCTCTATCACTTCTCTTGTCAAAAATGTTTAGTGACTTCTTAGTGCCTGCCAGGTGATGTCTCAGCCTCCACATGTGGAACACTTGCCCCGCGCCAGCCTCAGCACATGCACTCCAGGTCCTCCCGGGCCAGCCTCCCAGCCTGCCTGTGCCTGTGTCTCTATTCCTCATGGGTTTTATCCTGAGTCTGATCCTGCACTGCTCATGGGCTGGTTCTTGAGTTATACTCCTGCATCACTCCTCTCATGTCTCTTGTGGCCCTAGTGACCTCTCCCCTCGTCTGCTGTTGGATGCGCTGTTGGCAGGAACTTGTTGCTGCCCCTTGCCTCAGTTCAGGCTTCAGGAAGCAGACAGAGAGATAGGAGCTCCAAACATGTTTGTTGAGTGAATTATCTAAGCAATGTGACAGGTCCGTGTCATTTTATTTTTCTTCTTACATTAGGACAAATTTAAATATCTCTTAGCGTTAAGCCTCCTTTCTGTGATTTCTTTAGGGGTCGCAAACGTGATGCTGCAGTCCCATGTGCACATTCTTCCAGTACCCTGGGACTGGTTGGTTTGTGTTTGGAGCGGTCGGAATGATTTCCAGCACCAGCTAGACAGGGCTTGTTTAATTCACTCAGAGATGAGGCCCAAGAGCCCTGACAGGCTTGTTCATTTATTTGTTTATCAGCAAGCCCAGTGCTGGGGAGACAGGCAGGGAGGAGGTCCATCGTAGGGGGACGAATGCAGGCTGTGAGCAGACCAGAGCATCCAGTCCCCTGGGGGACACAGGCCAGACCTTGGGGCCCAAGACTTATGTGCCACTTCCTTTCTATTTTTTTGTGTGGAAGCGTGTTCTATCACCATTCAAGGGGAGCTCAGGCCTAGCTGATGTTCACAGCTCTATCCCACGGAGCATCAGTGTAATGAAAAACCTTTAAAAGTATTCCATCTCTTTTATGTGTGTTGGCAAATGTGTTTTTAAATTATTTTTCATATTTATATGTTCTGTCTCCTATCCCCAGCTAGAAGTTATTGAAGTTGGGGCTTGTCTCTTTGGTCCCTTTAGGAGAAGTCCTTGCACTGGGGAGGGACTGAGAGATGACTTCGTGTGGCCCCTTAATTTTATAGAGGAGAAATCTGGACCTGGGGTCCCACCGTGCTCTTAATGTCAGAGTTGAGTAGGAATGTAGGCAACTCAGAGGGCAGGAAATAGAGGCCAGCCAGCGAGCTGGCCACCCCATGGTCTACTGCATACTGATTTTGTGCTGGATGTGAATGATCTCTAGGGGCTGGCCCCCTGTCTCCTCCTGCCCGGAGCTCCCTCTTTTGCTTCACGGTGACCACCATTCCTATTCCTTCCTTCTCATGGCCCTGCCTGACTACTCCCTTGCTCAGTTGCCTGTTGTTGTTCTGCTGAGCACCCCTCTCCTGGATCTCAGCCAGGCTGGTGTGCCAGGAACAGCACCTTGTCCACCCAGGGGCGGCTACTGGCCAGGGTCCCTGCAGCAATGGACTTGCTGGTGTGTGTAAATGTTTCTTCTTTTGTGTTTCAGTGAGGATGCCATGAGGAAAGCTGGTGTGGCCCACAGTAAATCTAGCAAGGACATGGAGAGCCATGTGTTCCTGAAGGCCAAGACCCGGGTAAGGCCCTGGTAGGTGGAGTTTCCCTGGCAGAGAGGCTCCTGGAGGGGAGCGTGGCCAACTCTGGGAAACTCCTGGGGAGTGGGGGCAGGGTGCTTGCTTACTGACTGTTCATGGGCATGGTCAGCTTTGCCTGCAGCACTCTGGGTACTCCTGTGTGTCCATGGTACAGGGCCAGCTTCCAGCCACAGACCTCACTGCCAGCACCTTTGCTCAGCCCCCATGAATCCTGCAGGGCACTCACTCAGGCCCCCAGTGCCCCTGTGGAAGAGAAGAATGCTGAGGGTAAAAACTGGCTCTGTCCCCAGCCTCAGCCCTCCTGAGCCCCACAGGGCCCTGACGTGTGGGATGAGAAGGGTTCCTGTCCCCTTTATTAAGTGAGGAAGGTGATGCTCATTGAGGTTGAGGCCTTGAACATCACAGGTGGAGTACGGAGAAGGATTTCTGCTGCCTGGGCTCTTGGGATTCATGTGACCACCTCCCTTCATACGTGTGTGCTCCCTGGGGCAAAGCCATTTTAGTAGAAGTGAAGCAAAATGATAGAAATGAAATGAAATTTAATGAAAATGAAAAAAACGTGTGTTTGTGAGCACACGTTTGTGCAAGGAAGAGCACCAAGAGCACACACACTGAGGTGGGGTGGGGGTGGGCTCTGAACTGTGGGTATCAGCATTTTCTTTTTTGGTGGCTGAACCCTTGACCTTGGTGTTATAAGGCTGCGCTCTAACCAACTGAGCTAACTAGTCAGCCCTTTTCCTTTTTTAAGAGTTTTATTGAGATCTAATTCATATACTACTGTGGATTTAATGTCCCCCCACAGCTCACTGAAGCTCAATCCCCATTGTAACTATGTTAAGAGGGTGGGAAATCGTATTATGGTAATCGAAAGGTGGGGCCTTTAAGAGATGGTTAGATTGTGAGGATTGTGCCTTCCATTCCTGGAGTAATGGGCTTGGTTCTGATGGCTTTAAAAGGACAGCAAGTGAGGAGTTAGCTCTCTCTTGCTCCCGTCACTCTCACCATGGGATACCTTGCATTGCTGTAGAGATACTACCAAGGCCCTAACCAGATGTGTTCCCAGCCTCTGAAACTGTAAGAAATAATTTCTTTTTCTATTTCTAATTTATATTTCAAATATTTCCATTATAAGCAACTATTGGTATGGGAAAAATACACAGTGTAGTGTTTTTCCCTTTTTTTCCCTCTATGCTCTTACTCAACAACAAGCAACAGACACAGAAGACTGACTTCTGTGTCCCAGTGTGTTGAGATTTCTCCCCACCAGCAAGCAAGCCAGCAGTTCTCCAGTAGACACCAGCTGGGTATCCTCTGAGTCAATTCAATTCTGGCACTATCTACCTGGAAATAGCATCAGATCCCACAGGTTGAGGGCTCTGTCCTTAAGACTGCCCCCCACTTCAGATGCCAGTAGCAAATCCAGGCCTCTATAACTTCTGACCAACCAGCTATGAATCGGGGTTCCCACAACCCTTCCTTGGGTTCGACTAGTTTGTTTGAGCAGCTCACAGAACCAGGGAAACACGTACTTAGGTTTATCAGTTTATTATAAAGAATATTACAAAGGATACAGATGAAGGGACACATAGGGCAAGGTATGTGAGAAGGGGTGTGGAGCTTCCATGTCCTTCCCAGGCATGCCATCCTCCAGGAACCTCCACATATCCGGAAGCTCTCTGAACCCAGGATTCTTGGGTTTTTGTGGAAGCTTTATTACATAGGCAAGACTTATTAAATCACTGGCTACTGGTGATCAACTTAGCCTTCAGCCCCTCTCCCCTACCTGGAAGATTGGGGGGTGGGACCAACCTTGGTCTTTCCTGTCCCGACCAGCCCCCTGTCCTGAAATTACCTAGGGGCTGTTAGCCATCATTAGCGTATAAAAAGACTTATCACCTTGGAGATTCTAAGGATTTTAGGAGTTGTATGTCAGGAGACTGGGATGAAGACCAAATATATGTTTTCACAATATGGCAGAGACAGAAATGGACTAATACATATACTTTACAATTCACCTGTTTAAGGTGAACAATTCAGTGGTCTTTAGGATATTCACAGTTTTGCAACCATCACCATAATCTAATTTTAGAACATTTTCTAAAAGAAGCAACATACCCATTAGCAGACACACCCCATTTTCCCTCATCCCTCAGCTCTTGGCAACCACTTATCTACATTATGTTGCTGTGGATTTGCCTGTTCTGAACTTTCCATATAAATACGGTCATACAATATATGTTTTTTGCAACATTCTTTTACTTGGCATAATATTTTCAGGGTTCATCCATGAAGCATGTTGTAGCATGTACTTTATTTCTTTTTGTTGTCGAATACATTCTCTTTATGGATTGATATATCACATTTTATATATCTATTAATTGATGGACATTTGGATTGTTTCTACTTTTTGGCTATTATGAATGGTGCTGCTAGAAACATTCACGTACAAGTTTTTGTGTGGACTTAGTTTCCATTTCTCTTGGGTATATACCTAGGGGTGGAATTGCTGGACCATATGGTAATTTTGTATTTCACCATTTGAGGAACTGCCAGACTGTTTTCCAAAGCGGCTTTACCATTTTAAATTCCCACCAGCAGTTTACAAGGCTCCAATTCCTCCCCATTCTCTTCAACACTCATTATTTATTGTCTTTTTTATTATAGCCATCATAATGGCTGTGAAGTGGTATCTCTTTGTGGTTTTGATTTGCGTTTGCCATTTCTAAAGATGTTGAGTACCTTTTGATGTGCAGATTCTTTGGAGAACTGTCTAAGTCCTTTGCCCCTTTTTTAATTGGGTTGTTGGTCTGTTTATTGTTGGGTTGTAATAGTTGTTCATGTACTTGGATATAAATCTTTTATTAGATATATTATTTGCAAATATTTTCAGGGATGGGGTGTCTTTATTGTTTTTGTTAGTTTGTATTTTCTTACAGTTGAAAGAACTTTGATAAGGGCTTATTAAACTATCTCAGGTTTTGAAATATAGACCTTATTGGTTCAGCATTGTTTGTTACCTATTAGTTTGTAACAAACCACCTGGAAACTTAGTGGCTTAAAGCAATGAGTTGTTATTTTTCCTGATTCTGTAGATCAGGAGTTGGGGCAGTTGGAATTGACTGGCTGGACCATTCTGCTGGTCTCACTGTGACATCTCATATGGCTGTTTTCAGCTGGCAGCCAGGGTGGGCTTAGAAGGTCCGTAAAAGCTTCAGTCACTGTAAGACCTGTGCTCCATGCACAAATCCCACACACACTTCAGGATGGCTCACCTCACAAAGACCGTGAGACAGAGACCGTTGCAATCAGGCAAGAGGAGTTTTATTCCAGCATGCTGGGTCACTGAGTCTCCTGGACAGAAGTGACCCCAAGTTTACAGCACAAACACCTTTTATACAGTTTTTCTTTTTTTTTTTTTTTTTTTTTTTTTTTTTAAAAGATGACTGGTAAGGGGATCTTAACCCTTGACTTGGTGTTGTCAGCACCACGCTCAGCCAGTGAGCGAACCGGCCATCCGTATATGGGATCCGAACCCAGGGCCTTGGTGTTATCAGCACCGCACTCTACCGAGTGAGCCACGGGCCGGCCCTATACAGTTTTTCTGAACAGATCTTTGTGACAGGATGAGTTGTTGGTTATCTGTGGCGCCTTTAGATTTATGGGTAGACTTTAGCAGGCTGGTACCCTGATAGATTTGTGGCGCCTTTAGATTTACAGGTGGGCTTTAGCAGGCTGGTACCCCGATAAGGAACAGTGCATTTCTCAGTTGTTTATCTTCCCCGGGGTCTGGCCAGGTGGCTTTTAGATAAGGAACTAGTCAGTTCCTGGAACTGGGTGGGGGTCATTCCCTTCCTGGAATGTTTAGTGTGCTCGGGCCTGCCTGACCTTTGTATGGCCCCTTAGAAGCTGCTTTACTTAAAATGTTTTTAGCAAGCATTTGTTTTTCTACAATTCCCCTACAATTTCCCCCCTTTTTCTTGTGTGTATTTCAATCATGAAATACTTGTTTCTTGTTGGTTTACTTCCTGATATTGTTGTCTTAACATCATAATCTGGACAGTACTAACACGTTGCCTTACAAAAGCTACTAAGTGATTTAAAATGCAGGGACCAAAGGTCAAAAGCAACATTAAAATAACTAATGGTCCTAGCAGAGTAGACACGAGGGTCGAGGGTCGAGGGTCGTGAGCCATGGGGAGGAGTTGAACCATGATTCAAACCATCCCTGATTTTGATCTCTTTCTCCTTTTCTTTTGGGTAAGCCTTCCCTAATTTTAGCCATGGAGTCTTTAACTACTCCTGAGTGATCAATGTAAAAACAACATTCTTCTTTTAATGCAGCGCAGAGCTCCCCCCTGCTGAAAGAACAAGAGATCTAACCCCCTTCTATTTTGCAAGACCACCTCAGAAAGAGAGGTGAGGGACTCTTGTAACTTAGTAATTGAATTTTCTATTTCTTTAATATCAGCATCTATGGCTGTCTGCAAACTTTGGTAATTCTGATGTTGAGTAACTAGAGCTGAGGCTCCTGTAGCTGCCCCAGCTGCTCCCAATCCTAAGCCTAAGAGGACAGAGAGCGTGACACTTAGGGGCTCTCTTTTAGTTCGGTAGTTTTCATTATTTTTATCCCAATATGATAATAGTTCTTCGTAAGGATGATAAACGAGCCGAGGTAGCAACTGAACCAGGATACAGAAATCCTGGGTTTCTTTTAGGACCTTTGAGCTTACGCAGGGTGTAATCCCTGTGGCGCAAGCCCACCATCCCCCCGGAGGGGGCAACAGATATGTGTCACCAGACCACTCAGTCAAGTTAAGTGTCTGATTGCACAGCTGGCTGTGTGAGGAGGGGATCTTTCCCACACATGTTCCTTGCCCTGTAACAGCTGACAGAGTGAGTTTGACCTGTCGTTGCTGCCAACGACAGTTAGAGACATCAGTTGCAGTTTTAATTTCATTTCTAAAGGCTATTTCTTCATAATATGGGGGAGCAACATCATAACAAAGCCAGCAGGAACGGGTAGCATTGGGGTTGGTACTATTTAAGACCTGAAAGGCTTCAGAGATTAAGTGGAATATCCCAGATTGTTTTTGAAGCCTAGGTTTAGAAGGTTTAGACATTTTCTTTGGTGCCCTGGCCTTTGACCTTCTAACGGGTGCTGAGGACTCTGGTGGGGTACCCGGGGGTGCTGAGGTAGTTTGTAGTTTGACCATTGTAGG
Source organism: Cynocephalus volans (assembly GCF_027409185.1). Taxonomy (NCBI): domain Eukaryota; kingdom Metazoa; phylum Chordata; class Mammalia; order Dermoptera; family Cynocephalidae; genus Cynocephalus; species Cynocephalus volans. The sequence continues at coordinate 209,941,441 of NC_084461.1, forward strand.
CCCCACTGGGGCTAAATATTTATTTGGGTCCACAGCAGTATACTGGGTTTCTACTTTGAGCTTGATGGTAAACAACAGCCCATCATCATATCCTTCTCTATAGAACCTTAACCCCCATGTAAATCCCTTTTTCCATCCAATGGCCTTTTTTCCTGAATCCGTGAAGGACATTCGGAGGGGGTGGCACCATCTCCCCTAGCAGGGGCAGTTTTTTGGTAGTTTTGGTGGATATAATTAGCAGTTACCTTTATATAATCCCAGGATGACGATGGACTCCAATATGTGTCTCCCGTGGTTTCGCACCCCCAGCTTTTGCAGAAATAATCTGCTATCCCTCCACACTGGGAACTGAGTTTCCGGTCGCGGTGGAACCAAGGGCATACATAGAAGGTGAGAGCACTCAGCCGACTCCTCCTATAAGGGGCAGCACAACTTACCCCTGGCGATATCCCAAGTCGGCTCGGGGTGGCAGGGGGTTTATGGCTATCAAAGTATTCTAGTAAATCCCAATTAGGTGGGGGTCCTAAAGCTAGTTTACACACATCTGGAAATAAGTCAGGCCACCATCCTCCTATAGTTACCTTGGATTGACTCCAGATTGTATCTCCTACCCCATTTATAATACACCAAGTTAACTTTCTAGGGGCATGTGGGCTGGACGCTCCCCGGTTTAGGGAAAAGACCCCCAGGCACAGGAGGAATAGAAGGGCCCTCATCTTATAACACCTTAGGCGCCCGAACAATTTTAAGTCTTAAGGGGTGCTCCTTGGAGCTCTGGACTCTCCAGGCGGCGTCTCTCAGTCCTTGGTCCTCTGGTGATGCAGGTTTTATGTGCGAGGCGTGGATCTAAGCGGAGATTCCGTCTACCTTTACAGCCGTTGGGGTTGTTAAAAGCACTAGGTAAGGTCCTTTCCAGTGGGGCTCCAGGGTCTGAGAGTGATGCCGTCTCACATAGACTGTGTCTCCAACCTGGAACTGGTGAGAAACTTCGGGGGTCCCAGGCTCATAGGCGGCCACCAGCTGTGTCCAGACTTCTTTCTGCACCGCTTGTAGTCCTTTCAACCTGGCATATAAGTCACTGTTACTGTGGCAAGTGGGTTCATAGAGAATTTCAAAGGGGGTCAGGTTGAACCGGGAGGGGGTGTTCCTAGCTCTGAATAAGGCCAAGGGAAGGAGCATCACCCAGTCTACGCCAGTCTCCATGGTTAATTTAGTCAGGGTCTCTTTTAGAGTTCTGTTCATCCTTTCTACTTGCCCTGAACTCTGGGGTCTGTAGATACAATGTAATTTCCAATTGGCCCCTAGGTGTCTGGCCACTCCCTGACTTACCTTGGCAACAAAAGCAGGTCCATTGTCGGACCCGATTACCTTGGGCACCCTGAAGCGCAGGAAGATTTCTTCCAGGATTTTCTTGACCACGATGGTGGCTGTTTCTTGTTTTGCTGGGAATGCTTCCACCCATCCGGAGAAGGTGTCTATAAAAACTAGGAGATACTTGTAACCGTATCTGCCTGGCTTAACCTCTGTAAAATCTACTTCCCAATATACCCCTGGTCTGTCTCCCCTGAGTCTCTTGCCAGGTCCCGCCGTATTTTTGCAGATATTTACTTTTTGACAAGGTACACAGCTTTTAACTATCTGCTCGGCTAATTGTTTTAGCCCTATGATATGATATTCTGTCCTCAGGGCAGTCTGGGCCAATTTGTTTACTCCCAGATGAGTCCATTGGTGCATTTGTTTGATCACGGCGCGGGCTTGTTCTTGTGGCAAGATAGGCTTGCCTGACACTGCATGCCAATGCCCTTTTTCCTGATCAAAGTAGTTATTAGAGTCCCTTGAGATCACTGCTACGTCCTCAGTGCCCGGTACTGTCTCATTAGGCTCCCTAGTTTCCCTGACTACAGTGGCCAGAATTTTGTGAAAATTTTTTTCTTGGCGCTTTTCTCTCTATTTCTTTTTCTTCCTCTGACTCTCTATTATGATAAACCTTTTCAGCCACCTGCACTAATTCCCTCAATGACTTATCTTGTAACCCTTCAAGCTTCTGCAGTTTCTTTCTGATGTCTCTGCTAGACTGATCAATAAAAGCAACTGTCACAGTAGCTTTGTGCTCTTCACTACCAGGATCATATGGGGTAAACTGACGGAATGCCTCCATGAGTCTTTCCAGAAATGCTGATGGAGACTCATTGGGCCCCTGGATCACCTCTCTTACCTTAGTCAAATTGGTGGGGCGTTTTGCCACCCCTCGGAGACCTGCCATTAGAGCCTGGCGATAGACCTTTAGGTGCTCCCTACCGTCTGCTGAGTTGAAATCCCAGTTTGGTCTGATCAACGGGAATCCTGCATCTATAACATCAGGGAGGAGGGTGGGTCGCCCATCGGCTCCTGGAACATTCTTTCAAGCCCCCAGGAGGATCCGTTGTTTCTCCTCGGTGGTGAACAGGACCTGGAGGAGCTGCTGACAGGCATCCCAGATGGGCTGATGAGTAAAGAGAAGGGATTCTACAAGGTTAGTGAGACTTTGGGGGTTTTCAGAGAAAGGGGGATTTTGAGTTTTTCAGTTGTAAAGATCGGAAGAGGAGAAAGGCCAGTAATGTAAGGGCTGGTTGCCCTCTTCATCAGGAGGGCCATAAGCCCGCAGGGGGAAGATATGGATTGCCTCTGGGGAGGGCACTCATTTACTGCGTGTCCCTTGAGCAGGCCCTCCCTCAGATTCATTTTCTGGTGGGTCCTCCGGTGGATCTGACGGCCAGGCTGCCTGTGATCGGAGAGAAGGAGGATAGGGAGGGGGAGGAGGATCAGAAAGAAGACAGTTCGGGTCGGTGGACAGCAGGACCTCTGGTTTCTTTTTTATTTCTCGAAGAGCAAATACAGCCATTGGACCTGTTAAGGGAACAAAGGGATGGACCCACGGAGGAGGATCCGTGACTAGATCTTCCCAGACAATGATATAAGGTATCTGGTCTGGGTGACTTTCAGAACTGAAAATTTTCCTTTTTACTGCTGTAATCAATGGCGGAGAGAAGGAATCTTCAGCGGGCCAGCTGAGTTGGAAATCTGGCCACTCCGAAGAACACAGTGTGGCCCATTTATTCCTTCTAACCTGCACAGACAAATTATTAGCTCTGTCCTTTACATCAGTCCAGTATTTTAGAATCAGACTTAAAGGGGTTGAGACAATCTGCTCCATGTCGCCCCAGAAAATAGTCAGTCCCCACACACACGCAACCAGACAAACAAAAAACAAAACACTGACGTGCCCCTGCCACGGGCGCCACAACCAGATTATCAGAGAACTCGGGAGGGGTCTCCTTCTTAGAGATCTCCCATGGAGCCGAACTTGTTCGTCTCCCACAGAGGAATCTGGAGCGTCCTCCAGGATTCCTGTGGCCATGATGTGTCGGTACGTCTACCCGCCGCTATGACCACTACAGACCGATGGCTCCGCCTTGGAGCCTCAGAAAATCTGAAACCAGATTACAGTAAACAACAAGAAGACTCTTAGACAGACACAGCAGACAGACAGAGACAACCGCGGTACCTGCTGCTTGAGCAATCCTCCGTTCTCTAGTCTCTGGTCCCGGAGAGAGCGAGCTTCATCCTGGACGAGCCCCCAAAAATGTAAGACCTGTGCTCCATGCACAAATCCCACACACACTCCAGGATGGCTCACCTCACAAAGACCATGAGACAGAGACCGTTGCAATCAGGCAAGAGGAGTTTTATTCCAGCATGCTGGGGTCACTTAGTCTCCTGGACAGAAGTGACCCCGAGTTTATAGCACAAACACCTTTTATACAGTTTTTCTGAACAGATCTTTGTGACAGGATGAGTTGTTGGTTATCTGTGGCACCTTTAGATTTACAGGTGGGCTTTAGCAGGCTGGTACCCCGATAAGGAACAGTGCATTTCTCAGTCGTTTATCCTCCCCGGGGTCTGGCCAGGTGGCTTTTAGATAAGGAACTAGTCAGTTCCTGGAACCGGGTGGGGGTCATTCCCTTCCTGGAATGTTTAGTGTGCTCGGGCCTGCCTGACCTTTGTATGGCCCCTTAGAAGCTGCTTTACTTAAAATGTTTTTAGCAAGCATTTGTTACAAAACTGCGTATATTAAAGTTATATTTTTCTACAATTCCCCTACAATTTCCTACATCACATGGCTACACATCAGTTTTCCCTATGTGGCCTCCACATAGTGTCTATAGCAGTATAGCCCAGATGTCCTTACAGCATGGTGGCTGGCTTCCAAGAGGAGGAAGTGGAAACTCCCATTCCTCAGAGGTCCTGGAACATCACTCGGATATGGCACGTCCTAAGACAAGTGCAGATTCAAAGGAGGGGAAATCGCCTCCACCATTTTGATGTGAGCAGCAGCCTGTGATTATTTTTGTTTATATTTTCTTACAATTAAAAGGACTTTGGGCTGGCTGGTTAACTCAGTAGAGCATGGTGCTGATAACAACAAGGTCAAGTGTTTGGATCCCCTTATGGGCCAGCCACCAAAAAAATAAAAGAATTTTGATGAAGGCCTATTGAACTGACTATCTCAGCTTTTGAAATGTAGACCTTGTTGGGAAGCCAGTGATTATTAGGGGGGCATCTTGAAGGCTAGGTACTGCAGAGACCCTCCCAGCAGCTGAGGAATAAGCCTTTCATCCTGGAGGAGGCACCTAACAGCATGATAGTCCCTCGCCCTCACAGTTCACTCTGCCTTGTTCTCCGAAATACTGCAGCCCACATGCTGCGCTGTAATAATTTAAGTTCACTCTCTTTGATTAAGCTGATTATAAATCTCTAACTCCAGGAGGAGTCCCATACTAATTGGAAGAGAAGTATTTGTAACAGCTGGGTTGGAAATTTCCTATGTCGCTTTTAGAGAGATAGACATCTTGGGTACTGTTGTCTGATGCCCATCTTTGTACTTACTGCCCAAGCTTCACATGAGAGAGGATGCCAGTTAGTGCAGTGAGGGCCTTCCCAACAGCTGGAACCATGGGAACACTCTCCAGGTCAAGATGGAAGTGCGAGCACACTTCTTACCTGCTCCTGCTGCCTGAGACTCTATTAGAACAACTGAACAAATTTAAAAGGTAGGATCCCGGCGTTGGGTCAAGGATGGAAAGAGTGATTTCTCTGTTTCTGGACTCCAGGTGGGGCTGGGAGGACGTGGGTCATGGAGGAGGGGGATGACCTTCCTTCGGAATTCTGGCAAGCTTATGGGTCCAGAGATGCCCACCCTGAAGGAAACTGGGCACTCATGGGTACCTCTGGCTGTCTAGTGCATACCCCAAGGCAAGGAAAGCCAGGAATGCTCTTGTCTAGAGGAATTCACCAAATTGCCTGGAGTGGGCCCCTATCTAGTGTGGGTGTTAGCACCCCAAGTTAAAGCGCCCCCCCACCCGTCATTGGCTGGCTCCAGGTCTCACAGCTAGACCCCGTTTGCACACTCTGAATTGATGTCCCCTTGGAAGGCCCTGTTGAACTCATTTGATCCCCACTCAGCCTGCTGTAGTGGGTAGAGTACCACTCTTCCCAATTTACAGACAAGGAAACACAGGCGTACAGATGCTCATTGACTGACTCAGGATGTCCCTCTGCTGGTTAGAGGTAGAGCAGGGACACAAACCCTGGAGGTCTGGTGTCAGAGACCATACTCTTAGCCATGTCTCTTCCTGACTCTGATCTATCAAAGCAAAAGACACCCAAACACCCATTTTAATTCCTTAAGACCTTAATTCCTACAGGTGAGACTATTCCCTACCTAAAGGAAGCAGAGGGAAACAAAAATAGCTGTGGGTGATAGTGATAATGGCAACTCCAAACACTCCAACCAGCTTCCTGAAGGTGAATCCACTGAATGAGAAGGGGCCCTGGCACCTCTGTGTTGGCACCTATAGGGATAGTGTGGAGGGGTGCTTACTAGAGTTGGGTGTATTTCTGAACATTGGTTTACTTGGCCTTTTAAAATTAGCCTTATATGTTAAACACACACTACCTGTTTTGCACTTAACATAGTATTATGCAAAAGTAGTACATGTTTTTGGTTTGCAGTTTAGGAATGACTGGTAGAGAACTGAACCCTGACTGGGAGGCTAAGGTGAAACTTTGAGCACCACAACTGGGAAGCTACCTTGGGACTGATCAGAGAGGAGGCCCTGAGCTGAGCAACCAACCAGCTGGAATAAATAGGCAAGAACACAGTCTAGGAAAGATGGTCAGGTGGAACCGTGTTCCCTGCAGGTAGCAAAAGAAGGAGGATGCCAGTATGCATCTGATAAAAGGAGACACTTTCCTACCTTCAGCCTTTTTAAGGGACTTCACAAGCCCAAGGTCCAGCTGTTGACTGAATCTGAATACAGGTTCCGTTATTCCTGTTTTTATCAAGGACAGTTACTTACCCAAGAGTTCAGGCTTCAATTTTTAAAAAATTTTTAAGATTTTTTTTCTGGTGGCTGGCCAGTAGGGATATCCAAACCCTTGACCTTGATGTTGTAAGGTGGTGCTCTAAACAACTGAGCTAACCCGCCAACCTGAATTCAGGCTTCAAAAGCACTAAGTCTTAGAGCTGAGAAAAGCTCGATGTGTACATTAAAAGATGTGAATAGGCGAAAAGATTAGTGTTTTATTAACAACTATTGAGATCCACTAGAAAGGCCTGAGTTGTGCTGGGCACTGCTGGTTCAGAACAACGGTCCAGTGTCATTACTACCAGTAGGTGGTGCTCCTCTGCTCCGCTCTATCTAAATAGGCAACTGTCAGGACTCCTGCACTACCCTTAATAAACCATACTTGTTCATAGCCTAATTTTAAATTCTAATTGGTTTTCAGTAGCTATATTATGCATATATTGAGGCACTGAGAGAAGTACTTTACAAACACTCTCTAATCCTTGTGACATTTTCTCCAGTTTACCTGTGGAGAAACTAAGGTGCAGAGGAAGTCAAAGGAAGCATGGGAATTTTTTTTTTTCTTTTTTCTTTCTTTCTCTTTCTCTTTCTTTTTGTCAGTATTATTTTTAAATTTAAGCTGATCAAAGAGCCCATTGGCATTTACTTTATTATTCATTTTTTGGATGTCTAAAGTATTTTATGATGTATAAAATTTTAAAAAATTAAAATACGTGAATCACAATGTAATACATATCAAAAGTCTCAGGGAGGCAAGAACACTGGCTCTCGAGCACTCACTCTGGGATTTGATATATTTTTAGGGGTTTTTTTTGGCGGCTGACTGGTAAGGGGATATGAACTCTTGACCTTGGTGTTATTACCACCACTCTCTAATCAAGTCTGCTATGTTTTTTAATATATTAGAAAAACTTTCGAACAGACTATGCAGAAACTGACAAGGTGATCCTGAGGACTCAGAATAGCCAAAACAGTCTTGAAATAGAGCAAAGTTGGAGGACTCACATTTCCCAATTTCAAAAGGTATTACAAAGCTGTAGTCAGCAATCAAGACTAAGTGGATCTGGCGTAAGGATAAGCATGTAGATTAATGGACTAGAATTGAGAATCCAGAAATAAACCCTCCTACTTACTAGTCAACTGATTTTTCAACATGGGCACCAAAAGAATTCAGTGAAGAATAGTCCTTTCAAGCAAGTGGTGATGGGGCAACTGGATAGTCAAATACAAAATACTGAGATTGGACCCCAGCTTCACAACATATACAAAAATTAACTCAAAATAGGACAAAAATTTAAATTTAAGATCTAAAACTGTAAAGGTCTTAGACGAAAATATGGGCATAAATCTTCCTGACTTTGGATTAGACAACGGTTTCTTAGATATGATGTCAAAACCCAAGCAACAAAAGAAAACATAAATAAATTTGACTTCATCAAAATTAAAAACATTTGCGTATCATAGGACACAGTCAAGAGAATGAAAAGACAACCCATGGAATGGGAGAAAATATTTGCAAATCATATATCTGATAAGGGTTTAATATTTGAATATATAAAGAACAACTACAACTCAGCAACACACAAAACAATTTAAAAATGGGCAAAGGACTTGAATAGATATTTCTCCAAAGGAATACAAATGGACAGTACATGCGTGTAAAGATGCCCAATATCACTAGTCTTTAGGAAATTGCAAATCAAAACCACAATGAAATATTATTTCACACCTATTATGATGGCTGTGATAAAACAAAGATAGACAATAAGAGGTCTTGGTGAAGATGGAGAGAAATTGAAGCCCTCATACATTGCTAGAGGGAATGTAAAATGGTACAGCCATTATGGAAAACAGTATGGTGATTCCTCAAAAAATTAAATGTAGAGTTACCATATGACCTGGCAGTTCCACTCCTAGGTATATACCCAAGAGAAATGAAAACATGTTCACCCATAAACTTGTATACAAATGTTCATAGCATCATTTATAATAGCTAAAAAGTGGATACAACTTGAATGTCTGTCAACAGATGATGAGTGGATAAACTGAATGTGGTATATTCATACAATGGAATATTATTTGGCCATTTAAAGGAACAAAGTATTGATAAATGCTGCAATGTGGATGGACCTTAAAAACATTCTATAAATGAATTAAAGCAGTCACAAAAGACCACATGTTGTACGATTACATTTTTATGAAATTTCCAGAACAGGCAAATTTATGTAGTGTTTTAGTTTCCTGTGGCTGCTATAACAAATTATCACAAACACAGAGGCTCCAATCTCTGAGTCCATGGTTCTGCCTTTGTGGTCATTCTCTCTTTTTCTTGAGGGGTAGCATACCAATATCCTTCTTTGATTTTGTCCAGTCTCTGAACCTTTCAGTCCAAGCTGGCAGTGTTTCTGCTAGTATAAACATTCTCACAAACCTCGTGGTTCCCCTGTGAGTGTTATGGTATTCATGTCATTAGACAAGAGATTTCTCTACAGACCTTTCCTAGATAATTCCATCCCTATTCCTGATTTCCCTGAAATGATTGAGAGCATTCATGAATCACATGCCTGGTCTCTTCAGCATTAGTAAAATTTGTCCAACCACACCCTCAGCCTTCTTCCCAGAACACTCTTTCCTCTTTCCTAACAGTGAATCCCCTAATTTTAACATTCTGTTTGTTTTTCCCAATCTGAGTAGCCTGAGAATTTCCCAAATCAAGTCCAGGTTCCTTTTTGCTTAAGACTTCTTCCCTCAATTTCTCTCTTTCCTCTTGCGTTTTACTGTAAGCAGTGAGAAGAAACTAGGCTGAATCTTCAGTGCTTTGCTTGGAAGTCTATTCAGCCAAATATGCAAGTTCAGTGCTTACAGTTCTGCCTTCCTCACAACTATAGGACACAATCCAGCTAAACTTCTGCTACTGTATAACAAGGATACTCTTTGCTCTAGTTCTCAATAACATGTTCCTCATTTCCTCTGAGCCCTTCCCAGAATCACCTTTAGCATTCATGTTTCTGCCAACATTCCATTTTTGATGGTATATGTATCCTCAAAGATAATACAAGCTTTCTCTACCAGGTTCCTCACTTCCTCGGAGGCAGAGTTTGGGTGGCAGAGTCTTTAATGTCCATATTTCTACCAACAGTCTGTTCAAGGCAATTTAGACCTTTTCTGTCATGCTTCTCAAACTTCTACCAACCTCTTCTCATTATCCAGTTCCAAAGCCACTGCCACATTTTAGGCACCCAATCCTTCTGTGCTTGTTTCATTTGACTGCTGTAACAATTTACTGCAAACTGGGTTGCTTTAAAAAACAAGAAGTTTAGTCTCTCATAGTTCTCAAGGCCAGAAGTTCAAAATCAGTATCACTGGGCCAAAATCAGTGTCAGCAGGGCTGCACTCCTGGAGGCTCTAGGGGAGAGTCTGTTCCCTTGCATCTTCCAGCTTCTGGTAGCTGCTGGTATTCCTTGGCTTGTGGCTGTATCACTCCAATCTTCAAGGCCAACATCATAGTGTGAAATCTCTCTCTGTTCCATCTTCACATCACCTTCTTTGTGTGTGTGAAATTTCCTTCTGCCTCCCTGATGGGGTTTGGATGTGTTGTCCCCTCCAAAACTCATGGAAATGATCTCCAATGTGGCAGTGTTGGAAACTGAGTCATGGGGGTGGATCCCTCACGAATGGATTAATGCTGTCCCTGGGGGAAGGGGGATTAATGAGTTAGTTCTCGCTCGATTAGTTCCCGCGAGAGCTCGTTGCTTAAAAAGACCCTGGCACCTTCTCTTTCTCTCTTGCTTCTCTCTCTTGCTTCCTCTCGCTATGTGATCTGCTTGTACCCACCAGCTGTCTGCCACTTTCTGCCATGAGTAGAAGCAGCCTGAGGCCCGTGCCAGATGCAGCTGTCCCATAATCGTAAGCCAAATAAACCTCTGTTCTTTATAAATTACCCAGTCTCAGGTATTTCTGTTATAGCAACACAAAACAGACTAAAACACTCCCTTTTATGAGGATACATCTGATTACATTTAGAGACTGCCTGGATAATCCAGGATAATCCTTCCATCTCAAGATCCTTAACTTAATCACACCTGCAAAAACCCTTTTCCTAAATAAGGTAACATTTACAGGTTCCAGGGAATAGGCCCTTATATTTTTGGGGTCTTTTTTTTTTCCCACTTAATGTCTTTGGGGTCTCTTATTTAGCCTACTACATATAGAAAGTTGATTAGTGGTCGCCTAGAGCTGAGGGTGCTATAGGGGACATAGGATTTCCTTTTGGAGTGATGAAAATGTTCTAAAATTGTGGTAATGCTGCACAATTCTGAATATACTAAAAACTGTGATGGTACATTTTAAATGCATGAATTTTGTGGTGTGTGAATTGTGTTTCAAACATTATATAAGCATTATATATATTTTAAATGGAATCAGTGGAAGTGATAGAGAACATGCCTGTCTCCAGTGGGGTTTCCTTGGGTGGGGACAGGTGGGGGGCACTGCTGGGTCTGCCTTGGTTTCTGATGGTCTGGCCTGGGGCCAAGATCCCAGGGAGCCAAGGACACTGGCTCAGGAGCGCCCTCTCTGGGATTTGATATCTTTAAATCTATTAGAAAAACTTTCAGAGAGACGTAAAAGCACAGAGGCATTATCTTCCTCTAATGACTTCCAGAGTCAGCAGTCGCTGCAGTTTGGTGGTCCTTCCCTCATCCATCTCTATGTCCCTCCTAAAGTGTTTAGGGCAGACCCCAGACCTCAGAATACTGTGTCCCTGCGCATAGCAGAGTGTGTCTCCACACCATAGATGTGTGCCAGGGCCCCAGCTGACGACACAGCTTCATTAGTATCAGCTTACAGTTGGTCAATGGGAAGCCCTCCTTCAACACTTTTTTCCTGATAGTTGGCATATTTGGATCAGGATGCAACTAACAGTCTTTTCTCCCCTCAGGCCACTCACAGCCTGTTAAAGGAACAGCTCAGTGGACCTTCCCTCCACATGGAGCCGCCTGCTGAGCTGTTGCCCAACTCACTCCGGCCTGCCACTTATTTCTCGCGAGCTGGGTGCTAGACCAAAACAGCGGAGGGTGCCGCTGTCTTGTTAACAAGAATACATCTGAGTTGGTGCCTTATATGTGTATTTCTGGGTGCCTTGTTCCCACGAGGCTCCGGTTGTTTGGGGATTTGGAGAATGACAGCCTCTCTCGTCCTTTGTACAGGTCCCCATTGTCATCCAGTGGCTCCATCATTTAAGTAGGGATTCCAAAATGGTAATTGTCCTTAATTCCAACTTTTCTCCCACTTTTATTGTATGGGATTTTTCTATCAGGAGGAGTTTTCTTTTGTCATCCAGGCTGCTTGGTTGTTTGAAACACCGCCTGTTCAGCATTCAGGACCACCAGGAATTGATCTTTCCAGCTCAAGGAGTACCCCCAAGGGGTCACAGATGGGATCTCTTCCTTTGAGTAACATATGGAGCTCAGGGTTGTATATCCGATGTGTTTCAGTGCATTGCATTCATTAATTTTGAGGCTTACATGGTCCTATCCTTGCCCAGTGGGAGGTCCCAAGCGCCCTCTGTCACTCTTTAGTAGCTTGCTGGCATGTAGGCCCAGAAATGACCCTTCCCCTGAGTAACCAGGTACTTTTTGAGGGTGAAAAGGCACTCAGAACATGCGGTGTGGGCGCTGGTCTGCTCATTGCTTTGTGCCTTTTAATGAACTAAGAAATAACATGTTTTTGTTTGTGGGGTTTTTTTGGTGGCTGGCTGGTACAGGGATCAGGACCCCATGACCTTGGTGTTATAAGGCTGAGCTCTAACCAGGTGAGCTAGCTGGCCAGCCTGAAATAACATGTTTTTGAAATAACAATAACTTTAAAAAAAAAACAAAAAAAACACCGTAATTTCGCACAGATATTTCCAACTCAAATTTAACCTTACACGGTTTTTACTTCTTTCATATTAAACGTGTCTTTTCTGTTATTATATCTTGGTTTCTGATATCATTAGCATAATTACTTACTTTAAAATAGCTTCAGAATAAACAACTTAATATTACCACAAATAACAAAGTGTGGGCTGAAAGTCTGATTGTTTCACAGCTCTGTTCTTAAAATATATCTCTTCTATTGAGAACATGCAGTTTTTTGTTTCCTTTTTTTAAAAAATAACAAAGACCATGCAAAAGAATTTTTCTCTGTAGATGATTCACCACCAATTTGATATGTAGCTCATTTGTTTCAGTTTATTTTGAATTTTTAGGGATTGTACCTTTTTCTTTTGATTTGGTTTTATCTTCTTAATGGTAAAAGACATACAGGCTTCCAAAGCAAAAACCAGTAACATAGTAGGTTCGAAGAAGGCTCATCTTCAATCTGGTGCCTGATACTCCTCGGGTAACTGTTGATCTGTGATTTTGGTTTATCCTTTCAGTATTTCTTTCAGTAGATTTGAGTAAAGATGTGTGTTCAGATTTTCCAGCTCTTATACAAAAGGCAGAGTGTAGAGAAGAGTGTGTGATGTGCGATGTTTTATATGGAGGGTGCGTGTTTCCCTCTGACTTTCTCCTTCTGGTGCTCACTCCATGCGTGTCTGGAACATTTGTGTAAAACTTGTACACATCTAATGAGTGTTGAAACTCTGTGAAGCTTTTTTAAAAAATTCTGTTTTCCCGTCTATAAACCAGGTGTGTTAGTGTTACCTGCCTCATTGGATGGTTGGGAGAATTCAAGGCAATAATAGATGTGATGTGTTTACAGCTGTGCCTGGCACTGCCCACATGACCAAGTGTTAACTGTTATTGTTTTGGTAGTTATCATTTATGGTCTGGTGATTGCCAGCCTTGGGTGCAGCCCGGACACTTAAACTTTCCATACCAAGCAGGAGAGATGGTACAGATTGAGTGAAAATAAGGGAGATTGCATGCTCTGTAGCCTTTTTTCTGAAGCAGTTCAGGGAGAGTTGGGGTGCTATGGAGCAGACAGAGATACCATAAACTGTTTGTCTGGATGGGGACTTGGAATTCTCACACTTGAGGTCAGTGAAGATAGTGGGGAGCCAGGGGAGAAAGACAGCCAAGCCCCGAGGGGTCAGAGGTGCAGTTTCAGATTCTGGGGTTTTCTTCTGAGGAAGGGAGCTGTTGCAGCTGGCCCACAGCACTGAGCCCCCAGTGGTCCTGGACAACCTGCATTTGGAAGAATGTAGGAAATGTGTTTACCCCCATAGAAAGCCCCTTGGCTGGCAGTGTGACTGACTGCTTCCTGTACCCTCTTCTCCCGTCAGGCATCCCATTCCTCCCTCCCCCTCAGGCTCCCTCATGCTGGTCTTGAGAGCCAGTGTAGACAGCACAAGTTGTCCCCACTCTGGGCCAGGAGTAGCACTGGGCACTGCAGCGTGACATCTGCCCACCGTGCTCCATGCACTGGGCTGGCAGTGGGTCCCACTTGGTCCTGGTTCTGTGCAGAAGGGCTTTGGGGACATGCCCCCGACCCTCATTTAGTGTGTCTTTTGTCTAAGTAAAAGTATCTTGTTGCTTTTGAAACCCACTTTCTCTTGTTTCACCTTTTATAGAAGTGGAGAAAACAAATTCTTTTAAAGTGTCACGGACTTCAAGGATAATCCAGGGCCTGAAGGAAGATGTCAGGCGTTGTCCTGGCTGCTCCCAGGCCCTCTTTTCCCAGTGCTTGGCCACCTCGTCTCTGTTCCCAAGCTTCCATTGGCCCCCACACCTCCACTGTTCCCCACTCACCATGCCACTGTCCTTCAATGACCAGACCTTGGTGGGTGACTGACTAGGGGGGACCCCTTCATCCCCAGCACATTGTCTTTCCTACCAGAATTTGATGGGGCAGTCGGGAGTGTTGATAGAACTTCCTCAGTGTCCCCTTGCTCCAGCAGTGCCTCACTGTCCCTCTTTCTGTTGACCCTGCCCCCTTGGTGGCAGTTCTTCCCAGATTCTCCTCTGCTGGGCCTTTCCCCTTCATGTTATCCTGTGCCGATACCCTAGCTGAGAAAAAAGCAAGGGCGTAGAGTTTGGAGATAGGTGAGGGATAATAAGGATTTAGAAAGTGTCTTTATGTTTTTATACTCATTTGAGACCACTTTTCATTTTCTCTCCCTGTCCCCTGCTGTCTTGTCAGTCTGCTGTCTAGTAGACTCTCAGTACTATGGTGACTTAAGGGGAAGGTAGTGTGAGCAGGGCAGAGAGCGAGAGCTTTTCCCTCTCCAGACTGCCATGCCTGAAGGATGGGTATCTCGGTGGAAGGGAAAGGTGCTTCTCTGAAATAAGATTTTAGCTCAGACATCCCTTTGTTGGTCACAGATCAAACTCACAATAGTGATTTCCTTGGAATATCTAGGAGTGAGTGGCCCTGCAAAGAGGATAGTCAGTGGACGGCAGGCCCTGCTGGGAATTTGCAGAAACATGGCAGCCTGGACAAAGGGCTTCGGCAGGAGTCGCCTTCACCTGCGATCTTTGAGTGTCTCTGCACTCCCTCCCTTGTCTGTGCAGTAAAATCAGATGAACACAGATTCCCAGAAAGCACAGCCAGGGGTGCACCATCCAGATTTGCATGCCGATACCAAGTCAGCAGTAAAAGGCAGCAACAAGCTGCACATTAAAAGCGAAAGCACTTCTGTACAAACGGTGCAAAGGCCTTGTGACTTCAGGCAGCTCCTTGCCCCCTGTGAAAAGGAGCTCGGGCTCTTTCAGCTGGGGGCTCTCAGGGAGGACGAGCAGCAGTTTGAAGGCTCTCTGCACCCACCTTGTTTCTTTGTTTCTTTGTACCTTTTATTGGCACGCAGAGCTGAGACAGCTCTCCTCTGACAGACGGATTCCAGAGGAGGCTGAGCCAGGGCCAGGCGTCCGCAGCTACCCAAGTCGGCCTCAGAGTCCAGTGGCCTCTCAGGAAGAGCTTTAGCTGTGGCCAGGCAGAGAGAGGGGGTGGCAAGGGGGTCACACAGCTGTAACTCTCCAGCTGGGATTAAACTGCTTCCTGTTTTTACTTTTAGGACGAATACCTTTCTCTCGTGGCCAGGCTCATTATCCATTTTCGAGACATTCGTAAGTAAGATTATGCATTTCTGGGTGGTTGTGATCTCTGTGAGGGGCCAGCTCTGTCACTGCCTTAGTGTAGGAGGCTTCTGGCCTGAGTGAGAATGTCTGTGTCAACTCGCCTGCTTCTGGAAAGTTCTTCACTGCATTGCATTAGACTATGGATTTCCCGTCCTGCCAGAGCCTGGGCCTCAGAAGTGCTATTTCTGGCATAAAGGAAATGTTGGCCTCAAAGTGGTCTAAACTGAACTGAGATTTTCATTTGTCCATTTAATTTCCTTTTCTACAGGACTATTGCTTTTACCTCTGAGCAGTTCTTAAATAAGCAGTTTACCCTGGAACAGAAACTTTCTTCCCTCATAGCTGGTTTATTGGCCCATTGAGGCCTGACCTAAATGTGTGTTCACACCAGACTGGAAGCTTCTGAGGTAGATTTTCTAAGTCCCCACCCCTGGATTCCTGCCCTGGTGAAGGTCCACCTCATGTTGTGCCTTCTCTGATTGGAGTGCCCCACTGTGGTTCTGTCAGCAAGGCCAGGCAGTAGCCCTGACTCTACAGAAGCAAGTTGTCATTGCATCCTGGGGCCAGGGGTCTTAGTACTTTCATGAGTTACATGGAAGCATGTAGACATTGAGTGTTCCTAGATGGCCACAGCCTGTAAGGGAAACTGGTGCTGGGGATCCTCTGGTTTCAGCCAACAGCACCTCCTACCCACCATGGTTGTGTAACCACTGGAGATGAGTTCCTCTTGACATGTCCTTGAAGCATGGGTCTGGCAAATCTTGTCTCTGTTCCCCATAGTTTAACGATAGTCATAACATGGGTTATAGAGGTAGCTGCAGCTTGAGTGCCATCACTCAGGGCAAAGGGAGACATTAAAAACCCAGTAGGTTTTGCTTCTTTCCACACTAACTTCACCAGAATGGCCAGCAAGTGACCTTCACTGGGGCTCACTTTGCACTGTTGGGAGGGTCCTGGGAAATATAGGAGAAGAGAAGGAACCAGGAGCCTGGGGAAGGAGTGGCCTCTTCATCCTGGCGAGGACTCCCTGTGCTCTGCTTGTCGGAACAGTGGCTCGGAGGGGCATACAGTCCTGTGGGTCTCATGGGCTCATGAGGCAGGCGCCAAGCAGGAGGCTCTGGGTCACCAGCTGTTGAGGCCGTCTCTACTACGTGCTGGGGCCAGCTAGACCTGGCTTCTAGCCAGCCTCAGTTTCCTTACCTAAGTTGAGATACTGCCTCACAGAGTAGGCTGAAAATGGAGGTGTCCTCGAGTTCTCAGCATCAAATTCTAGGCGCATCGTGGGTTCCAGTAGCTCTTTTTACTTGTTGCTCAGGGCTGAGCTGAGACCCTGGACCTGGAAGAAAGAAAAGTCTGAGTAGGCCAGACCCCACCCCAGCCTGCCTCAGGCTTGGGGTCAGTTCGCCAAGTTGGCCCAGCAGGTTCTGTGTCCTCTGCCCCCAGGCCCCCTACATATTCAGCACTGTCAGGAGAGGTCACCCCCTCCCCAGGCTGCCAGGAGTACCAGGAGCTCCTTGCAAGTTAAGGTTTGAAGGTCCCAGGTCTGTTCTGTTTCCTTTCCAGGCAGGGTCAGTTGCAAATGACCTCTGGTCAAATGCCTCCAAAACTGATTTACCCATGGAAATCTGTAGTTATATGAAATTATTTACTTTTTTTTTGTTTGTGTTTCTATATAGATAATAAGAAATCTCAAGCTTCTGTCAGTGGTAAGAATTTTTCTTTTCGAATTAAATTTTTTCCCAGCCTCAGATTTGGGCAGCAGGAATGAAATAGTGCATGCTTTGTGTGCCTGGGTTAACCTATCACCAGAGGCGAATGTTCACAGAAAGAAGAACTCTGGCAGGGCGAAGGCTGACAAGCCCTGCCCACCCTCACCTGCACCCTTCGCCTTCCTGCAGACTGAAGTCCGACAGTGCCGCCACATCCTGTTTCACTCAAATACTGTTTTTTCCCCAGCAAAATGATTATGAAAACTCAAAAAGTTATTAAGATATTATCTAAAACTTTTGAGCTCTCTGGGAGAGAACTATTATGGTATATTCAGTATAATAATCTGTAGCAGCATTTCTTAGAATAAATGGATTCACTTTCTTAAGTGAACAGAGTTTCTTTGTAAGTTCAGAAATCTTTATTTTTTAAAATTCATGTCTTATCCCATAAGGGGAATCCTGTCAGTTCAGCCCTGGTATCTGCTGACTAAGCTGCCAGTGAAGGAGTTTAGCCAGTCCAAGCTAGCCAACATACCTCCCACCTGTCAGGAAGAGAGAGAGCTGGCATCACAGACTATACGGCTGTTTGTTCCACCCTGGGCAGCAGAGCTGTGAATACTGCGGTGCCCACGCTTGCCTCAGCCATGCCAGCTGCCCCTGCCCGGGTCGGCCCCACCTTAACTAGTGCAAGGATGTTAGCCAACCAGGGCCAGGTGGGGTCAAGATCTGGGGGCCAGGAGAACAGCTGGGCACCTTAGCATTGGAGCATAGGTCCCTTGGGTACCACCTAGCTCTGTGGCAAGGTGATCCTGCCAGACCACACCTGTTTGCAGGTAGCTTTTTGCCATGAATCCACACTCCTGTGACAATAGCAATGGACTCTTTGTCCTTGGTCACGGCATCATTGCTTACTGAGCTGAGTCTGCTGACCTGGCAGGCTTGGTGAGCATTGCCTTGTCCCTCAGTGCTCTGTGGAGCCCCCTGCATCCCTTAGCTGGTTTTGGCAGCAGAGGTGAAGTTCTGAAGTGTCAGCAGATTTGTGCCCTCCCTGGGACAGCATCCACCTGGCTGCCTCTGATTCCTCTGATGTGGCCACCACACTCCCGCTTGCTGTATAGAAGGGCCATCATACTTCATTGTCTCTGGAGTTCCAGCTGTGGGCTTACAGCGAAAAGCCTAGACAGCCAAGAAGGGGAAGGGGGCACCAGCTGCGCTCATGGCCTTAAGCTGTCTTCACTTCACCTTCAGGCATCAGGGGGTCGTTTGTCCCTCAACATAAGGACCTTGGCACAGGCCAGGCTAGGAGTGTGGGGCATGCTCCTTGCTTTCGAGGGGCTCACATCCCAGGAGCAGTGACTGACAACACCTAGTGTCCTTGCCCCTGGCATTTGGGAGGGTTGAGCCTGTAGGTGGGAGGAGGTCTGTGTTCCGTGAGCCTCACACCTTTTGAGCCTCTCCCAGTTCAGTGGGCATATTCCTGAGACATTGTGTCCTTGTGTTTCCACAGATCCTATGAATGCACTGCAGAGCCTCACTGGTGGACCTGCCGCAGGAGCAGCTGGAATCAGCATGCCTCCTCGAGGCCCAGGACAGTCCCTGGGTGGGATGGGTGGCCTTGGTGCCATGGGACAGCCGATGCCCCTCTCGGGGCAGCCTCCCCCTGGGACCTCGGGGATGGCGCCTCACGGCATGGCTGTTGTGTCTTCATCAGCTCCGCAGAGTGAGTATCATATATCCTAGAGAATGTGCCACTTTGCTCAGAGGCGACAACACATTTTATTTCTTTGCTCACAGTGGTATTGAGAAAAGCATGGAGAAGCTCCAAATAGCTCTTTTTATCCTTGTGTATGGAAAGTAAAAGCTCCAAGCCACCTTTGAGCTACCAGGAGGATTAAGTGATACCAGACCCTCCTAGCCCCAGACAGGAGGAGAGGACTCATAGGAGTTTGGGGATGACCTGTGACTCCATCCAGGGGGTTGTGTGTTGTCACTGATATAGAAACAGCATGTTTCAGGGAGGTCTCAGCTGTGAAGCAGTGCTGTGTCAGTGCCCCATGACCCCATGGTCTGCCCCGAGTTGGAAGCTGTCTTTTCTAGTGCTGTTCTTGTCCCTTGCTCAGTCCTAGTTGTGGCTTGCAGCCACTTCTTCATCAAGCTCCTCTTCCTGTGTGTCCTCTGTGTGTCTCTGTGTGCTTCCCCTTCCTTGAAGGAGGTGCTTTGTCCTCTGTGTGCAGACACAGCCCCTTGTCCCCTCCACACAGCTTCCCTGGCCAGGAGAGGGCTGTAGGCATGTGTTCCAGGTGGAGCAGAGCTGCTCTCAAGGGGAAACAAAGAACCTTCTTCATCTTCTTTCCAGGGCCTGTCTTGATATACCTTTGATTCCCCTAAACTCTTATTCAGTAATTGGAATGTGCTGTGCCCACTGCAAAGTGCTTCAGTACTTTTTTTCCCGTTTATATAATTTGTCATTTTTGAGGTAGTGTAAGTGTCACAAGAAGTTATAGAATAGCACAGAGAGTTCCCATGTGTCCTTCACCCAGCTGCTCCCAAAGATATCTTACTTAGTACATTGTCAGAACCAAGAAATTAATATTGGGGCAATACTGTCACTCAGGTAGAGACTTCATTTACACTTCATCAGTTTTTATATGAATTTTTGGGCATGTGCATATGTGTAAGTGTAGTTCTATGAGATTTTAGTACATGTAGGATCAGGTAACCATCACCACAATCAGCATATAGGGATTGTTTCATCACCACCAGCAAACTCTCTTGTATTACGTATTAAAATCACACCCTCTCTCCAACCCTAAGCCATGGCAGCAGGGATCTGTTCTTCATCTCTATAGTTGTGTCACTGTGAATGTTCCATAAACAGAATCATACAATGTGTGACTTTTCGAGATGGGCTTTATTACTCGGCGTGGTACCATGAGATCCATCCATGTTGTATCAGGAATTCATTCCTTTTCACTGCTGAGTAGCATTCTATGGAATGGGCGTTCCACAGTTTGCTTATCCTTTCGCCCTTGAAGGATATCTGGGTTGTTTCCGGGTTTTGGTTATTACAAGTAAAGCTGCTGTGGACATCTGTGTACAGGTTTTGGTCTTTTGGTGTATTTTTGTCACACATCCCTCACAATAGCCCCATGAAGAGGACAGGGTGGCCACCCCTGCTTTATCAGTGAGGCAGCCATAGCTGAGAACTTGAGTCACACCCCAAGGCAAGACCTGAGCTGGGATGGAAACCACTGCCTGACCCTGTGCCCCCTTCACCCTTATGCCTCCCGTCCTGTGTCAGGATTTCTCTTCTCACAGGCTACCGGCATCCTCATTCCCATCCACTGCTGCTCTGGAACCTTCCTCCATTCCCATCCCCTTCATATCTTCACTCTGTTCTTACTTCTTGCCATCTAACTCTTACCACATTCTGATTCTTCATTCTAAAACAATCTCCATCTGGTTCTTCGCCCTGGGCTCCTGTCTCCTCTTCTTTCTTAGCAACACACCTGATACACACACAGGTTGGGTTTATGGGAGGACACACAGAAGTGCCAGCTCTGGATCCTTTTGACATTATACTCTTGTGTACTGGTTGAATTTCTTTTTATCATAAGCTTATATTTTATAAGAAATAGTTTTTAAATGTATGAATCTAAAATGCTCACATGATTTGCCTTGTAATCCCACTCCTAAGACTTTGTCTCAAAGCAGTTATCTGTCAAAAGTTTGGTGATGAGGCTTTGGTATCCTGCCCACACCCTCTCCAGTCTGAACTTGGCCCACATCCTGTTTTCAGCTTCCAAGGGACTTAGTCTGCTGTGTGGCACAACTTGAAAGTTGAAGTGGTTCTCTATCTCTGCATCCTGCTGCTACACCTGTCAGAGACACTCCCCTCCCTGCCCTTGACCCCTTGCCGCCCTGGTCTGCCTGATATAGGTCGTATTGCCCAATGGGCATTTGATATCCCTTCCTTATGCCTTCTCCACACACCACTGCATAATTAAGACCAATTCAGCTCTTCAGTGCCTCAAAGAGGGCATAGCCTGGGTCACAGGTTTTGCCAGAGGCTCTCAAAGGACAGGCCAGAGGATGCTGTGATGGTCTTTCAGGTGACCTGGGTTAGTCAGAAAATGCTGAAACTGCTGACTGCATATGGCTGGGGGCTCTGGTATAGAGTTGGAAGTGAGACTTAATTAAGACTTTGAAAATAACTCCTACTGCCAGCTGTATGACAGACTGCATGCTGAGGATCCCTCCACCTTTTGGATAACTAGGTCCTGGTTAGGGTGCACTTTGGATTGCTGGCTTCAAAAGGTAGGGGGTGCTCTTTGCCTTGGCCTGCTGCAGGATGGGGGAAGGCAAGCCATCTAGCCAGAATTTGTGCTGGGGCCTTTGGCAGACTCCCTGTCCTCTGTTCCCCAAGAAGCAGGTGCAGATTGGAGGAAAACACCCCCAGTTTAGGCCAGGTAAGAATTGCACAGATTAAGGGGAAGCAGTGAGCACACAGTCAAAGATTACCAGGCATGAAGGGAAGCAGAGACCCTATGTGGGAGAACAGAGACAATAAACAGATAATAGACACATCAGGGACCACACATACAGGAATTGTTAGATATGGAATGCAGGCTCAATGTGTGTAAAGAAATAAAGGATAGAATTCCAGATGAAAAAGCACTATCAGAAGCGACTAACCAGATTTGAAAAGTAAACAAATGGAACTTGTAGAAATGAGAAATATATTTATTGAAAGAAGGAAAGTGTGGATGAGTAAGTAGCATAGTAGATAGAGCTAAAGAAAGAATTTGTGAACTAGAAGATACATTTGAAGAAATTACCTAGAATGTAGCAGAGAAGACATAGAAAATAGGAAAGCAAGGGTAAGAAACACTGCGGATAAGATCAGAAAGTCTGACCAGCATCTAGTCAAAGCCCCAAAAGGGCCACATGGAGAGAAAGGGAGTAAAACAGTATGTGAGGAGGTAATGGCTGAGAAAACTCAGCTGATTCCAAGCAAGTTAATTAAAGGGCATCTACTTTAATGTACTGCTGTGAAACTGTAGAGCACCAAAGGCCAGAAGAATATCTGAGAAACAACCAGTTTCTGGAAAGGAGCAATAAGTAGACTCAGCAATGGAGTCAGAACAATAGTAAAATGTGGTTGAAGCATTGAGAATAGAGCTGCCAATCACAGCTGTGTACCAGCAACACTCTGAAGGACTAGGGGAAGCAAGGCAGTTACAGATAAAGCCTAAGAGATCATCACTAAAAGGTTTTCTAAAGGACATATTCTTTTATTTGCTCACCATTTCCTTTTCCCTCTCAGACCATCCTTTTGAGATGCAGGCTATAAAATGGGAGAAGAGATGTTGAACATAGAAGATAGTAAATATATGTAAATCTAAACCACTGATTCTCACCCCTTGGTCATTTGCACCATTGGGGACATTTGACAATGTCTGGAGACATTTTTGGGTGTCACAATTGTGAGTGTGCTATTGGCATATAATAATGGGTAGAGGCCAGAGATGCTGCTAAACATCTTACAAGTACAGGACAGCCCCTCACAATATAGAATTATCTGGGCCAGAGTGGCAGAAGTGACAAGGATAAGAATCCTCGGTGTAAACAAAATTGCCTCTGTAAAATAATAACTCTCTAACCTCCATACAGACTTGCCACATTTCAAGCACTATTTTGAGTTGTTATAATACATTATTCAATTCTTAGTCCATGTGGGTAGGTACGTTATTGCCTCTTTTCTAACAGAAGAGGAAACTGAGGCAATGAGCAGTAAAAGTTGGATTTGAGTCCAGGCAGTCTACCTCAGAAGCCATATCCCTAGCTATTACTCTATCCTGCCTCTTAACAGAATGTCTCCTGTGAAGGATTGAGAAGATGAACAAGAAATGAAACCCATGGAGGTCAGGAGAGAGCTATATCATGAATACTAGGTCCATCATGTACATGTAAAACCTACTTTAAAAAATAATTAAATTTGGGGGCCGAGCCCGTGGCGCACTCGGTAGAGTGCTGCGCTGGGAGCGCGGCGACGCTCCCGCCGTGGGTTCGGATCCTATATAGGGATGACTGGTGCACTCACTGGCTGAGTGCCGGTCACGAAAAAACGACAAAAAAAAAAAAATAAATAATAATAATAATAATAATAGTAATTAAATTTGGGAAAGAGGTTAAGATATTAATAAGCTTTAAGTTAAATATTATCATAAAATTGGAAAATAATTGCTAAAAGAATAGAAATAATTTATAAATTTCAAACCAAGTAAAAAATGGAATAAGGAAAAAAACAACGAAAAAACGAAGATCCAAACATATAAAATCCCATCCAGCCATCCAACAAAATGCAATTCAAAAAAGGACAAAAAGACTCTTAGAAAAGGGAAGATAAAAAAATAAAATACAAAAAAAGAAATAAAAGGGAAGACAAATAGAAATAAGTTGAAAAATAAGTAATCATAATAAATGGGAATGGACTAAACTTTTCCTGCTAAATGGAAATGAAAGGAACATTTAATTATCCTTTTCAGGCATACACCTACAATACTAGATGCAGAAAGATTCATGATGAACAAAGATTTATTGGGCAATTACCTCAATTGTCTTGCTTATTGATAGTTAAGGGGACAAAAAATGATACATTTAGAGAAGATTTGAACAATGTGACAAACGACTTCTTGAAGCACATGATGGAACAAATAGGTTTACAAAAATAATCCATAAAGCAAACCTCAACAATTTCAAAAGTATTGTCATATATGTGTTTTCTGAATGTCACAGTTAGAAGTCTGTAACAAAAAGATAAATTTAAAAATTCTTAGACCTATCAGGTTGGCTAAAATAAATAGTGACAACATCACATGCTAGTGACGGAGAAACTGAATCGCTCATATATTGCTGCTGGGAATGTAAAATGGCACTGCTATTTAAAAGAACTGAACATGCAACTCAGCAGTCACACTCTTGGGCATTTATCCCAGAGAAATGAAAACTTCATTCACATAAAAACCTATGCACAAATGTTTGTAGCAGCTTTATTTGTAATATTCCAAATCTGCAATCACCCCAGATGTCCTTCATCATGTGAATCATTAAACTGAGATATCCATACCATGGAATACTACTTGGCAATAAAAGGAAAGAACTTATTGCTATCACTACAGCCTAGGTGATCTTCAGAGAATTATGCTGAATAAAGAAAGCCAATCCTGGGACAACCCATGGCTCACTTGGGAGAGTGTGGTGCTGACAACACCAAGTCAAGGGTTAAGATCCTTTTACCAGTCATCTTTTTACAAAAAAGAAAAAAAGAAAGCCAATCCTAACAGGGTTTATACTATATGGTTCTATTTATATATAACATTTTTGGTTTATTGGTTTGCTTGTTTATTATTATTATTATTTTACATTCTAAGATGTTGTGGAGCAGTTGGGGGGAAGAGGGGAAAGGGGTGGGGAATAGAGGGGTAGGAGGAGGAAAGGGGGGTGTGGTCGAGGTCCATAGCACCTCCTTCATTCTGACAGGGGAGTCCAGGGGGCTTCCAGCGGCTCAGTCATGGCTGGGCTGGATGCAGACTTCAGGCAGGGGCATGGCTGAGGCCGTCAGCACCCCCATCTCCACCCCAGGAGCCTGGAGCACTTCTGGCAGCAGCTTGGTGGTCATCTCTGGGCGGGATGTAGATGTCAGATGACTGAGGCCCTCAGCCCCCCACCACCCCTGCTTGGGAGCCCAGGGGCATTTCTGGCATCAGCTTCTGTCATCATTGCTGGGCTGGATGTGGACATTGGGGTGGCATGGCTGAGGCCCTTGGTTCCCCCACCCTAGCTTGGGAGCCCGGGGGGCTTCTAGTCCTATGTTTTATAGTTGTTCTTTGGTAGCATTAGACCTTTATTGGTTAATATCAAAACTTTGATCTGTGGGTTTTTTGTTTTTTCTTTCGGTTCTGTGTTGAATTATTCACTATTCCCAGCACTTAAATTCTGCACTGGAACTAATTTGTTATTCTTTGCTTACTTCTAAAACAAGGGAACTTCCTATGGGGAACAGCACTTGAGTTGTTGAACTAAATTGCTGCTTTGCTGCTGATTCTCTGGGGAAGGCTTTTGTGCAGCACAGATTTCAGTTGTTGACCTTGCAAGTACTTTTGGGTCTTGTGAGGTCCTGTACACCTGGGTTGCATGGAAACTCTGGTCTAGGCCTGAGTCTTTTCAGCAGACTACACCCTGCACTCCTATATTCCTGACCAGTCTCCACTGAGTTGGCTTGTGCTGATTGGAGGACGGATCAGCTGTCCATGCTGTGCCCCAGTGTTCCCCCAGTGGGCCCATCTCCCCTACCCCCCCACATTCCAAACACTTCCTGTGGGATGGGTCATGCGCTGGTCCCTTGCAGTGACTCACTGGCCTCTGAATGGATCCTTTTTTCCATTGTCTGTGGCCCCTTACTCGTATGTGGGTCCGCGGGAAACCCTGTCTGTGGTCTTGCTGACCAGAAGGACACCTAAGCCCTCCTGTCCCCTGCAGCCTCCAAGCAACTTCATACAAACAGCAGCTTTTGCCAGCTCTTGCTCCGTGTGCTCACCAGGGCCAGACTTGAAGTGGTCAGGCTCGAAACGGTTGAAGCTTTCCTTTCTTTCTCTCATCATGGCTTCTCCTGCCTTCATGAACTCTGTAGGTCTCTCCTTCTCTTCCCCTGAGCTCTAGCAGCGCCAGCTTGGCAGTCTTTGCTTTTTAATAGTTGTAAATTGGTTGATTGTGGGAGAGGGTGATGCTGGGGACTATTTTGCCATTTTGATCGAAAGTCTCTATAACATTTTAGAAATGACAAAATTTTAGAAATGGAGGACACCACAGTGGTTGCCAGGGCTTGAGGGGTGAGGTTGCTGAAGGAAGGTGGCAACATGGGAGATCACTGAGGTGCTGGAATTGTTCAGTGTCTTGACTATTATGGTGGCTGAACCTACCCAGGTGATAAAATTGTATTGAAATTAGTATACACATGCACACAGAGGAGCACAAATTCCGGTTGTGATATGTTGTAATTTTACAGAATGTTACCATTTGGGGGGAAATGGGCAAGGTGTACAAAGAATTTCTCTGTATTATTTCTTTTTTTTAATAAATATCTTTATTTAGATATAGTTCTCATTAGCCTACAGTTCACCCATTTATTTATTTGTTTGTTTATTTTTTGTTTTGGTGGCTGGCCATTACAGGTACAGAAATCTGAACCCTTAATCTTGGTGTTATCAGCATCATGCTCTCCAGCCAGCCCCAAGTCACCCATTTAAAGTGCACACTGTTCAGGGATTTTTAGTATGGCCATCACCACATTTTCATCATTCCAAAAGGAACCTCACCACAGAAAATCTTGTGACTGTTTATATCAGCAGTATTCATAATAACCAAACAGCAAAAACAACCCAAGTGTCTATCAGCTGGACAAAATGTAGGAAATGCGTATAGTGGAATATTATTTGGCACTAAAAATAATACAAACAAAGCTCATACATGCTACAGCATGGGTGAATTTTGTAAATATTATGCTAAGTGAAGGAAGCCAATCACAAAGGAGCACATAATGTCTAATGCCATTTATATAAAATGTCCACAGTAGATCCATAGAGAAAGAAAGTAGATTAATGGTTGCCAGAGGCTGAGCTTCTTGTCCATCCAAAAGACTTAGTTGGCCCTTCTTTTTTCCCTTTGGATATTATAGAGTAATTCATAATGGTAAGTTCCATAATCAACACAAATGCTACTTCTGATCCTGTCTGTCTGTCTCTAGTAAGTGGAGTGTTCAGATTCCTGCAGTGGCTCAGGCTGGGGACTCTGCCTGAGAGCTTCCTGTCTGCCCAGCAGTGGTGGCAGTGGAGCCTTTGCTTGCTGTTGCTTCCCTGTACAGCCCCGTGGAGGCTTAGAGACAGGGTGGCCCTTGGGGCGGCATGGGCCTAACTCTGGTCTCCTCTCCAGCCCAGCTGCAGCTCCAACAGGTGGCACTGCAGCAGCAGCAGCAGCAGCAACAGCAGCAGTTCCAGCAGCAGCAGGCAGCACTGCAGCAACAGCAGCAACAGCAGCAACAGCAGTTCCAAGCTCAGCAGAATGCCATGCAGCAACAATTCCAGGCAGTGGTGCAGCAGCAGCAGCAGCAGCTCCAGCAACAGCAGCAGCAGCAGCAGCACCTGATTAAATTGCATCATCAAAACCAGCAACAGGTACCAGGTTCCCCTGTTCCCACACTCAGCTTCCCTCCTACAGTCCTTGAGCCCTGGACATGTGCCAGCCACGATGCTGGGTGCAGGGACCCAGAGGCCCAGAGACCCAGAGCCAGCCAAGGGTCCTCATGACACGCATGGTGCCTCCCTCCTCTGTGTGCTTCCCGAAAAGTCTGGGACAGGCTAGAGAAACAGGTCCTGACTTGTCAGAAAGGTGCTACGATTGCACTAGGAGGTCCTCTCAGCCAGGCCTGGGGTATCTGGCCACGAGTCTGCTGTGTGCTGTGGAGCTATAAGCAGTTCATACAGGAGTTAACCGAAGGAAGAAGTGAGACAAGCCCTCCAGGACCTGGGAATGCTCAAACTGTCCTGTGGGTGCATTTCTTTTGAGGACTTTCGCCCCTTGTCTTTGTCCCTCTGTATTGGTGTCTAGATGTAGTGTTAATCAACTGCCAGCTAGTGTTCTATAAGGGAATGGTGACATCACATCAGAAGCCCTGCCTCTCAAAAGCCGTTGTCCTCCCATGGCTTAAAGTCAGAATCTAGATGTGTTAAGCATCTGTTCTTCTGGTAGGTCTTGGTTGAGGGAGGGAGGTCCTGAGGGAGCCTCTCCACTTTCCCACTCGCTCCAGGTATTGGCTGGATCTTGGTGGCTCCTCTCCCAGAGGTGACAGTGAACCTTCAGCCCCACTTTTCCTCCTTGTTCTGAAAAGCAGGCACTGGCCATCATTGTGAGGCTTGTATTGCTGACCATTATGGGGACAAAACACGTGTTATTGGAGAGGCTTCAGAAATCTGTAGTTACCTGAGCTGCTATCTCTATGGGGCTGCACCTATTCTTTGTCACCCCTTGCTAGACCCTCTAGATAATATTCTTGACCTATCCTAGGGTTGGACCAGCCTCTGGTGGCCAGGGCACAGGTACACACTTGGTATGTCAGGAAGACAGCAGGCTTGGCCTCGGGGGCCCAGAGCCCTTCTGTTGGAGGTGCTCCCCGTCCCCATGTAAGAGGTGAGCCCAGGCAGGCCTCCTTGAAGGCTATGCTGTCGCCCACGTGGGCTACCTGGGGCCAGGACTGGCACAGGGAGGAGCCAGCACCCCAGAGGCTGATGGGTGGTAACTGAGTGCTGCTCATTGTGTCCCTAGATACAGCAGCAGCAGCAGCAGCTACAGCGGATGGCACAGCTACAGCTGCAACAGCAGCAGCAGCAGACTTTGCAGGCTCAGCCTCCTATACAGCAGCCCCCAATGCAGCAGCCACAGCCCCCACCCTCACAGGCCCTGCCCCAGCAGCTGCAGCAGATGCATCACCCACAGCACCATCAGCCGCCACCACAGGCCCAGCAGCCACCAGTTGCTCAGAACCAACCATCGCAACTCCCACCACAGTCCCAGTCCCAGCCTTTGGTATCACAGGCTCAAGCCCTCCCTGGACAGATGTTGTATGCCCAACAGCAGCTGAAATTTGTGAGTACCTGCAGCCCATGTCAGCATGTACAGCTCTTTCTCATGGTGGTGCATGTGGCCGGTGTCTCTGTCAGCAGCGGTCTCAGGCTCTTTGGTTACCAGCAGCATGTCCTTTTCTTTAAGAACTGAGACTCAGACAGCCCTTCCTCATGCTGGCCCCGTGTCCAGCTCCATAGCAAGGCTCAGTGAGGGATCGTGAGTTCCGAGATCTGCTTCTGCATGTTATATGGGGAGCCACTGTTGTTGGGACAGCAGTTCATCTTCCAGGCAGCGTGGCCGATTTCAGCAGTGTCTGTGGGCACTTTGAACTTGTAGATGATTAGATTGACAAGCACCACACCTATTCCCACCATGTGGGGAATGTGTGGGCTCCACTGGGTGTCCTCAGTGGTCTGCTAGGCAAAGGTCTTTTAGCCCCGTCATTACCATATTTTTGAGGGGGAAATTTATATTAAATACTGCTATTTTCAGTCTCATTGTGCATCTCTGTGTAAAGCAAATCCAGTCAGTGACATTTACACAGAGTACAGAATATTGCCACCAAGGTGGAGGAGCTACATCAAGGGTCCATTTGAACATCCCATCAGCTCACTTTGTTTTTGTGGCCTTTTCTATTTGTGATTTATTGAATGGAGTGGGGGACAGGGGCTACACCTAAGCTGAGTGTAGGAGTGAATAGGAGGCCCTACAGAATAGGCAAGCTGAGAGGGTTATGAGGAGTGATAGGGTCACTCACCTGTCACCTGGGAGCCAGTCCACTGCCTAGCCGCTGGGACATGCGAACCTGAACCCTGTGTGTCCCTTGGTGGGGTGTGCCCTGTTGGGGTGGGGTCTGGCAGCTTGGAGATATCTAAGGGCAAGTTGCCTGTCTGGGTCTGGTCCAGGCCTGGAGGTTTCTTCACCTGCTGGTCCCACAGTTGTCCTGTTTTGCCTCCATGGCTCTGTTGCCTAAGCCTGCCTTTCCAGCTGTGCCCGCTGCTTGCCCAGCCCTGGTTTCCTTGCAGGAGTTGGGGCTCTGAGTCGCACCCTCATGGAACATCAGTGTGCTGGGCCCAGAAGATGAGTGGGCTGGGCTGGGCACTGGGCTTAGGAACCTGTTGCTTTGATTGCAGCGTTAGCTGGTGGTGGCGGGTGTACGGAATCATCCTAATGGGAAGGCTGTGATGCTTCTTGCCAGAGTCAGAGGTGGGACTCAGCCATGCCAACTCAGAGCCAAGCTGGTGTGGGACATTCCTGAGGAGCTAGTGGGATCTGGGACAGCCAGTAAGGTGACGTCATAGCCTGTGAAGTCATGCAAATCACATCCTCCATCTCAAGAAAGGCTCAATTTTCAAAGCTCCCACAGAAGCAGTGCGTACCTGCTGTCTGCCCCAGGAGCCTCCAAATCACATTCTCTCTCCCAATCTCAAGGTCCGAGCTCCGATGGTGGTGCAGCAGCCGCAGGTGCAGCCCCAGGTGCAGCAGGTGCAGCCCCAGGTGCAGCAGCAGACAGTGGTGCAGACAGCTCAGGCTGCCCAGATGGTGGCTTCTGGAGTCCAGGTGAGGGCCTTGGGAGCCGAAGGCTTCTGTAGTCGCTAGCAGGTGCATGTCCACCTGTGCATGGAGTGCTATAACAAGGGTCCTGGTGGATGAGGGGCTGAGTTAGTGAAGCACAGACTCCTCTCTCCCTTGCACTCTGGATGACACCCCCCTGGGTCCTTGGGGTGGCCTGCTCTGGTCAGTCACATCTGGAATCCCACTGGCTGCATAGGGTGTGTCATTCCCACCTTGGCTCGGGCATCTTTTATCTTCTCTCTATCACTCTGAGAGACTGAAAGCATGCTTTGGAGAGGAGAGCGCCTCGGTTTCCATTTGAGCATCTGAGTACAGAGCTGACTGGGGTGGAAAGCAGCTCTCTAGAGACTAGCAGGAGGGCAAGAGCAGCAGTGGACGCCTCGCTCCAGAGCCACGAGCAGGCGTGCGCTGCAGCGGGAGCATGGGATAGGGTGTCCTGGTGCTCGCCTGTGCTGCGCAGTGAGAGCTGAGCTGAGCTGAGCTGGCTCCTGCCCATTCTCTGCCTGTTGAATGTTGCTGGGATGCAGGAGGCCACACCTAGGCTTTCCTAATGTCTGGGGATTAGAGACCTGGGGGTCCCATGACTTCTGATAGACCAACCTCACCCTTGTGCTGGGAACGATGTCCAGTCTGGGGCTTTGATTCTTCCTGTCTCCACAGGTAGTGGAAGTATTGTTAGTCCTGACACAGAAGGGAGCGCTTGCTTTAGAGTCAGAATGTGCTAGTTGATGTGGAAAGGCTATTGCTGGGTGCCAGCCCTGTCTGAGGGCATTAGCCAAGTTCCTGCCTTTCTAGTTTGCCTGAGAGCCTGCAGAGCACGGTCACAGTGCTGTGTGTCAGGCACCATTTCACAGTGGGGGGCTAAATAATGGTCCTTCCTGGTCTCCACTATGTTGGTCAGGCCCCTAGGAAGCCACGTGAGGAGAAAGAGTACCTATGGAGGGAATCTGAAGCATTCATTGGCTGCTGATCTGACCCAACAGCCTCTCTTGTCACTGAACCAGGTGACCTGGGCCCAGGATTCTTATGTTACCTGCTAGCTCAGATGTGGCCTCGTGCAAAGCACACCACAGACTTCACGTCTTTGGTTGGGGGAGGATGACCGCCCTGTGTGACGAGGTTGGAATCTTTCTCTGCCACCACTGCTTTGTGACTTGGTGTGTCCTCAGGTCTGCCAGGAGGCTCCTTCCTCTTGGTCTCATGTGCAGAGAAAGGACATGGTGTGTGTACACAGCTGGCTCAGTGGTGGCACATAGTGACTATCCAGCCAGCAGCCCTTGCCGCGTTGCGATGCCATGTTGTGATACCACTTTGTGACCCTCGTGCCCCCATCCCGGGATCACACTTAACAGAAACTCCTGCACCTCGGGTCCAGCACTGTAGGAAAGTGAGAACTTCTGTTTTCACCCATTTCTTGGTATCTGGAAAGTGAGCAGTCAGAACAGTTGACGCGTGCAGCTGGTGTGGGCCGTTTGCTGATCTGTCCATAGGCTTCTAGCTTGAGGAAGATCTGCCCTGCAGCTTCATGCGCATCTCACGTGTTCCAGAAGCAGGATGGCAGCTGTGTGTGCTCAGTGCCCCACACTGGGCCTGTGCAGAGTGCGGTGCTCCCCGCCACTTCTTCCACCCCTGGCTTCTGGTGGAGGTCCTCATCCAACTAGCCTGGGAGCTTGGCCAAGGGCATGGTCATCTCTAGAGTAACCTAGATTGTTAACGTGCTTTCCTCCCCAGTGGAGCTCAATGGGTTAATGGCAAGTAGAGCTAAAGAGAGCTCAGGACTTTTCTCTTCAGGTGGGGACTGGAAAGATTGCAGGGTTCTCTGGTAGCTAGGGAAAATGGAGAGTGGTTACCACTTCTGTTTATCTTGGAGTGGGTTTGGTATTAAGAGGTGTGCACCTTCAGTTGTCCATCTGCCCACCATGCACTGCCATGCAGTGGGGTCCCCTGACGCTGGTGGCAGAGGAGCCTGGTAGGCTCTCGAAGCTCAGGACTGTATGGTGGCACCTATGGTGTGCTTTTCAGTCCAGACACGACACCTTGAGATTGGGTGCCTCTCGTTCTGCTGGTTTTCTCTCAGTGCTCAGTCTTGCTATGTTACAGGCAGTACAGTTTCGTGGAGGCTGGTTAGCCCACCTCACTGCATTGTCCTGACCTCCTATGGAAGGCTGCGTTGGCACAGTGGACAAGGCGTGGCTACAGTACTCTGATCCAAAAATTTTTTAAATGTGTTGTAACTGTAAAAGATAGAAAGTGGGAGGAAATATAAGTAAGAGAAACATTCCAGTGAGGAAGAAACAGTTTGGTGTCCTTTCTGGTTCTCTTACATAGAAAAGGACAGACTATCCATGGGGTTTCATATGTAGTGTCTTCCACATTGGCACAGAGGTGAAATACCCTCCTGTACTTAGAAAACCTGTGGTCAACATTGAATGACTTTGTAATATTCCCCTATGAATGGCTCCTGCTGTCCTTAATTACCATTTTATTCTCAGATCTGGAAATTATTTCTAATTTCACTGTCACTAGTTATGCAGCTCTTGATGCATGGCCAAGTTCTAGATTGTTCCTGGAGCTTCTCAAAAGTGACTTACTAGGTCATTTTGAGGGCCCTCGAATTGTGTCAGCCAGTCGTCTCTCAGGAGGTCAAAGTTGCAGACTGGAACTCCCTGTGTGGTGCTTACACATTTGACATCAGGGTGCAGTGACCACATGTTGCAACTTTGTTTATGTGAGCTGCTGCACACTGCAGGGACATATGCCACCAGTTCCATGAAAGAAATGCTGGGATTGGGGGACCCAAACAAGAAGTCCTCCAAGCCTTGTTTCTCAATTCTACCAAGAGCTGCCCCATTGAGCACTTGCTGGTGCCATGGTGATAGGTAGCCAGGCTCTCTACTTGAGAGTGAGTAGTCTAGGAAAATCGATCAGTTCTGTGCTGTGTATGCCTGGCTCGCTTTTTTTTTTTTTTTTTTTTTTTTCCCCTTATAAGAAACCCGCTTTAGCCTGGCAATGTTCCGAAGTTACTCATCCAGCTGAGAATGGTGATGTCACATGCACTGGTATTTACTAGGACGCAATGGACTTCTCTTTCTCTCCTATAAAGCCAGAACAGAGTAGTGTCCATTTTCAAACAATCCCTATGCTTTTCTTTTTACTTCCCTTCTTTTAGTGTATGAAAACTTACCTATAATTTACGAGTTACAAGATTTGTTATCAAAGACTTCCATTATGGATGTGCATGTGACAATTGATTTCCAGTTGCTCTCTGATTGAGCCATGGCTGGCCTGGGAGGACCCCTCTCTCCTCCCTCTGGGCCCTTCTGCACAGTGACCTTAGCAGGAGAGTCAGGCCTGCAGCCCGACA
Organism: Cynocephalus volans; assembly: GCF_027409185.1. Taxonomy (NCBI): domain Eukaryota; kingdom Metazoa; phylum Chordata; class Mammalia; order Dermoptera; family Cynocephalidae; genus Cynocephalus; species Cynocephalus volans. The sequence continues at coordinate 209,975,237 of NC_084461.1, forward strand.
GTGGAGTGGCGGGGGGGAGGGGAGACAGGGTTCTGGAGTGCCTTTGAATTCCTTTCCGGCTTTTGGGAAGTAGTGAAATGTAGTCACTTGACAGTGAGCTACTAGTTGGTGGCTGCCTGGCTCCTCCAGTCCAGTAAACATCACTGGTGTGTTTTCATTGCGATTTATCGTTAAAAGAAAGTGAGCTTTCTTTATCAGGAGTTCTCAGTTTAAGAAAATCATTCAGCAGCAAATTATATTTAAGCTTTTCATTCCTTTTTATTTTTTTCTTCCTGGAAAAAAGTTGGCACCTCTCATTCCATCTGACTTATTTGTAGGCTTTTCTCCCTTCTGGTAGAATCACTTTTGAGGTGCCACTGTGCTCTCAGATGCGCTCCTCTGAGTATAGCAGCTAGATGCAAATGGATACTCTTACCTCACCTACCACCCCCAGTTCCCATCCCCACCCTCAGGAAGATCTGGTCTGGCTGAGGGCTGCCCCAGTTCCATGGCCATTGCAAGATTCTGGTTGGCATCTGCTACTGCTGTGTCACTCCTGGATTGCACTGCCTGCTGCATTTGCCTGTGGGTGAGCATGGGACACTTGTGTAGTGCTACAGGTCTTCCTACAGCCTTTCTCCTGCTCTGGAACCCTGTCCCTAGCACCCCTCGCAACATGGACTGAATGCCAGCAGTGCCACCCTGATCTCATGGCCTATAGCCTCCCGCCATTGGATGTTTTGTTTTTCCGTGGGTCTGTTCTGCTTTCTGTCTGAACCTGGCCATGTTGTTCTGTTCTAGTTTGTACTAGTTCTGAACATATGCAGGCCCTGTTCTTCAGGAACCAGACTGGGGCTCCATCCCCCAACTCAGAGCCCTGAGTGAGGTGGCCAAGTCCAGACCCATGATAGTACTCAGCCCACCTTGCTGCCTTTATAGTTCCAGAAGTGTAAATTGATAAAGGCATAGTCCCGGCTCGTGCTGGAGCTCCTGACTGTGCAGTCATCTGTGCGTGTTTAAGAACAGACCTGCCTCGCATCCCTGCGGAGGGAAGTTCCTCACAAGGGATGAGGCCCACCAGGTGGAGGCCCAGGCTTCTCTTGCCCACCTTCCTCTGTTTTTAGTTAAGGAAGAAAACTAGTCCCTCAGTAGATACCAGGACCAGCAGCCTCACAGAGGCCTGGCGGAAATGAGGTTGGCTTGGGTGTGGGCCCTAGGAGACATGACGCTGAGAAGGAAAGATGCTGTGAGCAAACTTACCTGAGCTCATCCACTGTTGACATTTCGACTCTTCTTGGGAGCAAGCTTTGGTGGATTGTAATCTTTTGAAGTCTGTCTCCAGGAGCCTGGTCTCCCAGAAACACCAGTCCTGGCCCTCGAGGTCTGATTCTGACAACTCTGTGGGCCACAGGATTCTGATCTGTCAGCAGTTCAGAGGTGTGTTCAGGACAACCAGCGAAGGAGAAAGGCCAATAGGATAGACAGGTCTGGAAGCAGCAAAACAGCATTCCTGGCAACTCTTCCAGATTCCCAGTGCCTGGATGGTGCTACAGGTGCTGCGGGCTTGAACGTGTCTGCAAGCCTCCCCTCCTCCAGGCTGCTCCAGCCACCCAAGAGCCCCTCACCTGGCACTCCTTGTCGTGGAACCTGCATACACCCCTTCCACCTGCCCGTGCACTGCGTTTCTTTGTTGCAATCACCTTGTCTGTTGTCCCTCTGTCCTCAAAGATGATCACCGATGCCTTGGCCCAAGGCGGGATGCACGTAAGAGCCCGGTTCCCGCCCACCACCGCTGTGTCTGCCGTCCCGTCAAGCTCCATCCCTTTGGGCGGACAGCCCACAGCACAGGTATTTACGGGGCAGCCCCCAGCTCATGGCCGGGAGCTCGGGGTTCCTCTGAGCGCCTTTGTAAAGCGTACCTTGCATCATCAGTGACGTCCTTCATGGCTTTCAGAGTGCCAAATCAAGTGTCACTTTTTTATTTTGTTTGTCATGAGGTTAAGCTTAGCTTTTGTTTCTTGAGGGGATACAAATAAATATCTGGGGCTTTTTTTTTTTTTTAAAGTTAAAATAGTTATGCTGCTGTCATTTTTGTGATAAAATAAAACAGAAGCTAAAGCAAATAGTTTTGCTTTCTAGGACTGTGCTGTCTGGCTATTTACATTTAAATTAATTAAAATTAAATAAAACTAAAAATTTAGTTCCTTGGATGCACCAGTTACATTTCAAGTGCTCAGGAGCCGTGAAGGAAAGCTAGTGGCTACCACACAAAACAGCACAGGTTACAGAACATGGCTTTTGTGGCCAAAAGTCATGTTGAAATGTGCTGTTCTAGAGTGTATTCTGTAGAGTGTAGAATTTGCTATATACATACATGTGCGCACACACCTTTCTAGGTAGATGTACACTTCTGTGTACTCTGTGCTTTTGAGGGATATGAATTCCTGGTTTTCCATTACTGTATAAAATTTGGAATTATTCCATGGTGTATTCATTTGTCTAAAGAGTGTATGCATTCTATGTGCCAGGCACTGTTCTGAGATTCTGAGAATAAAATGGTGCTAAAGTTCTCTATTCATATGAGTTTTCCATTTTGGAGAGTTTATTGTGAAAACTTCAAATTTGCCAAAAGACTTTTAAAATTCAGTTTCTGTCATTTGGGAAATGCATCTATAATCCTAGCAGACAGTAGTCCCTGCTCTTCCCTGAGAGCCCATGTGTGGTGGCTGAGCCAGGTGGCCTGGGCCTGCTGGCCCCAAGCTCTGCACCACACCACCTCACACTGCTGGGAGTGGCCAGGTCCCTCTTTAGGGTGAGGCATTGCCACTGGGGACATGTTCAGTTGCCACCCTCCTTGCATCCTGATCCCCAGGGCCACCCCACATGTGCCATTTACAGTTTGTCACTGATTGGAACAGTTCTTTGGCATTGCCCTCCCTTTTGGTCATTGTTGGGTTGTACGAGGAGGGAGTGGCTGGAATCTGCTGGTAAGAAGGCCAGAGGAGCAGAAACTGGGGGCAGAGGAAGCAGGCTGTGTGGTCAGGGTGCCAGGAGGGCAGGGTTGGCAGAGCCCGGGGTGCAGCTCCCATGGCCTGGAGGCTGCGCAGGGCCCACAGCTCAGCACTGTTCCAGGGCTGGGTCCCGCCCAGGCCACTGCTCACACGTTGAGAGTGCACATCTCCATGCCTGGGTCCCTTTGGATGCTCAGCTCTGGGAGCTAGAGCTGTTTGTTCTCCTCTTCCATAGCCCCTGGCTCAGAATCCATTGAATTCACAGAGGTCAGAGAAAAAGTTGGGTTGGGGGGTTGGGGGTGGAATGACTTTAGCAGCAGCAAGTACGACTGATTTTTTTGAAAGCAAAGACATTCCCAACATTTTGAGTCTGTGGTACCTGCCAGGCCTCAAGCTAAGTTCTTGTGCAGAATCTCATTCATTGTCACTGCAGCCAGTCATAGTTCAAGCATTTAGTAGCTGAGCATCCTGGGGTAGTTCCCCAGCAGCCCCATGAGACAGGCAGGAGGTACCGCAGCTCCTTTTTCCCCAGGGAGCCGCTGCGTTGAGAATCAAGGGCTCAAATGAAACCCTCAGCCCAGGCTTCAAAGTTTCAGCCCACATACCTTGGCCTCCCAGCAGGATTCTTCTGGAAACCCCTCTTCTGCTTAGTTGATGGCCTTGCCCCTCCTACTGGTTGACTGGCCCTCCCACACTCCCCTGGAGCGCCAGGTTCTGCCCTGGGCCTTGCCTTGCCCTGCCCATGCTCTGCTATGGAATGGCCATTCCCCATACACCCAGCTGCTGAAGTCCACCTGGGTTTCTCAAAGGCACCCCTCCCTCACTGCCAACCACCCCAAGCCTACTCCTTCTCTCCCTCCCCAGCCTTCCCCAGGCCCCTCCACATCAAGTCCATCTCCGAGTTGTGCCAGCTAAATAGGTCTTGCTTACTATCTATCACACCTCCCAATCTAAAAGGCAAGGAAATTAGGTGGAGGGGAGGAAAGATAAAAAATTAGATGAAGGCAAAATATAGTTAGTGCCTGAAGTAAATGTCATGGAGAACTCTGGTTCATCCTTGTCGCGTTTCATGGGGTGAAAGAGAGCCTTCGCTGGAGAAACTGCATGCAGATTTATTCCCCAGGTTCCACCCATCAGTGCTAGCGGTGAGGTGGTGTGCCGTGAAGCTTTGGGGTCGTGTGCTAAGGACAAGTATAGCAGCATGTAGGAAATACTCCTTGTCCCAGCAGTTAACTAAAGCCAGAGGGTTTCTGGAAAGAGGAAGGAAGGCACAGAACTTGGGCAAGGTTCTGGTTTTGTTTAGGTTTATTTTTTAAAGCAGACTCATTCATCTCGCCAGCTGAGAGGAAGGAGTTCCTGTAAACACTTCGAGAAGGGAGAAAAGCCAGTGGAGGGCTTGGGGATGGAGGAGCCCTGACCCACATCTAGAGGCCTTGGAAGGCGCCCTGGGTCCCAGACACCAAGGGCATTCATCTGGCCACGAGCTGGTTCCAGAAACGGTGTGCAGCTGCTTTTGTGTCAGCTTCTTTCTAATCTACCTTATCCTAGGAATGTATCTTTAAACCCTAGCTGGGAAGTGGCTCGTTGTTGATCCAGCAGTGAATCCAACTGAAACCTACCGGCCTGTACATGGCCATGTGCTGCGTCTTGTGGCTGCTGTCTTCCCCCAGCCACCTGCACCTGCCCTCAGTAGGACGCCATTCAGCATCCTCATTGCCTGTCTGGTTTTGTTCTTTCCTTGTGGCCGCAAATTGAGTCCAAGAAAACAGGTAGAATATAGAGTGGAAATGTAAGTGTTCTGTCGTCCCTTCTTGAGCCAGGGCTCTTGTGTCTCAGCCTCCCTCCTAGCCCCCACCTCAGTCCTGATGTCCTGTGACTGCATCTTTGTGTCATGGTGAGGACACGACATGGACCCGAACAACCGTGACGAAGCAGGATTCTGTGCTGGATACAGTGCCCACCACTTTCCTTTGTTGGGTGTAAGCAGGTGGTGCCACAATGGGACCCATGTTCTGCTGTGCTCTGGGGGGTGACTCCATGGGACACTGAGTGCTGGGGACGGGAGAAAGGGGCAGTTCCGGGTAGGTCGGACGGCATGGGTGATCTTGAGATCAGGCTTGGTACTACCAAGCCTTTCCTGAGGTTTCTATGTAGGATGAAGCTCCCTGGACCAGCCTATCTGCTCTGCTGCCCGTACGGTATGGCCGCTTTGCTCGTTTCTGTCCCCCCAACTCCTGTCATCACCCACTCTCTGTCTGCATCCTCCCTGCCTTCTGACCCCTGGCCTCTCTAAGCAGCCCCCATTGCCTCCCTTATGCTGGGGCCTGGGAGGGGCCTCCCTGTGCAGGCTGTCTGGCTGTCAGGCAGGGTACCTCTCCCAGGAACACAGACTGTTGCTGAGATGTTGACATTTAGTGTGCTGGGGCGCCCCTGCCACACTCTAGTTGTGTGACCTTGAGCAAGTCACCTCCCTTTGAGTCCCCATGTTCTCACCTGTGACATGCAGGTGGCAGGCACTCAGGAGCTCATCCTGTGGCTTTTGCTGGCAGCTGTGACTGACCAACACCTAGGCCACTGGCAGCACACAATCCAAAAGCATGTGAAACAGCGTTCCCCTGGATCCTCACCACTTTGCCACGCGGGCTCACTCCCTCACTGTGGATCAACACTGTCCAACTCTCCCTTCTCTGCTCCAAGGCCAGGCCTGGCATAAGCCTGAAGCTGGGAGATTGCTTTCTCGCCTTGCTGGCTGTCTCGCTAGCCTAGTTCTGCCCTGACCTGGGTATTTATGGGCTGCTCTCTGTCCCAGGTGTGTCTAGGGTTACTTGGTATTTGGGACTTAGACTAACCAGCTCCCATCCTCTGGGGTCTGCTGGCCACGCTGCCCCGCTCTGGAGCAGCTGAAGAGCCAAGAAGGACCCATGTGTTGGGTGGGCACCCGGTGGCCCCACAGATACAACCTGTAAGACCACTGATACAGGGGCCGAAGCACAGGTGCTGGGGTTTTCTGTGGGGCACCCAGCCCCAGTGAGGTTTGCTCAGATTCAGAGGGGTAGACCAGCTGCCCAGGCCTAGGTGGGGAAGGCCTCAACCCTGAGCAGGCCAGTGTGCCCAGCCAGGCCAGCCAAGGAACCTGGATCCTGGAGGGTGTTTAGGAGGAAGATTTCAGGTTCCATTAGGTGAGAGAAGAATCATGGCACTTTGGGGGCCAGCTCTTAGGCACATTAAGGACAGGAGGGGCAGGTCGTGGTGGGGACTCGCTTCCTAGAAGTGACAGAGAGGAGTCACAGAGAGAGAAGCTGCTGTGCCCAGCACGCTGCATATACTCCCCACACCGGGGGTCACTGGAGGGAAGGGCCTCCTGGAGACAGGAGTGAGAGGCCCTCGTCCTCCCCAACAGAGCAGGTGACCCCCTGGGCTGGGCCTGGCTGTTCTGCCTCCCCTGGAGGCTTCTCTGGCCACTGGACGCCCACCACTCTTCATTGTGTCTTAGACAGTGGAACCCCACCCTGCCCTCACTGAGACCAGAGGGTGTCAGCAGCATGTGATTCTTTCCCTGTGCTCTGAGTGCTGAGGGGGCCTTTTTAAACATTCAGATGGGAATGTGAGCTGTGCAGTGGCCCATGCCCAGCCATGACACCCGGCGGTGCCTTGTCCCCCAGAGAAGCACCAAGCTTTAGGCCACAGACAGAACTGACCATCTCCTAGAAGGGACACCTGCTCGAGCAGAGGCCGAGGGGCAGGAGGGGCAGTCAGGGAGAGGTGAGGTGAGGGGGGTTGACCTTTGGGCAGAAAGTGGAGTAAGCTCAGGCAGCTTCCAGGAGCACAGGTGGAGAGCGGCAGCAGGTCAGGCACAGGCCAGGGAAAGGGAGAGGGGTCCTGGGGGTGGGGCTTTAGGGAGGGGAACCCCTTCAGTGAGGGGTTCGTGCTGACAGGACCGGGCTGACTTCGGGGCCCCCTGGGACTGTGCTTCCTGCTCACTCCTCTGCACCATCTGTCATCCTCTGTGTGAAATCTTTTGGTCCTGGGATTTTGTTAGCCACCTGGGTTGCTTCTAGAGCATGTTTTCACACCACCCACGCTGGCCTCCCAGGACTCAGTACACTCCAGCACTGTGAATACACAGGATCTGCATAGGAGAAACCTGCATCTGTTCAACTCAGCATTTAACAAACAAAGTCGGACCAGTCCCTGTTTCTGACTTTGCTAACATCAATGTGAACCACCTTGAACAATTTTGCTCCACTGTGCACTCTTGTCCCTCCTCTGCCCTGCCAGGAGTGTCTTAGTCACAAAGTGGTGGAAACAGTCTGTTCCATCCGTTGCTGTCTCACTGGACCAGTGGCTTTGGTTTGGGGCCTCTGACCCAGCTCTGTGGGAAGTGCCATGATATGGGTGGCACCCTGTGCCTCAGTGCCCTCACTACCCCTGCGCATGTGGCCCAGGAGGTAGCCTCCCCCTGGCGTCCTGTGTAGCACTTCTGGCACACCCAGTGGGAAGGGGTAGGGCAGCCGAAGACAGAGGGAACATTCACTCTGTGAGTTCAATGCAGGTGGTACTAAGGAAAGGGCAGGGCCCCAAGCCCTTCCTGCAAGCGTCCTGTTCCCCAGCGGGAGTTGGGCCTGTTTCCCATTCAAAGAGCTGAGAAAGCAGCAACCTGCTCAGAGAAATCCTAACTCAGTACTCACAGTGCTGTGGCAGAGGCACATGTGGGAGGGAGGCATGAGGCCATGGCCTTGGACAGGTGTCACTATCCAGAGTGCTGTGGAGGAAGCACTTGAGCCAGTCTGAACTGGATGGTTCAGTAGCTGGGCAAGGGTGTGTGGGCTGGGCTCCCAGGAAGCCATAAGGAGAGATGCTCAGCATGACTGGGATGTGGGAGATGCTACCAAGGACCCATGGGGACCTCTGAAGCTGACAGGGCCTTCAGGGTGGTCCCATGTGGTGAGGGGCCAGGCCTTGATGCCTCTGTCACCAGCACTGGGCGAGGCACTCTCTGCTGAGGCTCCTTCCAGGGGAGGCTAGCACCGGGGCTGGCAGGCAGTCATCCTCCCCATCTGGAACTGCCATTTGTGCACCTTCCCTAGAAGGGGTGGGTATTCCACACATCCTTTTCTCTGATGCTTGGGCACTGTGGTTTCATCCCTTGGAGTTCACAGACGAAGATCTTGGTGTTCCTGGTGCTGACAGTGGTGCAGTTGACCCCATTTGTGTTGTTCCCATCAAGGACTGGGGAGCAGAGAGCAGCCCCACTCTGCAGACAAGGGCCAGGCCCCTGGAGTTCCAGGTGCATACACCTGCGTGGCAGAACCAAGCTCTGAGCCCAGCCATCTGTGACACTGAGTCACTCACCTTTCCTAGTGGGTTCTGCCAACCCAATCAAGGGGTCACTGGTTAAAGCCAGGGACACTGGTGAGGGCTGACATGGGTGCACTGTGGGTATGCATGTAGCTCCTCAGGCTATCTCACTCCAATTAAGCAGGTCCAGGTGGGACACAGTGTAAGACACAGTGATCCCTCTGACCTGCAGCTGGTCAGGTGGGGAGGGGCCACCTGCACCTATCAGGCAGGCTGTATTTGTGTGGCTGGACTTGTCCTCAGTGCAGTCAGCCTGGGAGGCTGATGGGGATCGTAGAAGCTTGCAGGAAGATGGTCCCACCAGTCAGCAGAGCAGAGTCCTTACTGATGCACAGAGGAGAGCGTCACAGGCCAGGCAAGACATGGCAGGAAAGGCCAAGCTGGTGCCAGCTAGGGCCTTCACCTTCCCAGGCCACTCTCCTCCTCACACTCCCACAGCCGAGAAGGAGGGCACAGCCATGACCTGTGCTAGCCCAGAAGCCCGTGGTCCTCATGGCCCCCGTCTGAGGAGCCAAGGCCGTCCCACCTGGCCTTCCTGCCAGCCCCACAGTCACCATATGCAGGGTTGTGTGCCTGGGGGTGTACCAGGCGTCATCTGAAAGAAGACAGGGTGTGGGGAGGTTGTCAGGGAGCAGGGCTTGTGAGTGCCGTGGTGCTGGGCAAGTGGCATGGAGGCAGGCAGGCACGTGTGGCAGCGAGCTGGCTGAACCCCTCCACTTCCAGGTCGGTCAGAGCAGCCTCCCCATGCTGTCCTCACCATCGCCCAGCCAGCAGGTGCAGACCCCGCAGTCAATGCCACCTCCCCCACAGCCATCCCCACAACCCGGCCAGCCCAGCTCACAGCCCAACTCCAATGTCAGGTAGGCCTGGTGGGGGGGGTCCCTCCCCACCTGTCTGGCATAGGCCCTACCTGAGGGCCCCAGCTCAGACCTGCTTCCTTTCACTTGGCTGCAGCTCCGGTCCTGCCCCATCCCCTAGTAGCTTCCTGCCCAGCCCCTCCCCACAGCCTTCCCAGAGCCCAGTGACAGCGCGCACCCCGCAGAACTTCAGCGTCCCCTCACCTGGACCTTTAAACACCCCTGGTAAGTCAAGTCTGGGGCTGGAGTGGGTGAGGCCTGATGTACTGAGTCCCCCTGTGGGATCCGTACATGGCCCTGAGAGTTGAGGGGCCGAGAGTTGCCCCTCACCTTCACAAGGCCTCAGCTCCATGGGCACGCAAGCTCTTGGGACCCCTCAGAGCTGAGCACCCCACCGGAGGGTTTGAGGGGTCCATCCCTGTGAGTGGGGCCAAGGCCTCACCCGGCTGTGTCCTGCAGTAAACCCCAGCTCTGTCATGAGCCCAGCCAGCTCCAGCCAGGCCGAGGAGCAACAGTACTTGGACAAGCTGAAACAGCTGTCCAAGTACATTGAGCCCCTGCGCCGCATGATCAACAAGATCGACAAGAACGAAGGTGGGCACCAGGACCGGGTAGGGGTAGGAGCCCTAATGGCATCCCAGGGCCTAGGTCTCAGTGTCCCCTCTTCTATCTCAGACAGGAAAAAGGATCTGAGTAAGATGAAGAGCCTTCTGGACATTCTGACCGACCCCTCTAAGCGGTGAGATTTGCCCCCAGGTTCCTGGGGAAGGACATTGCTGCATCCATGGCTTATGGAGGGTCACCAGGGGCTTGGCTGGCCCAGCCTTGGATGGGTGCTTGGTGTCAATGTGAGTTTAGTGAAGGGGCCTGGCAGCTCTTTGGGCCCTAGCCAGAGGCCCTGGAGGCTCCACTCAGGTGTGTGTGCTGGGGCTTCAAGCCCAGACTTCACCTTTGCCTGTGCCCAGCTTTTCCCTACTCCAGGCCTCATCAGGCCACTGGCAGGGTCCTAGCTTGCAGTGGCTTCACCATCACCTGGCCATGGTGGGCCTCAGTCTGACCTTCAGCTCTGCCCCTGACTTGTGGTGACCTTGGGCAGGCAACTGTGTCTCAGTTACCCCATTTGCAGAAAGGCCAGCTGTGAAAATGAAACAAGATGGTTCCTACAAGAAGCACATGGAAGGCAGTGGCCTGCCAGGTTCTTGGCTCCTTCCCCGTCCCACCAGCCATGGGCTGCTGAGAGCGCCAAGCCTAGGCAGCATCACAGAACTGCACATGGACGGTCTTTTGTGTTACTTCCCCCTCATCTTGGCACCTCTGCTCAGACTGTACCTTCCTTCTAGAAGGTTCTTCCTGTTCGGCTATCTAGTAGAATGCCGGTCACTGCTGAACAGGGGCCTGTCTGAGCTGGGCGGCTCTCTAGGCCCTCTTGGGTTGATCCTTCATTGGGATTATAGGGCCAAGGAGAGCAGGAACTGGCCTAGATGAAACTGAGGCCTGCCCAGCCTGGTTAGGGGCCTGGCCTCTGTCCCTCTCCTTGACCATTGCACTGCCTTGTTCTGCTGGCTGACTGGCTGAGGTTCCGGCAGGGGCTTCTGATGGCTGAGGCCCCAGGAGACCAGGCAAGCAGTGGTCAGGATCAGCACCTGACAGCCACCAGTTCCCCTGGCCCTCCAACATGGAGGGACAGCCCACATTCCCTTTCCCCACAGGTGTCCCCTGAAGACCCTGCAGAAATGTGAGATTGCCCTGGAGAAACTCAAGAATGACATGGCAGTGGTGAGTGGAGTGCCAGGCACCTCTGGGAAGGCCAAGGCTCAACCTACAGCTCCTGAGAACATGCCAGAAGAAGTCTTCCTGGTCAGGGGCTTTTGTGTGGGGCACATTGCCCAGCCTGGGACTGGGACTGCCCAGGAGGCTTCTTTTAGGTGGAGTCTGCTGTGGGGGTAGGAACTTGGGAGAAGTTACAGCCCCACAGGTGCTTCTGCCAGCCCATCATAAAGCTTTGGCCTGGGCAGAGGGGACCCAAGTGGGAGCAAGGCTGTGGGGGTGGGGGATTGAGTCCAGGGTCAGCCAGCATTGTCTGCACGGGGTGGAGGTTGTGGAGAAGCCTCAGACATCTGACTATAAGTGAGGATGAGGGCCTTGGGGTCTGGAAGGCTTCCTAGGTATGGTGAGGCCGCCAGCCCCAAATGCTGACCCCACCCATCCTGTCCCCAGCCCACGCCTCCACCACCCCCAGTGCCACCAACCAAGCAGCAGTACCTGTGCCAGCCGCTCCTGGATGCAGTCCTGGCCAATATCCGCTCACCTGTCTTCAACCATTCCCTGTACCGCACGTTTGTGCCAGCCATGACTGCCATCCATGGCCCACCCATCACGTACGTACAGCCAGGGCTGGGCCTTGCAGTGGACAGCAGGCTGTGGGCTATGTGTGGCCGGTGTGGTCATCATGGCCTCCTCCTCAGGGCACCTGTATTGTGCACCCGGAAGCGCAAGTTTGAGGAGGATGAGCGGCAGAGCATCCCCAACGTGCTGCAAGGGGAGGTGGCCAGATTAGACCCCAAATTCCTGGTGAACTTGGACCCTTCTCACTGCAGTAACAATGGCACCGTCCATCTGATATGCAAGCTGGGTGAGTGGCCCAGGAGGGAGGGGCTGGCATTGGAGAGCGATCCCTGAACCGTAGCCCTGAGGCTCTGCTGCCCACATGCCCAAGCCTACTACGCACACCTACTACTACCAAGCCTGCTCCCCCTGCCGCCCCCACCTGCCCTGCACCACTTGGCCCTGCTAAGCTTCCCTCTGTCCTCACTCCCTGATCCTCACGTACCTGGAATGAGGCTCATACCGAGGGCTGGCCCAGGGCATCCTAGCCGTGCCTCAGCCCCTTGCCCCGAGGCTTAGCTCATGCCCTCTTGCCTCCCTGACACAGATGTGACTCTACCTGCCTCAGGCCCTGGGGAGACGGTGGGCAGGACCCTGGGGCATCCACCTACACAGGACACTCCCTGGCTGTGGGTTTGGGGACCCGAGAGAATCCAGGCTTTGCAGCAAGCCTCACCAGAACCTTCCAGGCTATAAAGAGCCTGTTCAGGAGCAGGGCTGTGAAACAGGGCAGGCTAGGATTTGGGCCAAGTTACAGGTATAGCCTTCTGTGTTGCAGATGACAAGGACCTCCCAAGTGTACCACCACTGGAGCTCAGCGTGCCCGCCGACTACCCTGCCCAGAGCCCGCTGTGGATCGACCGGCAGTGGCAGTATGGTGGGTAAACTGAGGGAAGCCATCTGGGGGCCTAGGACAGGCGGGGTCAGCTCTGGGCAACCAGAGTTTCCTGTGCAGCAGGGACAGCCTCCGTGTTCCCCCTTCCATCCCCCCAGCTGAGGCCACTCCCTCTCCTCTTCTTGCTCCCCCTGCACAGACAAGAGTAGGTCACCTGGTGAGAGGAGTCTCTGCCCCTCATTGAGTCCCTTCACCCTCCATCCTGCCGCTCCAGGGCAGCCATGTTCAGTGAGTGAGGGGTGAGTGAGCCCATGGCTCAAGGACAGTCCCAGTGCTCCCAGCAGCCACTGGGGAACTCTGCAGGGCTGACGTGGGGGCACCGCCAGGACCTTAGGCTCATGGGGACCCATCTGGGTGACATGGCTCTGGAGAGAGCCCTGTTGATAGGGGACAGCCCTTCTGAAGCTCAGAGCTGGACACAGCACGGCCAGCCAGGACTGGGTCCTATGGGAGGTTAGGGCTCAGCCCACAGCTCCTGGGAACAAGTCCAAGTGCTGGGCAGTGTATGGATCACATCCTGGCACACCAGCCGCGTGCCTAGGGTTGCCCTTTTCTGGAGAGTTGCTTGCTTGGGTGCAGGCTGACTGCCTCATGAAGGGCATGGTGCTCAGGGCCTGCTGCTCTGTTGCAGACGCCAACCCCTTCCTGCAGTCGGTGCACCGGTGCATGACCTCAAGGCTGCTGCAGCTCCCTGACAAGCACTCGGTCACGGCCCTGCTCAACACCTGGGCACAGAGCATCCACCAGGCCTGCCTCTCAGCCGCCTAGCCCAGCCAGCAGGGACAGCCAACAGCTTTATCGGGGCTGTGGACACACTGCCTCCTGTTGGACACATCTAGGTGTTGGCTTCCTAAGAAAGCCTGGGGTTAGGTTAGCTTTCCTGCTTTTATCTTCTGCCTTGGGGACCTGCCAAACATTTTCCCATACTTGTACAGAACCTGGGACAAGTGTCTGTGGAGCTGACTGTGTGTGGGGGTTGGCCGTTGTCTTAGAGAAGATTCTCTATGCAATTTCCTCCTGGGAGTCAGACAGCACCCTGGGCCCCCACCCCTCAGGATGTCCTCCCCACAGCCTCTGCAGGGCCTGTGTCCATTCTCAGCAGTGGTTGGGAGACTCAGGGTCCTGCTAGAGCATCTTGTGTGTGTGCTAGGAAACACTTTTGCTCATTTCCATATGAGATCATGGAGCACATAGGAAACCCTTCAAACACACACACAATTATCTGATCACGGTTTTGGATTTAGGCTGTGCCGCTTTTGGCATGTAGGGCATACCACAGGGAAGTTCCTGGGTCCCGGGCACAGGCTGCATCTTGCAGGGAAGGCTGGCATGTGAGTGGCTGCAGGTCTCCTGCCACCAGCTGGGCCTCAGACCTCATGGCGTTCCTGCTCAGCACTGTGGGAGTGCCCAGGGAGCAGGACATCTGAAGATCCTGTCCCTGGCACCTTTGTGCCATTCTCCGATCAGGGTGCCATGTCCCTGCTGTGAAGGATGAAGAGTGACCAGCCGGGCACTGTCCTCAGGACCCAGCGTCCTCAGAGCAACAATATTCTACGCCGCTACAGAGAATGCAGGCTCCCTACCGGGACATGGCCACACAGCGCCTCCACATGATTGGGCATTGGCCGGCAGCCCTCTGGTGACGATAAGTCCCCCCTTTTGTATGTGCACTACCCTGTCATCTGTGGTTCTTATAATAAATTTATTATTCCTGTGTTTGTCAGTACATCCCTGCGTCCCCTTCTCTGAGTGTGGGATGCTGTCACCTTGGAGGTGACAGTGTCCCGTCTGGCTCTGGACACCCCAGACCTTAGCTCCCCTCATCTGACATGGTTCATCCCCCGGGTTCCCCGCAAAGTTCCTGCTCCCTGAAGTAGAAAGAGGCTGAGATTAATGCCGAGGAAATGGGCAGCGGCGCAGGGAGGACTTGCTGCCCAGAGAGGGTGGGCACTAAGCTAGCCACCCCAGTCAATGGAGGTAGCTGCTCTGATGCTTACGTGTGACATGGCTTAGGTGTGGGCCATCATGAGGGTGGGGGCTACAGCGTTCTGGAGAGGATGCTTCTCCCATGCTGTGGCTCTCCCAGGAGGACGGCAGTCTTGGCCAGATCACTCACCAGCAGTGTTGAGTGTCAAGGCAGTAGAGGACAGCACTTTATCCCAACGAGTGTCGAGTCTGCACAGGAGACCCAGAGTGACCATGTGCCTGTAAGGCATCTCCCAGCCTAGCCATGGGAACCAGGAAGGGTGTGTGTGGTTTTGCCAGCACTTCTCTTCCAGGGCAGCTGCCACATCTGGGATGAACAAGACTCTCAGGTCCCTTCTGGACCAGCAGGGAGCTGGGTTAGGGACAGATGGCTGAGAAGGGACATCTGATGACTAGTGAGGAATGAGACTCATGACTTGGAGAAACAAGCTTTATTTTCAGTCTTCAACAGGTAGAGTTAATACTTATTTCATGTGCTTCTGTGTAAATGCAGAATAGAAATAATAGCAAGAAAATAAACAGTTTCTCAGTTTTGAGATCAAGTACTTTATCTGTCCAATATTGTTTATCTCAGAATTTAGCTTGGCTTAAAAGTATTAGAACTCTTGAAATGCTATAGAGAGAGCTGGTTGCCGCTGCCGAGCCACATGGCGGTCCAGCAGGGTTCAGAGCACCGAGCGGTGCAGGCGCCGGCTCTGTACTACCTGCAGCCTTTTCTGCCGCTCAGCAAAGTTGCTTTTCAGGCTCCGCTTCAGTGCAGGCAGGATGGAGCGCTCCGCCACAGGCACTGGGCTCAGAATCAGGCTGGGGCAGGTAGAGGAACGGTCATGGCAAGTCGCCTCAGGAGTGGAGACTGCTGAGAGTGAGGCTTGCCCAGCCCTAACCAGCACCCAATGAGGCCATGGCCCACCTTCCTCCCTGCAAGCACATGGCTGTGGGCTGCCCCACTCTCCCTGGGCCAGTGGGACTCACCATTTCTTAGAGAGTCCCTTGTTGGCAACCTTGGGTAACTGCATGGCCTCCTGGTCCCTGGGTGAAGGAAGAGTCAGCAGTGAGTCCCAGTTGACCAGGCCCTGCTGGGTTAGGGTGGGCGCCGGGGCACTCACTTGGGAAAGCTGGGCCCAGTCTCCTCGGGGGCAGCCTTGGGCCTTTGGTTCCCTTCCAGGAGGGACTTGAGGTGCTGCAGCTGAAAGGCAGGGAGAAGAGGCATGGAAGGGCCTGCAGAGGCACTGGGCTGCCCCAACCGTGCAGGGCCTTACCTCTTGGGCCTGCAGGAGGTTGACGTTCCACAGCTGGCGGATGACCACCTCGCACTGCTGCAGCGTGGTGGGCTTGCGCAGGTGCGGGGGCAAGCTCGCTGATCGAGGTGCCCCTGGCACCTGGCTGCCCCCCACCAAGGCAGCTCCTGGATTAGAGGTCTCTGTTTCCTCGTCTCTGAAACAATCACTGCAGCAGCCCAGAGGTGACCTGCCCGGATTGGTCTGCCTGCTCACCACCACCCCTCCCCAGGCCAATGTGGGGCCAGTATGGGGAAGAGGGCCATCTACACAGCTTTCTTCCACAGGGTCCTGGCTCCCTTCTGCTCTGGTTGCCAGGTGGAGGGTCTCTGGAGCCAGCTGTGACCTGGGCCCACCTCCTCCTCCCCTCTCAAGGTGCACTGAGGGTCAGATGTGGTTCAGGGGGTGACCAGCTATCTGCCAGGCTGCCCTTGGTCCTGATCCCACACCCAGGGGGGCTTCTCGCTTTAATGCTGGTCTCAGAGGAATCTTAGGATTATGCAGAGACACCGGTCCTGCTGGTTGCACTACCCAAGGTGTGCACTCTGCGACGTCCCGGGGAAATCCCAGAAATGCGGATGCCACCTGAGCCTGCTCTGTCCTGCTGGATCATTGCTTTCCAAAGGCGGGCTGCAGCCACAGCAGCAGGCGCCCAACCAGCTCCCTTCTGATCAGGCCAAGGAACCCGACTCACTGGTTTTCTTGGTTAAAAAGCAAACTAATTTGGAGGCCAAATTACTTTTTCTTCTCTGAGAAGAAAGTGATTTAGGGGCTACAGTTCCCTCTTGTGGGCTCAGGTCAGCACCGGGACCCTGCAGGCACCCCAGGAAAGGGGAGGAAGTTAGCGCCTATCAGATGGGCAGTCGGAGCCTAGTTGTCTGCTTCCATGCGCCTCAGTTCACACTGGAGACAGGCCCATGGTGCAAGTGGCAAACCAGTGTGCTGGTTCCAGGGTGGGAACCTATGAAATGCAACGCTGGGGCCTGTGGGGTGTAGGTGAGCCTTACTTGGCCTGCCTCTGTGCCCCAGGGACTCTGTCCAGCTTGCTGTGGTGAAACAGGGCAGCACTAAAGGGCTCTTCCTCCAGGTCTGTTTTCTGGGGGACGTCAGCTTTCAAGTCTTGCTTCTTGAAGGAGCTGGGCTGAGGTCTGGCCTTGTTTTGAGAGCTGGCTGCGGGTCAGACCCGACAGGGCCAGTCACTGCAGGCATCAAGAGCTGCAGCCCAAGTCCTCCCAGATGGGCTGCATGCACCCAAGAAGCCCCTGCTCCTGCCTCAGTTTCCTCCTCTGAGGGTGAAGCCTGTGGGTGGTGCCTGATGAATGCTCTAGAACAATCAACAGTGGAAGTTGGCTCCCATTTTGGGTAAAATGAAACTGAGAGGCCTGGGACCCAGCCTCAGGTTTACTCTCCAGGGACAAGGCCCACCCTGCTGGTGAGGATGCCCAGCCTCTTGGAGGAGGCTGAGGGGGGGAGAAGAGATCCCCTTGATCCGCAAAAGATTCCATGAGCACAGAGATCCATGGGCAGGGCCATCCCACCTGCAACTTTCCTGCTTGGGGGACAGAGGCCAAGCAGGGCTTCTGCCTGGAAGACCACCCAGGGAGTCTCGTGGGTGCTCAGAGGCCCCTTCGTCTGTGAGCCTGTGTGCTTGCTGCCCCACCGCAGGGTGGGCCTGCTGTGGGACCTTACTGCCCACGTTGACAGCTAGGCCATGTCCTGCTTTTGTAGCCTCACCTCAAGACCTCCCTCTGGCCGGCCCATAATCCTGTCCTGCCCCACCTAAGCCCCCTCCTGGTTTCAGCTTGTCGGGCACCAGGGCTCCTTAGCTCCCTTCAGCTGCTTCCTCAACCCAACCCCAAATCCACAGGTACTGTCCCCAGGTCTTCCCAATAGGGCCACTGTGGGCCTTCAGCTCCCCTGTCAGTATCCCTAGCTGGCCACCCAGGCCTGGTATCCCAGCAGGACACTTGCCTTCCTCTGAGCACACGGAGGATACTGGCCCGCTCACCTGACACCGTCGAATTCGAAATGGACTTGATGGACTGAAAGCTCGAAGTGGAGAGGCTGCCTGCAGGAGAATGCGCAGGGGTTGGCCCAAGATGGCAGTGGCTTCCACCCATGAGCCCGCCTGTGCCACTTCCTGGCCTTTGCAGGCCCTGGCACTGTGCAATCTCATAAAGTCCACCCCCAGCCTGGCAGGGCTGTGTCCTCCCTGCTGTACCTCACACTCCGTTGAGGCAGCCCCAGACCCAGCTGAGCACTCAAGGGAGCAGAGGCCACCAGAAAGGTTCTCTTTGTCACCCTAATCCAGAAAGCAGGGACACATGGGATCAAAGAAACAGCAGGTCCTGAATGAGGGGACGGCCTCTCCCAGTGTCCTGTCAGGGTTCCGAGCCACTGCAGGGCTGAGGCCACTAACTTAAGCCACGCTTTGCTCAGAACAGCTCACTGGGACTGCTTCACCTTGCAGAAGGGTCCTCTCACCATCCCATTCTCTACCTGTCTCCCAGGAAGAGAGAGCCCTGGACATCACCTGGTCTGGGACATTCCCAGTCTGGTACCATTCACTAGTCAGAGCACCTCCTGATACACCTGGCCCCAAAGATAAGTGCAATAGTGAGCCCAAAAACTCAATCCCAGCAGCATCCCTGGGCTGGGCTAGGGACAGGCAAAGTGAGTGGGTCACCACTGGGATGAGGAAGTACCTTGGACAAGTGGCTGCAGATCTAAGTCTCTACTTCCTTCCCCCCTCCCAGTCTCCACAGTTGCTACAGAAATGGCAGGAAGGATCCCCAGAAGGAGTGGGCCCAGAGCCACCTCTCCTAGGACACAAGGGATTTAGAGGCACAGGGTTGGGAGCCTGGGACCGGCCGTAACAGCAATCTGATGAAAGAATCCACCAGGTCAATGAGACCCAGGAGGGCAAGGGGCTGTTCCAGGGCCACCTCCCATTGCAAGAGCTCTGCTCAGATGAGGGAGGGTCTGGATGGCCCCCTACCCCCACCCAGCTGCTCTGTGCACAGTCCCTACTGCACAGACCTCAGGTCTTAGGCTCCCTGAGAGCAGCACCTGCTGTGCTTCAGTGCATAAAGCCACCCAGCCATGGCTGGGGGGCAATGGCATTTCTCCATGTCCCTCAGAACCCGTCTCCACTGAGCACACAGGGGCCAGTGCAACCAGTGAGCATGAACAGTCTGGAAAGGCTGCTCTGGCTGGCGGTAATTCCCATCAGCCACCCAAGGGCCTCAGTCTTACCTTTCTTCTGTGGCTTCTGATTCATTATTAGCTTGTAGTGGAGATCTGAAAGCAAGCAATGCTCCCCTCGTCATTTTCCAAGCCACAGCCACTCTGAGAAGCAGCTTGGCCTGCTCTGCCCACCCCTCCCTGCTGAGCCCTGAGAGCCCTATGCAGAGCCCCACCTAGACACTCAGCCTGTCATTCCCCCCTCCCAGATGTGCACAGGGTGCCCACTCTGCCAGCCTGGGCTCTAGAGGTACAGAGGTGAGTCGGGATGACCCAGCCTTCCAGCAGCTCCTGTCTGGATGAGCGAGCGTGGCCAGTGTGTGATCAAGTGGTGCCCGGGGCATCAGGAACTGGAGTGAGACTCAAGAAGGCCTGGAGAGGGGGGACTGATAAAATAGATGTCCGGTGATTGAACAGTTGGCACTCCAGGTGAAGGCAGCACCAGAAAGGTGGGAGGGAGAAACAGGCAGGCCTCTGTCAGGCTGCAGTGAAGAACAGAGTTCTGCGCCAGGCATGGCCCACGGCGGGGGGGGGGGGGGGGGGGGGGGGGGGGGGGGGGGCAAGGGGGAAACGGGGCGGAGGTGCAAAGTTGGGAAGTCCCTCCCTGAGGAGCCTTGTGGGCAAAGGACAGAGGGGTCCGGGGTAGTGGTCCACATGTCTGCCCTTGACCTGGGAGTGTGCAGTTTGTGAGTCACTGAACTGTACACTTGTACTTTCTTGGGTATGTTTGACTTCTACAAAAAGTTTTTTTTTAACAATGAGGTGGGCCTGATCCTGCCTAGAGAGGAGAGGGCTGGCAGGGGTGAACGTCTGAAATGGCGCCCCAGGGGGGATGGGTGGACAGGAAGGACACCACCCCCGACTGCCAGGGTTTCTGGCCCGAGTCAGGGGAACGAGCCCAGGTGGCAGAATCCCGTGTGCGGCTTGCTGCCCTGTGTCCTCCCGAAAGCCCAAGCGTGTTCTGGAGTTAATGCGCTGTGTGTGTGTCTGTTTCAGGGCACCAGGGGAGTCAGGGCTGCGTCTCTCTCGGACCTGGACCCCGGACTCACCCTTGTTCTCCCGCTTCAGGTGCTCGATCTCCTCGTGGAGTTTGACCAGCGTCTCCGAGTGCTGCTGCTGCAGGAACTGCAGGCTCTTCTCCAGGTCCAGGACCCGCTTCTGAGCCTCGCTGTGCCCGAGCTGCGGGTTGTGAGACCCCAGGTACTGGTGGCTCGCGGGCGGGCGCTGGCGCGGGCGCGAAGTGCCCCGGGAACCCGGGATCGCCGAGCTGAGGGGCCGCGCCCCAGCTGCCACCCCCGCCGCGCTCATGTCGCCGCCGCCACCTTTCCCGCTGCCTCTGCTCCTGCTGCACGTCCGCTCACTGGTCAGGCTGCCCGGCCTGGCGCCTCGTCGCCACAGAAACGGGAGCGCTCGAGGGGGCGTGGCGGGAGACTGGGGCGGGGCCTGTGGGCACGTTCTGCCGGGTGAGCACACACCGACTTAAAAGGCGTCCTCTGACTTAAATGACTGAGAACAATCTGCCTTTACAGTAGGTCTTAATGTTTAGTTTTCTTTGTTTGCTGTGTTTTAATAGTTCACTTTTCTTTTTATTGAATTATAATTGATTATGCATATTTTAGGGATTCAATGTTGACATATTTTGATCAAATCAATATTACTAATATATATATTGTTACAAATCGTACTTATTCTTTATGCTCCTTGTTCAATCTCTCCCCATCCCCCTCTCCCTCCCACCTTTGATAACCCTAGATTTCTTCTCTCCTTCTGAAAGAGTAATGGTTACTCTGTTGATTTGTTTCCTAGATGATTTGTCCAATGCTGAGAGGTGTGTTCAGGTCTCCCAGTATTATCCGGGAGCAGATGCTTCTTCTGTCACTCTGGAATGGGCTTTGTGGAGAGAGACATCCTCTTCTTTTCTTTGGTCTCTGCTGGTGACTCTCCTTGTGTCAGTGCACTCCAGTGGCTGGCGGACCATCTGCATGGTGGCTGTGACGTCTAACCACTTTTGTGGCAGCCATGGTTATTGTGGTGGCTGTGGTGGGCCACTCACATGGAAGTGCTTTTTTGGCATGCTCCTTGGTGCTGGTGGTGTGCCTTGTTGTGGGCAGAGGGGGACCAGTCCCTGGCTCTAAGCCTCAGGTCCCCGGGTGGGTCCAAGGCACTGGTGGTGCGCCTGGGCGGGAACTAATTTTTTGTCCTTTGCTTACTTCTAAAATGGGGGAACTTCCTGCGGAAACCAGTACTTGAGCTGTGTGGTTGTTTAAATTGCTGCTTTGCTGATGTTTCCCTAGGGAAGACTTTTTGTGCAGCTCAGGGTTTAATGGTTGACCTTATAGGTACTTCCAGCTCTCCAGAGATCCAGTGCACCTGGGTTGTGTAGAAACTCTGATCTGGGCCTGAATCTTTTCATCAAACTGCACCTCATGCAATTCTGCATTCCTGACCATTCTCCTCTGAGTGGTCCTGCGCTGATTGAGGGGCAGATTGGCTGTCCTTGCTGTGTCCCAGTGTTCTCCCAGTGGGCCCATCTCCCCCAACACCCACGCTCCAAACACTTCCCATGGGATGGGCCCTGTGCCAGTCCCTTGTATTGACTCACCTGCCTCTGAATGGCTCCCCTTTTCCAGCTGTTCTGGCTCCTCACTCCTGTGTGGGTCCACAGGAACCCCGTTAGTGATCTTGCTGTCCTGTGGGCCACCAAGGCCCTCTTCTCCCCTGCCACCTCCAAGCAACTGCATCCAAAGGGCACAGCTGCGGCTTCTGCCAGCTCCTGCTCCATGTTCTCAGCAGCTCCAGCTTTAACGTGGCTGCGGCCCGAAATGCTCCAGAGAAGTTTTTCTTTCTCTCATCGTGGCTTCTCCTGCCTTCATGAACTCCGTAGGTCTCTCCTCCTCTTCCCCTGAGCTCCAGCGGTCCCAGCTTGGCTGATGTTACATTTTTGTAGTTGTAAATTGATTTGGGGGAGAGAGTGATGTTGGGGACTGTCTATTCCACTATCTTGACCAGAACTTTCTAATAATTCACTTGTTGGTCAAGGGTTTGGATCCCCATACTGGCCAGCCGCCAAAAAAAGTTCACTTTTGAATAGGTGATATAGTTATAGGTTCAAAAATCAAAAGGTAGGGCTGACTAGTTAGCTCAGTTAGTTAGAGCGCAGCCTTAAAACACCAAGGTCATGGGTTCAGATCCCCATACCGGCCGCCGCCAAAAAAAATTAAAAATCAAAAGGTAGAGTTAACACTTTCAATAATTTCAGAATCTTTGTGCATTATGAAATATGCACACACACACAAAAACAAACAAACAAACAAACAAAAAAAAAACATCTGTCTGGAGGCTCTGGAGAGAGACAAAAAGCCAGCTAGAACTCAAACAGGAAGTCACAGGTTCACTGCAGCTGAAAATCCGGGGGGAAATGCTGGGAAGTGTGGAACCACAGCAGGTGAGGAGCCTGAAGCGATAAACTCCCCTCAAATCTTTGGATGGCCTTGAACAGAATTCTGGAAAGGCCAGGAGAAAGACAAAGAGCTGGAAGCTGAAAAAGCTGAGAAGATGTTCATTGGCTATCATCTCCAGGGGAGACAATGTTTGGAGTTTGAAAGTCAGAGGAGCTTGAGAGACGGGGATGAAGGTGACCCCAGGTCCAGGAGTCCCTGTGCTCCCTGGCTTACCACCCTCTCTGGCCTTGCTCCCTCTGCCAGAGTCTCAGCCACTTCGAGGCCCCATGACGTACCCCACAGATCCTGAAGCTGAATCTTGGCTCCATTCCTGAGCTGAAAGGAGCTTTTTTTTAATAGCAAAAAAGCTTTTATCTTTTATTTAAATTATTTTTAAAACAATACTTTTCCCTAGAAGGTGTCAAAATTTCAACAAAAGAAAGCCTAATGACACGATGATGCTTTTGCCTCGTAATATATATGTATACACATACAATATTAATTTGATGATATTAAATCAGTGGCAATCATCGCAGAACAGGGCTGTAAGGAAATTGTATACCTCAACAGAAGAGTGTGAGGTTCTAAGCCAACTGATAGTATACATGAGATTATGACTAGAGCAAACATTTAGCCCATTTATTAAAACCAAAACTATCTAGCCTAGCAGCACATATATGAAAAATGATTACAGACTAATTACAAATAGTTGTCACATGTTCATTTTTCAAAAAGGTCTGATGGGCTCTCTTCTTAGAAACAAACAGCCTAGTGTGTATTCTGTAAGCATATCATAGAGTTTATTGAGTTTTACAGTTAAGAGGGATCTTAGAAATAATCAGCTTGCTCAGTTCTGCAGATATCCCAGTCCTCTTATCTGACAGATAAGTGACTTACCCAAGATCAAGTTATTGCAGGGACAAAACTAGACCAGTCTCTTGTTTTCTAGTTTATACCATAAAATGTACATTTTTAAAAAATTTTCTTAATTCTGAATTTTCTCTATTTTGGACTGACTTTCCATCCATGTGATCTAAATTAAAGCAATTTTTTGCATAGACAGGAACAGCACAAGCATCAACAAGAAAAGAGAGAAGGCATATATAATCAGGACCAAGAATGAAAAAAGAACATCATTACAGATATCCCAGACATTGGTAAGTTAATAAGGGGACATTATGAGCCAGTTTATGTCAACAAATTTGAAAGCTCAGTTGAAATGGACAAATTTCTGCGAAAGTAATTTAGCAAAGTTGGCTCAAGAAGAAATAGAAAAACCTGAATTGCTTCTTAACCATGAAAGAAACAAAGTGATCGAAGATCTCTCCACAAACAGAACACCACCCCAGAAGCTTTATTTGTAAGTCCCACCAAATGCTCAGACAACAAATACTTTAAATCTTACAAAAACTTTTAAAATTCATATAAAAGGAAGGAACATGCCCCAACTTCTTTTCTTTTCTTTTTTCTTTTTTTTGACTGGTAAGGGGGTCGCAACGCTTGGCACGATGTGCTCTGCACCACGCTCAGCCACTGAGCACAATGGCCAACCCTATATAGGATCCGAACCCCACGGCCTCAGTGCTACCAGCACCGCACTCTTCCGAGTGAGCCACAGGGCCGAGCCCCCCAACTTATTTTCTAAGGCCACATTTATGTTGATTACTCAGATGAGGCAAAGACAGAGAAAGAAAAATCCCAGGCAAACCTGCTCATGAACACAGATGTAATATATTAAACAAAATACCAGCAAACTGAAATAAGACATATATGAAACAGATGATTTATAATGACAAATAGCATATTAGAAAGTCATATAATACCGTTCAATGCATTACCAGCTTAAAGAAGAAAACATACGACCATCTTAATAGACACAAAAATGATGGCTTGAGAGAAATCAACATCTGTTCATGATTTTTTAAAAAATCAAACTAGGAATGGAACATTTTAAATCTGATAAAGGATTTTTTAAACAAAAAGCCTACAGCGAGTGTTGCACTCTGCAACACGGGAAGCACTTCCTCTGAAATGGCAGAGGGACGAAGATGTCCAAGCCTGCACTTCACTCCACCAAGGTGTCAGCCAGCACAGTAAGACAAGAACAATAAATAAAAGGCACAAATTGGAAAGGAAGGAATAAAACTCATTATTTGCAGATGACACTGTAGCCTATCAAGAAAACCCAAAAGTACATTCAGATAAGTTATCAGAATCAATAAGAAAGGTTAGCAAGGTTGGTAGATACAGCATACGTGTACAAAAATCAACTTCCTTTCCATACACCCCAATAAAAACTTACAAAATGAAATTTTATGTAAACATTTATAATAGCATCAAACATATAAAGTACCTAGGAATAAGTCCCAGAAATGATAGCCAAAACCTTTATGAAGAAAATTATAAACCTGTATTGGCAGATACTTAAAAAGAGCCTAATTTGGAAGACTCAATATTGTAAAGATGTTTACTCTCCCCAGATTAATCTATTGATGTAACACAGTTCCAAAAGGTATTCTCGTGAAACTGAGCATCTTGAGTCAATATCTGCACAAAAGGTCAAAGGGTGAAGAACAGCCAAGACACCACTGAAGGACTACAGAGAAGGGACTTGCCTTCTCAAATACCAAGAACCTCTGAAAACCCAGACTCCTGGGGACAGAGGACTGCAAAGAGATGAACCCATGGAGCAGAACAGAAGGCTAAGAAACACACCCACACAGCACGGAAACTTGGTTTATTTCAAAGCTGGCATTAAGTAGTAATGGAACAGATAAGTATTCAATTGTAAAATAATGCATTTGGGACCCTATCTAACACTATATATAAAAATCATTTCCAGGTAAAGACCTAAGTATAACAGATAAAACACTTTTGGGAGAACATATAGCAGAATATTATAACCGTGGTGTAAGGAAAGTCTTCTTAAGTAAGATACAAAAAATCTGCACCATAAAGGAAAGACTGATGAGTGTGACCACTTCTGTTGAGCTCTTTTACCTGCCCATAATCCTGTCGACTGGGCCAATTCCGAGCTAGGCCTGGATCTGGAGCTCACAGACCCCTCAAGCCCATTCACAGACTGGGTCACAAACCCCTCACACACCAGACTGGGTCACCAGACCCCTCACACACAGGTCTATGAGCTAGGTAACCAGCCAAAAGGTCCTTGGAAGTCATAGGTTGGAGAGCATGGCCACGTGCTGCAGACGCCTGAGGCAGTAGATGCAAGCCAGGGTGACGGCTCCGCCCATGCGCACTCACTCCACCCCCACACACAATTTGCTTACAAAGAATGTGCCACACCACCCCCAACTGGATGAGCAGGCGAGGGGGCCTGATTAAACTATTTTATTTTCCCAACAACTTCCAACTAAACAACTCCTGTCCATCGAGGGGCACCATAAAGAAGATGGAAAAAACAAAAACCCAAGTTATAAATTCAGACAAGACCGTCACGACTTATGAAAATGATAGTCTGTCTGGAAGACAGAGAAAGCCCTCAAACCAACAGGAGAAGGGCAAGCAGCCAAGTGAAACGACGAAGACAGACAAGCCCTCCACAGAAGAGGCCCACACGTGCATCAGAAGGGGCCCAACCCTAATAGTTGTCAGGAACATTCAAATTAAGCCAAAATCTGTCATTTTCATACCCACCAAATGGATACAAATAATAAAAAGAAAATTCTGACGGCTCCTGATGTTGGTGAGGATGCTGGGCAACTGAGACTCTCGTGCAGCTTAGAACAAGAAAACAACAGAGACCAACCTGTGACCCTGTAAAACATATATTTGGTTTCATCCCTGTTTCCTGTCAATACAACTCCTAAAATCCTTGGAATCTCTAAAGTGCTGTGTCTTTCTGCATGCTAAGGAGACAGCCAGAGGCTGGCAGCCCTAGGAAGCCTCAGGGTTGGGGCTGGTCACTGGGAAGACCAAAGCAGGGTCAGAGGGTTGGGACTTTGCAATCCCACCCCCAAACTCTGAGGAGGAGAGAAGGGCTGAAGGTTGACTTGATCACCAATGGCCAAGGATTTAATCGATCATGCCTGCGTAATGAAGCTTCCATAAAAACCAGACAGCTGAACACATGGAGATTCCTGGAAGAGGGTGGTGGGCCCGGGAAGGGCATGGAAGCGCTGCACTCCTGCATCCACACCTCGCCCTACACATCTCTTCATCTGTATCCTTTGTAGTATCTTTATTATAAACCAGTAAATGTGTTTCCTTGAGTTTTGTGAGCTGATCTAGCAAATTAATTGAACCCAAGAAGGGGACCTGGGACCCTGATCTATGCCCGGCCAGTCACAAGCACAGGGAAGACAACCTGCAGTTTGTGACTGGCATAAAATTGGCGGGACGGAGGGGGCAGTTCAGGGACTGAGCCCTGAGTGTGTGGGATTTGACACTCCCTCCAGGTAGATGGTGTCAGAATCGAATTGATTTGGACATGCCCAGGTGGTGTCCCCTGCAGAATTCACTGCTTGCTGGGTGTGTGTGTGGACAGTGGGGGGACCCCACACATATGGTCATTGAAGTCTTCTGCATTGGCTGTTGAGTGAGAGTTTTACAGGAGAAACTGAGTTAGGTTTTCTACTGTATCCTCAGACAGCCCAATGTCTACCTGCGCAGAAGGCACTGAGAGGAGACCAATAGTGACATAAGACAACACCCGACGACGGTGCCAAGAGTAAAGACAAACAGCTGCAGGCCACAGGGAACGAGCCTTCACAGTGTAACGCTGAGAGAGCAAAGAGTGCGGAAGACCATGCTCAGCATGATCCCAGTCACACCAACACCCAAAACTATCGTGACTGGAGCTCCAGACACACGTGGAGAGCCTACAAGGAAAGCCAGGCAGTGAAAAGCTCTAAGTTCCCTGTGCCAGCTACCGCGGGGGAGGGGTGGGGAAGGGGCGGGGGAGGGGTCGAGGAAGACACACCAGGGCCTGGGAAGGCCCTTCTCTGAGCTGTCTGTGGGTACCTGGTGGTTTGTCATATCATGTTTCTTTTAATTCTGCTTCTTACACAATTACAGTTTTGAATCTTATCAATATCTAATAAAAATAATTAAAACGAATTTGGTATCTGGATACACACAAGGCAGAAATGTCCTACCCTGATGTAGGAGCTGGGTCTACACCTTCCTACCTTCCCTGCTTGTTCTCATTTGTGGGCTAGGTCTCAAAGCCCACCAGGGCCTCTTGACTGTGGAATCCACCCTCACTGTGCCACCACCTGTGTCAGATACTAGCAGAGAAAACAAGACAGTGGGCATCTACTGAGAGTTCACTATTTGGAAGAAACTAGTGGTTTGTTAGCTGTGGAATATACTATAAAGCACATGTACCTCACAGGGCCTGGTTTTCCAAAGTCTTGCAGTTTCAAATATTGACCTTGCAGAGGACTGGAAATTTCCCTCAGGCTATAAAGTCTCTGGTGTAAGATAAAGATTTGTGGCACAGCAAGGTTGCTGGCTCAAGGACACACAAGTTACTGATTGTTATGAAAAGATACTGAGAAATAGCTGTAAGAAGGAATGTTTGCTAAGATCAAGCTTTTGTTGATAGCCTTACTGGAATGTCATCTGACTTGTTTCACTGAAAGTTACCAGCCTATACTGTTAAACTATAACCCCACCTATGTCTCTTCCTGTAATTTCCTGGTCTGGAAAATAAGTTCAGGAAAAGAACCCCAATTCAGGGTTAATTTCCCAAGGAAGGGTTACCTCTCGCTGGAGCATTCCCAGGGAAGTTAACCACTTCGGGGCTTCTCACTGCTCAGAAGAGATGGGCTTTGCATAATCCTTTGTGTCTCTGTCACCCAGGGGAAGAGGGATGACAAATCCATGGGGGGCAAAGCAACACAAAGCAACAGTTAGGTACTTTATGTGTTACACTTCTTACGATTCTCTCTAATGAGGAAACAGAGGCCAGGGAGGTTAATCATCTGTCCATGGTCTTAAAGCTAATAAGTGGCACAGCTGAAATCTGAAATCAAGCCTGCAGGATCCCCAAATCGACACTCTCTTATACATGCCAAGTACATAAGGGGGGCTGCTGCACACCCCCAAGAACCGCCTCTCATGCAGAGTGTGGCGAGAGACTTGCTCCTGAGCTGGGGGACAGAGAATGAAGCTCACCACTCACAGACATGCTCTTGTGGAAGGGGTGTCACCTGCACCCCACATGCATCTACTGTTTGCTCAAGGAACTGTGAGGGGCCAGCAATTTTGACTTAGGGTGGGAAGAGCTGAGACTGCACCTGCATGACGGCTTGGTATTAGCTCTTGAGAATACTTAAAGCATTCTACTTTCTAAGAAAATCTCTGATTCTTAAAGGAAGATTCCAACAAAATTGAGAAATCTTGTTATTGTTCAAACTAGAAGGCAGATATTCTTGAGGTCTTTACTCAAAGAACTACAAACAACTCCTATTCTTAGAGGGGAAAATAAACCACACATGCATAATTAATTAATTAATTAATTAAGTCCCTGACCTAATTATTTTTCAACTTTACAAGGGTGTGTGAGTGATAATGCATTCAGTGTGCTCCCAAACTTATGATGGGATTAAGTCCAGAGAATGCACTGTAAGCTTAGGATATTTTCGACTTACGATGGGTTTATCAGGATATAGTATCTGTACATCAAGAAAGTCATTTTGTTAACGTGTTTTGCAACAGAAACAACTCCTTGAGCCTTATATTAGTCCATTTTGAGTTGCTATAACAGAATACCTGAAACTGGGTGATTTATAAAGAAAATGAAATTTACTGCTTACAGTTTCTGAGGCTGGAAAGTCCAAAGTCCATCTGGTGATGTCGACAGTGACCCAGGGGTCTCACATTGCAAGATGGTGGAAGCAGAGAGAGCAGAGAAAGCAAGAGGGCTTCTTTTAAAGCCCTCAGAACCACACCCCTGACCACCATTTTTAATCCATTCACTACTGCACAGTCCTACAATCCAATCACCTTGTCAAGGCTCTACCTTTCAATTATCATAATAGGATCTCCCACCCTCTTAACAGTCACAGTGGGGGCTAAGTTTCTTTCTTTCCTTTTTTTTAAAAAATAAAGATGACCAAAGGGCCATCCCGTGGCTCACTCAGGAGAGTGCAGTGTTGATAACACCAAGGCCACGGGTTCAGATCACTGTATAGGGATGGCCAGTTGGCTCACTTGGGAGAGCGTGGTGCTGACAACACCAAATCAAGGGTTAAGATCCCCTTACCGGTTAGCTTTTTTTTTTTATAAAGATGACGGGTAAGGGGATCTTAACCCTTGACTTGGTGTTGTCAGCACCACGCTCTCCCAAGTGAGCGAACTGGACATCCCTATATACGGATCTGAACCTGTGGCCTTGGTGTTATCAACACTGCACTCTCCTGAGTGAGCCATGGGCCGGCCCTAGGGACTAAGTTTCTAATTCATTAATTGTGGGGGATTCAATTCAAGCTTCAATGAGTTTGGGGGGAACATAATTCAATCCACTACAAGCCTGATTATCTTTTAACTTTTATCACCAAAATAGAAGTGATTCCAAAACTTCTCATCAGATAACTAGCCCACTGTCCCCATTCTATCTTGCTGCATTTTGGTTTGTTAAAGCAAATTAAACATCAATGGTTCAACAGAAGCTATAGATGAACAATACCTGCAGCCAACCACCAGCACTCTCAAGTTTTTTGGCAGAAAGAGAAAGGAATTTTAAAGGCACACCCACCTTGTTGAAGACCCCGACTGTTCCTCATAGGCCTGGGCACCCCGTGGCCATTGTAGTGGAAGAGGACCTGCTCCTCCTGGCGCCACGCAAAGCTTATTAACTTTGTCCACAGTTGGATTAAGGCTCTGCTTGTACCGGGCCTTTTGCGGGACAAGAAATTAAGAAACTTATCAGGGACTCAAGGGAATGCATAGAACACTTCCTCCATCCTTTACTCTGAGTTGGCATTTAGTAGCTGTGTGGCCCTGGACGTGTGACTCCAAGTTTCTCCATCTATAAAACTGGACAATTACTACTTTATAGGGTGGTTGTGAAACTTCACTCACTCATTCCACGAGTATTTGTTGAGAACTACTGCGAAGAGCCCATGAGATAAACAAGTAAAGCATCACATAGAAACACTAAGTCACATGAGGCTGCCACTGTGATGTCAAAGTGTTTCTCAGAATCATAGCATAGGATCATTTTGAAAACATTATTTGGACTTGGAGAAGAGATAATTTGCTGAAATGAAGGTACCTGCAATGCACACAGCAGCAACAGGGAAGAGTTAAAAAGAAGACAGAGTAAGAAACAAACTTCCCCTCCCTTGCTCAGTGTTTTAGTCCGTTTTTGTGTTGCTTATAACAAAATACCCAAAACTGGGTGATTTCTAAAGAATGGCTTATTTGGCTTACGAGTCTGGGACAGATGCATCTGGCATGCACCTCAGGCTGCTTCTACTCATGGTGGAAAAGCGGCAGGCAGCTGGTGGGTACAAGCAGATCACATGGTGAGAGGAAGCGGGAGAGAGAGAGAGAGAGAACTAATAGAGCGAGAACTCACTCATTACTCCCCCCACCTAGGGAGAGCATTAATCCATTCATGAGGGATCTGCCCCTGTGACTCAAACTGTCACACTGGGGATCAGATTTCCACATGAGTTTTGGTGGGGACAACATATCCAAACTCTTTCACTAAGTCATATTCCTGCTTAAAGCACCCCCCAACCCACCAGCCTGGACCCCTGCTTTTGAATGTGAAGAATGCACTGAATCAGCCGGACCTAAAACTAGCTTACAAAAATCAGTAGCCTTATGTACACAAACAATAAACAGAGGACACCATGGCAAAGAAAACTCCAGTTATAAAGCATCAAAGATTAAATGCATAGGAATAAACCTAACACGAAATGTACGAATGTATGAAGCTCAGACATGGAAGTTTATCAAAACTCCCCTGGAAAACACAGAAGTAGACTGAACAAATGGAGAGATGCTCCCTGCCTGGGTAGGATGCATCACTATCCTTTACATGTCGGTTTTCCCCGGGTTGATTCATAAATCCACTGCATTCCCAATAAATATCCCGATGAGCTCTTTTTAGGGAGTTGAGCAAGTTGCTTCTTAAGTTTGCATGGAAGAACAAACATGAAAGAAGAGCCAGAAAATCACTGAAAAAGAAAATCCGCAGGGGGCCCTAGGCTTCCCAGCATCCTGACCTCCCCTAGGGTCTCTAGTTAAGACAACAAGGCCCGGGGCACAGAGGGACCAGCAAACCAGAGAACCAGTGCACCATGTCCAGACTCAGGTCCACACGCATGTGACTGAGCTTTGTCGTGAGCAGTGTTTATACAGCCATGATGCTATGAGCGCTGACTTCATTCTATAAAAACTGTGCTACCTTCAGACAACCTGGGCGAGGAGAGCAGACCAGTGGAGACAGGCCTTGCTGCGTGACAAGGACGCACTGAAGCCACACCAGGAAGTCAATAAAACTGCCCCACATTGATACATCAATAAAAAACAGCATAAACATATTCTTTCAAAATATAGCGATGCCTTCTAGAAAGAAAACAGCTAACAGGGTTTGCCTCTGGGTGGGGATTATGTTCTGATGTTTTAAATGAATGTGTATGCTCATTACTTGGATAAACTTTTTAAACTTTATTTTAAAAAGAAATAAAATAAATAAGGCCAACGCCTTGATGCTGCTTGAAGAAAAAGGCGGGTTAAGTGTTAGCAATGTGAACACAGAAGACAGTCCCAGGGCCCCGCTGTGGGCCTGGCGCACGGCACCCAGGGAGTGCTCCATAGGCACCTGCTAGTGTTGTTTAAAAAGAAAAGCAGAGAGAAGTCCTCTTCAGTGTGTGGGGACGACACACTGCTTATATTTAAGGAAGATTCCTGGACTTCCAAGAGAAAAGGAAGAGTTACATGTGAGGAAATCAACAGAAAAACGTGGCACACCACCCACGGTACTAGTCCCTCTGTACGTGATGTGCAGGGTTTTGGTTTTGTCTAATTATATATGTTAAAACTGCAGATTATGACAACATAAAATCCTTGACAGTATACTTATACCCCGTACTCAAAGTCTGTGGTAAACATATGCATATGAAAGCTTTAGGATGATGAAATTTAAAAACAGTTTTTCCAGGTACCCTAAATTTTTTCACTTGCAAGCAAAGCCCATTAGAGAACCATAAACTAATCCAACAATAGCAACCTTATTCTATTGCAGGGCCATTGGGGGACCCTGCCCTGAGGTGGCAGGGTTAGGATCTAGCAAAGTGGCCTCCCCCTCAGTGTTCCCCCTCTCAGGACTTGAGTGCTATTTACAAAATAAAATAGTGTCACAGAGGACACTTGAGAGAAGGCTGATACATAATGCGAGGTTTTCAAGACCATTTTCATCAACCAGGCAACATGCGTGAATTTGCCACCCATGTGGGGGCTTGACCAGAAGAGGACTGACCCCCAGGGAGCTGTGCCCACGTGGAAGAAAGAAGTGCTCAGAGAATCACAAAGCCTAGGGAGGGATGCAGATGCCCAACACCCAGCCTTGGGAGGCAGCCCCATCACCTGCTCCCTGCAGGTGGGCACCAGTGGCTCAAGAGACGCGCCATCGTGCCACAGCCTATCTAATCCGCATGTTCTGGAACATGCCCAACTCTTCTGCAAAATTCCTTCCTGGATCCCTCTGGCAGGAAATAATCTTTTCTCTCTCTGGACTAACTTACTTGTTCATTACACATTTGTGTGCAATAGTCTTAACTCCATTTAGACTGTAAATTCCATGAGGGCAGACACTGCTTACAATTCAGTGTGTACCTTTCAGTACAAGGCACTATTTTACATCCTTTCTACAGCTCAGTCATTAGCAACTAGTTGCTCAGTGACAATCAGATTTTTAGTGACATTAATTAAAATAATTAGTAAACAAATAAATAAAAATGATAAATCCTATCTGACACTGAAGTGACATAAGTAAATGTCAATCAACACAATATTAGGAAATGTGTGTGTAAAAATTGTTGCATCTAGGTGGTGAAAACTTCAGATGTCTATCATACAACTTTTTCTACTTTGCTGTCTGAAATTCTGCATATTAAATTAGTAAGAAAATGATAGAGAAAAACATTCTTGATTCACCACTGATAAACTGTTTAACCTGTGCTTTGGGCGAGATGGAACTGAGACAGGAAGTGCTCAGTTTCCCTGGGGTTAGGTTTCAGGCCACTCCCATGCATCTCAAACCACTCCCTGGGGACTTGGGCTGAGTTCCAAGGTGCTGCTGCTTGTACCACCTATTTGCAGTATCAGCCTGTGGAGACTGAGGCCACAGGAGGCAGACTTGTGTAATTCCAGTAGGTATGCATGCTCAGTAGAGAGTTTATCCTATAGATGACCATCTGCTGGAGGCACTAGAGAGCACCCAGAATATTCTAAGTGTATTCCGTGCATGTGATGGAATTTGAGCAACGAGCATGCTCCAGAGAGACCAACTGAGCATTGCAGGGCTGTGTTACGTAACTGGGAACCACCCCCTCAGTTGAATATTCATTAGACAGCACTCATATGTTTAAATAGCCGGGCTATAAAAGTTGAGTCCCTGAAGAAAGCAGGCTGCTGTTCACTCTGGATCCAGCCTGCACTTTGTGAAGTGTGTGTGGATTTCTTTTGTATTAAACTTGCTGTGGCTGCCACTCAAGTCTCTGGAGTTAGGCCTCACTTTCCCTGTGAAGTCTGTATTTCTTATTCCTTACCTTAAACCTGTTTTCATTTCCTACTGTGACTCTGCTCTTGAATTCTTTCCTTTGGTGGAGTCAAGAACTTGATAGAGGATGGAGTGGGTCGAGG
The DNA here is from genome assembly GCF_027409185.1 of Cynocephalus volans. NCBI lineage: Eukaryota > Metazoa > Chordata > Mammalia > Dermoptera > Cynocephalidae > Cynocephalus > Cynocephalus volans. The sequence continues at coordinate 210,009,512 of NC_084461.1, forward strand.
CTGGCCATCAGGCCTCCCCGCCGACCTTCTCTGGTATCAAAATGAGGACACTGAGACTTGTGTTCTAAATACCTGAATTTTGGTTAAACCCATAAAACAAGATGAGAGTAGTTAATAAATAAAAATGCAGCTCTGGGGTCAAAGAAGGAACATTTTATTCAGATGTCAAGGCTTTGGCTACATGCCCTCCGAAACGACATCCACACAAGTACATTCTGAATTGAGTTTGCAGTAGAGACAGCTGGACCTTCTATCTTCACATTGGCACAGCAGCAGGTCTCCTCCTCTCGCCGGTATCTCGCCACTCCCAACAAAAACATCTAATACCAAAGAGGACCCAGTTAAACCATTCTTTCAGCCAAAACACCTCAGCCTACTGTGGGGTGACCTGTACACACCAGAATTTAGATTTTTCTCTGAATCACAGTTGCTATAATAGCCAAACTAAGCAGCAAACCACAGTCCATTTTGGTAGATATTTTGTTTGTTTGTTTGTTTGTTTGTTTTGTTTTTGTCTTTTTGTGACCGGCCGCACCGCGGGCGCACCGGCCACCCTTATATAGGATCCGAACCCGCGGCGGGAGCACTGCTGCACTCCTAGAGCCGCACTCTCCCGAGTGCGCCACGGGGTCGGCCCGATTTTGGTAGATATTTTGATCTGGGCCTTTATGTAAATTACAATAAATACCTATGCATTTTTAATATAAATGCTTTTAAAATGCATCATGGCTGAGTGGTACGAATAACTAGAGGTATTCAAAGAACGCCTTAGCACCAGGAGCTGCAGCTCCGGGCCCCAGGGTGGAAGGGAAAGGAGCACAGGGAACCAGCAGGTGGGTGCTCTTCCTACTCCAAGAACGCTATAAGGTGGCTCATGTAGGGACAGCAAAAAAAAGAGAGGCAGGACTCAAAACCCGTATCCTCCACCAAAAAAAAAAAAAAAAAAAAATTTAGTGGGCACTAAAATGAGTTCTGAATTTGTTACCTATTTTCTCTGTGAGCACAAAACAAAAGAAATAAAAGCATTTGTATTTACTACCAAGATCAACAATAGAAAAACCATACTGGAGAGAAACCCAGTTTCAGTGAGTTTAGTGGTTATCAGGTTGTCTCCACGAGCCACCCCTCTGAGGACAGCCCTGGGGGTGGCCCGCTGTCTGTGTGCAGGCCTGGTTCCAGTTGTTCTGTGCAGCACGTGTTATGAAAATGGCACATGCAATCCGACGCATCGGGTACTCTCCCAATGACAACACTCACACGAGAGGTGTGAGAACATCAGCTGGTAAGAAAAGAAAACCTCTCAACTAAAATCAAACAAATCTACTGGGAAGAAATGCTAGAAAGGGGGCCTCCTCCCCATGCATTTGGAGAGCATGCAGGTGCCTGGAAGAGCCATGCTGGGGGACGTGTCCTTCCTTCTCCACCATAGTGATGACCGTGAGCAGTAAAAGTGGTAGGGAAGCGTCCAGAGGATGTGGCACCCGTGCCAGGCGAGGGAAGGGCAGGAGGCAACAGTGATTGGAACAGAGCTCCTTTCTCAAACCTGCCTCTCCTGCCATGCACTTGCAAAGGCACTGATTTATCTTCAGTAACTGTCAACTCACTGGCAGTTTTATCAGACGATATGATGAAAATAGCAAGTAAATCTTTTTTTTTTTTTTTTTTTTTTTTTAAAGATGACTGGTAAGGGGATCTTAACCCTTGACTTGGTGTTGTCAGCACCACGCTCAGCCAGTGAGCGAACGGCCATCCATATATGGGATCCGAACCCGGGGCCTTGGTGTTATCAGCACCGTACTCTCCCGAGTGAGCCACGGGCCAGCCCGCAAGTAAATCTTTTTAGTGCATGTGTTTATCCCCCACCCATGAGGACTTATTTCCTGAAATTTCCTGCTGTCTGATACCAGTAAATGCACTTGCAATCACAGTTAGCTACCAGTGTCCATTCTGAGTACCGTCTTCATTGCTACTTGTGACTATTTCTGAAACATAACCTCGACGATGTCCCAGAGAGCATTCGTAAGCACCATCTCTCGTGGCTTCCAAAGTCCCGCGCAGAAGCCGGGATGGGTGTTATGCCTCATGTTCACGGCTCAGCCCTCATTGCTGGGGCTGGGGCAAGTGGGGCCTCTGAGCTTAGGACCCCCATTTGGTGGTGGATTTTATGGGGCTCCCACACCAGAATCTGTAAGGCCAGGGCCTGGAGGAGGACGCTGTGCCCTGGGAAGGGGAGTGGCCAGCCCCAGCTCTATCCTGCCCCTTTCTCAGCTGTGACCCTGGGCAGTTCGGTTGCCCTGTCTGTGCCCCACACTGCTAGGCGGTCTGAGGGGCGCTGAGGGGTCACCTTCACAGAGCTCCCAGTCCAGTGAGCCAGGAGTGCTGAGAACTTGGCCGCAGGGTTTGGGAGGACCCCGAGGCTGGCCTGTGTGCATGGGACGTGACTGTGTGTGCCTGCCCTAGGTGTCACCTGCACGCGCCCAGTGACTGTCCTACAGGCCAGGTGCTGTCAGCCATTCTTGGCTCAAGTTTGCAGGGACCCAGCACCCAGGCTGAGTGCCCCTGGGATCCAGGGGGCAGTGGGTCTGAGGCCCTTGGCTTGCTGGAGTCTGGCTGCAGGAGTGAGGGCCGGGAGAGGGCTGTACCTGCCCAGGAGGTTGCCCCACCCCTCCAGCAGCATCAGCCCCCATTCGTTGCCTCCAGCGGGCATCACTCCTCCCGCTGTGGCCGCCTCCACCCTGCAGGGCACTGAGGGTCCTGTGCTGTGCTAGCCTCTGCCAAGGCAGCTGCTGCCTCCCCAGGCTGACCAGACCAGGGCCATCAGTTTCTTGGGGGTGTGGGGGTGTGTAGGGGCCATGGGGGCACCTCATCCTGCCCTCACCCCTCTGGTGCTGTGCTCTGGGTTCACAGGAGGCAGGGGCTTGGGAATTGGGCTCCCAGGCCTGACAACGGCCTCCAGTGACTCCCAAGTACCTGTGGATGCTGGGTCTTAGGTCGGGATCTCTAAAGGCAGAAGCTGGGTGGGGATTTGGGTGCTCTTGGGAGGGTGTCAGAAGCAGGCACCTTGGCCTGGTCCAGAGTGAGCTCTAGAGAATGAATTGCACTGGGGGTCACGCAGCGAAGCTGCAGTCACTGGCCTAGGCAGCCTGTGTGACTATCCAGGCACCTCATGTCAAGGGTGGTCTTGGTGGGGGTACTGGAGGGGGGAGGGGCTGGAGGCTGGCCTGGCCCCTCCCCTCATGGCCACATGGGGTCCAGATGCTGCTCCAGCCTGCTCCCACCAGACAGGCTACCAGAGACCCCCTGTGCTCAGCTCCCACCAGCTCAGTGCCCACGGCCACACATGGTGGCCTCTGTCCCTGAGTGCTCTTCCCTGCGAGACCCCTGTAGGACAGGCCCCCTCGGAGGAGGAAAAAACGTGTCGGCCACCTGCAATGGGGTTCTTCATCCTGGGACCTCTGTGCCCACTTTCTTGGAGTGACGCCCCAGGCAGCAGATGGGAGGGGGAGGTCGTGGGGAGGGGGAGGCCAGGGTGGGCTGGGGTGGTGACATCCCAGGGGAGGGGCCTTTCATAAGCTCGGCCTTCCTGTGGCCGCAGCAGGACTAGAGCGCACCAGAGCACCGGGGGAATGAGGGACATTGTCCTTGGAGTAGGAAGGTCAGTGACTCGCCACAGTCTGGGAGCCACTTGAGGACCCACTTAGGTCCATAATCTGAGGAGGACCCGGGCCTGTCAGAAAAGTCAGGTTGGGAGCTGGGCTCCTGCGGGAATGGCAGAACTCGATGTAGAAGGTTGGGCTGTGGCTGGATAGGACCAGGTGGAGCCTAGAGACCTGGGCTGCCCAGGTTCTTGTATCTCCTGGAGGGGGGAACAGAAAGGGGCTGCGTTCATGGCTGTGACCACCGTGGCCCTAGGAGGGGTCCCACTGAGTCAGGGCAGGTTTCTGGGTTTGGTGGGGAGGTGGAGGGTGGTATCTGGCTTCGGAGCGTGGATCAGGAGGGTGCAGGGACCCAGGAGAGCTCTTGGGGCTGTCCACCTGCTGCCTCTGTGGTCAGCTCAGGGCGGCCAGGCTGCCAGTGCCTGGGTCTCTGCCTTGGATGGCCTGTCACTGGGCCAGGTTGGGGGTCCTGGATTCAAACTCCCTGGAAGGGAACAGATATGGGGCAGGGGTGTATCAGCTGTCAGTGGGTCATCCCCTCAGGGAGGAGCTGGTCCCCGCATGAGAACACCCCTGAGCACGCACTGGGAGAGGACGTGCGGTGGGAGGTCCTCTGTTCAGCTGGGGGTGCAGGAGGGTCTGGATCGCTCAGGAGCCTGGAAGGAGGACCCTGGAGCCCACCATGTGGGGGGCTGGAGCTCAGAGGTGGGCAGGGGCTGCACTCATCACCCCCAGCTCAGCACTGAGGGGTGTAGGGCCCAGTTGCGGAGTGTGCTGGGCCGAGGGCCCCATGTGAGCAAGCGCGGGCAGGTGCGCCCCATCTGGAGGCAGCCGCCTGCCTCAGCGTTTCTCCTTCAGCTGCACCCCCACCCTCCCTGCCTCTCCAAGTGGTACCTTTGGGCACCTGTCCTGGGTCACCCCGGCCTCCTCCGTGTCCCCATCGGCCCCTCCTCTGAGCATTCTGAGTCTAACCTTGACTCCCAACCCCTTCGAGTGAGTCAGCTCCTGCTCACCTCAACAGGGTCTCAATGTCTCTTCTGCAGTTAGAGCCAGGCTGGGGCTGGCAGGGACTCCACATGTGTCCAGTGATTGGACAGTGCCTGCAAAACGCACGCACGACCTCAGCCCCCGCAGCCTGAGGACACCCATGAGCAGGAGTCCAGGGACATGCCTGTCCTGGTCACTGCCTGTGCTGGGCGTGGGGCGCTGGGGATCAAGCTTCTGTTGTCACTCTCAGCAGCGCCCAGATGTGTGGATGTCAATGCCAGGATGGCGGTGGGGGTGGGGGCAGCCCTCCCAGTATGGCCCCAGCTCTGGCCCCAGATCTACCAGCCTCGGGTGTCTGGGGGCCTCTGGCTGCTCAGCCATGAGGCCATGGACAGAGAAGCTCTTGCTTTTTGGTCAGGCAAGGGATGGACAGATGGACAGGCAGATAGCTGAATGGCCACGGCCTCTCCCACAGGCTGCACACCATGGGCTCTCACATGTGCCCCTACCTCAGCTTCTACCTCTGGCTGTGGCTCGGCGTTGCCCTGGGAGGTGGGCAGTGACAAGGTAAGGACATGGGGGGCTTCTTGTGGACGTCACCCCCTTCCCCCAGGCCACACCTGCCCAGGGCAGCGCCCACTACAGGATGAGCCCTCTGCCTTCCCCAATAGCCGTTTTTCTCCTAAATTGAACATGTGCTTAATTAAGAGCATTTCCAATGATTAAAACCAGAAGACAGGACAGACAGGGTGCACCTGCCCAAATCCCCACTTTGAGCTTTTGGTTTGACCTTTGGCCTTGTGATCTTTCCAACTTTGCCTTGGGGATGCTTTACTGTGTTTTCTGTTTTTCTATGTTTTATTAACACACTGTGCATTTAATTCTCTGTTATATCAGTGTTTTGCATGGAGGTATTCCCCGAGCGCCTTTTCAGTGTAAGACCCTCAAACAGCACAGATCTGGAGTGGACGGCGAAGACCCTCAGCCCCTCCCTCCCCTAGGAAAGCTCCGCCCATCTGCTGCCCTCTAGGCGAGTCCAGGGCACGCCATCTGTGGCCACACCGAGGGCTGCCTCACATGGCCCCTTCCTGCCTGGCATTCACGTTGTTTCCCTTTTGGGGTAGCGCTGGTTGCAGTGTTGGTCGTGACACCCGAGGGGAAGCGGCAGAGGATGCTGTGGGGAGCACCTCCGTGCTGAGAGGCATTTCCCTGGTAAGAACTGGAGTTTAGGAGGTGAAATTCTGTGTCAAAGGACAGCATCTTGAGCGCTCACTCCCTTGGCTGGGCACCTGCAGGCCCTCTCCGGGCACCCTGCTGGGCTTGTTCCTGCCTCCCCCCCAGTGACAAAGATTTTATTCTTGGCCACTGTGAAAAGCAAGAGGTAGCCTGTCGTCACTGTCAGAACCTGCGTTTACCAGACTGCCACCAGGCCTGACCCTGTCTGGGCAGGAACATCTGCAGTGCCCAGGCCCAGCGTGGAGCACCGCAGCTGCCTTCTCGCTCCACCGAGGGGCTCAGTTTGACGTAGATGCTGGTCGAAGGCTGTCACATGTGCGGGTCCCTAGTCCCCTCGGGTCATGGAGGAAAACCCAAGCTGGGGCCAGGGTAGGCTGAGATTTAGTTAGAAGGAAACCCCAGTGTCATTTGAGCCAGGTCGCTACATGATTCTCAAAAGCAGCTGAGTGCAGGCGAAGGCAGGTGTTTTGCTCCATCCAGTTCAGGACTTGCACAATGTGATGCACCTCACAAAGTCCCTGCCAGGTCCACAGGCCAGGGAGGGCCAGGGAGGGGGAACCCACACATCAGGGCCACCCTGCCCCGAGTGGTCCTGGCAAGGTTTAGCTGTGGTTGAGGGTTGGGGCCTTCCCACTGGCCCCGCCGTCTGCCCAGAGGGACCCCCGACAGTGCTGTCCCCCAAGAAGGGACCTTGTCTCAGGCACTGTGGAGAAACAGGAGGCTCTTCATGAGCAGAGGGGAACCCCTGCTCACAGGTGGCTCTCCAGAGCCCCCACCTCATCCTTGACCCCCTCTGGCCTTTCAGTTGACACTCTGGAGCTGCTGGTCCCCACCTGGAAGCCCAGCTCAGCTGCTTCCTGTTCTGAATGGGTCATTGTGGCTGCCCCAGGCACCCCCTAGCCTCTGCCCTTCGTTCCGTTCCATGCCCCAGCTCTCAGTGGGGCAGCCAGAAGAAGCCTGTCTCTGTCCCATTTTCCAAAAACAGCCACCCCCGTCACAGAGCCCCGGAAGCTTCTGGGGAGCACCAATGCTGTTTGGAGATCCCAGGAGGTTGGCCCAAGCCCCCACTATCCTCTCTGCCTTCCAGACAGCCGTGGGCAACCCCAGAGACCAACCCCAAGCACAAGGGCTGAGGCAGCACACAGGCATATGCATGCACACATGCACACACACATGCCCACACACACACACGTGCACGCACACGTGTGCGCATGCTTCCAGTTTGGGATTCTCCACTCAAACGGCCCCCCAAGGGACGTGTCAGCCTAGCAGCGGCCTTGGTGGTGGGGGGTTGGGGGGGCTCTGCCACTGCATAGCTGCTCCTGTGGTCTGGACTCATGGCTGGGAAATTTGAGGCAGCTGCAAGGCCCTGGCAGATTGGCAGCTGCTGTGTTGGCTCAGTGACTCTGGTCACCAGCCAGGCAGTCTCTGCCCTCCCAGATGCTGGCCTGAGCCTCCCCTGGGGTGGGGGGCACCCCTGGGAGAGACAGGCTGGGACTCCCTTGGTGGGACTAGACTTCCTCTCACCCCTAAGAGGACCAGGTTCTCCTTAGCCCCCAGGCAGGGTCTCATCTTCCTAGGATTCCCTGCCATGGGGCTGGGTCCCCCTCAGACACACAGGGTGAGACTGTGACTCTTCAGAGTCACCCAGGATGGAGACTTGTCCCCCTCAAACCTCTCAGAGCAGGTCCTGCTTGGTCCCCTTGCAGCTGGTCAGATGGAGGAGGAGGTGGGCAGGTCACAGGGGTCATTCCTGGCCACCCCATCCTGTCTCTGCAGTGAGTGGCCTCCTGAGGCTGGCTGTGCTGCCCGAGGACTGGCTAGAGATGAAGTGGAGAGAGACAGAGGGCAGTGGTCTTGGCTACCTGGTGCAGGTGAAGCCCATGGCAGGTGAGACGCTGCACCAGCTCCTCCTCTGCTCCTGTCCCGTTAGGCCTGGTGAGGGGGTGTTCTGTGCAGCCTTGGGTTGGTGCCTCTGCTGGACGCAGTCTCTGTTTTCTGCCTCCACTGACACGGAGGGTACACAATGGGGCAAACCTCTGCAGCCCCCACCGCTGTGCCCCCGGCACGCAGCACCTGCAGAAGACACTCCACACAAATTCTTTGAAGAAACAGTGACTCCCTCCTCAGAATGAGTCTTAGAGCCTCAAGGGCCTGGACTCTGCAGCCGGTGCACTGCAGGGCCAAGGAGGGCCAGGAAGAGCACTGGTCCCTGGTACACTCGCCCTTGTTCTGCAGGAGTGGGGTCAGGGTGGTGCCCGCTCATCCCAGGCCCAAGCCACAGAGCACGCCCACCACAGCAGTGGCTGCCAACTCCAAAGCACGTCAGAAACTGAGGTCCAGCCCACGCAGAGAAGCACACAAATGTAAACGTGCAGTTGTATGAAGTAGCACAACGTGGCTTCAACATGGGCACCTCCCAGGGCAAAGAAAGACCACCTGGGCAGCCCCCGTGCCCTTCCCAAGTCTGCCCTCTCAGCCCCCAAGACCCTAACAGCACAGGCTAGTTCCGCCTGTCTCAAAGCCTTCCACTGACGGAATCGTACCTACCACGTGTACTCTTCCACATCCGTCTTTGGTGCAGCATTTTGCGGGTCCATCCGTGTTGGGCATAAGAGCAGCCCGTTTTCTTTGCTGTGTAGAGTTCCACTGTGTGAGTCTCCCACACTGCCCTGACTCGTCCTGCTGTGGGTGGACGTCTGGGTTGTTCCAGCTCAGGGCTGTTGTGAAGAATGCTGCTAGTACCAATCGCACACGTGTTTTCTGTGTCCATGTGCATGTGTTCCTGTTGAGTATAACCGAGGAGAAGAGGACCGGGTCACGGGGTGTTTGCACTTTCAGCGTTAGTGGTGAAGGCCTAACTATTTTCCAAAGTGCTCGTACCGATTCATGCTCCCACCAACAGTGCACGGGAGTTCCCTTCACTCAGCTTCCCTCCGATGCGGGGTACCATTAGTTTAAGCCATTCTGGTGGAAGTTTAGCAGTATCTTGTGTGTTTCTTTATTGCAGTGTGATTGACATGCACAGACATTCACCTTTTGGAGTTTGATTCTACGAGTTTTAACACGTGCATTCAGTGTATAACCACTGCGCAGTCAACGCGGAGGACACCCTCACCCCAGAGCCAGCCCTTCTCAGACCCTGGCAATCACCACACTGTTTTCTGTTTGTCCTGCCTTTCCCAGAATGTCACACAATGGAGTCGTGCAGTTCACAGCCTTTGAGGTTTGACTCTTTTCCATCAGGATGGTACATTTGAAACTTGTTCTTGTTGCAGATATCAGTAGTTTCATTATCATTCAGTTTTAAATGTCTCCTAATTTTTGTTGTGATATTTTTATTTGACCTGTAGGCTACTTAAAAGTGTATTTCTTAGTTTTAAAACATGGGGAATTTTCTACTTACTTTTTGTTTTGGATTTCATGCTTAATTGCATTGTGGTCAGAAATGTATGATGTGATTTCTATCCTTTCAAAAGTAACTTGCATTTTGGTCCAACATGCGGCCAATTTTAGCAAATGTTCCACGTGACCTTGAAAGTACATGCAATTTGCAGTTGTTAGGTGTATTTTTGTAATGTTCTAATTAAGCCAAATTTATTTACCTCATTTTTCAAAACTTTTATATCTTTGCTGAGTTTTCGTTTGTTTGTTTGTTTGTCTGTCTACCTATCCTATTAGTTACTGACAGAAGTATTTCATATCCCCCACTATGATTGTAGGTATGTCTTTTTTGTGGTCGTCTCACTGATCCTTGTTTTACATATTGAGCCTCTGTTACTAGGTGCATACGAACTTAGAGTTATTGTATCTCCCTGGTGTAGTGAAGCTTTTTCACAGTGAAGTGTTCCTTGTTATCTCTGGAGTAGGGTTTTTCCCTTACATTCTGCTTTTTGTGATATCAATATCATTTCACCACGTAGTGTTTGCATTAAATATCTTTTCCCATTCTTTTACTCTTAACCTTTCCCTAGCCTTTTAGATATGTCTTCTAAGCAGCATACAATTGGGTATTGTTTTTATCCAGTGCAAGAATCTTTGTCTTTTAGTTGAAATATTCTGTCTATTTATATTTAATAAAAGTACTGATATATTTGGGTTTAAATCTATATTCTTCCTATTTGCTTTCTTTTTGTTGTACTTATCATAAATTTTTATTCTCTCTTCTTTTGGACTGATTTTTTAATTTGAACACATGCAAAGGAAGTGAGCCTGGCATAATGCAGCTGCATGGTCCTGTGATTTAGCTTCATTGCTCTTCAACATCTGGCCAACACGGGTTCATGTCTCTTGCCTCAATCCCCACCATATACTGTATTATTGTAAAGCAAATCCCAGACATCATATGTCTGTCTATAAATATTTCAGCATGTTTCTCTAAAAGGAAGCACTCGAAAATAACTCCAGTACCATTAGCATGACCAAAAATGTAAAATATTTCAGAGCTATTATTAAATATCTAGGGTGTTCAAATATTCTCACTAGTCTGATGAAAATCTTTTACAACTGATTGTCTGAACTGGGATCCCAACAGAGTCCACGCATTTTATTTGGTTCTTATGTCTCAAGTAATTTTCATCTAAACTATTTCATCTAAAACAGTTTCCCTGTCTCTCTCTTCCAGGGTGGGCGTGGGGCTGTGGGGGACTGTCCTCTGTACAAGAAGGACCATGCTCTGGTCTCTTTCCTTTCTCCCCTCTCCCCTTCCTAGCATTTGAGATGCAGAGAGTTACCCAATCACCCAGTACTTCTTCAAGCCTGATTGCTGTCTCCCCACCTCTATTTCAAGGCTGTTTTTTGTGGCTCCTTCCTCTGACACTGTGACACTGTACCCTTTGGAATTGTTCATTTTTAATAGTCATGTGTCACTTAACAATGGGGATACATTCTGAGAAATGCATCGTTGTGCAAATATCATAGAGTATGCTTACACAAACCACACCTGGGCTGCATGGCATGGCCCGTGGCTCTTACGAGAGTCATGTGTTGTGCTAAGATGTTACAATGGCCACAATGTCACTAGGCAATAGGAATTTTTCAGCTCCTTTATCATCGTATGGGACCACCACCGTATTTGCGGTCAGTCCAAAACATTACGCGTGCGTGAACTCCAGCCCTAGCTTCAGACTCATCGAGTCACACAGCAGGACATACGTACAGGCCGGTCGATGGGGGGTGGGTCCTGGTTCTTCTGTCCCCTCTCCCTGAGCAGCCCCTGTCTCCACACTTGAGGGTGTCCCGAGGCTGTCGTGGCCAGGCACCCTGAAGGTTTGTGGAATCTCATCGTGCTAAATTCTTCTGCAGAGGCTTCATAAAGGACATTTTCTTTTCACTGCCACAAAGATGCATTCTCAAGTTGTTACCCAGGAGGGTCTGTCCCTCCGATCACATCCTGGCCCCCGTGTCTCCCTGGCCTCAAGAGGAGGGACTGAGGGGAGCCTGGAGGACTTCATTCCCCTCCCCAGCCAACACGCACACACACCCATGCATGTAATGCATGTACACGCACTCGCACATGTGTATACAAAGGCACAGACACATATGTGCACAATCACACACACACGCTCACATGCCCACTGCAGTGGCCTCTGTAACTCTTTCACCCCTTCAACCAGGGGACTCGGAGCAGGAGGTAATGCTGACCACCAAGACCCCCAAGGCCACGGTGGCAGGCCTGAGTCCCTCTAAGGGGTACACCTTGCAGATCTTCCAGCTCACTGGTTCTGGGGCTGTCCTGCTGGCCCGGAAGTAGTTTGTGATATGTCCACCGTCCTCCACGCTGGATGCCAGCCCTGGGGGGGTTGTGAGACATCTCTGGGCAGGGGGCCAGGCCTGGGTCCAAGTTCTGTCTCACCCACACGGGGGCCAGGGGTCCATGGAACCCAATGATGTTCCCTTGAGGGAAGGGGTATGTGTGGGCCCCCAGCCCCAGGCCCACTGCTCCCTCCCTGGAGGGAGGGGTCCTGATGGCCTCTTGTGTCTCTCTGCAGCTGAGGATCTGAAGTGTAACTAGCTAAGCAGGAGCAGCCAGAGGCCTCTTGGGGCAGGCCTAGAGCCCACCCCTGCCCATGTGGGCAGCCCAGACCCTGAGCTGAATTCTGAACCCCCGGTTGCCTTTGCCCTAAGCCAAGACCCGCCCATGTTCGGTGGGTCAACGAGGAGTGAGAGTAAGTTACCGGGAGAGGGACCAACCTTCAGCTTCGGGCATTTCTCACTGTGTGGGGAAGTTCTTCCTCATATTTGACCACTCACTCTCTAGCTTCAACTTAAGCTTGACGGTCATGCTCCTGGATTCACTCAAACCCAGGCCACTGGGGGCAGGTGGTCACACCACCTCTGAACCCCTCAGGGACCCCCAGCCTGGGTCTGGGAGGTGAGAGGTGATGGCTGTGACTCCCACCCCAGGAGTGCCCAGCAGGGATCAGGAGGAGCCTGAGCAGAGCCAGTCCAGGGGAACCGGGGGCCAGTCCCCTGCCCAGCCAACCCCAGGCTCTGAGAGGCAGAGCTACACCATGGCCTCCGCTGGAGGGAGAGAGAGGCTGGGCAAGGGGGAGGGGCTGCTCTGTGACAGGGCGGGGGGCGCAGGCAGGGCACAGACAGAGTCCACAAGGCCCCGCAGGCTGGGCTTAGTTTCCCCATGAGCTGGATGCCTGTGACTTTGTCTCCCAGTCAAACTGGGGTCTTCAAAGGGAGGCCTCTTCCTGCCCCACCAGACCTGGAGCTGAAGGAAGTAGCCCCTCCTCAGACTAGGCACACCTCCTCAGGTGGGGTCCTCAGGTCCAGGTCCCCATCCTCCCCTCCTTGTACAGGGCCCTGCCATGTCTCCGCAGTGGACTTGGGGCCGCTAGGATGGGGTCTTCCCCACCAGTGCAGGGCGGGTGGGACTGTGCCTCTCCCATTAGACTGGGAGTCTCAGCCTATGGTGGTATCACTGTGCAGACCATGCTGGGAGGCCAGCAGGTGAGAGGGGAGTTTGTCTCCAGAGAACTGCCGGCTGGTAAGGACAGTGAGGCCCCAGCCCAAAGCAGCCAAGGTCAGCCCAAAGTCCGTTCTCCCTCTGAGGTGCTGCCTGGAGCTGTCCGTGGTGCTGACCCCACCAGTCCGGCGAGGAAGGCAGACTCCCACGTAGACAACCACGCACAGCAGCCAGCACTGCCCGGCCTTCAGAGGGCAGAAGCAGCCCCAAGAACTGGGTGGCCATTTCAGCCATTTTTATCAACCTCCTCTGGAAGGGCTTAGAAGGGCTGAGACCACTGAAGGGGCCTGTGCGAAATTGTCCAGGTCTGGTGAGAACTGGGTTCTCAGAGTCCCTTCTGCACCCACACACTCACCCCGGCCACCCCACTCTTGAGGCTGGAATGCTGTGTCCCCCCCCCTCCACCAACCTCAGGGGGCAGGGGCCAGGCGGGGCAACTTGGGGGTCTTGTAGCACCAAAAGGCCTCACCAGCACCTCACCCCCTCCCTGCCTGCCTCAGCTGGCCCCCAGTTCTGCTGCACACCCCCAAGCCTGCCAACATGGTCTTCCTGGTGGACGGGTCCTGGAGTATTGGCCACAGTCACTTCCAGCAGGTCAAAGACTTCCTGGCCAGTGTCATTGAACTCCTTAAAATAGGGCCCAATAAAGTCCAAGTAGGTGGGTACCATCGCCCACCCCACCCCCACCACGTCAGCCCCACCTGGATGCTGATCCTCATACTTCCTTACAAGCTGAGGGACAGCCGGCTCCTCCAGCGCAAATGGGACGAGAGACCTCCCCTCGCTGTGGTTGCTGTGGTCTGAGTCACTAAGTTCCCCGCGTGGGCTAGGGCAGGGGTGGGGATGGGGGCATGGCTCCTGACCTGGTCTGGTGGAGCAGCTGTCCCCAAGTGGGGGTGTCTGGTGGCTCCTCTGTGTGGAAGCCCTGGGCTTTGCAAACTCATGCCTCTCCCTGGGGACAGGCAGCCATCTGTGTGCAGAGTGGCAGCTCCTGGCCTGTGCGGGGCTCCATGGAGGACACAGAGACAGACCCACGGCCACGCCATGCTCCCCCAACAGGCCTGACTCAGTACAGTGGAGACCCCCCAGACCGAGTGGGACCTGAACTCCTTCAGCACCAAGGAGGAGGTGCTGGCCACTGCGCCAAGGGAGGGAATGCGCTCACAGGTGTGGCTGGCATGGCCTGCAGGGGGAGGTCTGCCCTGCATCTGCCCCGCCTCACCCTCCTCTAGTTGGCCTCCCTGCACGCCCTCCCACTCAAGACCTGTGTACAGACAATGCTTCAAGTGGGGCTGTGGATGCAGAGCCTCGTGTGAGAAGGGCGGGGCTGCCCCTTGTCCGTCCTTGGCAGAGATGTGGGCCTCTGCCAGGCAGTCTTGCTGGACCGAGTGGCTCCTCTGACCAATAGCAGCTGTTGCTTGGGTCCATGCCCCTGCCCAGCTGGGCTGCTGGCCTTGTGGGTGGGGCCTACCTGGGGACTGGGCGTGGCCTTCCTGGAGGCAGCCCCTGCTCTGTGGGCTTCGCAGGCAGACCCCTGATGCCCCCAGCCTGGAGGGGCAGGACTGGCTTGGGCAGACAGAGAGCACTGGGGCCAAGCGCCAGCAGAGCAGCCATGCCTGGGGAGGGTGCCCTGAGGAGGGGACTCATAGTCACCTATCATTTTAATCCTGCTGCCCCAAGGCCTCGCCCTGACCCACATGCTGGGACAGAACCTGAAGCCAGCAGCAGGTCTCTGTCTGGAGGTGGCCAAAGTGGTGATTCTGGTGACGGACGGCAAGTCCCAGGATGGTGCGCACATGGCTGCCCGCGTCCTCAGGCACCTGGGTGTTGACATGTTCGCTGTGGGTGAGTTTCATGGCCTGGGCGGGCTCCGGGCCACAGAGGGAAGTTTACATCCTGGCTTCAGCCCTCTCAGCTGGACGACAGTGTGGGTACTTGGCCTCTGGGCCTCAGCCTCTGTGTCTGCGATGGAGGGAGTGTTGCTTTGTGTTGCTTCGCCCCCCACAGATTTGTCACCCCACTTCCCCTGGGTGACGGAGACACAAAGGATTACTCAAAGCCCATCTCTTCTGAGCAGTGAGAGACCCCGAAGTGGTTAATCTTCCCGGGACCCTCCAGCAAGAGGCATCCCTTCCTCGGGAAATTAACCCTAAATTGGGGTTTTCTCCGGCATTTATTTTCCAGACCAAGAAGTTACAGGAAGAGAACATAGGTGGGGTTATAGTTTAACAATATAGGCTGGTAACTTTCAGTGAAACAAGTCAATGACATTCCATAAGACAGTTAAGTGATCTTACAACAATTTCTCAGAGAAAGCCCCCAATCTGAGCCAGCTCTCGGTGACATGGGCGACCTCATCTGGCATGCTGGTCTACCAGATCAAGTGGACAACCCTGGGAGAGGGGAAAGCCCACGAGGTGTTGGGGGAGAGTGGTGGGCTTGTCCTTCAGAGGAGACCCCCTCACACGCCCCAGCTTCTGGGCCTAGAGCCCTGAGTATCCCCAACCTGCTGGTGGCCACCAAGTACAGGGTCCTGGTCTCAGCTATCTATGCAGTGGGGGAGAGCATGACAGTGTCTATCATGGGCCAGACAGGTGAGTGGGCACCAGGACCCTAGATCCAGCAGGCCCTGCCAGACCCACCAGGACCCCAAACACACCAGGACCCCAGACCCACCAGGACCCCAGATTCAGCTGGACCCCAGACCTAGCCAGGCTCCCAGCCCCAGCCAGACCCCAGACCCACCAGGTACCAGCCCCAGCCAGCCCTCCAGAAGCCCAGACCTGTGGGGCCACCCAGCTGGACACAGTGGGGACATGGGGAAAGGGGCTTGGGGCCTGTGTGTATTGGGGGTGATCACTGCTCACTCCCCACACTCGGCCCAGCACTGCAGAACCTAAGAGGAGGGAGAGTGTGGAGTGTATTTACATTTTTAAAGCAAATATATTTCACAGGGCCTAGTTTCCTGTAATTTCAGGTTTAGCTTACCTTCTTAAAAGTACGTATAAAATGTTGACCTTGCAAAAGACAGGAAATTTTCCCCAGGCTATAGTCTCTGTTGTAAGATAAAGAATTGTGACACAGCAAGGTTGATGCCTCAAAGGACAGACAGGTTACTGATTGATATGTAAAGATACTGGGAAATTGCTGTAAGGAGAGACAATGTTTGCTAAGATCAAGCTTTTGTTGGTGGATCGACTTAACATCTTGCAAATTACATTATAGAATGTCATCTTGCTTGTTTTACTGAATGTTACCAGCTTCTATTGTTAAACTTGTTAAACTATACTTAGCAAAAACCCCACCTATGTTCTCTTCCTGTAACTTCCTGGTCTGGAGAATAAATGTGGGAAGAGAACCCCAAATTGGGGTTAATTTCTCAAATGGAAGGAATACCTCTCTCTTGAGGGTTCTGGGAGATTATCCCCTCCAGGGCTTCTCACTGCTCGAAAGAGATGGGCTTTGAGTAATCCTTTGCAGCTCGACTCCGTCATCCAGGGGAAGAGGCGTGACATATCCATGGGAGGCAAAGCAACAGGAGAGCAGGGTTTTCCCATGAAACCTTCCCATTCTAGAATGCTGACCCCTAGTTTAAGGGTTGAGACCACAGCCAAATAAACTAAACACTCCCGCAGGCCAGCAGCTAGCTGTCCCCTCCTTGCGGATGCCCAGCCCACAGGAGCAAGCAAGTGGATGCGGATCACAGATGTGGAGGGCGGGCAGTGGTCACGGGCAGTCAGAGATAACTCAGGAGAATCCCAGCTGGCCTCACCCTGGCTGCTCCAAGGACGTGGACGGGGTCTCAGCCATCCTTGGGGTCCACTCCAAGGCCGGGGTGCAGCCGAGAGGGACTGCTGCTTGTTGTTTACGCCGGTTTCCTCAGATAACTGCAGATGCTCAGAGCAGGAGGTCCCTAGAGGCTGTTCAGCCCGACCACCCCAGCTTCCCTCTGGTGCCCGCCATGGGGACCTCTGGTTTAGGCTTGAGTGCCTTGGGGATGGGTCCCCGCTAGTCAGTGGACAGCTCTGCAGCTAGGTGCCTTTCCCATGTGAGGGGGGAGCTGCTTCTCCTGGCAGGGGGCCATTCCTGCCTTCCCGTGGCCATGCATGCTGCACCTGCTGCATCTGGCTGCGGAGCAAGCCATCCCCAGGCCCCAGGATGGTGCATGCCCCTGAGTCTGCTCAGACACACACCCAGGCTCTCCTCAGCCCTCCATCTGATGGCACGTCTGTGGCTGGTACCCTCTCAGGGTGTGACCCCCAGTGGGAGCCCCTGGTTGGCCCTGGACCCCACTGTGCTCTGTCTTCCCCAGGGGTGGGCCTAGGGGCACCTGCTCACTCAGTGAGATTCCAGAGGTGGCAGGCCACCCGTGTCCACTTTCCCCTACTGGAGATGTGGGGACCACAGGCCTCGAGGGCCAGCTGGGGGCAGGCAGACAGGTGCGGCATGGACCCTTCTCTGGGTTGCAGTGCAGTGTTCATGAAGCCGCCCCTCCCAGTGGTCCAGTCAGGCACAGAGAGGCCCAGGCCACCCCCCACTCACCTGGTCTCTCTGTGTCCTCCCAGCAGCCTGCCTGGCCCTCCACCCAGACAGCTCCCTCCCAGGGGATCCTGCTCTAGGCTGACAGTCGCTGTCCCTCCCTCACTTGCCCCCATGCCTGCCTCACTGTCTCTTGAGCTGTTCCTGGGGTGTGGGGACCAAGGGGGTCGTGGCCTGGGACCAGACCATGGGGACGTTAGAGGGTGCTCAGGCAGGGTTTGCACCTTTACAGGACGGTCCCCACAAGGTTGGCAGGGCGGTTTTATTCCTGCTTCACAGTTGGGGGAACTGAGGCTTGTCCAAGGTGACTGCCAGGATGTGGCACAGCAGAGGCAGAGCTAGGGGCCCTTTTCCAGTGCCCGTGTGAGGCTCCCTGCTGACCAGGAGCTGGGTGCTGTGAGGTGCCGAGCTGTGAGGGCTCCTCACACCTGCTGTGGGAGAACCAAGGCCCTCCCCAGAGAGAGGGGTTGAGAGGTGGACACTTGGCTGGAGGGACTAGGGATGTGACCAGGGAACTATGTCCTGAGCAGGGGACGGCACCCCGAGTGAACAGGCAGGCTCAGCCATCTTCAAGGCTGTGAGTCTCACCTGGGGCCCCCAGCAATCAGTGAGGCCCCTGTGGGGCTTCTCTGAGCCCATTGTGGGGCAGGTGGAGACGGGATGGTCGGGAAGGTGGGGACTGTGGGGACCGTGGGGACTATAGGGACAGTGGGGACAGTGGGGTAGGCAGGGCAGGCAGGGCCAGTGGGGCTGTTGTCTTGAAACAGGCCTTGAAAGGGCTGGCGCCTCTGCCACCTCCTGCCCCGGTGCCTGCTGGCAGTGCTAAGCACCAGTGTAAATGGACTTCACCCTTCACTTTGTACCAATTAATTCTGGAGGAGGAGCTGGGCGCTTTGAGGACTGGCCGCTGGCCCCTGCGGCTCTGCTGGCCCAGGCACGTGAGGCTGGTGGATAACTGGGGCCATCGTGTGTCCTCAGACTGCGTGGAACAGAAGGGCCCACCTGAGGCTGCGGTGCCATGAGAGGAACTCATTAGCGGAATCTTCCTTGGAGAGAAAAACAAACCTCGAGGGCTGGGGTGGCAGCAGAGTAGGCACTGCGGGGCTCTGCTTGCCGGGGGCTCGATGTGCAGGGCTGGGTGCCAGGGGTCCAGCCCTGTCCATCTCTGGGCCTCCTAAGCTAGGGTATTTCCCCAGTGTCAGCACTGGAGCTGAGGGACAAGGGGATGGCGTGGCTTGCGGTGGGAGCGGGCATGGCCAGTGAGGATTCTCCTTGGGAGGCCCCAGCCAGGCCCCCTCCCATCTCCTGCCTCCCCTCTGTCTCTGTGTGAAGCTCTCTGCTCCGGCCTCTCCCTTCCCCACTTCCCAACTCTGATCCTCTCCCTTGGTCTCTAGGGTTTGACCTGATGGTGCCTTCGGCCTGGTGAAGGAGCACGCCTCCATTAGAGGTGTGGCCATGGAGCCCTCGGCACTGGGTGCAACCTGGACCTTCACACTGTTCAAGGACACCCAGCTGATGCGCAGGGCCAGGTGCGAGGGGTGGGGTGGAGCTGGGATCGGGAGGCACAAGGTGGGCACGGGGAGGAGACCAAACACGTCCCCACCCCAACCCCATCCCACCCCACTCCAACCCCACCTGGAAAGCTGTGTGAGGTGGACGTGCCCCAGGCCCAGTGGCTTATGGGGCCCCTAAATGCCATGTTGGTGACCACAGATGGGCCTCAGCAGGTGCGCTCCAGGAGTTGCATTTTACGAATGGATGCACTCGCACGCGGGTGGAACGAGACCCCCCGGCACAGTTTTGCGACCGAGCAGGGGTCTTTTTCCTGAGGGGCCAAGGACTGCTCACACTTGCAGCACTCTGGCCTGCAGCCCCCTCGCTTACCTCCCGTGACATCTCTCCCTCCCATTCACTCTTTTAACTTGATTAAGCAAATCTGCCAGTATCCTAGATTTATGAGAAATGATGGCCTTATGAATAGCCATGAAAGATTTGTGGTGATTCCTGATATCTAACAGCCACCACGCCTTGTTTTTAAAGATGCCTTTGACCACAAACCCGGACTGCGATCTATGCTGCCTAATTTTTTCTTAAGTCAAAATGTTTAAAACTGTAAACATAGGTCACACTCTGAAAAAGAAATTTTTAAACTTCAAAAATATATGAGGGGTCTTCAAAAAGGTAGTGGAAAGATTCGTATCAACTTTCAGTTTTGTTTTCCATGAATTTATTGAAGTGCCCTCATGTGCACTTATATTTAAAATCCCACCCGGCACTACTAAGACAGACGGGTGTCTCCACCCGTGCATGTTGTGCTCAGCTGTGTCTTGAGCACGTCTGGTCCCCCTGTCCTGCTCGGCACCTTCACAGCTGAATGAAGTGACCGTCCCTCGATCTCCTTCACCGTCCACTTCCTTCACCCTGATCTTTGCGGCAAATGTCCCCCCGCAGTCTGTTCCTGCTCTAATTTCTTCTTAAGGCAGCAGAGACACCTCGCTGTTGGTGCAGGTGTTGGGCCTATCTCTGCTCAGGGCTTCAGCCCCCACGTCCAGTCTGGCTGTGCTTGATTGAGGTGGGTGAGGTGGGTGCTCTCAGTGCTGGAGCCCCGGGCAGCCAAGGACCCATTCATGTGCCCCTCTCTCTACTTCTCACCCCCGGCTTCACTTTCACAGCAAACCCCACGCAGATCACGCAACCAAAGTTGTTAAATGCCACAGTGATCATTTCCTGTAATTGTCCTTTTCTCAAATGACTGACTTCTCCCGGAGCCCTCACAGTGTGAATGGGGGCTTTGCGCTGGCCTGCTTGTCCTCTGGAGTTCATGGCCCGAGAGGTGGGGGCAGATGTTCTGCAGGTGTGGCCACCAGCACAGATGTGCTCACCCAGCACAGGTGTGTCCACCCAGCGCCGGTGTGTCCACTCAGCACAAGTATGTTCACCCAGCATAGATGTGGCCACCTGGCACAGGTGTGTCCACCTATCCCAGGTGTGCTCACCTAGCACAGGTATGGTCACCCAGCACAGTTGTGTTCAGTCACTCCAGGTGTGTCCACCCAGCACAGGTGTGTTCAGTCACTCCAGGTGTGGCCACCCATCGCAGGTGTGTTCAGTCACTCCAGGTGTGGCCACCCATCGCAGGTGTGTCCACTCAGCACAGTGTGTCCACTCGGCACAGGTGTGCTCGTCCAGCACAGGTGTGGCCCCCACCATGATAGTTGCCATGAAGAGGACTTGGGCCACTAAGTAGAAGGGGTCCTTCTCTGTGATGGGGTGAGGAAGGCTCTCTGAGGAGGCAGCAGACAGGAAAAGATTTGGGAGGGGCGCGCAGGAAGAAGGAGGGTGGGCACCAAGGCCAGGGTCAGCGTGTTAAAGGATTGCAGGAACGCAGCTGGGCTGCGTCTTTCTGGCTCTTGGTTTTTATCCTAAGAGCAGATGAAAGCAAAATAGGGAGGTTGCAGGCCACTGGGAACAATCTTACTGGGTGACCCAAGACCCTGCTCCCTGCCCCTCATGTATCCCTGAGTGAGCCTGGGTGGACACCAGCACTGGCCCGCACTGGCCACCCGTCTGAGCACTGGACATGTGTGGGTCAGTGCCAGCCACTCCCAAGGGCAGAGCTGTTTTGGGGCTTGTGGGCTCCTGACCCCCAGGAGTGACCCAGGGACCCTCCCACTGGGGCTTCCTGGACCAGTACCTGCTTCACCCACGCAGAGAAACACGGGTCTTGGAGAGCCCTTGCTGGGATAGTCTAGGATGCGTCTTGGGTTTGTTACTGGGCACACAGGCCCGGCTGCCTGCCCCCTTTGAAAAATAAACCACTCAAAAGTCACATGTTGGTGAAAACAGAAGTCAGCTTTATTCAGGAACACCAGTGACCTAGAGAGAGATGTTAGGCTAACCCACCTCTCCAGTAAACCTGAGGAGAATGGCCAGACTAAAGCCATCTCACACTCAGATTTACTGAGGGGTTTTATAGAGGGGGCTGAGGGAATGGAACGTGGGATATGAAAAGCAGGAGGGAGGGGGACATGCACGGGGCCAGGTGCAAGGTCTCACCGAGGCTCTGTCTGGTTTCTGCTCCTGTCCTTGCTATTACATCAGGGTCCTGCTGGAGGGGTGGGATCAGCACAGTGTCACTTGGTGACATGTGACACGCTTCTTGGTGTCTGCACATCTGCAGCTCCTGGCTGGCTGGAAAACAACTTTACATTTATGTAAATAATGTCATCTTGCCCCATAACCAAGATTCAAAATATCAAATAACAATGGAAAAAAGGAAACTCAGAGAAATGCACGCTACAAAAAATCCTATTTATTTATTTATTTATTTATTTAAAAAGATGACCGGTAAGGGGATCTTAACCCTTGACTTGGTGTCG
This sequence comes from Cynocephalus volans, assembly GCF_027409185.1. NCBI lineage: Eukaryota > Metazoa > Chordata > Mammalia > Dermoptera > Cynocephalidae > Cynocephalus > Cynocephalus volans. Next base: position 210,031,285 of record NC_084461.1, read on the forward strand.
TCAGCACCACGCTCTCCCAAGCGAGCTAACAGGCCATCCCTATGTAGGGATCTGAACCCGTGGCCTTGGTGTTATCAGCACCACAGTCTCCCAAGTGAGCCACAGGCCAGTACTTGTCTTTTTAAAATTTCTTTCAGTCCAGAAGTTTTTAGGTCCCCATGGCCTCAGTCCTGCTTACTCCAGCAGGATGACTTTCAGTGCAGTCCTGGCCCGGCCTCAGGGGAGTCAGAAAGGACAGTGCCCGGGCCAGGTGCCTCGCCTCTGAGCACTTCCTGTCGAATCCCATGACAGCCTGGGAGGGGATTCTGTCCTTTACATAGTCCTTGTTACTCATGGGGAATCCAAGGCAGGGAGATCTCAGCTTGGCCTCACAGATCCCGGCTCTGCAGCCTCACCAGTCCAGGCCCAGGGGGGCCAATGGCCTCCACACTCAGGGTGTAGCTGGCAAGGAGGTGCAAGTGCAGGGGTCCACCATGGCCGGCAGAGCAGCCTCAGAGCAGCCGACTCTTGCCCCACACCCCCACAGTGACATCTACCCAGCCACCTTCCCACCATAGTACACCACTGTCTTCCTCCTGCACCTTCTCCCAGAGACTCCCCGTGAGGCCTTCATGTTGTGGCAGATGACAGCGGAGGACTTCTAGCCCACCCTTGGGGTTCTGCTGGATGGTGGCCTGGGCCCCTATCACTCAATAGTCGGAAGGGAGGAGGCCCTTTGAGCCCTGTGGCATGTGGGTGGCTGAGGAAGCTCAGCCGCAAAGCCGGGCCAGGCCCGTGGGGCTCCTCAGACAGCAGGGCGGTGGTGCCCACCCTTGGTGGGGGCAGGTGTCCCAAGTGGGGGCCGCCTTCCACATGGAGGGGCACCTCTGGCTTTGTGTCCTCAGCACTGCTCCCTGCCCACCATGGGCGTGGTGTGGCCACAGGTCCTCCAAGTCCCACACTCTGTCTTTCTCCATTGTTTGACCCAGGGTCTGTTCTTACCTGCTCCTCACCACTCCTCAGCAGCCAGCAGGAAGTCGCTGACCTACTTCCACCACGACGCCAGGGCTGCCCTGCAAGAAGTCACCTTCAACCTGCAGGAAGTGAAGAGGCTGTTCTTTGGGAGCTTCCACAAGGTTCTGGAAATGCTGCAGCATGCGCCCCACCTGTGGCCTCCTGACGCAGGCTGTGCCCATCTCCATGTGGCTTCCTCCCCCAAAACACCTGAACTTGCCTGGAGAGTAAATGTTGGCCTGTCTGGGGCCTCTGTCCTGCCATCTCTTTGCCCCGGTTGTTCCCATCTTAACTCAGATAAAGAGTATCCAGGCCCTTGTCTTCAGGCCCCACAATCCCTGGGAGGTGCCTGCAGCCGGTGTCCTTTGGCCCATTCTACAAAGGGAAAGCTGAGGCCCAGTGGGTAGGTTTTCCTAGCATCCCATGAGCTGTGGGGTGCAGTCAGGATTGTGCACTCAGGCCCCAGGTGATGACACTTGCTCCCCTATTCTGGTCCTAGACTGGGCTCTGAGGGACCTTCTTGTGCTATCTGTGCAGGTACATGTGGCTGTCAGCTGCTCCAAAGTCGGGCCCTATGTGGACTGCAGGAGGGTGGCTGAGAGGCCCATTGGGTAGGTAGGGAGCCCACCTGCCACTGGCTTTGTCACACTAGGGAGGCTGGCCAAGGCCAGGGGCCCCTGGAGCAGCTCGGCCACGGTAAGCCTGGCTCTTGCCCTGCTGGGCCAGGCTGGCCTGTCAGGGGCTGGCGGAGGCTCTGAGCCTCGAGCCTGGCTGACCTCATCCCCCGGCCCCACAGTTCCAGTTCCAGACGCTGCAGATCGTGTGCAGTGACACCTGGGCGGACGAGGACAGGTGCTGCAAGCTCCCTATGATGGCAGGTGGCAGCGCAGCTGCAGCCCTCGTCCTGTACGAGGAGGGAAGGATGAGTGCCCACCAGGCACCACGGAGTCCAGGGTGAATGGGCCCGTCTGGATCGTGGCTCTGCTGTGAAATCAGGGCAGGCTTCCTGGAGGAGGCTGCCTGAGGGTGCAGAGGGTGAGCCCAGGGTGGCTGGATGGGATAGTCCTGGACGCCCTGGGGCAGGCCAAGAAGCCCCTGATGCAGGGATGGCAGCTGCTGTGTCCTCGGGGCCCAGTTTGGGGACAGACAGGCTAGGAAGGGGTACATCCAGACAGCCAGAAGAGGCTCCTCAATCCTGAGGGTCTCCACAGGATCCTGACTCCCTGGGTACCGGGCACTGGGCCCAGCTGTGCATGCGGGAGGGTAGCAGCCTGCGCCCAGGACCTGCCCTCCCCCTGCCTCCCAGTGTGGGTCTGGAGGTCTCCCTAGAACCCAGGTGTCCCTGGCTATGTGAGCTCGTGGTCGGACAAGAGCGAGGGAGAGGCCCACTTAGCTGGGAGTCTCTTCTTCCAGAGGGATGAAGAGACATGCCCCACCTTCCCTTCTGCCTACACCTGTTCCTCAGAGACCCCCAGGTCCCCTCCAGTGAGTCCAGCAGCTGCTCCCCTAGGGGGTGGCCAGGGACTTCTGGCCAACATATTGCTGCCATTAGCAGGTGTGGAGCCCTGTGGAGCCACATGCCCCTTAACCAGCAAGAGTCCAGGCCCACCAGCAGCCCATGAGACGGAGCCCTGGCTAAGCCCCTTCTCACTGGCTGGGCCTCCCTCCCTCAAGCCCTGACCTTCCCTTCATGGGTGGGGTGCTGACTCCCTCTCTGGCATGGAATCCAGCATTTTTCCAGTGGTTCTATTGGGAGAGGATCCCAGGCCCAGCTGGTCTCTGGGAGTCACAGCCATGCAGGGGCCTCTGTCCTGGATATCTTGGGCTGTGGCCACTCAGCTCGCCTTCTGCAGGTGCTACAGGAGCTCTTCTGCCCAGGCTCAACTCACCTGCCACAGGTGATACAGGGGCCCTTCTGCCTAGGCCCAACTCACCTGCTGCAGGTGATACAGGGGTCCTTCGGACCCCCAGGGAGGCTGCTGTCCAGGCCCTGGACCACACCATGGGACAGGTCCTAAGAAGATGCTATGAACATTGTGGCTGGATCCACCTCTGCCAGCCCCAAGGCTCCAGGACCTGCCCTGCAGCCTGGGGCCAGAGCTTCCAGGGCCAGCTCAGGCAGGAACGCTGGTCAAGAGCACTTACTCTGAGCTTGGTGGTCCACAGACTTTTCATGGGGGGGCCAGGGCTTGAACCCAGATCTGCCTGAATGCAGCCCATGCCCAGCTGTGACAGGTAAGAAAGGCCAGGGTGTCCTTGCCCTGGGAAGCCTCTTCCCCTTCCACCCAACAGCAGGGGCCAGGGACCAGGGCGGGGCTGGGGGCAGACTGGGGCAGGATCAGGACAAGGCAAGGGGCTAGTTTGTGCCCCTCAGTAGGGGTGCTTGGGCTCAGCCCTGTTTGTGCTTCCACAGGGCCCCCCTGGGAGGACTGGCACCCCAGGAGAGCAGGGCTTCCCAGGGCCCAGGGTAAGACTTGGGAAGTCCTGGGGAGTGGGGTCCTGGATGTCACCTGCCGGGAGAAGACGCCCCCAGCACATTCATGAGAAAGCAGGAGCTGCACGTCACCCTCCCCAGCCAGGGTCTTCCTAAGCTGCAGACAGGCGGGGACCCCAATACACCATGAAATCAGGGCAGGTTCTGGCCTCCCCGAATAGGTTGGATCATCCCAATAACACAGGTGGGGAAACTGAGGCTTGGAGAAGCGAGGTCACCTGTCCAGTCGGTGGCCTGGGCCTGTCTCACTCTAGACACATGTGAATGTTTTTGTATGCCTGCATGGAGGAGACTACGTTTGCAAAGCATTTTCAAACGCCTTTAGCCTCAGGGTACTTGTGGCCTGCTTGGGGGTGTGTGGGTGTGTGGGGGCAGGGTCTGGCTCTGTGGGTGGCATCTAAGGACAGTGCGGCACAACACTGCACGTGTCTGACACGTGCTGTGAGCCGCCCACCTCCCCCGGGCAGTCCTCCAGGGAGCTCTGTGTGCCCGTAAGCTCGGCTGCCCACTGTCCTGTGCGGGCTGGTCATGGCACAGCGCCTGGCAGGACAGCTGCGTGTTGTGCAGGCGAGCTGGTCTGCCCTCTGCAGCCGCGGTCTTGCCCTCCGTCAGCAAAGCGCTGCAGTGCGGTCCCCACCATTGCCAACAGCGCTGAGAAGCTCTCCCTGCATGCGCGAATGTGGCTGGAATTTGAGTGCGTTTGAGTATAATGGGTTGAAGGCAAAGGCACCTGTGCTGAGCATGGGTGCCCCCGAACTGCCCCCTGGGGCCGGGCGTGGCACCCTCCCCAGTGACGAGCCCTGTGCACCCACGGCTAGGGCGGTCCTGCAGGTGGACGCGCACCATGTCCCGCTCGTCCGCGTGGCTCTTGCAAGTGGCTTGGGCACCCTTTGCAAGTCACTAGTGCCTCCTCATGTCATTTTCTCATGCACGCAGGAGTGCCTACCCCGGGCCACTCAAGCATTCCATCTTTTCCAGGCTCTCTTGTCTGTTCCTCTGGCTCATCTGTCTGTTTACAGGCAAGGACACGCTACCTATGTTAGTCCAGACTCGTTTAAAATTTCGACATCCAGGAGGGGGTATTCTTTCACCTTCCCCCCAGAACTTCCCTGGCTTTCCTTGCTCAGTTCATTGTCCAGTGAACTGCAGAATCCACTTGTCCATTTACTCTAAAATCCAGTGGTGTGGTTACCGGAACCACGTGCAGTCCACAGATGCTCTCAAGAGCACACGACAGACACTGCTGTGACGCTGCTTGTCTGGGTGCTGCGGGGGGGGGGGGTGATCACTGTGGGAGGAGCACGTGTGGGTACAAGCCGCCGCCCTCGCTCATCCTTTTCTTTGCCCGACAGGGAATGAGAGGACTGGAGGGGACAGCTGGTCTGCCCTGAGCCCCCGGCCCCAGGGTAGGCACCACCTCCTCATGAGCCTGTGAGCCTGCGGTTCCTTGGGGCTGGGGAGGGTCGGTCTGGGAAGAATGGACTGAACACCGCCCGCCACTGTGCAGATAACCCCAGGCAGCTTGCTGGACCCTTCCGCAGGGCTCTGCAGGCACACGAGCATCTGTGCACAGGAGCGTCCTGCTGAAGCTCTTTCTTGCCCCATGGGGCAGGTTCGTGTGGAAATGCAGCACTTGTACAGCCCCCCACACACCTGCACCCCCATCCATGGGGCAGGCAGGGGCTGGGTGCCCGGTTGGGCCTGGGCAGGGGCTTCACTCTATCCTGTTAGAACTTCTTCCTCTTTGCTTCTGGGGTTGTCAGAGCCCAGCAGCAGGACAGGAAGGGGCAGCTCCCCCCACACCCCCTTTGCACACCTCGAAAGTAACTTCCTTCCCACTTTCCCTTCTGCCTCTCAGGGGTCTGTGCTTTGAACTCAGTGCCTGGGTGTGGGCAGCTGGGCAGCCCCTCATGCAAGGGCCACCTGGGTGGGGGGCCACTTCGTGGTCACACTCAGGGCAGCTGGAGCTCAGCAAGGGGACAGAATGAGCACTGGCTGACAGCTGGGGGGGTGGACAGGGTGGGGACCAGGTTGGGAAGGTGGGCGTTGAGGCACCCCACGTAGGAGGAATGGCCTGAGGGAGGTTGGGACTCTAGGGGTCTTGCCTGGGTCTGGGCAATGGGGCCCCAGCCGGGAGACAGGGCTGCAGGGGCAGACTCACTGGGGGTTCAAGTCAAGCCTCAACTTCTGCATCTTTGCAGGGGTTCCAGGGCATGGCAGGGGCCAGAGGCACCAGTGGGGAGCAAGGATCTCCAGGGGCTGTGGGGCCCATGGAAAGTCCCCTCCTTACTCACCAGCCAGCGGCAGAGAAAGAACTGTGTGAGCAGAGTCAGCTGCTCAGGGCTCCATCTTGGAACTTGTGCAGGTCGGAGTGGAGCTGGGGCTGATTCTGCAGGACAGAACTGGGTGGAGGGGGAGGGAGTGGGGCTGCAGGCTCCTTGGAGGGCAATGGGGGGGACAGACCTTGGAGAGGTGGCAGCAGCTCCTTCTTGGGGGCTGGCACCCCTGGGAGACCACCTTGGCCTACAAGCAAGGGGGGCTTCGACAGCTCCATAGGGCTCCTTTGAGTGGGCCCCAGGATCCTGCGGGAGCTGGGGAGGTGGAGGAAGGCAGCAGGTGGCAGGCACAAGCCTGGCTTCTGGGCCTGGGGTGTCTGGCTCTAGGCTGGGGGGAGGGTCTCCTCCTCTGGGCAGTATACCAGCTGGTAGAGACCACCACGACAGAACCTCTCATTGCCTGCTCTGTGCCTGCCCTGCTGGGTCACAGACCACCCTCCACCCCCCACCTCTGCCCCATGTGCTTTTCTCCTTTTCCTCCTGCAACAGGGGCTGCTGGGGCCCAAAGGGGAGCAAGGAGAGAAGGTAGGTGAGGCCAAGTCTGGGGTCTTTGACTCAGTCTGGAGGTCGGGCATTTCAGGGGATGGCACCGGGTGGCTGGTCTGGCACTCAGCTGTGTGGGTCCCAGAGCCGACCCATCTGCCCTCCAGGGCGAGCCGCCATCCCTCACCTCCATGTACCAGCTGGTGAGCCAGGCCTGTGAGTCTGCCATCCAGAGTGAGTGAGGCCCATGCCCCGGCTTCGCCCGCCCCCACCTTTGCTCAGAGACCCACGTGGCTCCACAGGCCTCGTGCCCACGCTTGCCCAGCTGCTGACGCCTCATCTCCTGCAGCACACGTGCTGAGGCTCGACTCCTTCCTCCACGAGAACGCCAGGCCCCCAATGCCCATCGTGGAGGAAAAGAAGAAGCCAGGCAGGCCTGGGCCTCTGGGGCCTCCTGGCCAGCACAGCAAGGACAGAGGTGCAGCTTTGCCCTGGCCCTGGGGCTGGGTGGGGCCTCGCACTGTGTTGGCCACGCAGTCCTTGATTGGAGGCACCGCCCACCCTCCCAGTGGCAGGAGAATCGGAGGCTGCCTGGCCTCCTGGGGTCCAAGGCAGCCACTTACCCAGTCTCCCAGGAAACAAGAGCTGCCTGCCACCCTCCCCACCCCTCTACCTCCCCCCACGTGCCACCCCCCACAAGCATCACGTCCTCAAGGATCAGTGTCCCCATTGCACCCCCATCTAGACAAGGGTCACGAGGCCCCCACCCTGCACCCCCCTCCTGGCCCTCCATCTCCACTACACCGACTGCTGAGCCAATGATAAGGCCCCTGTTGGGGGCTCAGGGACCCACCACATCACAGCCCACGAGCTTCCAGCCTCAACCGAAGGACTGGATGCTGGGGGGCCCAGATCCCACCTTCCTCACTGGTCAGAACAGGACCACTGAGAAACAAAAGCCATTGCTACCACACCCTTGGCCCTAGCACATCTCCCCTGCACCAGGTGAGCCTGGAGCCCCCAGTCAGAGGGACAGCCCTAGGCCACAGGGGAGCCCGCCTCCAGGACCTCTGTGAGGAGCTGGTGAGTCCCATCCACGTGCGCCCTGGGGGCACGGGGGAAGGAGGAGCACGTGGGGTGGGAGGAGCTCAGGGCAGCAGGTAGGCAGGCGCTGGAGGTGCTGGGGAGGCAGGTCGACCAGCAGACCCTGGACTGGGGCAGCAGAACACAGAGGGGCTGTGGAGTGTTGGTCGGTGCAGTGGGCGTGTGTGAGGCTCATGGGCCATGGAGGAGCCCAGCGAGGGCAGGAGAGGCCCTGATGGGTTAGCACAGCAGGGAGGGGAGAGTCAGGTATGCAACCCTGTGGACACCCGCACAGATGTGGGATGTACACAGGGCCATGGGAGGGCTCCTGGGAGGTCTGGGGGTATGGGTGAGAGAGTGGGGTTAGGGGGTCGAGATTGTGGCTGCAGATGACTTCTGCCTTTCTTCAGGAGCCCCGAGCAGGTAGCCCCTGTGTGCAGACTCACCTGAGAGGGCTGGTTGGGAACAGGGCACGGGTGGGCATGGCATGTGGACGGGTGGGGGGGCTCCTGAGGGGAGGGAATAGGTGGATGAGGTTAGAGCCCAGGGCCAAGTTAGAGACCTCGCCCTGCTCAGCAGACCAGCTGGAGATGCTTCTCTCTGCTCTTGGGCTCTGCTGGCACCCAGCAGGACATGAGCTGGGCTGCTGCTTCCTTAACTGGCAGCCAGCTGTCCAAGGCTGCGCCCAGACCTGTCTGCCCTCCTCTCCTGGGACATTTCCCGTGCTGCCCCAAGTGACCTGCACCTGCCCCCCTGGGTTTGTGTGGACACCACGAGCCACTGTGTCCTGAAGAAGCCGGAACCGAAAACCTCAGGAAGAACCTGAAGATGGAAGGAGAGGGCAGCGAAGGAGCCTTGGCAGACCCCACAGCCCCTCTCTCTTCAGCATTTCCACATTCAGATAAACCACTGGGTGCTCATCAGTCAACGTGAGGTGGCTGCTCATTACTGGGGAGGGCTGTCTCTGCCCTGCTCCCTGCTACTTTGTAGCTCCCCTCCTCCCTTGGGAGCCATGACCCCAGGTGGAGCAGGGCAGACATAAAAGTTCGCTGCAGACAGTCCCTCGCCTCTGCTCACACACAGCCCTTGTTGTGCTGCCCTCGCCCTCACCCGCCTCGCCTGTACAGCAGCGAGTCCCAGACCCCTCCCTACTTGCCCCAAGACCCAGCACGTTTCCTGCCACTTCCACCCCAGGGCCTCTGCACACACTGTGCCCCTGCTGGTGGCTCCTCCCCAGGTGTCACTGTCACCTGCTGTGCCCCCTCAGAGCAGCACCCCACCAGCCCTGGAACATCTCTGTTGACCCCTTTGCACCACCACGGCCTCATCACCCCCTCTGTCCCCAGCCCAGGAAGGAGTCAGATCCTTGAATGGGAGTGACTGTCCCTTACTTGCCAGCCTCTGTGCTGGGTTCCCCATGTGGGAACGCCACCAGCCCCTTGCCCTTGGGTCTCAGAGCAAGACTGTCCCTCCCGACACTGCCGTGCTCTGTGGCGCCTCTGCCCCCGGGTCTCTCCCCTGACCCTCATGGATGCTCTGTGAGCCTGGACCTCTCCACTGTATCCCCGCCAAAGTCCCGGACAGGGGTCTGAAACAGCATGGGGGGTGGCCGCTGGGAGTAGCAGGAACCTCCACTTCCTTTTCCAAACAAACGTCCAGTAACTGGTGCACTGTTCCCTTTGTGCGCTGAGCAAGAAAGGGGCCAGGGACAGGAGGGACCCTCGTTCACTCATCCCACTACATCACTGGGGGAAGCAGAATGAAACATATTGAGGAGGAGCTGGGAGAGACCCCCCTGATGCTGATGACAGGATCGTTTGCTGAGACAGCAGCAGTGACATGGACACGCACAGGTGAGAGCATGGCAGCCTCACAGCCAAGGGCTTGACTCACTGTCATGGAGGATTCCTCACCTGTTCCAAAACAACCCAAACATGGGGACCAAACGGAATGACAGGCAGCGTTGACATGGAAGAGAACGCCTACACCACGCGGAGATGCGCCCGCTCGAGGCCGGTGAGCAGCCCAGACGCCAGCTCCCATCACTACGCAACAGACAGAAGCAACCGCCAGAAATTCTCACAGGTTTGTGAACAGATGCACAGACAAGTCACAGGTCAGAGGAGTCAGAGCAGCTTAAGATGGGTTCTCCCAAAGCACACGGCCGAAGTAGAGGTGCGGCTCCAGCCGCAATGGGGAAGAGTCGTAGCCATAAGTGCAGGTGTGGGAGCCCCTCCTAAGCTGGCCCCATGTCCTCCAGGAAGGACGCCAGGTGTGGAGCCAGCTCCAGACTGTGTGATCAGTGACTCGGCTTGGTCAGGCCACTCCATTTCTCTACCATAGGGAATTAAATGTCCCCTGGTGAATGGAGAAGGCTCCTTGAGCAGCAGAGTGAGGGTGTCTGAATGGGCTTTGTCATGGGGCTCTCCCTCTGGGGCTGGGGCCCAAGCAGATCACAGAGCAAGCTGGCAGCTGGAGGAGGCAGCCTGGGGCGCCACAGGGGACAGGTCAGCCTCATCCCCACCCTGCCTCCCCCAGCCTCTCTACCTACTCCTCTGATGTCAATGATAGTGCTTTCAGTCTCAAAACGTAAGTCCTAGTGTCTTTAGGAAACCGATTTTATGTTAGAGACCACTTAAAATAGCACAGCAAGGGCAGCAGCTGGGTGGTACTGGACAGCTTGGGGACAGGCCCCTAAGGCTCCTCACCCTCCCCAGCTGGTTTGTGCAGTGGAGCAGCCCCCAGAAGCACCCCACACATGCCTGGCTCCCCATTTTATGTGAAGGCAGCTGCCCGGAGCACCCAGTCATGCCCTAAGTTCCCTGCCAAGCTGCAAATCTCCCAGCAGCCCTCTGACTGGCCCAAGCACTGGCAGACTCAGTCACCTCCACCCAGGAACCCATGGGGACCGAGCCAGGCTGCTGCTCCCTGCAGCCTGTGTGCCTCTGCGGGCAGAGCGATGGATTCCTGGTAATGCCCCTCCCTGCTCCCTCTTACTCACAGGAGAGCTTGGGGGTGAGGCCATCTGCAAAGATGCAATGGTGGGACAGGCATAAGATGAAATTCTCATGCCTAGATGGAGAAATAGGCCAAAAAACAAGGGTAACAGGTCCCAAACAAGTCCAAAACCTAGCAGGGCAGGCATCAAATCTCAAAGCTGGTAAATCATCTACCTTGACTTCATGTCTGGCATCCTCTGCATGCTGTTGCAGAGGTTGGGTCCCCAAGTCCTGGGGCAGCTCTGCTCCTCTGGCTTTCCTGCTCTCAGGCTATGCTTCAGCTTTTGCAGGCCAGTGTTGCACACTGGTAGCTCTACAATTCTGGGGTCTCCATGGTGGTCCCACTCCCATGGCTCCACTAGTCATGGCCTTGGTGGGGGTTTTCTGCTGTAACTCCAACCCCACATTTCTTCCAGCATCGCTCTAATGAAGGCCTTATGTGGTGACTCTGCCCCTGTGACAGATCTCTTCCTGGACCCCCAGGCTTTTCCATACATACATTGAAATCAGGGTGGAGGCCCCCAAGCCTCCATAGCTCTGACATTCTGTGAGCCTGCAGACAGACCTAACACCACAAGGATGCTGCCAAGTCTTCTGGCTTGTATCTTCCAAAGCTGCAGGTCCAGCAGCACCTGTGGCCCATTTAACCATAGCTGGAGCAGCCAGGGTGAGGGGAGCAGCTTCCCAAGGTGGCCCTGGGCAGTGAGCCCATGGAGGGTGCCTCAGGCCTGTTCTCCAAGACCATTCTGTCTCCCTAGGTCTCTGGGCCCATGATGGGACTGCAGCCTCGAAGATCTCTGATATGTCTTTAGGGTCTTTCTTCCATTCTCTTGATAATCCCTTCCTTCTGTACTAATTTTAACAAACAGTTACTGGGGTACACCATTAGTTTTCTCTACTGAGCTTGTTTTTTCACTCTTTGTGGCCAAGCTGAGAGTTTTCCAATTTTTTGCCCTCTGCTTTCTTTTGACTTACAAATTCTGGCTTTACTTCATGCCTTTTCTGCCATAACTCAGCACAGGCTGTTGCAAGTATCCACACAGCTGCCTGAATGCTTTGCTGCTTAGAAACTTCTTCCACCGAATAACTGATTCATCACTTTTAAGTTCCATATTCTATAAAGCCCTCCAGCATGGACACAATTCAGCCAAGTTCTTTGCTAGTTCATTACAAGGGTGATCTTTGTCCCAGTTTCCAGTAAGCTCTTCCTCATTTCCATCTCAGACCTCCTCAGAATGGCCCTTACTGTCCATATTTCTATCAGCATTCTGGTCACCACCATTTAGCCAGTCTCTAAGACATTCCAAACTTTCCCTGGTCTTCTTGTCTTCTAGGCCCTCACCAGAATCGAGGCTTTCTCTAACCTGCTCCTCCAAATTCTTCCAGCTTCTGACCATCACCCAGTTCCAAAGGTGCTTCCACATTTTCAGATTTTCATTATGAGCAACAACCCCACTTCTTGGTACCAATTTTTTGAAGTAGTCTGTTTTCTGTTTCTTATAACAGAATACCTGAAACTGGGTAATTTATAAAGAAATAAAATTTATTTCTTACAGTTTGGAGACTGGGAGGTCTAAAGTCCAGGGAACATCTGGTGAGGGCCTTCTTGTTGGTGGTGACTCTACGGTGATGCAGAATGTCACATGGCAAGAGAAATGGGCTGAGCAAGAGAGAGCTAACCTGCTCACTCACCCTCCTTATAAAGCCATCGGAACCACACCCATCACTCCATGAATGGATCAATCCCTTCACTAGGGCACAGTCCTCACAATCCGATCACCTCTTAAAGGCCCCACCTTTCAAATACCATAGGACTTCCCACCCTCTTAGCACTGTTACAATGGGGGTTAAGCTTCAGTGAGTTTTGGGGGGATATTCAATCCACATCAGACTCCACCTCAAAAAATTTTAAATAGTGGAAAACAGACCTTTAGGAAGCATGTACTTGCTAGGACTGTGCTTAGCTGCATTTAATTAAATGCACCTGACTGCAGTGTCTTAACCAAATAGGATTTTTGCCATCGAACGTAAAGTCCTAAGGGCTGAAATGGACACTTGTAGGGACCCAGGCTGTTTGACCATCCTCAGCATGTGGCTGCTCTTCTTTACTACAAGATGGCTGCTGCTGCTCCAGAAACCACAGCCCCCTTGGGGGCAGGGGCAGGGGTCATGCCAGTTAAGCCACCTTTTCTATATTTAGAAAAACAGGAGTGCTAATGTGAGTCTCACTTGAGAGACTTCTGCTTGTGTCCAGGGACAAAGACTGCACTCTCCTTAGAAAATAGAGGTTCTAGCTGAACACATTATCACCTCCAACAGAAACTGAATGCATCCTATAGGACTAGATGTGGCTTCAGGTGACAGTAAGAACAGCAGTGACTCTGACGAGATGGGAGTTGGTTCTCGTGCCCTCAGAGGTGCAGGGAGTGGCGAGGGCTGCCGTGCATCCTTCCAGCTACGATCTGCGTCCCCCACGCAGGTTCCACTTGACACAGCACACCTGCCCTCCTTCCAGCTGTCTGATCACATTCAGACCACAGGAAAGAGAAAAGGGCAAGAGACGGTCTGGCCTTGACCTGGAAGGACCATCCCCAAAAGAGTCTTTGCTATCTTTAGCTACCGCCCCTTGGCCAGGCATCAGTCACATGGCCAAACCCACCTGAGGGGGACAGGGATGGCATCTCTTCTGGGTGGCGGTGAGCCTGGACAAAATCCAAGGGCTTTTCCCTGAGGTAGGAGGGCAGCGTGGATCCTGGACTCAGGGGGAGGAAGGCAACTAGCTATGGCCAGCCACACATGGAGAAGGACATGGAGAAGCACCAACAGAGTCAGGAGCAGGAGCAGGATGCAGGCACCGATGAAGAGGACCTGCTGAGGACCACACCGTGGAGGGAAGACACGTGCATTTCTAGAAGAGCCCCCCAAGACCCCGACCACAAGACGGCCACCTGATAGAGGCTCCTGCTCTTCCATGAACCCGGCCTGGAGATGCCAAGGAGGGGGGCTTCGCAAGTCTAAGAGCTCAGCATGAAATCTGTGAGAAGCTGGGGCCACGGTGTGTGTGTGTGTGTGTGTGTGTGTGTGTGTGTGTGTGTGTGTGTGTGTGTGTGTGTATGTGTGTGTGTGTGTGTGTGTGTGTGTGTGAGAGAGACCGTCGTCCACAAGAAGCCATTACATGACAATTAACTGTCCCCCCAAATACCTACATGACACATGCATTTGCAAACACACACACATGTATGCTCACACACACACAGGTTCAGAGGATGTACTAATGGGGAAAATGAGACACCTGAGGAGCGAGAGCATGGAGGGAGACATGCCGACGATCTGTGCCGCACAAGAAAATCATAGTATCTCCACAGAGGCAAGGAGCGGTATTAATAACATGAAGCCAGAATTAACAGGCATAAAGGAAAACCAGCAGAGATACAGCGTGTGTTTGAACATAAAAGGAGAGAGAACTCAGTGGACACAGCGGCACCTGTCAGTGAGCTCTGTGACCAGGCTTGAGAAGTCTCCAAGAGGCTTCAAGAAAGGATACACTTGGTTTAGCCAAAAGGCTGAGAAGTGATCAAGAAAGGATAAAGACAGAAAATTCCAGCATTAGCAGCCACATGTGAGGTCTCCAAGAAGAAGGAAACTTCAATAACTAGTTTTTGAAGATGTGAGAACTGGCAAAAGATGTAAGATCTCAGATTAAAAGGGCTCACAGTGCCAGATGGGACAGATTCATTAACACAACACATAATGAAGACAGTGAGCAATTCTTTAGAAAATCTTTCCAGGGGGAAATCCAGCCTAGCTAAGGAAGAGTAAGGATCAGGTTGACGGTAGGAGGTGGGAGGCCGGTGGCTTTAGCATGTCGAATTAAAAATACTCAAATGTTCTGTCCGGCAGCATTACCACTTATGTGAACAGGGCAAAACTATATTCTGAAGCCCACCAAGCTTCAGAAAGGTAACTCACAAGATCCTTCTTGAAAATCTTGTTTGTAGTGGATTGAATTACATCCCCCCAAAACTCATTGATGCTTGAATTGTGTCCCTCACGTTTTATGTATTAAAAACTTAGCCCCTCACTGTGACTGTTAAGAGGGTGGGAAATCCTATTATGGTAATTGAAAGGTGGGGCCTTGAAGAGGTGATTGGATTGTAGGACTGTGCAGTAGTGAATGGATTAAAAATGGCGGTCAGGGGCGTGGTTCTGAGGAGAGTCTGTCCCTCTTGCTCTCTCTGCTTCCACCGTCTTGCAATGTGAGACCCCTGGGTCACTGTCGCCACCACCAGGTGGACTTTGGACTTCCCAGCCTCAGAAACGGTAAGCAATAAATTTTGTTTTCTTCATAAATTACCCACTTTGAGGTATTTTGTTATAAGCAATATAAACAGACTAATACACTGATGAAGGAAATATTTGCAGAAAAGGAAAACAACCAGAAATTATAGCAGATACACAGGAAAATCCCATGGTTAGTAAAAAACTTAGTAAAGTTCACTATGGACTGAATGATCAAGCCACCCACCCCAGACAAATCATGTCTGTAGCAATTTAGGACTAAAATTCTAGATCATTCCAAGAAGGCTGGTATGTGGAAGGGTGGAATTCCTGCAGAAAGGCTAAGACACTGGTTTTGTTTGGAGATAGGGGGCAGGACAGATATTTTTCAGATCAATTTACTAAGCTCTTGAAAAACATAAATATTTATTTTAAGTTAGGAGCAGCCAGCAGAGCAGTTACTAGATCAAGTTTTCTCCCATGGAAGAGAGATGGCCTAAGTATATCCCAAGGAAAGAAATTACAATAAATATAAATGAGTTCCACTTATTAAAAGATGAATTTTGGGGGCTGGCCCATGGCTCACTCGGGAGAGTGTGGTGCTGATAACACCAAGGCCACAGGTTCGGATCCTATATAGGGATGGCCGGTTGGCTCACTGGCTGAGCGTGGTGCTGACAACACCAAGACAAGGGTTGAGATCCCCTCACCAGTCATCTTTAAAAAAAAAAAAAAAAAGATGAATTTTGCAAATTGCATTAAAAGACAAGATATGGCTGTCTGCCTCTAGCCATGATGGTATGACTAATCCTGGACCAAAAACAACTGTAAAGTTGAGCAAAACATGGTGAGGCTGTTTCTAGGCATTTCAACAGGAAAGAGTAGTTTTTCCAACAGACAGTGCTGGGCCTCCACCCTTATCTCATGCCACACACAAAAGTCAATTCAAAAGAATATTTGAACCTAATCATAAAAGTTAAAACTATACTTTCTAGAAGGAAAAATAGAAGAATGCATTCACAGCCTTGGGGTAGGCAAAGATTTCTTGAACAGGATGTATAAAGCAATAACCATAAAGAGAAAAAATAAATGACACTTCATCAAAATTAAAAGCTTTTTTTCAAAAGACACCATCATAGTCTCAGAGAGGAAACAGTCCTGCCACATATACCTGATAAAGGTCTTATATCCAGAACACATAAATAACTCCCCCACACATTAAAAGAAGACAATCTGATAAAGTAATGGGCAAAATATTTCAACAGACACTTCATAGGAGAAGACGTGTGCATGGCTCGGAAGCAACTGGAAAGGTGCCAACATCACTAGTCACCAGGGAAGTGCAAATTGAAACCACGTGCTCACTGGGGTGGCTCATGTCAGAAAGACTGGAACTACCAGGCACGGGCGAGCACAGTGCCAGGAGTGGGAGTGGCACAGTCACGTTAGAGAGCGGTTCCTCCCAGAGACAAGGGACAGGTTTCCTGGACCCAGCAATTCCACTGCTAGGTATTTGCCCCAAAGAAATGAAAATAGATGTTCCCACAACAACCTGTCCATGAATGTTCACGCAGCCTTCTCCACACAGCTTCAAACTGGAAACCACCCTGGTGCCCATCAAGGAATGGGTTAACTGTAGCATATTCATAAAAATGAGTGAATTACATACATACAACATGGTGGGTGCATATCCACAGCATGCTGGACAACGGGCCTTACATGAAGGCATGTTTCATTCACGTGCAGAGTAACTGCAGAGACAGAGATCAGGTCAGTGGTTTCCTGAGGTGCAGAAGGTATGGACTACAGAGGGACACGGAGGTGCTTTCTGGGGTGATGGAAATGTTCTACAACTGGCTGGGGCGGTGGTTACATGTCTACAGCAAACCCAGTTCATATATAGTAACACAAGAAAGGTTAAAATAAAGGATGGAAAAACATGGATCATGCAAATACTATCCAGAAAAAAAGCTGGAGTGGCTGTGCTGTTATTGGAAAAAGTAGACTTTAAAATGTGGAAAGTTACCAGGGATGAAGAGGGACATTATTACGTGAGAAGGAGCCTTCCACCGAAAGGACAGAAGAGCCCTAACCGTGACCCCACAGAGCTTTAAAGCATATAAAGCAACAGCGGACAGAGCTGGGAGAAGAACGGGTGACATCAACCCTCCCCTCGCAGGAGTCACTAGAAAACGTAGACAGATCAGCAAGGATCCAGAAGACCTGAGCAACACTGTCAACCGCTGACCTGGCTGGGATTTTTAGAACATTCCCTGAAAACATGGTGGAAGACACGTATGTGGAACATCGAATAAAACCACACCTGGGTCCAATAACAAGTGCGACAAATGGGAAAGGACTGAAATCAAACAATACTTCTCTGGCTACATAGGAATTGAAGTAGAAATCAATAATAGAGATTGAAAAAATTGACGAAAGACAAAATAGACATTTTACAGAAGAAACATGAATAGTTGATAAACACGTAAGACACCCAACCCAACAGTAGAGAAACGCAATTTAAACCACAGTGAGAGAGAACCGTATTCCCGCCAGACCAGCAAGAGTCCAGAACTCTCGGTACTCATGGGAGCAGCTGCACCCACCCGGTAGAGGAGGGAAAGCATCACGGGCGCTTTGGCAACCCGATTTGCACAAGCTAATTGTGCCAAGTGCACGTACATCACCCTGTGAGGCAGGCAAGTTCCCAGAAATGTCAGCCAGGATTAGAGTCATGGAAGCTGCTACGGACAGAAGTGTGCATGGTAATACCACGTGGAAAGCCTGTTGGCATTATCTTCTAGAACCGAATACAGGTGGACTTCTGATCAAGATGACAGAATAGGCAGTCCCCAGCATCACTCTCTCCGACAATCGACCAATTGACAACTATTAAAAAACGACAGCCAAGCTGGGGCTGCCAGAGCTCAGGGGAAGAGGAGGAAAGACCTAGAGAGTTCATGAAGACAGGAGAAGCCACAATGAGAAAGGGAAAGGACCACTCCCACCATTTCAAGCCCCAGCCACTTCAGGGCTGGCCCTAGTGAGCACATGGGAGCTGGCAAAAGCCACAGCTGTGCCCTTCATATGATGTTGCTTGGAGGCTGCAGGGGAAAAGAGGGCCTTGGTGGCCCCCAGGCCAGCAAGACCACTAACAGGGTTCCTGTGGGCCCACATAGGAGCAAGGGCCACAGACAACAGAAAAAAGTCACTCAGAGGCCGGTGAGTCATCACAAGGGACTGGTGCATGGCCCATCCCATGGGAAGTGTTTGGAGTGCAGGGGCTGAGGGAGACAGGCCCACCAGGGGAACATTGGGGCATAGCAAGGATGGCTGATCTGCCCATCAGCACAGGCCCACTCAGTGGGGACTGGTCAGGAATATAGAACTGCAGGGGGTGCAGTTTACTGAAAAGACTCAGGCCCAGACCAGAGTTTCCACACAACCCAGGTGTATCAGACTTCACAAGACCAGGAAGTACATACAAGGCCAACCATTAAAACCTGAGTTGCACAAAAAGCCTTCCCCAGAGAATCAGCAGCAAAGAAGCAATTTAGCTCAACAACAGGGCTTAAGTAATGGTCCCCACAGGAAGGTCCTGCATTTTAGAAGTAAGCAAAGGACAACAAATTAGTTCCAGTGCAGTTTAAGTGGTGGGAACAGCAAATAATCCAACACAGAACATACTCACAGATCAGAGACAAACTTTGATATTAACTGGTATAGGTCTAACGCCACCAAAGAACACCTAGAAATCCTAGAAGGACTGGAAGCCCCTTGGGCTCTAAGCCAGGGAAAGGGCAGGGCCAAGGACCTCAGCCATGCCGCCCGACGTCCACATTCAGCCCAACCATGACTGAGCTGCTGCTGGAAGCCCCCTGGGCTCCCCTGCTGGTATAAGGGGGGATGCCACAGGCCTCGACCATGCCCCCCTCCACCTGCCTTATTCCGCTCCCCTTTCCCCACTCCTCCTCCCCCACAATTGCTCCACAACAACATCTTAGAATGTAATAATAATAATAATGAAATAAATTAAAAACAAAAAAACCAAATACAAACCCCATGGCCTAATGACTCCACTGCTGGACACCACATCCTAAGCAGCCTCCAACTGTGGGCCAAATCAGTTCAGTGGGCTGTGACCAGTGTTCTTCTACAGATTGAAATAGAAGAGACTAGAATAAGAAAATGTCAGTGCACTGATGGACTAGTTTGTGTGCATGCCATGAGGTGTCCCAGGGATCAGCAGACTTGTCCTATAAAAGGCATGGTGGCAAAGGGCCTCAGCTCAAGGGACCACAGTGTCTGCTCTGCTGCCACAGCAAGGGACCCACGTGCCAATGGGGCTCGAGTGTGTGGGCCACTCCGGGCCTGCTAGATCAAGTGTCGGCAGGGACGTAGAGTGACTGGACTGTTGCACACTCCTGGGAAAGCAAAGTGCACACTCACTTTGGGAAGCTGTGAAGCCGCCTCTTCCCATGGGGTGCCTGTGACCCCAGCAGCCCCCGCAGGGAAGTGCCCAAGAGGGCTCCCTGCCAGGTCCTGGTTCACAAGGGAGGCCAAGTGACCACAGGAGAGGCTAAAGCCTGGAAAGAAGACTATTATCACCTCTCTCGAGAACAGGGGCTCATCACGCCAGGCAGGGCCATATGGCAGCACCAGGGCCAGGCAGGGGCAGAGAGGGGCGTAGGAGGCCCTGGCCAGAGCCGCCACGGGGTTCCCTGGGAGGCTGAGTAGCAGCTACGGCTGCCTTGTGTGAATAGTTGTGCAGGCATCGTGCCATGAAGGGGTCTGCAGCAGTTGGCACCTGGCCGGGGCTGGCCTGGGGCAGGAAATCCTGGCTGGGTGAGTGGGAGTCTGATGGGTGGGTGGTGAGCACAGCCTGGGTCGGCTGGTCTGCCCGGCTTCCCGCCCTGGACGTGAGCTGACCCTGGGAGGGGAAGTCTCAGGTCTACAAGGTCCCCCAAAACCTCATCACATACAGGAAATAAAGAACACGGTTCATACAACGAGAAACAAGAACACGTCCACACACAGACGTACACACACAGTCGCAGCCCCTGACTCAGACAACCAGAAACTGGATATGAATTTTTCAGGTGACCAGTGAACAGACCATGTTTTACTTTATTCAGAGAACACTGCCCAGGAACCAAAAACAGACAACAGCATGAACTTCAGGGACACGCAACGCCATGGAAGGGCCTGAGCACACTGCTGAGCGCCAGAGCCAGGGCCTAAGGCTCCCGCCGCACAAAGCTTGAGAGTCGCAGGGCCACTGCCAGTGGGGAGAGAGACAGACAGGAGGGGCTGCAGGGGCTCAGGGGATGAACCCTACTCAGCAAGTGGGGTCTCCATCAGTGGTGTCCCCCTACATGGCAAGTGGGGTCTGCATTAGCAGTAGCCCCAGTTCTCACAACTCATGGATCCAAAGGCTTAACACCATGCATTTTGCCATATGTAAGTTTTACATCAATTTTAAAAAACAGCACTGGAGACAAACATGCCCAAATTGTTGTGGTGGTTAATTTGGTGTGGTGGGAATATGGGTGCTCTATCTTCTTTTTATGAATTCTGACTTTTTTTTTTAGCCTCCCAAAATAAAACAATAAAAAACCAAGAAAGGGAAAGGAGGCTTTATCCAGCCAAGCAACAGGAGGGGCCCTGGCAGGAGTGTGCCAGCCATTCCACAGTCTCCTGACCCAGAAAAGAACATCCACAGCTGGGCCCAGCACCCAGGGCCTCTCCAGCAGCTGCCCACAAATCTGGCAGCTGGATCCACTTACACAACACAGATTGAGGTACTTAAATCTGCGACCTGTGGCCGACTCTTTCCTCCAAGGCCTGGAGTCCCTTGCCCAGTCCCATGGTCCTGGGGTGAACTCACCCACCTGGGGACTCTCCCAACATTGTGGGTGCTCTGGCCAAGCGTTAAAGGGCCGATGCCCAGACAGCCCCTGGGAGCCCCGTGCAAGTCAAAGCCCAGCAATGGGGTCCTAAATGCCTTGGGGATACCAGGGGGTACTGGGGGATCCCTAGGATTTGGCACTTATGTCTCCGCATCCCACTTCTGGGCACAAGAACCTCCCAGGGCCTCCGACTCAGGGCCCTCCCCAGGCACCCCAGGAACAGCTGGCCAGCAGCTTTGTGACCAGAGGAGGCCTCCTGTAGGTGGGCGGGTGCAGGCTATGCAGGCCGAGCCTCCATCCATGTCACTGTCCAGCTGGGAACCATGCGCAGAATCATTTCCTGGGCACACAATGCGTGTCGGCTCCAAAGGTCACTAAATTATTCATTCAATTCTCTAGAGGAACTCATGATCCAGGCCCAGCCCCAGGGTGAGACCTTGGCACCAGGACAGAACACAGCCTCTCCCTCCAAGCCCACCCTGGCTGGACGGGGGTCTGTGCATAGGAGGGATGTGGACCAGTCAGTAACTGGCCACCTGGGCCACCTTCCTCCCACCAGGATGTTGCATCAGGGGACAGTGGCCACACAGTCCTTGCCTCTCCCTTCTGGGCACTTGGAATCATGGGGAGGCGGGGGCAGCACATGCCCACTCCACTGGGGAAGTGTCCCCAGGAAGATCAATGAAGACCAAAGTTGTGGACAGCAGGGTGCCCAGCTGCCGTTTCTGCAATTCCCAAGTCAGCAGGGTCCCTGTGTGGGTGAACTTACCAGAGATGAGACCCGGCACTGGAAGACTCAGAAGCAAGACTGGGTTTATTCAGATCCATCGTCAGTTATAAGATGGGTTTGATTTTTGGTCACAGGCCCAAAAATGCCATTATTCTGAGTTTACATCAACTATAAAGCCCAACATTTACAATTTGAAAAATGTTAAAAAAGACAAAGAACAAAAACCCACACACACCAAAAACAAAGCCTTAGTTTAAAAATCACCGCTGAGATGCTGGTCTCACTGGTGCGTCATCTGCAGGATGAATGAAGGTGTGAGACTCTGGTGATTTTTTATTTATTTATTTTTTTTAAAAATGACCGGTAAGGGGATCTTAACCCTTGGCTTGGTGTTCTCAGCACCACACTCTCCCAACTGAGCTAATCGGCCATCCCTATTTAGGGATCCGAACCCATGGCCTTGGTGTTATCAGCACTGCACTCTCCTGAGCGAGCCACGGGCCGGGCCTTGTGATTTGTTTTTGATAGTGAACACATAACTGGTGTATATTTTGAATACGTCAATGTTATCAAAAGGTTCCTGTGTCTTGAGCACTTGATTTTATTGAAGATACAAACAATGCTTTGACCATCTTTGGTTGTAGCCCAAAAGCCAGTAGGACCTGATTCCATCAACCGTGTGTGGCCCCCATGCCTACCAAAGGCCAGCGTCCAGCCATGACAGGGCACAGTGGGGTGCGACACTGGGCTGCTGCTCCTGCTCAATGGCTCAGGGATCAGGGGCGAAGCACTGTCCTGTCAAGTTCCTGTGCGCTGAGAGAGTCTTCATCTTTTCAGAAGTGGAATTCTACGGCCCTGCCTTGGAACAGCTGGGAGAACAGGAAGAATGACTATGCTTTGCCAAATGTGGTGGCAAAATGTAGCTTTAAAGTGAGAGATCAGAGGAGGTCCACTATCTAGTTTTCTCAGGAATCTCTTAGAAACTTTGATTCTTCGCTGGAGTGGAGGTGGAGCAGCTTTCCTGGAATCACCCAGGCAGAGGAGACGTCACAACCTGCCCTGCTCAAGGACAGCCAAAGGGGAGAGGCCAAGGCTGGGGATGGCCCTCCAGAGGGAACAAGACCCAGAGCCGGCCATCAGCACACTAGCTGTTCAGCTTTACACGGCAAAATCCTAGAACAGTTACTGAAAAAGAAAGGCCTTGATAGCAGAGGGCAGGCAGGGCCGGCGGCTGGGCTCGGTTGTCACGTCACCAGGACTGCTCTCCCTTCTCGGTTCAGTTTCTTCCGGATGACTCCACTGTTGTGGGAAAACACCCCCTAGAAGCCCCAAGATGAACAGGCTCTGGCCTAGAAGAGGCCTCCCTTGGCCTCTCAGGCCCAAGGGAGGGGCCTGTGGCAAATGCACCCCGTCTGCTCTGGAGACATCGGCTGACCCTGTCAGGGCTGGTGCAGCTTCCCCCGCTCGGTCAGCAGCGTCATGGCCATGGCATAGAGGAGGTATCCTAGGAGGAGGAGCAAAGCACAGGGCAGGGGCCCAACACAGAACAGAGAGGCCACAAAGAAGGCCAGCAGGAGCGAGAGCAGCGTCCTGTAGCTGCCCAGGAAGCGCAGGCTGAGCCTGGGGCCCCGAGCTTGGCTGGCCACCTGCCTCCGCCCCACGGGACTCAGCAGGTGCCTGTTGGCCAGTGCAGGTTCAGTGAGGTGGTAGCGACAAAAGCTGCCGAGGAAGTCATGCCGGGAGCACAGAGCCACCATCTGACCTGCAAACTAAAGCACAAAGGCACAGATGGGAGTGGGGACAGCAGGTAGCACAGGCCTTGGGACAGCAGAACGCCCACCTTCACAGGCCACCCAGGGACTCAGGGGAAAGCTCTCCCTCACAGACCTCTCTCCACCCAGACTCTCCCAGGTTTGCAGGACTGAATGGGAGCGCTGAGGTGAGGGCGCTGCCCGGGGCCATTTCCAGAAGAGGCCAGGCCCACCCTCCTGCTCACTCACTCTGCGGTTGATGGCAGATGACAGCCAGAATAGTGCTCGGACCAGGCTGGCGATCTCATAGCTCCGGATGGGCTGCAGCTCCGAGTCCCCTTGGTACTCAATTTCAAACCTTCGCAGCCCGTTGATGATCTAGAAACCCAGGCCATGCGGGCAGTTCAGAAAATACATCTTTGCCAACAACTCAGAGGAGCTGTCCCTGCTTGGGGGGTAGGGGGTCACACACAGGTCAGGGGCCCTGTCGGATACCCTCCAAGACTTGGCCTCTTACCTGGTACCGGCCCAGGGGCGTGAGGATGAGCCCGTCCTCCCCCACGATGCAGTCAGGGAGCTGCTTCTTCCCGTTCTCATCCTGAGTGGCCCCCAGGGCCAGTGTGAGCTGAGTGAGCTGGGCTTCACTGAGCTGTCAGAGAGAAACACCTCGGCTTTCCATCTCAACATGAACGGAGGGGCTGCTCTTCACCCCACTGGCCTCCAACAGTAACAACAAAGGGACGCAGACGTGGCCTTCTGGTTGTGGGCTTGCCTCCCAAAAGACAAGCCCAAGGGTCCCCTGCAGCAGAAGCCAGGCCGGGGTCATGTGTGCAAGGCCTGTGACTGGTACGTGGCTGACCATGGGTAAGGCAGGGAGGTGAGGCAGGAGGGGGCCCCCAGGAAAGGGCAAGCGCACAGCTCATACTCGGAATATCTGGCGCAGGTACTCTAGGGCCTTCTCCAGGTACTCATCTGTCTTCCGGACGCTGTCCTGCCCCATCTCATCTAGGTCATTAGCTGTGTAGGAGCTGTTTGCATCCACAGGGCAGAAGCCCAGCCATGACAAAAAGGAGCGGCTGGATGGGCTATCCACACACTGGTCAGAGATGGACTTGGCCGTCTGCTTGGCCTGCGTGATAAGCTGAGCAAGGCGTAAGACCTGCGAGGGGCACAGGCAAATGGACCAGCTCAGGGGCCACCTCCTAGCACCCAGGCACCAACAGCATGGATGGTGGGTGCCACTATCCAGGCAGGGGGCGCACACCCAGATGAGCTAACAACCCCGAGGGGCAGCTTCTATGAGGGCTTTTAAAGACTAATGGAGGATCTTGTAAATGTGAAAAGTTTCCAGACAAACACTACCTTTGTTATCAAAAAAAAATTAGAATTGACTGAAAAAAAAAGTGGGGGGGGAGATACAGCAGCGCCTACTCAATACCCAACCTTCTTTTCTTTCTGAAGCATGTGCGCCCTCCCTGGCTCTGTAGCTTCCCCCAGCTTCAGGGACCCTGTGGCTGGGCAGCGCCTCTGACCTACTCACCAGAGTCCGGATTTCAGGCCCGAACATTGGGGTGTACTTGCAGTCCTGGCCCTCCAGGCTGTAGACGTGACTCTTCACCTTGAACGAGGCATCAGTGACAGCCGGCGGCCACGGTGACAGGAAGCTGCTAGTAAACGTGGGAGCTGTGAAGAGCCGATGCTGGCGGTGGGGGATGACGAGCTCTGGCTCCAGGAACAGCTGCTCACCTGGAAGGCAGGAGACAAGCCTGGCTCCCACTTCCCGGGAGCCATGACCATGGTACGCGCTCCCGAGGAACAGCCCAAGCGGTGTCTTGTGTGGTAGGTGGCCAACAGCTGCCGGTGCTCACAGAAGTCAAACACCAGGAGAGAGCAACGGAAGCCAACACCCAGCAAACATGAAAGGGACCAAGAGGATCGCCTCCCGAGCACCACCATGAGTCCCCAGGGAGAGAGAGCAGCTCTACAGGGGCTGCAGCTACAGGCTTTGCAGCCATCCCCAGCGTTCTGCTTTCACAGGGAAAGAAGGCTCAGCCAGTCTGAAAGGCTTCACCGTGCTGATATGTACCAGGAGTCCCCAAACCAACCTTTGCTGAGGCCCCCTGAGAGCCCATGAGGCACACTTGGCTCCATGGGTCCCTCCCTAAGCACTGCTTCCTGCCAGCTAAGGGCCTGGCTCCAATGGCTCCAATTCAGCTCCAGGGCAGGGCCTACCTGACTGGATCAGGGCTTGGGACTTACCTTTCTGGATCATTTCAGCCAGATTGGGCTGGGCAAAGACTTTGGCCACTCGGAACACCATGAGTGCGTTCTTGGGGCTGACCAGGTCTGTGCGGAGCGCACGGTTCAGAAAGCCCACAAACAGCTTGGTGTACATCAGCAGGTTCTCCTGGACAAAGGGCGCCCTGGGGACCGAGGTGGCAGGTTGGGGCCAGACTTCCTGCAGGAGGCAGGGGCCCCACTGGGCCACACCCCCTCACGTCCCTGCTCTTCCCGGGCTTCCAGATTCTCCCTGGCCAAGACCTCAGGAAGGTGGCAGCTCAGGGGGACTCTGGGTGGGCAGGGAAGAGGGCAGGACAGAGGAAGGTGAGACATAAGTCCCCTAAGGATAACGGATTCTCAAAAGGATGAGGCTCCTGTCCAAGAGGACCAAGACCACCATGAGCCACCATGGGAGGCTGACCCAGAGCCTGATGAGGCAGAGAGAAGAAACACCAGAGGGGCACAAAGAGGGAGATGGTCAAGGAGAGGAGTGGCCACTGGCAAAACCAGGTCCTGTGGAAGTCTGGGGGTCAGCCTGGGGGTCGGCTATGAGGAGCAAGTAGGAGATGAAAGAGAGGCGACCGCTGCTCTGTGCTAGTGAGGAAGGGTTGAGGGTGGAGGTTTGGGTCGACCATGAGCATTCATTTGAGCCAGGAGGATACAGTACAGGGCAAGGGGCAGGACAAAGGATCACCCACTGTCTCCTAGGGAAATCAATTTCAGAGTTGACGAGGTTTGGTCAAGGAAGAGCCAGCCTGCATGCCCACTTCATAGGACCTGGGAGAAGAGCACAGGAGGCCACCAGGGGCTCACCATTTCTCTGACACACACCGGGGCTGGGAGTCACTGCTCTGAGCCTGCTTCTCAGGTGCGTACCTCCACGGCTGCAGGTAGCTCAGCCACATCTCCAGCACCTGGTGAGGGACACGTGTGCTCTGAGGACCCAGCAGCTGGAGGCCATGGGGCTGGAGCTGTCTGGGCTTTGAGTAAAATCCTCCGGTGGCCTGGGGCCTGGCTCCTGGGAGGCAGCTGAGGTAGGAAGGGCCAAGGCCTGAGCTGTGGGGCCTGCACTCTGCTGGGGGAGGGCAGGGGCGCCACAGGCTCTGGCTGTTGCTCCTTGACCTCGATACAGATACCAATGAGAGATCGAGATCAGCTGTTCCCGCAACCCCCGAGAGGGTGCAGGAGGGACCTGCATACCCCCGCGACGTCTGACCCTTAAACCAGACCTTCAGAAGTCTAGGTCATGAGTGCTTTTTCCCAGCTGAGAGCTGAGCACAGCTGGGTGAGGTCAGGAACCTGCCCATCGACAAACAGCTGGGTCAGGGCAGAGCTCTACTGTACCTGAGGGTTCGCTTTGGAAACTCAAACACGTGGCCACCAAGATCTCCTCTTTAAGGCCTCTGCAGTGACAGTCACTTCCCTCCCTCTTCTGGCCCATGGGACCTCCCTCATCAGGCACACAGAGGGCAAAGGTGTGACATGACGACACTCACAGCTCTGAATGACGCGTCCAGGGGCCAGTGGCCAAAGCAGTGCTGCAGGAAGAGGTAGAGCTTCTGCTGGACAAACCTCGGGACAGCAGCCCTGCAGGGGAGGGGAGGGTCACCTGCTGCTGCTCGCCCAACAGCTCCTGTTTGTGAGGCTCGGCTCTGCCAGTAGAGAGCACTG
The DNA here is from genome assembly GCF_027409185.1 of Cynocephalus volans. NCBI lineage: Eukaryota > Metazoa > Chordata > Mammalia > Dermoptera > Cynocephalidae > Cynocephalus > Cynocephalus volans. The sequence goes on from NC_084461.1 coordinate 210,058,292, forward strand.
GGCACCCCCTGGAGGTAAGACCTGTTTTAATCCCTTTCTACAAACCAAGGTTCAGAGAGGTTAGGAAATATCCCAAGACACAGCATGCAAGTGGCTGAGCCAGTGTGGCTCCTGCACGCACCTCACCTCAGCCCCACACAAGTCATCTGCTCTGTTGGCCCCAGTCAGCCTGGGACAGAGGAGGAGGAGGAAGGGGAGGGCATGGCTTCAGTGCAGAGCTCCCTCTACCACTGGGAAAGAGGGGACGAGAGGGAGCAGCAAGACCCTCCACTGGAGAGGGCAGGTCTGGAGGGACAGGCTTCGGGAGCTGGAGATGCAGCTGGCAGCAGGGGTGGGGTGAGGTGAGGAGACAGGCCCAGGAGTGTGGGAGAGTTCCCGACACCCGGCCCTGCAGAGGCCTGACATGCTCTCTGAGCAGGAAGGGGCCACCCCTCACCCAGGGGAAAGATCATAGTGTACAGGAGGAGGGGGGAGGAGAGGCCACAGGAGACCTGCCCCACACACACCGTTTGAACTCCTCCAGGGGGCTGGTGGCGTGGGAGTGGGCAGAGGGGGAGGCCTGCTCGGGCTTCAGGCTGTTGGCGAAGGCATGCAGATGCTTCAGCAGCAGGCGCACCACCAGCACGTGCTCCTCGGTAGGTGTGAACGCCTCCTGAGGGGAGTAGGAGGAGGAAGGCATCAGGGCCCAGGAAGCCCCCAGCTCTGACCACATCTCACCCCTGGGCCAGCCCGGGAGCGGGGCCACCTCTGGGCATGGCACGCAGTGGACATGCTCGGTCTGAACTGAGACGGGCTCAAAGCGGTGAAGTGCTGAACCCAGTACCCTCAGTCTGCTCTTGAGAAGGCTTGCTAAGCACACAAACGTGCCAAGTGCCTCCCAGAAGGCCTCAAATCCCGCTTCTGCAAAGCATGGCCACGCACCCTCAGTGGGTGGCACGGGTCATGGCCCACCAGGCACTGCTGCCTGTGCTGATCTTCAGGGGTGTCCACCTTCTGGCCAGCCAGAGGACGAGTAGCAGGGAGCAGGGATCAGGGCCAGCCAGCGTCCCACCCAAGCTCTGGATGCAGGGTCTCCTGCCTATATTCCAGGCATGTGCAGAAAGCTTGCTGGGGCCCACAGCTTCTCCTTCCTCCCCAATTCCTTCTCTGGCCACAACCCCAACCCCTTCCACCTCCTCCCCCTCCTGGACACGGCCAGATGGGGGCTCAGCCTAGGGGGAGCCCGCATGTCACTTCCTCTTTGACAATGGACCTGTGGTCAGCTACAATCCCCAAGGCAAGAGCACCATCAAGTTTGTGAGCCAAACATCTCGTTCACAATGTAAATGCAGGATCTTTGAGACCAAGATCCGAGAGGAAAGCCTTTTTTGCGGGCTGTGGGGTTCCTCTAGTTGTTCAGTGCTTGAGTGGACTGCGGGAGGGCATCTGAAGGCAAGACCCTGAGTCCGCGCAGCCGCACTCCCCTCCCTACACTCGCCCCCAACCTTGGGCCTCGATAAACTTGCAATGCTGAGGCTGGTGCAGGGCCTGGCCTCCTCACATGCCCCAGACGCAGCAGACCACGAACAGGCTTCTGCCCATGTCACCGTCCACTCAGGCCTCCCTGTCATGAAAATGCCTCCACAGGTCCGGGTGACACATCCTGCAGGTCAGTGGCTAAGTCTAAGGATGGCACTACAGGATGGGAGGTCAATTTCTTCTGCCTATCTCTGTTTTAAGCCTTTCGGCAATGACTTTGCATCATTCTGAAGTAAGGAAGAGAGCAGGACGCACAACAGTGATACTAACACTGAAAAACTGGAAGGGCATCAGAGCCAGGCCACACCTCCCTTCCAGGAGCCTTCCCTTCCCCTTTTCCATGGTCTCATTCCTTGCCCCTTGCTCTGACCCCAGCCTGGGATCCTGAGCTGTGACACTGTCCTTTCAGTTCTGGGGAGATGGCGCCCACCCAGGAACTACACGTGCCCCAGCTGCCCCATCCTTCCACGGTCTCTGGAGAGCCAGGCTCCTGCTTTCCCCTGCCCCCAGCAATCACAAGGGCCCCTCTCAGGCTATTTTCCCACTAGGTTTTCCCAGCCAGACTTCCTCCCTCCCAGCTACCCACCCCTCCTGGGCCAAATTACAATGTGAGGTCTCCAGTCATGGTCACACTTGGCCTCCTCCGCCTGATTACTTTTCAAGGACACTTCCCCCAAGCCTGCAGTGTTTCCCCCAGGGTCCAGCTTCCAGGGCTCAGCTGGCCCCTCGTTGCCTCTCCTGCTGGGGGGTAAATGGAGCCAGAGGCTCTCCCAGGGACCCCACTCTGTGCTTGGGCCTTCTGGGCCTTCCTCTCTTTCTCTGCAGCTGCTGCTCCTGAACAGGAAGCCCACTGTGTGCTGCGGTCATCACCCCATCCCACTGACACTCGGTGTCCAAACCATGTTTTCTCATCTTGTGCTCAAGTTCAAGTTCAGTTGTGTACTCCTTCCCAGGGTGAGCTGGAAAGACCCCTGATCACAAGCATGGCTCCACATTTCCACTGTTTCTTACAAATGAGCAAACTCTGTCATCCCTGAATACCCTACAGCTCTAAACTCCACTTCACTAGCCTCAAATCCATCCACACACTTGTCATTTCTGCCTAAGCAGACCACAGTCTCCATGAGATTATCACCTGCTCCCATCTGCCTCTGGGAGTCTACGAGTGGCTGGGGCTCAACAAGAGAAGGCCCGTCCCAGGCTGGACTGGCAAGGACTGCCAGCCTCTGGGCTGTGGGGCTGAGCCGCAAGCTCTTCCTACCTCTTTGCCTCACACCAGGCTTGGGGGCGGCTGCAGCCTCCAGCCTGAGTGAAGGCTCTGAACCAGCACCACCCTTAAGTTCTTGGGCCTCTGCATCCTCAGCCACTTCTGGAGAACCAGGACCCACATAGGGGGTGAGTCAGGCCACTGCAAAGGCCTGACTATTTCAGCTGCCTCAAACCAGGGCCAAGCACAGAGCCCTCCAACACTTGAGAACTTGTGACACCACCACTGACTAGGTGCTTAGCCAGGCAGGTCCTGTGACTCCATGGCCAGTCAGGGCCATGTGCCTCATTCACTCCATCACATGGCCACACACCCCAAAACCAGGCTAGCCTGCAAAGCTGGGAGCCAGGCCAGGCTGAAGGCTGACCCTTGCCTCCTCCCCACCCAACACACAGGCTTTGCTCTGCTTAAAATGGGCCCAAGTCACCCACAGCCAGCCAGGCCAGACCCTCGCCCTGCCGCTGCACTGACATGCACTCTGTGCTCACACCATGGGGGAGGATGAGGAACAAAACAGGAGCAGTCAGTACTTGGTAGGCGTGGAGGGCCTGGAGGCTGGGTTGGGCAGGGCTGTGGAGGGCGCTGGAGACACTGAGCCGGTAGTGCAGAACCTCCAGCTGAGACAACGAAACAGAGAGAAGCCAAGAGAAGAGGCAGGGAGGGTGGAGGATGAGGATGGGGAGAGATGGAGACAGAACAGGGAAATGGGGAGGTGGGGAGAGAAAGAAAACAGTGAGAACGAGCCCAGAGGTAAGGAGAAAAAACAAAAAAACAAAAACAAAAGCATGGTCAGTGACAATCCAAACAACTGCAGCCCCAGCCATCTCAGGCCAGTGAAACACCACCCCTCTCAGCGGCCCCGAATGGACCCTCTTGGTGCAGACAAACCCACAGCCAGGCCCATGGTGGGAACTCTCCTTAGCCTTGTAGGCCAAGGGACAGACAGACACTCAAGATCACCTGGGAGGTTCCTCGATGTCACTGGGGCCTAAAGGCCTCTCCAGCTCCATGGGGTCAGCCCAATTCACTGTCCTACAAAGGGCCTGCTCTCCCCAACCCTGAGACCACACTGGGTGTGGCAGGCAGCCTGCCAGGAACCCACGGGCTTGCTTGGGACAAGCTGCTGGCCACCAAGGCCCTGAAGGCCTCGAGGCTCAGAGAGGAAACTTTTGAGAAGCCAATTCCAGAAGGACTCTGACCAGCAAAACATAATACATATAATTAATTGAATTTCCCTAGGCTGTTTTGAGTTTACCAAATCAGTATATGATATGATCAATTCCTATGTGTCTGAAACCCAATCAATGTCCCCTCCGTGAATGGTTCTCTCTGAGAACTGAAAGGATGGGAACAGGTTCCCAAGGGCAGCACAAAGATGAGCACATAGGGGCTGGCTGGTTAGCTTACTTGGTTAGAGTGTGGTGCTGGTAACACCAAGGTCAAGGGTTCAGATCCCTTTACCAGCTGCCCCCAAAAAAATTTAAAAAAAGAAAAAAGACAAGCACAAACTCAGCCACCAGGCCCCAACCTCTTCCTTCCACACCCCACATTCTGGAAATTGTTAAAGGTGGTGTACTCATCAGTTCTAACTCTGGGAAGACAGTTTCTACCTCACCAGGACCCCCACCTTGCAGGCACACAGAGTTCCTAAGGGCAGGAACCCCCAAGAATCTGAACCACCACACACACCCAGAGGCAGCAGGAACCCTGAGGCTGGGATGGTCAAGGACACTGGGATGACAGACGAGCTGGCATGCTGTCTGGCCCCTCCCAGGAGTCTCCCCCTACCTCCCTGCAGCGTCGAGGCCTGCCAAAGCACCCCGCAGCCCAGCGCAGCATGCCCACCGGGCCTCACACAAGAGAGGACAGAACGTGCACAGCAGGTGCTGAGAAGACACGCAGGGCAGGGCAGGAACAAGCAGAGGCATCGGCCCTTACAGCCCTCTGTCCTCAGGCCAGACCGGGGCTCAGCTGCAGTTCTTGGGAAGGAATCTGGGAGCAAACAGTTCCCCAGTGGGTCCCCTGCCTGGGCCTGTGGGAACTCAGGGCAGCTCCATGGCAGCCACCAGGGAGCAGGCATGTGCCCTGGACCCATCCTGGCCACAGAGCATGATCCCAGGAGCTCTACCCCCTGCCTCCAGAAATCAGGGCTAGGTGGGGCCTGGCAAGAACTTCTGTACGGCAAGTGCAGTGCACACCAGAGTAAACAGTAAGGGGCCTTGGATGATGTGCACCTCGGCAGGTGTCTTTCCCCAGCTCCCACCCACCCACTTTTCTCAGGTTCTGTTTTCTGCCTCAATAGGGAAAGAACAGAAAACAAAACAATCCCTATTGAGGCAGAAAACAAAACAATCTCTCAAACAAATGATGCTGGGACAACTGGATATCCACATGCAGAAGAACAGAGTTGGACCCTTACCCTGCCCACATGAAAAGTTAACTCAAAAAGGATCAGTGACATAAATGTAAGAGCTAAAACCATAAACTCTTAGAAGAAAACATGGGAGGAAAGACTACACGGCATTGGATTTGGCAATGATTTCTTGGATACGACACCAATATACCAATATTAAATAAAAGAAAAAATAGAAGCAGAGGGCAGAGCCTCTCTGGGTGCCTGGGTCCCCTCACTGCCAGTCATACTGAGCAGGTCTCACTCACCCTGAGGTCTGGCCATGAGGAAGCAGAGGCACATCCTGCCCTGGCAGGCCCAGCCTACTGCCCATGAGGACACAGAATCCTCATAGATGACAGTCCAGAAGGGCCTTTCTGGTTGGCCCTTGAAAGCAGCTGTGTTCCACTCGCTTGGAGACAGAATGGGCAGACAGGAAGACAACACAGAGAAGCAGCCTCTGCCTTGCCAGGCCAAGCCACATGCACAGGCGTGGAGCAAGGCATTCAGGGCCCCAGGGGAGAAGTGGGGCCCTGGGGAACGAGGCATGGGGAAGCCAGGCCCCCAGACCACTGCACGCCAGCCAGGAACACAAAGCAAGTCTGCTTGAGAAGCAGGAAGGGCACTCTGGACTATTTGTGACTCAAGGCCTAGGATGGAGTCTTAGGGTACCCTGTGCTTTGAGAGAGCAGCAGGGGTTGCACCCCAAGCCTCCTCATGCAGAGCACAGTGCTGCAGAACTGGCGCAAACTTGGCAGCAGGAGCAGCGCCACAGCTTCTCCTCCCCAGAGTGAGATGAAGAGGCACGGGACACCCTCCTCAATTTTAACTCCATCACCCACAGAGCCATCAAGAACTCTGTCCAGCAGTGACAAAATCAAAGTCTACCAGGCAAACTGATGCACAGAAGCTGCAAGCAGCAGACCGTGTAGCTGACACTGCCCTTGACAAGGGACTAGGAGTGTGTGATTCAAGCTTTTTCACTGAGTGTGAATCCAAGTGCCCACCCTGCTGCTCACTAACTGAACTGTTCTACACTGACAAGCTCAGAGGGGTGCTGGCCGCAGGAACAGTGACACCTGGAGGGTTCCAAGGACTCTATCACCTCCACACCTCTGCAACAAGTGTGCTGGGGCGGGGAAGAGGGAGGTGAAGAGGAGGAAGAGGAGGAGGGGAAAGCAGGCCAGGCTGCATGCAGGAGGGCACAGGCCCCACCCACCACAAAGCAGCTGCTTGCTGATGCTCTGGAGGAGGTGGGAGGGCAGTGTGGGCAGGCACAGGAGGCTCAAGGTCACCACAGTGGGCGGAGGTCTGCCCAGGGCCACCTCACTGGAAAGCACAAAGGCACTGCTGATGGTAGAGGGGACAGACTGGGATATGACCCTCCGAGGCATCCACAGCCCCTCTACCCCGAGAGCAAGAGCATCACAACCTCATCTGTTCCTGCTGCCAGGCAGAGGGCTCTGGAAGCAGCATGGGGAGGACCCCAGAAAGGACAGACCTTCAGGCCTCAAGTGCCCACCCGTCAGGTTACAAGTCCCCCACAGAACTGGAGAATAACACCCACATTTTGTTTGATATCTGAGCAAAGGGTGGAGGGTGGGTTTCTGCTTCCCACCATCCAGCCCATGAAAACTAACTCAGGTGGAGGAAATTCAGGTTGACCAGCGCCAGAGGTAGGAGACAGAAAGAAAAACTACAAAAACATACCTTGGCATGAGGTGATTGCATTTTTTGGTACATCTCCAAGGAATAATGATGAAGCCACATTTCAACAAAAACCTGCAGAAGAGCATTAGCTGGTCAAAACATTCTCGACAACAGTGTCAAGACCATTCGATGGGGAAAGGACTGTTTCTCAAATGATGCTGGGACAACTGGATATCCACATGCAGAAGAATAAATTTGGACCCTTACCCTACCCATATGAAAAGTTAACTCAAAAAGGATCAGTGACCTAAATGTAAGAGCTAAAACCATAAACTCTTAGAAGAAAACATGGGAGGAAAGACTACATGACATTGGATTTGGCAATGATTTCTTGGATACGACACCAATATACTAATATTAAACAAAAGAAAAAACAGACAACTGGACTTCATCAAATTAAAGCTTTTGTGAGTTAAAAGACATTCTCAATAGAGTAAAAAAACAACCCACAGAATGGTAGAAAATATCTGCAAATCACATCTGATAAGGGATTAACATTCACAGTATGTAGAGAACTCCACACAACCAAATACACACACGAAAGAAGAAAAAAAAAAAAGGGAGAGACAGCTCCTAAAACTCAACAGCTAAAAAACAAACAACATGATTCAAAAATGGGCAAAGGACTTGAATAGACATTTCTCCAAAGAATATGTACAAATGGCCAATAAACACAGGAAAAGATGCTCAACATTACAAATCATTAGAGAAATACAAGTCAAAACAATGAGATACCTCTTCATATCCATTAGAGTAGGTATCAAAAAAACAGAAAATAACAAGTGTTGACAAAGATATGGAGAAACTGGAAAACAGAATTGGAGGCTCCTCAAAATATTAAACATAGAATTAACATATGATCCAACAATTCCACTCTATACACCCAAAAGAATTAAGGTCTTTTTTTTTGGAGGTGGGGGGCTGGCGAGGGAGGGGTTGGCCAGTGTGCAGATCCAAACCTGTGACCTTGGTGTTATAAGGCTGTGCAGCAACCAACTAAACCAACTGGTCAGCCAGTCAAAAGAACTGAAAGCATGGTCTCAGAGAGATATTTATGAACCCATGTTCAAAACAGTATTATTTTCAAAACATGGAAACAACCCAAGTGTCCACTGATGAATAAATGTATAAACAGAATGTAGTAAATATATACAATGGAATAATAAGGAAGGAAATTCTGACACATGCTGCAATGTGGTTGAACCTTGAGGATATTATGCTAAGTGAAGCCAGTCACAAAAAAATGACTACTGTGTGATCTAGATAAATAGTCTGCATAGGAAGAACTTGGGGTAGCCAAATTCATAGAAACAGAAAGCAGAGTAGTGATTGCCAGGGGCTGGGAGGAAGTGGAAATGGGGAGTGGTTGCTTGATGGGTACAGTTTCAGTTTTGCAAGATAAAAAGCATTTTGGAGACTGTTGTTTGGATGCACACAATATGAATGTACTTAACACTACCAAACTGTACACTTAAAAATGGTTAAGGTGGTAAATTTTATGTTATATATATTTTAACACAATTAAAACTTTTTCTGAATTAAAAAAAAAAAAAAAAAAGATTAGTGTTTTAGTGTTTTGGTCCAGGAAACAGAACCCTTCAATTCTGCCCTATAAGCCTGTGCCTTGGTTACCCACCTTCCTCACAGGCCAGTGTAGCCTAGAGCCCACATCAGCTGTGAGGCTTCGAAGCCGCCATGGTCCCCTCTGTTGACAGTGTAGACAACTCCTACTATTCCAACCTCCTCGGGTTGCTGCAAAAATAATGTGGTGGATTCTAAAAGCGCAGCACCCCACACACCAGGAATTATATACGAGGTGGGAGAGAGAATCCCAGCTTATCCATGTTGCAGGCTGTCAACAGCAATGCTGTGGCAACCAAGTCAGCCCTTGAATCCAGCATCAGAACCAGCTGAATCTCTCCAAGGTGTGCTTGGAAAGACAGTTAATGCCCAGGAGGTGGCCTGCACTCAGAAGGACAGGACCATTCAGGGAGCAAGCCACCCCAAGCCTGTGTAAGAGGCTGGAACCCACAAGGGCAGACAAGGGACTCTGCCACCTCCCATTTGGATCCCCTGACACGGGAGGCTGAGTGCTCCCTGCCAACCAAGGTGGGGGCTTCACAGACCCCTGGCCATTCAGCATCATAAACACACTCTTGGAGCGGGGTCACAGGGAAACATCTCCAGAGAAATGGGAGAAGGTCAGAAGAGCAGGGTGGGGTGGGGAGAGCATTTACACGGATCCATTGGAAACTAGAAGACTCTGCAAAGATGACATCACCATGAGCAAAACAGAACAAAACTCCATGGACAAGGGACCAACCTGGGATGAAAACACTGTCAGTGACATATAGGTTAGATGGGTGGGTAGATTCCTACTCATCCGTTTTCTAAATGTCACATCAGGAGAAAACCAACAATTTAGAACCACCCCCAGGCTGAGGGGCTATCTTTGGGACTCAGCCCCCTGTGTAGAAGGCAGCTGAGCAGTTCACTGTGAAACAGAAGCAGAGACCAGCCTCCTGGGCTCTCACCTGGAGCAGAGTTTCTGACCTCCAGATCTCGTGGGAGGCGGGGTCTGCATTCACAGATGTCTGATGAGAGAGATGCCGCTTCAGGAGGCTGGTGTGGTGGAGGCCGTAGGAAGCAAAGGGCATGGCTGGAGTCCTGAGGGAGACATGGAAACAGAACAGAGTTACGGGCTTCCGCTGGCCAATCCAGGAGCCATTAAGACATCAAAATCTATGACAGCAGGAACAGATTGCAACTTGTTCAATCACATGATGAAGCCCTAGGTCCATACTGATATGCCTGAATAAATAAATAGGGAAGAGAAAAGCTTCCTTATCACAGAGTGCCCACAAAAAATGTAAGAGGGATGAAAGGAGAAAACTGTCATTTGGCAACCAACATATTAATAACTGATTTGGCTGAGAATAAACAGTGGATGCTAACACTAGTGATAATTACATAGTCTCAATATATCCTCCTGTTAAGTCCTCATTACCAATTAATTTAGGGACAAAGTACTTATTTAACTTTACAGTAGAAAAGCCTGGCCGACAGCCGCCCAGCCCAGTGATCAAGCTGAAGTCACCAATAATGGGGCAAAGAACACCATGGGACTCCTGACAGATGCTTGGGAAGGACCTGGCCTCACTGCTGTAGTGCTCCCACCAACAAAGCCCAAGCCAGGCCTAATCTCAGGCAGAGAAACAGCAGAGAGCCCAAGTTTTGGGGGTTCTATACATACCTGGCCTGCATGATTGAGGGGTCAAAGTTCGGAAAGATACAGAAAGACTAAGGGACTGTTCCAAACTGAAGCGGACTAGAGAATGCTCGCAGTGAGTGAGCCTGTGCTGGATGCCAGGCGGATAACGGACATGAGCGGGATAGCTGGTGGTGAAACCCGAATGGGGGTCACAGGGTTAGGTGGTGGCTTAGTAGCAATACTGACTTCCTGATGAGGACAGAACCACTGTGGTCACGTAGGAGAACGCACTCACTTCTAGGAAACATACTCATATTACGAGGTCAGAAGGCATCACACCTTTAACTGAAACAGCCCAGAAAAAAACTTGAGGATAAAACAGACGCAGCGAAGTGTTAACAATTCAGAAATCTGGGTGAAGGGTCTATGAAAGTTCTTTATGTCATGCATGGCAACTCTTCTGTACGTCTAAAGTTATTCCAAAATAAAAAACTAAAATAAGCAAACCAGGCCCAGAAAACTGCTTGGTAGCTGAATTCGGCCTTTGAGAGGGCATGAATCCATCCCACCTCTGAGTCCTCCTTCCCGGTGGCAGCACCCCCAATGTGTCAGGTCACCAGCCACTGCTACCACTTGGGCAGCCTCTCCTCCTTCCTATGTCCCGATTCTCCTCCACTGTCCAGGGGCATATGGCTACACGTATGTTTTGGGAAATGGCACAGCCTGGCATGCACATGCTGGCAGATGTGGCGTGGCCAGCATCTGCAGGGAAGAGTCTGCACACAGCCTCCCGGCAAGGTTAAAGAGAGTCACAGGAGCACAGGCGGCTGGTACCATGAGGCCCTGGGCTAGGGCCCACTAAGCCCCCCAATCACCCTCGGGCTGAGGCTGGCAGCACATGCCCCCACTAAGCGTCCTGGGTCAGGCTCGGCCCACTTGGCCTGCGTGGCCTAGCACAAAAGGCTCTTCACCCCAGGAAGTCCCCCTCAGGCCAAGACCTGGTGTCCTGGGGCCCACACAAATTTCTACCATTCTTTTTTGTCTACAGGACAACCCTTCCACCCGGCTCACTGACTTAGTGTGGGGCGCATACATTCTTGCAGGGAGGGCTGCTACAAGCAGAACACAAGCCCGCTCCCACACCAAAGCGAGGCCTCATCAACAAGGACAGACCTGACAGCTTCAGTGATGGCTACGGACCACTGAGAACTAAAACACAGATGACATCCTCATCTCTGCCCTCCAGTCTGTGCTAAAACAGCTAGGGCTGGGAAATGAGGCATAAAAATTGGGAAACCCTGGAAAAAGGGTGGTACCACTGTCCCTGTGGGAAATACCACCAACCAGGCCATTTTCTCACAGAAGGGACAGACCTTAATGGGCAAGGCAGCTGGGGAGCCTTACCTGGGAGCTGGTGAGGGGCTGACCCCCCCTAGACTGGAGGAGAGTGGGGGGGGCACACTGCCTTCGGTGGGCAGGAACCACGACAGGTACCTGTCCACTAGGATGAAATAGGCACAGTCTGAAGTGCGGACGTGGAGGGACACAGGAAGTGGCTGGAAAACCAAATTCAGTGTTAGTGTGGGCTCTGGTCACCACCCTGGCCACCAGGCACTGACAATCGCAGGGAAACCCCGGGCCGCGGCCCCCACCCTTCACAGCAGGCTCTGGTGAAGCAAACCGCACTCAGAAGCATCCCTTCTGTACCTTTTGAGTGATGAGGCTCAAGGCAAAGAAGAATATGTAATACTCAAACGGATCTGATGGCAGTGTCAGGAGGCAAACACTCAGGGTTGGTGGACCACCCCCCAGTCCTGTGTGCTGGGCCACTCCCACCATCTCCCCACTGAGGCCACCAAAGGATACTGAGTGCCAGGTTCAGGCTGAGACCCCCAGTTGGGGGAAATTGGATCTTGTTGTGGTACAGAGGGCTGTCAGGGAGGACGTGCTCCTGGATGGATGCCTTTACGGGGCCCTGCAAAGAGGGAGGTAGGCTCATGGGCATGGTGCCCCCCCACATGATGCAGCCCTTTGGGAAGGCCGCTAAGGAAGAGACCGGCACACAGGACCTGCCTGTGGTGACAGCACCTAAGCAAGAGTCTTTGCTTGGAACTTCTCCTCTCCTCTTCATACGAGCCCACAAATGGCAAGGACAGCACCTGGGCATGTTTCTGAGCCCTGTCTCCCTTGCTTCTCATACTGGGCAAGTAGCCCCTCAATTTGCCCCTGAAGGGGTGGGGGTACAGAAGAGCAAAGCAACTGGTCACATGGAGTAAACCAGGCAGCCTGGCGCCTTCTCCATTGGTGGAGTTTGGAATGATCTTTTAAAAACGCAGCTGTTGAAGGCTGGCCAGTTAGCTCAGTTGCTTAGAGCATGATCTTATAACACTAAGGTCAAGGATTCAGATCCCTGTACTGGCCGGCCACCAAAAAACCCAAAACAAAACCAAAAAAACCACAGACACCATAGCATTCTTCTGCCCACTATCACAGCCCCTCTGAGCCCTGCCTGCTCATCACGCCCCAAGTGCCACTCTCACCACCACAGCTTACTTACAGGCAGGTAGGAGACAGGAAAGTCAAACTTATAGTCTTCAGCTTGAAGTTTATAAACCAACTTCATCATTGGGCCACTGAACATGAAATTACAGAAACAAAAACAGGGCAAATGAACTGCAAACTGTCTTGCTCTGATTATTTCTTAAGTTTAAGAAGTTAAAGTTGGTCCAAAGTTAGTTAAAAGTGAACTAGAAGTTAGAGTGATTTAAAAATGGGTTCACAATGAGGAAGCACCCAGTTCCTCCTGGGCAACAAACCTACCTACCCAGGGTCTAGAAATTCCATGGCAATGCTGTACTCTATTGGGTTTACGCGCCCCTGTAAGCAGCGGAGGTTCCAGCCAACAAGGATGCCATCCAGGCTGCCAAAAATACTCTCTACCAGCCACGGAAAGATGGTGTGCAGCTCCTGAAACAGTGTGCCAGTGAGAGTGTGGGTTAGGTTGCGGGCAGGCTTGCCAAGGACCAGTGTTCATTCCCGCCCCAGCTCGTCTTGCACCACACACTGCCCACCTCCCCGAAGAGGTCGTTCCCTGGTAGAGATTCAAAAGACCAGCCGTGCACCCACAGAAAAGCTTGGTGTGGCAGTGCCAATGGGAAGAGCAGTTTTGGATTCATCCACTAGGGTTTCGGGCATACCACCCAGTACAGCTTTACATTTGGGCCAGTTGAATAAGTCAGCCTGTCATTAAAAGATTTTTTTTACAAATGTCAAAAACTGATCTGAAAAGAGTTCTATTAAAAAGGGCGGCAACAGTCTTTCTTAGAGTGAGGCTGCTGAAACATAGCTTTGACCTAGTGTCATTTAATATTAACTCCTTATCTAGGCTAGCTTCCTGGGCGTGATAATTCCAAGGTGTGATTTAAATACATTATTTTCAGTATTTACATCAGGGTTTCTCAACATTGGTGCTATTGACATTTTGGGCTGGATACTTCTCTGTTGCAGAGGGGTGTCCTCTGCATTGCAGGATCTTTCCAGCATCCCTGGCCTCTACTCACCAGATGCCAGTAGCAGCGCACTCCCCACCCACCCCCAAGTTGTGACAACCAAAAATGTCTCAGACATTGCCAAGTGTCCCCTGATGGACAGACACACCTTTAGTTCAGAACTCCTGGTCTACATGTTCACATGTTTAAATATGTCCATTAATATGACAGTTACAATACTGGGCTAGGCCTCTGGGCCAGGCACTGCTCACAGCGGGAGAGTCAGGGACTATAATAAAGTTTTCAAGGAGTACATAAGGCATATAACAAAGAGAGACTTTAGCAGAGCTGTACCTTTGCTGGAAAATCCTCAATGACTTTAACCAAGTCTTGGCACCTCTGTGCAAAGGGCTTATTTATAGAGTCAGTTTTCAGGCTGGCCTAGAAGACAGAACAAAGTGAAAAAATCATGAGTGTGTTCACTCTGCAGCTTTTGCTGATACTCTGGCTTGAGTCAAAACAGAAATTCAAGGGATAGGTATGAGTCAGACACACAACCGCTGGCCTGGGTTCCCAGCACCTCATTCGTCAGGTCATGCATGTGTCAGTGGCCCAAAGGATGCTACTAGAAGAGAGGCTGCAGTTCTTTGTTCTGCAGACCAGTATTCTCAGGCTTGCTTCGTAGCACCCTCCCTCAGGCATCTTCAGTTACCGCAGAGCACTGCACACTTTCAGAACAAAATTGACTTCTGCTGACACATAAGCAAGGGGCCAGAAGAGCCAGAAGAGCCCCCTATTGAATAGGGCACTTCTCAGACCACAGACTACTCATTGAGTCTGTACACATTTGGAAATTTCCCACTTGACCAACTCCCCCCATGATACACCACTGTGACCATCAGTGAGAATGCCCAACAGCATGAGGGTTATAGCAGAAGCCCTCTCAACTGAGCTGTCCTTTATTCAGTAGATGATGAACCTACTGAAATCATTACCTTAAAAAACAGGCTAAAATTATAGATGGCTTCAGCCAAGTCAACACTAATCATGAAGGCAACGGACAGTCCAGAAAACATTCAGGACAAGAACTAAGGAAATCTACCCAAGGTCATGGCATGTGGGGAAAGCATGCTGACTACATGGGGAAAACAGGCCTCTGAGCAAACAGGTTAAAATCAGGAGGAAATGTCAGAATTTCAACCAAGAGGATTTTGCCCAAGGATATCGAAGGCCTTGTCCGTCTCCAAATGAGGATGAATCTCACGTGGTCTGAGTCAGAGATGGAGCTCTATTCAGGTCATGGGTCAGACCTGTTGGCTCCAGTAGGGTGTGCCGAGGAAGAATGTCTTCCGAATAAATATTTACAAAAAGTATCTTCTGGGATATTTGCCTCATATCTAACTTCTTAGCATCATGTTTAATATTTAAAGTGCAGTCTCAGCTGCCCCCAGCACAGCAGCGTCCCTCCATTCTTCACTGACAACAGCTATGATTATTAGAATGCTTCATATCTGCATAAAGATTTGAACAGGTCATAAACGTTCTGATGTGCTCACCTGCTCCTCCCCATATCCTGGGAAGTAGGAAAAGGGCATTTGAATCATTCATCTTGTAGATAAGAAAACCAGAGCTCAGAGGTTGAGTAAACCAAAGGTCCTATAGTAATAAGGAGGCAAAGTCAAGCTTAAGGATTCTATCCCCAAGTCTGGTGTTATTTCCATCACATTATTTCCAAAACAACCACTAGAGTTCTCCAAGTCAGTGGAAAAAAATCCTATCCTCACACTGAAACTCACATAGGAAGTTGATATTTACCAGTAGGAAGCTGGGTTGCTGCAGGTGAGGAAATGCCATAGCAACCTCCCGTGGAGAGTCAGAAATGGCCACCTTAGAAAACCACTGTGGAAAAACAAAGACAAAATTTCACCATCTGCCACACAACTGAATATTAATTAATTTCACAATGTACAGGAGAATGTGTATCATCCAACATACACTGCACTGCCAATTCCTATGTTTTACAGAAATGCCATCCTCATGTAGTCCCCAGTGGCCAGCTTCAGAGCCAAGTTTGTGGTGGTGAATCCTTGGAAATGCCTTGCTATATGCCAGGACTGGTTCTAAGAACTCTTTCTCTATATTTCCTCATTTAACCTCAGTGGTAGACAGAATTCTAAAGATAGCCCCTCCCCCCCAAGATTCCTCATTTAGGTACTGCTGTGAAGGAATTTTACAAATGCAATTAAAGTCCCAAGTCAGTGGACCTTAAGATACACAGCAGTTCCCAGCTGACAGCCAGCAAGGAAATGGGGACTGTAGTTCTACAACTCCAGAGAACTGGATTCTGCCAGCAACCTGAATGAGTTTGTAAGCAGAGTCTCCCCTAGAACCTCCATATAAGAGCAAAGCCACTGACACCTTGATTGAGCCTTGTGATACCCAAGGGAGACAACCCAACCAAGCCCGCCTAGACTTCTGACTACATAACTGTGAGATAATAAATAGATGCTGCTTTAAGCTGCTAAGTTTGTTAAACAAGAATGGAAAATACATCCTTACAACAACCCCATGAGGTCAGCACAAATGAGGAAACAGAGGCAGAAAGGGGATAAGTCACTTGCTCCAGCCAGCTAGTAAACGGCAGAGCCAAGATTTAAATACACAGACCTCCTCACAAATCTCTCTGAGACAAGTGGGTAAATCCCCTCCATGTTACCTGTATGCAATGGATGAAGGAAGTGGAGTGGATGAGCAAGCTTCACCAAGGAAGCATTTGAATGGACCATCACAAAATCAGGATCAGCTCTCCAGATTCCTACCTCATTGTCCACCCAGGGCAGAAATGGAAAATACCCAGACTTGGACTGAGCAGAGGAAGCCTGCTGAGTCCCACTGATGCGCTAGTGATGGTTTTCCTGGCACAGCTCTATCCACCACCTGAGTAAACGCCCTGAGATGGCAACTGGAAGTCTATGTGGAAGGAGAGAGGATGGGCATAAGGAGGCCGTGTAGGCAGTTGGGGGGTTAAGAGGAGATGTGAATCTCTGCCACTTGGCAACAGAAAAACCTCCCAAGTTTTCTCGAGTCTTAAACTAGCTTATCAATTTCAGTGTTAATAAAAACGTAAAACACCTCAGTCCTGACCCACTTGGTCAAGAACACACTGTGCACTACTCCAAAACGATCAAAGCATCATAAAATTCTGGGCTGTTTGATAAGGGCAGAGCTTTAGAGGTGATGAAGTGACAGCATCTCTTTGCTCAGATGAAGCCTTCATAGGCAGTGGCTGAAAGAATGAGGCCTAGCGGCGTCAAACCCAGGTCTTTCCAAGAAGAGGGCAGTGTTTCTTACACGCCCTGATCTCTGACTCCACCCGGCCATGCTCCCCCACCACACCCCTCTGCGTGCTGTGCACCAAGCATTGGTTTCCTCCCACCCCTTCAACATCCCCTTCCTCAGGATCTGCCTCGGACCCTATTTGGGGGTTTCTTTTAGAGCGGCAGCCCTCAACCAACGAGAATCATGACAAGCAAATCACGCCACTGCCAAGGCCTCCCAGTGGCTGCTCTACGAGAAGCTGCAGCATGTCCCTGTTTGTTGCTCACAACTGTCGGGTGAAGTGGCTATGGGACCCCCCTATTAGAGATGGAGAAACTGAGGGCCGGACAAGTCGGGACACACGTGGGGAGATGTCCAGCCGGAACCCATTCCTTGTTCTTCCACCCACACCGCTTAAACCCAAGGCTCAACTTTAACTCGAAGCTCTCCTTCCTTCAACTCCTTCAACGAACATTAGCCGAGCACCTAACGGCACGGGATGTTCGAGCCGCGCGGGCAGATGGCATAAAGGCATAGCCCGGGAGGGTGGCATGAGGGTGCAGCCCAGCCCGGCCTGGGCAGAGTGACCGGGGCCCCGGCCGAGCCCCGGGGCTCGCGGAGGAACGGAGATGAACTCGGCGGAGGCTCGAGGATGCCGCCGGGGTGCGGGGCTGTCTCGCGCGCGGCTTCCGCCACTCACCTGTGGGACCCACAGAGCTGCTCGTCTCAGAGCTGGAAGCCGCCATTCGGCCATTCGGCGCTGAAATGTCGTCATCAAACTGCGCGCGGCGGCAGGCTCCCCCGCCTGGCCTGGCGGGAAAAGCACCCCTGCCTCTT
Organism: Cynocephalus volans; assembly: GCF_027409185.1. Taxonomy (NCBI): domain Eukaryota; kingdom Metazoa; phylum Chordata; class Mammalia; order Dermoptera; family Cynocephalidae; genus Cynocephalus; species Cynocephalus volans. The sequence continues at coordinate 210,076,033 of NC_084461.1, forward strand.
TGGGACGCTACCTCAAAAGGCGCGTGCGCAAAGCGAAGGCCGGCCCGGTGGGAGACGGCGAGGTGGTCCACCGCTAAATGAGCATGCGCAGTGGCGATATCTGCGCTCCTTTCGTTTGAGCTCACTCACCTTATCCACGGCAAGTAGTGCGCGTGCGCGCAAGCAGAGGCCCTTTATGAGGATACGCGAGGAGCGCCCCCTCGTGAGGAACCGGTGCGGAACAATTACATACTATATGGAATGCCCTTCATCCGATAGGTTTCATTGAGTGCCCGCTGTATGCCAAGCACTGCACTGAGTGCTGCTACTTAAGCGAGCAGGACCAATGCAGTCTATTCAGGAAGACTTTGATCGCCTCTGAGCAGGGTTTTGTGGTCCTCCGCGGCATCCCCCACGCCTAACACGCCGCCTGGCACACAGAAGGGGCTCAATAAATGTCGGGAGATTTAATGACGTTATGGAAAAGGCCCTGGACGCTGCCCTCCCGGCTGGGGCTGCTTGCGAAGCCCGGCGTTGGAGCGGCAAGGAGGCGAACGGCGGGCTGCGGCCGGTAGACGGCGCTGTGGGAGAGGGCGGCGGGCAGGGCGCTGGCGGGCCGCACTCCTTCCCGCGAGCCGCGCAGATGGCGGCGACGGGAGCCGGGCCCGGGCCCGGGGCGACTCCGGGGCTGGAGGCCACCATGCAGAAGCTCGCGCTGCGGCGGAAGAAGGTGCTGAGCGCCGAGGAGATGGAGCTGTACGAGCTGGCGCAGGCGGCGGGCGGCGCCATCGACCCCGACGTGTTCAAGTGAGCGGGCGCGGGTGGGAGCTTCGCGCTCCGCCGACCCCCGGACACCCCTGCTCTCCCGGCGGCTCCGGCTTGGGCCCGCTGGTCTAGAAGAGCCCCCCGCCCTTGTCAGGGTCTTCGGGGAGGTGGGCCCGCCCTCGCCCGAGCCGGCCTGTCCCTCGGCGGGAGGGCTCACAGCGCGCCGCATTTGTTCTCGCCAGGATCCTGGTGGACCTGCTAAAGCTGAACGTGGCCCCCCTCGCCGTCTTCCAGATGCTCAAGTCCATGTGTGCCGGGCAGAGGCTGGCGAGCGAGCCCCCGGACGCTGCGGCCGTGTCTCTGCCCACCTCGAGCGTGCCCGAGACCCGAGGTCAGAGCTGGGCCCAGAGCTCCGAGCTCCGGTGGTGGCCGCGGGTGGCGGGGGCGGGAGGATGACAGGCGCGGCGCAGTGCAGGTGCAGCCCTAAGTGACCAGGCCTGTCCGTGGGTCTTTTCCCAGGACCTGCAGGGCCATCCAGTGCTCGCCCCTTTAGCTTCAGTACCCGGCTTTGCTCCCATGCTTGAGAGTGCACTTCCAGACCGAATGGGCACACAGTGGGTGCCCCAGAGTGGTCCGAGCAGGCTAAGGCGCATCTGCTCCAGCCTTTTGTCACCTCTTCTCTCAGGCCTTCATTCCACAAACACGGGTATAACAGCTTTGGTCCCTGTCCTCGAGGAATTACAGCCTCCAGGGAAATGTTCAGGGAGCCCGGCAGACAGAGAGGCCTTCTTGCCACCTCCTCCCCTGTAGTCTACCCACGCCCAGGGCCTGCCCAGGGGCCTGGCCAGCCTGGTTTCCCTCTGAGGACTGCAAGAGGGAGGTCAACGTGGTAGCCCCTAGCTGCTCTAGATCATGCAGAACTCCTCCCATAGTGCAGACGGCTGAGGCGCAGGACACCCCAGGGCACAGGTTTGAGGAGCTTCCTCACTTTCACAGTCATGACTGGGGATGAGGAGATGCTGATGACAAGAGTATGTCGTGGTGGAGCCTCAGGTCCCTGCTCCAGCTCATCCTCCCTGCATGTTGTTTCTGTTCCTGATGGCTAATTGGAAAACTCTCTGAAATGCAACAGAACCTCCCAGGCAAATGGAAGAAGGTCCAGGGCTGGCTCCCTGCCTGGAAGCACGAGGACACCTGTCCAGGCATCCTGAGAAGGGGCGGAGGGCAGGCTGGGCCCCTCTGGTGGGAGTGCCAGGGCCCGGGGCACCTGTGTCCCTGCAGCACGCTCTGTCTGCTCACTGACCCACACTCTGTCTGCTCTCTTTGTGTCTCTCTCTGACCTCCAGAGGCCTCCTTTCTCTCTGCCAGGAACAGTAGCCCCCCCGCAAGGCCCTCCTTTTCCTCAGCCCTGCAGCCTGCGGCCTCTCCAGTTCTGCTCCACGGCCCAGCTGCCACGCACTCGCCTCTCTCTCCCGGGCCCCCCGGTTCCCTCCGGCTCTCTTGCTGCCTGTTCTCTCCTTTTGCAGGTCGTGTTTATTGGCTTATCTTGGGGGGGGTTAGTGCTTTCTCTTGTTTCCAAGGCCCTGGGAGGCCAGAGCAACTTTGAGCTGCAAGGGCAGGACTGTGGCAGCGATTTCTGGCTTGGTTTATTACTGCAGTACTTCTAACACGTGCAGTCAGGCTGGCATCAGGGGACGAGACCAACACCTCCTGCACCCCAGAGGCCACCTCTTGTGGGTGAGACTTGTGCTCTGTAAAGTGCCCCCACCCCAGGCCGAGAGGCAGGGAAGAGGCGGTGTGGTGTGCCATCCCCTACTGGATGGGAAGTCTGGAGGATAAAATGGACGCTCACGTCTTCCCTGAGCCTCCTGGCAGCACCGTGTGATGATATGTGCTTGTCCCATTAGCCACACTTGGAAACTGAGTCCCTTTCCTGCCTCATTCCTGAGCTGAGGGCACCTTCCACGTTTCCGTGGGTGTAGTGAGGCTGGAGACACAGAGCCAGGGGTGTGTAAGATCCCACGGGTGCTCCGGTTGCACCTTGCTCCACACCCCTCCCCACATCACCCACCTCTGCTCCAGGTGGCACCTGGAGCTCGGCCTCAGGGAGGGTGAGGAAGGGCTGAAGAGCAGGTTAGGGTAAGGGTGTGTGGATTACAGGCTAAGATGAGGAATCGGAGGGTGTGTGTCCAGAGGGAGGGAGAAATGAAGAGACATTGCTGCTCACAGTGGCTCTGGGTGCTGCCTGGCTCTCAGTCCAGTGGGAGAGGTGGCTGGATAAACACACGGTGATGGAGATGGGAGGCTGTCCAATCACTGGGGGCTTCAGAGCCATGAGAGCAGCAAGGGTTAAGCAGGGTGGGAGCGGGAGGGCAGCCCTGCAAAGGTGGGAGAGTGGGGAGGGGATAGGCAAGGCAGAGATGCACTGCAGAGCATGTGTGTCCAACCCACTGGGGCAGGAGGAGGAAGGAAAAGAGGGCAGAGCGTCAGGAGGTATGTGAGGGCATGGCTTTAGGAGCACAGGCATAGAGGGGGCCAGAGGATCAGGGGTGACTCGTGAATGATTGGGGGCTCTGAGGGAGGAGGGAGGAAGCCCCAAGCGTGAGGACAGGAGTGGCATGGAGTGCTGGGCCCCACAGGATAGTTTGGTCCTCGAGGGCTCAGTCCTGGGAGCATAGGCCAGACCCTGGTCCTGCTAGGTTGGGCGGCAGAAGGCCAGGACACAGGACACAGAGGCCCTGGGGAGATGGCCAGAGGGGGCAGAGGAGAGCCTGGGGAGGCTGGTTGATGGGGAGGAGGCGGTGGGGAGTGGAACAGATGTGGGCTCACATCAGGAGTATGCTGCATCTGAAAGGCAGGCAGAGGCCACCAGATGAGACACAGAGATCTCTGAGGCCTATGTGTTCCAGCATCTGTCCACAGACCTTCTGGCCACATCATTAATGACAGTGTGTGGGGTGGGGAAAATAAGGGAAATTGTCAGAGTGGTCCAGTTGGTGTGTGGTGGCCAAAGGTTTCCCGCAGGACTCAAGGCATGGACTTGCTCCAGGCCTGGAGTCAGAGCTTAACTCAGAGGCATAACCCTGTAAGCTGCAGCAGGCACAAAGGGGTCATCTGGATTCCTGTACCCTGACCATCCAGGTGGGCTGCAAGGACTACTCACTCATGTCTGGCAGAGAAGGGGAAAGTAAAAGACCCCAGAACCACAGAAGGGTAATGCTTGTCATGGTGAGGGTCTGGGGTCACTGAGGAAAAATTAAATTCAGTTGAGTGTTCCCTGTTTAAGTTCAGGAAAACTGTACATTTTTAAAAGCTGTCCCTTCAGGACACATACAGTGGAGTTGGTGTGCAGAAGCTGTGGATCTCACGCGAGCTGTGCTGTCCAGTACGGGAGCCACGAGCCACACGTGGCTGGTGTGGTTGAGATGCACTGCATGTGTATTAGTCCATTTTTGTTGCTTATAACAAAATACTTGGAACTGGGTAATTTATAAAGAAAATGAAATTTATTGCTTACAGTTTCTAAAGCTGGGAAGTCCAAAGTCCATCTGGTGGTGGCAACAGTGACCCAGGAGTCTCACATTGCAAGATGGTGGAAGTAGAGAGAGCCAGCAGGAGAGACAGACTCTCCTCTTCTTTTAAAGCCCTCAGGACCACGCCCCTGACCACCGTTTTTAATCCATTCACTACTGCACAGTCCTACAACCTAATCACCTCTTCAAGGCTCCACCTTTCAATTACTGTAATAGGATTTCCCACCCTCTTAACAGTCACAGTGAGGGCTAAGTTTCTAATACATAAAACTTAGGGGACACAATTCAAGCTTCAGTGAGTTTTGGGGGGACATAATTCAATCCACTACAGGGTGTATGAGTATATACACTTATATGAATAACTTATGTGTTAGCTACATGATGAAATGATAATATGTTGAATATTTTGGGTTAAATAAGATGTTTGAATTAATTTTTCACTTCCTTTTACTTATCAACATGGCTACTAGAAAGTTTTAAATTACACATGTGGCTCACATCATTTTCCTGTAAGAGTTAAAAGCACGTGTGCAAGTCCATGTTGCATGTCTGTCTTAGTCGCTAGGTCTGTATGTGTTCTGGAAGCATCGATTAGGCCCTTGCTATGTGCCTGGCCAGAGAGGGCAGCAGTACTGGCTGGTGAACTGCACAGACCATCCGGGACCATGCTGACTGCCCACTCTTTCTGGCCCCTAGACCCTGCCAGCCAGCCTGGAGGAGAGCTGTGCACTTTGTTTGGGGAGCCGAATTGGCTGCCACCAGGACAGATTGTGTGCTCATGAAGATCTGGGGGTGGCCCGCGTGATGCTGACACTGCCTCATGCTTGCTGCTGCACGCTCCTGCAGCAGGGCCTGTGGTGTCTTCTTTCCCTCTTCTCAGTTCCCCCACCTCTCTTCTGTGCCTGCCTCTGTTCTATTCCTTCCTAACACAAATGCCTGCTAGCACATGTCACCACGAGGTGGCACTCTAAGAAAGAAAGGAGAGGGGCCAGCCTGTGGCTCACTCGGGAGAGTGCGGTGCTGTTAACACCAAGGCCACGGGTTCAGATCCCATATAGGGATGGCCGGTTTGCTCACTGGGTGAGCGTAGTGCTGACAACACCAAGTCAAGGGTTAAGATCCCCTTACCGGTCATCTTTTAAAAAAAAAAAACGAAAGAAAGAAAGGAGAAAGGCCGCCCTTGGGGACCAGCAGAAAGAAAGGGATAGGAGAAGAGGTACGTGCTGGGCTGTTTACAAATCCTCATTCCCCACCAGCTCTGCCCTGCAGAGTTGACAGGGATGGTGAGTTGGACTCACAGAGGCCACACCAAAGACAAATGGAAGTGGGTCCCACCCCGGTCTGGCTCACTCCCCAAGTCATGGGTGGCTGACAGAATGGTGCATTTGGGGGGTTTACTCCATTAGGGGGGTCACAAAATGCTGGGAGGCCACCAGCTGGTTTCAGGGGTAGGAGGAGCACTGATTTTTGAAGAGATTGAGGCTGGCTGTATTTAACATTCCATGGTCCTTGCCTGTCTGTGGTGTGGAAGAGGGTCCTTCAGGGACCAGCCTGGGAGCATCAGTTGCCACCACCCTCCCATCCAGCCTGCAGTCACACTTGGTTCAGTCCCACCCTCCACCCCATCTGACCCCAATAACCCCACCACGAGGGGGGCTGGGCTCGACAGGTGCTGCTGGGTCCTGCCCTTCATGTCGCTGCTGACCATTCTCGGGCCTGGAACCACACTCCTCGGCCTCCTCATCCATGCATAAAATGAGGAGGCAGAATGGGCCTCCCCACTTACAGCCAGAGCACATGACTCCTGAGGGGTTCCAAGAATTGCATTGGGCTGGGTAAATGGGTCTTCTTTAGTTGTTAGATTGTCATGTTAATGTCTTCTGTGGCTCAGTTACGTTGGTTTCCTATTTCTGGGTTTATCAGCCCTGTCATATGTAAAGATGAGCATTATTTGCTCTTTTCTACTCCCACTCATCCTTCTCAGGTTTCCAGAAGGGACCTGGGTCATTATACTGAGGGGGAGGAGTGGATGCTCAGGTGGGTGGCAGGCTGAACAAAAGTTGGCTTCAGAGTCAGGCCACATCAGAGCCCCGCCCTGCTCTTGGCCGTATTTCTACATAGGTCAGGAAATGCCCCTCACCAGGAGACAAGTGTGTGGGGCACCTGAGCACCCGGGGTTAGGCCACCTGCTTACAGAAGGCCTCATTCTGCCTGGCCTGGCCTGCAGAGGGACTGTGGCCTCAGAGGACACTAGCAGACGCTATGGCAGACACAGGGTGGTAAGGCCCATCCACTCATAGATAGGGTCCTTCCCCACTGACCAGTCAATGGGGACCAGAATAATGGCAATTTGTACCAGAAGAAATGTGTGGTAACAGTTCTCTGCCTTGTGTCTTTTTCATGAGTCACTGTTAGGCTGAGTTGGCCCAACTTCACCCCCCCCCAGACTCCTGTCTGTTCCCCTAATCTGTATGAAGCACTTGAGTGTGAAGCCCCAGGAGGCGAGGCAGGGGAAATCAAAGATGAGCCGTCAACAAGCGTGGCACTACTGTAACCCTCCCTACCCCACGCCCCACTCCAGGCGGCAAAGATGTCCTCATTCTCTGAAGAACTTTTTTTTTCCCCCCTCAAGAAACTCTCATGAGGGCTGTCTTACCCCAGTAGGAATCTAGGAAGAATTTAGTTGTCAGTATTGGAGAGCATGGGAAGTGAGTTGGAAGTGCCTCTGGAGGAGCCAGAGTCTACAGTGTCTAAGATGCAGGTGCCTCCTCTTCTTCAAGGTGACAAATAGTGGAACAGAAGTGACCCAACAGACCCCTAAGACACCTCATAGCATCTTTTCTCCCAAAACAAATAATTCCCTATTGCAGCCCATTTGACTAAACTTAATGAAGAGGCAAGGGAAGAACTGGGATCGAGGCTGGATGTTCTGTCTGGCTGAACCTGTGGCTGGAGTAGCCTGGAAAGCAGCGGCAGAATTCCTGCCAGGGACTGCTCCAAACTGTCCTGAGATGGGATCAGTTGGGATGCCAAAGAAAGAAGCACTAAAAGCCAGGGTGATCAGCTCCAAGTATTTGTTAGGGAAACTTACAGAGGGGGCAGCAATGTGTACTCTTGATGGACAGCGAGAGGTGTTCTACCTAGGTATGTCTGCCCTGAGTGGGTTGGGTTATGGGGTTTATATGAGAGTTCAAGGAATTTGGCTGGGGTGGAGCTAGTTTCTATGTGTTTAGCAAAGTGTTTGACCTTTAGGTACTTCAGGTAACAACCTTAACAAGTTTTTTAAGTGTCTGGCAATATTCAAGGCCCAGGCTTGAGTTCAAGCCTGCAGAGAAAAACATACAGCTGGCCAGCTCACAGTGTGGTCAAAACACTGTGTTTCGCAGTCAGGACAAGAGAAAAGTGAGAAGGCACTGGGGAGCCCGACAGTGGGGCTCAAGCAGGGAACATGCCCTGGTTAGAGCCCACAGGGTAGACACTGCCAGAGGGGAGTGGAGGAGAGCCCTGGCTGCCGCACTCCAGGTGGACGGACTGTGACCCCATGCGCAAGCCTGCTCCCCGGGCACGTTCTGTCCTCCATAGGGTCCTTTCAGTCTTGCTGAAGTTGTCAACACCCTAAGCCCAGGGGAAGCCACTCCTTTAGAATAAAACTCTAGCCCAACTGTGGTTGCAAATCTTTCTATCTTCACAAAAAAGAGTAAAGCAAACAATTAGATTAAGGAATATCTGAACCAGTGGTCTTCATTTGAGTGTGACTATCTAATGGTCAGAGGAAAATCTCAAACATTCAAACTTCAGCAGGAACCCAGTCATGAAAGCTGGTAGCTAAACCCAAGAGGCTTGGCCACTGTGTTTGCAGAATACTTAGTGAGGAAAGAAATGTGAGAGAGATCCCAAAATCAAAATCAGAAACCTGACTTCAGTATTTGGTGACTGCCATGCTTCCTGCCTGACACAGTCAATTGGGGCAGCTCAGTGTGAACACGTCCATGGAGGATGAGGAGTGAGCCCCTCCCGCCACTGCTGGCACAGTTGGGGCAGACCACATCCACTGTCCAGGCCAGTTGTGAACCAGCCGAGCTTACCTTGCCCTGAATGGACCTGTGGCATGTGTCCTTTCAACACATTTCCAACTGCTCCTTGCATCGACATGTCCCAGAGGGTCTCCTGCACGCTGCCAAGAGCATCTTTTCTGGGATTGCTGCCTTTCAGCAGTTCTGAGCCTCAGGACTCTGGGCTGACGTGGGGTCCCCAGCTGAAACAGCTTTCACAGAAACATACACGTAAATGTTGCTGAAGGAACACAAATACCACGTGTGTTGCAGTTGCAGGGTTTGCCCTGGTTCCTAACGGTGCTGTTGTATGTCTCCTCAGGGAGAAACAGAGGCAGCACAGCTCTTGGAGGAGCACCGACACTGGCCGAACGCAGCAGCCGGGACGGGTCCAGCCAGAGGCTGCCCCGCCAGCCCAGTGCTACCAGGCTGCCCAAGGCAGGCGGGCCTGGGAAGAGCCCCACTCGGAACAGCAACTAGGATAGGGCAGAGACTTGTCTCACATCGGCCCGCTGGGGGCTCCACTGTTCTCCTGAGAGAGGCTACATGTTGTTTCCTTCAATTGATAATAAACCTTTCTGAAAAACTGTGGGTCCAGATCAAGACTTTTTCTGTCACTTTTTGAATATATTAAGACACAAAAACTTAGAATGAGTTCTGTGCTGGCCCTGGTTATGCCACAGCTACCTGAACTTAAAGATATTTAAACCACTGACTTCACCTTCCTGGACCTGATTTTCAGGTCTGAGAGAAAACATATGTATTGCCAGGTCTTCTGTAAACAGATGTCAACACACTTTATGGGAAGCGACAGTGCGACATCTTCCACAGGGACCGCCAACAGTGCTGAGGGAGAGTGCTATCTTCCAGACTACACGGAACAGTGAGGTCAAGATGGGTATATTGTGACCTTCCACATGTCATGAATGCCCTGGAAACTTCAATAACACCCTCCCCCCCAAAAATGTCCTCACCTTACACATCTGACCCACAGTTTCAGGGATTTTGTGGACAGCCCCCATCCAGACTTCATTTTTACACACTCCAGTTCTAAGCTTGTACACTTTAGTCAGCATGTCGCGTGAATGGAGAAGCCCCCAAAATAGCAAATTCAATTCAAAGACCTAACTCCGTTTTCCTACAATGTAGTAAATCTTTACACTTTGACACCTTGGATTTGAAATGTTGAGTATTTCCCTCAGGTCAAGTCACTTCAGCAGGGCTTCCTTAAACATGAGCAGCAGGGCTCTTCCCCAACCATCACTCCAAGAGGCAGATTGTGGAGCCTGGACCTGCCTTCCATGTGGGCTCTGAAATCCTAGCCACCTCTGTGAGAGCTGCACAGCCCAACAGACAGACAAAGTCTTGGTTTTATACAGAAACTTTAATTAACTGTGAACAATGTGAAAGCAGCCGGGCCAAGGAGGGGCAGGAGAGCGGAAGAGCGGACCACCGCCAGCCCCCTCCTGCTCAGTACTCTTCCCCTTCTTCGGCCTCTGCTTCCACGGAATCCACGCCCACCTCTTCATAATCCTTCTCCAGAGCCGCCAGGTCCTCCCGGGCCTCCGAGAACTCCCCTTCCTCCATGCCTTCTCCCACGTACCAGTGCACAAAGGCCCGCTTTGCATACATGAGGTCAAACTTGTGATCCAGGCGGGCCCAGGCCTCGGCGATGGCAGTGGTGTTGCTCAGCATGCACACGGCCCGCTGCACCTTGGCCAGGTCTCCCCCCGGGACCACGGTGGGGGGCTGGTAGTTAATGCCCACCTGCGGGAGACAGGGAAGAAAGCATTCCATGAAGCTTCTAGCCGGCCCAAAGACAGTGACTACAGAAGACACCCTGTAAGTGCCCCCTGGCATTCAGGGAGAACACTTGGTTTACCACACAAATAGTCGCTGAGCCCTTTGTGCCAGGCAGAGTGCCAGGACAGCAGGGTGATGGCTCCACACAAAAAAAATGCTAGGAAAGAGGAGCCCTGGAGTCAGCCACCCTGGCTCGATCCCAAGGTACCTGAAGGGCTGTATCCCAGCAACTGTGACATATGATAGGTGCCCAGGTAAAGGGACTGTCTTCCCTCTGAAAAAGTACACTGCTTTGTACTCTTTGTGGATTATTTTCTCCACAGGCTTCAACAAGTTCTTTTATAAACCCATTTCACTTGAAGTGGTTCACTTGAAATGGTAATCAATTTCTGTAGCTGAAACCTTTTCCAACCAGACAGATTCAGAGTATACAACTGTGATATCACCAGGGAAGACCACACCAGCCACTATGGTCATATGCAAAGGTGACATATCAAAGGTCATATGAATGCTGCTATGTGTGCTTAATTAAGTGGGGGGGCATGACATTCAAACTGGAGACCAAAGGGGAGGTATTCCAAGTTTGACAACCAGGGAACAACATGCCCACAGGTTTTGGCAACAGTGCATAGAGTCAACTACAGCAGGGGTCACCAAACTTTTTCTGTAAAGAGACAGTTCAAATTCTAGGCTTTAGAGGATACATGGTCTCTGTCACAACTACTCAACTTTGCTGTTGTACTGCAAAAGCAGCCATAAACAATATGTAAACTAACAGATGTGGCTGTGTTCACACAATATCTTATTTACAAAAGTAGGCAGCTGGTCCACTAACCATGCAAACCTCTGAAAAAGAGGAAGATAACCTCTCCCTATCTTCTAGTAAGAAATATTAGTTAAGAACCTACTGCAGTTCTGGTAGAACCCACTACCAGAAGCAGTGAGGGTCTGAACTAGAGGAGGTGGCATGAAAAGCAAAGCACTGGGACACACAGTTCTAAGACAGAAGGAATTGACAGGATTCACTAATCAACTATGGGAAAAGCTGAAAAGTGGCAGCAGGTTTTTATCGTGGATCAATGGAAGGTTGGTACAAATTTTGTTTGAGGCAAACCCAGGCCAGAATTTCTAGGCTAACCAAGAGAGAGAGAGAAAGATGTTGTCATTTTCTTTGTAAAAAGATTCATGATAGTTTCTCTTTAAATCAAACACTCCATAGGACATTGAAATTGGAATTAATTTCTACATACCTATGAAATGAAGTGGCATTTGGTGACGGCAGTCAGTTTATAGTAACATTGCAATTTAAAATTTATACACTATCCACATAAATCACCAAAATGCCCATAAAATTATTACATTTCAAAGTTCCGCCTACATTTCCCACACTAATCCTACCACCAAGAAAGGGACACAAAAGTACCTCAGAAAATACCCTATCCTATTAAAAAAAATATGCTCACCACAGATATATATATAGTATAATGACTCAGAAAGGAAGTTCAAAAGATATCACTGAATAAATTATCACTCTGGTTCACTAATTTTCACCAAGAGCCTATGTGACATGAACAGAGGCAGTCTCCGCAAAGGGTGTGGGTCCCGGGGGCATCATTGCTCTGTGGGCCTGCTGCTTGCCGACAAGTATGATGACTCAACCTCACTCAGTCCTACCTTAAATCCAGTCGGGCACCAATCCACAAACTGGATGGTACGCTTGGTCTTGATGGTGGCGATGGCCGCGTTGACGTCTTTCGGGACCACATCCCCCCTATACAACATGCAGCAGGCCATGTACTTGCCATGGCGAGGGTCGCACTTGACCATCTGGTTGGCCGGCTCAAAGCAGGCATTGGTGATCTCAGCCACAGACAGCTGCTCATGGTAGGCCTTCTCAGCTGAGATGACCGGGGCATAGGTGGCCAGGGGGAAGTGGATGCGGGGATACGGCACCAGGTTGGTCTGGAATTCCGTCAAGTCCACGTTCAGGGCCCCATCGAATCGTAGGGAGGCCGTGATGGAGGACACGATCTGCCCAATCAGACGATTCAGGTTGGTGTACGTGGGTCGTTCGATGTCCAGGTTGCGCCGACATATGTCATAGATGGCTTCGTTGTCCACCATGAAGGCACAGTCCGAATGTTCCAGGGTCGTGTGGGTGGTCAGAATGGAGTTGTAGGGCTCCACCACGGCCGTGGACACCTGGGGGGCTGGGTAAATGGCAAATTCCAGCTTGGACTTCTTGCCATAGTCCACCGAGAGCCGCTCCATGAGCAGAGATGCGAACCCAGAGCCGGTGCCACCCCCAAAGCTGTGGAAGATGAGGAAGCCCTGCAGTCCCGTGCACAGATCCGCCTGAAAGAAACCAGACAATGTGAACTCAAGGCCGTGAAGCCACGCCACCAGCCTCCAACAAGCCAGGGTCTCTTCTGTTTGCCTCTGCAAGTGGATACGGATTCAAGTCGTCCACGATGAACACGCATTACACTTAGAGGCAAAGAAATCAAAACAATGAAGGCCTGTGTGTGTACCACAGGCACACTTCACAGCAGGACTGTTGCACAGTCATGCTCGTGATTCTGGTCTAAGTTTTGATGTAACGACCTCCCCTTCGCAATCCAAGGCCTACCCTCCCTGCAGGACGATGTCCACCTGGAGCTGTCTGGGAGACCTTCTTACCAGTTTGCGGATTCGGTCCAGAACCAGGTCCACGATCTCCTTCCCGATGGTGTAATGGCCTCTGGCATAATTATTGGCTGCATCTTCCTTCCCTGTGATCAGCTGCTCCGGGTGGAAGAGCTGCCTGTAGGTCCCTGTGCGCACTTCATCTGCAATGACACCACACGTGCTGTGAGTCTTTAAGGCCTACTGTACTCACCAAGACGGACATGTCCGGGACTATTCATTTCTATAGAGAACATGCTGTTCCTCACAGGTCAACAGTGTAAGAAAATGTCTATGTGTGATACACAAACCACAGATGCAAATGATGGCTCTAGGAAGGTAAACTCAACTTATGGTACAAATGCCAGCACCACCAGTTCCCAGTGAAGCTGGGAAATGAGCTCTCACACCCTACACGGGTAATTCTATGGATACATATTTCTTCCTACCCAGAGCTACATCAAAGGGTATAATTTTAAAATCCCTCACAAACTGGGTAGGTACCAGGTCATTGGGGTACCCTACATGGCCTGGGTCTCACATGCTTTCAGGTGACATTCCGTCATCTCCTAGGGAGCCACTGACAGGTGCTTTCTTTGCAGCTTTCCTTGGAAAACACCTTGGGCACCAAGTCTAGAGGAACCAAACAAATGTTCTATACTTACCTTTTTATGTCTTAGATGCAGGGCAAAGCTCTCATGCACCAGCATGAGTGTGTACACAGCATCAAGGAGGGAACCCACACCTGTGCTCTCTGCAGGTGGGACCTACAGATGCCACCTGACCGGGGCTGAGGTGCCACCAATGAATCTCTGCACAGCCCATCTTACTGCTGGCAAAGCAGCTTTTCCCTGTAGGTCAGGTTTTCCTAAACTAGCAGCCTGAGTCCCACAATCATTAACCTTTCAGGTTGTCATCAACAATGTCATGAGCATATGCTTGTATGTCCTGTCCTTTCTGCAGAGGTATTCAAAGGAGCCAACGTGAGGCTCTTCCACCCTCCCAGGAAAGCCGCCATCCAGTGCCCGAGCACCTACCGACCACAGTGGGCTCCAGGTCCACAAACACTGCTCTGGGCACGTGCTTGCCAGCCCCAGTCTCACTGAAGAACGTGTTGAACGAGTCGTCCCCACCGCCTATGGTTTTGTCACTTGGCATTTGGCCATCAGGCTGAATTCCATGTTCAAGGCAGTACAATTCCCAACAGGCATTGCCAATCTGGACACCTGCCTGCCCCACGTGGATAGAGATACACTCGCGCTGGGAACCAGAACATAAACAAGAAAGCCATTCAATTTCAAGGCAATTGAAATTATATAAAATGAAAGTCAGAGCTTATGTCATAACATTTATAAAACATTTTAGTTTCTAAAGGTTTTCTCAGACATAACATTCCATGAGCTTACAATGTTTATTTTACATCTGAACACCTGCTTATCCAACATGGATATAGATACACTTAAACTATGAATAGGATACAGCCATTACAAATTTATCTTTCAAGCATTGAATCAGTAGTGTTTAAAATTAATATAAAATAAGCAGTCAAGAAATTTGCTTCTACCCCAAAATCAGATTTAACTATTCTGTCTTAAGCAGTGGCTTAGAATATCAGACAAAATATATGAAATAAGAGTTTTCAGTCATTGCACAACAAGAGGCACATGACACTGATTCCTTAGAGCAGGGAAACAAAGCAAGCAAGTCCTATAATCACCCCAGAAGACTGCCTGGGGAGCTCTCAGGCTGTCGCAGAGAAAGAAGGGAGAGAATTCAGTGTTCAGGGAGGCCAGGGCAGCTAGAAGCCATGGGGCAGAGTACTGGACAAGACAGAGCTGCACAAAAGAGCTCTGTGGAAATCAGCAGAGAGCACTTGAGTCTACAGCTGAGTACTGCTCAGCAGTTTGTGAAGAAACTCCTATTTTAGTATATGTGCTGCCAAAGTGATCTCCTGAGGCCAGGGAAGAGTCAGCTAGAACAATCCCTGGAGTTCACACAAGGGTGGGAACAGCTGGTGTTCCCACCAGCCATGGGAGAAAGACATCCTGACTCATGAAGCACTGAATGGAGTCCTCAGTAGAGGGACCAAATGCAGCCTAAACTAAAGGCCTAAACCCACATAAGAAAGCTTAAAAAGGAAGCCTCAAACTGGCCAAACTGTTGCCTGGCATATTAATTGCACCCCAGAAAAATAGCCCCAAAATATTTAAAGAAATACGAAAAAAACTAGCACCCAATAATGTAAAATTCATGTCTGGCATCCAATCTAAACTTACTAGGTTTTTGTTTTTGTTTTTAAAGCCAGAAAATACGACATAATGAAGAGAAAAAGCAGTCACTAAAAACAGACCCAGAAATGACATACATGATAGAATTATTAGACAAAGACAATAAAATAAACATATACCTGCATGTTAAGGAAGGTGGAGGAAAAAATGAGCATGATAAGAAGAGACACATTTGATATAATGGAACTGCTGGTAACTGAAAAAATACAACATCAAAAATTTTGCTGGGAGAATAAAGATGGTGGGATAGACGGTCCCCAGCATCACTCTCTCCTACAATCAACCAATTTACATCTATTAAAAGGCAAAGACTGCCAAGCTGGGGCCAGTAGAGCTCAGGGGAAGAGGAGGAGAAACCTATGGAGTTCATGAAGGCAGAAGCTGTGATGAGAGAAAGAAGGGACGAAGCCCCGGCCATTTCAAGGCTGGCCCTGGTGAGCACACGGAGCAAGAGCTGACAAAAACCACAGGTGTGCCCTTTGTGTGAAGTTGCTTGGAGGCGGCAGGGGAGAGGACGGCCTTGGTGGTCCCCAGGCCAGCAAGACCACTGACAGGGCTCCTGTGGACCCACGTAGGAGTAAGGGGCCATAGACAACTGAAAAAAGGAGCCACACAGAGGCCGATGAGTCATTGCAAGGAACGAGTGCATGGCCTGTCCCATGGGAAGTGTTTGAGCACAGGCGGTCCGGGAGACGGGTCCACTGGGGGAACACTGGGGCACAGCATGGACAGCTGATCTGACCCCTGATCAGTGCAGGACCACTCGGCGGAGACTGGTCAGGAATATAGAACTGCAGGGAGTGCAGTTTTCTGAAAAGACTTGGGCCGAGACCAGAGTTTCCACACAACCCAGGTGTACCAAACCTCACGAGACCTGGAAGTGCTTGCAAGGTCAACAATTAAAACCTGAGCTGCACAAAAAAGCCTTCCCCAGAGAATCAGCAGCAAAGCAGCAATTTAGCTCAACTACAGAGCTCAAGTGCTGGTCCCCACAGGAAGTTCCCCCATTTTAGAAATAACCAAAGGACAACAAATTCGTTCCAGTGTTTCCAAATTCGTTTGCAGAGTTTAAGTGGTGGCAACAGCAAACAATCCAACACAGAACTGAAAGAAGACACAGAGCACCCACAGATCAGAGACAAAGTTGTGATATTAACCAGTAAAGGCCTAATACCACTGTTCCGCAACATCTTAGAATGTAAAAAATAATAATAAATAAATTTTTAAAAATTTATCAAAGATTTTTTAAAAATACAATGTCTAAAATGAAAACGGTAATGGATGATATTAACAGCACATTACACACTGAAAAAGAAAAGACTTGATGATAACGAAAAAGTTCTCAAAATAGATAGTGGTGATGGTTAAATAACATGTGAGTGTACCTAATGCCACTGAACTGTACATATGAAAATGTTTAAAATGGTAAATTTTATGTTACGTGTATTTTACCACAATCATTTTTTTTTAAAGGGTAATAGCAATAAAAAGAAACCATATTGATACATGCAATGACATAGATGAATCTTAAAATAATTATTATAGTGAGGGAATGAATGAAAGAATCCAAACAACAAAAGAATTGTATAATTCCATTTACATAAAATTCTAAAAGATACAGGAAGGCAGATTAGGCGTTGCAGGTCGGGGAGAAGGAGGGAGGGTTTGCACAGGGGCACAGGAAACTGGGGAGTGATGGATATGTTCATTATTGATTGTCATGATGGTTTCATGGGTTAAGAATATGAATATGTTAATATATGTTAAACCTTGTCAAATTATACACTCTTTTTAAATTAAAAAAAATTTTTTTTGGTGGCTGGATAGTACAGGGATTGAACCCTGGACCTTGGTGTTATCAGCACCATGCTCTAACCAATTGAGCTAATTGGCCAGCCCCTATGTTATACACTTTAAATGAGTACTTTATTTTTATGTCAATTATATCTCAATAAAACTGTAAAAATAAAATGCAAAATACTTTTTCAGACATTCAAAGCTGAGAGAATTAATATTAGCAGATCACTATTACAAGTGTTAAAGGAATTTGTTAGGCAGAAGGAAAACAATACTAAGTGGAAAACTGGAACTACACAAAAGAACAAAACATCAAAAATGCTAAATATGTGGGCAAATATAAAAGGCTTTTACCATATTTTTAAAATATAATTGAATGTTTAAAACAAAAATAATTATTTCTTATGGGGTTTATACCTCATATAGAAATAAAATATGACAAATAATAGCACAAAGGCCAAGAAGCGGGAAATGGAAGAGTATCGCTGTGAAGCTGTATAATATCACTTCAAGGCAGACTGTGATAAATTGAAGACGTATGCTATAATCCCCAAAGCAACCACACACACACACAATGAAGTAGTATAGCCAAGAAGATAAAAATAGATATCATATACAGATAGAAATAAAAATAGGATCATAAAAACAACAAATTTACCCAAAAACAAAAAGGGCAGATAAAAGAGGGGCAAGGGAATAAACAGATGGAATAAATGTAAAACAAATAGTAACCTGGTAGATTTAAATCCAACTATACCAATAATTACATTAAGTGTCATTACAAATTAAATATAAATACCTAATTAAAAGACAGATTCAGTTAGATAAAAAGCAAGACCAAACTGTATGCTAACCATAACAAACCCAGAGACAGCTTTAAAAGAATGGAAAAAGATATACCATGCTGATGCTAAATCAAAGGAAACCTAGAGTGGCTATATTAACAGTATAGTTTTTAAAGCAAAGAATTTTACCTGAAAAAGAGAGGGTTATTTCATAATGATAAAGGGGTCAATTCATCAAGAAGGCATACCAATCCTTTATTAAACATTACCATTATATTTAATAGCTTCTAGATACAGAACATCAAATTATACAAGGCAAAAATTGATAAAACTCCTCTCAATAACTGATAGAAGTAGACAGAAATCAGTAAGGACATAGAAGACTTAGACAACACTGTAAACTACAGTAACCTAATTGATATTTGTAGAACACTCCACCCAACAACAGCAAAATACACATTCTTCTCATATGCACAGGGAACATTTACTAAAAGAGACCATACTCTCAACTAAACATAAGACAAGTCTCAATAAATTTCAAAGAGTTCAAATAATAGAAAGTATGTTTTCTAAATGTTGGAATTAAATTAGAAATCAATAATACAAAAATATCTGGAAAATCCCCAAATATTTGGAAACTAATAACAAGAGAAATTAGAAATCATTTTGGATGGAATGAAAATGAAAACACGACATACCAAAATTTGTAGAATGCAGCTTAAATAGGGCTCAGAAGAAAACTTGTGATATAAAACGCCTATATCAGAAAAAGTTGAAAAGGTCTAAAATCAATAACCTTTTATAAAATTCTTCCAGAAAATAGAAGAGGAAAGAGCACTACCAAACTCATTCTATGAGGCCAGCATTACCCCGATAGCAAAACCAAACACCTAAGAAAAGCACAAACCAACATCCCTCATAAATGCAGACACAAAAATTCTTTTAAAAATATCAAAATCGGGGGCCGAGCCCGTGGCGCACTTGGTAGAGTGCTGCGCTGGCAGCGCGGCGACACTCCCGCCGCGGGTTCGGATCCTATATAGGACTGACCGGTGCACTCACTGGCTGAGTGCCGGTCACGAAAAAACGACAAAAAAAAAAAAAAAAAAATATCAAAATCGGGCCGACTCCGTGGCTCACTAGGGAGAGTGCGGCACTGGGAGCTCAGCGGCGCTCTCTCCGCGGGTTCGGATCCTCTATAGGAATGGCCGGTGCTCTCACTGGCTGAGCGCAGTGTGGGCGACACCAAGCCAAGGGTTACGATCCCCTTACCGGTCACACACACAAAAGAAACCCCAAAGTCAGTGACCTACGCTTCCACCTTAAGAAACTAGAAAAAGAAGGGCCGGCCTATGGCTCACTCCGGAGAGTGTGGTGCTGATAACACCAAGGTCACGGGTTCGGATCCTATATAGGGATGGCGGGTTGGCCTACTGGCTGAGCGTGGTGCTGACAACACCAAGCCAAGGGTTGAGATCCCCTTACCGGTCATCTTTATATAGGATTAAAAAAAAAAAAAAAAAAAAAAAAAACTAGAAAAAGAGAAAATTTCCAAATTAGGCAGGAAAAAAATATGAGCAGGAATACACTAAATAGAAAACAGGAAAAAAAAAAAAAAATTAAGGCAAACCAGTGAAACCAAAAGCTGGTTCTTTGAGCAGAACAATGAAATTGATAAACTCCTAGCCAAACTGATCCAGAAAAAGAGAAGACACAAACTGCCAACATCAGGAATGAGAAAAGAGGATATCACTATTGATACAGAGATACTAAAAGGATAAAGGAATATTATGAACAACTCTGTGCTAATAAATTCAACAAGAGATGAAATGGACAAATTCCTTGAATATGCTACCAAGGCTCACTCAGAAGAGATAACCAGAATAAAAATAAAATAGGCAGCCAAAAAGGTCATATCATGATCCAGACTATTTTAAGCAAGGTTATTATTTTTCCATGAGATAATTATGATCACACCATCATTGAGAAACCTCAAACTACTTCAAATTATTTCTAATTTCCTAATCCACCACTGTAACCTCCTAGCTCTTAAGTGCAATAGTCTGGAAACCTAGAAATTCTGTATCTGGCCTTGTCCTTAGTAAGCTTAAGACAAGTGGCTAAGTCACAGATGACAGTCAAATTCTGATTGCAACCAAACTGGAGTACTGCACCAGAAAAAAATAGCCCTTAGTTTTCAGCAGAGACTGCCCTCAGGAACAAACTCTCCAGAAGGTAATCAACTCTGATGTGGCTCTGGGATGCATAGAGTAGGGTTTTAAACAATTCCTGCTGCTGGGATTTCCATTAAATTCATCTTGAGACACAAACCCTTCTAACACAAAGAAAAGGTACCTGGAATGGCCAACATTTTCTCAGAGAAAACCAGTGTTAAGAGGTCACATTCACACCAAATCCTCACTACCTCCCCCCATCAGAAAAATTATTTCCTAATTAAGTTGATTCAATTAAATCTTATGAACTTTTGAAATCATACTTAAACATTTCAACTTGAGAAGAACATTGTCATAACAACAGACAATGGCTGAATAGCTCTTTTGGAAGTATTAGATAATCATAGTATTTTTCTTTTTTAAGACAAAAACTTTGCTAAATATAACAGCTCCTAAAAATGGTGAAATGCACAAGTTTCTTCTAATCCTGAAGCTTCCTTTTCACTCTCAGGTAATAGAAGACATCTTCCCTTTACACTGGAATGATTGCCTCTTTAAAGATAAAAAAATTAAAAATTAAAAAGCATTGGTTCCATCAATAAAAGAAACCTCAAAACCAACTTTTACCAAAGGAGAATGCAGAGGTTAGTTAGAGTTATTATACACTTATATACTTTTTTATAAAGTTTGGAAGTTACCAAACTTTGTACACTTTAGTTTGAAGAGGAAATTGAGGCTGAAATGACTGGCCATCAGCCTCAGTTAACTGGAGACATAAAATCCTGACAAGGGGTATTTCGGGCCTCTCTCATGGGTATTTCTGACCGTCTCTTGTGCACCACTTGTTTTAGATGTGCACAATGATAGAGGTGCTGGTTGAGTTCCATTGATGTGTAAACTATTAATATATTAATTCAATAATTACCTAGTATGAACTATGGGCTGAGGACATGAAAGTGTACAAATTAAATGCTGGAGCCCACCGTTCTGTGAGAGAACAGGAATTCTCATTTATTGCTTACAGAAAGGAATCTGACAATATCTACAAAATCACAGCCATCCACTTCTGCATCCCACATCCACCTACACCCATAAGAAATGGCACGTGCACTCCTTGCAGCTCTCTATGTGCAAAAAAGACTGGAAGCCATCCAAGTATTCAAACGATACAGGAGAGGTCAAATAACCCACAGTATGGCCACACACTGGAATACTATGCAGCGGTAAACAATGCAAATCTTCATATGCTGATATGCAGAAAGCTGCAGGATTTTTTTTGTACAATGCAAAAACAAAGTGCAAGAGTACATATTGTGAGCAACCTCTGGTGCAAGGGGATGGGAGAGAGTTAAACATACCTATTGCCGTTTGCTTGGTTTTGCTTTTAAAAGGGGGGGGGGGAGTACAAACAAGCAAAAAACTACCTAATGGCGAATGCAAGATTTTCCAGCATATACCGTTTCAATTCGGTGTATCATTATGTCATGACCCTGTAAATATCGCCTATTTTTGTAAGTGCCTTCGCAAGGAGCTCACAGCATTGTAGAGAAAACCGGAGAGAGCGTAAGTGCAACACTTGGCGTTCCTTCACTAAGGAATGTTCGGGAAGGGCTCCTCGATGCTGCCAGGCAGGCCAGGGCAAGAGCGGAAAGCAGCCGGCACCTGCCGCGTGTGCCCGACACCCATCCCTTGACCGCACGCTCCAGCAAGGGCAAGCAGGGCGAGCCCACGCCGCGCCTGCTCCGGGCCCCCATGTCCCTGCTGCCCCTCCGAGGTCGCCCCAGCCCAGCCTGCGCCCGACTTACCATGATGGTCGCCGCCGGGCCGCACGCTGCGTTCCCACGTCTGCTCAGTCCGATGCCACGCGCCCAACTGCCGGCCCGCCACACTACGAGCTGCTTCCTGATTGGCCCGCCGTCTTCGTGACTGCCATTGGATCCGACCACGTCGGGGCGGGCCCCAGACCCAAACTCCAATTGCGATTGGCCATCTTCTTTGTCGGGCTAAGTGATCCTTATGATTGGCCCTCACTTTGGGCGGGAAGTGGTGACCCCGGGGTGGCCCAGCAGCAGCGGAATGTCTCAAGCAGGGTGGCTGGCTGAGCCGGGGATGAGCCTGCAGGGTGGCGCGTGCTGGGGAGCTGCGGAGGGGCGACCGCGGTGCAAGGAAGGAGCCCTGTTTAGGAGAGGGGGCACACTACGGTAGCTTATACCGCTTGAGCCGCATATGTTCACCTGTAAAATGCAGTGTCACTACAGAGCTTTACATCAGTGTGGGGAGTTACAGGGCTGGTAGCCATGAAAGGGCTTTGCAGGCTTAAGCTCGTGCAAAACGTGTAAGGGCTACTCAGCAACCTTTTACTGGTGCTGATGTTAGTATCCCGGGATGGTGAGAATTTGAAGTCCCTGGGTAACCCCCGGCTCTTGCATGATCACGTAATGTGGATCACGTGATATGTTCCAGAAAAGAAGGAGCTGGGAAGCTTTAGCAGAAAGAGGGGCATTAATTCCGTCTTCCAAGAGTCTTAGAGACTTCTGAGCAGGAGATCTAGAAGGAGGAATCTTAGTTTTCCACACAGCAAAGTGGAATGAGTGCAGTGAGCAGAGCAGGCATGAGCACAGGGGGGACTGAGAGCTGGAAAGTTCCTCTGGGCACATGAACTGTGATGAAGAGGGTGACTCTGGCGGTTCAGGGCGGGGCTGGCATGAACGCGGCCAGACCAAGGAGTTTGACTTCCTTGCCAGCCAGCAACAGATACAAGTTGGATTGACCGTTTAAGAGGAGAATATGACAGCAGTGTGAGGCAGGGGGAGGATGGAAAGCAGGAAACGCCATAAACAGTCATTGCAGAAGACCAAATAATCATCCCACCCCACCCCACCCCCCTCCCCCACAGATCTTGGTGAAAGGACACAGAATTTCCAAGGTTTCTGGAAAGGGGGTTTACACCCTCAGTCTCCCCCCTGACCCCCCATTCATGTTCCAGGTCCCTGGGAGATTTTGTATTTACCCCTGTAGGGGCAGCAAAACTCAATTTCCATCCTCTTAGAATCCCAGCTGGGTCTGAGAATTAAACTGACATATGACAGATTAACAAGAGAAGAGCATACAAATTTATTTAATACAAGTTTTACGTGGCACAGGAGCCCTCATAAGGAAATAAAGGCCCTCATAAGGAAATAAAGACCCAAGGAAGCAGTTAGAGTCAGTTGCTCAGATATTGAATTTGACAAGAATAGTAACCTGTGAAGAAGCAACTAAATTATGTGGGGATGCTTAAAAGATAAGAGTTATTTTTACACGGTCTGTACAGAATTCTCTTGGTCTCCACTTCTCATCCTTGAGGATAAGGATGTTGCATCTTTCATATGGGAATTTCATCTTCTGCTTTTAAGAAACAGCATTAAGGTCAGAGTGATCTTTCTGCACCTGCTGTTTTCAAGTGCTTTTAATTCATCAATATGCCAGATGGGTGTTTTGTTTTGTGGCTGGCCAGTACAGGAATTGAGATTGGTGTATTTAAACTCCTCCATTTTCCTCATCTTGAACTAGAAGGAACTAGAAGTTTCATACATTAAAAGCTGATGTGGTGACTGTGGAGAGAAGAATCAGGTTAGTAGCTGAGTGGCAAGAGATCTGCAAAGGGAGAGAATATAAACTGCAACAAACAGAAAACACATCTAAGTATATTGTCCAATATTGTATTGAATTAGTCTCTTAGTCATGAGAATAGTTCAGTTCAGGGGCCGGCCCATGGCTCACTTGGGAGAATGTGGTGCTGACAACACCAAGTCAAGGGTTAAGATCCCCTTACTGGTCGTCTTTTAAAAAAAAGAAAGAACAGTCCAGTTAACCTAATTTTAGGAGGCGATATTCTAGGTGGGCTCCCATCTAAGTTAGGCCTCTACATGGTGTGAGAAAACAGGTGTTTAATGAGAGGCATTTTTATGGAAACAAACACAGAGGTTAATGGTTGGAGCAAATATAAACCCGTTTTTTTCAGGCAGTCAGTTGAGAAGATTTCTAGAAATTGGGTTTGAAGCATTTTTAGTGGGAGTGGGGACAGGCAGTGACAATTTTGATGAATCTCCTGGTTTGTAGTTTGAATGTCTCTAGTAATGTCATCAGGTATTCTGGTGAACTTTTCAAGTGGCGTGTGTGATAGCAGGCATGAAGGTTGTCCATACATGATCTGTTGTGGTGATTTCTCTGGAGCTTATATCAAGTTTGTCCAGCTTTAGCATGTTAGAATTTCAGGAAAATGGTAGTTTTAGTTTTTAATGAGTCCAAATCAGAAGGGTGGGGGGAAACTGGAAATTTTAATTATTGGCAAAATTCACAAAAAGTCAGGATCCAGTTCACAAAGTGGAAAGGCATAAAGTCTGTCAACACAGCACTGTTTGACATCCCACGAGGGTGTGTTATATATAGTTTTTCTTGAAATATAGATTTTTTTTTTCTTTCTACAATCATCCCCATTTTTACCAAAGAAAATCAAAATAAGATGAATTTGTAAAGTAAGTTTAGTTTTATCTGAAAATATGACATTCTAGTCAAAGTCTTGGTGTTTACAAAGAAAAACGGTTTATTTGGCTCGGGATTCTGGGACAGCTGCATCTGGCGCAGGCCTCAGGCTGCTTGTACTTGTGGAAAGCAGCAGGGCAGCCGTCAGCTTAGCTAGCGTGTGTGAGGAGATCATATGGTGAGAGAGGAAGAAAAACAGGGAGGGAGGGAGGTGCCAGGTTCTTTTTAACGACCTGCTCTCCTGGGAACACACAGAGGGAGAACTCACTCACTCCTGACCCCCAGGGGAGGTATTAATCTATTCGCGAGGGATCCACCCCCATGACCCAAACACCTTCCACATCTCCCAAAACTGCAACATTGTGGATCAAATTTCAACATGAGTTTGGAGGGTCTATCATATCCAAACTGTAGCATTTTTCCCAGCCCCCAAACTCATGTCTTTCTCACATGCAAAATATAGTCATTCCATTCCAATAGTCTGAATAGCCTTAGCTTGTTTCAGCGCCAAGTCCAGAGTCTCATCTGAGACTCAAGGCAAGCTCCCTAAAGCTGGTTAGACTGTAAAATAAAAAAACAAGTTATCTATTTCCAAGATGCTATGGTAGAACAGACATTGGGTAGACATTCTCATTCCAAAAGGGAGGGGTAGGCCAGAGGAAAGGACTGACAGCCCCCAAGCAAATCCAAAACCTAGCAGGGCAGACATTAAATATTTTTTTTAACATTTATTTGTACATATTAAGACATAAAGTCTTAAAGCTCTAGACAATTTTTCATTTCATGTATGGCTTCCTGGGTACAGTGAGAGGTTTGGGCCCCCAAATCCTCGGGCAGCCCTGTCTCCATGGCTTTACTGGGCACAGCCAGCCCATGGAACTGCTTTCTTGGATTGGAGTCAGGTGCCTGTGGCTCTTGTAGGCAGGCGCTGCACTCTCCTAGCTCTACAGTTCTGGGGTCCTGACAGCCTCTCTGCTCCCATGGCTCTACTACACACTGCTCTGGTGATGACTCCACAAGGGGGGTACTCTGACCTCACACTTCTGTTCCGCCCCTGCAGCATGTCTCTGTCTGGGCCCCCAAGCCCTTCCATACATCCTCTGAAATCTGGGTGGAGGCTGCTGTGCCTCCACAGCTCTTACATTCTGCAAGCCTACAGACGGAATGCCATGTGGATGCCACCCAGACTTACCACTTGCATTCTCCCAAGTGGCAGCACAGACAGCACTTGGGGCCACTGGGATGCAAGAAGCAGCATTCCTAGTTGGTTCAGGGAAGCAGC
This sequence comes from Cynocephalus volans, assembly GCF_027409185.1. Lineage (NCBI taxonomy): Eukaryota > Metazoa > Chordata > Mammalia > Dermoptera > Cynocephalidae > Cynocephalus > Cynocephalus volans. The sequence continues at coordinate 210,101,679 of NC_084461.1, forward strand.
ACCCCAAATCTGTCCCCTGGAACAATTCAGTCCTCCTAGGGCTCTGGACCTGTGAAAGGAGGGACAGACTGGGAGATGTTGAAATGCCTTCGGAGCCATTCTCTCATTGTCTTGGCTTTTAGTACCTGGTTGTCTTTTAGCATTAATCTCCTTAGCAACTGGTTGCTCAGCTGCACACTTGGATTCCTCTCCTGAAAATGCTCTTTGATTCTCTACCACATGACCAGGCTCAGAATTTTCCAAATCTATATGCTCTGCTTCACTTTCAATTATAAATTTCATCTTTAGGTTATTCTTCTCTTCCCTAATTTTACTGTATGCAATTGAGAGCAGCCATACACCACCTTCGACATTTTGTTTAAAATTTCTTCCACCAGAACATCCCAGTTCTTTACATTTAAGTTCCACCTTCCATAAAGCCCTAGGGTACGGACACTATGCAGTCTACTTCTTTGATACAGTGTAACAAAGATGACATTTCCAATAAGTTCCTCATTTCCATCTGGGATCTCCTCAGAATGGCCTTTAATGTCCATATTTCTAGAAATATTCTGATCACCACCACTTAATCTCTAAGAAGTTCCCCCTTATCTTCTTTTCTCACATCAGAATCTCCCTTAATACTCTGTTCACTGCAAATACAATCTCTTTCTAGCCTGCTGCTCTGAGTTCTTCCAACCTCTGTCTAGTACCCAGTTCCAAAGCCACTTCTACATTTTCAGATGTCTATATAGCAACATCACACTCCTTGCTACCAATTTTCTGTCTCAGTCCATTTTGTGTTGTTGTAACAGAACACCTAAGACTGGGTAATTGATAAGAAATGTGGTTTATTTACTCCTAATATTAAGACTCATTTAAAAACCCTTATAATGAACTTATTCAATTTACTCAGCTTGACCATATAAGACCCTTTCTTTTGTTTTCTCTTTTTCCAACTTTTTATATCCATCTAGTTTTTATCTTTTATTCATTGATTCATTCTGAAACAACCTTTGAATAACCTACAAACTAAAGTAAAATTACTCTTTCCTTAGCAAAAATACATCTTTCATATCTTACAGCTTTCCTTACCAAAAAGTATATTTATTTTCCTTGTATACTTTGCATACAGAGTATTTTCCCTTATTATCTCTAATAGTTTTAATTACATATATTAATTTAGAATTCTCGCCTCTTAATAACCTTGATTTCTGGTGAAAACTAAAAAATAGGAAGTAAGCAATTATGAACTGTCACACACCATCATTTTGCAAATTAACACCATCTCATAATTTCTGGAAATATATGCTTCCTCATAGTACGATATTTTAATGTGCCACAGGACCTATTTATTAACAGACCCAAATATCTTTTGTTCCTCTGTAATAAGAAGCCAAAAATAGGAAAGCTTAAACTTATGTTCATCAACAAATGTTTCAGTATCATATCTTACTTGAAAATGACCTAGATATTCAATGAATATTCATTTAATTTAACTTAGTATAACTTTAAGGTTTTAAGTTACCAAAATATTTTGGAAACTAATTTTAAGTAGACATATTTTATAAAACATAATCATTATTGAAAAGTTCATTTATAAATTTTTATCCCACTTATATTTATGTAAATTTCCTTTGTTTAACAATTATGTTTGAATTATTTATGAAAACTTCATGAGACATTAAACAAAGCTAGTCATTAAGTAGTCATTAAGGTTTTTTTGTTGGAAATTTTTGTAACATATATGTATTTGGCAAGTATCAAACATTATTGAAGTAAAGCACCTAAAAAGTTAAACATTCAGATTTTTTTTTTTTTTTTTTTTGTCTCAGATGGGCAGGTGTAGGGGTTGTTATAGTTAATTCCTCAGATATTTAAGTTTTTTAAATTTAATTTAATTAATTTTTTTTTTTAAGATGACCAGTAAGGGGATCTTAACCCCTGACTTGGTGTTGTCAGCACCATACTCACCCAGTGAGCTAACTGGCCATCCCTATATGGGATCCGAACCTGTGGCCTTGGAGTTATCAGCACCACACTCTCCCGAGTGAGCCACAGGCCAGCCCCGAGATATGTAAGTTTTAAAGACACAGTAAGATTTACATTTTTCAAGGAACTGAGAAACAATATAGGTTTTCTTCAAGAAGGAGTTTTGGGGCATGTTTGTTTATTATAAGAGATGTAAGATAATTTTTAAGTTTTTTCCTCCAAGTGTAGGACAGACCAATAAATTTTTTTGTGGTTGGGGTGCAAAATATGGGAAGGCCTGAAGCTGATGATATTTGATTACAGGAAGTAGGAGGAGTTGTAAGGTACAGTAAAACAAGCCTGGGTATGCATTCCCAAAGTCTCTGTTAGATTTATATTCTGATGGTCAGAATTTACATAAGTAACCTATGTATTTTGGGCCTGGCTATCAGGCTGGAATGGTTTCTGTAAATTTTGCAGCAAAAAGAAAGTTAAAATAGACAGCTGGGCATTTAAAAGATATTTGGAGAAGTTTGTGGGAGCACATAGGCTTGACAAAGAACAGGGAGTGCACCAAGGGCAAAAGTCCTAAATGCACTTATGCAGAACCTAAGTGCTGAAAACAGCACGTGCTGGAAACAGCAAATAGTTTCTGCTAGATTAGATAAGAACAGTAAGGTCATTTCTTATCCAGCTTCACTCCCTTTCCTTTGTTTCTCAAGATGTTTTCCAGAGATTGCCCCATAGCCAATTTCTTTTTGTTCCTTTGATAAATGATTAAGTTGTTTTTTCTCTTGTATTTCCTTGTCTTTACAATAAAAGCTGAAACAAATACCAACTTGGGGCTGTGCCTTGTTTCTCCCTTCTTGAGGGAGTTTTCTCAGTGCAGTCCCTTTGGGATTCTCATTGCTCTTAATATTTGGGCTTTGAGTAATCTTTGCATCTCGAGCACACAGTGAGAAGTGACAAGTGGTGCCCCATGTGAGGAAAACTTCTACTCCACGGATCAGAGACTGACCTTGCAAAGCTTGGTAAAGGAGAAGGACATCCAATATGCATTCCAGTAGGGGAAAATAGGCAACTGTGGGATAGCCCAGAACATCTATGGCAAGGTCTAATTTAGGTCTTTTCACCCAGAGGTTTTGTTTCTTTCAATTTCCGATTTCTCTTTATGGCTATGGTAACACTTTGTCTAAAGAAGAAATTCAACATACGTTACAGCTTCAATGCCTATTAAAAGCAGCTGGATGTAAAGTGATCAAAAGCCAGCTTGTGGAATTATTTAGTAATTATTAGACAACAATGTCCTTGGTATCTGTGAGAAGGAAATCTTTTTTTTTTTTTTTTAAGATGACCGGTAAGGGGATCTTAACCCTTGACTTGGTGTTGTCAGCCCCACGCTCTCCAAAGTGAACAAACTGGCCATCCCTATGTAGGGATCTGAACCCACGGCCTTGGTATTATCAGCACCACACTCTCCCGAGTGAGCCATAGGCCGGCCCTGAGAAGGAAGTCTTGATCTGAAGGATTGGGAATGGATAGGCAGATGGTTGAGGAATTCTCTTGGTCTTGTTAAAGCTTCTCACCTTGTGGTATGGAATTTATGCAGACTAGCTTTACAGCCAATTTAAGGCAATAAAACTATATCTAGTTTAGAGAAACAAGATATTCAGGGTTCCTCTGCCCCACCCGTTCCTCCGCCACCTCCTCCCTTGGATTTACCTCCATCAGACTTTATACTTCTCATGAAGAAATGTTTCCATGAGGGCCGACAATTGGAAGGGGAAATATTACTTGCTTTCCCTGTTGTCAGAGGAGGAAATCAAGGCCTCAATACAAAAGCCTTCCTTTGGCTGTACTTAACGAATTTTGAAAAAGTGTAACAGAAAATGGCCTACAAAGTTCCTTTACAAAGGGCATAATAGAAGCTATAGCTAATGGATATGATATGACAGCTTGGGATTAGAAAGTTCTCGTTAAAACTGTATTAACAACAGCCCAATAGTGTATGGCTCCATGAATTTCATGATGCCACCACTACTATTTCAATGGAGAATTTAAATAGTAATATCCCAATTGGTATATATATGTTAATCAGAGAAGGAATTTATACTAACCCTCAGGCTCAAGCCCAGCTTCAACATCCAAATGCTCATGAGACATGATCCCGACCTGATTAATCCTGGCCTAGCTAAAACTAATTTTCAGGTGGCTCTTAGATAATCTGAAAACTTACAAATTGTTTTAGCTGATTTTACAGGAACATTAGAATTTTCCTTAACTCATGATAAAATTCTACAAGGATTTCAACTATTGCCTCTTTCTTCCACCCCTATTGTCTCACCTGTCCCCATCCCAGATGCTTTAACTGTTTTTATAGATGTATCTCGAAAGTCCGGCAAAGGATCTGTTACTTGGCAAGAACAGGGCTCATGGAAACATTTTTTCACTCTTCACCATCGCTCCACACAATGAGCTGAACTAGCTGCTGCCATTGGAGCCTTACAACATTTCCCTCATCACCCATTAAACATAGCGGCTGACTCTGCTTATGTAGTAGGTACTTTACAAGTTATTCAAGATGCATTGATTCATGATGGAAATGACCCTGCTCTTTTTGAAATGTTTAGACAATTACAAAAATTAATTCAAAACAGGACCATTCCATTTTTGTAACTCATATCAGATCCTACTCAGGATTAACAGGTCCAATTACAGAAGGTAACAATTGAGCTGACAAACTAGTTATGCATATTACCACCCTTCAAATGGCCATTGCTTAATAGAAGAGAGAATCCAGAAATCAAGCCACACACCTACAGCCATCTGATCTTTGACAAAGGCACCAAGCCTATACACTGGGGAAGGGACTGCCTCTTCAGCAAATGGTGCTGGGAGAACCGGATATCAATATGCAGGAGAATGAAACTAGACCCATACCTTTCACCATATACTAAAGTCAACTCAAAATGGATTAAAGAATTAAATATACACCCTGAAACAATAAAACTTCTTAAAGAAAACATAGGAGAAACACTTCAGGAAGTAGGACTGGACACAGACTTCATGAATATGACCCCAAAAGCATGGGCAACCAAAGGAATTAAACAAATGGGATTATATCAAACTAAAGAGCTTCTGTACAGCAAAAGAAACAATTAACAGAGTTAAAAGACAACCAACAAAGTGGGAGAAAATATCTGCAAAATATACATCTGACAAAGGATTAATATCCAGAATATATAAGGAACTCAAACAACTTTACAAGAAAAAAACAAGCAACCCAATTAAAAAATGGGCAAAAGAGCTAAGTAGGCATTTCTCTAAGGAAGATATACAAATGGCCAACAGACATATGAAAAAATGCTCAACATCACTCAGCATCCGGGAAATGCAAATCAAAACCACACTGAGATACCATCTCACCCCAGTTAGGATGGCTAAAATCCAAAAGACTCTGAACGATAAATGCTGGTGAGGTTGCGGAGAAAAAGGAACTCTCATCCATTGTTGGTGGGACTGCAAAATGGTGCAGCCTCTATGGAAAATGGTATGGAGGTTCCTCAAACAATTGCATATAGATCTACCATATGACCCAGCTATCCCACTGTTGGGAATATACCCAGAGGAGTTGAAATCATCAAGTCGAAGGTATACCTGTTCCCCAATGTTCATCGCAGCACTCTTTACAATAGCCAAGAGTTGGAACCAGCCCAAATGTCCATCATCGGATGAGTGGATACGGAAAATGTGGTATATTTACACAATGGAATACTACTCAGCTATAAAAACGAAGGAAATACTGCCATTTGCAACAACATGGATGGACCTTGAGAGAATTATATTAAGTGAAACAAGTCAGGCACAGAAAGAGAAATACCACATGTTCTCACTTATTGGTGGGAGCTAAAAATAAATAAATAAATTCACACACACACACACACACAAAAAAAAAAAAAAAAAAAACAGGGCGGGGAGAAGACATAACAATTGCAATTCCTTGAAGTTGACATGACAAACGAACAGAAAGGACATTGTTGGGAGGGAGGGGGGAGAGGGAGGAGGGAGGGGGGTTTCGGTAATGGGCCACAATAATCAACCACACTGTATATCGACAAAATAACAAAAATTAAAAAAATTTAAAAAACAAATGGCCATTGCTTCTCATCGATTCTTTCATCAAGGGGACAGAGCATTAGCATTAGCATTGTTTATAGGGTGTTATTAAAATAGCCTATAAACAAGCCCAAGAAATTATTCGAGCCTGCCCCAACTGCCAAAGATATTCTAAAATGACCTCCCATGGAGGCATAAATCCCGGTGGACTAAAAGGAAATGAAATTTGGCAAATGGATGTCACTCATTATGAACCTTTTGGGCATCTTAAATATTTACATGTTACGGTTGACATGTATTTGGGATTTATTCATGCCACTGCGCAGAGAGGGAAAACAAAAAAACATGTTAGAAAACATCATCTCTCTGCTATTGCTACTATGGGGATTCCAACTCAAATTAAAACTGACAATGGCGAAAAAGACAAAAAAAAAAAAAAAAAAAAAAAAAAAAAAAAAACTGACAATGGACCTGCATATACTTCCAAATCAAGTATTTTGTGATACATGGAATATTAAACATGTTACGGGAATCCCATATAAGCCCACTGGTCAAGCAATAGTGGAAAGGGCTAATGGTCTCCTCAAGTCACAATTAAATAAACAAAACAGGGGGAATGTAGAAGGAAGCTTGACCCCTCAAGAACAATTAATGAAAGCATTATTTACCCTAAAATTTTAAAACTGTAATTCTCAAAATTTAACAGCAGTGGATCAACATTTCACCCCCTGCCCATGAAAGTCCTAAACCTTTGGTTTTGTATTGACATCCCTGTCAAGAGCCAAAACGGTTAGGGCCTGTTGATACTAACCTGGGGAAGAGGGTATGCTTCTGTTCTTTCCTCTATGGTCCCTCTTTGGATACCAGCAAAGGCCATTCACCCATATCATGTGGCACCATTCAGGAACAAATCCAATTCCAGAACTCCAGAATCTTACCATACAACCACCCCCGGGAATGATGAACAAGAAATGGAAGATAAATCCATTGACCTCTACGATGCTTTCCTCTGGCCCAACTTGGGGTGATTTAAAGAAGCTTCCTGCACAGGCAGAGGGCACTCTAGAAACCATCAGAACTCCAAAGATGCCAGAAAACCTATTTCTAGCCATGCTTGCTCACGTAACTGTAAATTCCAAAGGTCCCAAAGTAACATACCTGTTCATAATGTATGGGCTTTTCCTTTTTATTCAGCCTTCCATAAGTAATAATATTTATTGGACCCATGTTTTTAATCCCCCCATTTTTGATCTGCTTACTTGAGGTGATTCAGAGCCTCCTCTTTCATCTAATGATACCACTTACACTGGAGATGATTAGCTTCCCCCTCCTGGTCCATTACAAGATTGCAAAATAAATTGCAGTAAGAAGGATTACCATAATGGATGGCACAAACCTTTTCATAATTGGTATTTCCTTGTTGAGAAATTGCCTTTTTGCGTAGTGACTAATTTTACTGTCATCAATTTCTGTATTCCTCTTCGGCCCCAATGGTATATGACTCATATTGTAAAAGACCCTAATTGTGCTTTAGCTGTAAAATACCAGATATTCATTTCCACAGCAGGAGTAGGTGGTAGTTCCATACTGGGCAAAAACCATCTGAAACCCAGTATCCCTGTTTGTTCTCACCCCTGGATTGCTATTGCAGATGGTCTGGACTCAGTTGGGTCTCTTGCCATTCAAATAATTTTACAGAAAATAAATTATATGGTAAAAGCACTTTTGAAAATTGGGGTCCACATGATTTACTGATACTGGATTCTAATACTGCAATTATACTCTTCCTTTTAATTATCCTGGTCGGTCATCTCAATGGAATGCTGGTTTGGCAGGTCCTCTTTTGAGGGTGTGCTGTAATCAATATTATACTCCCATAAAAAAAATCTATTTGGCATTTAGCCACTCCATTTTCCCTTCCTATTATCTGACAAGAGGAATTTCAAAGAAATAAGAAATTACATTGGATAGCTAATGATACCATTGACTCAGTTATGATCTGCACCTCTCAACCATACATATTTGCTATTTCCTCTCAGGAACCTAGTGTTACTATAACTAATTTTACTTCTTCTAAAGGTTTCCACACTCAAGGTTTTAATATCACCTTCCCTTCCAATAAAAACATGGTTTACTCCTTGCATTACACATTCTAATATCTCTGCCCTTAATATTACTCATGTCTTTGTGTTAAAACAAAGAGCAGAAGCCTGGTTACCAATTAATCTTACTCATAAATGGATGGGGAGTTCTGCCCTTGAGCAAGTAACCTCTGCTCTGGAATGAGTTCACCCTAAGAGATTTTTGGGCATTCTTATTGCCTCAGTAATTGCTGTTACAGCTGTGACAGCTGTGGTTGCATTGTCTCATTCGATTCAAACAGTTCAAAAAATGAATGATTATTTTCAAAACATAACTTCTGAAGTTTTAACTCAAACAAAAATTGACCAAGAGATTTTACAAAGACTAAATGCCTTAGAGGCCACTGTATCTTGGTTAGGTGAACATCAGCAAGTGCTTTGGACATGAAGTCAACTTAACTGTGATGCTGGATATTGATCTATGTGTATCATTCCTGTTCCTTTTGATAACTCTACATCTTGGGAGGATGTACAGTGGTTATTACATGGTGCTTTTCACTCTGATTTGAGTGGAGATATTCTTAATTTTAAATATAAGCTCCAGAAGCAGATGCTTCAATTTCAAGAGGAAGCACAGAATGCAGCCATCAATCATTTAAATGATTTTGTTCATTGGCTTAATACTGTTACTTGGTTTTCAAGACTCAATGGTATATTATTTTTACTGTGTCTTCTTGCAGTGCTGAAGGCGCTATGCGCCATTTTCCAAAGGACTCTCCAAACAGAAGCCATTCTGACCCTACTTCAAAAGACTCCTTATCACTCACTTCCTGAACCTACCTCAAACACCCCTGTCAAAGGGGGATATGTGGGAGCACACAGGCTTGACAAAGAACAGGGAGTGCACCAAGGGCAAAAGTCCTAAATGCACTTATGCAGAACCTAAGTGCTGAAAACACCATGTGTTGGAAACAGCAAATAGTTTCGGCTAGATTAGATAAGGACATTAAGGTCATTTCTTATCCAGCTTCACTCCCTTTCCACTGTTTCTCCAGATGTTTTCCAGAGATTGCCCCATAGCCAATTTCTTTTCATTCCTTTGATAAATGATTGATTAAGTTGTTTTTTCCCTTGTATTTTCTTGTCTTTACAATAAAAGCTGAAGCAAATACCAACTTGGGGCTGCACCTTGTTTCTCCCTTCTTGAGAGAGTTTTCTCGGTGCAGTCCTTTTGGGCTTCTCATTGCTCTTAATATTTGGGCTCAAGTAATCTTTGCATCTCCATCAAACAGTGGGAAGTGACATTTGTTAACCTAGAAAAAAAGATTAGTGAAAAATATCTCCAAATATTTTTAGTTTAATGGCTAGCCTTAGGGACTCCCTTAGCAAGATTAAAGAACAGAAATCAGATGGAACAAAAGTTAAAATCCACACCCACTATAAATCCTCCTTCTCCACCCACCTATGCTCCCCTTTACAACCAACTCTCTGTCCCTGACCCCTCAGAAGATCTTTTGTATCTCTGGGGTCCTAGCTTAAACCTTCTCTTCTCAAAATCTGGTCCTATGTCCTCAGGAAATTCCTTTTACTCCTAAAACTCCTGCAATAGAACTCCTTGGGAATCAAAAATAGGATGATAATTTGGAATGCATACCATGGCAAGTTATAAGTTCGTTAAGTGAGGGAAGGGTAAGAGAAAGCTTTTATTGGCAGAAAGGGAGAGGTTCATGTAAGCTGCTTGGAACCAGAGTTTATTGGTTTCAGAGGCTCAAAGTCAGATTTGTCATCAGTTTATTTGTTGAGATGCCATTACTGGGCAATTTCATTTCAGAGCAACTTACCAACATTACTACAGTTCTAAAGAATGTCTACTGATAAACCTGGTCACAGAAACATGCACAAACATGCAAAGGAGGAGATATGTGGAGGACGTGAAAGACATGAAAGGATTTCTTATGGGTTTTAGAAAATCCTTGGAAACAGTTCTTATCTCAGAAAAGCAAGCATGAACCCCCCTCCTGGCCCTATTTTGTCTGGGTCTGACAGAAAGTGACTTCATCAATTTATACAAGTTGGAGGACTTTTAGAAGTAAAAGAAATTTGCTAAGGAAATGGGACCAGATTTTGAGAAGAAGTTTAAGCCAGGGCTCCAAGGATCCAAAAGATCTTCTACAGGGTTAAGGACAGGGAGTTGGTGGTAAAGGGGAGCACAGGTGGGTGGAAAAGGAGAATTTACAGTGGGTGTGGATTTTGACTTTTATTCCATCTGATTTCTCTTCTGTAATCTTCCTAACAGAGCCCCCAAGGCTAACCATTAAATTCCTTTATGTCCTCTTTTTAATTTGATCTTTCTATCAGTACCAATAGGACAGTTTTTAGGATGAGAGAACTCTTAAAAAAAAACAAAACTTTTACATACAAAAATCGAAATATTCAAAGGTATATCTACTTTAATTGTGACTCAAAACCAATACAACTTTTTATGGATTAAAACCAATAAGCCCTTTATAGCTTAATCATGGACACAAGAAGTGCATCCCAAGGAGGATGAAAAGATGCAGTCCCACTTATTTCACCTGTAAAGGCATACGTAGACTGGGGCTGGCCCATGGCTCACTTGGGAAAGTGTGATGCTGATAACAACAAGGCCATGGGTTTGGATCCCTATATAGGGATGGCCACTTAGCTCACTTGGGAGGGCATGATGCCGACAACACCAAGTCAAAGGTTATAATCCCCTTACCAGTCATCTTAAAAAAAAAAAAAAGACACACATAGACTGAAAGCTAAGCTATGGAAAAAATATTCAACACAAATGGAAACCAAAAATAGATAGGACTGGCTATAATTATATCAGATAAACTAGACTTTAAGTCAATAACTCTAAAGAAAAACAAAGAAGCTCATTATGTAATGTTAGGGGTTGATTCAGCAAGAAGATATACCAATTTTAAATGTATATGAACCCAATATTGGAGCATCTAGATATAGAAAGCAAGTATTACTATATCTAAATGGAGAGATAGACTCCAACATAATAATAGTTGGAGACTTCAACATCCCAGTCTCAGCATTGGACAGATCAACTAGACAGAAAACCAACACAGAAACATTGGGTTTTTAAACTGCACTATAGACCAAATGGACCTTACAGACATTTACAGAATATCTCATCTAACATCTGCAGAATACACATTCTTCTCATCAGCATACAGAACATTCTCCAGGATTGACTGTATGTTAGGTTACAAAACAAGTCTCAACAATTTTTAAAAAACTGAAATCATATCAAATATCTTCTCTGACTACAATGGAGTAAAACTAGAAAACAATAGCAAGAGGAACTTTAGAAACTGAACAAATACATGAAGATTAAACAACATGCTCCTGAATGACCAATGGATCAAAGAAATTAAGAAGGAAATTAAAAATTTCTTGAAACAAATGAAAATAGAAGCACAACATATCAAAACCTATACGATACAGCCAAAGCAATAAATCAATAAACACCTACATCAATAAATTCCTACATCAAAAAAGTAGAAAGATTTCAAATAGACAACCTAACAATGCATCTCAAAAAACTAGAAAAGCAAGAATAAGCCAAACCCCAAACCAGAAGGAAAGAAATAATAAAGCACAGAGCAGAAATAAACAAAACTGATATTTAAAAAATAAAAGATTGACAAAGCAAATGTCATTTTTTAAAAAGATAAACCAATTGACAAGCCATTAGCTAGACTAACCAAGAAAAAAGAGGAAAGTCTCAAATAAATAAAATCAGAAAAGAGAAAGGAGATATTACAACTGATACCACAGAAATGCAAAGGAACATTAGAGATTATTATTAACAACTGAATTGCCAACAAATTGGAAAAACTTGAGGAAATGAATAAATTCCTGAACACATAAAATCTACCAAGAATGAATCAAGAAGAAACAGAAAACCTGAATAGACCAATTAGGAGCTGTAGTGGATTCAGTTGTCCCCCCCAAACTCATTGAAGCTTGAATTGTGTCCCCCAAATTTTATGTATTAGAAACTTGGCCTCCTCTGTGACTGTTAAGAGGATGGGAAATCCTATTATGATAATTGAAAGGTGGAGCCTTGAAGAGGTGATTGTAGGACTCAGCAGTAGTGAATAGATTAAAAATGATGGTTATGGGGCATGGTTCTGAGGGCTTTAAAAGAAGAGGAAAGTCTGTCTTTCTCTCTCTGCTCTCTCTGCTTCCACCATCTTGCGATGTGAGACCCTGGATAACTGTTGCCACCACCAGATGGGCTTTGGATTTCCCAGCCTCAGAAACTATAAGCAATAAATTTTATTTTCCTTATAAATTATCCAGTTCTAGAGCCAGCCCATGGCTCACTTGGGAGAGTGTGGTGCTGATAACACCAAGGCCAAGGGTTTGGATCTGCATATAAGGATGGCCGGTTGGCTCACTTGGGAGAGCGTGTTGCTGACAACACCAAGTCAAGTGTTAAGATCCCCTTACCAGTCATATTAAAAAAAAAATTACCCAGTTCTGTGTATTTTGTTATAAGCAACAGAAACAGACTAATACAGGAGGAATGAGATTGAATCAGTAATAAAAAGTGTCTCATTATAGATAAGCCCAGGACCAGATGGCTTCACTGCTGCGTTCTACCAAACATTTAGAGAATTAATGCCAATTATCCTCAAACTATTGCAAAAAATTGAAGAGGAGGGAATTCTTCTGAACCCGTTCTACGAGGCCAGCATTACCCTGATACCAAAACAAGACAAGGATGAAACAACAACAACAAAACTTTAGATTAATGAACATAGATGCAAAAATTCTCAACAAAAATACTACAAAACCAAATCCAACAGCATATAAAAAATATCATTCACTGTGATGAAGTCAGATTTATCCCAGGGGTGCAAGGTTGGTTCAACATATGGAAATCAATAAACATGCACATCAACAGAATGAAGGACAAATATCATATGATTATCTCAACTGACACAAAAAAGCCTATGATAAAATTCAATATCCCTTCATGATAAAAACTCTCAACAAATTAGGTACAGAGGGAACGTACCTCGACACAGTAAAGGCCATATATGACAAACCCACAGCTAATATCATACTGTATGGGGAAGGCTGAAAGCTTTTCCTGTAAGATCTGGAACAAGACAAGGATGCCCACTCTGTCCCTCTTATTAGGCACAGTACTGGAAGTCCTACCAGAGCAGTTAGAAAAGAGAAAGAAATAAAAGGCTTTCAAATTGGAAAGCTATCCCTGTTTGCAGATGCCATGATCTTCTATTTAGAATACCCTAAAAGCTCCACCAAAATACTCTAAGAACTGATAAACTAATTCAATGAAGTTGCAGAATACAAAATCAACATAGAAAAATCAGTAGCATTTCTACACATCAATAATGAGTAAGATGAACATGAAATCAAGCTTTTCTGTCCTTTTCCAATGTTCAAGATGTTGAAGAGAGGTGTGGGGGGTCCTCCAGTGAGAAATTCCAGATTTCCCTGGTCTGGGAGCCGTGATCAACTGTGCTGACGACACAGGAGCCAAAAATCTGTATATCATCTCTGTGAAGGGGATCAAGGGACAGATGAACAGACTTCCTGCCACTGGTGTGGGTGACACGGTGATGGCCACAGTCAAGAAAGGCGAACCAGAGCTCAGAAAGAAGGAACATCCAGCAGTGGTTATTCGACAACGAAAGTCATACTGAAGAAAGGACAGTGTGTTTTTTTATTTTGAAGCTAATGCACGGGTTATAGTAAACAATAAAGGCAAGATCAAAGGTATTGCTATCACATGACCAGTTGCAAAGGAGTGTGCAGACTTGTGGCCCAGGATTGTGTCTAATGCTGGCAGCACTGTATGATTTTCCAGGGTAATTGTAAAAAAGAAAAAAATTAAAATTAAATAAATAAAAAGTATTTGTCCCCCCCCCCCAAAAAAAAGAAATCAAGAAAAAAATCCCTTTATTTATTTATTTATTTACTTTAAAGATGACCAGTAAGGGGATCTTAATCCTTGGCTTGGTGTTGTCAGCACCACTCTTAGCCAGTGAGCGAACCGGCCATCCCTATATAGGATCCGAACCCATGGCCTTGGTGTTATCAGCACCACACTCTCCCGAGTGAGCCGCGGGCTGGCCCTAACAATCCCTTTATAATAGCTGCCCCCAAAACAATGAGATACCTAGGTATTAATTTAACCAAGGAGGTGAAAGATCTCTACAAGGAACACTATAAAATGCTGATGAAAGGAATTGAAGAAGACACTGAAAAATGGAAAGACATCCTGTTTATGGATTAGAAGAATTAATATTGTGAAATGACCATACTACCAAAAGCGATCTACAGATTCAATGCAATGCCTATCAAAATACCAATGACATTCTTCTTCACAGAAATAGGAAAAAAAAGTCCTATAATTCATATGGAACCACAAAAGACCCCAAATAACCAAAGCAATCCTGAGCAAAAAGAACAAAGTTGGAGGCATCACACTACCTGACATCAAATTATACTTCAAAGCTAGAGTAATCAAAACATGGTACAGGCATAACAACAGACACACAGACCAAGGGAACAGAATAGAAAACCCAGAAATGAAGCCGTGTATTAACAGCCAACTGATTTTCAACAAAGGTGCCAAGAATATTAATTGGGGAAAGGACAGTCTCTTGGATAAATTATGATGGGAAAACTGGATATTCATATGCAGAAGAATGAAACTGGATCCCTATCTCTCACCATATACAAAGATCAAATCAAAATGGGTTAAAGACATAAATATAGGACCCAAAGCCATGAAACTACTAGGAGAAAACATAGGGGAAACACTTTAGGACATTCTGCTGGGCAAAAACTTTATGAAGAGGGTCTCAAAAGCACAGGCAACAAAATAAAACATAAACAAATAGGATTATATCAAAATAAAAATCTGCTGCACAGCAAACGAAACAATCAACGGAGTGAAGAGACAACCTACAAAATGGGAGAAAATATTTGCAAACTATGCATCCAACAAGGGATTAGTATCCAGAATATATAAGGAACTCAAAGAACTCAACAGCAAAAAACAAAGAATCTGATGCAAAAAATGGGCAAATGAGCTGAACAGACATTTCTCAAAGAAAACATGCAAATGGCCAACAGGAAAAAATGCTCAGCATCACTTATCAAGGAAGATGCAAATCAAAACCACAATGAGATAAAACCTCATTCCAGTTGGAATGGCTATTACAAAAAGAAAATAACAAATGCTGATGAAGATGTAGAGAAAGGGGAACTATTATCCACTGTGGGAATGCAAATTAGTGCAGCCATTATAGAAAACAGTATGATGTTTCCACAAAAAACTAAAAATAGAACTACCATATGATCCAGCAATACATTACTGGGTATACATCCAAAGGAAAGGAAATCAGTATATTGAAGAGATAGCTGCACTCCTGTGTTTATTGTAGCACTATTCACAATCGCCAAGATATGCAATCAGTCCAAGTGCCCATCAACTGATAAATGGACAAAGAAAATGTGGTATGTACACCATCAAATAATATTCAGCCATAAAAAAAAAAAGAGAGAGAGAAATCCTGTCATTCATGGCAACTTGGATGGGTTTGGAGGACATTATATTAAGTGAAGTAAGCCAAGAACAGAAAGAGAAATACCGCATGTTCTCACTCATATGTGGAAGCTAAGAAAGTTGATCACATAGAAGTAGAGAGTAGAATGGGGGTCACCAGAGGTTTGAAAGGAAACGGGTGGGGAGAATGGTGAGAGGTTAGTTTGTGGAGGATACTAACATTTATAAAGCAAAGGTATTTCACAGGGCCCAGCTTCCAAAGCGCTGTAGTTTCAGGTATAACCTAACTTTTAAAAATTACATATAGAAATGTTAAGCTTGAAAAAGATAGGAAACTTTCCCCAAGCTAAAGTCTCTGATGTAGAGAAAGAATTGTAACACAGCAAAATTGTGGGCCCAAGGACAGACGTCCTTAGTGCAGGTTAACCTAAAGTTGCTTTATTGTTATGTAAAAATACTGAGGAAACTGCTGTAGGAAAAGACAGCATTTGCTAAGAACAAGCTTTTGTTGGTGGAGCAACTTAACCTTTTGCAAATTGCATTATGGAATGTCACTTTGTTATTTCACTGATGCTACTAGTCCTTGTGTTCTTTGTAATGATTAAATCAATTGAATTTTCTTGTGAAACTTCCTTGTCTTGACAATAAAAGGGAGAGGCTAACTAAATCAGACAGACACATTCAGTTTTTCTCCTCCTAATGGGGAAATTACTGAAGTGCAGTCCGTCCAGGCCTCGATGCATACATACTGCTTAAGTAATCACATAATTCTTTTCTTCTTTTCTTCGTCTCTGTTACACAGGGAAAAGAAGTGTAACATTAGTTAACAAATACAAAGTTCCAGCTAAGGTCTGGTGGTTAGCTCAGTTGGTTATAACACCAAGGTCAAGGGTTCGAATCTCCTTACCAGCCACCCACCAAAAAAAAAAAAAATACAGGGCCGGCCTGTGGCTCACTTGGGAGAGTGTAGTGCTGACAACACCAAGGCCACGGGTTCGGATCCTATATAGGGATGGCCGGTTGGCTCACTGGCTGAGCGTGGCGCTGACATCACCAAGTCAAGGGTTAAGATCCCCTTACCGGTCATCTTTAAAAAAAAAAAAAAAAAGAATACAGATAGATAGGAGGAATAATATCTAGTGTTCTAAAGCTTTGTAGGATAACTAAAATTAACAACGATTTATTGTATACTTTCAATTAGCTAGAAGGAAGGATTTTGAGTGTTCGTAACACAAAGGTTTGAGATAATAGAAAAAAATCAGTGGCTGTTAGGATTTCAGGGGAGGAGGGAGGCAGGGGTTCACAGGTGCAGCACAGAGGATTTTTTAGGGCAGTGAAACTATTCTGTATGATATTATAAAGGTGACTACATGACATTACATATTTGGCAAAGCACATGGAACTGTACAACACAAAGAGGGAACCATAATGTAAAATTGAGTTAATAATAATGGATCAATATCGGTTCATAATTGTAACAAATGTACCACACTAATGTAAGGTGTTAATAGGAGAGACTGTGGCAGGGGGGAATGTTATGGGAACTATGTGTATTTTCTGCTCAGTTTTTCTGGAAACCTGAAACTCCTATGAAAACTAAGTCTACTACTTATTTAAAATGAAGAAATAACTGTAAGAACCCAAATGCCCCAAGGGATCACACCCTGATCACATAAGTCCTTCTCGGCCACACCCCATCATGGCACTGGTTGCCCTTCTCTTCCGTACTCTCCTTCCCGCCGGCGCGAATTGCACACCAATCAGCTCACCCCAAGCCCCATGCGGTATGCTAAGTAGGGATTGTATTTTAAGCCAATCAGCCTTCCCTAAAAGCCCTTTATATGTGTGTGTTTGCTGCCTAATAAACGAGCTCTCTCCAGTGGATCGTCAACTGGTGTCGACTCGTCCTTTCATTTGGTGCCAAAACCCTGGATGGAGCTTCTCTCGAGAGGCAACACTTTCTGAGCCGCCCCTCGGGGCTCCCTCGAGCTGTAACACTTTTCGAATCACAGCGGAAGCACTTTTCGAGTCGCCCCTCGGGAACTCTGTCCCGCCAGGGCCGGCCTCCCTTCCACCACTCACCATTGACGGTCCACCCTCATCCATTCTTTTCAGCGCTGGCTCCTTCCGCTCACCACCGGCTCATCATTAGGTAAGCCCCCTTTCCTAAAGGGCACCAGCCCTTTTTCAGGCCACCACAGGGAGTCTAGATCATCCAGTAGCCCCTAATGCCCATACACCACCCCACCACAGTCTTCACGACCACCATAAATTCCCAAAACTATAACAGGTTCCAAAGCCCCAGTAAACTTTTACTTTCATTTTTGGAGGTTAAAAGCCCCATTCTGTTCTCTCCTTCACCCTCCTGTCCACCACTCTCTTCTCTCCACTTCCCAGGTCCGGGACCCGACCAGAAAATCCTGGCGCTAGGTTCCTTCAGGCACCGGGCTTTTGCCCTAGAGAAGTGGAGGTCTGAGTGACGACCCACACCTCCCTTCTCTGTTCCTGGTTCATACCTGAACCTGCCGGGACTGACGTGACCTACTGGGGACGCCCTCTAGGATCCCGCCTTTCCCAACCGGCCAAAGGATCTGTCCTATCACTAAATCTCTGTCCGATTTCTGTCTAAATTCCCATTAAGAGACCAGAATGGGCGCTTCCTCCTCCTCCCTAGGGGACTCTCCACTTCAATGCCTTCTGAAAAACCTCACCAACCTTTCCCTCAGGCCAGATATTGAGCCCAAACACCTCACCAAACTCTGTACACAAGATTGGCCTTATCATCCTTTAGATAATCAAAACACATGGCCCCCTGAGGGCACACTAGATCCTAACATTCTACCAGACCTCTTTAACTACTGCCAGCGCCTAAAATAATGGAAGGAGATCCCCTACATCGAGGCTTTTCGCCTCTTGGCTCAGAACCCCGCCCTCTGCTCATCCTGTGCTCCCTCTCAAGTCCTTTTAGCCTGTAAACCCTCTTCACAGTCACCCCTCGATTCTTCCACCTTCGACCCTGTTGATGAACCCCCACCCTACCGACCTCCTCCTCCCCCAGTGCCTCCAGTGTCCGCTCCTCCTCCCCTGTCATCCGCGTCACCTTCTGCACCTCCAGCGCCATCCACTCCCCTGTCTTTACCCTCACCTACCCCTGACCCACTAAGCCCCCCTTTCACCCGTTCCCGAGGACCTCACCCCCCTTAAACAATCGCCCTACTACGTGAGGTAGCTGGGGCTGAAGGAGTAGTTAGGGTCCATGTTCCCTTTTCCCTAGCTGACCTTACAGAATTAGAAAAAAGACTAGGCTCTTTCTCTACCGACCCTACCACCTACATTGAAGAATTCCAATGGATCCTGCAGGCCTACAGCCTCACACATCATGACATCTTCATGCTCCTGGCCAATACCCTCCTCCCCGAGGAACGCCGCAGGGTCTGGGATACAGCCCAAACCCATGCCACTGACACCCATCGTACCAATCCGAATCACCCACCAGGCCCCCAAGCAGTCCCAGAACAGGAACCTAATTGGGATTATAACACAGCCCAGGGAATCCAGGCTCGAGACCGTTTTGCCTCTTGCTTAATAATTGGCCTCAAAAAATCGGCTCGCAAGGTCGTCAATTTCCAAAAAATTCAAGAAATTGTCCAAAAAAAGGAGGAAACTCCCTCCGAGTTCCTCAATAGATTAACTCAGGCCTTTCAACAATACACTAACTTAGACCCCAACTCAGAAGATGGCCGGCATGTCCTTATGACCTATTTCCTGGCCCAATCCTACCCCGACATTAAAACTAAACTTAAAAAATTAGAACAGGGTCCTGCAACCCCTCAGACCGAAATCCTCTCAGTGGCCTTCAAGGTTTTTCATAATCGGGAGGAGAAAAAAGAACGTCAAAAACAAAAGGCCGACCACGCCAACTTCCAGATGTTGGCCCAGCTTATCAAACCCCCTGGGCGCCCTCCCACAGCCTCCACCTCTAAGCCTCCACCTGGAGCCTGCTTTAGATGTGGAAAGGAAGGGCATTGGGCAAAGGCTTGCCCCACCCCCAGGCCACCCACCACTCCTTGTCCATAATGCAAAAAGAAGGGACATTGGGGATCTGATTGCCCCCTTGCCCGAAGGGGTGAGGGACCAACTGCCCCACAGTCCCCTGAACCGTGGACTCCACCTATGGTGGGCCTCGCTGAGGAGGACCGATGGAGTCTTGGGCCCTTCCCGACCATCTCTATAACAAAGCAGGAGCCCAGGGTATCCATGGCTGTGGACGGCCACCCAATATCTTTCCTCCTGGACACTGGAGCCACCTTTTCGGTCTTAAGGGAATATAAAGGCCCCACCACCTCCAGCAGCTCTGCTATAGTCGGGGTAGGAGGTAAACAAATCTTTCCCCCAAAAAATCCCTCTTTTAACCTGCTGCCTTCAAGGCACTCAATCCGTTTTCTCCCATTCCTTTCTAGTCATGCCACAATGCCCCGTCCCCTTGTTGCGTCGGGACATTCTATCACGGCTTCAAGTCTCCATTACTTTGCCCCTGTCCTCTTCCTCTTCCCCCGTTTCCTTCCTCCTAGCGCTAGTTCAAGCCCAAGATCCTACTAATTCCACCCCTCCAAAGAAGTCCTTACCCATCTTAACGCACCCTGTTAACCCCACAGTTTGGGACACTGCCAGCCCCGCTCTGGCCCAGTGTTCCCCTGTAAACATAAAACTAAAAGGCCCCTCCAAATATATTTGTCAGGCTCAGTATCCGTTAACCACAACAGCCCTCCTCGGGTTAAGCCCCATCATTCAGGACCTATTAAAAAGGGGTATCTCCGTCCCACTCACTCCCCTTTCAATACTCCCATACTCGCTGTAAAAAAACCTAATGGCGCCTTTCGTCTCGTCCAAGATCTCCGCCTTGTTAATGCCGCTGTGATTCCCATTCACCCCCTTGTACCTATCAAAACAGTTGGACCCCACTGTACAAGGCTGGGCACCCTGTCTAAGAGCCCTAGCAGCGGGGCAGTTACTGCATAAGGAGGCATCCAAATTAACATTTGGGGCACCTCTCACCACATCACCTCAAAGACCCCCTTAACTATAAGGCTCTCCAATCCCGCCCACCTTCCAGAATCCTAACCCTCCTATCCTCGTTTCTGGAAAATCCTGCCCTATCCTTCACTACCTGCCCACCCCTAAATCCGGCCACCCTACTGCCTATACCAGATTCCCCCAACACCCCTTTGCACAGCTGCATAGAAAGCCTTCAAAATTTTATACCTTACCGCTCTTCCATCACTGAGGGACCCCTATCTCACGCTGATCTCACATGGTTCATGGATGGATCCTCATTCAAGGAAGGAAACACTCATTACGCAGGTTACACCATAGTCTCCCTTGATTCGGTTATAGAGGCCCAACCTTTACCCAAGGGTACTACCAACCAGCAGGCCGAACTTATCGCCACCACGCGAGCCTGCATTCTAGCTGAAGGAAGAACTCTTAACTTATACAAGGACTCCAAATATGTCTTTCATATACTTCTCTCTCATGCCACCATATGGAAAGAACGCGGTCTGCTTAACACCAAGGGTAACACAATCACCAACTCAGCTTTAATCTCCACATTAATTGAAGCATCCCATTTACCTTGTAAATTAGGAGTCATTCATTGCAGATCCCACCAGAGGGACGATTCCCCAATCACTCGCGGGAATTGTAAGGCTGACCTCGCCGCACGCACTGCGGCACGGCACCCACAGACACAAAACCAACTTCCCATTCTTCCATACGGCTCCCAAGGTTCACAGACACCCTCTTAACCTCAACCACCTAATGATGATAAGTCCTCTCTCTTTCGCTTGCTCCATGACCTGTTTCACTCTAGCCCCCAAGCTTTATCCCAGTTTTTACAAGCCTTCTTCTCAGTCACCCCATCTGACAAAGCCCTCTTACAAAAAATTTCCTCCTCATGCACAATCTGCCAGCGTACCAATCCTAACACTCATCTCAAACCTGGGCCATACCCCTCCCACCAGGCCAGAGGTCTCACACCCGCGGCCGACTGGCAAGTCGATTTTACACACATGCCTTCCGTCCGGAGCCTCAAATACCTCTTGGTGTTTGTTGATACCTTTTCAGGATGGGTAGAGGCATTCCCAACATCCAATAAAAAGGCCTCCACCATAGCCCAGACTCTCCTTTCCCAAATCATCCCACGATTTGGGATGCCCACTTCCATTCAATCTGACAATGGACCTGAATTTACCGCCCAGGTAATACAGAAACTCTCCCAGTCACTCTCTCTCCCCTGGCACTTACATTGCCCTTACCGACCTCAGACATCTGGAAAGGTAGAGAGAACCATACTAACTAAATTGTCTCTGGAATTACACCTTGATTGGGTCCGTCTTCTACCTCTTGCTCTACTCAAGACCAGAGCTCTCCCCAAAAGGCCCTCCAGTCTTTCCCCTTTTGAAGTCATGTATGGTAGGCCCCTCGTACACCCAGGGATCACAGCAACTGAAGGACCCATACCACCCACCATGGCCTTACCCTTGCTCTCCCACCTTCGCACGGAATTATGGAAGTACCAGGACTGGCTACTTCCAGATCCGTCACTTTCCAAAAATAACCTTTCACTCAGCCCAGGCCAATTAGTATTCTACACTTCCACGGAACCCAAAACCCCCCTAAACCCTAAGTGGGAAGGCCCATGTCCTGTCATCCTTTGCACTCCAACTGCTGCTAAACTTGCCCTGCCAGGTAATCATGTTACTCCATGGATTCATATTTCCAGGCTGAAGCCTTACACTCAGGATCTGCCCTCGGCCACCGAGAACTCCAATAACAAGCTGCAAAAGAACTTAACACACCATTCTTTTAAGTGTATCCCTCATCCTACTGACCCTTTCAAACTCCGCCTATTCCAGACCTCAGCCTTACCCCCAATTCCGGAGACATGAACCTTCTCCTTGGCCTTCTCCTGTTCTTTTCATTTCACCCAGGGAGCTTTCAGGCCCCTCTGCTAGCTCCCCAGGGTCACCCATTTACACCTGGCAACAGATCTCTCATGCGACTGCTCCATAAGCACTGAGTACTCAGAACCAAGTTTTCAAGAGTCACAATTCAAAGAATTAATGTTTACAAATGTTTTTCCCCCGCCAATCTGAATTTGGAAAGCAAGGGACAATGAAAATTTTTACCCTCTTCTCTCAACCAGGTACTGCAGACAGAAATCCAGAAGAGCTCATTTTGATAAGAATTTCTACTTTCTGCCAGCTTTTGTCAGTTCTCCCAGGATCCAAAGCAAATGGGGACATCTCAGCCTTTTAGGATCCCATCCCTGTTATCAGAAACTCTGGTAACAAAATTCTACTTCCATCCTCTTAGGGTCCCGGCTGTCTGAGAATTAAATTGATATAAGACAGTAACAGGAGAAAAGCCTAAAAAATTATCCAATACAAGTTTTACGTGGCGTAGGAGCCCTCATAAGGAAATAAAGACCTGAAGAAGTCAGTTACTACAAAAAATAGTAACTTAAAAGATAAGATAAGATAAGCTTAAAAGATAAGAGTTATTTTAACACAGTTTATAGAGAATTCTCTCATCTCTACTTCTTGACCTTGAGAATAGGGATGTTACATTTTTCATGAGAACTTCATTTCCTGCTTTTAAGAAACAGCACAAAGGTCAGTGTGATCTTTCTGCACCTGCTATTTTTCAAGTGCCTTTAACTTAAATAGACAATATGTCATCAGGCCTGGACTACCTGAAATGAACTGTCCTGATTTGAGCAATCTGATTTGGATATTAACAAAAAGGGGAACTCCAGGAGGCTAAAGGACATGGGGACATCTGGGTCTTGGGTGGCCAAGTAAGGGGATCTGAATCCTTGATCTTGGGGATATAATACCACACTCTTACCAGCTGAGCTAACCAGGTAGCTCTTTGAGTTAATTTTT
Source organism: Cynocephalus volans (assembly GCF_027409185.1). Classification (NCBI taxonomy): domain Eukaryota; kingdom Metazoa; phylum Chordata; class Mammalia; order Dermoptera; family Cynocephalidae; genus Cynocephalus; species Cynocephalus volans. The sequence continues at coordinate 210,125,366 of NC_084461.1, forward strand.
GTATGTGGTATGAGGTAGGGGTCCAATTTTACTCATGTACATATGGATATCTAGTTGTCCCAGCACAATTTGTTGAAAAGACTATTCTTTCCCCCACTGAAGTGTTTTGGCACCCTCAGCAAAAATCAATTGGCCATCAAAGAATGAGAAGACAAGCCACAGACTGGGAGAAAATATTTGCAAAATACATATCTGATAAAGGGTTGTTATCTAAAATATACAAAGAAATCTTAAAACTCAGCAATAAGTAAACAACAAGCTAATTTAAAAATGAGTAACACCTAGGCTGGCCAGTTAGCTCAGTTGGTTAGAGCACAGCTTTATAACACCACAGCCACGGGTTCAGATGCCCATACCGGCCAGCCTCAAAAAAAAAAAAAAAAAAAGTGCAAAAATGAGTAAATGAGTAAGACCTGAACAGACAACTCACCAAAGAAGGTTCATAGATAGCAAACAAGCATATGAAAAGATGCTCAACACCGTTTGTCATTAGGGAATTGCAAATTAAAACAACAATGAGGGGCCGGTCCGTGGCTCACTCGGGAGAGTGTGGTGCTGATGGCGCCAGGGCCCCGGGTTCGGATCCCATATAGGGATGGCCGGTTTGCTCACTGGCTGAGCGTGGTGCTGACAACACCAAGTCAAGGGTTAAGATCCCCTTACCGGTCATCTTTTTGAAAAAAAAAAAAAAAAAAAAACAATGAGATACCACTATACACTTTTAGAATGGCCAAAATCCAGAACTCTGACAACACCAAATGCTGATGAGGATATAGATCAACAGGAAGCCTCACTTAAATGGTGCAGCCACCTTGGAAGACAATTTGGCAGTTTCTGACAAAGTAAAGATACTCTCACCATACAATCCAGCAATTGTGTTCTTTGGTGTTGACCCAAATAAGTAGAAAACGTGTCCACACAAAAACCTGCACACAGATGTCTATAGCAGCATTATTCATGATTGCCAAAACTTGGAAGCAACCAAACAGGTCCTTCAGTAAGTAAACAAACAAATAAAGTGTAGTGGATCCCGACGATGGAATATTATTCACTGCGAAAAAGAAATGAGCTATCAAACCTTGAAAAGACATGGAGGAACCTCAAATGCATATCACTAAGTGAAAAAAGCCAATCTAAAAATGCTACATCCTGTATGATTCCAACTATATGACATTCTGGAATAGGCAAAACTATGGAGACAGTAAAAAGATCAGTGGTTACCTGGGGTTGGAAGGCAACCCCAAATAATAAGAATAAGAGAATTTTAGGGCAGTGAAATTATTCTGTATGATACCAAAGTGGCGTAAACATGTACATTTGTCTAAACCCATAGAATGTACAACACCAAGAGTGAACTCTAATGTAAACTGTGGACTTTGGATGATAATGATGTGTCAATGTAGGTTCATCGATTGTAACAAATCCACCCCCTGGAGCTGCATGTGGATAGTGGGAGAGGCTGTGCACGGGTGGGTGCAGAGAATATATGGGCACTGTCTGTATTTTCTGCTCAATACTTCTGTGAGCCTAAAACTTCTCTGAAAAATAAAGTCTACTTTTAAAAAAAAATCAATTGGCTATAAATGTAAGGGTTTATTGCTGGACTCTCAATTCTGTTCCATTGATCTATACCATAGTCTTGTTTACTGTATTCAGTTTATTACTTTGCATTCAGTTTAGAAATCAGGAACTGTAAGTCCTCCAACTTTGTTTTTTTCAAGTGTTTTGGGTATTCTGGGTCCCTTGCATTTCCATATAAATTATGAGATCAGTTTGAAAATTTCTGCAAAATGTGCAGTTGGAATTTTGATAGGAATTGCACTGAATCTGCAAATGAATTTGGGAAATACTGCTATCGTAACAAGATAAAGTTTTTCCAGTCAATGAATATAGGACGTCTTTCCATTTATTTATGTTGTCTTTAATTTCTTTCAACTGATGTTTAGTAGTTCTCAGTGTACACATTTTGTTAAATTTATTCTAAGTATTTTTAGAAATAAATCTAAGTATCATATCCTTTTTGATGCTATGCAGGTAGAATTGTTTTCTTAATTTTATTTTGGGATAGTTCGTTGCTGGTGTATACAACTGATCTTCGCATATTGATCTTGTATCCTGCACCTTTGCTGAACTTGTTTTTAGTTCTGATAATTTTGAGGGTTTTTTTTTCTTTTTTCTTTCCTTTTTGTGGATTTTCTATATATAAGGTTATGTCATCTGTGAGTAGAGACAGTTTTACTTCTTCCTTTGCAATCTGAATTCCTTCTTTCTCATTTTCTTCCCTAATTAGAGCCTCTAGTACAATGTTAATAGAAGTGGTGAGAGTGAACATTTTCATGTTCCTGATCTTAGGGAAAAGCTTTCAGTGTTTCATCATTTAGTAGGTAGCCATGAGTTTTTCATACATGGCTATTATTTATTGGGTTGAGGAAGTTCCCTTCTATTCTTAGTTTGTTGAGTGTTTTTTGGGTTTTTTTTTTTTTTTTCTCTCTGTTTATTGAGATGATGTGGTTTTCATCCTTTATTCTATTAGTATGGTGTATTACATTGCATTCCTGGGATAAATCCTACTTGGTCCTTTTTATATGTTACTAGATTTGATTTGCTAGTATTTTGTTGAAGAATTCTGCATCTATATTCATAAGGGACATTGGTCCTTAGCTTTCTTTTCTTTGATGTCTTTGTTGGGTTTGGTGTCAGGGTGATCCTGGCCTGGTACAATGAGTTGAAAAGTGTTCCCCCCTCTTTTCTTTCTTTCTTTTTTTTTTTTTTTTTTCTTAATTTTTTTCTGGTGCTTTATCTTCACTGCATCTTTATGGGGTTGCTCAGTGTAAAGGCCTTGCTCATTGGGGGCCAAGCACTCGGCCCAGCCCACATCCCTGGAAATTTACAGTTCATTGCATCAACCACGCCTCGAATATACATTGCATGTTGGTGCCTGTGATGGAGGTTTGGTGAGAGTCCTCCTCTGGGTAGATAAAAAGTCAGCATTCCAAATTCTGTAGGCCGGCTCTAAGACAGACATCAGTAAGACCTTGGGGAAACTCCCATACAGAACTGCCCAAGGCTGTTGGTTTGAAATGCACTTTCCTAGACTTTCAAGGAGGCACTTCAGGATAAGGTCATCTGCTCAGTTATGTTTAGGCAACACAGGGGCAGGGTAAGGGAGATGTCATCCCCACGGGAAAAGGGAGCCCATCTGAAAAGTTCCTCAAGAGAATATCAGCCAAATATCACAACAGAACAAGGGGACAGGCTAAGGCAGAGTGCTCCATCCTGTCTGGGAGTCCACTGTCTTGTCACCAGGCCACTGAACCAGATGGGCTGCAGGTGCCCCTAAGATCCAATTCCATGAACCACACATAAACCTGAAAACAAATATAAAGTTCTATGAGAAGCAGATGTCTGCTATCGTTTGCTAACATCCTGTCACACCAACTTTTCATTTTCAAAGAAGTAGGACAAGCAGAAGGAGAAAGACCCCTCAGCCCCAGGAATAAATGAGCCTGAGGGGAACCTGAGATTGACAGATGGTGGAACATAGGCCTGCTGGTGGCATGGGGACGGCATGGAGTACTCAGTACACAGTGGCTCTCTCCCATAACCATCAGTGGGGAGTTGCTGTTGACATCCCCAGGGTCCTCCAGGCCTACCAGGTGCTCCTAGGCTAGGAGGGGCTGTCATTTGCATCTGAGGGGCTCTAGGGGTGTCGCCACTGGAGGGCTGCAGGTTGTCCCCAGGAGGCTGCTTGCTTTCTTGCAGGACACTGTCTGTAGCTGGAGGCTCAAAACAGCCAGCGTGAGTTCTGCCAATTCACAGAACACTCCCAAAAGGCAGTACTCTCTTGCCAATGTGTGAGAGTGACTTACTGCCATCCCATAGTAGGAACTAAGTCAGGGATCGCCCAGGGCCACTCAGCCAGACCCATGCCCTTACCTTACTGTGGCTGATGCCCACAGCCGCCACACCACCCTGTGCTGGGAAGCCTGGACAGTGCCCAGCTCCGTGGAGTCCATGTGTAAGGGTGAGGGATCAAGGAGGGTATCTGCTGCAGTGGAAAGGTGGGGTGGCCTCCAGACTCCCAAACCTGGACCTTAACCTGCCTAACGTCCTGGGCTGGTCTGTTACCTGGTGGCCTGGCTTCCTCACCTGTGAATGGGTCACAGTGATGGGGCTTCCCGAGAAGAAGGTGAGCTCTGGTCTCGATGAGGTACGGGTAGAGTGGGTTATCTGGGTGTGTGACGGCGGGTGGGGCCCTGGGCTGGATCTGGATCCGGCTCCCGGAGGTGGGGGAGGTGCCCGCGCACAGACGGCGCCGGCGGGCGGGGCGGGCGCAGTTTGCAGAGCAGCGGCGGCGGCGGTGGCGGCGGCGACAGCGACAGCAGGTGGGTCGCAGCGGGTCCTGCGGGGATGGGTTCAGGCCCGAGAGCCTGAGAAGGCTCGGGTGTCTGGGGACAGGGGCACGGCGGAGCTGGCTCCGGGGACGGCGGCGTTGTGTCGGGGCGCGGGGAGGTGCGCGTGGCCTCGGCTTCAGGGCCGAGGGCGCCCCCGCCTCCCCGCGCGATGCGGGGATACCGCAGCCGAGCGGCGGGGGTGAGGGGGTGACCGCCACCGTCTGAAGCCAGGTGGCCGTCTGGGCCACACGTGGAGCCAAAGAGCCGCTCCTGTTCCGGGTCCTGAGGTCCTGGCCCAGCTCCGGGGAAGCCTTGGTTTCACCTTGCGCTTGGATCCCAGACCACTGAGCTGTTCCCAGCGTCTCGCTCTCTGGGGCTGCCCCCTCCCCACCCTCAGGGCCACGGAGCCAGCTGGTACCCAGGTTGGGTTCCACCAGGCTCCCTCTGTTACCCTTGACCCATGCCAGCCCTCCAGCAGGAGGGGACAGAGAGAGGACTGGGTGTGGGTGGTCCAGGAGGGACTGAAGGCTGGCCAGGCCCCGGCTGGGCAGCCTGTCATTGCTCTCTGGCCCTAGTAGGTTCCGGCGGCTGGCTTGGTGCTCCTCTCAGCTGCCTGCCATGGCCCGGGGACTGCCCAGCGCCGCCAGCCTGGCGCGCCTCTGTCAGAAGCTGAACCGGCTAAAGCCTCTGGAGGAGTCCACCATGGAGACCTCGCTGAGGCGCTGCCTGTCCACGCTGGACCTGACCCTGCTGGGGGTTGGGGGCATGGTGGGCTCAGGCCTATTCGTGCTCACAGGCACCGTGGCCAAGGACATGGCTGGCCCTGCAGTGCTCTTGTCCTTTGGCGTGGCCGCTGTGGCCTCCCTGCTGGCGGCCCTATGCTATGCGGAATTTGGGGCGCGTGTGCCCCGCACGGGCTCTGCCTACCTGTTCACCTACGTGTCCATGGGCGAGCTGTGGGCCTTCCTCATCGGCTGGAACGTGGTCCTCGAATACCTCATCGGTGGCGCTGCCGTGGCCCGTGCCTGGAGCAGCTACCTGGACTCCATCTTCAGCCACAGCATCCGCAACTTCACCGAGACTCAGGTGGGTGTCTGGCAGGTGCCCCTGCTGGCCAGCTACCCAGACTTCCTGGCCGCTGGCATCCTCCTCCTGGCCTCCGCCTTTGTCTCCTGCGGAGCCCGCGTCTCCTCCTGGCTCAACCACACATTCTCGGCCATCAGCCTGCTCGTCATCCTCTTCATCATCATCCTGGGCTTCATCCTGGCCCGCCCGCACAACTGGAGTGCTGAGGAGGGTGGCTTTGCACCCTTTGGCTTCTCTGGCATCATGGCTGGCACTGCCACCTGCTTCTATGCCTTTGTGGGCTTCGATGTCATTGCCACCTCCAGCGAGGAGGCCCAGAACCCGCGGCGGGCTGTGCCCATGGCCATTGCCATCGCGCTTGGCCTGGTAGCTAGTGCCTACATCCTCGTCTCCACCGTGCTAACCCTCATGGTGCCCTGGCACAGCCTGGACCCCGACTCAGCGCTCGCCGATGCCTTCTACAGGCGGGGCTACAGCTGGGCTGGCTTCATCGTGGCAGTTGGCTCTATCTGCGGTAAGGGGCCCTTCTGGGCAGGGTGGCAGGGAACACGGGCTCTGGGGCCCTGCCATGAGTCTCCCACAGAACATACCGCCATCTGGGCCTCGTTTTCATTAGTTATATAATGGGCCCAGGAAACACTAATTATTAGAGACCCTCCAGCCAGGCTCGTTAGTAGAGACAACCCCCGACGCCCCCACCACCACATTATACCTAGAATGTCAGTTTTGGGAATGTGCTTACAGGTCCTTTCCTGGGAAGATGGACTCAGCTCTTATCAGATTCTCCAATGGGCCTGTGACCTAAACCAGAGTGTCCCATTCGACTGACAATCCAGCACCCCCCACACACTCATGCTCACTCTGAGAGTCCAGATAATCATTCCCATGTTCCCAAGGGGCCCCTGGTTCCCTGCCCCCAGCAGAGGACCCTGGTGGGCTTCTCTACCATGCTGACCATTTCCCCATCCTCTGCTGCAGCCATGAACACCGTCCTGCTCAGCAACCTCTTCTCTCTGCCACGCATTGTCTATGCCATGGCTGCCGACGGGCTCTTCTTCCAGGTGTTTGCCCGTGTTCACCCCCGAACACAGGTGCCTGTGGTGGGCATCCTGGTGTTTGGGGTCCTCATGGCTCTCCTGTCACTGCTGCTGGACCTCGAGGCACTGGTCCAGTTCCTGTCTATTGGCACGTTGCTGGCCTACACCTTTGTGGCCGCCAGCATCATTGTGCTGCGCTTCCAGAAGGCTTCTCCACCCAGCTCCCCAGGCCCGGCCAGCCCTGGCCCCATAGACAAGGGACACAACTCCTTCTCAGACCACCTACAGCTGGTGGGTGCTGCGCAGGCCTCAGTCCCCGAGCCTGGGCAGCTGCGACCAGCACTGATGCCCTACCTGGGCTTCCTGGGTGGGTGCAGCCCTGGGGCTGCCGTGGCATGGGCGCTCGGCATCCTGGTGGCCTCGGCTATCATCCTGGGCTGTGTGCTGGTCTTCGGGGACTCAGCCCTGCACCTTCCCCGATGGGGCTACATCCTGCTGCTCCTGCTCAGCAGTGTCGTGTTTCTGCTCAGCCTCCTGATCCTGGGGGCTCACCAGCAGCAGCACCGGCAAGACACTTTCCAGGTACCTCCCCAGCCAACACCTGCTTGCTCACAGCCCAGCCGGCTCCCTTTGCCCTTTCCTTCTCTGCCATCCCAGTATGAACAAGGGCTTATGGGACTGGCGAGGCCAGAACATCTATCCCCCTCTCTCTCTGCATGGAGAGGGAACATACGTCTCCAAAATGTCCAGAGAAAGAGAAAGGCTGTGTGACTTCCCATGAAATCAGGCCCTGGGCCACAGATCTTTCCTGCAGTCCAGCCCCGGCCTTGCCCCCTCAGATCCCCATGGTGCCCTTGACTCCAGCCCTGAGCATCCTCCTCAACATCTGCCTCATGCTGAAGCTGAGCTACCTGACCTGGCTGCGCTTCTCCATCTGGCTGCTGATCGGTGAGTGGGGACCAGGCTGGGACCTCGAGTGCACTGCAGGAGGAGGGCAAGGAGGGCAAGCAGGGCTGGGACCTGCCCCTCAGGTTTCGTGCCACTCCTGCAGGTCTTGCCGTGTATTTTGGCTATGGCATCTGGCACAGCAAGGAGAACCAGCGGGAGCCACCGGGGCTGACCACCACACGCTATGTGGTGTTTCCCAGTGGCAGCCTGGAGGAGACGGTGCAGGCCGTGCAGCCCCCCAGCCAGGCACCAGCCCAGGAGCCCGGCAGCATGGAGTAGCTGGCTAGTATGTGAGGCTGGCCGGGAGCCCCTTCTATCCAGGGCAGCTTGGACTTACAGGCCTATTCAGGTCAGGGGGTCCTCAGGATGTCAGGAGCTTAGCCGAGGTGCTGAACTTCAGGTCTTCAGGGAGTGGGTGGTAGCCCCACGCCTTCCTGTTTATAACCAACTCCAGCTGCCTGGGCAGGTGGGGTGGGGCAGGCAGGGAAGAGGCCCACAACCCCAGGGGTTTATAATAATAACTGGTTGGACAGCCATGTGGCCTGCTGCTGTGTTCACTGTGGCATTCTTTGTGGAACTGAGTCCTCACCTGCTCCCTGGGAACCAAGAGATTGTTCCCAACCCCCAGCAAAGACACAGAAACTCTGCAAAGGGGAGGTGCCAGCTCTGGGACCACGCTGAGTGAGGGACACAGCCAGGTCTGCGTCCAGGCATCCTCCTCTCAGGCCGGTGCCCTTTGCCCAGATCAGAGGGGAGCTACACACACCCCTACACACACCAGGCATGGAGGGGTCCATGACAGGAGTGGGGTCAGGTGCCCCATGGGCCCCTTACATGTCCCCTTGGGGACAGATCAGGGAGCAGAGCCTGGGCCCCAACGAGGCCTCCTAGAAAGGACAGTGGGGTTCCAGGGTCCCTTTGGCTTCCCAGGGTTCCCAGAAAGCATGGCATGTGCCTGAGGCGTGCCCAGGGACGTAGAGGCACATTCGCACAGGGGCACATGCACCCCTCAGGCACGTGGCCGCATGGCCCACACAACTACACTGGGGTGCACACCGTGTGCGGGCTGAGCTGACGCTGTTCCACGCTCAGGCCAGGCCGCAGCGCACACTTGTCTCTATGCTCACTCTTCAAGGCTTTGAGATAAAGGCTCTGCATGGCACGCACATGTATCCACACGCACGTGTATGGGTGCACAAGTGCCTGGGCCTGCTCCGTCTACCTTCCAGCTCACCTGGTGGCTGTGGGGCTCCAGTCTGGGAGGCAAGAGGATCCTCAGAAAAAACACAGACCACTCTGCACCCCCACTGGTCTCCCCATGTCCATGCTATGTCCACCGTAGACACCGCCCCACTTCCCATTCCTGCGTGTAAGGACCACACAGGAAACTGCTGGCTTTGGCAGGATTTACTCCTCCACTTTCTTCACACGTGACATCAGCTTTCCTTGGGCCTCAGGACAACCAGGTACTCATGACCCACCTCCAATAACCAGGCCTCATGGGTCATGCTCTCCCACCCTAGCCCACCTCCTCATGGACACCACTCTGGGGATTGAGAGGAGGCAGGGACCCTAAGGGCTTTGCTGGGTGCCAGATGATGCTAGCCCAGCCTCCGCCCCAGCCTTGGCCCTCCCCAGCACGCCACTGCTCACCAGGGACCCATGATTGGAAGCAGCCCCTCGCCTCTCTGGGGTGGGTAATCCCAAATCCCAAATCCCTGCTTCTGCAGCCCCTGTCCCTCCCATCCTGACGGTGGGCCCCGGGCACGGGAACTTCTCCATAAGGTAGGACTCAGGCTCCACAGGAGGATTCCAGAGCCAGAACATGGCCAGCCTGCTGGGGACCTAAGTGTCCTTTTTTAGAGACATTCCTTCCAGCCACTGTGCATCTCCTGGGGTCAAGTCAGGGCCTCCTGTGTGCAGATGCCTCAGGCTGAGGGGGTTGAGGGGAGTGGCAGCTGCCCAGACAGGTGCCCAGGTGTGACTTGGATGTAGTGAATTCTTGGATGTATCCTCTCCAGCCACAGGGCTCCCAGGAAGCCAGGTGAGCAGGTGCCAAGGGGTTGGGCTGGGGGTCACCAAGGAGGTATATGGAAGGTCCCAAAGGACCCAGTGACCACGAACTTAGCCCTGCCACCCTCTCCTCCCCGTCCCAGACTTCTGTAGCCCAAAGGCTGCCACCGAATAGTGACCGGTGCTCATAAGCTGAGCAGGTATGGGCCCAAGAGGTACGTGTGTCCTTGCCTGGGGTCCTAGGGATTTGAACCATCTGCCTGCTCCACCCCCCACTGCACAGATGAGGACCTGCCCCAGGCCACACAGTGCCAGAGCAGCTGAGGCAGCCCCTCCTGTCAGGCCTCTTTCTGCCATGTCTTTGGCTCTGGCTGCACAGCCCCCACTGCAGGGCAGCTGAGAGAGTGGAGCCTCTACTCATGATGGGGGTGTGGGCTGGGGGAGGAGGGCCGGGAGCCAAGCAGGGCTAGCACCCGCCACTGCCAGCAGGAGGGTCTGTGCTGATGGCTGGTGAGCAGACCTCTGCTGGGAACACTGGGGACAGAGCCTGGGAGAGACACCTCCAGACCCAGAAGCAGCAGGAGCGCCACTGGACAGCGGGCTCTCCCCATCTCCACGGCTAATGCTCCACTACACGTCTCTAAAAAATCTGGTTCCTGTGGCTCCCCAAGCAGCACCCTGCTGTGGTTGGGGTCAGGAGAGATAGTCTGCCTGAGAGTTTGAAGGTGGAATTCTCTTCCCTGCCCCCTGCCCTGGTTCTGCTGAGGCTTCATCCTTGAGATCCCCAAGGCAGGAGTTCCACCCTTCCCAGCCCCCAACCCCCAACCAGCATGGAGCAGGGAACAGCTACAGGCCTCAGGAATGGGCTGGTGAGTGGGTGCCAGAGCCTGGACGGGGCCACCCTGGTGTCGGTGTCTGGCTGTCTGCAGCAGCGGCTGTTGCGGGGGAACTAGACCCCATCTGAGGCACCTGGGCAGCCCGGCTTGGGAGTGTGAAAGCCAGCCCGTTCCACACAGAGTTGGCGGTTGCCTTTGGGGCCTTTGCCTGCAGAAGGGGAAAGCAGGTCAGGGATCTAGCCAACATCCCCAAAGTGTGGTAGAACCCAGCATCTAGGTGGAGCAGACTCAGCTCCAGGACCCCGGCTGGCCTGTAGCTCACCTCCTCATACTTCGTCCTCCAGTAGAAATGGGCTTCTCTGTCCACGTACAGCAGCAGCAGGTCACAGAGGAAGGTGACCTGGCAGAGGCAGGGCTGGCCCATGTCCCAACCCTCCAACCTGCCCTCCTGCCACCTCCCCAACCCTCATCCTGGGACTCAACATGCAGGCACAGGGGGCTCGGGCACACACTCAGGCAGTCCCAGGCAGGCGCTGGCTGCAGCCAGGCGGAGCCTGTGCTGGTCACTCACCATGCCCAGCCATGCTGCACCAGTGCCCAGTGTGATGGCCGTGGGGATGAGCCCAAACTTCCCTGCCTGAAGAGACCTGGGCTGAGCTTCTTGGGCCATGACTGTCGCCCATGGCTCCTCCAGCCCCTGTCTGTCTGCCCCTAACCATCCCCCACCCAACCCCTACCTGCCCAGTGACAAGGATGTCGAAGCGGATTCCATAGAGCTTGAGCAGACTTCGGGCCGCCACATCTGGGGCCTCCCACCAGTGAGTGGCTGTCCTGGAGGCAGGAGAGAGGGCTCTGGTGGCCTGCTCTGCCCCCTCCGGCCTTTCTTATCCATTAACTACATAAACCCTCAGCCCAAGCCTGACGCCTAGGTCTCAGCCCTGTGTAGTTGTTCCCTGCCTGCTGAGGGGACAAGGGGACAGAAGGGTCCCTAAACAGATACCAACAGTGGGGGATCGGAAGGGGTGGTTGGAGGGCCAGTCCCAGGGCTGTGAGAGTGCAGAGGTGGGAAGTCATTCTCCCCTGGGCATTGGGGTAGGTTTCCTGGAGGGCAACATTCAGGCTGGGACTGGAAGAATGTGCACGCAGGAGGTTTTCCAGGAGAGGGCCTGTGACAGCCCGGAGGTGGGGAAGCAGGATGTGGCTGGCAGCCAGTCCCACATGGTTGCCGAGCGCTGGGAAGGTCAGGCAAGGCAGACCAGGCAGAGTGCAGCAAGCTGTGTCGTGGGGCATCACCTGGTGGCCGTGCGTGCACACACGTGTGTCCACATGCATGACTAGGTGACATGAGTGGCAAAAGGATCCTTAGGGGGGGCTTCTGCTTAGGAGACTCAAAGACATAGCAATACATGCAATTTAAGGACCTTGAGTGCTTCCTGATTAGAAAAGACAAAGATTTAGTACCATTATTGGCATAGTTGGGGAAATTAAATATAGATTTATCCTGCCAGTGTTCAATTTCTGGGATGTGACAATGGGATGGTGAGCATGTGAGGAAGGTGCTCGCTGTTGGGACAGCGTTGAGCAGGGTGAGTATGTGAATGTCTGCTGCTCACTTTCAAACAGTTCTGTATGAAATCTATCTAAATATATCCAGCTCACTCTAGACTGGGAGAGAGAAAGCAAATGTGGACAAATGGTAAAAAAAAAAACCAAAAAACTGGTGAACCCAGATGAAGGGTATATACGGGTGTTCATGGTACTACTAATCTTTGAAATTTTCTATAGATTTTTGAAGTTTTAGATAAAACCTAAAAGGGTTAAGGGGAAGTAAAAATGAAAGGCCTCTGTGCTGTGGAGGGGAGATGCTGCAGGCAGGGTGGAGTAGAGGGGGCTGTGCCAGGGACTGGACGTGAGGGGTCCGAGCTGGGCGGAGAGTGGGGTCAGATGGCATGGAGGGCTCAGGGCTCAGGGGAAGGCCGGATATAGCCCATGCTCAGCCTGGGGTTGAGAACACTCCCTCTTCTGCCTAGGACTCCCTGTGCACACACAGTGGAGCATCCAGAGGGCTGGGCCTGGAATGGTCTGTTCTGGCCCCCACAAGAAGACAGGAGGAGGGGGACACTGGCCAAGGAGCAGCAGGCTGACAGTGGGGACAGTAGGGGCCGCACCTGAAGTTGTAGCTCCTCTCCTGCAGCTGGAAGGAGTAATGGGGCCAGCAATCAGAGTCCCCGGCGTCCAGGTCACAGTCCCAGTGGACACTGATGCCCACAGAGCCACCCTACACACAGCACATCACTGCTCCACCAGTGGGTGGGCCCAGGACCCTCTCCCCAAGTGCTCCAGGAACCCTGCCCCCCGAGGACCCACCAGCAATGCCAGGTCCTTAAAGTCCCCTCCTGCCTCAGCCACAATGTCCCCGATGCGAAACACAGGGCAGTAGGGGCTGGAGCGTGGATCATGGTGGCAGCCCTTGAAATAGGTGGCATCCCACGTCTCCAAGGCATTGGACCTGGGAAGGGCCGGGGCAGGGGTCAGACAAGGCAGGGGATATGGAGGATCTGGGGCCAGCCAGGACCTGCCTGGGCTTACTTGGAGAAGTTGAACTTGCTGAAGGTGACAGTGTTTTTGATGAACAGCGTGAAGTTCTCGGCCTGGACCAGCAGAGGCCTCCTGGGGGTGGAGGGGAGATGAGGGACTGAGCCAGACCTGGGGCCCTGCACTGGGGGTGGGGGGAGACTTACGTGGGCACAGCGCCGCTCTCCACGGGGCACCAGCCCTGGATCTCACAGGTCCTGTGGGTCTTGTTGAACACCACACACAGGCCTGTTTTTATGCCTTGAAAACGCAAAGTGAATTCCAGGCCCTTAAATCTCTGCAGGGCCTGGGGAGGGCTTGGGGCAGGGAGTTACCGGCAGAACAGAGAGATGCAGGGTCAGAGGCACCCCCCAGGGTTCCAGCCCAGCTTCCCGCCCTGCCAGAGGCACTGGAAGACACAGCCCACAGTTACCATGGCTGTGCGTCCCCGCCTCCCCTTCAGGGCAGTCCTCGTCTTCCCAGCAGTTAGCCAGTGGGACAGAGGGGTGCTGAAGTGGTGAGAAAGCAGAGTTACCAAGTGCCTAAGGAGTGTCTGCCCCCAACCCCTGTGACCCAGTCCTGTAGTCTGCAAAGACATGCCCCTCCCAATTTACTCCCCCCCCCCCCCCCGGGTAGCCTGAGGTTGGGGGCACATGGGAATGTGAATAAAATGAAACGGTTAGAGGTGGGAGAGCCAGCAGCCCCCTGGCCAGATGGGGGTGTGGGTGTTGTATCCCAAAGACAGAGGGAGAGCCCCTCCCTCCCGACAGCTCCGTCCCTGGTGAGGGCAGAAGTGACTCATTGAGGTCCAGCTCCTCTGGTCCAATTTGGACAACAGAAGAGGGAAGGTGAAGGGATCCTGGGAATGGTATGTTCTTGACGCTCAGTGTGCCAGGGTGGAGGTGCAGGGCATGGCTGACAAAGAGCAGGACCCTAAAGTCACAGGGAAGTAGGACCCTACACACTTGCTGAGGGATCACTGACTATCCCTTTCCTGCTTGCTTTTCTGTAAAACAGGGACATGAATGCCTGCACGGTCACAGAGTATAGGGATCAGCCAGGAGGGGAAGGTGGGCGAGCTTTCTGTGGGATGCCAGAGCCCGCAGAGGAAGGCACCATTGTGTGTCAGGCACTCTCATAGACATGGTTCTGCCTGGGGCACTCGGCTCTGGGGCAGCAAGAGAAACACAGTGTCAGGGCGGTAGGAAGGGCTGAGGGACTCTGAGAAGCCAGAAAGAGATGGTGGGACTTTGTGGGGAATGGAACTGTGATAAGTGGGCAGAGGACAGAGGAGCCTGGCCTGCTCCTCTATCTCTACCTGTGTCCTGAGTCTACCCCTCCTCTCTACCCTAGTTGGGCCACCATCTCCAGTTGGACCTCACAGTGACCACCAGGGGACCCCCACCTCTGCCTCTGCCTTCATCCACCTCCACCCAGCAGCCCCAGTGGTCGATCCCAATGCACATGACATTGAGCACTTCTCTCCTGAGCCCATCTGTGGCTCCCTTCTGCTCCTGTGATCAAGTGCAGCTCCTTAGCAGGCTTTACAGGGCCCGAGGTCTGGAGCTATGCCCTGTCCACCCCAGTCTAAATCTACACTCCAACCCCATTTGGCAGCAGGTAACCCCAGAGGCGTCTCATCTCACACAGCTTGGGGCCTCTGTCCACACAGCACCCTCTGCCTGGACGTCCTACTCTAACCAAATCTACCCACTTGCCAGCTTTTCCTCACCCTTTAAAATACTGCTCAAGCGCCTCCCTGGTTCTCCCACCTGCAGCCTCTGCCCCCATCATAGGACCTGCCACCTTGGCTGAGCTATCTGTGCGCTGGTCCTTGAGACACAGGGGTGGACTTTTGCAAGCCCAGTACAAGGCCTGGCCTGGGGGGAGGCTCGGCAGGTGTTTGCGGAGCACAGTGCACTTGCTGGGAGGGACCAGACAACCAGGATCCCAAGAGGAGATGGCAGCAATCTGGTTATTCTCAGGAAGCCAGATTGTCAGATCTGATGAATCACTACCCAGCGCTGGCAGTTTCATGGGAAGAACCAGAAGCCCAGACACGGGCAAAGAGGAATCATATGGATTCCAGAAAACATAGACCCATGGCCCCAACAAAATTTCAGAACAGTCTACAAACTGACCACTAAACAGACATCTGAGCAGTTAGAAAGGGAGGGACATTGTGTGGGTTCGTCAACGGTAAGCACATCATTAGTGCACATATCTCCTCTCCTTCCTGGATAGGGATTAAACCACAGACATGTGACGTCCCTAGTGACTATGGTGGGACCAACCCCCAAGACTCAGGGGACAGATGACTGCACAGTTACTCTCCAGCCCAACAAGTGATTAAATGTTGAACTTGACTAAAGGAAGATGTCCAGGGCTGGCCAGTTAGCTCGTTTGGTTAGAGCACAGGGCTGCTAACACCAAGGTCAAAGGTTTGGATCCCCTTAACAGCCAGCCACAAAAAAAAAAAAAAAAAAAAAAAGGTTAAAATTTGTCTGTTCAACTGCCAAAAAGAAAAAAAATTGAAAGAAAGATGTCACCGTGGAGGTAGGCTTCTAGGACTATGTCCTGGGTTACCAACTAGTCAAACAAAATCCACAGCTGGGGAGAATGAGCGAGCTTTGTGACAGATGCTGGATCCCTGGGGACATCCCCAAGCAAAGAGAAAGGGTAAAATTTCAGGGGGAGAATCTGCATTTCTGGATGAGAAATGGACAATAACAGGGTGCGGGACCCTGGCTTGACCATGGTTGCAGTGAAAAATACCCAGGAATCATACCGAGGGAAAAATACCCAGGGTTCAGGGATCATAAGGGACTCTGAACTTGGCATGAGCAGAAGGGTATGGTGTTTGTCCACAAAAAAGGAAATTGCTTTGGGACACATTAATAGAGGCTGATCACAGAGAAGGGGGGTGATTTTCCAGCTTGATTCTTGCTATTAGAGCCCATCTGAGCATGTGCCCAGCTCTGAGTATCACAATAACAACCTGGAGAGTACCCAGAGGCAGAACCAAAATGGGAAAGGGTCTGGGCACCTCATGGGAACTGCCACTGCTCAGAAGTCCAGGTCCTGTCACCCACCCAAGAGGCTGGGAGGACTTGGGCAGGTGACTCAACCTTGCTGAGCCTCAGTCTTCTCATCATAAATGAGAATCACAGTAATTCCTACCAGCAGGGTATATTTGAACACTAAATGAAATATTTGCAGAAAGATTTGGCTGTCTGCCTGGGAAACACCAAGCACATACTGGGCCTTCAGACACCTGGGAAGGAGAAGCGGGAACATGGATGGTGACCCAGGGCTGGTGGAGGAACTAGGGACCCCATGTGAGGCTCCTAGACAAACTTACCTCTGGGCATCTGCCCTGAACTTGGGCTGGCGTCACAAGGAAATTGGTCACCAAGAAGAACACGTTCTCTCCCTAGGAGGCAAGTCTCAAGGTTGGCCCCTGCTGGGTTTTCTCCCCCGGAGAGGCCAAAAGCTGGCAGCCTGGTTTGTGAGGGAAGGAGCCTAGGCCTCACTTAGTCACCAGCCCCCAGGAAAACGCCTCCAGTGAGGCAGGTTGAAGCAGAAATGGGAGGCTGGCTGGGTTTCTGGCAGGAAACCCAGGAGCCCATGCCCGTGTCCACCTCTTTGAGACAGTTTATTTTGTACGTTCACTCTCAGAATTTTCCAAGAGCCTCCTACTTCTAGGCACTGAAAATCCAGAGCTGAGTTGGACCGGGCACCTGGCCAGGCTAGAGGAGGGGACCCCGCATCACAGGCACAGCAGCACTACACAGCGGGGACCCAGGGACAGATGGGAAGCTCTGCCTGGGGTCAAAGGGTGGCTGGCACCCCAGTGCTGTTCATGAGAGCACTGTGCATTTGGGGAAGGTATGCCCAGGAAGGGAAGGCAGGGGCTGAGCAAAGGGCAGTGGGGTGTGGCAGCAGTTAAGATATGGAGGGACGTGATGGCCACCACACGGCAGAGGAGCCTTCCAAGGGTAGAAAGAGACTGGCAGGCTCTCATGATGTTAAGTGTAAAAGCTCCCCCTGGCTGCTGGCAGTGATGTGCACCTGGTGGCAGAGAGTGGGCAAGAGGGGAGTGAGGGGGTCACTGGGAGACCACAGCTTCATCCAGGCATAGCTTGGGCAGTGGTAAGCAAGATTGGGAGGGACAGGAAGGTGTCGAGACTGAGCCCCAGGTCCAAATTTGGCACTGGTGGATGTCACAGTCTTCACTGAATGAAGAGAGGCCATGCCAGGAGAGGGAAATGATTTCTCTTTGGACATGGTGGGAGGCAGCTGCGCTCAGGCAGGTAGTCACTGGTGCTACAATTTGGGCATCAGGGGAACAGAGATGGAAATTGAGGCTGCGGATGAGCTGCATGGAAGGAAAAGGGAAATGCAACCTGAGAGGGCAGAGAAGGATCACCTGACAGGGGTGCCCCAGGTCAGGGAGGGGACCTGGGGAAGCTCAGGCCTTAGCCCCCCACACCCCTGCTACCTCGCCCTCATGCTCAAGCCTTGAATCTCAGACACTGCACTCTTTTCCAGATGCAGCTTTTGTAAATGCAGTTCTTCTGGCCTGGCTTCCCGACCATCCCTTCATCCTCCTGGAAACCTACACATGCCTGCAAGCTGTGCCCAGGTGCTGCGCCTCTGTGAGGCCCTCCCCGCCCTTCCAGCCATCCTCTGGCATCCCATGCCTCTCCTTAGACACACTCTCTGCAAGGGTGCTGTCTGAGCTGTCAGCAAGAGAAGGACTCAGGCCCCCAGCAGCAGCACCAGGGCACCCACCCACCTGCGGTGGCTTCACGAAGTCAGCCACATCCCACAGCCGGTTCCCAAGCTCCTTGATCTGAGTCACAGAAACCCCTTTGAGTTTGGTGATGATGGAAATCTGGGGATCCAGGTCTCGCTCCTGGTAGCCTTTGTTGATGAGAAGGGCCCACCTAGGGAGGAGGTGATGGGCAGTGTGGTGTGTCCTCAGCACGCAGTGAGCAGTGGCAGAGCTGGGCCTGACAGCTCTCTCTCCACACACCCTAAGGGCTCCCAGTCCAGTGCCAAGGACCCCTGCCTCCTCTCCAGCCTCACCTCCCGCCACAGATCTCCTGAACAGGCCAGGAGCTCCGGCCATGCATTGTAGAGTCAGTGTCCTCAGAGAGAGATGCCCGTCACCACCACCTTCCTCAGCTAACAATCTCCCCTTGGCTAGGCCCAGCTCCCTCCTTAAAGACTCCCCTGACCCCCAGTTAGAACTTGTGGTCTCTCTGCGGGACCTTAGTGCACCAGCTCTCACAGACATCAGGTACCACCTTCTGCCCCTCCAGGGCATCTCCTACGCAGGGGTGGGGCCTACCCTACTCTGTGTCCCAAGCCCAACATGGGGGGGGGGGGGGACAATGCTCTGGAAAGGTGGTCACTTAGGACAGAATCACACAGCTTGTTTTTATATCCACTGGCATCTGAACAGATGGAGATCCCTCCTTCTGCCTACCGCTACATTGTTCCAAACTGCCACCTCCACCCCCACCAGCCCAACCCCTAAAGAGCCAAACCCGCAACCCTCAGCCCAGCGGGACCAACCATGATTCCTCCAGCCAACATGACCAAGAGCTTTTCTCTCTTACCCCACGACATAGGCCACGACCCCGAGCTGTAGCATCCTCTGCAGGATGCCCACCCGCCAGTTCCTGGTCATCACATACTTCTCCGTCTTGTAATCCAGAAGCCCCCAGCCTGCTGAGGCCCCTGGGGAGCCCATGCTCCCAGCTCCTGCTGGCTGCGAGGGCGCATGAGTCAGCACAGCAGCTGCAGCCACAGCCGAACAGGAGGCAAAGCGGGCGCCCAACCAGGTCAGGCCAGCTGCTATTAAAGGGACACTTCCACCTGGGCAGGATCCAGCCTCTACCCCGCAGCCCTCAGTCCCATGCCCCAGCTACCCAGGGGCCTTCTCCAGAGTCCCTCACAGAGAGGAGCAGCCCTGTCCCTGCTTTCTGGCCTAACTTCCTTGGGAGCAGAGGGGAGATGGCAGGTGTTGTGAGTGTTGTGAGAGACAGCATGGGGCCAGAGGACGGGCTAAGGAAAGCTTCAGGAAGAAGTGGCTTCTAAGCTGACGCTTGCCGATTCTGAAGTTCAACAAACCAAGCCGGAGAGAAATGTTCCTGGTGGAGGGAACAGCGTATTCAAAGGACAGACTGAGAGCCACAGAGTGAGAGTGTGACTCTGGCTCCAGAGAGGAGGGAGACCCGGCTCAGCAAGGCTCCCCAGGCCCTCCCATAGAGCTGCCCCCAGCCCGCAAGTGCAGCGACGAAAGCACAAACTCTGGAGTCAGGTGTGTTTCCCAGTCCGTGGAAGGGACTGCAACCTCATAGGGCGACAGGGAGTATAAACGCCCGCAAGGCGCCCAGCCTTGGTCCTGGTCCGCGGGGAGTGTTCTGATCCGCCCTGGCGACGAGGTCAGCTCAGGGCAGCCGCAGTTTCTGCGGCAACCACCAAGATCGCGTTGCCCGGGCGACCGCCGCGGAGACAGCGCGTCCCTATTGGCTGCGGCGGACGCCCGTTCGCTGTGCGCCACATTCGATTGGTCAGTGCAGCCGGAGGGTCCTCCCACATTCCCGGGCCGCGCTCTAGGCGTGGCTCCGCGCTGTCCTGCCCTCAGTGCGGGCGACTGAGAAACGCGCGTAGCCATGAGGAGTACCTGCGAGAGGTCCGAGGAGAACCAAGAGCAGGAGGTAGAGGCGGCGGCGGCCGCTGGGCATCTTGCAGGGTTCCTGGAGGCCGAGGACGGTTCGGACGCGGATTCGGGCTCGGACCTGGAGACGGAAGGTGCCCCCGGCGTGGGGATCAGGCCTCTCTCCTCACTTTGGGGGTTTCTTTGGCAGGGGTGAAGGGAAGCGGGCTGGGGCCGAGTGAGTAAGAGATCCCTGTCCAGCAGAGGACGCGTCCCTGTGCGGGACGCCTTCAGGGCAACCAGCATCCCCTCCAGCTCTGGTGCCCTTCCCAGCGGTATCAGGAGTTCCACCATTAGAATATGCTTCCAGAATGACGTTAAAGTGCAAAACCCCGCCAAACAGTGTCCCACCCTGAAATGGGACCAGAGCTGGACTTTCCCAGCCCACAGGAAAACCTAAGCCAGTAGGTACAGAGAATTTAGAATTGTTTCAGTTTTTCCCCGCAAAGATGTTCATAAGGGCCGGCCCCGTGGCTCGGGAGAGTGCGGCGCTGGGAGCGCCGAGGCCGCGGGTTCGGATCCTATGTAGGGGTGGCCGGTGTGCTCACTGGTTGAGCGTGGTGCAGACGACACCAAGCCAAGGGTTACGATCCCCTTACCGGTCACAAACAAACAAAAAAAAGATGTTCATAAAACGTTTGTGCTCTGCAGTCCCCCGGGGGGAGACATAGCATGCACTTTGGCGTCAGACAGGCAGGGTCCTTATCCTAATTCTGCTAGGATTAGCTACTACTAGCTGTGTGACTTTGGGGAAAGCATTTGCTTTTTCTGAGCATCAATGTCCTCATCTGTAATATGGGGGCAATAATCCCAACTAGCACAGGAAGAAACACCTCTAGAGGGGAAACATAGGCCAAGTAATGAAGGAGGGAAGGGGAAGAGGTAGGTGGTTGTGCCCATGAAGGGATCCACATTTGTCCCCCTGTCTCCTGTCAGGCACCCATGGACTTGGAAAACTGGACAGAGACACCCTCTATCTGGGGTCTTGCCGCACCTATAGTGTAGTGCCAGCCCCGGAGCTGAACGTGCGGCACCGTGGCCTGGGGCCCCAGGTATTGCTGGAGGAACACTGGGGCCAGGCTTGAAGTGGGAGGACCCAGGAGACAGTAGCCACGGGAGTGCCCCTCCCTGAGTGCATCCCACACACCCCCAGCCTTCCTCTGTGCCAGGCATGGCCTAGCCCCCACATCCAGGAGACAGATGGGATCGAGGCTGGGGAACCTACAGACCCCTAGCCCAGTGGGGCTTAAGGGAAGGCTCCAGGAGGTGAGATCTGGGCAGTGTGTCATTTCCCTCTAGAAGAAGAAGCAGGTGTCCCCTGGGCATGTGGGAAGGGGAAGGTTTTCCAGCGGGAGGATGATGAATGGGCTGACCCCTGGGAGCAGGATAGTGGCCAGCTGTGTCTGGGACCCTCAGCCTTGGGAAGAACCAGACTCCTCAGGCCCCTCTTCTCTATTCCAGGGGGTCCGGGCACTGGCTTCCACATTGACTTCCAATCCCTATATCAAGCGGCTGGACCTTCGAGACAATGGACTCTGTGTGGCTGGTGCAGAGGCCCTGGCAGATGCCCTGAGCAAAAACAGTAGTATCTGTGGTAGGTGCTTAGCCTGGGGCAGATGGGCAGGCTTGAATCCCTCCTTTCTTCAGGGATGTGGTCCTCCAAGCCTGGCCTTCTCACCTGTGGCCTGCTGCTGTTGCTGGGGGTGGGAGAGGGGCCTCAGCACAAAGTGGGGTGCATAGGGTGGAGTTAGACCCTCTGTAGTGCACCCAGTGCTGGACAGTACTCCCTCCCTGACCCTCTCTGTCTTACCCACTCCCCTCCTCTGCTGGCCAGCACCCCGGCACATGGTGGACTCCCAGTGCCTGGATGCAGTGTGGGAGAGTCCTTCGACTCAGAGAGGTCGGGGCTGGGCAGTATGAGAAGAGCAAGAGCAGGGAGGGCAGGTAGGAATTTGATGGGGCCGGATCCAAAAGCCAACTCTGCCGCTAAAGAGCAGGCTGACCTGGGCAAGCAGCTCAACATTGCTGAGCCTCAGTTTCCAATCTGAAATTACTCCACCAATACCACTTAGCCCTTGGGTCATTAAATGAAACTTCAGGGCCGCCCCATGGCTCACTCGGGAGAGTGCGGTGCTGATAACACCAAGGCCACGGGTTCGGATCCCATATAGGGATGGCCGGTTGGCTCACTGGCTGAGCGTGGTGCTGACAACACCAAGCCAAGGGCTGAGATCCCCTTACCGGTCATCTTTTTTTAAAAAAAAAAAAAAGAAGAAACTTCAAACTCAAAGTGGTCAGCTAAGTTTCTGTCTCACATAAATGCTCTGTGCACCGCCACCTGGGCTGTTACTGCCAGTCCCTGGCAAGGGGACAGTGGGTACTTCTGTAGGTGAGTTATACTGCTGTCAGACATGAGTCACCAATAGGGTGGCTGCCCTTTCACTGCAACATTGTCCCCAGCACCACAAGGTAGGTGGTTCTAACCCCTTGACAGAGAAACTGGTGGACATGCAGAGAGGGGGATGTTGGGAGCCAAGGGAACCCAGCTGATGGGTGGCAGAGCCACCATGCAGCCTCAGGACAGTCCAAGCACAAGCCCCTTCCTCCACTTCAGGCCTGGAGGTTTGGGAGATGGAAGAAAGAGGAGGAGGGTGGTGCCTGGCTTTGCATCCCACTGACTGAGGAGTGGTGCTGGCCCCCAGATGTGGATCTGTCGGAGAACCAGCTGGGAGCAGCGGGAGCCCAGGCCCTCTGTGCTGCCTTTGCAGTGAACCAGGCTGTGCAGAAGATCCAGCTGTCAGGGAACGGCCTGGAGGAGCAGGCAGCCCAGTACCTTGCTGAACTACTCCTGGCCCACACAGGCCTGAAATCCCTGGACCTGAGCTATAACCAGCTGAGTGATCAAGCAGGTAATGCCCGGGCCACCATGGGACATGAAACCTCATCTTCCTACGGCAGAGGTGGGTGGGGTTGGCAGGAATGTCCACCAGAGAACATCCATGCTCTGGCTCCTGGTCCCCACACCCCACTTTGGCCTAGTCTTCTCTCACTCTAGCCACACAGAACTTTTAATTCATTCCACAAGTATGTCATTGCCCACTGCTGTAGGTGCTGAGCACTGACTTAGCTACCGGGGGGTCCAACCATGAACAAAACAAAGTTCCTGACCTCAAGGAGCACATGTTAATAAGATAATTCTTGGTAATTTCTGGCGTTACAAAATAAACAATGTGTAGTGGCTGGGGAGGCCTCTGTGAAGAGGTGACGTTTAAGTGGAAGTGTGCAGGGTGGGAAGAAATCAGCCATGGCAAGACTAGAAGGAAACATTTCAAGCAGAGGAACAGCAATCATGCAGGCCTATTTTCCAGACTGACAGACACCAGCATGACTGGGCAAGTGAGCCAGAGGAGAATGGCCAGGCTGTGGGGCCCAGAGCAAAGGGGGCTTCAGGCCTCAGATCATGGGAAAAGGTTTGAAGATTTTGTTCCAAGTGCTGTGGAATACAGGGGTGAGATTCCTTGATCTCATCTCTCTCATGCCCCAGGGCCTTTGCACAGGCTGTCTGCTTTGCCAGGAATATGCATTTCTATCTGCCTGCCCCCAAACACTCCAATCAATTGTAAGAATCACCTGGTACCCTGGGTTAGGAATACAGATTCTTGAGTCCTTGATCTGCTGAACTAGACTCTTGGGGGGATGCCCATGCATCTTCATTTTAGTGGATGTCCCAGGAGAATTGTCTCAAACAGAAACTTTGAAATCACTGCTCTGTCTCAAGCTGCTTAGAGGGAGTGGGATGGCACCAGCCTTGGCCTGTGAGAATTGACTCTGGAGTTCAACTGCCAGAGAGCCAGTTTGCTTTCCAAGAAAACTGTGGGAAGTCAGTGACATTTTCATAAAATAAAAGAGGTTCGGGCCGACCCCGTGGCTCACTCGGGAGAGTGCGGCGCTGGGAGCACTGCGGCCGTGGGTTCGGATCCTATATAGGGATGGCCGGTGCGCTCACTGGCTGAGCGTGGTGCGGGCGACGCCAAGCCAAGAGTTACGATCCCCTTACCGGTCACACACACACACAAAAGAAAGACGTTCATTTCAGACTTTCAACAAACTAAGTATAAGTGTCCCTTTGGGCCTGCCTGATCAAGAAGCGCCAGAGAGGCAGCTGGGATGGGGAGCTAGAAGCTAAGGCCCTGAAAAAGCTGCACAAACACACACGTATACCTGAGGTTGTTGGGGCAGGGCCTGAAAAAGGATAGATTCAGCCAGGCCATTTTGTTTCTCCAAGAGGGGATCTGTGGGTGGGCCCCACTCCTTTGAGGGGTGGAGGAGCTTGGCTCTTGATCTCCCCACCTGATCCATGGGAATGGCAGCACTTACTTCATAAGATGGCCTCAGGGGACACAGAGACCAAGCATCAGCAGTTGCAGGGGACCAGCTTCAGGTTAAGAAGAACGAGCCTCTCACCCTCAAGTTGTTCAGTAAAGAATGCGCTTCCGCACAAAGTGGGGACCACTGCCCTTCCCTTCAGCCCTGGGACTGTCAGTCTGAAGAAGGAAAGCACCCTATCTGAGAACCTAGGAATATCAGATCCAGTGCGGGGTGCTGAGTCCCACTCTCAGGGCAGCAGTGCTGGGAGTCCTCGCTTCTGCGTGGGGAGCTCTCCAAGGTGCTAAAAGTGTCTGCCGCCGCCTGTGCTGGCCCAGCAGGCTGGCCAAGCCTGGGCTCTGGTTAGTCCATCCGTTTTTCCTGTGTGCATTTCTTCAGATCATCCTTCCTAGACCTGTGCTAGGTTCTGGAACCATGGAGAGGGGTCAGATTCAGATCCTCAAGGGACTCCCAGGCTCATGGCAGAGACCAGCCAGGCAGAGAGAGGTCTAGTGGCCAGAGCCTGGAAGCATGGAAGTGCAGTGGATGTGGGGCCCGAGGGCATCCAGTCCATTGTGGTCGGGCAGGCAAGGCTTCTTGACGCTGTGTTAGAACAGCGTCAACAGGGTGAAGAGCTGTTGACCAGGTGAAAAGGGGGTTCCAAATGGGGGGACAGCCCAGAGGCATATTGGTGCTGACTCTTTGGAGAACTGGGAACAGGTCAGTCTGACCAGATGTTGACAGAATGGAGAGGGGGCTGTGTGGGTGGGTCTCTGCCTGTTTTACATGCTAAATATCTCTCAAGGTTTCTCTCCCCACACCTCCCCCTTCCCTTCTTCTAGCACCCCTGCCTCTTCTCCACTGCAGCTGGGCCACCTTTCACGTCTTACCTGTGCTGTGGCACGAGCATTCTAACTGGTCCCCTGCTTCTCGTCTCACCCACCACTAAGGGTCTTGCTAAAATGCTAATCCAGCCTTGTCACTTTTGAAAGCCCTCTTACTGTCTGCCACCCATAGGGCAGTGCCCAAGCCTTTGGCTTAGCATTCAAGGCCTCTCAGCATCTCTCAAGTGCCCCTCACTCCTCCCTCATTTCGCTGGCTCCCCTCCTCCCGCCTCCAGCTCCGGGCCTGTGTGCATTTCCACAAGTGCCTGTGCACATTGCCCTTTCTCGTGTCTGCTTCCCGTTGTGCATGCGTTCATGCTGGTGAATTCCTCAGTTCGAGGTTATCCCCTCCATCCACTTTCTTGACCCTCTCCCCGCAAGGCAGGGTTAGCCCCCACTCTGTTCCCACACCTCCCTATTTGTAGTCTAAATAGCTCATATCTTGCCGAGCCCGTGGCGCACTTGGTAGAGTGCTGCGCTGGGAGCGCGGCGACTCTCCCGCCGCGGGTTCGGATCCCATATAGGAATGGCCAGTGCGCTCACTGGCTGAGTGCTGGCCACGAAAAAGACAAAAAAAAAAAAAAAAAAAAAAACTCTCAAGTTAAAAAATAAATAAATAAATAGCTCATATCTCATTAACTTGTATTTCTATCCCACCCATTAAATGTGAATTCCTTGAAGGCAAGGCAGGCCCAAGTTGGGTTCATCTCTATGACTCTCCTGCCCAGCAGAGATCCTGGCACACAGCTGGCATCAGTATCATTTTTTGCAGGAATGAACAGAGTGAATAAGAAGGTCTCTTTTGGTGTTTTTGAAGGAGAGATGCTTGGACCAGCCCTGGCAGAAAACACAGGACTCACTGAACTTAACATGAGCTGGAATCACCTCCGAGGCCCAGGAGCTGTAGCATTTGCCAGGGGACTGGAGGTATGAAGCCCCAACCAATCGGCCACTCTGGACTGTCCTTTGGGGGCCTGTCACCCAAGTGCCAAGTCCCTGTCTTTGCAGCTGTTCAGAAATGAACCTTTAGGCTGGCTGGTTAGTTCAGTTGGTTAGAGGACAGTGTTATAACACCAAAGTCAAGGGTTTGAATCCCTGTACTGGCCAGTTGCCAAAACACACACACACACACACAAACAGTGGAAGTTTACTCTTCAGGCAACACACACACACACACACACATACACACACACCTCAGGCAACACACACACACACACACATACACACACACACACACACACACACACACACACACCAGAAATGAACCTTGGACTGGCCAGTTGCCAAAACACACACACACACACAAACAGTGGAAGTTTACTCTTCAGGCAACACACACACACACACACACATACACACACACCTCAGGCAACACACACACACACACACACACACACCAGAAATGAACCTTGGACTGGCCAGTTGCCAAAACACACACACACACACACACACACCCCAGAAATGAACCTTGGATCTTTTAACCAGAACTTAAAGAATATTTCTTTAGGAGACTAATTATCCTGCCCCATTTAATGACCACAATACACTGTGCTCACTCTCATGTCACTTACTGAAGGGTCCACAGCTGAATGTCATGCATCTTCCCTAGATACTGCAGACACTCAGCTAGCAGGGGACCTCCCTGCAGTCTGGTGGCACATGCTCGCTGTTGGGCATATGCAGATGTTTTCTTGAGATGACACCCTTGCAACCCTGGATGCCATCACAACTCTCAGACATCCCACCTGCTCCCTTGGGTGTTGTGATTCATTCCTTCAGAAATGGGTGGCTCAAGCCCCTGCCAGGAGGCACAAGTTGACTGCAGTGTTCCCAGCACCAGCCACCTTTGTGGGGTCCTCCTCAGGGAATGGCAGCCACTGCCTTGCCCTCTTACAGAGGCTGACCCAGGAGTTCTGCCCCACAGGATGGCAGGACAGGCTCTGTCTTCCCAGAGCACCCACCCTTCTCCCCACCACAGTCCCCTAGGTAAGTTCCATCCAATAGCCCTTGACTGGACCCTCCACTGGGCCCCTGAATCTGCTCTGTGCCTTGGGGCCCCTGCCCTTGAGAGGCTCCCAGGTGGTGGAGTCTGATCACTGTGTCTCTGGGGCCTGCTGTTCCTTGGTCTCTGAGGGTCATTTGCATTCACACCCACCCTCTCTTGTGCTTCTGGCCGCCGACTCTACTGATCACCATCTTCCAAGCCAGTTACTGGGGCCTGCACAGCGCTTTCCTGACTCTTCCCCGGAACCCCTGCCCTTCAGTACTTTGTCCCTGCTCTGTGCACCTCAGGCCTCCTGGGCTCCGACGCTGTCAGATGTGGTCCCATGGCTTCACTCTTTGGTGTTCTAGGCTAACATTTTCCTGAAAGTCCTGGACATCTCATACAATGGTTTTGGAGATCTAGGAGCCTCTGCAGTGGGTGAGGCCCTCAAGGCCAACAATGTGTTGGAGCAACTCAACATGAGGTGAGGAGCACAGCAGTGCCACCCCAGGGACCAGGAGCTCTGCCGTCTTGGCATCGTTGACCACTTTAATTTCTGAACCTACCGTAGTTTACCCATGATGGGGCTTGAGCCACAATCCAAGAGCACCCAGCTCCATTCTTCTTACTCAAGTTCATAATTTATGCGTTGGGATTTGTTATTCCTACAGCACAGGCAGGTGGCTGGGACTTGCAAATGTGTGTGTAAAGCATCTTCTGCAGAGTCCGGTGCGGGGCGGGTGCTCCATTCAAGCTTTCCTTCCTCTCAGAAGAGTCTCATCCAGACGGGGCACGGCCAGGCCCTGACGAGTGGGCCCGTGTGCATGCTTTGGGGCCCTGCCGTGGGTGAGGTGCTCTTCCAGGACAGGCAGGTCATGGGCTGCAGAGGCTGAGCCCCTCCCAGGGAGGATGCCCCCTGTGGGTAAGGAGGCCCCACTCAATCCTGCCCATTTTTCCTCTCCATGGGAGGAGCTAAGGCTAGAGGTGGCTACCAGAGATACTAAAACTGGAGGTGCAGACCAAGCTGGGGTCTGAGAAGTCAGAAGTGGGACTGGCTCTGGAGACACTGTGGTCCGGAGTAGTGCTAAGGCCTAGAGTTTGGGTTCTGCAGGAGGAGGAGAAGAGGAGGAGGGAGCTGGGCGTTTTTCCAGAACGGAGGCTGTCATGGTGATTGGTATGGAGTGCCAGCTGGAGAACATGGGGCATCACCTGCTGTGCTCAAAGGGCGAGGGTGCGGCAGCTGGTTTCCACCAGGGGGAGGGACACTCTAAGTGTGTTTGCTGGGTGATCTCTTTGAACACTGGGAGCCACCGATAAGGCAGCGTCATATCCATCTATTACATATTGACCTGCCTGGGGGCCCGGGGCATGAGTGGAGGGCCAGAATGTGAGGCCCAGCCTGGTGCACACAGCAGTAGCTCCAGCAAGGACCCCAGGGCAAGGGCTCTGCACAGCTGTTGGGAAGGTAGCACAACGCACGTGTCTCTTTTATGGCAGCAACAACCGCGTCTCTGCAGTGGGAGCCCTGAGCCTGGGCCTGGGCCTTCAGGCCAACCAGACACTGAGGATTCTCATTGTGAGTGCCAGCCTGACCAGCGAGGCCCCAGCACAGACCTGCCCTGTGCCTATTCCCACAGACCCCTCCCCCGCCACATCCCCCGACTCTAGGGGCAGCAGGCAGGCAGATACACACAGGCTCCAGAGCCCACATGGGGTCTCCAGGAGAGGACTTCCTGGCTTCCTCTTCTGACCACTCCACCCCTTGCCATTTCTTCTCCCATCTCTTTCCTGGCCCTCTCCTCTCCCCACCCTCCCCCCAGAGGCTTCTTGTTGCCCTTCCTCTACAGCATGCTGGGGTGCTGCTCTGCTGAGGGTGGCCAGGGCACCTCTTGCTTCACCTTCGTCTTCTCCCCTGCTCTTCCTCTGGCCTTGCTGGAAGGCAGGGTCAGCTCAGGTGTACTGTTGGCCACTGCTCAGACCTACCTGAGGCTTTGTGTGCCAGGGAGGGTTTCACTTCTTCTAGGTTTGCAGGTGGGTAGGGAGTTGCTGAGAGCAGAAGACAGAGAAAGGAGAGAGCTGGGCGAGGGTGGAGCAGGTCCCCGAGGACCACTGTGCCCACAACATGTGCTAGGGGACAGTATTGCCAGCTGCAGGGGGGTGTCCGGCTCTGTCTGGCCCTCAGCTCCCCACCCCTGGCTTCCCTGGGCTTCTTCCGTAGCGGTCCCACCCCCCACACCACCCCTGCCAAAACCCAGACCTCTTTCTCAAGCCCAGATCTACATTTCCAGCCACCTACTAGACAGTCTCCCAGATGTCCCCAAATCACTTCGGACTATGAGAGTCAAACCTGAATGCATCACCTCCCTCTAAGGGTGCCTCTTGGTGGGGGGCTCCTTCTCCCCAAGTCAGGAGCTGAGGCCTGGAGCTTGTCCCTCCCTTTCCCACGTCTTCCTTCTGCCATCTCTCACGTCCTGCAGTGGGCTCAGGCTGCTGGCTCCTCCCCCTCCCCACTTCTCCTCCTCAGGTTCTGCTGACCTGTCAGTTTCCCCAGCCCTGGTGCTTCCTTCCCACCTGCTACCCGGTGATCTTTCTAAATCACTCCCTGCTTTAAACCTGTCAGCGGGTCCCCTCTGGATAAATCTAAGCTTCATAGAGTGCCATTCACAGCAAGTCATGGGGGAGCTAGGGTCAGTCAAACCCCTTTACCAAGTTCATTGCTGTCACCCCAAGCTGCTCGGAATTCTGCAGAAACATGCATGCGCGCACACACGCACACAGACACACACAGACACACACACACACAAAGATTTCACCTCTGCTATGCTTCTGTTCTTGCTGAAATGCCCAGCTCCACCCACCTCACCTTCGAAGTTCTGCTCAGGTGTTTTATCCCCCACCCAACCTTTACCTCCCAGGAAGAGCTGATGCACACACTCATCGCAGGTTTGTGTCTTGTGCATCTCTATCTTTGGCTTGTGGCACAGAGCCAGGCACTGGGTGGTGCCATCAGTGTCCACTCCCTCCCTCTCTTCCCCAGCCAGGCAGCCTTGCTTGGAGACACCTTCTGAGATAAGACAGTGAGGCAGTCCTAGCCAAGTCACAGATATGAGGAATTATTCCTCTTCTTTCATGTTGCTCTCTGGCTTCCTGGGCTTGGCTTCTCTCAGTTTCGTGTGTGTGTTTCTTAGGTGTCCAGGAATCCCATGCGATGTGAAGGCTGCTTTGGTCTTCTCAAGTCTGTCCAGGACAATCCAGCATCTGCTCTGGAACTTCTGGATTTCTCTGTAAGAGCTTTTCATAAACCTCATCTCTGATCCTTCCAACAGCCCTGTGAGGTACCTTTATCTCCATTTTAGAGGAAGAAATTGGGGATTAGAGAAATAAAGTGCTCTGCCCAGATATACCATGTAGCAGAGGCAGAGTTCTAACCCAGGCCTGAATGCAGGTCACAAGGCCACTCCGGACTGGAGGTCCCACTGTGGTCTCATCTTGGGCCCCTGCCTGGATTCTTCGTTGGGTGAGAGATAGTAGGTGGGGACCTGGAGGCACAATGGTCATTGTTCACTGATGTTTAGATTTGTAGGTTCAGCACTTACAAGGCTGCCCTTCTCCCTGCACTGCCCCACCTCCCACCAGCCTGTACTGCCTGCAGGTGGACTGTGGTGCTGGAAGATTCACTTGTGTGGCTCTAAGGGAGATCAGGACCCCTTCTTAATCAACTTTGCTTTTTCAATGTAGAAAAAAAGATGTCACTCTTTTCTAAGGCAGTTAATCATTAAGGAGAGAATCCCAAAATAAAAATTATTAAAAGAAAATTCTAGTTACAAATCAGTGTTTATTCTAAACCTGATTTATTTCAACCCAGACTTGACTCAAAGCCTTTCTAGAGATGGGTTTTATAGTTCCAGTCTTTCAGGTTTGGGACAACTGATGTCAAACATCCTTCCTGTTTCCTTCTAACTGCCTGGTCTGACAAATTAGCTTGCCTTAACCATGTTCCTTCTGCTCTGAGACTTCCTGTCAGCACTGAATTCTATCATTCTCAAAAAAAAAAAAAAAAGGAATGATATATGACATTGTCCTGCCCAAACACACACTTATTCAATACAACATATGGTCATTATCAGAAGCCTCTACTGTAATGAAAATACCATTGGCTTTGGAAACAATTCAGGCCTGAAACCAAATCCTGGGTCCATCAGTCTCAGACAAGACTGTGAATCAAAGAAATCATCAACACTAGCCTGGATCCACTTTTCTATTCTTTTATTCCTTAACTGCTATCATTAGTCTTATCTGACTAGTCCAGATGTTATCCTCAGCTACTTATGAGTCCTTACAGTTCAAATAAATCCCTTCCCAGGATTCGATCTCGTCTTTACGTACGTGGAACGGAGCTAACAGCCACCCCTCAGGGTCATTGTGAAGATGTGATGAGATGATAGACCCTAGGGAAAGGGCTTGCATGGAGAAAGACTCAATCAGCACTAGTTCTCTTCTCTCCAACCCCTTTGTTTTTAACTTTATATCGAGGAACAACAGTCTTTGCTGAAATGTGCACATAGATTAAGCATGGAGCTTGGTGAATTTTCACAAACAACATACACCTATATAACAGCCCCAGATCAAGAAATAGAGCATACCCGTAAAAGTAAAAGCCCCCCTTGAGCCCTTTCCCTTCTCTATTTGAATAATTTGGGGAGTATGATTTTGTCATTCATAGGAGAGAATCTGCCTGGAGGAGCTTCTTCGAGAACTTGTGTGTGTAGATAAACATAGTCATGTTCTCAGAAAGTATAATGTACTGCCTTGTACTTGGTTTCCCCTCAGGATATCCAGGTGAACAGAGAGTTTGATGACCTCGCTAGCTCGGTGAAGGTAATTCTTCCAGGGCTTTCCGTAAAGACTGGTGCTCGCCGAGTGGAATATAAAAAAGAGTTGCTGCCAGTCCTCAGACCATTCCTACCAGCGTCTGCCCCTAAATGACTTGGAGTGTGGCTTCCTCATCTCCTCCAATCATCCACTTCAACTGCTACCTTGAGGGCTCTTCAACTCACAATGCCTTAGTACCACTTGTGTCTGCACTGAGTCCCCATGTCAATCAGGTGCCAAGTCCAAAGACCTGGCCTTCATGATGACTCAGATATCTGTCCCCTCCTCTCTGCCCCATGACCCCTGCACTAATCTGGGCCTTCATTTGCTCTAACTCATTCATGTAACACATATCCCTACTATGTGCTGCACATTGGCTGAGCACGGGATCAAAAATGCCCAAAGAAGTCTCTGCCCTCTAGATGCTTATGTTCTGGTGACCTTGGGAGACTATGAAAATATAAGAAGGTGTGCAGCAGGCATTCCTAAACTCAAGTTGTGAGAATGCAAACTGGCACACCCTTTTTGGAAGCCAGTTTATGATTACGCACTGAGAGCCTTAGAACTGCCTGTGCCCTTTGATCCATTCATTTGATTAATCTGCTCTACAGAAATACAGAGATGCATTAAAAGATTGATGCCCAAAGATGTTTACTGAAATGCTATTTATAATAATGAAAATTGGAAGTAACTGCCCAATAACAAGGGATTGGTTAAGATTTGGAACTCCACAAACATTAAAAGCCACATGCTCAAGGAACATTTAACAGTTCATGAAAATACACATGACTAATATTGTGAGAAAATCAGGATCAAAACATCATATGGTTTTCCTGACAGTTCCTCAAAAATTTAACCACAGAATTATAAGTTAGCCATAGAATTACCATATTACCCAGTATATACCTACTCCTAGGTATATACTTGAGATAAATGAAGACATATGTCTACCAAAAAACTTGTAAACAAATGTTTGCAGCAACATTATTCATAATTTTCAAAAAGTGGAAATGCCCACCGATGGATAAATACAATGAGGCATATTCATACGATGGAATATTATTTGGTAATAAAAAGTGAAATTTGGAGTGATAAAAATATTCCAAAATTGATTATGGTGATGCTCGTACAACTCTGCAAATATACTAAAAGCAATTGAATTGTATACCTTAAATGAATTAATTGTATGGTATATGAATTGTATCTCAATAAAGCTGTTTTTTTAAAAAAGGAAAAGTACTGATACACGCTACATGGATGAAACTGGAAAATATTATGCTAAGTGAAAGAAGCCAGTCACAAGACCACATATTGTATGATTTAGTTTATATGAAATGTCCAGAATAGGCAAATCTACAGAGACAAAAAGTAGATTATAGTTTTTCTAGAGCTAAGAATATAGGGGGATTAGGGGCTGACAGCTACAGGATATGGCTTTCTTTGGGGGATGATCAAAATGTTTTAAAATTAATTGTGGTGCTGTCGTGCAGTCCTATGAATATACTAAAAGCCTTTGAATTGTACACTTTAAATGGGTGAATTGTATGGTATGTGAATTATATCTCAAGAAAGCTGTTACAAAAATCACCCTGTTTGATCCCAATTGTATAAAAAAAGTATGAATGTATATACACAGGAAAAAAAAGACAAAATGAGCCCCAGTGAAATATTAATAACGTTTATTTCTAGATTGTGGGTTTATGGATGATTTTTATTTTCTTTATATTTTTCTGCATTTTCTACACTTTCTACTCCGAATATGTCACTTTTATAATCAGAAAAATAAATATTACTTAAAAACACAACGTGATACATACAGTTCAGTTGTGTGTGTAGTGTGGTTGGAGCCCTGAGGAAGGAGGGTGCTATGGACTGAATTGTGTCCCCCCAAATTCATGTGTTGAAACCCTAATCTCCAAGGTAACTGTATTTGGAGATAGGACCTATAAGGTGATAATTAAGGTTAAATGAGATCATAAGGGTGAGACCCTGATCCTGAAAGGATTAGTGTCCTTATAAGAGACCAGAGAGCTTTCATGTTACCCGCCCCCACCCAATGTGTGGACATAGGGCAGAGTGAGAAAGTGGCTGTCTGCAAGCCAGGAAGAGAGGCCTTAGGTCGTCTAGCTTCCAGAACTGTAAGGAAATAAATTTCTGTTATTTAAACCACCCTGTCTATGGTATTTTATTATGGCAGGCTGGAGCTAGTACAGAAGGATTCATTCTCCTTGGGAGAAGAGGCAGGGAGGGCAATGGCCTTCTCCTGGTTTTCCTGGCTCTCCCCAGACCTCCCTCCATGCCCCTTGTCCTGGCGCCAAAGCATTCTTTCTAAGGGCAGCCCTGATGCCACTGTTCACAGGCTCCCCGAGCCTACAGAAGAGTCCCACCTCCTCGATCTGGTGAGTCCCATCGCACTGGGCAAGCTCCCGACTCTCCTTTGAGCAGGGACAGTTAAGGGTCCGCTGGACCACTCTCTAGGGAGACGCCAGAACAGGGTACTGTGTTCTGGTGATGAGCTGGGGGTACACTTGGATTCCTCCTCCCGCACTTTTCCCAGAAGTGAATACGCACTGGATCCTAAAAAAGTTAAGACAATTCTTAGAATGCAAGAATCAGGTAATTGTTCCAAAGTCCGAGAAAATGGGCACTGGGTCCCGAGGGCAGGGGTGTACCCTCCCCCTCCCTGGTGGCCAGAAACCCACTCCTCGTGAAAAAAGTGATCAATTCCTGCCCAGCCCCCAGAAGCCGGATAGGAATGGCTTTTCTGAGCCGGGAAATGGGCAGAAGATTGAGGGGGTGCCTTGACTTTGGATAGGTGGGAGGAAGGCCTCTCGTTGGCCTTCCATGTTTGCAAAGACCTGAATGAGGTGCATGGAGGCGAGCAGATCTGGGGCGCCTGGGGAGGGGAGGGCGGAACGACGTAGTCCAGCTATTCACACACAGGGAGGGGGTGCCGGCTTCCGTGCACTGTAATGTCGCGCGACCCATCAGGATGGGCGGTGGCTGCTCCAACCTCACGGTCTGCAGATGCCCCGGAAACGCCCTGGCCCCGTGCCGCCATTGGCGACCCCACAACCTTCCCGCCAAACCCACACCCAATCAGAAAACGTTACCACTCTGAGCATCAAGGAATGACCAATCGGAAATGGGATCCGGGGCCTTGGCCCACCCCAAGAAACTTCCAACCAATAGCCGCCTGGACAGCGGCGGGCCAATCCGGGGCAGCTCGTGCGGCGCAGCGGCGTGGGTAGTTGGGCGTGCGGTAGCGGCGGTTGAGGGCAAGGAGTGGCGTTGTCAGGTTGCAGCCGAGGAACTCACCATGGTAAGGCCTTGGGGCCGGGTCGGGGGCGCTGCGAGTCGGGCAAGCATTGGCCAGACCCCAGGCCCTCAGGCCCCGCAGATGTCCAGGCAGGAGGGCGGACGAAGCCGAGACGGAGGAACCCGGGTGCGGGCCTCCGCCTGGAGGGGAGGCTGGGGAAGGACGCCAGCTCGTCCTGCGGGTCTGCGGGCCCCGAGGGCAGTGGTGACCCCGTAGGAGGAAGATTGGGAGTGTCCCGGTGGATGCAGGCGGCTCCCCACAGGTCAGCCTTTTTGAGGGAGGGTTTGTCGTAGACGATGGTGATGGCCTTGACTCAGTAGAAAGGGACGGGTTGATGGTCTCAGAGCACAGACAATGGCAGCGTTGGGTTCCTGAAGGCTGGAGGGCGGTTCTCAAGTTTTCTGGTCTCAGGACCTTTGAACATTATTGAAATGCTACTGAAAACTATTGAGCAGCCCAAAGAGTCTTTGTTTATATGGGTTATGCTGCCAATATTTGTCATGTAGGCACGGGGGCGGATTGGGGGAGAGATAGATTGGGTAAAGAGCATTAAAAAAATCACAATTTGTAGTAATAATATGCTTATAATAAATAATTTTAAAAAACAAAATTAAAAAAATCTGCTGGCAATAAATTCCTGTAGCTTTTATGTATTTCAAAAAAAAAGAAAGAAAGAAAAACAACTGAAAACAACATGTTAACATAAATAACAGATATCCAAGCCTGAATAGCCATACTTTGTTATTCTTTCAAGTAAAAATAGTGTTCCATGAAAAAAGTGACTACTTCAGCTTGCAACTCAAATAAATGTGCAAAAATGCCTTTTCTCAGGGCAGCCGTGCTTTAGTACGTGAACAGTGCTTTATGTGTACTTCCCATTTTCTCAAGGCACTTGAGGGTAGATGCTTAATAAAATTAATATTGTGGGCCGGCCCATGGCTCACTCGGGAGAGTTTGGTGCTGCTAACACCAAGGCCACGGGTTCGGATCCCGTATAGGGATGGCCGGTTGGCTCACTGGCTGAGCGTGGTGCTGACAACACCAAGTCAAGGGTTAAGATCCCCTTACCTGTCATCTTTAAAAAAAAAAAAATTGTTATCACTCCATCAAGAACAATCTTAAATGAAACTGACATTGTTTTTTCCTTTTTACTCTTGAGTGCCTGGGGATGATACCACTACCTTGATCCATGCCAAGGTGCCAGCAGTTTTACCCACCTTTGCTTATGCAACATCAGTGCAAATGTCAACACAGTGAAAAGGACTGGTAATATTCTAGTCCTGTTGTGAAATTTGATTTATCCCCATGTATCCTGAAAAGATCTATGGACCCCTAAGGGCCTAGGATCTTCACTGAGGACTGTTGCTGGGTAGGAGATCAGTAGAAACAATGGCTTATTGACTGGAGGAAGGCACGGCTTTACTGTAAAGCAAAGGAAGGAGAGCAGGGTGGTTTTATGGTTTCAGTTACCCACGATAGTACAGTAAGATATTTTGAGAGACAGAGAAATCACATTCACTCACATGATAATTTTTACTACAGTATATTATTATAATTTCTTACTAATAGTTCTATTTTATTACTAATTATTGTTCTTAATCTCTTACTGTGCCTAATTTATAAATTGGACTTTATCATAGGTATGTACGTATAGGAAAAAACAGAGTACAAGAGGTCTTTGAAAAGTTCATGGAAAGACTTGTATTATCTAATTCCGTTTTCCACAAAGTACCCATGTATATATACAGTTGCAAATCATCCACAGTTTCAGGCATCCACTGGGGTTCTTGGAATGTATCCCCGTGGATAAGGGGGGACAACTGTATTTGCAGATTTGGTGGCAGGAAGGGATGCTTCTGGTAAGTAGAGAATAAGGTCATCTGCCAAGAATATGAAGAGTGGAGTTTGGTACTCTGATCGAGATGTGCAGGGTGAATAGAATGCCAAGTCTGGCATCCTGTAAAATGCAGGGTGTCTGGATTTAAGTAAGGCAAAGCCAATAATATGGTTTTGAAAATGGTGTTGGATGGATTCCAAAGGACTTTTCACAAAGTGTTGATGAAGTCTTCCTCTGTAAGCCAGAGAGCAAGAGAGCTCTCTGATGCTGTCCACATGAGTCAGCCTCCTGGAGACAAAAGAAGGATGGAGAATCATAGAGGGTAGATGTAGAGGGGCATCCAGAAGACGCACACACAGTGACCATCTCGGCTTGGGCCATGGTGACCTGGGACCTACTCCCATTTTTCCTTCCCCAACTCTATTGCCTTATCCTTTGGTCAGGACACAATCAAAAACTGCTACATATTCTTCAGAAAATTACTGTGACTAGTCATAATGCAGAGTTGATTATTGACATTATGTGGTTCTGTTTTAAAATAATCTAAATTTTGGGGCCGAGCCCGTGGCACACTCGGGAGAGTGCGGCGCTGGGAGCGCAGCAACGCTCCCACCGCAGGTTCGGATCCTATATAGGAATGGCCGGTGCACTCACTGGCTGAGTGCCGGTCACGAAAAAGACAAAAAAATAAATAAATAACAATAAAATAAAATAAAATAAAGCTTTAAAAAAAAAATCTAAATTTTGTATAGTAGCAAACATTCAGGTTCTGGGGCTAACTCTGGCACGTAGTAGGTAGGGTGATTTAGAACAAGTCAGTTTTCACAAGTGTAAAGGAGTCACCTAAGCTTTGTGGGAAATATTTGGGAGAGCCCTAGATACTGAAGTACTATACAGGTGCTAAATTATAATGTTTTGCATGCCATATACGCGTAGTTTCAAATTGCCTTGAAGTTGAATGGCTTTCACATTTATTTTCTGGTTCCCAGCGCGAGTGTATCTCTATCCACGTGGGGCAGGCAGGTGTCCAGATTGGCAATGCCTGTTGGGAATTGTACTGCCTTGAACATGGAATTCAGCCTGATGGCCAAATGCCAAGTGACAAAACCATAGGCGGTGGGGACGACTCGTTCAACACGTTCTTCAGCGAGACTGGGGCTGGCAAGCATGTGCCCAGAGCAGTGTTTGTGGACCTGGAGCCCACTGTGGTCGGTAGGTGCTCGGGCACTGGATGGTGGCTTTCCTGGGAGGGTGGAAGAGCCTCAGTAGATCCCCACATGGGCTCCTTTGGATCTCTCTGCAGAAAAGACGAGACATACAAGACTGTTCTCATGACATATTGTTAAGTGAGCACTTGAAAGGTTTATGATTGTGGGACTCAGGCTCCTAGTTCAGAAAAACCTGACCTACAGGGAAATGCTGCTTTGCCAGCAGTAAAATGGGCTATGCAGAGATTCACTGTTGGCCCCTCAGTCCCAGTCAGGTGGCTTCTGTAGGTCCTGCCTGCAGAGTGCACGGGCATGGGTTCCCTCCTTGATGCTGTGTACACACTCATGCTGGTGCATGAGAGCCTTTCCCTGCATCTAAGACATAAAAAGGTAAGTATAGAACATTCATTTGGTTCCTCCAGACTTGGTGCCCAAGGTGGTTTCCAAGGAGAGCTGCAAAGAAAGCACCTGTCAATGGCCTGACAGAATGTCACCTGAAAGCATGTGAGACCCAGGCCACATAGGGTATCCTGATGGGACTGCCCTGCAGAAGTCATTGACCTGGTGATGCCCAGTTTGTGAGGGATTTTAAAATTATACCCTTTGATGTAGCTCTGGGTAGGAAGAAATATGTATCCATAGAATTACCCATGTAGGGTATGAGAGCTCATTTCCCTTCACTGGGAACTGGTGGTGCTGGCATTTGTACCATGAGTTGAGTTTACCTTCCTAGAGCCATCATTTACATCTGTGGTTTGTGTATCACACGCAGACATTTTCTTACACTGTTGACCTGTGAGGAACAGCATGTGCTCTATAGAAATGAATAGTCCTGGACATGTCCGTCTTGGTGAGTACAGTAGACCTTAAAGACTCACAGCACACGTGGTGTCATTGCAGATGAAGTGCGCACAGGGACCTACAGGCAGCTCTTCCACCCAGAGCAGCTGATCACAGGGAAGGAAGATGCAGCCAATAATTATGCCAGAGGCCATTACACCATCGGGAAGGAGATCGTGGACCTGGTTCTGGACCGAATCCGCAAACTGGTAAGAAGGTCTCCCAGACAGCTCCATGTGGACATCGTCCTGCAGGGAGGGTAGGCCTTGGATTGCGAAGGGGAGGTCGTTACATCAAAACTTAGACCAGAATCACGAGCATGACTGTGCAACAGTCCTGCTGTGAAGTGTGCCTTGCGGTACACACACAGGCCTTCATTGTTTTGATTTCTTTGCCTCTAAGTGTAATGCGTGTTCATCATGGACGACTTGAATCCGTATTCACTTGCAGAGGCAAACAGAAGAGACCCTGGCTTGTTGGAGGCTGGTGGCGTGGCTTCACGGCCTTGAGTTCACATTGTCTGGTTTCTTTCAGGCGGATCTGTGCACGGGACTGCAGGGCTTCCTCATCTTCCACAGCTTTGGGGGTGGCACCGGCTCTGGGTTCGCGTCTCTGCTCATGGAGCGGCTCTCGGTGGACTATGGCAAGAAGTCCAAGCTGGAATTTGCCATTTACCCAGCCCCCCAGGTGTCCACGGCCGTGGTAGAGCCCTACAACTCCATCCTGACCACCCACACGACCCTGGAACATTCGGACTGTGCCTTCATGGTGGACAACGAAGCCATCTATGACATATGTCGGCGCAACCTGGACATCGAACGACCCACGTACACCAACCTGAATCGTCTGATTGGGCAGATCGTGTCCTCCATCACGGCCTCCCTACGATTCGATGGGGCCCTGAACGTGGACTTGACGGAATTCCAGACCAACCTGGTGCCGTATCCCCGCATCCACTTCCCCCTGGCCACCTACGCCCCGGTCATCTCAGCTGAGAAGGCCTACCATGAGCAGCTGTCTGTGGCCGAGATCACCAATGCCTGCTTTGAGCCAGCCAACCAGATGGTCAAGTGCGACCCTCGCCATGGCAAGTACATGGCCTGCTGCATGTTGTATAGGGGGGATGTGGTCCCAAAAGATGTCAATGCAGCCATCGCCACCATCAAGACCAAGC
The DNA here is from genome assembly GCF_027409185.1 of Cynocephalus volans. Taxonomy (NCBI): domain Eukaryota; kingdom Metazoa; phylum Chordata; class Mammalia; order Dermoptera; family Cynocephalidae; genus Cynocephalus; species Cynocephalus volans. The sequence continues at coordinate 210,165,467 of NC_084461.1, forward strand.
GTACCATCCAGTTTGTGGATTGGTGCCCGACTGGATTTAAGGTAGGACTGAGTGAGGTTGAGTCATCATACTTGTCAGCAAGCAGCAGGCCCACAGAGCAATGATGCCCCCGGGACCCACACCCTTTGTGGAGACTTCCCCTGTCACATCTGCAAGGAAAACAAGTTTAATAATTAATTTGCTAAATGCCTTGTATTAGTTTGTTTCTGTTCTTTATAATAGAATACCTGAAACTGGGAAATTTATCAAATGAAATTTATTCCTTACAGTTTCAGAGGCTGGGAAGTCCAAAGTCCAGGGAACACATCTGGTGAGGGCCTTGGTGGTGGTGGCCCTATAGCCACACAGAATGGCAATAATGGCTGAGCTAGAGATAGACTAATCTTTTCACGTGCTCTCTTTTTAAAGTCATTAGAACCACGCCCATTATTCTGTGAATGGATAGATCCATTCACATGGGCATAGTCCTCACAATCTAATCACCTCTTCAAGTCCTCACCTTGTAAATACCACAATTGGATTTTCCACTGTCTTAACTTGGTTACAGTGGTGACTAAGTTCTAATCGTGAACTTTGGGGGACTCATTTACCCATATCATGCCTTATACTTTATCCTTACTTTATGTACCCTTATTTCTTACAATACCCTTTTAAAGTTCATGGGGTTGTATTACCAGTATCTTACACTTTAGAAGACTGAGTCTGAGAACTCTAAGTGTCCAAAGCCTCAGGGGCAGGGAGTAATGGGGAGAGAATTCAGAGATGGTCTGAGTGCAGGTCTTGGTTGGTCCTCCATGTTTCTCCAGTGCTCACTTTAGAGATTTTTCAGGTTCTGTGGTATCATTTTATGTTAGAAATGGTGGTTTTAGATGTCACATGACTTCAGTCACATGTTGTCACTGAATTTTAGGCACCTTTTATGTTTCTTTTACTAGACTTTCAAATACATTATGCTGTGTTTACTCTGGGGGCAAAGGGTGGGTCTCTGCTTTTTCTCCAAACCAGGCTGAAACCTCTGCCTCACACACAAAATCAAACTGATAATTAGGTGGCTTCTGTAGCCATGTGTAATGTCACAGAAAACTACCAAGAGAAAAGCATCATGTATTTGGAAGCCAAGTAATAGAATTTCAGGCTCTTAAGACCACTATGATTACCAGGCTAAATGCCTCAGCATACCTTTGTTGTCAACCTTGTACCCTCTGGTTTAATAGTCCTTGTGCACAATGACTTTCCACATCAGATAAATCTGTGGAACCCATATTTGTCAGTCCTGCTGAGTTCCCTAAGGTGTTGGGGGAGTCGCAAAGTCCAGGGTCATTCCAGATTGAAAATGACATGAGAGTCACAGGAATGTGTGTCTTATTGTTCCAACGTGGAATTGCCATAGCTTGCCTCTGACTACACATCCGTTTGTGGACTGTCTGGCCCTCTGTCAGCCCCACTTTATGAAACCTCAACAGAGATCATCTCTATATTTCATCTCACCTTGATGCAGATCATTAGTATTTTTTTTTCTAACATAGCCAATTTGTCTGGAAGATCATCTGTATTTTTAAGTTGATTTAAAGTGATTCATAGAAAAGAGTAAAATTTACAACAGGTTTCACCAACCTGGAAATATTAAGTCGTACATAAGACTGCAGACCTCAGAGGTTACAGGTGGGAGATGAAAACTTCCATTCTGTGTCTAATTACCAAGCCCCTCAAATTGAGTGGGGTAATTTTCTATCAGTCAATGCAACATTTGGAAGGTGAGGACATCCAAAGCAACCTCACCTGACAGGCACTGTGGAAGACGCTGAGCCTTGCTTCAGTTTCCTCTCCTGGCTTAATTCCTTGATCTTGTGTGCCAGTGGGAAGGCTGGTCTGTAGGGAATGTAGGAAGTCGTAGCTTTTCCTGTCCTGACAGAAGACAGGCCAGCCACAGATGGACCCTGCTGAAGTCTCTTTGTTGTAAGTTCATTTTTGTCAGTCTCAGTGTGATTTACCATACGTTCTTTAACAACCATTTACTTAGGGATACACTATTTTCAAGGAGTCTTTTCCATATTTAAAGATATTTGGTATTTTTATTATAAAAATACTTATGTGGCAAAATATTAAAACAATGCAGAAGGCTGAAAAACTGAAGTCCTCTTCTTCTTTTGTAGAACTTTTTTTGTCCTTCAAGAGATGTTCTGTACACATTCAGGGTATATTATGGGTCTTGTCATACGGGTGATTGACAGAAAAAGGTTGGCAGACATGGGTGAAGGATGCAAGATTCTTTCCTGTAGGTGATTGACCCAACTCACTGTACACAGGTGGCCACAGAGAACAGGAAGCTGGCAGCACTCCCAGTTGGCCTGACCTTAAGAGTTGTAGGAGGGCACCCCTGATTGGGGTGAGAACTCCCTGTGCCCTTCTTCCTGTCCCTTCCAACTCTGGAGCCTGGCTGTGTGCCTAACTGCTGCTAACTGCTATCTGCTAACCGGGACAGGGAAGGGGCGTGGCCTCAGCACATTCCCAGGTGTTTATCCTCCTCCCATACATGTTCCCCTAACGGTCCATTGCTCTAACCTGTTTATTACTATATAGTTTTTTGTTTCTGGATAGGTTTTTTTATATGTAGAATTTACTCACATAAAATTCAACTCACTTTGTAACACCAAGGTCAAGGGTTTGGATCCCTGTACCAGCCATCAAAAAAAAAAAAATTCAACTTGCTTTTCTTTTTCAAGTATACAATTTCTTGGACATATTTATATACTAGAACAGGGTTCTCATTCTTTTTTATGTTTTACTGTGTGAGTGTATAGTAATCAAACTGGTTCCCGATGATGGATATTTGTTTCCAGTTTTGCCACTACAAACTGATTCAAACTAAATATATAAAAATATACATGGAATTTTGTGCTCTTGTGGGGATAAATCCAAAAGTAAAATTATAAGGTGAAAGAAAGAATATTAAATATTGATAGATAATGCCAAAAAACATACTATCAATTTTTATAGGGCATTGTTTAAACTGGGTTCACAACTCCAATTTTTAACAACCTATCATTTCTGAGATCAATATAAACTTCACTCTGTTGCCTGTCTCCCGCAGGTGGGCATTAACTACCAGCCCCCCACCGTGGTCCCGGGGGGAGACCTGGCCAAGGTGCAGCGGGCCGTGTGCATGCTGAGCAACACCACTGCCATCGCCGAGGCCTGGGCCCGCCTGGATCACAAGTTTGACCTCATGTATGCAAAGCGGGCCTTTGTGCACTGGTACGTGGGAGAAGGCATGGAGGAAGGGGAGTTCTCGGAGGCTCGGGAGGACCTGGCGGCTCTGGAGAAGGATTATGAAGAGGTGGGCGTGGATTCCGTGGAAGCAGAGGCCGAAGAAGGGGAAGAGTACTGAGCAGGAAGGGGCGGCTGGCAGCCACCCTTTGTATTCACTCCACTGTAACATTACAAAATATATTTACCTATTAAAATTTCTGTATTGAGGGATCCTCTGTCCCGCGTGCTGTATTTTGGCAAAATTTCCCTTCCAGATACCTGAGTTTTCCACGCGGATTTCTGGGGAAAAAACATCCGTTTGTTTCCTCTAAGAAATTATTAAGCATATCTGTATGTTTATTTAGTTACTATATTATTCCCAGAAAGAAGGCTTCAAAACACCTGGCTGAGGGAATTAGGGAAAAATGCTTTGATTACTTTAAATGCAAACATTAAGTCCTTCACATCACACTGATGTTCTTTGGCGACTAGCAGAGTCTGGTTTTTGTTTTCTAACGGCGTGGAGTGGCTGCTGTCGTCATCAGTCTTGTAGCAAGGGTCAGGGAGGCACCCTCAACCCCGTCGTGTCCAAGGGCTGCACAAACTCAGTTCCAGACACTCCGTTTCCGTGGACGTCCTCAGGTTTTTCTCTGTCGCGTTCCTGCCGGAGGTGGCTACCACAGAACCTCCTGCCTATCCCCACAGTGTCTCCACAGTGTACAAGGGTCGCCGCCCGCCCTCCCTCACGTCCTCGTCCCTGGCTCCCGGGAGTAAGTTTGGAGCACTGATTTTTGTTGGGGACTTCCGTGCAAGCGGCCCGACCTCATTTTCTCGGTGGAGTTTCGCCCCAGCGGCTTGCGAAGCTCCTGGGGCCCTGCCGGTTCCTGGCGCCACACAGTGCAGGCTCGCACACTGGGGCCACTCCATCCGTGCCGCTGCGTTCACGGAGAAGAATCAGCCCCGGACGGACAAAGGGGAGACTCGCGTGACTGATAGCGCCGGTAGACAGGGACCTGGGAGCACACATCGGCCGCTTCCGGTCCCCGCCCGCCAGTGCCTGGCCCCGCCCCTCGGGCCCAGCTTTTGAGACTCTATGGTACCAACTTCCGCCGCGCGCCACCTTTCGCGAGACTTCGGTGGCGCAGCAATGGCGAGACCGTGAGTGCCGCTGACAGGAGCCAAGAGGACGGGCGGGGACGGGGTTGGGGCGCGATCGAGCCGGGGGTAACCTGCAGGCCAGGGCCCCCTAGAGCGGAGCGGCGGCTGGGGCCGCGAGGCCCCTCCAGTCCCGGACAGCCGCCTGCGACCTAGCTCCTGCCTCCCCCCAGATGCCGCGTCACTGCTCAGCCGCCGGCTGTTGCACTCGGGACACGCGCGAGACGCGCAACCGCGGCATCTCTTTCCACAGGTCAGCGAGCATGCGCTGGTGTTGCCCGCCTCGTTGGGACGCTACTGCGCATGCGCCCCGTGCCTTTCTCGGGTCCAGGCGAGGCTTGAACTTGGTGGGAGAGTGAAGCGGCGGGCCCCCTGGGACCGGATGTAGTCGGGAAAGGCAGGACAGGTCTACCAGGCTTGGAGCAGCTGCCCTGACTCTCACCTGCTAATTGACGCTGAGCGAGTTGCTTTTTCGCGGCTTTAGTTTTCTCGTCTGTTCCCCGGCGGGTGGTGCTTACCCCGCAGGGTCGCAGGGAGGTCCTGGGCGGCGTGTGCAGGGACTGCGCTTCCTATCTAGGGAGCTTGGGTATGAGCCCAGGGCTGTGGGCTGCCGGGTGCTCACGGGTTTGTACCTCCACAGACTTCCCAAGAAGGACAACCCGAGGCGAGGCTTGTGGCTGGCCAACTGCCAGCGGCTGGACCCCAGCGGCCAGGGCCTGTGGGACCCGGCGTCCGAGTACATCTACTTCTGCTCCAAACACTTCGAGGAGAACTGCTTTGAGCTGGTGGGAATCAGGTGGGCCTCCTTGCCAGCCAGCATAGGGTCTGGGTGGGGCAGCAGTAGTTCTGATGGGGAGGTCTCGAGCACCTGGCTCAAGGACAGCCTGCCAGGCAGACAGGCAGACCTGTTTCCAAGGGGGGTCTTTCCTCTTCCCAGTCTGCCCTTGCCTGGCCTGTCAGTCTCAGTAAAACCTACCCCCATGATCACTGTGCCAGTGACACAAGACAAAAACATTAGCCTTTACAGAGGGTGTTCTTCAGAACCCCGGTTCTCTCAGCAAGTCCACAAATCAAAGAATTTTTGACTGGTCAACCGAACTCTGCTGCTGGAGCCTTTCCATGCACCTTAACTTTGAAGAGTCCTGCCGGAAAGAGATTGGTGTAACTCTGTCTAACCAGGCATTCTCTAAACTCACTGTTCCCAGTATACCTTCCAGCCTCCCACAGCGCTCATACTGGGGAACTCACTCGGGTGCTCGAGCATGTGCTGGCTTCTTACCCAGGGTTGATCAGCCTGGGTGGTGGCACTTGTTCTCCAGCTCATCTGGGCTGCTTTTCCCCACAGTGGGTATCACAGACTGAAGGAGGGGGCAGTCCCTACCATATTTGAATCTTTCTCCAAGTTGCGCCAGACAACCAAGACCAAGGGGCACAGTTATCCACCTGGGCCCCCGGACGTCAGCCGGCTCCGGCGATGCAGGAAGCGGTATGTGCTGCAGGTGGGAGGATGCCCCACTCCACCCCAAGGCTGTGGGACTGGGCCTTAAGATGTCTGCCAGCAGTCTTCCTGGACAGGCTTCTTGCTGCACAGAACCTGTGGAGTGGGTTCAGGTGTTAGGGGTCAGGTGGGCTGGTGAAGTGGAATCTCGCAAGCCCTTTCCTGGCCTGTCATTCTGTCTCTTCCCCCAGCTGCTCTGAGGGCCGAGGGCCCACGACTCCATTTTCTCCACCTCCACCTGCTGATGTCACCTGCTTTCCTGTGGAAGAGGCCTCAGCACCTTCCACTTTGCCTGCCTCCCCAGCAGGGAGGCTGGAGCCTGGCCTTAGCAGCCCATTCTCAGACCTTCTGGGCCCCCTGGGTGCTCAGGCAGATGAAGCTGGCTGCAGTGCCCAGCCCTCTCCAGAGCGGCAGTCCTCCCCTCTTGAGCCACGGCCTGTTTCCCCCTCAGCCTACATGCTGCGCCTGCCACCACCTGCTGGAGCTTACATCCAGAATGAGCACAGCTACCAGGTGGGCAGTGCCCTGCTCTGGAAGCGGCGAGCTGAGGCAGCCCTTGATGCCCTGGACAAGGCCCAGCGCCAGCTGCAGGCCTGCAAGCGGCGGGAGCAGCGGCTACGGCTGCGGCTGACCAAGCTGCAGCAAGAGCGGGCACGGGAGAAGCGGGCACAGGCAGATGCCCGCCAGACTCTGAAGGAGCACGTACAGGACTTTGCCATGCAGCTGAGCAGTACCATGGCCTGAGGGGCTGCAGGGTGCAGGGCTGACTGAGGAGCTGCCTGGCAAGACTGTGGTCTCCTCCTCCCTCAGGAGCTACCTGGGGTGGGACCTGATCTGAACTGCATCCACCAGACCCACCAGATGCCATAATAAAGTGGATTCTAGAAGGACGCCTTGCTGTGTGACTCAGCTAGAGGCCTGTTCCCCCACACAGTGGCTACAGACTCTGAGGTCCAAGCTCTTGGCTGTGGGGAGCAGAGAGCCCAGCTCTTACCCACCCCTCAGTGCTGCACAGGTAGACAGGTGGCAGCCCCCTGTTGCTCCACAGGGCTCTCTGAAGGGACAGGATGGTGTGAGTAGAGGTCAGGGGCAGCGCCAGGTACCCTTTCCTTGGGACACAGCCCCTTGGAGAACACTCATAAAACCCAGTCGAGGCTCAGTTATCATGCACAGGCACAGCAGGCTTCTGCCCACAGGTCAGTAGATGCTCACCCACCCACCCGCTTCCCTGCAGGCCTTGTTTCCATCTCAAAAACAGTTGAAAATGATGACAATCACTGACCTCCTGAGGCTGCTATGCTCAGCAGGTAGCGAGGCCCCAACCTTTCTAGTCTAGGGAGAGGAGAGTGGAGCTCTGAGGCAGGCATGTGGGTCCTCATCTTTCTCTGACACAGCTCGGTGCATGGGGTGATCCTAACTACAGGTGTGACTTCTCCCTGCTCTCCTCAGCCACAACAGCTAAGGAGCATGAAAGAATTCTTTCTAGTCCTGGAAGCTGCTGATGCTTTGAACTTCACTTAATCACATCATGTCTAGATCATTCAAGAGCCAGCATAGAGCAGGGCTTGTAGGTCATGGAGGTTTCTAGGCTGGCCCCTCTGGGATAGGGGTTCGAACAAGACTGCCCTGTGGGTGTGGCAAGAGCCACATCTTGTGACAACCCTGGATGGGTCGCTTATACCCAGCCTGCCTAGCTGCCCAGCCCAGGCTGCCACTTCTCCTAGGTGCTGATGCATGCTCCCCAGCGACAGCCCAGGGTCTGCTGCTTCCTCACTGGCACTGCCCCTCAGCTCCTGCTGCACCTCCCTGGCATCCCAGCTCACTCTGCCCCAGGCCACATCCTCGCTTGCTAGCTGGCTTTATAGAACTGCTGCCCTTGGCTGAAGGTACCCAACCTGCCACCTGGGGCCCCCCATCCACCTGCATTCAGCCACCCAGGGCTGTTTGCATGGAGCATGACCACAGGAAGGAAATTAACTCTTAATGCTGGGAGGAGAGCAGCTCATTTCCCCCACGGTGAGCTCTGGCTTCCTGGCAGCCAGAACAAAAAGGGTTCTCGGATTCTTGGTTCCAAAAAGATAGAACCATGCCTCCTGCCTCAGTATGGACTCACACAGGGCCTTCTCTAGAGTGATGAGAGGATGTGCCAGCCTGTCCTCAGCTCCCAGCCCAGACGGCATCTCTTTCACAGGAGCCAACAGTGCAATGCAGGAGCAAGGCAGAGAGGATGGGCCAGAAACATTCACCCCAGGCCACCCAGGGTTCCTCTTGGGAGGTGAGGGCCCAGTCTGGATGCCTTCCAAAGCCCTTCTCTCCCATGTGACTGGGTGGCCCCAGATCGGGGGAGGCAGGGAGTTATTGACAACATGGATGGAGAAATAGGAAAGATTGGCTGAATCCATGTCTATGGGTCTGCTGTGAGAGAGCCGAGAACCAGAGGCTGGCGGTGGAGACTGGGCCAGTGAGTCCTGTGTAGTTGGTAGCACTGCTGTGGCTTTAATGGAGGCATATCTATGACAGAATAAATACGTAGTGAGAGACACAGGGAAGGGAACTGGGGACACCTCCACTGACTTCTTCCTGGCCCAGCCCTGAACCCTGATGTGCACACAGGTGGGCTGGAATCCTGTGGCCCCTCTGAAAGCCAGGCCCAGCCCAGCATGGCTGACCTGTGGGCTGGAAGCTGACCTCGGGGCCTTTCACGCCAAAATTCATCTTCAGAGTCAGACCAGACCTGCCTATCACTGGTCTCCACTCAGCAGCTCTGGGTGGGTGGAGGATGGGGTGGGAGCAGTGTGCAGCCCAGCGGACTCCCTGGTGCTGCAGCAATTCTGCCAAGCTTCCCCCCCAGGACGGAAGGGCCTCCAGCAACGTGACCCAGTGCCTGGATCCACAACACGCCCAGGCCACAGGGGCAAGGCTGAGCCTCCCAAAGCCCATGCCCTGGCCATGCTTCCAAGTCTCTCCATACTGCTAGAGGGTGGCCAGGCCCCCTGCCTCCTCCTGCAGGGTCTCCATCTTTGAGCCCTGGCCTGCCACCCATACCTCCACACCAGGAGAGGCTGCCGGCCAGGGAGGGGATCTGCTGCACCATTTGCTTCCTGTGGGACTGGCGTCCTCAGTGAAATGGCGCCCTCTATGCCCCCTCAACTCCTTTCAGAGGCCCTCGGCGCTCTAGTCCTTGGCTCAGGAGGTGCAGCCACTCTACCACAGGCACAGGCATGGCCAGTACAGTCTGCAGTGGGCAGGCAGGCAGGTAGGCAGTCTGTGGGGCCCTCATATGTCGGCAGCACCCAGCTCTGCGCACTGCTTGTCGGAGATGTGGGAGGCCAGAGAGTCGATGATGTCAAGCAGTAGCTGCTGGCTCAAGGACCGCAGCGTGGGCAGCTTGGAGACCTGTGGAGGTGGCCAAAAGGCCAGAATGAGATGGAACCAATTCATGTGATGGCCAGGGTGGGTGGCAGAGTCCTCTGGGGGTCCAAGTGCTCAGGGCTCAGGCTGGCTCCAAGAATGGGGTGAACAGTGGCTAGTGGGGGGCCGCTCTGCTTAACCCATACCCAGGGCCTGCTACTGCAGAACATGACCAAACCCCAGGCACCCCATCCCCGCCCAGCCCAACACTGCCTTGGGTGGCTCCTGAAGGAGAAGGCTGGGACAGTGAGTGCTGAGCCAGTGGGCCTGACCTTGGTGAACTGGTGCACGATGATGTGCAGACAGTGTCGTTTCATGTCCAGCGCCTGTGTCTTGTCGGCTGCCTCCAGGATCTGCAAAAGCAGGGATGCTGAGACATGGCCCCACTGTACCCACCCTTTGGGGGAGTGGCTGCAGGTGCCAGGGCAGCTACCTGCAGCACATTCTGCACCGTCACATTCATCTCCAGGTTCTGCTTGCAGTACGCTTGCAGCCGGTTGTTGTAGAAGCCATAGTAGTAGGGGGCCGCAAACAGGTAGCTGGAGGCTGGTTAAGGAGCTGCTGCCAAAAGGACGCCTGTCCTCCCACCTGGCTGCCCTCCCCACTGTAGCCCCAGGCCCACCGCACACTGGCTTGCTCTCTAAATGCATTCTGAACCACTTGGGGGGTCGGAGACCCCATTCAAGATCCAAAGAAAACCACGAATCCTCTCCCCAGAAAAACACCCAAATGCACCTTTGCAGAGCTGTTCCACAGCCTCACAGGCCTCCGAAGAGCATCCTCACAGCCCGTGTCGGAAGTGACATACAAGGAATCTGTATGGTCACCTGTCACACAGAGCGATGACTGACCCCATCCTCCTGGTGGTTGCGAGGATCAAGAACCCACCTGTCCCTCCTAGCTGCAATCCCCTTCCTGCCAGCTGCCCAACTGCTCCAAAGAACCCTTGGAGGGCACCAGGCCCAGCACCAGGCCCAACACATCCTCCTAAGTTAGGCCCAGACCAAGATCATCTGGCCAAGACAGGGTGGTTGGGCCTCAAAGCCACCCGAGGTGGGTGTTAGGACCCTTCAGCAGTGACTGGGAGCACCCCCAGGGTGTGAGGATGCAGCGAGTCCTCGGGCGGCATGTTGACCTCCCCATAGTAGATGTAGCGCAGCATGGACTCGAAGGCCTGGCGGCTGGGCACCATCTCCCCGATGGAGATGTTCACTTGCCCATCTTCAGGCATGAAGGACCTGAACATGGCCTCAAAGTAGCTGCAGATGGGGTGGCAGACACCCAGTGCTCAGCGGAAGGAAGCCAGTACCTGGGCCCCACCCTGCCTTCCTATCTGGGCCCCAAACCTACCTGGAGCGAGCGGCCAAGATGGCCTTGTGGGCCGGCCGCGGGTTCCCATCCAGGAGCAATGTGATGTCGCAGAACTCTGTGCCCGCCCCCTCCAGGTACGCCTTCATGTCTTGGATTAGAGATGTGCCTGGGGTGTGGAGGGACCCTGAGCAAGCGCCCCCATGCCAAGAGCAGATCCTAGCAAAGGGCCGCTTCAGATTGCGGCCTTGGGACTCCACAGGCACCACCTCCCACACATCTGTCCACATTGCTGCCCTGAACGAAGCTGCCCTGGGCCTGAAGCCTCACTCTGGCCCTGCAGCGACGGGTCACCAGCCCATTTTCTTCTCTCCTCAGCCCCCTGGGCCAACTCAAGCACTACAGCCCCCGACGTCTGAGCTTCCAAGACCCAGCCCACTGCCTTCCTCCTTCCTGCCTGCTGGAGCCCCAACCAGGCCCGCTGCGTGGCCTCTGGTGTCTCCAAGAGCCAGCAGCCAAGGTCAGCACAGACCCCAGGGAGAGTTGGGGGAACAAAGGAGCCTGTGATGTCCCTTCCCAGACTAGGTGGGAAAAAGGAAGCAATGGGAGCACATTAGATCTGTGCGCTGTTCTCACCCCTCACTTGCCTAAAAGATGCCCAGCAACTCACCACTGGGACCCTGAGCCATCAGACCTGACATCCTAGCCAAAAAGAGATACCCTGTGTCCATCCCCAAAAACAGCCCATGAAAAGCACAGCAGTTTGGGGGGGGTTCTTCCTGTGAGGAAGCCTGGCTGCCCCTGTCTGTCCCTGCACTTGGAAGAGCACTCCGGGGTCCCACAGCACCCACCTGGGCCCCGAGGCCCTGGCAGGTCCTCTCCATGGCTCCCAGGTTTCCTACCCAAGATGAACACCAACCCTCCCATCCCCAGGGAAGGGGGACCAGGGCTCCCTACCGATGTCCACAGGCTGGTCTGAGGAGGTGCGAGGGGGCGGCTGCTGCTTCCGCCGCACAATCTCCACAATCAGTGGGGACGAGAGGTGCTCAAACTCCTTCATCATGATCACCTGGTTGAAGTGGGACTCCTTCACCACGAAGTTCAGGCAGTGCTCCTGGGACAGACAGGCACGGGCAGGCAGGCGGGGTCAGGCCAGGGCCACAGGCTGAGCAAGGGACTGGCAGAGGTGGGCAGGGTAGGGGCTGTGGCCTGGCACACCCCACCTAGCCCAGGAGGGCTCAGCCAGCAGCGGTGACCCCAGCCCGCACCTTGAGCTGGCCCAGCTGCAGCCTGGCAGCGCTCTCACACACCACCAGCACGTTCTGCAAGTCCACCGAGGCCTCGATGTACTGGCGGCACAGCTGCTCCAGGCGACACAGCTGGAAGCTCAGCGCCAACTTGTACACGTCCATGATGAGAAGCACGTCTTCCACATGGCCTGCACCCAGAGCACCTGAGCCTCGGGACCCCAGGAGGGGAGAGCTGGGGGACAGGGCCCAGGGCTCCCTCCTAGGATGAATATGGGTGGGGGCTGCCAGGTGGGAACAAGGCCTTGCAAGACCTCAGACGGTGGCTCCGCCACACGGTGGCTGCTGTGGCCACAGGTGATCAGGGGTAACAGAGCCTCTAAGCCTCAAGGGGCCCATCTGTAAAGCAGGGCTAGCAACACCCACCTCCTAGCTCTGCTGCTCCAACCCCAACCTGTTCCCCCTGCACTCCCACTCCAGACAGACCTTTCCGCGGGTATTTGATCTTGTCAGTGTAGAGGAACTGCATGAGCACCTCAAAGGGCCGGGCCTCAGCCTCCCGGATGGCCACGCGCAACAGGGGCAGCCGGGCCCCACCCACAGCTGCACTCGGGGCCTCCCTGGGAGCCAGGGCTGCCTCCTCTTCCAGCTTCTGGGGGAGAAGAAGGGAGCTAAAGGACATCTCATTGACAATGGACACAACTGCTTGGTGAGGGTGGGGCAGGGAGGGCACCTCACCTGGGCCAGCCGCTGCCGGGCCTGCACAATCTTCCTGCGGAGCCAGCGGCTCCGTGCAGTGACAATGGCCACATGGCCCTGAACGCACTCCTCCTTCTGTGCAAAAAATGATGCATAAGTGGAGGGCACAGGACTTTGGCCCTGGGGACAGGCACAGCCAGACAGGGCAGGCACCACTGGGTAGTAAGCCATGCCTCTGAGGGACAGACCTCCTACTCCATGGCACAGGAGGTGGGTTGAGAATAAGGACAGGCACCCACCTCGCCCAGCACAAACTCCACGTCGCAGAACTGGCGGCTCTCCCATAGCCTCCCATAGTCTTCATGCAGAGTGCACTTGGGGTAACAGGAGAACTGCAGAAGGAGACCCCAGTGTTGCCAAACATTGAGGATGGATGGCAGGGCAGGCCCAGGGTGACCATGCAAGCTGACCCTGAGGCTCCCACCAGTCATGCTGACCCTTGGGGCCCAGGAAGCAGGTGAGCCAATGAGGGGAAGAGGAAGTGCCTGCCCACCCCGAAGGTACTGCTCGCTATAGGCTTTGGCATCTGCAACTCTCTAGAGGCCCCACACCAGGAGAGGGGTTCCTGCTACTACTCTCACCTGCACTGGGCACCAGGCTTCAGCAGGACTGTGACGTCTCACTCTGTGCCTGGACCCACATACTCATGACCCATCAGCACACCCTGATCTCCCCCAGGAAGTTGTCCCTGACCCCACCATTTCCATGGACCCGCACCATGGCCACCTGCGCCTCTGGGTCTGGGAAGGGACAGCCAAGAGAAGCCATTCTCAGCCTTGGTTCCACTCTCCCCGGCTGTGGGGGCCCTTGAGGCCACAGTGCTAAGCCCAGCTCAGCCTGGCTCCCTCCACTGGCTCTGCTGTGTGCCCCCATACCACCACGCCCTGCCCCACCTGCACTGAGGTTCCCTCACTCCTAGTGTCATCTCAGTTTGCCCTCAACCTCAGGTCTCCCACCCCAACTGCCGGACTGCTCAGAAAGGCTTCCATCCCACCAGTCTCAGCCCCAGAAACAGGCACACTTGGACAAGCCCGGCCATTACCCACTGGGCCTGTTTCCTATCGATGGGGACCCGTCCACAGCTAGCCCTGCAGGTCCATGAGCCCCACACCTGGAACCTGTACATCTCCCCACTTCGGATGTTGTTGTCCACCGTGCCCCCGAAGATGTACATGGCATCTGAGATGACAGCAGCCGCATGGAAGAGCCTCCCGCTGGGCAGCTGGGAAGGGGGCAACAAGTTGGCAGGGTGGGATGGGGGTCGCGGGGCAGAGTCTCCAACAGTGCGGCTGGCTGTGGCCAGGCTGTGGGCAAGAACACGGCACTGCATGGCCGTGAAGTGGGCGCCAGAGAGCACAGTCCCCGAGGGCAGAGGGCTCCCAGTGCAGTCGCAGGCACAACAGGAGCAGGGGCTGTGCAGGTACATGGGATAGGTCTGGCTGTGCGGACCCACGGCATAGACAGAGCACTCAGTGCATTATTCTGCACCGACCCCAGAGGACAGAGCCTGAAGCAGGGCCCCCACGGGCAGGCCAGCAGGGTGTGGGCTCCTGGCCCTGTGCCTCCTTTGCTCTGCAACCCTGAGCAAGTACTTCTTTGGGCCTCAGACTCTTCATCTGTGTGAGGGGCTAATCACAGGGCCTGCTTCACAGGGTGATGGAGTCTTAATGACAGTCCCTGGCCCTTACCTCTGAGGCCAGCTGGGCAGGCTGCTTGGCTGAGGTGGTGCCAAAGTCCAGGCCGAACACATCTCGGGACTTCTTGAAGCCGCCCCGCTCCTCGGCAGTCAGGGTGGGTGCCTCCTCAGAGGCAGACACTCGCTCGGGCACCTCAGCCCCACCAACCTGGTGGGGAAAAACGTTCAGACACGTGACCAGTCAGCAAGGGTCAGGCAGGTGGCCCAAAGGTCTTCTGCCAACCCTGCCCAAGAAGGCTGTGGGTCTAGGAGGAGGGAGGAGCCGCAGGGGAGGGTGCTCGTTGCGTGGCTGGGCCAGACTGGGAGGAGGTCTGCAGCACAGCAGCCCAGTGCAGACACAAGGCAATCTGGAATGTTAAAAGCCTGAAGGCTGCAGGATAAAGAACGGGCTAGAGGGGCAGGTATCCAGGGCAGAGGGCCATGGCATCCTGACCTTGCTCTTGGTGGCTGTCTGAAGCCCTGGGAGCCCCCTGAGGCTGTGAGGAGCTGGGGAGAGGGTAGGAGCAGGTCGGGACCCCCAGGACCCCCTTCCTCGCCCCTGGCAGCACTCACTTCGCTGTCTGAGCTGGGCTGGACGACCTCCCAGGTCTGGAAGTCCACATCATAGCAATGCAACTCGTTAGGCAGTGTATTGTCGGCTGCACCCCCAAACACATATAGGTGGCGGTCAAAGGCCACCATGGTGTGTCCGTAGCGCCGCTGTGGGGGTGGTGGGGAACCCCGGAGCAGGTGCTCAGTGGGAATTCGTGTCCACCTGAGGGCACATGGCAGTGAACCAGTGCTGGGGCAGGGACCCTGTTCTCCCCGAGGCCTCTCCACAGCAGGCCCCTACTGGGACATCCCCCTGCAGTCCCTGTGGTGACCAGCCCAGGGTACTGAGAGGTCCAGAGCACGTGTGTCCAGCATCCCTTGCTCCACTTAGCTCTGGCACCAGCCCTGCCTGGCTTCACGCAGCCCACCATGAGGTCCTGCCTTAGCCTCCTTCTCCCCCTGCCATAGAGCAGGCCACAGTGACAGGGAGGAGGGCTGGCATCTGATCTGCAGGGTAGTCCCACTCTCTGGGGAGTGGAGTTACAGACAGACATGTGCAATGGCAGGTCACTGTGCTCACACTGCCCAGTTGGACAATCCCCAAAGCCAAGTCCCCATGGTGGGGAATGCCCAGACCCCACATCCTGATGCTGCTCCTACAATACTTTCTCCTTCCAAGGGTTTCCCTACAACTTCCACCAGAAAATCCCCTCTGTTAAGCTAGCGGGAGAACCAGAACAGATCCTGGCCCAGCAGAGCCATGCCATCTTGCTCCACGCTGACCCTCACTCAACAGAGTTCCCTTTGCCTGGGGTGCCCTGGCCTTCCTCCGACCCACTCCTGGTCTCCACAGCAGTTCCCAAGTTCCCTCCCAAACCCCCTTGGCCTGCAGCTGAAACTCCTTGTTCCCTCTCCTGTATTTGCTCCCAGAGCCAGAGGCCAGAAGTGCTCAGGGCCTACACACCTCCCCCTCCAGTCTTCTGACATCATATGAGAACTATGCTGGCCATATGTGTCATCTGTGGCCCTGAACAAGCTATTTGCAGGGCAGGGGGCATCCTTCACTCTCATAGAAGACAAGGCCCTATTTTGCTGAGCTGCACCCATGCCCCAAGGGGCCTGCCAGGGGCACTACACACCCCTGCTCCTGCTGTAGGCTCCTGCTGTATGCGATGGCTCTAAAGGACAGGCTGCCATAGCTACCAGACGTAGGCATGGGCAATGACCATGCCCCCCCACCAGGGCACTCACGTCTTGTCCTTGAATTCAAACTGGAAGAGGTTGTTGGTTATCTTGGCTCCACTCTGTCCTGAGAACACAAACATCTTGTCCCGGCACACAGCCACAGGGAAGTTGCAGCAAGATGGTGGGATCTCACCACTCTGGGCCACCTGAAGTGGGGAGGGGAGCTCAGCCTGGGGCCCTCACACAACCTGGGCTCATACTTCTATGCACTTAAGATTGCTGAGCTGGGACTTTTATTCTTGAAACTTCTTCTGTGAGGGTTCACAAATGGATATTTTGGAGAACAGCTTATAGCCCCATCTCACCCATGTAAATGGGCCCAGTTTTGAAGAGCTGGGCCTAAGATTATCAGGGTTAAATCATCAGGGGCTAAAACCATGTTTTTAAAGGGAAAAAAAGTCAAAGGGGAAAGGCCCCTAGCAGGACATTGGACAGCTTCCCTCACTCTGATTAAATGAGGATGAATAAGACCAAGTCACATCCTGCACGCACAGTGCTCTGCTCAGCCAAAGCACGGAGTCTTTAGTCACCGTGCAGCGCCACTGGAATTGGTTATCAGGGCTAGGCAGGTCAGGGAAAAGAGCCAGGCTGCAGTCGAGGCTGGGCTTTGGCAAGGGGGAGAAAGCAGCCTCTGGCCCACCCCACTCTGGCTTCCTGCACCCCCGACCTCCCCCCACCCCTCCTCGGCTCCCCGCACCCCTCACCTCCTCCCAGCATGTGAGCTCCCGATCCTGGAGGCCAATCGTCCACATGTCATTCAACCTGCATTAGAACAAAGGGGTCAGGACCCCTTGGGTCTGGTTATCAGGGTGGGCCTGGGCCTGCCCAGGAGGGATGGCTCCAGGGAAGAACAACCTGCCACACAGGTTAGGGGTCTATGATGAGGCAATGAGGTGGGAGTGGCTGGGGGTCCAGGGGGAGGCAGGTGCTGCACCAAATCCCTGCCATGCCAGCCCTGCTCAGCCCACACAGGGATGAGGAGCCTCATGCATGACATCTGGGGCCATGTGGCAGGGCCTGCCCCTCACTCAACTGTCCAGGGTCAGGAGAGGACCAAAGATATCACAGAAACTACCACCACCACTGTTCAGTTTCTGTAATGCTTAAGTTCTGGGGAATGAGCATGTGACACTTTTGCAATTGGAAAAATATAGCATATTTAGTATATGTTATATTTAATATTCATATTTTTTCATATTTTCATATTTTTATTATTTAATATTTATATATTTTATTAATATATGTTTAGTATTTAAATATTTCTAAAACAAGGAGGAAAATGCCTGTGACAGGCAAGAATCCAGGGTCTGAGCCCTGACGCTGCCCACCACCCACTCGCTCACTCAGCCCCTCAGAGTCACTCCTGGCTGTGGGCCTGAGTACCCACATCTGGGAAACTCAAGGGGCCACAAGGTCAGGTGAGGGCTCAGATCAGTGGCCCTTACATCCATCTGTCCAGCTTCCTCTTCCCCCCACACCCCTCCCAAGAAACCCCCAAACCGAGTGGTGCTCAAAGTCCATCAGGCCCACCCTTCCCAGCCTGAGCCCTCAAATGCCAGGAAGGCCTGCTCTGCCCCTCAGCACACTCGGAGGCAGGGTGCATGGGCCGGGCCACCACCTACCTGGCATTGCCATCATAGCCAGCAAAGATCCACAGCTTGTCACTGTACACGGTGGCCCCATGGGCTGACCTAGCGACAGGCAACCTGGTGCACGAGGGAGGAGGCAAGTGAGGCCAACCCATGAGGCAGGGGCCACAGCCGGGCTGCCATGGCCACATGTGCCTTGGGGCTCCAAGGGCCTCAGCTGGGACACCGGGAATAAGCAACAGCACCAGAGGCTAAACTAGTAAGGTACGGCAGCAGCTGGGTGCGGAATTCAGATATCCACACAGGCAAAGACCCTCTCCCAGTTGCCACCAAAATATCAAAGGGAGCACTTGCAGAGCAGGACCAGAGAAGCACCTGTCAGCAGTGCCTCCTGGTCTCTTTAGAAAGGAAGGATGTAAGGTTGGGAGCAGCTGTGGACAGCTGGGAGTTTGTACCAACTCCCAGACACCAGCCTGCTGTATGCCCTCAGGCCTCTCCAAGTCTTAGGCTCCTTATCTGTCATGGAACAGGGGGCAGATCCCAGGCCTGCTGCTACCCCGGGCCCAGACTAGTCTCAAAGGTTTCAGCAAAGTCTCTCACCGTCCTTCAATTTTCCACTCCGTCCACTGACCAGTTGCAAACTTGTATTCAAAGAGGTCGTTTTTATTCTTCAAGTTAGAATTGGAATAAATGTCCCCAGTATAGCCCCCTGGGGAAAGAGAGTGAGAAACTGTCATACCCAAAGGCAGTATCTTTTTTTTCAGACTGGCCAAGTGCAGTAATGAGAGCGGGGAAGAGTAGACAAGGAGTTAGATCTGTAACTGACTGTGAACACTCAACAGAGATAACCAAAGGCAGTATTTAAGTCTTCAAAGCCCTGGAAGCGGGGCAGAATCTGGCCCCATTCAAAATGCATAAACCAGGACCCCTTCTCCAAACCCCTTCCCACTCCCCCCACCCCAAGCACCAACTGCCTGCCTGCCTCTGAGCTGGCTTCTGGGGACAGAGATGAGCAGGATGCTGTTCTCTGTCCCCACCCAGACACTAGAGGCAGACAACCTAACTCCATGAGCTCAGGAAGGTTAGAGAAAGGGGCCCCGACCCAGCGCAGGAATTCAGAGGACTCTGGCAGACAAAGCCGAGGGCTGGACAGAGAGCACCTGCCAAGCACAGCACATGTAAAGACCGATGAGTCTGAGGCTCGGCAGGAGAACAGGGCATCTGTGGGCCCAGGAGACGGCACAGTACTTAGCAGGTGAGAGGCTACTTACCAAAGACAAACATGCTGCTCCCATAGACAACAGCTGAGTGGTGGTAACGTGGGGCTGGCGGCGTCCCAGTGGTGAAGGCCCTGGGGCGGGCACAGGGTGGTGAGTGTCAGCAGGGGTCAGCCATGCAGCCACATCCCCACAGGGCAACCCCTGCCACTCCCATGTTTCCTTTTACTTTTGTATTTCAAAGGTCATACCTGTCTCATTATAGAAACATTTAAAAAGTAACCAATAAGAAAAAAAAAAAAACAAGCACTAAACCTCATGTAATCCGACTGCCAAAAAACCACTGTCCACAACTCTCCATGAAACTTTTATTTAAAATGGAATCATGTGGTAGATACTTTGTAATTTGCTTTTTCAACGAAACAGTAAGATGTGACTAGGTCTTCAGGTCACTCCAGGATTGAAACCCATGTTCTCAGCAGCTACACAGTATTCCGTGGCCTGGGGGCCATATATTCTATTTATTGAATTAAAAAGCTCATTACACTGATTACCTGGGGCTGCCCCTTTTCCCAGCTTTTTTTTTTTTTTTTTTTTTGGCAGCTGGCTGCTTAAGGGGGTCTGAACCCTTGACCTTGGTATTCTCAACACTGCATTCTAGCCAACTGAGCCAACTGGCCAGCATTTTTTGTTTGTTTTTTGTGTTTCCTCGTTTTATACCTAAGCAATTTCTGACAAAGAATTGTAAAGCCTTCAGAATGATTTTTAAAATTTATCTGTAACTATTACCTGTACTATAAAATCAAGTGTGAGGGAATCAATATATAAACTTCTGCTGCTATCCCAGTGCCAGCAGGTGCTCCTGGGCAGTGGGTGGCAGTGCAAAACAGAGCTTCCCTGCTTGCCAGGCTCAGCGGCTGAGAGTCCTGGGCAGTCACTTGATCTCTTCAGCCCTGAAATCCTTTTTTTTTCAAAGGGGGCTATGAGACCCTACCACAGAGGGCTGCTGGAGACTGGCGGTCACACACAGAGCAATGTGGTGCCACAAGGGGCTCTGTTGGTCTGTGCTCCTATGAGAGCAGCTGGCAGAGGTCAGGGGGAAACCCTTTATCTCTTAATCTTGGGATCCATTTCTCCCCCTCAACTGTGAGCTGCTCCCAGGGCTGCTACAAATAGGCACAAATATGCAGTGCCCAGAAAAGGCAGGTGTGTTGCCCAAGGCCACACAGCTGGGGAGGGCATCTGTAAGAGGGAGGCCAGGCCTTACATGCTGCCCACTGCCTGTGTGGGATTTCCTGGCAGAGGATGGGCCCCATGTGGCAGGGAGTCAGACAGGAGCCACTCTTGCCAGCCCCTGGGCAGCACTCTGTATGAGCACAGATCCTGGAAGCATCGTGGCCCCGTGTCAAATCCCACAGCAGCCCCTGGCCCGGGAGATGGTCTGGTGACTGAAGAGCTCTTTTGGGGCAGAATTTGGAGACCTACAACTTCACCAAACAGACCCCCTTAATTAACAGGATTCAGAATAATCAACTGCAGCTGTGGACTGGAAAAGAAACCCAGGAGATGGAGGAAAACAGAGTGGCTCTGGGAGTGGCATCCCAGGGCTGTGATTATCTCCTGTTAGAAACTTCTCTCTAGCTTTCCACGATGAGCGTCACTGCCGAGCATGATTCTGCCGGCAGCCAGGACCCAGAACAGCGCTACTGTTCTCTGGCAGGAAGGGCAGAGCCCTGGAGCACAGAAGTCTGCCTACCTGCACCAGGAACAGTCCTTCACGTCGAACCGCAGGAGGTCGTTGAGCATTGTCTTCCTGAAAGGCAGCCAGAGAGAGGGTGGCGTTGGCTGGGTCTGTTCTGTAGGGCGTTGCCCTGCCAGGAGCCCAGAGATGGGCCCTGCATGCAGTCGGGGAGGCTGGGGGGCTGTTTTTGGCTAGGTAGCTGACCCCTGAGACCCGGACAGGGCCAGGCAATGGGTTAATGCCCAAGGGACAAGAGTGGTGACCACAAAGGAGGCTCCCCAGCTGATTTGAGCACTGGGGCTGCCATACAGGCACAGTCAGCCTGTCTGGGGTCAGGACCAAAGCATGACCCTGGTCCTCAGGAGCCCACCCAGTGGCTGATGTGAGGGCATGAAATGGCCCAAAGGCCAGAGTCACCACTCACACCTCAACCTGACCTCCATAATCCCCACTCGTACGTCTCACCCTCCTCTGAGGCTGCGTCACCATAATGCAGACGCTTGCCAGCACCTCAGCCAATGCCCCTTTGCTTCTCTGATCTTCCTGCCACCTCTTTATTGCAAAACCAATGTAACAACATTAATGACACAATAAAAAGGAAAACAAATCCACCACCTAACACAACCAACATGTTACCGTCCAGCCCTTGTCTTTATGACGGAAGAAGGGCAAACCAACAGAGCTTAGCACTCCCTCCTGCCAGGCCTGTGCCGGTCGCACCCCACACCAGGTGGTGCACTGGCCACCTCCATTGCACAGAAGAGATAAAAGACTTTGCCTGCGGCCACGCGGCTTGAAAAATAGTGGTGTGACTAATTCCTCCCTTTCCTCATTCACCCTCTCCCCCATGCTCCAGGAGGCCATCTTTGTACTCAGTCTTTACAAAGTTGCAACTAGAAAGAGACAAACTGTATCCTGTTTTTTAGTGTCACATTTCAAAAATGTTTCTGCTGTTGCTACATGGTTGTCATACTAACTACCTGCTGCAGAAAATTATTCAGAACAGAGGTCCCCCGTTTCCCACCCACTGCCCAGTGCTGGACACCAAAGTCTATTCTGGTTTGGGGGATTCTCATTAAAGCTCCAGTAAATGTCTGTGGGTAGATGACTCTTCCATATTTCATTCATCATTTCACAGACATGTATTGAGTTGTCTGGATGCCGGGTTACAGCGGTGAAAGGAATACAGGCCTTGCCTTGATGGAGGAGACAGATAATAGCCAACATCTGTCTGCTTCAAGGACAAATAGAGATGACAAGAGGCACGGGAGGGGAGGGAGGGGATGATCACCAGTTTGTCCAGGTCATCAGGGAAAGCCTTGCTCACAAGGAGCATCAGAACAGGGGTGGGAAGTGTGGGATGAGGGAACAGCCAGTGCAAGGGCCTGAGCTGGAGGGTGCTTGACAGAATCCAAATGTAGCAAGGCGGCCACTGTGACCCACTGCAGCAAGAAAGAGTAGGGGCACAAGTATGTAGGGCCTTACCAACTATCAGGAAGACATGGGCTTTTAGTCAGAGTGGTAGGGAGATATCACAGGGTTATGAGCTGAGGAGGAACACGCTCTGACTTGCATTTGCAATTGGATCCCTCCAGCTGCTCTTGGGGAAAGAGACTGTTGGGGAAACAGGCTGGAAGCCGGAGGAGCATGCCCAAGAAGGCCCTTCTGCTCAGTCTGCAGGTCCTAGGAGGGTCCTGACTACCCACCAGCCCAAGTCAGCTCCCCCAGGGAGTCCTGCAGGACCAAGGTTATAGTGCCAATAAAAGGCCAGCCCTTCTTGGGCATCAGGCCACGTCATGGGGCTGACAAGCAGGGCTAGGACTCATGGACACGACTGGTCATACACAGACACTCCACCTTCAGCACAGAGAAACAAGCTACAACATAACTGGGGACAGTTCATGTGAATGGAAGTACGCACATCAACAGAACATCAGGGGGTTGCCAGGAAGGTTGTTTACCAGGAATTTTAAGAAACATGGGAAAATCCTTACAAAAAGTAAAAAAAAAAACTCAGGAAATAAATAAAACTGTGTCGTCCATAACTTTGGGTTCAAATTGTGCATGTAGATGAACCCCAGAGGGAATTGCAGGGGGAGAAAATTGTCTGGCAGGGCTGGCAGTGGCAGGAGAGCTGGCTGTGTTTTTTTCAAGGTTGTGTCTACTCACTTAGAACAGGAGGGACATTTCCATGTGCCAAGCATGTGCTACCCACTGGATATCGTGCTGAGGGTCTTGAATGCAGGATCTCATTTAATCCTCCACATGATCTGGGAGGTGAGGGCAGGGAACCTCACAGATGAAGAAACTGAGGCTTAGAGTGATTAGGTAACATCTGGAAGGACAGTAGTGGAGCTGCCCAGGCCCAGTCCCTGACTACAATGCTTCTCCCTTCCTGGTCTAAACACCCTGATGCTCAGACTCACTCACCCGTTGTCTCCACCAAATACATAGATGGCATCTTTATAGGCCACCACTGTGTGCTTACTGCGCCTGGAAAGAAAAAGGAGGTGGAAGGTGGTAAGGCCACGACTCTCCTGGGGGTAACCAAGGAATGGCATTAAGCACCCGGGCTGCAACAGAAGTTAGATAACACCTCTCAACTGCCAAGAGCTACCAAGAACCCTAAATCCACCACCACCCAAAGGACCCTGCACATAGAACCTCTGGACACCCCACCCACCGCACAGCACCTGGGACCCCAACCCAAGGACCCCGTAAACACAACAGCTCTAGTAACCTGCTGGGGTCATCCAGCCTAGGACTCCCTAGAAATTCCCTGTCCTGCCCTGAACACCGTCCCGGACACCCCCTAGCTACTGTTACCAGATCCCATCCCAGGTCATCAAGCCCTGGCCTCGCCCCTGGACTCTCCCCTGGGACCCCGCCCGATCCCCCTCGGCCCTCAGGATCTCGTAAACTCCGCCGTACCGAGCACCAACGAACTCGTCGCAGGGCGGGAGGCGCCGCCAGCGATGCACTGTTTCGAAGGGCCCGAAGTTGAGCGTCAGATACTCGACGCTGTCTGAGCAGCTGTGGTCAAAGTCTACGCTGGGCGCTACCTTAGATCGCGCGCCACCTGCCAACGCCCCGGCCCCGATCGGGGCTGCCGAGCCGCCGGGCCCAGCCATCCCAGGCCCAACCGGCCACCGGGTCCGTAGAATTTGCAGCCACCGCCCTGGGGTGCCCGGAGGGACCACATTTCCCGGAGAGCCCTGCGCCGACGGCGCGTCACTTCCGGCCACCGAAGCACGTCCGCCCGCCCGCCCTTCCCGACGGGAAGTGCTCCTCATGACATTGCGGGCCAGCGGGGGACCTTGCCGACCTTACGGCGAGCATGTAACCTTTTAGGAAGCATTTCCGGTGAAGTACGGGCACCCGGTTCCCCCTTCCAGTGAACGCGCAGGCCCGTCCCCAACCCCATCGAGACCGCACGTCCCCGGCGCCTGCCATGCGGAACTGCCCGAAGACCCTCCGTGGCGGGCTCGCTGTTCCCGGCATGCCTTGCGCCTGCGCGTGGCTCAGTTCTGGATCGTCCCCCGCTCCCGGGCTCCCAAATGGAGGGTTCCGGGCTCGCAGCGGATTCCGCAGGCGCCCCAACTGTCCCCTTCCTGCTTGCGCCCCCAGTCTTGGGGCGTTCTTATTGGCTAGTAGGCAGCGTAGCACAGAGCTTCTGGATTCTCGTTCCTACTTAATAGCAGAGCCTCAGCTTCTTCACCTGCTTCTGGAGAAGCATGGAGTCCATCTCAGGACCCAGCTTCTACAGCCCTAAGAGGGCAAATACTCCCAAAGTGTCTAGCACTAGCTGCCTCTGACCTCCGAAGAAGCATTTCCTTCCTGACTCAAGCCCTTTGCACGTGCTGTTCCTTCTACCTGGAGTGCCCTCCCTTCAAAAATCCAGATCCAAAGGCACTTGCTGGAAAAGCCTTCCCTGACAGTGAGGAGTGGGGGTAGGGGACAGAATCAGTTGCTACCTCCTCTGGGCGCTCACAGGCCAAACTTCCTTGGTGTGGCACTTAGCATTCTGTGGTTGTGCTTGTTTCCCCTGTGACCTGCTTTTTACGTCGGGAGTGCTGGCCCAATTACACTGGGAGCCACAAAGATCTGCAAATGTGTGCGTTTTAATTTTAAGATAATACCTAATATGTTACAGGCTCCTGCAGGGGACCAATCCCAACAGAGGGGAAAGAGTCAGGACCTGTCCCATCTCCTGTGCCAGCTGTGAGTTGCAGCTGAGGCATTGGGGGGTGAGCATCTTGTGGAGGCAGCAGAGGCCTCTCTGGAGAGGAGCCAGGCAGCAGAAGGCAAGCACTGGGAGGACTCAGGTTCTGCCCTGGGAGATCCTGGGAAATTGGAGGTTGGCATCTGCCCCCAGGGCTTGGCATCTGTTCCTGGTGCCCCAGTGTGCCTGCCCAAGTCCACTGCTTGCAAGCTCAGGATCCTTTCCCTGTGAGCCAAGACATGTCGCCAGTCCTGCCGGAATGAGGGGAGAAGGAGTCAGGACAGAAGAGAGCAGGTTCCCCATTCTAGGCACCATGAGCAGCTGGCCCTTGAGAACAGCAGGGGGCCTGCTCTGTGCCAGGTCCTGGTGACCAGCAGGGATGTGTACTTGGGCAGAGGGGGGTAGACCATTGGGTAGAGGTTCTGGGCTGAGGTGGAAAAGACTCAGAATGGTCAACAAGAGGGACGTACTTGCTGTGCAGCACAAACAGCCTTTGCGAAGGCGAGAGAGAGACAGAGAGAAGGCCAGGAGAGAACATGTCACTCATCATGTCCCCTCTTAGTCCTCCATTGTTTCCAGCCTGAGGCCTACCCCTGTTTTGTGGCCTCCAGGTCCCCACTGGTCTCCAGGCTTTTCCCAGTCCCTGGGAGCTCTCTCCCACAGGGTGACCCTCATTGGCACCATGCTGGGATGAGGGTGATGGCTGGTGTCCAGTGCCCCCTGGACCCCAACCAACCATCCCACATCTCTGTGCAGGGTGTACCCAGGGGCATCACTGGGGCATTTCTCCACCTAGCTTCTGCCAGGATCAGCACAACCATATCCTGTGAGGTATCCCAGGCTGTCTGGTCGCTCCAGCAATGGGCCTTGAATTCTCACCACTGCACTGGTCCTGCCCTGGGACACACACCCCTCTTCCTCTGTCCCCTGTGAGAACATATAACCAGCCCACTTCCAAGCCACAGTCTTTGCTGCACACAACCTCGTAGCCCTGGGAGCCCCAGACTAACGGGGACCAAGAGTGAAGGGAAGGTCCCTGGAGGGCTGTGGGGCAGCTGGCTGCCATGGGCAGCTTGAGCCAGTCCTTCAGGGGACTTCTACCCCACAAGGCCACCCATGCCCACACTCACTCCACCTCCCGCTTCCGGATGGTACGGCCCGAGGCCAGCACCTCAGCCACCTTGGACACGATGGGATCGTAGTTCATGCTGGCCACGGCGATCACCTCGTCACCTCTGCAGGGAGAGGGTGGCTGAGTCTGAGGAATGCCCGGGAGCAGCCCCCCTTCTTGAAGACCCTGATACACTCCTGTCTACCTGTGTTCCAGGGAGGGATCTTGCCCAGGACAACAGGAATGTATTGAGCACCAGCCCTCCCTGCCTTGCGCTTTACCGCTTGGCCCAACACAGACTTAGATTTCCCTAGGGAAGCTCCAGCCTTCCTCCACAGCAGGGATCAGGGTGGGCTCCTGTCCTGGAATCTTGTCTGGGATGAGTTACCCTTCCCGACAAAGCTCCTGCTGCTTCCCTCCCTCGCTGCACCCCGTTGCTCTCACTTGGTGTAAAAAGCCACGAACTTCAGCTCCTCCAGATCCCCCTGGATGATGACGTCGTCGAAGCCTTCTCCATAGCCTGTGGGCCAGGCAGGCGGGCGGTGCCCACGCGAGCCAGGGAAGGGGATGGGGACTTCACAGGGCCCAAGCCCTGTGCCCTTCTAACTCCGCCCTAAACACCGAACCCCCAGCCCTGCGCCCTCTTTCTCTTTTCAGATAGGCCCTAGTCCCGCCCCCAGCGAGTTCTCAGCGGCGGCTTCCTAGAGCAGCTATGGCCCCGCCCCTGCGACCCTCATGGCCCCGCCCTAGCCCAAGCCCCGCCCCATCTGAGGTCGTGGCTTACCCGCGTAGCGCAGACTTTTGCCGAACATGGCGGTCCAGAGGTAGGGTACCGTGCTGATCTCCGCCTCCTGCGCCAGCATGTTCTGCGCCGCCACGCGCCCTGCGGGACCCAAGGCCGTTAGAGCCCCTACCCTCGCCCTCGCCATCCCCACTGACTGCCCCTAGCGCTCTGCGGACCCCTAACACGTGTGGCAACTCCTCCTGACCTCCGTAGAGGTCAAGAGGCACATCATTTCTCAACCCACGGCCCACCTGCGGGTGTAGCTGATTGGTGCAGGGGGACACACGTGGCTCAAAGCTACCCGTTTAGATTGCTCCTCCAGAGAATTCGAATGAAATGCCCTGCATCTGGAAGGTCTTCTTGGGGTTGGGGGGGCTGCCCAGCCATTTCGGGTGTGCACACAACTAATCAGATACATCAGGTCTAAAGAGGGAGCAGAATGGGGCACAAGTGTCCAGGGAAGCAGAGGTGACAGCCGCACACAGGACCCCAGAGAAAATAGTGCAAGTGGCTTCTCACTTCCTATGAGGCCCCACTAGACCCCCATTGTTGGATGTACACAAGAGTCCCTTGGACCTTCCCACCTAAATCCTAATTATACTTGGCTGATGAGTAGCCTTTGGTTCTTTGCTATCTAGCAGCAAATTATACCTTGGACATGAACAGAAATTGATACCAGGAGTGGAGTTTCAGGCACCAGACCCTCAGATAATGTAAAGACAGAGGGAAGGGAAGTGGATGCAAGGGGTAAGTCCCTTGTCCCAGGCTGGGAGTCTGTTCCTGGCACCTGCAACTTAGGGGCCCAGACCAGGTGTGCACAGTGGGTGAGGCTTGGGGTACTTGGTGGCAACCAAATGTGAGAAGAGGAAAGATATTTCTCAGAAAGCACAATGTCTCCACTGAGCCCAGGACTAGATGGCTGCCTCCAGGGGCCTGCACGAGACAGCTGAGTTCACAGAGACAATGGAGTAGCCTGAGAGACGGAGGCACTCAGTGGGAAGCTGACCTACTAAATCCCTCTCTCCCTTACCAGGTCTGGTCAGGAATTCTGCAGAACATGTGTCTTTGAAGACAAAAGGAAAGGAGAGACTAGTGGAAGGACGACTGGGGTTGGGGGTGTAGCTGGCTAAATGGAGGGTCCAGAGGGCACTGGAGGAAGGTCTCTGGAGATGGGTTGCAGGGCTTGCACTGTGTGCTGGCTTGATCACCTGGATAAGGCTGGCCAGACAGGCCATCACGGGGCCTTGAATGCCTAATACAGCATCCATGACCCAAGACCAGCAACTGAGTCATGGTCCTGGGAGAGGCTAAGACCCTGGGGTAACCTCCCATCCCCTAACTTGCCTTGGGGCCAGCCATACCCTGGGCATGAGCTATTTGCCAGTGTGGGATGTTCACTTTCCGGTTGTTCCTCCATGCAAGGGGGAAGGTGACAGCATCGCCAGCCGCAAACACACCTGGGATGTTGGTCTGCATCATCTGTGGGGAGAAGTCCCAGGGCTCTGTGAGTAGGACAGGGGCCCTGACCTGGACCTCAGGCCACCCCCAGTCCAGAACCTGGCCCGCCCTACCCAGCCCCACCTTATTGACAGGGATGAAGCCTCGGGAATCCAGACTGATGCCACTCTGCTTCAGGAAGCCCGTGGCGGGCACCGCACCTGACAGAACAGAGGCCACCACGTCCACTCCCTGGTCCTACCCTTCTCTCACCTTATCGCTCTGCACACCCCACACCCTTCACTCATGTACCAGTCCCAGACCGATCATCCACGGGCTGGCCACACTGGGGCCTTCATGTATCGTGTCCCTCTGCCTGGACCCCCACAGACCCCTGTGCCTCCCATCAGGCCTGAAGTATTGCCTCCTCCAAGAAGCACTCCATGAAGCCCCCAGATGGGGGTCAGTCGGTATGCCATGCCTCCCCAACCCCTGTGCTGCTGCATCCTAGCTTTGCCCGCCAAGATGGCACCTCACTGGAGGTGGGACTAGCTAGAGGCTTGTCTGTGTCCTGCAGCTCACACAGAACAGGGCATGGAGTTGAGTATTAGTGGACAGCAGTCACCAGGAGTGTCCTCCATGCCAGACCTTGACTAAGCCCCGTACACATGTTACCCAACAGCCCTGGGAAGTGGGCACAGTTGGAGTCTCCATTTTACAGATGTGGAAACAGGCTTGAGACAGGGAAGGGATTAGCCCAAGTTCACCTGTGAGCTCCCGCCTGCCCTCCCACTCACCAATGCCCACCACGCAGACGTCAGCCCGCACGACCTTGCTGCTCTTCAGCACAACCTCCTTCAGCTGTGGGGAGTGGGTGGGTGAGCATGGGGCCCAGCTCCCAGGCATGGGGGAGAGGGGAGAAGAGCCCACCTTTCCCTCCTGGGCCCGCAGCTCCGACACCTCTGTCTGCATATAGAACTTCACTCGGTTGTTCTCAAACATCTGTCAGGGCAGGTGAGCAGGTGGGCTGTGGGCGAGAGCCCAGCCAGAGGCTGCACTGGGCACCCAGTGTTTGAGGGGGCCAGGTCCTGGGGGACGCTCACCTTCATGAGGGCACGACCGACACGGTCCCCCAGGAACCTCCTGAAGGGCGTCTCCTCCAGCTCCACCACAGACACCGAGTGGGCCTTCTCGGTCAGATAGGCAGCCACCTCCATCCCTGGGGTGGTGGGCAGGGGGCGGCAGGCTGGCACCCTGCACCTCCCAAGGCCACCACTGCCCTGGCACTGGCCATAACAGCCTGACCACTGCCCCACCACCTGTAGCCACTCACCCAGGAAGCCGGCACCTACGACGACCGCATTGCGGCCCCGGGCCAGCCTCACCACGCGGTTAGCGTCCTCAGGCGTCCGGATGGTGAACACATTCTCCACCTCTTTGCCTTTGCAGCTCAGGGTCTTAGGGCTGAGGAAGGGCAGCGTCGGTGAGAGCCTCCCAGCAGCCGAAGCCCACCCATCCTGGCCAGTGCCCCGCCCAGTGTCCAGCCAAGGGCAGGAGAGACACACTCCCACCTGCTCCCTGGTGCCAGCAGCAGCTTGCTGTACTCCAGCTTGAAGCCATCCTTGAACACGACCTTCTTGTTTTTCACGTCCACTGTGACCACCTGCAACCCCGCAAGGCAGAGCATGAGCATGAGCATGGGCCTGGGCCTGGGCCTTGGCGCCCTCTCCTGAGTCCTATAGTATGCCCAGAGCCCAGCCAGACCCTCTAAGCAGCTCCCACAGGGCCTGTTCCTACCACCTGGGTTTCATTCTTTAAGCTTCAGACTTTGCCTTCCCCTCAAAGCCCTCCTTCCACTCCAAAGTCCCACCAAGTTCTCCTGTCCCAGCCCCGATCAGATCATCCATCTCCCTACACCTTGGGGCTCTGCACGTGCCCATGACCCTGCTGGAAGAAGGCCCCGTCCCAGAACTGAAGCACCCCCTAGGTGCCTGAGTAGTAGGACCAGGAGGACAGAGCAGCCCTCCACATCCTCAGGGCCCACATGGCCTCACGACCTTCATGGTTCTCACCAGCATTTCACCGGGCCTGGTTCCCACCCTTGACCACGTACCTGGGCCTCAGTGAGAACCTCGATGCCATAGGCTCGGAAGAACTCCTTGGGCCTCAGGGCCAGCTGCTCGGGCTGTGCATCCAGGGACTAGGAGACAGCCAGATTGAGACAAGGCCCAGCAGCCACTGTCCCATTTTACAGCAGAGGACATGGAGCTCAGGGAGGGTGAGACCAGCCCCAGGTCACATGGGGACTGCAGGATAGAACTCAACAAACCCAGATCTTTTGGGAGGTACCACAGATGGGCCTGGCACGAGTGCAGAGGGTAGCTGGCCAAACCCCCAAGGGTGACAAGCAAAGCTCCAAGTGGGCCTGACTGGGACCCATAGGGATAGGGGTCCAGGCCTTGCCCTGCTCTGGCTACCCCCTGTCTGGTCCCCACTCTTCCCACCCCTCACCTTGCTAAGCTTGGGCCGGTCATAGGGGAGGTGCCGGTCCAGCGTGCATAGGACGATCCGGTCTGAGAAGCCCTCCTGCCGCAGTGTCTCTGCACACACCAGGCCAGCAGCACCTGAGGAGAGGTCCTTAGCACCATGGGCCGGAAACCTCTTCTCTCCCCACCCCCACCCTGCCCCTCATGACCCCACCACCAACCTGCACCCACAATGAGCACGTTGGTGCTGCTGCTGTGCCCAGCACTTGGAGAAATACACTTGGCCATCACCTTGGTCCTTCGCTGCAGCTGCAGTGCCTGGGGATGGCAGTAGGATGGGCGGCAGCTGGGAGCTGGGGTCATCACCATCCTCCCTGTGCCACTATCCCAGCAAGCCAGGTCCTGCTGCTCCAGCCCAGCCTCATCCCCACCACGTAGCCCCTCCCTCTGTTCCCCAGCCACACACGCCAGGCTCCCTCCCACCGCAGGGCCTTTGCACATTCTGTTCCCTGGGCCAAGCTGCCTTCCTTGCCTCTGCCTTCTGCCTGAGCCCCAAGGTGCCCCCTCACCTGCTTGCTGGCCCGGACGTACACCTTCTCCTTCTCAATCTTCACCTGCAAGGGCTGCACTGCTCAGGACCAGCCCCTCACCCTGCACCCCCAGACTCCCACCCCACCACACTCCCAGCCCCACCTGGAACTTGTGCAGACTGTCCAGGCCCGGAAAGTCCTCCAGGTCTCCAGTGCTGATGTTGAAGCAGGCACCATGCCAGGGGCACCGCACACGGCCACGGGACAGCACGCCTTGGAGGGGAAGGTGCTAGGCTGGGACCACTGGCAGGGGCTCCTCTCCAAGGATCCTTGTGTCCCAGCACCTGCTGGCCCCTCCTCACAGCACAGGAGATAACACTAATAGAGGAGGACCCTGGGGTCCAGGGAGGAGCCAAGCTGGCCTGGGGCCTGGTGGGGAAGGGGTATGGATCCTGCACCTGCCAAGCCCCTTTTGGGAGGTCCCCCCTCCCACATGCACCCCGGCCATCTCACCTTTCACCAGGGGTGCACCGTAGTGTGGGCACTTGTGGCCCAGGGCATGGAATTCCCCATTGTCCTTCACCAGCAACACCTTCCCCCAGCCCAGCTCCACTTCCCGCATCCTGGGGAAGGGCTGCTCTCAGAGGCCAGGCCAGATGCCAGACACAAACTCCTGCAGGCACCTCCTCCAAGTCCAGCTTCTGGGGAGCAGGCCCAGACCAGCAGAAGCCACAGACAGTGACCAGGGCAGGAGCTGGTCATAGCCCCTTCCAGGCCTCCCCACCCCCGCTCCCCCATCTGTGGTTTGTACCTTGCCCTCCCACCTTGGGCCCTCTGATCCCCGCTTCCAGGCCCACTACCCACTGGCCATTCTCGAGGTCCTTCACATGGCAGACGGCAGCCTCCACACAGTCCTGAGGGCCAGGGTAGGTGGGCAGGCGCTCCTCGGCGTGGAAGTGGCGGGCCGTGCCATTGCCTTGGTAAGCCCGAGGGCTGCCCTTCCCGCTGGCTGAGAGCTCCTCCTTGCCCCGCTCCTTCTCGGGCAGCACCACCTCGATCTTGAGCTCCACTGTGGATGGGGCAGCTCCATGAGCACCCCCAACTCAGCCCACTTGCTCTGCCATCCCTCAAGCTGGGGGAAGGGGCCAGCTCCCCTGAGTGCTGGGAGGCTCAGCCCTGCCCCTTGACCCCCCAGAAAGCCCTGTGCCCGTCAGCTAAGAGGTAGAGGAGGGCCGGCAGGGGGTGCTCCGGGTCTGCCTGAATTCATTTCTGAGTGTTTTCCTTTTCTTTTTTTTTTTTTTAAAGATGACCAGTAAGGGGATCTTAACCCTTGGCTTGGTGTTGTCAGCACCACGCTCAGCCAGTGAGCGAACTGGCCATCCCTATATAGGATCCGAACCCGTGGCCTTGCTGTTACCAGCATCGCACTCTCCCGAGTGAGCCACGGGCCAGCCCTGTGTTTTCCTTTTCAATTACAAAATTGTGAGGGGGCACAGAGCAGAGCTCCTTTGAGCAGAGCTCCTTTGACCTGAAATTTGCCTTCCATCAGGAATCTAATCTATGTGGAGGAAAGAACCTGGATGCCCTAAGTCTTGCATCTTCTGGTGGGCAATGACCATGTCCCTGACAGCTCAGGGTCACATTTGAGGTATCACTCATGTGAACATTGGGTCCAAAACTGGGTGCAGCTCAGTTCATGGCTGGTGAATGTGGGTGACAAGAAATTGAAGATTTATTATTCTGTTCTTACAACTTTCCCATAGGTTTGAAGTTTTTTTGAAATTAAAAAAAAAAAAATGTACACGACATAATTTCCACTTCTTAAAACAGCTATTCTCACCAATTTAAGAATCATTCATCATTTATCAAGTGCTGGGTCTTCGTGTGCAGGGGTCTGGGACCCTGGGCGTGAACCCTACCTGGGGGTGTGCATGTGGACAGCATAGAGGGGCAAAGGCCCTCCAGAGCCTCCCTACAGAGGACCCTTCCTCCGCGTGCCCAGGGGGCCTACTCTAGGGAGTTAGCCAGAGGTTGTCATTTTCTTCTTTATACTTTTCCACATTTTCCAAATTCCCTATGATGTGCCTGGGGTATTTTTCTAATTAGAAGGGAACAATAAACAGAATTCACAGCAGTGATAATCCAGCCTCCTGGGCTGCTGCTGCAGGGGGGTGGTGAGCAATGGAAGCTAAGGCCTTGGCACAGCTGCGCCCGATGCGGGGGCACGAGGTGCCTCTCAACTCCCAAAGCACGGGAGACTCCGGCCTCCCCCTCCAGCCCAGACCCAACACTGCAGAAACAAAGAAGCCTGCGCGGCTGCTGAATCACATCTCGTGGCCTTTGCCTTTGTGCCGTCCCCTGGGCCCAGCTGCCTTCCTGCCAGGCCTTGGCCAACTCCTCGCCATCCACCAAGACACAGCCCAAGTGTTGCCTCCCCTGGCTGCCCAGCCCCACCATGTCCCGCATCTCATACTGTGCTGATCCCCAACCCTGGCCAGGCCCTGGGGCCTGGAAAAACAGCCCCCTCTCATCCTCATGTTCCAGCTCCCAGCTCAGGCCCAGGCACAGCAGGGGATAGGGACGAAGGTTAGTTTTTTGACCCAGCCTGGCAGGGAGAGAGCATGAGCAGATAATGGTCACCGAGACTGTCAAGTCAGGTGCAGGGTCATGGCTGGTGTTTTCTCCTCCATTTTCCACACTTTATGTAATGGTGTTAGAATGTTTTTGGAAGGATTAAAAAGAAAAATGCTTTGGACTCAGCCGATAGCTGCTACGTGAGCTGTGGGAGCTCACAAGAACAGCCTGGTGGGGGGGCCAAATAACAGCCAAGCCAGGCTGTTTTTATCCTCTGCCTCCTTCCATAAGGCTCCACGGCATGCCCGCTGATGCAGTCTCAAGGGAAGCCATTAAGTCATGAGCAGCAGTGGAAAGGTGGATGGGGAGGGCAGGGGTCTCTGCTCACCCACAGAACAGGATCAAAGCTAGCTCCATGATTCCCAGCTGCCCACAAGACCCCACCTTAGCCCTCTTGGACCAAGATGCCTTTGTTATAAAACAAAGAGAGGATAGCATTTACCTTTTTGGTGACAGTGAATGCTGAAGAATATAACATATGTAATCCAGAGGAGAAGCTAAATAGATGAAGTTGGGTAGTAGTGTTTTATCAGTTAGCTCTGAGCCTCCTGGCAGCCATGGCAAGGAGGGAAAGCCTTTAGGTAGCCATTGTGGCCTAATAAAAGGCAAGTGACCAGATACCAAGAGAAGTGCACTTCCTCCTAGTTCTGAGCTCAGCAAGAGATTTGCCAAGCGTCTTCCTGTCAGGAATATGGAACCACTAGGACAGAACACTAGGGAGCACAGCAGGAGCTCAGGAAGCATGTACCACTGTGCACTGAGCTACAGAACTGAGTGGCACAGGATAGAAAGTGAAGAATTTGCACAAAGATTTTCTGCTTGCTCTGGCATCCCTGTGGCTCCCCTGATTCCAGCTGAACCCTCATGCCCCAAATGCTCTTACTCCCACATGCTGAAATTCCCTGAGCCTCGCCCTTGACCTGCCCAGCATGGGCACCTGGGGCCTGGGCTCCGGCTGCAGCTCCACAGAAGAGTCCTGGTGGCAGAGCCAGCTCAGAGAAGAGGGAATAATAATGGTCCTCAAGTGCCTGCTCAGAGAAGAGGGGATAATAATGGTGTGCAAGTGCGTCCTGTGTGCCAGGCCCCATGCTGAGCACAACAACCTCATTTTACACACAAGGACAAGGAGGCTCAGAGAGGTGAAATCACCTGCCCAAGGCCACACAGCCAGGAACAGGCAGGGCTAGAGGGTTTAAGAGCCCAAATTCTTAGCACTGTTTCTTGGGTGGTGAGAGTGGCTAGCCCCTATATCAGAAGTCCTGGGGCCAGGGGTCCCAGGCAGGCCAGCCCTTTGAGGTACTTTAAAAGAACCTGCAGGTAGCATCTTCTGCCCAGGCCCTCCTGCCAGCCCAGCAGTCCCACAGGTGCCCAGTATAGGGCCAGCTGGCATCCTCCTGTCCACTTCAGATGGGGGAAGGCTGGGATTATGACAATGGATGTCGAAAGTCATACTTTGAGGCAGAGAAGGTGGTGGAATGTGGTCCAGGCCTGGGCGTCCATAGCACAGGAGCCAGGGGAGGGAGATAAGATTCCTGGGGCAGGCACAGGTGGGTCCCTCGGCCTGGGAGGCATCACATCTCTCCTCCCTCCCCCAAGGTCTCCCTCAGACTCAGGAAAAGGAGAACAGGCTCACGAGTTCAAGGTAATGGAGCCGATGGGTATCAGGTAAGGGGAGCTGGGGCGAGCTGGCCAGGACAGGGTGGCCTGGGCGGGGATGGGCAGAGCACTGGCTGGGCACTAGAGGCCTCTCCCAGCCTCAGTTTCTCTCCTGGCTACACACCCTGCCTCCCTGGGTGTTGTAAGGAGGGAAGAGAGAAAGTGGGGGCCAGAGACATAGGTCTCCAGTAGAGAGCAAACCCAAGCCTCCCCCAGCATCCTGGGACACCCCCACCCTGGCTGAAGCCACTTGGGCTGGGCAGAGTGGAGCTTTCCTGTACAAATGGGGAAGAAAGCCTGGAGAGACCAAGGCAGCAGCCTAAGGTCACACAGGGGGTCAGAAGAGCTAAAGAGGGCAGGGACCTGACCACTGCATCCACACAGCAACTTTCAGAGGTCAGGGTGATCAGGCCCATTTTGTTAAGAGGGAAACTGAGGCTCAGAGAGGTAAGTTGCATGTCCTAGGTCATACAGTGGCTGTGGATATCCCCAGAGCCCCCTCCCTGGGCCCTGGGGAACATAGCCCCTTCTCCAACCCCACCCGCAACAGAAGGAACCCTCTTCTCCCCTTTCCAAGAAGGATCCAGTTGCTATTCCCACCACCAGCACTCAAAGCCCAGGTAAAGAGGGTTACCTACTGGAGGGAGGCAGAACTGCTCCAGGCCCCCCAACCCCTCCTGCCTGCAGCATATTAACATTCCGAGCGGGCTCCTGCCTAGCCTGACCTACTTCGGAGGCCTGCCTGCGTGGGGGGGAGGGGGGACGGGGAGAGGAGTAGAGGGGGGAAGGAGGAGGAAGGGTGGAGGCATGAAGAGAGGAGGTACCTGGCTTGGGCTTAGAGAAGCAGCCGCCCATGGCGAGTGGCCTGAGGATGGGTGGGCAGGCAGGAGCACAGATGGTGGGCTTTCGGAGGCCTAGGGCGCCCCCCATGGGGCTGGACACCCTGCAGCCCTTAGAGATGCTGGCGCCGCCATCCCAGCTGGAGCTGCCTCTAGGACCTGCAGAAGAGACTGGGGGCATCAGGACCAGAGCTTTGATGAGGGGTGTGGGTAGGGATACAGACAGACTGTAGGGGCTTCTAAAAGAATCCTACATTTGAGTTGGGAACCACTGCGTGTAGGAGAGCCAACTCCCAGAGGCAGGGACTCTGGAAGGGACCTCCCCTTTGAGGCCCTCCAGGCTCAGCACCCTCACTCCCTGTTCTTACCTTTGCATGGACTGTGCCTACTGCCAGGGGAGTCCCTCTACCCCAACCTTGGTCCAGCCCCACAGTTGCCTCGTTTAGGAAATCCCTGATTTCATCTGTTTGTTCATTCGTTTGTTTTTGGCGACAGGCATGTATAGGAAACAATTCCCTGATTTCTGCTGCCCCCTCAGGCCCCAGTCCTTGATTTTCCCTTTCCAAATCCCACAGCCTGGGAGCTCTAGGACCCTCCATTTTCCCAGGAGGCTACCATGCCTGGGGTCAAACCATGGGTCACTTTGGACAGACCAGAGCCCTCCTTGTCCTCGGATTTCTCCTTCCTCCAATGAGGGTGACACTGGGTTCTTGCTGGCCCCGGTTCCCACCTGGCTGGCAGCCCCTGAATACCCACCTCCTCCAAGGGCAGCCACTGCTCCTTGTCCCCAGCCCAGCAGTGGATCGAGGTTGCTGAGCTTGGAAGGCAAGGCGAGAAGGGCAGGGGTCCAGGAGGCGGCCCAGCCTCCATCCCTCCTCCCAGTGTGAGCAGTGGCCAGGAGGAACTGGGGGCAGGGGGGATGCTGGGCCAGTCCACTGGTCCCCAGGGAAACCCAGCTTCCTAGTGAACAAAAGTGGGCGGCCAGCCCAGGCCTGATGGGGTTGGGGGAGAGGGGAACCAGGCATACAACCTGCCACAGCCCATGCCCAGTAGCCATAAGCCCTTCACAAATGCCCCCCAGCCCTCAAGTGCTGAGGTCACACCCAACAGCAAAGGGAGAAACTGAGAGGCCAAGGTCTCCTCAAGGTTAAGCAGCAGGTGGGGGTATTTGTGTGGCCTCTCACCACTCCTATGCACCTCAGTTCTAAGATAGGCAGGGGCCCTGGAAGCCCCTATATCACCCTGCAAGCCACCCAGCTGAGGGAGGGGGCACCTCAGCAGCAGAGAGATCACTGTAGCCAAGATGCCCTCAAGGCTACAGGTGAGCCTTCCTGAAGATGCAGCTTACAGGTGGAATTTGGAAGGCCTGGACAAAGGTGTAGCTGCCCTGTTTACAACTGACCTTCCCACAGTCCAACCCACTGTCATCTCCTGGAAGTTCTTCCTGAAGTTTAACTTGAGATGCAGCTGAGGCCCCTTGGTCTGGCCCAGATCCCAGACAGGGATGAGGGTGGGTGCCTGAGAGCAAGGCAACCAGGAAGAAAGGAGGACAAGGTGGCGAAGGACCATCTACTGCCTGGCTCCTGATCTTACTGGCCCTAGATGAGCAAGTTACAGGTGAGGAGGCAGTGGCTCTCAAGACACTTGGGTGTACCCTTGCTCTTTCCCCCA
Organism: Cynocephalus volans; assembly: GCF_027409185.1. Lineage (NCBI taxonomy): Eukaryota > Metazoa > Chordata > Mammalia > Dermoptera > Cynocephalidae > Cynocephalus > Cynocephalus volans. The sequence continues at coordinate 210,203,483 of NC_084461.1, forward strand.
CTTGTCACCAAGTCAGGTCACCTGTCCCACCCGCCCCCTCCCTGAGCACCAGGGGGCCCTCCCTAGGTCCTGACTTTGCCTCTGGCTCAGCCCTGCCCACCTCCTTCCTGCCTAGCCTCAGGCCTCACCTGCTGGGCCTTAGATCCCAGAAAACATCAGACCTGGTCTTGCCACTGGGGTCTGGCCCAGGCTGTTTCCTCCCCTCTCAGGTGCCCAAGGGTCTAGACCCTCCAGCACCTTGGGCCTAGAAGATTTAGTGGGGACCGTGTCTTCTACCTACAGTGTGATAGGTCAGCTTGGAGCCTGGTCACTTCCACCCAAAGGCACAGGTCCTTGCCAGGGGCACAGTACTCCCAGGTGTTTGCAGAGTGCTGTCCTTCCTTGCCCAAAAGCTGCCCTCTACTCAAAAGTTCTAATAGTGCCGAACGCTAACTACACACCAGGAGCTTGCGTCCTGTGCCAGGGACCTCCAACAGCATGTGAGGCAGGTATTGAATTGTCTCCACCTCACAGATGTGCCCCTGCTCTATCCCCCAGGGCCCCAGCTGGTGCAGGCTGGGTAGGTGTCTCCTTGGACCTTTAGCAGAAGCCTCTCCCCACTCCTCCACCTCTGACCCCCACCCCCTCCCATTCTTCACCCCGGGGTGGCTACTGCCCAGCTTGGGCCCTCAGTGGTTTTCAGGCGTCTTGGGGATGGCCTCTGAGCCATCCTGCATTCAAGTTTGGGGGCTCCCCTCCGCCCCTCCCCGACAGGGCTCCGGCGCAAACCTCCTGTCCACTCTCCCCGCCTTTGCACGTGCAGTTCTCTATGTCTGGGCAGCCGTTTTCAGCAGCCCTGTGGGCTCCACCGGTCCCCGCGCCAGCCTCGGCAGCCCAGGAAAGGGGACTGGCACACAGTAGGGCCCCGCCGCGAGCCGAGGAGGGGCCAACGGGGAAGGCGAGGAGGACAAGGGGCGCTCCAGTCCCCCCGCCTGTCTCTCTGGCACTGGTCAACGCGCGGACCCGGGGTCCGAGACCCACGAGGGCGCGCGCCGGCCCGGGGCGCGGGGTGGGGGCCGGGGTCCCGGGGGCGGGGGTCCCCGGGACGGGCGCTCACCTGGGCTGGGCGCGGGCCTGGGCTCTGGAAGCGCTCGGGGCCGCGGCGGCGGCGGTGGGGCGGGGAGGAGCGGGCGGGGGCGGGGCCGGCGCTGCGGCGACACTGCGGCCGGGAGCCCGCGGCGCCCAACGCCGCCCCGCCGGGCCCGGGCGGGTGGGGGGCGGCCAGGGGTCAGGGGTCAGGCCGGGGGCCTCGGCGTCCGGGTCGGAGTCGCGGGGCGTGGAGAGGACGCCGGGGGCCCCTCTGGCCGTGGATGGCCCGGGGCTGGGTCCCCGGGATCCTCGCGACCCCCGAGGGACGCCAAGCTGGGCCGCGCGTCGGATCTGGTTCTTTTTCCCTTTTTTTTTTCTTTCCTAAGACTCCTAACCAAAGTGGGCGGCCTGGGGGAAGTTGAATCACTCGGAGAAACCTCTCCAAGAAAGAAAACCCGAATCACAGCAGACCGCCCCCAAGGTACCCTCAGGCGGCGTTTGAAGAGTGCCGTCTCCCGGTGCTCCCGCTCCCTCCCACCCCTCTCCCCACACATAACAAGGTGTTTTAAATGATACTTTGTTACGTTTTCTTTTCCCCACCTGTCATTATACCAAAAGAACTTCCTGGCCCTAGCTTGATTCCAGCCGTTGCGGCAGCTGCTCCGCAGCCGTTTTCAGGACCCAAACAACCGAAACCGCTGTTCCCAGAATGGTGATCCGTGTACATATTGCATCTTCCCCTGGCTCTACGGCGATTCAGAAGCAGCAGCAAGATGTGCTTGGTTTCTTAGAAGCCAACAAAATAGGATTTGAAGAAAAAGATATTGCAGCCAATGAAGAGAATAGGAAGTGGATGAGAGAAAATGTACCAGAAAACAGTCGACCAGCCACAGGGTACCCCCTGCCACCTCAGATTTTCAATGAAAGCCAGTACCGTGGGGACTATGATGCCTTCTTTGAAGCCAGAGAAAATAATGCAGTATATGCCTTTTTAGGCTTGACAGCACCACCTGGTTCAAAGGAAGCAGAAGTCCAGGCAAAGCAGCGAGCATGAAACTTCAGCTTTCTGCCTTTTAAGCATCTTGAAAAACAAGTCTCCGTTGCTTTTATACAATAACAAAATTATCTTGGCTTCAAAAGAAATAGGCTTATTGTTGAAATAATAGATTAGGGGCCGACCCCGTGGCGCACTCGGGAGAGTGCGGTGCTGGGAGCGCGGCAGTGCTCCCGCCGCGGGTTCGGATCCTATATAAGGATGGCCGGTTCGCTCACTGGCTGAGCGCGGTGCGGCTGGTCACAAAAATGACAAAATAAATAAATAAATAAATAAATAAATAATAGATTAGTTGGTGTTTTCACATGCAAACAATCAAAATGAATACATAATTAAAATGTGAACATTATGGTGAGGAGAATGGGAGATGATAATAAAATTTTAAGTAGATATCATAGAATAGTATTGTTATCTGCCAAGGCATTTTTAGACACTTCAGTGATTTTTTTTTTTTTTTTTTAAAGATGACCGGTAAGAGGATCTTAACCCTTGATTTGGTGTTGTTAGCACCACGCTCACCCAGTGAGCTAACCGGCCATCCCTATATGGGATCCGAACCCGTGGCCTTGGTGTTATCAGCACCGCACTCTCCCGAGTGAGCCACGGGCCGGCCCCACTTCAGTGATTTTTACAAAGAAAGCACCCTATGCCTTTTTTGGTATTATTATTGCAGCTTAAGTATATCTACAGCTTAATGTTGGGGAATTTAAAAAAGAGGAAGAGAGAGAGAATATCTGTCTCTTGTTCCCAAATTGCCTCATTAACTTACTGTACAAGAATAAGTAACTTTTTGATGTGATGTTATTGTGATTAAAAAGTACTTGCAGGAAATGTTTATGATATGTTAAACATTGTAATTTCCTGCGATAATTATAACATTCCCAGTCTTTTGTAGATGAAACTTCTATGTATTGAACCACAAGTTATCCTGGCTTCTGAATGTAGCCTATCATTGCATACAGAATACATGACTTTCCACAAAAAAAAGCAATAGATGCATTCAGTTGACAAGTTCCTTGTTTAACTACATAGCTATGATGACATCATGTTTCTAAGTTGCTTGACTCATTGAAATACGCATGTGTATGTCATGGAAGTGGAATGGCAAGCAAGTTTAAAATGGCATCCTCTGCAAAGAGCTCAGACTTTTAATTAAATATTTTAAAATAGGTTGGCATTCATTGCCCAAGATTGGTTTTCCTTGAGTTTTCACTAAAAGAAATCTTAGTGGTTTTCCCCCCTTTAAAGCAAGTTGTGATCATAAATGCCACTATCTCTCAAATATCTGACCTTTTTGTTTCAGTTTAGGCATATATTGTGTGAATGCATTAATCGATCTTTTATATGCCTCTATTCCAGTGAAAAGCACAAGTATCAGATGAAAAGGGAAACTAAAAATATTAATTCTGAAGACTTCTAAAAAGATAAAAAAAAAAAAAAAAAAGGGCCGGCCCGTGGCTCACTCGGGAGAGTGCGGTGCTGATAACACCAAGGCCCCGGGTTCGGATCCCATATACGGATGGCCAGTTCGCTCATTGGCTGAGCGTGGTGCTGCCAACACCAAGTCAAGGGTTAAGATCCCCTTACCGGTCATCTTTAAAAATAAATAAATAAATAAAAAGATAAAAAATATGGCATAAATCACTTACCCAGAAGATGTACATATTGTACTTTAGTTACATAGTACTTTATTACTAAAAGCAAATACCTTTTACTTTCAACTACTTTATCATATCCGTTGTATGCAAGTCTGTACTCTTTGCCAAAATCAACATATAATGAAGACATGGGTTTGTTTATGGTGATTCAAACTTGATGCAATGCTTTAAAATAAACTCAGTACTTTTAGAAACATAAAAAAAAAAAAAAAAAAGAATTTCCTGGGTCTCCACAAACCGTGACGCCCCTGGTGTTGCGCGCCCTCCTCCAAGAAGCCTCCTCCCTGACCAGTCTCCCCCAGCTCTATCAGGCTGGTTATCCTGGCTCCTAGCACCCGGTGTTTCTCTATCCTGACTGTCTGGGTCTCTGCGTTGTGGCCAGGTAAAGCTTGTCCCCCCAGCCCACTGGAGTGCAGACACTATGCAGGAAATGAATGAATAACTCACATTCCAGGGAAGTGATGTTTTGTCCTATTATGGCTTCTTTGGCAGCTTGTGGTGGGTCCTCTTTTTTTGTTTTGTTTTGTTTTGTTTTTTTCCCCCCATCTTTCCCCTTTCTGGGCCTTACTCTCCTCTCCTGTAAGGAGGACAATAATGACAGCAGGCATTACTGCCAGGCCTAGCCAACTTTCCCAGGTAGTCCCTTATTCATGCCCCACCCATCCATCTTATAGATGTAGGCAAGCACAACCCTATTCCCTGCCCTTCACCACATCTTATATATGGGGAAGATGGCTCAGGGAGGCTGATTCTTGCCCAGGAGCAGGACCGGGACCTGCATGAGCCACACTCAGGCAGGTGGTGTGGTGCCTGTGCCTGGAGGGCACATATGGTTCGGCTTAAGCCAATCTTCTGTGGCTATGTGTCATTTCCACGGTGTGATTATTGCCACTGCCACAGAAGGGGTCCTGTCACTGAGCAGATGGCACTGCTTGGGACTGGTGCTCTTGGCCTCCAACCAGTTGGCCCCCTTAGTACATACCTGCTGATCTTACCACCTCCCCCCTTAGAGTCACACCCTAGTCAAGAAGACAATGTGCCACATAAATAACCATGGCTGTGACTTTGCATGCATTTATTCCTTTCACCACCTCCAAGTCTGAGGGCCTTTCATGAGGCAGCTCTACTAGGCCGCTTTTGGTTTTAGCTTTTGCTCCATGAAGATCTAGTAATTTCTGCCCCACCATGGGGCAGCAGGAACTGAGAAGGAAGGGTCTCTTTGTATCATCTCTATTTCCTAGATGGAGAAACTGAAGTTCAGAGAGCTTGGGGACTCCCCAAATTCACACAGCTGATCAGTGGCAGAGCAGGGCCTTGAACACTGGCAGGCTGGCTCTGCTGTGTTAAGCTGTGAGGTGGAGGTGTGGGAGTGGGAGAGGAGAGGCCAGCAGGCTGAGACAAGGCTACAGGGTCTCCAGTACACAGTTCAAGTCCTGTTTCGTGACCCAGGCAGTCACAGAGCTCTGCCCCAGCTTCCCCAGGACATGTGGGGCTAACTGTAGTGCACTCCCCCATGGGACTGCTGCCAGGACACCATGACAGGTGCAGAGACAGGCATGGGACATAGGCAGTGCTCAGGAAATGGGGTGGGAGCTGCTGAGTTTGGAGTATCTGAGATAAAACTTGGGAGACAGGTCAGTGTGGGGGCTGTGAGGAGGCCAACAACCTGGGGAGACATACTGACATGGGGCAAGTGAAGCCCTGACATGGGGCAAGTCCATTGTATCACCCTTAGCCCTGAGGACTGGGCTTGAGGTTCCTGCTGCCCCATGGTGGGGCAGAAATTGCTAGATCTTCATGAAGCAAAAGCTAAAACTGAAGGCAGCCTAGGAGTGCTGCTTCATGAAGGGCCCTCAGACTTGGGGGTGGTGCATGTGGACAAGGGGACCCAGGAAGACTCAGGAGGGAGGTCCTGATCTTGCCCCGAGGATGATTCTGGAAAGGCGATAGCATTCCAGCAGCGTTGGCAACACCACATAGGGCAAATGATTGGGCTTCAGTGAGGTGACCTGGGGTGCCTGAGAGCTTCCCCCAGACCCAGCAGACACCCCAAAGGTAGGGAGGGGGTTGCTGAGGTTTGAGCAGTGAGTATGGGGAGGATCAGCCCATGGCCTGGGAGAGGGGCTGATTCCTAAGCACTCCTAGCCCTGGAGCACCACCACTATGCAGCAAGCTTGTCCCTGCCCTCCTTACATCCACCCTCTGCTGTCAGTCTCCCCTGTTCCCCAACTCCCTTCAACCTAGTGTCACCAAGCAAGAGTGTGCAGGATGGTCCTTTTTTAGGTAAGAAAGTGAGCAAGCTTCGAAGTCTAACTATGGGATTGACACTGGCGCCCCCTGGAGGCCGGCCTTAGGGTATGCAGCGCCCTCCCTGAGCCTTGGGTTTCTGAGGGCAGAGGGCAGGTCTAGGGTCCTCTTCCCTGAAGGCTGAGGTTGGCTTCCAGGTGGGGAGACTTTAATTTAACTGACTGAACCCCTGGAAATGTTGAGGGACTGATACAACACAGCCAACACCTGAGCCCAGGCCAGCTGTGCTGAGGGGCAAGCTGGCAGCAAGTGGTGACCACAGCTGCGTGGTGATTTATTCGTAGGGAAACATAGGCTGGGGGATTGGAGTCTGAGCCAACCCCATTTTCTGCCCCATCCCTGACTCCCTGCCTCACCCTGGCTATTGCAGCCGAGCTTCTCCCCAACCCAGGTCTTTCTACATAGGTGTGACCAAGGTGTCCCCAGCACCCACTGGACTAGCTAGGGCTCTCCAACTCTGTGTTCAAGGTCAGCTCCAGCTCCACCGACTTCTTCAGCCATTGCCCTCCACAAGTTGCTGGATTTGCTACCAGTACAATCCTGTTCCCAGACTCTGGGGCAACAGTCTTAATCCCAGTCCTCAAGGAGGGAGGTGGCAGGAGCTGAGGACAGGTGGGCCCGTAGGAGTTTACCAGAGGGGTGGAGAAGAGCATCCAGGCAGAAGCAACAGTGTGGGCAAAGGCAAGGAGGTAAGACAGCAAATTCCAGGGAACTCAGAATGTGCCAGTCTAGTCTAACTTGGGCACTGAGTCCTGGGCAAGGCCCTGGCATGGAGAAGGGCTAATATGGAAGGACCAGGAGGAGCTGGGTGAAGGGTTTTCATTACATGTGTCTTCAGGAAAGAAACATACCAGCAAATAGAACTAGCCTTGGACTAGAAGGGGTAAGGGTGGGGCAAGAGGTCAGGAGACGCATGGGGAAAAGGCTGTAGGGTTGGCCCTGCTCCCATGGCCCTTAGATCCTCTGAGGATTTTCTTTTTTTTTTTTTTTTTTTTTTTTTAAATGACCGGTAAGGGGATCTTAACCCTTGACTTGGTGTTGTCAGCACCACGCTCAGCCAGTGAGCGAACCGGCCATCCGTATATGGGATCCGAACCCGGGGCCTTGGTGTTATCAGCACCGCACTCTCCCGAGTGAGCCACGGGCCGGCCCCTCTGAGGATTTTCTATCATCAAAAGATCGGCAACAGGGCTGGTTGGTTAGCTCAGTTGGTTAGAGCACGGTGTTTGTAACACCAAGGGTATGCAGTCCTGTACTGGCCAATTGCCAAAAAAAAAAAAAGAGGATCGGCAAAAACCTCCGCACATGACAGATGGACTAGTATAGCTCTCTTAGCCACATGTTGGAATATTGTTCAGCCATAAAAGGTGTCTACAGAAGGAGTGTGTAGTGGATTGCATTATGTCCCCCCAAAACTCACTGAAGCTTGAATTGTGTCCCCTAAGTTTTATGTATTAGAAACTTAGCCCCCAGTGTGACTGTTAAGAGGGTGGGAAATCCTATTATGGTAATTGAAAGGTGGAGCCTTGAAGAAAGAATTGGATTGTAGGACCGTGCAGTAGTGAATGGATTAAAAATGGTGGTCAGGGGCGTGGTCCTGAGGGCTTTAAAAGAAGAGGAGAGTCTCTCTTGCTCTCTCTGCTTTCTCTGCTGCCACCATCTTGCAATGTGAGACTCCTGGGTAACTGTCGCCACCACCAGATGGACTTTGGATTTCCCAGCCTCAGAAACTGTAAACAAATAAATTTCATTCTTTGTAAATCACCCCGTCTCAGGTATTGTCTTATATCACACAAAAAGGACTAGTACAGGATGTAATAGCATTCTATTTTCTTATACATTACTGGTGAAAGTGTAAATTGAAGCAATTCCTACAGAGGGCTATTTGACAACAGCTGGCAAAATTGCAAATGCTGGACTGGCTGGGTAGCTTCATTGGTTAGAGCATGGTGCTGATAACACCAAGGTCTAGGGCTTGGTTCCTGTATCAGCCAGTCGCCAAGAAAAAAAAAAAAATTGCAAATGCTCTGAGCCTTTGACCTAGCTATCCCACTCAGAGGAACACCTGAGATTGGGAAGGACCTAAATGTCCTCAATAGTGGACTGTCAAATGAGTGACAGTACATCCATCTCATGGGATACTATACAGCTAATGGAAGGGAACAAAGACAATATGCTGATTCACAACAATCTCTAAAACAGATTTGGGGGATAAAGCAAGGTGGAGAACAGCTATCTATGTTACCTTTGTGTAGAGGGAAAAAAAGATTGTATAATACATACAATGTATGTGCTTGTATGTTATAGACTAATTCTAAAATAAACTGAAAGTCAGAAAACTCTGGGGAGTGTAAGGGACAAAGTGGAGGGAGATCTTTCATCAGACACCTGTCTCTTGAATGCTACATCTTACGGATGTTTTTCCTTCAATGTCAAAGTAGAATTCCCCGAATTCCTCGGTGCTATTCTTAGTGAGCTCAGGTGGGCTGCAAACCGCCATTCCTGCAGGCTGGCACGGGGGCCTGGGTCCCTCTCCTGGCAGCCCTGTCCAGACCCCTCCTCCTCTTGGCCCCCGCCCCGGAGGCAGTTACTGGGCAGACCACTCACTCCTTCCCTCCTGGACTTGGCTGTTGGGGGGCTGCGAGCACCCGCTCAGAGGGCTTCCCCTCGTCCGTCGTCCTTCCTTTCTTCCTCCTTCAGACTCCTTATCCTGAATAGTGGGTTCCCCGGGGCCCTCCAGCGGGGCCTCGCTCCCTGCTAGCACTGGCAGAGCTTCGAGCTCCTCGCCTCCCCTCCGGGACCTTTCAAGGGCACAGGTTACTCAGGGCCAAAAGCCCAGGAAGTCTTGAAAGGGGAAATGCGATGGCCCTGTTGAGCGTCCGTCTCACCGCCGCCCGCTCCCCACCCCACCTCGGCTGCGACAGTGTGGGGACCGGCTGTAGCTTGGTCTGGAGATGGGGCCCGGTGTAAGGGGTCTAGAGGATGCAGAGCCGGGCGCGGCCCGGACAGGTGGGCGCCGAGGTGGTAGTAGTCATGAGAACCGGCAGACGAGGTGGTCGTCCAGGGTCCAAGTGATGCGGCCGCGCAGGGGCCGGCGCTGCAGCGGTGTCGCTGAGCACGCCTGCCGGAACCAGGCGCGTGTCGAGCCCGCTCGTCTGTTCAGGGGCCCCTGACCCCGCCTGTGGGCTGCCCTGCCGCCGGCGACCGGGACTGTCCACCCGCTGGGTCTCCCCCCAGAGGCGGGCAGGGAGGGCGCCCAGAAGTGGAGTCTGACCCCGCGCGGGGCTGGGATCCAGCCGCCCTGGCCACCGGCCGGAGTCCCGGCGGACCCCGGCCTCCCTCTTACATCACCGGGCAGAAGATGGACCACAGCCCTTTGTCCGAGGGCGTCCAGGAACTAGAGCCGCAGAGTGAAGGGGTTATTGGAAAGTGATTCTTAAACTTCGCAGCATATTAACACTCCCCCCTCTGGAGAACGTTAAAAGCTCCAGCACCCAGTCCCATGAAATCAACCTGGTAGAGGACAAGCGGTGATGTCTGAAGGCTGCAGGTCACCGAGTCTCAGGAATCAGGAAGGGAACGCACGTTAAGGCAAAGCCCGGCGCTCTCCCGGCCTTCAGCCCGAGCTGCTCCCTTGGCCTGGATTACCTGTATTTCCCTTCCTCTAGACAGCCAGAAAGCCTTCCCGAAACCGCTTGGCTCCAAAGGGCCTCCGCTCTGGAACAGGCATCATAACTTCCCCATCTCGCCAGGATTCCCCTGCGTTCCAGCTCTGACTACAAACGGGGCAGTCCTGCTCGCTGCCCTCTTAAGAACCGGGGTGTGCACGGAAGACTGCAAGAGCAAGGTTAGGTCATAACAGTTGGCTGGGGGCCACCCACTTGGCCAAAGAGCCTCCCAGAACGACGAAATGGAGAGGGGCCTGCGAGAAAAGCCTTGCTGTATCAGGTGTCAAATTTTTGCTGCAGGGGTAAGGTTTTTGTTTTTTGTTTTTTTTTAAAAAAGATGACAGGTAAGGGGATCTTAACCCTTGACATGGTGTTGTCAGCACCACACTCTCCCAAGTGAGCCAACCGGCTGTCCCTTGGGGTATGGTTTCAAGAGCCAGGAGCTAGCCTCTGCCGGAGAGCTCTGCCGCTGATCTAGCAGAAGCACCCACGCGGGGTCCCACGTCCAAGGGCTTCCCAGAGGAAACCAGTCCAGCATTGCTGACCAGGATACAAACCATTTCAAACAGAAGGTATTCTTCAAAGGTATCTCTGGGGTTTTGTTTCTTCCAGAATAATTTGAGTTTTGATATTTCCATTGAAGACAGACTTTTCTTTCCAATTCAGAAGAACCCTGAAAGTAGGAGCCAGGGACTACATTTTAGCAGCATAGTTCTACATAAATATGGATTGATATTATTTCCTGAGAAATACCACAAGAAAATTTGGACCTGTCAATACACACATAAATAGGCATGGAAATAGAGTATAGGATAAAATGTGCTGAGAGCTGGGGTAGTGGGGACAGGGACTGGCTGAGGGGTTGTGTCGTCAGTATGAGGCCTTTAGGGAAGTCAGTGGACTCCCCAACACTTCAAGTTGTCCACTTGAAGGTCCTCCAGAGTCATCAGGAAGGCCATATACAGACAGGAACAGAAAAGGACTTAAGAAAGCTGGACAGGGAGGGGGGGAGGGAGAAGGGAGGGAGGTTTTGGTGATGGGGAGCATTAATCAGCTACAATGTATATCGACAAAATAAAATTTAAAAAAAAAAAAAAGAAGGAGGGAGTCTGTGGGGGTAGTGGTTATGCAAAGGAAAGACTGAGGTGGAAAAAAAAAAAAAAAAGAAAGGTGGACAGATACCATGCCCTGACCTGGGATGAGGCTGCTTGAAACCATTCGATTCTGCTAGCTCATGCTGAACAAATATTTAACAGAATACTTCATATATGGGTGCCCAGAAGAAGGAAAAACATCCAAGTTTTTTTGCGGTGGTGCAACTCATGGGAAATACTACCTCATGCTCAGAAGGCTGAGACTGAGCACCAGGCTCCCATACAGCACCCACTATGCTCACACACTAGGATCCAGAGTCTTCTTTTTTGGAAGGAGGCTCCAAGTTGTCCTCTTCTGGGTGCCTGAGTGTGGGAAAGGGCTGATGCAAGTCCCCACTCTAGCCCTCAGTTGTCAGCAGCAGCGCGGCTGGGTCTCTGAGGAACACCAGAGGTTTAACCACTGCTCAACTGCTCGGGTGCTGGTGGGGGCTGACTGAGGAGACACTGAAACACCAAAGCCACCGCCACCACCAGCTGATGCAAGTTTTATTGAGACAATGTACAAACAGGCCATGGAAACAAGGGTTTTGATGCTGGGACCAGTAACGTAAAATGGAATACAAAAATAAAAAGGCACTAATCTGTTAAGAAAAGACACTCGATGTGTTCTAAGAATATAAGTCATTTAATACTGTTAATTTTATAGCACAAAATAAAACAAGCTATGATCCCCAAAAATAATTTTAAAAGCTTACACAGAAAATATTATTGCCTGAAGTTTATGATCTTTAAGTTATAGGTCAAAAGAGTTTTATGTTGTTGTTGTTTTAAAACACACAGTGAAGACCGTCTAGAAGCAAGGCCACTGTTCCTCCTGTAGGGACAACAATCCTGTCTCAGAGAACTGTCCTTCCATTCCTTTAGAATATACAACCAGCTCAGTGTCCACACTGACAGCAGTTACCAGGGACATAGTTCTCTGGTCCCAGAGGGTGGAGTTTGAGGCAGAGCTCAGTGGTGTCCACAGAAAAGCATTAGTCTTAGGTACTGTGTTAAGACAATCAATAATTCGTTCATTTTAAGAGGTTAATGAACATAATATTAAAGGGTTAAATTATAAACACCTGGCACAAAACCATGTCATCCCTTTTCAAAAAAAAAAAAAAAATGTTCATATTCCTCTGAGCAAACATTACAAGAGCAGTGGCCATCTGTCTCAGGCCCGCCTTGTCTGTAAACAGCTGTAAAGGAAAGCTAGCACAGTGACAGGGATGCGTGAGCTCCAAGGAGGGTGTAAGCTGTCCTTCCCTCCTTTCAGTTTTCCAACCATGAGCACAGAAGATGTTTAGCTTGGGTGACCAAAGTCATCAAATGGCAGCCAGTCAATGCATCCTCCTCTTCGTCAACCATGTCATCAGGTGGTAATACAGCACAGACATGACAGGGCAATACCTGTATTGGAGGTCCTTCCCAGGATAAACAAGTTTTTAATGAAACTGTAAATGCCCTCTAGTACATAATTTGTTTCCTTCCCAGGTGAAAAACCATAATGAGTTAATTTAACATCCAAATATTTTCTTAACACAGTAGAACACATCAAGTAGCAGTAATGAACAATCATAAAAAGAAACCATCTGGGTCAGATATGCATTGCTCTATGAAGCACAAATGTCTTCCCAGACCAGTGGGGAACCCAGGCATGAAGCTGAGGCAGGGGTGCTGCTTTTCACATATTTAGTGTGAAAAAGAGAAGTGCCCTGCCCCATTAAAAAACTAATAAGGTTCCAAGTCAAAAAGTTACTACTTTTGGCACATTTCTTGAAAGTTCAGAACTCAAGGTTCACTTTATTTTGAGCACTGAATCTCCTGGGCAGCCCTGGAGACATTTACCTAGGCTAAAGTAATAAGCTGGTTCATTACGAAGCCAAACCCTAGGCTTATGGGGTGTTTTGATTCTCAAGTGCTGCACACAAGGTGGGTCTTGCTATTGCTCAGTGACATGGCTGAAAAGAAACCTTGCTTTCCAAAACAGCCACATACTTCTTTTGCTCTGAGCCAACCCTATCAAATTAAAAGGTGGAGCCCTTCAGCTAAATGTTTTTTCATTTTTTTTAAATCTGGTTTTAAAAGGCCTTAGGGTTTGTGCTCTCTTTGAACAAGGCACACATTCCACCTTATGCTCAACTCCTCACTCAAGTGCAGGTGCCAACAAGGGTAAGGCTGAACTGGATCACCGGCAGAAAAGCAAGTGCTGTTTCAGGGCAGAGTTTGGGGACTCTATCACATGCCCACCACTTGTGGGTGCTAGGCTGGGCCTGAACTCAGAACAAGCTGACCAAACAGACCTAAACAGAAAAGGTAACTGCAACGGACAAACTTCAGAGCAGGAGGTGGCCACAATTCTCACTGGTTAGGAAGATGGACAACCATGTTGATATTTTTCCCAACTGACCATTAATTTTTTCACAAGAACACTCTCAAGATTCTTTTTTTTTTTTTTTTTTTTTTTTTGGTCGTTTTTTCGTGACCGGCACTCAGCCAGTGAGTGCACCGGTCATTCCTATATAGGATCCGAACCCGCGGCGGGAGCGTCGCCGCGCTCCCAGCGCAGCACTCTACCGAGTGCGCCACGGGCTCGGCCCTCAAGATTCTTTAATATGGCAGTTACCTGCCTGATGGAATACTGATTTAAAGAAAAATTGGAAAAAGAAGAAAAGAAAAATGGTTGTTTCACTGGTTCTGTCACCAGAATATATTGCTCTAAGCCCAAAATCTAAGAATCTCCACAGACAGGGCCATAGTTACAGCAGATGCTCAGTAAATGACACAGTTACTCATTAGGTTGTTGCTATATTTCTAGATCTGCTGTATGCATTCTGAGCTGAGGCTCGTCTTCACCAGGGCCCAGAAGGGAGAGCAGACTGAACTGAATAAAGATTCCAGAATTCTAGGGCCGACCCTGTGGCGCACTTGGGAGAGTGCGGCGCTGGGAGCGCAGCAGTGCTCCCGCCCTCGGGTTCGGATCCTATATAAGGATTGCCGGTGCGCTGCTCACTGGCTGAGTGCAGTGCGGCTGGTCACAAAAAGACAAAAAAAAAAAAAAAAAGATTCCAGAATTCTAGTCTGCTGCGTGCAACAGATGAGGGATAGGTCACACACATTGGTACCAGCTGGCTTGTATGAACAGACCTCTTTTAACTAAAAGGAAAAAGCTTTAACATCAACACACTGAGTTAATGGTAAATTGTTTAATGGTTCTCCCCAGTTACTAAAGCACTCGACAAACTCATTAACCAATTTCCAGAGTTTGCATTTCCTTTGCTTGGGAGCATCACAGACCCTTAAGACTGTGGAACCAGTATTAGCAGCACTATCTCTCTCTGACAGCCTGGTAAGGTTGGGCTGGGGGCAGGGAGGACTGGGCTTCGGTGAGTATAATTTAATGATTTGATTTAATGATTCATTAATAAATCCAATGATTCTATGAAGAACCTCACTTTTTAAAAAATTTAAGTCCTGTACCTTAAAGGGTACATTCACTGAAAAGCTGGACAGAAAATTGGCCAAGTGCTCCACCACTCCCCCACCCCTGATCCTGTCACTGGCAAAGCAAGCAAGCAAAGGTTTCCCTAAAGCACCCCCACTCTGATGCTTCTGGAGACAAAGTAATCCAAGAGGCTGTGCACACGACTGCTGACTTCTTTTGTGTTGTTTGCTATATGGCAAAACAAGGAACTACTGGCAACCAAGACAGTAGAGGCCTCTGCTTCGGGGTTCTTTTCATATTCCTTTAGTTACAAAGGCTCCAGTTTAGAAGCTCAGAGGCAGGCGTCATTCCTTGGACTATCACAAAAATCCAACCTGCTACTTAAAATCCTGTTCAGAACACACAAGTCTAATTAGTCTTCCAAAACCAAACCAAACCAAACCAAAAGAAAAACTATATTTGGGGTGGGGGGTTTAGAATTGTCTCTTCCTTAAGGTTCATTTCCTCTATTGTCCAAAGAAAAACAAGATGGCAGCTAAGTCACTGCTTTGTGGAATAGCAATGTGCACTATTTCACCACAGCCTCAAGCTTTCTCTGACGAACATGACAGAATCAGTCCCAAGTACAAACAGGGCAATGAGAAGGAAGACCCTTTCCTTGTCAACTTCTCTCCACTTGTGTGCTTCCACTAGTATTTCCAGTTTATGATGCAAAAGAATTCTAAAATCGGCTATTCTTTGACAATACGACTATGATACAAATGCCATGAGGCAGCCACTGTGTGCATTCCAAATGTGTATGAGAGACTGCCAGTCTGCAGAAAGCTGGACGTCGGCAATGCAGTGTAACTTGCCTATGAGAGAGAATGCTTTCCCACTTCAAAGGAGACTATGACAGGCAGAACAACAAAGCAGCAGGAAGCAGGGCAACAGCAATCACTCGTTTTCTTCTGGGTTTTGAGGGTCAATGATTTTGACGTGTGTAAAGGGGAAAAGCCCTTTACGCCCATTCACCTCGCCTTCCCACTGGCCATTTATGTTCATCCTTGTGACTTTCACAATGTCACCAACCTGTAGGGATAAAGAAGACAAAGTTAGTATTTCTCTGCAAACAAGAAAAAGTTTACATTAAATCACAAATAATATCCTATTCATAGGAAACTATTAAATTTTTTTTCAGGGCTAATCTTTTTTTCAGGGCTTAAACCTAAAAATCAAGCAGTGCCAAAGGTAAGTCATTAGCAATAAGCCCAGTGCACGTCTCCTCAGTTGGCAAGAATGCATGACAAGAGAAGCAGCTCTGAGCACAAGGCAGCCTTTCCCTACCCCCATACTGGCTACCAACCCCAACAGGACAGAAATGAACTCATGACTCTCTGAGAACGGTTAAAGTCATACAAAAAGGTACATTACAAAAAAATCCATCTCCACCCAAATTTACATGGGATGGAATTGCTGTCACCAAGATCTCTTTTACCAGGCCACCTCCCCTGAGCAGCAATGATGTCTCCCTGAGTTGTCCATTCCCTGCCCCCTCCGTGGTGCAGTTGTTGGGGGAAGGAAGCCCAGCTCTGAGAATCTTAAAACTGCAGGGTGATAAGAATTCTATTTACTGCCACAGGATAGGCACCAGTTAGGGGCTGGTCTGCTCATCAAGAAGGTAGGAATTTTACTTTGGAAGTGGTTTTCAAATTGTTCTGGACATCCACAGACTATAGGAAGGTGCTTTAAGGGTCCAGGGTCCAACAAATGTCTGACTGGGACTTCAATTTTTTAAAATTATATTTTATAAAGTTATAACCTCTGACACATTAACTTGTGCTGCCCTGGTAAGCTGCTTTTTATGCAGACTTTCCTTGGAATGAAGCTTCTTCTGCCATGTGTCTTACTGAAGACTATCCCCCAAATATCTAAAGGCTTAAAAACATCTACCACCACTTGCAACAAAATAAAGTTAGAAATAAAATGTATGCTGGGAGCTAACATAAGACTGCATCTGTCATTCCTAATGTTATTTCCTATCTCTCCTGCCCACTGTAACACTTAACTATTACCCCCAATTGCTTTTTTAAGAAATTCTTATAAATATCAACTCACAAAATACATTTATACTTAAACTTTTTAATCTGGCATATATTGGGGTTCTGTGCAACATTTCATGTTGAAAAGAGAGGTCTTTAGCTAAAGCTACTGGTCTAGCACATTGACTGCTTGCCTGGAGTCACCAAAGAT
Organism: Cynocephalus volans; assembly: GCF_027409185.1. Classification (NCBI taxonomy): domain Eukaryota; kingdom Metazoa; phylum Chordata; class Mammalia; order Dermoptera; family Cynocephalidae; genus Cynocephalus; species Cynocephalus volans. The sequence goes on from NC_084461.1 coordinate 210,220,051, forward strand.
CCTACAGTTGCTGAGTCAGCTTTAGAAGTCTGCTGCAAAAAGCTCAGGCCTTGCACAGTGAAGGCCAGCTCTGCTCTTGCCACTGTTGCTACTTTGACACAGGCCTCTGGCAAAGCCACACCTGCCTTTGCTTGTTACTAGATGGGTCACTGCACTGAGGACTGGACTCCGGGTGCCCAGAGAACATACATCTTGCCTTAAGTACATAATCTTAGACTGCCTTAGCTGATGTTTGATAAATGTGGAAGAGAACAAAATCTCACCTTCCTGAAAATCTTGCCCTGGGTAGCACTCTCCTGCATCATCTTGGGTGAGCTCTTCCCTCCAGCCTGGGGGCTGTGAAGGTGCTCTCACCTCCTGCTAACTACTCCCACCTCCAGTTCCCCCAGACTACTATCTGGCTGTACCTGGCCAGCAACCCTGCCCTGAGCCACCTGCTACAATCTATGTCGTAGCAGTCCAATCATCCCAACTCCCAGTCACCCTTCTCTCCTACAGCCAGACCCCACCCACCATACTGTGGCTATTGCTCCCACCATTTCACCAAGGATTTCCTGATGGCCCAAATCAACAGCCCGATTCCAGTTCCCTACTTCTATGATGTTCTGTGGCACTTGAAGTTGAAGACATCATCCAACCACCTCGCCTCCCTTCCCTCTACCCTGCCCCTCCTTTTTGTGGTATTCTGTAAAATAACCCTGCCAGATAGGTACTTCCCATTTGGCATTTGTGGAAAGCAAACCTCTACGAGGTCTAGCATTTTGGACTCCAGGATTCTGGCAGACACATCCAATGAATCTCCATTCTCTGCTCCTCTACCACTACCTCCCCACCCCTAACACATACCACTACACAGCACTCTCTGAAGGAGGGAAACTGCTTTACTCATTTTGCACTCCACGTATAATTTGGGTCTCTTGGAAACTACTTTCTGGAGAAGTCTGCAGAAGCAGGAAAAAGGGAGAAGAGAATAGGCTTATATCCCCCAGATGCTGGGAATAGATGGCCAAGCAAAAGAGCAAGCTTCTGGAGGGCAGAAGTGGCAGGTGCAAGGGCCTAACGACAGTAGAAGATTGACTTTTTAAAATATAAATAGAACCAGATCAACATGATGCTTTTTAACACCTCCTCCCCCGCAACCCTTTCTTTCTGCGCAAGATTAACATCCAAACTCTGATCTTCAAGGCTCTGTCTGTCTGGCTCCTGCCTCTTTCCGTCTCTGACTTCATTTCATGCCACTCTGCCCCTCCCCTCCCATCACACTAGCTTCCTTTCTATTTCTCAAACTTGCCAAGCTCTTTTTCAGATATGAACTATGTCACAGATGTGAGGACAGGATGTGCTGGATATGCCATTATACTTTTAACATCTCAAGATGTTAAAAATCACATTCTAGGGCCGAGCCCGTGGCGCACTTGGTAGAGTGCTGCGCTGGGAGCGCAGCGACGCTCCCGCCGCGGGTTCGGATCCTATATAGGACTGACCGGTGCACTCACTGGCTGAGTGCCGGTCACGAAAAAACGACAAAAAAAAAAAAAAAAAAAAATCACATTCTAGGTTTTTGCCCAGAATTGCCAAGCTGGTACTAAGAAACCTTGAACCTCTGTTCCTGAACAGTTGAATAAACATAAGCAACCCTGACCAAAGCCAAACAAGTCCTAAGGAGCATCCAAGCCTCCTTATAAAGCCTCATATGCAGATAATGAGAGCATAAAGGACTTTCAGGTGGCAGCTATTGTAGATGGGGTGTTTATTCTGATCAAAGCACTAGCTAGGTTCTTTATTGTGTACTTAGGATACATAAAGACATAAATTGGGGCTGGCCCTGGCTCACTCGGGAGAGTGTGGTGCTGATAACACCAAGGCCACGGGTTCAGATTCTATATAGGGATGGCCGGTTAGCTTACTGGCTGAGCGTGGTGCTGACAACACCAAGCCAAGGGTTGAGATCACCTTACTGGTCATATTTAAAAAAAAAAAAAAAAAAAAAAAAAAGGCATAAATTGAATGCGAGACCTACCTAAAACTACAACAGGATGCAAGCTTTTGTCTGCTTAAAACAGGTATAAGGTGGCACAGTGTGGTGGCCCATGCCATGAACTTTGGGACATGGCAGGACTGGAAGAAATGTCTTGGTTCTACCACTTTTAGTGGCTACGTGACTGTGGCAAACTGCTCAAGTTCTCCAAGTTTCAGTTTCCTTCTGATTTTGGAAGGTTCTTGAGATTATCAAATGAAGTCCTACATGGGAATTGTTAACCTGAAAACCCAGCTAAGTAAATGGTAGCCATTATCTGAGTAGAGATGCCTGAGTAGAACTCAGCCCCCATACCCATGCCCTTCAGAAACACTGAGGGAAGAGTTGGAATCAACACTGAGAAGTACAGCACTGTGTTAATCAGCGGGTTTTCAGCCTTGTCAGTAACAAGGGTCCTCTCCAAACTGATGAGGGGACAGGAAGAATGGCATATTAGAATAAGAGAAGAAAGACAGGCCAGAAAACAGGGGGTCTAATAAATTACTGTGATGGATACTAAGCAGCTGAGGAAAACAATGGGAAGGTGGAGAAGGTTGGTCAGGTATTAAAAACTGCCAAGAACACTCAGACCTCATGCCTTCCAATTAACTTGCGATTCTGGTGGTCTTTACAGGATCCTTTCCACACAATTCTACCTAATCAATTTAATAAGATTTACTGAACATCTACTGCATGGAAAATGAGCAGGTCAGCTCCTATCCTCAAGGAACTTCTGTCTTTGTTGTGGGATGGACACAAACAATCCACTGTCCAGACATGGCAGACGCTCAATGAATATTTGTTAGATAATAACACAGTGTAAAAAGCAGCAAGTGGCAGAAAAACAGTATTGAATCAACACTGCAGAGCACAGGAGCAAGGAGCAGCCTAGAAAGATAGAATGGCTGGGCGACTTCTGATGTCTACTTGACCATTAAAAGCCTCATTCTGGCCTTGCAGGAGTTTTCACATGCCAAAACATAGCACATCATTCTTCATGCTGTTTTCTATTGCAATCCAAGGCCCTCTACATGGGGAACAAGCCCCAGAACATCAACACAGAAAAGATGTCTTGGCTATGTTATACAGCCTTCTGCCCAGTTACAGGCCTAGCTGTAGACCAGTTTCTTCCACAGCTCTTCCAAACAGTGCTCGGGCTAAGATCCTAAAATGGTCACTAGCTTTGCAGCCATCTTGCTGCTTCTCTCATCACTCTCTATTTTGGTATAGTGCCCTTCCTCTGGGTTTACAGTAGACGGATCCAGCCCAAAGAAGTACTCACTTTGGAGGGCAGATCAATTTTGAAGTGGTTAGGTATCAACTTGGTTCAAGGAACAAACTAGGCCTAGATGTGGCTGACCCTATCAGTAGATCAAGACAAGGTACGTACCTAATGCGTCATCTTTACTAATTCTCACCCTATGGAACAGGACAATCCTAATCATTACCAGAAATGTCAAAATACTATCTTTGTGCCTGGCTGCACTTGGCACTTGGGAGTGTACACATTAACTCTAAAATTAAGTAAATAGCCAGAGACACTAGTCAGCCCCTTTCTTTATGTCTAGTGAAGCAAGAGGACACCTCCTGCTGCTGGCAATAGTTTTCTACAGCCCTACTTGTCCAGAGTGTGTCCAAGAAATAACTCTACTGTCTAACTCTGGTGCTTGATTCAAAGAACAGTCAAGGCCCTGGAGGCCCAAGCACTAGTTGTCACAGTAGTTTTTTGCTTCCCTAATCAGTCTCCAGTCCCTGCACTGATATTCTGAGATTGGTTATGTAACCTCTCAGGTTACATAAAAGTAAGATAAGAAGTACAATGATTACACTGGAATCAGAAGTCCTAACTTATGTGAGGTGAGTGATCAAACAACATCCTGAAAGTATATGCAGAATTGTATTTAAATGCATTCATGTATGTTGTTTTTCTGGAGAAAGATTCTACAGCTTTCACTGGATTCTCAGGAGTCTATAATCTCCAAAAGATCTAAAACAAAACAAAGACCCATATACTGTAATCACCAGGCAGGTTTCTTCCTGCTATTCATGGCTTTCATTCATTTAGTCATTCAACAAATACTGAATCTTTGTGACAGGCCCTGGATGGATAGAACAGAGAACAAAGCAGATACACAGCCAGCCCTCATGGAGTTGCCTTGGGCCCTTCACCTATTTTACTACCTGCTCCGGTGGTCTCTGTGCACTTGTACCTGAATCAAAGCTATCAAAGTTAGAGAGGCTCTAGATGGCCAGGACCCTTGTCCAGGTGCCATGGGTAGTCTCACGCATTCTTGCTCACACTGAATGCTGTTTTAAATGCTGAAAATTTGGTCTCTTCCTTAAAATTCCCATTACCCTTTAGTGCAGTAACTTGGTTCAAGAGGACTCATTACTAGTTAACACTTCTTGTGAAAATATAGGAATTTTATTTTAAGATGGTTGAGGGGTCAAATATATCATAGGCCAGTATGCTGTGATGCAAAAGATTGTGGTGTTATAGAAAGGAAGAAGTATCTATTGGCAGATGACACAATCCTATACATGGAAAATCCCAAAGATTCCACAAGAAATGCATTAGAGCTAGTAAACAAATTCAGCAAAGTTGCAGGGTGCAAGATCAACACACAACATATATCATTTGTGTTTCCATATACCAGTAATGAACAATTAAGAAAGCCACTCCAGGGGCTGGCCCGTTGGCTCAGTTGGTTAGAGTACAGTGTTATAAGACCAAGGTCAAGGGTTCGGATCCCCGTACTGGCCAGCAGCTCCCCACACACTCTAAAGCTAAACACAGTGTAGGGACCCAAATGCCCCAAGGGATCACACCCAATCACATAAGCCCTTCTCGGCCACACCCCATCATGGCGCTGGTGGCCCTTCTCTTCCGTATTCTCCTTCCCGCCGGCGCGAATTACACACAAATCAGCTCCCCCCAAACCCCATGCGGTATGCTAAGTAGGGATTGTATTTTAAGCCAATCAGCTTTCCCCTTAAAGCCCTATATATGTGTGTGTGTGCTGCCTAATAAACGGGTTCTCTCCGGTGGATCATCAACTGGTGTCGACTCTTCCTTTCACACAGAATTACCATATGACCTAGCAATTCCACATTTCTCAGCATATACCCCAAAGAATTGAAATTGGGGACTGGAACAAATATTTGTACGCCAATGTTCACTGTTGCATTATTTGCAATAGCCAAAAGGTAGAAACAATGCAAGTATCCGTCAACAGATAAATGGATAAACAAAATGTGGTATGTACATACAATGGAATATTATTCAGCCCTAAAAGTATGAAGTTCTGATACTTAGAAAAACATGGATGAACCTTGAAAACTTGTGCAAAGTGAAATAATTCAGACCCAAAGGACAGGTATTGTATGAATGTACTTACATGAGTTACCTACAATAGGCAAATTCATAGACACAGAGGTAGGTTAGAGGTTATCAGGGGCTCAGGAGAGGGGAGCTATTGCTTAATGGTTAGAATTTCTGTTTGGGGTAATGGAAATAGACGGTGGTGCTGGCTGCAAGACATTGTGAGTGTAATTGATGCTGCTGAATTGTGTACTTAAAAATGGTTAAAATGTAGGCTGGCCAGTTAGTTCAGTTGGTTAGAGTGCAGCCTTATAACACTAAAGTCATGGTTTTAGATCCCCATACTGGCAAGCCACCAAAAGGCTAAAATGTAAATGCCATTTCCCTAATTGAAAAAAAAAATGTTCAGATCCCCACAATGGCCAGCTGCCAAAAAAAAAAAAAAAAAAAGGCTAAAATGGCAAATTCTGTTATATATATATGTTTTTATACACACACACACACACACACACACACACACACACACACACACACACACACACACACACACACACACACACACACACACACACACACACACACACACACACACACCCACACACACCCACCCAACAAATTATATGATATGCCAAAGGCCAATGAATTGTATTCTATCTAAACAAAACTGCTTTAAAAAAATGTGATGGGAGGGCCGACCCCGTGCTCACTTGGGAGAGTGCGGTGCTGGGAGCGCAGCGACGCTCCTGCCGTGGGTTTGGATCTTATACAGGGATGGCCGGTGCGCTCACTGGCTGAGCGCGGTGCGGGCGACACCAAGTCAAGGGTTACAATCCCCTTCCCAGTCACAAATAAATAAATAAATAAATAAATAAAAATGTGATGGGGTCCTAACTCTGCCACATACCACCTGTAAGACTGTCAACAAATTACACAAACCTCAGTTCTAAGTGCATAAAATGGGGCTGGTGCTACCTGCCCCATAGAGGAGGCATGAGAATAAACTACTCTCTCTGTGAAGTCACTAGCTGATGATTCTTCTTACTCAACAGCTACTACCACATATAGAAAACTACCAGGTTGGAACAGACCTTGCCTGAACCACATTAGGGCCACAATTTCATGGTATTCTCACCCAATTTGCACATTAAGAGGAACAAAAAACTTTTAAGAATATGTTTCACTGATTCACAACCCAGGGAGAATATAATACGTTAGAAAGAAAAAAATATTATTAAAAATACAAGAGCCTTCTAAAATTCTAAAGGACTTCCTAAAGATTTCTACTTTTTTTTTTTGGCCTTTTTGTGACCGGTAAGGGGATCGCAACCCTTGGCTTGGTGTTGCCCGCACCGCTGAGCGCGCTGGCCATCCCTATGTAGGATCTGAACCTGCGCAGCGGGAACGCCACTGCGCTCCCAGCGCTGCACTCTCCCACGTGCGCCACGCGGTCGGCCCAAGATTTCTACTTTTGACATGATATTGTGATCAAGGAAGCAAGCCCTTTTGGTACTGAAGAAATAGAGTAAATAAAATTCCTAAAACTAGATGCTGTGAGGGACAAATGACACAACATAAAAGACAGAAGGATGGAGGAGTCTGGTCAGTCCTGAAGAAAGGCCCCAGGATGGGGGTGAAAATAATTGCTTGGGCCCTGTACATCCACACACCACCACAGAATGGGTAAAACACACCTGAGGTTCTTACTTAAGATGGTGAATGCTAGCTCATGAGCACTGCTGACAAGCCTTAGTAAGAAGGCTTTGCACTGCTGGAATGTGACTGAAGGTGAGCGAGAGCAGCTCCATAACATCAGGAGGCTATAACCTTGTATGGACTGCCAGAGCTGAGTTGATGCTTCATGACAAACATGTACAGACCCACTGTCACTGGCGGTATAACTACAGGTCACAGGGCCGGCCCGTGGCTCACTTGGGAGAGTGTGGTGCTGAGAACACCAAGGCCACAGGTTCGGATCCCTATATTGGATGGCTGGTTAGCTCACTTGGGAGAGCGTAGTGCTGACAACACCAAGTCAAGGGTTAAGATACACTCACCGGTCATCTTTTTTTAATTAATTAACTAATTAATTAATTAATAAACAAACAAACAAACTACAGGTCACCCAGCTAGAGAAACTCATGATGATCCCTGAGAGATCAAAAAATACAACCAGTACTACTGAAACCTAAATTTGTTTTGCAGACTACTTCATCTCAGTAAGTACAAGAAGCAATGAAGAAACTGCTAATGTGAATTTAATTCTGATCAATGAAGGCAAACTGATTGGTGAAGTAGAAATCTGAGAATTCCAAACCAGTCAGTAAAAGAAGTTTTGTCATGGGCCTTGGGAAGGCCAATTCAAAAGATTCAGATACCAGATGTAATCCAATGACTATGGGTTTCAAACTGGGGCAAAAATAATTCAAGAAGAAATTCCAACAACACAATCACATATGACCCTAATGGGAGTGAAGAGCAAGTATCCTGAGGACACTGGTGAGCTCAGAAAGAATGCTGCACATCATAAAAGAACATGGACCAAAGATGAAAGGATGTTCTTATGCTGATAAGGACAGATCTGTAAGTGTTCATCAAACACACTGGCAAGCAGGAGTAAGAGTCCAAGACTGGTCTCCTGCCATAAAGAAATTACATTGTAGGATACTAGCAGGGTCAAGTCTCTCGGTTTTCATCAAAACAGGAAAGATGGCAAATTCTATAAAATGTAAACCGATGAGCGTGACATAAAAATGGACAAAATTCTGGACGTGATTAGCAAACAGATGGTTTGTGTGGATTTAGAAAGAGAAGTGGAATGTCTAAAAGAAGTATGGGCTCACCAAGAACAAGTAACACCAAATGAATCTCAGTCTTTTTATAGGTATGAGACATAGATCAGGAGAGGCTGCACAGGAGGACTTTTGTACAAAGATCTAGATAGTGTTTTTATGAAACCTACAAGTTAACATGAAACTGAGGAGGGTAATCAATATGCTAGATGGCATAAACAGGATTTAAAATGATTCAGAGAAGTATAAAGATGGTACGAAACAACAACAACAAACCACCCCAAACAAAAAACCTCAAGAGAGACAACTGTAGAGCCACACACTAAGTCCAAACACTGGGCTAAGGCAAACACTGGAATGGGACTGGTAGTGGTTTGTTTTTCCCTTGCAGAGAGCTTGTTAACTACCGGAGCCACACGATACGGAATGAAGGCTTCATGAGAATGTATTTTCCAGAAATTCCACAAGGATCGAAATCTTTGTTTTGTTCACTATGGTATTCTAAGTTCCTAGCCTGCCACATAACAATCACTCAATAAACCTCTGCTGAAGAAGTAAATATTTTGGGAGGTATCCACATAGAGACTGGAGGGCCAATTGATTTAGAAACTGTAGAAGGTTAAAAGCACTAGGAGGTTGGTTAGACTAAATGACCTAAGGTATCACTACAACTTGTCTTTCTCCTTGGTTTATATCAATTACATCCCTTAAATTCCAATTACTTTAAGTCTCACTTGCAGACTGAGAAATTATTCTTCTTCTTCCACAGAATCTGTTCTGCTGACTTTGATTCCCACAGGCCCTCAGCTCAGGTCACCAACTGTTTTCTTTTCTTTTCTTTTTTTTTTTTTCCTTTTTACAAAAGTTGATTCTTAAATGTACAACAGGCTACCAACTATTTTCTTAATCCGTACCATAGGCGAATGTGAGACTGAGGCTCTATGAGATACTTGGCTAAAAATTTTCATAAAGCAAATACTCCTGGGTATGTGTACCCAGAATTAAGTACAATTCTATTATGGACTGAATTGTGTTCCCCCAAAAGTTTAATGTGTTGGAGGCTTGGTCCCCACTGTGACAGTGTTAAGATGGTGGGAAATCCTATTACAGTAATCTAAAGGTGGGGCCCTGAAGAGATGATTAGATCGTAGGACCATGCCATAGTGAATGGATTAATAATGGTGGTCAGGGGCATGGTTCAGAGGGCTTTAAAAGGAGAGCATGTGAGAATCTTTGTCTCTCTCTCCCCTCTGCCATTCTCGCTGTGACACCCTGCACTGCTGTAAAGCCACCACCAAAGAAGACCCTCACCAGATGTGTTCCCTGGACTTTGGATTTCCCAGTCTCTGAAACTGTAAGCAACAAATTTCCTTTTCTTACAAAGTACCCAGTTCCAGGTATTTTGTTATAAGCCACAGAAATGGACTAATACAAATTCTAAAGATACTAGGAAATTTCTCACCTTTTTTAGTCAGGAAGGTATACTGAACACAAGTGAGTAAGAATGATATTATAGGGAAATCAAGCATTTGTTCTAAATTTAAAAATCAATAAATAAAAAGGTAAATTTCCTGCAAACTTCAGAACTTCCAACAGTTGTGAGAAACTGCCTCATACCTCAAATGAAGGCAATGCAAGAAAATTGTTCATCTCCTCTGCTTAGTCCTTCTGTGATACGGCAATAGTCCATTTCCCCTGCTTTCTTTTGCTACTTCTGCCCATTGCCCAGTGTGCCCAGTGTGCTCACCTACCTACTTGCAGCTACTCAGTAATGTTAGTTTCATTCCTCTAAGCTCTTCTGTTTGCCAGGAATGTCTTCCCCTTCTTTACCCAGCTAGCTGCTATTCACCCTTCAAAGTCCCGTCAAGGGTCATCTCCTCCAGGAAGCCTTTTTATACCAATACCCACTCACACTCTCATCTCCACTCTCCTTCCTACTCACACTGCTGGTTTCTATCTCTATTCTTTCACTGGATGGTAAGCTCCTTGGTGGCAGGACCCTACAAGACACCCCATAGGTTGGCCGCATGAATGGATAATTAATGAACAAACTCTTAGAGAAATGCTGTCTTTTAGGTTAGGCTCAGAGACCGTAAGTAACTTGCCCAAAATCACACTAGTAAAAGCCAGGACTTAAATGCAGGTCTGTGATATTTCCCTTACCATCTCACTTCCGTATGTGTCAGAGGATGCAACTTTCACTACAGGTATTTAAAAGCCAGGACTTAAATGCAGGTCTGTGATATTTCCCTTACCATCTCACTTCCGTATGTGTCAGAGGATGCAACTTTCACTACAGGTATTTAATAACAACACCCTTGCTCCAAACATTCTCTTCTGGTTAATGATCTTCTTTTAGAAAGGACTACATTGCCTCCATCAACCTGAGAACATTCTTGTAGTGTGTGACCTGCTTCCTAGGAGCCCGCACAGCCTCACTACACCAAGTACACCAGAGAGCTGTGCTGTTTTCAAGGAGCAGGGACACCTCGATTCACCTTACACAGGTACCAAGTGTTCCCTTTCAAATCAATTCCCAGCAACACACTTCTTGAAATTACATGAGCAAGAGAGAAAAACTGCTAAACACAGACTGGTTTTAAAATCTCTCCTTTTTTTGTGGCTGGCCAGTGTGCAGATCCAAACCCTTGACCTTGGTGTTATCAGTACCACGCTCTAACCAAATTGAGCTAACCGGCCAGCCCTAAAATATCTCTTTACTTGCAGGAATATTCTTTAGAAAATCAAGTTTTATGGAAAAAACTTGTGAAATAATTCAAAGAATAAAGTTCACCTAAGCCATCATCATTCTCTGTGATACCATCAAGGGGAATAACAAAGCTTCAATTACTGGCACATTTTGTCCTACTTGTCTCATTTTAATTTTAATAGTTTTCCTGGTAACCTAATTGCAACAATCCCAAAAGAGTTGTTTTTAACAAGATCAGACAGGTATCACTATCCTTTTTTTTTTGGGATCCGAACCCGGGGCCTTGGTGTTATCAGCACCGCACTCTCCCGAGTGAGCCACGGGTCGGCCCGGTATCACTATCCTAATGGTTTTAGAAGATAACATAATCGGGCCGAGCCCCCCGTGGTGCACTTGGTAGAGTGCTGCGCTGGCAGCGCGGCGACGCTCCCGCTGCGGGTTCGGATCCTATATAGGACTGACCAGTGCACTCACTGGCTGAGTGCCGGTCACAAAAAAAAAAAAAAAAAAAAAAAAAAAAAAAACGACAAAAAAAAAAAAGAAGATAACATAATCACAGAAACATTTACTTATGCTACAACCAAAGATCTCATTTAAATATACAGAAAGAAATATCATTAACTGGAATTTGGCAAAGGTATATTTCTCAGGTCCCATTTACACTATCTCAGTGAAGCACCAAACTCTGATGAAGCTTAAATGACTCAGCATCAAGAGGAGGCTTAGATGTAGAGACTTCTCTGTCTTTGGGGTCTAAGATTTTAGGAGAGATGTGTAATAGCCAAGTATGTGGGTTATCTTAAAATGTACATCATTAGCCAGACTTTTCTTCCTACTCCTGGACTGTCTCGGTTACCCACCTATCTACCCACTCACCAAGATCTAATTTGTATCCTCTACAATACCTGGTGTTCTTGCTTCAACCCCCTTGTGCACACTCTAAAGGCACGCACACACACACACGTGCACACACACACACGCACGCGCACACACACACACACACACACACACACACACACACACACACACACACACACACACACACACACACACACACACACACACACCAGATATGGGTCTCAAAATGCACATTTTAGAGCCAGAGGTCAATAGGCAGGTGCCTGAAATTGACTGTAAACCTCACCTCCAAGGTCCTTACCCTGGTGTGCCAATAACCAGCTGCCTAACATACAAGAGTCACACCTACTCTCTGAAACCAAGCTCCCTACCCCTATGCTGAGATGACAGATGTGAAAATGCTTCAAAAGGCTGAAACCATGGTGCAAAATGGAGGGTATTAAGAGCCTATAGCATCCCATGTTATTCCAAGGTGCTGAGGTGTGGACCAGGTCACGGGTGTGTATTTGTGCAGGGGCAGGTTTATGTGGGGCTGAGGTGAGAAGGCTGAAAGGTCTGCTCAGCCAGGACTCTTATTTGTGGAGGCAGCTTCCTCTGCTTTCTGTCCTGTTCTTCTGCTGGGAAGTATAAAAGCACTCAGGTCCTCCCCAGTCTCTGGTCCCTGCCATAAGCTTCAGGTGCTCACTCTTTCTTTATAGTTAACATGAGAGAGGGATGTAATCACAGACTCTGAATGAAACCTTCAGGTATAGTTCACTCAGCTATTACTCCTGGTCCAAAGAAAATTGAGGACAGCAAATGGAAAAATGTACATTAAAAAAATTATAGCTATTTTTATGTGTGGGCAGGCTATTTGGGGGGGTTAAGCTTTGCTTTGCTTCTTTTGAAGCACCAGACTCCATTCCTTCATCCTTCTGTGATGCACCTGGGCCATCTTTCAACTCTCCCCTATTTTGACATTGGGGTGAATACACAGAGAACAATCACTAACTTAATCTGTTTCTATAATATACACGCAGTTTGATAATACTAAGGGAGATATTCAACTGTAACCATATTATAATGATACTTTATAGTAGTCTGTGGTTTATGAAGCACTTTTACAAGCATCATTTTATATGACTTCACAACAGCTTACTGAGGATAGTGTAATAAAGCGATCTGCATTTTACAGGTAAGGGCAGAAAAGCTCGGAGGTGATCTCCCCCAGGTTAAAAATAAATGGAAGAGAGCCTGGCTGGTTAGCTCAGTTGGTTAGAGTGCAGTTTTTTAACACCAGGGTCAATGGTTTAGATCCCCATACCAGCCAGCTGTCCCTAACTAACTAAATAAATTCAGCAAATCACAGTAACATGCCAACTTCTGCAAGTTTTTTGGAGGGAGGGGAGGGGCACGGGGCAGGGCATGGCTGGCCAGTACAGGGATCGAACCTTGGACTTTGGTGTTATTAGCACCATGCTCTATCAACTAAGATTTTTTTAAAGGCAGTTAATGTTTAGTTAGAAAAAAATTACTTGGCGATTTAAAATATTCAAGTTCTATTTCATGCTATTGTAATTTACAAAATCTATAACAAGCAAGGGCTGATATATTTTAAGGTAATTCCTCTGCCTAGTTGAAGAAAAATCCTATGACATTTATTCAAATTTCTCAACTGTCACAATGTTAGAAATATAGAATTGTACAAGTGGCTGTGTTTGTATGCTGATTAACCCTCTAGGTCATGGGTCTTCCTTAACAATCATCTTTCCTTACTGGAAAGTAAACCAGCTACTGTGAAAACAACATCTGTGAGGCTTTGGGAGCAAAAAAAGAACAGGCAGGATAAGAATTTGGGAGAAACAAGGAATAGGAAAGGACAAAAGAATCATGTGAAATACTAACAGTGCACCTTCCCAAATCACCCAGTTCTCTAGTTCCCATGAAGATAACCATAAATGAGCAGCCATTACTTTACAGAAACTAAATCAAAACTAAAAATGAAAACCAAATGTCAAAGAACCCAAAAAGCCAATCTTAATGCATTTTACCTCTAATGCCAAGGCAGTCTTGTCATAAGCACAGGGCACTCTTTTCTGGATTGCTTTTGCAAAGACAGGTCCATTCTGTGTAGATGGCAAAGGATTGATCGCTGCCCCAGGAGTACTGGAAACTGCAGGTAGAGGAGTTGTGGTCTGAGGTTGAGCATATGCATGAGCAGGTTCAGGGATCCCATAACTGTTGGAATTCCTATTTCCATGCTTTCCATGTGGTGAGGATCTCACAAGCTTTTCAACATAAGGGACAGGAATCATCCCAACACGGCCATCCTTGTTCCGGGCACTCCACCACTGTTCTTCAGGCTTCTCTATTATCACCAGGATCTCACCCTTTTTAAAGGGCAAGTCTTCAGCATCATTCCCAGGAAAATCATAGAGAGTCCGTACATATTCCAGATTTTCTTCTGCTGTGGGCAGGTTAGGTGCTGAGACAGATCCCATTGGTGGGTTTGGATACCTCAAGAGAGAAAAAAAAATTACTCTAAGAGAAAAATCTTACTCTATTCCAGTATCTGTCAAACTTCTTAAAAAACTACTCTCCACTATAATGAATTATTTCCCTCTCTATATTCTCGGTAGTTAAAAATGTTGTGTCATGTTGTACTTTCTGTAGTTTGTACCATAACAAAAGTGAATATTCTGAGTATGCCTTTTCAAATTACATGTCAAGTACAAACACACAAACACACACACACACACACACACACTTCTTTTGTTTACACACACAGACTATCTGTTTTGAATTTATTATTTAGATTTTGAGTTAAGTTCAGTAGCTGCCTTCCTTTGGACCCTGTTACAACCATCACACGCTCTTCCTCCCAGTCCTAATCTATGGCTCGCATCCTGCACACTTCCCTGGGCACACAGAGAGATGATGACAAAGGTCTCTGGTCCCTCAAAATATAAAACCAGAAAAGGACTTATATGCTTGCCAAAATAAAAAAATAAACCTCACATTTCATCTCATACAGGTATTACCATCTGACCATCAAAATGAACACCTGTGAAGTTTTCAGTGCAAAACTCACAGGCAAGAGCTTTCATCTAAGCATCAGTCCACAGGCACCACCACAACCTTTGCTGTACTCACAGATTCAATGTGTATTTGCTGAGTGCCTAGTAGAATGCACTCCCAAAGTCAGCTACAAAAGCACAGTCCCTGCTCTCCAGCAATATCCCATCTGCAAAAGAAGTACAGAAATCTCTCTTCACCTAAAAAATGTTCTGAAAAGTAACAAATACACCAAGTTTTGGAAAAACTTTTTCTCCCCTTAACTTTTCTGAAGCACTGAGTCTACTCTAGATTAACCAATCCTGGGCTTCAACTAGAGTCTGCAACTCTTTAGGAGATGGCTTCACCTGCAACACCATCACTGGAGCCTGGTTCTAGAACAGCTCTGAGGAAGTATGTTAGTACGGGATATGCCTGTTTAGTCAATGACATATAGTTCCAATTTGTTTTCTCTTCAATTAGCTCATGGTCATTTTCCTTCTTCCTTTTTCTTTCTTTCCCTCAATTAATGATACAAAAAGTATTTCATATATCAGGGTAATCTTCTATGTTGAAGCATTATAAGTAAAAAAAAAGTTTCAGGTAGGCCCGTGGCTCACTCGGGAGAGTGTGGTGCTGATAACACCAGGGCCATGGGTTCGGATCCCTATATAGGGATGACTGGTTAGCTCAGTTGGGAGAGCGTGGTGCTGACAACACAAAGTCAAGGGTTAAGATCCCCTTACCGGTCATCTTAAAAAAAAAAAAAAGTTTCCTTTATAAAAAGTGTCACCATATTAAAACATTCAGTTTTTAAAAAAAGAGAGAGAGAGAGAAAGAGAGAAATCCCATAGTCCCTGCCCTAAGGAAACTACAATTAACCCTCCCTTCTCTTCTCCCACTGGCCCCGTTTACGGCTTTCTTAAGAGAGTCCTATATATACCTGGGGAGTTTTTTCTGCCTAAAATCGCAGCACAGGTGTTTTCCCACATTCCTACGTCTTAATGATCACTTTCATGGCAGAGTGACATTTCATTCTGTGAGCCTGCTTCAATGAAGCATTCCCTGAATATTTAGTTTTTCTATTTCTCCCTATTTAACCATAAATTTTGCAAACCCTTTTGAGCATTATTTTCCCTATATCAGACTTTTTATAAAGCCTAGACTCCAGAACTGGAATTACCAGAGAAGAACATGAACATTTTTTATGGCCCTTGGAACATATTGCCATACTGCTTTCCAAAAGGGAGCCTTCATTGTAGTCAGAGTACCATGGTGATTAGGATGCACTTGATTTAAAACCTCAAAGGACTTGTTACTTATCAACAACTTTATAACCAAGAGCAAATTGTTTGTTATCAGTACACCTAAAAAACAGATAGCAGGAGTAAGAGCAGCAGTGATAGTAATAGAGTTAATACTTATCTATGCCAGACACTGTCTGCACTCTTTGAAGACATTAAATTATTTAATCCTTACAGCAATCCTGTGAGATAGGTGTTGTTATTATCCCTATTTTATAGATGAGTAAGCCAAAGCAGGGGTCACATTTGCACTCAGGCAATCTGGTTCTAGAGGAGTTCTCACTCACAACCTCTAAGCTAATCAGCCTCAGGGATAAACCCTGCTCCTTTCAGGTATATGAGAATTAATGTCATAATGCGTGTGAAACATTCACAATTCCTAACTTGCACCGAGCATCCAATTAGCAGGTGTACACACACACATACATCCCCCCCCTTTCCTGTGAAAAGTTTGGTGACTACCATATAAATTTCAGACACTTTACTAAGAGCACAATCAGTTCCACAGTTCCTTACCAGGGTATTTTATGATTTGTATAGTTAAAAGGTAAAAGCAGTTAGTTCTACAACACAGATCATGAGGACACTACTAGTACAGTTACAGTGGGGAGTAACATTAATGAAATCCATTCACTCAGGTATCCACCAGCCCAACTGTGTACTAAGTACTTAGGGGACAAAAAAAAGGAATAAAACCAAGTTCCTGCTCTTAAAAGACTGACAATTTAGTAGAGGCATAAAGCCTGTACTAAACAAGAACACAAAGTTTAATTAATGTGTGTTACAACAGAAGTTGATAGGGTCAAGGAGCACTCAAAGGAAGGAGTTTCGCTAAGGGTCAGGAGAACAAGGCAAGGAGGTGATGCACAAAAACTGCTGAAGACCAGATCCCCTCAAAGTTGAAAGATTTTGTTGAAGACATGTTTACATATTTGATTCTGCATTACAAATAGACTAGAGCCTCAAATTCTCCCTTCCCCAGCTGCCTTCGATTGAGTGTTCCCCTCAAAACTTGACACTAACTGTGAGAGTGTTAAGAGGGTGGGAAATCCTATGAAGGTAATTGAAAAGTGGGGCCTTGAAGAGGTGATTAGGTTGTAGGACCTAATGGATTTTAATCCATGGTGAATGGATTAAAAATGTTGGTCATGGGCTGGCTTGGAGGGCTTTAAAAGGAGAGTGAATGAGGAGGTTACTCTTGCTCTTTCTGCTGCACCATTTTCTGCCATGTGAGCCTCCTGAATTGCTGTAAAGCCATCACCAAAGAAGATCCTCACCAGATGTGTTCCCTGGACTTTGGACTTCCCAGCCTCAGAAACTGTAAGCAATAAATTTTGTTTTCTTATACGTTACCCAGTTCCAGGTATTTTGTTATAAGCAACAGAAATGGACTAATACAGATGATTGTTACCAGAGAAGTGGGGTGTTGCTTATAACAAATACTTGAAAATGTGGAAGCAGCTTTGGATATGGGTATTGAGGATAGGCTGGAGGAATTTGGAGGAATAGACTAGGAAAAGCCTAGATGCTGGTGAAAGTTTAGAAGAAAACCAGGGAAAGTTTGGAATGTTTTAGAGGCTGGTTAAATGGTGGTCAGGGGCATGGTTATGAGGGCTTTAAAAGGAGAGTGAATGAGGAGGTTAGTCTCTCTCTGCTCCACCATTTTCACAGTGTGATACTCTGCCATCACTGTCACCACCACCAAGGCTCTCACCAGATGTGTTCCCTGGACTTTGGAATTCCCAGCCTTAGAAACTGTAAGCAACAAATTTCATTTTCTTATAAATTACCCAGTTCTGTGTATTTTATTATAAGCAACAGAAACGGACTAATACACCAGCCTCCCCGCAGCCCACATAGCTGGTTCCCACAGGCAGAGACCAGGAGCTCGGCTGGCCAAGGCTTTCCTTCTGTAAAGGGACAGATGGTACACATTTTAGGTTTTACTGGCTATATATGGTCTTTGTCACATATTCTTTTTTTTAAACAACCCTTTAGAGATGTAATAACCATTCTTAGCTCCATTACACCATACAAAAAGTTCCTGTGAGTCTGGCCCAGGGGTCTGCAAACTATGGCTTGTGGGCCATATGGCCTACCGCATGGTTTTGTAAATAAAGTTTTATTAGCACACACCAAGTCCATTCATTAATGTATTGTCTAAGTTGGTCAGAGACTATATGGCCCACAATGCTTAAAATACTATCTGTCCGTTTACTGAAAAATCTGCTGAACCCTGGGTTAAAGGAGGCAGATGGTGCTTTTCTGCTTCTCTGGTGAGAGGGTGTTTGTGTGTGTGTGTGTGTACAAATCTGATAAAGATGGAATATGGCTTATAGTTTTTCTCCACTATTATACTGCTATAGTGACCTTGGGGCTCATTTTCTGATTTAGTACTTGCACAGATATCCCTAAATTTGACACCAGATCAGTCTCACCAGCCAAGCCCTTGACATAAATTCAAAGCCTTCCACTCCATATTCTCACTCATTTATTCATCAAAATCCCCTGCAAGGCACATATTAGTTCCTCTGAAGAGATGAATACATGATGTTGGCAGGTCAGATGTCTTGCCCTTTCTATTAGACAACACTGCCTAAAGAAATATTAAATATATTAATCAGAAAAATTCATTGCTTCTCAATTATTTCAGCTTGTTCTTTGAGCAAGAATGAAAATAACTCACATACTCCCACCTCCCTTTTAATGTTTACAAATAAAGAGTTTTCCAAGCCCATCAAACACCCTAGACCCATGTTTCTCACTCTCCTGTGCCTATGGTCCACGGCACATTTTGAGCTGCAAGGCCCTAGATTACTAACTGGTAACTGGCTTTTCTTATCTAATGATAATGAACCTCTTTCCTCTTTTGGTTAAAAGCATTCTCAGCTTCATGTATAAACCATATAAAAAACATCTTTAAACCTGAGTGTTAATACCTTCTAAGATTAAATCTCCTTATTCATGCTAAAGGACAAATATAATCAAGTTCTGGGGAGGGGGAGCTCCAAAGGTACTAGTAATATTTTATTTTTCTTAAGGGGGTAAATGGATAAAGATTTTTTTGTTACATACGTGTATGTATATATACACATATATTCTTTTGTATGTATGAAATATTTCACAATAAAAAAACAACAACAACAATAATAAACACCAGCAGAAGAATCAATTCCACAAAGATTGGCTAAGTATGTCTCTAGTGAAACTGTTTTAGGTAACCATTCTTTACCACTCAGTGGCATTTAAATACTGAGGTCCCTTCCGTCACTGGGCATTCAAGCCATCATTAATGGCTCTCCTTCCATGCCTGTGGCTGCGTCTACCTCCCACAGCTCCTCTTTCTCTTGCTCATTGTTGTTCTGACTGCTTTTTCCAGGTGATTCCATCTAAGCTTAGACTCCTAAATCTATATGTCCAGCCCCCACCTCTTTTTTCAATAACAAAACCATTGGTGGGCCAACCCGTGGCTCACTTGGGAGAGCGTGGTGCTGACAACACCAAGTCAAGGATTAAGATCCCCCTACCGGTCCTTAAAAAAAAAAAAAAAGACAAAATCAGTCTGCTAAACAGCACCAGGCTTCCAGCAGCTCCTCAAAAAGATTCTTCCTGTTGAAAACAATCATCCCCCTCACCCTAATCCTTTCTTCTCTCAAAAGCACCACTCAATCTTCTCTGAAGTTTACACTTCTTCCCTCACCTTCTAGGTGCAATTGCCCAGCAAAGACTGTCCATTCTCCACTTCACATTCCCCACTAATTTGATATTAGTTCAGTTTCTCATGGTCCCTTTCCAGTAACAGCCCTTAAGCAGTTTCTAAAAAGTAAAACCAATCATGACAATTCTCTTTTTAAAAACCTTAGGCTGCCCTGTGTGGATCCCTGTACTGGCCAGCCTCAAAAAAAATTAATAAAAATGAAAAAATAAAAACCTTAGATGGCCCCCACTGTTAAACTCATTTACAAAGCAGAAGAGACCCTTTTATAAGTTAGCTTTATCCTTCCTTCCTAGCTTCCTGCCCATCGCTCACATTAATTACAACTCTGTGCCCTTTCCAGTAGTCACTGCCACCTCCTCTCTTCAAGATTCAGTTGAGAAAGCACCTCCTCCTTCAAGGCTTCCCTGACCCCCAAGATGCAGTTGATCACCCTTGATTTTAAGCTCCACGGCATTCTATTTTTTCAATAGACAGAGCTTCTCGAAGACAAAAAACATGGTTTACTTCCATTATATTCCTTGAGTCTAGCACTGGGCTTTGGTATACAATAGGCCTCAATATATTGAAGTATTTCCCATTCATATTTCTATCCTTTTTTGCTTCTGAGAGCACAAAAGCCCAAGTACTCCAATTACCTCTGAGCACTGGTGTGCCTCTGCCTCTTCATTTCACTCTTCCACGGCTCTTCTCATGCTCTTAGCCATCATTCCAGACAGGTTGCCACAGGCCTGGTGGTCCCACCTTACTTAACATCTTAGCTCAGACCTAGCTCAGGATAATATGAACTGCCACTTCTAAGCAATGTCCCTTTTTACTTATCAGAAAGAATTAAAATATTTTATCCTTAAGAACCCTTAGAAATAATCTAGTCCAATTATTCAGATCAAAAGGAAAATTCTCAGGTAAAAAAATCTTTGGATTTGGAACTTTTTAAGACAAGTGAACAGATATGATGGGGGGGAGGGGAGAGAGGGAGGGGGAAGAGGAACAGGTAAAGGGTCATGAAAATCAACTACAATGTATATTGAGAAGAGTTTGTTAAATTAATGAACAGATGAGACAACCATTTATTTTAGTCAAATATACAATTAGGAAACACAGACACACAAAATAAAATAAAAAAACAAATCAATCTTTGGATTTGAGCCTTAAACAAGAGAAAGTCACAAATCCAATGGCTAGCTACTTTACATGCCATGAGAACCCAACTCTCAACTGGAATAAATTTCCATTCTTGGCATGACAACAATGTTCTGAATCAAGTTCAGATGACTTAAACTACTGATCAGGAGAAATGCAAAGGGGTTTATTCACAGTACCAAATTCCATGCTGATCAACATTACTAGTAATCCTTCTCCCCTATTCCCAACTATGAAAGTCTAGATTTGAATTCTTAAATATTTAGAACACGGGATATTGGGAGGAACTGCAACCATGCTTCCTGTAGTATCCTCCTGTCCTTGCTTGGCTTCTGCTTCACGGGTGTGAGGGTCCTCCTCTGGGCTATTAGGTTAGACTAAGCATCCTTCCTCAGTTCTCTCACAGCTACTTTACTATGCATGGAAATGGCCTTATAAAATAAAAATTTCAGAAGCATGACACAGACTGCCTGATTCAATGTTGGTTCCATATTACCAGGTATATGCGACCCTCACTGTTGAGTAAAAAACATTATTTTCTCAAAGGATCAACTTCTGTCAGCTTTTAATGGAAAATTTTTTTCTCATGATTTTTTTCCTAGCCTCCATTTATTTACATACACTAGAACTGAAAAATACAAGCAAGCTACACAAAATACACTTTCAAATTTCTAAACCATGGGAAAATGTACTTCATATCTAAACAATCCACCCAGAAATCTTTTGAAACATTTTGTTGTTAAATTGAAAATAGCCCTTATTAAATAAAAAACACTTCGGCCGGCCCGTGGCTCACTCAGGAGAGTGCGGTGCTGATAACAGCAAGGCCACAGGTTTGGATCCTACATAGGGATGGCTGATTGGCTCACTTGGGAGAGCGTGGTGCTCACAACACCCAACCAAGGGTTGAGATACCCTTACCAGTCATCTTTCAAAAAATAAAAAAATAAATAAAATAATAAAATAAAAAACACTGGAACTTACCTGAATATTAATAACTACAACTTAAACAGAATCTTAAAAATGCCTATACTCAAATAAAATGGAAGTGAAAACCACCACAGAATTTGTTTATCGAACAATTTGCAATATAAAAATTACACTCATGTGGGCCGGCCCATGGCTCACTTGGGAGAGTGGTGTTGATAACACCAAGGCCATGGGTTCGGATCCCATATAGGGATGGCCGGTTAGCTCACTGGGTGAGCACGGTGCTGACAACACCAAGTCAAGGGTTAAGATCCCCTTACTGGTCATCTTAAAAAAAAAAAAAAAGTTTGCTTCAATGCCTGAAAAGTTAAATTACTTAATTTATCCTGTTTGGGATATGAAGAAGCATTACACTGAGTTTTCCGTTTGGCCAAGATTCTACTAGCCACCAGCTTTCTATAAAAGGTTAATAACAGGCCAGACCTAATTAATGAATTTCAGGCTTGAGAGAGGCGATTCAAAGATTCAGTATAGGGCCAAGGCTCACTCGGTAGAGTACGGTGCTGATAGCACCAAGACCACGGGTTTGGATCCTATATAGGGATGGCCGGTTGGCTCACTGGCTGAGCGTGGTACTGACAACACCAAGCCAAGGGTTGAGATCCTCTTACCGGTCATCTTAAAAAAAAAAAAAAAGATTCAGTATAACAAGGTAAATCCAGCCAGGATCCAATTCAACCAGCATTGTGATCACCCGTGATACACCAAGGAAAATAAAAAACTAAATTACAGCAATATGCCTGAAGCAGAGGGCACAAAGAAGGAGAAACCATTAAAGCTGAATGTGAGGAGAAGGGTCAGGGAAAAGCCCAGTTATTTGTAAGGGAACTAAAACAACAGGTAGGATTTAAGTAGGTGGTGGAGTTAGGCGATCTAATGAAGAGTCAACAGCCTCAGCAAAGGTACAACACTATGAGTTGGTAAGGATCGCTACCAGGGAATAAGGAAGCAACCCAGCAAATTGCAGTGAAGGAAGGATGAGAGGGGGCAGACAAAGAGAAAATTACGTTTGGTATCTGACAAGACACATATATGGAAAACCAGGAATCGGTTTTGTGGACAGTGAGGAGCCACCGCAGCATACTTCTTTTCCTCCCTCTAGAAGGGGATCAAGCCACTGACGTACACTTTTGAAACAGCTGTATTATAGTAACTGTGACCTCAATGTAAGCACATGCCTTGTACACAGCATGGCTTAATAAATGCCTGAAATTAATTATATAATTCACTTTCACAAATTAGAGATGTAATTTATTTAAGCATTACAAATCCCATTATAGTGAGTTCTACGATTCTTTCCAATACTTTAAATTGGAATTATATTGTGCTCAAAGTTGACGGCAACCACCAGCATCTGTTAGGACTTGCAGGTTTCACCAATCAGATTCTTTGATGCCTTGGTCTTTATTATACAACACTTGATTTATAATCACTTTCTCCCCATTTTTCAAGTCCATTTAGTTCAGTAGTTAATCTTATAGTCATTATACTGTCACGATTTTGTTTCTTTTCCATTTCTATTCCACAGACGCAACACTTATGCATCCACTTGGTGTCCTTAATTAATTATAATAGCTTTTAAAGTTCAGAGTAAGACCTTGTCAGCAAATCTATAAAGTAAGAAACATCACCCTGAAAAATCTACATCAACACCCAATTTTAAATACATGTTTAAGAAGCAAACGAGGGTAGTAAACTACCTTTTTTTTTTTTTTTTTTTTTAAAAGATGGCTGGTAAGGGGATCTTAACCCTTGACTTGGTGTTGTCAGCACCATGCTCACCCAGTGAGCTAACCGGCCATCCCTATATGGGATCCGAACCCCGGGCCTTCGTGTTATCAGCACCACACTCTCCCAAGTGAGCCACGGGCCGGCCTGTAAACTACCTTTTATATTAAAAATTCTAGGCAACTTTTCAATTCAAATTTGGCATAATTTGAACAAAAGAAACCACTGATAAAATACTTATTAAGGCAAATTAAAGCAAATAATCAAATAAAATAATGCATTTTACTTGGAAAAGAGAATGCTTGATGATCAGTGTCACTGGGTTCTAGACTTTTAAAAAGACAGTAAGTCATTAGACTTAATACAAAAAAACTATGTTTGAAATTGAAATAAGATAGAAATAAGTGTCATTCAAAAATTTTCCTTAGAGGGCTGGCTAGAGGGTTAGCTCACTTGGTTAGAGCATGGTGCTGATAACAGCAAGGTCAAGGGTTCAGATCCTCTTAGGGAAAGCAAAAAAAAAAAAAAAAAAGGAATTAATTCTCCTTAGTAACATTTTAGCCTTATTCCACCTTGGAAATTAACCAAAGTAATCTCTAGTTTATTAATGGTCCCCCTTGGGGGAAATATAAATTTTCCAAAAAATATCCTCGTCAAAGCCAATGCACCTTCTCTTTTCTTTGTAATTACTGTACTGTAATCTTTGTAATTAATGTATTGTAAAAGAGAAGGTGTCTGTCCAGCTTCAAACTTGACAACAGAGTATCAACATACAATTGTAATATTTCACAGTTAAAGGTTTTTGTTTCTAACGGCTAAAACATTCTCATTTGGCGACTGTTCCAAAGGCTGCAATCCAGGAGTTCTTAACCTGCAGTTCAGAAAACTGCAGGGAGTCCAAGAACCTTGAATTGTGCGCAAACTGGTGTGTACGTGCATTTTCGGGGTGAGGGGGGCATGCCACGGCTATCTTCAGATTCTCAAAGAAGTCTATGGTCCAAGAAAGGTTTTTTTCAGAAAAAAAAAAACAACGACAAAACCCTGTATTAGTACTATAGCCCTGATAGGTGACGAAAAGCAAAAAGCCTACATTTTGAACTATGCGACCACCGTTAAACATATTTAAAAGGAATCCTCTCATCCAGTGACCCAGATCCTGACACTAGCCTCCCGTTCGGAACGCCTTCTGAAAAATAATTTGGTTCAGAATGGGGAGAAATGGGTCCAACATCTCCCCCCGCCCCAAGACAGCGACCGACCCCATTCTGGACCCTCCTTCGCGGTCAGGGTGGTTGCGCACCCGCAAAGGGCGGGCGCTCGAGTACCTGGGCGCGGGCTCGATTAGGGTGGTGGTGTCCAGGTAGTGGATCTTGTAGAACTCCAGCAGGGCCGGCAAATGGTCAAACTCCTGGTCCCCGATCTTAAAACGGCGGTTGGGCAGCGAGTTGATGATGTAGTGGGAGACCCGCGAGTTCTCGGACACCGACAGCACATAGTCCCCGGGGCAGGTGGAAGAGTCACGGACTAGGAACACGCCGTGGCGCTGGCCCTGGAGCCGGGTCTGCGCCTCCTGGCGAGACACCGGCCCCATGTACCAGGAGGAGCGGTCTGAAGAGTCGAACCTGGCAGAGGACATGATGCCGTGGTGGAGCAGCGACTGCTCTCGCCTGCTCTGGAAGCCTTTGCCCGTCAGACTGCTGTGGGGCCGAAAAAGGGCCTCTAGGTACACCTCAGTGCGCGCTTAGAGGGCCGGGCCAGCACCTTCCTCTCAGCTCTGGGCCCGCAGCATCCTTCGCCGCCGCCCCCTTGCTCCGGAGCCGCCTCACAGAGAGAGCCGGCCCGGGGATGCGGGGCAGAGCCCAGGGGTCGGGGCGGGCGACGCCGGGCCGCAGCGGTGGCCGCCCCGGGGCTTTCGGGCTGTCTGGAGTACCGGGGGTGCCTCCAGTGACTCCCGGCCTGGAACGCGCCGGCTCCGCAGTCCCACGGGCCTGCACCGACTCTCGCCGTCACACGAAGCACCGGATCCAAGAAGTGTTGCGCCTCTGGGACGATTTTGCCCAGCCAGTTCCCAATAGCCACAGCAACAAAATGGCGGACGCGGGAGAAGCAGCCGGCCACCTCCCCCTCCGCTCAGCGCGCTCCGTTTGCGCACGCGCAGGGCTCCGACTCCCCGCGGCCGCCGGGGCCCTCCCCGTGACGTCACTCTGAGCAGCCAGTCAGGAGCGTGGTCACGACGGTAGGGGCGTGCGCCGCTCCCGCCCGCTCCCGCGTTCTAGGAGGAGGCTGAGGAGGCGGTGGCAGCTGGCACTCCCTTCCTGAGCCGCGGTGCGCCGCCGGGGGCGCTGCCGTCGCCGGGTCTCCCAGCGTTGGCAGGAAAACAGCTGGAGCCGAGAGGGAGCGGCGTTTCGAAAACCTGCCTCTGGGAACAAAGAGTAACCAGCAGGCCGCGCATCGCAGGCCAGGGAGGCGTGGCACTGAGGTGACCTGGCCGGCCAAGAGGCCCAGGGTAGACTCAAAGGCTGACAGGCCCCGATGGGCCTAGGTAGCTCAGGAAGGGGATGACCCCGGGGGCTGCAGTGACCACCAGATAGGTGACTGGATGACGCAGGCACGAGGTAGCCTGATAGGCAAAGGGACCCAGGGTGGCTAGGTCACCCGACTGGTACAAATCGGGATATGAAGGTTGGATTGGCAGGATTAAGTAGTGTAGGAAGTCTGCAGCCAGGGGTACTCTGGCCATCACGGACTCTGAATTGCTCTGAATTGAAGTAAAATACAAACGCCTCTCGGGCGTGGCCTGAAGGCTTCACCTGCTCCGGATTCTGCCTACTTCTCTGAGTTAATCTCGCATTCCCCCTTGCTTACCCAGCTCCAACCATGCTCTTCTAATGCCCTCCTAGCCTATTTCTTCTCACTAGAGTCAATAACCCTCCGCCCCCCCCCCCCAGTAAATTTTAAGAGCAGAGATCTTGTCTGCCTTGCACAACGTTTGGCCCTAACTTGATGCTCCAAATATATATATATGTATATGTATATATATATATATATATATATATTTTTTTTTTTTTTTTTTTTTAAAGATTACCACCGGTAAGGGGATCTTAACCCTTGACTTGGTGTTGTCAGCATCATGCTCATCCATTGAGCTAACCAGCCATCCCTACATGGGATCCGAACCCGGGTCCTTGGTGTTATCAGCACCACACTCTCCCAAGTGAGCCACTGGCCGGCCCTCAAATATTTTTTGAATGAATGGCTATTGAAAAAAATCACCAGGTTAGTGGTGCGCAGTTATTGGTAGCAACACCCCCAGAACTGACAGACAAGAAAGTATGTCCAAAAAGGGAGAAGCAGGCAGAAAGAGCAAACCATACTTAGATCCCTCCACCAGTGGAATTTCAGTTTAGCAGTTTGCACCTCACAGGTTGAACATATCCTAGATTGTGGGGTGATAGGTGATGTCCATGCTAGGGTGAACTGAAGGGGAAATGTCAAGGTCTGTTTTCTTTTGTGACTCAGCATAGGCAGGTTTTCTTCTTCCCCAAAGATGTTTTCATGTGGTATTAGTTGTAGTCTCAGGTACAGTCTGAATAGTATAGAATTTTAAGCTGACTGCTTGGGTTGAATTCTAGCTAGCTGATTGACTAGCTGACTAGTTGGGCGACCTTGGACCAGGTACTTAATCATTCTGCGCCTCATCTGTATGATGGGGATAATAATAGCACTTGCCTCCTAGGTAGAACTAAGTGTATTAAACAAGCTAATAAATGTAATGTGCTTAGAATAGTGCCTAGCACATATTATTAAACATCATATAAGAGTTTTGCTTTTTTTTTAAATAAAAGATGACCAGTAAGGGGATCTTAACCCTTGACTTGGTATTGTCAGCACCACACTCTCCCAAGTGAGCCACGGGGCGGCCCTAAGAGTTTTCCATTATTATTATTCATTCTCTCCCTGGGCCTTTACCTCCTTAGCTTAAAATGGTGAGCAGATCTCTCAGTGAGTGAGTGAGGGTGGGGACAAAAATCTGCATTTGATTTTCTTTTTTCTTTTTTTTTTGCGGCTGGCCAGTACAGGGATGATCTTGGTGTAACCAGCACCACTCTCCCAAGTGAGCTAATAGGCCAGCCCCAAACAGGTATATTCTAAAAGCAGAACAAAAACTGACCACACCCGATGATTACTGTGCAGACACAGTGGTAACAGTTTGAATTAATTCTTATCACTTTCTATTGTAATTGTTTATAAGTATCTCTCGCTTCCTAATCTGAGCATCTTGGGACAGACTGTAGTATTTTGTTTGTTTTTTGGTTTTATAGTATTATTTTTTGTATTCCCAGTGCCTAGCACAGTGCCCAGCACATAGTTAATAAGTGGTTTTTGAATGTAGGTGGAAAAGGTGGGAAGAAAGCGGAGAAAAGTGAAAATTTATTTTAGAGGGCTGGCCTGTGGCTCCCTTGGGAGAGTGTGGTGCTGATAACACCAAGGCCATGGGTTCGGACCCTATATAGGGATGGCCAGTTGGCTCACTGGCTGAGCTTGGTGCTGACAACACCAAGCCAAGGGTTGAGATCCCCTTACTGGTCATCTTTAAAAATATATATATATATATGTATTTTTTTTTTAGAGAAGGTAAGGAAGACTGTAATTGTTTTGTTATTAACATAATAAATGTATTTAAAATATATATTTGGAACTAAGGTTTATTAACCCCATATCTCCCTCTTTGTTTAATCTTCCATTTGGATTAAACTTTGCCTTTCAATTTCCCTTTTTCTGTAAATAATATCACTGTTTTCCTAATATACAGGCTCAACTCAACACCTAACATATTATGCTTTTCAATTCACAGAACTTCATACAATCCATTATTTTTCTTAATCCAACCAAAGTCCTAGGAAATATCCCTTTTATAGGTGATCCAGAGGCTGTGAGAGGTTAAGTGATTTGTTCTAAGTTATATAATTTGCAAGAGGCAGGTGTGGCACGCTTAAGCCAGGTCTATTGTTTTGTTGTTTCTTTTTTTTTTTTTTTTAAAGATGACCGTAAGGGGATCTTAACCCTTGGCTTGGTGTTGTCAGCACCACGCTCACCCAGTGAGCTAACCGGCCATCCCTATATGGGATCCGAACCTGTGGCCTTGGTGTTGTCAGCACCACACTCTCCCGAATGAGCCATGGCCGGCCCCTAAGCCAGGTCTATTGATTTGAAGTCAGAGTCCCATATTTCACTATAACATGACCAAGATTTAGTCCATCTCTTTGTTTTGCAGATAGGGAAACTGAGGCCCTCCAAAGTAAATTCTGATACCAGAAAGGAATATCAGTCCTGGAATAGGATGGTTGGATTTGTCCCCCAGTTTGGATTTCAGATGCCACCACCATTCTGCTTCTAAAGTGCCAGGTTCCCCACTAAAAATTCCTCCTCAGTTGGTTAGAGCACAGCATTATAATACCAAAGTCAAGGGTTTAGATCCCCTTTATGCCCAGCCAAAAAGTGCATAAATAAATAAACAAAAACAACCTTTATTCAGTCTGGCCACTTAGCTCAGTTGGTTAGAACATGATGTTGATAACACCATGCTCCAGAGTTAGATCCCTGTTACCAGCCAGACACCAAAGAATATATATATTTGTATTTTCCTCTTAAAGATGGGCCAAAATACCTGTTTCCTCTTACTTCAAAATAGTATAGAGAGGATAAGGTGTGGGTTAGATAAAGATGAAATAAGAATGGCCGTGTGTTGTTGATAATTATCAAAGATAGGTGGGATGTGTAGGGAGTTAATTATACTATTCTACTTTTGTATTTATGTTTGGAATTTTTCATAATAAAATTTCTAGAAAATACTTTCTTTTTCTTCATTAGCACAGGGGAGACAAGTGCTTTAAAAAAAAAAAAAAAAACTTTCCAAAAAAATGTTCCTAAAAGAGATAACAAAAATGTTATCCTCACTCACTTTTTTTTGGAAGTGAGGAAACAGCAAGGAAGCATAAAAAAGGGCTGTAACGTACAGGTGTGATTCCACCTTAGCTTGTTTATTCCCACTGTTTCCAGGTGGTATTAACCTTAAACTCTCGTCTTCTACTATAATTACAATCTAGACTCCAAGGACTGATAAGGCATTTTGAACAACTTGCCTGGATTCCTTACTTCCTACCCCTGATGCTGCCTCTGCACAGACGCCACAATTTTGGGACCCACTATTTTTTTTTTTTTAAGATGACCGGTAGGGCCAGCCCGTGGCTCACTCTCACTCAGGAGAGTGTGGTGCTGACAGCACCAAGCCAAGGGTTGAGATCCCCTTACCGGTCATCTTTATTTATTTATTTTTTTTTATTTTTAAAAGATGACCGGTAAGGGGATCTCAACTCTTGACTTGGTGTTGTCAGCACCACGCTCACCCAGTGAGCCAACTGGTCATCCCTATATAGGGATCCAAACCTGTGGCTTTGTTGTTATCAACACCACACTCTCCCGAGTGAGCCATGGGCCAGCCCTTGGGACCCACTATTGACTTTTGTTCTCCCTTACCTGGGCAGACCTAATTTTGGGTGATGTTTAAGGTCAGGCAGACTTTCTAGATTGCTGTCTTACTGAAGGCACCAGAATAATCTTCTGTGCCTTCCTGCTGCCCTTGATTCTTTTCCAGCATGGATGTTAAGAGGAGAAGAGGTGTGACAATGTAGATATGGAATTACATGATGTGTTTACTTTAGTGACTTGATAAGATCAGCAGTCCTTAATCCTCTCTACAGGACTGGTTGAACTGTTTTGTTTCTACTGCATTTACTAACCGAAATCTTTGAGTTCTTTGCCTCCTAGGCAATAAATTTTCTTTCCTCAGTTCTTTTCAGTCACTGTTCCCCCATGTTTCATCTATATTTCTAAGTTTATCTTTCTAAAACAAAAAAGAACCTCATTGATGATTTTCTTTTTTCCCTCCTATTACTTTGCTACTACAATATGTATAATGTTTATATCCCCATTATAATTTTCCATGCCAAACTATTTGAAATATCAACTTAACAATCACTTTCATAGAGTGATATCTCTGAATTAAGCTTAGTTGTCATATCCAGAAGCTTTGTTGACCACTATAGAAAGCACTAGCCTACTTTGCCCAAGTGTTTTAAAGTGTGGTCATATTCCCCTTGCCATTTTCTAACATAGTTTTAATTATTATGTCATCTCTTTGTTATGTCCACTTTCTTATCACTTAGCTACTTCTGGGCTGAAAGGCAAATTCTCTTGTTTCTCCTCAATTTCAGAACACTCTAGAGTGTCATTAGTAAAGTTGTGAGCAGGGTGATTCCCCCTCACATTTATCTCAAAGAAGCCAGTTCTATGCAACTCTCTGGACGAGAGGTCAACAAATTTTTACTATAAAGAGCTAGGTAGTAAATATGTTAAGCTTTGCAGGCCAAGAGACAAATCAAGGATATCATGTAGGTACTTGTATAATGAGAAAAAACATTTTTCTACGAATTTTTTATTGATTAAATTCAAAATATATTAATAATTAAGTATAACCTTTTTGTTTTACTAATGGAATTCTTTTATTTAGGATAACATTCTGCTTAATTGGGGTTCGAAGTCAGTGTTCCCTATTAAATGCGGAGCTATTAATGCTGATCTGTAATGAGATTTTACATATTTCTTCTTTGAAAATTTCTTTCACCTTGATGGCACTGCCAATACCGATATCAGGCTATAAGCATATGATTTTAAATGAGCATATTAATTATTGGAAGGCATGTATAGAATCTATTAGATTCTTCTCTTGATATTTGCCTTTTAGCATATTATTGCAGATTAATCACCTTCAATTGAAGGTTAGGTGGAAGCTACTCAATCGTACAATTAAATTGATTTTGAAATATGGGAATTTCCAGGGCACTTGGCATCAAGATCCAAAAAATGCCTCTGCAACTGTGGCTTGAGCTGATATATTTGCTGCAAATCTATATGGGAATGGAGATCTTGCTTCTTGTTTTAACTTTGGACAGCACAAGAAGTGTTTAAAGCAGCTTAACATCACTTATGATTCAAGACAATGTTACTAATGGAATTATTGAAATGACTGTGCTACAGTATACTTTTGCATATAAGCACTGCTTTCTCCTATAATTTTAGGTTGAATTCATTAAGAAATATTATCAAGTCTGTAGCAAAAGCTTATTTCCAAAGCTATTAATTATTTGGTGATAATGGTTTATTTAGTACAATTCTTCTCTGTTCTAAAAAATTTCATTCTTGGCCCTGAGCTATAAAAACCCAGAAAACTCAATAAAACCTTATCACTGCTGAGCTGTTGAAATGCTGTGCGGTAGGACAAATCAGGATTTTTTTTTTTTTTTTTTAAGATGACTGGCAGGGGCTGGCCCGTGGCTCACTTGGCAGAATGCGGTGCTGATAACACCACGGCCACGGGTTCGGATCCCATATAGGGATGGCGGGTTCGGATCCCATATAGGGATGGCCGGTTCGCTCATTTGGTGAGCGTGGTGCTGACAACACCAAGCCAAGGGTTGAGATCCCCTTACCGGTCATCTTTTAAAAAATAAATAAATAAATAAAAATGACTGGCAAGGGGTCTTAACCCTTGACTTGGTGTTGTCAGCACCACCCTCTACCAAGTGAGCTAACCGGCCATCCCTATCTAGAGATCTGAACCCATGGCCTTGGTGTTATCAGCACTACACTCTCCCAAGTGAGCCACAGGCTGCCTCAAGTCAGGATATTCAACTTCCATTTCTTTTTTTTTTTTTTTTTTAAAGATGACCGGTAAGAGGATCTTAACCCTTGACTTGTTGTTGTCAGCACCATGCTCTCCCAAGTGAGCTAACTGGCCATCCCTATATGGGATCCAAACCCAGGGCCTTGGTGTTATCAGCACCACACTCTCCCGAGTGAGCCATGGGCTGGCCCTCAACTTCTGTTTCTCACAAAAATTCACAGACCTGATGATGGTTAAATACAAGAGCAAATGAAGTTTACTGTTGACACTTCTAGTTCAATAACACAAGATTAAAATATTTTTTGAAGATCAGTTCCAGATGGATAATTTATTTATTTATTTATTTTTTTAAAAGATGACCGGTAAGGGGATCTTAACCCTTGACTTGGTGTTGTCAGCACCACGCTCAGCCAGTGAGCGAACCGGCCATCCGTATATGGGATCCGAACCCGGGGCCTTGGTGTTATCAGCACCGCACTCTCCCGAGTGAGCCACGGGCCGGCCCCAGATGGATAATTTAATGAATAACCATAGGCTCTAAACACCTTACATCTTCTAGAGTTTTATAAATTTGTTTAACTAAGCCTCTTTCTGTTTCATACATTTTACCACCATCAATTTTAACACATCTTAGCAGATTCCACTTCAGGTTATATTGAATTAGTGTTTTCTCAACTTCTTTGAATATATATATTCTTGCTGATAGTTGTTCCATGCAAACTATTCAGAGAGGCTTATTCTTACAAAAAAAGGAGGGGAGAGGGTTACAAAAAACAAAAGAAAGAAAAGAGGCTTATTCTTCAGTGACTTCAAACTCAGCATTGACACCTCAAATAAAAAACAGCACCTAAACAGTGTTGGCAACATCTATCAACTAATCAATAAACAAGGAAAATCACTCAAAATCATTTCTTTTGTTTTTCAATTTACTATTGATGGTTCTCCCAATGACCTCAAGTCTTTTCCATTTGATATTCCATTTGAAATTTTCCAATCTTTATGACTGTTGCTTTCCTATAATTTGGAAATACTGTGATGACTGCTTAGTCTAAGTTGACATATATTGTATTCTTTTAGCACATATATAGTGCCATTACACAGTAAAGACAATGCTTTGCCATCCTTTTAAATAGCAAAATAGTCTACACTCCACTTTGTCTTGAAAGTGTGGCATTTGGGGCTTAGCTCAGTTGGTTTGACCATAGTACTGATAACACCAAGGTCTAGGATTTAATCCCTGTACTGGCCAGCTGCCAAAAAAAAAAAAAAAAAAAAGAAAGAAAGAAAGTGTGGCATTCAAAGTCCACTTTTCTTTTGATACAATAGATGTGCACTGGCAATTTTAAAAAGTAATATAAAATGCTGTGGTAGGGCAACAACATGTGGCATTTGAAACACTGTTGTTAGAACTGCATCACTATAAGGGCCGGCCCGTGGCTCACTCGGGAGAGTGCGGTGCTGATAACACCAAGGCCACGGGTTCGGATCCCTATATAGGGATGGCTGGTTGGCTCACTGGCTGAGCGTGGTGCTGACAACACCAAGTCAAGGGTTAAGATCCCCTCACCGGTCATCTTTTAAAAAAAAAAAAAAAAAAAAAGAACTGCATCACTGTAATTTTAACCACCCAACTCTGCCTTGTAGTGGGAAAGCAGCCATAGGCAATGTGAATTTATCCCAGTGGGTGTAGGTATAGCTTTATTCCAATAAAACTTTATTTACAAACCCTGAAATTTGGATTTCACATATTCACGTCCCAAATATTCTTTTGATTATTTCCCCCCATCATTTATCGATATAAAAACCACTGTTTGCATGCAAGCAAACAAAAAGAGTTGGTGGAATAGATTTGGCCCGTGGGCCATTGTTGTCAACTTTAATTATTTATTTATTTTGGCTGCTGGCCAATAAGGAGATCTGAACCCTTGACGTTACAAGGCTGGGGTCTAACCAACTGATCTAACTGGCCAGCCCTCGTTTGCCAACTTTAGACCAAAAGTCTTTCGTACTGAATGTGTGCCTTTTGTGCTGCTCCTAGTGGACCCAGGGTTTTTTTTTTTTTTTTTTTTAAAGATGACCGGTAAGGAGATCTTAACCCTTGACTTGGTGTTGTCAGCACCGTGCTCACCCAGTGAGCTAACCGGCCATCCCTGTATGGGATCCGAACCCGTGGCCTTGGTGTTATCAGCACCACACTCTCCCGAGTGAGTCACGGGCTGGCCTGGACCCAGGGTTTTTTAGGGTCACTGCCACAACTTCTAATTGACCTCTTCCCTGAAAAAGTCCTCTGATGATAACCACTCACCCATGGTAAATAAATTCTGTATTGGTTTACATCTTACTCCATCTCTCTGTGTGGCCCAGTTCTCTATTTCATGGTATTAAGCTCCAGACAGCCTGGCACATGATCCATGGTAACATCCCACTGCACTGTCAACCTCTGTCCCAGATGGAGCTCTCTCGTCTAGTTACGGTATTCCAGCCATAAGGGGTGGCTTGAGCCATCAGAGTTCTAGAACACAGAGAAAAGGTCAAATACTACCTACTCCCACAACACAAAAACTACCTCTCTTATGCCTTGTTTCATCTGGGACTGAGGCAAAAGCAGTGATTCTCAATGCTGACAGAACGTGTACCAAACAAACTGAGCTAACTGGCCAGCCCCTATTTCCCCTCTTTCTTACACTAAAGGAGACATATCCACTCTTCTGCATCTTGCTTTTTAAAAATCTAAAAATATATCCTGGAACTATTTCTTTTCTTTTCTTTTTTTTTTTTTGGCCACTGGCCAGTAAGGAGATCCAAACCCTTGACCTTGGTGTTATCAGTACCATGCTCTAACTGAGTGAGCTGACCAGCCAACCCCAAAACAAGATTTTTTTTTTTTTGGCAGCTAGCCAGTACAGGAATCTGAATATCCTGAAACTATTTTGATATCAGTATTTAGAGAGCTTCCTTGTTTGTTTTTATATTTACATACTATTCCCTTGTGAAGATATACATAGTTTAACTAGTCTCCATAGGTAGATATTGAAATTATTTCCAAATTCTTGTTATAAACAATGCCACAGTGTATAACTTTTTACTTTTTTTTTAGGTATGCAAGTATTTCTGTAGGGTGAAGTCCGGAAATGGCATTGTATATTAAAGGATAAATACACATCTATAGATATGGTCAAGCTGCCCTCCATAGAGATTATACCATTTTGTATTGTAGCAGCAATGTAAGAGGATGTCTGTTTCCCCATACCCTCATCAACAGTGTGTGTCA
This sequence comes from Cynocephalus volans, assembly GCF_027409185.1. Taxonomy (NCBI): domain Eukaryota; kingdom Metazoa; phylum Chordata; class Mammalia; order Dermoptera; family Cynocephalidae; genus Cynocephalus; species Cynocephalus volans. The sequence goes on from NC_084461.1 coordinate 210,255,674, forward strand.
GAATGGGCTTGGCTTATGCAGCAGTGGCTTAAACACAACAAAAGTTTATTTCTGACATGGGAAGGGCAATGTTCCTCCGTGCAGTGACTCAGCGATCCAGGCTGATGGAAATTTCACCATCCTGAGGCTATACCAAATGGAAACTTGACCTTCTCCCTCAGTAGGTGAATTGGGGAACAGAACTGGAAAGTCTCTATACTTTAACAGCACCAGCTATTAAATCTTTCAGCCAGAGGAAATACGTTAATTTTGCTCACATTTTATGGGCTAGAATGAGTTACATGACAAGCCTAAATTCAGGGAGAACAAGAAATTGTATTCTCCATATTCTCAGAAATAGCGAACTGGATATTCATAAAATTACATGTCCAACTTTTAGATTCTTGCCCATCTGATAGGTGTAAAAAATGTTCAGAGTGGTTTTATTTTGCATTTCTCTTATAGAAATGAGGTCGAGCATCTTTTCATATGTTTAAAGGCTGTCATCAGAAGCACTTCTCTGCCTCTGTCAGATAGTGTTTCCCAGGTTGATCTTCACATTTGGCTCCCAATAAATTTTATGAAATTGAAAAATAAATAAATAAAATAAAGTCTATCATCAGTATTTTTTAAAGCTCCTAGCTAATTCTAATGAGCAGTCATGCTTACGCCTCCTGGGGCTCTCCTACTGAGTTAAGATTTTCCATTTGAGAGAAACATCTTTTTCCCTCAGTAGGATGGCAGTGATTGACCCAGTGAAAATTTGTCCTATAGCTGAGACCCTGCCTTTTATGAATAGAAATAGTTTGAGTCTCATTATAGAATAGCTTTCAATCAATAACCATAGCATTCATGCTGTACAACTTATACACCATAACGTGTGGTCAGATGGTCACTCTAATAGTCAGAGCTAGAAAATCTTTGCCTAAAAACAACCAAGATTCAATGCTTACTAAAAGTCCTGTATCAAATCTTGTGACCGCCAACTCTATTTGAAGGAGGAAGTATTTTATAATTGATCCTCACTATACTGTCATCTCTAATAGGGTAAGAATTTTTTAATGATGTGGACGGTAGACAGAAGACTTCAACCCTAAATCCACCTTTCATAACACAAGACTAAACCTCAAAAGATGGTATAAGACTATGAATATATATTTTTTCCCACTCAGGTCCCAGTTTCCACATTTTTATCTCCTACTCATCATAGAGCAGTTCCTCTGAACATCTTTCCTTGTGAAAGTGAAGACTATGTTTTTGTTTAAACCCCTAGATCATGTATGGTCCTCCCACTCAATTCTTAGTGCCAAGAGTATTAAAAAAGTACTCATGACTAAGGTCAGGGTCTAACCTTCCTGGGATTAGGCAATCAGATCAGTCTATACCTGCAACACCAGAGTGACTCAATGGTCTTGCAAAAGTTTACTCACCATGGGTTTTATGATATAATCATCTTAACTAACCAAGCTGTACTGGCATGCTTTCAGTGGCACCATTAGAAACCCCAATTCAAAGTAGTTTAAGCAGTAAGGGCATTTGTTATTTCCCGTAACACAAAGTCTGTAGTGGAGCATCTCAAGATGTCTGGGCCCTGGGTCTGCTTCTGTGTGATTTTCTTGGTTCTGACTTTCTTCAGATTTTGGGTTCATCCTGTGGATGATAGCGAGATGGCTGTAGTCATCCAAGCCTCACATCCAGTCATGACAATGCCCAGTGGAAGAAGAAGGACTGTCATTTCCTTATGTCCAATTTTAAGAGCAAAGAGCATTTCTTCTACAAACCCTCTGGGAGATTTCCCTTCACATCCCTATCCCATCAGGTCACATGCCCATTCCTAAGGCAAGGACCAGCAAGAATAAGGCCACCTGGGCTTGACTTAGGCCAAACAAGACTGTGGCTTTGCCATCAGAGAGGGAGGGAAAATTATTTTGGGGTAGACAATCAAGCAAATGTGGACTAAGACTCCCCCTTGCTGGATTTCAGGAAAAGAAGTCCTGTCTAAGATCCTGAGATAATGAACATTTAAGTGATGAGTAAACTCAGCACACCTGTATAGGGCATCTTCTGGGAGCTAGACTTGGGGATGCAAAGGTGAGTATGATAGTAGAGGAATAAGCACTAAGCAATCTTCTGATTTTTAACTTGGCTCTTCAAATAGCCTTCCTACAGGTGGAGAATGAACTTTTCAGTTGTGATGAGAATTTCGCTTTCTTACTTTTCACTCCCTTCCTGCCTTGCCCTCTTCCCCTTCCTTTTCTTACCATCCATTCAAAAAAAAATTACATTCAGAATTTTGCCTATGCTGTGCAAGGCACAATACTCTGGAGTCCCATCTTCAGAGAACTTACATCCCAACTGAAATTGTTTGACAAGTATATTTCTTTTTTTGTTTTGTTTTGTTTTGTTTTTGTTTTTTTCTTTATATATTTCTTATTATAAATGGGTAAGCATGGTCTTTTCATTTTAAAATTTAATGTGTTTTTGGTATCTGCAAGACACTGGCCACTTCTGGGCCTGTGGACTGGGGACCACCACATTCAGGGCCATTTTTGGAGGTTGCTCCCTAAGCTGACCAACTGGCTTCCCTAAATGACACTTTTGTCATAACCACAATAGGAACAAACAGAGGTTTTTAAGTGGTGGAATGACATGATCAGCATTAGCCTGTCTCAGAAAATAGGAACTTTAAGCAAAACGTTTTTGAAAAAAGAAGCCAAATCAACCTACAGCAGAACTTGGTTTTGACTTACTTTTTAAATAACCTAGAGGGTGAGCTGGCCAGTTAGCTCAGTTGGTCAGAGCACGGTGTTACAAACCAAGGTCAAGTGTTTGGATCCTCTTACTGGCTAGCTGCCCCCAACACCCACAAAAAAAATGGCCTAGAGGTGCTCTTAGTCTCAAAGGTTTGTGTGAGACCTCAGTAGATGCTGTGCCTCTAAGTACTGCCTCTGTGGGGTGACTGGTTTCTTTCACATGCATAATAGCTTGTTTCATTCCCTGTTCTTAGCCTACTGTCAAGTCAAGTCCTACCTAGACTTTGGGACATTCTGGGAGAATTTAAGACAGTAAAGTGCAAAGATCAGTGTCAAGTCAGCTTTGTTTTTTCTCTGGTCTGAGCTCCAGTTCTAGCACCTAGACTTCTGTCTTGCATCCCTGTTTAGGGAACCAGACCCTTGCCTAGGCCTCAGGCCAGAGTTCTGACTTTAAACTTGCTCTCCTTGGCTTTGCTAACTGGCTCAGGGACAGGAGGCCTCTCTCTCTCTCTCTCTCTCTCTCTCTCTCTCTCTTTTTTGGCTGGCCAGTACAGAGATTGAACCCTGGACCTTAGTGTTATCACTTTTTTATTTTTGCAACTGGCCAATACTGTGATGTGGAATCCGAACCCATGACCTTGGTATTATAAGGCTGCACTCTAACCAACAGAGTTAACAGGCCGGCCCTACCTTTTTTTTTTTTTTAAAGATGATTTATTGCTTCTCCTCAGCTTCCTCCTCAGTCAGGAGGTCTGTTCTTGAATTCCAGCCACACTGCAGAGCCTCTCCTACTTCTTGCCAAGCAGTTACGAAATTGTCTGGTGACACCAGGGCTAGAAACCCCACTACTCTGTTTTTTAATACTTGTGAAATGTGTTAATGACCAGGGTCCTTCTGAGTCCCTCATCATAACTGGGTCTGCTAGTCCTTTCCTTGTGATTTACCTCTTGTCTTCTATCTCAGCTCCCATCCATTTCTACCACACAAAGAAAATAAAGGCTGTGCTGGCTGGTTAGCTCAGTCAGTTAAAGCAAAGCCTTATAACACCAAGGTCACAGGTTTGGATCCCCATATGGGCCAACCACCAAAAAAAAAAAAAAGATAAAGTTTGCTAGGCATTGGTTTCTTCCAGCTACAGACTTACTTATATCTGTTTTTGGTTGAATTGTGCACCACTCCCCATGACAAAAATAATATGTTGATGCCCTAACCCCCAGGTCAGATGCTCCTCAACTTATTATGGGTTACATCCTGATAAACCTCTTGTAATCTAGAAATATTGTGTTGAAGATGCATTTGGGCTGGCCATTTAGTTCAGTTGGTTAGAGCATGGTGCTGATACCACCAAGATCAAGGGTTCAATCCCTGTACTGCCAAAAAAGAAAAAGAAAAAAAAAAGAGGAAAAGAAAATGAAAATTAAAAAATTAAAAACAATAAATAAAATGGGCCGAGCCCGTGGCGCACTTGGTAGAGTGCGGCGCTGGGAGCGCTGCGACGCTCCCGCCGCGGGTTCGGATCCTATATAGGACTGGCTGGTGCACTCACTGGCTGAGTGCCGGTCACGAAAAGGACAAAAATAAATAAATAAATAAATAAATAAATAAATAAAAAGAAAGGAAAATACATTTAATACACCTAATCTACTGAACTTCACAGCTTAGCTTAACCAACATTAAATGTGCTCAGAAATTCTACAGTTGAGTGTCGGCCCATGGCTCACTCGGGAGAGTGTGGTGCTGAGAACACCAAGGCCCCGGGTTCGGATCCTCTATATGGATGGCTGGTTGGTTCACTTGGGTGACCGTGGTGCTGACAACACCAAGTCAAGGGTTAAGATCCCCTTACCGGTCATCCTTAAAAAAAAAAAAAAGAAGAAATCCGACAATTGTACAAAATCCCCTAATACAAAGCCTGTTTTATAATAAAGTGTTGAAAAGATCAAAAGTCAAATTTTGAAATATGGCTTCTACTAATTGTGGACTGTTTCTGTATGATCGTAAAGTCAAAAAATCATAAGTCTAACCATTGTAAGTTAGGGACCGTTGTTAACTCAGAATATGACCTTATTTGGGGCCGGCCTGTGACTCACTCAGGAGAGTGTGGTGCTGATCAAGGGTTAAGATCCCCTTACCGGTCATCTTTAAAAAAAAAAAAAAAGAATATGAGCTTATTTGGAGATAGGGTCTTTACAGAAGTAATTAACTGAAAATGAGATAATTAGGGTGGACCATAATCCAATATGACTGGTATCCTTCTAAAAAGTGGAAATTTGGGCCAAAGAGGTGGACAGAGGGACGATGATATGAAGACAAAGGGAGAACTCCGTGTGAAGATGAAGACTGCCCTCTACAAGTCAGGGAGAGAGGCCTGGCACAGATTTCTCCCTCACCACTTTCAAAGGAACCAACCCTGACTTGATTTCAGACATCCAGCCTCCAGATCTGTGAGACAACAAATTTCTGTTGCATAAGCCACCTAGTTTGTGGTACTGTGTTATGGCAGCCTCAGGAATCTAATACAGTATCTGTGCCCACATTCTTTCTTCACTTCTTCTCCAAGCAAATGGTCTCTCTTCCTGGGTGTGTGGCTGATCTTTATTCTTCTGAGGCAGAGTTCTCTCTACCACCTCTCTCCTCACCTGCTCTTTCCCCTTAGCCTTTTTTTTGGTGGCTCGCCAGTATGGGGATCCAAACCTTTGATGTTGGTGTTATCAGCACCATGCTCTACTGAATGAGCTAACTTGCCAGCCTTCCCCTTAGCCTTTGCACAAGGTCCAGTCTCTCTCTTGACTCTGTTCTCCACCCCCTTCCTAGTTTGTCACCCTCTCTTTCTCCTTCACAGCCAAGTTTAAGAGAGTAATTGCCTCTTCCTTGCTGCATATTCACTCTGCACCCCTATAGGAAATCTGAACTCTACCCGTGCCACTCCATGAAACTATTTTTTTTTTTAAATCAATATACAATGTAGTTGATTTTCGTGTCTGCCCTGCTGTCTTTAGTGTACAATATTTGAGGACATTGAGCACTCCCTCTTTGGAACTCTGCTTTTGCTTTCCAATTGCTCTTTTCTTCCCATCTCTTGAGCTGGGTTCTTCTTGGGTGTTGCTTTGGCCTTCAATGTATGTATGTCCAGGACTCTGTTTTGGCTCTCTTCTCACTCTCCCTGGGCGGTGTCCTTCACCTTCATGTCTTTAACAGCCATATTCTGGTTTTTTTTTGGGGGGGGTGGCTGGCCAGTACAGGAATCTGAACCCATGACCTTGTTGTTACAAGGCTGTACTCTAACCAACTGAGCTAACCAGCCAGTCCGGTTTTTATGTACTTAAACGGATGAAAAAAACCCTGAAAGAACAGTATTTCGTGACATGTGAAAATGATATGAAATTCAAATATCAGTGTCCATAAAGTTTTACTAGAACACAGCCACTCTCACTTATTTTCATATTGTCTTAGGCTACTTTTGTGCTACAATGGCAGAGCTGAATAGTTGTGACACAGACCATGTGGCCTGTGAGCCTAAAACATTTACTCTCTGGCCCTATACAGAAGTTTGCCAAGTCCTGGTCTAGACAATGCTAGAAGAGCACTCTAATGAGATGAGTTTCAAGAAGGAAGGTTGTTTATAGGGCCGAATGTGGCACTCAACATGGAAGATCCCCTCCACCAACTCTTAATTTTTTTTTGGTGGCTGGCTGGTGTTGAGATCTGAACCTGTGACCTTGGTGTTATAAGGTCCACCAATTCTTTGAAAATAACTATGTAGGAGACAGAATTTGATTAAAAAACAACTTCACATTTTATTTTATGGAATATGGTCATTTGCTGAGTTGAAGACATAGAGGGTAAGAGTGTTCTGATACAGATTCCGAGCAAAAAAACTCCCACCCCATCTCCCACAATGGACACTATAATGACTAACTGATCATTTTGTACACAAGACATTTCATTCATCAGAGCTGAAGATGTTTAACAAAATTAGAAACTTTAAAAATTCTGCAGGGCCGGCCTGTGGTTCACTCGGGAGAGTGTGGTTCTGATAACACCAAGGCTATGGGTTCAGATCCCATATAGCGATGGCTGGTTAGCTCACTGGGTGAGCATGGTGCTGACAACACCAAGTTAAGGGTTAAGATACCCTTACCGGTCATCTTTAAAAAAAAAAAAAAAAAAAAATCTGCAGAAAAGGCCTACATAGGCAAAGTATAAGATTTTACTAAATGGATGTAGTGTACACTTAAAATTACATATTCAATAAAGAATAATTTTTTTTTTTTTTTTTTTGGTGGTTGGCCAGTACAGAGAGTGAACCCTGGACCTCGGTGTTATCAGCACTACGCTCTAACCAACTGAGCTAACCGGTCAGTTAGCCCTATTGAGAAGTTAAAACTGACATTTTTTTTCCTTGTAACCTGACTTAAATTCAGGTCTCCTTTCTTGCAGAATGTAAAAAAGACACACATGAACTAACTCCACTGCTGTTAAGTTACGAATTACTGGATGTTAGAAAAGATTTCCTCTGAAGGAGAATGCACTTATTTTTAAGTTAGTAGCACACTTAATATATGACCAACCTAATGTTAGAAAAGCCACTTTTTTTGAAGGCACAGTTTGTTTCCAGATCAACTGTGGAAATCAATATCTGTCTTATAATCCCCCACTACTAAATTTGACTGGCTTAAAAAAAAACAAAAAAACCTGCTTTACAAACCCAATCTGGCAAGAGGGATGAGTTCACTGGTCTCGTCCTGTGGTACCAAAGCCCAATTCACAGCCAGCTCCAGCACTGACACCTTTTAGTGTTTCTATGAGATGTGTCTAGTCAGTGGGGTCGAATGTTTTCTTTTTGATCACAATCATCACGTGAAAAAATTCTGGAGTTTCTTCAGGCCTCCCTTCATTCTCCTTGAAAATGCAAGCAACTTTGTTTTATGAAATACCATCAGCAACCAGTTCTTGGTGGGTGTGGGGGTAGGGAAGACCCAGCAGAGAGAAGCAGCTGGCCATCACGTAGTTTAGGGACAGTCCCTCAGCCAAGGACTTAGAACAAGAGAATCTGAACAGGAACAGGACAAAAATATGAGACCCTCTAATGTGTCACAGGAAGACAAATTTCCAGAAAAGTAAGGGCAACTCTCTTTCTGTATACTTGGGGTAGAAGCAAAGAACTAGGAAAGGGAGTGGTAATTGGCTTTATCAATCCAACAAAAGACAGGGAAGGTACATAAAATAAGATGTTATTTATTTATTTTTTCTTTTTTTCTTTTTTGTCTTTTTCGTGACCGGCACTCAGCCAGTGAGTGCACCAGCCATTCCTATATAGGATCCGAACCCACGGCGGGAGCGTCGCTGCGCTCTCAGCGCCGCACTCTCCCGAGTGCGCCAAGGGCTCGGCCCAAATAAGATGTTATTTTGCTTCAGATCAGTTAAATCATTAATCCCATTATGCAAATGGAAGGCCACTGATGAGAATGTTTGGAGTGTCCTTTACATGTATTTATTTGAAAAAATAAGTTTAGGCATGAGGTATAATGCCTAATCTCCATTAAGTCTATGCCTGATGATGATAAAGAAAAACAGTTATTATGACATACATGGAAAAAGGTGTTAGAGGAAAAACCTGGAAACAATTAGAATGAGTGGAAACATTCACACAAGCCACTGCACTCTGGTTTCATGCTTTTGAGCAGCCTTTTTGCTGAAAGCCCTGTGAACTCATTTTGTTTGGGCTGGGTGTTATGTTTACAATTCTCCTTCTGTCAGTTATCAAGAGAATAACAATGCTGAGCTGATCTGATAAATAAATGTCTAATCTGATTAGCTTTGATTAAGTCCTCACACCCTGGAGTACTTATAATGATGTGGGTCAGAATCCCTGAGGTGGCTGGAACATGACCATTGAGGCGGTATTTTTAGGAAGGTCATGCATTATGGGATGGGGACAAACAAATTGCTATGTTGCAGCGTTTCAAAGAGGTTTCCTTTACTTTGAGGGACTTTCGTTTATAGGATGTGGACTCTAAAGGAAAGCATCACAAAATGGAACAGGTCACATGGGCCAGTGCCATGTTTTAAGGTGAAAGACACTATTATTTTACAGTTTCTGAACTATCTTATTAAAATCAGTCCCTTTCATTCTTTTCCATATATATATATATATATATATATATATATATTTTTTTTTTTTTTAAAGATGACCGGTAAGGGGATCTTAATCCTTGACTTGGTATTGTCAGCACCATGCTCTCCCAAGTGAGCTAACCAGCCATCCCTATATAGGGATCCGAACCCATGGCCTTGGTATTATCAGCACCACACTCTCCCAAGTGAGCCATGGGCTGGCCCTATCTTCCAAATATTTTAATTAATTTAAAAAAAAAAAAAAAAGACAACGGCCTAGGACTGGCCAGTTAGCTCAGCTGGTTGGACAAGGACCTTGTAAATTCAATTATTCATTGGAAGTACCAACACAAAGAAATCAATTTTAATTAATGATTTTAAATGATGCCTTTTGTAAAATGAAAGGAGAAGATGAGCTGGGCCAGTTAAAATGACAATATATATATATATTTTTTCTTCTTAGCCAAATCCTTCTATACAAAGTCAGCATCATTTGTGGAGTTCCAGTCTAAAACTGGGTGGCAAAGAACCAAGTGACAATTCAAGTCACCTTGCAAGAAGTGCAAAAGAGTGAATGGGAATTCTGGATAGGTCAGGAGACCTCTGGTACCAAATAAACATTCTACCATACCGAGGCCTGGCCAATGGTGATTCTCAGAGGGGTGGAGGGCTCAGTGGAAGAAGACTACTGAGTCCTCCTGCTGGGCCATGTCTGTGTGATACTCCATTCCTACCAACTCTACAGGAACCCTCAGTCAGTCAGCCAGGCAGCCTTGAGCCAGGGGAGAATCTGTTCTCAACCACAGACAGTTTGACATGAGAGGAGGTGGGGAAGAGGGGTTCCCCCAATTCCCTGCACATTTTTAAGTGTCACACTGAGCAGTGCTGGTCTAAAGCCCTTGTACTAAAATGCATGCCAAGAATAGAGAGGAGTAGAAGAGGTGACATCTGTCAACAAAAGAGCAAAGAATGCAACATATTCTCTGAATCTAACACTAATCCTTTTCCTGTGTGTGTGAACGTGAGAAAGATGACTCCTAAACAAAGGTGTGGAAAGGACCCACCCCCCACAAACAACTAGCTCACTCAGTCCCTGAACACTCTGAATCACAAATGAGAAATACAGCAAACAGAGAAATGGAGGAGACTGAAATTCTGCCCACATCTTTCCATATACTCAATAAAGCGAAAAATACAACTTTTTCTTCTCATTCCAGTATGGTAATCAAAGGCCCAAGATATTCAGAGGCAGGTTATTGTGCTCAGACAAAAACTCTAAGCATTCAGCTAAAAGAACTTAGAGAGGTGTTGGCCCTAAAAAAGAAAGTGGGACACACACCTCGTAACAACAAAAATCTCTTAAGATCCACTCTATTATAGCATTTGCAAACACACATTAAATTATGTACTAAAATAATAAATGAAATTTCTTGGGAGTTTGAAAAAAGATCTTCCAAATCTTTTCATCACAATGTAGTGGAAATCCCTATTTCTAGAGTTGGCGCACTTTTCTTTCTGTGCTTTTTATATTGACATCTAACTTGTCCACTTTGGTTGTCAACCGGTCAAGAATGTCGTCTTGCTCCTCAATTTCTGTCTGTATCCCCAGGGCTATGTCCTTCAGACGGCCCAGTCCCATGGACAGCTCATCTGTGGGAGAGAAAAATGACATACAGGCCTGAACAAACATAGTCACAGCACCTTCAAATGCTTCTCATTCCCTCCTATGTGCTCAGCAACATCTGGATTACCAAGTTGTCTTCCTCATACAATGGGCTAAACTCCAGGGCTTTGGTTACATTTTCCAAAATAAGTGCAAGTGAAAGGAATATCTGTTTACTCAGTACACGGTAACATGTGCTTAATGTAGAGCCCATCCCTCACCTTCTCACCCCCAAATAACCACTGTTAATATAATGGTATTTCTCTTACCAGTATTTAAAAAAATGGATATAAATCTACATAATTTTCTAGCTGCCTTTAAACCTTCTAATAGGTTGCTGCACATTTCAAGACTACTTAGTACCCAAGGATAAGAAAAGCACAGAAGGGCCTGGAAAACACATTCCCTTCCTTAGACCCCACAGTAAGTACCTTGGAGAGGTATGCTGGTCACTAGGTTATGCTGGTCACAGCCAAATCCACTGGCCTGATCTTTAGAAGCAAAAACCTCATGTCAGTGTATAGAGCTCAGAGTGCCTGCTTTTCTTCCTTCCATCTCCAGCTCCCTAAAGCTAGATCAAGCACAGATCTGGAGTGGCAAATATGGGGACCCCCGTCTGGAAACACGTCTCAGAGACAGACCTTGTAGCCCCTACCCCAAACTCCCTCTGCGGAAGGCTGCATCCCCCAGTCCACTCTGCAGGGGCACTCTGTCCCTGCCCTGCTACCTGTGGTGCCCTGCCAGAAAACACATACTGCAGATGTTCCCATTGGACCCAAATGCTGTGTAAATCCTTTACTTCTGTTATTAAATTCGCATTTCTACACATTCAGTGGTTCATTCATTGCTACCACCTCCCAGATCCACAAACACATTGATGCTGTGAATGTGCTGAGTTATGATGGTCAGGTATTTCCCAGGACCAGGCTGCCACCATTTCCTTTGCTTACTTTATGGTCAGGAAGAAGACAGTGGTCTCTGAACAAGTTGAGTACACAGACCCCTGCAGCCATCCCAGGGTTCCCATTTCAAAGAACGAAGTGCTGAGGGTGCTGGGCTTCTTCAGACATGCCACTGGGCTGAGCCCAGGTAACTGTGGAGCACAATACTTTTGGCAAAAGCTCAGCTCTTATAATAGGTTAAAAAATTACTGCTGAAATTTAAATCTGATATGATAAGTGAGAGCCCCACTTCTTTTTTTTTTTTTTTTAAAAGATGACCGGTAAGGGGATCTTAACCCTTGACTTGGTGTTGTCAGCACCACGCTCAGCCAGTGAGCTAACCAGCCATCCCTATATAGGATCCGAACCCGCGGCCTTGGTGTCATCAGCACCACACTCTCCCGAGTGAGCCACGGGCTGGCCCGAGAGCCCCACTTCTGCAAAGGAAAAGTGTAGTATTGACTCTGCTCAGTTTTACTGAGCCTGAGTTCAAATCCTAATCCTGCTCCTTAGGTGTGTTCTGGCCCACTTGGGACTCAGACCATAGTGGAGGTGACTACCCTGTGAGAGGAAGGCACCCAGGAGCGGCCCAGCCACAACTAACCACTTGTGCTAGAATCCTTCTATATTCTCTTTCCCTCCTTAGGGCTTTTCCAGTGTTTGTAATATTTTTTTTACCTTTCATAAAGTTGTAAATTCAATCTGACATTCGTTTTTGTTTTGTTTTGTTTTTGGCTGGGATTAAACCCTGGACCTTGGTGTTATCAGCACCATGTTCTAACCAACCAAGCTAACCAGCCAGCCCTGACTTTATTTAAGAGGGATAATGTCTATGAGGATGTGGCCAGCATTAGGAGTACATGAAAGGCCTCTTTGGCACAAGATGATGTGAAAAGAACCGAGGGTGGGTGTGAGGGGCAAACATGTCAAGGGACTCTGGTGTCCCCTGGTGGGGCTGTACTAACTGTAGAAATGAGTCTTAATTGATTCTGCGAGGGTGAAAAGTAAAGCCTCTTTCTCAGGTTAGTGACTCTGTATGTGTGCACACTGGGTTGCGGGGAGCCTGCCCGGGGCTGCTTTCTGCTTTTTCACCAAGAAGAGCAGGCCAGGAAAGAGCCAGAGGAGAGAAAAGAGGTTGTGTTCTATAAGCCTTCTTACTTGTGAAATTCAATATAAAACATTAAGTGAAAAAAGGTCAGAATACACAAATAATTAGCAACTGGCACCATAAATCTAAGCAAATCAGTTTTTTAAGAACAGTCGTCAGTTCTATGCTTCTTCAGTTTATTGAAACCACGGAGAGTAAAACCTGTGAAGTCGTCCTGGGCCTCAAGAAAACAAAAAGTAGGATGAAGTAAAGTCACCAGGCAAGGGAGCTGGAACTAGAGGGGGCTTGCACAAGTCCCTGAAATAGGGGGAGGCTGTGGCAAGAAAAGTGTGAGTAAAGGTGCCTATAGGGGCAGCTGGTGTGGCCTGCGTCAGCAGAGCCAGGTGGCTGCACTCAGAACAAGTTGCCACCTCTGCCCCAACCCTCTGCCCACTCTGCACTGCGTCCCGTGGGACCCACCTGGGAAGCAAGTCCTCAGTGCCAACTGCATACCCTCAGCCTCTGGTAGTGGGCAGTACTCAGCATTTCTTCATGCCTCGTTCCTTGAATTCTTTAATTCAAGGGGACTAAGTATCCTTTTTCAGTCCTCTTCACATCCCTGCCACCAGCAGGTACCAGCCCCATCCCAGGGAAGGACAGGGTTTTTGAGACCTTTTGGAATGCGGCAGATATACCTTCTGCCTTGGAGAAATCTTGGGCTCTGGAGGTCAGAGTCAGAAGACAGAAGCAAGAGGCTGCTGTCTGGGGCTTTCCTGGGCTCTGAGGACTAAGGACAGGTGGGGCTTGGGGCCTCTCCCCCGCTGTTGGCAAGCTGGCAGCAGCCTCCCTGGAGGGTACTGGCCATGCAGGTCTGAAATGTTAACATTCACACCCAGAGCAGCAGTGGCAAGCAGTGGGTGGTAGAAACACAGTTATTTATTTGCTCTTGCTTATGTCTGTTCTCTAAAGCAATGTCTTACTTTTGTGAACATTTCTTTTAATGCTTAAAAGGAAGATTATATTCACTGACTCTGTAATTCCATTTCTAGCAATCAAGCTGCAAAATGTGGCCAAAGATTTCCACATGGGAATGGCCAAAGGATTATTTACAGTGGCAAACAATGGAAATAACCTAAACGTCCAAGAACAGGGGAATTAAACTGTTGAAGAAATTCTGTAGTTTAGGAAAGTGCTCAAGACATAAGTGAAAAAGCAAGATACAAAAATATATATACTGAGTGATCCCCAGTACCTGTGATGTTGTATATAAATGTGAAAATACATATGTCAAAAACAGAAGGATTCACATTAAATCAATGGTTACTGCTGGATAGTAAAATTACGGGTGTTTATTTCCTCATGACACTTACCTAACTTTCATAATTTTCTACAATGAATCTATATACACAGAAAGAAAGGTGAAATGTCACTATTAGTATTGTTTTTTGGGGGGGCAACTGGTCGCTATAGGGATCTGAACTCATGACCTTGGTGTTATAAAGCTGTGTTCTAACCAACTGAGCTAATTGGCCAGCCCGAGAAACATAAAGAAAAAAGAGTACATGTTTGCCTAATGTGTCACCTGTGCTACCAGCTCAGGGCTGCAGGATTGGGCATTGCCCTGGGCAAATGGGGTAAGGAGCCCATTGGTGTGTCCCTCCTGGGAGGGGGAGCAGGAGGGAGCCTGCGCACAGACACCCAATATGCATCTTCATGGCTTACAGTTTTGCTTCCCAGTACATACCTTCAGAGCAGGGGGGAGTTTTGTTTCTCTCACCCACTTTGCCAGCTCCTACCAGGGGCTGGGAACCTGATGGAGTGACCCAGGTAGCCATCAGGGGGGGACTCCTGTTCATGGAGTAGAGGAAAGAGGAGGCAGCACGTCTGAGATGTCACCCAGTACAAAATCATGGAAACTGCTCACGGGCCAACTCCTCCCTGAGCTTCAAATGAGTGACTTGTCCCTTCATTCAAAAAATAATTACTGAGTGCTTGCCTACTGGGCCCTGGGTATTACGTGGTGACAAGATACAAACATTCCTGTGCCCTCCTGGAATTTACAGTCTGGTCAGGAAAGCATTGGATAAGCCAGCAGACACATGATTACAAAGGGTTGGGGCAGTACTTAGGAAACAACGAGGCTCTGAGAGATGACGACCAGAGGCAACCTTAAAGCAAGACTCAGGGCATGAGAAGGAGCCAGTTTCAGAGAATGGGGAGGAAGGACTCTCCAGGCAGATGGGGGCCACGAGGCAGGAAAGCCTTGCATGAGCAGGCCCACAGGAGCCTGCAAAGCAGTGAGGACAGGAGGGGGCCTCAGGGGGCCAGGGACATGGACTGTGTTCTAAGTGTGCAGGGCATCCATCCACGAGAAGTTTCAGAAAAAGAATCCACTGCCTGACTTGTGTCTTGAAAGCGGCTATGTGGCTAATGTGCAATAGCAACATGTGTGCTGACTCTTACCAGGCCAGGCACTTTCCTAAGTGCTTTATGGTGTGGCACGTGTAATCTTCCTGCCAGTCCTCAGAGGCAGCCTGTTTCACAGGGGAGGAAACCAGGGGTCCAACTGGCCAGGTAGGAAGGACGGAGCTAGTGGCTGCGTCCAGGCTGTACTGTACGGCCTCTTGGGGACTCCTGGGTCCCTCTGGCTGTCATGATCCACAGAGGTGAGGATGGCTCGGCTGGACTGAAGCAGTAAGCGGAGAGGAGTGGACAGATTCCAGACAGTGAGGTGCAAGGTGGATGTGACTCAGTGTGGGTGTGATACACAGCGAGGGAGCAACTCACTGGTGCTTCTTGGTGCCCCGGCTGCACTTGGCAGGAGCTGCCTGGAGGACAAGTGACTTATGGAGGGTGGGGCAGCTCTGGGTCTTACCTAGGTTGCTGTCAATCTTCTGGTGATAGGCTCGAAGGTGTGGGTTCTTCGGATAAGTATCGGTGCTCACAGCAGAACTAGCCCCTCCAGAGACGGAGTCTGAGTTTAGAAGGAAATACAGGGAGAATGGTTAACTGACGTCCCTTGGAACACTGCCTCACAAAATTAATCTTGATCTGGAAAATGGACAGAAGGAATGAGGGATCGAGGTGGTTTTTCTGAGGCCATCCAAAGGGACGATGGTGGGAATGGATACAATGTGCTAGGGAGGAGCACGGGCAGGATCATGGGCCGAAGGGAGAGATGCTACCATGTGGGCAGGTCAGGCCTCCAGCCTCACCCTCAGCCCCTGGGAGATAAAAGACCCTCAACCTCTGGGTCACCTGGTCAGACCCTGTCATACAAGCTCCGGAAAGAGAGAAATTCCTACAAGTGACAATACAGCAGTGGAACTGCAACAACACAAAACTACACAGGCTTGTGGACAAGGTCTAAACACCAAACTTACTATGTTACGGAAATGGGGTTATGCATGACTTTTTTTTCTTTTTGAAATTTATTTCTATGCTGTCTTTTCACTTAAAATAAGCAAAAAAGAAATGTTAAATAATACACATTTGCCCCAAGAAATCTTCCTTGAACTTCAGTTTCAAAATGCACACAGGTAGGCCCTGGCATCCCAGTTTACCTCTTTTGGGCAAACATCTCTTTCTAGACTTAGTGTATTTCCTCCAGCTCTAACCTGCTAAATCCATTCTATACATACAGTGGCAAGTTTTTTATTTTTTTGGTGGCTGGACGGTATGGGGATCAGGATCCAAACCTTTGACCTTGGAATTACAAGGCCGTGCTCTAACCAATTGAGCTACCTGGCCAGCCCTCGAGTTTGTTTCAAGTCCCTTAAATTAACATACATCACACAAATGAAACTCCCTTTAATTCCTTAAAATCGTGTCTTTTGGGTGCAGGATCCTGTTCCACTTTTCCAGGGTATGACAAGGTGGGTTTTCCTGAGCCCTTTGCATTTTAGTTTTCTCTCACTTCCTCCCATGATTTCTGCCTTTCCAGACTGAACTGTGCTGATGTCAGTCTGTCTTGACCCTGACCCTGACTCTTCTTCCATCAGGTCTTTCCTTAGCTGTGTCAACCACAACCTTGGTAGGTTCTGGCACTTCCAGGGTGTGTCCTGCCTTCCTTGAAGTAAGCATTTGGTTTCTATCACCATTTTTTTTTTTTTTAAAAGATGACCGGTAAGGGGATCTTAACCCTTGACTTGGTGTTGTCAGCACCATGCTCACTCAGTGAGCTAACCGGCCATCCCTATATGGGATCCGAACCCGGGGCCTTGGTGTTATCAGCACTGCACTCTCCTGAGTGAGCCACAGGCCGGCCCATTCTACCACCATTTTGATGTGCCCGGCTTTCTAGGAGCCTATGAAGGCCCCAGGAGGCCTAAATTCCCTTCCAGATAAGGGATGTTTTGGGGCCTATCATTTGATATTAGTGGGATGTCTCAACCAAGACACATTCTATCTTGCACACCTTGTTCACGCTGCTGCTTTTCCTCCCACTTGGGCTCGAGGCTTGTATTAGTCTCCTACTGCTGCTGTGACAAACTACCACAAACTTATCTTTTAGTTCTGGAGATCAGAAGTCCAACGGGTCTCACTGTGCTAAGTTCAAGGTGTTGACAGAGTTGTGCTCCTTCTGGAGGCTCTTGGGGAGAATCCAATTCCTTGCCTTTTCCAGCTTCTACAGCTCACCTGCACTCCTTGGCAGGTGGCCCTTTCCTCCATCTTCAAAACCAGTAGCATAGCATCTTCAGATCTCTGACTGTGACCCTTTTCCACTTACAAAGGACCCTTGTGGTGATATTAGGACCAACTGGATAACCCAAATTCATCTCCCTATTACAAGGTCAGCTGATTAGCAACTGTAACCCCATCTGCAACTGTCACTCCCCTTTTGCAATATAACTAAACATATTCATGGGGTCTGGGGTTAGGATGTGGGCACCTTTGGGGGGCCATTCTTCTTACCACAGGGGTTTTCCTGCATTTGGCTTTTCACTGCTGGAAGAGCTCAGAGCTACACAGGGCAGGAACCAATGGCGAGCAGGCTCATTTTCTATGGAACACAGGCCCATTTCTTATTCCACCCTCCATGGAGAAGGGAGAGATTGGGGAGCCCCATTGTAATATACACCTCCAGCTCTGAGAGAGTGCACTGGGTCCCTAAAGCCCTTCACCCAGCATGTGTGATGCGAGCAGCTAGAGCCCCTACCCCCCCACCCCAGAGAGGCCAACACCACCCAACCCCTCAGGGTCAATGCCAAATCCAAATGTGGATGCATGTACAGGTCTCCACTCACCTGAGTTATCCAGCTTTCTGAGGTTTGGGTGGCTGGCCTGGTATTTTGCCTCCTGTTCTTTACTAATACTTATGGCTTCTTTCAATCTTTGGATTAAAAATAAAGAAAAAGAAAATTTTTACAAAGGAAAAAACACCTATGACAGTGTTATTGGTCTTTTCAAGTGATGTCTGTGTGCTGAAAGTTAAATGACTCCTCTGTGCTAAGCTCCTTCTGACCAAAGCAGGGATTTCAACAGCCCCCGCTGGGAGCACCTTGGGCTGTGCAGCAAGCTTGCATAGACCCTTCCTTAGGAGTGCAGTATCTAGTTAGGAGCCCCTGCCTAGGGAATATGAGGAGGCGTAGGACCAGGTAGATGAAAAATACATGAAATGACCAAATGGGGACTTTAGACCAGGGTCAGCAAACTATGATCTGTGGGTTAAATCTGGCCCACCACCTGTTTTTGTTTTGTTTCTCAATTTTTTTATTGTGGTAAAATAAACATAAAAAAATTCCACCACCTATTTTTGTACAGAAAAAATGGCCTTTACAGATGGCCATTTGCATTTGACTGGATGATGGGGAATACTACCTTTGAATTTCAATTAAGAATTTAAGAATTTCATTCTTCTCATGAATAGACCTGTATTACCAAAAAGATGTATTCAGCTATTATTGTTTTTGTTTTTGGCACCTAGCCAGCCTGAAGATTCAAACCCTTAACCTTTTTGGTATTATAACACTGCACTCTGACCAACTGAGCTAACTGGTCAGCCCTTGTTTTTATATTTTGAATTTTGTCATTAAAAATTTGTGGAAATTTGCTTTTTTCTCTTGTTATAGGAGTCCCTAGAAAATAACTTTGGTTTTGCTTCCTGGCCCACAAAGCCTAGTTTGCAAACTCTGGCTGTAAATAGGGACTTCTCTTGGCAACTCACAGTCATTCAGACCGTGCCTGGTGCTCTGCTGAGCCCCCCAACATCCTGCTGAGCCCCTCCATGCCCCTGTTGAGTCCTATACCACTTCTGCTGAGACCCCTGGTGCCCCACTGAGTCTCCAAAGGCATGGCAGATGCCTTGTCTGGGAGCTGAGCGTCCTCAACAGCCTGTTCTTTTCCTCTGCCCAAGCTGGGAACCACAGTTATTCTCAATATGTGCCAACTCTCTGCACAATGTCACTCTCAGCAATCCCGGTTAACAAATGTCTTCTAGATCCCCCACCCCCCAGGTATCCCAGAAATCTGGCCTTCTGCTCTGCCTCTCTTTACCCTTGCATGAATTACAGCAAATGCCTCTAAATTCAACCCCCTCTTTCCAATCCTTACTCTCCATGGGTGCCAGGCATCTTTCTTTCTTATTTATTTATTTAAAAAAAATTTTTAAAAGATGATCGGTAAGGGGATCTTAGCCCTTGACTTGGTGTCAGCACCACGCTCTCCCAAGTGAGCTAACCGGCCAGCCTTGACATTCTTTTTTCTATGCACCGTCATAAACATAGCAGTAATACATAAACGGTGAAAACTTGGTTTCTTTGTGTAAAATGGCTTCCCCCAAAGAAAGCCAATTCCTAGGGACAGTGATAGAAGTGATAAAAAAGTGAAGAAGTCTGAGAGTGGTGGCCCCTGGTCAGAAACCAAGTCTTGAATAAGTTAGAGAATTTCAAATCGGGGGTAGTTAAATCTATGACAAGAACGGATCTTGCATGAGCCTTAAATGGAAATGAGAACAATCAGCTTATGAAGCTGTGTCAGCAAGGATGACAAGGGCTTACCAAGGGACAAATAAAACTTTAGAGAAGGCTGAAGGGTTTCTGTGATAAGGATGTACACAGGAAATGCATGATTCAATAGCAGTTTGATTAGGAGAAACTCATTTTGAAAGCTTTTAAGCAACAATATTCCTGTATTTGTGGATTAAGGGTTTTGAAAAGATCATGAACATTTTACTCACAATTTACTGCATCTTATAGAAACAATCAGACATTGTTGTGATCTTCGCAAATTGAGGGATTTAGGAGCACAGAAAACGTCTTCAAAGGCCAGACCTCATTGTTAGGAGCCTGCTGGGCACGTGAAACAGCTACCAGTTGCCCATTTCCCAGCTTCTCCTGTGCTGTGACTACCACATGTCCGCCCTGACCCCCTCCTTCAACTGGCTGGCTCCTCCACAACCTCGACTGCATGCAAAAGGTGAGCTCCTCTGTGCTGCCTTCCTCTCCCCTCCTCCATGCATCGCTGTTGACTGTTTGCCTCTACCACACCTCCCGACAGACAGACTGTGCCCCTGCAGCTTCAGCTCTCAACCACAGGCACAGATGTGCAGCGTGTGGGCGCTCAGGCCACATGAAGGAAGGAACCACTCAATGCCACTGGAGCAGCCTCTCCTATGAAGCTGCACAGATCCACATTGATGCACATTTGGGGAATAGGTGAATTAGTGTGAATTGCTTCAATGAAAAGTTTTGCTTTCTCACATTTATGAAGTGATGACAAGAATGCTACAGCTGATTGGGGCTGATCTGTGGGCAGGAGGCCAGGCCAGGGTACATGACACCGGGTACCTCAAAGCCCACCTCACCGAAATAATTATGGCTCTTTCACTAATGGGAAGACTTTGTTGGGAAAACCTTGAGTTTTCCAGATACTCGGAAAAAAAAAAAAAAAAAAAAGAAAACTGCCCTTGGAGCCCCAGGACCTTAATGGCTTTTATAAGCAGTGTTTGGGACTCCAAGAGCCCTGGGGAACAGCCTTTGAGAAGAGGTCTGCGGAGGGCCAGCCCATGGCTCACTTGGGAGAGCGTGGTGCTGACAGCACCAAGTCAAGGGTTAAGATCCCCTTACCGATCACCTTTAAAAAAAAAAAAAAAAAAGAGAGAAGAGGCCTGTGGGATACAGAAAGGCGCCTATCACAAACTCATCAGTATCCCACTCTCTAAGGGCTTGCTCTGCTTCTAAGTCTGTGCAAAGGAGATGTCTTAGACCAAAGTGAATGAACATCCTACCTTCTCCTATGGTAATTAAATGTAGCCAAAAACTAGTATATAAAACATCTTTCTGATTTGAATATTGGGGAAAAATAAACCCAACTCCAGTTGGGGGAAAAAGAATGACAGACATTTAATATTAGGGTTGAGCTGGACAGTCTGGGATAAACGGTGATTATGGCTGAGCCAAAAAACAAACAAACCCTCATAGCCTTGGCTAGTGCATCCACAGAAAATGGCCCCCAAGTACCCACCAAGGCCTGTCTCTTTTCCTGCAGTTAGTTTCCTCTCCATAAATCCCAGCAACTTCACCTGCCTGTTCTTTCTGCTACAGCCACCTACATTCACCTACATTCATTTCTTCCCAGACCTACTGAGAGTTTTCTAATTTCTTCCCTACCACACCCTACATCTTGATCTGGGTGGGGGCCACACAGGTATATAGACAGGTACACAGTCATTGGCTCTCTACTTAAGATACATGCATTTTATTGTACCTTGGTTATGCATTTTTTTAAAAAATAGCTCTGAATTATAGAATTAAAAGAGAGAGAGGGAGAGATGGTTATGAAACCTGTATAATCACATTCTATCAAATATTTTTTGGGTTAAATTGAAGCAGGCTGTAAAACCAAAGGAATATCATTATTACAACTATGAAAATACTGAATAAAGGGAAAAACTAAATTTTCAGTTTCTATGTTATGGTAAAGTGTAGATTTTCTGTAATATGGCCATTTTTAAAATAATGAACAACAGACACAATGTTCTGAGATATGAATAGTAGTAATTGATTTTAGCAGAAACTTGATTCTTTTATCTCTGAACATGTGACACAAACCTACCAAAATTTCTTGGATGATTTTATTATACTTCTAGGCAAAACTTTTGAGGAAAATAATCTCTAATTATAAATGAAAATCAAAGAATAACAAAAAACAAAAAAATGAAAATCAATGGGCAAATTGGATTAGATACTGAAAAGTTGGATATAAAGACTTTCTAAAGCAAAAATTCTGTGAAGTAGGTCATGTTTGTACTGATTAAGCTTTTTGAAATGAACATTCTGTCTTCCAAAGTACTGGAGTCACAATGCTTGGAGTAGTAATTTACTGGAGATCCAGTTTATGCAGAATTTACAGACTAAACACCAATCAGATGAACATAGTCAGGAACAGAAGATGTTTCTCATTTCAAACTGTTTGAGGACGAATCCCTCCTGATGAGTAACTTACAGAGTTCCTGGATCCCTTTAAGGCACTGACACAACCTGACAGTCTTGGCCATTTGCTCTAAACCCCACTTCTGCTACTTTATATCGGGACAGCTGAAGATGTACTCACCTGCTGTTGGGCTGGGGGGCGAGGGTGCCATTCTGCTCAGGTGAGGTCTCTGCTGGTTTGGATTTGAAGTAATTAACGAGCCCCCCAAACACACTCTTAATGCTGTTGATGTGCTTCTGGCTGGTTTTCAGATCCTGATCCATCTTGTCCACCATCTTCTCTGTGCGTTCTAAGACTCCTCGCTGACGGACGAGTTCCTGGGTAAAATGAGAGGCAGAGGTATTAGACCTTTTGTAATTCTCCCCCAACCCACTAGAGGACCACACACAGTAGGCACTTCATAAACCCTCAGAGAGTACACATATGGGGACAGATATTGTCATCTGTGAGGGGCACACTATCCTTTCTGACAACACATTTCTTGGTCTCTCTATCCCCACCCTACCTCTACTTGCTTTCTTTATTTGCTTTTGAGTATGTTTTCCCAAGAGGCTGGCTCACAGGACCTCATTAAGACGTATGGAAGTATGCCAGTCAGGGTCAGAGTCCAGGGCCTGGACTGGCAGCAGACCCTCTCTAGCCACCAGTCCTGGTAATCCTCACAGGTTTGGACCTGGCATCACCCCTGGACTCAATCTTGTACTCTTCCTGTTCAGATGTAGGAGTTCCTTTTGGGCCACATGACCCTCCTGGGTCTGGCCAAATCTTCAAATTCTATTACATGAGCAAATGTCCTTTCTGGGCCATATAAGTGTTTGATTCCAGCCCTTCCACAGCTTCAGCTTTAAAGCTCGTAGCAAGGGTGACCCTGTCACAGGACTACTTTCTCTGCCTGGAATGCTCCTTACTTGGATACTTGCATGGCGGTCTCTCATTGACTTCATGTTTCCACTTGAAGGCCACCTCCTCAGAGAAGCCTTCCCCAAACATCTTCTCTAGAGTAGAACTCCTCCTTCCAGCAGCCCTCCCCTCTCCACTGCTTTCATTTTCTTTTCAGCACGCAAACTCCATGGGGTAGCGACTTGCTGTGCTCACTGCTGAGTCTCCAGTGCCTCACTCAGCAGCTGCTCACTGCAAATCTAACGAATGACACAATGCAGCCATAGAGACAGCTTGAACCTGATCCCCCCAGAGCTGATGGTTCTGGCTGTGGATCTGAACTTATCACAACAGCAACATTAACAGCTTCCTGTATGTGTGACAAACTTGCTTGAGTCCCTATTTCAGGATTTATCTACAGCCATTCCGAGCTGTGTCCTCTGTCTGTGAGCTGCCTTTCCAGCCAGAAGACTCTCGGAAGCTTTGTTTTTCCTGCTTTATGAAGTAGCCTCTACCCTCAGCTACCCTCCTCTGAACCTTCTACTCATGCATTTCCTGTGGCTTAGCAATTATATTAACTACACAAATTTTCTTTACAGTTGTTCTCTCTTGATACCTAAAAACAAAGCCATGAACAATTTTTAAACACACACCCTGGAAATGTGAAGGGCAGAAATGAAACTATATATGACTGCTGGAGCCTATTCAGAGATAAAGGTGTCTGCAAAAGGTCTGCAGGGCATTTAGGGGACCCAACGTGTAACTTGGGTTCTTGTTCAGTGGTGAAATTTAACAATATTGGGCCGGCCCGTGGCTCACTCGGGAGAGTGCGGTGCTAATAACACCAAGGGCCCGGGTTCGGATCCCATATACGGATGGCCGGTTCGCTCACTGGGTGAGCGTGGTGCTGACCACACCAAGTCAAGGGTTAAGATCCCCTTACCGGTCATCTTTAAAAAAAAAATAATAATAATAAAAAATAAAAAATTAAAAAAAAAAAAAGAAAGAAATTTAACAATATTGATAGGCAAAAAGCTAAAATAATGGTTGGATGTTTACTATTAAATTCTGTTTAACTCTTATTGGAAATAAACTTACAACTGCTGAACTTTACAGCTTTGAATGGTAATGTTTTTCACCAGCTCGTGAGACATGTTTGAATAAACCATCAGGCTTTTTAAAGCAAAAAGAAAACTGCTTTTCATATTGTGTCCTTCAATATGTCAAGCACATCTTACAAGGACTAATTTTCAGAAGAAAAAAAAAAAGCTGCTAATTTATCTGGAGTTTCTGCTTCTTCCAACACTTCAGGTTTATCAGCTTCATGCCCATACTAAGGTAAGTCTTTTCTGTAACAAGGCAGAGATATAAATTATGATTAAAATTATTTTCTCCAGTATCCATGTGTTTTTTGAGTTGATATATTTCTTTTTTTTTTTTTTTTTTTTTTTTTAGTGTATAATTTTATTTTTTTTTTTTTATATATTTTTTTTCGTGACCGGCGCTCAGCCAGGGAGTGCACCGGTCATTCTTATGTAGGATCCGAACCCGCGGCGGGAGCGTCGCCGAGCTGCTAGCGCAGCACGCTACCGAGTGCGCCACGGGCTCAGCCCTGAGTTGATATATTTCTAACAGTCCAGTCCCAGCTTACTTCACAGGCTGTGGATGACAGAAGATTTTGAAGCTGGAAAGATGCTTACAGCAGCCGGAGGTGGAAGTGGAGGGTGGGAATGAAGTCCAAGGCTCTGCTTTCATACCAGGAGGGAGGTCCTTGGTTTCTCTGACAGTGAGCTCTTCCCATCACAGCTCTTCTCATAAACCACTTGCCCTCCCACCTTGCCCTCCCCATCTCAATTTGGAAAGTTGTAGGGGTAACAAGTGGCTGACAAAACCTTCCCTAACTTGCAGTGAGATCTTATTTTCTTCTGTTCACAAGTGGCACATTCTGTCAAACCTTCAAAGAGTCTGTGTTACTGAGCTGACTTGGTAAGAAAACCAGACATCTTATTTAGATGTTAAAATGGAAGTGCAGAGAAATATGTGAGGGTGGCTTGTGATGCATATGAGGCTAGAAGGCCAGAAGAATCAGTGCTGCTCTGGTATCTGGAAGTTTCCGTGTGTTGGAAGCTGGTGTTTATTGAGGGTCATAGGCCAGCAGAGGAGGAGGAGCTGCTTCTACTCAAATCCTCCCCCAGGAGGCAGAGGAAATGACTGGACACAACATGTTTGCGACCTAATTCCAACCAACGAGGAAGAAGGGCAGAGCACACATCACGAAAAGAGAGCCCTGCTGGTCTGTAAGGAAGGCTGGCTGGGTACCTGCACCCTGACCAGTGTGAGGACAGGCCTCAAATGCTCCAGCTCCCAAGGTGCACTTCCCTCCTGAGAAGTGGAGCCACGTCAGGTCTTCTCCATCTGTCTCTGTGGGAATGAGACTGTCGAAAGGACCAGGGTGGCTGCGAGGGGAGTGAGCTCCGGAAAGTGCCCTCAGTGTAAAGTACAAACATGCAAAGTGCTTACTTAGCTCAGGTAATGACTGAGCATTACAGGTGATTCCCCTCCACTCCCCTGAGCCCCCAAAGGAGTTTTCTAAACTTAAAACAGGAGGGACTGGCTGCTTAGCTCAGTTGGTTAGAGTGCAGTGTTATAACACTGAAGTCAAGGGTTCAGATCCCCAAACTGGCCAACTGCCCAAAAAATAAATAAATAAAGTTAAACTGGAAAAAGAATACTGACAGAGAAAGGATCTGGTTGGGCTGGCGGTACAATGCCAAGGGACAACACAGAAAGGGAGAATTTCTCAATTCCTATTTGGCTTGTGGCTTTTTTTCAAGTAGAGGGATCCCTGCTGGAGCAAGAGGAAGGAGAAGACAGGCAGACAAAGATCCTGCGGGGGCACATGCTGCCCAAAGTGAGTTGACACCCGCCCAGACAGATCATGTCCAAGGCACTGAGGACTTCAAGACATCTGGGGATCCTTGCTGGCAAAGTGCTCTTTGCAAACACACACACACACAATGACAGAAGTGCTGCTAGAGCTCTACCCACAGATACTACTGAGTGCCCACTCTCTGCCAGCACCATTTCAGGGGCTACGGATTCAGTAGTGAACTCAACACCCCATAATCTTTGTCCTAATGGCATTCACGGTCTAATGGAGGGCAAGATGAGTGAAGTTCAATCTGAATTCTTATTTGTTGACAACATTGTGGTGCTGGAATTGGAGGAAGGCAGATGGGTCCTTCTTCCCTGAGCTTACAGTCTCATGGCGGAGACAGAAGAGAGCCATCATATACACACTCCATCGCTACTCTGCCAAGATGAGCCTTCCCCACTCTGCAGGAACTCCTTGCTTGGTTCAAGGTGGGGGTGGTCAGAGAGGCTCAGTGATAAGGTTGGAGGACAGACAGAAAGCTGAGAAGGTAGGAAGTCAAAGGGTGGGGGTGGGGCAATGCGGGGGCCTGGGGCAGCTGGAGGAACTGAGAGGGGAAGTGGAACTGGGTGGTGAGCATAAAAGGGGCCTAGGCGGGGATGCTGGACAGGACTCAGCAGGGAACACTCAGGGCATGATGCTGAAGTCTTGAAAGGGCAGGAGTGACCACCAGATCCCCACTGCAGTTCATAGCCAATGTACCTCATAACATCAGATGTCAGTACTAAGTTTTTCATATTAAGCTCCTAATTAAACTCAGGTACTGATTAATAAGTAGATGGAGGTCAATCTGGGATCAGTGAGATGAATCTATAAATTTGAAACTTATCTCCATTATGTCTCTCCCCTCCCAAGGGAGCACGGATGTGCACAAGCATTGGCAGGGACACATGAGCACACATGGAACATGCTCAAACCCTGGGCTCTGACTGCAGTGGTCACAGCATGGAGTGGATTCAGAAACACAAATCAGGTCTCAGTTTGCACAAAAAACCATTGAAAGCAAAACAGGTGAGCAGGGATCCCTCACTAGATGTGTGCAAGCTGACCTGGGGCTAAGTAAATGACTAACTCCGTGAGTCTGGGTTGTCTACACTCTCCACATTCCAAAGAAAGGCCTGCCCCTTGCCTGGTTCCTTGCCCTTGGAATATCCTTTCTGATAACAGTGTCTTTGTTTACTTGATTTCTTAGGCCAGGCCAGATAGTTTATGCTAAATATGATTTATGATGGGGACCTTGGGCCATGTGGTATCAGCTTGACCTTTGGTGGGGGCTGGAAACTAAAGTCAGCCATGCCTATATGACAGACCCCCAATAAAAACTCTGAACACGCAGGCCTGGGTGACAGCCTTGGTTGGCAATACTCTGTGTATGTTGTCACACAATATTGCTGGAAGAAGTAAACACTGTCCGCCTGCCTTCATTGCGAGAAAGCTTGTGCCTGGTCTCTCCTGGACTCTGCTCTATGTACCTATGATGGTTTTAATCTGTATCCTTTCACTATCATAATTCATAACCACGAGAACAACACCTCCCAACACTTACCCCTCTTAAAACAACCACCTCAGAGTTGGAAGGCTGGACAGCAGACAGCCTTCAGCTTCCTGCAGCTTGTTGCCTCATTGGTAAAACAAGGTCACTCGGGACAACATGGTGACAATCAGTGGACACGTTTAGGAAGAAGGAGCCAATATAGCCAGGTGCCATATCTGCCTGAATGGTAGGTAACAACCCAACCCCACAAGGTGCCTTGTTACAACCAAGGGGCCAGCAACTTTGCCTGGGATCCCATAACTTTCCAATGGTCTAATTCAATTATTGATAGTTTATTAAAAATTAACTAAAAATACCCAAATCCAGAAGAGACCTATTGGTGAAGATGTGGTCCAATGCCATTTCTCCACCAGAGTCCCTCCCACCTGGCAGAAACAGCCTGAGATACTTAAGGATGTGTTTTTTGGATCAGGAGGGGCATTTCATCTGGAGGCACATAGCTTAATGCACTCTTCCCACCTCAAGCTCTCCTCTCTACCTCCAAGCAATCTTCTACTCCCTCCCTTTCTTCTTTTCCTTCCCCAGGTCATTTATTCATTTGGCAACTATTCAGGGAACATCTATTACCTAAAGACACTATGCTGAGAAGTGTGGGAGTAGAAAGTTGAGTAAGAGATGGGTAAGAGGCTGCTCCTCTTTCCTAGCTGACACTTAGAAATCTGCTGAGCAATTACTTAATCTAGTAGCTGTCTTCCCTCTCCATCGCTTTTTCTAAGAACTCTGGTCACATCAAAGTCACCACAGGCTGCCTCGGAGGGGTAGCTCTGGTCAGTATAGCCCCTCATTTGGAGTGGGCTGCTCTAAGACCAGCTTCCCAGAGACTGAGAGCACCACCCTGTGTCAATGTGTCTACTCTACATTACAGGGACACCCTGAATAGATCACCTCGATGGCCTCTGCTCCTGGGCTAGGAGGGGTGTTGTCCTCTAACCCACCTCTCTGAACTAAATGCCTACCCTGGCCTGGCTTCAGTGATTATCAAGTGCTTGAAAGACACTGAGAAGATAATCAGGCTCCTGCATGAGACAGTGTGGAGGATGTGCCAGCCAAGATCACTGAGTGCATCATACTTGAACTCTACTAAACACCAGTCCTTCTCCACTGACTTTACTGTGCCAGCCATTTGGCCCTGCTCTAATGTTTGTTGCTGGACTCCTGTGAACTGAGATCCTGGGCCCCAGAAAACTGCACTGGAGCATGCTCAGCAGCTAGAGGGGAAATGGAGCATCCTGGGAAGGTGGGGCTCCTTGGCCAGGGTGGTGAGAGGGTACACAAAAACCATGTCCAAGTAGGACACATCCAAATAAAGTGCAAAAAGTGCCAACAAACCAAATGCCCATCCTTAGGGGACTGGCTGCATAAATAAAAGTAATCTGTTCAATGAAATACAATGTAGCCATTTTTTTAAAAAGCAGCTCATTATATGTTATTATGCAGCAATTTCCAATCCTATTAAGCAATATGCAGACCAGAATATACAGAACGCTTCACTTAAGTTAAACAACAACAACAAAAAGACTTTACATCTTTATCCACAGACTATCTCCAAAAGGACACAGAAGGAGCTGATGGTAACTGGCTGCCTCAGGCAGAGGGAGGCGAAGGCAGCAGGGTGGGAAGAGACCTCATACTCTTTTGTATGTTTTGAATCCTAAACCATGTGACTGGAACATCTCTTTAAGAAAATTAGACCTGAGGAAAAGGAAAGAAGAAAGAAATCATGCTTACCAAATAGAGGGAGATGAGTGGCCTACAGGTCTCTCCACAATTCTGTACTTACCAGGTCAGCTGGTTGGGACATGCCCTACGCTACTTCTCCTCTGTCCTTCGGTGGTCATGACCTGTGGCCAGAGCCCTTGTGAGACACAAACCTTGATAAATTTCACAGTAGGAGAAAGGCAGCTCTCCTTCACTAGAGGTAACTTGACTAATTTTCCTCCTTCTACCAAGTTAGGACTGACCTATGATCTTCCCAACCTAATATTATTTGTACTTCCTAATCTTCTATAAAAATCTGTCATGTTTTGGCATGTTTCACAGTGCTGGGTATCTAGCCGGCACCTGTCTAAGTTGAGAGGTTAGCAAGGGTCTGCTGGGAGCCACATTGTGTTCTTGGAGGCAAGAAGAGCTCACCCACCCCCACTCCCACCCCAACACTAGAGGGAATGAAAGACTGATTAGTGACTCAAAGACATTGGAGAATATGGGCTGGGGATACTGATCACTTCTGACTCCTAGGGCCTCTAATAATTGAGACCTGATTCAATTCTGGAAAAATTCAATGTGTAATCATGCTGATGAGAGAGCCTGTCACCTGCCCAGTCATGGTCACACTGTGCCTCTCAACTCTGCCACTCTGCCTCTGCTGTCACAGTCCCCAGTGCATACAGAGAAGGATCTTTGGGGACAGCACGTATTAAACAACTCACATCTATTATGTTTTTGCCTGTCCTGAGTTATGAGACCAGACCTTTCCCTCTCACCTCCAAAGTCTCCTTTCCTCAAACACATCCTGCCTATTACCTCCCTGCTCAGGAGCCCAGAAGCTCTGCTGCTGGGCCAATGCCTTTGCATATTCTCCTCTCTTCCCTGGGAACATCCCTCATCCTCACTCCTCCTGTCTAAACCTCAGCCTTAAAAGCCAGATTCAAGTTTATCCTCTGCCATGATGCCCTACTTTGTATCACCTGGACTTCCTACTTCATTTGTTCTCAGTTTCCAAAGATGTCTCCTCAAACAGTTCTTAGTTGGCTTCCTTGGGCTTGGGACCTTCAATCAAGTGACCCATTCATCAGGGCCTAAGACCTCAGGCAATCTTCCCAGATCTAAGTCAAGACTTCCCATTTAGACTGGAACACAGGAATGCAGTATACATGAGATTTAAGAACTACAAGCAAAACTTCCTCAACGAGGCTGAAGATAGGAAGGTAGGTCAATGAAGGATACCTTAACAGGGAGAAGTCGGGAAGGGAAATAATCCAACAAAGCAACAATGAGGAAATAATAAAGATGACTATTTGAAAAGTTAATAAAAACACCTCAAAATTGTCCAAGACCTTAAATGATCAGGTCAGAATGAACTTTGTTGGAGCAAAGAGTTATGAAGAGACCCAAGGAAAAACACAATACTTCAGTTTAAAGCATTACATTTCAAAGCTACACAATGCTTAAGATTAATTATTCTGAGCTCATGTACCGGTAGTCTATTACACTTGAAAAAAAAACTTTTTTTCTCTGCCCAAACAAAACTATTTCATTAGTAGGCTGAGAAGAATGTGTTATATAAGAAAGAATAATCATCATTGCAAGTCCTATTCTCTGAAATCTTCTATGGACAGAAAGAACTAACAAAGATGAATCGGAGCAATAGACTGTCAAACCCACACACTGTCTATCTAGGGTTTGGGAAGTAATTTAAGGCCGTATACACAATCAAACTCAAGCTTTGGCTTACTCAACTGCTGTCCAGGGAGAAGGGACTTCAACACTCCTACTGGCTAGGTGGGGAAGTGGTCACTGATGTGAGAAGAACTCGGGGCCTATTTGCTCTGATGCTTCAGGGAATCACCTGATACCAGTACACACACAGTCCTCACTCTTTCTGGCGCCCTCTGGTAGGAATGGCCGAAGCCCCCGAAGCTATGAAGCCCCGTGCCCAGGCCATTATGTAAAAGAAACAAAACAGACCCTCCATTTCCCTAGTCCAGACCCTGCTGCTCAAAATTTTTACTCACCTGGACAGAACCTAATCTGAAGTTTATTTCTGCACTAGGAATATAAAAATCATCTAAGCAGACTAATAGCTAAGTAAAATTCCCGGGGTAAACTACTTCTTTCAAGAACTCCAGACCCCCGTCTCCACATAGTTATCAGATTATTACAAACCATCAAGTCACTAAGGTACAAGAACCTATTCTAGGCGATTCGAAAATTCTCCAAAGATTATGAAGAAAACATTTCTCGACCCCATTAGACAATGCGGAGACTTGCCGGTCTAGCCCACCCTGCTCCTCGCTTACCTCGGAAGAGGCGACCCCGATCTTCTCGGATTCGTACACGAGGGACAACGACCTGCTAGTGCTGTCGGCTGTAGCCTCGGCCCTGCGCAGCATCTCCTGCCGCAGGTACTTCGACCTGTCCGCGGGCCCGTCGGGGAGGTCGCGGGCGTCTTCCCATGGGGCTGGCCGGGCGTCCTCGTCCTCCGCATCATCGTCGAACGGGTTGTAGCTTTTAGGGTAGGCCGACATGGTGCCAGCACTGGTCTGGGTCTGGGAAGGAGGAGGAGCGCGGCAGCCAGTAATCCAGAGCCGCGAACCGCCAGTCGACCCCACGGCCGCCGCTCGAGCTTCTTCCGCCAGTCGGGCGCGGGCGGCCCCGCCTCCGGACCCGACCATCGCGGCCGGCGGCTGGGGGAGAAGCACATCCAGCGCGCTCAACCGCGGCCTATTGCACAGCCTCTCTCCCCCTGCAGCGATAGGACCGCCCCACGGTCACGCCCCACCCAGTGTAGGCAACAGAAAGGTCACGTGTCTGGGAAGCCTGCTGTGTCTGCGCCTGCGCCGTGAGTTCGGGTGCTCGCTAACTGGGTGAGAGCAGCCGGCGGGGAGTGCCGTCGCGCGCGCAACGATGGCGGCGGCCGCAGCCCGGGGAAGCAGCGGCAACTCCGTCTCCGGCTCCGGCTCCGGCTCCAGCGCCTCGCGGGGTTTCTATTTCAACACAGTCCTGTCACTGGCCCGCTCCCTGGCCGTGCAGAGACCAGCATCCTTGGAGAAGGTAAGTAACCTCGGCGGCATCCGCCGAGGGCTGACAGGAGGAGGGGCCTGGGGCGGCGGAGCGGAGAGGTGGGGCGAGGGTCTGCGGGAGGTCGAGTCTCGGGGTCGCGAGCAGCCTGGGATGGAAGGGGGTTCCTGAGTGCAGGGAGCCGGCGGGGTGAGGAGGCCTGTGGGGGGAGGGGGCTGGTGAAGGGAGGGGCTGTGGGGGAGGGTTAGACAGGGCGGGCAGGAAGCTGCAGGTGGGTGATCGTGGGGGGGATGTAAGCTATGGGCCGTAGGGGAATCTTGTGACATCGCGGGGCCGGGGCTGGGACGTGGGCGTCAGTGAAGAGCAGTGGGATGAACCGAGGACCAGGGGTCAAAACCTGAGGCTCTGGTCCTGATTTCCCCTGCTTTTTATTCGGTGACCTTGGGGAGATGCCTTTCTTATAAAATGGGGGTCCTTTGACCTGCTTTGTCCGCTTCTCCGGATTGTGGTGGAGGACAGATGAAACGTTGTCTGCGAAAGTGCTTTTTGAACTGCGCATTATTATTCTATGAGGCTGGGGGCGTTAGACTGGGTAAAAGTTTGTGTGTGTGGAGAAGGGACAGTGGCGGGGAAAGGGGAGTGAACTGTCAGTGGGCAGAGAACTGAACTCGGGATTTCTTTAGAGGAGAGAGGACAGCTCGTGCCAGAGGAATCTTTATCTTGAGAGAAAGGTGGAAGACAACTCAAAGGTGTGCTTGGGGTGGTAGAAAGGACATAGATTTTAGAGTCAGACCTAAATTTGGTCCCTGCACTGTCACTGTGTGTCATCTTCGGCAAGTTACTTCAACTCTTAGAGTCTCTGTTTCCTTATCAGTAAAATTAGGTTGTTCTTGAGGATTAAATTAATTCAAGCATAAAATGCTGGCACAGAGCTTGGCAGAGTGGGTGAGTAGTAAATGTCAGTTTTCTTCTCCCACTAGTGTGTGATGAGACTCATTACACTGAGCTAGAACTGAAGAGATGGGATTATTTTTCCACACAACTTTCTGGCAGATGGGAAGGGGATGTTCCCTAACAGGATTAGGAGAGCAGTGGTGACTGGAGACCTGCCTGCTGCAGCTGGGAGTGGTTTTGTGGCTCTGACAGTTGTTGAAGCTGAAAGGTTCTTTCTGGTGCTTTGGCTGAATGACCTAGTCCTTGGCTTTGAAGGATCTCAAACTTGATTTTATCACTCACTTGCAGAGTGAGTAGGTCCTTGGAGACTGATGCCAACCTGACTTTTAGTTAAAGAGAGAGTACAGTAGAATGGAAAGTTTGGTTTGGAAGATAGGACCATCTGAGTTTAAATCTCGTATCACTTGGTTACACTAATGTGACTCTGGATAGACCACTTCCCCACTCTGATCCTCTGCTTTTTCTTGTAAAAAACAGGGACAGTACTTGAGAGGAGTATTGTGAAAATCAACAAAATGACATGAATAAAGGCAGGCCCGTGGTCGCCTCATGAATGATCACTATTGTTGTTAGATGAGCCTGACTAATGGACCAGTGCTGTTTATTAAACCAAACTCATGCCAGCTACTCAGCATATTCTCTTCTTAATAAGTGGACCAACAGGCATATCAGAAGTTTGATTGTTGGATTCAGAGAGAACAGGGAAGAGAGTGCAGGGAATTGGATGATCTTGAAGAAGACAGTCATGCAGCTCTAGCAGGGGTAGCACCTTTTCCCACTCAGTAACTCTGAAAAGTGCAACTTGAGCTCAACTTGCCTTCTTCAGCCTTGCTCTGTAGTTACAAGAACATTCTGTAATTGCAACATTGTTAGCTTTGTATTTTGTCATAACTGCCTCAATTGTCAAGATTATAGTATATTTTGCAATTAATTGACACAGCCTCAGGTTGGCAGCTCCCTAATACCACTTACTTTGGGAGGTACTTCAGTCTTATTGGCAACATTTATCAATCACTTCTGTGGGGAAGAGTTAACAGAGCAGGTCTGAGGCTGTTGTCTTTACAAGGGCCTGTTTACAAGGTTGGCCCTTGGCTAGCACTTGAACTGTTCCCTCAATTTCCTAACTGATAAAGATGATTCAGTATGCCTAGATTCTTTGTACAAACAGTGCAATTTATGTCAAAGCCTGCTTTCTTTCTGGGAATCTGGTTGCTAGGCAGATGGTACCTACATGACCAGCACCAAATTAAAAATATCACACTATGAGTCTCTAATAGGGTTTTTCCTGGGCACAAACATTGCACACATGTTATTGCATTTTTTTGCTGCTGTAGCAAGGAGCAAGCTTGGTGTATACCCTCACAGGAAGGGTAGAACATAAGGAAGCCCATGCACAGGTTTTTCCAGATTCTACTTGTGTCTTTTTCCCTTGCTAATATCCTTTCACTGTTATAAAATTTAGCTCTGAATACAACTATGTACATGTAGGCAGTCTTGGGGACCCCTGAAACAACTTATTTCATTGGGGAGGCTTCTGTAGGTGGCTGATCCCATCAAATATATGTGAATTCCTCTTATCCTCATCTAGGATCTTGGGATTTGATTATGCTAGAGATCACTGTAACTATTTAGTCCTACAATATATGTCTACTTACTACATTCACCTACTTTAAAACAATTGACAAGAAGCCCTTAGCATTGCAAAGGAAGAGTGTTGAGATTCTTAAAAGTAAAGGAATTTCTGAGTACCTACCTGGGACAATAAAGATGGAGACTTAGTGGAGATGAGTGTTAAAATCATCCCCGCCCCCTTGTTTCCATTTTTCTCTCTTCTCCTTTCTTCCAGAGAGAGGTCAGAGGACTGAGTGGAGCTTGGTCCAGATAGGGTTGACCTGGGGAAGGCTAAGTTTCCTGAACCAGACCTGACAGCTCAGACATTGGTAACTCAGGTAGCCTTTTTATTTATTTATTTATTTTGGTGTGTGGTGATGCTGGCTGGCCTGTACAGGATACAAACCCTTGACCTTGATGTTACTCTAACCAGCTGAGCTAAGCAGCCAGCCCCTGATTTTACTTTTTAATTGACATGAAATAGTGGTATATATTTATGGGGTAGAGAGTATATTTCCATACATGTAACACTGTGTGATGATTAAATCAGACTAATTAGCATATTTATCACTGCAAACATTTATCATTTCTTTGTGATGAGAACATTTGAACTCCTCTAGCCATTTGAAAATATGCAACTCACATGCTTTTAGTAGCACTTGAGGCATTTTAACCTTCTCTACCTTTGACCATCTCCATGCCATAGTTGTGTTTACTTACTCCAGTCACCCATTCTAATCCCAGGCTGTGAAACCAACCTATCACTACTCAGTGGATTTTACTTTTCTTTAATTACTTAATTCAATCTCTTATTCAGAAAACAATCTCTTATTCAAAAAACTCATACAGTTTATTGGTATGTGTTAGACCAGGTAAATAAGACAACAGTCCTATGTTTGGTTGCTCAAGTGACCAGCAACAAGTCAGACTTGCTACAAGTCCCGCGTCTATTTTTGTATCCCAGGCCTGGTGATCAGACTCCTGCCATGTGCAGATAGCCATCCCCAAACCCTTGGGCATCTGTCCTCTGACCTATGTCTGAGCTTTGACCATTTCCTGGTAGGCTGGGTCCCTAAGACTGGGGTCCCACTCCTGAGCCCCACCCCCAGGATTAGAACCCACCTCAGAGGATGCCCTCTGGACCAAGTCCTACTCAGTCTCCCAAAGGGAGAAAGAGGAGAGGAGAATAGACAAGAAGAAAGAAAAAGAGGCTTTTCTACACTGGGATCTCCACATACAGTGGACTTCCAGACTCCCTCTCTCTGATTTCTGTCTGCCTGCTAGTCTTGCTCTACTTTCCTGGTTTTCACCTGTCTTCAGAATGTTGCTGAGCTTCCCTGCCAATCTTCCTCCTAGCTCTGCCTAGTTATACTTCCTTTGTCTCCAGGAAATCGGTGACCTTTCCTTCCCTTCCTCCTCTGGCCTATGCCATACCAATGGAACCCCCAATCCTGGGACATAGAGAGTCCTGGGGAGAGCTGCAAAGTAGGCAGCATTACTTTCATTCCTGTCCCCATCCTCAGGAGGCTTTGATCAGAGTCCTTTCCCGCATGTCCTAAGATGTCCTCTCTCTTTTCTTCAGTTAGAATGCCAGAATCCTGAGGTATCTTAGCTAACTCTTAGTCTGATGTTTAAAAGGTACTGTGACATTAGGGACAGGCTGAATGTTCCCTGGTAGACATATGTACTCCAGAAGATGAGCTGATAACTCTAATCTGTAATTTTAGGAATCTGTGGCCAGGTGCTTAGGGCAATCACCTTTCTGGAGTTCATCATTATCCAGTCTTTCCTTTAGAGTGGTCTGCCATGGAGAAAAAATCGTGGTGTTGACATTTTTTCAGCATTATGAGGCTGAAAGTTTCCCATGCTTTCTCCCTTTCCTTTGTGAGGCCGTGTTAAAAAGAGCCATCCACAGAGTGAAAGGAGAGAGAATGAGAGTCAGCAGATGATATTCATGTTGCTAGAACTGTTATTAAATCAATTCTAAAATATTTTAAGAAGAAATTAGAGAAGAAAAAATCTGTACCCATAATCGTGCCATGTTAACTGTATGAGGGTACTTTAAAAAGTTCGTGGAAAAATAGAATTAAAAGATAATATGAATTTTTTCATGAACTTTTTGAGTTACCCTCGTATTAGTTTTCTAAGGCTGTCATAACAAACACAGATTTTTTTTTCTCACGATTTTGTAGGCTAGAAGTCCAAGATCAAAGTGTCAGCAGTGTTGGTTTCTTCTGAGGTCACCTTCTCCCTGTGCCTGTCTGCATCACTAGTTGTTTGCTCCCCCAGAGGCAGAAATGTTCTATTTCTGACTCCTTACTGCAGATTCTCTTTTCTGCTGTGTGTCTGTGTTTGTAGTTTGCACTCAGTGGAGATTTGTTTGCCTCTAATTCCTATTCCCATCATTGATTTTTTTTTTTTTTTTTTTTTTTGGTGGCTGGCCAGTATGGCGTCAAACCCTTGACCTTGGTGTTATAACACTGAGCTTTAACCGTCTGAGTAACCAGCCAGCCCCTATTTCCATCACTGATTTTAATTGCTGAAATTTATCTGTGTGTTTCATCTTCCTGATTACTTATTTATATATTTATTTATTTTTGTATTTACTTCTTTCATGCATCTTGGCATGTTGGAAAAAAGATTGGTCTTTCATGAACCAAGCCAGCAAGAACACTACTTTTATTTGTGTGGCAAACTGACAGATAAATACAGGATTGAGGCAAAAATCACTCTACTTTCCTGAATGTTTCTGTGTTCAGAGTTGGTATGAAAGCCTGGATTCAGGACAGCCAAGTGTATACCATTATGAAGACAAAAGATGGAAGCATTCATTCGTATGCTCTGGCATTAGAGGGAAGAAAAATAGACATGTTCTTTTAAAAAATTTTTTTTCTTTCTTTTTTTTGGTGGGGGGGTGGCTGGCCTGTACGGGGATCCGAACTCATGACCTTGGTGGTATAAGGTTGCACTCTAATCAACTGAACTAATATGCCAGCCCTAAAAAACTTTTTTTAATGAGTGTTTATGGTTCCAGGAACCCACAGGGGACTCCTTTATTCTGTTTTAAATTAAAGGTCCATTCAAAAAGAACAGACTTTCTAAAATGTTGCTTTTACATCTGTGGATTAGAACATAATATTTCTAACTTCGATTTCTTTTTTTTTTTAATTTTGTTTTATTGTGGTAAGAAGACCTAACATGAGGTCTACACTCTTAACACATTTTTAGGTATGCAATAAATAGATGTGGTCTTGTTGTCATTGAGTTTAACATGAAAAAGAGAGACAGACAGACAGGCAAGGATTAAATAAAAAATTTCAAGTAATTATAATTTGAAATGGTCACAAGTGCCAAGAAGCAAAAGTAAATGGTATTGGTGAATGAATTTTATCTGAATTTTAAAAAGGGGTAAATGGTGTGAGGAGAGGTAAAATGGGGTCCTGATTTACATGGGGATCAGAGAAGACTTTAAACAGAGCTACTAAAGGATGAGTAGGAGTTAACCAATGAAATCTGTGTAGAATACTTCTGGCAGAGGATACAGATTGTGTAAAGGCCCAGAGGTAGGAAAATTTTAGATTCATTTAATGACCTTAAGGAAGGCAATAGTAGTCACAGCTTAGGGAGCTAGGGTGGCATAAAATAGGATTGGGAGATAGGAAAGGCTTGATCACCCAGGGCAGGTCATGAGAGTGGTTTTGGACTTTATCCTAAAAGTAGCTTAATCGTTTAATAGCTTTTTAGGAGATTAGTGAAGAATTTAAAATATTAATAACAAAGTAAAATAAAATGTCAATTATAGTTAACATATGAATGGAAATATTTTAAGGTCACTTTAAATAGATTTGTGAAAATTACATTTAGTATCAATGTTAAATATTGTTTTTCTCCTTAGGAAAATAAGTCTGGTAGATCATTTGGGGGAACTTGTAATGACAATTATATTATTATAAGATCATAGGATTTTGGACCTTTCTTCCTTTTTAAACAATTTTTTGAAATTTGTTTTTACATTTTTAAAAATGGAAACATAATTGAAGAGCATTTAAAGGCATAAATTTCCAAGTACTGCTTTAGTGGCATCCCGTAAATTTTGATATATTGTTTTCTTTTTCATTATGTTCAAAATATTTTCTGATTTCTCTTATGATATCTTCTTTGAATTAGCAGTATTTATAAGTAGATTATGTAATGTCTAAAAATTTGGGGAGTTTATAGTTTGTTTTTTCTTTCTTTCTTTCTTTCTTTTTTTTTTTTTTTTGCAGCTGGCCATACAGGGATCGAACCCCGGACCTTGATGTTCTCAGCACCACACTCCAACTGAGCTAACTGGCCAGCTCTGTGTTATTGATTTCTTTTTTCTCCCAGCTTTATTGAGGTCTAATTGTCAAATTCTGTTATTGATTTCTCATTTAATTATGTTTCAGTCAGAAAACATACTCTGTTTAATTTCAGTTTTTCTAAACTTATTTATGACCCAGCAGATGTAAGGTATATCTGGTGAATTTCCCAATTATACTTGAATGTGTATTCTGCTTTTGTTAGGTGGCTTTTTCTGTAAATATCACTAAGTTCAAGTTGGTTGATAGGTTTTTCAAGTCTTCACTATCCATGCTGATTTTCTATTTGTTCTATTAATTACTGAGAGAAGATGACTGAAGTCTCCTACCATAATTGTGGATCTGTTGATTTGTGCTTTCAGTATGTTAGTTTTTGCTTCATGTATTTTGAGATGATACATATTTATGATTGTTATGTCTTTCCCACGAATTGACCCCTTTGTCCTCACGAAATTTTCCTCTATTTCCCTAGTAATATTTCTTATTCTGAAATTTACTTTGATATTATTATAGACACTCCACCTTTCTTGTTAATAGTGTTTGCATGGTATATATATTTTCCCATCCTTTTACTTTTAGCCTGTGTCTTTATATTTAAAGTGATTTTCTAATAGATAGAATATAGTTAGGTCTTGTTCTTTTTCCCAGTCTGAAAATCTCTGCCTTTTAATTGGTGTGTTTAGACTATTTACATTTAACATAATTATTGATATGATTGGATTTAAATTTACCATCTTGATACTTGTTTTCTATTTTTCCCTTTTCCCATCTAGTTTTTGTTCTCTTTTTCTTTTCTTGCCTTCTTTGGATGAATTGAGTATTTTTTTAGTATTTGCTTTTATCTCCACTATTACTTTATCAGTTATATATCCTTTATTTTTTTAGGTGGTGGTTCTAGCATTGACATATGTATCTTTTCACAGTCTACCATCAAAAAACATTATATTACTTCATTCATAGTATAATAATCTTACAACTGTATATTTCATTTCTTTATTTTTATTTTTTATTTATTTTTTGGTGGCTGGCTGGTACAGGGAACCAAACCCTTGACCTTGGTGTTACAAGGTTGAACTCTAATCAACTGAGCTAACTGGTCAGCCCCTCATTGAGATTTTTAGATCTGTAGGCTTATAGTTTATCAAATTTGGAACAATCTCAGTCATTGTTTCTTAAAATATTTCTTCTGTCCCTTTCCCCTCTTTTTCTCCCTAAGACTCTCATTAGTTGTATGTTAGATCTCTTGATAATGTCCTACATGTTGCCGTATCTCCCATCATTTTTTTACAGGCCTTTTTTCTCTGTGCTTCATCTTGGCTAGTTTCTATTGCTGTGTCTTTAAGTTCACCAACCATTTTTTCTGCAATATCTAATTTGCTGCTAATCTGTTCATCCAAGCCAGTGCTTTCCTTCCCTCCTTCCATCCTTTTCTACCTTCATCCCTCCCTTCCTTCCTGGCATATTCCACATCCAGAAACTTGATGTGATTCTTTTTTATATCTCCCATTTCTTTCCACACTGTATTCATGTTTTCCTTGAGACATTTGAACATACTAATAATGGCTGTTTAATGTCTTTGCCCTGGTAATTCCATAATCTCTGTCATATTTGGGTCTGTTTCTTTTTCAGGGTTCCCAAAGACCACCCACACATTCAGTGATTCCCTAGAAGGATTCACAGGATTTAGCATATAGTTGCACTTGTGATTAAAGTTTATTACAATGAAAGAATACCTGATAGGATCAGCAAGGGAAAAAGACACAGGCAGAGTCTGGAGAAATCCATATTCAGGCTTCCTTGTGTGCTCTCCCTCCATTGAGGAGGCACACCAGGTGTGCTCCTTTTCCCAGTAACAACAACAAAAAAGTAGAGTCATGTGTGTGTAAATGTTTCTGTCTAGGGAAGCCAATTAGAGACTCAGCACCCAAGGGTTTTATTAGTGAGTGGTCATGTAGGTACCATATGCTTAGCAGCTATCAAAATTCCAGACTCCCAGAAAGCAAGTAGGTGTTCCACATAAATCACTTTGGTCTAGGCACAGTTAACTGCCCTTACCATAGGAAATAGTGGGAACAGTTCAAGTTCCCAAATACTATAGTATCCCATATACTAAGGGCTGATCTCATAAGCAGGGCCTTCTAACTATAGCAACCTCAGACCTGCTATGTGAACATTTTTTTTTTTTTTAAAGATGACCGGTAAGGGGATCTTAACCCTTGACTTGGTGTTGTCAGCACCACGCTCAGCCAGTGAGCGAACCCGGCCATCCCTATATGGGATCCGAACCTGTGGCCTTGGTGTTATCAGCCCCACATTTTCCCGAGTGAGCCACGGGCCAGCCCTGCTATGTGAACTTTTTTCTGCATAATTTATATTGATGGATTTTTTCTCCTGGTTTTGCATTACATTTTCCTGCTTCTTGTCATGCTTGATAATTTTTGATTGGATGGAATTTTATATTGTTGAATGTTTAGATTTCGTTGTCTTCCTTTAGGGAATGTTGGGCTTTGTTTTGGTAGGCAGTTAAATTATTTGTGGTGCAGTTTGATCCTTCTGAGGCTAGTTTTTTTTTCATAGGAGCTTTATTGAGAGATAATTCACATACCGTAAAATTTACCCATTTTAAATGCACAGTTCAGTGTTTTTAGTGTATTAACAGAGTTGTGCATCCATCACCACATTATTAGACCATTTTTCATTACCCCTGAAAGAAACACTGCATCCCTTAGTTGTCACCCTTTAGCCCACCCCTCGTCCCTCAGCAACCATTAATCTACTTTCCATCTCTTTCTCTGTCTTCAGATTTACCTATCCTGAACATTTCATATAAATAGAATCATACAATATTTGGTTCTTTGTGACTAGCTTCTTTGACTTAGTGTATTTTAAAGGTTCATTCAGGCTGTAGTATGTATCATTACTTCATTTATTTTTATTGCCAAATAATATTTCATTGTATGCATATACCACACTTATCCATTCATCAGTAGATGGACATTTGGTTGTTCTACTTTTTGGCTATTATGAATAGTGCTTCTGTGGACATTCATGTACAATTTTTTATGTGGATATATGTTTTCATTTCTCTTGGGTCTATAACTACATGTAGAATTGCTGTGTCATAACGTTTAACCTTTTGAGGAACTGCCAGACTGTTTTCCAGATTTGCTGCATCATTTTACATTCTCACCAGCAATGTAGGAGGGTCCATTTTCTCTACATCCTTACCAACACTTGTTATTGTCTGTCTTTCTGATTACAGCCATCCTAGTAGGTGCAAAGTGGTATCTCATTGTTCTTTTGATTTACATTTCCCTAATGGCTAATGATGTTGAGTCATTTTATCCTATCCTGGAACAACCACTCTTTATGTATTTATTGGCCACTTGTATATCTTCTTTGGAAAAGATATCTTTTGCCTATTTTTTAATTGAGTTATTTGCCTTTTTATTAGTAAGTTGTAAGAGTTCTTTGTAAGTGTTAGATATGCTTCTTATTGAGATATATGACTTATCAGATATATGACTAGATAGAAGTTCGTTATCAGATATATGACTTGCAAAAATATGACTTGCAACCAAGATATAGGTATATGTATGACTTGCAGATATATGGCTCAGGGAAAATGCCTGCCAATTTTGCATAGTTTTAAGGTACAAGCAAGATTCCGTATATTTCTGTCTGTACACACATTTTACAGAAGAAAAACAATGACAGAGATGTTCAGGTAGGTTTTTTCACTTATCTAGGGTCACTTAGGTAAGAAAGGGCTGAGCTGGACTCAAAATCAGCACCTCCTAATTCCGTTCAGCCTTCCTGATTACTGGAATATTGCCCATTGAAATGGTTGTACCAGGAATCACATATATGCATATGTGTGCTATACCCTGTAGGGCCCATGAACAGTGCTCAAGAAATGGAGGCTTTTATTAATGTTCTCCAGCTTTTGACTCATTAACTCTATGCAAAGGTACAAGTAATGCTGCCTGTGTTGAATGTCATAGAGCCATGTTAATTGCTCAAAAGGTCATGCAGCCGTCTGCAGATGACCAAAAGAGTGTCTTTATTTTATTACTATTATTATTATTATTATTATTTTTTGGTGGCTGGCTGGTTAAGGGGATCTGAACCCTTGATCTTGGTGTTATCAGCACCCAGCTCTAACCGAATGAGCTAACTGGTGAACCCTAAAAGACCGTCTTTAATGAAACCCTGATCCAGGGCTGCTCGTAGGAACAGATGCTATTCCACTTACATCTGTAGCTCCATGTGCATCATATCACAAGCATTGTCAAGATAGCTCTGAGTCACTTAGAAAGTGTTAACTCATGTTCAGTGCTTTTTGTCTTAGGAGACAGTACATTTGAGAAAGACAGTTAAAAATGGTTTTAACAGAAAAGCATACCACTGATTCTTAAACCTTAGTCTTTAGTTCTCAAGGAATTTTGTTTCTCCAGAAAGTCTATTCCCAGAGGTTTCAAATAACAAAGGATGTACTCTTAGAAAATCGTTTAATTAGCCGGCTTTTGTAATGCTATTATCTAGCTTTATTTTGACCTACATACCTTATCTACACTCTCTGTTGTAGTAGTGATTCTTATCTGCAATTTTCTGCTCAGTCATCTAGACTTGGGAGGGCGTCTTATTTTCTTCTCGGCTTGGCATTTCCCCACCTTGGCAGTTAGAATTCACATTGTGGTATATATCTTTTAATATCCTTGGGTTAAAGTACTGCCAAGAGTTCTTAGCAGAGTCTAAGTGTATTATATCTGTTGCCTCCTGAGGTCCATTGGCTTATTGACATCCTCAAAGCGGCGGGTAGCGCTCTCCTGGATCCTTTGTGTATGTGGGAATAACCCTGGCCATCTCTGTCAGATTTTGAGCTTAGCGACCTTTTAATTTGACCCATTCCCCCCTTAAAACTCTAAAAACAAGCAACTTACTAACATTTTTGTAAAATTCTGAAAAATCATTTGATGTTATTTTTTCTTTTCATTTTAAAAAATATTATAGTATTAAG
Organism: Cynocephalus volans; assembly: GCF_027409185.1. Classification (NCBI taxonomy): domain Eukaryota; kingdom Metazoa; phylum Chordata; class Mammalia; order Dermoptera; family Cynocephalidae; genus Cynocephalus; species Cynocephalus volans. Next base: position 210,299,677 of record NC_084461.1, read on the forward strand.
GCTTTATTTTGCATTAGGACTTTGACCTCTCTGTGTCTGTTTCATCATTCATAGAATGGGAATGATCAATAATATCTACCTAATGAGTTGTTATGAGGACCAAATGAGATAATACAGACCAGCACCTGGCATGTGATAAATGCTTAATAGATGTTAGCTGTTATTATTTGGAGAATGACGCCCACCAGAACTGGTTCTCCCTTATCTGATGTGTGATGACTTCTATAGAGCCTAGGTTCAAGTCTTCAGATGTTTTTCTCATAAGACTCCCAGCTTCTGAGGGCATTTTGCATCAAAGCCTGGACCTTGTGCCAGGCTTCAGGGCCCTCCATCATTTGGTTTTTGACTTGTCTTATTCACTAGTTGTCATGTCATTTCTATTAGTTTTATAACTCCTGCTGGATTGTAACACTTGTGAGGGAGTGACTATATTTTTTATATCTCACTTCGTTTGAGTGTTCTTCCATCTATCTCTCCATTCATTCAGTGATGCAGCAGATATTTGTTCAGTACCAACTGCCTGCCAGCCCTGTACTGATTATATGACAAGTACCACAATGTAGTTAGACCCTGCTCTAGGAAGCCTGGGTTCTTCTAGTGGTCCTCTACCTCTTTTCTTTCCTTCTCAAATGTCTGTGACATTGATCCCTTTAGTTCCACTAAGTACTGTAGTTGTTAGAGTTCTGAAATGCGTAGGGTGCTGTGGATACAGTGATGAGGAGGAAACTGTCCTGCCTGCAATGAGCAGAAGATAAGTATACAATTAACTCCAAAGTAAGATATAAGGAAAGTAATTATCTTAAGAGAAGTACAGGGTTCTAAGTGGGCTGTTGAGAAGTGTGATGGGAGAGGTTGCATCCTGTTGCAGGGGTCTGAAAATGTTTGAGAAACAGGAGACAGTTGAGATGGATCTTGAAAGAATTGGGAGAATTTTTATAGGAGATATGGCAGGTTGGATGAAATGTTGCAGGTGGTTAAAAACCATGGACAAGGCCAAGCAGGGGGAAATGAGAGTTGATATATAGGGGCTTGGGTGCCAGGCTGGACAATGGGGAGCCATTAAAGGTATATGAACTGGAAGGGGTAATATCAGAGAGAAGATCTAGTTAAGAGTTACCTAACCTGTAAAACAGGGATAGGTCACACATGACCTGCCTGAAAGTGAATGTTTGGCGCTTGAGTCTGTGTGACCTCTTCCATCTCTGCATCTGTGATTCTGCATATGTTCGGGAGTTGTCAGTGTTCCTCAGGCCTGCAGTTCTGGTGAGCATCATTTCAGTGTAGCTGTTGAACTTGTGTGTATTCTGTATATTTTTTTACAGAAATTCCACCAAGAAAAGCTCAGTGTCACATTGCTTTTTTTTTTTTTTTTTTTGGCTAATGAATTATTTTAATAATTTTTTTAAAAAATCTACATGAGCTATGAAATATTGTCAAGACAGTTTTGTGAAATTAAGCTTTACGTTCCTGAGTCTCGTTTCAGGTGGCACCTCAGTGATTCAGTCTCTGTTGTGCCTATTGCTGCAGTGTTGGGGGTCTTAGGGACAGAATAGCTGCATCTCTTGCCCCATTAAAAAGAGAAAAACTCTTCTATGTAGATTGAGACTCTTGGGGAAGTCATATTTAAATAGGAGTTATTTTACTGATATTAAGATGTTGGAATTAGGGCCAGCTCGTGGCTCACTTGGGAGAGTGTGGTGCTGACAACACCAAGTCAAGGGTTAAGATCCCCTTACCGGTCATCTTTAAAAAAAAAAAAAAAAAAAGATGTTGGAATTAAAGAGCTTGTAGAACCATTGTAAATAGAAAATGTTTGTTCTCAGATCTTCTTTCAGTTTTATGTTCTTTGTTCTTGGATTATCCAGATTCTGTTATTGAAATATTATATGCTTTTCTCTTCTGAGCTCCACAACTGTAAATGTTATTATCCTTTTAAAAATAAGATTTGCATTAATGACGAAATTGTTTCTACTATTTCAAAATATTTTTTTCTGATTCTAATGTTATTGTATTCTTTATGAAAAATATGGAAAATACAGAAAAAAAAAGAAAATAAATATTGCCTGTAATCTGATTACTCACTTTTCTGTCTTTCTTCATAGGCAGTCCAGACTTTGAGTTTTGTTTAAAACAACTAATTGTATTAGTTTCCTATTACTGCTATAACAAATTACCACAAATTTAGTGGCTTAGAACAACACACATTTATCGTTTCACAGTTCTTTTTTTTTTTTTTTTTTTCTTTTTCCGTGACCGGCGCTCAGCCAGGGAGTGCACCGGTCATGCTTATATAGGATCGCGAACCCGCGGCGGCGGCGGGAGCGTCGCCGCGCTGCTAGCGCAGCACGCTACCGAGTGCGCCACGGGCTCAGCCCTATCGTTTCACAGTTCTGAGGATTAGAAGCCCGACACAGGTTTCACTAGACTAAAAGCGAGGTGATGGCAGGGCTCCGTATCTTTCCGGAGATCCCAGGAGAGAACCCAATTCCAGGCTTTTCACAGATGCTGCCCATGTTCCTTGGTTGTTGGCTCCTTCCTCCATCTTCAAAGGAAGCAATGGCTGGCCAAGTCCTCACATCATGTAACTCTGACCCCCTCTTCTGCCTCCCTTCTACTTTTAAGGACCTTTGTGATTACACTGGGCCCATGCAAATAATCCAGGATAATCTCTCCATTTCAAGGTCCTTTATTTAATTACACCTGCAAAGTCCCTTTTACCATGTGAAGTAACATATTCACAGGTTCCTGGGATTAGGACTGGAACATCTTTGAGGGGCCATTCTACCTACCACACTGATGTTGTTTATAAGTCGCTGAATCATTATATAGATCTCTAAATTGTTTATTAGTTCTTTTTAGTAACACATTTTAAAACTGTGTGCCAGTGTCACAAATGACTTCTATTTAAATATTTTTAGTTGAGTGGGGACGGGGGAGGAAGATCCGAAGACGAAGTAACCCAGAGCCCCTCTGAGCATTTGAGGTAGAGGGGGTAGTCTGGCAGTCCAGAGGAGACAAGGGTGGTAAAAACTGTGCTGCCTTCAGATCTCTCTACTGGGCGAGGTGACAGCTGCATGGGCAGTAAGATTTAGACGTGATGATGATGCTAAATTCTTATCCTCAGGTATTATTAGAGCCTATGTCTACGCCCATTCTGAGTATTAGTTTCCAAATAAGATACCTAAAAAATAAAGGAACATGCAAACAAAAAACCAAACCCAACCCAGTGCCCCTGCCCTGAGAGAAGAAATCTATTCTTAGGCCTTGGAATTAGCCTTTGGCCTCCAGGGAAAATGCCAGGAGGAGCTGGTAGCAGCCCCCCAGTAGGGAAGGGTCAGGATTGAGAGGAAAACCTGCTGCACTGATCTGAGTGAAGTCTGGGGACAAACTAAGAATAGACAGCAGGGCCTACAGGCCCAGAAAAACTGAGCACATCTTCTTTCTGTCTATTCATCCACGTCCATGGTACAGGAGACCAAAGACGATAAGAGATGATTTTTCACTGAAGGGGCTTACAGTTTAGTGGGGCTTACAGTTTAGTTTTGTAGATTAGAAGCCAAACATAGGTCTCACTGAGAAATGCATTAATAATTGTAGCATTCATTGTGGAGTAGCTGATGTTGTTGATGTTATTGGAACCCTTCAAACATGTGAGGACAGCAATTATGTTTACCTTTAACCTGATTGTCTCCAGCCTACACATTCCTTTAACCGCTCCTTGTATGGAATGTTTCTAGGCCTCACATCGTCCTGAATGTCCATCTTTGAATACTTTCTTGTGTGGCAAAGAGGCAACTAAAATAATCTTTCCCTCACTTTCACAGCCCGCCCATCATCAAGTCTTGTAAACTCTTCTTCCAAAACATATCCTAAGGTGGGCTGTTTGTGTCTCTGCTTGTTCTGGTTACTACCATCTTTGCCTGGACTACTACAGCGATCTCCTGACCCATCTCTCTGCTTTCACTCTTGTCCTCTAAAATCCATTTTCAATGTGGCAGCCTGAGGGATTCTTCCAAACCTCAGTGCTAACCTTGAGAGTCAAGAAGGCCTCTGTGTGCCCTAGCAGCTCTGGCTTCTCCTTGCTATTAAACTATGATCCAAGCCCCTGGCTTGAACTGTGGGGACCGTCTCTGCCTCAACTTGTACTTCTGGGCATCCCTCTCTCTTTCCTACTGTGCTGCCTCTGCTGCAGCCTCTGCTGGAAACACTTTCTTGATTTGTCCTGGCTGCTTCCTTCTTAACCACATCTCAATTTAGTAGGCACCTCCTTAGAGAGGCCCTCCCTGGTCACCCCACCAAAAGTAGTCTTTCGGGCACTATTATTGGGGAAATAGAATAAAAAACAAAACATCCCAACCTAGAAACACTCTCCACAAAGGTAGAAGAGAAGGACAATACATTTATTATTTGAATAAGCATTAAACCTGAGTGTGATGTACTTGACAGACAGTCCACTAAGAGATTGCAAAGATGGAAAGACATCACTCCTGTTTATATAGTCAAACAGATACAACCTGGTACATACATGTTGTAACATGTGTATAACCCTTTTATGTAGCCAAGCAGATACAACCCATTACTTACATGTTTCAACATAAGCGATAATTAGTCCTCAAGTAAGAGGACTTGACAGCACTATCTGTCACACATAGTTCCATCCTGATTTTACCTGGTAATTGGGATGACCATCTGTGTTAGCTATTTGGTTTTGTTCAGAGGAAAAACAAAACTCATACAGGGAATTTTTGAAAGTTTGTAGAAAAATAGAATTAAGGGCCGGCCTGTGGCTCACTTGGGTGAGCGTGGTGCTGACAACACCAAGTCAAGGGTTAAGATCCCCTTACCGGTCATCTTTTAAAAAGAAAAAAAAAAAAAAAAAGATAATACAATCTTTCCATGGACTTTTTGAAGTACCCTCATATCTTTATGACAGGAGGTTGTTTTGCATCTTGGAGCAAGGCACCTGTGGAAGTTAGGCTTCAGTGGTTTTCCACAGAAACTGGGAGATAGGGATGCTATCTCCTTTGATGTTTACATTCCAGAAAGGTGGCTCCCAGGTCCTTGAGAAAGACATTTCTAGGTCATAAAGCTGAGAAAGGGCCTATCTAGTCTTCAAAAGGATTTATATGCATTTCAAAGGAAGGAGAATTTCTTACAATTATAAATTTTCTAAAGTAAATGTTCAAACTAAAAGGAGGGGAGGGGAAATGTCTTTTATTTTCAACAGGGAGAATTAAACCTTTTTCGTTTTTTTCTCTTTTTTTATTCTTTTTTTTCTTTTTCTTTTTTGCTACCTCTTTTTTTTTTTTTTTTTTAACACGTTCTTTCAACTTTATTCAAATCATAAATGCTCCCAGAGGCTTTTACCATTTGAAAAAAAATCAATTTAATGCTATCAAAAGGCGGTGTTCTCTTTAATCCTGTTTGCCTTCTAGCCGCTGTCATGAACCCTCCTTCCAGGCCACATATACAAAGAAGGCCAGCACCATGTGCACAGCTACCACTCCAACAGTAGCAGCATAAAAATAGCTGTCCCTATTGGACATCCCAAGGGAGACTTCAAATATATAAGTTGTGAAATAGAACCCAATAGGAACAGTGATCGTTAAAGCTGTGAAGAACAGGAGCGTCTTCAAGGTAGATACTAATGAACTTTCATTTCTGAACTCTGGCAGCTGCATTGTGTTGGGTACCACTTTCTCAAGGCATTCCTTGGACTAGGCTCACCTGCCATGCTCAGTCGGCTTGGCAGGCAACAGGTTGAGGCAGATGTGATGGAAGTGCCTGGGAGCACAGGGTGGCAGGCCTCTGCCCTTATTTTAAATTTGTATTTGTCCTTGCACTATCATGTCTCTGATACTTGTCTGCTTTATCTGTCCCAGTCTAGAATGAGAGCGGAGACTTCTTTCCGATTTGCATTCACAGAGTCCGGTGCAGTGCATCCAATGGAATATATGCCCAGTAAATAGTGAATGAATGAATGAAAGACATATTGACTTGATTGACCCTTATGTGAGGGGACTTCAAAGAGTTTGTGGAAAAATGGAATTAAAAGATAGAAGTAACCACACCTCAGTCACTAGATGTCTATTTAGAGTTTTTTTAAAAAGGTAAAATTAAAAAAATACAGACTTTATTTCTCAACACAAGCTCCAAGTTCAAGACACTTTTGTAAGCCATGATACTATTTAGTCATACATGTTGTAGGAAAAAAAAAAAAAAGAGCTGAGGGTCTTGGGAATTTAACCATGTCAATGCAGTCTTTTTACATTAATGGAAGAAAAATGGGTACCCTTTAAAGATTTTTTAAGATTAGGAAACAAATAGAAGTCAGTAGGAGCCCAATCAGGACTGTAAAGTGGATGCTTAATGATGTCCCATTGAAACTTCCGCAAAATTGCCGTTTGATGAGAGGAATGAGCAGGAGCACTGTCATGCTGGAGAAGGACTCTGGTGAAGCTTTCTTGAGCATTTTTCTTCTGCAAAAGCTTTGGCTAACTTTCTGAAAACACTCTCATAATGAGTAGATGTTGTGGTTCTTTAACCCTCTAGAAAGTCAGTATGCAAAATGCCTTGAGCATCCCCTAAAATTGTTGCCATGACCTTTGCTCTTGACCAGTCCACTTTCACTTTGACTGCTGCCTCTCAGTAGCCATTGCTTTGATTGTGCTTTGTCTTCAGGATCATACTGGTAAACCTATGTTTTATTTCCTGTTATATAGTTCCTTGAAGAAATACTTCAGGATCTGCTCTTGTCTGCAGCTTATCTGGGCGCAACAGTTTGACACCCATCGAGCAGAAAGTTTGCTCAACTGTGATTTTTCAATCAGAATTGAGGAAGCTGAACCAGTTGAGATGTCTGTGGTGCTGGGTATTTGTTTCAGTCCTCTTCAATTAGGGCATGAACAAGATTAATTTTTTCCTCACAAATTGATGTGAATGTTCTACCACTGTGGGCTTCATCTTCAACATTGTCTCATCCCTTCTTAAAATGAGTTATTTGTAAACTGCTGATTTCTTTGGGGCATTGTCCCCACACACTTTTCATAAGGCATCAGTAATTTCACCATTCTTCCACCTAAGCTTCACCATCAATTTGATGTTTGTTCTTGTTTCAATTTTAGCAGAATTCTTATTGCTCTGATAGAAACTCTTTTCAAACTGATCTTATCCTTCTGAGTGCTTCAAACTAGATCCTGTTAGACATGTTATAACAAGTTAGTAGGACTTTATTTTGGGGCAAAAAAAATTGAAATTCTTGCATAGCTTTCTCATAAAACTCATTTTTTATGAACTTTTTGAAGACCCCTCGTATAAGCCATTTGAAGGATGTTATTGAAGAGCAGTAGCATGAAAAATGCTTATCACATTATGTTAAGTGAGCACTGACTCCGGGTAATGACTGTGCCTTTGTACCAGATGCACCATCTCCTCTAGCTCCACGAGGCCTGCTATATAGATGGGCTCCTGTATGGTTGGGGAAGCTGAGCCTTAGCACATCAACTGCTCTGTGTCAGAGCAGAGATTTGACTCCAGGTCTGACTCCAAAGTCCATGTGCATTTCACTCAGCTAAAAGTTGTCAACATTAGATTTATTTATGTACAAAAGAAAAACAAAGCATGATCCTTACCCTCTCCCCAAAGAAATCTCTAGGGATGAAGAAAAGGACTGAGAACAAAAATATTTGTAATTTTAAGAGTTTATGTGTTTGGAATGTGTGACTGTTGATGAGTTATCTTTTTGTACAATTATGTTCTTTCTATATTGAATAATGATGTTGTGCCAGTTTTGATGAGTCTCTGGGTCTCCATGCTGTCTTCGTTTCCCAGGTATGTGGCATAGTGTATCTTCTGTGTGTTGGAGTAGGGTATTGATGAAATCTTGCACAGGACAGGGCAAAATGCATAGACTTTGATGGGACCCCAGATTCTTCCTTCTGGCTCCATGTTGACTCAATAATCAATATTTTTTGAATCTCATTGACTCATTCTGTTGTGATTCCACCTTTTGATTTCTTATTTACAGGTTTTTTGTTTGTTTGTTTTGAGAGACTACTCTTTCTTTCAAGATGTGAGTGGCTAGAGTCCCTGAAATTATCACTCTATTGTGGTTGGTCTACATCTCTCTCTTTGTATTTTATTTTCCTCTCTGATTGTGAAGCACATTCTCCTTATGAGGGGAACATTGAAGCAAAGTGGGGATTTAGGATTTCTGTTCTTCTCTTGTCTGTTACGTTATGCTCTTTTGCCTAAACATTTAATCGTAAGATTGTGGATTTTTCCCCCATATGTATATATTTTTATTTTAACTTATTGAATGTTTTCCCTGATTACATAAATAATGTTTTCTCATGGAAAACATTTCCCATATTTTGGAAAATATAGATAAAAGGACCTGCCTTTTTAGCTCAGTTGGTTAGAGTGTGGTGCTAATAACACCAGAGTCTGGGGTTCAATCTCTGTACTAGCCAGCAAAAAAATTTTAAAAAGAAACTTTAAAAAAAAGCATCTTATAAAGAGTGAAACCACTAGTCATCGTACCTCTCAAAACTATTAACATTTTAATATATTTTCTTCCACTAATTTTTCTATACATGATAATTAAAATCTTTCATCTTATGGGTTTATAGAACACTTAGAACATTGTTCAATGTCACTGCTTATTCTTAGAAAAACACCATTTTTTTTTTTTTTTTTTTTTTAAGACGACCAGTAAGGGGATCTCAAGCCTTGGCGTGGTGTTGTCAACACTACGCTCAGCCAGTGAGCCAACCGGCCATCCCTATATAGGATCCGAACCCGTGGCCTTGGTAGAAAAACACCATTTTTAATGTCTGTAATATTAGGTTGAACTTTATGAAAGGGTTTTTGTAGGTAAAAAGTGGTTGAATATTAGCAATTTCATATGGTTCAACCTAATGTTTCATCAAGTGGTTGAATCATTATTTATTCTCCTGATATTGAATTATAAGATTGTTTTCCTTTTTTTAAATTTTTTTATTTTTGGGGTGGCTGGCTGGTACAGGGATCGAACCCTGGACCTTGGTGTTATCAGCACCATGCTCTAACCTACAGAGCTAACCAGCCAGTCCATTTTCAGTTTTTAAATTTATTTATACAATATGGTGATGAATATATTTCTACATAATCTTTGCCTGAGTTTCTAATTATTTGTTTGCAGTTATTCCTAGAAGGAAAATTGCTAAGACAAAGAATGTTGCCTTCCCTCAGGTTAGAAGGTGCTTTTCTTTCAGGTCTGTGTTGTCCCTTTGTATTTGCCTTTTTAAAATCTAAGCCAACAAAAGCAATTTGCTTTCTTTTAAAAAATTACAATGGTAATTTATTAATGCATTTTCAGGGCAAACTTTAAGCAATAAATTCAATTTCCTTACCTGATAAAACATTCCACCATGACTATATGAATGTCAGTAGGTGAATTCTTGTTGGGTCCATAGCAGAACAGCCAGGTTAGGGCCTCCTAGTGTTTCTTATTGCTTTGCTCAGTGCTTCTTGTGGCAGAGTTCAAGATTGGCATCATCTGTGTTCCCATTTGTAATAAGTCCAGATTTTCAGTTCCTTTAAGACAGGCATTTGCTGTTTGTTTTGAAAATAATCCTAATTTTCCTAATTTTTCCATTTACTCAATAAATTGCTGACTTATTGCCTGTTTTGTCTTCTGCTGGCCACTATTATAGCATATCCAGTAACAGTAGATATTGTTTATTGACAACTTAATATGTGCTATGCACAGTCTCAACTGCTTTACACACATTTGATTTTTTTTTTTTTTTTTGGTGGCTGGCCATTATGGGGATTGGAGCCCTTGACCTTGGAGTTACAACACCGTGATCTAACCAACTGAGCTAACCGGCCAGCTCAGATTTTTAAAAGAGCCCTGTACCTATCTCTGTACTGGTCAGCCACCAAAAACAAACAAACAAAAAACCAGAAAATGAGAAAAGATAAAAGAGCACTCAGGATAGGCATTGTTACTGCAGGTTGGTTTGGGTAACCTGCTGATGGCACCACCAAGTAGTGGGGGTCCCATTGTTCAACTTTAGCTATTGTGCCTTATTCTCTCTGTGTATACATCATTTTAACCCTCAGCCCATGTTCCTCAGAGTATATGTGTTCACCATTGGGGAGGGGGGGCGATCATTTCAGCAGGTGCAGATGTCCTTTTTATGATTTTTAATTGAAAAAAAAATAATGACTTACTGGCTACACAGACTCACTGGGCTTTTATGGTACTGGTTTATTCTGAATGTGGTTTTACACTTTTTAAACATTGTTTTGTGGTTTTTTTGGTCTAATTTTCTAGGTCCAAAAGCTTCTTTGCATGTGCCCAGTAGATTTCCATGGGATCTTCCAGTTAGATGAAAGACGAAGAGATGCAGTGATCGCATTGGGCATTTTTCTCATTGAATCTGATCTTCAGGTAAATCTTTACTAAATTAAAGTGTCTGCAGTGTACAAGGAAGTATCATGAGAATTTAAATTTGTATCTACTTATATTTACCTAAAGCAATACTACAAGAATGCTTTGGAACCTAATCAGAGTGGTTGAGGGTAAGTGTGAGACAGGGTGGATAGAACAGATGGGAATGAGACTTCTCCATGTATACCTTCTTAGGAAATTTGGTTTTTTTGAACTGTGTGAATACGAGGGGTGTTCACAAAGTTCATGGAAGGATTTGTATTATTGTTTAATTCAATTTTTCCACAAACTTTTTTTAAGTACCCTCATATTATGATGCAAAAAAAAACTGAAGTGGTTTTGAGTTGTTATTTTTGTTTTTTTGCCAGAAAGTAAATTAAAATGTTTTGAGAAGTAATTGTATGCCCTCCAGAGCAGGCTTGGTTTTCAATCTTAGGTAAAACGCTCATCAGTCAGACTCATGGTTACCATTTTTTTCCTTCCAAAAGGACAAAATCATGAGATAATTTTGATACAGTACCATCTTTTTCAAAACTGTGATAGGTATGAATTAAGGTTTAGGGAACATGTGCCTTTTAATAGGGATTTGAAAACCAGCCTAGGAGCTCCAACAGAAAACAGCGTGACCATATTTTTTTTATGTATATAATTACCAAAGCTAGTGGAAGGAAATGATTGATCATTAGATGTAGAATCTTTATTTATTTATTTATTTTTATCATTACTAAGTACTGTTTTTTAATTCCAAGCTTAATCATGTTATGTTAGGAAAATAAAGATATTAGATATTTGAATATTTATCTAAAAAACTTAGTTTGCATGTCTTGGAAATTTTATTTCAATAAGCATTAATGTTTTTGACAGAGTATTTATACATTTGAAAAAAGTAAACATTTAAGTTATGGAGCAATATTTTAATAATTAAATAGGTCACCTGACCAAGGTCACATGAAAAACCAAAATTAGATGCATAAGCTGCATTTTATTTTTTTTCTGCCTATTTGTTTATAAATGTGAAAAGAAAGAAAATCATTTCCAGTTTTCTATTTGCCAAGTCCTATTTAAATAAAAAATGAATTATAAAGGGTGGAAAAGAATTTAAACAAAGTCTTTACAAGAAACTACTGCTGTTCAAATGTGTATTAGTGGAATGTTGGCCAGTTAGCTTAGTTGGTTAGAGCATGGTGCTGATAACACCAGGGTCCAGAGTTTGCTCCCTGTACTGACCAGCTGCCAAAAAAAAGGTCTATTGTAAATGTCTTTGGCAGACACATTACTTGGTAGATTTACCTGTAAGTTCCAAAAGTGTTGTACTTGTGTTAGACTTTTTAAGATGGCAAGGAAGAGACTAGTACAAATTACTATTGGTGCACTTGTGGTTCTGGGCGAGGATTGGCTGATCCTAGGTGGCATGTGACATTGTCCTGTGAATCATACAGGTATGCCTGTGCTTCTAGGGAAGCCCATCAGCCTCATGGATACCAGGAGAGGAGCCTAGCCTTCTTCACCAGGTTCCTAAGAAAACCCTAGGGTCCAGCTTTCTCTTGGGTTACCATATGTTTATATTCCTTGCTGGCATCCGGGATGGGCTGTGCATTGGTCTCCCTCGTGTTTAGTCAGCAGACTGCTCTGGCAGCAGCTGTGGCCAGAGTAGTGGAGGTGGTTTTATCACTATATGCTGCAAAAGCTGTAACAGAGAAGCTACTGGGGCCACTTCCTGTGCAGGGAGCCTTGCTGGGCAGGCCCTTCAGAGTTTTGTGCCTGTTAGTGCATCAGGATCCTGTACTGATGTCCTAGCTAGCTCCTTTTTATCATTTAGAGGAAAAAGTGTTTTTGATTTTGCTAAAGAAAATTCTTTATTTGTTTGGTTATCTATTTTGGCCACCAAACTACCCCCAAACTTAGTAGCTTAATGCAACAATTTTTTTTTGCTTATGAATCTGCAATTTAGACAGGGCTCAAGAGAGTCTCTGGTTCATTAAGTGTCAGCTGGGATGCTCAAAAGCTGGGGGCTGGAATCACCCAAAGGCTCATACATGTCTGGACATTGATCCTGGCTTTTAGCTGGGACCTTAGCAGGGGCTGTTGTCCAGGACAATTCTGTGTACATAGCCTCTCCATGTGGCCTGGGTCTTGTCACAGCACAGTGTCTGGGTTCCAGGTGAGTGTCCTGAAAAAGAGCTGGATGGAAGCTGCATTGTCTTATCTAACTAGTCTCAGAGGTCGGAGTCATATTTGTACTACTTTCTATACATACTAGAAGCAAGTCACTAAGGTGGCCTGTTTTCAACGGAAGGATTGTCAAAGAATTTGTAGCTGTGTTTTTAAAACGACCACATGTTTTTTTTTAGTACTTCAGAACATTCAATAGTATTCCCCTTCTCTGGAGCACACTTTATCTAGTCCTCAACTGGAGCAGCTATAAATAGGGAAATAACCTAAAAAGCCAATAATGGAAGGTAATGAAGCTGTATGTTAATTGGCTGTTTTGGAAACTAGAGGAAAGTAATTTTTTCATTGGGCTAATATTAGCTAGAAAGTCCAGTGATCAACTTGAGAGGAGTAAGAGGAAACATGAAGCAGAAAATTTTTCTTTCTTTTTTTTTTTTTTTTTGTATTTTTCGTGACCAGCGCTCGCACCGGCCATTCCTATATAGGATCCGAACCCGCAGCGGGAGTGTCGCCGCGCTCCCAGCGCCGCACTCTCCCTAGTGCGCCACGGGCTCGGCCCCAGAAAATTTTTTTAAAAAAGGAAAAAGGACAAGGGATTGGAACAACAAACGGCATCACCTAGTTGAGAAACTTGTAGCTGTGAGCTTCCCTCCAGTTCCCAGGATCTTATCCTGGGGCCCATTGTTGGGTTTTGGGTGCTCTGAACCCCTCTCCCTGAAGACAGCTTTGAGTGTGCACACCCACACCTTCTAGAGAGGCCCTCACAGGGGCCTGGCCTGTGTAGGAGGCCCATGTAAGCCATGATCCTTTCCCTTTGGCCCGGGTGGTTCAGACTGACGTGACAGCCTCTGGAGTCAGCTGTGTGGAAACAGGAAGGGAGTGATGCCACGTGAACTTACACAGGCTTTACATTATCCCTGGAGAATCTCTGAGGTGATTAGGATGTGGATATGCTTTGCTTTGGGCCTAATCTTTGCTAAAAAGCTACCTACCAATCACTTATCTTATTAAATATAATACTTTTTTTTTTTTTTTTTTCAGCACAAAGATTGTGTGGTTCCTTACCTTCTTCGACTTCTTAAAGGTCTTCCAAAAGTATACTGGGTAGAAGAAAGCACAGCTCGGAAAGGCAGAGGTGATTTTACATAATGTTTTCCCTGAATGCAAGGAAAAATAAGTATGTTCAGCATCTGTAAGGATCAAGTGTTTGTTCATGCTAACACATCAGTTAGGATGCTTCTAGCTGGTCCACTGCCGGATGTGGAACAATTAGCTGCCTACAGCAATGTGGGCTCAGCTTACTCACTGTTGTCCAGAGCCCATGGGCGAGAGGGGTGATGGCAGGCTGGGCGGGTCAGCTTTCCAATGCTCTCTTCTGAGAGTGAGCAAGAACTCTGAGACCTCAGGAACCCTTTCTCATGTCTCATTGGCCAGAATTAGATCACCTGCCCATCCCTGAACCAGTCACATTATTACTGTTAGATTAATAGGCTCGCTCCTGGAGAGAGGTCGGTTCTCCAAATTGCATTGCTGCTGCTCAGAGAGGGTGAGATGGATGTTGGGGACTCAACCACAGTGTTCAGTGTATATAGTTTTTCATTTCACTTATGTTGCTAAGATGTAGTTAAACTTTGCACCTTCAGAAATGGAATAAATTCATGTGTATTTCTTTTTAACTTATACTTTAGTTTTGTTTCTCTTTAGTGTCAAAGGAAAGTCAGATAGTCTTTTCCTCTCCTCCCCTCCACTGCCTAACTCTCCCTGCCTCCCCGCTTGCCTTCTTCCTCCTCACCCCCCAGCTGTCCAAAATATTTACATAGGTCCACACGGGCCATGCATTGTACTCAACACTTATAACCCCGATGTTCTTGTATACTGATTTCCCAAAGTTCCAAAATCAGCTTGGAAGACCTCCCAGCATTTTCGGGTTCATGACCCATGAGACTGAAGTTTCCTTGTTGTTTATGTCTGTGAGGCCTGAGGCCCACCTTTGGATAGAACAGGAGGTTGGATCTTCTTCTGTGAAGAAGATCCTTGTCATTTTCATTTGTGGCACAGCCCTGATTTGTTAGGAGGGCTCAGTCTGCTAAAGATAAGTTTTGCTATTCTTATGAACATCCTGCTTGTGCCTGTATTTCTCTTGACCTTTGGGTTTTTATCATTTCCAGTGACCTACCATGCCTAAAACTGATAGATCCAAAATTATGCATGTATCTTGCAATTTCAAGGACTACGAATTAGAGTGCCATGACTAAAGAGTCAAATGTTTGTCTACCTCTGTATTATCTAATTTGAGGAGAAGTAGAATACCACTAGATGCTGATTCTATTTTCTTATTTTTTTTTAATTTCAAAACAGATCACTTCTGTATATGTAGATTCATATTCATATATTAGAATGAAAGTTTTAGCATTATTTGAACATTGTTAGAAATATATAAATTTCTAATTGTTGGGTAACATTTCACTTTTGCATTAAGGCAGTATTACTTATGCTTTTAAACTCTAGAGCAGTAATTCTCAAAGTGTTGTCCCTCGGCCAGCAGTATCAGCATCACCTGGGAACTCATCAGAAAAGAATACTCTTGGCCACCACATCAGAGAAACTCTGGTGCCGCAAAGCAAGCAATGTGTGTTTTAACAATCCCTGATGCACACTCAAGTTTGAGAGTGACTTAGATCTGCATTTTAAAATTATAAGTGCAGAAGTAGAAATGTAATAATCTTCTGCCATGTACTATAGATATGTCCATAAAATAGTAGGTACTTTTATGTCCTTGATTCCATGTTCAATATTCAAAATTGTTTATATGTATAATCATGATTGAACCAAATAAATGACAGTGGCTCCAGCATTTGAAGGTGTGCCTGATAGAAATGCTGTACAGCTTTTGGTCTTTTAGGTATAGTGCTCCCTCCCAGCCTTGAAGGCCATGCTCCTGAGAATCTCATTCTAGGAGGCTTAGCAGCGGAAGTACTTAAAAGTTCATGGGGAGTAGAGCGAATCTTTGGAAACTCTTACTAGGATTTTTCCCATTTGCCAAAACAAAAAAGAAAAAAATATGCAAATAATATTTTATTCAATTTAAAGTAGAAGTAATAGGTATTTCCATGTGCTGTCTCTTACAAGATTGATTCTCACTTTTATTTAGGTAGGGAATAAAAAATGGAATCTGTCATATTGAGAGGCTCTATAATCTCACACTATAAATTGACTCAGGATACATTTAACAATTAATTTAATTTAAACTTTCAAGTTTATTGAACCAAAACATTTACTTAAAGAAACGTAGGGATATTTCTCAGCAAACATGTTGAATCTGTAACTGTTCTTTCGAGACTCATCTCAACAAGGGCAGCCGCTATAAACTGGTCCCTTGGACAGGCCATGTGAGAGAGGGAACGTACTGAACTGGATGCCAGTAGGCATTCTGATGATCTGACTTGTGTCTCTGTGTCTTCCAGGTGCTCTCCCAGTTGCAGAGAGCTTCAGCTTCTGCCTGGTAACTTTGCTGTCTGATGTGGCTTACAGGGACCCTTCACTTAGAGATGAGGTAAGTGTGCGGTGACTTGGTATGCATTTCTGTTAGATTGAAAAGAGTTTCAAAGTGATGAAAAAAGTTAAAAAATTTTAAAAATGGAAGTGCAATTGGATTGTTTATGTTGATTTATTTCATGCTATTAATAGCAGACCTAAGAAATGTTTCATACTTGTTTATAGTACTTTTCAGGATCTCAGGAGTCCTATCTCATTCAACTTACCAAAAAGCCCTGAGAGGTAGGCAGAAAAAGGTAGAGGCAGCTCATTTTCCTTACTTTAGATTAGGTTTTGAAGTTGTTCATAGAAGTGGATTTTTTAGCTAACTGAAGATTTTACCTATAGTGCCCAAACTTTTTTAGTTTTTGTTAATTTGGGGCGGAAATGTTACTAAGATGTATTTTATACTTCTCTCCTTTTCAAAGAATACAATCATAATACAAACTTTTTCTTAATCACATTTGTCATTTAGAAAGGCTATTCTTAGGTCCTGCCAAGAAGTGCCTAGTTGCTTGCCCGCATGCAAAATGTTCTCAGCTAGTGATGCTTTTTGAGTTCTTTCTCTTTTAGGTTATTTATTTATTTGTAGGTTGGCTAAAGAGGTAACTAGATATATTAGAATTGTGTATTTTTAAATTTTTTGGGGGGAGCAGCTGGCTATTATGGGGATCTGAACCCTCGACCTTGGTGTTATAATACCATATTCTAACTAACTGAACTAACCAGCCAGCCTCAGAATTATGTATTTTTATTAAAAAGTTAGACATTAAGTTAGGGGCTTTTCCATGAATAAAAATAAAGGTTGAAGATGATGACATGATTTTAATATGTAAAATGGAAAAAGTATTATTTTTCAGGTCTTCATAGGTTTTTCAGCATTATTTAACATTAGGAGAACGTAAGAAATTTGACTTAGTTATGAACAACAAGTCATGTCAGACCAACTTCATTTTCTTTGCCTGGGTTTTCTTTTCTTTTTTTTAAAGATGACCAGTAAGGGGATCTTAACCTTTGACTTGGTGTTGTCAGCACCATGCTCTCCCAAGTGAGCCAACCAGCCATCCCTATATAGGGATCTGAACCCTTGGCCTTGGTGTTATCAGCACTATACTCTTGCAAGTGAGCCATGGGCTGGCCCTTTTCCTGGGTTTTCTAAGACAGTAATTGAGAGAAAAGAGGTGGATGCAGTCTAGTTGATCTTCATGAAGACATTGGACAAGCACCTCTCCTGATATCCTGGACCAATTATATGGGCTTAGTGCCAAAATGATTCAGAGGGTTTTTGGACCTGCCTGGAGGACCATCCCAAAGGATGGCCTGCCTTTGAGCCAGTGCTCAAATGAAGCAAAATGAGCCAGTGCTGTAAATGAAGTCAAAAGCAAGTTGGTCTCATCTGTAGAAGGCATAGAGCTGGGAACTGGAGACCAATGTGATGAGTTAAAGCTAATACTGTGAGCTTTTGTAGGAATAAATGAAAAGTGAAAAATACCAACTATGTAAGTAGAGTTTGCATATCCTAGGAGCAGCATGTGTAAAAAGAAGTTAAGTATTTTATTTATCTGTAAGCTCTTTGAGCCAGCAGTGTGAAGTGGCTTCCAAAAAGCTAATGGCACATTCCTTAAAGGCTAAGAATCTGTGATGAGTTTGGTGATTACTCTGGGTGAGTTCCAGGATTCCTGGAATATTAATGTATTTTATTCTGAGCCCCACAATTTGAGACAGATGTAGACAAACTGGACTTCAGAAAAATCAGAAGCAGATAGTTAGCATTGTAAAGGACTTGTGACCATAAGGAATAAGGGTGAAAAGAATTTGGGGTATTTAGGCATGAAAACAGAGGATTTGGGGACCTATCACCTGCATATAGAATCTGGAGGAAGAAGTGGCTCCGAGGGATGGTGGATACAAACCCCAGAAGAACAACACTGGCCCAGTGTTAGAAAGAGCTCTGTACCAGTCCAGAGAGGGAGGGTTTTTGTCCCTGGAAGGTCAGCTGGTTGACCACTTACCACAACTCTTGTGTAGAGATATATTAAATATGGTGTTGGTCAAGATAATGCCTGAAGCTCCTTCTAATTCTAAATTAATTTTTTGATATTTATCTGATTTTGTTTATAAGTTTGGTTGTTTGTTTTTGTTTCCTTGATTATTATAGATTTTAGAGGCACTTTTGCAAGTTTTGCATGCTCTTTTGGGAATGTGCCAGGCCTTGGAGATTCAAGAAAAAGGTATGATTATAGATCTTTAAGCCTTTTTCCTTTTTCTTCCTTTGTCTCTCTTTTTGTGATTACTCTTTTTCCTATCTTCTTTTCCCTTTTCCGTTCTTTGGTACCTAATGTGCATCTGATGGATGAAAACCTTATATTAGGTTACATTTGTTGTGTGAGCACAGTTCTGGTACATAAATGCCTGGTGACCTTGGACAAGTAACTTCACCCTTCTAGGCTTCAGATTCACCTAAAACATGTCTGGGTAGATTAGTTGACTTTCAAAGGTCATAATTTTCCCCTAGAGTAAGGCTATCAATATGATCCTAGGGAGTATAAATATATTGTTTAAATAGAGTCAGGGTTCCTGATAACATGACCTAGCTAAATATTATTGATTTGAGTGTGCCTTGTACAGATCAAGATCTTCCAAGGAGAGCAGTTGTGTGTGATAGAGACATAGTCTGAAGTTATTGTTAATGACAGGTTGAAAATACTACCACTCAGCCCTTGGCATTGACCTTGTTACTGTGGCTTACTCTGAACCTTCAAATTTATTAGTGGGCAGGTTGCAAAATGTTAACCTGTGTTACAAGTTGGTACAGTATGGCTCTCTCACAGGTAGTTTCTCCTATTGTTACATTCTCACTTGGTCTTCTAGAATACCTCTGCAAGTACGCGATCCCGAGCCTGATAGGAATCTCACGAGCATTTGGGCGTTACAGCAACACAGAAGAGTCTCTCCTCTCAAAGCTCTTTCCCAAAGTCCCTCCTCATTCCCTCCGAGTCCCAGAAGAGCTTGAAGGTGTTCGAAGGCGTTCCTTCAATGACTTCCGCTCCATCCTCCCCAGCAATCTGCTGACTGTCTGTCAGGAGGGCTCCCTGAAGAGGAAAACCAGCAGTGTGTCTAGCATCTCTCAGGTGGCTGGGCTCCTGGGGAAACAGCAGAGGAGAAAGATCTCATTAAGTGCTTGTATGAAGAAAATCCCTTATGTGTGTAGTTTGAGGAATCTTAAGAAATATGAAAGGTTCTCACTAGAATTCTCTTTAATTCAAAGGCTTGCCTTGTCCTTTTTAAGATTTATAAGTGATTTCATAGTCATGAAGTTTTATTTAACAGCAGTCAGGTGCCAAATTCTGTTCTGCATGGGAGATAGATGGTGCCCTTAAGAAGTATATAATTGACTTATGGAGAAAAGATAAAAACAGAAAACACTGAGAACAATTCAGGTCACTAATCAAGTAAAAAATATATGGCTAGACACAAAGAATTTAGTGATATAGAGTGTAGTAGAGAATGCTGTAGCTGCGATGGGCTTCAGGGAGTAGATGAGGCTTGAACCAGGACTTCAAGTACAGGCATTGGGCTGGCAGAGAGAACCTTGTCTAAGACGAATCTGGCAGAGGTCTCAATGGCCTTTTCTGATCTGTAACTGTGGTTGTGTCTTTTAGGTCAGTCCTGAACGTGGCGTGCCCCCTCCCAGCTCTCCTGGAGGATCTGCCTTTCACTACTTTGAAGGTGGGCTTCACCTCTCTGCCAGGAGTATTGACGTAGTACTGGGATAGCCGGCTCAGAGTGACTTCTTGTGGTGTTAAAGATGCTGATATTAACTCTCTGTTGCTATGAATCTAGAGTGGCAAGCTTTTAGAAAGCATTTGTTTTTTGTTTTCATTTAAATTTCTTAAAATTTAATTTTCAAATATTTTATATGTAAGGTGCAGAAAATAATTTACAGACCCCCATATGCTTGCTATCAGAATTTTTGTACATCAGCTTATGAAAGCACTGGTTTTCAGGTAGAAGTGCTAATGGTGGGTACATTCAGTATGCAAATAATATTGAAGAATGTCCTACTACTACTATTACTTTATAGAGCTTTGCAAGCCACAAAGTACTTTTACATAATTTACCGATTTTGATGTTAAAATTACCTCCACCTTTACCTTGAGGAAAGTAAGACCTAGATTAAGTGATAGGAAATTGGGAAACCAGAATTCCGTGCCTCATAATGCAGTCTGTTCCAGTTTTGAACAATGTTAATTGCTAAAAGAGCATGACTCAAGATGATCTTGAGAGATGTGAGGAAAATTTTGAAAAAAAAAGTGGAAGGAGTATCTGAACTCAAATAAATGTGAGCAATTTTGCATATAGTATCTCTTGGATATGTGAGAATGTAACTTATGTTGCAATCTATGTATATGTTAGAACTAAAGGCTAATTTCATCCATTCAGAATCCCATCTCCCAAAGAAAACCACTTGTCCAAGTGTAGAATACATTTCTCCATGCTTTAAAAATTTTGGGCTGGCTGGTTAGCTCAGTTGGTTAGAGCATGGTGCTGGTGACACCAAGGTCCAGAGTTCATTCCCTATACTGGCCAGCCACCAAAAAAAAAAAAAAAAAAGTTTCTTTGCCACCTGCTTGCCCTTGGGGAATCTGAGGACAGCCATGTGTCCTGGAAGGCTTCTCTTTCCTTGGTAAAAACAGCTCTTTGTCCACCTTCCATGGTGAGGGCCCCTCCCCATGGTGGCTCCCCTCCTTCAAGTAAGTGCTCGGATTGGGGCACACCTAGGTGCAGCTGACTGCAGGAGCCCTGTACATCCCTTCAGCACATCCGACTGCCACCCACTCTGTGCCAGCGTGCTGGCCTGCACCTGCCGTGGTGAGTGGGTGAGCAATGTGCCTACCCACTGAAGCACCCCTTGTAGTAGGGCAGACAGAAGCAAGAACTGCTCCTTCTCTTGTTGCTCACACGCCTCCAGTTTCACTCAGACTCTTCGTACAGTCAGCCTCTCCTCCCTTTCCAGGCCCTCTTCCACAGCACTATAAGAATTTTTTTTTTAAGAATTATTTTTTAAAAGCACAAATCTGATCATTTACTTTTCTGCATTAGCTTGAGGGAGTGTCCTGATCATGTGTGACCATGGCTGACTTTCCTGTTTTTTCTCTCATCAGCCTCTTGCTTGCCTGATGGGACTGCCCTGGAGCCTGAGTACTACTTCTCCACCATCAGTTCCAGCTTCTCAGTTTCTCCCCTTTTCAATGGTATCACCTATAAGGAGTTCAACATTCCACTAGAGATGCTTCGGGAACTCTTAAACTTGGTAAGCAAAACATTGATAAACAGACTATGAATATAGCTAGTGGTGAAAGCCTGTATTTTTTAAAAGAAAAAGAGTACCAGTATTTCACAGTATTTAAGAGTACCAGTATTTCACAGTACAGTTTAGTAGTCACATATTTGCAAATTAAAGGAAGGAAAGAGATCGATGCTTTCTCATTTAATCCTTGCAGCAGCCATGTGCGAAAAACACCCATGCATTCCCATGTAGAGGTGAGGAAAGCAATGTGAAATACATCACAGATATGCAGGCCAAGGGCAGGGGCCAGCTCAGTCCAGGAACTCTGGCTCCAAGTCCACTGCTTTTCCATTGTACCTGACTCCCTCACAGGGGTTGCTGTATTTGGATTAATACAGACCTAACTTTTTCATATTTGGGTACCTTTGGATGACCTTCAAGGTGACACCAGAGAATACATTGGTGCCATTGTCCTAGTCCTAAAATGCTTGGATCTTTGGTCAGATCCAAAGGCCTTGAAGTTATTATGATAGAGCTGGGATGGTTGAAGACAGGTTTGAGTGGGTAGGGGTGATGACATCATCAGAGACAGGCTCTAAAGACTGGACTCTCTGTTTTGGAAATGAGAGGGAATGAGAATGATGCCTCTGAAAGCTCTCCCTGCTGTGTAGAGTATGAATAGAAATCACTCAGGGAATGGCTTTAGGCTGAAGATGCAAGAAAACATTAAAACATAGGTGCTAATTAATGATAGAGCCGTAATGAATTACTAAATACTCTAGGATGCTTCTGAATTTGCCATCAAGAGAGAAAACTTTATCTAACCTGCTTCTCAGCATTGATGTCCCAGACGGAATCGTGCTCAGGGTGGGCCATGGCCTTCGTAGATGATTCTCCCTAGTACCATGTCAGAAATCCTAATTGAAGACTGAATGTTTTACATCTTTTCTTGGGGAAATAATTTTTTCTAGTATATTTTAAGTTTTCAAGTCTAGGTTTTCTTTTATGCTGTTTTTAATTTCTTCTCCTGGTATGTTGTTTATCATTATCTATATATTTTGAAAGTGACCTTGTCAAGTACTACAGTTGTGGGGACAGGGCAGTTTTATTGACTAGTTCTGCAATTACAGAACAGTTTATTTCTATACTAATGCTTTACAGAGAACAGATGACAATAATCGCTTCTGTTAGAAATTTAAAATGTGTGTTCCCATTTGAATACCTGGGCATCTTTGGAAAAGCCAGTGCACCAGGCCCTGGGGAAGAGGGAGGAGCCATCAGCACCTGAGGACTGGCTGTGAGGGTGTCCTTGACATCTGGGAGGGGATTGTGGAAGAATGTCGCACAGCTGTGCTTCTTAACTGTGAGTGGGTGAAATGTCAGCAATGCGTGGAGTCAGAACACTTTGACATCCTGGAAATGGAAACCTAATGCCAGCAAGTTTGAGGGAGTTTTTTCCTTTTCTTTGTTTTTATGTCATTCCTATCTAGGGTAAGAAGAGAAGTCCCAAGTGATGGCAGAATTAAGAGTATTTTGTGCATATAGTTTGATTTATAGCCATAATGTATGTATTGTTGGCCTTTTATTTCCATCACATTTTTTACCACAAGTTTGTTATTGGTTTTATCTGCCAACTTGATTTATTCTTTGGTAGAAGGAGCTAGCATTCCTGTCTCTTTCACTGTGTCAGATGCTTTCTGAGGTTTTGTTTTCCTGATAGGCGAAGAAGATCGTTGAGGAGCCTGTTCTCAAATCCTTGGATGCAGTTGTAGCCAGCGTGACAGAGGTATGTCCCTTTTGAGGGCATTACCATGAGAATCAGCCCGATTTAAGCATCTGCAGGGAGAAGGAAGGAAGAGTTCATGTGGGGGCTAGAGTGAGAGGGGTTTGGCAGTGAGTTTTCAGCTTAACTTCCCTAGTCCTGCATAACAACAACACACCTGCCACTGAGTGCTTGCTCTGTGCCGCGTGCTTTTCCAGGCTCTTTTATTTACTTATTTATTATTAGATTATTTTTTGGTGGCTGGCTGATACATGGATCTGAACTCTTAACCTTGATGTTACAACACTGCACTCTTACCAACTGAGCAAACTGGCCAGCCCCTGTCAAGCTCTTTTAAATATGAGGGTACTTCAAAAAATTCCTGGAAAAATGGAATTAAAAGATAATACAGATATTTCCATGAACTTTTTGAAGATCCCTTGCACATCGCCTTACAGTGCCTCTAGCCAGCAGTCAGTGTCTCTGTTTCACAGATGGAAACTAGAGGTCAAAGGAGACTAACTAACATGCCCATGTCACGCAGTCACTGTGGGAGCTGGGAGTCCAGCCTGGGTCTGTCTGAGTCTTTTATCTTCTTTGCTTCTTTGGTGTTTCCAAAGCTGCTTCTCTGGGCTCAGAACTGCACTCTCTAGGCACACGGAAGCCTTGGCTTTTAAGTATAAAGGGTTTGTACCAAGGGAACTTTTGTCTTTAATGTATTTAGAACCAAGGTCCACAGCATTGTTTACAAAATCGTTACCTGTTGGTGCTAGGAGGTCTCAAAATCTCAGGGAACAATTGGGTCAGGCCCCTTTTGATTGTTAGGATCCAGAGAGATTGCCATTTGCCAGGCTGATTATTGTACGGGCATGTGCTGAACTCAGATTCCTTGTTTAAGCCTGGTGTTCTTTCCATCACCTGATTCTAAGTCACATAGGCCTGATACCACTGGAGCTCAGATGTGAAGTGGGGAGGGAACTACTAGAGACCTTCCTGTGCTGCAGGCCATGTCTCTTCCTGCCCTGCATGCACTGCTAGTGAGCTGTTTCAAGTGTTAGATGTATGTGTGGGGCGTGCTTTGTTCTGGGTTGGTTCTTGGCTGAGGAACACAGGTCCTATAATTCTCCAGGTTGCGGTCTGGCACTTCCTCCCTTGTCTTCAATCCTTTTGCAAATTGTTGTCCTGCCCATCATCCAGAGCTTTAGATCTCTCACTCTCTTATTGTCAACTGAATTGCAGTCTCAGAGGCCTCTTGGTTTCTGTCATCAGTGTGTGGTCATGAGTGACCAAGGGCAGACCAGGAGGACAAGGGCTGAGAGCTGGGCTGGGCAGTCAGACACCTAGAGACTTGTTGGACCTGCGCTCTACCTCTAATGAAGAGGGTCAGTCTGGGTCCTGAGGGAAAAGCTGGGGTTCTGTGGGGATCCCCTTCAGGGCTTGTCTTACTGGGGGAAGGGGAAGGCTGAGAATGTGGGACTCCAGGACCCTCCTCCCTGTTGAACCAGAGTAGTGTCTGGTATTTCTGTTTTGTAATTTGGACTTTAGTACAAACATCTATTTGAATAAATGGTTTCATGGCTCAAAAAGATACAATGCTTAAAATTCTGACCTGGAGTTACTGTAATATATTAATCATTTATCCGTAATCACTATAATAATCACCATAATATTAATCAGTATCCATAATCACTGGCAATTATTGTGTGCCAGACACATGATAGTACTTAATCGCTTGCTCCCTGAACCCCACAACAATCACCTCTGCCTTCCCGTAGGCCAGTCCCAGTGCTGATCTCTACTACACGACCTTCAGTGACCCCCTCTACCTGACCATGTTCAAGATGCTTCGTGACACCCTGTACTACATGAAGGGTGAGGACTGTGCGCACATGTGTGAGTGTGATGAGACTGGCTCCTGGGCTGCTGCCACAGGCTGGTGCTTACTTTCTGCTGGGGCCACTTAAAAAACACTATGAGCATGGTCACATGACTAAAATTTGGGGAAAAAAGCAAATAAAAAATCTGTTTGTGATCCTGCAACCCTAGTACCATGAATGGTAGCTTTTTTAGTGGGTTTCTTTCCTAAGGTGTTTTTGTGACATGTACATGTTATATTGTGCCAATCACACATACAGTTTTGCATGTCCTCTTTACACTTTTATTATTCATTTATTATTATTATTATTATTATTTTTAGTAGCTGGCTGGTACAAGGGTCCAAGCCTTTGATTGTGGTGTTATCAGCATGGTGCTCTAACCAAGTGAGCTAACTGGCCAGCCTTAGACATTTTAGAAATAAAAAAAAAAATAAGAAAATGAGACACTCATAATCTTTTAGCTCAGAGATAATATCTCAGTAGTTTAGCATGCACACACATAAATTTAGCATTTCCTTCCAGTCTCTGTTTTATACATTTAAAAAAATATTTTTCCTGCACTCTTCCCTCATGCTATTGAATGTTCTTCATAAATATAAGTTTTGATGACCACATAATATTCTGTCATGTAGATGTACTGTAATTTAGTTTATCATTATTCAAATCTGATTCCGGGAGCTCCTGGGAAGCTGACTATGTTGGAGCCCCAGCAAAGGTTTGTGTTCTCTAAGAAGGGACATCAGGGATGACCTGGCCTGACCTCTGGGAGCCCCCGAGTCCTCCCTTTCCACCTTTGCTGTATGCCACTGACTTGGTTGGCTGGTCTGACCGTGTATATCACAGTGGTTCTCCTAAAATTTCCAGGGCCCAAGGATGAGATTTTGAAAAGTCTGTGAACTCTGGGTGCTCCGAAGATCAGGGAATTCCTTCCTTTGGGCTGCATCCAGTTTTTGCCCTTATCTGATAACTGACAATTTTTTTTTAAAATATCACTGAAGTATTTCCTGTTGTCAATGGAACCAGTTCCAGTGATGATAAATCTCAATTTATGTGTTTCCTATATTGAGGTTTTAGTATATCAACTGCTTAAAAAAAAGCATGCCTCTGACTTCCCTGGGAAATGATCATTTCCTCTGATTGCCAGGTACTATGCATGTAGAGGACAGCTGTGCACAACTTCTTCCAGTGGGCGGTCTTGGAACCACAGTAGCCAGCAGCAAATGCTACCCTTCTGGGGTTTTTGTTAAAGAGGGAAAGACCATAGCCACTGACAGCTGCTGCCTGTGTTCTGGTGCTGTTTTGTTCCCAGCTGTGATGTCCACCCTCTTTCCCACAGATCTCCCGACCTCCTTTGTGAAGGAGATCCATGATTTTGTGCTGGAGCAGTTCAACACGAGCCAGGGGGAGCTCCAGAAGATCCTGCATGATGCGGACCGCATCCACAATGAGCTGAGCCCCCTCAAACTGCGCTGCCAGGCAAATGCTGCCTGCGTGGACCTTATGGTGTGGGCTGTGAAGGATGAGCAGGGTGAGCCCTAGCTGCCCGCCTGCCCTCACAGACAGCCAGACTGTGGGAGCTGTGGACACGCCTCAGAACCTTTCTTCCCACGAGTTCCCCAAAACAACTTCTATAACACTTGGCTGTTACCATAGCAGACAGTCACATTAGGAGTGGCCACCTCTGGGCGTATGCAGAGCTTAATATTAACTCCCACCACTCCGTGGATATCTGATATCC
The DNA here is from genome assembly GCF_027409185.1 of Cynocephalus volans. Lineage (NCBI taxonomy): Eukaryota > Metazoa > Chordata > Mammalia > Dermoptera > Cynocephalidae > Cynocephalus > Cynocephalus volans. The sequence goes on from NC_084461.1 coordinate 210,326,488, forward strand.
TCCTGTCCTACAGTGGAGGACCCTGGATCTGGGAGAATGGGAAGCCCAAGGCCACAGGGCCTGTGTGTTTTCTCCACTGCTTCTTGCTGGTTCTTTAGGCTTTGCATGGAGATGTGGGACCCCACTGCTGAAGTGTGAGGTATCTGTCTATGGGGAGGAGTAGAAAGGGAAGCATTCTTATGGGATGGAACACTGCGGGGACCAAGGGGCCAGCAGAGGCGAGGCAGTAGTCACACGTGGTGCAGGATGGTGTTTTTATAATATCAGAAAAGGAGCAAAGGTGAGATTTGAGTGAAGACATCTGCCTCCAAATGATTTCTCTCAGTATTAACTCTGCAAAAAGTATGTCTCTGAGGTTTAATTAAATTATGTGATTAATCAGTGAACAAGTGTTTTATAAATATTGGACTTTGCCAATCATTTGTCCCTTCCTCTGATTTTGGATTAAGGTGCAGAAAATCTTTGCATCAAGTTATCTGAGAAGCTGCAGTCTAAGACATCCAGCAAAGTCATCATTGCTCATTTGCCCTTGCTTATCTGCTGTCTGCAGGTCAGTCTCACTGATATTTGACACACTCAAACCCCATCTTCAGAACATCCCTCTTGTCATATCATTCAGGCTGTGGTTGGTACACCAGCAGCAGAGACAATACAGTGTGTGCTCTTGTCTTTAGGAACTTTAACTAGAGCCTGCTGTGGACACACCTCATCACTGAGCGTGGGCTGCCACCTACAGCAGGCCAAGAGTTTCTGCAGGTGTTATCCAGGCACAGCTCGCCTCTTGTCCTCTGTCATGAGGCTGTCTGTGTCTGCTGGGCTGTGCCCAAGACCAGCAGGTGATTGGCTGTGGGCATGCGCCATGGGACCATACAAGAGAATGTCTCTTGACAGCCACAGCGCTTAGCTGTTCTCTGCTGAGACTCTTATTTTGTTGCAAATCCCAGTGACTCCATACCTGCCATTGTTTAAAAGTCATATTTTGTACCCTCTCTCCCTTAATTGCCTTCCAAAGGAAATGAGCATACTTTAACAATATATATCCTCCTTAGGCAGAGGAGGGTCAACACCATCCCTCTTCCTTGTCTTTTTGCCTTATGGGCAGGTGGCCTCTGAGAGCTTTGACCTTGGAAGTTTTCAGTCAAGCTTGGGTGTCTGAAGGGTTGAGCATCTCCCTGCTCAGGACCTGCTCAGACGGTCCCTCCCCAGGCAATGTGACGGGTCAGTGGTGTGTTGCAGGGTTTGGGCCGCCTGTGCGAGAGGTTCCCGGTGGTGGTACACTCGGTGACGCCGTCTTTGCGAGACTTCTTGGTCATCCCATCCCCAGTGCTGGTGAAGCTCTATAAGTACCACAGTCAGTACCACACAGGTAATAGACGACTATAGTGAGGCCTTGTCTCGAGCGTCCAGTTCCCGTGTGCCCTATAAGCTGTGTTGCTGGGTGTGGGAACCCCACATAGGTTTCGTGACTGCACGTGGGCTCATTCCTCCTCCATGCCTTTCTTTCCGTCTTTTCCTACACATCCACTCACTCAGAGCAAGTCTGGTCACCTAACAATAAGTAACATTAATTAAACACCTGCTTCATGCTAGAGGCTGATGTAGTATCCACTCATCCTACCCACAGTCCTGAGAAGGTGGGTAATTTTCTCCCTTCCGATGAAGAAACCCAAACTCAGGGCAGTTGAAAGACTTTCCTCAGCTCATAGCAGGGAGGGAAAGTCCCAGGCCCTGAAAGTCCCAGGCCCTAAGGCCCCCACCCATACCTGCTCTGTGCACATTAACTAGATAACCCCAAGGACAGGGCCAGACCTCATTCGCAGTCAGAGCTGTGTTCCTGTGGGTGCTCATCAGTACTTTTGAATGATTTATTGTGAAATTGCTGGATTTACATATTTATCACTTTGTAACCTAAACATTCTTACTTTTGATTTAAACATGTTCCTTTCATCCTTTCTATTGGTCTTAGACTTGTTTCTGAAGTGTTTGGTCAGCTGTTTTTATTTTTTATTTTTATTTTATTTATTTATTTATTTATTTTTAAAGATGACCGGTAAGGGGATCTTAACTCTTGATTTGGTGTTGTCAGCACCACACTCACCCAGTAAGCTAAACCGGCCATCCCTATATAGGGATCCGAACCCATGGCCGTGGTGTTATTAGCACCACACTCTCCCAAGTGAACCACGGGCCTGCCTGGTCAGCTGTTTTTAGACTGATTGTTTTTATAAACTGAAAAGGATCAGTAAATCATCTTGGTTTTTGAATTACAGCAAAGGGAATGGAAAGTGAGAGGCTTAACCAGATACATATTTGCATTTTTACATTTAGTTGCTGGCAGTGATATAAAAATCAGTGTAACCAATGAGCATTCCGAGTCAACTGTGAATGTCATGTCAGGCAAGAAGAGCCAGCCTTCCATGTACGAGCAGCTCCGGGACATCGCCATTGACAACATCTGCAGGTAGGAGCCAGGCTAAGGGGAGGTGGGACCTGTGGAGGAAGAAAAAGTGTTTCAGATGGAAGCTTATGAAACAAGAGATATTTATAATTTTTTAAAGCTTATTTCTGATTATTCTAAACCTACACTTGATCTAAAAAGAGGGATTATTACATTATTATTACTTTTTTGTTTTTTTGCAGCTGTCTGGTATAGAGATCCAAACCCTTGACCTTGGTGTTATAACACTGCACTCTAACCAACTGAGCTAACTGGCCAGCCCCCCATTACATGATTTTTAAAAAATAAAGCTTCTTTCCTTTTTTTTCCTGATCATAAACGTAATTAAAAATGCTTAATAGAGAAAATGTGTAATGTATGGAAAATAGGAAGAGAAGAATTACTCATTAGCCCACCATCTAAAGTAACAAAACTTTGTTATGTTTTCTTTATCTTTTTTTCCTGTGCAATATTTAATAGAAATGAGAGGGGGTTTTTTTTGTTTTGTTTTGTTTTGTATGATTGAGTATCCCTTGGTTCCCAGACTCCTGCTCTGTGAACTCTTGCTTTCTCAACTAGAGAATCAGATACACTCTGATTTCCATGAATATGTCTCTCCCTCTCTGGATTCTGGCTCCTCACTGTCAGAAGCCAAGTCGAGACAGTAAGTTGGCCCTTCTCTACCTGCCTCACATTGTTCTCTGACACAGGAGCCAGACAGATGTGGAGCATGAGAGGAACATTATAAAATTTGATGTTCTTAGGGGCTTTTAAAATTTCCCCTTTTTTCTATAACATAAGCATTTCTCTTTACTGTTAAAGCCTTGATATATAATTATAATACTCAACTCTGGGCCCATTTGTCTTTTGAATCAGTTATTTTGACTTTTGTTAAGGAACAGTAGAAGTTTAAAATTGGAATTAGGTGAGTATGATATTCTAAAGGACACTGTTCTGGGCAAAATAATAAACTTATTGTTTCCAGTTAACATATGTAGCAAATGGGCAAAATCTGCAGCAGTTCTTTGAATTCGTTCTGTGTAATGACTCCCATACAGATTTCTGGGGGGAACAACTCAGAGCAGTTCTTTAAACTTTGTAGACCTGAAAAAGGAAAAATGACAGAGAGCAAACCCATCGTGTTGTTTTGATACCTGATGCCGTGTGGGTTTTCTCTCTGCTCAGGTGCCTGAAGGCTGGCTTGACAGTGGATCCGGTGATCGTGGAGGCCTTCCTGGCCAGCCTCTCCAACCGGCTCTACATCTCCCAGGAGAGCGACAAGTACGTCTCCATCCCTCAGGGACAGCCTGTTCTCAGCAGGCTGGGAAGCACCTGGTGTTGTGCATATTTATACCTCTTTCCTCGTCTCAGAGTGTAGGCATACATTGGGTTTCTCACAAGATTTAAGTTGAGGGCTACCTGGTAATGTATATCTGGGTCACTAAGTGGGAGTAGAGAATGAACTTTGTCCTCCAACTTAGTTAGCGCCTGGGGCTTTATGTTTCTTCTGGTGATTAAAGATCCTGGGCTGTCATTTTCAGATGAATGTTTCATCAAGCCTGTGATGAAATTGGGGTCTAGATTGTAGCCTCTGTGTTTTGTCTCACTACTGCATGCCAGCACACTGTCCCTAGGGCACTTCTGTTCTTCCCTCCTATAGGGACGCTCACTTGATTCCCGACCACACAATCCGAGCCTTGGGACACATCGCAGTGGCCCTGAGGGACACCCCAAAGGTCATGGAGCCAATTCTGCAGATCCTGCAGCAGAAATTCTGCCAGCCACCCTCCCCGCTTGACGTGCTCATCATTGACCAGTTGGGCTGCCTGGTTATCACTGGAAATGTAAGGAAGGCCTCTCCCGTGAGGCCTGGCTATAAAACCCACCAATCCTGTGACTATGAGGAATGTAAAAATACAGATTATGTTTACCTTGCAGGTGAGCTAAATGCTCACAACTGTGTTAACACTCAATAGTGAGAATAGTGTAATTGTTCTTGTGAGTGCTGGGAAAAAAGGGGTTTAAACTAATTTCTTGTCAATGTAAATGACATAAAATAGGATTTGAATTGAAGCTACTTCCCTTTTAGCTTTTAATTTGAGGTTTGCTTAAGCTTTAGAAATGGATGCCTTTGGGCCGAGCCCGTGGCGCACTCAGGAGAGTGCGGCGCTAGGAGCGCAGCGATGCTCCCGCCGCGGGTTCGGTTCCTATATAGGAATGGCAGTTGCATTCACTGGCTGAGTACCGGTCATGAAACAGACAAAAAAAAAAAAAAAAGAAAAAGAAATGGATGCCTTTGATGGTCTTTTGGGCCAATAGGGTCCATGATTCCAAAACTTTCCCTCTGGGAAAAAGAACTTTTCCTCTGGAGCTTTGTGTTTCTGCTGGTGGCTAAAGATCCACCATATTTTGAGGAAGGGTTTCAAGCATGAAAGAGTCATGGCATAGTGACTGTGCCCTTTACTCTCTTTCAGCAATATATCTATCAGGAAGTGTGGAATCTCTTCCAGCAGATCAGCGTGAAGGCCAGCTCTGTTGTGTACTCAGCCACCAAAGATTACAAGGACCATGGCTACAGGTAACTGGACCATCATTGTCATGACAGTATTTAACTCCCTTTGGAAATGTGAGGTTTGGTAATTTGTCTCTTAAATAAACCCTTCTTACAAAAGCAGTATATGCTACAAATCAATGCACATGCAACGGGGGGAAATGAAAACACATATGGCTGCCACCTGGAGCTGACTACTGGGCATCTCAGTGCACATGATCCAGCCCCTCTCCCCTTTTCTGAAGGGACCCAAGCTGCACACCAGGGTGACCTGCTTTTTTTTTTTTTTTTTTAAAGATGACCGGTAAGGGAATCTTAACCCTTGACTTGGTGTTGTCAGCACCACGCTCTCCCAAGTGAGCCACGGGCCGGCCCAACCTGCTTTTTTATGGTGCATCACATCAACTCTGCAATAAACATTCCTCTGCACATTGCCTCTATTGGCTGCATATTGTCTCATTGTATAGCAGTACCGAGATCAATCTTACCAGTCCCTAGCTTGGATGTTAGTTAGTTTTCCGGTTTTCCTGCTAGTGAGTACTACAGTGAGCACCGTAATAGCTACATATCTACATATCTGTAAGCATCTTTGATCCTTTCCTTAGGTTAGATTTAGAAAAGTGGGATTTGGAGGGTCCAAGGGAATAGGTATTTTTATTTTATATCCTTAAACATTTGCTATTTGTGTAAAGTCTAGCCAGTTTTCCCTGACAGACTGAGAGATGCTTCCTGTCTATTCCTTGCCCTTACCTGGAAATGCCTTGAGGACAGAGACATGTTTATCCATGTTTGGAGGATCTCACAAGAGTTTGTCAGATCAGTGGAAGAGAGAGACACGGGGGAAGTGAAGGTAGACGAGGACAGGAGGTAGGGGAGGGAAGAAAGGGGCCCCTTTATTGGTGTTATTATTCTTGGTCACTGGGCTCCTCCCTTCTGACCGTTAAGTCCAGGCCTTGGAGATTTGCTCCAAGTCAGTTTAGTGGGTAGGAGTGTGGCTGGGGAGATACACTGTGTGGCTGCATGACCTCAAAATGCTGAACCTCTCCGTGCCTCAGTTTCCTCACCTGTCAAATGAGCATCTGTCTCCAGTTGTGTGGGTAAATGAGATTGTGTAGGTGAAAGCTCTCTATCAGTGTGAGCTCTGGGCATCATTATTACTTCATTGCCTTCTTGCTGCCGCTGTCATGAGCCCAGGCTGCTAGAACAGCCTGAGGCCTGGATTGGGGACTGTGCCAGGCTCACCTCTCCTTCCTTCCATCTGTCCTGGCCTCTGCAATGGAATTGACACACAGACCAAAACACCTCTTGCTCCACTTTGCTCCACTGCTCCTAAACTGCCTGCTGCACCTCTTTGACCCTGGGCTCCTCTCCTTCCCTGTCTGTACTCCTACCGGTTTCCTTCTGACCCTCATGTCTGTCTTTCTGTAAGGAGGCCATTACTTCATCTCTTGACACCTGCTGTTGCAGTACCTATTGTTCCATCCTACCAGTTCTTCTGCTTCTGGCTCAAATTACTGCCACCAAAAATGATTTGTCGTTTTCCTCACCAGTGGAAGCATTTATTGTCCTTTGTTGGACTTGACCTACCAGGTATTTGCCTAACTGTGAAGAGAGTGCCTTTTGTCATGGCTACAATTTGCTCCATGATTTCTCGAGGCCTGACAGTGTGCTCAGTGCTTCACATGGTGTTTAGCTCCTGCAACCCTATGAAGAGAAAATTATTATTCTGGTTTTACTTAGGAAGAAACCAAGACTCACCCATGTCATGCAGCATGGAAGTGGCAGATCCTGGCTGCCTCCAGGGCCACAGAAGCCTGGCCAGCTTCTCTGGTTCATAGCGTCTGGCTGAGGGTCAATGTCAACTTCACATCTGGAGTTTACATAGAGCCAACCACCATCCTGAAGCAGTTTGTCCCAGTATCCTTGAGCATTTCCTGAGTGTTTGATGTGAGCTAATGCTAACATCAGCTTCAGGGTGGAAGGAATGTTGGAGGGAAGCTGATCATCAGGCAGAAGTTTTATTATGTGTGGTAAACGATGAATTTGGGCTGTCTGATTTGAGGGGAAAAGCAGGGCCTGACGAGAAATGCCTGGCTGTGAGTACTTACATTTTCAGCCATTCAGAATGAAGTGTCCTGACACCTTCACAGTTCCCAGTGTGCAGCAAACAGTCTCCTGCACTTCAGGAGAGAGAACCACATCATTTCTGCAGCAGTTGACTTTCTTTTGGGGTGTTTTTCACAAAATAACATGTTCATGACCTCTTGAGAGTTCTTTTGTTCACAGACCCTGAGAAGAGTGTGGTGAGGGAAGCTGGGCCCGGCCCATGTCACCTTGCCTCACCCCCGGACAAGGTCAAGGGCCTGGTGGTGGCAGTTATTTCACTCCTTCCCCCTCAGGCACTGCTCCCTCGCAGTGATTAATGCCCTGGCCAACATCGCGGCCAACATCCAAGACGACCACCTTGTGGACGAGCTGCTCATGAACCTGCTGGAGTTGTTTGTGCAGCTGGGGCTGGAGGGGAAGCGAGCCAGCGAGAGGGCCAGTGAGAAGGGGCCTGCCCTGAAGGTAGGAAGGAGGATGGCTACGCAGTTGTCCCTGCTGGCCAGGGCTGAATCTGGAGACACCATCTTGGTTAAAATATGGCACTTTCTTTAAGTGATATATATGTGTCTGGTAGAATACAAGAAAGAAGGGGATCGGTTTCTTTCTCAGGGAAGCTGGCAGGGGTCAAATGAGAGGGCGGCTTCCTCACCAGATTGCATCTGGCTCATGGCAACTGCCTCCCCCAGCCCAGGAGGATAACATGACAGCAGCCTAGTGTGGGTTTCCTCCCAGACCTCCTCTCCGTTCTCTCGTCCATCATGAAGCCAGAGGGTGGTGGCTGGGCCTAAGAGGACGTAAAGGGCATGGCATCATCAGAACACAGTGATAAGATGAGAAGGGCCAGATTTGACCTAATCTTAAGCCATCCAAGGGAGATCTGTCCATGGGAACAGACAAAATGTCATATCTTGAGTTCCCAGATAGACAGGGCAGGGGGTAGGGGGGTGCTTTGAGGCAGGTGAGGCCTCTTACCCCACCATTTCCCCTTCGATGAGTCACGTAGTACAGTCCTTCTGCCAAATCTCTGCTTTCGTTTTCCTTTGTTGTTTCCTCTCCCTCCCCTTCCCCAGACAGTTATTGTTCCTCTACTATGTACCAGGTTCTGTGCTAAGTCAGAGGACAGCCCACTTTTTCAGTAAAGGCCATACTGTAGATATTTTAGGCTCTGCAGGCCATATAGTCTCTGCTGCGGCTACTCACCTCTGCTGTGGTGGCGTAAGAGTGGCGTGGGCAATATGGAAACCAACAGTTGTGGCTGTGCTCCCGTAAAACCTTATTCACAGAAACGGGTAGTGGTTGGGCCCGTGGGCCACAGTTTTTCAGCCTTTGTCCTAGGTGAGTGAACGAGACAGACAAGGTCCCTATGCCTGTGGAGCTTAGTGGGAGGGAAAAAAAACAGGACACTGTGATGAGGGATACTTTAGATTGGGCTGGTCAAGAAGCACTTTCTTGGGCTGGCCAGCTAACTCAGTTGTTTAGAGCATGGTGTTATAACACCAAGGTCAAAGGTTCTGATCCCTGTACCGGCAGCTGCCAAAAAAAAAAAAAAAGAGAGAGAGAAGGTATCTCTGAGGAGGTGACATCTGAGTTGACAAATAATAGGAAGGAGCCTTCTGTGTGAAGTCTTGGCCAGGAGGGAGTAGTTCATGCAAAGAGGGATCCTAAGGCGCTTGGCCCTAATTTAGTTTTGCTCTGTTGGGCCGTCCAACAGAGATCTGGGTTACTAATTTCTCAAGCCTCCCAGGGTGGTGCACAGCTAGGACCATCCTGATGCCCAAGAGAGAAGGCTTAACTATGTGCTTTCAGAATTTCAACTAATCAGTGTGCTGTAGTTTAGCCACTTTTGTGCATCCAGCCACTACCTTTTATTTAGTTATTGTTAACCCCCAAATTTTCCCTAACTTGGAATGAATGTATGTTTTTCCAGAGGGGCCTTAGGATCGGGATGAGAGGGGAGCGCTGAGGATGGAGGGGGGCTGCAGCCTGTCTGAAGGGTGTTCCAGGAGCCTTCTCTCCCCTGGGAATTGATTCTCAGTGCCCCAAAGGGTGCTGCTCCCTTCTGCCTGCTGTTACCATGCCTTTAGAAAGCCTCAGGACTCTGGGGATTTCATGCTTTGTTCACAGGATAGGGGTTATGCCATGGAAAGCAACATAGGGATCCCTTTTTCTATCCACCGGGTATGAAGCTGTGTTCCATTCTTTGCAGAGTAGTTCCTGTTTGCCAGCCAAGCAGTGAATAAACAAGTGTTTACTGAGCAGCTGCTGCACTTTCCCCAATATATAGGACCTTCCAGAATAAGGGGACCTGGAGGAGCCGGGGATGGGGGGAGGGTGGCAAACATACCACCCTGTCAAGGACAGGGAGCTGTGATTATAAATTAAACTAAGGCAGGTGAGTTGTTCCCTGTATTGTGCAGCCCTGAGGCCATTGATTTCCCAGAATGGAGCAGGCTGGGCCACCGTTTGTTGGCTCCAGCCTAGGGGAAACAGCTTGGCATTCTGTCCCCACTGGTTCTGAGCAGCTGTGTGGCCTTGGCCTCTGTGAATCTTCTCACTAGAAGTTAATGTGTGTGAAGCACTTAGAACAGTGCCTAGCCACCATGGGTGCTCAGTGCCACAACTGCTGTCCTTGTTGTAAATATAGAATATAAATCAACATGCTTCCAGAACTTTGACTAATCAGCATGTGCCGTAGTTTCGCTACTTTTGTGTGTCTAGCCAGGGAACCTACCTTTTATTTAGCTATTGTTAACCCCCAAATTTTCCCTAATTTGGAATGAATATGTTTGTTGTTTTATACAGAAACTATAAATAATAAAGGAAAAAGTACCCATAATCCCTGTACTCAGATATAATCATTGTTAGCTTTTTGACAGATTTTCTTCTAGATTTTTTATGCATATGTATTTATTTTACCTAATTGGGATTGAATCGTACCATACTCCTAAATCCTGATTTTTTTTCATTTAACATTTGCTGTGGGTGCTTTCTGAGGTGACTAAATGTTTTTCAGAAAGTTCTTTTTAATAGCTGTGTCATATTTATGCAGAAGTGCCGTAATTTATGTAACATTTGTATAATCTTGATTTATGTTGGACATTTAAGTTGTTTCCATTTTTTTGCTATTAAATTATGCTAGATGAGTATCTTTATATCTGCGTGTGTGTGTGAATCTTTTCATTTACTTTAGATTAAGGAATTCCAGTTTTATATAATGCTATGTCATCTTTTTTTTTTTTCTTACAAAAGGAACACATGCTTGTCAATGACATCAATTCCGTTCTTTTCTAGGCTTCTAGCAGTGCAGGGAACTTGGGAGTACTCATTCCTGTAATAGCTGTGGTGAGTATTCGTAATTGAATGGTTTAAAATTCCAGATACTGTTCTCATGTTTTGAGTGTCACCTTGTGATGCACAGCAAATTCCTCAGAAACATGGTTTGGAGGCTACCGGTGCTTCTGTAGATGTGGCTGTGTCAGCCTCCACCTGCTCTTCTGCAGGTAGGTGTGTGCCGGATGTGACCTCACTGCTTCACTCCCTTTCTCCGTGCGCTGCCCAAGCCTCCTCAGCCAGCTGGCCAGGGAACTCGCTCTGGTTCCCTTCTTGCATGGCTCCCTGGTCCTTGGTCTGACTTGGCTGTCGTCTTCCATGTCCCACCCTGCCCTGGTGCCTCTGACTAATGCTGAGCCGGCATCCCTTCCCTAGCCTCTTCTTTTGAGGCCTCTTGTTGGTGCTCAGCCCTTGGAGCTGCAGCCCTCAGTCTCCTTTGGGGGGCGCTGTTGGCACAGGGCACACACCCTGCCTCCTGCTGCAGAGCCAGTTTTCATCTTGTCCTATCTCAGCCTGTGTCCACTTCTTCCCAAATGACCTTTGTGGAAGTAGGTTTTCCCTTTCTTAGTCATTCCCAGCTGCCAGTCCTAAGCCCAGGGCCCTCATGTTCTAGTACTTGTTTCTATCTCCTATTCTCTACCCTTCCCTTACCCCACCTTCTAGTACATCCTTTGAGTCTGCCTTCCAGTGCCTTCCCACCTCACCCCTCCCAGTGGTTCGAGTCTTGAGCACTTACAGGTGTCTTCACATTGCTCCAGAGGGGTCAAACTGACAGCAGAGCTGCTGGGGAACCTAGGGGCATGGAGTTCAGGCAAGCAGGTGGAGTCAAGGGCACAGAGAAGTTGAACTCACTAATGCAGTTCCTGTGCTCACACCAGTCTGGGTGTTCATCATCATTCTGAACCTGGAGACTTTTAGAGGATCCAATTTTAGATGGCCGAGGGGGATGAAAAATAGTAACTGACTGGTTTACTGTTTTTTATCTTTAATAGTAAAATGTTATGTATTACATTTTGTGGAATATTCCACTTCCAGGTTGTCTTCCTTCTGCCTGTACACTATCCTTTTCTCTCCTGTCCCTCCCCTAGTAAGTGGCTGATTCAGGAGGGGGAGTGGGGTCTGCATTAGGACAGGTCATCTTCCTGAGTATGCTTGAGTGGACAAAGGGCTGGGTCTGCAGCATGATGAACCTTAGCTGCCTACCTTGTGGCTTTGCACACTCCCCTGAGGACCATGCTACCTTCATACCTGCGATCAGCTGTTCTCCCACAGCCCTTTGGGAATTTGAGGATTGCCAGGACTCATTCTACCACGCGGTATTTTTTAATTGACACCCTCATTGGTTAATTTTTTAAAACATTAGTTTTTCTACCTTATAGGTAATGTTGACTAGTGTACAATTGTGTTTTAGAAGTGCCTTTTGTTTGGCCTAGAGGGAAAGGTAAGAGGGATGCATAGTCTGAGGCACTAGCACTCTCGGCCTGTTGGAGGGGAGACAGGCCCTGCGGCAGACTCCATAGAAGGGCAGGATTTAGGCAGATAGGGAGGATGCTTGGGATGACCCTCAATTCAGTGAATTCTGGGATCTGTGGACACCCAGAATTCTATGACCTGTATTCCTGTGAGCTTTCAAACATGTTCGGTGATTGTCATTTAAAATCTAATAAATGCATTGAAGAAATCTATTTGGGGTACTTTATACTTCCGGGGAGCAATGACCGGTGAAGTTGGTTGGGAGCACACAGGTTTTAGGGTCACAGGGGCCAAGATTGGATTCCTGGTGCTGCGTATAGGACCCTGCGAGAGAATCTGAGCTTCTCCATGCTGTGGGGGTGGAGGGATGTGGGGGGTGTCAGTGTAGGCATAACTGTTATCAGTGATAGCTTAGGACATACTCACTTAAATGCTCCCCTACCAGCCTTTTACATGAATAGAATGAGTATTGTATTTTTAACAAAAGTTAATGGTTATATTATGGGGAAGGAAACAAATATTTGCTTTTATTACTCAACAGAGAACACAGAGATCATGGGTTCTTGCATTTACTTTGTGGTTAGCCCTTGGACCTTCTGGGAGAAACTAATTCCCAAAGGGTTTTTTCTTTTCTTTGCACTTTTTCTTTTTTAAGAGAAAGATATACTCTATTTTGGACTTTTGATGACACAATGTCTTGAATTTCTTTGTTGAGTGGAAATACCAGTGGATTTGGGGCAGGAAGCCCAGGTTTTGGTCCTAATACAGCAGTTCACTTCTCAGTGACCTTGGGAACCTGGGGTGGGGGGATTGCTGGGAGGCTGGCCCGTGTGATCTCTGAGGATCCTTCCTGCTTAGGTTTGGTGTTCTTTGTCCTGCAACTTTGTGAATATTTCTCCAGAAATTGATCAAATTGCTTCTATTGGTATCTAGCCCATTAGTTAAGCATTTTGAAAGTTACCTAATGCTTAGAGCCCTCGTCACTCCACTGTCATAAAGTAGTGATTTAATAAGATGTGCCTCCCACTTGAAAAACATTCCTGCGCTTCACTGAGAACTGGTTTACCTATGTCACTTGTAGCTTTTGTGGCCTTGGACAGGTTACTCATTCTCTCAGTACCTGTAAAATGAGGTTTGTGGGTTAACACTTTTTAAAATTTTTTAAATTTTTATTTTGTTAGTTTGTGGGTTAACATTTTTTTAGGTCATGGACCCTTTTGAAAGCTGTGCACTCCATTTCCGTGGGAATGCATATATTCTCAAGGATTTGCATTTAATCTTCAGAAGTTAAATGGGAGAAACCCCTCCAGGGCCCCCCCAGTTAGGAACCCCTGGGCTTGATACTCTCTCAGATTAAGAGATTAACAAGAAACCCTTACCTAGCTATTGCTAAACACCAAGCACTGATCTAAACACTTTCCAGACATTAAGTCATTTAACGTTCAAAACAACCCTGCAAGGTAGGTGCTGATATTATCCTCACTTTACAGATGAGGACACTGATGCACAGAATTTGCCTCAAAGTCCCACAGCTTCTAGATATCGGAGCCAGGATTCAAACCAAGGCATCCTGGCTCAGAGTCTGTGCTCTGAATTAACACTCTACTGCCTTGAGAAATTGGTGGGCTAGTTTTTGTGAAAGGGAACCTGAGGGACTCTGGATGGATATACATGAATGAAAAGTGTGGAGACTGCAGGGCTTCTGGCCTGTGCAGGAGCACAGAGGAGCCTGGACTGGCTGTAGCTGAGGTAGGGCCCTGTAATTGGAAGTGAGAATATCACCTTTCCGGGAAGGGGACAGACATGGCAAAGGGCAAAAGAGGGTTTTTTTAGATAACTATGTTGGGAAAATGGGAGGAGCAAGAGGAACCAGCAGCAAGATGAGAAATACAGGATGAGCACTAGAAAAGAAACAGTGTTGGGGCATGTTGGAGAAGCACCAAGGGAGTGTGGGTCAGCAGCAGCAGCAGGTGTCGCCAGGAGCGTGTGACAGGGAGATTTGGCCTCAGCCTTCACTGTAGGTTCTCAGTGGGGTACTGGAGCCCAGTGCAAGAAGGTAGGCATGGAGCAGGTGAAGACAGTTAGCGGGGAGGAGCGGGGCTCCAGGGCTCACCTGCCTGGGTTTGGATCCTGGCCTGGGGCAGATCACTTCCCTCCTGTGAGCTTTCATTGCTTCTCTGCCGTGAAAAGGAGGCGATGGCAGTGCCAACCTCCTAGGGTTAGTATGAGGATCAGTGAGCTAACCTGCAGCACACCCATGCGGTAGCCTGCACTTGGTGCTCCCCTTTTGCTGCTCACGGTACTATGACGAGGTTCCCTGTGTCACCCTGAAGACAGACCAACCTGCACTTGAACTCAGCCCCACTACTTACTGCAGTGGCATCTAGGACAGGTTTCAGAACTCTTCCAACCCTTGTCTTCCTCACCTGCAAAGTGGGGAAGATAAAGCCTCCCCTGCCAGGCTGTGGGGTTACAATCAGTCAACCCACCCGCACAGAGCTTGTGACTGCCGTTCCCATGGCTTGTTTGTCTCCCCGCTGAAGGAGCACCAGCAAGCTGGCACTCTGAGCAGCCTCTTTGTATTCTGGCTGTCTCACACAAGTAGTGAAGGATCCAGAAACATGTTCCTCAGATGTTGCTTGCTTTATCAAGCCAGCCCACTATAGGACCACATCTGAGAGAGGAAAGCTGAAGTGTGCACTGCATGTAAAGATTTTGGGAACCTCAGGCTCATGTGATACTTAGAGCACTACATTTCAGGCATTCCATGCAGACCGCACCTGAGACTCAGCAACCCATGCCTCATCCTGCTGTTGAAAACGCACCCTGCTGTAGAGCTTTAGTCACTGTGTAACACTCAACTTTCTGTCAACCTTCATCATTCCTGGGGATGTCAACTCTTGATAGGCCTTTCTTAGTTATTTGAGCTTCAAAAAATAGAGAGATTTGTGTTAGATACACAGTATAAGTGGTTACATTTATTTAACTCTAGGGTGGAAGACATGGCCATGTGTATACACTGTCCTCTGGGCAGTAGTAAGGCTGCAGTAAGAGGGCCAGATGACATTTAGCATGGATTTGGGCCTTGAGAGAATTAAGCCCTAACAGCCAGGGTATCCACTCGAGGTCATTTCTACCCTGAGCATTGGAAATGGTGCTAGTTGCGCACCCTCCTTGGGACAGGTGATAAATTAATCAAATTTCTGTGTTCCATGTTCAGAGTGGGGGCCCAGGTTGAGAACAGCTTTGAGTAATACAGCCAGATGATCAAAGGTGGGGGCTGCCAAGGAAAGGAAGTACCTGGGTGCACTGTGTAGGTTTGCTGGGAGGGGGTGGGAGGTAGGACAGTCTGTCTGTAACTGAGACCCTCAGAGTTACAGCTGGCACGCTGCAGTTACATTAACTTCTAAGAACTTATGGCATTGTTTACTGTGCAGAGTTGATGCCAACCAGCTTCTCATTGGTAAATTTCTTCTCTTGTATGGGCCTTGGATTCGGATTGGTAGCGTAAACCCTGGAAGTAATGATACCAAAACATCTCTATTCTCATTGTTGGAATGAAAACAGAATTATAGTGTGGTCCCAAAGGACGTCAGATGCCCCGACCTCTATCTTTAAGAACTGAGGGGGTTGGCCACCCTCCCCATGAAGAGCAGGCAGCTGGTGCGGTGCTCGTAGACCAGGAACAGAAAGGGACGGTCGACGGTGAAGCGGACTTGGGTGGACAGCGGCATGAACCCGACCGTGGTCACAGCAGCAGCCTGGGTGCCCTCTTCATTCACTGTGATGGTGCCTTGGTGCTTGAACTGTTTCAAATTGGAAAGGAAAGATGTCAGATTCCACAGGTCAGCGTTCAGAGGGATAGAGTATCTAGCAGAGTCTCATCTCATTCAGGGAAAGGGTCCAAAGAGCACATATAAGGCAGAAATTATAGCTGGCCAAAATTACCCTTGAAAATATCTCATCACCTGTCAAGTGTGGTAATTATGCTCAGAGGCCATGTTGTATATACATACTTACATGTAAACTCTGGAATCACATCCCTCCCAGCAGTGCCCACAGTCTGAGAGGCCGGGGAGCCAAGACAGCTGCTTCAGCCCCAGTCTCCTCCTTATGCTGGGGTGCACTCCTATGAGAAGGGTGGGGCCTGGGCCTGCTTCATCACTGGACTCATGCCCTCTCTTTTTTGCTGAGTGCCTGTTGTTGGTCTGTTAAACGCGTGGGTAGTACAGTTTCTCTGTATGTGTTTAAATAGTCTTAAGATTCAGCTAGGTGTAGCTATTTCAGACTGGAGCACACGCCTCCCCTCTCTCTGCTGTCAGCAATAGTGGGGCTTGCACCAAGACTGCTCCCTGTGACTGCCTGCCCACCAAGCATCTGGCAGTGCCCTGCTCCCCTGGCCAGCCCCTGCAGAACTGAGCACTGTGCTCACAGCAGCCAGACCCAGGAGAGCAGGCTCACACCCCCTACCTGGGAAGTCAGAACAGGTGGAGGTGGGGCTATGCTGGGGTAGACTCTTGGGCCAGGGCAGGGGGTGGATGAGGGAGCAATTACCAGGTCGATGGTGATCTTTTGGTCTGAGATTCCTGCCATGTTGCCATTTTTGTCAAACAGCATTGTGATCCCCATCGACTTCAGGGCCTCCACCAGATTGTAGTTCTTCTCCAGCTTGAATTTGGGCAGAAGCACCTCTCGTGTTCTAGTTGGAGAAGAAAGGGGGCCCAGTTTTACTGAACCACAGGTTACAAAATAATCATGTTTTTCCCTTTAAATGTCTACGGCCTACCTTCCTGGGTTGCATTTAGACAGAATCAACAATTTTATTGTAAAATTTATATACCAATATTGTCAGTTGAGGATTTTGGAAAGACCATCCCATTGTAATTCCAGTCACTTAAAATTGAGGCATGTTTACTGTTATGTGGTCATTTCTTTGGTACTGTGTGATTCATTTCCTGTCTTCAAGGTCAGCAGCAGAACTTTACTGGTTTATGGTTTGAGAAGGTATCTAACATAATTCTCTTATCTGGTGCCCCAATTTCAGGCAGTTACTTTGTTAATTAAGGAGTTGAATATCTGGTCAGTGTTCTTAAAAAAAGAACATTACCTATCTATACCAGATAGTGCTGAACATTCTCAGTCCTTGCCTCAACTCATTCCATCTCTAACTGGGTGAACAATAGTGGTGCTCATGGGGCCAGTCTGGCACTTTGTGGGGATAAAGAGGTGTAAGACACAGTCCCCCTTCCCAAGAGCTTGCTTTCCTTTTGGCAAACCCAGATTCACGTTAAGTAAAACCATGAAAAAGTAAAGATGGTGTGTTAATAGCTGAATGACTAGAACAGATCTAACTTCTGGAGCCATTCAGGAGGGGGTGTAGACAAGGGGTATTCATGTGGCCTAGAAGGATGCCTGAGGCTCAAAAAATGGGACAGGACACTACGTGAGCAAAAACCTTTGGGGAGCTCTGAGCAGGGCTTGCTGGAAGGAACATGTGGGGGGAGGAATGAGGCAGTGAGGCAGGAGAGGAGGAGCCAAACAAATGGGGGGCGGGGGGCAAGAAGCTGGGGTCTTGGGAATGCTGATCTGATTGCCAGTGTACAAGTGGGCCGAGTAATAGAACAGGCAGCCTGGTTAGGTGTCCCTGGACAGGCAGAGAGGTTAGGAAGGAGGTGGGTTCAGAAGAGACACTTTTAGGGAAAAATCCACAGGACTCGATGACTGGTTGGCTACCTGGGCAAATACCTTCCTCCAAGAGCCTACTCCTTAGTTTTGTTGCATTTCTTTGTATTCTTGCCCTGTAAGGAGACTCAAACCAGATTCACTTCTTCATTTGGGCCCAACCAGTATCCAGTAAAACAGAAATAAGGCCTCTCCATTCTTTCTTCCATGATCCAGTAATAATCTCAGTAAATATTTAAAACATGCAGTTTTAACTATGGAATAATAAGTCATAATAGAGCAAAATCATGAATGACAGGTCCTCAGTGGGCTAAGAGGACCCCAGGATTTTCTGGGTGGGAAAGAGGACAGCTGATCTTTGTTGAACACCACCTAGGTTCCAGGCACTGGGAGCAATGCTCAGTGTCACATATTCTATTTATTTCTCACAGTGACCCTGGAAAGTAAGGAATCCCCTTTTAGGGATGATGAAGCTGGGGCTCCAAGATACAAAGCAAATATGTAGCAGAGCTGGGATTGTTCCCAAGCTGACTCTAAGTCACCTGCCCCTGATTTCTGGAACTGCCCTGTGGAGAGCAGGTGTGTCCCTCCAAATGCTCTCTGATCATCTCTCACTGAGCAAGAAATTTGGGCTGAATTAACAGTGGTCTGTATGACAGTTCTTGGGTAGTTGTACATACTTCTCCCTTTTCTTAAAACGACCAGAGTTCTGGTGTCCCTGGACACCCCCAGCCTCCAGATCAAAGGAACAAACCCACATCCTGAAGTACCTGTTTGTCATGCTTTTTTGCCATCTCTCCACCACCTGAGGGGTCAGCTGTGCTTCCAGGGTCTTCATCCCAGACAGCTTGTGTGGGACCACAATTAACATGCTGATGCCCCCCACATACTCTAGCTGGAGGACGTCACAGTCAAGTTCCTGGTCATTCGCTGCGAGAAAGTTCCCCTTGGTCTGCATCATGGAAACCTTGACCACCTCTCGCTCGTTCAGCCGGAAGTTATGGTTGTGTGTCATTTCCACTGGGAATTTGTTCACCCAGGATCCTGTAAAGTCAACAGGAACAGCACTGTTATTAGTGTTCCTTTAAAGCAGTGGTCTTCACCCTGGAGCATACCTGTGAATCCCTCTGGATTTATTCAAACAAACTGCAAGGTCACCCCCCGAGTCTCTGATTCCTGAAGTCTGGTTTGGGTCAAGAATTTGCATTTCTAACGAGAGAGGTTAAATGGACTGGAATGGATTTTGCATTAGATTCTGGCACTAATTCGTAGTTTCACTCTGGCAAGACACTGACTTGCCTGGGCTTGTACTTCATCTGTAAAGTGAGTAGCTTTGTGCTCCTTTCAGCTCAATGTTGATGGCTTTCACCCCTCACACTGTGGTTCTGTAGTGACCAGTAGGACACATGGGTGATGTGGGGTTGCCCTCAGGATCTGCACTGTAAATTTGGGTACAGCACTGTGTGTCTAGGAGTAAGTCCATGTCTATTTTAGCTTGAAGATGCTAGTAACTAATAATGACAGGGGACCCACAGTCGAGAGCTGGTGTTCTCCATGTGCCAGGTATTCTTCTAGGCACCTTTCCTGTATTATCTCATTTTCTGCTCATAGCAACTATATAAGGTGTGTGCTTTTTATTATTATACCCATTTTACAGATAAGGAAACAGAGGCACAAAGAAGTGAAGTAACTTGTTCAAGGTTTCCAGCTGGTGGGTAGAGCAGCCAGGATAAGATAAGCAGGAGTTGTCTTGGGAGGAGGTTTCCATAGTGGACAGCTGCTGCCTGCCTGTGATTGCATCTCATTGCCTACCCCTGAGTCTGCTTCACCCAGGATTTCTCAGCCTCAGCACTACTGACCTTTTGGCTGATAATTCTTTGCAGTGGGGGGACTGTCGTGTGCGTTGTAGGGCATTTAGCGGCATCCATGGCCTCTCTCCCTTAGATACCAATGGGGCTTCCCCTCCCCCAAGTTGTGACAACCACACATGTCTCCAGATATTTGCCCCCATTGGGAATCACTGCCCTTCCTATCTCGATGGGGCCATCACGTGTCTCCAGGACTCTTTCCTTCTGACTTCTTCCTGAGACTCGACCTCTGCTTTTATTGTGCTTTACCAAGTGATTATAACATTTGAAATTAAAATCAAATTATTAACAGATATGGGAGCTGGAAATGTAAGATTAAACTTCAAGACTCTCCTTTTCTTTGAGAAGCATCCATGAAAGATTGAGTACTGCTAGCATGTGATCCCTTCTGATTCCCAGCATTAAATTAAGTGACTGTTCCAATATGATGGGGAAAGGAAGCATATATAATTGCCACTTTTGCACTTCAATGTGACAGGAGTTACTGTGTTCAGGAGACTGTAAACTGACCGTGCCTGTCATTTTTCCACTGAGGCCAGTAGGGATGGCTTGCAGCTGTATTTCTCTGCCTACCCCTGAACACTGGCCTAGGCTAATGCACAGGCTCTCAGGTGTACCTGGGGGTACCCAACAGACTGGTAGGACTGAGGGCTTCAGTGCTGCCAAAATGTCTTCCGCTGGTCTGTTCCGAAGTCATTCTTAAACATAGGCTAATTACTTATAGAAGTAAAATGTCACTAGCAATAGCATACGTACTTCCTATCATCTTATACTGACATCATAACTACAGTTTCCCTCACTCAACTTCATTGAACTCTTGCCATTTGCCACTCAGTGGTCTAAGTGCCACATCACTGTCTCTTGTGGTTCTCCTCGGGGCCCTATCTGAGTAGGTGTTATCATTTCCATAATAAAGATGGGAAAACTGAATCACAGAGACATTGAAAGACTTGCCCAAAGTCACATGAGTGAGAAGTGGTGAAGCCGGGACTTAAACTCCTGTTTGCTCAATTCCAAACTTGTTCTTATAACTAGTAATGAAAAGGATGTGTGTCTGTTCATCATATATCTATTGCATGTGTGTGTCTCTATATCTGTGGATGTTACAAGCCTGTTAGAAACTCAACCTTTGATTCCACCCACAACGGGGCCAGCATTGTGTCTGGCTTTGGGGTGGAAGTCGGGGGAGTCAGATCTCAGATCTCAGCACTCCATACCACCCCTGCAGTCTTGGCCTCTTCAGCACTACTTGGCCCATCTGGCAGCAGGAAGCATCACCTGCCAGGCCTCAGGGACTGCTCCTCGCTGCTACCTGGTAGTCCTTGGTGGCAGAGAGAAAAAGTGGTTATTTGTCACAGCAATTACTTCTGATGCTGAAACATTCCTTGTGTCTTCCTTTCAGCACTCTTGGCTTACAGAGTGAAGTAGAGGTTCCTCCAGTCAGATCCCAGTGAGAGCATTTGAAAAGGGAGGTCTGGATTTTACAAATTCATGCCCTTTTATTCCTAGGATTCCGGGAGTCCTGGGGAGGAGAGGAGCTACCTTAAAAAGTACCTTCGTGCCTGGCCCAGAACAGTTGCTCAAGAAATAGTAGTTTTTTTCCACCCTCTCCTCCACCTGTCCATTAGTGCAAAAGAATCATGAAAAGGAGTTGTGGATGTTAATGTCAATTACTCAAGCTGAACAGTTCTCAAACACATTTCTTTAGCATTTTGTCCATATTCCTGCTTATTGATAATTGGGAAAGGAAATGAAAAACTCAAATCCAGGCTGGCCAAATGCTAAAAAGTGTTTTGCATTATTTCTTCCAGTTTAACAAATAGCTAGAGATGCCTTGCTTAAGTCCAGCCTTGGCCCTGCCCCTTACTAGCCATGTGCCCTTGGAGTATCCTTTTACTTCTCTGTGCCTAGGTGGCTTTGTCTGTAAAATGGGGATGCTAATAGCAGTGATGATCTCACATGGTTGTGGTGAAGACTTAATGAACGTAAAGCACAGAGTTAGAGCTCGGTAAGTGTAAGCTGCTCCTGTCACTTCATTGAGATCTTCCCTGTCCCTATACCTGAGTCAATCTTGTGTCTTGTTTTCCTGGATAAATTATAGCTAGAACGCAGTTCTTGACATTCAGTCTGTGTACTAAAAAAGTATGTCATGAATTTGCTTTGAGAATTGTAAAGCTATTTCTTACCTTTGAAATAGATGCAGTTTAGAATCATCATCTGAGTAGCAGGGTCTATATTCTGCAGAGCCTCTTTTATGAGGCCCTTGGTGACCTTCAGAATGTGGTTGTTGGTTTTTGATATGAAAGCAGGGTCTGAGAAGTCAGCTGTCTGGGCCTCAGCAAAGTAATACTGTCTTACTTTAGTTTTGAAGTCATCCAGGATTGGAAACTGCTTCTGGATGTAAAGGTCATTGACTGACCGCAGTGTGTATCCAAAATTCCTCCTGAAGAGGCGATGAGTCAGTTTACGGAAGAGGTTATGAATGGTCATGATCTCATACTTACTGCTAGCATTAACAAAGTCTTTAAAATGCAAAATTGAGTGCACTTGTTCATAGGTCTCTCCCTTCAGGCCTAAGGAAATCATCCCCATCGCAGTAGAAATGCCAACAGGTGCTATGAAGATGTTATCAAAAGTGTTGGCCTGGTCCTTCAGTGCTCGGTAAAGGTTGAAGGCAAACTTTGCGTTGAGGATGTTAAGACGCTGGATCCGGCTCTTGCCTTGGAAAAGCTGGAGGATGTTCCCGGTACTCGCTTCTGAGTCTGTCGGGGAAACTGCATCAATGATGTCAATGTAGTCATCATCTTCACTGAAGATCTTCTCCAGGTCCAGATAGTCGTCATCCTCCTCCCCTTCCAGAATCCAGTCGTTGGTGACCGTGTTTTCTTTGTGGAAGTCCGCAGGGAGAAGAGGCATGCTCAGGTTTTTATTATTTAACTGCTCCCACTGGGGATCCACAGACTTCAAAACATCCCCTCCTTTCTCAGTCTGATCCACCAGACCTTGGCTGACACCACACACAGATGTTACGATGAGAGAAATGAGAAGATGGAAGGGGCATTTCATTTTGGCAGAGCTAAAGCTAGGAGGGAAAACAGAGCACATGGTGAGAAGTGGCCTGGCTGACCCCACCCCACTGCAGTGTTCAGATGGCAGATTCCCTGTGCCCGTGACTCAGGACAATACCCATGCAGCACCAGTTCTTAACCATTTTAGGATAGTGGACTTTAGAGAACCTGATGGAGATAACATACACCTAACATTTTGTGTGGGCTTCATAAACCTCCGTGAAGGATCTGTGGGCCCCTAAATGAGAATCCCTTTAAAGGTTTGCAAAACTGTGACCTTCTAGAATACTGGGGGCTTCTCAGGAGTCCCTGGGGTGAGTTTCTTTTTCATTCATTCACCAAACATTGTCTTCTGTCTCCAAACAGCATATTAAGTGCTAGAGGCACAAAGGTCTCCCCCACCAAGAGACTTACAAGCCAGTTGGGAGACAGATGTTCTGTAAGGCCAGGACTCTTAAAAGGCATGTAGCTCTACCTTGTTTGGTAGGAGTGGGGGTGTCTGGGAAACTTCACTAAGAGATGGGGTTTGAATGGGTGCCTGGGGCTGGTGTCTGGAGAGCTAGGCCAGAGGGGAATTTCCAGTGGAGGGACTTAGCCCTACCTGAACAACCCAAAGTACTCCATTTTGGGGATGGACATGTTTTAAAATGTGCATGGGCCAGGCTTTCTGAAAACAGATATTCTAAAGATATTTGAGATTTGTGTAGTCATTTGGGGTTGTTTAATTTGCATGGGATTTGGAACTTGTCTGTTATGCTGGGACCCCCTGGGGCCTAGTGAGATATGGCAGGTGGCAGCCCCTGAGGCTATTAGGATATGTGGCTTGCTGCACGCATACTTTTTTCTCCTTTGTATCTGTTAGACAGTCAGCTCCCTCTGCTGTCAGGAGGAACTAAATCTTTTCTGCTTGACTTTTCTGCTTATAACATGGGGTTAGAAATAATCTCACCAGGCAGATAAGGTCTGTGTAAGGGTGATAATCAGAAAGCTCTTTAAGGCCTGAGGGTCACTCCCTTATTTAAGTAAACAAAGTATATTTTTAACACATAGGCCTTGTGGTAAGCCTGTCTTTATCTGCCTTGTTCCAAGGAGGATTTGACTTGGCCTTTCAAATCTGTTGTGGCTGCCAAATGGCTCTTTCTCTTGCTGACTTCCCAGTTATTAACTGCATCCTGGGTAGATGAGCTATTATTTGATGCTTCCATGTTTCACCAGGACAGTGGCCATCAAACTGTTTATAATGCTGACCCAGACAGGTAGTATTCTTACATGATCCCAACTTCTGATCACCCAGAAAGAAGGACTGTGTTCTGTTAAGTTTTTTGTGTGTCATATTTGAGGACCAGAATATCTGCTGCCAGTCTAGACCAGATAAGAGTTACCAGCTTCTGTTAAGCAAATATTTGAACGTGCTAGGCCTGAAGATGGGGCTAACTATATGGATACCCTACTTGAAACGCTCTGGATTTGGTTGATGTTGATGATGGCAATGACTGTTGTTGGATGCCAGGCACTGTACAAGGTACTTTGTCTGTGTAACTTCATCCTCCCAGCATTTTACTGTCAGAAGACTGAGCTTTTCATCACTATCACTAATAAGTGGCAATGATTGGAACCAAGCTGGTTGAGCCCCCAGCCCCCATGTCAAGTGCTCTGCCTTATTTGACCTGAGGGTCAGGGTGCTCCTATACTTCCCGGGCCTGAGGAGTAGCTGCCCAGCTGGTTTCCCTGCTGCTGGTCTCCCTTAATGGGTCTTCCCATCATACTGTTAAAATAATCAGCTCCAACGTTGTTTTAATCACAACCGAGAGACTTGTTTTATTTTGTTTTTGAGAGACTTTTGAATTGCAGATTTTGGGAAGGGAAAGTCACATAGTTTCTGACTTTGAAAATGTCTGTTGTCTTTTCCAGCCCTCCCTATCCACATCTTACCCAGGCTGCAGTGCCGTGCATGGTCTGCACATGTAAAACAATTTCTAGAAGTGATTTCTAATGTGCATGGCTGCAAATAGAACTGGGCCCAGTTTCCAAGTAGAATCAGGCATGGGTATCAATCAATGGCAATGTACTTAAAAAAGGAGAGAAGATAGTAAGCAACTTAGTAGAAGTCTCCTTGCTTGACTGCACTTAAAAATGTCCTCGGATAAAAATTAGGTTAAAGGACAAAACAAAGGCCAACTTGAATAAGTAAAGGTTCAGGAAAACAAGTCTGAGGTCAGATAGGGAGGCAGGGTGGAGAAATTTGTGTTTTTATCCTGGTATTCAGAGAGTATATTTGGCAGCTTTTTTTTTTGGTCCCCTAATCAGGAGTATTTGGAAGCTTCTTATATCCTGTTTCTACATTATATGATGAAAAACCAAAACTAGTTTTCATTATTCCCTTATCAGAGGAAGGAGAAAATATCTCTGATATTTTCTGTGGATTGAAATTAAGGATCTAAAAGGTAAATCTTCCTATTGTTTTATTATTTGGTATAACAAAAATTATATAAGACGTTTTAAAACTATCAGTAGGTTGTGATTAAGTCCAGATTACTATCTTTGAGAGAAGCAATATATTTTAAAGGTAAGTAAACCATTCCAAAGCTTGTTTTTCTGGAAACTTTTATATGGCACTTTCTTGCCAATTGCATGGAGCGGGGTTGGCCTTTTTGGTCATGTATCCAAAGCATAACACCCATAAACTGCCGTCCCTCCTGGCTTATTGTCTCCAGGCCCAGAGAGCAAGTGGAGTGGGAGAAAAGCAACTGGAAAACTTTTTATTTTGAAATAACTTCGAACTTACAGAAAAGTCCAAAGTATAGTAGAGCAACCCCTGTATACCCTTTACCCAGATTCACCGGGTTTTTACATTTTGGAATATTTACTTTGTTATTCTCTCTTTCTCCATATGTATGTGTGTATGTATATCTATGTACACACAAAGGCACACATGTACACATTAATTTTTTTTCTGAACCATTTGAGAGTATGTCTCTTATATTATGTCCCTCTAAACTTTAATATGAGGTTATTCCAAAAAATTCATGGAAATCTCATATGGTTTAGCAGTTTTAAAGAAAAAAAGTTCATGGAAAGATTTGTATTATCCTTTAATTCTGTTTTTTCATGAACTTTCCAAAGTACCTTCTTACTAATATTTCAGGAAAAAATGCCTAAGAACAAGGATTTCTCATACATAATCACAGGACAATTTTCCAATTTGAGTAAATTAACATACATACAATACTTGCTTCTGTTGCACAATTCCTATTCCAGTTTTGTCAATTGTCCTTGTAATGTAACTAACAGATTTTTATAATAGCCAGATTAAAAAATAAACATATTTTTCCACTTCTAAGACAGTGTAGGAAGCTTCGATAAAAAAATGAACCAGTTACTCAGCTCTAAACACCACAAGAATTTATAATCAGCAAAAATGTTAGAAACCAAACTTACCTCTGGGCTTCTGAGAAGTGGCTTTACAGAGATGAAATCAACCAAGGTCACCAGTGGGGTTTCAGCGTGAACTTTGGTGCTGGGCTGTTGCTGTGTATTTTCCAAAGTAAATATGTCCCAATTTAAATACCACTCAACTAGCTTTGTCAGCAGAAACCCCCTCAACATGCCTTTGGTCACTGAGTGACTTGTGATTCACAGGCTCCAGTTCTCTTGCAGCTGGTGTTTTGAATGTGTGAGTGTTGCCATGCGACCTGCACTCACTGCCCAGTGCAAGAGCAGCCCTCACTGCAGTTCCCACGTAACCGAGGGGCTCTTCAGAGTTCTGGGGGCTTGGTTGCATCAGGGATAGTTGTATTTGACCCCTTGAAAGTAGAGGCCACATGTCTGCCCTCCAACTGTTTTCTCTCTAGGGTGATGGCAGCATCTGACCTCGCCCTGCTCTCCAGGGCTAACGGGGCTGTTTCAGCTACTAGAAGCGTATCCCCATCCTTCCATGAGTTTGTCCCTCAGTGAAAAGTGGAGGAGAGAGAATGAGATTAGTGGCTTAGAGAATAAACCGACCATAACATAGATTTTTCTTCAGTCAAGGGTTGCTGTGTTTGTTGCCAGAATCTGTAGCCCAGCTCTCCTGCCTGTTGTAGGACAAGTAGGGATATTATTGAGCAGTGCTTCCCAAACTCAGATTCACTTAGGCATTCATGGGGATCTGTGAGGCTATGGTAAACTATTTTTAATTTGTGCTTTTAACTTTATGATCTAAAAAGTTATTATAAGAGTATTCTGGATTGTCTGGAAGCTCAGCTTATCACAGAGCACTGCTCCCTGATTTTGGTACCCAAGAGTGGGAGTGTTGGCACCCAGAGGCCATCTTTTTTTTTTTTTTTTTTTTTTAAAAGATGACCGGTAAGGGGATCTCAACCCTTGGCTTGGTGTTGTCAGCACCACGCTCAGCCAGTGAGCAAACCGGCCATCCCTATATAGGATCCGAACCCGTGGCCTTGGTGTTATCAGCACCGCACTCTACCGAGTGAGCCACAGGCCGGCCTGCCCAGAGACCATCTAAAGGGAGAGCGTGACTCTTAGACAGGAGAATCTGCAGGTGTGTGAGGGGCCCATAGGGGCATTTGTATGTTGCTCAGTTTGAGAAATTCTAGTGTGTAAAAGGCAACCTGCATTCAGGACGTGGAAAATGTGGCTGTGTTTGAATCTGGTTTAGCGTTCTGGAGCCTTCTTCTCAGAGCCCTCATCCCTCCTCCTCAACAATAAGTCCTCGGCATGGCTCCATCGTGCTGCTTTGAGAGGCTATTCCCTGTGTCCTGACTCCTTTGTGGGCTCTAGTAAGCCCACAAGAGCTGCTCCGGCAGCTGCTCCGTTCTGTCTGTTCTTGCACACGCCAAGCCTACCCCTAGTGGAGCCCTGGTGTGCGTTCTTCTTTCCATGGGGTGCATCTCCCCTCCAGATGGGCATGTGGTGCTGTGCTCTCTGTCCAGCCTCTGCTGCACTGCTCCATACCCACCAACCTGGCTGACAGAGCACCTACCACATAAGCTTGTTGTAGAAATGAAATGAGATCATGAGTGTGGGGAAAGCACATGGAGTGGTGTCTGGCACGCTGTCAGCACACAGGAAACGTTAGCCGTTATCTTTTCATAGTAGGGATATTCATTCACAGTAAAGGTCTGGGAGAAGACGCAGGTTTCATTTTTTACTCTATGTACTTCTTTGTTGGAGTTCCTTTTCTATTTTTGTTATTTTTTTAAGCCAGTAACCAGTGATCTTTCCTGCATATCTAGATTTTTGATCATGTGACCCACTATTGAATAAACAATTTCAGCCCTCTTGACACTTTGACATTTTTGCATCTCTTTTCCATTTAGAGATGACAGAGTGTGCATGGTGTCAGCCCCCACTGAAATGTGGTACCTTCTGTCACACATTCTCCATTGTTTTCATTCCATTTTCAAGGCTTGCCTCATGGTTAGATATTTTTTCCAACTTTTTAATATGAAATTTTAAAAACATGCAGAGAAGTTGGAAGAATTGAATAATGAACATCCATATACCAACTACCTGGATAAAACAGTTATAATATTTTGCCATATCTCCTTAATTGTGTATGTGGGGGTGGTGAGGCTATGTTATGGGGTATTTGCAGGTGAGACGACATTGTAACACTTGAGCCCTGGGCACTAAAACCTGTGTCTCTTAATTGGAAGGGGCCCCATCCTGCTCTGTACTACTATTATTCCTGGAAAAATCATAGTCTGTACATATATGTCTAGTCCAAGGCAGATTTGTCCATGACTTCAAAAATGTCTTTTTATCACTATCCTCTCAGTGACTGAGACACAAGGATTACTCAGAGCCCAACTTTGTGAAGGCAGTGAGAGGCTCATAGGGACTACACCAAACTAAATCCCACAAGAAAAGAGAGAGTAGGTGCAGCCCCAAGCTCGGGCTTGTCTCATCTTTTATTGTAATGTCAAGACCTTAACTATGTAACAAACTAAGTATAGTATCAAAAGAAGCACAGAAAGGAGTGTGTAAACAGAACAGAAAATGATTTCAGTGTTTCCTACTACTCAATCAGAACATTTTTGCTGTTTTCAGCACATATAGTTCAGATCCTGTACACTTAAGGCTTTTGCCCAAGGCTTTTGCCCTTTGTGCTCTCCCTGTTCTAATCAGGCCCCTATGTTCCCATATCTTCCCCTTTTTTGTTTAAACGAAAGTTAAGTCTGCAAAAATGTTTGCAATAAGTTCAGGAATCAGAGGTAAGTATTCTTTTGTAATAGAGTCATCATGGCTTCTGCATGGAGAGTCCTGTGGAAAATGTGGTGTAATGCCTTCAACACTGCAAGAAAACACAGGAAAAATAATATACCTATTCCAGCAATAATCCATATTCTGATGTTAAGTCCTGAAAACCAGTTGGTAGGATTGAGCCAATGAGCCAAATCATTTAAATGATTAATAGTGGCATTTTGAGCTTCTTCTTGGAGTTGAAGCATTTGTCTTTGAAGTCTATTTATAAGGTTATTAATATCTCCAAGTAAATCAGAGCGAGAAGCTCCATGTAGTAATTTTTGAATATCCTCCCGAGAAGTAGAGGTGTTGAAAGGAATAGAAGTTATACACATGGAACGATATCTAACATCACAATTAAGTTGATTTCATGTCCAGAGTGCTTGTTGATGTTCACCAGGCCAAGACACTGCTGCCTCTAAGGCATCAAGTCTCTGTAAGATTTTTTGGTGTATGTTTGTGCTAGAAGTTCAGCAGTTACATTTTGAAAATATCCGTTCATTTTCTGTGCTGCTTGGATAGAGTGAGATAAAGCAACTATAGCAGTTGCAGCTGTGGTAGCCATGGCAGCAGCTGCTATAATAGAAACCCTTTAGGACAAATTTGCTCTAAAGCAGAAGTTGTCTGTTCCAGAGCAGAACTTCCCATCCATTCATGAGTATGATTAATTGGCAACCATGTTCCTGCTCTTTGTTTTAATATAAACACATGAGAAATATTAAGATTAGAAATTTTAAAGTGTGTAATGCAAGGAGTAAACCAAGTAGATTTGGCAGGGAGAGTAATATTGATTATAGCGCACCCTCAAGAGAGGACCCGCCAAACCAGGATTCCATTGAGATGATTGACCAGTGGTATAAAGCATACACCACCAAGCTGGGTAAGAAACAACACTCTCCGAAGTAATCTATCAGCTGGCGAGCCCCAGAACAGCAGTTTGGGTCTGACTGGGAAGGTCCTAGGCAGAGCGTCCTCCCCACGGGTGAGACTCCAAAGTTCTCCTTTACCTTTTGTGGTTTTTAAAGCAGTTGATAACAAAAGTAGCAACATTCCGACTGCACTTACGTGACTTAGTGAAAGTTTATCCTCCAAGAACCAGCCAAGTGCCCGAAGCATAACCCGCTCACCAAAATAATCGATAGCTATGCTTAACTTATCTGGAGATAACCCATCTAGAGAACTCAAACTATCCTTCCCTGCAAGCCAAGCATGATGTTCCTGGCGGTACCTAGTACAACTCCCCTAGGGCAGGCCAGGCCAGAAGGAATCTGCACGTACACCAGTCTTCTGAAAGGTTGTTAAATACTTAATTAGTCCCTGCAAGCAATAGGTAAAGGAGATCTCTATGAAGATCTCAACTTTATTTCCTTTACAGGGAACTACTATAAACAGTTTGCCACGGAGGTCTGGTGAATGTGCTTAGGCCCCCCTCCATTACATGAGGGGATGCCCTATGCGGGGGTGGCTCCTGGTCAGTGGACCAGAATAATTAAAAGGGAGAGTATAATTCCAGGTGGTATTAGAATCCAGTATCAGTAAGTCACGTGGACCCCAATTTTCTAAAGTCCAATTATTAAACAATGTGTTTTCTGTAAAATTAGTGGAGTGGCAAGAAATCCAATTAAGGTCTTGACTGTCTCCAATAGAAATCCAAAGATGAGAACATACAGGGATACTGGGTTTAGGATGGTTTTTGCTCATTATAGAATTTCCACCTACTCCTGCTGTGGAAATGAATACTTGACATTTTACAGCCAAAACATGATTAGGGTCTTTTACAATATGATTCGTATACCATTGGGGTTGAAAAGGAATACAGAAATTGCTAACAGTGAAATTATTTACAGCACATAAAGGTAATTTTTCAGTAAGAAAATACCAGTCATGAAGAAGTTTATGCCATCTGCTATGATAGCCCCCTTTATCACAATTTAATCCACAGTCTTGTAAGGGGCCAGAAGGGGGGAGCCACTTTCCTCCCGTGTGTGTTGTATCATTGGATGATTAAAGGAGGCTCTGTATCTTCTCATGTAATCAAATCAAAAACAGGAGGATTCAGGACATGGGTCCAAAAAATGTTATTACTTTTGCTTACGGAAGGTTGGATAATACAGAGGAGCCCATATATTATGAAAAGACATGTTACCTTTGGACCTTTGGAATTTATAGTTGTGAGCAAGCATGGCCAAGAATAAATTTTCAGGTGTCTTGGGTGTTCCGGTAATTTCCAGTGTATTTTCTGCTTGTGTGGTAAGCTTTTTAAAATCATCCCAGGTTGGTTCAGAAGAAAGCATTGTGGAAGCAAATGGATTTCTCTTCCACTTCAAAATTTTTGTTCAGCATTCCTGGAGGTGGTTGGTGCCACATGATATGGACGAACAGCTTTAGCAGGCACCCAAAGAGGATCTGTAGGAGACAAAACAGAAGCATGCCCTCTTCCCCATGTTAATAACTCAACAGGGCCCAACCATTGTAGCCCTTGTAAGGGATGTCGATATACAAAACCAAAGGTTTAGGCCTTTCATTAGGGCAGGTAAAGTGTCGATCCACTGCTGTCAAATATTGTGAATTACAATTCAGAAATTTAAGGTATATAATGCTTTCATTAATTGTTCTTGTGGTGTGAAATTTCCCTCCATATTCCCCCTATTTTGTTTATGTAATTGTGATTTGATAAGACTATTAGCTCTTTCTACAATGGCTTGGCCAATGGGGTTATAAGGGGTTCTCGTGACATGTTTAACATTCCATACATCATAAAACATTTGAAAAGCTTTGGAGGTGTATGCAGGTTAATTATCAGTTTTAATATGTGTTGGAACACCCATAGTGGCGATATAAGAGAAAAGACGTTTTTGTACATGTTTTATATTTTCTCCTATTTGTGCAGTGGCATGAATAAATCCTGACTAAGTGTCTACAGTGACATGTAAATATTTAATGCCCAAAAGGGTCATAATGAGTACCATCCATTTGCCAAATTTCATTTCCTTTAATCTATGAGGATTAATGCCACCTGGGGAGATTGTTTTAGAATATCTTTGACAATCTGAACAGGCACGAATGATTTCTTGAGCTTGTCTGTAAGGAATTTGAAAGGAATGAACCAGTGCTTTAGCACCTTGATGAAAAAATTGATGAGAAGCCATAGCTTTCTGTATAGCGTTTGTGTACATTACTAATTTGTCAGCTCGGTCATTACCTTCTGTAAGAGGACCTAGCAACCCAAATGAGATCTGATATGAGTTACAAAGAAAGGATCATTTCTACATTGAATTAATTTTTGTAATTGTCTAAACATTTCAAAGAAAGTAGCATCATTCCCATCATGAATCAAAGCGTCTTGAATAACTTGTACCAACTACGTAAGCAGTATCAGCTACTATATTGAGTGGTTGATGAGGAAAATGATGTAGAGCTGCAATAGCAGCTGCTAGTTCAGCTCGTTGTGTGGAACTATGATGAAGGGTAAGGAAATGTTTCCAACAACCCTGTTCATGCCAGAGAACAGATCCTTTACTTGACTTTCCAGAGCCATCTATAAATATAGTTAAAGCATCAGGAACAGGAATAGGTGACAAAACAGTAACAGAAGAAAGGGGCAATAATTGAATACCTTGTAATATTTTATCATGAGGCAAGGAAAATTCTAAAGTTCCCATAAAATCAGCCAAAGCAATTTGTAAAGATTCTGATGGTCTGAGCGCTGCCTGAAAAATCAGTTTTAGAAAGGCCAGGATTAATCATTTCAGGATCATAACCAGTAAGCATTTGACAATGGCGTCATCCCTGTTCTATTCTACAAACCTGTTGTTCAAATTGAGTGCATAATTTCTTTTTAGGGTGGTGAGCTTGGAAAATCCATTCAATAACTCCTATATTTGGAAGAAATTGGCATATCGGCCCAGTAGGGCTATGTGGGGTGTTTAGGACAATTAAGTGAATAGGTTCCCCTGGAGTAATGCAATCGAGCTGTCATGAACTTAACCAAAGCTCAATCTGTTGGAGTTCTTTTTTTGCATGGGGGGAGAAGACACATAGTGTGGGGAGATCAGGATCTCCTTTAAGAGTATTAAATAGATTTTGTAACTGATATTTAGGAATTCTCATAGAAGGTTGAAGCCAGTTAATATGACCAAGAAGTTTTTGTAAATCATTAAGGGTTAATTGATTTTTGATAGATAAAGAAATTTGTTGAGCATGAATAGATCTTTGTGTAATAATATAACCTAAATATTTCCATGGTTCTGTCTTCTGAATTTTTTCAGGAGTGTTTGAAGCCCTACTTCTTTTGTGTGAGTTAAGATGTGTAAGTAGATTTGAGACAGTATATTTGAATTTGCATGGGCGACAAGAATATCATCCATATAATGATAAATTAATGCATCAGGAAAAGCCAATCAGGTAGGGCGCAAAGAACGATCCACAAAATCCTGACAAATACTAGGACTGTTGATCATTCCTTAGGGAAGGACTTTCCATTGGTATCTTTGTGAAGGAGTCCCAGCATTATTGCTAAGAAGGGAAAATGCAAGTTTTTCTTTATCATCTTCATGTAAAGGGATGGTAAAAAAAATCTTTTAGATCTATAATAATAAGATAATGTCCTCTTAGAATAAGTGCTGAGTTAGGGAGCCCAGGTTGTAATGCTCCCATTGGCACAATTCGTGCATTAACTTGTCGGAGATCATGTAAAAGTCTCCATTTCCCTGATTTTTAGGGGATGCAAAAAATAGTATTCCATGGGCTGTATGAGGCTCAATATGGCCTGCTTGTAATTGTCCTTGTATTAGAAGATGAGCTTGTAATTTCTCCCCTTTAAGAGGACACTGCTCCACCCACACAGGGTCCAGTAATCCATTGCAGTTTGAATGGCAGGAGTTTGGCAGTGGCCTTCATGATAAATTTGGAGGGGAAGTGCCTGTGTAAACATCCCATGTGTAAGTAAGTCTCTCCCCCATAAAGTGATAGGGAGACTCAGTAGGAAAGGCACAATAATGACAGTTTGTTCTTCATGTCCTATACATTTTAAAGGATATTTACTTTGGCATGGGGTTTGTGTTCCTCCCAATCCAGATACAGTCAGGAAAGAGGAACTAGTTTTCCAGGAGGGAATCCAATCTTTGGAAGCAATTATAGTAATATCTGCTCCTGAATCAATTAAACCTGTTATTGTTTTTTGATTTATGATGAGAGTGAGGAGGGGTCGTCCATTATTTATCTTTGTAACCCAATAAGCTTCAGTACTACCAAACCCTCTGTCCCTCTTTCTTTGAATGTCCAGGAGTAATAAATGGTATTAATATTAATTGAGCAATATGAGTTCCTTTGGGAATGACGTGATACCCTAAACTAGTAACCATAATTTTAATTTGTCCAGTATAATCTGAATCAATAAGTCCTGGTATTATTTGAATACCTTGACTGGAATAACTAGATCTTCCTAAAATAAGTCCTGCTGAACCATTAGGCAAAGGCCCCCATATTTCTGTAGAGACAATTTTTATTTGTCCAGCCTCGTCTAAAATTAAATCCTCTGTTATGGATAAATCGAGGCCGGCACTACCAGTGGTGGCTGCTTTTAAGTCAGTCACTCACTTTCTTGAGATATTATCTCATTCTTGGGAGGCTCCCATGCTGGAGCGTGGACATTCCATGTTTGACTCCCTTTTTTTGTAGGGGTGCAGGAGCTGACACCCCTCTGTCTGTTTCCCGAAATCGGATTGCCTTCAGAGTCAAATTTAGATTTACATTGAGTGGCGGCCCAATGAAATCCCTTTGTACATTTAGGACATTTTTATTTTGGTTTAATTTGATTTTTTTTTTTTTTTTTTTTTTTTTTTTTTTTGTCGTTTTTTCGTGACCGGCACTCAGCCAATGAGTGCACTGGTCAGTCCTATATAGGATCCGAACCCGCGGCGATGCTCCCGCCGCGCTCCCAGCACAGCACTCTACCAGGTGCGCCACGGGCTCGGCCCTTAATTTGATTTTGATATCCTTGTTTACAATCCTTTTGAAAATGTCCTTTACCTCGTTTATGACATTTTCTAGATTGAAGTGCTGCAGCAAGCACTTGAGCCTTATAAGTTTCTGTACCCACATTTTAACATGCACGTATCATTTCAGCAATATTAGGCTTCCTCCCTTTTAAAGGAGCAAGAATTTTTTGACAATCATTATTTTAATTCTCATAGGCCAATTGTAAAAATAGAACATTTGCAGTTTGAATATTATCTACTTGTCTAGAGATAGCATCTTGAAGTCTGTTAAAATCTATGTAAAGTTTGGTAGGCCTTTGTCTAACAGTGGCAGAAGAGCCAGTAGGAATATTTGTTTCTGGAATTTTGTTCCATGCTTTAACAGCTGCCTGTGACATCTGAGCAAACACCTGAGGCTGAAGCCTGGCTTGATCCCGAGGTTTAAGATAAGCCCCTTCGACAATTAACATATCTATACCTATAAGAATGTTATTATTTAAATTTTCCATTGAAATAGTGGTGGCGGCATCACGAAATTCCTGAAGCCAAACACTGTATTGAGCTGTTGTTAATATGGTTTTAACAAAGGTGTTCCAGTCCCATGCTGTCATATCATAACTATCGGCTATAGCTTCTACTATTCCTTTAGTAAAAGAACTTTGGAGACCATTTTCTGTTATACTTTTCCGAAATTCCTTGTAAACAGCAAAAGGAAGGTTCTAATGCCAAGGACCTTGATTTCCACCTCAGGTGAGAGGAAAGGCATGTAACATTTCTCTCTCAGTTTGACGTCCCTCACAGAAACATTATTCCATGATAGGAGTAAAATCTGAGGGAGGCAAATCTAAAGGAGGTGGTGGCTGGGGAAAACCTGAGGCAGAAGGAGATGGATCCTGTTTTTCCAGTTTAGCTATGGTTTTGGGACTTTATATTGGCCCTAAGGCAATTTTACATAAATTCCATGTTGTAAGATGAGAAGTCTTTACAGGACCAAGAACATTTTTTAACCATCTGCCAATATGTTCCCAATCCTCTAAATCAAGACTCCCTTCTTGTGGATATCAAGGGCATTGTTGTCTAATTACCAGTAATAATTTTACAAGCTGGTGTTCAATTACTTTACATCCATCTGCTTTCAAGAGACCTTGAAGCTGTAAATTATGTTGCACTTCTTTTGATAGTGAAGTGCCCATGAAAGGAAAGTAAAAGAGAAAAAAAGAAAAAAAAATCTCTGGGTGAAAAGACCTAAATTAGACCTTGCTGTAGATGTCCCACTACCCCATGGTCGTCTATGTTTCCTTACCAGAATGAATGTCAGATGCATCCTTGGTTCCTTTACCAGGCTTCGGAAGGTCAGTCTCTGTTCCGTGGATTACAGATGACTCACACAGGGCACCACTTGTCACTCTTCTCTCAGTGAAGGAGATTCAAGGATTACTCAGAGCCCAGCTTCGTGAAAGTGGTGAGAGGCCCAGAGGGACTACACCAAGCTAACTCCCACAAGAAAGGAGAGAATAGGTGCAGCCCCGAGCTCGGGCTTGTCTCGGTCTTTTATTGTAATGTCAAGACCTTGACTATGTAACAAACTAAGTATAGTATCAAAAGAAGCGCAGAAAGGAGTGTGTGAACAGGACAGAAAATGATCTCGGTGTTCCCTACTACTCAATCAGAATATTTTTGCTGTTTTCAGCATGTGCTGTTTTCAGCACGTATAGTTCTGATCCTGTGCACTTGAGGCTTTTGCCCTTTATGCACTCCCTATTCTAATCAGGCCTCTATGTTCCCACATCTTTTATAGCTTTCTTTCTTTTTTTTTTTTTTAATCCAGACAGGGTTTATGCATTGCATTTGGCTATGATGTCTCTTTAGGCTCCTTTATCTGTTTCAGTCTTCCTACTTTTCCCCTGACCTTGATTTTTTTCAGGAGTGAGCTAGTCAGTTATCTTGTAGCCTTTTCCTTTCCTGTCTTAGGGGCCAGACAGGACCCCTCATCATCTTACAGCCCTTCTCTAGAATGTCCCAACTCCTTTCTGTCTCTCTTTTTTTTTAATTGAAACATAATTGATTATACGTATCTGTGAGGTACACGGTTGAATATCAATACCTGTGTACATATGTGATCAAATTAGGTTAATTGGTATATTCATCATTACAAAAATAATCATTCTTTGTGACCCTGAACCAATTTCTCGCTAACCTCCCTCTCTCTCCCCATTTCCCACCTCTAATTACCACAGTTATGCTCTTTCCTTTTCTTTCCATCTCTCTTGAAGTACAGGAATATTTACCCACACAGGGTCCTAACCAGCCATGGCCATTTCATATCTTTATCTAATGACACGTCAAAGAGTTTCTAGGGCCTTTTCTGATACTACCCTGCTCTTCCCTTTCTGAGGACTAGAGCAGTCTCAGGTGGGATGATGGCCAGTGGGCCAGGAGTGGTCAGAGAGCAGGGAGAACGCACAGGGCATTTTCATGCCTAAGTCCTTAGAGGGAGCCAAGAAGTTCATAGGGTGAGGAGTAGCAGCCCAAATCAAAGATAGGGTTGAGTCACTTTCTCTTACCTGTGTCAAAACCTCTTTGGGTTTCACAGCCACTTGGAGCCTCTGTTGTACCAATTTATAGTCCTGCCAGCTGTGCGTGAATGTGCCTGTCTCACTGCATCCCCCTCACTTCCCAGCAATGAGTATCATGACCTTTCTCCACTCTGGGTCCCTTGCCCATGTTTGGCACTCATAAGTGGTTAGATCGCAAAGCCCCCCTCACTGCAGGTTGATCATCACTGTACCGAGTTTCTGTGAGGAACTACCTGTCCAGCTGGGTGTTGTGCACAAATTTAACCATTTTACATAACTGATGAGCCACTCCCTGCTTCACACCAGGTGAGACGCTGTCTAGAACAGGGATGTATGGGCTATGGCCTCTCACTCTGCCACAGTATGCTGCTGCTTTTACCTATTTTACATATTGGGATACTGCCCCGCATTACTGTTGGAAAAAGTTGCGCTGCTGAAAAAGATTGAAATCCACTTCTTCTTGACCCACAAGATTTCTCCCAACCTCCCTGCCTTTCCAATTGCATCCCTTCCTCTG
Organism: Cynocephalus volans; assembly: GCF_027409185.1. Lineage (NCBI taxonomy): Eukaryota > Metazoa > Chordata > Mammalia > Dermoptera > Cynocephalidae > Cynocephalus > Cynocephalus volans. The sequence continues at coordinate 210,364,320 of NC_084461.1, forward strand.
AGCACCAGCCCCCATTCACCATTTGCCTTTCCCTAAGCACTCCATGCCTCCCACAGTGCCAGGCTTTGGACCTGGTGCTCCCTATCACTGGGCAAGCTGCTTTCTTCTCTGTGCCTGGCTAAGCTTTACTCACATGGCAACTTTGAGACCTATGACACCTTCTCCAGGGACTCAGCCCTGCTGTGTTTGTTTGCTTACCTCCCTCCAAACTAAACAGAATGCCCTTTAAGTGCAGGAATGCCTACCACACATTAGGTACTCAGTAAATGAATGAATGAATAAACTGCTAATACTTATTGGCGAAATTATCAAGAGGCATTGGTCACTGATCAGTGTGCAAACCCAATCTGACTGAGTCTCTGAGAATGCTCTTGGAGAATGAGTTGATGGTTGATTTTACACCTACAGGTGTGAGGGTTTCATGAACAAATAACCACCTTTCTCCCTCTCTTCTTGGCATATCAGCTTACCCGACGACTGCCGCCCATCAAGGAAGCTAAGCCTCGGTTACAGAAGCTCTTCCGGGACTTCTGGCTCTATTCTGTACTGATGGGATTCGCTGTGGAGGGGTCAGGTAGGGGGATGATCTCTCTCCCGGGGAAGGCAGAGTGCAGAGTGACAACAAAGAGAGATCAGAGTCAGCCTAATTATCAATGTGAGCACATTTGAGATGAGTCCCAGTGCAGCTGCTGCTTTCTACAGGTATTTGCAAATGTTACAGTTCCCAGATGTAGTTTAGGCCACATACCTTAGGAAAAATCTGCCCAAGTTAGGTAACACACTCATTTCTATGCCCCGTTTTTGGGATAATTGTCTCAAAGAATCCACAACTCTAGAAATTGTCAGAGCCAGTCTGCAGAGCTTTTCGACTGAGGTAATCTTCTCAGTTCTATTCATTCTCTTCCAGGACTCTGGCCAGAAGAGTGGTACGAGGGGGTCTGTGAGATAGCCACCAAATCCCCCCTGCTCACCTTTCCCAGCAAGGAGCCACTGCGCTCTGTCCTGCAGTATAACTCAGCCATGAAAAACGACACAGTTACCCCCGTAAGGATTCTCCTCTCATTTTTGCTAAGCTCTTTGTATTGATAAGGGCCGATCTTTCTGTTGTACTTAACATGTGTTGCCAGCCACTGGGGCCCATTTCTCCTGGGGAGGTGCCAGCGAGCCCTCGGGTGTGTCTTTACCTCCAGGCCGAGCTGAGTGAGCTCCGCAGCACCATCATCAACCTGCTGGACCCTCCTCCTGAAGTGTCCGCCCTCATCAACAAGCTGGACTTTGCCATGTCCACCTACCTCCTGTCTGTTTACCGGCTGGAATATATGAGGTACATGAGCCTGCACCTCCCCACACCTCCACATTTGAGTGGATTTGTTATTTTTGGACTCTTCTGGGCATGGGACTTTTTCAACTACTCCCAAGACATACAAGATTCTAAAAAAAACAAAAACACCCTTTGCTTTTCTTGTATGTCTCCCTTCATGAGTATCAAAGGCCACATCTAGTAACACCCCCTGGTGTCTGAAGCCTGCAATCATCCCCTCTCTCATAGGGAACAGGCTTCTGGGGCCAGCCAGTTAGCTCAGTTGTTTAGAGCATGGTGCCGATAGGGAACAGGCTTCTGAGCAATGACAATCAGTGCTGCACACAGTCCATTGACTGGGCGAGGGCCCCTCTGAGGAACCAGGCCTCACTGAGAATGGTCCTAAGACACTCACTGAGCTGGTTTCCAGGACCACAGCTGAGTACAAACAGCAAACATGATGCAGGATGCAGCCAGCTCCAAAACATTTCTCCAGGTGGTTTCACGCTCAGGATGTACCTGTAACCACAGCAGTCCTAACAGCTGTAATGACTGTTTTGGTCTGTAATTGTCATCATGGTCACATCAGTAGCTAACATGGATTGAGTGCTCATGCTGTACTAGGTGCTCTGCTAAGTTATGTATATGGGCACACTGTGCAAAAGCCTTCAGGTAGGGCCGGCCCGTGGCTTACTCAGGAGAGTGCGGTGCTGATAACACCAAGGCCACGGGTTCAGATCCTATATAGGGATGGCCAGTTCACTCACAGGCTGAGCGGGGTGCTGACAACACCAAGCCAAGGGTTAAGATCCCCTTACTGGTCGTCTTTTAAAAAAAGAAAGGCTTGAGGTAGGCACTGTTATATACCCATTTTAGAGATGAGGAGAACGAGACATTGAGCAGTTAAGTAAATTGCCAAGGTAATAATCCCTGGTGTAGACTGGAACCCACACTGTTTCCTAAGCACTGTGCCATGCTGCCTTTTGTAAATGAGGGCTGGAGGAAGCCACCAGGACACACAGACCCAGCACCTGTGGCCAGCCAGTGTGGGTTCTGCAGGCCCCCATGGTAAGGCCTAAGGCATCCTGCACATCCTGCACCGAATACACTAGCTACTAAAAGATGATTCTCTGTCATCAAAAAAAGGTCAAATTATTCTAAGCTTTTTTGTCTAAGTCACGGGAGGGATGCAATAAGTTATGGAATAATTTCTTTCTCGGGTGATTTGAAAAAGAAAGTGTTAGTTCTTAAAAGGAGGGATATTTGGAGAACAACACTATTACCTTTCTTTGGTGCTATGCAACCTCTGGTAAAAGAAATCGTACTTGAAAGCTCAGAATATAACACAGATTAAAGCTGTTTTGGTTAAGAGCCATGTGCCCCCTCCCTCCTGCTCAGTCCCCTCCTTCCTGCTTCTCGGCAGCCGAGGGCTCCGTGACAGATCAGAATTTCTCCCCAGAGTTGCAGAGAACCAAAGGAGTTTTGACTTTTTTTCTTTTCATAATAATTTTTTAAAAATTTTAGTTACTTAAAGTAAAAAGAGAACATTACAAAAACTTGCAAAACAATTGGAAAGAAATAAACCCCACTGATCTCATTACCATCTCCTGTAGCATGGTAGTATAGCTCCTTCTGGTTTTTATTACAAAGAATATGTTTTCAAAGACAAGCCAAGTCAAAACAGAGCAAAAGATGTCTCAGGACTTCCTTAGCCTCATGAGTTTCAAGGCAGGGCTGTCCCCACCTCCCCATGAGTATGCCCCTGAGTGGTAGTCTCAGGTTGTCAGGACAGGTTTTTGGGTTAACTGGCAGAGGAGGATGCTAACAGACCAGCCTACAGGCAGCTCCGACAAGTCCAGCTTCAGTCTGGGCTGCCTTCCAGGACCCTGCGAGCACTCTGCTAGCACAGAGAAGCAATCCGAAGCCTCTATTCAAGACTGGCTTAGATTCCCCACCATGGTTATTGGGAGAACTTTAAAACCACAAAGTAGAACATGTGAGAAATCAAGTTAAAGCTGTGTGCTCGTGAGCACCTGAGAATGCATGGCTCAGAGCCACCCAGCCTGCCCCACTGAGGCTGAACTCTGGGAAACCTGGTGCAGAGGCTGATCGCTGCACGCCGCAGAGCCCTGCAGTCTTAGCACAGCCCTGGAACTCACAGTGGCCACGGTCCAAGCACATGCATTTCTTTTTTCTTTCTTTCTTTCCTGAGGTCAAAGATATGTTTTACTGTAAAAGTAAAAACATTCATGATACATAAAACAAAAACAAGAAGAAAAAACATTGGAATAGTACAAAAGATTCTAAATGTGAAAAAATTCAGGTCTCACTTTCCTAGCCCCAAATCCTTCATTACTACTATCGAAAGATGCTCACTGTTAATAGTCTCTTATTTTTCCCTCTAGTAATCGTCTGTGCATAGGCAAGCATATATATCCTACATGTGCACATGCACAGAAAGGCCTTTAGGAAACTGTCGGCAGGATTTTGCTGTACGTGTTTCCCCCACACCTTGCTTTTTTCACTTAATAGTATGTCTAGGATGTTCTTTATCAGCACTTATGGAGCTGCCTCTTGTTTTGGTGTCTGTGTAATGAGTCATCAAGTGGTGTACTTTGGCTTATCTGACCAGTCTCCTAGTGATGGACATTGAGATTGTTTCCGTTTTGGGGAATGCAGTCAGTGCTGTTATGAGAATCCTTGTGCACACAATCCTTAAGATATATTGCTAGTGTGGGGTTGCTGGGTTGAAAATATGGGAATGTTGTGATAGAAGGTACACATCACCTTACAGAAAGCCCAGGTCATCGTATGCCCCTGTAAATGGCAGAGCCTCACCAATTCTGGGCAGTGTCAAATCTGTGATAGGGAGGGCCTGGATTTTTCAAAATTTATTCAAAGCTGTTTTCCTTGTTAGGGTACTGCGTTCAGCAGATCCTGATCGCTTCCAGGTAATGTTCTGCTACTTTGAAGATAAAGCTATTCAGAAAGACAAATCTGGTAAGCCTATTATGATGGTACTCTCATGATGAATTGAGCTTTAAAAGGATAAAAAGGAATACTACTTCCTATTCTCTGTCTACATGGAGAAAATTTATGAAGTTACATACTACACTGGAAAGATCAGTATAAAATATACAACCTTAAAATATACATCTTTCTGCCTCTGCCACTGTTGCAAGGGCCCTAAAACAGAAGGCATGTCACTCTGGCCCACTGCCTGTGCTCAAGTGTGCTCTAGCACCTAGACCCTGGTCCCTAATACTATCCTCTGCCAAAAGGAACCAGGGCTCTTCGGATAGTCATTGATGGACCTGGAGCATCTTAACTGTTGTCAGAGAGCAGTCATGCTTTTTAAACATCAGGAGCAGGCTGAGAGGACCAAGGAACCAATTTAAAAGGATTCCCAATGGACAAATTATAATGATTTGAATATAAATACAATATTTTTATTATATTGCTTAATTGAAACAAGGTTTTTGTTGTTTTTTTTTTTTAAAAAGATGACCGGTAAGGGGATCTTAACCCTTGACTTGGTGTTGTCAGCACCACGCTCAGCCAGTGAGCGAACCGGCCATCCCTATATGGGATCCGAACCCGGGGCCTTGGTGTTATCAGCACCGCACTCTCCCGAGTGAGCCACGGGCCGGCCCAATTGAAACAAGTTTTGATTGTGAGAGGTATGAGTTCATGACACTCCAAAAAGAGCAAAGTTTAATATAAAATGAACAAGAAGATGGTTGTAATTACAAAAGAAGGATGAATACACTGGGATGTGTATGTATATGTATATATAACGTTTGTTTCTCCATTAAGTATTTGTGAAGTGGAGCCATGTAGTTTTTTCTCTTTGTGTAATCAGGAAAGAGGAAACACCAGGTAAAAGCCACACAGTCCAGGAACAGGGCAAGCACCAGCAATAGAGGGACTGATCACACCTGATCTCAGAGTGACCAGGTAGCAAGAGCATCCAGTGTGTGATGGTCAGAGGCATCCCACAGAGTAGCCGGTTAAAGATGCTCTATTAGCCGAGACCTCCAGAGAGAGCTGGCTGCGGGCACAGCCATCATCATGAGGGTCTCCACGCCTTGGTAGCCCTGCCAATTGTGAGGAGACACCATTCAGGGACGGCAGTAGGTCAGGCTCTATGGGTCACATATGAGTCAAGACCTGCACCATTTCTGGGAACATTTCAGAATATGAAAATCTGTATGAAACACAAGTCTCACAATGCAGCATGTCCTCAGACCCTGAGTGCACAGAGGGCCTCAGCTGTCGCCAGTTCTAGCCAAGAGGACTGAACTCCTAGGAAGACAGAAAAATAGTGGAAACTCTAGGAAGGCATAAAAATATTATAGTTACCAAAACCCTGTAAGGCAAACCTAAGATGAGAATAGGAACAAAAAGAAGAGATGGAAAACTGGAAAGGGGCACAAAGAACTTTCTGGACTGATGGAAATGTTCTGTATTTGTTTGGGTGGTGGTTGGATGAGAGTACACTATTGTTAAAAGTCATCAAATTGAGCATGTAAGATCTGTGGATTTTATTATATACAAATTATATCTCAACTCTTAAAAAATTACAAAGGGAAAAATTACAAAGGGCTAACATTAAATAGGTTTTGCAAAAGTTTATTTAGTCAAAAATATAAGAAGAAGAAGAGAGATTAAAATGGAGACAGCAAAGAAAAAAAGTTAAATGCATAGTATAGGCACTTTTGATCGGTTTTAGTGTAAGGACAATGATAAGTCTGATTTAAAGGTGTTTAAAATTTTAAGAGATGCTGAAGCATTAGACCTATGTTTTAATTAAATGCTTCAAATACTTTGATTAATTTTGTAATCATGTTTAAATATGTAGGGAATTTGGTAGAATCCACGAACTTTTTCAGGAATGCTTACTGATAAATTCTTAAGTTTAACAAATTTAGTGTTAATAAAGTACAACTAGTAGTGAGTAGTCCTTTCCATTGCTAGAAACCATAGGCACATTGATGAATCTCTCAACTTGTTCTTTCTGATGGAGAAATCCCTGGATACTTCTGGTACCATTTTTTTCATTTGTTGAAAAATCAATGCTTGAAGAAATGTTTTTAAAAAATCACCCCAGGGACTCCGAGATGCTGCTTTATGTAAGACTTTCATCCAATAAGTCCTTTGCAGAGTACTTCACACTGCTGCACAACAGAGTCTGGAAATTAGATGCATGGATTTCTTTTTGCAGCTGGGAGCCAGTGGGGTAAGCAAGGAAGGATGATGTGAGGGTTCTGGAGCCTCTTGCAGGACAGGTCCCAGATACAGAAGAGGGATCCCCTTGGGGCTCAAAGAGTCTCACATACACGCCCAAGGACCACTTGGGGGTAGAGCAGAGATGCCGTCAACCACTGGCTGAACTGCTCATTGATTCATTCCCCTAACTTGTCCACCAGTGTTTGTGTAGCAGTTATTTTGTGCTAGACAGTTGGCTCACCCTGAGATTCTTTGATTCTAGGAGGGAGAGTAAGCAATACAAAAATGGAAACTACCAACCCCTAAGGAGCCCCTAAGGAACCTAAGGATCTAGCACATTTTGTCAGCCTCCCAATGAGAACATCTGTTTCTGCAGGCAGAATCAACTGAAAGGACTGGCTAGTTAGCTCAGTTGGTTAGCATGTGGTATTACAACAGCAAGGTCAAGGGTTCAGATCCCCATGCTGGCCAGCTGCCAAAAAGAGAGAGAGAGAGAAAACCATCAGAATCCACTGATGGATGCTAAAATCAGTGGGCAAAAATTTAAAGACAAATGAGATATTTGCATAACCTCAAAATCTCTTCCTCCAAATATTTATCAGTTGCTGGGGTAGTCTTAACTCTCATCCACCAATTCGCTTTGGGAGGTAGTGCTTAATTCCTTAGCCCCTGGTGTGGGCTGGGTGGGCTTCATGACTCACTTCTAAAGAATGGAGTATGGAAAGGGACAATTGTAACTCAAACCAAGGATTAAGGCTAACCTCCCCAGTGATAAGAGATACTGATATCACATACCCCTGATATGATGTGACAAGAAGGGCACATCACCTCTGTGGTTTTCTCCCCAAAATCCTGTGACCCTAGTCTAATCATGAGCAAGCATTAGACAAACCTAAATTGAGGGACAGTCTACAAAATACCTGTGTTCTTCAAAAGTGTCAAGGTCATGAAAGACAAAAACAGACCGAGGAATCAACACAGATTAGAGGAGACTAGGCAACATGATGAGTAAAAGTCACATGGTGTCCTGGATTGGATTCTGGAACAGAAAAGGGACATGAGCAAGGGCAACTGGGGAAATTTAGATAATAAAGTCTGAAGTTTAGGTAATAGTATTGTATTGTCATCCGTTTCTCAGTTTTGGCAAATGCAACCTGGTTATAGCAGGTATAAGTATCTGGGGAAGCCAGGTGAAGGGTATATGGGAACTCTGTGCTGTCTCTACAAGTCTGAAATCATTTCAAAAGAAAATGTTTGAAAATAGCCAAGTTTGGTTCCTTTCTGGTGCTGCACCTGATCCATGGAAACCTACCTGTCGTTTCAGGGATGATGCAGTGTGTGATTGCTGTTGCGGACAAAGTGTTTGATGCTTTCCTGAACATGATGGCGGATAAAGTAAGCCTTATCAGAGCGTGAGCACGTGGCTGCTGGAAGCACACGAAGGGCGCTATTGTACCTGTCTCTTCTGAATCTCTAGGCTAAGACCAAGGAGAATGAAGAGGAGCTGGAGCAGCATGCTCAGTTTCTGCTGGTGAACTTTAACCACATTCACAAGAGGATAAGGAGGGTGGCCGACAAGTATCTGTCTGGTCTGGTAGATAAGTAAGTTTATTTTCCTTCTAATGCTTTGGGTGGGTGGGTGGGTGGGTGGGTGTACACTTTTGTGATTTGGAATATGGGGAAAAGTACAGAAAAAAATGGAGTCAGAATGAAAATTCTCAAGGGCAATGCAGCTTCCACAGTTGTCAGTGAGTTTGCCACAGAGTCTGAATTTTGGTCCTGAAACCTCCATTCATTCTGACCTATCCATGTTATTTATGGTATGTCTTTGGCTGATCAGGGTGTCATGTTCCTGTGTTGCTGAATCCCACCCACTCTGGCAAGGGTCTGCCCACTATCTCCTAGCACAGAACCCAGCCAGAAGTCTCCTGGTAGAATCGGTGTCTTTTGGGCTTCTCAGGAACTAAAGCCCACACTGGCCCTGTTCCACTACATGCCCTCTGTGCTGGTAGCCAAAGCAGATCCTCTTGGGACACATTCCCACACTGATGAGAACCCTGGGCCAGCCTCTTTGAGGTGTGAAGGCCAGAGGCAGCAAACACCCACACTAAGCCTACCACAAATGCTGTGTTGCCTGTCCAGGCATCAGTGCCATCAGCGGTGGGGCCAGAGCCAGCCAAGCACCATGAGAACAATCCCAGCACACATGTGGCACATGTCTGAGCTGAGCCTCCTGAGCGCTGGGCCACAGATAAGTTACAGCTGTGCAGAGATGCTACACCTGTTGCTTTCAGGAGTAGGCAACTTTTCTTCTCCAGGGTGTCATGCAGACACTGTTGTTTTCTATTTGTGCCATGAAGTGAGAAATATTGCGGAGCCCTGGTTGAAAACTAAGAGAATTGCTTTCAGAAGTGAGGGGACATGACCTGGCCAGTGGATAACCAAGACAGTTGGTGTCAGGTTCAGAGCAGGTTGCTTGGGGCATGTCTCGCCCTGAGGAGTGGGGCTGGCAGGGGTCTGGGGAGCATGTCTGACCGAGCACCATCCACCTCGCTGCTGGGGAAGGCAGGTACCCTCCTGCCTTCAGCTGGTCACAGCACGTGTGGGCTTGTGCCAGGGCAGGGGGAGGTAGCAGAGGGGGCCCCAGGCCCCACCCACCAAATAGAGCCTGGCTTCCTGAGAGGGTTTGATGCCTGGGCCCTGAGAGCTGGCTCTTGGTGCAGATTTCCCCACTTGCTCTGGAGCGGGACTGTGCTGAAGACCATGCTGGACATCCTGCAGACCCTGTCACTGTCGCTGAGTGCTGTAAGTATCCTTGGGTGACCTGGGGTTGACTGATTCATCTCTGATCCACCCTCTGTTGTGGCATGCTCCTCTCGTGACACACCTGAATCTAACTTAGGCTACACAGGGCATACCAGGGATGTGGGGCCCAAATCCCACCCTGGGGTTTCTAGTCAGCTGCAACAAGTTCAGAAGCCTGTCACAGGATGCATGGGGGAGGGGTGGCAAACGTTCTGCTGCCCAGTGTCAGAGGCTTGACAGCAGCAACATGGGAAGGCAGTTTGGAAGAGGGTGTCCCACTGTGCTTGCAGGATATTCACAAGGACCAGCCTTACTACGACATTCCTGATGCCCCCTATCGGATCACAGTTCCTGACACCTACGAAGCCCGAGAGGTAGGCCCCACGTGGTCCTCTGCAGAAAGGGCCAGTTCACCACCACTCCTTGAGTGTGTCTAGGCAGGTGCTTGGTGTATACGAGGTCACCCAGTCCCCAGCAGTTTGGGGTGTGAGAAATACTGGCCCCATCCCATGATGAGGAAACTGAGCAGTTGCTGGGGTCCCATCAATGATGAGGGGAGCTAGGCCGCCCCCAGGCTTGTCAGTCCTCCAAGCCTGTGCTCTGGCCACTCAGTCAGGCTGGCTCTCAGCTGTGTTCCTGGTTAGCTGCCAAAGAGGTTTCAGCTTCCTATCAGTTTATAGTTTCTCAAATCCACATTGACACCAAAAAGATAAACAAATAAATAAATAAAGCAAAAAAAGGGCTGGCTGGTTAGCTCAATTGGTTAGAGTGCTACCTTGTAACACCAAGGTCAAGGGTTTGGTTCCCCTTGCCAGCCAGCTCCCAGAAATAAGTAAATAAATCCACATTGAGCAAGCATGATTTTCAGACGAGCTTCACTTCCTGAGGTGTCCTGACTTTGTTATTGTGGTAATAGAGTAACATGACTTCGGCTTTGCACTGTATTGTGGGAAACCAGGCAGGGTGAATAGCTCCAAATGATGAGGCAATGCTGGGCGTCTCCTCTTTCCAATTCAGTCTACCCAGATCCTTGCTGTGGCAGGACCAAAGCTCAGTTTGGCTCGGAGCTCCTCCAGCCTGGGGCTTGGGTCCTCTCAGCCAGACCAGCTGTCAATGGGGAGTTTCCCCACACAGTGTCGTGGCACCTGTGAGGAATTTTGCTACCCAGAACCTGCCTCCCTCTTCAATTACTGACTCGAGACGTATGTTGCATGGTGGCTGTGTACTGTGCTATTCATGTAGGCTCTGCCACACAGCCTTGTTTAAGAATTACTGTAGTATGTGTGGGCTTCCAGTGCTGGCAGCCTTGGTGTTAGAACACAGTCACTGAGTTAGTCTGCTGGGCTTCCATAGCAAAGTACCACAGACTGGGTGGCTTGAAAAAGACATTTATTTCTCATAGTTCTCAGGGGTAGAAGTTCAGGATCAAGGCGTTGGCAGTGTTGGTTTCTCTTGAGGCCCTTTCCTTGGCTTGTACATGGCCACCTGCTCTCCATGTCTTCACGGGGTCTTCATTCCCATTCTGAGGCACTGAGGGTTAGGGCTTCAACTTAGGAATTTGGGGGGAGGACACAATTCAGCCTATGACAGTCACCTCAACAGCCCAGAAGAAGTACTCTCATTTTGTTGAAAAGCAGTGTCACCCCTTCTAGAGCATTGTGAAGGACTTTGCTGCACGCTGTGGAATGATCCTACAGGAGGCCATGAAGTGGGCGCCCACGGTCACCAAGTCCCACCTTCAGGTACCGTCTTAAAATCATGAAAAGGCAATCTCTATAAACTCCTTCAAGCTGTCTAGAGAGTTTTACACAGACACAGAGAACTCAAAATACAAATGGCACTAGTGAGAATAAATAGAGACCAAAAACATGAGTCTAGTGCCTGAGAATAATGAACGTCTTGGGCTGCTCTGCCTTAGGAGCACCTGGGGGTGAGTGTGCTGGTCAGGGCAGGTGGGCCCAGGGGACCTGACTGCTCACACCAGGGGAGGTGCTAGGTCTGTGGCAGGACTTGGGGGCTGCTCACAAGATGGATGGAGGCGGTGTGGTGGGCAGGGGAGGCTGTCAGGTGGTGGCAGCAGCTCTGAGGACCAAGTGCAGGGGCTTGACTAAGGCTGGTGAAGCAGAGGCAGGGTTGGAGACGTGTCCCATCAAAGCTCTATCTAGAGTAGAGATAGAATAGTGGTTACAAGAGACCAGGAGGAAGGGGGGTAAGGGAGAGGAGGAACAGTGGACTGATGGGTACAAAACTATCCTAACTACCCTAAGTGAATCATTGTCAGTATGTGCACGTATTAAAACAATACACTGTACCCCACAAATATGTACAAGTAATGTTCAAATAAAAAAAGACAAATTTTAAAAACAGTTCTATCTAGGCTGCACATATAGGTGAATGTGAGTCATCTTAAACAAAAACACTATTTTGTAAACACAAATGAGGTAAGCTGTTGTTCTCCAGGAGCCCCCTAGAACGAACGGCACAGTTCTGTGTGTACATGCTCATGTGCAGTTTTCTGCAGGGAGTGACGTGGCTCACCCTACACTCCTTTACCTGGTTCAGGAATCCTTTCCGACCTAGCCTGTCTCTGGCTCATACTGGTGCCTGCCCTCTCACTCCTGTAGTTGGTGTTCCTGTGGTGCTGAGTCCCCTGTAGTCTCCAGAGCAGGCAACCTCCCTCACACCTCTGCACTCTGCCAGTGTCCCTTTGCCCCGATGCCCTCCTTCCACTGGTCAGCCAGGTAGACTCAGGTGTTTGCTGTGTGCACCTTTTGTCTGTCAGGCCCACCCCTCGAGGCAAGGGTGCTGCAGCAGAACAGGGGCCTACATGTGGCTCCACACTGTGCTGACAGCAGGACCAAGCTTTACAGCTTGTTTTCCCAGCAGCTAGCACAGCCCCTGGCAAATGGCAGATGCTCAGCAGGGACGTGCTAAAGGAATAAATGGTCCTCTCTCATTGACCATGTGACTCTGTACTGAGTATATGACAGCCACTCTGGGAATCAGGCCTTGCCCTCATTCAGAGATAAGCAGCAGCCAGTCAGGAAGGCCTTTCACTTCCTGCTGGTCCCACAGCTCATTAGTGAGGGGCAGACGCAACATTGAAACCCAGCGTTTGCTCTACTGCACCACACCCTGACTTGTAAAGTTTTCTTTTTCCCTTTCAATGAAGTAGCATGTGTTTTTCCTATCTCAGGAATATCTGAACAAACATCAGAACTGGGTGTCAGGACTGTCCCAGCACACGGGGCTGGCCATGGCCACTGAGAGCATCCTTCACTTTGCTGGCTACAACAAGCAGAACACGACTCTTGGGGTACGTGCAAGCCTCCTATGGAGCAGTAACCCCCTTCACTGTGGGAGCAACAGTGTGGGGGACAGGGGGAGAACAAAACTCACATGTAGCTTTTCACGAAAGACCCACGTGCCCATTGTGCGGCCCCGGGTCTGCGAGAGTAGGAGGTAGGGCTGGGAGGCTGAGGCTGAAGCAGAGCAAGTGGGGGAGGTGTGATTTGCTATTATTTTCTCCCATTCTGTGGTTACCTTTGTACTCAGGATGTGCCCCTTTCTGTCTTCTACAGTTAGACTGATGAGCACCTAGCTGGCTTTTGCTCTCACCTTTAGTTGTCCTTTACCACCTTTAAGTGACATTTGCAAACCAGTACTCACCCAGAGAGGAGACAGCCATGAGCTTTGACTTTTACAGTGTTTCCATCACAGATTCTGATTATTCTCACAGCAATCTAGTGATTTTTCTCTTTTAAAGCCCTGTTCACCTACAGTACAAACTGCTTTCCAGAAAAATCTTGTATCAAAATTTTAAAAAATTTTTCCCATGGGACTTATCAGACTAGAGGATGTTCTAAAAATTTTCATTTTACTAACTTGCCAATACTGAATATTTTAATAGCTCCTAGATCTGAACTTCTTCGTTGGACTTAAGTTTAGCCAATGTAAACAGGAGAAAGAGATTACGTTGCAGCAATCTGAAATAATTGTTATTTGTCTATAGGCAACTCAGCTAACTGAGCGCCCAGCTTGTGTGAAGAAAGATTACTCCAACTTCATGGCGTCCCTGAATTTACGCAACCGCTATGCAGGCGAGGTACTTGTCTTGCCCTTGTGTCCAACGTCCATCCAAGTATCCTCTTGCTTTAATGCCAGTTAGCTCCTTCCCAGTGGAAAATTAACAAGGGGTCTGGGTGATGTGGAATTGACTCATTTTAGGTGGATTTGAACAGCACGGGACCCTGCAACTCATTAGCATCTTCTGGGGCACTTATGACAGTTACCGCCTCCTCAAGAGCATGACCTCCTGTACATATGCTCTGGCTACATTGCAGCGTTGTATTTTTTAGGCTTTTTTTTTTTTTTTTATAAAGATGACCAGTAAGGGGCTCTTAAACCTTGACTTGGTGTTGTCAGCACCATGCTCTCCCTACTAACCGGCCATCCCTATATGGGATCCGAACCCGTGGCCTTGGTGTTATCAGCACCATGCTCTTCCAAGTGAGCCACGGGCCAGCCCTTGGCTTTTTTTTTTAATTAGTAGCAAACATTTATCAAGTGCCATGCATTATCCTGGGCACTTGGTGAGATGTACATACTATTATTCCAGTTTTACACATAGAAAAACTGAGGCTTCTGAGATGAAGTAACTTGCCAAAGTCTCACGGGCAGAGCAGGATCAAAACCACATCTTCTGACTCCGCGTTGAGGGCTTTCATCCACCAACCACAGTTTAGTTCAGCCTGACCAGTCACTTCACCCCTCTGGGCCTCAGTTTCCTCATGTGTAAAACTCAGAAGCTAGTTTACGCCATTTCTAAGGTCCCTGACAACTCTGAAAGTCCATTAGTGGCCTGGTCGGAGTGGGTGGCTCACCTCCGCCTGAGCACTCTGCTGCTTGCATGTTCCAGTGGCCGCTCTTCCCATGAGCTTTGGCAGGTGGGACCCATGGCATGTTCTCAGTCTCTGAATTCCCCAGTGGTGGTGGGAAGTCTGTCTTTGGGGAAGTTTATTTTTTGGAAGGAGTCAGATCTCCTTTACATCCAAGTCTTGTGAATAAGAAAGCAATGGGCCGAGCCCGTGGCGCACTCGGGAGAGTGCGGCGCTGGGAGCGCGGCGACGCTCCTGCCGCGGGTTCGGATCCTATATAGGAATGGCCGGTGCACTCACTGGCTGAGTGCTGGTCACGAAAAAGACAAAAATAATAATAATAATAAAAAATAAGAAAGCAACACTTTCTTGGGGGAAAAAATATTATGTCTAACTTTAGAGTAGTGAAGCTAACCTTGTTTGAGTCATTACTTGAGTCTGAGGAAGTTTATTTATCCAGCTCACATTGCTGTAGTCCTGCTGAGAGTCAGTCCCAGGCTCAGTGCTGCGTACAAAGATGAGAGATCAGGTCCCCACTCTCAAGGAACATCTATTATGGTGGGAACATGAACATGCATTTCTAGAAGTTTTTTTAGAAAAAAAGCTGTGAGCAGTGGTAACACCATTGAAATGCACCTTTCTGTGTGCGTGAGCTCTAGCTTGGGACAGCAGGGCATCCACTGGTCCTACTGTGAGCATGGTCAGGTGGCAGCCAGGGCCTCTCCCAAGTGCCTGGATTACATGCATGCCTTCTAACATATGTGTTTTTTGCAGGTATATGGAATGATTCGGTTCTCAGGTGCCACAGGCCAAATGTCTGACCTGAACAGAATGATGGTCCAGGATCTGAATACAGCTTTAGACCACAGTAATGCTCAGCACTACACGCAGGCCATGTTCAAGCTCACCGCAATGCTCATTAGCAGCAAAGGTAATGCACAGAAGCACTGTGGAATTCTGGGTTCGTTTCTTTTTTTTTTTTTTTTTTTTTTTTTCGTGACCGGCACTCAGCCAGTGAGTGCACCGGTCAGTCCCATACTGGGTTCGTTTCTAAATGGATGTTTGCCTTAGTGATACTAGTAAGCTGGAATACTGGCCAAAGAGAGCTGGAGCTTCCTCAGCAGAGATCTAGGTGGTGTCTCTCATGGGAGGAAAGTAAAGGTCATTGTTGGCCCCAGCCAGTGCTGACTCTCTTGTTGACTCAGGGAAACCATGTTTGGGTTCAGCCAGCTTTGGAGGCCTCTGAACAGCATGTGTTTGTTTCCAGACTGTGACCCGCAGCTCCTCCATCATCTGTGTTGGGGTCCCCTCCGGATGTTCAACGAGCATGGCATGGAGACTGCCCTGGCCTGTTGGGAGTGGTTGCTGGCTGGCAAGAACGGCGTAGAAGTGCCGGTAGGACACTGACCATGGGTCAGCCCTGAGGGCAGGATGGAGTAAGAGGTGGAAAGAGACTGCCCTGGCTCTGCCACTGCATAGAGACCCTTGGCAAGCAGCTCACCCTCTCCAGCCTCTCCTTACATAAGGGTACTTCAAAAAGTTCACAGAAAGATTCATATTATCTTTTTTTTTCCTTTGGTGGCTGGTGAGTACAGAGATCGAACCTTGGACCTTGGTGGTACCAACACCATGCTCTAACCAACTGAGCTAACCAGTCAGCCCCTAATGTTATCTTTTAATTCTATTTTTCCATAAATTTTTTTGAAGTATCCCCCTAGGTTGTGTTATTAATGCCTGACCATACATCTGTTACACAGAATAGAAAGAATATACAGTTGTCCCTCGTTATCCATGGAGGATTGGTATCTGGAACTTTTGTGGATACCAAAATCCACATATGCTCAAGTTCATGATATAAAATGGTATATAGTATTTGCATATAACCTGTACACTTTAAATCATCTCTAAATTATTTATAATCCCTAATACGATGTACATGCTGTGTAAGTAGCTGTTATAATGTATTGTTTAGGGAATAATGACAGGAATTAAAAGTCTGTACATGTTCAGTGCAGATGCAATTTTTTTTCGAAATATTTTTAATCCGTGGTTGGTTGAATCCACGATGAGGAATCCATGGATATGGAAGGCCCACTGTATGTTAAAAGCATCTCAGAAGCACCTAGAAGCTGTTATTTTTTAAAAGCTCGATAGGGGGAGCCATTTCTCTATTGAAAATGGAAGACCCTGTCTGGACACCTGTTGTCATTAGATCTGATTGGAAGCAGTGGTGTTTGTCCACATTTTTCTTGGCCTACTAACTTTGGGATCAGCCATCTCTCCTTTCATCAATATTTCTGGAATTGCTACTGCAGAGAGCCCACAGTGAAGGCTACACTCACCTTTCAGCTTATTGCATAACATCTACGAATCTAAGAACATTTAGGCCGTTTGGATGAACACCTAAAAACAATTTTTTATTTTTCAAAAATCCCATTAATTTTCATGGTAACAGGGAATTTATCATATTTTTTTTCTTTGTTTCTTTTTTTTTTTTAAGTTATTTTTTAATTTTTTGTTGTTGTTGTTGGTTTTTCGTGACCGGCACTCAGCCAGTGAGTGCACCGGTCATTCCTATATAGGATCCGAACCCGCGGCGGGAGCGTCGCGGCGCTCCCAGCGCAGCACCCTACCGAGTGCGCCACGGGCTCGGCCCTCTTTGTTTCTTAAGATCAGTTAAGTGGTCAAAAGGAGTGTTTTGTTTTCTTGTTCTCTTGGGGAAATGGGAATATTTTCAAAGGGGTGGAGTTAAAATGTTCCAAGCAGGTGGTAGTGGCAGTAATCACATTTGCCTGGTATTTTATGACTGCATGGGGTTTGTGTTAGTCACACCATTTGGACTTTTTTTTCTTGGTGGCTGGCTGGTATGGGGATCCAAACCCTTGTCCTTGGTGTTATAAGGTGGTACTATCATTCAGATTTCTGAGGAAACATTTTGGTCCAGTGGGCTACTGTGGGAAATTACCTAATCAGGGAGGGACATACACCCCTGCCTCTCAGAAAAGGAAGGGGTTTAGGCCCCTGGACTCAGCCAGTGGTTCCTGGACCCTTTCTCTATGGAACTAAGGTGGGGTCTGTGCCAGCCTGGCCAGCTGCTCTCATCACAAGTGTGCAGAAGGGCCTGTGGAAGTCACCACACAGCCTGCACGGCTCTGACTCCAGAGCAGTGCTCCTCATCTGCAGAGTGGGAATCCTAACAAGGGCACCTACACCCTAGTGAGCTATCGGGAAATGCTAACTGCTGCTGTTATGGCAATTATTGTTATTGCCAGGGAGAGGATTCTGCAGAGACAACTATATACTATTGCTGTTATACACACCCGTTGCTGTTATACATTTCCAATTTCTCCCTCTCTTCCCTTGTGTCTTGCTTTCATCTGTTTGACTACATGTTCCTACCTTATAATTTTGTTATTTTTGTTCTAAAGTCAAAAGTCTTTAAAAGAAATTAAGAAAAGGATTTTTTTTAAAGCCTTATAAATGTATCCACCTATTTTCCATTTCTCACACTCTTTAAGTCTTCCTGTAGACCTAATTGTTCTCTTTAATCCAAGTAATTTCCTTTAGCTTTCCCTGTAATGTAGCTGGCCAGGATAAGGATAGTACCCTGGATCTTGGTGCTGTGAGCACCATGCTTTAACCAAGTGAGCTAAACAGCCAGCCCTAATCCTAATTCACCTTCATTTTTGATACATATGGTTATTTTTTCTGGATCTAGGATTCTAGATTGACAGTTTTTTGTTTTATTGCTTTTAGCATGTTAGATTTATTGTCTGTCTGCTTGTACAGTTTCTGGAAAGAACTCAGCAGTCGTTCTTACTGTTTCTTAGTATGGTTATTGTTTTTCTTTTGGCTACTTTTAAGATGTTTCTCTTTACCCTTGATTTTTAGTAGTTTGACTATGATGTGTCTAGGTATGGTTTTCTGTGTTTTTATCCTGTTGGGATTCATTGAGCTTCTTAAATTTAAAGATTTGAGCTTTTCATTAAACTTGGAAAATTTTAAGTCACTATTTAAAATTTTTTTTACCTTATTCTCTCTCTTTTCTCCTTTTGGGATTCCAAGTAAACATATGTTGGTGACTTGATATTATCCCGTAGGTCATCGACATTCTCTTTAGTCTTTATCGGTTTTTTTCTCCTCTCTCCTTTTCATTTTGTTTAATTTTTATTGGCCTGTGTACAAACCAGTTCACCAATCCTTTCTTCTGCCTTATTCATTCTGCTGTAATCCAGTTTATATATTTTTTATTTCAGATGTGATTCTCAGATCTAGGATTTCTATTTGGTTCTTTTTTACAGTTTACATTTTCTGCTGAGATTCCCTATATCTTCACTTATTCTTTCCATCCTTTCTTATAAAGCTTCGAACATATTTGTCATAATTCTTTTAAAATCTTTATCTGTGAGTTCTAGTATTTGATCTGGGTCAGTTTCTGTTGGGTTTTTTTTTTCTTCACTGTTTGAAAGTTTTTGATTGTGTACTGGACGTTGTACATAGAAAACCTGGTTATTGAGGAGCATTGCTCTTCCATTTTCCTAGAGTAGAAGGTCTTCCTTATATCCAGTGGCTCTCCCCACCCCAGGGGCTAGACTTAGCAGGAAGGTCAGGTTCTTCCTGCTTTTCACATCATCCCCCACCCCCCTTTTTTTATTTTTCACCCTAGCAAAATTGGGAGAGAGGTCATGGAAGGGTTTTTATGTCAAGTAAATTACTGCTTCATTTGGGACCTTTCAGATTCTGGTCTGTGTTGCCTGTCCCTGCCGTCACCAATAGCTTGGCTGGCTTCAGGTCCCTCGGCCTATGACAGGCCTTCTCCAACCACTTGTACCGAGACCCAGCACTGGCTCTGGCAGCTCGTGGTTGTCTTATCTGTGTCCTCTCATTCTCTGTCTTTGCTTAGACAAAGACCTGACCTGTACAGGCCCAGTGGTGCCCAGGGATGGGGAAGCTTTCAACTTTTATTTCTGTGATTTTTGTATTGCTGGATTTAAAACAAAAATTTTTTTTCTGGGCCGGTCCTATGGCTCACTCGGGAGAGTGCAGTGCTGGTAGCGCCGAGGCTGTGGGTTCGGATCCTATATAGGAATGGCTGGTGTGCTCACTAGCTGAGCATGGTGCGGGCAACACCGTGCTGAGGGTTGCAATCCCCTTATGGTAAAAAAAAAAAAAAAAAAAAGGAAAAAAAAAATCTATGCCCTAACTTCAGAGACAATGGCTGGTGGCATCTTGATGTCTTTTCTTCCATTCTGAGGAGATGCAGAGCTAATGAGCTTGTTGATTATATCTCAGTTTGGGGACCAGTTATGAGCCTGACCTTCTCACTAGAGTCTACGGCCTTTATTCCACTAAAATGGGAAAGAACTGTGATCCCTTGTGTGGTACTCAAATTCATGGCCCAAAATAACTGAATGAGGGCTCCATAGTAACTATAGTAACTACTTGTTCAGCTCCTACGCATGCCGGCCTGAACAGGGCTCAGTGCATGTCTCTCTCTTCTCTCCGTGGAGCCCAGAACTCTAGTCCTGGCTAACGATCACAGCTTCCCTCGACATCCTCCTCCTGGTTTCAGGAGGGACCCATTCCTAGGAAGTGTTACCCACACATACCCTGTGTGGGCTGTTCCAGGCCTCAGCACCAGTACTCTGTCTGCAAGGACTTTATTTTGGGGACTATCAAACCTCCTTGTTTATCAGGAATTCTCCCAGGGTCTTTCAGAACTGACTGGAGGTGTTTCCAGTTGTCATTGAACTGGTGGCTGTGGGTGTTTAGTTGGTGGGGCCAGGAACACCTAACTTTCTGTAAAATGGGAGACAGCCTGCACAGCAAAGCATCATCCCCCTGGAGCCCATCAGCCCCACCAATGCCTGCCGCATCCTGCAGGCAGCAGGACACGCCTGTCTGCACACGCCATCTCTCTCGATGGGACTCCCGCTTCTCAGGAGGGCACAAGGATGGCCCTCCTCTTAGGCTATCTTCTGGAAGCCCTGGTTTCACCACAGATTGTGACTACAAGAAGGCAGCCCTGCTGTGTTCAGCATTCCTTTGCACAAACTGCTCCACAGAGCCTCAAACCTCATGTGGGCCCTTAGAGTAGGGGCTGCAGCTGTTGCTCCCCTTTCACAGGGCAGGGTGATGGCTTCTGACCACGCTTGTCATCCCTCACTTTATGCCTGGGGCCTGAAGCCCAGAAGATCCACCTATTTCCTCCTTCACTTTCTTAACCCAGGTTCCCTTGAACCTCTGACCTCCCTGTTTGGTCCTCAGATAGGAGTGGGTTGGAGGAGCCCGTGGGGATGCCTGGTGGCAAGAAAGATGGAGCACAGACCTCACCGAGCATGTCTCAGGTGAAGAGGGGGCACACATTAGCCCCAGGAAGTCTGCTCACAACTGCCATCATAGTTTTGGGTCTTGAAAGCAACCACTGTGGGGCGATAACACTCCCTCCCTGGGACTTTTACCTTTGTAATTTTTGTAACCCTTTCATCCTCCTGAATAGTGGGAGCCCCTTGAGCTCATTAGGGACCTCTAAACACAGTTGTGCCCCAGGGCTCCTTTTCCCTGTCTGGGCATTCTCACCACTGCTGCCACTTACTCCAGCCCTGACACCCTCAGAATAGGCACATCTCTCCAGCCGCCTGCCCTGCAGCTGATCAGCATCCCCAGCTTGACAGGTTCTGACTCAGCTCCAGATGCCACCTGCACTGGCCACCCATCCCCGCATTGTGGTAAATGCCAGCATAATCCTTCCCCCTCCTTGGACCAAATTCCTTACAGCCATCTTTGACACCTCTTTTTCGCACTTCCCACAATGGTCCTAGCAAATCCTGTCAGCTTTGCCTTTTGACCTTTAAAGTATATCTAGAATCTGACCACTTCCCAGCATCCCAACTGCTGCCCCCAGCCTGGCCTCCTGTGTCTCTCCTCTGGACTTTGGAGGCAGCTGCTAGACTCCCTGCTCCCACCCAGCCCTTTCCTGCTTCTCCACAGGAGTTGGAGCAAGTCAGTGAGATGTGGGTCAGTTGCCCTCTGCTCCCCTCACTTACTCCACTGCAGCCACTCTGGATGTCACTGGGCTTGCCCCCACCTCAGGCTGTATCACCTGTTCCCTCCTCTCAGAGGGCCCATGCCTCACTCCTGCATCTCCTCCATGGCTTGTGTCAGATGCCCCCTCCCCAACCCAGGATCCCCAGCCACCCTGTCTGAAAGGTCAAACATGCACCCCGTTTACACTGCTGCTTTCTCCTTAGCACTCCTCAGTGTCCAAGGTCCATAGCTCTTTCCTGACATTTGTGGCCCCTGCCATAGACTGTGTGGATGTTTGTCTTTGTTCATAGCTTTATTCCCAGAGCCTGGAAGGCCCTGGCCCAGAGCTGGCCACCAGGACATGGTTTTTGAGTGAGTGAGTAGGAGTTTGACCTCCAGCTGAGGCTCCTCAACCCTATCAGTTCTGGAGTTCCTTTCCTCCCCCACTTTTTTGCTCCCTCGTACTCTACCATAAGACTTATGTCTGGCTGCCAGAAGCCAAAACCAAGCTGCAGTGCCTCTACCACCAGGAGTTCATCCTCATATTGTGAACGGCTCAGAGGGAAGAGACAGATTGAGCATCTTGTTGCTATCCCAGGCTCCTATCTGTAACTCTGCCATTCTTAGAGTGTGTGGCCTTTGTCTTTACCTTCATGGCGTCCAGGCAGGAAGGAGGGAAGAGGGTGGAAGGTGAGTATGGCTGCCCTGGCTTTTCTACGAAGCATGCCCTGGCTTCCTTCCCCAGACCCTCTGCAGTCGACTCCCACCTCACTCACTAGTGCTCATGAGAGCCATGGCTACCCTAGCTGCAGGGAGTCTGGATGAGAGCACTAGTGACTGGTCACTGCTACCCTGAGCCAAATCATGAGGCAGGAGGGAGGGGTGGCAGCTTGGGAGGGAACTGGGTGTCTGCCCCACTCACCAGTCTGCCCAGCCACCTCTGCACAGGAGTCTGGAGCCTTGAAGGAGCTGATGCTGTTGGGCCAACAGAGGGATGGAAGCTCTCACTGGCTCCTTCCTGGTCTTCCCTATAGAAACAACCATAAACTGCAGGTGCTTTCCAAGTATGAGCTGGCACCCCGTACTCTTTTCAGCCCCTCGTGTCTTCCAGGCCACCACTCTGCTCCACCGGGGTGCCCCTCATGCCTCCACAAGGAAGGGGGCCTGGCTGAGTGGCTGGGCCATGGGAGCAGCATGACCATGGGACCCCTGGGCCTGGCCTCTGGCAGCTATAGGTGGCTCCCTTGGCTCCCTTGGTGATTCTAGGGCCTGTTAGCAGGACAAAGGTGTGTGTAGGGCCCGTTTCAGGGGAGAAAAGCAGCTAGCTGTGGAGCTGGAAGGTGTCCTGCCCTTGCAGCTCAGAGGCCCGAGCAGGCGACCTCACCTGCACAACCACAGAGGGTTTTCAGGATTGTGGAGAAGATTCACCTAGATGGTACCTGTGGAGGGCCCACATGGCATCGGGCACATCACAGGTGTGCCACCGCCTCACACCCTGCACCTCCCAGCACCCTGAACTGGGACAAACAAGACATGGCCTGGAACAAAGGCTGGAAGGAAATACACCAGACACTAATGTGGATGACCCCCAGGAGGTGGGGTTGTGGGTGATCTTTATTTTTTCTTCACACTTTGCTCAGTTTCTAAATTTTATTCAGTGAACATATATTACTTTTCTAATTAAAAACAAAACAAAACAGTAACGCCCTTTTTGTGCCCCACAGAGGGGCTGACATTTGCTCTGCTCTTACAGTTCATGCGGGAGATGGCAGGGGCCTGGCACATGACAGTGGAGCAGAAGTTCGGCCTGTTTTCTGCTGAGATAAAGGAAGCAGACCCCCTGGCAGCATCAGAAGCGAGTCAGCCCAAACCCTGTCCCCCCGAAGTGACTCCTCACTACATCTGGATCGATGTACGAGCCTACCCCCATTGCCTCTCCCACTTAACATTGGGGATCAAGGCTCCTCCAGGGATGGGCGGGCCTGGAGTCTTTAGGTTTTAAGACTGCCTGACCTGAGAGAGGGGATGACTGTTCCAGTCCCCTCCCCAGGCACTGCTGCCGCTCCTGTCAACCCAGAGCCCTTCCTCAGCTGGCTCGCCTGGCGCTGGGATTGGGCTGGTCTGGCCCATCACCGCAGCATGCTTTTCTTATTGCTCAGTTCCTGGTGCAACGGTTTGAGATCGCCAAGTACTGCAGCTCTGACCAAGTGGAGATCTTCTCCAGCCTGCTGCAGCGTTCCATGTCCCTGAACATTGGCGGAGCCAAGGGGAGCATGAACCGGCATGTGGCGGCCATCGGGCCCCGCTTCAAGTGAGGGCTCTCTTCTTCTGAGGGTCACTAAGGCCCTGGGTGTGTGTGTTGGTCACATGTAGTGGGATGGGGTGGTGGAGGGGTGTGTGTGTGCCATGTCATAGAGTGTGGGTCATATGTATATACCATGTCACGGGGATGTGGGGCATGTGTCTGTGTGTCCAGTGCAGTGTGGGGCATATGTGTGTCATGGTGCTTCTGTAGAGTGTGGAGCAAATTTCAGCAATCTGTTCCTAAAGAGAAGGGGAAGCTTTTTGGAAACATCCTTCCTAATTGTACTGAGGTGAACTTGTTCTGGGCTGATTATTGTGTCCCCTACCCCCAGCTCCTTTAGTCCAGCCCTTCTTGGAACCTGCGGCACCCGATCCCCATCACCAACCCAGGCACAGTGGAGGCCTTCACTTCTACTGCCTCCTCTGTCTGCCCCTTCCCCTGAGCTCCAAACCTGTGTCCCCATTGCCCACTGCCACCCACTGGGGCCATGCTTCTCACACCAGCTGCAGGAAAGATCCAGTTCTCTGTTTTCTTAATTTCTGACCTGTTATGGACCTATATATATATATATATATTTTTTTTTTTTATTGCTTAACTGATTTTAATAACATGACATAAAGCCCCTAGACTTGATATAATCATTATGCAAAATACATAGATGAATACTGTCTTTTTTTAAAAATATGAAATAAATAAGCAAGACATGTGAAAATAGGCAAGTTTCCATTAAATAAATGAAAATTTTTTAAAAAAGAAAGTTTTTCTTTCCATGTCATTTGAAGGAGGGAAATTATCATTTTAAACAATATTCAAAAGTTTATTAAACAAATTAAAAAAGTATTATAAAATGTTTAACTTTCATCAGCTTCAAGGTTTATGTTGCTCCCAAATTTTGCATATAACTGAACTTTCAAATCTGCTAACACCCGCTGAATGGATTCCACTCTGGATTCTAAGGCGTCAATTTCTTCTTGCAAATTTTTCTTTGCTTCTTCTAACATTTCTTGTGTTTCCTCCTGAGAATGGCTAATGAAAACATCCCCAATTTGATAAGGTATCATTAGGCAATCGTCATCTGCAAGCATGATGTCATCACAAGCATCTTCTAAATTTTGGAGTTGTTTCTTTTTTACTTCTATTTCTTCCTTTAGCTCTGTGATTCTACTTGTATTCCGTGCAAATTTGTTTATCTTTTGTTGATCTTCGAAAGTAACGTTGACATCTTCCGCAGCCGCCTTCTTCATGGTGGCCGCCATCTTGGGACTGGACTATGGACCTATATTTTTATAAAATGCACGCTGAATGAATGACTAAAGAAAAATCCTCACTGGACTGTCACAACAGCCTGCAATTGCCATAGAGATGGGCAAGCCTGCCCTCTTGGCTCCCTGTTTATGCAGGCAAGCAGCTCTGATGTTGAGGGTTGGCAGGCCTCCTAAATGCATAAAGAGGCATGACCCGGTGCACAGCCTGCCTACCTCTTGCCCTCCCTCCCCATCCTCCGACCTCATACGTAGCCAGACATGGATACTTTTGGTTCTCCCCACAACATGTCTGGCCTCTGTTGCTTTCATCCACATCTACAGCCTTGGTTCTTCCTGGCTACTCTCACTAGAACCAGCCAGCTGCCCAACTGTGGCCCTTTCCCCTGCTACAGGCCCTCCCTGTGGCTCAGGTGCAGGGTGGTACTGTGCCTCTAGCTGGAGTGGAAGGCCCTCTGTGGCGTAGCCTCCTTATGCTCTGCCCCTCCTCCTGCGCTAGCCCAAGCCCAGCCTGACCATTGTGCCCCTCAAAACTCCAACACCCCATCCTTGTCTCCTACAGCCACTTACTCCTGGACCCTGATTGCCCTGTTTCTA
Source organism: Cynocephalus volans (assembly GCF_027409185.1). Taxonomy (NCBI): domain Eukaryota; kingdom Metazoa; phylum Chordata; class Mammalia; order Dermoptera; family Cynocephalidae; genus Cynocephalus; species Cynocephalus volans. The sequence goes on from NC_084461.1 coordinate 210,389,721, forward strand.
CCAAAGTAAAAGCTGCTCCTCCTTAGGGCACATCTCACTGCCAGACCTTTCCAGACCTCTCAACAACTAGGGTCTATACTTCTGGCCAAGCCCCCGTCGGAACTGGACCTCTCTTTTGTGAGATTGACAGTGGCGTTTTGCTCTATAGGTGTCTGTGTCTCTGTCTCTCACCTACCACTGGGACTACTGATGTCTCCCCCACCCCCATTCTAAGCTCCATAAGGGCAGGAGCAGTACCTCTCACCACCTTGCTCAGGGCCAGGCCTGGCTAAAACCAGGTGCTTGGTAAATTTCTTTTTTTTTTTTTTTTTTTTTTTAACTTGAGTTAAATGTACTACCTTCATTTCATATACAGGTGACTGTACCTCAGGGAGTAGTCTACAGATAGTTTATGAGAACAAAGTTTGTGGCCCAGGCAGCTTAACACACAAATTATTCACTTTTCTCCTAATAAAATTACAAGTTAAAAAAAACTATTTCCTAGGGGCCAGCCCGTGGCTCACTTGGGAGAGCACGGTGCTGACAACACCAAGTCAAGGGTTAAGATCCCCTTACCAGTCATCTTTTAAAAAAGAAAAAAATTTCCTGAGACCTTTTCGGTAAAAGAAATCTGTGACCAGTAATCACCTGGTCCCCCTCCAGGCTCTGCCATCCAAGATGTTCCCTGAGCTCAAGGGCCACAGGCTTTGCACAGGAGACAAAGCCACTCACAGGTGCAGCCCTAGGCCTGGGTTCCTGCTCTAACTCGCCCTTGGGGCCTCTCCCTCAGATTGCTGACCCTGGGGCTGTCCCTCCTGCATGCTGACGTGGTTCCAAACGCAACCATCCGCAACGTGCTTCGAGAGAAGATCTACTCGACCGCTTTTGATTACTTCAGGTACTCCCCCCAAGGTGTGCTGTGTGTGGGGTCCCGGGACAGTCAGCCCCACCCAGTGCCCTGTTTTCCCAGACCACCAGGAAGTCACTCACAGGAGGACACAGTTTGCCTGGTTTATGCTCTCCCACTCCTTGTTCAACAGCCCTGGGGCCACTAGATTTGAATATCCTCAGCCCTGTGCCACGTGTCCCTATGTGTGTGCATGTATGTGCACGTATGTTCACATATATGTACTTAGTGCTAGCCTCCCAACCAGATGTACACAAATTTTCCCTCAGTTACATTGATTTAAGAGATTAAGTGAATGCCATTTAACTTTCCTGTTCATGTGAATGGTTATCACACAAAGGATTGCAAATACCTACTGCCAGGGGCTTTGCAAATGTAGGCTTTGTTGTTATATGTAGACAGCTCAGTTGTCATGATCTGCCACAGCACACCATCCAGCCAAAAGCTGTAGAAGTCGCTGAGAATAGTGGAAGAAGTGGGCATGAGAGGGCTCTAAAATCATCCTACTTTGCCACGGGATGACTAGCTCTGGGCTAACCTCGTGTCATTAAGAGACCTTTTATGTAACTTCCCACCGCTTTATGTGACTGGCTTCTAGCCCCTGACGCCAGTCACTCAACTCTTGTTCTCTTGTGGTTGTTTGTCTGAAGTTGTCCCCCAAAGTTCCCGACTCAAGGAGAAAAGAGGCTGCGTGAAGACATAAGCATAATGATTAAATTCTGGACTGCCATGTTCTCAGATAAGAAGTACCTGACTGCCAGCCAGCTTGTTCCTCCAGGTAAGCATCGCCTGCAGCAGTGTGTCTGCTCATGGGGCAGTAAGGAGGGCAGAATGGGCTCCATGTGGACAGCCCTGAAGGGGCAGGGGTAGAAGAGCAGTCAGGGCCCAGCTGAGCCCTTGCCTGGCCATGCCACACAGTTGGTGGGTCTGTCGTTGGAGGCCCAGCACCTGCCTGGCTGCTGCTGCTCCTGCGCTGAGGAGCGTGACCAAGCACAGCACGCTTCTGAGCAGACACCACTGAGCCTCACTTTTCCCACACCAGCTCCAGCTCTGGCTCCATTCACAGATGCCCACTGAGAGGCTAACAAGCCAGTATTGGGCTAAGGCTGGTGGACCAAGATGAGTAAGGCACGGTCCATTTTCATTCAGTAGGATACAGTCATATCGACAGGTCATTTCAATGAGGGGACTGTGGGAGCACCCCTTGAGTACAGACAATTGATCCAGCTAGAGTTAGGGAGTCAGAGATGGTTTTCTAGAAGAAAAGACATCTGAGCTGAGTTTGAAAGGATGGATAGCAGCTAGCAGGGTGGACAGGGACAAAAAGCCTTCCAAGGAGAGGGAGCACCCGAGGAAAACGCTGAGGCGTAAGCAAGAGCAAACCTCCACAAGGAAGCCACGTTCGCGTTTCTCTGAGCACGTAGTTGATTACACAGCACAGCTGAGAGATGAGGAGAGGGGTTTCTATAGGCAGACCCACGCTGACAACCTGACTAGTGGGAAAAGGAAAGGAAAATTAAAGGCAGACACAGTGATTTTTGTAAGTCACCTTTCTGGCTCCACTTAGCACAGGGGAAACAGCCCCTATAATCTGCCTCCACAGGCCCTCAAGTTATCACTGTATAAAGGAAAATACAATGCAGATGATCAGATAACTGCCATAATCTATCAAGATAAATGATAATATTTGTTTTATTCTATTTTAAAGGCTAGGAGGAATATAATAAATTTTAGAAAGCATTCCATCTAGAATGGTTAAAATAAAGAACTTCCCAGGTATTTGGAAAACTCACTGTCTGAGAGCATCTATTTCACAGAGACCTTCTCCATCAATTCCCGGGCTCCAGAAAGTGCCTGTTCTACCACTGATTGCCTTATCTCTGGTGAAAACTCAGTTTACTTTTTGTGATGCCTTTTTGTGAGCCCCTCATTGTAGAATCGACAATGTGTTTGCCCTCAGATAACCAAGACACTCGGAGCAACCTGGACATAACTGTTGGCTCTCGGCAACAAGCCACACAAGGCTGGATCAACACCTACCCCCTGTCCAGTGGCATGTCGACCATCTCCAAGAAGTCAGGTCGGTGGGAGGTTTCTGTCTATATCCATTATATCCGAGGCACCATCCTGGCAGCCTGATGGACATTTGCTCAGATGGTAGAACAGAGCATTGAAAGACAGCTTCCTCTGGGTTCTAGAAACTCAGGGCAGGCAGGTGACCTCCAAGAACTACACTTGTGCTTTTGTTATTCCTCCCTAGGCATGTCTAAGAAAACCAACCGGGGTTCCCAGCTGCACAAGTACTACATGAAGCGCAGGACGCTGCTGCTGTCCCTGCTGGTAAGGCCCACAGGCACAGCCACTGCCTGTCACCTGTTGACACAGCACCAGTATGGGGGTGACAAGGGAGAGTGCAGTGCTGATAACACCAAGGCCATGGGTTTGGATCCCATATAGGGATGGCTGGTTGGCTCACTTGGGAGAGCATGGTGGTGACAACACCAAGTCAAGGGTTAAGGTCCCCTTACCGATCATCTTTTTTTTAAAAAAAAAAAAAAAAGATGTATCAGGCATTGTGTCTGGTCTTGTCAGGCCACTGAGATTGAACGTCTCATCACGTGGTACAACCCACTATCAGCCCCGGAGCTAGAACTGGACCAGGCCGGAGAGAACAGTGTGGCCAACTGGAGGTCCAAGTATATCAGCCTGAGTGAGAAGCAGTGGAAGGACAACGTGAACCTCGCCTGGAGCATCTCTCCTTACCTGGCTGTGCAGCTACCAGCTAGGTGGGCCCCTGGTCACCCCTGCCTGACAAGGGCCTTGCCAAAGGTCCAATGCAGAGCATTTCCTGTCTGGGTCGTGAGTGCTAAGGAGCATGACGTGGCCCCTACCAGGGACAGTTGGGAAGTGATCTAGCAGACCAGTCCTCCAGCCACAAGACAGTCACTTAATCTTTCTAGGCTGTTTACACAGTGACCCTCACGATCTTGTCAGACTCCTACCTGAGTGCTGCAGCACCCTGGAGCCCGTGGAGGTAGCATCAGGGTGAATTCAGGTCTACGATCTAATTCATTGAGGATAAGAAGCATGTAGAGGCTATCACGCAAGGGAGGTGGGCTGCAGAAACAGGCTCGGGAGGGTTTGGGTTTGTCCCTGGATATTACTTTCAGCAGCAGGCTACCCTGAGGAGACATGCACTGTGCCCACCAGCCCAGTGTCCTGTGAACTCTCCCTTGACAACTCTGAAAGGGACCAAACTCTTAGACTGATGGTAGCTGAGAAGGATGGCAGAGGCCCCCCATTTAGCAATCCCACCAGCCTGTCTTGCAGCCCCCTGTGAATGTGTCCAGGGTCAGACCTTTCTTCACTGTGAGCCCAAACTTGATCTTCTGGAGCAGGACCAAACTAGTTCTGCTTTGTTTCAGAACACGGTATTGATGGAAAGCCTGTCTTGAATTAGCCTGGGGGAGTAACACTCTAAAACTACACCTGCCTTCTCACCCGGTGGGTGAGGTGCATCATGGCCCAAGGTCTGGGGACTAAGACGTTGATTCCGTGGAGGACCAGGGTGTGGGGAGTACAGTACAGAAAAAGAATAAAAGGTGGGGGTGTTCTAAAGGCAAGGACAGTAAAAAGGAGGACTTTGAACAGTAAGTATAGGATAATTCCTATTTGAGAAAGTTGGGAATTTCCTCATAGCCAATCATAATGCTGTTTTTTTTTTTTAAACACTTGCTTTCAGACCATCGATATATTGGTAGCGTAGAACATTTAGCTATCACATGATATTGACCTGAGTGCCTCCAGCTCAGCGTTGCTCTCCAGCTCCCCACATTCCATGACTGAGGGAGGTGCTTATCTGATGGTGAGACTGCCCCACCCACATCCTCTGTGCACCATAGGTTTAAGAACACAGAAGCCATCGGGAACGAAGTGACCCGTCTGGTTCGATTGGACCCAGGAGCTGTTAGTGACATCCCTGAAGCTATCAAGGTAGTGTAGCCCAGGTGCCAGGGCCTGAGTTTGAACTGCACCAAAACAGAACTGCATCCATAAATGCCTGGAAACTAGAAACTAGACAAAAACAGTGACCTGGTGAGCTATGAATGATTTTTTTAACTTCCTGTGTTTTTCACTAGTAGTAAGTAACATTTATTATATTTATGATTAAAAAAAATTAATACACTTCAACCTATCTGCAATTATGCTGTTTTATGTAATGTGTCAGAAGCATTTTCCACATTGTTATAAATGCCTTATAAGCATCACTTTGTGGCCATCCTTGTGGTGTGGCCATGAGCTGGGTATTTCCAGAGGGGCCCCGGGGACTGCTGAGCCACACCGACTCCCTGCTTTCTCCCCAGTTCCTCGTCACCTGGCATACCATTGATGCTGACGCACCAGAGCTCAGCCACGTGCTGTGCTGGGCACCCACGGACCCGCCCACAGGCCTCTCCTACTTCTCCAGCATGTATCCACCGCACCCTCTCACGGCCCAGTACGGGGTGAAAGTTCTGCGTTCCTTCCCCCCGGTGAGCCCAGGGCCCTGCCTAAGCCGGTCTCGGGTAGGACTGTCCGGGAGTGGTTAAGTGGAGAAATGAAAGGCAAGACTTCATCGTCAGCTGGGAGGTAGCCTAGTTAAATAGTGGTCCATCTGAGAACTTGTCTTCACTCCCTGCTTTTGTTCAGGTAGTTGTAGAAGATGGATTTAGTTCTAATTCAGATGTGTTTATACTTACATTTGTTTTTTAACTTTAATTTGGTGTTTGAGTTAAAAAACAGGGCTGGCCAGTTAGCTCAGTTGGTTAGAGCATGGTGCTGATTGCACCAAGGTCCAGGGTTCAGTCCCTGTACCAGCCAGCCACCAAAAAATACCTCCCCAAAAAACAAAAAGAAAGTTTACCTGAGTTTGGTTTTAGAGGTGGCACGTCGGTCAGCTTCAGGCCACTGGTTAGCTAACTCCCCAGACAGTGCGTCTGTGCTTTTTTAACCCAACAGCTACTCTTATGGGGAGCCTGGAGACCCTACATGACAGCCATGATGATGGTTGGGGGAGGGCCTGTAGAATGTTCTAGAATCTGCCTCACTGCAGCTCCAGCATCACGGAGTCTGCTGTAAGCTGCAGCCCATTTCCTGAGGCAGACTCTCCCGTAAGGAACACAAGAGGCTCCTCCCTCTCCTGGCAGGCGAGGGAGCCTTGCTTCTTTTACTTTTCCTTGCTATCCTCTGAGCCTTCCCTTGGGCCTTCCCTAGTTCTCAGTCCCACTGTGGTGCTCAACGAGGACAGCGTCCCATGGGCAGGTCCCAGTGCCCAGGGTTGGCATTGGGTGGGGCCCTGGGGCATGGGTCTGTGTTGGTTGTTCTAGCCTTGGAGGTCATGGTCGATTCTCCTCTTCCGCAGGATGCCATCCTGTTCTACATCCCCCAGATTGTGCAGGCCCTCAGGTATGACAAGGTAAGGCTGTGCCAATATGTGCCATCCGAGCCTCATGCCCAACCTGGTCCCCAGCCTGTCTCCAGCCCTCTCCACAGGTCCTCCCTCAGAAACAAAGCTACCCAGCCATGACTGCTGTCCCTGCACTTCTCTCACTCCTCCCCACCCCCCATGGTTGTCCCTTAGTCACCAGTGCCCTGCGCAGGGAGGCTCCGCTCACCCACTCTCTCAACCTGAGGCCCAAGTCTGCTCTGCAGTATGAGTTGCCAGCCAGGGTAGGAAGCCTGGCCTGGGTTCCTCACTCATTGGATGGGGGTCTCAGCAGGTCAGCTAAACTCCCGGAATCCAGCTCCCTCGTTTCTTCAATGGGAAGTGGTGAGGAGGGTTAGAGGAGGTAACATATGCATTACTCTGCTGGGACTGCCATAGCAAAGTACCACAGACTGGATGGCTGACGCAACAGAAATTCACTCTCACAGTTCTGGAGAACAGAAGTCAGAGATCAAAGTGTCAGCAGGCTTGGTTTCTTCTGAAGCCTCTCTCCTTGGCTTATAGATGGACATGGTCTTCCTCTGTGTATGTCTGTGTCCTAAATTCCTCTTCTTATAAGGACCAGTCATATTGGATTAGGACCTATCCTCATAACCTCATTTTACCTTAATACCTCTTAAAAGACCCTACCTCCAAATACAGTAACATTCTGAGGTACTGGGAGTTAGGGCTTCAACATATGAATTTGGGGAGGGAGAGACACTATTCAGCCCACGACAATGTAATGTGTACATAAAATGCTTATTAGCACAGGGCCTGGCACAGAAAACACCCATGGGAATGACCACACTAGGAGCCCACACTGCTTATGCCTTGGGGCAGCCCCACCACCTGCCTGTTGCTGTTTCCTTTAGCCACAGGGGCTGTGATCGCTGTGGCTGGGTGTCCTGGGGGCTGGCTTCTTCCCTGTAGATTGGTGTGATGCTCCATCTAGGGTCCGTAGACCAAAGTGCTTCTAGAACAGTAGCCAGCTGCTCTTGAAAGACCGAGTCCTGTGGAACCATTCACTGTCCTAACTAGGTAGCTGCCAAACTCCCTCCAACGCTGAGCAGTGATTTTTATACCATGTGGAGCCATATTTGTCAAGCTGAGGCCTCAGCACTGGTCTAGCACACATGAAACTGTCGTGAGGCACCTTCTCTCCAGCAACCCCTTTTTCCTTTCCCCTCCATCTCCCCTCCAAATGTTGTCCTCCCTTTACTGCTCTGTTCTCTGCTTCCATGTGAACATAGCAGAAGGGTCTGATCCAGGGGAGGAAGGAGCAGGAGCCAGCACCCAGTGTCTCCACGTGAATTCTCTCTGGCGGCCCCCAGAGAATAACCCCCCTTCCCAGCCTGTATGTTCAGTGGTCTGCGTTTAGCACTTGGAGACTTAGGGAGCCACAGTTACATGCGGAGGCATAGAGGGGGCTGCATCTAGCATGGGGAGGGGCTGGTAGGCTGCAGTTTCTTTTATTTGGCCTGTATTTTATATAAGCTGCTTTTTTTTTTAATTCCTTATTTATTTTCCTTTGTTCCTTTATTTTCAAAATAATGACAATTCCTTAGCATTATCCAAAGGTGACCAATGAGTTTTTCTTTTATCTTTTTCCCAAATATCGTTATAAACTCATGGGTTTGGACACATTTGATGTGTATCAGTCCTCTAAGTTTTATTCTTTTTGATGCCCAGCTTTCCAACTGCTGAGAACCCTCTCACATTATCTACTCTATTCTTCGATCTTTAGTCTTCGAGAGCCTCCTTCCTTTCCAGAATGACCAAATATTCTAGGCTCTTGTTCTTTTCACCTCAGACCTGGAATCAACCAAGTTTCAAAAAAACTCTGGTTCATTTTAGTGGGAAATGGTATTGAGACACCCTAATTGAATGCTAAGAATGTTCATTGCCATTGAGTTGGTCATTGTTTCTAGGCCTTTCAGTAGTAGAGCTTAAAACTTTTTCAAGAAAAAATACATCATGACATTATACTGATATATCCAATTCAAATGTAGGATTCTGAGGTTATTCACTCATTTTGTTTTGCGTTTGAATATTTTAACACTAAAAATATTGGTTGCTAACAACATTAACATATTACTTTTTTGCTTTATTGTACTATATATTTAATAGTTTCAAAATAACAATACCAATATTGTTACTAACAATATAATTACTGAAAACTGGCTTAGAATTTTTTGCCTTTTCGTCATTGGCATATTCTCCATTAGGGACATCAATCAGATCACTCCTTTTCTTTTTCTTTTTTTTTTTAATTTTAACTTACACATTGTAATTGTGCATACTTATGGGGTACAGTCTGATATTTTGAAACATATATAGATTGTATAATAATCATATCAGGATAATTAATGTATCTGTCACCATGCATTTATCATTTCTTAGTGGCAAAAACATTCAAAAGCCTCTCCTGTAGCCATTGTAATATACAAAACTTAATTGTTAACTACAGTCACCCTACTGTGCAATAGAATATCAGAACTTATTCCTCCTGTCTAATTGTAATTTTGTACCTGTTGGCCAGCCCTCCCTATTTTCCCTCCCTCTCCAACCCCCTCCCCAGTGTCTGGTAACCACTGTTCTATTATCTGCCTCTATAGTATCAACTTTTTTTCTTAGATTTCACATGTAAGTGAGGTCATGTGGTATTTGTCTCTCTGTGCCTGGCTTACTTCAAACACATTGTCTTCCAAGTCCATCCATGTTGCTGCAAATGACAGGATTTTATTCCTTTTATGGCTGAATAATATTCCACTGTATATATATATACCATGTTTTTCTAATCCATTCATCTGTTGTTGGACAGTTAGGTTGGTTCCATATCTTGGCTATTGCAATTTGTGCTGCAATAAAAATGGGAGTGCAGATATCTCTTTGACATACTGACTTCATTTCCTTTGGGTATATACCCTGTCGTAAGATTGCTGGATCAAATGGTAGTTCTAGTTTTAATTTTTGAGGAACCTCCATACTGTTTTCCAATAACGAGTGTACTAGTTTACGCTCCCTCTGACGGTGTGCAGGTTTTCCCTCTTCTCCACATCCTCACCAACACTTCTTTTCTTTTGTCTTTCTGATAATACGTCATTCTAACTGGAGTGGGGTGGTATCCCATTGTTTTGATTTTCATTTCCCTGATGATTAGAGATGTTGAGCATTTTTTCTATGTTGTTGGCCATTTGTATGTCTTCTTTTGAGAAGTGTCTATTAAAATCCTTTGCCCATTTCTCAAGTGGATTTTTTTTTTTTTTTTTTTTTTGGCTGTTGTTGAAGTTCCTTATATATTCTTGATATTAATCCCTTCTCAGATATAGAGTTTGCAGATATCTTCTCCCATTCTGTAGGTTGTCTCTTCACTCTGTTAACAGTTTCCTTCAAGGTGCAAAAGCTTTTTATTTTGATGTGATTCCACTAGTCTATTTTTGCTTTTATTGCTTGTGTATTTGAAGTCTTATTTTAAAAATCCTCGCCCAGACCCATGTCGTGAATCATTTCCCCTATGTTTTCTTCTAGTAGTTTCATAGTTTCAGGTTTTACATTTATTTATTTATTTATTTGTGTGTTTATTTGTTTATTTATTTAGCTGGTTGGCTGGCCAATATGGGGATCTGAACATGGCTTTACATTTAAATCTTTAATCCATTTGGAGTTTATTTTTGTATATGGGTAGAGGTACGGGACTAGTCTCATTCTTCTGCATGTGGATACCCAGTTTTCCTAGAACCATTTATTGAAGAGATTGTCTTTTTCCCAATATGTATTCTTGGCATCTTTGTCAAAGCAGATCACTCTATGCTAAAGTCACCTGAAATGATTCTTCTCTTTGTGCTTATACCAGTTCAGGACTCAGCTAGCTTCACTGGTTTCTTTCCATTTTTAGGGAATTGTTTTTTACGTCTAAGCTTGTGGGGATACAAATGTATATGCATATTTGCTTATATATTTTTTAAAAAGGAAGAATAAACCAAGAACTAATAAAAATGTCCAGGGAGGGAGAGAACAAGATGGAAGTGGCAGGTATGTACCATGTTTAGTAGTTTTGACTTTGGAATTCTGTCGATGTTTACAGAATTATAAAGCAAATATATTTAAAAGCACTACAGATTGAGTATTCATAGTTTGTCTTTAGGTTCATTTGCTGAGTGAGAATGGAGAATCCCAATTGAGAACATCTGTCCATGGAATACTTTACCAGATGGGTGGCCACAAACCACTGCAGGGGAGGAGAGACTTCTCCAGGAGTCTTCCCAGAAATACCAGCCCACCTTTTTTGAACCTAGAACATAGGACATGGTAATCAAAAGTGGAGTTACTCATATGAGTAGTGGAAAATGACCCAGAAGGAAAAGGAAGAGAGGGCCTTAGGATGGTGACCATAGCTGTGTCGACTCATGAAGGCAGTAGCTCTTCATTAAATAGAGTTTTCTGGACCTGTCCACCACTTTGAAACGTTGTTCTGAACAACCAGCTTACAAATGAGTTTTTAGTACACACTCTACTTGTTTCTCGTATTTGACAAGAGTAGAAATTGGTTTGAGAGTCATGGTTCTTAAAGCCAGGGAGAAGAAATAGAGGAGACAAATGCTGACATAAACCTGTATTGCAGACCACACACCCAACTGGAACGTGTCCTAGCCCTTGGGCTAGACTTACCACCGATTAGCTCAGCCACAGGGTTGGAAACCAGTTGGCTTCACTCTTGCTGGGTGTGCCAAGCGTGGGAGTTAGCTTCTGCACTGGGTTAGAAAGAATCTTTCTTGGTGGAGAAGGGACTCCAAGCCTGGACTGATTGGGACCTTGCTCTCCTACAGATGGGCTACGTGCGGGAGTATATTCTGTGGGCAGCATCCAAATCCCAGCTTCTGGCACACCAGTTTATCTGGAACATGAAAACTAACATCTATCTAGATGAAGAGGGACACCAGAAAGACTGTGAGTATTATGTTATCTTCCCTCTGGCCTCCCTCCTAGTCTTTAACACCTTCAGCAGCTGCCCGGAGGCTTCCGCCACCTCCAGTGCCCTCCATGGTCTGTGCTGCCCCCACCCATAGACCTTTCTCCTTCCCACCCTTTGACAAGGCACTTCTCACCTTTTAACGTGCAGTGGGAGCAGGACCCCTCCTGCATACACCTTTGCTCACCCACCCTCTGGTTGCCACTTGAGCGAGAGCGTGTGAGTGCCTCCTGCTGGGGAGCTGCTTCCCTCCTGCTTGACGTGGCCTGGGACACTGTGAGGATGGGCCAGCCAGCTCAGGGGTCGCCTCAGGGCCCTTCATACTCTTAAAACCTATTGAGGGCTGGCCAGTTAGCTCACTTGGTTAGAGCAAGGTGTTGGTAACATAAAGGTCTAGGGTTTGGATCCCCATGCAGGCCAGCCGTGAAAAACAAAAAATATGTATTGAGAACCTCCGAGTTTTGGTTTATGTGGGCATCAGCTATCAATGTTAACCAGGATTAGAAATTAAAATGGAGAAATTTCTGAAAGGTAAGCTCATTTACTACATGTTAACATAAATAACATCATTTTATGAAAAATAACTTTCAAAAAAACTCAAAAATAAGCAAGAAGAGTGGCATTACTTTACATTTTTACAAATCTTTTCTTTGTCTGGCTTAGTAGAAGACAGCTGGATTCTCATTCTCTTTCTGCTTCTGTGTATCTCTTCCAGTATGTTGTTTAGGTTGAAGTAAATGTGAGAAATTTGGCTTGCACAGACATATAATTGGAAAAGGAGGGTATCTTGGTAGTCTTTTAGGTCATTGAGGATATTCTTCATTGATAGTACACCAAAGTCAATAAGTGGTACTTTCTTAAAGGTTAATTGCAATATGGCATCTGAAACATTGTCAGTGAATTTCTCGTGCCCTGTTGCATTCAAGTCTACTGGTCTACCTTGCACTTGTACCAATGGAGGCTTTTGTGATAGCAAGCAGGGGTTGTTTACAAAATATAGGTCAGCGAGTTATGCAGATCTTCCACATATTGACACATTTCATTATACAGCATTGAAAAATCACATTTGTTAACACCCCACCAATCTTATTAGAAAGGGTTTTAAGCATCCAGAAGCTATTGAGCTCACAGTAGCAGATGCAAGTTTTCCAAAAAAAATTTTTAGTTCTCCTTTAAGTGGCAGGTTCATTTTTTTGTTAATTTTTAAGAAAACATCTGTCATATATCAAAGTCTGAATAACTGTATTCAAATAAATAAATAAATAAATAAATAAAATGAATAACTATTCAGTCTGTCAGTCATCCTTTCAAGTAAAAATAAAATTCCATGGAAAAAGAGGTTAGTTCAGTTCAAAAGTCAGACAAACACCAGGTGCTTCTCAGGACACCAGGTGCTTCAGATGTGACAGGGACATGTCACACACATCCATTTCATCACACACAATATTAAGACACATATTCGGGGTAGTGTTTAATAAAATTAATAATTGTTATCGTTTGAGGAGAGACATTCTTAAGTGACACTGGTTTTTTCTCACTGCTAGTGCATAGCAGTGAGAAGTCCATGACCACTGGTGCCCTTGGGCCCCTGCCCTGAGCTCTGGTCAGGCACCGACATGGCCAGTGTCAACACAGTGAAGGGGCAAAGACGACGTGGTGTGGTCTCACACTAAGTCTGCAGAGCGCACTCCGAGCACCGCCAACCTGGGCGCCAGGAAACACCGCGGGTTTCTTTAGGGGCCTCTGCAGCAGCCTCAGGGACTCAGCTGCTTTGTTTCCTCATCAGCTGACATCGGTGACCTCCTGGAGCAGTTAGTAGAGGAGATCACAGGCTCCTTGTCGGGCCCAGCCAAGGATTTCTACCAGCGGGAATTTGATTTCTTTAACAAGATCACCAATGTGTCAGCCATCATCAAGTAAGTGGCAGCACTTTGAAACCATCTCTGGGATATCGCCTTCCAGTCCCTGCAGCTCATCAGAATAGCCTGGGAAGATTAAAACTGTCTGCCCCTCGGACCCACCGCAAGTGAAGGAGAGACTCCAGCTCTGCTGCTGGGCCTGCTGCTAGTTCTGACGAACAGCTGGGTGGGGGGAGTACTGGTCGGGGGATTCAAGGCTCTCAAAAATAGGGCAAAATGCACAGCCACAGCAGTTTCAGAGAACACATCTTAGTTTCATTCCATACACTGTCCCACAGTTTGAGGCCACTCTTCTCCCTCCAAGCTCTGAAAAATCCTAATGGTGTTGGAAAAACCAGACTTCCTTTGCAGCCACCATCATTGTTTTCCTGGGCCCTCCATTCAGGCGGGTCTGATGCCATCCTTGGACATTGGTGGCATTGCCCATTTGTATGGAACAGGATCATGGAGTTGTAGATGCCCTCATGCCCGGGGGCGAGCCCAGGCAGGACAGCATTGGGTGCCTCACTCCCTGGGCTGACTCCAGTGCTCAGGCTACTCAGACCTTGGTCACTCTGTAGCCTGTACCATGTCTCTTGAGGCCCTTTCCTGGGCCAGGCACTGAGTAAAGCAGTGATACTGGCAGCTTCTAGCCCACAAAAATAAAGGGGTGGGGGAGGTGGCATTTCCTTACGTGATAGTCACATGTCTCCAGTTTAACCCCTCTTGTCCTCATCCTAAGGCAGGAAGTCTAAGGGTCCTGCCCAAAGTAACTCAGCAAGTAAATAACAAAGTCAGCATTTGAGCCCAGAACTATCTGAGCCCATAGCCAGCCAGCTGTGCCTCCAAATGCCTCTGACAGCAAACACCCACAACCCACATGGGTGAGGGGCAGAGACAGCCAGAAAACAGCTCCACCTTTTTCCCCAAGGGTTGTCCAGGCTTCTTGATGAGGAATATAAGGCAGAGGTCCCAGCAAGTAGTCTCCTGGAGGAACTAGGCGTGGCGGGCCCTGCAGGAATAGCTAGAACTGAGAAGAGAGGGTAGCCCAGATAGGAGGGGGCCCTGGACTGTCCCCCCCCAGGGCCAGTTAGTACAGGAGACAAAGCAAAGCATTTCTGTCTTATTTCTCAGGCCCTACCCTAAAGGTGATGAGAGGAAGAAGGCTTGCCTGTCGGCTCTGTCTGAAGTGAAAGTGCAGCCCGGTAAGCAGGCAGCCTCACGAGGCCGACGGGACGGCCTCTTCCTGCGGGCGGGCAGGGTGGGTGTGGAGACAGTGGCTGGCCCGCCCGCTCAGGCATCGGCATCCAACACCCCAGGACCCCAGTCCCTCTCCAGAATCTGCCCCTAGTGAGTTGGAGCTGCTCGGCGGTGGATACTTGTGGTCTTTCTTGCTGCCCACTGTTTTTCTGAAAGTCAAGACACTGTCTTCCACAGCTGTTATCCTAGAAGAGGGTTCCTCAACCCCAGGGTAACAGGAGCAGCACCAATCACACAGACAAGGCAGTGGGGGTGGGCAGGATGGCCCAGGTGTCCTGAGACCATCAGACCAGGGCACCTGTGCCCCCTGAATAGGAAGCTGCTCCTTGGTGCCTATTGGTTGTTGCTATTCAAGAAGCCCAGCCCAGTGTGCTTAAACCTGTGCTTTTTCAAGAAAAGATGAAAACCCAGATTTTACTGTGCAACGATCCATTTTTAAAATGTTGGTGCAAACTTGTTTTTCAAAACCCTGGCCGGCCTGTGCAGACGTTCACACTGGCTGGTATTGGCCATGGATTCCTGGCGTGGGGCCTCAGTTTTTGTTTTTAAGGCCCAAAGCACCCAGTAGTACCAGGTGGTCTCCCATCCTCGTGCTAACCAGGTCCAGCCCTGCTTAGCTTCCAAGATTAGATGAGATCAAGAGCGTTCTGGGTGGTATGGCGTAGATGGGGCCTCGGTTTTAAACACTTCTTCCTACTTGTGTTCAGCTCAGACGACAGCTTAGCTTCTCAGGGAAGGCCTGACATCCACACAGGGCCTCTGTTTCCCCTCATGGGGAATGCCAGAGCTTCCAGGGAGGTGGGGGAAAGAGATGGAAATCATTGTACTACACAGCAATGCACATGAGCCCCTGGCCCCTGGCTCCAGACCATGTGGCGAGTCTTACCCCAGAGGCCCTGAGAAGCCAGCCAGGGCACTAGAGCAGAAGAGAACAGAGGTGGTATCTGTGTGAGACAGCCTTGGAGCTGGTGACGTAAGAACAGGTGAGAGGGAGGAGGAGATGGTGCGCCCCTTCCCTCCCCTGGTGGAGCAACCATTCGGCACCACAGCCAGGCCCATCTTTGTTCCCCAGGAGACCAGGTCCCCTGGTCAGGAGGCTCTCCCTCTCCCACCTTGCTGGGGCTCAGGGAGTGTATTAGTCCATTTCTGTTGCTTATAACAGAATACCTTAAACTGGGTAATGTATAAAAGGATGAAATTTATTTCTTACATTTTGGGGGGCTGGGATGTCCAAAGTCCAGGGAACACATCTGGTGAGGGCCTTCTTAGTGAGAAATCTACAGAGCCCCGGGGCGGCCAGGGTATCACATGACAAGAATGGGCTGAGCAAGAGAGAGCTAATCTACACATAGAATCTTTGTGGAAACTGGTGTGGTCTTCCCGCTGGTCACACACCCCCTGACACTCACCTCTGTCCCTGCGCAGGTTGCTACCTGCCCAGCAACCCTGAGGCCATCGTGCTGGACATCGACTACAAGTCCGGGACGCCAATGCAGAGGTGAGAGCAGCCCACTGTCTCTTGCAGCTTCCTCATACAGGAGCTTTATTTGCTGTGTCACATGTGCCACTTTCTGTTGTTTTTCAGTGCCGCAAAAGCCCCATATCTGGCCAAATTTAAGGTGAAACGATGTGGAGTTAGCGAACTTGAAAAAGAAGGTCAGTGAAGAATTCTGATTTAGTTTGGGATCTAAATGGCTCTTCCTTGCTAATACCAGTTTCTTTGGTAATTTAGCTAATTACCAGCTCACCATAAAAAGATGATGTATATCCATCCATTTGCTCTCTCTCAGTCTGAACCCTCATTTGGCTATGGCATGGAGCTTGTGTGCAGTGACAGATGTGCCTACCCTGGAGATCTGTCTAGGAGGCCCCTTCTGGAGGCTGAGTGGCCTGGGGCTGCTGTGCAAATAACCATAGACTGGGTGGCTTAAACAACAGAAGTGCATTCTCTAACAGTCCTGGTAGGCCAAAAGATGTCGGCAGGGCCATGCTCCCTCTGAAGGCGCTGGGGCAGAATCCTTCCTGGCCTCTGCCTAACTTCTGGTGTTGGCAGCAATCCATGGTGCTTATTGACTTGCAGCTGCATTGCTCCAGTCTCTGGCTCCATCTTCACATGGTCTTCTCTCCCCTGTGTGTCTGTGTTTAAATTTCTCTCTTCTTATAAAGACTAGTCATTGGATTAGGGCCCATGCTAACCCAGTATGACTTCATCTTACCTTGATTACATCTTCAAAGACCCAATTTCCAAATAAGATTACATTCTGAGGTTTTGGGGGGACATTCAATCTAATACAGGGGGTGTGGCCAGCTCTGCAGAGGGGCTGTTGGCCAGTGCAGGGACATGCTTTCCATGGCCTTGCCTACACTCTGGCCCCCAAGCCCACCCAGGCACCCCAGTGTGCAGACACACTCCGCCATCCCCCAGCTCACAGTGTCCAACATGACCCTGGACACACCTGGGTCCTCACTTCACATGAAAATGGGGCTCTGTTTTTAGTTCCATATAAGCTTAAATGTTCTTAGGAAAAGACCCTGGCCAGTGATTCCACCTGCTGACCCATGTTTCTTGGGCCCTGCTGGGCTGCTTGTTCACCTCCATGGGGCTCTGCAGAGATGATCCCTGGGGTTCCTTCCAGGCATGTGAGTGGGGCTCGCCCCTGGCACTCTCAGAGGGCTTCTCACTGCCCTCGGGCTAACAGGTGGCCCCTTCACCTGCACACAGGTCTGCGGTGCCGCTCAGATTCTGAGGACGAGTGCGGCACACAGGAAGCGGAAGGCCAGAAGGTCTCCTGGCAGGCGGCCATCTTCAAAGTGGGAGACGACTGCCGGCAGGTAATGGGGTCAGGCCCGCCTCACTCCAAGGCTCCAGCCACACCAAACAGTGGAACCTCCCGTGCACAGACACGAATCTTTGCTTCTACCCATTTGGCTCAGGTGCCGTGGAGTAAATTCATGCTTCTGCAAAACCCAGTGGTCTTTCTGTCCAGCCTCCTCCCACTATACTTCCAAGGCCCCGCCAGAGGGAACTGCCCAGAGGGGTCAGGCGTCACCTACACCCTGCCAGGCAGTGTGGCCCCAGGAGGACGCTAAGGCCACAGCCTCTCACCCTCGCTCCTCGCTGGCCACTGGGCTTCTGCCCTGCATGAGGCAGGAGGGCCACGGGGGCTGCATGGGTGGGGGGAGCAAGGAGGCCGGGCCACCTGCATCCTGTGCCTCCTCGGTCTCAGGACATGCTGGCGCTGCAGATTATCGACCTCTTCAAGAACATCTTCCAGCTGGTCGGCCTGGACCTCTTTGTTTTTCCCTACCGCGTGGTGGCCACCGCTCCTGGGGTAAGTTCCCCACGCAGGAGCCTGGTGAGGTACCTGTAGTGCCTACCACAGGCCGCCTCAGAACTCGCTCTTCCTCCCCAGTGCGGGGTGATCGAGTGCATCCCTGACTGCACCTCTCGAGACCAGCTGGGCCGCCAGACAGACTTTGGCATGTATGACTACTTCACACGCCAGTATGGGGACGAGTCGACCCTGGCCTTCCAGCAGGTAGCCCCAGGGTGGCCCCTGCCTGGTTGTTAGCCTCTCCTTCCCACCTTGCCGCCCTGTTGGTCAGCTGCTGCCTCCTCCCTTTCCTGCTCCTCAGAGTCTGCCTTCACTTGGGGATAAAATCAGGTCACCTGTAACCTTCCTTGAAAGTCAAAGGAACCTAGAGCTGGACTCCCCAAAAGAAAGCCAATCCTGGGTTGGAAGGAAGGGCCTACTGTCCCTGCACCCCCAGATGCAGCCCCTTTCACTCCGGCTGTCCAGGTCTGGCTGGCTGCCTCCAAGGTGGGGCACAGAGCTGGGGGAGCACCGCATTATGAGCCACACTCTCCACACAGGCACGCTACAACTTCATCCGAAGCATGGCCGCCTACAGCCTCCTGCTGTTCCTGCTGCAGATTAAGGACAGGCACAACGGCAACATCATGCTAGACAAGAAGGGCCACATCATCCACATCGGTCAGCTGGGCCACAGTGCCACCCTTTTCCTCTCCTTTCACCCCTCAGAGCCCAGGGGAGCATAAGAGTTCCCACCCCACAGAGGGCAGGAGGCATGCCCAGGGGCCACCCAGCCAGGAGGTCAGGGTGGGCGTTTGTGTCCATCTCTGAGTCTGAGCTGTTGGCTACCAGGCTGTCCTGCTGCAGAGGACACCTGGGCCCCAGAAGCTGGGGTGGGAGTGAGAGCCAGTGCTCTGGGTCAGAAGCTGAAGCCATGCAGAGCTGGTCTCATCCATGCTCAGTCTCAGCCTTGCTCTGCTTGAGCTGACTCCACCTCTCCTGTTTTCTTCCTCTGCATGCAGCTTGCCTCCTGTCCCCAAGAAAACATGGCCTATAGCTGCCCGTGGGGTGTGGTGGATGCTGGTGTCTCTAAGTCCTTTTTTAACTCCTTGAAACAGGCCACCTATCCCCACCCACCCTAAAACCTGACCCAGTCACAGATGGCTTTTGGGGATTTTGCAGACTTTGGCTTCATGTTTGAAAGCTCGCCGGGTGGTAACCTTGGCTGGGAACCAGACATCAAGCTGACTGATGAGATGGTGATGATCATGGGGGGCAAGATGGAGGCCACACCCTTCAAGTGGTTTATGGAGATGTGCGTCCGCGGCTACCTGGCCGTGCGGTGAGCCGTGTGAGAAGGGACGGCGGCACGGGGGGGAGGCCACTTCCACACCTGGGGCCACTCAGCCAGCAAGGCCAGGCACGAAGGGCCCATGGGAGCATTCTTAGGCTCCCTTTAGGATGAAGGGAATGAGGGTCAGAGAGAGAGGAAGGTGCGGGCAGCCACCTTCTGGTCGCTTCTCTCTGCCCACCTGTGCCAACAACTCCCTCTCACTCTGGGCAGCCAAGTCCTATCACGTTCTACAGTCTCCCAGGTTTGACCTCATCCTGCCAACACCCCTCAGCCTTGAGCTCCCACTTCTGGGCATCCTCCCCACCCTTTCACTAGAGCTGCCACCTGCCACCCCCAGACTGCACGCTGGAGATTGGCATTGTCCTGGTTTCACATAGAGTGTCACTTGGCCAAGGCCATGCAGAAGGATGGGGTGACATCCAGACTCCAACATGGGTTGGTACCGACTTCCCTGCAGGAAAAGGAGGGTCAGGGTGTCTTTTTCTGCATCCATCCCCAGCTGGATGCAGAAACCACAGCTGGAGGCCTCATGTGGGAGGGACCAGGGTAGGACAGCTCAGGAAGGGACTGCTCAGCCCATCCAGGGGTGTGTGTGAGCAGCCCAGCCTGGGCCGTGCAGGGGCTACACACGGAAGGTGCACCAGGGAGGTGGGAGCCTGAGCCTCAGGCTGGCCTCTGTCTACCTCCCTGCATCTCTCCCCAGGCCCTACATGGATGCAGTTGTCTCTCTGGTCACTCTCATGTTGGACACGGGCCTGCCCTGTTTCCGCGGCCAGACAATCAAGCTCTTGAAGTAGGTTTCTTGGCAGACACTCAGGCCATTTGGGGGACAGTCACCCATTAGCTGAGGCTGTACTCAAGATTAGGAACCTTTTGTATAATTGTTACTGTCATTATCATTTCCTTGGAACCCCAGAGCAGAGTCCCTGAGTGAGGTAGTCACCAGATCATATTTGTAAAATGCCCCAGCTTCTGCCAGACACAGCAAGGACATACCAGGGACCCTTTAGTTCCTCAAGGAAGCTGCACCAGTCCCTGCCTCTGGGCCCTGAGCCCCCAGGCTGCAGCAATTATCTCCCCAATGTGTAGTTCTCCCTTAGCCATGGGGCCACTCAGGCTGGGGAGATGCTGGGAAGGGGACAGGGCCCACAGTAGGCCAGGCTTGGCCCTAACAGCTCTGACCCTATCTCCTGACACATGCACACCAGAGGGTACATTTCCAGGGTGTGGCCCTTAGCTGAGCAGATTCTTACAACTGCTTAAGTCCAGTCCACAGTCAAGACCACTAGCCCACCAGGGAGGGGCAGCCTCGCACACATCCATGGGCTAGGAGGGGCGATGCTAAGCCAGCAGCAGCCCTGCCTCGGTCTTTCCCCAGGCACAGGTTTAGCCCAAACATGACAGAGCGAGAGGCTGCGAATTTCATCATGAAGGTCATCCAGAGCTGCTTCCTCAGCAACAGGCGAGTCGCCCCACTGGCCCTCCTCTCTTGGATCCACCCATCCTGCCCCGGTAGTCACTGGGCACATGGCTGGACCAGGCAATGAGGATGTTGTTGTTCCTGAGCCACTCCTCACATGGAGACCCCTGGTCACTCTCAGCCATTTGAGCTGTGAAAGGAACTCTGGAGGAGCAATGGGGTACTGGTTTCGAGGGGCCAGTGCATGCTGAGGGGAACACCTGGCAGAGACCTGAACACTAGAAACTGTGCCGCCCAGGGGTAGGGCTCGGGAGGCCAAGGGAGGCGGGTGCACAGGGCCCCAAGGGGCAGGAAGTGAGGCGGGGACGGCCTTGGGTTCATTCCATTCAGACCCGCCGTTCCTTCCCTGCACCCTTCTCAGGTTGCTGTGTGGGCAGTGACTGAAGGGGCAGGTAGGGGACAGCTGTGATAGGTGAGGGGATGGCTGGAGGGGCATGAGGAGGCTGAGTTCAGGTTCTGAAAGCAGAATCCCAGCTGTGGGGCTCGCCTGCAGTGAGTCAGGTGGCTCTGAGGTGTTGGCCTGAACAGTGGAAGGCAGGCAATGCCAGCAGGTGGAGGAGGGGAGGGAACCTGTAGACATGGGGCTGGGTGAGGCCTCAGGGGGACACTCCACACCCAGACCAGGAGGAGGGGGCCAGCGGTGGGGGCACCTGCATGGGAAACTCCTGGATGAGCCTGAGAGGAAGACAGAGAACCCCAAGAGGTTTGGTGACCTAACAAGTGCGGTGCAAGAAAGAAAGGGCCGAGTGGGCACTGGCTGGCTGTGTGGCCTGGAGGACGGGCCAAAGGAGTGCCACGTGCTTTTGCTGATGAGGGAGCAGAGAAATGGCAGGTAGCTCAGGGCAGATGTGGTAACGCTTAGGTGGAGAACTGCCCCAAAACATCTCTGAGTCAGTTGCAGGGAGAAGTTTGGGGGCAGGATGAGGAAGGTCTCTCCTGAGGTGCTGAGAACAAGGAGGGAGTGGGGATAGGGAGGAGTGTACAGACCCCTTCCAAGTGTCTGGGTATGACAGGCCAAGGGGCAACAGGGGCATCTGGCAGAGTGGTGGCTCCTACAGATGTAAGGCATTTGGCTGAGGAGGGTCTATCCCCCTGGGCCCATTTTGGGGGTCCATTGAGGGTGCGGAAAGGCACATCCCAGGACACTGGCACCTTCAGGGAACTGGGCAGGACTCCACAGTGCACCTCTTTGGACAGGGTGAGGCCCCCAGGGGTGAAGGACTCAGACCGGGGATCTCTTCTCAGGCGCCCTTCAATCTCTCCCCTCTATCTTCCAGGAGCCGGACCTACGACATGATCCAGTACTATCAGAACGACATCCCCTACTGAGGAGGGGCCTCCAAGGCCCCACACCTTCTGCCATGTGTGGGGACCCCCACAATCATGGAGCTGCATGACCACCTCCGCCCACCCCCTCGCCCCACAAGAAGTTCCCACCCTGCGGTCAGAGCAGGTGAACTGCTGGCAGCCGCCATTTCATCCAGTGCAGTTGTTCTTACAGGAAAAGAACAGCAGCCCTCAGAGCCCAGCAGCCGATTCCTCCTTAGCTGGGGCACATGTTGGCATGGCCTTGGTGATGCCATAGAGACTGAGATGACAATCATCTGGTGGTGCTGTCTCTGCACAGGTGTGACTCCTTTGTTTGCACTGGACACATTCCCTACCTGTCTTATTTCATAGGTACATGACGTATTTTCTTGTGTATTAAAAAAAAAAAAACCTATTCTACCTAAGATTCAACCAACGTGGACAAAATAAAAACCCAAAAAAGTGCTGTGTTGGAACTTGACTGTCAGATTTAGTGTCAGGTCCTAAGTGCAGACACAGCCCAGGGGCTGCTGTAGGAGTGTTGCCTGGGCTCCCCGCATGGCCTCACAAGACCCTCTCAGGGCCAGGGCCCAGGTGATGGCTTAACAGACTTGAGCTTCACACACACAAACTCGCCACAACACAGATATACCAAAAATAACACTATTTTTCCTAACTGCCTGCTCCAAAGTCATCTCCCTGAGGGCTGCCATGGAGACCACCTGGCCTGTTCCGCCTATGTCTGTCTTCAGTGTCCTGCCTCTGCCCTGGTCTTTTCCGTGCTGGACAATTATTTCTATTCTGTCATCTTCCTCTTGTTTATTTTCACGTGCTGTGCTCTGGGACCTCAACATCTTTGGGTGACCAGCCCCCAGAACCATCTCCCACCCACCCACTGTGGCCTGCTAGCTTAAGCACTTAGGAAGTGAAGACCTGAAAATGGGTGGGGGTGGGGGGGAACCTTCAGAGGATCAAGTTAAATAGCAGGTAAGGTACAGCTGAAGAGAAAACAATCACTTGAAAGCCAGAAACAATGAAATTACCAAAAATGGAGCATAAAGAAAAGGAAAGTTTCAAGGGTTCAGATCCTCATCTCGGTCAGCCACCAAAAAAACAAAACAAAAAACAGAAAAGGCACGTTGAATGAGAAGCTCCATGGACTTCTAATGAGATTTCCTGAGTTGGTGTAAAACACAAATACTCAGCTTCAGGGAGCACAGTTGAGTCCGGAGCAGTATAAATAAAAATATAAATAAAACATCAACATGTAAGTTAACGTGAGCTTTTTAAAATATTAGGTGGGTCCAAGTGCTGTGGTATTTACAACTAATTGATCACAGATCAATTACAGATTTCTTTGTTCCTTCTCCCCTACTACTGCTTCATTTGACTCGCCTTAAAAAATAAAATATATGGTTACCCGTACCAGCCAACTGCAAAATAAATAAAATGTTGCAGTAATCCAAAAGAAGGCAGGAAGGGAGAAGCAGAAGAAGAAATAACAGACGGGACAAAGAGAAACCATACAATTATAGACTTTGATCCACCTATATCAATAATCACATTAAATAATGAACTAACCACTCTAATTAAGAGGCAAGGATTATAAACATGGATTAAAAGTATATATTTGCCAATTAATATGCTGACTATAAGAGATGCACTTTAAATATAACAATATAGACCTAAATAAATAAATGGAAAAAGATCCACCATCCATCAATATGTGTATGAATGCTTACAAAGCAAAATTCTAGTCATAACTAGAGATTTTAATACTCCTCTCTCAGTAATTGATAGAACCGTCAACAAAGTCACTAAACACAGGACGCCTGAACAACCCTGTCACCTGCACCTGCTGGGCATTTATAAAACTCCCCATCAACAGCAACAATACACTTTCTTCTCCACGTTCAACATTATAGGCTATATGCTAGGCCACAAAACAAGCCTCAATAAGTTTAATAGGATTGAAAGCATGCAGAATATGTTCGTTTGCCACAATGGAATTAAGTTAGGAATCAATAACAGTAAGATATCTGGAAAAATTTACAACAATGGAACTAAAATACAAGACAAAAATAGCACATATGATCAGAGAAAACGGTCTTAAAATGCTTTACGGTAGTATTGGAGAGGCTTATAGACATGATCCAAGTTCAAGTAGTTAAGGATACTGGAATATAGGGTATAACTCCAGAATGATCACACACAGGATTGGGAAGGAGCATAGTAAAATCAGGATAAACACATATAAAATAGTAGAAATAAGTTTAAATTTAGCAGCAATAATTTCAAATCACAATACTTGAAAACACAGCTTGTGTAATTGACAAAGAAAAAAATCACATGCTATGTAAATTATACTCACATCTTAAAATACTAAAAATGCTTTTTACAATACTGGGGAGTGGGGATCTAAATCAATGAGCTGATAGGAAAATAAGGAATCTTCAGAGACTAAAAACCAAATGAAATTTTAATATCCTGAGAACAATCAATTTTCTTTTTTTTTTTTCTTTTTAAATAAGAAAATGAAATTTATTGCTTATGGTTTCTGAGGCTGGGAAGTCCAAGGAACACATCTGGTGGTGGCGACAGTGACCCCTCACATTGCAAGATGGTGGAAGCAGAAAGAGCAGCGACTCAAGCTTCTATTGATGACATGGGAGACAGAACACAAACTCAAGAACCTAATAATCCCTTTGAAGAGTTTATTGGGAGACCTTAGACCACACTGTCAGGAGAGGGGTGTACTAAAGGTAAAGCCAGGCATTAAAAAAAACAGGAATCTCGGGCCGAGCCCGTGGCGCATTCGGGAGAGTGCGGCACTGGGAGCGCAGCGACGCTCCAGCCGCGTGTTCGGATCCTATATAGGAATGGCTGGTGCACTCACTGGCTGAGTGCCAGTCATGAAAAGGACCAAAAAAAAAAAAAAAAAAAAAAACCAGGAATCTCTTCAATGTGAGTATCTACTACAAAACCTACAATGACCATTAAGGTTTACAAGGTGAAATACTGAAATCTGTCTCCAAGATGAAGAGTGAGGTATAGATGTACCTGTTGTCACCACTTTTATTTCACCATTGTACTGTAGACTGTAGTAAGACAATAAAAAGGAACAGTTTAAGAATTTGGAAAGGGGAAATAAAATTCATTCAGAAATGGCATTTATGTATACAGAAATTCAAATTTATAATCTATAGTCAGGGTTTTAGGATACAGATCAATATACAAAAATCAATTGTGCGTGTATTTCTGTGTGATTGCATGCAACATCAAGTACCAGGACTGGCCCATGGCTCACTTGGGAGAGTGTGGTGCTGATAACACCAAGGCCATGGGTTCGGATCCCACATAGGGATGGCCGGTTGGCTCACTTGGGAGAGCCTGGTGCTGACAACACCAAGTCAAGGGTTAAGATCCCCTTACCAGTCATCTTTTAAAAATAAATAAATAAAAACTTGTTTTTCTTATTAGTTGACCTAAAACAGTTTGGTTAAAATAGTAATAGCAACAATGTAGTCAATTACAGTTTATGTGTAAGTGAAATGAATCATAGCAATGATACAAGGGCAGGAGGGAGGGATTAGGATTACTTTGTTATGATAAGGAACCTGCACTACCTGTGAAGTGATATAGTCTTGTCTGAAAATGGACTTAGATTAGCTGTAAATGTATATTGCAAACTGTAGGGCAACCATTAAAAAAAGTTTTAAAAAATACAATTAGTATGCTAAGTAAGGAGAGAACATGGAATCATAAAATGCTCAATTAAAAGCACCAAAGGTGGAAAAAGAGTGTAAGACACCAATAGAAATAAAGAGCAACAAAAAAAGTAACAAATATGATAAATATAAATCCAATTATATCAATAATCACTTCAAACGTCAATGATATAAATACATCAACTAAAAGTATTTAGAAGAAAATATGATGGGCTGGCAGGTTAGCTCCGTTGGATAGAGCGTGGTGTCATAACACCAAGGTCCAGGGTTCGGATCCGCCGCCTGCCAGCTGCCCGAATAAATATTTTTTTTAAAGAAAATATGAGAATATTTTTATGACTTCCAGGCACAACTGGATTCTTTAGGACATAACGCATAATTTTAAAATTTTATAAAATTTGATACACAGGATTCCAGAAAAAAATTTCAATAAGAAAATGACTGGTAAAAGGCCATAGGCAAAAACCCATGTATATTTCCACAAGGATGTAGACACATTGAACAATTTCACTAATAAAAATAAGTAGAGCAATATTCGTATCAGAGAACATCTCACAGGAATAAAAAGACGACTCCCAGGAAGCCCACAGTCGTCAGGGCACACTACCAGCAGCACCCAGACGCAAAGCAAGGGAAGCGAACCACAGGGAGGACCACGCGCTGCCCGCGTCGGGACGGGGAACTCGCCCAGAGGGAACTAAGCAGGCAGCCGACCAAGGAACCGCAGCTCCACGGAGAAAACCTGACCGGCCAGCGCCCCCTGCCCCGCAAGACTCAGGCTCACTAGCAGAGAGCCGGGGGGAAGCACAAGTTCAGTAATCAGATGCTCACCAACCTGACGTGCAGCCCCAGGGGCTGTGGGAAAGGCCAGCCGGAGGGCCTGGCTCAGGTCGCCCACTCCGCTGCGGGGCGCCCGGGGTCGCCTCCCGGGACGCAGAGTCTGCCAAGAAGGCTCAATACCCGCTGAGCCGAGGTGCCACGGCAGGTCGCTGGGCCCCGAGGGACAGACACACGAGCCCCACTCCCGGCCGTCTCCCCTCCGCCTCCCCCAGGCGCCCCAGAAACCACACGGAGACAGAGGTGCAGACGGCCGCAGCCGGCGTGATGCGCGCTAGGCGGGCAGCAGCCCGTGCACGCGCAGCTCGAGCAGCGGGGACAGCACGTAGCGCAGGCGGCGGAAAGCGGCGTCCGAGCCGAGGCGCGGGAGCCCCCAGCGGATGGCGTCCGGGTTCGTCAGCACCAGGAAGAGCAGCGGAAGCGCCAGGAAGCCCAGCGGGAGCAGCAGCAGCGTCTGCAGTGCGCCCAGCGCCAACAGCCTGCGGACCGATGATGGACGGACAGATGGGAGGCGGCTCGGGAGCGCATCTGGACGTGGACCGGAGCCGCGCGCCCGCTGCCCGACTCACCTGATGCACTTCGCGCCCGCGCGGCCGAATAGCCGCTTCTCCTGCGGGGAACGAGAGACGCGTCCAGCGGCGAGGGGACGGAGGCACCGCGCGGTCCAGGTCTCTCCTGGAGGGGGCGGGAGTCGCGGGGGCGGGTCCCTGCGGGGGGGGCGGGTCCCTGCTCCAGCCCACTCCTCCCCGGCCGGCGCTCACACAGTCCGCCCTGGCCACCTCCTCCATGAGCGATCCCGCGCAGTCCTGCAGCCGTCGACGCCCATCTCGATACCTGCGGGGGCGGGTATCGAGATGGGCGATCTGCCTCGGCCCCACAGTCTCCCGGCTGCGTTCAACAATCCTAACTCCCTTACGGTTCCGGGCCGCCACGCGAGGCGTCCAGCGCAGCCGCCGCCTCCATCACCTTCCCCTGCAGCTCCTAGAGGGGGTGGGAGTGAGGACTCAGGCTGGGGGAGGAGGCGGGAGTCCGGGCCCCGCAGGGCTAGGGGAGGAGGGGTGGAGGCCGCAGCGTCGTCGGAGGTGGCGGCTCTCAAGGAGGAGCGGGCGCACCTGCAGGACCCCGCTCTGCTCCTGGAAGCTGGCCCAGTCCTCTTCCTTCCGCTGCGCGCTCTGGGATGAGAGGAGCTCTGATTAGACTAGGGGGACACACCCCTCCGCACCCTCCTAGACCTGGCCAGGTCCCACCCACACAAGAAGCCGATCCTCCCACAAAACCCCGAATCGGCCCGCACCTGCCGCAGGCTCTCCGCCTGCATGGCGTACTTGGCCTCCACCAGCTCCAGCTGCTTCTTCGGGAGGAACCAAAGCATGTCAGAAGCCCGTTACGCGCTGCACCCTGCCGCGCCTCACGCCCACGCCCCTGCCGCTCCGCCCCTACCGCGGTCCTCGGGGCCCCGCCCAAGCACCTGCAGCGCCGCCAGCTGGGTCTCCTGCAGTTGCTGCTCCGCGCGGTGCTGACTCAGCTGCTCCCCTCCGTAGTAGAACAGCTGGGGGGTGGGGCTTGTGAGGGCGGGGCTTACGGGGCTTCTAGGGGGGGGGTCCTGCAAGGAGGGGACGGGGCGGAAACGCGGACGGGGACCAGAGCAGGACTGCAGAGAAAGACGGAGGCTTTCCCATCTCCTACACGTACCTGACTGGACAGCTCCTCCCATTGCTCCTGCAGCTGTCGGTTGTGTTGCTCCTACGGACAGGGTCGAGAGGAATATCCAGGCCTCTCCCCGGGCCCCGCCCCCTCCCTCGGCCCCGCCCCAAGCCGTCCAGCACCCCACCAGGTCCTGCTTCTGCCGCTCCGCAGCCTCCAGCTGTCCGCGCGCCCGCTCCGCGCTCTCCCGCGCTGCCTCGCGCGCCTCCCCTCGAGGAGCTCGCGCCGCCTGGCTTCGCCTCCGCTTCAGGCTGCAGAGGGAAACTGAGGCCGGTGCTACGGCGGTGGCGGCGGGCGCTCAAGATCCCCGGGTACCCGGGAGGGACCAGCCACGGGCTTGGGGTCGGGGCCGGGGAAGCCCTCTCCGGGTCCCCGGGGCGCCAGTACCATCCTTCCCCTCCCGGGTCCCCTGGGTGGATCTCCCCGGTCCTAATGGCATAGAGCGCAGGTGTGGTCCCGGGGCGTCAGCGAACACTCTGTGAGGCCCCCAGAGCCGTCACCCACAGGGCCGACCCTTGCGCTCCCTCCTGCCCGTCGGGCCTAGAGCCCCGCACACCTGCGCTCGCGCTCGCGCAGGTCGTGCAGGCGCCCGGTGAGGTTCTCGCTCTCGGCCTCTAGCCCGCGCACCAGCTCTTCCAGCTCCTGCTTCCGCAGGCGACCATCGCGGTTGTCCTTCTGCAGCTGCAGCAGCAGCTCTTTCGTCTCGGCCATGGCTCCCAAGGCTCGGCCGGGAAACCGCCTGCTTCTGTGACCCGGCCTGCGGCCGGCGTCACAAAGGACGACAGGGGGCGACCGAACGCAGCCTCCCCCCACCCCCAACCAAGCCGGGCAGAGGTGAGTCGGGCAACATCATATCCTTAGTCCATCATCTACAGTTTTTTCAAAGAGCCACAATCGGACCAATAAAACATTAATAAAATAATGCCTGAGGCAGGAAAATTGAGGCGATTGGCTCCCCCACATTGCAGCTGGCACTTCCAAACCGATCAATCTCTCTTGTGGAAAAGACTTGGAAATATGTATCAGGATCCATTAATATGTTTATATCTTTTGACCCAATTATCCCACTCCTGGGAATTTATCCCAGAAAGAAAAAAAAAATTTTTTTTTTTAAACCCATTACATGGGCTGGCTGCTTAGCCTTGTAACCCCAAGGTCAAGGGTTTGGATGCCTGTACAGCAAAAACCAAAAATAATAAATAAAATAAACCCACTCCAGTAAATCATTAAATGGTTCATTGAAGTGGTTACAGAAACCACAAAAAAGGAAACAATTGTAATGATTGAAATGATGTATTTGAATATTATGTGGCATGCATAGAGCTACAATGCTGTCTAGAGAAAAGTAGAATATGATTTAGTATTTATGCTAAGATAACTAAGATATAATGCTCATGGGAAAATCTATAAAGGAAACAGGAGAAAGACAAGCTATTTCATTATCATGTGAGACTGCAGGTAAACTTGTCCTTTTAAAACCTACCTTTATTTGGCCAATTTCAATTATGAACTTGGATGCAAAACTCCAAAATAAATTATTAGCTAACCAAGGGGTAACAAAAAAAGATACATGGAAAACAAGCAGAGTTATTTCAAGGATTGTTCAGGATTAGAAAATCAGTGTCATTCACCACATAGGCAGGCTAAAGGAGGAGATGCTGAAAACATGATTAAGTTCAGCATCTAGTAATAATTTTTAAACCTCTTATGAAAGAGGGATAGAAAGGACTCCCTAAACTGATAAAGACTACTTAATAAAAAGGTGCTGTAAACATAGTAGGGACACTTGTACTGGCCAGTTGCCAAAAAAAAAGAAAAATAATTAGTAAGGAGAAAGTACTAGCAGCATACCTTTTAAGATTTTAAGAAATGAGAGATACCCTCTTGCTGAGGTCTGACATAGCACTGGAGGGCCGCAGAGAAGCAAGAAAGAGAACTAGGAAAGCTTGGAGAATATTCCTGGAAGTGCTGCAGACACCTTGTAAACATGAGGGGCCGAAAAGAGCAAATCATTCTGCTCTATCTTGTAAGTCTCTTTCGGGGGGAACCTTTCACAGACTTTCCCTCACCTCGTACGAGCCAGAACTAGGGCACGTGCTTGTTTCTCAGACAGCCACCAGCACGCAGGAACGGGAACCAAGACTAAGGCAGGTGGCAAGGTGGCTGTTGAGGAGGCATCCTCATGACCATGGGACAAATGGTGCTGGGAAAACTGGCTCATGACAAAAAGACGAATAAAATTAGACAGCTGCTTTACATTCAATATAAAATGTAACACCTGAAGGATCAGAAACTTACATGGGGAAGCTGTTATACTTGGGACTTTGGAATGGGGAAAGATTTCTTAAGCACAACACAGCAGGCACAACCATGCACTGAATTACATCAAACTTAGGGGTTTCTGCTTATCAAAAGACACTGTGGTGAAGGTAGTGTTCTCTACCTTGATGGAGGTTGAGTACCTGGCTTCACACGTTAGTCAAAACTTGTTGAATGGACTGACCACTTAAGAGGTGCACATTTTATTCTATGTCATTATATCTAAATTAAAAACAATCCACTTGGAACAAAAAGACACCACAGACAGATTTTACAAATGGGTGACAGAATGGGAAAAGATCTTTTCAATAAGATGAGAATATATGGGAAATCCTGACGCCACTCTTAGAAAGACCAAAAACCAAAGGGAGGGAGGGGCTCTTGGATCTGATGTGGCAACCTTCAGACAGCAGTCCTTTAACACTCAGCAAGAGTAAGAGAAGCTCTGCTCTTTACCTCCACCAGAGCAGCCAAAATGAAGGTGTTCGCTGACATCAAATCTAAGCAATGAGAAATTTAAAAAAAAAAAAAAATCAAGCAATGATGTGAGAGAACAGGGACCCACACACACTGCCACCAGCACTATCCGTGTGGGCCATTTGAGGGATCAATTGTGAACAATTGGCGACTGGGTATGATCACGTCCATGACCTGCAATCCACTACAGGGTATATGCCCCGGAGGAACTTTCTTAGATATTCACAAAGACACAGATTTATAAGAAAAAAGCACTGGGAACAGCCTAAATGCTCTACCAATGCCAGGGAATTGAAAAGTGAAATGTGGGCCGGCCCGTGGCTCACTCGGGAGAGTGCGGTGCTGATAACACCAAGGCCGTGGGTTCGGATCCTACATAGGGATGGCCGGTTAGCTCACTGGGTGAGTGTGGTGCTGACAACACCAAGTCAAGGGTTAAGATCCCCTTACCAGTCTTTAATTAAAAAAAAGAAAAGAAAAGTGAAATGTGACATATGAAAACAAAGGAATCCTGTAGACACAACAAGCTAGGATCTATTCAAATCAACCCAGAGAAACCTGAAAATAATGTGTTGAAGGAAAAAAAATAGGAAGGAAATGAGTTGTACCCTATGATAACATTTACATAAACTAAATACATAGGTACCAGGGGTTGGGCAACACAAGGAGGAGAATAGGACTGGGCTGGGAGGAAGGGGGCCATGCATGCAGACACTAGGAGGGGGCACTCTGCAGGCAAAAACTCTGCAGATGCAAAGTTTAGGAAACCTGCTAAAACCAAGAGCTGGGTCTCCTTTCAATAATGCTGAGAAATGTAAAAAAGATGTACAACTACAACTTTTCAAAATATTGACAGTTTTAAATTTCTGGACACACACAAGCTCCCAAAACTGAACCATGAAGACGTAGAAAATTTGAACAGACCAATAACAATAAAGGAGATTGAAGCTGTTATCAGAAGGCTCCCAACAAAGAAAAGCCCAGGACCAGATGGATTCACAGCAGAATTTTACCAAACATTCAAACAGGAATTGACACCGATTCTTTACAAACTATTCCAAAAGATTGAAACGGACGCAGATCTCCCAAACTCATTCTATGAAGCAAACATCATCCTGATACCAAAACCAGGTAAAGATATAACCAAAAAAGAAAACTATAGGCCGATATCCTTGATGAATATAGATGCAAAAATCCTCACTAAAATACTAGCAAACAGAATACAGCAACACATACGAAAAATTATTCATCACGATCAAGTGGGATTCATCCCAGGGATGCAAGGTTGGTTCAACATACGCAAATCAATAAATGTGATACACCATATTAATAAACTCAAACACAAGGACCATATGATCATCTCTATAGATGCTGAAAAAGCATTTGATAAAGTTCAGCACTCATTCATGACAAAGACCCTCTATAAGTTAGGTATAGAAGGAAAATATCTCAACATAATTAAAGCCATATATGCCAAACCCACTGCCAATATCATCCTGAATGGGGAAAAGCTGAAAGCTTTTCCTTTCAGAACAGGAACTAGACAAGGATGCCCACTCTCACCACTCCTATTCAACATAGTGTTGGAAGTACTAGCCAGAGCAATCAGAGAAGCGAAGGAACTGCCATTTGCAACAACATGGATGGACCTTGAGAGAATTATATTAAGTGAAACAAGTCAGGCACAGAAAGAGAAATACCACATGTTCTCACTTATTGGAGGGAGCTAAACATTAATATATAAATTCACACACACACATACACACACACACACACAAATCGGGGGGGGGGAGGGAAGAAGATATAACAACCACAATTATTTGAAGTTGATACAACAAGCAAACAGAAAGGACATTGTTGGGGGGGAGGGGGGGAGGGAGAAGGGAGGGAGGTTTTGGTGATGGGGAGCATTAATCAGCTACAATGTATATCGACAAAATAAAATTAAAAAAAAAAAAAAAAAAAAAAGAGAAGCGAAGGAAATAAAGGGCATCCAGATTGGAAAAGATGAAGTCAAACTGTCCCTGTTTGCAGATGACATGATCCTATATATCAAACAGCCTAAAACCTCTACAAAAAAACTATTGGAATTGATAAATGATTTCAGCACAGTAGCAGGATACAAAATCAACACACAAAAATCAGTAGCATTTCTTTTCTCCAATAGTGAACATGCAGAACGAGAAATCAAGAAAGCCTGTCCATTTACAATAGCCACCAAAAAAATAAAATACTTAGGAATTGAGTTAACCAAGGAGGTGAAAAATCTCTATAATGAGAACTACAAACCACTGCTGAGAGAAATTAGAGAGGATACAAGAAGATGGAAAGATATCCCATGCTCTTGGATTGGAAGAATCAACATAGTGAAAATGTCCATACTACCCAAAGTGATATACAAATTCAATGCAATCCCCATCAAAATTCCAAAGACATTTTTCTCAGAAATGGAAAAAACTATCCAGACATTTATATGGAACAATAAAAGACCACGCATAGCCAAAGCAATGCTGAGCAAAAAAAATAAAGCTGGAGGCATAACACTACCTGACTTTAAGCTATACTACAAAGCTATAATAACCAAAACAGTATGGTACTGGCATAAAAACAGACACACTGACCAATGGAATAGAATAGAGAATCCAGAAATCAACCCACACACTTACTTCCATCTGATCTTTGACAAAGGCACCAAGCCTATTCACTGGGGAAGGGACTGCCTCTTTAGCAAATGGTGCTGGGATAACTGGATATCCATATGCAGGAGAATGAAACTAGATCCATACCTCTCACCATATACTAAAATCAACTCAAAATGGATTAAGGATTTAAATATACACCCTGAAACAATAAAACTTCTTAAAGAAAACATAGGAGAAACACTTCAGGAAATAGGACTGGGCACAAACTTCATGAATACGACCCCAAAAGCACGGGCAACCAAAGGAAAAATAAACAAATGGGATTATATCAAACTAAAAAGCTTCTGCACAGCAAAAGAAACAATTAACAGAGTTAAAAGACAACCAACAGAGTGGGAGAAAATATTTGCAAAATATACATCTGACAAAGGATTAATATCCAGAATATATAAGGAACTCAAACAACTTTACAAGAAGAAAACAAGCAACCCAATTAAAAACTGGGCAAAAGAGCTAAGTAGGCATTTCTCTAAGGAAGATATACAAATGGCCAACAGACATATGAAAAAATTCTCAACATCACTCAGCATCCGGGAAATGCAAATCAAAACCACATTGAGATACCATCTCACCCCAGTTAGGATGGCTAAAATCCAAAAGACCCTGAACGATAAATGCTGGCGAGGTTGCAGAGAAAAAGGAACTCTCATACATTGTTGGTGGGACTGCAAAATGGTGCAGCCTCTATGGAAAATGGTATGGAGGTTCCTCCAACAATTGCAGATAGATCTACCATACGACCCAGTTATCCCACTGTTGGGAATATACCCAGAGGAATGGAAATCATCAAGTCGAAGGTATACCTGTTCCCCAATGTTTATCGCAGCACTCTTTACAATAGCCAAGAGTTGGAACCAGCCCAAATGTCCATCATCAGATGAGTGGATACGGAAAATGTGGTACATCTACACAATGGAATACTACTCAGCTATAAAAACGAATGAAATACTGCCATTTGCAACAACATGGATGGACCTTGAGAGAATTATATTAAGTGAAACAAGTCAGGCACAGAAAGAGAAATACCACATGTTCTCACTTATTGGTGGGAGCTAAAAATTAATATATAAATTCACATACACACACACAAAACGGGGGGGGAGAAGATATCACAACCACAATTACTTAAAGATGATACGACAAGCATACAGAAAGGACATTGTTGGGGGGGAGGAGGGGAGGGAGAAGGGAGGGAGGTTTTGGTGATGGGGAGCAATAATCAGCCACAATGTATATCGACAAAATAAAATAAAATAAAATAAAATAAAAAGGAAGGAAATGAGTTGTACCCTATGATAACATTTACATAAACTAAATACATAGGTACCAGGGGTTGGGCAACACAAGGAGGAGAATAGGACTGGGCTGGGAGGAAGGGGGCCATGCATGGACCACGACGAGGGTCATGCATGCGGACACTAGGAGGGGGCACTCTGCAGGCAAAAACTCTGTACATGCAAAGTTTAGGAAACCTGCTAAAACCAAGAGCTGGGTCTCCTTTCAATAATGCTGAGAAATGTAAAAAAGACTGGTTGCTTTTAGTTACTTATAATAGATTTTAAATGACCACAAATTATCAGCAGCTCCTGCCATCCAGAGGTGGAGCCTGTTTCCCCAGCCCATGAATCTGGGCTCCCCCTTGGGTCTTTTTCTGACCAACACAACAAGGGAGAAATGACATCGTGGGTTCATGAGCCTGGGCCTCTGAGCCCTTTCAGCCTCTTGCCCTTTAATAACACACCTCATAACCCTCTTGGAACCACAGGAAGAAACCTGGCAGGCTGGCAGCCAACACCAACCAGCAGCATGCAAGCGAAGCCATCCCAGGCCACCCAGGCCCCAGACAGCCTTGCAATGATGGCAGCTGCATGATAGAGCCCAAGCCAGGTCTGCAGAACCACCAACTGAGCCTGCCCAGCCCAGCCCAAGTTGTCAGCCTAAGAGAATCAAGAGCAAATAAAATGTCTCTGGTTTCAAGCCACTAAGTTATGGGAGTGGTTTGTTTGCAGCATGATGTTTGCTATATAGCTAAGAATTACTAGATGTTTGTGTTACTAGCAAAGGATTACTAGTTACTAGTTACTAGATGGTATTCATATGAATACTACAGTGCAGCAACTGGGCCACTGAGGTGGGGTGACCATACATAGGTCATTCTTGGCATCTCTTGTAGTGGAATCAGTCCCCTAGAGGTCAAAGGAGGGGTGCGGGCAGGGACAGGGACAGAACAGGGGGAAAGGATCTGCGGTGTTTCAGCATTGACCTCACTAGGCACATGGTTTCTATGAACTTGTTCAATCCTGACATCTCCAAGGAGGTCGCACTTAGGTCTTCAATTTACAGAGGAGGGACACAAGGATACATGTGTCCCTGAAGCTCTACTGCCACCCTTGGATTCAAACCCAAAGGTTGGAAAGGGGGTATTCCAACCCGTTGAGTTCTTTACCAACCCACTGAGTGCCTGCCTACATGCATCACAGGCTGCTGCTGCATGCTGCATGCTGCTGCATGCATCACAGGCTACTGCAGACATGGATGTCCGTCCTTGTCTGAGCTGCCCACAGATTGAATTACTGTAGATGTACATTGTGATACGGGCCACCCTCAGTAGCACAGGTTTGTGACTGTGCTGTTCTGCTCTTTGCTCTCATTCCCATCGGATTGTAAACACTTGGAGGGCAGGGACAAGATCTTGTTCTTTGTTGCCCACCCCCCAATCCAGTGCAGGGCCTGGGGAGCAACCATTTAGGAGGGTCATTTCTCATCCAGATAAACTTGAGAGCTATCTCATCAGCTTCTCACAAATACGATGCTGGGGTTTGCATGGGGCTGCAGAAGAGCCTGCCTGTGAAGCCTGCGTACTGAGAGGGAAGAACAGACACTCTCCACTGTTCAGTTTTCTGCCCTGGGGATGGAGCATTTCTGTCCTTTCCTGCAAGTCTTGCATTAGGTCTCCTACCAATGTTTTGTTGTTTTCAAATAAGTTTAGCACATTTATCAAGGTAATTCCTATGTAGTTTATGTTTCCTATTACTATTATGAAAAGGCTTTTTTAAAATTGTACCTTCTAAATGGCTGTCATGGTATACATGTGTCAGGGGTTAAGCTGTGTTCCCCCAAAATTTGTATGTGGAAGTCTTAACCTTCAATACCTCAGAACATAACCTTATTTGGGACTAGGCCCATTGCAGGTGGCATTAATTAAGATGGGATCACAATGGAGCAAAGCAGACCCCTAATCCAATATGACTGGTGTCCTTATAAAAAGGGGAACTTGGACACAGACACACACACAGGGAGACAGTGTTCTGCGGCCACAAGCCAAGGAATCAGC
This sequence comes from Cynocephalus volans, assembly GCF_027409185.1. NCBI lineage: Eukaryota > Metazoa > Chordata > Mammalia > Dermoptera > Cynocephalidae > Cynocephalus > Cynocephalus volans. The sequence continues at coordinate 210,426,758 of NC_084461.1, forward strand.
AGAAGCCAGGAGAGAGGCCTGGATCAGCTCCTCCTTCAGAGGGAGCGTGGCCCTGCCACCACCTTTACCACGGACTTCCAGCCTCCAAAACTGTGAGACAATAAATGTCGTTTGTTGAAGCCAGTCAGTTTGTGGCGCTTTGTTACAGCAGCCCCAGGAAACAACTCTACCATGTCACGCATGACATCTGTCTGTAAGGAACCCGCTGCTCTCACAGTCTTCCAGTGGGGTTCCCTCTCTACATACACAGAAAAGAACAGGGGTTAGCCTGGGCACACATCTTGTAGCAGAAGGCCCCGATCACCGCAGCAGAGGGTGGCTTGTGGCAGGAACAGCTGGGAGGAGCAATGAGGGTCAGGTTAGCCTGGGCCACACTGTCCTCAGCCTTGGCAGAGAGGGTTCTGGGGCCCATCTCCAATGTTTCACACAGGGAGGATCACAAGGCCGGTCGTTTCAGAAAGACCCAGTCTTCTAGAGTGGCCATGGGTGCAGGGATCGCCATGGGCATAGAGATGGGGGAACGGGGTGCTAGAGAGAGCCTGAGGCCAAATCAACAGGACTGTGTGAGGCATGGGTCAGGTAGTGTGGTGGGACTGCTGGCAGATGCTCTGCTGAATGGTCCTATCTAGACTGGTGGCTTGACTCTGGAGTCCCACATGGTCACTTCTTTCATGGCTCCAGACCACACACCCTCCTGCTGTGGCCTTGGAGCATTCCCAGACCCCACCACACCTGGCTGGGTAGGCATTGTAATCCCTTTTTACAGATGGGGAAACTGAGGCTCAGTGTGACAGGTGACTAGGCAGTGGCAGCATGGGCGGCCACCTGTCCCCTCACCTGAGTTACAAGAGAAAAGTTGAAAGCAAGTGTCTAGCCATAGGATGGTGACACTGGCTCAATACCTGGCTTTACTTTTCTGTAGCACTGGAGGATGGGACAGACCATGAGCCAGCAGGGTGGCCATGGCCTGGGGCTCACAGGGCTTCTTGGGTGCAGCCCAACCCCCTCACTTACCCCCCCGGGGTGAGGTAAAATCTCTGCTGGGAAAGCTTGGTGCTAATTATGCCTCTTGGGAAAACCGAGCCATGGAGAAGTCGGGAAGAGGCATGGTGCAGGAATCGAAAGGCTCCTGGCCTTGGTGACTTGATGCCCCACCGGGAACCACGGGGAACCTCCCCGCGCACACGCACACACACACCCTGGGCCGCAGCACGCTGGGTCTGGATCCTGTAGCCCCATGTGGCCCTGCCACCCAGGTCTCTGGGGGGCTTTCCCACCCAGCCTTGTCCTTGCCCGTGCTGGACCCCCTATGGGAAGCGCCTGCCTTGCCCCCCATCTCAGCCTGTTTGGCCAATTTCTGCTCTTTCTTAAGGACCCAGATTTGATAGCCTCCTCTCCATGAGCCAGGCTGGGTTAGGAGCCGCCACCACTCTGCACAGTAATGCCTAGTTTCTCAGCATCCCTCTGGTGACACGGGATGGACTCTAATCTGTGCCACACCCCAGTCCGCACAGATCAGAAAGGAAGAGAGGCCTCCTGAATGACCACCCTGCACCACCCTAGACATTTCCTAATATTTTCATATCTTTGGCATATAGTTGATCAAAAATAGCCTAGTACATGTAGGCCACACTTCCCCCAACATTTATGAATAGAAATTTATGAAATGTATGAATTTATGAAAGTTTTCAAACATAAAGAGCATAGAATTTTAAAGCAAACCCCCATAAAGCCAGCACCCGGATTCCACAGCTGGTGGTCCCCCCTCTCACTTCAGGTACAGCCATCCATCTCCTCGAAGGAAGTGGCTGGTGTCAGCGCCTGGCAGGGGCCAGGTTTGTGGCCCAGATCAGTGCTAGCCTTTTAGGACGTAGGTTGGTGAGGTTGGGATATGACTGTAAGCTCATCAATGTGTTAAATTTGGGGGTGCAGTGTTTTTGTTTGTTTTGTTTTGGCAGCTGGCTGGTATGGGGATCTGAACCCTTTTTTTTTTTTTTTTTTAAATAAAGATGACCAGTAAGGGAACTTAACCCTTGACTTGGTGTCGTCAGCTCCACGCTCTCCCAAGTGAGCTAACCGGCCATCCCTATATGGGGATCTGAACCCGTGGCCTTGGTGTTATCAGCACCGCACTTTAACCAGCTGAGCTAATCTCAGCACTAGTCTATCGCTGAATGCATATTTAATGTTTAATTACGTAGTTATTGTATAGTCTTATGAGAACATCTGTATGGTGCAATGAACTCAATAAACTAGTCTTTTGAAAAAGAGAAAGTACAATTATACAACCTATCCCTGTTCTACAGACCTCAGAAGCCCCCTTTTATTTACTTTTATTTTTTGCACAATAATGGAAAAAAGATTCAAATAATCTGTGTTATATCAAGATAGTGGAAGAGCTTCCACGTAACAGAGTAGTTGATAAAAAGGATTAGGTAGCATTAAGCTACAGCAAAAAAATTTAAAGAATAAAATCCCAAATCCCAAGTTCTTTCTCATGGTACACAAAGTCCTCCAGTTTGGGGGCCCTGCCCACCTCCCTCCCAGCTTCTGGCCACTCTCCCACAACAGCCGGTGAACTACACTTTCATCCCTTACACTAACCTCTACTTTTCTGCCCCAATACCTTTCAAATGCTGTTCCCTATACATGGAAAAGCCTCCCCTTGAATCACTGCTCATCACCACCTCTTCCGGGACGCTGTCCTGACCGCTTGGTTTTGGGCCCCCATCTGACCAGTTCCTATCATTAGTCCTTGTTCATGTCGAGCTTCTATTCTAATTGTTAAAGCTTCAGTTACCTGTGACAGAGCAGTCCTATCTGAAGGTCAGATGATGAGCTTTTTTTATTTATTCCTTTTTGCTTATCTGAATTTTTTGGTTTTTTTTTTTTTTTTTAAAAAGATGACCGGTAAGGGGATCTTAACCCTTGACTTGGTGTTGGCAGCACCACGCTCAGCCAGTGAGCGAACCGGCCATCCGTATATAGGATCCGAACCCGGGGCCTTGGTATTATCAGCACCGCACTCTCCCGAGTGAGCCACGGGCCGGCCCAATTTTTTGGTTTTTTATGGTCAATATTTGTTGCTTTTATAATAAGAAAAATGTTTGTAATTGGAAGAGGAAAAGCACTGCAATATATATGAAAGGTGAAAGCTACCCAAAATGACAGCAAGGCGTGGCCTTGCTATCTAAACAAGGACTTGCTCAGCCCACCGTGCCCAGCACTGCCACTGCCACTGCCACCATGGCAAGGAGACTCAGCCAGTTCCCAGGAGGCCCTGCCCAGGGGATCCCTGCAGCCAGGCTCACCCTGGGGAGGGAAAGGGTGGCCCCTGGTCCTAAAGGCTCACCCAAGGGAGGAAGGAGGTCTCCCTGGCTAAGGCTCCTCCCCTGCCCTGGGGTCTCTCCTCTACTCAGTGGGAGGAAACCAATACTCCAGCACTGTTTCCTTTAGTGGCCCCCCAGGAAATGGTCAATCCTCATTCTCCCTGACCCGCCTGCTCGCCACACTCAGCCAGCTGGGTGACCCTGGCTTCTCCTTCTTGGGGAAGACTTCCCTGGCCACCCCATCCCAATCTGCAGCTCTGCACCCACAGTGCTGCTTTCTTGGTACACTTGGCCTGCCCGGGACACATTTGCTGCCTTTACTGTCCCCCTGCTGGCATAGGAGGTCAGCTAGGATGGTGCCTGGCATACAAAGACACCAGTGTTGGAGAGATGGACAACCTATCTCCACTCTGGAGCCACAGCATATTGACCAAGGGCATAGGCTACTATCAGGAGGGGCTGGGATCACCGTGCAAGTGCTGTGGCCAAAGCCATGTTCTTCCTATGACCCCACAGCCACTCCTACCCATTTACCAAACTCCCCGTCTCGCCTCCCTCCCCCTCCCATGCTGTCCCCACAGGGACACACTTGTACCCCTGCACCCCAGCACATGCATGCCTGTGGGGGCCACTGCCCGTGGGGCCAGCTGCCTGTCAGTGCAAGCAGAGGGCAGGCCAGGCAGCCAGCCCTCCTCTTAATTCCAGCAGCTCCCCCAGCAGCGGCCCCTGCCTCCTATCTAGGGACAGAGGCTGGTCAGCGGCTGTCTCCTTTGGGCTGCTCTGTGAATGCTGTGGCCTGCGGCCCCAACAACAGACAGGTGACATGAGTACACGTGGAGGTGAGATCTCAGGGGTTTTGCTGGTAGTACACTGGCATGAGCTGGGAAAGAAGGACGGGGGCAGGAGATCCAAGGACAGTGCTGCCTGCCATCCTGGGAAGCCCACGTACCAAGGCCTGGAGAATGCTGCTTGTAGAATCCTGGGGGCACCGCCAGCCAGGCTCTGGGTGTCTCTTACTGCCCAAGATGAAAAGGACCAGTTCCCCACCACCCTCTCCATGGCTACTGCAGCATCCTGGGTGCCAATGCCTGACCAACCACCCCACATGCCTTTGTGGTGGCCTGTGGCCAAGGCAACAGTCCAATGAGATGCTCGATGAGAAACTTTGCAAAATGAAGGAGTGGTGGGAGCAGAAAAGGACCCCAAGGGAGCTGGATTAGGACCCAACCTAACGAACTCATTTTACTGTAATTACCCCTTTAAAGATCCTATTTCCAAAAACAGTCACATCCTGAGGTACTAGGGGTCAGCACTTCAACATATGAATTTGGGGGGATCCAGTTTAGCCCATAACGGGGCACACAGAGAGAGATGATCTGTGTGGCCTCAGGCAGCTACAGAAGCCGCCAGGCACACTGTGGACCATGCTGCCTAACTAAAGGAGGAGCAATCTTGCCAGGTGCCCACTGAGGGCAGACGTGGTCTGCACCCCAAAAGCAAGGCCTGTGCGCTCAAGGGCCAGGAGCGCTGGGCTCACCACTCTGAGGAAGGAGAAAGGTGAGGCCCAAGGCCTGGCTTGCACACCCACTTCATCAGATGCAGGACAGAGGTCCGCCTGGGACTCCTGTGGCCACCTGAAGCCACACAGGTCATCTCTCTCTGTGTGCCCTGTTATGGGTTAAACTGGATCCCCCCAAATTCACATGCTGAAGTGCTGACCTCTAATACCTCAGAATGTGACTGTATTTGGAAATAGGATCTTTAAAGGGGTAATTACAGTAAAATGAGGTCATTAGGTTGGGCCCTAATCCAGTATGACTGGTGTCTTTAGAGGAGATTAGGACACAGACAGGTTCAGAGAAAACCCTGTGGGGACACAGGAAGAAGACTGCCACCTGCAAGCCAAGGAGAGAGGCCCTACCAGGAGCCACTCGACCTGGGACATCTAGTCTCCAGAGCTGGGAGACAATTAAGCTGCCTGGCCTGTGGAACTTTGTCATGGCAGCCTGAGCTCACTAATACACCTCCCTTCCCTCTCCCTGCAATGGCCCAGGCCTACCTGCACTGCCCAAGCAAATCCCAGCACTAGCCTGGTGGCCCGACTGACCGTCAGAGTCAGGCCCACTGTGAATGGGGCGCCCTGGATGGCCTTTCGGGAGCAGGGCCTGCGTGGGAATGCCATGGTGCCACAGGAAACTGTCCGGCTCCTTCAGCCTCAGGGTCAGGCCCTGCTCTTTGGTTTGGCTTCTAAGGCCCTTTACAACCCAGCTGGTGCCTGCCAGTGCCTGGCTTCTCACTGGTCTCCTCGCTGGCTTCTCCCGGCTGTGACCACAGGAGAGGTGCTTCCTTCCAGCCACATGCCATCTGCAGTGGATTGCATTATGTCCCCCCAAAACTCACTGAAGCTTGAATTGTATCCCCCAAGTTATATGTATTAGAAACTTAGCCCCCACTGTGACTGTTAAGAGGGTGGGAGATCCTATTAATGGTAATTGAAAGGTGGGGCCTTGAAGAGGTGATTGGATTGTAGGACCATGCAGTAGTGAATGGATTAAAAATGGTGGTCAGGGGTGTGGTTCTGAGGACTTTAAAATAAGAGGAGAGTCTGTCTTACTCTCCCTGCTCTCTCTGCTGCCACTATCTTGTAATGTGAGACCCCTGGGTCACTGTCGCCACCACCAGATGGACTTTAGACTTCCCAGGCTCAGAAACTGTAAGCAATAAATTTCGTTTTTCTTTATAAATTACCCAATCTCAGGTATTCTGTTATAGCAACAAAAAAAAGACTAATACACCATCCCTTCCCCCGGCCTTACAATACAACATTCTCTTGGCCGGAGACACAACCGTCACACTGCCACTGCATCTGGTCGGAGCCCTGGGGATAAAGGAGCAACAGAGTCCTCTTTCCCAGGCAGCAGCTGACACTCTGGACTACACTGTAGAAGCCCCTGGTGGCTCCCATACCATCTCCTTTGCCCCTGTCCACAGACCTTGTCACTACTCCAAGCGCCCGCCAGCGAGGTCCTGAGGCAGCAACTCCCCTCCCCATAGACCACTGGCTAATGGCATGAGCGGATGCCCACCAGTCTCTGGAGCATGCCTGGAGGCATGTGAGCTGTCGTTATTTATTACCATTACTGCAGTGATTGGCCTGCCTGCCCCTCCCATAACACTCTCCGAACCAAGAGGTCAAAGACCCAGTCTTTTGCACTGTCCTTCCCCATTGACAAGCCCAGGACTTGGAATGCATCACACATTCAAATGTTCTAGGCTCCATCTAGATGATCTGGACTCACAGCCCCCTGGCAGGAAGCAAACCTAATGTCCCTTAGTGCTGGACCTAACTGCACCCCAGGGACGCACGCAGGAGGCGACCGGCTTTGCTACCTGTGGCCAGAAGGAGGTGCTGAACATGAACTAGGTTAATCCCAACATCATTTGGGGCTGACATTTCCCTAAACTCCCTGGTCTGCAGCGTTAGCAGATGCCGCAGGACAGCCGAGCTCAGAACGTGTCTGTCCCAAGGAACACATCAACTCTTCTCCCAGGCCAGCTGCCCAGGCAGGGGCCTCAGCAGCACCGAGGGTTTCTTTATGGCGGGGCAGTGACTGGTGAGTCTTCCAGCACCTCTGCCTCCCGCACCCTAAGGGGCTGCTCAGTGCTGAGGCAGAGCCTGGGTTCCGGAGGGCAGGCTGTCCTCCTGCACTGCTGCCAATGCCTGCCACTCTCCTAAGACTCAGAACTTCTGCCTCGTCTGATTTCTGTAACAGAGAGGCCACCTTCTGGTTGGTAGAATGGCAGCAGCCCTACCCTGCAGAGAGAAGCCCTTGGTCCCACAGGCCCTTGCTGTCAAGGGCACGCAGGCCATCTGGCCTCCAAGGGAGCCTGCGCACCTGCTCCTTGGTCTGTCTGCCCTTCCCAAGCCCTGCTCCCCATCTGGCCCCTTGGTGATTTCCCCCTTCAGTGCTGGGTCCTTGCAGTGTCTTGGTCTGCAGGGGGCTTCCCACTACCTCCCAGCTGGCTCCTTTCTCCTAGGCCAGGAGCTGTGCAAAACCAAGGCCGGCCTGTTCTATGTGGACAGACAGCATGGATTAGGTCCCAGGCCAGAGGGCTGCAGGGCCATAGCCCGGGCACTGGAGCTGAGGTCTCACATGTGTCCACACATTGTTATTCACATTCTGAAAGTTGATCAGTAGATGCTGCACGTTACCTAATAGCCCAGAGAGCTAGGGGCAGCCCTATGTAACCACCTACAGTAACCTTCTGCAGCACACCTGAGACCTCTCAATGACCTGGCTTTTACCAGGTCATTTGGGAAAGAACCATTCAAAAGCTTCCGTCTACACGTGCTGTGCAACTTAGGACATGTCCTCTTAGGAGGGCCAATGTGCATATTTCTTGAGATATTTAGCATCAGGGACACATCCTCATGCGTGGATGGAAACTGCTAATTCACCTTGACCTTGGCTTTTTCCTCCCTCCCTCTCTCCTTTTTTATGGGGGGTGGGGCATGCCCACCAAGGCATGCAGAGACAAGTATGGTGCTCAACCACAAATTCTGGTCCCATGAGAAGCACAGTAGCTTTTTTCTACCCCTGCTCCTTTTCTGTGTCAACTATTTTCTACCACATAAAAGTCTTTAATTGCAATCTACCTCAAATGGCTTTTGGAAAGAGGCATGGTTTTTAGGGGTTTTTTTGGTGGCTGGCCAGCATGGAGATCTGAACCTGTGACTTGGGGTTATAAGGCTGTGCTCTAACCAACCGAGCTAACCATCCAGCCCTAAATAAAACACATCACTAAGTAAATAGTAGAGCCTGCAACTTCAAACCTGTAACCGCAGAATTACTCCCTAGTCTAGCTTTGACTTAAGCTCAGGTTGCAATATAATATTTCATCTCACCTTCTTTATCTAGAGTTCTTCAAGACTCCAGTGCTAGGAAACTTCAGACCAGTCCAGCTTAACAAGGCCCTCGCCCTGGCCCCTCTCCGTGAGCACCATGGCCCGCTCATAACATGTGAAAGTGGAGAGCTCACCTCCCTCCATCTCACCATGCAAGAACAAGTGTGATGAAAAGCACACATCTTAGGGGACATATGGTTGGTTCCAAGCAGCTTTTTAGGGTCTTGTTCTTAAATATAAACAAACTGCCGGGCCGAGCCCGTGGCGCACTCGGGAGAGTGCGGCGCTGGGAGCGCCGCGACGCTCCCGCCGCAGGTTCGGATCCTATATAGGAATGGCTGGTGCACTCCCTGGCTGAGTGCCGGTCATGAAAAAGACAAAAAAATAATAATAATAAAAATAAAATAAATAAAATAAAATAAACAAACTGCCAAGATCACCCAACATTTGAGAAGAGCCTTTAATATTACAGAAAAAGGGCCTGCCTGTGGCTCATTCGGGAGAGTGCGGTGCTGATAACACCAAGGCCACAGGTTCGGATCCTATATAGGGATGGCCAGTTCGCTCACTGGCTAAGCGTGGTACTGACAACACCAAGCCAAGGGTTAAGATCCCCTTACCGGTCATCTTTCTAAAAAAAAAAAAAAAAAAATTACAGGAAAAGATAATAGCAGGGATGGCCAGTTAGCTCACTCGTTGGTTAGAACACCGTGTTGATAACACCAAAGCCAAGGGTTTGCATTCCCGCACCAGCCAGCTACCAAAACAAAATAACAAAAAATAAAATAAAAACAAACTGAAATGGGGGATCTAAAAGGGAATTAGGTACAATGCAAGGAACAGAAGAAAATGTCAAAAAAATTGAAATTTCCTTAGAAAGAGAAGAGATTACACCCGTGGGGGGAAAAATGCAATAATCAAGGAGCAAAGAGAAGAAAGGGCTCTTGGAAATTAAAAACAATAGCTGAGATTTTTAAAAATCAGTAAGAGTTTACAGAGGGAATGAGTCTCTGGAGTAAAACCAGCCCATCAAGTGCCTAGCCTAATGAATAGACAAACCATGTAAAATAGAGAATCCTAAAGTCTTCCAGGGAGGAAATCAGGACACATACGAAAGGAACTGCACTTGTCACCACATTGGATGGGAGAAGCTAAGAGAGCAACACAAGTATGTAATCCAAGAAAGACCTGGGACCCAGAAGACAGGGCTTCTAATGCAAAAACAGACAGGAAGAACTTCAGCCCGCATGTGTGCAGGACACCAACAGACTCCAGGAAGGATGCCTCCAGAAAAAAAATAAATAACAGAACAGAGAGTGTCTGGCTGGAGGCACTTCACAGAGTTAAAGGGTGGAGGAAGACAGAGACTCAAATAAAACTGAGCAATTTAAAAAAACAAAAACCCCACATAATATTAACCTCAAGAAAAATAAGAAATTGTACAAAGAAAAAGATGAAGACCCAGTACACTATCTGGCTTGGCAGAAAGTAGGCAGATTTTACACAGTGATAGAAACAACCAAATTATAGCCTGCAGCTCTTTTTGTAAATGAAGTTTCGATGGTACAACCATGTCCATCTGCTTACACATCGTTGATGGCTACTTTTGTACTATGGACAGCAGAGTAGTCAGGACAGACTGCATGGCCTGCAAGGTCTGAAATATTTACTCTACAGAGAAAGTTTGGCAACCACAGATTAAACAAAATGTCTAGTAACTATTTGGGGAATATAAGGTAGGGGGAAGAGAGTATAAACAAACTAAAATACTCACCGGTTACAAGTCCAGACTCTAAAAAGGGTGAATCAAAAAACAGCAGTATAGGAATATCATTTAAAAATGTGGACATAAATACAGAAGAAAGCACTACAAGAATTAAAAGTGGTTGGCTGTACAATATAGGATGGGTTTGGGGGGACAAGAAATTTTTGTTTTAAGCCTCTTTAAGAACCATTTAATGGGCCAGCCCGCGGCTCACTTGGGAGAGTGTGGTGCTGACAACACCAAGTCAAGGGTTAAGATCCCCTTACCGGTCATCTTTAAAAAAGAAAAAAAGAACAATTTAAGCTATACTCAGGACTTTTTTTTTTTGGCGGCTGGCCAGTATGGGATCTGAATCCTTGACCTGTGTTATAACACTGCACTCTAACAAACTGAGCTATCTGGCCAGCCCGGAATTACTTTGAAAAAGCCGAAAAATAATTTTAAAACAGAACTTACCAAGATTTAGAGTAGCGAAGACTAAGTTTTTCTGGGGGGACTATGCTGCCAGGCCTATCTGCTGTTCTCCTGGAGCCACTGTGGACATCGGCAGTCTGAATCAGGGGTCTAAGGTGGTGATCACCCTCCATCCCTGCTCCTCCTCCTGGGTCTTCATTCTCGGATTTCCACCCCAGGTGGCCCCTGGGAATGAACATTATCCTCTTTTCCTTCCTCCCTCCTCCACCTTCAGGCCAAGCAGCAAGAAGGAGCAGTGGGAAGGAGTTTTCCCCTTGCCCCAGCCCCTCAACTCCAACCTTGCTGTTCCAATAGGGGTCCCAAGCACTAGTGAGACCATCCCCCTCTTCCCAGCGGCCAGACCCACGCCCACCGTTAACTGTCCACTCCTTCCTGGATGGCCTCAGCCAACCCAGGCCAATGTTGCCCAAGAAGATGCTGACCATGCAGTGCTAGTCCCCTGGCCAGTGCCAACCCCAGTGCCGACAACCACCACCAAGCCCATCTCAGACCCCATCTTCCTAGAACTTGGAAGCCGTCTGTCACTTTGCCAGAGAGAACAGCCACAGCAGAACACAGAGACCCCACATTGGATAGTTTTCAATCAAGCTTTTAATGAAAAGATCATAAAATAACAGTTTCTCATCGCTGTACATTAAGACTGCACGCTTCTGGAGAGATCAGTCGTTGGTGAATCGCTTTTCTATGACACTGGAGGGCTGCGTACCTGCAGCTCTGACCTGAATTTATCCAAACTCTCAAGGGAAGTGAACTCAATGTGATGAGTGACTGCAGTGGTGGCCAGTGCAGGAGTGCGATCCCGGTGTCCCTCCCCCTTCCTGGGAAGGGCAAAAAATAGGACATGATCCCTTTTCCAGTTCCAATTAAACAAAACAGCTATAACTCCATCCCTTCCCCTCCCCCTCGAGGTATTTGTGAATGGGCCAGTGCCCAACCTGGGGCCCCCCGAGGGGAGCAGGGGGGAAGCAAGTGATGGGTGGGATACAGGGAGGCTCCCCTCAGCACCTGGCCCCACAGGGCCCCACCAAGTGGAGGGGGGGAGCCCTGGGGATCCTCCCTGCCCCGAGTGAGGTCTGTTATGCAGCATTTTTGAGGTCAATAAATTACAGCAATAAATAGTAAGGTGAGGTAGGGGGAGGAGTTCCCGGTAGAATATTAAAGTGAGGTGACTGAAGCTGGGGGCATCCTAGGAAGGGGGTCCTGGGCAGCCTCAATTCCCACAGCTCACACCCACCCCCTGGGTTGGAATGTCAGGCTGAGGCTCTGGTTAGGTCCCTCCCCATGCCCTCACTCCCAGCATCCAATTCACAGGTTCAATAGCATCTGCCCCAACAGGATTCTGGGGAATAGGAGGACCTTGGTCCCTGCAAGGGGGCACGGCAGGGCTGAGAACACATCCGTCTGCTCTTAAGGCCTAGTGCCTTTGGCTATTGTCCCCCAAGCTTAGGGGGCAGGACGGATGCAGCTGCCTGCTCCCTGAACCCTGCCCTGCTGGCTGCCCAGGCCTCACCCCAACTCAGGACGGCCGCAGGGGCAGGTGGGGTCTGCCTGCCCAGCCAGATCGCACTCCTGCACACAGGCCTGAGGTCCAGTGAATACTGACGGGTGGGGGGTGTGGGCAGCCAGCCCAGAGCCCCCAAGTGGTGACAAACAGGAAACACACACAAGGCTGCGTGAGGTCAGGAGTCATTCTGGGTTCGGATTGTTTCACAGGCTGAGGTGTATGGCTATGCTGTGAGTCTCTGAGATTCTTATTTGCTTAAAGGTTTGTCTTTTCTTTTACTCCTTTTTCACAATCCTGGAGGAGCCCTTGCTGGGGCTGGGGCTGGCGGGAGCGTGCAGTGGCGGAGCCTGGCCTGCCGCTCTCTCGCTCACCCCAAGTCTGAGAAATAAATACATTCATCACTGCACAAACATATTGATACAAAAACAACACTGTTAAGAGTGTTTGCACCGTCTGTGTTGGTAAGGACCAGGCCCAGTCAGCCCCTTCCGCTGCCTGGGTGGGGTTGGGGATGGGGGATCCCCAGGGATTGGGGACCTGCCAGAGTCGACTGAGCTGTGCAAAGGTCCTGGCTTTTTGGCTTGAAGGGGACCCTCACATCAACCCATCCCCAAGGGTCATAGGCAGAGTAGCAGGGGGAGCCTGCTTCCACCCCGGGGACCAAGCCCAGACTCGGGTCCTGTGGCCAGAGCCAACAGCCACCCCCAGGAGGCCTTGGGGGCTGGTCAGCACGGGCCTAAGCTCTTTGGTGCCAGCTGGGCTTAGAGAGAGGCCCCGGTACAGGGATGAGGGCTCAGGTGAACCCAGGGAGGCTTCCAGCCCCTTCCCCGGCCCCTGGCTGCCTCTCTACCCATGAGCCGCTCCAGGGCCGACTCAGGAGGGCCTCCAGCAGGAGGTGAGGATTTCCTGGGACTGGCCTTACAGCTGCTGAGGTCTGAAACTGTAAAAGCTTATGTAAACAATGAGATAAATATATTAGTATCTTTTTTCTGAGCCCATTGAGGTTCCATATTCACTCAAAATGTGCTTTGGTTTAAAAAATAGGTTTTGTGAATTTGGGTATGAGCTTTTTTTTTTTTTTTTTGTTTATCGTCTTTTTCCTACGTGACATCTGCTATTTTCTCTGTTTCCTGTTTCTCCGAAACATTCAGGAATTAAGTGACTAAAGCAGAGAACTGTAAGCCGCCTTGGCCTCCAATGGCCTAATTTCCTTGCGAGGCTCTTAACATCTCCACACACACACTCACGAGCACACACTCAACATGGAATCAAAGGAAAAAGAAAACAAAACCAAGTGTTGTGTTAATCCCCCACCCCACAAACCCTTAAAGTCTTAAATAGGAAACTAGTGTTTTGCTTTCTCATTAAAATACAGAAAAGGCTCGATACAATACTAGGGTGGGTACAATACTATGTCGCACAAACGTCATTGAGTGAGGGGGCCTTTGCTCCCAGTCCCTGAAGCTCTGCAAAGGCATCACCTGCTTTCACAAGTCACCTCACAGACGCGGCTGCCCACGGCCCAGGAGGCCATGCACCCGCCTGGGTGCATGTACAATTGCCGTGTGGTACAGACTTTGTGTCGTGTGGCTTAAGTGCTGACGGGGTGGGGTGGGGTGGGGTCAGGAAAGCAGGGGGCCTGGGACTGGGCCCTGCCCCTCACTGGGTGAGGGTAGAGCACAGGGCTCCACTCTGCTCAGGTCCTCAGCCTGACTTGGTGGAACTCCAGACCCAGGGTCCAGTTCTCCGTTTCCCACCCAAAGGGAGCAGGAGCCCTCATGTGGCCCAAGCTCCCTCACTCCCAAAACACGCCGTTCACCACTCGGGTCCCTGAACTTAGACTCTGTTTTCAGCTGGAGGGTGTCTGGAGGGGTAAGCGTAGGGGATGACTCCGGAATTTTTTGGTCTGAACTTAAAATAGAAAGAAAAACACAAAGAAATAAAAGCATGAAGCAAAATGAAGAAGATAAAGCCTGCTAGCCTAGCCCTGCAGCTCCAATTAGTCGAGGACAGTGGGCCCAAGCAGGGCGACCTTGGTCTGGCCTTGTGAGCCCAGCCCGGACCCATGGAGTTGTCTGAGGCTGGCTAAGAAAGCCCAAGGTGAGGGGTGGGGGGTGGGACCCAATAGGGCTAAGCCCATCAGTGGTGGCTGGCCTCCACGAGAGTGGCTGGGGGCCAAGACTGCTCAGAGAGGTGCCAACCTCCATCCCCCAGAGGGTACCCAGCACTTTGGTCAGCCCCTCCCCACACCACCCATGGCCAGGCTGGGCTGCTGCTCTCCCAAGCTAACGCTCTTTCAGGCAGGGGCCCCGGGGGCAGGATGGGGGGGGCTCACTTCCACCTCATCCTGGGCATGGCAGGAGCTGCAGAGTGCTCAGGTGCCTGGCACCTGGCCCCACAGGGGGAAAACAAAAGTGTCGCAGCCTCAACTGCCAGTCACCAACATACTGTTGTCACAAATTCAAGAGGTAGCAAAAGGTCAGAAGTCTCTCCACCTTGTTCAGTGAGGAAGGAAGGAACGTGAAACATCTGTCCACACACACAGCACGCACACACACGTACACACACACACAATGAAAAATGAGTACCGACGGCCTGGCATCAGGTCCAGCCTCCCCCCACCCCCCAGAACCCCAGACCTTCCAGTTCAAACAGTCACATAAACGTTACACTGGTTTTTCTCTTAATAAAAAACAAGTACCTCTAAACAAAGAATATTCCTTGAAAACTATAGGAAAAGCACTCTCTCTCCTGAGGCAGCCGAGGCAGGGCTCGGGGACCAGGGAAGCCTTTGCGCAAGAAGGGCTTCTGGGCCTGGAGAGATGGGATCACGATACTCCCACAGCGCCAGAACTGGGGGCATGAGAGGGAGGGGTGGTGCCCCTGTTACATTCAGTCTGCAGACCCAGGCTCAGCCCCAGAGGGGCCAGGAAGAAAATAAACTACTGTTTGTTTTGGTTCAAAAAACAAAATTAGAAAAGGAAAAAAAGGAACAGATCAGTAGAAATAACAGCAACACAGGCCCAGAGGGCTCTTTAGTTGTAGAGAGGTAGGCGGGGGCTCACCCTGACTGTCCCAGTGCCAATGAGCAGTGCTGCCCTGGCTCAAGGAGGGAAGGACCTATCCCCCCGAGCACCTGCTTCCCATAGAGCCAGGGTCACACGCACCTGCACACAGACACAAGCACACGAGCACACACACAGACACACCCCTGCCAGGGTGGGGGCCTGCTCGATACACCCCCGGCTGCAGGCAGCCCTGCCCCTCACCGGCACAGAGTGGCCCCCTCACTCCCCCTTCTCCAACCCAGCCTGTGGGAAAAGGACTAGGTCCCAGTGAGACCCACGTGACCCCCCCCCCACAGGCCCCGTGCCTCCCCTCATGGGGAGCCAGAGGCCTGGGTGGGATCAGGAGGTAGACTGGACACCAGCAACATGCAAGCAGGGCTGGCTTCCCTCCTCTCGGCTTCCCTTGATACAGACTGTCCATTAAAGCTCTGGGGGTGGGGAGGCTGAGCCAGAAGGGCCATCAGGAGCCCCCCACTGGACCTCAGGGGTCCCGGCCCTCCCGCTGCACCTCCTTGCATCTCCTTTCTTGCTTCTCCTTTGCTGGGTTCCCGAGAGGCGAGTCTGCAGAGGGTGCCCCGGGTCTTTGGCTTCTAGGAGGGGGAGGTGTGCATGCGCAGGTGGCTGATGAGGTTGCGCTGCTGGGTGAACTTGCCCCCGCAGAGCTGGCACTCATAGGGCTTCTCACCCGAGTGCACGCGCATGTG
Source organism: Cynocephalus volans (assembly GCF_027409185.1). Lineage (NCBI taxonomy): Eukaryota > Metazoa > Chordata > Mammalia > Dermoptera > Cynocephalidae > Cynocephalus > Cynocephalus volans. Next base: position 210,442,508 of record NC_084461.1, read on the forward strand.
CTCGGTGAGGCGGTACTGGCGGGTGAAGCGCATGCCACACTCGTCACAGGCAAAGGGCTTCAGGCCCAGGTGGCTCCGCATGTGGCGTGTCATGGTGCCACGCTGCGTGAACATCTTGCCGCAGATGTTGCATGGGAAGGGCCGCGTCAGCCAGTGCGTCTTCTCATGCTGCCGCAGGGTGGCTGGGTCCTTGTAGGTCTTCTCACAGACCGAGCACTTGAAGGGTCGGGGCTCAGCCGCGTAGGCAGTGCTGGGCGCGGACAGGTCCTCAGCCTCCTCCTCGGCGCCCCCGCTGCCGGTCTCGTAGGCCCCTTCCTCCTTGATGAACAGCTCCTCCTCCGTGTGCGTCTCCACGTGGGCGTTGAGCTGCTCGGAGCTGGGGAAGCCCTTGGCGCAGGGGATACACACGTACAGGTTGTCGCCGTAGGGCACTGTCTCATAGCCCTCCTGCCGGTACATGTAGTGGGCGCCAGCGTGGCCGCTGCCCCCCTCACTCCCACTCTGCGCGCTGTCTTCGCTGCCGTCCTTGCCGTTCTCCTCCTCCTCTTTGCAGGGGTATGGGGGCTCCCCATAGGGCCCACTGGGGCCACTCACGCCAACGCCACTGGCCAGGATGCCATTGGGAACTCTGTCCCCAAGCACCTCACCCTCTTCCCCAGGGCAGGGGCCCTTGGGCCCTGCTTCTCTCCGCTCAAAGGGGGAGCTAGCCACGGGCTCTTTCTTGCTCCACTCCTTTTTGCGGGCTGAGTGCCGGAGGCTCTTCCGAGGCTGCCCACCAGGCCCCTCCAACAGACTCAGGTGGTTGTCCTCGGCCCCCTCCAGATCCATGGGCTCATCGGGGGTGCCCCCTGGCTCGGCGTAAGAGGCACTGTTGGTAACAGGAGGGACAGAGGCCGAGGGGGGTGAGTCGTGCTGACTATCGCTCAGCTGGGCCGGGTCGTCAGGGGTGAGGTGAGGGCCGGGGGTTGCAGGGGGCACAGGGGGGCTCTTCTTGGATAGGTCCAGGCCCAGTTCCTGCTCGCAGCCCCCACTGCTCCCATTGGTGCTGCTGCTACAGCCACCCAGGCCCGCCTCCCCGCTGGCTGGGCAGAGAGCCCGGCCCAGGCCATGCGTGCTCTCCTGGGTGGAGCCACCCAGGAAGAGCTCGTCATCTGAGCCTTTGGCCTGGGGATGCTCCTGAGAGGTATGGGCCCCCTTGCGCCCATCTGCAAGCCCCGGATACCGAGCCTGGATGACAGAAGCCGAGGACAGCCGCTGGCTGCGGGGAGGCCGCCCCATGCCAGCGGCCCCCACCCGTCCAGAGCCAAAGGACTTGCCGGCTCGCTTGAGTTTGCGGCGACAGAGGGCTGCCAACTCGGGCAGCTGGAGGTAGCTGGCGGCAGTGAGGAGGGTGCTAAAGTTGGGCTCGGTCGGCTGGTCGCTGGGCAGCAGCTTGCCTGTGTAGATGAAGTCCAGGATCTGCTGGAACACCGTGGAGCTAACCATATCTGTGTCCAGGTTGATGAGGTTGTCATGCAGGACCAGGGATTTGAAGTAGATGCTGCTGGCAGCCAGGACATTCTTGTGGGCCCGAAAGATTGAGTTCTCCACCATGATAATGACATCACACAGGAAGCCCTTGGTCCTCTGCTGGTTCAGCTGCAGCAGGAGCTGCTTCGAGTGGCTGGGCAGCTCCATGTCGGGCCCCATGTCCCCTCGCCCTGCCCACGCACACCACCTGTGGGCAAGAACAGGCACACACCATTGGCTGGCTGAGAAACTGGTACCAGAGCCTCGGGGCAGGGTGGAGCTCGAGGTGGCACTTGGAGGAGCCACTGTACTGTCCTGGCAGCTGTCACTGGCCATGGCCCCGCCCCCTCACGCACAGTGTACAGGGAGGGAACTCACACTATCCACCACGTGCAGATGCTGTACACGCATCACCTTACTGAGGACTCAAGCTGTCTGAGAAGGGACAGAGGCCCCCATTCCACTCACACCAATAAGAAAATAAGATGCTGATGGTGGTGAAGGTGCCAAGTAGAAAAATAGGGATTGAAATTTGGCTTCACAGCCCAGGCTATCTCTACAATAAAGGAAGTTAATCACATGCCAATAGGAACCAGCAGGGGACCCCAACATGACCAGCATGTGGCTATGACATGTGGGAACCAGAGGCTGTCTGCGGAATTGGGAGCCCCCCCAGGTGAGCCGACGATTCCCACCTAAGCAGACAGATCCATGGACCTGATCTTCCCAGCTTTCAAGATAAGCTAGAAATCCAGATTTTCATGTGTAATCTACCAATACTAAAGGAAGGTTCTTTTTTTAAGATACTGTGTGGGTCAAAGCAAATATATCCACTGGCCTCCAGTGCACAACCTCTACTCTCCACTGCTGCCTCTCAAACAGCCTTAGAGGCTGCCCAAGCTTTAAAATTTGCCAAAAAATCACATTGCAACCTCCTAGCCCCTGCAGCCTGACCACTGCCTAACCACTCCCATGGCCACCGTTCCTCACCAATGCCCACCCCCACCCCACAAGCACTTCCCAGCCTTGGCCTAGAGGTGCCGAGCGGGAAAGGTAACCTGGCTGAGTCCCTGGCACCACCTGGGCCCTGCATCCTTTCTAGGAAGGGCAGCCACAGTCTGAGCCTAGGGAAGGCAGCCAGCTGGCCTCTGCCAGACAGGCTGGCACAGACACTAATTGAGGTTTTTAAGTAATAAACACACAGGTGCCCCTGGTCTCCATAGGAACCGTGCGAGCCCACTGGTGCAGCAGTGCGCATGGGGCTCTGAGAGTGGGGTGCTACCCACCCTCACTGACCAGTCCTCTCTGCCAAGGACCAGGGCACCCCCCTCTGGGGAGAGCAAGGGCAGGGCAGAGGAGTACCCAGTAGGCCCCAGAACAACCCAGGGGAGGAGGGAAATGCCCCTCCAAGGGAACAGGCAGGGACTGGGGCCAGTGGTGCCCAGGATGATGCTCAAAGCCATCCTCAGCCCCAACCCCAACCCCCAATTGAGGGGAGCAGCATCCCCAGCTCCATCCTCTCACGCCTGCCAGAGCCTCAGAGAACAGCTCATCAGAGAAGGGCGCAGGTGCAGGGCTGGGGAGGGCATGCTGGTGCCCAGGTGTCCACCTGCACCCAGCCCCTGCAGGGTTCCTTAGGGGAGGAGGCCAGGTGGAGTCAGAAACTCTCTGCACTGACTCATGACTCCTGGCAACTGAGCAGCAGGGCCCTACATGCAAGGCAGTGGCTCCCAGCCCTCTCCAGTCACTCGAGGAATGTGTGCCCTCCCACAGGCAGCCCCGTGCCATGCAATTCAGGGTCCAATCTCCATAAGGAGCTGACCTGCTCTGAGCCTTGCCAGCCCCCAGGATCTCCTGGCCTTCCCAAAGCACCCAGTCCTGCTTCCCACTGGAGCAGAGCCCTGGAAGACGTAACGTCCACCCTGCTCTCCCTTCCCATGACACAAAGACTCTTCCCAGCCTGACATCTGCCCTTGTTTGCAAAGACAGAGGGAAAGCCTAACAATTACAAGCGCCCCAAAGCTGGCATTCTGGAGCTTAACAGCAGGAGGCAGAAGCTCAGCCAGCACAGCTGAAGTAGCTTGGCAGGGTACTCAGAGGTCGAAGATTTAGGGAACCAATCCTCCTCCACTCCATGCCTCCCCCACCAGCAAGGCAGGGACAAAGAGCCCAAGGCATGGCTTCCACACTGGGCCTCAGACACCTGGTCCCAGGGAAATGCCAGTGCCAGCTCTGCCAGCACCAAGAACACCTGGTGCCCCAAGCCTTGCAAGGGTGCCAGCCTGGCCCTGGGCTCCTTCCATACCGCCCAGAGCTGCGTGCACACAGGACTGGAGGCCAGGACCAGAGTGAGGCAGAGAGCTGCGGGGCTGTTTGAGCTGCCCAGAAAGCTCTGGGGAGAAGGAGCAGAGAGACGTCCCCCCCCGCCACGCCTCCCCCTCGTACCGGAGTGCCAGGGGCCCAGAAACCATGTGAGCAGCAGCCAGCAGGGGTGGCCTCCTTGAGTGTGCAGACTTCCCGGGGGTGCATCAATGCCTGGTCACCTGGGGAGGATAAGACAGACAAGGTCACCCAGACAGGCATCAGCTAGGAAGGGAGGGAAAATGAAGGAGAGGAGCCTGGAGCCCTCAATGAAGGAGAGGAGCCTGGAGACCTCACTCTCTGAAATGTCTGGGGGTGGGGGGGTCTGGCTGGCTGGGATACCCAGGGGCAGTCCATCAGGAGATAGGGGCTGCAGTGCCCCAGTGAGACCTGGGAGCAGATCTGGGGAGCTCTGTGGGCAACACACGCACGCGCGCGCACACACACACGATACCCCCCCCCCCCCACACACACACACGATACCCCACACAAACGCGCGATACCCCACACAAACGCGCGCGCGGGATACCCCAGGGGCCAACTAGGGGTGGTGGGGGGAGGGGGGGTTGCGGGGTGCTGGTGGCAGGCACACAATCCCTGGCCAGCCATGGTGGCAGGAGGCCTGGGCAAGGCCCTTCCCAGGCTGGCCATATTTACATAACAAAAGGTCAAAATTGGAGCCACTTGTGCAAGGGCTATTTATGAGAACCAGTCTCAACCGCTTCTGGCTCCTCCTGCCTCCTTCTCTTCTTGATCTGCTCTCGCTCCCTCCCTGCCCAGAGGGCCCAGGCCCCTCCTGCCCAGCCCCGCATGACCACATGGCCTCCCCCCTCCAGAGGTTTCACTGCCTAAGGGCTCACGACAGCAGCAGGCTTGGCCTTTCAATACCAGCCCGCCAAAGCCATAGGCAGTTGCCTCCAGCTGAGGGTGGGCTCCTTCTCCCCCAAGAGCTTTGGGTCTTGTAGGAGGGGGATCCTGAGGTTCTGGGTCCTTGCACCCCACACAGGCCAGCCTGGGCTCCCCTGGAATAGAGCCATGGGTGGGGGAGGGGACGTGCAGCAGCCTGGAGCCCATCCCTGTCTCCCCTTCCCCCACCCCATTCCCAGGGCCAGGGATGCTCAGCAGGTCCCTCAGGAATGTGACCAGACCCGGGGTGCAGGCCCAGGACTGGGAGGCCTGGCTTCAGCCTGCCAGCTGTCTCTCTAGTCTCTAGTGCAGCTCCCCTCTCAAAGGGGGCATCGGGGGAGGGGCCCAGGATCCCACCAAAGGCCCAGAGGGCAGCAGAACCAGCTCAATAGGGCTGGGCCCCTCACCCAAGAGGGCTCAAGCCAGGCTGAGGCCAAAGACAACTCCATCAACAGGACAGAACCAAGCCTGGCCTTGGGAAGGGGAAGCAGAAACCACCGAAACACTGGTGAGGGCAGCCTGGAAGACTGGACAGGAAGTCATGGCACACATCTGAGCCACCAGATGCCCACTATGCAGCCCTGAGCCAAGCCATCTGCTCCTCACCCAGCTCCTCTCAGGACCTCAGGTCAATCAGAGCCCCGCCTAGGCACAGTGCCAGCCAGAACCTACAACTAACTAGGGATTACCTGCCCTGTCAGAGGCCAGGCCAGCTGCTGGGCACTGTGAAGGAAGTGGGTGGCAGAACAGGGCTTGGGGCACCTGAGCACTGTAGGGATGGGAAGGCCCTCCGTGGGTGCCCATGGCTTGGCCTTTCACCAGTCCAGGCTAGGCCAAGTGACAGATCAAGGCCTCACATCTAGGGAGGGGGGGGTGTGTGGAAACCTAGGCTGGTCAGATGTCACTGGAGGTAGAATACAGGGGCAGAGCTGCTGCTCAGAGTTCACAGCAAGCACAATGGCACCCTGCCTGCCATCCACATCTAGACTGGGCTGCCACTATGTCGGCAAGCAACTTTGCATCCTCACCCCATGAGAGGGGGCCACACGCTACCCTGCTGCAGGACTCCTATGAAGCATTGCTCTCTTTCAAGCCCAAATGAAAACACCCAGAGATCTCTGCCCTACCCTCTCACCACTGGGCGCAGGAGCAGCAAGCACCTACTCTAGAGAGGCCAAGGCTATGATGAGGACGCCGCCTGGCACCCAGCAGCACCTGGACGCAGGCCCAGGCAGTGTGCCAATCAGTCCCAAGGACAACACACCTGGTGTGGCCTGCCCAGAATGCTAGTTCCCAGGGTGCCCAGGATCTGGGGCACTGGCACAGCAGGCCTGGGCTGTGAGGGCCAGCTGGGTATTCCTCTAAGGCTGTGACCTGACCCCTCCCAGGGCTGTCTCTCCACTCTCTAGTGCAACTCCCCTGAGGGACAGAACCTTCGGGGGACCCAGAGAAGGGACAGGAAGGGGTGGCACAGAAACTGCCTCCCTGGGTAGGACCCCTCAACTCCAGCCACTGAGGAGAGGCCAGGTCTCTCTCTTGTAAGCACAGAAAATACAGTGGAAAAAAAAAAAAAAAACACTCTGGGTTACCTTCCCAGGCCCTCCATTAGACATCAGATCCATGACTCTTTATGGAATGGTCACCACTCATCTGCCCCTTTCCTTCCCCTTCTGCTCCCTGCCACAAAAAAGCCAGAGGCATATTACCCATACTGAGGGTACACCAGGGCCCAGAGAGACTAGAACAGCACTGAGACAGCCCAGACTTTCAAGCCACTGGTAGCATTTGCCCCCTCTGCCAAGTCTGTAGAACTGAGCCAGGGAGATGAGGGGGGTTCCTTATCCTCCCTCAACTAATGGTACCTCAGCCACTTTGAAGGCCCACCCACTATTCCATCCTATGGAAAGAAATACCTTGGGGGCAGGCACATCCACCTGCTAAAATGAGGCTGTCTCTGGGGGATGGGATTATAGGAAAACTATAGAGAGTCTTCATTCATTTCTGTAATACTCATCATTTTAAATTAAGTAGGTATTACTTTTAAAATCCTTAAAAAAAAAAAAAAAAAATTGGGCAGAACTGATGCAAACTCATGGATGAATTTCACAGCCATGGCACTGAGAGGAGGAAGCCTTGCACAACAGGCTGCTCGACTCCATTTACATCAAGTGCTAGAACAGGCAAAACTAACGCAGGGTAGAAACCAAATCAGAGGTGATGGGCAAGGTGAGGACTATCTCAGACAGGGCATGAGGAACTTTCTAGGATGAGGGCAGCTCTCTATCTTGCTGGGAGTCTGGGTTAAGGTGGACACACTGGTCAAAGCTCATTAAGGGCTGCACTGAAGATCAAGGCACTTCTTTGTACGCACATTCCACCTTGAATGAAACAAGCCAATTAACCTCCAGTCTTTCACCAGACACTCCCCTCTGAGAAACTCAGCACATGCCTCCCCGCCCTCCTGGAAACACCACCAGCCAACATTTATTGGGCACCGCTATAAGCCTGGCCACACCTGCCCTTGCCATGCCTGCGTTATTTGACCCCCAGGGCCACCCAGAAGCCATGTGCTCTATGGCTCCCCATGTAAGGAGGCAGAGCCCCTCTCGTCTTTACACAGTACAGTTTGGCTGAGCCTTTACCCCACCACCCACCCCTACCTCTCACCTCCCCACGAGGTAGGAAGACCTGAGGCCAACAGTGTGTCTACAGAGTGAGCATGGGCACCCTCTCCTGTTGCTGGTTTCCAGCCCACCCAGGGGTGCCAGTTCGGCCTCAATTTCCCAACTGGCACTGTGCCTGAGGGCACACGGGAAGCAGCTCCTGAGGTCAGAGCAGCCACAGAGGAAGCAGGTCCCTGCCTCTCCTGGCTTCTCCCTGGCTGGATGACCGTTGGTGTGTCTCCAGAGGGCAGTCAAAGCCCTAGGCTAAGGACACCCTTCAGATGCCCTACCCTGTGCACCCACCCCTGCCCCAACACATACCAGCCAAATGGCCAATGAGGATGGCAGAGGGTAGGTCCTATGGCTTCCTGCACCCACCTCGCTGCCTCTTGACCCTTGGAGCAGCACCCCATCAAGGAACCCACTAGCCCACGATCCCATGCAAGGCAAGGCCCCACCTGCCTCAGTGTCAAGTCCTTTGTCACAGCCTCGGGGGCTCATGGAGAAGATAGATCAGTACACTTTGAAGCCTCTCTTCCTAGCACCCCACAAGGAGCAGGAGAGCTTGCTTTGGCCCAGCATCTCTCAAAGGCTGTGAGAGGAGGTTTTAAGATGAAAATGATCCTTGCTTAGGCAGAAAGCCAAGAACTCCACCCCCCCACCCAGACAGGCACTGGACCAACTCAGCCTGGACACCCGCCCTGCACAGAGCTTTGGCAGGCTGGGCACTCAGAACCACTCCGGTTATTGGGCCTCCCCGTGGTTCCCTCTGGAGACCAGGCTGACAGCCCTGCCTTTGGGAGACAGGAGCACACCCCACACCCACCTCCAGGCCTGCAGGTGTGGGCCAAACTCAGGGTGTAGTTACACCCAGCCAGGACAGAGGTCTAGAGAGAAAGTGAAGTCCAGGGAAGGGGACCCTCCCTGGGCAAGCCTCCTCACCCAGCCCTCCTGGGAATCCTCATCCTGCCTCCCTCCCTGGTGGCCATCCCTCACTTCCCCAAACAGGGGCTTCCTATGGAAGACCTGGAGCTATGCTGGGGGTCTGAGGAAAAGCTCCTGCCCAGCCCACCTCACGGTGCCAAACAGGAGACAGCTCTTTTCACCTTAACCACCTCCTGGCCAGGAAGTGCCTAGCCAAAAGATACAGAGTGACATGGGGACCCTCCAGCTGGCACTGAGATGAGATTGGGTAAACTGCCTACTGTATCATGTTGCCTGCCATTGCCAGATGGGAGGAACAAGCCATGCCAGGCAGAGGAGAAGAGATGGGCAGGGCACAGCCACCAGGCAGCTTCCACACCAGAGGTTTAAGCATGTGTGAACAGTGTCGGAGAGGGCCCCAGACATGTTACTGCTGCCCCCAAACCTGAGTTTGAGGTCCCCATTATGGTCACCTCCAGGTGTGAAACAGACAGGTGGGGCTGCAAGGGTGGCCCTGTGGGAGCACTGCCTCTGCCTCGAAGCCTCTCCCCCAGCTAAGGGAAAGACTGCCTGGAAGGTACAAAGCAGCTGGGCAGGAAGCAGCCCAGGATCCAGAAGAGCCCTAAGGCCCAGCCCCCAGACCCACCACCCAGCCCCAGGCAGCCACAAGCAGCCACAAGCCCAAGACTCTGTCCATCCTGTCTTCATGGCCTGGAGTCCTCTACCACAAAGCCTTGCCCACCCCATTTCAACAGGGCCAAAGCTGTACCCTGCCCTCCACCACAGCCCCTTGCGAGATGGCGGTCCACTTGTGGGGAAGACTGAACAGGTCTGGTCTCACTGAATCCTCCCACCAGCCCTTCAAAGAGACATTAACTCCACCTCCAGTTTCTGATAAGAATACAAAAGTTCTTGGGGGTTAAGCAACTTGCCCAAGGTCACAAGAGCAAGCAGGTAGCAGAGCAAAGACCCAAAGCTGACCCCAGAGCTGTGGTCAGACTTTCCTAGTCCACGCCCAGGCAGGGCCAGGGATGCCACTCACTGACGGCCCCTGACTACCAAGCAGCTCAGGGGTGGCATGCCAGGAAGAGGGCCGGGAGGGAGGCCTCGGACTGCACCACCTGCCTGTGTACAGCAGGGCCTACCAAGGCCTACCTGGGCTGCATTCTCCCGACTTCAGTGTGAGGGTGTATGGTCTGTCCACCTCCTCCACCAAAAGTGACAGGGTGGGAACCATGTCATGCTTTGGGTGCCACAGCTGTGCCTGCTGCTCCTCTGGGAACACCCCTGTCCTCTGTGACCTTCTGCCTTGTCCCACTAGCCATGGGCTGGTGATGGGTGGGGCTCACTGCTCTGGAAGCCCAGACATGTAATCCAGCCCAGACATGGCTGCCGGCCAGCAGCTCCTGGCTCTTCTCCCAGACCGTCCTCCTGGAAAGCAACAGGCTCCACGAATGCCAGGAGCCTGGCCCGCCTTCTGATGTGGCTTCTATGAAATAAACACTCAGGTTCCACTCAGCACTTTGGTGCTGTGGTGATGGGGACCCAGGGCTGGCCTCCACCCCAGCCCCTGATGACTTCTGTAAGCCTGGCCTGAAATGCCCGCAGGACCTATTGAAGACCAATGGCTGGCCAAGGCCTTCCTGGTACCCCGACCACTGCCTGTATGTGCCGCTCCCTTCTGAGAGGTGAGGAAGCTCTTGGGTAACACACCACCACAAGGAAAAAGCTAGAAAGGGCTGCTGCGAGAGGAGTCTAAGCAGGAGGCGCTACATCAGGTCCCACAGCCCCCACACCTTGCTTCCCCAGAAGGCACAGTCTTGTCCCCTCCTCCCATCACTCCTGGCTGGAAAGCCAGTGAGGAGTGAGGTCAGAATGATCTTGGGGACCTGCAGCTGGATTTCCCCTGCTGGTCCTAGCACCCAAAGGGCCCCAGAATTCTGAGGCGGGCTGAGGCTGTGAATGCTGTTGGGGAGGAGCAGATGGGCACCGCTAAAAGAAGTGAAATAACACTTCAAGATTGGGATGATCATTACGAAAACTACGCTCACTTCCAGACTCTGCTCCCACACCACCCTGCCCCCGAGAAGGGGCCTGAGCTGTGGGTAAAAGCCTCACTGGCAGCAATAGCAGTAGCCCATGAGAGGCTGACAGGACAGCAGAGCAGGGGGAGCTCGCCACCCCTACTAGGGAAGGACAGAGTGAGGAGTTAGCAGCCACTCACATCCAGTGTGCTGGCTCCTACAGTACTCTCCAGCCCCATTCTCTGCTCTTTATGCTGTCAGGCATGGCCCATGGACAAGCAGAAATTTCACCAGAATCTGGAAATGCAGATGCTCAGACCCCACCCCAGACCTAAAGACCAGAGCCTGCATTTTAGCCCTGGGGGACTCAAATGCACATTCATTCAAATTATACACACAGACTTCAAAAAGTTCATGGAAAATTTTGTATTATCTCTCAATTCTATTTTTCCACTAACTTTCTAAAGTACCCCTGGTAAGTTTTCCACTGCCTGGTAAGCCTAATGCCCTGCAAGTAGTAAACGCTCAATTGATGGGCATGAAGTTGGAAGGAGAAAGTCCCAAAAAGGAAGACACACTTCCCAAGTAAACAAGCCCAGTGGGTGGTGAATATAAATTGTGGACCTGGAATGTGAGACGGGCCTCATACCACAGGCACGTTGGAGCCAGGTTGGTGGTCACAGGAGAGTGGGGTCATGGACGAGGAACCCTATCCAGAGAAGCAGGTGTGGGGGGCAGGCAGAGAACTGGGCTCTGCAAGGAAGGTAGGAAGTACAGGCAGCAACGGTGCAGTAGAAAACAGGCGGAAATTCCACACACAGCAGCTAAAAAGGCACCAGGAAGCCTGGGCCACCCAGCTGGAAGGGGCTATCATGATCATCTCACCCGCCTCAGGACACCCTTCAAACGAGATAACTGAGCCCTAAAGGGAGGTGCATGTCACAGCTGAGTCACGAGAACTGCAGCTGCCCAGCCCAGGGCTCGGGATCTGGGAGAGGGATTCTCCAACTTCACAATTTCAAAACCAACCCTGGTTGCTAACAATTTCTTATGCCAAGTAAGGACTCAAAGAATTATGAACAAAATAAGAATCCCATCATCTTCCATCAATACTTCATAAAAGAAAACATTTCAATGACCGAAAAGCAGGAATAATCACCTCTCAAAGTAGAGGAGTTCTTCCCAAGAGAGGGCGGCTGACAACCCTTCACCACACTGCTGTCCTACGCTGGTGAAAGGTAACAAGCAAGCCGACGTTAAGGAACTGCTGCTGCCCTGCCCCACCACACAGCCTGACCCCCTGGTGGGGACAAGACCAAGACAGCATTCTGAAGGGGAATCATTGAAAACAAAAACACCAAAATTCAATGCCAGACAGTAATGACAGGATATTAGTCGAACAAAGACTAAAAGAACATTTCCCAGGGACGAAAGAGAAAGGGGCTATTTTGTTCCTGAAAGAAAAAGAACTTCAAAAACCAATCAGGAAAAAGACAGGTGAGACCAAATGTTGGCCAGGCTGCAGGGCAACTGGAAGTCTAATGCATTTTAGAGAAACCTCAGATGGTATATTCTTAAGCGGTGGCCCTGAAAACTCACTCCAGGGTATACACCACCAGGAATTTATACGTATGTTCACTAAAACACAGGCAGACATGCTCACGGCAGCCCTGCTCACTGGAGCTCAACACCAGAAACAACTCCTGTGCCCACTGACAGAAGAGACAGCTGAAGGTATAAGGAACTACAACCCGGCAGTGAGCAGGATGGAATGTGTAGGATGAACCATATGAATTCGACTTTTAAAGGTCAAAAAAAGTTGACTTGTTGAAAATTATACGGTTTGACTTACACGCAACACAGATGAATCTCTCAAACGTATTGTCAAGCAAAGAAGCCTGAACCAAAGAGACTATGGAGGATGGTCTTATTTACATAAATTCAAAAGCAGGCGGCACTAATACATGGTGCTGAGGGGCTGGGGTTTGAGAATGACTAAAGGGACACACAAGGGGCTTCCAGGGTTGTGAATCTTGTTCTGGACACTGGTTACACAAGCATGTTCACTGTGACAAATTCTTACAGCTACACACACTTCTTACATAGGATATACTTCTATTTGATATAGTGCAAAGAAATCTTCAGGATGGGAAGCAGAGATCAGACTCAGTTCTGATTGGCAAATAGACTCAGTCCTGGCAGTAATATCCCCTGAACCCCCAACTAATAATAACAATTACAACATAGGAAGCAGAATATTGGCAGGACAGCTGGCAAAGTGGCAGAGTTCAGGATGGAGTGCCCATCCGGAAAGAGGGAACTCACACAGACCAGGCAGGAACCCACAGGAAACCGAGACTACTTTAAAATCTCTTATTAGGGGCCGAGCCCGTGGCGCACTCAGGAGAGTGCGGCGCTGGGAGCGTGGCAACACTCCCGCCGCGGGTTCGGATCCTATATAGGAATGGCCAGTGCACTCACTCACTGGCTGAGTGCCAGTCACAAAAAAGACAAAAAAAAAAAAATCTCTTATTAGGGGCAGATTCATATCTGCTATCTAAAGATAAAAACAATCTGATAATGTTTTTCTTAATCATCCTAAGATCTGACACTTCCAAAGAAGAGAGCTGAGGTTCTTCAAATCCTGAAAGGCAAGACCAGGAGAGAACAGGAAATTTGGAGCAGGGTGGGGAGGTTCAAACAGGACACCAAAGAGCTCCCAGCAAGGGCCTCAAGCAGGTCCCAGTGGCAGCCAGCTGGGAATATCAAAGGAAGGAAGCCAAGAAGAAAATGGATGAAGCTCTCAGGGATTAGAGGCCAGCAGGAGAAGAAAACCCACTTGCTCCTGTGTATGTAATCAACCCCCCAAATCTCCAGGGCCTCAAACAAATGGCTCAGTAGCTAGAGCCAAAGTTCAAGTATCAGGTTATTTTACTCCAAATAGGAAAACAAAACAAAACAAGAAACAAAGAAAACAAATTAGAGACACATTGGGGCATCCGCTGTAGCTTTTTGTTGTTGTTGTTTTGTTTTTTTTAAAGATGACCGGTAAGGGGATCTTAACCCTTGACTTGGTGTTGTCAGCGCCACGCTCTCCCAAGTGAGCCAACCGGCCATCCGTATATGGGGATCCGAACCCGTGGCCTTGGTGTTATCAGCACCAAACTCTCCCAAATGAGCCACGGGCTGGCCCTCGATGGAGTTTTAAAAAGTGATTTTTAGGGATAAAAGTAGGGAACTACTATGGAAAATATTACAACCTATGGCCCTGTGCCTGAAAAGCCTCCAGATGTGGCACTTTACAGAGAAAAGGTCTTACCTGTCCAGCAGCTAACTTGAAACGATCTAACAGAGGAGCAGCCAAGAGCTCAGAAACAACCAGAGGGATATGCTCAGATTTGCGGGGGGAAGTGTGCATAAAGTTTCACTGTACTTTTATTTTTTTGGCAGCTGGTCGGTACAGGGATCTTCACTGTATTTTTAAAATTGAGTCTCAGTGGTGCTAAGGGATCGTTTGGCAACAAGGACCTGGGTTTAAAGAGAAATCAAAATAAACACTTCTCTGCCTGGAGAAACAAATCTCAGGGGTGAAAAGTGGGCTACTTAGGAGACAGCAAAAACAAAAACCATCCAGGCCAGCCCGTGGCTCACTCGGGAGAGTGCGGTGCTGATAACACCAAGGCCCCGGGTTCGGATCCCATATACGGATGGCTGGTTCGCTCACTGGCTGAGTGTGGTGCTGACAACACCAAGTCAAGGGTTAAGATCCCCTTACCGGTCATCTTTTAAAAAAAAAAAAAAAAAAACCATTCAAATGTTCACTGTCGGTAAGACAGGTGATGATGTGTGGAACAGCGCCACCTTGGAACACCTGGAGTGGGGGACAGGAATGCAGGAACTGCAGCTACACACACTGCGTTGTCTCAAAAGAGTGCATAGCACCCGGCTCCATGTACGCAAACAGCAAACCCGGCCAAAACAAGCTGCTCGCTGTTTAAGGATCCAGACAAATGTGAGAAACTGACAAAGAATAACTAGGAAATAGTCAACCCACAATTCAGAAAAGTGGTGACTGCTTGAGGGAGGTGGGGAAGATTCAGGGAGAAGCACATATGAGCATTTATGGGGCTAGAGGAGGCTGTTTCTTACATGGCCATGGGGGAGCAAAGGTGTTCCACTTATTAATGTAGCAGTGGGTTTTCCACTATTTATCCCCATATTCTTTAAGATGTGTGTACTTCTGTGTATCCATGTAATTTACACCCTGTGGTTAATACCTTGTAAATAACTTCTCAGAGGTCAATCTCAAAGTCTACTAAGGAAGCTGAGCTTGCTCTGTGCACAAGTCCCAAAACAAAGGGGGAGAGGGTCATGAGACCTTCCTGATCCAGGGAGGAGCCAAGAGGCTAAAGCAGAGAGACACACACTGAGCACCTCCCTCACACCACGTGAGAGGTCACCTGATCCACAGAGCCCTGGAAAATGCAGCAGGGCCACACAGTTTGTCAACTACGTCAACAATTCACGAATGAGGGTTGATCCCACAGAGAATAACCCAGAAAATATCACCCTGTCCCAATAAATACAAAGCAACAGAAGCCACCCTGGAGCAGGTATGCCTAACCCAACAGGAGTTGCCCAGGAGTAATCCTAGGAACCCTCCCAAGGACTAGAGGGGGAAGAAGGGCAGAGTTAGAGCCACTCCAAGTGAAAATAACAAAGTCTAGAACACAATTCCCCTCTGCAGCCCCTTCAGCCAAGCCCTTGCCCAGTCTCTGCCCCTTCTGATTTTGAGTCCTCAACACCCATCTCATCAAGCCAATCCCCTGCTTAAAGATTTCAATGGATTCCAGATGCCTGGGATAAAAAGCCCATGCTCAGGCCTGGAATGCAGAGCCCTTCTGAGAGGGGACACCAAGCCCACTGGCCCCTTCCAGTCACAGCAGACTGCGCTCTCTGCTGAGGGCCGTTCCCAGCTGGTCCCTTCCTCTATGAAAATGGTCCTGGGCCGGCCCGTGGCTCACTCGGGAGAGTGCGGTGCTGATAACACCAAGGCCCCAGGTTCGGATCCCATATACGGATGGCCGGTTAGCTCACTGGCTGAGCGTGGTGCTGACAACACCAAGTCAAGGGTTAAGATCCCCTTACCGGTCATCTTTTAAAAAAAAAAAAAAAAGAAAGAAAATGGTCCTGCTTTTCTCCCCCTCTTCTCAACCAGTGTCAGCACTAGCGGGTGAGCTGCTAGTCTACAACACCTCCCCTCCTGCCCACCCTCACCGACTAGCACCCAAAATTAGAGATCCTGTGTCCCAGCCAGCCACAGCACTGGGCATGCAGCAGGTCCTCATAAGTGTTTGTAAGGTGAGCAAATGCCAGTCAGGAAGAGCCAATGCTGAGTAGAGGGGATGAAATAATCCGTGAAAGATAAGACGGTAAAGTGAAGAGGGGAATGCCCAGCGCCTTCCCTCATCTCCACTCCAAAGCTGTGTTGCTTACATTCTTAAAAGTTAGCTCATTTGGTTAGAGCTTGGTATTGACAACACCGAAGTTAGAGGTTCAGACTCCCAAAGACCTTTTGCTTATATGGCTTCTGTTTCTGTATTTTGTGTTATTGTGTATTATATGTCATTGTTCTAGCTACCATATTAAAAAAAACTGATAATTTAAAAAAATATTTAGTTGATTTAGAATCTCGATCATAGGGCTGGCTGGTTAGCTCATTTGGTTAGAGCATGGTGGTATAACACCAAGGTCAAGGGTTCGGATGCCCAGACCAGCCCACCCCCTCCCCCAAAAAAACCTCAATAATGAATCTGTTTCATATAATCATAAACATTTTTACGGGCAGGGGGAACACTATTCTAAAAGAAAACTTAGTAAGGATGACATTGTTTTACATTTTTGTAAATCTCTTTAATGTCTAGTTTAATAGAAGTAGCTGGGTTCTCATATCTGCTTCTGCATTCAGTCTGTTAGAATATGTGGTTTTGATTGAAGTCTATAAAGAAATCTGGTCTTATACAGAAAGAAGAAAGGACTATTTTAATAACCTTTTCAGATAATTGTCGCTATTTCTCATTGATATTTCACTGTATAATCCCATGAGTTAATACCACTACTAATCTTCTCTGAGATGTCCAAGTGCTAGGAAACTGCCAGGCTCACAGTGATGGACACAAGTTTTCCAAAATACTAATTTTCCCTTGAAAACTCAAATTTATCATTGGCAACAAACAGTCGGTTTTCCTTAAAGGAGCAGGCTCATTTTGTTCCTTTTTTACAAAATGTCTCACAAATTCTTCAAGTCTGAATAAGCACATGTTTGGCTGTCAGTCATTCTTTCAGGTAAAAATAATGTTCCATGAGAAAAAGCAACTAGCTCAGCTTCTTGCTTAAGCAATCATGAAGTGCTTCTCCTTGAACACACTGGCAGTGTGAAAGGCAGAAGAGCCTCCTATGTCCTTCCCGTTTCATGAAGTGCTTCTCCTTGAACACACTGGCAGTGTGAAAGGCAGAAGAGCCTCCTATGTCCTTCCCGTTTCATCGCACAGAATACCAAAAAGACATGCATTAAGGAGTCTAAGACCTAATACTCAAGTCACCTGTACTGCCTCCCCAGGCATGTGTAAGACTGGCAGTCTCGGCCCCGAGCTCCAGTTGATGGTGAGAACACCACTCAGGGGCAGGGTGGACATGGGCTATACCACCCACCACTGGTGCAAGTGTCAATGTCAACACTGGGTCTTGGGGACCCGTGAGGGTCTACAAACACCTCTTTTAGAACAGCTCAAATGCACCGTCTCAAATATTTCTTTTTTTTTTTTTTTTCTAAAAGATGACCAGTAAGGAGATCTTAACCTTGAGTTGGTGTTGTCAGCACCACACTCTCCCAAGTGAGCTGACCGGCCATCCATATATAGGGATCCGAACCCTTGGCCTTGGTGTTATCAGCACCACACTCTCCCAAGTGAGCCACGGGCTGGCCCCGTCTCAAATATTTCTAACAACCTATTTTACAGGCAAGAAAAAGGAGGCCCAGAGAGGATAAGAACTGGCCGTGGAGGGAACAGGCTTGACACCGGAGTCCTCTTTCAAGGAAACCACAGTTGTTCACCAAACACCAAAATCCTGGGCAAGGGGCCTTCTGCCAAACCTCAGAGTAACAAATTTCAAACAGATAAAAGGCAGTGCCATTTGAAATGGCATTCACAAATTATCTAAGAGGCAGGGCCAGCAGAAACTATTAATGGCCCTCCGGTGGCCTGCTAACTCAGAGCTGCCCTGCCTGTGCAGGCTGTGGGACCCAGTCTAGGCCATGTGCACCTGGAGGCAGAGGTGGTCAGAGGGGGAGGGGCGCTAGCAGGAAGCAGGATGTGCATGCTGCCTGCTGGGGGCATGAAGTCAAAGTCCCTCCTGCCCAAAGCTGCTAAGCTAGCCCTGCTGACCTTATCAGTGTCAACACATGCATGGAATGTGGGACTTTGGAAACAATCCTCTCCCCTCAGCCTGCAAGGGGTTGCGCCAGGCTCACACCTGGTCTTCTGGAGCTCAGCTTCACCAAAAACGACCCCAAACCCAGTGCCTGACCACCTCGTGGCACCTCAAAAGGCTGTAGCTAGGTCCCTCTCCCTCCTTGCCAGGATGGTCTGCACCCCCAGGGCCCATCTACCAAGAGAGGCCACCCCTCCTGCATCCCACACCGCCACAAGCAGTGCCTGAGCACCTCTCTCACCTGCCCACACTGAAAGCACACCTAGAGAAGGAAAGGCACTCAGCTCTGAATTCCCTGGTCCACTAAGACCACCTCCCACATGCCTCTCCTCAAGGTGTTCAGCAAAGGCTCAAGTTTCCAGGGGGGAGAAGATTCCAACATGCCAGAAGGGAAGTAGCTGGGACTGGAAGAATAAGGATGGCCCAGAAGATCTTCTCTGCCTCCTGGTCCATGGGGGAGTGGGGGGACCTGCAAGGGACCATCCTCCAGCTCCAAGAACTGCACTGCCTGGCTTTGTCCAGGGCAGCCATCCACCACCCCACTCAAAATGAAAACTTCTGCTGTACTCTGGCCCAAGCACTGTTTGGAGTAAGGAGCTCTCACAAGCATGTTCAAGCCTTCCATGTCTCACTCTTCTACCCACTTTCTAGCTGTGTGACTCTAGACTAATGACTTAGCTTCTCTGGGCCACTTGTACAGTGGGGACTGATAAAATGATTGACCACAAAGGTATGTTCTGAGGAACAAATTCAGGTATAAAATGCCTACCACAGGCTGAGCATGGGGTAAGAGTCCAAAGTGAGTGCCGCCCCTCTTCCACCACTACCTTCCTGGATCCTGTCAGCAACTCTTCGGGAAACATCCTCCTCCCAGTTTTCAAGCAAAGTTCCCACAGCACCTGCCCGACAGAAAACATCAGCCCAGCCACCTTCCACAAAAGGGAAGGCCCATGAGGTCCTGAGGAGGCCTGGGATGAAGGCAAAAGAGCTGAAGCAGGAATCCACCCCAAGACCACTCGTTCCCAGGACAGGACCCCTGTGCCCATCTACCAAGATGTGCACAGCCAAAAAGGATCTGAGAGGAGGGCCACCCTGCCTGTGTGCCCACACCACCCCTTCCACCTCAGCCCCTGTCCCATCTCCTCCACTGCCCCCGTCCAGCTGCTCTCCCATTTCTAGATGACAGGACTTCCTACCTAGGACACGGACCAGGACCACACCACACCCAAGGGCCTTACCAGTCCCCTCACATGGTAAGCTGTCCCTCACGGGCAGCAGCTGTCATGTCCTGTCTCCCACAAATACAAACTAAACCCCAGTACAGCCCATTGTTCTGTCTCAGCAAAGGGGGCCAAGTTGAGCCAGCCTTTCCTGAAGTTCTGCCTGCCCTGCCCCTTCACAGTACCCCTCCCTTTCTTCCTCCTCTGCCCCCTATTAGTGGCCTCACACACCTTGCCCAGATAACCTACCTCAGGGACCGATCTCTTCTCTCCCAGAGATGTTGAGGTCAAAGAGAAAAAGAGGCAGCTATCCCACGGGCCCCCAGCTGTCCAGTCACACCTCAGCTGCAACCACAGTGGGTTTGTCAGGGAGCCACAGAAACCCAAACATCACTATGTCAGGCCCTGCCAGGCTACACAGAGGCCAATGGGAGCTCAAGAATGCAGCCAAGAAACCAGGCCAGACAGACTCTGGAGGCCCAGACTACAGGGCCAGCAGGAAAGGGAATCCCAGCTAAGGGCAGCAGGTAGCTCTCCAGAGGACCTCCTAGGAGATGCCCCTCAGTGCACACAGGCCAGGTTCCTTCCCCTGCTTCCCGTGTACCTAGTGCTCCTCTGACACCCTATTTACTAACAATCAGCCCAACCTGTCCATTCATTTGTTTGGAAAATGCTGATCCCACTGGGCCCTCAGAGTAAAGCAGCTCGTGACCACCCCAAGTAACAGTGCTGGCCTACCTGCCTCCACACTCACTTGATTCTATTAGCAACAAAGATGGATCACCTGCTAGAGCTGCACACCAGATTCACTTCAAAAGCTTTAGGAAACGCAGGTGCCTGGGCCCACTCCAGGGACGGGCTGGGCTCCCAAGTGACCCTGATGTACAGCCCAAAGTGATAACCAGGCACCAGCAGGTAAGGCTTCTTCCAGGCAGCACGAACCGGGTGAACGAATGCATGGCCTGTGCTCATCACCCAGAAAAGCCCCACTGTGTCCACACAAGGACAGGCCACCAAGGTCTCTTCCTCATTTCCCTTATGAACAAGAACTCACCAAGGGCTTACCATCTTCCAAGGCAGCTGGGGTGAGGGAGCTGCAAAGGCCACGGGGCAGGTCCTCCCCCTTAAAGGGCCTGCAACCAGGCGGATGAAAAGAGGCAACAGGGCTCAGACCCCAGTGAAGTAATAGAAGCAGCCCCGCCCCACACTTGCCAGAGAGTTCCCACCCACCCACAGGTGCTGCCAGAATGAAGCCCGAGGCCACGGGAGCAGCCCAGAACCGCATGGGACAAGTCTGCACAGCAGCCACGCCCATGCCACAACCAACAACCCTTCCATCCTCCATAACAGCCCAGCTCCCACCCGGAAGCACCATGGCCAAGCCCTTTCCTTAGTCACCCTGGGAATTCCTATGGGATGGATGGGGTGCCCTAGTGGGACAGCCTCAGGAGGCTGGGCCATCTGCCTTTCCATACCCCACACTCTCCCTCCTCACCCACACACCATGTGTGCTCAAAAATGGATCAACCTCAAATGGGAAACAAGTGCCTAGCATGTGCTACCCATCTCACAAGAGGCAACAAGGCTCTTTGGCCTAGAGGCAGCTGGCTGACCTGCAAGTCCTCCTGTTCTAATCTCGAGGCCACACTCCCATCCTACCCACTAACATTACCATAAAAAACATGGAAATTGAACATTCAGGAGGGGCTCCCCATGCCCCAGCATCCCAGGCAGTTTCTTTGGGTCTCTCTTCCCACTCAATATAGCCATGCCCCTCCCAGGCAGTCCTGGCCCTTCCCTCCTGGACTGTGGCAGGGCCTGGAACTAGCTCCTGCTTTCCCTTCCTTATCAAGCTCACAGGGGGCCCACACACAACCTCCGCCCCCACCCGCTTTTCTTGCTTTGCCACTCCTGGCTAACACTGGGCTCAAGGCAAGCCTGCAGTCCCTGGGGGCCCAGCTCCTCCTCAGAGCCCTCCCCCAACCCAGGTCCCTAACCCTTAGGGCAAGGCCACTCCCAGCAGGAAGCAAACCCTGGCGGTGCCAGGCAGAGTCAAACTGGATGGGCTTGTTTGGAAGCCCCTAACCCAGAGCCAAGACTTATCTTGGGAATGAGGACTCTGCCCCAACCCCTCCTGGTGGAACCCCAAATCTCTCCACACACCACTCCATACGGGCCCTCACAGGCTCTAGAGTCAAAGGCATTTACCCTCCAGCCCCGGCAAGTTATTTAACCACCAAATAGAGTTCCGTTTACTCGCCTGTAAAAGTAGACTATGCTGTGTGCTGAACTAGAAGGATTCTGGGAAAACCCACAAGTACCTCTATAACCCTGCCTGCCTCAAAGGCCAACCAGGGGTTGGCAAGTCTGTGAACGCCAGAGGGCAGAGGCCAGCATGATTTAGTTTAGCCACAGGGGCCAAGCACTAAATTTGTGCTCCAAAAATGTTGCTAAATGAATAAAAAGCTTGAAAAAGAGCCTCACATGTGCCTGGCAGGCAGTGGGTGCTCTGGGGCTGGCTTCTCATCACACAGCATCTGCGACACCACAAATGTTCTTGCTGCTCTCCTGACCTGACCATCTCCCCAGCCACCTCCTTTCTAAAACCAGAGCAGTCCCTTCCTGGTTAAAACGCCTCACCTACAGGCCAGCCCCAGATCAGCATGGCATCCAGTTCTCTCCTCCAGCCCAGGGCCAGCCCCTCCCACCACGTCTCCCACACCACTGCTGCGCCCTCTGTGCTCCACTTATCAAAGTGCCAGCCCTTATCACCCCATCTTACAATCATTTGTTTGCCTGTCTGTCTTGCCCAGGCTGAGCTCTGGAGGACAGCGATACATGAAAGTAAACTTAAGGTCTGTTCCCATTTTAGAAACGGGGACACTAAGGCACAGAGTCAGTCACTGTCCAAGGTCACACTGAAAGTACAAGGCAGAGCCAGTGTCACACTCCACACTTCATGACCAACTGCAGCTCCCCTCTCACTGCCCTACAGCGGGGGTCCCTCCTCAGCCAGGCTCTAAAGAGCCTGGAGGGGAGGAACCTGATTTGTTCGTTCTTCCAGATGGTGAAAGCTACCTCCCCCAGGCTGGCTGGAGCAGCCCAGAATGAAGAGCCTCAACCCTCCTAGTGACCAGTTCCTGGGGGCGGTGGCCCTCAGCCCCAGTGGGCAAGACAAGGTATGGGGTGGGGCTGACTGCTCCAGGCCAACAAGCCAAGCAAAGAGGGCAGAGCCACAAGTCCCCTGGGTCAACTGAACTTTATTGCTCCCTCACTCCGATTCTCCAGAACTTCCCAGCCAGCCCTTCTCCAGGGGCTAGCTGCTGATTAAAAGGCACTACCCGCTTTCCCCCTCCACCCCCAGGTCTGACCCTGGCAGACAATAAGGACTAGGAAGGCAGCAGGCCCATCAGCTCAATAATGCAAAACCCTGTTGCTCCGTGTCCACAACAGCTGACTTGTAGTGGATCGGAGACTGTGCTTATTAACAAAATGAGAAATCTGATCTATGGAAAGAAAACACTACGTGAGGATTAATCCAGGACTGCAGCTTGTGGAGAAGGCTGGGCTGCTGGCCAAGACAAGGAAGCAAGGATGGTATCGTGCCTACCTGTCCCCATAGCAGGTACCACACAGAAGAGGATGCATGGCCTCTGCCCCACCTGCGCCTCCTCTTCTCCTTCCAGCAATTGCAGCAATCATTTCAGTTTTGTTTTAATTAAAGGCCTGGCTCCCTCAGGCTGCTTCTTCCTGTACTCAGAGCCAGCAACCAGAGGGAGAATTCTTCTTTTCAGGAATCGCTCGTAAAAGCTCAGTGACTAATCTGCAAGTCCCAACAACTGGCAGAAAAACACTGCAGGGAGAAACTCTGGGCACACACCAGCACTGGAGTCAAACAGCCAGAGAAGCTGGGCAACAAGCACTCTGCAACACCCCAAATCTGGTCTGCAGGAGCCAGAAGCCAAAGGAAAACCGACCAACCTGGGAGCTCTGAGCCCACGGGCAAGTAGGCAGGTGGGGGGCCTCCTTCCAGGCTTCCACGTTTCTTGCCTGCCCTGTGGGACCTGGAGATTTTCACAATAAACTCAACTGTAGATGACCAAGGGTTCACCTGCAGGCAGGGCAACCTACTCCTTGGAACAACTCTGGGCCAAAGGACTCAGTTAAGCCCCCAAATATCAGCCTCCTCCCCACTTTGGTGTTAAGAGCCTGCTAAACCAGCAATCTCACCACACAGCTTTGTCTCTAGAGGCCGGCCTGAGGCCGGCCCATCTGCTTTTTTTCAAACCACTCCAACAACCCTGCTCCACTGAGCATACACTCCCTCCTTGAGCCAGGGCTACAGACTGGCCACATGGCCTGTGCTCCTGAAAATGTCTGCTTGAAGGCCCAGGGAGTCCAGACACTAGCAGATGGGAAAGGAAGAGAAGCAAAGCCAGGAAGAAATAAATGCTAGATCCAGAAGGGTCTTGGATTTGGGTGACCCAGCTCCATTCCTCCATCCAGGGTCCCTGGAGGACAGCCCCAAGTTCAGCCTAGAAGCTCTACAGGCCCCACCACTACCTGCCCAGCTCTCCCCCTCCCCCCAGCCCAAGAGGCACAGCAATCCCCACATCAGTCAACAATCCACCGCCACAGGATTCCTATGGGCAAGGCTCTGCCCCTCCCCCCCCAACACATATGTCAGAGGGGTGGCCTCCCTGGGTTATACTCCTCCTGCTGTTGGGGGTTGGGGGGGCCGGGAACTCAGCTTTCCAGATGTGCTTGGCAACTCATATTAGAAAAGACACTGAAGGTAGAAGGAGTAGGAAAAGACATGGGTAAATAACTTCAATACCGGTCCAGCCCATCCGGATCAGCATTGGGCTCCCTTCCCCAGGCAGTCCCAAGCTGCTCCGGGTGGGGCCGCTGGGAGCATTATCTGGTCTCATTCCCTCCTGTCCGTAAGTCACTGCCCCCCAGGGAGAGGCATACCCCCCACCACCACCCCCCGCCACAGGCCTGTGTGAATATGAACCATCTTGGAAGATAAACAGAGTGACAAGCTGGGGCCCCTCAGCCCCCTCCCTCAGCCAGCCAACCCCCTCCCCCAAGCCCATCTCTCTTCCTGCCAAGCTGCTGCCTACGGGAGAAGTCTGGGGGCAGGGCAGCGAGCCCACCAGCCGCAGGGCCTGGCCCTCTGGGAGCGGACCCTCCAGGCTAGGCCCTGCCCTTGCTCCAACCGGTCGTCATACGGGATGGGGTAACGGAAGGGGACCGCAGACGGTGCAGGGCCGCAGGTCTAGAATTCGCAAAGTCTTCCAGCGAGGGGCGGCCGCGGGTACAGGCCCGTTTGCATAATGGGAGCCCGCCCGCCTGTCAGGCAGCGCACCTCGCCCGACGCTGTTCGGATTAGATTGCTAATGAAAAGGCACAAAGAGCCTGCGGCCGCTCGCCCACCGACCCCCACTCCGCAGACCCGCGCCCCAGGCCTGTCGCGGCCCTGGGAGCTTTGTGCCCGCGGTCCCCCACAGCCCGCACCCCGCCGGGTACCCGGGCCACAAAGCCCAGGCCGGCCGGGGGTCTCACGTGTGCCCCCGCCTAAGCCCAACGGTCGCGCGCGCGCCCTCCCACGAGCGCAGCCCCACGTCGACCGGGCGCGCGCGTGTCCACGCCCCTCCGTCCGGGGGCGCGCCCGGCCCGCTGCCCCCGCCTGCGCCCCCCACCACCCTCGGCTGCCCCTCACCTCATGTGCGTCGGCGGCGGCGCTCCGCCCGCCGGCCGGCCGGCCCTGCCTGCGATTCCTCGTCCTCGGCGCACGACCCGCGCCGCCCGCGCCCGCCCCGTCCGCCCGCCGCCGGCCCGGCTCGGCTCCCCGCCCAGCGCGCACCGAGCGCCTCTCACAGCCGCCCGCCCGGCGCCATCTTGGAAGCTAGTGACGTCGGCGCCGCCCGCTCACCCCTGACCCACATCTGAATGGGCGAGCGGCGGGGCGTGGCCAGGGGCGGTGAGAGGCGTGGTCGCCCGGGGGCGGGCCCCGAGGGGCGGGCCGGCAAGCGGCCCGAAAGCTGGGCTGGGCTGGCTGCCACCGCACGGCGCCATGGGGGAGGGGCGCGCGGGAGGAGCCGCGGACCCCGACCCCGCACGCCCACCCGGACCACCACCGCAGACGGCAGGGTGGGACTGCGACCTCGCCCCCGAAACACCCGGGGCATCATACCCCCTAGGACAGTGACCCTGGTCCCCCAACGGCCGATGTCCAGCCCCAAACTCAGGGCTGATCCCCTTTGAGCCTGACCCTGACCCCTTGGAGTCCCTCATCAAGGACCCCTAGAGGCCTGGGCCCCACCTCCTCGACCCCTTCGGCGTCCCCTGCTCCGAGCCCCACAAAGTGGTCCCAAACTCAAAGGCGCAGCCTCGGGGGACTGCAGGCTCAGTCGCCTGGGCTCCCGGGAAGGCCGGGGACGTTCGGGTCCGGAGGAAATGGGGAGTCCCGTACCCCTGACCCCGACGCCCTCTCATGTTCGCGCGCACGCACCCACGCGGGCATACCCTACCTGCTCAGAGGGCGCGGAGGTCCCGAGCACGCTGTGCTCAGCCAGCCCCTTCCGGTGGCCGCAGCCCTTCGCAGGCCCCAGGGGTCAAGCGGCGCGCCTAAGCTAGCCCACTAGGACCCAGGCTCGTGGTTGTCATTCAGATGGCCTTCTGAGGGCTGGGGCCAGCTGTAAGACGTGTCCACTTCTCTGGGGAGTTACTTAATAGACCTCTCTCTACTTTGAACGCCAAACAAAGGAACTCATCACTGTTGAGATCCGAGAGGTCCGAAAGGAACCTAGATCTGCCTTGCAGGGAAGTTGTGCTCTAGCGCCAGTGGAGATTGAAAACCAATTCAATAACCCTTCAGGGAGGCTGCTGATAAGACCATTTTTTCCTAACCAATGTGTAGGTTTGATGTAATCCTAACAGGCCATTTCATAAACTTAACAAAATTCTAAGTTCACCTGGAAGGCTAAATAGCCAGAACAGCTATCATTTTCCCCCCTTGGGAACAAAAAAAGAGTAAGGGTAGACTGCCTAGCAGATATTGAAACAAATTATAAAGCTACTGCAGTCAATTCAGTGAGGCACAGACCAAGAAATAGAATGAAAAGCCTAGAAACATCCTGGAAATGGTAAGAACACAATAGATGAAAAAGGAAATATCAAACATCTGTGAAAAAGAGAGATATCAAACACCTGTAAAGAAGAAAAGGCATATTCCACAAATAGGGCTCAGCAGAGGACTCACTCTTTGAAGGAGCTGGGGGGGGGTCAAAAAGTCAACTGCTCTACTAACCAAACACATACAAATTTAGCTACAAAAGGCAACTTTTTTTTTTAACCGAACAAATTAAAAATCAATTTCAAATGATAACCTTCAAACACAGGCAGGGGTCTGATGGGTAATCACTTTCATATACTATTTGAAGCATATAAATTGCTCCAAAATTCCTGGACACGAATTTGGCAGTAGGAGCCAAAAAATCTTTTCAAGTGCGTATACCCCCTTGGACCAGTATTCTGGGAATCTGTTCTAGGGAAATTAACCACATTTGTAGACCTCATGCTTGACTATCTGTCTCTCTAACCCGACCATGAGCTTGGAACCCCCACTGCCTAGGAGCACACCTGAGATTTAGTAGGCACTAAATACTGACTTGTTTCATTTGCATCTGAAATTAATGCATAATAATATTTTTGTGTCATTTATAATAACGAAAAAATCATGCACAAAATAAATCTCATACAACAGGGGATTGGTTAAATAATTCACACGATGGAATGTTAAGCAGCCACTGCAATGTCCAATGATGTTCATGAGGACATTTTATGATTTAGAAATGTACAAATCAGGCTGACTGGTTAGCTCAGTTGGTTAGAGCACCATGTTATAACCTCAGGGTCAACGGTTCGGATCCCCATACTGGTCAGCTGCCAAAAAAGAAAAAGGAAAATAAGAAACTAGACTCTCAACATCTCTGTCCTAGTTATTGGGTAGCACCCTCACATAGTCTCCCCACTTGCAGTCACCATTCTACCCCCAAGCCCATTTCCTGCAAACTACTATATAAAATCCAAGCATGGTTACTCCTCTGTCTCTAGTACAATATTACATAAGCACTTGAACTTAAGAACTTGAGGGAAATTTTTGACATAATATTAAATGAAAACACAAGATTTGGGACTGATCAGTTAACTAAATTGTTTAGAGCATGGTTTTGTAACACTAAGGCCAAGAGTTCGGTTCCCCTGTACCAGCCGGCCACCAAAAAAGAAAATAGCAGGGAGCCGGCCCGTGGCTCACTCGGGAGAGTGCGGTGTTGAGAACACCAAGGCCTCGGGTTCGGATCCCATATAGGGATGGCCGGTTCGCTCACTGGCTGAGCGTGGTGCTGACAACACCAAGTCAAGGGTTAAGATCCCCTTACTGGTCATCTTTTAAAGAAAAAAAAAAAAAAAAAAAGAAAATAGCAGATTTCAAAATTTTGTTCTGACAGCAACCCTGTAAAACTATATTTGGATGGAAGGAAATATGGAAATATAAAAACCACGCGGTTGTGGGGATAGGAGAACCAGCCAGAACTGGGCTCATTTTACATCCCAATTCCCTCTGGATTCTCTGTGTCTAGTACGGGACCTACCCTCTCTGATCTCCTTTCCTCATCGGTCATTTGGTAATCATGACACCTCCCTGTGGGGCACTTGGGAGGCTTGAATGAGATGAGACTAAGAAGGTGGAGCCCAGAACTCAGGCTCTGGTGAGCCCTGGGTAGAGTAACTCTGATTGTTATGTCACATAGTAAGGGTCAAGTGGGGATAGTGGAGCTGATTGTTACTTTTACCATTATGTCTTTTCAAGAAAAACAGAAAGAAAACAAATACACAAAATATCCCAAAATAATGCATCCCAGCGTCTTAACATGACAGCCAGATTTAGCGAGTGAAAAATGCAGGATACCCAGTTAAATTTGAATTTCATATAAACAACCAATAATTTTGTAGTATAAGCATGTCCCATGCAATATCACCTCTTACCTCCCCACATCCCAAACTCAAGCCATGTTGGAAAACTCCCTGTTCCTTTTGTTTGCCATGACTTCTCCTCCCACCTCCAGGCATTCCTACGCAGAGCTCCTCCTGCCTGATGAACTCTTACTCAGCTCAGACATCATCTCCTGCAGGAAGTCTCCCCTAATCCTAGGCTATTCCGTACTGAGAATACTGCTGGGCAGTTGCCATGAGGGCAGGAAGACTTGGTCTTGTTCATTCTTGTAGATCCAGTACCCAGCTCATTCCTGGCATCAAGTAGGCACTCAATTAAAAGTCAAATGACACCAAGGTCAAGGGTTCAGAGCTCTGTAGAGGCCACTAAAATAAAATAAAATAACATAAAATAAGTCAAATGAATGAACGAATGATTGAAATGAATGAATTTCCTCCCAATCCCTCTTCCCCCTTGCCTCAGTGCACCCCACCTGCTGCTCTCAAAGCCATGCAGCTTCATTCACTTCTTGTCACAGGGAGTACCATGCAGGTGGTATATACAGGGGACAGAATGGCACTGCAGAAACCTGGCATTGAGGTCTCTCACATGGGAGGCAGAATATCTCTTGCAAGAGCAACAGCTTCCCCCTCCCCCTAATTCTGATTGCTAATTTTGGCTCCCAACATTGAGTCCTCACTCTATGCATGGGCAAAGCACTTTATACACATGGGCTTGCTGTTATTCACCACTGCCTAGAAGAGGGATGCTGTTACTACCCCATTCTATAGATGAGAAAACTGAGGCTCAAAGAGGTTAAGTCACCTGCCCAAGGTCCACAACCAAGTTTAAATCCCAGCTCCTCTGGTTGGCATAAGCAGAGGTCACCCTCTTAAGAACACCATCTGAAGAAAAGCCCTCCATCCTGCAAATCCCCAACGGTAAAGGGCATGCCTCGTGATGGGTGATTTCCCTCCCTCACCACCCACTTCATGTCACTTTGCCATCCTGCAGCCTCAGGCAGAGCCAGGCACCCTGTGCCCAAGGGAAACTGCACGCTGGATCGTCAGTAGCCCAACAGATGCTGACACCAACGATGAGGTGGGTGTGGGCTAGTGAATAGCCCCAGAAGCCCACATTCAAGAGGGGAGATGACAGAACACTCACAAGAGGGCTGGGGCTGGGCAGGGAAAGGTGCAGGCTGTTTTGTGGGGTCAGAATAGGGGAGCCAACTGCTCTGGTCTGGGGGGCCAGGGAAGGGGCTTTGCCTCTGCTTGGCATGAAATTCTTTCTTTTTTTTTTGGCAGCTGGCCGGTACTTGACCTTGGTGTTGTAACACCGCACTCTAACCAACTGAGGAACCGGCCAGTCCCATGCCATTCTTCAGTATCAGCTCCAACATCACTGCTTGCTCACTTTTCTCAGATTGCTCTTTCTAAAGCAGCTGCTGGTCCCTTTCCATCCTTGCTCCCTATTTGCATCCCAGTCCTTGCACTACTGGTCATGGCCTTGTTGATGTATGTGTTGCCTTGTTCACTTGCCCTCTCTGTCACTAGAACATGAGCTCTGTGTGAGTCAGGATTGTCCACTGTTTGCTCACTGCTGCAGCCTGGTGCCTAGGATGGGGCTTGGCACTTATGTGGTAAATAACAATTTGGTGCACACATGAAAGCAGTGAGACCCAAAGGACAAGCACAAGTGGGAGGCAGGGTGATTCCAGGCAGGGGAGCAGCATGCATGCTCAAAGCCTTGCAGAGAGAAAGCTTTAGGAGGCATCCAGAGGATGCTGGCCAGAGCTGGTGCCACATGTGTGGGACCATGGGGTGTGGTGAGAACCAGGGGTGCGGAGCATTGTCAGCTCAGGCCAGGCATCTGGGGTCTTTGTCTCAAGAGCCACGGGAGCTGCTGAAGGGCTCTAAGCAGGCAGGACATGAACAAATTTGTACTGGAGGTGTGTGGAGGAGTGAGTCCACAAGCAACCCGGGGAAGACAGCAGAGAAAGCAAGACAGCCCTGTAACCCCAGTTGGAGGTGGCACCATCACCAGGCAAACAGGCCAAGAAGGGCGAGAGGTTTTGTTGTCAAAGTGGGCCAAGACATCCTGCTACATGAAAGAAGCAAAACGCAGCATAATATAAATGTGATCACATTTATGGTTTTAGGAATTATATATGTGTTTCCATTTATAAATATGCTTATAAATTCCTAAAGAAAGCTGGACCAACAGTCTCCCTGGGAGGAAGGATGGTGGTTGTGGGGAGGTAGTGCGATTCGTAAGGAGGGACTTTTCACATTTAACTCAATGTACTCCTGTGTTGTTGGAATTGTTGTATCTATGTATTATTTTTGTTATTTTTTAGAAAAAGAATTATGAAATAAAGAAAAATGAAAATCTCAGTGATGACCCCCTTTCTTAAGAAGCTTTGCCTGTCCTCTGCTTGGTCACAAACTCCCTCATCTATCTCCCCCAGATCCTGGATCTCCTGCTCCTGATCAATGATCCACTTGCCATTTGATTTCTGGGTTGTCTCTCCCATTAGACTGGCAAGGTCTGTTGTGGGGTCTGTGTATAGGACACTGTGGCTCCTATACCTGGCCAGCATCTGGCCCAGGTGAACTGATGGTGAATGAGGGGAGCCAGTTTTTCCTCTGAGATGGGAAGGGTGGAGATGAGGGCTGGCAGGCCCATGTTTTGGGGAGAAGCCCACGGGGAGGCAGCTGAACAGGGAACCAAATCCTGGCTATGCCACTGACCAGCCAGCTGCCCTAGAACTGACCAATATGGGCTTCAGTTTTCTCACCTACAAAATGAGCCTTACAGCTGTTATCTGCTTCATTGGCTTTTGTGAGTGTGAGGGAATTACCTGGATGCAACAGACAGAAGCTCAGCAGAGCCTTGGTAGATGGGGAAGCAGGCAGAGAAGGCACCCCAGGGAAAAGTGAGGCCAAGGTGAGGTTCCATTTCCCTAGTGGGGTTCCTCTCCAGCAGCGGGGGAGGAGTGGATAAAACAGACTCCTCCTCAATCTGGGCCAGGGAACAGGGTCCTGAGGGCACCAAGAACCTTCTGGGACCTCTGGCTCAGCTCCTGTAGCCAGATACTGAACCAAGGCCACTCAGGGGATGGGGGGCCATGGAATTTCCAGATTCCAGCTTTCCAGTTTTCTTCAGGGAGACTTCTTCTATCACCAGGCTCTGGTAGGACCTCATGTGGGAATGGGGGAGGGGCCATCTCTTTCATGGCCAGGACGCCAGGAAGCCCCTGGGCTGGGACAGCAGCCTCTGGTCACAGTCATGAGGGAGGTTGGGTGCAGCAGCCCTTATCTTGCCTGACCTTGTGGAGGCTGACCACTCCCTCCTTCTGGAAAATGTGGCCCCCTGCCCTCTCTGAGGCCTCTTTCTCCTTAAATCCTGATGGTCCTGAGGTGGAGCCTCATTGTCCAATTCTACCCCTTGGCCTACCACCCTGGGGTGCTTTCACTGGCCCCAGCTCATGGACATCTCCCAGATGCCTCCCCTGGAGTCCCTCCGGCATCTCTGACTCAGCAGGTCTGTGCCTGCCCCTGCTGCCCACTCCCCGCCCCCAGCTAAGCTCTGCAGAGCACCCTGTTGCCCAAGCTCTAACTGCGGCCACTCCCCAGCACCTCCCCCCTCCCCCCACCAGTCCTACCAATTTGAATTCCTACCTATCTCTCCCTCTGGCCTCCTCCCCAGACCCAGGCCCTGCCCCCAGGGTGGGGAAGGAATCTTCCAGATAAGGGCATGGGGCAAAGGGACACAGCTGGGTTCAGACCCCAGGCTCTGCCACCATCTTGCTGAACAACTTTGACAAATGACCTCCCCTCTCTGAGCCTGAGTTTCCCTAGCTGTAAAAGGGGGAAATAATTATACTCCCTGAGTGGGGTTAATCTGAGCAGTACGTGAGCCTTAGCACATGGTGAAGGGTCAGTAAAGATCAGATCCTAACGGGAAGCTGGAAGCATGGCCACTGAGAGCCCTAGGCCGACACTTTCTGGGGTGGTCTCTTTCACAAGCTGGTTGGGGCCTTTCCTAAGTTAGGAATGGGTTGGTCCCCAGCCCCGATGTCTGCTGCACTCCAGATCCAGATACCTGCATGGCGGGGGTGAGGCAGAATGAGACAGTCTGATAGGGGAGGTGGTGGAGTCAATGAGTAATTCCAGGGTACGGAATTATGCCTGAGGGCTGTCCAAGCATTTGGGAGGGGCAGCTAAAGCCAGTAAGGGAGGGGCGGGATTCAAAGGCCTGCCTGCAAGAGGTGATGGGCACTTTTTTTTTTTTTTTTTTTTAAAAAAAGATGACCGGTAAGGGGATCTCAACCCTTGGCTTGGTGTTGTCAGCACCACGCTCAGCCAGTGAGCAAACCGGCCATCCCTATATAGGACCCGAACCCGTGGCCTTGGTGTTATCAGCACCGCACTCTACCGAGTGAGCCACGGGCCGGCCTGTGATGAGCACTTTTGAAGAACACCTGGGAGTGAGGCAGCCGGAGGAGCAGAGCAGCCGAAAGGCTAATTTTAGGGAAGAGGAAATCGAGTCTGAGAGTTAAGAAACAAAGGAATTGCCCAAGGTTGTTCAACTAAAAGTGAGTGAGAGGGCCAGGATTTGGATTCAGCCCCGATCTACTCTCAAGCTGAGCAGGAGGTGCCTAGCCCCCTAGGACATCCTTTACCCAAAGTACCCTGACCAAGGGAGTGTGGCCAGTGGAGTCCCTAAGATTGAAGTCAACGTCCTGGAGGTCCAGCCAGGTGGTCAGTAACAAGAGGATTTACCTGGGGTCCCAGGGCCCCCATAAATGGACAAAATGAGGCATACAAACCTGTAGCCAGGTATCAGAGGCCAAGTCTTTATGGGGAGTGAGGACAGTTCCTGTGGGCAGGGGACAATTGGATGGTCCTCCAAACACAAGGACATTTCAGCCCTGGGGGGAACAGACCCATTGCAGACCCCACCTGTCACCTGGGGCAGAGATACGTCGGCTGGGCATGGAGGCCGGCTGGACATGTAGGGTTGGCTGGGGTGTCAGTGGTGCCACCACAGCCCTAGGAACCATCTTTGCCCACATTTCTAGATCTAGCTCCACCTGGCAATATGCTTGGTTTCATAAGACCCAGTTGGCCCGGTGTGTTCTATCTTAGGTGGAACATCTGACCTCCTACGAGCCCCTCCCGGCCTCCAAATCCAACCTCCATAGTGGTGAGACAGGGAGAGGAGAGTGTGGCCAAAAGGTGGAACAAGCTTAAAATGGGCTACAGAGCTATCTCTGAGGTTTTTTAAATGGTGCCCTTTACCGAGGTCAAGTGTTCGGATACCCATACCAGTCAGCTCCCTACCCCCACCAAAAATTGTGTCCTTCATATTTTGTGAAATCTTTTCCAGATTTGGTACAATCAATGACTCAGAAATTGGTCAATTAATCTTACATTTTGGAAAATGCACTGTAGCGGAGGGTGAGAGGGAGCAGGTCAGGGAGAGGTGGAGGGGGGCGGAGGGGCTAGAGGCCCATGGACATGGGTGGATGGGGCCAGGGCAGGTGTTGTGACCCTTGAACTAAACTCACCCAGTTGATAGGCTCCTTTGCCCTCTGGCCAGCCAGGCTTCCTAACTCTCTCAGTCCCCTCCTGGGCAGGTCTGGACTGGACAGGCTTTGAGCCTCCAGGTCATGAAGTCAGTCAGGGAGGGAGCCTGGTGCAGGCCACAGCCAGGCATCTCCGTCCTTTGCGGCCTGCCCACATCCTTCAGCAGCCTGCCCACCTTGTTAGACCTCTGTGGCCTTCCCTTGCCCCAGCTCAAAGTCTTCAGCTTCTCAGGGCTCTCAGGGGGAGCCAAGCTGGGCCCAGAATGATGTTCCCCTGCTCCAGCCCAACCTGTGCCCTGACCCAATTTCTTGGTCTTTCTTCATGTCCTGACCCCAGGCTCTGCACATAGGATCTGCTCAAAACAAACTCAATTCTGCTGCAGATGAAAAAGCCAATGCTCTGAGAGTCCTCCTAGTGGCAGGCTGGCATCTAAGTGGCTGGGTTCTCAATCCCAACTGATCCATGCCACCATGGCCCTACCTCTCCCAGCCTTATGTTTCTTAATTTATTCACTAAAAGTTGCCGTGGCCTCTGGGATTTAAGATTTAGAGGAACGTGGCTGTGAGAAGGGTGAAGAAGGAGGCCTACCTGTGGCTGGACATCAGACTGGCCAGGCCTGGTGCTGGTCATGGTCCTCTTGGAGGATGGCCCGTATGGGTATGTGACATTCTCCCTAAGGTGCTCTGGGGAGAGAGGAGGGAGAGAACTAGGCCAGGAGGGACCTGGATTCCAGGCCTACAGCATCAAAAAGATATTTCTTGCTTGCCCCTGACACTGGGGCTGGAAGCCTGAGCAGGCAGGTGTGGGCCTAGGTAGCCCTGCCCAGGTGCACAGTCCCTGGGGAAAGGCTCTTGGGTTCACCCAGGCTGCCCCCTGGTGGCAGTGTGAAGAAGCTCCCAAGACCTGTAGCCCTCTCCAAAGAGGAGGTCCACACCAGCTAGTGGGTGGACACCTGTCCCTCATCCCTTTCCCCCTTTCTATGCCACTGCTCCCCCAAACCTGTAATTGCTCACTATTTTCACACCTAAGGGACCTTTGCTTCTGCTGTTCTTGCTGCCTGGGATGCCATCCCTCTCTCTGGCCCAGTTATTCACATTCTCGTCCCACTTGGGAATGCACTCCTCCCCATGGGTACCTTCCCCAGTCCCTGTTCCTCTGCTGTCCTGGGTCCACATTTTACTCTGTGCAGTGGCCCGAGCAGCCCTGTGTGTGGTGTGAGTGCTTGAGGCATAGCACAGGGGCCACATATAGAGGGTGGCAGAAAAACTGTTCCTTCATTCAACATACACTTATTGAGGACTTACTTTGGGGGGCTGCTGGTGTGAGGGGTGGGGATATCACTTCAGAGCTCTGACAGACTACTCTGCAGCTGTTGGAAAAAAGATGAATGATTTTGGGCAATAGTCAGGGAAGGTTGTAAAATTAAGTAAATAGTGATGGAACATAGGTAGCATGGTCCTTGCTGGGTTGAGTTTGTGGTTCTTAGGGAATGAGAGTCCTTGTCCTTAATTATGAAAGTGTGTGAATTAAAGTTTCTATTCTCTTGCTAAACTGTCATTGCTCTTCCAGTGTGTGTGAAACATAGTTGTCCACACCACTCAGTCCATGATCAGTCTGCAAACTGCCCAACTTGGCACCCACCAGCCCCAAGGGGCTGGGCTGCCTCTCCTGCAGAAGCAGTTCTCTTGCTGCTCATTGTCCTCAGACTCCATTCTGGGCCGTGGGCTCACCAGGAATCTAGTGGTTTGAGAAACTGAGGAGATACCTGTAAATTCATGTTCACAGCAGCATTATTCTGAATAGCTAAAATGCAGAAGCAACCCAAGTGTCCATTGACAGATGGATGGATAAACAGAATGTGGTATATCCATACAATGGAACAATGGAATATTACTCAGTCTTAAAAAGGAAGGAATTTCTGACACATGCTGTAACCTGGATGAACATGGAGGACATTATGCCAAGTGAAATAAGGCAGATATAAAAAGGCAAATACTGTATGATTCCACTGATATGAGATACCTAGAGACAGAAAGTAGTGTGGTGATTGCCAGGAACTGGGAAGAGTGAGAATGGGGGGTGTTTAATGCCTACAGAGTTTCAGTTTTGCATGATAAAAAGAGTTCTGGAGATCTGCTGCACAACAACGTGAATATACCTAACACTACTGAACTGTACACTTAAAAATGGTTATGATGGTAAATTTTATATACCATAACAATTTAAAAAACCATCATGAGAGCCGATGCTCTCAGCTGTGATCAACACTGGGCTTCAGGATCACTGGCCCAAAAGGAGGAGAGGTGGTGGCTGCCTGCAAGGGTTGGAGATAACGTTCAGCTGGGTGAGCTGGTCTGGACTCTCTTCCCAGGCCAGCTGCAGAGCCTGTCTGAGCCTGTTCTCTCACTGTAAAAGTGGGTCATTGTGAGCATGAGAGGGGACAAAAGTGGTTGATGGGGAGTGAGGTGGATTTCCTCCCCTTGCTGGGACCTGCAGCCTCTGGCTCACAAGTAATAAGTATGTGTGTGCACACCACCACTCTTTGAGAATAAGACAGCAGAAAATGTGTCAGGTTGGGACAGCCCTTGGGTCTACCCCTTCCCTGTCCCACCTTCAGCCCCATGGATATCATGGTGGAACCCTCTGGCCCCAATGCACCAACTTATTGTGGAACCAGCTGGTGGCTCCAATCCTTTTGCCCCAGGATGTTTCTGGTCATTTCCGGCTACACACAGGAAGGCAGTGTTCTTTCTCTGACAGTGTGTTGAACGTGGGGAAACAGGGGAAATCAAACAGAAGCAGAGAGGAATTATGACTGCCCCTTATAGGGCCGGCCAATGGCTCACTTGGGAGAGCATGGTGCTGACAACATCAAGTCAAGTGTTAAGAACTCCTTACCAGTCATCTTTTTTTTTTTTTTTTTTTGTCGTTTTTTCGTGACCGGCACTCAGCCAGTGAGTGCACCGGCCAGTCCTATATGGGATCCGAACCCGCGGCGGGAGCGTCGCCGCGCTCCCAGCGCAGCACTCTACCAAGTACGCCACGGGCTCGGCCCCCAGTCATCTTTTTTAAGAAAGAAAAGACTGCCCCTCATCCCTACCCCACTGGAGGGGAAACCCTGGAAAACCATGGGAGGAGGTGGCTCTGAGCCATGTGACCTTAACATTGGTGCCCTTCTAAGCCTCAGGTGGTTCTTCTCTAAAATGGGGCAAACAAGGAAATGCCCTCCTAAGGGGATCCCTCCTAAAGCACCCTGGGAAAGGGGGCAGCTACTAGAGTGAGACCCCCAGCTGGGAGACACTGACCTCAGCCAACCTTCACAAAGGGCTTACCAACAACACAGCCCCAGCACAGGGACACCCTGGGGAAGGTGTGGCTGGGTGGAGACTTTGGGGCCCTGCTTGTCAGCCCTGACTCTTGGCTGGACCCTCTGCAGCTAGCGCAGCAGACCCTGAGCTGGGCCACCCTGAAGAGTAAGGCTGTGCCCTCCCTTCCCCAGCCAGGAAAACACTTCCTCAGCCCTTGAGGACCCCCTGGACAGAAGTAAGAGGGACAAAGAGGATGCTCATGTTTCTCTTGGTTGTGCTTTAACGTTTAAAATATTCTTTTTTTTTTTTCTTCTATGAACATTTTAATGAGGGGTTGAACATAAGATAGAAAAATAACATTCTGATTGCTTTTTTTTTTTTAAGATGTAGACTTTTCTTGAGGCTTTCATACAAGACAATGGATGAATAATGTTAAACTCCTAAAGAAAACACATATTGGCCACAGAAAAAGGCACTTCTCCAAATACCTATCATAGTTATCGACAGCTTGGAGACAGCCTGTCAAACTCTCAGGGGTTGGCTTGTTTTGTTTTCTTTTGGAAATAGCTCAGCTCAGACTTGAGCCCTGCTGCTTTTAGAGGCTAGGGGATGTTTGGGGACGGCCATCAGTCTAACATAGTGGGGCTTGGAGTAAATGCGGTTTACGGTGGCAAGGAGGGGTGCCAGTGTGAGGGTCAATGTGCTTGCTTCTCCAGTGGCATGTGGGTGGCTAGGGGCCACTACCCCGGCAGGGAGTCTTGCTCACTCTCCATGGAGGGACACGTGATCTAGCAGGTGGGCTGGCACCAGGCCCCTCTGGCCACCCGATTCTCCATAATAGAATCCTTTGTCATCCATGGGCCCATAGACTGTGACCACATCCCCCGCCCTCAACACCAGCTTGCCCTTCACCTGGCCCCCTGTTTGCCCATCCCTGGGATCATAGTCCAGAGCAGCCATCATGGTCTTTGGAGTCCACAGTGGGGATCTCCTGGAGTTCTCCTGGGGTGTGAGGAAGGGGCCCCATCGGCTGGTGAACCCCCCAAAGTCCTCGAGGTGGGGCACAGAGGGCAGGTGCTCTTGTACTGGCAAATGCCACCTCTTGTCACTCCGCTCCAAGCCCATCTCTATCTCAGCCACCAGGTGCCCAGGGATGTTGCCCACTTGCCCATTGCACTCGCCATGGTAGAAGCCGTGGGGGTCTTGAGAGCCCCACACTCTCAGCAACTGCCCTTTCTGGAAGGCCAGCTCCTCCTCCACAGTCTCAGGGTTGGAAGACATCACTAGGGGGTTATAATCACAGAGGGCCACAAAGATCCTGGCTGGAGTGTTGGCTTCTGACCCTGGCTGTGTGGGGCCACCCCTGGACATCTTAATGACTTTGCTGGATGGAGGTGGACACAGCGCTGAGATAGGCTCATGAAGCTGGCACTCTCTCTTACCTCCCAGAGCCTGTTCTCGCCCACTCTGGGGTCTGAGCTCCTTTCTCTGCTCTCGCATCTCCATGTGCCATGGACGCGAGCACACTGCCTCCTCCTCCTCCAGAATGCTATGGAAGTCAGACATGTATTGTTGGCTGATGCCCAGGTGCGGAGGCATGAACACTTGGGCATCTTGCTTTTGCTTAAGATCCTTCTCAAGGGCAGTCTTTTCCTGACATGGTTCTTTTCTGGTCCCACACTCAGGGGACAGATGGATGAATCCTGGGGCATGGCTTTTGCTGGTGCCCATGTGCCAGTAGTGGTTTTCTTGCCCCTTACACTGGCTATTGATCAGAGGTGGCCTGTGGATCTGGGGACTCTTTTGAAAGAGCAGGTCTTTCCTGCAGCCCTCCTGGGCATCTGTGGGCCCCTGGGCTTGGCTGCCAGCCCCTTCATTTGGACATTCTTCTTTTGAACTCAGGTTGGACATTGGGGACCGACTCCTTGTGGATTCTTCAGAGAATGCTCCTAGGAACTTGGCCTGGGGCTCCCTGCAGCTTCCAGGACTGTGGAGGCTGGCCTTGGCACTCAGAGAAGCAAGTGCCAGCTTCTGAGGGCAGACGGGGAAGGTGACTCTGCGGGTGGATAGATCACCACAGGTGTAGCTAAAGGGAGGAGTCTCCAGCAATTGTTGACAGGTGAAGCAGTCCTCAGGGATCTGAGCTGGCACTGAATCCAGGGACTCACCACAGAGTGACATGGTTCTCACTGAGACCTTCTGGCACATTAGGGGCACCCGCAGCTGGGAAAATTCCAACAGGGTGCTCCCAGCGGTAGCATCAGTAACCTCTGCAACCTTGAACCCGTCAGCATACACAGCATAGCCAGTGACCTGGACCCCATTGGAGGACCCAGCCAAGTCAATAGTCACAGGGAGCCAGCTGACCACCAGCAGGCCTGGAGAGGTGTGGCACTCCACCAGCACATCCAGTGGAGGGTCAGGAGGTCCTGCTAAGGGTGTGTCGAAGGTGATGGTGGAGGACATCGTTTCCCAGCACACCTGTGGCAAGTCCCATGGCAGTTGCACTTCTACCCGCGCCTGGTATTGTGTGCCAGGATGTAGGCCATGGAAGGTGTAGCAGCTCACTCCAGCGGGGGTCAGGGTATGCTCCTGGTCATTGAGGTACAGTACATGGGGGCAGCTGCTGCTGCTACAGACCCAGGTGATCTTGGCTGACGTGGCTGTGACGCCCTGCATATGTAGTTGCATGGGGGCCACACAGAGCACCCCTTTATTCCCTACAAGGGGTCTGTAGAAGCCCTGTGGAGAGCTCAGGCAGCTGGTCTCCAAAATATCTATTGCCACTTCTGCCTTGGAGCTCAACCTTCCCATCTGGCATAGCCCTCTGTCTACTGCTCCTTGGGCTTCCACAGGTAATAAGCTGTCTTTCTTCAAAGCTTTGCCCTGCCCAGCCAGGAGCTGACTGGGGCCAAGGTCAGGGGACTTGAAGGGCTGGAAGCCCAGGACATCACTGTATCGAATCTGCTCCACCAAGTTGGAGGGCACCAGCCCCTGCCGGCCATCCTCAAGCTTACCCTCATAGAAGCCATCCTCATCAATGTCCCCAAAGACATATACATAGTCCCCAGCTGTTAGGGGAAGCTCGCCCTCGGGGTGCTCATTGGGCCCCTCGAATGGGTTGTAGCTATACCGAGCCAGGAAGATCTTGCATTTGGGGGCAGCGGGAGCCTCTGAGCCCCCCACTTCCAGGGCTGGGGACACACTGTCTGGCTCCAGATCATCCACCTCGCTGGCTGTGTCCATGTCCAGAGCAGGGCAGGAAGGTACGGTGGCCCACAAGGATTCCACCTCGGAGGAGGAGTTCGACCCGGAGCTGCTTTTCTTGGCTTCGGTCCTGGAGTCCAGAGGACAGCTGGTCGGGACTCTGTCTGGCACTTGGGGGGCACTGGCTGGTTCCCCAAAGGCAACTGGTCTCTCCTCCAGGAAGGCTTCCCTTTTCTCCTGTTTGTCTCTGCTGGGCTGGGACACTGCGTGGTCTTCAGGCCCTGGCTGGAACTTGGGGCTTCCACTATCCCTGGCTTGGGACGCCACGGCTTGGGCGGCCTCCTGGGGCTGCTCGGGAGGGTGGCCGGGCTGACATTGCAGCGACTGTATCTCCTTCCAGGCAATCTGGAGGTCACGCAGGGCCTTCTGCAGGTCATGCTGCAGCTGCTGCTGTCTGTCTTGTCCGCGCGTTGCCTGCTGCAGCAGTTGCTCAGCCAGCAAGCCGGTAGCGTCGCGCTCCTGACACGCGCGGCCCAGCTGCTCGCATACCTTTCTGGTCTCGGCTGCCACCTTCCGCACCCAGTCAGCCTGGGCCTGCAGCCGGCCGTTCTCCTCCGCCAACCAGGCGCCCTTGCGCAGCGCTGCCTGCAGCTGCGCCTCTGCCTCATCGCCCCGCCGCCGCGCCGCCGCCGCCTGCGCGCCCAGCTCCTCGCACTCGCGCCGCCGCGCGCCCAGCTCTAGCTCCAGCGCCAGCACCTGGCGTCGCGCCTCCTCGCAGGGTGCGCTCTGGCCGCCCACCTCGGCCCAAGCTCCGCCCTTGCCCTGCTGCAGAGTCAATTGCCGCTGTAGAGTCAATTGCCTCTGCAGACGCAGCACCTCTCGCTGGGACTCGCGCTGCAGCCGGTCCAAGTCGCTGACGTCGAGCCCCTGGGCACTGGAGGCTCCTCCTCCAGAATGAGGGGCGCTGCTCAGGCCCGAGGCGACGCGTGCCTGCAGGAAGTGGCATTCCTGCCGTAGCTCTTCTATCTGCTTGTCCTTTTCTAGCAGAGCACTTGCATACTCTGACATATCCTGGGCGCGCTGGCGGGCAAAAGCCTGGCACAGCTCCAGGCCGGGGCGGCTCTCGCCGGGCACGGGCGCGCTCACTGCCCTCAAGTTGGTCTCCTGGAGCTTGCGGGCCCGGTCTTCCAGGCGCCGCGCCAGGCCAGTCAGCTCCGCGCGCTTCACCTTGAGCCGCTTCAACTTCTCGTCCGCCTCGTCCGGGAAGCCTGCACACCGTAGCTGCATGTTCTCCTCGCGCAGGCCAGAGCAGCGGCGCGCCAACACTTGCAACGCCTCGGCCAGCTCTGAGTTCTGCTTCACCAGCTCGTGATATTCCCGTCTCGGCGGCGAGGGGGTCAGGGCTTCGCAGGGCTGTCTCCCAAAGCCTTCTCCTCCCTGCGGGTTGCTAGGTTTCCCGCGTGCCGATGACGGTGGTGGTGGCGGCGGACTCAGGGAGTCCAGGATGAAGGTGTCTGGCAAGGAGGCCCGCTCCTCGGATTCGGAGGCCTTGGGGCAACCCAGGGTGCTGTCGACCGAGCGGGAACGCACTGGTGCCAAGGAATCGAGGGAGCTGGAGCGCGTGGGGAGCAGGCCGTCTGGAGAGCTTGAGCACGACCCAGGGACCAGGTCGAGGGAGAGGGAGTTCACGCGGATGCTGGCGCTCAGGCTGTCGAAGGATCTGAGTAGACAAGCGGGCTTTGGAGTGAGGCGAGCACCGCTCGCGGTCTTGGGAAGCGGTTCTTTCGAGGAATGTACAGCCTGGGGGTCCGGGGGACTGGACAAAGCGGGGTGCCAGCGGAAGTGCTCCAGGATGTACTTGAGGAATAGCTGGCGCTCCACGTCTAGCGCCGCCTGCAGGTGGCGGATGCGTGCTGCCTGCTCGCCGTCTTTCTCCCAGCGCAGCTGCGCCAGCACTTCCTGCAAGCGACAGCGGCACTTCGCCGCGGAGACCTCGGGCGCCCCCGCGTGGCCGCAGTAGCCGCGGTTCATCAGCTCCTCGGCCAGCTGGCGCTGCAGCTCCCGGGCCTGGCGCAGGACGCCGTCGCGCTCGCGGTGCAGCAGCTGCTGCAGCTGCCGCATCTCGGCCTCCTTCCAGCGCAGCAGCTGCCGGATCTCGGCCTCGCGCTCCCGCTGCATCTCTTCCTGCAGCTGCCGCAGCTCCCGGCGGTGCTGTGCCTCCCACTTGGAGCGCAGATGGTCAGCCAACTGCTCCCGCTCCCGCTCTGCAGCCTCTCGCAGCTGGCGCGCCTGGGCAGCAAAGCGCCGCCGCTCGGCCCGCTCACGCGCCCGCTCCGCCTCCACCTCGGCCCGCAGCTTCTCCAGCTCCCTTCTTTGCTCCTCCAGCACTGCCAGTGCCGGGCCAGGGCTGCCCGGCTTCTTGGGCGACGCGCGGCCGCCGCCGGAGGGGCTGGGCGAATCCTTGGTCATTGCGGCCGCGGCCGGCCAGACGCCTGACCTTGCCTGGCAGGCCGCAGCTCACCAACGGCCGCTGTCCCGGCCGCGGCCAACCGCTCCGCGCGCCCCTTCCGGCGCCTCCTGGGGGTCTCCGCGAGCCCCTTCCGCTTCTGGACGTGTTCCCTCCACCCACTGTCTCTGGCGCCCGGCCGCGCACCTCTCCCGGGGCTGGGCTCCCGACACCCCTGCTCAAACTAGCGCATGTCCCTCCCAGGATGCCTGGGGGTCTTTTTGGCCCCACACCTTTCTTGCTCCTGGCACTATGTCCCTTGTGACCCACCCCAGGCAACCTCCTAGGCACTGTGCAATCTCTTCCAGGCCAAGGTGCCCCGTGGGAAGGCAGGGCCCCTGCTCCTGGGCCTGGAGAAAGAGGCCGGGTGTGTGGGTCAAGGCCACGGGTTGAGTGCAGGCAGACCTGGCCTTGCTCTGCCATGGGTTCAGGTGGTGTGTTTGGCCTAGGTGGCTGGGAACTACAGCAGCATATGCCTAAATTTGGGGATAAGCCTTGGACCCCTAACAAGGGGAGGGAGCATCTGGGAGCTGCACCCACACTGTGCCTACTCCTCCAAGGACCTCTTACATGCGTTATCTATTTAAACCTTTCATGCCCATTTTACAGGTGATAAGTCTGAAGCCCCATGGCTTGGGCATGGTGCCAACTGAGACAGAGGAGAAGGGCCCCTGTGAAAACCAGAGCCTTGACCTGTTTTCTTGGTTCATCTTTACACTCAAGGACGCCTGGAGAGAAAAGGAATTTTCCATTGTCAGACAACACAGAAGTAGCTAAGTGGGGATTCAAACCTGCAAAATTGTGACTCCAGAGTCCATCAGTGCTCTGTGACTTCATCCCCCAACCTCAGGGTCAGCTGTGAGGACCCCTCCCCAGTCTTTCTCCAGAGGGAAGTCTCACATTTCAGAGCTGCAGAAGGAGAGCGGGTCAAGCAGAAGCCGGGGTGGGGGACACTAGTTGGAGAGGTAGCAAAGGAGGTGAGAGAATGGGTCTGCTGGGCCCCTCGGACACACCCTGGGGGCCCAGCCCATCCTTTGGTCTGGCTCATGAGGGCCTGGAGCTACCTGCTTCCCTGAAAGGTAAAGCCAAAGACCCCTATGGGCCCAGACTGGTCCTTGTGTTACCTCCCTGGAGACAGCAAGGCCAAAGAACCTTCCAGGGTCCTCCAACGGGCAGTGTTTTCAGATGGTTGGGTTGGGGGGCCTTTGGAGTCAGATAGTCCTTATGCTTCCTGTATCACTT
The DNA here is from genome assembly GCF_027409185.1 of Cynocephalus volans. Taxonomy (NCBI): domain Eukaryota; kingdom Metazoa; phylum Chordata; class Mammalia; order Dermoptera; family Cynocephalidae; genus Cynocephalus; species Cynocephalus volans. The sequence continues at coordinate 210,486,464 of NC_084461.1, forward strand.
CCACACCCTCATCTGGAAAATGGGCTAATAATGCAGCCCTCTTCCAGGCTGTGTGACCTCCCAGAGATCTCTGACCTCTCTGAGCATCCATGTCCTCTCTGGGTGTGAGAGTTCAATGGGCTGTGCACAGACATGGTGCATAGACCAGAACAAGGCTCTCTGGCTGGCAACTCACTCACTGATTTTAGTCCTAATCTCTTTTTTGCTTCTAGGGAAACTGAGGTCTTCGAGGCAGAGCTGCCATGGTGGAGGTAGGACAGGCACTCTCTGTCTTCCTGGGACTCACTCAGGTGTCTCATGACAGGTAGAAAGCATCAGAGAGACCTGGGGTTCCATCCAGGCCCTGCCACTTTTTGGCTGAGTAACTATGGCAGGTTACTTCACCTCTTCCAGCCTCTACTCAGTGGACGTATTGATAGCAACAGCCTTTCAGAGTTGGAGGGACACCACTACTCCAGTGGCCCAGGTAAGAACTGCAGTGAGGTCTATGTAAGTTCCCATCTTCCCATCATGAGCTTTTTCCAGGCCCCTGGCTCAAAGGACTCAGTGCCTTTGCATGTGTTGTCCATGGGCCAAGAACCTACTATGTGCTATGCTTGGTGCTTAGCATTTGCTATATATTAAATGTTTAAATCACCTATGTCCATTTAACAGAGAAGTCCCAACCCCAGTGTATCAAAAGTTTTGCTCTAGGTCATTTGGCTGAGTAGTGGGTCCCAAACAACGCTTGTTTTTTTGTCCACTTACCTACTGTTCACCTTGTACTTGTCCTTTGGTCTCAGCTTAGCAGTTTCCTCCTGCGAGAAGCCTTCCTTGATTCTCCAGGCTAGGCCTAAACTCCTCAGGGCCCTACAGCCCCACAATAGCCCTGATCACCCCACCTGTCTCCCCTCCTTTTGAGAAAGAAAAGTGTCTGATACACAGTTGTGTCCCCACCCAGAGTGGGATCAGAGAAAGTGTAAGTGGAAAGTCTTTCCCCAGCAAGGTGGCATAGGGACCCAGGGCTAGGCAGGCAGGAAGGGCACAAGGGGCACTGCCCAACCTGGCCATCTGGCTCACCTACCTCCCATATTCAGGTACCATCTGGCAACCCAGTCTCAGGGTCTGGGCTGCCCACTGGGGCCTTGGGCAGAGGCCTCAGGCTGGGCCAGGAGTGAGGGTCAGTCCTCAGCAGAAATGTTTGCAGGACCTGAGCTGCAGAACACACACACACAAACACACACGCACACGCACACACTCAGCCTCTGACTGGTCACCTGGTGTGGCTTGGGAGCTCAGGAGCCCTACTTCTATCTGGCTCCTCCCTGCTCTTCCTGCCTCTGGTGCCAAGTGGCTCATGGGAGACAAAGATGGCCACCTGGTACCTGTCCATCTGCATCCAGACCTGAATGTTGCGGTCACGTTAGCGGTCCCTTTGCTTTTTGGTCTGTGGTGTCTGCCTGGCCTGGGAAGCACCTGGGACTTCTCATGATATGTTCACTGAGCATGTGGTCCTCTGGTTCCACCTTTTCCATTATACTCAAGTTTTTAAAGCCATGTTCCCCTGAACCCACAGGAAATGCCTTTGGGCAGTGGTTAGTAACAAGAACACCAGGAACTATGGCTCCAGATGTTCTTTTTGAGAGGTGAGGTGGATATGGTGTGGGGATGGGGGTGCAGGTGAGATGTGGCAACAGCCTTGTCCTTGAACTGGTGCTGGGCCCTGGGTGTGGCAGCCACAGGAGGGTGTCTTTATGTCTTTTTTTTTTTTTAAAGATGACCAGTAAGGGGATCTTAACCCTTGACTTGGTGTTGTCAGCACCACGCTCTCCCAAGTGAGCTAACCGGCCGTCCCTATATGGGATCCGAACCCGTGGCCTTGGTGTTATCAGCACCGCACTCTCCCGAGTGAGCCACGGGCCGGCCCTGTCTTTATGGATTCCTCACCACAGCCCTGCTTTACAGAGGAGGACCTGAGGCTCAGAGGGAGTGGGTGGCTTGCCAGGGTGCAAGGAAGTGCTGGATTGTCACTTCAGGGTGGTGGTTGGGCTCCACAGCCTGGTGTTCTGCTGCAGGACTCGCCCTCAAACTGTCAGGTCGGTACGGCAGGCTGCCGCCAAGGAGGAGGATGCTGGGATAAGTCTCTGGGAATCCCACAGTCACCAGCCAGCAATTGCCTGTGCCAGCACGTGCCCCCCCCGCCCCCCACGGCATGTCAGAGGCATTCTGAAGCGTGGAGAGAGTGGATGAGTAAAGCAGCGTTTCCCCAGCTCTGGGCTTCTGTCATCTCTGCACTCATCATGGTGTGCGGTGATTGTCCAGTGACCTGCCTGTCACCCCTATCCACTCTGAGCTTGGCGACAGCAGGGGTAATGTCTTCCTTGGTCCTTACTGTGTCTCTGCATGGGGCCCAGCACATCGCTGGTGCCCAAGACATATGAGAAGTTGTAGACTGGGAGGCAGGAGACCCGGGACTAGCTCACCATGTCACTGCCTTCTCCGGGACCAGCTTTCCTGCCTATAAAATGAAAGGGATGGATTACATGGGTGGTTTTCAAACTGGGTTCCTTAGGGCTCCAGGGTTCCTTGGAAATACCATAGCACTGTGGAGAGGAGATATTGTGGGAGCTGAAGGGTAGACACTGCCCCTATCTGCTTCAATGGGCAGATCCACTCATTGGTGTCATTTATGAGGTTTGAAAGAGAAATGTGATTTAATAAAGAGTTATGCTGCTTTTTTTTTTTAAAAGATGACCGGTAAGGGGATTTTAACCCTTGACTTGGTGTTGTCAGGACCACGCTCAGCCAGTGAGCCAACTGGCCATCCCTATACAGGATCTGAACCCAGGGCCTTGGTGTTGTCAGCACCACACTCTCCCGAGCGAGCCATGGGCCAGCCCAAGAGTTATGCTGCTTGAAATGTTTTCCAACCCCTGGGTTAGAGGTCCTCCTGTCTATAATGTGCCTACACACTGCCCATCCCAAAGCTCCATGATTCCAGTGACCCTAAGAGAAGACAATGTGTCCCCCTCACATCTCTGTTCACCCCACATCACCAACCCTAATTCCACGTTGCCTCTTCCCACAGCCCCAGTCTATGACCTTTGGGCCATGGGGTCTGAGATCCTTGGTGACCTGGTTCCTATCCCTCCCCTGCCAGCCTGGCCTGGATCCATTTCTGCTCTGGTTCCAAAGCTTTGCAGAGCTTGTCTGGCCTCAGGGAGGGGCGTGGGCTCCATCCTGCAGGCCCACAGGAGGGCTTTAATCTTCTCAACCCCTGTGGCTCCAGTGGCCCCAGTTTCCCATTCCACTTCCCTTAGTTTTGTGTCATTGTATTTCTGTCTGTTCTCTGCTGTCTTCTCTGTGTCTAGAACAGTGCCTGGCATGTGGCAAGTGTTCAATAAATATATGAGCAAAGAAGACAGAGGTAGATAGGCCAGATGTGGCCTCTGCCCCCATGGAATTGACAGTGTAAGGGAGGATGCAAAGGTTAAACACAGATGACACAAAGGTCAGTAGTAAAATCGGAGCTTGGACATGCACCGTGGGTGAGGTGTGTGGTGCTAATGGGGAGAAGAGACTGGTCAGAGCAGGCTTCCTGGACAAGGAGATGCATGAGCTGAGGGCTGAGGGAAGAGAGGGAGAGGAGGTGCCCAGAGGAGCTGAGGGGGGATTTCAGGCAGGGGGAACAGAAGCTGCAAAGCCCCCTGCAGTCTGGCTGCACCAGCCCTATCCCATGCCCACCCCTCTCAGGGCAGGCCCACACCCCTTCTGATTTTGATACTTGACAATCCTTTCATGGTCCTCACTTGGGGATGGGGGACAGAGAGAATTGAAGCTCAGAGAGGTTGCCAGCCCAACCTCAATCAGGTGAGTTTCCTTCTACCCCCCAGTACTGACCTTTCCTGGATGGGGCTAGATACATGGAGAGAGACTGTGTTGCTCTCTACCCCCACTTCCTGGGCCCTGCAGCCTGTCCTGGCTGGTCCACACCCTCCTGGGCAAGGAAGGGTGACACACATCCCTCTGCGAGTGGCTTGCCCCTTCCCCACCTGCACTTTATATGCCTCATGCCTGAATTCTCGCCACTGCCAGGGAGGCTGGCACTATCCTCGCCAAATGAGAAAACTGCCTGGGGTCATGCAGGGACTTGTGTGACTCGAGTCTGGGCTCTGAACTGGTGCTAGCAGAGCCTCACCTGCTGGCTCTGGCAGCCTGAGTGTTACTGTAATCCTCCAGCCCTTGAACAAGTGGCTGCTGCTTCCTGAGAACCCCACTGCTGTTGGCAGCATCACTGTTCCCCAGATCTTCACTGTTGACTTATCTTGTCTTTTGGCATCTCCATTTCCGCCTGTCCCACTGCCTTTGGACCTATTCCAATCACCTCCCTCCCTTGCAGCCTGAAGAATGAGGCCCTGCCCACCTCCCTGCTGGCACCAGTAGTAATGACCATTTGTCCCGTCATTTGGCCATAGTTCTAGGTCAGGGGATAGTCCTTCACCAAATGTTTGTTGAGCATCTGGTCAGGGCATGGCAAGGGCCAGAGGAAATGTTAATTTCTTCATTCACTAAGCACAGAGAAATGAGTGAAGGAAGGGAGGGAGGATGGGAGGGGAAAGGAGGGAAGAGAAGAAAGAAAGGTGGGAAAGAGGGAGTCCTTTAGGTCAGCTGATCCCCCAGACCTTGGTTTGTCCCTCACAGCCCAACAGCATACTTGGGCTTGAGCCTCTGACCAGCCAGGTGGCTGAGAAATTGATTAACAGCTTGAGCCTCAGTTTCTTCCTCTGCAAATGGAGCTGATGGCAGTTCTGACTTGTGAGGGCTATTGGAGGAGTCAATGAGATGCCATTTGCTCTCTTTGGGACCTAGCACCCAGCAAAGGAGCGTGGTAAGTCAAGTCCTTGGGGATGAGTAGCACTTGCCAGATGGATGTGGGGGGACATTGTGGGAGGTAATGACAAAGGCACTGAAGGCACAGGGAGCAGCGTGAGCAAAGGCAGGGAATATGGTGTGGCTGGAGCACTAGTTGTGGGAAGGGAGGGAAGTGGGAAGGGAGAAACGTGGGAAGGGAGGAATATGGGACATGAGGCTTTAGCATGCACCAGAGAGGAGTCTGACTCCCAGCTTCCTAGCTGGGCGATGCAGGGCAAGCCACTTCTCTCTGGGTCTCAATTTCCTCTCCTGCCAAATAGAACATCTTAGCACTTCTCTGTGGTGCCAATGAACTTGGTGGTGGGTGTAAATGTGCAGCACCCAGTTACTGTGAGTGCCCATGGCCCATTTCCTGCCTTAGCAGAGGCACTATTTTTTCCCTGTCCTCTTGCCTACTGGGGAACTCCTTTCATTTCATGCCCAGTCTCTGTCAGCGCCCCCCGGCTCCCTGCACCACCGAGACCCCACACCTCACTAAACCCTTGCCACCCTCTGGTATTTTTCTCAGTGCCTCCGCAGGATGCTGTGAACTCCTTGGGGCAGGTGCCGCTTGTGTATCTCCCTTTTTGGACCTGGACCTGAGGCCTGGTGGGTAAGACCCAGGACCCTGTGCTGATTGGAGGAAGGAACAGCATATAAGTGTGAGCAGAAGAGCCTGGACCAGGAGGAGGAGCAGGAGGAAGAGGAGGAGAAGGAGGAGGAGGAAGAGGCCACTTCTGATGAGAGGCTTGGGGAGGTGGCATAGAAAGGCCAGATCTGAATGAGCAGGTTTGGCTGAGTGGAGGTGAGCTGGTGTGACCAGAAGCCAGGCCTGCTACGGGCAGCAATAGATCAGGACAGGAGCCCCAAAGGCCAGGCGGCTTTTCTACTGAAACTGGGTAAATTTGCTGTGTGCTTGTTTAGCAATAGTACCGCAGCTCGGAGACTTGGCTTCCTACCGGCAAAGTGGGTGAGAGGGAGCCATCTTGCAGGGCGGGTGGTGAGGATGCAGGAAGATGCCATGGCAAAGGCTAGTTCTCAGCATTGTGCCTCTCCTGATCCCACCCTCTATCCCCAGCTTAGTATGTCAAGGTCAAAGGTATGAAATGTGCTTCAACTGGCTTGGAATTTCTCAGGGCAGGGCCCCCTTTCCCTTTGTGGTTCTCCATAGAGGGAGGCTGTTCCCAGTAGAGCTGTGTTCTTTCTTTGACCTGGGCCCAGTAAGGGCAGGTCCTATGCTCAGAGTAGGACCATGGAGTCAGTGAGCCCCCAGGCTTCCAAGTCCCCCGTGACTCTAGAGAACAGGTAAAGACCCTCATACATATGCAAGATGTTTATTGAACACCCAGTGTGTTGACCCTTGGGGGTAGGTAAAAGGAAGGCAGGGTCCCTGATTTCATGAGGCTTGTCCTGGTTTCTCCCTCCCTCTATGTGTCAAGCCTGGGCCCCCAGGATGCTGTGTGAGAGGCTGCCCTATTGCAGGCTATATTATCTCCAGTGCCCTTTCCTCTCTCCTTTCATGAAAAACCCCGTGTTCCTAGAATGGAGAAAAACTCCTTAACAAGGCCTAAATGTGTTCTAAAACTGTGCCCTTCTCTCTGCCTGCTGCCACCTTAGGCCCAAACCACTAGCTCCTCTTTGCCCGGATTATAGTGACAGGCTTCCAAGTGGCCCCTGCTCCCCTTCTTATCCCCTTATCCACCTCCATTCCCCATTCTCCAGAGCACTCTCCTTAAAAACATGCATCTGACTATGTAGTCAATACTCACATCCATTAGTGACCTCTCACAGCACATAGAATAAAAAACCCCCTCTGTTTCTGCAGGGCTCTCTGTAGCCTGTCAACTGCCTCACTCCCTTTAATCCTTCTTCCTTCATTCTGGCCACCCAGACTCATGGTCTTGGCCAGTGATTTTCCTCTGCTTGCAACATTCTCCCCCAACCCCCCAGCTGTTCCTTCTCCTTCAGGTCAGCCAGCACTGGCTCTGGTGCCAGCAGCCCAGCCTGGAACAGGAGCCTGGCTCTGCTCCTAGCTGGCTGTGTGACCTTGGGCACGTCACTGGCCTTCTCTATGTTTCTGTTTCCTGAGAAATGGGGATGTTAATGGTAACCATCTCATAGGATGTTTCAAGGCTCAAAGAAAATAAAGCCTGGGGGGGCCCGGCACTTAGTAGGTTCCAGAGTTAGCTATGATTATTTATACTATATTGATATTTCCTTGGTGAGGCTGCCCTGACCTCCCAGTGAAAAGTCGGTCCCCACAGTCACTTTTTCATCACTAAGTTTGCTTACCTTCACAGCGCTTAGCAGTGCCTGAAATAATCTCGGTTATTCAAGTATTTCACGCAACCAAAATTTATTGTGCACCTACTATGTGCCAGGCACTATTTGTAAGTGCTATTAGATAGGACGCTCCGTCATGGCCGTGTCTCTGCCTCTCCGGTTCACCTGTGCTTACCCACGCCTCCGCGGCACTGTTGCAGGCACACAGTAGGCGCTTTGCTCCGCGCTTGCGCCCCGCCCCTCCCCCGCTCCAGGAAGTGTGGGGGCTCCAGCCGCTCGGCCTGCCGCGATGCATTCTGGGAAAGCAGCAGCACCAGATCCAAGATGGCGGCCAGCAGGAGGCTGATGAAGGTAAAAGCCATTCTCCGGCGCCGGCCGGGCGGGGGGCGGTGTCCTGGGCGGCCGGGCGGGGGGCGGCGGTCCGGGGCGCCTTGGGGCGCCACCGCCTGGCCTCTAGCCCTGCGTGGTCCCGCTGCCCCCTACGGACCGCGCGCGGGCCGAGGGAGCTAACGGGGTCGCCTAGGCCGCAGCCTGGGCGGGAGCGCCAGGCCGCGCTGGGAGCCGCTGGCGGCCCCTCCGCCCGGCTCGGGGCGTCCATGCCGCCCTCCGACCTGATCTCGGCCGGGTCCTCCCTTCGCGGAGGCCGCGGACCGGGCCGGCGGTGCCGCTGATGTGAGGGCCCGGCCGGGAGGCCCCAAACCGGGCACCCGCGGGGAAGGCCCGAGCGCCGGAGCCCGGCCGGGAGCCCGTGTTGCGGAGCCGCCCCACCCTGGCCCGCAGCGCGCCGGCCCGCAGCTCGGGAGACTGGGAAGCTGGGAGGCTCGGGTTAGGGAAGGAAGGAGGAGGCCAGGCGGCGAAAGTTAAGTTAGTTTGTTGGTGGGTCGTTTGCAATTGCGCTGGGTCCTAGCAAACTGTCGCCTTGTGACTGCAAAGTCACACAGCACACAAGTTCCAACTCCAGGAAGGCGTGGGGTCGGCCCCGATCGCGGCGCGGTTCTCCTTCCCCGTCTCCTTCCCTATCTACCACTTAGTCATCCCTATCTCCTTTTCCGGATGAAACAAAGTGCCATTTTTTGAGGGGTGGGGGTTGGCTTTCGTCGTTCAAATCAAAACGGGCCAAAGTTTATAAAAATAACTTGGCACTTTGAATCTTGAATGCAGCGGAGTGTCTTCTTGCTAATTGGCTCCTTTGGTGAGGAACACAGATGCTAAATAGGCTTAATTCTTTCTCCGGTGTATTTGCCGACGTCCTCCGGATCCGACCCCGCCAACGTCTGTGAGTCGGCGGCCGGGTAGTGCTGTCGGGCAGCACCGGGCCGGAAATAAAAAAGGCCCAGGAGCTGATTTCCTGAGGGAAGATAAAGAACTGGGGTTCTCCGGGCAGAGCAGTGCTTGATAGAACTAGACATTGAACTTGGAGTCACAGCTTCTGGGCCCCCCTCCTTGGGAAGTTTCCTTTCTTTTGTTCACGAAGGGCTAGAGAGGACATTTAACTTTACAAAGCATGAGTAGAAGTCAGCCCGAAAGAACAGTCAGCCAACTCCAGACCTCTCCTCATCTCTTCTGCCAGTAACACCACCAAATTCACCCAGTCGTCCAGATGAGAGGATTGTTAATGGCTTATTTCCCTACTCTACTCCCCAAATGTAGTCATCCATTAAGCCTTGTGGATTTAACTTTAGAAAGAGTTCTTGAGTGCATGCCTTTGTTCCTAATCTTACTAAAGATACCTGAATCCATACTCTTATCTCTCCATTGTTCCCCTCGTCTTCCCACCCCCCACCCCTGTGCTCCCCTTCCCTGACTCCTCTTTATGGACTCCAGAGTTCTTTTTCTAAAGCAAATATTTAATCCTTCACCCCTGTTAAAAATCTCTGCGGTCTTACTGTCTTCAGCAGTTTAATCCTAACCTCTTGGCATGCAAGACCTTTGTTAGACTGGCTGGCTGAAAGCAATCTGTTCAGTTTCACCTCCCGCCCTTTGGTTACCCACTACTTTTGTACCTAATCACAGTAGCTACCATTTTTCCAGCTTTTACTTTGTTCAGCTCTGTACTTCCCTGTGAAGTAGACATCATTATTCCCATTTTGTAGATGAGAAAAGGGAATGCAGAGAGATTCTTTGGCTTGCCCCAGGTTACCTAGCTAGGGAGAGGGAGTGAGCCGTGATCTAAGCAGTTGATTCCAAAGCAAAGCTTCCTGCTCTTACTTGCTATGTGGCCTCACTTTGAACATGCTGTTTGCTCTTCCTGAGAAAAGCTACCTTCTCCTCATTTCTCCCTTCCAGGGAGGTTCTAAGTTCAACTTCAGTGCCAACTATTCTGTGAGCCATCTCATCCTCCCCTCAACCCAGTCCCCCTTCAAAATCAGTTGTTTCCTCCTTCGTGTGACCACAGCATTTTCTTTGTTTCTCTTTGAGCACTTGTTATCACAATCTGATTTGTGTTTACAGACCTGTCTTTCCTACACTAGATTCTGAGTTCCTGAAGGGCAGGGATCTTGACCTGATTCAGCCTGGTATCCTCCTAGTCTAGCCCAGTTCACCCAATGTGGAATTTCCAGGGTCTCAGGGGTCTGTGAGGGGATTTGTTGTGCTTTTTAAGTTATTTTTGTGTTCTTAAGAAATTGAAGCTCAGAAAAAATATGTAATACTGAGTACTTATTGAATGCTAGGTTATTTACATAAGTTCTTTTTTTCAACAGTCAAAATTAGTATATTGTCATCTTTATTTTTATAGATGAGGAAATTGTGAGGTTTTAGATAGGTTAAGGGAATTACCTAAGGTGGAGTAGTAGGTCATGGTTGAGACAGAGAAGACACTAAATCTATCTTGTCACACTGCCTCCGTTTCTTATTCCAAGACTGCATGGAGGGTATGTCCAGTTTTAAAACTTGTGGATGAAGGCTGGCTGGTAGCTCACTTGGTTAGAGTGCGGTGCTGATAACACCAAGGTCAAGGGTTCAGAAACAAAAACAAACAAAGATAAAATTGTGAATGGAAATTCTTTCAATTCAGTAGGGGAATGCTGGTTATATGATGCTGATTGTTAGCTCTGAGAGTCAGTGTTTAAGCATGGTTAGTTTTAAAAAATAGCAAAGAAAAAGTATTGATGCAGTTCGATCAACAGTCTTTCAGTACATGGGGTGGAAATAATAAAAGGGATTTTCTGTGTTGAAAAATTGGAACTTAGTGCCTGAAACAGTGCCTTAGGCAAAGCAAGCAAGTAGATGTTGAATAATCGAATTAATTATCTTAAAGAATTTTAAGTTTTCTCAAAACTTTTCCAGGACACAGGGCATCAAAGATTTCTTTGTAACAATGGACTGTTTGCAGATAGTGTAAAATACATGATTAAAAGTAGAATGACTTGCATATATCAGGCTGAGAAGTTATGTTAGACAAAGTGAGTATGATAAAGTAGTTTCTGAAGCATTTGTCAAAAGGATTAACCTTTTTCAGAACCCCCTTTAGGAATTACAATGTTATAGAACGTTAGATACATTTTAATTTGCAATCAGCTAATTCAGTATGGATGACAACAACCAGATTGTAACCATTGCTTTCAATACGGAGGGGGAAATAGCTACAAAAGCCAAAAGTAAAACCTGCCTGTGTGGTTGAGGTCAATCAGTTGAAGTCTGATCATATCTTTGCAGTTTCACTGCACACAGCTCACCTAAGGGCTCGCCCATGAGTAGCTTCACAGAAGAGCTTTTCTCAGAGGGGAAATTTGTAGATGGGGTGTGTGTGTATGACATTTTATTAGTTATTATGGCATAACTGTTGAGGTAAGGAGTTGAGATTCGTAGCATCCTTTTAATGCTATTTAAATAATGTTCACTCACAACTCCATATTGGTGTACTTTTTCTCAGTCCATAATCACATATGAGTAGGAGGAGTTGCTAAATAACAGTTCATTCCTTGGAATTCATTGTACTAAGCAATGAACTAGTTTGCTTTTGAGTACAGGTTTGTTTTCGCTGAGGATGGGTAATTAACATGATAGAGCAGTTATTGTTTCTGGTAGTTGGGTCGTGTGTTAGGAGGTGAGAGGAGTTTTACACATGGAGTTCTGCCAGTATAAATGTCCCGAATCCACTGAGGTTTTGGGGATTGAGAAAAGCATTGCATCTTTTATCTTAAATTCATGCATTCCAGTAAGCTGGGACTGTTTGGGCCTCTCAATATTCTTTATCAATGTTTCTCTATTAAAAGAGAATTTGAGGGCCGGACCGTGGCTCACTTGGGAGAGTGTGGTGCTGGTAAAACCAAGGCCACGGGTTCGGATCCCTATATAGGGGATGGCTGGTTGGCTCACTTGGGAGAGAGTGGTGCTGACAACACCAAGTCAAGGTTTAAGATCCCCTTACCGGTCATCTTAAAAAAAAAAAAAAAAAGTAAAGTAAAAAATAAAAGAGACTTTGGCTTCCCAAAGAGAGTATACTCAGTTATTGCAACAGTTGGGAACTTTTCTTAAAGTATATACTAGAATAAAAACATTTGTCTCAGGGCCTTTTCTGCTCTTGTTACAACTGTAAATTAGGAGGCTGTTGATTTAGTGTTTTATTATACCAGATCACTTGAAAGTATTGTTATTCTATTGAAACTGTTATCACTAAATGTTCAAGATACATTCCCTTTTCTTGACTACAACAGTAAATTAGGAATTAAAGGTTAGAGAACCATAGGGACATCCCCCCCTGAGCCCAGACTCTTGTATCCAACTGCCTCAAGAGCTCCTTAGAATGGCACACAGACTGTAGGCATCTAAGTCTGAGCTCATCCTGTGACTCTCTCCCTGTGGCCCCATGTTTCTCCTCCTCCTGTCTTGCCTTACTTAGTTAATGGTCCACTTATCTACCCAAGGAAAAATCCCAGGGAGCCCACCTCAACCCTTCCTCCACATCTAGCCACCTGCCAGATTCTGCTGAACTGCAACTTCGATCTCTGTTCTCTGCCTATCTTGTCTCTATCCCCACTGCCACTGCCTTAGTTCAGTCCATTCCTGTCTGTGGTGGGACATCTGCTTCAGATTCCTCAGCGGTTTCTTTGTCCTCCTTACCAGTCAGTCCACCCTCAGTCCCACATGATTCCTAACCTGCAGTGCATAAGAGTAGTGTGTGGTGTGGAGCTTTAGAGAAATGCATATTCCCAGGCCTTGCTCTCAGAGATTGGACCCAAAGTAAGTAGGACAGGGGGGAGGCTAGGGCTCTGGATTAAAAGTCCTTAGCATGTTCCTCCAAGATCTGGTCTCACCAGCCTTGTCTGTCTCCACTTGCCAGTGGAATCCCCTAAACCTGGTATGCTTTGCACACTCTGGATCTCTTGATGGATGCCCTTGTCTCTTTTCTGCACCAGGTTAACTTCTTGACCTTTGAGACTCAGCTCCAGAGGCACCTCCTCTGGGCTCTGCCCTTGAAGGAGCTCAGCAAGGGGGAAAAATGACATGCACCTGGAATAAAGAAATCCTGGTCTGTCCACTGTGTGCTGGATATATGCCAGCTGAATCAAGGCGTGCAGGGGAGGGAAAGACCCATTTGACATTGAAGAAGAGGGGGAACTTGGCCCTTTAGGAATGAGTAGGGTTTTGGTAGTTGACCTGGTAGCTGGTGAGGCTGAGTCTCTTTCCTCTGTCAGAATGGCTGTGGGTAGTGGCCTGAAAGATGCCTTAAGGAGCCCCAGAAGCAGTCTGCCTACTCTTCAGTACCAGTACCTGCTTCTGACCTTGTGCTTTCCGCTTCTTGGGTTTTAGTTAGGCCAGCCCCTGAGGTGGTTTCCAGAAGTGCAAGGGAACTGGCCTGGTTTTACCCTAGGTTGGGATGTTCAGCATACATGGCTCCTCCAGAACTGGGAGCCCTCCCTCTGCAAGGCCAGTCTTGTTCTCCGGCCAGCCTCTGAACTGCCTCTCCATGAATGAGTGTCATTGAGGGTGATACTGATGAATTTAAGGACAAGACAGAGCAATACCATCACCTTTATTTTTTTTTTTTTGGGGATCCGAACCTGGGGCCTTGGTGTTATCAGCACCGCACTCTCCCGAGTGAGCCACAGGCCGGCCCGATACCATCACCTTTAGAGTGAGGGGTCAGGTAGAGCTGTAGCTGCAGCATTCAGGAGGAGTGACACACCACTTGTGAGAGGTTTTGCCTGTTTTCACCTCCTCTGGCCAGCTCATACTGTTTTCGGGGAACATAGATAAACCAAACCGTGCCCTCCACGACCCCTATAAAAAGGGAGGAGAGGGGACTTTCATTCAGGGCAAAGCTGTTGAGAGGGAGAAACTATAGTATAGTGATTGAGAGCTAAGTTTCTGGAGTTTGAATACTGGGCCTGCTACGTCTTAGCTGCGTGGTCCTGGGCAAGTTCCCTAACCTTTCTGTGCCTTAAGTTTCTTCATCTGTGTATGAAGATTAAATGAATTAATATATATCAAGTTTTTAAAAAAGTGCTTAGCATATTCCAAATGTGAGATACTTGGAGATATTATTATTGAGGGTGAGCAAGACACTTTCCAGGGTGGTGAGGAGACCCGCCTGGCAGGAGGGGAGGGTTTGGAGGAGTGATAGGAGATGGTGCTGAAAAGGTGGGTTGGGGCCAGATAGGAGCAGGCCTGCCCGGACAACCTCACACTGAGGCCGAGCCCATTCTTCCACCTGCAGTGCTCTCCTGCCTCTTGAAGTTACCTATTCTGTAGGGTTGGTGAAAGAGGTACTGAGACAGCTATGTGAATGATTTTTTGTTTAAAAATGCTTACCTTTCCCAACAAAATTGAAAAGCTTTTAAACTCAATGTTTGTCTTCCCAGTATCTCAGAATCTTACTCTGTGTATTTTTCCTTCCTGTCCTGAATATGCGTCCATTGCAGTGATGGTCGCTGTGTCCAAAGATGAGCACAGGTGCTGTAGAAGGCACTGAAAGGTGATGAGCTGCAGGGAGGGGGGAGGTTTGGGGGCAATTCTCGCATAAGTAATTGCAGTCCCAGAAATAATATTGTTGCTTCTTGTCTTCTCTTTCAGCCTTGAAGCAGAAAGTTAAGAAAGTTGCTTCTGGTGGCTGTTCAGTTTCTCCTGATGGCCCTTGCCACACACAGTCTCTTTAGAATTCCAGAGCTTCGAGGGGCTTTGGAGAGCAGACACCAGTGGCCTCAGTTTATGGATGAGGAGGCTGAGGCCAGTGGAAGAACCAAGCCCACTGCCCAGGTCTCCCCTGTCTCAGAGTCATGCTTCTGATTTTTAGATGGCTGCTTTTGGTTTTTAGGGAGGGACAGGGTAGAGAAAAGGAGGATTCATTTTAGGTTAGGTGGTTGTTTGGGTTTTGTTGGTTCTGTTTTTTAACAGTTCTAGGCCTGTGTTGATGATAATTTTCTGTACTTCATTTTCCTGTCAGATTTTGCCTCCAACCTTCTTAGCATGGTTCAGCAGAGGGATGAAATTCTGTTTTGACATCCCCTAGCCCGGCAGCCACATTTGCAACCAAAGCAGTGGCTAAGGTCAAAGCTGGTGCTTCTGGCGATGCTCCATATCTTTCTGAGCAGGGATGCTGCCTGACCTTGTCACGGGTGGTCGAGAGGACATACTCAGAAGTTGAACAGCCACGGAGCCCTTCCTAAGGTGGTTTGTAAACTCTCTGCTTCATACCGGTGTAGCTCTCTTTAAGAAAACTCAGCACACGAAAATCTAGGCCGACAGAAGGATTCTCCACTTATTTGACACAGGTAGTTCCTGTTGTACTCACTTGTCCTGTGTCGGGCTTTGTGACATTGAGTTTATTGTGGCCAGACTTGAGGAGGCTGGTGTCCTATCCCTTAAGGAGCTCCTAGTCTGGTGGGGGGCCACTGGACTCTGGAGTGTGTAATGTAGGTCAAGAATGCCAGGCACACCCATGTTCAGATGGAGGCAGAAATACGTTCCAGGAGTGAGAGCCTGCTGAGCTGGGGCCCTGGCCATGTGTTCCCCACGCTTGCCCGGGGGTGAGGGCAGTGCGTTCCTTTAAGTTTTTGTTGAATGTTCTTTTCAGTCATGTCCTCTTAAAATGACCCCCTGAAGAGAGACCCACCTGCTGAGAAGCAGTGTGCTGTGGTAGTCACAGGAACCTGAGTTAAGATATTGATTTCTGCTTTCAGCTCATTTGTGTTATCACTTTGAACCTCAGTGTCCTGATTCCCGCAAAGAGGATAATGAAATGACTTCATAGAGTTATGACAGTAGTTTTGTAATGATAGCTAATGTAAGCTAGCAGGCATACTGCTGACCTATGGAATAGGTGATGTGTTGGCATGGATCCTGCCCCCTTTGCCGAGTGTTTATTTGAATGAGAGAATCGAATTCAAGGGCTCTGAAACCTTATGTTTAGATTTGCAGTGTATTGAATTACATTAAAGTCATGGTTTAGTGTTATTGCCAGCAGTTGCTTTGTGTATGCTTGGGAAGTTTGTGTTTCTGTTAAAATTAGTCACTTTGATAGACTCCCATAAAAGCAGTGAGTACCTGTTTCAAGTTATTAGTGTCTTACCAGTTGTGTGGCTGGTGTTTGATAGTGATACTGTGTTTAGATTTAAGGCAGATTTGTGTAGCTTTTCTCAGACATCTGGCTCCATCTGCCAGGTTTTGTTTTGCCTGAATACAAGGAGCCTAGAAACATTCCTTGCACTAGGTAGACACTTACAGACCAGCTGTGAAGGGCTAGGGAAAATACTGTGTATGTTCCTGCTTTTGTCATTGTAAATATTGGGGCATACTATTCCAGAGCAAGCTAAGCCCTCCTGGAATCCTGCATGGGAAATGGGAGTACCTGCCCTGCCATTTCTGATGGAAGTGTTAACTACCCTAACCCACTGCTTTGGGTGGCCAAGATGATCACAAAAGAGGGATTCTGGCTCTAGTTCCAGTCCTGGACCTTCCCTGAACAAGTTCTGAGACTTGGGCCTTTCTGAGCCTTGACTCTACCATCTATAAGGTGGGGCTAATATGGTGAAGCTCTGGTCATATCCTATATGCTGTGAATTGTAAACGTGTATAATGTTGTAATTGGCCACCCCTCTCATGCTGCAACCTCCTCTTCCCTAGCATCTGTTTCTGTTCTTTGTTGAAATTTTGGAGGTGATGATATTCTGAACTGATGCCCTTGAGAGGAGTGTGCTGGTGACATGCTGTTAGCAAGACCCCTGCCATGTGTTTCTGGTCGTTTCTGAGAGCTTTATGCTAACAGCCATAAATATATTCATTTCTAATTTAAGACCACATGAGTTATAGGCCTTCAACACCATATCACATTTATCTCCTCTTATGTAGGCTAGAGAATGTATGTTGGTGCCTTGACACTGTCTTGGATTTTAAGAAATATGATGCAACTATGGAAGGGCATGAAATGAACATTGAGTACCCACTAGGTATGCTAAGTATTAAGCACAATGTAAAGTTTCCTGTAATTCTTGGTAGAGCCCTGTGAAATGGGTTTCATACCATTTTTCAGGTGAGAGTAGACTTGGGGCTTCAGGTGGTATGAAGGGCAGGGTCCCTGTGCTCTTTCTAGTGTGCGGATGACTTGGCAGCCATTGAAGCAACCACCTGCCAAATCCAAACATCATTTCATTGTATAGAGTGATATGTAAAATAAATGTTGAAGAAATGGTCAGGGATTGGAATATTCTGAGTTTATTGCCTATAGGAATCTTCAGAATAAATAACAGTAAAATAACCAATATAAGCCACAGGAAGCATGCACTTAAAAAAAAAAAAAAATTCAGAATGACTTCTGGGTTTCCGTGACCTCAGACTTGTTGCTGTCAGAAGGATTTCTTCCATTGCTTCCATGTGCCTAGCTCAGTGAGAGGTTTTAGCCCTTATAGAAGCATGTTTCTAGCTGTGGAAATGAGACTCGGTTAATCAGGGCCTCAATTTCTTCCTTGCTTAAAGATTGGGTGGCATGATTGTGATGTTTCTTAAGCAGAGGTGGGCCTCTCAGTCACGTGGTGCCAGCCTGCTCCGCAGGTTGATGGAGTAGGTCCTAGGGGGCCTAGGTACCAGTTAATCTCTCCCTCCTTCTCCCCTCTCCCTGCACCCCCTGCCTCTCTGCATGTGGGTATTGAACAGGCCCCCAGGAGCTCAGGCATGCACCTGGTTGTGAGTCCAGGACCTGATGGTGACAGTACCCCGATGTTAGTAAACACTCCAGGCAAACTCATTTTCTTATGGCTTCCCTAATACACCTGGTGATTTCTTCCCTCTGTGTCTCTGCAAATACATTTCCCACACATGGACACCTGTTCTCTCTAGCTGTTCAGTTTTCCTCCATCCTTCAAGGCCCATCTCAGAGCCTCTGTTCCATGAAGCTGCTCTTCTTTGCTCATGTCTGCTCTGGTGTCTGATGGGCTTCCTTCACTGTGACCTAAAGGTTCTTAGAGCAGTGTTCTCAGCTCTTTTAACCCAGCCTTACCAGCCAAAAAGGTGGCATTAAGCTTTACTTTCTGTAGAACACACTTTTTTCCATTTAACAAATATAGAATGACATGGTGATATTGAATCTGCTTGTTGACACTATGAACACCCTTGCATTTAGACTTGCTGTCCCTCACATTGATTTGACATCTGAAGTTTCCCTGACTTTCCCCACTGGTATTCCTCTGGACATCTGTTCACCTGCTCCTGTGACACTGGCTTTGGAGGAGACTCGAGGGAATGTCTAGTACAGCCCTGCCCAGTGCAGGTGGCTTCTTTCTGACAGCTGCAGCCAGCAACTGCCCAGTCTCCCCAACCCATTTGAGTATCTGGAGTGATGTGGCAACTTGCTGCCTCCTGGTCAAGAGGCTTGGGACACGTGGAAGTGGCATTAAATGCTAGGAAATTCTGGCACTGAGCCAAAAGCTGCCTGGGATAACTAACACTTATGGGTCCTTGTTGTTTCCCCACTTGTATAGAAAGTTGAATCCCTCTTTTGCAGAAGAACCTTTTAACGTTTGAAGACAGGTGTCCTGTCACCTTCAAATCTCTTCTGCAGGCCTAAAGACCCTCATTCTTTGGATTGTTCTGGTAGGACATGATCCTTGTGATTCTGGTTGTCTTGAGCAGCCTCCGTTTGATGTGGTCTTCTAAAATGTGGCAGCAGAACTGGATGCAGTGTTTGGCTCTGAATAGCTCAGGGTAGCATGGCTGTTTAAACATGACACAAACCTTTGGTCTGCTAAACCACCAGTCAGTTTTTTACGCAGCTAAGGCTTATGTCCTGTACCAGGTGAAGAGTTAACTTTTTGGAACCCAGTCCAGGTCTTTGCTGTATCTCTAAAAGAATTTCATTCTGGTGGGGGTTTTTTGTTTGTTTTTGGCAGCTGGCCAGTTCTGGGATCCATATCCTTAACCTTGGTGTTATAACACTGCAGTCTAACCAACTGAGCTAACTGGCCAGCCCAAGAATTTCATTCTGTGACTTGGGTTGTTGTTTTGCTGTCAAGGAATCTTAAAGCCGTTTCAGTCTTCAAGCCTGTGAGCATTTGTTCTTCCTTTGATGTGTGGCACCTGACTGTGTCTCTGTCCCCTTGCTTCCCTCCATTGTGACTTCAGGCCCCTGGTTCTTTAGCCATTTGACAGTCTCCTTAGCTCTTCTTGATCCAGCCTCTATTTATCTATCTTGTCCATAAATACCATAGTGGCTGTTGACAGAAAGGAGCATCGCTTTTAGCCAAGGCTCAGGAGTGCTTCTTAGAGGAAGGGACATTGACGAGAGGCCTTGAAAGATGAGCAGGTTTTGGACATGGGACCAGGGATAGGCAGGGCAGTTGGGGAAGTCCTTCCAGGAGGCATCCTGGGGAAGGACATGGAGGAGATCACCAGGCCGGTGTGGTGGAATTCTGCACGCCACACATTTGGACTGCACTGAAGGGTCTTAGTTGGGGTCATTCTATTGGGCCGGGGGGGCTGCATATTTTTGGAGGGGAGAAGAATTGTATAGTGCTTTTAGATTTTAAAGAGGACCATGACCACAAACTAGGTAAGAATGGCTAGCTACTGAGGGGTTCTCAAACCGGGCCTTGCATGAAGATTACCTGGGGAGACTTTGAACAAGAGTTTTCTAGGCCCCGTTGTAGACCCCCCAAAAAAGAAACAGAGAGACTTTGTTAACTGTTTTGCCAAACTCAGATGCATACGTTTGAGCTGTGTGACAGTGTGCTGGCTGTGCGTAGCAGTCTCCTGCTCTCCTGTCTCCTCTCAGGTCTTGAGCAGAGGACGGGCCCATCTTTCCTGTTAGTGTTTGCAAAGCTGTTAGGCGGTGATCCCTTTCTGCTACATTCCACACTTTGTCCTGGTGTGGGCATCAAGCTCTTTGGGCTGGAGTTTGGGAAATGGGTTTTTCCCCTTTTGAAGAACTGGGCAGCATGCCTGGGCTGTTTCAGTTTCCCTCCATATGCTGAAATCCACTTCCAGGCTCAGAAACAGGCCTCCTTTTAAGAAGTGTTGCTCTCTTTCTCCCACATACTTGCCCTGGCTGGGAAGCCTGCTGTCCCCCGCCCAGGAGAAGGGACGTGTGAGTTGGCTGCTTCTGCTTTCCTGTGAGCTCTTCACTTCTTGGTTTGTCAGTCTTGCGCCACCAGCCTGAGCAGCTCACTCGGGCTGCTGCTTGCTCTGAGCAGAACTGAAACAAAGCTTTTGTAAACTCCTGTCGTTCTTGGCTTTGGTCTTCCTACCTCTGTTCTAGAGCTGGGCTGCTCTTGTGGTTTTTCTTTGTCAGGTCCTTTCTTTCATCATTTGTAATATCCTTTTTAATTCAGACTCTTTGAATTTACATTGGTTCCTTTAAATTGCTTCTCCATTTCTTCATTATCAGGACCATTCTCAGTTATTAGGGGCACAATTTCATTTGAGGGTTTGCTGTCTTGAAGGTTTGAGTCATCTTGCTTTTTTGAGTCTCAGATCTTATCAAACCTATCTTTTTGAATATTTGAACCCTTCTTTCTCCTTCTCCTCCCCCCTCTTCCTTCTTGTTCTTCTTGTTCTTCCTCCTCCTCCTCCTCCTCCTCCTTTTTATTGTCAGCTGGTTGGTACAGGGATTGAATCCTGGCCCATGGTGTTATCAGCACCATGCTCTAACCAGCTGAGCTAACTGACCAGCCCAAACCCATCTTCTTAAAGTTGTTTTCCTCAGTGGAGGCATGATTGTCATTTTAGGCTAAACAGTTCTTGTCTCCAGGACTGTCTTGTGCAATGCAGGACTTTTAGCATCCTGGCCACTGATGCTGCCAGTGGTTCTCAGTTGGGGCTTGAGAGGACATTGGGAAATCAGGATGGGGTGGTGTCACAATGCCTGTCATCTATCTCATGGGCAGGGCTCAGGATACTCAAGTGCAGAGTCCTGCCTGAGTGCTGAGAAACCCTCAGCTACAGGGTGCTCAGCATTCCCTGAAGGTGACAGGGTTGTTTTGTTTGTGTGTTTCTCTCACTTCTGCCTTATAACCAGTTCTTCCTTGTTGGTGAGAATTATTCAGAGGAATCAACTGTTATACAATGTAAAAAAAAAAAAAAAAAAAAAAAAAAAAAAATATATATATATATATATATATATATATATATATATATGCGAAAGAGGTTGCTTCTTCTGTCTTTGGAGAGCTTAACTTGACGGCAAGGTAAGTTGAGAGTTTATCTGATAGCCCTGCTTTGGATTCCCTTAGCCTCCCAGCTCTGTCATGAGTGTCATTAATGTTTTCCATTCTTCTTTTGGCCAGGAGGTGTATGGCTCATTTCTGCCTTGGTATCACTTTTACTTTTGTTCATGTGTTTCCTTGATATCAAAGCATTAATAGGTGACCTCCCTGCAACCCTGCCCACGGTGCTCACTTGTTCCTCTCCTTTTTCTTGAGCAAGATACAGTTTTTTACTGCCATGTTACAGTTGAGTCCCATCTTGCCATATTTTCATGATTCTTGTAAAATTTACCTCTTTGTGTTTGTCGCTCATAGTTCACATTGTTAGTATGTGCATTTCTGAAGCCATAAAGTATATTTACAGATTATTTTTTAAAATTTCCCCATGAATATTAGATATCTTCTCCTCTGCTGTTTCTTCTTTTTGGTTGTCTAGTTCCAAAGTTCTACCGGAATATTTTTTTTTCCTGTCTGTATTTGGTTTAAAACATTTCATTTGATAGGATTGAGGTTTTAAGGGATATTATATCTTCTGTCCTTAGCCGAGAATCTTACCGCTAGTATCTTGAGCCAAGGACCAGAAAGTCAAAATAGAGCTTTGCTGCTTATTTATAGAGAATCCTTCCTATCCCAGGTCCTTTTTTCCCTCCCAAAGCTCCAGTTTCCTATCCATTCACTAATCTGGTCATTAAGCAAATGTTTGAGCACTACCGTGAGCTAGGTCCTGGCAGTACTGGGGCTTCCTGATCCCTGCCCTCACACAGGCACTACAGAATAGCTTATATTCTATTTGGGGAGCGGATGGAGGTAGTACTGTGGACATAAGATCTCTTCCTCTTCCTGAGTCTGCCCAGGCTTCACAATCCCCAAGGAAGCATTCTGATGAGTCTGGCATGAGCAGGAGGACCAGACAGCAGTTGGCAGGTTGGAGTGATCCTTCAGGTTCCATGCTTTTTCTCATGTAGACTCAGGAAAAGGGGCCAGGCCACTCCATCCCCCACTGCAGAGTGTAGCAGGCCCTGTCAGCTGGTGCAGCTGGGCCTTACTTAGAAATGGATCCATCTCCCAGCACCAGCACATCTCCTCTCACTGTACAGCTTGTTAGAAATCCCCACGTGCAGGCTCCACCCACACTTGCTGAACCAGAATTTCTGTGGCTGGGCCCAGGTCCAGGTGATTGTGGTGGGCAGTGAGGGTTCATAAGCAGTGAGCTACCTGTGGGAAGAAACTTGTGCTTGTCACTTGCCACGAAGCACCAGTGTGTCCTGACTGCCTCTTTCATGCATTCAGTCACCATAATCTCAGCCCACTGTGGACCAGGCATCCCTCACATCCTCCAATCCAGAACCTGTGACACTATTGCCAGATGCCTGTTCCTTAGGAATTGTTTCCTTCCATGCATGCCTGTATAGCCCCAATGTGCCTTACAAACTGCCACTGTGTGATGGGAGTGTGGGGTGCGGAGGATCGTTTGGGCTTGGCATGGGGACTGGTAGGGAGCCTCTGTGCCATTGTGAACTGCAGCACTGCATGAGGAGGGGCCTTCCCCATTCTACAGGCTGTGTGGGCTGGGCCAGAGAGGAAGCAGCCCTGCAGAGCAGGCAGGGCTCAGCTGGGTGGTACTTGGGTTGTAGAAGAGAAGGCACCTGGGAGATGTGGAGGAGGCAGTGGCAGGGAGCAGCACTCCAGGTGTCTGAGCGTAGAGGAATGTTGGCGATGTGGTGCACCCTGGGTGACTTGGGTCATAATGCCTGCTTGACATTCAGTTGAGGTGTCAGGGAGGCAACAAGGAATATCAGCCTGGTGCGCAGCTGAAAAAGAAGTGATGGACAGTTGTAAAGACATCTCAGGCAGGGTCCTGAAGTATTAATCTTGGTGGTTGTGCTTTCTGGATGCAATGGCGTTTGCTGCATTGACTGTTTATATACTAATAAGCCTTCATATTTGCAAGGGACCCTGTTGCTTATAACGTGATTTCCCCTTCATTGTCTGCAGCACTGGGTCTTATTACCCCTGTTTTGCAGCTGAGGAAACTGAGGCTCAGTGGAGGTTTCCTGTCCTCCTCCCCATCCCAGACTGGATAATTGTTCTCTTTGCTGTGTGCCTATGCTGAGGTGGAGTCCTGAAATCGCACCTACAGCATTGGGTAGAAAACTTTGTGGGTATGCATTTGCTTCTAGTCCCCAGTTTTATTCATCTTTATTCTCAGCGTCCGACTCATAGTCAGTGCTTAACAAATCTTGGTTGGAAGAAGTCAGGCTAGTAGCACCTCATGTCGCCCCTGCTGTGCGTCTGCAGGGTGCTGAGGGTATTTAAGCCAAGGCATGGTGACCAGCCCAAGGAGGAGGTGGTGCATCTGCAGCAGCACAGTCCCCCCATCATGTTCAGTGGGTTCACTGAGGTGGGGGCTTGTCTTGGTGTGGGGCATGGGTAGAGGCAATGACCTCACAGAGGGGAACACTGTACCTCTGTGCCTCCTTAACCAGACCAGGCACAGTCTAGTCCTCACTCTCCAATTTTTTCATTGGTGGTGGTGTCACTCAGTTTAATTTGAGGGAGTCAGGAGGGATCTTAATATGTGGTGCTTTCCCCTATTTGACACCCCTTTATGCTTTGTTAATCAACAGGAGCTTGAAGAAATCCGCAAATGTGGAATGAAAAACTTCCGTAACATCCAGGTTGATGAAGCTAATTTATTGACTTGGCAAGGGCTTATTGTTCCTGTGAGTATTGAACACTTCCACTTCTTACCAGATTATTCTTTAAGGTGATGTGTGTGCTGTTGGGCTTATCTTTCTGCTCTTAAGTAGGCTCATAGTCTAGACAGCCAACAGATGCACAGAAGTGGGCTGTCACTCTAGGGTGATAAGGTAGGGAGTGAGCTTAGCCTTGGGTTCCTAAGTAGAATCACATCTTTGCATTGGTTTTGTAAAGTTTTGGGGATCCTGATCTTTCCAGATCTGTGGTTATTGACCCAGGGAAAAGGAGTCTGTATCTTATCTGTGCTCCTGTTCTTTCCTGTCTTCCCTGGCTTCTGTATGCCTGGCCTTATTTATCAGGACAAGACCTTCTTCTCTGACCTCCCTTGGGAGAGGGCAAGCATCCTATCTAGATCTTCTTTTGTTTTTTCCTTTGGTTTTTCATCTGTGTTTCTAACCCTCTGGACATGTTTGTTCCTGGCTTTATTCCTGCTACCCTCCAACATGTATTTCCTGTTTGTCTCAAATCCCTTTTAATTGCCCACATGTTCCCTGCACCCAGTGTTTGTTCTGACGCTTGTGCCTCTAGTGTCTGCCCACCCCCTGCCTCCGCCCCACCGTCTCACAGACTTCTGCCTTTGGATGGGCTCTGGCTTCTTCTAACAGCAGCTTTCCCTTGGCCTTACCGACACCTTGATTTAGTGTCTCTTCTTTTTTTCATCCTTTGATCCCCTCACCCCTCAAGAGACTTGTCCTGTACTTAACCTCAGTTTGCAATCCCCATTTCTCCCACTCTCCTGAAACTGCTTCACACCAAGTGCATGGGCTCCCCTCCATTGTCACACCTTGGGCTCGGCAGCCCTGGCGCTATGGCCCTTGTCTCTCAAGCCTTTGGAGCCTGGGCAGTGGCCCAGTTGCCAGTCCCGTAACCAGTGTGCCTCTCACTTTTGTCCTGCTGCTGCTTCCTCCTGACTCTTATGCACACCTTTCTCCTGTTCTGTTTTGTCTCTGGGGACCCTGCTTCTTCCAGCATCACAGCTTATTATGCTTGACGTGGAGGGTTCCTGCACCTCTTCCTCCATTCCTGCCTTCTTTCGGAGCTGCACCATCTTTCTACCAAGCGGCCTCACTTAGACCTTGTGTAGCCTTCTAGCTACCTGGCTCACAACCTTGACCTTCTGCGTGAGTCTTTCTTTCATGTTCTTCCACATCCACCCTTCCTCTCTCTTCCTTGTCTTCCCCACTTTGCTCATCTGAGCATCAGGCCCTTTCCCTGTGCCTGACCCTATCCTGCCATTGTTGTATATAATCTTTTCTTATGGGCAGATTGGCTATGTTGCCAAAGCAAGACATAGAACATGCTTACTTTAGATGCTTTCTTCTTGATGCTGGTTATAAGGTCATGCCTTTTTAAAAAAGTCCCTGGAACTTGAATAGCAAATATTAGATTTGTAGTTTATTTCCGTAATCATTCGAATAACTAAGGAAAGGTATGTTTGTAGTGTTTTAGTACATACTCAGGATGTTTAAATCTGGGAGCTTACAGCCTGGTTTTGGAGATGAGTCCTGTAGATTTCTTTAGGCTTGCAACTGGTGGGGCGTGGTTCACAGGGTGTGGTTGGTGGGGAAGTCTCTGAGTGGGAGTGGTCTGCCTGTGACTGCAGCCCTTGCCTGCTGTAGGCACCTGTTAAGTGCTGAGCAGAAAGATGATCAGATCATCTGACCACCTGTCTCTTCTCTGATTGATATTTTGTATCCTATTGATATGAGAAGTGAACAGTTAATCACTGGCTCTTTGGAAAATAAGAATGAATGGGATGGTTTTAAGCAGTAAAGCTCGGGCGGTCTGGCCCTGTGAACCCAGTGGCCTGAGAGCCCACAGGCCAGCTCCAAGGGTGGATTGCTGTTGGGCAGGCTGTGCCCCCAGTTCACACCAAGGCTTCCCTCTGGTTTCACACTGCTAGAGCCTGTGGAACAGTGGGCTAAGGTCTCATTGAGCCAAAGCTGGAGACTGGCTGGTAGAATCCCAATGTGCCTAGAAACCCCAGTGTCCAGGCCAGAGCCTCACCTTCTGTTTGAGGAAGCTGGGCCCAGAAGCAGTGCCACCTCCAGGGCTGCTCTCACCCTGCTCATACTGCCCTCTCTCAGTCCCGTCTTTTGCTTCCCTCCTGTAATGACTGCCCAGGGCCCGTGGGTGGGTATGAGCCCTGTTTCAAGGAAGCCTTTCTTCCTTCCCTAGAGCAGTGAAGGCACTCTTGGCAGCCACCCTCACCTGGGTCCACAGTTGTACCCTACACCTACCTGGGCCTCAGGTCTTCCTGCATTGTAGAGGCTGGGCCAGCATGGGAACCTTCTACCCAAATTCACTGGAGGTCCACTCATTTGGGGTGAAAGTGGAGTCAGACTGAGAAAAGGCTTGGCAGCCCCACCCCCTGCCCTTACAGCTGGATGCTGGTTGTTAGGGAGTCGCTTAGTAAATGTCCTGGCTGTTGTGCGAAGGTAAGGCTGGAGAGGTGCTTCCTAGAGACACTGCATTGTTACCATGGCAGTTCAGGTTATTCCCTTCAAATGTTTGTTTTTCTGTAAAAATTTTTCCATCTGAAATTCAGAGATGAAGTATAGGAAGAAAATATTACTCATAATCCCATCATCAAGAAGTTCAGTTCAGTAAGTTTTTTGATACTGACTTTTAGGAACTAGGGGTATGATGGTGAGCCTTCTTGAAGCTTCTAGCCTAGGGAATGTGTTCACTCTTAAACTTTAACATAGTTCCTCCCAGTCTTTTTTCATGTAATTTTTGATAAAACATTTCATAATTTCATAATTATTTCATACTTTATAATTACTAGGTCACTGCCTTGAAACTCTGTGAAGATAATGTTTAATAACTATGCAATATCCCATAATATTTGTATTATCATTTATTTAATCACTTGTTTATTTTAATCTTTATTTTTTATTTTAGATTCTGATCTTAAAATATAGTATTCTGACCATTAGGATCAGTTATATTATACATAAGGGAGGGACTATCTATAGGGCTATATATATTGTTAAATTATTTTCCAGAAAGGTTGTACCAATTTATACTCCTACAGACATGGTCTGCACAAATGCCCACATATGTCCTTGGCTGTCATTGGGCATTTTAAAAGGGAGTTCTGAGTGTCAGGTACTTCAGAGCCTAGGCTGTGGGGTCTGACTGCCTGAGGTGAAAACCCCTCAACTGGCTTGGGGATCTTGGGCAAGTTACCAGTTGGTCCTAGTATCCTCACCTCTGTAACGAGTATGATACTTAACCTCTACAGATACTGGAAAAGTTAAACAAGTGCATGGGTGTGAAGTGCTTAGGCTAGCTTGGTGCTCTTGTTATTAAAGGTCATAATTAAGGCTTTTGTGGGACCTCTTTGGGAAACTCTTGGTCAATATGTAACAAAAAGCCCATGAAACAAACGTACAAAAAGAAATAACTGTTGCCAATTTGATTTACATTTTAAATTTTGTTATTGTGGTTGGCTTTTGCCCCTACTTATTTATTGATTGTTTATATTTCATTATCTGTTAAGGTTTTATTATGTTTCTTTGTTGAAATGTAGGAATTCTGTGTATTAATCCTTTGTGTCTGGGGGAAATATTTTTTATCCTTTTGTTTTCTTTTAGCTTTGTTTAAAAATTTCTAATTTGAAAGTTGCTTTTTTGGGGGGGTGGGGGGTGGCTGGCTGGTATGGGGATCCAAACCCTTGACCTTGGTGTTATCAACATTGTGCCCTAACCAACTAGGTTAACTGGCCAGTCCCCTTTACTAGTTACAGATCTGTTTAGATGTTCTATTTCTTCTTGTGTAGATTGTATGTTTCTTTGGTAGATTGTATGTTTCTAGGAATTTGTCGATTTCATCTAGGTTTTCTGATTTGTTGGCATACAACTGTTCATTGTGTTTTCTTACAATCCTTTTTATTTCTATAAAATTGTTAATGTCCCCACTTTCATTTCTGATTTTAGTAGTGTGAGTATTCTCTCTTTTTCCTTTAGCCTGTCTAGCCAAAGTTTTGGCAATTTTGTTGATATTTTCAAAGAACCAACTTTTGGTTTCATAGTTTTTTGTGTGTTTTTTGTGGCTGGCTGGTAGAGCGAGGTTTTTTTTTTTTTTTTTTTTTTTCTATTTTTTGTTTAAGTCCTTATTTCATCTCCTCTGTAATTGTTATTATTTACTTCTTTCTCCTAGCTTTATGTTTAGTTTGCTCTTCCTCTCCTTGTGTACAGTGTCCATTTAAAATATTGATTTTTGCAGTCTTTTTTCAATGTAGGTATTTATAGCTATGGATTCCCTCTCAGCACTACTTTCACCACATTCCTTAAGTTTTGGTATGTCATGTCTTCATTTTTGTTCATCTCAAGGTATTTTCTAATTTTCCTTGTTATTTTTTCTTTGACCCATTGGTTTTTCAGGAGTATGTTTAATTTCCACATAATTGTGAGTTTCCTAGTTCTGTTAATTGATTTCTAGTTGTATTCCTTTGTGGTTAGAAAAGATACTTAGTATGATTTTGATCTTTATAAATTTATTAAGACTTGTTTTGTGGTCTCTTTTGGAGAATGTTTCATGTGAACTTGAGAAGAATGTGTCTTCAGCTATTGTTGGGTGGCATGTTCTCTATGTTAGGTCTAATTGGTTTATAATAATAAATATTTGTTCAAGTACTCTATTTCCTGGTTGACCCTCTTTTTCAATATTATTGAAAGTGGGATATTGAAGTATCCAACTATTATTTTAGAACTATTTCAGAACATATATTTCTCCTTCAATTTTCTCAGTTTTTGCTTTATATATTTTAGGGCTCTGTTTTTAGTTGTGTATATGTTTATAATTGTTATATCTTCTTGATAGATGAACCTTTTATCAATATATAATGTACTTTTTTCTCTTGTAATCTTTTTTTACCTGCAACTTTACAGCTTCATCTAAATATCAGAAGGCACATTTAGAAGTTGTTCGACTTCCAAAAACCAAATACATTTTCTCTTACTTGGACAATGAATAAGGGTGCCAGGACCAAGGATCACTAGCTGCCCAACTACCAAAATGTTATGCTTCCAAAATCTCTTGATGTCAGTTTTTCACAAAGAGCAATCAAGTTACCCTATGTGTGCCACTCACAACAGAAGCCTTTTTTCACTTGTAATCTTTTTTTTTTTTTTGTCTTTTTCGTGACCTGCACTCAGCCAGTGAGTGCACCGGCCAGTCCTATATAGGATCCAAACCCGCGGCGGGAGCGTCGCCGCGCTCCCAGCGCCACACTCTCCCGAGTGCACCACGGGCTCGGCCTCACTTGTAATCTTTTTTGACTTAAAATTTATTTTGTCAGGTAGTAATATAGCCACTGCAGCTCTCTTTGAGTTATAACTTGTATGGAATATCTTTTTCCCTCCTTTTACTTCTAATCTCTTTGTGTCTTTGCATGTAAAGTGAGTCTCTTATAAACAGCATATAGATAGATGGTGTTTTTTAAAAATTTTTATTTATATTTATTTATTTATTTTTGCAGCAGCTGTTTTGTTTATTAAATAATGATACATTGTTTGAAAAAAGGTCAATTTTTAATTAACTTCTAAATTATTTAAAGTATTTAAAATTTATAACTGAGGATAAGGTATGTATTCTTTCTCTGCAACTTTTTCCTACCTAAAAAATGGATATCATTTCTTATAAGTTTAAGGATATTTGAACATCTCAGAAGTGTATGAGAGGCTTTTATGAAGGTACTTTAGAAAGCAAAGCCATTGATAAAAAAGACAAAGGCAAATCTTTGAGATGCTTACACAATGACAAAGGATTTAAATTCTAGGAAATATAATCAATATTAAAACAATTAAACAGATTTTTTTTTTTTTTTTTTTTTTAGCCTTTGAATATGTAGATTCTGGTCTTTTTTTTTTTTTGGCATTATAAAACATTTAATTTTAATTTTAATTTTAATTATTTAAAAAATTTTATTATGTCAATATACATTGTGGCTGATTATTGTTGCCCATCACCAAAACCTCCCTCCCTCCTCCCTCCCCCCTCCCTCCCAACAATGTCCTTTCTGTTTGCTTGTCGTATCAACTTCAAGTAATTGTGGTTGTTATATCTTCTCCCCCCCCCCCCGGTTTTTTTTTGTCTGTGTGTGTGTGTGTGTGAATTATATATTAATTTTTAGCTCCCACCAATAAGTGAGAACATGTGGTATTTCTCTTTCTGTGCCTGACTTGTTTCACTTAATATAATTCTCTCAAGGTCCATCCATGTTGTTGCAAATGGCAGTATTTCATTCGTTTTTATAGCTGAGTAGTATTCCATTGTGTAGATGTACCACATTTTCCGTATCCACTCATCTGATGATGGACATTTGGGCTGGTTCCAACTCTTGGCTATTGTAAGGAGTGCTGTGATGAACATTGGGGAACAGGTATACCTTCGACTTGATGATTTCCATTCCTCTGAGTATATTCCCAACAGTGGGATAGCTGGGTCGTATGGTAGATCTATCTGCAATAGTTGGAGGAACCTCCATACCATTTTCCATAGAGGCTGCACCATTTTGCAGTCCCACCAACAATGTATGAGAGTTCCTTTTTCCCCGCAACCTCGCCAGCATTTATTGTTCAGATTCTTTTGGATTTTAGCCATCCTAACTGGGGTTAGATGGTATCTCAATGTGGTTTTGATTTGCATTTCCCGGATGCTGAGTGATGTTGAGCATTTTTTCATATGTCTGTTGGCCATTTGTATATCTTCCTTAGAGAAATGCCTACTTAGCTCTTTTGCCCATTTTTTAATTGGGTTGCTTGTTTTTTTCTTATAAAGTTGTTTGAGTTCCTTATATATTCTGGATATTAATCCTTTGTCAGATGTATATTTTGCAAATATTTTCTCCCTCTCTGTTGGTTGTCTTTTAACTCTGTTAATTGTTTCTTTTGCTGTGCAGAATCTCTTTAGTTTGATATAATCCCATTTATTTTTCCTTTGGTTGCCTGTGCTTTTGGGGTCGTATTCATGAAGTCTGTGTCCAGTCCTATTTCCTGAAGTGTTTCTCCTATGTTTTCTTTAATAAGTTTTATTGTTTCAGGGTGTATATTTAAATCCTTAATCCATTTTGAGTTGATTTTAGTATACGGTGAGAGCTATGGATCTAGTTTCATTCTCCTGCATATGGATATCCAGTTATCCCAGCACCATTTGCTAAAGAGGCAGTCCCTTCCCCAGTGAATAGGCTTGGTGCCTTTGTCAAAGATCAGATGGCAGTAAGTGTGTGGGTTGATTTCTGGATTCTCTATTCTATTCCATTGATCAGTGTGTCTGTTTTTATGCCAGTACCATACTATTTTGGTTATTATAGCTTTGTAGTATAGCTTAAGGTCAGGTAGTGTTATGCCTCCAGCTTTATTTTTTTTGCTCAGCATTGCTTTGGCTATGCATGGTCTTTTATTATTCCATATAAATGTCTGGATAGTTTTCTCCATTTCTGAGAAAAATGTCTTTGGATTTTGATGGGGATTGCATTGAATTTGTATATCACTTTGGGTAGTATGGACATTTTCACTATGTTGATTCTTCCAATCCAAGAGCATGGGATATCTTTCCATCTTCTTGTATCCTCTCTAATTTCTCTCAGCAGTGGTTTGTAGTTCTCATTATAGAGATTTTTCACCTCCTTGGTTAACTCAATTCCTAAGTATTTTATTTTTTTGGTGGCTATTGTAAATGGGCAGGCTTTCTTGATTTCTTGTTCTGCATGTTCACTATTGGAGAAAAGAAATGTTACTGATTTTTGTGTGTTGATTTTGTATCCTGCTACTGTGCTGAAATCATTTATCAATTCCAAGAGTTCTTTTGTAGAGGTTTTAGGCTGTTTGATATATAGGATCATGTCATCTGCAAACAGGGACAGTTTGACTTCATCTTTTCCAATCTGGATGCCCTTTATTTCCTTCTCTTCTCTGATTGCTCTGGCTAATACTTGCAACACTATGTTGAATAGGAGTGGTGAGAGTGGGCATCCTTGTCTAGTTCCTGTTCTGAAAGGAAAAGCTTTCAGCTTTTCCCCATTCAGGATGATATTGGCAGTGGGTTTGTCATATATGGCTTTAATTATGTTGAGATACTTTCCCTCTATACCTAACTTATAGAGGGTCTTTGTCGTGAATGAGTGCTGAACTTTATCAAATGCTTTTTCAGCATCTATAGAGATGATCATATGGTCCTTGTGTTTGACTTTATTAATATGGTCTATCACATTTATTGATTTGCGTATGTTGAACCAACCTTGCATCCCTGGGATGAATCCCACTTGATTGTGGTGAATAATTTTACATATGTGTTGCTGTATTGTTTGCTAGTATTTTAGTGAGGAGTTTTGCATCTATATTCATCAAGGATATTGGCCTGTAGTTTTCTTTTTTGGTTATATCTTTACCTGGTTTTGGTATCAGGATGATGTTTGCTTCATAGAATGAGTTTGGGAGATTTGTGTCTGTTTCAATCTTTTGGAATAGTTTGTAAAGAATCGGTGTCAATTCCTGTTTGAATGTTTGGTAAAATTCTGCTGTGAATCCATCTGGTCCTGGGCTTTTCTTTGTTGGGAGCCTTCTGATAACAGCTTCAATCTCCTTTACTGTTATTGGTCTGTTCAAATTTTCTATGTCTTCATGGTTCAGTTTTGGGAGCTTGTGTGTGTCCAGAAATTTATCCACTTCCTCCAGATTTTCAAATTTGTTGGCGTATAGTTTTTTATAGTAGTCTCGAATGATTCCTTGTATTTCAGATGAATCAGTTGTAATATCGCCTTTTTCATTTCTAATTTTTATTTGAGTCTTCTCTCTTCTTTTTTTTTGTTAGCCATGCTAATGGTTTGTCAATTTTATTTATCTTTTCAGAAAACCAACTTTTTGATTCATTGATCTTTTGAATTGTTTTTTGGGTTTCAATTTCATTCAGTTCTGCTCTGATCTTAATGATTTCTTTCCGTCTGCTAACTTTAGGTTTGGATTGTTCTTGTTTTTCTAGTTCTTAAGGTGAAGTGTTAGGTTGTTCACTTGCCATCTTTCCATTCTTCTGAGGTGAGCATTTAATGCAATAAATTTCCCCCTTAATACTGCTTTTGCAGTATCCCACAGGTTTTGGAATGATGTATCATTATTTTCATTAGTTTCAATAAATTTTTTGATTTCCTGCTTGATTTCTTCTTGGACCCATATGTCATTAAGTAGAATGCTGTTTAATTTCCATGTGTTTATATAGTTTCCAGAGTTTCGTTTGTTGTTAATTTCTAGTTTTAATCCATTGTGGTCTGTCAAAATACATGGGATAATTCCAATTTTTTTGAATTTATTGAGATTTGATTTGTGACCTAATATGTGATCTATCCTGGAGAATGATTCATGTGCTGATGAGAAGAATGAATATTCTGAGGTTGTTGGATGGAAAATGTTCTGTAGATATCTGCCAATTCCAATTGGTCTAGAGTAATGTTTAGATCTTGTGTTTCTCTGCTGATTCTTTGCCTAGATGATCTGTCTAATATTGACAGTGGGGTGTTCAGGTCCCCTGCTACTATGGTATTAGTGTCTATTTCCTTCTTTAGGTCTAATAGAGTTTGTTTTATAAATCTGGCTGCTCCAACATTGGGTGCGTACATATTTATGATTGTTATGTCTTCTTGATGGATCAGTCCTTTTATCATTAAGTAGTGTCCCTCATTGTCTCTTTTTATGGTTTTTAGTTTAAAGTCTATTTTGTCAGATATAAGAATAGCTACTCCAGCTCGTTTTTCTTTTCTGTTTGCATGGTAAATCTTTTTCCATCCTCTCACTCTTAGTCTATGTGAATCTTTATGGGTGAGGTGGGTCTCTTGTAGGCAGCATATAGTTGGGTCCTCCTTTTTGATCCAGTCAGCCAGTCTGTGTCTTTTGATTGGGGAATTTAAGCCTTTTACATTAAGAGTTGTTATTGAAAGGTGTTGATTTATTCCTAGCATTTTATTGGTTGTTTGGTTGTCTTAGGTGTCTTTTGTTCCTTGCTTTCTGATTTACTGTTTGGTTTCTGTGTTTGTTGGTTCCTTAGGTTGTAGATAGCATTTTTGTTTGATTGTTTTCTCTTCATGAATGCCATTTTTATTATACTAGTGGATTTTGATTTTTCTTGGGTTTTTATGGCAGTGGTAGTTATTTTTCACGAACCAAACCCAGTACTCTCCCTTGAGGATTTCTTGTAAGGGTGGTCGTGGGGTAGTGAACTCATGCAGTTTTTGTTTGTCTGAGAAATATACTATTTGCCCTTCATTTCAGAAGGATAGCCTTGCAGGGTAGAGTATTCTTGGCTGGCAATCTTTGTCTTTTAGTAATTTGAATATATCATCCCATTCCTTTCTAGCTTTTAGGGTTTGTGATGAAAAGTCTGATGTTAGCCTGATTGGGGCTCCCTTATAGGTGATTTGACGCTTCTCTCTTGCAGCTTTTAAGATTCTCACTTTGTCTCTGAGTTTTGCCAATTTGACTATAACATGTCTTGGAGAAGGCCTTTTTGGGTTGAATACGTTTGGAGATCATTGAGCTTCCTGGATCTGAAGATCTGTGATTTTTCCTTACCTGGGAAGTTTTCTGCCACTATTTTGTTGAATGTGTTTTCAATGGAATCTCCATTTTCCTCCCCTTCTGGAATACCCATGACTCGGATATTTGAGCGCTTAAGGTTGTCTGATATCTCTCTCAGAGTTTCTTCAATGTCTTTGATTCTTTTTTCTTTCTTTTTGTCTGCTTGTGTTATTTCAAACAGCCCATCTTCAAGTTCAGAGGTTCTCTCTTCAACTTCGACAAGCTTGCTGGTTAAACTCTCCGTTGTGTTTTTTATTTCGCTGAATAACTTCTTCAGTTCAGCAAGTTCTGCTACATTTTTTTTCAGGACATCGATTTCCTTGTAGATTTCCTCTTTCAGGTCCTGTATACTTTTCCTCATTTCATCATGATGTCTAGCTGAGTTTTCTTGTATCTCATTCAGTTTCCTTAGAATTATCACTCAAAATTCCTTGTCAGTCATTTCAAGGGCTTCTTGTTCTATAGGATCTAGAGTTTGAGATTTATTAACTTTTGGTGGTGTACTTTCTTGATTTTTTGTATTTCTGG
Source organism: Cynocephalus volans (assembly GCF_027409185.1). NCBI lineage: Eukaryota > Metazoa > Chordata > Mammalia > Dermoptera > Cynocephalidae > Cynocephalus > Cynocephalus volans. The sequence goes on from NC_084461.1 coordinate 210,521,130, forward strand.
TATCTTTTTTTTGATGTTTATTCATTGTGGCAGGGGGTTTCACAGTCCACCGGTTTGAGACTATTGACTAACTAAGATGTTGCTGTGGTTGCCAATTTGGTATGGCTGCCTCCGTGACTGCTCAGTTGGCCTTTAGTGCCTTGGGTGTATGGTTGCCTCGGGTCTTGGGCCTCTCCGGGGAGCCACCTTTCTGGTCAGCTTGGACTCTGCTGGGCTGCTGGATCACGTACCACAGGGTGTGTGATCTCTGTTGAGCTTCCACTTCCCATGCAGGACTTCTCCCTGTTCCGTGTGCTCTGGCCTGGGCTGTTGGATCGTGCAGTAGCGACCCCACAGGGTGTGTGGTTTCTGTTGAGTCTCCGCCTCCCTGGCTGCACGTCTGCCCGCTCTGTGCGCACTGGGCTGGGCTGGGACGTGTCTTCTGCAACCCTCGTCTATCAGCTGGGCCTTCAAGACCCTGCTCGGCACCACCTTGCCCAGGAAGTGGGATTGTGAAGAAAAGTCCCACGATAGGCCATCTGCAAACTGGATGCCAGTAGCGTGGCTCAGTCCAATTCCAAAGACCTCAAAATGAGGGAAGCTGATGGTGTCCTTGTTGTAAGTCCTGGAACCCAAAAGCTGAAGAGTCTGAAGCCCTGATGTCCACGGACAGGAGAGAAGAGTGTATACCAGCTCCATCAGATAGAGAGCGATAGATGGTGTTTTTAAATCTGTTCTGGAAATCCCTCTTTAAAGTGGAGAGTTTATTTTATTCACATTTCAAGTATTTACTGATAAGAAAAAGGACTTCTGCCATTTAGTTATTTGTTTTCTGGATGTCTTATATACGTTTTCTCCCCTTCAGATGCTGCATTACTGCTTTTTTTTGTATTTGGTTGATATTTTTATAAGGTACCATTTTGATTCCCTTCTTTCCTTTCCTCTGTATTTATTAGTTATTTTCTTAGAGGTTACCTTGGGGATTTCAATTAACTTCTTAAACTTATAGCAAGCTAGTTTGAATAATACCAACTTAGTTTCAAAAGTATATAAACACCCTGTTCCCATATATCTTCATCTCCCCCTTTCATGTTGTTATTGTCACATATTGCATCTTATACACTGTGTGCCCATTAACATTGATTTATAATTATTGTTTTATATATTTGCCTTTTAAATCATATAGAAAAATAGAGGAGGGGCTGGCCATTTAGCTCACTCGGTTAGAGCATGGTGCTGATAGCACCAAGGTCAAGGGTTTGGATCCCCTTACCAGGCAGTTGCCAAAAAAGAAAGAAAGGGAAAAAACAAAACAAAACAAAAAAACAACCCAGGAGTTACAAACCAAAAGTACAATAATACTGGCTTTTATGTTTTCCTGTGTAGTTACCTTTACTGTCCTTTATTTCTTCATATGGCTTCAAGTTACTGTATGTCCTTTCATTTCAGCCGGAAAGACTCTCTTTTGTATTTCTTTTAGGGCAGATCTACTAGTGATGAATTCTCTCAGTTTTTGTTTATCTGGGAATGTCTTAATTTCTACCCCATTTTTGAAGGATAGTTTTAATAGTCTTTTCTTTTCAGTGCCTTCTTTCTGGCCTCCATGGTTTCTGGTGAGAAATTAGTGGTTTGCCTTATTGAGGATCCCTTGTACATGTCAAGTTGCTTCTCACTTGCTGCTTTCAAAATTCTCTCTTTCAGTGATTTGACTATAATGTGTCTTGGTATGGATCTCTTTGAGTTTATCCTGCTTGGAGTTCATTGAGCTTCTTAGATGAAGATTTATATCTTTCATGGAATTTGGGATGTTTTGGGCCATTATTTTTCAAATATTCTTTCTGTCCCTTTTCTCTCTCTTATCCTTCTGGAACTCCCATACTGTTTATTTGGTCACTTCTTAGTGTCCCACATGTTCCTAGGCTCTGCTCAGTTTTCTCCATTCTTTTTTCTTTTTGTTCCCTAGACTGGACAATGTTAATGGTCTTCAAATTTGCTGATTCTTTCTTTTGCCTGCTCAAATCTACTATTGAATTGCTCTAGTGAAATTTTCATTTCAGTTATTGTGCTATTCATTCAGCTCCAGAATCTCTGTTTGGTTCCTATTTATAATTTCTGTCTCTTTATTGGTATTTTAATTGCATTCATTTTCATGGTTTTATTTAGTATTTTGTCTATGGTTTTCTTTACCTCTTAGAGCATATTTAAGACAGTTGACGTTGGGGTTATAACACCGCACATTAACCAACTGAGCTAACTGACCAACCCCCTAAGACAGTTGAATTCAATCTTTGTGTAGTAAATTCAGTGTCTGAGCTTCTTCAGGGATGGTTTCTGTCAATTTATTTGGTTTTTTCATTCATTCATTCATTCATTTTTGTGGCTGGCCAGTACAGGGGGTCTAAGCCTGTGAACTTAGAGTTATAAGTCTGCACTCTAACCAACTGAGCTAATGGGCCAGTGTGTTGTTTTTCTTTAAATGAGCCATACTCTCCTGTTTTCTTTGTGTGCTTTATGATTTTTTTTGTTGAACACTGACGTTCTTATAACGTAGAATCAGATTCTCCCCTTTCCCCTGGGTTTGCTGTTCTTGATTGTGGAAGGCTTTGCTGTGTTCAACCAATGTTTGCATAGAAATTTCCTTGAATGCCAGGAATTAAAAAAAAAAAATAGAACACTCCTCTCAGTCCTTGCAGATTGGCTGTATTCTGGGGGTACTCCTTTAACATCTTAGCCAGGCCATTTACAATTCTGCCTCAGCCTTCACTTTCTGCTTGCACTGAGCTTATAGATTAGCCAGTAGTGGAAGTTTAAGGTTTTCTCAGATCTTTTCTGATTTAGTATGCTGTCCTAGGTGTGTGGGTGTCTTTTCAAATTCCCCAGTATGTCTGGGCACTAATGAATGCTCTAATTTCCTAAAGAAACTTTCTCCCTGGCTTTTCCTTCTTGACTTTAGGCAGTTTATTGTATGTCTCAACTGTTATCTTTTACTCCAGGCAGCTGTGGGTTTTCTTTTTCTTACAGTATTTTTGAGCAGTGCCTGCTGCTTTTCCACCTGTTTTGGCTCCAAGTTAGATGGAACAGAAATGAATACCTATGTCAGTCTTTCAGGTTAGAACAGACAAACACAGTCATTTGTGAATAAGGTCTGCTCTCCAAGTATGAGACCCTGATCCCTCTGGAACCAGGGACCAGGGTCTCATACTGGGAATGGAGGCTCTGTTTTCAAGGTTGCCTGCTGCCCAGGTAGAGAGGGGGTGGAGTAAGGGCAAGTGAAATCCCCACAAAGCTTTCATACTGTTTTTTAGTGGCCTGTTTTGTTATTCTGTCTTCATTGATTGCTGTAAACCTTTGACTGTTTTCCAGAGTTGTGACAAAGTTGGTTCTGACCTTTCCTGCAGTTATTTTTCTGTTTCTGTGGATGGAAGGGAGTTTGGAGCTGCCTGCATCACCATTTTGCTGGTCAATCCCCAAGTTTTTATTTTTTAATCAGAAATGAGTGGATTTTATTAAAGGCCATATTGCTGTCAGTTGAAGTTTCATTATATGGTTGTTTTTGTTTTTTTTTTTTTTTTAAAGATGACTGGTAAGGGGATCTTAACCCTTGACTTGGTGTGTCAGCACCACGCTCACCCAGTGAGCTAATCGGCCATCCCTATATGGGATCTGAACCCGTGGCCTTGGTGTTATCAGCACCACACTCTCACGAGTGAGCCACAGGCCAGCCCCATTATATGGTTTTTCAAAGTGGTCTTTTAACTGTTTTTTTTGTTTTTGGTTTTTTACAACAGCTCACCCCATATCTATGTTAACTATTAATTAAACCCTTCTTTTCTTTCTGAATTAAACTCTTTCTTCATCATGAGGGACTTTTTTTTTTTTTTTTTTTTTCGTGACCGGCACTCAGCCAGTGAGTGCACCGGTCAGTCCTATATAGGATCCGAACCCGCGGCGGGAGCGTCGCCAGCGCGGCGCTCTACCAAGTGCGCCACGGGCTCGGCCCATGAGGGACTATTTTTAAAATATTCCTTTGCATTACATTTACTAGTCTTTAATGTGTTTGCATCTGTATTCAAAAGTGAGGTTGGACTGTGTTTTCTTTGTTGTGCTAGTGGATTTCAGTAAGATGGTCATACTGGTGCCATGTATTATGAAGTATTAAGTTCATTCTTCTGTGTTCTGGTTTGCTAATTTTTCCTTTTATGGCAATTTCTGCTTTTATGTTATGGTATCTTCTTTTTTCCTTGGTGTAGGTTTACTGTTTGTTCTTTTCTAACTTCCTGATTGGAGTGCTTATTTCTTTGAGGTGGGAATTTGTCTTAGCTTGAGTTCCTTTCTCACCTGGGCTGCTCCTGTGCCCTATGTTCTTTGCCCTGAACTGTGGTGATTGCTTTATTTTTTATTGAGAAAGTAATATATGCATGGGTGAAAACAATCCAACAGTGACAGTAAGTCTAACTTACTCAGTCAGAAATATGCCTTAGTTTCCTCATTTGTAAAATGGAGCTAATAGTAAGTGCCTGTCTCTCTTAGTGGTCAGGAGAATTAAATAAGTTGATAATGCCACTGGGCCTGGCCCAGATTAAATACTTCATTTAGCTAGTGTTGTGGTTAATGCTACAGGCTGTTCCTGGATTTCTTTGCCTTTGGACTTCAGAAGCACAGACGTGAGTCATCTTTGAATCTCTGAGGCATGTGTCTCAAAGGCTGCCTTAATAACTTCTTAAAATAAAGTGAAAGTTCTCTGGAGAGACTATGTACTGCCTTGGTGTTCCCCTGTCACTGTTGGGAAGAGAAGCAGAGTCTCTCTGTTGTTACACAGTTTCACCTGCCCCATGCTGGCTCCTGGGCTCACTGCTCCCCTTTCACTGCCCACACACCCGGTTCTGGTGAGCCCCTTCAGAATATTTCTGGGGATAGACATCAGGTGCACCGGTAATGTCCCTTTTCAAAAACTGGAACTCCCGTTGCCTGTGTGCGGACTTTTCCGTCTCACAGCTTCCTTGAAGCACCTCATCATCGTCTCCCCTACCCTGGCTTGTTGACCAGCCTCTTTTGAGCAGTTCTGCCTCTTGACCCATGGGCTGCAGATAAGTGACCTCCACCAGTTGACTCTGAGCTGGTCCGAGAGTGGGCACTCAAAACTGACTAACTGTTGAATTAAATATCTGTTTATTCATTTTCAGTGGGGATAGTCATTCTCAGGAACTAACATGCCACTTGCTGCTCAAAAAGCCATTTATATCCCTTCTACTTAGGGCTCCCATCCTCCTCCTCTTCCTGAGTCTTCTCTGAGACTCTCCCATCCCCTGGTCTTGGTTAATCACACCCTCCTCTGTGTTCCCTCCAGTCACCATGTGCACTAATGAGGTGACCCCCACTCACTTTGGCTCAGAAAGGGGAAATTTACTTCATCTGACAAAGTCTTGAGGTGGATGCTCTGGGTTGCTTAATCCAGCAGCTCAATGAGATGAGTAAGGATCTAGATTCCTCCTATTTCTCTGTCCTCTTGTTCTCCATTCCATTCTGTCCAGCTCTCTACCTAGTAATCAGGTAGCTGCTACAGGGCAGGAGACCCATGCAGACCCAACAGTGTCCAAGGGAGGAAGAGGACCTTCTCTTCTTTGTGTGTGTGTCTGTCTTTTTGAACTTTTTATTTTCAGGTAATTGTAGATTCTCATGCAGTTGTAAGAAAAAATACACAGATCTCCAGCACTCTTCACCCTGTTTACACCAACATAACATCTGTAACTAAGCACAGTGATAAAACCAGAAAATTGACAATGAGATTTCATTGATCTTATTCAGATCTCTCCAGTTTTATGTGTGTTTGTTTAGTTAAACATGAAGTTTTATATGTGTAGTTTGGTGTGACCAAGAACAAAGACACTCATCCCAGGAGCCCTGTGGACACGTGTCTACCTCCCCATCTTTCACTGCTTAGTGTCCAGGGGGTAACACAATAGGCAGTGCTGTCCAATAGGAATATAACGTGAACCGGAGCTGTACTTTTAAATTTTCTAGTAGTCACATTAAAAATTAAAAAGAGACAAGAGTTGAAATCCCCATACCGGCCAGCCACCAAAAAAACAAATTAACAGGTGGAATTCATTTTGATAAATATTTTATTAAACTTAATACATCAAAAAATATTATTCAACATGTAATCAGTATCAGTACTTACTAATGAAATCTTTTGCATTCTTTTTTTGTACACAGTCTGAAATCCAGGTGGATATATTTTATACTTTATAGCACATCTCAATTTGGAAGAGTCACATTTCAAGTATACAACAGCCTCATGTGGCTGGTGGCTACTGTATTGGGCAGTACAGGGTTAGTCTAGTCAGGATTTACAGTCCCTGACTAGGAGGTCACAATGAGAGAGTAGTGTATACGTAAAACTGGGTTTTGCCTGCAAGGAAATAAGGGGAATGGCTGGTGACTGAGTAGCCTGTTGGTGTCTGCTCTCGTCCACCCCTCTGGCTCACCAGCACCATTGTTCCCCTTTTATTTGTGCATTCCCCATCATTTGACTTTTGCTTTATAACTTGTGGTGTAGATGTCTATCTCAGTGAGTTCAGGTTCAGGAGGCCTTTGTCCTCCCACTTCTCTGTCCCCAGCACTGTTTGTTACACATAATAGGCACCCCACAGTCTGTAAATTGAATGTGTACTTTTCAGAACAGTGTTTCTTGGTGGGATTACATTGCAGGCTGCCTTTTGATGTGTGCTTGTGAGTTATTAGTGTAGGATTGTCCCTGTCTCTTGTCTATTAGATGTCAGTGGCCATCCTTAACACTGGGAATATCTAAAGACACCCTCAGGCTTTCTAAATCTCTCTAGGAGGGAAATTGAGTGATTCCTCAGTTGGGACTCACTTTTCCTTAGTTAGCTTTTTTTTGTTTTCTTAGTTTTTTTTTAAACAGTTTTATTGAGATTCATAAACCGTGCTATTCTCCCATTTAAAGTGTACTGTTCAGTGGTTTTTAGTATACAAAGTTGTGCAGCCATCACCACAGTCAATTTGAGAACATTTTTCATTACTTCAAAATAAATCCCTCATTCCTTAGCCATACCCCTTTAGTTGATACCATTTTTTTTTTTTTTTTTGTCATTTTTTCGTGACCGGCACTCAGCCAGTGAGTGCACCGGTCATTCCTATATAGGATCTGAACCCGTGGCGGGAGCGTCGCCGCGCTCCCAGCGCAGCACTCTACCGAGTGCGCCACGGGCTCGGCCCGTTGATACCATTTTTTAATATAAAATATTTAGGTTTAGAGTTAGGGCAACCACAAATCTACCTTTTTTTTTTTTTTTTTTTTTTTTTTAAAGCTATTCTTCATATTTCCTATAAATAGGCTCATGCAATATGTGACTTTTTGTGTCTGGCTTCTTTCACATAGCATAATATTTTCAAGGTTCATCCAAGTTGTAGCATGTGTCAGTACTGCACTCCTTTTTTTTTTTTTTTTTTTTTTTTTTAAAGATGACCGGTAAGGGGATCTTAACCCTTGGCTTGGTGTTGTCAGCACCACGCTCTCCCAAGTGATCTAACTGGCTATCTCTATATAGGGATCCGAACCTGTCGCCTTGGTGTTATCAGCACCACACTCTCCCAAGTGAGCCACAGGCCAGCCCTTGCACTCCTTTTTGTTGCCAAATAATAGTCCTTTGTTTGGATATATCACAGTTAACTTATCCATCATCAGTTGATGGACATTTGGGCTGTTTCTACTTTTTGGCTATTATAAACAATGTTGCTATGGATATCTTTGCACAAGTTTTTATGTGGACATATGTTTTTATTTCTCTTGGGTATTTACGTAGGAATGGAATTGCTGGGTCATGTGGTATGTATGTTTAACCATTTGAGGAACTGCTAGACTGTTCTCCACCGGGACTGCACAATTTGCATTCCCTCTCACAGTGTATGAGCATTCCAATTTCTCCAGTTTCATCTGTCTTTTTAATTACAGCCATCCTGGTGGGTGTGAAGTAGTATCTCATTATGGTTTTGATTTGCATTTTCCTGATGGCTAATGATGTTAGGTGTCTTTTTATATGCTTTTTGGCCATTTACATATCTTTGGAGAAATGTCTCTTTAGATCCTTGCCCATTTTTAAATTGGTTTATTAGTTTTTTAATTATTCAGTTGTAATTAACTTTGATTTTTAAAAGCAGTCAAATCAGTTTTTCTTTCCAAACAAGAGTTGGTTTTTTTGCTGTTTTGGGGGGACTGGCAGGTTATTTCAGTTGGTTAGAGTGCAGCCTTATAACAGCAAGGTCACAGGTTCAGATCCCCATACCATCCAGCTGTGTGCCTCCACCGCCCAAAATAGTTGGTTTTTTGCTTGTGAATGACCTATAATTGAATCTCAACCTCTTAGATTGGCCATGAGGTTCTCATACCCCCTGCTTTATTAGCTTCCATAAGCTGTGCCCATGACTGGGATATCCAGAGATAAGGCAATATTTTCTCTTCTATATAACAAGCTCCAGGCAGAGTCTGGGGTCATTGCGTTCCAGGTATGTTAAACTGTTATTCTGAGAGCTGATGCCCTTGGCTCAAAAAAATAACACAGACACTGATGCTGATGCTTTTATAGCCAAGAAGAGAATCTGAGAGTTCAACAGTTCAGGTAGCAAGCAGTTCAGGGCTGGTTCTGAGGATGCCTTCCATCCCTGCTCTCAGGTATGTCCTGGACAAATGCAGACATCAGAATGCTGTGAAATCCCAACAGAGCAGCAAGTGACCTTCCCTACTGCTTCTTTCTGCCTGTGGCTTCCAGAGTGGATGCTGCCTCCCTTCATTGCAGCTCCCATGACTCTGGTGCCCCTCTCCACCTCCCAGCTTTCCTGCAGCAACTAGAGGAGCTTTGTTTTTTAATAAAGATGTTTATGGGGTCTTTAATGCTGCCACTGACACATGATACTGTTGACATCATCTTTACAAATGACATGGAGTTCATGCCCTGTGGTGGGTAGTGGTAAAGAAACTGTGGCACTTCCAGACCATCGAATACATTGCCACCGTTAGGAACGTGTGGGGGATCAGAGCGCCCAGGGACCAGAGGTACAGTCAGCAGCGAACTGTGAGGTGAAGAAAGGTGGTTATGGCACCATGTGTGCAAATCCTTGGCATGCTCCAGAGTGTGCATGTTAGTGTGTGTGTGTTCACCTAGAAAACAGGTGGCGGGAGGCTGTGTACATGAGTGCTGGCCCCAGTTCTCTGTTATGGAGGTGACTGGGGCAGTGTGTTTTCTCTTTGTGCCTGCTCACATCTCATATTTTCTACAATACACATAAATTTCTCTGATAGTAAAGAATGTCATTTTAGTAAATATCAAGGCTGGGTTTTAGAAAATAAAAATGGTGTGTTCTTTCTGAGCTTGTCTGGGCAGTGGCTGGCTCCCCTTCAGCCTCCAGCTCTGCTCCTCTCCTTCCTGGGAGCAGTTAGCCACCTCTGGCCAAGCTTCCTCAGTCCCCATGGAAGCAGGTATTTAATGTATTCAACCCAGTTCTATTATCTCAATTTTCCAGTCGTTACTTGATGGGTACGGAGTCTTTTTCTGGGGACATGAAAATGTCTTGGAATTAGGGAGGGTGATACAACATTTTGTATGCACTAAATGCCACTGATTGTGCACATTAAAATAGTTAACTGTGTGTTATGTTTCACCTCGATTACAAACTTTTTTCCCCCCACTTTTAACAAACCCTAGTCGAGGTAGGCCATTTGGAGATCTGACAGTTACAGGGTTTCTTTTTGGTTTTTGTTTTTTTCATTTTCCCTTTCTTTTCTGTTGGCCTCTGATGGTTGGTGTGATGTTCTTGATTAAAAGTACTTGGCACAGTACCCGACACAGTATAAAAGCTGCTTCAATGTTCGAGGTTAATTTTTCTATCAAGAAGGAAGCTTTCCCTCAACTCCGTTCCTGCCTCCAGGAGTGCAGTCAGGGCTTTAGTTTCCTGCTTTATTCACCTTTCTGTAGCTACATTTGTAACTTTCATCTTCCTTTTTGTGCACCTCCTCTTTCCTACAGCCCATCGCATCTCAAATCCTCGCCCTTCCTCTTCCTTCCTTCCTCACACTGCCCCTCTGGCCAGGCTCAGCACTGGCCTATGTCTCTGCTCTTCTCTGCTTCCTGCTGCTGCTTCTGTTGCTTCCCCTTCTGCCTTCCTGTAACTGGAATGCTTGAGGCCAAATGAGGGGAGCCCAGTTTTCTGACAAAGAGCTACACACAAAAAATAATTTGGCCATCAACCTCAGGGTACATTAGGGTTTTTAGGAGAATGAGCATGCCCCCATGTTGACAGGAGCCGTTGAGCTCCTGTCAGAAGCCAGGAAGGAGGCTTTGTGGACAGAAGCGTCGGTGGTACTGCCCTCATGGAATCCATGGTCTCTTAACCGGCAAGTGTGGCTCCACCTGGAAGGTACTTAGGGCAGAAGAGGGGCAGCAGGGAGTTCAACTTCTAGATTGCATAGTGGAAGACAGTGTGTGGCAACTTGAGCAGAGCAGTGAAAGAATATAGATGGTATGACTTGAGTTTTATAACTGCCGCACATATGGAAGTATGTGTAGATGTACAGAAATAAAGGCCTTTGTGAGCAGTGTGGATGCACGGAGAGCATACCACAGCTGTGCAGCAGCAGCCTGCCAGTCACCATCCTCGGAGTGTCTGCTGTTTGGGGTTTTGTGTGTGTGTATTGTATATATTTGGTGTGAATGTTATATTTTTTCCATTCTTGGGGGAAAAGTGAATAATGCTGTGAGAGGTACATATGGCTATGTAAGTTCAGAGGAGGGAAAATTCATTGTTGAATTCAGTTAATGGAGATTATGATTTGAAATTGAGATATAATTCAGGAGGTAGTTTAGTCATGGAAGATTGGAAAAACAGTTCTAAAAACACTTATATCGGGCCAGCCCATGGCTCACTCGGGAGAGTGCGGTGCTGATAACACCAAGTCCACGGGTTCAGATCCTATATAGGGATGGCCGGTTGGCTCACTGGCTGAGCGTGTTGCTGACAACATCAAGCCAAGGGTTGAGATCCCCTTACTGGTCATCTTTTAAAAAAAAACAAAAAACATATCTACTAATGTTTATTTTTGATGGAATATAGTTGAATTCCTTAAAGTTGGTATAGTCACCGCCAATGAGCTATGAAAAGTCCCACAAACTAAATTGTTGAAAACAATACAAAGAACTCATCTTCTGAAACCAAAATTAGCTGGTTGAGCAGATTTTGTGATTCAAGTATCCAGGAAGCTTGTTTTTAGAATAGATAAGAGAGAATAAAAACTTAAAGACAGTTTACAAAGGGTAAGGACATAGTCTATGTTTGGAAGACCCATGAATTTATCTCAGCTTTTGGCAAGATTCTAGAGTGGATCACGAAGGTTTGGTAAAGCAGAAGCCAGCCCAGGGCACCCAGAACAGGGCAGGCCACCTCCCCTCATTTCCCTTGACAAAATGATGGAACTCTGGGAGGTAGGCAGCCAGCAGGGCGGGACTCAGCTAGATGTTCTTGTGATAGGAAAGTTTGGGCTTTGTTGACTTCCTGGGTGAAAAGGAGCTGGCCACAGGGAAAGGATGCTGCTGAGGGTCGTGCCAAGCTAATGGAAGTCATAGAAATGTGCAAGAGCTTTCAAATCTGTCTGGCACTTGGAGTGGAGCAGGGACCTCATGTGCATTAGCTCCCACCCAGAGTCCAATTGGGGAGTCAAGCCAGCTGTGAGTCCTGCATGTGGTGTCAGATGGTCACAGAGGTCAGATGAGAAAACACTGTTGGGGACACTCTGTGTAGCAATCCAAGTCAGGGAGCCAGAGCATTGCCCTGATTTCCTTTATGGCTGCCAGAGAGCTGTGGTGGGGTTTTCACTGCTTCATAGTGGTGACACAAAACTGTGACTTCTATGGGATGGTTGAAGTACTCGGGGGGTCTTTACCAGGGAGGGAAGGCATGAGGTGGAATGGGGTCTTAGGATTCTTGAAGGGTTGCCATGGGAAGGAAAGATGAAATTTGACCACAGGGGAGAGGGGAGGGAAAAAAAAAAAAGAAATTTGAGGGCCGGCCCGTGGCTCACTCGGGAGAGTACGGTGCTGATAACACCAAGGCCCCGGGTTCGGATCCCATATACGGATGGCCGGTTCGCTCACTGGCTGATGGTGCTCACAACACCAAGTCAAGGGTTAAGATCCCCTTACCGGTCATCTTTTAAAAAAAAAAAAAAAAGAAAGAAATTTGACCACAGGATTAGAACGAGGACATGTGAATGAAAGACCCCGATGGTTCGGTGCCGTATGGTGTAGAGCTTCTCTTGGTCTTAGTTGCACAAAACCACACAAAAAAGTGGTTTTATGCCTTGAAGCCTGGTGTCAATAACTGTGAAGGAGCTGAGATTTTTACCCTACTTACAAGCTAACAAGGTGCAGAAGACATGAGACTTCTGGGACAAAGGACGGTTTATTACTCACGATATAGTAAGCAGCACGGTCATCGGCATGCTTGCATCAGTTCCCCTTCCCAGCATCCCATCGAGGTGATGAAGGTGGGCCCACAAGGATGCCTGCAAATGTGGTGGGTTGTGTTACAGGAGAGGAAGCCTCAGTTTAAGGGTCTCAGGCTGCCTCCACCTCGCTTGCCACATTTTTGAAGGTAGGTGATGACAGCATCTGCCTCCCATGGTTGCTGCCAGGAGCAGATGGGCTGGAGATGGGACAGAAAAGCACCTAGCATGTAATAAGTACTTGATAAACTGGGCAAATGTTATTTACATGCATGCATATAATGACTAGAAGCGAATGCAGGAAAATGTGGATTCTTAGGGCAAAAGTGCTGCAGGATTTTTTCCTTTCCTTTTGATGTTTCTTAACCATACTATTTATAAAATAATAAAAAACACTTAAAAACCAGTCACTTTCTTATGTAAAGAGAAAGTGGATAAAGAGTCTCCTGGAATTTAAACATGGACTGAATGAGTTATAGATAAAGATAAATGAGGTTTTAAAATATATATGTTTGACTAATTGCCTGTAGCACCTTCAGGGAAGAGATAAGTGAAATTTAAAGTTTATGGTATAATTTAGAGCATGTAAAATTATTAGAAGAAATTAATTATGCATCTCAAAAGATTCGTTGGTACAGCAATATTAGCTTAAGGAAGTGCAAGACATCCAGTAAATGAAAGTTTAACAAAAACACTGGTCAGGATCATGTGGAGATAAAAATGCTGAAATCTTTGTTTAGTTTGATATTGAAATGTTGCAGCTTGAGTTTGAGGCAAATTCCTGAAAAGTTATATTTTTCTAAAATAAAATCATGTTTTCTCATTTAACGTCCCTTGTTATTTCTGAGCTGCCTTCCCACAGAACAAGTTTAGCTCTAGAATGTCAAAAATTCACTTGTGGAGCTTTAGGCCTTTACTCAGATACTGTAGCATATATTTTAAATTTTGGACACCTCTTTCACCAAAAACCACCAGGATAGGTGGACATTCTGTGTGATTTGCACACACTTGATTCACTCCTTTGGTCATCCACAGAGGCCCAGATGAGGAAAGAGGCTCTGAGAAGTTAAGATGAGCATGGCCAAGTTCCCTGGATGGTGAGAGGCCTGGCCTGCCTCCTGTAGCAACTGAGTTGCTTTTCTTGAGCTTTGCCCATATGCCAGGCATGTGGGACTTTATAGCCTTTGTCTCTCAGCATCATTAACTCTGGATGTGGACTGCTGTTCCCCCATTTTACAGATGTTGGGGAATGTTTCCAGAGTTGCCAAGCTAGGGAGAAGCAGAGCCGAGGTTAGGCCTGCTAACCAGGGACCGGCCGGCCTCGCCCATCCTTGTCTCCCAGCTCCTAGCACAGGGCCTGGCACATGGTGGGCAATGAATGAAGACATTTAGCAGATCTCACCAGCCAAGAGTCATACAGAAAAGCTGTTTTTACATTGCTTAAGCAGTGTGAATAACAGTGATGTTTACTTAAACATAATCAATCAATCAATCAATATCTCTTTAAAAACTGAAAGCATGTTTTCTCCATTCCCCCATGAACTTACTGGTAACAGTCTATCTCTCCTGAGTGGAGCGGCTTAGGCTGGGTAGACAGGACAAGACCTGGGAGGGGTCTGCTGCCACTTCAGCTTCGAGACAGTGTTCTAGAAGACTTTGTATTCCCCAAAAAAGGCATGAGGGAAGGTTTTGTTGGGATGAAACTCCTGTCTTATCCGAACTTGTCCTGGTATGTGTACGTTCTCCCACATGCAGGTACACTGGGCCTGGACTGTGCACAGCCTCTCTACTCTCGTCCTGGCCCCGAGTCTCTACACCTTCATGGCAAGCCTCCCCACACATTAATATTCTGACAATGCTTCCAGCTGCTCAAGGGGGTTTCAGACCCAAAGCATGGCCCCAGCAGCCCCTCGTCCACACTTTCTCCTTGCAGCTTCTCCATCTTGCCCTGTGCTGTTCCCTTCTAGCCCCTGCCAACCTAGTCTTCAGTCCTCACTGCGTGGAAGGCCTCTCCCCTCCATCAGCCTTCCGTAATCCTCCCCATACTTTAAGACCTCTGCTCCATGCCTCCCTTCCCCGGGCAGGGCTAGAACATGGGTGAGTGTGGAGACCTGGTGCCTGCCAGCCTTGCTTGCCAGCATAGGAATTCTGTTCACTGGGCAGTGCCCACTTCTGCCAAGAGTGGTCCTGGGCACTCTGTAAAGCTTGGCTTTCTGTAGGTTGGGTGTGACATAGCAGGCCTCAGTGGGACCCAGGAGAGCCAGAGTACAGGGAAAACAGTAGTCCCCTTGTCGTGTGCTTTTCACATTTTCAGTTATTCATGGTCAACCACAGTCCAAAAATTGATGAGTCCATTACGATAAGATATTTTGAGAGAGAGAGACCACATTCACATAACTTTTATTACAGTATATTGCTATAATTTTTCTGTTTTATTAGTTGTTAATATCTTACTGTGCCTAATTTATAAATTAAACTTATCTTTGGTATGTACGTATAGGAAAAAAACATAGTATAAATAGAGTTCGGTACTATCTGCAGTTTCAGGTAGCTACGCTGAGGGTCTTGGAATGTATCTCCCGTGGATTAGTGGGGCCTACTGTACAGTGTGAAGGGCTTACTCAACTCTGGAGGTGAGGTAGGGAGGGGGAGAGGCCGAAGGGTTCTTTCTTGGAGTATCTCTCAAAGGCTTCTGGGACCATCAGAGTGTGTAGGCCCTGAGGGCTAGATCTTTGGGTGGTTCTTGGGGCAGGCCTCGTGACCAGCTCAGCTCTCCAGGGTCCAGCCATGAGCTTGGTGCTGACTGTACCCTGGCGAGACCGAGCTGGTCAGGATTTGGAGTCCAGGCCACCTATCAGCGTATTCTGGGTTGGGTTGTTATTTACCTCTGGTGTGGCTCTTTTCATATCTTCAAAAAAGATAAGGAGATACAGTGTTTGCAAAATACTTATAAAGGACCATTATCCAAAATATACAAAGAACTCTTAAAACTCTGTAATAAAGAAACAAGCAACCTGATGATGAAAAAAATGGGCCAAAAAAATCTAAACAGATACCTCACCAAAGAAGATAACAGATGGCAAATAAGTTCAACGTGGTATGGCATTAAGAAATTTCAAATTAAAACAACATTGAGATACGAACATTTATGAAAATGGTGAAAATCTAAAAACCCTGATAACTAACAAATGTTCACAAGGATGTGGAGCAACAGAAACTCTCATTCCTTAGGGGCCAGCCTGTGGCTTACTTGGGAGAGTGGTGCTAATAACACCAAGGCCAAGGGTTCGGATCCCTATATAGGGATGGCCGGTTAGCTCACTTCGGAGAGCGTGGTGGTGACAACACCAAGCCAAGGGTTAAGATCCCCTTACTGGTCATCTTTTAAAAAAAAGAAAAGAAACTCTCATT
Organism: Cynocephalus volans; assembly: GCF_027409185.1. Taxonomy (NCBI): domain Eukaryota; kingdom Metazoa; phylum Chordata; class Mammalia; order Dermoptera; family Cynocephalidae; genus Cynocephalus; species Cynocephalus volans. The sequence continues at coordinate 210,537,034 of NC_084461.1, forward strand.
CCTTGCTGACAGGAATGCAAAATGGTGCAGCCACTTTGGAAGATAGTTTGGCAGTTTCTCACAAAACTAAACATACTCTTACCATTCGATCCAGCAGTCATGCTCCTTGGTATTTATCCAGTTGAGTTGAAAACGTATGTTTGCACAGAAACCTGCACACAGATGTTTATAGCAACCTTATTTATAAATGTCAAAACTTCGAAGCAGCCACAATGTCCTTCAGTAGGTGAATGGATAAAAAAAATTGTGGTACATCCAGACAAATATTATTCAGCATTAAAAAGAAATGATCATGGGTTCAGATCTCTGTACCGGCCAGCTGCCAAAGAAAAAAAGAAAGAAATGAGCTATTGAGCATGAAAAGACATGGAGGAACCTTAAGTGCATATTACTAAGTAAAGAAGTCACTCTGAACACTGAAGAGGCTACTACTTCTTAGTCCATTCTGGCTACTGTAACAAAAGACCATAGACAGTGTTGCTTATAAACAACAGAAGTTTATTTCTCACAACTCTAGAGGCTGGGAAGTTCAAGATCAAGGCATTGGCAGATACAGTGTCTGGTGAGAGCCCATTTCCTGGTCCATAGATGGGTGCCTTCTTCTGGGACTCTTATAAGGGCACTAATCCCATCATGACCACCTGATCACCTCCCAATAGCCCCATGGCCTAATACCATCATATCGGTCATTAGGTTTCAATGTATGAATTTTGGGGAGAGACAGGCATTCAGATTATAGCATCTACATACTGTATGATTCTAACTATCACGTATGATAACCACGCAAAATACACAGAATACACCAGGAGTGAATCCTAATGTAAACTGTGGACTCCAACTAATAATGATGTGTTGATGGAGGTTCATCATTTATAGCAAATTTATTCTTCTGGTAAAGGATGTTGATAGTAGAGAAGGCTATGGGTGTGTGTGGCAGGGGGAGGGTTGGCAGGGGGTATGTGGAAATCTCTGTACTCTCTCAGTTTTGCCACGAGCCTAAAGCTGCTCTAAAAGTCTGTCAAAGAAAAAAAAAGAAAGAAAAGAGAAAAACATAAAGAGACCAGGACTTCAATCTCAGACCTTTTCACGGCTTATCTGATACCTTGCTCTAGAAACTGATTTACTGTTGGGTTACCCTGAGGGTGACAGGGCTTCTTTGACGTACCACTTGAAATAAATTAATTTTTCAAGTAAACAATGGGAACATTCCTGTCTTGGCCACAGGTTTGTAAACTGCAGTGTGTTCATTTGATTACTCTCTTTCTTTCAGGACAACCCTCCATATGATAAGGGGGCCTTCAGAATCGAAATCAACTTTCCAGCAGAGTACCCATTCAAACCACCGAAGATCACATTTAAAACAAAGATATATCATCCGAACATCGATGAAAAGGGGCAGGTCTGTCTGCCAGTAATTAGTGCTGAAAACTGGAAGCCAGCAACCAAAACCGACCAAGGTAAGGCATGCTCCTTATGTCTTCCTTAGATAGGGCTCTTCTGGGGACACTGCTGCAGGGTAGGGGATCTTGGGTCTCTTCTAATGCCATGTCAGAGTCCAGAGAAATTCTCCATTACCAACTCAAGTGCATGCAGAAATAATGCTGAATTGAACTGTTGACCTGTTCAATTGAGGGACTGAGGAGACCCTTCCTGTGCTCAACCCAGTGGGGACAAACATAGACAGATGAGCCAAGCGGTTTGCTGTGTTGCAGTGAAGGGGATGTGGGCACTGCCCTGGAAGTGATGAAGGATCGTGGGGCTGGCTAGGTGGGAAGGAAGAGCAGTGTTTAACATGGACTCACGCAGCAATTAGCCCCTGAACTCACACATGAAGGAAGAAGGGAGGTTGGAGAGGGTCTTCCAGGCTGAAAGAAGGGCATGAACCAAAGACCAGTGCCTCAGAACGGGTGATGTGGAGGAGGAACTGAGCCAGACTCGAGGGAGAGGTTCCAAGATGAAAGCACACAGTTGGCTTTAGTGGGCCTAGAACTCCCTGGAATGGGTGTGTCAGGGTGTGTCTGTGTGAACACACACACACACTCATTTGTCTGGGAAAAGTGTTTGATTCAGTATTGTGGTTCACTCCCTCTAGTCTCCTGGAAATAACTAGACTTTGTTATGGACCACATACAGTTTTTACTTAATTCCAGACTTTCTTTTGAAGTCCTCATCTTGTATTTTTGGTGGCTTTCTTATAAGTAAGCAACTGAACCAATACAAGATATGTTTAGATTAGAGAGTGGATGAAACTGGCATTTGAAAGGCTGCAGGTGGAATTTTGAGATAGTCATTTTTCAGTGGAAGCCCTGGAAGGTGGAGTTCAGAGCCTTTCACAAGAAAAATCGAGCCTCACTCATTGGAGATAATCACCATGAAAGGTGTTCACTGGGTTCCCACAGTGGAGTAGTAGAGAGGAGCTGGTGCTAAACACTGTCAGAGGAGGAAGATTTCCAGTGGGTTTGGCACTTGGTTGTGTACAAGCTGGTGTTTGTAAAAGCTTAACACAGTTGTTCTCAGTACACATAGCCTGTTTTTTTTCTGTACAAATTACTAGCTCTTTATGGGAAGCCTATAGCTGCGTTTGTTCAGGAGCATCTTGTCAGCACTCATATAACTCCTAAGAGTCCTTGCTGGGTTGTGTCCCTATTCACCCACGTGCCTGGGGAGGGGAAATCCTTCTAGACCAGCCTGCCCAGGAAAGCTGCACATCTCAGACTTTGGCTGCAAAGAGTTCAAGGTCAGAATTCAGGGTCTCTTCCTATATCTGAGAGCTGGTGGGGTGGAGGCTTGCAGGAGAGGAATGCAAGTGCTTTGCCTCCTTTCGCAGGGCTGCTGAATAGAGGGCTATGGCAGGATCATTCTAATTTTTAGCTTCACTTCTAGGTGCATAGCCAAAATGCTCTGCCTCTTCAGGTGTGGCTGCTTTATTCAGAGAGCCAGATAACCTAGGGGTGGCTTTTCATTTTTTGTAAAAGATACTTATTGACTTGTGTTTTCTAAGTTAAGACTTTTGGTACAGGTGCTGTTCTGTGTGCAGTGATAGGCAGAATTGCCATTTTGTGATTTAGAGTTTCTTCCTAGGAAATTTTCTGTAGGTCCTTCATGGCATGGCCTTGATCCCATCCTCACATACATCAGGAATGTTGTCCCTAACACTTGATGCCACATTCCCATGTTTCTGTTATCTGTTACTGCATTACAACCCACATCAAAACTTAGTGGCTTAAAGAATTTATTAGGGGCTGGAATGGGCTGGTGGGTGTCATTCGTGTGTGGCAGTTGGTGTTAGCGGGGGCATCTCAGTCCTCTTTGTGGCCTCTCATTCTCTATGAGTCTAGATTGGACCTCCTCATAGCATGGCAATCTCAGGTTCCAGGGAGAAAGCAGAAACTGCCTGGCCACTTAAGGCTCAGGTGCAGAACTGGTACAGTGTCACTTATACTGGATTCTGTTGGTTAAGCAAGTACAGATTCAAGGAGACGGAAAATAGACTTTCCTTCTTGATGGGAGGAGTGGCAACTCTGCACAGGAGCGTGCAGAATAGTAAAGATGGTTACAGAGGCAGAATGGGTGGGCAGTGACACTGAGTCCTCTTGCTGGCTCCTCCAGCCTACTTGGGCCCACTTGTCTCCAGTGGTGGCTCTCCTGGATATGACGCTGTTGCACCCACTTGACAGATTCATGATATGTTGGGTGTCCCTGTTTTTCTAGCTCTATTTCCTGACTGCTGTTCAACTACCACTATTCTACAAAGTCTGCTTTTTTAAATGCCTTGCTGTTCATTTCCTAAACATGAAGTACATGAGACACTCGTGCCAACCTCTTGCTTTAATCTCCCTCCAGCACTCTGCCACTGTCCTTATATTATTGCATGTGCTTATGATTTTCTTCTCCTGCGCTTGTCCTTAGAAACTTCATCATTCACGTTGATGGCTCCTTTCAGAAACACCTTGAAGTTCTTTGACCACCTCAGCTCATGACCTCTAGCTTACTTCAACCATCCACAAGTAAAGCCTTTCCTTAGACCAGCTACATTTCCAGTTCAGGGTTACCCTATCTAAAAAGTCCCCAGATAGTATTTTAATAGGTAGGTGTTGAGAATTATAAATGTTAAGATTGTCAACAATAGAGTTGAAATGTACTTAAAACATAAAATTAAGCATAATGGAAGAGTTAGTAACTAACATGAAAAGATACTCACATAATCCAGCAATTTCACTCTTAGCTGTATATACCCAAGAGAAATGAAAACATAAGTCCATAAAAACTTGTACATGAATGTTCACAACAGCATTATTCACAATAGCCAAGAAGTGGAAATAACTCAAAGGTCCATCAATTGGTGAATGGATAAACAAAATGAGGTATATCCATACAATGCAATATTATTCAGACAGAAAAAGGAATGAAGTACTGATTCATGCTACAACATATGTATGAACCTTGAAAATTATGCTAAATCAAAGAAACAATCACAAAAGACCACATATCGTATGATTCCATTTATAGTTGAGCCTCATTGTTCATAGATTCTATATTTGCAAATTGGCTTACTTACTAAAAGTCAATCACAGACATGTGCAGAGCAGTGAAAAATTTGTCACCCTATATGCACGTTCCCAGCTGAGGTCATGAGGGAGAACTACCCCAAATGCTCTGCCTTCTTGTTTTAGTTCTCATACTGTAAGCAAGTCTCTTTAGTGCCACGTTTCTTGCATTTTTTTTGTGTATTTTGTTGGTGGTTTTGCTTTTTAAGATGGCCCCTAAACATAGTGCCGAAGTGCTCTCTAATGTTCCTAAGCACAAGAAGGCTGTGATATGCCCTATGAAGTAAATACATGTTTTAGATAAGCTTCATTCAGGCATGAGTTATAGTGCTCTTGGTCATAAATTCATTGTTACTGAATCAATATTACGTATTAAATAAGGAATATTTTTTTAAACACTTAAAATAAGGTGTATTTATCAGTTGATGAAAATGTTGTGAGCTTGCAGGAACCTAACCCTATATTTCCCCTAGGAGCAATGATTCAGTATCGTTAATTCAGTGTTCACAGCACATTTGTAGAACAAGGTGACTGCAGATTACAAGATTCAGCTATATATGGGATGACCAGGATATGTGAATCCATAGAGACAAAGTGGATTAGTGGTTGTTGGGGGAAGGAGAATAGCAAGTGACTGCTGCTAATGAGAGTGGATTTTTGGGGTGGTGGTGATGAGAATGTTCTGGAATTAAATAATGGTGATGTCACACAACTTTGTGAATATACTAAAAACAACTGTATGCCTCCAAAAGGTTTTATTTTTGATGTGATTATATCTCAATTTCAAAAAATGAAAGACAGTAAAGAAGCATCAAACATTCAGGAAAAATGGCATGAGAAAAGTCTAGAAACAAGGCAAAACTGTATCCAACAGAAAGGGTGATACCAGGGCTGACTGGTTAGCTCAGTTAGTGAGATAGTGTGGTGCTGATGACACCAAGGTCCAGGGTTCAATCCCTATACCAGCCGCCCTTCCCCCCTACACACCCAAAAAAGGGTGATACCAGAAGAAGAATGTAAAAACAGTTTTGTTTAGCAGTGTTTGGTTCTAGTAGATATCTTAGCAGCATAACAAGGATTTAGTTTGGTGGTTGAATGAGATTTGCCATATAAAGTACACTTAGTAATAAAGCCAGCTTAATACTGAATCTGTAGGTAACAAACAACATAACAACAAAATTATATGGAGAGAAATATCAAACACATTTATAAATTGAACGTTTCAATCCCCCATACACTATCATCTTATAACAAATCAAGGAGATAAAATTAAGAAAGGACTCAACAATGTAATCAACAGGTTGAGGTTAATTACATTTTTTTAGCATATTCCATGGAAGGCTGCAGCATTGCACATCTTCAGAGGTGGGGGTACGTACCATTCACATTTCATTCTGTGAAAATGGAACTCTGAATTTCTGTGAAAAGGAGGGAAAATTATAAATACGGTTTACATCCTGTATTACAAAAAAACTATAAGAACAAAAAAGGAAATTTTATAGGCTTTATTCTGTGGTCATAATAGATTTTGATGTATTTTTTTAAACCTCTACATTGGACAGAGAAAACAGTTCAGAAGAGCATTTGTGTTTTTTTTTTTTTTTTTTTGTCGTTTTTTCATGACCGGCACTCAGCCAGTGAGTGCACCGGTCAGTCCTATATAGGATCCGAACCCGCGGCGGGAGCATCGCCGCGCTGCCAGCGCAGCACTCTACCAAGTGCGCCACGGGCTCGGCCCTTAGAAGAGCATTTGGATCAACGAAGAGGTCAAGAAACCAGGGCTAGGGCTGGCTGGTTAGCTCATTTGGTTAGTGCGTGGTGCTGATGACACCAAAGTCAAGGGTTTGGATCCCCATACTGGCCAGCTGCCAAAAAACCAAACAACCAGGGCTAGAGAATCTGTAGAATATAATGAGTGTTCTGTCCTATATATGAAAAATGAGGGGATAGGGCCACAGTTGTACTTTGAAAAGCAGTCATAGCAGTTGATGTTCTCACAAGCAAAACAGGTTCAGCACAGATGAAGTTTATTATAGTTTAGCGGAGGAGCCAGTGCACCCTGGGGAATGGAGAAAGAATTAAATACTTATCAGAACCACTAAATCTATTTGAAAATATTTAGACTTCATCAAATAAGTAAAGGTGAGTTCTCAGGAAAAGATTTAAATAGACAAACAGCAAACTTGCAAGGTGAATATCTTTTGAAAAGCAGATGTTAATTAACAAATGATTTTATACTAACACATTAATACATTAGGTACTAAGATGATAGTAGTGGGTAGAGCGCCTGAGGATTCATAACAGAGGGCGAGCAGAAACTTGTATGTGTCCCCCACAGAGCACTCAACCTGCCCTTAGCCCAGTGAGGTTCCTGAAACACTGAGGCAGTAATTCTCCTGTTACAGAACCATTTCTAATTATGGAAAAGGGTGGGAAGCCACCTGTTTATGCTCTCAGGCAAATGTGGTTCAGGTTTTCAATCCAGCAGTCAAGAACAAAGGAAAAAGGAATAGTCTCACATCTGAGCGTCGTGTGGAAAAGCTTGGCATGCACTGGAATGCACTTTGGCCAACAAGCAGAAGCGGTGGAAATGTCCTTTGGAAGAGTATGTTCCCCATATGAGATTGGTCCTGTTTGGACTGGAGGGAGTCTTGGGTGCTTATTTTAATGTTTATTAATGCATGCGCTCTGTTTACATCAAATGAAAGTGACTTTCATTGAGTCACTAACATTTCCTTTCCTTTTAAAAATATTTATTAATTTTTTAAAAAGCTTGGCAAACCTTTCACAAATAAAAGTTTAGGCAAGTTGGGGTAATAGGAACAGAATGGCTTTATAATCATTTCTGCTTGGTTAGGCAACAATAAAATATGGAAGGGATGAATCTGCAAATAAAGAGATAAAAATGTACCTCCAGGGCTCGCTTCCTCTAGAGGTAGTACAGGTGGTATGTATGGGGATGTGATAGTATCTGTCCCTGAGGGGGTGTGGAGGTTGAATTAGAGACTACTCCAGCCTGCAGAGAGCCTTCCAAGCCCTTCGTCCCTTCTCTCTCTTCATGTCCACCCTTCTTGCCCAGCCATCCTTCCTCTCCCCTCAGCCTGGACCCTGTCAGCTCTACATGTGCTGGCCCCTCCTAGCCTTTGCCCCACTGCCTCACCTGGACCCACCGTGGTCACAGGGGCCTTCTCTTGCCATCTCCCCACCTGGTAGCATTAATAGGCAGAATTGGGGGCAGATGGTCTTTGGGTGCCCGGCCAGGAGTACTTTGTGCTGTGATGCTCACTCAGCGTGGTGCTGTTGACTGGTTATGCCTTTGTGCGTGACTCAGCCAGCATGGGCATTTTAATGCATTCTTTGTAATGCTGGGTGAAAAGCTGGGGCCCCTAGTAAAAGAATTTCTGGCATCAGCAATCCAGACAGGAAAGGCACCTTTTTGCTGGGAACGTGGCAGTAGGAAGGAACACAGCTTTCCAGAGGTGCTGGTCTTGATGGGGGGTTAAAAGGTGGGTGTGGGGAGGCATGGGTGGCTGTGTGCTCGCTGCTTATGATCTCCCATCCCACCCTGCATTCCCCCACAGTCTTTCCACCCCAGGGCTTGCCTTCTAGCACATCTGGGACTTAAGGCACCTTGGGGGAGTATTGTGGGACCCATCTGAGCCGTGGTATGACTTCTCCTTATGTGATTGACAGTCTGATGCAGCTGGCAGTTGTCAACCTCCCAGTGGCTGGATGGGGTGCTCCAGTGACCTTTCTCACGGGTTCAGAAGCTTCTAAGGGTCTTCCAGGGTGAGATCATTACATATTGACAAGTGCAGCCCTGTTACGCACCCTTTCTTTCTCGTGTTCACTCAGTCTTTTTGACTGAAACTACCCTGGGCTAAGCATAGTGCTGAGTGCTGGGCTGGTGCAGGGACCTGCCACCCAGTTCTGCTCCTGAGAAAGTGACCGTGTATGTGTGTGTGAGATTGAGAGGGTATCAGTGCTAGGCCTGCTATCTCCAGAGCACATGAGAGGGATGGGAGTGACTAGGGGCCGTGATGTCCCCAGGTGTCAAGTCAGGAAGTCTTCCCGGAGGCGAGGGCATCACTCTGAATAGTTGTCTGCTGTAGTGCTGGATGTTTGTTGTCCTTTAATTTCTCCTAATTACAAGGAAAGATAGGTTGAGTTCTGGCAGTCAGAATTTTGGATAAATAGGCTGCTTTGTCTTAAAAGCACATTAGCTGTAAATCAGTTTTAAAGTCAGAGTGTCATTCCTGGGATTGGTGCCTCCTGCCCCGTGCCCTTTCTGAGACTGTTCTAACCCCTGATGCCTTGTCCTTCTCTTGGCAGTAATCCAGTCCCTCATAGCACTGGTGAACGACCCCCAGCCCGAGCACCCCCTTCGGGCTGACCTAGCTGAAGAATACTCTAAGGACCGTAAAAAATTCTGTAAGAACGCTGAAGAATTTACAAAGAAATATGGGGAAAAGCGACCTGTGGACTAAAATCTGCCGCGATTGATTCCAACAAGTGTGAGCAGAGACCCAAGCAGTGCATTCAGACACCCCGCAAAGCAGGACTCTGTGGAAAATTGACACGTGCCACCGCCTGGCGTTCGCTTGTGGCAGTTACTAACTTTCTACAGTTTTCTTAATCAAAAGTGGTTTAGGTAACCTGTAAAGAAAGGATTAAAAATTTAAGATGTTCTAGTTCTGCTTTCTTTGTTTTAAAAATCACTGCTTCAATCTACTTCAAAAGAATGGTGTTTCTTTTCTTGTCCAAATTTATCCAAAATCTTCGAGTTACATTTAGCCCATAAGGTTTAAAAAAAAAACAAAAAGGAAGAAAAAAAAGGTTGTGGTCTCCCTTCCTCCCCTGCCCCCGCAGCCCCACTTTCTCACATTCAGTTCATTTCTCACTTGCTCACCTCCCAGATCCCGTCTGCTCCGCAGAGGAGAAGAGATGACTCTGGCATCTCTAGTAGCTTTTTCTCTCCTGCATTGCACTGCCCGGTGTGGGAGTTAGTTCAGATTCTCTTGGCTCTAGTTTATAACATCCTTTTTGAAAATTAAAAAATAAGCAAACAACAACCACACACCCACCCCTACCCCACCCCCCCAAAAAAGCCGTGAAAAGGGAGGCCCAGCTCTTATGTGAAAAATCTGGCTAATGTCACCACAATAACGTTGATTTCATGGATAAACCCCATGTCTGTGTGTGTGATTGAACTGCGGCCTGGCTGGGCCTGCATAGGGAAACCCTGCAATAACAAGTCCAGTAATCCTGAAGGGAGGGCCTGCCAGCCAGAGGACACGGTGCACCTGTGTGATGAATTTCTTGCCAGAAAGGCTCCTGAGGCCAAAGGTTGGCACTCATCATGGAAGATCTGCTGGTCATTGCAGGCAAAGCTAAAGCCAGGATATTCATTTGAAATTCCAAGCTCATCCGTCACCAAGCTCCATCTGAATGTGCCATGGAGTTCGCTCTCCAACTCCTCAGTGCAGCAGCCCCACCACAGCCCTCCCTTGGCACTGTTTGACCCTTTGCGGGATTGGAATTGGCAGAACTTGACTATTGAACCGGCACTGGTTGGGGTCGCCAGGGCCCCTGCTGGCCCCTTCCTTCGGAGCAGCCGGCCAGCCCATCCGGGAACAAGATGGCCTTCCCTCTCCCTTTGGACTCACAGCCTTTGCAGAGTCAAGCTCCACTTGAAGCTCACTCAGTAATATCCTTTAAATGTGTTTTATATTGTTTTGACTGCCTTTTTTGTAGAAATAAAAATTGACCTTAGAATTTATCAGCAGATGAACTTGTAAGGATTTGAATGTTAATGTCTTTTCAAGGCAAGTGGGACTGTCTCTGAAATAGTAGAGAATACATTTCACTCTGACACTAGAGGAAGGCGATGATTCCAATACCATGTGTCATTGACCACTTCTGCCACAGGCGGCTTCCCTTCTTGGCTGTTGGGGGAACTAGATGCTGTGGAGGAGATGACTTAACAAAACTTTGCTTTCTCTTTTAATCTTATTTCTGTAACTTGAAATCTTTTGGGGGCTTGCAGACGTGCTTGGTTTCACCCATGCAGAAGTGGGAAGTGATTGGTAGGATAGGCAGCATAACATTGTTTAGTTGTCCGGGTGTGTGGCCCCTGCGGTATGAAAATGAATTCGGCTTCTTTGGTTCCCGGTATGCAAGGGGCAGGTTTCTGGAGACTTCGAGTGCCCAGGATGGCAAGAGCGCTGGGCCAGTGTTTCCACATCTGTCTCTTTATTAGCAGAAAGGTGATGATGGATTTTATTTCACTCACACTTAGATTTGTAATAAAATGCCAAATTCTGTCAGAAGCTGTTCAGACAAGCCACCATTTGTTCTTGTTGCTTCTCTGAATCCAGAAATATTGCCATTCTTGAAAACTGTCCCATTGCTTCATATTTCTGCCAACATAGCTCTGCCTGCCTGTCACCCCCTCACTGCTCTCTGCTCCCTGTGGGAGGATACTTTTGTGCTGGCAGCCCCTCAGGGACTCTCAGCCCTGGCACTGGCACTCCATGGTTTGCCCAGTCAGTGGGTGGTTCCCCTCTCGGGCCTGGGCAGCTTACTCCTTCCTGCCCTGCCCTCAGGGCTTTGAGCAAGCTGGCAGGCAGCCCTGGCTGCTCCCAAACCAAAAAGCTGGGTCCTCTGAAGAAGGGGAGAGCTGTGGAGCAGCCGCCTGCAACTGACCCAGGCTCACTCAGGAATTCACACCCACCTGGTTCCTTGAAGTGCGCCGGGTCCTCCCACTGCCTCCCCTCCCACCCCTATGGCAGAGAATAGGCTAAGATGCTGCGATCCCGTTCTGCTGCCCTTAATAAAAATGCTCTCCGACACTGGTTTGGTTGTGTGGGTTTCTTCCTTACTGGGGGTGGGCAGTGCCAGGGACTTGTGCTCTTGGGGACTGCAGATGGGTGCTTGGGCTTAGGTCCTGGGGCCTCTGATCTCTCTCCATTCCCATCCTCTCCAAAAGAGGCGCACACGGGTGTTCCTGCCTCCCCGAAGGAGAGTGGATGGGGTATAATCAAAACAGGAAAAGCTGGAGAGTCCACACTATTGGGGCCTGCAGAGGGACCCCATAGATGTCTCAAGAGGGCACAGAGACTTGCATGGATGGGCGCATCTCTTCAGTCCTCTTGTAGCCCCAGGAGAGTGATGTCATGTCCCAAGTTTAGCAGAGGTGAAAACTGGGGCCCCTAAAGGGTAGCTGTCTTGATCAAAGTCATAGGAGAGATGGGGTGTGCCTGAGGGTGGGGCTCGGCCATTGCCCTGAATGGCCAGAAACCTACCTCATATTCCCCATGAGAGCTGGCTGCCAAGGCACTGCAGCAGTAGCACTGACTCAATGCAAAGCCCAGCCAGGCCCGTGATACTTAGTTTTTGATCTGGTAGAGTTTTCTGCCTGGAATTTGACACCAGCTGAGACCAGGCCTGCACTGTCAGCTGGGTCTGCAGGTCTTGGGGAGAGAAGCTTCCTGAAGTTCATTTTACCAGGGAGTAAGGAGAACGGTCCTGTCCTTTGATCATAAGTAGGCTGCATCTGCCACACGCTTGGGGCTTTATCCTCTGTGAGTCTGAAGACAGCCCTCTGGGCACCATCCCTATTTTTACAGAGGAGGAAACAGCTCCCAGTGATGGCCAAGGGGCACCTGGTCTGTGTTTTTACAGTCTGACTCCAGAGCCTCTTGCATTCCACCCTTCTGTATAGTTCCTCCCAAGGGCTGTCTTGAGACACAGCCACAGTCCCCCCCATTCCCCAAAGCCAGAGGTCTGTAAGACCTCTTAACTTCCTGTCCTCTGGACCCACCATTTTCTGATCTTCCCCCTCCACTCTTAATTATCCAGCTTGAAATAAGCATCTATGGTCAAAGGTACAGATCCCTATAATGGCCAGCAGCCAAAACAAACAAAAAAACCCATCTCATACCAACTGCGGCCTGGCTTCTGTCACCCTCCTGCCCCCTCATGCTCTTCTGGCCAAGTGGCCCAGGACTTGCTCTTTGCCAAATCCATGCTTGGACAGCCTCTCAGCCTGGCTCCTACTTTCATTTGGCAGCGCCTCTGTGTCCCAAACAGGCCATCTAACCCAGTCAAGGGAGGAGCCAGAGCTGGTCTCCTTTCTTCCGGGCCTGTCCTGCACTAGTTCTTTCTCCTCTCCCTGCTTCCTGTGTACAGTGTGAGGAAGTGGAGCCGAGGGTGGGACTGCTCCTCCTGCAGCACAATGCCTGACAAATGGCCATTTCCTGGGTAACTGGAACGTGATCTTGTTTGCAGATGACTACTGGGGAATCCTGCAAGCTCAGAGGATCAGAGTGGAAAGAACTGTCCATCGTGCAGAGGCCATAACCAAGGCCCAGGGAAGGAAGTCACTTCCTCTGGAGAGCATTCCCTGACAAGTGCTGGCTGGGTTAGGAACCCCCCTTTGGCTCCACGTTTTGCTGTGGGTTCCTTTTCCCCTCAGTGTGGCCAGATAACACTGACTGTCCCTGTGTATGTACCAGACTTTGAACTCTGTAGGCCAGGCTGTGCCCAGCACCCAGCCCTGGCCTGGTACAGAGCAGGCCCTCCATAAGTGCTGAATGCATGGATAACAGTAACAGTAACACTTGCTTGAGCCACCCAGTGCACAGTGGGCTTTGGCATTAGAAACACCCCTGCCACTGCCTGCCCCTGTGGGCCACCAGTAACTACTCCTGCAACAAGTCATCCTTGTTACTTGCCCTTCCTTTGGCTTCGGTCACGTGATTCTCCTACCAGTCTGGCCATGCCCCCTTCACTTCTCTCCACTCTTAAATGTTTCTGGTCCCCAGGGCTGGTCTCAACTCTCATCTCTGCTCATCCCTTCTTCCCTCTCTGGGTGACAGTAGCATCTATGCAGACTCCTAAGTCTCCTGCCCACTCAGACTTGGAGCCACACAGCCAGCTGCCTCCTCTCAAAACACTTCCATAGCAGAACCTCCCTCGAGGGAGCTGCCTCTGTGCCAGTGGGCTGCCTTTGGGCCACCCCTGGTACCAGCACTAACCAGCAGCCTGCAGGAGTGTGGCGAGACCATAGTGGGCTGAGAGGAGAAGGTGAAGGCTAGGCAGCAGGAGGGACCAAACTTATAGTGATTCCAGTTCACACACATGAGTGAACAGAAGTAGGAAAGATGCTTTGAATGGAAGAGTCAAGGTCAAGGGAAGGTTAGGATGGAAGATGAGCGTGGAGCCAGATAAAAGGGCTGAAACTACAGTCAAGGGGATGGGGCATGGGTGGGTGGAGGAAGGAAGAAGGAGCGAGATCCCACTCTTCACCTTCAGAAAGCTGCATGTCCCTCCAGGCTGTCTAAGGCCAGGTGAGAGTTTTCTTGACACCTGATTCCATGCTTGGCAGAGGCTAGGGCCCAGTGCACATCAAATAAGTGATCAAGTAGGTTCAAAGCCCTGCTCTGCCACTCCCACCTCTAGGTCTGTAAAATGGGGACATTGGTGCCTGCCTCATAGACACTTACATGAAATTAAATCAGACAAGTAGAAGGACCATGTGGTGTTCCACCTGCCTTACCCATCTGCTCCCTGCATCTCAGGACCCTTGATCCAAGCCACGTGGATCCCCAGTCTACAGAGCACCCATACATCACCAGGTCCAGTTAGGAATCCCAGGATCCCATTTCCACAGAAGACTGCTCCTCCAGTTAAAATTTAAGCTTACTCCTGTGAGCTTGCTGGACCTCCTCAGACCTATCCCCTAGCATGGCTTACTTAGAACAGGTGACTTCTTTTAAATCAAAATTGAGATTATAATGTGCCTCCCAGAACAAAGCCTCTTGGGACAATCTTCCACCCCACCCCCGAAAAGAATAAAGAAAACCTAAGCATGAACAAAACCAGAACGTGCAGAATGTTTTGCATATCTTTTCTGGAATATTGACTTGGTTTGGCCCAAGAGGGAGTTGCTATGTGTCTGTTCTTGTTTCTTTGAGGATCTCCTGAGCACACTTTGTAAACCACCCAAGTTTAAAAGACATACTTATTTTATTAATATAGCCATCTCTCCCCACTGCCCCTAAACAATGATGTTTACACTGCAACATAAAGGGGCACCAAATGCTCTGTAGGCCCTAGGCGCTGTGTCACAGGCTGAGTCTGCCTGCAGCCACACTGATGCCACTCTGATCCATGAGGACCTGGGCACAAAGGTGGCAGCATCTCACCCAGGCAGGTCACAGAGCCTGCTGCAGGGCCTGGTTCTGGGTTGTGCCAGGGCTTGATCCTGGCCCCCTTTCTTGGCACTAAGGGGCATTAGTGCTTGGTTGTCTGTAGGGGTCAGGATGGGGAGGGCTCTAGGAAGGGTTCCAGAGTGACCTCACAGGGGACCCCCTCCCCTCCCCGGGTCTTTTGGAGTCCAGGTCGTCCAGGGCACAGAGCTGCACCCCGTCCTGGGCAAGCCGGGCCCGCAGCGTGGGCGCGGTGAGGATATGCAGCTCATGCAGCCGTTCCCAAGAGCAGGAGAAAGCATCCGGGCCCTCACCACAGCCCCCGGCCGGAGGCACACTGGGGTAACCAGGGTGCGCCATCAGCTCGACTGTCAGGGTGTGGCCTGCTGGGATACCTTCTAGGGCTCGCGCCAGTGCCCCGCACACGCGGTGAGCAGACATGTGGCGGCCGCAAGTGCTCAGGCCCACGAAGGCATCTGTCCACCTGTGGGTGCCAGTGCATAAGCGACGGGGCCTGGCGATGGGCAAGGCTAGGCCGGGGGGTGGGCAGAACTGGGGTGGCGGAAGCTGGTCGACGCCTGACCCGCTTCCAGGTTGGGAAACGACACAGCTAGCCAGGTGAACCGCCAGCCATACACACTGGGTCCTTTGCGGGGGCAGGGAGTGGGGGCGGGGAGCCTCACCGCAGGCCGTGGTGCAAGAAGGGACTCACGGCGGCCCTGGAGTCGCGCTCCACGGCGCAGGCGAAGGCGCGCTCCGGGGCCTCCAGCCACGCGCAGCTGCCCACACCGCGTTCCAGCGGCAGCCGCGTGAATTGCACCCCATAGGCCTGCAGCACCTCGGCGAACACCTGGCACACGCCTGCGGGCGGAGCGGGCTAAGGAAGGAGCATGTCCCCTCACCTGGGAGGACTGCCCTCCCCTTAACCCTCGCCCTGCCTGGGAGCACCAACCCGCCACGCACCTGGGAGCACGTGCACGTGCTGATGCCCGTCCACGTGCGTGGGGGCCCTACCCAGCAACTCCCGGAAGCGGCTTAGTTGGGCCTCTAGCTCCTCCCGCACCTGGAGAAAAGAGGATAGACATGTTGAGCGTCCGGGAAGAGCCACCGCGGAGAATCCCGTCCTTGTGCTTCTGTGTGACTGCTCCAGTGTTTGAATGAGGGAGGCGTCCAGCACCGGCTCCTGCCCCTTATGGCTTCACGGTACCCTGTGGGCGGGGCTCTGGGATCATCGCGAGCATCCTCCTGCAGCCGCCCTCCGCACCTGAGGCAAAGCCACGTCTCCAGCCGCCACCGCCTCTCGGAATCCCATCTTGCCAAGGAAGAAGCCTTCCGGGCTGAGCAGCGACGAGGTGCTGTGGCGGGCCGGGCCCACTGGGCGGCCCTCGGACAGGTTGGCGTGGAGGCCCGTGGGGATGCTGTGCCTGCGAGTGGAGCGCGAGCGGGAGCACGGGCGGGGGCGGGGGTGCCCCAAGCCGCTCCCACCCTGTAGGGGGCCAACCCTCACCTGCGGGCCAGCTCTGCCGCGCTCTCAGCGGCCGCGCCGTTGACCAGCAGGGACACGCTGGTCACGGTCCCGGCCAGGAAGGCCTCCACAATGCCTTCATCGCGTCGTGGGCAGTAACCGAAGTCGTCCGCGGTGACCACCAGCCACACCCGCGGCCGAGCCATGGCCGCCTCCGCCCACCGCTGGAGACCAGAGGGGAGTGTGCTGGACAGTGCAGCCCCCGCCCATGGACGCTGCTCGAGGCCCCGCCCCGACGCCCCCGCCCAGATGCGGCTGCACTTTGCCTTTGTTCTCGCCACCTAGCGGTCCCGGCGTGGCCCTGCAACGACCCCGCCGATTGTGCTCCTGACTTAAGCAGACCAGGGCTCGATTTATTGCGACGCAAAACTTTCCTTGACTGCAAAAGTGATATTTAATACGAAAAATACCAAACCAAGCCAAACCAAAAAACTAGAAAAAAATCTCCCTTACCCTTCCGAGAGATCACCACTGTTAACTTTCTGGGTAGTGTCCTTCCAGTATTTTCTCTAAGCAAATAAACAGACCCAGTTCCTCTTCACCTCCACCCAAAAGTTTTTAATGTTGTTTTGAGAAGACAAAGATGATCACGTCAGTGTTATCTCGTTCTTGTAACTTTTCTTTTTTTGATAGATAGCAGTGCCTATGAACTTTTTAATGTTATTTGCTATTTTTTAAAATTGGCAAACACGTTATGTGACTATTCCCTATTTTTATTTCTTCTTTTTCAAATTGCCTGTTTGTCCTTTGCTGATTTTTCTGATGGGAGGCTTTTTCTTCATTTGTAAAAGCTCTAAACTGTAAGAAAATGAACGAAAACAAATATACCAATGCCATCATTGAAGAAAGCATTAGCCCCTGTTTCCTTCCTGAGCTCCCTGCCAGGGTACAACTTTTACATTCATAACTTCACTTTTTTTCTCTTTGGTCCAGAAAAGCTTTCTTTATCCATGACCGTAAAAATAGTCACCAGAGTTGACAGCCAGAGTTTTCATTGTAATGTGGCTGTCTTGATTTTCCATGTGGAAAGTGTGGTATTTGTATCCAACCTGTGGGATTGGTAATGTCTTGTTTTATGTATGAGACAACTGAGGCTAGAGAGGAGAAGGTGTTTCTGCTAGGAGTAGAGGAGCTGGGATGGCCCTGGCAGCTTTGGGTCCACACCCAGGCCTGCTCTGGTCGTCTGGAAACTGGCTGTCCCCTAGATCAGAGGCAAAAAGGGCAGAGTGGAGGTTGAGAATAACAAATAGTACCTCATGGGCATTGTAAGGATTGGAGGCCTCATAGAGCCCTTTAACTAAGTTCTTAGCCAAAGGACTGTTGTGTTCAATCACAGTGATTGTTGAGTTATAGGACCTCGGCCAACCACCATTCTCCACTAGGAAGCTGATCCTGGAAAGGCCAGAGGCCCTGAGGGTCCACCGATTGGAAGGAGGGAACTGACATTTATTGAGTACCTACTGTGTGCCAAGCACTGGCAGTATTAGAGATTAGGGATGACTGCCTCAGTTTCTGTCCAAAGGGAGTGACATCTGGTAGACAAATAAGACCTGTGGTGTGGAAGAGTCTGGGATGGAGTTTACTGTGAATTCTGTTGGGGGTTGCAGGCTTTCAGGGAAGGCTTCTCTGAGGAGGTGACACTCTGGTGGAGTCCTGTGTGATGAGTTTATTGGGCAGAGGGGAAAGGAGAGGAGGTAAGGATATATGGGGCTTCTATTGGGGTATCAGGTGTGTTGTATGAAGATTTTATTTAGTCCCCATATTCCCATGTGGAAGGACGCTCAACTCCATTTACAGACGACAAGCTGATGCGCAGAGAGGTTGAGTCACACCTGCAGGCAACAGCAGAGCCAGGAATTGAAGCTAGGTCTGTGACTTAGAGCAGGGACTCTTCCACTGCTCTCAGAGAGATTGCAGAGGAGAGCGGGCTCAAGACGGACCCCGGGTCGTCCACACTGGGCGAGGGGCGGAGGGTCCCGGAAAGGAGCAGTCAGAGCAGGAGGCCCAGGACTACACAGCGACCAGAGAGGCACCGAGGAAGGTTCTCGTGTTACCGGTGGAGGCCGTGGCTTTGGCTCTCAGGCTCTCCTCGGGGCTGGTGGGGATCACAGATCCCGGCCCCAGCCTCGGGGCTCTTCCTGGCCCGGCAGAACCAGGTCAGCGGCATCCGCCGGCTCCTGCTCCCCGGCGAATGTGGGTGGGGCGGAGCCCAGCGAATTGGAGGAGGAGCCCCGCCCCCAACCATTGTGGCGGGGAAACTAGTGGGCGAGGACCCACTGCAGACCAATCAGGACGTGGTATGCAAATGAGCAAGTGAGGAGGCCCCAGGCTGCCCGGCTCAGTGTGCAGCCGCCCTCGGGTGGGCGCCGACTTCGCGGAGCGGTGCGGAGCAAGGCCCGGGTCTGGTGAGCCGGGCAGAGCGGTTCTGGGCCGGGGGCGGACGCCAGGGCGTGGTGGGTCTGGGAAGAGAGAGGGTCGGACACAACCAGACCGAGATAGTCGGGAGACAGCATGCAGACGTCATCGGGAGCCCCTCCCGACGACTTTACAATCGGATGGCCCGCAGACGCTTGGGGGACTCCGTGCAGAGGAAGGGTTGAACGTTTGAAGGACGCGGGGTGCAGGGAGCGAGGGACCCCGCGGACCTTGGGGACACTGACACACTGGCAGACGGACGGAGGAGACTCACGCCGTCTCCCTACCCCGCGCAGAGAGGAGTCCGCGGCTGTGCTGCGGAACTTGAGAGGAGTGGGGCAGAGAGCCTGGCCGCGTGCACCATGGCCAGCTGCCGCCACCACTCAGGATACTTGGCCGACGACGAGGCCGGCCACAGCACTTACGTGGGGCGGGTAAGTGTGCCTGGCAGGACCCCTATCCTTGGGCCCCCAGCCTGTTCCCCACCAACCCTGGCGCCCCAGGCCACAGCCCCCCTTTATTTTTATTTTGTGTGTGTGCGCGAGCGCGTGTGTGTGTGGCTGGCTGGCACAGGGATCAGACCCCGGACTTTGGTATCATCAGCACCACGCTCTAAGCAATCATTTCCTATTGACCTCGCTGGATCTCTTAGTCAAGTCCTAATTGCCTTGACCTAGGCTTTGACCCTTTCCTGGGCTCTGATCACCCTCAATTTCATTCCCTGTGTCCCTCTGACTTCCAGCAACCTGGGAAGTGATTGGGTGGACTGAGTGAGAGCGTGAAGTGGGCTCAGGGCCCACAGCTCAAGTTGGAGAAGAAGCCATGGGTAGTTTAGGGCTCAGAACTTCAGTTCTTCTCTGCAGCCCAGCAGTAGAAACAGGGCTGGCCTGTTCCATGGAAAGATGAAGAGCCTTACAGAGACTCAGAGGGGTTTCATGATTGCCCATTCACACCCTATGTGAGGGCAGAAGTGAGCTTTCAGACAGCGCGTTTTCCCCAGCCAGGTCTTGTGTATGTGAAATGTAGGTGTCAGGGAAGCTTCAAGGAGACCCTAAATAGATTGCCACTTTGCAGATGAGGAAATTGGATCTCAAGAGGAGCCGTCATGAAGGTGGCGGAGCCATAGTCCAAACCCAGGGCCGCCTGTCTCTAAAATGCATTTCCTTCCATTGGACTCCCCACTCTAGTGGCACCTTAGGAGGACCCCGGGGACCCCTCCTCCATAGGGCATCTCTGCCCACTGTGACATGCCTGTCTGCTCAGGTGCAGCCACCCAAGAAGCCACTATTCTCGGGAATGGGACCAGACTCCAAGCTGGGCCGTGAGCCACACCCACCATCAATTTATGGCAGCTCAGTGCTCCGGAGCCACCACCGAAACCCCAGGGGCGCTCAGCCCTTTGGCAGCTTCCTGGATTTCTTGACTGAAGGTCAGGTGCTGGACAGCCTGCAGACGGTGGTAGAGGAAGCGACTGAACGCATGGCTGTCATGAAGACAGAGGCCGGGGTACCACTGGTGGAGGTGCAGAACCCAGTGGAGGTGCTGAGACGTGACCGGCGGGTGCGTGCTCGGCCCAGCCTCAGCACCGTGCGCCGGCACCGGGCTCGACCCAGCCTCTGCACTGGACGCTCCAACAACTACCCATCTTGCTCCAGTTCCATGTCTGACTTCCATAGTAGCCTCACAGCTGGCTGGCTGGGCTCCCACAGCAGAGACAGTGACCTGGTTGCTCGTGGCTTAAGCTCATTGCCACCCGTGAGGGACAAACTCCTGCTGGAGAAGAACCTCAAGTGGCTGCTGCAGCTGGAGAACAAAGGGGTGAGATCTGGGGCCATGACTGGGGCTGGGAGGGATGGACTCCAGCCTAGAGCCAAGGACCAGGTCTAGGCCTGGCTTGGCAGATACTGGACACTTCTCAGAGTCCCCTTCTTTCTGCAGAAAGGACTTAATCAGTCCTGCTCCCAGAGAGACTCCCTGCTGTGGGATTCACTGGACAGCCAGACCAGCAGCCAGTGGACCAGGGAGCATCCCCGGTCCTGGTTCTCAGGGCTGCTGGGCTCGAGCTCAGGTACACCTGAAGCATCAGAGCTGGGGCCTGGAGAACAGGAACTGACCTTCCTCAAGCAAGGGCTCAACAAGGAGATCAAGTCATTACTGAACCAGCCGGCATCCTTCAACCTGCCCGCCTACTGCTCACTCCGTGAGCCGCATCGCACCCTGGACTTCCTGGCTGAGAACCATCTCTTCCCCTCCCTGCAGCACGTGGTCAGCCAGGCTGTGGACAAGCTCAGCGGTGCCCGCCGCCACAACGGCTGCCTACTCTTCCCTACCAAATTGGAGCCCAACCCAGGGCTGCCGGTTAACTCTGATCTGCTGCCAGGCTCCAAGCCAGCCACACCCACCAAAAAGGAACCATATGATTCCCTCCCCACCACAGCATCCAGCCCCAAGTTATTTCACAGAAAGAGCAAGTCCAGACAGGACTTCCCTTCCAGTTCTAGTGCCCAGGTGGCCACCAGGTTCAGGCCGAAAGTGACACCCACGGAAGAGCCCAATGTCCCCAGCCCCTCACTCCACCCCAGGCAGGAGGTACCTGACTCAGATGCCGAATTACAAAAAACACCTGTGTCCTTGAGCTCCAGCCAGAGGGCCCATCCTTGGCGGAGCCTGCACCTCACCCTGCCTGCCCCTGGGGTCATGGTAGAGGTGGCCTCCAGCCAAGGCTCCCTAAAGGGCCCGGTCACACCTCTGCCCACCTCCCCCCACCCTCCCTCTTCCCTCTACCTTCTCCCCATACTCTCCCCACTCGCCTCCCGGGTAGGAAGCTTCTCCCCATCTCCTGCTTCACTGTGACCAGAGACAACCTCCTCAAGAGTGGGTCTTGGGGTCTTGGGAATGAGTTTGTAGGGGAATGACTCCTTTACCTGCCTTTCATACCAGCCACTGTCATCGTCAGGTGTCCAAGGTCAAGCTCTCTTGCCCTGCACTATGGAAACCTCCAAGCTAACGGAGTACCAGGAATCCTAGTCTAGCTACTATCAGGTGTTGCCAAAGATGAATAAAGGCTATTTTTATCCTGGGTACTTTTTTAACATTTGTATGTGAATCTTGGAGGCCTTACCCTATGGGGAAGGTCCTGTCTCTCATGGACAGCACTCTTAGCCCAGAATAGGGTTCTGCATCCTAGGACGAGCTCCCTCTAATCCAGCTGCCTAGGGCAGAATTCCCCACTCTCTCTGCCCTGCCGAGGGGAAGTTCCAGGAAGGGTATGTAGAAGATGTAGGTGGTCTCACCTTGGTGGGTCCCCAGCACAGTCCCTCCCCCGTCAGGGCCCAGACACACTTTCCTCTGAACACAGGCCTGGGCATGAGCCTGGAAGAGCCCAGGTTGTCAATGTTCAGGTTTTGGTGATACTGTGACTGAGGTCACTTGCCCCTGGCCTGACAGGTGTAGCAGGTGTGACAGTGAGGTGAGCATGGGGGTTGGCTGTTGAGTGTGACAGCAAAGCAGATGTGGCAGGGTATTGTGACAAGTCCGTGTTTGTGATGGGCAGGGCTGGCAGGGTGAGGTGGCTGTGAGGGGCATCACCGGGCAGCCAGAGAGAGGGTCTGATGAGGTGTGACTTGTCTCCTTTTCCCTCCCCGGCTGCCATGCAGAGCCCCAACAGCAAATTCACGAAGAAGAAGCCGCTGCCCTCCATCTCACCCAAGTCCAGCATGTCCCACCTCTCCAACCCTGGGTACGAGGAGTTCGTCAGCTTCTTGACTGAGCAAGCAGTCTCCTTACTCATCTGCAAGTACGAGTTTGAAAAGGACCTCAATAAGCATCTCGGCTTCATCTCCTTCCCTGTCACCGGGGTTCTCGTGGATCTCTTCCTGGGCTTCAAGAAGGTGAAGGGCTCCTGCATCCGCCTGTCCTCGCAGATCGACTGGAGTTGCCTGCTGCGCAAACTGGAGGAGGCCGAGAGGGCCGGGCAGGCCTCCCAGCTCAGCACCTCCCAGCGCAGCATGGAGTCCCCCTCCACGCAGCCCGAGCAGGCCACCAACACCCACCAGGACCAGGCCACAGAACTCGGCCTCTCCCCCTACATGGGATTGCCAGACATCCAGCTGCTCAGCCCACAGGAGCCTGTGACAGCTGAGGACCAGAAGCCTCCGAGCCTGTCAGAGCCCAAGCTCTACATGTCCTCTGGCACTGGCATGGGCTCCAATCCCCACAAGTCCAAGGAAACAGTGACCATCAAGGACAGCAAGGGCAGTGACGAGGATGAGGACTCCTCTGAGGAAGAGAATGAGGACAAGTCCCAGAGCCTCCCCGACCCCCCGTGAGGTCCCTGTAAGCCACACCAAGCTCTCAATTCCCTGCTCCACTCACTCCATTGGAGTCGCTGCCCACCCAGCAGCCCTCCCCTGAGCAGGGGTCAGGATGGGCTGAATGCCCACGAGGAGCTCTGCTGAGACTCTCAGGGGAGCCAACGAGAGCAATAGAAATAAAGTGTGTGTTGCTGGAGCACAGTGTCCTTGTCCTGAGATTTTAGCACGCCTGCCATTGAGTAGCACCTTCAGCGGGCCAGCCCTGGCTGCAGCCAGTCTTCATGACAGCCGGCAATGCCCTGACTCCGTGGCCTCAGTGTCCTTTCACATGACCAGCCACCGTGCTACTTTGCCCTTTTTGCTGTGTGGCTGTTTTCTAGTCTGCAGCTTCCTGGCTTTTCCAGCTTCTTAGGGATCCTGGTCACCCCTTGCTCCTGGCCACATGCATCATGGCTCTTGCCACTGGAGGGCTCTTCCTCCACCTGGGGCGGCCCCCTCCTTGCTTCAATGCACCACCCTGTCCTGGTGCTCTCCCCGTTACTGGCTTCCTAATTTGTATTTCCCAGCTCCAACTCCTGAGAATCTGGGGTTTCCATGCTGGGCCACATGGTGGCTGTGGGTTGGTCAGGCTGTGGATTGGCTGTCCGGGGCTTGCAACTCTCCAGCAGTGGCTCTGGGCAGGGCACTCTCTCTAGAAGGGTCCATGGGTACAGCTTGGGCTGTTATGGGTGGGTCTCTTCTCCAAGGCTCTCCTGGGGCTTCTGGCCATCCCGTGCCACCAGCACAGCACCTCGTTTTTTTCTGCCTTCCTAGAGCAGCCTGTTTGTCACTCTATTCAGGCACCTTCACCCAGGGAACAGCTCACCTGCTCACCTTGCTGACCCTGTGGCCAGGCCTCAGTAGGAGACAAGAGATCACATGAAGATGCTCCACTCTGCCTTCCTGTGCAGGCTGCCATTATGGGAGCCTGGTGGGTCTGTCTCGCTCGCCTGTCTCTGGAGCCCACCCCGGTGCACAGAGACAAGGCCTGCTCGGCCAAGCTTGACCATGCTCAGGTGTCCAGTAGCCCACGTGAGGACACAACAACAGTGGGGTTCCCTCTGGAGTCAGGCAGGGGAGATGCCTTTGACACCAACACACCTGCACCCTGTGATTTGAAGAGGAGCGCTTGCTCAGCTGCCATTCAGAGGGACGGGGTTCTAAGTTGGGTGGGTCGGGGACCCATTTTTCTACATAGCTCTTGTGGCAGAGACCTTTTAGGGCACATGCTCAATTCATAATGCCCCTTCTCTGAGGCCACTCACCACCACAATTTGAGGCCAGTGCAGCCATTTTCATACCTTATTGCCATCCCATTTGGCCACAGTTGATTGGCCCTATTGGCACATTCCCTATTCCAAGCTAGGCCAGTCAGGTGCTTTCCCAGGAGCCTGCTACTGGGATGGACCAAGAGATTCCAGTCGTTTGCACTGATTGCTGAAGACCAATGTGGATGGTGAGGAGCAGCCATCATCCACCCCTGCCCAGAGAGGCAAAAAAACCCTGTCAGTAGAAAGGAGCCAAGAGGGGAGTCCTCAGGCTCCACGAGACAGCAGCTGCCATCATCTCTACTGACTTCCCAGGTCCCACTGCCAAGTCATCAGGGAAACCAGAACATATCCCCACCACAGCCTTAGAGTCTCATGTCCCCAGGGTGGAAGCAGCTGCTTTAGAAACCAATGATACACTGTGCTAGAGACATCTGTCCTTAGCTCCTGTTTCAGGTATCTATAGCTTGTATAAACCACCCCAAGATGTAAGGGGCTTCAAACAAAATTATCTTTTATCATGACACTGGGGTTTCACAGGCTCAGTTGGGCAGCGGTATAGGCTGAAGTCGTTCGTGTGACTGCTTTCACCTGGGAGCTGGCTAAGGCTGCAACATTCTAAATTGCCTTTCCCCCTCCAGGGTCTCTCTCCACGTGGCTTCTCACTGTTCAGTAGTCTAGCTCGCTCTTTCTTATAGCATGTTGGAACTACTGTTTTTCTAGAAGAAGGGAGGAAGCAGGAACCACTGGAGGCTTTTTGGTTCATTTTGTCTTTTCGTGGCTGGCCATCTGAATATTTGACCTTAGTGTTATCAACACCACACTCTAACCAAGTGAGCTATCACTGAAGTTCTTATAGCTGGTGCTCAGAAGTCCCCAAACAGCACTTCTTGGGTGTTCTGTTGGTCAAAGCCAGTCTCATGCCTGCCTAGATTCAAGATGGGGGGAAACGGATTCCATCTCTTTCACTTACAGGGATGTGAAGAGTTGTTAGCAGCCATATTTGGAAACTAGCTCCCACCCCTCCTGCCCTCACAGCTGATTGCACCTTGAGCAGTCCTTGGACCCAAGTTGAGCTGATCGGATTCTCTCTTGAGAATCTGAAAAGAAACTGGAGATGTCCTTATCAGCCCCGAGCACCTGCCCATAGGGTAAGTGGGGGAAGGTGGTCCGCAGGGGAGGCAGGAGAGGGGAACATCTATGAGAAGCCATCAGGCCCTGCAAGAGTCAAGTGAGAGCCACATGGGCTTCCCCAACCCTGATTCTGGGGTCCTTTTGCCTGTCAGGGAGATTGCCTGTTGTGTATTCACCATCCTCAGGTCCTAACTGCAGCTGGGAAACCATTGGCAGCTTTCAGCAAGTGACAGTCATAATCTGATCTGTGCTTTCACCACCTTCCTGTGTGGAGAACTCCTTGGAGGAGCCAGCATAGAGGGAGCAGGGGGACCTGCTAGGAGGCAGTGGTTGATAACTGAGGGAGAGATGGGGTGGCTTGGATTAGGGTGGTGATGGGGGCCTCAGGAGACATGCCTCAAAATCTGTTTTGGAATCAGAGCCATCAAGACTTGGATTAGATGTGAGGTGTAAGGAAAAGAAAAGAATCAAAGAGGAATTCCAAGTTTTGGGCCTGAGCAACTGGTGAATGGAGGTGTCACTTACTCAGACTCAGAAGCCTGGGGGAGGAGCAGTTTGAGGAAGGAGACCAGGAATTCTGCGTTGGACATGTTAAGTTTGAGATGCCTGCTGACATATCCAAGAGGACATAGCCATTGCCTCCCAGACTGTACTCTAGCCACATGTATTAGTTCGTTTCTGTTGCTTATAACGAAATACCTGGAACTGGGTAATTTATAAGAAAACGAAATTTATTCTTTACAGTTTCAGAGGCTGGGAAGTCCAAAGTCCAGGGAACACATTCAGTGAGGGTCTTCTTTGGTGGTGGCTTTACAGCAATGCAGGGGTCTCACATGGCATAAAATGGTGGAGTAGAGAGAGAGAGACTAACTTCCTCATTCACTCTCTTTTTAAAGTTCTCAGAACCACACCCCTGACCACCATTATCAATCCATTCACTATGGCGTGGTCCTACAATCTAATCACTTCTTCAAGGTCCCACCTTTCAATTACCATAATAGGATTCCCCACCCTCAACAGTAACAGTGGGGATTAAGCCTTAATGAGGTTGGGGGGGCATCTAATCTACAGCATTCTGCTCCTGGCCCCCCAAAACTCATGTCCTTTTCACACACAAATACATTAATTTCATTCCCAAAGTCTTAACTTGTTTCAACTCAAAAGTTCAAAATTCAAAGTCCCATCTATGAAGTCAATACAAGTTACCTACTTCCAAGATACAATGGTGGGGCAAGCATAGGGTACATATTCTGTTGGGCTAGGGCTCAGACCCTTCAAACCCATTGAGCAGACTGGGTCACCAGACCCCTCATGTGCCAGGCTGGATCACCAGAGCTCTCATATACAGACTGGGTCACAGACCCCTCACATGCAGGTTGCAAGCTAGGAATTGGGAAAGATCCTGGGAGCCATTGGCAGACAACAAGAGCTCAGTCCTTAGCTTCCTCAGCAGCTGCAGCAGCTTACAACAGCCTTCAGCAGCAGTAGCAGTGACCTCCTGGAGCATCCTGGGGGCACTGGCAGCAAAAGCTTGCAGCAACAACCTCCAGCAGCAGTAGTAGCCGCCCCCGGGCATCCTGGGGGCAGGGGGCACTGTGGATCAGAAGCACTCATCCTTTATACTTAAGTCCAATTACCCAGAAACACCTGCGTGCAAGTCAGACAACCAACGAACACACCTGGGTGCACGTGCATATTTATTTATTTATTTATTTATTTATTTATTTATTTTTGTCTTTTTCGTGACCGGTACTCAGCCAGTGAGTGCACCGGCCATTCCTATATAGGATCCGAACCCGTGGCAGGAGCGTCGCTGCACTCTCAGCGCCGCACTCTCCCGAGTGTGCCACGGGCTCGGCCCGCACGTGCATATTTATATCAAATGCTCTGCAAGATTCTGAACATCTGAGGGACCCTGACCATTTACCTTCACTTTCCCTACATATTCCCATTCAAAAAGGGAGATACAGGCCAAAAGGATGGGGTAACAGGTCCTAAGCAAGTCCGAAACCAGCAGGGCAGGCATGAAATCTTTTTTGTTTGTTTGTTTGCTTTGGTTTTTTAAAAAAAATTTATTGAATCAAAATTGATTCTACATATTTTGGGGGTTCAAAATTGAGATATGTTGATCAAATCAATATTACTAGCATATACATTGTTACAAATCATGATTATTCTTTAAGGCATGAAATCTTAAAGCTGGCAAATCATGTACCTTGATTCCATGTTTGACATCTTCTTTCTTTGACCGATAAGGGGGTCTTAACCCTTGACTTGGTGTTGTCAGCACCACGCTCTCCCAAGTGAGCTAACCGGCCATAGCTATATAGGGATCTGAACCCATGGCCTTGGTGTTATCAGCACCACATTCTCCCGAGCCACGGGCTGGCTGTCATGTTTGACATCTTCTGCATGCTTGTGTGGGGATTGGGTCTCCAAGTCCTCAGGCAGCTTCACTCCTATGGTTTTCACGGTCTGAGGCCATGCTTCAGCTCTTGTAGCCTGGCGTTGCCCTCTGGTAGATCCACAATTCTGTTGTCTCCGTTGTAGTCCTTCTCCCATGGCTCTACCAGGCATGGCACTGGTAGGGTTTTTCTGTTACAACTCCAACCCCATGTTTCCACTAGGCATTGCTCTAGTGGAGGCTCTCTGCAGTGACTCTGCCCCTGTGACAGATCTCTTCCTGGGCCCCCAGGCTCTTCCACACATCCTTTGAAATCAGGGTGGAGTCTCCCAAGCCTCCACAGCTCTGGCATTCTGAGAGCCCGCAAACTTAACACCACGTGGATGCTGCCAAGGCTTCTGGCTTGTATCTCCCGAAGCTGTGGTTCCAGCCATACCTGGTGCCAATTTAGCCACAGCTGGAGCAGCCAAAGCAGCCAGGGTGCTGGTTTGGGAAGCAGCTTCCCAAAGTGGCCCTGGGCAGCAAGCTTGAGGAGGGAGCATCATACCTGTTCCCCTAGACCATTCTGACTCCCTAAGCCTCTGGGTCTGTAATGGAAGGGTTGGCCCGAAAGGCTTCTGCAATGCCTTCAGGGTCTTTGAGAAACCAACCAACATCATTATGTTCCTTGGATTTCCACAAATACTCAAAGGTATTATGTATAGAGTTATTGAATCTGTTGCCTTTTACAAGCAGTGAACCAGGAGTATCTAATAGATATATTTTGCACATCTCTTTAAACAGTTCATAGGGCCGGCCCATGGATCACTTGGGAGAGCGTGGTGCTGACAACACCAAGTCAAGGATTAAGATCCCCTTACCAGTCATCTTTTAAATAAATAAATAAATAAATAAATAAACAATTCATGCCATGGACTATCAGTGCTCTCTGTATTATTAGAAGTTGAAGGGCCAGCCCGTGGCTCACTTGGGAGAGTGTGGTGCTGATAACACCAAGGCCACGGGTTCGGATCCTATATAGGGATGGCTAGTTTACTCACTGGTTGAGCGTGGTGCTGACGACACCAAGTCAAGGATTAAGATCCCCTTACCGGTCATCTTCTAAAAAAAAAAAAAAAAAAAAAAAAAGTTGAGCTGTTAGCATTTTTAGGTCTAAAGCCCTAAAACCAATTGAAGAAATTCATCTTTAAGATTCTGTTTCTCTAGAACCACTCCTGGTACCAAAATCTGTATTAGTTGGTGTTCTCCAGAGAGACAGAATCAATAGGATATGTTATAAATATATGAGAAGGGATTTATTGCGGGGAATTAGCTCACGTGATTGTGAAAGAGAAGTTCTACTATAGGCCGTCTGCAAACTGGATGCCAGTAGCGTGGCTCAGTCCAAGTCTGAAGTCCTCAAAACCAGGGAAGCTGATGGTGTCCTTGGTGTAAGTCCTGGAACCCAAAAGCAGAAGAGTCTTTAGCTCTGATGTCCGTGGACAGGAGAGAAGAATGTATCCCAGCTCCAGCGTATATAGAGAGATTCACTTTTTTGTTTGTTTTCTCTGGGCCCCCAGTGGATTGGATGGTTCCCGCCCATACTGAGGGCAGATCTCTCCCACCTAGTCCACTCAGGCTATCATGCTAACCTCTTCTGGAAACACCTTCATAGACACACTTAAAGAGATAGCTTTACCAGGTTTCTCAGCATTCCTTAATCTAATCAACTTGACACCTAGAATTAAACTTCGCACTACTCCACCCTGGACTAGAGGCCCCTTGAGTGCTGAGTCTACCAAATCCAGGGCAGACATTTAGCCATTTAGACAACCTAAGTGCTGAAAAGATCAAGGTGACTTATCCCATATGTAATTCAAAATCAAAACAATATTAAACATGAAAACCCTGAAATACGTGATGTTGTAAACTGTGTTTGCTCTGTATTTTCTAAATGCAAAACACTGTATGATTTAATTAAATATGATTTTTCTCCCTGCTTTGTTAGTGCCCCTAGTACATGCTTAGTCAGCCTCTTGGATAATGTAGCCAAGAGCAAGTTCCTCCATGACCCACAACACAGGGCCTGGAGTGAAGTCAATGTAAAAATGTTCCATGAATGAATAAGTAAACAGAATGTAAGTTTTCCTCCCTTGAAGTCTGAGCTAACAACCTTCTAAGAAGGCATCTAGACCAAGACCCACTCATGTCCAGGAGACCTCGGACACACAGTCACCCAGGCTTTTCCACAGACCCTTGGTCTCCCTAAGCTCTGATTTCCTAAGACAGCTTTAGGGTTTTCTGGTGAGACCCTGCCATTATCCTCAACCTCACAGCTCCTTGTTGCCCTCTGCTGCCTGATGACCCAGTGATCATGAAATGCTGCCACGGTGGGAATCAAATGTCTGAAAGGACGGGGATATACAGAAACCCCAGGGGCTAGGAACGTAGGTGATCCAGTGTGAGAGAGGGGGCTATGACCGATTATCTCGGGGTCCAGGGATTAAAGGACCAGGAGATTCAGTAACTCTGGGATCCGTCGACTTCGTGACCACAAAAATCTAGTGATCCAGCAACCTCAAGACCCTGCAGCTGCGGGACCAGAATCCGAGAGAGAGACCCATGATTGACGACCCGGGGGCCCAGGATCAAGGGACTTCGTGAACACATGCCCGCAGGGCCCTAGGGCCCTAAGCCAGGTGTCCATGGGCTCAGCGGCTGCAGGCGCTGCGCCCTCACCCACAGGTGCTTCCTCGAGTTCGCTATTGCTGGGCGTCTGTGCCACCCTTCACTTGACGCTCATTGGTGAGTCCTCGGAAGCGTGGACCAATCAAAGCCCTTCTCGTATCTCCAGCCCCCTCTCAGCCGCAGTTCTTGAAAGATGGGGCGGGTCGCCTCTACACCGACCCAATGGCAGTGCAGGCGGAGCGCCGCGCGGGCTGGTTATTGGCTGCCGCGGGCGGGCGTTGTCAGAGCTGGATTGGCCCGCGGCGGGGACGGAAGTGGCCAAGGGCCCGAGCTGCTGGAGCCGGGCAGCGGCGATGTGGAGCGCGGGCCGCCGCGGGGCTGCCGGACCGGCGCTGCTCGGGCTGCTGCTGGCGCTGTTGGTGCCGGACGCTGGCGCCGCCAAGGCCGGCGTGGGGCTTGTGACCTGCGGGTCGGTGCTGAAGCTGCTCAACACGCACCACAGGGTGCGGCTGCACTCGCACGACATCAAATACGGATCCGGTACGCGGGGCCGGCGACTGGGGGATCGGCAGGGGGCGGGCCTCGGGGTTTGGAGGCGGGGTGGCCGGGGGGTCTGCGGGCCGTCAGGGAGCCGGGACGGGGGTCTGAAGTTGTTGGGGGGCCAAGGGAGGCAAGGACTGGGAGTTTGAGATGGTCGTCAGGATATCAGGACGGGGACAGTTGTCGGGGGACTGCGGGCCAAAGGGCTTAGGGGATCAGCCTGGGGCCAGGGCTGGGGGCTGGGGCTGGGTCGTTGGAGTCCCGGGGGAACGTCTATGGTGTCCGGGACGAGGGTTGGGAGTTCCACGATTGACAGAGACTGGGGTGGGGTGGGGTGTCACTCCTCAGGCAGCGGCCAACAGTCGGTGACCGGCGTGGAGGCGTCGGACGACGCCAATAGCTACTGGCGGATCCGCGGCGGCTCGGAGGGCGGGTGCCCGCGCGGGTCCCCAGTGCGCTGTGGGCAGGCGGTGCGGCTCACGCACGTGCTCACCGGCAAGAACCTGCATACTCACCACTTCCCGTCGCCACTGTCCGACAACCAGGTGAGCCCCCTTCCTGCCGTCCAGGACAGGCTCCTGGCGTGTGTGTGATGGACCAGGGACAGAGCCTTGGGTTCCAGAGACTCTTCTCTCACCTGCTCTGAGCTTCAGCGTCTCTGAGATGGAAATCTAATGCAGCAATGTTTGCTGAGAGCTCCCTCTGGGGACACAGAGGTGACACTGCCAGAGTCCTGCTCCCGGGAGCTCCCAGTTAATAAAGGAGACCAGAGCCTTGTGGATATCTCCTCTTCTGGGGGCAAATGGGACCCAGAAAGGGGATCCACACAGTCTTTGGGGTGGGGAATAGGAAACTCCTCAGGGGAGGAGGAACCCAGGCTGGGTCTGGAAGGATGAGTAGGAAGGAGTCCGCCAGGCCACAGAGGGGAAAGAGGGGCTTTCCAGGGCTGTGGAAGAGATTGTGCCAAGGCACAGAGGTCATTGGAACTCAGGAGTTTGGGATGGAACAGAGGGTGCTTTTGGGGAGTTGGTGGAAGAAAAAGTTTGAGATAAATAGTGACATTGACTATCAGCCTGAGGAGTTAACTTTAAGCTGAAAGTGGGTCAGAGGGGTTAGGTCTGGGAGAACATGGAGTAGGAGGCCTTTGTGCCATGAGGCCCAGGTGTCACTGGACAGACAGATACAATGGGGTGTGCATATGTCTGAAGAGCCCGTGTTGGGAAGGGGATTATGGGCATATGGGTCATGGTGTCCCATTTTGCAGTTGTGGAAAGCTGAGGCTCATGGAGGTGCAGGGAAGGCCCAGTTCACTGGGTGCAAGTGCTGCGGCCAGGCAAGTGGCCACAGGGGACTCAGTATGCCCTCTGAGATGACCACTGTCCCCCACCTCCTGTGCCCATAGGAGGTGAGTGCCTTTGGGGAAGACGGTGAGGGTGACGACCTGGACCTGTGGGCAGTGCGCTGCTCCGGGCAGCACTGGGAACGTGAGGCTACTGTACGCTTCCAGCATGTGGGCACCTCTGTGTTCTTGTCGGTTACGGGTGAGCAGTATGGGAGCCCCATCCGTGGGCAGCATGAGGTGCACGGCATGCCCAGTGCCAACACGCACAATACGTGGAAGGCCATGGAAGGCATCTTCATCAAGCCCAGCGTGGAGCCCTCTGCAGATCACGATGAACTCTGAGTGTGTGGATGGGTGGATGGAGGGTGGCAGGGTGGGGTGTTTGCAGGGCCACTCTTGGCAGAGACTTTGGGTTTGTAGGGGTCCTCAAGTGCCTTTATGATTAAAGAATGTTAATCTGTGCTTATGTTTTGCTGTGAGCCTGGGGATGACCAGGAGGTGCCAGCCATTGCTGGCCCAGTTCACTATCTCTTCCTGAGTGCAAAACCTCTGTCTCCAGCATGGCCTGACTGCTGAGCTGTCCATACCTTTTTGATGCTCTTCCATGCACTGCAGTACTTCCCCAGCCAATCATAGCCCACCTGTCTACCCTTAGATGGTCTGATGGCAAGTGACCCCACTTCCCCAGCCCCTGAGCTTCATGAATCTTCCTGTTAAGGGCAGGACCAGGGCCCAGAGCAGGATGAGTGGGAGCCCCACTCCCTAACAGGTGGGATGGGCATAAGCTCTCTAGCCCTGTCATCCATTGAGGTGTGGACTCCACTCTCCCGGCCGTTGTGGCAGTCTTGACAAATGTCTTTCGCCAAGGGCCAGGCGAGGACTCTGCCCTTCTGCCAGAAATTAGCATAAGAGGTTTCCTTCAGTTGGTGCAAGTGGCACCCCACCCACCTTCCCCAGCCTGCCCAGGCATTCAGCATCTCAGGCTCACTCCTACCATGACCTTCCAAGGGCCCAAAGAGATAACAGAACTTCAAAAGATATCGTAAGGGAAGGCGACCACAAAGAACTGCATCTGCGGAGATCTGAGAAAGCTTCCTGGAAGAGGAGGCACAATTTGGGAAGTCAGAGTATTGCAACTTAAAGGCCAAAACAGAAGAAATAGGGCCCTAATAAAGAAAGAAGTTAGCTTTGCTGGTGTGTGGGTGGCCTCTAGAGGTGATGGCGGAGATTACAGGCTTCTTGTACTTGCTAACTTAGCCAGGGTGGGGCTTAAGTAGGTTTAAGGGAGCTGCTGGGGGGGGGGGGGGGGCGGCTGTTTAGTTCACTTGGGTAGAGCGTAGTGCTGATAACACCAAGGTCAAAAGGTCAAGGGTTCAGACTCCCATACTGCCAGCCACCAAAAAAAAAAAAAAGAAAGGAAGAAAAGAAAGAAAAAAGCTGCTCGGAGCAGAGGGTGCCACTTCCCTGAAGGAGAACAGGAGTCCAAGGAGAGGCCAGGGATGACAACTAACTGGAAGGGGCTGGAGTAATGTGGGCAGAACACCTTACATTTGAGAAATCAATTGACCTTGTTAAAGGATGGGGATGGGAGAGAAGCTTTAACCAATTGTGAGGTATGAGGAGAGGGGGGTCATGTGTAGGCCCTGGGTTCATTACTCCCTTCCTGTCCCCTCCTGGTCTCTCCACTGCCAAACTTCTTGGTCATCATCTACAAATCTACACTTCTCATCACTCACCCAAACTGAGAGGATTCGAATGGAAGTAGATTGTTGGGAGGTGATCCCAGAAAACACTGGGACAGAGGAGTGGGGCTGTGAGAGGGAAAGGAAGGACAGCCAGTGAAGGGCAACTGGAGTTCAGTCCCATTGGGGATCTCTGGGACCCAGTGCAGAACATGCATCAAATTTATCCCACCAGAGGGACAAGGAAGCCAGGTACTTGCCCACCAATGAAGGTGTCTTCCCTCATTGGCTGAGGATTGCTGGATGGGTGGGGGGAATTACTCTGCAGCGCTTGCCGTTTACATTGGGTAAGGGGTTCCTGCAGCCTTGATAGCCCCCACCCCACTCCAGGCAGAGCCATAGATGCTGGCAATGAACTTCTCTGCAGAAGTGAGTGCCAAGAAAATGCAGGTGGGACACCAACAGTGTGGACTGCGCCCTCCAGATCCAAGGGGGCACTCCTGTAGTCCATTCCCAGCCCCTCTGGGCTGTAAGCCCCTTTCATGCCTTTATTACCCACTACCACCTCATACACATATACAGCAAGGTGAGGAATGTTGATTAAGAACAGAACCCAACAGCGCACAGTAGGTCGGAATCCCTGGGAGCAGGTAAGGTGGCTCCAGGCAGAATTCAGGATAAGACCAAAGATAAAAAGTGCAGCAGCAGCAGCAGCAGAACTCATATTTATAGAACGCTTACTTAGTGCCTGGCTCTGAGCCAACAATTTACACAGCATCTCATTTGCTCCTGGCGACAGTCCTATGAAGCAAGTTCGATTATCATCTCAGTTTTGCAGAGAAGGCAACTGAAGTTCGTAAAGATTCAAAACCGGCTTTACTTGCCTCAAAAACATTTGCTGTCAGCCACTGGACTGAGAATAAAACAGGAGGGGGCCAGATGCACAGTAGCCTAAGTGCACCCTCCTTCCTCCTGCCAAGAGCTGTGCGAGAGCTGTGCGGTGACGTATATCCTTCCCCATCATTAGCCAAGGGTAGGCGCTTAGGGAATGCTTATCCACAAAATGGATCGCAATCACGCGGGGACCCAAGCCAACACCCCCTTCCCCGTACTTCCCACAGATCCGCAAGGCTCCACCGGTTCCGGGACCGGGCCCCCGCAGCCCAGCCCTACCCGGAAGGTTTCAGGCAAGCCCCACTGAGATCCCACTGGGCGATCCGGTGAGGTTGAGTGTGTGGGGTGGGGTGGGGTGGGGGGTGGAGCGGGGCGTGTGTGGCTACCCCAGCTTGAAAGCCCGCCGCGTTCGAATCTCCCATCCGGGAGGCGCAGGGAGCAATCTTCACATGCAAAATGCAGGAGCCTATGGTCTCACTCTCCGGAGGGCTTGGCCGGGGGCTCGGGCATTTCCCTAGGGTCGCCTGGCGCCCCCCACCGGGCTTGCAAGAGCTCTCGCCTGTGCCGCTCGAAAACTCGCAGAGATCGGAGCTGAGAAAAGGCGGGCAAAGTTCCTTTTGATAAGTTATGAATGGGGAGAAAGTGTTTGTAGAAGTCATTGTTAAAACCAGGGAGCCGGAGACTCGGCCCACGCCGGGCCAATCGGAACCCTGAGGCTATTTTGAAATCGCTTCAGTTTCAGCCAATAGGCGTGCGGGAAGCGAAACCCCGCGCCGACGCCGACCAATGAGCGCGTCGCTATGCTAAGGAGCCAGGGACCCGGCCCCTCCGACTGTCAGCGGGTTAAAGATGGAGCCGGTGGGCGAGAGGGCGCCACGAGGCGCTGGGTAGTCCGGATGGGGACGACGGGGCGGCCACGGTCAGAAGCCCCTCCCGCCAATCTTCTGTGATTTGCCCGGGTTCTGAGTTGTCTGTCCGCGTGAGTAGCCGGGTCTGAGGTGCGGTGGGGGCGCGGGCTGTCCTTACCCGGCGGGACGTGAGGAGGGGGCGCTGCTGGGACCCCGGGCGTCCTTTCCTGGCAGGGGACTCCAGAAGGGCGGAACCACCCCCACCCCCACCGCCTTTCCTCTGCTCGGCTCTGGGCAGCTGGGCAGAAAAATCTGTTAGGACAGAACGCGGAGCCCATGTTTGGGGGAAAGGGGCCAGGGATGGGGTCCAGAGCTGGAAGGGGCGCGTCGTCCTGGGGTGGGGCCACCCTTCTCCCAGCGTCGCGGGCCTAGTCGGGGCCCAGGGTCGTCTGGCTACACCCACCCCTCTCCAGGCGAGAATGGGCATCGGACTGCGGCTGAGCGCCGGACCCTCTCCTTTGTGTGTGTGCCCCCTCCTCCGTCTGGTCCGTCAGCTCCCGCTCCGGGGTTGGAGCTACCCCCCAGTCTGAGGTCTCCACCGCAATCCGGAGCGTGCTGGGAAAGGCCTGGGGTTCTGAGGAAAGACGGGACGGCAGCCCCGCTAGGATTCCCTTCTCCCTGTGTCCTGGACAGGGGCTCTGGCCCTACCCACCCATCCATGGTTGAGCTTCCCGCCCTGCGTGTATTGGGGGTGGTGGGGTCTCCCCTGCTGGCCGCAGGTGCTCTGACGAGGTTGCACTACTGTGCTCTGAGAAGCAGTGCAATGATATTGTCAAAGCATCCGGGACCAGCCTTGGGGACCCCCTTCCCCCACAACCCCTACCTCTGCCCCCAACCCCCAGGCCAGGCCCCTTGGGCCCACATGCCCTCCCCTCCCCCATGCCCAGTTCGTTCCCTTCCCCATGGAAACTTGAGATCCTAGCTGGGCCTGGGCCTCTGGGGTCAGAGGGCACCCTTCCCCCAGGCAGAGGCCCCGCCCCAGCGGCCCTGCATTCCAGGTCTCGGATCCCCACCGACCACCAAGTGGGAGGCGCTGGCAGGCTTGCCTGACACTCTTTCCCTGTTGCACTACTGTAGGCCTCTGGGAAGCAGTGCAATGATGAAAGGGCATCAGTCAGGCCCGCCACCCACAGCGCCTGGGGGAGGGGTTTTTGCTGCCTCACACCACTTCCCAGCTGATGTGCCCAGACGATATTGCTTGGATTGGATAGGTGTGGGTGCAGAGCTGGGCTGGACCCTCCATCAGAGGATCAGGTGGATGCAGCTGAGGGTTCATCCCCCAAGCTTTCCACCTTGGTCATGGCTGGACAGGTGCAGGGGCAGAGCCCCCAGATTCAGAAAAGCTCTGGTGTGAAGATCTTTCCACACTGACTCCCCAGGTAAGATTGGGCACTGCAGACCTGGTCAGGGCCTTATGGAGAAAATAGAGGCCCACTGCTTTGTATGGAAGGTCTTCCTGGGCCTGGCTGGGACCCAGACCTACCCTGACCACGTGGGATGAACTGGACTCAGCCCTTCTGGAAGGCTTGAAGAGGGCCAGGCTCTGGAGAGAATATTCTTCTGGGTGGGAACTTGGGAGGGGGTTTGGTAGGCCTTCCAGGAGACAGCCTTCACACCAGGGCATCAGTCATCGTGGGGCTCAGCAGGAGAGGCACTATCTGGAATGGATGGGTGGACTTGGGATGTGAGGTCTGCAGGTGATGCCCACCAACCATGCCAGCTTGTTTTCTTACAGGAAGATATGCCCTGAACCTGCAGGAGGGAGTGAGGTGTCTGGAATGTCCACCCTCCCAGGTGGAATGGGGGATTGGAGCTGAATTCCAAGGAGCCTGACCCCAGGCACACTTGCAGGGCCACCTCTACCACTGGGAACTGCACAATGCAAAAAATGTCCATGTGCCCAGTGACATCATTCAAGCCTATTTCCTTGAGAGGAGGCCCAGATCTCCAGATGGGCTTTTGGGAGTACCCTTTGCACCTGGCCTGGGCACACTGGGATACTGGCTTCACCCCCACCCTGGACATAGAAGCCTTGGCACCCATTAGGGGGATGAGAGACAATGATACATGCTCCTCTGCCTCCTAGTCCTGACCTCTTAGAGTTCCTTGATAACAGGGTCACCTGACTCAGGCCCAGCCTCCCTTCCCCTGGACTACTGGGGCCATGGCTGGAGGTGGCCACCTCTCACTCCTGTGCAGATTCTGTACCCACTGCCTGGAGACCTCCATTGCAGCTATCTCCTCCCCTTGCTGGGGAGGCTTATGAACTCAGGGCTCTGCTCAAGCATTCCCTCTTTGGGGAAGACTTCCCTGGGCTCCAGGCATTCAATGTTCTTCCAGCAGATCCTGTTAGATCACAAGGCCCCATTAGATTGAGAGTACCTGAGGATAAAGATCACTGACATAAAAAACAAAAAAAAACAAAAAAAACATCTCTCTTGACAGCGCCTGCGCAGAGAAGGAGCCAGTACACTTTTTAAAAACACAAGTGAACATACAAGGTGCATGATTATTAGCATAACATGATAGGTAGTATATTAGACTGTTTCTGTTGCTTATAACAGAATATCTAGAACTGGGTAATTTGTAAGAAAACAAAATTTATTGCTTACAGTTTCAGAGGCTGGGAAGTCCAAAGTCCAGGGAACATATCTGGTGGGTCTTCTTTGATGGTGGCTTTACAGCAATGCAGGGGGGTCCTACATGGCAGAAAATGGCAGAGCAGAGAGGGACAGCTCCTGGTGTGCTCTCCTTTTAAAGACCTCCGAACTATGCCCATGACCACCATTTTTAATCCATTCACTATGTCTTGGTCCTAATCTAATCACTTCTTCAAGGACCCACCTTTCAATTACCATAATAGGATTTCCCACCCTCAACAGTTACAATGGGGATTAAGCCTCAGTGAGGTTGGGTGGGCATCCCATCTACAGCAGGTAGTAATCAGGAGTTGCTTGACCCTTAGAAGGTGCGTTTGTCCTGCTGGGGAAAAAAAAGCACATACCATATACCTATATCTTTTTTTTCTTTTTCTTTTTCTTTCTTTTTTTTTTTTTTTGGTGGCTGGCCTGGGGATCCAGACTCTTGACTTTGGTGTTATACCACCATACTCTAAACAAGATGACCTAACTGGGCAGCACTCATACTATATATTTTAAAGTTTCATTATGTAAGTCCCACGGGGCAGGAAGCAATGAAGATCTGAACTCAGGTACATGTGACTGAGTCTCTGCCTTGCAACCGTAGGCAAGATGTTCCTCCTCATTTGTGTCCACCGTGCTTTCTGACCTCCGAGCAAGAGGAAGTGAGTGCTGCCTCCTAAGTTGGGCAAAGCTTGGTCTAGAGGGCTAGTGGTTTGGTGGAAGGTGAAAAATATGTTTAGGCTTCCCAGGTCCACTCCACGGGTCTCAGGACTGATGGGGTGCTTGGAGAGGACAGGGAAGAAGCAGTCCAGGGTGCACGGCTGGGATGGATGGTGGGGTCAGCTGCTGGCCAAGCACAGGAGGGAGGAGAAAAGCAGGTTTCAGGGGGAAGAAGGTGTGCGAATCTGGATGTGCTTAGTGTGAGATGCCCAAGAAACACTCCCAGCGGACTTCTGGATATGGGTCTGGAGCTCAAGGGAGCTCTGAGCCTGAGATGCAGATTTGGGTTGGTCACTTCAGTTCTCGGTTCTAACCAGGACCAAGCAATGGGTAAGATCTTCCAAGATGTTATGAAGACAGGACCTTCAGAAATACACCCTGGGGGCAGGAGGAAAAGGACACCGAGCAAGAGGCAGGGGCCAGAGATGCGGGAGAAGAGGCAACAGACAGTATAGAGCAGAGAAATGGTTGTGAAGGGCAGGAGGGAGGACAGAAGCTGGTGTGAGGCTGGAGAGTGAGGCAGGAGAGGAAGAGGGTGACAAGTCCGGAGCTGGAGGAGTTAGGGGTAAAGTGAAGTCCTTGGTGCGCTGCCGCGTTTGCCCCGTCGAAGGCGTGAGGGCGCATGCGCAGAGCGGCGGGCATTGTCACGTGCGGCTGTCGCGCGGGGGTTGGCCCCGCCCCCGACCTCGGCGCGGATTGGCTGGGCGGGCCGGGAAGGGAGGGCCGTCGGCGAGGGACACGGCGGCTGTGGGGTCAGAGTGGGTGGGTCCCCGTAGCCCCCGCCGCCTTCGGTGACCCCGGGCCCCAGGGCGGGTGGGGATCGGCGCGCCCGGACCCCGGGATCCCCGCCCCGACGGCCGCTCCGCCCCCAGGCAGCCCCTCGCGGATGGAGGTCCTGGACGAGTTCGACAGCGAGTTCCCCCAGACTGTGACCTTTTGCCAGCTCATCTCCGAGGAGGACTTCGAGAGGCAGGCGGCCGCGTACACCGAGCGCGCGCTGCGCCGCCTGTTCCGCAGCCTCGACCGCAACCCGGCGCTGGCCGAGAGGGCGGTGCGCAAGGGCAAGCAGACCGAGTGCGAGCGGCGCGGACTCCTCTCCTTCCTCCGGGTGCGTCCGCGGGGTGTGGGGACAGGGAGGGCGGGAGCGGTCACCACCCCGGCCTACTGTACCCTAGGGCGGAGCTCTGGCGATCGGACGTGGGGGGTGGGGGGCGCCGCCGGCTTGCTAGGGCTGCAGGTCTTCCAGAAGCCCAAGGCTGCACAGCCTGGGGAGCGAAGCGGGGCAGGCGTCTCACCCCTCAGGATTTCCCCGTTCTGCCTCTGCCGCTGTCGTTGCAGGCGAAGTTCTTCTGTGCTGTCCAGGGGGAGCTGAACCATTGCAACAGCATGGGCGCCCTAGAGATGCACCAGCGCCTGGAGCAGCTGAAGAGGAGCATGCACCGCGTGCATCTATACTCCCAGGGTGAGGCTCTACCTCTGCCGGGCCCCGAGAGTCTGAGCACAGGGCAGCTCCGCTGGCCCAC
Source organism: Cynocephalus volans (assembly GCF_027409185.1). Classification (NCBI taxonomy): domain Eukaryota; kingdom Metazoa; phylum Chordata; class Mammalia; order Dermoptera; family Cynocephalidae; genus Cynocephalus; species Cynocephalus volans. The sequence goes on from NC_084461.1 coordinate 210,577,808, forward strand.
TGTGGTCCACTTAGCCCACAGGTCCACTGCTCTCCTGTTGGATTTGTCCTCCTTGGACCAGGTTTCATCCACAACAGGAAGAGGGGTCTGGACAGCCCAGGACCAGGGAGGAGAGGTGCTGCTGCTAGCTAGATTAGCTAGTTAGGAGACCGACCTCAGCTCCACTTCTTCCTGGCTGTGTGATTTCTGAGCCCAAGAGCCCTCCTCGCTAACGTTGCAGGGTGTTTTGGAGTCGGGGGCAAAGGGCTGCAGGCAGTGCCTGGCTCAAGTAACACTGCAAACCTGACTCAGCACCCACGTATCTCTGGCTCTGTGCTTGGCACTTAAACATCAAAAAAATTTTTTTTTATTATGAAAATAAATAGAGCTGGCTGGTTAGCCCAATTGGTTAGTGCACAGCTTTATAACATCAAAGCCCAGAAGCAGCCAGCTGCCAAAAAAAAAAAAAAAAAAAAAAAAGTAAGCATACACAAAACTAGACACTACAGTGAACTCCCAAATACCTGTCATCAGCCTCAGCAGCTGTCACCATCTTGCCATGCTTGTTTCACTTTCCATACCCCCCTGGTCTTTTTCTGGAGTATTTTAAGAGAAATCTCAGACATTGTTGTACTGTTGAATACTTTAGAATGCATCTTAATTTTTTACTTTTTTTGGGGGGGGGGAGGCTGGCCAGTATGGGGATCCAAACCCTTGACCTTGGTGTCATAAGTTGGCACTATAACCAACTGAGCTAGCTGGCCAGCCCAGAATCCATCTTAATTTAAAATAAAAAAGACATTCTCTGACATAATCACAATGTCATTGTTACACTTGATGTGACTGACAACAGTTCCCTGATATTTGCTGATATGTAGTTAATCTGTAGTCACATCTCCCTGATGGTCCACAAAAGTCTTTCTACATTTAGGCTGTCATGTCAGGACCTCATGAGGTACACACATTGTGTTTGGGCATTAGGCATCTTAGGTTCCTTTTAACTAGGGTGACTATGTAATTTGCGTCCAAATTGGGACACTTGTGAGGATGAAGTGAAAGGGGGTTACATGGGCAGGTGTAAACTAGGATGGCCCTGGGCAAACAGGGAATCATGGCCACTGTCACCTCTCCCAGGGTGATGGAGACACAGAGGATTACTCAAAGCCCATTTCTCCAGATCAGTGAGAGGCCCAGAAGGGGTTAATCCCAGGAACAATTCCTTCAAGACAGAAGGATTCCTGGGTGTAACCCCGAATCAGGTTTTTCTCTCAGTTTTTATTGCCCAGGCAAGAATGTTACAGAAAAGGAACACAGGTGGTTACAAAAAGAACAAAGAGATAATCGTCATGGCAACACTCAGTTCCCCAAGAAACTTAAAGAAATAGCTGAAGGTGAGATGAGGAACGTCCCCCAACCATCAACCTTGAAGCTTTTAGCTCACATACTTTCCCATCATTAGGTGTAGCTGCACCAAGGACAACTGCCCTTAGAGCATGCATTTTTGCTGTGTTACAATTTTTTAAATCTACAACAGAGACTTAAGTCCTGGGAAAGTTTTCTGTTTTTCCCAAGCTTAGCATTTCTATGTGCAATACTAAAAAGTTAGGCTATTCCTAAAACTACAGGGCTGTGGCCCCACTAAGCTATAAGTTAGGCCCTGTGAAATACATTTGCTTTATTAATGTTGGTATCCTTCACAGCCACTTCTGTTGAAGTCCCCCTTAAGGTGGGATGAGCCCTCTGGCTCACTTTTTTCCCCCATGTCACTGACTTGATGAACTGTGTTGTCCTTTGCAGTGTCCTGCTTTATGGGTTTACATCTGTAGTTATCTTCTGCTGCTGGTGTTTACTTTATCCTTCTCTGCCTGCATTTCTGGGACAGTCACTCTAAAGCCTTGATGGGATCAGGCTGTGTTTCTTTGGTGACATGCTACACTAGTGCTGGGGCTGCTTCCTTCAGCATCACGTCAGGAGGTCCTGCTCAGTGGGGTCCCAAGTTCTGTGGTGCTGATGTGACTTCTCCACAGCACTATTTCATGGTTAGACCAACAGCACGTATAGTCTCCCGAGGTAGCTTTGAGGTTATTTATCCCTGTTTTATAAAAGAAGGAGTAGAGGCACAAGGAGATTAGCTAACCAGTGTAAGGTCACATAGTAAGTAGTTGAGCCTGGATTTGGACTTGGGTCTGGGTTGCTCCAGAGCACAAGCTCTTAGCCTCCAGGCCAGAGCTCAGTGGTGGTTATTATCCTTACAGATGAGCCCTTCTGTTGGGCCATGTGAGGATCTCCTTAACACCCACTTTGCTGGTAGTCTCCAACTTTGAACAATGGTAATAGCCAGACTCGTTGAATGTGGGAGAAGACCTAAAATAGAAGAGAGGCAGGGCTGGCTGGTTACCTCACATGGTTAGAGTGTGGTGCTGAGAACACCAAGGTCACAGGTTCAGATCCCTGTACAGGCCAGCCACCAAAAAAAAAAAAAAAAAGAAAGACTAAATAGAGGAGGGGGGGCTAGCCCCAGGATCCTGCCCCTCAAAAATTCCCTCCTTTAGGGCCGAGCCCGTGGCGCACCTGGTAGAGTGCTGCGCTGGGAGCGCGGCGACCCTCCGGCCGCGGGTTCGGATCCTATATAGGACTGACCGGTGCACTCACTGGCTGAGTGCCGGTCACGAAAAAACGACAAAAAAAAAAAAAAAAAAAAATTCCCTCCTTTAGCTGACCTCTGCAAGACCTCAATGTGGGTTTCTTCGTGGAGAAAGCACCCTTTTCCACACCCTCTGGATGACCTGGGGCTGGGTGTAGTCAGTGGACCCACTGGGGTCTGGATACCCAATGCAGGTGTTGTAGGCTTGGTAGCTTTCCATGATGCATTGGGGGTGGACCACAGACTGACCTGCCCAGGCCAAACCCACCCCTCCTTGGCTCTGAAACCCCATCACTTCCCACAAAATTCTGCCCTTGAAATCAGGCAGCCTGGGTGTGGATCCTGCTTGTGTCTTGTACAGCTGGAGCCTCAGGTTCCACTTGTAAGATGGAGACAAAAGTCCCCTTTCTCCATGAGGTTGTGGGGTTGGCAAGACGGTGTGTGTTAGTGCCTGTCAACAGTGGCTGTAGGTATTGGTGCTCTTTGGGGGGCCTGCCTCCCACCCTTGTTGGAGGGATTGTGGGAAGAGCCTGCACCACTGGATTTGCCGCCTGCTCTGCCCTTCCCTGGCACTCACTGGCAACTTTTGTCACAGATGCCAAGAAGAGGAGAAGAAAGTCAAAACGGAAGAAACCAGAGCCCATCCTCTTGCGGGACCAGTCGACCTCCCCCTGCCTGCCACCAACCCTGCTGCCACCTCTGCCACTGCCACCACCTGCCACCACCATGGCCTCCGTGGTGGCCCCATCACCTCCTGTTTACACCATGCCCAGGGTCTTTGGCCCCTTCCCTTCGCTGTCTAGCAAGTCGGTCAGTCGGAGCACCCCCCACTCCAGGCAGTCCTGGGAGGCGCAGCCTCTGCCCCCATGCTCGAAACAGTCCCAGCGGCTTTCCCAGGCCCACAGCCATGGCTCTCACATCTCTGATTTTAAGGCTCAGAACTGTCTTTGCAGACAAAGTCTTGGGTGGGATGGCAATGGAAGGGTCAGGGTGGGGGCTGAAAACACAAAGCTCCATCTTCTTGGTCTCAGGCGAGCAAGGCAGCCCCAGGTGTGCTGGGTAGAGTCCCAGGGCTCCCAAAGGACAGGAGGAAGCCATGCGTTTGCAGCCCCACTCCTGTCTGTCCCGTGCTGCCCTCTACCTGCAGCACCCTTCCAACCGCCTGCGCCTCCTGACTCCCGCTATCCTGCACGTCTCACTTCAGGTCCCGTCTCCTTCTCCAGGCAGCCCCCCAGCCCCTATCCCATCCCCTGCACCCCTAACGCCAAGTTCTAGGTGCATGGGATGGGCCTGCTGCAGCTGCCAAGTCAAAGTCTCATAGTTCTCCTGGTTCTCATATAAGGTGTTTTTCTTTATGGTGAGGCTCCTAAACTTGTCCTGAGATTTCCTTTGTTTCCTGCAGATGGAGAAATCGGACATTCCAAGGTCTGAAGTGAAATTAAACTGGAATGGCCTGTCGGCAAACCCAAAGAGGTGGCTGGAGGGACACGAGAAGGGAACATTTGGGGAGCATCCTGCGTGCCAGACTCGGTCGCCATTTCTTCCTCACCTCTTAATTAACCCTCACACTAGTCCTGAGTGGTTATTTCCCTTTTATAGGGGAGGGGTCTGGGCTCAGAAGTCTGTTCTGTGCACGGCAGTCCCTGTACCCATGTCATAAACCAGCGCACTGAGGCTGCGGAGGGGCCTGGAGCTGACAACCCTTCTCTGCCCTGTCTTGCAGCCACATGGTTGATCTGACTCCCTTGGTCCTTAACCCCGGAGGCTTCCATTTCTCATACTTGGCTGGAAACAGTACACACAAGCTCCATTTCCCTGGCTTCCCCTGGTAAGTGTCTCTGTGTCTCCCTGGGCCAGACACCGTCCTTGCTCGGCCCCAACCCCCAGGTACCCATCCCCCAGCCTCTGACAGGCATCATGGTAATGTGTGCTAGGGCTGGAGACATCTTCATTATGATGTTCCTCCCACTTCTAGGAACAATGCTAAGGATGTGATCAGGGGTGCCGGAGAAGTTGTAACAGTGAGAAATCAGAAACAAACCACCCAAAGGCCCAACACGGCATGGTCACCCAGAGTCCACACCTTACATTAGGGTTCACTCTTGGTATTGCACATTTTGTGAGTCTGGACAAATGTCTAATGACATGTATCCACTACCGTAGTATCTTACAGAATAGTTTCACTGCCCTAAAAATCCTCTGTGCCCCTCCTATTCATCCCTTCCTCCCCGCAAACCCGGGCAACCACTTATCTTTCTACCGTCTCCATAGTTTTGCCCTTTCCAGAATGTTACATAGTTGGAATCATACAGTATGTAGACTTTTCAGAGTGGCTTCTTTCACTTAGTAATATGCATTTAAGGTTCCATCTCTTTTCATGGCTTGACAGCTTATCTCTTTTTAGCTCTGAATAATAACACTCCATTGCCTGGATGTACCAGTTCATTTATTCATTCACCCACTGAGGGACATTTCGGTTGCATCTAAGTTTTGGCGATTATGAGGCTGGCTGGATAGCTCAGTTGGTTAGAGAGTGGTGTTGTAACACCAAAGTCAAGGGTTTGGATCCCCATTCCAACCAGCTGCCAAAATAAATAAATAAATAATAAGTTTTGGCAATTATGAACAAAGCTGCATAAACATCTATGTGCAGGTTTTTGTGTGGATGTTAATTTTCAACTCGGGTAAATACCAAGGAGAATGTTTGCTCGATCATATGCTAAGAGTGTGTTTAATTTGTAAGAAACTACCAAACTGTCCTCCAAAGTGACTGTACCATTTTGCATTCCCACCAGTCATAACAGATGACTTTTTTTTTTTTTTTTGGCAGCTGGCCAGTACCAGGATAGAATCCTGGACCTTGGTGTTTTCAGCACCACACTCTAACCAACTGAGCTTGCTGGCCAGCCCCAGATGTCTTTTTATGTAAGAAACTCATACAGTTCTGTAAAGACAATTCTAAATTTCCAGAGGAGAGAAAGTTTACCTAATAGGACACTCAAGGAGTAAGTAAACCTTTAAAAAATGTTTTTGGTTCCCTTAGTAGTTGAAGATGTACACATTGAGATTGCTAGGATGAGCATTCTATACCTATAAAAAAGCCCAGGGGCTGGCCAGTTGGCTCAGTTTGTTGGAGTGCCACCTAGTAATCCCAAGGTCAAGAGTTCAGATCCACATACCGGCCAGCCGCCAAAAAAAAAAAGTCCAAAGTAAAAAGAGTCTTGTTCCATCACAGCTTTAGTGGCTGTCTGGTCAGCTCAGTTGGTTAGAGTGTGGTGTTGATAACACCAAGGCCACGGGTTTGATCTCCATATTGGCCAGCTGGCAAAAAAAAAAAAAAAAAAAAAAAGCTTTAGCAAGAGACTCACTTTAGCTAAGAAAATATTACCAAATTAGCTTAGTCGTTTTTTAACTCTTTTACTGAGATAACTCACATACCATATAATCCACCCATTTAAAGTGTCCGATTCAATGGATTTTTGTATGTTCATAGTTGTGCAATCAACCACGATCCAATTTTAGATCATTTTCACTTTGAAAAGGGAAGAGTGAAAAGACAACCCATAATGGGAGAAAATATTTACAAATCAACTCAACAACAAAAAAGCAACCCAACTAAAAAATGGGCACTGGACTTAGACATTTCTTCAAAGAACATGTACACGTGGCCAATAAACAGGAAAAGATGCTCAGCATCGTTACTCATTAGGAAAACGCCATTCAAAACCACATCGACTAGGACGGCTGTAATAAAAAAGGCAGACGATGACAAGGGTTGAGGATGTGAAGAGCTAGAACCTTGTGCATGGCTGGTGAGAATGTAAAATGGGGCAGCCACTGTGAAAATCAGTTCAGCGGTTCCTGGAAATGTTAAACGTACAGTTCCCATATGACCCAGCAATTCCACTCCTATGAACATAACCAAAGGAACTGAACTCAGACGCAGATACCTGTACGTGAATGTTCATACGCCATTATTCACAGTATCCAAAAGGTAGAAAGAACCCAAGTGTATCCAAGATGAAAAAACAAAATGTGATGTATCCATAGAATGGAATTTTTTTTCATACAATGGAATGGAATATTATTCAATCATAAAAAGGAATGAAGTTCTGACACATGCTACAATAATACATGGACAAGCCTTTAAAACATTCTAAGTGAAATAAGCCAGACATTACACGAAATATCTAGAATAGGTAAATTTATAGACACAGAAAGTGGATTAGTTGTTACCAGGGACTGGTGGGAGAGAGATGGGAAGTTGTTGCTTAATGGCCACGGGGCTTGGGGAATTTTTATTGTTTTTTTTTTTTTTTTTGGCGGCTGGCTGGTACAGGGATCCAAACCCTTGGCAATGGTGTTACCAATACCGTGCTCTAACAACTGAGTTAACCAGCCCTAAGTTTTGGTTCTGGTTGATGAAAAAGTTCAGTTCTGGAAATAGTGATGGTTATGATACATTGTGGATGTACCTAATGCCACTGAACTGTACACTTAAAAATGGTAAATTTTATATCCATTTTATTACAATGAAAAGAGAAACCCCAGCATACCTTAGCTGTCACCCCCAGTTCCTCTATCTGCCAGCCCTAGACAACTACTAACTATTTTCTGTCTTTCTAGATTTGTCTATTCTGGACATTTATGTGGAATCATATAACATGTGGTCTCTTGTATCTGAATGCTTTCACTTGGCATAGTGTTCTCAGAGTTCATCCATGTTGTAGTATGTGTCAGTACTTTGCTTTTTATGGTTGAGTAATATCCATTGTATTTTTATCCACTTATCCACTGATGGACATTCAGATTGTTTCCATTTTTGGCTATTATGAATAATGCTGTTATGAACATTTGTGTGCAAGTTTTTGTGAAGACAGTTTTCAATTTTCTTGGGTACATGCCTAAGAGTGAAGTTGCTGGGTCATATGGTAACTCTATGTTAATATTTTGAGGAATTGCCAGACTGTGTTCCAAAAGTGGCTGAATCATTTTACAGTCCCAGCAGCAGTGTATGAGCTCCCCTTTCTCCACGTCCTTGTCAACTCTTGTCATTGTCAGTCTTGGATCACAGCCAACCTAGTGGGTGTGAAGTGTGTCTCATTGTGGTTTTGATTTACATTTCCCTGATGGCTAATGATGTTGAGCATATTTTCCTGTGCTCATTGGTTATTTGTATATCTTTGGAGAAATGTCTATTCAGATCCTTTGCTCATCTCTAAAAAGTATCTTTTTATTATATATTTGTAAGACATCTTTGTATATTGTAGATACAAGTCCCTTATCAGACATGATTTCCAAACATTTCTTCTCATTCTGGAGGTTGTCTTTCACTTTCTTGATGGTGTCCTTTGAAGCACGAAGGTTTAAGGCTTATTCCTTTTGAAAGACAATCTTTTCAAAACATATCAGAAGCCATAGAGGTTCTAAAATTCTTTGATCCAGTGTTTTCAATCCTAGAAACTAGCCCCAAGGAAATAATAAGAAAAAGAAAGAAGCCATTAGTATAAAAATGTTTATGGCAGCATCAGTTAAAAAGAGAAAAGTTGGAAATAGCTTAAATGTGCATTCATATAATTATAGAATATTATTCAGTTGTTAAAATTATAAATATGATTAAACATGAATATGCAGATTCATGAATTATGTCTGACTGGAAGCAATAGGCTATCAAATCAGATCAGAAAAAGGAGGGACAGAGGGGTGGGAAGGTAACTGATGGCTGGGTGACAGAGAATAGATTTTTGCAATGTTGTTATGAAGCAAAATTTAAAAGTAAAGCATTATTGAGCATCATGAGGTCTTCACAGAACAGCAGAGCCACACAGCAGGGCTATGGTCATCATTAGGGCATTTCTAGCTCTTTCTAATCATAGTTATATCAAGTTGTGATTCAGCTGGACTATGTCTTTTTATTTTTTAATCTTGCCTTTGCACTTATCATTAAGGCACTGGGGAGGTGTACACTTCCTGACAGTTTGGGGAGTAACCATCCAGTGTATGTGGTGCCATCCCTGTCTCCACTGGGAGATACACGAGGTGCTTCCAGTTTTCCACTAGTATAGTTAGTGCTGAGATTAATATCTTCATGTGCAAAGCTGTTCCTGAATTTCAGATGAATTCCTTGATGTGGATGGAATTATAAAGGAAAGGGTATGAACAGTTTCTAAGAGGACTTTTTTCAGATGCTAAAGGCAATATGTGTAATGTCCACAGTTTGAAACCTACACAGAAAAGACACAACAAATCACTCTTATTCCCACCGCCAGAAATAACCACATTAGCATGCATCTGTATTTCAGTGTAGGCTTCTTCCTGTGGATTTGCAGATGTTGTAGTTTGTTACATAAATGGGACTGGGAGTGTCCTGTCAGGCAGTTCTGTAGCCAACTCTAGAATGTAAGTTTCTTCCCATGTCACTAAAAATATCTTTAAGTTTACTAATAATAGATGCAGAGTACTCCATTGTGGGGTTGGAACATCATTCACTTAACAATTCTTGCTTGTTGAAGTATTTCACTGATGAGGCTGGCGGGTTAGTTCAGTTGGTCAGAGCACGGTGTTTATAACACCATCGTCGAGAGTTCGGATCCCCATGCAGCCAGCTGCCAAACAAACAAACAAAAATATTTCATTGATGGGAACAATTTTTAGGCTCTTGATATGTTTTGCTTTCTGAGTAAGCTGTGTTCTCATGGTGCCATCACCAAAAGTGAATTATTTTTCATTGGTTTAAAAAAGCTTACAAAAGCAGGGGCTGGCAGATCGGCTCAATTGGTTAGAGCACAGTATTATTAACACCAAGGTCAAGAGTTCGGATCCCTGAACTGGCCAGCTGCCAAAAAAAAAAAAAAAAAGTTTACAAAAGCAGAACATATTCCATGGAAAAAAGTTCACAATACAGAAGCAGCAAATACATAAAACAAGAATTCATTGCTGCTAAGAGTTTCGTGTATACCCTTCCAAATGTTTTGTGTCTGAATGCACACACACACATAAATACGCTGGTTAATTTTTTAACCCACGTAGGGTTTATATTGGATGTACTTCTCAGCCACTTGCCTTTTTTCATTAAAACACCACTGGGATGTCTTTACTTCTTGGGATATCTACCTTATTTCTTTAAACAGCTGCAGAATAGTCCACTGCATAGCTGTACCATGGTTCACTTAGCTGTGTTCTCAAGAACATTTAGATTGCTTCCAGGTCTTTACAGTCACAAACATTGCTGCAATGACAGCCTTGAATACACATCCATGGAAGAGGTTTCTGGACATAGAAATGTATTGGGAGCCATACTACAGCCTGGGGTTTTGTCAGGTGTCCCTGTGGTGGCCCTGTCCTACCTCATGGGCATGTCTTGAATGTCTCCCATGCAGGACCTCAGCCTGCAATGGCCCCCCCAGCAGTGATGAGACTCCATCCTCTGCTGTGAGGGCCTCCATCTTCTCTCCACCTGTCCTATTAAAGTTCCAGCCAGTGCCCAGACCCAAAGACGACTCAGAAAACGACCCTGGAGGCATAGAGTCTGTGCCTCAGAAGAGGAGTCCATAATCTTGTCTTTACAGACTGTGGTCCAAGGAATGAATAAAGTTCCTGTGGAGGTGCCTTCCTTCTTGTGCTAGGCTCCTTGGGGGTTGTGCAGTTCCATTTGCTCCCTCCAGCCTGAAGAGGTGGTCAGGGTAGTGCAGGCCTGACCCCCGGGCCTGGGCCTGTATACAGTAGGTGGCTCGGTTGGCACTACTGTGAAGTCCCCTCACTTGTACTATAACATGGCTATTCAGTCATGTGCACTTTGAAAGAGAAATGGGGTGAGGGAGGTTGCCCTTTGGTGACTGTAGCCCCTTTGGGCTTCTCTTGACCCGACTGAGTTACAAGTCTACTGGATTTTTCCTACACCTAGCCCCCAAACACAAGCCTTATCTGGAGGAACATTAGCTGGCCTGTCAGTTTCCCTCTCTAAGGAATTTCAAAGATTATTCTTTATTGTTGCCTAATGCTGACTTTAGAACTCAACTTGCATGTGAGATTTAGTCCTCACTAAATGCCTCATGACTACAGGGCATTAGCAGATATTCATTGAGTCCTGGTGTATGCCCTGCACCTTGCTTGGGACTGGAGATAATAAATCAAGCAGTCAAGATCTGCCCTTAAGAAGTTTACATCCCATCGTGTGTGTGTGTGTGTGTGTGTGTGTGTGTGTGTGTGTGTGTGTGTGTGTGTGTGTGTGTGTGGTGTGTGTGTGTTGTGCGTGTGTGGTGTGTGTGTGTTGTGCGTGTGTGGTGTGTGTGTGTGTAAACCAGTACACAGACCAAATTACTACAGAAAATACTGTGGGAGATGTATGGACTGTGATAAATCTTACGGGAGATATATGGATTGGGGTGGTCACAGAAGGGCTCTTGGAGGAGGTGACATCTATGCTCAAACCTAGAAGATGAGAAGAAGCCAAAGATGAGATGAGAAAGCGCGACGACAATTGGCTCTGGGTGGTTGTTGGTTCCGTTCAGGAGAGTGAGGATTGAGGGTAGAGAGGAGATCAGGAATTCTGGTTTGACCAGACATGTTAAATGAGTTCAGTGGCTACCCCACTGGAGGTCAGGACTGCAGCGCTCGTGGTTTAGCGTTGAGGCCATGGGATACAAGTGGTGTTTAAAACCACAAGCATTAGGGGATGGCCTGTGGCTCACTTGGGAGTGTGGTGCTGACAAGACCAAGTCAAGGGTTAAGATCCCCCTACCGGTCATCTTTGAAAAAATAAATAAATAAAAACCACTGAGTAGACGGGAGGCCCAGGTCTGAGACTGGGACAAACGTATTGATATGGCCCAAGGAAAGGGTCTGGCAGAAGAGACAGAAGGGACCAGGGAGGGTTTTCGACCTCAAGGCTTGATGGCTACCTGGAGACGGTGGGGACCCAGTGCGCAGACATGGGAGGTGAACGAGTAGACAGCGATGTGGACGTCGCTTTGGAGGGCAGAAGAGGCGTGGTAGGACTAATAGGACTTGAGGCTCCAGAAAAACTTAAAAAAAAACTTCCCCCCATGAGAGACTAGGAACACGCGGGCCTTTTTTTTTTTTTTTTTTTCCTATAAAAGATGACCGGTAAGGGGATCTTAACCCTTGACTTGGTGTTGTTAGCACCATGCTCAGCCAGTGAGCTAACCGGCCATCCCTATATGGGATCCGAACCCGTGGCCTTGGCGTTATCAGCACCACACTCTCCCGAGTGAGCCACGGGCTGGCCCCCACGCGGGCCTTTTTTAAAAAGAGCTGAAGTGGGAAAGACCTGAGAACCCAGGACGAGTTTGAGCAGGGATGGCACTGAGCAGGGACAGGGCGGGTGTGAACGACGCGGTCCGGAGAGAGGCCCCGGACAGGAGGGTGCCTCGAGGTGGAAGCAGCTCCGCGCGGAGAGCGGGCAAGCCGCAACCGGAGCTCTAAGCCCAGGCGCCCGGGAGCCGGGCCCTGCCCCCTGCGAGCATGCGCACTCGGCGCGGGACCACGGTTCCCAGCATGCCAAGGGCCCGCTTCCGGGCGGGGGCGGGGGGGGGGGGGCTGCAGGTTCCGGAAGTAGCCAAATACGCGGCCGAGGTTCCGGGGTTTGAGTTGCCTAGGGTCTCTTTTCTGCGCTCGCTGCTGCCGCCGGTGCCGCCGCCATGGGCAAGCGACAGCACCAGAAGGACAAGATGTAAGTTGAGCCGCAACCGGGAGCAGCACCCCGCTATCAGTCTGCAGCCTGTCTCGTACTTCGCGCCGTTCCTCTTCCCTCTCTCAGAGGTGGTCGCAGAGTCCATCCTAAATGTCACTTCCTCCCGAAGGCCTCCGCCCCCTTCCCAGGTGGGGTAATGATCCTCCAGCCTCCCCGATCTCCCGGGATCCCGGCTGTGATACCGTCAGCTGCGGCTCCTGAGCGCGGCCCTAACTCCGGCCTCAGCGCTCTGCGGGCTCCGTCTTTACTTGTCCGCTTTTGCCCCGGACCGCCCCTCTCTCCACTGCTAGTTTTGCCCCTGAATCAGTAGTCTCCCTCTCTTCTGCACCTCCAGTCTCCCTCAGTGCCGGTTCACGCCAGCAGCCCCCATACACGCTACAGTGTCTTCCCGTTTAAAACAAGCCAACCGGGCCCCATGTTCCGCTCCAGCTGTGTTTCTTTAATCCTCTTTATAACAAGTGAAAGACTGGCGTCTACTTGCGGTTTTCAGCTGTCTCTCGAAACCATTCCAGTCAGACTTTCGCCCCCATTCCTTTCTTTTCTCCTCCTCCCATTCCTTTCTTTTCTTTTTCCCACTTTCTTTTCTCAGTCTTTCTTGCTGGACCCCCATCCCCTTCTCCCTGACCTCATTGGTTTCTTCTCTATTTACCTCCTCTGTGGGTGATCTTTTGGTCATCTATAAGCGGATCTCTCCAGTCCTGCAATAGTCAGCTGCTTATTAGATACCTCCACTTGGAGGTCTAATAGACATCTCAAATTTAGTGTGCCCCAAACGGAACTCTTAATTTTCAGCCCCTGAGCCTGCTCCTTCCCCATCCTCCCAATCTCAGTGGTCACACTGCTACTCAGTTTGCTCAGGTCGGAAGTTCGGGAGTTGGCCTTGGTGCTTCTTACCCCCTGTCCATCAGAAAGTCCTGCTGGCTTTTTCAAGAACTGACCACTTCTCACCTCGTCCACCACTCCCCCATAGGTGGAGTTTATGCCAACTCCTTCTCGGACCTTTGTAGTCATCTCCTTATTGGTTTTCTGTGGCCTCTCTGGCATAGCTTCCTACAGACAGCAGCAAGAATAATCCTTTGAGACATACGTTATTTTTTTATTTTTATTTTATTTTGTCGATATACAATGTGGTTGATTATTGTGGCCCATTACCGAAACCTCCCTCCCTCCTCCCTTTCCCTCCTCCCTCCCAACAATGTCCTTTCTGTATGCTTGTCGTATCAACTTCAGGGAACTGCAATTGTTATGTCTTCTCCACCCCCCCCGGTTTTTTTTTTGTGTGTGTGTGTTTGTGTGTGTGTGTGTGTGTGTGTGTGTGTGTGTGTGTGTGTGAATTTATTTATTTATTTTTAGCTCCCACCAATAAGTGAGAACATGTGATATTTCTCTTTCTGTGCCTGACTTGTTTCACTTAATATAATTCTCTCAAGGTCCATCCATGTTGTTGCAAATGGCAGTATTTCATTCGTTTTTATAGCTGAGTAGTATTCCATTGTGTAGATGTACCACATTTTCCATGTCCACTCATCCGATGATGGACATTTGGGCTGGTTCCAACTCTTGGCTATTGTAAAGAGTGCTGCAATGAACATTGGGAAACAGGTATACCTTCAACTTGATGATTTCTATTCTTCTGGGTATATTCCCAACAGTGGGATAGCTGGGTCATATGGTAGGTCTATCTGCGATAGTTTGAGGAACCTCCATACCATTTTCCATAGAGGCTGCACCATTTTACAGTCCCACCAACAATGTATGAGAGTTCCTTTTCCTCTGCAACCTCTCCAGGATTTATCGTTCAGAGTCTTTTGGATTTTAGCCATCCTAACTGGGGTTAGATGGTATCTCAGTGTGGTTTTGATTTGCATTTCCCAGATGCTGAGTGATGTTGAGCATTTTTTCATATGCTCCTTTGAGACATACGTTAGATCATCCCAGGGCCCTTCTTGAAACCCGCCGACAGCTTTCTGTCCCACTTAGGGCACATCCAGAGCCCTTACCATGGCCTGCAAGGCCCCTTGTGATCCAGCCACTGTCCGTGCCTCTGTCTTCATCTGCTGCTGCGTGCCCCGTACGTGCTTTTCTCTAGTGACTTCTCCCTTCTTCTGGAACACACCCAGCTTTTCCTGCCTCAGGGCTTTTATATTTGATCTGCCTGCTGGTCCTCCTGCCTGGAAAGCCCTTCCCCAAGATCTTCACAAGCCCAGCTCCTTCTCATTTCATTTCATTTCTTTCCTTCCTTCCTTCTTTCCTTCTTTCCTTCCTTCCTTCCTTCCTTCCTTCCTTCCTTCCTTCCTTCCTTCCTTCCTTCCTTCCTTCCATCAAAGTTGATTATACATATTTTGGGGGTTCAACATTGAGATATGCTGATCAAATCAATATTACTAGCATATATCTTGTTACAAATCATACTTATTATTTATGCCTCTTGTCCAATCTCTTCCCATCCCCCTCTCCCTCCCCCCTCTAATTACCCTAGATTTCTTCTCTCCTTCTGAAAGAGTAATGGTTACTCTGTTGATTTGTTGCCTAGATGATCTGTCCAATGCTGAGAGGTGTGATCAGGTCCCCCAGTATTATCATAGAGCAGATGCTTCTTCTGTCACTCTGGAATGGGCTTTGTGGAGAAAGACCTACTATTTTTTTCTTTATCTCTACTGGTGATTCTCCTTGTGTAAATACACTCCAGTGGCTGGCAGACCATCTGTGTGAAGGGTGTGGTGTCTAGCTGCTTCACAGCCGCCATGTTTATTGTGGTGGCTGTGGTGGACCACCCACATGGAGGTGATGTTTTTGGCATGCTCCTTGGTGCTGGCAGGAACCTGGTTGTGGGGAGTGTCTGGTCCCCAGCTCCATTCCTGGGGTCCCCGGGCAGGCCCTGAGGTGCTGGTGCAGTGTGCCTGGTTGTGGGAGGGGTGCCCAGTCCCCTTCTCCATCCCTCAGGTCCCCAGGAGGGCCCCAAGGCACTGATGTGATATACTTGGTTGTGGGAGGGTGTCCAGTCTCCTTCTCCATGCCTTGGGTCCCTGGACAGGCCCAAAGGTGCTGGCGTGGTACCTGGTTGTGGGAGGGCAGTCCAGTCCCTGGCTTCATGTCTTGGGTCCCCAGGCAGGCCCCGAGGTGCTGGTGCAGTGTGCCTGGTTGTGGGAGGGGGTTCAGGTCCCTGGGCAGGCCGAGAGGTGTTGGCGTGGTGTGCCTGGTTGTGGGAGGGTGGTCTGGTCCTCTTCTCCATGCCTTGGGTCCCCGGGTGGGCTCCAAGGCTCTGGAATAGTATGCCTGGTTGTGGGAGGGCAGTCCAGTCCCTGGCTTCATGTCTTGGGTCCCCAGGTGGGCCCTGAGGCACTGGTGCTGTGTGCCTGGTTGTGGGAGGGGGTTCTGGTCCCCTTCTCCATGCCTTGGATCCCTGGGTGGGCCCCAAGGTGCTGGTATGGTGTGCCTGGTTGTGGGAGAGGTGTCTGGTTCCCTTATCCATACCTCAGGTCCCCAGGTGGGCCCGAAGGCTCTGGAATGGTGTGCCTGGTTGTGGGAGGGCAGTCCGGTCCCCTTCTCCATGCCTCAGGTCCCCAGGAGGGCCCCGCGGCACTGGCATGGTGTGCCTGGTTGTGGGCAGAGGTCCAGTCCCTGACTCCATGCCTCATGTCCCGTGGCGGGCCCCAAGGCACTAGTGGTGTGCCTGGGCTGGATCTAATTTGTTGTCCTTTGCTTACTTCTAAAACGGGGGAACTTCCTGTGGGAACCAGCACTTGAGCTCTATGGTTGAGCTAAATTGCAGCTTTGCTTCTGTTTCCCTAGGGAAGGCTTTTTGTGCTGCTCAGGACTTAATGGTTGAACTTATAGGTACTTCCAGCTCTCCAGAGACTGGGTGCACCTGGGTTGTGTAGAAACTCTGATCTGGGCCTGAGTGTTTTCATCAAACTGCACCCCATGCAATTCTGCATTCCTGTGTAGTCTCTTCTGAGTGGTCCTGCACTGATTGCAGGGTGGATCGTCTGTCCTTTCTGTGTCCTGGTGTTCTCCCGGAGGGCCTGTCTCCTCCACTGCCAGTGCTCCAAATGCTTCCCATGGGATGGGCCCTGTGCCGGTCCCTTGCGATGACTCACCGGCCTCTGAATGGCTCCCCTTTTTCAACTGTTCTGGCTCCTCACTCCTGCATGGGTCCACGGGAACCATTGCTGTCCTGGGGGCCACCATGGCCCTCTTCTCCCCTGCCGCCTCCAAGCAACTCCATCCAAAGGGCACAGCTGCGGCTTCTGCCTGCTCCTGCTCCGTACGCTCAGCAGTTGCGGCCTTAAAGTGGACACGGCCCAAAACGCTGAGAGCAGTTTTTTCTTTCATTGTGGCTTCTCCTGCCTTCATGAACTCCGTAGGCCTCTCCTCCTCTTCCCCTGAGCTCCAGTGGCCCCAGCTTGGCTGATGTTACATTTTTATTTCATTTCCTTTAAAGCAATGTATTTATTTACTAGTTGTGTATGCCCATGTCTTTTGTGTTGATCATTATGTGTGTGACATATAGTAGGTGTTTAATAAGCATTTGCTAAATGAGCGAACTCATCAATTACTTACTTCCAAAGACTCAGTCCTCTATATAAAGGGAGTGGTGGTAAGTAACATTCCCTCTTTCTTCTTCAGGTACATTACCTGTGCTGAATACACTCACTTCTATGGTGGCAAAAAGGCAGGTAAGGCATGAAATCTTTCTGTTCTCCATGGGGTTGGGGGTGGTATTAAGGAAGGATGTCTTCGGTATACAGTGAGCTGTAAAAATGGACAATTAAGGGCCGGCCCGTGGCTCACTCGGGAGAGTGCGGTGCTGTTAACACCAAGGCCACGGGTTCGGATCCCATATAGGGATGGCTGGTTTGCTCACTGGGTGAGCATAGTGCTGACAACACCAAGTCAAGGGTTAAGATCCCCTTACCGGTCATCTTTTAAAAAAAAAAAAAAAAAAAGGACAATTAATAAGAACATGGAAACTCTGGTACACAAATGGGCTGAGGGCACAGTTCACAAAAGAGGAAATATACTCAACATAGGAGAACAGGTTTCATCTTAGTGATGATTTTATAGAATGTAGGTTAAAATAACATTTTTTTCTCTATCAAGTTAATAAAGAATAAAAAAAGTGATAATATCCAAAGCTACCAAGGCTGCAGTAAAGAGAGCACAGTTATAATTTTAATGGGAGGAAAAAAGTTTATACCTTTACACCAAGGCTGGCTGGTTCAGATCCCATAACCAGCCAGTCATGAAAAAAAAAAGTTTTTACTTTTTCTTCTGAGTTTTTAAGAATTTTTTTTGGGTTATATCTGTTAAAAGGTTTTTAATCCACAGAAATTGCTATACTAGGTAATTTACACAAACTTTTTCATAAAATGTAATTGAATTGTTGATAAGAGCACACAGATGAAATATTTTACAGAATAAGTTTTCTGTTTCTTATTTCATTTTAAATAGATATGCCACAAACAAATTTTCGTCGTTTACCTTTTGACCACTGCAGGTAAGAGTTTTGCAAGTTTATCACTCCTTTGTGTTGGTTCTCTCACACTGTCCATACTTTCTGATAGTGAACCTCCTCCTTGGGGATGCAGTTGGGGTTCTGAGTCCTGCATCTGGATCTTTCCGAACTGGGAGAGAAGGACCCAACAATGACCACAGCTAGTGGGTCTTTTCTGCTTACTGTATCTGTGTTTACATTTGTTGTCAATAGCAGCAGTAATGGTAATGACACCGGGAGGCCCTTCTGCCCTACTTGGGAACTCAGGTCACTGGTGGGGATCAGGAGGGACCCAGATACAGAACCCCTCCAAATGCTTTTTCCTGGCCCAAGTTGGTATGTGTATGAACAAAAGGGGGCCTGTTGGAGAAGCAGGACTAGGAACAATGAACCTCAACACACTGTGCCTATTCAGGGAGAGGGGACTGGGGAATGGGCAGGTCTGGTGGTCCCCTTGGGCTTAAGTTTCTTCAAGCCTGGGCCATGGTCACCTCTGTCATGGACACATGTGCTTCTACATAGCATCCCCCTGAATTCTGATTCTGTAGGTTAGAGTGAGCCTTGACAGCTGACAAAGCTCTTCTGGTGATTGTGGCACCTCAGTTGAGGCTAGCCAGCCAGATAGCACAGTGCAGTGACAAAGGGGCAGAGGGGCCATGCACAGTGCAGGGAGGCCTGGGGGTACAGCCGCTGCAGCCCAACAGGGCCTCCCCACATCTGCCCAGGGGCCCCCAGGAGGCTCCCACGCAGTGCTTAGTGGGCGCTTTTCTGCTTACCGGCTCCTGCTCAGAGAGGGGGAACAAATGAGGCCAAGGATTTCTCCCCACCCCCACCAGGTTTGTCGTTGGCCTCATGGGAATGTGGTCTTACCTGAGTGATTCGAGGTGATGGAAATGCTTCCGTCCTTCATTCCAATTCCTCGAAGAGGTCTCTGATCTGCATCTCACCCATTTTTTAACTACCTTGGATTATGGGAAAAATATGCTTTGGGGAGCAGATGTGTGTTCATTGCCATGATGTCTGGAACCTGCTTTGGTGTCAGCCTCCAGAACCACCACCACTGCTTCAGTTAGAGTAGGAGGTTGGCCAGAGAGGGCTCCCTGGGGCAGCAAGCATCCTGAGAGGTCACCACACCAGGCCTGGTGGTAGCCCAGCAGGGCCAGAGCCTCAGTGCTGCCAGACTTTTCAGGTCCTGGGGACTGATCTGTGCTGACTAAACTCGTAGGTGTTTGATGTACAAACAGAAGCCAGGTTATCCAGGGCTCTGGCTGGCTAGTGACAAAATCTCCATGCAAGAAAAAAGGCTACTAGCTCTCATCTGTGAACTTTGCTTTTCCTCAGCAGGCTGTCTGTGAGGGGGAAATGGCTTGTGGTGGTTGGGGCCTTTGGAGTTCTCTCTATCCCCACATCTATGTATCAGAACTTTGCAAGGGCTCCCAGAGACTTGGGTCTTGCCTGAGTTGTGCACCCACCCCTTGGAAATGTGGGAAATTGTGTTTACACTCTGTGGTCAGGGGCAGGCAGGGCACCCCAAGGCACGAAAGCCCCATCAGACTCTCTTGGGATAGGAGAGGGCAGCTCTCAGTAGAAAAGCATGGCTTGCCTGCTGCTTGAGGTTTTGGAGAGTGAATTTTAGTCCTGTCCTCCTGAGGCCACCTCCTGGGACTTCTTTTGGACTTGAACATGATGACAAAACCATTGCATGACACACAGAGGGCATGAGAGAAGCTGGGCTGCTGCCATGCCCTGGGACCCTGGCCTTGGACTTAATGGTTTGTACCCGGAGCCTCTGAAGGGTGGGACATCAGGTTGCCTCTGGTGCTGGCAGCCAGCACAGGCTGTGCAGAGGAGCCCCTGGAATTGTTGAAGGAACAACTGAAGGAGGGAGGGCCAAAGGGAGACATCACAACGCTGACCAGGAGTGACTTTGTCCTTTTTTCAGTCTCTCTCTGCAGCCCTTCGTCTACCCGGTCTGCACCCCTGAAGGTGTCGTCTTTGACTTGCTGTGAGTTTTCCCTTGAATTTTGACCTAACAGAGGTGGTGAGATTGTTGACACCTACTAAGGAAGGTGATATTGGGCCAATTCAAGGGTTTGTGGCTCCAGTAGTGCTGAGCCAGGCAACGCTCAGGTTGCCAAACCCCTGGTCTCAGCAGCTTTGGGAGCCCTGGGTGGGCCTCTTGGGGACCCAGGTGGGACATCCAAGGCCTCAGGAAAGTGGCAGGAGGGCTTCTGTGGCTCCCAGTCAGGCAGCTGTGACTGGCAGGTGCTGCTGTCACTGCCTGGAATGAATTTGACCCCTGCCTTACCCCCACGTAGGGGGGTCCTAGTGTTCTAATTGGCACAGCTGAACCTGTTTTGGAATGTTAAGGAGCTGAGTATTTTTCTTTTTCTTTTTTCTTTTTTTTTTAAAGATGACTGGTATGGGGATCTTAACCCTTGACTTGGTGTTGTCAGCACCACGCTCAGCCAGTGAGCCAACCGGCCATCCCTATATGGGATCCGAACCCGGGGCCTTGGTGTTATCAGCACCACACTCTCCCGAGTGAGCCACGGGCCGGCCCCCCAGTGCTGTATTTTGAAGCATTATGCTGTTTTGTGTTCCAGCATAAGCCAGCTTCTAGAATTTTTTTCATGTTTCATGCTCATTTTAGAATATTTAGAAAATGTTTCAAAGAAAAAAAAAATTTTACCATAATCCCACTATCCAGGATAACCACTGTAAATATACTCCTCTTAATTCTGTGAGTTTATTTGTAGGAACATGGTTGAGATAACACTGTGAAGAAAGTTCTGAGTCCATTTTTCACTCAGTTATGATGAGGCTTTCTCCTCCATGTGACTCAGAAGTCTCTGAAACTATAATTTTTGATGCTTACTCTGTACTTCCTTCCTTTTTTTTTCTGTTTTTGGTGGCTGGTAGTAAGGGGATCCAAACCCTTGACCTTGGTGTTATCGGCACCAGCTCTAACCAAGTGAGCTAACCGGCCAGCCCTGCACAGTATTTCATTACACAGACATATCCACGTTTATTTACACCTGTTTTTGCTAGTTATAGTTTTTGTTGTTTATACATAGCTATAATAAAAACTGAACTTATTTTGAAACTCATGTGTCCACAAATATTCCCCCACTTCCTTTGATGCAGCAAGGAGCTCTTCCTCTCCTAAAGTGAAGTGAAACCCATTCACAGGCCTCTTACCTGGAAGGAGCTCTCCAGGACTGTGGCTGTCACCTAGTGGCGCCCACCCACCCTGGTGATGCTTTCTGTTCTCTCTTCCCTCCAGGAACATCGTGCCATGGCTTAAGAAGTACGGGACCAACCCCAGCAATGGAGAGGTGGGTGGCTGTGCAGGAGTGTGGGTGATGCTGGCACACTGTCCTCTTGTGCTTTTGCTCTGGTGGTTTTCATGTGCACGCAAGTGGTAGAGACCCATTCATGGAGCACTCTCTGGATATGTCTCCTGCATGCACACGCATATACATTTGTATATGGCTTTTCTTGGGCTGCAGATGCTATCCTAGTGTGTGAGCCCTTCTTTTCCTTGCTTTGGGCTCCTGCACTGTATCACAAATGTCTGCATGAATGTGTATGCACAGAGGACACTGCCTTACTCTGCGATGGCTGCGCATGTCCTTCTCTGCGCGTGTGCTGTGCTGGATTTTGAGTCATTTGCTATTACAAACAAACAGATGTGCAGGGAATGTCCTTTGGGCACGCAGGATATTCTGCTGGGACTGTTGGGTCACTGGTTGGGTGCATTTTCAGTCTCAGTTGTGGTAGCTACTGGCAAATCACCCTCCAAGCAGCCGCATCATTTTACACTCCTAATAACAGTGTAACAGTGCACAGTTCTGCAGCCTCTTTCCAGCTCATCCTGTGTCCTGGGGCCTCCCCAGGTCACCCCTGTGGCTTTACCTCTTGTCTGTCTGTAGCTGCAAAGGATTGGCTGGTCAGAGTCCTTTCTAGTCTCTCTCTTTCACCCAGTTTCACAACCTCAGCATCTCTTTACATCAATCACTTAGTCATTATTGTTATTGTTATGCTTCTTCCAGAAACTAGACGGGAGGTCCCTGATCAAGCTGAACTTTGCCAAGAACAGTGAAGGTGAGTTATCCTATCACAGCCAGCTCGAGGCATGGCTGGCAGAATCCGGGGTTCCTGCTGTCACCAAGGTCTTGTACACAATCAGTCACTCCCTTCTGATCCAGCTGGACACTTGCTTTTAATTTCTCAGAAGATGTCATATGATTTCTTCTTAAAGGTCCAGATAGTTTTGAGGTGGGGTGGGTTGGGGTACAGTCTTGGGTGCTAGGCTCTTTTTCCCACAAGGGCAATCAGGCCATTGTGAGCTGCTAGTGGCCTTTGTGAGCAAAGTCAGGTTCTGAGGGGTACAGGCCATATCTGGCTGAAGCTGCAGTCTGTTCATTGCAGGAGGCAGAAGGTGATCAGGCTGAGACCTGGGGTGGGCAGCCAGGCATAGGCGTAGTGGCCTGGAGGGACTTGCCAGATGGCTCTTGGACGGGGCTTCCCCGCATCACTACTCATTAAGCCCCAGCCCAGCGCTATGGCCCTCCTACTTTATGTCCCTAATGCCCTCTGCTGTACTCCTGGCCACACGCCTGAGCTGAAGTAACCTGCCCACCCAGCCTCACTCTGGGTGCTGATCTTGCTCCAGGTTCTTTGTGGGCTTGGCCCAGGTCTCCTTTTGCCCGTGCAGATGCCTGGTTTAGGTGGTTGTCTGTGCTTACTGGGTGCATGTGTTGCAGGGAGATGCTGAAAGCATGTGAGGCTGGGCCATTCTCCCTCCCTGTCTGACCCCAGAGCCTGGCCCAGTCAGTGCTGGGGTTCGCAGGTGAACGAATGAGTGAACTCAGAGAAAAAGCACAGTGTGTCCTGGGATGAATAGGAGTTTCCTGATGGTAATGGGGGGGGCTAAGCAGCTGCCCGCCTCTGGTTGCCCGCTCTGGGCAGTTGACGTGGGCTTCTGCCTCCTCTTTTTCTCTGACCTGGGGCCTGAGTTCTCTCCTGGCCTGGCGTCAGTGGTCTTCACTGGGAAGTTCAAAGCCAGTGGGGGTGACTGGCCTCTCTGTGCGTGCCTTCTCTCTAGAGAAATACCACTGCCCAGTGCTGTTCACCGTGTTCACCGACAACACACACATCGTGGCCATTAGGACAACTGGTAACGTCTATGCCTACGAGGTGGGTGGTCGCCTTGGGGGGTGTGGGGAGTGTGTGGATGGAGGCCCTTGGGAGTGTGCCCTGGGGAGGCACCCGCTGGCCAGGTGCTGGGGGTGGGCTGGGCACAGCGGACATGGCCTGTCCTCATGGAGTTTACAGTCACAGCCACCAGCACAGGGCGTCCTGCAGAAGCTCAGCCTGGGCAGCCTTCTTCTTTCAGACAGGTCAGGAAAGGGGAGGTGTGCTTCTTGTCACCTCTGGACCTGAAATCCAGGCAGTTCTGGCTGCCAAGCTAGGGTCCTTGTACCCCAGAGGGTCCTCCCCATGTCTTCAGCAGAGACCAGCCCTGGGGAGGGAACCTGTGCTCTAAGGACAGGCCCCAGGGCTTCAAGGGGAGTGCTGAGCCCTGGAGCAGGCCAGGCCAAGCACTGTCCTAGAGGGAGCTGTCCCCAGGAAGGAGTGGATCTGGGCTGGTAGGAGGATTCTGGCTGGGAGTGGGTGTAGGAAGAGAGGAGTGTTCTCCTGCTCAGGGGAGGGCAGGCAGCAGGCCCCACAGTGAAGGAGAGCCTCCCTTGCTGCTGTTTAATTTCCTACACCTGCATGTTTGCAGGGCCTGGGTGGCCAGTACTACCCCAGGGCTCTGGGGGCTGCTGCTTGCCCGAAGCACGCACGGATGGGCTTTGGAGCAGGTGTCTTGTGGGTTTGCTTATGCCGGCCCGTGGCATAGCCCCTGGCACCTGGGAGGTGCTCAGTAAAAAGGGGAGTGGCTGGGTGGGTGGCCTTCCTGAATCTCTTTGCTGATCTGTAAAATGTGTGCCATGAGAGCATCCCACGGGGAGTTTTGCTGAAAGGGCTGGGTCTGGCTCACTGTAGGGCTCAGCAAGCTGCGCTTGTCACAGAGGGGCCACCGCTGCCAGCCCGTGACGTGTGCAGGGTGGTCTCCGCCGTTTCCCCACCTCTGAAATGGCACTCAGTCTGGGCTGGCTCCAGACCTCCCTGCGGCACTGTAACTCCACACTACCTCCTGGCTGCAGGCTGTGGAGCAGCTAAACATCAAGGCCAAAAACTTCCGAGACCTGCTGACTGACGAGCCCTTCTCCCGGCAGGACATTATCACCCTCCAGGTGAGTGTCCCCTTCTCATGGGAAGGACCACCCAGAACGTTCAATCAGCTCCCCCTGCCTACCCACTGCTTCACGCCAGGCTCGGTGGTCTTCTCTCCTGTGACCCTGGCCAGCTGTGGTTCCCCAGTTGCCCTTCATGCTCCCAACCTCCAGTCCTCCTGCTCTCGGTCGCCTGGGCCTTGGCCCAGGCCGCTGCCCCAGTCTGGTTCTCACGGCTCCTCCTCTGATGCCCTCGCATGTCAGGGCCCCTCATGTCTGCCCCCAAAGCCATATGAGGGCATCAGAATGGCTGCTGCACAGGCTGAATCTGCTGCGGCTGCCTCAAGGGCAGGAGCTGGCATGTACTGTGTGCCCCAGCATCTGTTGGAGGACTCTGACTGAACTGATGAAAAACAACCTAGGAAAGCAGGAGCCTGCCCGGATGGAGCCGCGTGTGGCCTGGGCCAGCTTGCAGGAACAACCAGTCCCCTCTGTAGCTTGTCCCATTCTCATCGGAGGGTGGCCCCACAGTTGCCCATTTTCCCTCGGCCAAAACTCAGGCCATCCCCTGGCTTCCTAACAGCAAGGGATGATCCTTAGCTGTGTTCCCTGGAGGGAGGGGACACAGTTTGGAGAGCAGCTAGCCAGTCTGTGCCTTCATCCCCACCCCACCCCTGTTTGTTGCTTGGGGTGGAGCCCCTGCCCCTCTTCCCTACTTGCCCTACAGGCTTCAGTGCAGCCACTGGCCTCTCCCCTGCCCACTCCATCCCCCGCACCTGCCTGTCCTTTGCCATGTGTGGGAGCTGTGGGGCCGCAGGCTGGGTGCCTGGCTGTAGTGCTGGGTTCATTCTGCTGGGCATTTCCTTTTTGCTGCAGGACCCCACCAATTTGGACAAGTTCAATGTCTCCAACTTCTTTCATGTTAAAAATAACATGAGAGTAACAGACCCAGGTATGTGCAGCCAGGAGCTGGGCTGGGTGCGAGGGGTTTGGGAGAAACTAGCCGTACTCCCTGGGCCAAGCCCCCACCTGCCTGGGGCCAGGGAGTCCAGGGGTCTGGCTCAAGCCAGAGGGCCCTGGATTTCCTTCAGATGTTCAGACAATCTGAGCTAACTGCAGCATGGAAGCGCCGATGGGCTATACTAACCACCCTGCCAGGATATCTCACTTCCTTTTCCTCGGGAATCTCTTTCTGGATTCCTCTCTCTGTCCAGGTTCACTGATGGAGGTGTCCCTGGAAGGAGGCTCTGGCTTAGGTCAGGCCCAAGTCCCGTGGCCAGCTGGGCCCTTGGTCCCTCTGCTCCCTCCGGATCAGTGGGCACATTGCTGAGCACGTTGCAGGGTGAAGGTGGGTCCTCGTGCTCAGAGACCAGTTGGCCTCAGTGCTGCAGATGACAGTGTCCCAGGCACTTGGTGATACATGTCGTATTGACTAGTTAGAACTTATGTAGGCTGAGCACACAATCGGGGACATCAAAGCTCGGAAAACCCAGAGGCCAGGGACTGGGGCCCACTGTGCCCGTGCAGTGGGGCTGCTGACCATGCTCCACAGGGTGCGCTGTGCCCTCGGCCAGCAGGCAGCACACGCCCTTCAGAATGGCATGGATTGGCCACTTCACATCCATAAAGATGCTAAATGCTTCTATTATTTTATTTTTTTATCTTTTTTTTTTTTGCTTCTATTATTGTAAATAAGAATAACTTTTAAAATTACAAAAGCAAAACCTCTACTATAAAAAGATTGGAATATACACATAAATATAAGGAAAAAATAGAAGTCGACCCAAACCCCCCCATCCCTGTTCACTGCCTGGGGAAACCCCTCTGGGCCTGTGGCCAGGCACATGGTGCTGTGTGCCCTGGGCACCCAGCTTTGCTGTGTCCACCAGTGCTACTGTGACACGGTAGCAGCATGGGGCCCACGTGTGGCTGGGCGGCCCTGGCATCACCGCCTGCAGCTTTTGCTGTTGCCATTGGCTCTGGATCTCTGTCCCCATCACTTGTGTCTGGGAACACTGCTGGGGCCCAGCTGCTTAGGCCACGGCGCTGTTTTGTAGATGAAGAAAAGGCCAAACAGGACCCGTCTTATTATTTGAAAAACACAAATGCTGAGACTCGCGAGACCCTGCAGGAGCTCTACAAAGAGTTCAAAGGAGATGAGATTCTG
This sequence comes from Cynocephalus volans, assembly GCF_027409185.1. Lineage (NCBI taxonomy): Eukaryota > Metazoa > Chordata > Mammalia > Dermoptera > Cynocephalidae > Cynocephalus > Cynocephalus volans. The sequence goes on from NC_084461.1 coordinate 210,604,091, forward strand.
GCAGCCACCATGAAAGAGCCAGAGAAGAAGAAAGTGGACAAACTGAATGCCGTGAGTGGAGCCCTGAGGAATGGTGCTGGGGGTGGGGCTTGTGGGGGCCTGGACCCCCTCCAGAGCTGTGGCGCCCTCAGGGGCCCTGGATCCCCAGGCCTCAGGGCTCCCCCACAATGGCTCCAAGAAGGTGGTGGGGGTGGTACAGACATCCTCACTGGCGTTGAAGATCAGGTGGTGGCCCCAGCTGTGGAAGGTCTGTCCTGTACTCTGGTTCTCAGCCCGAACCAGGAGCAGATGGGTTGGGTGGACAGCTGCCCAGAGGCTCCAAGTGGATCTGGAAGCTGCTTCTGTGCCTTGTGACACAGCAGCCCCAGGACATGTGAGTCCATGGTGGCCAGGAGGGCGTGGCCCCCTGGGTGCACAGGCACTGGCCACATGATGCCCAGAGCAGATCCAGAGGGAGATGGTGGGTATTTCAGGGACTATTGTGATGCTGAGGGGGATAGTGGTTCCCTGAGCCATAGTGTGGGATTTGTGTCTGCCTTTGTTGGGCCGAAGAGCTACTCCTATTGGACAGAGCCTGGTGCATTGGAGCCCAGGGGAATTATCCAGGAAAATCCGGAATTTTTTTTTTTGGCAGCTGGCTGGTATGGGATCTGAATCCATGACCTTAGTGTTAGCAGCACCATGCTCTCCCGCGTGAGCTGAGTGGCCAGCCCTGGAAAGTATAAAGAAGAAAGGCTGCTGTCCGCAGCCGCCCACTCTACCACAGCCGCCCTTAGTGCTTTGGTGTATTTTCTTCTGATGGGGAGAAAGCCTTCTTTTTTCTCTTTATGTAGGATTTTAAAAATAACATTTATTGGGGCTTTTTGTTCCCAATTAAAGAGTTAATATATTTACTGTAGAAAATTTGGAACCTTTAAAAAGAAACACAAAGTCACTCCTACCCCAGTCCTGGAGGGAGCCAGTCCTGTGGGGTATTTCCTTTCCAGGGTTTGATGTAACAACATGAGTCATGCCAGCTGACGCCCTGGCTCCCCCGTGGCTCCCACCCCCACCGTGGCCCCGCCTTGGCATCCTCCTGCTGCCATCGCTGTGCCCTCATCCTCTGGTCCTGTGGCTCCCAGCTGTAGGCCCTCAGAGGGAGCCGATGTGGGCTGGGTCGCCCTGCTGGCCCCATGGGCAGTAGTCAGGGAAGTCTTCCCAGAGGAGGGGCTCTGTGCAAGGCCTGGGCGGCAGTGGCGGCATGTGACTGGTGGTGCCTGCATCCGTGGCCTCCCAGGGCACTGCTAACCTGCCACCATGGTTTTTTCAACAGGCGCACTATTCCACGGGGAAGGTCAGTGCCTCCTTCACTTCCACAGCCATGGTTCCAGAGACCACGCACGAAGCAGGTAGCTGCCTTTGACTCTCCAGTGACCAGCAGTGCGACTTAATGGTGGCAGAGGGTGGATGCCCTCCTCCCCGCCTGCCCTCCTCAGCCTTGCTCAGTCGTGCTTGCACTGCATGGTCTCTCAGGCGATCAGGAGTGGGCGTGTGGAGACAGGACCTCTTGGAAGGTGGGATTCATGTTGTGGGGGTATGTGATGAGTACCAGGCCTGGGCCAGGAGGCTCCTCCCTCCCGTGCTGCTGTGGCCCCTGCCTTGGTGGTTTTGTGGGCACCTGCCTAGGCTTGTCAGTGGCTCCCACTGTTACCTGAGCCCCAAGTCCTTCCACTCCCACGCTGCCCACCCCAGCCTATGTCCAGGTGTTCCCAGCTTCCCCCCTTAACTGCCAGCCTCTGCCCCATGGGGACAGGCGAGCCTGTGTGGCCAGGGTACACCTTCGGCCTCCAGCCCTGCTCTTGGCCCAGGGCTGGGGCCGCGCCCTGGTGCTAAGCCTGTGTGTCAGAGGCCGGTGGTGCTGGGCGTGGAGGGGCTGCCGTGCGGGTAGAGGGTGGCTGTGGAGCTCGAGCTTCTGCTCACAGCTGCCATCGATGAGGACGTGCTGCGCTACCAGTTTGTTAAGAAGAAGGGCTACGTGCGGCTGCACACTAGCAGGGGCGACCTCAACCTGGAGCTGCACTGCGACCTGGTGGGTGCCACTTGACAGCCGTGTCTCAGACAGGGAGTGGCAGCTCTTATGTGCTGGTAGAAAATTCAGTCTGTCCCCAAGAGGCAGCTGTGGTGCCCCCTGCTTCCTCCTGAGAGGGGCCCTGTGAGCGGCACAGCACCCCTTTGGTACACACACGTACCCAGAGAAGGGGCCGACCCCGCTGCCCTGTGCCTCCTCCCTGCGGCACTCACCCCAGTCACGCAGTGGCCAGTAGCCCATTGTTTAGCTTCATGGGCCCTTCCCTACCCATTGGGGCCGGAGCAGACTGAGGGCTCGAGGCTCTGCACGCCAAGCAGCTGCCTGTCTGCCATGTGACAAAGGCTCCATGTGGCTTTTATGACCCTGCTGTGGGCTCCCACGTGCCTCACAGGAAGTATTGGGCTATTTTGCAGACACCAAAAACCTGTGAAAACTTCATCAAGCTTTGCAAGAAACATTACTATGACGGCACCATCTTTCACAGATCCATCAGGAACTTTGTGGTGAGTGATGCGGGTCAGCGCTGGCCACAGATGGGCACCCGGGCCAGGCCATGGGGGCAGGGCTGTCCTGTAGGTGAACCCTCTGTCAGGGAACCTGCAGGCCGGCCCGTGAGTCCCTGGCCCAGGCAGAACTGGGTTCATGCAGACAGGTGGCCTGGGAGGGCCCCTTGTCCTCACCAGGAGCTCAGACCTCGTGGAGCCATCTGGGGGGTGGGGGAGTCCTTTAGTCAGAGTGGGCGGTGGGGAGTGGGGCCTCGGATACGACCTGCTCACTGGCTTTTGTTCTGCTCACAGATCCAAGGGGGCGACCCCACAGGCACGGGCACGGGTAGGTCTGGTGTGCTCCGCAGGGCGAGGGGGAGGCAGGCAGGGGCTGTGTAGTGAGCTCCGGACACAGAATCTGATAGACCAGGGGTGGAAGCACAGGTGGGCTGCCAGTGTGCAGTGCCCCTCAGGCTGGCCCTTGGTTTTCTCATTTTGAGATGGTTGTGAGGTTGCGAGGCCCACAGGATACATGGAGGGGAACGGGAATGTACTGCGTCCTCCCTGGGCCCTAGGGGCACCTTGCTACCTCTCAAAGCCCACTCAGCCTGGCAGCTGCTTGGCCCAAGCGCACACCTCAGCCCAGCATAGCGCGAGCAGTAGTGACTTACAGCCTTGAGTTTTAGTCCCTGTCCTGGGGCAGGCCCCACGTGGGGCTGGGACGATGAGCTGCTTCCTGCCTGTGTGAAGGTGCAGGAGCTCCAGGGGGAGCTGGTGCTGAGGGGGCCTCAGGGCCTGAGCTGTCCTGGAAGGTGTTCCTGCCCCAGACAAGGCCCAGCAAGAGCCTGAGGCCCCTTGGGACTGGGTTTCTTGGGCTGGCCCAGCTGGGCCCAGTCACTCTCACCGCCAGCTGAGCTCTTCTTTTACAGGTGGGGAGTCATACTGGGGAAAGCCCTTCAAAGACGAGTTCCGGCCCAACCTCTCACACACAGGCCGGGGCATACTCAGCATGGCCAACTCGGGGCCCAACAGCAACAAGTCTCAGTTGTGAGTCTTGGTTGTGGGCTGGCTGTGGGGCAGGCCTGGGGAGGTGACTCACAGCTCTTCCTGGCAGTCTCTCCCTAAAGGGTGTGTTGGTCCTGGATCAACTGAGTGTCACCTGTGTTCAAATGGGGAGCCCCTGAGCAAGTCACAGGCAGAACTGCACGTGGAGCATGTGCTGTGAGAGGACAGAGCCAGTCATTACTGGGAGGTCCAGAAAGGCCTCTTGGAGGCTATGCTGGTGGGGAGTGTGTGTGTGTGGCCAGGAGGCTGTGCCAGGGGAGTTTAGCTTCTTAGGCCAGCACGTGGGGAGGAGGAAAGTGTGCAGGGGCAGCCTGGGCAGGGAGGTGCCCGGAAAGACACAGGAGACCCAAGGCAGAGCTTGTGGCCCTGCGGTGTGCGGTGAGTGTCAGCAGGTGGGGAGCGCCGCTGTGGCAGGAAGGCCAGGCATCGTGTTTCAGAAGGATAGACGTGTCTAAGAATGTGCCTTGACTTTCCCTTTGGATACGTCTTTTATTTGTTAATGCAGGCCAGCTGCCAAAACAACAACAAAAAAAACCAGTTTTTAAAATGTGATTTTATAGTTTTCTCTGTTTTGTTTTTGGTGGCTGGCCGGTATGTGGATCTGAATCTGTGATCTTGTGTTACCAGCACCATGCCCTCCCAAGTGAGCTAATGGCCAGCCGTGATTTTATGGTTTTCTTGACATGGGTCCTCTGCCTTTCTAGATAAAGCTACTCCTTAAGAATTTTATAATTTGGGGCTGGCCCGTGGCTCACTTGGGTGAGTGTGGTGCTAATAACACCAAGGCCACCCACGGGTTCGGATCCCACATAGGGATGGCCAGTTGGCTCACTTGGGAGAGTGTGGTGCTGACAACACCAAGTCAAGGGTTAAGATCCCCTTAATGGTCATCTTTAAAAAAAAAAAAAAAAAAAGAATTTTATAATTTGTAATATTTTTGTAAATGGATTTTTTCTGCCTACTTTTAGGGGATTATTGCTCATGTAAAGAAAAATTTCTATTTTATAACTAGCCACTTTATCAAATTCTCTTATAATTCAGGTAGTTTTATAAGAGTTTCTTGGGTTTTCTAGAGGCTCAAGCTTGCCAGTGAGATGTGGCCTCCTCTTCACTCCCCTGGTGTGCACATCAGTCAGGTCACAACACTGGCAGCCGTGTTAGGAAGCAGCAGAGTGGCCACTTCTGCCTTCCTAAGTGAGTGCTTTTCTGCCATCTGATGACATTTGTCATTAGGCCTATATTTTAGAAGAGGTGGCTGAATTTCCAGAGGCTTTTTCTTAGTATTTGTTATGACGATCCTACGCTTTGCTTATCCTCCTGGAATTTGTGGATGCAGCCACCGAGTAGCCTGGCCTTTCCAACTTGGCATTCTTGGAGTAAACCCTGGCCTGTCGCTGCTTTGTGGCTCACTCTACCGGCTGTGGACTGGCTCCATCAGGTTTTGGTGTGAGGGGCGTGTCCACTGTGTGCTGGGAGCTGCACTGGCTGTGGCCTTCTAGTTAAGATTACAGTGAAGTCAGCTGTTAGCAGCTGGCCAAGGACGGCATGTGCTCTTCTTGTTGCTCTATCCAAGCTCACGCCTCTTGCCTCTTTCCTCGTGGCACTTGTCTTTCTTGTTTAGCTCAGTGCTTTCTGTGGAGCTTACCAGTTTTTACCTTCTGTGTGATGTGTTCCGTGTCTCTCTTTAATTGCTCTTCCCAGTGTCTGCTCTCTCTCCACATTTTTTTTTTTTTTTTGCAGCTGCTGGTATGGGGATCCAAACCCTTGACCTTGGGGTCTCTCCACTTTCTTAACCTCATGTCTTGCTCTTGGCCATAGAAGATAGTTGGGTCTGCCTGCGGCTGTTGAAGGTGCACATCCCTTTTCCACTGCTTGCTGGTTGTTTCTAGTTTCCCCTCTAACTTCTTCTTAGTCAGGAATGGTCTAGGACTGTTTCTGATTTCCATGTAGTTCGGGCACGTGGTTTGTTTTTGCTGCTGTTTGGGGGTGGGGTCACTTTATTATATTTTAACTCTTCAGTTTAACTAGCTTATAAAACTGCTGGTGGATCAGTCGCGTTTTTTTTTCTTCTGATATTGTTTTGTACTTTCTCTGACAATTCTTGGCAAAGGTTTGCTTATTTCAGTCCTTTTAAGGAACTTCAGACTTTAATTTCTGTTACATCTTTGTTTTCCCCTTCATTGTTCTTTTCCTTCCTATTTTCTTCAGTTTTATTTTATTCTCTTTCTGGCTTCCTTAACTGTGTTAGCAATTAGCAAGAGAGAGCACCGCTTGCAGGTCAGAGTTCAGGTCTGCACTCTTGCGGGGTTGACATCTGTGGAGACTCGCCTGGTGGCCTCATGTGTGGTTCAACCTGGTGATTTCAGGAGTGTGTCCCCAGTTGGCTGGGTGATGTGTGTTCCATGCACTTGGTGGTTGTGTCCTGTGTCCTTCACCAGCGAGTCTGTGCAGGCTGTTGGGGACAAGGGTGCCACCTGCCCCTCTCCGGAGAATGGCTTCCTGCCCTTGTTCACTATGACACATCCCAGGTCGCTTTTTGCCTTCATCTCTTGTCCACTGTCTCCTTCCCTCCTTTCACTTTCAGCCTTTCAGATTGTCACATTCTAGGGCTGTCTTTCTAGGGCACACGCCTGCATTTTGGTTGTTTTAATTCATCCTGACAGTCGGAAGTGCGCACTTAACCTTCCGGTCAGGGTACTGCTTCCCGGCCCTCTCCTCTGTACTTTCTAGTCATCCTCTTTTATATTTCTTTTCATTTCCTCCTCTTCTCTTTCTCCTGGTTTGGAAGTCAGATATTTAAGTCAAGAAGTGCATCTGTTTAAAGTCTTGAGCAGCTAGGTAACGTCTCGACTTTCCTCCCGGACAAGCCCTGTCTGTCAAAGGCTTTCCTCCCAGCCACCACCCGTCCTCCACGTTGGTGTCATCGGGTATTTTAATTTCATCTCCTTTTGATGCCAAATTAGATGTGACATTTTCTTGGTCTGTTCCCGTTCAGTTACCCACGGTTCTTGTTTCCATCCTTGCTTCATTGCCTCCTTTCTCCCGGTTCCCAGCCTTGGTCCTCTACCTAGTCCCTCGATGGGGCAGGGCTGGGTTCTGGTTTCCCACTTGCCCCTTACTCCAATCCCATACTGTTCCAGAGCAGCTGCAAGGGCAGGCCCCATCGGCCCACCTCTGGCCTGGGCTCTGGGCGCAGGCTCCACCCACCGGGAGGCTGGCAGCGGCTGGGGCAGCTGGGGCAGGGTGCTTGGGGCTTTCTCCTTCAGCTTACCTGGGCGGCCCTGGCTAAAGCCTGCCCTGGGTGGCAGTGGTAGGCTCCCAGAACAGGCTGTGGAGGGGGTGGGGGGGGTTCTGGCTGTGTACCCAGCGGTGGCAGGACAAGGCAGTGGATGGAGAAGTTCACGGGCTTGCCCTAACCCTTGTCCTCCTCTCCCAGTTTTATCACGTTCCGCTCCTGTGCTTACCTGGACAAGAAGCACACCGTCTTTGGGCGGTAAGAGAAATGGCCGCGTGGAACCTGAGGTGTCGGCGCAGCTGGACGGGTCCCTTCCTCAGCGGGCACCTCCTCACTGCCTGTCCCCAGAGGATTGTGGCTATGCATGTGGAGTGGGGACTTGGGGCATTTCTGATGGGTGGGGGTGGCTTGGCTCTCCAGACCTGCCGGACTAAGGAGAGGGGGAAGCTTGGGCCAGCTGCCCTGTCCGGCTCACGCCCCCCACCTCTGGGCACTTTGATAGTGCCCGAATCGGAAGTCTGGGCCACATCTTGTCTTGCTCTTGGTCCCTTAGTCCAGGGGTTGGCAGACTTTTCTTGTAAAGGCCCAGGTGGTATTTCCAGTTTTGTGGGCCACACGGTCTCTGTGACAAGTACTCTTTGGTGCAGCATGAAACAGAATAGACAGCATGGAAGCAAGCGGGTGGGGTTCTGTCCAATAAAACTTGATTTACAAAACCAGGTGGCGGGGAGCTGGGTTTGGCCAGGGCTGTGGTCTCCTGGCCCCCCTCATTTCTCCTGTGGCCCCTCCTGGCTCGCAGCTAAGTTGCTGCCCCGAGCCCTGCCGGGCCCGTCTGACTGTGTGGCCCTTGTGGGATATCCTGCCTGGGCACGTGCAGACCCGCCTCCATCCCTCTGCTGCAGGGTTGTTGGGGGCTTTGACACGCTGACATCCATGGAGAATGTGGAAAGTGACCCCAAAACTGATCGCCCTAAGGTATGTGCCCAGGGAGACCAGAGGGACCACTGCCCGGTTGGTGCTGGGTGGGCGGGAGGGAGGAGCCTGCTGGCACCAGCCCTCAGCCCCCTTCCGCCGGCAGGAGGAGATCCGCATCGACGCCACCACGGTGTTCGTGGACCCTTATGAGGAGGCCGATGCTCAGGTGAGGGAGACGTGGGGCTGCCCCCGGGGAGGGCTCCAGGCAAGTCCTTCCTCGCTGGGGCAGGAGGGACCCTCACACCCCCAAACCCAGGGTCCGTCCCCGCCTGAGGCTCCTGGTCAGCCACGGCCCTGCTCTGCCACAGATTGCTGAGCAGCGGAAGAAGACACAGCTCGAGGCGGCCCCGGAGGCCAATGTGAAGACCAGCCAGCCCCAGCCGGGGAGCCAGGGCCCCCAGACGTACCGCCAGGGGGTGGGCAAGTACATCAACCCGGCCACCACGTGAGTGGGATGGGGCTGGCCTCTCCCATGTGTCCCTCCAAAAGGCAGGGACCCATCTAACAGTGCTCTACAAGGACCTACTGATGGCCCTGAGTCAGAACCTGGTGGAGGCGAAAGCCACGTGCACTAGACTCAAGCAGTGACTGTGTGTCCTGGGGACCACTGCAGCCAAGGGGATCTGCACCTGTGCACAGAGATCAAGATTTGGGGGACATGGGAGCAGTGATGTGTGTTTGGGGGGCCATGTGTAGACGTGGGATGTGTGAAGACTGCAGCACTTCGGGGTGTGGGCTCCCAGCTTGGGGCCTGATGCCTGCCCGGCAGCTGGAATCTGGTTCTCTTCCCAGGAAACGAGTAAAAGAGGAAGAACCATCAACCAGTACAGCCGCCCCTGTGGCCAAAAAGCCCAGCCGAGGTTTTGGGGACTTCAGCTCCTGGTAGCAACAGGCCAGATGCTCTAGATCCTGGTACGGATACAGGGCTGCAGGGCCCTGAGCTTTCTGCCTTCATAAGCCTACCCTACAGGCTGTGATCCAATAAAGCTCTTGCCTGTTGCCTGAGTCCCCTTTCCTGGCCCCTGGGAGCCCACAGCCTCCTTATTCCTCACCTGGTGCCAAGTGGCCAGGCCCTGTTTCCAAGGCATGGGCCCAGCCAGAGCCCACTTCTTGGACCTCCAGCACAGGGTCTGTCCCTAGACCAAACCTGAGGTGCAGGCTGGGACAGTGAGGAGGGATCGTGTCCCCATCTGGTTTTCTTAATCCCTCTTCCGTCATCTTAGGGACAGCCTGTTTACTCAGCATGGGTCCCTGACCAGCGCTATCACCTGGCACCTTGTTAGAGATACAGATTTGCAGAGCCCAGACCTGAACTGGAGCCTCCGGGGGCTGGGGCTCCTCGGGATGTGGTGTGACAACCCTCAGGGGTTCTGATGGAGCTGGAGGTGGAGGACCCTGGACTCCAGCCTTAGTGTTACTTTCAAAAGCCATTTCCACCGCCCCTTGCTGGGGCTCTCAGGACTGGACTTAAGCTTGATTCTTGGTTTTTCTCTTTTCCCATCTCTGATGCTGAAGCTACAGGCCGAGCCCTGGCTCCCTGGACGGCAGGCAGAGCCTCCCTGCCCCGCCCATGCCCCTCGCCCACCTCCACACACTGCCCAGGGACCTTCGTGACACAGCTCTGCCCACTGTCATTTCGCCTTGCACCAGTCATTGACACCTCCTCCCCAGCCTGTCCCTCTGCAGCTGCCCCTTCTGTGAGCAGGGCTCTGGCTCTAGAATGGCCTTCTAATCCCCTCCCTCACCCCCTTGCCCTCCTCCAGGCTGTCCCCAGTCCCTTCTTGTCCAGCTGCTGCCTGATAAACTCACATGTGTAAAAGCAGGTGGGGCTTAGGGGACATGGTGAGCGCCTAGGTGAACCTGAAACTGCAGGCCCAAGCCAGCACCCGGGAGGGCACGGGGCGTGTGCCAGAGAGGCCATGACCCCAGGGGAGGGATGGCCAGCACGTCAGGATGGTAGAGGTGCAGTCTCCCTAACTGTAATTATGCTTTTCTCCGGCCACACACGAAGCCCCCGACCAGGCAGTGAGCTTGGAGAAGCAGGACTGCAGCAGCCCCCAGCTCCTGGAGGAGCGCCGAGACCCGACAGCCCTTTGGTCCCAGTGGGTGCTGCAGGAAACCAGGGCTCAGCCCGTTGACAACGAGCACAATTTAAAAGGAGATGTTTGACATTGGAATCTTTATTTGTAAACCTTACACAGACACAGGACCAAGGGCTGGCAGCACGGCCAGAGGAGGCTGAAGGTGGCGTGTGCTCGAGCTTGGTGGTCCTGTTCCTTAAGGCAAAGCTTCTGGCTGTCCCCAGGTCGCTGTCTGGCAGTCCAGCCTTACCCAGTGGCCTGCACCTGCCCTGAGGTATGGGCCACACAGCCTCACCACTTGCCCCCACGCCCACCCCCACCAGGCAGAGGCTAGGCCCGCCGAGCGGTGTTTACAAATGACGGTTCACATTTCTGTAGTTCATTTTAGAGCTTAAATTTTAGTTTTCTAGATGTTAAAACAACTTGGATTTTGTAATTACCTGATGAGGTCATCACATAAATTAAAGGACTTATGGAAAGATTCTCATTTCTGGTCCTTTCTAGTATCTGACAGATGCCATCAAGCATGAAAGTGTTGAGGTATAAAAATACTGTATAAAATGGCAACAAAACTAAACCACATTTCTAAAGCAAATGTACTGTGCCAGAGACACTCCATTATGTTAAATGCATCTACAAATCCTGGCATCCCCTCCTGCTATTTAAAATAAAAAAATTTTTAAAAATTAAAAAAGAAAATTTTAATAGAAGTCATGGGATGATATTTATTTAGGAATTTAAGAGGGTGGAACAGTCCAGCACTTTACCAGCACATCTGGTTATGGTATTGTGAATATCACATCCCTGGAAGCCAGCTCACAGTCAGTTCATTTGGTTTAAAAAGAGCTTGTATTTTGCAGAAAACCAACGAAAAAAGTGATAGAAGGTTTGCTGGTATCAGTTACCAAAAAAATACAAAAAAAGTACTAGTAAAAATTTTTCAATCAATGCCATCACAAAAGACAATACAAAAACCAAAGTGCTCAAATTGAAGGAGCAGTAAACTTGCCCAGAACATATAAAAGCTTTAAATATAATTTTAGTATATACAAAAGTTGGTCAGAAGAATTTCAGAAGATTCTCTCTTCCATTTAAATGAAGCATCTTCTGGAAACGTGCCCAGGAGCTGGGCTGCCCTCCAGCTGGGCTGCCCCAGCAGGTCGGTGACAGCATGAGCCCCCAACCATCTCCCCATGTCTTCTGGGAGCCTCCAAAGCCAAGTCCCCACTTGTAAGAGGAATGACGACTGGAAGGGAAGGGTTGGTTTTTTTTCAGCCACTAGTACTTATCTCCCATCAAGAAAGGCGTCTTTCAGCCCCTTCACAGTTTCAGACAATGGACTGAAGCCACAGACATTGCTACCTTATGTGCCAGCTCATGAATGAAGCACCTTCAGATTTCACATCACAGCAGCCAGGCCCCTGTCGTGGGGAGTGGCTGGATGCTGAGGAAGGCCTCCGGACGGACAGCTGCACGGACCTAGGGACAGCAGGGCGGGCTGGGCAGCCTCAGTCTGCAGGGGCAACTAGCTCTGGGAGAAAGCAGCCTGCGGGGCCACAGCCAAACACACAGGCTTGCTGAATTGTGCAAAGATTTCCTTCCTTTCTAGGGAAAATTTCTAGGTTGTAGATGTGCTTAAAGTAGTTTTTGCCACAGCTAAGCTGATGTGTCTCAGAGATGTGCCCACCAGGCCACTGGGCTCACGGCAGTGGCATTCCTCATGTTCCAAGGCTGTGAGCCTCAGGCAGGGAGATGGTACCAGAAGGTACGCTATAGAGGGAGCAGTGAGCCAGAGCCTGTGGCAGCCAGGGGGTGTGGGTTGGGAGGGAGCAGAGAGGGTTGGAGTCAGGGAGGGGTATCTAAAGCTGTATGGGACATTTTCCTACTGTCCTCAGCCAGCTTGCACTCGCTGCCACTAGCTAGCCTCGTATGAAGGCAGTTTCAGAGCCATCTCCAGGCTGAGAAATATCTGCACACTGCTCTCCTATCTCCCTGCTTCTCACCTTCCCTAGGCCCTTTTCCTGCTCTTCTGCCCTGAGTCAGGTTACAAAACATTGAAAGCCAAAACTTATCTGGGCATGGCTTTTGGCCTCCATTCTCTGCAAATTGGCCAAACCCTTGCACAGTGCCCTGCAGAGGCCCAGATGGATGGGCAGGCACACAGGACCTGGGAGACTACACAAGTCCCCTCTGTGTCAGTCCATGTGATGTAGCAGGCAGCAAGGTGCGATACTGCCAGCAAACCAAACATCTTCATTTACAAAGTTTAAACCTGTCTCGCAACTTTAGCCTTTCCTGAAAATATCTTAAACAATCTGGCAAATCTCAAGTTTTGAAGTCTTTTCAGTTGGGTCTGGCCTCTTTCATATGAGAAAATAATTCTTTTTCTTCAAGTACATCAGGGTAGAAAATGAAATCTGACTTTTACTCAGTCCTGTGTTACTCTGTAACTACATGGACCAGCCACTCTGTGACTACTTGACACACAGGCTGCTGTGACTGATGAGGGTGCTACCCCCGGTACCAGACCCTGCGAGGCTGTTGCCTCAGTAACACTGCCTCTGCGGCCCCTGGGACAGTCTTCTCTAATGACTAGTTCACTGGGTTTCTAGTTAACTGATCTGGCTTAAACAAGATGTTCTGGCTGGCCAGTTAACTCAGTTGGTTAGAGCACAGCCTTATAATACCAAGGTCACAGGTTCGGATCCACATACCAGGCAGCCACCAAAAACAAACAAACAAGATGTTACAATTTGACTCATTTCTCTATTTATACCTTATCTAAAATCTTATCAGTGGTGTCCTCTGTTTTTGAACAGGCAAAAAAAAACCCCAATACCCTTGGTGTATAAGTTTGTTGACTGCTTCTGGAAGATTCTTTTTTGTGTGTGTGTGACTGGCCAGTACAGGGATTCAAACCTGTGACCTTGGGGTTATGAGCCTGCGCTCTAACCAAGTGAGATAACCTAGAATATTCTTAATGCCTTAACAGTTCATCTATAAGAGAAATAATCAATTTGCAGTTTTGCAAATTAGAAAAAAAAGGGGGGCTACAATACATTTACTCTAAAAAAGGAGAGGCAAGGCCTGCTCTCTACAGAGACCCAGTCCCTATGGTCTTTGGAGACTTGACTTGGTTTCTATCAAACATGAAAAAGCACAGCCACATGATGTGGAAGGCAGAGGTCAAAAGAAGGTATGAACTAGGTGAAGAAGTCATCAGTTGTCTAATTCTTTCTCTAGATCTTGAGAAGATCGAAAAAGAATATTGAAAATTTTCAGAAACAACATGTTCACGAAGAAGACACAGATCAGAGGGGACGCCTTACCCAGGGAAATGGCCATGAGGCCTTCGAGTGTCAAGAGCTAAGCAGGGGACCAGCCTGAGAGGTTGAAGTTCAAGAAACAGAGCGTCATCAGGATGCTCCTCCATGGCCATCACACTCACAGTCTCTTTCACAGAAGGACATTCAAAGGAGAGTGGGAAGCTTTCACTTTACTCCCAACCATTGTCTTTGATCATGTGGGCAAGCTCAATAATAAATTTTCCTTCCTTATATTTCTGACTGCTCTCAAAGGCATGTTCCTTGAAAAAAAAGAAGTAGAGAGAAGGTTTAGGACAGAATCGGTTTCATTTTGCAACTTCATTACACTCTTGGCAAAGAAAATAAGTCTATAGTATTATCTATACCCAGATGTCCCCTGAGCGTGCACTGACCTGGGGCCAGGAGGGGACTGTCTCAGGCAACAAGTCCACTTTTACTTTTTAAAAAAAAATTTTTGTTGTATTTTTAAAAAAATTTTTTGGCGGCTGGCCCATGCAGGGAACTGAATCCTTGACGTTGGTGTTATAACACCGCACTCTACTGACCACTTTTACTTCACATTCATCATTAAACTCACAGGGCAATGTTAATTTATAACCGTTCACTGACCATCTACGTGTGGGCAGTTTAGGAGTATAGAGAGGTGCAAGACCCCCTGCCAGGAGTTCCGTGTAAGAGGAGAGTGAAGGCAGGGACAGCGAGAGTGATGGGGAAGAGAAGGCCCTTCGTGGGGGTGTGCAGGCCTCGTCTCCCTGCCGGGAACTGTGACCCCTCACAGCTTATAACACCAATGGGGAATCGGAGACCAGAGACAATCACCTGCAGAAAGAACGCAGGTGACACCTTTGAAACGGAAGGCCCCTCACTTAGATGGGCCTCAGGTGCCAGAAGGTGGGGGTGGGGACTTTTGCTGGGAGAGATACTGTCAACACGTAAGTGTCTGAGATGGCCCAGGGGAGGGGAGGACTTAGCTGACAAAGGTCAGCCAGAGAGGTGGGCCCCAAGCATCCATACTGGCTTCTACAGTGAAAAGACCTGAGAGACTTCAGGGAGAGTATCGGGGACCAGGGGGAGACCAGGCCTGGGGGGATGGCAGGAGGGGGCTGGGAGGGGCAGGCCTGTAATCTTTTGGATGTCAGATCACCACATGGTGCAGCAAGAAGGAAAGGAGAGGTGAAGGCTGGGAGAGGGGCAGGGATAGAGATTTTCGAAGAAGGGGCTGGGGACAAGAGCTCATGGGTGGCGGGGTGGGCCTCAGTCCCGGACCCCAGCAGGTCCTTGCACTGAGAGCTTACCCCTTACAGTGAGAGCAGCCTCATGGCAGCCCCCTCAGGCTCCTCCTGCCCCATGCCCTGTGGGACCTGGGGCAGCACTGGTGACTGGCGCTGGCTGGGCACAGTGAGTGTGGCCACGCCCTGTGCTTGCCTGTGTTTAACTGGCTTCTGGAGAAACTACTGGAAAACACATTGTCTTTGATTGACATCATCTATCCCACTCCTGGGGAGGTCTTACTTGGTTGCAAATGAACTGCATGTCCATTTATGGCCTGTCACAAGTGTCACAGTGACCCTGCTAGAACAGGCAGGTACTCACGTATTTCCACCCGAGCGTGGTCTTGCAGTTCTCACAGTAGATGTCCGCCACCGCATGCAGCCCAGTGAGGAGGACCCTCTCCTCAGCAGGGCCGCAGCCCACGTTCACCCTGCGGGGACACAGGCAACAGTGCTGGAGGCCCTGCCCTGGCTCCATCTCCAGCCCAGCTTCCCTGGCCCCGCACAGAAAAGTTCACCAGAAATGGAGAACTTTCCAGAGAGAAGCACTGCACCTTTTCAGCTTCCCTGCCCCCTTCCCACCACCACTTTCAATAAGAAGAAAGGACTTTTTATCTCCCCGTGAGAATCCTAAGATGGGAAAGGCTGAGCAGGAGCTAAGTGCTCAGAGAATACAGTTACGCTTTCAGGAACTCCCAGATGAGGGCGAGTAGGTTCTTTAAGGTCAGATAAAGATGCTGGATAATTCTAGACCACTGGTGGCACTCCATTTACACACTTCAGCTTTGAATATTTAAACAGGTGGCTCTCCAGAAGCCATCGATGCCATCCCAGAGGAATCCATGCCCCCAGCAGCCTGATGACGACGGGTACTCACACAGAATTGAAGAGGTAGGCTCGCCCTTGACTCCCCTGAAAGGACTGCAAAGAAGAAGATGGTGTTAGAAGGCTGGTTATGGTAAGACAACAAGGGACAAGGAGTTGTACATTCTGGAAGGAAAGAGGAACAAGGTGAGCTGTGGGGTTGTGTGCAGAGCGAGAGCCACCCAGAGCCCCTGTGGGGCTGCCAGGGCTTGTCAGCTCCACCAGGTCAGGTCACCCAGAGCAGAGCAGATGGAGTGCCACCAGAAGAGCAACGGTCACCAAACAGAGCAACACATTGTTTCTGAGTCCAGCCTGAGTCAGGCTGATGCTGTGTACTTCATTGTTCCGCAAGGGACTGTACAGTGAAATCACAGAACCAGTTTCAAAATGGTGAGCTTCATGGGCTTAGCCAAGTCCACCCAATTAGAGGAGATCTAACATGGGATGGTGAAAGATCTTCTCCACCAGAAAACCTGCAGGCCCTCAAAACGCTCTCCTCACCGCCTCTTCTAAAGCGGTTCAGAAGCATCACGCATCACTGTCTGTCAAGTATTAGAGGGCAAGGGGAAGTTTCCAGACTTTTCCATTGAAATAAAAAAGTGCCGCAGCCCAAGAAAGCAACTTAACTTGAAGAAAAGAACCTTCCAGTGACATCTCACCCCAGCAAAATGTGGCCAGCTAAGAAATAGCTCATAGTACATTCACGTATTCTAAGATGACTGAATGTAAAGGAGCCAGGATAGGACACTGAGCCTCCCTGATACACTTGGCCAGTCCCCATGACCTTCACTCTCAGGAACAGGAGAGAACGCCAGATGGGAGGACTCGTCTGCTCTGCTGCCAGCCTCAAATGACCAAACACAACATGATCAACCTCAAAAGTAATCAAAGAAATGCAAACCAAATCAAGAACACTGTGAGGGGCTGGCTGGCCAGCTCGGTTGGTGAGAAGGCGGTACTGATAACATCAAGGTCCAGGGTTTGATCCCCGCACCGGCCAGCCACCAAACCACCACCACACACACCACCCAGAAGGCTGTGACGAATGGAGACAAACACAAACTGCCAGTATCAAAATGTAAAAGGCACATATCATATGACCCAGCAATATCACTTCTAAGAATTTACTGTAAAAAACAAACCAGCTGAGCACATAAGAAATGTGCCAAGAACAGTCACCATTACAGTGTCCATGATCAAAACTGGGAGACCCACCAGCAAGCGGGTAAACAGCGGCACCCACACGGGCCCCTGCACGGCTGGGGCAGGTGGCGGGAGCACACGTGGGAAGATAGTCATAAAATATTAAGGAAAGAAAAGTGAGCTGTAAAATGAGTGTCACGGGAGCTCTTTATTTAAAGTAAAAAATGTGTTCCTATAGGCCAAAAAATAGAGACATACCCCAACCTACTAACAGCCGCAATTCCAGGAATGAAGCTGAGGCAAGGCAGGAGAAAAAAGTAATTTTCATTTTTTACTTTCCATATACACATTATTTTAATGTGTGACTATGAGCAATAATTTCTTTTATAATTGAAAAAAGAAAAACAGGAAAAAAGCCCAGAACCCCGGTTGACCCTCATAGATATCTCACCTGAACATGAAATAAACTTTTGCTTTAAGCCACTGAGATTTGGGAGTCTCTCTCCTACCTAGCCTGAGACTAGTAGTGCTTTGGTTTTATAATACGGTCTTCAGACTTAAAAAAGGGATATTTCCTTAAGTAGTTTTCTAGGATTAGTAATATTATTCTATGTTCAATTTAACTAACAATCATCTTACAAACTTTTCATACATCTTTACCAGCTTTCAATTTTCTAGACTGAATTTCCTAATTTCCCCACCTATTCTGCAAGTCCTTATTTTTTTACTTTTTTATTTTTTCTGCAAGTCCTTATTTTTAAACAGGGTTTGGATCAGTGATGGGAGTAGCTCTGTGATTCAGATTCAGACCTGACCAGAGCTGTAGACAGCATATTTCTTCTGTAAATTAGGGCCAGGAGATAAATAGTTTAGGTTTTGCAGGTCTCTGTTCAACTATGTCATAATACAAAAGTAGCTATTGTTGATACGTAAATGGATGAGCAAGGCTGTGATCCAATAAATCTACAAAAACAGATGGTGGGCCAGACGTGGCCCACAGATTACATAGTTTGCTAAACAGCTAAGAGTCTTCTAGCAACTAGAGCTGCTTATAACAAGAACAGGATCCCTTGGACCAGGGGATTTCTTGTTAGTGACAAATATGGACTTGGAGACTGGATGAACCACTGTCAAGATGGTGTCTCAAGATGGCACCTCTAGCCTGTGAACTAGATTCTGTGACATGTGAGAAGTGTTCTTTACGGTTTCAATGAACTCCTCCATTGGAGGAGACATAAGGAAGAAAAGAGACAGTTCAGTATAGTTGTCATCTTCATCACCAGCTGGGACGCAAGGTTCTGGGACCTGTGTGCTTGGGAAGCTTAGTTCCTGGCATTCTTCTCATCCTGAAATGCTCATTTAGTGTCATGACTGATAATGGTTTCCACTGACTTCCTAGCAGACTTTGGCTTTTTTTTTCTTTTTTCTATTTCTTGGTAGCTGGCCAGTATGGGGATCTGAACCCCTGGCCTTGGTGTTGCAGCGCTGCACTCTAACCAGCTGAGAGAACTGGCCAGTCTTGGACTTCTGCTCGAGATAATGTTTTTTCCCCTCTCACTGAGCTGATCTTGATGTAATTCTAAAAACAGCTAAATGGCTTTGGGTTTCTTTGAAAGAAGCATCTCAAATTCCTTTTGGCCCATGCAATGATGGACACTGCCGGCATGCATCATAATGACAACCCTACATGGTGCCCGGCACGGACCACCTGCTCAGGTGAAAGGTCATGGCTGGTGCGTGGGTGTCATGGGCTCCAAGACCTCACCAAGCCACACAGCCGCCACCTGGAGGCCCAAAGCGGCTCTGCCTCTTGCTAATTCACGCCTCTGTTTTCCACAGCGTGCCTGCCTTGGAAAGCAGAGTGCCTCAGGTACATGCAAGTCTTAGCCGAAACTTCTGAGTGGACAGAGGAGCCATGGAAGCAGCGAGAGCAGAAACTTTGTCTTGTTAAACAGTTTTTACTGCAGATGATGAGCAGGAATGACACTACCTCTCTTACTACCTGGCGAAATACAGGTAGATTGTAAATGTTCTTCTGAGTCGAACAAGAAAGTTGAGAAAAGGTTCCTGAAAGGCACAACTTCCTGATGGGCTTTGTTTTCAAGCAGGTTTGTGTAGCTCAGGAGGATGAGTGTGTGGAGGGTCATGACCTTTGAGGGTGGGGGTCATGACCTGTGAGGATGGGTCAGGGGTCATGGCCTGTTAGGATGGGTGGGAGAGGACTGTTGCTGCCAACGTGAGCATTATTAGCTCACCTATTACGTTTGGATTGTTCTAAATATTCATGATTGGGAGGAGCCAGGCGTTCTCGTCCAAATCTTCAAGGTGGCCCGTGGGTCTTGCACATACAGCCTGGCCACAGCTTCCCTCCAGGGCTCCTGCAGATCCTGGCGCAGGTGGCTGTGCCCTCCTGGGCATTTTCTTCAGCAGCCTCTTTCCTTCTTAACCATTCTGAGTTTCAAAAATTTCTTAATTCCCTTCTTATTAAACTATTTCCACAGATTTTCTATATTTCCTTTGTCCCTTCAATGCCTCTGATTTTACATTAATTTTACTGACTCATCTTGCTCTTCCTAATCTACAGGAGTCCCAGCTGCCCGGCCTTCCAAAACCCACCCATTGTGCTAAGATCATGACCAAGGTCAAGGTACAGTCACACCCATAATCACACGCAAAACTTTCATCAATGCTGCCCAGAAGGCTCTAGACTTTCAAGACACAGCAAAAATTCAGGAAGTCTGTGATGATTAAATATTTGCCTACTAAGTAGGTACCATGATGACAAATAATCACATTAATGGTGTTTCATCAATTTTGTGACATAAACACTTGCCTTGGAGATTAGCTCATCATGATTGGCCAGGTGAGCTCTGCAGTGGATACAGCTGTACGTCCGGTGACAGTTTGGCAGATAAGCTTGGAAAGTTTTGGACTTGGTCATCTTCACCATCTCTGCTGGGCACTCCTCAGGCAGCTCAGGGCTGACACTGGAAGAATCGCAGCTCTGCTGGGCTCTCTGACAAAAGAAACACTGGAAAATACACGCAAGAGCCGTCGTTGTGTGGGAGGGTGTGTGGCACTGTCCACACTGCTGGGACGAAAGAAAAATGTCACAACCTGTCAATGAATCAGACAAAGCTGTGGGTTATAGGGAGAACGAAATGCACTCGGGAGGATGTTTAGGATTCATGTGTTTTGAAAAATGGGGAGGGTGTAGGACTAGAAGTTAAAGATCTAATTCTTTAATATTAATTGCACATGAAAAGAATGCTACCGAGGTCAAGGGACTGGATCCCCACACCAGCCAGCCGCCAAAAAAACCAAAAAGAATACTAATACCTAGTCACTGATTAACCATCCTACATTTAGTTAGAAGTGGCAAGTGAACCACTTTTACATACAAATAATTTGAGAAAAGCATTTGATCAAGTACATCTTATATACCACGTTTGGCTTCGAAAAACATGAAAGAAAAAGTGCCGAGAAGATACTCGCGTGCATGACCCGACAGCAGCACTGGCCATGTCTTGCCCCAAATCCTGGAATTAATGACTCATAGCACCATGACATTTATGAATATGGTGATGGATCCAGTATTAATAATTTATTTAAGAAATTACGTATTGGTCCAGAAATAAATACTCATATATGGTCAAATGATCTTTGACAAGGGTGCTAAAACCACTCAATGGTGCTGGGACAACTGTGTATCCCACTACAACAAAATGAGGTTGGACTATCACCTAACGCCATATACAAAAATTAACTCAAAATGGATCAAAGACCTAAACATAAGTGCTAAAACTATAAAACTCTTAGAAGAACACATAGGGGGAAAGCTTCATGACCTTGGATTTGGCAACAATGTCTTGGATATGACATCAAAATAAAAGCCAGCAAAAGAAAAAACAGACAAATTGAACTTCATGAAAATTAAAACTTCTGTGCTTCAAAGGACACTACCAACAGAGTAAAAAGGCAAACCATGGAATGGGAGAAAAGATTTTCAAATCATATACCTGACAAAGTGTTAATAGCCAGAATATATAAAGAACTCCTACAACTTAATAACAAAAAAAACAATGTGATTAAAAATGGGCAAAGGACTTGATAGACATTTCTCCAAAAATGATATACCATGGCCAATAAGCACACGAAAAGATGCTCAACGTCACTAAACAATGGGGAAATGGAAATCAAAACAAGGAGATATCCCCTCCCTCCAGTTACAATGGCTGTTATCAAAAAGACAAAAGAAAACCAGCATTGGCCAGGACGCGGAGAGGAGGGAAACCTGCACCCTGTGGGTGGGAGCAGAAACTAGTGCAGCCATTATGGAAAACAGTATGGAGGTTCCTCAAAAAATAAAACACAGAATTACCACATGTTTCAGCAATTTCATTTCTCGGTATACACACAAAAGAACTGAAAGCAGGGCTCAAAGAGGTATCTGCACACCATGCTCACAGCAGCACTATTCACAATAGCCAAAAGGAGCAAGCCCAGTGTCCATCAACGGACGGACGGATAAACAAAATGTGGTATATATCCATACAATGATTATTATTCAGCCTTAAAGAGGAAGGAAATTCCAGTACATGCTACAACATGGATGAATTTTGAGGACATTATGTGAAACCAGCCAGTCACGAATGGACAAATACTGTGAGTCCACTTGCATGAGATAACTAGAGTAGTAGCCAAGTTCATGGAGACAGAAAGCGGACGGTGGCTGCCAGAGGCTGGGGAGGGCAGTGGGGAGTTAGCGTTTAATGGGTCCAGGGTTTCAGGTTGGTAAGGCCAAAACACCCTGGAGATGGACGGTGGGGACAGTTACATGACGGTGTGAATGTTCTTAATGCTACTGAACTATACACTTCAAAATGATTAAGATGGTAAATGTTATGTGTTGACCACAATTGATTAAAAAAAGAACGTATCATTTTTATGTTTTTAATGTATTGTTAAAAGAAGAGGAAGAAGAGTGTAAGTGCAGGACTGATCCTGCCATCGTTGGCACCAGGAATGGGAGCCGAGTCTTCGGGAGTGGCACCCTCTGAGCTTGGCTCTCCTTGTGACAGACGTCCTGCATGAGTTGGGCACATGGGGATTTTCTTTTAGGGCAAACAGAAGAGCAAGATTTGTCCCAAATTCAAGAGCACGGGACTGGGAACAGGAGCTGAGAGCTCGGAGGTGGCCTCGGCCAGGGGAGGCTGCTCCTCTTTCCTCAGGTACACAGCCTGCCCCTTGCAACCTGCTTGGCAGCAGCCACCCTCCCCCTCCTGTGCCCTTCCCTGGGACAACACCCAGGGACAACGTCCTTCTGGAGCCACCACAGCCTTCCCAGGTCCCTCCACCTGCCCAGGCAGCTCTGATCTCTGCCCAAGTACTCTTGTATTAAAGGACCATGTTTTTAAATTTGTGAATTAAGTTTTGAATGGGCAGAACATAGTGTCTGTAAATATGTGAACTGAACACAGACACAAAACACCTGCATGCCCACCACCCAGTGTGGAACTGGGACTGGTCACTGCTGGGTCTCAGTGCCCTTCTGCAGTGCCCCCAGCCTGAGATGCCACCTAATTTGGACTTTCTGTTTATCATTCTTTGATTGTCTCAACAGCTGTGAAATGTGTGTGACTTTGAGTGATAACACCGTGTCTTCCATGGGTTTTTTTGTGGGGGGGGGGGCAGGTAGCCATTATGGGGATCTGTACCCTTGACGTTGGAAGTGTTACAACACCGTGCTCTAACCAGCTGAGCTAATTGGCCAGCCCCCTCTTCCGTGTTTTGAACTGCATATGATGCTGTGTGACTTCTCTGCTGGCACGTAGCCGAGTCTGCTCGTGTCCCTGCCAGCAGTGGGTAAGTTCCCACTGACCTTCGTCCCTGCCAACTTGACGTGGTTAAATTTGTAAATGTTAGCCACTTCTTATTGTGGCTTTAATTTGTGTCAACCTGATCATTCATTAAGGGGGCACCTCTCACAGTTCTTCTTCTGTGATGCTCCTTTTCAAAGTTTTTGTTCCATTTTCTGTTAGTGGTTGGCTCCTTTTCTTATCAGTTTGTAGGAGTACACGATACATTCTGAGAACTAAAGCACACACAAAGCAATACGAGTTGTGTATTATAAGCATTACTGTAATGTGGACCTGCCGCCTCCTCCCAGGAGAGTGAGATGCTCTGGGGACAACGCCATGGCTGATGGTCTTCTTCATGCACTGCAAGAGCAGAGGTTAGAGCCCTGCAGCAGTCACGGACATCTGGATGTGATCACTTTTTTCTTTGTTTTTGGTGGCTGGCTGGTACAGGGATCCAAACACTTGACCCTGGTGTTACAACACCACACTCTAACCAACTGTCCTAACCTGCCAGCCCTATGTGATCACTTTTTATTTTATTTATTTATTTATTTATTTATTTATTTATTTATTTTTTGTCTTTTTTGTGACCGGCACTCAGCCAGTGAGTGCACTGGCCATTCCTATATAGGATCCGAACCCGCGGCGGGAGCGTCGCCGCGCTCCCAGCGCCGCCCTCTCCCGAATGCGCCATGGGCTTGGCCCATGTGATCACTTTTTAAAATTATATCATCCTGCTACCAGCCAGCTGCCAATAAGTAAATAATCTAATTTAATCGTGTTCTTGCAGTAGTGGCCTGATCTGGCACAAGTGCAGGGCTGCCACTGTCCCCTCAGCCTGGCAGGCACGCTCACCGTGGTCCTCCACACAACAATGTCAGTCACATTCACAGAAGTACACGTGGGGCCCCGGTAGGCACCTGTTCCTGAGCTCAGTACAATGTCATACTCAACTCATGCACACACGTGTGTGATGTGAACGTCAGGAAATTTACTTATATAGATAAATGTATACACATATGTGGGTCATACACACACATACATGTGTATGTATGAACGTATTAACGGATTTCAATTTCTCCAGACGAAAATGTCTAACTAGTCTAAAAACAAAATCAGCTGACATGCTGCTTACCATATATATATATATATATATATATATATATATATATATATATATATAGTTGAAATTAATAAGATAAAAGCTAAATGAGGAAAAGAGATGGTTTAAGATTTTATACAAATTTCCTTTTGTAAAAGTATGATAGGCCAAATATTTGGACCAACTCTCCCACTGAGAAATACTAAAAATGTTGATGAAACAAAAGGATATTTTCTTAAAGGCATCAAGGTACTGACAAGACAGTGAGGGAACCAGACACTATCTGGGGAAAGCACAAATATTTGGACCAACTCTCCCACTGAGAAATACTAAAAATGTTGATGAAACAAAAGGATATTTTCTTAAAGGCATCAAGGTACTGACAAGACAGTGAGGGAACCAGACACTATCTGGGGAAAGCAGAAACCAGAGGAGTGAGCCAGACATGGTAGGTGCTCTTGCCCTGGAAGCATGTGCCAAAATCCAGCAAACCTGAGCTTCTGCTTAGAACTCTAAGAATGGTCCTAGGTAAAGAGTCTAATGGGGGTACCCGCCCCCCCAGAGCAGTAATCATAAGACAGACCTTACATAGATTTCCAGCCCAAATTAACATCAGTGGGAAGGTTCCAAAACTCACAGTTGATTGACTTAGTTTAAAATGGCTTTAGGCTGAGGCACCTGGCAGAAGAATGCACAAATCTAGTTTGGAAGAAGTCTCTTTATCCCAGATCTGAAAAATCCCCACAAGTAATTTTACAAGGACAATGAGTAACACCGTCAAAAATAATCAAGCCCTCAAGGAAACAAAGCACCATGAGTAAGAACAGGCAGAGACAAGTGGCAGGAACAGACCCACAAAGACTCAACACTTGAATAATCAGGTGCAGATTATGAAACTCCTCTGATTGCTATACTTAAAGAGATAAATGATAAGCTTGGAGATATACATGGGGAATAGCAAACTAGAGAAATTTACCTTGCAGATTTGTAGAAAAACATAAGTAGAACTTCTAGAAATAAACTCATTAGGTTTAATGCTGTTTAAAAGGAATAAGACAGATGAAAACAGAATTAGTAAACTGAAGATAAGTCAGCATAAGCTATTCTGAATAAAGCAGAAGAGTAAGGAAGGTGGGAAATAGGGGTCTTAAACTAAGGTGTCTCCTCAAAGGAGGAGAGAAGACCTTTACTTGAATTTCAGAAGGTGAAGCGAGGGAGAAACGGGGCAGGGGCACTATATGAAGAATTAATGATTGAAGTTTTTCCAGAATTGAAGAAAGACATTAATACACAGACTTAAGCTCAACAATCCCAAGAAGGATAAATAAAAAGAAGGCCACAGCTAGACATGTAATGAAACTGCAGAACACCAAAGAAAGAGTCCAAGAAGTCTTAAAGTGTCCAGAAGGGGAGGAAAAACTACTTGTTCAAAAGAACAATTTCACAAGTAAAACAATGGAACCCAGAAGGCATACAGAAAGGTAGCATTAAAGTAATAACTGCTATCTTAAGATTTTATAACCAGCAAAAATATCTTTCAAAAACTGGGGCAAAATGACATTTTCAGGTAATTAAAAAGTCTGACTTCAGCAAAACATCACTAAAGGAAGTTCAAGAATGTGCTTTAGACAGAAGAAAAGCACTAGATAAAGTCTAAACTTTAGGGCCGGCCCGTGGCTCACTCGGTAGAGTGCGGTGCTGATAGTGCCAAGGCCCCGGGTTCGGATCCCATATACGGATGGCCGGTTCGCTCACTGGCTGAGCGTGGTGCTGACAACACCAAGTCAAGGGTTAAGATCCCCTTACCGGTCATCTTTTAAAAAAATAAATAAATAAATAAAGTCTAAACTTTAGATTCTAAAGAAAGAAGGAATGGAAAATAATGGTAAATATGGGAATAAACAGAAGTATAACGTCTTGAAGGCTTTTTTTAAAAAAGATACAATTGTAACACATGACAATAAGTCTGGACGAAAGCTTAAATACAAAATTTCCAGGGCCGACCCTGTGGCGCACTCAGGAGAGTGCAGCGCTGGGAGCGCAGCAGTGCTCCCGCTGTGGGTTCGGATCCTATATAAGGATGGCTGGTGCGCTCACTGGCTGAGCGCGTTGCGGCCGGTCACAAAAATGACAAAAAAAAAAAAAGAAAAAAAAAATTTCCAGAGTCCCTCCATTGTCCAAAACAAAAACAAACAAAAATAGTACCAATTAAATTTAGATTCTGGAGCTGGCTGGTTAGCTTGCTTGGTTAGAGCGTGGTGCTGCAAACACCAAGGTCCAGCGTTCAATCCCTGTACCAGCCAGCTGCACCACACCCCACTGCCAAAAAAAAAAAAAAAAAAGCGAACCCCATTTCTTTCTCTAATATATGGTCTTCACAACCAAAGAATTTTTGAAGAAGTTTGTATATTAAACTGGATATTACTGATTGGTGATTCCCCCAAACATTAAACTTTTCCCCCCACTAGCTGCTATTAAGTCATGGTGTGCCAATCCTGAATTGTTCTGTTATGTTTCTTTAGAATTAAAGAATTCACATTTAGCCTCAATATACTACATTTTATTAGATTGCGTGGACCTACTGGACCATTTATGAATTTGAATCCTGGTGTCTCTCTTATCTTTCATAAACTCACCTGACATGTCCTGGGGAGGTCACTGAGATCACCACCTGCATGAGCCCAGTGCCATCTCCCAGCTCCCCTCCCCTGTCCACGTGTCTGTGCCATCCACCAGGACACCATGAGAGAGCTGTTCAGTAGCTCATTCAAATCCACACATCCCACCAACTAACAATGACCAGAAAGGAATGACCTTGTCCTGTCTTCACTTCTTACAGAACTCATGTTAAATCTTTTTTTGTTTTTTTTTTTTAAAGATGACCGGTAAGGGGATCTTAACCCTTGGACTTGGTGTTGTCAGCACCATGCTCACCCAAGTGAGCCACAGGCCGGCCCTGAATCTTTGTTATGGTATTTTCAACCCAAGTTTCTTTTTACTGAAGTGAGACTTTAATAAACCTTTGTTTAATCTCTTCTCTCCTTTTCCTGGACTGTCTTTTAACATAGATACTGAGAGTATAAAGGGAAGGGGCTGAGGGAAACAAGAATCTTATTCAAAAACTGGTTATTCAGGTCTTCCAAGTTCATAGAATCTCTTCAGTGGCAAAAACACTGCTCCAAGTAACCTGGACAGAGAACTACAGAAACCACCCTTCACATTATTCATCAGTTTAAACAAGGGATATCAATTTTATTCATAATTTAAAAGGGCAAGACCCCTCATTTTTAACTCTTAGTTACCCTCTAATGCAACAGCGCCTCTTTTGTTTTTAAATTGTGCTAAGAACACTTAACATGAGATCTATCCTCAAAAAATTTTAAGTGCACAGAACATTGCTGACTACAGGTGCAAGGTTGTACAGTAGATTCCAGAGTATATTCATCTTACTTAACTGCAACTTTATCCTTGTTGATTAATATGTCCCCATTTGCCCCTCCCCAGGGAAACACCATTCCAGTCTTTAATTCTATGAAGTTGACATCTCTAGATACCTTATATAAGTGGAATCATGCAGTATTTGTCTTTCTGTGTCTGGCTTATTTCACTGAGTATAATGTCCTCAAGGTCCATCCATGTTGTCGCCTATTATAGATTTCCCTTTCTTTTTTGCTTTTCAAGGCTGAATAGTACTCCATAAAGAAAATGTGGTATATGGGAAAGCACTTGGGTGCCACGAGTTTTCTGCTTATTTTGAGTTTCTCAATGCCACAAATGTCTAATTGCAGATCACTTTTTGGGAGAAAAGACTTAGCTCCCAGGATGCGCTACAGTAGCCTCCTCCCCACAGTCAGCAACCCCTGGGGTTGGGTCCCTGTAGCACCACTGCACTTCTCTTGTCCTTCCATAAGGGACACTCAGAACTCTAGCAACTTTGCTGGGAGTGACGGGTGTGGCACAGGAGACAAGGATCCTGGGGAATGAGGGGGTGGCAAAGTCTTTTAGGGAGATTTTATTTTTTAAGCTGGTGACAGGTACATAGATGTCCATTTTATTAATCTTTATTTCTTATCTATATTATCTTTTTAAAGATGGCAAAAGGATATTCTATTAAGTGAAAAGTGAGTCTCCCACCCTGGACCCCAATCCCACTCCACAGAGATAACATAGCCAGTGCTTAAATAATATAGTATTTTGTAATTATGAAATATTTCATTAAAAAATAAAGTTTATTTTTTTGGTGGCTGGCTAGTATAGGGATCCAAGCCTGTGACCTTGGCGTTATATCACCATGCTCTGACCAACTCAGCTAACCAGCCAGCCCCACAAAATAAAAATTAAAAGTCATCTAGGTGGCTGTATTAAGCCTAGGTGGTAGAGGGAAAAAAAAAAAAAAAAAAAAAACGCCGACCAGAGTCATGGCCCATAAAAGGCACTTAAATATCTGAGGAATTAATAAACAACAGGAGAATCTCTCTCAGGGAGACAAAAGAAACATAAATAGGGGTTGAAAGGCCACTGCTTTATAGGAGAAGTAGTGGCTAAACATCAGTGAGTTTGTTAAAAACATGGACCCATGGGAGCCTGTGAGGAGCCCTGGCTTGCACAGGCCTTGGGGGGCAGCTGCAGGTTCACCCCACCTAGACCTGCCTGTCCCCAGGGTCCAAGACTGCAGTACCTGAAGAGCGGTGCACAAGCCAGGGCCTCCAGGGAGGGCCAGGGCCTTTTATTGCTCCAAGCCAGCCCCAGAAGATTTTAGGAAACATTTCCATCTACTTGGCTCCCAGATCCTTGGGTCCTAGTGTCATCACTGTCAGCTGGAGTCCAGGACATGAGTCTGAGGCCTCCTGGGAGCAATAAAATCTCACCACTGAAGATACTCATCCCTAGGGCTGGCCCGTGGCTCACTTGGGAGAGTGCGGTGCTGATAACACCAAGGCCATGGGTTCGGATCCCTATATAGGGATGGCTGGTTAGCTCACTTGGGAGAGCGTGGTGCTGACAACACCAAGTCAAGGGTTAAGATTCCCTTACTGGTCATCTTTAAAAAAAAAAAAAAGATACTCATCCTTCAATACATGTTTGCACCTTAGAGTCTGCAAATTCTCACAACACCCTGAGAAATAGGCACCACTACCCGCTGGTCTCTGCCCAGGTGTGAGGTGCTGAATGGCCAGGTGGCTGCCACAGCCCCACAGGCAGGTGTCCAAGTCCAACTCCAAATTCCAAGTGCTTTCTGCCACACAGTCCCGCCTAGCTTTGGAGAGAAGAGTGTCAGGAGAGGACATTCAAGTCCCCAGGAAGGAACCCTCTAGCCACCAGTGTGCAAGGCAGGAGGGAGTGGTAGACTCCTGTCATGTCAGAGGAGACCTAACAAGCAGCCAGGGTCCTGTGTCACTCCAGGGGCCCTCCAAACTGCAATTCTCCACGATTCTGTTCTCTATTTGCTCAGAGTGGGAGGCTCCAAGCACAGACACCACCCCCAGGGACACCTCTCCTCTCACCTCACCTCTCGTCCCCTTCCCACTCCTGGGCTGTCCCAGATGTGGGCAGATGCCACAACATGCTCATATCCCAACTTTGCCCTCTGCTCAGTCGTGTCCTTGCATCTCAGGAATTGACTGGAAGCAGATGACACTACCAACTACTTCCTGGCTAGAATAAGGCCCAATAATTAAGTGAAATTACTCAGCACAGGACTGTGCACAGTAAACGCCAAATGTCACTACCATCACAGAAAGTCTCCTATGTTCAACTGAAAGATCCTAGCTGCTTCCCAGACATACTTCACACAGCCCCTGCCCCCAAGGCATCCTTACCCAAGGAGCCTGCCTCGCTCAGCATCTCCAAGGCCCCTCCCTGTCGCCTCTCCTGAGCCTGGTCTGCCTCAGGACTCACCATCAGCCTTTCAAAGGCAGGGGTGTGCCTTACCACACAGGGGCCTCCCATACGTTCCAAGTTGTCTCAGTCCTGACTGCTACCCCTCGTCACCAGCCCTCAACGGGGGCTTGGCAGAGCAGTGGCCAGGCCTGAATTCCAGTCACTGAGAAGTGTGTCCTGTTGTGTGTTAACTCAGCTTTTAAACTAGATATTCATCACTGCCTTGGGGAAATCATGGCCAAGTTTTCAAGCAATCAATATACAAAAGGGTTTTACAACAAGATCTACAGGCAAATTAGGAACCACCTTGAAGTATCTTAAAGGCAAATTCTGGGCAGCTCATCAGGTGAATTGTGTCTACTACGGGACACTGTGTTCCCCAAGTTTGGAGGGCAGCTACCATTCCCCCCAAACAGATACTAATGTGGGGTAAGGTTTTGGAGCAAAAACAATTTTCTGGGTTCCAGAACTTTCTCTCCTAAAATAAGCATGTAAAATTATTTTAAGAGAATGCGAACCAGGCCCATGTCCATATGGTGCAGTTAACACTCTTCTAAAGACAAAAACATTGAGAAATAAAACCAAAAGCAAGCAGCTTTTGACACTTAATGGGATGGAGCAGGGAATGAGGGGGGCCATGGGCACCCCTCCTCTTTCTGAGCCACCGCACTGGGTCCTCACACCCACTGGGCCCCAGACCCAAGGCGCCCTGAGTAAAGGACAGCCCCTTCCTCTTTACTCCCCATGCTGTTTGACTTTTCCTCCAGCACTACCTCTACCTGGCAGGTGAGCTCAGTTCCCCACCCCACCTCCAGAGCCCTCCAGGTTGTCGTGAGGCAGAAAGGAGGCCTCAGGTAGACAAAGAAACAGGGGCGTTAGTGACACAGGCTGCAGAATGGGATGAGAACTGCGGCGTCCGCAGGGCTTAGTGACGAAGTCGCTGGTGGGCCTGGTGGACAGAGTTCAGGGAGCAGCAGGGAAGACGACGCTGCTCAGGTGGCCTGCCACCTTCTGCCGGAGTTCATGAAGACGGGGGGCCCCAGGCAGGCAACACGTGGACATCAAGGTCCATCTCTCTGGGAGGAGAGAGAAGCCACCTCAGAGCTTGAGTGGGGAGAGACAGCATCGCCTTCCTGGCCTGCCTCCCTCCTTCCTCCAGAGCCACCACCGCCTCCGGCGTCACTCAGCAGGCCCTTCCCTTCTCTCCACCGAGAGGCCTCCCTGCGGCTGCCTTCACCTCATCCTCCTCTCACTGCCAAGGCACTGTCCTAGGAACTAAAAAGATGAGAAGGCCACTACCGTCACAGAGAGATGGACAACGGACAAACTGCCAGGTCACAGAAAGGAACTTCAGCGGCTCCTAAAGAGCCCAACAGCCCACGCTGCCACTATTCCCGGCAGTTCATGGTATGAGAATCTCACGTTAACAGCAATTCTAAGAGATGTGTGTTCTTATTAGTCCCACATGCAGATGGAGAAACTGAGGCCCAGAAAGGTTAACCAATCTGCACAAGGTTGCACAGCTAGTAAGCTGCAGAGCTGGATTCAAAGCCAGAGTCCATACCTGGACCACTGTGCCAGTGGACACATGCACAGGTGTTCACCTTTACTCATCAATGCAAACTAAAGGCACACTGATACCTGTCTTATGCCCTGCAGGTGGGCAACAATTTTTTTAAAAAGTTAACACTACTGGTGAGAGCACTCTGTGACGTAGCTTTTGGCAAGATTCATCAGTGTCCCTGGGCACATGCCCCTGGTCTAGGGGCCCATCCCAGGAGTTTATCTCTGGACTGACTCACACAGGTGCGAGATAACTAGGTAACTGTTACAACATTGCCTGTAATAACAAAAGATTAGAAACCACTTCAAGTCTAACCAAAAGAGATGAGCCAAATGCCTGGATAAACATGTATCAGAAACATTTCCATGTGGGGCTTCAGGCTAGAGACAGAAGGGCAGCAAAGGTGACTTCCTTTTCACTGTCTACTTTTTTGTACCTTCTGATTTTGATACCAAGTGTACGTACTGACTATTCAAACTCACACACAGTCTATGCATGGAAAGGTCTGGAATGATTTATATCAAAGGACAATAGCATAAGTACAATTTGCCTTTGGCAGTACCAGCTTCCCTTTACACACACATCCACTTCCTCCCTACTTGAATTATAAGGATGAAAAGCTTTCCTCCACATTTCAGGGACTGCAGCCTTGGTGCACCACAGGATCCACTGGGAGGGGCAAGAAGACCCCGCAGTCATCCCACCTACACGACTGCCCTAAGACAAAGCTCCCTTGGACCTCTGTGGCCTCCCCACCAGCCCCTGCTCTCTGGCAAATCCCAGGGGGTCTGACTCCTCCTTAACCCAGTGGTCTGGACACCTCTGCCATAGAGTGGCTCATCCTGTCTCTCCTCCCACCTATGCTGCCACAAGACTACTGATAACGTGTCTGCACTGAGCCTTTATGAAGAACCTGCAATACATTCTCCTTTTACTTCTACTCCTAGTAACAAAGTTTCCTACAGCCATGGCCTTGGGGCACATCCTAGCAGAGGTACCTAGTTTCTTTTCTGACAATAAGAAGAGGGAAGACGTAGAAACCACATGCAATGCAAGGCTGCCCTGCTTTTCAGTTGAACCGATGGCTACTAGACCTAGAAGACGGGATGGAAGTGGAAGAAAAGAGGGCGGGAATCTTAAAATATTTTATTTAATCCTATGCTAAATAAAGTGTAATCAAACATTCAAAGCCGTATCCTGGGGCAAGGGAAGGGAGAAACCAGAGACACAAAGAGGAGTCAGAAAGGGGGTCCAGTGCTCAGAGGAGCTATGGCAACAACACTGGGAAGACAGGCGGTACCAACAGGGAGCAAGCAGGAGGGGTTTGGTGATAGATGTTGCAGCTGGGACAGAGCAGAAAGAGGGTTCCACTTGCTTTGAGAGGCTTCCCAGGGTTTGATTCAAAATGTGCCACGTATTTGTTGGCTCTGGGACTTCAGCCAAGCTGTTACCTAACCTGTAAAATGGGATAATATGCGATTCACAGGGCAGTCCAGAGAATCACACAGATGTTGGGGTGGGGGGGCAGGGGAGTGATCCTTGGTCACAGTTTAAATGCCTGACAAGTGCCTCATGTCAGCAGCATACTGTCATTGTTACAGTATGGCACAGGGTTAGCAAGGTCAACCTCACAAGCCCCACAGGGAATCCTGGACCTGGTCCCAAGGCCCTGCAGGTGCCAGAGGTCCTGCTGAATAGTGGGGTAGTGGGGGTTCTTAACTCCTTCCTGGTGTGTGGACGGTGGGTTAGCTCTAGGATTTCCACTTTTCTATCACCAGCTGCCAAGTTTTCAGCAGTACCCCAGCATCTCTATCCTTGGAGGAATGTCACTTGGCTGGCAGAACTGATTTCATCCCTTGACTTCTTTCCTGAATCCATCCTGCACTGCCCTCCCCAGAACCCTTAAGCCCTCATGTCTTGGCTGTTTAGAACTTTCTCCCACCTCTGCCCAAATCCCTTGTCAAAATTCCCACTCCGTAGAAGTTTCACTGATTATCAGATCTAACTACTGAAAACATTCTTTTAAAAACCAAATGAGTGTCTAATGAAGAATATCAGAGACCAGTTTTAAAGGAGGACTTCTATTGCTTCTTCACATTCTGAACCATTTTCCGTTTATCAGTCTTCCAGGAAGAAAAATATATTGAAATTACACAGCAGCCTCTTGCGTCTCCACTCCAACCCTGTCCCTTGACACAGATGCTTGTGGAACTAAGTGAAAACAGGCAGGGATCAAAGGACAGACATTACAGGAACACTGCTCTCAACATAAAGAAACAGTTTCACACATTTTAGCACTTCAAAAATGGAAAGACTTAATACCTGGAGTTAGTTAAAAGAATGTCCCAGGTCAGCTTTTTAATTTTGGCAAGTGTACCACAGCAATGTAGGAAACTGGGTGTGGGGTATATTCGGACTGTCTGTACTATCTTCGCAACTTTTATGTAAACCCACAGTTATTCCAAAATAAGATTTTTTTAAAAACAGAAAGACTATTGCTCAGATTGGTAATTACGATCATTCAGTTATTTTTTTAAAGTGGCCAATATGGGCCAGACCCTGTGCTACATGCCTGTGGTAAGACAGGATTTTGCCCTGGTCATAGCCCTGAGGGGTTCTCACAAGTAGAAGACACTCTAACCTTGTGGGCCCAAGGGGAGGGAGCATAAAAGTCTACGAGATACTCGGAATCAGCACTCCTCAAGCATGCCACCACTGTTGCCCAAAAGCCTATAGCTGGGCGGTGTATGATTTTATAAGACTCAATGACACAGGGATCAAGCACAGCTCCTGGCATGGAGCATGTGCTCAGCCAACACTGATACACCTGCTGGAACACAGCAGAGTCCAGAGGGCATACAGGTCGATGGGAGAGGGGCAGCTTGCTCAGGTGAAGTGGCAAGAAAGGCTCCCCAGAGGAGGTAACCCTAGCCTCCAGGCCTGGCTCGGAGTGGGTGAAAAGAATACCATTCTTGGCAAAGGAAATAGCAGGTTAGGCTGAGTATGTTTTGGGTAGACAGAAGAAATGCAACTGAAAAGAAAAGGCTTGAGGTGGGGAAATTCATGTCTTCTGTGCCTAACATCTATCTAAAGTACAATTTCAACATTCTTTCCATCCTAGAACCAGCACATGATTTGGACATCAAAGATGTCAGAGGCAGGTTTGGGGGAGGGGGCACCCTCCTCTGTAGGTTTCTGAAGCTCAGGCAATCTCTACATTAAAAAAGCCTAGTGCCACAAGTGGTAAACACTGAGGACAATTCATTTTAACCAAGATCTTTATTTGGGCAACTTGAAAACGTTTCCCTCTTCTAATAAACATTCCTAGGAGACCTCTTTTGTCCTCGTTTCCCTCTCCAGCTGCAGCCGTTTTTGTTTTCTTTTGTTTTGTTTTAAGATGGGAAACACCAATAATCATTAGGCATCTAGTTCATTTTCTGTAAATCTTTTCATGGTGGGGCTGGGGGGAGGAGGGCAGCGGGAAGGTGGAGAGAAGAAAGGGGGGAAAATCAAAGATCAGGTTTTGGGGTCTGTTCCAAAACCAAGTGAATCTAATATCAACAAATCAGAAAATCAAAACAGAACAAAGAAGTCGACAGGTCCCTCCTGCCCCCGGCCGCCCAACAGGTGCTCCCTGGGCCCGTCCGCAGCCACAGTATCCTCGGGTCGCCACAAAGTAACCGCCCGCGCAACTGTATCGAGGCCCGCCCGTACTCACGGCCGCTCGGCGGTCCGCGCCCCGGCCTGCAGCGCCCATCCGGCCCGGGCCTCGATCAGCGCGGGCTCCGCTCTCAGGCGGCCCCGGCGCTGCTCGGGACGCGCAGCGGCCGTTGGTGCCTCGGCACGGCGCGAGGCATCCTCCCGCCGCCGCCCCGCGGGCCGCCTGCCCTTTGTTTTGGAGCCGCGGCCCGGCCCTGCCGCCGTTAACGGCCTTGGAACGCGGCGCCGGCCAATCGGCGCGCCGCCCCGCCCGCGCCGCGCCCACTCCCCGCCCCTCGCCCCGCCCCTCCCCGCGCGTCCCTGTTCCGCGCGCCTCGCGCCAAGGAGCTCGGCCGGCTCGTACCCGGCCGGGCGGGGCGGGAACGCACGTGCCGCGGGGCGCGCCGCGCGCCCGTTGGCTGGCCCGCCGGGCGCGGCCTCAGAACCAACCTGTAAGGGCCGAAAGACTCGGGGGCGGGGCCGCGCGGGGCGGGCGGGGCCGCGCGGGGCGGGCGGGGCCGCGCGGGGCGGGCGGGGCCGCGCGGGGCGGGCGGGGGCGCAGGGGAGGGCTTAGCCAGGAGCCCAGCGCGCAGGCGCAGGCTGGCCCTGCAGGGGTGCTGGGCCTGCGGGGGCCTTCTGCGGTGGGAGGCCTCCGACTCGGGAAGCTCGCCGGCCACTCACTCATCCGGGCATGCGTGGGTGGACCGAGGACTTGCAGGGCCCTCAGCTCCGGGGAACGAGGTGGGGACCGAGGTGGGGACTGAGGTGGGGACCGAGGTGGGGCCCGCGCGCAGCCCCCTCTGCGGAGGCCGCTCTTGTCCTGCGGGTCCTCTCTGTCGGCCGCGTTCGGGGGGCGCCAGCGGAAGGCTGAGCGCAGGTCCGGACTTGGAGGCCTGACGCGGGTCGGTGGTGCGCCCGGCCGGGGCAGTCCCTGGCTTGACTCCCTCTGCGGCCGGGTCTCCAGAACGCGGGGTCCTCCGGGCTCTCCTGTCCAGACCACCCTCTCTGAACTCTTCAAGCCTCCCTACGACCCCCTCACCACCTGAGGACCTCTTCATCTGGACCTTAGCTCTCTGCTCCAGACCCCCAAATCGCACACGACAGAATGCCCCATCCTCGAGGAAGCGCCCCCCAGGCCCACGCCCTCTTGGAGTCCGCACCTCGTCCCCCACACCTGTAATGTCGTTTTCTTGGTCCCACATCCTTTCTCTATAGGTTGGTTTTTAGTTACACAGTTAAAACACACACACACACACTGTTGGTTACAATGTACTCGTATTTAACACTTTTATACATGGTAGCGTTCTCTAGACTATTCTTTTTTGCAATCTGTTGCTGGTGTGCACCTGATTCCTTAGACTGTGGCTGGATGTTGCCTGTTACACATTTGTCACCATTTTCTTAGCCACTCTTTCTAGCGTTGCCGCCAACCACCTGCTTCCACAAACCTCCTGGCTGCAAAGTGGAATCTCATGATCGTTTTAAGACGTGTGTTTCAGATGCATCTCTTCATTTCAGGTCGCCTCCAATTTCCAACCGGGTTTTCATTTCCTTGTGAATTTTCATTCCTTTGATTATTTTAAATATCAAGCTTTCGTTGTTTTTGCAATTGTAAATATCTTTTCTCAGCGTGTCTTGAAAAAAATAATCCTAATTTTTATGTGATTCAAAATTTATACAATTTTGTCTCCTGCATTTTTAAGGAGCATTTCCCCAAGTTTTATATACATGTAAAACGAGCGGCCGTGAGTACGGGCGGCCTCAGTACAGTTGCGCGGGCCTCCCTGGGCGGCCGGGGGCGCGGTGGACCTGTCGACTTTTTTGTTCTATTTTGATTTTCTTTATCTATCTATCTATCTATCTATCTATCTATCTATCTATCTATCTATCTATCTATCTATCTATCTGTCTGTCTGTCTGTCTGTCTGTCTGTCTGTCTGTCTGTGTCTGTCTGTCTGTCTATCTATCTATCTAATCTATCTATGTATCTATCTATGTATCTATCTATCTATCTGTCTGTCTGTCTGTCTGTCTGTCTATCTAACCTATCTGTCTGTCTATCTATCTATCTACTATCTATCTATCTATCTATCTATCTATCTATCTATCTATCTATCTATCTAATCTATCTATCTATCTATGTATCTATCTATCTATCTATCTATCTATCTGTCATCGATCTGTCTATCTATCATTTGCAGCTAGCTGGTACAGGGATCCAACTCTGGACCTTGATGTTATCAGCACCACAGTCCAACCAACTGATCGGCCTTTATAAATATTTTTAGTGGCAGCATATTAAACTCATCATACCTAAATATCCAACCATGTGTGGTGGCTGGACACTTAGATTACTTCTGCTCTATTTCTGCAGACCCCTTCATTGTAGGGAAATTTTGGCACTAGACTCTCATCGTTCTCTGCGTTATGACTCCTAGCCTCGTTCATGGAGATACAGCATTCCCTTACAATCTAAGTGATTACTGTATATACATAAAAGGTAGACAGACGATCCTTCCAGTGCCCTGGCCTGTCAGTTCACTGGCCCCTGTCCTGCAAGGATCTTGTCCTCTGCCCCAGCTGTTACTGACCCCCTTGCTGACCACTGACCGGTGCCTTTCAAATGGTGTTTTTCCAATTTTGGTTAGTGTGGTAAAATACACATAACATAAAATTTATCATTTTAACCATTTTTAAGTGTACAGTTAGTTCAGTGGTATTAAATATTTTATAATATTGTGCAACCATCACCACCATCTATCTCCAGAACTCTTTTCTTCTTGGAAAACTGAAACTCTGTACTCATTAAAAAATAACTCCCCATCCTCCCTGCCCCCCAGCCTCTGTCACCCACCATTCTATTTTCTGTCTCTATGAATTAGACTACTGTAGGTGTCTCACGTACGTGGAGCCATACAGTATTTGTCTTTTTGTAACTGGACTGGCTATTTCACTTAGTATAATGACTTTTTTGGCGGGGGGACAGCTGGCCAGTACAGGGATTGAACACTGGACCTTGATATTATCAGCACTACACTCTAACCAGCCAGCCCCAGAATTTTCTTCCTTTTTAAGGCTGAATAATATTCCATTTTATGTAGAGAGCACATTTTGTTTATCCATTCATCCATCAATGGACACTTGGGTTACTACTTCCACATATTAGCTATTGTGGATGCTGCTGCTGTACACTTGGCTGTACAAATGTCTCAAGACCCTGCTTTCAATTGTTTAGCTATATACCCAGAAGTGGAGTTGCTAAATCATGTGGTATTTCTATGTTTAATTTTTAAAGAAACCTCCATACTATGTCCCGAAGCAGCTGCCCCACTCTACATTCCCATCAACGATGCACAAGTGTGCCAATTTCTCCAGATCCTCGTCCACACTTGCTATTTTCTTTTTTGACAGTGGCCATCCTGATGGGTGTGAGGTGGTACTTCATTGTGGTTTTGATTTGCATTTCTCTCATGATTAGTGATGTCGAGCATCTTCTCATGTACTTCCACTTGTTGCCTCAAGTGTTTTTAATCATGAACCATATTACCCATTACATTTTATTTGTATGGTGTTTCTGTTTGGGATCATGAAAAGTTTTTGAAATTGGTAGTGGAAATAATTGCATAACAATGTGAATGTATTTACTACCACTAAATTTTACACTTAAAAATTGTTAAAATGTTAAACTGTGATTTTACCACAATAAAAAAAGTAAAAAGAAATTTTACATTGTGATCTAGTACACATATATATGAAATAACAGTTTCATAATTTAATACATACTCTTAATTTGTGCAATGCCCTAACATTTTCTATCCTTTTCTAATTTTTATTAACAAAATCCAGGGCATGACCCTTTAAGTGATCTCATGAGGTGCCATCAGCTGTGGCCTGCAGTCTGCCACCCGCTGCCTGTTCTGACGGTCATCACACTGTCCCTAACTGCAATTTCTGGCAGTCCACTCTGGGGCCCTACCTTCGAGCTCTCAGGCTCACTCCCTTTAGCATCCCAACTCCTCAACTCCTTTGCCTGCCACCTGGGGCTGTACTCCTGCCTTCTGCTCTCTTCCTCCTTTCTTACACCACATGATTGTGGTACTGAATAAATGCGACTCTCCTGCCTCTCAAAACGCACCAGCACAGCCGGCCATGTCCCTTGGACATGCTAGTTCCTAGGGGAGCTTCGTCCTCCTGGCAACCATCCACCTGCTCCATCTGTGTCCGTTCAGGTTCCACCTCCCAGTCAGACGATTTGATGCCTCCTCCTCCTCTGCTAACTCTATGTCCTACTTTACTGAATGAGAACATAGATATAGACAGGAGAGAACCCTCCCTGCTCCTACCACCAAGCATCCCACCAGCCCACCTCCCCGCCCACCCACCTACTGCCATGAGGACATGGCCTGACGCCCTCTCCTCCTGCATCCTTCCTCCCTCTTTGCTGGGTGTCCCATCAGAATATGAGATGCACTGTAAGCTGCACATGTCCCCACAACTATCCCCATGCATCTCTGCAACTCTCCAGGGCAAGGCTGCTCCGGAGTGACCTAGCCCAGGCTCCTCCTGTCCTCACCTCCATTCTCAGGTTTCCCTCCCAACCACTCCACCTCCATGTTGCCAACCTCTTATCTGGGCTCAGCCCACACCTTACCTGATGGTCTAAGCAGCATTTCATATAACTGGTTGCTTCCTCTAAACACTTTCTTCACTTTGACCCTGGGGCTCCATTCTCACTGGCTATCCCTTTCCCATCTCTCCCCAACCTCCCTCCTGATGTCGGAGGCCTGAGGGCTCTGTCCTTAGGTCTCTTCTCATCTCTATGCTCTTGTGACAGGTGACCTCCACCAAGCTCATCTGCTACAGAAGATCACATAGCCTGATACCTCTCAAACGTGTATCTCGGCACAAACCTGTCCTGAACTCCAGGCTTACATGACCAACTGCCCACTTCAAATCTCACACAGAGGTCCACAAGACATTTCAAACCCATCATGTCCCAAACCAAGCCTTGGGTTCTGCCATCTTGGTAAAGGGGGCCACTGTCCTTCAGGCACAGGCCAGAGCCTCAGAGTCCTCCTCGCCTCCTCTCTTTCCCTCATGTCCCCAAACTGACCCCTCGGCAAGTCCTCTGGGCTCCCACTCCTGCTGCCAGCACCAGGCTGAGCCTCTCTCACCTCTTGCCTCACTATCACCTTTGCTCGTGTGGTCTCCAAGTTGCAAACTTTGCCTCCTCAACTCTATTCTTCAGATCGATTCTTTTAGAACAACAGCCAGCTTTGTGCCTGCTCAAAACCCTCCAAAGTAAAAGCCAGAGTCCCTCCAATGGGCCCATGTGAACTGACTCCTCCCTGTCTTGCCCACAGTTTTCTACTCCTGTTCCTGCAAGAGTTCAGCCAACTATGAAGTTTAGAAAGAACAGGCCACACAAGACTACCCTCACTTCTGACACCAACTGGAAGTTCGGGGACCCCCAAGACCACCCTTAGATTTGCTAATTTTCTAGAAGAATTTGCTGAAAGCAGTTACACTACAGTTTATTATAGGGAAAGAATATGGATTAAAAGCAGCCAAGAGAAGTCCATAGAGGAGAGTCCAGGAAACTTCCAAATGTGGGGCATCTGCTGTCTTCTCCCTGTGGAGTCCTGAGCAGAACTATTCTTCCAACATGGAAGTGACAGCATGCACAGGGTATCACCAATCAGGGAGGCCCACCTGAGCCTCTGTATTCAGTTTTTATTGGGGCTCTGTTACACAGGCACAATTGATTACCTATGTGGAGGATCAGTCTTCAGCCTCTCTGGATATGACCCAGAGCTCCCACCCTGAATCACATTTTTGGTCTCTCTGGGGTGGTCAGCCCCACCCTAAAGACTATTTGCTGTGGCTGTCCTCACCTTAAATCACATTGCTAGACTATCTGCAGTGAATGACCCAAGGCTCCAGGTAAACAAAGACACTCCTGACAGGCAGGACATTTCAAGGACTTAGACATCACCTCCCAGAAGCCAAGTGCAAAGGGCAGCCCTCATTTGGGTGAGGTTAAACTCTTTACTACACAGTCCCCTGCTTCCTGCTCTCCAGACACACCACGTCCTTGGTGGTCCTTCTCAGGGACTCCATACTTGCTGTTCCCTTCCCTGGAAGCTCCTCTTCCTTCAGGATTCTGCAAAATGTGTCCTCAGAGATGCCTTCTCTCTCCACACTCCGGAGACCAGCAGCCCTCCCCCTCCACTCACTCTTTCCACACCTTACTTTATTTTTCCTCAACACTTATTCTTCCCCACTAGTCTGCATTTTCTCCTCCTTTTGGCTTGTCTTGTCACCAGGATGTATGTCCCATGAGGGCAAGGACTTGGTTTGTTCTCAGCTGTATCTCCAGTGCCGGGAACATCTGCTGAATGAGAGACTCCTGCAGGATGATTGAGGATTAAATAAGATCCAAGATGCAAGTCAATGCTCAGGAAATGGCAGTGTTTTTCTTGATGCTCAGCTCTTTCCTCTCAGGAAGCCCAGTGCAGGATTTCTCAGGAAACAACAGCACTGAGGAACAGGAGTGACTGCAACCAGGGAGTTGCACTGCAGCATTCAATAGTATCATGAAACAGCTGCTAGCAAGGCTGCCTTGTGATCATTGACTCAAAGCCCAACATGGGCAAAAGGAACAGGCTACATATTCCAGAAATGTATAAGAATATGTAATTGATGAAATTGGGACAGGCTCAGTGACTGCCAGAAGCTCTCCAGCCCTGTCCAGAATGACAGCATGTCATTGGAGCCAGACCTCCTTGGGACTGCACACACAGAGTTGGCTGAGGTGTGGTCAGCCTCCCCAGAGGACCCGGCCTGGCTGGGTCTCATGGGCTGAATTGTGCCCACCCCCAATGTGACTGCTTTTGGACAGTGTCTTTAAATAAGTAATTAAGTTAAAATGAGATCATTAGGATGGGTCTTAATCCAATATGACTGGTGTCCCCATAAAAAGAGATTAGGACAAAGACACACAAAGAGGGAAGATCATGTGAAGACCCAGGGAGAAGACACCACCTACAAGCCAGGGAGAGAGGCCTCAGAAGGAACCAACCTGACAACACCTTGATCTTCCAACTTCTGGCCTCCAGAACTGTGAGACAATAAATTCCTGTTGTTTAAGCTGCCCAGTCTGCAGTATTTTGTTATGGCAGCCCAAGCAGGCTGATAAACTGGATTTGGGGGAGTGGGGGGAGTAGAAAGGCACTTAAACCAATTCTCCTAAAGAGCCTTCCATCCCCCAATCCTGCCTAACACTGTCAGGTGGGCCAGGACTGAGCAAACTGTTCAGGTGTAATGTCAATGCAGGCTGGCAGGATTGCTGTGCAACACAGGGCACTTAACCTACCAGCACCAGCCGGCTCTTTAGCCAAGTGAAGGGCTGGGATGAGTGCTCTCTAGAGTCCCTGGAGTTCTAAAACTCTATGATTTCCTAATAGTTTCCCTTGTGATATTAAAGCCCATTAGGGAGTGTACAGGGGATGTTGGCATAGAAACCACAAGCCATCTTATGTTCTTTCCAAATTAAAACATTTCCAGCTTTAGGACTGAGGAGAGAAAGATGTAAGAGCAGAAATGAAATTAAGTTATTGATGGAAGCGGTTGCCATGGCATCACGATGTCCTTGGAGTCAGCCAGCTGCCACTTGTTTCTCCATTTTTCATGCAAATGAAGGAGTCCAAGAGAAGATAAGGACCAGCCTCCCACTGTGAGGGAGAAAAATAAAGTATATGTTTTAATTAGAAATAGTTAACTAATGAGGAGAATTTATATTTTAAGAATAGCCGTATGCCCAACATACAGGGCATCTCAAAACTTAAATGAATCACCCGGGGATCTTGTAATATGTGGATGTAGCAATAGTCTGGAGTGGGGCCTGAGATTTTGCATTTTTATTTTAAATTGTGTTAAAATACACGACATAAAATTTACCATTTTAAACCATTTTTAGGCAGTTTTAAGTTCAGTAGTGTTAAGTATGTTCACATTGTTGCATATCCAATCTCCAAAATGCTTTCCTTCGTGCAAAACTGAAACTCTGTACCCACTAAATAACAACTCTGTCTTTCCACTGTCCCTGAGAGTCTGCATTTGCAACGAGGTGATACCGATGCTGCCGAACGTGGCCCATATTTTGACCCCAGGCTTTTGTCTGGTGCCTTTCTTTACCAGAGCCTGAGGTAGGTGGCAGGCACACCAGAATGAGCAGGCCGTATGGTGTGCTTTCCAGGGACTTCCGGCAAACGGGACATGGGATGGGTAACAGAACATTAGAAGAGTGGACAGAAAGCTACCTAATTCACAAGTGTGACAGGATTTGCATGGTGCAAGGAGGATCACAGCACGGGAGAGGTAATGTGAAGACACTCTTCGTTTGTATTGGGTTGGTAAGTTTGCCAGACCATTCCCTAATGTTGGACAATTGAGGCTACTTACCTCCATTGCTATTACAAATAATGCTGGTATAAATGTCTTTGTACATGAGGCTGTTTTCTCTTGAATCATTGTCACGGGAAAAAAATCCCTGGAACGGAATTACGGAGTCAAAACTCATCTTCTCATTGGCTCCAGTTACATCTACCAGATTCGATTATATTCATTTACAGAACTATTAGCAATTCTAAGGGGCACATATTTCCTTACAAGTTTACAACATTGGGCTTTTCTAATTTCTCTTTTGCTAAAAACAAAAAGCAAAGTAGAGTGTGCACAAAATGGCCTTTTATCTTCATTTTAATTGGCATTTTCTATGTACTAATGGCACTGGATGCTTTCCTCACGTAAGTAGACAATATTCTCTATTGGTTGGGAATGAGGCAAGGTGTTTGCGTTTTTGTGATTCTGTATGTTCTGGAATAGACTTTTATTACTGGTCACCCATGGTAATTGTGTCCCCAGCCCCACTGGCCCTCTGCACTGTTGTCCACACTGGCCTGTGTGAAATCAGATGCAAGATGTTTCTCTCCAGTCCTCCAGAATGTCCAAGATAGTGGAGTTAATGGTTTTCTCCAACCACACCTGGTGAGTAAGCACTGTTACCTTCTAGATGCATCTGTTAGGAAAGGCATTCATTGGGTAATGGGCTAAGAATGGGGTGACTTCCAGTTTCAGTTCCAACATGTAAAGTCACACCCCTGCCCTTACAACAAGAAAAGAGTCAAACTGAAAATCAGTGACTATTTATTTATTTATTTATTTATTGGTGGGTTGGCTGGTATGGGGGTCTGAACCCTTTGACCTCGGCATTATAA
This sequence comes from Cynocephalus volans, assembly GCF_027409185.1. Taxonomy (NCBI): domain Eukaryota; kingdom Metazoa; phylum Chordata; class Mammalia; order Dermoptera; family Cynocephalidae; genus Cynocephalus; species Cynocephalus volans. Next base: position 210,647,988 of record NC_084461.1, read on the forward strand.
CACTGTGCTCTGACCAAGTGAGCCAGCAAGCCAACATTTTTTTTCTTAGATCCATCAGATAACTGAGGTCACAGGACAAAATCCACCACCCCAAAAACTGGAGAGAGAGTTCAACATGGTACCCTACAGATATGTATAATCAATTATGTTTCAGTGAAAAAAAAAAAACACCAAAAAAAATACTGGAGAGACAGGAGGAGACACATAAACGACCACTTAAATGGTAACTCTGATGAATTGCTGGAGTCTTAGTATGGATAACCTCGAGACTTAAAAACTCATGGGGACCAGTCTAAAGGGGGCTTCTACACTTACGTGGGTTTTACCTCCAAGGGGCCCCACCAGATTCTCATAGTGAAGACAGGAGAAAAATCCCTTTGTGTTTGACCAGGGAGAGGGGAAAAGCAACCATTTTGAAATACTCCCAGAGTGTTCTCGACAACAAAGGCTAGCAAGCAAGGGAAAAGATTTCCTTAACGCCTTCTCCAACACGGGGGGAAGGAATATACCCAACTCCAGCCCCCTCTAGCCTTTTTATGTTTCTTAAGGGGGACAAAAAGAGCTGGGAAGCACTTGTGAAGGTCACAGCCCAGGGACACTGGATCTCTAAAGGACTGAGACCTTCCCCTTGCTCCACACCTTGCCACCCCATTTACAGAGCTCCTGCATAATATAGAAGATTACAGCCAAAGGAACTGGAAGGTTGAGATTCTATTTAAGAAGTCTCTAGTGAAACCCAAAGACAATAGCAGAAACAAAAACAAGGATACTAGAGGAAACGTTAGCCTCTGACACCTACAGCTACAGCAAACAGTAAACGCAGACTAACTCCTAGCCAGAAAAACAAAAGCACCTCACACTAAAGGCCTGTCTATCTCAGTTCTATACCCAATATATGATGTTTGGCTTTCACCAAAAAATTATGAGTCATGCTAAAAGAAAAGAAAAGAAAAAACACAGTCTGAAGAGACAAAGCAAGTGTCAGAGCCAGACTTAGATATGGCAGAGATTTTGGATTATCAGACTGAGAATTTAAAATAACTATTAATATGCCAAGGACTCTAATGGAAAATGTGGAATAAGCCAGGACAGATGGGTAATGTAAGCAGAGATGAAAACCAAGACACTGATAGAACAGAGACTACCTTTGATGAGCTCAGCAGCAGGCTGAACAGGGCAAGGAAAGAAGCCATGAGCTGGAAGATATGTCAGTAGAAACTTCCCAAACTGGGAAGCAAAGAAAAAATAATAAAGGAAACAGAAAAGAATATCCAAGAACTGTGGGACAATTACAAAAGGCATAACATACACTTAACATGAATACCAGAAAGAGAGAGAGGAGCATTAGAAATATCTAAAGTAATAACAGCTAAGAATATTCCAACATTAATGACAGAAACCAAACCACAAATCCAGGAATCTTAAACACCAAGCAGAATAAATACCCCCAAAATCCACACCTGGGCATATCATATACAAATTGAAGAAGACCAAAGAAAAACTTGAAAGAAGCCACAGGGGGGAGAAACACCTTACCTACAGCAAAACAAGGATAAGAATTACTTTGGACTTATCATTATAAACTATGCAAGTTAGAAGGAAGAGGAGCAGGATATTTAAAATGTTTCTGTAGATATGAGCTTCTGACTTACATCATTTTTCTTCCCTCTGAAAAATGTCTTTTGTCTTTTTTTGTCCTTTTTTGTGACCGGTAAGGGGATCGCAACCCTTGGCTTGGTGTTGCCCGCACCGCGCTCAGCCAGTGAGCGCACCAGCCATCCCTATATAGGATCCGAACCCGCGGCGGGAGCGCCACTGCGCTCCCAGGGCCGCACTCTCCCGAGTGAGCCACAGGGTCGGCCATGAAAAATGTCTTTTAACACTTCTCATAAAGCACATCTACTGGCAACAAATTCCTTCAGTTTTTATTTGCCTAATAAAGTCTTTATTTATCCTCCATTTTTGAAGGATAATTTCACTAGATAAAACATACTGGGTTAGGCTGGCTGGTTGGCTCAGTTGGTTAGAGCGCAGCCTTGTAACACCAAGGTCAAGGGTTTGGATCCCTGTACTGGCCAGCTGCCAAAAAACAAAAACAAAAAACCAAAATACTGTGTTGGTGTTCTTTTCTTTCAATACTATGTTTAATAGAAGGGGTTGGAAGGGACACCTGATCTTAGGGGGAAGCATCTAGTTTCTCACCATTAAGTATAATGTGAGCTGTGGGTTTTTTGTAGATGCTCTTTATCAAGCTGAGAAAGTTCCTCTCTATCCTGGTTGGCTGAGAATTTTTTTCATGAATGGGTATCAGATTTTGCCAAATGCTTTTCCTGCAACTATTGGTATGATCATATGACTATTTTTCTTCAGCTTGTTGATGTGATGAATTATATTTGTTGATTTTTGAATGTTGAACCAGCAGGTATGCAACCTGGAATAAATCCCACCTGGTCACCTGGTCATGATGTCTAAATCTTCTTATATACTGTTGGATTCTGTGTGTGTCTGTGTGTGTATATATATCTATTATTTATATCTATATATATATTTTGGTGGAGGCTGGCTGGTATGGGTATTTGTTAATATTTTATTGAGCATTTTTGCATCTATGTTCATGAAAGATACTGGTCTATAGTTTTCCTTTCCTGTAAAGTCTTATCTGGTTTTGGTATTAGGATAATGCTGGCCTCATAGAATAAGTTATGTGTGTTCCCTCTGCTTCTGTTTTCTGGAAGAGATTACAGAAAACTGATATTTATTCCTTAAGATATCTGAGCCTGGTGTAATAGTGAACCTAGGTAAATTCCTGAATGAGTTGAAAACATGTCCACACAAACACCTGTACACGGATGTATGTTTACAGCAGCTTTATTCATAAGTGCCAAAAATTTGAAGCAACTGAGATGTCCTTCAATAGGTGAATGGGTAAACAAAGTGTGGTATACCCATACAATAGAATATTATTCAGTAAGAAAAAGAAATGAGCTATCTCAACACAAACAAACATGGAGGAATCTTGAATGCATATTGCTAAGTGAAAGAAGCCAGTCTGAAAAGGATACATTCTGTATTGTTTCTAACTACATCACATTTTGGAAAAGGCAAAACTACAAGGACAGCAAAAAGCCCCATGGCTGACAGGGGTTGGGAGGGATAGACGTGTTGAGGGTGGAGGGGTGGGAGTGGCCTGGATATGTGGAACTCTATTTGATCAATTATTCTGCAAACCTAAAACTACTAAAAAAAAAAGTAAAATCTATTTAAAAAATAGGGATCTGAGAAAGAGTGGAGGAGTGGTCAGATTTGGTGAAGAGAGGAACTCTTGGGGGACTCACAGGAATCAGGAAGTGTCTAAGAAGAGGTTTGATAACCACAGTCATGAGAGAGATATGGCTCCTTGTGATCTGAGAGGATCTTGAGAAAGGAATATTAATAACTTTCAAAATTTAATGTTAAGTCTGGCTGGTTGGCTCAGTTGGTTAGAGCACGGAGTTATAACACCAATATCAAAAAGGGTTTGGATCCCAGTACCAGCCAGCCACCAAAAATACCCACAAAGATTTAAAATAATGTTAAGAGTCCTGGAGAGCAGAATGTAGTCATAAATGTAGCCCAAGGTCTACTTTTTTGGGCAGAGTGGACAGAAGAAAGTATTGATGGGAGGTGACAAAGTGAGAGATTTCTGTGGACAGAAATGTCCTGCAAGTCTTAACGCCTGTATGCAGCCTCTCCACTTGTCATCTGAGATAGCACCTTCCATGAAACGTTCTCTAGTTTTAATGACTACCTTTGTCTGGTTACCAAAGTAATACAAAGTACTAAACCTCTTGGCGTACCTGTCAAGAAGATGCACATTAGAAGAAATTCCCTGGTGTACCTGGAGTGCTGCCTGGATCTGGGCGACATTGGTACTGGTTTTATCAGGCCAATGCCAGGGGTAGGGCTGCCCTGGTGGAATTGGGGGAGGGCTCAGCCTCCACCCCAAGAGGAGCCTGCCTAGCTCTCTGCTGCAGCCCAAGAGGTGTGATCTTTCTTGGGCCTTTCTTCCACTGGAGTCAGACCTCATTGGCACATGCTATGAATTCACCCTTGGAGTTGGCAAAGGAGGTCTGGCAAGGGCTTCAGGCTGGACTACCAGGGCTGAGCCCAGAAGGGCATGGGTCAGTATGCTGCAGCTGTGGCAGGGAGTGCAGTAAGGCCTCAGGGTCTTCCATGGAAGGGGCTTCACAGGGAGATCTGTGACCCGAGGACCAGAGCAGTGTGGGTTCTCTTAGGGGCCTGCCATGGCCTCCAGAACCAGAAATATACACCTGCCCCCTCCAAGGAAAAAGAAAATGCAAAGCAAACACAACACAAATGAGAAGGAAAGGGGAGGGAATGTGCCACTGGGAGGCAGGTGCTGTCATCCGGCAGAAACCCAGGGCCGAGATGGCCTTGCCTGAAGTCACTCAACAACAGGGTCAACATTTGAAGCAGGGTCAAGATTTGAATGCAATCTCTGACTTCAATCCCAGGCTGGTCTGTGCATTTCACTGGGGTATCTAATCAAGTGAGCCCATCAACAGCCCAGTAGCAAGGCCTCACAGAGTCACTGCCCCAGGCCTTGCTGTCACGGTGCTCCCTCCAGCAGCCACTCAGGGCTTCTGGGGGTGTGTCTGCCTTCCTTTTGCCAGTGGAGACCCTGTGTTCTCTGACCTCAGGTGGGGCATCCTACTCTGATGACAGCATGTTGTTAAACTGAAACAGGGCAGATGCACAGATATGCAACCCTGGTGAGCCTCACGTCAGTGCTGGATAGGTGAGAAACAAGGAGCTGCTGAAGAGGTGTCTGCACAGCTCAGTGTGGCCTCAATACTTCTGTGCCTCCCCCATCCCCGGGGGGTCAGTGCAATCACCCGACTCCCTTTTGGAGAACAGTTAGCCACTATGAATCTCGTATCATCCACCAAATAGTGTCTTAACCCCACCTGAAAAAAGGAAATGCCTTGGGCCTGACTTGTTCTGGCAGAACCTTCCCAATTTCACGGTCTAGTCTAGGACATCTTTTCCCTGTGGAGAGAAGCCAGACAGAATTACCCTGTTGCTTGCCCCAGGACCTCCCCTTCCCTCTCTGGGTCCTGGGACAGTGGGATTGAAGGTGGGTGCACAGGCTGCTTGCTCACCCTCTCCCCAGCCGCTCAGTTTTCTCTTCTGTCAGGACATCATCGGCCCTCCCCTTCTGATGAAGTTCTTCGTGCTGTCTGCACATGGCGGGCAGCAGCTAGCACTATCTTGGGGAATGCACTTGGACAGCCTGGCCCCTCTGTAACTCCTCCTTGCCCTGTGCTGCCCCCTTTGGTAGATGCCCTTTAAATGTTGTGCTGCCAGCCGTGGGCCACCACCCCGCTTCCAGGGTTGAAATGTGACAACACTGAGCCCCAGGTGTTAATCTCCCGGTGCCTTCCTGCAGTGGGTGGCCTTCACTGACAGTATGACTCTTTCTTTGCGAAATCTGCTCTGGCTCAGCATTTCCTTCTTAACCAAGACACACTCAAAAACGAGGCAGCTGCCCTTGCAGATTCATGGATTTTTGCTTTCAACCTAGCAGTGACAGTGTCTTTTCTAATACTGCGGGAGTCAGTGCTTCCACCTCACTCCTGCATCTGTTCTCCTTCAAGCACTTAACTGCATCTATAATTTTACTTCTTTATAACTATATTAGATATTAAACTCACTAGCACCTGGCTTCCCTGTCAGATGATCAGCGCCAGGAGGGCAGCCCTGTTTTCTTCCTTAACTGCAATACTCAACGGCTTACGAGTTCATCCATTATCATCTATTGCCTGCATCTTGTTTGTGTGACCTCTCCAGTGGTCTTAGTAATTCTTCCCGTACTGTACTTTTAAACCAGGAGGATGACCTGACCCCATTCAATCACTTGGCCCTCCTGCTGGTGACCTGTCCAGCAGTGACTCTCATGCTGCTGGCTCTGTCCCCCTGGGCCCACCTTTGTCCACTGTGAAGGTGTTAACAGTTATGAGTGGCCTTGTTCTGTTTCTTCAATTGCTCAGTCTTTGCAACATTTGCTCTTCTCCCTACGGTTTCTATCATTTCTTGGTTCCTCTATGGCTGAAATGTTCTGCTGTTTGGTGGGCCATAGTCAGGCAGGGGTGCTGGGCCACCACACCCCTGCTTATTTTCAGAATAGGTCAACTCTTACATTGCATTTCATGGAAGGGCACTGCTGATAAAGTATTTGAAAATTTGAACACCACTGCCTTGTGTGGGACGTGTAAATGCAGGAAAGCCTTTCAAAAGAAATTCTGAAAACAAAACAATTCTTGAAGAGATCAGCATTAGCTTCGTGGTGCTCAGTCTTGAGACATCCCCATCATGGTCTCTTCCTGTGCTCTCCTACTCTCTCAGAAGTTGGTTCCATCTCAGAAAATCCACATTTTCTAGCCTATAAAGTCTAGACAGTTTCCCATGCCCATGGAATGGGAACACTTTAGTATTTTTAAAGGAAGTAGTGACACCTCTGGAAAGGAAGTAAAAGCACTCTATGGGATTAGAGGAAAGAAGAAAGGGGGCACAGATTTAGGGAAATGGTGACATGGCCACTGGGTCCTGCCTGACTCTCAAACTGGCCTGAATTGGCCCGGGACCTTCTGAGTGAGGACAGCTAGCTTGTGTGCCCTCATTGTCAGTCTGCAGCAAATCTTCCTCCAGTGTCTGGTCCTGAGCTTGAAAGCTCCAGCCCTGGTGCCCCAGGGCCCTGCACACATCCCATCCGCCCCTTGTTCCTTCACACACACATGCTCCCCGTGCCTGGGTTCCTGCCACACACATGCCCTCTCGGGTCCAATGGGCAGCTTCTGTCCACCATTTCCACAGCTGATCACCCAGCTGTTACCTTCTGATCTTACTAATAAACAAAAGGTGCTCCTTCTGGCCAAGAATCTCAGAGTAATCCTTCCCAACTCCTACCCAATCATGCGCTGCCCTTACCTAGTGTTTTAATTCCCCAACGTTTCTTTCCCAAGCCCATGGGTCCACAGCATGGTTGTTCTGCATCACCCAGCTCAAACAGCCAGGTTTCCTGTCCAGGAACACTGCCCAACACATCACAGCCTGCAGTTCCAAACAATGGAACTGTTTCATGTTTCCAGTTGGCTGAGGGGAAAACATCTCTATGCCCAGGGTGTGAATGCAGGACATTTTTTCAAAAAGAACCCTTTGACTCTAGACTGTGGAAAGAAGAAATCAGGAAACGAAGAATGAGGGGGAAGAAAACAGGAAAGAATTTTTCCAGGAATTGGTGATTAAAGATGTCTTTCATTTCAAAGTGAGAAGGCTCCTGCCTATATTCTGTGTGTGCCCACAGTACTGTGGTGGCTCTCAAAGATCATGTGTATGGTAGTGACAGCAACCCAGGTCCTTCTGATCCCCTCAGAGAGAGACAAAACTTTGCTTTTAGACGGAGAATGACTACTTTTCACGCTCCTGTTGTAATCAGTAAGCTTTTAAATGCACACACTGTGTACACCCACGGAAATATTATCACAAAACTGTTGGACTTCTTAGCCTTTACACGGCTGAAAGGTTTTCATCAATCCCTCAGAGATCTACAATTTTAGGGATTTCCTGAAGATAGAGACTGTCCTTGATGCAGCCCTGCAGCCCCAGCTGGGGCTTTGCCAGGTATGTGGCAGGAACTATGTTTGCCAAACTGACCTGAGAGCAGATTAAAAATCAGAGTGGATGGTGATGGGGAGCAATAATCAGCCACAATGTATATCGACAAAATAAAATTAAAAACAAAAAAAACAAAAAAAAATCAGAGTGGAGTCAGGCAAAAGGCTCCCTGCTACTGCCACCACCTTACCTCATGTCACTACCCATGAGGGTGACATGTCCAGCATGCTAGCCTCACAATTCCCTGTACATTCCTACCCTGATGACTTTCTATTCACAGACACACCCCAGGCTCCTGTTATGCCAAGAAGTGCTCCACTTTCAAAAAATCTGGATGTGACAGGAACGTGACCACCACTTCCCACCATATCCACAGGGCAGCAGTGGGTGTCCTTGCCCACACGATCTCTGCCCACATGCTGTCACCCCTTCCACCCGGCCCTGTGACCTCACTGTCTCACTGCTCCATCTCACCCTTTGGGTCCTCTGCTCCGCCCAGCCCAGCTAATGACATGCAAGGTAGAACAACATCCTAGTGTGTCACCACAGGCCATCACAGCAGCAGGCAATCCTGATTTCCTTCTCTTGTGGCAGCTATTCTTCCTTGACACAGACCTTGTCTCTCACTTCACCTGGACGACAGGTGATGGGGCATGACCTCCCTACATTTCCTCCTCTCCACCTAGAAGATGCCTTTGTCTTCTGCTGTCCTTGGTGCCAGATTCAGAGAAAGAAGCCCTGGGTCCCTCTTGACGCCTCAGAGCCACAGGGCTGGCTCCTTCCTTTTAGACTAGAGTCGTGCAAGCCTGGTCCCCATGAAAACTCGTCCCTTCACTGCTCCTCCTTGGCCATCCCCAATCCCCGTCCCTCCCTCCACAGCCCAGGGTTTCAGGGGGGCTGCACCTTGCCTCCACCTGCTCCATGCACTCCTGGGCCTGGGTTTGTTTCTACCCCTTGCAGACAGCACACAATGGCCCTGCATGTCAGTTCTGAACACATGGGTTCTGATCAATACAGCGAACAGGGCAGTCTAGATGTGGCCTAGACTGCCAACCAGAATGGCTGTACTAAAGAGCCTACCACAAAGTGAGAAAAAATGTGATTATTAGACTCCTGTGTTGGACAAGGAAGGTGACTATTTTAATTGCTTTCTATAGGATTTGAATAACAATGAAGAGTATTACTCTCTCAAGGAGAAAGCAAACGTATAATACTCCTGCAAGTGTTTCAACCACCCCATCAAAAATCTTCCAGTTTGGGCTGGATCAGCTCATTTCCGGAGGAAAGGTTTCTGACAGGTTTTCCTCTCTCAGATTAAGAGAAAGCAGTTACTTCAGTTAGCAGACATTTTTAGTGACACCTTACAACAAGATTTAATGAAATAAAAAAGCATTTAGGAAGACTTGCTATTTAATGAGTACTTGCTTTGAGGTACTATGCTAAACACTTTAAATACATTTTTATAATCTTTACCACATGCAAGACAAGTAATACTGGTTCCACTTTATAGCTGACAGCCTGAAGTGAAGAGACTGAAGCACAGGGAAGTAGAATGACTGGCCCAAAGCCAGCTGTAGTTGTAAGCACAGGGGCAGGTTCTGAACCCAGTTTCAAGGGTCCAAAGCCTATGCTTTCTACAACACCACATCAAAAACATTTCCCAGTATCTCTGTCTTGTAAATGTCACTATATAATGCTCAACAGTGACAAGAACCAAATATTTGAGAGTTCCTAACACATTCATGACTTCTTAAGTTTGAAAAAAGGGGCTGCCCATGATGTCTGCCCCAGCAGGAAGGTTGCTGGAGTTCAGGAGGATGAGGAAGATGCCTTCGTCCCCCCCTACACCCGACGGTCTGAAGAACCACCTGGAAAACCTAAGGGAGCACTAAAACCCCCATTCCACTCCAGAAGACCAACTTATGATCCTACCACTAATTACTATAAGTAAAGTCAAATTAGGAAGACACACTTATTTGGGAAATGTTGTAATAAAGGATTGATTTCATACTTTCACATATGAAATTGCAAGTGAACTATACATGCACAATACTGTTATTTTGGTAATACAGGGACACAATTTAATGATTCTAAGTTTTTTTGTAGTTTTTTTTTTTTACAAGTCAGGTGCCATAAACATTCAAATAATCCATCTTTTAAAAAGTACGTTTACAACATCAAAAGAATTAAGATGAAATATAAACCTTTCTACTTACAATTTTTATACAGATTAACCAAATCACAAATAGCACAAATAAATGTTAAATTGTAACAATATAATGAATAAACATTCAGATTCTTAATAAAAACTTCCTTTAACATTTTTTTAACTTACCATTATACTAAATAATCTATGCAGAGTTTTGGGGTACAATACCAAGAAGGCACCAACAGTACAAAGCAGATACAAAGCAGTTTCAGAACTTTCTTGAGTGCTCTACCTGGATAAACAGCACAAAAAAGGCAACAGGCTTTAGGTAAACCTGGTGCAACTCTAGAGAATTTGCTCCAGATTCCCAGTTGTTTCTGATCCATCAAGTCGAGTTGGATGACAGCTGGACAAACCACATGTTTACTTTACTGTTACATGCTTCTCATCTGCACTACAGAGTATCATGTTTCAAACACCAGCATAACAATTTTAAAGCACAAATGCTTTAAAAATGTATAAGCAAAAGGACTGCTCAGATTTTCAAAACCATTACATTTACAAAAATATTTCCCTTAAACTTGGGATTGCTCCAAAACATTGATTTACAAATATAAAAGTATTATGGAAGGACCCAAAGCATGTATGCATATGTATGTATGTATTAACATACTATTACCATACTATATAAAAATTACCAATTAAAAAACCATATTAACATATAAGCAAATAAAGATAAAACAGTCTCCTCTGAATGGTCTGAATATTATGTTGCATGTGGCACGGGCAGCATACCTTAGAGACAACCACTGGCAAGCCATGTGTAGCTTCTCAAAGTTAACTATTAACATCCACACCCATTGCCTGTGCCAGAAAGCAGAAGAAATGAGTGTGGAATGAGTGTGAACACAAAATATAACAATATTCTTCTACCCAGACATCACAATGGTCTGTGTGTCTCTGTCAGCTTTGAAGACTTGTATCAGGACAGAGTCCTCATGATGAGTTCTCCCAAATCCATCCCACTGGCTTGTTAGGTATTTCTTTCATACTAAATGAAAGGACAGGAATGTTTCCACAATATTTTTTGCTTACATATTAGCCACCAAAAAAGCCATTAGTCTGAAAGCTTATTTGAGCATACTAATAATGGAGGTGTTTAGTATCAACTATATGAATTTGATAACCTAATCTGTACATTTTTAAAAATGTAAGAAGAGCCAAAATGAAGAGTCTATTACATATAATAGCTAGTACTTTTCACAAGTACCTTGGTCTGACCTGTTAAATTCGGTTTGGCATGATTAATAAAAAGCACACAACTTATGGCTACAATAATTCTAGAATGCAGTTAGTGGTTTCATGCCAATCTGACTCCACAGTACCAGCACAGGGGATGGGAAAAAGCTCACAGTCCCAAGACATTAGTAACCAAGGCTATGGTTTTCTATTTAGAAGAGGATTGCAAATTAATCTTATAATAATACTAACATTCCATTTAAAAAGTACAAAGAAACGAGAGTAATAAAACTGTCAATGCTCTTTTTAAAATGAAAACTGACTTATCAATGTATCAAATAACAGTCAAATCTCTGTATCCTGTCAATGCTGTGTGGACCTTAACATGGCAGCTCTGAGCACGGAAGTGAAGAGTGTATTATAGAGTAAGAATTGAGATGTGGTTCTGATTTCTGAGGATGAGTCAGCCACCCTTCTTTAGCCACATAAGGTGTGAGTGTCAGCACCCTGGGCTGGGTGGTGTGGGCCACATGCTGCTGGGCAGCCCTTCCCAGCCCTCAGCTGTGCCCAGCAATAGCTCTGGAGCACATAGGCAGGCCCAAGAGAGAGAGAACCAGAGAATCCAACCTGAGATATTTGGGCTTCTTCATCAGGGTTTGACAGAATATATGAGACCTATGACTCTCTGCCATGCAGAGGAAAAAAAGGACCCAATAAAAACATCTTTCAAAATCATCTTATGTAAACCAAAGCTTTGGGGCACTGCCTGGGATGGCAAAGTGAGGCCCATGAGCACTTCTGTTTTAAGCCCAAACAGAACCTGACTGTCCATTCAGACACGCTGATCCAGAGAAAATCAACACTGAATCTTAACATAAATGTGAAGATAGAAGATGTTAACATTTATTTCTATGAATTACAAATGCATTTCTGTTCATATTAGCAGGCAATCTTTATACAACCCATTCTCCACTGCTGCCAAAAATCAAACAAGAAAAAAAAGGACAGCTGAGAAATGAAAAGCTAAAAATAGAATTATTTTTCCTAAATGATCTGCTGGATAGCATTTTCTGTGGAACACAACTCAGAGGTAACAATAGATTTTTCATTTCAATCATAGGCATGTGGCACTTGGACAGTCATCTCTGCACAGAAAGCTGTTAACAGTCATGCGAGGGTACAGTAATTATTGAACAAGGCAAATTTCTCACCACAGAGAGCAGTGGGGGAGTGAAAAGGAGGCACCGCACTGGGACAGAACACCGAGTCAACTCCACAGTACACAGTGGCAGGAACAAATACTTAAAGAGATCAGTAAAATAGTAGAGCTCCAAACATGATTTAGTGCTAACATTTTCTGATGGTCTTAACTCAGCAGTATCAGAAATATTTGAGAGTACTTGATGACAGAACAGTGCTTCATGTCATGAGCTCATGAAGGCTTTATTACAAATTGTTATATCATAGGTTGAAAAATGAACTTTAGATGCTGACATGCTGTATAAGGAAAAAGAATTGTACACTTTCTCATTTAAAGACGCAGTGTTCCTCTCTGCTAAATCCTCAGGCATCGAATGTGGATACTGAAACACATATGTGAAGGAGCTTGGGGGTATATGTGCACCGGGTGTGGAGCTCCACCCTGGCACATCTGGGTCAGCATGCATGCTACTTCTCCAGAAACATTCCACAGCTTGGTGCTGTGACCTTTGTACATCTCTCTCTCACCAAATACCAAGCAAAGCTGCCACTTTAAATCTTTTTGAGTAAATCTTGCAAACATTAAGTACTGCATGTAACGCATTTTGGCAAGTGTTATACCTCTATAAATGGTACAAGTAATCACAGTAAATGTACAGAATGACTTTGCTGGGTGCAGTACGTCCTTTTTATTTAGAAAAATGATTGAGTTTTCTAAAAGCTGGGCAAATAGCACATACCTTAAATATGTTAGTGACTAACATGATATGAGAAAAGACACTGACAAGTGCTCCCAAAAGATTCCCGAGATGGAAGCACTTGCTGCAGGCAGCAACGTCATCCAACGTATTTATTTCCACAAGTTCCTGCTCTGGGGAAACAGTTACGGTCAAAAGGTGAAGTGCAAATAAGGGGCTGTCACTGACTTAAAGTGCCCTAGGTAGTAGCCTTCCCTATCTTAAAGTGAGATGCCAGTGACTGGAGCCAGTTTGGAAAGAATCTCTCTCTGGTGTGGCTGCATGGGTCGGCAGGGTGTCATGTGGAAAAGGATTCAGGAGAGGAAGGAACCACTGCATCTTTCAAACCTGAAAGCGATTAGTGACTAAAGCAACAGTAAGCAGTAGGTGCACTGGAAGTACATACTGCCGCAGGTCACTGACGGGTGACACACACAGGGGTGCCAGGAGTAATTCTCTGGACTGAAAGAATTCTTTGAAAGCATAAAAGCCACAACTACCAGAAACCGCCCCTCCGAACGGCTCAAAGGAATCAAAATGGATAAGCCGAGACAGGCTGGAGACAGGAACAGGGGTCAAGAACTGGGAAGAACACCGATGTCTGAGTACGTCCAGTCCTCTGAGCCCTTGTCCTATTAAAACACAAACAAACAAACCTGTGAGTTAAGAATGAACCATGTTAGAACATCATCACCACTGGCATTATAGAATGGAAAAGTGAAAAAATGAACCACATTAACACATCAGCAGTATTCATATGAAAACAGAAAAGTGAAAAAGCACAGGGGGAAAAACTTCAAAAAGGCCATCTCACTTGGACACACAGGTGCACGTTATGACACACGGCAGCTCTGAAGGGGCCAGGCTCTGCCCTCACTTCACAGGCACTCCTTCCCAGACAGTTCTCAGAGGCTGTTTCTATAAGCCTCGCAGGGAAGACACACACGCACACACGCACACTGATACTTGCAGACAGGTTGGCTTCAGTGTTCCCCAAATGCCCTCTATTAACCAATGACATATACCACTCCAATGGTCAAAACTAGTATTTAAGGGTCTTTGTAAAATAATACATATCTATGCAAAAAAATCCTCTGCCTCCTATTTTTAGCAAGTATTTCTCTCTGGATGACCAGGTAGGACAAAGTCAACTGCACAGGCAGTGGAATGTGTATTGTTAATAATGCTCAAATCCTCCTTTTCTTGGCGACTGGGCATGGGGTCCTGCTCCCCATTATGTACGGAGGCAGAAGGAAAGGGCTCGGCCCCCTTGGCATCATGTCTTTGGTGCCAGCGGCTTTCCATCTACCGGTTCTATCCTTAAGGGCTGGAACAGTGGGAAAAAAAATAATGCTCAAGTTTTCTCTGACAGAGAGCAAAACAAAGTCCTGCTTGGAAGTGTGAGAGTGGCAGACTGGGATTCTGGAAAGGCGAGGAGCAGTAGGTTGGCTGCAGATGGTACTGATCACCCAGGTCAAAGGTGATCTGTCAGCTATTTTCCCACCGGGCCTCCAAGACAGTGCTCTGAAAGGCAGCAGGTAGCCGACAGCCTTCACTCACTTTTTACATGTGGCCAGGGTCTGCCTGCTCTCCAGGGTGTGCACATGAGGTCTGTAAGAGGCCCAACAGGGGCATCACACTAGAAAAGCACAAGCAGCATGCTTCCCTTCGTTTTCCTAACGCCTTTATTTTTACTCGGAGAAACTATATATTCCAAACCAAATCTACTCTAACCATTTATTGGCTAGCGGTTCTCAAACTTGAGCATCAGAAGACCTTGGAGGGCTTATCAAAACAGATTGCTGGGGGTGGGCACAGATAGTACACTTGGAGAACCACTGCCCCAAGTTACCCTCTGTATGCAATGAATTAACTTCACTCCTAGGCACGTATTCATTTTGTACCAGCCTTGGGAGAAGTGAAAACACTGTCACTCAAATCATGTCCTGTGTTCCGTGGTTCTGAGGAAGCCGGCTGAAATGGCTGGTGGGGTGGCCAAGTGTCTCATAACATAAACAAAATTGACTCTTCCCTTTGGAGACCCTTATTGGTGTGAAATATTGGCCAGCATGAAAGTCTAGCAGAACATCACTTATACATTTCACAAAGCACTTTCAGAGCTGGTTTTCATCTGCTACACAAGAGTCAGTGTGGGAAGGATGGGCATCACAGCCCAACGGTGGAAGCGGAGATGGGCCGAGAGGGCAAGTGGCTGCCATCACCTAGAGGTACGCCAGTGTGAACTGCAGCCAGACCTACTGGCTGGTGGGAAGTTAAAGCTGCCCTAAAATGTTTTTATCTTCAAGGAAACCAAAGGGAAATGAGTTTAATCCACTTAGAGATTAATCCGAGTGATCAATCCACCTGAGAGAATTCACAAACAGGCAGATAAGGAAGAAACGCAAGTAAGTACCTACTTCCACCTTCCCCAGCCATGGGGCAGGGGACTAAAGAGACGGTCTGGGTAAGAAAGAGGCTTGTCCCAAGATATTGACCACGTATACCTTTTTAACTTGTCAGTGGAAATATTTCTAAAACTGACTCCATTAAGCAAGACAGAATGAACATACTTTTTGGGCTGGCCCGTGGCTCACTTGGGGGAGTATTGTGCTGATGACACCAAGGTCGTGGGTTCAGATCCCTATATAGGGATGGCAAGTTAGCTCACTTGGGAGAGTGTGGTGCTGACAACACCAAGTCTCAGGTTAAGATCCCCTTACCGGTCATCTTTAAAAAAAAAAGAAAAAAAAAAAAAGAACATACTTTAACCCTTTAAGACCTCTCAGGGCCACCACTATAGTCATCATTAAAACCAGGGCCTCAGCAAGTAGGGGTCACTTGATGGCCTTCTCTACTAAAGGGTCCCCCTGGCTGTGCTCTATGCTCCCATGTGTGTGATTTCCAGTTCCTTCCTGCTGTGGCTAAGTGGTCGACCATCATCTTTCTCTAATGTCCCCATGTCTTACAGCACCTTCACCCCCCAGGCTCTCTGATTTGTAGCTCCTGATCTCAGGTTTGCAGGCTGGGAACTCAGGAACAATGCTCCTTTGGGTTGTAAATGAGTCCTGAGACCTTTCCTAAGGAGCAAGGCTAGTCAGAGGCAGTGTGGAGAGATCATGAGAAAATGGCCTTCTAGGTCTAAAATACCTGGATTCTCTGCTTAGTTTTGCCACTGGGGTACAATCTTGAGCAAAATGCTTAAATACTCCAGTCTCCAGTTTTCTTATAAACATGGGATGTGCACTGACTTCAGAGAATGCTGTTGTGATCATCAAAATGAAATGTTTACGAAAGAACCTGGCCTGTAGCATAATAAATGCTCCTAGCCCCACCTTCTTCTGGGTTCATTTTTATATTCTAGATGACTAAATTATAAGTCAGTCTAGATGTTGGCCAATTCCTTTGAAATGTATGAAAAAATAAGATAGACTGATGGATAGATGGAGGAACAGATGGACAGATATGTCAGAAAACAAGTATAGTAAAATATTAATTGTAGAAATCTAGATGGTAGAAACACAGGTGTCTACTTTAAAATTCTTTCAACTGTTCAGAATAGATGAAAATCATCATTAAATGAATGCTGGGAAAAAAATCAGGCTATAAGCACATATTGAGGATCTTTGTACCTGGAGCAAGTGAACGAAACACAGAGGCGACCGTCCTTGCCATGCCTGGACACTAAGAATTGGGGTGGACCCTGGCAGGGACCTCTACCCCTGTCTGTAACACAGACTCTAGGAGGCCTTCAGTCAGCAACCATATCCTGCAGCCCCAGAAGCACCCTTGCCTCTGTCTTGCTCTCCTGTGCCCAATGTGCTGCTCTTCTCTCCAGTGGCTGGCCAGTCGTCTCACAGGCCCCTGCTCTCTGAGCTCCTCCTACACCCATACTGCCTCCAGACTCACCTGAGCCAAAATGCTTCAGGACCAGCAGCTACCTGTGGGGGAAAGCCGGGCTCCTCTGTAAGGCTACAGTCCTGGCTCAGCCTCTCTCTGCGCTGCCTCCACCCAGCCCTACCTGTGCCTTTCTGGTTCAGCACCACTGTGCTCCCTTCCCCACCAGGAAAGAGGCTGTGATGGCAGGATTCAGCTTGAGCTTGGCTGTCTCCAAGTCATCCCCATGCTCTGTGATGCTCTGCCTTACTCTTTTGGGCCTGCTCTGCCAGCATCCACCTCTGGTATAGTACCTCTAGTTCTACTGTACGAGCACACTCCTTGCTGTTTACCTGTTTCCTGCTATCAAGCTGCTGGAAAGCAAAGACTGGCTCTTATTCATCTTTGTTTCCCTCCTACCAGGCACTAGGAAATGTTCAATGCTGATAAAATAAATGATAAAACACTGATCATTCTGTCAACCCCAGATGCTCTTTTACACTAAAAATGTGCACAATTGTTCAGTTCATGTGTCTTTGTTCCCTACTAGACTGGGTACTTCTTTGAGGCCATGTTAAGGTCTTGTTTCTTTGCTTATGTCTAATGCAGTATCTAGCACAGACTAAATAGACAATATGTCTGAACTGAAGCAAGGAAGAAAATGGGAAAAAAAATCAGAGGCACCAAGTGGCTTAAGGAAAATGACCTGTGAAAGGAACTGTGAAGGAAGAAAAGCAACAGAAGTTGCTCAGCTTAACCTTCTAGGCCAGGGGGTTGGCAAACTTGTTCTGTAAAGGGCCGGAGAGTAAACATCTCAGGCCTCCTTCCAGGCCATTCGGGTCTCTGCCATGACTATATCACTCAGCTGCTGCAGAACAAAAGTGCCCACAGACACCG
Source organism: Cynocephalus volans (assembly GCF_027409185.1). Taxonomy (NCBI): domain Eukaryota; kingdom Metazoa; phylum Chordata; class Mammalia; order Dermoptera; family Cynocephalidae; genus Cynocephalus; species Cynocephalus volans. The sequence continues at coordinate 210,665,757 of NC_084461.1, forward strand.
ATGGGCGCAAGCGAGGCTGTGTGTAGATACAGCTGTATTTACAAAACCAGGTGGTGCGCTGACCCAGGTCTAGTCAATTGGACCTTGTGCAGACAGCAGGAGAGTGTGTCCTGGAGCCTCACGAAGGGAGAGCGACTCTTGGGAAACAGAGACAAACCCTCCAGTGTGAGCACCTAATGGAAGAGCCAGGAACGAAGCTCCCTGGGGACTCAAGGTGTGAAAATGGTCAGATCCTGGGGCCCAACTTTCTGTCAGTGAGTGATGGTGCAATTACTGTACATAGCACATTCTTCAGCAGATGATCACACTCGTGTAGTATGACAGGATAGAGGAATGCAACTCTCACTAGACTCTGTGCCCCTCAGTCCCTCTGCTAATACTGATTTCTTTCTCAGGCAGACACTTCCTCAAGGGCTTGTTTGTAACAGTCCACCTCATGTCCTGTAAGCATGTGCTTCCTCAACACCTCACTTTGGTTTGAGAATTTGTGTTTTACGATGAGTCTGGAGTCAACAGCGAACTAAGCAAGGGCCTCAAAGTGCCAGCATATCCGTTTTCCCTCCAGCTGCTAGATTTAGAAAATTTGTAGTCTTTCAGATTTTACCTTTCCTTCTGAATTCACTGCTTCTCACCACCACTGCCCTACTTCAAAGCTACAGCCCCTTTAGTATGGAAGATCATAGATTTGGTTTTAGCTGATCTCCCACAAAATCTTCCCGCATTCCAACTCTTCCTGCTTTGATGACTGACTTCTGAAAGCATCTTTTTCCATCCTCCAAACTATTAGTGCCACCTGGCTTTCGGGGCTCTCTACTGGTTGTGCCAACCGTGTCTGTTCTTGGCTCCTTCCTTGATCTTTGTTCTTAGTGACAGGGTGTTGGAAGCCTGCAAACTGCAACACAGGGCTTCCTTGGCAGCTGGCTTTGGGTTAGATCCTGCCAGTGGTGGGAAGTGATAGGAAAAGTCATGCTTCTTTCCTTTTTCTGCTACTAATGACATCTGCAGTGGCTCCAGGAAGCTTTCCAGGAGGAAGGCGGGTTGTTAGGTTTTAGAGTCACTGGATGGTGACATGGGCTTCGGGCCCCCAAGTTCTCCCCGAATCACTGTCAGTATGGGTTCCTGATCTTTCCTCCTTCTCCTCAGTGACAGTGGTAGCTCTGATAGTTGCAGTTACAGTTGTTCTCCAGCACCCTCACTTGATCAAAGACCCTGGCTAACACCACTTTCCCTTCTCCTTAAGCTGGAGATTGGGGACAGCTTACCACAGTGACCAATCTGTAGGTAATTCCACCTCGCCCTTTTTGCTCTCTTGTCCTTCTAACACCCTCTGATCAATTATGTGCCTACTGTTTGACACACCTAGAAGCAGCTTCTGCTTTCCAGCCTGGACACTGATTGACAGAGTCAACCAGGGACCACCTCTCAGCCTGAGCTATTATCTCAAGACCCCAACATAAGATAATAAAAAGGACAGGACAGGATGGAATGGAGAAGAGATCTAGCTAACAGAAACACCCAAATGAGCACACCTGCAGAAACCACTATTCCAAAATCCCACCCGGTAGCCTCCTGTTCCAATACAACCTCGACACCACCTTGGCCGCTTGTTTACACTCTCCACAAGCCACTGCTGCCTGCTGATGCTGAAAGACACCTCCAGCCCCTTCCAGTCTGGTTCTGTCCAAAGCATTTCCTCAGCAACTGCTTCAGCCCTGGCTCACAATTCCTTATTTCCTTGCTCATTTCTACGGAGTTCCCTTCCTTGCTCATTTCTACAGAGTTCCAACACAAGCCCTATTCTCTCTCCTCTTGCCATACAGTCTCTAAAACCAAGATAATGCACTTTTGTTTTTTGTATGTTAATTTTTAAAAATCTACTAGGATGAGTATAGCCACATTACCCATCATCCTTTATGACCTAATAAGCTCATGCAGCTTCTGAGCAGGCCCATGTAAATCGCTCTGATGGGCCAGCCTAGGTCATGCCTCTTTGATGAAGTTTTTCCCAGCTTTGCTTGCCCACACTCCCTGGTCTGAACTGAGGACAGTGTTTGGGCCCCTTGTATGAGGCATCAATTGTAGAACCAGGTTCCTGCTAGGAGCTTCTGAAGGGGCAGGCACCTGTATTTCCACTTCTTTTGTATCTGTCTCATCAGAGGAGGAAGGTACAGAGGACTCTATAACACTGTGGATTTATTTAACTGGTGGCTCTGCCTTCCATGGGAGGAAGGGAGTCCTGAAGTGAACCCTTTTCAGAGAGATGCTTACATATTGTAAAACTGTCCAAAGACAAGCAGCAAGGAAAAGATGTGAACCAAAATATGAACAATCCATAATGTGAACAAGCAGCTTCCAAATAATCACACTTACTACCCTTGAGTAAAGAAAAGAGGGACTTCTAGTTTCTAATAAAAAGGGGGGAAATTCCTAAAAGAATGTAAGTAACTTTCTAAATTATTACTATTATTTTTTGATGTCCCATGCCATCTAATATTTTAAATTCTCAATTAAAGAAAATACCTTTCAAAAAGGAGCTTGGAAAAAAATACAAAATAATGGACCTATTTGAAGAACATATTCTAAAGACAAAGGGGAGTGCTCAAAAGATCAGACTGCCACTGTGAACACACAGCTATTCCTCTGTATAGGAAGCTGGTTCCTCTCCTTGAAGAGCAGTGAACCCTGACATCCACATTCACATAACAAGCACAAGAGTTAAACACCCTCTTTACACACACATCGGTAGTACAAATTCTTCTAAAACAAAGTCAAGTTATAAAAACCTGTGTTCCAATTGAGACACCTACATATTTTTCGTTCTTCCCTCTGTGGATGTACCTTCTTCTCTCTCCTTTCTTGGTTTATTTCCTTGGTATAGTCTTCTGTGATTTTCCCTCTTGCACTCATTGTCTTCCTAGTACTCCCCTTGGCTTAATTCTCCTTCAATTCTAGCAGTGTTTCTCTGTCCTGACTTGCTATCACTTAACTCATGATATTTACTGAATATAATTCTGTGTTCTCAATTCTTAGTAAGTCCCTCTGTCTAAACAACAAAGTCTCACTACAGCTATTATTCTAAAAACTGCCACTTTAATTTCACATCAACTTCATGTCATTGTAATCTATAGGTCAAAATAAACTGCCAGAAATTAAAGAATTCCAAGTGTATCTTTTGAACAATGGTGAAAATCTAATTTCTACAGTTTTAAATCATGAAGCAATCAGTATAAAAGCTATATTCAACTAAAAAGGAATACATGATTTTTTTTCCTTTTAATTACATTTAACTTATATTCTTTCTCCCTTGCTAGGGTTAATTGTATGGTTAAAGCTCCAGGTACCTGACAAATTTAAGATCTGTATCCTGGCTGGAATCTAGCAGTCTCTTCAAAAATGAGTTCTTTGAGCTTTTCCTTAGGCAAGTCATCCAATTCCATGTCAAACTTGAATGGTGCTTCAGCGATGGGCTTTAAGAGAAAACAAAATATTTAATAGTCAAAACTTGTTACAGTTAAGGCAGTAATTTACTGACTCATAGAATGACTATGGCTTACACATTCTGAAACTTATACAACAGAACTGATGTCTCCTGAAAGCCAAGAGCTCTGAAAAGCATCTATACATTTGTGCCCACACTCCTGAAAGCATACTTCTTATAAACACTTAATAAATGGACTGAGAGCAGCGAATCCTTTATGAGTGTTCTTCTAAACTTATCACAAATACCAGAACAATTACCAAATGTTTTAAGGCACTGAATGTTGCGATAACAGAGATGTGCTATTGCAGGGGTGGTGGTATGTTTATACACCAGACTCGTGATACTAAAATAAATGCGTTTGATTAAATAAATTACAGTATCATTATATAAAGAAATATTACAGAGCTGTTAAAAATGGGCTGGCCCGTTAGCTCAGTTGGTTAGAGCGTGGTGCTGATGACACCAAGGTCCAGGGTTTGATACCGGTATCAGCCAGCTGTATAAATAAATAAACCAACACAGAAGCCACAAGGAAGATTAATATCATGGAAAAACGCCCATGTTTTTGTTAAAGAGGATGTATCGTACTTTATTTTTATAATTTAGATATAGGAATTTAAGACTAGGAAGGACATACTCTCAAATTTTAATAATAACTGTCACAAAATTACAAAGTGATCTTTCTTGAATTTTTCTGCAAGTTTTCATTTTTTTTACTAAACTCTATAAATAATCATAAAGTTATATAAGTAAAATATAAACTGTACACTCAATGACAATGACATTAATCAACAAATTAATATTACATTTTGATTTTTAAATGCCCAAACTAATGCAATGTTGCAGAACTAAGCTGATGATGATACCAGCTGTCAATCAGGGGGTGCCTAGATCCCCAGATCTCACTCATGTAATCCTTAAACAAGGCCTTTAGCACAGACAGCAAACTACACTCGACGCTTTGGCCACTTGAAAGAGGATAAAGGATTCACGTCTGTAAGGGAAGAACAAGTAGTCCTCCCTGAAGGACGGCCATACGTTTGGGATCATGCTAGGTGTCCTGCAGACATCATACACCACACTAGCTCGTTGATTAGGACACACTCGGAGGCTAAGGAAATCTCCAGCTCACAGGCTGGGAAGGGGCCCAAACCTGTATTCCCACTTATTCCCATGTTACTGACTACATTGTAGGTATCTCTACAAGCTGATTCAATTGTTTCTGGGGAGAAGGAGAATGTATGTGTGGCAGGAGAAGCTAATTAAGAAATACTTCCTCTTTTCCATGTCTATCTTCTTTCTCTTTATCAACTTTTACCTCTGGTAGTTAATTTTTCCTTTCTCTTTTCATGTTCCCCTTTCATTTTAACACACAAAACTTGCTTCTCTCCCTTCTAAAGATAGGAGAGTGAAGGCTTTATTATCTATGCATATGAGCCTCAACTAGAACAATCAAGACTTTTGGCTCATATTGCATTTCTGTTATCATCCAGAGAATAAAGTTAAAACTGAACCTGCAGAAGAACCAGGGAACCAAGGCACTGGGACTTTCTGAGAGAGAACAGGACATGCAGTATCTTTACTTGGACGTCCAGCCTGCTCTGATGTCATCATTTCTTACCACAACAGGCTCTTGTGTTCCCATCTCCAGGGAACGGCACACCACACATGCAGTTGCCAAGCCACGGTGGGAACCATCCAGGCTGACTTCTCCTCACTCTCTGTACTGCCCTGACCAGCAGACTGCCCACCTCCTCTCCTCCCTCAGGGCCAGCACATTAGTTCAGGTGTCTCTTTCTATCACAGACCATGACAACCGTCTCCAGCCTTAACCCCTGTCCTCTCTGTGCTCCATACTGGTGCAGCTGTTCCTTTTCACCCATGCATTTCCCTGGCCCTCATCTGCTGCAGGGGGCCTGGAGGAAGTCTTCTGAAGTAGACAGAAGGGGTTTGGGGGGAAGGGTATCAAGCCCCACAGCACTCATCGCCAAGGCAGAGGAGGTGGGTATGTTGGGAGGACCAGGTAATGGCACCATGTACCGCTGAGGACAATCTAAGCAGGGCATGGGTGGGCTGGAGCATGGACTCTTACCTCATCACTTGGGTCATAATACTGCTCCAGATATGGATGGGCCAGAGCCTGCTCTACTTCAATCCTTTTGTGAGGGTTGAATGTCAACATTTTGTCCAGTAGGTCCAGAGCTACAAAAAGAAGGGTTTTGCAGTGGTGAGAAGCAGAAGGAGTAGTCACCAAAATACTTTCCATTTCCTATTTAAGTAAACTGACCCACAAAGCAATTGAACTAAAAATCACCACGGGGGAGTAGCCAGCAGAGTGCCTGTAATATCTGTGTCTCTTGAGACCGTGTGATGCAGGTACCGACCATCTGACAATCAAAGACCCCAACACTTAGAAAGGTGAAGTGATCAGCCAAAGGCTACAAGTGGAGACCAGGATTCAAACCCAGGTCTACATACAAAACCTGGACTTTTCCTAAATCATTACTCTGCTTTGCAGGTATCAAAAGCAAAAACTTTTCTCAGATCAACTCCAAAGTCATTTTTGCAATGGTCAATTTGTCTCTCAACACAAGAAAAGACCTATAAGGTCACAGAGGAAAATAGTCTTTCAGGTCCTGGTTGGGTCATGTGTAACCATCTCCACTCCCCCACCCACGGCCTACTCTGCAGCTTTGAGTCTTTCTGCAAGGTCCGAGCTAAAAGTATTCTCTGGGGCCGGCCCGTGGCTCACTCGGGAGAGTGCGGTGCTGATAACACCAAGGCCCCGGGTTTGGATCCCATATACAGATGGCCGGTTCGCTCACTGGCTGAGTGTGGTGCTGACTACACCAAGTCAAGGGTTAAGATCCCCTTACCGGTCATCTTTTAAAAAAATAAAAAAATAAAAATAAAATAAAATAAAATAAAAGTATTCTCTGGACCTGACCAGTAGTCAACAGCTGAGCATTTCTTTCATGTCAGGAGTGCAGCAGTAGGAGCAAGCACAAGATCAACAGAACATGACAAAGGGAGAGTGAATGAGCAGCTTACCCTGCTGGCCTCTATAGCTAGTGTCCAGGCACCACCTCAAGCCATGAGGATAGTCAAAGGGCCTAACAAACAGTGGCTGGGACAAGGGTTAAGGGAAATGTGATGAAATACTTCCTAATATTTAGTAGCAGGAACAGGAGTCAATGAGAAAGAATACATGCTAGAAAATACATTCTTGTTCTGGTATAAGAGGTAGCAAAAGGGGCTTCTTTTAATAATATTTTATATCTCTTATTTAATGGCGCTCAGACCAGTGATTTTCAATTTAAGTAGCAAGTTCTTTCTTCAAAATAAATTGTAAGAGGAGCTTCAAGATACAGCATAGATAAGAAAGGAGCTACCCCATCCCTTCCTTTGGTCCTAGCTCACAGCTGTTGAAGCACCCCTGAAAAATCCAAGCCTCCAAGGAACAAGTCTAAAAACCTACTGCAAGTCTGAAAAACTACTAGCCAATAATAAAGAACACCAATTTTCAGAGAATGCAGTGACATAAAAACACTGGCATGTGCATAATGAAGCCCTTTTTCATACCGTGATTTCTCATTACGTTACTTGCAGGTGGCAATATCAACCTCATCCATCTACAAATTAGCACGTGCTATTAAGTCCTAAGAGTAAAATGGTAAAAGATCATCTAATAACCTAAATGTAAATTTGGTACAATTTAATATGCATGATCAGTTTAAGGAATCACTTCTAGCTTACTACTTTCAAGAAATAAGTTTTAATCATTTACTAACTAAAACATGGTGTTCAACCCTTGAGTGCAGGCCAGTAAACCTTCTGAAGTGACTGCTTGTGTGCTAGGTGAAGGCTGGAAGGTACCTTGCTGCCTGAGGTCACTGAAAGGACGCGCACGTGTGTGTGTCTGTTCGTGTTCATGTATGTACATGCTCAGCTCTGGCTCCTGCTTCTGACTTCCCACGCTGCATGCCATCATGAGGCCAACCCCTGATCTTCAGGACAATAGGAGATAATAAATGTGGTAAACCACACATTGGGCATGAGAAATTCCACATGACAAGGACCTTTTCTCATATCCAATATATATAGTACTTAAAAAAAAAAAAAAAAAGCACAGATAATGAATTTCTACAAGTAATACATTTCAAACTTATTTGTGCTTCTGTCTATAATCTTTTCAATACACACTCACAAGTGTACTTTAGGAAATTACGGAATAATGACATTTTGCTTTATATGTTAGAGAACTTTTTGCAGCAGAGAATCTAGACAGGTTTGGCCTTGACCAAAGCAGAGTCTGGGTAGCAGAAGGGGTGTCTGTGCCGGCAGCCACAACACTGGGTCTACACCCACAAATGGGCTAGGTTTAGGGGGTGTCCCTCAAGGGTCAGGACAATGTAGTATGATGGTCAAGAATTTAGGCACCTTGGCTAAAGTCCTAGTTCCACAGAATACTTGGTAGATGTGTGCACAAGACACATAAGCCTTGCTGAGTTTTAGATTCCTGTTGTCTATGACATAGGTAATAAAACCTACCTTATACTTCCTGCTCCTGACCACTCTCCCCACTAAGAATTCACAGACATTTTCCCAAGGACTTTCCTGAGAAGAGATTAAAAGTCATTTGCCTTTTTACACTAGTTAGACACCATCTGTGCTAGGAAAAGTCCAGGAGGACTTGACCACAGTCAGATTCTCACAGCATTCTTTATTTATTTTTTTGGAGGTGGCTCGTAGGGGGATCTGAACCCTTGACCTTGGTGTTATAACACTGTGCTCTAACAAAATAAGCTAACGGGCCAACCCTCACAGCATTATTTCTCAACCATGGGGAATACTCCCCTCTGCCCAAACTTGCTGGTATTAAGTAGGGAAGCACTTCAAGGCAACTGAATGTTTTGCAGCTTAAGCATTTCTAAAACAGATCTGTTAGTTCCTTCAAGTTAAATTCTAGGTCCTTAAACTTCTAGGCAAAAATCTCAGAAGAAGATAGCTTTTCTCCACCTTCTACTTGAAAAATAGCTGGATCCTTCAGCCTCCTTTTACTGCAAGTGCTATTTCTGCTTATTCACGGCTACAGAAGGAGAAAAAGAGAAAAATGGGAAGCAGCTGGCAAGTGCTGATGCCACTGTCAGAGTGCCTGGCTTCCCTCTTCCCACACCACATAGCAATCACTGGCACCAATCAGATGGCATGAATCATGGCTGCCTGTGTGTATGCTTACTTAGATAGAGGTTTTATTTCCCCTAAAACACTGGTTGTCCCTTCAAGGCTGAGATTACCTCTGACCACAATCCCTGACTCTCCCTGGTGCCCTCCCAGAATCCCACACCTTCTCTTTAACTTCAGAGTACTCAGTAACTTGACTCCTACCCTTTCTTCAGATCCAACAACCTTTTTTCTTTCTGGCCTAGCTCAGACCCTGGGACAGGCCACCCGACTAATATTAATCTAACATTAATAACTAATAATTCACTTAACCTTCTTAATTACCCTATGAGGTGAGAACTGCAATTTGCACCAATTTCGAGATAAGGAAATCATGAAACAAAGAGGTTAAATACCTTGTCCAAAGTCAAAGTCTCCAAGTGGTGGAGCTCTAGTTTGAACTCCAGAGAACAGAGGCCTAACCAATGTGCCGTGCTGCGTTTTACATAATGGTTAGGACAGAGATCTTTTCAATATTATTCATCTTAGAACATGTTAGATCTATTATCCACACCTGATCTAATTTTTTTAAAGTTTTAAACTTTTATGTGATCAACTCTATTTCTTTCCTTCATGTTTGTTTTCTTGGTTTGTTTTTAAAGCTTAAGAAAGTCTTTCTCCATGAAGAGATCAGAAAAATAATGAATACTATAAATATTGTTAGTTTTTAACGGTATGATTTTTTTAAAAGTATTTAATCATCAATTCTTTTGGGATTCATTTTGATATGAGTAATGATTTAAACTGATTTTCTTCCAAAAAACTATTCAAGTAGCCCAGTACCATCTGCTGAATAACAATCATTTCTGCCCCCTCACTGGAGTCATTTTGGAGAGAATCCTAAGCTAAGCCTCCTTTGAAGAAAAATCTACAATACTACTGGTTCAAGGGATTCAGCAATCAAAAATTTCCAACAAACGTGAAAAAACAATCTCACTCTTAATTAAAGAAAAACAAATTAAATGCCATTCCCGCCTTTTGGTTGGCAGACCCAAAAGTTCCATATCCAGAATTTCTGGAACAACAGACACGTGACAGAATTGCCAAATTGCCCTCTACAGAGGCTTAACAAATATACAATCCACCAGCTGTCTCTGAGAAAATCCTTTTCCTCACAGACTTGACCACACAATGGGTTATCAAACTTTTTGATGTCTGCTACTATGATGAATAGGGTTTTTCAAAAAAAAGGAATTACTGACCTTTCAATGTTTATATCTCGTATAAGGAGTAAAAATGAGTACTGTCTCTTGTATTTAAGAGACATTTCCATTTCCTTTTCTGTGAGCTCCCATTACTAGACTTTCAAACTTTCAACCTGAAACACTGGAGCTTTTTTTTTTTTTTTTTCCTCGAAGATGACCAGTAAAGGGATCCCAACCCTTGACTTGGTGTTGTCAGCACCACGCTCTCCAAGTGAGCCCACTGGCCATCCCTATATAGGGATCCGAACCTGTGGCCCTGGTGTTATCAGCACCATACTCTCCCAAGTGAGCCACAGGCTGTTCCCCTGAAACACTGGAGCTTTTATCTCTCGAGTTCCCTAGGGCTTCCATTCATTTCCTTATGTCATTTTCATATAAATGTAGACTATCAATGCCTTGCAGGCAGGTTCTTAATCTTTCTTACTGCTGGTTCTATTCCCAGGGCCTTAGAAGCCTTGATGGCACAGGACACTTAAATCTATTTACTAAATAAATGATTTTACGTATGTTATAATTAAAAACTAGAAACAACTCAGTGGCAGGTTAAATATGGCACAAATTATTTGCAGTTCCTCGCATCAATGGGTGGATTTATTTCCTCACCACTTCAATCTGTATTGGCTGTGTGATTTGTTTTGACTCATAGAATGTGGCAGAAGCGTTACTGTTCTGCAACGTGGTCTCAAGAGACCTTGCAGCTTCTGCTCTTGCTCTTTTGGAATATTTCTGCCATCATGAGAACAAATCCAGTCTAGTCTACTGCAGGATGAGAGGCGACTTCAAGGATGAGAACCAACTGCAAGAAGTGGTGAGGCCACCTCGGACCACCCTGCTTGAGGGGAGCCAGACTACAGTGTACGGCTGATCCCAGGTGGGCTCAGCAGACCTACCCAGCTACTCATGAATTCATGAACAAATACATGGTTGTTATTTCAAGTACCTGAGTTTTGGAGCGGTTTGTTATACAGCAACAGATAACTCATGTGAACATCAATGTCCAACATGAGACTGGTTGAAGACGCTTATGGTTCATCTCTACAAGAAAACAGTATGTAGCCACTTTTTATAACTACAGATATGGAAAGATCTCTAAGACTCTAGACCTACAAATGCCAGTATACTATTATAGTATACTGTATGAACGAACATTCTATATAGTATAGTATGAACATTCACACAATCCTATGATGCAGGTAGTATTACTAACCTTAATTTATAAATGAGAAAACTGAGGCCCAGAGAGGTTAAGTAGTTTGTCTAACAGTCACACAGATAGTCAATGGCTGGGCTGTGGATTGAACCCAGGAGAGTATGGCTGCAAAGACTGTGCTCCTAACACAAGGTGCTCTTGTTCACTCCAGCACCACCAACTCTCACTTCTTCATGGTCTTTATTCTATTTATACCTCTTCCCCACTTCTTCATTATGTTCACCCAAAACCTACATTTCAAAATTAACTTCTGGGATTTTAGTGGTGTTAATTATTATTATTGTTTTTTGGCAGCTCACCAGTATGGGGATCCGAACATGTTACCTTGGGGTTATAAGACTGTTCTCTAACCAACTGAGCTAACTGGCCAGTCCCTAGTGGTGTTACTTATTATCTGAATAAACCAACCTCAAAGTTCATGACCTTAACCTAAGAAAAACAAGCTAAAAAAGACTCAGAAATAATTTGATATAAATCATGACTGACTAGTAGCAGCTGGTCACATGGTGAGGGTGGGGGTGAGGCGGCCTCTCTAGCCTGCAGCCTATGTCTATGGTCGGACCCGTAGCATCCAGCTGCCCGGGACCGAGGCTGGGTGTATGGCGCCGCCCGAACCAGCTCCGGGGCCCCGATAACGGCCCACCCCCGCAGCTCCTGGCCTGGTGTGAGGGTCTCCCCTGATCTGAGAAAGGCTACCTCTCGATATGAGCCAGTGGCTGAAATTGGTGTCGGGGCCTATGGGACGGTATACAAGACCCATGATCCCCACAGAGGCCACTTTGTGGCCCTCAAGAGTGTATGAGTCCCCAATGGAGGAGGAGTTGGAGGGGGCCTTCCCATCAGCACAGTTCGTGAAGTGGCCTTGCTGAGGTGGCTGGAGGCTTTTGAGCATCCCAGTGTTGTCAGGCTGATGGACGTCTGTGCCACGTCCCGAACTGACTGGGAGATTAAGGTGACCCTGGTATTTGAGCATGTGGACCGAGACCTAAGGACATATCTGGACAAGGCATCCCCACCAGGCTTGCCGGCGGAGACCATCAAGGATCCGATGCGCCAGTTTCTAAGAGGCCTAGATTTCCTTCATGCCAACTGCATCGTTCATCGGGACCTGAAGCCAGAGAACATTCTGGTGACAAGTGGTGAGACAGTCAAGCTGGCTGACTTTGGCCTGGCCAGAATCTACAGCTAACAGATGGCACTCACACCCGTGGTTGTTACACTCTGGTACTGAGCTCCTGAAGTTCTTCTGCAGTCTACATACGCAACACCTGTGGACATGTGGAACGTTGGCTGTATCTTTGCAGAGATGTTTCGTTGAAAGCCTCTCTTCTGTGGAAACTCTGAAGCTGACCAGTTGGGCAAAATCTTTGACCTGATTGGGCTGCCTCAAGAGGATGAATGGCCCCGAGGTGTGTCTCTACCCCGATGAGCCTCCCCCCCCAGGGCCCTGCCCAGTGCAGTGGGTAGTGCCCGAGATGGAGGAGTCTGGAGCACAGCTGCTGCTGGAAATGCTGACTTTTAACCCACACAAGAGAATCTCTGCCTTCTGAGCCCTGCAGCACTCTTATCTACATAAGGAAGAAAGTAATCCGGAGTGAGCAATGGCGTGGCTGCCAAAGAAGGAAGAGAAGCTGCTGTTTCCCTTCTTCTGGACACTTGAGTGGAGAGAAGCCCACTGAGAAGGCGATCTCTACCTTTATTTCTGAGGGTGTGGAGCTTCCTCCAACTTTTTACAGAGAATATTTTGCTGCCTTAATGATATTCCCTTCCCACCCAACTCCTTTTGGGGGTTATCCTTCTCCCGCCCCCTATTTCTCTACACTAAGGGGTATGTCCCCTCTTATCCCTTTCCTTATCTTGATATTGGGGTCTTTTTTTACACTGGGAAAAAAAAAACGAAAAACAAACAAACAAACAAACAAAAACCCCGACTGACTATAAAAAAAGAGTGAGGAAACAAACAGAGGAGGGGAGCCTAGAAGTAGGTCTATTTATCACAAAGTCTTAACTATGCAGTTTTGTTATTTATGCACCCCTTTAAAAAAGCAACTCAGGAAATAAGATTTAAGTAACATGCTTAGGGGATATAGTATACAAGTCAATCTAATCGGTAACATGTACCATACATCATATGAAGTTCTAACTAAAAATTAAAATCAGAATACATTATATAATTAAATAATTACAACAATAGGTAATTGTATATAATTGGCACAACAACAGTTTAAAGGTTATTTTAGGATTCTGATAATTAGGAGTATTTCTTATTCTCTTACCTATTCTTTTTATACTTCTAGACAATCTACAATGATAATATACTATCTTTCTATCAAGGATTAAAAGACACCTTTCTCCTATATCCAAAAGAAACTCAATCCAAAACAACCGCGTGATTCTGAAATTTGATTCAGGTCAATACATAAAATGAACTCAACATCTAAGTAGAAAGTTGTTTAAGTTAAATATACATATGCACATATGTATATATACATATATACACAAGTATATACTTCAGTTCATGAAAAACTAGAATTAAAATACAAAACTTGCCATGAACTTTTTGAAGACCCCTTGTATGCTGAATGTGCATGCACACACACACAAATAACGAAAATTAGAAAAAGCTAAATTTCCAAAAGAAGACCATATAAAAATACTATAAAATCATTACCTATAAGCCAGATCTATGTACTGACTGACATGAAAAGATAGTCAAGACACAATTCTAACAACAGTGACATTTAGAGAATAATTATAAAAGAACTTCACATTCTTAGTTAAGTATTCCTATGATTTTTGAATTTTTACAAAAAATGTTAACTTTTATAATAATTATTTTTTAAAAATAAATTTTAGAGAAAAATATTCATATGTATGTAAATAGAGAAAGATATGGAAGGAAAACCACCAAGGTGTTCGCAAGCTGACATCTCTCTGGTTCCTTATTCAGACTCCCTCTTCTACTTTTAAGGACCATTGTGTTTACACTGGGCCCACCTAGATAATTCAGGATAATCTCTCTGTTTTAGAAATTAGCTGATGAGCACCCTGTTTTTTGTTTTGGTAGCTGGTCAGTATGAGGATCTGTACCCAAGACCCTGGTGTTTATGTCTGCACTCTAACCAGCTGATCTAACCGGCCAGCCCTGATGATCAACCTTAATTGTATCTGTAACTGTAAATCTCCTTTGCCATGTAACCTAACATATTCACAGGTTCTGGGGATTACGACATGGACATCTTGGGGGTGAGGAGGGAGTCATTATTCTGCCTACCATAGTTTTACACTATACAGTTTTAAAAACTAGCTACCTAATATATTTAAAGAATGTTAAATGGGGGGCCGGCCCGTGGCTCACTCGGGAGAGTGTGGTGCTGATAACACCAAGGCCACGGGTTCGGATCCCATATAGGGATGGCCGGTTGCTCACTGGATGAGCGTGGTGCTGACAACACCAAGTCAAGGGTTAAGATCCCCTTACCGGTCATCTTTAAAAAAAAAAAAAAAAAAGAATGTTAAATGGGAATAAAAGATAATACAATTATTAAACAAAGTGAACCTAAGGAAAACAAAAAAATCAAAGGAAAAAAATCTAACGTATCACTTTTTTCTTTGATGGGTATTTTATCTAAGAATCTTCGCCTAACCTAAGGTCATGAGGTCATGAAGATTCCGTCCTATGTTTTCTTCTTGAAGTTTATAGTTTTAGGCCTTATATTTACGTCTTAAGTTCCATTTTTAGTTATTTTTTTGTGGGTGTCTAAATTGTTCCAGCACCATTTGTCAGAGACAGAGACAAGCAACAACATGGATTTGTATAAATTTCAAATGCATTATTCTGAATGGAAGAATCCAGACATAAAATGCTATGTACTCTACGATTCCATTAATATGACATGCTAGAAAAGGCAAAAGTATGGGAATAGAAATCAGATCAGTGACTGCCAGAGACTGGGAGAGGGAACTGACTACAAGGGGGCACAAGGCAACTTCTAGGGATGAAGGAAATATTCCATATCTCAACTGCGGTGGTGGCTACATGATAGTATATATTTGTTAAAACTCAGAGACCTGCACAACTAAAAAGGGTGAATTTTACTCTATGCAAATTATTATTCAAAGACCCTGAGATTTTAAAAATTATCAAATGACAAGATAAAAAGGTGTAATTTGATTTGCAGGACCTTAAGAGTTTATGAACCCTAAAAATGTGAACTTAATCCAAATTAAAAGGTAGCATAGAAACCAAAAGGTGGAAAACTAGATAGTCATCTCAGATTCCCTTACTCTATTGCTAATGCTCCCAAATAAAAAGGGAAGAGATCAAAAAAGAGTGAGTACTAAATGAGGCATGATTATTCAAGAGCTATAGGCTAACTTTTCAGGTTAGTGACCTAACAATGTAACAAATCAAACAAACACACACAAAGCTAATCCTAAGAAAAAAATAATCCATGAAATAATATTTACCTTTGGAGTCAGCATTTGGGAACAGCCTGTTCCATGGCACCTTATTTTTGTGTGGAAGAGAAAGCAAATAGTTTCTAGCTTTTAAGTTTATTATACAATTCAGGTCTTCCTGTGATGGGGATCCAAGAATACCTATCAGATAAAATAGTTAACTGTTAATTATCAAGACCAAGGCAAACCAACTATATACCATCAGCCATGAGATAGAATGAACCCTGGTAATTAATATCTTCTCACCACCAAATATTTTACAAAAAGGTCCTTAACATTTTAAATCAGGGAAGGTTAAAAACTCATGTCTACCACAGGTTAAAGAGTTATCAGAACTTTTCTTAATCTAATGAAGTGACTTTGATGTAAACTGTGGGCAGGCAAATTGAGTAAATCTAGCCCCTAAAGTGCTTGGGGACCTTACCCAGAATGTGGTTCAGCTGGTCTAGATAATGCTTCCCCGGAAAGATAGGCCTGTTGGAGAGCATCTCTGCCAGAATGCAGCCTACAGACCAAATATCAATGGACTTGGTATAGCCCTACAAGACGAATGGAGAAAAGGCTGAGAATGACATCTGTTGTCACAGGACACAGTGAGATCTTCCTATATACAGGTGCAAGCTGATAAAAGTTCGAACTTCTCCTTTGACTCTATAATTCAGAAATATGCGAAGACAGGATGAAAAAAACAAATAACAATTTGGCTTTCTTAGAGGCTGAACAACCAAGATGACTTGATTTTATTTCCTTCTTCAAAGTAGGTTAAATTATTATTAAATCAGAATTTCTGAAGTGTGCTTCAGTCCTTTTTTCAAATGATTTGAGAAAGATTAAAAATTTTTATAAGTTGGAGCTAGAAAAAGTAAAAAGTAGTAGTATTCATTGCTTTAGGACATTTTTGGTCCATTTACTCATTTCTGGAAACCTGAAAATCAACTCAAAAGAAGGGGCACTGCTATACTTCCAGAACATCTTTATCCATTTTGCAAATCATTTTTCCAAACAGTCAGGATGAAAAACTTTGATCTCTAAAGAAAAAAGTGTGTGCTCATTCCATCATATTTTACCAATTCCTATTTTCAATACTCTTACCTTCTTTTTCTATTCATTTTTCGGGTAGAAATTTTCTTTCAGAGGAATTCTGTTAAGTCATGGAAGAATTCTGTCTAAATCATAATAGTGCAAAAAAGATATTTCTCCAAGGAATATGAGTTGAACTTTATAGAAAATGTTATTTATAGTGATAAATGGACGAAGAAATGTGGAAATAGCTAGAGAAAAAATTTTTGAGTCAAATATTAAAATTCTGGGAAACTGATTTTCCAAAAAGATTTCACTCTAAGAATCAGTGATCAGATCTACAGCTATGATAAAATGAGGGTGAATTTGAAAATAATTATTACTAAAACTCTTGTAATCCAAAATAACTTGCTTTGGGGCCAAAGTTAAATAGAGGGAAATACTGGAAACACACAAAAAATAAATAATTAAAAGGAACCAGGCTCCAGGGAGAAGTGGCTGCTCCAGATCTAGGACAGGGAAAATGCAATGTGTGCCTGGAGCATCTACTGCCAGAAAGCAAGGAAGTGCCCAATACTAGTGGGGAAATATCAAAAGCAGCTTCTACCCGTCAAATCAGGGACAATTTGAGCATCAAAATCCACAATGGTAGGGCCGACCCGGTGGCTCACTCGGGAGAGTGCGGCGCTGGGAGCGCGGCAGTGCTCCCGCCACGGGTTCGGATCCTATGTAAGGATGGCCGGTGTGCTCACTGGCTGAGCGCGGTGCGGCTGGTCACAAAAAGACAAAAAAAAAAAAAAAAAAAATCCACAATGGTAGGAACAGATTATAAACCACTGAATAAATAAATGGAGAGAACTAAAATACAGAAGGAATGAGAGTTATAAAATCGTCAATGGACGGTAAAACTAGAGGATGAGAGTCTGATGAAGAAGATAACTCAGACAATAAAACTATTTCCCCACAAATTATTATTAATTACAAAGGGGGAAATGGTAACCTTATGGTGGACACCTGGAGGACATCATCCTAACCAAAATATCAACACGAACATCACCAACACTGGCACAAACTGGATATGCCTTCTGATACAATGCACTGAGAAGAACAAAACATTGCTTTTGTGGTATTCATGCAGAAATGCATGACACAAAATTAAGGGCATTCTACAAAACAGCTGGCCTGCGCTCTTCAAAAATGTCAATCAAGAAAGGCTGAGGAACTATTCCAGGTTAAAGGAGACTAAAGAAACATGACAATGCAATGTGTGAGCCTGGACAAGTGTATGTTTGTTAGTTAGAGAAATTATCATTGGGACAATATCAAAGATTTGAATTTAAACTGAGTATTCGATATTGCATCAGTGTTAAATTTCCTGCTTTTGATAACTGTAACGTGGTCACATTAGAGATTTCCCTTGTTCTAAGGCAGGGTACTTTTCAACCTCAGCACTACTGACATTTTGGGGTGTTTTAAGGTTCTGTTGTGGGGGCTGTCCTGTGCATTGCAGGATGTTTAGCAGCATCGCTGGCTTCTACCCACTTGATGCCAGTAACACATCTCCCAAATCCCCATTATGACAACCAAAAATGTCTCCAAACATTGCTAAATGTTCCCAGGGAACATTAGAACCACTGTTCTAAGGAAATATACACTGAAGTGTTCAATGGTAAAGGGGACACAACTATAACTTATTCTCAAATGTCTCAGAAAACACATGTGTGCATATATAAAAAGAGAATAATAAAACAAATGTGGCAAAGGTTAAAAAATTGATGAGTACGAATCCGGGGTAAAGGGTATATAGGAGTTTTATCCAGTGGTTCTGTAAGGGTGGTCCAAAGATCCCTACGGGTTCCCTCTAGGGGACACAAGAGGTCATACTACATTTACTATACTACTAAGATGCTTTTTTCTTTTTCACTCATTCGCTCAAGAGAGATTTTCCAGGGGGTACATGATGTGAGGTGATATTATACATGAAACACAACATTTGGAATATCTGCATAACTCAGTGAACCAATATTTTCCAAATGCTTGATATTACAAAATCATGCATGGGTACGAGCGCAAGGCAGACCAATGAATTTTAGTAAAACAGTACAAAAAGTTCACTGATATGGTTTCAGATTCCACATTGCAATTAACCTTTAACTTGTTGAATTTTGGTGTAGTATCAAAAATTAGCCACAAGTGGCTGAAAAGACTATCAAAAGTCTCCTCCCTTTTCCAACTACATATCTGTGTAAAGACTTTTCTTCATTAACTTAAACCAAAACAAGATATTTGACAGACTGAAGCAGAACCAGATTGAGAATCCAGCTGTCTTCTATTAAGCCAGACATTAAAAAAATAAAAACAATGCCACTCTTCTCACTAAAATGTTTTTGTTGTGGAAAATAAACATTCTCTTATGAAAAATATTGAATTTATGTTAACAGGTAGTGGGTTTATTTATTACTATTTAAAATAAATTAATACATTTTTTAAAGTTTCAGTTTCAATTTCTACATCGCAAATGACAATAGATATAATCCACCTAAATAAAACCTGCTTGGGGATCCTTTATCATTTTTAAGAGACTTAAAGGAATCTTGAGTCCAGAAGGTTTGAGAATGGTTACCTAATACTTTTCTTACACCTTTTCTTAAAGTTGAAATTCTGTTAATATGTTACAAATATGTACCCACACAGTGCTCTAGCTTGCCAAAACTAGGACAATATAAGTTACAGAAAAAGAGAAAGATGATAATGGACAGCACAATAAAAAACAAAACAAAAAACAAGAACCCATGAGTCTATATAATAGTGCTTCAAAAACAAAGATAAGGGAAAAAAGATAAAACTCTTCTTTATAAAATGCCAGCAAATAAATATAAAAGGTAGAATAAATTTAGAAAATCACCATTTTATAAACCCGAGGTAAGGGTCATCAAGGCATACTAAGCCACTGGGGAAAGACTGCTGGGCAACAGGAGATACACACACAGTCTCCAAGAATCTGTGGTACTTGTGCTGGAAATATGTGACTAAACCTAATGAGAAACAAGCAGTCTGAAGAATCCAGAATGTGAATCATTCTGTGAAAAAACTGATGTGTACTCTGTATTCAATGTCGCGAAGAAAAAAGGAAGGGCAAAAGGACTGCTCTCTGACTGAGACTAATGCAGGAAACTTGATTTGATTATGGACGGAAAACAAAACAAAAAGAGCTATAATAAAAACTTCTTTTGGGGCCGAGCCTGTGGTGCACTCGGGAGAGTGCGGCCCTGGGAGCGCAGCGACACTCCCGCCGCGGGTTCGGATCCTATATAGGAATGTCCGGTGCGCTCACTGGCTGAGTGCCGGTCACGAAAAAGACAAAAAAAAAAAAAAAACTTCTTTTGGGGGCCAACTGGGATGTCACTAAATTAATGCTGATTATCTTAAGTATGCTAAGGGTACTATGGCTATGGGAAAGAACACCCTCCCTTTTTATAAGTAATGTGTTGATTTATGTTGGTAAAGTGTCAGATAGTTTGACAAAAGAGAAGAAAGAAGAGAGGAGAGAGAAAGGAAAGAGGAAGGGAGGGAAGTGGTAAATAAAAAGAAAAAAGAATACATTACTAAAACAACAAATTATACTGTAATCATTATACTATAACTTTGCTGAAGAGACATTCTTCATCATCAGATAAATCTGGCCTTTACAGCATAACACTAGGTCTATGTTCACAGAAATACCCGTTATTGGATAACCTCTAATGCAGATTCAGCCCCTACCTGGCAGTGGCAGGAGAGCAGGTGAAAGCTGCCAAAGGCAAGACTTCAAGAGAGGTGACCAATGGGTGAACAAAGACCATTTATGGTAAGTGACTGAAGAGGCATACCTATACAACAGGTCAGCACTACTCCCTCCAGCTGAGGTGAAGAGGCAGAACTCCAGGGCCCAGAAGCTCAATACTGAACAAGGAGATTATGATAGCACCTTGGCTCTGGCAGACATGGGCCAGCCAGACAGCCAAGCCTCAACCCAAATAGAAACAGAGACTGGAGAAGCAGGCTTATTACAACATATTTAGAAAATTCTCTTACTCCCTGGTTTTCTTTTTATGCAAACTTGGTCCTTACCTTGGAATTCAACATAATTTCTGGAGCCCTGTACCAACGTGTGGCTACATACTCTGTCAGGAATCCTGTGTGATCATGGTCTGGATCTGCAACGCGGGCCAGGCCAAAGTCACAGATCTAGGAGAGAAAAAAAATGGGATACTTCTCAGAGATTCTAAGTAGCATGACATCAAAACATCATAAAAATAAACGACAACAACAATGGTAAATATAATAATGATAAGCAATAAGTAGCTGTTACCATTACTACATGTCAGATACTTTGCTGGGAATTCTACAATATCATTATTTAATCCTCCCAACAACCTGAAAGGCAGTGATGACAATCCACATGTCAGAAACTAGGAAAAATGCAGGAATCTTTAACAGTACACAATTTAAGAGGCATAGCCACCTTTTGGGGGGTTTATTTTTTTATTTTAATTTACTTGCACATATTTGTAGGGTACAGTGTGTTGTTTCAATACATGCATATATTGCACAATGATGATTCCCCCCCTGCCCCCTGCCCTTCATTATCTGCTTAGTGCACAGCAAAGTCACTTAGGTGACTTGACAAAAACCGTTCTGGGTAAAGTCACCAAAACCATCCAGAACCCTTTTTTGGGCCCGTCTTGCTGGAGCTCCTGGGATCCTGCTAGGATTGGCTCCTCAATTCACACTGGCTTTTTATTTTTTAGACTTCACTTCCTGCTAGTCTTCCACTTAGTCCACAATTGCAGGTATTACCAAATATTCTTTCCACTTTCCTCCCATTCCATAAAGTCAAACTCACTCCCAAAGCTTTAAAAAATCTTTCATATACTGAAGATGCACATTTTATTTTTTTAAAAAAATATCCAGCTTCTAATTTTCTCCTGCTTCACAATAGCACCTGCTGGCCTTTCATCATCTGGCCACCCAACACTGGTACTACTCTGGGCCAGAGATCTTGCCAGATTCCAATATACATAAAATGCAATTATGATGTATTTAGTCCCATACAATTGTAGGGTATTTTAATTCTTTGGCTCCTGGGGAACTAACTCAAGAGAGTGACATGTTAACTAAGATAGGCCATAGTAGAAGGTAGCCTGGAAAACAGAGACTAGACTTATTGCATTATTAAGTCAGAAAAGAAATAAGAGCCTGAACTCAGGCCATAAAAATGGGGACAAGGAGGAAGGGACAAGTCTAAGAGATATTTATAGGACTTAGAGTCTATCTTGATATCAGTCTCTCTCAGATGTCCTAAAGTTGAGTGCTTCAATAATTCAGAAGGATACCACCCCCTCACAAATATCTTCCTCTAGCCTTTTCTACCTGGGAAGCTGGCATCACTAGGTAGCCCCTTTGATCCCCCAGGCCCTACATCTTGCTTCAGCTATAGTATCCGAGAAAGGTTGCACATCTCTGTTGCATAATTTCCCTGTCTTGTGACACACTGTCACTGCATCATCAAAAGGAGCAAAGAACAATCTGCCAATGACTCTTCCACAGGCCACTTTCCACATGGACTTTCACAGGTTGACTGGTGAGGAAATTCTGTCCTCCTCCATAGCTCCAATGGCTAACCCCAGCCACTGCACTCTGTCTACAAAACCTCCAACATGACTCCCAGGCCTCACCTTTCAAAGCTGGCTTGCTTGCCAATGCCATTTCCCTGCCTGACATTCACAGGCCTCTCATGGGATCTTGTGGAGGTATGGCTATAATCTTTTGAAGAGGATCATAGTTAAGTTCTAACTTCTGCTTGACTGGTCTTGAAGCTTTTCAGTGTTCCTGCAACCTATTTGTTTCTTAGAACCTTTTCCACCAATTCCTATGAAGCAAGCTGCGGGAAGAGTTCCCAGTACTCATGCATAGCAGGTTCACTAGCAACATGGTTATGTTTGGCATGATTTCCAACTCAGAGAACCAATAAATGATTAATTTCTTTCATTTGAAGGGGAATGCTCTGAGCCATTCAGAGCCATCACTTGCCATGTTGGACTGTCACCAATCCACTTGGATTCTGAGTAGTTTGAATTTTTCAATGTATCTGTGACACACAATTTCTCTCTTTTACAGGGCTAACACTTCATCTTCTGATTCAAGTTCAATCAAAGCTTATCACTCTGCCTTCTGTAGTGTAAACGGACACCTGAAGCCACATTCTGAATCACGCAATCAGAAAAGAAATACTGCACCTTCTCAGCAGAGCAAAACCAGGGTGAGCCCCAGAACATGAGGACAGATCCTTCATAGCCCTATGCCCAGTGTCACATAGAATGGGTGGGTACTGACTTGACACACAGCTTTTCATGGTTCAGGTGAATCAAAAAAAAAATTCCAGACAGATTTTTTAAAAAACAGAATATAAGAAATCCACAGATCAATGAGGCCAAGTATTGAGGCTGATGTCTCCACTTTCCTCCAGGAGCGTGGACAAAGAAATAGAAGTTGTATTTTAAGAAGGTTTGATCAGATTACTAAATACCTACAAAGGCAGGGATAAATGCTGTGAATAACTTTAAATATAGTTGTGGCAGACTGTATTTTTTAAAGAGGGCCACACCACTATAACCCATCTCCCATGCTCTTCTTACAAGCTCTTTGGTTAAACTTGTATCAGGAGGTGGGGTCTATTTTCCCTACTCTTGAATCTGAGTAAACGTTTGAAACTGCCTAAACCAACATAATATAGTGGAAGTGACGGTGTGTGACTTCTGAAGCTACATTATAAAATGCAACATGGCTTCCACCTGGCCCTCTCTCTACTGGGGTACTCTGCCCATGTTCTGAGGAAGCCCAGGCATTGTGGGCTACACATGGGTGTTCCAGCTGATAGGGGGCATCAACTGCCAGGCCTGTGAGTGATGACTCCAGCCCCCTCCCTCACATCTTCTACTCAAAGCCCAGACACTGGAGATAGATGCAGTATGTCTATTTCTTTAAAATGGAAACCAAACATGTAGTAGCTCTTCCCTACAAGAAATTCAGTTGAAAGCCACTAAGTGGGTCAAGCAACGTAAGTCCCCAAGGGGTGGGGAAAGGCACAGAGCCTGGTGGGGAATGTAGCAGCCAGGTGGAGTTAAGAGGAAACTCAAGATTGGGAAGGGGTCTAGGTGTGAGGTGAAGAGGAGGGTCCATGTAGGAGAGTGGCAGTGGTAGCCTATTTCATTGGGGGTTGCAAGATGATGATTTTTCTGATTTTACTATATCTTCTGCATATTTTAGCTGGCATTCTTTTTAAAGGGCCATGGTTCACCAACTGAGGCTGTTTACCCTGATGCACAGATCCTAGTGGATTTCCTACTGAAAAGACAAGAAAAATGTTTAATCCTTTCTCTTTCATGAACTACCATGTTCAGTGTAGTGAGATGGTATAAGGGAAACCATGTGTTACCATTTGTATCCCACACATCTAATGCAGGCCATAGAACCAGGAAGTTCTGACAAATTACTGTTTATAATTTAAAAAATAAACAGGGAGATGTGAGGTTTATACCTCTAAAAGACTTCACAGCTCCATTCATGGTCATCAATGGAAAGCGCATGTGATTTTTTAAGTTCTCTAAACACAATATGGAAGACTAAACAAATTTACACGACATTAACCAATAAACTGCCAACAGTACCAAAAAAAAAAAAAAAAAAAAAAGGGCAGTAATATTCAGTGTAATTCCACACAAAGGAAGATATTCAACTAGGATATATGGTACAAGAAAACATAAAATGACCTATAAACTTCAGCACCCCATCTGGCTACCTTTTAGGGTATGTAAATTGAAATTTTCAAAAAACAGAGGAATTCCCAAAGACATGTTTTATATTATATCTTCTGGAGACCTCCTTCACAGGCACAGCCAGAACTACATGTGCTGTGATCCTACCTAGCATCCTGTAACTTCTACTGAGATTTCTGTGGAGTCAATCTAACAAACAACACAGACTGGTATAGACCACATCCCCCTGGTAGTTCCACTAAAAATATGCTAGCAAAATCTCCAAAAGGGTCTATTAACCTTTGTGTGTTTCTGGGGTACTGAAAAATAAAGTCTACAAGAAAGGGTCCCAGAAAGATCCCAAGAGGTCAATGTCTGCTGGGCCTGAGGGCATCAGACAACAAGGGCAAAGCATATTTACAGAAACCAAAAAGAAAGCTTATTGCTGTTGACCTTGACTGGTACCAGAGTCAAAAGTTAAAGGTCTGAGACACTGAGAATAGCTGATACCCTGAGGGTTCAAGAGTAGGAAACACTTTATTAACATAAAAGCTAATGGAAAAAGGAAGTAACAGAACTGCCTGCTTGAAAATTCAAAAGGACCTAAATAACAAGAGGTCAGTAAGGCCACAGGTTATACTTTCCTAGGCAAAGGAGCCTGTGGGATGGGCATCATGGTTCCCACAAGGTTCTGAGGATGTGATGGACATAGTGAACCAGAGCTCCAGTGAAAGACTCTTCTACCCATTGGTGCTCTCTCAACTGTCATATAGGCACACTGAACTGCCACCACACGCTGTCCTGTTCACTGTGACAGATCAGTGATTTCTGTGACACAACATACTCATCTCTGGAATGAGATTCTCTCCTGAATATTTATACCCATGTGAATGATGCACTCTCCATGTGTACATTTTAAAAATGTGAGTGAATTGTACTACTTTAAATATCTAAAATGTCTTGTTGTATCTCTGTGTTAAATTGAGTTTTGAAAACCATGCCTAGAGAATGCCGATGGCCAACAACTCATATATATCCATGTGTGTGAAATTTTGGTGAGCAGGTGAATAAAATAGCCCTAAATAAACACAAATTCATTAA
The DNA here is from genome assembly GCF_027409185.1 of Cynocephalus volans. NCBI lineage: Eukaryota > Metazoa > Chordata > Mammalia > Dermoptera > Cynocephalidae > Cynocephalus > Cynocephalus volans. Next base: position 210,691,254 of record NC_084461.1, read on the forward strand.
CAGTGAAAAGATAACAAAGAAAATAGTCTGGTTCTATTTGTTTTATTTCTAAGGACGGACATTTTCAAGCAAAAATAAGAGCCATCTTTTCTCAGAAATATTATATACTTAAAATATTGAGAATGTCTATCTAAAAACAAAAACAATCTGCTATACAAGGTTGTAGTGATAAGAAACCAAAAGAAAAAAGAAAAGCATGAGGAGACATAAAAATATTCTTTGTAATTTTTCAAGGAAATCACTAAGAGCCAAGGAAGTAGTGTAGCCATTCCTAAAAGCAGCTTCATTCCTTTTGTGCCCATTTGGCTTTTAGTTGCACAGATCATGGGAAAGGAGCTGGTTACATCCCATATGGAAAGTACGTGAGTCTATATCAAAAGGATACTAAGAGGTAACAGAATCCAACCCATACATATCTGATGGAGAAAGCTGTCTTCCACAATATCTCACTGGATGTTGGCCACACTGTTTCAAACATCCAGTGACAGCGTATAAGCTGACCACCTGATGACAGAACCCACTGCCCTTTATTTAAAAAAAAATTTTTTTTAGTGGCTGGCTGTTACAGGGATCTGAACCCTTGACCTTGGTGTTCTAACACCGCAATCTAACCGAGCTAACCGGCCAGCCCCAATTGCCTTTTTTAGATAGTTCCTAGATCTCCATGATCCACCTTCAACCAACCTCTCCAGCTTAGTGTCAATGACGCCCTATTACTCACCCAGTGCTGTAGCCACAGAGATGAGGACTCAATGTTTTGTGTCTTCTTACTTTTATCTCTGTTGTTCTTTCTGCCTATGATACCCTACGCCCAACCTGGCCACTTGCTTCCTACAGGAAAGTCTGCCCATCCTCAGCAGGCCAGCACAAATACCACCTTCTTCCTGCTGCCTCTTACACTCCCCACCAGAACTAGCCCACCACTCTCCTCTGCATTTGTACACCATTCTTTTCCGCACCTCAGTTATAGCACATATTATTACAATCATCTACTGTCTATGGGATTCCTGACCTATCAGTTTACAGATTTCAGCAGTAGACACTCATCTTCCTTGTCTGGCATACCATTTTTTCAGGAATGTCTGTTGAACTGAAATCCAAGAAATGATTATTGCTATACATCTGTATGTACTTTTTAAACAACTTTACTGAGATATAATTTATATACCATACAATTCACCCCTTTAAAGTATACAATTTGATGGTTTTCAGTATTATAATCCACAGGGTTATACAACCATTGCCACCATCCAATTTGAGAACATTTCGATAACCTCAAAAAGAAACCCAGATGAATTAGGGTTCCCTCCCCATTCCTCCCCCAAACCCACCAACCTTATGCAACCACTGATCTATTTCCTGTCCCTATGGATTTGCCTATCCTGGATATTTCATATAAATGGAATCATACAATATGTGTTTTTTTGTGACTGCCTTCTTTCACTTACATAATGTTTACAAAATTCATCCACGTTGTAACATTATCAGTACTTCTTTTTATTCCACTGTGTTGCTCTACCACATTTTATTTATCCACCTCAGTTGGATATTTGAATTGTTTCCACTTTTTGGCTATAATGAATACTACTACTATAGACATTCACGTTCAAAGTTTTGTGCGGATGCACGTTTCATTTCACTTACCTAGGAGTGGAATCCTCACCAACACTTACCTGACGTTTTGATTATAGCCATCCGAGTGGGTCTGAAGTAGTATCTCATCATTATTATATTCGCATTTCCCTACTGACTAATGATGTCAAGTATCTTTTCATGTGCATATTGGCCATTGGTATATCTTCTCTAGGGAAGTGTCTATTCAATCCTTTGCCCATTTTTAAATTAGGTTATTTATCCTTTTATTATCTTAGTTGTAAGAGTTCATCATATACTCTAGTTATAAGTCCCTTATCAGATATATAATATGTAAATATCTTCTCTCTTTCTATGGGCTGTCTTTTTCACTTTCTTGATAGTTTTACTTTGTAACACAAATTTCTAATCTTGATGGAATCCACTAATCTTTTGTCTTTTGTGCTTGTGCTTATTGTGTCATGTATAAGAGGCTGTGCCTAACACAAGATTACAAAAACCTACTCCTATGTTTTCTAAGAGTATTTAGCTCTCAAATTGAGATCTTTGATCCATTTTGAGTTAATTTTCTCATTCTTTTGCATGTGGCTATCCAGTTGTCCCAGAATCACTCATTGAAAAGACTACTCCTTCCCCAATGAATGGTCTGGCACCCTTGTCAAAAATCAATTGACCAGAGATATACGGGTTTATTTACTGACTTTCAAGTCCATTTCATTGATCTATATACCTATCCTTATGCCAGGAGCAAACGGTCTTGATTGTGGTAGATTTTTAGTACACTTCGAAATCAGGAAGTGTGAGAGTCCTCCAGCTTTGTTCTTTTATAAGATTGTTTTGGCTATTCTGGATCTCTTGAACTTCCATCTGAATTTTAGGGTCAGCCTGTCAATTTCTGCAAAAAGCCAGCTGAGGCTTTGATAGGGATTATACTGAATCTATAGATCAACTTGGGGAATACTGCCATCTTAATAATATTAAGTCTTCTGATGCATGAACATGGGATGTCTTTCCATTTAGGTTTTAATTCCTGTGCATTTTTATTAGCCTGAATCCACATCCCTTCATTACACCTAAGACATCCATAAATCTCTCTCCTTATTTAGCTCTGCCACCTATTAAAATAGAAATATATAAATGCTGCACATTCTCAAGAGAACTCTGAGGACTGTAAAGGACCTTGGGTTTTCCTATTTATTTGGAATTCCTTATTAGGTATTGCAGTCAGTAAGGTTAAGTTTTCTGCTGATTTCTGAGTGCCTTTAGTATAAAATTTATAGAAGAAAAAGGTCACCAATGAAACACATGATTTTAAAACTTACACCTAAGGTGCATGATTCCATTCACATACATAAAGTATAAAAGTACACATGTATGTAAGAGTACAGAAAAAACCTTGGAAGAAAACACAACAATCTGTTATAGTGGTTATTTATCTCTGGAGAGGAAGGAGCAATGGGATGAGGAAGAATAAGAGGACTAGCACTCTTTACTAGCATTTTTGCCATAAAAATGCCTTCATGTATTTCTGGTATAATTTTAAATATGAATAATGATAAATATAACTATACCTCAGTAAAAGGTTTTTCAATATACATCACTCTAAGAGTAAATAACCTCACTGACCTTGAGATCACAGGTGGTGTTGAGCAGCAGGTTGGAAGGCTTGAGGTCACGGTGCAGAACATTAGCTGAGTGGATATATTTTAACCCTCTGAGGATCTGGTAAAGAAAATAGCAGATATGGTCATTGCTGAGGTGTTGTGTCTTCAAGAGCTTGTATAGATCTGTTTCCATGAGGTCCTGTACTATATATCTGTTTGAACAGGTTAAGGTAAAACACCAAATAGCTGGTCACACTCAGCAAAGCACCGAAAACAAAATGCAGCCTCTTTTGACCCTCTTCCCATTATTACATCATGAGGCCCTCAAGGGAAAGGAGAAATGATGAAAACTTGGTATTCCTTCATGGAAGAAATCTGAAGTAGTTTATTCCTTTTTAGGTCCTGTGAGACAACAGGCATTATACCTGCCTGATGTGGCTGGTTTGGGGCACAGACAGAGACCTGAAACAGGCTGCTATGGAAATACTGGTCAGTCTTTGAAGTCTCAACCTCCCTGTTGTCTAAATTGTCCACCATCAACAACCCCCCTCCAAGGCTTGTTGGAAAAGGCTGGGAGATGGTGTTGGCCAGCAAACATCATATATGCCCTCCTCTCTTTGGCTCAGCAAAACTCATAATGCCACTTTTTCCTCCCTTCTTGCCGCTCCTCCTCTACCAATCTCCTCAAAAACCAACTGTAAAACTTTTGGAAATACAGGTCTAGAAACATATTACTACTAAATCCTACCCTTAGTCTTTTCAATTAATATGAAAATCCTAAATAAATAAGGCCATGGAGAAATCATACTAAGAAGGGGTTTGTGCTAGTTTTGTTCCTGTTGTTTCTTGCCTAGCCATGTATCTAAGCACCTAAAATTTTAGCTTCGGCCACCTTCTTTCTTACAGAGATTAAATTACAGAAGCCTCTAGCTTTTCAGTTCACCATATTATTATTTCATTAGTGGTGTTTTTGCATTTCTTTTATTCATTTCTATGTAAATACTATTCTGTCTCCTACAGATTCATAGGAGATGAGATGCAGCATGAGGTTCAAAATGAAATATAACTAAAAATCTGTCATCTTAAAGAGCTCATTTTCATGGCAAAAGGTAAAGCAAGACCAACAGGTGGTAGTAGCAGGAGGCATTTCACTTTAAATATCATCACAACTTATTAACAGATCTATTTAAAAATGGAAAGGGCTGCCTAGAGACAGTGAGCTGCTGTCTGGAGGGGCAGAATGCAAATTGGGCAAACTGGTAACCTCCCTGCTGACAGATCCTCTTCAGTACACTTAACGCCTCTTTCAAATGTAGCCTTTACCCAGGCAATATCTTCTGGATCTGCTTAGCCTGGATTTCTAAAAGTTGGTCATAGTTAGCCACATTATTTCAGAGCTGGGTTGGCCTTAAAGATTACGAGGGCCAGTTCTTTCATTTTAAAGATGAGAAACTGAAACCTAAAGAGGTGCTATGACATTGTCTAAGATCAGGAATATCAGAGGTACTGTCTTTCTTAGTCTACCACTCTTTCCTTTTCACCACCATAACAAACCATCCCCTGAATGGAAAAAACATGACTGAAATGGTATTAACCAAGATTAATATTAATAAAGACTTTCATAACTACACTCAAAGAAAATCTTTACTGAAATGAACAGAGAAAATATTGGACTTACCTAAAAGATACTAAAATGAGTTACTGAAAACTAATAAAAAGAACCACAGAAAAATTTTAAATGATGCAAGTATTACTGTATTATAATTGTATTATAGTATCATTAGTATTTTAGTATTACAAATGGCAAGCAGATTACAATTTTCCCTTAAATGTGCTTCATGCACTTTTCCTTTACTCGAAGTCCAGAAAATTTCTAGTTATACTTATTCAACACGGTGACCAAGCAGTGGAGTCAACTAGGTGCCTGAAAAGGATACACATCTTTCATTTGCTCAATGGTTGGTGCTCGAATAATATCATTGATTCCAATGATGTTCTCATGCCTGAAGCGCAGTAAGATTTTTATCTCTCTCAAGGTTCTCTGGCAGTAGGTCTGGTGCTCAAAAGGACTGATTTTCTTGATAGCTACTCGAACTTTATTGACATTATCATAAGCAGAGCTAAAAAAATAAAAAATAAAAAGGGCGGGGGAGAAGAGACGGCATTAAAAACAACCCCTAGAATATCATGGCACAAAGAACACAAATTGGTAAAGTATTAAATTTTTAACACTCTGTAAACACTTGTTTCATATTGCCTCAGGCTAGGGAGGATGCAGCTGATAAACGATAGCACATACCTATTCTCAAACTTAACATAAAGCCCAGCCCTGTTAACTGTTGGATGCCCACTTTCAAGAACCCAGGAACACAAAGAGCATTTTCCCATTGTCTTAAAAAGCAACTGCATTCTGGTGAGAGTAATCACTTCTGCCTCCAAAACAACTTTCTACTGTCCTATCAAATTCCTCTGACGCAGCAGAAACATTCAAATGACCATCAACCACATCTTCATCCCTAACAAAAATGGACCCAAGAGGACGCCCTGTCTGTCAATTTTGTTTCTCTTACTTGCAACATAACACAACTATCCCCCCCATCATGAGACAGAACCAAGATGACGTTAGAGTAGTTTTACAACAAAACCTATAAAGTGTTCTTCAAAAAATACTTTTGTAGCCATAACATGGGCCCAGTTACTTCCAAGTTGTCATTAAGGTCTGACTTACTAGGACTCCAAACAGAGAAGCAATAATAAAAATTATACCTTCAATTTTATGATGAATACTAGTCTTTGGCATTAGTACCATCTTTATAATCAACAGTCTATTGAAATCTTTTCTGTAAGAACTTTTCCCATTAATACATGTCAACGTTTGGTCCACTGACCAAAGCGATCAAATAACACTGACAGGAAACAAGACATCACTTCTTGTTTCCTAGGGGTAAGTGATACAAATAAAAAACAGTAAAATAACTTTATTCTAAGTGCTTCTATAATAATATTTACCAGTCTACTTATTCTAGAAATTATTGATGTATCTGTTTGATTCCATCACAAGACTATATTTTGGGAAGGACCTTGTCTTACTCAGCTTCAGTTATCCCACAACACCATTAATACCCTGCACACAGGTATCCCCCAAATACTTAGAAATGAAATACATCTCCTTAAATAAAAGAGTCACTACTCAAATCTTACTTTGCTTTGATTGCTGTGTGAAGGCTTAAACTAGTGATTTTCAGGTAAGCAGGCAAAGAGATATAAACTTTAAGCAAACTTATTCAACACTGGGAATAAATATTTTTAGAAATAATTTTTTTTTTTTTTTGCTAATTCAAATCATAGACCATGAGTTCAATGAAAGAGAGCACAGATTAAATAAAATAGTTACAAAATATTGGTTTAAACTCAACATTACAAATTTCTACTTTTACTGAACACAGTAGTCAAACGTGGCCATAAATTTGCTTTACAAGATTACAATCCAACAAGATTGTTAGAGGGAGGAGTTTATCGTCAGTGTGCCTCTCTACTGTACCAACACTAAGTGATAAAATGAATAACCAACTGACCCCTTTTAAGTGAGAAGGCTGAGATCATCCTCATCTGTTCCTACTTGAAAGAAAGGAGTGACCCTGTCCGTTGACAGAACAGTTTGGTCTGTTCTTGTCAGTTCTTCCTATCCATTCTGCTGCTTTTTTAGTTTACGCAATCTATCACAGAACTGATCACAAAGAGGTCACATACTTCCATAACTCTGTATTTGGTAGTTTCTCCTTAGATTTCTGTTTTGTTTTATATATTTTACTCTTCTGATACCTGGCACATATATTTTATTGGCATACCTTTTACCATGGACTTTTTGGTGTCCCTGAATAGTTTGTGTTCTAAAATCACTTTGACATTAACAACCCTGTTTTGTTTTTCTCTAAGAGTTTAATCTTTCCTCATCCCCATTTCTTCCCCAACTACCACCACACTACAGCTTTTTGCTTCAAATAAATCTCTTGTAAACAAATTGTGGTTGCAGTTTGGGGTCTTAATCCAATTTGTCACTATACAGTCTCTGGATGGTTTAATTTTGGAATGTTTTATATATTCTCTTTTAACTGATAAACTTGTTCTTTTCCAAAGCAAAAATTCGAAGGCTAAAGAAGTTATTCAAGGTTAAGAAAATGAAGAGCTTTCTAACTCATCCCTATAAGGCAAATGACCTTTAAAAATAAATAAACAAAAAAAGATGATTAGGATGAAAAAGAACTAAAACCAAAATTTAAGACGGATCTCTTTTCTAAGCACAAGCTTGAAAATCAACTAAAAATAAATGAGTAGATATGATCTGACAACACATTAAAATAATAACCCATTATGACCAAGGAATATTCATCATAGGAATCCAAGAATGGCTCATTAAAAAAGAAACACATTAAAAAGAAGACACCAGGCTGAATAGACATTTCTCCAAAGATGATACACAAATGGCTAAGAAACATATGAAAAGATGTTCAACATCACTAATCATCAGAGAAATACAAATCAAAACCACAATGAGATCTCACTTCACACCCATCAGGATTGCTACTACAAAAACAAAACAAAACAAAAACGAAAACAGAAAACAAGTATTGGCAAACATGTGGAAAAATTGGAATCCTTCTGCACTGCTGGTGGGCATGTAAAACGGTGCTATGGAAAACAGTACGGAAGTTCCTGAAAAAATTAAAAATAGAATTACAATGTGATCCAGCAATCTCACTTCCAGGTATATATCCAAAACAATTTTTTTTTTTTTTTTGTCGTTTTTTCGTGACCAGCACTCAGCCAGTGAGTGCACTGGTCAGTCCTATATAGGATCCGAACCCGCGGCGGGAGCGTCGCTGCGCTGCCAGCGCAGCACTCTACCAAGTGCGCCACGGGCTCGGCCCTATCCAAAACAATTTAAAGCAGGATCTTTAAGTGATATCAGCACACCTGCGTTCACTATAGCATTATGCACAATAGCCAAGACATGGAAGAAACCCAGATTTCCAACTACTAATGAATGGATAAAGAAAATGTACTATATACATACAATGGAATACTATTCAGCCTTAAGAAACAGGGAAATTCAACTGACACCCTTTGTTGATAAAAAAACAAACAAACAAACAAAAATAACCCTCAACAAATCAAGTATAGAGGGAATGTACCTCAACATAATAAAGGCCACATATAACAAGCGTGCATGAAACTGAAAGCTTTTTCACTAAGATCAGGAGCAAGATAAGGGTGCCCACTCTCAACACTTCAATTCAACATAGTACTGAGAGTCCTAGCCAAAACAATCAAGCAAGAAAAAGAAAAGGCATCCAAATCAGAAAACTCTCAACAAATTAAGTATAGAGGGAGTAGTTATCCACACAATGAAATACTATGCAGGTGGAAAAAAAGAATGACATGGTAAGATCTTTAAGATTTACTGAGAGGAAATAAAGCAAGGCCTAGAGCAGTGGCTAGTATGCTATCATTTTTCTAATAAAGAATTAAAGTGAAAAAGATATATACACATAAACATTTGCTTGTATTTGCAGTAAAAAAAACTCTAGAAGGATACACAAAGAAGTAATATGAATGGTGGTGATGGGAGGGACAGAATGCCAGGCAGGAGTAGGACAGAGAGGGAGCAAAACCTTTCACTGTATACCTCTCTATATTGTTTTAATTTAAGAGCCATATGAAACTCTTAACAAAAAAACAAAAAAAATTTTTAAAAATATTTTTAAGTTGGAAAAAGAGAAATACTAGTGGAATACCCTTTAAAAAAGAAAGCACAATTACTTTGGACTTCCTGACCAATACAAAAAGATTTGAAAAAAGAATAAAAAATAATTATTGGAAGAGGGTACAAAATAGCTTTATTTAACCTTGTTTTCACCTGAGAGAATAATCTTTAAATTTGGAATTTTGTAAAAACCACACACACAAGTAAATAAAGGGGAAAATTTATTTAGCACTGTTTTAGTACCTTCTAGGTACCGAGGACTATTCTATCAGCAGCATTCAAAGATTATAAATAATATTCTGCCCTTAAGGAGCTCAAGATTTTGAGAGCACCCAGTCATCTGAAATGAATACAACCTCAAGTCCCAGATGAATTCTATTCTAAGACCCATAAATTGTGAGGAAATGGAATAAGTCAAGGCTGGGGTTGAGCACACTCACTTCAATTCTCAAAACAGATTCTTACTATTTGACAATAAAAGGAATGAACTACTGATATAAACAACACAGATGAATCTCAAAATAATTATGCTGAGTGAAGACAGACCGAAAGAAAAGTACCTCCATTTATATAAAAGAGTAACTAATCTACAGGAACAGAAAGCAGGTCCCTAGGGTTGGCTGGGGTGGGGCGGGTGGGTGAGATTGGGGAATGTATCACAAACGGAAATCAGGTAACTTCTGGAGGTGATGAATATGTTCCTTATCTTAATTGTGTTCATGATTTCACATGTGTATATGTCAAAACATCAAATTTTACACTTTAAATACATGTAATACATTGTGTATCAATTACTTCTCAATAAAGTAGTTTAAAAAAAAAAAAAGGAACCAGGGCTCTTTGGATGCATGGTCCATTCCAGGGCTGAGGTGAGTGAGAACAGACAGATTCCAGAAGTACTGACCAGCAAATGTGGAAGTAGACGTCTATAAAATTCTGGAGATTTAACATATTTTGTGATCACTTTGGGAAGAAAAGGGAATCGGAATGAGTCAATTATGAACAAGTCATGCTAAACTAACTTCACTTCCTGTTTTGATAGGGTTACCACAACAACGGGAGAGTGACGCCAGAGCTGTGGTGAATTCAAGCCACACTTGTCAAGCATTTCCCATTTGTGAGACTTCATGTTAGGACTGGTGGCAAAAACAAATAATGACCTTGCTTATGAAACTTGCAATTTAGTGAAGGAAGGAGAGAGAACACACAATATATTCTGCCTTTTATCACAGTAAAGCACTTCTGAAACACAAGCAGAAACTGGGCAGATTAATACCAAATAAAGATAGTAAGGGAAGGATTAAAAGAAGATGAAGCCTATATAAACCATATACTGAAGGATGAATAGGCTTTTGATAGAAAAGCAAGGGCATGAAGAAAAGCAGAAGGATATGTGCAGAGGAAAATGACCAGGACATCTCTGGGGACCACTAGCCCTCACCCAGCCATACCCCTTCCCACAAGAGGAGGTTTACAGGGTCAGGGGAAAATGCCCCCTAGGAACTCCAGAATTTCCTGCCACTAGAGCTATATGTGCACTTGACGGTGGCCAAGGGACAGCTGTTCACAGGTGTGCACTGGCCTGGACTGTGCAGACTGGCACATACTCAAGCTCACAGTGGGGGACAGCATTGCACCTGGGAAGAGGGCTATGCTGCAGGCCTGCTCTCTAGAACTGCTGGCATGGAACTCCATGAAGCCTGAGAATTTTCAATTTGAACCTGACCTTCCAGGTTATTAAGAAGGTATATTTGCCATGGTAGAAAGAGAGAGCAAATTCTATGTAATGTTTCTTGGCTTGATTTTTATGCTACGTGGGGCTCCATTTGTATTCTTGACCCAGGCCTGGGTCTGGGAGGTACAAAATAAAGATGAGGATGGAGGCCAAGGGAAGTTCTAAACATCCTGATTTAAAGATCTAAGGATGCCTGTGTGTGATTCAGATGGAGGAGGTGACATTGTGTCCTTCCAGTAGCATATGGAGATCAAGGTTGGGAATCCTTAACAGAAGCCACAGCAGACAGCTCTGCTGAACAGAAATGATGTTGAGAAAAAGAGGTCTGACACTAGAAGGTAGAAGCAGTAAAAGGACAAGGAACTGGTTAAAGAGAGTGAAAAAGTAATAACACTGGAATGAGAACCTTTGTTGTCCAATGTTGAAGCCCATGTGCTTCACCATGTAGCAGAAACAGTAGAGAGTGGTGTTTCAAAAGCCAAAGAAGGAAAGAGTTTCAAACAGGAGAGACTGCGTGATGAGATGCCGTGTAGTAACCTTGGCATAAGCAAGTAAATGGAGGGGAGAGGGAGAGGAGCGGAAAGAGTACGGTAGACTATTTTTTAAAGAGTGATAATAAGATGAGGAGAAGAACCACTGGAAAATCCAGGTGAACAACTGAGGCAGAGGCTGTTACAGAAGCAGTGGGTGGGTCAAAGGCTGGAAACTAGTTGAGGTGGAAGAGAAGGCACTCAATGGCTAGCCAGGGGGATGAGAAGAGAGAAGGCAAGAGTAAATTCCAGGCAGAGCAGATGCACATGCAAAGGTGCAGAGGCCTGTGGGAACCTGGGGCAATAGAGAACCCACAGTGAGTAAAACATACATGGGGACGTAGCAGGGGTTGAACCTGGAGGAATGAGCAAGAGCCAGGCCATATTTAGATATCTATAATTTTATCCTGGGGAGACACCAAAGGATGTTAAGCAGAGATTTTAAGCATGGCAACATTTATATTTTTATAATTTATAAAGTTCCCTCAGGTAGCAGTTTGTTAAAAGAATGCAATAGGAAGGGTGGTACACCAGGTAGTCTGGAGGCAACGAGCTCTTTCAGCCAACTCAGAATGACAATGGGAGCCACAGCTCCAGATAAAGGGGCCAAAGGCCAACTCAGAAGAAATAGGTGCCTATTTCTTTACTTTTCTTTTTTTTTTTGGGTGGCTGGCTGGTCGGGGATCTGAAGGTGTTTATTTCATTCATGAAACTCATGTTTCCTAGCTGGGTCCTGTTCAAATGGTCTTGATTCAATTATATGAAATTACTCAGGGCAGAACTATATGTTCTAAATTGCTCATGTCTTCTTTACAGTAGTTGTAAACGAATTTGCAGGGGAGAAACAAAATACTATGTTTACCTGAAACTGGCTGAGGGGCAGGGAACGCTCTCTACTACGTTTGCAACTTTTCTGTAAATCTAAAATGATTCCAACATAAAAGTTTAATTAAAAAAGATGTTCTACTAAAAGATACCTCTATCCTTATACCAGCCAGCTGCCAAAAAACAAAACAAAATGAAACAAAAACAAACCAAAACTGAAACCACCACAACAAAAAGATACCTCTAAAATTGATGAAATAATTAGCATGTAGATAACATGAGTTTAATTTAATAACTAGGAGGAAACAAACATTTCCTAATTAGCTATTTCAATCTCCAAAAAAAATACTGGTGAATGCTTGATGGAATAAAAATATTCCTAAAAAGATAACTAAAACCTTTACCTAATTGAATTTTATGAGTTAAATTCTATCTCAACCATTTGACAAACATCTACTGAATATCTATTACAGCCTAAATAATCATTGCAAATTGAAATAAATAGGACATCATCCCACCAGTCTTTCTCCCTTTGAGCATCCTTAAGAATGGGATGAGAAGTGAAGATATTTACCGCAGTACTACTTAAAAGAACAAAACCTGTATCGCCAAACATAAGGATTAATACATGATGGACTATTAATATAAATAGGTCATTATTTGGCTTTTAAAATAAGTATGAAGATCATATTAACTAAAGGTAAAATTCAAAATAAAATCACAGATTGCAGTTTAAAAATATTTATCTAGAGGAGGGAATTTATAAAACAAGCTAGGATGGTGGGAAAATGAGTGGTTTAAATTCTTTGTATATCCCATCAGGAGGAAAAATAGCCATTAAAATTGTAGCTTACATAGTACAAGATAGCTTAAAACAAGGAAATATCTTGAGTCTTTAAATGAGTTCCTAAAGTTCTAAATACCTTCACGGGCTTCTGCTTCCAAAAATGATAGAAGAACAGGGACTAATTTACTCTTCTGTATTAAACGACTAAAAAAACCCAGACAATACAAATGAAACAATTTTCTGATATGAAACAACAGGCAACACAGGGCAGCAAGGTGAGGCTTGTGATTGCCCCACCTTATTGCCTAGAGAGTTTCCAGACTGCAATGCAGAGAGGGGAAACCAAAATGGAGCCTAGCAGTCTCTTTGAGTTGAGGACAGAATTCAGACTTTGGAAAGTTCCAATCAGAATTTGTGGGGCAGAGTACTAGAGAGACGAAAACTTCACAAGGAGAGTTAGGGAGATCTGCAGAGTGTTCCCTTCAAGTCTTCCACTGAGTACTGATTACAGCATGCACACGATGAAATTCCAAGTGGTGGGAAAGAAGCAGGTGGAACAATATATGTTGAACAATGCTGGGAATAATTCCTGCCTCATGAAAGAGAGGAGAAAGACCTAACACACAGGACATCAAACTGAGTCCTCAGAAGGATATTTTGCCTCAGTACCGGGGCCACATTAATCTTCAACTAAAGGCTATTCTGGTCCTGCCTAAGAACACTTAAAATCAAGCCTTGAAAGGATCAAACGGTTTCCAGGTAACTTAATTGTATCCCAGAAAAAAAAAGTCCAAAAATATTTAAAGGAATACCAAAAAAACTCCTAGCCCTCAATAATGTAACATTCACAATGTCTTACATCCAATCAAAAATTACCAGTATCCCAAAAAGCAGGAAAATATGATCCATAATGTATAGAAAAATCAATCAAAAAACAGATGATAGAATTAGTAGACAAGAATGTTAAAACACTACTATAAATATACTCCATATGTTTAACAAATTGTAGGAGCCTGAGCATGATAAGGAGAGAAATAAAGGTATAAAAAAGAACCAAATCAAGCTTCTAGAGATGAAAAAATACAATGGCTGGGATGAGCAACAGATTATACACTGATGAAAAACTTGGTGAAATAGAAGATATAGCAATAGAAACTATCCAAAATGTAACACTAAGGGGAAAAAAAAGACTGGACATGGGGAGAAGACTGAGCACCAGTGAGCCATGAGACGATATCAAGTGGCCTAAGGTACATTTAATTGGAGTCTTAAACATCTTCACATGTACAAACTCTGAGGAAAAGTCAATATGTATTTCCATAAATGTGTCAATATCAAGGAAAAAACAAACATACAAGCACTTTCTCAACACTGGTTTTAAAACTAAGCAATAGATGCCAGTTAATAGCTGAAACTATCATTAAACAGAGAACTTTCTGACATCCAAGTATTAGCTCAGACCCACTGCAGTACATTTATGACATTCATTTTTTAGATTATGAGAAAGCAATTATTTTCAGACTTCCACTTGGAATTTAGGAATACTTTTGCATATTATGGATTCTAAGAAACCTAAGAGCCATTTCAATTTTACTAATGTTTGCCAGCTAGGACTGAGAGCAGCAGTATTGCTTGGGGGGAAAAAATGATAAACGGAGGGGGAAAAAAGGCCTCCTGCAAACTGCTGTATGAAAATGTTATCTTTTATACTTTATAAAGGTATTATTTCAAAATTTCAGGATTTCTGGTTATGTGATTATCAAAGAATTTAGGAACTAGACTTTACTCATTTGAATGACTTTACTTATGCGGTACAGTTACTTTCACTGACTGTATTTTTTTTTTTTTTTTAATCATTTCTCATAATGTTACTCACCGCCCCCCCAATCCTGAATATTCTTGCCTTTTTCCAAATACATTTGAGTCTGTCCATGGCCCTGAAAGTAGGGCACTCAGCACTATTACCATGTTCCAGAGCCGGTAGTGCCCACACAAGCTCAGGAAGGAGTGAACCCAACTTCCATCCCTAAGCTATACTTTCAATACAGCTACTACATTCTTAAATAAGCTGTCTATGCTGTGGGGTTTGAGCAGCCATCGCTGCACAGCTGGTTTATAGTGAGACTTTTCATACTACCTACTCCTAAACACGTTTCTTCTTTTCAATTCCATATTTACTACTGTATAAAAAGCAACAACTATTAACATGATTAACACAGTACTTTCAAGTTGTGTTTCTCCCTATGTCAAGACTTCTGTTTTTGGTGTAATTTACATAAGGCAGATGTGTACACAGGAGCAATTAAAGTACATTAAAAATGTAAAAAATGACAATAAATGAAAAAAAAAACGCAAAAAACAGAATTCTTGGGAGCTTGAGAGTTTTATTCTTTTTGGGGGGCAGCTGGCCAGCAAGGGGATCCAAACACTTGACCTTTGTGTATCAGTAAGAGTTAAGTGCACTTCCTCTTTAAGCTGGGGAATAAAAGTGCCAAATTTATGTATTTAAATGCCCTCTCTAGCTAAGATCTAGGAACTGAATTGTAAAAAGGAAAAAGTAAAAAAAGGAAACCGTCCAAAGTGCTGCAGTAGTCCCAGTGAGATATGACAGTGGTGTGGAGTAAGCAACAAGCACATAACTGACATTTTAAGCAGGTCAGTTCATTGTGTGAAATCATACCACCAACTGCAGAACATTTGGCAACCCTGGTCTAAGGGCACTATGAACGATCAGCACTCCCAAGTCAGTAAAATATTTGGAAAAAAAAGAAAAAGAAAAACCACACCTGTGAAGGGAGTAGTAAAGTCCCTGGAACATACAAGGGTGATGACAGTGGAGACAGGAGGAGACAGCAAGACTGAAAAGGAAAGACTGCTGAGTGGGATCCAGGAATACGATGGTAAATAAGTCAGAAGATAATGCCATCAGGGTCAAAAATAAGTTGTAGAGATGGGAGAAAAAATTTTGCAATGTGTAGGACTTGTATTTGGAATATATAAAGAACTCTTACAATTTCAAAATGACAACAAACAACCCAATATTAAAAATAGGAAGAAGAACAGACATTTTCTGTGTGACAATAAACATATGAAAATATAATTGAAGAATCATAGGAGAAATGAAAATTAAACCAATATGCCTATTAGAATGGCTAAAATTAAAAAGAATAACCATACCAAACATTGCAGAAAAGCTGGAACTCTCATACACTGTAGGCAGGATTGCAAAATGGTACAACCACTATGCAAAACAGTTGGCAGTTTCTGAAAAAGTTAAATACTTATCATACAATCCAGCAATTTCACTCCTAAGTATTTAACCAAGAGAAATTAAAATATAAGTCCACGCAGATTTGTATACAAATGTCTATAGGAGCTTTATTCATAACAGCCTAAAACTGGAAACAATCCAAATGCCCATCAACCAGGGAAAGGGTAAACAAACTGTGGTACATCCATACAATGGAATAGTACTCAGCAACAAAAGGGAAACACTAACGACATATTCAAAAAGGATGAATCTGTAAAACACTATGCTTTATGAAAAAAGCCAGACACAAAAAGAGTACATACTTTTTTATTCTGTTTATGTGAAATTCTAGAAAAGCTTAATCTAATCTACAGTGATAGAAAGCTGATCCATGTTTGCCTGAGGTGGAGACTGACTGCAAAGGGGCACAAGAGAGATTTTTGGAGTGATGTAAATGTTCCATATCTTCATTGCGGTGGCAGTTACACAAGTATATACATTTGTCAAGATTTCACTGAGGTGTACACATAGAAAAGATGCATTTAATTGCATATAAGTTATATCTCAAACGGTGAGTTTTTTAAAAAAGAATTGAGCTGTGCTACAAAATTATGGGGTTGATTTTCTTTCATGGTTCATAAACTCATATTAAAGGCAATTCCAAGGGAAATGTTCCAAACAGGCTTTGAGTAACGGCAGTATCATTAGAATGAATGCCTAGCCTTCCAGTCATTTCTAAGGCTTTGACATAAAATTTCTGGTATTTTCAGGTTTTTTTCCCCGACCTCCCCTGTCATTACAGTCATATCTCATAGCATAAGTTCAATAATATTTGCGGATAAAAAAGTTTTGCCCAAATAAAGTGGATATCTTATCATCCACAAGCACCATATACTGCACACATTGTTAAGTAACTAAAATGCTACCCATCAACTGTGAATGGGTTATTTTTAGAGAAAGCTATTAAGCTGTTCTCTGAGCTACCCATTTTGGTGAACTTTAATTATCTGAACACAAACTACAGTACTTCACTTCACAGATAAAAATTAACTTGTCTTCAGATGCTAAGTAAGTTAGACTGATCCAAATTAATGTTCCAAAAATAAGTAGGTAGATAATACTAATGACTGCTCTAAAAGAAAATGTACTCTTTACTTCAGCTTGGTTCTCTGAGAATTCACTAACCAAGAAAGCCAGTGCAAAGGGTTTTTAGAGGGTGCAAACCATTAAGTGAGCAAATGAAAGCTAGCCTAAAGTTATATTAGCTATAAAACCAGTAACAGTAAATGTTTTTCATTTGCTTATAATTTTATATTAAGAGTCATATTATCTTCACCATAACCTTATGAAGCATAACCCCTATTTTACAGATGAAGAAATGAGACAGAGGGGAGGGTCACTTAACTTGTCCATGATTATATAACTAGTAGCTAACAGAATTGGTATTCAAATCCAGGTGTGCTGACCTCCACAACCCATGTTTCTGTCTGTTTTTGTTTTTAATCTTTCCTAGAGCAGATTAACAAAATCCATGTTTTTAACCACTACAAACATGTCCTTCAGTCCACTTGCCAAAAGTGCTTCACTGGCCATGCCCTCTTGGTGGTGGTGAACCAAGGTTAGGCTCATAATTGAGTCAGATTCTGACAGGTCACCCGAAAAGAAGTTGAAGAAGGCAGACAGTGAAGACAAAATAAAAATAATCATAATGATCATGATACAGAAAATATACTGCTTCTCAAAATACCTTACCAATTTGGAAGGTTCTGGCTCTTTAGAGCTTTTTCCTCAGGACAAGTCAAAATCTGTCCTCCTGTAACAAGAGGCAAATATGTGCTATAAATGAGGTGTCAGAGTGGGAGAAAAGGCTTGAAGGCAGAACGCATGAAGGCCTATGAAGTGAGAAAGAGACCTTCATGGGGATAAGTAAAAAGATGTTGAAGACCCAGCAGATATGAGTATCCAGAGATTTTTAGCAGTGCTAATCCTAATAACTAAGTGATTTTTCTCCAGCATATATCAGCAGCCTGTGAGCAAGATCAGACAAAATAAACAGCTGGGTTCCTGCAGAGTGGGAGTGGAGAGAACAAGAGAATTAAGAGTCTGGTCAGAGTGGAGAGATCAGTAGAGAGAACTCAAGAGCAAGGCCAGAAAGGACCAGTAGACTGGGAAAACCATAAAGGCAAGGGTCTTAAGCCAGGGACACAAGGGAGAGAGGGTAGGATGTCAGGAAGTCTGAAAAGAGGATGATCTACTTCATAAGGGCTATCTCTGCACATTTCCATAAGCTGTAACCTGTAACCCACACCAAGTCGAGTCAAAAGCAGGAGAGGCTCAGACGACTGTCCATATCACTGAGACATATAGGAGTGAAGAAATTCAAGTCTCTTGTGAACAGCCTCACTGTCAGAAATATTAAACACCTGCCTCAGACATTTGGAAAATGACTCTCTAAGACAGGGAAATGTTTAAACTTGAAATACACAGTATTATTATCTAAACTGAAAAGAACTGCCTACATAATAACTAAGCAGGTGGTGAGATATTATATAACAGATGCTAAACTAGGTAAAATGGAAAAATGTAATACATAACTCTAAAATGCCCATAAAACAATCTCTAGTCAGCCCTGGAAAACTAATTTTACTTCTCTCCATAAAAAGTTTCTGCAGTTAGTTTCTTTTGCAACCCATCATAATAGAAGAGGAAGTAGACAAGGAAAGAAAGATCCTGCACAAAATTTGGTAATCATACGTATGTGAAATTTAAAAATATATGCAAATAACTTTCATATATTGCTGGTAGGAATGTAAACTGTACAACCCTTCTAGAGGGGAATTTGGCAATATCTAACAAAATTATCTACATGCACCTATCTTTTGACCCAGTAATCATACTTTTAGGAATCTACCCTAAATGTACACCCCCAATGATATGAAAATACGTTATGTACAAGGTTTTTCACTGCAGCATTACTTGTAATTGCAAAATATTGGAAACAACCTAAATGCCCATATACTGGAGAGAGGCTGAATACATTACGGCACATGATGGAATACTATGAAGCAGCAAAAATGAATGAGGAAGATCTCTAAGAACTGACATGGAGTGAATTCCAAGACATACTGTTATAGCAAAGTACGGAAGAGATTTTACACGATGCTATCCTTTATATAAGAAAGAAGGGGTAATAAAAAAATAGAATGTATCTGCTTATTTGTACAAAAAAAAATATGGAAAGGATAAACCAGAAACTAAAGAGATTCCAAAAATGGAATACAAAAACAGTAACAAATGAACCAAACTGTATCACATGTGAATAACACAACCACACTGAGGGGCATGAGGAAGAAATTCTGGGAAACAATATTTTGACTGGATATTGTAAAGCAAAAGTCAGAAAGAACTGTACACAAATCTTGTTATCTAGTTAGTAAATTTGTCCTCACAAAGATTTGGGTTAGCAGTTCTGGAACTACTTTATATACAAAGTAGAACTGAACAAATTAAGTAAAAATGGAAGAGAGTAAGGTTGGTGAAAGAATTACGAATAAGGGAGAAAGGTAAAAGAAACCACATAGTTTTGGATTAGAATATGAGATAACAGTTAAAAACTCACAGTTTTTAACATATACACAGACAGATGCAGAAATAAATACAGGTATATGTATAATATATGGGCTACTATACATACATATACGAGTATTTTCCGAGCTCTGTCGGCTGAGAAGACCTAGAAGCAACCACACCCCAGAGTAGCACCAAGCACACTCAATAACGTATTCAAAAAAAGATGGGGAGGGCTGGCCCCGTGGCTCACTCGGGAGAGTGCAGTGCTGGTAGCACTGAGGCCGAGGCCGAGGCCAAGGCCAAGGCCGCGCGGGTTCGGGTTTGGATCCTATATAGGGATGGCTGGTGCACTCACTGGCTGAGCATGGTGCTGACAACACTGACCCAAGGGTTGCAATCCCTTTACCGGTCAAAAAAAAAAAAAAAAGAGAGAGAGACAATAAAAGATGGGGGCTTGTTGAAAGGACCTAGAGGCCAACATGAGGAGCAAGGATCGACATTGTAACAATTTAAGCACCAAAATAATGATAGTACTGGATTATATAATCCATAGGGAAAAAACCCAAATATTCATGAGTCCATACTTGTATAAATAAATAACTGAATAAATGAAGGAGAAAGGACAGGTTTTCCTTACAGATGCACTCCAATTAATAGATATTGAAGAAATGAAGGAAATAGAAAAAAAAAAAAAATCACCATTAGGCAAACACCACAGTAATCCTTGTTCCAGACAAGATCCACACACGGATGCTAAAATCAGTGAGTGAAAACTTGATCATAGTCTCAAAGCACATCCCCCAAGATATTTACTAACTGCAAAAGGATACAGTGCAGTACTCTTCAAAAGTGCCGTATCACTAAAGACAGGGAAAGACCAAGAAATGTCACGGATGGAAGAGACTAAGGAGAAACAACAACGAAATGCTACATGGGATCCTGGAAGAGAAAAATGACAATAGTAAGAAAATGGGAAAATCCAAATAAGGTCCATGTCTAGTTAAGAGTATTGAACCTGTTTTGGTAATTTTACTATAGATATATAAGACATAAACATAGGAAAAGGTAGGTATGTGGAAACTCTCTGTACTATCTTTAAAATTTTTTGTAAGTCTAGAATTATCTCAACAGTTAAAAAGATAATTATATGCTTATGTTAAAAGTTATACGTATATATATGTGTATGTGTGTAAAAGAAAGATTTTAAAAAGCAAGAAAAGGGAAGGAAGGACATGAAAAGAAAGAGGGAATCAGCTTAGACTTTAAAAGTTAACTGGTGATAAAAAGAGGTAATAGAGAAAATGTGGATAAATAAGTTAAATAAGGGACATAAAATACTCAATAGTGTTTGGCACAAAGTTAATGTTCAATAAATGTTTTCGACCCATATGTTAAAAAGCTAAAAGAAATACATAGGGAAATGGGCAAAGTTATGATGGTGCTAAGTTTCCTGTGCTCTAACCCAGTGGTTCTCAACCTTGGCTACACATTGGAATCATCCGTAGAGCTTTAAAAAATGCCTGGTCTCACACTCAGAAATTCTGATCGATCTAGGCTGCAATCTGGGCATTGGGATTTTTACTTTTTAAAGGACCCCACGTGATCGTGATTCGTGAATCATTGCTCCAACCTTTTTCTTCTCAGCCCATCTGTCCTGGTTTTAGGTCTACTGTGGAAACCGTTCCCCACAGAACAAAGACAAGGCAAGAGTACACAGATTCTTTCAATTTGCCTTCGTTCAGGTCGATTGCCTCCTACTGCTGCTTACCAGTATTAACTTCTATGGGATTATGCTCATGAGGAAAAATAAATTACATTTAAATGACTGATACCAAAAACTGGGATTACTTCACAAATGAAAAACCTGGGCACAGAAACGGTGACACCTTGTGTTCCTCAATATCTTCAACTGTTCTAAAAAGAGGAGTTATTTTGGTTTTGTTTTTTAATTGTTAAACTGAAGTGTTTCTAAATTTTTTAATGGGCTAAAAGTTAAAAAGAGAGAGATCTTGTTCCCATTCCTGTCCCCATCCACCTCCACCCCATAACCATTTTTATTAGTTTCTTATTTATCCTTCCATTAATTCCTTATGCACATACAAACACCTCTTGATTTACAGTCATGCATTGCTTAACAATGGAATATGTTCTGAGAAATGCATGGTTAGGCAATTTCATCACTGAGCGATCACAGAGTGGACTTACACAAACCATTAGATGGTATAGCCTACTACATACCTAGACTATGTATAGCCTATTGTTCCGACAAAATGTTATGCAGCACATGACTGTATTTACACGTATTGGAGTAAACTGATTTCCAAATCTGAGGAGGCATCAGAATCATCCAAGGAGCTTTCTGTTTGGTTGGTTTTTGTTTTGTTTTGCGGCTGGCCAGTACAGGGATCTGAACCGTTGACCCTGGCATCCAGGGAGCTTTTTAAAAGTGTGAACTCCCAGTTTCTGTTTCATACCAATTTACTGAACAAAACCTTTGGAGAGTGAAGCCTAGAACTTTTTTTTTTTTTTTTTTTAAACAAAGTTCTCCCAGGTGATTTTCTGTGACAGACACCTTTCAAGGTACTTGCCTGGCTCACATCACACTCACCCACAGGAATTTGTCCCTTGAGAGTAATGCTCCTGGTCACAGCTGACCAGGTAACACCCAGCCCAGACAGAACCCATCCAAAGGCGGAGCTGGGCCAACTAGCTACTCTTCTCAGAGAACCTAAAGGTAGGGCACAGAGATTCTAGATAAGGCACAGAGAGGCCAGGCTTGTAGAGGGATGACTGTTTGGAGAGGTAAGAATTCTGAGATGGGCTACACACACCCAGCCTTCATTCTGCAGAGACAGAAGAGTAGGCAGTAGAAAAGACACAAGCTGTAGAAACAAGGCCTGCTGCTCCAGAGAGAATGACAAGCCACTACCTTGGTTCTTGATGACTTCAATTCCTCAATCTAGTTCTCCATTCTTCAGATCTTCAATAGGTTTTCTGGAGTGAAGACTGAAGGAATTTCAGTGGTCATCCTGGAGACCATCTGTTACTTGGAATGTGCTGTGTGTTAGTGTTTGGGGGCATGGCTATCATCTGGGGGCAGGCTGAGAAGCTGCAACACTGCTGCCATCTACACAGGATAGTGGTCAGGCAGAATTACGAATTTTTGTGAAACTACTCAAATTTTTCACTGCTCAAGTTATTGTGGAAATCTTATTTCTAAAATAAGTTTCTTTTCTTTCCATATCATCTCTTCACTTTCACTCTTGAGCAATAAATACATCTGTCTCCAAACACAATCAAAGATCTAGACAGAGAGAAACAGTGCCAGAGACAGTGGCAATGTTGCAGCTTTTCAGCCTGCTGCCAGATAACAGCCATGCCCACAACACTAACCCACAGCATGTTCCAAGTAACAGATGATCTCCAGGACAACCGCTGAAACTCCTGCTGCCTTCACTCACTCCAGGAAACTAATCAAGTGATAGGGTGACATGTATTTGAGGAAATAACCTTAAAACTACTCAAGTTTATTTTGGATCAAAGTACAAAGCCCTGGTCTTGGAAGTCTGGAAACCTGAACTCAAGTTCTTGCACTGTCACAGCTCTGTGCTTATAACTTTAGGCAATTCTCAAGGTTAACCTTGCCGTACACCTCAATATCCTCCCCTGTAAAATGAAAAAAATACTTATCTCTTATATAGAGGGATATCTAGAAGAATAAGTATCTGTGAACTTGCTTCATAAATTCAATACAAATGCAAATAATATCACTGCCACCTGGAAGATTTTTTTTTCACATTCCCATCCCCAACAACCAATCTCATTTTCTCATTATTTTATCATTTTAATAATCATTAAATAATTTAATAATTATTATCTTATCTTATTCTTCTGTTGATCATCATAAACTCTGCCTTAGTTTTCCTTATATTTCACTAAATATAAAAATTATGCTAATTTTTTAGAACGCAATAACTATATAAAATTTTAAGAGTTAAAGTCCTACCACAGAGTCTAAGTGGCTTAGCCAAAGCCACCCAGTGAGAGAGCTGGGATCAACCCTGGTCTTTCCTTCAATTCTGTATTGTTTCCATTATACAAGAATGTGCCCAGAAAGCCTTACCCAATAAAATTTTGGGAAGAGCTAAGTGAGAAATGGTACAGAAGGCCTCCTCCTTCAAAATCCAACAAAACAAACATGTTATAAACAAAGAACAAAGATAAGGCTCAACTGCAAAGAACACAGCAAGCAAATTTTAAAGGGCAACCCAGGAACTGGGAGTGGTAATTAAGTACAAAACATAAAGGCCCAGGAGAAAAGGAGCAGGCCAGCAAAATAAAACAGTCTACAAGAACGAAGACAAAGACGGAACAGGACTGACTGACTACATTTAAGGTGTTACACATAAGGGGAATGTTAAATAAAAAACAGACCATAATAAATACTGCATAAAAATGACATATTATAATATAATAATTTAAAACACCTCTGGAGGCAGCAAACAGCAGAAACAAGATTAAAAAGAATGAGCCAAGCAAAATAAAAAAATCATAAGATGAATAATACTAATGATGATAGAAACCAGACAGAATAGACAGGAGAAAATGCAGGTGAAAACACTAGAGCTGAAAAACAAAAATAGTTAATCTATAATAATAGAGACCCACAGAAAAGAGTTAAGATGAAATGAAATCATAGCAACAAAAATAATCAAATAATACTTTTCAAATTTGACCAAAAAAAAAAAAAAAAGACATCATTGGTGAGAATGAAAGATCAGAGAGCGCCTTCCAATCAGGGTTAAACCTAACAGGAAGGGGCTCAGAAAAGGGAAGGATAACAAGAACAATCCAGAATGTAGAAAGTATTAGATGACACATACCTGGGCCCAACTAAGAAAACTAAAAATAAGTAAAGATAATTATCCTCCTAGTTGATTTCATGAAGACAATGCCAAACAGTAACTAATGACTCTGAAAAGATAGTAAAATGCATGTAGAAAAACAAGGAAGCAAGAATGCAAAAGGACACATATACACTTAGTCAAGTTGAGCAGTCTGCATTGTTAAAGGAGACAGGGGTTGGTTGCTAGGAGCTGGGGGAGGGGTGAAATGGGAAGTGACCGCTAACAGGTACAGGGTTTCTTTTTGAGGTGATGAAAACGTTCTGGGATTAGATAGTAGTAGTGGTTGCAAAGCTCTGTGAATATACTGAAAACAAATGAATCATATACTTTTAAAGGGGTGATTTTTCTGTAATGTGAATTATATCTGGAAAACAAAAAAAAAAAATCCTTTTCTTTTTTTGGATTGCTATTTCAGATGCTAACACTTAAGAGTTAAACATGAGAGAGACCTTTACTCTGAAGAGCTAACCCCAACCAAAACAGGGTACATGAGCCTGGAGTAGGGAGACAAACCAGCTCTGGGTTTTAAGGGTGGGGAAGAAGAGAGAAATGGCATCTTGATGATACTTTTTATCTTGGCCAACCCACTTCACCAGAGTAGAAAAGCTGACAAGGATTCAAGGAAGAAACCTTGCTAAGGAATTAAAAAGTAGACACCTGGGAAAAACAGGAGTAAAAATTTTACAATGTAAAGGTATAGTTAATAAAATAGACCAAAGGAAAAAATAAGATTCTAGAAAGACATAAGTAGTATAAGTTGTCACATGACAACTCATGTGAAATTAGACAATGTGGAAAGCAATTAATAAATATTGATAAAACATAAAATATTATTATGAAGTAAAATAAATAAAATAAAGCATCTAAATGCAGCACTCTTCTCCACAATAATTTCCACACAAGTTAAAAGACTAAATTAAGGGTTAAAAGCTTTAGCCTATCTCAATTCTGAAGCAATAAAAGAACATAGTAAAGAAGCAGTTGATGGATTTGGATTATATAAATATTTAAAAAGCTTTGAGAAAATAAAGATTAATACCCTAATGGATAACTATTCTGATGTTAATACAACTACAACACCAGATTAATGAGTAAAACTTAGAAAAAGGTTTAGCTTCACAAATAAACCAAAAACACGGCAACCATAGGTTCTACCTGCAACTTCAAGCTACTATCTTACTTCTATTCAATTATAAGTAAAAGAATACCATGTTATCACAGCAAGAGGGAGAAGGGAGAGCAAAAAGGGATTCTTTTAAAGATTAACATGCTGTTTCTGGAGAGCAATCTGGCCACATACTACAAAATCTTATTTTTTATTTGACCTGGTCGTCCAATTTTTGGGAAACAGATAATTACCAGAAGGGGGGAAAAAGACCTGTTATACTAAAAATGAAATATTTATAGTTACATCATTTAAAAATTATGACAACCTGAAGCAATTTAAATGCCCAACAAATGGGCAGTTAGTTATATAATGATCTGTTTTTAACACAATGTAATGTTATATTGATTGTTAATGCTGGATTCATACATACATGAAAAGGGGAAAAATAGGACACAATAGTAAAAGATAAGCATTAAGTAGCTTTAAAAAAAAAAAAAAAAAAAAAAAAAAAAAAAAAAAACCTTGCTGAGAACAGGTCCAGCAGAGCAAAGGGAGCTATAGCTCGAAGTGGGAGGGAGAGGGTAGAACAGTGGGCAGGAATCTGGAGGAAAAAGAAGGATGGTTGTGCCTTGAAGGGAGTGGAGGTTTGGCTTTGTTTTATTTTTAGGATGGAGAGTCATCAGACCCTAGGAATTTGGATGAGATCACTCTGAGAGATTGTATGGAACATAAGAGGGCCCAAGAACTAAGAGTAAAGGGTCAAAGACTTGGGAAAACCAGAGATGTCTCAGCAAAGTAGTAGAAATAACTTTTTTAAAAGGAAACTTTTAAAAAAGGAAATGGTTTACAACATCAATGCTTCAGAAAATCAAAATCTTTGATTGTGGGGTGGTCTTTCAGGAAAAAGCCACCAATCCAAAAGGATCAAAATTAAGAAAGACTGTGCACAACAAGAATTGTGCAACCTTGTCAGTTGTGGGGGAGAGGGAGCGAAGTCTGGCTGCAGTGAGCTCAGAAGCACCAGAAAGCAGAGAGAGCAGAAAGGACCATTCCTGAGAGAATTGGCTGTAAAGGGAGTTAGTGAAGAGAACAGGCACTCCCTCCTACAGGTTCTAGGGCAGGGCCCAGGAAAGTTCAAGATTAGAACAATTAAAAAGTACTGGACAGAGTAACAAAAACTGATGTTTTCAATAAGTGTTTTACAGCAAAAGGCTCATTTTTGTTGATGTAAAAAGTCTTTCATGGGGGGTTGGAGAGATGTTGGTCAAAAGGTAAAAATTTTAAAAAACCAACTTTTCACTATAAAACTGACTAACATGACTTCAGAAAAATGAGAATATGATTTTAAAATAACAAAACTAATAATTAAATGAAAAAAAGAAATCCTGTACAAATCCTTAGTCACTTGGGAAGCCATTTAAAAGTTAAGCCCAGGGCTATCCAGTAAGCTCAGTTGGTTAGAGCACAGTGTTATAAGACCAAGGTCAAGGGTTTGGAAACCCATAAAAGCCAACTGCCGGGCCGAGCCCGTGGCGCACTCGGTAGAGTGCCGAGCGCGGCGACGCTCCCGCCGCGGGTTCGGATCCTATATAGGAAGGGCCAGTGCACTCGCTGGCTGAGTGCCGGTCACGAAAAAGACAAAAAAAAAAAAAAAAAAAGCCAACTGCCGCCCCCTGCCAAAGGTAAGCCCAGATCATCTCAACAGGCTCAGAAAAAGCCTTTGACAAAAGCCCTTCAATGATAAAAACACTCAACAAACTAGGAATAAAAGGGAAAGGTCCTCTACCAAAAAATACCCATCTAATATCATACACAATGGTGAAAGACTAGAGATGTTTTCCCCCCTAGGATCAGGAACAAGACAAGGATGTCTGGTCTTACCACTTCTCATCAACATTGTACTTGAGGTTCTAGCCAGGGCAATTAGGCAAGAAAAAGAAATGAAAGGTTCCAAATTGGAAAGGAAGAAGTAAAACTATATCTATAGATGACACAATCTTATATACAGATAATCATAAGGAATCCACTAAAAAACTATTAGAATAAATGAGTTCAGCAAGCTTGCATAATAAAAGATACAAAATATACAAAATATACAATATACAGAGACAGATTGTACACACATGCAATGAACAATCCAAAATTAAATTAAGAAAACAATTCCATTCACAATACCATTAAAAGAATAAAATACTTAGGAATAAATTTAACAAAAGAACTTCAAAACTTACACTCTGAAAACTATAAAGCACTGTTGAAAGAAATTAAGATTCAAATAAATGGGAAACATCTCATGTTCACAAATCAGAAAACTTAATATCGTTAAGATGGCAACAGTCCCCAAATTGATCTGCAATTCAACATAATCCCTATCAGTATTCCAGCTGGCTTCTTTGTAGAAATCAGCAAGCTGATCCTAAAGTTCATATGGAAACTCAAGGAAACCAGAATAGCCAAAACAATCCCACCAAAAAACAAAATTACAGGACTCATGGTGCCAGGTTTCATCATTTACTGCAAAGTAAATAATTAAGAAAGTAATCAAGGCAGTATGCTACTTGCACAAAAGATATAGACTAATGGAACAGAATTGAGAGTCTGGAAATAAATCCATATATCTATGGCCAACTGATTTTTGACAAGGGTATCAAGACCACTCAGTGAGGAAAGGAGAGTCTTTTCAACAAATGATGCTGGGAAAACTGGACAGCCACATGCAAAAGAATTAAGTTGGATCCTTACCTTATACAATATAAAATGGATCAAACACCTAAATGTAAGATATAAAACTATAATACTCTTCAAAGAAAACACAGGGGTAAACCTTCACAACTATGAATCTGGCAATGAATTCTTAGAAATCCATTCATGATTCTTCATGAATTCAAATGGATCATTCACAATCTAGTCAATGGACTGTTCATGACCCTAAATTTAGGAATGGATGACACCAAAAGCACAAGCAACAAAAGAAAAAAAACAGATGAACTGGACTTGATCAAATTAAAAGCATTTTGTGCTTCAAAGGGCACCATCAAGGAAGTGAAAAGACAACCCACAGAATGGTAGAAAATATTTGTGAACCATACATCTGATATGGAACTTGTATCTAGAATACATAAAGAACTCTCACAACTCAATAATAAAAAGATAATGACTCCAATTTATGTTTAAATGATTAAACACAGAATTACCATACGACCCAGCAAATGAAAATATGACCACACAGAAACTTGTACACAGAAGTTCATAGCAGCATTATTCATAATAGTCAAAAGGTAGAAACAGCCCAAAGATACATCAACTGATGAATGAATAAAGAAAATGTGGTATATCCACACCATGGAATAGTATTCAGCCATAAAAATGGAATACAGTACTGATAAATGCGACAACATGAATGAACCTTGACAACATGAAAGATGCCACATATACGATGTCATTTATAAGAAATGTCCAGAACAGGCAAATCTATATGGACAGAAAGTAAACTGCTTCGCACTACTCAGTTGCCTGTTGCTGGGAAAGAGGGGGAGATAGAGAGGTGACAGCTAAAGGGTACAGGGTTTCTTTCTGATGTGATTAAAAAATGTTCTAAAATTGATGATGATTGTATATACAAATATCTGTGAATAGACTAAAAAACAGAATTGTACACTTTAAATGGGTAAATTGTATGGTATGTGAATTATATCTCAATAAAGGGGTTTTTGTTTGCTTGTTTTAAATAAGAGTTAAGTCCCTGATCCCTGGGTCAGGGAATATACAAAATGAGATTTGAGCATATTGTAGTACCAGTAAGTAGGGAGCTAAGTAAATAAATAAAACTTAAAAAATGAATGAAGTAAAGGAGGTACGTCAAAGGGACGCAGAAGTCGAGTGAAAGAGCTCCCAATGTCCAAAGGTGAAACAATTTGAACACCAAGAACAGTACCTTTAGAACTGTAACCCAAAATGTAAAATTTAATATTCACGAGTCCACACTAACATACACAAATGGAGAGAAGAGACAAATCTCCCAATTGGAGAATACCAAATAATTCATGTAGATACTCCACCCTCAAGGAGCATAATTCCTCACTCCTTAAGTGTGGAGTGCACTTAATGACGTGATTCCAAAGAGTACATTATGGAAAGGGGAGAAAAAAGTAAATTCATAATGGAGACACCTGACAAACATTACCTTAGCCAGGTCATCAACATCAACAGTTTTAAGCTATGTTGCCAGCACATACCCAAGATATGATGTGATGAGAACAGCACTTTATCTTTGTGGTTTTCCTCCCCCAAATCCATAACCCTAGTCTAATCATAAGAAAAACATCAGACAAATCCCAATTTCAAAATATCTGACCAGTCCTCCCCAAAATGGATCATTAAAAATAAGGAAAGTCTAAGAAACCATCACAGCCCACAAGAGCCTAAGGAGACATAACAATTAAATGCAATGTGGTATCCTGAAAGGGATCCTAGAACAAGAAAGGGACCTTGGGTAAAAACTCAGGAAATGTGACTTAAGTATGAGCTTTATTTAATAATAATGTATCAGTATTGGTTCATTAAATGTGACAAATGTACTATATAAGGACATTAATACTAGGAGAAATTGACTGTGGAATATATGGGAAAACTCTACTGTCTTCCTAATTTTTCTGTAAATCTAAATTATTCTAAATTTTAAAAATTATTTTTAAAAAGGTAAGCCCTTTTTATATTAGTATTTAAATACACTGGTTTTGGGCCAAGCCCGTGGCGCACTCGGGAGAGTGCAGGTTCGGATCCCATATAGGAATGGCGGGTGCACTCACTGGCTGAGTGCCGGTCACGAAAAAGACAAATAAATAAATAAATACACTGCTTTTTAACATACAGATATGGTTTTAAAATTTTGACTGTTTTCAGAGGATGTTTAGTGGCCTGGAAAATGCTCATAACGTGCTGGGTGAAAGAATCAAGCCAAACTATGTAGTGTATATAATGTAGTCCCAATTTTACTAGAGAAAAGTGTGCCAGGATGTTGACAGCACATATCCCTGGGTAGTAGCAATACAGGTGGAATGCTTTTGGTATATATGTGCTTTTCTGTATTTTCCAGATTTTTTACAATTAAAAAACCTGAAATAATTATCAGATTGTATCATTTATTCGGGCATTACAAATCGTACCACGTTCAAGAGAAGTACAGATTCATTAGTCCTTAGCTTAAGCCCTTGGAAACAGAGGTGTTTCAGAATTCGGTATTTTTCAGATTTTAGAAAGGTAATAGAGCGCATACATTTGTACCATACAATATTCCTGGCAAGGTCTGGTGCCACACCCAGAAATCCAACACTGATATTTCTGCACCAAATATATAAACAATCACACTAGATGGGAAAAATAAAGACCTTAAACAGCCTCATTACAGTTCAGGTAAGGTTTTGTCCCAAAGAAGTTACAAAAGAAATCCAAAAAGGTCTGAAACCCTGAACTACCAATAAGGGACTGTGGACCTGTAGAAGGATCCTGAATGAGGAACGAGTTCCAACCTTTAGAACCAATTCCAGCGATAACAGAGCCCTCCCTTATGGTTTTGTTGAAATAAGAACTCAGTATTTGCATCATGAGTGATACAGACCATACTTGCACATGATGAGACAGCAGAGGTAAAAGAAGGGCAGGCAAGAGAACTCCTTCAGCAAGGCTAAAGCAGAGCTCTCCTGTCAGAGAGGAGAGCATAGGAGCCATCGGACTGCACTCTAAGGATAACATCTCAACCAAGACCATCAAGTTTATTTATACTTCTGATATGTCTGACAATTTACTTAAGTTGTGTCATTTTATAGCTCTGTTGAGCCCTGGAGATCTGCATGTGTATTTTTTTTTTTTTTGGTATAGAGATTGAACCCTATGTGCGTGTGTATGTGTGCACACAGCTTTCGGCAGCTGGTCGATACAGAGATCAAACCCTGTTGTCATCAGCACCATGCTCTAACCAACTAACCTAACCAGACAGTCAAGAATGTATGTATATTAAAAAAATTTAGATGAATACATACATATGAGTATACCATATTTTTAAAGAACAGGTGAGATTTATTAGGAATAGACATATTGGTCAAATGGTTTCAGAAGACAGGAACACTTAATAGTGAGCTCCAGTGTGCTTATCCCCTTCATATTACTGATATTTATAAATACAGCATGTTAATAAAATATTGTCACCTACCCTTACACTGTAGCAATAGGCTTACCTATTAACATGGCTTTGCTACAACCAGCAATGTGGTATCCACTCAAGGTAGTCATCATTAAGTTTCCAACTATTGCCTTAAAACCCCTTGTCTTAGTCCATTTTGTGCTGCTATAACAGAATACCACAGACTGGGTAATTTATAAAGAAATGTATTTCTTACAGTTCTGTAGGCTGGGAAGTCCAAGGTCAAGGGGTTCGCATCTGGCAAGGGACTTCTTGCTGCGTCATCTCCTGGCAGAAGGGCAAACAAGGGCAAGAAAGCAAGACAGCGAGGGCCAACTTCATTTTCATAACAAGCCACTCTTGCTATATATAACAATCCCACTCCCACAATAATGATGTTAATTCATTTGTAGGTTAGAGCCTTCATGCCCTAACCACCTCTTAACAGTCCCACCTCTTAATACTGTTACAATGGCAATTAAATATCAATATGAGTTTTGGAGGGATCATTCAAATCACAGCACCACTATTCTGTTAAGAGGGTTTTAAAAAGCAAAGCCAACCATACTACTACTATGTGTGCTAGCTACAATTACATTAGATGACAGGCTAAATAGCAGATGACTTCCCTAACCTCTAAAAGCCTGATTCCTTTCCCCTTGGAATATGTGGGCCAGACTTAGTGACTTGCTTCTAACAAATAAAACGGGGTGGAAAAGATGCTAATTGTTCTATGAGGCTAGGGCATAAAAAGGATTGCTTCTGCCTGATTCACTCTCTCTTGGAGAGAGCCTGGCCAGCCACCACGTAGTGAGTGGTGAGAATACTCAAGCTGCTTATGGCAAAGGCTCCATGGGAAGGAACTGAGGCCTGACCCCACCTACCTTCATCAACAACCACCACCAGCACCAACTTGCCAGACATGCAAGTGAGCTGTCTTGGAAGAAGATTCTCCAGCCTCAGCCAAGCCTTCAGATTTCAGCTGTCTATAGCCCCAGGTGAAATCTTGGCTCCAATCTCATGAGACCCTCAGCCAGAACTGCCCAACTAAGCCCACTCTTCAATTCCTGACCCATAGAAACTATGAAATAACAAGCGTTTATTGCTGTTTTAAATCACGAAGTTGTAGAGAATTTGTTTTGCAGCAACAGATTAGTAACACAGCAGTAGAATGAGGAAAAACAAGATAATGGAAAACTCTGTAGGTGTCATTTGGTCTAAGAAAGATTCTTAAGAGAGTATGAAGACTAACTAAAAACATCTTCCTTCCAGAAATGGAGTGTTAATAGCACTGCAAAGCCATGGGATCAATTACAGAAAAATGGTGAAAATCCTTTTGCAGGTTATTAGTATTATTCTTTAAAAAGTAATTTTAAACAAACTACAAATATGCACGATATAGATGATTCTCACAGTGTTTGTTGGGTAAAAGAAGCACACACAAAAGAATACATATTATATAATTCCCTTTATATAAAAGTGCAAAACCAGGCCAATTAATCTACATGTTACAAGTCAGGATAACGGCTACTCTGGTAGGTGAGGAGTGGGGTAGTGACTAAAGCATAGGCAAGGCAGGCTTCTGGAATGCTCTGTTTCTTGATCTGGGTCCTAGGTGTGTTCAGTTTCTGAAAACTCATTAGGCTGAACAATCAGATGTGCACTTGGCTGTATGCATATTTCAATAGGGCATTTTTAAACAGATAAAGTATTTTTTATATTGCTATTAGGAATAATAAATAACCCATAATCAATATGCTTTTCTTCAAATACAGGCCTCTCATAAAAATATATGAACACAACAAAGCAATTTGGTAGTTTCACCTAATGCATTAAAGGAAAAAAAAATTCATATCAACTCTAAGAACCAAGGAAAGAATGCTTTCTATGAGAAAATTCTCTCTGAAACCACTTAGGGAAAACAGTAACCTCTCCATTCCCCAGAGATAAAGCAGGCTAGGCCTTACCTACCCTCTCAGGACATACTATCCTCCGAGTACTATCCTCTTCCCCTCCTTTACTAAATGATACTGGAGAATTTGAGGGCAATGCCCACCTTTCCTACCTTTATGGAGGCTGTAAGCCTTGTCACCTACAAGGTTTATACCTAAGGTAAATACTACTCTTGGGCAGCTACTGATGCCCCCACCACAAGGCTGAGGAAAACAGAAATTCTCCCAGACTCACCTGCAGGATTATGAGTATTGGAGTATTTATGAAATCTAATCTTAACAATAATTGGAAAATTTATCATGTGAACTTCCTTAACTCCATTAAAAAAAAAAAAAAAAAAAACTTATGGAATAAAAATAAAATGTTCTTTAAATTTCAATGTTTAATATCATTAATTCATTAACACTGGTGATACTGTATGACCATTTGGTTTAAGAAGTGCTTTTATAATTTTCTATGAACAAACGGCACACTTGGCAAACAAACACACACTCAGACTTCTAAGCTATAAACTCCTTACTGTATGTATCAAAAGCTCCTCTGAGGTATCTTACTCATATTTTTATCCCAGAAAGGGCTTAACACACTATTTATTGAAAGAGTCACTTCCACTTTAGTTGCCAAACACACACTGCTGACTGCTAACACACCAAACATACAGGGCATAAGACCATCAAAACAATATCTCTACCTCATACTCATTAGTATGGTTATGTTCCAAAAAAAGAAACAAAGAAAATAGCAAGGATGTGAAGAAACTGGAACCCTTATGCACTGCTGGTGGGAATATAAAAAGGTGCAGCTACTTTGGTGGTAGTTGTATGGTGGCTTCTCAAAAATTTAAACAGAATTACCATGTGATCCAACAATTCCACTTCTGGGTATATACACAAGTGAATTGAAAGCAGGGCCTCAAAGAGATATTTGTATACTTATATTCACAGCAGCATTATTCACAATAGCCAAGAGGTGGAAGCAAAGAAGTGTCCATGGATGATGAATGGATAAAGAAAAGGTGGTGTATACATATACAATGAAATATTACTCAGCCTTAAAGATGGAAATTTTGACACATGCTATGACACTCATGAACCTTGAGAACATTATGTCATGTGAAATAAACCAGTCACACAAAAAGACAAATTCTGTATGATTCTACTTACATGAAGTACCTAGACAGAAAGTAGAATGATGCTGGGGAAAACGGAGACTGGAGAGTTGTTGTTTAACGGGTATAGAGTTTCGGCTTCATAAGATGAAAACAGTTCTAGAGATTGGTTACACAATATGCATATACTTAACAATACTGCACAGTACACTTAAAAATGGCTAAGACAGTAAATTTTATATGTATTTTACCACAATTTTTTAAAGAAGGCTCCATGAAGTTACCTATGCACATAGGTGTCCAGCCTATAACCCCTAGTCATTCATTCCATTGCTTTATTCTCTAGCCCTACATTGGGACACAAAAAAACTGCTCTCAGGGGGTAATTTAGTTGATGTAGTCATTTCAACACTCAGAAGGCATGATCCCTGTCTCACCAAAGAGTAAATAAGACTCTGAGAAGTTAAATGACATGCTCTAAGTCAGCCAGCTATTAGTGCTAGAACTGAGATTTCGAATAGTTTCTAAATTGATAAATGAGATATGTTCCCTGAATGAAGCTCTTAAAGCATATAATTCAGCGAGGAACTTATTCCTTCCTTCGTTCACATATTCAAATAATATAGGGAAGTGAATGGAAGTGTGAGAGGAGAATGTAACAGAAGACTATCATGAGGATGGCAGAGTTAGCCAGCCTCGAGGCACTGGTATTATTACATCTGCTATTTACTGAGTAATTACTTTGTGCAACTTATGTACTAGGTACTGGGGATATAGCAGAGAACAAAGTCCCCTCTCTCAAGGCGCTTACAAGGAGTGGGGCCAGTAGTTTGATTCATCTCTAGTTGACTTTCAAGCATAGAACAGCTGTCTAAACTTTCTTCACACTTTCCAAGCCTCTGACCCCTCACATACTCTCAGCAAATGCCCAACCTTACCTTCTACCTGACTCAGAAGCTAAGGCCACCTGGCATAAAATCCTTTACACACACTCAGTTCGGCATGGTTTTATGTGACATTTACTCCTACAGCACAACGCTTTCTTCTCTTGAGTAAAGGGAAAGAGTTCCTCTTTCCTTCCCATCTGTGATCTCACAACATGCACAACTGCACAGAGGCAATGGAGGCCCAATACAGGCCAAAAGCCTGTTCCTTTTCTGTTCCCTTGGACCTTCCTCTCACAAATAATCCCTTCTTCTAACACTGTCAATCTATTCAACAGAAAAACATCTCTCCATTGGTACAAAAGCCTACAGCTCCTATGAAGAAGTTTTTGTCTCTCATTACTAAACTTCTCAAATAAAAATCCCTCCACTTGATTCCTAATTACCACTCAAACGCTGACTGTTATGCCTGTGGGCCTAGGTCTCAATTTCCCATCTGCATAGCAGAGAAATAAGTGTGCCTTATTCATCCTACAGAAATGTAAAGAGGTTTGTTACAACAGCAGTGAAAGTAATTTAAAAAGTACAAAGCATTCTATTCTGTTTTCACATAAAATCTTTATCCCAATGACCTCAAAGTACCTACCCCAAGCATGGATATAACTCTTGTATGAGTACACGCAAGCAATGTGCAAGTCTTTCACCCTCCACAAAAATGGAATTACTCCCCTGCAAACACACACCTCCATTTTCTTCTTTTATTTAATGTTCATCTGGAACTGATAGCCTACAGGGCTCCTGTGGCATCTGGAGTCCTTCTGGAACTAAAACAAAAAAGCCACAACAATGAGGGGAGCATGAGAGAGAAACTCAGTCTTTCAAGAAGCTTACTAGGGCAGAAGAGTGTCCAACTATAGCTCCAAAGGTGTGACACAGAGTCCCTGCAGAGATCACTGCTGACCACATGCAGGGAGTTGATGTAATAATCCTAAAGACAGGGATCACATCTTACTAATCTTGTAAGTAATGTCTGTTTCTCACATAGTGATGACCGCTAAACACTCACTGAATTAATACCTATACATTCTATTTTCTAGATACCTATTCATTCCTGAAAATCTGATTTCCTGCCACA
Organism: Cynocephalus volans; assembly: GCF_027409185.1. Taxonomy (NCBI): domain Eukaryota; kingdom Metazoa; phylum Chordata; class Mammalia; order Dermoptera; family Cynocephalidae; genus Cynocephalus; species Cynocephalus volans. The sequence goes on from NC_084461.1 coordinate 210,728,185, forward strand.
CCTTTGGAAATTCCAAATCTAAATGGAATAGTACTAGAGAAAATTCATAATCACCTAAAATGGGAAATTTCTGAATACAAATGTAAATTCTGGACTCTTAGATCACATAAGAAAAACAGAAATCATCTCTTTTGCAGTGTTCTAGTTTCCATAGCATCTCCACAGTTGAGAACCACTGGATTACATGAAGACAGTCGTAAGACTTCTTTCAGTTCCAACGTTCTAAGTTACCGAATATACAAAGATAATCGTTAGGAGAATGTAACTCTGGCCAGGGAGATAAGTGCAAGAACAATATGAAGAAAATGCTCTTGACTTGTTTCCAGCAACTTGGAAGCCCAGAAGTTTAGAAAAACCCTGCTAGATTCAGCACACCTAAAAACTGTGGGCTGGCTAGACTTTTAGCAAAAAGCTACTCAAAAGAGGAAGATAATTTCTTTGCAGTCTCACAATGCTAAGGAGACAGGAAAAATAATTTAAGATCTATCAGGGGTTTAAGAGCCCTAGTAAACATCTCAAGCTCTTAGGATTCATGGATGGCTACACCTCTAGAAGTGAAGGAAAGCCAAAATCAGAGGTAGACAAAGCCATACAAAAACTGCAACTAAGCCTCAAATCAGATCACTCTCTGACTGGATTAAGGATTAAGGTTATCTGTCACCACCCCATCTGCCTATCACTGATTAACGTGAAACCTCTTTGGAAGAAAATAACGTCATTCAGAGCCTCTTCAATTTTCATACATTTTATCCAGCTTTCACTTGAATATTACTAAGCAAAAGAAATAGAAGAAGAGAAAAAACAGACAATAGAAACAGATCCACAGATGACCCAGTTATTAAGAGTTATCAGAGATGGCCTTTAAAACAGCTGTGATTGATATGCTCAAGAAAACAGATGACAAGATGATGAATTTCACTAGAGAACTGAAATCTATAAAACAGAATCAAGGAGATTCCATTAAGAGCATGAAAAGGTAACTCGGAATGGAGAAGATGTTTGCAATACACAAATCTAAACAAAGATTCATGTCCAGGATCTATAAAGAACTCCTATAATTTAATAAAAGAAATCTCAATAGAAACATTTATTTTATTTTTATTTATTTATTTTTTTTTAAAGATGACCGGTAAGGGGATCTTAACCCTTGACTTGGTGTTGTCAGCACCACGCTCACCCAGTGATCAACCGGCCATCCCTATATGGGATCCAAACCCGGGGCCTTGGTGTTATCAGCACTGCACTCTCCCGAGTGAGCCACGGGGCGGGCCCTCAATAGAAACATTTACAAAAACCCCTGAAGACTTACAAAGAAGATAGCTAAACGGCTAATAAACATATGAAAAAGAGCTAAAATCATCAGGGAAATGCACACAAAATCCACAATGCATACCACTTTACACCCACCAGAATGGCTAAAACCAATACCAAGTGTTGTTGATGACAACAAGCAGTCTGAACTCTAATACACTGTTAGCAGGAGTGTAACACAATTTAACCACCTATGCTTAATCATTCTGCTCCTATGAATATACCCAACAGAAATGTGCATACATGTTCACCAAACACATGTACTAAAATGTTCATGGTAGCGCCATTAACAATGGTCAAAACCTGGGAACAAACCAAATGCCTGCTAACAGTAGAAGGAATAAACTGTGGTATAGTACCACCATGGAATACAAATAGAGGAATGAGAATAAACCCACAACCATAGAAAAATAATACTGAGTAAAAGAAGCCAGATAGAAAAGAGAACATATTATGTGATTCTATTCATTTGAAGTACCTAACAAAACAAATCTATGCTGGTAGATGTCAGTATAGAGGTTACTTTGGGAGGATAATGACTAGAAAAGAGTCAAAGGGAGCTTCTGATGTGCTGGGGTTCTAAGTGATGACCTGGAAGCTGATTAGTTACATGGGTGTGTTTAGTTTGTGAAAATGTATCAAGCTGTAATCTTATATATTCACTTTTCTTATGTACGTATGTTAAACTTCAAAAAAAGTTTTTCTAAAAAAGGGAGGGAGATGCTGAAAGAAAAGAACAATTATGAAAAAACTGAAGATAACGGTCAACTCTAGAAGGGGATTTGATAAGGCATTTCTAAGGTACTGGCAATGCTCTATTTAGTAATTTGCACAATGATTACATGTATTTAACTTATTCTTTAGACAGTAGATATGTTTTACCTATGCTTGAATATTTCAAAATAAAATTATGAGGTAAGAAAATTCAATACTCAATAAGCGTAGAAATTAATGAAATGAATAAATTCCTAGAAAAATCTAAACTTATCAAGAAGAAATAGAAACAGTCCTATAACCATTTTTTAAAAGAATTTTGAATCATCAGCTTAACATTTTGCCACCAAAAATAAAAACAAACACACACCAAAATAAAAACCACTCAAGTCGACTGTTTTACAGGCAAATTCTACCAAACTTTTAAGGAATCAATCATTCCAGTTTTATAGAAATAGAACAGAAAAATAGAAAAAGGAACACTTCAAAACTCACTTTGTAAAGGTTGTCTAATGATACCAAAACCATATGAAAAAAACAAAATTATGTATTAGTGAACCAAATCCAGCAATATATAATGATGATACATCATGTGAGGGTGCTTAATGGATAATAATAAGCACTCAAAAAAATAGTAGACATAGGGTGGGTACAAAGAACAACTTGGATGGACAAGAGAGTTGTGGCACCAGAGAGAAACAAAAGTCTAAGGAAAAACAACAGGCCAGTGGCTTCATAGGCATATTTTACCATTTAAAGATAATCCCAATGCTATTTCAGAACACAGAAAAAGAAAGTTTCCAAATTCATTTTATGAAAGAAGCCTAAGAGTAAACCCCAAACCTGACAAAGATTGCACAAAAAATATACTACAGAGTAATATTACTTATGAATATCAACACAAAATCTTCAATATTAGCAAAGAGAATCCAACTGCACATTACAGCATAAAGAAAAACACAATATAACCAAGACAGTTTATTTCAAGAATGAGAAAGTTTAAATGTAAGGAAATTCATTGATATGATCCTCATATTAATAATGCTAAAGAGAAAAATTATATGATATCTTCACGGAAGCAGAAAAGACATTTGACAAAATTCACCCATTTTATGTTAAAAACAACCAAAACAGGAAGTGATGGATACTTCCTTAACTAAATAAAATACATTTCAGTCCAATTCCAATACAGGCAATCGACTTAATAGGGAAACACTAGAGGCTTTCCTGCTAAAGTCACAAATCATATAAGGCCAAAATACTTTCCAATTTACATTTTTATAGGTAAGCATTAAATTCTAGGATGCCAGACAAACAACAGTTTTTGAATGCTAAATTCTGCCCTGCCGGTAAACAGAAATACTCCTAATGTTACTATAAAACTCTGGCCTTCTTATGACTATTTATCTTATCCTTCTTTGGTGGCAATAATTAAATGGCTGTAAAAGAAAAAGAATTTACAACACTGCTAAAGATTGTTACTTTCATCTCACACTGAATGGTAAGTGATCAGGGTTGTCCTGAAAGGATGCTTGAAAACATTAGCAAAATGTTATCATAGGAGAATGGCTCAATAGAAGGATGAACATTCTGGCAACAGTCTTAATCTACCATTACTATCAACTGGTTTTTCACTGCTCTGAAACATAACATCCAATATTTTCATATGCCTATATGGCCCTGCAGTATAAATTAACTCATGGGAAAGGTCTACTCTGATCACGTTGTTTTTTTTTTTTTTAAGTATCTGCCTCAACCATTAAACAGAACAAAGTTGATTTAGTTTTTTTTTTTTTTTTTTTTTTCCCATGACCGGCGCTCAGCCAGGGAGTGCACCGGTCATTCCTATATAGGATCCGAACCCACGGCGGGAGCGTCGCCGCGCTGCTAGTGCAGCACGCTACCAAGTGCGCCACGGGCTCGGCCCCAGAACAAAGTTGATTTAATGGGGAAAAAAATGTGAATTTACTTGAGGACAGAACAGCATTGTTGGATTGAAAAGGTAAGGAAAATTTCAAACAAGCCCCCAAACTAAACATTTTCACATCTCTATTGAAGCAATAAATAGCAGTACCCTGAACTTAGTAACTAACTCAAAATAAATTCTTGTGTCCAAGGTGAAATCTGTAAGTATTACTCCCTGCTTTGGAAGTCTGACCTGTGTTCAGTGGCAATTTAGATATTAACTAGGGAAACGTATTGTTTTTGCTTTATTTTCTATAGCTGTGCAGCAAAGCTTTTTTTCTATAAAAAGATTGTACCAAGTGATTTCTTTTTCAGAACTGCTTTTCATCAATTCTATTTAAGTATTTCCCCTCTCTGAAACTCTACATTTTTCATTACACACTTTTTCCCAATGCCAATATAGCAGCACTAACATTCATTTCGGTCACCAGGTAAAAACTCTCTTCAAACACACATGAATAACCTAATCCCTGAGGTAAATGACTACTCTGCTAAAGTATTAGGAAGTTCCAACTTTACTTTCAGAACACAGAAAATGCAGTCATCTTCCTCAAGGAAAGTGAGGGTTTTTAATATTACAGTAAATAGTTTGCTAGTTTTTAACCTCAAGTTTTTTTTCCATTGCATTATATCTCAAAAATAATTATCCAGATATTTCTCAGGTAAACTGCACTAAAATAGACAACTCTCCAGTAGCAAAGAAACAAATAATCCATACATGAGTCTGCTTTGTATATGCTAATTTCATGTAATGAGGGCAGCGACAACATCACAGCTGGAGGGACCCTACAAACCATCCTAATCCCTTAATTCTACAGATAAAAGAATATCTGCAGAGGCAAAGTGGCTAGCATAAGCCCATGCGATGGATGTTTCGGTGGCAGGAGGGACCAAGACTCAGGTTTCCTGACTTCCAGGTCAGTGCTCTTTCCTTGGCTGAGACTGCATTTCACAGCTTCCACCAAATTTCAGCACATCCTCATGCAAGTACCTTGGGTCTCACCAACAACTCTTTAGTGAAAAGGAACTATATCTCAAACTACATCTGAGATACTGAAAAGTTGTACTACGGCTTATCGAATTTTTACTCTCTAAAGCATTTGAGAGTAAGTTTGCCAACATGATGCCTCATTATCCCCTAATACTTTTGTGTATTGTGTAGCAAAACAAGACCATTCTCCTACATAATCACAATGCAACCATCAAAATCACTATCAATACATTACTACAATATAATATTCAGACCCCATTCTAGTTTCACCAGTTGTGCCAATTCAGAATCATGTATCCATGTAGCTGTCACATCTCTTTAGACTCCTTCAGTGGGTAACAATTCCTCAGTCTTTTAACTTTCATGACCTAGACATTTTTGAGGATTACAGGCCTGTTACCTTGCAGAACATCCCTAAACTAGGGTTTGTCTAATGTTGACTCACGATTAGATATGGATTATGCATCAAATCCGTGGTTGTCCCCATTCTAAAGGAAAACCTGGAGATTGCTACCATATAAAGACACTCTTTGGGTTACGTTGGAGTTACCTCCCAATAAACTCATTGTATGCTGAAAACATCCTTAAGTCGAAAGTGCATTTAATACATCTAACCTACCAAACATCACAGCTTAGCCTATACCCTAGCCTATGTGCCCACGACACTTATACTGGCCCACAGATGGGCAAAATCATCTAACACAAACCCTATTTTATAATAAAATGTGGACCATCTCATGTAATTTATTGAATACCATACTGAAAGCGAAAAACAGAATGGCCATATGGGTACCTGAAATATGGCTGGTTTCTTTTCCTTTTTTGGCAGCTGGCCAATACAGGGATCGAACCCTGACCTTGGTGTTATCAGCACCATGCTCTAATCAAAGCATGGGTTCTACTGAACACATATTGCTTTCACACCATCATAAAGTCGAAAAATTGTAAGTTGATCATTCTCTTCACTGTTTGAGTATTAAAAACAAAGAAAAAAAGAAATTGTAGAAAGAAATTTTAAGTCAAACCATTGTAAGCTGAGGACTGTCTGTATATCAAAATTGAAAGAAAAAAGAGGATTTAAAAAAGTGGGCAAAAGATATAATTGGACACTTCACCAAAGAAGATATACAAATGGTTAATAGGCACATCAAAAGATGCTCATCAGTATTAGTTGTGAGAGAAATATAAAGTAAAATCATAATGCGATAGCTCTTAAAACCCCACTAGATGGGATATATAATCCAAAAGACTAACAAACATAAGTGCTGTCAAGGATGTGGAGAAACTTATGGGAAACCCGTCATAAACTGCTGACAAAAATGTAAAATAGTACAGCTACTTTGGAAAATAGTTTGGTGGTTTCTTAAAAAGTTAAGAACACACCAATTTTGAAACGTGTCAAGGCCATTAAAGTCAAAGTAAGTCTGAGGAAATGCTCTAGACAAAGGAAACCAAAGACATAGGACTACTAAGTGCAACACATAATTGTTCAATGGGGTCTGGAGAGTAGACAATAATAGTAATGTTTCAATGTTAATTTCCTGATGGCATGGCTGTGTTATGGTTATGTAGGAGAGCGTCCCTTGTTTTGTGAAAACACACACTAAAGTGTTCAGGTGAGATGGGGCATTGTATCAGCAATTTACTCTCAAATGGTTCAGGGAAAAAAATTTCTTCGTTACTGTCCTTGCAACATTACTACACATTAAAGATTGTTTCAAATATAAAAAAAATGTGTAGCATTAAAAATATTTTAAATTAATTTATTATATGAAAAAAAATTCCCTCCCCTTTGCATTCTATACCTTTACCCCATTTTAGTTTTCGCCATAGCACTTACCAGTAAAGTGAAATGTCACGTACACTGCCTTCTCCACTGAAAAATAAGCTCCTCAAGGGCAGGGATTAATTTTTGTTCACCACTCCATTCTCAATGCCTAGAACAATGGCCAGCACAAAACTGATACTCATATTTGTTCTTTGAATTAATTTATAGCCTTATTATGGTTTAAAATGAAATTTTTAAATAGTTTTTAAAAAAACATACCAATGTCACTACCTTATGACCTAGCAACTACACTCCTAGGCATCTATCCAAGAGAAATGAAAACATGTCCGCACTTGTAAATGAACATTCATAGCAGCATTATTCATAATGGACAAAACCTGGAAACATTCCAAATACCCATTATCTAGTATATCCATCCAATTAATTACTATTTGATGACAAAAAGCAACTACTGATCCCAGCAACATAGGTGAATTGCAAAAACATTATAAGTAAAAAAAATCAGCAGATACAAAAAACTACGTCTTGCATGATTTCATTTTCATAAAAGTTCTAGAACAGGAAAAACAGAAAGCAGATCAGGGGTTGCCTGGGGGTGGGAGTGAGAACTGACTGTAAATGGCAAGAGTGAATTTTTTGGAATGATGAAAATGTTCTAAAACTGAATTGTGGTGATGGCTGCACAATTCTGTAAATTTACTGAAAATCACTAAGCACTCAGAATTTTATGGTATGTCAGTAAAGCTGTTTTAAAAATAAGCGGTAAAAGGCTAGAAACAAGCTCTTTTTGGTTGTTGTTTGGTCCATTAAAAATCACTATAGTTTAAAAGGGTGAATCTGCACTTTTTTTTTTTTTATAAGTACCGCGCGCTAACCGATTGCGCCACTGGAGCTTCTATTTAAAGATGACTGATAAGATCTTAACCCTTGACTTGGTGTAGTCAGCTCCACACTCTCCCAAGTGAGCCAACTGGCCATCCCTATACAGAGATCCGAACCCGTGGCCTTGGTGTTATCAGCACCACATTCTCCCAAGTGAGCCACGGGCAGGCCCGAATCTGCATTTTAAAAGAACTTGTCAACCCAAATTAAGGTCCAAACTGCAAAATGTCAGACCCTGATAACTGGTAGGAGCTGCAAAGGTCCCTCAGGTCTGCCTTGAAGAGAATTCTCAAAATCTGCATTAGGCTCACATATCAAGCCAGCCCTCCAGCATCTGAGCTTGGAAACACAAACCTGTCAATGTTAGCAATTAATACAATGCTACAAATTAGAGCAACTTAGTTTGAACTTGTGTAGAGGATCCTGACTGAGAAAGAAAGTATTAATTTGGTTGGTTAGGATGTCCCACCAAGATTTTATCTGTCGATAATTGTTTTCTTTCTTTCTCTCTCTCTCTTTTTTTTTTTTGGTGGCAGGCTGGTGCAGGGATCCAAACCCTTGACCTTGGTGTTATAACATCACACTCTAACCAACTGAGCTAACCTGCTAGCCCCCATTTTTCTTTCTTTTATTTTTTATTTTTTATTTCTTACAATACAATTCTTAATTAAATATGAGGGACAATTATGATATGGTTTCAAATTCTCAAAGATCTGGGGGTGGATATATAAGAAAAAAAAGAAATATGATCTGCTTACTATAAGAACTGCTCAGAGGGGCTTCATGTCCATTTAATAACAGAAAGAATGCCTCACTTAAAAAAGGTCTGTGAATGGGCCGACCCTGTGGCGCACTCGGGAGAGTGTGGCACTGGGAGCGCAGCTGTGCTCCCGCCGCAGGTTCGGATCCTATATAAGGATGGCCGGTGCGCTCACCAGCTGAGCGCGGTGCGGCCAGTCACAAAAATGACAAAAAAAAAAAAAAAAAAAGGTTTGTGCATAAGCCACCTTTTCCAGTTTTTTAGCTGCCCAAAGGCAAACACACACACACACACACACACACACACACACACACACACACACACACAAAAAACAGGAAGGACCATTTAAAATTAAATGACATGTCAAGAGACTTGCTACTCCTATTCCGCCAGACATCCCATAAACTCTAAACGCCTTGGGCTATATATTTTTTTCCCTGATATATTCACAAGCACCTAGAACATCACCTAGTAAGTACACTATTTGTTGAATGAATTAGTAAGCACCTAGAACATCACCTAGTAAGTACACTATTTGTTGAATGAATTAGTAACTAGGAAGCCCAGGTAGAGTTACCTGCTCTGTCCAGAATGATCCCGTAAGTGTTTTTACTTCTGTTAAAATCACAAACCATGTCACATAGTTATTTATTTCCATGTTGGTCTGTCCCCAACACTATAGCACATTCTTGAGGGAGGGCAGAAACATGGCTCAGGACCTGGCACAGAAGATGCTCTCTGACTGTGAAATCAAAGAATGGGAATGTGAATTACCAAGATTACACAACTGCAACACAAAATTTGTCTGACTCCAGGTCTTATATTTTTACTTCTGCACATTCTGCTTTACATTCCAGGAAGATAATCCCAGAGACTGAGGTGAGGGGGGATCCACATCTTGCCAGGTCTATTTACTTGAAGGGTATAACAAGAGCATTAACCAGACACTTCACCTATATTATCTCATTTAATTCTCATGACACTATGAGGTGTATATTATTACCCCTTTTTACAGATGAGGAAAATGAGGCTCAGGTTAGGTAACTTGCCACAGTCACATAAGAGGTCAAAACCCATGTTCTTACCCACTCCACTGTACAGACACCAGAAAGAAGGTAAAATCCTGGGGTGAGGGCTGTGGCCAGGGATCAGAAACACTGGCCTCAAAATCTGGTCAAGAAGTTACTTGATGAGTGGTGGGTCTTAGGTATTTAGTGTTAGGCTACATAACTCACACACATGTCACATGTTATATATGTATAAATATTAAATTTTATTTTAAAGATGCCACCCAGTTTAGCTGCCACTCCATACTGCCAGAGACGGGACTGCAGAATAGCCCTAAAAGCAACCCATGGCCTTCTCCTGCCTCAAAGACTTCTCTCTCCTCTCCACCCCTTCTTTCTTTCCCCACAGGCTCCAATAGCAGTGAATGGTTTCAGCCTGGAGAACAGCAGGGGAAAGAGCACCAAGAACTTTAATCTGGCAAGTCAGCAGTCAATGACAGACCTCGTTTGACCACCTCCACCTCACTCCTCAAACCTCAGAGATGTTCAGCCTTATTAAATGACCCCACCTTGGGTATCAGATGACTAGGCCAGAGGTGGACACTTTCCCAAGCTGGGTCAGATTCTTTCCCCCAGGAACTGGATTCAGAGTGTTCTCAGCCTCTGGTCAAGTGAACCGAAGCCATATCTTAGGGAAGCTAGAGTCAGCTCTCCTCTGCCAAGTGCACAGGGGAGTGACAAGAGAAAAGAAGGGGGGTGGGTGGGGAAACCCAGCTGTGCAGAGATGTAGAACAGAAGAAGATTTTGTAAATGTAAAGAAGAAGGGAAGTAGCTGCCTTGGTCTGACTATTTTCTAGTTTCTGGTTCCAACCATACCTGAAGCTTTAATTGCACTTCCTGTCCTTGTGGTATCACAAAGAACAAAGGCTCCCAGATTTTAATCCTAAATTCCTCACTTTCTACAACAGGTTTTCTACAATGTAGTGTCTAAAACACTCCAGCACCCTATTCTCATTTTTCCCAGCTAGCCCCAAGTCATCTTCAGGTCTCAGTTTAAAAACACCACTTCCTTCAGGAAACCCTTGCTGACTACTCAGAATATCTTAGCTTCATCTTTCACATCCTTTGGTAGCACTCTGTACTTCATCCTACTCAGTAAATGTTATTAATGCCCTGTTGGACTATATGCACCAAACAATAAGAACCATTTCTTCTGTTCACCACTTTGTTCCTAACATCTAGCGTATTGGTCAGGTTCATGTTTAATAACATTTATTAAACGAATGAAAACCAAGAAACTGGTGGAAGTAAGTAGGAGGGGTGAGAAGAAATCAACAACACCTTCCTGATAAAAACTAAATTGCTTTGACCCTACCTCTCTGATAGGTATTTAGTTTTACCCCTTTCCAGCCTTCTCTGCAGGCCCAAGTCTACAGTGACAATCATCATTTTATACTTTAGTGCCAATGCGTTCAGGAACACAGGCTGTATGAAGCATGTTTCTAGGTAGATTGGTACAACAAAGGAAAGCCTATAGTGGTTAAAGAAAAAAAGTCACAGGCTTTGGTATATAGACAAACTTTAGTTCAAATCTCAGTTCTGTAATATACTCAAATTTATTGGCTGAAAACCTTGGACATATTACTGAAACCTGGTTTCCTTATCTGTAAAGTGAAAAAAATAATACCTCAAAGACAAGGATGAAAAATAAACTTGAAACCACCTAAAGCAAGGCAGGTTTGCAAATAATATTAGTCAGTTGGATATGGCATATCCCATAAACATACCCCCCATCCACACACCCCACTTTCAAGCTCCTACTGCCCATGGGTTCAGAACCCAGAGCCTCCCCTAAGACTGAGAATCTGAGAGGGACCTTAGAGAGCATAGATCCTGTTAGTTTCCCAACGTTTTTAAAGCAACTGAATATTTTTCCTAAAGGAAATCTGACCCTGCTAATTCTAATAGGTATATATGAGGGATCTTCAAAAAGTTCATAGAAAGATTCATATTACCTTTTAATTCCATTTTTCCACAAACTCTTTGAAGTACCCTTTTATGCGAAAATAACAGATTAATGTAAGGGAAGCAAGAAAAAGAAAGGAAAGGGGAAGGAGGGAGGCGGGAAGGAAGGACAGGTGAAGAAAGGAGGAGGAGGGGAAGGGAAAGAGAATGGCAAGGAAAAAGAAGGGATGTTTCTATTAGCAAAAAGGATGTGCTGCACATGAGGTTTCCCCATTTGGGATGAGGTGTGAAGCCCCTCAGAGAGCAGGCTGTTTGAAAACCACAGAGACCAATCCTTTCATTTTAAAGTGGATGAAACAGGAGCCCATAAATTTGCCATAAATTTGTTGAGTTGTCATAGCTTTCTCCTCCTGTGGTTCTGCCACAGGAGAATGCCTCAGGTCAGAATCCTTCTGGAATCTCTCCTTCCTCCTTCTGGTACAGTGTGGGCCATTTCAAAGTTCAGACAGGTGGCTTTTCCTCGTGGGAGCAGAGACAGTGCAGCTACTAGATGTGCTCCTAGGTACTTCCCAGTGTGGGAGCCCTAAGAAGTGAAAAAGAAAAGAGAAGCAAAGGGGGAGAAATAGCATCACCTGGTTAGGCAGGTGGAAGGAGGCTGGATGCAGGGATCTCTGGATGTTTGTTGGGTAATCAGTTGTTTTTTAACTAATAGGTACATTAATGTGAGCAAGGTGACGAATAAATTATATATGGTTCCTCGGAAAACTCAACTTTTACTTGTACCCTAAACTCTGTTCAGAAACACTAGATTTTTCTGTTGCTCATGTAGACTGGTCTACTATCTTTGAGCTACAAAAATTGTCAACAGACTTCTTTATAAGTTAAATTAATAGTCAGCAAGCAGAACCAAGAATTTGAATCCAGATCACTGTCTCCAGGTCTAGAGCTTTTATATACTACTACTGTTCCTGTCTTTCAAACAGGCACTACAAATACCTAGCAGAGTTCCAGGAAGGAGGGAGGGAGTGCAATAACAAGGAGCAATACAGCAAGGTTCACAGAAATGAGCCTTAGAGGAAGGCAGGACTTGAAAACGGCCCAATGTTTCTCTGGGTGGGCTGAAGGGGTATACTACTGGCATCTTGGCAGGACAATTCTCCAGTGGAGTGACTGTACTATGCACTACAGGTCATTTAGCATGTCTGCTCCCATTTCATACAGTTGATCCTTGAACAATGCAGGGATAAGGGGTGGTGACTCCCCAAGCAGTTGAAAATCTGTGTATAAATTTGATTCCCCCAAAACTATAATAGCCTACTGCTGCCCTTACTGATAACAGTCGATTAATACATATTTCATATATTATTCGTATTATATATTATATTCTTACAACAAAGTAATCTAGAGATAAGAAAATGTTATTAAGAAAATCATAGGAGAAAATACACATACAGTACAGTACACAGAAAAAAATCCAAATATAAGTGTACACACAGTTCAAACTTGTGTTGTTCAAGGGTCAACTGTACACACTGAAGGCCAATAACACCCCCTCCTATCAATGTAACAACAACAAAAAAGCCCCTCCCATTTCCAAATGCCCCTGTGGAAGGGAGGTAAAATCAGCCCCACTGAATACTACTAGATAAGGAGAAGGAAAGACAGTAGGCATGGTGGGCAGAAAGCATAAGACAGATAAAGTAGGGGAATACAGTCCACAAAATTTGATCAGAAACTGGCAGAAAGAAGGCCATCCTTTATTTTTTTACTGGCCGGTACAGGGATCAAACCCAGAACTTGGTGTTATCAACACCATGTTCTAACCAAATAAGCTAACCCAGAGGGCCATCCTTTAATGACTCTCACCTACAAGATCAAGTCCAAACTCCTTATCAAACAACACCCTTCAGGATTTGGACCTGCCTACCCCAGCTATCTCAACTGTAGCCTTATTCCTAAAGTACCCTATACTCCAGCCATCCCAAACTACTTGTGGTTTTCCTAAACTGATGTGCTGTTTTCATACTTCTGTGCTTTTGCATGCACATATCCCTCTGCCTAAAATGCACTTCTCAAGGCAAAGTCCTACTCACACATCAACACCTAGGTCAGAAGTCCATGAAGCCTTATAAAGACGGCCCCACTTCATTCAGGCTTCCTTTTTCTCACAGCACTTCACACATTCTTCCTGTATAGCACTGGTATAGTCTATTATTACCCAACTCCATCTCATTATTTGGATTAAGTTACTAAGAGCACAGGACCATGTGAATCCTGGCACATGAGTGCTCAATAAACGTATTCTACGTAAATGACTTTGCATGAAAGGTTTTAAAGATGGCTAAAAAGTGATACAAGCAAAAGCAGACAACAGATATTTTCTGAACTCTGATTTTTGATTGAGTATGACTTAGGAACCAGACTGGGATGCTCTATCACTTCCTAGCTGTGTGTCCTTGGGCATGTTAACTAATCTCTCTGTGTCTCAATTTCTTCACTGGTAAAAAAAACAAGAACTACCTATGCAACATGATTATAAGGATTAGAGTTAATGTAAGTAAAAAAACAAAACAAAACAAACGAATAAACCCCACAGTACTGAACAAATGGCGGTTCTACTAGTCCACTGTAATCACAAAAACCTGAACAGGATAGGACACTGTACCATCAGGAATGTGACCACAAGGCCGGCCCGTGGCTCACTCGGTAGAGTGCGGTGCTGATAACACCAAGGCCACGGGTTCGGATCCTATATAGGGATGGCCGGTTTGCTCACTGGCTGAGCGTGGTGCTGACAACACCAAGCCAAGGGTTGAGATCCCCTTACCAGTCATCTTTAAAAAAAAAAAAAAAAAAAGGAATGTGACCACAATGAAATTTTGGCTGGGACTATCCATTTTTGTTTGTTTGTTTTTAAGGAGAATTGAAAGTCAACAAATACAATAGCTTGTCTTCAGCTGCATTCTGCTTGCAGATGAAGTTTAGCACTCAATACCAATCCCTTAATGACCACCACCTCACTTGGCTCCTTCCATAATGTGCACTCCAGGTTGTCTCGTCTCTGACCACACTTCTTCCGTAACTTGCCCTCTATTGACAACTGAAGTTAGGTATTCCTTTGGTTCAGTTTTCAGATCTTTTCTCATCTTACCTACTCTCAGTGCTTCAATTAGTATATCTATGGAGATGACCCCAAGACCTCTTGGTCACATTCAGAAACAATATTTCAAACTCAATTTATCCAAAATAGACACTTCCTTAGTTAATAAGATGACCAAGCAGCTTCAATTTCTCCACTCATTCCTCCTCCTCCCCTCCACTATTCTCTTGTATACATCTCACCAGACTTCAGGTTCTTTTTCTTTTTCCTGCTTCTTAAAGTATTTCTTTACCAGAGTTACCTCTTTGGTCCTTCTGTTCTACCTCAGTGATTCTTAACCTTTCTGGGACAAAGGACTTCTCTGAAAATCTATTGAATGCTATGGATTATTTACCAAAAAGATGAATATACAAAACAGGCTTCCAATTTCATCTAACCATTGACCCCAAATAAGAATCTGTGCTCATCTACTCAAGATTTTAACTTCCATTTACACAAATTTTCATCTCCAGGTCCTCTCTCTTAAATTACAAGATGCCTTCTGGATATAGTCTACATGGCCTACAACCATCACAAACTTAACAAGTCCAAACCAGAGCTCACTATTTCTGCCTGACAAATCTGCTCTGCCTATAGTATTCTTCTCTTGGATAATGGCACCACCATCCTCCCAGGCTCTCAAGCTAGAAGCCTTGGAATAAACAACTATACCCATACCCAATCAACCAAGCCTTGTCTCGTTCTATCTCAGAAATCCCACTCAAATTCAAATTCTACCTTTGTTGTTCTCTTACCCTTTAAGTTCTCATCATCCTTTGCTTCTACCCATACTTGCCATGATTAAAGTCTTTCTACCACTCTTCCTACAAGAGCCACCGTTACTGATCCAACCTATACAAGGCTTCTCTCACCTCCATCTGCTTACCTTCCACTGCCACTGTATTGCTGCACCTCTAAGATGGTACAATAGCCTAATTGATTCCTCCACTCCAGTTCTTTTCCCTATCACTCCCACTAGTATTGATCTATCTTCCTTCAAAATTTGAAAATTGGCCACGTAACTGCCTCCTTCAAAAATGTTGATGCTTTCCCACTATACAAATATACAGTCAAGGGCCGGCCCATAGCTCACTTGGGAGAGTGTGTTGCTGATAACACCAAGGCCACGGGCTCGGATCCCTATATAGAGATAGCCGGTTAGCTCACTTGGGAGAACGTGGTGCTGACAACACCAAGGCCATGGGCTCGGATCCCTATATAGAGAGAGCCGGTTAGCTCACTTGGGAGAACGTGATGCTGACAACACCAAGTCAAGGGTTAAGATCCCCTTACCGGTCATCTTTTTAAAAACAAACAAACAAAAAAACCAAATATACAGTCAAACTCAGTCTTGCCTTTAGAGTCCTCTACATAGTTTGCCACCTAAATACTTCTCCAGGATTGGATTCCTCAGCTCAAGCTGTCACTTGCTCCTATTACCTGACTATCAAAAAATCACACCACTCTTAAAAGGCCCAAATCAAGCCCCACTCTTCATCTTTATATCCTCCAAATAATGATTAGGAAAGGGCTATGAACAAAATTACTAATAAACTGATAAGGAAATGAAAAACAAAAACAAAAAAACTACTAAAAGAATGGCTGGAAATTCTTAAATCCTTCTGGAAGCATTAAGTTTTTTAAAAGACAGCTATTCAAATATTAACATTTTAACCAAGAAGCCCTCCATAAACTCAGCACTGTTTTTTAGGACTATAGTTCTTTTTGGGTGGCTGGCCGGTACAGGGATCCAAACCTGTGACCCTGGTGTTATAAGGCTGTGCACTAAGCAACTGAGGTAATCAGCCAGCCCCAACCCAGCACTGCTAATCAATATTTATTAAATGCTAAGAACGTACAATGTAAAAGATTAAATTAATAATGGGTATATCATCAATCTGAAGATAAAAGAATATAATCCGTACCCAGGATCTGAATTCCAATTATATTTATATTTGTATTTTATTTAGGAAAGGAAAATTACACTAAGAGGACTTAACATTTCACCTGGAAACTTACAAGGTCAAATAAGTATACAGCAGTGATACAGACAGTTACAAGATCTAACTCATCATCAGATAAGAAAAAGTCTTATCAAATAGGGGGAAAAAAAACCTTTTCAATTGACATGTCCTAAACCTAAAGTTTTTTTCAGTCCATATTTTAGGTAAGTTAAATTTTTTAATAGGGCCAAAGGATCTGATGGGCAATTCTGACCCTCTCATAATGAGACATATTTACTGGCACAGTTAACAGCAGGTGCAACAGCAATTAAGACGTATGACAGAGAAGTGATGTTGTGAGTAGTACTTTCTCTCCATTACTTTTTAGGGACTTACTTCTTTTTGGCTTGACCTAACTTAATTTCTCTTTTGGCTCCTAAGCCTGTGAGTTAATGGTTTTTTTCACAGTTCATATATACTGCGAAGCATTTTGCTCCTAAATAAAATGAAAATATTCAAGATTCAATTAAAGTCTTTTAAAAAAGAATTTTAACTAGTCTTTCTACCTAAGATACTTAGTAAAACATGCCTTCTACAGCATTTCTAAAATTATGATCATTAAATTTGAATACATTTCTGAAACACATCTGCTAGTAAAATATGCTAAAATTCTGAGATGATCAATAACACTATTTAAGGAAAGCGGGGTGTAATGAAAAGAGCTGCAGATTTGAAATAAAATCTCAGGTTACAAACTTAAATCTGATTCT
Organism: Cynocephalus volans; assembly: GCF_027409185.1. NCBI lineage: Eukaryota > Metazoa > Chordata > Mammalia > Dermoptera > Cynocephalidae > Cynocephalus > Cynocephalus volans. Next base: position 210,745,421 of record NC_084461.1, read on the forward strand.
TGAGTTCTACCTTAGAAATTAATTGGCTTCACCTTGAAATACTTTCTAATCTGAAAGAGTGATATCACCATCTTTTCCTCCCTCGAGGTGGCTGTTCAAATAAAATGAAATAATGTACGTAAGCACAGTACCAGTCACAAAGCGTTCAGTAAATTAATCTACTTTCTTCGTAACACAAAAGACACACAAGATTTAGGTGTAAGAGAATCTACTTCCACAAGTCTTCATCAGCACAAAACACAGCTAGCTAGTTCTAATAAAAACAATACCATTACCATCATTCCAGGAATGTTTCTGATGGATCTGCATCAAGATGAGAGAGCCTGCATGTGATTCTGCAAGAATTCCATTAAGACTGCATATATAGGCCGGCCCGTGGCTCACTCGGTAGAGTGCGGTGCTGATAACACCAAGGCCCCGGGTTCGGATCCCATATACGGATGGCCGGTTCGCTCACTGGCTGAGTGTGGTGCTGACAACACCAAGTCAAGGGTTAAGATCCCCTTACCGGTCATCTTTAAAAAAAAAAAAAAAAAAAAAGACTGCATATATATTGACCATTAAGACGTTAGCAGGAAAAGTCCACAGTAATTGGGCTAAAACGTCTGGATGCATTTATGCTGGTAAGAGAGATCACTTGGGGTAAAGAAAAAAAAAAAAAAGACAAATTAGGCCCAACTCCAAACGGATCTTTAATAAATCAAGAGAATGATGAAACGCAAGGAGCACGATATTAAAATCCACTTAAAAACTTCAAGACCGAAATATTCCACAACCAACACTGGCGTCACTAACGCTTTTTAGAAAGCCCACCCAGGAAAGCACCATTAGCACCACTGAAGATATTTAAAGAAAGCCGTTCACGGTAAAGAGAGGTACGAAAAGAATAATAATTATTTCGGTGTTCTGCTGCACACACGCCAAAGAGAACCGCTTTCTAGACCACGGCGGCCGCCGCCACCACCGACAAGCATCTGATGGAATTCCCGGTTTTACGATCGGATGTCAAAAGGCCATAATGCTAGCAAATTGGAGGGCGGGGGACGTTTCCTTTCCCTTTCCAGGGGTCCGAGCTTTAAAGTACGCGCTGCGCCCGGGTCCGGGGGTCCCAGCCTCAGCCCCCGGTGCCCCTCCCAGCGGCGAGCGAGGGCCGGCCCGAAAAGGGCCGCGAGCAAAATCTAAACCTCGACCGGCCCCGGGGCCCCGCCCGAGGCCCCCAGCGCGCGAACCGTGGAGAAGCTGAGGTCGGGGTCGCGGCGGCGCGGGAGGCCTTGGCGCGGGCGGCCTTGGCGCGGGCGAGGCCGCGGCTGCGTCCGCTGCGGCTCGGTGCTGTGAGACGGCCGGGCCTGCGGGCGGACTTAAGACACTCACCACACCATGCCATAGGCACCCTCGCCGATGTACGAGAGGTTGGTATAGCGCGGCCCCACATCGAACACCTGCCCGCGGACCATCTCTGGGCCCGCGCCCGCCGCCGCCGCCGCCGCCATGTTGGCTGCCGGGCCGCCGCCGCCGCCGCCTCCGCTGCGCTGGACTCGACTCTCCGCAGTTGCCGCTCAGCTCCTGCCCGCACCTCCTGAAAGGACCGCACCTCCGCCGGTGCAGCCGCCGCCGCTGACCAAGAAGGAGGACGGAGGGCGCCGCCCAAAAGAGTTGGAGAGCAGACCGCCGCTCGAACCGACTGCTTCACTGACTGACGGGCGCGCCGGCGGGAGGGCGGGTGGAGGGAGGGGCGCGCGCCGAGGAGGGCGCCGGGGCAGGGCTAAGTAGCGTGAGCGAGGATTGGCTCTCCGCTGCCAGGGGGCGGGGACTCCCGGGCCGGCGGAAGCGGAGAGCTCCGGGAGAAGCCGTGGGGAGGCGGAGGAGGTGTCGCAGGGCGCGGTCACGTGCGTTCGCGGGGGAGTCGGTGCTGGAGGCGGCTGTTGAGACGCAGATGGAGACCGAAGAAGTCCGGACAGAACCCACACAACTGAGTCTGGGAGACGCTCAGGACCAGACCGAGCCCTGCAGCGGGGTCTGACAGAGCGGGCGAGCGACCCGGGTCTGCGCGTGAAGCTCGACAGCGCTCCACACACCGACCGCGGGCCTGGGACAGCCCTCTGAGAATCTGTGGCCCACACACTGATGAACTTAAAGGCCTCGAGATCAGGACAGAAACCGAAAGGCATGACCGAGACCAAGAAAGACATTTGCATACTGAGAAAGTGTGAGCACAAATGTCAGACCAAAACGTGACCGGAGTGATCCGCTAGTCAGAGGTTTGTTCAACAGATATTTGTTGAGCACCTACCATGTTCTTGGCTCTGCATTCTCACAGAATTTACCTTCTGGAAAGAGGAGACAGAAATAAATATTACTCAAGCTGTGATAAGTACCATGAAAAAATATAAAGCAAAATAAGGGCTTAGGGAGTAGTAGGTTGAGAAACTTGAGAAAGACATTGAGGCTTGGAGACTGAGACCCAGATTGGTACAGATAGGCAGAAACTTAGACACAGGACATACTGAAACATAAATGCAAAGATGGAATTGCTAAACCCCAAACGTCAAGATTGAGAGAAAACAAGAGAGACATGCTGAAGCTCAGAAATAGTCACAAACACCAGAGGTTGAAAAAAAAGTTAGAATCCCGAAGCAGGTGGATGCCAAGAAAAGTTAAGACAATGAGAAAGAAGATGATCCAGCCACCGCCTCTGAACCATTTCTTATGCCATCTCTGGAGGGTTAAGTAAGAGTGGTAGACCCTGCATCCTCATTTGTGCAACACTGTAATCTTTAAAGGCCTCAACTCTGGTCTTCCAGACATCAGCAGAGATCAACTAGTCAATCTCAAAAAGAGAACAAACAAATGGTTTTTTAAGCCCCATGGGGAAAAAAGTATGTGGCACATGAGAAAAGGAATCAAGTGTTAGAGCCAAAAATTACTCCTTGGAAATATATTTAGTCCATGAAGCACAGCCCAATTTTAGAAAACACCTAATTCTTGTTCTTGAGTAGAAGAGGACATTGCATCTTTTAAAAAACAGGCCAAGATAAATGGAGAGTACCATGAAATTAAAACCACAATAACCAAAGTAAAAGCAAAGGTCAAAGCAGTAAAAAACTGACTTAACAATGCAGAAGAGGAAATCAGTAATATAGAAGATAAACGTGAAAAATTTCAAGAAATGGAACAAAATGATGGAATTCTTTAAGAGAGAAGATAATGGAGGTGGAGTGCATCATGGAAATTCAAAATATAGGCATCACCCAAAGAAGACAGAATAAGTCAATTAGTGGCAACAATCAAAATTATAATGAAAGAAAACTGTATAAGTAGAAACCAATTTCAAGACATGGTCTAGAAAAAATGTTAAAATTTGGACAAAAGAACAAACACTAACAGTATCCAATCAGGAAAACAAAAGCTTATTCATAAAAAAAGCTAAAAACTGGCTTTCTTCAGATTCCTCCTCTGCAAGAATTAAATGCCAATGGAAAATGGAACAAGATTGACAGCACTGCAAAGGGGTAGGTTGTGACCCTCCTGGGATGATTTCATTCACTCCAGTGCCTTAATTCTTCCTAGATCTTTAACTATTGCTCACAGTATCTCTCCTGAACTCCAGGTCAGAATGCTCACCTGCACACTGGACAGCTCCATGTGACATCCTAGAGGTGCTTCAACCTCCATATATATGCAAACCACCAGTAGTTAACTGCATGAGTTCTGTGCTCAGATTGCCAGAGGGTTTGAATCTTGGTTCTTCTGTTTACCATCTGTAAGACCTTGGCCTCAGTTTCCTCATTCTTAAAATGGGGATCACAGTAGTAACTATGTCATAAGTTTGTTGTGCAAGGTAAATAAAACAATGTATAGGAAGAGCCTGGCACACACTACCCAATAAATGTCATCTGTTATTATCTGCCCCACCTAAACCTGTTCCTCATCTTGTATCTCTGGATAGCATCACCTTCACCCAGATACTCAAGCTGGAAATTTGGCTATGATCTTTAACAATGCACTTTAACTCACTTCTGACACCCCTCCCCACCCCCACCATTCAATCACAAACTCCTGTAAATTCTGTTTCTTTACTGTTTTATTTCAGAATTCTTTGCTACTCACAGTATTGTCTCCAGACCAGCAGCATCAGTATTATCTGGGAGTTTGTTAGAAATAGCATCGCAGGCCCTACCCCAAACTTACTGAATCACGATCTGCATTTTAACAAGATCCCCAGGTGATTCCTATGCATATTTAAACTTTGAGAAGCACTTTTAAATGTAAACCACTTCAGCCCCACTGCCACTCTGCTGGTTAGTGCCTGCTGCATCAATTCTCCTACTGGGCTACCACAGTAGCCTTCGTTATCTCTTCTGCTTTTAGTGTTGCAATCTCCAATTGCTTCTCCTTCTTATACTCAGATCAATCTTTCCATAATAAATCTGACCATGCCTCTCCCCTTAAAGCAAGTCATTGTCTCCACATTACACTCAGAATGAGGTCTTCGCTGACCACTCCTCCACCCCAATCTCCTTTTCCTCAACCCTCCCTGACTTTTACGTGCCAGCCAGACTAGACTACTCTCAGTTCTTGCCTGTCTTTTGGTCTTAGCATGTATCAGTTTCTCCAGAGAACTACTCTTGCCTGGTTTCATAGGCACTAAGCAACCTTGTGATTAGAGTTTGACTTCACTTGTGGTTTTCAGATAGGGAAGGTGCTGTGACCAGAGGACAGCCCCATTCAGGTCCTGTGGCAATTACTGTTCATTCTAAGATGGAGTTCAGTCTCATCAGTCTTTGCTGAGTCAGGTTAGCATTAGTATGAGCCAGGCCCAGAGGGAATAATCATCTAGATACACTGACAACAAATTTCTGGAAACACAAAGTGGAGAACCAGGCTCTGAAACACGGAAACTACACTAAGCTACCATCTAAGCAGAAAACTGGCTACCTAAATGTCTTCCTTACTGTTTCTCTAGAGTGGTGACAATCCACAGATCTACAGAATCTCAGAAGAAATGAACATCTGTTATTTTTGCCTGCCTAGCAGCAACCCAATTTTTCTTTGGCAAAATGTCCTTTTGCACTGTCATGTGGTTTGAAAAAGTAAGCATGTGACCCAGGGCTCCCCAGTCAGAATCACAGATGTTAGTTCAAAGGATGGACATGTGACCTGACCCAGGCCAGTGACACTTTTGCAGAAACTATTGGGAAAGCATACTTTTGCAGAAACTATTGGAAAAAGGGTTTTCCCTTTCTGCTAGGGTGCTAGGGCAGTGAGTATAGGTCTGGGGTGAAACATGCCAGGATGTGAGAAATGCCCTCTGAGAATAAAGGTGAGACAGGAAAAGCACAGTTGAGAGATGGAGGCAATTTCCTGATGCCATAGTTTGAGGCTGTGTTCAGCTGAGGTTGGACTTTATAGGTTCATAAGCCAATGTATTCTCCTTAAAAGTCAATTTGAGTTAGGTTTCTGTCACTTGAAACCACAAGAGTTCTGACTAATCCACTACCCAATTAACTCCCTTTTCTGCAAAAATTGCTTAGAATTGTACAATAAATCACTGAGAAATGAATCAGAAACTCATGAATGATGAAATGAGAGAAAAGAACTGGCAATGAGCCTTGAAACTTGCTAAAGATAGAGAGATAACTGAATAAAAACACCACTCAGTAGAGAGACTGTCTTGATACTAAGTTGAATAATTGTTGTTGCTATGGTAACAAACAAAATGCAAAAGAAAAAAATTGAGAAAGAGGAATTTTTTAAGTAGAGGTTTTAACCTCAGATTATGCAGTGAAAACCAGGGAGGAAAAAAGAGGATAGAAAATGCAAGACACTAAGTCTTTGTTTTACCTAAAATGAGGATAAAAGCTATTTTTAAAAATAGTATAATTTTATGTAACTTTTCCATATAAAAGGCTTTATGTATACCTTATAAGTTATTACAGGAGATAAAAGGAAAAAATGTAATTCATACAGCAAAAACCAAGAGTCTTATACCAGGAAGTGTACCAGACACTGTCCTCACATTAGTAAATGGCAAAGAAATGTCAAGGAATCATAAACAATATCAAAACACCAGGAAATTAGATGAGCAAAAGTTAGACTAGGTGTAACAAATAAGCCAAATGTAAATAAATACATAAGAAAAATGTAAATAGCTAAAATTACTATATAAAAATATGAAAATCTCAGATCAGAGGGAAAACTCTGAATATATACTGTTGCTTAAAAAGATGTATGTATACGTATATATATGCCATATATATGGTATAAAAAGACATTGTGAAACTGAATGCATCAAATAACATAGCGACACAAAACAGGAAGCAAAAATTTTTTAAAATACAACTAATAGAAATATGGTCATAGTAAAATATATTACATACCACTGTCAGACTATGACCTATAAAGCAAACAAAAGAAAAATAAAGATGAGTTAAATAACAGAATTAATAAGGCACAAAAACATATGCCGTGTTCTATACCTACATAAAGTACATCACCACCACCCCTAATATCCCTGGAACATTTATTGGACCACAAAAAATTTTAATAAATTCAAATAAACAAAAATTGTTCAGGTCAAACCCTCTGATCACAGCACAATTTAACAAATAAATGATTACACAAACAAAATTTAAAAGTAACAAAAATCTTACCAAGTACTTTATTAGAACATTAACAAAACTACTACATAATATTTCAGTCAGGGAGGAAATATGAACACAATAACACCCTTTTTAGAAAATCACAAAAATAAGATGACTACAACTGCAAAATTGGAGTACAGTTCCTTTAATATTAGGCCAAAGGCTGGGCTGACTGCTGGCACTGTTATTATATAACATTGCCGGCCCAAACAGAGCAGCTGCTTTTTAATCTCCTTTTCTGGGTTCCTCTTATCTATCCATTCCTTAAATTCCAGTGTCCTCCCCTTACCAGTTAGAAGCTTTCAGCTGTAATTCCAGGAAACCCTGAAATAAAAAGGGCCAGGACTAAGTTGAGACACTCATCCGAGTGCAACATTTAAGGAGACACTCACTCTCAGGGTCTTGCAAGTGCAGCGTCAGCATCTGAAAAGGAGCACCGCCTTAAATGTTCTGTCCTAGGTGCTCTACTGCCTCACCCTCCTTCTGGCCCTGCCAAACCAAATTGGTGTAAACAGCAAGAACACATACTTTCTCATCTGACACAGGTAAGATTCTGGCTCCTCTTCTCTGCTCTTTTCAAAGCTCCCCCGCTCTTTGTGTTGGTATCATCCTCAGGCAAGTAGGAAGAGGGCTGCAGCAGTTCCAGACAACACATGCTGCCACACTATTCAAAGACAGAAAGGGACTGTCTCTTTGGGGGTCTCCTTCTCAGGAGAAAGAAGCCACCTAGCAGAAGCTTTCTCTCATGCCTCTTGACAGATGGGGTCACATACCCACCCCATCTAATCACCAAGAAGAATGTTCAACATAAGTGTCTTAGGCCAATGAGGATTTACCCCCAATACCTAGGAGAGGGTGACTCTCCTTTAGTCACATGGGGGAGGGGTGGATACCCCAACCAAATCAGCCTCCATCCATCAAGAAGAAAGACAATGGATGGGCACCCAACAGGGCTGTCCCACTCTTCTCACATGACACTCTCCTCCCAGTGTAGCTCCACGTCTTCACTACCCAGGTGCCCAACCTTCCTTCAAGTATACGAACGCTCATTACAAATCACCTGAACTCCTCAGCTGCCCACTGTCTGTTTCCTGTCTTACCCAAGAGCCCCTCTATCTTCCCAATTCCCCAAGCCAAAAAATAAACATCTTCTTCAGCCTCATTCTTTACCAGTCCCCACAACCAATCCTCCTCATCAGACTGCCTCAATATTGTAAAATAAACTTTATTCTTTGAAATATGCTATGGCCTGAATGTTTGTGTTCCCCTCAAAATTCGTATGTATTTTTGGTATAAACAGTATAAACAGTAAGAACTAGGAGGTACTAGGAGGTGGGGCCTCTGGCAGGTGTTTAGGTCATGGGGGTGGAGTCCACATGAATGGCATTAGTGCCCTCATAAAAGCATCCTTAGAAAGACCCCTCCCCCTTCCACCAGTGAGGACACAGTGAGAAGACAGTGTCTATGACTCAGGAAGTGAGCCTCAGCAGACGTTGAATCTGCTGGCACCTTGATCTTGGACTTCCCAGCCTCCAGCACTGTGAGAAACAAATGTCTGTTGTTTATAAGCTACCAATTTTAATGTATTTTGTTACAGTAACCCGAGGGGACTGACAGAACAGTTTTAGATTTACAGAAAAATTGCAAGGATAGTACAGAGAGCTCCCAATACCCCACACCAAGTTTCTCCTATCATTAACATCTTACATTAGTATGGTACATTTGTTACAATTAGCAAACCAATATTGATACATTATTAAGTGTAGTCTATACATTATTCAGTTTCCTTCGTTTTTTCCTAAGGTCCTTTTTCTGTTCCGGGATCTCATCCAAGATATCACATTACATTTAGTCATTATGTCTCCCTAGACTCTTCTTGATTGTGACAATTTCTCAGACTTTCCTTGTTTTTGATGACCTTGACAGTTTTGGGAGTACTGGTCCAGTATTTTGTAGACTGTCCCTCAACTGGGATTTGTCTGATATTTTTCTCATAATAAATCTGGGTTATGGGCTTGGGGGAAGAAGGCCACAGAGTTAAAGTGCTGTTTTTATTCCATCATAATAGGGCTACATACTATCGACATAATTTGTCACTGTTGATGTTGACTGTGATCATCTGGCTTAGTTAGTGTTTGTCAAGATTTCACCCCTGTAAAGTGACTTTTTGCTCTCCCTTTCCATACAGTACTCTTTGGAAGGAATTCAATACGCACAGCTCATTCTTAAGGAATGGGGAATTAGGCTCCACTTTCTTGAGGGTGGTATATCTACATAAATTACTTGGAATTTTTCTGAATGGGAGATGAATCTCTAATATTGTTTGATTTTTACAATGTATTTTAAAATAATATCAAACTTAAAAGTTGCAAGAACAGTACAGAGAAATCACATGTCCCCTTTCTTCCATCTCTCTTGCTCTCTCTATACATATATATGTATGTGTGTATGTGAATATATATACATATAATGATTATATATATTCACAGTTATTTTTCTGAACTATTTGAGGGAAAGTTGAAAAGATGATACCCCAGGGCCAGCCCATGGCTCACTTGGGAGAGTGTGGTGCTGATAACACGAAGGCCATGGGTTCAGATCCCTATATAGGGACGGCCGGTTGGCTCACTTGGGAGGAGCGTGGTGCTGACAACACCAAGTCAAGGGTTAAGATCTCCTTACCGGTCATCTTTAAAAAAAAAAAGAAAAAGAAAAAAAAAAAGATGATACCCCATCATCCCTAAATACCTCAGGGGTATTTAGAGTCTCCTACATAGCAACGGAAAAATCATCAGAATCAGGAAATCAATATTCATACAACACTGCCATGCAATCCACAGACTTCATTCAAATTTCACCGACTGCTGTGCAATGTCTCTTTTACTTTTCTGGTCCAGGATGTAATCTAGGATCAGGAGTTGCATTTTGTCATTTTAGTTTTCTTCAGTCTGTACCACTTCCTTGTCCTTTCTCCATCTTTCATGACCATGTGTTTTTGTTTTGTTTTGTTTTAGTGAACAGTTTTTCATTTTTTTAATTTTTAAATTAACATACAATAAAATTGACTTTTTAAATGTATAGCTCTATGAATCTTAACACATGTATAGATTTACATAACTACCACTACAATAAAACTATAGAACACTTCCATCACCACCACCCCCCGAAAACAAACTCCTTTGTGCTTTTATGGTCATGCTCTCCCCCCACCCTTGACCCCTGGCAACCCACTAATCTATTTTCTATCACTATAGTTTTGTCTTTTTGAGAATATAATATAAATGGAATCATAAAGTGTCTTAGTTCAGGCTGCTATAACAAAAATACCATAGACTGATGGCTTAAACAATAAACATTTATTGCTCACAGTTTTGGAGGCTGAGAATTCCAAAATCAAGGCACTGGCAGATCCATTGTCTGGTGAGGTCCCACTTCCTGGCTTGAACACAGTTGACTTGTCATTGTATCTACACATAGCCAAGAGAGAGTTCATCTCTCTTGAGTCTCTTCTATAAGGGCACTGATTCCTTTCATAAAGGCTCCACCTTTGTGACCTAATCACCTCCCAAATGCCCCACCTCCAAATACCATCATACTGGGGGTTCAGTATTCCACATATGAATTTTGGGGAGATACAAATGTTCAGTTCATAAAATAAAGTATGTGACCTTTTCCTACAGGCTTCTTTCGTTCAGCGTAATACCTTTGAGGTTCATCTAAGTTGTTGCGTGTATCAACAGTTTGTTCATTTTCATTGCTGAAGAGTATTCCATTCCATTGTGTGGATGTACTACTGTTTGTTTATTCATTCACCAGTGGAAGGGCAATTTGTTTTTTCTCCAGTTTTGGGTGACTATGAACAGAGCTTCTCTGAACATTTATGTATAGGTTATATTTCTCTGGAGAAAACACCCAAGAGTGGGATTGCTAGGTTATATGGTAAGTGTATGTTTAACTTTATAAAAATTGCCAAACTGTTTTCCAGAGTGACTGTGTATTTTACATTTCTACCAGCAATATATGAGAGTTTCATTTACTTCATATCCTGGCCAGCACATGATATTGTCAATTTTTGTTTATTTTAGCTATTTAATAGGTGTGTAGTAGTATCTCCTATGTTTTCATCTAAAAGTTTTATAGTTTTACATTTAGTTCTCTGATATATTTTGAGTTTCTTTTGCATAATATGTGAGGCTTAGATTGAGGTTCATTTTTTGCCCATGGCAGTTCAATTGTTCCAATACCATATGGGCTGTCCAGTTAGCTAGGTGGTTAGAGCATGGTGCTGTAACACCAAGGTCAAGGGTTCAGATCCCCATGCCGGCCAGCCACCAAAAAGAACCCAAAAAACAAACAATGCTATATGTTGAAAAAACTATCCTTTCTCCAGTGAATTGCCTTTGCATCTTTGTAGGAAATCAATGGGCAGGAGGTGACATCAGGAAACATGGCAGAGTAGGAAGCTCCAGGAATCCATCTGCTCGTGGAAACAATTGAACTGGCAGAAACTGCCCAAAGCAACTATTTTGGAACACCAGAATCTAGGAGAATACTTGCAGCAGCCAGGGGAGAGCTTGATGAAGAGGCAGGTAAATTTACATCAATTTCAGTGTTTCACACAGCAGTGGCTGCTATCTGTTACCCTCATCTCCATGGGAGGCAGCTGTGAGGACTGCTATCCTCATTCCTGGTACAGCTTGCTGGACCCAGGTTGAGTAAAAAGGACCTTGTCTTCCAAAATATGGGGTTATGGGTTCTGATTACTGATTGCTGCTTTTGATCACTGAGAGGCCAGCACACAGGTTGGCCATTGTTTCAACTCCCACAGGATGAAGCAGCTTCCTGGCCATGAGGGGATTTAAAGAGACAGGTCCTATTTAATTTTCCCCTCTTGGGAGCCAGATATTTAAGGAAATATCATCTGTTCACTGGCTGATCCCCAGGGATGATAGAAGAGAAATTTCTGTGAAAAGATACAACAAGGAATACTCACTTTGCAAAAATAGTTTGGAAAAGTCACAAAAGCATGGTTTCAGCCATCAACAAGCAATACCCAGCAGTCTCTGAGGAGTGAGAGAATTAAATCTCCAGAGCTACCAGAGTATAATACCCAGGATGTCCAGTTCACAACAGAAATTTTAAACACATACAAAGAAACAGGAAAATATGGCTTATTCACAGGAAAAAAATAATTTGACAGAAACAATCCATGAGGAAGCCAGGCATTGAAATTACTAGTCAAGGATGTTAAATCAACTGTCTTTAATATGTTCAGTGAGCTAAAGGAAACCATAGAAAAGAACTAGACAAAGTCCAGAAAATAATGTTTGAACAAACTGAGGATATCAACAAAGGGATAGAAATTAGAGAAAGTAACCAAACAGAAATTCTGGAACTGAAAAGCATAATAACTGAAATGAAAACTTACTAGAGAGATTCAACAGTAGATTTGAACAAGAAGAAGAAAGGATCAGAGAGCATGAAGAGCTTTGTAATTATGTAGCCTGAGGAGCAGAAAGGAAAAAGAATAAAGAAAACAGAATAGGCCTAGGGAACTATGGGACATCATTAAGTGGATCAACAAATGCTTTATAGGAATCCAAGGAGGAAACAAGAGAGAGAAAGGGGCAGAAAAAATATTTGCAGAAATAATGACTGAAGACTTCCAAAATCTGATGACAGATGTGAAGATACACACCTATAAAGCTCAACAAATTTCAAGCAGGGTAAACTCAAAGAGATTCAGGCCAAGACACATTATATTCAAATTGTGGAAACTTGAAGACAAAGAATTTTGAAAGCAGCAAGAGAGAAGTGACTTATTATGTACAAGAGATCCTCAATAAAATTGACAGCTGATATCTTGTTAGAAACCATGGAGGCCAGAAGGCAATGGGATAGCATATTTAAAGTCCTGAAAGAAAGAAAAAAAAAAAGTTAACTGAGAATTCTATATCCACCAAATTTTCCTTAAAGAATGAAGTAGTGATTAAGATATTTCAAGATAAATAAAGCTGAGTGAGTTTATTACCAGTAGACTTGCCCTACAAGAAATGCTAGAGGTAGTCCTTCAGGCTAAAAAAAAAAAAAAGACACTAGATATTTACTTGAAGACATAAGAAAAAATTAAAGAACACCAGTAAAGGTAATTTCATAGGCAAATATAAAAGCCAATATTATTATACTTTTGGTTTAGTTATATAACTTCTCATTCATGTATGATTTGAAAGGTAAATGCACAAAACAATAACTATAAATCTATAAAAATGAACATACAGTGTATAAAGTTGTAATTTATGCAAAAATATAGAGAGGGAGAAATGGAGCTGTATGGGAGCAGAGTGCTTGTACACTATTGAAAATAACTTGGTATAATTCAAACTAGAGTGTTATCAATTAAAAATGTTAATTGTAATCCTCAAGGTAATCACTAGTTAAATAACTAAAAAATACACAGAAAAGGAAAGAAGAAGGAAATCAAAGTGATAAAATATAAAAAATAAATACAAAAAAAGGCAGTAATGAAGGAATTGAGGAACAAAAAGCATATAAGGCACAAAGAAAATAAATAGCTAAATGGCAAAATAAAATCCTTCTTTACCAATAATCATTATAATCAGTAAGTGCATGAAACTAGGAAAGTTTACTCCTAGTTTAATGCATTTATTGATTACTCAGAGGTTGGCAGAATGGATTAAAAAAAACCCAAATCCATTGTCTCAGTCAGTTTGGGCTGCTATAACAGAAATACCTTAGACTGGATCATTTATAAACAACAGAAATTTATTTCTTACAGTACTAGAGGGTGGGAAGGCCAAAGTCAAGGTACCAGCAAATTTGGTGTTTGGTGAAGGCTCTCTGAATCAAAGATGACACCTTGTTTCTGCATTTTCACATGGTGGAAGGGACAAAAGGCAGCTCCCTTCAACTCTTTCACTAATCTCATTCATGAGGGCAGAGCTCTCATGACCTAATCGCTTCCCAGAAGGCCCCACCTCTTAATACTATCACACTGTATATTACTTGCTGACATTAGGTTTTATGGGGACACCAACATTCATATTATAGAGCCCATTTTGATGAAGCCTGAAAGAGATTCACTATAAAGACAGAAAGATGTTAAAAGTAAAAGGATAGAAAAAGATATTCCACGCAAATGTAAGAAAGAGAGAGCTGGGGTGGCTATATTATTGTCAGACAAAATGGACTTTAAATTCAAAAAGGTTACAAGAGACAAAGAAGGACAATTATATATTGATAAAAGGTTCGATACATCAGGAATATATAGCAATTATAAATATATATGTACCTAAACAAGGAACCACAAAATACATGAAGCAAAAAATTGACAAAACTGAAGGAAGAAATAGTTCTACAAATATAGTCGGAGACTTCAATACTCACTTTCAATAATGGAAAAAGCAACCAGAGAGAAGAACAATAAGAAAATAGGGAACCTGGGCTGACCCCGTGGCTCACTCGGGAGAGTGCGGTGCTGGGATTGCAGCAGTGCTCCCGCTGCGGGTTCGGATCCTATATGGGGATGGCCGGTGCGCTCACTGGCTGAGTGCGGTGAGGACGACACCAAGCCAAGGGTTGCGATCCCCTTACCAGTCACAAAAAAGGACAAAAAAAAAAAAAAAAAGAAAGAAAGAAAATAGGGAACCTGAGCAATACTTTAAACCACCGAGACCTAACAGACATGAGCAGAACACTCCACAAAATAGCAGCAGAATACACATTCTTCTCAAGTGCTAATGAAACATTCTCCTGCACAGACCATATGTTAGGCCACAAAACAAGTCTTACTAAATTTGAAAAGACTGAAATCATTCAGGACATCTTTTCCAATCACAATAATGAAACTGGAAATGAATAACAGAAAGAAAACTGGAAAACTCACAAATATATGGAAAGTAAACAACATACTCTTTCGAAAACCCAATGGGCCAAAGAAGAAAATGAGAGAAATTAGAAAATACCTTGAGAGGAATGAAAATGAAAACACAATATATAAAAAGAGATGCAGTGAAAATGGTGATCAAAAGAAAACTTACAGCTATAAAGCCTACATTTTGAAAAAAGAAAGAAAAATCTCAAATAAGTAAGAGACAGAAACTATAAAAAACCAAAACAAAACAAAACTAGAAAAAAACAAACAAAAAAACAAAAACCCAGAAAATAAAGTATTGGCCAGGATGTGGAAATATTGGAACCCCTGAGCACTGTTAGTGGGAATGTAAAATGGTGCAGCCACTGTGGAAGAAAGTACACCAACTCAAAAAACTAAAAATAGAATTAGCATAGGATCCAGCAATTCCACTTCTGGGTATATACCCAAAATAATTGAAAACAGGATTTTGAAGGGATATTTGTACACCTATGTTTATATCAGCATTATTTACAAAAGCCACAAGGTGGAAGCAACCCAAATGTTCATCAATGGAAATGTGGTATGGACATACAATGGAATATTATTTAGCCTTAAAAAGAATTTTGTTATCTGTTACAACATGGATGGACTTCGAATACATCATTCTTAGTGAGATAAGCCAGACACAAAGAGTAAATATTGCATTATTCTGCAATATGAGTGTATTAGTCCATTTCTGCTGCTTATAACCAAATATATGGAACTGGGTAATTTATAAGAAAATGAGATTTATTGCTTACAGTTTTGGAGGCTGGTAAATCCAACGTCCAGGGAAGACATCTGGTGAGGGTCCTGGCGGTGATGAGAGTGATCCAGGGGTTTCAAATGGCAAAAATGGTGGAGCAGAGAGAGAGAGACTAACCTTCTCATTCCTCTCTTTTTAAAGCCCTCACAACCACACCCCTGACCGCCATTATTAATGCATTCGCTATGGCATGGTCCTACAATCTAATCACTCTTCAAGGTCCTACCTTTCAATTACCATAATAGGATTTCCTGCCCTCAACAGTTACAGTGGGGATTTTAGCTTCTAATATATGAAACTGGGGGTACACAATCCAATCGATCCACAGCAATGAGGTACCTAGGGTAGTCAAATTCATAGAGACTAATAATAATAATAATAATAGTAATGATGATGATGATGATGATGATGATTACCAGAAGGTGGGAGGGGGGTCCATTTCTGTTGCTTATAACAAAATACCTGGAATTGGTTAATTTATATAAAGAAATTGATTTTTTTTGTTTCTTTTCTTTTTTTGTTGAATCATAATTGATTATACATATTTTGGGGATTCAATGTTGATATATGTTGATCAAATCAATATTGCTAGTAAGTATATTGTTACAAATTATACTTATTCTTTTTTCTTTTTTTTTTTTTAAAAAGATGATGAGTAAGGGGATCTTAACCCTTGACTTGGTGTTGTCAGAACCACACTCTCCCAAGTGAGCCAACCGGCCATCCCTATGTAGGGATCCGAACTCATGGCCTTGGTGTTATCAGTACCGCACTCTCCCAAGTGAGCCATGGGCTGGCCCTAAAATTATACTTATTCTTTATGCCCTTTGTCCAGTCTCTCTCCATCTCCCTCTCCCTCCCCCTCCCACCACTGATAAACCTAGATTTCTTCTCTCCCTCTGGAAGAGTAATGGTTACTCTATTGATTTGTTGCCTAGATGATCTGTCCAAGGCTGAAAGCTGTGTTCAGGTCCCCCAATGTTATCATAGAGCAGATGCTTCTTCTGTCACTCTGGAATGGGCTTTGTGGAAAGAGACATCCCATTTTTTTCTTTGGTCTCCACTGGTGACTCTCCTTGTGACAATGCACTCCAGTGGCTGGCAGAACATCTGCATGATGGTTGTGACCATGGTTACTGTGGTGGCTGTGGCGGGCCACCCACATGGAGGTGATGTTTTTGGCATGCTCCCTGGCGTGGTCTCCAGTTCCATGCCCTGGGCCCCTGGGTGGGACTCCAAGGTGCTGGGGGTGTGCCTGGATGTGGGCAGGGGTCTGGTCCCCAGCTTCATACCCCAGGACCCTGGGCAGGGCCCCAAGGAGCTGGCAGTCTGCGTGGATGTGGGCAGGGGGTCTGGTCCTCAGATCCATGCCCCAGGACCCCGGGTGGGGCCCTGAGGTGCTGGTGGTGTGCCTGGGCCAGAACTTATTTTTTGTCCTTTGCTTACTTCTAAAATGGGGGAATTTCCTGTGGGAACCAGTACTTGAGCTGTGCTGTTGAGCTGAATTGCTGCTTTGCTGCTGTTTCCCTAGGGAAGGCTTTTTGTGCAGCTCAGGGTTTAATGGTTGACCTTATAGATACTTCCGGCTCTCCAGCGACTGGGTGCACCTGGCTTGTGTAGAAACTCTGATATGGGTCTGAATCTTTTCATCAAACTGCACCCCGTGCAATTCTGCATTTCCAACCAGTCTCCTTTGAGTGGTCCTATGCTGATTGGGGGGCAGATTGGCTGTCCTTGCTGTGTCCCAGTGTTCTCCCAGTGGGTCCATCTCCCCCACTGCCTGTGCTCCAAACACTTCCCATGGGACGGGCCCTGTGCCGGTCCCTTGTGATGACTCACTGGCCTCTGAATGGCTCCCATTTTTCAGCTCTTCTGCCTCCTCACTCCTGCGTGAGTCCACGGGAACCCTGGACTCAGGGTGGTCTTGCTGTCCTGGGGGCCATCAAGGCCCTCTTCTCTCTGCTGCCTCCAAGCAACTCCATCCAAAGCGCACAGCTGTCGCTTCTGCCAACTCCTGCTCCATGTGCTAAGCAGCTCCAGCATTAAAGCGGCCACAGCCTGAAATGCTCAGAGCAATTTTTCCTTTCTCTCATTGTGGCTTCTCCTGCTTCGTGAACTCCATAGTTCTCTCCTCCTCTTCCCCTGAGCTCCAGCATGCCCAGCTTGGCTGTTGTTACATTTTTATGGTTGTAAATTGGTTGCTTTGTGGGAGAGAGTGATGCTGGGTACCGTCTATTCTGCCATCTTGACTGGAACTCCAAGAAACCGAATTTATTCCTCACAGTAGTGGAGGCTGGGAAGTCCAAAGTCCAGGGAACACATCTGGTGAGAGCCTTGTTGGTGGTGACAGTGACACAGGGGTCTCACTTGGCAGAATGGGAGGGCAGAGAGAGAGCTAACTCTTCACTCTTTTTCCTTTTAAAGCCCTCAGAACCACACCCATGACCACCATTAAACCAACAACTTATTAATCCATTTACTAGGGCATGGTCCACAATCTCATAACCTCTTCAAGGCCCCACCTTTCAATTACCATAATAGGATTTCCCATTCACTTGACACTGTCACAGTGGGGGTTAAGTTTTTAATACATGGACTTTGGGGGACACAATTCAATCCAAGGCAGAAGGGAAGAGAAATATGGAGTTATTGTTTAGTGGATACAGAGTTTCAGTTTGGGATGATGAAAAAGTTCTGGACATGTGCCATGGTGGTGGTGCACAACAATACGAAAACCTAATGCCACTGAAATATACCCTTAGAAACAGTTAAAATGCTAAATTTTATGCTGAGTGTTTTACTACAATAAAAAAGAACTTTTACAACTCAACAATAAAAAGACAACCCAATTAAAAAATGAACAAAGGAGCTGAGTAGACACTTCTCCATAGAATATATATAAATGGTAAATAATCACATAAAATGATGTGGGGAGATTGGAACCCTCAAACATTTCTGGTGGTAATGTAAAATTATGCAGCCACTGTGGAAAACAGTTTGATGGTTCCTCAAAAAGTTAAACTTAGAATTAACATATGACTCAGTAATTTCACTCCTAGTTATAAAACCCAAATATTTGATAACAGGAACTCAATATTCTTAGCAGCATTATTTATAACAGCCAAAAGGTGGAAACAATCCAAGTGTTGATCAACAGATGAGTGCATAAACAAAATGGGTATATAAATATAATAGAATATTATCCGTCCATTAAAAGTAATAAATCTTTATAACATTATGCTAAGTGAGATAAGCCAGTCACAAAAGGACAATTTATAATTCCACTTTCATGAGGTATCTAGAATAGGAAAATTCACAGAGACAGAAAGTAGATTAGAGGTTATAGGAGTTGAGGGCAGAGGAGACTAGGGTGTTGTATCCAAATGGTTAGAGTTTCTGTTTGGGGAGATGAAAAAGTTTTGGGAACAAATAGTGGTGATGTTTGCACAGTATTGTGAATGCTGTACTTAACACCATTTAATTGTACACTTAAAAAGGGTTAAAATGGTTAGTTTTATGTGATGTATAATTTACCACAATAAAAATACTAAAAAATAGTTTTGATGGCAAATTTTGTTATATATATTTTACCACAAAAAAATCAGTTGGCTGTATTTGCTAGAGTCTATTTCTGTACTGTTTTTTCAGTTCCATCGATCTATGTATCTATCTTTGTGGAAATACTATATTGTCTTGATTACAGCAGCTGTATAATAGTCATAAAATCAGGTAGTGTGAGTTCTCCAGTTTTATTTCTATTCTCTCTAAATTATTTTGACTATTAGTATCCCTTTGTCTTCCCATATAAATTTTAGAATCAGCTTATCTATATCTACAAAAAGTTCTGCTGGGATTCTGATTAGAATTTTGTTAAAGCTGTAGTCAGTTTGGGGAGAATCGACATCCTTACTATGTTGAGTATTCCAATCCATGAATATAGTATGCCTCTACATTTGTTTGGTCTTCTTTAATGTATTTCATCAGGATTTTGTAGTTTTTAACATAGAGATCCCATTCATATTTTGTTAGGTTTATATGAAGTATATAATGTGTTTTGGAGCTATTGTAAATGGCACATTAAGAAATGTTTTTTGTTTCCAATTGCCAATGTACAGAAGCACTATTGATTTTTCTGTATTGATGTTGTATTCTCGAAACTTGATAAATGCACTGGTTAGTTTAACAGGGTTTTTTGGGGGAGTGTTTGCATAGAGAATCATGCCATCTGCAAGTAGAAACAATTTTTTTCTTCCTTCCTGGTGTATATTCATTTATTTCTTTTTCTTGCCATATTGCATTTGACTAGAATTTCCATTACAATGTTGGATAGGAGCCATGTGAGTACACATACTTTGCTTGTTCCCCATCTTAGAAGAAAAGTTTTTAGTCTTTCACCACTAAGTATAATTTTGAGGAAGTTCCCTTCTATTCCTAGCTTGCTGAGAGTTTTTATCATGAATGGGTGTTGCATTTTCTCAAATGCTTTTCTGCATCAGTTGAGATGATCATGTAGTTTTCTCCCTTTATTTTGTTAATGTGATGTATTACATTGATTGATTTTCATATGTTGCATTTCAGGAATAAATCCCACTTGGTATATTTTATAGTTCTTTAAGATGCTGCTGAATTTTATTTACCTGTATTTCACTGAGAATTGAAGATTTTTGCATCAATATTTGTAAGGGACATTGGTCTGTAGTTGTCTTTTTTTGTAATACGTTTGTCTGACTTTGGTATCAGGGTAATATTGTGGCCTCATATTATAATCTATCCTAGAAAATGTCCCACATGCACTTTAAAAGAGTGTGTATTCTGTTGTAGTTAGGTAAAGTGTTCTGTATCCTAGTTGTTCTGTCTGTTAGGCCTAGTTGGTCTATTGTGTTGTCCAAGTTCTCTATTTTCTTATTTATCTTCTGTCTTGTTGTTCTATCTATTATTGAGAGTGGGGTAGTGATGTCCTCAACTATTATTGTAAAACTGTCTATTTCTCTTTTCATTCTGTCAATTTTTGCTTCATATATTTTGATTGGGTGTATAATTGCTATATTTTCTTGCTGTGTTGAACCTTTTGTTTATATACAATGTCTTTGTCTCTTTTAACCTTTACTGACTGATGGAAAGTCCATCTTGTCTGATACAAGTGTAGCCACCTTTGTTCTCTTAAAGACAATATTGGAATGGGATATCCTTTTTTATTCTCTCATGTTTTATCTACTTATGTCTTTGGATCTGAAGTGAGTCTCTTGTAGATAGTACATAGTTGAATCAGGTTTTTTTTTTTTTTTTTTTTTTTTTTAACAAAATCCATTCTGCCAAACTATGTCTTCTGACTGGAGAGTTTAATCTATTTATGTTTTTATTTTATTTTTGACAATGTTGGATATTTATTTATTTATTTATTTGGTGGCTGACCAGTATGAATCCCTTTACATTTAAAGCAATTACTGACAAGGAGGGACACACTTCTATTATTTTGCTATTTGTTTTCTATATACCTTATAACTTTTTTGTCCCTCATTTCCTGCATTACTGTTATCTTTTGATGTTTTGTGGTGAAATATTTAAATACCATTCTTAATTCCTTTGTGTATATTCTTCATTTTATTTGTGGCTACCATAGGGATTAAATTTAACATCCAAAGTTATAACACTCCAATTTGAAATTATATTAGCTTAACTTTATTTTATTTTATTTTATTTTTTTTAAAAGATGACCGGTAAGGGGATCTTAACCCTTGACTTGGTGTTGTGAGCACCACGCTCAGCCAGTGAGTGAACCAGCCATCCGTATATGGGATCCGAACCCGGGGCCTTGGTGTTCTCAGCACCACACTCTCCCGAGTGAGCCACGGGCCGGCCCCCATATTAGCTTAACTTTAATAAGGTACAAAAAATTTTGCTTCTTTAACAGCTGTTTCACCGCTTTCAATTGTTGATGTCACAAAGTACATTTTTATACATTGTGTGCCCCAAAACATAAACTAATAATTTTAAATGCATTCATCTCTTAAATTATATAGAAAGCAAAATATGGAGTTACAAACAAAAGTTACAATAATACTAGCTTTTAGACTAATAATTTTTAAAAAATGTATTAGTCTCTTAAATCATGTAGAAAATAAAAAGTGGAGTCATACACCATTGTTTACAATAATACTGGCAAGTCTTCAATAGACTCCAGAGCTCCAAAACAGTTACATCAGACACATTCTACCAGTACTATTGTTTGCTAGGTGGGAGACAGAATTATGGTGCTTCCTATTTGGTCATTTTCCCAGAATCTCTTGCTTTTCATCCTGTTACTTATAATTTACCTGGAAAACTTATTATGGACAGGGTGATTTTTAAACATTTTTTCTGACAATATATATCTTTTAACTGGTGTGTTTAGAGCTTTTTTATTTAACGTAATTATGCTTGAATTTAGGTCTATCATTTTATTATTGTGTTTTATATTTGTACCCTCTTTTTTCTTTCTTTCTTTCTTTTTTTGTTCATGTTTTCCCTTTTGTGCTTTTCTTTGCCCCGCCCCCCTTTCCTGCTTCTTTTTTTACATTATTTGAACATTTTTAGAATTCCATTTTTGTTTATCTATTGTATTATTTTACTATGCCTTTTTTAAAAAAAATTTATTGAATCAAAGTTGATTATAAATATTTTTTGGGTTCAACATTGAGATATGTTGATCAAATCAATATTTCTAGCATATATATTGTTACAAATCATAATTATTCTTTATGCCCCTTGTCCAATCTCTCCCCATCCCGTTCTTTCTCCCCCTCCCCCCTCTAATTACCCTAGATTTCTTCTCTCCTTCTGAAAGAATAATGGTTACTCAGTTGATTTGTTGCCTAGATTATCTGTCCAATGCTGCAAAGTGTGATCAGGTCCCCCAATATTATCATAGAGCAAATGCTTCTTCTGTCTCTCTGAAATGGGCTTTGTGGAGAGAGACATCCTCTTCTTTTCTTTATCTCTGCTGGTGACTCTCCTTGTGTCAATGCACTCCAGTGGTTGGTGGACCATCTGCATTGTGGTTGTGGCATATAGATGTTTTTGCAGCAGCTGTGGTTATTGTGGTGGCTGTGGTGGGCCACCCACATGGAGGTGATGTTTTTGGCATGCTCCTTGCTGCTGGCAGTGTGCCTGGTGGTGGGGAGTGTCTGGTCCTTGGCTCCATACCTTGGGTCCCCAGTGGGCCCCGAGGCACTGGCAGTGTGCCTGCATATGGGAGTGGGGTCCAGCCCCCTTCTCCAAGCCTTGGGTTCCTGGGAGGGCCCCAAGGCACTGGTGGTGTGCCTGGGCCAGAACTAATTTTTTGTCCTTTGCTTAATTTTAACACGGGGGAACTTCCTGTGGGAACCAGTACTTGAGCTGTGCTGTTGAGCTGAATTGCTGCTTTGCTGCTGTTTCCCTAGGGAAGGCTTTTTGTGCAGCTCAGGGTTTAATAGTTGACCTTACAGGTACTTCTGGCTCTCCAGAGACCGGGTGCACCTGGCTTGTGTAGAAACTCTGATATGGGCCTGAATCTTTTTATCAAACTGCACCCCGTGCAGTTCTGCATTTCCAACCAGTCTCCTTTGAGTGGTCCTACGCTGATTGGGGGGCAGATTGGCTGTCCTTGCTGTGTCCCAGTGTTCTCCCAGTGGGTCCATCTCCCCCACTGCCTGTGCTCCAAACACTTCCCATGGGACGGGCCCTGTGATGGTCCCTTGTGATGACTCACTGGCCTCTGAATGGCTCCTATTTTTCAGCTGTTCTGGCTCCTCGCTCCTGTGTGGGTCTACAGGAACACTATTAGTGGTTTTGCTCTCTGGGGGCCACCAAGGTCCTCTTCTCCCCTGCCACCTCCAAGTAACTCCATCTGAAGGGCACAGCTGCGGCTTCTGCTGGCTCCTGCTACATGCACTCAGCAGTTCCAGCATTAAAGCGGCCATGGCCCAAAACACTGAGAACAGGTTTTTCTTTTTCTTATTGTGGTTTCTCCCATCTTCATGAACTCTGTAGGTCTCTCCTCTTCTTCCCCTAAGCTCCAGCGGCTCCAGCTTGGCTGATGTTACATTTTTATAGTTGTAAATTGGTTGATTTGTGGGACAGAATGATGCTGGGGACCATCTATTCCACCGTCTTGACCAGAACTCCCTTTATTATACCTTTTTATGTAGTTTTATTTATTGGTTTCTCTGAGTATTACAATATATGAGGGTACTTCAAAAAGTTCATGGAAAAACTCATATTATCTCAGTTTTAGTTTTCTATAAACTTTTTGAAGCACTCTTGTGCATAGTTAACTTTTCATAATCTACTTAAATATTATTGCTTAGATGGAAAGTAGAAACCTTACCACCATGTAGATGTCTTTATACTCCTGTCTTTATATTGTAGTTGTCTTACACATTACATCTACATATATTGAAAACCCCTCCAGAAAATGTTATATATTTTGCTTTCAACCATTGAACAAATTTTAAAGATCACAAGAGAAGAATAGTCTATTATATTCTGTTGTTCATCCTTCATTACCGATGTTTCAAGTTTCCTTCTGGTATTAATTCCCTTCTTTCTGAAGAATTTTCTTTAGCATTTCATTTAGAGCCAATTTGCTGATAATTAATTCTTTCAGTTTTCTTCATTAGAAAAATACCTTCATTTCACTTTCATTCCTGAAGGACATTTTCACTGAACATAAAATTCTGGGTTAACAGCTTTTTGTTTGTTTGTTTTTAATCTTTCAGCATTTAAAAAATATTATTCCACTTCCTTCTGGCCTCCATGGTTTCTGATGAGAAATCTGTTGTCATTTGAATTGTGGTTCTCATTAAAGTAATGCATTATTTTTCTCTGGCTGTTTTCAAGATTTTTAAATTTGTCTTTAGTTTTCAGCAGTTTGATTTTGATGTGCATGAGCATGATTTTATTTGGGATTATTCTCTTTTGGGTTCACTACACTTTATAAATCTCTGTGTTTATGTCTTTCACCAAATTGGGAAGTTTTCAACCAATATTTCTTTTTAATTTTATGGGTTTGCTTATTAATTAATTAATTAATTAATTTATTTATTTATCAGACAATATTTCCTCAAAATTTTTCTGCTCTACATACTTTCTCTTCTTCTGTAATTTTAGTAACACAAAAGTTAGGACTTTCAGTTTTGTCCCACAAGTCCCTAACTCTCTGTTTATTATTTTCAATTTTTTTTCTGTTGTTGCTTTAATTTAATTTTTAACTGACATATAATAATTGTACATATTTATGGGGTACAGAATAATTTTTGATACATGTATACAATTTTGCAATGATCAAATCAGGCTAATTAGCGTATCCAAAACTGCAAACATTTGTTTCTTTGTGATGAAAATATTTGAACTCCTCTTTTCTAGTCATCTGAAAATATACAGTAAGTTATAGTTAATTATAAACACCTAGCACTACTATAAAATATTAGAATTTATCCGTCTTACCTAGCTATAATTCTGTATCCATTAACCTCTCCTTATCCCCTCTCCCCCGTACTCTTCCCAGTTTCTAGTAACTTCATTTCTACTCTCTATTTTTATGAGCTCACTTTTTTTTTTCTTAGCTCCCACATATAAGTAAGAACATGAGATATTTCTGTGTCTGACTGTTTCACTTAACACAATGTCTTCCAGGTCCATCAATGTTGCTGTGAATGACATGATTTCATTCTTTTGTATATATCACATTTTAAAAATTTATTCATCTGTTGATCGATACTTAAGTTGACTCAATATCTTGACTATTGTAAATAGTGCTGAAATAAGCATGGGGATGCAGATATTTCTTTCTGTCTTTGTTATTTTGATTGTATAATTTCTATTTCTCTGTCATTAAGTTTACTGACTCTTTCCCTGTCATCTCCATTCTGCTACTGAGATCATTCAATGAGTTATTTCTTTTCATTATTGTATTTTTCAGTTCCATTTTCCATTTGGTTCTTCATTATATCCTTTGTTTCTTTGCTGAGATAATCCATCATTCCATTTGTTTCAATAGTGTTTGCTCTCACTCTTTGGAGCATTTAAAAAAAAAGAGTAGCTGGTTTAAAGTCTTTGTCAGATAATTCCAATGTCTGCATCATGTCAGCACTGGCAATTGTATTAATAGTCTTTTCCCAGGTAAGTTGATATTTTCCTGACTCTCTGTATGTCAAATATTCATTATTTCAAATTTATTGGATGACATCTTAGTCTGTTTGGGTGACTATAACAAAAATACCGTAAAATGGGTAGCTTTTTTTTTTTTTTTTTTTTTCTTTTAAAAGATGACCGGTAAGGGGATCTCAACCCTTGGCTTGGTGTTGTCAGCACCACGCTCAGCCAGTGAGCAAACCGGCCACCCCTATATAGGATCTGAACCCGTGGCCTTGGTGGTATCAGCACCGCACTCTACCGAGTGAGCCACGGGCCGGCCCTAAAATGGGTAGCTTATAAACAACAGAAATTTATTGCTCACAGTTTTGGAGCTGGGCAGTTCAAGACAAGGTACTGGCAGATTCATTGTCTGGTGAGTGCCCAGGTCCTGGTTCATTGATGGCTGTCCTTTTGCTGTGTCCTAACATGGCAGAAGAGGAGAGGGAGCTTCCTGAGGTGTCTCATAAGGGCAGTAATCCCATTCATGTGGGCTCCATTCTCATGACCTAATCACCTCCCAAAGACCTCACTTCCAAATACCATTGTATTGGGGATTAGGTTTCAACATGTGAATTTGGAGGGGAGTGGGCCACAAACATTTGGTCTACAGCAAATTATACCCTGCTATAATATCTTAAATATGTCATGAGACTCTCGGTCCTGTTTTAACACTATAACAATGTTTATATTTTTGTTTAAGCATGTCATTGACTCGGCTGGGTTCAGCTACAAGTTCTCTCCAGGCTTCTTTGGGTGTGGTTTCAATGTCAGTTCTGTTTTCAAAGGCTTTGCAGTGCTATTCCCCTCTGACCGCCAGTGTGCCACTCCGTGGCCAATCTGACACCGAGGTGGTGGTGAGTCCCAAAGTTCAGTTCTCAAAGTCTGCTGTTTAGAGTCAGGTCCACACACACACATCTCTGAGGTGAATCTAGGAGTTCATAAATAACTGTGCAAGATTTCTGGTCCTTTCCAGTTCCTATGGGTTCCCTTTTACAGTCTTCTGGCCAGAAGGATGTGTTTTTACCTCCCCCATTTTGCCACATGCTCCTCATGACTAAACCCATATTGGAAGCCAAGCGATGGAGGACAGAGAAAAAAAGCCCCACCCTCTTGAGAATCATAGTTCTGCTGATCAGAGACAAAGGTCTCTCTCTTGAAATGGGGCTCCTAAAAGCCCCCATGGCTACTGCTATCCCTGTGGCTGCCACCAATACAAAATCGCCTATGGGACAGGACAAGAAAGACTGGAGAAAAAAAAGACGAAAAAAGACAGATGGGATCTTAGCCTATTTGCTCTGCATCTTAAGAGACCCCTTCCTCACTCCTCTAGACAGAGCCTGTGGGCTTCTCCTGAAGCTCTCTCTGTCTACACGGATGTGCATGTCCAGGTTTCAGGATGCATTGAGTCTTGACTGGGGGATAATGGAGGGGAAAAAGGGGAGGTTCACTACTGGGTCAGTAATACTAAGAATTCACTGTTTTTCCCCAATATGCCTATTATCATTTACTGTTTATAGTTCTCTGCTGGATGCTCATGCACCTGTCCAGATTCTATGGCTGCGTTTGATGGCAGAGGCAAGGTGGACTGTGCTGATACCATTGTCCCTGGCATATTTCATTCTGTAGGATGTCCCCAACCCAGTGATGCATTATGGCTTTTGTAGGTCCTATGCACTTTTGTATCTGTCAGTACCTTCCTCAACAAAACAGAAAAAAAAGTTAGGATACATTTTTGTGTTGCATTGGTATAAAGGTGAACATAATCAAGGTTGGATTTGTTATTACTATGTTTATTTTTTCTTTTGATTTTAAATAAATTAAAATCAAAACATTTTTATGGGGCCATAAAAGTATCATGGATAAGTCATCCCTGTCTCAATCTGGGTCTGTTTGGTGTTTCCCTGTGACTAGACCCAGGCCATGGACTGCCGGCAGGAATACCACAGAAATGATGCCAGGTTCTTCCCAGCGTATTGCATCAGGAGCACATGATGATGACCTGGTCATTACGGTTACCTTGGTTACATAGTCAAGTGTGTGTCCATTAGGTTTTTCTACCATTCAGCTACCATTGTCTTCTTTGCACTGGATAAGTATTTTGTGGAGAGATATTTGAGACTATGCCAATGCTCCAGTTGTCTATTTTTGCCTAATAAACTACCCTAAAAGTTAGTGACTTTACAAAAGCTATTTTATCATGCCTATGGATTTGTGGATTAGGAATTCAGGCAGGACACAGCGGATCCAGCTTCTTTGTGCTCCATGATGTCTAGCCCTCTTCCAAAATGACCTGAACTACTGGATGTGACTCAAATGACTGGTGGCTGGAGGGTCTGCTTCCAAGATGGCACCTCGGTTGGGGTAGCTAAAGACAGGCTCAATAGGGATTACTCACTGGAGCCACCAACATGAAGCCTCTCCTTGTGGTTTGGTATTTTCACAGCACTGTAGCAAGTTTCCAAGAGAGAGAGTTTCAGGAGACAAAGGCAAAAGCTGCAAGGTTTTCCGACCTGGCCTTGGAAGTCACACAGTGTCACTCCCGCTGTGTTGTATTGGTTTTGACCAAGTCACTAAAGTCATAGTTGGGGGGGGACTAGACTCACCTCCTGATGGGGATGTGACAGGAGAGTGTGTGGGGTGGGAGATTTTGTTGAAACCAGTTTTGGAAAATATACTTTATATTTTGCACTATTCTGTTCCTCATCAAACCTCCACCCACTGGCCTTAGCATTCATGAATCC
Organism: Cynocephalus volans; assembly: GCF_027409185.1. Taxonomy (NCBI): domain Eukaryota; kingdom Metazoa; phylum Chordata; class Mammalia; order Dermoptera; family Cynocephalidae; genus Cynocephalus; species Cynocephalus volans. The sequence goes on from NC_084461.1 coordinate 210,773,633, forward strand.
ATGGTTTGGGCCGGCCTGTGGCTCACTCGGGAGAGTATGGTGCTGATAACACCAAGGCCATGGGTTCGTATCCCATATAGGGATGGCCGGTTAGCTCACTGGGTGAGCGTGGTGCGGACAACACCAAGTCAAGGGTTAAAATCCCCTTACCAGTCATCTTTTAGAAAAAAAAAGAAAAAGAATCCAAGGTCCTCCTGCCTGAATCAGCCCACCGCTGTGATGCTTACCACACGGTGATTTCTGTTTCCATCACCCCTTCTACATTTAGGAGTTGGCACTGTACCCTAAGGAAGAGCTTTCCCTTATCATTCATCAATAGGACTCACGTAGGCCTGCATTATTCAGTAGTTTGTAGTAGCTCATTTTATTCTGATGCTAATTGTCCCAGACTTGGTCAATGGGAGCCCCTTCAGGCACTGACATCTCTAGTTCCTCAGGGCTCTTTATAGCTTTCCCCTTCCCATGCTTGTAATTCCCTTCTCCAACAGTGAGAAGACTGGCTTCCATCATCCTCAATATATTTGCTTGATTTTCCGACCACACCAGCTGCCTCCTTGGCTTCTAGCCGTGTTGCCATCTCCAACAGAAGGGAATTGAGAGGAAGAGAGGAGAGGGACAAGGAAGAGGAGAGTCTTAAACACTTTGTAACCCAGCCCTCCACTCCATTCCTGCCTCCCCGCCCTGGTGGGTCCCGACCACTGCTTGCCTGGCCTCTCTGTGTCAAGTAGCCCCTGGCTCTTTTTGTCAGTCCCACTCACTCTGTCTGGCTTCCAAGAGGGCTTCTTTTCTATTTATTCTACTTTACAATTTTTTTAAGTTGCAAAACTATATAATGCTCATTTTTGCAAATTCAAATAATGCAACACATTTGAAGGACAGCATGAAAGTCCACGGCCACCCACTCCATGCCACCTCCAAGAGGTAACCAGACTTCTTTCCTATGCTTCTAAGAACACACACACACGTTTATATAATTTTTTTTTTTTTTTTTTTTTGCAGCTGGCTGGTAAGGGGATCCGAACCTTTGACCTTGGTGTTATCAGCACCAAGCTCCAACCAAGTGAGCTAATCAACCAGCCCCTGTATAATTTTAAATATAGAAACAGGAGAGAAATTAAAATTAAAATTTAAAATTTATAATTTTAATTGCTTTTTCCCACCAGAACATAATAAATCTACTTCAGTCTTTTAAATAGGCACATGGGAATCCATTGTGAGACCGTACCATCATTTTTCCTCTTACCTACAGAACACATTTTAAGGGAAATTTCTCTTTGTGCGGATGCCCTTCATAGCCACTGTCCCCTGGACCTTGCTCTGCATCTGTGGGCTGGCTTTCGGCTGGTCTGGGCAAGGGGAGGCTGGAGGGAGACAGGAGGGTGGAAGGAGAGAGTTCAGAGCCTTTATCCCCTCACTACCTCCCTCAGGGCTCCACCTGGCTGCCTACAACACTTCTGGAGGTCAAAGGTTGAAGGTCACAGCTCCTGTAGGCAGCCCTATCCACACAGTCCTCCTCTTGCCCCTTCAGGCCTAGGGAGGGCAACAGTCCCGGCTCTCTCCTGGTATTCCCAGGGCACTGCCCTGTGCCCTGTGGTTTCCTGACACCTTTTCCACACCTTAGTAAACAGCCCCTTTATTAAACTGGGATGATCCTATTTGCGTGTCCGTTTGCACACCGGGCCAGTACAGCATGGGTGAAACACTAGCACACACACCATCTGGAGCAGTTCCATCGGCCATATAGTGCTTTTCCAACTCAGGAAGGCACTTACTCCTGTGGCCCACCCTCAGAGCTGAGGGAGGGCTCAGGGCTTGTTATTGCCGCAGAACAGGGAACAAAGCCTCAGCTCCAGCACTGAGGTCCCTGGTCTGCAGCCACACTCTCTCCAGCTTTTGCTGACTCTATATTTACCTGCTAAATTCAGCAACTGATCATCTCTGCAGACTTGAGATTTCAGTAAAGCACACTGGAGACTAACTGCTGGCACACACAGAATTCTGATTTCTAAGACATTTGTTCTATTCTGATTTAGCCACACGGGCAGCCATGTAGCTCACATGCACACACACACACACACACACACACACACACACACACACATACACTCCACACACACCTGCTGTCTCTCAGTTTGCTACAGCAGGTGACAACTAGAGATGGGAACCCTCACTTCTGACTCCCTGGAAGAAGACAGCCTGGGTTCTGCTGCACGCTGACCGTGACCTTGAATCCTTTGCCCAGGGATCATCGTAACCATTGGGGCCACAATGACAACTGAACAAATTGCAGCCTTTGGAGCCCAGGGATTGATGCACAGTAGGCCTCAGTCAGTGCTACTCCTGCCCCCACTCCTCAAGGGTTCCCCTAGGCCTCTGGTGGCTCTTTTGGCTCAGTGGTTGTTCCTCAGTGCAGGCATCTGGTCAGTGGCCATGACTTCTAACCATCACCTCACAGCTCCACCCTTGGCCCTGCTGCTGGGCACCTCCCAGGGAGGCCCCCAACTACACTGCTTAGGTCACCAGTGCCTGGCTTGAGGCTTTCAATTCTTTATTGAGGTGTAATTCACATACAGTGAACTGCACCCATCTTATGTGCACAGTCTAATGAATTTGGACAAATGTTGTCATTTATGTCACCAAGACCCAAATCAATGTGTAGAATGCTTCCATTACTCCAGAATGTCACCTACTGCCCCTTCCAGCCAATCCAGAGGCAACTGCTACTTTGACTTCTATAGATTAGTTCTGCCTGATCTTGGGCTTCACACAGATGGAATCCCCCAGTGATCTGTCCGAGGCTTCTCTGCACCGCCAGCTTGGCACCCCCTGAGGCTGAGCATCTGTCAAGGAAACCCAAGCTGCAGATGTAAGGCCCCACTGAAGTCAGGCTGCAGGGATGTAGTGTGAAAACTGCAAGAGAACAGGAGGGCAGCGGGCTCTACTTCTCTGCACCAGCTTCAGCTTGCCTGGTTTGGCCATGAGATGCCCCCTACTCTTCATGCACATTTAAGTACTTCTACCCATGAACCTCCATGATCCTGCTCTTCCCAGGATCCATTAGGTTTGCATGTCTGTCTCAGGTCTCATCTACAGGCTGAGCATGAATGGACATTTGTCAAATCAGTGGACAGAGAGATGCTGTCCCTGGCTCTAATCTACCTCTGACTCCTGGATGCACTCCCCTACTCTGGCTCCAGGCTTCTTGGCTCCCCCCACCCAGGAGTCTTCCAGGCCTGCTCTGACACCCTGTTGCTATAAATGAATACCACAGACTAGGTGATTTATAAAGAATTGAGGTTTATTCTGTTCACATTCTGGAGGCTGGGAAGTCCAAGAGCATGGTGCTGGCATCTGGTGAGGCTGTGTCATAACATGGCAGAGCATGTCACATGGCAAGAGGGCAAGAGCATGCATGTCAGCTCAGGTCTCTCTTCCTCTTCTTATAAATCCATCAGTGCTATTATGGGGCACCCACTGTGGAATATACATAAAGCAAATGTATTTCACAGGGCCTGGTTTTCCAAAGCCTTGCAGTTTCAAATGTTAACCTTGCAAAGGACAGGAAATTTTCCCCAGGCTATCGTCTCTGTTGTAAGATAAAGAATTGTAACACAGCAAGGTTGCTGGCACAAAGACAGACAGGTTACTGATTGATATGTAAAGATACTGGGAAATTGCTGTAAGAAGAGAATGTTTGTTAAAATCAAGCTTTTGTTGGTGGATCACTTAACTTCTTGCAAATTGCATTATGGAATGTCACCTTGTTTGTTTTACTGAATGTAACCAGCTTCTATTGTTAAACTTGTTAAACTATACTTAGCAAAAACCCCACCTATGTTCTCTTCCTGAAACTTCCTGGTCTGGAGAATAAATGCAGGAAGGGAACCCCAATTTGTGGTTAGTTTCCCAAATGGAAGGAATGCCTCTATCTTGAGGGTTCTGGGAGATTAACCCCTTTCAGGGCTTCTTACTGCTCAGAAGAGATGGGCTTTGAGTAATCTTTTGTGGCTCCATCACCCAGGGGAAAATGGGTGACAAATCCGTGGGAGGCAAAGCAACAGCCCACCCTGATGACCTTATCTTTTTTTTTTTTTTTTTTAAAGATGACTGGTAAGGGGATCTTAACCCTTGACTTGATGTTGTGAGCACCACGCTCAGCCAGTGAGCGAACCGGCCCTGATGACCTTATCTAATCTTAATTACCTCCTAAATGCCCCACCTACAATCAACATATGGATTTGGTGATTAAGTTTCTAACACATGAAATTTGGGGGACACATTCAAACAATAGCACCCCAGACCCATGGTCTGAGGATTCCCCTCCTGTTCTGAACACCAGCCAGAGGGAGCTCTGAAAAGCGTCAATCTGGCCAGTCTCTGACCCAGATCTGTCCAGCAGCTTCCAGGCTCACTTAGAATGTCATGATAGATGAGGCCTGTCGTCTGGTCCGCACCTCCCTCTGCAGCCCCTGGGCCATTGTCCCCAAGCTCTCGAGCTCCTGGAACACACTATTTCCAGGTCTCCCCAGGTCTGCCTCCCTCGGATTAGATTGTTTAGTCAAACAGCGAGTCCTCCTGGCCCCTGCTTACCTGCCTGGTCCTCCTCGCCTGTCTTGCTCACTCCCTAGTGCCTAATGACAGAGCTTGAGGCCAAGAAGGAGTCTCTGTCCACTCGTTTCTCCACCCCAAAGTCTAGACCAGCACGTGATTGAAATAGGTGCTCAGTAAGCATTTGTGAGTGAATAAATCCATTTTGGCTTCTTGAAATAAAGTTAACTTTTTTTCCTTTCTGATTTTAAAAGTCACTGAAAATTTGGAAAATACAAAGATTATTAAAAAAGTAATACAAAAACCAAAATAGAAACCCAAGCACCCAGAGGTAATTATTTCAATTGTAGTATAATTCCTTTTTGCCTTTTCTATGTATGTGTGTAGAATATATACATTTCTACCTGTATTTATAATTTATGTGCATAATCAGACACATGCTTTTATACTCTGCATTTTGCTTTTGTCATTTAACAGCATTTGTCCTCAGTTTTGTCCCTTATTGTTTTTCCTAATTAAAAATTTCTCCAATTATTTAAATTTCCTAGTTGTTTCATTTTTTTCTATTTAAATTTCATAAAATTACTTAGGAACAGCATTTTCAAGCACCGAGTAAGATTCCATCCTATGAATGGCTCCCGTTGGTGCACATTTAAGCTGTTTGTGTTTTGGGCTGCCTAGCAGTGTCCTGGTAATAGTCATCCTTCATTGTCCATGTTTCTTGTTCTGCACTATAGCCAGACATCCTGGTGTTTGCCTGTCATCCCAGCCCAACCATTAATCTAAGTGCCATTGCTCACTCTCAGAGGTGTCATGGATTGGACAATAAGTTACATGGACCTCCTTCGAGAGGGGTTGGAGGGACATGGAGAAGATGAAGGGTGGGCAGGGTGAGGGTAGGTGTCTCCTGGGTTCTCTCGTGGGTACCTGGGTGGTGGATGGTGATGCCAATCCCCAGACTGAAGTGGAGCTGGGGGACAGTGCGCTGTATTTTAGACACATGGCATTAGGAGTGTCCACGTGACTTTCAAAAGCCATTGCCCAGGGCTGGCCCGTGGCTCACTCGGGAGAGCGTGGTGCTGATAACACCAAGATCGCAGGTTCGGATCCCTATACAGGGATGTCTGGTTAGCTCACTTGGGAGAGCGTGGTGCTGACGACACCAAGTCAAGGGTTAAGATCCCCTTAGCAGTCATCTTTTTAAAAATAAAAGCCATTGCCCAGGAGGCAGCTGGATATGTGCTCCTCGCCTACCAGAGGTCATTTGTGTTGTGGGTAGGGCTGGCAACCCTGGCTCTTGCTTTATGTGGGTCAGTGAGCAGTTCGATCGAAGGACGAAGCCATCCCAAGTATTTCAACAATGTCTGTTCTGTGTACGGGCATTGGAGAGTTGAGGAGGAGGGGGAGGAACACTGCAATTTTTGATGATTTAGTGTGATCTTGCTCTGAAGCTTAACACACACAGATGCTCAACACTGAAATACAGTGTTGTGTAAACTGTATGACAGCCCCAAAAAAGCAGGGGCAGGAGAGGGCACCTGTCAACCATCTCAGCCAGAGCTTCAGCTTGACAGGATTTACCCTTTCCCCAGTGAACTTTTACCTCGGCAGCTTTGCGGCCCATTGGTGGGGAGTCAGTGGTGGGCTCACACCCCTTGTTGGCAGAGAAAAGACCTAGGGCCCAGGGAGAGGTGCGAGCCCCAAAGTTGAACATATGGAATGCATTCTAGAACTTCAGAGGAGTGAAAACAACAGCTGCCGCTTTGCATCTAGTTTAATCCTTGTAGTAACTCTGTGAGGGGGATGTCATCATCCCCATTTGCAGATGAGAAAGGGAGGCTCAGAGAGGTGAAGTTTCCTTGTCCAAAGTCGTGGGACTCAGCAGAGCTTTGAGCTAGGTCTTTGCTTTCTGCCTCCTGCCTGCCACGCCCAGATGGAAGCTCCTTCCCGTCCTGCCTTCATTGACACTACCGACTGACTTGGGGAATCACATCCTTCATTCAGTAAATGCAACAGGCTCAAGTCCACACCGTCTTGGGGGCACGCCCTGGACTAACGATACACAGATGAAGAGAATGTGGTCCCTGACTTGAAGGGGTTATAACCCAATGGCAGACAGATACAGAACTACCAAACAGCATATCTTTATTGTTCAGATGGGAAAATTGAGGCCCCAGGAGAGGAGTTGTCTGCCCAAGCCCACATGGTTTTTTATTGGTAAGAACAGAACTACAGACAGCTTTGACCCCCTGGTCTTAAAAAACAAAAGCCAATCAACCATCAATACACACAGAAGTTGCTCACCCTCTCAGGTAACCAAGGAAATGCAAATTGAAACCACAATGAGATGTCATTTTATACTCATTATATTGACAAAAATGAAAATGTCTGATGGAACCAAGTGGTGGCGAGGATGCAGAACAGCAGGTGCTCTAAGCCTCTTGCATGACCTAGTCGGTGGGGATGAAGACTCAGTGGCAGGGTGGCCTCACACTGTGTACCTGTGCCATTGCATGGGGCCTGCATCTGGCTTAATGTTCTGCTGCTATCTTGAAACACCTAATAATTTATCAACCAGTTTGCATTTTAATTTGCACTGGGCCATGCAAATTACAGAACTAGTACTGCCCAGCAGTTTTACTTCTTGGCGAAAACTAGAGAAACTTTGTATGTGGATACCAGGAGACCCGTTATAATAGTCCTTTTCTGTTGCTTATCACCCAGCTGAAACTGGCTAATTCTTAAAGAAATGAAATTTATTCCTTACAGTTCTGGAGGCTGGGAAGTCAACAGTCCAGGGGGTGCATCTGGCAAGGGCTTTGTTTGTGATGGTGACTCTCTACAGCAACACAGAACATCAGATGGTAAGAATGGCATGAGCAAGAAAGCTAACCATCTCAGTTGCTGTTCTTACAAAGACTTCAGAACCACACCCATTACTCCATGAATGAGTCAATCCATTTATGAAGGCACAGTCCTCACAATCTAATCACTTCTTAAAGGCCCCACCTTTCAGATACCATAATGAGATTTCCCACTTTCTTAGCACTGTTACGATGGGGTCAAGCTTCACTGAGTTTTGGGGGACATTCAATCCACAGCACTCGTCAAGAATGTTTATAGCAGCTTTGTTTCTGCAATGACCCAGGAATCCAAGCAGCATTGATGAATCCAAGAAACATATGCTGAGTGACAAAAACATGAAGTATAACGCATACAGTAAGATAGCATTTTCAGAGAGTTAAAAGACAAGCAAAACTAAACAGTGTGGAGGGATATAAACATAAGTGGTGAATCAACAAAGATGTCTTCTATAAACAAAAAGACCAAAAACAAACAAAACAAGAAGTCCTCTATGAAGATGATTCTAAACATTTAGGATATTGGTTGGGGTGGGTGAAGGTGTGGCCAAGCAGAGGGCTGAGCACTGGAAGGAGTGTCAGTATTACTGGCAACACTGCTTTGACCTTGGTGGTGGGTCTCTCTTATCATTATGCTTTATATCTGATCTATGACATCGATTCTCGATGTGTTGCTATCAAAGATGTATTTTAAAAATGGAAGAACCAGGGGTTGGTTGGTTAGAACGTGGTGCTGACAAAAACCAAGGTCCAAGGTTTGATCCCTGTACTGGCCAAGGACAAAATAAACAAATTTTAAAAAATGGAAGAACCCACTCAGGCTTGCTCTACTGTCAGGCCAGGCATTGAGAGATGGCACATGGGAGGGCCCAGCAGGCTGCTGAGCCTGAGGCCCTCAAGAGGTGACCGCTGCCTGTGAGCTCCTGAAGGGGAGTGTTCCTGGTTGGGGCCCAGCCCTCCTGGAAGTTAGTGGCAGCTGCTAAGAAACAGCTTTGTAGGGCCGAGCCCGTGGCGCACTCGGTAGAGTGCTGCGCTGGGAGCGCGGCGACGCTCCCGCCTCGGGTTCGGATCCTATATAGGAATGACCGGTGCACTCACTGGCTGAGTGCCGGTCACGAAAAAACGACAAAAAAAAAAAAAAAAAAAAAACAGCTTTGTAAAGTGGGGCCTCTTAGGTGGTTACCGACTAGAGAGGACACTAAATGTACCAAATTCCAACCCGTTTTGGTCAATGAAATACATACATATAGTTCTGCCTCTAAAATTTATAGTTCCTGGGCCGAGCCTGTGGCGCACTTGGTAGAGTGTGGCGCTGGGAGCGCGGCGACGCTCCCGCCGCGGGTTCGGATCCTATATAGGACTGGCTGGTGCGCTCACTGGCTGAGTGCCGGTCACGAAAAGGACAAAAAAATAAAATAAAATAAATAAAATAAAATAAAATAAAATTTATAGTTCCTGTACTTAATCTTTCTTAATTTTCAGCAACTTCTCTATGTTGTTTTAGTTTCTCTGGGCAAAAAGGTGCCTTTCCTTTCAAGAGGTTTTGTTTTTCTAACTGAGTTTTTAAACACTTACTTTGTTTTGTTCCATGTTGGAAATCAAGTCTTGTTTTTCTTCTCTTCCAAGTTTTGTCATGTTGTTATATTACTCTCATAATTTAAGAAATGCAGAACAGGGCTGGCCGGTTAGCTTAGCCGGTTCGAGTGTGGTGTTGTCACACCAAGGTCAAGAGTTTGGATCCCCTGACTGGCCAGCCACAGAAAAAAGAAAAAGAAATGCGGAATACATTTTAATCATTGTTTATATCCTTTAAAATTTCCACGTTCATTTAATATTTCAACTAGAAATATTCATGTAACAGCAATTGTCTAAAGAATGCTTTGAAGTGACACTGCGTCGTGCTGGACCGTACACAGTCTTCACAAAAGTGAGTGTGGACAGAAGCCTGGGCGTTTTGAGCCTGCTGGGGCTGGAGGGTAAGGAGGAGGTCTCCCCACCACAGCCAGCCAGAATGACTGGTGGGGACAGTGGTCCTCAAAGGGGCCTGCCTGGGATGGGCTGTGGGGCCACCATGGAACCCCGTGCTGCTCCCGGAGCTGGCACCCATCCAGAACTCTCTACCAGATTTGGACAAATCCTCAGGGCTGGCTCCCAGGGAGATGAGCCTACTCCTTGGCCTTGGGCAGCACAGATGTCCAGGACTGCGACAGTCTAAGCTCCAGGAGGCAGACCTAAGATGGATTCATGTGCAGAGGGCTCCAGCTGAGGCTATGTCCTTGAATGGTTCAGAGCCCAGCTCTGCCCCAGACCAGCCAGCCGAGGACAGGAGGGACATGCAGAACTACAAGGGGGGAACTGGGGGTCCTTAGATCCCTGAGAAGAACTCTGAGGGTGGGCTAGGCATCAGCCCTCCCAGCCAAGACTCCTGCCTCTGCCCCACCCAGCCCTAGCTTGGAGGACCTGGCTTTCAGGCTCCCTTCCCCAGGCTGAAGCCTCCATTTGGTGGGCGTGAGGCCAGTCTTGACTGCCTCTGCTCCTCACCGGTTCCGCAGGCAGCCTCTGAGGCCTCAGCTGTTGGTGCTATACTTAGTCAAGGCTTGTCCCCTTCCTGGCAGAGAGCCTGGCACACATCCCTCTACCCCCACCTGCCATCATGATGGCCTGGTCCCACGGGTGAACCACCTGCAGCTACAGGGCAGCTCCAGCCCCTGCCTGTCCAATGCACCCTCGTCCCTTAGACCCCCTCCTCCTTGCACCCAGTGGCCCTGAGGGAGGGTGCTCTCCAGGCTCCAAGCTCCATGAAAGTGGGGGGCAGGGGGAGAGTGCAGAGCCACCATCTGGCTGTGGAGACGAGATTCAGACACACGAGGCAATTCATTAAGGAACAATCAAGACAGTATATACTTAAGAAGGAGATTCTGTGGGAGCTTCAGAGGAGTTTGGTGGGGGCAGGGGGAGACAGATGGATGAGTAGGTGGGCAGGGGGGCGGGCAGGGCCTGGCTGGGCTGGCTACCCTGCCTTTCCAAGGATGCTGGATAAAGCTGCCTTCCTTGCAGTGTGGTCTGGAGGGTCGGAGGTCACAGCCCTGGGCAGCAGGTGTTGCCAGGAGTGGGAGGGGACACTGATGCTCTCTGGGATTTGGGGAGGACTAGGAGAAATTAGGCAGACAAGGCCAGCCACAGGCAGAAAGGAGTGGGCAAGAGCGGGCTGCGGGGCAAGCAGGGGGAGGGAGTGGCACAGCTGTCTTGACTAGCTGGCCCCACCTAGTCTGAAAGCACAGGTGCCTCCCCCACATCCTGGGGAGAAGCTCAGGGCAGCATTTGGGGGCTATGGCCTGGCAGCATTTGGGGGCTATGGTCTGTGATGTTTTCCACATTCCCTTGAGGCCTGAGCCCAGCCAGGAGCACAAGAAAGGGGTGTCCTGACTGGCTACTGACCTGCTTTGTCCCATCTTTGCTTGAGAAAGGAACCAAAGACCGAAAGGCAGGTGCTCAAGAGTTAGGGACTCGGGCCGGCCCGTGGCTCACTCGGGAGAGTGTGGTGCTGAGAACACCAAAGCCCCGGGTTCGGATCCCATATACGGATGGCTGGTTCGCTCACTGGCTGAGCGTGGTGCTGACAACACCAAGTCAAGGGTTAAGATCCCCTTACTGGTCATCTTTAAAAAAAAAAAAAAAAAAAAAAAAAGAGTTAGGGACTCTGAAAAGCGTGACCTTCCAAGACTCGGACCCCATAGTGGCCCTGTGGCCCAGGGCACTCAACCCATGTGTGCTAAGCCAAACCCCACCTTGCCTTAGGTGTTGACTTGGTGGCAGGCTCTGTGGGTTATTTCATCATCCCTCATTCCAGCACCTGAAGCAGTGTGGCAAATGCCAGGCCAACACTCACTAAAGGCCTGGATGATGGATTCCCATGACTGGATACTTCATGGGAATCACCTGGACTTAAATAACATTGTATTGACCCCCTGAGGACATTGAGAAGGTTCTGGAGTCAGTCTCCAAGAGCAGTTTCATGGGCACCAGAGCTGCAGCCTCACTGAACTGCATGCTGCTCTGGCAGTCTCTGGGGGAGCAAGCCCTTCTGGGCATCCAGGCTGCAGAACAACCAGCTGCAGAGCCCAGGCCAAGGCTGTGCATTCTGCTTTCAGCAGACCTCAGGATGGGGAGGTTACAGAGGTCTGGGCTAAATGTCACTATGTTGGGATCTGCAGCCAAAGTGAGGCAGGTGGGTGGGCTCTATGGTGGGTTCCCTTAAACTCTATCAGATGTGGAGGTCCTGAAACAGGTTCCCAAAACCTTTCCAGGCAGCTATAAGGGGCCAGTCCTTTCTGGCCACAAAGGACCTGCAGGCCCAGGCCCTTTCAATATGACTGGTGAGCCCTGCCCACTGCTGAAGCCCGGGCGGGATGGGGCTGCCCAGGCTGTGCCCTCCTGCCAGCTCCCCTGCCACCCTGGCCTTTCCAGTTCCCTACCAAGCCCCTTGGTCTTAGCATTACCATCCCTTCTGTTGCTGGCTAATCGCCCTGGGTCATTTTGTAAAACCATTTTTAAAGCAAGTTCACTGTATAAAAAAATAAGAATCAAGAGGAAAACCTAAAGGGGGAAAAAAAAACCACTCATAATCCCACCCCTTAGGAAGTGCCGGCAGTGAAGGCTGAGTGGACTCATCTCTGGAGCTCCAGCTGCAGGCCGGGCTCCCTGCTGGGTGCCCCGGGTCTGCCGAAGGTGCTCATCCCAAGGGTAGCCCTGAGGGCAGCAGGAGCAGAGCCAGGCACACAGGAGCAACGCTTAGTGCTTTGTTTTCAACTCGGATATCTCAGGAGGTACATGAGGGCCCAAGTCTGAGTGTTATGCTGCGAGGGTCTCTATCCTCGGCAGGGAAGTGCCTAGGGCACTTCAGGCTCCTGGCTGGAAGGAGGGGCCACCAGATGCTCCTGTGGCTTCCCAATGTCTTATGAGGTCCCAGGGCCCTCACCCCTCTCTGGTCACCCTCCCGCTGCTAGTGGGCATGGGCTCAGAGCTTCAGGGATGAAAACCAGGCCAGGCTGGCTAGATGGGAGGGGCTGAGGGCAGGTAGGGCTGTCTCCAGAGTTCATCTGCTAGCTCTACAAGATATGTATAGATCGTTCCCAACACCTCAGGAGCTTTCAAACACACCCTGGACATCCAAGGGGACCAGAAGCTCAGAGGTGAAGGAAGAAAGCAGGACTTGGGAGACAGAGTTTCAGAACTCATGGTTTATTGACACTTTAGCATGGCAGTCCCCTGGGAGGAGAACACCTTTCTGGCCCCTTCACCTTGGGGCTTATCATCCCTATGAACAGGGGACACAGTCATCCTGTCTTGAAACAAGACTCCCCACTGCACAAGAACACAACTCCCAGGAAACCCACTGAGACGTGCACAGATAACCCTTGGTAAGGCCCGCACAGCACATGAACGGCAAAGCTCGGCGCACTTGGCAAAGCCAGGCGCACTTGGCAAAGCCACGGAGCCAGAGCAAGAGCACAGGACTCCGGAGGCTGCCCACTTTGGGCTATGGAGGCAGAATCAAACCAAACACACAGCTTATTTTACACAGGCCTGCCCAGCTTCCCTTTAGCTCAGGTCAGGCCTAGGAATGGCCAGAGCTGTCTTCTCAGCCCTGGGAATACTGCTGAGGTAGCCGGGACGCCCATGCCAGAACTCGCCGTGGCAAGGGAGGGGGAAGAGAACTGGGGGCCCCATGCTGGCCTCCAGTAGGGCAGGACGAAACACACTGTGGTCACCAGCAGGGGCTGGCCGAAAGCTGACCCAAGAGAGCCTGTGCTTCTCCTGTGTGGCCTGAGAACCGCTGGCTCTGCCACCCACACCGTGTCCCCTGCCTCCTTAAAACACACCCATTTCCTATCCTAGATTCTGATTCGAACACCTGGAGAGCCATGCAGAGCCCTCCTGTCCCTCCCACCCTGCCGCCTCTGCAGGCCTCCACTCAGATTCAGCCCTACCTGTAAAAGCAGGCCTCCATTTCTCCAGCGTTTGTATTCCATATAAGGCGCTGGCATCTGTAGCTCGTTTCTTTTCCAACCCACTTAATTTCAAGAATAGACACTAATAATACTTAGTCACCCCTCCCCGCTGGTGATGGGGGAGGGGCCCCCTAGAGCTGGCAGCATATCCCCAGGACATGCCAGACTCACCTCCAGGGACCCCCTGCACCTCCAGAATTCCAGGGGGTCGGAGCTGCTGCAGACTCAGTGCAACAACTGTGCCTTACAAAAGGGAAACTGAGCCCCAGAGAGGTGCAATGACTCGCTCAACTCGTACAATGAACTAGTGGCCAGGTTGGGTCTTGAGAAGGGGATTAAGATTTCCAGACCAGTATCCCTGGCTAGGGGATCTCTTGGGACTATGCCCTGAAGAGGAACTGGTCCAGGAGTCTCAGAGACTAAAGATGCCTGTAGGCTCCCAGTTCAGCCCCAGTCAAGACGGAAGAGTCCTCCTCTGTTCCCAGGCACTAGCACAGTGCCAGCGCCTGCTTGGTGGGAGAACAAGGGCTCCCTCGGCCCCATGGCAAGGATGGAGCAGCTCCCAGTGCTGGCACCAGACCTCTGCCAGGGAGGGGCACAGCTGTCCCCACAGCAGCCAGGCTCAGAGGTGGGAATGGCATTTGGACCAGCCCAGGGAAGGGGTTTCCCTGTTGCTGGGCCATGAGGAGGTCTCCTGGAAGAGCACTGCACCAGGGTATGAATCACCGCACCAAAAGGTATCATCCAAACCACCACTGCGTGAACTTCCACTCTTGGCAGGAATGAATAGAACAAGATTAGCAAAGAAAAAAGAAAAACAGAAGCCAGTAGCTCCCTCTCTCTTCAAGGTCATGCCCATTGGCAGGCAGGTGGTAGTGGCAGGTCAGGCCACATTCCTGTGTCTTGCCTAGCCCTCTGCCAAGAGGGCATGAGGGCCCTGGTTTCTGGCCCCCAGAAAGCAGCAGGGCTTCAAATGAAGCCGGGCAGAACTGGGTCATTGCTGGTGGCCCACCATTCTCTGGAGGACAATGACTGTTCAAGATGTTTTTCATCAGAAGCCCTTGGGCAAGGCACCGACCACAGGGTCTCAACTTCCTTGTCCCCAGGCTGGTTTTCTCCCTTTCTGCTGGACAGCGTGCTCACATCAGGAAGGGCGGGCTCCTGTGCCCCTTCCATGAGTGTGAGAAGGGTGCGCCTGTGCAGACCTCCCTGGGCCCCACAGCCTACAGGCAAGACTCTGAAGGCCACCAGAAGGCCCTCACTGCCAAGCTCCCCCCCAACACCCAGTCTTTCCCCTCTCCCTACCAAAGCCTTGGCTAAGCCACCCACACCCTTCTTGGACCTGCTGGCCTTTGCCTGGAGTAGCGCTTCCCACTGCTTGGTCCTTCCCCAGGGAGGCTGCTCCTGAGTCCCTCCTGAGTCCCCCTTCCTCACACCCGGCACCCCTGCCCTCTGCCTGGCACTCTTGCCAAGCCATGCCACTTTTGACCCTACATAAGCTATGTGAGCTCCCTGAGGCACCCAAGCATGGCTGCTCGTGAGCCTCGCCATCCCAGGGTGCACTAAGGAATGTGGAGACTGCTCAATTACGGGTCAGAGCAAGGCAGGGGAGGCCGTGAGCCATGGGGCCAGAAGAGGGGCTGTGGCCTGTGCCATCAGACACCCAGCAGCATCCCTGCTGCCTCCAGACAAAGCCAGAGACCCACAGGCTGCCTCTGGTCTTGCTAGAGCCTCTTAATCAAGCATCTTTCCCAATAAAACCAATTTGATTATCAGTACAAAAGACATTCGAGAATGTTCCAGTCAAACAGAAGCAAGGTTCCTCTGCCTGGGATCTAGCCAGAGTGGCAGGGCCAAGGGGGTGAGTGAGGCTGACGGGGCCCAGCCACCCCAGATGCCTGGAGCCCTTCTGTCTGAGCCCCACCACTGCCACTTGGCAGCCACGGCTCCTGCCACTTATCTCAGGGATGCTCCTGGGGGCACACAGCATCACAAAGAGGCAGGAAGAATCCTTCCAGAAAGATTTGTAGTCAAAGGCATGCCTCCCCAGCAAAACATCCTGCTTTTGTAAAAACTTCAACATGCCTACCAGAATCCATTGCAGGCCCAGCAGTTCTAGTCTTGTTTAAAGTTGTTTAAGGCACTTGAGTGGTTTATTAATACCACCTGGAAAAGTTTCTGTTTCCATCCTGATTTGAGGGAAAAAAATTCAGTAATACTGCAAAAAAAGTCCCCCCCTCCAAAAAAAACGGTTAAAAAAAAAAAGTAAATACGTAAGTTTTCTAAGGAATAAAATAAATGCTAAGCTCTGCTTAAATTACATGACACAACGGGTCATCTTGGCACTCTTAAATTAAAGATAAAACTTGAAATACTGCTTCTGAATTAGACTTTCCCCTGGAAAAAGAACCCCAAACATACGCACAAAAGACACATGTGTGTCACAGGTTTGGAGCTTCACCTCCCCAGGGTGTTTGAGGGAAGAGAGAGGGCTTGGAAGGCTCTGGTGGGCCCAACCATGTCACAGGCTGCCACTGCAGACCAGACCCCTGGTGCTCCCTCTCTTTCCAACTGGGTTGCTCTCTCCTCTTTGGCAAGCTGGCATGGCCAACCAGGATCTGCTGGGCTCATCTATCAGTATGAACCCTCCATGGCTATGGCCACGGCCACAGTGAGGAGTGATGAGAAACCTGGGCAAGACACCTGCCTGCTGAGCGTGACTCCAGGACGTGCCTGAAAACATATGTGACTCCTGGGTCTGCCTGAGGGTCCCACACGCTGCTACATGTGCACACCTGGTGTCTTTGGTCTGGCTGCCACCAGGAGCTGTGGCCTCTGGTCCCACCCCTGCCCCAGTGGGAGCTGGAAGCAGGAGCCGGTCCATTTCCTGGGACATCTCTTTGGTGAGCTCTTTTCTCCAGACTTCTTCTGAGATCCGCTTGCTGCCTCATGCAGCTCTTCAGTCTTTAGGGCACACCACTAGTGGCTCAGGGGTGCTGGGGAGAAGCACTGTGTGGGTGGCACCCCTGCCCATGGCTGCCTGTTGGGTCCTAAGGCCTTCGAGGGGGAGAATCACAAGGGCAGAAAGAAGGGAGTAGGGGGAGGCCTGGACCACCTAGCTTCTCTGTGCAGTATTGGTCTCGGGCTCTGAGAGGCCAGAGGGCAAGTCCTGGCTTCTCATGTCTGCCTGAGAGTCCCTTGCCCCCTGAACCCTGACCTCTAGCAGCTCTTGGGGGTCCCTGAGGAAGACCACCATGACTGTGATATTGTCATGGGAGCCCCGTTCCCGGGCCGCAGCTACCAACTCCTCAGCGACATGAAGTCCACTGCCCGGATGCGGATGCCTAACTAGGTGGCTCTGGACGAGTCCAATGACCTCTTGGTGGGGGATGACGTCAAAGAAGCCATCACAGGCCAGCAGCAGGTAGTCCTCAGAGCCCGCCAGCTCCCGGGAGGCTGTGTCTGCCTCCCCAGACACGTAGGGCTTCTGGAAGATGTCCCCTGGGCACAGAGAGAAGAGTCTTGTGTCAGAAGCTCCGTGGACAGAGACCAGCCTGTTCTCAAGGGGTCTGTTGCTCCCTTAAGCGAAACTGTTCAATGCTTCCCACTCTGCTTGGAATGGAACCCAAGCCCCTGACCATGGTCTGTGACTGCCACCCCAGCCTTCATATGGAGAGGGCTCTTTTCTGACTCTCGCCTGTCCACACCTGCGTCCCTGTCCCAGTGTATCCAGAGATACGATGGTAGAAGCTGCATGAAGGAGGGCTGTAGGAAAGGAACCGCATTTGCCAAGAAAGACAGAACAGTTCAGGAGGGTGGGAGGGACAGACGCCCGATCCCAGGGGGGCAGCTGGGGAGGAGTGACTTTGAATTAGGAGAAGGGTGCAGGTGCCCTCACCAAGCCTCTAGGCTGAGACCCGGCAGTGACATGACACTGAGAAAATGGGACGGGGGAGAGGAGAAACTTTTTTTCCCAAAAGCAAAAAAAAGAATCTTCCACACAAATGGGATAAAGGGAAGGAGATAAACTTCATTTACAGATATTTAAAACTTTTCTTCTAGTACGTGTAGTAGCTAGCCAATGGTTTCCTACTAGATTTTGGGGGGGATGTCGTACAATGAAGAGATAATAATATGTAACTTCAACTGCAGTGATTTGTGTGAGATGAAAGTTTCTTAGGTGCTGCCAGTTGCAGTCTCTAAATCGGCCTTGTTCCCTTCACAGCCTGACTGATGACATGACCCTGGTACGTTTCAAACAATATTTGGCACACGGCACTGCTGCCCCAAACCACCGGTGAGCCGTGGGCCACAGTCCACAGGCCTCGGCTTTCAAGTGGCCGCCCTACGCACTGCACCCCCATGTCAGCCTCCACACTCCCCTCACCGATAGCTCTGGAGACGGCCAGGGTCCCGTTGACTCTCCAGCAGTCCATGTGAGACACAAAGCCACCCAGTGCTTCGATGCGTGCCCTCTCGTCCTGCAGGGAGACAGCCAGAATTGGGGGCTGGGTGAGCTGACGGGGCAGGTGCCCCAACACCGCTGCCCAAACAGAGGCAGAGCTGGTTTCTCAAATGACGTTTGTTTGAAGCCACAGAACTTGAACAAAGTCGGGAGGTCCAGAGATACCCCCAAATTAGGCATTATTAAAAATAGTGAGAAATTATAAATGACCTAAATGTCCTTCAGTTGCAGGAATGGCTCATAAGGGGTAATGCAAACATAAACGGACCACCCAAGGCCACTGAGTGATGCCTACGTCCCTGAGCTGCATCTTGGGGTTGGGGAGGTGCTCACAGGGCAGCAGAGAGACGCAAGCCGTGGACTTGGATGATCGATCTCTGACCCTCCTTATCTTTAACTCAGGGATGCTGTCCTTACCTCGAAAGTTGCAGGGACAAGGAGATGAAGCATTGATATGTGCAGCTACATGGCAGGGCTTGGGAAGCCTGAGCCAGCCCCTGAATGGTGGCCGGTGTCTGCTTGGTTCTTATCCTTCTCCTCAACCTGGCCTCACCCTAGGCACTGAATCTGCTCACCAGAGAACCAGCGTGTTTCAGGCCTAATTTCCCTCCAGAGGACAGAAGCTCAGCCCAGCCACAAGTCCCTCTGAAAACCTCTGGTCCTATCAGTTCCTGAAGGAGAGGCTTCCCAGCTGTGAGCCCAAAACGGGTAACAACCGCGTCTGCCCACGTCTACTCAGGGAGGGAGGACGTCCTTTATCCCTATTTTACTTGTGGGGTAAACCTCCTGACCCCACAGGACACAGGGGCCTGGCACCAGCTGGGTGTGGGAACCCTGATGCCCCAGGGGATGCTGTCCACTGGACAGATGGGGATGTCAGCCCAGTCCCCTCTCCTGTGTAGATGCAGGAGGCCTGAGAGACAAGGCCCTAAGGACTGGGCCTCCTTGTGTGGTTCCGCCACTGAGGGCTTCACAGTGGGAACAACAGGGGAGTGGGTTTGCAGGAGCCCAAACCCTCCCAAGTGCCTGCTGCTATGGGCCTGCATGATGACTGGACAGGTGCCTGGTGGGCTGGGCGTCCCTGTTGCTAGAAGCAGCTACCTGTTCTAGCTAAGCTAGGGAATTCTTAAACTGTGAAGAAGACAGGACTAGGGGACTTTGAAGGCTCCCTCTGGATCTGAGATCCCCCTCTCCCTGTGGTCTGAGCAGGGCCAGAGAAAAGCGAGGAGGACCAGGAAGGAGAGGGGAGGCAGAGGAAGCCAAGCAGAGGGCAGGAGAGAAGGCGGGGGAGGTACAGGTGGACAAACACACACTATACGTGTACACACACACACACACACACACACACACACACACACACACACACACACACACACACAGGAGAGAAGGCAGGGGAGGTACAGGTGGACAAACACACACTATACGTGTACACACACACACACACACACACACACACACACACACACACACACACACACACACACACACACACACAGGAGAGAAGGCAGGGGAGGTACAGGTGGACAAACACACACTATACGTGTACACACACACACACACACACACACACACACACACACACACACACACACACACACACACACACACACACACACACACACACACAGCAAGGAACTGCGAATGGGAGCAGCCCCCACAGCCTTGGAGGCTTCCCCTTGGGAGGGGCTGTGAGCAGCTTCACCCCCAGCCTACCCCTGTATCCCTGTGGGAAGGCACAATCAAGAATGGAGAATCGTGAGCCTTTCTCTGCTTTCATCTCCTACACATTCCAGCCCCCACAAACCCACAACAGGCAGGGGTGACTGTGGGTGAATGGTGAGCCACTCCTTGGGGGCCCCCTCAAGGTGGGGTGCACAGCCCACACCCAGCCACTTTTGCCCTCAGGGAGGGGCAATGCCAAGGTAACTGAACCTACTCCTACATCCCCCATTGGGATGGTGTCTCCCCAAGGAGACCATGCAGCCAGGCGGCTCAGGCTTTCTGAGCTGCAGAACATTCCTCCCTGAAACCCCCCACTCCCCTATGAGAGATGGCTGTGGGGATGGGGCTGAGCTGGAGGGTGAAGGGTGCTTGGGCCATAGTACCCCCCTGCAACCTGTGACCCCAGCCCCGATGGCCACGCAGTTTGGAAACCACTAGCTGGGTCTCCTGTGCTGGATGGGCCAACCTGGTCTGCACAGGCTGCCCGGGCTCCAGGACTCAAGAGGCTGGTGCTGAAGCAGATCCGCCTTGCTGAACTGACACTTCTAACCCTGATCCTGCGCCCTGGGTTCTCCTTCTCTCAAGAGGCTCCACCTCCGTCTGTGCCAGTCTCGGCAGCCTTACCCAACCCACATGCTGTCCTGGCCAGGCTCAGTTTGGTCGAGGACTAGGTTCCATTAACAGCCATTCCCTGCCCCCCACAGAACGTGGGGCTCTGCTCAGCAAGGTCCCAGCAGCATGGCTGACAACACTGCCATCCTTTGGATGCCCAATGCACTCCCCTTTTTGATATCTCCTTTCCCAAATCTGGACTCTTTCCTCTGCCTCTCCTGAGGCCACCTTACTAGGTGGGTCTTTGCCATAGCTTGCCTGCTGTGTTTTGTGACTGTGGATGACTCTTACTGCTCTCTTGGATTCACACTTTTGGGACCCAGCCCTCAACTTGCCTTCCAGTGGTCTGATCATTTCAGAAGCTTCTAGTGATTCTTTGTGGAGTTCCTCCCGGCCCATGGCAGCCCTAGCCCCTCCCTCTGCCGGAGCAGCAGGTTGGTGTCTTCTCCCTGTTCCCCTATGAGTCTCTCACTGCTGATTCTGGTTAACCTACTCCTGCCTCCCTGGCCTTCAAGACTGGGCTCCGTGTCTTGTTTCCATTCACCCCTCTGCTGCATTGTCCCCAGCACTTTGCCCGCATCCTGCACTCTCACCTGCCGCGCCTCTCTCCCCTGCTAAACTGAGAGCTACCGGGACATGGGAAGTGGGTCTTGGGTTATTATCTTGCTGCCTCAGCAAAGTATTCTGTACAGAGTAGGTGTTAAATGTTTGCAGGCCTGAAATGAATCCAGTGGCAGGAGGACCCTGCTCAGACAGCTGCAGAACAAGGTGGGGCTCAGGCTCCTGGGAAAAGCCCCCACTGGGGTTCAGAGCAAGTGTTGGATGCTGAGCCTGCAGGGGTGTAGGCTGAGGGTGGGAGTGGGTCCAGTACCCTGTGCAGAAGTTTGCATCTAGTCCTAACCTGGCGACATTCCACCTCACTGCATATCTTGGGGAGGAGAACCCACGAGGGGTCAGGTGCAATCCCCCCACAGGGGCAGTGGAGTGGCAGAGACCACCTGCCACTTTGGCAGTGTGTTCTGGGCAAGTGGCTGAACCTCTCTGAGCCTCAGTTCTCTCCTCTGGACAATGGAAACAGCACATGTAGGAGACTTAGGTCAGACTGTGAGCTGTGGTGAGGCCGAGGAACACTGTCATTCCTGACTATTCTGATGATCAATGCCTGGTAGTCTCTGCTATGCTCTCCTAATTTAGAAGCCACAAAAGGAAAGACTGCTTGACTCAGCTACAGAAAAACCAAAACTTCTAAATGGCAAAAGCCTGTAAACAAAGACAAGAGAAATGACAAAAAGGGAGACACATTTGCAAAACCACAGAAAAGGAGCCAACCTCCCTACTGTGCATCACATATATATGGCAAGAAAAACAAATTGGCAAGAAAAATGGGCAAAGGGTGGGAACAGAGAGCTCACAGGAAAGACAATACGAATGAACGTAAACTTTGAGAAGATGCTCAAACTCACGTTGCAACAAAAAAAGCAAACTAAACCACTGCCGAGACATCCTTTTTACCTCTCAGATGGGCAGAATTCCCCAGGTCAGCAGGATTGGGGGAAATGGACCCTCTGGGATGTGCTGCCAGAGCACAGCCTACCACAGCCAAGGAGGGCAGTCTGGCAAATCTACCAGGACTCTATGTTCACCTGCTTCGACTTGGCGAGGAATGTGTTCTACAGATATACTTGACCCTGAACAACCTAATGTACGAAGTCATGTACTGCTGCATTGTCTCTAGCACTGAAAGACTGAAAAGATCTCAGCGTCCACCAACAAGGGACTGGATGATGGATGGAATACCACGCAGCCCCGAGAAAGGACGGGAGCTCCTTACGTGTGACAGCGACTAGCCCACTGGGCACACGGTTAGGTGAGAAAAGCTACTGCCAAGCAGCAGGTGGGAAAAGTGGGGTTTGGGGGGCATGCAGGCATTCCTCAATATCAGAATGCTTGCTATCCAACCTCAGGAGACAGACAGACTGGATGCTTTTGTGAGATATGGTCTGAGAAGAAATGTCATCCTCACGTCCAGGTGAGGATCCTTAGGCTTGGACAGGTGAGTGTGACCTCAAAGTCCCAGGGTCCCAGTATAGCCTCTGCCCAATGAAGCCCCAAGCCTGGTCCCTGCCAGCCCTGGCACAGAGTCACCTCCTTGCCCACAGCCTGTGGTCAGCCGCCCCTTGCCCACGTACATGACATGACTCTGCACTGGGTCAAGTTGATCCCACTTCCTGGGCTGCTTTTGGGGGTCAAGGGCCCAGCTGTCTCCTGAAACTCTGGGTTCCATGTCACTGTGACCCACAGAGCTCTCAGGATGGGCTCACTTGGGACCCCCTGGCAGCTCAAGGAGGGTCAGGAATTTTCAGGGCTCTGTGTACACCCTAATATACTCCAGCACTACCCAGCCCAGGCCACCTGACATGCTGCTTCCCCATGAGGTCCCCAGACTGTCCCCCACATGGGCTTGGATGGAGGGAGCTCCTTACCTGTCGCTCAGGTTTGTGTGGCTCCATCAGCTTCACTACCTGTCCCTGCTGCACCAAGATGACTTGAGAGTCTCCAAGCCAGGCGACATGCAGGGTTGTTCCTGTGATGAGCACACACACGCCTGTGGTGCCGCTCTGCAGCCGCTGCAGGGAGAGAGGGCCCATGTGGGTGAGGTGGGGCCAAGGGCCCGCCCTGCGGGTAATGCTGGTCCAGACTGACCAACTGTTGGAAAAGCACTCAGCAAGAAGGAGACTGAAGTGCTGAGCCATGCAATGGCAGGAGGAATCTCATAAGGATTACATGGCGTGAAAGGACAGCATGTCCTGTAGGACCCCGTTCATGTCAAATTCTGGAAAATGCAAATTTGTCTGTAGTGTCAGAATGCAGATGAGTGGTTGTCTGGGGAAGGGCGGGAGAGGGGAAGAAAAACAAAGGGCAGGATGAAGATTTTGTGATGAACACGTCTGTTATTGTGGTGAGGTTTCACATGTGGATATATAAGCCAAAACTTGTCAAATTGTATAGGTACTCCTCTGTTTACTATGGTGTTACGTCCCAATAAACCAAATGTAAGCTGGAGATATTGTAAGTGGAAAATGCACCGAATACACCTAACCTACTGAACATCATAACTTAGCCTAGCCTACCTTAAACATGCTCAGAGCACTTACATTAGCCTAGAGGTGGGCAAAATCACCCAACACAAAGCCTGTTTTATACTAAAGTGGCAAATATCTCTTTAAAGAAAATAATTAACTAAACTAAACACCCGCTTCAGAGAATCCTTTTCCTATTATGAGAGGCAGCCTTGAGCTCAGAGGCCTCTTTCACTTCCTGGGGTGACAGTGGCCAGGAGGGGAGGCATGTCAGCTCTCTGCTTGGTTCCTCCTTACAGTTTTAGATACTGTATGGTTTTCTCTGCTGAGATGCCAAGTCTGGCTCTGCTGATTTCCATTTGGGTCTGTGCTCAGAGCGTGTGATGACAGCATACCTCTCCCCTGGTGTCTCCAAACTAAGGCAGGTCTTTTAAGCAATCTGAGCCTAAGTTTCCCAATGTCTAAAATGGGCACAAAACTAGTAGCCACATGTTGGGGCTGCCAGGAGGAACCAGTGGAACCCTGCAGGGAAGGTTCAGTGAGGACAGGTTCACAGAGGAGGGCCTTGTGCATTTGCATTCTTTCTACTTTCAGAAATAAACGCCTCATCCCTACCCATGGCTGTAATCCCAAGGAAAGAATGTTCCCAGTGGACACAAGCAGCTTTCCAAGACCCTGCCCCGAAGAGCAAGATGAGGTGGGGCAGTGTATTAATCATGTTTTTCCTCTTCTGTATTTTATGATGCTTTGACTTGGGGCCTTGTGGATCCTGGAGAGACTGCCCCTTCTAGGGGAGCAAATCTCTAGAGGTAGCAAACGCCTGCCCTGCAAGGGTACCTTTCATGTGCAAGCCAGCCATCCCAGGCCCGTGCCCCCAAACACCTCCTTCCTTGCCCAGTGTTTCCCCTGATCTGGATGGCCCTGGTGACCAAGTGCTGGACAGCTGGGGATGGCCCTGTAGCTCAGAGTCCACTGAGATTATTCAAATTGTCTGATCCGAAGCTTGCTGGGACTTGCCTGCCCTGCCTCGCCCATGCCTTACTGTGGAGGCCACAGACAAGCTCTGGCCACACCTCCCTCTTGCCATCTGCCTCCTGACCAACACTAGAGTACAGGGATCAAACCCTAGACCTTGGTGTTATCAGCACTGTGCTCTAATCAGCTGAGCTAACTGGCCAGCCCTATTCCTGGGTACATTTTAAAGCATGCTGGCCTTTACTGCACAGCCTGCAGGTCTGTGTTGCTGGGGGCCCAGCATGCTGGATCAGGGGCAAGTTTTATGTTGCTTCCACTCAAATGAAAAACAATCTCCCCTTACTGTAAGAATGAAATGACATGATTGCCAGCAGTGTTTAGTGAGGACCTTCTGGCACCACCAACTGCTTTGGTTTCTTTCCCTCTGCAGGGGCCAGGACTCCTCGATGATACTGGCCCCCCACACTGCACTTGAGGCCCAGCTGCTGGTTCTCACCTCTCGCTTGGCTTTCTGGAGAAACATCTCATCGGTGCGATGGAAGGCTTCTTTGAGGGCTCCGGCAGGGTCCGTGGGCAGCTCTGGCTGGCGGGCAGTGTTGGCGTGCATGTGGACAGCAGCATACCTTGCAGCATCCACCCCTCCGTGACCGTCAAACACAGCAAAGTAGGCACGATCCACAGGGTCCTGGAGGGGAATGCAGTTGGAGTCACAGACTTGCTGGCCTGGTCCCTGACAGAGGCTGGGACTCCTGGCCAGCTGCTCTCATCTGGGAAGGAGAGAGTGGAGCCCAGGCACTGACTGGGGTAGGCTCAGCAGGGGTCAGCATGGCCTCCACCATCAGACAGGCCAACCTGGCTCAAGCACTTATGAGCTGGGAGATGTGGAAAAGGACAACTCTTGGGAGCCTCAGTTTCACCATCTGTAGGGAATTACTGCAAGAGTAAGAAGAGGTACAATGCACCAGCCCCTCCTGGGGCTGCACATGAAGCAGGGCCCCATCATCATGAGTCTGGGGGGTCAACGTGGCACTGGGGCTTCCCTTTAGAACAGACTCACACTGTGGTCTTTCTTCCGTCACTTGCTGGGAGGTGAGATGACTGGTGGCCTGGCCCAAAGGTGCCGGGACAATGAATTGGGCCTCTCAGATCCCCCTGGGAAGTGCTTTGACAGCCACCAGCACTTCAGCCTTTAGACAGCAGCTGCTAAATCTCTTTCCTGCCTGGGCTGTGGCTGGCAGTTCTTCTTAGCAACAGGGTGGTCCCCCACCCCTGCTCCACCCCTCCTCAGCTGTCCTGATGCGGGAAGCCGCCCGCCCTGGGCCCTGTTGGTGGAGCACTCACAGACAAGCCGAAGAGCTGGTTGAAGGCAGGAAGGGATACGTGCCGGTCCTCCATCTTGCGGCGAGTGTTCCGAATGGCGTGGATAGAAACCAGCCACTGCCGCTGTGGGACCCGAGCAGTCACTGGCACCTGCTTCTGCCACTGGCTGCACACTTCCCAGAGCTGGTTAAAGCAGCTCCGTGCCAGGCCTTGGGCATCCAACACTGGTGGGCAGTATGGAAGAATTGTTAGGCAAGTCCCAACCAAGCCTCCACTGGCCTTTCCTGTCCCCCTTTTGTGCTGTCCCTTGAAGCTCTCCAGATAGCCCCCACCATGATCCTGCTCAGGTCCCAGCTGCCAGTCACCTCCCAGGGCATTCTGAGCAGACCAACCCAATCGATGATGCATGAGAGCCAGTCCTCAGTATTTAGAAATGTCTGGCTTGGCAATATGTCCCAAGAAGTCTCCCATCCCATGATGGAGCAACTCCACGCATGGAAACCCTCCCTGAGGAAAAAATCGGAAATGAGAAAATAATTTAAGGACAAAGTATAGAATCATTTATAATTCCCTGTTAATTAGAAACAGTATATGTCCAATGACAAAGGAATGGCAAGTAAATTGTGGTCTATTCTCTTGATGAAGAATTAAGCTGCTATTAAAAACGACTTTCACAACTAAAAACACAACTACCATACGAGCCAGCAATTACACTCCTGGGCACTTTTCCCAGAAAAATGACTATGTTCACACGAGAACTTGGTGCACGAATGTTCACAGCAGCTTTATTTGTAATAGCCACAATTTAGAATCAGCCTAGATGTCCTTCCACATGTGAATGATTAAACAAACTGCAGACTATCCATACCTTGGAACACCACCTAGCAATAAAAAAGAATGAACTACTGATATATGAAATAACCTAGGTTAGTCTCCAGGGAATTATGCTGAGTGAAAACAGCCAATCCCCAAAAGTTACATATTGTATATTCCATGTATATGCATTCTTGAAATGACAAAATTATAGAAATGGAGCATAGTAGTTGCCAGTGGTTACAGACTGGGGTGTGAGGGGGTGGTGGTGGGAGTGTTAGGGTGGCGATAAAAGGGTAACATTTAGGATCCTTGTGGTGATGAAACTGTTCTGTATTTTGACTATGCTAAGATTCTCACTGGGATATTTTATTATAATTTTGTAAGATGTTATCACTGGGGGAAACTGGGTGAAGTATACGTGCAATCTCTGCATTATTTCTTACAACTGCATGTGCAGCTATGATTATGTAAAAACAAAAAGTTTAATTAAAAACTGAAGGGTAGGGCTGGCCAGTTAGCTCACTTGGTTAGAGTGTGGTGCTGGTAACACCAAGGTTGAGGGTTCAGATCCCCGTACTGGCCGGCTGCCAAAAAACGCCTGAAAACAAAAAAACCCCCAAACAAACAAAACTAAAGAGTAAAACAAAATCTAAAATGTTCATGTCATAATAATATTAAATGGAAAAGGAGGGTAGAAAATTACATATACAGTTTAATCACAACTACATGAGAAACCACTTGGACCTAGGGAAGAAAAGGCAGGAAGTGCACGTAACTAAAACGTCAGTAGTGAGTGTCTGCAGGTGGTGGTTCTATGAGCCCACCATGTATTCCTTAAGTACACTTTTTTTTAATACTCTCCCAATTTTCCATTATAAGTGTTAGCCCCATATGATGACTTTAAAATACGTCCATAAATTCTTTGATGTTCTCCTTTCTGGAGGCGGAGCTCAAGTCCCTCCCCATTAATGTGGGACTTAGTGAGCTGGCTGCTTCTAAAACTGCGTTGTGATAAGAGACACTACTGGTTCCACCTTGTGTTTGTTCTGTTCTCTCTCTCTCTCTCTCGTCACTCCATTTAGAGCAAAGCCAGCTGTCCTGCTATGAGGACGATTGAGCATCCCCATCGAGAGCCCACATGAGAAGGATCTGTGGCTCCTGCTGACAGCCATGTGACTGAGCCATCTTGGAAGGGGACCCTCCAGTGAGGCCAGCATCCATATGAGCACAACCTCATGAGAGACTCTGGGCCAGAACCACCTAGCTAAGCTGCTCCCAAATTCTAGACCCATGGAAATTGTGGGAGAATGTGTGTGGTTTTAAGCCACTAAATCTTGGGTCAATTTATTATGTAGCAACAAATTATATACCCTAATAACACTCATTTTAAAGGGAAAAAGACCCAAATCCTACCTAAGCCTAGTTTCTAAAGAAAAGGTCAGCAAGGAACAGATCCAAAGGAGACTTCCAGGGCCCCTCCTGGCACTCCTGGTAGTCCAGGTACGTGTGGCAGGTGTAGGTGAGTCAGGACCTGGGGGGCGGTGGGGGAAGGGGGCTCAAGGTCAAAGAACCAAAAAGGGGGCAGAATTTGAGCCTTGTAGGCCACACCCAAATGACATCGGGAATTGAGAGAAGAGCTCCAGCCCAAAGGTGGTGGCCATGGAAGAAAAGGAGAATGGGCCAAGGCGAGGGGAGGCCACATAGGAAGAACCATGAGCCTGGGGGAATCCAGGCATCAAGGCAGGGGTGGGGTCTCTAGTGGTGGAGGCAGCTGCTACACCCAGGGGCCCATTCAATTGTTTGGCAAGAACTGGGGGACTGGCAGGCCAGGCTGAAACTCTGTGGGTGCAGGCTTGAAGACTGCTGTGGAAGGGCCCAACTCTGGAAAGGTGGCTCCACATGCATCCTGTCCAACGGATCCAGTGGGGGACCCTCATTCAGCCAGTCCTCATGGCACTGCCTCCCAGCCCTCCTCGTCCTCTCTCCTGTAGCCAGTTGTGCTCAGAAAACCATTCCAAAAGACACAGGCTCCTCCTGACTCTCTGGAAGCTGCTGGCTCGGAGCACTTAGGCCTGAAGCACGCAGAGAGCCACCCAGGCCGCTTACTCTCGCCTCAGGTCCTGCTGCTGCTATTTACATCAGCATGTTTAGACTTGAGTTTCCGCTCAAGCAAAGGGCAAGTGCAGATGAGGACGATAAACCACGGCACTGACGCCTGGCCCACGCACTCCTGATGCCAAGGGCTGCAGCCCTGGAGCCCTTAGGAATTGCTCCTGAAGTTCTGTTCTGATGATGACCACTCAGGAGGGGCTGGCTGGTAGCCACATAGAGGTTTCAGTCACATCCCTGCCCTGATGCAATTTTGCAAGAATGGCTTGGAGATGACACATTTTACTACGTTCCACTCCCATGACAGGGAGCACATGATTGAGGCCACTAGCCCGGGCCATGGGACCGGCTCTCCGGGGACAGGGAGAGCAGAGGCAGGCTGTGATTTTCCCTGGCTGTGCCCCTCCCTCTTTCACAGGCCTGCAGGGGCCTCAGGTGCAGGGCTGGGCTGGTGCCACCGCGGCAGTTCTCCTTCCCACCAGCAGGTGTCGCTGTCTCCTGCCTGGCCGGGCAGAGAACGTAGATCAGGCTAGGCTAGACTCGGCTGGGCTGGGCTGGGCTGGGCTGGGCTGGGCTGGGCTGGGCTGGGTGGGGTAGGAGGTGGGGTGGGGTGGGAGTTGGGGAGTGTTCCCTTTGTGGAGCCGAGGAGCAGCAGCTGCCACCAGCCGGAAGCCCGCTAGCTTTGCAGAGAACAATGGCTTCTTGTCACTGTGGACAGCTGTCTCCCAGGCGGGAACATGAGGCCGTGCTCCGATGGAATGCAGGCAGGGAGCCAGGGAGAGGGCAGGGGACCCGAACAAGCAGGAGAACTGCCTGGCACATACTGAGGCTAGAGGCTTTGTGCTTTTTCTTCTCCCTTTCTCCCACCTTGCTCCTCAGGCAGGTGCTAATGCTGAGTTTAAAGTAACACAGTCAAAAAGAAAATGGCAAAGGAAGGGAAAATCCACCGGGAGGCCTACTGCCCGGATGGCCTGTCCAGAGGTGAATCTCGGGCAGGAGGGGCAACCCAGTAACGAGCCTCGCCCCTCGTGTCACCCCCTGCAGACTGTGACTTACTCCCTGAATCGTTTGTGGTCCAACACGAACCAAGACTTTGGTGAAATGCAGTGAAAAGGAATTACTAGGAAAATTAAAGAAAGTCACGCTAAATAAGAGCCCTGATTTTTTATGATTAGAATCTCTGTCAAAGGCTCTGTGGGCCTCTCCATGCTCTCTCTTCGTTTCTGGGTTCCTCTGGCTGTGCTGCGCCAACAGCTGCCCCAGAAGCAGGCTGCCAGACCAGCCTCCATTTGCTGAGTGTCTCCACCCAATGGTCCTGACTCGGGTCAGTGGAGGCAAGGGGCCCGAGCTCTGGTGTTTTCTACCATCTGACCATGATGCTGCCTCCGGGAACCCAGTGATGGGTCATGCTGCTGACTCTGAGCTCACTTGAGGTCACATTAGCTGAGGGAGAGAATAGCAAGTGTGTTTGAACTTGGTTGTGAGTTAGCACCCTGGTTTTCTCATGTGTAAAATGGGATAAGCACTGTGTATTTCCTGGGCATTTCTGTAACTTAAGTGAGACAGGACACAGGAAGGTGCTTGGGACCCAGCAGACACCCCATCTCGTTGGCTGACTCTGTGCTGTCCACCACACTCCACCATGCTGACTGTGTGCCGCTGGGTCACACTTTCTCTGCATCTCTATCCTGCCACCCTGTCATGAGCAAGCACCCTGGAACCCACCTCTCTGCGGCCCCCATTAACATGCTCCCCACAATGTCACCCTCTGTCTGTCACCTGCTAAGCAGCCTGGGGCCACATGAGAGGAAGGAGAACTCACGGGTCACAGGGGCCTTCTCTTCGTCTTCGTCCTCCTCCTGCTCGGGCAACTTCCTGAATTCAGAAAGGTCTGCCTGTAGCAACTGGGAAACGGCCTCATGGGCAAGAGATGCAGCAAGTGGTGGCAAAGCATTCCTAGGGACGAGGGATGAGAAGTGAAGCTGGGCCAGCTCCCGAGCAGGAGCTCATGCGCAGCATCCCCACCCTGACTGTCAGCCCCAACATTCTGGACAGACCTCGGCTCCCTGCTCCACTGTGGCAGGCCCTTTTAGAGGCAGCAAAGATAGGGTGGCTTGCACCCAGCTGTGAGGTCATGACAAGTAGTGTGACTCTCTCCCCAGGCAGTTAGATGGGACGGTCACACAACATGCAAAGGCAGACACGCGACACGTGCTGGGGCTGCTGGGGTGGGTGTGTCACAGAGATGTACAAGCTGTGTCCTTGGCCTCAGTGGCCCGGCAAACTGCCTGACGTCCAAGCTGACGACAGCTCCTAGTCCATGTGCCCAGAAGGGGAAGAGGAGTCACCAATGCAGCTTGGGGCCCCTGGGGGGTGGGGAGTGTTATGGATTGAACCGTGCCCCCCAAATTCAAATGCTGAAGCCCTAACCCCCAGTACCTCAGAACGGGACCTTATTTGGGAATAAGATCACTGCAGATAGAATTAGTTAAGATGAGGTTATATTGGAATAGGGATGAGACCACAAGTCAAGGAAGGCCAAAGATTGCCTACAAAACACAGTAAAGAACAGCCCTGCTGTGGGCCACTTTGATTTCAGACTTCTAGTCTCCAGAAATGTGAGACAAAGAATTTCTGTGGATTACGCTGCCAGGTCTGTGGTGCTTTGGTACAGCCACTCCAAGAAATGATACAGAGAGCGTGGAACCCATGGGCTGCATTTTGCAGGAGAGGGAGAGGCTGTGTGCAGCCCCGAGGATCCCTGGGCTGAGGTGAGGGGAGCAGAGGGTGGGCCGAGCTCTGTGGCAAAAGGGAGCCACTGACATTGGCCTGCGCTGAAGAGGGACACAGCACGATCAGATTGGGCTGTTAGCCGTCTTTGACTCTGGTGTGGACAGTGATAGGTAAATGCCGGCAGGGAGTTGGTAACAACCGTCCAGAGTGGGGAGGCCAAGGCCCAAGCTGGGCAGAGCTGTGGATGGCACGGGACAGAGTACAGTGACATCATCAGGGGTGGCTGATCAGGGGCTGGGGTGGAAGGAGGAGCAGGGAAAGCATCAAAGTTTCTGTTCTTAGCATCTGGGGGGATGGTGGCATAATTAATTCACCAAAGAGGTCTGGGGGGCTGCAGGAACATGGTCTGGGCAGGAGATGGAGCTGTGGGATGCTGGGGCCTGCAGGAGTTCGCCCACCTGGGATCAGCTGGAGAAGTGGGAATGACCCCAAGGGTGGCCTACCGAGGGTCACGGAGGAACAATTCTGAGATGTGACACTTGGTCAACTGCTTTGAATGTCACAGAACAGGACTGAGGAGTTGAGTGGACATGAGTGGGTGGACAGGGAGATCACTACAGGCTGGAAGGAAATGTAGCCTCGAATCAGGGGTCTCTGGCAGGTGGGCAGTGAAGAAGAGAGACAAGCGGCAGACAGAGGGAAGAGTCTTGGGGATGGAGAGACTGAAGCCATCTGTGGCTGAGGAGGAGGGCAATGGATGGGGCTGCCCGAAATTCTGTGACACATACACCTTTCCACGTCCGCCCCCACCCCTCCACAAGGGCTCCACACTCTGGGGACTGGCTCAAACACATCCGCAGGAAGCCCTCCCTAGCTCTCCCAAGCAGAAGGGCTCACTCCGCCTGGTGACCCTGCAGCCTCTAGGATGCATCCTGACCCCTGGAATCTGCCTCCCACCCAGCAGCAGCCCCTGGAAGCTGCACGACATCCATTCACCCTCTGTGCCTGTCTTTGAGGGAGGGAGGCACACTTGGAGGCAGCTGGCCAATTCTCTGCTGGGCTGACACTCTTGGTTTTAACCGGAGGGTGAGGACCTTCCAACAGCCTGAGCTGACAGGTCATGTCCCATGGGGGCTGGGCACCTGATTCCTAAGACTGATAGTTGTAGGAATCTACAAGGATGAATTCCTGACTTTCTAAAATGAGAGGGTGACTCAGGGGAGAAGAAAACAACCAGTCAAGACATGAGAAATGAGTTCCTCTGCCGTTCAGGGGTTTCCTGCCAGCCGCTGGGTTTTCCTTTTCCGCAGCAAGGGAGAAGGGACGCCTGTTTCCCTTGGATCCGGTGAGGTCAGGCTTCGGCTTCCTGCCCACCCCCACTGCTGCTGCTGGGGGCAGGGAAGCAGCTTCCGGCTATGGGGGCCCAGACAATGCCTGGCCATGGCCACCAGCATCCCCTTCCTGGACACTGCTCCTGCCTCATCTAAGGGTCCCGCCCATGGACATGCCCTGGAGGCCCTCAGTCCTGAGTCCCTGCACCATGAAAGTCAACCTGATTCTGGTGTCTGCATGGTGGGCTCCTCCCATGGTCACAAGATGCCTCAGGGAACGGGCTGAGGTGGGACGAGGCACAGGCATCTGAGAAACGCTGCTCCTGCCCACCACATAAATACTTGCAGGGTAAGGTGTGCACTGCTTGGGTAACCAAAAATGTGACACAAAACCGCTAACAAAAGGGGAAGATAGGACATAAAATTAAGCCACCCTGAACTGGGTAATCTGATTTCTGGATGGTCTCAGAAAGGATGCCATTTAAATCTGAAAAAGAGCTCACAGATCAATATACTTGGAGCCCATTATACCCAAGAGCCCAAACTCGGGCTGTGGGGACGGTGAGCTGTGCGTGACCATGTGTGCGCACACACGTGTGTGAGCACTTGTGGATGGTTGGACACGGCGTAGACAATATTTGAGGTTCAGACCCCAAGTGATGACTACACCTATGGACATCCATGTCTACATATGAAGGAAAATGCTAAAAAAGAAGAGAAATAATTTAAAATAAATCCATTAAGATGGCTAGAATAAAGACCTTAAAATACTACACTTTATTATACATTTTAAGGTGTGTTAAGGTGGACTCATTGGGGGTCTAAGGAGCTCCTTGCGGACAGCTAGCTATGCCATCCCCTCCAGCCTCAGGCCCCAGGGGCGCTTTGGTCCCTCACCACTCTCCCTGCCACGTCCCCCCCACCCTCACTCATTACTAACCCCTAAAATCCACGTCAAACGAGTCCTGGGCCTCCCTTACTGTACCTAGAATCCACTTGCCCCTGAGGCCCTGTGCCCCTGCAGACTCCTGGGACTGACCCAACTTTGGCTCAGACCCCTCCCTAGGCAGGACTCCTGCTGCTCCTGCCCTCCCCACACCTCATGAGGGCTCACTCCACTGCCCCTCCAGGCTCCAGCTGCTGAGGCTCGTCCCTCTTCTGCACCTGTGCCCCCACTCAGAAGACCAGTGAACCCTGGGTTTTGTCATCTCCTGGGATGGCATCTCTGCCTGATCCTCAGCTCAGGCTGTATCTCCTCCTCACGCTGGGGCAGAGGTGTGAAAATCTTCCTGGGTCTGGCTTTCCTTCCTGCCACCCCTGATACCCCAGGCCAGTGACAGCCCCTTGTCATCTCCACGGAAGGCCCAGTGGCTGCTGGAGTACACTGAGAACTCCTTGGACTTCCTTGCTCTCTACTGAGTGCCACAGGGTCCCTCTCCTCTGGGAAGGCTGAACTCCAGGGCCCTGCCCTCGCCTTTCCCACATCTAGCACCCCTGCTGTGGCCCGTTCTGTTCCACCCTGGGGACAATTCACTTATGCCACCTGTCTCCAAAATATTTGCTCAAAACAAGCCAACAACACCCTTTGCAAATGTCACACTCCCATGGAACATGGTCACCAGGCATTTCCTGAACTCTGTGGTCTGTGGGGAATACTGGGGTGGACGTGGCCCCAAACACATATGTGCCACGTGGCTGACACACTTAGTGACATCTGATTCCATGCTGCAAGGGGCAAGCGTGTGTCACTGACTCTGCTGGGGCCTCGGGGTCATGGTCCATGCAGGAACAAAGTGGATCTGCTGTAACAGGGCAAAGGAAGCATGTGCTTAGGGGATATTGAGATGGTAGCCGCCGAGGCTAAAGGCTCTGTTGGGGGAAAGCCATGGCCCAGGGCATGTCCTGGCTTTAGGGGATTTGCAGAGGACCCATGGGTGATGCTGGTACCAGGGACCATGGGCACATCCCCTCAGGGAGAATGAGGTTCACAAGGATGCTGTGTGACCTGCTGGCCCTATCACCTCCATGAGCCACTCCTTGTGGCATACAGAGCAGCCTGACTCCAAGAGCCTGCCGCTGCCTGAGCAGAGAGGGACAGAGAAGACACCTGTCCTTCATTGTCTTTCATGGGATAAATACTTCCAGAATGAATGAATAAATGAAGTGGGGGGAGGACCACGAGGCCCAGGCCGAGGTCCTCTGAAGAAGGGACCTCTGAGGTCAGCCTAGGAGGCTGGCGTGCTGTCTGCTCACAGACACATTCTGTCTTCCTCAAGATCAGCTAAGCTGGTTGTGCCAGCTCTCTGTGCCTCAGTATCCTCACCTGTGAAATGGGACAACACCAGCTACCTCTTGATCCTTGGCCAGGGGGAACACGTGGCCCTGCCCTAACTGCAAGGCGTTGTATGTCTCTTAATCCACTGATGTCTGCCTCCTCCACGGGACAGAAATAGGACCTACTGCTTAGCACCTGTTATGTGTTAAATTATGTCTCCCACAAAGACAATGAGGTCCTAATCCCCAGTGGCTCAGAACATGACCTTATTTGTAATTAGAGCCTTTGTAAAAATTATCTGTTAGGTTAAGATGAGGTCATATTACAGTGGGGTGGCCTCTGATCAAATATGACTTGTGTCCTTACAAGAAGAGGAGAAGCGACACAGACAGGGAGAGAGGCCGTGAAGACGCGAGCGCACAGGGAGAGCGCCACAGGCCACGGAGGGTGCATTTGGAGGGAGGAAACTACAAGCTGAGGAACACTAAGAAGTTGATGCCAGATGCTAAGAGAAAGGCCTGCAGCAGGTTCTCCCCTATGACCTTCGAGAGAGTGAGGCCCTGCTGACACTTCAATCTTGAACTTCTGGCCTCCAGAACTGTGAGGGAACAAAGTTCTGGTGCTTCAAGCTGCCCAGTCTGTGGCACTTTGTTACAGCAGCCACAGGAGGCAGGACAGTGTCATCACAGGGATGCAGGTTAGGTCTGTGGCAGACATGCTGCACCCCCTGCTCTCCCTCCGAGGGTACACAGACCTACCTGCTGCCAAGGAAGCCCATCACCAGCTCGGCCAGCTCGCCTTCCACCTCCTCCTGGCTGAGCACTGTCCCTGGGGCCTTCCAGGGCAAAGGGCTCTGTGGGCTCAGAGGGGCTGGAAAGTCATGGAGGAGTGCATCTAGGAAGCCCAGGGTCTCCTCGGTGCCACAGGCCATCTGGCTGCTTTTCTGTGGGCCTCCAGAGGCCATGCCCGGAGCATCCCGGGGGGCCTGCAGCTGGCCTGGGGTGAGAAGGTCTCCAGTCAGTCTTCACTCTGGGGAGAGACGTCAGAGTCAGAATGTCCTGGAGTGACAGGTGCCCTGCAGTGTGCAATGCAGGTGTCCTGCTCTCTCTTGTCCTGCAAGCATCGTGCAGCAGGCACCACACTACACCCTGGGCCTCATGTAATGGAGCAACAACTGCAGCTGATGTCCTCACGTGGGTGTGAGTGGGGACATGGGTGCCCAAAGATGAGGCCATGTGGACATCTCAAAGGAGAAGTGACGGAGAAGGAAGATATATTCCTGGGACAGGGTGGCTAGTACAGCCAGAGGCGGGCAGGAGAGGGAGGCGGGGGCCAGGCCATGGAAGCAGGAGAAGCAGATGAACTGGACCCTGGGACCCTGGTGATGCCATCTGGTCTTTGATCCTGGAAGTGGTGACCAGACAGGAGAAGGGCTACCTGCCTGGCCCACGGCGGTGGTTTTGGGGGTGCAGGGAGAAGGGTCCACAAGCAGAAGGGGCCGGTCCAGGGCTATTCTGGAGACAGACCAGAGTGGGAGCAGGAAGGGCTCCCCCCAGAGGCTGCCAGGCCACCCGAGGGGTAAGCAGAAGAGAAGCGGAGGGTTAACCTGGGACACATGTACGTGGTCAAACCTGTTAAATCCTCTCTAACAGGAGGAGCGAGTTGTGAGCTTATAAGGGCTCATGCCTCCTAAGCCCTGGCTGGGAGGTGCTGTGGACAGCACTGGCTCCTGCCTCCTGGGCTCTTCCTCCCACATCCTCAGGAAGGCAGAAGGCTGACTAGCTGCCAGGCCCTGTGCACTGCTCTCGACACCCCAGGAACAAACTAGGATGAGTCCCCATTTTACATATGAGAACACTGAGGCTTGGGGAGGGACAGCCCCTCACCTGAGGTCTCAGAATGGAAGGAGGGACTCCAGAGCCTGAGCTGGTGTGCCTGAGGGCCTCAGTTGTCCAGGACTCAGGCCTCTGGCCCCCTGCCTCCACCCCCAGGTGGCATCCAGCTCCTCTTCTGTCCTAGCTTAGATCCGCAAAGCAGTGGCCAGACTAATCCTCTCTGTGCTCACACCTGGCCTTTCTCCTTTCTCCCAGCCTGTGTGCCTCTTCCGGTTCCCTAGTCTGCCACCCCCATCAGACACCTCTATGGCTAAGCCAAACACCTGAGGGCCCACCCGTACAAGAGCCTCTCTCTCACAGCCCTCCAGACCCAAATAGCCCTAGAACATTAGAGCGTCTCTCTCGCTTCAGTCTTCCTTCAATCACCCTGAGAGATTTGACCCATTTGCAGTGCTGCAGCCCAGCCCTCTCCAGATGCTACTTCTTACCACACACACACCTGAGCACACCTGGGCACACCACCTACCTGCCAGCAGTGCTCAGCTCAACACAGGCCCTTCTCTCTCCCGTCCCCTTCTTCTTGGCCAGCGTCTGCTCCCTCTGAGCCATCCACCGCGGGTTTCATCTGAGACCCAGACTAGGAAGCTTTCTTTAGGAACAAGCCCACACATTTAACACCCGGGGAAATAAACAGGGTTCCTTTCTGGTGACAAATTGACGTGAGAGCCTGAGGAGCACCCCGAGTTCCAGGCAGGAGAAACTGGGAAGCAGTTTCATGGCCTATCCCTTCCCTGAAGCCTTCCAGGTTCTGATAGCTGAATGGAGAGGGCAGAACCACAGGGGAGAATCTTCCAGAATCATCAGTCTTAGAATATCCACAGACTGTGCCTCCAAACTTTGTCAAAAGGGCAGCTGTGGGCAGGGGTGTGAAGGTGAAAATAAGAGATGATGGGAGCCAGTGGCCCACCGAACACTGCCAGGGAGGGGTTGTCCTTATCAAGAGTCACTAACTTAGAACAAATCTTCCAGATGCATGAAGATAAAAAACACAAAAGGAGAAGTGGGGGAGGGTCCCAGCCAGCGCCAAGTTAAATGTCTGATCAGTGAAGGATTTGGAGCACAAAGGGTGAAGGGTGGTATATTTAAAAAACACAAAACCTCTCTCTTCTTTCAAAGACCAGATAGAAAGTTAATTTATTTTAAGTAGATACGTAAAAATAATATAGAAATAAGGGCACTCCATACCGGCCAGCCACCAAAAACAAAGGCACTTGCTATCGAAGTTTATGGGGATAGACTTAAATTCATCATTATCTTTCAAATTTACTCTCAAGTAGAAGTAGAACGTAGCCTGGGTCACAACAGGCAAACAGGTAAAAAGATACAGCATGTAAAACAAAGAAGAAATCAGCAGGAGAGCAGAAGGGACACTTACATTAGAATCACAAAGAGAAGATTCTGTGAAATGGAGAAATGAGAAGAGCTGGGGGCCTGGGTGCGGGGTGACAGGGAGGGTCAACAGAGGAGAAGGGAGGGCCTGCCAGCAGAGGTGCAGAGCAGGACAATTAAGCTGATGAGAAAACAAGGAGGTGGCATGCATTTCCCAGCAAGCTGGGATGCCCTTGAGCAGAAAAAGAGGCCAAGTCCCCTCCTCTGCCTGTGAACCGCTCCGGCCTCCTGGTGCTTATGGGAGAAAAATGTGAACAATGCAGCGCTGTCCCCAGTAACTGCCAGTGCCTGGAGCCTGGGGTCTGAGCCTGGGGTCTGGGAGACGCTACCCGCTCCCATGCAATTTGAAGTGACCTAGAGGCCATGAAATCTCAGCCATGCGAAACGTGCTCATGTAAATTTACGATTAGGATCAGAATGAAAGGACTGCCACTCACCCCCACAAATACACAGACAGCCTCAGCTGGAGAAACCCCGGCCCACAGGGTAAAGCCCCACATTCAAGTACAGAATTTAAGACCCTTCACTTTTGATTCCACTTGTTTGACTTTTTGGAATGCAGGTGCCTCCTGCCTGCCTCAGGGTGCTGCGTCCTGTGCCTGAAGTCCCTCCCTGCAGTCTGCCTGTTTCCCTGAGGCTAGAGGCCCTGCCTCTGTGCATTGCACCACTATAGACCCCTCCCCCCCACAGTGTGCCCCTGCTCATGGGGGGCTGTGGTTGGGTGCCTAGCCACATGCCTGTCCTCCATGTCCTGTCCCCACCACCCTTAGCCCAGGGCCCAGCATGGGCCTCCACCATGCACACTTGGTGGGGTGTGGGGGCCAGGCAGCACTCTGCCTGCATCTGCAGAGAGGATGGGCTGGCTTCCTCTCAGGGCTTGCGCCAGCTGCCCGCTTTCGCTACAAAGGCAGGGTGCACAGAGTCAATCTGCTTGCTGGGGACTAACCAGGCTCATTTCTGCATCGCCCTGCACAGGACGGGTAAGGAGAGGAACCAGGACACAGCCTTTCCTTCCCTGGAGCTCAGCTGGGATAAAGGACAAGAATAACTACCTTTCTTGTCCTTCCTTTTATCAATAAACTCTGGAATCTAATGTACGCCATACAGATGCAAACAAAACGATCCCTGCCCTCAGGAGCCCAGGACCTAGAGATAAAGGCATATATCCCGCAGTGAGGGAAGGAGAAATTCCTAACCCAAAGGGGTAACAGTGGCATCCCTGAGAGTGCCTGGAGGGACAGGGGATGGT
Source organism: Cynocephalus volans (assembly GCF_027409185.1). Classification (NCBI taxonomy): domain Eukaryota; kingdom Metazoa; phylum Chordata; class Mammalia; order Dermoptera; family Cynocephalidae; genus Cynocephalus; species Cynocephalus volans. The sequence goes on from NC_084461.1 coordinate 210,813,024, forward strand.
GCCATGGCTCTGAGTTCTTGCGGGATCAACTGGAGCAGACATAGTCTCAGGAATAATGTGGCGGCTACCTGGTAAGCAGGAAAAGGGGGTGTGGAGAGTAGGCTGGGGCTGGGGCAGGCTTATCCTGACTGGGGCAGACGAGTGGAGGGCTCAGAGGGGGAGGGACACATGCATGAGTCTGCGCAAGTCACCGAGGGCCTGGGGTGGGTATGAGTGGGACATTGGGTTCCCAATGCCAGTGCTGTATATCTTGACCAGTCCGGCCAAATGGAACCATTGGCTGGTTCCTCCTGGCTCCCAGAACTGCACCTCTCTGCACTTCTCATCAGCTGGCAGCCGCAGTGGTGGGATTAACGGTGCTGCCAGCTAACACTTGCCAGGGGCCTTGGGGTGCTGTCACTGCTCCGAGCACTCTTCCTGTGTCACCTCTTTCAACCTCCCCAAAACCTTTTGTGTTATCCCCACTTTATAGGCACAGGCTGCAGCATAAAGGCTAAGGAACTTGCCCAGAATCCCTTGGTGGGGTTCACACTGGAGAACCTGGTCCCTAACAGCAACTGAAACCCCGGGAGGTCATTCTGAATCCTTTCTGTCCCTGGCCCACCCCTCATCAGTCACTGACCCCAGGATTTGGCTCTTTTGAGGCTCCTCCTTTCATTTCTGCACCCACGGCCCCTAGTACAACCCCTCACCTCCTGGGCCTGAACTAATTCTGCAGTCCCCCTGCACTTCCATTGTGCTCCAACATCTCTCTGATCCTTCAAGGCTCTGCTGAAATCTTCCCACCTTTGGGATCCAGGACACTGTCTTCCATGACTACGGCACTTTTGCTCATACCTGCCTCGTAAAGATTTTCTTTCTTTTTAACTTGAAATATTTATTTTCCTTTGGTTTACCGGTTTTGACTCAAGCTCAACCAACATTTACACAACTACATTTTTCTAGTTGGTACAGACAGAATACTTGAGTCTTGCTTAACCTCAGAACTTGGGTAATGAAAAAAATAGCAATCCTTAGAAAAGGAAACAGCGTCATCATTGTTACAAAAGTATCATATTCATTGCTAAATTTTTTTTGTACCAATGGAGAATCTTTTTTCTTTATTCATAAATAACCACTGGAAATGGCTTGGTGTAAATCCTTCCAGATCTTTCTCTACACATACGTAACTTTGGTAAATATATATATATATAATATAAAATGTTATCACTTTAACCATTTTTATATGTATAGTTCTGTGGCATTAAGCACTTTCACATTGTTGTGCAACCACTTTTCTTTTTACAGGCTTGGCTTTCTTGATAGATTATTAGGCTTCCTGTGGTCAGGGAGCCTACCCCTGGCCCTTTACACACAGCAGGTGGTAAGTGGGATGGCAGAGAAGAGTGACCAGGGGGTGGGTGGGCTGAAGCCTGGCACCTACAAAGAGGAACTAGTACACTCCTCAGAGCACAGTGGGTAGCAGAGACAGGTCTTACAGACAGGGTTAGCTTCAGGCAGTATCTCAAAGGAATTCTACAAATGAACTTGTGTGAAGGTCTACAGCTTTCAAAATGGTATTTGTTTTGTTTACCTCTCACAACTATGCTGATAAGCACATACTGTTAGGCACTGTTGTAGATAAAAAAAGTAGATTCCTGGGCCGGCCCGTGGCTCACTCGGGAGAGTGTGGTGCTGATAACACCAAGGCCATGGGTTCGGATCCTATATAGGGATGGCCGGTTGGCTCACTGGCTGAGCGTGGTGCTGACAACACCAAGGCAAGGGTTGAGATCCCCTTACCGGTTATCTTTTGGAAAAAAAAAAGTAGATTCCTGGAAAGTGAGCACCGTCTATGGTCACACAGGTGGGAAATGGCAAAGTGGGACTCAAAAAGGGTCTTCTGACGCCTGGTGTCTTTGCCACTTTCACTTGCAGGAGGAAAAGAGGGAAATTTGAATAGGATGGATATGGGCATAAAGGCCAGAAATTAGCTGGAGATGGCATCAGAGTGACGGCTGACCTTATATTCTATCCCATACAGTGGGAGTACAGCTTGGCCTGCAGAACTTGCCCCAGGGAATGTCATGAGGACATGTGTCAGAGTCCTGCAGGGTGGAGGGCTGTGGAGGAGTCCGCCACTGTCTACTGGGCCCCACTGTGTGCTAGGCCATATGCTAAAATCCCTACAGTCAGGTGCCATTTCTCCCTATTGCACAGAGTGGTTAAGAGGCATGCCTGAGGTTACACAGCTGCAGTGCTGGAGCCCAAAATCGCCGTGCCTGAGGCTCGGTCTCGCACACCTCCAAATAAAGCAGTTGCAGCCTAAGTACTTGCTTTTACTTACCTTAAATTCATTTGGGGGGTCATGGGGTAGGGGCACTCGGGTAGAGATGTGGCACCTCGAAGGTGCAAGGGCTGGTGGGATAGAGGGCAGGGAAGAAGGCTGCTCCTGGGGGGTGGGATGGGGTGGGGAGGGGCCAAATCCCGGAAAATGGGGGCGCATCATCCCTCACCACCCCATTCTGTCTACAGCCATTAGTCCCCACGTGGCCCTCGGCTCGGCCACACCCCCGCTGGTCCAAAGGACCCCCAGTTCTGAGCCCTGGGCTCCGCAGCCACCCCATCCCCCGCCCCGCCTCGCGTTCCTCGGGTACCCAGCTGCTGCCCCCTCTCTTCAGTCCCTCATTTCACCCCCGCACGCCTTGGGCACCCCCTTCTGAGCCTTGTCTTGGCCGCCTTGCCTCCCCAGCCCCCCTATTCCGCCCCTCCGGTTCCTCAGCCCCATTTCACCCCTGTGCGCCGTGGGCTCCTCCTGACCCTCACCCGAGCCCCGTCAGTATCCTAATCCCGCCCCTCGGGCTTCCTCACCCCCAGGTCCCCACGGGCCTCACCTGCAGCTCCGCTGCTCCGCGCCCAACGAGCTGCTCCTGGCCGGCCCCGCCCACTTCCCGTCCCTGGCCGCCGCGGGTGTTGCGCAGGCGCAATCTGGCCTCCGGTCGGGCGGGGCCGGGCCTCTGCTGCCCCCTGGCGGCCTCACAGCTCGTGGCTGCGGCCGTTTCATTTTAGGTGGTCAGCGGTTCCACCTGGGTTCAGGAGTCATGCCAGTCACTAGTCACTTGCTTGTTTCTCAAGCCTTGGGTGGGTGGTTAGATGGGAGAAAGCAATCCTCAGCTCACAGCGCCCAGAAATTAAGCAACTTGCGCTGTCAACAGCTGGGAAGTGCCAGAGCAGCGATGCAAACCCAGGCTGCGCAGGGCTGCCAATACATAAGGTGCAGGAAGCACAGGGCCCGGGCCCATCATACTTTGGGGGGCTGTGTTAGTTTCCACAAACTTAAAGCAACACAGACTTATTATCTTACGGTTCTGGAGATCAGAACTGCACAGTCTCAATGGGTTGAGATCCAGATGTCAGTAGGGTGCGTTCCTTTCTAGTGGACTCTAAGGGAGAATCCTTTCTCTTGTCTTTTCTGGCTTCTAAAGGCCACCCACATTTCTTGGCTTGTGGCCCCTTCCTCCATCTTCAAAGCCAGACAGGGCCAGTCGAGCCCTTCTCATGCTGCCATCTCTCTGGTTCCCTCATCTGATTCCCTCTGCTTTTTCTAAAGACCCTTGTGATGACATTGGGCCCACTCAGATAATCCATGATAATCTCCCTATTTTCATGTCAGTTGATTAGCAACCCTAATTCCATCTGCAACCTTAATTCCACTTTGCAATGTTCAGCACAACAGCACAGGTTCTGGGAATTAGGACATGGACACCTTCAGGGGTCCGTTTTTCTGCCACCAGAGGCTCACGAAAATATTTTCTTTCAAAGCCAGAAGAAATAAGTGAACTTTCAGGTCAAAGAAAATGTTTTAATATATAATATAAATACATTTGTCTTTATACCAATGTAGTTGTAAGATATAATTAAAAACAAAATTTTTTAAAATGGAGGATGGGCTCTCAAAAATCCTGCTGTGGCCCTGTCCACCTGACCATCAGGTCCCCACACTGGCCCATGTCCTTCCCAGGAATTAGTGTCTCTGGGATGCTTCCCTAAGAGGAGGGTTTCAGTGAAGCCAGGAATCTGGAGAACTAGCAACTGAGCAATCTGAAAGGAAACCGTTTGGGGTGGGAGTGGGTCTGTGAGGCAGAGGGGTAGGGATGTCTGGGCAGAGAAAGCAGGGCAGGGGTGTGTGTGTGTGGTTCTGGCTTATTCCACTCTCTTATCCCTGCCTAGATACCTATCAGTGCGCTGACCCTGAACAAGGCTTGAACCTACTTCTTATAATCTGTAACCTTGGGCATATTCCTTAACTCCCCTGAGCTTCAGTTTCTTTATCAGAAAAATGGGGACAACAGCAACTAAGCTATCTCACAGGGTTGTTGCGAGACCCTGAGCCAGTGTTTCTCAAAGTGTGCCCGGGAGCACCTACACGAGAATGGTTGTGGGATGAAGTTTGAGAACCACAGCATAAGTGAGGTGGTACATGTGACAGGCCCTCGCATACTGTAAAGTGCGGCGTCAGTGAAAGCTGGTAACTGCAGGCCATGTCAGCTAGAGCCACATCAAACTCTTGAACACTAATTCCATTTGAGGTTGGCAGCTTAGAGATGACGGCAAAGCGAGCCACTAGGAACTTGTCCCTGTTGGGCTTTAGGCCAAGGACATACCCAAGATTACTTGTGCCCTGTGGCTCCTGTCAACGCCTTGCTGTCTGCATTCCATCACGCCTCAGCTCCAGCTTTCACCCTTGTGAAAGGAATCTCTCCATGTCACCCACTCCACCCAGCCACCCAGAGTTCACGCTTCTCTGCTTCTCTCACAAGGCTGGGCCCCTGGTGAGGTAGGCAGAGAGCTGGGGCTCCCATAGCACTCAGCCCCATGTTTTCCTTCCACCTCTGCCTACTCTGACTGAACTCTCTCTGGCCCCCAAATATCCTGTTCTGGAAGCCTGCCCTGAGCCCTCTGCTTCCTCCCCATGGGGCCCTCATCCATCTGCAGGTGGCTACAAACACCTCCCTCTTCCCTCTGTCCCTTCATACCACCCACATTGCTGGACTCATCTGAGAGACAGGATTATATCACTCTTGGGCTTTCATATCATCAGTGAGGCCCATGACCTCAGGAAGGAATTGTAAACTCTTCACCCCTGACTTTCCAGGCCACTTGCAAAGGGGTGCCCTGGCTTCCTGCTTACAGCAGTGCTACCTTCTAAAGGGGGCCCTCTGTGGTGCTGATAACACCAAGGCCGCGGGTTCGGATCCTATATAGGGATGGCTGGTTAACTCACTGGCTGAGCGCGGTGCTGACAACACCAAGTCAAGGGTTAAGATCCCCTTACCGGTCATCTTTAAAAAAAAAAAAAGGGGGGGCCCTCTGATCTCTGTGAGCTGCTGGCTTCATCAGGTCTGCAAGGGCCTGACCTGTGGGGAGTGGAGGAAGAGTGAGTTTGCAACTGCAGGTCGGTGGTGCCTTCTTCTGTCTAGCAGCCCTGGAAGGGGTTTTGCACTCAATTGAATAAACACACATGGGGCACCCAGTGTCAGTGTGTGCCAGCATCTCAAGGTGACAGACATGGGGTCTGTCTAGGCAATGGTCTTTGTCTCACTGATGCAGCTCGACGGACTACCAGCCCTGCCACTGTCAGCTATGTGCAGGTCTGGTCTGTGTGGGGACTGTCCATACTCCTGTCAGAGCAGGCCGGCCCGCAGCCACCGACCTCCACAGCCTCCAGGACAGTAGGTACGGTCCTGAGGAGCATGGCTGCTCCAAAGGCAGTTTTAGCCTAAAACAGGCCTCGTCCCTTCCTTGTCTGGTTGGATGCTACTGGATGGTACAACATGAAGGGGCCTGTAGTACATGATCCAGCTTCAAAAGCCAAGGGCCTTAAAGGAGAATCACACTTAAGGGAGCTGACAAGGAAAAGTACAAGAACACTTTATGATTAGCCCTGCTTGCGACTGAAATCTCAGTGCAAAATCCTGGTAAGGAAGGAATGGGTGGTCAGGGTTTAAGGCCTAAGAGACAGTCTCTGTTCCTGAGCCCAAACTAACCCTGTAACTGGGCTATTTCCCTGCAAAGGTCCTGGAGCATAAGGGAACTGGGTCACCTGCTGTGGAGAGAGGCCCTGGGTCTGCTCACTACGTGACTGGGATAGGTGGGTGGAAGAGCAAAGTCACAGCCCGTGCCAGGGACCCTCCCAACAGATGTGTGCCCTCAGGGGCAGCCTTCCCAGAGTGATGCCCCTTCATCTCACTGCATATTTTCTTTAAACTTCCACAGTAGTTTCCCAGATGGTGTTCCAGGAACTCCAGGGTTGGCTTGTCAGGGCTTCTGAGAGGAGGGGTCCTGGTGGGGGCCATGACTGTGTGTAATGTTGGGTGAGCTATGGTTTTCCTTTTTATTCGTGGCTGACCAGTAGGGGGATCTGAACTCTTCACCTTGGTGTTATAACACCACGCTTTAACCTACTGAACTAACTGGCCAGACCAAGATATGAGTTTCTTTACAGAAGCTCTCCTCAGAGCCTTGTATGTCCTGGTGTGAACTGTGTCTCTACTACTGAGAAGGGGGGGGGGGTGTCTGTATGTCCCTCAAGCAAGTGTTCCACTGAACAGTCTGGAAAGCTGTTTTGCTTAGCTCCTGCCACCACACAGTGAAGCATGGATAGAGAACGGAGGGAGTTTCCAACCCACGATGGACCTAATGCAGGTGCCCTTCTTTGGTACCAGAGTGGGAAGCACAGAAAGGAGCCCCAGTCAGATGGGTGGCCACAGCCTGTACCCGGCTGCAACAGGGTGGTTTGGCTTACAGGGCATTTTCTAAACCTGGCATGTGAATGGCTTCAATGGGGCGCCCAGCTGCCTCTGAGACAATAAGGGCTTGTCATGAGAACAGGAATTGGAACAGACCTCAGGAAGCTGCCAGAGTTGCACACAGGCACCACATACTGAGCTTGCTAGAACTGCAGAGCTGGGAGCAGGGGGCATATAAGTGTGGGGTCAGGAGGGCGACCTGAGCAGTGCACTGGAGCGAAGGTCCAGAGAGGGCTTTCCCAGCCCCACCTGCTCCCCCTGCCAGAGGGATGGGCTGTCGGTGCCCACCTTCCTTACTGCATCCTAGTTGTGCACCTGCACAGAAATGGGATCTGAGCCACCAAATGGCTCTGTTCCTGTGGTTTGACTTGGTGGCCTCCTTGCAGTCACTGCCAGGGCATGGGCACAGTGGGGAGCACTTTGGACGTGTATGCAGAATGAAGGGAGAGGCAAGGGAGGAGGTTTCAGGGACGCAGTAACCCTCTGATATCGCTGCACTAGCAAAAGGCCCCAAACTTCTTGCTCTAGAGAAGACAAAATGCATTTTAATGGTTTCAGCGGCCCAAAGGACAACCACTGTGAGGCATCTGCACAGCATTTCACTGGCCGTCATACGAAGTAGGCTGCCAGGGCTGACATCTTGTCCTTTGGCCGCCTGGGGTTGGGTTTCCCTGGGGGCCGCCGGCCCCGGGCCCGCCCTCGGCCCTGCCTCCTGCCTGGGCCGCCACGGTGCATGGGGTGGCAGGAGGCTGCATGCTTCAGCTCCACCAGCTCCTGGAAGACAGGGTCACAGAAGACACAGCCTGTGTGCTGTGTCTCGTCGCCTGGCAGTGGGGACTTGGCTTTGTTGAAGTCCACATCGAGAAGGGCAGCCTCGCAGGTATTGCAGTTGTCGGAGGACACCCGCACCCGGTAGGCATTCTCGAAGCAGTGCGCCACCACATTGCACTTGTTGCAAGCCACCTTCCACTTGGGGCCTGAGGTGGGGTCCAGCACCAGCACCCCGCTCTCGCACTCCACACACTGGCCGATGCCCAGCATGCTCAGCGAGTGCTGGCAGGAAGGGTGTGTGCACTCGTTGCAGCCCATGCCTGGCGGGGAGAGGGGAGCCTCATAAGCACACTAGCCTGCTCATCTCCCCTCTGCAGCCCCAGGGGCCTGCTCAGTGTCTCAAACCCCTGGATCCCTTGTCACAGCAGAACGAACTCCTCTTGGCCTCACTCTTGAGAACACCCCTGCTCATGGGAACCCTTGGCTCCTGATGTCCCCAGGCTGCCATCACCTCCATTCTCTGCATATCTGAAACTTCCTCAGACTTGGAGACCTCCCCGCCCAGCTAATTCCAGCTGAGCCCATCCCCCCTTGCCTTGCTTCTGCAGCTGGTTATTGGCAGCTTCATGTGGTCCTGATGTCACTGGGCCTCATGCGACTTCAACTGCTCTGGAAGCTGCCAGAGGGCAGGGACAGAGCCTCACTCTTCCTGGCAGCCTGAATGCAGATTGTGACCCCTGAGGGTTCTCTCCAGACACCCTGTAGGCGAACACCTCACTCCTGCTGGCTCCTTGTGGGCAGTGTGGGATGATGACACCGCACGAGGCCAAGTGGGTGCAAAGGAGCTGGTACAGCTGTTGGGGAGTGCGCTGGGCCCTGGGCCCCCTTCAGGCTCCTGGCTTGCTGCTCTCTGCCCTGCCCAGACACACACTTGCCTTTCTCCAGTAACAAGCACAAGGAGAGAACAGCAGCGGACACTGAGGGCACACCGCCCGCTTATCCTCTCACTCACCCCAGTCCACAAGGGGACACAGTTACAACCCTGCCCAGATCCTGACTGAGTGGACTAGATTAGCCTGCCTACTTGTGACCTGGGCAGAGGGTGGCAGACTGGCTGGCTGATGCATGAGCAGTGCCCCAGATACACTCTGAGGTCTCTTATCTCAGTGCCAGGGTGAGGGGTCCCCTTAGAGTCCAGCATGGTGTGAGGCAGGGGCTGATGCTGAACAGAGACCGCAGGGACCCAGCAGGGACGGGGAGGCCAGGCTCAGGAGGGAGTGGCCGGGGATGGGGGATGCTGCACTCACCTTTCTTCATGTCTCGGAAGGGCGGGTGGTTGTAGCAGTAGGGGCACAGAGGGTAGCTCTTGCCCCGAGAGCCTGAGGACCACAGGACCAGCTCGAAGTCGTCCAGTGGGCACCGGAGCTCCTTGTAGAGCTTGATGGTGCCATTCTGCGGGAGGGTGTAGGTCTCATCGCAGTGGGAACAGTGCAAACGGCTTGGCTTGGCCTGCAGCAATGCCAGGGAGGGGCACGAGGGTTGCTGGGGCCACCGACTCTCCCACTGCCCTCGTTCCCCTCATGTTACAGAGTAGGCACCACATAACACACAAAACAAGATACAGAATCTGCAACGGGTAACACAGAGTCCATAAGACATTTCCCAGCTAGGAGTCTCAGGACACTTGCTCCACCCATGAGAAAGGCAGTTCTAAAATCCCTGCATGGATGTTAATACTCATGATAGCAAGAACTGTGGTGTTAGGAAAAAATGGACAGTATGTGTTTAAGTGGCCTAATGGCTTATGCATTCCTGGGGTCATGGGGAGATTGTGGTGTTTGTTGGCAAGGCTGCTTTAGGCCTCTCAATCATTCTTGTGTGACAACCAGGACAAAGAATATCATTCCTGTGTGGCTGACAATAAAGAGGCCTGAAGAAGTGATGTGGCTTGTCTGAGTTAGCGCACAGGCGCTGCAGGCCAGAGGGGCAGTCACAGCTCTTCACCCCCACCTACCTGGATGTACTTCATGAATCGGTGGCACTTCCCACAGCGTGAAAGGGGCTTGCCTGTGGCTGCTAGAGGCGAAAAAGACACCTCCATCAACTCGTCCATGCCTGGGAAGAAGCAGAGTGGAAGAGACTCATGTCCCTCCTCATCTCCAAGAGCGGACTCCAGCAGCCCACCTGCCCAACAGATGGCTTGGGGTAACTGTGTTGACTGGGGGAGAGGCCACCAGGCATGGCCAGAGATCTGAGCGTGAACATGTCCCTGAGTGCAGTGGGGATCCTGTTTCGGCAACAGAACAGCAGAGCAGTGGTTCCGTCTGTGAGACATGTGTGTCCCTGGCTCTGTGAGTGGCGTGGATGCACCTGCTCTTTAATCCTGACAATAACCTAGGGAGGAGGACCATCACGTTGACCCATAGAGGCCTGGAGTCCAGATCTGGAGCTGGTCTCATGAGGGGGCCCCCAGAACCCTGAGTATTGGTGGCCCCGACGAAGGGTCCTCTGGTGAGGGCACAGAAGAGGCGGGCCTTACCAGCGATGGAGTCAACAAAGTAGTGGAACTTCCTCTTGAAGATGTCCAGGGTATGGCCCAGGACCTGGCGGTAGTCGGCCCTGCCCTGGGCGATCAGGTTTAGCTGCTTCTCCACCGCACTGCGGATGGTGGGGAGCACAAGCTCTGCATCTGCGGCAGGCAGGGGGGCAGATGCTGCTGTGAGTATTCACACCCAGGGGCCATGACACCCCTACCAGGCAGGGCAAGAGCCACTGCTCTGCCCACCCCTCCAGCTTAACCAGTCTTCCAGGCCTCTCCCTAGGCTACCCGTCCACAGAGTTGGATGGTACCAGGCTGGCTTCTATGTCTGCAGGCCTTTCCTGATTTCCCACCAGGAAATCTTGTGCAGTGACCAGGGACATCCTGCATATAAGACCACATCACAGATGTGCTCCGGGTTATCCCTGAGCCAGGTCTGCCTCTCCATCTCCCACAGACCCCTGTGGGACCTCCATGGGCCGGAGCAGGCAAGCACCTTAGCAAGGACCCAGGCCCAGCCAGCCCTGGGAGGCAGGACAGAGGGACTCACCGATCTTGTAGTAGCCGTGCACCAGGACGATGCCGAGGTTGGTGGGCTTGAGCCGGCGCCCGCTCTCCACGGTGACATAGTTGCGGTGGCAGATATTGTTGATGTGCACAGGGATGCTGGCGTCTGTCCCTGAAATGCATAGCAAGGCCCTGGTATTCCTCAGCCTGCCTTCGACATGCCCTTTCAGATGTGTGGCCCAGCTTCACCCTCACCTGTCACAGGGTCCCTGCTTCTGGCCCCTCCCTGGCTGCTCCTGGCCTCCCAGAGGAGGGAGAGCTTTGTGCCTGAAGTGCCCCCTGCGCTGCGTGGGGCACTGCACCACATGCCTTTCATGTACTGCCTTGTGAACCCAAGGACAGCCCTCATAACATGAGGTGCTCGTTTCTGCTTTACAGTTGAGGACAGACGCTCAGAGAGATCAGGGAACTCTGTCAAGGTCATGGAGCTTATTCTACTGCCTGTTAAATGTGACCTTTTTGGCCTCTCCTGCCTTGATCCTGTGGTACTCACTTCCCTCCTGGAACCTGGGCCCAGTCCCCTGAATACAGAGATGTTTTGCCCATTTCCTGTCTCCTGACTCCTCCCTCTCTCCAGGGTCCCTCATGACCCCCAGGGCAGGTTCCCAGGTCCAGGGCTGCAGCCTCCTCTGCCCTGAGGAGGCTCCTTGGCAGAGAAAGCAAAGTTAAAGTTGAGGCTTTCTGACTACGGTTTGCCTTGGTCTAGGGGGAGAAAAAGACGATGCTTATTGCACACTTGCCATCTTCCCAAAGCAATTCCACAAGGAAGAATTTCACATGTGAAGAAGCTGGTGTCTGGAGGCTGAGGAGCCTGCTGAGGTCCTGCGACTCTGGGCACAAGGCTGGGATCTGAATCCAGCTGTGGTAGTGCTTTGAGTAGCACTGTGCCCGTGTGGGGCTCTGCAGCCCCACTGTATCTCAGCCACAGCTCCAGGTGGCAGCTCTTCTGACACAGCCCTGTGGACCTCTCAACAGGGCCACCCTTGACCACTTTCCTGTTCAGAAGGCAACACAAAAGCCCTCTTCACTGTCACAAACTGCAGCTCCTTTTGGTTAGTGGGTCCAGACAACTGTCTTGTGTATGACTGCCAGAAACACGACATGGAAGGGTCCCTAAGCTAGAGCAGGGCTGTCCTGTTAACAGGAAAGGACAGAGCATGCTGGTGAGCTATACCCACAAGCCACAGCACCCACTGTAGGCCCTGGAAGGAGCAGGACCAGAGCCTGATACCAAGACAGACCTCAGCTGTCTGTAGACTTGGGAGGATGCTGATCTGACTTTTGTGAATTGTTTGGCATCCTGGGCCAATCCTCAGCCCTGTGGGCATTAGTCAGTGTGTGCTGGCCCTGCAGTGCACAAGGGTGCATCTCGGCCTTCATGGGGAAGGCCAGGTCCCGACATGGAGCCCTTGTGAGGGGCTGTCTGCTGTGAGCCTGCCCAGCTCTGCTGGCCACACGCTGGGCCACCAGTTACCAGACATTGGTCCCTTCACTGGGTGCTGAGTTGGGAAGATAGGGGGTCACCTGGCAGTTTTGCAAATACAGACTCTTGGGCCCAGTCCTAGAGATGGGAACGCTGAGTTTGGGGTCCTGGGGGGATTCACTCACCGATGCCGTGTTTCTCCATGAGCGTGATAAGCTCGGCTTCAGTCAGGTAGTCGGGCGGGTTTGTCTGCTTCTCCAGCATCTTTACCTCGCCCACGGCAAATGTGTCACCCCTCTGGCAGGTGGGGAGGCTCTCTTCTAGGGGTACACTCTGCCAGGGCATGATCTCTGTGTAGCCTGGAGAGACATAGCACTGCCATTCAGGGTCCTTACCTGGCCTCCCATTCCTGGATCCAACGTAGAACATTCTGTCTGTCTCTGTAGATGAGGAGAGGAGGTGGCCTGGGACACGCAGTTTTACCTGGTGAGATGATGGTCTTCCCCGAACAGGTGAAGAACTCCTGCCCAATCCTGAAGGAGATGGTGCTCTGAAGGTACTTGCAGTCGTGGCTGACTGTGGCGATGAAGTGTCTGGTGATGTACTCATAGAGCTGCCATGCATCACCCCCTGCAACAGGCCTGGGGCTGGTCACCTGTGAGCCCAGCCAGGGGCTCTGGCTCTAAGGACCCCCCAGCACTCTCACTTGAGCAGCAGGGCCCTACTGATAAGTCCTCAGGGTGGGATGCCAGGGCCAGCCTGCTCCAAAGCCCCAGGAAGGAGGGAGGAAACTGCACAGGAAGGGAAAGCACATCTCCGTGTCTTGGGGGTTCCTTCACAGCCACAGCTCCCATTACCTCCTGCACATGCTTCCAGTGGGAATGCTCTTCAGGTGCTGAGCCTGTCACACAGCTATCTAGTGACATGTCACTGTGGCTCCAAACTCAGACTGTACACAGTGGCTGCTGTCTCCACCACACTGCTCACTCTTCCTCATATGCCTTCTCCCGGCACGTGGGCCACGAGCACTGCCTCAGGCCGGAGGAGGTAGGAGGTGCTCCCATTGTCCAGCCCTGTCACTCTCTGCCTTGGTCCCATCCTGTCACTTGCCTCCACTTGCCTCCCCCTGACCAGCCACCTGTGCCTGCTGCCACCACTTCACTCCTGCCCTAGTCCTGTGGCGATGGAGCACAACTTCCAGGTGACTCCCCTTGCCACAGCCAGGGCAGGTGGGGGCGGAAGGAGCCCCCACATTGTCAACGGGGCCTGACACCGTCCAACAGTGCCTCATTGCTGCAGCTGCTTGTGTTCCCTCCCTGGGGGCTTGCGTGTGTTGGGACAGAGTGGAGTGGGGGACACCTGATACCTAATTCGGCCTCTGTGGCAGACCTCATGGGGGTGATGGGGGGATGATCGCCAGCATCGTGGCCTTTCCGTGGGCGGTTGATGCCGTCTGCTAACAACTGCTTCACCTGAGGGAGAGAAGATAGCAGAGTCCGAGTGTGGGTAAGCCCGCCCTCCCACCAGCCCTGGGTTTGGGCAAAGTGCCTGAGCTGCTCCTGAGGCCTTGGTGCCAGATGTGTGCAGGTGTGGGTGTCTCTACTCACTGTGTCGGCCCAGTAGGGGTGGTTGGCCTGCTGCCGCAGACAGCCCTTCAGGTCAAAGTTCTCGGGGTAGTGGGTGGTCTCTGTCCGCGGGTAGCTGATGTAGCCTTGTGTGTAGAGTCGCTCTGCTGTCTGCATGGCGTGCTGCGGCCCCATGCCTGTGAGAGAGAGGAGGCTCAGCTAGCCCGAACACAGGATGGCCAGGTGCCTGACCCCAGGCCTGCGTGCTCAGGCTTTAGCACCTGCTGGAGGGGAAGGGTGGCTCTGGGTGGGCACGGCTGAAGCACCCAGGACGGGGCCTGATGGGAAATACTGCTTGCTCTGCTCCACAGTGCTGGTGGTGGTGGTGAGCAGATGTGGCCTTCAGAACACCTCTCCCCCACATTCTGGCCACAGACCCGTAACCACACCATGGGGGCTGCCGATGCCTGCTATGACGACTGACAACGATGGAAGAGTTACCACATGCCCTCAGCTCTGAGCACTTGGGTGTTTCTGTCCTCATGGCACTCTGGGCCACTAAAGACCAGCAGAGGCTGGTGCTCAGCTAGCCATCACTCAATGGCATGGTTGCCCTCCAAGGACCCTGGAAGCGCCACTCGGAGAGAACACTGCCATAGTTCCCTGCAGGGGGCCGTTAATGCCCAGAGACAACCAGCTGCCAGCCAAAACCCCTTCTTGCTACTGAGGAAATGAGGCTCAGAGAGATGGTGCTCGCACCTGTTCCCAGCAGGCGACACCTGAATGGGCCTCTTCCCTACACCAGCAAAAGCTGCTCCGGGACCCTACCGTCAGGATGTCCCTCTCAGGTAGTGGCCAGCATTACCACTGCATTTAAAAAATGTGCTATTTCACATCATTTAATCCTTACCGCAACCCAGAGCTAGGTAATATCGTCACCTAATTTTCTCATGAGGAAACTGAGGCTCGGGACAAAGAAGGAAGTGGCCAGGCTGGGATTTAGAACAGGGTTTGGTTCCGGAGCTGGAATTCCAGAGTTTAATGCCTCTGAGGGGACTCGACTGATCCAGGGACAGGTGAGGGCCCTGCCTTGAGGGTGGCCTTCCATGCGTTCAGTCCTGGCAGCAACTGCTTGGACAACAAATACTATGAAATAGTTTGTTTCCCCACATAAATTCAAAGCTGTTGAGTGTTAACCAACAATCCTTTGAAATGAGATCTTCTCTCCTGTTTTTGTTTCTACTCTGGAACTTAAAGAAATAACATCCGCAGGAAGCTCAGGTCCTCTCTAAGCCTCGGCACCAGTGCATGGGAGGGGTGCTCAGCACAGGTGAGAGTAGTGGCTGAGTGGGCCACTGCCCACGTGCCTCAAGAAGTCTCTTGGGGCTTTAGAGAAACACGCCTACGTACCCAGAGAAGAGCTAGCCACACGCAGCATCTCCACGGTGTTCAGGGCCAGGGGCCTCTGCTTGGCCTTTTCTTTCCTGCTTGTGGCCTCCACCTGGAAGATGGGACACATTGAGTGATTTTTGGAAGGGAGAAGAAGCCACAGAAGAAGAAATCAAGATATGTAGGCAAAGGGTCTGGTTTCATTCCTTTGGTCTCCCTGCTTCTCATACTCATTCTTCCCAGCAGTCTGAAGATTTGACTGAATATTTTATTCAGGACCATGAAGGGGAAAAAGAAAACCTGGAGGAATGGGAAGAGTCAGGAAAAGGGGCAGCAGATGCAAATCCTACAGCAGCTAATGTCGCCCAGGCTGTGGATGGCAAGTGGGGCCTGTCTCGGGGCAGTGCCTGCTGCCCTCTGTGTGTGAGGGCTGTCATCTGGGCCTCTAGTATTGCTACATCTTCCGATTTCTCAAGAGAAGCTGCAAGTCAGGATTTTTGTGAAATCTCACAATTTTTAAATGTTGCTATACTTCTAAGGGCTGTGCTACCACTTTCCATCTCTGGACTGAACACTTGTCAGAAGAGACAATTCTTTGTTTTGCCTACGACCAAAACAATCCACACAACTCAGCCCGAGGATACTGCCCTTGCCAATCCATGTAAACAGGCTAGGGCAGTGCCTTCTGGATTCCACACTTGCAAACGTGGGTGCTCACACTGAGGATAATTGTGTATGTGCAGTAGCGAAGGCTGGGATCACTTGGGGTGAGGTCTGGAGGTGGAGATGGTGTCTCTGCAGGAATGTGATCAGTGCTACCAGCATGCACCAGCATTAGAAGTTCTGGAAGCCTGAGACAACTGCATGGGTGGGCAAGAGGACACGTAAGAAAGACTGGGGAAGGACAGGAAGAAGGCAGCTGAAGGGGGCCAGGCTGTGCCTCAATGACTCTGGTAGCTGTCATAGCTGTAAGGGCATTTACTACGATGGCTTCAGACCTGCCTCACCCTGAGCAGCCAGCCCCTTGTCAGGTCACATCACCCTTTTCCTAACAGCCTAGCAGTATGTCCTTCCAATTCACAAAAACCCCGAGTAAGAAACACAACAAATAAATGCATGAAAGCTAAGGGTGAGATCCCAGGCCCGTGCCCTGCTGTGTGACCTCAGGCGAGTTCATCGATGTGCACATAGGTCCCTCTACAGCTGTTAGAGGTAGAAATGAAGTCCTGTCAAAAGGAGATAAGGCCCACTGGGTCACATGGAAAGGAGAGAGTAGAAGGCGCCTGGCAGGGTCACAGGTGTGGATGGTGCCTGGTACGGAGTGGGCATGTAGTACACTGTAGCTATCACATTGGGCAGAAATATCACAGTAGGAGTAGATGCAGGAATAACCATTCCCCTTTCCAAAAAGATGTCCATGTTTCAGAAAGCAGGAGAAAGACAGCCCTGGGTTACAACCTATTCCTCCAGCCAGAGGCTTCCAAGGTCCACCCAAGGCAAATGTGATAGGTGTGGGTAAAGCAGGTGCACCTTGGCTTCCTTCTCTAGCTTTGTCATATTTAAAAACATCTGTGCGATCTCCCGGTCGAACACTCTCACTCGGTCCCAGTCCAAAAGGAGAGATCTGTCTTTATCAGCATTAACCTGCAGGAAGAAGGATAAAAGGTGAACACACAAGAAAAAGTATCTAGGTGAGGCCATCGCCAGGGCAGAGAATCAGGGCAGATGAAGTTAGTCCTTGTCTGGGGGTAAAACAATCCTAGCTCTAATGTCTCACAGCTGTACCTTTTCGGGTGTGCAGCTGACACCCAGCCCCCTCCTCCACCTGAAAACAGGCAGACTGTCTCAAGAGGGTGGGCTGAAACTGAGACAGATGTCCTCAAGAAGCCTCTGAGCCTCTACCTCTCACACCATCCTTGTTCACCCCCAAGGCCTGGCCAGCACTAGGTGTGGCCCCATCTAGGGGTCCCCAGCTCAGTGTCAACCAGGGCAGGTTTCTGTTATGTTTTAACTCTTATGACGAGCTTCTGTGGAGGCTTTTATTTGAAGAAAAAGTTCTAGGACTTTTAAAAAGTTTAAATGCCAGTGGCCTCAGTCCAGCCCTTGGACCTGATTACTGTAGCAGCTGGGTAATGCAGGGTGACCTCACCCCACACTGCCAGAGTTGAACTCCTTCCCACTCATGCAAATCCAATGCACCCACGCCCAGTCTAGCCCCACTGCCCCCGTGAAAGCTGCAGGTCCCCTTCCCTGGGCACCAGACCACTCTCAGGTACAGCTGCCCACACTTGTGCCCTCAGCCTGGGGCCTGCGAGATGATGATGATGAAAGTCTCTCAGAATCCATACCCCCACCCTGGAAAGCCCCAAAATGAACAGAGAAGGGAAAGGAACCTTGGCCTGCAGCACCCAGTAGGTCTCCGGTTTGAAGGACTGGATTTTATCATGTCTTTCCACGCAGAATCCCAGGGTAGGAGTCTGACATGGCCCAAAGGAGATGAGAGAGCTGTCTAAATCACCATATTTCCCCTGGAAATATTTAGTCTGAAACCTAGAGGGAATGGTGGGGATGGGTGGCGTAGGAGAGAGAAAGATACTTTGGTCATGAATTCACTCAAGACTCTAATGTTAAACACTGTGGGAGTCCAGCCCAGGGCTAGGGGTGGAGTGTGCAGGAGGGGGCACAAGGCGGCTGCTTCCCGCTTAGAAGACAGTGGAAGAGGCAGAGGGCATGTGGCCTTCAGGGAGAAATTTTGTGTGTGCAGTGACGGAGCAAGCGAGAGAGGCTCCCGCCACCTCGGGCCAGGGAGCCTTCTATTCTATTCCGTCTGCTGCACACTCTTCCTCAGGACCCCTGGAGTGTAGACAAACACACTCTGTTTATCAAGCAGTGGCCTGTGTGATCTATGTCAGCTAAATATACAATTTTCCTCAGGTTTTTAAAATGGTGAAAATTGCCTGCTGTCTTCCTGGGATCCAAGGCCCAGAGGCCACAGATCAGGACTGCAAAGGCAGGCGCTATGGCTGGAGGGAGGGCGTGGGTGGCTGGGGCTGCCTACGCGGTGCGGCCAGCACCTGGTGAAGGCACAGCC
The DNA here is from genome assembly GCF_027409185.1 of Cynocephalus volans. Taxonomy (NCBI): domain Eukaryota; kingdom Metazoa; phylum Chordata; class Mammalia; order Dermoptera; family Cynocephalidae; genus Cynocephalus; species Cynocephalus volans. The sequence goes on from NC_084461.1 coordinate 210,831,157, forward strand.
AATGCGCAGGTCCAGCTCCTGGCGGGCGTCCACCGAGAGGGCCTCATTGTGGTCAGGCTCGCCCAGGTGGGCCATGGCATTACAGATGTCTGTGTCCGTGATGGAGCTGAACCTGGCCCGGAACACTGTCTTCTCGCCACCGTGGCCCTTGTTCATGACGGGCAGAACAGCATCAAGGACCTGGGGGAAGTGCAGCCAATCTGTGATCACCTTCAAGGTCTCTACCTCCCGCCCCACACCTCAACTGTGAGGCCTGGCACATGCGCAATCCCCCGGTCCCTCTGCCTCTAACTCTGTTTTCAGGCCTTCCTCCATCTCTCTCCCCTTCCAGAAACTTCAGCCCCTCCACGACACCCCTGCCAAATGCTGTCTACAAACATATTCAAACAGCTCCTTCTTACTACGGCCCGCAGCTGCTGCCCTCTCTCTTCTACCTTCTGCTCTCACCCCACCAAACCAGGAATGCTAATGCCAAGCACGCAAGGGACCTCATGTTCTCAAATCCATCCTACTAGACCCATTTCCCCTCCTTCTAGCTGGAGGGAGTGCTTGGAGGGGGGGGGTGGAACTTTTAAAAGACTGGAGAAAAGACACAGAAATAAAAAAAGAACAAAGAGGAAAAGGGAATGGGCAAGAGTGGGAAGGCCGCCCCAGCTTGTGGGTGGAGGTCTGGACAGATGAAGCAGAGCAGGGGTCCTAAGAAAGCCGTGCAGTGGGAGGGGAGTCACTGCTGGAGCCTGGCCGTGCAGCTTCCTTACGGGGAAGAGGTAGCTTTGTTTCTGAAGGGAGAAAGCCCCACAAGCTGCTGCCATTCTCCACCCCAAGATGCAAAGGCCTCCAGGAGGAGCAGCCTGCAGGGGAGGGGACAGGAGAGGGGTATCTGGGAAGGTACAGAGCATGATGAGTGTACTGATGGTGTTGCACTGGAACACCAGCTGCCCCAGCTCTGTCTCACTGGAAGTATCTCCTGTGCCCTGAGGTGTGCCAGGCCCCCGGTGAGAACTGGGGGTACAGAGGCATGGGGGTGACTCATACAGAACCACAGCCTGAGGGGCACCAGGTGAGACCAACAGTCATGACCGGTGTGAGGGTTCTGCAGTCAAGGTAAGCACAGAGCATGGGGTGCATGGGGAGCTGCCACCTGTTTCTCCACAGGCAGGGTCCCGAGGGGTGGGAGGGCATTGTGGGTGGGGCAAAGGATGCTGGAAGGCAGGAAGTGAGAAGAATGAGGCCTGGGAAAGGAGCTGAGGCTAGGGATCAACCAGCCTCAATTGAAGGTCCCCAAGAAGCTCCAAGATGGGCCCAGGATGCCGAAAAGCAACCTGTTCCTTGAGACAACCCCATTCCGAAACTTGTGCCCACCCAAAAAGTTCTGCCTTTCTACATTCATTCATACCATGTTTTTCCAGGAAGTGAAGTAACACTCGATCATCCTTAGTAGGATCCATGCATTTTAAAGTGTTTATAAAATTTCCAAAATAAAGGGGGAAAGGCATTTTTAAGCCAATATAGTTTATTCCCCACTCTGGCCCCGGGAATGGTGTGGCTGTGAGCATCAGTTCAGGGTGGGTAGCAAAAGGCCAAAAGGAAGGACCAAAGTGGGGTCCATACTTCTTACCTCAAAGCAAATGTTCTCCCCTTCTTTGTCGCAGTCCAGCCACAGCACAATGTAGTCACAGCCTCTGCCCTCCACCTGCCACATAACATGAGTTAACATGCACCTGCCACAGGCCCCAGTCCCGCACCTTACAGCTCCTGCCTGCAGTGCTCCCCATCAGGGACAAGAAGTGGAACCCAAGCCTCAGGAGGACTAGGCCCGGGCTGAGCATGCAACTGGCTGCAGTGGGACTAGCTCAGCCTCTCAGAAAAAAACTTTAGTTCAGGACTGCTATTTTTTTTTTTTGAACAAACAAACAAACAAAAAAATTATAGCTGCAATATGTTCTTAACCCCAAAAACTACATAGAAAAAGGGCTGAAATGAAATAACCCTAAATGTTAACAGTGGTCGTCTTGGGTAGTGTGATTATGAATGTTTTTTTCTTCTTTCTATTTATATTTTCCATAATGTGTATGTATGTTTTAAAATTAGGAAAAAATAGCCATCCTGATCAAACAATTTCAAAAGCAGAATGCCTGCTCTCCAGGACTGAGTGAACTGGTGCCCAGGCTGACCAATTGAACTGTAAGGAGGGCCAGGCCTGAAGGTACCTCGTGGGCCAGCAGGGGGTGCTCACAGAACGGGCCGAAAGACCTCTGTTTAAGATGCGAATAAGGACTCAAATAATGGTGGGCAAGAATGGCTCCCAGTGTGCACGCACCTGCAGGAACTTCACCATGTTGAGCTTGGGGTTGGCTTCCTTCTTCTCTGTTGGAGCTTGGCTGAACAACTCTGCAGGGTCCACCTTGTCCCACTTGTTATATTTCCCTACAAACCACAGTCATAGTGAGTGTCAAAACCCCAGGAGGATGGTGGTCTCATCTCAAATGAGGAGAGTGAGGCTTGGAGGATGATTTGCCCAGGGTCAGCCTGACAGTCAGAGGCAGAGCCAGGAGGTGTGTTCAGGCCTTTGGGTAACCCCCACCCACCTGGCCTTCCTTCAACTGGGCCGCTGAGCTGATGTCACACCCTGGCCACCTACTAGAGCCTAGCAAGCTCTTGGCAGGGCTGCTGCTCCGTCCTTGCTTCTGGGACCTTCTCTGTGGCTGGGAGCACTGCCATTCCTGGGCCGGCTCACTTTGCCAGAACACAGAATCATGCCCTTGTGCCCTCGTTGTCTCTTCCAACCTGGATTTCTGTCATCCTCTTCCTCCACCTAGCACTTGATGGGGCTCCTTATGGGGGGCCAGCCTCTTTGGCCTCCATGTCCAGCACCTCTACCTGCTTCTCTACATAAGGCCCAGCTCTGGCATGCTTGGCCCTCTGGCTTTCTTTTGGGCCTCATTTCCTGCAGCCTGGGAGAATGGGGTCTCCTGCTGGCTGGAGATAAAGCTTGTGGTCCAAATGCTGGCCACACAACTCAATTGCCCTCACTGTCATCACTGTCGACAGTGAGCAGCAAGAACAACTACTAAGACTTTGCTGTGTGCCAGACCCTGTGCTAAGGGCTTTACCTTCACTGTCACACTGAATCTTCAGCAGTCTTGGGAAGCAGATGGCACTGTCATAACATTTGAGAAAAGGAAACTCACAGAGGTTGTCACTGACCTGGCCCCAGCAAGCTAGCGGAGTAAGAGTCAGACTCTTGTCAACCACACAGCCCTGCAACTAGACTTGGTGGGTCACTATGCTGACCCTTCCAAGTTAATGGATAACAATAATGATACAAAGATGACAATGATGGACACCAAATGACCGATGGACAACAGTCAATTCACCAGGAGCAGCAGCCGTCTCCTAGATACCTGCATGGGCCAGGCCCTTCCTGAGATAGGGACCACCACCTCATCTGCATAGGAAGGTGTACAGGGGTGCTTCTGGGATGGGGACCCTCAGGGGTGCTGAGCATCAGAGCCTGGGCTCTGGGTACCTCACCCAGGGACCCCCAGTCACCACTCCACAATCTGTTGGCCTCCTGACTCATGAATTCTGGACACACTTCTCTGCCCAGAGGCGTTCTCCTGGCTCCAGCTAGACACTGGGCAGCACCGTGCAGGGCTCCACTCAGTGGAATGGGGGGGCCTACCCAGGAAATCCAAGGTCATCACGTGCCCACAGACAGATGTCATCTTGAAGCACACTGGCTGGCCAGCGAAGGTTCCAGTGTACTCATGGACTGAGCATGCGCCGTTCAGTCCTTTGTGTGAGGACATGTTCCCTGGGGAGGAGAGACGCACACAGTGATGGCTGCTCCTGCCAAGTTGCAGATGCTGTGAAGACCCCAGGACTGGATGCTGCCTCTCAGAGGTCCAGGTCCCTCCCTCCCCAGAGAAGTCAGTGATAACATTCCTCAGGCCGCTGCTGGTAACTGGGTACTGAGAGACTTAACTGCGTTTGGGAAAAACAGCCTCTGTAAACCACATAGCTCAGCGAGCTTGTGAAGCAGTGTCGCGGGTCAGCTGGGAGCCAGGAGCAGATGCTCTCAGGCTCTTTTTCTGTATTTTTGTTTTCCCTCTTCAATTCGATTCTGTCTCACTTCATTCAAGCTTTACTCAAAGGTCACCAGGGACCTCTTAATTACCAAATCCCATGGTGTCTTCTCACCCTGTCCACTGATGGTCCCTCAGCTGAACTTTCTTGGCTTCTGGGGACCAGGTACCACTTCTCAGGTCTCCTCTCCTCTTCAAACCATGGCTTCTCAGCTGTACTAGGGTCTCTTCCTCCACCAACTACTGGACCAGGGAGAGGTCAAAGTGGATGGCTTCCACTCTCTGAGTACCCAGCATCCAAATACCCTTCCTATATGGAGGGAATTCAAAGATAGGAAGGGAAACGGCACCCTACCAACCATCCCAGTGGCCAGAGTTGGGGGGAGAGGGGCAGACATTTCCTGTTCCAGCTCTCTGGTGTCTCAGGAGTGCCTGTGGCCAAGCTCAGCCTATCAGTTACTTGTGAGTGATGTGAAGTGCGGGGGCTGTGGTTGCAGCTAAGTCAAAGGTCCAGAGGTCATGGTCAGTGTCCAGCAGGACTATGCCTATGGCATGGCTCATCAGACTTAGTCAGGGGGGAGGGGGCGGTATACAGATGAAAGTTTATTGCTTAGGCTTGAAGGAAAGCTTAGGCTTGGTCTTTCCTACCTCGAGAGAGGATTCTGGCAATGGACTGCGCCAATGATGGCTTTTCTGCAACCATGAGCACAATCTTCATCTTGTCTCAAACTGTCTGGCCCTCAGATTTTCACACTCTCTTCAGGGCAATGGCAATGACAAAGCTCAGAAACTCTCTTCTGCAGCTGAGCACTGCTATCAATGCTGACTCCTAAAGAGAAGAAAAGATGCTCAGAAAACAGCAATGCTTCCAATAGAATCTATACCACTAACGAGGAAACTCACTTTAAAAACAAAAACAAAACCAAAACAAAACACCCTAAGGCAAGAAAAAATAAAATTAGGGAAACCTGAAGACATCTGACATAGAAACAACTGTTCAGATCAACTGAAGTGGCTCAGAGATGACCTTGGGAATCTGGCTTCGTTTTGGGGGAAGGTGAAGTGGCCCCAGTGATCTCAGGTCAATTTTGTCCCTAAATCCATACTAGGAAGATGTTGAAGCCAATAGGCCTGGACTTATGGTCTGGGGCAGGTGGGTACCTGGCCTCCTCCCTGGGCTGGCTCTTCCACCTGCGAGTGCACTCATCTTCCAAGCGAGTGCAGCTTGACTGATCGCAGGCCCAGCTAATGTGCTAACTCTTCTTTAAAGAGCTCTCCCAACACCCACTGGCTGGATGAATTGTTTCCTCCTGTGTCTGCGGCTCTTGGGTTAGGTCTCTGTTCCAACCCACTGCACATCATGTCACAGTCAAGTCACTGCCTCATCTCTACAATAGGACACAAGTGGCTTAATGTCTGAATCGCTGCTGGCATTTCCATCAGCTTTCTGTGCCTCATACATGACATTTAACACCTGCTAGCCAAATAAACAAAATCCACACGGACCCTTTCTGTCATCTTGGTCATCGTAAATATCGCATTAATGTTTATAAATATAGCATTGCCTTAAAAAAAAAAAAAAGACTTGTATTGAGACAACTGGGCATCCTTCTAGGAAAAAAATAAAGTTAGACTCCTACTTCATAACTCCTACAATAACAGATTCCAGATCTAGCAAAGATTTAAGTAAAAAAACAAAACCAGAAAATTATTATAAGAAAACATGATTATTTTAAAATAATCTCAATATGAAGGGGAAAAAAAAAAAAAGAAAAACCAAAGTCACTCAAAACTCAGAAGCACCTGAAAAATGTTTAGATGTAGCTGGTTTCCTTTTCTGTGAACGGCCTATTCACAATTTTTTACCCACTTTTTTCAACTAGATTGTTGTTTTCTTATTTTTAGGAGTTAGCCCTTTACGATGTGAAATAATGTCCAACAACACTCGTCAAAGAAAATTAGAGCTAAAACAAGTATGTGTTTATCTCACTAGCAAAGACCCAAAGTTTGAGCACACAGCTCAGGATGAAGGTGTGGGAAGAGGCAAACTCAAACAAACGTGGGAAAGCACAACCTCTATGTGGAGCAATTTGGTGATACCTCTCAAACTACAAGTGCACATCCCCAGCAATTCTATTTCTAGTAAAGAATTCAATTAGTCCAGTTTTTTATTGAGCACCTACTACGTTAGGCCCAGTCCTCAGTATAGGGAATACAGCACTGAGCAACACCGGGTCCTGAACTCCTGGGACTCACCCTGCGGTGCTGGGGAGTGGATATGTGTGTGTGTGTTGGTGGCGTGGTAGGGAGGGTAGGGGCAGGGCTGCATCCAGGGGATGCCACTGGACACTGCAGCGCCTGTGACAAAACACACCCCTTGGGGAATTCTCTGGAGCATTATCACTCATAATGAAAGATTAGAAACAACCTAGTGTCTGACAACAGGGAATCAGTTAACAAAATGTATGGCATATCTATATGAGTATAATGGAACACCCTGTAGCAGTTAGCAAGAATGCATCTGCTTGGTAAATATTAATGTAAACCAGCCTGCTGAGATAAATTACATAAAGAAAGTTGGGCATGTAACACACACACACACACACACACACATACGCACTTGTTTACAAGGAGTAGATGTATCTGGGTAGAACTCAAACAGTCAACGCAGTTGTGGGGGTGCGGAGGGGGTGGGTGTTAGCGACTGGAGGTCAGGGATGGGGCGAGTCTCCTGCTCATTACATTCCCTTTTGCATGTTTTACATTTAATGCCATGGATGTTTCAAAAAGTTCATGGAAAAATAAAAAGATAATATGAATCTTTCCGTGAACTTTTTGAAGACTCCTCCTTTGTGACTGATCAAAAGAACTAAGACAATGGATTTAAAAATAAAGACAAAATTGGGCTGGCCCCATGGCTTGCTTGGGAGAGTGCAGCGCTGGTAGCGCCGAGGCTGCGAGTTCGGACCCTATATAGGGATGGCCGGTGCCCTCACTGGCTGATCGTGGTGCAGACCACACTGTGCCGAGGGTTACGATCCCCTTACCGGTCAGAAAAAAAAAAAAAAAAAAAAAGACAAAAATGAAACCAGAAAAATAAAAGAGGGCTGTAAATGGCATTGTTCAAAAAGGATGCCAACAAAACCACCTTCACCAAAGGGGCTGTCAATCCTGTAAGAGACTACAGGACCACAATGAAATCAGTAATCTTTATGAGAAAGCAGCCCTGCATAAAACAACAATTTGCTTTTTTTGCCAAAATAAATATATATATATATATTTTTTCGTGACTGGCACTCAGCCAGTGAGTGCTCCGGCCATTCCTATATAGGATCCGAACCTGCGGCGGGAGCGTTGCCGCGCTCCCAGCGCCGCACTCTCCCGAGTGTGCCACGGGCTCGGCCCCCAAAATAAATATTTGGATGTTTCCTCTAAATACACAATCATCCCAGAGAAAAAGCTGAAATCTCAGGGAATGACAGCAATGGCAGTCTGCAGGTGAGCTCACTGCCTAATGACAGCTCCAGCTGCATCTTCCACCACGCTGCTATGTGCCCCCACCCCAGGCCCTCCCTCCCTGTGTTTCTTTGTTGTTCCTGCCTTCAGATCACTGCCTAGGATACTTTTTTCATCAGTGTACTTGCTCTGACCCCCTCCTGGAAACTGCACCCAGCCTGTGCTCCCCATCTGGGAACATTTCGGTTCTACCAAAATCAGAGGCCCAGAAGTGAGATTTAAAGGAGACCCAGGGACTCCCCTTCTCCCACCCAGAGATGTCAGAGCCCAAAAGGGAAAACTGGCAGCAGAGGGAGACTGGTGTGTGAGGGCTTCCATGTTTCTTGTCCCTTCCAAAGTAGGAAAAAAGTTTTGTCTTGCAAAGAGAATAATAAAAATGCTTTTGGATCTCTAAAATTTAAAAACTGACTTTAAATCTGTAAGAGTACTGCAAATACTTCTTCTCAATGTTCTTTTCCCCATGGTATCAAAATTTCTAAAAATTTTACATCTCCACCACACAACTAAGTTCCTAAGTGTTTCGATAAATTGACAGATTGAGAAGTCCCTTCAGAGAGAAATATTTTGCCTTAGCATCTTAAAGGTATAAACTCATTTATCCAAGAACAGGGAGGTGCACACAAAGGCACATGTGACCTGCCTGCTCCTGTCCCAATTTCAGATAGCCTGTTCGCCTGTCAGACTGTGCAGTTTGCTATTCACATTTGATATGCACCTGTCTTCAGTAGCTTTGGCTCTAAAAAAATACAAGTCCTATACTTGTACAGAATATAAATTTATACTTCAGCACTGCATGGGCACTTTGTAACGTTCTGAGTACCACTGTTTTATTGGAAAAAACACATTGTGTCCTTTAAAGGTATGGAACAATGGAATCCTGGGGTAAGGAGTCTTAGCGATCATCTGGTACAACCATCTCAAAGAAGAACAGACCAAGACTCAGTGAAAGTGATTTTCCAAAGGTCACCTGGGAAGTTTGTCCAGTTGAGGCTGAAACTCATGCTTACTTACTTCCAGCCCGGTATAGTTTTCTTTAACTGCACCAGGTCCCACCTCTCAAAAGGCTTCTGCAGTCTTAACTGTGGTTAATTTTCTGTGATTAATCTTGGGGCCTCCCTATTTATCCATTAAGGCACATCTCCTATTTCAAAATGTATACCAATGAGGACAAAACCTGAAAGTAATGATTTGCAAATTTCATTTATAGGGCCGGCCTGTGGCTCACTCAGGAGAGTGCGGTGCTGATAACACCAAGGCCACGGGTTTGGATCCTATATAGGGATGGCCAGTTGGCTCACTGGCTGAGCATGGTGCTGACAACACAAACACCAAGCCAAGGGTTAAGATCCCCTTACCGGTCATCCTTTTTAAAAAAATTAAAACAAAACAAAACAAAACTTCATTTATAAACCACCTTCACACTTACTGACACTATCATTCACTTAAATTTTTGCTTTTTTTCTTAAAGCTTAAATACAGTCATGTATCGCTCAAGGACAGGGATACATTCTTCATTATGTGAACATCATAGAGTGTACTTACACAAACCAAGGTGGTATAGCCTACTACACACCTAGGCTATATGGTGTAACCTATGGCTCTGACTACTGTCAAGTATGTGTGGTCCGTTGTTGATGGAAATGTTGTTATATGGCACGACTGTATATAAAAATGGCCAGAAATGGGTTCTTTACAGTAACCTACTTGATGTATCAAATTCAATTTTGTTGCCCAGCAAAGCTCTGAGACTGCAGTTTGTCCTCCTATTTCAAAAAGGGAGATTAACAAGTACTAAGGGGGTGTTGACAACAAACACCCCAAATTGAGGCTATAATTAACAGTGAAAGTAAATTTAAAAGGGAGTAGCAGGTTAGTCTGCTATACCACCAATGGTGTGTGTCCTTTGGGAGACACTTTAAAGAGACAGTGGATTTAGCTGGTGAGTGGAGGCCTAGCAGAGGTCCCAACAGTATTAAGAGTCCTAGGACTTCCCACCTCAGAACTTTACCAAATATCTACAGAATCAGGAAAAGAGGTAAAGAAATGATTATTTCTTACACTCCCTCCTTTATACTAGGCATGCCATAGCTACAAACACACGTTATTTAATCTTACCAACAGTCTTACTTTCTTTAAAGTGTCAGGTGACCTTTGTCGAGACTCTAGGAACCCCAGTGCTCACTGGCCATCAAACCCAAGTTGGGAGGGCCTCAGTCCTGTTCCCAAGGGCGGGAGGGATAATGAGGCAAGACGAGGTCATCATCATCCCTTCACCTCTGCGAGAAATTACTGCTCCTGGATTCTAGCTAATTTGTTCACAAATGTACGCTCCTTCATCTCCGTATAATAGGCGAGAGAACCTGGGCACCCTCAAGACCAAGCCGGGGCCCAAGAGGCAGGGTGGAACCTGCCTGGACAGCGCCAACCTGGTTCCCGACCGCTGCACGGCCTCTTTGAGCCTGTTTCCTTACCTGTGAGATTCGGACAACACATACTCACCTCAAAGAGCAGTGAAAAGGTTCGATGAAGAAGCTTTAACCGCAGCGCCTGCTCCCTCCAGGCACTGGGCTAAGCGCTGGCCCATCACCCCTTCCCTGAACTCCCACAGCAAGCCCCGGGGAAGAGTCACGCCCGACAGATAAAAAGCAGCGAGAATGCAGAGTCCGGCCTGGGTCCCTCTCCCGCACCCCAGCTCGGTGGTCTGTGCCCGGCCAGCATTCAGGAAACACGTCCAAAGAAAGGCCGCGCTTCCTGCTTCCCTGAGCCGCCGGGCGCCCCACCTCCCGCCGCTCACCCGCAGCCGCACCGCGGCTCTTGCTCCAGCTCCCGCTCCCGGGGCAGCCACCGGCAACCCCTACTTCCGGGTCCGGCCGCTTCTGGCGTCCCCGCGTCCAGCATGCCAGCGTCTGCCCCCGGCTCCCTCGCGTCAGCGTCCGCGGGTTCCGTGGCTCGCGCGTTCCGGAGGCAAGCCCGGGAGTTGGTCTTTCACGCCGCGGACCGCAGGGGGTCCCCGAAAATTCCACCCGGATTCTTCCCCGCCCCAGAGAGCCAATTATGATAATAATTATTACAATCGTTATGAAAACTGTTATGAAAACATATATGCTGTCAGTATTAAAATAATCGAAAAGTACAGATGTCTGTATAAGTGGGCTCCTTTCGATGCTATAAACATTTGTGGAATGAATGAATGATCTGTGTAAATATATCTGGAAGATGAATTGAAAGATAAAATTTTTTGTATTAGAGCATTAGGATATTGAAGGTTTAACATAATTTCATGACCTTATTTTAATATCTTTTAAATAATAATATACACACATTTCCTTTACCCCCTTGTAGACACTTTTCCCAACCTGCTTTTATCGGAATACTGGCCCCTATAGATGTTCAGGAAAAAGAAAAATTCTATGGGCGAATAAGGTTCGGAAGTGCCATGAGTTCAAAGTCACAGTGAGAGTTCACTTTTCAAACAGAAATCCTGATTCCAAACGCGCTGCTTGGCAGGTGCTTCATCTTCAAAATGGCAACTCCCTCTTCCTGGTTGCTCAGGCCCAGTGCCCTGGAGGCATCCTGGACTCCTCTGACTCTTCTCTTTCTGGCACTTGTTACACATCTGCAAATCCTGCATCACTGTCTTCAAAATACAGATGCTCCTGCTGACCTAAGTAAAAGAAATTGAGGCCAAATACCTAAAGAAGGGATTAATTTGAGCCTGTTATGAGAGACTGCAGCCCAGGACATGTATTGGTCAGGTCACCCTGAGAAATGTGCTCTGCAGAACAAAGAGAGATCAGTAACATTTAAAGGAAAAGGAGCTCTTCAGGGGGTAGTTCCAAAGTTGTTTGCTGAAAGTTTACATTGGTCCACTAAAATAACGTGTTATTGATTGGTTATCCATTGTTTTAGCATCATAAATTCCAGGAAAGTTACAACATAGAAAGTGAGGGTTGCATCGTACAGCTTGTGATAACATTTGGATAATGTATGACCCTTAGAGGTGCTAGTTGGACTGGAAAGCTGCTGCTTCTAGCAATTATATGGATGTGGGTGAGGGGGATGTGACTGAGGCTTCATGGCCATATCTTCCTGGGCCTGAGAAATGTAGCAGAACTTGGATTGATTAGATTGTTTTTCTTTCTCATTCCTCAATTTATGATGGGATTACATCCTGATAAGCCCATTGTAAGTTGAAACTATTGTAAATTTGTCAGGCTCGAATCACAGATCCCTCTGCCCCATCCTGTGCAGGTTGCGAGTCAAGTAACTGAAAGAAGATTCTGGCCGCCTGAGATGCAACAGACATGAGCTCTGCCAGTCCTCCCTGCTCTACTGACCCCTGCAGTTCAGAGCGGTTGTCTCTTTTTATATTACAAATACACAATGGTGGCCACAAGCCAAGGATTACATAAGCACACATATGCAGCTACACTCTTTTTTTTTTTTTTAACACTACTTATATAACTAGTTCACAGTGAGTGTGCTAAAATATGCTAAATCGTGTCCTGCCTGATAAGAGGCAAGGAAGCCTGACTAAACTGTTTCTATTTTCCTTTCAAAATTGAAAGTGTATTTTCGACTTACGATATTTTCAATTTATGATAGGTGTATCCAGACGTAACTCCATCATAAGTTGAGGAGCATACTGAATGCATATTGCTTTTGCAGTTGAAAAATTGTTTTCAGGGCCGGCCCGTGGCTCACTCGGGAGAGTGCGGTGCTGATAACACCAAGGCCCCGGGTTCTGATCCCATATATGGATGGCCGGTTCGCTCACTGGCTGAGTGTGGTGCTGACAACACCAAGTCAAGGGTTAAGATCCCCTTACCGGTCATCTTTAAAAAAAAAAAGAAAAAAAGAAAAATTGTTTTCAAACCATCCTAAATCAGCACTGTGTGTGTATTGGAGATCCATTCAATCCTCCCTGTCTTGGCTGCCATCACCCTGATCCAAGCCCCCACCTCCCTCCTGGTTCCCTGACCTCCACCTTGCAACCCTACAGTCTGTTCTCCACATAGACCCCAGTTATAACGCTAAGGCTAAGGTTGGATCTGAAGGTTTCAAATAGTCAGCAGGGAGGCAACACCAGAGCCCCTCTGCTCATGTAATCCAGTTCCAGAGTTCCTTCTGTGGAGTCCCAAGAAGGCCCTGACGCTGCATCCAGCAGGGAGCGCTGAGTGGTAAGCTCTGGAGGCCTGGGTTGTCTTGAGTGTGTCCTAGGACAGAGCTGAGAAACTGCGGCTGCCCTGTGCTCTCTGCCCAGAAAGCTTTGCAGGTGAGCACTCCCCCCAGACCTCCTGGGTCAGGCGCTCTCTTGGCCCTTAGGTTGACGGATGACCCAGATTCAGAAGAACACTTTGATTTGTTGGAGGTCCCCTCCCAGTGTGACTTCCCCCCTAAACCCCATTCTGAGGTGGGTAGTGGTCTAGGTACAACTCAGCTGAAGGGGCCTTTCCTCTTCCCCCAATGGCCAGGGGGAAGCTGGGCTCACCTTAACAACAGATTTTCATGCAGAGTCCCTCCTCTAAGGGGTGAGGAGAGGCCATAAGAGGGAAACCAGGGAGCCCAGCTCCAGCTATGGGGCTTCTGGAGGCAGAGCCCTGAGGTGTCTCAAGAGAATGAGCAGGCTGGCTCAAGACAATGAGCAGCTGCTTGCAAAAGTAAGTCTTACAAAAGAAAGCATATACACCTCAGCCAGCGAAGTGTGGGTTGGCCCTGGGAAAGTGAGCAACAACCCTGCCTTCTGCCAGGATTCAACTTTATAGTCTCTCTATCTAATACATATCTATGCTATCTAATGAGTATAAATTCCACTTTACTGAGTATGCTTGGCAATTAGGATTATAGAACCCCTTTCTACTGAGCATGCCTAGCCACTAGATTTGCATAAGTCAGCGCCTTGAGGTCTCCAGTTGGTGCCAAAATTAGGTTCAACTTCTTCTAGGCCCTGGCTAGAAGAAAGTTATATTTTCACTAAATGTAAGAGTTAAACTATGTAACTTATGTAACTATGTAACTTAACATTCTAACTTATTTTTTGAAAATAAGTTAGAAATTATGAAATTTGAATTTCAATTCAAATTTAAATTGTGAAATTGTTAAACAGTGTCTGTCACCTTTATTGAACTCTTTCATGGGTTGAATTATGTCCCCCCAAAACTCACTGAAACTTGAATTGTGTCCCCCAAGTTTTATGTATTAGAAACTTAGTCCCCACTGTGACTGTTAAGAGGGTGGGAAATCCTATTATGGTAACTGAAAGGTGGAGCCTTGAAGAAGTGATTGGAGTGTAGGACCATGCTGTTATGAATGGATTAAACATGGTGGTCATGGGAGTGGTTCTGAGGTCTTTAAAAGAAGAGGAGAGGGTTACGACGGTTCCCAGCGTCACTCTCTCCCACAAATCAGCCAATTTACAACTATAACAATGTAACATCAGTCAAGCTGGGGCCTCTGGAGCTCAGGGGAAGAGGAGGAGAGACCTACATAGTTCATGAAGGCAGGAGAAACCACCATCAGAGAAAGAAAAAGCTGCTCTGAGCGTTTCAGGCTGCGGCTGCTTTAAGGCTCGAGCTGATGAGAACATGGAGCAAGAGCCAGCAGAAGCTGCAGCTGTGCCCTTCAGATGGAGTTACTTGGAGGTGGCAGGAGAGAAGAGGGCCTTGGCGGCCCCCAGGACAGCAAGACCACTAATAGGGTTCCTGTGGACCCACGCAGGAGCGAGGGAGCCATTCAGAGGCCAGTGAGTCTTTTTTTTTTTTTTTTTTTGTCTTTTTCGTGACCGGTACTCAGCCAGTGAGTGCACCGGCCATTCCTATATAGGATCCGAACCCGTGGCGGGAGCGTCGCTGGGCTCCCAGCGCCGCACTCTCCCAAGTGCGCCACGGGCTCGGCCCAGCCAGTGAGTCGTCACAAGGGACCAGCACAGGGCCCATCCCATGGGAAGTGTTTGGAGCATGGGCAGTGGGCGAGAGGGGCACACTGGGAGAACACTTGGATACAGCGAGGATAGCCGACCTGCCCCTCAATCAGCACAGGACCACTCAGAGGAGAAAGTTTGGGAATGCAGAATGCATGCGGTGCAGTTTGATGAAAAAACTCAGGCCCAGATCAGAGATTCCACAGAACACAGATCCACTGGTCTCTAGAAAGCCAGAAGTACCTATAAGATCAACCATTAAACCCTGAGCTGCACAAAAAGCCTTCCCTAGGGAAACAGCAGCAAAGCAGCAATTTAACTCAACCACACAGCTCAAGTACTGGTTCCCACAGGAAGTTCCCCCATGTTAGCAGTAAGCAAAGGACAAAAAATTAGTTCCAGTCCAGGCACACCAGTAGCACTTTGGGGCCTACCTGGGAACCAGAGGATTGGGTTGGGGGACTGGACCCCACTCCCACTTCGAGGCAAACTGTGCCATCTCCTCGGGACCCACCCAGGACCCGAGGCATGGAGAAGGGAACTGGACCTCCCTCCCACAACCAGGAACACCAAGATAGCACCTCGGGTCCCACCCAGGGACCCGAGGAATGGAGCCAAGGACCTGAGGCATGGAGATGGGGACTGGACCCCCTTCTCACAACCAGGCACACTGAACCAGCACCTTGGGTCCTGCCCAATGACCTGAGGCATGGATCTGGGGATTGGACCCTACTCCCACAACCAGGTACACCAAGCCAGCACCTCAGGGGCCCGCCCAGAGACCCAAGGCATGGAGAAAGGAACTGGACCCACCTCCCAAAAGTAGGCACACCATGCCTGCACCTTGGAGCCTGCCCAGGGACTGGGACATGGAGAAGGGGACTGGGCCACCCTCCCTCAACCAAGCACACCATGCCAGTGCCACAGGGCCTGCCTGGGGACCCAAGGCATAGAGAAGGGGACTGGACCTCCCTCCCACAACAAGGCACACCAAGCCAGCACCTTGGGTCCTGCCCAGTGACCTGAGGCATGGAACTGGGGACTGAACCCTTCTCCCACAACGAGGCATGCCCCGCCAGTGCCTTGTGGCCCACCGACGGACCAGGGGCATGGAGAAGGGGACCTGACTGCACTCCCACAACCAACCAGGCATGCTGTGCCAGCACCTCGGGGCATGCCCAGGGACTCAAGTCATGGAGAATGGGACCAGACCCTCCTCCCACAAACAGGCATACTGCACCAGTGCCTCAGGTACAGCCCGGGGACCCAGGGCATGGAGAAGGGGACTGGACCACCCTCCCACAACCAGGCACACTGCACCAGCACCTCTGGGCCTGCCAGTGGCCCAAGGCATGGAGAAGGGGATGAGACCCTCCTCCCACAACCAGGCACACGGAGCCAGTGCCTGGGGGCCCACCCAGGGACCAGAGGCATGGAGAAGGGGACCAGACACATCCCACAACCAGGCACACTGCCAGCACCAAGGAGCATGCCAAAAACATTACCTCCATGTGGGTGGCCCACCACAGCCACCACAATAACCATAGCTGCCATGAAAGCAGCTAAACACCACAACCACCACGCAGATGGTCCGCCAACCACTGGAGTGCATTCACACAAGGAGAATCACCAGCAGAGACAAAGAAAAGAAGGGGATGTCTCTCTCCACAAAGCCCATTTCAGAGTGACAGAAGAAGCATCTGCTCTATGATAATATTGGGGGACCTGATCACACCTCTCAGCATTGAACAGATCATCTAGGCAACAAATTAACAGAGTAACCATTATTCTTTCCGAAGGAGAGAAGTAATTTAGGGTAATTGGGGGGGGCGGGGGAGGAGGGGATGGGGGCAGGGGAGAGATTGGACAAGGGGCATAAAGAATAATTATGATTTGTAACAATATATATGCTAGTAATATTGATTTGATCAACATATCTCAATGTTCAACCCCCAAATTATGTATAACTGATTTTGATTCAATAAATAAATTAAAAAAAAATAAGAGGAGAGTCTGTCTCGCTCTCTCTCTGCTCTCTCTGCTTCCAACATCTTGCAATGTGAGATCTCTGGGTCACTGTCACCACCACCAGATGGACTTTGGACTTCCCAGCCTTTAGAAACTGTAAGCAATAAATTTTGTTTTTCTTTATAATTACCCAGTTCCGTGCATTTTGTTGTAAGCAATGCAAAACGGACTAATACACTATGTAAACTGATGGTTAAGGAGGTTTGGAAAAAAATGCTGGGGAGGGTCTAATTACAACGCAAATATTATGGAACCATTTAGTATCATTAGTTGTGATCAAAAACAGTACCCATCTCAAAACAGTGAAATTATTCTTTTTCCTCCAGCTATTTCTGTCATTTGCCTTACAAACAAGAATAAACAGTTGAGATTTAATGAGCTAACTATAACCAAACTTAGAGAATCGAAAAGAATAAATCTTCAGGGTGGATCATGTAACCAGTCTTCTCTTTTTACAGATTGTGCCTAAAGGCCAGAGTACTTAAATAACTAACCCAAGCTGACAAGGGCAATTAGGAGCAGATCCAAAACTGCAACTCACATCCCTCAACCTCAGCTCAGCATTTTCTTCCTACTGTATCATGCCACCTCTTAGTTGGTCTACATTCCAAGTACCTACTTGACAAACATTTATTGAGCTTCTACTATGCGCCAGACACTGCTAGGTACTACAAGAAAAAATTACAAATAAAATATAGGACCCGTATTCAAGGAGCCTGACAATTAGATCAAGGATATTTTTCTCTGTAAAGGGCCATACAGGAAATTTTAAGCTTTTCATGCAAATTGTCTGTCCCACTCAAAAGCACAGATACTATGTAACCAATAGGCATGGCTACATTTCAATAAAATTTCATTAACAGAATGAAACAGATGGCAGGTCCAATTTGGCCTACAGGCTATGCTTTGCTTGACCCCTGATTTAGAGGTTTTGCAAATGGCATTGAGAAAATAACTGTGGCATTGTGAAAATAACTGGGAAGAGAGGAGGGATGTGAGGTATGTAATTCCCATCTACTTTGCTGCTGCACCAAAATCTGCAAACTTCAAGTATCTTTACAGCTTGCCATCCCATGCAGACTGGTGCCTCTGCACCTGTTGGAGCGAGCAGGACTGAAACCATGCTGGGACCTAAAACCACATGGGCTCTAAAAGACTTTAAAAGGACACAGCTTTTTTTTTTTTTTTTTCTTGGCATGCATTTCTCTGAGTTCCCTCTTTTCCCATGGTTATTTGAGGTTTTGAACCTTGCTTATGGGACAAGATGACATTATTTACATAAATTTAAAGTTGTTTTCCAGCCAGTCTGAAGCTGCAAACTTGCCACAAGACAAGTACTATTGAGACCCTAAGATAACAGCAAGGATGGGAACAGAAATCACACAAAGCCTTGGAGAGACCTTGCACTGGGCTCCTTGCATGGTGCCTCCAAAGCTCATGTCTCCCTCCTTCCTGCTTTTCATTTCCCATATTCCATTCCCTCAGCCCCTTTAAAAAAAAGACCCAGTAAATCTGAGTATTTGAAATGGTTTTAGTCTGGCCATTCTCCTTCAGGTTTTCTAGAGAGATGGGTTAGCCTAACATCTTTCCTCAGGTCACTGGTATTCCTGAATAAAGCTGACTTCCATTTTCACCAATATGTGACTTTTGAGTTGTTTATTTTTGTTTGGGGCAGGCAGCCAGACTTGAGTGGCCCCAGTAATACACCTTCTTCAATATGCCCCTGCCCTGTGTCTAACTTTGAAATCTAACAGCATCCCCATTTGAAATCTAACTCTCAAAATGAAATTTAAGAAAACTGTCTCTTTCCAGCTGATTGACAGAACAGATATTATTTAATAACTGAAAACCTTAAAAAATACACTAAATGTACAACTGAATCATGAATTGTTCTCATCACACACTTTAAAAAAATGTGCTTACATATGCACTTTACTTTCAGGCTAAAGAATACACTCTCTTGGAAAAGATAAATTTTTTTCTCCTAAATTTTTATTTATGCTATACTAACTTCAAATTACATAAAATAACTTAAAGTAAAAACTGCAATGAAAAGTCATCAGTTTTTTATTGACTTAAAAGGTGTGCATCAATAAGAAAACTAATATAAAAGACAATACCATTCATACTTTAACATTTAAGAAAAACATAAATTCCAGGTGAGAATCTAGATGTAAAATTAAAAATACTAGAACATAATACAGAAATATATTTGCATGATCTTGGGAAGGGAGAGTTCTTCCAAAGCATGATATGAAATTCAAAAGCCAGTAAAAGTCAACAAATTTGGCTTCATAAAAATGTTCTCAATGGGGAAAAGAGAACATAAAGTTAAATGCAATAATTCTAAACAACAAAAGTTAAATACACTTGAAACACAGAGAACTACTCAAGTAATTAAAAAAAAAAAAAAAACTCTTAAAGAAAAATGAACAGATAAGACTGGCAAATCCCAGAAGAAATAAGTCATTAATAAGTGGAAAGATGCTCAAAATCACCAGAGACTAGGGAAATACAAATTTAAACAATGGCATAGTTCTTTTTACAAAAAAAAAAAAAAAAAAAAGGGCAAAAAGCAAATAATGATAATAATTAAAGATTGGTAATATTCAGGGTTGGCAGGAGGGAAAACTGTTAAAATCTTTTGATAAGCAAGTTACCAGTATCAATCAAATATGTATACAACTTAGACTCAGGAGTTCTACAAAATCTTTCTTACAGAAATGGTCACATAACATTTGTGTTGGGATGTATGGAGTAGCACTAGGTGGAATGTTCAAAAACTGGAGGCAATTTTAAAAAACCTATCAGTAAATGCATAAATTATGAAAAATGGTATACCCATGCTATGGAACACTATGTAGCTATTAAAAGAAATTCTGTAGAGTTTACTAATTGACAAAGATGCAAGTTTTAGAACACCTCTAGTTCAATCGTGTTTTAGTAGAACAAAGAGGACAGTAACAGATTTAAATTCACAGAACAAATCTAAAAGGAGACATGGAGGAAAGAGAAGACTAGTGTTTTCAGTGTTACTGCACACATTTCTGTAATGTTTCAAATCTTCACAACAAGCATGAATTATTTTTGTGACTTTTAGAAACCATTCAAAAAACTCAATACTGACAAGTCAAAATAGACAAAAAACAAAAAAACAAAAAAAAACAAACAAAAAACCGGTCCCGTAATAAACATAACTCCACTTGAACAGCAACCGAGCAGGCGCTCCCTCCTCCCACCTACCCACCCCACCCCGTGCATTAGAAACTGGGCTCCGCATCTCACCAGCTCTGGGGCATCAGGCTGTCTGTAAAATGGGAATATACTGCCCGGGCCACTGTAGATGCATGAAGACGGTCACGCAAGCCGTGAATGCAAACGCCCCCAGCGGCGGTGGGTCCGTGTCCTCTTTCCCTCTCCGGCCAACGGGTGCGAGAGCTCCCGACACTCCTGCGGGAAGCGGTCACTCCTCTCAGCGGGACCTGGAAGGCTGGGAATGAATGAGTCGGACACGGGAGCAGCCCTGGGTCCCCTCCGTGTCCACCCTCCGTGAAAAATCCGCCCTCTCCCCATCGAAGGTCTCGGCCCCTCCCTTCACCCAGCCACACCGGGGCCCGCCCCGCCGTCCCCAGCCCCTGCTTGAGGTTCCGGAAAACACCAGACTGGGGGCGCTGCGGCATCTTTCTGCGTCCTCCGACCCGGGCTTCTGGGGTCCAGAGCCGCCAGGCGCCGGGGAGTCTGTGAAGGCGGCGCAGGGCCAGGACCAGGTCCGGGGGCGCCTCATCCGCTTGGTCCTCCCCGCGGTGGCCCCTCCCCGGGAGCGGCACACCGCTGCGGCTGACCCCAAGCTGACCTCACAGCCGAGCCCACGGCTGACCCGGCTGACCCCACGCTGACCTCACGGCTGAGCCCACAGCTGACCTCACAGCTGAGCCCACGGCTGACCCCACGCTGACCTCGCGGCTGAGCCCACGGCTGACCACACAACTGACCCTGTGGCGTGCACTGCCTGGCTGAGGAAATCAACCCACGTGTTGGGAAAATAGAATAGTTTGGTCAGGGCCCTCGCCTGGGGTTGGTTGGGTGTGGTTCAGCATCCTTTGTAAGGGGTGTGCGTGTGTGCGTGTGTGCGTGTGTGCATGCGCGCCAATGTATCTTTTTTAGTTTTGTTGCTATTCTTGTGTTCTTGAGAGACAGACAGAAGAGTTTTAGTGAAGCAGGCGGGCGGGCATCCGCCTCAGGCGTCTGCCCGGTGCAGCCATACCTTTCAACCTACGGCCTCCCAGGACCTTTTGGCCAGTTACCTAGCTCATACACCTGTGTGAAGGGGTCTGGTGGCCCAGCCTGGCGTGTGAGGGGTCTGGGGACCCAGCCTGGCATGTGAAGGGTTTGTGACCCAGTCTGTGAATGGGCTTGAGGGGTCTGGGAGCTCCAGACCCAGCCGTAGCTCGGCAGTTGGCCCAGTCGGTGCAGGATTACCGGCAGGTAAAAGAGCCCGACGACTGGCGTGGTCGTGTTCCGAGGTAATTGGCCTCAGGAACAGGATTAAGAGCTAGACGATTGGCGCTGTGGACGGGACTCGACATTAGCCGTGGCTCCACACCACGTTAGCGACTCTGCGGAGGCTTTGGGGTCCCCCTCCATGAGGATCTGACCCAACCGGCGACGCGCTTCTCAAGGAGGCCGCGATGGCGCCCCTGGTGCGACTCCCGCCGGCTTGGTCGGGCCTCACCCGCGGGGCGCCGTGGAGGCGAGGACGCGGCCGGTTCCCTCGGTCGCCGCAGGCCCGGGCTCCTCAGAAGCGGGCGCAGCCCCACGGCCCACCAGGAGCCCAGCAGCGGCGGCGCCTCGTGACCAGCCGGCCCCGCGCAGCGGATGGGAGGGGAGGTATGTGTGAAAAGGACCACGACCGTGGAAAACTACGTCCTAAAACCTGCCCCATTTACTCCTGGGACAGAGAAGGGGGGCGGGACTTGGGAGAAGCTGTGTCAAATGTTATCAGGGATCAGTGTTCAGGATTCTTTCTTTTTAATCAGCTTTTTCTAACTGATTAATTACAAGAAAGTGTGAAAGATCTATCTGGTATTTGCTGTGTGCCCTGGAGGAATGACAGAAAATGACTGGAAAATGCTGGGCATCGCCCTGGGGCATCAGGATGTGGTTGCAATGAGAAGCTGGCAGAGGAGCAGTCGTGCCCCAGCGTGTGTGCTCGCGCGTGCGTGTGCACGTGTGCACGTGTGCACGTGTATAAAAGCGTAAACAGGATTTCCTTGGGGAAAACCATTTTATGCCGTACATTTCCCGGTAGTCTATTTCACTGGGTTGAAAGACTTAGAGAAAAAGAAGATGGGCAGCACTGACCTGAGTGGCTAACTTGAAGAAAGTTGTGTATCGATTCTAATGAATAACTGCATTAAGGAAACTAATGGTTTATTTTTATTTTGTTTGTTGAGTAAATTTATTGAATATCCGTGTCCGAGGCACTGGATTAAGTGCTGGGAATAAAAACTAACCGAGACCTTCAGTCATGGCAGATGACCCTGTCTTCTCCTTCACAAGAAAATTAAAGGGATTAGGGAGTAGCTGTCTGCACAGACTGGGATCACATTTCCACGTTTACCCGTATCTGCACAGTTCCTTTCCCTTTTCCCTCTTCCTAGAGTAGATGAGATGCCTCTTTTATCTGAGCTAATCCTGCTGCCTTTACTTTGGACCGGATCTTCTCCCAACTACTCACATAATTCTTACCCATTTTGTCCTGACTCTTCAACTTCTTCCCCTCTACCTATTCCTTTACATTGACATTGAAACATATTTCCTTTTAGTGAAATTCTCCCTCAGTATCACATCTCCTCCTACTCACCGTGCTTTCTCCTCTTCTTCAGGGCTAACCTTGTTCTTGGTGGTTTTATGCTGTCTTATTTTCCCCGCCTTGTCTTCAGTGTGCTCTAATCTGAAACCTTTATCATTTCACCAGAGCTATTCTCAGAAAGGCACCAGTGATACCTGGGTCACTAAATTCAGGAGATAATTTTTTTCT
This sequence comes from Cynocephalus volans, assembly GCF_027409185.1. NCBI lineage: Eukaryota > Metazoa > Chordata > Mammalia > Dermoptera > Cynocephalidae > Cynocephalus > Cynocephalus volans. Next base: position 210,853,748 of record NC_084461.1, read on the forward strand.
ACTCATTTTAGTTAACCTCTACACTGCTTGGTCACTCACTCACTCTTGAAACACCTTCCTCTTGTCTTGACTGACATCATACGAGGGTACTCCAAAAAGTTCATGGGAAAATGGAATTGAATTTCCTTGAACTTCTTGAAGTATTCTGATATATGCTGGATTTCTCTCTTTTTCTGGCCACTCTAAATCTCTCTTGCTAGACTGACCTCCTTTACCCAGTCAGTGGTTGAAGCTCCTTTATAGTCACAGTGGTTGTGTGGCTTCTCCCTCTTGGTAATTTTGTTCATTATTCTGGCTCCAGTGATCATTTGCATGCTGGTCACTATCAGATTACATTTCCATCCCAGAGTTGTGTTCTGAATTTCATACTTACATATCCAGCTGTTAACTGAGCATTTCTATTTGAAAGTCTCCCAGTGAACACACACTCACTATACTAAAAATTAAACTCATCATTTCTATCTTCTTCATCTCATGTCTCCTCAGTAAATGGTGCCACTAAGCATCCACTTGATCAAATGAGAAACTTGGGAATTATCTTTTACTCCCTGTCACCCACTATCCCACATCAACTCTTTCACCACAACCCATGAGCATTGTCATCTAAATATCTTTTGCTACACAGTTCTCTATCCCCACTGCCATGAGTCTTTAGACTAATTCTCATTTCATTGGCCATCTGTTGAGCACTTACCATGTACCAGGAACTCTGCTTAGACCATTAATCTCCTAATTTAATCCTTTTAGCCCTACGAGAAGTGACATGACTTGCCCAAAGTCATCTAGCTTTATTCCAAAGCCTGAGCTTTTTTAAAAAATTAAACATTTTATTTTGAGGTAATTGTAGATGCACGTCTAGTTGTAAGAAATATGTATGAGAGATCCGTGAACAATTTTTCCAGTTTTTCCTAATGGTAACATCTTGCAAAATTATAGCACAAGATCATGACTAGGATGTTGACAATTACACCATCAAGATACAGGACATTTTCATCACTATAGGATCTCTTATGTTACCCTTTCATATCCACTACCATCCCAACCCCACCACATCCCTCACCCACGACAACCGCTAATCTGTTCTCCATTTGTATTATTTTGTCATTTTATGAGTCTTATATAAATGGATTCATGGAGTAACTTTTGGGAATCGTTCTTGGGTTTTTTTTTTCTTTCAGCATAATTCTCCAGAGATTCATTCAAGTTGTTGCATGTATCAATTGTTCATTCTTTTTTATTGCCAAGTAGTATTCCATGGTATAGATTTATCACAGCTCGTTTATTTAACTCTTCACCCACTTGTTTTAACTTACATTTCCCTTATGGCTAATGATGTTGAACATCTTTTCATATAATTATTTGCCATCTTTTCATATGATTTTTTGCCTCTTTAGTAAAAAGTCTATTCAAGTCTTTGGACCATTTTTATGTGGATTGTTTTTTGTTTCTGTTGAGTTTTGTAAGTTTTTTTTATATGCTCAAGATACTAGTCTTTTGTTGAATATGTGGTTTGCAAAAAATTTTCCCAGTCTGTAGCCTGTATTTTCATCCATTTTGCAGGGTCTTTCACAGAGTAAAATTTCTTAATTTGGATGAAGTTCAGGTTATCGTTTTTTTCTTTTGTATATTGTACTTTTTTTTTGTTAACTGTAAGAACTCTTTGCCTAGCTCTAGATCCTAAAGATTTTCTCCTATTTTATTCTAAACATTTTATAGTTTATATTTTTTTCTTTAAGTTTATGATCTGTTTTGAGTTAATTTTTATATAAGATGTGAGACTTAGTTAAGGTTAGGTTCTTTTTTTTTTTTTTTTTGACTGCTGGCCAGTAGGGGGATCTGAACCTTTGACTTTGGTGTTACTGGTACCATGCTCTCTCAAGTGAGCAAACCAGCCAACCCTCTTTTTCTCTCTCTCTCTCTTTTTTCTTTTTTTTTGCGAATGGATGCCCAATTGTTCCAGCACCATTTGTTCACAAGGCCATCCTTCTTCCATTGAATTGCTTTTATACTTTTGTCAAAAATCAGTTGAGCATATTTGTGTGGGTCTATTTCTGAGTCCTCTGTTCTGGCCGATTGATCCACATGTCTATTCCTCTGCCACTACCACATAGTCTTGATAAGATAGCTATATGATATGTCTTGAAATCTGGTAGACTGATTTCTCTACTTTATTTTTTTCAAAGTGTTTTAGCTATTCTACTTCCTTTGCTTTTCAGTACAAATTTTAGAATAATCTTGTTTGTGTCTAAAAAAAAAGTCTTGCTGGGATTTTGATAGGAATTGCATTAAAGCTGTGTATCAATTTGGAAAAAAATGACATTTTTACTGTGTTGAATTATCCAATTCATGAATTTATTTTACATTAATTTATGTCTTCCTTGATTTCTTCTATGACTCTTGTATAGTTTTCAGAATACAAATCCTGTACTTGTTTTCATATTTTATTATATTTCCACCTAAGACTTCTTCCCCCAGCAGTTGTAAAGATATTGTATTTTTAATTTTAGTATCCACATATTCATGCTAAGATATGGAAATGCAAATGATTTTTGGATGTTTATCTTATATCTTGTGGTTTTGGTGAACTTACTTTAGGTTTTGGGGGGTGAAGGGATTCTTTGGGATTTTCTGTGTAGACAATCTGTCATTTGTAAACAGGGATAGTTTTATTTCTTCCTTTCCAATATATATGCCTTTTATTTCCTTTTATTGCCTTATTATACTGGTTAGATCTTCCACCACTGTGTAGAGTAAGAGTGTTGAGAGTGGAAACCCTTGCCTAGGTCCCAGTCTTAGAGGAAATCATTCAGTCTTTCACCATTAATTACAATGTTAAGGGAGGGAGGGGGTTTGAGAAGTGATTGGTTGGGCAAAGGGCATAAAAGAAATATCATGATTTGTAGGAACGAATATGCTAATAATAAATTAAAGAGTTGTAATGTTAGCTGTAGATTTTTTGCCGATGCTTTTTATCAATTGAGGAAGTTCCCCCTCTATTTTCCTGAGAATTTTGGTTTTTTTTTTCCATGAAAGGGTGTTGAATTTTTTAGATGCTTGTTCTGCATCAATTAATATAATCATGTAATATTTCTTCTTAAGCCTGTTAATATGGTATAAATGAAGCAGGGGATATCACTACAGACCCTGCAGACATGGTTGTCAAATGTATGCATGTAGAGTTGTTAGTATCCCTTATTATCCTTTTCATGTCTGCAGGGTCTGTAGTGATATTTCCTGCTTCATTTTTGATATTGGTAATTTGTTTCTTTTCTTTCTTGTTGTCAGTCTTGCTAGTAGCCTGTCAATTTTGTGATTTTTTTCAAATAATCAGTTTATTTCACTAATTTAACCTATTATTTTCTGTTTTCAATTTTATTGACTTCTGGTCTTTATTATAATCTTTCTTCTGATTGATTTGCCTTTAGTTTGCTCTTCTTTTTCTAGGTTTTTGGTTTAGGGACTTAAATTACTGACTTGAGACTTTTCCTCTTCTCTAATGTATGCATTTAGAAATATAAATTTCCCTTTCAGTGCTGCTTTAGCCATATCTTGCAAATTTTGATAAGCTGAATTTTCATTTTTTATTTGGTTTAATGTATTTCTTTTACTATCCTTGAGACTTCCTCTTTGACCCATAAATTATTTAGAAGTATGTTGTTTAGTTTCCAAATGTTTGGAGAGTTTTATTTTTCTGTTCCTGATTTTTAGTTTGATTCTATTGTGGGAGAAAAAAATTCTGTATGATGTCAATTATTTTAAATTGGTTGAGGTTTATTTTATGGCCTATGATATGGTCTATCCATTGCTTTATGTCCCATGGTACTTGAAAAGAATGTTTATTCTGCTATCATTGGGTGAAGCATTTTATAAATGTCAATTACATCATTTTGTTTAATGGTGTTCTTGTGTTTCTCTATATCCTTGTTGATTTTCTGTCCAGTTCTATCAGTTGTTGAGAGACAGGTGTTGAAGTCTTCATCTGTAATTATGGCTTTGTTTGTTTCTCCTTTCAGTTCTATCAATTTTTGCTTCATGTACTTTGGAACTCTGTTGTTCAGTGCATACACATTTAGAATTACAGTGTCTTTTTGGTAACCTGACCCTTTTATCATTATATAATATCCCTCTGAGTCTCTGATAATTTTCTTTGCTCCAAAGTCTGCTTGTTATCCGATATTACAGCCAATATCTGAAAATGTACCCATTTTCACTTTCCTTTTATTTATGTTGACATGGTACATCTCTTTCCATCCTTTTACTTTCAACCTTCCTATATTATTATATTTGAAATGTTTTCTTATAGGCAGCATGTAGGTTGTGTTTTAAATCCATTGTGCCAAATTATGTCTAATTGGTGTATTTAGGCAATTTATGTTTAATGTAATTACTTAAATATTTGCTTCCATTTTTTTCTGTTTTTTTGTTTGTTTCTGTTTTCTTTCTCTTGCCTTCCTGTGAATTTCCTGAACAATTTTTTGAATCCCATTTTGATTTATCTATAGTGTTTTTGAGTATACTTCTCTATGAAAGTTTTTTACTGATTGCTCTAGGCATTACCTTGTACATACAACAGTCTTTTGGTGTCATCCTCTTACAGTATAAATGAAGTCTATTGGTGTCATCACTTTACCAGTTTGAGTGAGGTATAGAAATTTTACCTCACTCTATGCCCCTTTGTTCTCCTTTATGTATAATTGTCTTAAATATTTTCTCTACATCAGACAGAGCTTTCATTTTTGCTTCAATTATCAAATGTAATTTAGAAAACTCAAAAGGAGAAGAAAAGCCTGTTGTATTTACTTATACTTGTATGTTTGTTTAGCCATATATTTTTTTCTTGATGAGGTTTGAAGGTTCCTCCTTTTATCATTTTCTTTCTGTTTAGAGAACTTCCTTTAGCTATTCTTTTAGGGTAGGTGTGCTGGTGACAAATTCTGTCTTCCTTTGCCTGAGAATGTCTCAATTTCCCTTTTATTCTGAGGAATATTTTCACTGGATATGGAATTTGGGATTGACAGTTCTTTCCTTTCAGCACCTGAAAAATATTGTGCTGTTTTCTTCCAGCCTCCCTGTTTCTGATGAAGATCCATTATCATTCAAATTGTTCTTCCTCAGTAGGTAAGATGTCATTTTCTCTGTGGACATTTTCGTCATTTTTTCTGTCTTTATTTTCAGAAGTTTGTGGTGTGTGTTGATGTGAATCATTTTGGGTTTATCTTCTTTGGGGTTCACTAAACTTATTAAATTTGTAGGTTTATGTCTCTTGCCAAATTTGAGAAGTTTTAAGCTATTATTTTTTGAATAGTTTTTTAGGCTTGCCCTTTTTTTTCTTTTCTTCCAGAAGTTCAGTGGCACAAATATTAGATCTTTTGTTATACTCCCACAGGTTCCTCAGGCTCTGGTCATTTTTTTTAAGTCTATTTTCTCTGTGTTGTTTATATTGGGTATTTTCTGTTGTTCTGTCTTGTAGTTTACTAATTCTTTTCTTTTGTCCTGTCTACTCTGCTATTGAGCCCACCCACTGAACTTTTTAAGTAATTGTATTTTCAGTTCCAAAATTTCCATTTGGTTTTTCTTTACATTTTCTTTTTTCCTTTTCTTTTTTTTTTTTTGCTGAGACTTTGTTCCTTTGTTGAGCCTTTCCAATGTTTGTAACTGCTCACTGAAGCCGTTTTATCATGGCCACTTTAAAATCTTTGTCAGATAATTCTAACATCTCTGTCGTCTTGGTGTTGGCATCTATTGATTGTCTTTTTTATTCCATTTGAGATCTTTCTGATTCTGGGTGTAATGAGTGGTTTTCTCTTAAAACCTTGACATTTCTGTATTATGTTTAGATCCTCTGGATCTGATGTGAACCTTATGTTTTTTCTGGGTTTCTCTGACACTGTTCCAGCCAGGGAAGGGGAGCACTGCTTCATTATTTCCAGGTAGAGGTCGAGGTCCTGGTTCTCTACTTGACCTCTGTGGACACTTAACAATAGGAGGGCTCTCCTCATTGCTCCTGAGAGGGGATGGGAGGTCCAGCTTCCCATGGTCTCCACTGACTCTGCAGGGTCACGGTGCCTCATTACCAATCTGTGGGGATGAGACTGATGAATGTCTCAGTTTTCTACTTGGTTTTTGTCAATACCGTCCTAGCAGGTGTCACTTGCCTCATGACAGCCTCTCAAGGGTGGAAGTCTAGGGTCCCACTCAGCCTTCGCTGCTGTGGGTGGGGCTTGGACCACAGTTTCTTCTGTGGTGTTTGGCTACAGTAGAGCAGTTAATGCTGAGAGGTTTTACGTCTTGCTAGGCTGCTCCTTCCCTGGAACCTCTACAGAGAACAGACTTTTGTTGGGATATATATATTTTTTGTCTGCATTTCTTGGTGTGTTTCCAAGTCTGAGATAGATAAGGCAAAAAGAAAACCCATGGAATTTATTACTGACTTTATACTTCAGGTCGTGAGGTTCCTAGCCAGTCTGCCTTCTCTTCACCTTTAGACTCTTCTTGTGTTTGTTTTCTATGTAATATCTAAGGTTTCAAGTTGTACTAAGGTTCCAAGTTGTGGTAGGAATAGGTAAAATTATGTCTACTCCATTCATCCCCTGTGTATGGTATTGTGTATGGTTTATACAGAAGTTGTTGGTACCAATAAACATTCAGTATAGTAGTTGCAATATTAGATACTTTATTCCCATTTTACCAGAAAGAAACTGAACACAGAGGCTAAGTGAGAGACTTAATTGCCACATATATAGTTAATAGCAGGTCCAGGACTACAAAACAAGTCTTTTCACTAAAATCTGTGATCTTCGCACCACTTAACAATGATTTTCTGTGGATTAGGATTCTGCCTTACTGTAGCACAGCTAGATCTAATCTTCTGTTTATAGTAGTTCATTTCCAAAAAGGCAGCCATTTACACGTGTTTAAATGAGAAATGATTTTGAACTTGTGTGGTATTGACATAGTCATCCACAGTTTTTTTTAAAACTCAAGCATTTATAAATTTTACTGTTTTTTAAGCTATTAGGTAACCCTAGCAGATTTAAAAATTTAAACTCAGTAGATAACATTAAGTGATTTGATATTTTTGGTCAGTATCTTAGTTCATTCAGGCTGCTATAACAAAATACCATAAGCAGGGTGGCTTGCAAACAAGAAGCATTTGTTTTTCACAGCTCTGAAGGCTGGAAAGTCCAAGATCCAGGCACTGGCAGATTTGGTGTCTGGTGAGGGATCACTTCCTTATAGATGACACCTTCTTGCTGTGTTATCACATGGTGAAAGAGGGGAATAAGTTCTTTTGGGCCCCTTTTATGAGGGCACTAATCCCATTTATGAAAACTCCGCCCACACGACCTAATCACCTCCCAAAGGCCCTCCTTCCTAATGCCATCACTTTGGGGGTTAGGGTTTCAACATATGAATTTGTGGGGAAGAGGGGCAGCAGATAAACATTCAGTCCATTGCAATCAGATTATTCTTTATATTTTCTAAAAAGTAAATTTAAAACTGTTCATCATTAGAAAATTTGGGCAATATTAAAGTGCAAATAAAAATGACCTCTAATTCCATTAACCTTGAATTTTTCTTTAAATTTGTCTTCACAACAGAGAATGTAATGTAACAAATATAATTTAGTTCGGTAATTTATCAAATAACCATTATGTGGCATGTGCCCAAGTTCTGGGACTACAAAGAAGAAAAATAAAAGCCTTCCTAGAGAGGTAGCCCTGACCAGATGCAAGCCAAGACAAGAAGGCTGACCAGGCAGAGGGACCCTAGCAGTGGAGATAGGGTGGCAACGACCTACACGGTGTGTGCAGAGACCTCCAGCAAGACCACGGGAGAGGCAGGCAAGAGAACACCTGGGTTGGTAAGAACAGGGGAGAGGGAGGTCTTCAGAAACTAGAGGGAATTCCAGATATATTTCTAGGCCATCCTAGGCAGCCAGGGCAGTATTCCAAATGAATTATTTCAGTATTTAAATAAGCATTCTATCTGGTACCAATTCCTAGTACAGGTAAGCAGATGAAAATTCCTTTGGAAGCTTTCTATTCTGTGGTCCAAATCACTGGATTGATTATTTAATTGTGTTTACAACATTAAAGAGACTACTGTAACCCAGGGCCAGTCTCCTGACCTTCTTGCTACTAACATTGGATCAAAATTCTTCACTTGGAAGCAACCCAAGTATCTATCAACAGGGGAATGGATAAACAAAATGTGGTACATACATCTGATGGAATATTATTCAGCCTTAAAAGAGGAGATTAGATTGTGAAGACTGTACCCTTGCGAATGGATTGATCCACTCCTGGAGTAATGGGCGTGTTCTGATGGCTTTAGAAGGAGAGTGGGTGAGGAGGTTAGTCTCCCTCTTGCTTAGCCATTTTCACCATGTGTTCCCCGCATCCCTGTAGAGTCACCACAAGAACAAGGCCCTCACCAGATGTGTTCCCTAGACTTTGGACTTCCCAGCCTCTGAAACTGTAAGAAATAAATTCTATTTCTTTATAAATTACCCAGTTTCAGGTATCCTGTTATAAGCAACAGGAAACAGACTAATACAGTGACATTATGCCAAGTGAAAAAGCCAGTCACAGAAAGGCAAATACCTTACGATTGTACTTATGTGAGATACCTAGAGGAGTCATATTCATAGAGACAAAAGGTAGCATGGTGGTTGCCAGGGCCTGGGGGTAGGGGCAATTGGAAGTGATTGTTTAATGGGTACAGAGTTTTGTTTTGCAAGATGAAAGAGTTCTGGACATGGACATTGGTGACGGTGGCACAACAATGTGAATGTACTTAATGCCACTGACGTGTGACTTAAAAATGGTTAAGATGGTAAGTTTTATATTCTGTGTATTTTACCCCAATTAAAAAATCTCTTCATTTGGTAAAGGTTAGTAATGGGCCTGCTAATATTTCTAACTTAAGAGAATATGCAGGGTGGAATCTCCACAGCCTTGAGTGATTATGGAATATTCTCTCAGCGATGTCTAAGGACCAGAGGTAGTGAAGTTGCAGAAAGCAGGAAAGCATGAATGCTGCTGCACTTAATGAGACAACTCTGATGTTGCTTTTCAGCTCTAGCAGGACTTTCTCTAGGTAGAAGGGGATGGAGGGATATGGTGACCTCAAGCTGATGAGAAATGCTGAGAAATGTGGGTTGTTTATAGAGGAGAATATATTGTAACTTTTCCCTTCCCATGGGAATAAATCATTACTCAGCTGTGCCTTCCAGGCATCTGCAGACTAGAGAGACCAGAAGCATACATCTGAAACAGAATGATACCCTTATCTGAGTTCTGTGATCTAGGCAACAGGTTCTAGCTCTTGTGAAGGCAAGAGCTCTGGGTGTGGAGGAAGATGGAGGAATTCTCAGAATAGGAGGTGGGGTGTGAGTTGGACTTAAAAGATTAGGGCCTAGGAAGGATTATGGCATTTAAAGTGGGAAAGAGTCGTGCATACAGGATGTGGGGATCAGTAAAAGTTTATGCAGAGTGGAGGAGTCTATTGTGGAAGGCAGAAAGAGGCTTGAAATATAAGCGGAGAGTGAAGGGGGACATTCCATAAAAGACCTTGGGTGGTGGGATGGCATTTACTGATGAAGAGCAGCAGTCTAACTCAGTAAGTTTTTGCCTCCCAGATAGCCACTTCTCCAATGTGAAATGCCCGTGGTGTGTTGACAGTGTTGGTCTTCAGAGGACCTCTCTCTTCATGTTCAAGGGCCTTTGGATCCTTGAGCAAATGCTTAATTCTCTGAGCCTACTTCCTTGACTATGAAATGTAATAATGCCTCTTACATTGCTGGGTCTGAGAATTCACCAAGATAACACATGAAAACAGTCTCAGCACAGTCTAGCCCAGAGTAGATATTTGGTGTAGGCGGTGGTGGACATAGGGGATGATGTCGATTTGTATTTGTTAACCCTTTCATGGGAACTCTGACCATGAACATGGTGTCTACACATCCCTTTCAGATATGGGCAGACTGGAGTTTACAATGTGAGAACGTAAGTGAAAGTCTCAAGCTGGATGTCACGTCAAGTTCTAGGGAGTTAATTGTTCTGAAAGGAGCATATCAAGGTCCTCTGGATCTCGGGGAAGGGAAATTAAGCCACACAGTGATTTGTCTGAAGCTGTGCCTTTGGCCAGTCCCTGGGAAATATGTGTATGCTGGGGGATACAGAGATCGATGTGTGAGATTTTGGAGCCCACGTTTGACAGTGGTTTAAAATGCAGAAACCTCTCAGTAAGTTGTAACCCTTTGAAGCTCAGCTCGGATCTCCTCCCTTCCAGACTCCTCCACAATGAGCCTCTTCCGGGCTTGCTTCGGTGGCACTTTTTTCACCTCTGTTTTGACATTCTCATATCAGGCTTCTATTGATCTCCCTTCACTAGATTAGGAGCACTTAACGTGAGAGTTAGAGCATGGTGCAGGCTTGGTAAGCAAGGCACTTTGAAGTCTTTGTCATTCAGTTTTGATAACTACCCAGTTTTAGGCTTGCTTCTTTTTATTTACCAGTTGTCAAAATAGTGAGTGGGTTCCTTGGTATTTTTAAATGATCAATTAGGATGTGTTGTAGTATCATTATGAGCTCACATATTTAAACATATTCAATGTGTTTGAATCTATTATAGTTGCTATTCTCCTTGAAGTTCAGATTGTATTATCTTTAGCCAGTGGTAGCCTATTCCGGTTGGCTTCTGGGTCATTTTGACCTGACCCTGCTAGTCTTTGATAGTTTCTTTACTATCTGGTATGACAAACTGTTCCAGGTTTATCTTGTACATTTCCTGATCCAGACCTGGAATTAGCCATTTCCTCAGAGTCCTGGTTTCTTTTGGTGAAAATGGTGTGTAGAAACCTGTTATGGGCACTAAGGAATGCTTATCGCTACTGGGTTAGTTACACAATTATTTTTTTACTTGTTGATAATCAAGTATTACTTTGAACTTTGTACTTTGTACAAGTATTACTTTGTACTTTGCTTTTTTCCATAAACCGTCATTGTGAATATTTTCATTTATTTCTACATAGTATTTTTTCCAATTTTTAATTATGAAAAATTTCAACCATACACAAAAGTAAATGCTATAATTCATATTGATTCACACAGTTTCAAATATTATCAAGATTTCATCACATTTGTTTAATATATCCCTTTCACTTATTTCTTTACTGGACTATTTTAAAGCAAATGCTAGATATGTATGTAAGTCTTATATGAGTGAATGTACCTAATCTTCTGTACACATTTCCCCCAGTTAGATATTATGTTACTTCCAACTTTTCACTGTCACATACGATACAGGCCTTGTATGTCATACAGGTGGCATATCGTCTGAGAGTTCCACTCAAGCTGATGAGCCATAACATTTAGGTATCATTAACTGTCACCACAGGTTACTTGGAAGATTTTCTTGGGCAGACAATCAGTTTGTCTTCCCGTAGCCTGCCTTGGGAGAATGAGCCAATTGGAGATCTGCTGGCTTGCCAGAGCAACAGAAAGGGTTAAGTGTTATATATGGCAGAGAGGCTAATTTTCTTGTGAGGATTGTAGAAATGAGTCTGTTGCATTGCTGTTTTGATATAATTTTCTAGAGGAAAAATTTTCTAACAAATGCCTAAAATGCCTACTGTGTGCAAGAATCTGGGCTGGGCATTGTGAGGGACAAAGGCATTAGAATAAGGAGTCTTCCTAAACTGGTAATGTTGGTAATGCGTAGGGATGTGGGTGGGAGGGAAGGTCAAAGGGGCTCCAACTTTATAGTGTGTCAGTTCTTTTTGTTTAAATAACAGCTTTGTTGAGATATAATTTCGATACCACAATGTCACCTTTTAAAGGTATACTTTCATTGTTTTTGGTATATTCACAAAGTTGCACAATCATCACCACTACCTAATTCCCAAACATTCTCACCCCAGAAGGAAACCTCATACCCATTGAGCATTCTCTCCATTCTCCCCTCTCTGCATTGTCTGACAACCACTCTTGTACTTTCTGTGTGTATAGATTTTCCTATCCTGGACATTTCATATAAATGGAAACCTATAATATATGACTTTTTATATCTAGCTTCTGTCACTTAGCATAGTGTTCTTAAGGTTTATCCATGTAGCATATATCAGTACTTCTTTCCTTTTTGTGACTGAATAATATCCCATTGTATGGTTTAGCCATCATTCAGTTGATAGACATTGGATTGTTTTCATTTTTTTGGCTTCTGTAAATAATGCTGCTTTGAACATTTATGTACAAGTTTTTGCATGAACATGTGTTTTCAGTTCTCTTGGTTATATGCCTAGGAGTGAAATTTGCCACATGGTAACTTTGTGTTTAGCTTTTTGAAGAACTGCCAAACTGTTTGTCTCAGTTTTTTAATAAGAAGAACATTATTTTTAAAAAAAATTTTATTGAGTCAAAATTGATTATACAAATTTTTTGGGTTCAACATTGAGATATGTTGATCAAATCAATACTACTAGCATATATATTGTTACAAATCATAATTATTATTTATGCCCCTTGTCCAATCCCTCCCCATCTCCCTTTCCCTACCCTCTCCCTTCTCCCCTCTCTAATCACCCTAGATTTCTTTTAACCCTCTGAAAGAAAGAATAATGGTTACTCTGTTGATTTGCTGCCCAAATGATCTGTCCAATGCTGAGAGGAATGACCAGGTCCCCCAGTACTATCATAGAGCAGATGTCTCTTCCATCACTCCGAAACGGGCTCTGTGGAGGGAGATATCCTCCTCCCCTTTTTATCTCTGCTGGTGACTCTCCCCATGCCAACACACTCCAGTGGCTGGCTGACCACCTGCGTGGTGGCTATGGCGTCCAGCTGCCCCTGCAGCAGCCATGGCCATTGTGGTGGCTGTGGTGGGCCACCCACACGGAGGAGACATCTCCTGCATGCTCCTCGGTGCCAGCGGTGTGCCTGGCCTTGGAGAGCATCCGATCCCCAGCTCCATACCCCAGGTCCCCGAGAGGGTCCTGAGGTACCGGTACAGTGTGCCTGGCTGTGGGAGGGGGGTCCGGTCCCCAGTTCCATATCCTGGGTCCCTGGGCAGGCCCCGAGGAACTGGCATGGGGTGCCTGGTTGTGGGAGGGGGATCTGGTCCCCTTCTCCATGCCCTGGGTTCCTGGGTGGACCCCGAGGCACTGGCGCAGTGAGCTTGGTTGTGGGAGAGGGGTCCAGTCCCCTTCTCCATGCCCCAGGTGGGCCTTGAGGCACTGGCTCAGTGAGCCTGGTTGTGGGGGGGGGCTCTGGTCCCCTTCTCCATGCTCCAGGTCCCCAGATGGGCCCTGAGGCACTGGCACAGTGAACTGGTTGTGGGAGGGGTATCTGGTCCCCTTCTCCATGCCCTGGGTCCCTGGGTGGGCCCCGTGGTGCTGATGTGGGGTGCCTGGTTGTGGGAGGGGTGTCCGGTCCCCTTCTCCATGCCCTAGGTCCCTGGGTGGGCCCTGAGGTGCTGGTGAGGTGTGCCTGGTTGTGGGAGGGGGGTCTGGTCCTCCCGTTCATGCCTCAGGCCCCCGGATGGGGCCCTGAGGTGCTGTCATGGTATGCCTGGTTGTGGTAAGGGGGTCTGGTCCTAGGCTGCTAGCCCTGGTTCCCTGGGGGGGCCCCAAGGCATTGGTGGTGTGCCTGGGCTGGAACAAATTCCCTGTCCTTTGCCTACTTCCAACACAGGGGAACTTCTTGTGGGAACCATTACTCGAGCTGTGTGGTTGACCTAAATTGCTGCTTTGCTGCTGTTTCCCCAGGGAAGACCTTTTGTGCAGCTCAGGGTTTAGTGGTTGACCCTATAGGCACTTCCGACTCTGATACTTGGTGCAACTGTATAGTGTAAAAACTCTGATCTGGGCCTGAGTCTCTTCATCAAACTGCACCCCATGCAACTCTGCATTCCCGACCTTTCTCCTCTGAGTGGTCCTGTGTGGATTGGGGGGTGGATCGGGCGCACTTGCTGTGCCTCAGTGTTCTCCCAGTGGGCCCGTTTCCCCCACGGCCCGTGCCCCAAACACTTCCCACTGGATGGGCCCTGCACCAGTCCCCTGCGTTGACTCACTGGCCTCTGAATGCCCCCCCCCAGCTGTTCTGGCTTCTCCTGTGTGGGTCCACAGGAACCCCACCAGTGGTCTTGCTGTCCTGGGGGCCACCAAAGTCCTCTTCTCCCCTTCCATCCCCAAGTAACTCCATCTAAAGGGCACAGCTGTGGCCCCTGCCAGCTCCTGCCCCATGTGCTCCAGTATCAAAGCCGCCACGGCCAAAACACCAGGAGCAATCCTTTCTCTCCCTCATCATGGCTTCTCCCATCCTCATGAGCTCCATAGGTCTCTCCCCGTCCTCCCTCAAGCTCCAGCAGTCCCAGCCTGGCTGATGCTACAATCCCACAGTTGTAAATTCATTGATTTGTGGGAGAGAATGACGCTGGGGACTGTCCACTCTGCCATTCTGACTGGAACTCAATAAGAAGAATATTAAAAGAAAAACTTTAGACAAATTAAATTTATCAGTTTGAGTAAAAAAACAAAAACAAAAACAAAAAACACCAATTCATGAATGAAGGAGCAAGCAGCACCCTGAACCAGTGCAGAACCAGTGAAGAGAGCTCCACCCAGCAACGTGGGCAGGTGGTACTTAAATGCAGAACAAGGGAGTAATGTTCAGAAACAGCTTGATTGCTTACACCTCAGTATTTGTGTTACTTGGGCAGGTTTGGCAGTTTGCAGCTTGTGATTTATTGAAAGCTTCGATTGGCTGAGACTTGACTACTTACTACAAGAATATACTCTTAGGTTGCAGTTTGTTTACACATTAGGTTAGGTTATTGTTCTCTATCTACAGGGGCAGCTTTAGGGCAAGTTGAATTGAACAGTTCTCCCTTTTTGATCAGCCTCTCGATTTTGAGAGATTGACTAAAACCTTGGGCACTGACACCACTTTCTGTCTCCATCATAATGGAGTTACTTGGTCTCAGTATAGAATTCACAGTTTACGATGTCAAATTAGTTTGACGATTCTTTATGTTTTCTTCATGTTTTTGTTATTCTAGCAGTAGTGAGACCATTTGATGTACAAAGGTGGCTGCATGTGAGTAAGATTCTTGAGGGGGTACAGCACATCAGGGAGACTATTGTAATGGCTACCAGGAGGATAGTACCAAGAAACTGAAGTACACTCCTTCACAGCAGCCTCCACAAACCAAACTGATCAAAATCAAACAATTCAAAGTTCGGGCAATAAAGACGATTCCCAGTGTTCAAGTCCTTTTGGCCATAGTATTCGTTTGGCATGTTGGTGATTGAGGACAATAGTTCCCTGTTAAATGGCCTGATTTAAGACGTATCCATTTTTGTAGTTAGCCTCGTAACATAAGTCACAGTACCAGAAACCCACTAAAAGTAACATAAAGATTAGAAAACCTTTGAATAGCCAAGCTTGCCATCTGCCATTTAGGATTCTTGCAAACCAGATGTTGAATGTAAACACATTGTGTTTCCCCTGAGAAAATTTCTTAATGTACTCAGTGGCAGTGTCTAGAGAAACAGTATCAAGCACCTTTTAAATTAAGTTTTCTATAGTAATAAAATTAGGGAAGAAAAGTGCAACATTCGGTTTTGTTCAGCACCATGCACCAGCCCCAGCATGGGCAAAGAGGTCTACATCTGAGTGGTGTTCCACTAAGTTTACTGGTTGAGCATGGATGTTCTCATCCACAGTTTGAAGATGGGTTTCTGCCGGTCGGAACACCTAGGAGTTTTGGATGGTAACAGAATCCGAGATTTACCTGTACCACACCACCGCTGAGAGTGAGCCCCAAGGAAGCCCACTGAAACCTTTCCTTGGTGGACCCTGACTCATCTTCATCTGTTTGAAGGTTTTTCTAATTCTGGTTCTTGACTGCTTTAGCTTCTGATGATAGGAAATATTACTGGGATTTTCAGGGAAGGCAGGAGTGAGGCAGGCCAAAAAGCAAGATCTGAAACAATGAGGAGACAGAATACAGTAGGCAGATTCTCCACAAACCTGGAGTAGAGGTGAGGGCCAGAGCTAGAGCATGAGCGTCCAAACTGGAGAGAGTTATGAAAGGTGGGGGCTCTGTGCGTCTGCCCATCAGGGACCCTAAGTGTGGACTGGGTGGTGGATCCTGTGTTGATGGGAAGTCTCAAAGTGGGGTGGGGGCACAGAACCTCACTGCAGGCCCGCTGGTAGTGGCCTTGGCTGAGGCCTTACTGCCCCTGGGGGCTGTCAGAAGGGCTTGGGCAGATGGGAAAAAGTTTCTACTGGTGCCAGCAGGAGACCCCATGAGGAGAGGCTGGTAAGGGGGAGAGGAGTCCATGGGGATGATCTCAAAGTCAGAAGCTGGCTGGGGAGCCAAGACTGCAGATATGCTGCCTGAGGCGCTGGAGCTGACTGCAGATGCAGTGATTGACAGGTTGGAGAAAGGTGGGCACTGGGTGAAGGAGATGGGGGAGGCCACACACATCGGGGTGAGGGACTCTATTCTGGAGCTACTGGGCATGGTGGGGAAGGGAGACCTGGCACCTGTTGCAGGTGCGTCTCAGGCCTGGGGAGGCAAAAGGCCTCTGTCCTCCCCATTCAGAGGGGGCCCCCACATGGGGTTCACCATGAAGTGGGGAAGGGCTGCAGCAGCAGCTTTCACAGCGGGGGAGGGGGGTAGGGGTTGTGCAGTCTGTGCCTGGTACTGGGGAGGGGGCAGGGGCCCACGGGTGTGGGGGCCTGGTGTACAGGTCAGCTGTGCCTGAAAATGGGGAGAGAGCAGGGCTCAGCAAGGCGAGGGGTGTTGAGGGGAGGGAGCATGAAGAGGTGCCTGGAAGGGTCTCTGAGGAGGAGAGGAGGGAGCCTGGTGCCTTGTGCTTCCTCCAGGACAGAGGGTGCACAGCAGAGGCCACTGCAGCAGACTCTAGGAAAGCCGCTGGACCCAAGGAGTCCTGCTCCCTCCTGCATCTCTTGGGCTGTGCATACATGCTGAGTGCTGCTGTTTTGCTGGTGCAACTTTGGCTTTGAAAAAAATAAAATGTAGAAGTCTTAAAGCCATATAGATTCTTTCGCCCTCTATGCTGTTTATTAGAGTTGTCGTATGTATTCCAACAACATTAATTAATCCCCACCTCTGAGACGGTGGTAACATTTTGGTATTCAAAACTCATATACACATTAAAGAATTTAAGAGGAGAAAAATAGGCTATCACGTTTGTCTGGATATTTTACTGTGTTGGTAGCAAAAAGTTCCTTTCACATCTTTTTGGGATGGCTGTCCGTGTTGTCTGGAGATAAAATCTCCTGCTTTTCTCCCGTCTTCCTGAGCCTTTGTGTGTGTATGATTTGGTTTGCCTTCCCTCCTAAAGACGTCTCTGCTGTGTCTTATGCCCTGGGCTAGTGCTTCTTTTCTTTCAGTACTTTCGAGACATTCTTCCTGTCACTTCTGGCCTCCTAGTGTGAGCACTCACACACATCTATTTTGTCATTGGAGCACCTAATTGGATGTACACTTTAGACACCTATTCTTTTTCCCTTTCATATACTGTAGATCTGTTACCACACTGGTCGATATCCCTGGGTCATGTTTTTAAGGCCTAAATAGGTGTAGCATAGTTTGTACTAAAAAATGATCAAATATTTGCCTTGCTTCCTTTAAATTAACATAGTTGACTGGGCCCTAGAGGTCTAGCTGTAGCCTCACTGTGTAGCTTCATGTCACCAGCCCATCCTTCTTCTGTTAGGTATGTCCTGGGCTGCCTCCACCTGCTCACTGGCCAATGCCTTTCCCGGTCCATATGGCTGTTTCTTCTTCATGGAACCCTCTTTGGCCTTCAGATGGCAGCATCTGTCCCTCTGTTTCTGTCCCCCCTCTTTTGCCTGCTTCACCTTTAGGCCAGGAGCCTCAAGGGGCAAGGGGCATGTCTGTCTTTGTATACCTGTGTATCCCCAGTGCCTCCTGCAGGATGCGACACCTAGGAGGTGCTCATTAAGAGTTTGTTGAATGAATATGTGTGAATGATGAGGCCTGAGAAAGAGAAGCAGCTTCCAATGTCCAGCAAAGGGTCTGATGATCCAAGATTGGCCATGTTGTTGTCCTGATGGACATAAACAACCTCATAGAAAATTAACCTCAGATGAGGTCACTGTCGTGGACTGACTGTCTGTGGCCCACCCCCCTCCCAATTATATGTCGAAACCCTCATCCCCAATGTCATGGTATTTGGAGGTGAGGCCTTTGGAAGGTAATTAGATGTAAATGAGGTCATGAGGTGGAACCCCCACGACAGGATTAGTGCTGTTGTGAAGAAGGAGAGACACAGAGTTTTCTCTCTCTCTTCCATGTGAGGACACAGGAAGAAGGCAGCCATCTGCAAGCCAGGGAGATGGCCCTCTTCAGGAACTAAATCTGCTGGTGCCTTGATCTTGGATTTCCCAGTCCCCAGAACTGTAAGAAATCAATTTCTATTGTTGAAGCCACACAGTCAATGGTATTTTGTTATCGCAGCCTGAGCTGACAAAGGCAGTCACTCTGAGACCATAATAATGTAAAACTCCTGATCCCTGTGGAGCCCACAAAATGCCAAATATTCTCTCTTGGCTGACATGAGTGGCTGCTACTTCATTACCAGTGACAGCTCCGTCCTTGCTCTTCTCTGCCCTCCCTGTAGATAAGATGTATTGAGCTAACCATCAATAGAATTTCCCCCACCTTCTGACAGCATCCAATCTGGAGCTTCCTTAGACTGTCTCCCAAATTATATAACTAAAGCTATTGTAATAATAGTTTCTTTTTAATATCCTCTTACAGACACCCCGTGGCTCCTTCTGATGCATGTTCTCCTTCAATGGAATGAGTAATGAACCCAGCTTGTTCAACTGCAGGTGTGTTCCTGAAGGGCATTGCTCTGCCACTCTCTTGTCACATAATGATGATATTGAGAGTGATAAGGACCATGTACACGTGGCTTACTGTGTGCCAGGCACTGTGTTGAGTTCTCATGTATTAATCTGCACTTGATCCTCACAACAACTCTGAGAATCAGGTCCTGTTATCCCCCCGTTTTGCCAGTGGTGAAACTGAGGCACACAGAGGGTGAACCCCCTGTCCCAAGTCAGCGGCTTGTGAGTTGCTGAAAAGGGATGTGAACCCCAGTAGTCTGGCTCCAGAGTCCTTCATCTGAACTGGGCCTACGCAGGTTTCAAGGCCTTAGCAGAACTTGGGTCCTGACCTGCCTTCATCCCACGCAGGTCATAGAGCTTATTGGAGTGTGGTGGGGATGAGGAGGAGGTGCTGGGCGGCCCCCACATCAGGTCCAGGGGCAGACATGTTTGTGACATGGCCGAGAGACCCTTGGGTGGGCCTTGACCCACACTGGGCACTCCTGCCAGTGTCTCGGGGACTAGGACTTAGGATTTATGGATGCCAGTCTGTCTGTGCAGGAAAGGTGGACTAAAGGTGTGTATACTCAGGAGCTGATAGGTGGTGTCTTCTGTCCTGGACACTAGGGAGGGTGGTAGGAAAAGATGGAGCAGCAAGTAGAGGGAGAGGCAGAGATGGGAGAGCAGTTCAGGCAGAGAGGGAGAGATGATGGGGGCAGGGGAAGGAGGCAAAAGGATGGAGTCGGGGACAGCTGGGAGGGAAGAGAGGGAGAGAGAGGGAGGATGGAGGGAAGGAGGGAGAGAATACAGAAAGAGAAAGACACACACACACACGCACACACACAAACACACACACACACACAGCCTGTTTCAACACCTGTATGTTAGAAGAGCAGTAGAAATCTTGTTGTCATTGCGCCTTTATATGAGGAGGTGGTTCATTTATTTGACTTTCTGATGTGGTTTTCACCAAATGCTGCATGTGGAGTCATTTTTCTTTTGTTTTTTAAAATAGCTTTTATGAAAGTAGTTAAAGTAGGCCATTTTGTTGTTGGAATGTCACACTATGAATCTGTTAGCTAAGGAGGTCGATGCGGTAAAGTTGGGTGAATGTTTTAGTTGAAAGAGGTGAGTGTACTGTTAGGTTTTTTTATTACAGAAAATTAGAAAACATTGTCCTATCATACCCAGAAATGATGAATACTGAGTATCTCTGTGTAATCTGATTAGTTCCCGTATTTGCTTTGGGATCTGCTTTATTGTGAAAGTATATTCTATGTATGTTTCCATACTGTATTTCCAACTTCAAACTTTTTTGTTGTTGTTAGAATTGCTATTTAAATATCTGATTGTAGTACTTTCGTCTCCTTAGCTGTCTCACTTGCTTTGTCTGTTAAAGACCATGTCTGATCTCTTCTACAAGTGCTTCTTGTCCTACCAGCAGCCCCTTAGAGGGAATGTATCCTTTGTCTAATGGGATATTTCAGCATCTTCCTGCAGTTGCTGGTGGCTGAGGGAACATTCTTGGCCTAGTGAGCCCTTGAGTCATTGACAGTCTAGAATGGTCTCAGCAAATGTGCCGAGCACGATTTTGCTACTCGTGGGATTTTTCCTGTATATGTTCCTAGGAGGATATAAAGTCGTCTTTTTCTCTCTATGTGGGATTGGCTCCAGGACACCCTTCACCACCTGGCTGCTTCCTCCTCTTTCTCTCATTTTCAGCTCAAGTCTCGACTTCTCCAACCTTTTTTAGATGTTGATAATGTTTCTGTCCCAAGATATCAAATTGATTGGCATCCAGATGGTGTCATACCATGGGCCCTTGGATGCTGGGCTGGGTAAGATGTGTCTTTGATCAGAAAATCTCTATCCTGCACACTTCGATGTGGTAGTCTTGTCTCCCCATACACCTCTGGGACTTTCCCCCACTTCCAGCCCTCCCCGGTGTCCCCATGCTTGCCTGCCACTGTTCCCTTTGTTGACAACATGGATCTACTGTTCCTCTGCCTCCTTCCCCGCCTGCCCTGTCTCCTCTTCTAACTGCTCACTTCTCAGGCTTTCTTTGGCTCTTCAGGTTTCTGTTGGGCTGGTGTCTCCTGAATGACATTTCTTGCATGAAATTGAAGCCGGGTCCTTTGGGAAGAACAGACCTGTGGTTGGGAGAAGGGGCTCCTGAAAAGGAGAGGCTGCAGATGCACAGAGTCCAGGCTCGTGCATACACCTTGGGGTCAACCCAGGACAAAACCCACCAGGCCAGCATGTTTACAGGGCATCCTCACCCAGGGAAGTGACAAGGGATATGTCCCAGGCAGGGCAGTGTTTGCTGTTCGCATAAAAACAAAAACTTACTTGGGTAAGAATGTGGTGGGCAATGGAGAGGATTACTGTGTTGTGTTCTCTGTGTCTTGGAGAAACCGTTTGTGCTTCCTGTATCAGGGAGCATTCGGGCTGAAAGCAGGGCTGCTTGGAGGCATCTCCTCTTCCCGGCTCTGTGGAAGCCTCTCTGCTTGCTTGTGGAGGGGGCTGTGTGGCTGACCAGGACTGTGATTCTGTGGTTTGCTCTTGATGTTTCTCCAATGAGAGTGGCTGCAAACACTAGCCCTGTCTGATGAGACTCCAGGGATTTGGTGGTTTGTGTTTATTGTGTGCCTTTCACAGGATACTTTTTCTTATCCTGGCAGATGGCCTAATGCCGAACTGTCCAACACATGACCAAGTGTCACTCTCACAGGATGCTTGTGAATACTGGCAGATACCCTTGTGGCTTTTGTCTGACTTGTGTCCATAGTATTCCTTCTAAGATAGCACCTCTCTAGGAGAGTCCTAACCGGGAGGAGAGTTGATTCGGGCGAGTCAGTCAGGTGAGACACTGAGGAGGCAACTCAACATGACACATAAAACCACAGAAGCAGGGTGTTACTTACAGATCCCAGAAAAAGAGAGCAGCATACCTCACAGGGCCAGTGGGAGAGAAGTGGGAGACATCTGGGACATGCATACTAAACCAGGAATATTAAGCAAGAGAGAGAGAAGGAGAGGGACCTGTGGGCCAAAGCCTTTATTGGGGTACCGGGTATTACCCCATTAGATTTCCTATGGGGAATTCTCATTGGTGGGTTTAGAGCAAGCAGGTGCCTGAGACTGGTGGTTGCCAAGTCCTGTGGACTCCCAGGGGTTGGCACAGGCTCAGTCTGCCCCACATATTGTCTATGGGGGGTGCTTTCCTCTCTGGCCTGCAAAGGCCAAAATATTTACTAACTGGCATTTTCCAGAAAAAGTTTGTAGGCCCCTGGGCTCCATCCTCATCATATTGTCATTACATGGACGTACAAATACAGCAGAAGGAAGATTTCAGAGAAAAACAAAACATGGTCACTGTAGTTGTTAGAGTGGTAGGACTGTAGGATAGTTTTTCCTTGCTTTTAACTTTCAACAATGGCCATAATGCTAAGATTATTTATTCCAACGAAAGCAGCTGTAAGTAAGCACACCTTGTGACGCATTTAACCGTGCAGCTGTCTCTAGGAACAGGATCCTGCAGCTTCCTTCCCTGCCAGACTCCCTCTGCTGGCGCTGCTGATCACCGCTTGGCCAGCAGGGGGTGTGAGCACCATTCCCACCCAGGTTCAGGCAGGCGGGCATGAGTCCAAAGCAGGGTGAGGACTTGTGGTTCGGAAGACCAGCGAGTGCCCCTGCACCACGGCTTAGCCCTGGCTTGGCAGCTTGGCCAGGCGTGTGCATCCCCAGGGTGGGTGGATGTTTGGGGGAGATCAACCCCCATGCACAGAGCCTGTGGTAGAGTTGTTGGTGGGGTAGGGGGCTTCCACAGGGAGCCCAGGGCCAGGGGGTGTCAGGGAGAGAAGAAGGGAGAATAGGAATAGACAGGGACCATAGAGAGCCTGTGGGGTGGACCCAGGGTCCACGTTCCTAGACTCACTGGGTCGTGCCCCCCATCCTTGCAGCACCACTGACCACCTGCTCACTGGCAGGCACCTCTGCTGCATTCTCTCTGCGTAGGTGCAAGCTGAAGTACTCCTCGTGCATGAACTCGCTCATTTTCATGGCTCATCTCCATCTTGCAAACAGGAGAGCTACCCCAGCACAAACAGAGGAGTTGTGATGTCTGGAAGGCTGCCCCTCCCAAGGTCTGAGGGCTCTGCCCCCAGGGTCGCCCGTGACTTCTGCTTATGCTCTTGCTGGCTTCCAGGGGTGTGGGCTCAACTCCCCAACTCTGGGAGTAGTGTGAGAGAAGCTATTTCTGAGAAGTGGTGTGAGTGTGTACTACATATGCATAACGGGAGTTGACGATATGCATTGTTGTAAAGTGGTAGGGGCTTGCTTTGTAGCTGACAATCTGGAAATGCTATTCTTCCTTTCTTAGTGTAAGGGCATTTGTAAATCCCACATTATGAGGCAGCCAGTCCTGAGCCAGTTGCTTGGCATGAGAGTGCCCTGTCTTGTATGTTGTATGTTTGAGGGAGATGATCCTATCTTAGTGTGGCAGGGTCAGGAAGGGGCAGAGGGCTTGAGCCCAGGGCTGCCAGACTGGCCAGCCTTCTCTCTCTTCTCTTTTGGTAATGCTTCACTCTCTCCTGAACAAAGACCACATGGCTCAGGAGACAGGTGATTCCTCTGACCTGGCTGGTTGTCCTTTCCCAGGAGGTGAGTAGCTCAAGGATTCCTCTGCAAGTGAGGGGACACCTAACTGCCCAAGTGCACGTCCACTGTGGACATTCACTGGGTGGTCTGACATTCACTGGCAAGACTTTTGCTTAGCCAGATGGCTGTCTCTAGTCATACAGCTGAGCACCCAGAGCCTCCTCTGAGTTGGGTCTGTTCGCTGAGACCCCTACCCAGTGAATTTGGGTGTTACTTCTGCTCCCATATTTCTGGTATTAGCAGAACACCTGAGATCATTCCTTTTATGACAAATAAACACCTCTCAGTACAGTAACTTAGGGGGTTAAAAAATGGTGATATTCTGTTTTTTTTTCTCTACATGTATTAGACTTACTCTGTTTACCTTAGACATTTACTTAATGGAATCATCTGATTTTGTGGCTCTGAGATAGTTTCCTTACAGAAAAATCAACGTAATTTTTGATTCCTTTCCTCTTAGTTTTATAGTAATTAGAATGAGCTTATTTTTTTATAATCCTCCAAAGGTGACCAAGTAAGGTTTGTTTGTTTGTTTTAGTACCTATTTGAAATCCTTGATTTTTAAGGTATGTGTTTCAGTCCATTGCTGGATTGCTCGATTTTACCCTTACATAATAAGAAACAGAGAGCCATGGCAATGGACATCCCCCTCATCCTGTGTTCCACTTCCAGGAATCAACCCTAAGAAAATCATTAAAAGACAGATTTGAGTAAAAGCTTTATGGACACATATTGGCTGAAGCATTTAAAATAATGAAACTAATTATTTAGTAGTTGTTGAATAGTTGCTTGGCAAAATAAGGAATATCCACTTGATAGAATATTATATAGTCATTGTATTAGTCTGTTTTCTGTTGCTTAGAATAACTGAACTAGGTAAAATATAATGAAATGAAATTTATTGCTTATAGTTTTGGAGGCTGGGAAGCCAAAGGTTTAGAGAACACAGCTGGTGAGGGCCGTCTTCTAGGTGAACTCCACAGGGTTCCGTGGTGATGCAGGCAGTCACATGGAAAGGATGACAAGAGCTCTTTAACATGCTCACTTGATCTCCTTATAAAGCCACGAGTGCCACTCCTGTGACAATCCACTAAACCATTAACCCATTGTTCCATGAGTGGATTAATCCATTCACGAGGTCATAGTGGTCACAATCCAATCACTCTTAAAGGCCTCACCTTCCAACACTGCTGCTGTTTGATTTCCCACCCTTTAAAAACTGTTGCAGTGGGGATCCAGCTTCAATGAGTTTTGGGAGGATATTCAATCCACAGCAGCCATTTAAATGATAATTCTTAAAACTGTTTAACAGTCTTTTAGTATCTTTATTGAGTTAAAATATACATACCATAAAATTCACCCAATTTTAAGTGTATATTCAATGACCTTTAATAAAATTATACAGTTGTGCATATATCACCATGATTCAGTTTAAAATATTATTATCACCCCCAAAATTTTCTTGTGCCCATTTGCAGTTAATCTCTGCTATCATTTTTTATCCAGGCAACCACTTACCTGCTTTCTGTCTCTATAGACAGAAGTTTCTAGAAATTTCATATGAATGAAATGATACAATAGATGGTCTTTTGTATCTAGCTTCTTTCACTTAGCATAATGTTTTTGAGTTTGAATCTGTGTTTTTGCCTGTGTCAGTATTATCTTCATTCTTATTGCTGAATGGTAGTCCATTCTATGGATATACCATGTTTTGTTTATGCATTTATAAGTTGATGGACATTTGGATTGTTTTTAGTTTTAGATTATTATGAATTATGCTGTTATGAAACATTCACATACAGGTCTTTGTGTGGATATGTTTTTGTTCCTCTTCGATATATACCTAGAAGTGGAAGTGTTCAGGAAATGGTAAGTGGATATTTAAATTTTTAAGGAGCTGCCCAACTCTTTGTCAAAATAGCTGTAGCATTTTATTCCTTCCAGCAATGTATGAAGGTTTCAGTTTCTCCTCATCTTTGTCAGCATTTGGTGTTGTCAGTGTTTTGGACTTTTGCTATTCTAATAGTTTTGTGGTGGTATCTCATTGTGGTTTTAATTTGCATTTCTCTAATGGCATGGCATTGAGCATTAGAGATAACACTAAAAGCACAAGCAACAAAATAAAAAATAGACAAGTTGGACATCATCAAAATTAAACACTTTTGTGCAACACTATCAAGAGGTTAAAAAGACAGCCCATAGAATGGAAGAAAATATTTTCAAATCATATATCTGATAAGTGGCTAGTATTCAGAGTACATAAAGAACTACAACTCAACAACAAAAAGACAGTCCAATTCAAAAAATGGGTAAAGAGTGTAAACAGACAGACATTTATCCAAAGAAGATATACAAATGGAGAGTAAGCATATAAAAAGTTGCTCAATGCCTTTAGTCATTAGGGAAATGTAAATCAAAACCACAATTACAATACCACTTCAAATCCATTATGTCTGTCCCCCCTCTCCGCATAGAGAATAACAAATGTTAGTGAGAATGTAGAGAAATTGGAACCCTTGTACATCGCTGGTGGGAATGTAAAATGGTGCAGCCACTATGGAAAATGGCCTGGCTGTTTCTCAGGAAGTTAGACAAAGAATTATATGATTGACCAATTCCACTCATAGGTAAATTGACAACAGATGTTTTAATGAAAACTTGTACGTAAATGTCCATAGCACCACTGTTCATAATAGACAAAAGTGGAAACAACCCAAATGTCCATCAGCTGATGAATGGGCAAAGAAAAGGTGGTAGATGCATACGATGCAATATTATTTAGCCATAAAAAGGAATGAAGTGCTGATACATGGTACAGTGTGGATATGCCTTGAAAACATTGTTAGGAAAAGACTCCAGACACAAAAAAGATCACATACTGAAGAATTCCGTTTATTTGAAATGTGCGGAATAGGCAAATCCAGAGACAGAAAGCAGACTAGTGGCTTTCAAGGGCCGGAGGAGGGGGAAGTAGGGAGTAATTGCTTAATGGGTATGACGTGAAACAGTTTTGAATCTAGGGAGAGATGATAGCTAACAACCTGGTGAATGTGCTAAATGCCACTGAATTGTATACTTAAAAACGGTTAGAGCTGTTAGTTTTATGTTATGTGTACTTTACCACAATAATACAAACCCAGAGGAATGGAAATCATCAAGTCAAAGGTATACCTGTTCCTCAATGTTCATAGCAGCACTCTTTACAATAGCCAAGAGTTGGAACCAGCCCAAATGTCCATCATCAGATGAGTGGATATGGAAAATGTGGTACATCTACACAATGGAATACTACTCTGCTATAAAAACGAATGAAATACTGCCATTTGCAACAACATGGATGGACCTAGAGAGAATTATATTAAGTGAAACAAGTCAGGCACAGAAAGAGAAATATCACATGTTCTCACTTATTTGTGGGAGCTAAAAATAAATAAAATACACAAAAAAACTGGGGGTTGGGGGGAGGGAAGAAGACATAACAATTGCAATTCTTTGAAGTTGATAGGACAAGCAAACAGAAAGGACATTGTTGGGAGGGAGGGGGGAGAGGGAGGAGGGAAGGAGGTTTTGGTAATGGGCCATGATAATCAACCACATTGTATATTGACAAAATAAAATAAAATTTGGAAGAAAAAAAAATACAAAACTCGAAATGAGTGGGTTTTAATAAAGTCTTTTGAGAGGTAGCGCAGTTCAGTGAAAAGACCATGGATTTTAGATACAGCAAGATTTGATTACAGCTGTGCCATTTTCTCACTCTATGACCTTGGGCAAACCTCTTGGAACTGGTTTCTTTACCTGGAACGCGTGGTCAATTGTATTACTTCATGGATTAAAGGAGGTGATATAACTGAAGTGTAAACACAGTCACTTGGCATACTGAAGAGGCCAAGAATAGTCATCTGGAGGAGGAAAAAAGGGACATAAATGCAGGACAGTTCTTCGGGAGGCCTTGGACTGACCCATTTCTCCCCCACTTCTCACTTGTAGTTCTCAGAATAAATGTAGAATGCCCTGGGATTGCAACATCCTGACATAGGGAAGGACTGGCTGGAACAGACTGCGCTATCTAGTCCCTTCTTAGAAACAGGTTGGCCCTTGGGGTATAAACCTAGGAAGGGCTGCTGCGGTGCAAGTGGGGCACACACAAAAGAGACTCCATCCACCCTGGGCAGCTTTCCTGAGCCTTGGGAGACCAGCTCACGATGAATCCGAGGCTTCTGCCGTCCCTGGCTGCCTATCTGTAATAAATCTGCTTCATGTAGCTTGTTGTGTACGGGTGCTCTGTCTCACCAGATGCAGACAGTTGTAACCAGTGTACAGTGAACCTGCTTCATGATAAACATGGTACAATGGAAACAGGAAGACATGAGTATGGAGCTCTCAGTGATTAAGGATTTGGTGGTACCTTGGCTTTTGCCCTGCCCCCTCACTCCATCGCCTGCATCCCTAGCTGTGCTTGGACAAGTTGCTTAATTTTTCTGTGCCTCAGTTGTCTTAAGTCAAGCTCATTGTGATAAATGAGATACTGCTCACAAAATGCTAGGTTTATCATATAAACCCATATCTGTCCCCAGTCTGCTCTTCAATAATAATGAGGAGCAAAAAAAGCATTTTTTTCATTTTTAAAACTACTTAAGAATTTTTAGAAAACATTTTTGAATGATATTCTGGTTGGGAATCATTAAGCTCTTTGGAAGAACTTTGAGAGAAAGGGCCATGGGCCTGGGATGGGTGTCCTGCTCTGGCTCCACTTGCCTTCCTGCAGGCAGAATCACCCATGTGAGGCTGGCTAATGTTAAGGTTATTAGTAATAAGGTCTCAGCATATGTGGTAGTGATGCCTCTTTGATACTTAAAGGAGTCCTGGCCTGGAGGATGAGATACGTGTTCACCCTATTCAGAGTAAGAGCAGAAAAATTATTTTTACCACCTTCCACTGAAATTGTATTAAATGTTACTAGAACCAGAAACTGTCTTGGGGAGATAGGCACAAGGGTACAGCTCTATGCCTGGCTTGCCATGTGGCTGTAGGCAACACCCTGCCCCTCCTTGAATCTCCCTGTGTGGGTCTTGGTGCACGTTAGTCTTAATTTAGAGATGTAAAGAACCACATTACCTGGTCCATGCAGAGTTGAGATGTGAGCTGCACATCAGCTGCACATGGGGCCACCTTCTGGAGAATGTCTTCCCATCACCACACTCATCCTGAAGACTCTCCAGAGCTGCCCCGATGAGTCCCAGGCCTCCCTAGACACTACCTTCTACCTGCTTTCCTGGCTAGGCCCTCTAGGCCTCTTCCTGCCCATGTTCATCTAGTGAGTGGAGCAGCCCTTTGTGGAAATAGCTAACAAAACAGTCTGTGGGGTGCAAGGTGGAGACTGAGCTGTGCCCAGAGCTGGATCCACACATGGCTGGCTCTCTCGCTCATGGCCTCAGGGAGTACACTGCCTAGGGAAGAAGGAGATGGGGTGCAAGCCTCATTCCAGAGCCAAGGCCTCCTTAGGCAGGCGGGGGGATGTACTAAGCATGGCATGGTGTCTGTCTCTGGGGTTTATCTCTGGCCCATGTACACATGCATGACTGGTTCCTGGGAGTGTGGATAGGACTGCAAGTAAAAATAGTTGCAGTCAAAGCTCAGTAGGAGGCAGCACTGGCTTGGGGTCCAGGTGATCTGATGTCACACAGGGAGGAAGCCGACCATCAAGGAGCAATTCTGGGGCCGAGCCCCGTGGTGCACTCGGGAGAGTGCGGTGCTGGGAGTGGGGCGACGCTCCCGCCGCGGGTTCGGATCCTATATAGGAATGGCCGGTGCACTCACTGGCTGAGTGCCGGTCACGAAAAAGACAAAAAAAAAAAAAAAAAAAAAAAGGAGCAATTCTGGGGCTCAGAGTGATGATGACAGTAATCTCAGTGTCTCCAGAGAGTGGTGCCCAGGAAATCTGGAGGCACCCTTAGGAGATTGCCAGGTTGGAGAGGAGACACAGAGCCTACATAGGTGGCCGTGGCTTGCAGCAAGCAGTGAATGCTCCTGTGGTGGCCTTGCTGGTGAGAGAGGGTAGGATGCGCCGAGGGGATCTGGGAATACTTGCGGGGACTTGGAAGAGGACTGAGATGCTAAGTCTGTGAGCAAGAGCAAGTTCCAGGAACCCTGGATTTTACAGAGTGGAGGGGTGTGTGAGGGAGAGAAAGGGTCTACATCATTGCCCCTTGGAGCTGAGACCATGGAAGGAATTTTAATCAGATTATTTGGGGTAGCTTGGGGGCTATAGGCAATTATGAGGAAGGGGCGTTGCCATATATTACAGCTGCTCCCACCATGGCATTCCCTGCCTGGCAGGTTGTGCACAGGACTCAACGTCTATGACCCCAGTGAGAACGTCACCTCGCTGTGAGGGAACCGTCAGTTCCTGGGGGAAATGGTGTTTACTGACAACCTCACAGGAAGACAATGAAGTGGTCAAAGTCACCATGTTTACAGGTAGGACGCTGGGGTTTCGGCTGCCCTTTGACCCTGACTTGACTTGAAAGCTTAGACAACCTCATCCCCTGTTGCCTCATCTGTAAAAGATGAAGCTGGGCTAATCTGTGAGATGTTCCCCCTCACATTCTGCAAGGCATAGGGGTGCTTCATGTGAAGGTGTGTGACAACTCCAGGGCCGTGGATGAGGCAGGACTTTATACAGAAGGCCTCATGAGCTGGAAGAACCTCCAAGCAGATTACCCATAAATCCTCCCGAAGCTCCTGGGGGTATTCAGTGTCATGTTAGGGCAAATTATTTCTCTTCTTAAAATTATTCATGAGCTGTATTTCTGCTAATGAAGCAAATTCTGTTCAGTGTGGGTGCTTGGCTCTGTAGAACTTGACAGCTCTCCAAAGTCCTGTCATTAGCTTAAGAGCCATCGAAAGAGATGTCTTCTACTTTTCCTTACCCTAAAGCTTTAGCAACAGGCTTTTCTTCTTTCTTGGCCTCTCTTCGTTTCTTCAGAAAACAGATATTTTCCAAAAGCCACCAGTTGGTGGAATTTTCTTAAAGTACACACTTTAAGATGGCAGAAATTTCTGTCATGTGATAAAAACATTGAGTTGGAAATAGTGAGGGAAAATGTTTGACCAGTTTCAGCTAACTTTTATGGCCTGTTTCTGCAAAATGTCAGTTGCTAGTGCAGCCAGCAAAGTCAGTTCTGAAAGTTACTTCTGCCTACACAGAGGAGACACCCAAGAAAAAGCTCAGGCCACCTTTCTAAGAAGCTGTGAGGAGATACCCCAAGTGGACCCACCCTATGGAGGGTAAGGTTCTGATCCCCCAGTGTCAGATTGGGTTCTATATTCATCAGCTGCCATTAGTCCATGCAACAGAGGCCAATTAATGCCACTGCTCCACACCTTTTTAAGGTGTTTTTCTTACTAGGGATGGCCCATTCGGTGCAAGTCAGCCGTGATAGCTCCACACCTCTTCATTCTGAAGTAGGGGATGAAGGGGCCTCTCTGGGACATCCTGGTCTCACAGCAGAGGGAAAAGAAAGCACTGGAACATCCCAGCAAGTGCTTCTGACAGTGTTTGGATTGGTCATGGCAGGTTACATGGCAAGAGCTTTGTCTCAAGGTGGGAAGCATTCTCTTTCTACGTGGTAGTGGGTGAGGGGTTAGAAACTGCTTGCACAGAGTGGGGAATTAATGGGGACAGTAATATAATCTCTCCCATGTTCTTTCAGGTGCTCCTGGCAGAAAACCCAACTTAACCTGGCTTGGAAGAAAAAAAAAAAAAAAAAAAGAAAGCAAGAGAAAATAAAATAAAATAGAGGCTCACCCAACTCAAAGGTCGTTCAGCTCTTTGCATGGCTTGAGTAGGAATTAATACCATCACCCAGTCATCCCTGTTTGCACAGGCGTGTCCCTCACTGGCCTTTACTACTGCAGGGGCCCAGCATCCTCTCAGCTTTGAGCTTCTCCAGAATTAGAATCACTTACCATAGAGCCTAAAGTCTCTTTGCTTCTTGTTTATTGGGATTGGATCACCTGATACTGGACCCACCTGTGGTCAGAGTAAATGATTGGATTGGCTAGACCGAAGTTACCACCATCAGAATGCAGAATTGAGGGTGGAGGTGGAGGTCTCTGAGGGGAACATGAGAATAAAGATGAAGGGGTCCCATGTGCCAAGACAGAAACCCACAACTAGTCTTCTAAGTCCCTGAAGTCAACTGATGTATTTGAGACCAGGCAGGTCACTCCTGATGCATTTTATAGTTTTATAATTGATTCTATGTATATTTGCATTGCCTACTAGGAACCTCATAGCCAATATTTTTCTTCCAATTTTAATTTGAATATATTCTCATCATTTAATAGAATATATTCACATCTGTGCAATCCACATAGAGCTCAAATTCCACTTGACCTTTGCCCATTTCCATGTTTTCCCAGTGTTTACCGTTGTCAGTTTAATGTAAATCTTTTGAGGGTGTTCAGTCTATATGTTTACAAACATGTAGACTACTTCATGCAATGCTCAGGAATAAAATCAGAAAAAATGATCACGAAAAATTTGGAGATTCCAGATGGTGTCCAGTTTCTCTACACGTATTTCACTGATAGTGATTAGAAGTAAAATGGTTGCAGAGAGAGAGGCTGAAGAGAGAGGGTGAGTGGGCAAAGTGGGTGTGTGTATTAGTCCGTTTTCTGTTGCTTATAACAGAATACCTGAAACTGGGTCATGTATAAAGAAACAAAAGTTATTTCCTACAGTTTTGGAGGCTGGAAAGTCCACAGTCCAGGGAACACACCTGGTGAGTGCCACCTTCTGGGTGGGAACTCTCTACAGGAACCTGTGGTGACACAGTCAATCACATGGCGAGGATGGCAAGAGCTCTTTAACATGCCTATTTGCTTGCCTTATAAAGCCACTAGTGCCTTTTCCAGGACAAGTCACTAAACAATTAACCCATTACTCCATGGGTGTATTAATCCATTCATGAGGGCATAGTGGTCATGATCCAGTCACCTCTTAAAGACCCCACCTCTCAACACTGCCACAGTCTAATTTCCCACTCTCTTAACACTTAGAATGGGAATCAAGTTTCTATGAGTTTTGGGGGGACATTCAGCTCACAGCGGGGGGAGAGTGAGAGAAATTGAGAGAGCAGCTGGCTCCATGGGCTTATTTTCAGCAACAGTGGGAAGATGGAGTCTGGGGAAATTGTCTTGTTGTGAAACCCATCCTGAGGGGAGAGGAATGGGTGGCATAAGGCATGGGGCCCTGGGAAGGCAGAGGATGGGCAGTATTTAGGAGTGAGGGGAGGAGGCCACAGAGTTGCCAGTATTAGGAAATGTCACAGTCCCTCACTTGGGCTGCTGCCTCTGACAGGCACTTTATGCATATTCATTTGGAATCTTTTTTGAAAAGTCAGAACTTCATCCAATTAATTCTTGGGTACCTCCCAGTGTCCACCCAACATCTGAGTGAAGGGCTGGGTCTGGGTGTGTCTCCGTGAAGATTCGTGTGGCTTTGGAAATAAAATCAGGTAATAATACATTTGAAATGCTTCTGCTTTTTTCCTTTGACTATAACAAGTGACATTTTCTTAAGTTAGCGCTGTAAAAAAAAAAAGGAAAAAAGGAAAAAGGGTGATATCAAAGAGAGAGAAGTGTCTGCTAGGTTATAGAGAATTCTTTGTCGGAAATTTAATTCCTCTGCTTTTGGGAAAATTGATGTTTCTTCTATGTCTCTGTTTCTCCAGAATATACCATCCTGAATACTGTCAGAAGAGAGCAAGGGTATGAGCACACTTGACGAAAACCATTTAATTGTGGAGGCAGAAAGGGAAAAGGAAAATTTTGTAAAAAAATCAAGCACAAGCATGTGGTTAGTTTAACCAAAGTTTATGAGCATGAAGATGAGTCTTAGACAGGGCTGTGTATGGGGGCATGTCCAGAGTTCCTGGAATGATTAAGGACTGGGGAGCAGGAATTCCCCATCTCCCTCTGAGAGAAGCTTGTTCATTTGTTCATCTTTGTTTTCCAAAACCCAGTGTGATCCTGGCACATGGCAGGTGTCAGAGGACTGTTGGAATAAATGCATCTAACACACCACCAGCATCACTCCATCCCCTAACCCTGCTTTATTTTTCTTCCTGATGCTTATCACCCCCAATGTGCTAATTGTACCCATTTGTTTATTGGATTCTTGTCTGTTTCTCCCACAGGAATGTAAATTCTTGAGGACCGGAGTTGGTTTAGTGTCTTGCTGGGTTTCTACCAGCCAGCATAGTGCCTGCCCACACAGGGCCCTCCCTGATACCTGCTGACCAAATGAACAGGTTGAGTAGTGTCTCCTTCTGCTGCTCCAGATATCTCTGGGGTGGAGGTGGTGGGCTACACTTTCTTATAGGGTGAGCATTTGCTTTTATTGAGCACCTACTAAATGACAGTATGCTTTTTCACATCATTACAGTTTTTGAACCTTCACAACAACTCAGCTGCCTGTAACCTACTCATTCTTCTAAATTTTTTTTTCCTTAGGCTGCTTTGAGTCAAGATTTCCAGACCATTGCCCAGCGCACTGGAAGGGAACCTCAGGATACAAACCTCTTACTAGAGATAAGGAAGATTTTTGGTGTTTTTGCTTGATGGCAGTAACAAGAAAGATAGCAAGTACAGCTGCTGCTTTGCTGTCACCATCAAGACTGGTGAAGTCCTTGGTATTGAGAATCAAATGTTGTACTCATGACTGGGAATGATGATGTCTCCAAATTGCAAGGGGAGGCTGCTATGGAGGAGGGAGGCAGGCAGTTATTTTATTAGTCATCTAGGGCTGCATAACAAAATACCAGACTAGGTGCCTTATAAACAACAAAAACTTATTTCTCACAGTCCTGGACGCTGAAAGTCCAACATCAGGGTGTCAGCAGGGTTGGTTTCTCCTGAGGCCTCTCTCTTTGGCTTGCAGACAGCACCTTCCCCTCTGTCCTCACATGGCCTTTTCCCTGTGTACATGCATACTCCTGGTGTTTCTCTTCCTATAAGGCCACCAGGCCTATTGGACTCAAGGCCCCAGCCTTATGACCTCTTTTAATGTTAATTACCTTTTTAAAGATGTTATCTCCAGATATAGTCACATTGGAGGTTAGGGCTTCCGCCTGTGAACTTTCGGGGCATAGAATTCCATCCATAACAGTTATCAAGCAATGTAGTACCTGCCCCACTGGGAAGAGGGCAGGGCTCTAGCTGGCCTTATGTGAAGGTCACCTAAGGAAGACCAGTGTCCTCCCAGTGTAAAGGAAGGGGAAACCATTTTAGCGGAGGAGTCATGGGTGTTAAGGTACAAAGAAATGTGGCTAGGGTGTTGTAACTAGAGGCAAAACTGAGGCGGATGGATAAATGGAAACACTCAGCCTGATGGATGCATGGAAATGTATGAGCTTTCTCCGCAGCTTGACTGGAGAAAGCATGTGCTTCTGCCTAGAGGAAACCCAGCACTTGGCAAAAAAAGCTCAGCACTGGCTTTTTGTGCAGCACCAGGATCCTAGTCCTCACAAACCATCAGCTGGGAGCAAAGTCCTTGGTTCCTAGTAGCTTTTCAAGGAAGTTGCAAAACACTGAGTAAACTTGTGGCAACCCAGGCCTCTCCTACCTTCCATTTTATGTAAACAAAGAGATTGCCAAAATCTAAACTCTCTCCCTTGTTCTTTTCTCAGAGGAGGATAAGGGGACTATCCATCATTTTTATATTGTGTGGTGAGAAATCACAGAAAGATCGACACTCCTTTCCCATTGGCCCATGCACTTTTGTCCCCATCGACTATTGAATCTGGCATCCACTAATGTTTATTTCAACTTCATAATTAAATAAGAATGTTAAGTGTGCAATTCAACTCCATTCCAAATGCTGGAAAGACCTGGAACAATGTAACCCCTTGAGAAAAGCTTAGGGAGAAAAAAACACACTTAACAAATAACGAATCTGGAAATAACAGAGCATCTTAGTTTGGAACACATACAACTTTCCTAGACTGTCTTTTTTTTAAAAAATAAGGATCCTCTGAACATCAACAAAAGGAGGTCAATTGTAGTAACAATTTCAGAAAAACCATTAGAAACCAAACAAATGAAACATCTGGAGATGATGGATAAGAAGATATTATAATCTGTATAACTATCATTTTTTAAGTACTGAGGAATAAATATAAAAATGGAGCCACACAGCTTCCCTGTATACTCATTTGTGTCAAATTACAGCATTTTGACATAGTGTTTTACAGAGAGGAATATTTGTTGCTGTCTACCTGTTCACCATCATTTCATTAAACTCTGCAACAACCCAGGAAGATCCTGTACGCTCATATTGCTGGTAAGGAAACTGAGGAATTCTTCCTAAATCACAGCACTGGGAGGTCTAGAGCTTGCTTTAGAATCTGCAAAGCAGGTGTCTTTCCCTCCCAGCCTATTCTACCCTAGACAGCCCTGTCCTGCCAGGGAGGGAAGCTGGCATCAGGCCTGAGGGTGGTTTCAGGCCTGCAGGTGACTCGGGCCTGCCAGCTGCCCATGCTCTAGGGCTGCTCAGACCAAGGGTCTGCTCCAAAGTGGCAACATTTGCCACATGTGCACCTGCCTGGCCCTGGGGAGGCCATCTGTTGTGATGGGGAAGATCTCAGTGAGGTTACAGGCATGGAGGGTGATGCTTATTTCCTAAAGTTTTTCTCCATGCATTTCTCTGTGTATGTTTTGTTTGAGAATATTAGCTTAGACAAGATGAAGAATTCAGCCTATCACAGCCCTGCTGCTCATGGTCCCTCCTGCCACTCCTTCTTCTACTTCAAAGGTTGAAGGACTGCAATTGCTGCCTCCTCGGCTCTTCTTGCAACTGCCGAGGACATGGGACTCAGTTCTGGTCCAAAGAATGTAAAAGAAAGCCTGCAGGTAGGATCCTGGAGAGCTTCCTAGTGGGGCTACCTTTTGCCCACCTGCCCCTTCCTGCCTGTAAGGAGCACGTGATGCCTGGAGGAATGTGGCCACTCTGTACACATGCAGTTCCTGTGCACGCCGAGGATGCTATGGCAGGAGCAAGAAGGCTGCTTGCCCCTTGATGATGACATTGGCTTCTGGACTTTCACAAACTCCTAACTTGGTTAAGCTTCCATAGTTTGGACTTTCTGTTATTTGCAGCATAGTAAGAATCCTGAGTGATAACAGGTGATAAGTTAAAAAAGAAAAGACTAAACAGAAATCCCCAGAGAGAGGATTCATCATAAGGAGAAAAGGAGTGTGGCACAGCTAAAGGACTCAGGGCAGGTGGGTGCTTGCTCTTAGAGTCTGGGTCTCAAACCCTCTCCCATCCATCTGGCAGTACACAGGACAAAGGGACATGAGTCTAGACTCCACAAACAAGAAGCCATCTGGGGCGCAGGCAGCCTTGCTGTGGGACCTGACCTCAACCATAGGTAACAAAGGGGAGAGGAAGCAGGCTCCTGCCACTGCTCTGAGCATGGGCACCTCACTGAGAGTGGGCAGCATCTGGCAGGGGTCTGTTCTTGGGAACAACATGAGCTAACGAGGAGATGGCAGTAGAGGTTGGAGCAGTTGGGATGAGAAGAGCTCAGACGGCCAGAGCTCAGACGGCGTCCTGCTCACAGGCTACAGTGACCGCCTATCATTTTAAGGGAGGCCCATTCTCCAGCCTAGGACACACACGAAATTGGCCCATGGGCATCTTCCTAGTCTCTTCTGTCCCTGCCTCATTGACTCTACAAAACCCTGCAGAATTCCTAGCAGTTCCCTAACGCTCTGTGCTGTCATTTCCCATGCCTCATCATGTGCCATCCTCTCTTACATCATGGATTCCACTGCATGGTTAACTTTTATTCTTATGGCTCTTGCCTCCTTTGGGCCGGCTTGCTTTCCCTCCCAGTTCAGGTGAGGCACCCTTATTCTGTGCTTCAAACCTCCTTGCATTTAACAGGAGGGTATGTGAGATCTTTTTTAAGTTGTTAATCTTTGAAGAGTTAAGATACTCCTTTTCTAATATAAGTAAAAGTAACTTACGTGGCAAAGGTGAGTACCAATTATATGCCAGGTTGTAGAAAACGAGGCCTAGGGAGTTGAAGGGATTTGCTCAGGAAGAGGTGAGGACAGTAAGCAGTAGTGGGGAGAGCAGGAGGGGGTGGAGGTGGAAAGAGGAAGAGAGAGAGACAGAGGCATGGACAGTTGCAGGATAGGAAGGAGGCCCTCACACTCAGTTTGGAGTTGTTTGTGGAGCTCAGAGGGCGAGGCCTCCTCCATGAGGCCACACCCTTCAGGAATCTGTGTTCCCTGAAACATCCCCTGCTGGTGGCTGTTGTGGGGAATCCAAGGGAGAAGTTGGCCAGGGTTTGGGTTGACAGTGCAGAGAGCAGAGGGCACCAGGAGAAGTGTGTGTCCTCAGAGAGTCTCCAAATTTGTCCCTGAATGGGGAAGGCACTGAGGTAGAGCCATTTTCATTTCAGTGCCTAAGGAGGGTGACCCTGTAGGGTTGGGGGATGTAGAGAAATACAGTTAATTAATGCCTGGG
Organism: Cynocephalus volans; assembly: GCF_027409185.1. Classification (NCBI taxonomy): domain Eukaryota; kingdom Metazoa; phylum Chordata; class Mammalia; order Dermoptera; family Cynocephalidae; genus Cynocephalus; species Cynocephalus volans. The sequence goes on from NC_084461.1 coordinate 210,891,842, forward strand.
TGTTGTAAATAAGAAAGAAAAGCTGAAATCTTACCTACTGTGTGTATAAGTTAGATTTTTTTTATTGAAACAGAATTGATTATGCATATTTGTGAGGTACAGAGTTGACTATCAGTATTTATGTACAATATGTGATGATCAAGTCAGGATAGTTGGCATATTTGTTATTACAAATACTCATTCTTTGTGTCCATTAACCAATTTCTCCCTAATCCCCCATTCCTTTACCCTTTCCTCCCTCTAATAACCACAGTTCTGTTCTCTCCTGAAAGTTCAATGCATTATTGTGTTTGTTGTTTCTTTCTTTGTTTTTTGTAATTTAGATTTTGGAAGGACCAGCTTCATTTCCCCCAGGAAACAGGTTTTGGGGGAGGCAACCCTTTTAATAAAATCCTGCAATATTAGGGCAGCAGCAGAAACAGAAGAATGCACAAACCTGGGTCCCCCACACTCCCACTTCAGCTCTGGAAGTGGTGGCCTCTTCCTCCCACAGCCACAGGCTTTGTTGGACTTTTTACATCATCTGTCTTTTTCTGAGGCCAATCTGCACAACAATTTTGGGTTCCAACCTAAGCATTCAAGCAAGTTAATCCCGGAATCACCCTGAGACCTGGCAAACCCTTTCAATCCTACTATACACACACATGTTTGTGTGTGTGTGTCTGTGTGTGTAGACATACTTCTTTTCCTACATTAAATTTTTTTTTCTGGGCCAGCCCCGTGGCTCACTCAGGAGAGTGCGGTGCTGGTAGCGCCAAGGCCATGGGTTCGGATTGTATATAGGGATGGCCGGCGCTCACTGGCTGAGCGTGGTGCAGATGACACCAAGCCAAGGGTTGCGATCCCCTTACCGGTCAAAAAAAAAAAATTTTTTTTTTTCCCTGTGAACTTAGAAGCCATTTGGCTTAGGACCTTAGAGAATGACCAGACCAGGTCAGCATGGGTAGCTCTAGGACTGTTCCTTTCAGCCTCCACTTCTGTACTACGTACTGAACACAAAATAGTGGAACTCTGGGCCACAGCATCCACTTGAGGGTAGGCTCCTTGCAGCCACGGCCTCTATTGGCCCCCAGTTCTGATCACTGTGCCTCCATTTTGTTTGTAACTTCAAGCTTTGGCTTTGAAAGCACCTTGGCCTTGTAGGTTAAGTCCCGTTCCTCCTGTTCTGGCTCTGGTATTTTTTGTTCTCAGCTTTTTGTGTTTCTCATCCAGGCGTGAGCCAGCCCCGAAGGTCTTTCTGACTTTGTTTTGCTTTATCTTGTGAGTAAGATCGTCCTGAGGAGCAGAGGCAGAGCGTTTTAGAGCCCAAGCTCTCAAATCTTGGAGTGTCACACAATGGGGAATTTTAGATGACATTTCTGGACTTGAAGTCCTTGTTTTTTTTTTTCCCTGTTATTTTTACTAATTCATAATTGATTATACATATTTTCGGGGTTCAACATTGAAGTATGTTGATCAAATCAATATTATTAGCATATACATTATAACAAATTGTACTTATTCTTTATACTCCTTGTCGAATCTCTCCCTATCCACCTCTCCCTCCCCACTCCCACCTCTGATAATCCTAGATTTCTTCTCTCCTTCTGAAAGGATAATGTTTACTCTGTTGATTTGTTGCCTAGATGATCTGTCCAGTGCTGAGAGAACTGTGTTTGGGTCCCCCACTATAACTGTAGAGCAGGTGTTTCTTCTATCACTCTGGAATGGACTTTGTTGAGAGAGACATCCTCTTCTTTTCTTTGGTCTCCACTGGTTAATCTCCTTGTGTCAGTGCACTCGAGTGGCTGTCAGAACATCTGCATAGTGGTTGTGGCAGCCGTGGCTATTGTAGTGGCTGTGGTGGGCCACCCACATGGAAGTGGTGTTTTGGTGTGCTCCTTGCCTGGTTGTGGGAGGAGGGATAGGTCCCTGGGTCTGTACCTCAGGACCCTGGGTGGGCCCTATGGCAGTGGCAGTGTGCCTGGTTGTGGGAGGAGGGGTCGGTCCCCAGCTCCATTTGTTTACATTCTCAGATGTTGTTGTGGAGCAGTTTGGGGGTGGGGAGGAGGAAGGGGGAAGGAAATAGGGTGGGAGAAAGAAGAAGGGGGGGCATGGTTGAGGCCCATGGCACCCTCCTCATTCCTGCGGGGGAGATCAGAGGCTTCCAGTGGTGGTTCGGTGGTCATTGCTGGGCTGGTTGCAGATGTCAGGAGGAATGGCCAAAGCCCTCGACCCTCCACTGCCCTGGCTTGGGAGACTGGGGTGTTTCCTGTGGTCGCTTGGTGGTCGTTGCTAGGCTGGTTGTAGGTGTTAGGGGGTTTGGCTGAGGCCCTTAGCCCCCCACCGCCTGGCTCAAGAATGCGGGGTGATTCTTGTGGCAGCTCAGTGGTCATTGCTGGTCTTGTTGTGAATTTTGGGGGACCCAGCCCTCCCCCCCTCCCTGGCTTGGGTGCCCAGGGGACTCCTGGTCCTTCTAGGTTTTGTAGGTGTTCTTTGGTGAAGTAAGACCTTTACTAGTTAATATCAAAATTTGTCTCTGGTCTGTGGGTGTTTTGTTTTTTCTTTCAGTTCTGTGTTGGATTATTCATGGTTCCCACTACTTAAACTCTGCACTGGAACTAATTTGTTGTCCTTTGCTTACTTCTAAAGTGGGGGAACTTCTTGTGGGGACCAGCACTTGGCCCTGTGGTTGAGCTAAATTGCTTCTTTGCTGCTGATTCCCTGGGGAAGGCTTTTTGTGCAGCTCAGGTTTTAATGGTTGACTTTGTAGGTACTTCCGGGTCTCGTGAGATCTGGTCCACCTGGGTTGTGTAGAAACTCTGGTCTGGACTTGAGTCTTTTCAGCAAACTGCTCCCCCTGCAGTTCTATATTCCTGACCGGTGTACACTGAGTGGGCCTGTGCTGATTGGAGGGCAGATCAGCTGTCCATGCTATGCCACAGTGTTTCCCAGGTGGCCAGTCTGTCCTGCTGCCTATATGCCAAACACTTCCTTTGGGACAGGCTGTGTGCTAGTCCCTTGTGATGACTCACTGGTTGCTGAGTGGCTCCTTTTTTTCAGTCGTTGTGGCTCCTTGCTCCTATGTGGGTCCATGGGAACACTGTTAGTGGTCTTGCTGGCCTGAGGGCCACCAAGGCCCTCTTCTCCCCTGCTGCCTATAAGCAATTTCACAGGAAGGGCACAACTGTGGCTTCTGCCAGCTCTTGCTCCATGCACTCACCAGCTCCAGCCTTGAAGCGGCTAGGATTCGAAATGGTAGGAGTGATCCTTTCTTTCTTTCATTGTGGCTTCTCCCTCCTTCATGCACTCTGTAGGTCTCTCCTCCTCTTCCCCTAAGCTTTAGTGGCCCCAGCTTGGCGGTCGTTGCTTTTTAATAGCTGTAAATTGGTTGATTTGTGGGAGAGAGTAACGCTGGGGACTGTCTATTCTGCCATCTTGACTGGAAGACTCAAATTCCTTGTTACCATTTGTCCACTGACATATATAATTATATGTATTCTGTTAGTTTTGGATACATATCTTAATAAGGAGATGGTGTTCTGATGGGTTATGTATATGTTTAATACATGTATGTTTTTAATATGTTTTATACAAATGCCTGTCACATCTCAAGTATACAAAATTGTTTTACTATTCTAGATTCTGTGTATTTCTATGTATGTTTGGGCCAGCTTGTCAATTGCTACAGAAAAATAAAAACTGTATATATTCAAAGTGTACAACATAATGTTTTGATATACATATAAATTGCTAAATAATCACCACAATCGAGCTAATCAATATATCCATTACCTCACAGTTATGTTTTATAAAATGGGTTTCTTTTAGATAATATAGAATTGGATCTTACAATCTCTTTTTGTAATTGGTAAGTTTTTATAATTTACAGTTAATGAATTCATTGAGATTTAGATTTATCATTTTATTTTTCTGTTTATCTCCTCCACTGTTTTGGGGGTTTTTTTGTTCCTCTGTTTCTCCTTTCATGACTACTTTTAGATTATTTTAATATTTTTAGTATGCTTTTAAATTTACCTATTGGTTTTGGCTATCTCTCTTTTGTGTGTGTGTGTGTGTGTGTGTGTGTGTGTGTGTGTGTGTGTTAGTGCTTGCTCCAAGGACATAATATATACCTAACTTCTCACTGTCTGCTTAGAGTTACTATTTTACCACTTAAAGCACTTGATGTTATAGTTGTCATTTGACAATGTTATAATTTTTGCTGTTAATATCATATACATTTTAAAGAACACAAGAGAAATATAGTCTGCTTATTTACTCAGATATTTATGATTTCTGCTTTTCTTCCTTAAATCCTGAAATTCCAAGTTTCCCTCTGATATTATTTCTGTTCAGTAGGAAAAACTTTCTTTAGCATTTCTTGTGAGTGGGTCCCTGGTTATATTTAGGTCTTTCATCAAATCTGTGAAGTTTTCAGCCATTATTGCTTTTACTAATTTTTCTGCCCTAATCTTTTTGTTCTTTCCTTCAGAGATGCCAGTGACATGAATGCTAGATGTCTTGAAATATCCTCATGTGTCTCCAAAGATGTTTATTTTTAAATTGTATTTTTCTATGTTCTTAACATTGGCTAATTGTTATAGCTCTGTCTTCTTTTATTGACTCTTATTTTTTTGTTATCTTCATTTTGCAATTGAGTCCATTCAGTGAAGGTTTTATTTTAGGTATTGTGTTTTTAAGTTCTAAAATTTTCACTTGGTTTTTTTTTTTTTTTTTTACATAGTTTCTATTTTCTACTAAAAATTTGTATCTATCTAGTTGTTTCAAGAGTGTTCACCTTTAGTCTTATGGATAGTGTCTGATAGATAATTCCAATATCTGGGTCATCTTGGAGTTGGATCTGTTGATTGTTTCTTCCCTTGGAAATTGGCCAGATTTTACTGTATTTGGTGTATCAAGTAATTTTGGGTTGTGCTCTTGATAATTTGAATTGTTGTGGGACTCTGATCCTATTAAATTTCTGTGGAGAATGTGGAGGTTCTTGGTTTGAGCAACCTAATGAAGTCCAGCCTGCCAGTTCTATCCCATCTGTTTTGAGTGGTGGCTCCCATGGTTCCCATGTCAGTTCAGATGTCAGTCTTTTCTGTGTTGTTTGGATCTGTCAGTCTTAGGCACCACTCAGTGGTTGGTCTGAGACTTGGGTGGTGGTTTATACCATACTTTAGTTTCCTAAGCCTTTGCTGTGCTTCCTTGGGTGTTTTTTGCACATATATATCTTGAGGATGAGTTTGCTACTTGTGTTGGTTCATGAACAGAATTAGATTTCCTGTTTTCCAGCTCTCTCTTCTTAGAGTTTTCTCCTATACTTTCTAGTTCCTAGGGGCCTCTTGTCCCAGTTCCTCTGAAGAAACCCCTGAAAGATGGGTTTCTTTCAGTTTTAGTTACAGCTCTGTTTCTCACTTCTGCCGAATGAGGCTAACAGTTGAGTGGGGAGATAAATGAGAGAGAAAAATGGGAATACCCCACAACTCTTTGCTTACCAGGGGCCCTCTTTTGCCTGTTACTCTATCTAGAAATATGGGTTTTTCTATCAGTTTTAGGTGATTTTAATGTTGTTGTCACTGAGATAGTGAAGTTCTACAACTGGCTGGCCTTGGGGCATAGCAGGAAGAGAAGAGAAGAGAAGAGAAGCGAAGAGAATAGAAGAGAAGAGAAGAGAAGAGAGAGAGAGAGATAGAGAGAGACAGAGAACACTAATAATAAGAATTTTTCTCACACTCTCCAGATTGTGGGAAATTTTTTTCTTGGTGCTCTGGCCAGAAAGATGGTCTTCTTGGGGAGTTTTTACTAACTGCACCCATTACACAGTTTCCTGCTGAGTCTACCCTCAAGTTAAGGCTGGGAGGCAAAGTAGAAAAAAAAAAATCTTGGAGGAAAACCATCACCGTATTGGTCATTCTTTGAGTTTTGGCTTTCCTTTGGAATCTGCCTGCTATTATTTAGTTTACAGAGTTATCTTTTATCATCTTATATGATGTTGGTGAGAATGTAGAGTTGTGCAGCCACCATGGAAGGCCCAAGTGATGCAGTTGAGTTGATCTTATCTACGCTTTGCTAGGTCTCCTGGAAGCCAAAGGCACACATCTGCAGTGGGAAAAATATTGGAAGTACCATCTGAGTTAACAGGGTGTCCCTCACCCTCTGCTTCTTCCCATATCAAGTCAAAATAATGTTCTTACCTCACTGGGCTGTCATGAGTATTAAATTAGATAACATGTGTGAAGCACCTAGCACCATTTGCTTGGCACATTACATGGGTGAAAATGCTAACTTAATTTTATTTCTTCAAGACATCTGATAGCCTTGTTTATTTCTGGTGAGCAGATCCACTGTTGTAATCAGTACATTCAGTTCTTGTTTTTAGGTCATTGTCTCCTGGATATAATACCTGGAGGTATGACAGTAAGCCTTCCAGGGGTATTTCTGCTCACCACATTATGGTAGAAATTGCATGAGCATCTGAGTGGCCAAAAAAGAATGTTGTACCTAGAATAGTTCTAATTCACCCAAGATAATTCAAACTTTGAATATATTGGAATAGGCTAGGAATCTGTTCAGATTTCTCCCTGGCTAGAGTTCTGGCATTTGTTATTCTAGAGGGAAATACTACAAATATAGCCTCTCATGAAATTTCAACACATTGGGTTACAGTAATCAATCACTTGGTTTGTGGAAAAATAAACTTCTTCAGCTCCCTTGATGCCACTTGCTTTGTTCTTTGCACTCTTAGATGAGCTTATCCGTTAAGCAGAGTACAAAGGTCAAGTGATCATACTGACTTTTTCTTGACTTCTCAGAGTTCCCACTAGTACAACTGCCCTCTGATTTTACTGAGTGGATTAAACAGAACGATGAGAGATGCTTTCATTATTGCAATTCAATTATCATTCATTGTAGCATGTGACTTTTAGTAATTTCTCATTCTCTTGATGGGGTTGCTCTTTGAAATGTCATCGTGCCACTATTTGGAGCTTTCTCCGAAGAATAAATGTAATGTACAATATAAATATTACTCGGAAAGAAAATAATAAGTTTATAAAATATTGAAGCTAGATGGAAAGGTGAAGTGTTTTTCACAAATTTACACAGTTTTTCATGGATGAGTCAAGACAAGACCAGTTTTCTAGCTATCAGTTTGGATCAAATTTTTAGGTATTCTATACCTTATAGTTACTGACATGAGGTAATCCCACTACCTCCCTCCCCATCTCCTGCAAACTGAGTAATAATTAGTTATTTTAGTAGTAATTGTAGTAATGTAGGCAAGCAGGAGACTTGTCTGCCTTGTGAAATTTGGGAAATTTTATTCATGTTGTAATGTGTATTGGCACCATTGGAGAAGGGTATGTGTATCTTAAGCATATTTGAAAAAGATATATTTTACTAATAAGCCTTTTATAAGAAAAAATTCCTTCTCTTATAAAAGTCATTGAAAGGCTCTAATATCATTCGTATTCAGCTTCTTTCTCATTTAACCTCATAACACACAGCTTATAACAAAATGCAGAGACATTATAGGAAGTTGCAAGTGTGCCAGTAAAACCTTTGCTCTAAATTCAGATGTTGTTTTTAACATCAAAAATATTTCTTGTGTTTTTTTCTCATGTCAGGTTTAACAGATCAGACAAATGCCATGTTTATGTAATGTAGGAAAATTATTGCTTCATTCATACACAGTCACATGTTACTTGATGACAGGGATACATTCTGAGAAATGCGTCGTTAGGTGATTTCGTCTTTGTGCAAACACCAAAGAGTGTGCTTACACAAACCTAGATGGTATAGCCTGCTACATACTTTATGGTATAGCCTGTTGCTCCTAGGCTGCAACCCTGTACCTTATTACTGGCAACTGTAACACAATGGTGTTTGTGTATCTAAGCACAGAAAAGGTATAGTAAAAATATGGTATAAAACATAAATAATACGCCTGCATAGGGCACTTACTATGAATGGAGTTGCAGGGCTGGAAGTTGCTCTGGGTGTCAGTGGTGAGTGAATGTGACGCCTAGGACATTACCATACACTACTGTAGACCTTATAAACACCATACACTTAGGATACACTAAATATATAACAAATATTTTGTGTTCAATAATAAATTAACCTTAGCTTACTATAACATTTTACTTTACAAACTTTAAAAAATTTTTAAAACTTTTTTTACTCTTTTGTACTAACACTTTGCTCAAAAACCAAACACATTGTACAACTGTGCAAAAATATTTTCTTTATATCCTTATTCTATACGATTTTTAAAAATTATTTATTTTTAGTTTTTTACTTTTTAAACTTTTTTGTTAAAAACTAAGACACAAACACATATTAGCCTAGGCCTACAGAGGGTCAGGATTATCATTATCACTGTCTTCAACCTCCATATCTTGTCTTACTGGAAGGCCTTCAGGAGCAATAACACATATGGAGATGTCATCTTCTAAGATAGCAGTGCCTTTTTCTGGAATACCTCCAAAAGGACCTGCCTGAGGCTCTTCTTGCGGAGGTGTCACTCTTTTCAGAAATATGTCCAGGATGGTTTGCTTTATTATTATTATTTTTTAATCATATATTTGCTTGTAAGCAGATAATGTACTATGAACATTCCTCCCTGTTTTTGAAAACCTTTCAGTGTTAGGGTCCATGTTTTCACACTTTTTAAGGAGCTTGTTGAGGTCTGCAAAAGCTTCTGCTAAACTCTTCACTGTGCGTTTTCTTGGAGGTTCTTTTTCTTCTCCTGCAGTTTCCTTTTCTTTTGCCCCTTCTTCAGCTCTGCATTTCTCTTCCAGGTCCAACAACTCCTCATTAGTCAGTTCCTCAGGAGCCACCTCGAGGGGCTCCTCCATACCCAGGTTAAAGTTGTTTGCCATCTCAACCACAGCCTTGCTGACTTTCACAACTTCTTCAACCCTGGAACATTCTTTGAAGCCATGGATGGACTTCTTGAGTGTCTTCCTTCAGATGCCATGTATACAATATTTAGTCATTTCAACCCAAGCCCAGACAGGTTTTTTTTTTTTTTTGTAAACCTCTTAAATGTTGTCTTTATCCTGATGGAATTTTAAAACCACTCAAGGATTTTTTAAAATTGTCAAATAATAATTGTATATATTTATGGAGTTTGATTTATGGAGTGTGTATACGTTGTAGAAGGATTAAATCTACCTAATTAATATATTTACACCTCATTTGCCAAAGAAGGTTCCTGATTAGTTGTAGATGTTGTGATCCTTCCAGAATCACACCTGTGTCTTCCACAGTTGCAGCAAAAGCCTGGGCAAAGGTCCTCCTCAGGTCATAGGCCTTAAAAGCTGCTATAACCCCTTTAGCCACTGATTGGGTCAAAGAAGTGGTGTTTGGAGGAGGAAATGCCACTTTGATATTGGGATGAAGATAACCAATAAAAGGACGATGTGCGGGGCATTAGCAACAATAAGCAAAATCATGAAAGGTATGTTATTCTCCAGCAGTACTTCTCCATTTCGCTGGCACAGCAATTCAGGAGGGCATCTTGGAAGAGAAGCTGGGTCATCCATGACTTCTTATTGCTCCTGTAGTTCACTGGCAGTGTGTGCTACTGACATGGTTTTGAAAGCCGAGGGGCTCTCCCTGTGCCAGATCACAAAGGGTTTCAATTTGTAGCCTGCAATATTGCCCCCAATCAAGACTATTATCCTGTCCTTAAAAACCTTAAAACCTGGCATTGACTTTGACTTCTTATGGATAAAATTCTTTTCAGGCACTTGTTTACAGAATAGGGAGATTTCATTCATACTGAAGATTTGCTCTTGCAAGTAATTTGCCTCCACAATCAGCTTATCTAGATTTTCCAAAAATTCTTTAAGCTGCCTTCACATCAGAACTTGCAGACTTGTCATTCACGTTCACATTATGCAATGAATAATGATTCTTGAAATGTTTAAATCACCCAGAGCTAGCAGTAAATTTAACATCATGGTTAGGTCTAGCCTTTTCTTTTAGGATTGCAAGCAAACATTTTGCTTTGGCCAGAATTGCCAATGTGCTGAGAGGGATATGCTTCTGTGTCTGGTCTTTAATCCAGGTGATTAGAAGTTTCTTCATATCTGATATAGGCCCTTCTCGAATTTTTGTTAGTCTCATTGTCTTTAATGAAGCAGATACTTTTAACAGCTTTTGTCACCTGTTCTTGTTCTTTAAGATTGTAGCTACAGAGAAATGGGACGTGCCTAACTTGGTGAACAATAATCATGACTGATCTTCTGCCTTTGTAGTCCTTAGTCACTTTTAATTGCATTTTCAGGTTAATCACTAAATGTGGAATCTTACTGGCATTATTAGCAGTGGATTTTGCATGCTTAGGGTCCAAGATGAACAGACCAACAAGAAATTAAATTAACCACAAGAGAAAATGATGCAATCAAGAGACAGGGTACACACAGATGTATGAGGCTACTGCTGGTGTAACATGATGTACTGTTTCACTGTAAACTTTTTTTTTTTTACAAGTATAGGGAGTACATTCTAGAATAATGATGGAAAGTGTAATATAGTAGATACATAAACCAGTAACATAGTCATTTGTTGTCATCAAGTATTATGTACTACACATAATTGTATGTGCTATATTTTTATACAACTGGCACTGTCGTAGTTTTGTTTACACCAGCACCACCACAAACAGTTGTGCTGCTATGAAGATGGCTACAACATTATTAGGCGATAGAAATTTCTCAGCTCCATTATAATCTTGTGGGCTCATTGTTGCATGTGTAGTTCATCATTAACCAGATATCATTACAAGGGCACATGACTGTATTTATTCAACAGTTTTACTAATTACCTAGTGCCATGTTCTCTGCTAGGTGCCGGGGACAAAATGGTGAGCAAAAGAAGACAAGATACCATTTATGTCCTCATGGACTATTATGTACTGAATGTTTGTGGTTCTCCCAAATGTATATCTTGAAGCCCTAACTCCCGGTGCAGTTATACTTGGAGATGGGGCTTTTAAGGTTAAATGATCATTCAGGTTAAATGATGTCCTAAGGGTGGGGCCCTGGCTTAATGGGATTAGTATCCTTATAAGAGATGCCAGAGAGCTTGCTCTCTCTCTCTCTCTCCACAGGAGCACAGAGGAAAGTCCATGTGAGGACACAGCAGGAAAGCGACTGTCAGCCAGCCAAGAAGGGAGCCTTCTCCAGAGCCTGATCTCAGACTTCCCAGCTTCCAGAACTGTGAGAAAATGAATTTCTGTTGTTTAAGCTACCCAATCTGTGGTATTTTGTTTTGGCAGCCCTGTATGACTAAAACAAAGTCTAGTGAGGAGGACAGATGTAATCATAGAGTTGCAGTATGAATGTAAAGTTTTTTTTATTATTTAAAATTTTTATTTATTATTAGCATATTCATTCTTACAAATCATGATATTTCTTTATGCCCTTTGCCTGACCTATCACTTCCCAAACCCCCTCTCTCCTCCCCCCCCATCTCTAGTATCCTTAGGTTTGTTCTCTCCTTCTGAAAGTTCAACTTATTGTTGTGGTCTTTTCTTTCTTTCTGTCCTTCATTCCTTCTTTTTTCCTTTCTTCCCTTCCCCCCACTCCCTTCCTTCCTAGCAGCCAGTTATGAGTGAGAACATGTGGTATTTCTGTTTCTTTGTCTGGCTTATTTCACTTAACATAATTTTCTCCAGACTTATCCATTTTGCTGCAAATGGCGGAATTTCATTATTTTTTTATGGCTGAGTAGTATTCCATTGTATATATATATGTATATATATATACCACATTTTCTTTATCCAATTGTTTGTTGATGGACACTTAGGTTGGTTCCATATTTTGGATATTATAAATAGAGCTGTGATGAACATGGGAGTGCAGGTATCCCTTTGACATGATGACTTCCATTCCTCTGGATATATACCCAGCAGTGGGATTGCTGGATCATATGGTAGCTCTATCTAAAGTTGTCTGAGAAACTTCTATACTGTTTTCCATAATGGCTGTGCTAGTTTACAGTCCCACCAACAGTGTAGAAGAGTTCCCTTTTCTCTGCATCTTCACCAGCATTTGTTATTCTTGGTCTTTTTAATAATGGCAAGTCTAACTGGGATGAGATGGTATCTGTGTGGTTTTGATTTGCATTTCTCTGATGACTAGTGATTCTGAGCATTTTTTCATGTATCTGTTGGCTATTGTTGTATTCCTTTGAAAAATGTCTATTCATCTCCTTTACCCATTTTTTAATTGGATTATTGGGTTTTTTTACTGTATAGTTTTCTGAGTTCTTTGTATATTCTGGATATTAATCCCTTATCGGATGTATAGTTTGCAGATATTTTCTCCCATTCCATAGGTTGTTTTTCTACTCTGTTGATTGTTTCCTTTGCTGTGCAGAAGCTTTTTAGTTTGATATAATTGTCCCGCGCAACCGTCTCGCCAGCAAGAACGACGCGGCACACACAGGATCCTTCTGCAGTAAAGCTTTAATGCGTCTTGAGAGGCAGAGCACAAGCTTATCGGGGCGGAGACCCCAAGTACAGAAGCCCGTTCCCTTTTATAGAAAACTGTCCCTCGCCTAGGACGTGTCTCTCTCTGACTGGCGGTCGTGCATCAGCCCAGATGACGCCACGGGAGAGGCAGAGACTAGAGGTGGGGAAATTCCCAGCACATGCGCTCTAGACTTGTTTTTGCCGATTGTCAGTGTCGGCCGGCGCCATCTTGTAATGGCGATTACGGTGTAACGTGGGCAGCTCCCCACATCTCCCCCTTTCTTATTACATTAAGAGGCTGGAGCAAGCTCATTGGCCACAACATGTCTAGCCAGTAGTCCTGTCTTAGGTCGACCCACCTCAGGCTGTGACCTTACCCGTCAAAGGTTAACCCTATCGCCACCAGGCACCATGTCTTAGGTCGGCACACGTCTGGGGGGAAGTTGCCCGTCTCTGGACCTACTGGAACGGACTCTGAATTGTGAGTTGTGGGCCAGCACGAGCCAGGGAGAACCCCACTGATCAGTTTTCAGGGAGGCCAGCCGAAAAGAAGGGGGACTAGTCTTTGAGCATAGATAGCCAAATATCGGGATTGGCTCCTTGCTCCAGAGCCACAAGTGCTTGGGCAACGACCACCTTGTCTCTTTGTGTTTGGGCTTTCAGCCTACAGACCAGCCACAGAAGGAACACTAGTCCACAGCAAAGGGCCGCCCCAAACAATCCCACCCCCACCCATTCCTTGAAATGTGACATAGCAGTTGTGATCCAGGAGGACAATCCAGCTGCAAAAGAGGCATCCACTCTTGTCGAATTCACAGCCACGATGGCAGAGCGCAGGTCCTGCATCAGGCCGTCAAAGTCTCCTGTCCAGTTTCCTAAAAGATACTCAGACAAGCGATGAGACAAGTTTGCTGCCCTGGTATAATTTTCATATTGGATGCTAGTTACACATAATCCTGAATATTTCCATTGACATCCCAGTTGTGCAATTTGCCATAGAACCTCTATTTGTTCTTGGACTAAATCTACCCTTTGATTGACCACCATCAATCCTCCCCTTAACTGAGAATTTATTGCAGTTTGTGTGTTCAGGGCCGTAGCGTTTGCTCTAGCCTGCGTTTGGGCTGCCTCATACCAAAGCGCCTTCCATTCTATAAATTGGCCCATACTGGTAAGGGCAGCCTTCGCAATCATTTGCCAGTCTGCGGGCGTCAGTGCTGTCATAGCCAGCCTGTCAAGCTGTGTAAGGGTGAAGTTGGCCGTGACTCCATACTTTCTAACTGAATCTGCCAACTCCTTAATCTGAGTAAACTCAACAGGGGCATGGACCCGTCCTCCCTCGGAAGTCTCAAAGACCGGAAAGGTCATGGTCAGTCTTTTCCTCACCCTTTCAGGGATCAGCGAGAAGGCGGATGAGCGTGACGCATAGGGAGGCGGCGGCCGCGTTAACCTTTCTGCGTCACTTCTCCAATATTCATCAGGGTGATATCTCTCTTCCTCATATCTAGCCGCTTCTTCCTCTAGTTCTGACTCATCACTAAGACCGAGGGAATCAGAGCCCGAATCCCCTAAGTTTAGGGCTCCCAGCTCCCTCAGGGGATAGAGGCTGTCCCTTTTTTCCTGAAAATCACTTGGGCGCTGACTTTCTCCCTCGTTAGCAGACTCGCGGGAGGGCCCTTTTTCTTTTTCACTCCCTTGTCAGCAGACTTACCGGGAGGGCCGTTTACCTTTTTGGAGACGTCTCTCCTTTTGCGGGTACCCATCCTCTCACTCCGTTCAGTTTCTGACATGCTGTCTTGGACTTCCTCTAATATATTTTGTCCTTCTGTCACTACCGGTTTACAGCCTTCATCCTCCAAACAATTCTTAATGAACTTCCAAATGGTCTTGGTGCCCTGACGTAGGTCTCCCTCTGCGTACTTGCGGTCAAGGTCTTTGCCCAATTTGTTCCAAGAGCTCAAGGTTAGGGAGCCGGAACAGGCATACCATGGCGCCACACGATCTACCTCTTTCACAAAATTTCTGAGTACACGGCCCCCTACTTTGATCTCACGTTGTCTCAGCACAGCCTCTAACGCGGTAACCATAGACTGCGTGGAACCCATAATGCGCCCTGCTTTAGGAGGCGCTGTGAGACACACCGCTCCCTTATGTACGAGAGGCTCACACGGGTCTCAGGTGCAGCTGCGTATCTACGTCAGTCTGACCACACCAAGGGATGAGTCTAAAACCTTGTAATCTAACCGAATTCACCCCAGACCAAGAACAGACACACCTCTCTGAACTTACCCTCCTGCAGTTCTGAATCCTCCCTGTCACCAGGGGGTCTCTGAAGGTGCTGACGATGTCACAAGTTTCCCGGGTTTCGGCACCAGATGTCCCGCGCAACCGTCTCGCCAGCAAGAATGACGCGGCACACACAGGATCCTTCTGCAGTAAAGCTTTAATGCGTCTTGAGAGGCAGAGCACAAGCTTATCGGGGCGGAGACCCCAAGTACAGAAGCCCGTTCCCTTTTATAGAAAACTGTCCCTCGCCTAGGACGTGTCTCTCTCTGACTGGCGGTCGTGCATCAGCCCAGATGACGCCACGGGAGAGGCAGAGACTAGAGGTGGGGAAATTCCCAGCACATGCGCTCTAGACTTGTTTTTGCCGATTGTCAGTGTCGGCCGGCGCCATCTTGTAATGGCGATTACGGTGTAACGTGGGCAGCTCCCCACATATAATACCATTCATTTATTTTTTCTTTTGTTGCTTTTGCTTTTGGGGTCTTGTACGTAAAGTCTTTGCCCAGTCCTATTAACCTGGAGGGTTTCCCCTATATTTTGTTTAGTAATTTTATGGTTTCAAGTCTTATATTTAAGTCTTTAATCTATTTTAAATTGATTTTGGTATATGGTGAGAGGTACAGGTCCAGTTTCATTTCTCTGCATATGGATGTCCAATTTTCCCTGAACCATTTATTTATTTATTTGACTTCAGGGAGCCTTTATTTATTTATTTATATATTTATATTTTATTGATATACAATGTAGTTGATTTTCGTGTCCCTTTACCAATTCCTCCCTCCCCTCTCCCACTCATCAACATCATATCTGTTCACTTGTCTTAACAAGTTCAAGGAATTGTGATTGTTGCCTGCACCATTTATTGAAGAGGCAGTCTTTTCCCCAATGTATGTTCTTGTTGCCTCTGTCAAAGATCAGTTGGCTATAAGAATGTGGGTCGATTTCTGGGTTTTCTATTCTGTTTCATTGATCCAAGTGTCTGTTTTTATGCCACTACCACACTGTTTTGGTTACAAAAGCTTTGTAATATAATTTGAAGTTGGGTAGTGTTACACTTCTGGCTTTATTTTTTTGGTTAGGATTGCTTTGGCTATTCAGGGTCTTTTGTTGTTCCATATGAATGTTTGGATTGCTTTTTCTATTTCTGTGAAGAATGTGATTGGTATTTTGATGGGGATTGCATTGAATCTGTAGATTGCTTTGGGTAGAATGGACATTTTCACAATGTTAATTCTTCCTCCCATCCAAGATCATGGTATATCTTTCCACATTTTTGTGCCTGTTTAATTTCTTTCAGTAGTATTTTGTAGTTTTCATTGTAGACTTCTTTCACCTCTTTGGTTAAATTGATACTAGGTGTATTTTATTTTTTTGTTGACTGCTGTAAATGAGCTTGCTTTCTTGATTTCATTTTCTGCTAGTTTGTTATTGGAGTATAAAAATGCTATTGATTTTTGGGTGTTGATTTTGTATCCAGCAACATTACTGAAAATGTTAATCATAAGAGTTTTTGAATGTAAAGTTATAACTGGGATTAGTGTTGTGAAGAATTTGACTTGCTCCAGGAGGTCAGGGAGGTTTTCCTGAGGAATTATGACTGGGCCAATCCAGAAGGGAGAGGAGGCATTACCTTGTTCACACCAGTGGTGTGGGGTGGTGCCAGTGGAAAGATCTTCATAGGCCAACTTCCCTGATGGGAGGGAGAGAGGTGTGTCCAAGGAACTGGAAAAGGGCAGTGTGGCCAGAATGCAGAGAACAAGGGTAAGTGAGGTCTGAGAGGATGTTGTGGGAATTGACTTTAGTTGTACAATGCTGTCTACGTGAAGGTATGTTACTTAAGAGTGATATGAAGCTAATGAAGCATTTTAAGGAGGGAGTCACCTAATCAGATTTATTTTCAAACTCAGTCTGTCTACATAGTGCCTGGAAAGGTGGTGAGAGCCAGCTGGGAACCAGTGAGAAGGGCAATGCAGAGGTTCACCAAGAGCATTCCATGGGGTGTAATAGCACTTGAGCAGTCCCATCCACCCCCACGGCCCCAAGCAGCCCCATCTTTGGCTTCTCAGAGGGAGCCTCGATGGGATAGTGCACATGGTGTGCTCATTCATGGACTGCAGGGACCACACACCATGCAGGACCCATGGCACTTCCTGCTTCACCTCGTCGCACTGCGCATTGCCAAAGAGTGCTTCTCCACATGCACCTTGGCTGCAGTCACCAGCAAAAGAGCACACATGGTGCTGTTGCTGCTAAGGAGAGTGTGCAGTCCTGAGTCTGGTCTGGGGAAGACCCACAAGGCATGCTGGCCAGGGCAGCCCAAGGCAGCGACCTGGAATCTCTCTTCCTCCAAAACAGACACTTCTATTTGCAGCTGAAATGCCTGTTTAGTGGTGTCTAGGCTGGCACTAGAGTACTTTCAAGTTTGAATTGATCATTATGTTCAAGTACCTTATGAGAACAGCTTGATTGGATTAAAAAGACATTGACTTTATTACGAGGTTTCAACATTACACTTTTCAGTGAAAGTAAGTTAAAATAATTTTTATATTGTTTAAACCTAATTTTAAATAATTGTTGTTGGTTTTCTTTTATATATCCCATACTAGTGTGGTAAAATAATCACCTGGTTGATAGTGTCTTTCAAGAATGTGAAACGATCACCATTAAAATGTCATGATCAGGAAATGCATGTGGCCATTTTAAACAAAACCCTGAAAGAAAAAAAGTTACAAATTAAGAAGAAAGCTCTAGCTTCTTGTTAAAGTTTTTGAAACATTTTTACTTCAAAATTTTGGACAAATTAAAGATTTAATATCTTTCTTAACACTTTGTATTTTATAGCTCTTATTCTAAGATAACATAAGGAATTTATGAAAAACATAAAGAATTTTAAGAAAACATAAGGAATTTTCTCACAAGCCTCGCTCAGATGCCAAGTCCTTTCTGGTTTCCCTGTAGGACCCACAAGCACTATCATTTTAAAATATGCCAAAATATGAGAAAGTTTGAAATATTTTAGGAGCAATACAGCTGGAATTCAGGACTGCACTGGATATGGAGGGTGGGAAAGGAAGAGTTGCTGCTGACTCCTGGCTGAGTTTTGTGCTCATTCCCAGCACCAAGTGCACATGACAAGAGACAGATGTTGGATGCAATGGAAAAACACAAAGACAGAATTGCTAAGAGAAGAGGCACCCTCATGTTTACTACACGAGGGTACACAGGTCAGTCAAAGGCTGTAGCAATGCTTAACGCTTGAGAACAGAAGGGACCCAGTGCAACCCAGAGAGACGTGATTCTAGACCCACATGTCACCCTGGCTGCCTCAGCCTGACTGTGGGGTGGGTGTAGCTGCCTGAGAGGAAGAGGGTAGGAAAGCTGGTAGGATTCGGGGTAGGTGGAGGGCAGCCTCCTGCTCAGGCATTGTCTTAAAGACCGTGGAGACCTCCTGGAGAGTTTGAGGAGGACTATGTCCTGACCAGTTATGTGTTTTAGGAAAAGAATTAAGTAGCGATGTGGCCATCAGAAAACCTAAAGAGCTATTACTACAGTTTAGTTAAGAGGCAGTTAGGGCTAATACTGTAGGACTATGTCTGAGATAGATGTCATTCTTCCCCTTAACCTACAGGTGAGGCAAGTGGGGACCAACACACACTAGAAAGTAGCACAGTTCAGAGTACTATGCTTTTCACTTTCTTTACACACTTGGGTTCCTGAGGAAAATGATTACAATTCAGTTGACTATGGCAGTTAAATCCATTATTTCTGCTTCACTTTACTCTCTAATTCCATCATATAATTCTCATAATATTTGTCAGGGCACAAATTTCCAAAAATATTCTCAGCAATCTTTCTCCTTAATGTGTTTCATAATGAGTATTTTTCTTGCTTTATCAGAAATGTATGAAATATTTATTTGTTTATTTACTTTTTAAATCAAGGTTTAAATTTAAGTCTCAATAAAATAGCCAAACATGTTTAATATGTCTTTTAGCTTCAGAGATCAACAACCTATGGCTCACAGGCCAAACCCAGTTCACTGTCTGTTTTTTTCAATAAAGTTTGTTGGGACACAATCATGTCCATTCATTTGTGTCCTGCCTATGGCTGCTTTTGCTCTACAATGGCAGAGTTGAGTAGTTGCCATGGAGACTATTGCCTGCAAAGCCTAAAATGTTTACTCTCTGACCCATTACAAAAAAGCTTTGCTGAACCCTGTTCGAACTAGAAACATTTGAGAAGAATCAGGAGAATTTTAAGCCCACGTAAGTATAGCTGCTTTTTACTGGATGCCTACCATTATTGTTTTGGGTCTTGTCAATATTTTAGATTTTTAATTGCTCCTTAGAAGAGTTCTGTGGGGTGGTTGTTATTAGCCCCACTTTGAAGATAAGCAGACTGTGGCATAAGTAGGACCCAGCCTAAAGTTATCTAAATAGTACACGGCAAAAGCAAAACTCAAATCAGGCTTTTCTGGCCTCAAACCTCAAAGCCATATACTAGAGAACAGCGCAATCTTCTAGGGATATTGAATGGCTATATTCCCTGTTTTTTTTTATGGGAAGAGACACGGATATTTCCCAAACCATTTTCAGTGGGAGAACATGCACCAGGAGATGTCAGTAGTATCCTGTGAGTGGAAAATAGTGCATGAACATGAGACGCTGATGTGTGTGCCACATTTATCAAGTAAGCATTGCATTTAGAATTTCAACATACACTTGTATTCATGGGCTGGGGCTGCCTTAACCTTACTACCACAAACTGAGTAGCTTAAACAACAGAAGTTCATTCTCTCACAATTCTGGAGGCTGGAAGACTGAAATCAAGGAGTCAGCAGAGTTCATTCCTTCTGAGGCTGTGAGGGAGAATCTGTTCCATGCCTCTGCCCTAGCTTCTGAGGTTTGCCTGCAATCTTTGGCATTTCTTGGCTTGTGATAGTGTAACTTTGATCTTCACATGGCATTTTTCTTGTCTCTATCTCTGTTTCCAAATTTTCTCTTTTAATAAGGACATAGTCACTTTGGATTAGGGCCCACTCTAATGACCTCTTTTTAACTTGATCATCTGCAAAGACCCTATTTCCAAGTAAGGTCGCATTCACAGGTACTGTGGTTAAGACTCCAACATCTTTTTGGGGAGCACAATTCAATTCCTAATACTTGTTATTGTATAGAATTTAAAAATCATATGAAGCAACTACATTTTAATAATTTCTTACAGCCACTTATTCATGTGGGGCCCTTTAGGTGTCTGTTCTGAGCATTTCTGTACCTCTTGGTCTGTTATTGGAGTTCTCTCCATTCAGTGTCATGAAATAAAGACTTGCTCTGCAACTGATTACTGTGGAAGCACTGCTTTAGAGGCATGAAGTCCATCCTCTCCCTTTGGTCTAGTTTTGCTCCTCCCCAGTCCCTCCTGTTTTCTGTGCATTCTATAGCATTTAGAGTAAATGGCCTCTTTCCCAAGTCCTTTGGTGATTTGGAGCTCATCATGTCACCCACCTCGGGTCAGTAGTAGGTCTGGAGTCCCCACGTGCCTCCTTGCTTCCTTCCAGCCAAGACATTCATATCTGGAGGGTTAGCCTGTGATTCTCAGAGAGCCAACTGCTCCCTAATCCTCCACTAAGCTGGTGCCCTCATGTCAGGACCAGGAGTGGGGAAGGGTGAAGGGTGTCTCATTCTTGTGTCTGCTAATACTGAAGTCTGTCACTATCCAGCCAGGGCCATATGAAACTTGGAACTGTGCCCCTTGACCTCTGCTTTCTACACAAGCTCCTGGAAAGCCATTTGCTCTATGCCTTTGAAATGCTGAAGTTATAGTGATCTGGAGGCAGTCTTCTGTGATGAAAAGAAGTGTGGCCCTACAGTCAGAGGAGTGACTTCTAATCCCAGTTTTGCAAGTGCATTCTCTTAAACTCTCTGACACTGTGTACTCATCTGCAAAATGGGTTTTGCAGGCTAAGTAGCTAGCAGACTGAGATTATTATCTATAAAGCACCTGGCACCATTTTGAATCAAGGCAGACATTCAGTAAATGCAAGAAATGCTGGTGCTGTGGATCCTCAGTCACTTTATGTCTCAGGAGGGTGCTTCAGGCCTCACAGCTCGGCCTGTTTCTGACAGCCTGCTGAGATCTGCTGGGTTTTTTTCTCTGATTGTTACTGCTAATTTTAGACAATACATTCTGATACTGAGCTAAAACATACTTCTCACTGTACTGTGCTTAGAGATGCAAATAAGCCTGACTTATCTTTTTTCATGGTAATGTGTCTCCTTTAAAAATTTCTTCTCCAGGTTTTAAACAGCTGCAGTCATGATAAGGTTGCAAAGATTCTCATTATGCTGATGACTTTTCTCACACATCATTTGACAGTGTCCCCCTCATCCCATTGTATTCTCAAACCTGCGTGATCTGACCGGAGTATGGGCGGATGGTCTCTGGACCACACACATCCATCAGGGCACCCGAGAGCCTCAGGATTTCCAGGGGCCATATCCCAGTGCCAGGATGTATTGATGCCCCTCTCTTTCTCCTCCCTCCTCTTAGCTGCAATGGCAACTGAGGTGGCCTCCAACCCCTATCACCACAGAAGGCTGTAATGAACATTCTCACAGATGTGTGTGAGGGCTTCTGTGTGATTTATGAGTGGATGGCTGGGTCATGGGGCAGATGCTTACATAAATTCACCAAGTGCAGCCCCTCTGCAGGGCAGAGTGGCTGTGCCACTTCACACTGCCACCAGCCGAGCACAAGGGCTTCATCTGCTTACATCTCTGATACTTGCCATCACATGGTATCTTGTTATTTAAATTTGAGCTTTTGTAATTAGCAGTGAATCTGAGTCCTCTTCATAAACTTATTAGTCATTCAGGCTGCTCCTTCCCTCAATTGTCTGTTTTTATCTTTTCTCACTTTTCTACTGTATTTCTTCTCTTTCTTTTTTTTTTTTATTTGTAAGAACAACTTGTGTATTTTAGACATTGTATGTATCTACAACCTGGATATTAACTGTTGCTGTAGACATTAAAAATGCCATCTCCCAGGCAATTATTTGTTTTTTAACTTGGCTTTTGAACAGATATCTTTACTTTTGATCTAGTCAAATTCATTAGTGTATTAGTCTGTTTCTGTTGCTTATAACAAAATACCCAGAACTGGTTAATTTGTAAGAAAACAAAATTTATTGCTTACAGTTTCTGAGGCTAGGAAGTCCAAAGTCCAGGGAACGTATCTGGTGAGGGTTTTCTTTGATTGTGGCTTTACAGCAATGCAGAGTTCTCACATGGCAGAAAATGGCAGAGCAGAGAGAGAGAGGCTCTCGTGTGCTCTCTATTTAAAGCCCTCAGAACCATGCCCTTGACCACCACTATTAATCCATTCACTGGGCACGGTCCTCAGAATCTCATCAACTCTTCAAGGCCCTACCGTTCAATTACCATAATAGGATTTCCCACCCTCAGCAGTTACAGTGGGAATTAAGCTTCTAATACATGGACTTTGGGGGGCACAATTCAATTAATCCACAGCAATCAGTAACTATCTTGTGTATTGTTAGGTGACTTTGGAGGTTCTTTATAGTTTTTGTTGGTATTTTGAATGTGCAGTTTGTTTTCTATTATATTTTCTGTGTTAAAATTAATGTGTGGAGAAATGTTGTAAGTTTTGTGTATGGACCTTGTTATGGCCAACGACCGACGGGTAAAAGAAATTTGCCCACGAGAACCGGGTGATAGGAAAAGGAAAAGAGTTTATTTCTGGCAGCCAGGGCTACGCAGGCCAATCGAGGAGCGCAGCCCCGAGTTGAAACCTCTCGCAGCTTTTATTTTCAGCTAGGCGGGAATTTTTCGCACCTGACACAATCTAGCCAATGCAAGCAAGCCAGCGATACATAAGCTAATTTTTGTGGGTAGCCCTGTAGCCCCTCCCCACCCTGGATTCCCCATAGGGACTTTTCAGGCTAAAATGGCAGAGCCCCTTAAAATGGCTTTGGCCATGCTACTGTGTTTATTCCCCCATTTATTTTAGCAAGCAACTTGTACAGAAGCAAAATGCATATGTTAAGGTCAGTAGGGGTTGGGGCGTCCCTTAACAACCTTATATCCAGAAACTTGCTAAACTGTCTTGCTTTTTTCAAGTTTGTTTATCGATAACCTTGTGTTTTCTAAGTAGATGATCGTATTATCTGCAAATACTGAATTTTAACTTTTTTTTTTTTAACTCTGTTTTTATAAGGAAGCTGTTTTCATTTCACACTCTGTTTTCCTTCCTTCCTATTGGCTGGGAAGTGGAGATAAATGGCCCCAGAGATGGAAACCACATTTTGAGGATTGTGGAAATGGCCATCAAACTTCACCTGCCTAGGTTATTCACTGGCCCTGTATGGCTTCATCTCAGGGCATGGAGAATGTTGGCTGGGACATAAGTGTGTTGGACAAATTATTTATCCAGGAGCCAGAGTCTTGCTAGTGCTGTTTATAGGCATTCACACTAGGACTTCTGAGACATTTACATATGAGTGCATTGATTTCTCCTTGTCTAAGTGGAGGTGTTTATATACTTTGGCATGATCCAATATGGAAAGTTAAATTTCAGAATTTATCAGCTTTAGAAACTATTCGACTAGAACACTTCAGGGACATGTGGAAAGGGAACATTAGCCAAACCAGAGAAATATGGCCCCTGGAAGCAGTAGATCTTCCATATATTACTCTTCATATGTCTCTTGGTATTTTGTAATTGAAACAAAACAAAAAGAAAACAAAAAACACCTCTTGAGTAAGTTACTCAAGTTTCAGAGTTTCAGTTTCCTCATTCATAAAACAGAGATAATAATCTTCATCACAGGGGTGTGTTAAATAAGTTTAAAGACATTTAGCACAGTTCTGTTGTTTCTTTTATTTTGTCTTATAGTACCTCTACTGACACATATCTTAAAAAATTTATAGCTATGAGTGAATTCATTAGAACCTATATACCTTGTAAAGAAATTGTATCGGTGGTAAGAGACCACATGCGACTTTATTGAATGTGCAGAGCAAGGTGTCAGTTCATAGAGTATGAGTGATGAGCTGGGAGTGGTGGTTCAATGATTTCTAACTCCCCCAGTTATAGTAAGCAGTAATTATATGACAAACTGTGACGACTTTGACCTTTTTCTATGTGTGAGCTTCTTCATAGAAAGCAGCTTCCTCAAGGAAACAGTATAGGATACTGGAAGAGTCAAGGCTTAGAAGTCAGAAAGACCTGGGTTTGTAATCCTGATGGTTTTCTAGTGCAAACACCTTAACCTTGTCAGCCTCAGTTTCGTCTTTGCTTGAATAGGGAAAATGCCGCCTGCTTTATAGGGTTGTTATGAAGATTATTCATACTTTACATACAAACTGGTATAGACAAAAACTCCATGATACCAGTAATCATTCTCATATGCATATTAACACTAATGTAAACTACAAAAATGGATGGATGAAAGTGATATGTCTCAGGGCTGTTGACAAGGTTAAGTGAGATAAAGTGTTTTGGGCAATATTTGGGTAAAGTCAGTCAGCATCAATTTAAAAATGTTTGTGAGGCAGTCACAGTCATCATCTTTCTTCAGCCCATTCTGCATGTTTCCAGCATACTTTCTTAAAGCCACAAATCTCATACTTTCTTACCCATACTTTAAAAACTTAAGTCTTCCTATTGCTCAGGGAGAGTGTCTAAATTTGTTACCATAACATACTCCTGAAACCACCTTCTAGAATCTTTCTCCACTTGTACCTACACTCTAAACTGACTGCAAATCTCTGAAACCCTTATCTTCTTTCTTTAAAATTTATCAGTAAACTTAAATCTTTCTCTGTACATTTCTGTGAGTATTGGCAAATGAATAACATGGAGTACAGTCAAGGTACAGCACAGTTCCATCACCCCACACTATTACCTCCTGAGATCCCTTTGTAGTCAAATTCTGCCTCGGCCTTAACTCCTGGCAGTCACAGTTCAGGCGTCTGTCCTTATTGTATTGTCTTTTCCAGAATGTCATGTAAACAGAATCTTTTGGAGTCTGGCTTGTTGCACTTAGCAGAATTCTTTTGAGATTCATTGATGTTCTTGTGTTTCTTTTTATTGCTGACTAGTATTTCCCTGTATGGATATACCACACAGTTATGTTACATGTTACTCATTCACTGGTTTAATGTGTCGATTCCAGAGTTTGACAGTTATGAATAAAGCTACTAGAAATATTTATGTGCAGATTTCTGTGTGGACAGATGTGTTTTTTAATGCACATTTTGGTTTTCAAGACATCTGGGTAAATACTAGGAATACAATTGCTGAAATGTATGTTAAGACTGTTTTCCGTTGTAAGAAGCTGTGAAACTGTTTTCTGAAGAGGCTGTATCATTTGCATTCTCACCAGCATTTGGTGTTGTCAGTCTTTTTTTTTTTCCATCCTCATAGATTGTAGTTTTAGTTTGCATTTTCCTAATGTTTACTATCTTTTTATGTCCTTATTTGCCATTTATATCTTTTCTTTAGTGAAATATATGTTCAAATCCTTTCTTTCTTTCTTTTTTTTTTTTGTAATTTGGGCTATTTTCTCATTGTGGAGCTTTGAGCATTTCTTATACATTCTAGATAGAAGTCCTTTGTCAGACATGTGCCTTGCAAATATTTTCTCCCAGTTAGTGGTTTCTTATTTTAATTTTTTAAAACAGTGTCTTTTAAAGCATAAAAGTTTAAATTTTGGTGAAATACAATTTATTGATTTTTTTCTTTTGTGAGTCTTGCTTTTGGTGTCTGTTATGTCAGAGAACTCTTAGCCTAATCTAAATTCACAACATTTTTTTTGTCTTTGATTCTAAAAGTTTTATACTTTACATTTTCCATTTAGCCTTATGATACATCACGAGTTAATAAGTTGAGGAGGAGAGAGGTGGAGCTGCTGGTGGAGACCTCCTGGAGCTGGGAAGGGCGAAGAAGTGTTCAGAGCAGGACAGGATGGTCTGAGGGGACAGTATCTGGGGCCCATTATGAGTCACTCCCTCTGGTAACCCTGGTCAGTGGAAGAATGATGAGCCACTCAGGTATTTGTGTCCTAACCCTTGAGCACATTATTAAGGAAAGGATAAATACACAAGAAGCGTTTTAAAGGTGTTTCTTTGAAAGAGTTATTGTTCTGATTATAAAAGTGCTACATGCAAATTAAAAGAAAAACCCTCAAAAATACAGAAAAGTAAAGATCCCCTATAAATCGACTAACCAGAGATGTTCTATTATTAGTATTTAGTGTATATATGTTAAGAATACAGTATAAATATGAGGGTAGTTCAAAAGTTCATGGAAAGATTTGTCTTATCTTTTAATTCGATTTTTTCACGAACTTTTGAAGTACCCATGTATCTATTTTTCCCTACATGTCATTTATTTTTCTCTCTGAATTTTTATATTTTTAAAGCATTGTGGTAACACACATATAACATAATATTTACCTTCTTAAATTAACCCTTTTTAAGTGAACAGTTAGTGGCATTCAGCATATTCCTACTGTTGTGCAGCCGTCATCACCATCCATCTCCAGGACTCTTTTTATCTTCCCAAACTGGAACTCTGTCCCGGTTCAATGCTCACTCCTAATTCCCCCTCCCCCAGCCTCTGGTAACCCCTACTCTACTTCCTATGTCTATGGATTTGACCACTCTAGGGACCTCATGTAAGTGGAATCATACAGTATTTGTCTTTTTGTGTCTGGCTTATATTTTAATCAGCATAGCGTCCTCCAGGTTCATCCACGTTGTAGCATGTGTCAGAATTTCCTCCTCTGTTAAGGCTGAATAATATTCTATATGCCTTGTATATTTTAAACAAACATTGGATCATTCTCCTTGTATTGTATTTTCTTATAACTTGCTTAGTTTACTTGTTATATTTTATACTAGTTATACTTTATATTATTCGTTATAACTTTTTTGTTATAATTTTGTTATGATTTTTGTTTGTTAACTTTACTTGTTATATGTTATACTTATTATACTTTATATTACTTGCTATAACTTTGTTAACTTGTTTTTAAGTTGACTTAGCCTATTTCCAATCTATACCTCACAGCAAGAGAAAACCTAATGAAGAAATAAGGAGAAAAGTGAGAGAAAAAACAATAAAAAGACATATTGAACTTTTCTTCAATGAATGCCTCTGCTAGCTCTCTGTCCTGACATAGGCCAGTGGGCTCTGTGGCCCTGGGGAGTTGCCCTCTCCTGCTCTGACTCTTGGGTTATAGCTGCTAGCAGCGAGCCTCTGGGCCCTGTTTTATGTCCCCTCAGTGGGGCCAGTGGGTGATGAGACACCTTCACCCTTAAGACCCTTGAAACACCCTCCTCAGCAATCTCCCAGGAGACAGTTTCTCCCCATGCCCTACATCTCCACCAGGAATGTAAGCCTCTGATGCTGGAGGCCAAGCAAGGGGACATTTGTAGTTGGGTTATTTATTGCCATGACTATTGAGCAACAGGCCATGTATTCTCGGGGAGACACATCCCTTGGCTAGCAGAGGTCAGAAGCTTCATGGCCATGCTGACTTCCTGCCCTGTTTGTCCTGAGTTTAGAGTGTCTGTGGGTCTGCAGTGAAGGGCTTCTCAGGGTGATGGTGTAATCTCACCTCCTCAAAGCTTGCTCCATCTCAGCATGGGAGCAATGTCAGTGGAGGACACTCTGGCCAAAGAAAGAGGAAGCCAGCAGACTGGCTTGGCCTGGGGGCCAGGGTGCTTCTGAGAGGAATGTGGTGTTGATCACTAGAATTTGTCCCCCAGCCCAGGTCCTGAGGATTTGTGGGCTATGGGGGGACTACAGTGAATTTCATCCAAAGGTCCCAGCACAAGAGAGGCAGAGAATGGATGGTGCTTGGTAACTGGTGAATTTGAAAGGAAAAGTGCTGGAACCCCCACTTCCCTGCTAGGGATACTGTGGTATGTGTGCGCTCAGAGGAGGTGGACATTCTCTGATCCTCTGAGGTGGTCAGGGACATATGGGTTATGCTGCTGATGTAGCCTTGTTTAATATTCCCAGGATGGAGGTGTGGGAAGCTTGGGTTATTCTCCCAGCAAACCAGTGAAGCAGGTCTTGCAGTGCTCACTTTGCAGATGCGGGGGAGGGGAGGGATCCAGGGGAACTTGCCCAGATTTGCACGGCTGGTCAGAGCCAGAGCCGAGGTTTGCCTTCACGGCTATTTGCTCTGAGTCCATGCTCTTTTGTTCAGAGAAGCCTGTCTGTTTATTAGGCTTGTGGGCAGGTTTTAAGGAGAGGCTCAGTTCTTAGTTAACTGGATATCATGATTTAATTTCTTGGCTAGAGTCTAGGGAACACCTCAGCGAACAAAACACAAAACAACTTACCAAGCTCTGTGTTTTATGCCACTTGCAGATTGATGTTTTGAAATGCGTTTTTGCTCTTACTTACCTTGTGCAAGTCATTTCTGTGGTGCAGTAGGGAGAAACCTGGATCCCGGAGTCAGGTAGATACGGGGATAGAATTTAATTTTAAATCCAGATCTATGATTTTGAGCAAGTTATTCGAGAGCTATCAATCTCGGTTTCTTTGCCCACAAAGAGATATAACTGTACCTCCCCTGTATAAATTAAATGAGATAAAGAGTGAAAATCACCTTGCTCTAAATACATATTTAACAATTTTTGGGTCCCTGCCCCATTCCTCTACACTTCTCTCCTACAAGCTTTGGGATTTCCTTTCAACTCTTGCTCTCCACTATGCCATATACTCTCTCTTGCTCTGAGATGGCCCCAGGGTGTCTGGGCTTCCTGTCCTGAGGAGAGGACACAGTGGGAGAAGTGGCACAGTGAGGGCACTTGGCTGTTGTGTGAGAATGATTGAGTTAGAGTCCTAGAAAATCTGAATGCCGCAAAAGTCCACCTGGCAGATACAGGGACTGTGCTGCCCTCCATCACCACCCCTCCAAGGCTGAGACCAGGCATCTGCTGCAATTGTAAGACAGAGGCCCAATCTTCAATCTTAGGTGAGAAGAGGAAGGTCAGACTGTAGGGCCAGGAATCAGCCTGGAAGCCCAGTTCTATAAGTGAGGTCAGCTGAGGAACAGGCTAGTGGTATGGTGACTCCGGGTGTACAACTTTGTCAAAGGCTGTGAGCCACTGAGGTCATGACTTGTTGTGACTTCTGCAGAGGGAAATATGGCTTTTTTTTTCCAAGTCCTGTAAGTTGGAGGATGTTCTTACTTCATTCAAGAATAACTAAAGCACCAGGATAAAACTTTCCTCATAAAAGATAAAGAAACAAAAGACATCCAGATTGGAAGGGAAGAAGAAAAACCTCTCTATCTTCAGAAGACATGATCTTGTAGGTAGAAAATCTGAAGACACACACACAAAAGCTATTAGAGCTAATAAACAAGTTCAGTAAGGTTGTAGGATGTAAGATCAATACACAAAAATAAATTGCACTTCTATATATCATCAATGAGCAATCCAAAATTGAAATGAATAATTCTATTTACAATAACATAAAAAGGAATGATAAACTTATGAATAAATCTGAAAAAAAGTGTAAAACTTGTACACTGAACACTGAAAATCATCACTGAGAGACATTAAAGAAGACCTAAATGATGGAAAGACATCCTGTGGTCATGGACTAGAAGGCATGATATTGTTAAGATGCCAAAAGTCCCCAAATTGATCTATGGATTTAACAGAGTCCCTGTCAAAATTACAGGTGCCTTTTTTTTGTTTGTTTCCAGCAGAAATTGATGATCAGATCCTAAAATTTATATGGAAATGCAAGGAACCCAGAATAGCCAAAAAAACCCTAAAAAGGAAGAACAAAGTTGGAGAACTTACACTTCCCAATTTCAAAACTTACTGTAAAGATACAGTGATAAAGGTACTGTTTGGTACTGGCATAAGGGCAGACATATAGAGTCTTGAGATTCCAAAAATAAACCTGTACAACTGATTTTCAGCAAGGGTGACAATATGATTCAGTGAAGAAAAAAATGTTTTCAACAAATCCTGCTGGAACAACCGGACCTTACATACAAGAGAGTTAAGTTGGGCCTTTACCTTATATAAACATTAACTCAAAATGGATCAAGAATCTAAATATGAGGTAAAACTATTAAACTCTTAGAAGAAAACATAGGCATGAGTCTTAGTGACCTTGGATTAGTTTCTTGGATATGACACCAAAAGCACAAGCAACAAAAACAAAACAAACAAAAAAAATATACATTGAACTTCATCAAAATTAAAAACTTGTGCTTCAAAGAACACTGAAGAAGGTGAAAAGGCAACTTACAAGATAGGAGAAAGTATTTGCAAATCATACATCTGATAAGGGTTGAGTATCCAAAATATATAAAGAATTCTTACAACTCAACAATAAAAAGTCAAAGAGCCCAATTAAAAAATAGGCAAAAGACTTGAAAAGATATTTTTCTAAATATGAGATGCAAATGGCCAATAAGCACATGAAGGAAAGGTAAATCTGAACTACAATGAGATACCTCCTTGGACCCCCAAGGATGGCTATAGCAAAAAAGACAAACTGTAATGAGTGCTGATGTGAATGTGGAGAAATTGGAGCCCTCATTTGTTGCTAGTGGGGATGTAAAATGGTGCAGCCACTTTGTAAAACAGTCTGGCAGTTCCTCAAAAAGTGAGGTATACTGTTACCATATGACCTAGCAATTCCACTCCTAAATAAATGTCCACACAAAACCTTGTTCATGAATATTCATAGCAGCATTATTCATAACAGTCAAAAGTTGAAACAACTTCAAAGTCTATCAATTGATGACTGTATTTAAAAAATGGTATATCCATGAAAAGGAATATTATTCAGCCACAAAAAGGAATAAAATACTGACACATGCTCCAACAGAGATGAACCTTGAAAATGCTATGCTAAATAAAATAAATCCAATGCAAAAGGCTGTATCTTGTATGATCTCATTTATATAAAATGTTCAAAATAGGTAAATTCATAGAGAGAGAAATTAGATAAGAGAGGATAAAGAGGAGTGACTGCTGTTGGGCAGGTATTTCTTTTTGGAGTAATAAAAATGTTCTGGAATTAGTGGTACTGGTTGTACACTTTAAAAGTGTATATATTAAAATCACTAGATTATACACTTAAAAGGGTAAATTTTATAATATATGAATTATATCTCAGTTAAATAGAAAAGTTACAAGGAAGGGAAGATAGAAATGTTTTGAGGAAAGATTCAGAAATCTTGAGACAAATTCTTTTCTGATTTGGGTAGAAAATCTGATTAGCATAGAAAAAATAAGAATAAATTGGACATATCTTTAAGAAAATAAAATGTTTTTATTAACACAATGTGCTGCCTATTAAAACAGGTAAAGGAAGACTGTAACCATTCCATCCATAACCATTTTTAGAAAGAGAGCAGGCATTTCTTTTTCTTCTATTTTTTGATGAACACATAGTAGTTGTAAATATCTATGGGATAAAATATGGTATTTGGACACATGTATACAATGTGCAATGACCAAATCCAGGTAATTGGCATATTCATCAACTTAAACATTCGTCATTTCTTTGTATTGGGAACAATCAACTTTCTCTCTTCTAGATATTTGAAATTATACAGTAAATTGTCATTAGCTGTAGTCATCCTACAGTGCTATAGGACACTAAAACTTATTCCTCCTTTCTAGTTGTGTGTTTGTATCTGTTGATCAACCTCTCCCTATCTCCCCCTCCTCCACCCCCTCCCCAGTCTCCAGTAACTACTACTGTTCTACTCCTTACTCCTGTGAGAGAAATTAAAAAAAAATTTTTTTTTAGCTTCCACATGTGAGTGAGAATGTGCAGTATTTATCTTTCTTTGCCTGGCTTATTTTGCTTAACATAATGTCCTCCGGGTTTGTCCATCCTGCTACAGATGACAGGATTTCATTCTTTTTTATGGCTGTATAGTATTTAATTGTGTCAACATACCACATTTTCTTTATCCAGTCATCAGTTGATGGACACTTAGGTTGATTCCATATTTTGGCTATTGTGAATAATGCTGCAATAAACATGGGAATGCAGGTTTCCCTTTGGCAATCTGATTTCCTTTCCTTTGGGTAAATACCCAGTAGAGGAAGTGCTGAATCATATGGTAGTTCTATTTGTAATTTTTTGAGAAATCTCCATACTGTTTTCCATAAAGGCTGTACTAATTTACATTTCCACCAACAATGTAGAAGCATTGTTTTTTCTCCCCATCCTCACCAGCATTTGTTATTTTTTGTCTTTTTTGATAACAGCCATACTAAATGGGGTGAGATGGTATAGAATAGCTCATTGTGGTTTTAATTTGCGTTTCTCTGATCATTAGCGATATTGAGCCTTTTTTCATGTATTCATCTATTTCATTTGTATGTTTTCTTTTGAGAAATGTCTATTCAGATCATTTGCCCATTTTTAAATTGGATTATTTGTTGTTGTTGAGTTGTCTGTGTTTCTTGCATATTCTGGATATTAATCCCTCGTTGGCTGTATAGTTTTGCAAACATTTTCTCCCATTCTACAGATTGTCTCTTTGTTCTGTTGATTGTTTTTGTTTTTTCTGTGAAGAAGAAGTTTTTTAGTTTGATGAACCCCATTTACCTATTTTTGCTTTTGTTGCTGAGAGCAGTCATTTCTTTGTGACTTAGGACAGAAACACATAAAGCCAGAGGTATTCCTTTGAGTCATTGGTTCCATACTGGAAACGAAGCTTTTGTTTGTTTCTCCTACACTAATTGTAGAAAGTTAAAAAGCACAAAATATAAAATGAAGTAGAATGTAAATCACTCATTATTTTACTACTCTGAGACAATCATTGTTAACATGATGGGAAATTTCCTTCCAGTATTTTTCTCTTCCTTTTTTCTTTACATAGTTGCTATCATATTGAATTAGCAGTTAATATTCTGCTTACTTAGCTCAGTAGAATACCATAGGCACTTCCTAGGCATTTAAAAACTTGTTGTTATTATTATTTAAGAGGCTTCATGCTATGCTATTTGGTAAAAGGATGTTGTTCTAATTATATAATGCTGCATAACAAGCCACCCAAGATGTAGTGGATTAATGGGAAAAAAAATACCTGCCATAGTTTCGTGCATGACTGCATTCAGCTGGAAGGGCTCTCACTTGAGATCTCTGCTGTGGTTGCTTTGATGGTGGCTGGGGCTGGCATCATCCAAAGGTTCATCTGGGCTGGCTGCTGCAGGAGGTTCACTGTCATCACATCTGGCCCCTCTGTGAGAATGGCTTGAATAGTCAAGGGATGGCCAAGCATCATTTCCTCGCCATTCAGCCTTCCATGTGGCTGCTTGGGCTTCCTCACACCATGGAGGTCTCAGGATAGTCAGATGTTGGATATGGCAGCTGGATTTTCCCAGAATCCACATTCTAGGAGACTGAGGCACAAACTGTGATTTTTCTTATGACATAGCCTTGGAAGTCACACAAAGCACTTCAGCCTCACTCTGTTGGTTACACAGGACTGTCTGAGATTTACTTGGAAGGTGATTACATAGGACATAAATAGAGTAAGGTGTGGTTCGTTGGTGGACTGTCTTTGGAAACTAACTACTACATAAATTTAGTTTCCATTATTTTACTCTTATTTTAATTATTTTTATGTGCTACAACAAAGTCTTTTTGTGTAAATCTCAGTTTATATTTTTGCTTAGAAACACACTTACTTATAATAGTGATTTAGCTATAAATTAATTCATCAGAAATTTACTATCTATTATATATCAGGTAGTGTAGTAGGCACTAGGGATATGAAGACAAAGATGAATGAGATGTGATTTAGGTCCTCAAAGGATCCACAGCCCAGACAGACACACATGCATTCATTTTGATAAAAAGTATGCTCCATGAAGCTGGAATCACATCTCTCTGATTTCATGTTGAGACCCCATGCCTTAAAGAATATCAACTGGTATATTCTCAGTAAATCTTTACTAAAAAAATGAATATGACAATGTAGGAGGAATTTGCATGAGGCTGTGGGGGCCCAGATGGAAGGCTGAGGAATCTTCACAGAGAAGATAACTGTCATAAAGTCCTTAAAATTGAGTAGAAGTTTAATGGAGAAAGGAGGGGATATTGTCCTGTGCAGTGAGAATAGCCATGATACAATTTCATCTATGTTTTTATTACCTTTTATATTTTCTCCTTTGTTGACTGTTTATGTCTAATTCATGTGTGTGTTTGTTTCTTTTGGATATTAGGGTATAATACATTTTGTTTGAGATTTCTCTACGTAATTAGGGGCATTTTTGTTATAGTAGTAGCAAATATTTAAAAACATTTTTTGGTATTTTATTTATAATATATAAAGATGCTTAAAATTCTTATGACATCCAATCTATCATTTTGTTTCCATTTTGATTTATTTTATTATTTTATGCTTAGCCTGTTCTTCACCCACCAAAAAGTAGTCACTTCCATAGCAAATTCTAGAATAAATCCTTGACTCTAGTGGAAATTTGGTTTTGTGAGTTATATGAAAACCTATTTTTTGTTACAGATTACAAGTCATTTTCCTAACATATTTGTCCCATGTCCCATTTTTTGGAATGGATCCTTTATTATATCATAATATATGAAAATATAATATGTTTAATTCTTACATGCGCACACACAGACACACACACACACACACACACACACACACACACACACATGAGGATACTTCAAAAAGTTCATGGAAAAAGGTAGTTAAAAGATAATATGAATCTTTCCAGGAACTTTTTGAAGACCCCTCGTATATATTACAGTCTACTCTGTGCCCATTATTTTATTCTATTAAAATCTCCTATAACAAAGGAAGGGTCTTCCCCTTTGCTTCCAGAAGGCTCAAAGAACGGGCCTTGCACTGTGATTTTAAGAAAACCCCATATATGAGACCTGTGAGATGGCCCCCTCCTTCACTCCAGTCCTACAAAAATGACCACATCACTGGCACATGCAGATTCACATTCCCATCCATGGACAACTTGTCTTTCTTAAGATGGTTCAGAGAAGAAGGGAGAGGCTGGGGTCTCAGCTCAGTCCTTCTCCCCACGTCCAGGCTTGTCCTGGAGGGAGAGCCAAAATTAGAGAAGGAGCATTTTTCCAGTGACAGCTAGGTCTTACACTCACCCTAAAAATAATTTACTGAATGCTGAAAGGGGCTGATCCTAATTAGGGATAGCATGCAAAAGCCTGCGAGCTGCCTTCTTAGCTGGGAGCCTGTACAAAGACATGTAGCTTCCAGAGATAGGGCATTGTCATGGTTCCACTACAAATATTATTCCTGGAATCAAGATTGAGGTTCCTAGAAATCAGTGGTGTGGGGCAGGCTTCCTTGCTGCAAATAACTGTGATGGATTACAGCTGCTTGTGGTGAAGTTGCTGCATGAATATAAGGGTGGTGTGAGAGCCCAGAGGAACAGCCTCACGGAAGCTTCATGCTGTCATAAAAGGTGCCAAATGTGGCTGCTCCTGCCATGTAAGCTGTGGGGTGAAGACAGGTTCTCTGCAAACTGTAAGGGTGAAGTTTACTGTGCCTCCATCCCCAGCAGCTGTGTGCCCTAACTGGGTCAGTCATGGCGTTAGCGTGCTGGGACATTGGCAACACTGGACGAGCAAGGAACATAAACTGGGGAGGAGGAAGGAGGCAGACTTAGTTAGAGTGCAAGCCCTGGGCAAAGTGAGCCAAGAGCTTGGAGACACACAGTTGCCTCTCTTTTGAAATCGGTGGTGGGATGAGGGGACAATTGAGCAACTGCCATGTGCAAGACTGCGCTGGACATGGTCGACACACTTAAATCCCCTCCCTCAGCCTCCCCCCACGAATTGTAAGGCATGGGTTATTATGAACCCATTATGTTTGAGGAAACTGAGGCTCAGGCAGGTTAACTCACTAAGCAACACAGGAGGGAGGGAGGGGAAAGCTGCCCTTGCCAGGGTCTGTTGCCAGGGCTGGAAAGCCACCTTATCTCAGCAGGTCTGTGTCCCCTCTACCCTCTGCCACCAACGCTTATGTTTACTGTTTGATCTCAACAAGTAACACTTGACTTTGCCACAGGCACCTCAATGCCTTCTGGGTTTATTGAAAGGATGAAATGATTGACTGAAGGGAGTGGTGCCATGATCGGACTCCCTCTAAGAAGGCGTCCCTAAGTGATAGGCACTCTCCTTGTTGCTCTTGCTGTTCTGGATGACAATATGCAAATCTGAATGGGCCACCTGGCTCTAATGTGGGAATCTGCTTCTTTCGCCTTTGACCCTGTCTCTGGGGCTGGCTCCTCCTCCCCCACTGGCTGTTGGGCTTGTCAGAGCACCCTGTGGACACCTCATCCATATGTCAGGACAAGCATTGAAGACCAGTGAAATCACAGGGCGTTCTGCAGACCACAGTGGAATGAGGTGACAGAGGGACCAGAATGCAAGATACTGCCCACCATGTCCAGAGTAAGCAAATTCTGAAAAGCAGCTCCAATGCTACCATATCTGAAATGGCAACGCTATTCTTGGTCTCTTTAAGAAGAGGCTGGAGAAAATGAATTTCCAAATATCTTAGGCAAAAGTGTCAGGATAAGGGGCTAGGAGTGATGCTTTTGTCTACAACTTATGTTAACTGGCACTGGTGTTCAATGCTGTGAATCTCAGTTAACAGACATTCAAAGGCTTCCTTTAGTAATTTTTCTGAGGCAAAATTAACTGGTTCATTTGGGAAAAGTGACCTTGTCATTTTTGTTTTATTTTCATTCATGTTCAGCTGGTGAGAAACTCAAATTGAGAAGCTTTACTTGACAGACTACTTTTCACATAATAATCACTTTATCATTTGGTGACTGTTCAATGGTTGCCTTTTGGCTAGAGTTTGTGGTTAGGGATAATATATATATATATATATATATATATTTTTAGGTTTTAAGCTTGGAATTTTATAATAAAAAACTAAAGAAAACATGTAAACAGAAAACAAACACTTTGAAAAAAAATCTCCAAAGGAGATAAGAAGGAGGGATGAGGCCTGTACTGCAAGGAAGGCTGGCAGTTTGGAATTGGCCAAGGAAGTGGAGCCACAGAAGGATGCAGAGACCTAGGAAACACTCTTGCTGGGAGGAGACCTGGTTTCAAGAGAGAGTCTCCTGAAGGGCCTACCAGACCAAGTGTGGTGCCACTCAGTGGAAGTGCTCAATGCACTTATGGAATTGAAATCAGATTGAGCCGGCAGAGAGTGAATACTATGACTATGTGTGGCACTTGTTGTGGGCTGAATTGTGTTTTCCCGTCCCCCAAATTGATATATTGGAGTCCCAACCCCCAATACCTTTGAATGTGACTGTATTTGGAGATGGGGCCTTTAAATGGCTAATTAAATTAGAATGAGGCCATATGACTGGGTCCTAATCCTACATAACTGTGTCCTTATAACTTTTTTTTTTTTTTTTGTGACCGGTAAGGGGATCACAACCCTTGGTGTGGTGTCTCCCGCACCGTGCTCAGGCACCGGCCATCCCTATATAGGATCCGAACCTGCGGCCTCGGCGCTCCTAGTGTGGCACTCTCCCGAGTGAGCCACGGGGTCGGCCCAACTGTGTCCTTATAAGAAGAGATTTGGGCACAGACATACACAGAAGGATGACCATGTGAGGACATAGGGAGAAGATGCCATCTGCAAGCCAAGGAGCAAGGCCTCAGAAGGCACCAACCCTGCCCTCACCTTGATCTCAGACTTCCAGCCTCCAGGACTTGAGACAATAAGTTTCTGTTGTTGAACGTGCCCAGTCTGTGGTACTGAGTCCTGGTGGCCCAAGCAGACTAATACAGCGCTATATGATCATTAATAATCTTGAAGAGAAATTGACTTTGACAGAGGCTGTGGAGTAGCAACCAGGTTATAGGGAATTAATTCTTACCTCATGGTTTTCTGCGAGGGTCAGAAGCTGAGTAAGAGAGGTCTCTTTCTGGGTGTTTTGTCTTACCTCCTCTCTCTCCTAATCAAATAGCACATTCTATTCTTAATCAATACTACATTCTTGCCAAATGTCATTCAGCTCCTCATGAGGCACCCAATGTAGACCTAGGCCCAGGATGTGCTTGAAAGCTCTGGGATACACCCTGTAATCAATGAGGCACCTCTGCAGCTGCTCAGGGTCCACTCAGGGTTGTAGAAACCTCAGACCTCAACTGCCTGTGGTCTGCAGTGATTTCTGGGTCATCCTGGTTGCACATCTTGCCTTGCCCACCTTGTGCATTCTGTACTGGGTCACATGCTGCAGCTTGTGGTCAAGAACTGGGAAGCCACAGGAGCTGCCCTGAGACCCTTCCTCACGCTCCATGCATGTGACTGCAGTCATCCTGGACTATGAGCATGAGTGGATGGGTTTTCAGGGGTGCTCTCCTTCTGGGGAGGGGGCAGATCAGACCTGTGACACATCAGTAACAACTTGGTTCCAGTGGTTCAGGACACCCCATGTGGGAAAGAACTGGAATGTCATGGGAAAAGAAGACCACCTCGAAGAGCTCTGGAGGAGCCAATGCCCAGTGGAGTGGTGGTGGTGGGGTGTCTGGTGGAGACAGACAGGAGGACAGAAGGCCAGCTGAAGGGAGGAGGGGCCTTCCAACCAGTGGGCCTCAGACTATGTGCATATGAACCACGTGGGGAGATTTCACAGAAGATGCTGGTGCAGGAGGCTGGGTGGGCGCAGGAATAATGCACCCCAGGTGACCTCTTCTGAGAAATGCTGCCTCAGCTGTCTGCTTGTATTATGGTCTCTTCTCCAGGGAGGGCTTTATAACCACATTTTGCCTGTTTCCATGAGGATATCTCTGTGATTTAAGGAGAGTACAATGTATTAAAAATAGACAGAATTTACGTTAAAAAAAAGAAGAACAAAAATGCAGTTTATGCTAGCACATGTGCTGAAATTATTACTCTTCCTGGGATACAGTCAAGTTCAAGTCCTAGCTTTCATGTGAAAGAGACAGACAGACAGACATAAAGTAAAGAGAAATGATGGTAAAATAATAAAATATGGGAAAAAATCATTAAAGCAAAAGTGCTTTTAAAATCGAGTAGGAAAATGGAAACACTAAAATAATTGTTAAAAGAGAGGAATAGTTAAAATAAAATTTTAAAAAGAATTGGCTTTGAGTAAACAATCATCTCAACAAAAGCAAAGAAAGATGACTAAAGTTAGTGAGACAGAAAATTGGCCTAGAAACAGTTCATAAAAGAAACAGAATCAGAGGTCAGAGGAAAGGGAAAAATACCTGTGGGGCTAAAAAAAAAAAGCTAGATGAAAAAAATGTATAGAAACAAAGGCTAATAAATGTGAAGAGACTGCTTGTCATGAGTAGATAGTAAAAAAAATGGAAAAAATAAAAACCATAAGTTTAAGATTAGCAAGATGGATGTAAAAGGGAATGCAATCAAAAACGGCATAAATCAGAACTACAGAATTTACTAAAACATGGCAGAGTTACAAAGTTTTGAGTGTTAAAACAGAATAATTACACCCTCAAAGATTAGGAAATAAAAACAAACTAAAAGCAAAAAAACCCTGAGTGAAGGCCAGCACCTGGAGGGTGTCCTCAGTGGGGTCCCGGAGTTGGGCCCACCAGGCGCCAGGTGTGGAGTTGCCTGGAACAGGCCTTGATTGGGAGGCTTCACCTGGCACCTGGAGGCTGGGATGATGTTTCAGGTAGTGACTGTGATTGTCAGGGAAAGGAAGCCACTTTA
Source organism: Cynocephalus volans (assembly GCF_027409185.1). NCBI lineage: Eukaryota > Metazoa > Chordata > Mammalia > Dermoptera > Cynocephalidae > Cynocephalus > Cynocephalus volans. Next base: position 210,931,363 of record NC_084461.1, read on the forward strand.
AGCAGGAAAACACTTTCAACACCATTTACTCATCCTCTTAGCATAGAAACTGTGATGGCAGTGTGCATATATGTACGTTATATATATCTTATTGGTTCTGTTTCTCTCTGAGGAATCCTGACTAATACAGGGATTATTATCTGCATTTTGTGCACAACAAAAATGGGGTTTGTAGAACTTGAGGAGGTATTAAGGCCCCTACTCTCATCTCTCATGGTAGGTGCAGCAAAGTAGTGCATTCCAGATCACGGGCAGTGACATCCTGTGCTGGCAAGCATGTCCTGATTAATATGGGAGCCTGACTGGAGGCCCCTTCAGGGCCTATGAAGTTTAGATCTTCCTTTGTCTGAGTGGCTCTTTTCTTTTCTATGAAATGAACATGCCAACACTCCTGGCTTCCAGGGAATTTGTGAAGCTTGCAGATGCTATGCCTGATACATGTGCTTGATGCATAAGTGCCACTCAGTGGAAAGGGCTGAGTCTTGTAGTTTTGAGTTCTTTTCCTGGTATAGGAAACAAGATGAAATCACAAGAAGTTAAAGTAGCAAGTCTTGCCAACTCACATTTTATTTTCATTGTCTGTTCCTTTAGAAGAAGGCTGTTGGCCATTCTTGGTAACATTTGAGAACACCTACCCCATTTCTTAACCTCAGGAGTAATCCCAGTTGGAGCTCTCTATTTTCCAGGTCTGTAGGACCCTTTGTACAATCAAGAAGGATCAACTAAAAGGAGGGGGTGTAGCCAGACACTTGGCAGGTGTTGGGTTCCCCTGGGTGGGATAGGAAATGGAGTGGTGGGTTCCATAAGTCCTGGAGACCTACCACCTACCTCCCACTCCTGGATAGAGCCTGTAGTGTCTGTCACAAGCAGAGGGGCTCTGGGAATATTAGCAGTACATCCGGTTTGGAAAGAGACCAGTGGGTCTTCCCTCAGCCTACCTGGGGCAGCAGTGTTTGACCCAGGAGGAAGGAATGGCTTGGAACAAGGCCATTTGCATCTAGACACACTGTGGTCACAAGAGAAGCCTCCACACTTGTTGGGAAGCATGTGAACCCTGGGGTTCTCGTGCCACCCTGTGAAATCACAAGGGAGACCTAATGAGTGTCATGGGTATTTTTGACAACCCTGGGAAAGGGAAGCGCAGAACTGAATTCTTTCAGAATAATAGAGATAAGGCGTGCATCGGCAGATATCTCCTAGCCCTAGTCACTGGACGTGGACTTTTAAGTTTTTTCCCCACAGTTTCCTAGTAATGTTGATTGTCAATATCAGCTCCCCACACTGACCTTGTTGATGGATGTGGGTAAAAGTGGCTTCCAAATGCACTCATTTTGGGAATCAGGAGACCAGACTTGGGGTAGAATCCTGGAGGACTGACAGATTCTCCCAAAATTGGTAGAGTAGGTAAAGTAAACCCAAGCCGGAGGCCTGGAGAGGCAGCCAGAGACACTGGACTGGATTCCGCAGCAGGGCTCCACACACTGGCACCAGCAGGGCTGGGCCCCAGAGAACAAGGAAACCAACTGGAGGAGGAGGGAAGCCCAGGGGCATTTGCAGCTCACCCTCATGGACAGGTGAGCGTGTGGTCAGGCATGTGTCAGGCTGAGTTAAAGGTGAGGCTAGAGATGCACAGGAGTCTAATTCTTGTGTTGTGGTTCTCTGTGCAATGCTAACTAGAATTTAGAAGGCCGCAATCTGCAATCTACAGCCATGTGGCAAGATCTTTTTTAGATTTTTTGTTTTTTAAATTTAGCAGCATGGCTACAAAATCATCATAATTACATTTAAAAATATCCCTTTTCTTCCAAGTGAATATTAAATAAATGCCACTCTCTAACCCAAATAATTAAGTTGCAAAATATGTGAAAAGCAGGATTTAAGTTCCCAAACCACAAATTAGAATGATAAGGGAAGAAGTGTTAGAGAAGTGTTTGACACCATGGCATGCTCCTGTCAGAAGTGCTGGAGCCAAGTAAACTTCAGCTCCTTTCTGTTTGTGGCAGGGATCCCTCATGCTCAGTCATCCTCTCTCTTCCTCTTCTTGCTGGCACATTGAAGACTGTTCTTCCTAGATCCTGTGCAGATGGGTGGTGACATGCAACTGCCTCTAGCTGCCAGTCATGAGCAGAGTTACCAGGTGTCTTTTCCGGCCTGTGGCAGCCACAAAAATCCATGTTGGGATGACAAACCCATACTTTGGATGCTGCCTGGATCTCGGAGTCACAGCTTGGAAGGTGGCTACCCTGGAGGCCACCAGAACACTCCTACACTTTTGTGGAAGTGATGAGTGAATTATTGTTGTAGTAAGCCACGGAGATATTGGGGCTTATTTGTCATCAAGCACAAGCTATCCTATCCTGACTAATTCAGTTGGATGATGTGTCAGGGGTGTGTGTAATTGTCACCACTAACTGCTTAATTGAAGCCCATTCTGTTTGCATTCCTGATCTTTTACCTCTTCTTTCTTGAATAAACTCCTTAGTAAGACGTCAGGACACTTTGTGCTTTGTTCCCAACCTACTTTTCTTGTCATTCCCTGACGCTGACGCTCCCTAACTCAACTCCACCAGTCATCTTCTCCTTCACAGACACATTCTACTTGTCATTTTTTAAATATCGTCTTTCTCCTCCCTCCACACCTTGCGCATTAGAATCTTATGCTTGGAATTTTGTCAATACACACTACATTTTTTACTGTTTACTAAAAAAAAAATCTCACCTTCAAAGCTGAGTTTAAACACTTGCTCTCCTTTGAAGCCCTTCACCCCTTTTAGGGACTGATCCCTCTTTCTTTGTGCTGTCTGAGCTATTGAGTTACACTTTCATTCCAGGACTGATCATATATCACAGGTAGTTAATGATCTATTTCTCTTCTCCACTCTACAGTGAGTTCTGCAAATAAAATAGAATGCGGGTAAGTGTAACATTGTACCTGACCCATGAGGCATTTAATGGAAGTTAGGTTTAAAGATTTTTCTTTCTTAAATTTTTGGTAAGCTGTAGAAAAATGGTAGTCAAGGTTGTTATTTATTTTAAACATCCTTTATGCCTTCAAAGATCTCAAGTCAGATCTTGGAGTTAAGGCTGAGTTAATAGAAACAAAGTTTAGTAGTGTGATCTTGGAGCAAGTTAGATTCTATAAACTTCAATATCTTAATTCACAAAATGGGGAAAATAATACCAACCCCATGTTGTCATTGTAAAGATTAAATGTCCTAGTAGGGTACCTGGCACATAATTTATTAAATGGTTATTATGATGAATATATTTGGCTGTGATATTAAGTATTGTGTGTCTGGTTTGTAAGCCCTGGGGTATCCTGGTTCTAATTTCTCTCAAGCTATGAGAGTTGGTCTGGTGTGAACCTAGTTTAGAGGTGATGAGACAGGACCTTGGACACTGGGGGTGACCCCATGCAGTCCTCTTGGAGGGACAGGTCTCTAACCCACAGATACAAGCATCTGGGATAACAAGTCAAGTTGGCCTCTGAGTGCCACTGAAATTCGTGACTGCCAACAGTTCCTGGAACAATGTAGAGAGTGCAAAAATCAGAACTGTCTCGTCTGTCTCTTTCCTCTGGGCCAACTGCATATCTCCTGGCAGGGGCAGTCACTGCTCTTCCTTCCCAACAGTGGCCCCCCAGGGGCGCTGTTTGTTTCTGCATGCATTGGGTGGGGGTGGATGAGGGTGAGAGAAGGTAAGTACCCTTTTCTCTGACCTTCTAGAGCATGGTTAGACATCACATTAGTAAATAGACTCATTCTCTCTCTGTTTATCTCTCATAGAGAGAGATGTAAGGTTTATTAGCCTGGAGCATCTTTTCCCTGTAGGCAGCAGCTCTACTATTCAGAGCTCTTTGCTACCAGGAGTCACTGAGAAAACCTTGCAGAGGATTTTGGCCTTAGTTGAAACGAGTTAATATCTCTATTCAATCATTACTACCCCTGTGATCTTAACCTGTCTTCAGCCTCTTTCCTCGATTGTAATGTGAGGATAATATAGGATATAATGAGAATAATATTTTGCAGGGTGGTCATGAAAATCCAACCACAAAATTTAGAAAATGCCTATGCATGCCTGAGGGTTGGAGAAGCTGGAAACCTCATGGCTGTTTTATCTGTGCTGCCATCTTCTGCTGAGGATGCTGCAGCTCAGCACACCGTGTGGACGCCCCGATGAGTTGACATGAGGCAGCACTGCTCCTCTCTTCTTCCTCGAGGTGGACAGCATGGGATGGAGCAATTCATTGAGTATTTTCTTACGCTGCAGACTTTTACTATTCCTTATGAAAAGCTAATCAAACACGAAGTGCCATGTCATGTTATAGTTGATTACAAACTCAAACTTGTGCCCTTGCTCTTTCATCCTTACCACCCCCCCCATGTCTGTAGGCTCAACTAGAACTATAGAATTTGCTGTCTTCAAGACTAGCAACACCATCTTTGCTTGTTAATTTTATGTGTCAACTTGGCTGGGCTATGATGCCCAATTGTTTCAGACACCAGTCTAGATGTTGCTTTTACGTATTTTTTAGATGAGATCAATATTTAAAACAATAGACTTTGAGTAAAGCAGGTGACCCTTCATGCTGTGGCTGGGTGTCATCCAATCAGTTGAAGGCCTTCAGAGCAAAGACTGAGGTTTCTTGAAGAAGCAATTCTGCCTCAAAACCGCAAATGAAAATCCTTTCTAAGTTTCCTGCTTGTCAGTTCTTGCCTGTGGATTTCAGACTCAAGACTGCAACAATAACTCTCACCTGGATTCCCAGCCTCCCTGGTCTGCCCTATAGACTTTAGCATCACTAGCCCCATAACTGTGGGAGCCAATTCCTCAGAATAACTCTCTTTCTCACCACACACATACATGTACACACACAGACACACACACACAAACACCCTGTTGTTTCTCCTTCTCTGGAGAACTCTGGCTAATCGCCATCTCTGCCTTATGTTTGGTCTTACAGATACTATTTTCCCCTTCTTCCCTACAATGTATTTTTCCATAAAATCATTCATCAGTCATTTCCTGCTATCACATGTGGCCTATCCAGCAGGGTTCATTCTTCACCCTTTTTATCAGCACCACAGTTTCCTTCAGGTAAGCACTGCTCCACCACCAGCCAGTTACTGAGGGGAAACTAAGTCAATTCTTTTTGACTGTGATTGACCCATCAGCTCCTGGCTTCCCCTGGCGACCGTTCCTGGCTCAGGGGCAGTGACATGTTTTAAGTTAGCTTGACCAAAAGGAAAGGAAGGGCAGCCCCTCCATGCTTCATGGAGAGGTTTTTTTCTCTTGCCTATGGAGTGGAGTAGAAAGGATGAGGCATGTGTCTGAGATGTGTCAGAGATGAAGGAAAGCAAGGGCAGGGATGAAGTACTTGCAGATAAGGGAAGCCAGAGTCTAAACCGACCATCTGCTTGCAGCTTTCCCATACTCTGGCCTTTGGATTTCTGATAATATGAAATAATAAGCCTATCTGAGTCAGATTTTCTGTTATTTGTGGCCAAAATGATGTCAGCTGTTATAATACCTGAAACCTGGGCCTATGGATGGACTAATGTGTGTGTATTTACTGCTCAGTTCTTTTCTCTTGGTCGTGGCTCCTTCCCTCCTTGCCTAGACCCATCTGTGTACATCCACAGAACCTCCACGGACCCCAGCTTCCTCCCTCTGTCACACCCTCAGAGTGGAGCCCCCCCCTTAGTGAACAGTTGCCATTGGGCTGAGTCCCCAGCACTCGTGAAAACATACAAGACCTCTCAACTTTTGTGAAGCTGTTCAGCTTGTGATTTAGAATAACACTTTTCGGATTCATCCATGTTGTTGCGCATGTCAGTTATTCATTCTTTTCCAGTGCTGAGTAGTATTTCATTGTACAGATATCCCACAATTTGCTTATACATTTACATATATGTAGACGTGGGTTGTTTCCAAATGCGAACTTTTGTATGTAAAGCTACTATGAACATTCAAGTTCAAATTTTTGTGTAAACATTTATTTTCATTTCTGTCTGGTAAAATGCCTAGGATTGAAATTGCTGTTCAAATGTGTTTTCTAATGTGGTTCTACTATTTTGTGTCCTTAACAGTAATGTATGAAATTTCTATTGCTCCACATCTGCATCAGCCCTTGGTTTTGTCAGTCTTTTTAACTTTAGATATGCTAGTGGGTGTGCATCTCATTGTGGTTTTAACTTGCATTTCCCTAAAGATTAATGGCACTGAGCTTAAATGCCATTTGTGTGTACTGTTTCATGAAACGTCTATTCAAATTTTTGCCCTTTCCTTTAAACCAGGTAGTTTGTCTTCTTATTCATATGTAAGTGTTCTTTGTATATTTGGGAGAGAAATTCTTTATCAGATATATTTCACAAAAATTTTCTTGTGTTTAATGACCTGGTTTTTAGCTTATGAGCAACTTTTGACAGCATAAGTTTTTAATTTTGATGGACTCAGTGGTTAGGAGTTCTGTGATTGATCAGAGTACTGTTCTAAATTTCAGTCTGGGTTGATGTGTACATAGTCATATGCGTATGTAAAAACCCGAGCTTCACTAAGATTAGTTCGATTTATGTACTTTGTGTTAAGCTTCCAATGAAAGAGAGAAGTAGGGCGAGAGGGAGGGAAGAAGGAAAGGTGGGCATGAGAGAGAGAGAGAGAGAGAGAAATGGACAGAGAGAACAGGAGAGGAATGAGAGTAAATGAACAATGATTTTTCCTTTGTATTGTCATTATCTATTAAATCCTGCTTTTCTATATTCAAAATACAAAATGAAAGAAACTAAACAAATTATCTCATTCCTGTGGCAAATGGAAGACAAATGGGGGCTTGACCAGTTCGTGTGCAGAAAGACTAAGTGGTGTGGAAATGTTAGGGGTTGCTAATCTCCTTACCTGGCATGTAGTGGAGTGTTTATTCTGCATTTTCACAGTGACCCAGGAAGTAATGATCTCAGAACCCTTGTTTTCCATTTTCCATTGATTGCCGTCCTTTCTGTTACATGATGTAACCTATTCAGACCTGGAGCCGGTAGGGACATGATCATTTATGGTGTTAAGCTGTACCCCAGTGTAGGTAACCCTGTATCTGCACAAGTCCTCAAACCCTGGCCCTGGTGCTGTGACCTCACCAGGCATCTCATGCAGATTACCTTTTTGCTGCACAACTAGGGAATTGTTGGTCACAAGACAAATCACTGTACTACACAGTGAAAATAACGCTAATGTTTTCAAAATGCAATATTTCAGTTTTGTTTTTCTCTCACCCGCTTTTTATTTGGCTGGATGGAATGTGAAATATGACATATACTCCCTAAAAAGAGCCCCAAAGACACAATGGAAAGGGAAAACCTTTGCATGGGAGCGGGAGCACTTTGGTTTAGTGAAAAGGCACAGCAATAGAAAAAATCCACTTTATGGCACTGATGAGCAAAGCTTGGAGGACCTTGAGACTGAGTGCTGCGGCACAGACTGACACCAAGGCTGTCAAGGTATTGGTCTGTGCTGTGGACCATCTCCACTGGGATCGCATCCAGAGCTGTTCATCTTGTTGCTTTACAACTCTCAAAGCCAACATCATCAGATTTTTATTCCATGACACGAGATGGCTTTTGTGTTTTTAATTCCCACCTACTGCCACTCACAGTTGACATTTGCCATGAAGACAAGCTCAGGCACGCATGTACTTGGGGATTACTCACAAAGCCTTGGCCCCAAACCCTAATACAGCTCTCTGGTTTTAACTCTGTGAACCACTGGAGCTGCAGGCACCCTATCACCAGGTACCAGAGAATTCGGATGCCCCCACAGCTGGAACCAGGCCTTCTGGTGCCTTTGAGAACATGTTTGAGATATATGGAGATGTGTCTGGAGATGTGTCTGTTTATTGTCCATTGCTATGACCTTATCACTTTATCATCTCTTTGAAAAATGGTGAAGGCAAGAGAGCTGGAGAATATGTCTCCCCTCTCTGGAAGACAAGGTCTAGGTAGTTTGGAACTGTTGATACTTGCCATGGGAAGTCATGCCTTACTGGAACAGCAGAGAGGCAAAGCCCCAGAAAAACTCATCAGAGACCTCCTGTGTGTCCATTTTTGTGTGTAGGACGTGGAGCAATGCAGCTTATACCACTTCCAGGAAAGCCTTTCATGTTCAATTAGACTTATTTCAGGGGCCTTGTTTGACTCCCATAGGCTTTTGGCTGTCACCTGCTAGTGAAATTTCTGAAGACCACGAAAACTAAATGGTTCCTGTTTTAAGTAACCCAGGACCCCCAAAAGACCATACCATCTGTGGAGATGATGGATTGGCTCTCTGAACACAGGGAGAAGAAAGACTTGATGTGGTGTGTATGGCAGGCCATCTACAGGAAGTTGCATTTTAACTGTCTTCCAGCGTGAGCACCTTACTAAGGCTGAGCTTTGAAATCAAGGGTCCTCTGGCATCTTGACTTTAGCACATATGGGACCACACTTCCTCAGGTCCATTCCTATCATTAGAGTTTTTATGAGGCATAATGAGATGTTAATGGGAATTCACTTGTTCTGAAAGTTTCTCCATGCTTGGTGTTCTCACTAAGAGTGTAGATCAGTAAATGTAAATGATAAACGGGACCCAGTTTATCAGTTTCTTCTTATTAACAATACTGAAGATGGTTTTTACTTTGCAAAACATCAAGACTTAAAAAGGCAAGCAAATGAAGAAACACACAATAAGGTGGATGATTGATAATAATAAATCCCTCTCTATGGAATCTAGGCCTCTCTGCAAGTGGCCCCCATCTCAGAGCTGTCGTGCTGTCACGGTATCCTGTGGTTCCTCGTCTTTCTCGACTCTGAGCTCAGGAGCAGGGCCCGTGTCTCATTTGTCTCTCCAATCCTGGAAAAGACAACTATTTGTATAACAAATGAAAGAATTAATGGATAAACCAATGGATTTATTGTGAGAGTGTAGCTCCAGTCTTTCCCATCACCACGGATAATAAACACGCTGTCCCATAGTTGTTGTGAATGTAAGTAACAAATGTAAAAGCCCTAACCTGAAGCTTGACCACGGCAGGTGCGCACAGATGGAAGAGAATAACAAATCCTCAGACATCAGGAAAAGCACAGCTTGGAACAGGGGACCTTTCTGCTCTATCACCCCTCTGAATTCTTATTGTAGGAGGCTTCGGATTGGAAGAATGAAGAAGAACCTCAGTAATGCCCGGGTGTCTGTCTTGGTGCATTTCCCAGGTGCGTACGTCTCAATGGGTGGCCAACTTAGATGCTAAGTGGCTAAGCTGAGTTCTTTTTTAGTACACGATGCAATTCTGTTTCTGACATCTCATTCCTGCTCCACCACCAGGGATTTGCTGGAGGAAGGGCCCTTCAGTGCCACATGAGGAGAACCTGGGGGACCATTTTCAACAGCTTACTTCTGGTTTTGTTGCCATCTATGGCAGGGTTTTGGTTAAATCTAAACATTTGCCTTCAGCTCAGTGCATACCCTTCCTATTGCAAGGAGAATACTACTCCCATAGTTGACATTAGTGGGCCTGTCTGGGTCCCTGGACATCACTGACAGCAGGAGGCTTGGGGTCTGGGGGTCGCTGTACCTGTGCCAGCTCAGAATCAGTTACAAGGCCTTTGGAAGGCAAAGCCACTGCCTTTAGGGCTGCTCAGCTCAGCACGTGAAATTCAGTAGGTATGGTGGGACATCTGCAAATTCTCCCATTGTTCCCAGGAAGCTTCGAGGTTTCCACAGCAGTCAAAATGAGGACTAATGGGCCAGCCACACGTGTTCATCCAATCACTGAAGCGTCAGCTGCTGAGGCTGTTCCCACTTTTTCTGTGTACATGAGTAAAAAACAACAAACCGAATGTTGGCTTTATGGACAGTGGCTTGTAGAACAGAATGTCTCCTCTCTGGGTCAGCAGGAACCTGCACATTCTTTTAGGCTGTTGAGCCACCCGGAAAGTGAAATGCATTGACAGTCAATTTTGTAACTTGTTTCTTAGAGTCCGTGAATTCACCTCTGCTCAGCATAGTTCATTAGTGTCCCAGCTAGTAACGTTTTAATATGTTGAAAGAAAGGTGTTATTTTTATTTTAGAAATGTACATGTGGGAAATGATATTGATATATCCTGAGAGACTACCAAGCCCTCATACATACTCTACATGCTATGCCAGGGAGTTGTAGATTATTACCTTACTTAGTCCACCTTCATGGAAGTGTAATTATTTCCACGTGACAGATGAGGGAGGCTGCATTTTTATGATTCAAAACCACAAGCTACTTCCCACATAAGAGCTGGCCAGTGGGATAATGGAATCTAACTTTCTTTGTAGACTAATAGTATCAGTTAGGGTTAGGTTTGGCTGCACATAAAAGAGGCCCGTATACAGTGACCTAACCAAACAGAAGGTATTAATACCCCTAAGATAAAGTCCAACCCATAAACCTTCTAAGACCACAGATGAGTTCTTTTTGGCTTGAACCATTTTTTTTTCTGTGATTTGAAATTTTGAGTTTATTATCACATTTTAACAAAAAGAATATATCAAACAAAAATATGAATTTTAAAGCTCCTTTCCAAATAGCAACCATTGGCTGAAGCTACCTGAGTAGTGACTGCCCCTTCAGCCCATGCTTGATCCTCTGGGACCCTGTGTTCCTCCTGTCACCTTAGTGCTGAGACTAAAGGTCTGTGGCCCATTGACAGGGCCATGCTCCCTTTGAAATCTGTAGAGGAAGAGTCCTTCCTTGCCTCTTCCAACTCTGATAGCCCCGGGAGTTTCTTGGCTTGTAGATGTCCATCTTGCCCCTGTGTCCTCACATCATCTTACTTAGTGCAAGTCAGTGTCCACATTTCCCCTTTCTGTAAGGACACTAGTCATATTGGGTTAGGGCCCACCCTAATGACCTCATTTTAATTTGATCATCTGCAAAGACCCTATTTCCATATAAAGTCACATTCACAGATATTGGGATATATCTTTTTGGTGACACAGTTCAACTCATAATACCTTCCATACCTCCTTTTTGGTCTTTTACTTTTCTAGCCATTTCTGCCTATTTTTGTGTTTTAACTCTTAGCCTTTCTCTTAGTTCTAGTTACTAGACACACTACAATTCTGTTCCCAGCCATTTATTTATTTATTTTTTTTTTATTATTTTTTTTTTTTTTAAATTTTATTTTGTCGATATACATTGTAGCTGATTAATGCTCCCCATCACCAAAACCTCCCTCCCTTCTCCCTCCCCCCCTCCCCCCCAACAATGTCCTTTCTGTTTGCTTGTTGTATCAACTTCAAGTAATTGTGGTTGTTATATCTTCTTCCCTCCCCCCCCCGATTTGTGTGTGTGTGTGTGTATGTGTGTGTGTGAATTTATATATTAATTTTTAGCTCCCTCCAATAAGTGAGAACATGTGGTATTTCTCTTTCTGTGCCTGACTTGTTTCACTTAATATAATTCTCTCAAGGTCCATCCATGTTGTTGCAAATGGCAGTATTTCATTCGTTTTTATAGCTGAGTAGTATTCCATTGTGTAGATGTACCACATTTTCCGTATCCACTCATCTGATGATGGGCATTTGGGCTGGTTCCAACTCTTGGCTATTGTAAAGAGTGCTGCGATGAACATTGGGGAACAGGTATACCTTCGACTTGATGATTTCCATTCCTCTGGGTATATTCCCAACAGTGGGATGGCTGGGTCGTATGGTAGATCTATTTGCAATTGTTTAAGGAACCTCCATACCATTTTCCATAGAGGCTGCACCATTTTGCAGTCCCACCAACAATGTATGAGAGTTCCTTTTTCTCCGCAGCCTCGCCAGCATTTATCGTTCATAGTCTTTTGGATTTTAGCCATCCTAACTGGGGTTAGATGGTATCTCAATGTGGTTTTGATTTGCATTTCCCGGATGCTGAGTGATGTTGAGCATTTTTTCATATGTCTGTTGGCCATTTGGATATCTTCCTTAGAGAAATGCCTACTTAGCTCTTTTGCCCATTTTTTAATTGGGTTGCTTGTTTTCTTCTTGTAAAGTTGTTTGAGTTCCTTATATATTCTGGATATTAATCCTTTGTCAGATGTATATTTTGCAAATATTTTCTCCCACTCTGTTGGTTGTCTTTTAACTCTTTTAATTGTTTCTTTTGCTGTGCAGAAGCTTTTTAGTTTGATATAATCCCATTTGTTTATTTTTCCTTTGGTTGCCCGTGCTTTTGGGGTCGTATTCATGAAGTCTGTGCCCAGTCCTATTTCCTGAAGTGTTTCCCCTATGTTTTCTTTAAGAAGTTTTATTGTCTCAGGGTGTATATACACCCAGCCATTTATTTCTCCAATAAGAAAACCTCAATTTCAGTGAAAATATCTTCTGTTTCTTCATCTTGGTAACTCCAAAATATCCAGGATAGAGCTGGTTTAATTTTTTTCCCCCAACAGAACCATTGAGAAAAGGGTGGGAACCTAACCTAAGAGTGATGTATTTGTTTAATCTCATGGTGGTTGCTGCCTGCACCCTGTGCTGCGAAGAATTTGAAGATCCTATCCAGACTCAGTGGTTGGGAGTTCTGTGATTGACTGGTGATGTCTGCTCAGGTGCCAGGGAGCTGGGAGGGGTGTGGTGGTGTGCATGCTAGGCAGTGTGTATCTTTGGTTTGCTCTGTGTTATGCACTTGTTTGATCACTAGGGATTCAGTGATGAGTTATAGAGTGGTGCCTACATTTATAAGTGAGGAGGAGACCCTTGATAACAGATGATTATAGTACAGTGTAGTAAGTGCTATTATAATCTGGAGCAGACCCAGGAAGATGGAGTCTAGCTCAAATAGCATTCTTTAAAGGGAGCTTCTAAGAAATAAAACTGTCTTTGTTTACAATGATATAATAATCTATGAAGAATATCTAAAAAAAATTGACCAAAACCCTACAAACACCCCTGGAACTAATTAGTAATTATAGTAAGATTGCAGGATAGAAGGTTAATGTATAAAAGTCAATCACTTTCCTACATACCAGCAATGAAAAAGTAGAATTTGAAATTAAAACACCAGCACCATTTTAAATGTGTGGAGATTAAACAATACATTTCTAAAAAACAGATAAGTCAAAAAGAAATTTCAAGAGAAATTAAAAAAATATTTTGAACTAAATTAAAATGAAAACACAACTCATCAAAATTTGTGGGGTGAGGTAAAACCAGTATGTAGAGGGAAATTTATAACACTGAATGCATGTATTAGAAAGAAAAGATCTAAAATCAACAGTCTTAGCTTCCACATGAATAAACTAAAAAATAAGAGAAATTAAATCTGAAGTAAGAAGAAAAGAAATAATAAAAAATAGAGACGATATCAATAAAATTGAAAACAGGAAATCAATAGAAAAATCAATAAAACCAATAAAAATCAATAAATTCAATAAAGCTGGCTCTTTGGAAAGGTCAATAAAATTTATAAGCCTCAAGATAGGCAAACTAAGAAAAGGAGTGAGGACATAAATTACTGATATCGGAAATGAGAGAGTGGACATCACTACAGATCCCATGGACATCAAAAGGATAATAAAGGATAACTGGGTGCTAAGAAGGAAGGAAAGAAAGAAAGAAAGAAAGAAAGAAAAAGTGAGAGAGAAAGAAAGATAAGACCACAACAATTCATAGAACTTTCAGGAGAGAATAAACCTGGGTTTGGGGAGGGACAGGTTGGGTAAAGGGCATAAAGAAAAATCATGATTTGTAATAATGCATATGCTAATCATAATAAAAATAAGGAAAAAAAGGATAATAAAGGAATACTATGTATAGCTCTATGCCTACAAATTTTATAACCTAAATGAAATAGGCCGATTCCTTGGAAGACACAATCTGTTAAAACTCACACAAGAAGAAATAGACAATCTGAATAGGCCTATATCCATTTAAGAAATTGAATCAATAATAAACAACCTTTTAAAATAGAAAGCACCAGGTCCAGATGGGTTCGCTGATGAATTCTACCAAACATTTAAGGAAAAAATTATACCAGTTCTCTACAATCTCTTTCAGATATAGAAGCAGAGGAAATACTTCCTAACTCATTACTCAGTACTTCCTAACTCATAGAATGCTATGAGGCCAGCATTATTGTAATACCTAAACCAGACAAAGACATTACAAGAAATTATAGACCTACATCTCTCATGATCGTAGGTACAAATATCCTAAACAAAATATTAGCAAATTAAATCCAACAATGTATAGAAAGAATTATGCACCATAACAAAGTGGGATTTGTCCCAGGTATGAAAGGCTGGTTCAACATTTGAAAATCGACTAATATAAACCATCATATCAACAGGGTAACAAAGAAAAATCATATGATGATATCAACAGATGCAGAGAAATCATTTGACAAAATCCAACACCCTTTTATGATAAAAACTCTTAGTAAACTAAGAATAGAAGAGAAATTCCTTAACTTGATAAAGACATATATAAAACACCTACGGCTCAAATCATATTTAATAGTGAGAAACTTGAAGGTTTTCTACTAAGATCAGGAATAAAGCAAGTATGTCCCCTCTCAATGCTGCATTTCAATATTGTACTAGAAGTCCTGGATAATGCAATAGAAAAGAAAAGGAAATAAAAGGTATACAGGTTGGGAATGAAGAAATAAAGGGAGCTGCCAAACTGCTTTTTCCCCACTTTAAACAACTGTGTCTTTTTATCATTATTATTATTTCACTCTACTTTGGTAACCAGTATCTTTATGGCAATAATCAGGTTATATTCAACTACTTCAGGCATCTGGAGAGCTCCCATAACTCAAACCTTTAGGAAGGTATTAAAAATGATTTTTTTTTGAGGAAGAATTATTTCATATGGATAATATCAATCATCATATATACATCATAAATACATTATATACACACAGATATACATTATATATAGATTATAAATACATTATAGAAGGTGTTGGGAACTCTTAATCCAAACCACACTGAAGGCAATGACATGGGCACAGGTCCCAGTATCCAGCTCTCACCAAGGACCTGGACTAGGCTGTGACTACCGGGCTGGGGAGTGTGATGTTTCAGATCAGAGGCCCCTTTTCCATATGCAACCCTGTGCATCTTATGTTCTTTTTTGCTTTTTGCACTGGGATGTTCATATCTTGCTTTAAGGCCCTTATAATTAAGTCTTAGTGTTTTCT
Source organism: Cynocephalus volans (assembly GCF_027409185.1). Classification (NCBI taxonomy): domain Eukaryota; kingdom Metazoa; phylum Chordata; class Mammalia; order Dermoptera; family Cynocephalidae; genus Cynocephalus; species Cynocephalus volans. The sequence continues at coordinate 210,946,551 of NC_084461.1, forward strand.
TACCCACTCAAAGCACAGCTTTTAAGTCATGACTTTAAAAATGGATGTCTACAGGAAATATGCTTCCCTCCTGTTTTCTCTGCAAATTTCAGGTTGTCTGCTTTGCCTGTTAGCCTGGGAAAGGCTGTGGAGTGCTGGCGCTCTCTGCTGTGTCATCTGGAGTCTCCCGCCATCACAGGAGGTGTGCAGGGCACACTGTGGAGCCAGGTGGGGTGAGGCTGACACCTCTAAACACAGAGTCAGGCCCAACGTACAGAACTTCTCCATCCAGAATTTAAACCTACGGGAGGCAAAGTGAGCAGCACATTCAACACGCATGGTCACATGTTGTCCTGTTTCTTTTCTTCCTGATCTGCCCCCTGCAGACTCCCACAACTGATCTGCTGTGTGCCCTTCCATCTCCTCCCCTACCCCACACCCCATCTACCTGGAGTAGTCCCACACAATCTGGCCACACGACTTGGGGTCCAGTGCTCTAGAGCTAATTGCTAGGTATTCCTGTAACTGGTCTAGTTTCTTTGACAAATATGCCCTTCCCTGTTGGGGCCAGAGCCTGTGTCTGGAACTTGGGCAGAGGAGGCTGATCCTACTCACCTGTCCGTGGTAGAGGGTGGGGGGCAGGTGAGTGTGTGCGTGTGTGCGTGTGTGTGTGTGTGTGTGTGTCAGGCCATGGATTTCTTCACGTTGCTAGAAGCAGCTTCATTACAGCTACTATTGGAACAACATTGTGTGTCAGGCCTGAGGGTGAGGGGTGGGGGGCATCTGAGGGCAAAATATGATCATAAATAAGAAATGAATGAAATGTCAAGATGGGAGATCCAGTTGGTCCGCGAGGGGTGAGCAAGAGAATATGCACCAGCAGTAGTTCCTTCCTCCATTCCCACAGCCTTTAGGGGGAACTGCCGCTCTCTGTTCTCCCTGAAGGGCTCCAGAGAGGTAGATGGGGGACCCTTCCTGTAGGAGTGTGCCAGGATCTGGTGGCCAGACCTCTGGCTCCTGCCCTCAGCTCTCCTCAGGGGCCCACTGGGGGTCATTGGAGATATCAACACATATTCTGCTATTCTTTCTATAGTTGTCTGTGCACCAAGTGCTCCATATATGAAAGGAAAAGAGAATTGCCTAGATTCAGGGCTTTTTGGAATTTTTGAAATTTATTGAGGTGAGATTCACATAACATAAAATTAACCATTTTAAAGTGAGCAATTTAGTGACATTTAGTGCACTCACAGTGTGGGATTTTAATAATATCAATAAGTTAAAATCATCGATCCAGGTCCCAGGCCACATGCCATGAATTTGACATATGTTGTATCATTCCATCCTGATACCAGCTCTTAGAAAGGGTCATCTTCACCCCCATTTCACCAGTGAGGAAATTAAGACCTAGCCTTGTCCAAAGTTACATGGCTGCAAAGTGGTAGAGCAGAAGTTTAAACCCAATCCAATGACGCCTATGGCTTTGTTGTTATGTTTTGTTTTTCCTACTCTATAGTGTTGTCTTTTGTCTGTAGGTTTCCAACTTGAGAGAAGGCAGGATGCTAGCCAAGGAGACAAGGACCAAGTAACATCTCATCTCTGACCTACTGCTCCAACCTTCTCATCTTCCCAGTCTGAGGATGGGGCCCAGGCAGTGCCTCTGAATGCTGAGCACCTTCGGAATTCTGCGGACTCACCTGGCCTCAGAATCCGTAGGAGCAGGGGCACCCAAGGGAGCCTGCTCCCAACTGTCCGCATCAGCCCCAGAGAAGGAACTGCTCCCCACCTGACCTTCCCGGCCAGCCCCTCTTTACGTGGAGGAGGACGAGGACGAGGGCTTTGCTCAGTGCCTCCCTGGCTGGTACACACCTCAGGCTCTGGGCTCTCTGTCCAGCCCTCTCTTGGCTGTGATGAGCTGCAGAATGGAAGTCATTCTGGGCAACGGCTGGCCCCTGCCTTGGGGCAGAGACATTATCTCCACCCAATTAGTGAGAGGCTTTTAAGGGATGCCTCCCTCTGTGAAATGTCCCCACAACCAGCATGCAGCTCATGTTCGCTGTGCCACCTGACACCGACAGCTTGCGCAGCCTCTCCCCTGGGAAAAGGCAAAATTGCTGATGTTGCTGTGGGAAGGTCGGACGGTCAGGGATTGATCGAGTGGAGGAACCAGTGTGGCAAGGAGGCAGTGGGGAAGAGGAATGGTCCTAGGTCAGAGGGACAGAAAACCAACCCCACTGGGAACCTGGGAGCCCTGAGAGCAGCACTGGGGTGGGGGTAGGAGGCAGTAATGGGAATGATGGGATCCACTGTGATATAAAGGGGACATTTGAGCAAACCTGCCGAGAGCTGGAGGGAAGTTGTGCATCTTCATCACTGGGGCTGTGTGAGCAGAGCATAGTGGGAGTTATGCTGAGGGATAGGCCTGCTGCCCCTGTGCCCCGGAGACCCTAGGTCTCTTCTCTTCTCGTCTCATCTCTTCTCTCTCCCGCTGCTAGGAGGGAGGAAGTTTGGGGAGGCTCTGCTGTGCTGTGCCGTGCTGGGGCTGGCAGCTTGCATCTGTTAGGGTACAGCTAATCCCTTCGGTCCGTGACTTTTCTGGCTAAGGTGATGCTCCATTTACAATTATTTTGGGTGTGTGTGAGTGATCCTTGGGCCAGAAACATATGCGTCCACCTGGGTTGAGGTTCCGTTCCAGGCAGGAACCCCATGGGACAGCTGCCAGTGGCTCATGGCACTGGGAGGAAAGCCAAGCCAGGAGACTGGAGGGTGGGCCAGTGAGTGGGAGGGGTCTGTTTCAAACCTGGGAGTCTCTGGTGATGAGTCACTAAATTTGCTTAAAGGACCCCTACAAGAAAAACTTTACAACTCCATAAGAGACTGAGGAAACATGAATCTACAAGAAGCAGAATCATCTAGAAGCCTGATGATGAATTCTATATGCATTGTTTGGCATATAGAATTCGTCACAATCCATTTTAACTCTTTTTAATAATAGTAAGATGGTAATAATAGAAACAATAACACCAGTAATAACCCTAGCCAGCTTGTTTGGTCAAGATCCTCCCTACAAAGTCCTCCCTACAAGGGAGGGGCTGCACCATTCTGACTGCCCCAGGCCTGCCCCAGGGGCTGGGCTCAAACCCAGACGTCAGGCAGGTCCCTCAAGGTATTCAGAGACAGGGCTGAGGCCCTGAAAACATGCAGGTGGGAGGGAAGAACCGAAGCTCAGATCCTAGTCATCATTCAAACTGAGTCAGTGGGCTGGGGTGGATTCCTAGGGATGGGTGCAGGGGCAGGAGACCAGGTCTGCTGAGACCATGTGGTCTTTTAGGCAGTTCCTGGGTGGAGAGAGGGAGGGACAGTGAAGAGCTGCACAGATCACCTGAGTAGCAGCCCCTCTCTGTGTGTGCCACATCTCACCTTTTTGATTTACACCTTCTGCTGCAAATCAAAAATGAGATTTGATTGAGTGAAAACATGAATTTGTACAGATTTTTATTTTATAACATGATTCCTTTGCCTTGTCAACCCCATGCTCTCTACCTCTAATTCTCTCTCTTTCTATCTCTATCTTTATCTCTGTCTCTGTCTCTGTCTCTAATCTATGAATATTTTTAATGGAACCATGTGACTCTAATGGATCATAACCCAGTCTTAGACTAGGAAGCTCTTCTTGTTTCTGGAAAAGAAGTGTTCAGGGATTTGAAAGTACTGAACTTTATAATACATTCACAGATGTTTTGGTTTAAATTTTCTACTTGTTCTGCCAGTTCCTTTATGAGCTTTTTATGATTACTTTTCTTTTTTGGAGTTGCCTGAGAAATAAGTAAATGGCAGAGGCTTTCCCAAGAGGTAAACACATCTACCTCGAATGTAGTACCTGCTGACACTTGGCCTGTGACCCAGGAGTGTAGGTAGAGAAAGAAAGCAGAGGCAATAGAATTGGCAGGAAGACTTCGTGGGGTCACAGAAGATACTGTGGGACAGGGCCCTGGGCTGTGGCAGACAAATCATTGATGAGAAAACTGGGAGCTAAGCCAGAGAGGGAAACTTGCTCACCCAAAGTCAAGCACTGAGAACAGGCAGTGGAACCACGAATTGGGTCTTCTGATTGCTCATCCAGGGACTTTCCCCCCACATTAGCAGCTTTGTTTTCCCAAGCCCAGGGTGGATATAGTATGTAGGAGGAGTAGATAATGGTCTATATGGCTTCAGGGATGCTGGGAGAGTTGCAGTGCTATATCATTCATTTGTTCATTCACTCATTCAACAAACCCTTACTAAGCACCTTCTTTGTGCCAGATACTAGAGCTGCAAAGGTGAATGGAAGCAGTGTTGTTCCTGAAGAAGAACCTGATTCTAGTGAAGCAGATGAAGATGGAACTGGAGGTGACACAGTGTGAGGCAGAGACAGCTTGAGGTGGGCATGGAAGGAATCCTAAGGTTTCATAGGTAAGGAGCAACTCATGCTTCAGAAAACTTGAAGGTGATTTTGCAAAAAGGCTTCAGGTTTGCTGGATGGGAAAGCTGGGGAAGAGAAGACAGAGGCTGGCTAAAAGTTCAGGCATTTCCAGAGACAGTTTATAGAGATAGGAAGTGGCTTACTGGGTCTGGAGCCATAGCAGGTCAGGGGCTTGTCGGGCAATGAAGTGGGAAATACACATACATATTGTAATGCTTGAAGATCCGCAGTTAGATGTTTATTTCTTTGACAGAGGCTGTTTCTTGTATTAGAATACGTCAAGGATGTGGTATGCACACATTGGCAATTTATATCTCAGGGATAGAAAATTCATCAGATCTTGTTTTGAGGGAACATTTGAGAGGTGTAAGGTTGAGTAGAGCTGTGGGAAGGTGCTGCCGGCAGGGTCCTCCTGGCAGCAGACATAGACACAGAGCTAGATACACAGGAGGTTTACTGGGGAGGAACCTCAGTGAATGGAGAAGGGGAGAAAGCCAAGCCAGGAGGGAGGGCTCTTGGATGGCGCTGTGGACCCCATGGCCTCTGCTGGCCCATCTTTTTTGCTGTGGGCAGGAAGCTTGTGCCACCGCCTGTCTCAGTTGATCGGCCAGAGGCTGCTGAGTGTGCTTGAGGCTTGAATGCTGAGGGGGACTTAAGAGGGCTAGCATGGGGGCTGTCTGCACAGTGCATTTCTGTGGGTTCAGATGGCATTCAACAAGCCGAGGACAAAAGATTGCAGAAAAGAGGGAAAGACGAATGCTAGTCTGCCCACTGCTGTCTCTAGGTCTCACATCACCTTTAACACGATATCTGTGCTGAGTTTCCCATTGGGTTTCTATAAGAGTTCTGTTTCCATGGCAAGCTCCCATAAAACCTAGTCACTTATAAGTTATATGTGAGCTTCGGGAGCACTTTGCAGCACTAGAACTACACAGCAGATGCTCTGTACATGCAGGTTTGACAAGGACCCCGAGCAGTGAGGCCCAGGGAAGGGAAGAGGCTGCACCACAGAGGTTAATCCATGGTCTTCTGAAACCTGCCACGTTCTGAATATGACTCTCCAGGCCCTGAAATGGGCAGTTCTGTTCATGAAAAAATGAGGAGTTTTATGTGTGCCTCATAATGCGAGAGGGTGAGAATAAAGTGGACATTGTTTGAAAGTTGAGTAAGTATGTCTTAATGTAATGTAAGTATGTCCTAATGGGGTTCTCCTTGACTGAATGTCCTCACACCAGTAAGAGTGGGAACCTCCTAAAGTCCACCTTAAGTGGCACCTGCTTGAGGACCCTTCCCTTCTCCAGGTGCCTGTGGTCCTCTCGGGTGCCCCAGAATCCCCCAGAGCCCTGGGCCCTTCTCAGGCGGACCTGGGACATTGCCTTTCAGTCTGGAGGTTTTGTGCCCACAGCTTCCTTCCCTACTCGTGCAGGTCTCCTTCCAAGGATATTCTGCATAGATTATTATATCATTGTAAACAAAGTTGTTGTCAATGAAATGAATTGGGCAGGTGACAGGCATAGGAGTTGACTATCATGAGATGCAGCAGATAATTTTAGAAGTCTTGACAGTTCAGTTCAGGATGTCAAGCTTAGGAGAAAGGTCATCCAAGTTTCTCCAACTTTCAGGCCAGGAAACATTCCGAGTGCCAAGAATATGAAAGCTAGTAGAGCAACACAAACACTAAGTAAGGAATGGCAAATCAACTCCAAAATAAAATAATACTTGTGCATCTGTGTAACAGGCAAGATGGGTACTAGAGATCTGTATGTGGGTATGATTTCCATCTGAAATTTCTAATTTCCTTCTTGTAGAAGAGTAAAATTAATCAATGAATCTTACAGATATTTTTATAGTGTGTTATGCTTATGTCAGAAATGTTCCAACAGGGAATCCTATTACTTTCATGTTTTTAACTCTTTACAATTGTGAAATGTCTCCTAAATAGAAAAGAGTATATACTGTATGTACAGTTTGAAGAACGTTAATAATAATAATGAACAAGAATAATCCCTATAGAATTCCCCACACAATGACCTTAAAGCTCTCAGTTGTATGATTTTTCTTTTTTAGCCTGTGGATGTATTGAATTCATTCTTATACTGCTCTAATATTTTATGTATGAAGAATATTTCATAATCTGTTTTTTAATTTTACTCCTGAAAGACCATTGGGCTGTTTCCTTTCATCTTGGTTTTGACTGGGTAGAGTGCTATTCTGCACATATTGCAGTCTCCTAAGCACATGGGCACAGTGTTTTTTGGGTGGAATGCCTGTGTTGTAGTCTGTGTATACTCATTTTTATTAGATTTTGTCAAATTGATTTCCCAACTGGTTGGACCAAATTACCCTCCATTCAGAAGTGAATGGGGGTTTCCATAGCTCAACACCCTCACCAAAGCTTGGTGTTATTAGACTTTTAATATTTTGCTGGTTTGGTGGTTTGAAATGGTACTGGATTATGGTCCTAGTTTACATTTCTCTGGTTACTAATGAGCCCCTTAGGGATGATTGAAGAGACCAACAGAGTGACTGCAATTGTCTGAATTGGATTCTGTAGAATCGGATGGGAGGATGAGAGGAAGGTAGCAGTAGGGTGGGGACAGAGACTGGTCTAATGCACATTCTTCCTGCTTTTTTCATCCTTTAAAAAAAAGGATTTTGAGGGCCGGCCCGTGGCTCACTCGGGAGAGTGCGGTGCTGATAAAAAAAAGGATTTTGTATTTGTTCCAAGTTTAGCCTCCAAAGAATCACATCAATTCTGATTTGTTGTTCTGGTGATTTTTATTTTCCAGAAATTTTCTATGAAGATATTTGGACCTCAGGAGTCGTGACTTTTCTCCAGGATAAAGTTATGCCTTGTTCTGTGCAGAACATCCTCCCCAACAACCTAGTCCAGTAAATAGTGGTGCGAGAGGTGTGTAGGTCCCTGGGTCTGTGGGTGAGATTGAGGCAGCAGATGTGGGGGCGGGTTCCTAGTAGCACAGACATTTGAAAGGAAAAGGAAATGAGCTATGAGTTGCTTCAACCTGCTCACCTGATACCTGGTCTTATCCACTTTTCTCTCTTCTCATTGCTCCTTTGATCAGATGGGGCCAGTAGAAGACTCAGGCTGTGGTACCTTATTTTCTTAAAAAGGGCCTTCACTGAGTTTGCAGATATTAATTTTAATATTCAAGCTTGGTGGAAGCTGACCATGAGGTTCCTATCTCAGAATTGTTCTGAGAACTTCTGATAAGGCATTTGAGCTCTCTGAAAACACAGTAGATACTCAACAAATAGGAGCTAGTACAAATCAAGGCCACGTTTTATTCAACAAATATTTGTGATTAATTAATATCCTAAGTGTTGGGGATACAGCGATAAATAAAATAGTCTCTTGTCTCCTGGAGTTTACTTCTGGTGGGAGAACATAGCACACACATTGAACACATGAACAGCTAAGAGGATTTCAGACAGTGACAGGGCACGCACCAGGTGTGTCTTACACATGGATTTCTTACACGTGGATGCTGTATGTATTATGTGGAAAAAAACTTAAGGACTCATCTAAGTTTTTCAATTCTTTGGATCATACCCAACACCTACATGATGAGAACTGGAATGTTCTCACTGAATCTCCATTAAATAAGGGCCATCTCTTGAATGTAAGGTTTTTAAAGATGTCAAATTAGAATTTTGGCAACAACAAAATACTTTTCCCAAACCATCCCAAACTCTCCGTGGATAGGCTCCCTTCCAATTGAGAATGGCTTTGGTTGAAGATGTTGTTTGCATTGGTCTTTGTGTTCCCTGTCCTGGTGAAGGGGCTGATGAACTCAGAAGAAGCCTTTGGGCAGGTGGTGGGGGTGGGAGAGAAAGAGAGAAAGATATGAGGCTGGGGGGAGGGAGCAAGAGAGAGCTGTCCTGTGTTCTTTCTCAGAAAGTACCTGGCAAGCTGGAAGCAGCTCAAGTGCCAATATTTGAAAGCTACAAATAAGGTTCTTTGGGATTGACTCCTTAAATCCATAGAAACTAGAAACACCAATCTTGGGAAGCTGGTGGAGAGGCAGCATGGCACAGTGTGCTATTCCTAGGGCAGGTTACCCCTCCCTCCAATGGAGGAGGCCCTGGGAGAATGCAGACAGAAGGTGCTCAGGTGAAGGTACCCTGGCAGGTCAGACAGGTCAGGAATTTGGCAGGAAAATACCTGTGTTCAGCTATGTACTGCATTTGCTCCCCATAGTGGGATTTGTCAGCCCTGCTGCAGCTGCAGCATCCTGGGACATCTCTGGGACAGGAGGAGGAGGAGGAGGATGCTGAACAGTGCGTTGGATTGGGGGAAAGAGTTTGAAATCACTGATCTAGGCAATCCTTTTAATTTGGTGATGGGGAAACTAAGGTTCAGTCCTTTGTTCTTTTTCCTACACTACAGCCATCTTTCACGGGGGAAAGACTGATTTTTAATATAGTTCACTGAGATTCTTGTACCTTTAAGAGGAAGTGGTAGGGCCTGGCCTCAGGGAGGCCTCATCCCCAGCTCCATAAGAACAGGATGCTTGGGCTGGCTCCTCCCTAGCATCTGCTCAGAAGGGAAAATGTCCCACTCAGAGCTGTCGCACACTTGTCAAAACGTGTCATGAAGAGAAGTCATGGGGATGGTGTGCTTCCTTCCATTTGTTAGTAATCAATGCTGTCTCTTTTGTCCTGGGATTAAGCCATGTCATCAGAGAGCTCTGGGGGACCACATGCCTTTCTTTTCTTGTAGTACTTTCCCTGAATGCTCCTGAGATGGAAGTGTACGTTGTAAGGGCATTCTAAGAGCAAACCCAGTGAAACACATTAATTACTTTACTCACCATGAGATCATTGGTGAGGCCATCATGGACTATGCCATACCGTGAGCTCTGTTTAAAGACCTGGAGGAGAAATCTGTCTGAACCTGAGTTTGGCTTGCTGTGTTTCTCCTTAGGCAACTATTTAGTCTTTATATTGCAGACTCGGTTGTGCAGCTGACCATGTGCCATTTGATGCCTTGGCTGTGCTAAATCACAGCCCAGCATGCCCTCTGTTCCTTGCAAGTGTGTGGTATAACCAGTCGTGTGGTCTTCTTCCTCTTTATTCCTTCCTGGCCATTGTGAGTCTGTACGAAGGTTCTGGATTTATTCTGAGCCATTCTGGTGAGGATGGAGAGGGTCTGGAGCCGAGGGTCTGCAAACAACTTCCTCTCTTCCCTCCCTCCTTCTTTCTCTCTTTTTCTTCCCCATTACCCCACTTCCAGCATCTCACTTCCTTCCTCCCATGAGAACCTATGTGCCCCCACAGCCTCCGACCCAGTCTAGGGTGGTCAAAAGAACCTCAGTTTGAGACTTAACAATTAAAGGACACAGTCCCAGTTCTGCCACTGATTAGCTGGGCAACTTTGTATTTGTGGTTCAGCATCTCTGAGCTTTAATTTCCTAATCTGTCAGATAAGGCAAACTTAACCCTATAGTGGGAAGCAGTGACCCCAAATCTGAGCCATTGTCATTGTGCCATTCATGCCAATTTCCTTGTCCGTCAATGCCAATACTACCCCTTTCTGCAGTAATCAGAACCCACCTACCCTAGGATCTGTTCCTTAAAATTTAAACTTTGAAAACAAAATACAGCGAAATGAACACAGAAGCCTCTGTGTCCATCTTCCCTCTGCCCGGCAGGTGGCAGTCTCTGACCAGGAATCTCAAGGCCCAGCCGCCACAAGGACCTGCTGCCCTATGAAGAGAGATTTTTGTCCAAGAAAACCTGCATTAAGAAATGTGTATTATTCTCAGTGGAGGGCCTGTGTAATGAAGAGGAAGCACTTTTTCTCAAGCAATCGAATGTGGATTTCCCTTCGGTTTCTGCAAAATGTATGTGATAACCTTTGAGGTCAAACTCCTCTTGTTTTCCTGTTGTGTTGCCAAATTAGAGGGCACACCTCTGCTCACAGGAAATCATTGCAAGGAAAATTTTATTTAAGGTTGTCTAAGAGATTCTTCCCCTCGTTCATCCTGATTTTTATCTTGTCATTTTCTTGGAAAAACAACAACAAAAAAGGCACTGCGTCTTTGATTACTGTGACAGCTGTGATTAGGTTCGCCAGGTGGGGAACGGGTTGGGTTACTTTTCAGAGAAAAAACAGAAAACATCTGGTGATGACATGCCAATGAATCTGCTTCAGCTGCTATGGAAAATCTGGGGGTGGGGGTGTGAGGGGGACATTCTGCAGGCTCGAGTAGCTGGAGGGAGGCAGGGAAGCCGAGAGGATGGGGCTCTTCTGCAGATCTTAGGGCTTCCCTCCTCCCCTCTTCTTGTCTGCTCCCCTTCTCTTCTCTCTCTCCACGCTCACTCATACTCTTTCATTCTTTCTTTCTATCCAGATGCAGTGGTAGCCAGCCAAGTGGATTCTCTGTCCTGACTGGGTTTATAACTGTAATATCAACAGTGAAATAGGATTTCCACGGTGAGGAGTAGGATGCTCAGTTTACATCATCTGTTCCTCCCACAGTTGGAGTTTACATGTTCTGGGGTCTGTGCAGTGAGGGGCACTCTCTAGAGACCTATGTGCAGCAGGCACCTTTGGCTCATGCCCTTCTGAAGGAACTGTGTACACCTGCTCATATTAGCCAAGCTTCCACACTGGGAGACGGGCTCTGACTCCCACCAAGATGTGTGCATATGTTGGGGGTGAGTCCTCAAACCCAATAAAGAGGTGCAGAAGCTCAGCAGCCCTTCCACTCCCAGCACACACACAGGACATAGAAGATGTGCTCCACAGACAGTAAGATGCCCTCATCTCAGGTCCCAGCCATTCACAACAGTTCTACTCTCTGGACTAAAATGGTCTAAATCCAAGCAATGCACTAACTCTTCAGCATTCAGTCCTCACCTGTCCATTCACCATTTTTTGTGTGTTTCTTGTGCAGGGCATGGGATACAGAACAACAGGCCCCAAGGCCTGCAGCCCGTCTTCGAAATGTGCAGATATTTTCTTCCTTCACCTGTGCTTCTCCTGCAGTGCAGCGCCTGCCAGGTTCTGTGCTGGCCCTTCCCGCTCCTGGAAATTTTGAGGTTCTACCTACCAATTTTGATTTTAAAATATATCTAAAATTGCTTATCTCAATTGTATGTACACTTGGCAGAGTAGGATTGTGTGTGTAAAGTTAAATGTGGTCCCAACTTATTCAGTCAAATACAAAAGTGTGGACAGATTCAAAAGTATTGGTTTCTGGATATTCCTGGGCCTGCTGAATGTATTAGGGCTTGTGACCCTTGCAAGTGTAAAATGAAGGGTAGTTTAGGTAAAACTATTTGTTTCTTTTTTTTTGATGTTTAATTTCATGATTTCTACTATCAATTATTTGGTGTATGTGACTTTTTAAAAGTTATTTCTTCCAGGCATTCACTATGTGTTGTGGGTTGACTTGTGTCCCCTTTAAAAGATTTTGAAGTCCTAACACCCAGTAGCTGTGAATGGGACCTTATTTGGAAATAGAGTCTTTGCAGATAATCATGTTAAGATGAGGTCATTGGAGTGGACCCTATTCCAATGTAATTGTGTCCTTATAAGAGGGGAAGTCATTGTGAAGAGACACCAGGAGAAGACAGCCATCTACAAGCCAAGGAGAGAGGCCTGGAGCAGATCCTTTCTGAGCATCTTGCGAGGGAGAGTGGCCCTGCCTTTATCTCAGACTTCCAGCCTCCAGAACTCCAGATTAAGCCACCCAGTTTGTGGTCCATTTTTATGGCAGTCCTAACACGTGAATACGGTCTATTATTTCTGACTAGTCACTTCTGTGTGCCATAGGAAACTGGCTGTGGGAGGGGTCTTGCCCTGCGGAAGCCCTCCTGTAGGGTGGGGGGATGACCTGTTTTCTAACTGGGATGGTGGAGCTGCCTCCAGATCCAGCTTACCAGGTTAACCTTTCCTCGGCTTTAGTGAGGGCACGAACTTTCAGTTTCTGTAAGATTCGGTTCAGGGAGAAGGCAAATATGTCGTGCATTTTCATGCTCAGCCGAGTCTCATCCAAATACACAAAGGCTGTAAAGGGCATTTCATTTTACTTCTTCAGATCCATGAGGACACTCCTCTGCTCCTTGCTAAATAAATGCAATTTATTTTCTTTTTTTGGTTTTTCTCTTTTTCTCCCTCCAATACTGACCACCTGTAGAGTGCAAAGATGCTTCTGTGGATTGTCTCTGTTGTGAGAACCTCACAGTTGTATGATGGATGCAGACACATAAACTTATAAACATAGCTCAGGTAAGTGCTGGGAGGATGCTTCCTGTGAAGGAGATCTGGGTGTACAGGGGCAGTGGGGCCTGAACCTTCTTGGAAGGTATAGGAAGTCTCCAAAACTTCTGTGAAGTTTTAAAGACGGCCAAAAGGGAGCTGTAATAAAGAACATGATAAAAAGCACTGAAAGGACATAGACCATCACTGTCCAGTGCCCGGGATGTGCTCATGCGCCATCCGGGGATTCTGAGGTTTCCCAGGTTATCAAATATTCTTTCACAAGATAACTTTAAATAGCTACATAAATCCATTTTCATTATATCACAATTCTACTTTAAGCTGTTCTTTTTCTTGAGCATTTAAATATTTCTATTTTTTTAAAATAAATAAGTTAGGAATAGCATCAGTATAGCTTAATTCTGGTATGATCTTAAAAAGTAAAAAAAAAAAATTTAAATTATGTTATACCTTTTAGCTTGCCCCACTTAAGAGGAAAGAGATCAACAGAGACATGTTCAGGAGGGATCTGATGGTCACCACTGCTAGTGTGTGTGTCTGATATCAGGGAGAGGCATATGGACACGAGGATGCGAGGAAAGGAAGATAGCATACCTGCCCACCGCTGGCACTGAAAACTGTTTGAATGGCTGGAGTGAAGCAAGCCCTTTGAATTTTTTAGCTGTGAAAGACTGAACGTCCTAAGCAAGGCAAGAGGAAGGCACATGTTCTCATTGCCCTGGATTCTAGTGAAGATATGCCTAATCAGATGGGAAAGATGTCCTTGTGAGGCCAATCTTTGGTGTGAAGGTTTAGTATCAGATGCTGGATACAGGTCCCAAACTAGGCCTACCCACCTGCATGGAGGCCATTCATACAGACACAGAGGCCACCGACAGCTGCTGTGCTTACCTTGGTGGTTCTGTTTCAGTGACCCAAAATAAGTTGATTATTTATTGAAACACCACCACAGTTGCTCCCTTCTGTCTGGTTAAGACTCCACACCTGTGCCACACTAGTTGGTGCCACAAAGCAATGCTGCAGGAGAGAGGGGCAGCTGCTCTTGGTATGGCTCACACGATGCCACAGTTGATACGTGCAGCCCACTTCAATGACCACAGCTTTGGGCACATTGTCCCAAATTGATTGTCAAAGAGAAAAACACTTGCCTTTCAGATTCTGCCCTGGGTAGTTGGCATAGGGTGGATACATACATAGTTTCCTCTATAAAATAGCTTTCCATTTCTTATTCGCTATAAAGATTAAGTTGTGAAAAACATTATAAACACACAGCCAAATTGTCCTCACAAGATTAGAAGAAAAGAAAACCTTATTATTTTTACTTGTCAGACAGTAATCTTTTTTCTGTAGTGGCTTATTGAGATGTGATTCACATGCCATTCCATTCACCCATTTGAAGTGTACAGTTCAATGAGTGTATGGTTTTCATTCCTTGAGGTCACAGGAAGGAAATTAAATAAACAACAAGAACCATAGAAAGTACTGCAGTGAGATCTGACTCGCTGCCACTTCAGAAAACACTCTTGATGGTGAGGTTCTTATGGGCCATCTCCCCTCCTTCTACCGGGTAGATTCTCATCGGCAAACACTCATGTTCTTCATGGAGAAGGAGAATTTAATTTTTTTGGAGTCACTATCCTTTCCTTCCTCCATATTCTTTTCCCTGTGATTGCTAGGAATCCTAACATGTGCACTTTCCCACAGTCGGGGACCCAAAGGCTTTTTTCTTCACTCATCTCTCCAACTGTGGCCCTCTAGGGTTTACCCTGAACTGCAGTCTTGTTATAGGAGTTTATTAAATGTCTGCCTTATGAATCTCCATGTGACCCCTCTAAATCCACAATAGATATATTATCTTTCATACTGTGCTAGGAATCGAATTGTGAAACTAGACTATATTTAATATATCTTTAAAGTTTTTTTTTTTTTTTTTTTTTTTTTGTCGTTTTTTCGAGACCGGCACTCAGCCAGGGAGTGCACCGGTCATTCCTATATAGGATCCGAACCCGCGGCGGGAGCGTCGCCGCGCTCCTAGCGTAGCACTCTACCGAGTGCGCCACGGCTCGGCCCTATATCTTTAAAGTTTGAAGTGAACATAGCTATTCTTTTTCCAATTGTGTTTTATCTGTACATTTGAGATTTATTTAAAATATCCTCACTTCCCCCAGACTGTTGATGTAAGGTAATCACACAATTTTAATTTATGTGGTTTGACATGGAAAGGTGGATAAGCAAGAGTCTTGTATATAGTAACTTTATATTCATTTACTACATAAGTGCCAATAGTGTGCTGGTCATTGTGCTAAGTTCTGATCAAATACCGAAAACCACACCATGGGCACTCCCTGGAGACCAGATGTGGTAAGCAGTAAACAGTCATTACAGTCAGGTGAGGAAGGTTGTGCTGTGATGGAGCTGTGGCAGATGTTGTGAGGGCACAGGGAGGAGACACTAATAGTATTTGAATGTTTTATGATAGAAAATTTCAAGCATACACAAAAGAAAAAAAGAGCATGACAAGCCCCTCCTGTAGCCATCGCCTGATTAAGTGATTATTCACAAGACCAATCTTGTCTCATCTCTACCCCCTAACTCATTAATGCAAAGCAAATCCCCAAATTCATATTATTACATCCATTTTCAACATCATCTCTAACACATAAAGACTCTTCTTAAAACATGCCTAGACTAGTGAACAAGTCCCTAAATTAACAAATGTTCAGTTTAAATTTTCCTGAATGTCTCATCAGTGTTCTCAGTTTGCTTCTTAGGTTTACACTTAGCAGCTGACTGATATAGTTCTTATGTCCTTCTAATTGTTATGTTTACTCTTCCTCTTTTATTCCCCTTGTTACTGATTTGTTGAAGAAACCAGATCACTTGTCCTATTGTCTTTACTGAATACTGGATTCTGCTGGTTTTCAACCCTGTCATGAACTTTAATATACTCCTGTCTCCCAAATGTTTCCTGGGGCCTGGTAGTTCTGCCAAGAGAGCTGGTCAGATCAGCCCCCTCTGCTGATAAGAATTCCTCGGAATAGGTGTCATTGTGTCATTGTACTCCATGTGGGGAGGAACGGAATTGTTTTCTAACGTTAAGTTTGATCAGTGGTGCAAATGAGGCCAGTCTAATTTGTTCATTATAAAATTCTCTCTCAGCTGTTAGCCTAAAGGCTTTAGCAACCATTCATAATCCTATCTATTTCATTAGGAATTGCAAGGCAATTATATTCTTTTTTTAAAAAATTTATTTATTTATTTTTTATTTATTTTTTAAATTTTATTTTGTCGATATACATTGTGGCTGATTATTGCTCCCCATCACCAAAACCTCCCTCCCTTCTCCCTCCCCCCCTCTCCCCCAACAATGTCCTTTCTGTTTGCTTGTCGTATCAACTTCAAATAACTGTGGTTGTTATATCTTCTTCCCCCCCCCAGTTTTTGTGTGTGTGTGTGTGTGTGTGTGTGTGTGTGTGTGTGTGAATTTATATATTCTAATTCTATTCTTCTGTCTGTACATTTTGGCTTGAATTTTTTGATTGAGTTATGGTTCTTAAGTAAGCAAGATAAATGTGTGATTATTTTCTCTTTTTTATCTAGTTTTCAGGGTCATGAGTTCTTGTTCTTTACATTCTCCACCTTCATGGGGTAACAGTGAGGTGTGCATGTGTGCACATTTGATTATGAATTCATGGATTTTTATT
This sequence comes from Cynocephalus volans, assembly GCF_027409185.1. Classification (NCBI taxonomy): domain Eukaryota; kingdom Metazoa; phylum Chordata; class Mammalia; order Dermoptera; family Cynocephalidae; genus Cynocephalus; species Cynocephalus volans. The sequence goes on from NC_084461.1 coordinate 210,962,941, forward strand.
TATTTCCTCTGTCTGTTGTAGTTATTACTCCTTTTGATTCCCAAATTGTTCATCCTTGGCCAGTTGACTTCTCTTGACATAACTCCAGTGGCTGTGATATTTCCCCTGTTACCTGGTGAAGCAGATATGTTCCAGGCTCATTTTACACATTTCCTGCTTCAGACCTGTGCTGGGCTCTTTCCCCTGGGAGACCTGATTACTTTTAGTGGGCAAAGACAGTTGAGAGTTGGTTTGGACATGGTGCAAAGAACTCCCCCTGAGAGAGATGAGCAATTCTTCTAACAAATACATGCAAGCACAAACCAAGCACTTAGAAATAGGAGTGTAAACAGAAGAAAAGTTAAAAAAAAAAAAAAGTCAAAAGGGATATAGCAGTATTTGGGAAAGGAATTGGATTGAGATTTGGAAGACTTGTGTTCTAGACCCAGTTCTACCACAAAGTGATGAAACGTGATAAGAAAAAAATCTACTCAGAGCAGGTTGGCTAAATTACAGTGCCTTAGGATTTGGAATAAGCCAGCAGTCATGTCCACCTGTCCTGAAAATGTTATCATAAGACCATTTCACTTAAAACTGGCCATAATAGTGCCAGAAAGCCACAAAGACTAGGAGGGCTGTCCTTCCACCTCTGCCCTTTGATTTCTCCCCCTTCTTGTGATTATAAAATGTTAAGCTCTGCTGGCCATTTTTGGAACACATTTCAGGGCTACCTGATCTATGTGTCTCCCCAGTTGCAAATGTCATATTGCTCAATAAATCCTTGTTATATGTGTTTGACCTCGGTTTCTTTTCAGGTCAACGGATGCCTTCCCACTGCTGAGCCTCCGCTTCCTCACAGGGAAATGATTTGCATGTGAGTGGGGAATGGACCGCACTACCTCTAAGTCCATTCTATTCTAAACTTTCTGAACTTTGCCTCTGGCATTTTTAAAAAATAAACTTTATTTTTTAGAATAATTTTACAGAAAAATTGTGAAGATAGTACAGAGAATTCCCATGTAACCCACTCCTATTCTCCCTCACTATGAATACCTGACGTTAGTGTGGTATATCTGTTGCAATGAATGAACCAATATGGGTACATTATTATTAACTAAAGCCCATACTTCACTCAGATTTCCTTTGTTTTTCTATTTCAGTATATTATCCAGAATACCACCTTACATTTAGTTATCATGCCTCCTTAGGCTTCTCTTGGCTGTGACGGTTCCTCGGACTTTCCTTGTTTTTGATGACTCTGACAGTTTTGAGGAGTACTGGTGAGGTGGAATGGGATTGGTCTGCTATTAAAGGACACTACACAGAAAAAATATCATTTTCATCATGTCATATGAAGGGTACATGCTACCAACATGACTTATCACTGTTGACGTTGGCCTTGATCACCAATTGTCCAGTTGTCCCACCACCATTTATGGAAAAGACTATCCTATCCTTTTTCCATTGAATTGCTTTTGTTCTTTTGTCAAAGACTAGTTGAAGTATATTTATATGGGTCTGTTTCTGGCTCTCTATTCTTTTTGATTACTCTGTGAGAATATTCTTTCACCAGTATCATGCTGTCTTGATTACTGTAGCTCTGTAATAAGTCTTCAGATTAGGTAGTGTGAATCTTCCAACTTTATTCTTCTTCAGTATTGCATTGACTCTTCTAGGTCTTTTGACTTTCTATATAAATTTTAGACCAGGTTTGCTGATATCTACAAAACAGCTTGCGGAGATTTTGGCTGGGATTATATTAATCTATAGATCAAGTTGGGAAGAACAGACATCTTGACAATATTGAGCCTTTCAGTCTAAACACGAATATCTCTCCACTTACAGTTATGTGTTGCTTAACGACAGGGATACTTTCTGAGAAATGCACCATTAGGGGATTTCATTGTTGTGTGAACATCTTAGACTGTACTTGCACAAACCTCGATGGTATGGCCTACTACACACCTAGGCTACATTGTAGAGCCTATTGCTTGTACTTGAGTAATGCATTGTGTTACAACGTTTACAGCATCATTAGGTAATAGGAATCTTTCAGCTTCATTATAGTCTTAGGAGCCACCATCGTATATTCTGTCCTTCGTTGACTGATATGTCATTAAGTGGCACATGACTGTATTTGGATTTTCTTTTGTTTCTTTTATCCGAGCTTTATAGTGTTCCACATGTAGATCCCGTACATATTTTGTTAGGTTTATATCTACATATTTTTGGTAGTTGTTGTTGCTATTGTAAATGGTATTATTCTTTGAATTTCAAATTCCAGTTGTTCATTGTTGGTGTATAGGAAATCAGTTGACTTTTATGTATTAACCTTGTATCCTATGACCTTACTATCCTTGCTTATTAGTTTCAGGAATATTTTTTGTCAGTCTTTTGAGATTTTTCTATATGGACAATTGTGTCATTTATGAACAAGGACAGTTTTACTTTTTTCTTTCCAATCTTTACACCTTTTATTTCCTTTTCTTTTCTTATTTGCATTAAGTAGGACTTCCAATAAGATGTTGAATATGAGAGAGGAGAGGGCACATTGTTGACCTGTTTCTTATCTTAAGGGGAAATTGTCTAGTTTCTCACCATCAAGTATAATATTAACTGTAGGTTATTTTAGATGTTCTTTATCAAGTCAAAAAAGTTGCCTTCTATTTCTTGCTGAGAGTTTTTATCATGAAAGGGAGTTAAATTTCGTTAAATGCTTTTTCTATACCAATTGATAGAATCATAGAATTTTCCATCTTCAGTTTGTTAATGCGGTCGATTACACTGATTGATTTTCAGATGTTGAACTAGTCTTCTATACCTGAGGTACATTTCACTTGGAATGGTTGGATTCAATTTGCTAATATTTTGAGAAGAATTTTTGCATCTATGTACATGAGAGATATTGGTCTATAGATCTCCTTTTTTAATGTCTTTATCTGATTTTGGTATTAGGGTAATGCTGGCATTACAGAATAAACGAAGTAATTTCTCTGCTTCTACCTTCTGGACATAATTGTGGGGAATTGGTATGATGTCTTCCTTAAGTGTTTGGTAAAATTTACCTCTGAATTACCTGGGCCTGATTTGCTTTGCTTTGTTTTGGAAGGTTATTAATTATTGATTTAATTTCCTTAATATATATAAAAACTATTCAGATGATCATGTGTTAGTTTTGGTAGTTTGTGTCTTTCAAAGAATTGGTCTATTTTACCTATATTATCAAATAATAATTTTTTTTGTTATCCTTTTAATACTCATCAGATCAATAATGACCTCTCATTGATTTCTGATATTGATAATTTTTGTTCTCTCTCTCTCTTTCTTGATTAGGCTGACTGGAATTTTATAAATTTTAGTAATCTTTTCAAAGAACTAGCATTGGGATTTATTGATTTTTCTCTATTGTTTTCCTGTTTTTAATATCAATTATATCTGCTCTAAATTTTATTGTTTTCTTTTACTTGCTTTAGGCTTACATTGCTCTTCTCTCTTTAGTTTCCTAATGCAGAAGTTATTTACTATAGGTTTTTCTTCTCTTCTAATATATGCATTTAGTGCTCTAAATTTCCTTCTAAGCACTACTTAGCTGCTTCACAAAAATTTTGATAAACTGTGTTTTCATTTGCAATTAGTTCAAAATACTTTTAATTTCTCTTGAAAATTCTTTGGCCCACATGTTGGTTAGAAGTATGTTGTTTTATAACCAAATGTTTGAGTATTTTACAAATATCTTTCTCTTATGTATTCCTAGTTTAATTCATTATTATCTGAGATTTCTATTCTGTATGATTTCTATTTTTTTAAATCTGCTAAAGTTAGTTTTATGATTTAATATATGGTTTATCTTGGTAAATGTTCCATACCAACTTGAGAAGAATAGTTTTCTGTTGTATGAAATAGTCCATAAATGTCAATTAAATCAAGTTGATAGTGCCGTTTAGGTAAATTATAAATTATATCCTTACTGAGATTCTGCTCGCTTCATCTACTGATTATTGAATGAGGTGTGTTAAAGTCTGCAACTATAATGGTAGAGTAGTCTGTTCTTCCAGTTCTATCAATTTTTGTCTAATAGATTTTGATGTTCTCTTGTTAGGTGCATAGATGTTTAGAATTTCTATGTGTCCTTGGAGAATAGACCCGTTTATCATTGCGTAATGCCCTTCTTTACTCATGAGAATTTTCCTTGTTCCGAAGTCTGATTTGTCAGAAACTGATATAGCTACTCCAGACTTCTTTTGCTTAGTATAAACATGGTTTATTTCCCCCCTCTCCCTTTCCTTTTAACCTTTCTGAGTATATTTAATGTGGATTTTTTTTTTGTGGACAACATAGAGTTAGGTTTGTTTTTTAATCCTCTCTTACAATCTCGGTCTTTTAATTGGTGTATTATAATCATTCTCAGAGTGATTATTAATACAGATGGATTAAGATCTACTAGTTTGTTGCTGCTTGCTATTCATTGCACTTGTTCTTTTTTTACTTTCTTTTGAAAATGCTTTCTCTGGCTTCAACATTGAGCATTTTCTATGACTCCATTTTTTCTCCTCCACTAGCATATCAATTATACTTTAATTTTTTAAGTTGTTGCCCTAGAGTTTATAATCTACATTTTAAACTAATCTAAGTCCTCCTTCAAATAACTCTACACTACTTCACATGTAGTGCAGGGGCCTGGTATTGGAGTATTCCCAATTCCTCTCTCTTGTCCCTTATAACATTGTTGTCATGCATTTGATTTTTCCATATACTAAGAATAAGAAAAAACAATACACTTTGTTTTACCGTTATTTATTTATTCTATGATGCACTTCCTTTATTTATGTAGATTCAAGTTTCTGGCCTGTACCATTATCCTTCTGTCTGAAAAACTTCTTTGAACATTTCTTGCAAGGCAGGTATGCTGGCAATGAATTCCCTCAGTGAGAAAGTCTTTATTTCTCCCTCTTTTTTGAAGGATAATTTTACCAACCTAGAATTCTGTCCTTTCAACATTTTAAATGTTTTACTTCGTTTTCTTCCTGCTTGCATAGTTTCTGAAAAGAAGTCCACTGAAGTTCTTATCCTTATTTCTCTGTAAGTAATGTTTTACTCCTCACTTCCACCCCACTTTATCTCAAGATTTTTCTCTTTGTCTTTGATTTTCTGCAGTTTGCATATGAAATTCTTAGACATAGATTTTTAAAATATTTATCCTGCTTATTGTTCTCAGAGCTTCCTGAATCTGTGGTTTGGTCTCTGTCAATAATACTGGAAAATACTCAATCATTATTACTTCAAAATTTTTTTCTGATTCATTTTCTCTTCTTTTACCTTCTGGTATTTCAATTATGCATATGTTATACCTTTTAAAATTGTCCCACAGTTCTTGAATATTCTGGGATTTTTTCATTCTTTTTTTATCTTTGAATGTCAATCTAGGAAGTTTCTATTGAGCTGTCTTTAGTTACTGATTTTTAGTTATATCCAGTCTCCTGATGAACCCACCAAAAGTGTTCTTAATTTGTTATAATGTTTTTGATTTCTGGCATTTCCTTTATTTTTTAGAGTTTCCATCTTTCTGCTTCTATTAGTCATCTGCTGCATAAGAGCTCTTACCACATTAACCATAGTTATTTTGCATTCTGTCTGATAATTCCTGAAAATGTGTCTTACTTGAGTCATTTTCTAATGCTTGCTTTGTCTCTTCAGATGTGCTTTTTCTTGCCTTTATCATACTTTATAATTTTTTGTTATTGTTGAAAGCCCAACATGACATATTGGGTAATGAGAACTGTAGTAAATAGGCTGTAATCCACTGTTATGTTATTGGGATCCTGTTGGTATGGGGTTAAGGTGTGCCTCTACTATTTTAAGTCTGACAAAACCCTGGCAACTGGGGATAAGAGAGAGAAGACTAGCTCTGTACGGTGATGGTAAATGGAAAAATGAAGAAGCACCAGAAGGTGTCAAGACAGAGGGTCACGAGCCACAACCTGTCCCTCATTTTCTGTCCTAACTCTGTGCTCTGCTCCTTGGCTTTTCAAAGGCATATACTTATAAAATCAGGTGATAAAATAATAGTGCGTGAAGAGAATGGCTTGTCTGGTGATATCTTGATATTTAAAGAAATGGATCTGCTTATGTTACATCATTAATTTCAGTTCACAAATTTAGGTGTATAAGAAATGTAACTTTATTTTTTGATACCCGAACACAATTTCTATTTTGAGTCCCTTAATTTCTGAAACCTAACACTTGACGACTTCGGATCTCCTCATCCTACCCTTTTTTTCCCAGGGGCTGCCCCAGATCTGAGGCCTTGTGATTTCAGTAGTGCATATTTGTGCTGGTAGTCCCTGAGGTATCCTTAATTCTGCCTGTTCTTTGGTGGTTGGCACACACGATCACAACTCTGCCCTTTAGTGTTCCTGACCCTTTTCTCATCCCCAGTTTTGAACTCCTTCTGTGTCTGGCTAAGCTTCTTTACAGTTTTCAGCTATTTAGGGGCAGACAGGAGATTGTTTCATGTTTCTCCAGCACCCTGTGGCTATAAGAAATTCTCTGCAGTTGTCTGAGACTGTTCCAGCCTGCTGCTGTCTTGACAGCTTGGACCTGGGGGAGTCCTGGAGGCTTTGCTGCCTCCTGGGGCTCCAACAAGAGGGGCATATGCAGGTCCACTCTTCCTTTGGGTTCCCCAAACCTGTCCAGCATGTGCTTTCCTTACACTAGCCCTGCCTTGCCGTGGACATGGGCTCAGCCTCAGGTCAGTAGTGCCACAGTGTTCAAGCTTCCTGCACTTCCTCATTTCTTTCTCTCATGATTTGGGGAATTTTTTTCTATTCTGGAGGGCTGGCAGAGTTATCACTTACTTGTTAACTTTTGAAATATAAACACCAAGAACTGGCTCTTTTGTGTTTTGGTATCAAAACCCTTTCTTGAGACAAAAATGTATCATGTTCTAACTGAATGTCAAAAGGGGGTAATAAGGAAAGATCAGGAATGAAATGTGCTTCTGTTAATGTGACAAAACATTATTCTACCATATTTGTCAAGTGAGTTGTTACAACTCTAAAACAGTGGCCGCTGTTTTGATCTACAGATGATTAGAAGTTAAAATGCCCAGCATGCCATACAATTATGAGAACAGAAGACACAAAAGGTCCAAAGTAGTCATGCATGAAGAAAGTAATTTAGATTGACGTGATGTTTTTGAGTATTTTAAAATGATTCATTATTTTCTTTGTTGAGTGTGCAAAGTTGTTATAAGTGGAAGGCAATTTATAAATGTTTAAACATCTATAAAAGTGATGGGGTGAAAGTTTAGACCAAGGAGAAACTGTTGGGAAAAATGCTGAAATAATTTTCTCATAAGCCTGCTTTGTTCTTGAAGTAATATCTTGTCCTTGAAACTATGTTTGCTTGCTCTGGCTATTAATCACTGCTTGCTCTTTTGGCTTTTGTAACAAGAGCTTATCTGCATAGACCACATATGCTAGCTGAAATGCTGAGAAAAGAAAAAAAAAAAAATGTAAATAGCCCTGGAAGAGTCTACCTATAAAAAAGCCTTGTCAGACCTAGGTTTGGGGTTCAGATTTTTCAGGCGGTAGCCATCTGGACCCACTAGCGTAATAAATTCCTGATTCTCCAACCCTCCGAGTGTTGGGTCGCTTCATTGCTGAGTCCATTTCTACAACAAAACCACTTACTCTGGGCTGTGAAGTAATGTGGACTAGCAACAGACAGAACAATGGTTAAAATAATAATTGATTCTATTTCTGTGGACCTACAGTAGCCTGGGTGCTCCTCCTGCCCCCTCATATGGTGATGATAAAAATAACACATATTGAGGCCTTGCTGTGTGCCAGCTGCTTGGCTGAATGCTTCACATGGGTTAATTTATTTATTTTTCACAACCCAAGAGAAGTTAAACAACCAAACATCGTAGAACAGGCTGCTGGGGCAGCTGGCTTTAAACCCCAGGTCTGTCTTACTCCCAGGCCCACATTCCTCCCCCATGGATGGCATTCCTGGTTGTCATGGAGATGCAGACTGGTTATCGTGTGTGTGGAAGCCATACGCTGGGATAGAGCTGTTGCCATGTAGTGTGTGTGTACTTGGATGTGGGGTTGAACATATTTACAAAGAATGTGTGTCTGACTTTTTATGCAGCAGAGACTACAACTATGTTTAAACAATACAGGGACTGAATAAAACATCATGTGTCATGTGTTCTCTAGAGATCAAATTTGGCTGTTATTTTTACACTTTGACCTTGTAAGTTTTATGTATTATTAACCATTTTACAAAATCTGAGTAAGGATTTCTAAATTCCTGAGAGGAAAATTCTTTCCATCCCTGTTGTAAATTTTGCTGGACATTGGTCTTTTAGCTGCTTTATTTCCTCCATGTTTACAATGAGCTGTTTGTGACAGATCAAAATTGCAGATTTCCAAGAACTTTACTGCCACTCAAATGTGAGTTGGGGTATGGAGCATTTGGAATATTTTCAATTGCTTTTAATAGCTGCATGTGGTTCCTATACCCAAATACCATGTGCATTTGTTAACAGGTGCTCACATATAAAGGATGGGATATGGGGATGGCAAGTCACTATTATTTCAAATGTATATTTTTATAACATTGCTGTTAAGCTTAAATATATTACCCTCTTTTATATTCTCAGGACATCATGAGGCTTTTTTTTTTTTAATGAAAACATACTATAGCATGTGAAATAAAATTATACTCAGAATTTAATAAAATTAAAAAACAGAGAGTGTAGTAAAGTGGGAAAAACAATGGTTTAACATTGGGGCACCTGGACTTAAGATCTACCAATTCCTAGTTGTGTGATCTTTATTTCAGAGAGGTTAATTGCTTTTTTCAGTTAAGAAATGAAGATGATTAACTAGACAAGCTGTAATCGATCTAGTTTTAATGACTATAATTTCTTGAAATGAAATCCGTTGGGAGAAAATATAAAACACTTAAGTCCTGGGGTTGAGAATAGGCCTCTTATCTTTGGGCTATGGAACTTGGGGCAAAATCTATATTTGACTGGCCTTGAAAGTTCATTAAAAAAATGGTGGAGTAGAGTGGGCAGGGACTCAGGGGTTTTTGTGCACCCTTTAAATGCTAAAATTATAAAACTATATTATTTTACTATGGGTATTCTATTACTTTTTCTTGGATATGGACTTTAATTATTGTAAAACTGTATTTCTGTAAACTCATGTTAATTTTAAACTCTAGATCAATTATGTGAGTCTCTTACACAGCAATGATACCACTCCTTTTAGTAGTGCACTCTTGGGTTCATATTATTTTACATATTTTTATTCTATGTTTTCATTTTTCAGGTGTGTGTGTGTGTGTGTGTGTGTGTGTGTGTGTGCACGTGTGTGTATGTGTTTGGCAATAAAAGAAATTTGGACTTTTTGTGGTGTGGGTCAAAAACAATTTTTATTGCTGTATATAAAATCAGAAGCTAGTAAAACTCTTGGCATCTAAAAACAGATCTTTTTATCTTTTTTGTACGTTAGCTATAAGTAAGACTGATGAAGAGTTACTACTCTCTGGGGACTGGTAAGGGGAATGTGATGTTAATTTTTGTGATGATCCATATGCCATAATAGTGTTGTCATTTATCAAATATTTATAAGCTTTAAATAAATACAGTAGTATTTTACATAAATATAGAAATACTGAACATCTCAAACATCTTTCTGGATTTTTTTCCTTTTTAATAAACAGGTTCAAGGAACCCTTCTTAGTAAATAAAAATTGTAATAAATAAGTTCATCATCTATTGCATAGAGGTTGTAACTGCTGTATTTTTTCATACTCATAGTTAGCATTTGTGGTTGAGCCCCAAATAAGTTTGTGTTTTTCCCACTGAAAGGGTTTTAGGAAGAAATCACACAACCAGGTGGTGGGCTTTGTCTGCTCAGCCCGGCTTTAGCAGGTCTCTTCTTCTCATGTGACCATTTGGAGTGAGCCTATATGATGCAATGGTGCTGTTGGGCTTGAAAATTTAGGAGGACCTTGGGGCATGTCCCTTATACACTATGATCTGTATGAGAGAGAAATTTAATGTGAATCTATTTTGTATAAAAGAATAAAAGAATATGTATTTTGAAAGAATTTCAGTCATGATAACTGGAAATCTTAATATTAGCTCAAATATTTACTGAGTGGCTGTCAGTATTCTAGGAAATGAGTGCAGAAAATAATACAATTCCTTACCATCTAGAGCTTACATCCTAGTGGAAATTAGAGCAAACTAGAAAAATAAATCACTATTTAAGAACTTGACCTTAAGTTATTCTTGTTGATTCATGTGTTTTTTCAGTTCTTAACTCACTCAACAAATATTACTGTGAATAGCATAGTTTGGGATAGGAACATTTGATTGGGGGGCACAAGATCAGATTTTTTCCCTGAATCAAATCACTTGCTGTGTGTATTAGTGATTTATGCATTACTTATAAGACTGGTTGCTCTGCTTACCTGGGCTGGGCTGGGCTGGGCAGGGCAGGGAGGTTCTTCTGTTCTTGCAGGTTTCTCAGGCACACCTGGTGGCTGGCTGGGTGTTGGCTTGTCTAATATGGCCTCAGTGTAGACAATTGGCTCTTCCTCCAGCAGGGAGCCCAGGTATGTTTCATGGAGTGGTGAATTGATTGCAAAAATGGCTGCTGTTCTCCCTGCTTTCCTGAATCCAAATTGTTTGCAATGTGATTGTGAAGCCCCTTTCATCAAGTAAATCTCCCCACTTCCTAAATCTGGACAATAGAATGGGAGGAAGTGAGGCTGTGCAGCCTCTGGGATGTGTGCCCTCTTAGTTCTCTCTTGATTTTCTGCTTTCACCAGCTGTCCTGGCTGGGCACCCAAACTTGTGGAGACCCCAGCCCAGGTCAGCAAAGCCACTTAGCTAATCTCCAACTAACTCACAGCTAATACTAGTGAGCCTCCTGAACTCAACTCAGACCTGCAGAACTGCCCAGCTGACCCAGAGATACAAGTGAAATTAAGTGCTTACTGTTGTATGCTGCTGGATAATTTAGTTGTTTGTTACACATCAGTCTTGTGCTATAATTAGCCATTATCTGTGTGATTTTAGTCATGTCATTGGCTTGGGAATGGTGGTGCCTTCCCTTTGACTGTAGAAGGCAGTAGGGGAGAGGCCCAAGGGAAGGGTCCCCTGGTGCTCCCAGGGAAGGCCTGTGTGGATGTCCTATGGGTCCATGGAAGAGTGTATTTTAATGATAGCATATCAGGTTGTAAGTCACCTGATATTTGTTCTTTACTGTCAGAGTTTTGGGTGGGGGAGGGTGGGGACAGTAAGATAAACTTGCATGCAACTCCAGTAACACTGATATTTGCTGATTAGTCAGAACCTGTATGTTTGAAGTTATTACCCCTTTGTCTTCTCTCTGAATGAGAGTGAGAAAGAGTGAGAGACAAAAAAAGAGGAAGAAGAAGAGGAAGCAAAGGAGGCTGTATAAAGGCTGTATAAACATGAACTTCTCAGTTTGGCCTCTGCCCCTCTGCCCCCCAACACAGCTGGTATAAGAGAGCAGACTCCAGAGACTATCCAGCCTCATTATACTTAGATTTCAAAGTGATACTTATCAACAGAGATGCTTCATAACAGCTCTGATTAGATAGAAGGTTTGATCATACATTAATAGCTAGTGCCGAGTGAAGTGCATAATCTCATGGACGTTACACAAATAGTCAGGGCAAGGACCTCAACATCTTTTCCTTCTTAACACTCTTCCTTGTAATCTGACCTGCAATTTTAGTGTTGGCCCAGATTTAATCCTCTGGGCTTTGTGGTATCTGATAAGCAACTGTTTCCTGGCTCTGATCTATGTTTCTCTTTTTTTTTTTTTTCCAGCCTGGGAGAATTCTCTATTCTTTCCTTACAGGAAAATGTGCCCCCCTTCATAGACTAGCCAGCCTCATTGCATTCCTGCCCTGTCTGTTCTTCATTTTCATTGATGAAATGGGAAAAATAGAATCTGCCTTTCCCAATATCACCGGGTTATTGCAGTAATCAAATGAAGTGATTAAAGTCAAAATGGAGTTGATATTGAGCATTAGAAACTCTACAGGATACTAAGATGATTTAGTCATGAATTCTGTCCTTCTAATAAAGAAGGAAAATATTTACATAATTCATAGATTCATCCTTAGTTTTCTTTATTTCCCCACTCCATGGGAGGAGATTAATATGGAAATGAGATTCTTTGTCATGGATTCTCTTTGATAACTGTTCCTCATGTTAGAAAATAGGACCAGGATCAGCCACAGAGGGTGAGCAGATAACTTCCTCTAGAAAAATCTTTGCTGTATCAGAACTTACAATTTAAGATGGGAAAAAATAATTCCATTAAAGAAGCATAAATCAAAGGCCTCCCGGAAAGACTCCAAACTGCTGAAGGTAAACCAGAGGTGGCTGAACCAACCAGATCAGGACAATGAATAAATAAACTTGTCATGATTTTCCACTCTACTTTCTGTTTTGTTTTATAGGTGATGTGTAGGTGACTATATCTCTACTTTGAAATTGAAAATACAATTTAAGAATTGTATCTTATCAGTAACATGCTTACAAATACCATTTATTATCTGATTTTGAAATATTGCCAATCCCTTGGAACAATCTCATTTACAAAAGATACGTTAAGGAAATTTTGTGCAATGTGTGTATATGTATGTGCTGAATTGTTCTCAGTATTACTGAGAATCATAACAAGTTGGATTCAGCCTAAATATCTAGCAATAGGGGGTAGTTAAAATAATATATGGTATGTCTAAATGATGAAATACCGAGTAGCCATTACATAACTTCATTAGATAGAAGTTACATTATTTGGAATAATTACATTAAATAGAAATCTCTGCTTTATATCTACATTTGTTTTTTTCCTTTGTATCCATATTGTAATACAGTGTTAAAAGTGCGTTTCTCTGGTGGCAGGATTCTGAGTAATTTTAGTGTATTTATTGTGTTACAGATAATCTGTAACAGATTATCTGTGTTACAGATAATTTCAAAATTAAAGAAATATGTAATATAAAAATAAAAATACTATTAAATATAGGAAAAGAGTTAATCTTAAAAATTTTCATCAAGAAAAGTCACAAAAAAAGGCATTAATCTTTTCTGCAGCTCCCCTTACTTGCTAAATAAAACAGTTCTATTTAGTAGAAGTGAAGAAAGACAAAGCTTTCATTCTAAACCAAGATGACCTTGGCCTAGCCCCAACTACACATACATATTTACTTAGCACATAGCTTAGTCAGAAAAATTCTTCTGGCGTTGGAAATATCATGGTTCTCTTTTCAAGGACACTCTTTGTGAGAAATACTTTCTTGGCACTGGAAATTAAATAATTATTAACTGACATGCTGCACTTAAATGTTTGTGGTCTCAGCTCTAGTTTGTACAAAAAGTTTGAGCACAGCTCTAAAACACCTCATCATGTAGGTGGGGAGCTTGTCCTGAGAACTAAAACAGTAGTACCAGTTGGATGATTGCTGTTAGCTTTTGCCAGACATGGTCCTCACCCACCGCCCTGAGGCCCTTCTAGACTGCTGCTGTTCCCGTTTAGGCATGGTTATGAGTGGGAAGTCACACTTGGCCAGAGGCTCTCCATACATACAGCCACCTTATGTAACAAAGTCTCTTGTATCTATCAGCAGTAGTAAGTACGCAAAAAGTGACTGCACAGGATATTTCTGGGGGTGGCAAAGTGACAAGCAAGAGAAACTGGAATGAGTTATCCCAAATTGAAGACTATTACTTGTGTAAGGACATGACAAATCTTCTAAAACGTTACTGGCAAACTGAAAAAAGCCATTGATTAGCGGAAGAACTCCTGCAAATTTTAACAAAACCTCAATAGTACTGCATAATAATCTTTGAAATTTTGTTTTGTTTTTAGAAAACGCATAATGAAGAAGAGTAAAAAAGTGCTTGTGAGTTTGACTTGGGTATGCAGTGTCACGTGGTGCCACTTTTCACTCCTTTATATGGTGGCCTCTCTGTCTGCTCTGGTCTCCCTACATTGAACACACTTCTTTCCAATCCCTTAGATCTTAACTTCCGCTAAGCTTCTGGAAGAATTGCCTGCATGTGCTGCCTCTACCCACTGACTTCCTTCTGAATCCTCCGCAAAACCGAGTCTGACCTCCACACCTTGACACACAGTGACGTAACTGAAAATGCTCCCTCAACTTCAAAGGTTAACTACTTTCTGATTATTCCACTTTTCATTCTTTATCACATTCGACTTCCCTGTATCATTTTTCAACTCTGACCATATACTTTCCTTCGTAAAACTCTCTTTTACTTTGGTATATGAAGCTCTGGTTTTGGCATTTATCAATTCTCCTCCTGCCCTTCCTCTAGTCCCTCTTCTCTTCTTCCCTGTCCTTTCTTTCCTCCACATACCCCTTTAGATGGCATAGAAATTTATAGATTTCTGGCTCTAGACTTCTTTCCTTCCCACTGTGTATTCTTTCCAGGTTATTGAAGTCTCTCTCTTGATTTCAATTTCCGTCTTCATCTCATAACTGACAAATATGCATCTGTCCCCCAAACTCTCTTGTGAGATCCAGGGCAAAACTTCCATCTGCTTGTGTGTCATTTCCACCAGGATATTCCACAATGGCACAAAATGGACTCATTGCCCTCCTTGGAAATGCATTGCTTTTTCTGTGGTCATTGTCTCTGTCAGTGGCAGCCCTGTCCTGAGGCATCCCTCCTGCTACAAACATCCTTCCTGCTCAGCACTGCCCTCCCTCTTATAACCCATCTTTTCTCTAACTCTGGCTCATTTTATTTCAGACATGACTCTGGTTTTATCCATTTCTTTGTTCCTGACCAGTGCCCTGTTTGTAGCCATCATCTGTTTTCATCTGGATTACCAAGAAAGCCTTGGATTTCATCTTTCTGCCCATCCTACACTCCCTCTTCAAAGGAGTAGTTCAACTGCCCCGACGTCTTTCCCAAAGCCCTGATCATGTCCCTCTTCTCAGACACTCTACTGCCTCCCTGTTACCTATAATATGTAGTATAAACTCTAGCTTGGCACTTCTTCAAAACTTTCAGGACAGTATCCAACCTGCCCTCCCGTTTGGTGTTACCTAACTTGTGTGCAACTTTGCCTCCCCACTAAATTGCTCATGTTCTTCCCTCTACTTGTTATGCCATTTCCTTTCTCCTTCTTCTCTGGCTTGTTCTAATCCAATTCACCCTCCTTGACCTTACACAGTCAACTGGGGCCCAAAGAAATACTGGTACTCAGGGACTGTGGTCTGAGTCCACTTAATATGCTGATTCAGAGTATTTGGCGGTTCCTGGAATTGCAACACTACTTTCTTAGCTAAAACTATCTCATGATATTTTTCAGCTGTTCTTGAAGGGGGGAGCAGGGAACACCACTGAATAATGTGAAAACTGAAGGGACTTTACAGAGAATGACACAACTAATGTTCCTTAACATGACCATGTGAAATACGGTGCCTTTTGTTATACACTGCATTTTTAAGCACAATCATGGGGATTACTGTTGTCAATAGAATTCGAAATAGAAATAATTAGAGCCAGTTTCCATAGAGTTATTTCCCAAGGAATTTCCATTGTTGCAATCCAGGTTTAAAAATAACTCACAGAAACAGGCAAGGGGAATAAAGGAGAAGATCCCTAAACAAATTAAACACCAACAAATTCATAAGAACAGGTAAACTGAACCCAATTGTAAAGTAGAATGTCAAGCTTGAGAGAGACGCATGTACAAAATAGGAGGAAACTGGAAATTGATATTCTGAGAGAGTTATCTCTGCCAATAGCTAAAGAAAATATAGCATCTCATCCTACTGGGCCCCAGTTTTGCTATCTAAAAAGCAGGTGATCATTAACGATTCTTACAGCTCTAACACATGATGAGTATTAACTTATTTCAATGCGGTTGTGTCTCTACTAATTGCAGTGCCCTGGACTAATATCTGTGTGAGATTTAGAGATAAATGAATTATGGACTGTTTATCTTCAGGTAATTATGCTGTAGTGAGGGAGAATGGTACATACAAATTATGGTCTGTAATAGAAGGTAGCCTGTGGTTAGCAATGTACCAGACACACAAACCAGGAAGGAACCAGCTGAGATGGCAGGACTCTGGGGGAGTAATGAGCCACCTCAGGGGACATCTGCTTGTAGATCTACGTCAGTCTAGTGGCTGAGTCTCTAGTGGTGAGATTTAGGGCCGTCTCTCCTGGGCCTTGTTGCATGCAGTATTTTTCTTAATAAATGAATTCAATAAAGGAATATCAAGATGCTGCAGTAAATATGATGGATGACGTTACCCAGTTCATTAGCTTGCTAGGGCTGCCATAACAAAGTACCACAGCCTGTGTGACAGAAACAACAGAAATTTATTCTCTTACAGTTCTGGAAGATAGAATTCCAAGATCCAGGTGTCAGCAGGCTTGGTTCCTTCTGAGGCCTCTCTCCTTGGCTTACAGACCTTTTCTTCTCCCTGTATCTCTTCACATCTTTTCTTAAGGATACTAGCCATGTTGGATTAAGGTGTACCCCGATGACCTTATTTATCTTAATTATCTCTTAAAAGATCTTGTCTCCAAAAAAGATCACATTCTGAAGTACTAGTGATTATAAATTTAACATATGAATTTTGGGAAGGATGCAATTCAACCCAAAAGAAGGCATAGACTCATACTTTGTTCATAATTCAGGGAGTTGCTACCTTTTGAATAGTGAGGGGGAATAGTTAAACATGCCTGGAGACAGATTCTAGCTCTCCACATGGGAGCTGTGTGTCATGTGATGCTGTAGAGATTGGAGACCTCTAGTTTATTCATCTGTAAAGTGCGAGTAGTAATCCTAACACCAGACAATTATGAATTTTAAATCTAACTACTGTGAAAGCACTAGGAACGACATACTTACACGGGATAATGTTTAACCTCCCCATCAGGAAGAAGAGAGCGACTCCTTACTTGTTATCTTGGAGGCATAAAACTGAGAATGATGAAGTCAAATATGATAGAATTAATGAAGAAGTGGAATAATAGGAAATTAATTTTGTTTCAATTATTAGTAATTGAAATCTTGTCAGAACTTAATTTTCCTAGGTCTTTTATGGATGCTTCAAGTAAAAGAGCTATTTACCACCGGTAATGACTCAACCACATACCAGTGGGAAAAAACAATGAATTCTTTTAACTTGTCACAGCATTGTGTGTTTGACTCATTCCCAAGGAAATAAACAAGATTTGATTTGGAAAAGAGGAGGATTTTTAAAAAACCCCAGAGACCGTGATAACTTGCATTCATTTATTTCATTTGGCTTCTCATTGTTTCCTTAAGACAGCATTTTACTCCCACGTGTAATC
Source organism: Cynocephalus volans (assembly GCF_027409185.1). Classification (NCBI taxonomy): domain Eukaryota; kingdom Metazoa; phylum Chordata; class Mammalia; order Dermoptera; family Cynocephalidae; genus Cynocephalus; species Cynocephalus volans. The sequence goes on from NC_084461.1 coordinate 210,980,330, forward strand.
TTTAGGTAGTTTTGAGCACTAACTCTTACCATTGATTATTTGAATTTGGAATTTTCATGAAGACATTAAGATTCCATTTTTCAAATGCTTCCTGACAAATTTTTTCTGTTAATGTAATTCCAAATTTTACTTGCCATTTCTTCCCATTCAGGGGCAAAATCCGTATACCTAAAATAACATCCAATTTGAATATATTCTGAAATAAATCATTATAAAAATTAAGATGCACAATGAGGGCCCATATTGCGGATAAACCCAGGTGCTAGAGTCAGGTAGACATTTTTCTTTTTTAACAGTCATGGATACCATTTATACATTTCTTCCCCTATGCATCAGGCAATTCTGAAGGATAGACATCATTATTTTATGTGAAGAAACTAAATATCTGACAGGTTAACTTATTTGTACCAGTTCATCAGCCAGGAGACAGTAGAAGGAGGGTTCAAACCCAGTTTACTAAGTCTAAAATCGATGCTCTTTAAACTCCATTAAGCTTGAAATCCACTCATTAGATTAGAAGTAACTGTTTAAGGGGATTAGGAGCTTCTGGAAGGAAGAAGAAGCCTTTAAAATAAGCTCAATGCTGCAGAAAAGTGTTGGTCCTCAGAGAGAGGATGATTATGAATACAAGACTATTAAATGAAGTTATCTACCAGATTGGCCCCGTGACACTCAAATCTGAGTACTGAGGAATGTAGGGTGGGTGCAACACGAGAAAATCACACATAAGAACTCTTTAAACAATCTGTAGTGCTTGTGAGTCAAGAAGCATGTACTTGGGACACCTCCAACACAGGTCATGTTTCAGAGAGGGCAGGAGGAGCCCACCATGCTGTGTGGACGCTGAGGGCTTTACTCCTGTGCCACACTGCTGGCTGCCTTTCTAATCCTCCCACTCTTCTTTGCTAAAGAACCATGATTTTGTGAGAGATGGAAATGTGCCCAGCCCCCAAGCAATGAATCATGTTTGGTTTGGACTAATTATAACTAATAATGGCAGCCTTATTCCTCTTTGCCAGGTTCTTGATTTTAGAGCTTTCCTGACAGTCAGTAGTGATGTTCAACAGTATTTTTGACTCTTCTTCTTTCAGGCACGTGGTTCATGATGGCTGTATCTGTGTTACTACTTTTACCAAAATAAGATACTGTTCCTCATATCATTAAACAGTCTTTCCTTAAATTTCTGCGTGTTTCATCATAATCACTGTTTACTCTTTTATTTTGTTCTCCTGTATCTTTGTTATATTTTATCTTCCTTTTTCCATGTTGTTTCATTTCATACATATACAAGGGTACTCAAAAAAGTTAGTGAAAAGATGAATTGAAAGATAATAATGAATCTTTCCATGAACTTTTTGAAGTACCCTCATATGTCTTCTATGTAGTAATATACATATATATATCTTGTATTTTATGTATACTTGAAATAGTATCTAATAGGATATAACATTGTGGGGTTTATTTGAATTCTGTTGAGATTCTTAAATCTCTTATATATAAAACGTAAAATAATTATTTGACATAGTGGATAAAATTGATCACATTTTTGGGAAATAACTTTCTCACAAAGTACAACAAACAAAGTGCATTAAATATATATTTTTAATCTTATTTAAAAAAAAATCAAAGACTGAAAAGGTAGTGAGAATGTGCAGAATTTATTTTGTTTTGCCAAGGTAGAATAATGGAAAACAGGTTTACCTCTTGCCTGAAAGAAAAAAGCAAACAAACTGGCAAAATATATAAAACAATGTTTTCCAAGACACTGAATATGAGACAATAAAGAAAAATCATCTCTGAAAGAGAGGAATAACATAAGGTGAGCTCTGTAATTGCCCTGGCTTCTTCCTAAAAATAGTTTCCAGGATTCAGTGCAGAAGAGGGAACCCAGACAAAGACTGGATTCCTGGATTCCTGAGTTGAGGAGATGAAGCTGAGAATCCATGGTGACAAGGTAACTCGAACTTGTACCACAGAATATGGAGGGGACAAAGCAGCACATAGAGAGACTCTGGAATCTGCAGATGGTACAAAATGTGTTCAACTGAATACATGATTGTAGGAAACTATCCAAGGCCAAGAGAGGAACATCTGGAAGGATTAGAAGTAATGGTGCCAGTACTCACACTTAGCTGAGAAGAGAGCCTATTCCATTTGATCTCCCGGAAAGACTCAAGATCCATCAGGAATTTGGGTAGCGTACACAGAAAGGCCTTCTCTTAGTAGAGGGAATAGTTAGCCCTAGATAGATACTATTCTGGTCATAACTAGCTAATAGTAAATGCAAAAGATTCAAACTGTTTCACAAGTAATTGAACGAATCAAAGCACAAAAATATTTATAGGAATGTAGAAATATCCATCACCCTACAAAGTAAAATTCACAATGTATGGAACCCAATAAAAATTATAAGGCATGCAAATAAGTAGAAAAATATGAACCATAGAGAGAAGATAAACGACATTATGGGTCTGTGAGACAACCTCAGATAGCCAAATATATGTGCAATTGGAGTGCCTGAAGGAGAGGACAGAAAGGTGGAGCCTAAAAATATAGAATATTCAAAAATTATCAAAATTTGATGGAAGCTATAAACTTACATATCCAAGAAGCTCAATGACTTTAAGCACAAGAAACATGAAGAAAATTAATTCTGGGCTGTGACATAAATTTTGATAAATTTGAAAGGATTCAAGTTATTCAAATTATATTTTTCTGACTAAAATGGAATGAATATAGAAATTTAAAAAGAAAAGATCTCTGGAAAATCTTTAAGTATTTGAAACAAAAAGCACATTTCTAAATAATTCATGGGTAAAAGAAGAAATTAAAAAGAGAAGCAGAATGTATTTTGAATTGAATGAAAATGGAAAAATCAACATCAAAATTTGTGAGATATTTCTAAAACAGTACTTAATGGAAAATTCATAACACTAAACACCTATATTAGCAAGGAAAATAGATCTCAAATCAGTGATCTCAACTGTCATTTTAGGAAACTGGAAAAAAAAAAGAACAAATGGCATTAAAATTAAATAGAAGAAAAGAAAAAGTAAGGATCAGGATAGATATCCATAAAATAAAAAAACAGAAAAACAATAGAGACAATCAATACAGCAAAGCTTGTTCTATTAGAAGATCAATAAATTCATAAACATGTAGCCAGACTGATGAAGAAAATAATAAGACACAAAATATCAGGAATGTGAGTGGTGACATCACACAGAATCTAAAAATATTACAAGTATAGTAAAGGAATATTATCAACAACTTTATACCAATGTATTTGACGACTTAGATGAAATGAACAAACCCTTGAAAGACACAAAATACCAAAGCTTACTCAATAAGCAAAAGATAACCTGAACAGCCATGTGTCTATAAAAGTCTTAAATTTATAGCTAAATAACTTACAAAGAGAACTCCAGGTTCACATGTCTTTACTAATAAACTTTACCAAAAATTTATGAAAGAAAAAATAACAATTTTATGTAAACTATTTCAGAAAATATAAGAGGAAGGAGGACTTTCCAACTCATTCTGTGAGGTCAGTATTGCCCCAATACCAAAACGACACAAAGACATTACAAGAAAAAAAAACTACATATCAATATCTCTCATGAATATAGATGGAAACATTTTAATCAAAATTTTAGGAAATTGAATGTAAGAATATATAATGTATAAACCAAGTGAGATCTCAAGAATGAAAGATTGGATTAACTTTGGAAAGTCAATGCAATTCAGCATATTACACACTAGAAAAGAAAAACATATTATCATCTCAATAGTCATTGAAAAGGCATTTTAGAAATCCAGCATCTGTTTCTTATAATAGTTCTCATCAATGTAGTTATAAAAGAAATCTTCCTCAACCTGAAAAAGGGTATTTATAAACAGCCGACCACTAACACCATAGAATATAAATCAGTAATAATAAGATCAACAACAAGGTAAATATCTACCCTTACCACATCAACATTGTATTGAAAGATCTAGCCAGTGCAATAGGCAAGAAAAAGAAATAGACGATATTCACATAGGAAAAAAAGAAACAAAAGTGTTCTCTATCCACAGATAAGTTCATTAATGTAAAAAGTTCATTGAAATGTACAAAAAACCCTCAAAAGAACTAACATTGCTTTTTAGTTAATGTTAAAAATCCAAAAATTATAAAATGTTTAATTTTTCTGTAGGGCATATGGATCATTGACCAGAAAGTTGAACAGGTATAACTACAAGAAAATCTCAGTTTAAAAATAAAAGGGATTATACTGCCTGCATTCTCTCATCAGATCATAATTAAATGTGCATTTAACTCAAAATATTAATTTAAAAATTCAGTTATATTTACAAATTTAAATAAAATCAATGCATATTTCTAAAACCTCCTAGATTAAATGATAAATTGTATTCAAAATTTAAAAAATACCTACAACTGAATAATAAAGTCACTATATATCAGATCTTTTTGGGAAAGTAAAAGTGACATTTTGAGGTGATTTATATTCACAAATACTTATAAGAAAAGTAGAAAACCTAAAAATAAATAAGCAAATTGATCAGCTTAAAGAAAAGAAGGAACACAAAATAACTTGAAAAAATTTGAAGGATCAAGACAATGATAAAAGTAAAGTCATTAAAATAGAAACCAAGATTATAAGAGAGAAGAAAGCCACAAGTTGATTATTTGGGGAAAAAAAATGCCAAAAGTTGAGTATTAGGAAAAAAACTTGTAAATCAGAAAACCTATGGCAAGATGGCTCAAGAGAAGGAATGTAAATATGAATGAAAAGGATCACAGACTACATATAAAATAGTGATTTTAAAGGCTGTATAAGTAAATTTTAACAATGAATATATGCCAACAGTGTCAAAAAATTTGGAGCAATGAAGAAAATCCTAAAATAATATAATTTAGCATAATTTATTTGAGAAATATTAAAAACATGAATATTCTTATAACTATTTAAGAATGTGAAGCAGTAGTCTTTCCACAAAATGAGACCAGATGACCTGCGAAGCTTTCAAGGAACAGATTGATTTTGTACAGAATTTTATAGATAATTGGAAAAGATGGAGCATTTTCTAACCTAACCCTATGAAGCCAATGAACCCTAATATCAACACCAGACAAAAATACGAGAAATGGTCACATAAGATCATTTTCCTCTTAAATTTTACAACTTTATGTGTGTGTGTATGCAATGATATTCATTGCATAATTCATTCATAAATGTAATTCATTCCATTTACAGATTTAATAAGATAAACAATATGATCATTTCAATATGTGCAGAGAAAACTTTTTATATGACTCAACACAAATTAATGACCAAATGTAGGAATTTTATTAAAAATAAAATCTCAGTAATTTAGAAATATGGGAGAAACTTCCTTAACCAGATAGAAGATCTAAAAAAAAAAAAACAGAGCACATATATTTCTAAATGGAGAAAGTTTGAAAAGAGTCTTGTTATTTATTTTATTTATTTTTATTAGCATATTCATTATTACAAATCGTAATTTTTCTTTATGCTCTTTATCTGACCCATCACTCCCCAACCTCCCCTCTCCCCCATCTCTAGTATCCTTAGGTCTGTTCTCTCCTTCTGAAAGTTCAACATGTTGTAGTGTTTTCTTTCCTTCCTTCCTTCTTTCCACCCCGTAATGAGAACATGTGGTATTTCTTTTCTCACATCTGGCTCATTTCACTTAACATAAGTTTCTCTAGTCTCATCCATATTGCTGCAAATGGTAGACTTTCATTTTTTTAATGGCTGAGTGGTATTCCATTGTGTATATATGCCACATTTTCCTTATCCAGTCAACTGCAATGGACATTTAGTTTGGTACCATTTTTTGGCTATTGTAAATAGAGCTGTGGTGAACATGGGAGTGCAGGTATCCCTTCGATGTGATGATTCCCATTCCTTTGGATATATACCCAGTAGTGGGATTGTAGGATCACATATGGTAGTTCTATCTGTAGTTGTTTGAGAAACTTCCATACTGTTTTCAATAATGGCTGTGCTAATTTACAGTCCCACCAAGAGTGTAGAAGAGTTCCCCTTTCCCCACATCCTTGCCAGCATTTGTTATTCTTTGTCTTTTTAATGATGAGTCTAACTGGGATAAGATGATATCTCAGTGTGGTTTTTTTTTTTTTTTTTTTCCCCCAATACCATTTATTTATTTATTTATATTTATTTATTTTTTAAAAAATTTTATTTTGTCGATATACATTGTAGCTGATTATTGCTCCCCATCACCAAAACCTCCCTCCCTTCTCCCTCCCCCCCTCCCCCCCAACAATGTCCTTTCTGTTTGCTTGTCGTATCAACTTCAAGTAGTTGTGGTTGTTATATCTCCTTCCCCCCCCCAGGTTTGTGTGTGTGTGTGTGTGTGTGTGTGTGTGTGTGTGTGTGTGTGAATTTATACATTAATTTTTAGCTCCCACTAATAAGTGAGAACATGTGGTATTTCTCTTTCTGTGCCTGACTTCTTTCACTTAATATAATTCTCTCAAGGTCCATCCATGTTGTTGCAAATGGCAGTATTTCATTCGTTTTTATAGCTGAGTAGTATTCCATTGTGTAGATGTACCACATTTTCTGTATCCACTCATCTGATGATGGACATTTGAGCTGGTTCCAACTCTTGGCTATTGTAAAGAGTGCTGCGATGAACATTGGGGAACAGGTATACCTTCGACTTGATGATTTCCATTCCTCTGGGTATATTCCCAACAGTGGGATAGCTGGGTCGTATGGTAGATCTATCTGCAATTGTTGGAGGAACCTCCATACCATTTTCCATAGAGGCTGCACCATTTTGCAGTCCCACCAACAATGTATGAGAGTTCCTTTTTCTCCGCAACCTCGCCAGCATTTATCGTTCAGGGTCTTTTGGATTTTAGCCATCCTAACTGGGGTTAGATGGTATCTCAATGTGGTTTTGATTTGCATTTCCCGGATGCTGAGTGATGTTGAGCATTTTTTCATATGTCTGTTGGCCATTTGTATATCTTCCTTAGAGAGATGCCTACTTAGCTCTTTTGCCCATTTTTTAATTGGGTTGCTTGTTTTCTTCTTGTAAAGTTGTTTGAGTTCCTTATATATTCTGGATATTAATCCTTTGTCAGATGTATATTTTGCAAATATTTTCTCCCACTCTGTTGGTTGTCTTTTAACTCTGTTAATTGTTTCTTTTGCTGTGCAGAAGCTTTTTAGTTTGATATAATCCCATTTGTTTATGTTTTCTTTTGTTGCTTGCACTTTTGGGGTTTTATCCATAAAGTCTTTGCCCAGCCCTACTTCCTGGAGTGTTTCCCCTATATTTTGCTTTAATAATTTTATGGTTTGGGGACTTATATTTAAGTCTTTAATCCATTTTGAGTTGATTTTGGTATATGGTGAGAGGTACAGATCCAGTTTCATTCTTCTGCATATGGATATCCAATTTTCCCGGGACCATTTGTTGAAGAGGCAGGTCTTTTCCCCAATGTATGTTCTTGTTGCCTTTGTAAAAAAATCAGTTGGCTCTAAGTATGCGGGTTGATTCCTCGGTTTTCTGTTCTGTTCCATTTATCCAAGTGTCTGTTTTTATGCCAGTGCCATGCCATTTTGGTTACAATAGCTTTGTACTATAATTTGAAGTTGGGTAGTGTTATGCCTCTGGCTTTAGAAATAGAAAACCTGAACAGACCAATAACAAGCAACAAGATTGAAGCAGTAATCAGCAATATTCCAACAAAGAAAAGCCCAGGACAAGATGGCTTTACAGCTGAATTCTATCAAACTTTAAAGAGGAATTAATACCAATTCTCTTCAAACTATTCCAAAAAATTGAAATAGAAGTCCTTCTCCCCAACTCATTCTATGAGGTCAGCATTATCCTGATACCAAAACCAGACAAAGACACAACAAAAAAAAGAAAACTACAGGCTGATATCCTTGATGAATGTAGATGCAAAAATCCTGAACAAAATATTAGCAATCAGAATACAGCAACACATCAAAAAAACTACACACCATGATCAGGTGGGATTCACCCCAGGGATGCAAGGATGGTTCAACATATGCAAGTCAATAAATGTGATACATCGCATCAAAAAGATCAAGGACAAAAACCATATGATTTTCTTAATAGATGCAGAAAAAGCATTTGACAAAATTTAACATCGTTTCATGATAAAGACTCTAAGTAATTTAGGTACAGAAGGAAATTATCTCAACACAATAAAAGCCATATACCAGAAACCAATTACCATTATCATCCTGAATGGGGAAAAGCTGAGGGCTTTCCCTTTAAGAACAGGAACAAGGCAAGGATGCCCACTCTCATCACTCCTATTTAACATAGTATTGGAAGTACTAGCCAGTGCATTCAGGCAAGAGAAAGAAATAAGGGGCATTTAGATTGGAAAGGATGAAGTCAAACTGTCACTGTTTACAGATAACATGATCTTATATAGAGAAAAACCTAAAGACTCTACCAACAAACTCTTCGAGCTGATTAACAATTTCAGCACTGTTGCAGGATACAAAATCAAAACCCCCAAATCAGTAGCATTTTTATACTCCAATAACGAACTAGCAGAAAAAGAAATCAAGAAAGCAAGCCCATTTACAGTAGTCACCCAAAAAACAAAATACCTAGGAATCAATTTAAGCAAGGAAGTGAAAGATCTCCACAGTGAGAACTACAAAATACTACTGAAAGACATTAAAGAGTACACAAAAAGGTGGAAAGACATACCGCGCTCTTGTATGGGAAGAATTAACCTCATGAAAATGTCCATTCTACCCAAAGCAATCTACAGATTCAATGCAATCCCCATCAAAATACCAGTGACATTCTTCACAGAAACAGAAAAAGCAATCCTAATATTCATATGGAACAACAAAAGACCCTGAATAGCCAAAGCAATCCTGAGCAAGAGTCCCTTTAAATCTCAGAATGAGGTAAAGATGCCTACAGACAAAGATGCCTTCTGTCCCCATTTTATTCAACATTGTGTTGGACATTCTAGTCAGTTGCTGTCATACAGGTAAAATACTTTAGAGATTGGAAAATAGGAACCAAGAATGTCATTTGCATATGATTTGTATTCATAAAGAAAACCCTCAGATTATCAAATTAGAAAAAATTATCAAACGTAATAGTAGTGTTTAGCAAATTGGCTGCTTGTAAGATATGTCAGTTGAGTTTTCATATGTGTAGCAAACAATTAGAATGAAGAAAAGTTATCATTTACAATAGGTTCACAAAATATCAAATACTCAGAAAAAAAAAGGACAGATGTGTAAGATAATTATTGATATATTAAACTCTTTCCAAATTTATGTGTAGATTAGAAAGCTGTCAGTATCAGTGTTCTTCAGTCAAATTGACAAGATGATTCTAAAATTTATACACGATAATGAAGAACCAAGGTAACAAGGCCAATTGTGAAGAAAGGCAATACTTGAGGACTTGAACTTCCAGAAACCAGAACTTATCACGTATTTCATAGTGATTCAGATGGTGTGATGAATGTATAGGAATAGACAAATTGGTGATGGAAAAAGAGCCCCAAAATATATCATGGAAGTAGTAACTATTAGTGGAGAAAGAGTGAGAGCTCAGTAAATAAGCTTGGGAAATGTGTTATTTATAATAATTAAAATTGGATCTGTACCTCACATCATATGCACATATAAGTTAACTCTAGTGGAATAAGGATTCAAATGTCAAAACTGAGGCTATGGACTTCTGCTTCTGGAAAGATGGAGTAGACACCATTTTTCTACAGGACCCAAGGAACAGACTGGTGGTGAGCTCCCTGGGCTCTCCTTTGTCTCCCTTATACCCCAGACTGCATGTTGAAGAAGCTGGAACCCAGAAATGCCAACAGTCACAGACAAAAGAAACCTCAAGAAAAGCCTGCTCCCTCTAGTCAAAGGATCAGGAAAGGGGTAGCTTTGCAAGACAGACTTTCAGACAATAAACTGCTCAACTGCTAAATGCCACAGAAAAAACGATGGCACTGTCTCCTCCCGCTGCACCCTCAGGAGGCTGTAATGAGGCGCTACGACACTCCCATAGAAGGGCATGTGAGAAGGCCAAGTAGGTAGCCAGTAACTTCACCCTGCTGGTCAGTACGTGCACCCCCCCTCGGAACCTGGGCTTCCACCCCCACCCATGAGAGATGAGGTTGAGTCTGATGAGGCCAAGTGGAGGTTCAAGACTTTCAGCTTTGCCCAGTGGTAATAAGGCCATCCCCACCACATTTCAGGGAAGACCATGTGAGGAGCAGGAACTTCCAACACTGCCCAGCAATAAGGAGGAGCCCCCTCCTCAGGTGTCAGTGGAGGTCCAGTTAGAACTTCTGCCTCCACCTGGCAGTAATGAGGTGGCACCCCTCTCCCCCACTTCTCCTGCAGCTATATGAGAGAAAGGCTGCTAAAAAGGTTTTAATAAGATTCAGACTCTCGTTCCATAATAAGAAAATGTTCAGGTTTCAAAAATCACTCATCATAGCAAGTACTCAAAAAATAATGGTGAAAAAATTCTGCAACTTGGCAAGGGACATATATCTATGTTTCAAGAATCTGAGCAAACCTCTAACAAGATAACCTCAAAGAAATCCTCTCTAAGACCCATCATAACTAAACTTCTGAAAGCTGAAAACAAAGAAAACTTCTTAAAAAGCAGTGAAGGAGGAATGATAATTCAAATGACAACAGATTTCTTATCAGAAACCAAGGAAATCAGAAGAAAGTGACACAATATTTTTCAAGTGCTGAAGGGAAAGAACTGTAAACCTATACCCAGTGAAAACATGCTTCAGAAATAAAGAGGAAATCAAGACATTCTTGGATGAAGGAAAACTAAGAGAGTATGTTGCCAACAGACCTCATCTAAAAGAATGGCTACAGGAAGTTCTCTAAACAGAAAGCAAATGATAAAAGAGGGAATCTTGGAGCGTTAGAGAGGAAGAAAGAATATAAGAAAGAGTAAAAGACTTTCTCTCTCCTCTTGAGTTTTCTAAGTTATTTTTGACAGTAAAATATTTTAGCACTGTTTGATGTGGTCCTCTATGTAGAGGAAATAAAGATAGAGCATTCATATTCTGGTACATTTATCCCAAAGAAATAAAACATCTTGCTGTACAAAAACATATGCATGAATGTTCATAGCAGCTTTATTTGTGATAGCTCAAAACTGAAAACAGCCAGTAAGACCTACAATAGGTAAATGATTAAGGAAACTGTGGTATATCAGTAGCATGGTTCATCTGTAGGATAGCATACCACCGAGAAATAAAAAGCAAGAAACTACTGATACACACAACATCTTGGATGGATCTCAAGGGCTTTATGCCAAGTAAAAAAAAAAATCAATCTTAAAATGTCATAAACTGTATGACTTTATATAACAGTGACAAAATGATAAACATGGAAGATGAATTAGTATCTGCCAGGGATTAAGGATGCTTGAGTCAGGAGAGAGGTGAGTGAAATATGTTGGCTGTTGCCATAAAGAGGTATCCCAAGGAGGATCTTGGTGGTGGTGGTGGTGTGACAGCTCTTAGTCTTGAGTGCTGTGGAGTTACAAGAACCTATACATGTGATAAAATGGCATGGAACTGTACACTTATGTTGTACCATTGCCAGCTTCCTGGTTTTGATATGTACTATAGCTATGAAAGGTGTAAACACTGGGAGAAATTGGGTGAGGGATACGTGGGAGCTCTGTATACTATTTTCAACTTCCAGTGAATTTATAGTTATTTCAGAATAAAAGTTAAAAATAAGTAAAGTTTTGAAACTTTCAAAAGAAAACATAGGGAAATTTTTAGTTCTTAGTATAGCAAAAGTCTTAAAAACATAAATGTGGGCCATATAATACATAATTAATAAATTTGACTTCATTGAAAATAAAAACTTTTATGTATCACCAAAAAAATCATGAAAAGACACGTCAAAAGGTGGGAGAAGATACTCTCAATAAGTACAACTAACAAATAATTAGTATTGATAATAGATTTTTAAACATTCTGAACATCACTAGGGAAAGTACAGATCACACAATAGTAAAGTGAGAAAAGACATGAGTAGTCCACACACAGAAGAGAATGTACCAATTTCCAAAAAATGTCTGAAAAAAATCTACATACTGAGTGATAAAGGAAATGCAAATGAAAACCACAATGTGATCTCATTTCATATCCATTTGATTGGCAAAAGCTGGAAAGTGTCCTCTTATTAAGCATGGGGAGGATATATTTATTCATTGCTGTTAGGTTTGTACATTGTGGAAACATTCTGGAAAACAGATCCTCATGCTTTCCTAGGGCCAGACATGCACATATTCTATGACATAGGAATTTCACTTCTACCCAGGAGAAAGTCCTATACGTAATACAATGTATGAGAAAATTCATGGAAGCACTGGTGATAATAGGGAAATGCTGGAAATAACTCAAATGCTCATCTAGGAGAATGGATGAATAAACTGTGATGAATTTACACAATGGAATATTATACAGAAGGAAGATGAATACACTAAGGTATACACAGTATAGATGAATTGTAGCAAGTTAAAAGAGCTGAAAGCATTAAAAACAGAATAATGCCCTTTTTGTAAAGTTTAAAAAATTAAGATAAAGTATCATTTCAGAATAAATAAATATAAATATTCCTAAATTAAATTTTATCTTAATATATATAAATTTAAAAAAATATGTAAATAAAATAAAATTAAAAGGACCAAAAAATAATGAACATGGGGGTTGGACTGGTGGTTATTCTGATGAAGGTGTGGGGAGACAAGAGAGAGAGAGACAGAGACAGAAAGTGTATCTCTTTGATGTGGGTTGATAGGGAAAAGACTGGGGGAATAAACGGGTGATCTGTCAACATGAAATCAAACCAGAGCAGGATTTGATTTCTAGCCCAGTAGTGTGTGTGTGTGTGTGTGTGTGTGTGTGTGTGTGTGTGTGTGTGTGTAGGATCTTGAAATACTAAATAAATATTGACTCTAAAGTCAGATTCAACATTTTAATTTTTAAACAGAGAACCCAAAACAAAATAGAGATGTGCCAAGGAGTGGAACCAGTGCACTTTTCAGTTCTGTTCTAGTTCAGGTTTGCCATTTACCAGTCTTGGTGGAATTCCAGCTTTGGTGGACTTTTGGTTTACTGAAAAGTTGAATTTAAAAGAGTTTATAATAATTATTCAGATTTAGTTATAATTCAGCAATTAATGATTTATAGGTTTTTTGTGTAATTTAGTTCTTAGTTGAAAAGGAGATTAGAGCTAGTCAGCCTTTGTGATCTCATCCTAGATAAAATTGAAAATATATCTGGTCAGAATAAAATTACAACACTAATATATTATTGAAAGAGGAAAAGTTAAGTTAAAATGGCAACCACAATAGAACAATAATTGTGTTGGAGTTAAAGGGTTTCCGTGTGTTGCATACTCTTTTTATCTCTGACTAATGGATTTGAAATTTCTGGCACAGATATTACACAGGATGCCGGCAGTGGTCCTGTAAATCCTGCCATTTCAAACAAATAAACACAACAACAAAAATAAACAAAAAATCAAGGACTATTGCTTCTCCCTACTTATAAGCACTAAAAAATAATATTCTCCTTTGTGGATTTCTGGGAAGGGGTTACATATATGAAAGAAGCACTCATCAGTGAACTTGTTATTTTAACCAAATGATCAGTCCAGATGGGAATTTTATTTTGTGTGGACATGTGACAGTGTCAGTCTGAAATAATGGTGCTGGTGCTGGCATATTGTATCTGGAAGGGATTTACTGAGCATAAGTTTATTTCTTTGGAAAGAAATCACTGTGCAAAAATTATCTCTTGGACTGAAATTTCTAATGCTTGGTAATAGTCCAGGAGAGAAAAATTTTAATTCCAAGGGTGAATATTATTCCAATGTGAGTTATTAATTAGAAGGCAAGTTGTCATCATAAGCATTTTGGATACAAGGATAATAGACAAGTAGAACCATTTAAAATTAATTGAAATGTGCCTCTCCAATTCTACCCCAGCTTGATGCTCTTGTGCTTATCTCAGCCCAGTGGGAGTTTACAGCATGACCTTTCTGTTTGATATTTTATTTAGTTTCAAAAATTGGCTAAAAGCCAATCAAATCTATCTGTTCTTACGTATGAATGCCATGTTTCAGGCAACCCAGTTTAGACTAAGTTATGGTTCTCTCTCAAAATTTACAACCATCGTCAGGCTCATGTTGGATATGCCCAAATTCAGTTTGATCAAGTGTAGGGTGAGTGGAGGGAATAGGATTGGGGAGGAGGAGTGTTGAGTGTGGATCTCCTGTTACAATTTTAGAAGTGGAGATTTGATTCTCTAGGGTAGTCCTTCTCAAAACTTTCCACCAAAATACATTCAAACAGAATTGGAGTGAGAATTTGTACCACTAGGAGTAGATATTTAGTCCAAGTGCAAAATCTCCTCGAAGACTTTATTTTGAAATGCACCTTTTGGGCCGAGCCTGTGGCGCACTCGGGAGAGTGCAGCACTGGGAGCACAGCGAAATGCACCCTTTGAACTCTCTATATGCTTGGTTAAATGCTAAATAATATATGCTCAGTTGAATGTAAAAATACTGTTTTAGCACAAATACCAGTAAAAACAATTACAGTCTCTTTTTAAATCATTTAGTAAAATTTACACTCTAGACTTGCGCACCAGAACTGAAGAAAATGAACTCCTGGGTGGAACCATGTTTAAGGAGCAGGTATAGAGACTGGTGAGAAGCAGTCAGAGAGATGAGGGGCAAAATGAGAGAGAATGGATCCCCAGAAGGCAAGGGAAGAGTATCAGATAAATCAGAGAAAGTAAGGAAGGCCCGAGCTGACTTGGAGGCCACTGAGCTTGATTGACAGCGAGGGTATCGCTGGGGCTTGTAGAGACAGCTGCTTCTGAAGAATGATTTGGGAGAGAGAAATGCGAATGGGTTGTAGAAGAAGTGGAGACTAGTTGATCCCTCTCTAGTGGGCTCTGAAGAGGTCTTTACGAAGGAGAGATACATCCAAGACCAAAGTGTTTAGCAAACTGGCTGCATAGAAGATAAATATACAAGTCAGTTGCATTTTTATATTCATTGCAAACAATTCAAAAAGGTAAAGAGAAGCCATCATTGACAATATTTCATAACATATCAAATACTCTGGGGAAAATCCAGCAGAAGATATGCAAGATATTTATGGCAACTTAACTTCTCCCCAGATTCATGTACAATATTATCAGTAGTATGTTCTTCATTTAGATTGGTAAGGTGATTCTAAGATTTATACAGAGATGTATTTATGAGGAATAATAAGAGGACAAGGACAAGATAGGCAAGAAATTCTTTGATTACTCCTATTTCCTCCATAAAGAAAATGGCAGTGCCACCTGCTGAGAAGGAGGGAGGGGACTGCTTTCCTGATCCCTCCTCTTCCAACTGCCGCTCCTGCTGTCACCTGCATTTGTGTTGGGCCTTGTCCCCAGGTCTCGTTCTAGCTCCTCATCATGGCTATGCCTCTCGCCCTGCCTCACTTGTAACCGTGGCCTCCCTCAGGGCTTGGGTCCTGTCCTGAACCTCAGGCTTAGACTCTGCTCCTCACAGAAGAACCTTGGAGATTCCTGTTTGTTGCTTATACAGGTGTTGTTTCTCTCATGCTTTTTTATTGCTGTGCAGATGTTTCTTTTCTCTCTCTTACTCTGGTCCTGGAGCGAAGCTTTTGTCTACCTGTTTGGTCCTCACCTGCAGTAGGTCAAAACTTGTCTTTCCCTACCTGCCATACAATCCACCTCCCTCACCAATGTAGGTCGGTGACACCTTGAGACACCCTCTAGCTCCTCAGGTGAATGCAGTCACCACAAGGCAGTGGCCAGCCTGGAGAAAAGTGTGGTTGTGGGACCTGTTTGCCTGAGAAGCTGGGCTGGGAAGCTCAATACACAGGGGACTTACGGGGGGCTCAGCGCAATCCAGGAGCAGCAGCCTCAGTGGGCTTGAGAATCACCACCTGTTGTGGCCAAGTGAAGATTTTAGATAAAAAGGGAAGTCATAAGTATTGAGAAAAGTATGCCAGGAGGAGAGAGCTCCACTTAAAAAAACCTTCTCTGGCATGGTTCAGGTCCAGCAGTGCAGTTATGATTCTGTCTGGGGCCTCTGTTCTTCTCTGCTCTATGCCTTCATCATGTTAGGCTGGCACACAAGATGAAACTGTGAGTGACCCAGTACCACAGAAGGAGAAGCTGCAGAGTGCCAGGGCTCTTCTGGTTTCCAGGGGAGGCAGAGTCAGTGGCTAACGAAGTGCTGAGTGTAGTTCCACACCATTTGCTGGTGTCATTGGGCCACACTTTCTTTTTTCTTTAGTTGTTGATTAATTTCCTTTCTGTTTGGTAAAACAGCACTATGCATACCTGATTATGTCAGAATAGAAAATCTGCTCATACAGTTTAAAAATAAAACATGTAAGATGTGTCTTTGTCCCCGTTTTTCCATCTTGCAGCCCTGCCCAGCAGCACTAACCGCCTCTGCCCATGCCCTGACCTGCCCATGTCTCTGCAGCATATTTGTGTGACATTTTAGTCATCCCTCTCCCCCAGTGATTGATAGAGACCCCTGTCAGAGAGTGTGCTTAATAAATCTTGCTGAGTGGCTGAATGAATGAAAGAATGAATGAAACCTAAAACTCAGTATTGAGAACTAGTGGCCAGTATTTAACAAGCTTCTGACTTACAAAGACTCTCTTCTTCCCTGTTTTGTTCAAAACTATGGTTTAAAAATTTCTATGTTCTTTATACTTCTATCCTCCCCCAAAAACCTTGCAGAGAGGGGGTGGGAGGAATGGGTATTTTCTTTGCCCCGTGAAATGGATCAGACTCCCCCTGGCACACAGGCCGTCTCAGGCATGGGAGGTACAAGTGAGGGCCACGGAACATTTCATTCTGTGCATGCATTCAGTGAACACTCCCCACAAGCCCAGCTTTTGCTTGGTGCTAGGAATACACAGCTGAATAGTGACGGAGGCCTCCTCAACTCTCCTACAGAGCAATGTCATCTTGCCCGTGAATAGCAGCAGAAACTGTGTAATCTAGGAGTGCAAGAGAGGGAGCAGTAGGGGCAGAAAAAGTTTCAGATGGGGTTTTTAAAATATATTTTTATTTTAAAATTTATTTTTAATTGACAAATATTTGTGTATATTTATGGGGCACAATGTGATGTTTTGATACATACATTGCAGAAAGAGTCAATTAAGCTAATTACCATATCCGTTACCTCACCAACTCATCATTTTCTTTTTGCGGTGAGAATGTTAAAGATCTATTTTTTGATAGGTGGCAAGAAGAGGAAAAAAGCTCTGTACCCAAGATGCAGAGGCAAAAGGGAGCAGCATCATGTTAGGGGGTGGTAAGGGAATAATTTTACAGCTTAAAATATAATTTTAAGAAGACTACTCTGGCGAAGTGGCTAGGCCATAACGCAGTGGGAAGAGAGTGAGGAACAATTAAACTTCCCCTGCAGGGGCGCGTGTGTGCACATGTGCGTGGGTGTGTGTGTGTGTGTGTGCCCATGTGTGTGGTGTGTCCACGTGTATGTGGTGTGTGTGTGCCTGTGTGTACATACAGGGGTGGGGGCAGTTGTATGATGGTTTTAGCTCATCTAATTCTCAGTTAAAAAGCCTCTGTTTCTGATCTGGTATTTGTATCTCCAGGTGAGGTTGCTGCGAGTCAAACTATTATGGCCAAACTTATATCTGAATATGTTTTTCCACTGGGCACAGCTAGTAGCATTACCTCCATCTCTACTTCCACTGAGGATCATAACTTCATTAGAAGAAGCAAGACAATATGTTTAAAGTGAATAGCATGAGTCCAGACATCGGAGGCACTCAGGAAACTTGATGGTGTGCCAACCAAGCCTAAAGTCCTTGCTACACATTGTGTAAGTGTGACTCAGAGCAATGAGGTAGTTCCCTAAGCTTAGTTAGTCTGCCAGTCCTAGGGCTAGCAAACATGAAGGCCCCCAAGGCTTGCAGTTACACTCCAGGGATTTCATATAATTTATTTTTTCACAGGTAGTTATTGAGCACTTTCTATATGACAGGCATCATGCTCATCCATCATTTTTGACACTGACTCAGGCCACAGTCAGAATAAAACACAGCACAGGAAAGAGCTATACTTAATTATTTCATCTTTGCAGGGCCTACTGAAGCGTTATTTATGTCCCCAAATAATCTCCAAGAAAATTTTCTTTTCTGGCACTATTTATTATCTTTCAACCATAGCAGCATGAAGGCAGTTATTAATGCATAGATTCCTGTGGTTCTCTGAAAAAACGCTTGTTTCCTTAAAAAAAAAGAAAAAAAATGCTAGCCTTGCACTCTTACTTGTTACAAAACAAGTGTGGACTAAATGAAGTGAGAACTATGAACATTTAGATTGCTTCTATTTACCAGTCTTTCAAAGGTAAAATCTGATCCCTCCAACTCATTAACAATGTCTTCAACTATGAGCAGACTCCAGCTGGGTACAAGAGAGAAGGTCTATGGGTCTTCTAAATGCAACATGACACCTGCTGATTAATTGGAGGCCCATTCTGGTTTGTGATTCATAAAGGTAATTTGTTGGCAGATGAGAGAAACAACAAAAGGTGAGATACTACCTATTCTGCAAACACTACTGCTCCTGAGTGACTTCCCAAAGTTCCCAAAGAACTAGAGAATTTTTTATTAAATAAAAAAACCTAACTGTGTTTATAATTTGTTTTCATGCAGAGCAGAGTCATTTGGCTGCCCTTCCTTTTTTTCACATGTTCATATAAGAGTTTGAAAATTCTACTGCAGATTTCAGCTAGCAATTATATTTGCATCGGGTGTGAGAATAACTCTTTTTCCTGATAAAGCTTGGAATGGTGTTCTACAAACCAAATGAAGAGTGAGTTTGTACATGCTATTACAGTCATGAGTGTATTGGTGTCTGTGTTTTTGCCTCCAGTTTCATCCCCTACCATTGGCAGATCCCCTGACCAGCTGCTGGCCAAGCAGTCAAATCCCCAGCGTCCTTGCTTCTGAATGGGAAGGCAAACCTCCCGGGTTGTAGTTTTTTTTTTACTGTCATCACCTGTGTGAGCAGAACCTGTCCTGATCTGCACCCTTCCCAATGTGCCTGTCCTGCATGGCCTACGGCAGAGCACAGACAATTTATGCTCATAAAGGACACAGGCAGGTCAGTGGCATTGAGGAAAGTCAGGGTCACAAGGTGTTGTGAATGGACTTCGGCTGCAGCCATGACCTAAGCAGAAGGCTGTGAGCTGGCTCCCTGCTCCTAGAGCAGCCCCTTCAGGTGAAGCAGGGAACATAGTGTTCAGCATTGGGCCAGATCCCCAAAAGCTCAAGCCTTGTTTTGGCTTCACTGGTTCACACTGCATTTCCTCTGCTGAGTCCTGGGCCTGGCAGCTGAGGCCCTGGAGGCCTCCAGTGGCCATAGCCTGGTCAGTCCTGGGCTAATTCCCAGTGGCAGGTGCTCAGAATTTCTCAACCCCAGCACCAAGGGCATTTGGGGCAGGAAGACTCTTGTGGGGGGCTGCCCTGTGTACTGTAGGGTATTAGCAGTAGCCCTCATCTCTGCCTACTAAATGCCAGCAGCACCTCCCTCGTTGTGATGACCAATAGTGCTTTTGGTCATTGCAGATGTCTCCTGGGTGAGAATCACTCTGAACGTGACAAGCGTGATTGGGCCTCTACAGCTCCTCTGGTCTCCTGCCTTTGCATATCTTCCTACCAGTCACATTAAGCTTCTGACTGGTTCCCAAAGGCGGGGCCCGTGACGATCTGCTGTCTACTCATGCCCTTTCTTCTGCTGGGACTTTCCTTCCTTTGTAGTCTGTTTGAAAAACTCACTCTGATCCTCCAGGCCCCTAAAACACTTCCCTGATCAGTCCAAACTGAGTCAGTGGCTTCTCCCCTTACATAACACTCTGCTGTGCGACAGCTCTGTCATCCCAGGAGGGAGACCTGCACTGGGGTTTGCATCGGAGCAGGAAACAGAAATCACATGCCATTTCACAAAAGAGCCATAGATCCTATGAGAAGAAGTTTCAGGTGCTCTGGAATACTAAATGTGGGGAATGTGTCTGTGCTGGGGACCAGGTTAGGCTCCTAAGGCAGTGACAGCTTGGTGGAGGTGTGACATTGAGTAGTGGTGGTCCAGGAAAATGGCCAGCAAGTGTGGGAACTGTGTGCTTGTGTGGCAGTGACTTACGTGAACCACTCACACGGGCAACTGGAGGCTATGGAGCACCTGATGTGCCCCAGGTTCTGTGTGGAGCAGGCATTCACCCAGCCCCCAGACCCTTGCCACACTGGACGTGCTCTCCGTCTATCCTGTCCTGCCTCGCTGCTGGGGCAGGGGCTGGTCACAGCTGTGCTGACCTTATGGAAGCAGTGCCAAGGAGGGTCTGTGCTCCTAGCTTTACCCACCAGGGACTTGAGGGACACTTTAGCATGTGGTTCTCAACTTTGGGAGAGGAACCTGGGCTGGCAAACAATGTAGAAGTTACAAAGTTGAATAATAGTGCCAAAAGAGAGAAGAAAATAACATCATGAATATATTCACAGGAGTTGGAATTCTCTTTGAACTAATTCTTTGTCCTTCCATTCCCTGGCCACCGCTATAGAGTGAATGTTTGTGTCTCCCCAAAATTCACATTTTGAAGCCCTCCCCCTAATATCATGGTATTAGGAGGTGGGGCGTTTGGGTGGTGATTAGGTCAGATGATGGAGCTCCCATGAATGGGGTTAGTGCCGTTATGAGAAGAGATTCAAGAGAGATAATCTCTCTCCACTATATGAGGACACAGCAAGAAGGTGGCTGTCTGCAAACTAGGAAGAGGGTCCTCACCAGGAACTGAATTGGTTGGCACCTTAATCAGAATTCCAGCCTCCACAACTGTGACGAATAAATTTTTGTTGTTTAAGCCACCCAGTCTATGGTTATAGCAGGCTGAGCTGACTAAGACACCCACTTGAATCACACTTTAATTGAATATGGTAACTGGATAAAATGATAAAGAAACAAAAGTGCCACTTACTGGGTATGTGTTTTCATGTGTTTTACAGAAACCCTGTGATACAGAAATTTCCCCCTTTGCAAATGAAGAAATTGACAGCACAGAAATTAACTTTCTCTTGGGGTCATAATCAAGAATCTGTAGATCATGGATTCAAACCTTGTGCTGGGAGATGTCCTGTCCTGCTGGGAGGTCTGAGAGACCTGCTGGTGGCCTAGACCAGGCAGCAGGTTGGTCATGAGAGGGCAGCTTGGGGTTGAGCAGTTACAATCTAGCTGCCGGGAGCCTCTGCCTGCCTGGCCTGGCTAGTTGGTGGTAACAGCTCCATCCTTGATGAAAACCTGCTGGGAGGAATTAGGAATGTGGAAGGCATTGCCAGAGAAAACAGTGTTCTGTTCCCTAAACCTGCCACTCCCCAGCCCCTGTCTGGGCACGGGCTGAATATTGATATGAGATAGTCTCACCCTGGACAAGAGAAATTCTCAACTCTCGTGTGTCCAGGACTCAGGGGGAGAAGGTCATCTGGGGCCGTGTCCCTCACAGCAGGTGCTCATGTGTCCAACCTCCCATGTCACCTGCAAAAGTCGCCCTTCCCAGCAACCCATTGCAAAACTTCTGGGAAAGGAAAAACACGTGCAGTAGGATATGAGATTGATAAGTTGTTGAATAAGTATGAAATCATAATGACAAGGAAAGAATAAAAGACAAATAATGTCAGAGTGCCTGGAGTTTGAATGCAGGTAGAACAAAAACAAAGTCATTAAAAAGTCGTGTTTTCTCAAAGTCTTGGCCTGTATCCTAGTGTTTTCAGCAAGGTGAATGGGCCCCAACAGAACCAGTCAGGGGCATGCTGGGTAGAGCCAAAGCAGAGTGACTGTGAGAGAGGCTACTGTGACTCCAGCCACGTTCTCAGCCAGACGGTGGCCCCTTGGCGAGACAGCTGAGTGTGGGCTCAGCCTTCCTTGTGTGGGGTTGGAGAGAGTAGGGCCAGAAATCCAGGAGGGAACATTCACTGAGCCAGTGAGAAACGGAACTGAGCTCAGCCCAGATTGCATTGTGGAAATAGCTATTTCCTAAATAGCACAATTGCACGAGTGTTATGGCTAGGTTTCCATCTTAATGTCTTACAGCCACCTGAAAACCAATTCCTGGCTGATCTAGGCTGAGGCTGCTGTTTTCCACTGCCCAAGCTGCTGGGGGAATTGTTTGCTTTGTTGGAACCACAAGTGAGGTGAAGAACAACCCACTCGTACTTCTGTACCTTTGCATGTGCTACCTTCTCTCACTGGAATGTTCTCGGTTCATTTCCCTCTTGGCAATTCTTGCTCTAATGTACCACCACCCCATAGAGTCTTCCCCAGCCCAGCTGCTCCCTTACTATCCTGCAGCGTTTCATACAGCCCCATGGTCACTGCTATTAGTACTCCGAGTAGTTGCATACATGTGTATCTTCACTAATAAAAAATAGGTAGCATTCATCCAGAACTGCCATATGTCAGGCACGGCATTTTCTTGTATTGTTTTACTTAATTCTTAGAGGAATACTTTCAGGTGGGAGCTACCCTCATTATCTCCCTGTCACAGAGGAAGAATCAACACCTAGGTGTGCTTTGGCCCAAGGTCATAGAAAAGGTCAGAGCCGGAATTTAAACCCAAGCAGACTCAATGATGAGTCTGAAAAAATGAAACTCAGAAACAGAGAGTAGAAGGTGGTTACCAGGGGCTGGAGGGATGGGGCTGGGGGAGATGTTGGTCAAAGGGGACCAAGTTTTAGTTGCAAGATGAGTGGGTTCTGAAGACCTAATGAACAGCAGGTGAACAGTTAACACTAACGTAATAGTGTACACTTGAAAATTGCTAAGAGGATAGATCTCAAGTGCTCTCAGCACACATACACAAAGCCAACTCTGCGAGGCGATGGCTATGTGAAGTAGCTGGATTGTGGTGATCATTTCACAATGCATACATATATTAAAACATCATGCTGTACACCTTGAATATACTATTTTTTAAAAAATAAATCGTACCTCAATCAACCCAAGCAGGCTGACTCCAGAGATGAAATGCTGCCTGCTCCCAGGGCTGTGCATTCCTCCAGGAGGGGTTTAGGACTTACCCATCCTTGCCTCTCTTGTAAAGACCTGGTCACCCATCCTTGGAGTCACCCCTGCACCTCTCCCAAACATGCATGGGTGCAGAGAGTCCCACAGCTGAGAAGCGTCTCACCTTTGTACTTTGACATCTGCACAGTGAGGACTCTCTTCCCCTTCTGTAGTCTGGGCAGAGAAAACCAATCCTAAGCTCCTGCAAGTGGCTGGCAAGCCCCTCGTGTCCTTCTGACTGGCAAACTGATTATGGCAAACTGAAAGTTGTCAGGAGGGGCTGCAGGGTGGGACAGCAGGATGTCCGTCATCGCTTAAATGCAGGGTACTATAACCACCACTAACAAAAATAGTAGAAGGTGACCGGATGCTTTCTATGTACTAACAGCTGCGCCTGTGGCCTTCACAGCTGCCCTGGTTTGTATCATATTGTTCCCTCTTTATAGATGAGAAAACCAAGGTTTAGTGATTAAGTAGCTTGCCATTGGTTAAAAGGTTAGTAAGTGGTTGGTCTGATTTTAAATCCCATACTTTAAAAACAATTGGAAAACGTCTTCATTTAATTACGCACCCTATCTTAGTCCATTCAGGCTGCTACAACAGTCTACCATAGACGGGGTGGCTTATAAACAACAGAGATTTATTTCTCACAGTTCTGGAGGCCGGAAGTCCAAGATCAAGGTGCCAGCAGGTTCCTTGTCTGATGAGAGCCAGCTTCCTGGTTCATAGATAGCATCTTGTCACTGTGTCCTCAGGGGTTGGAGGGGATGAGGGACCCCTCTGTGGTCCCTCTTATAAGGGCACTAATCCCAACCATGAAAGCTCCACCCTCATGACCTAATCACCTCTTGAAGTCTCCACCTCCTAATACCATCACCTTGGGGGTTAAATTTCAACATACGAATTTTGGGGAGACACAAACATTTTGATCACAGCACATTTCTTCTACAAGGCATGGTCCTGGGCCTGGCAGACACCAAGACAAACACGTCTATCCCTGAAGGAGCCCAGCTGAGGGGCACCATGGGGTGAGGCCCCCTTGAAGACTACTGTGTGCTGGTCAGGTACACGGGGCAGGGCAGACCTGGGAGACAGGGAGGGCAGGGGAGCCCCTGAAGTAATGCCTCCAGGTGTGAGGCCTGACTGGCCAGGTGAAGACCAGGTGGTGGAGTCGAGGGGACGGGGGAAGGACAGAGCCAAAGCCTTCCAGTCTGGATGGGCTCAGGGCCAAGGCTTGGGGCTGGACAGAGCAGCAGAGTGAGAAGGATGGGCAGCAGCCTCCAAAAGGGCAGCAGAGTCTGAGTTTTTGTGAAATGGGAAAAGGTTTAAGGCAGAAGGTGAAAACTGGGAATCAGGGCCCATAAGTTTAGTGTGGCCCACAACATACTCTTGCTATTGTATTTGTTCTGTTTTGCCTTTTAATTGAACCAATCTTGAATGACTAATGGATTTCACATGCAAAAAGGTCTAGATTTTTCTTCTAATAAATCAGAAGATTGGCCACGTTGGGCTCATTCCCATGGGATGGCATTTGGCTGGGGGGTCCTTGCCCCGCCCCCAGGGGACAGTTTCTGCTTCCTGAACTGAGCTCAACCTACACTGCACCCCTCCCCCCAATGAAGGGGCTAATCTACCTGTCTGGGCCTGGGACATTTTAAATTATAATTTCTGCCCGGAGGCATGGGGGCTTCCAATGTCTTAATGGAGGGGAATAAAGATCATTGTAGGTGAGAAAATCCAGGGACATGGTCTGGGATGTTGCTGTGTCACCTGCGCGATACTGAAGACCCCTAGAATGTGGGCAAGAGTTGGGGAGGTGATCCCATGCCTTCACTTAACTTGGGCAGGGTGGTTGGTGTAGGTATGCGTGGTGAAGATGGGTAGAGGGTGGCACCAGATGCCATGAGCTTCCGAGGACTTTTTTTTCTATGCAGATGGAAAAAGCAAAGCCATTTCACAATTTATATTCTGCTCAAATGCAAAAGGAAAAATAAATAGATTTACCTCTGATTAGCTTAATTGGCTAGAGGAGTCACACTACATATAAACACTATACTTGTTTTGTTCCTTTGGATTTTGGGTTAAAAATGCAGTTTGCTGCTTTTAGGGACTTTTAGGGATTTTCCAAAGCCAAAGCTGTGTAAGAGCCAATCATATGACAATCACTTTCTCTATATTCCTCTTAAAAATTATTTAATAGAAACTTAGGAAGCAGACTTGGGAACACAATAAAATTGGGGTCACGTTTAAATAGAATATGTATTGTCTAAACCTCAGGTAGATAATTTCCAGGAAAAGAATGGCTGTAATATTGCATTTGTTGTTACAAATCTAAGAAGACCAAGAGGTTACTTGTAACATTCATGGAAATAGCTCAGTCATGAATGGAAATTACCAAGGCTTTATGCCATAAGTAATATGGGTAACTTCTTCAGCACTTGGCTGAGCATCAATCGCTTCTGTGCCCTATCTACCTCAGCCCCTGCCAGCCCTGAGACGAGTGCGGGAGGATTCTAGACATCCCCAGTTTCGAGTGCAGGACGCTGAGACCCAGTGAGTCTCAGTCTATCCAACGGATTCCATGAGACTGTGCACTGCTTGGCACCAAAGCTTCATTCTCTTGAACTCACGGTACGGTCAGTTAATGAACAGAGAGCATGAGATATGGACAAGCGTGAAGAGTGTGGACAGAAGGATGCTGGGGCCAAGCAGGGTGATGCAGCACCACAGCGGGTGTGTGTGGTGAGCTGGCACGGCCTGCCATGCCCCGATCCTCCATACCCATATTGCTTCTCCAGGGCTGCAGCTCATGTTTGGGGTTGGCCTAAAATAAAGCAAGTTAGAATGTGTCTGGTCCTTAGTTCTACCTCACAATATTTTACAGGGAGCTTCAAGGGTGAGAAAGCCTCTCGTTTCCTTCTTTCAAGTGTACATTTTCTATGTGCACAAACTCAACATTTCCTAAACTGAACTGCTTTGGAGACGGCCTTCACTGGTCTTCACTTGCGATTTCCAAATAACTCCTGGAAGCCGTATGTTCAGGGGGCCAGCCCCTTGTCTCCTCTGGACTCCCAGATTGCTGCCCTGATCGCTCCATCCCTAGACCACTCCTCATACACAGGTTGTGACACCTTCACCATCCCTGCAAATAGAAACTCCTACTTCTCAATTACTCTGGGCAAAGTCCTGGAGTCAGCTGGCAATCCTCAGCCTCTATAGACAACATCAATAGTTCTAACTCCTTTCACTGTAGTATCCCCAGTGGGAGTGAAGGATGAGCCGGCACACATGCAAACTGGGTTCTTAACCTCAAGTGGTGGGCCTCAGCACAACATTGCTCTGAAGCCAGGTGATTTATTTTCAAAATTCATGTTATTGCACAATGCATGCATGTTTGATTCAAAATATAAATTTAGTTCCACTTGCAATAATGAGACTAAGTACTTCAGATGAGTCCTCCTGGAAAAAACATAAGAAATACATTACTGAGGGCATTGAAGAGCTGATAAAACAGTGGAGAATAGAAAGCTAACACCTGGTGGGGAAGGAGACCATAAAGGCAAACCAGAATTAGGGATGATTTTCCTCTTTGGTGTCTATAAATTCCAGAAGGGCTAGAGGATAAATTATAAGTTTGACCATAGCTGGGCACTCCCCCTGCCCCAAGATTTGTTTGAGCTCAGAACATCTGGGCTGTGGAGGCAAACTCAAAATGGGACTGAAGCTCATCTTTGAATAATCTGATTGAAATAGAAGTGTCTGCAGTTTGCTACTGCTGTGACCACTGCCAGAGATAAAGGCAAATAATTTCTGGAGAAAGAAAATTATTGTACAGTTTTTTATATGTGGTGTCAGTCACTCTATCAAAGACAACCAGGTGTATACAGACAGAAAACAATGTGATCTAAATACAAAGGGTAAGAGAAAAGAGAAACAATTATTGAGGAAATTGAGATGATGAGATCATAACATATTGACTTAAAAAACTATTGTAATATGTTCAAGAAAATAAAAGACAAAACTGAGAACAAAATATTCAAAGAAAGTCCAAGCAGATATTCTTTTTTTTTTTTAATTTAATTTTATTTTATTTTATTTTATTTATTTTTATTTTTATTTTCCAAGCAGATATTCTAATTTAACAAATCCAGAAAAGAAAATAACTCAAAGGATGAGCTTAGCAATGAATTGGATGCAGTTAGAGTAAAAAAGGATAAAAGAATAGACTAAAGGAGATCTATGTGTTATGTAAAAAAGATCTAACATACCTGTAATGGGACTCATAGAATGAAGGGGGGTGCGGGGGAGATGGAGAGAGAGAGAGAGAGAGAGAGAGAGAATGTCTAGAAGAAATTTAAAAATCACAAGAAACTACTTTGCTTGCATCTATGCAAGTACAACTAGAAACCTTAATAAAATGTATAATTTTTCAAATTTATCATTTACCGAAATCAATCCCAATAGTAATAGAATGCTTAAACAGGTCCATATTCACAGAAAAACTAGAGAAAGCTATCAATGAATAGTTTACATAAAGCCATTGGGTCCAGATAGTTTCCCAGGGGAATTCTACTAAACTTTCAGAGACCAGATTAAAATTTCTAAGTTTTTTTTTTTATGAAGCAAATATAGCAATGATATTTAAACCTGATAAGAATAACATAAAAAATAAAATTGTAAACCAATATAAATTTTAATTAATGCAAAAGCCTAAATAAAATATTAGTGACAGATTTTAACATCACATTAAGAAATAATTAAGAATACTCTAAGACTAAGTAATTTTATACCTTAATTCAAGGGTGGTTTGATATTAGGATATCTATTAATATTATTCACCTTATTAATATGTCTAAGGAAAAGAATCATATGATTCTCTCCTTGGATGCTGAAAAAGTCTTTGATAAAAGTCAATACCAATTTCTAATAAAAACTACTGAAAAGGTTATTTCTATCAAAACAGATAAATACTTAAAAATACGTAGAAACAAAGATAAGAAGAAATGCTCAAAACCTGTATGAAGAAAACTGGGAAACACTCCTGAAAGACACAAAAGTAGGCCTGAGAAACATAATATCCTTGTAGTTTTCTGTGATGTGTAAACATCATAAAAATGACAATTCTTCTGTTACTTCTTAAGTTAAATGTAATCCCAATAAAATTACCAATAAACTTTCCTCCCGGACTTGGAATATTTGATGCTAAAGTTTATATGAAAAAAATAAACAAGAGACTAACTAGGAAAGTACTGAAAAGGAAGAATTATGAGGGATTAATACTCAACCAAAGATTACTGCAAAGCCCTTAAATGAAAACACATGCCAGAGCTGCAGACTGGTGCATAAGCAGAGGAACAATAGACATTGATCTAACTATGTATGGACATCCAGAATGTGATGAGGAAAGCATAGTGAATCACTGGGCAAAGATAGACTTCTTAACAAATGGTGCTGAGATAGCAGGAGAGCCACTAGAAAAAAGATAAAATTATATCCATTCTTCACTATACACATACAAGAAAAACTCCAAAAAGATCAAGATAGTAGCATAAGACTGAAAACATAATAACAGCAATAATAAAATGTATGAATAAATTCAAAATCTCAGTATAGGGAAAGACTTTCTAACAATAAATTAATCTACAGGCAACAAGAAAGGATTGGCTAATTTGACTACTTAAAAAGAAACATGTGTTTGTGTCATGGCAAAAACACCAAGAATAATCTTGAGTCAATATTTGTAATATGTATCACAGATAAAGGAACCAATATTCTGTTTTTTTTAACCACAAGACAAATCTTGTAACAAAATTTGTAAACCTTTCTCTAGACTGACCAAGAAAACAGAGAGAAGACTGAAATTACTAAAATCAGAAATAAAGCAGGGGTATTATTACATTGTCATTATGGTTTTTTTTTTGTGGTGGTAAGATTTAGTTTCTTTCTCTTTCTGAACTGCATTTTTGTTCTACCAGTGGGTTTTGTTCTTTCTTGTGTATTTGTGGTAGTGACTATTGTTTTTCTGATTCCAGGAGAAGGACTTCCTTGAGGATTTCTTGTAGGGATGGTTGTGTGGTGATGAAATCCCACAGTTTTTGTTTATCTGGAAAATACTATTTCTCCCTCATTTCAGAAGGATAGCCTTGCTGGGTATAGTATTCTTGGCTGGCAGTTTTTTCCTTTTAGCATTTTGAATATATCATCCCATTTTCTTCTGGCCTGTAGAGTTTTGTTGAGAAGTCTGCTGTTAGTCTAATAGGGGCTCTCTTACATGTGACTTGACACTTTTCTCTTGCTTCTTTGAAGATTCTTTGAAGTGTCTTTGACCTTTGCCAGTTTGACTATAATGTGTCTTGGAGAGGGTATTTTTGGGCTGAATCTGTTTGGGGAACTTTGAGCCTCCTGGATCTGAAGGTCTGTGTCTCTCCTACTATACCTGGGAAGTGTTCCATTATTTCATTGAGTAGGTTTTCCATGCCCTTTCCTTTCTCCTCTCCTCCCGGAACACTTATGATTCTAATGGTTGTGTACTTAAGGTTGTAGGTTAGCTCTCAGATTTTCTTCATTTTCTAAAATTCTTTTTTCCTTTTTTTGGTCTGCCTGGGTTATTTTGAATGGACTATCTTCAAGATGAGAAATTCATTCTTCTGCTTGCTCTAGCCTGCTGCTTAAGCTATTGGTTGTGTTTTTTAAATTTTGTTGAGTGAATCTTTCAATTCCATGAATTCTGCTACATTCTTTTTAAGGTATTAATCTCTTTGTAAATTTCCTCCTTCATAGCCTGGATTTTTTTTTTGTCTAACTGAATCTTCTCATACCTTAGTGAATTTCCATAAGATTGTTGCTCAGAATTCCTTTTCAGTCATTTCAAAGGTTTCCTACTCTATAGGATCTGGTATTTGAGAATTTTTGTATTCTTTTGGTGGTGTCATATTTTCTTGGGTTTTCGTATTTCTACATAGATGTTTGGTCATCTAGTAGAGCAGTTGCTTCTTCTATTACTCTGGAGTGGGCTTTGAGGAGAGAGACATCCTTTTCTTTTTCTGGTCTCCACTGGTGACTCTCCTTGTATCAATGCAGTTGAGCGGTGGGCCACCTGCATGGTGGCTGTGGCTACTGCTGTGGTGTCAAGTTACTTTCATGGTAGCTGTGACTGTGGCAGTGGCTGTGGTGGACCACCCATGTGGAAGTGGTGTTTTCAGCATGTTAATTGCTTGCCTTCAGGCAAAGGGGGCAGCCCTCTGGGAACTAATATTCTTAATAGATAAAGGACATCTTAAACTTGTAAAATAATATCTAAAAGCCCTATAAAAATGGGCAGGGGATATAAATAGTTGAATCACACACACAAAAAAAGAGAAGTAAAAATAGCTTGTACACATATGAAAAGATGCTCAAACTTCACACATAATAACAGAAATACACATCATAACTATACTGATTGACAATTGCATAGATAGGCAAAATTTCAAAAGCTTGACAATATACCTGTTGGCAATTATCTAGTGAAATGGGTACTCTTATACTTGGATGGTAGGAAAGCTAAGTAGTACAGCCCCTACATAGGCAGATTTGACAATATCTAAAAAACTATGTATGTGTTTACCATTTGACCCAACAATCCCACTTCTAGAAATATACCCTAAAAACCTACCTCTAATAATACAAAAATACATGTGCACAGATTGTTAATTGTAGTATTGCTTTTTCTTGTAAAATATTGGAAATTACCGAAATGTCCCAGTATAGGAGAGTGGCTAAAAATAAATATGGCACTTACACACAAAAAGAAGTATGCAGTTGTATAAAGAGTAAGAAAGATCTCTGTGAACAATTTTGCAGTGGTTTCTGAGAGGTACTGTTAATTAAAATAGGCAAAGGGTCCTAGAGTACATATAGTATGCTACCTATTGTGAAGAAAGAAGGGAAAAAAAACTACTGGAAAGATACACTAGAAAACAATGAAATGGGTTGCTAAGAGATATGGGATCAGTGGTATTGAGGGCCAGAGGAAGGAGTTAATTTTCTGGGTATGTTATGTAGAATTCTGAGTTTTAGAAATATGTTAATATTCCACATATTCAAAGAGTAACATTAAATTAACAATTATAAGAAAAAAAGCTAAAACTGAATGCAAATAGAAGCAAATGAATGTAGCTCTATTCATAATCACAGTGAATGGGGAAAATCAAATGCAAGTAACTTGAAAATCATAGTTTGATTATAAAATTGCAGTCTTTGGAATAAAAGCTGTAATCAAATCTTGCACTCTCATTAGTAGGTTTGTGTTTTGCGGTAGTATGTGTATAGAAATTCTGAAACAATTTTAATGTGGGCCAGGGCAAGCAATTAAAAGGGTTATTCTTGTTTGGAGTCAGTTTTCCTTAAGGATTGGGAGAAGGCAACAAACAAACAAACCATTGGAAGTTGGGTAGTAATTGGAAAGATTGGAATGAATATATATGCACATATGCATGTAATATCTTCTAATTCTTATCTGCTGAAAAAAGCAATGACACCCCAGGAACAATCAGTACCCCTAGATGCAAGATTTTGTTATTAAAAATACCCATTTTTCACCAGAAAGGGATTGGGACTCCTTGGAGAATTGGCTGACTCAAGGGTTGGGGAAGGAAAGTTACAAGATGAAGCCTAGAACATTTTGCATGCTTGAAAATATGATGGGGATTTATAAAAAAGACACCAATGCCAGTTTAAAGAGTTCTCATTAGGCAAATCTGGGGCAATCTGAGCACCAAATAAATAAGGAGAATGAAAAATTAGAACCCATCAAATAAAATAGAAATGTATGAGATCATACTGGTGATAGATAGATAGGTAGATAGATAGATAGATGATAAATAGATTAATATAGAGAGTGGGTAGGTAGAATGTGAACTAATAAACATAGAGAATTGGAAAATGATGTTGCAATCTTAATACAATCGGTTTGAGTGGCAGCATCAATGTGTGCTAATTCTTGTGGAGAATTTGAGTAGAAGCAGCCTCCCCACAAATTGCTTAGTCATTGCAAAGGGAAAAATAGTAACTGTTCAGCAAAGAAACGAGACAACACCTTGACTGGGTGATCAAAACTGACCAAGGGAGATGGATATCGCATGCCTTTGGGCATGATACTCTGAGAACAACCAGCATCATGTTGCTTCAGGTGGGGATTCATAAGGATACAAAAAGTAAGTCAGATGGAGAAATATTACATAAAATATTTGATCTGTCTGGTTTGAAATGTCAATGTTTTGACAAGGAATTATTCCGTATTAAAGAAGACTAAAGACACATGATAGATAAATGTGATAAGTCATCCCATACTGAATCCTGTGGTGGGGAAAAATATGCATTAAAGCACAATTGACAAAATTAGAATATTGATTGTAGATCATTTAAAATTTTATGTACATGATAATTTTCTGAATTTGTAAACTGTATTATAAGTTGTGTAAGAAAATATCCTCATTTAGAAAATGCACATTGAGGTATTAATGAATTGAGAGGCGTAATGAATGCAGGTACTCTTAAGTTGCTCAGAAAAAAAATTATCTACAAAGACAGAAAGAATGGTAAAACCAATGTGGCAAAAGTGTTAAAAATGATGAACCCAAGTTAAGGGACTATAATACTTCTCTATACTAGTCCTGCAACTTTCAATTTTTTATTTTTTTAACTTTATTTTGTTCATTTTTTATTGTAACATAGTTGATTGTACGTATCTGTGGGGTACAGAGTTGAATATCAATACCTGTGTATTCTTGCAACTTTTTAATAAGTTTGAAATTATTTCAAATTTTAAAAAGTTAAAGACAATAAACAAACCTTTCTTTAACAATGACATAAAAGTTAGGAGGGGATAAATGTCACTAAATTGTGCCTGGCATTGACTGGAAAATGGTTAAAGAACAAATTACCATTAGACTTCACTAAGTCAAGAATGCATGCTGCAATCTCTGGGGTGCTAAGTCAGCAAGACAAATGGAATAAAAGACTCTGAGCCAAACGTTTTTATGCAAGGGAGTTTATTTCCAGTGAACCTGGAGGGGAAATTGAAAGATTAGTATTTTGCCCCTTTACAGACTAGTAGAGGCTTTATAGGGTTTGAATTTGGGAGAAAGGGTAAGGTTAAGGGGAAGAGCCCAAGTTCTAAGAAGGGGTTGAGCACTAATGGCTTTGTGGTCTTTCTCTTTTTTACAAAATCCTGTTTTGTGCCAGGTGTCCTTATCTTAATGCACCAGCCTTGAGGGAGAGGCAGGGGTAGGGGGACAGCGTGAGGGAGTATGTTGCTGTGCTTATGTTGAGGTGACTGTGAGGACTAATATGGGGTAACCACTGCAAAGATAGAAAAGAATATTTAATTACATAAATAGTACAGGGAACATGGAATAAAAACTATTCAATTAATTTAAAATAAGGCAAGAAGGAAAATTGAAAATAAGATAGAATGTGTGCACAATAGCAATATAAAACAAGTAGTAAGATGGCAGACTTAAAATCAACTATATCAGTAAATACACTAATTATAAAGAGACTAAATCTTCAAAACCAGTGCTTAGAGAACTAAAATCTAACTATATGCTACTATCTTTCTTGTAAGATTGAAAATAAAAAGATGGAAAAAGCTTTATTCCTCTCGTGTACTTAGAAATGGATTGTAGATCCAAATTGGTTAATTTGAGGAGATTTTAATAAAGAAAACATTGATAAATACTGATGTAATCAATGTCACATTTGATTTATTGCAATAGAAGATGATTTTACACTTGAAAATCAGAGTGATTCACTGTGTTAACATAATAAAAGAAATTGTATATTATCATTTTAATCAATGGAGAAAAAATTTGATAAAATTCAACACCTGGGATTCAGAGAGCTTCTGGGTTGGTGAATGCAGCCATGTAGTAGGTAGGAGTGGTGGGGAGGGTGCACTCCAACTCCACAGGAGCAGAAGATCCTTGCTCAGGATGCTTTCAGACCTCACCTGATGTGCTTTTTCATCTGGCTGCTCATTTGTATCCTTATGATAAACTGACACATGCCATCTCCTTCTTCCTAACCTCTTTTCCAAGGAGGAAGTGGTCCTTCAGAAATCTTTCAAATTGGGGAGCAGGGAGATGTCCAGCAGGGGAGGCAGAAGCTCTGCAGAGACCACATGCCCTGCGGTGCTGGCGCGCGACCCAGCAGCCCAGCTGAGTGCATGCTGACCAGAGAGGCAGCTCCCCAGAGAGGCCCAAAACCCGAGGCAACAACACACACAAGACACTAGTGGCCAACTGAGCAGACACTGAGGTAGCCATACCAAATTGGCAACCCCAGCAACATCCTAGCCAGACAATAGTGTCAAACCAGTGGACTGTGAAAACCCCTGCCACAATGACTAAACATCAAAGGAAAGATACCAGAAATATGAAAAATCAAGAAAGTACACCTCCAAAGGGTAATAACTCTCAAGCTCTAGATCCTATAGAACAAGAAGCCCTTGAAATGTCAGAATAGGAATTTTGAGTGATAATTCTAAGGAAACTGAATGAGATAGAAGAAAACTCAGCTAGACAACATGATGAAACTAGGAAAAGTATACAGGACCTGAAAGAAGCAATGTACAAGGAAATCAATGCCTTGAAAAAGAATGTAGCAGAGCTTGCCGAACTGAAGAATTCATTCAACAAAATAAAAAACACAACAGAGAGTTTAACCAGCAGGCTTGCAGAAGTAGAAGAGAGAACTTCTGACCTAGGGGATGGGCTGTTTGAAATAACACAGGCAGACAAGAAAAAAAAAAAAAGAAAAAAAAAAGAAAAAAGAATTAAAGGCATTGAAGAAAATCTGAGAGAGATATCAGACAACCTTAAGCACTCAAATATCCAGAAAGGGAGGAAAAAGGAGATTACATTGAAAACATATTCAACAAAATAGTGGCAGAAAACTTCCCAGTTATTGGAAAAGACACAGATCTTCAGGTTCAGGAAGCTCAAAGATCCCCAAACATATTCAACCCAAAAAGGTCTTCTCCAGGACATGTTATAGTCAAATTGGCAAAACTCAAAGACAAAGAGAGAATCTTAAAAGCTGCAAGAGAGAAGCATCAAATCACCTATAAGGGAGCCCCAATCAGACTAACATCAGACTTTTCATCACAAACCCTAAAATCCAGAAAGGAATGGGATGATATATTCAAAATACTAAAAGACAGAGATGGCCAGCCAAGAATATTCTACCCCACAAGGCTATACTTCCGAAATGAAGGGCAAATAGTATATTTCTCAGACAAAGAAAAACTGCGGGAGTTCACTACCACACGACCACCCTTACAAGAAATTCTCAAGGGAGTACTGGGTTTAATACCTGAAAAATAACTACCACTGCCATAAAAACTCAAGAAAAATCAAAACCCACTAGTAAAATAAAAATGCCAGCAATGAAGAGAAAAAAAAAGTTTATCTACAACCCAAGGAACCAACAAATACAGAAGACAAAGAGTAAGTCAGAAAGTAAGGAACAAAAGACACTTAAGACATCCAAACAAAAATCAATAAAACGCTAGGAGTAAATCAACACGTTTCAATAACAACTCAATGTAAAAGGGTTAAATTCCCAATCAAAAGACAGAGTGGCTGACTGGATTAAAAAGGAGGACCCAACTATATGCTGCCTTCAAGAGACCCACCTCACCTATAAAGACTCACATAGACTAAGAGTGAAAGGATGGAAAAAGATTTACCTTGCAAACAGAAATAAAAAATGAGCTGGAGTAGCTATTCTTATATCTGATAAAATAGACTTTAAACTAAAAACCATAAAAAGAGATAACGAGGGCCAATACATAATGATAAAAGGATTGATCTATCAAGAAGACATAACAATCATAAATATATATGCACCCAATGTTGGAGCAGCCAGATTTATAAAACAAACTCTATTAGACCTAAAGAAGGAAATAGACACTAATACCATAATAGCAGGGGACCTGAACATCCCACTGTCAATATTGGACAGATCATCTAGGCAAAGAATGAGCAGAGAAACACAAGATCTAAATAGCATACTAGAACAATTGGACTTGGCAGATATCTACAGAACATTCCATCTAACAACCTCAGAATATTCATTCTTCTCATCAGCACATGGATCATTCTCCAGGATAGATCACATGTTAGGTCACAAATCAAGTCTCAACAAATTCAAGAATATTGGAATTATCACATGTATTTTTTCAGACCACAATGGATTAAAATTAGAAATCAATAACAAATGAAATTCTGGAAACTATACAAACACATGGAAATTAAACAGCATTCTACTTAATGACATATGGGTCCAAGAAGAAATCAAACAGGAAATCTAAAAATTTATTGAAACTATGTAAGTAATGATACATCATACCAAAACCTGTGGGATACTGCAAAAGCAGTACTAAGGGGGAAATCTATTGCATTAAGTGCTTACCTCAGAAGAATGGAAAGATGGCAAGTGAACAACCTAATACTTCACCTTAAAGAACTAGAAAAACAAGAACAATCCAAACCCAAAGTCAGCAGAAGGAAAGAAATTATTAAGATCAGAGCAGAACTTAATGAAATTGAAACCCAAAAAACAATACAAAAGACCAATGAATCAAAAAGTTGGTTTTTTGAAAAGACAAATAAAATTGACAAACCATTAGCATGGCTAACTAAAAAAAGAAGAGAGAAGATCCAAATAACAAAAATTAGAAATGTAAAAGGTGATATTACAACAGATACATCTGAAATACAAGGAATCATTCAAGACTACTATAAACAACTATATGCCAACAAATTTGAAAATCTGGAGGAAATGGATAAATTTCTGGACACACACAAGCTACCAAAACTGAGCCAAGAAGATGTAGAAAATCTGAACAGACCAATAACAATAAAACAGATTAAAGCTATTATCAGAAGGCTCCCAACAAAGAAAAGCCCAGGACCAGATGGATTCACTGCAGAATTTTACCAAACATTCGAAGAGGAATTGAGACCAATTCTTTACAAACTATACCAAAAGATTGAAACAGAGGCAAATCTCCCAAACTCATTCTATGAAGCAAACATCACCCTGATACCAAAACCAGGTAAAGATATAACCAAAAAAGAAAACTACAGGCCGATATCCTTGATGAATATAGATGCAAAAATCCTCACTAAAATACTAGCAAACAGAATACAGCAACACATACGAAAAATTATTCATCACGATCAAGTGGGATTCATCCCAGGGATGCAAGTTCGGTTCAACATATGCAAATCAATAAATGTGATACAACATATTAATAAAATCAAACACAAGGACCATAGGATCATCTCTATAGATGCTGAAAAAGCATTTGATAAAATTCAACATTCATTCATGACAAAGACCCTCTATAAGTTAGGTATAGATGGAAAGTATCTCAGCATAATCAGAGCCATATATGATAAATCCACTGTCAATATCATCCTGAATGGGGAAAAACTGAAAGCTTTTCCTTTAAGAACAGGAAGTAGAAAAGGATAGTCCCACTCTCACCACTCCTATTCAACATAGTGTTGGAAGTACTAGCCAGAGCAATCAGAGAAGAGAAGGAAATAAAGGGCATCCAGATAGGAAAAGGTCAAGTCAAACTGTCTCTGTTTGCAGATGTCATGATCCTATATATCAAACAGCCTAAAGCCTCTACAAAAAAACTCTTGGAGTTGATAAATGATTTCAGCAAAGTAGCAGGATACAAAATCAACACACAAAAATCAGTAGCATTTCTATTCTCCAATAGTGAACATGCAGAAAGAGAAATCAAGAAAGCTTGCCCATTTACAATAGCCACCAAAAAAGTAAAATACTTAAGAATTGAGTTAACCAAGGTTGTGAAAAATCTCTGTAATGAGAACTACAAACCACTGCTGAGAGAAATTAGAGTGGATACAAGAAGACGGAAAGATATCCCATGCTCTTGGATTGGAAGAATCAACATAGTGAAAATGTCCATACTACCCAAAGTGATATGCAAATTCAATGTAATCCCCATCAAAATTCAAATGACATTTTTCTCAGAAATGGAAAAAACTATCCAGACATTTATATGGAATAACAAAAGACCATGCATAGCCAAAGCAATGCTGAGCAAAAAATAAAGCTGGAGGCATACCACTACCTGACTTTAAGCTATACTACAAAGCTGTAATAACCAAAACAGCATGGTACTGGCATAAAAACAGACACACTGATCAATGGAGTAGAATAGAGAATCCAGAAATCAACCCACACACCTACAGCCATCTGATCTTTGACAAAGGCACCAAGCCTATACACTGGGGAAGGGACTGCCTCTTCAGCAAATAGTGCTGGGAGAATTGGATATCCATATGCAGGAAAATTAAACTAGACCCATACCTCTCACCATATACTAAAATCAACTCAAAATGGATTAAAGAATTAAATATACACCCTGAAACAATAAAACTTTTTAAAGAAAACATAGGAGAAAAAGTTCAGGAAGTAGGACTGGACACAGACTTCATGAATATGACCCCCAAAGCACGGGCAACCAAAGGAAAAATAAACAAGTGGGATTATATCAAACTAAAAAGCTTCTGCACAGCAAAAGAAACAGTTAACAGAGTTAAAAGACAACCAACAGAGTGGGAAAAAATATTTGCAAAATACACATCTGACAAAGGATTAATATCCAGAATATACAAGGAACTCAAACAACTTTACAAGAAAAAAACAAGCAACCCAATTAAAAAATGGGCAAAAGAGCTAAATAGGCATTTTTCAAAGGAAGATATATGAATGGCCAACAGACATATGAAGAAATGCTCAACATCACTCAGCATCCGGGAAATGCAAATCAAAACCACATTGAGATACCATCTCACCCCAGTTAGGATGGCTAAAATCCAAAAGACTCTGAACGATAAATGCTGGTGAGGTAGCGGAATAAAAGGAACTCTCATACATTGTTGGTGGGACTGCAAAATGGTGCAGCCTCTATGGAAAATGGTATGGAGGTTCCTCAAACAATTGCAGATAGATCTGCCATATGACCCAGCTATTCCACTGCTGGGAATATACCCAGAGGAATGGAAATCATCAAGTCAAAAGTATACCAGTTCCCCAATGTTCATCACAGCACTCTTTACCATAGCCAAGAGCTGGAACCAGCCCAAATGTCCATCATCGGATGAGTGGATACAGAAAATGTGGTACATCTACACAGTGGAATACTACTCTGCTATAAAAAAGAATGAAATACTGCCATTTGCAACGACATGGATGGACCTTGAGAGAATTATATTAAGTGAAACAAGTCAGGCACAGAAAGAGAAATATCACATGTTGTCACTTATTTGTGGGAGCTAAAAATAAATAAATAAATACACAAACAGCCTGAGGGGGAGGAAGGGAAGAAGACACAACAATTACAATTCCTCGAAGTTCATACGACAAGCAAACAGAAAGGACATTGTTGGGAGAGAGGGTGGAGAGGGAGGTGGGAGGGAAGTTTTGGTAATGGGCCACAATAATCAACCACATTGTATATTGACAAAATAAAATAAAATTTGGAAAAAAAAAAGAAATCTTCCATATTGCTCAGAGAGGAGCATCTATAGATTGCTAAGGCATCATTTGGTGGGGAACTGCCTCTGTTGTTGGTTTGTTTCTGCTGCTGCTGCTGTTATCCCTGACATGGGCATGAAAATGGCCCCACATATTAAAGCTAATTTATTTAAAGCCTCAAAAAAAAAAAAAAAAAAAAAAGAATTCAACACCTGTTTGTGAGAAAACTCTTAGAATCTAGGAACAAAAGAAAGCTTTCTTTATTTGATAGAAGAAACTTACAAAAATTTTACAGCAACCATCATAAAGACTGGTGAATTGTACAAAGCTTTCTCTTGGATATTGCAAAGAGGACAAGGCTGCCTTCTAGTACCAACCTGCTCAACACTTTACTGGGGATTCTGGCAACTACAATAAGGAAAGCGAAATAAATTATATGTATATGAGTCAAAAAGAAAGAAACAAAGCAATTATTATTCTGAGATGACATAATTATGGATATGGAAAATCTAGAAGAATTTTCAAATAAATTATAAGAATTAATGAGTGAGTTTAGCAATATTAGCTTTGCATCACTGGATAAAAGGTCAATATAGGAAAATCAACTACATTTCCATATGCCAGCAGCAAAAAATTTTAAAATTTAGATTAGATAACCTACATAATACTGTAAAAATACCACTTGCCCAGGAACAAACGTAATAAATAATATAAATATCTAAATAGCTATACACAGAAAATTATAAAATATGATTGCAATTGAATAATATATACCAGATAATATAGGGATGTTCTCTATTTATGAATTGGATTATTTTGGAGATTGAAATATTAGAATATTTTGAAGGTTTTCACAAACTAATATGCAGAGTCAATAGTCTAGCAGGTCTTTTTGGGGTGGAAATTGACGAGCAGACTTTATAATTTGAATAGAAATACAAAGGATCTAGAATCGCCAAACAAATAACAAAGAGAACAAGCCTATTAGAAGGATTTACTCCATAAATATCAATATTATAACCTACAGTTGTAGTAGTTAGGGCAGTGTTGCATTATGAAAGAATAGCCGAAAAGATCAATGAAACAAAACGGAGAGTTTGGAAAAAGGCAAATGCACATAAGAACACTTTTTGTGTGTTACCTTTTGTTTGTACTTTGTTATTTATAACAAAAGTGATCCTACAGATATCCTTCTGTAGAGAGCAGCAGAGAAATGAATGATCTTTAAAAAAATTAGATTCAATTTGATATTCACATGGAAGAGAACGAATGAAATTTTATTCCTACCTCACACAAAAATAAATTTCAGGTTGACTAAAGATCGAAATATGAATGTTAAAAAAAAGACTTCCAGAAGACAACTTAGCAGAATATCTTCACATCCTTTGGACAAGAAAAAAAAAATCTTAGTAAAAGCATTTTACTAAACACAAATTATAAAGATGGGAAAATTGAGTAAATTAAAATCAAGAACACCTGTGTCCCAAGAGACATCTATAAGTAAATGAAGAGATGAGCCACACTTACAGCAAATGGTTTACATCCAAAATATGTAAAGAACATCTGCAAATTAATAAGGCACACAAATATTTATAAAACTAGAGAATAGACAAGTACACGTTTCACAAGAGATGATATTCATGTATTCAATAAACATGTAATATTAATATTTATATGTTATCAAGAAAATTCATAACTGAAGCACAATGTAGTATTTCCACTCACACACAAGAACGGCCAAAATGAAAAAGATAAAAAACACCAAGCATTGATGAAGATGTGAAGCAACTGGAATGCTCATACCTGGCTGTGGGAATGTAAATTGGTACAGATAGTGTGGAAAACTGCTTGAGAATATCTACTTAAACAGGGTATTTGTATACACTGTGGGCCAGCAGTTCCACTCCTAGGTATGTAAGCA
The DNA here is from genome assembly GCF_027409185.1 of Cynocephalus volans. Classification (NCBI taxonomy): domain Eukaryota; kingdom Metazoa; phylum Chordata; class Mammalia; order Dermoptera; family Cynocephalidae; genus Cynocephalus; species Cynocephalus volans. The sequence continues at coordinate 211,022,017 of NC_084461.1, forward strand.
GCAGAAATGTGTACATATATATGTTCAACAAAAGTCATGGATGTAATGTATATAGCAGTGCTACCTATAGTAGCCAAAAATGGGAAACAAGCCATCTACTCATCTCAAGGAGAATGAATAACTTCTGCCCTATCCATACAGTTGAACCACATGGTTGAACCTCACACAATGTTGAGAAAAGAAGCCAGACAGAAAAGAATGCATGTTGACTCATTTTATGGAAATCTCACAAACAAGCAAGGCAATGTGTGGTGCCAGAAGTCGAGACAGTGGTTCTCTCTGGGAAGGGTGGTACTGTGGCGGGCTATGAAGAGGACTTTCGGGGTGCTGCTGATATTCTTGGTTTTCTGCTTGTATGTTATATTTCAAAAAAGAAGAAAAAGATGCTTTACTTCAAAATATTTGAATAAAATTAATGAGTTTGGAAGATAGACCTGTATTTAGGGTTCTGAGAGTGGCAGAGGCTTCAGTACCTTTGTGGTCTGAAGCTTCTCTGGGAATTTTCACATTTTTCTGGCCATTTCTTGAATGACTGAGTCATGAAATGTTCACACAACACAGAGCAACCCTCTGTCCCCTACCGTTGGTGCAGTGGAGCCACAGGGGCTGGGGCTGCCCATCAGAGCTTCTGTCGAGTTCATGGGGGTGGGAGGTTGGGCCATGGAGTTGTCTAACTTGGGGTCTGCTAAAGTATTACTGGTTCACAGAGCATTCCTAGAATGAGGATACCCATTAGAGTCTAGTAAACCTGGAAGAACTGGCTCTGTGAAGGGATGGTGTGTACCAAGAGGATTGAGTAGGAAATGGATTAGGGAGCCAGAGAGGAGATAAAGTAGACAGTGGTCAAAGGGAAGGCTGTGAGTACTCCCATTGGCCACAGTATGCTGTGACGTGCACTTTCCTTATTGGAGAGCTGGATGGAGGGAGCAAATGGTATGGTCCATACCCTCTGTAAAAGACCCACAGCCTTTGAGAGACACCACCTTACCACTTCTGCTCTGGCTTCAGCCACTCTGCACCCACCATTGTGCAGAAATGACACCCTCTTTACCAGTTCCTGGACAAGATATGCTCACAGGTCTTTCTGTTACTGGACCAGATAAGCCAGGTCCTTGGGACTCAAAGTCATAGAAATGAACAATGAACCCAGTATAATGTTGAGCAAGAGAGGTTTATTGAGAGATAGCTCATGCACGAGGGAGCCAACATGAAAGTAAAGTGTTGCTCTCCAAAGTGTTTGGCATGAGAGATTTTTAAAGGCAAAAGAGGGGTAAGGGACTTGGGAAAGCGGATGAGGTCTTGGATCTCGTGATTGGGGTCTTTGTAAGTTGGTCACAAGGCGTTCTATTTTCAGCCTCAGGCTGATGGTTATCCTACTCTGTTGGGGCCTTGTGGTTCTCTTGAGTCCTGTGAAAGAATGCTTACACAAGGGGGTTAAGCAGCCTTGGGTAGTGACATGTTTGTCAGAAGGGACATAGTGGCATTTTTAGGGCTTATCTTTAACTGCTGCCCTCCCTGGTGTTTCCCGGAAAAAGATGTGTTCTGATGCCCTTGGGGTCTGTGCTGCGTTTCCAACACGTAGACTACAAAATGGAGTCTCTGCTGTCAGCCCCATCCTTACTCTTGCCTGATTTCTGCACAATCCCCCAAAAGCTTCCTCATCCAGTCCTAAGCCTCAGCACAAGTGTGTTCTTTTTAGTGGAACCTTTCTTCCCCTTTGGTAGAATAAGTCTCCTACATTCTTCTAGAGAAGGATGAACTTATTTTGGGATCTGGAAATAAATCTTGCTCATTTTTGTTTGCTTCCCACATGGTAGATGCTCAATGCATATGATTGATGAGAGAATATCCTGGAAAAAAAAATGCAGTTAGGGGCACATTCAGAGTTTTGTCTTGTTAGACTTATAAATTTATCATAGATTGTTATTAGTGTCATTATCCACGTAAAAGTAAATATTATTTTTGATACAATTTAAAAAAATTTGCCCAAATAATTAGCTATTTAGAAAATATTACATTTTTTGGAAACATTGAATATAATTATTCATAAAAGAGACACTTGCAATTGTTCTCTTTTAGAGAAAAGTAGAAATAAAAGTTCCTTTTAAGTATAGGGTTTTAAAATGAATGAATGTATAGAACAGGCAAAAATGATGTGGATTTATTTTATTGAAATAAAATTAGATTTGGAGATTTAATAATTGTAAGGTTTTGCAATCCAGATAGGAATTTAGCTGTGTGAAATAAACCGTTCAGGTGAACGTGAACCCCAAAGACTTAACTTAACATGGAAAGGGAGCTCCAGGTTTGCCCGCTAAAACCAGGTGTTTCTGGGGTATCTAAACTGACCTTAACATAAATGAATCTGACACTGTGTATACAATTGGAGGTGAAATGTGGGAGTAGCCAGTGGCGTCTAGCAAAGAAAATGTTTATTTTTCTTAAAGATTAGTTTTAGTTCTAATCCAGTTTCTAGAGTATATTTTAAACATACAAAACTTTTTCTTAGCTTTTTAAATGAGTTATTTCTCAATAGCCTTACTGTCTACTTGGGGAAAAATTAATCTTTTTATACCAAGTATGTCAGGTTTTAAGATTCTGTTACTTCAGAGAGTAAATGAGCATCAGAGGCTTTAGACTCATGTTTACTCAGCACGATTTTTAACTCTGTGGCTCGTTCGCTTCATCTTGGCTGTAGAGCTGTCAGTACTCACATGGCAGATTCTGGGGGCCGGTGGGGGACAGAGCTGGGTGGAGGGCTGGTGGGAGTGGGCTCAGCAGGGGTCTCAGTTTCCTCCTTCCTCCAACTAAGGGTGTGAGTGAGAGGGAAAGCCAGGGAGAGCCCCTTTCCCCAGGATGTTCGGACTCGGCTGTGGGTGGATGCAGGAGAGGGTGGGCTTCCTTCTGTGACCCTCTGTCGCTCCACATGGGAGCCCCTGCAGAGGGGGCTCACTGCTTGGGGGCAGGATACCCAAGGGTTAATGGAGGGGACTCTGAGGCTCTCGTTGCAGGCAACAGTTTCGGCTGTGGATGTTGTGGGCTGACCGACCCCATGCACTGCTGCTCTTCCCCAAGGTGAGGAACCCAGGAGCAGTAAGATGGAATACTTACTGTAACCTAGTCCAGGTAAGTGACCTGGGCCCTCCTGCATCTCAGCCACATTCACCCCGTGGGGTTGTATGGAGGGTGCATGAGTGAGCGCACGCTCAGCCCTGAGCAACTGGAATGACGTCCACTGTGCTCAGTCAGGGTCAGCCACTGTGTTATGCAAGCATGAGGATGAGGAATGACCGCCCCCAACACCCAGCAGCAGCACATTTGAAGTACTTACTTCCTATTAGTAGTTATTATTAATGTGTGTGCCTTTTAATGGATGTAAAATGTGTGATGAATTTCAAAATTGTAGGTGCACAATTTTTTTTAAATTGCTTCAGAATATTGACTAGGGGTAATGCCTATATTAAAAAGAGCATATCTTACCAAATTTGAATTAAAGAACTATATTTACATATAGCAGAAATATGTAACTTTATCTGTAAGAGACTTACCCCATTAGGTCCCAAGGAGCCCCTTGCCTGAGTTAGAGGAAGCAGATGAGTGGCCTGGTGACAGCTTGGGGACCTGTGTGGACCATACGCAGAGGGTGCTAGGCATGAGCACAGACCAGAGCCTGGGCACCGAGATCACAAGCAGGGGAGCACCGAACGGCCTGCTGAGGCCAGGCTTGGCCAGTGTGTGGCCAGGCCATCAAGCCAGGGACCAGGTGGGGACCAAACACTGCAATGAGGCAAGGCGGGGCTTTCTTATTTGCTTGTTTTTAATGCTGTTTGCTTTATTTTTGCCAGGGAAAAGAGAAATTATAAGCTGATTATCATTTTTTCTTCTTCCTTCCAAAAAATACATAGCTTAAAAAATTACTCTAGTAGTAAAAAAAGGAACATTATTTTTGGTGAACTTTCTTCTAATATCTTCCTATGAATGTTTTTACATAGTTATCTATATCTATGTAACTATATATCTGTGTCTATATCTACATAAAATTTTATTTTCTATATATGCAAACTACTATTTATCGGATTAAAAATAATATAAAACATGCACTTACATATAATTTCTACTACATATATAATTTGTATTCTAAGTTTTACAAACTTGTGGCACTCTTCTTTTTCATATTATTATAAAATACTTATTATATATATGCAATGCTTCATCTAGCATAGGTGTCTCAATTGTGTGATTCTCTCCTCTTATGCTGCACTTAACCTCTTCCGGTCTTTCACTACTGTACATGTAAATCTTTTCTTTTTCTTCTCTCAGGGACCTTGCGAATGCTAGGCTGGTATAAAGTTGGGAACGTCATGAAGGTCCTTTCAGCCTGCAGCTCCGAGTCTTTGCAGAACACAGACGAGCGTGGTCCCTGCCGCTCTCATGAGCTATACTTCCCTCACCTACACCAGCACTGAGGGACGGGCTTTGGGAGTCTCTGGCCTTGAGCTGCAGGTAAGAGACAGGCCCAGGGGTGAGGGCACTCTGCTGTGAATGTCATCACGATGATCATCATATCCACCTGTGTGTCTGTCACAATCCACGCCAGCCCTTGTGTGGTGAGTCCCAGCTCCGCCCTATTGCCAGCTCATCACCTGCTTCTGTGGGCTCTGCTCACCTGGCCTGTGTCAATGTGAGCCCGGCTTCCTCCTCACCCCCCAGTGGAACCAGTGACAGGCCTGCTGCCCGCACCACAAAGACCTGCTGCGCAAGGTCTTTGCTGAACACCTTCTCTCCTCCTGTGTGCCTGGAAGCCTCTCTCTGCCTCTGGGAGCACCCCTCCCTGGCCTGGGCCTGTCCCCAGCATTCTTCTATGTAACAAAGAGCTCGGATGCCACCTCCTGAGGTTGGGCCAGCACGCTCCCCACACCCTCCTTGTAGGACTTTTGTCATCGATCTGGGCCCGCGTCGGACCTGCCTCCTGCCTTTCCTTCTACTAGGAGACCTGGGTGCTCAGGCTGGCCTCCTGCTGCCATTCTGCTGGCCTTGACTTATGCCATCTCCAACCGCTGCTGGACTTCCTCAAAGCAGAGCCAGTGTCCATCATGACACAGGACTAGACACCATGAGAGAGCACTCAGAAATGGAGACCCTCTAGAGACACACTGCATTGAATGGGCAGAATAGCAGGGTAACCTTCTCCTTGAAAAATAAAAAGGATTTTTATGCATCTTGGTTATACATAAAGTCAAAACTATTGTTGAGTAAATAAGAGCATTTTCTGAGGTTATACAGTCTTCATAACCATCACTTAAAGTGACTTTCTATTATGTTCTAAGTTGCCTTCACCATAAATTCTTCAGTTGTTGGCTCTTCAGGGTGTTTGCAGTTTTTCTCCATTAACCATAATGTTGTGAATAAACATCTTTGTGCATATACATTTCCCACATTTTACACATTGTAGTGGATTGAATTATGTCCCCCCAAAACTCATTGAAGCTTGAATTGTATCCCTTACGTTTTATGTATTAGAAACTTAGACCCCACTGTGACTGTTAAGAGGGTGGGAAATCCTAATATGGTAATTGAAAGGTGGAGCCTTAAAGAGGTGATTGGATTGTAGGACTGTGCAGTAGTGAATGAATTGAAGATGGTGGTTCTAAGGGCTTTAAAAGAAGAGGAAAGTCTCTCTCTCTCTTTCTCTCTCTGCTCTCTCTGCTTCCACCATCTTGCAATGTGAGACCCCTGGGTCACTATCGCCACCACCAGATGGACTTTGGGCTTCCCAGCCTCAGAAACTGTAAGCAATAAATTTCATTGTCCATAAATCATCCAGTTCAGTGTACTTTTTTATAAGAAACAAAAATGGACTAATACACACATCTTAGGGTAGAGCCCCAGAGATTGTAAAGCCTGGTTAAATGGTGTCATCCTTCACCTATATTGCCAAATTTCTTTCATGATAGTTTGTGCCAATCTACCCTGCCGTTCTCTCAGTGGTGCACCATGTGCCACTGCAGCCACACCCTTGTCAACTGTGGTTATTTAATTCTTAGAATGTTTTGTTAATTTAATTAGTGAACTAAGTATAAATCACTGATTACTGAATTATAAAAAATGCTTTCATGAAAGTACATTTTTTATGTCCAGTTATCAACCTCCTATCAAAGGAAACTGTTATGTACTCACATTTTCTATAATCTTCATGCCTTTTTAATTATTACATCAAATTATACTGTGATTGTCAGCATATTTTACACAAAACACATCTTAAAATTTGGTGATTTGCTTATGAGGTTTTAGAGACAAAAAGAAAAAAACAACTTTAGCTTAAAATATAAATGGAAACATGGCACATAGAAGTGTGATGAGCAATGAACTTCCCATAAACACCTTGAAGTTATATTGAAAATTTGATCTCATTTTAAATGCCACTTTGTGGGCTTTCTGGAATTCATTTAATCGTTCTTTGAAATGTTTAGTCCTTACCTTTAGCACATACACAGATACCCATGTCAGAAATGTTATGGCTAGAACAAAGAAATCAAGGTGCAAAAATATTGTTCTTGGAGAATTCCCCCAATCGAAACATAACCACGTTGCTTCAAAATCTGCTTTTGCTCAAAGGACTTCTGAGTGAGATCCGGGGTGCTCAGACCCAACTGCGACCCACAGTTGTTTGCTGCCTTTGACAAGGCTATTTTGTGAACAACGCTGTGTCTTGCCTTCTTTTGGGAATTAGCAGGACTCTAAAAGTGGAGCAATTCTCCATTTAAGTATTTTCTTCTCACATATTTCACCTTCCTGAACACAGCTGCTCCTCTTGGATGGAAGGCATGTGGCCAGGAGGACATGGCAGTGAGTGACCTTTGCCCTGTGACCTTCACAAGAGCTCCCTCACCTGTCACGTCATTGGCTCCAGGGCCATCACCCATCAGCTCTGAGGATGGACGTGGTGGGGCTGTCTTCCTTCAGTGTCTCCAGCACAATAAAAGGAGCTGACGCCTCAGGTCCCGAGTGGAGCCTGTCTCCCTGTGAATGGGGGAACAGATGGAAGGGACAGGGTGAGGCTCAGAGGATGGTACAGACCCTCGGTTTCTGTGTTTGAAAGTGTGGGGCATTGAACTGGATGACCTTGAATGCCTCTCTTGTCTCTGCCTTTTTATAATGACTTTACTCTTAGTTACTGAAGGCCTTGGTCCTTCTTTACAGTTTTTATGAGTTTGCATGGAAACATGTAAAAATGGATCATTTTAATTAGTTCATTATTTCACAAGCAATTACTGAGCTTCTGTTTTGTAACAGGAACTGATAATGTATACGGGCACACAACTTACTAAGATTTGGTTCCTGTTCCAAAAAGTTCATGGTGCCATGTGGGGAAGAGCCAAAAAAAATCCTTTTGGCAGAAAGCAGCAAGTTTTATAAGAAATGCACAAATATGTCCTAGGAGCATTGGGAGAAAAGCATCTAATTGCGCCGTGTTTGTGAGCCCGCATCTGGAAGCATTTGTATCGCAGAGGAGGGACAGAAATGAGAACGAGTTGGAGATAGGAGAATGGGCTGACTTGTCCTCTATTTGGACATTTAGATTATGTGCAGATTTTTGCTATTACAAGCGATGTCATAATGTATGTGCGTGTCTATATCCACATCTGTATCTACATCTGTGTTTAGGAGCAGAGAATGGTATAGGCGAAACCAGAAGCCTGAGAAACATGGGCTGCTCTGACCACGTCCCCTGGCTGGAGGTCTGGAACGTGAGGCAGCGTGGCAGGTGGCCACAGAGCCCTCGGCGTACTGAAGGCAGGGCCCTCGGGCTTCACTGCATGTTAGAATAACCTGGGAAGCTTTTTTTTTTTTTTTAAACCAGTTTGCTGGGTACACCATACTACATCTGTCAGAATCTCTGAGTGGACAGAGGCATTTGTCCTTTCTAAAATCCATCCAGTGACTCCAGTGTGCAGCCAAGGAGAGCCAGTGCCAGGTGGTGAGGAGCCATTAGAGATGTGGATCCAGCGGACGGTGGAGGTTTTGATCTGGTGTGCATTGCAGCCTGCAGGAATCAGTGGGTGAGTGTGGCTGTGAGGTGACAAAGTGATAGTCACTAAGAAACACCTTTGGCAGGGTTAGGTGAGGAATTGCACGAAGGCGAGGACAAAGGTGGAGAGTGGATTCCAACCTCCTCGTGGGGCCCTGGAGACTAGCACTGTCCTTAGTGAGACAGACAGACAGACAGGTACCTGGGAGACTCATAGGAGGAAGTGTTTGCTAATCCGAGGGTAGATGAGAGGAGAGCTCATGTGAGACATTTGGACAGAAAGAAGTGTTTGACAATTCTAAACTGCTGAGTGTGTCCCGCCCATGCCAGCCAGCTCAGGACCCCCTGGGGACGCCGGGGGTGGGTGGGCCTGTTGTTTTCTTCGTGGTCACACACTTCACAATAGGATCGTGCAAACCACAAGGATGTGAAGTAGAGGAGTGATTTTGCACACACATCCTGTCACCAGCTCCGTTTCATAGACGATGAGGCTGATGGTCAAGAGACCAAGTGATTCAGCATGTAAGGGGAGAAGGACAAAGAGCCGCAGCGCACTGGCATGTCTCTGCTCTGCCGCCTGAAGACCAGGCGGGAGGCCGAGCCGCCCTCTGTGCCCAGAGCAGGGAGGCCATGCTCCTCGGTGTGCCAGCATCTGAGTTTTCTTGAAACCCATGAAACTAGAGCCGTGCTTGTCATGTGAGACGATGGGGCTTTACATCGTCCCTGCTTTCCCTGAGTATTCTTTGTTCAAGCTCTTTGGTCTTTATACCCACAGAAAAAAAAGGAAATGGTGGGTTTTAGAGGCAGGTAGCCTCCCCCAAATATCCATTTTGATGGGAGAGAAGTGGATAGCAAATATTCAGGGGAAAAAACAAATCCAACTTTAGCATGTTATTTCATTCTGCTGCCTAAAACGCCTGAACCAGTGGCAGAATCGGACGCGTTTCTGACTCACCGTGATTTGCACTCTGCACGTTCACTCCCCATTTAGGAGCTGCAATCATCTCAGCATGTCATCTTCGGGCACTCAGAGATAATTTCCCCACACTGGTGCATGTGGCTGGGACAATTTGGCCAACTGGATCACAAGATTTCCATTTATGGCTCAAAGTATTTTGCCTTTGAATAGCTAACATATTCCACTTTTTGCATGTGTATCAACTTCCCAAGAGTTCTGAGATGAAGAAAAATGAAGCATTGCTGTTTCTATGAAGCAAAAACATAAATAAAATTTTCTATGCTGGAATGCTTCCTGTTACAAGAGTTATTCAGACTTACTTTGAAATCCCCCTTTTGAGTCCTGACAGGTGTGTGTGTGTGTGTGTATTTGTGTGCACGCATAAGATGGGAGTCTAGTGGTCATGCCCACTTTAAACAATTGATATTTCTATTTAGCTTAAATTTCATATTCCTGCCAAGATCTCTACAAATACCAGCACTTTCAGCATCTGCTTTTCTTTTTATTAAGGCCCCATGGAACATGCACAATTCTTGGTGTAAGTCAGCATTTTGCTAGAGTGCCAGAAATGATTCTCACCATTCCAGAGAGATTCTACCAGAAATATGCTTTTTCTTGTGTGAGGGCTTCAGAGTGACTCAGAGCATCAGTCCCCAATTGTCCCACACCCACAAAACCCACACCCTCCGAGTTTCATGCCTCTTGTACCACACTGTGGCCCTCACCGCCCAGCCGTGTTCTGTAAAAAGGAAACAGGGGCAGGAGCAGTGTGTCCGGTGACTCTCCATAGAATTCTCTTGCTTTTACCCTCAAACTCCCCTTCCTAGTCATTTAGTTGCCTTGTTTCCTCTGCATCTCCCCAATGATCTAACTGCACAAATGTTGTGGAAATGTCAGCTTTTGTTCTTGCCTTAATTTTCCTTTGCAGAATATTTCCTTTTTCTAACATAGGATGCCCTAAAACTGATCATTAGAATCTATATCGATTTGTGATAGTCCTAAAGGGCAGGGATTATTGACTCTTGTCTTAAAGATGAAGAGACCTGGTTACCAGAGGCTGGACAGGGTAGGGGTAATAGTAAGAGGTTGGTTAACAGATACAAAAGTGGGGCTAGATAGGTGGAATAATACCTGGTGTTCTAGAGCACTGCAGGGTGTCTATAATTAACAATTCATTGTATACTTTCAATTAATTAGCTAGAAGAGAGGATTTTGAATGTTCCCAACACAGAGAAACAATAAATGTTAGAGGTAATGGGGAAATAATCAGTGGTTGTGAGGATTTTGGGGGATGGGGGCAAGGGATGAATAGGTGGAGCAAGAGGATTTTTAGGGCAATGAAACTTTTCTGTATGATACTGTAATGGTGAATACATAATGTTATGCACTTGGCAAAACCCATGGAACTGTACGATACAAAGAGGGAACCCTAATGTAAAACTGAGTTAGTAATAATATATTGATTTTGGTTCATAATTGTAACAAGTGTAACTAATGTAACCTGTGTATGTGTGTCAGGGGTGGGGGGTGGAAACTATCTGCTCAATTTCTCTGTAACCTAAAACTGCTATAAAAATAAATTCTGGTACCATAAAAATAAAATAAAATAAAGATAAAGGGCCCTAGGCCCTGAGCTGTTGCACCTTGCCCTGTGCTCACGTTTCTAGTAGGTGGGAGGGGTTCTTAACATCCAGACTTCCTGACCCTCAACTAGTGTTTTTGGCAACCCCATTCAGCTCCGTCTTCATCTGAGGGTAGTGAAACGAGATGTCATCCACACTCTGGATGTTCTGTGAGGCCGTTTACTCCATGTAAGACCCAACAATTTGGCCACTGAATTCCTTTCTCAAGATCATTAATAGTTTCCCTTTATGCCTGCTAGTGAGGATGCGAAGGGTGGGGGTGGAGGGGGCTGGGTCCCCAGCGAGGGGAGTGGAGGGCCCGGTGCCCGCACTGACGTTCGTGCCTCATAAAGCCACCCACCTTTGGCTCAGACTTCTTCAGACTTCTGAGGCCCCAGGGTTACCCTCTGGGATCTCTTGAATTAAGGGCCAGATCTGTGACTGTATAAAAAGCAATCGTGGTTTTTCTCCCTGAAAAATGGGGCCCATCTGGCTACCAGGAAAGAACGGGAGGCAGGAACCAGGCGGGAGATGGAGTTGAGACTGTTCAAACAGGAAGTGGTTATTGATGCTTAGGATCTGGGATCTGACAGCCAGCGGTGTGTGCTCATGCGTGCATGCATGGTAGTGTGAGCTTGTCAGAAATTCTGAAGCCCCAAGGGAGAAACAGCTCTTGCAAATTTGGTTAATTAGCTAGTTAGTTAATTAGTGATGCTTTCAAATGGAACTGCCCCAGGTAATTTTCCAGTATGTTTGAGTGTATTTTGGATTTTGGCGTTTAATGCTTTGCAGTGCCTCAGGGTGAGCAAGCAGAATGACATTTCCTTTTGTAGATTTAGATGGTGGAGACACATGAAATAATGTATAGAAAAGTGACCAGGAAATGTCAGTTGTTTTACATGGATATGTTAGATAAATGACTGGAAGACCGCTGATTGACAGTCTCGTTTGCTGGGAGCTACTCAGATGAGCAAACGTGTGTGTATACTCACACACAAACACACACTCTCTTGCACACACATCTGTACACTCATTCACACACATATTCACATTCATGCATTTGCTCACACACACACGTATGCACTCACATACAAACTCAAACACATGCACACACTAACACATATACTCAGAATATACACACACCCACACATGCTTACACAGGCACACAGTGCACTCACACCTGTGCTCACACTTACACTTGCATACTCATGCACACTCACACACATACACATAGCACTCACACATACACATATATCACAGACTTATACATTTATATACACATTCACATGCCCACACAGAGACACTTTCATACACACATTCATAAAAACATACTCAGACATTTACACTCACACATATACTCACACTCACACATGTGCACACACACTCTTGCACACTCAAGTGCACACATACAACACATGCTTTCAAAAGTCAGACTGAGACCAGGCTTCCTATTTCCACCATCATGAGCTTTTCAGCTACATGCACTTTTTCTATTCTGTCAGCTCAGCACTTTTAGAAATAATCATCAATGGACAGTTTTTATCAGATGTTTCTGTTTTAAACTATCAATCTTTCCAAGGAACTGCCTGACATATGTATGCAGTAAAACAGAACATGTATTTCATGGGGGGAGAAAACACTGACAATTCAAAGAGAACCAAAGCCACAGGTATCATGGCCATCACTGAAGTGTGGCTGGGCAGAGACCACACTGGGGAGGGGGCCGGAGCCCTGTTCTTGGAATTCCTAAGCCAAGATCCTCTAACTTTTACTAGTCAAGTGACTGGAAGCAAGTCCCTTAATGTCTCCGAGTCCCTTCTGTATTCCTTTGTAGCGTGGGTTTCATAGCTGCTGTGGGGTGAGGACGGAGGAGCTCTGGGCAGGAATCATTATTCAAGAGCAAATCTCAACGTTTACCATTAGAAATGTGCAGTCTGTCATCATTCAACTTATCATCAAATACTTAATGAATTGATATATCTTAAAAATTGCTAAAAAGAACAAGTTGCTAGTGCTCTTCTGAGTGACGCCTTAGGCGTCTTCACTGTGAGGATGTCCCCAGCGAGTATCTGTGCACGTGTTCGCCCTGCCGTCTTTATTGGATGCTTTCCTTCCACCACGGCCCTGGGAATTGATGAGGCATTGATGGAAAATGTTCTTTCCAGGAGGACCTGCTCTCAACTTCCGCTGACAGAGGCCAGCGGACTGGACTCCTCCGAGGTGAAGCGAGGACACGCTTTTCTCTCTCTAGAGAGGACGTGTTGAGTAACACGGCGCTCAGAACGCCCAGTCACTGGGGCATATCTCCACCAGCAAGGAGTGAGTCATGAGCCCAGCAGGCAGCCCTGCTCATCCTTGAAAGGCTGGTGGAGAAACAGAAGAATTGGCTACCCCAAGACAAGTCAGTGTCTATGCAGCTAAAGCGCCTACAGCAAGGAGGGAGATTTCCTTTCCTGTCATCTTGGAGGGTGTTGACCGAGCGCCTTAGGAACGAATAGCTGTTCTGCCCTAGCTCCCCCACAGTGGTAGTGGGAGGCAGGTGACACTACAGTTGGCTTCCTTTCATAGGTGGCAGAAAGCACCCTGAGGTCAGGGCATACGGGCATGTGGGGTCATCCCCGGCCCTGCTGTAGTCACACCGCCACAGATCAGTGCAGCTGGCTGCACCCTGGTGTGCTGAGGACAGACAGACTCATCCACGGAGCTCGTGGGTCATGGAGGAAATTCACCAGTGTGCTCCTGGCAGAGCGCAGATGTCCAGGGGCCGGCAAGTCGATCACTCTGAGCAGGTGGCTCACGAGGAACCTGCTGGGACACCTTGGCTGCCTTGGAGCTGTGGGTGCATCAGGAGCTTCTGCGAACTCCCCTTCACCCAACAACCCAGTGAGAGGCCCAGGCAGGTTCTGGATGCCGTCCTCAGAAGACCAGGGCTGAAGCTGGGGTCGCAGCTCTAGGCCAGTGTGGGAACAATGAGCCCTTCCCCACAGACATGAGCAGCAGGCCCTGCAAGTGCAAAAGGGCTGGTGTCTCCCTTTGGGGGCGTCCACAGGGGGCAGTGGGGCTGAGCCTGCCGTTCAGCCAGGTGTGGAAGGAGGAGCCCCCCATGGAGGGTTGGCGATGCCGCTGGCGATGCCACTGTCGCTGCCCAGCCGCCTCCTACCGCCAGGCTGAGTGTGGGAGTCACCGCCCACAGCTCTGTGCCCCGAGCACCACGGCCTGCAGGTGGAGGGCGGCAAATGGATACGAAACGATGCTCTCTGCCCTAAGTGAAGAGGAGTGAAACAACACACCGTACTCCACCAACATGGACAAACAAAAGTTAAAATGAAAAAGTGTGAATATTTGTTGAATGAGTGACTGGGCGTTGAAATGCTTGCTGTATCAAGAGGCAAAGCTGGGGAGGGAAGGAGAGTTTAAAGTACAGCAGTTCTCGGCTGCTGGGAAGGGGACTTCACATGTGCAAAGAATTGAAAAGAATAACAAACATGTCCTGTGTGGTTTATCCCAGGCACAATTCATAGACATGGACACATAGCGTTAGGTTTAATCTTCACTGCCCCCACCCCTCTGCCATGAAGCAGATGCTGCTGTATCCACTTCACAGATGAGGAAACTGAGGCACGAAGGTTCAAGCCCTTGTCCGGGTGACTCAGAGAACAAGCAGAGGTGAGCTGCTGCCCACACCTGTGTTCTGGGGGAGCTTTCACCACATCCACACTGCAGGTCATTCTCTCCCCCATGTCAGACACGTTCATCTCTCATCGGAGCCACCGCTCTGAGGGAATGTCTCCACTTCTCAGATGAGAAATGGAGTTGGGAGAAGTGTCCTGCTAGAGCCAGGATTCCAGGTCTGGCCCCCGTGACTTTCCTTCTGTGTTCTCCATGGAAGATGATGCTGGTGGCTTGTGCAACCCAGAGAGAGCCCAGGGCAAGGCAGGCAGCTGGGGGATGAGGAGGAAGGGGAGCTCTGGGGACCATTTTTAGGAGGAGAACCTCCTGGGATTCTGACTTATTGCGGGAGAACAAGGGGCAGCGTGAGCCATGAGGGCCACGGGACAGAGCTCAGGGAGAGCCTTGTGGCATGTGTGAAGTCAGCGTGGGCGATTGGGGCTCATATAGGTTTGGCTGGTGGGCACTGGGGAGGAGAAGGAGTGGATAGAGAAGAGGCCAGGGAAGACAATAGAGCCTTGGGGACTGTCACTGTTTGGTGCAGGAGGAGGGAAAAAATGAGCAAAAGGAATTGGGCAGTGTGTGGCCAGAGGCTGCAGGGATATTCCAGAGCCATTGCATGTCAGGGGAGTTGAGAGAGACCTGGTAGGAACCGGGAGGGTTGGCGGAGGCCTGGCCCCCCGGAGATGCCTCTGCCGTGCCTTTTCCTGGGGCCCCAATGCCCGGGAGGGGACTAGCTCTAACCTTGCATGTTTCTCTGGCGTCTGTCCCACTCCAGCGTATGCGCCTGTGATTGACGATCAGCCTTACCCTTCTCTGTCTCCAGCCCCTGATGCACATCTCCTTTCAGGACAGGGTGAGGAGGAAGGAGAGCTATCTGCTATAGAGCCCTTTTAAGTAGAATCACAGCCCAAAGTGGCAGGACTCTCACTGAACAGGCAGCTTTAGGTGAGGGACAAGAGCGTGTTGACACGTGGCAGAAAAGAAGAGTAGAGAGATGGGAATTTAGGAGTGGGAAGTAAGTCTTCGTGCAAATTCCCTGAGGGGTTCTAGGTGAGCTGGGCATCATCTGGGAAGAGATGGTTCTAGGAGCAAAGACTCTGCACTGAGGGAGGGCTTGGGTAGCTCAGGAGAAGAGTACCCTGGATCTTAATCAATCTTCACTTGAAAATCTCAAAACCCAGAACTCACTGAATCATCAGAACCACCTCATGCCACAGGGTGAAGGGCTCTCACAACTCCTGAGATCATTAATCTCCTCCAAGGGGCACAGTTGGTGATGTGCACCAGAACAGGACTTGGAAGTGCCTTCTAGTTACTGGAGCTCATGGACAACAAATGAGTATTTTTATCATGAACTTTTCATTTTTGACATGTTTGAAATATCTTAGACACTGCACAGACCATGAACTGCAGACTCTGGGAAGGGGGTGGTGTGTGTGTGTGCAGCAAGTGTGCTCTTGTAAAGTAAGTGACCACAGGTCGACATTCAAAAGAAACCACTGTATGGCATAAAACTGGCTGCCCTGAGATGTGTCCAGAGTCTGTGCCTGCAGGATTTCCTCCTCTTTCCACATCGTTCCATCCTATGAACAAGTGATGTTATTCCCATTTGTGAGCAAAGAGTATGAGCCTCAGAGAACTGATGTGTCACCCACCTGGTGACAAGAAGGAATCGGAATGCTGAAATGCAGAGCAGTTTTCAATTTCATTCCTTCATCCAACAAATATCTCTTAGCATGTGTTTAATTAAAATGACGGACTGAAAGTTACTGCTTGGGGAAAAACAGTGACCTCAAGAAAGATGCCCAGGTAACTCTTTGACTTCCGTGTGGTTAAATTCTTGAAGTGATTTTCCCCTTATTATTTGTATGTCTTTAGCAGGCTGCAGAGGCCAAAACTAAAACGCAATTTTTATTATTATTTTATTATTATTTTAATCTTATTTAAAAGGGAAAGGGCATTTAAAAAAATTTGTTTTATTAAAAAAATATTTTCCTTTAAAGATTCTCATCCTTTACCCATTGGGGAAGAGGGTGAGAATTGCATGTTCTTGCCACTAGATGGCGACATCGGAGTACAGAGTCCCAGGGGGCACAGCGGGTACCAGCATCCGTGGGCACCCGGGATGCCGCCCAGGAAGGTCTCAGCCCGCCAGCCAGCATGTGTTCCCTGATCCTAAAATAAGTCAAGGAGAATCAAAACCCCTAATTTGTTTTATACACCTCTGAAGCCCAGCTCCACTCACAACCTTCCACTGCTTGAAAAACTAGCAATAGTTCCTTCCTGCTGAACGGCTAATGTCACCTATTGTCACCACGTATGGATTTGATCCTTATTTCCTGACTTTCTGTGTTCCCTATTTTCAAGGAGTGTGGTGTGCCCAGGGCATATCAGAGCAGACCGGTGGCCTGGTGGTTGCGTGTAGTTGAGTACGTTCCTGGTGGGGACCCAGGCCTCCCCAGCCATGCTGGCCCCCAGCTTCCTCTCCTTGCAACCAATTCATTCCTTGCTTGGGCTTTTCCATGTTTCTGCCTTGCCTGCCCAGCACCCCCCAGAGCTAACCTAGGCCTCCCTGTCATCCATTCCTCCCAATCGGGGGATTCTTCCCTGGCCTTTATGCTCTAGGGCATCTCTCCTAAGCTCGTGTGGCCAGATGCTCAGGGCCTTGGACTTTTGCAGCTGGAGTCTGTCTGTGTGGGACCCAGGGCACATGACCAGTAGCTCTGAGGTCTAGGTCTGCAGAGGTCATTGTGGTATTCATCAATCCATTAATCCCTTTAATATCCATTTACTCTGTCAATTCGCTGTTCCAGAGACTGCACCACATCCTGGTGGTGTGCTGTGGGTAAGGTCTGATTCATGCTTTCCAGATTCCAACATGAATATAAGTGTTGGAACACATGCATCTGCAGCACGAGGTGGGGCTGCAGAAGGAGGGGTGACTGTCCATCTGAGGGCTTTGGGGAAGAGGCAAAAGTTGGAAGAAGAAAGGACAGACGCATCCACCATACCTGAGAGAAGGTCTCTCTTTCTCCAGTGTTTTCCCTGCCTTGGGGTGCCTACTTCCTTCCACAGTGGCTGCTGAGTCGAGGAGGATGGGGGGCTCCTCCTGAGTGAGAGGAGACCCAGAAACCTCCCCTTGGGCTAATGTCTAATTCTTCCTTCATTTAGGAGACATCTGAGTTGCTTCCCCTTGGGAGGAGGTGTGGCGATGCTGTCTCTCTCCTTGGCCTGCAACAGGCAGCCTCATCTGGCTGTTCCCTAGGATTGTGGTATATTCACTTTTCTTTTTTTTTTATTTATTTTTATTTTTTTATTATTATTTTTTATTTATTTATTTTTTTAAAATTTTATTTTGTCGATATACATTGTAGCTGATTATTGCTCCCCATCACCAAAACCTCCCTCCCTTCTCCCTCCCCCCCCCCAACAATGTCCTTTCTGTTTGCTTGTTGTATCAACTTCAAATAATTGTGGTTGTTATATCTTCTTCCCCCCCCCCCGGTTTGTGTGTGTGTGTGTGTATGTGTGTGTGTGAATTTATATATTAATTTTTAGCTCCCTCCAATAAGTGAGAACATGTTGTATTTCTCTTTCTGTGCCTGACTTGTTTCACTTAATATAATTCTCTCAAGGTCCATCCATGTTGTTGCAAATGGCAGTATTTCATTCGTTTTTATAGCTGAGTAGTATTCCATTGTGTAGATGTACCACATTTTCCGTATCCACTCATCTGATGATGGGCATTTGGGCTGGTTCCAACTCTTGGCTATTGTAAAGAGTGCTGCGATGAACATTGGGGAACAGGTATACCTTCGAAGTGCCCTTTCCAGACTGGCCCTGATCCCATCTGGATAATCCAGAGTCCAGCTCTGGGTTTGGAATGAACTGGGCCGGTGGCCATTAGGTGCTTTAGTTCTAAGCTTCAGGTCTTTAAACTAGACCAAAGGGTTCCATCCACAAGCTGGTGAATTTACGAGGTTCCAACAAGGGCTGGGAAGACAAGAGCTAATAATAAACCGATCCTCTGCTTGGCTTCTTCTCTATGGATATCTTTCTCTTATAAGCATGCTATTTCAAAGAAAATTTGTATTTGTTTGTACTTTCAAATTAAAATCTTCTAAAATATTAGATGGCCAAAAAATTAAATAGTTTTGGTGCTTTGTCAGATGACTGGCAGTTGTGAAGCTGTTACAGGGTCTCCACGTGCCTCCATATTTTGGTATGACCATAAATCAATTCTTTTGAATAGCAATGAGATGAAAATTGCCGGATCTGAATGGAAGAGGTCACTCAGATGTTTGGTCTTGCTTTGCTTTGTTTTTGTTTTCCCCGCAATGCATCCCTGCTGTCTCAGTCGGTTCTGGCAGCTTTAACACAAGACTACAGACTGGGTGGCTTACAAACAGCAGAAATTTATTTCTTATGGCTCTGGAGGCTGGAAGTCCAAGATCAAGGTGTGGCAAATTCAGTGTCTAGTGAGGGCCCACTTTCTGGTTCATAGATTGCACCTTCTAGCTGTGATCTCACATGGTAGAAGGGTGGGGGTCTGTGTATAGCTTCTGTTATAAGGTCACTAATCCCGTTCACGAGGGCTCCACTCTCATGACCTCATCGTCTCCCAAAGGCCCCACCTCCTAATACCATCACCTTGGGTATTAGGATTTCAACATGTGAATTTTGGGGAGATAAAAACACTCAAACCACAGCACCCACCAAATGCAATGTGAGGCAGCACCCAGGGAATGTGCTCACCCCTGCCAGCTTCCCACCCGAAATATCAGCAGAGCTCTGACCCCCAGAATGTGTGTCACTCTTGGGGCAGGTGGAAAGACACAGGGAGTCTTGCCCACACTGATGGACGAGCTCCTGCAGGGACACCCAGTGGACAGTTCCAACACAGTGTTTTATGTTTTGATGCCTTTCTGAGACAAGGCGATGGTAGGACCCTGGGGACATCCCATTACACATTTCTTTTCCTTTTTTTTTTTTCATTTCTCTTTGAACTACAAAGGGATTAACTTTTCCCTAACCTGTCTATGGAGTCACCCATACCCAAAAGGACGAACAAGCATGACTCCTAAATAAAGAAAGTTGAAGTAACAGTTTTCCCATCGTTTCTCCGTTTCATTCAATGAAAGTATGCAACCAGACGTAGTGCTAGAATCTCTGCATGCCTTGTTAATAGCTAATCCCTTAAGTCCACCCTCTCCTCCGAGATGGAAAAATCCTTACATGGTCAGGTCCAGGGTTTCAGGCTCCACCCTACGCAGTCTTGTTTGTTTGTTTTAAATAGACCTAGTAAAAATAACTGTAACCTTCTGCCACATACAAACACAAGTAGTACGAATAGTCAAAGAACTATCACACTCAACCTGACAGGTGTCTCAGCAGGTGAGCAGAATTCACAGGACGTGTGGCATCAGGAAGACCTGAAGAGGGTGGTGGCTGTCAGGGAGTAGATGGGTTGGGGACCAAGGTTTGAAGTCCAGTCCCACCCCACCCTTCCTATGTAAGTAATCTTGGAAAACTTACTGAGCATCAGTTTATTATCTGCACAAAGCAGTTAATTACAATAAAATTAGCAATTAGAACAACCACAGCTTTTGTGCACTGATGACTCCTAAAGGACTGTGCTCAGTACTTTCTATTCATTAACCTAGTTATTATAAACCCAAGAGGTAGATGAGTCAGTAGGTGGGGAGACGGGGTTTGAAGGAAGAATGTCTCTGTCTTAGGGGGTAATTTGAATATTTCTCTCATTCATGAAAGTAGCCGTGCGTGTGCGTGAACGTCTGCCAGTGAAGGGACACCCACTCCTCAAAGAGAACGGGATCCACGAGAGAATCAAGGGACTGATGGTGTTCATGAAATTGAACAAAGACCATGTCACGTACGACAAGATTAGATTGCAGGGAAAACAACCAGAGCATCTCTTGTAAAGAAACACCTCGAAAACTGAAATCGTGTTGCATGATTAATAACAAACCACAAGTCATACAAGATGCCCGTGTTAGGATATAGGGAAATTTCAGGAAGTTGAAAGGGTAGAAATCATATTAGCCAAAGGAAATGGGAAGACCAGATAAAAATGAGTTCACAGACACTAACTTTGAATAAGAGCCCACAAGAAAGTGAAATTCCACAGTAGGTGTGACCGGGGGTTGAGGGAGGAGATGACATTTACTCTAAGGTCTATGAAAAATTTTAATCTTTTGTAAATCTTATAATTTTGTCTGGCTCAACACTCAGTCCCAGAGGGCTCCAATACAGAAGACAAAAATTATTTCTTCTTTTTTTAATTTCTGAATTTCATGGGTAAAATTTGTTCCTAAGTTGGAATATTTTTCTTAGTAAGGCATGAAGATACCTGTTTATGTATCTATCTCTATATATGTATATCTTCTCATTGCTTTAAAAGACAGTATGTGTGGACTTACCTACCCTACTGATGGAGATTGAGGCTTCTTCTAATTTGATTTTCTTGCTGTTACAACAAACATCCTTGTACATCCCTCTACAAAGAGTGTATGTTTGTGTTGGACAAATTACTAGAAGCTGAATTATTTAGTTAAGAGTAATGTATATTTTGATAGTTCTGGCCAGATTTCTCTTCTAAAAGACTTTGATAATTTCTACTTTAACCAACATGAATAAATTTACATACGTTTGAACCATGGACGAATATTATCAGTCACTTAAATTATTGCATATCTGAGGAAATAGAAAAAAATCTCATTTTTGTCCTAATTACAAATGAGAAGGAGGCTATGCTTTATGCTTATTTTCTATTTGCATTTCTCCTATAAATTGTTTGTTTGTATCCTTTGCCCATTATTCTACTGTATTGTGTGTATTTTTTCTTAGTAGTGAAAGATTACTTTTACTCTGGAAATCTAGGATGGATTTAAGTTTTGTGGTCCCTGAAACTTATGAAATTGGGGGAGGTGGGCTCATCTGTAAGAAAAATAATAAAAAATTAAATAAGAATGTGAATGTTCATTGCCACGTCCTACCATGACCTTGAAATGAACCTGTGCAAGTAGGTGGTCCTGAGCTGAAGCTTTATTAGCTTCACGATGAATCAGACTATTCCAGAACTTTCCCCTTTGTTATGTGTTCAGCAAATATTTTCATTGTAAGGACACTTTAATTTCTGTGTTGGCAAATCTGTCAATAATTTTCATTATAACTTGTCTTCTGGGAAGAGGGGTTGTGGCTCCAGTCCCTTTTGGATTTTGCAAGTTACCTGGGACACCGCTGTGCCCGGCTGGCTTCTGTGCCCATGTCACTGGTGAAGCGTGGGAATACAGATGGCTGGCCATCAGTGGCAAGAGGGAAGAAATGATACCATCCCTGCCTGGAGTGCAAGCTTCCAATGCATCCTGTTAAAACGGCCCCCTCATCCTGCCTACTCCTGGTGTCTGCTGAGTCTGAGTCGTGAGTGTGCAGAAGCCTCAGTGACACTCCTTTTCCATGGCTGTTGGCCTGTGACTGCCCTGGACTGCTCCTCCACAGATCTGTTTGTTGATTGACTTCTGGAAGTGCTATAAATGTTCCCCTTGGCTAAAGGCTCTACCTTTTATTTTCCAAGACTACTATAAAATTTTAAAAATATTTTTCGGTCAGAATGAGATTTTAGATGCAGAGGAAGGTGGCTGCATGTTTTCAGACTATTAGTAGCTTAATTTTCTCTAGATCTGCCATCGTCCAAGAGAAGATGAAACGAGGCCTTCCATAAGAATATTCAATTGGCAACATGCACTAAACCAATGACTTTAAAACTTGTGTGTACCATAAAATGCAGTTTATATTTTTATAAGAAATATACTTTATACCACAACCCAGTCCCCTGTGGCCACCCGTACAACTGAACTGCAGGCGTCGTGGAGGGGGACTGGCCTTTGCTGTTCACAGTGTGCCCTGGGGTAGTCTCACCACCTCTCCTGCTGTCTCCTCTCCTGCCTTATCACTTTTCTTCTGCTTATTTCACTTCATTTTATTTCATTTCGAAATACTGATTACAAGCCATCACATTAAATTTACAGCTCACTCAAGAGTCGGGTTTTGCAGGATAGAAAACAGAGCTGCGAGGACGCAGCCAGGCACTGAAGCAGGGACGTCGGCCTGTGTAAGGCCAAGTGCTCAGCTGGGTGGCCCAGGAAGCCCCAACCCCCTCCTTCCTCTTTGCTTTCTGTCCTTGCAGCTCCATTTGCTCTGCTTCCTTGAACGCACGCACGACCCTTTTACCACCCAACCCCACAGTCCAAGCTCCCTATATCAAGTGAGAGTCCCTTTCTCCTCCTGTGTGTCAGTAAGAAGTTTAAAGAAGAGCTTGGATTTTTTTCTTCTTTAATGCAGATTTTTTAAAATGAGGAGGTTAAAATTCCTTTATGGACAGCAGGACCCAGGAGAGCCAGCTCTGAGCCTGCGGCTAATTGATATTAATTGATGTGGAGCTGTAGAAAATAATGCTCATGATGATGATAGGAAACAACACAGGTCAAGCGCTCTCCATGTGTCCAGGACAGTTCCAGGTGCTTCACTTACATCTTAATCGTCATGACAACTATTTAAGTAATAAACCCACTAGTGGAGAGCCTGAGACACGGGGGAATTCATGGAGGTTGAGCACAGCAAGGTCAACATAAGTTCCTTAAAGCCAAATGGGGTAAGCGCAAGCTCAACTTCATTTTTTAAAACTTAAGACATTAACATTTTTGTATATATTATATTTTGCTATACATCAAAAATGATAGCATTCTTATATTTTATTTTTTCTGCCTTCCTCAAAAGGGAACACACAAGAGATAACTGAGAGCTCTTTGAAGTCTGCAAAGTGCTCTTGCTATTTCCGGCCTTTCTTCACCATCTGGCCAGTGTCACCTCTGACCCCTGGCCCCTGACCCCCTGCAGCCGTGATCCCAACCAACCTTCCTCTCAGTGTATTATCTTTCTACTCTGTCCATTCCTCCACTTTCAGACCGATTGTGTGTGGGGGAGTGGAGAAGGGTTAGGGTAAGGAGTACTTTAGTTTTCTGAAAATCCAAGCAGGAATTCCAATGTTTGCAAATCCATGACCAGTTTTGTTTGTAGGATTAAGAGGAGTAATGATGGAGGGAAAGCCCCTGCCAGCGTGGGGCTCTGACTCCCCTGGCCAGTGATTTTGAAGGAGTCACTCCCACGTCCTGCGCCTTCCATAGTTCCTTCCTGTGTAAAATATGAGCCATAATCGTGCGTCTCAAATAAGCTAGGTAGGTGAAAGCACCTAGCTCAGGGTCTGGTGTGTTCTTTGTACCCAATTTAAATAATGATCCCACTGGTCCTGCAGCCCACGGGCTTCAGAGGCACCTGCTCACTCAGACTGTGTGGCAATGTGTTGTTTCCCTAAGGGGACATGTTCCAGTTCTCATCCAACTGACTCGGCCACCCCTCCACTGGGGGGTCCAGAGACAGGAAGGCAGTATAATACCCCAACCCGTCAGTACTGAGTTTTGTCTCTGAATGTTCTTTTAAGCAACGGTGCTACTGAGTGCTTTGAGTTTTGTCCTCCAAACTCAAGTAGGAAATCTGTGCTTCATGGACCTACAACAGGGATGGCTGGTGCCTGCTAAGGAGAAGGACGGCTCCAGGCAGTGTCCCGCTGGAGCCCCGGCCCCTGTGTCATCACAGGCCTCTGGAGTCAGGGGCCGTCCAGTTCCAGCCTCAGACCAAACAGATTAAAAGGAACATAAGCAAGACGGCAGGGCATGCCACTGAAGTTCAGGAAAGGTCAAGCCTCGCCAGACAAATGCTCGACCCGCCAGTGTTTATTTAGTTTTACAACATTGGCGGCGCTCGATGAGGGGACCAAGAGTGGCTGCAGCTGGACGGGACTTTTCCTGGCGTTTCCTCTGCCCTCACCAGCACACCCAGATCTATTTCTAATTCATTATAAGGGAAAGGATATTTTCTGCCCCCCCACCAAAAAAAATCCTTTGATACCAGAATAAAATAGAATCATATCCATAAACAGAAGGAAAAATCATATTGCAACTGAGATGAAATGCATTCTTTAGATTTCTTATGTAAGTCAGCAGTGTAAACTCACATGATGTCACTTGCCCATACGTTTGAGATTTTGATTACAAAAGCCCTTGCATAGGAATGCTTGGTCCGCTCCTGCAGTACACATTTCCTATGTATGTGTCACCCATGTACCAGACCAGAGGTGACAAGCTGGAGATTCAGTGCCCACTTGTCACAGTACTCTCCTATTAGCGTGCGTGAAACAGACGTGGCCAACAATGCGGCATTCTAGAGAGATGGGCGTGTTGACAACACGGAAAATTACTAACCATCCTGAATAGGACTTGTGAGCTAAGTTTCGAACTTAGTGGTAGGTATTAGATAAGTGAAAAAAGAGGAGGAAGTGAGTGCAGAGAAGGAAGGCTGTGGGCAAAGGTGTGAGCTTGTGCCAGGGAGGCCTGCAGCTGCTACTCCTGGAGCTCAGGTGTACTTGCAGATGACTCTGATGCTGGGAACATTGTGAAATGTTAGATGTCATGCCAAAGAGCTTCAGAGGGCCTAGAAATTGTAGATTTCAAATAGGCCAAAGCATTTTAGGGTGTGCGTTTTATGAAGGATGATCATTCCATTTGCAGTATAGGTCAAGAAATGAGGGGTGCTGGAGCTGGGGTTGCGGTAGGAAGAAAGTGGGGAGGTGGTAAATTTGAAATACACTGAGATGTCCACGTTGCCTCGACTCTGTGGATCCTG
Organism: Cynocephalus volans; assembly: GCF_027409185.1. Classification (NCBI taxonomy): domain Eukaryota; kingdom Metazoa; phylum Chordata; class Mammalia; order Dermoptera; family Cynocephalidae; genus Cynocephalus; species Cynocephalus volans. Next base: position 211,047,056 of record NC_084461.1, read on the forward strand.
TCTAGGTCTCTTGCTCATGATCTGTTATACAGTGAAGTGCTTGGAGAGCAGGGATGCTTTTGTCTAATCTTGGGGCCTTTGTTCCACCATAGTGCTCAGCTCACAGCTGGAGCTCAGGATCTGTTGCAAGGAACAAGGACATCTCAGTATCAGGGAACACAGGACAATCGAGTGTGTTGGGAAAGAAAATAATGCGTGGACGTGTGAGAGTTGAAGGCGCATCCGGCCCCTAGGATGTATCAGTCTCTTCTTTGGAGATCTGGAACCTCATGTGAGGTGGTGTCTGCAGGCTAACCTGGGAAGTAGGTGTGAAGGGAGAGAGCTCAGACCAAGAAAGGGGCAGGGGTTAGAGACATAGGAGTGAGTGGAAAAACTGGAGCATTCCTAAAAATCTGATTGGGAAGATCCTGGGAAACTGGGAAAAATGGGGGTGGAGCCTTTCACAGGCTGGGGGAATAATGGGTCAGGGAGGTTTTCTTGATTCTAAGTGAAACAAAAGGTCTCCAAGTCACCAGCATAAGTGGAATTGAATGAAAAGATCTCAGGTAGCTCAGAGGTGGAAAGAACAGCTGGAGAATCAGCCCCAGAAAGGGAGAGGCCATGTTTAACTGAGCAGAGGCAGCCTCATGAGTGTAGTGGGAACTAGACAGATCGCAGAAGGCAGAGGGCTGGGTGAGAGGAAGGTAGTGCAGAGCTTATGTAGAGCTCCTCCATGAGGGCAAAAAGGCTGAATCATTGGAAAGTGAGGTTAATAGAAGTTTTTAACATTTTAATTTTTTTAAGTGGCTATTTTGAACATGTTCATATTTTGAAGGGAAGCACCAGAAGCGAGGAAGTAACTGACAACAAAGTGGAAGAGGGGTGGGGGGTTGGGTGGGGTCCCAGCCCAAGAAGGCAGACCTGGATGGGGACCCAGCCTTGGGCAGGAGAGGACACCCGCCCTCTGAGGGGGACGTGCTAGGGCAGATGCTCAGGATGAAGGGACATGAAGGGAGCAAAAGGACCTTTCTGCTTTATAGTCTCCAGGTTTGCACTATCTGATCCTCTCTTCATGATGCACAACTCATCTTCATTTTAGTGAGATTAAGGACCAGCCCTGAGACCACGCAGCCAGTGATGATGGAAGCAGGAGATTCAGTTGCGTGTCCTTTGCCTTCAAATCCAGTGACCTTTCAGAAACTAAAAGAAAATTTTGGGGTAGTGAGTGTGTGTGAGTGTGTGAGAGTGTGTGTGACAGTGTGAGTGAGAGAGTGTGTGTGTGAGCGTGTGTATGCATATTAGATGCATTGTCAGTAGTTAATGAAAACTCATTTTCACAGGGCTTACATTTTAAAATTTCCCTTTGAATCATCCTTCATGTTTAGGCCCAAATGAGCTTTTTAAGCCAGAACTCTGATCAGACCCATCCCTGGCCTAAAAACCATGGGTCGCCTCCCTTTGCGTGCAGAACCAAGCCTAAATGTCTCAGTGCGGCCAGCAGGGCACTTTGTGATCTGGTCCATAACCCATTTTCAACCGCACGCTCTGAGAACTCACCTAGCTCTTCTGAGGTTTAGAAAAGGCACTCTTTCCTCAAGATACTGTTATTACCGTTTGGCAGAAAACTGTCATAATGTACTGATTTAAAAAAATAGTTTTATTGGGGCATAATTTACATACCAGAAAATTCACCCATCTTAAATGTACAATGGGATGATTTGAGGAAATTTATAATTGTGTAACCATCAGCACAATCTAAACACAAGTGTTTTGGAATACTTCTAATACCTGAAAAATATCCCTCATTCCTGTTTTCAGTAAATCTCTATTTGCCTTTTCTTGTCATTTCTTGTAAAAGAAATCACACAATACGTAGTAAAAGAAATCACACAATACGTAGTCTGACATTTAGGAAAATGTTTTTGAGGTTCATCCACGTCGTGACGTGAATGGGTCTTCCATTTCTATGTTATTGCTGAGTAGTATTCATACTTCATTGTATGAACATACAATATTTTTTGTTTATTCATTCACCAGTTAATGGATTTGGAATGCTTGCACTTTTTTTTTTTTAAGTTATTATTACAAATGCTTCTGTAATCATTTGCATACAAGTTTTGTGTGCCCATATGTTTTCATTTCTCTTAGGTGTGGAGTAAAATTGCTCGGACATATGGTAAATTTTTGTTTAACATTTTAAGAATTTTCCAAACCGTCTTCCAAAGTGGCTGCACCATTTTGCATTCCCACCAGCTGTGTTTGAGAGCTCTAGTTACTCCACATCCTCATCAATACTTGTTATTATCTGTCTTTTTGGTTACAGCCAAATCATTGCTTTTTTTTTTTTTTTTGTGACTGGTAAGGGGATCATAACCCTTGGCTTGGTGTCGCCCGCACCACGCTCAGCCAGTGAGCGCACCGGCCATCCCTATATAGGATCCGAACCCGCGGTGAGAGCACCGCTGCACTCCCAGCGCCGCACTCTCCCGAGTGAGCCACGGGGTCAGCCCCATATCATTGCTATTTTAATTTGCATTTAAAACTAATGACGTTGAACATCATGTTCTATTGATCTTTGTCTACCACTCCACTACCACACTTTCTTGATTACATAACTACTGTATATAATAAGCCTTAATATCAAGAAGAAAGATTCCTACACTTTATTATTCTTTGTTAAGATGTTTCAGCTATACAGTCTGTGCCTTTTCATATACATTTTAGAATAAACTTGTCTATGTGTATAAAAAACCTTGCTGAGATTTTGATAGGAATTGTATTAAGACTGTAGATGGATTTGGGGAGAATTGTCTTCTTTGTTACATTGAATCTTCCAACCCATGAACACGGTATATGTCTCCATTCATTTAGGTTTTCTTTGATTTATTTCATCAGCATTCTGTTGTTTTCAGTGTACAAGTCCTGTACATTTGTCAGTTTTCTTGGTGATTGTAACCGCATTTTGATTTCAATTTCTGTGGGTTCAGTGGATTTGCATTGTTATCCATCTTGCTTATTGTACACTTGGACTTAGGCTTTGTAGTGGGGAGGAGGAAATGTATGAAGATCTGGGCCTGGGGTGAGAGGGCTGGGAAGACATGGACTCAGGTCCTGCCTTTGCCCCTTCCTGGCCCTGGAACCTGGCGAGTCACTGAGCCCAGGTGGTGATTTAACACCTGCCTCATCAGAGTCAGAACAACTCAAAGTCTATACATGTCACTGACTACTGGTGCTTTTGTCCTAAGCAGATTTCCACTTTGGAATAGATACCTACATGTTTATAAAGCTACTTGGACCAGGCCCTTTGTAAATGAAAGGCAAAGCCCATGAGACGTGGCTTAAAAGGACAAAGCAAAACAAAATCATCTATATCCTGATCTGCATAAGAAATAAACAAACATTTGGAGGTAGGCAGCAAAAAAACGATGGACAGAAGGGAGCCCATGAGAGATTCAGGTCTGGAGGTGGGGAAAGGACCACAGAATAGAGAGATATCTGGTACTGAAGTTTAAATGTGTGTGTTCCCTCTCTCTCTCTGTCTCTCTCTCTGTCTCTCTTGCTGTTTAGTGCTGTATTGTTCCCTGCTGCTGTCACTGAAAATGTTCATTAAATCCTGGAAGACACAAAGACTGTGTGAGGATGGGCTGTAAGCCGGGGTAATTGGGGGCAAATGGGTCAAGAAAATGAGACCAGAATCCATGTCTGGGTAGGCAAGAAAAGAGAGGAACCACCTCTTGTGAGATGAAAATAAGATGAACTCCAGTTTAAAACAGCAAATTGGGACTCAATAGTGTTAGCAACCAGAAAGTGACAAAAATTTTAGAGAATTCAGGGGATCCATACCAACTTAGGGTAAATCTTCCAGGATAGACAACTTGATGTGAATCAGCATCTGTGTTTTCTAAGAAATACATGAGTTGTGTCAGTGGAAGTGTTCACGGCAGCACCGCCTGCTGTGGTGTTGATGGTCGAGACACCTGAAAGCATATCCCAGTCCTGAGCCGGGTGATGGTGGCCAGGAGACAAAACACTTTGTGATTTAGTTTCCTCATCTGTCACATGGAACAACAGACATGCTAGCTTTATAGTACAGTATCTCAGGTGTATTACCTACTTAAAAACTGGTGACTATGGCTTATGTTAAAATTAGGCTTAAGTCCTAGGGGCATAGATTATTCCATTGGGCACCGTCCAGCTCATAGAAGAATGCCTGGCACATAGCACGCAGTAGGAATGGAATGAATTGCTGTAGGCAATTCCTGCTGCATGTTAAATCGTCACTATCTTTAATATACATGTATTTGATATATATATCTGATGATAGAATGATTAAATTCTATCAACCTAAGTAGGCAATTAAGCTGAATACTGTAAACATCCATTTAAAATTTCAAAATCTGTTTAAACGAACCAGCCAAAACCCTCTGAAAATACAAATCAGAGTGACAGGGAAGGAAAGGATGCCCAGAATTATTATTATTATTACTATTACCTGCAGAATATTGTCCCTAAAATGGGCCTCTCCTGTGCTAAACTGTCTCATCCTTTACACAACCTACTCTGTGTTCAGGTTCCAAAAAAAGACTCATTTGCAACATTGCAATTAATTTTAAGCTAGAAGTCATCTCTGTTTAAGGGAAATGTGAGTGCCTTTCCTGCCCTCACTGCAGACCATCATCTGTTGTCTAAGGTTCCCATGATACAGTCACTTGTGATGACCTGGAGAAGAAAAAAAGTAGCCTGTAAGCCCTGAGATAAGTGAAGTTTCCTAACACAAACCATGCAGTTGACATTTCTTATTCAGAGGTTCTTTTGGCCAAAATATTTGCTTTTCCTTCAGGCGACTTCCAAGAGTGTTTATCTTAACACATTGAGGCTGGCTGGGATTTTTAAGTAGAACAAAGATCAGAGTCACACAAAGGTGCCTCGGTCTTTTCTCAAGCAATTTTTTTTTGAAGTAGCTGGTGTGAGTATTATTGCAAGAGAGGCCTGACCACAGAGCCTAGAAAAGAGAGTGTGGGCTTCTGGTGGCTGTTAGCAAGCCCCTCACCTGTGCTGAGGCTCAGCCAGTTCCCGGAAGAACTGGGATGCCTCTGATTTCCATGTGTCTGTAAGCGTCAGGAGTGTGGAGAAGGGATAACGTGAGGCCTGTGATTTGGCGACTGCTACAGTGTGCAAGCCCTGGGGCAAATGCTCATCCCATAGTTCTCTAATTTAATTCCTAGAATGCCTTTGTGAAGTAAGGTCTAAGAGCATACTTGTTTTACAGATGAGGAGAGAGGTCAAAGGACATCAGAGGTTAGGACACCCAGAATCAGCCAGGTTAACACAGAGCCAGTGATTCGGAAGCCCTCACCAGTTGGAAAAAAAAAAAATCAAAGAGAAATTGTTCAGTCCTCTCAGATTCAGATTTTAGTAAAAATAAAATGACCATACAATCCATGAGCTGCGATCCGAGTCTCTAAGTGGCTAAGGATTATGCCGTTGACAAATTAACTGGGTTTTTCATGTTTGAAAATGAACTTGAATGATGCTTTTTTACTTTCCTACAATATGGTGCCAATTGTTACCCTGCCCAGATAATGAAATCTGCTAGACTCCATTAAAATGCATTAATTCAGACTTTATTCCTTAAAAAATCCTAATTAAAGAACTAGCTTACCCAAAGCCCCATCTTTCTCTTTTCTAGAAGACTGGTTGAAGAAGTTGCCTCTGGGTGAGCCAGTCCCATCTGACCCTTTTCTTCAGGTGGGAGATAGCACAATCATACCTAATTCTTCACAGCCTGACATCCTCAAATACTTTTGCAGGTTGGCCTCCTCGGCCATCAAGAATGGAGTCAGGAAGTTTTGGGCCAGCAGAGCCCATAGTCAAGGTGCCAGGGTCCTACCTCTGCTGGAGGTGATTGCCCAGCCCCTCCATCTCACCAACGTCTAGCATTCATGTCCAGGGGGCAGTGCTCTAGGGGGACTCAGGTCAACTTCTTGTCACTGCAAGCCCACCTCAAGTGGTTTCCCAGTCTGTGAGAAGGGTTAACTCTTTCAGCACATGAAGGCTTCTTAGGTCTATGACAGTCATAGGACTGAGAAGAAAATCTAAAGTGTTGATTTGCCAATTAAAAGGTAGAAAAAATATGTATGACCTTTGCCTATGTCTCCAGCTGAGTTTTTAAAGCTTGTGACCTCTCAAATCAAATGCTAGGTCTACACATGAGAGGCAAGAAACCTTACGGTTATGACACCGACTTAAAGCCACTTCCCACAGCTGCATGCCCAGGATGAGGGGCCGCACCAGAAAACACGTTTCCCATGACAGCAAAGAGAAAAAACATTTGGGTGAGAATAAGAACAACATTATCAAACTGAAATTTGAGTATTCTTTTTTTGTTGAATTCTAAATGAAATAGAACCAACTGAATAAAAGAAAAAAATTTTACAAGTCTTTCAATGAACACACATGTACATTTCATGCACTTTATGATCTTTGGCAGCCTAAAGAAACTAAGAATATACTGTACACAATGTCCTGCTCATAAGAAATAGTTAAATCTATTTTACTACTTGAGAAAACCCAGAATAGCTTATCGTTTTAGAAAATTAAAATACACAGCCAGGACATACCTGGCATAGATGATGAGTATGATGCTAATAGGTAGTTAATCACCCCCTTGCTGGTTTCAGGAAGTTCCTGGGGACCTCTCTCTGCCAGTGTACTCTACAGGGACCATAGCCAGGTCCAGCTACCTTCCAGAAAGATCAGGTTCATTCTGGACTCCCGATTTCAAACATCACATAGCAACCTCTGGACCCAGATGTCTACCCATAACCACAACTGGAAGAGGTTTTAATTTAAGATTTCACGAAGACACAAAAACAAAAAAGGAAATGAATGACTGAACTCAACTGAGCCTCACGGTCTTGAATATCAGTCTTGAGCGTTTACCTGCACGGTACTCTCAGCCCAGGCGGAACCATGAAGACCTTGTGATGAGAACAGCTCACTCCCGGTCCTTCAGCTCTTCCTTGCCCGGGTGAGCAGCAGATCAGCTTCCGCAGTGGCCCAGCCAGGGGCCGGCAGCCGCGGGCTTGTGCAGTCATGCTGAGATGCCGTTTTCCCACATTAGGTTCTCATTTCTACTCGTGAAGAGTCCACAGTGACTATAATAATCCTAAATTCAAATGCAGACTAACGATCGACGATAATATGAGGCTGATTCCCCTAGTCCTGTCGTACATTTATGACCAGGAGGAAACGCTTCCTCTTGGCAGAAGCTGCCTGCCTGTCTCTCGGGCTCAAAGGTGCTGCTCAGCTTCTCTTCTTGCTGCTGCTCTTGTGTTGTGCCAATGACAGGGCAGTGCAGCCGGGACAGTCCCCACCTGGTGGGCTCCCTGCTTAGGGACGGTGCTGCTCAGAGCATCCCATTTCCTTCCCCTCTGATGTTCTATTATTGCAATAGATGCAAATATAAAACACCTGTGTATGTCACAAACCCAGCAATACCGTATGATAATTCTTATTTTAGACAATCGTAGGTCTTTAAAAGTACTTAGGAAGAGAAGACAGCCTGCACGTGGGTTCGGTCTGTTGCACGTAGCTGTGCATCTTCCCGTGCTCTTCACCTCCACCTGCAGACCTGGTTGCTGGTTCTTGTATCTTTTCCTTTCAGCCTGAAGGGCTTCCTTTAGGATTCAGGTGGCTCTGCTAGCTCGGAGCTCTTTCATTCTTGGTTTGTCTGAGATGACTTTATTTGGTTTCCTACTAGGCGCAGTATTGAAAATAGCCCGTGACTTCTGCCCCCGTTTTAGGAGCGTTGCTGAAGCTCAGAGCCACTGCACGCGGTCTTCTCCGGATCCACCATCTTTCGGTCCTAACTCAATTTTGTTTTTAATCTAGTCTTTCTTGTCCCCCATTTTCCCTTCAGGCTCCATTGGTTCCTACTCCCAGAGGCCCCTCCTCAGTGCCCACCATTGTCCTGAAGAAGGTCTTGAATTGTGAGTTTGGAGGGTTTACAGGTGGGGACTGCAGCTGTCCCACCCAGACTCGGTACATACTTCTCTCATCTCACCCACAAATTTCCACATGGGAGCCCCCGCGCCTTCCACACCCCTTGGCAGCCTGTGCCCCGTGCCACCGGGGGCCTGCTGCTGTGGGCCTGTCCCCTCCTGTAGCAGGGTTCACCTGGATTTTTGTAGATGCATGCAGTCTGTGGGTTTTTAAGTTTCCTTTCTAGACCTCTGGATGTGTTTTTGGGGGGATTCCAGGAGATGCCAGAACTACCTGCCTCTGCTGCTATTGCCTCTGATTCTTATCTGCCCTGAAAATGTTTTTAGTTCTTATCTTTGGATTTTTATTTATATAATCAAGTATACAGATAAAGTAAGTTTTATGTTTTCCAGTGCAATATTTATGAGTATTTAATGCTGTATTGTATTGGCAATAACTTCCTGAACAATATTAACCATCATGGTGGTATCGGGCATTCTCTCTCTCTCTCTCTCACTCATATTCTTGGTACTAGCGAGAATCATATAATGTTTGCAGGTTAAGAGCAACTGCTTTGAAATGGGTACTCTTCTTCGTGTTAGGAAAATGCCATTTTGCTCCTAGTCTTGATATTGAATTCTATTTATTAGCTATTAATTCAGCATCTCAATCATTATTTTGTGAGATTGGTTCTACAGTTTTCCTTTTCCAGTCTATTTTAATGATACTTTAATATCAGAGTTAAGTTTGCTTGGTGAAATAAACTTTTTCATCTTTTAATATATTTTGAAAGGTTTTTCATGTTTTTTCGAAAGTATACATGAGTTTAATGTCTTACACATTTGTGGCTGTAACAATTTTGGAGGCTACAGATTTCTTCTTAGAATCCCATCTTAGTTTTGGTTATTTTTTCTAAATCTTTGAGAATCTCCTAGTTGCAGATTATAAAACTATTAAGAATAATAAGGAAGCACAGGCATAATTTCTGTACCCACAGGGCCTTCACCCTATTAATAGCCTTGCCATGCAGGTATCTGCTAATGTTACAGATGAGGAAACTGAGGCTCGGGGAGTTTACTGATTTGTCTCAGTTCATACAGAGCAGTTGAGGAAAACTGGTGCTTGAACTTGAATCTTTGGTCTGCAAACCTTGTACTCTAGTTTCCCCTGCATCCAGCCCAGTCCGGTGACTACTGTTTATGTTAATCATTATTTCTTCCAAGTTGTTAAAGGAAATAACTCAAAGAACAGTACATTCTTGATCATAGTGGTTTCCTTCCAAGCGCTCTTTCAGCCGTGCGGAATGCTTCCCCCATGTGGCCGCAGCTCCCAGCAGTGGTGGCTGCAGACCCGTTCCCGTGTGAACGGTCTGGTTCTGTTTTGTTGGGTTAGCCTAAGTCCTCCCAAGCATTTGTTGTGTCTGAGCCTTCAGAATCAGGTGGCCCATTTCCCAGATATGCTGTTGGTAGTTCCCAATATTTTTTTCCAAAGTCAGAAGTTCTGTCTGCAACTTTTTCTGGATTTCTCCTCATCGGCATTTTTCAAGTACTCTAGTTGTGACTTGCCATAGAAAACCATTGTGGTCAAACAGCTTTTCACAACTCTTTCAACTGGTTGTGGCCAGGACTTAACTGGGCAAGGGCACTGTTTGCTCATAGCCCATTATTGCTGACCATGACTCTAGGTTGGGGAAAGGCGGGAGAGCTTCACAGACTGTAATGGAACACGGTGCTTGTCGGTACTGGTCAGCAGAGATCCCAGCGGAGGTAAGTCCTCCCAGGGGTGCCTTTCCAAACTGCTTCCCGTCCACTCAATTTCAACCTCAGGGTTCCCAGTGCACTGAAACAAGAACCCTTCTTAGAGATACTAGAGTCTTTCACAGCTTTTTCTTCAACTTGTCCAAATGTTATGATCAATAACTGCTAACACACATTCACTCATTTAAAATCAATGTTACTTGACATTTCCTGTTAGTAGCCTAAGGAGCCCAGAGCTTGAAATCAGATGATCTGGTGACTTAGTCCATTCAGGCTGCTATAACAAAGTAACAGTCTGGGTGGCTTATAAACAAGAAATATTTATTTCTCACAGTTCTGGAGGCTGGAAGTCTGAGATCAGGGTGCCAGCATGGTGGGATTCTGGTGAGGGCTCTCTTCTCGTTTACAGACTACCATCTTCTCTTTGGATCCTTTTGCAATAGAAAGAGGTTGACAGAGCTCTCTGGAGCCTCTTTTATATGGGCCCTATATAAAACATCAGGTTTCTACCCTCATGACCCAATTACTTCCCAAAGGCCCCACCTCCTAATGCCATCATCTTGGGGGTTAGGAACTCAGCATATCATTTGGGGGTGGCGGGGGACACAGATATTCAATCCACAGCATCCGAGACCTGGTTTCTCATCAGCTGCACTAGCTGTGTGACCTTGGGAAGGTCATACAAGGTCTTTGAGCACCGCCTCATTCACAAGTGCACTGCGCATGACACCCACTAGGCTTTCACTAAAATATCAGTTGGTGAATGAAACAAAGACCGCTTTATGGAGTGCTTGTTAAAATCACGTGAAGCGAAGGCTGCAGCAGCATTGGCACAAATGACTCACCTGGTAAAGAAGGAAGAGCGGGACAGGATGCTTTGGGGGGAGCCTACTCCTCAGACCTCCTATATCTGCTTTCCTGTTCACACTGACATTAGTGCAAACAGTGCCACCAGAGAGCTTTTTTTGACTTACACATGTGAGGGTCACTTTTGAGTGGGCCTCCCACAGCAGGACCCTGCACGTAAGGCACACACTCCCTCCCCACCTCATCCCTGCAGTCGTGGAGGGTGGCTGCATTCTGAAGAACCTCTTTATGAAAAATGTGCAGGTTGGTCACACTTGGGATTTGAGCCAACATCTTCAGAATTTTAAAATTGCCACGTTTACTCACCAAACAAAACAACTCTAAGTGCAACTTTTAGTGAAGTTTTACAAAGCATAATATTTTTGTTTCTTTCTTAGGGAGTTCCTGTAATTCTTAAATAGTTTACTTGTTGTTTTCTTAGTTGTGTCCTGGATACAGTTTATATGTGGTGTGTAAACTCAGTTGTACACTTCGGTTTTATTGCTATGTGGACAGAGATCCTACTGCTGATACGAGGGCCTGCTGAAAATTTATTTGCACATTGAGATGCACACACTGGGAAAAATGTGAGGTGTCCAAGGGTTATTTTCTTCCATCTGATTCATTTGCAGAGGGTTTAACTGATTTCAGTTATGTCTGAAAAGAAGAATGATGTGTAATTGAGTTTTTTTGTTTGTTTCACAGACAATATAGGGGGAAAAAGACATATCAAAATATACTTTTTTAGTTTCTGATAGTGCTGTCTTTTTCCATATTAATTTTTTTCTAGATTAATTTATTCTATAAATAAAAGTTCAAGGTTAACAAAAATCAAAATAGTTTTGCTTTGAGGTGAGTGTTCTAATATTTTCAAAATATTTTATTTACTTATTTACTATTTATTGATCCTGTTTTGATCTACTCTGATAACCATCTCTGGACAAAGAATGTGTATTGTGTACAGCAAAGAGCACAGAAGAATTTGTCTGCTGGTAATAAAAACACACCAACTCCCTCTGTTGTCCTGATTTGAGAGGCAAGTAACAGAAGACTTAATCAAGTGACTGAGTCACTTGGGATCTCTGTCTTCTTGCTCAGCAGTGCAGAGGTGAGTGAGTCCAGGGGAGCTGGCAGCTCCATTCTTGGGCTCTGAGTCAGTTTGTTTATAACCCCCAGAATAGTCCATGCATGGTCATTGGAGCCAGATGGCCAGGGCTGGAATCTGCAATCAACCTCTCACGAGCTGTGTGATTTGCACATGTTACGAATCCTCTTTCTCAGTGTCCTCATCTGAACAAGGGGCCTTATGGGGCTGCTGTGCGGTTTCCTGAGTTAGCGCAGGGTACCTTTGTATAATAAGCCTTCTATGAATGTTAAATGTTGCAGCCTGAGACCCCTCAAAGCCGCCCGAGGCACAGGCAGGGAGTGGTCCCCACTCGTGCAAGGCTCCTCCACAGCAGGGTGAGCTGGACTGTCTGCGTGGCGGTGTGGTTTATGCTCTCAGAAGATCGTTCCTCTGATCCGGCACAGCATCTCGAGGTGGAAATTATGTCTGATGGTATTTTTAATTTTGCAGAAATCCCTAAAGTTTGTCAAAACATCATTTTGAAGTGAACCAAGAATGAGTAAGCCCCAGTTGTACGTACCATCAAGCTCTGTATTTGGTGCTATGGCCTGAGGACAAACAACTAGATGGTTGAGACCGTCTCCAACACTCTTTACCTCCTAGTATGATGGAAAGAAGGTATGGGGAACTTTGCTCTCATGTAGGAATGTTCTAGAAAGGGGTAGCACTCGGTAGGATTTGAATTTCTGGAGGAGAGTGTTTCAAGGATGAGGGTCGCATGTTGCTTCTGGAAATACTGAAGCTCAAGCTCACTTCTGAGGTTGACGGATGCACAACCCAGGATGAACCCACCCGTCATCAAGAGAGCTGATGAAGAACGTCCTCAGCCCGGGGTTCCAACAGGGAAATTGGATTTCATAAGAAAAGTCTCTCATTGAACAGAGAACATAAGATGAAGACAGACACCAAGGTGAAAGACAGGAAGGAGGAGAGAGAAAAAGTCATTGTGCTGGAACTCCGGATTTGGACATGATGCCAAGGTGGGAAATTTGGACGAATGTTTCCTCTGAGCATCATTGAACAGCTGCACAAAACATTTAACAAGATCACTCTAGCTGCTGGGTGACGAATATGCTGTAGCGCAATAAGGACCGAGGTCAGGAGACAGGCGTATTTATTACAAGCAAGAAATGACAGTGACTTGAGCCGTCCGACTAGCAATGAAAATACGCTTTGAAGAATAATTGGCAGGATTTGCTAATACCGAACAGAGAATAATCAAGAATTATTCCTAATTTTTAATTTTGGTCAAATAGTTGGATGGTGGGGACATTTAATGGGGAGAAAATTTTTTTTATTGCATATTTCTGTGCACAACATGATGTTTTGATATACAAGTGTACTTCAAAAAGTTCATGGGAAACTTTCTGAAGTACCCTTGTACATATACATAGTGAAATGATTACTACAGTCAAGCAAATTAACATATGCATCCCCTCACATAGTTACCCCTTGTGCACGAGCGTGGGAAGAGCACCTGAAAACTTCTCTGTTGGTAAATTTCCAGCATGCAATTCAATATCATTAACTATAGTCATCAGGCTGTACATTAGATCTCTAGATTTATTCCCCTTACTTAACTGCAACTTATTTTTTAATTTTTTTTATTTATTTTTATTTTTTATTTTTTATTTTATTTTATTTTAGTTTTTTAAAATTTTATTTTGTCGATATACATTGTGGCTGATTATTGCTCCCCATCACCAAAACCTCCCTCCCTTCTCCCTCCCCCCCTCCCCCCCAACAATGTCCTTTCTGTTTGCTTGTCGTATCAACTTCAAATTAACTGCAACTTTGTACCCTGCCACCTGCATGTCTCTTGCCCCCCGACCCCCCTGCCCCTGGAAACCACAGTTCTACTCTCTGTTTCTACGTATTCAACTTTTTAAGATTCCGCATGTAAGTGAGATCATGCGTATTTGTCTTTGTGTGTCTGGCTTATTTCATCTAACATAATGTCCTCCAGGTCTATCCATTTTGTTGCAAATGGCAAGATCTCCCTCTTTTCTTAAGGCTGAAGAAGATACGTATGTGTATATATATCACTATTTAAAAAATTTATTCATCCGTTGAAGATTGAGAAAGAACAGGTTTGGGGAGACGCTCAGTTTGAGAGGGGTTTGTTTTGAGATGCCTGCGGGGTCTTTGAGGCAGATGTCAAATAGACAGCTCAGACTGCCATAGCAACATAGCACAGACTGTGGGGCTTCAACAACAGAGATTTTTTTCTAATAGTCCTGGAGGCTGAAAGTCTGAGATCAAGGTGTCAGAAGGGTTGGCTCTTTCTGACGCCTCTCGCCTTGGCTTGTGGATAGTCATCTTCTCCCTGTGTCCCCTCATATGGCCTTCTCTTTGTGTTTGCCCGTCCCTGCTATCTCTCTGTGTGTCCAAATGTCCTTTTGTTATAAGGATACCAGTCATATTAGATTAATGCCCACCCTAACAGCCTCCTTTTAACTTAATCACCTCTTTAGAGGCCCTAGGCTCTATGTCCAAAGCTATAAGCAAAAAAAACAATACAATCATCCTGGGGGGGTCGGGGTGGGGAGGGCAGAGAGAGAGGAGGAGGGGGAGAAAGCTCTAAGAGTTTGTTTATGTCGCTTGAGCATAATTATCTTTATAAACATTATTTATGATCTTTATCATCAAAGTAGGAGGATCTCAATTCAGAGACAAAAGAGAAACAGTGGAATCTTGTGCCGTGAAATTCAAGAGAAGACTCAGAGAAATTCAAGAGAACGCTCAGAGAAAATGACGTTGGACAACTGTGTTGAATTCTGCCAAGAGCTCTAGAAAAGCATAGTGGACTTAGTAGCATGGAAATCGTTGCTGGCCATGGCAAGAACACTTTCTGTAGCGAAGTGGACATAAAAACGAGGTCACAAGAGTTAAAAGGATGAATATCATGCAACGATATGGTAGACTGAGTGTATGGGAAACACTCCTAGTACAGAATACCTAAAATACTGGTGAAATATACCTGCTTATTTTAAAGTAATGCCTGAACAAGTGCAACTGTTAAGTAAGTCCTCAGGTAAAAACACTGAGAAAAACAGTATCTAGAGAAGTGAGAGGTGAGCAGTCCTGGGAGTTTGTTTACTTTAGTGGAAACGCTAGATTCTGGGTTCGCATGGGGTGCACATGGGGTGAAGAGGAAAGGGAACCCTCGGCCAGACTGAACAGAAAAGGAAGCCACATAGAATAACCCCCTATAGGCCAGGCCCCCTGAAGGGAAACAACTGCAGGGGTCGAATTATACAAACAGCCCACCCTTCAGAGGGACACTATGGGCCCCGTGCGTGGCTCGGTCTTGGCTTTAGACTGGGTGGAGAAAAAATAAGTCATCAAGAAATTCCAACCACTGGCCTGCACAAAGTGTTTTTGGGTCTGGAATTACACTCTCTGAGCATCCCAAAAATGAAATGAAAATTCGATTTAGGGTTGTCCTGGGCTAGAAGTGCCTTTATTTAAAAACAAATTCTCTCTGAAGATTGACACGTTAGCCTCAGGGCACCCAGAATTTTTAAACTTAGGATTCTAAAGAATATGGTTTTACTATGAAAAGCAATCATAAAATGAAGGAAGAAACAAACCACCATGAGTGAGAGTCAACGGAAACATCCACTCACAGGATCAGACCAGTAGAAATGTCAGAATTTGTAATTTTTAGATATAGAATGTAGAACAAGCTTGTTTATTCGGTTAAACAAATATCAGACCCTGACAATATGATGAGGACCAGAGACGTACACACCCGAGCAGGTTGAAAAAAGGGTCAACATTAGAACATGTAAAAATGAAATATTTCTCATGCTCTTCATTTTCATTAATTAATATATCATTTTATTTCATTCTACCAGAACCCATTTGGAAAAGTCAAAAGAAATCTGAAAATATAAAATTTCAAAATCCACAATATACCATTTAACTGTAGATGGCTTTCTCCTTCAGAAATCAGTGCATCTGGGCACATATAAAATCTTTCAGGATCCACTATTTCCTGGGTTTTTAAGTGTCATACAAACCTACATGCCTGAGTTCATTTCTTTTCTAAAATTAAAAAAAAGTGTGCATAAAGTGAAGCTCTAGTCACATTCTTCTTACTTATTGTCCTTAAATGATCTTACTAATTTAAGAGAAATTCTAATCCTTTTGAGCTTTTTAATGTTTATTTAAGAATTTTGTCTTAAATAAAGGCTGTTTTGCTCAAAAGAAAGAACTAAACACCAAAAAATTTAGATTTTATTCAAGATTCCAGAAACAAAAATTGATTTAGGGGATGTATTTTGGCAAAATGTTTTTTTTTGTTTTTGTTTTTTTCAAATTTTCATTCCAAGTTAAAGAGGGTCACACTGAAAAGCAAGAGTGTCTATTTGGATGTTAGTCTGGATGACAAAGATTGAATAAATTCCCCCTTGTCTTCATAAAACTCATTGTTTTTTAGAAGTTAAGGTCTTTTTTGTAAGATTTGCTGCTGTTAAAGAATGTCCTTTGGCCTATTCTTACTATTTTATTTTTTCTTGCTAAAATAAATTATTGTTTTAAAATTCTTTTCCTTTTCTTTTATTATAGTTTTAAAATGTTCTTTTATTTACAAATATATCTGCCTTAGACTGTTTGGGCTTCTTTAACAAAATGCCATACACTCGGCGGCTTATAAACAAAAACCATTTATTTCTCAGAGCTCTGGAGGCAGGAAGTCCAAGATCAAGGCACCTGTAGATTTGGTGTCTGGCGAGGGCCTGCCTCATGGTTTGGAGATGGTGCCTTCTTGCTGTGTCCTCACATAGTGGCTAGGGAGCTCTCGGGGCTTTTTTTTAAATAAGAGCACTAATCCCTCTCCAGTTCACAAGGGCCCCACTCTCATGACCTAATGACCTTCTAAAGATCTTACCTCCTAATACCATCACATTTGTAATTAGATTGCAACCTATGAATTTTGGGAGAACACAAACATTCAGACCATAGCATTCTGTACCTGGGCATTCCCCACCCATGCACCCAAATTCATGTTCTTCTTACATGCAAAATACATCCATTCCATCTCAATAGCCCCAAATGTCTTAACTCATTCCTTATATACTTTACAGTCTAAGTGCAAAGTCTCTATGGGACAGCCATAGGTTAGGTTTTCCCATTCCAAAAGGAAGTAGGAAAGAAGAAGGAGGTAACAAGATACAAGTCCAAAACCCAACAGGGCAAACAACATTACATTATAAAGCTTGAGAATGATCTTCTTTGACTCAAAGTCCCATCTTGTGGAAATGTTAGGGTAGAGATTAGCCCTTTGGCTCCAGTCAGTCCCACTCCCATGGCTTTGCTGGCCTCAGCTCTCATCGCCTGTAGTTGGACACCTGTACTTGAGAATCTCACACTGGTGGCTCTTCTGGTCCGGAGTCTTGGGGGTGGCCCTGCTCCCATGGCTCCACTGGTCATTGCCCTGGTGGGGACGATCTGAGGTAGCCCTACCCTTGTGGTGTCCCTCTGCCTGGGTCATGTTCCCAAAGCTCCAGGAGTTCCAGCCTTCAAAATCTAGGTGGAGGTAGCCATGCCCCATGGCTCATGCACTCTGTGCACAGGTGGAGATGGCATCATGCAGATGCCACCAAGGTTCACCTCCTGATCTCTCTGCAGAGGCAGGATTGTGGCTGTGCTGTTACAGTCATTAGATGTGCAGTTGGGCCCACTAGAGCCAAATGTGGGGTAGCTGAGGAGTGCTGCACTGAGATGTAAGGAGCAGAACCTTCTGACAGCCCCAGACAGTGAGCACTACAGTCCCACAGGTGCCCAGGGCCCCTGCTTTAAAATCATTTCATCCTTCACGACCTGGAACTTGGGGCCCATGTTGAAAGATCCCTAAATGTCTTCAGGGTCATTGTTCCATTGTTTTGGATAATGGGTCCTGGCTTGTTTAGATGACTGATCCATACTAACCTCATTATCAGACAGTTACTTGGCCACATCCTGGTTCTCTATGGAACACTCTTCCTTATCCTTTCAGTATGGGTAGGATGGGAATTTTCCAAATTTTTAGGTTCTGTTTCATTTTTTATTAAAAACTCCATCTTTAAATCATTTCTCTCTTCTTGCATTTTCCCATAAGTATTTAAGATATGTCAAGCTGGACCTTCAACACTTTGTTTAGAAATTTCTCTAGCCAAATATCCTATTTCATGGCTTGAGAGTTCTATCTTACACAAGACACCAGGGCACAAACACAATTCCGCCAAGTTATTTGTCACTTTATAACAAGGGTTGCTTTCCCTCCAGTTTTCAATAACATAATTCTCACTTCCATCTGAGATCTCACTGGAATGACCTTTACTGTCCTTATTTCTACTAACATCCTGTTCACAATCACTTAGGTATTCTCTAAAAAGACTGAGGCTTTCTCTACAGCTCTCCTCTTTGAATGCTTACCAAAATCATCCTTTACAGTCCATTTATGGAAATATAGGCTTTTTCTAGCATGCAATTCAAAACTCTTTCAGCCTCTACCCATTTTCCAGTGCCAAAGTTGCTTCTGTTTTTTGAGGTATCTGTTAAAGCAGCCAGCCCCCTCTTGGTACCAATTTTCTGTCTTAGTCTGTTTGGGCTGCTGTAACAAAATACCACAGACTGGGTGGCTTATAAACAGAAATTTATTTCTCATCTCACAGTTGTGGAGGCTGGGAAATCCTAGATTAAGGCACCAACAGAGTTGGTGTCTGGTGAGGGCCTGTTCCTGCTAGACAGTCTTCTCACTGTGTCCTCACATGGTGGAAGAGGCAAGGCAGCTATCTGGAACCTATTTTATAAGGACAATAATCTAATAAGGGCTCCACTCTCATGACCTAATCACCTCTGAAACACCCCATCTGCTAACACCATCACCTTGGAGGTGAGGATGTCAACATTTGAATTTTAGGAGGACACAAGCATTCAGACCATAGCAATATTCATTTTATATTAAAGTACAAATGTGATTTTTATTATTGTTATATTGAATTTCCTTCTTATTTGTAGATATTTTATGTTTGTTTGTTTTGATGTCTTCTTTTTCTCCCCATGTGCTCATTTAATTGCTTAAAACATTCACTACTGGATAAACCTTCCAGTAGCCTCTATTACATTCTGTTTCCATTACTGCTATAGTCATTAGATGTGCTGTTGGATTAGATGTGCTGTTGCAAATATTTAACCGATTCTTACTCATTTTCAATTTTCAGTGAAGATTGGTTCTGCCAAGATGTTCTAGTCCCTTGTCACTACAGTGCTTAGTCTTTATAGCTCCCTGACAAACTTCCTGAGTGTTCTCACTAACCATTTACAACAGCTTCAAAACTCATCCCCATGCACAGGCATATTGACCTGCCAGAGCATTTTACTTTGGCTCATCCAATGAAATGTCTTTGGTTCATCCAATGAAATGTCTTTGGTTCTTACTCAATCTCTAGTGTCTCCTTTCACCTTGCTGGCCTGCAGGCTGGGTATGTTCTAAGCTCTACCCTGTACATTTGTCAAATAAAAATCAAATCCAGTCATAGGTAAGGATAAACTGTATTCAAAAGAATTACTACAATAGTGTGAGGGAGACTATGGCAATAGGGGGTAGGGCTATTGCAATTGGGGAAGGGGATTATTGGAATAGGGGAGGGGATTACTGCCATAGAGGGAAGGGGCTATTGCAGTAAGGGGAGAGACTACTGCCATAGAGGAAGGGGACTATTGCAGTAGGGAAGCTTTTGACCATGAGTCTCAAAAGGTGGGGCAGAAAGGGCCTTTCTTTTACAGGGAGGGTAAACAAGGCGAGAAAGAACCTTGGTGTGGGGGCACAGGATTAGCGGGTGATCAGACAGTTGACAGGTTATGAAGGAGGGTTAGCTCCTCATTCCAGTGCTCCAAGGTGGGCCAAATTCAGGGACTAGGGGAGGAGGTCCTGACTGAGGTCGATCAAGTCACATTAGCAGACATTGTGTCCAGATTGGTCAGCAGGGACATGCAACTTGATGAGTTATTCCTGAGATGAAGAGTTGGGATTTGGAGATTCTCCTCCTAGGTAAACAGGGGCCTCTGGGAATCTTACCTGAGTCCTGTGGGGAGGGGTGGCTCTTCCCATGAGCCACTTCCTGGAACGTAATAGGCTGTGGGGACGGACTTCATGACCTCTGCTGTTTTCCAGGAGCACAGTCTCAGGTAAAGTTCAACAGCGTCACTTTTGTCTGGCACTGATCACTCTATCTTACATTATCGTTGCTTATACAGATGGTTTTGCTTGTTCTTTTCTCTCTTGTTCTACTCTCTTGTAAGGAGAGACAACACAGTTCTTAGCTTAGGGCAGATACAAGTTTGAACTCCGGCCTTTCTGTTGCCCACCTGGGTGTTCCCAGGTGACACACTTCACCACTGGTCAAACTGTGATAACAGTCTGTGTTGGCATTAGTCTTTCTGTGTGCTCCTGCCTCACCTGGGGCCAGTCTTCCTCCCCACTCCTTACGAAGGTGATGTGAATTACCTTGTTTTCCTCCTTTCTTCCCTCAATGAGAGAAACATAAGCCTCAGACACCCTTATATTCACACCCACCAAGCATGTGACCTGCACACAGGATCTATGAGATGCTGCCCTTCCCACAGGGTTTTGTTTCTGAGGTTATTAATCTTACATATATAATTTGCCTGTCTTTAATGCAGGGTTCAAAATAATACAGATTTGATTGTTTTATGGAAGTAAACTAACTCATTTTTTTTGCATAACCCCAACCTCTGGCATTTAAAGTAATTTATAGCGTTGCTGTTGGGTGCAAGGTCGAAACAGGACATGATGTTTCAATAGAATAAATTATGGAATGCTGGATTAAACATTCCCTATCCAATATCAACATGATCTCTTACCAGTTCTGCTTCAGATGAATATAATCTATGTATCATGCTGTAAAACTTATGTAAATGTTTTATGGTTACACTCATTTTACAGAGAAAACTGCAATTGAAGAAGTGATTTGCCCCAGGTTGCACAGCTGTTAAGTTGAAAAGCCAGGATTAGACACTCAGACATCTACCTTCTGAGGATTTGCTCTTTCTGCCACACTACAATTCCCAAGGATATCACACTTTCTGAAATATGGTAAGACAGTAAATCTGTCCACTGGTCCCCTCAGTGAGAAATGGATGAATCTAAAATTCATACTCTTTGCCCTCCCCCACTTCAGCCCCTGCCTTACACCAGCTTCTTAAATTGCTTCATTTCCATAATGAAACTCAATAGCATCCAAAATTTATCTTTTATATATATTTTATACTTGCTTATTGCCTGGCTTCTCCACTGAAATGTGAGCTCTGGAGGGTGAACTTTCTGTTTTGTTTGTAGCTGCACACACAGGGCCTAGACTAGGCACTCAGAAAGTACTTGCTGAAAAATGGGGCAAAAAGCTCTCATTGCCTAAACTTATGGGTTATTTCATTAAAGTATAGCAACACTTCCTGGTTTTGTATCAAATGGTAAAACATCATAAATTCAAAAATGTGTTCTGAGACTTCCAGTGGAGAAGATGCTAGATTTGTTTCTCTCTGCTCCTTCCAGCCCAACTAAGTACAATGTAGACCCTGGAAATAATGGGAAAGACAACCAGAAGAGGACTCTGAAGATTGGTAAGAAGGTGAACTGGTTTGGGGCACTGGGTACATTTCAGTGACAGGGCTGTGTCTCTCCAGACCACAGAAGAAGACCCAGGTGTGGTGTTTCTCATACCTCAGCCTAGCAGCTGAAGGTGGCCCAGGGAAGCCCAGGCTTCCCTCTGACTGAATGGGAGCCCTGCAGGCAACACCAGGCAAGCAACAAGGGCTGGGGAAGGACATCCCTCCCCTGCCCAGAGACCCAGGTGCGGGACAACATCCCTATCTTCACAACCTTGAGATGCCTTTCTCCCACCAGAGGACACTGGGGTGGGAAGTGGCAGGAGGGACCCAGATTGAGAAGCATATCAACCCAAAACATGCTCTCTGCATAGGTAGAGGGGCACTGCCACACAGCGAAACCCAATGGGCTTGAGACTCCCTCCCCACCAGGAGATGCAGGGGCATGAGGGCCCAGCCATGGTAGGTGGCCTGGCTCAGAAAGTCTCCTTGTCTCTACACACCTCAGACTGCCCTCCCTACCCCAAGATGCAGAGGCAGATAGAACCACTCTTAGGGAGCTGTGACACAAGCATCAGAGGGGAAGCCTCCCTTCTCCTGAGTAGAGACTTCCAGTGACCTGCTTGGACACCCCTGAGGCAGCACCATTAGGGTCCAGTGGGAGCCCAAAAGCACCAGGTAAACCAAGGAGACCAAAATAACACAGCACCGAAAGGCTTTGATGATTGAACTCTCAGTAGGACCACAGCCCACTAAGCAAGCCAGGATCTGTACACTAAATGTAACCAGGACAACTGCCTGCTGAAATGACATATTTAGATAGGACTCAGAGTCTCCTAACAGCATAGACAAATGTCCACAATACAATTGATAATTACCATCATACCAAGAGAATTATGAGTGAATGAGAAAGACGATCAGTTGATGCCAAGACTAAGATAAATTAGATGTTGCAATGATCTGACAAGGACTTTAAAGCAGCTGTCATAATGCTTCAATGATCAATTAAACATTCCCTTGGAAAAAGTTAAAAGGTGGACAATCTCTGCAAAGAAATGAGTCATGAAAAAGAACAAAATGAAAATTATAGAAAAACAATACAATATTAGAAATTGAAGCACATACATACAAGATGAGCTCAATAGCAGAGTGGAGAGATGACAAAAGATAAAATGAGTAAAATTGAACATGGTTGAGTAGAACTCACCAATCTGAGCAAAGATGGAAAATAGATGGGAAAAAATGGGCTGCGTTTCAGAGTCCATCGGGACAATAACCAAAGTTCCAACTTTCACGTAGTCAAAGGCCGAGAAGAAGAGAGAGTGAGGCTAAGAGTGCATTAAAAATAAAAAAGGCTTAAAAACTCCTCAAATTGGTAAAAGGCAGAAGCCCACACATTCAAGAGACTAAGCAAACCTCAAACAGTATAGACCTAAATGAATCCATGCTAAGAAATGTTATAAATGAAATTCTGAAAAGTAAAGAAAAAGAAAACATCCCAAAAGCAGACAGAAAGAAACTACGCACTACCCACAGGATACATAAATTTGAATGTTAGCAGATTTCTCATCTGACCATAAAGGCCAGAATGAAAATCATTGTCATCTGTGAATTTTATGTCCAGTGAAACTATACTTCAGAAATAAATGAAAAATAAAAATATTTTCATATAAAAAAACCAAACAAACTAAAATAATGGTTGCTAGTAGAGATACCCTTAATGATTGGCTAAGGGAAACATTTGAACAGAAAGGAAATAATAAAAATAAAAATAAAGGTAAAAATAAAAAAGAACTAGGAACCCCTGTAAGAGAGAAGGATTTACAGATAGAGCAGAAATATGGGTACATACAATAGGCTATCCCATTTTCTGTGCGTTTTATAAGCCACTTTAATGATTAAAATAAAAAGTTATAACACCAGTTGCTACCCAAGACAATGATACTTAAAAGTGGGAAAGGTAAAGGGACCTAAATGGAAGTGAAATTTCCCCACTTCATTTGAGGTGGTAAAAGGTTGATGCCAGTAGACTGTGATTTTTATTTTTTATTAATTTCCTGAAAACTGCACAAGTAGATGTACTCAAAAATATCAGAAGTAAGTTAAGATGGTTATTACATAATGATAAAAAGATCAATCTACCAGGAAGATGTAATAATCCAATCCTCAATTTGTATGCAACAAACAACAGAGCTTCAAAACACATGAAACAGAAACAGAGCTGAAATGAGAAATAGACAGATCCACAACTATAAATCAACATTGCCCTCTCAGAGTCTGATAGAACCACACAACCACCCAACAGGACCTAAGCAATATATACAGAACACTCTGACCACGAATAGCAGAACACACACTTTTTAAAAAGTGCCCACGGAGCATTCAACAAATTAGACCGTAAAGCAGATGTGGACAAATTTGAATGAATTGATATCACACAAAATGTGTTCTCTGACCAAAATGGAATAAAATTCTGAATCAGTAACATAAAGATGACATGTAAATTAAACAACACAATCTCAAGTCATCTCCCCCGGCTCTGCCCTCCCCTCCATTACTGGTAACCTCTAATCTACTTCTGTCTCTGACTTTTTTTTTTTTTTTTTTCCTTTTTAACTTATTTTTTTCTTAACTGACCTGTGATAATTGTATATGCTTGTGGAGTACACTATAATATTTGGGTGCATTTACACTGTGTGCAATGATCATATCAAGGTGTTTAGCATATCCATCCCCACCAACATTTGTCACCTCTTTGTGTTGGGAACACTCAACATCATCTCAACTAGCTGCTTGAAGATCTCTGAGTACATTTTGAGACCCTTGTTTCCTTTGCCATGTCTTCTGGCTCCTTCTGTTCCAGTGAGGGTATCAGCTGCACACTTGACAGCCCTTTAGCCTCCCCCAGCCCAGCCCAGCCCTTGTATTCCCTGTGATGAAGATGGCCTCCTCTTTCTTCTTGTGGCCACATTTGTCTGGCGACCTTTCCTTCCCAGGGGCTCCTGAGTGGCAGATGGCTCTCCTGGCTTTCCGTGGCCAGACAGCTGGGGATCTGTTGTCAATGCCCTGTCTTCTTGGATGTGTCTTGTGTCCTAACACAGCTTTATCCTGGCTCTTCCATCCTTCATCCTGCTGGGTGTTTCAATCTGCAAAAAGGAACAGAAAGAAACTGATCTGAGGGTTACATACAAGAGTAAGGTATCCTTGAAAATCTGGGCAGGTTTAGCCTCAAAAAGGCCAGGCATTGATTAAATCAAGAATATGAAAGCTTCTTATACGAAGATGGAAACACGCCTTCAATTGCTACACTCCGAACAGAATAGGCTCAAGTCAGAGACTGGTGGATGAATGTCTGCAAGGAGGGATTTTCTCTAACAGAAAGCTGTTTGCGTGGTAACAGGCACCAAGAGGTACTGCAGACACACTTTCTCTGGATCCCTTTAAAAAGAAAGGTTCTTCTCTGATGGTATAGTGCTGAGCCTTGCCAAGGTAGGGTGACACCGCCATGATTTCTCAAGAACTCATGTTCTCTTAGCCTCTAATTAGCATTTTTATGTGCTTTCCTGGGGTTCAATCCAGAAAGCCAAATAAATCATTTCCCTAGCCTGCCTTGTTGAGATTCCCCTGTGGGATGAGTGTAAGTATCTTATTAATTTTTTGGCATCGAGCTCCAGTTAGCTCCATCTTAGCTCAGCCAAGACTCTACAGCACTTTCTGGAGGCCCATGGGCTGAGCTAGGAGAAACCTTACTTAATCCTTTCGCTGTGCAGTGGGGAGAAACTTACTTGGGTCTGAGTATATGCTGAAACTCTTGTTTCCTTTGTAAATTGCTTTCGTGGGAAATGAGCCCCTTCTCATATTTTTTGTAAAGGGTACTTGAGTGTTTCCTCTTGGGTTTGTCCCCTGCAGGACCAGTTCTTGTTGAGGGCATGAAGCTGCAGAGGGCTCCTCCTGCCTGGTGCTGGGACCCCATGTTTGGCGCTGTTCTCTGGAGATCCAGCTTATTCTTCTGCCCTGCCTGCATCTCCTGACCATTTTCTCACACAGTCTCTTGAGCCAGGTTTATACTTCATGGTTCTTCATACTTCTGGATGCTGAGTGTCTTGTCCTGAGAGGGTCTGGCACTTATTGAGACTCTAGAAAGAGTGCACAACTTCTGAGCCTCAGTTCCTATTCATTTCATGGCATGAGAACCATCTCCCTTGTAGAATTATCATAGGAATGAAATAGTAAATGTTTAACTTATTGACATTTAACCGGGGGGGGGGGGGGAAGAAGATATAACAACCAATTATTTGAAGTTGATACGACAAGCAAACAGAAAGGACATTGTTGGGGGGGAGGGAGGAGGGAGAAGGGAGGGAGGTTTTGGTGATGGGGAGCAATAATCAGCCACAATGTATATCGACAAAATAAAATTAAAAAAAAAAAAAATTGACATTTAAAAATAAACTATTAAAAACACATACATGTAGCATTCTGCAAATTGTAGAATGCACAGAATAGCTGTGTATCCCTGATTGGGTTGGCTGATTTCTCTGGATGTGAGACCCTGGTCTCTACAATCAGAGCCTGTTGTCCCTCCCACCCCCATTGCCACTTTTGCTTACACATCTGGACTTAATATCTTACCTGTCTGAATTTATATTTTAAAATTGATTTATTACTTTACCTGGTTCCAAGAGGGACTTAAGGTGTCTCTCTTAGTATTTTGCCTATTCTTGCCCCCAAATCTAGTCCTTGGCTCTGACTGGCCTTCCATTTTGTCATCTAAGCTTGCAAGAACTTGTCAGATACAGGCCGGCTGAGAAATCAGTAGACACAGAACAAAACTGGACAGGAAGAGGAAGAACTCAGCCGGCTTGTTAGGTGTGCTGCATTCAGCGGCTGCAGGCTCTTCTGCTAGCAAAAGCATTTTGGCTTCCCCGACCACTCAACTGCTCCTCTCTTCTTCCCCATCCCAAATCAGCTGAAATTTTACCATTTAGCAGAGTATAGTCTTTCACAAGTCTTTCCGACTACGAGCATCTTAGCAGTTTTCTGCTATGAGACTCGTCCCAATGGTCGAGTGTCACTGAAAATGGGAGTGTGTTACCCCTCGCCTCGGAAACTTGAGCTCGATCATAATCCTGATGGGCTGTGCACTCACGATTTGTTCTCACACGTTCAGAACTCTCTCTGTGTCCGTGCCTTGCTCAGTCTAAACCCCTGTTTCTGAGACTCCTGAACTCGGTCTTACCCTGGCCTCTATGTTCAAGGTGGCATTTGGTTCCTTTGATGCCGGTGCTTCCCAGCCAACCCTGTCTCTTTCCCAGGCAGGCAGGAGTGAGCAGTGAAAGTGCCAGTTCACACAAGGAACACCTGGGCGCTTTTCCTGTGTCATCTCATTTAATGCTCCAGGATGCTGTGATTACCATCCTCATTTTGCAGGTGAGGAAACAGGCTTAGAAAGGTCAAATAATCTCAGGTGGCAAGCAAGAGGAGGAGTCCAGGATCCAAACTCAGGTGCAGGACTCAGAGCTGTACTCTGAGAGCTGGACCTGCCTGGATTCCATTTCCAATTCTACTAACAATTGGCAAACATTTTGAGGGCTTCTGTAGATCATGGCACAGCCAGACAAACAGAAGCCCTATTAAATGTTACATCATTGCACCCATTAGCTAACACGATGCCCTACTTGAAGTATATGGTTTGGTTTATTCCTCTTAGGAATTGCGGGAAAAGAGACAGAAATAACGTGATGTTAAGCACTCTGCTCTCCCTTCAAAACACAGAGTCAGGAAGGCTGCGAGTTGGCTGCCAGGGCCTGGCAGGGAACCTTGCTGTGTTTATTTTCTCATATGTTCTCTGTGACCTTCCATATCTGCCTCTGCCTCCTGGGGTGGTTTCTGGGAAGCAGCACTCTGGGGCGGCTGCTCCAGAGAGCACTGGCCCTGGTGTCGAAGGGCGGGGGCTTTGGAACTCAGGCCCATCGCTAATGACACACGAGGCATCCTGCCCCGGCCACAGACTTTCTGTCTCTTATTTTCCCAAGAAAATGAGAATTTGATGATAAAGCAGACTTTATGCTGTCCCATGTTTTGTTCTAGATATTTATTTTGTATAATGATAATTTATTCTAGAAGTTTTCTTTTTGTGATTATTTATAAAAATAAGAGCCACACACGCCCAATACATGTTGAAACAAAGAAGATGCATAAGTCAGTGATTGCTCAAAATCATCACATTTTATAGCAATTCTACTTATTTGGCCTTCATAACAGCCCAGGGAAAAAAGCAGAACTATCCCGTCTCACAGGTGACAAGTTGCTGCATAGAAACAGGGCTCAGGAGGTGGCCTGAGGTCTGGGGAGTGGCAAGGTCCTCTGCACCAGATACCTCCTTAAATCACAACTTTGGCCACTGGTCCCCCACTGGGATTAAATCAGAGACCACGTGGAAAAACTTGAAAGTGCAGCTCTATTAACATGATCATTCCTGGCTTATTTCTTTCTAAGTAGTGTCAATTGCCTTGACCTGTTGAATAGAAACAGAAGTTTGCAGGCCCAGGCTGTGAGTGGGGCAGTTTAGCTGCTCTTCCCCATCCAGATGTTGGAGTGAGCAGGACCGAAGCCATGCTGGGACCTAAAACCACCCGAGTTGTAAAAGATTTTAAAAGGACACAGTTATTTTCTTGGCATGAACTTCTCTGAATTCCCTCTTTTTGCATGGTTATTTGATATTTTGAACCTCCAATTAACAGGACAAGATGACATTATTTACATAAATGTAAAGTTGTTTTCCAGCCAGCCTGGAGTTGCAAACTCACCAGGAGGCACATACTATCCAGACCTTGAGAAACCAAAGAAGACACTAATAAAGCCATGCTGATTCCACCCTTCAGCAGGACCCGGAGATAACAGCAGGGAAGGGAACAGAGGCCAGGTGGAGGCTTGGAGGGAACTTGCACTTAGCTCCTTGCATGGAGCCCCTGTGGCTCACATTCCCTCTCCCCTCCTGCTTTTCACATCCCACAGTCCATCACCTCAGTCCTGTCTTTAAAAACTCCTCAGTAAATCTGAGTCTTTCAAGATGGCTTAACCAGAGAGATGGGTTAGCCCAACATCTCTCCTCAGGTCACCGGTATTCATGAATAAAAGCTGACTTCCATTTTCACCAACATTTGACTTTTGAGTGGTTTGCTTTTGAAAAGGGGGTGGGCAGCCAGTCCTGTGCTTGGTGACAAGGAAATGGCTGACTTTCCCTCCTGTCACTTGGAGCCCTAAACCCGAGTTCCTTTCCTTAGTTACTCCTCTAAGTATTAATTAAATCTAATTTTTGTTTTTCACCTTTTCTCCCCCAGAAAACAAAAAGAATTAGCTGAAAGGAACTGAAAGCAAACTATAGAATAAACCATGTGTTAGTTTATGTATGTATGCACGTTTGTGTGTGTGTGCCTGTGCTACACGTGCATGGGAATTATTTGCATGTGTATGCCTGTTTTTGTATTTATGAATATGCATGTTTGTATTTGTTGAGGCAAAAATAATTTTGTAAAGTTTATTGGGAGCCAAATGTGAGGATCCACCCAGGAAACACCATCCAACAAAGTCAGAGAAGTGCTCCGAAGTTTATTGCAAATAACAAAGACTTTATAGACAAAAAAGGCTGAAGAAAGCAGAAATGAAGAACAGAAAGCGAACTGGTCATGTCAAAGTTACTTTCCTTGTAAGGTGGGGACAGGGAGACAGAATAATAGGAAAACAACTGACTAGCCATCATCAGGTTTTTTCAGGGTGTCTCTTTTGTGTAAGGATTAAAGCAGAGGGAACTTCTTTACCATGCCTATTGAAGATTTAAACTGGCCTGAAAGGGAAATTGGCTTTCTCTCTCTCCTGACTTCTCAGAAGGTCAGATCACAGCTTAAGTGAGGTGGAACTTAGCAGGGGTGGCTCCATTTTGAGTTTTACTCTGGTCCATTGGGGCCTAGGGCAGGAACTTAGTCCAAAAGTGACCTCTGATAATTTTTATTTAGCAGTGTGTATACTTCATTCATGTTTGTATGTTTGTGGTCATATGTGTATATACGTGTGCATACATACAGAGGGAAAGGCTATATCTGCTTTGGTGCCTCTGTCCAGATTCTTTACATTATCATTTTTGTTTTGTATCACCCCAGTTCTCTTCTATGGATCATTCCAGGCAGATGCACAGTGGTTCCCACTGGACAAATGAATTTTCTAACTGTAGAATGTTCTCAATTTGCCTACCATTGCCCATAATTGAGTTCATTTTCTTCAGCTCTTTCTTCACCAATTTGCCAGAGGTCAAATCCTGTGCCTTCCCGACATTTGTCTCCCTCTCGTGCAGGGTCTACAAATGCTCGGTGCACCATGCCCTTGCAGCTCCTCTGTGCAGCAGAGAAAGGGGACAGGCCTGTCTGCCCAGACACCTGTTTGTTCATTCTGTCAACAAAGACCGGGCCACTCTCTGGCGAGGGGAGGGGGGCACAGGATGTGTGGCCTGGAGGACACAGCAGGGGACTGGCACAGGCCTTCCCCTGGGGTCAGTGCAGAGAGAAGCATGCAGGTGTCCTAGGTGCAGGTGCAGTCGATGCGGTATGCTCTGTGTCTGGCTGTGGACAAGCACCCAAGGGTAGGAGCACATCTGCCAGAATTTTGATGGGAAGAAAATTTTCACTGTTCTGGGAATAACTCAAAGTGACTACTTTATCATTTGCAAATATTGTACACTGTAGTCACTCCCTGTACCTGTGAGGAACACACCCCCTCGTTTCCTGCTGCCTGTAGAGGGTGAAGCCGGTCAACTCTCAAATCCGCTCAGGTGTGGATTGAGGCAGCCCCTCTCGCCCCGCCACCCGCTCCTGCCTCTGTCGGGCTCTTCGGGAGATCCTTGTGGCCACAGGGCACTAATCTGATCATCTCTAAAAACATGCTGCTCCTTACAACCTTGTCGCTTTCTTAGGAATGTGTTAGTGAGCGTGCAAGCTATTTTTAGGCAGCTGGGATACAGTTAACTCCATACAGCAGAAATACAAGACTTGCTCAGGAGAGGAGCGACTGTAATGGTCATTTCAGTTTCCCATGCTCAGCCTCTTTTCTTTGACCACATTTAAATTTTCTTTCCAGAGAGGGTGGGAAAGAGGATGCTTTATTCCTTGCTGCTATGATTAAAACAGCACCAGTTTCTGTAAAAGATGAAAAGAAAGAAATGGACTTGCAAGTAGTCCCACTCTGGGCCACTGCGAACCTTCCTCGTGTCGGGAGCAGGAAAATCTCTCTTTGCCCTCTGAAGCTTGGCTGGAAAATCAGCTGTCAAGATTCAATCAATATGAAGAAAAGACATAAATTTTATTTTAATGTGCTGGGAGGGGCAATGCATTGGGGAATTGAAAGAGAGTGATTTACCAATAACCCAATGAGGTACAGAAGCATATATGCCATCTTCATGGGGGACAGGGGAGGTGGGGGAGGTACAGGCCCAAGAACGACGGCCTGGGACCAGGTGTCTCTGAAATGGGGGGTTAGTGCTGGGGGGGCGGGGAGTGGCTTCACAGGTGAAATCAAGAAGGCGAAAGTTTAAAAAGTTAAGTAGAGACTGTCTTGTTATGCAGGTAAAGATATCTCAGGTAATCTCTCAATTGTCCTCAGAAAAGAATAGACTGGCGGCTGGAAGAAGGGCCTTGGGGGAAGCCTGCGTGTTTATGTATTTTTTTCTCTACAGGTGTAAATTTCCTCTGCAAAAGATTAGCCTTCCAGCTGACCTTGTTTTTCCAATCTCTCTGAATTAGCCATCTTGGAATTTGCCCAACAAGTGTACTTTGGGCTGAAATATTTTGCTGTCCCACCCCTGCTTTAATCCTCCCTGCAACCCTGTCTATAGGTCCCATAATCCCTTTTCCTACAAAAGGGAGCTGAGGATATACGGGCTGCCTCGCCCTGGTAAAGGGTGCTCAGGGACAGGCCTTCCCCCCTGGTCCCCCTCACCAGTGATCTGCGGCTCTGGGCACACGGGGTGGCTGCAGGGCAGATGGCAAGGTGGTGACTGCAGAGGCTGAGGCCTGGTTTTCGCCAGCCAGGCATCGTTCTGCCCAGGCAGGCCCGCCAGCAAGGAGAGCACAGCCGGGGAGGCCAGAGAAGCAGGAGTGCAGGGCTTCTGAGGTTCTCAGTGACACCCTTCCACTGAAGGCTGTGAGGAAAATCAATGCCGGGTACTAGTCCTCATGGCCAGCTAAGGCAATTGGGCTGGGCTGGAAGGAATGCTGCGGAAGCCTATGCCCTAACTGACCAGATATTATTGGACCACGAGGACTGTGTCACCTTGCATACCACTGATTTCGAAATTGCCCATTACTGTCTCAGAACCATCCCTAAAAGTCTTATAAACCCCCTGCTTTCCTTTGTTTGGGGGAACTGATTTGACTCAGTCTCCCCTCCATGTTAGTGGGATAAAGCTTTTGGCTGAAATAGTGCCTGGCTTGGGTCTCTCTCTCCCTTTTCTCCATCTTGCTGCATCTAACACTAGGAAGAGCCACCTCTGCGCACGGTAAGAAAACCCTGAGCTGGTGGCCTGTGGCCTGTGCTCCGAGCTGGCGTGTCCCTCACACTGGGCTTCGCTGGGGCTCAAGCATCACCAGGGTCTAAGCGTCCCGTCTCAGGCCTCCCTTTCCTCCTGCCCCAGGTTGTCTCGCTCATGGAGTTCGTAGGCTCTTCCTCCCACGTCTTAACTGGGGACTTGTGGTCTCCCGCCACCGGCCCTCTTTTTGTTAAACCTATCCTGGGGCCCTCTGCTCTTTACCGTCCCTGACATCTCGGCCCTGCAGAGGTGTCCTTCTCGTGCTCTGTGCAGCCCAAACGCAGGGCGCACAGCATCCACTGCCCTTTATTTTTATTTATTCTAAAAAAATTTTTAAAATTTTATTTTGTCGATATACATTGTGGTTGATTATTGTTGCCCCTTACCAAAACCTCCCTCCCTCCTCCCTCTCCTCCTACCCACCCAACAATGTCCTTTCTGTTTGCTTGTCGTATCAACTTCAAGTAATTGTAGTTGTTATATCTTCTCCCCCACCCCCTGGTTTTTGTGTGTGTATGTGTGTGTGTGTGTGTGTGTGTGAATTTATTTATTAATTTTTAGCTCCCACCAATAAGTGAGAACATGTGGTATTTCTCTTTCTGTGCCTGACTCGTTTCACTTAATATAATTCTCTCAAGATCCATCCATGTTGTTGCAAATGGCAGTATTTCATTCGTTTTTATAGCTGAGTAGTATTCCATTGTGTAGATGTACCACATTTTCTGTATTCACTCATCTGATGATGGACATTTGGGCTGGTTCCAACTCTTGGCTATTGTAAAGAGTGCTGTGATGAACATTGGGGAACAGGTATACCTTCGACTTGATGATTTCCATTCCTGTGGGTATATTCCCAGCAGTGGGATAGCTGGGTCATATGGTAGATCTATCTGCAATTGTTTGAGGAACCTCCATACCATTTTCCATAGAGGCTGCACCATTTTGCAGTCCCACCAACAATGTATGAGAGTTCCTTTTTTCCGCAACCTCGCCAGCATTTATCGTTCAGAGTCTTTTGGATTTTAGCCATCCTAACTGGGGTTAGATGGTATCTCAGTGTGGTTTTGATTTGCATTTCCCGGAGGCTGAGTGATGTTGAGCATTTTTTCATATGTCTGTTGGCCATTTGTATATCTTCCTTAGAGAAATGCCTGCTTAGCTCTTTTGCCCATTTTTTAATTGGGTTGCTTGTTTTCTTCTTGTAAAGTTGTTTGAGTTCCTTATATATTCTGGATATTAATCCTTTGTCAGATGTATATTTTGCAAATATTTTCTCCCACTCTGTTGGTTGTCTTTTAACTCTGTTAATTGTTTCTTTTGCTGTGCAGAAGCTTTTTAGTTTGATATAATCCCATTTGTTTATTTATTTATAAGCTTTGCAGTATAGCTTAAAGTCAGGTAGTGTTATGCCTCCAGCTTTATATTTTTTGCTCAGCATTGCTTTGGCTACGTATGGTCTTTTATTATTCCATATAAGTCTGGATAGTTCTTTCCATTTCTGAGAAAAATGTCTTTGGAATTTTGATGGGAATTGCATTGAATTTGTATATCATTTTGGGTAGTATGGACATTTTCACTATGTTGATTCTTCCAATCCAAGAGCATGGGATATCTTTCCATCTTCTTGTATCCTCTCTAATTTCTCTCAGCAGTGGTTTGTAGTTCTCATTATAGAGATTTTTCACATCCTTGGTTAACTTAATTCCTAAGTATTTTCTCTTTTTGGTGGCTATTGTAAATGGGCAGCCTTTCTTGATTTCTCGTTCTGCATGTTCACTATTGGAGAAAAGAAATGCTACTGATTTTTGTGTGTTGATTTTGTATCCTGCTACTGTGCTGAAATCATTTATCAATTCCAACAGTTTTTTTGTAGAGGTTTTAGGCTGTTCGATATATAGGATCATGTCATCTGCAAACAGGGACAGTTTGACTTCATCTTTTCCAATCTGGATGCCCTTTATTTCCTTCTCTTCTCTGATTGCTCTGGCTAGTACTTCCAACACTATGTTGAATAGCAGTGGTGAGAGTGGGCATCCTTGTCTAGTTCCTGTTCTTCAAGGAAAAGCTTTCAGCTTTTCCCCATTCAGGATGATATTGGCAGTGGGTTTGGCATATATGGCTTTAATTATGTTGAGATACTTTCCCTCTATACCTAACTTATAGAGGGTCTTTGTCATGAATGAGTGCTGAACTTTATCAAATGCTTTTTCAGCATCTATAGAGATGATCATATGGTCCTTGTGTTTGACTTTATTAATATGGTCTATCACATTTATTGATTTGCGTATGTTGAACCAACCTTGCATCCCTGGGATGAATCCCACTTGATCGTGGTGAATAATTTTACGTATGTGTTGATGTATTCTGTTTGCTAGTATTTTAGTGAGGATTTTTGCATCTAGTTCATCAAGGATATTGGCCTGTAGTTTTCTTTTTTGGTTATATCTTTACCTGGTTTTGGTATCAGGATGATGTTTGCTTCATAGAATGAGTTTGGGAGATTTGCGTCCGTTTCAATCTTTTGGAATAGTTTGTAAAGAATCGGTGTCAATTCCTGTTTGAATGTTTGGTAAAATTCTGCTGTGAATCCATCTGGTCCTGGGCTTTTCTTTGTTGGGAGCCTTCTGATAATAGCTTCAATCTCCTTTATTGTTATTGGTCTGTTCAAATTTTCTACGTCTTCATGGTTCAGTTTTGGGAGCTTGTGTGTGTCCAGGAATTTATCCATTTCCTCCAGATTTTCAAATTTGTTGGCGTATAGTTGTTTATAGTAGTCTCGAATGATTCCTTGTATTTCAGATGAATCAGTTGTAATATCGCCTTTTTTATTTTTAATTTTTGTTATTTGAATCTTATCTCTTCTTTTTTTTGTTAGCCATGCTAATGGTTTGTCAATTTTATTTATCTTTTCAAAAAACCAACTTTTTGATTCGCTGATCTTTTGAATTGTTTTTTTTGGTTTCAATTTCATTCAGTTCTGCTCTGATCTTAATGATTTCTTCCCGTCTGCTAACTTTAGGTTTGGATTGTTCTTGTTTTTCTAGTTCTTTAAGGTGAAGTGTTAGGTTGTTCACTTGCCATCTTTCCATTCTTCTGAGGTGAGCATTTAATGCAATAAATTTCCCCCTTACTACTGCTTTTGCAGTATTCCACAGGTTTTGGTATGATGTTTCATTATTTTCATTAGTTTCAATAAATTTTTTGATTTCCTGCTTGATTTCTTCTTGGACCCATATGTCATTAATTTCTAGTTTTAATCCATTGTGGTCTGAGAAAATACATGGGATAATTCCAATTTTTTTGAATTTATTGAGACTTGATTTGTGACCTAATATGTGATCTATCCTGGAGAATGATCCATGTGCTGATGAGAAGAATGAATATTCTGAAGTTGGTGGATGGAATGTTCTGTAGATATCTGTGAAATCCAATTGGTCTAGAGTATTGTTTAGATCTTGTGTTTCTCTACTGATTCTTTGCCTAGATGATCTGTCTAATATTGACAGTGGGGTGTTCAGGTCCCCTGCTATTATGGTATTAGTGTCTATTTCCATCTTTAGGTCTAATAGAGTTTGTTTTATAAATCTGGCTGCTCCAACATTGGGTGCATACATATTTATGATTGTTATGTCTTCTTGATGGATCAGTCCTTTTATCATTAAGTAGTGTCCCTCATTGTCTCTTTTTATGGTTTTTAGTTTAAAGTCTATTTTGTCAGATATAAGAATAGCTACTCCAGCTCGTTTATCTTTTCTGTTTGCATGGTAAATCTTTTTCCATCCTTACACTCTTAGTCTATGTGAATCTTTATGGGTGAGGTGGGTCTCTTGTAGGCAGCATATAGTTGGGTCCTCCTTTTTGATCCAGTCAGCCAGTCTGTGTCTTTTGATTGGGGAATTTAAGCCTTTTACATTAAGAGTTGTTATTGAAAGGTGTTGATTTATTCCTAGCATTTTATTGGTTGTTTGATTGTCTTAGGTGTCTTTTGTTCCTTGCTTTCTGATTTACTGTTTGGTTTCTGTGTTTGTTGGTTCCTTAGGTTGTAGATAGCGTTTTTGTTTGTCTGTTTTCTCTTCATGAATGCCATTTTTATTATACTAGTGGGTTTTGATTTTTCTTGTGTTTTTATGGCAGTGGTAGTTATTTTTCAGGTATTAAACCCAGTACTCCCTTGAGAATTTCTTGTAAGGGTGGTCGTGTGGTGGTGAACTCCCACAGTTTTTGTTTGAGAAATATACTATTTGCCCTTCATTTTGGAAGGATAGCCTTGCAGGGTAGAGTATTCTTGGCTGGCAATCTTTGTCTTTTAGTATTTTGAATATATCATCCCATTCCTTTCTAGCTTTGAGGGTTTGTGATGAATAGTCTGATGTTAGCTTGATTGGGGCTCCCTTATTGGTGATTTAACGCTTTTCTCTTGCAGCTTTTAAGATTCTCTCTTTGTCTCTGAGTTTTGCTAATTTGACTATAACGTGTCTTGGAGAAGGCCTTTTTGGGTTGAGATCATTGAGCTTCCTGGATCTGAAGATCTGTGGTTTTTCCTATACCTGGGAAGTTTTCTGCCACCATTTTGTTGAATATGTTTTCAATGCAATCTCCATTTTCCTCCCCTACTGGGATATCCTTGACTCGGATATTTGAGCGCTTAAGGTTGTCTGATATCTCTCTCAGATTTTCTTCAGTGTCTTTGATTCTTTTTTCTTTTTTTTTTGTCTGCTTGTGTTATTTCAAACAGCCCATCTTCAAGTTCAGAGGTTGTCTCTTCAACTTCGATAAGTCTGCTGGTTAAACTCTCCGTTGTGTTTTTTATTTCGCTGAATAACTTCTTCTGTTCGGCAAGTTCTGCTACATTTTTTTTCAGGACATTGATTTCCTTGTACATTTCCTCTTTCAGGTCCTGTATACTTTTCCTCATTTCATCATGATGTCTAGCTGAGTTTTCTTGTATCTCATTCAGTTTCCTTAGAATTATCACTCAAAATTCCTTGTCAGTCATTTCAAGGGCTTCTTGTTCTATAGGATCTAGAGTTTGAGATTTATTAACTTTTGGTGGTGTACTTTCTTGATTTTTTGTATTTCTGGTATCTTTTTTTGATGTTTATTCATTGTGGCAGGGGGTTTCACAGTCCACCGGTTTGAAACTATTGACTAACTAAGATGTTGCTGTGGTTGCCAATTTGGTATGGCTACTTCCATGACTGCTCAGTTGGCCTCTAGTGCCTTGTGTGTATGGTTGCCTCGGGTCTTGAGCCTCTCTGGGGAGCCACCTCTCTGGTCAGTTTGGACTCTGCTGGGCTGCTGGATTATGGGGCGCTACCACAGGGTGTGTGATCTCTGCTGAGCTTCCATTTCCCGTGCAGGACTTCTCCCTCTTCTGTGCACTCTGGCCCGGGCTGCTGGATCACGCAGGGGCGGCCCCACAGGGTGTGTGGTTTCTGTCGAGTCTCTGCCTCCCTAGCCGGATGTCTCCCCACTCTGTGCGCACTAGGCTGGGCTGCTGGATCTCGCAGTGGCACCCCACAGGGTGTGTGTTTTCTGCCGAATCTCTGCCTCCCTAGCCGGACGTTTCCCCGCTCTGTGCGCACTGGGCTGGGCTGGGACGTGTTTTCTGCAACCCTCGTCTATTGCCCAGGCCTTCAAGACCCTGCTTAGCACTGCCTCGCCCAGGAAGTCTACCAGGTTTCTGCTAGGCGCAGACGAACGGTCGCTCTGGGTGCCTTTGTAGCACTGTGTAGATCTTTCTCAGGACTTATCACCTTCCTCCTGGTATCGTGGTTATTTGTGTACTTGTCTTATCTCCCACACCAGAGCGTGAGCTCCTCGGGGGAGGAGCCTGCAGCACACGGTTCACCTTTGAATCCCCCCCGGGGCGGACCGACTCCGGTGCCCGCCCGCAGTCAGCTCTCCAGCAGGTTCAAGCGAACTCAGGAACGCTCCGACCATACTATTCCTAACCAGAAATCGGTTAGGTGTTTTTCCAAACTGGTGGCCGCAGAGATGGTATCTGCCTCCCAGTAACAGGAAGTTTACCGGGGGCCAGAGCCCAGGGTGCGGTGGAGTGACAGTTGGCCCAGCCCGTACTTCCTTGTCCTCCCGACACTGGCCAGGGACGCCCCACGCCACCAGCCCCACCAGAAAACCACGGAGGGAATTGGAGGGGAGGCCAGCCTACAGGCCCCGGGAAGCCCCGCGCCAGGGCAAGCAAGTGGTAGTCTCAGTGAGGAGCCGAGCTGGGCGAGGAGGACAAGCCTGGCTTAGCCAGGCTGGAGCCGCCACCACCTGAGAAAATGGAGGCAGCCCCGGGGCCGGTGAGTGGCCCGATGGGGGAGGCGGATGCCGGGCGGGCATCTGCCCCCCAAGCAGGGCCAGGCCGGGGGTCACTCACAGGGCTGTGCCAGGTTGGGCGACTCCCTCTCTGCCTCTGCTTTGTCGCCGTCCCCGTTCTCGGCCACCGCTGCCTCGGGCTGCTCAGTCGGTCCCGTGGCACAGCTCGG
This sequence comes from Cynocephalus volans, assembly GCF_027409185.1. Taxonomy (NCBI): domain Eukaryota; kingdom Metazoa; phylum Chordata; class Mammalia; order Dermoptera; family Cynocephalidae; genus Cynocephalus; species Cynocephalus volans. The sequence goes on from NC_084461.1 coordinate 211,085,429, forward strand.
GTGCTCCCAGGAATCTTCTTTTATGCCGGCCTGAAACCTCGAATCCTGAATAGGGCAGCTGGCTGCCTTCAGTGCGGCCCCGGCCTCCCGGATCCTGGCTGCATCCACAGCAGCCCTGGCGCCGTGTTCCCTTTTTTGAAACTCGCGTTTGCAGCTAAGAAACAGTTCTTTTCCTGCTCCACACTTCAAAGCTGTTGCCTGTAAATGAGGCAGCCTCTCCTGCCAAGGGCAAAGTGGCGGTCAGCCCCCATGACTGGCCACCAGCAGCGGTCCTCCCTTAAGAGACAGCAAGAGGAAGGTCCACAAGTTTTCTGGCTGCCTAAGGCCCAATGGCCGACTTTTCCACCTCACCTACTCAGTGCCAACCGCCGCAGCCACCGCCATCTTAGCCCAAGCATCCACTGTCCTTTAAACCTACCTCCTGCCGTCTGCTTGTCCGGCCACTGCTCCCTGTATACTTTTCTGCAAGTGCCTTTCTTGTCACTTTCTTCAGCTTTTGGAAACTCAACATTCGGGTCCAAACGCTTTCGAGGGAATGTTCTCTGGCCTTGCAGACTTGAAGTCATCAGAGCAGCTCACAATGACCGTGAATGCCCTTTCTGAGGGGGCTGTGGCTGTCTTTGCGGCCTCCTTCTCACAGGACTGTGACCTCCTGCAGCAAAGGAGGAATGCTGCAACCTACCTTAAGGCCTTTTCTTTATGCACAGAAGTGGCTTGCATGCGATAGGGTAACCATAAGCTTTTCTCGGTTGCTTGACTCTACTTTTTGGTACATTTCATACTCTACTGAATAAATATTATTAATATTGTAAGTACAAAAACATTCTCACTTGAAAATTGTAGTATTTGCATTTGAGAGAATACAAGGAAATAAAGTGTAAAGGTACTGGTGGGAATATTAATCAATTTAGAAACAACGACATCAATAATAAAACAGTGTGTATTTTGATGTCTTTAGGATCCCCTAAAGTATCCATGCTCTTTGATTCAGCAATTTAAGTTCCTGAAATAGATTCTAAAGAGGAAAACAATTAAGAAACGTTTGTGTAAAACATGTTATTCCTGCAAATTTTATACAAATATTGACTGAGAAACAACCTCAAGTTCTGATAGTAGATAAAGTGTAAATAAAATGGTGATTTGCCAACCTATGAAATATTATTTCAGTTATTGAAATGTCACCATGAAAAGCATTAAAAGATATCAAATAATGCTTTTTTCTAAAATTTTAGGCTTAAAATAGCGGATTCATAATGATTCGTTCAGTATATCTATATCTGTATCTCCAAAAATACAGTCCTTTATTTTATTTATATTGGTGTGTGTGCATACACACACACGCACACACACAACATTGACAACACATATGTGAGGGTACTTCAAAAAGTCCGTGGAAAAATGAAATTAAAAGATAATACAAATCCTTCCATGAACTTTCTGAAGACCCTTTGTACATGCACATCTCCAGTTACATATAGCAAATCTTCTCCATATAGACAGATAAATAGATATTCACTCACCTATATGTGCATACCAGGGTTCAATATATCTAATCTATTTGTCTGTTTTCTATGTACATTTCTGTCTACAGACTGGATTAAAAAATTTCACTAAAAAGTTGATGGTTGCGTTTAGAAAAAGGCTTACGTGGAATTAATTTTTCTCTTTTATAGTTTCTGTCTCCAAAATTTGCTCTTATGAACATGCATTCCTTTTTTTAAAAAATGAAAACAATGTATTTTTTTCCCGAAAGTTCTTTACCCACCCTTTCACATTCATAGCCCTCAAGACTTTCTGAAAGTTGGACTGCAATTTAAGTAAAAATAGCTATAGCCAGGACAATGGGCATTTTTCCCCTCTGGCAGTCTCACAATGAGAATGCATTTGACCCACAGCCCAGAACATTCCAACTGAACTAACAGCAGGAAACACACTCAAGCTGAGATCATTATAAGTTACTAGATGACAATTTGTTCTAAGTTTTGAAAATTAACTCGCAAGTATGATTTGGCCACAGTAGTAGAGTATTAAAAAAATCATTTAAACCCAACTCTTCCAGTGTTGAACAATGTTTCACTGTTGCTTGAATACGGCCCACATTTCTGCGTTTTGTGTTGATAGTCTTTGCAGAAAGCTGCCCTAATAGCCAAGAGGCTTCTAGAGCTTGCTGAGGCTAAGCATACCCCACGCGTCCTGTTGAGTATTTTTATGCAATATTTCTTATTATCACAACGATCCTGCAACACAATACGCCACAGGTGTTTTCTTCTTTTATAACAGAGAAAACTGAGGTAGAGAGATGTTAAGTAACTTCCCAGAGGGTCGTGGTGACAAAGGAAATAAAGCAGTGAAGTGCCCATTTCAGTGCCTGGTGTGTAGCACGTGCTGGATAAATGTTAACTGGTCTAATTAAGAGGGTCACATTCCTAGTGGGTCATGCCTGAGAGAGACCTTTCCACAACAGTGTGAGAAGCAGGTCAACCTGCTTTAGGAATTCCCACAGATAGAAACCACTTCTTTGAGACTAGGTGCTATTTGAATGGGGGACAAGTTCATACCTGTTTCTAGGTGGTTGCTTTAGGACAAGGGCAGAAAGAATACAATATTGGGGAAAGGACATTCACCCCAGGGAAGAAGGGTGACCAGGCAGAAGAACTCTTCCCTTAGAAAGAAAAAAAAGGACCACAGGACATCAAGGAAACCCTGGAAAGGAAGAGGGTTAGGGCCATGTACGTGTCATAAAGACCCAAACTTCCACTGGGTGGGACTTCTAGCCTTCCAGAAAGCTTCATGTCCAGGATGATGTCCCCTGGGCCACCTTTGGACAGCCTCAATCCCTGCTCCTGATTTCCTCTTCATCTTTCTCGGGCTCTCTATCCTCAACGCAAATCCACATCTCAGCTACTCTGTTCTCAGTGTAGGAAAGAATTTTATGAGATTCAGACAATCTCATCAAGTCTGTTGCTTACCTTCTTTCCAGAATGTTTTCCCATTGTGATCTACACATGTGATCTGTGTCAAAATAAAAAGGTGGCGTAAGTCCATCTTCCTCAACTCTTGACCTAGATTTTGGGGAAAAGTAGCCCAGGGATTCATGTAGCCCATGGGTGGTGCACGGTTACTTTACCCTGCTTTGTGCAAATTATCACAAGCATTGCCCTGCTAAGCACAGCACCATAGGCAAGTGCGGCTCCCTCAGGCAGACCTTCCCTGCCCTGCTATGGAAGCTTGTATTTCAGCTCTCACTCCTCTTCTTGGCCAGACACCCTATACAAAAAACAGCATACAACCTGCACAGCTGTGCATACTGATCTCAGATGGTGGAAGACTGGATTTACAAAGGAAGCAGGGTGAATTTATGAGAATAATAACAAACGTTTGTAAAAGGGACTAAGAGAAAGCGTCCCTGGATACAGTGAGGCACTTGGAACAAGTTTGTTCCTTTTACCTGAACATGTTGCTCACCAAGAAATGTACCCCATGGTCTTGAAGATAAATGGGCCCCTGTTGAACACTCCTTATTAATTCACTTATTATTTGACATTTATTGAGCACCTACTGTCTGCCAGTCCCTGTGCTTGCATTGAGAATTCAGGGACCAATCAGGCAGCTGCTGTCCCTGTGAAGCACCTCTCTCAACCTTGGGTCCACATGAGTGTTTGTGCATGTGTGCGTGTGCATGTGCACACATCTTGCAAGGAAGGGATGATTTCATGAGATGCTGAAGGCGTAAGAGGGGCAGGGGCAGGACAATTAGACCAGTGAGTGCAACAGCAGAACAGGCATCAGGTTGGCCACAGAGTAGGAACAAAGCAAGTGAAAACAGCTGGGCACATGGTGTTTTCTTTACTTTCCCCCTTTTGTTGTACTTTTCTTTTTCTTATGGTGTAGAAGAAAGAGATGGAAAGAGAAAGAACAGAAATATTGATAGAGTAGTCAGTAATTAGGGCAAGGAAAGGGTCTCTAAGCTCAGAAAGAAAGAAGGTGAGGGTAGGAGGAATGTCATAAAGGACGAGGCATGTGGTATAGCACGTGCACACATACACACACCCGACACGTGCACACAGGCTGTGAAGGCTTGTAGCACACCCTTCCCATTGTTTAGAACATACACGCACATGTATGCACATGTGCACAAAGAAAGAAGGCATGTGGCACACCTTGGCATGGCTTAGAACATGCATAAGTGCACATGCACACACAGAGAAGCATGCAGCACATTGCACATATGCACACATACCTGTGTATGCACAAAAAGCAGAAGGCATGTAGCACAGCCCCTCCTATTGCATGATACACACATGAACACATGCACACAAACTAGGTGAGCTTCCATAGCCATAGTTTAGGAAATAATTGATTAAAAAGGTTAAATGGTTTAACTAGTTAAATATATTTATTTCCTGTGGCATTTCTCCACTCTTTTAATTAATACATCTCAAGGGAAAGATATGATATAAGGTATTTTTCAAATTTTTGGCAGCATAGATTTCCTTTTTAAAAATTTCAGAACGTCTCATAAGAATAGAATTTGGTGGGAGACTTTCAGGAAATTAAGCTAGATATGAAAGTCCAAACCGCTGTTCTGATTCAAAGGATTGATGTAAGTTGTGCTGCAGAGTGGCCGGGGATCCTTCACTGTCTTTATCATGCTGGAGGGTGCAGGCTGGATTCTGGGAGCCTGTGTGCACATTACCAAAGCGTAGTCACAAAAGTGTACTGATGGGGTGAGGAATGAAAATGAGAAGGCGGAAAGGAGCCAAGTAGAAGCCAGGGTGAATGTGTGATGGTGATGGAGATGATGATGATAGTGACGATGATGATGATGATAAGGACAATGTTGATGTTGGTGGTGATGATGAAGATGGTGGTGGTGGTGATGATGGTGACAACGATGTTGACGGTGATGCTGATGATAATGAATACGTGATGATAATGGAGATGTTGATGGTGGTGATGGTGACGACGATGCTGATGACAATGAGGATGACAGTACTATTGGAGCTACTGAGAGTTAAAGTTACTGAGCACGGCCTGTGTGAAGATGGAGTGAGTTAACCCATGCGGTAGTGCCCACACCCACAAGCACTGTGCACACCACAGTCACTATCCTTTTTGTGTATTAGCTTCTACTCAAAGTATCTTGTAACCGTAGTATATCTAATATGCATAATCCCAAGGGAGGTGTAGCCATGTCACTCCCATTTAATCGATGAGGAAATTGAGGCTTAAAGGGTTTTATTTGGCACCTTCGCATGGCCACTAAGTGGCAGGGCCCCCGGTTTGTACAACTGTGCTCTGCTGTTGAAGCTCCAGCTCTTGACCACTCACCTGTAGTTTCTTTATTCCAGACAATGCCAAGTGTTTACAAATATTAATCCTCATGACAACACTTTGAGAAGTGTGTTTTTATTCTTAGTTTTAGGGGAGGAAATGGAGGCTGACATTGTTAAGCAACTACCCAAGCTCATCCAGCTAGGAGTCAGAGCTCAACATCAAAACCAAAGCTGTCCCATTCAGAAAGAGGAGCGTATTTCAATCTATGTGTCTGATTCAAGGTCAGTGACACTTCCGTCCTTCAGAGCCCAGCAGGGCCTGATGACACAGCAAGTCAAGGGGGAAGTTGGACATGAGTGTGTGTGGTCTGCAGAACGATGCACGGTCAGCCCCTAAAGAGCACGGTGGAAACCTGATGCCAACCCACCCGGGAAAGTGCTCAGACACCCCATACTCTGAATCACTCTTTCATGTGTTTTGTCATTTGTTGAGTATAATATAAGGGGTAGAACAATGCAGGCAGAGAAAAGACTGAGTGTAAAGAATTAGATACACGAAGGAGGAGACATGGTGCTTGGTGAAGGACAAGAAATTAGAACTAAGGGTGTTGAGGCCAGGAGGAAAGTGGGAGCTGTAAGGAGGTGAGACTGAGGTTGAAGGGCCAGGACCTGTGAGCCAGGCAGGAGCCACAGCTGCCCTGTCCCATGCAGGAATTTTCAGAGGTTCTGTTTTGTCTTGTTTTGAATTGATTTCGTTTGTTTTAGACTTGGAAATGGCTTGAACCAGTTTGTTTCCTAGAAAGACATTTCTGGAGGCACGTAAAAGTGATTCCTGGGATGTGAGCAGATACGGTGACACCACTTATGACAGTCAAAATTATGGGTATTAAAGGTATGGATAGATGGAAGCCTGTGGGAAGTGAGAGGGAAGACGAGACATCTTCGTGGCTTCTGCCAACTTTAGCCTTCTGCAAACTCTGAGATGGGGGAACAGGGTAAATGATGTGGAAAATCTTCTAATAGGAAATCTCCAGTTTCATCTCATCCGGAGAACAGACATGTAATGGCTTGCCTATAAAATGGAATAGAAACATGTTTTTTGAAGCCTGCATTTTAAGCTCTGACATTATAGATGGAGTATTGCTGCAACTCTTGGTTTTTGCAGGCAAAAAGCAATGTAAGAATTTGTTCCTTTTTAATTTAATTTAATTTTTCCGGGAGTGCAAATAATAGAAAAAGACCGTTCTGTCTCATTAACCCAGCACAAGGCACTAGTTTCAGCAGCTAACTTCCCTGTGCCTGGGTGGTTGACTAGAGATCACCAGAAGTCACACACCTATGGAAATTGTCCTTAGTCACTGGGAACTTCTGAATCTTAGGAAGACAAGTCTTTTAATGAAAAAAGAGTATTCACTTCTCTGAGCAATCTGGAAGAAGAGCCTAACTCTATGAACTGTCTCTTCCTAGTTGCTTCATGGTGAGGCACAATGAACTTTGAGATTAGAATGATCTGTAATCATAGTTCAATCCTCCAACTGAGCAGCTCTGTGACCTTGGGCATTTTCCTTAGTTTTTCTGAGGCTCTCATGTCTCACCTGTAAAACTGGGAAAACTAAAAAATCTAGCTAATAAAGCTGTTGTGAGATGAAATGAATTAATGCAGGTGACAATTTGGTTCAGAGCCTCGTGCATAGAACTGGTGTAATAAATGCTGACTTGATGCAGCCACCATGATTTTACTTTGGGTTCTCCCACAGGGGGAGTCCATGCTTTGGGGCTGAGAGATACTGCTTGTGTGTAGTGTCAGCCTTATCTTGTAGGAGCCACACTTATAAAGAATCAGAAAACATCCAAACCTGCTATTTTGATATTCATAGCAATGCCATGCAAAAGCAAGGTAGAACTATAGGGTTTCCTAATCCGTGAAGTGGGATCTACCACACCACTGCTTTGAAGGTTCTTTTACAGCTGTTTAAGGCTGCACATAGCACAGAAGCAAGAGTGTCACGGGTCATCAGGTACTCAGGAAACGTTGGCTGTTTGAAAAGCCATTTGTCTCCACCCAGATGCATTTTCTTCCTTTGCTTCCTTTTCTATTATTTTTTAATGAAAGGTTGATCCTTTACAGTGATTTATCTCAGCACCTTTTCTATATGTAGCTTTCTTCTTGCTGGTCTTCCAAACTGTTCTTTCAATTAGCAAAATCTAGCAAATGTCAAGATAGAAAACTATAGTTCGGTTGCTGCTCTTATGACGAATGTGTTACTCTCCTTTCTTAAGTTGCCATGTAGATTTCAGAGAAGAGGAAACTGATATTCCTGGGTTCTGGGAAATCTGACCCAACTCAACCGGTAGATCCTTTCAATGTAATCAGTGTCATCCTTCCTGGCCAGGTAGTGCCTTGCTTTTCAAGGGGGAAAATGTCTCTCAAAGACTTTTCAAAGACTCTTAAATATAAAAATCCTCTTAAGATCCATATTTAGTAGAAGACTAGTTAGTAGAACAAAAATTCTGAGGGAGGGATTTGTAGAACATATTTGGGACTTTTCTAAACTCTACCTTTTAAGAATGGAATGGAATAATTTTCTAATTTGCCATCCATGGAAAAACTCATAAACATCTTGATATTTCAAAACTTTTGCGCAGTAGGTTTATTATCCGGTTTCTCTAAAAATTTTCTACTCTGGTTGAATAGGCCAAACTGTCTTTGGGACAAATACAGGATTTCAATAATTTATGTCAGAGATTCTTGGGAAATTCTACTTTTGAATGAAAGGAGTTTATTTATTATTTTAGAGTTTACTTCTGTTCAAATGTTTTTAATATTAAAAAATAGCATCTAATTGAATTCTATCAACTGTTGGCTATTAAGAAGTATAGGTCAGTGGTTATTGTTACTATTTTAAAAGTTCTTTTTTGTCAGTTTCCTCATACTTTGCAAAGGAGGCCAGGAAGTGTAGATATACTCAGAATCTAACTCCTCTGTTTCAAACATGTTTCTATTACCCATCTGTCTTGGAAAAACAAAACACAAACAAAACTTTTCTAAGATCGTTTTCTTTCCTATGCTTTTAAAATGCTTTGGGGATGTTTTTGGTTTGTTTTCTGTGCCATATTTTAGAAATTTGTCAAAGTAATACATACTTATGGTTAAAAACACAGTTAAGAAGGACTAATAATAAAAAGCAAAGTTTGCCTCACTCTTTCCAATTCATAGTCCCACTGTGCAGAGGGACGCGTGCTTGGTTTTTTTAACTATCTGTTTTTAGTTTCACACCGTCTCCATAGCTTGAAGTAACATGCTCATACCTATTCCTTCATTTATATCCAATTGAGATGATCTCTAAGACTTCTGGCTCTGATTTCTGAGATTCAGACCACAAACTCCATGACCCAGATCTACACTCAGCCCAGGTATGCCTCCTTCAAGTTCCTTCTCTCTTCTGCACACTGGGCTTTCAAGGTCACCTTCCAAAGGACCTTACTGGGCAGGCTAAAGACTTTGAACCTTGCCCAAGGTCAAGAGGAAGTCATAGGGAATTGCTGCATAGTGGAGTTATATTTTTAACTATTATGCTACAGTCTCAGCTCAATCCTCCCATTAGACAACAACTTGTAATCTTTTAAAAAATATCTTAGTCTGGACTAAAATACAGATCGAAGTAACTTTTTAAAATACCAATCATCTTTAGTTGGGGAAGAGGGCAGTTGTGTCTGAGGCATAGTGGTAAGTCTAATCATTCTTTTCATGATCTCTGTTGTAACTTGACCATGCAAAAATTTTTTGGTTTCTGATCTGTAACACGCACCTCTTTCTGTACGGAATACTGACAGTAGTATTCAGTGCTGTTCTCTGAGCACCGTGATCTGCATGACTGCAGGTGCACAGCCATACCTACATCAGGCAAGATGCAGCACAGTTTTTTGTCCCAAATGTTATCCTAGATTTTATGGAGCAGGGTCACAGTGCCTCACGATACACCCAATACCCGCACTTTAAGTGTGTGGCCAAACTAAAGAGACTTTTATTACCATGATTTGTACTTTCTTAGGTTTTTATGGTTAATATTTTATTGTTTTAATGTGAATGACTCTTTCAGAAGTGCTTCAGAGATGGTTCCCATGTGTTTCCTTCCAAAAATATCCATATTTCTCTACTGTGTAAACCTCCCAGCTGTTTGTCTGGCAGATTCTTTTACAATGCTTCATTCTGAAAAGATTCCAGAAGAAAGACTCTTGCCATAGAACAGCTTATAAAAGTTATTCTCACTCCAAATGAAAAACGTTAGAGCAAAAGTCAGTAGATAGAGGTATTTTATTTCCAGCTTTGCAATTTTATGTACACCTTTCTTATTTTTTAAATATATATTTTTGCCTTTCCATTGGGGATTTTAAAAAATACAGCTTCGTAATTGTGAAAAAATACGAACTCTTAATCTTAATATTGTGCCACTGGTGGTTTCCCAAGGGACGTAGTTCTACTCACTTGAACGTACGTCAGTCTTCCCATCTGTCGATTTTATGAGGTAGCGAAGAACTTACCGGCTTCATATCTCCAGTTTCTTCATCTGTGCACACTTTTTTTTTTTATAGTGAATGCATCTAAGATGGTAATAGAATACAGAATATTCTGGTTAGCTGTATTAGTCCGTTTCTGCTGCTTATAACAGAATACCTGAAACTGGTCAATTTATAAAGAAATAGAATTAATTTCTTACAGTTTCAAAGGCTGGGAAGTCCAAAGTAACAGGGAACACATCTGGTGAGGGCCTTGTTCTTGACGGTGTCTCTACAGCAACTCAGGGTATCATATGGCAAATTGCTTGAGCAAGAGAGAGCTAAGCTTCTCACCCTCTCTCCTTATAAAGCCATCAGAACCATGCCCAATACAAGCCATTAAACCATCAATTCATTGCTCCACAAATGGATCAATCCATTCCCTGGGGCGTGGTCCTCACAATCTAATCACCTGTTAAAGGCCTCACCTTTCAAATACCACAATAGGATTCCCACCCTCTTAACACTTTTACAGTGGGGATTCAGTTCCAATATATGAAACTTTCGGGGACATATTTAACCCATATCATTAGGTAAAGCTTATTTAAACAATTTCAAATATTTAGGTATTTAGCAAATATCTGAAAATTCACTTGTATTTGTATTTTATGTGGCTATCAAAACACTGTTACACTTGATTAATATTCATGATGCTTTAACTGAAGGCTTGAAATCTAACTTGTTTACTAACTATATATTTAGAAACATTTCTCCTCAAAGGACAAATTTGTCTCACAGGCTGCTCTTTTTTATAACTTACTATACAATGCCCTCCTATCACATTCCAAAACTATGGAATGTAATATTATGTAAATATGTAGATATAGAAGAGTGCCCAGCATGTTTGATATGTGTCTATACCAATTTGCTAGAGCTGCTTTGACGACAAACTGGGTGGCTTAAATAGTAGGAATTTATTGCTTCAGAGTTCTGGAGGCCAGAAGCCTGGGACTGAGGACCTGTCAGTGTTGGTTCCTTCTGAGACCTCTTTCCTTGGCTTGTCGATGGCATCTTCTCCTTGTGTCTCTTCTCACTCTCTCCCCTCTATGTCTGTCTCTGTCTGTCTTTATTAAAATTTCACCTTTTGATAAGGACACTAACCATATTGGATTAATGTCTACCCTAATGCCCTTTATTTTAATATGATTACCTCTGTAAAGACCATATCTTCAAATAAGGTCACATTCTGAGGTACTGGGAGCTATGACTTCAGCTTATAAATTTGGGAGGGGGACACAGTTCAGATCATGACAGTGTCCCTGTCTTATCAATGGTGAGATTTACTTTCCCCAAAGCCAGCATTTGTTGAATAATCATATTGTGTCGACGTGGCCCTTGTAGACATTACATTTTTTCCTACTATTTTAACTTTTAAGTTGTATATTTCTCAGCAATAGGAAGAATAAGTTGGTGTTCCCTAGCAAGAAGTCATTGATTATTGATTAAGAAAAATTTATTCTACTTGCTCAGGAAGGGTGGAAATTTGTTAAACCTGGGGTTCCACTGCAGTGAAAGTTTTCTTTGGTAAATATGACCTATGGAACAATTTTACATTGTGATGAGACAGTTAATTCAAAAAATTTTGAGGGGATGTAAGTATTCTCTCCCTTGCTTTCTGAGTAGATCTGTAACTTGTTTGAATTCTGTCTCCTCTTCTTGCCCCCTTTTTGGTTGCCCGAGCTTTACCAAGTTTCTCTTTTTCTGCAAGGTGGATGCAGATAATAAAGGTGGAAAGGATAATAAATGTTTTTGTCTTTCTCTTAGGTGCAGGGAGCAAGCACACTAAAAAATTGGTGGCAGGTTCTTCAGAATTAGTGGTCAAATGTTTCTATACGCCTGGGTGCCCCACAAGGCCTCCGTGGATACGCTGGAAAATTATAGAGAACTGAGCTTACGTATCAAAATCGGAGCCTCTGCTTGGCTCTGCTAGACTTGGTGGGGTTTTCCCCACCCAAGGACGACCACGCCACCTATGCCCTCCTCCAGGAAAGGGACACAGGCTGCTGCGAGTTGCCCATTTCCTTCTCATAAAAGTCTCCCAGGTGACAGGTGTGGGGTGGATGAAGGCCATCCTGGAACAAGATTGGGGCACAACCTGCATCGTACGGGAAAGGAGAAGTTGCCACCTGTCCCCAGGAAGAGGAAGGTTGTATGTAGTGTTTGCATCTCTCTTTTGCCACATGGAAGAACCAAGGAAAACCCTGAGGTAGAATGGGAAAGCCAGAGCCCCGGGAAGAGGATCATGAGAGCCTTTACTCATGTCACCACAGACCAGATGACAAGAACTTATGTCAGTCATGTGTGCTTTTGGCTAGTGCCCTTTCTGTAGTAATCTTTTATTTCCTATATTCTGAAGCCTTGACATCTGGGGTGGTGCTGACCCTGGAGCCCCTCCCCAGGTCAGCCAGTTCTTAGTGCCTTCCACATGCAGACCAAACAGCCCAGGGCCAATACCCCATCACCCCCTCTATGGAGCTCTCACACTCAGGGCCACCATCCACCTGCCCTAATCACCCCAGGGCCAGGTACTCAACAACTAGGGGTAATTTCAATGCCCCACACCCCATTGAAATTATTCAAACTAGCCAATTCTAAGCCTGCTCACCATGCCTTGCCTGTTCCTTCTTGCAGAAACCACAATCAAGCTCCTGACCATGTTCCCCCCTTGCTCCTTCTGCCTCCTGACCAACCATGGCGCAACCCCGTTGGCCCCATGTGGTGTGGCATGCTCCTTCCTCTTGGGAACTGTGAGTAACAAACCATCTTTCAATGGCAGTCCTCTGCTGATTTGTTGGCCTTATTGTACACCAAATTTTCTGTGAATACACTATATTTTAAAACACTCTCACCCTAGACACAGTACAGCTCCTTGGTCATGGGCCCCAAAGCAACACTCTCACCAGTTTAGCTTTCTATCATCTCTGAATCCCCCATATTATTCCTCCCCACCCCCTCTACCTCCTACTATGAGGACCCTGCCCAAGTTCCTCCAAGAATTTTCAGGTTCTCTCTTCTGCATTTCCCCAGAGCCCTTTCTCCTATGGCTGTTATAAAACCAGCTGTACTGGGTTATGCTTGGCTATGTCTTTGTTTCCCTCCTTATTGAAGGTGGAAAATGTGTCTCTCCATATGTGTGGACCCAGGAGCCAGCAAGCGTCCCCGGGATGTAGGTGAACCCTCGGATCCCCTCATACACCCATTCCTCTTGATCATAGAGGCACACAGACTGAGAATTAAAGGATTTTATAGCTAAATCATTGTGAAAGCGGCCCTGAGGGAAATTTTATTTTCTCAGGTCTCTGTTCCCATTGGAATATATCCTGGTATTTTCACATAAACAGAATGATCCTTAAGTAAATAGAAAAGATTATGGTGTGATTTTAATGTCCCCACACCCCCACATCAGTTGAATTCTCTCGCCTTATATTTACTTCGGAATAGGAGTCATGTATACAGGGTATAAAATACCATGTCTCATATTCCTGGAAGCATAAGTAAGAAAGAAGTAAGTGTATATTTGTATTTTCTAAATACCTTTCAACAGAGGAAAGCAATGTTTAAATCTCTGACAGGCAGTCACCCATTTAAAACCTGACTCTGAGATTAAACCTTAGAGTGAGGTCTGCTGGGGTCTGTGGCCTAAGCCTCATCATGTGGAGACAACAGCCAGGGCCAGAAGAAGGCACGTGACTTCTGGATAGGGATAAAACCTCTGGATAAGTAATTAAAAAAATTAAATCAGTGAATTATTTTACCTATAAAAATGCCAAAATATTTGTTGCTTACAAATACCCAGATGTTTTCGGACTTGTAAAATATGCTTTCAGTGGATAGAAACTGTATCTATCTGCATATAATTTAGTTGGCTAACTAATCTGATTATATTGCAGGTCTGCTTGGTTGTGATACTATTTGAGAAACATGGCATTAGTAGCTATCATTTCGTTAATAAAACGTATGCATATTCAAATTGAAATGTAACAACATAATATTTCAAGTTTTCTTCCTAAATAGATGTTCCCTACAGGAAATTTTTACTCATTTTAGTTCTAAGTTAAATTACTTTATAACAATCTATAATTCTGATATAGTAGAGGTGTTGTGTTTTAAAAACAGAAAATGTTCTAAGAAGTCTTGATTTCTTTTCTTTTTTTTTGGTCTTCCTTTCCTTCTTCCTTCAACCCCACTCTCCCTTCCAGCTCTTCATCATCTTCCATTCTTTTCCCTTTTTCTCATACGACTGAAATAAAATATTAAGTGGAGATGTTGCACACACCTTACCAAATATACTTTAATTTTTTAAAGATTGATTTGGACTCTATACCCATGAGAGAACAAGCAAGTTAACATTTGCTTCTTATCAGATGGAATCACAAGGGTTAGGGTTGCCAGACTTAGCAAATAAAAATATAAGATGCCCAGTTCAGTCAAAATTTCAGGGAAACAATAGATAGTTTTTTAGTACATCTAAGTTCCATGCAATGTTTGGGACATACGTACACTGAAACATTACTCTTTGCTAGCCAAAATTTAAGGGTAACTCAGCATCTTGTATTTTATCTGGCAACCCTATGAGGCAGAATTGATTTGGGAATTAGGCAGACCCGGTCTGAATCACACGTTGTATTGGATCTGCACATTCTTAGTGTGTGACAGCCACACCTCTATAAATGTCTCCTCAGTAGGCCATGCTGCCCTGAGGTCTAAGGGACATCACACTTCTGTGCCCTGGGCATAAAGGAGGTGCCTAACTGGGCAGCTCTCCTTTCCTTACAGAGGTCCTAGTGACCTCCTTGCACAGGGAAATCTCCCCCTCCCACAAGTAGAATAGCACCTGGCAGTTGTGCAGGGCAACTAGGAACTGTGACAATTTTACAGACATTATTTTCTGGTTATTTTTCCTTCCATCTCCTAAAGGGAATAAAAAGTGTAAATTAGAAACAGGCTGTGGACCCTTGCAGTTTGCTGGGCAAAGTTTCATTAACAGAAAATATAAGGCAGTTAAAGATGTGCTCTAAATTCTAGTGGGAATTAGTTTTTATTAAACTCTAGTTTGGTCTCATTTCATTGCTCAGCTTCAAGAGCAAAAAAAGACAATAAAGGATTTAAACTTAAGTGATTTTCTGCAATTAAAGTCTTCTGGAATTTTAAAAAGCCCAATTACATTGGCATTTGCCAAATATAAATGCATTTTCCGTCAGCCTGGCCAAGAGGAGCTGGATCGGCTGTCAGATTCTCAGGCAGCTGCTGGTGACTGTGCAGTTACCAGCTCAGGAGTTGGGGGCTCTAGCTCTGGTCCTTCAATTGCTGGTGGCACCAAAGACTGCCTTCTGCCAGGGGTCCTGCATGCTCACAAATTCTCATGGCCCCTTGGTGTCCTGTGTGTTGGGAAATGAGGAACTCAAAAGTAGGGAAGGGGGCAAAGGAGTGTGTAGCCTTTTGCACAGCAAAAGTGGTAATTTTCAGAAAAGTGTGACTACTCAGGTAGCAACCTTGTGCACTGCTCCAGTCGAGTGATGTCCACACCTGGCTGCATGTCAGACAAGCTCAGGCCACAACTACAGGGTCTGAGGCTCAAGGAAGGGTCTGCAAAGGGGACGACTCAAGATTGGAAATTTCTGCCTAGCCTGGCATTGATTTCATTTACTTCCAGTTGTAGAAGAGCTGTGCAATACTCTAAGAAATTTTTTCAAGTGTCAATTACAATATTGATAAGAATAGTAATAACAGTACTGGCAGCTCCAGGTCTCCAGCACTTACCTGTGCTAGGTGCTGTGCTCAGCATCTTACATATATGACTAATATCACTTGCTTAGGGGCATGTGGAGCCATCTGAGGCTACCTGGTCAGTGAATGGCAGGGTTGGG
The DNA here is from genome assembly GCF_027409185.1 of Cynocephalus volans. Classification (NCBI taxonomy): domain Eukaryota; kingdom Metazoa; phylum Chordata; class Mammalia; order Dermoptera; family Cynocephalidae; genus Cynocephalus; species Cynocephalus volans. The sequence continues at coordinate 211,101,129 of NC_084461.1, forward strand.
ACTCAAAGCCTCTTGTTCCCTAACCTGATGAAGCCGGGCATCCCTATCTTGTACCCAAAATGATGGGCTCTTCCTACATGAAGTCCGGTTACCACAGCATCCACCTAACAATCCCCAGAAAATACTAAATTGTGGAATGATGGCACTCAGTCTGAGAATTGTTTTAAAAATGTAAAAATTTAAATTCCTATAGGAAATAAGAAATGTTCTAATACCACCTGTTTCTCCTCAAAGATGCCCATCTCAAACTGGATGGCAACAAACAAGGACAGGGTGGTTGCTTGCTTCTCCCCAAAGGGCTAGTTACCTTCACCCACAAAACTCAGCCTCATTAGTTACCTCTAATCCCAGGAAGACATCCAGGCAGCTCTTGTGTATTTTATCACAAGGTTGCAACTGCACAATTAACAAAGCAGCCTGACAACCAAGCGAAACCCTAGAACCTGCTCAAGGCGGGGCAGCCTGCTGTGGTTAACAGCCTGGTTCTGGCACAGAATCCATGGCTCTCACTTACTGTAACCAGCTCTGTGACCTTGCACATACCACTGGACCTCTCTGTGCCTCACTTCTCACATGTTAAAATGGTGGTTGTCATAAGCATGCAGTTGAGCTTATGATTAACCGCAATTGTGTCTTTCCACATTTCAAGCTTTATTGAATCACACGAGCTCAATTCGGCTATAAGCTGCACGGAGTTCACCAGGAGCTGTTTCCCATGTGTTGTCTGTTTCGCTTAGCAGCATGGGAGGGCACACAGTGATCTCAACAAACAGGAATCAACAAATTCATGCTTCAAACAAGGGAAAATCAAAGAAGAAAGAAAATGAGAAGGAGCAAACTCAGTCATTCAAGGCTAGGCAGCTGTCAGTGGTAAGGGGTTAACGAACCAGGTCTAGTCCTTGGAGTTGCTCGGCATGGGGCCTGGACAGTCCATGTCTTGCAAGGCAGGGTCTGCAAAGGAGTCCTTTTTATGTTCAAGAACTCAGGCTGCTTGGAGATAAATCTGGTGAATCAGTACAGCAGAATGACAGTCTGTGAGTCCAAGCAAGAGTTGACCATGTGTTAAGGCAGCAGCAGTTTCTCTTTATACATGTAGGTTGCAGCTTATGTTTCTTGCCAGAAGTTGTTTGTTTCATGGATTTGCACGGGCAAGTGGGCTTCTTCAGTGACTCCCCACTTACAGTTTCAAGTAAATATTTTAAAACTTATAACCATCAAAATAAACTTGCAAACTTGTAAGCAACAAAATGGAGTTACTTTTGCTAAGCTGCTCTTGCTCTATACAGTGGTAATACAAGTATCTGCTTGATGATTTTTATCTTTATCTTTATGAAGATTTAGGGTTGATATACATAAACACATAAAACATTATCTGGCATATATTAATTACTCTTAGTGATCATTAGATTAAATGATTTAATATGGTCTAAAGCTCTTAGAACAGTGGCTGACACTTAAAAAACACTACATGTGGCTTCTGATTTTGAAATGCTGAGTCATCTGTACTTTCTTGGGATGGAAGAAACAAATTGAAGGAGGCTGGGAAATTCAGTTCCTGGAGCTTCAGGCATATTTGGCTTCTGCGGTCTTTGCCCCCTGCCCCCTCTGGATGGCTGACTGAGTTCAAACTATATTACAAACCTATAATAGCCAAAACAGCATGGTACTGGTGTAAAAATAGACACACGGATCAATGGAATAGAATAGCGAACCCAGAAATCAATCCATATGCCTACAGCCATCTGATCTTTGACAAAGGCAGCAAATCTACATACTGGGGAAGAGACTGCCTTTGCATCAATTGTTGCTGGGAAAACTGGATACTCATATGTAGGAGAATGAAACTAGACCCATACCTTTCACCATATACCAAAATCAACTCAAAATAGATTAAAGAATTAAATATACATCCTGAAACTATAAAACTTCTTAAAGAAAACAGGAGAAACACTCCAGGAAGTAGGAGTTGGTACAGAATTCATGACTAGGACCCCCAAAGCACAGGTAACTAAAAGTAAAATAAACAAATGGGATTATATCAAACTAAAAAGCTTCTGCACAGCAAAAGAAACAATCAACAGAGTAAAAAAACAACCAACAGAGTGGGAGAAAATATTTGCAAAATATACATCTGACAAAGGATTAATATCCAGAATATACAAGGAACTCAAACAACTTTACAGCAAAGAAACAAATAACCCAATTAAAAAATGGGCAAAGGAGTTGAACAAGCATTTCTCAAAGGAATATATATAAATGGCCAACAGACACATGAAAAAGTGCTCAACCTCACTCAGCATCTGGAAAATGCAAATCAAGACCACTTTAAGGTACCATCTCACCCCAGTCAGGATGGCTAATATCCAAAAGACTGAGAATGATAAGTGCTGGAGAGGTTGCAGAGAAAAGGGAACTCTCATTTACTGTTGGTGGGACTGCAAAATGGTGCAGCCTTTATGGAAAACAGTATGAAGGTGCCTCAAACAATTATGTATAGATCTACCATATGACCCACTGCTGAGAATATACCCAGAGGAATTAAAATCATCATGCCGAAGGGATACCTGTACTCCCATGTTTATTGCAGTTCTATTTACAATAGCCAAGAGCTGGAACCAGCCCAAATGTCCATCATCAGATGAGTAGATAAGAAAACTGTGGTACATCTACAAAATGGAATACTACTAGGCTATAAAAAAGAATGAAATACTACCATTCACAACAACGTTGTTGGACTTAGAGAAAATTATATTAAGTGAAACAAGTCAGGCACAGAAAGAGAAATACCACATGTTCTCACTTATTTGTGGGAGCTAAAAATAAATAAATAAATAAACACACAAACAAATAAAGGGTGTGTGGGGAGGGAAGAAGACAGAATAACCACAAAAATTCCTTGAACTATTTAAGTCAAGTGAATAGATACTATGCGGGGGGGGGGGGGGGGGGGCGGAGATGAGGGGGTGGAGAAGAACAGGTGAAGGGGCATGAAAATCAACTATTTTTAGAAGTAAAATTACAAAAAAAAAAAAAAAAAAAACCGAAAAGAGAAATCAACTGTGGGCTGCTGTAGCCGGAAGGGATCTCAAACTTTTTTTCCTGGTGCTGCCTGCCTTTGCCTTCAGGAGCAAAAGGACATGGGAGTGGCTTCTATTCGGTGCTTCCTATGAGGTACCATTTGCTTTGGCCAGCTTTTCCCCTCAAATTCTCATTTTGAAACATCTCAGCATTGGGTGTTTTTCTCCATTTTTACATATGTGTGATCTGAACTGAAGAGACAGAACATTCCAGAGACAAGATGGCAGGAGCTGCCAAGAGAGAGAAACTGATGTACCTAGAAGCAGATTTTAAAAGCAACTTCTCTTCAAAACGTCTTTTTCATACCATGTGGTAGGCATATTGATACACCAGGCAATAGCAGCAGTAAAATCAGTGATAGTACAGAGAATTACCCTGTAACATTTATTTCCAATTCGAAGAGGGTTTTTCAATAATGGGAGGGGGGGAACCTAAATGTCAATCAAAAGGGGAATGGATAATTATGATAGAGCTTTATATTGTGTTTGTTATAAATCCACAAATTCTTCTCTTCCAGATAACAAAGTAGAGCTTGCTTTGAGTTCCTATGGCAAGACGACAGTATGCTACCACCCTTGTGAGCACATTCCATGTGAGCACATGGAACCTACCCCTGGACCAGACCCTGTGCACGAGAATGAAAAAACACATCATCAAGTGCTAGAAACCAGACTCGAAGAAAAAGGTAGAACCTTGAGCAAGCACCATGGTAGAACAACTTAGCAAAATGCTCTTTACTACTGAGCACCATTGGTATCCTTGTGGACAGTGTCACAGATGTGGCAAGAAACTGGATCCTCTGAAAGAGATGACATTGAGGTTCTTGAGAATCAAAGAGAAATGTTATCATGTGCCTCATTTTCTATCTGAGGAAGTGCAATCTGGTGTATTCACTAATAGGTTATATAATAAAAAAATAATAAAATGTATTTTCATATATTAAAAAAATGGAGATGTAAAATTCCAGCTGATAGGGCCAGCCCGTGGCTCACTCGGGAGAGTGTGGTGCTGATAACACCAAGGCCAAGGGTACGGATCCTATATAGGCATGGCCGGTTAGCTCACTGGCTGAGCGTGGTGCTGACAACACCAAGCCAAGGGTTGAGATCCCCTTACCGGTCATCTTTGAAAAAAAAAAAATTCCAGCTGATATGTAGCAAAGCTGACATTTGAAACCCATCTAGATGATTCCAAAGAGCTTGTTTTCCTTATTATGAAGCACTGATTTTGTCTTTGCTCATTACAGGCTGAGACCTGGGAGAGCCTGGCCCAGGACTGCGGATGCAGATGCAGTGGAGGTGTCCCCACGGTCCTGAGAACTTTTATAGCATTCGCACAGACTAGACACAAGACAAAAAAGTGTGGTTCCATAGATCTCTGGTCCCTTTCGTCTTAATAACCCCTAATGGTAATTTAAACTTAATTAAGCCATTTGGAGTTTTCAAGTTGGTGTCTTCTAATTGTCTTCATTAACCTTATCAGAGTCAATACCTTGAACTGCAATTATTATAAAATGGCAATTTCCAGTTGAATATCAACAGTAATAACAACAGTTTCCCATCCCCCTTCCAAACGAGATATGGTTTGGGTACGGGCAGGAAGTTTGGGTATGGTCTGACCCAGCCCTGTTGTCCTTGTTCTTTTGGATTTTAGGCTTCTGTGCTTGCAGACTATAGGGATTAGGACGCGATTAGTCATGCAGCTCTAATTACTAAGAAAGTTTCAGGCTGGAGCCAACTGCCCTCTGCTAGTATAACAATGTCTGTGAACATGATGCTTCAGCCTCTTGCATAGATTCAGTTTGTATATAAACTCAAATCTTCAGATATACTGTGGGATTTCTAGTAGTGTTTGCTTACAAAGTTTAAGTCAGATGGCCAGTAAAATGCTTTTAAATGGAAAATGGTGAACTTGGTCAGTGGAAGGTTAATATCCTTACCATTCTGCATTTCGTCCCAACTTCATAGCCCAGCATTGGGTTTGTTCTGCCCTATCAAGGATTGACAGCAGGAGGAAGTGCCTGGGTTTGGCGCCTGCAGCAGCCATGTGCAATCCATTTTTTATGTTTGAAGTGCCTCCATAATCAGACACAGCCTCATTTAGGAAAGTTGGTATAGGTTTTTCATTTTCATGTGGTATTTAGTCAAACACTAAGAGATAAAAATGGAAACCAACCATCCCTAGGGGAATCACAAGCTTTTATTTATACTAGAGGCGACTGGACATCAAAGACCAGTTGGATCTTTGAGCTGTTTCTAAATATGGAAGATAGTTTCTGAATCTCTTCTCAGGAGATGTTATGTGCATATACTGGGGATTGTTGGTCAGCTGAATCTTACCTTTTTCCTCCATAGAGTACAGACAAATATTCTTTCTTCAGTGAAGAGAGTATATATACCAGTAAACGGAACCACTATACAGACATGTTAAATAATTAAAAAGAAAAAAGTATTTGAACACCTCTGCCCCGTCTTCCAAATGCTCCATGTGCGGCTTCTTTGTGACCCAGCATTCTTTAGCGCTTGGATCAAGCAGAACATATCCACTTGAGAGTCAATTCCAGTCAACCAGAGGGCCATGATCCATCCTAAATCCTAGAATAGGAGAGAGGGTCTGGACTCACTTTCAAGTGAAGGAAAGAGCTGTATAATCAGATCAAAGTACACAGTGTGGCTAGTGCCTGTGACATAGATACTGTGTGAACATCATGAGGGAATCAGAGGATGACTCCACAGATTCTGCAGGAAAGAGCCTCATGAGGAACGAGGGTCTGAGGAGAACATTGCAGGAAAAGAGGAGCTTTCCTGGCAGACACAATTGGGGGAAAGGCATTCTCAGCAGGAAAAATAAGCAAACAGTGGGGGAACTATCTGTTCAGAGACTGCTGGGTAGTTCTCTGGGGCTGGATACAGGTGGTGCTGAGGAGAATGGCAGACAATGGACTGGCCAGGTGGGCTGTTCCAGGCCCCTGGTGGATTCCACCCAGTGTGTCCAACTCATTTGCTTGGGCAGCATCCCATGGGCATGAGTTGCCAGTGCTTTTGGAGGCAGCTGTCGGAGGATGGTTTAGGAGGGAGTGCTTCCGGACTTGTGTATGCCCCGACAAGTTCCCTGAGGAAAGATACAAAGACTTCACAAAATACTTTTTTCCATCCCATGGCTCTGACAAGATGAATTTATTATAAATTTTCTGTTTAAATAAGTCATCCTAGGCTGTCATTTTGCTGAGTGTTGCCTGTGGCTCAAAAGCCATGAGAGACGTTCATCTTTTTATTCTCTGCAGCAGTGCAATGCACACACTCTTCTATTTTTTTCAGTAAACATGATTTATCTGGTGCATGAGTAAATACATTTAATTTCATTCAATGCCAATTAAATAGAATTTATATACTGTAGTATGATATGTATCTTCAATACAATAAAAATAAATCATATTTTTATGATGCTTATTAATTTAAAAGTTTTAAAATGACCTGGTGGTTAGGAATGCTTTTAGCTGCAAGTAATTAAAAATATACTTCATATTGTTTTAAACGAATAAGGATTCATTTTTAATCCAAAACAGGAAGTCTGGGAAATGGCAGTGGCTTGTACTGATGCAGCTGCTCCACAATGCCATCCTGAACCCAGAACTTTCTGATCATGTGGGCCAGTTGTGCTCATGCTGGTGCCTCATAGATATAATGTGATACTTTGATGAAAGTGTCACTTCTGGGTGCAAGGCAGGTAAAAGGGAGGAAAGGGCCAGTCTAGCACCTGTCAGAAGCACCTATGCCCTCTGCCCCCAGCTTTCGTTGGCCACTCTTAGCTACAAAGTAGCCTGGGGCATGAATATCTGCTTTGCTCCTCCTTAGAGAGGGCAGTGACAAAGGAAGGTGTGAGGGAGCAGTCCATCCGTGAGTGAGCCAATAAACAGTGTCTTCCGAGAAGGGACCATTCGCATTTTTCCTGCTTTACAGATGGGTAAAATGAGGTAAGAGAATTGCACAAATTCACATAGCTTGTCAGTGATAGAAACAGGACACACACCTGCTTTCTGATACTATATTTCGTGCCTCACAGCTTTTTCTGAAATGCTTGCTCCTAATTAGGATCTTTTGCTTGAAGAATACTTTTGACTTTCCCCTTTGCTGGAGAAGATTAAAAAGGGCTTGTGCTGAGATCATGGGATGAGCTCTCCTAGGGCCGTTAGGAGCAAGACTGGCTACTGCAGGGCCTCCTGCTGGTTTGGTAGGACTTCCTCTCACCTGCGATGCTCTCAGATATGGATGCTTTTGCATTTCTACATCCACCTATGGCCAGTCTTCACAAGAGCCTTTCTGTATTTCCTTGTATCTCAGAAAACAATGTTTTCTTTTCATGACCTTTCTTATAATGGTCATGTAGGTTATGTTTAATCTTGTGTTTCCCTTTATTAATTGGTGACAAACACTGTGGATGATTCTTAACGCAGGGAGAAATAATGTTGGAGTTAAGTCCAAGTCACCTACCTCTAGGACAGCTTCCAAATGCTGACTGTGTCAAGGTGCATATCCACACTTACCAAGAGCCTGGGAATTCAGAATGCTGTCCTTGAAGATGATTATGCTCAATACTCAATACTGGAGATCAACTTTTATGATCAATATAACTGAAATAAATTTTGTCAAGTAGTAACTAAATGCCAAGAATTACATGTGTATATGTACACATTTTATGGCTGTACCTATTTTATGGATTGACAAATAAGATTAAATCTTACCAATTTGATCTCATTGATAAGGGTAATCTCAGACACATTAGGGATGTCTTCAGCAATGTACAATTGTTCCCTCTCTCCTCTGAAAGTTGTCATCAGGGCTGCTGGTGGGGTGTTAAGGTGTCAGGGTACCCTCGTGGGTGGCCCCTGTCTTCTACCACCATCAACTAAGATGCCTTCCAGCCCTGGTTGGCAGTCTCTCTGGTCGTTGTTGCTGCCTTATTCATCCCTTATCATCAGGCCTTCACAGGCATCTTGCCATCCCTCCCAAGGTCAGAGCTCCTCAGTTCTGGGGGTTTTTGATAAGCAACTTCTGTGTCTCTGTCAAGGACAAAATATTTTCCAGATGCTTTTATATACTGCCCTAAGGCTACTAGAAGATGGTCAGCTCCCTCTCTTCCCAGACACACATTGCCACCAAGACTGTGTTTTCTGTCTCCCACCAAGATGCTGCAGTGGTCCACTCTAGTATGTTTGCAATCTCCTTGATTCACAGGTCTTTCTCCTGCCCTAGGTCCCTACCCTCTCCCTACTTAACACCGTGACTCTCACCATCTCCTCTCTGTGGCTTCTCTTTCCTTCTCTCCTCTTTCTCAAAGCTCTTCCTTCTGTGGCAATAGGATTTTAGTTGGGGAGGGAAGGCTGTTTGTAGATGAGACTGTTTATAGTTACTGCAGGATTTAAAGTAACATGCAGTCTCTTAGCTTACAGATTTAAAAACACAGTTCTTAAACTTTTAGGAAAGATCTTATTTTACATGTAAATGTAGTAGATTTTGTGTTGACTTAAAAATTCTCACCTTTGATTATTCTTGTTTACTACTCAATGACAGATTGAACTCCCCTAAAAATTTAACTCCATGTATAAGCATATTTACTTCTTTAATTTTTTAAAGCTGAAATGACACACTTGATGTTTCTGATCGTCTCACTCCACATTCTGAATTTGGAAACCTTAACAACCTAACAAATAGATGATCCCTAGGTTGCAGTGCTACCTACCAACCTGATACACACGAGCTTACAGTTATAAAAAATAAATGGACTAAGCATTTAAACACTGTTTATAAACTATTGCATTCAGTCACATTTTAAAAGTATCAGTTTGTGATGTTAGTTTCTATTTAAACTTTCAAACTATAACCATGAATTTAAATAACAGGTTTGCTATTATGTCAGAGTTTCAGCCACCTTCAGTGGCAGATGGACCTCGCCCATCCTATGGTCCTATGTTATTTCAAAACTATTTTAGGAATATTCAAAATATTTTTGCTTTGTGGAAACTACCAGATGTTATAAGGTCATCTTAAACTTTTTCCTGCTCCAATATGTGGAAACAGTAATGTCCCAAGGAGCCCTTCCTCTGTCTAGTGGAGACTAGTATCAGAGGCCAACACTGGAATGGTCGGGATTTATGTCAGGTTTTTTTCACGTAAACCCAATGGGGGGATACGTATGTGGTTTCACTGGGGACCAGGATGAAACCCCAGCCAGATTTTAGGGACACATAAGGAAAATACATGTTTCTCAAATATCATGAGCTTTTACTGATATATCCAACTTAAATCAAATTTTACTAAATCTGTTTTTTTGTTTTGATTCAAAACAGTTTCCTTAAAATTTACCTTTTGAAAATGTTAACACCTCACCTAAGCACTGATCGTACCCCATGATCTTTCACCTATCACACACACATGTTCACAATGTGTTTATATATCCTTCAGTTTCAGTTTAGGCATCAGTATTTTTGAGTACTTAAAAGAAAATTAAAAGCGATTACAAAAATTAAAACCATGAACATATTAGTCTTTTGAGCTTTTCTATAAATATTCTGATTATTCTATTAGTTAAAATATGACCATTTTGTATTTTGAGGACAGCATAACCTTGCTAAAGAAATTGACAAGGACAATACAAGCAAAATGCCAAAAATGTGAAAAAAAAATTAGCAAAGCAAATATACACAAAGAGCAAAACATTCTAACCAAGTTGAAATGCTAGGAATTGAAGGTTGAGTTAACATTCAAAAATTAATCAATATAATCATATACTAAGAGACAAAAAGAAAAAATAATCATCTCAAAAGTGGAAGAAAAGTCATTTGATAGAAATCAATATCCATTGTATGTTAAGAATAAAAAATTGTAGCAAACTAAGAATTAAGAAAAAATCCACAAAACTATTTAACCTGAAAAGATTATCCACAAAAATTCTATAGCAAATGTCATACTTAAAGGTATAATGTCTTTCCCCAGAATTAGGAAACCAAAAAAGATACCTAAAATGATCTCTTCCATCAAACATTGTATTGGAGGCTGTTGCCCAGACAATAAAGCACATCTTGCATGAAAATAGATAATATCAAAGACTTTTCCGGGTGGTTATGCCACACCACACCTCCTCAAACATTCTAATAAAGTTCTCATTGTGCCAAGTCCTTGACAACATTTAGATTTGTCATTCTTTAGATTTAGCCATTCTCATGGATGTAGCTGTATCTAATCAAGATTTTGATATGTGTGTTTCTTAATGACTAATGAGTTTCAGTACATGTTGGTAAGTTTATTTTTGATCTGAACATCTTCACTTGACATGTTGGTGTAGATCTCTTGCGATTTTTCTATTACATGCTATTATTATTGATTCGTAATAGTTTATTTTATATTTTAGACACTGTTGTTTTTACTGGTTATATGTTTTCACAAGACATTCTCCCACTCTGTGGCTTGCTTTTTTATTCATTTTATGGTGTCCTTTGATAATCAGAAGTTAATTTAATATGGTCAAATTTATTGCTCCTTCCCTATGTATTGCTCTTTGTGCCCAGTTTAAAATGTTTTCACTTCACCAAGGTCATGAAAATAGTTCCCTCAGTTATCTGAAAATTTGAATATTCTGCCCTTTATATTTATATCTACAGTTCTTCTGGAATGTCTTTTTACGGATATCATGTTAGTTTTTTTTTCCCCATGTAGATATTCAGTTGACTCACCATCATGCTCCACTTTATTCTTGGGTCTTTGCTTTCTTGTCTTAAAGAATAAAGCAACTTGGGTAGCATATATAGGTTTTATTTTCATTGTCATTGCATTGGTTATTGACCTTTTAGACATTTCTAAGGCTTTTGCATTGACCTCTGTTTTTAGGCATATGTTGATTAACTGAGAGTCCTTGTGGCAATCTTCTCGGTGTGAAAGAGTTTGAGAAGGCTGAGTATTTGCAAAAAGGAGGATGCTTAGCTTATGAATTGATGCTGTCTTGAGCACCATGAAGCCTATATGTGTAGTTAACATGGACAGAAACGAGGAGGCAGTAAGAGCTGGGATGAGTAATCCAAAGGGCATTTCATGAAACTAAGCTTTATCTATTTTTTCTGTCTTAATCAAACCTTTTGATTTCAATATTGTTTCAGGATAACTAGAATGTACCTTAGACTTCACAAGACAAACAGCTGTTTTTATGCAGTTAGGCTTCATTTTCCATTATACACACTTCCAACAAATACTCTTAAAATTATTCTCTAAGATGTTGCCTGGTTATTGTTGTCATATTGGGAAATACCTGTGGTTGTGTAGGGGGAGCTCATCTCCCATGTTGCATCCACATTTTACTTCATGAAGGGGAAGTCAGGATGCCTCAGAAAAAGAGCACATACCCACGATCGGATGGCCTTTCTCTCGTGCTGCAAAGTAAGGAGAAAAAAGAGTCATGCCCTTCATAAAATTGTAGCTGTTATTCTGTTTTGCTTAGTCTATACGTAAATGTGTGAGTGACTTATTACAGAGTCTTTCTCATTCTGTTTTAATATATTTTTACTTGGTCTTTTAAGTAATAACTCACTTTAGGATGTCAAATCTCTTTAAAAGGCTGTATGTATGTTGGTAACAGCTTAAGAAAAGGAGAGCGAGGAAAAGGTAGGCCTGGAAGTTTTTGAGCTAGAGCCCAGCAAATTCCTGATATCCAGCTAACTGATATTCCTGTGCACAGGCCCATTCACACCAAACATCCCCTTCCCAACCATTTCCTACAAACTGAATTTTAGAACTTCTCAGAGCATTGTTTCTATTTACCCATGTAGAGTCCATTCAACCAAGTAGAATAAGGTGCTAGAATAAAGTGATTGGCTATTCTAAAACTTATGATTCAAAAGTCCATTTTAAGCAAAATCATCATTTTTTGAAACTTGTAGATGGTTCTCTTAATGGAAAATCTTTGGAGACCCCAATAAAACAGAGGATTTGTTCTCTTGCTTTACGGCCAGTAGTGGCACATCACAGCTTCAAAAAAACAACAAATATTAAAAAAAAAAACAAAAAACAAAACTACCCAAATAAACTTCCCTAAACAAGTAAAGACACCTATTGCCAGACACACTAAACAGCATTACAGATCTTGAAGGAGGTTCTTCTGGGACACTGAAGAATGAATTATACTGTATGTCTGAAAGAAACCTTTGGAAACCCACTGTGGAGGGCAGAGTTCCAGCCGTGAAGGCAGCTGCCAAGAGCCCACGTGTGTCTCAACCCCATCCCTAGCCCGCAGGGACCTGCCTCCTCACTGTCCCTGCCTGTCTTATGGGTAATTTTGTGGCCACCTCCACAATCAAAGTTCTTTCTCTCATAGCTTGTCCCCTATTTTTGCCGCTGTGGAGAAATTTAGCCTTTCTTAGTTTCTTGAGTAAGCCAACCTGCACAGTGACATTAAGGCTGGACAGCTGAACAAACAGCAAAGAAAAGGATCGTATAGACAGGAGGGAAGGAGAAGAAATCAATGCCTAGACTTTAATTTTATTTTCATTTCGTTGCATTGCATGGCATTTCATCATATTAACTTATTGCAGCACAAGCTATTATGTGTCAAACTATACTGATATTCTGCTAAATTCAAAGAGCTGTCGAATAGCTCTCTCAATAGAATCAAGAGAATTTTGCCTTCTGAGGAACAGTCACACTGCCACTGAAAAAGTACTTAATTTCGATATTAAGTTTGCGGTAGACCCTTTCTTCTTACTCACTACAAATTCCTTTTAATCTCAGTCTCGCTTATTTTTCTTTTTCCTAAAACTCATCACTTTCACTTAAGGTACGCATTTCGAGTTTGCTGTTTTTTTTAAAAAAATGTGTATTCAATTTTCTAACGTGTATTGTGTTACATTCTTTCTCAAGCTTAATTTGATTCTTGTAAAATTGTTAGAAGGTGCCCTTATGTCATTATTCCAGACCTTTGTAAACAGGTAAGAGTTGGAGATACCAAATCAGTCTTTTGTGTTCCAATTTTCTCTGTGATGAAGGAAAAAAAAAAAAGAGCTTTGGAGTTAGACAGACCTGTGGTAGGCTCTTGGGCATAAGCATCCTTGCTATCTGACATGGGGTGCTACTTAAACTGACCAGGCTTCAGTTTCCTTCTCTACGAAATGGAGACATGATGTCCATTTTGACTAGTGCTGCTGAGAAGATGAAATAACTTAGTGTTCATCAAAGGACATAGCTGACTACCCAACCCAGTCACCTTTGAATGCATGTTTGTTGAATGAATGAATGAGTGCATGAATAAATATAGAAGAACAAATAAAAATTTTTATTGCTACTTAAAAAAAATCTCCATGCATTTTTGGTACTTTTAGTCTTCATATATCTTGGACATGAAAAGGGTTGCATGGACTTTATGAGCTTCCAACTCTGGTCAATGGCAAAACCCTCCTATCCCCAAAGCTATCGATGTGGGTTGATTATGGCTCAGTGCTCAGTGTGTACAGCCCTCATTGAAATTGTGAGACAGATTACGTTTCAGAATTCTGAAATTGTCAGAACTTTATAAGTTTACATAATATGTACATATTATATGGAATTAAAAAGAAGTATAAATACCCTCTCTTTAGTTCAGTTCAAGTTTTGGAAACAAATGAATTTGTCATGTCAGGTCTAAATATTGAATGAATTATGGAAATCTTTAGTTTTTGAAAACTTCTGGATTCCAGAATTGTGAATAAGGGAATGTAGAAGTGTAACATGATTAATTTTTCAATTGGGATAACTATAGATTTCCATACAGTTGAAAGAATCAATACAGAGAGATCTATTGTACAACATGGTGAATATGGTTAATAATATATTGTGAAGTAATGTATATATTAATTAGCTAGACTTAGTCATTCCACATGTATATATACTTCAAAATATTGTGTTGTACATGGTGAATGCATACAATTCTGTCAATTTAAAAGAAATAAAAATTTAAAATTTTAAAAATTAAAAATTTACAAAGGAATTAATACACAGAGATTTGTTGTACCCATTGTCCTATTTCCTCCAATGGTAGCATTTTGCAAAACTATAGTATCACAGCCAGGATGTTGACATGAAGACCATCTACCAATCTTACTAAGATTTCCCCAGTTTTACTTGTACCTATTCTGTGTGTGAATTCTATACATTTTATCACATGTAGGTTCATGTATTCACCACAATAGTCAAAATCCGAACAGTTCCAACACCAAGATGACCCCCCGTGTTACCCTGTTACAACAGCACCCCCTTCTCTCCTTCCTTTCTCTTCACCCCCTGTCCTGGCAACTAACAACCTGTTCTCTGTTTCTAAAAGTCTGTCAAGTCGAAAATGTTATATGAATGAAATGATACAGTATGTAGCCCTTTGGTTAAATTTCCATTTCTACATATTCATTGTTAGTAGAAAGAGATGTGATTGCTGGTCCTGCATACTGTGACCTTGCTGAACTCACGGATCAGTACTGGGAGGTTTTTGTTGGGTTTTTAAATCTTTGTTTTTGTTCGTGTCTTTTTCTTTTTTGTAAATTTTTTAGGATTTCTATGTGGGCAATCATTTCATCTTCTTTTTTTTTTTTTCTTGTTACCACCGTGCCAATCTCTGCCCTTTAATTGGGATTTAGATCATTTGCATTTAAGGTAATTATTGATAGTGCTTCAGTCTACCATTTTATTATCTGTTTTCTAGTTGTTTCTTCTGGTTTTCATGTCTTGGCACAGATTCATTTGGGTTTGCTCTGTTTGGGTTTTGTTCAGCTTCTTGGATGTGTAGGTTTGTGATTTTACCAAATTTGGGAAGTTTTCCTCAATACATGCTTTGTCGGCCTCAGTCTCTTGCTCTTTTCCTTCTTTGCCTGCTGTTCTATAAATATTGGATCTTTTGCTGTTTTTCCAAAGGTCTCTGAAAAAAAATGCAATGATGATTTTTTAAAAAATTCACACCATGAACTTTGTAGTAGAGATGATAGAGGAAAGGATCAGTGAACTCAAACATAGAACAATAGAAATAGAAGCATCATTGCATTTTTTGCTTCTATACTTCCCATTTGGTTCTTTTTAAAAATAACTTTCATTTATTTGCTGAGTTTTTCTATCTTTTCATTTGCTTCAAGAGAACTCATGATTGATGGTGGCAGCATTTTCGTGATGCTCTTTTAAAATCCTTGTCAGATAATCCCAACAGCTGGTTCATTTCAGTTCTGGTGTCATCTGATTATTTTTCCCATTTCAGTTGTGATTTTCTTGCTATGGCAGGTAATTTTCAATTATATCCTGATCATTTTATCTATTATGTTAGAAGATTGTAGGTTCTACTTAATTTTAATTTTTAAAAATTTTACCAGGAAGTCATCCTGTTTAGGTTCAGCACATGGGTCATGACCCACTTTTGTGTATTTCCACTGCAGCTTAGTTTTCAGAGTCTTTTCAGGGTTATTTTGGTCTGCTTGGTTTATCTGGTATTGTTGGGCCCGAGAGGGTGGAAGGGGATTTTTCAGGCTGGCCTGGGCCCCTGTGTGTCTCTCTCTGTCGGAGGGTAGTGTAGTGGGATCCTCCAACCTTGGCCCCTTAAGCACTTCAGCGTCTTTGGATGGGGAAGGAGACTCTCAGGCGACATGGGCAAAGAGACTTCCCTGACTGCCACTTTCTGTGACAAAGTATTTTTCTTGAGTTCCACCTGCCCATCCCTGGAAAGACAAGGAAAATCTCAGCCTGCAAGGATGAAAGAGGCTTTCTGAACCAGGGCGCTTCATGTGACTGGGGCCTTTTCCCATCTGACCTCCCCAGGGTCATGGGCAGGAGAGTCTTGGCCTTAGGGGAATGAAGAAGCCTCTTAGACTGGACCATTGATTGTAGCTGTCTCTTTGGCTGCTTCTGCCTACTGTGTTGGTGTCTCTGGGCAGGAAAGGAGGGTCTTGGCCCAGAGAAACAAGGAATCTTCCCAGACCAGGTGGTCTGCTGTGGTTAGGTCTCTCCCACTCATTCTGCAACTCTCTTCTGTATCTCTTGAAGGTAAAGTGGAGTCCTGGGCCCCGCAGAAAAGGAGGGGGTCTCCTCTGAACACATATTTTGGCCAGAGCTCCCAAATGATTACCTTGTTGGTGCTGTTGGGCCAGCAGGATGATGTCAGAGGGGCTCCTGTTCCATCTGGAGGAGGGTTGAGCCTACCTTGGCTGCCTCCTGTCTCTAGCAGCTCTGGAAATAGCAGCTCTGGGTCAATTTCTTCTGTCATTATGTTGAGCCTTCACTGTTGAAGACTCAGAGCAGTTTGCCTCTTCTTACCTCCTCTCAGAGCTCTCCTTTTGGTTGCTTCTTGCATCATTTCCAGGGTTTATAGTTTGTTCAGTGGGAAGGAGCAGGGCCTAACAGATCCGCACCATCTTGTCCTGAATAGAACCTCCAGACTCTAACTTGATTTTAATAATGAAAAAGAGTTGAAAAATTCTTCGTATGAAGTGTTCTTGATTTCTCAATCAAATTACCAGGATTCTGGTTATTTGGCATTGATCCATATGAAAAAATACTATAAAAATATATACTTAATTACATATGTAATGCATTACATTTATCATAAGGAATAAAATTACCTGAAATTAAAAACATTTCAGCAATGCTGGTCACATATCTATCTTTCAAATATATTAAGTGCATATTGGAAAATTTGGAAAACTTCTTCTAGAAGCTTAATTTATATTAGTACCATAGCAATATTAAGGTTAAAAGAATTAAACTTGGCCAAAGATATGCTCAATTCCAGTGGTTGTGGGTATTTTAAATGTACAGATTTGGAAAGCCCTCCCTCCCCCAGCTCTTACCTTCCACTTCCTCCGCAGCCTCCCTCAGCATGTTCTTTGTCTGATTTGAAATCTGGCCAGTGACGGAAGCCAGGCCACCCCACACTCGACCCAGAGACTGGCCCAAGCCGGGGCCGAGGCCCCCAAGCCAGGACGACATCGCTGCAGGTTGAGAGAACGACCCTGTCAGCTCCGAAGAAAGCGTCCAGCGCCGTCGGACAACCCCGCCAAATGTCCTCGAACATTTCCTACTCTGGAGTTTCAAGATGGCGGCAGCTGCGGTGGCTGGCGCGGAGTAGCTGAGGTGGAAAAGGTGGCCACTGGGCCTCAGGCAGCCGGGAAACTTGTGGACCTTCCTCTGGCCATCTCTTAAGGGAGGACTGCTGCTGCTGGCCGGTCGTGGGGGCTCAACGCCACTTTGCCCCCGGCAGGAGAGGCTGCCTCATTTACAGGCAACAGCTTTGAAGTGTGGAGCAGGAAAAGAACTGATTCTTAGCTGCAAAAGCGAGTCTTGAAACAGGGAACACGGCTCCAGGGCTGCTGTGGATGCAGCCAGAATCCCGGAGGCTGGGGCCGCACTGAAGGCGGCCAGCTGCCCTATTCAGGATTCGAGGTTTCAGGCCGGCATTAAAGAAGATTCCTGGGAGCGCCCGAGCGGCGCCGCGACTGAACAGCCCGAGGCGGCAGCGCCGAGAACACGGAAGGCAACAAACCAGAGACAGAGCGAGCAACCGACCTGGCACAGCACTGTGAGTGGTCCCTGGCACAGCTCTGTTCGGGGGGTGGATGCCCACGCGGCTCCTGCCTGCACCACCAGGCCACTCACTGCCCCGGTGCTGCCTCCATTTTCCCAGGTGTGGGCAGCTCCGCCCTGCTCGGCCATCACTGAGCCCATTTGCTTGGCCTGGCGTGGGGCTTTCCGGACCCTGCGGGGCCGGCCTCCTCTCCCACTCCCTCCGCGGTTCTCTGGCGGGGCTGGGGGTGTGGGGCATCCCGACCAGTGTTGGGAGGGCTAGGAAGTACGGGCGGGCCGACTGTCACTCCACCACACCCTGGACTCCGCCCCGGTAAACTTCCTGTTACTGGGAGGCAGATAACATCTCTGCGACCACCAGTTTGGAAAAAAGCCTAACGAATTTCTGGTTGGGAATAGTGTGGTAGGAGAGTTCCCAGGTCCGCTTGAACCTGCCGGAGAGCAGGCTGCAGGCGGGCACTAGACTCGATTTATACCGGGGGGATACAAAGGTGAACAAGACCCGAGAAAGATCTACACAGTGCTACAAAGGCACCCAGAGAGACCGGTCGACTGTGCCTAGCAGAAACCTGGTAGACTTCCTGGGCGAGGCGGTGCTGAGCAGGGTCTTGAAGGCCCAGCTGATAGACGAGGGGTGCAGAAGACACACCCCAGCCCAGCACAGTGTGCACAGAGGGGGGAGACGTGCGGCCAGGGAGGCGGAGACTCGACAGAAACCACACACCCGGTGGGGTCGCCACTGCACGATCTAACAGCCTGGGCCAGAGCACACGGAACGGGGAGAAGTCCTGTACAGGAAGTGAAAGCTCAACAGAGATCACACACCCTGTGGTACGTGATCCACCAGCCCAGCAGAGTACAAGCTGACCAGAAAGGTGGATCCCCGGAGAAGCCCAAGACCCGAGGCAACCAGACACACAAGACACTAGAGGCCAACTGAGCAGTCACGGCGGGAGCCATACCAAATTGGCAACCACAGCAACATCCTAGTTAGTCATTAGTCTCAAACCGGTGGACTGTGAAACCCCCTGCCACAATGAATAAACACCAAAAAAAAAGACACCAGAAATACAAAAAATCAAGAAAGTACACCACCAAAAGTTAATAAATCTTATACTCTAGATCCTATAGAACAAGAAGCCCTTGAAATAACTGACAAGGAAATTCGAGTGATAATTCTAAGGAAACTGAATGAGATACAAGAAAACTCAGCTAGACATCATGATGAAATGAGGAAAAGTATACAGGATCTGAAAGAGGAAATATACAAGGAAATCAATGTCCTGAAAAAAAATGTAGCAGAACTTGCTGAACTGAAGAAGTTATTCAGCGAAATAAAAAACACAACGGAGAGTTTAACCAGCAGGCTTGTCGAAGTTGAAGAGAGAACCTCTGAACTTGAAGATGGGCTGTTTGAAATAACACAAGCGGACAAAAAGAAAGAAAAAAGAATCAAGGACATGGAAGAAAATCTGAGAGAGATATCAGACAACCTCAAGCGCTCAAATATCCGAGTCATGGGTATTCCAGAAGGGGAGGAAAATGGAGATTCCATTGAAAACATATTCAACAAAATGGTGGCAGAAAACTTCCCAGGTATAGGAAAAATCACAAATCTTCAGATCCAGGAAGCTCAACGATCTCCAAACGTATTCAACCCAAAAAGGCCTTCTCCAAGACATGTCATAGTCAAATTGGCAAAACTCAGAGACAAAGAGAGAATCTTAAAAGCTGCAAGAGAGAAGCGTCAAATCACCTATAAGGGAGCCCCAATCAGGTTAACATCAGACTTCTCATCACAAACCCTAAAAGCTAGAAAGGAATGGGATGATATTTTCAAAATACTAAAAGACAAAGATTGCCAGCCAAGAATACTCTACCCTGCAAGGCTATCCTTCCGAAATGAGGGGCAAATAGTATATTTCTCAGACAAACAAAAACTGCGGGAGTTCACTACCACACGACCACCCTTACAAGAAATCCTCAAGGGAGTACTGGGTTTGGTTCCTGAAAAATAACTACCACTGCCATAAAAACCTAAGAAAAATCTAAACCCGCTAGTACAATAAAAATGGCATTCATGAAGAGAAAACAAGCTAACAAAAACACTATCTACAACCTAAGGAACCAACAAACACAGAAACCAAACAGTAAATCAGAAAGCAAGGAACAAAAGACACCTAAGACAACCAAACAACCAATAAAATGCTAGGAATAAATCAACACCTTTCAATAACAACTCTTAATGTTAAAGGCTTAAATTCCCCAATTAAAAGACACAGACTGGCTGACTGGATCAAAAAGCAGGACCCAACTATATGCTGCCTACAAGAGACCCACCTCACCCATAAAGATTAACACAGACTAAGAGTGAAAGGATGGAAAAAGATTTACCATGCAAACAGAAAAGAAAAACGAGCTGGAGTGGCTATTCTTATATCTGACAAAATAGACTTTAAACTAAAAACCATAAAAAGAGACAATGAGGGACACTACTTAATGATAAAAGGACTGATCCATCAAGAAGACATAACAATCATAAATATGTACGCACCCAATGTTGGAGCAGCCAGATTTATAAAACAAACTCTATTAGACCTAAAGAAGGAAATAGACACTAATACCATAATAGCAGGGGACCTGAACACCCCACTGTCAATATTAGACAGATCATCTAGGCAAAGAATCAGTAGAGAAACACAAGATCTAAACAAGACTCTAGACCAATTGGAATTGGCAGATATCTACAGAACATTCCACCCAACAACCTCAGAATATTCATTCTTCTCAGCAGCACATGGATCATTCTCCAGGATAGATCACATATTAGGTCACAAATCAAGTCTCAATAAATTCAAAAAAATTGGAATTATCCCATGTATCTTCTCAGACCACAATGGATTAAAACTAGAAATTAATAACAAACAAAACTCTGGAAACTATACAAACACATGGAAATTAAACAGCATTCTACTTAATGACATATGGGTCCAAGAAGAAATCAAGCAGGAAATCAAAAAGTTTATTGAAACTAATGAAAACAATGATACATCATACCAAAACCTGTGGGATACTGCAAAAGCAGTATTGAGGGGAAAATTTATTGCATTAAATGCTCACTTCAGAAGAATGGAAAGATGGCAAGCGAACAACCTAACACTTCACCTTAAAGAACTAGAAAAACAAGAACAATCCAATCCTAAAGTTAGCAGACGGAAAGAAATCATTAAGATCAGAGCAGAACTGAATGAAATTGAAAACCAAAAAACAATTCAAAAGATCAACGAATCAAAAAGTTGGTTTTTTGAAAAGATAAATAAAAGTGACAAACCATTAGCATGGCTAACGAAAAAAAAGAAGAGAGAAGACTCAAATAACAAAAATTAGAAATGAAAAAGGCGATATTACAACTGATTCATCTGAAATACAAGGAATCATTCGAGACTACTATAAACAACTATACGCCAACAAATTTGAAAATCTGGAGGAAATGGATAAATTTCTGGACACACACAAGCTCCCAAAACTGAACCGTGAAGACGTAGAAAATTTGAACAGACCAATAACAATAAAGGAGATTGAAGCTGTTATCAGAAGGCTCCCAACAAAGAAAAGCCCAGGACCAGATGGATTCACAGCAGAATTTTACCAAGCATTCAAACAGGAATTGACACCGATTCTTTACAAACTATTCCAAAAGATTGAAATGGATGCAAATCTCCCAAACTCATTCTATGAAGCAAACATCATCCTGATACCAAAACCAGGTAAAGATATAACCAAAAAAGAAAACTACAGGCCGATATCTTTGATGAATATAGATGCAAAAATCCTCACTAAAATACTAGCAAACAGAATACAGCAACACATATGAAAAATTATTCATCACGATCAAGTGGGATTCATCCCAGGGATGCAAGGTTGGTTCAACATACGCAAATCAATAAATGTGATACACCATACTAATAAACTCAAACACAAGGACCATATGATCATCTCTATAGATGCTGAAAAAGCATTTGATAAAGTTCAGCACTCATTCATGACAAAGACCCTCTATAAGTTAGGTATAGAGGGAAAGTATCTCAACATAATTAAAGCCATATATGACAAACCCACTGCCAATATCATCCTGAATGGGGAAAAGCTGAAAGCTTTTCCTTTAAGAACAGGCACTAGACAAGGATGCTCACTCTCACCACTCCTATTCAACATAGTGTTGGAAGTACTAGCCAGAGCAATCAGAGAAGAGAAGGAAATAAAGGGCATCCAGATTGGAAAAGATGAAGTCAAACTGTCCCTGTTTGCAGATGACATGATCCTATATATCGAACAGCCTAAAACCTCTACGAAAAAACTGTTGGAATTGATAAATGATTTCAGCACAGTAGCAGGATACAAAATCAACACACAAAAATCAGTAGCATTTCTTTTCTCCAATAGTGAACATGCAGAAGGAGAAATCAAGAAAGCCTGCCCATTTACAATAGCCACCAAAAAAATAAAATACTTAGGAATTGAGTTAACCAAGGAGGTGAAAAATCTCTATAATGAGAACTACAAACCACTGCTGAGAGAAATTAGAGAGGATACAAGAAGATGGAAAGATATTCCATGCTCTTGGATTGGAAGAATCAACATAGTGAAAATGTCCATACTACCCAAAGTGATATACAAATTCAATGCAATCCCCATCAAAATGCCAAAGACATTTTTCTCAGAAATGGAAAAAACTATTCAGACATTTATATGGAACAATAAAAGACCACGAATAGCCAAAGCAATGCTCAGCAAAAAAAATAAAGCTGGAGGCATAACACTACCTGACTTTAAGCTATACTACAAAGCTATAATAACCAAAACAGTATGGTACTGGCATAAAAACAGACACACTGACCAATGGAATAGAATAGAGAATCCAGAAATCAACCCACACACTTACTGCCATCTGATCTTTGACAAAGGCACCAAGCCTATTCACTGGGGAAGGGACTGCCTCTTCAGCATGTGGTGCTGGGATAACTGGATATCGATATGCAGGAGAATGAAACTAGATCCATACCTCTCACCGTATACTAAAATCAACTCAAAATGGATTAAGGATTTAAATATACACCCTGAGACAATGAAACTTCTTAAAGAAAACATAGGGGAAACACTTCAGGAAGTAGGACTGGACACAGACATCATGACCACAAAAGCACAGGCAACCAAAGGAAAAATAAACAAATGGGATTATATCAAACTAAAAAGCTTCTGCACAGCAAAAGAAACAATTAACAGAGTTAAAAGACAACCAACAGAGTGGGAGAAAATATTTGCAAAATATACATCTGACAAAGGATTAATATCCAGAATATATAAGGAACTCAAACAACTTTACAAGAAGAAAACAAGCAACCCAATTAAAAAATGGGCAAAAGAGCTAAGTAGGCATTTCTCTAAGGAAGATATCCAAATGGCCAACAGACATATGAAAAAATGCTCAACATCACTCAGCCTCCGGGAAATGCAAATCAAAACCACATTGAGATACCATCTAACCCCAGTTAGGATGGCTAAAATCCAAAAGACTATGAACGATAAATGCTGGCGAGGCTGCAGAGAAAAAGGAACTCTCATACATTGTTGGTGGGACTGCAAAATGGTGCAGTCTCTATGGAAAATGGTATGGAGGTTCCTTAAACAATTGCAAATAGATCTACCATACGACCCAGCCATCCCACTGTTGGGAATATACCCAGAGGAATGAAAATCATCAAGTCGAAGGTATACCTGTTCCCCAATGTTCATCGCAGCACTCTTTACAATAGCCAAGAGTTGGAACCAGCCCAAATGTCCATCATCAGATGAGTGGATACGGAAAATGTGGTACATCTACACAATGGAATACTACTCAGCTATAAAAACGAATGAAATACTGCCATTTGCAACAACATGGATGGACCTTGAGAGAATTATATTAAGTGAAACAAGTCAGGCACAGAAAGAGAAATACCACATGTTCTCACTTATTGGAGGGAGCTAAACATTAATATATAAATTCACACACACACACACACACACACACACACACAAAACGGGGGGGGAGGGAAGAAGATATAACAACCACAATTATTTGAAGTTGATACAACAAGCAAACAGAAAGGACATTGTTGGGGGGGAAGGGGGGAGGGAGAAGGGAGGGAGGTTTTGGTGATGGGGAGCATTAATCAGCTACAATGTATATCGACAAAATAAAATTAAAAAAAAAAAAAAAGTACAGATTTTCCACAGTTTGGATGAAGAATTTTTCCTTTGCATATCGTGCAATTTTGAACAATAGCAAAGTGAAGTGGAAATTTTTTGTGTTCTATATAGTTTTGCATTTTTAGGGAAAGAGTGTTACTTTACTTTATGTCAATTCTCATGATTTTATCCATGGTTCTGGCCCAAAATAATCTAGCATTGTGACAGGTGCTCAGAATTTGGCTAGAAATGCATTTTTTTCTTTATTACCACTGCTCTCCTTAAGCTCTTGGTTTTTCTAATGCCATGCTTGGCAATTTCCAGTAGGACAATTTGTGCTTGAAGTTCACATAGCTGTTCACTTCAGTGAGCCTCAGGACAATCTGATGGCAGGCGAACTTATGGAAAACGTGCTCTGAAGTAAAATCGGACTTTTAAAGACAAAGAAAAATAGAGAAAGCATTGGCTTAGAGCTAGTTAGACGTGGACTCAAAATTTGAATTGTATGATCTTGAAGATGTTGCTTTACCTTCTCAGTCTCTTCCTCGTTGTTCTGACTGCTCATATTTCACATGTCCGGGAGGGCGGTTCTGCTGTAGCTAGTACAACAAGGTAAGACAAGGAAATAAAAGGAAAAAGATTGTAAAAAGAAGTATAGCCGTAATTATTCTCAGCCTACCTGTTTATAATAATAAAAAACCCTCAACATTACAGATAAACTATAGGTAAGTGAATTTTGCAAGGCTACTTGGCCCAATATGTTCATGTAAAAATCAATTGTATTTGATATGTCAGTAACAAACAAAAAGAAAATAATTTTTTTTTTTTTGGTCTTTTTTGTGACCGGCACTCAGCCAGTGAGTGCACCGGCCATTCCTATATAGGATCTGAACCCGCGGCGGGAGCCTCGCTGTGCTCCCAGCACTGCACTCTCCCGAGTGCGCCACCGGCTCAGCCCAAAATAAATTTTTTTTTTTTGAAAATATTTAATTTTGCATCAAAAAATCAAGTACCTAAGGATAAATCTATCAAAACAATGTAAAATATTAAACTGAAAAGTATAAAAGACTGTTACCAGAAATATTTTTAAAAGACCAAAATAGATGAAGGGATGTATTATGTTTATAGAATGGGAGACTAGTTTAAAGAAGTCAGTTCTCTCAAAATTATAGATTCAATGCAGTGTCAATCAAAATCTAGACAAATTTTGTTTTAGTTGTGTGTGCACAAGTGCAAATTGACACACTACTTCTAAAATTTTTGTGGACATGCAGAGGAACAATTCTGTCTTCCACTTTACAACAGGCAATAGTTTTACTAAGTATCTTCTGGCTACAAACCTCTATTTTCTCAGCCCCTTACAGCAGTTTTCTCACTGCTCACTTTCTGATTCTCAAACAAAACTTATGTATTTGAGATTTTGTTATGGTAGCACTCCACTCCCTGATTATGCTGGTCTGGGGCTTGCTCGTGCATCTGCGGGTCAGATGTGAGTGGTCAGGCTCCATGGGGTTTACTTGCCAGTTGTTCATCCTCTCCCGGGATCAGCCAGGGTGTGATGTTCTACATGGCCATGGTGCAAGTGCGAGAGTGAAAACCTGATCACACGAGCCCATTCTAAGCCCCTAGTCTAGCAGTGCCTGCATTTCATTGTCCAGAGCAAGTCACTTGGCCAAATCCAAAGTCAGGTAAGAAAGGGGAAATTATTCTCTGCCCATGCAGTAAGAATAAATATTTCTGAAAATAATCTAATCTATCAAAATGTGCAATGAATGTGTTTTTTAAAATATAGAGTTTATTTTTTAGAGCAGTTTTGATGGCAGGAAGTTAAGTTCCTACAACAACTTCATCATGAATAGAACTATAAACATTCCAGATAGTTACTATAGTTTGATGATGTCTGGATTTATTGTTATCATCTGTGCCCCTTCCAGGTTTTATAGTTTCATTTAAAAATAAATTTTAGATTTTAGAACAGTTTTAGATTCACAGAAAAATCATAGAGGTAGCACACGAGTTTCCACGTTGCCTGCATCCAGTTTCCCTGTTATTAACACCTTACATTAACATGGTGCATTTGTTACAATTAATAAACCAATATTAACGTATTATTGTTTACTCAACTCCATATTTTATTTGGATTTCTTTAGTTTTAATGTCCTTTTTCTGTTCTAGAATCCTATCCAGGGGTCCACATTATATTTAGTTATCACCTTAGGCTTCTACTGGCTGTGACAGTTTCTCAGAACTTCCTCATTTTTGATGATTTTGACAATTTTGAGGATCACTGGACAAGTATTTGGCAAAATTCCCCTCAGTTGGTATTTGTCTGATATTTTCCTCGTGATTACACTAGGATTACGGGTTTTTGGGAGGATTATCTCAGATATGAAGTGCCATTTCATCTCATCATATTAGGGGTTTGGAAAACATAGGTTTTTCCAATGTAAAATCATTCTTTTTTCTCTCTTTCCATAATTTAATTTTCAGAAGGAAGTTACTGTGCACAGTGGGTTTTTTTTTGTTCAATTCTGGTATGCATGGATATCAAATTCTAGGTTGGGTTTTTACTTTCAGTGTTTCGAATGTTTCACTCCACTCTTCTCTGGCTTGCATAGATTTTGACAGAAAGTCTGCTGTGTTCCTATCTTGTTCTTCTACTGCAGGGTATTTCTTTTCTGACTTCTTTCATGATTTTCTCTTTGTCTATTTTCTGTATTTTGAGTATGAGATTTAGGGGTGAAAGTTTTTTTTGGGTATTTTATCTGTTTGATGCTTTCTGAGTTATCTGAATCTGTGGTTTGATGTTGGTCATTAATTTTGGAAAATTCTTGGTCATTATAATGTCAAATATTTTTTTCTGCTCTGTTCTCTGTTATTTTTCTCCTTCTGGTATTCTATTTATGCCTATTTTACACATTTTGAAATTATCCCATACTTCCTGGGTGTTTGTTTCTGTTTTTTAAAAAATTTTATTAGTTTTTAAATTTTAATTTCATTCTGGTAAGTTTCTATGCATTTTGATGTATCTTCAAAATCACTGACTTTTTCCTCTGCTATATCTAACCGACTGACAAGGCCATCAAAGACATTTTTATGAATGTTATTTAAAAATTATTTAAACATTTTTCTTTGGATAATTTCTTAGCGTTCCCAGCTCTCTGCTCCCACCTGTTCTTACATGTTGTCTACTTTTTCCATTGGTGCCCCTGACATATCTGGGTCTGAGTCTGATATTTGCCTTTTCTCTCCAGGCTGAGTTGTTCCTTGCCTTTTGGCATGTCTTGTACTTTTTTCGTTGTACATTGGACGTGTATTGAGTAGTAGGAACTGAAATATACAGGCCGTTAGTGTGAGGATTTGTGCTAATCTGCCATGGTCTTGGGCTGTATTTAACATTTGTTTTAGCTGTAGATGCCAGAGGCTTTAAGTTATTCCTCCGTCCTTATCTTTGTCCCCTCTCTTGACTTTGGGATCTCCTGAACACTCTTCGTCAGAGTGAGTCGGCATCTTTCAGCTCTGTAAGCTAGAGTCCACTGTTATTGTACTGGGGCCCTGTCGGTGTGTTGAGAAGGAGTTGGGAAGCCTTACAGTCTGTAAACTTATGACTAAGTCTCAGTCTTTTAGTGTGTCCATGTCCCTTGCCTGTGACCTTCACAATCTTTTTTTCTTCTCTTAGGTGAGACAAGAAGGCTGGAGGGGCTGGATTGGAAGGAATGCTCCTCCTCCACTTGGGATAATGCTCTGGTAAAGTTTTTTACCTTGGAGTGTAGGCTGTTGTTAGGGAGAACACTCTGGGATTATTTCACAAGGATTTTCTTTTTTTTCCTATCAGAGCCATCAGGAGAATTTTCTTGGATCTTCACCATAAGAACTTCGTGGGGTGCTTGGGGGTAAACCCCCCAAAAGTTTGGGGGAGCCCTCAGGTTGCAGCTTCTGGAAGTTCAATCACTCTCACACTAGTCCACACTCAGGTCCTGCAGTTTGTTAAATTTGCTATTGAAATATTCCTTCCAGTGTATGGTTCCAGTGGCTTTAGCTCCAGACCTTCCAGTGTATGGTTCCAGTGGCTTTAGCTCCAGACCTTCCAGTGTATGGTTCCAGTGGCTTTAGCTCCAGACCTTCCAGTGTATGGTTCCAGTGGCTTTAGCTCCAGACCTCAGGTATGAGTTTCTGCTTTTCTGTTTCTCCAGATTATGGAGTGGGAGTTTTCCCTGCAAACTTGTCTTTCGAATGGGTCCCAGAAAAGTCATTGATGTTTAATTTGTTCTGCTTTTTCTTTTTGTTAGGATGAAGGTGGTGAAGCCTGACTTCTTTATATGCAGGGACTGAAACTGGAAGTTTTCTTCAGTTTTATTAAAAAAAGTGTTTACATCACCAATTCCTCTGGAATTCACATTGACAGAAAAAGGAAGGGAAGATTTTTTTTCCCCCTGAAAATTAAGAACATTTCAGGAGGACAGATTAATAAGAAACAAGATCCTATGACCAATTTCTCTGATACAACCCAAGAGGGCATGTTCTTCAGATTCTGCAGACACAGAAGAGAGAGTGTGAGTTGGAATTAACTTGCCTGAAATGCTTCCTATATATTTTTTGCTATATCAGGTCATTCATTACAAATGTTTACTCCAGTTTCTAAAATTTCTCACTAAAACTTGCTTCACTTCTAAATTTGTAATGTAAAATTCAGGCAATTCAAATAATTTGGAATATATTTATAAAAATATTCAACAAAATCAATCAGAAAATGAAGATTTTTGTGTCCTGATCCTTAAATAATTAAATATCCTCAAAATTTCCAAAACAAACAAAACAAACAAATAAACAAAGACATCATGTTTGGGTAAAAACTAGACATGGAAAATTTTAACCAAAGGAGAATTATTCATAAAATTCAAGTGTCCACAAATTAAAGCTTATAGTGGAAACTGTTTCACAATTTTAATTATATTGGTTGTTCTCCTCGATGTTTATAATGGGTTACAATACCTAAACTCGATGAGAAAAGCCAAGAACAAAATGTCAGGCCTGAAACCACATAAAGGCTCTTAATACTTTTTCTAATTCCTGCTCCCCTTCAGGCATATGTTGTGAAATGTGGAAGTCTTCTGCAAGCAACTGGCACACCCATGTCCCAGAGTTCCCAGTGAGTTATACAGAAGTTTCAAGAGTTAAAGAGTTTTTACTCTTTGGTAACTAAAATAATGAAAACCACAATTTTTCTTCAAAAAAATTGGATATAAAAATGCCTTTTATTTTGGAGTGCATTAGTGCCTTAGTCACAGATTGGATACACTTGTGTCTGTGTTTGCAGTAAGGTCTATAAATCAAGAGATAAATATTGGTCTGAAAGAGAAATATACGTGCAGTGGTAGATTCTGTGCTTTTCTCAACTTCTGTCATTCCCAAACTTTCCCCAGCTCCAATTCAGATAGACGCATGAGCCCAGAAGTCACTTTTCAAGCCCTGGTCTGCAAGCACATTTGGTTTGCAAATGGAAAGGTCTATTGGATTAATAATTCATGGCCATTTATCAAATACCTATTATTTGCCAGATGACAATCTAGTTTGCTTTCCATCTTTATCATTACTATAATTCAAGGGGATAAATATTTTCCTCCCACTATTAAAGGCGGTTATTAACTGGTGAACTTTTATGGACTGCTCTTAACTGATTGAATGTCTCTTCTGGAGATGCCTGGGAAAAACAAATGAAAGGGCTGTAAAAGGGAAAGGACCATGTCCAAAAGACAGCGGCTCCCCAGGATGTCATCATGGTAAGGAGCTGTTGCCCTGCCTTAGCAGGCTGGGGTAGGTTTAATGAACAACTCAACATGTAATCAAGACAGCCTTGTGATCATGCCAGAACCCTCTTTTTGGTTGCCATGGCACTATCATTTCTGAGGCAACTTTAATAAAATCAAGATTGAACTGGCTTACAGAAGTTTTGGATATTTTATTGTTGCTATGATGTTTGGCTGGAGTCTGTGGAACTAAGGCATGGCCATCTCTACTTCAACTCCAAAGTAGAGTTCTGGATGAGAAGGAAAGTCCCTTCCCCTAGTGCAAGAAATAATTTGTCCCCCATCCCCACCTCCCAATACCCACAAATCCACATGAAATGGCTGGGTTGAGAATAATGTTCCTGGGAGACGTAGGAAAAATTTGCCTGCTTTGCCAAAATTCGTGAAGGCTACATGATTATTCTGAGAGGTCATCTCCTCCTACCTCCTCCTGGAAGTGTTTAACATGTTTTTATCTAGTCTGTGTCTGCAAGCATGAAGAATACTGTCTCTATCCACCATCTTGACTGTAACACCATTGCTTGGTGGCCTCCACCTCACAGCCAGCATGAATAGATGGGACAATGTAAAAATTTTATATAAGCATGTCAATTCTGTAAACATGATAGCTGTAATATTTTATTATTTTGGTGGTTTTGCTTTTACCACCATTGTTTAAAACAGGGGTACACTACTCATTCCAAGATTGTAAATGAAGCTGCCCTCAACACATGAAAAGAGATAACCTGGACCAGAGGAAATTAAAGCACGCACACAAAAAAGTCAAATCAAAATAAGAATAATGAAATCATGCACACTATATAGGGTGAATGTATCTGCTTAAGTGATTCTAAAACTTGGCGTCAAGATTTATGGTAATAAAAAAAAAAAGGCACGACCACCTACATTTTTAATTATCTGAAATACAGAAGCATGTGAACTCCTCAAAAGAGACAAATATATCTTTTTATTTTCTAAATAAAATTTCTAAAAAATTATTAAATGATTTTTTTTTTATACTGGACTGTGCTTAAGCTATGAGAGAAAGTAAAAAGAACTCGAGTAAATGGAGCTTCTGAAGTGGAATTTTTGGTCACTGGGTTTACTGGAGGATAAAGTTTGAACAACCATTTGTGTAAAATCTTCCCCAGCCATGAAAGGAAGATTGGGTGAAATTGAAAGGACCCTGCACTAGAAATCAGAACCTGGGCCTGAATTCTAGTTCCATAAGGAACTTGACATGTGAGCTTAATTAAATCACTGTCTCTGTCTCTTCAGTTTTCTATGTGTGCTGTGACATAAGCTTCACAATGGGTTTTGTTCACTTCTGCATCTCTAGCACCTAGAAAGGTGCCCAGCACATAATAAATGCACAATAAATATTTGTTAACATATTTGTTGAATGATTGGGTAAAATAGCACTAGATTTACAATGTATAAATGTTTGCTGAACATAAAATACCTTACAAATGTGGAGTGATGGGTAAACACTGTTGTCTAATTTGCATGTGTCTTAGCCTGCTAGGGCTGCCCCATAGAATACCAGAGACCGGGTGGCTTTAACAACAGAAATTTATTTCTCACAGTTCTGGAGGTTGGGAAGTTCAAGTTCAAGGTTCTTGAAGAGTTTTATTTCTGGGGAAGGCGCTTTTCCTGGCGTTAAGGAAGAACTCTCTGGTGTCTTTTATAAGGACACAAATCCTAATAGATCAGGGGCTCCACCTTTAAGACCTCATTTAACCTTAATTACTTCTTTATAGGCCTTATCACCAAACACGGTTATTTTGGGAGTTAGGACTTAAAAATATGAATTTGGGTAGGGAGGAACACAATTCAGTTCAAAGCACCAGGTAACAGCAAAGAGAACTGATTTGATGACATCCTGGTAGCTCAGCAAATGCAAAAAAAGCAGTCCAGTAGCCCAATTTCATTTCTAAAATGAGTCAAGATAAAGAATAATATGTACAATAAAAATAGAATTGTAATGGGATCACGGATGTATTAAGAAACTGAATTTTAATTATGAAACCCAAAATACAGATTCTTAGCCAAAACTCTTTTTAACCCAGGTTATATACTATGTAATTAGAATAGAGATACAATAATCTCACAGTAATAACACTTACAAAAGTGAGAATATATAATTCTAGCTTTGTTTTTCATTGCTCAATATTAACATTCTTCAATGGTTAGCAAATTTTGAGATTTAGAAAATGTTCTGAAAATTAAATGAGGCTATAAAGTCAAAACAGAAAAAGTTACCCATGCCAAGTCAAAATATTTGAAAGTTATAAAAAACATTAGAAAAGATGAAAAATGATCCTGATTTTTTTTTTTGCCAATTAGTATAATTTGCCCAGAGTTATTTCAAGTCATATGACCTGTCAAAATCCTCAGTCAATTCCATTACTTAACACTCTCAGAAATACAGATGCCTATACTCTCCTTTTAAAAACCCTTTTGTTTTTCACTTTGCTTCAGGGCCATAATGTTCTGCTAGTTTTCCTCCTATTTCTTTCTTTTTCTTTTTCTTTTTTTTTGTCCTTTTCGTGACGGCACTCAGCCAGTGAGTGCACCGGCCATACCTATATAGGATCCGAACCCGCGGCGGGAGCATCACTGCGCTCCCAGCGCTGCACCCTCTGGAGTGCGCCACGGGCTTGGCCCTTTCTTTCTTTTTCAATCAGCACTCTTTCTAGAGCATCTCCTTTACGCTGAGGCTTTAAAAACCAGCAATTCCTTGTTGCTTCTCAAATTTACCTCTGAAGCCTTAATCTCTCCCTTGAGTCCCAGTGTTGCACACTGAATGTTCTCACTCAGTACCTCTCTTTGGCTCTCCAAAAGGCATCCAAATTTAGCAAGTTCCAAACTTTATTCTTGAGGGCAGCATAAACCACCCAGCCATTGAGACCCAAACTTCCAGAGCCATGTTTTGTTTTGACCTCTGCTGTCTCTCCTCTGGACTTCAGCCTCGGTGGTCTTCTGGTAGATCCCTCGGGTTCCAGTCCAGCTTCCTGGTACGCCTGCCTCCCCCACTTAGACTCCAAGGCCCTGAAGCTTCTTGGATTAATGAGGTCATACGAGGAAGTGAGCTGGGAGATGACTGATAACCCGTCTAGGTCTTGGTGATCCTGGGAAGACTCTTGTCTTAGAGCAGAGAATAGCTACGCCATGCCTAAGACTCCCTCATCTCCTAGATCCTCCTACAGGTTTTGTTTCTCTCAAACCGTGAAGGGAGACACAAAGATGCCCAAGTTGCCCTCGTTATTAGCCTTTTTATGTGCTTTTGTTGAAAATGACCTCTGCGAGGTCACCCATTTTCTTTAGATACTTACCCTCCTGGTGGTTCCATTGCCCCATGTGGAAAATAGATTTGTTGATATTCCCTTCTTCCTAAGGTTGATGAGAGGATTAAATGAGATGAGGTGCATCCGAGCACCTCCCTCGGCCCACACTGACCATGTGATTACTTCTAGTTACTTGATTATTGCATTTAGACCAGTTCCTAGGGAGGTGTTCTGCCACAAGCCATGTGTAGGGATCTAATAGTTAAACTCCCAGGGAAATTTAACGCTCTCTTCTCCAAGTGCTTGTTACTGTCTTTTTGTGGTGGAGGTGCCCAACCAATGATATGCCATCTACCTCCACCGAAGCGTGACCAAATGCCGAAGTAGTCAAAGAGACAGTAAAAGGCCCAAAAGAAGAAAGAAGGTTATCTCAGAACACAGGCCAAAGCTGTGAATGGAACACACTGGATGCAATGTTTCTACATGATGTAACTATGATCCATTTGGGTGACATTTCACAGAATCACGGAGCGGGCTTCAACAAAGCTTGGGTTTTGTTTCTGTATTTTTCAAAAGACACATTGTAGATTGGGGACAGTCTGAAAAGTGTCAGTTTTAGTCTCCTGCTTTGGCCTTTTCATCAAGGATCAGGATCAGGGTTTTAGGGTTTGGTTCCCGCTGGGACTAAAGCTCCAGGAATCAGCGGTTCCCTGCGCCCAGAGGTGTCTTCAGGAAGGCCGGGTTCTCCACCAGGCCTTGGAATAGGGACAGATGCCCGAGAACCTGAGGAGTCAGGCCTCTCTCTCTCTGTTATCTCCATGCAGAGCTTTCTAAACACAATGGTCCTTCTCGTATGTTTTTTATTGTTTTTCTATCAACTGCTTTCATTTTTTCCAGCTCTGTTGAGGTGTAACTGACAAATACAAATTGTGTATTCTTAAGGTGTACAAAGTGATATTTTGATATATGTATACAATATAAAATAATCACTGCAATCAAGCTAATTAACATATCCGTCACCTCAATCTCATGTAATTGCTTTTGTGTGTGTCATGAGAACATTCGAGAGCTACTCTCCGAAAATTTTGAGTAGACGGTACATTATTTTCATGCTGTTTATTAGGTCTCCAGAACTTACTCATCTTATAACTGAAAGCTTGTACCCTTTGACCAACACCACCCTCATCCCTGTCCCCACCCCAATCCCTGGCAACCACATTTCGACTCTCTGCTTCTATGAGTTCAACTTTTTTAGACTTCACACATAAGTGAGATTATGGAACATTTGTCTTTCTGTGTCTGACTTATTTCACATAGCATAATGTCCTCTAAGATCATGTATGTTGTCACAAATGACAGGATTTCCTTCTTTTGTAAGCTGAATAATACTCCATGGTGTACATATGTCATGTTTTCTTTATCCGTTCAGCATCGAACATTGGAGTACAGATATATCTTTGAGATCCATATTTCATTTCCATTGGATAGATATACCCAGAAGTGGGATTATCAGATCATATGGTAATTCTGTTTTTAATTTTTTGAGGACACTTCGTCTGTTTTCCATAAAGGCTGTACCAATTTACTTCTCCACCAACAGTGTGCAAGTGTTCCCTTTTCTCTACACTCTCTCATGTATAATAAAAATACATTGCTAAAGCATTTTAGCAAATTTGAGCATTTTAGTTTCACTATAATGTTGCTTGTGTTGGAGATATTTAGTAAAGAAAATTAACTAGTGATTAGAAGTAGAAAGGAGAGGACAGATTTTTTTAGCAAAGTCTTGGGAGAGAGAGGAAGTTATGGAGCTCATTCTGTTTAAGTTCTCTAACTCTAGTGGGGTCATTGTGGTAATTTATATTTCCCTAGGAAATTTTCCATTTCATTTGGATTTTCTTTTTTTAAAAGATTATTATTGTTATTATTATTATTTTAAAATTTTATTTTATTTTGCCAATATACAATGTGGTTAATTATTGTGGCCAATTACCGAATCCTCCCTCCCTCCACCCTCTTCCCCTCCCTCCCAACAATGTCCTTTCTGTTTGCTTGTCATATCAACTTCAAGGAATTGTAGTTGTTTTGTCTTCTCCTCCCCGCCCCCAGGTTGTTTGTGTATTTATTTATTTATTTTTAGCTCCCACAAATAAGTGAGAACATGTGGTATTTCTCTTTCTGTACCTGACTTGTTTCACTTAATGTAATTCTCTCTAGGTCCATCCATGTCGTTGCAAATGGCAGTATTTCATTCTTTTTTATAGCCGAGTAGTATTCCATTGTGTAGATATACCACATTTTCCGTATCCACTCATCTGATGGTGGACATTTGGGCTGGTTACAACTCTTAGCTATTGTAAAGAGTGCTGCGATGAACATTGGGGAACAGGTATACCTTCGACTTGATGATTTCCCTTTCTCTGGGTATATTCCCAGCAGGGAGATAGCTAGGTCATATGGCAGATCTATCTGCAATTGTTTGAGGAACCTCTAAACCATTTTCCATAGAGGCTGCACCATTTTGCAGTCCCACCAACAATGTGTAAGAGTTCTTTTTTCTCTGCAATCTCGCCAGCATTTATCATTCACAGTCTTTTGGATATTAGCCATCCTAACTGGGGTGAGATGGTATCTCAGTGTGGTTTTGATTTGCATTTCCCGAATGCCGAGTGATGAGCATTTTTTCATGTGTCTGTTGGCCATTCGTATATCTTCCTTTGAGAAATGACTATTTAGCTCTTTTGCCCATGTTTTAATTGGGTTGCTTGTTTTTTTGCTGTAAAGTTGTTTGAGTTCCTTGTATATTCTGGATATTAATCCTTTGTCAGCTGTATATTTTGCAAATATTTTCTCCCACTCTGTTGGTTGTCTTTTAACTCTGTTAATTGTTTCTTTTGCTGTGCAGAAGCTTTTTAGTTTGATATAATCCCATTTGTTTATTTTTCCTTTGGTTGCCTGTGCTTTTGTGGTCATGATGTCTGTGTCCAGTCCTACTTCCTGAAGTGTTTCTCCTATGTTTTCTTTTATGAAAGTTACTGACGTTTTCTTTGTCACCTAATATGTGATCACTTCTTATGAGTGGAGAATATGTATTCTCTATTATCAGGCTGTGGAGTTTAATATATATCCATAAGATTACCCTATTGATTATGTTGTTAGATTGTCTATCTTTTATTTTGTTCACTTGATCTCTCTTGTTTAATAATCTTCTATCATCAGTGTATTTCTATCTATGTTTCTTTGAACCTCCTTTTTTTCCTTCATAAAAACATTTTCTGAGTTATCCACATTATAAATATTTATAAATGTTTTCTTTCTATTATGGAGTTTGGTCTTTAAACTGTATTAAAAAGTATTAAAAAATATGTCACATTTAGTATTTTGGGTCTTGAAGTCTTTGATATCAGGATTTTTGTCCTGCTCTTTTTTCCATTTTCTTGGCATCTTTTATACATCCTTTCTACCCCCTTTCCTTAGCCTTTCTCAATCACTTTGTATTAGGTGTGTCTCTTGTATACTGGACATAGCTTATTTTTTTTTTTTGTAAAACAAATTGTAGTTATTTTAATTTTACTAGGTGAGTTATGCCTACTCACATTTATTGTTATGACTTATTAGTTTGTCCTTAACTTTACCATAATATTTTATAATTTTGTGTATTTTGTTATATTGATATGTTTTTTCCTCTAGAAAGTTGTATATTTCTTGCTCTTTTATTTAATATTTTGGAGTATGTAGAAGGTTTGTATTCTTGCTCTAGTGGTTTTTTACCCATATACTTTTGAATATTCTCAGTTCCTTGTTTTCTTCTTACATTTTATTAACTGGTTTATTAAGTTGGCTTTTTTGGTACGTTTTAACACCCACCTATTGATTATATGACAACAAGCTTTTTGTATTTTACTCTCCCTTTTCTCCCTTTTTAGGTGACTGATTTCTACTTTGTTACAATACATATCTGTACATTGACCTCCCACCTTCATGCCCATCTGTTTTCAGTCATACATGCACATTGGAGTATTTTAAAGCCTCAC
The DNA here is from genome assembly GCF_027409185.1 of Cynocephalus volans. Taxonomy (NCBI): domain Eukaryota; kingdom Metazoa; phylum Chordata; class Mammalia; order Dermoptera; family Cynocephalidae; genus Cynocephalus; species Cynocephalus volans. Next base: position 211,138,106 of record NC_084461.1, read on the forward strand.
CACCAGCTGATGTTTAAACTGAAATTTTCCCAGTCATCATTGGTTTGAATGAAATACATCCTCTCGTAAATTTTTCGAATGAGCTGATAGGTGCTGAGAGCCTTAAGATCTTGCATGTTGCAAACTGTTACATGTAGTCTTGTGTTTGAAGGACAGGTGGGCTGAATATAAAAACATCAATTTTATTTTTCTCAGTTAGGGATTTCAACTCTATGAGCATTATTCTTTTTTTTGCCTTTCTCCCATTTCAACTACTTTTTCTTGGATACTTTGTACTCTTTTCTGAGTGCCATTTTCATTCTTTTGGTTGTTTTTTTTGCTGTTCTTCAATACCTTTATTAAAATTCATTTGAATCTATTTTTTAGGCAGCTCACAATTTAGTCTTTATTTCTGAGATGTTTGTCTTTTTCTTAGATTTTTTTTCTGAGTTCAATCAAGTCTTTTTTTAAAAAAAGTCTCTGTTTTTGTCCATTTAAAAAGTTTTTTGAATTTCTGATTTATGGAGGTTTTTCATACCTTGATGCATTTAAGTGTATGTAATTATGTTTGGGGTTTTGTGTTAGTCATCCTAAGCTCCTTCCCAAGATTCCCACCTCTTGAAGTATACACCTCCCCTTGAACTTGGCAGAACCTGTGAAAATGATGGTATTCCACTTCCATGCTTATGTTATGTTACATGGCAAAAGGATTTTATAGAAGGAATCAAAGTCCCCAGTTAGTTGACTCTAAATTAATCAAAAGGGACTTCATCCTGGGTGGACCTGCGCTAATGAGGCAAGCCTGTAAAATAGACAAGAAGATGAGCAGATGCTCTCCTGGTGGTTAGAAGAAAACGAGAAGCCACATTGTAAACTTTCTGTGGAAGGGCCAAGTAGCCAGGACCCAAAACTGGTCTCTAGGAGTCCAGAGTGACTCCTGGAAGACAGCCAGCAAGAGAACAGGGATCTCAGTCCTCCAGCCATAAGAAACTGAATTCTGCCAACCACGGGAATGGGATTGTAAGCGGATCCCATGTTTCAGATGGCAGCATAGCCCTACGCAAGGTCTTATTTAAAAAAAAATTTCATTCATTTTTTTTTCAGTGTATATGTTTATGGGGTACATTTTGTCATTTCAATACATGCATATATTATAAGTGATCAGATCAGAATAGTTCGTATGTTTATATTTATCACCTAAACAGTTATCATTTCTTTGTGGTTATAACATTTCAGATCCTCTTCTCTAACTACTTTGAATTATATACTACAGCATTACTAACTATTGTCACCCTAGGGCACCAGAACTTATCCTTCCCATCTGCTGTGGAATAATATTCTACCGTATGGATATACCAATATTACGTATTTACTTTTTTCTGTTTATTTATTGAAACATAATTGATTATTCATATTTGTGGGGTACAGAGTTGAATATCAATACCTGTGTAAAATATGTGATGACCAAATCAGGATAATTAGTGTATTCATCATTATAAAACACAGTCACTCTTTGTATTTTTTAAACTAATTTCTTGGTAACCCCTCCCTTTTTCAATCTGAGTAACCACAGTTCTTTTCTCTCCTTTGGAAAGTTCAACATATTATTGTGATTATTGTTTCTTTCTTTCTTTTTTATTTATTTATTTTTTAGCTCTCACACATGTGGTGTTTCTCTTTCTGTGCCTGGCTTATTTCACTTAACATAATTTTCTCTAAGCTCATCCATGTTGCTGCAAATGGCAGAATTTTATTCTTTTTTATGGCTAAGTAGTAGTTCATTGTGTACAAATACCACATTTTCCTTGTCCAGTTGTCTGTCAGTGGACATTTAGGTTGGTTCCATATCTTGGCTATTGTAAACAGAGCTACGATCAACATGAGAGGTGTCCCTTCGACATGATTTCCATTCCTATGGGTATATATAAAGTCGTGAGATTGGTGGATTGTATGGCAGTTCTATCTGCAGTTGTTTGAGAAAACTTCATACTGTTTTCCATAATGGCTGCACTAATTTACAGTCCTAACAACAGTGTAGGAGGGGTCCCCTTTCTCCACACCTTCACCAGCATTTGTTATTCTCTGTCTTTTTGATAATGGCCAGTTTTGATAATAGCCAGTCTGACTGGTGTGAGAAGATATCGCAATGAAGTTTTGATTTGCATTTTCCTGATGACTAGTGATGTTGAGCATTTTTTCATGTACCTGTCGGCCATTTGTATGTCTTCCTTTAAGAAATATCTATTCCGTTCCTTTGCCCATTTTTGAAATTTGGTTATTTGTTTTTTTAGTGTCAAGTTGTTTGAGTTCCTTGTATATTCTGGATATTAATCCTTTGACAGATGTATAGTGTGCAAATATTTTTTCTCATTCTGTTGTTGTCTTTTCATTCTATTGATTGTTTCCTTTGCTGTGCAGAAGCTTTTTAGTTTGATATAATCCCATTTGTTTATTTCTCCTTTTGTTGCCTGTGCTTTTGGGGTCTTATTCATAAAGTCTTTACCCAGCCTTACATTGTGAAGTGTTTCCCCTACATCTTTTTCTGGGCGTTTTATAGTTTTGGGTGTCATATTCAAGCCTTTAATCCATTTTGAGGTGATTTTGGTGTACGGCAAGAGTTATAGCTCTAGTATCATTCTCCTACACATGGATATCTAGTTTTCCCAGCACCATTTATCGAAGAGGCTGTCCTTTCTCTAATGTATATTCTTGGTGCCTCTATCAATGATCACTTGGCTGTAAGTATGTGGATTTATTTCTGCATTCTCTATTCTGTTTTATTGGTACATTTGTCTGTTTTAATGCCAGTACCATGCTGTTTTGGTTACTATAGCTTTGTAGTATAATTTGAAGTCAAGTAGTATAATGCCTCTGGATTTATTTTTTTTGCTCAGGATTGCTTTGGCTATTTGGGCTCTTTTGTTGTTTCATATGAATGTTAGGATTGATTTTTCTATTTCTGTGAAGAAAATCATTGGTATTTTGATGGAGATTGCATTGAATCTGTAGATTGCTTTGGGTAGTATAGATGTTCTCACAATGTTAATTCTTCCAATCCATGAGCATGGAATGTCTTTCCATCTTTTGGTGTCCTCTTTAGTTTCTTTCAGCAATGATTTGTAATTCTCATTGGAGAGATCTTTCACCTCCTTAGTTAAATTAATTCCTAGGTTTTTTGTTTTTTTGGTAGCTATTGTAAATGGGATTGCTTTCTTGATTTCTCTTTCTGCTAGTTCATTGTTGGAGTATAAAATTGCTACTGGTATTTGTATATCAATTTTGTGTCCTGCAACTTTACTGAATTTGTTTATCAGCTCTAAGAGTTTTTTGGTAGAGTCTTTAGGCTTTTCTATATATAGGATCATGTCATCTGCAAACAGGCAATTTGACTGTGTCTCTTCCTATTTGGATGCTCTTCTTTCCTTCTCTTGCTTGATTGCTCTGGATAGTACTTCCAATACTATGTTAAATAGAAGTGGTGAGAGTGGGCATCCTTGTCTTGTTCCTGTTATTAAAGAAAATGCTTTCAGCTTTTCCCTCCTCAGGATGGTATTGGTGGTGGGTTTGTCATATATGGCTTTTATTGTGTTGAGATACTTTCCTTCTATACTTAATTTGTTCAGAGTTTATCATGAAGGGATGTCAAATTTTGTCAAATGCTTTTTCTGCATCTATTGAAACAATCGTATGGTTTTTGTCCTTGATTTTGTTGATGTGGTGTATCACAGTTGTTGATTGTATATACTGAACCATCTTTAAATCCCTGTGATGAATCCCACTTGATCATGGTATATAATCTTTTTGATGTGCTGCTGTATTCCATTTGCTGATATTTTCTTGAAGATTTTTGGGTTTATGTTCATCAGAGATATTGGCCTGTAGTTTTCTTTTTTTGTTGTATCTTTGTCTGGTGCTGGTATTAGGTGATTCTGGCCTCATGGAATGAATTTGGGAGAATGGCCTCTGTTCCAATTTTTTTGGAATAGTTTGAAAAGGATTGGCATTAATTCTTCTTTAAAGATTTAGTAGAAGCCCTCCAGTTCTGGGCTTTTTGTTTTTGTTGTTGTTAGGAGACTGCTGATTACTTCTTCAATCTCATTGCTCATTATTGCTCTGTTCAGGTTTTCTATTTCTGCTTGGTTCAGTCTTGGTAGTTTGTATGTGCCCAGAAATTTATCCATTTCCCCTAGGTTTTCAAATTTGTTGACACATAGTTATTCATAATAGTCTCTAATGCTTCCTCATATGTCTGTGGTTTTAGTTGTAGTGTCTCCCTTTTCATTTCTGATTTTTGTTATTTCTTCTCTCTTTTTTTTTAGTTATCCTAGCTAGTGGTTTGTCTATTTTGTTTACCTTCTCAAAAAAACAATTTTTTCTTTTCCTTGTCTTTTATATCTTTTTTTTTTTTGGTTGGGGGGGTCTCTATATCATTTAGTTCTACTCTGATCTTAATTATTTTTTTCCATATGCTAATTTTGGGGTTGGGTTATTCTTGTTTTTCTAGTTCTTTGAGGTGTGTATTAGGTTGATATGAGCATTTGTTTCAATGAACTTCCCTCTTAGTTCTGCTTTTGCTATATCCCACAGGTTTTGGTATGATGTGTATTTATTTTCATTTGTTTTGAGAAATTTTTTGATTACCTGTTTAATTTCTTCTTGGGCCCATAGGTCATTCAGAAGCATGTTGTTTAATTCCATGTGCATGTATAATTTCCAAAGTTTTGCTTGTTATTGGTTTCTAGTTTTATTTTGTTGTGGTCTAAAAGATACTTGAAATGAATTCATTTTTTAAAAATTTATTAAGACTTGATTTGTGGAACACATGGTCAAGATGGCAGAATAGACAGTCCCCAGCATCACTCTCTCCCACAAATCCACAAATTTGCAAGTATAAAAAAGCAACAACAGCCAAGCTGGGGCCACTAAGCTCAGGGGAAGAGGAAGAGAGACCTATGGAGTTCATGAAGGTGGGAGAAGCCATGATGAGAGAAAGAAAAACCTGCTCCAACCATTTCGTGCTGCAGCCACTTTAGGGCTGGGGCTGCTGAGCACACAGAGCAGGAGCTGGCAAAAGCTGCAGCTGTGCCCTTCAGATGAAGTTGCTTGGAGGTGGCAGGGAAGAAGAGGGCCTTGATGTAGCAAGACCACTAATAGGGTTCCTGTGGATCCACATAGAAGCAAAGAGCCACAACAACTGAAAAAAAGGAGCCACTCAGAGGCCAGTGAGTCATCACAAGGGACTGTTGCATGGTCTGTCCCATGGGAAGTGTGTGCAGCATTGGTGGTGGGGGAGACAGGCCCACCAGGGGAACACTGGGGCATAGCAAGGACAGCTGACTGGCACCCCAGTCAGTGAAGGACCACTCAGAGGAGACTGATCAGGAATATAGAACTGCATGGGGTGCAGTTTGATGAAAAGACTCAGGCCCAGATTAGAGTTTCTATACAACCCAGGTACACTGGGTCTCTGGAGAGCCAGGAGTACCTATAAAGTCAACCATTAAACCCTGAGCTGCACAAAAAGACTTCCCTAGGGAATCAGCAGCAAAGCAGCAATTTAGTTAAACCACACAGCTCAAGTACTGGTCTCTGCATGTAGTTCCCTCATTTTAGAAGGAAGCAAAGGACAAAAAATTAGTTCTGGCCCAGGCACATGGGCAGCACCTCGGGGCCTGCCTGGGACCTAAGGCATGGAGCCATGGACTGGACCCCTCTCCCATAACCAAGCACACTGCCAGCACCTCAGGGCCCACCTGGGGACCTGAGACTTGTATCGGGGCCTGAACCCCCTCTCCAACAACCAGGTACACCACCAGTGCCTCAGGGCCCACCTGGGGTCCTGAGGTATGGAGCCAGGGACTGGACTCCCCTCCCACAACCAGGCACGCTGCAAAGCACCTCAGGACTCAGCTGGAGTCCTGAGGCATGGACCTGGAGATCGGACCTCCTCCCACAACCAGTCACACTGCCAGCACCAAGGAGCATGCCAAGAACATCACCTCCATGTGGGTGGCCCACCATAGGCACCACAATAACCATGGCTGCTGTGAAAGCAACTAGATGCCACAACCACTGTGTAGATGGTCCACCAGCCACCGGAGTGCACTGACACAAGGAGAGTCACCAGCAGAGACCAAAGAAAAGAAGAGTATGTCTCTCTTCACAAAGCCCATTCCAGAGTGACAGAAGCATCTGCTCTATGTAATATTGGAAGACCTGAACACACCTTTCAGCTTTGGACAGATTTTCTAGGCAACAGATCAACAGAGTAACCATTACTCTTTCAGAAGGAGATAAGAAATCTAAAGTTATCAGAGGTGGGAGAAGGGAGGGAGGGGGGATGGGGAAAGATTGGACAAGGGGCATAAAGAATAAGTACGATTTGTAACAATATGTATGCTAGTAATATTGATTTGATCAACATATGTCAAGGTTGAGACCCCAAAATATGTATAACCAATTATGATTCAATAAAACTTAAAAAAAAAGTCAACACAATGTTAAAGGTAAAAAAAAAAAAAAAAAAAAAAAAGAAAGACTTGATTTGTGACCTAACATGTGGTCTATCCTGGAGAAATTTCCATGTGCTGATGACAAGAACGTATATTCTTTAGTTGTTGGATGAAATGTTCTGTAGATGTCTGCCAAGTCCAATTGGTCTAAAGTGTAGTTTAAATCCTGTGTTTCTCTCTTGATTTGTTGCTTAGATGATACATCCCTTGTTGAGATAGAGTTTTGAGGTCCCCAACTCTTATTATATTTGGGTCTATCTCTCTCTTTAGTTCTGATAGTGTTTGCTTTATATATCTTGGTGCTCTGATGTTGGGTGTGTACATATTTATGATTGTTATATTCTCTTGCTGGATAGAGCTCTTTATCATTATATAAGGAGTTGTCTCTTCTTATAATTTTGGGTTTAAAGTCTCTTTTATCCAATGTAAGTGTAGCTACTTCTGCTCATTTTTGGTTTCCATTTGCATAGTTTATCTTTTCCCATCCCTTCACTATTAGTCTATGTATGTTTGGGTCTAGTTTTTTAATCCTTTCAGCCAGTCTGTGTCTTTTGAGTGGAGAATTCAATCCATTTACATTTAGTGTTGTTATTGGAAGGTTTTATCCTACTGCTACGATCTTATTGATTTTTTTATGGTTGTTTTAAATATTTTTTATTCTTTTCTTTTCCTTTTATTGTTTGTCTTCAGTGTTCATTGGTTTTTGAAGCAGTAAGATATAGTTTCTTTCTCTGTCTCTTTTCCATATCTGCAGCACTAGTGGATTTTGTTCCTTCTTGTGTATTCATGGTGGGGATTATAACTTTTTGGATTCCAGATGTTAGACTCCCTTGAAGATTTCTTGTGGGATTGCATACCCAACATCTTGATTGTAGCCTTTTGTGATCCCAAGCAGACAGAACAGTTATAACAATCATAGACTTCTACCAATCACCGACTAACCAAAACTGAGATAATGATGCCATTTTAAGGTAGTAAGTTTGTGGTGATTTATATCATGTAGCAGTAAAAAAATAATTAATATTTTGATACCTGGAAGTGGGGCACTAAAAATATGTGAGTAGTTCTGGAACTAGACAAGGGGTAGAGGGTGGAAGAATTTTGAGCAGTGTGATAGAGAAAGCCTAGACTGCTGTGAACAGACTGCTGGTAGGAATGTGGACTTTGGAGACACTACCAGTGATGGCTCAGGAGGAAGTGAGGTATATGCTATTGGAAACTGGAGGAAGGGGGATCCTTATCATGCATTAACAGAAAGTAAAACTGTCTCCTGAAGTTATGGTAAAAGTAGGCCATGTAAACAATGGATTTAAATATGTATCTAAGGAGAATTCTAAGCGAAGTGTTGAAGGTGGTGCCTGGTTTCTTCTTGATGCTTATGGTAGGATGTAAGAGGAGAGAGAGAGACGTGAGAACTGTTAAACAAACAGAAGGAGAGGCAAAAAGAAAAAGAGGCAAGAACTGTTAAACAAACAGAGACCAGAACAAGACGATTTTGATAATTCTCAGAAGATCCTAACAGTGATAAATAGATACTGAAAGCTTTCATCAAGAAAAGGCTGAGTGTGTGTGAGTGTACAACCCTCTGCTAAAACTTTAGAAAGATCAAAAGATTAGCATATTCACTCTCACAAAGGGCCTTTTCCAGGGATAAAGGGTGTGATCATCTCAGAAAGTTAAAGGTCTTGTCTCAGAATTACCTCAGTAGGCACCAACAATTAAGTTAGAATTATCTTGAAAAGATTTGTGGATGTGGCTTTTGTTTAATGGAGTATAATCCATGGAAAACCCACAAGTTCTTTAGAAAATTGTTTCATCAGAAACACAACCAGCTTGGACTCCAAGGGACAGAGAGAGGACAAAAGGAAAGAATGCTGTTGCACCTTTAAAATTCTACTGGCAGGATGCGGGCTGATAAACTCTTCAGCAGAAAACACGTCACCTTTCATGAAAAAGGTAGGATGGCATAGACAGTGGGGCCAGGAGCCCCGAGGGCAGAGCCGAGAGCCAGGGAGAATTATTCCCAGGCTCTGGAACTTAGTCAAGAGCTTTCAATGTCCCAGGTGGATTTCAGAACTACTGTGGACTATGTTACCCCTTTCTATCATTCTTTTCATTGAACCAGAATGTCTTTGGCTTTTATACTATGCTATTGTTTGTTAGCAGTTTTGAGGACACGTGACCTGTCTGTTTAGTTTTATAGGCCCAGATGGAAAGGACTTGTGTTTCAGGAGCTGTACTTAATGGATTATACCCAGGAGCCTCATTTATATCTGATTTAGATGATGTAGGTGGTGAGACTTTGGACTTTGTACTTTAGATGACAAAATTTTGGTTTTTGAACTAATGTTGTAATGGAACCCAGATAACCCTTGCCCAGACTACTGGCCTCCAGATACTGTGATATGATAAATAAGTGTTGCTTGAGGCCAGTATGTTTGTGGTAGTTTGCTATGCATGGTGGAAAACTAATACAAATGTAGGCATACATTTCTCCACTGCTTCGTGGTTGTTTCAGGGAGGAGCTTATCTTACTTGATTTATGTGAAATTTTATTTTCTGATTTTCTGTACAGTTCTGTACGGACTTTACTTCTTTTTGTACTTTTTAAAAATAATTTTGTGTATCTTGTTATCAATATGTAGTATAACTAGTACATATAGTATATCACGCCTTTTCAGTCAGTCTAGCAAAATTCAGGTACTTTAGTGTTTTTAGTTTGTTTTGATAGCGGGGATAGGTTGACAGTCCCCTGATTTGGGAGTTTTCTTATATGTTGCAGGACTGTAATTTGTCTTTTCTTCTTCACCACTTTATTGCCAATAGGCACATCTGCCTTCCTGAAGTCTGAAGGAATATGCATGAAAATGTTAGCAGTGATTATTTCTGAGGGATGGATTCATATCCCTTTAGCATTTTTGCTTATTTTCATCTTAAAATTTGTCTTCATTGATCATGCTTTAATAATGTAATACTATTAATAGGAATAGCAATAATAATACCAGCTAGTAATTATTACAGGCTATTCTTGTGTGATGTACCCAGGAAAGTATTTTACATAAGTGATTTTATATATCTGTGCAGCAATATGTTTAGGTAAGCATCATAATTCTCTTCGAGGTTCAGTTAGCATAGATAAATGTCCAAACTACAATGTGAGATGTCATTAATAAAGATGAAATTTTGGTGAAAATTCTTACTTTTTATTTTTTAATTGAGACATATTGATTGTACACATTTACGGGGTACAGAGTTATATTTCAATATATGTATACAATGTGTAGTGGTCAAATCAGGGTATTTAGCAAATTCATCATTAAAAAAATTTATCATTTCTTTGTGATGAGAACATTTAAGCTCCTCTAGCCATTTGAGAAGATACAATAGGTTATTATTATTTACGGATGCCTCGCACCACTGTACACCACTAGAGCTTATTTTTCCTATCTAGTTGTCATTTTGTGCACATTAACCAGCCTCTCACTACTCCTGCACCCCATCTCCTTCCTAGCCTCTACTAACCATTTGGTGGAAATTCTACAAATCTTTATTGGGGGAGGGTCTTTTCTCCTTTGCCTCCTTTTCTTCCTCCTCATTATTATCTTTATTGTGTGGCAAATATGTGTTGAAAGATTATATGGAGCAGGCACTGTGCAAAGCACTTCCCACACATGATCCCATACAATGTTCCCCTAAAGCAGACAGAATCAATGCCTTTACCATTCCACTTATAGTCAAAAAACACATTTACAGGACTATTAAGTAGGGAATCTATGTTTTGAGTACAGATTTCTAGGTACTTCCAGGGATATTTGTAATCATAATAAAATTCCTGTGTTTAATGACTATTCTTACCATTACCAACCCTTCTTTGTCCATGTGAATAAATGGAGTTTTAGAGATGCAATTTATCCCGCCATGCATGTCATAGAAGGTAAGGAAGAATGTGAACCCAAGTCATGGATCATAAGAGCTCTTTCCCCTACGTCACAGTTATAAATATAACTGTGCACTTTCCAAGTGGATTATGTAAACTAATTTCTCAAGCTGTTTTGTATGAAATAAGAGGCATTAAGGATCCTTGATAGTACCTAATTTCTTGTCTTATGACTTACAAGTCCTCTTCTCAGTTGACTGTGCATGTAGTAAGTAATTTATCCACTCAATAGGTCTCTTGGGTCCTGAAGACCAAATTATACCCAATTTTGGATTAGAAAAATGTTTTATTAGGCTGAGTTTAACATTTCCTTTTCCTTGGTACATTCCACTCCTGTGTTTCTGTTACCAGAGACTTTAAAAAAGCTTTCCAAGAAGTTCACTGGTTTGGGTCAGACCCTGTCCATGAACCCACACCTGGGCCAGGGCTCACATTTAACCAAAAAATGCCCATTTTTTTTTTCTGACTGGTAAAGGGATCATAACCCTTGGCACGGTGTCGTCTGCACCACGCTCAGCCAGTGAGCACACTGTCCATCCCTATATAGGATCCGAACCCACGGCCTCAGCGCTACCAGCGCGGCACTCTCCCGAGTGAGCCACGGGGCCGGCCCCCAAAATGCCCATTTTTAGCAAAGGACTTTTTGTCATTGCCCTGACCCTGCAAAATGGACTGAGCAAGACCAAATTATGTTTTCAAGATAATTAATGTTTTTCCTCCCCCTGAGATTGGTTGGATAAAAGCAGAATTTCACTTTTTCTTTTGATGAAAACATTGCTTTCTTTTCTTTTAGGAAAATGTTCCCATATTGCCACTGCAGAAAGGTAGATGTAAAAGCAGAGAGCTTAACTTTGCAGCTGGGCCTGAGATGGAGCCTTGCTGTGAGTTTTGACCTAGCTCCAAACCAAGCTGCCGCAGCCGCGGTCCAGCCCACGGTCTGTTACGGTTCCGTGTCTGTTTCCTGGTTGTGCTCCAGGTATGCAGCTTCTTCCCGGGGAGCACTCAGCTCACTATTAAAAGACTCCAAAATGAACAACCTAATTTCTGTGTGGTATTGAAGTGATATTTTAATCCTAAGTAAACAATTACAAGGTTCAATTATTGAATAACAGTACAGTGATGTTATTAACTTGCCTCTCAAGCTTTTAAAACAATTCATACTTTCTCATGTTCTTTTAAAGTGACCAGAAGCTTCTATAAATATAAATGAATGCAGAAATAGCGGGATAAGCTTCAGTTTCAACATCATTTTCCTTTAAAACTTTGCTGTAAAACTTAAAAGATTAAAAAAAAAATAAAGTACTTTATAAAGAATCCTGCTGTAATCTCAAATTCAGTTTAATAAGTTAGAACCTTGGAAGTCATTGTAAAGATCTTATATTAGAGATTAATATCTTACACTTAATGCTATAATATCATTATTTGGGTAAGTAGTTAAAAAGCTAGAAGCAGCGGCATGTAATACTGAAAACTTCCAATATTCTTTGGTACTGTGTGTGAAAGAAAGAGAAGACTAAAGTTATGAAAAAATAGGACAAAGCAGAATCTGGAATTGGAAGGCTTGTCAACTAAAATTAACAGAGTAGCAGTAAGGTTTTGGGAACAATATTTTATTCAATGGATAACATTTACCTAGCAACTGATAAGTGTCTACCCTCGTGCTAGTTTCCAAAGGAAACAGAAACAAAACACAGTTTCTGCTCTCAATGTGTTTAGTTTTTTAGACCTTGTGAGGAAGTGCCCGTTTCACACACTATATTCTACTTGGGTACCCACTTGAGCTTTGTGACATGGACAGCCATCCAAATCCATTCATTTAGAAATCGAGGATCTTTCATAAAGAAATTTTATTGCGTTCCTAAGGGACCATTGAGAATGATCCAGAAGGGTGTCATAGGCTCAAGTTTCCTTTCTCAACATCCAAGACAAACTTCTATCAAGGACAGGGGTGTTGTTTCCACTGAAATGTCACCTTCAGCATATTAAAACTTCTATTTCCAAAATCCCTTTAAGTTTTAGGAGGAAATCCAATGACATTTCCTCCTTCCCACCAGATAAGTTAAAAGCTTCTAACAAAAACATTTGTTTTGGGGACTCCCATTAGAAATGGTTTTAACAATATATGCCAAACTTATAATGAGGTAATAAGTTTTCAATGAGGGACTTCAAAAAGCATCTTCTGGGTTCTGGTCAAGATAGCGGAATAAACAGTTGCCAGCGTCACTCTTTCCCACTAATCAAACAATTTACAACTATTAAAAAGCAATGACAACCAATCTGGGGCCGCTAAGCTCAGGGGAAGAGGAGGAGAGACTTATGGAGAGCGTGAAGGTGGGAGAAGCTACGTTGAGAGAAAGAAAAGATCTCTCTGACCATTTGGAGCCCCAGCCACTTCAAGGCTAGAGCTGGTGAGAGCACGAAGCAGGAGCTGGCAAAAGCTGCAGCTGTGCCCTTCAGATGAAGTTGCTTGGAGGTGACAGGGGAGAAGAGGGCCTTGATGGCCCCCAGGACAGCAACCCTACTATCAGGGTTTCCAGGGACCCACATAGGAATGAGGAGCCACAACAACTGAAAAAAAGGAGCCACTCAGAGTCCTGTGAGTCATTGCAAGGGACCAGAGCATGGCTCATCCCATGGGAAGTGTTTGCAGCATGGGTGGTGGGATCTCTCCACCACCCACCGGGGGAACACTGGGGCATAGCAGGGAAAGCTCATCGGCCCCCCAGTCAATGTAGGACCACTCAATGGAGACTGATCAGGAACGTAGAACTGCAGGGGGTGCAGTTAGCTGAAAACACTCAGGCCCAGATCAGAGTTTCTACACAATCTGAGTGTACTGGATCTCATGAGAGTCGGAAGTACCTAAAAAGTCAACCATTAAACCCAGCTGCACAAAAAGCCTTCCCCAGGGAATCAGTAGCAAAGCAACAATTTAGCTCAACCACAAAGCTCAAGCACTCGTCCCTACAGGAAGGTCCCCCATTTTAGAAGTAAGCAAAAGACAACAAACTAGTTCCAGTGCAGAGTTTAAGTGGTGGCAACAGCAAATAATCCAACACAGAACTGGAGGAAGAAACCAAATACTCACAGACCAGAGACAAAGTTTGATGTTAATTAATAAGGGTGTCACATCACCAAAGAACACCTATAAAACCTAGAAGGACCAGAAATCCTCTGGACTACCAAGCCAGGGAGGAGGGAGGTCTGGGGGCCTTGGCCATGCCTCCTGACACCCACAACCAGCCCAGCAGTGACCAAGACACTTCTGGAAGGCCCTGGTCTCCCCTGCAGGAATGAGGCGGGTGCCATGGGCTTCAACCATAGCCCCCTTCCTTCCTCCTTCTCCCACCCTATTTCCTTCTTCCTTCCTTTTCCTCCTGTCCCCCAACTTTTCTGCAACAACATCATAGAATGTAAAAAAATTAATAAATAAATAAGCTTAAAAAAAAGCAGCTTCCCACTTTTGCTAGTTTCTGAAAGTTTCATCAGATTTTAACCCTGCCTGTATCTCTGTAAGGAGATCCTTTGGTAAATTCTCATTTGAACCTTTGGAGACCGGGTTTCTAGCTTTGGAGACTAGGGAATGTTGGTTACAACACTGAGATACAGAATATCTGAGGAACATCTAGGTTAAAGATTAAACGAAAAGCTTCTCTTTGGACACACTGAATTTCAGGGAACTTAAAGATGCTTAACTGTAGTTATTCAGCAGCAACTTGTTTATGGGGCCCTAAAGGTCAAAAGGAAGGTTCCTGAAAAAGATATGGATTAAGGCTTTATCAGTCATATGGACAGGGGTGAAATAGAGTTGGTGGATGAAATCATCTAAGAAAGTGTAAAGAACAGGACCAGAAATGTGCCTTGGGGCAGCAGTACTTAAATGAAAGAGGTAAGAAGAAAAGCCCCTTACAGCATCAAGAGCTACAGTTCATAGTTTCAACATGGAAGGAATTGCCACAAAAGGCAGATGCAGTAAGAGGTGTCTGGATAACTGTCCATTGTATTTATCAGTGTGGCAGTCGTAAGGTCATTTATGGCTTCAGCAATTACAGGCTTGGTGAAGGAATAGGAGCAGAAACTAGATTAGAGTCCTGGGAGACACAGATTGGAAATGAAGTCATGGAATCAGTGAATGTAGTCAATTGTCCATTTCCATTTCCAATCATTTTACAAAAAATGTGTGGGTTAGGGTCTTCTGGACTCTCCTTGCTCCCTTTGAATGCAGATTTACTCTGGTTTGTGTGATCATGACCAGTGGGAGTGGAAGGTGTTTTGTGAGCAGATAATGAATACTTAATGAGAACCTATGAGGTACCAGCCACTGAAGATAGATACTTTAATTCAATTCTCATGACACAAAAGGCTGATTGCTTTCATTTATAGTTTATAATCAGGAAACAGTTATTAAGTGGAAGAGCCAGGATTGCAACTTAGATCTAACTCCAAAACTCATTTTGTTTCCATCACCTCACACTATGGCTTTGATGACAAGGCTCACAAGTTGTTCTCACTTTGCAAATGATGGATTGAGTGTGTGGTCTAACACATGGAATGACAGAGCTTGGATTCTGGCTTGGGAATAGAGTTCTAACTCTGGCTTCTCCAGCTCTGCCGCATGATCTATTTTCAAATCGCCTGTAATGCACTGCGCTAAGCACTGTGAAGTATGTGAAAGTGTTTAAGATGTGACCTTTTTACTTGAGGATGTTACATTCTAAATGGAACAATGTACTGGGACACAGAAAACAGAGAATGATTCTGAACAAAGCATGTGGGTAACTTACTGAACAAGCTTATATTTGAGCTATGCTTGGAAAATGGGCTAGCTTTGTGCAAGTAGAAGTGGCCTCTAGTTAGAACTGATTTAGAGATGCAGCAATGAACTCTTAACTCAATAGATACATTATGAAAATCCTATTAACTACTTTACTGCTTGCAAGTACTAGCAACAGCAAACTAAATTACTGAGTCATATTACGTTGTTAGTCATGAGAAAACACAGACTTTTAAACTCATAACTCAGGAAGGCATTGGGTGGCATGTTTATAATAACTTAATATAGAAAATCATGGTAACTACTAGGTCCCTGGGGGAAGGGAGAGAATACATAATGGTCTACATTCAAGAAGATTGTCTTTAGTGTAATAAGAGTTTAATCTTTTATTTCCATTAGGTTAACAACTGATTATATGTTAAGATCAAACATCATGTTAAAGTATAATTTTCAAGAGTTAAAACATGACTGTTCTAGTTCATTTTGTGTTGCTATAACAGGATACCTGAGACTGGGTAATTTATAAAGAAGAGAGGTTTATTTGGCTTGCGATTGTGGGACAGCTGCATCTGGTATGGGCCTCAGACTGCTTCTACTCATGGAGGAAAGTGGCAGGCTGCTGGTGGGTACAAGCAGATCACATGGCGAGAGGAAGCAAGAGAGAGAAGCAAGAGGTGCCAGAGTCCCATAAACAACCAGCTCTCACGGGAACTAATAGAGCGAGAACTCAATCATTAATCCCCCCTCCCCCCAGGGAGAGCATTAATCCATTCATAAGGGATCCACCCCCATGACTCAATCAGTTTCCAACACTGCCACATTGGAGATCAAATTTCCACGAGTTTTGGAGGGGACAACACATCCAAACTCCATCAATGACTCTCATAAAGAATTAAAAGGTGTCAAAACTTCATTCAACTAATTAATGAGAGAACCACCAATTGAAAGTCTGGTTCAATGAACATTTTCAGGAATTGGATATTTATCAACATTTTGAAAAAAAAAATAGAATAAGATTGATACATTAGATATGAAACATATTAACGTCCTACTAGGCAGGAAAACCTTAAACACTGAGTTTATATTCTGTCCTGGGTAGAAATCTACAAATTGACTAATTTCAGTGTCTGAATTCCAATCAAATAGTACATAGCAAAGTTAGGGCAGGCCATGCCTCTCTGATTTCTAAATTTTGGATGTTGTTCTCAAAGTGAAATCCTAAAACTATCTAATGATCTAGTCAATGCTCTTGGGTATCACTACAGTGCTGAGTCTAATAAAATCAACTTTTGTTAATGCAGCAAGTGTGCCAGTAAAAAAACTGAGATGATTTGTCAAATGTTTTAAATGTTAAAAATACTCACTTTTATTTTAAAACCATTTCATTTTTCCTTAGGTCTTTAGATGCATGCTAATTTATACATATATGTCAAAATTTGCTACAATTAAAATTGCCTATTTAAAGCAAAATATTTTATAATGGAAAACTACCCTGACTTTGTATAGATATAGAATTAAAGGCTGTAAGAATAAAATGATTCTTTCGTTCTTGTCTCTGCAACTGAATATCTTAAATTGCAACATATGGGCTACTCATTAAGGGCATACTAATGAATTTCCAAATATTTATTTAGCTATCCATGATGTGTGGTTTTGTATTTCACATATATGTATGTCTATACATTTTTAATTTAAAATACATGAAATATTTGTTACAATTGATACCGTGTTCATAGCAAAACTAAAAGATGAGTAAAAATCTTAACATTGTTGAAGGAGTAAAAGCATTGAGGTAATTCTTAAAATAACTGTGAGCTGTTCCGGTCTAGAATCAGTATAACAGATTCCTCAGCTGCAGTTTTCTGTGAAGAGAAAAGAAACACATGACAGCACGACATCCTTTCTTGATGTGTACTTTAGGGGAACTGAACTTGTAAAACTTATCTTGAGGTTGTCTCAGAGCCAAGGAAACATTCATGTTAAGTCTGTTCATGGAAGAGAAAATAAAGGATTTTAAAAGTAAGAAGATGGGGAAACTGAGAGACTGGCTAACAAATACAAAGTTACAGCTAGACAGAAGGAATAAGTTCTAGTGTTCTGTAGCACTATAGAGGGACTATAGTTTACAATAATCTATTGTATATTTTCAGATAGCTAGAAGAGAGGATTTTGAATGTTCCCAAGACGAAGAAATAAGTGTTTGAGGTGGTGGATATGCTAATTATCCTGATTTGATCATTACATATTGCATACATGTATCAAAATATAATGCTGTAGTCTATAAGTATGCATCATTATTATGTGCCAATTAAAAATAATTAAAAAAATTAAAAAACAAAAGTAGGAAGAAGACAGAAAAAGTTTATGGATGTGTGTTGTTTACCAATGAATCCCAGCTGATGAGGATTCATACATAACTGCTGCCGAGTTTGGTCTTGGTCCTCTGCAGGACCACCATGAACATACAATTGCCCTTTGTTTCATGAGTTAGAGTTTCTATACTAAAAGAACTGCTGAGTACCACACTTGACATGTCTACCCACATCAGGGTTTATTCGCCATTGATATTCAAAATTTGCATGTGATATTTCCACACAGATGGTGTGGACTGCCTGGACCATCCTGGGACCACATGAGCTTGGGTGCGTGGGCTCTGCCTGGGTGGTTGTGGGCTGGTCGGCCTATGGCTGGGTGTGGGGGTGCCTCCTTTACCCTAGATGTACATCCCCCCTTCCAGCATGACATGGCTGACATGTTCATCTTGTTTATCCTGCCAAGTGTCTTCATATTAACATGCTACTTTTTGAGGATGACTTCTAAACAATTTAACTGCTTTCCACAGAATAAAATATCTGTGAGGTGGTTTTCATGTTAAAATATCTGTGAGGTGGTTTCATTTCATCTGTTGAAATGCAGATTTAACCCAGGCTCCACACTATACAGGGAATGAGAGAACGGGGCTCAGTCCAGCCCATGTCCAGGCATCTCTGGAAGACGTAGGGATGCATTTGCACTTAAAAAACCTGGGAGATTGTATAAGTAAATGACTCAACTAAATACAATGTTGCACTTCAAAACTGATTCTTTAGAGCTGAGATGTTCAATATGGTAGTCATGACCACATATGGCTATTTAAATTTGAATTAATTTAAAGTAAATAAAGCTAAACATTCAGTTCCCTAGTCACTGTAACCACATCCCAAGTGGCCAATAGCCCCCCTGTGGCCAGGCTTGGGCAGGGCAGAGATGGAGCCTTCCCACCATCCTAGAAAGTTCTCTTGGACAGTACTCTCAGAGTTGCATAGACACAGGAATATTCTGAACTAAACAATTCAGGGTTAATGAATTTTGCAGTTGATTATTAAAAATATATGTTTTACTGACAGACCTATACTAACATTTTTCACTTAAAACTTGATTTTCTTTTTCAATTGAGTCCCTTAGAAAATCTCACAAATACAGATTTGTTTGGATAATATTTTCAAAATCTGCTCCTCACTGTATTTTCAGTGAAAACCTAAGTCAGTCACGTTTTGTTGAAATTTAATCTGTATCTGACGTACAGAGTGTAAATAGAAATTGAACAGCAGCAACAGTGGGAAGACTGTTGAAGGCTTCATCGGGTCTTTGTAGAAGCTCTTTGTTCTAGAGGAATCACCAGATGCCATGTACGTGTTGTCATGCAGGGGAGTGAGCAGTCATTTGTGGGGATGACAGCTGCGTCTCCTCAGTCACCACGGTTGGATTAAACTCATTTTGTAGATCCAATATCTGGGTTTCAGCATAAAGACCATAAGTGGAGAACTAGTCAGCTGTTGAGAAAATCCCAAAGCCTTCCTCTTTATTAGTTTGCAGACAATCTTGGTTATTTGGCATAATGCATTCAAATTTTGTTTAAAGAAAGTAGTTTACTGGTTATTTGAATTTTCAGTTTCAGTAGTAAGCGAAGAGAACATGTTGACTTCAGCTGTTGCAGAACACTGAAAAAGTGTTACTTTTGATTTTAGTGCAGATTAGACATGATAGAATTTTTTTCTCTAATGCCCAAAGTTTACTGTTTTGAAGACCAAGTGTGATTTCCAGCTGAGCATTCACTTAGCAATTTAAAGTTTACTGTTGTCTTTCTCACCTACAATATCTTGGGAAAACTTCGCAATGCTTAAAAGACAAGACACCAGTGATTGAAAGGAAAAGTACTGGCAAAGACCACAGATGCAACAACAAAGATAGGTGCGTTGGCCTCAATATCAAAGCAAGGCTGTATCAAGGAAGTTACTTTTATTATATAAATGCATACATATACATACAACTGTACATACAAATACACACATACAAGGGGTCTTCGAAAAGTTCACGGAAAGATTTATATTATCTTTTAATTTCATTTTCCAATTACCCTTGAATATATGGATGTACTTTTTTTTTCTTATCGTTATGTAGTATTTTCTGTTGAGAGTGGACATTTCCACCAAAAAGAAAGTTTATTTATGCTTTTAGGACTTACATTTTTGGTTGTATAAGTCATGTGAGTGGTTTCTAACCCTTGCTTGGTCATGGTCACTACATCTTTAGGCTATGATGAAAGTTTCCCGGGAACATGCCCAGACGCACAGAAAACTTTAAATACACTTTCAGGAGGTTCTTAGATCTGATGAAGACCTTAGAAGTTCATGGGCCCCAGGATAAGAAGCCCTTAAATAACCTAAAGTCTCAACACACTTTTTAAGCCTTGCTCTTTTCTGTCATTTAGTAAACCTAATATCCACACGATGGCGGCAGCGTCATAAAGTACCTTGCCAGTACGTTAAATATTATTAAAGTAAAACTATTCTAATGTCATGCTGATTAATAGAGAACTAACACTGTTATAGATTGGCTACTGAAGAGTAAATAGCAAAATGTTGTGAGAGCAAAACAAAAATTAGTACAATTAAATTTTGCTTCTGTGAATATTTTGCTTTGTTCTTAAACCAAATTATTTATGTATTTTCTCTTCTTAGTAAACATTTAAGTTATTTTATAGTAAGTCAGCTTTTTATTTTAGTAATTAACATAATGAAATACAAATTGATACATCTTATACTAAATTGTGGATTAAATATTTTTATATATTTGGCCCATGTGGACCAATTATGAGTCTTTAGTTTTTTTTTGCTCAAGGATATTTTGTACTAAGAATATTTAGATTTTTAAAAACTTTTTTAGTACTTAAGTTTTGAATGTCAGAAAGAGCTCTGTTATAATTTTTATCATGTTTAACTATGGTATGATATCTTTTATTTTAATTTTTATTTATAAATTGGATAATTTCACAAAGAGTTTGAGTTAAATTAATAAATTGTTATGTTGTTAAAGTTTATTCTTCAGAACACCAGTCCCTTAAAATGCTCCAAGAAAAAGTTTCCATAGTCTAAATAACTTAAGAAAATTCTGTACACTATTTCTGTCTTTTCAAGATTCATTGTGCACTTTCATGTATTAAAGGCTCTGAGAAGTCCTAGGGAAACAAAGCCGTTTAATTTTATTATAGAGTTTTCCAAATTCTTTGGGCAATGGAACATCTAATAATAGCATAATTATTATAATATCTTACAGAAATAGTATCCTTGAAACTTATTCTAAAAGCCATGAACTTATGACTTTAATTCCTTATTGCCATTTTCTTTGTGATTCGGGTTATTTGTGTGGTATTTTTGAAAACAACATTAAGGTAAGTGTCACCAAAACTGAATTTTACCATTATATTCTGTTGCTAAGAAGCACTGTGATTTTAAATACATTACCTAATTCCAATGAGTCTGTCTTCATGTACTCATTTATAAAACAAACATATTATAAAATAAAGATTCTGGGATTTTAAAAAATCTCTACTGTTTTGTTATTCTGTAATATATATTCTAGCCTGCTTTCAAAGACAGGGGCCTTTTCAAATTTTCCTGCATCCCACTAAATGCCATAAAGCAGGGCATAGGATTTATTAAACATAAATAAAATAAAAGATTCCTAAAATAATGTGAAAGAAACAGAAATGTTTCTAAATTTGTTGTGCTGCTTATAAATAAATACCTATATAGTCATGGCTTTGAACAAAAGGTATAGGTTGGGTTTTCTCTTGCATGGCAAGCAATGTGCAGACAGCTTACCCAGGGCTGAATTAGAAGACCAAAGTCTCTGCAGTTCCATTAGCTTTTCCCTCATGTTGGCATGATGGCTGCTGCAGCTCCAGCCATGAAGTTCACCCTTCCAACAAGAAGAAAGGAGGAGGATGAGGAAGAGGGGGTGCCTACGGGAAACAAGCAATAATTTCCTGACTATCCCTAGCACACTTACTTTTGCTAAGATCTTATTTAGCATGTGGAAGAGTACCTAGCACGTAGGAAGAACTCAGAAATATATGTTGAATGAATAGATCTCAGAGGCCAGTTCTATCTCACATGACTGTGCTCAGACATTCCCAGGTTGAGAAATGTAGATTTTTTTTTCTTCTTAATCTAAGCCACTTGATGAGTGAAATCCTGGTTCTGTTGGTAAAGAAGAGAGCATAACAGTTAATAGCTGTGTCTGCTACAAATTGTAGCTCTTTGTGAAGGCCGTACTAAGATAAACTACTTTTTCAAACAAACTGAGAAAAATCTACAGTGGGAAAGGGCCAGAGACACTGACTCAGCCTCTTTGACTGGGCAGAGTGGAAAATCCTCGTCATCAAATGTCCCCCACTAACTGCCAAACCTCCTTCCTTTCCCTAATAATCATAAATGACTGCGGTGATATTAACATGACTTCAAACTTCCTAAGGCAACATGGTTAAAAACCTCAGTGTATAAGTTGCCTCCAGACTTACAACAACATCTGTGAATGGAAAATATCAAATAGACCTTACTGCCTAACTGGACCCAAAAAGTTTCATTACAACAAATGGCAACAGGTATCCACATAGTAATTGGAAATAGTGGTAAAACTGGAAATACCTCATAATTACAGAATATTGGATTTGGAAAAGAAAGAGAACTCACATTCAAAACCTTTGTAACAAAGATTATATCATACCTGCAGATAGTAGCAAGAAAATGGCCTGAAAATGCCACAGGCCTTAATTAATGAATTACTTTACAATAATTTGTGGTCAGCCAAGCATTTTTCACAGATGTCATGCACCTCAATGCACTTCATCTTTCCAAACATCTACATAAGAGTGGCTGTTATCAGCCCTATTTTGCACATGGCAGAAACTGAGGAGATAGGACAACTCACCCAAGTTCACTAGGC
The DNA here is from genome assembly GCF_027409185.1 of Cynocephalus volans. Classification (NCBI taxonomy): domain Eukaryota; kingdom Metazoa; phylum Chordata; class Mammalia; order Dermoptera; family Cynocephalidae; genus Cynocephalus; species Cynocephalus volans. The sequence goes on from NC_084461.1 coordinate 211,160,574, forward strand.
TCTGACATCACCCGTTATTTCTGTGATTTCAAAAGAGACACCTCATAATATGATAAAAAGGTGCTGGCCTTTTTCAGTTCAACCTGATACTGAAATCAGATTTATTTGGTCCTATCTTAGAGTGTATCTTTCTTCACTTCTAACTCATCTAGACTTTTCCAGTCTCCAGTTTGTGGCCTGGCATTGTTTTCGAACATGCCTAGACATACTTAAACTGGAACCTGGCATGGATGGCTCTGAAGGTCACTCTACCTTGACCCCTTCATCAGCTCCAGATCCTCCTCCTCCTGAATTTGAACATGATAGTGAGGAAGGCACCAGGGAATCACACCATTACCAGTTTTAAATCTGTGCCCTTTCTACCACTTCCTTCTCTTGCCCTGACAGTATAATATTTCAGCAGTCTTGATTATGCTGTTGTTTACAAGATTCATTAAGACAGTAATTCCTGGGCTGAGTCCGTGGCGCACTCGGGAGAGTGCGGCGCTGGGAGTGCAGCGACGCTCCCGCCGCGGGTTCGGATCCTATATAGGAATGGCCGGTGCACTCACTGGCTGAGTGCCGGTCACGAAAAAAGACAAAAAAAAAAAAAAAAAAAGACAATAATTTCTGTCACATCATATGAAATCCACCAATTCTGAATTGTAGCTGAAATAAAGAAGTGATACAATTAATTAATTTATTCATCCAAAATTTATGATAAACCTATTTTACTGCATGCACCTAGTCAACCTCTGATACCATCAAGACGAATAACGCCTATCCTTTCCCTTCGAGGAATTTTATACGCCATTCATATAAAGATTGCACTGTTTCTGATTGATGATTTCTGGTATTTTTCTGGAAGAGGTTAGTGTTTCCTCTTTCCCCCTTGCTGATAATTTTGATTTCTCAGCTTGCCAGTTGAACATGTAATGCTCCTGTCTAAATATTCCTGGGAATTAAACTCTGTCAGCAGATCCTGGAAAACACTGAGCAAATAATATATAGCAGGGAGATGAGAAAGACACAGGGAGTTCCCCACAGTAGAGCAATTTCTCTAGTTCAGAAACTGAACCATTCAGAAGAGCAATTTCTTATGACTGCTATTGGATAGATACAGCAGAGTTACCATATTACAGTCTATATCCCCAATTTTGTGGATTAAAACTTACACTCTCCTAATTTAGTCCTTAAAAAGAATAAGTTTGAAGTGAGACCTCACATAATGCCAGTGATTCACTGTGACACATTGAACAGAATTGTTTAAAAGTGATCAAATACACTCACTTTTAGTTGTCTGGATAATTACGTGGTTAGGAGGAGTAGCTATTTGAACAAGGGTGAGGTATCTTATAGAGACAGCTGCAATAAAGCTCAGCTTCCCTCAAACTGGGCCTTTCTCCCTCTTATGATGCAGGAACTATCATTTCCTGTGGGTCCCAAAGCTCCCAGGTGTGGGAAGTTGGTTTTTCCAGACAAGTCCTGTGGCTAGCTGACGCCCCAAGTGCAGATTGCATGGCACCAAGCAGAGGCTTAATACTCTCATTGTCAAAGCTATTTGCTCAAGCCTGCCGTGTAGAAAGGGACTGTGGGGAGAGGTCAACCAGATGTTCTTTCATCTAGGGAGCATTCTCAGTCACCTAAGATTGGATTACTTTCCCTTCCAGGAAGTTGCTATAGCTTCTGTTGTCTTATGACTCTGGTGCATATCACAATATTTTGTAATCACAAGGGCAGGGATTATGGTTAAGTAAGCACTGACTCCCAAATGCATCGCACGGTTTGTCATATGGAAAACGCCGTATGCAGGTTTATTCAATTATAAATGCAACACCCCATGGTGTTTAAGTGTATGGAGTCTCCTGTACAACCGCCTCTTGCCAGCTGAGCACCCTTGGGCAAGGTTAACCTCTGGTGCATCAGGCCCTCCATCTGCAAACTAAGCAGAGTAATGGTAATTATCTCATAGTGTTGCCAGATAAATAAATCAGTGGAAAGAACGATTACAAGAAAACACATTGAGCACTTAGTTCAGGTTAATGAAGGTGAGGCAGCCTTAAGATGAAAGCAGCATAGAGAGGAGGGAACAGAGAGAAAGGAACTTGGACCACCTTGAAACTTCCAGTTCCATAAACGAATACACTTCCTTCCAATTGTTAAGTCAATTTTATTTGGATTTTCTATTAAGTTGAAAGAATCCTGACTTCATAGTCAAACTTGTTAATATTTTAAATCTCATGAATGGTTATGAAATTAAACTTCCTATACTTTAATTAGCATTTCTCTGCTAAATTAGTAAGTCTGGAATTTTTATTTGTCAATTGCCCATTTTTGTTCTGTCTTTGGTGAAATTTTGTTGCTGTTTTATGCTGACAATTTTCCTATTTGAGAGTGTATCTGTTTTATGGATTCTTATGATGTATGTGTGTACATATATAGGTATGTATTCTGGCATTTATGTTACATGGGTTGAAAGGTTCTTTTTTAACTCTATGAGTCTATAACTTAGTTCTTAACTATTTATGGTGTAATTTGGTGTGCTGTTTTAACGAGTCTTTTAAAAATTATTATTATTTTTATTGCTTGGCGTCTCATTTAAGAAACATTACCTTTACTTTAACTTAAAAGATAGTCTTTAAAAAGATAGTCTTCTATATATTCTTCTAAGTGTTTAAAATACTTTTCTTTTGAAGTTTAGTCTTTTATAACACATCTGGAACTTATTTTGAGGCATGATGTCATTGCTATAATTTTATTGTTTTTATTACGGAAAGCCAATTGTCCCAGCACCATTTAATAAATAAATTTGTCTCTTTGCATGATTTGAAATGCCTTTGCTATTGTGTACTGAGGACCCATTCTTTCATGGGTCTATTTTTGTTCTATTGATATATTTCTCTATCCCTACCATCTTCATATTGTCTTAATTAACATAGTTTATGTGATTGACAAATTCGACATAGCTTACAAATAAGCTTTTATATTTACTAAATCAAGTCATCTTACTTGTAAATATTTTCTAAATTTTCATTGGCTTTTCTAGTCAGTACATTTCAGTCAATGTATCAATTTTTTAGTTGAGGTAAAATTCACGTTTCAACATTTTAACTATTTTTAAGTGTGCAATTTAATGCTTTTGGTACACGCACAATGTTATATAACTATCACCACTCCCCAAATTGTGAACGTTTTCATCACCCCCCAAAGAAACCTTATACCCATGAATCAATCACTCCTCATTTCTTTCTTTCTTAGTCCGTGGAAACCACTAATCTGCTTTCTGCCTCTGTGGGTTTGCCTATTCTGGACAGTTCATATAAATTAAATTACACAATGTGTGCCATTTGGTGCCTGGTTTCTTTTATTTAGCATAACATTCTCAAGGCTTGTTTATGATGTAGCATGTATTTCATTACTTTTTATGGTTGAATAATGTTCCATTGTATGACTAGGCTACACTTTATTTATTCATTCATCAGTTCACAAACATTTGGATTGTTTACACTTTTCGGCTCTTATGGATAATGCGGTTATGAACATTCGTGTTCAAGTTTTTGTTTGAACATTATGTTTTCAATTCCCTTAGGAGTACAATTGCTAGGTCCTATGGTAATTCTGTTGAACTTTTTGAGGAACCACCAAACTGTTTTCCAATGACTATACCATTTTACTTTCTCACCAGCAATGTATGAGAGTTCTAATTTCTCCACATTTTTTCCAATATTTATTTTTTACTTTTTTACAGTCGCTCTAATGACTGTTAGGTGGTATCTCATTGCGATTTTGATTTGCATTTCCCTAATGGCTAGGGATGATGAGCACCGTTGCATGGACTTATTGACCATGTGTATATCTTCTTTGGAGAAATTTCTATTCAAATTCTTTGCCATTTTAAAATTGGGCTGTTTGTCTTTTTGTTGTTGAGTAGCAACAGTTCTTTTTTCTGGATACTAGAGTCTTATGCGATATATGATTTGCAAATATTTTCTCCCATTCTGTACTTGCCTTTTTTACTTGCTTGACAGTGTTCTTTGATGTACAAGTTTTTAATTTTGATGAGATTCAATTTATCTTTGTTGTTGTTGCTGTGTTATTGATGTCATATTAAAAAGCAGTTGCCTAACCTAAGGTCACAAAGATATTTACCTATGGGTTTGAGTCCTTTAATATTTTTTTCAAAATTATATTGGCTATTTGATGCCTCTTACAATTCCATGTAATTTTCAGAATCAGCTGGTCAATTTCTTTATAAAAGGCAGTTGAAATTTTGATAGTAGGTCATAGTGGGGAATAGTGCAATTTTCCAATCCATGAACATGGATGTCTTTCCCTTTCTCGGAGTCTTATTTAATTTCTTTCATCAGTGTTTTATAGCTGTTGGTGTAATAGTATTTTACTATTTTTGAAAGTTCATTTGTAAATATTTTATTATTTTTAATGCTATTGTAAAGGGAATGGTTTTCATAATTTTGTTTTTGAATTGTTTATTGCTAGTGTACAGAAACACAACTTTTGCGTGTTGCTCTTGTATCTTGTGACTGTGCTGAACTTCCTTATTACCTCTAACAGTTTTTTTATGGGTGGATTATTTAGGTTTTTCTGTATATAACACATGTCATCTGTGAAATGAGATGGTTTTGCTTCTTCCTTTCCAGTTTAGATGCCTTCTATTTCTTTTTCTTGCCTAATTTCCCTGGCTAGAACTCTTTCAGTAGGAGTAGCAAGAGGGAAAATCCTTGTCTTGTTGCTGATCTTAGGAGGAAAACTTTCATTCTTTCACCCTTAAGTATTTTGTTAGCTGTACTTTTTTTTTTTAATAGAAACCCTGTATCAGGTTGAGAAAGATCCTTTGTATTTCTATCTTTTTAAAGTGTTTTTATCATGTAAGGGTGTGAGATTTTGTCAAATGGCTTTTTTTCTTGCACAGTTGAGATGAAGATTTTATTTTCTTCATTCTATTAATATATTTTAAGGAATTAGCTCACATGACTGTGGGTCTGGCAAGTTAAAAATCTGCAGGGTAGACCAGCAGGCTAATGTCAACATCTGGGTCACCTGTGGGTCTGTTTGTATTATCTATTTTTCCCTTGGATATAGGCTATGTAGTTCTGTCTTCTGGATTAAGGATGATTTCCAAAAAGAGGTAAAAATTGGGCTATCCAAAGCTGATTTTGGAGGGCAAGAGGAGGAAAGAGCATCCCAGGCAAAGGAAAGAGCTATGAAAAGACACAGATATAGGAAAGAGCTCCGTTTTTTTTAATGCTTCCTATAAAACCTGTTAAAATGCCTAGAACAAAGGAATCTGTATAAATTATTGACAGACTGAAAACAAAATTCTAGATCAAGTTACCCTTTTGAAAAGAAAATCCATTCCAATCTTAGATCCAGGGCCATTTTAAAATCTCTTTCAGCATTTTTATTTCTAATTTTTAAGATGAACATTTTTTGGTAGAATTTGTGGATAATTTTAATTTATAGGAGTGTTGTGCCACCAGGGAGTATTTACCCCAAAAGCCTAAAAGAATGCAGAAGACACAACATAAAATTGCCTTGTAAGCATTTGAAGTTAAAACAACTCTTCTATGTGTCCAGGAAATCCATGAATAGGGGATGATGTCCATGGCTGGAAGAGACCACGTGCTTTAGTGCCTCGCGATGGGGACAGTGAGAGGAAGGAGACAGGGTTGCTCTGACCCCATCCGTACTATCCTGAGCAACAAGAATGAGTCTTCTACAGGAGACCAATAGTAACCACAGTATTTAGAGGACATTTTTCATGATTCAAAACTTAATGTTTACTAAAGTTAAAACTTCCAAACATTAACAATGTCCCACGAGATCAAACTGGAAAGTACCTGCCCTTTTCTGAAGAAAACATTAAACAAAATTGCTGGGCCACACAGCATTCCGCTGTTGCAGGATAGAGCGTGTTGCAACAATTCACGATAAATTAATTTAATGGTGTTTATTCTTACAACTTGCCAAGGAAGACCCATTTTTAGTCCTTTGCTTTCCAATTCCTATCAGAGGCATGGCTGAGGAGGTTCATATTTAAGAAAGAGAAGGGCAGGGACAGACAAACCATTGAAACTTCCATATGTTTTAGGGCACATTTTTATAACTTTTGAATTCATTTGCTTAGCTTCCCTCATTCTCCCGACATAAACAACACAGTTGTTATCTTTCCGAAGAGTGTTTTATAACCTTCATAATCTCAGCTTTTTGAAAGTTAATACAAGGAAAAGTCACATTTCTACGTTTTTGCTCAATTGCCATCAAAGACATTGGTCACAGGCTGGCCAATGTCTTGGTGTAAGGTCCCAATATCAAACTGAATTTGGAATTTATTATGAGCATTGTGGAAAGAGAATGATATTTTAAAGTTGTAAATCTATGTTCGAGTCCTTGCTCTGGCACTTGGAAGGTGTACAATTTTAAGCAATTGTAACTAGTCTTATCCTCAGTTTTTTTTTTCATCTATAAAATGGCAGTACTGTGATGTCTAACTGACAGATTGTTGTCAGTATTAGTAAAAGCTTAGATTTGAATTCTGCAAGCCTACTTTTTCACTACAGAACTCTTACAGCACATTATCAGGACACCTTTGATTTTTCTCAGAAGTTTACCTGCTGAGTTTTATCAGACAATGAAGTTCAATAACCCGTAATGTTCTGCCTTTGCATCTAGATTACTCAGAACTGAATTGAATGATTGTTATGGGCATTGTGAGTTTGTACCATATGGCAACTATACCAATATCAAATTTGATGTATATTACCTCTTCTATGTTTTCTTTTAAATTCCCATCTAGAAAAAAGGTATACATTATGTCCAATCCTTTTAAATGTGGTGAGAGTATACATTATGACCAATATGTATGACCAATCATTTTTATGGAGAAGTTTCGGTTGTGAATGTTACACATCCAGTAAATAAAATACTTTAATAGTAATCATGAGCACCTAACCACTTGCCAAATCCTGGAAATGAAAGTTTTGAGTTGAATTAATAAATCTATTTTGGCTTTAAATTGCAGGATTATCAGATTCAATTTGTTTATGATGAGAGAAAACAAAGCTAAGAAAGAAACTTTCAAGTAACTGAGTGCAGTGCAATGGTTTTGTGGAGGGAAACAGACCAGCAGCGGGAGGTGATGTCCAGTGAGTTGGGGGAAGTGTCGCTGGTGAGCCACAGGCTCCTGCTTCCCAGTCTTGCTGTGGCCCAAGCTCCTGTCTACCATGGATCTCTCTTCAGTTCCACTTACAGACACCTTGGTTGTCTATTGCAGCATGATACACAACTCCAAAACTTAGTGGTGCAAAACAACAGCTTTTTATTGAACTCACAGATTCTGTAGAGCGGGAGTTTGGATATCGCCCAGTGTGGTGGGTTTATCCTTATCCATAATGTCTGGGGCCTCAGCTGGAAATATTTAACAGTGAGGGGTGATTCAAAATGCCTGGGGCTAGAATTATTTTGGAGAACTCTCTCAGTCACCTGGCATGAGGGATGAGGTTGTTAAAAGGTGTGGTCAGGAACACCTATGGGTGGCTTCTCCATGTGGTTTTGGTTTCCACCATGGTGGCCTTGGGGTGGTGAGGTCCTTACGTGATGGTTCAGGGCTCCACGGGCAGGCATCGTAGTGAATGGGGCTGAAGCTGCCTGGCATTTAGAGACCCAGCCTCCAAAGGCACATAGGGCCACTTCTACTATTCCCCAGTAGTTGAATAACCACACGCTCTCCTAGGTCCAAGGAGAGGAGACATGGACTCCAATTCCTGATGGGAGAACTATCACGTATTAAAGTAGCCAGACCAGATATTTACTGAGAATGTTTTATGTGTGAGACAATAGACTTTTCTTGGGAGACAGAAAAAAACAAGGCACATTCTCTGTCTTCAAAGAGCTCCTAGTTTATAGAGAAACAAAGGCAAATACTATCCAGGTTGATCTAGTTATTATGCTATAGCAATTAATATTTTGGTTTTGCAACAGGGGTAGCGAATAAATTAATGAAACAGTACAGAATATAGAAACAGACTGAAGACTATGGAATTTTGATAGATGATGACAGTGTTATGGCAGGTCATTGTCGAAAGGAGAAGCTGTATAAGACATGGAGCTCAGAAAATGCATTTCTACATGTAATTAATTAAATAGATTTCTACCTCCCACGGTAGAAAAATTAAGTCCAGATGGGTTAAAAACTTAAATGTTGGAAGCAAAGCTTTAAAACTGGTAGAAGCAACGTAGATAAAAATCATTCTAACTTTGGAGTTAAAAAGGATTTCTTAAGCAAGATACAAGAAACACTAATCACAAAAGATGTGATTGATGAAGTCCCCTACATTGAGACTAAAAACATCTGGTCATTACACATTATCTTAGAAAAAGTAAAAAAAGAAAAAAAAAGCTAAACATAGGGAGAAGATATTTGTAACACGTATAGCTGAAATACAATCAGTATCTCCACCTCTACCATCTATCTATCCACCTGTTTATCTATCTTTCTATCCATGGATCTACCTTTCTACCAATATGTACAAATAAAAGACAAGCCACTCAATAGAAAAATAGACAAAAGACACAAACAGCATTTCACCAAAGAGAAAAACATGAACAGCCAAAAAATGAAGACTTGCTCTACGTGTTAGTGGTCATGAACATCTAAATCAAACTGCTACGAGATATCATTTGATGCTGATTTGCTTGGCAAAAGTTAATATGTAAGGCAGTGCCAGCGTGGACCAAGGGAGCTTCTGGTGCACGTACAAATGAACATAACAACTTTGGAAAATAACGCGATATTTGCCTGCAGGGCCTGCATCTCAGCCCCGTGGGCAGTCCTAATCTCCCTTTGCGTGCACCAAGTTTTGGTCCCACTATCTAGAGAGCAAGACATCAGAAGAGAGACTATCAAAGGGAATAGCAAAGAGAATTAGGAATAAACCAGAAAAATCAGACTCCTCAACCCCCCACCATTAAAATCCTCTTTTCTGTTTTTTTTTTTTTTTCTTAAAAGTAAAATAAACAAAAAAGCGGTAAGGGGTTTAAATATTAGAAGGTCTAAGTGATAATTAAGGAAAAAGAGGTGGGCATTTTGTCTGCGTTCCTCGAAGACTTGTCTCAGTGTTTTGTAAATGGAGGTGTCACTGGGGAATGTGCTGGAGAAAGAAAGGCTGGAAATGGCGAGTTTTGTGGATACCAAGGAAGGGCCAGACAGCTGCTTTAATTAGCCTCAAGGAAGTTCACTCAATGGAAGGAAGCACAGAATTCAAACTTGGCCTCCAGATAGCCCTAGATAATGAGGCACGTGAGGGGCCTAAACATTCCAGTGAGTTTGCGCTCTCTTCTGCTCCTCATTATGTCTTATCATGTTTGAATGCTCCTGCACTGCACTTTTCTCTGCATTTATAAACCCATTTATAACAAGTTTAGATGAAGAGTCTTCAGCCTGACTTTTATCTCTCCTGTGCTTCATCTGTGCCTTGGACAACGCCACCACTTGGCCCGCACCAGTGTTTGGATGCTGTCTCTCTCTGTTGCAAAAGGGCTTTTGGAGTTTCAAGTTTGACCTCCCCTCAGAAAAACTGAGCAAAGAAGCTAATGCAAACTTTCTGGGGTGAAGGAAAAGTCAACCCTCAAGTTCTTTTGAGGCATAAATGATTGGGAAGCTTGAGGAAGGATTCCTACACTCCGATAACCTGCCAGCTGCCTCGGCAGGGCTCATTTATCATACGAACGTTCACTGATGACTGCTCTCAAGCAGGGACTGCCCTGGGTGCTGCCGAGATCAGGCCTGTGGGTGCAACTGGTAGGTGGATCAGAGCACGAAACTTCTCCTCAGGTTCCATAATCACTTATGTTTGAATGAACTCGAGGATCAGCTATTGCTCAGAGAAGATCTGGATTCTCCATGGAATTTTGTGTGTGTGTGTGTATGTGTGAAAGATACAAATAAACTAACACACACCTGTGTGCACACTCTCATATAGGCTATTAAAATACAGGTCATAGTACTTGTCATCAGAGAACTTAAAAAAGGGCTGTGATAGGGACTTGGTGTCAAAATCTCTCTATGTGTGTAATATCAAACTGATTTCTCACTTCTGATAATCTATGCTAGACCAGGCTTGTATTAGACTAGTTCATATTTCTTTGGTCTTCTTAAATTAGGGTATCGTATAAAGGGCAAACCAAATGTGTTCCTTCTGGCATGTTCTAGAACATGTAGAAAGTGGCACAGGTAAGTTTGTTTTCTGAGAGACACAGGATTGCTCCCATTGCTTTCATTATGAAATAGCCTCCTTCTGGTTATGTCTTTAAAAGATGATGCCGTGTGCATCATAAATGTAGGGGGAGGGAACTAAAAATACCTTCCAAGTGGATCATTAAGGCTAATGGTAATATGTAGCTATCTCTACTCAAGGCTTTGCCGCAGGCAACCCCACTCAAGCAAGTGATAGGTGTCTCTGGAATCAGTTTTCTTAACTGAAGTTGCTGGGCTCTAGTGTTTTAGGTTGAATGTCCCCCTGAAACTTATTCCCCTTTGTAACTGTTGAGAGTAGGAAATCCTATTACGGTAATTGAAAGGTGAGGCCTTGAAGAAGTGATAAAGTGTATGGTTTAATGGTGGGCGGTGGTGTGGTTTTGAGAGCTTTAAAAGGAGAGTGCATGAGGAGTTATCTCTCTCTCTCTGCTCCATCATTTTCTGCCATGTGAGACCCCAGCATTGCTGTAAAGCCACCACCAAAGAAGACCCTCACCAGATGTGTTCCCTGGACTTTGGACTTCCCAGCCTCCGAAACTGTAAGCAGTAAATTTCCTTTTCTTACAAATTACCCAGCTCTAGATGTTTTGTTTTAATGGAAATGGACTAATACATCCCACTTCAGGAGTCTGAGTTTGTTCTTAAAAGTGACTCAACGAAGGAATGCTTCTTAAAAGGTCCAGTAATTCCTTTCTCATTCTACAACTAACTTTCTAATTTTTTCTAAACATTTTTAGTTGTCACTCCCATGAAGAATATATTAGGAAATTTTGGCATATTGTGATATTAACATGTTTTCAAAGAAAGAAGAAGAGCATTTGGCCCGGAGGGTCAAGACAGAGGGGAAATAATCAGGACATATTGATCACATATGGATGACCTCATTGTCCCTTGTCTCCTCCAGGGACTTAGGAGATGTCATCTGTGGCAGAGGAGGCAAACCAGGTGGGGGAGGTGCAGATCTGTTCTATGCCATACGTGGACCACTCTTCAGTGCTGAGCAGGGGCCAGTAAATCACCTCTAAACTCCTATGACGTGTACAGGAGGTGGAGTCCAGTGCTCGTTCATGTCCATTCCTTCTGGCTGGGACCCTCAGTGGCAGGCAAGGCCTGGCAGGGGCAGTGCCTGCCGTTTCTGTTTATGCAGCTGTGTGGAGTGGAGCTGGGGATGAGCCCAGGTCTTCAGCCTCTTAGAATCGTCACTTCTGAACAGGGTCAACCATGGGGAAGCTGGGTCCAAGCATAGGTTGGAAGTGGTCGTTACTGCAAAAGTGGCATGAGGAGAAGGTCCAGAAATGATCGTGCGTGCGGTTCTGATTAAACAAAGAAATGTAACAAACGAACCCTTGCTCACTCTGAGAAGTGTTCCAAAATGCCAAAGCTTGTGGTCTCATTTTTGGTTAAGCAGTGATGATTTAGGGTCTAAGTAGAGGGAATAAATGGATTTTTACTGCAAAGCATCCATATCTCTGAAACCTAAAGACCCCTATACATTCAGATAGAACTTACTTTTGCATGAAAATCTGCACTAGGTGTATGAACAGTGTCCGGGGCCACCTCATGTTTTCTAATTTGTCCCCGCGATCAGGTGGAATGTCTCCTGCAGCTTCTCCAGGGTCTTTTCTTTCTACCAGCCCGTGGCTCACCGCTGCCTCGGTGTTGGTCACTCTCTGCTACTCGCTTATTCAATGCTTTTTATTTTTCATGTAACATTTCCACGTGCTTTATCTCCCTTTATGAAATGATAGCTACCATTCCGATGTGGTTACCGTGTGCCAGCAATTAACGAGCAAAGCACTTACTCTTATCAGTTTTATTGTGGAGAGGTGCCCGGTCTGAGCAGTAAGCAAAAGTTCTGAGTTACAAGCTGGGTCTCTCCAGCTCCAGCTTAGACTTTTTAATGGCTGTGCTGTACGGACAATCCCACCCTTTGGTCTTCCTCCAAGCCCTCTCCCCTTTTTTAGTCATCATTGGCATGTGAACATGGTATTTCCCCCAGTGAGTCAATTATAATGGAAATAATGCTTTGTTTGGATGAATGTGTCATCACATTGCTCTGAGGGAAATGAAAAAGTGCAGAGGTGTGCTTCAGTGTGTGGTCTCTCTCTCTCTCTCTCTCACACACACACACGCACACACATGCACACACACACCTGGACACTTGGTTTTGACTCTGTTACTCCACAGAGGATCACACGTAAGCTATATTGATTATTCAGCCATATTCTTAAATAACCTCAGTATCATTTCTAGCAGTACGTTCTGACTTCTATGAGAACGTTTTTCTTCATAAGCATCCATTGGTCAAAATGTACACACGAAAAGTGTGTTAATCTTTGTGTTAAATTTGTTCTTTATCAATTGACACTAAAATTAAAAAGAAAAAGATTTGCCATTTGAAAAAAAAATTATGACATAAAAACAGAGATAAACATTTTTAGATACTAAATGGCCCCCCAAATGTCTTTATACTCATTGTCCTTTGATTTAGAATTTTTGTTTTTATTTAGATAAAAATTATTTTCTAAAACCATTTTTATGTTGAACTTGCAGAGGGTGAGAACATACCTTGGGAACAAAGTGGAGTGGGGGGGAAAGAGGGAGGGGGAGGGAGGTTGGGGATAATTGGGTGGGGAGACAGGGTACAATCGCAATTTATAGTAATGGGCATGCTGCCAGTAGGGATCTGGCCTTCACATCTTGGGCATGAGTGGTGACAATCAGCTTTGTATCTCATGAATATTCATAACCAATAATAATAACCCCACCCCCCCCAAACCCCCAAACAAAAACCAAAATGTGCACATGAGCAGCTTTCTCGGTATAAGGAGCTAGGATGCTGGTGGTTTAGCTTTGATGTCTGAGTAGGCACCATACATTCAAGGACCACATTACTTAATATGACTTTTAAAAAAAATTTTTATCAAGGTGTTGAGAGAGAAAGAAAACATACCTGGCAGTTTCTCCTAGTTTCTGGGGTGTCCTTTGGCATTGATCATGTGGGTGTATGCTTCCACTACTTTCTGCAAGCAGAACTTTAAAATGTCCCAAGAAAAACAGGCGTCACATAGTAAACTCGGAATGGCAAGTACTTTAAACTCCAGCAGTTGCCTCTTCTATCTGCCAGCCAACCCATTCACCTCTGGAAATAAAGGACATTCTCTTTTAAGTGTGTTTTCTAACGTCTTTGTCAATGTTGGAAAATAACTGAAGAATAATGTACTGTTTGAATAAATGGCCTGCCGTTGTCAAGCCCTAGGTGCTGTGTAATCCTCGGCTTCCCGAATCAAAGCTCAGGCCCACCTGATCCTAACAAAGCAGGTAGGGCCCCAGCTAAAGCTGAGCTGGGAGCGGGCTCTTGAACTGTTTCATGGACATTGAGGAGGAGCATTTGCACATCGTCGAACTTCATTCGCTGGAAAGGAAAGAGGGAGGTAGATGGAAGCCTGGGCCTGTGTACTTCCAGTGCAGAGATGCCTGGACACAGGGATATCTCAGCGCCTGAGCCCGCTGAAGAAAGAGGCTGCTGTTGAAAGCTGAATGCCTGAGGAGCTCATTTCAGAAGCCAGCCTATGAGAAGGGGAGGCGGAGGGTCCTTGGGCTGGGGCCTGGGGCACAGAGTGACACAGGCAGGGGAGAGGCATTCTCCCTCCCTTTGCTGTAGCTGAGTTTGGATTGAGCACAGTGAGAATTTGGGGGCACACGCTACTCTGGTTTGCACCCCATGTATCAGGAATACAGATTCTTGGCTGTGGGTGGGTGGGACATAGTGTCATCTCACATTGGGGGTCCTGGCAACTCAGGCATCTCTAACACTATAGGGGACAAATGTCGCAAGCATAGTGAGATTTGCTGAATTTGAAGAATGTGACTGGTTTTTTTTTTTTTTTTTTGTCTTTTTTTTTGTGACCGGCCGTACTGCGCTCAGCCAGTGAGTGCACCGGCCATCCTTATACAGGAGTCGAACCCGCAGCGGGAGCACTGCTGCACTCCCAGTGCCGCACTCTCCCGAGTGCGCCACGGGGTCGGCCCGAAGAATGTGACGGTTGTGTAAAAATTAATTTCTCTTCTTCCGAGAAAACTTAAGTGTTGTGTTCAGAATAAGGGCTTTAAAACCAAAGGAGCCTAAGTGAGAATCTGTGTTCTTCTATTTTACTAGCAAAATGAGGTATGGTTAGTGCTCAGTTCTTTTAGCAGTACGTGGACCAACAGTGCTTTCTTGGGAGAGTTTGGAGAGAATTAAAGTGAGCTGATGTTATGTGATGTGATAGGTTAGGGTATGACATGTAATTCTTCTTTGGTTTGGTAAAGCTCTACAAATCTTTATACAGTTGCTTTCATATGCTGGGTCTGAGCCAGGCACAGGAGACACAAAGAAGAAAAGATACATTCCTGCCTTTAGAAAGCTCACAGTCTCAGTCCAATTGGTCATGGGAGGGGGTGCGAGTGGGGGCCAGACCAGAGGTAATTTCAGTAAGACACTATGGACCTGCAATGCATTACTACTAGTCAGTCACTCCTAAAATCTAGTGTAGCAATGGCAGGATGTGATGGATGGAGTTCTACTTGAATCAAAGCCTCTCCATGGAAGGATCCCACACCTGCTCTTCTTTCCGAGGAGGCAGGGGCCAGCTGAGATGAGTCTTACTCTGGAAAGTTCCTTCTATCCATGCAATATCACCTGACTTATTGCAAGAAAAGGCTCACATTAGAAAATGACTGTATTAGTCTGTTTATGTTGCTTATGAAAAAGTACATGGAACTGGGTGATTTACAAAGAAAATGAAATTTATTGCTTACAGTTTCCTTTTTTTTTTTGACCAGTAAGGGGATCACAACCCTAGGCTTGGTGTGGTCTGCCCCACGCTCAGCCAGTGAACGCACCGGCCATCCCTACACAGGATCTAAACCCACGGCCTTGGCGCTAACAGCACCGCAATAGGATTTCCCACCCTCAGCAGTTACAGTGAGGGCTAAGGTTCCAATACATAAAACTTGGGGAACACAATTCAAGCATCACAATTCAAGGAGTTTTGGGGGGACATAATTTAATCCACTACTTTCCATCCCTGGCCCCCCAAAACTCATGTGCTTTAATTTTCTGTTAGTGCATTTTTATTGCTTATAACAAAATATCTGCAACTGGGTGATTTCTAAAGAAAACAAAATTTATTGCTTATGGTTTCTGAGGCTGGAAAGTCCAAAGTCCATCTGGTGGTGGTGACAGTGACCCAGGGGTCTAACATTGCAAGATGGTGGAAGCAGAGAGAGCAGAGAGAGAGAAAGACAGACTCTCCTCTTCTTATAAAGCCTTTGGAACCACGCCCCTGATCACCATTTTCAATCCATTCACTACTGCACGGTCCTACAGTCCAATGACCTCTTCAGGGCTCCACCTTTCAATTACCATAATAGGATTTCCCACCCTCAGTGGTCACAGTGGGGGCTAAGTTTCTAAAACACAAAACTTGGGGGACACAATTCATGCTTCAATGAGTTTTGGGGGTACATAATTCAATCCACTACAATGACCTTACCAGATCATCTGTCACCTAGTCTCAGTTCAAGGAATTTCTTTTAAGCATCACTTATAAAACTATACTTTTCTATATATTCTACCAAAAGTGTTTACAATAATAACTTTACCAAAATATTTATAATATTTTGAGTTTCTCATGCAGCACTACAATTTATTTATGTCGTTAAGCACACAGATGGACTCCATGGTTGACAGGTTAGATTCAAACAGGGGCTTCTCTCCTTGTGCTTCTGTGGTTTTGGACTACCTAACCAATTCAAAGACTTCCTGCTTTCTAGTTCTTATTTTTTTATTTTTTTGTCTTTTTCGTGACCAGCACTCAGCCAGTGAGCGCACTGGCCATTCCCATATAGGATCCGAACCCGCAGCGGGAACGTCGCCATGCTCCCAGCGCCGCACTCTCCCGAGTGTGCCACGGGCTCGGCCCTTTCTAGTTCTTATTCACTTAAGACCACAGTAGTACCTGCCTCTCTTGGGTTGTTTTACATGAAATAACCTGTGTAAGATGTGTAGAGCTTGGTCCCAGCTGGTATTCAATAACGTTGTTACTCAAACCCCAAACTTGATTCATTTTCAACTTAGGATTTCTTTCTCAGGAGAGATATGAACATTTGCTAATGGTGGCTAACAGTGATGGACTTTGTTTAAAGGCCAGGTTCAACTCCAGTGAGAGGATGTATCATCATTATTCTAAGGGTGTCACTTTGAGGACAAGGAGTTTTGACAGTGGAATTTATTGTATCATATACTCCCTGATTTGTCACACTGGAAAAGTTTTCTTTTGGGTCTGTGCTTACACTAAATAACATCTTCCTTCCTTCCTTCCTTCCTTCCTTCCTTCCTTCCTTCCTTCCTTCCTTCCTTCCTTCCTTCCTTCCTTCCTTCCTTCCTTCCTTCCTTCCTTCCTTCCTTCCTTCCTTCCTTCCTTCCTTCCTTCCTTCCTTCCTTCCATGGAATAAGTGATTCTTTACGTACTCTTTGTTTCTTTTTCTGAAAACTCCAAGACAAATTGGTGGCCCCTCTAACCGTGGTGCTGACCTAGTAGCATGCACTTTCTGCTGTAATCTTCCTCTGACTTCATGTTATTTCCCCATTTAAACATTTTTAGCTTGTCTTGATTTTTAAATTTATTTAATTTTATATTATAGTAAAAAGATATTTCTCTAAGCTTCCACATTTTGCAATTTTTCCTCATTATTGATGTGCTGCCTGGGAATATAGGCATTGAAGAAATTTTTATTAATAGGGTGTATTAGTCTGTTTGTGTTGTTATAACAGAAATATCTGAGACTGGGTAATTTATAAAGGAAAGAGGTTTATTTGGCTTACGATTCTGGGACAGCTGCATCTGGCATGGGCCTCAGGCTGCTTCTACTCATGGAGGAAAGTGGCAGGCAGCCAGTGGGTACAAGCAGATCACATGGCGAGAGGAAGCAGGATAGAGAGAAAAGATGCCAGGGTCTTTTTAAGCAACGAGCTCTCGTGGGAACTAATACAGTGAGAACTCATTCATTAATCCCCCCGCCCCCAGGGAGAGCATTAATCCATTCATGAGGGATCTGCCCCCATGACTCAATCAGTTTCCAACACTGCCACATTGGTCAAAATTCCACATGAGTTTTGGAGGGGACACCACATCAAACTCCATCATAGGGCAACCTTAATAATATTATTGTTTGAAATTTTATATGAGCCTTAAAAAAAACATACATGAAGTATGTACAATAAATAGTTGAAAGGGTCAGAGAAGTAGAACAATGTAGAAAGCCACATAGTTTGAAGATTAGAAATGGTACTGAAAACTGGCCTTTCTGTTGGAGCCAAACAGACCTGAGTCTTGGAAACATCAGGTGATTGACGGAGCCAGTGATGGAGAGAACCATGGATAGTGCCTGCAGGATGTAGGTGCTATTTAGCAGAACAAGAGGTGCTGCCTGAGGGACACACCCGTCGTCTAGCAGGGCCAGAGGTGAGCCTGTGGGATGTGTCTGCTGCCTACGGCCGGCTCTCTAGGTGTCATGCACTGCCCCGCATGGCCAAGGTGGCATTCCACTGAGGGGTACAGTCTGTGGGGCCATGGGATGTCTACAGGGACCAACCAGGCAGCTGAGACAGCAGGGTGTAGACTGCAGGTACCCTACTGTGATCAGCATGGCCTTTGTAAGTCCGCTTACTTGAGTGCAGCTCAGGACCTACAAGCTGTAATGGCCTGCATGGCCTGGAGAGCAGACGCCAGAGTGCTCAGCCCTACGTGCAGTGGCTGGAGGAACAAAGGCAGACCTAGGAGACGTCTGTTCTGTCCCTGGCAGTCTGTCTGAAGCACATGGTTTAAGCTGCAGGAGCCGCATCATGCTCTGGGGTCTGTGGCCCTCTGAAGAGTGAGGGTGCAGCCTGCCGGAGCCTGGACTGCCCAGAGTGCCAGAGGCATGTTGTGGTGCAGGCTGCAGCGTGGAGGCCCGCCTACTGCTCAGGCAGGTCCAGGCTGTGGGGAGAACTGGGCATGGCTTGCAGCGGCCTGGAAGAGAGAGTCACAGTCTGCAAGGCCCACATCATCAGGCCCACAGTCTGATGATCAGCTTGTGCATCTTGCAATTCTTCAAGGGGATCGAGGGGTACAGATTTTGGGATAAAATCATGTTATTTAAATTTTGGTAGCAAATTTGAATTCAAATATTGGTGCAGGCCAACACAATGGATGTGTGGGCCTGATTGAGCCTCACTGTCTCTCTCTGTTTCAGCCTCTGGCACAAGCAAATGTTTTGCTCTTAGGAAGTGCCCAAGGGGAAAATTGTGGACATCATATATTTCATCCTGGACTGTGGTTGTCTTCTTTTACACCCTAGAACGTGGTAAGGAGCGACAGAGGGCACCCTGCAGGCCTGGCCTGGACTCCTGCCTCGCAAGTTATTGCCTATCCCTCTCTGTGGCCACCTTGTTTCTTGTCTGTTCTCCTCCCCCACCTGCGAACACGTCTCAGGAGAAGTGGGACCTCGTCTCTCACACCCCTGCTGTGTCTCCAGCGCCCACACAGCACTGGGGCATGGCTGGCCTGCAGTGCGTGACTGCTGCCTGTGCCCCGCATCATCCCTCCCCCACCTGGGCCCTGATCAGGGCCACGTCTGAGTGGGCAGATAGTTGCTGAGGATTCGGGCTGAAGGCGATTTTCCCCCCTCTGATCTATGGGGCTGGAGTTAATAGAGCTTTCCCCACTGACAGTATCAAGACCACTAAAATGTGTAACACTTTATTGTCAGGGTTAAATGCTTGCTTTTATTTTTATTTTTTTTTGTATCGTAAGTGACTCTTGGTGTTTGCTGTACATTCTACTGTTATGAAACATGGTGGTTGTTATGGGCTGAATTGTGTCCCCCATAGAATTCATATGTTGAAGTCCTAATCCCCAGGACCTCAGGATGTGACTGTATTTGGAGACAGAGACTTTAAAGAGGCGATTAAGTTAAAATGAGGTCATTAGGATGGGCCCTAATCTAGTATGACCAGTGTCCTTATTAAAAAAAAGGAGATTAAGATACAGACACACACAGAGGGAAGACCATGTGAGGACACAGGGAGAAGACGGCATCTACAAGCCAAGAAGAGAAGCCTCAGAAGGAAGGAGCCCTGCTGACACCTTGACCTTGGACCTTGTTCCTCTAGGACAGTGAGGAAATAAACATCTGTTGTTTAAGCTGTCCCGTCTGTGGTACTCTGTATAATAGCCCTAGCTAACTAACACAGTCACTATAAAACTCAGAGATTCTAGCAGTTTTATTTTGCATATTGCTTTCCAATTAGGTTACTATCCTATGTCTTGAAATGTGATCTTTTATTAGGTTTCTCAGGAACTGGTGAAATAACAACATTTCTGTTTGCCACCTGAGTGTTATATTCTAGATTTCATGAAATACTTCATTGCATTCAATCCATTTTACAGTAGCAGAAGTAGGTGAGCAAGCCCGAGTGGCTGCGCATGGCCCAAGGTGCTTTGGTCCAGCGCTGTATCGGCGAGCCTCTCTCCTCTGCCCTCGGTCCTGCTTAGTAACGGTGTTGGTGGCTCTGGTTACTGCTCATAACGTGTAGTGTCAGTCGGCGAAGGCACTGCATGGCTCGACTTCTCTCAGGAACAACGAGCTTTGTAGGCAGTTGAAAGATTCACAGAGAGCCAGGAGGCTGCTGCAAAGTCCAGATCGTGAGGCCTGAACCCTGATGTGACAGTGGCGGTCGCTTCTCAACCTGCGGGTTGTCTGGATCCCGTCTGCTGCTTCCTTTTCTCACCGTGTGGATGATGATGAGGAGGAAGGCCCTTTGCAGACCTGGTCAGAACCTGGTGCAGAGCCCCAGACAGGCCAGGGCGGAGCCAGAGGCTGTGAGACCTGGGTGGGGGAGGGGGTTTGTGAGTGACAGACTTAACAAGAGGAGATGACATGCAGGAATCATAATTTTAAAAATAAGTTTTGTAGAGGGAAAGATAAAGACAAAGGGATCCAACACACCCAGAGCTCTGACTCCACGCTGGGTACAGTTTGGGAAGTGATGCCTCCGTGATTACTGTTGAGTGTACAAAGCTCTTTCCTGACACTTCGCTGGACGACCCCTGTGGGACTGGGACTACCACATTCACTCAGCAGACAGAAAACGGACGGTTGCCTTGGGCCTCACAGCTACAAACTGAAGACGGGCAAGGTCAGCGAGTGTCGTGGCCAGTTCCCAGGCGAGAAAACGAGACAAGGCACAAACATTGCTTTACAAGTGACAGCAGTTTCACTACTCGTGTATTTGGGGACAACACAAATATTTGCATGTATTCTGCTTTGGGCATTTTCTATCTGCCAGAATCCGTCAAAGCTCTGAGGTTGCATAGGATTTTGTGGTCATTTGTTGTAAGGACTGTTATTCTTGAGACAATGTCAGTTCCCAAAGTGCCCATGTAAACATAATCATTTCATGCCCTATTTATTTTTGCATTTTATGACAATTGCTGTAGTTTTCCATGGGCGGCAAAGTGTCCTCATGGGTGACAGCTTGCTGGATGTGTATCCATGTGGCACCGAGGAATCACGTTTGAGGTGACCCTTCCAGTGGTGACTCCTCCCAGGACATCTGTGCTTTGTGACTGTGGTTTCCCCGCCCCCAGCACGGCAGGTCTGGAGGCCACTACCTCGTCCCCGGGATGGGTGCGGGCTGCCGGCCACACCCTCACACGGTTCTCCAGCAGAACTCATGGGCATAGTGATTTGTGAATCTTGAACCCATGTTTGATTTCTCCCTTCTGTGGCTGAACCATGTGTGTTGTCACCCCAGGGAAGGAGTGGGCAAGGGGTCCCGAGAGTTCCCATCTCTGAGCAGACGCCTTGTGTGCCAACCCGCAGCAATTCTCCTCTGCAGCTAGGGTGGGGCCCTCTCAAAGCCCTTGTGATGGTTCTGCTGGGTCTGGGAAGGGCTCTGCTCCTCCTCAATAGAAAGTGCCTCCCGTTGCATGTTGCTGGGTGGGCGTCCCATGACTAAATCTGTATGGCCCTCTTGCTACAATGAGGGGACTTGTCGGAGTGTGAAATCGTCCCTTAAAAGGATCATGCCTGTGTCTCCACGATATGGTTGAGCACCAGGTTAGGAGCCTGCACGTTCCCTGTTGCAAGAAATCGCAAACGTTTCTACTGCTCAGTACACGCTCGATTAGGTGTTCTCTTAGTCGTAGACTTCAGTGCACTTCAGGAAAACAAAACCTGCTCAGGAAAGTGTGGTGTTGGGACCAGGGACCAGTAAGGAGGGAGGAATTCGGCTGTCTGAGGCCTTGATCCTCAAGGAGCCACGGAGCGAAGCGAGTTCGCTTTCTGCCCCAGAGCTTAGGATTCTCACCACAATGTATGTCAACATAGCTCTTTTTGTCCCCAAATGTTTTGTTAACACTCGGAAGGTCATTTCAATTTAAAGGCTGTTTTTTTTTTTTTTTTCTTGTTCAAGGGGGTTTTAAAACTTTTTCCATGTCTCTGCTATGCTGGAACTCCTCTTGGGTGACTGTTCAATTGTTTGATCAACTCTCCTTGTCTTTGATTTTTCTTTTTTTTAAAAAAATCCATCATTGATTTTGCTCATGAGCATGAGGCCTGACATGACTCAGGTCGTCTGCTTTTATTCTGCATGTCTCTGATCGCACTGCATGACAATGTGGGCTGGGGCTGCGGTCGCCTTAAAGTCATCTTTGCTCTCAAGTCACATCCTGGACTGAGAAGGCTCGGGGCAGCTGCAGCAGCGGGCCCTCGGTCTCTTCCTCTGTCTCTCCGGTGTCCCCATGTGACCTCTCCACATGATGGACTCAGGGTGGGGGGCTTCTCACATGACTGGAGGAGCCAACAGAGCTGTGGAGTTATTTCCTCCACTGTGGGGCAGTTACAAAGGCCACCGGGGCCCAGGGAGGGACAGAGACCACCTCTTAATGGGAAGGATCTTAAAGAATTTGCAGACAGATTTTTAAACAATCACAGTCAGACCTCTGGCTACAAATCATGTACATTCCTCCTCCATGAGAATTACACTCACCCCGGCCGAGTCCCCTGAAATTCCCCTTGTTGCCTGAATCAGTTCTGGTTGCAGGTGAGGTGTCTTGGGTTGGGTTCCTCAGGTCCAGTTTCTCTCTCCCTGAAGACCTGGAAACACAAGAGACACTTTCTCTATCCCTCACTCACCTAACTTATGACTGTGGGGCAGAAATAAGATGGCCACAATAGACCTGATGAATGGGGGAGAAACGGGGGTCGGGGGGCTCAGCAGTCCCTGGCACCTGTCACCTCGGAACCCATCAGACACTGGCTGCCGTCCATGGCCCCGGGGCCCAGGCCTCCATCCTGGGGCAGTTCTTTGTGGCTTCTGGCTACACACTCTAGGCTCTGAGTCATCCTTCTTTTCCCATAAGGAATGACTGATTTCTGGAGCTGAACAGTTTTTAGCTCGATTCCTGCTGTGCAACAAATTACAACAATTTAGTGGTTTAAAACATCTCACAGTGTCCTTGGGTTCTCTGCTCAGGGTCTCATTAGGCTGAAACCAATGTGTTTACTGGGGCAAGTTCTCACCTGGAGTCAGTATCATCTCACAAGTGCACTGGTTGCTGGTAGAGTTTACTTCCTCGTGGGTGTAGGACAGAGATCCCCATTCTCCTGCCAGCTCTCAGCTCCCAGAGGCCTCCTGCAGTTCTTCATCATGTGTCTCCTAGGGTGGTGCACAGCATGGACATCTACCTCTTCTGCCACCAGCTGGAAAGGACTTGCTGCTTATAAGGGATTCATGTGATTGGGTCAGGCCCACCTGGACAACCTCCTTATCTTAAGCTCGGTTGATTCAGGGTCTTAATCACATCTGTAGAATCTCTTCACAATTGCTCCTAGATCAGTGTTGGGCTGAGTAGCTGGAGGTACAGACTCCCAAGGCTGAGGATTTGGGACCCATCTTAGAATTCTGCTCACATCTGCTTGGTAGTTTGGGGGTCCAAAGCTTCATTTCATTGTGTGCTATCTCTGTTTCTTCTAGCCCAAGCTGGTAATACTTGCATAGAATAATTCTCTTAAAAACTTTTGCGGATCTCCTGTGAGACTGAGGTGCTTCCCACTGAGCAAATGCCCCAACCCACGCATCTCTTTGAGATAAGTCTTTATGTTGGGATCCTGTAAGACTGTGGTAGGACCATACCCTGAAGCTTCTTAGAAGTCCTATTTTTAACAGACAGAATCTGAAAGGCCCAGACTTTAGATTCTGAGCAGCTCTTCCGTCTCTCTGGAAGAATCTATGAGGCACCACCTCAGATCTTTCTGAGTCTTAACAAATGATCTTATAGCCTCCTCTGACCTTTGATTTGAGGTCTTTTCCTCATTTTAACGTTGTCTGCAGTCTGGACATGCTAACAATGATAAATAAGTTTTATTTTCAAACCTGCGAGACCTGGCCCTTTCTTTTCCTTTCCTCTAAATTTTGCATGAACATTAAATGGTCTTTCTCTCTCTTTTTTTAAAGTCACTTTTTAATGCTCATCTTATGGCTAAAATATACCAATTGTCACTTTCAACAAGCCTCCCACTTTCCCCAGATCATTCATTGTATTTACTCTTTTCCGTGTCACTGCATGTGGCTGTATTCTGAACTTTCTGCCACTGCATAGCAAGGTGCTCTTTCCTTTCCCTCAGCTTCCAGCAACATTTTCTTCACTTTCCTCCCAGCCCTTACCCCAGGCACTGAAAGGGCCCCTCCAACTTCGACCTGCCACCTGGTCACTAAGCCACCCGCTGCTCCTCTCTCAGGCTTTGCTAAGTAGCACTCCACTTGCAGGCACCTAGCTCTGCTCTGGTTGTCTGTAGCTCTGTGACCAACAACCTGAACGCAGGAGCTTAAAACAATTACGGTTCCATACACTTACAGTTACATGCATTGCTTAATGACTGGGATACATTCTGAGAAAAGTATCATCAGTCAATTTCATTTTGCACAAACTTCACAGCATGCCCCTACACAAACCTGGATGGTAAAGCCTGCTACACACCTAGGCTATATGGTATTACCTACGGCTCCCAGGCTACAAGCTTGTAGGCAATTGTAACACAATGGTAAGTGTTTGTGTATCTAAACATAGATAAGGTACAGCAAAAATACAGTATTATAATCCCAAGGGACCACCATCGTATATGCGGTCTGTCATTGACTGAAATGTCATTATGGGGCTCTGACTGTACTTTGCTTAGAATCTGAAGATTGATGGGGCTCAGCCAGGCAGTTCTTCTTCTGGGTCTCTCATGCTTTTGTAGTTAGATGGTGGCTTTATAGTTACTATGGTGGGGCCATCTTTAAGACTGCTTCACTCCTGTGTTTTCATACCTCTAGGGGCTGAAATACTGGGTTTCCTTGAGCATCTCTTTCTCCACCTGTCTCTCTCTCTCTCTCAATCTCTTTCTGTCTCTCTCTCTGTTTGCCCCCAATCCTCTCCACTCTCTCTGTCTGTCTCTATCTTTCTCTTGATGTGACCTCCCACATAGTCTTTACACATATCAGCCTCAGCGCAGCCCCCAGATTTATAGTGCAGCTAAAGGCTCCCGGATTATGTCCCAAGAGGAGCTACTCTTTATCTCCCAAATTTTCTTACGTAGTTTTAAACTTTGTCATCTTCATTGCAGATGACGTTTTATTTAGCTTTATTATTTACTTAATTACTTGTTTTATTTTATTATTTATTTCACATCATGTATTCTCCTTAACCAAACCTGTAAGGAGTCTATTTCAACCACCTGTTTAAGGTGTTTTGTGTGTGTGTTTGTTTGTCTTTTTCAATTTTGCTAATAATATTTATATTTATAAATACCAGTATAGTCATCCCTCAGTGTCTGTGGGGAATTGGCTCCAGGACCCCCAACAGATACCAAAATTCTTGATGCTCAAGTCCTATATATAAAATGTGTAGTGTTTGCATATAACCTACACACAATCTCCTGTATACTTCAAGTCATCTCTAGGTTACTTGCAATACCTAATACAGGGCCTCCAGGCCACTTCGTTTGTGTAGATTCAGCTTAGTACTTGGCACAAGGTAAATTCAAGTTTTGCTTTTTGAAACTTTGTGGAATTTTTTTTCTTGAATATTTTCCATCTGCAGTTGGTTGAATCCAGGGATGTGAAACCTACAAATACAGGGAGATGACTACACTTTTTAATTGAAAATAGTCTGCAGTATAAATACAATACCCTCTTGAATCTGTCTATTGAGATTTTTGTGTTTCTATTAATATACTTATTAATCTATTATTTACTTAAATATTTCATAAAGTTTTATTTTTCTGCTTGTTGGTTGAGTTCATTTTCTTTATTTAATGCTTTTTTTTGTTTATTCTTGATTTTTCTCTTTTTATTATATGTGGGAAATTAGATTGAGGGGGTGTGTTTTGCGTGGATTTCTATAGCATAATAGGAATCACTGATCATTTGTGAGTGACCACAGTTTCTGATGATAGCATTGCTGCTTCTGGCACGGAACGGGAGGGCATGATTTTCAGGATTGTAGGGTAGGGCACAAAACCAAGCCTGTTTTCCTGATTCTTGGGTAACATGTCCTCTAGCTGTTAAAGCCCCCAGTCTTCTCTTTTATGCTATTTCTGGTATTAGAAACATACTACATCATACCCAAGACTCATGCTCTCTAAGAGTGGTGGGTAGTGCAGTGGGAATGCGGACAGGGTCCTCTCCAAGCAAAATAGCTGGTTCTCTATCCAGCAGTCCGTCATGTCCTCAACTCCTGTTTGCTTTGACCTACCTGATGATGAA
Organism: Cynocephalus volans; assembly: GCF_027409185.1. Lineage (NCBI taxonomy): Eukaryota > Metazoa > Chordata > Mammalia > Dermoptera > Cynocephalidae > Cynocephalus > Cynocephalus volans. The sequence goes on from NC_084461.1 coordinate 211,186,661, forward strand.
TCCTGTAATGTCGTATAGCTGAATATGGATAACTACATGTAAAACTACTCCTTCAACAAAACAAAAGTAATGTGAAAACATGGTTAATATTCTTCACCTTTATGGAAATCAGTTCTGTGTGGACAGGGACGTATCTTTTTCCTTCCTTTCTGTATTTCCGGCATGTAGACAGCATCTGATGGTGTGTACTCAATAAGTCCATGTTAAATAAGTGAATAAATGTAAGAATGAATGGACAATACTGAAAGAGCTCTTTAACTTGATGTATCAGTGAATTTAATACCATCTTTAATAAAGACTGATCAAACCCACAAAATGAAATGAAAATTATCTTTGATTGTTGGATTCTTTCTAATTTTAATTCGTAGGAAATTGTGTACATTACACGGTGCCGGTGTTCATATTACATTCTACTTCCTTTCTCAGCTGAATGTTGGTGAGATCCCTTAACTAAGAGCTGGTCTGTGGTCTAGAGCAGACTAGATTCCTTTTGAGCTTGTGCCCGTCAAGTTCTGCGGAGCTGGTCCTGGGTGTCTGTGCTTTTCTCATGCCCACACCCTTTTGCATGGCCTAAATTGCTCTTCCAGTTTATTTTGAATTATAAAGTCTCTATTATCCTAGGTAAGAAAATTATTTTCCTTTAATACACTACAAAATAACACTTCCAAGTTACTTAGACCCACAGATTGTTCTTGCATCTGTTCCTGTTCGGTCTGCCAGTGTGGGAGCCCTGACTTGTGACTAAGGAAGAGTAACATCCTGATGAGAGTCCCAGGTCAAAGTTTCCTATGTGGAATCATCACTACCATTGACATTTCCTCTTGCACACCCTGCGAGACAAACCCAGCCACGGCATCTCAAGAGTATCACTCTTTCTCACTTCATTCAATCAATTCTGTGGGGGCTACACTCAGCATAAGTAAGTATTGCCAAAGGACCCTGTAGGATATAAATGTGGATATGTTTTAGATTCGGTGGCCCTTGTGGACGTGACCAGGGCAAGGTGAATGCCAAGAGGGAGTTTGTTGTCTGGAGAGAGAGTACGTGGAGGTAGTTCTGTGGATGACCTGTTTCATCCGGGCTTTGAAAGATGGGTAGAATTTGGTCAAACAGAGATTGCAAGTAAATAGTTCATGGAGAGGGAACAGATTATGAAAAAATGACAGAGAGGCCAGTAGTTCAATAGCTTGCACCTTTCGCAAATACGGTGGAAATTATACAGAAGTTATTCCTTTCCATGCTGTACCCCAAGAGAATGAGAGAAAATAATATGGGCTTCCTGGAGAAACCTTCCAAGTTTCTTTCATCTAGTTTGTCTGAATTATCTTTATAAATTTGTTAATCTTTCGATATTATTGTTATAATTATAATATAATAATATCCTTATATTTTATTATTATTTATCTGTAGTTACATTATATTATGTATTTTACTGTATACCATTCTTGCACTGGTTTCAATAGCCAGCCCACTAATTTATAACTCAGAAACATTACAAATTTAATCCTCTAAATACTTAAAGAGTATTCAATACCTAGAAATGATCTCATTTTCCAGATGAATCAACACAGGTTATATCTATATGATTAAAAATAATTAGTTTGAATTCTTTTTGCTCTAATTGTTCCTTACTTTGCTCTAAGTTCTCTTTGCTCAGTTCTGGATATTGTGTAAGCACATTAGGGAACTTTTATTCTGATTCTTAGTATTAATGTAAAAATTATGCTTAATAATATAAGGAAGAATGATTCCAGGGTGTTTAGTCATGTGTTGCAATGGTCATTCTTTCCTTCCAGTATACTTATTTCTGAACCCATCATTATATTGGTTCCATGGTTATAAATGTTTTCAGGAAGTACTTTCTTAAACACTAAATACCTTTCTGCCCCATTATCAAAAAATTCCCTGCCTTTTATGCCTACATTTAATTTTGGCCACACTCAGGGGAAAACAAACAAACAAACAAACAAACAAACAAACAAACAAACCAAAGCCAAAAAGAGCCTTTGTTAATCAGGCTTACAAGCCAAAACCTGAAATTTGGGAATTAAAAAAAGAATAAGTTGATAATTTTTTCTTTTTTGGAATATTTAGAAAAGTTCATTTCCAGTTATCACTTTAGTGGAGACTGCAAGAATAAAGTAATCATCATTTTTAAGAGAGAATAACAATATCTTTATCCTCATAGCTCACAATGTGCTTTCAATGTTTTATCTTGAGTATTTATCATGAAATGGGTGCTCTTGTCCTTTTTTTACTTATACCAAGTTAAAAGAGAAGTGACTCAGCCCCAGTGATCACTGTCCAAAAACCCAGGTGGATCACATTGCCCCTCAACTGAAAGACCATTTTCCATTTCAAAACAAAACAAACAAAAGACAAATAAACAAATAAACAAGAATCCTCTTTTCTCTTTTCTACCTCTGGATTCAGATGACAGTGACATTTTGCCCAAGAATATTGAGCAATCACAAATGACTTTTTTTCCTCCACACTGGAGATAAACCACAACTTATAACAAAACTGGTCATTGCTCTTGCCAAAGTATTTCATCAGTTTCTGGCGTCCGTTATATCTTGATTTGCTTATCCAGCATGACTGATGGCTTAGTTCTTAATAAGTAGGCTAGTTAAACAGAGAAGTTAATGACAAGAGATTTTTCTCTGGCTCCAGGGTCAGCATGCATAGACAGGGCCCTGTGTGAATTCCCCTAGCATGTGACGATAAGATACTCCCAGTCTGCCAGCATCCACAACTTCATTAATTAAAAACACATGGCATGTTATCAGAGAAGATTGAATTTTTCTAGGAAGAATTGCCCTTTGGCATTTATGATGAGCAAGAAGAAGCATAGATAACACGATCACAGGCATGACTTTCCTCAATTTAGGACAACAAATATTTAAGATTAGGATTAAGACTTCAGGAGAGACAGCCTTTCCAATAATTCTGCAAAGGAAATATTTGGGACTGTTGCTTTCATTTTGTTTAGGCTGACCCTAGGAGGTAAACATTTGCTCAGCTATACAGGGTATCTGTGATTTAATAGGAAGTGGTCCTAAAGTTTAAAGTGCACATTTGAGTATTTCACCCTTTTGTGCTTAAAACGAAGCAGTGCAAAATAAACAATGACTGGACTAACATAAAATTTACAAAGCTGCCAAAAGCTGAAAAAAATTTAGCAAAGTCAGGCTACCTCTTTGAAGGAGATTATTGATGTTTTCATCAAGAAGAGCAGTGTTTTGAGGGTGCTTGAGTTGTATTACATGATATTAAGATGGCCTACTTTCTAGCAACAGTGTCGAGTCATAAGGTAAGAGAAGCTGGGATCCAAAGCCACACAAAAGACGATCTACATTAATGCCCAAACCAATGAAGATACGTACAGTATCCCATCAAGCAGCTTTGTAACCCCTGCTTAAACTCCATCCCAGACCTCATTATTTTACAAAATCCATGCTTAAACTAGAAGAGTTCCAATTGATAGGAAGTCCTCAAACATAAGTGATACTTTCTTACTTCCTGCTGCAACACATTAAACCTTTTCTATTTCAAGATGTCTACCATCTCCCATGCAAGTTTTCTCTTTTCCACACTATCTCCTGTGAAGTCTGCTACTTAATGTTTAAAATATCTTCCAAATTCCTGTGAGGTAGGAGGTGTTCAGTTTCCCTGGGTTTGTGCTTTGGGACACACCTCTGGGTATCGAGCCACTCCCTGAGGTCTCAGGCCCCTCCTCACAGCCCTCCCCTAGAAGAAAGTTACTGTTACTAGTTAGAACTATTTTCGGCAACAAGGGAAAATGAGACCACAAGGGGCTGGCTTATGCAAATCCAGTGGCTGGGCATGCTCAGTAGAGAGTTGTTATATAACCTTGGTAGTTGAATGACCTTCCTCTAGAAGTGCTAAAGAGCATAGAATATTCTTGAATATGTCTGGTGTATGTGATGGGATTTGACCAATGAACATGCTCCAAAAAGGAGACCAACTGAGCATGTGCAAGACTATGTTACACAACAAGCACCCACCCCCTTAATTGAATATGCATTAGATAGTGAAACTATAAAAGCAAACTCCCAGCAGAAGGCGGGTATGCTGCTCACTTTCCTGGGGCCAACATTCCCTTCTCTGGTTGAGGTGTGCATGTTTTCTTTTGTATCAAACTTACTCTCAGCAAGTGGCTGCTCCCTCTCTTGAGCCATTCTGCACTCTGTACCCAACTTTAAGTGTGTATTTCTTACTTTTGTATTAACTTGGTGTGGGACTTACTCAGTTTGTGGAGCTAGGCTGCACACTCTCTGTGAAATCTGCATCTCTTATTCATTGTACTAAACCTGTTCTCACTTTCTACTGTGACCCTGCTCTTGAATTCTTTCCTGTGGTAGAGTCAAGAACCTGGTAAGAGGACCGAGTGGGTTGAGGCTGACTGCTGGGCTCCCCAGACCCTTCCTCCAGTGTCATCAGCAACGTCCAGGATCACCTATTTTCACATGGCAGGTTGCCAGTGACCCAAAATCAGGCACAGTAATCCAATGGCAAGTATGATTAGACATCTTATCCTTAGTTATCTGCTATACATTTATTTTAAAGCTGCCTATGTTTAGTTTAGAAGTTTATCCAGAGCTTTCCTGGGTATTTCCATTTTTGAGATGATGATTTGCCCTACTATGGCTTTCCCCCCATGAACTGCTGTTGAAATGAGTTTCCTTCTGTCTGGATCTAGTTGAACTGGGAGGCCTAAGGGAGATGCTTTTACCCTATGAAACACTACCTCATGAGTTTCAGCCCTTTCTTCCAGCCATTCAAAACCTTTAAAAGTCTGACTTTTTGATTCTTTGCATTATCTAGATGGCCTCACTGTATAGCCTCTGTTAACCTGCCATTTGCATCCTATCGTAGTAGACAAATGTCACTAGTTGATAGAGCTGCCCTTGATGATTTACTTACTGGTTGTATGCAGTAATGAAGAAAAGCGATCGTAGGAGGCTCTACTTAAAAAGTTATGACACTGAAATAGAGTATTTGTATTAAGTACTTTGAACACTGGGATTCTTACATTTTTCCTCCCCTTTCTATTTTGCTCCAATGTAAACAATCTGGATATGATATGATATTAAAAACCTGCAGATTACTTAAACATGGAAATTCAGGGAAAATTTCAATGTAATTGAATTGTTCACATCATATCTACATAAAAGAAAATGGTTATTTTACTGAATATTGCTCTATAAAATGACTTTTTCCCCCCTAAACTGTATTTTATTTATTGTTTTAGTGGCTGGCTGGTATGGGGATCCAGACCCTTGACCTTGGTGTCATGACACTGTGCTCTAACCAACTGAGCTAACCAGCCAGCCCAAATGATTTGCTTTGTACCATATAAAGCCAATTAAGGTTCAGACTGAGGATAAGGGTGGAAAGGTGCTATTTATTTATGTGGCATTGGAGGATCTGACCACAAGAGTCAACTGGTTGTAGTTTTATTAAGTGAAATCTGCATGCCTTTGATGACAGGTCTGGTCTTGGATCTTATGACACTCCTATACAACTCTCATGTTAACTATGCTCTCCCTCTAAAATACACTAAGTGGACTCACTTTTCATGCTTTGCTGACGTGTTTTCTTGTATCTAAAACTCTTTCATTTTTGTGTGCCTGCAAAAGCTCCTGCTGACCTTCAAGTGTTAGCACAAACACCCCGTTCTTAGAATTTTTTCTCAACTTTCTCTTAAATCAACCATATGCAAAATTTCACTCGTACCACCACATAGCGAGAATCTCAAATCTTCGTGTCATTCTTGGCTGTGTATATATCCATTGGCCTCACTTTTATGGGGGCTTCTAAAGGACAGAGTCTATGCTTGACTTACTTATATCTTTCTCTCCCTCCTAGTGTGTAGCAGAGCGTCTGGCTTAGCACATAATTGAGTTGACTCATCTCTGGACTTGGGAGATTAACCCAGTTCTGGACTGTCCTGGCCCTGCCCTGGGTTTGGTGATGGGAGAAATAGAATCGGGCACCTACAGTCATTACAAAGATGACCCATTTGAGTTCAAATACAAATTGTTTCCCAGTATTGATTTTCATTTGGATAGAATTTTATGAAAACTCATTTTAACGCATTTCCTTTATTTTCTATTAGTCCTTCAAAGTCAACGTTGTGCTTCTAAACCAAGAAAATCTGATTGGAGTTCCAGTCTTGGTATGTCCTTTTCCATATACTACTGCATGGGACCACCCCAGGAATCACGAGCAAGATACTTAAATTAATTTGTCTCAGTTTCCTCATCTGTAAAACAGGAATAATAAGTGTACTCAGATCACGTTTGTTATGAAGGCTAAATGAGTTAATATTTCAAAGAGCTGAAAACCTTATATAGTATGCATTATATAAATGTCAGTTAAACAAATTCCATTTTTATTTTGTGGATGGGGAAACATTTCCATGAATTTTAGATTTTCCTGATCTTTACTTCAGCAATTCCAAGCTTATTTCGGCACATATAAGTCTTCGTCCTCCTTCAAGGATTAGAGAAAACATTGTTTGGAGTAAGTGGCAGAAGGGTAAACACAAAAGAGTTCATGTTTATAATCAATCTGACTTCATTATTTACCAACTGTGTGTCCTTGTGCAGGGAACCTACTGAATTTTAGACAGCTTAACATTAACATGTAGATAGAATTACCTACTTGTTCTTAGAAAAATCAAATAATCCCAATTTACTCCTTGGACCTTTACTAATCAAAAATATATTTCTTGATAGCCTAATATGCCAGCACTGTTCTAGATATTGGGGTCACAGGACCGAATGCTATAGAAAACAACCCTCCTCTTACAGAAATTACCTTCTAGTGGGGGAAGATCAACATTAAAAAAATAAGGAAGCGAAGCAATCACCAAACAAACAAAATGGTACGTTTGAATGCGCAGGAGGAGTTTCAGATAGTGTGGGAAGGAGGGTTTCTCTAAGGACGTGCCTCTTAAGCACAGTCTAGAACACCTGGAAACAGGTCAGGTGATGGTCTTGGGAAGAACATGCCAGGGTGACATAACGAGAAATATATATATTTGGTCTCAGCCCCTGGTTCCTGATACAGAGCTCCTAAAGCTCTCATAATTTCCTGAGTGATAGGGGTGATAGGGGCATCTTCTATTATAATATTTGGTCTTAGACCCACATTCCTGACATAAGAGCTTCTAAGACTCTTGGAATCTACAGAGTGATGAGTGGTTTTTTTTAAATTTTATTTATTTATTTATTTATTTTATTGGTTTGCTCACCAGATGACTGGTGGCTAAAAGCACCTAGAAAGCTTCAGGTTGGGGCTGGTTGCCAAGGAACCAACCATAAGATTAGAGGGTTGGAACTTTCAACCTCACCCCCCTGACCTCTGGGGAGGAGAAGGACTGGAGACACAATTCAATCAGTCCCCAAAGGCCAGCGATTTAATCATCATACCTACCTGATGAAGCATCCATAATACCCTAAATGACAGGGTTGGGAGTATGGAGGTGCTGGGAGGGCAGCCGGCCAAGGAGCGTATGGAAGCCCATGCCCCTTCCCACATACCTTGCCCTGTGCATTTCTTCCATTTGGCTGTTGCCAAGTTGTGTCTTTTAAAATAAACCAGTAATAGTAAGTGATGTATTTGCTGGAGATCTGTGAGCCATTATAGCACATTAATGAACATGAGGAGGAGGTTGTGGGAACCCCCAGTATGTAGCTAAGTCAGCCAGAAGTGTGGGTAAGCGAGACCCACTGCTTGTAATTAACATCCAAAGTGAGAGCAGGCTTGTGGGACTGAGCCCTTAATCCATGGGGTCTGTGCTAACTCCAGGTAGTTAGTGTCAGAATTGAGTTAAATTGTAGGATACCCAGTTGATGTCTTCAGAGAACTGGAGAATTGCTTGGAGAGGAAAACCGACACATTTGGTGTCAGAAGGGTTGTGAGTGCAAAGGAAACAGCTTGGTTTCCTTTTACCAGCTTGTTTCCACTTTTACAGCAAGTGCACAGACCCTTGGCTCATTAGGGGCTGACCAAAAGATTGAGTGTATGAACTGGATGGAGGGTTTGAGGCTGCTGGCGCCACTGCCATGAGCCTCACCCAGCAAAACAGGATATTAGGTGTTATTCTAGGCATGATGGGGAGGCTTAAAAATGTCTGATTTACATTTTCTAAAAGGTGACTCTGACTTATGGGTGTAGAACAGAGTGTAAGAGGGCAAGAAGAGAAGCAGAGAGATTAGCAATGAGGATGTATTGCAGTTGTCTGGGTGAGAGGTAGATAGTGAGGCAGAGGTACTCAAAATCAGCAAGTTATGCAGATATTCTGAAAGATATGCTCATGCATTGAGGGTTGTGGTTCAGAGACAGAGTGGTACCAGATGTAACTCCAAAGTTTTGTCCTGAACCAGTGGGGAAATGGTGATGAAATTAATAGTAGTAACAATAAAATAATAATAGCAGAACATATTGTAACTATTACTACAGGCAAAGAACTATTTAGCTGATTTATGCATATTAATTTGCTGAATCCTTACAAAAAAACTCTATGCATTATATGCTATTATGATTTTCCCATTTTCCAAAGGCAGTAATATAGATTGCCTAAGGTCCCAAGTCTACTAAGTGACATACAAGATTTGACCCCAGAATCTGGATTCAAAATCTATGGTTTTAACCACTGCAATACAATGTCCCTGTGTTTCAGGAAGGATGAACTTGGCGAGTCTATGAAATGCCTACATGGAGATATTGAGTAGACTGCTCAATATATGGTACTCAAAAGACTCCATCAGGGCTCAAAATTAAAATTTGGAAGAATTCAGCTGAGAGATAGCATATAAACAAAAAACTAGATGAGATCACCTAAAAAAATATGAGCAGAAAGAAAAGAGATGAGGAATGGATACTAAAACTTGGGGAGCTTTAATATTTAGAAGATGGGAAGAGGAGTGGGCACCAAAGGGAACTGAAAAGGAGTGACTGGATGGAGGAAAACAAGAAAATGCATCCCAGAATCCAAGTAAAAAAAAGTTTAAAAAGAACAAATAGGTCAACTGTGTGTGTAAAAGAATGACAACAATTTGGAAATATCATGATTTGTAATGACCTAGAAACATCCACATGGCTGATTGAAGGAACTGGAATCTTTTTCATCTTTTGTGATATGTGGGGAAAATAGGATAATTTAGTCAGGCTCCCTCTGCTCAGCTCTGGTTGGGGGTCCAGCAGCACATTTCTTATAAACAAATTGTGTGTGGGTGGAGTTAGTGCACATGTGCACCAATGTATCTTTTTGGTTTTGTTGCTATTGTGTGTTCTTCAGTTTGTGAAGCAGTGCTGGTGGGCAGAGCTCACGTCTAAAAGTAGAGCATGTTTACTCTGCTGGCAGTTGCTCAGTTTTTCTTTGCACTTTGCCCTAGCAGCAGAGTTTCAGAGTTTCTCCTTTGGACTGTTTAGCTCCTAGACGTGTGCTTGCTGAATAAAGACTATTCCTTCTTTAACCAAGTCTCCAAGGACCTTTTTGCTGGTTACCTAGCTCATAGACCTGCATGTGAAGAGTTTGTGAACGTGCTAGAGGTGTCTGTGAGCTCCAGATCCTAGCCCTAGCTCTTCATGATATTTATTCATAGTTTTAAAATATTTTGTCTTGGCCTTGAAATGATTCAGCAGTTTATGCATGGATATTCCATTTAATTTTCTGAACACTTTATTTTTATTGTAACATAGTTGATTGTATGTATCTGTGGGGTACAGAGTTGAATATCAGTACCTGTGTGCGGAATGTGACGCTCAAATCAGGATAATTAGTATATTCAGCATTACACAAGGTAATTGTTTTTTTGTGGCCCTTTACCAATTCCTCCCTTCCCCCCCCTTCCCACTTCTGGTAACCTCAGTTCTGTTCTTTTCTTTTGAAAGTTCAATGTATTATTGTATTTGCTGTATTTTTCTTTTTCCTTTAAAAAATTTGTTTATTTTTTAGCTTCCACTTATGAGTGAGGACATGCCATATTTCTCTTTCTGTGCCTGGCTTATTTTACTTTACATGGGTTTTTCTAAGTTCATCCATGTTGCTGCAAATGGCAGTATTTCAGTATTTCTATTTTGATGGGGATAGCATTGAATCCATAGAACACTTTGTTTAGTGTGGAAATTTTCACAACATTAGATCTTTTAATCCAAGAACATGGAATGTCTTTCCATCTTTTGGTGTCCTCTTTAATTTCTTTCAGCAATGATTTGTAGTTCTTGCAGAGGTCTTTCACCTCCTTGGTTAAATTTATTTGTAGGTATTTTATTTTTTGGTGACTATTGTAAGTGGGCTAGCTTTCTTGATTTCTTTTTCTGCTAATTCATCGTTGGAGCATAAAAATGTTACTGATTTTTGCATGTTGATTTTGTATTCTGCATTTATCAACTCTAAGAGTTTATTTATTTATTTTTGTAGTGTCTTTAGGCTTTTCTATATATAGGATCATGTCATCTGCAAACAGGGACAGCTTGACTTCATCTTTTCCAATATGGGATGCCTTTTATTTCTTTCTCTTGCCTAATAGCTCTGGCTGGACTTCCAGTACTATGTTAAATAGAAATGGTAAGAGTGGACATGCTTGTCTTGTTCCTGTTCTTAAGGGAAAATCTGAAAGCTGGATGATATTGGCCGTGAGTTTGTCATATATGGCTTTTATTACGTTGAGATACTTTCCTTCTATACCTAATTTGCTGAATCTTTATCATGAAGGGATATTGAATTTTGTCAAATGCTTTTTCTGCATCTATTGAGATACTCATGTTGTTTTTGTCCTTGATTTTGTTGATGTGTATATCAGATCTACTGACTTGCATGTGTTGAACTATGCTTACATCCCTGGGATGAATCCCACTTGATTGTGGTGTATAATTTTTTTGATGTGTTGCTGAATTCTATTTGCCAATATTTTATTGAGGATTTTTGCATCTATGTTCATCAAAGATATTGGCCTGTAGTTTTCTTTTTTTTGTTGTATCTTTGTATGGTTTTGGTATCAGGGTGATGCTGGCCTCATAGAATGAGTTTGGGAGAATGTTTCAATTTTTCTGGAATATTTTGAGGAGAATTGGTACTAATTCCTCTTTAAAGGTTTGGTAGAATTCAGCAGGAAAGCCATCCTGTCCTGGGCTTTTCTCTGTTGGGAGACTGCTAATTACTTTTTCAATCTCAGTACTCATTATTTGTCTGTTCAGGTTTTCTATTTCTTCTTGGTTCAGTTTTGGTAGTTTTTATGTGTCCAGAAATTTATCCATTTCCTCCAGGTTTTCAAAATTGTTGGTATATAGTTATTTATAGTAGTCTCTAATGAGTCTTTGTACTTCTGTGGTATCAGTTGTAATGTCTCCTTTTTCATTTCTAATTTTTGTTTTTTGAGGCTTCTCTCTTCTTTTTTTAGTTAGCCTAGATAATGTTTTGTCTCTTTTGTTTAACTTCTCAAAAGACCAACTTTTTGTTTCATTGATCTTTTGTTCTGTTTATTTGGTTTCTATTTCACTTAGTTCTTCTCTGATCTTAATTATTTCTCACCATCTACTAATTTTGGGATTGGATTGGTCTTGTTTTTTTAGTTCTTTGAAGTGTAGCATTAGGTTGTTTATCTGAAATCTTTCTATTCTTTTGATGTAAGTGTTTATTGCAGTAAACATCTCTCTTAGTACTTCTTTTGCGGTATCCCACAGGTTTTGGTATGATGTGTTTTTACTTTCATTACTTTTGAATTTTTTGATTTCTTGTTTAATTTCTTCTTGGACCCATAGGTTGTTTAGGAGCATGTTGTTTAATTTCCCTGTGTTGGTATAGTTTTCAGAGTTTTGCCTGTTATTGATTTCTACTTTTAATCCATTGTGGTCTGAGAAGATACTTGAAGGGATTTCAATTTTAAAAAATTTATTGAGGCTTGATTTGTGACCTAGCATGTGGTCTATCCTGGAGAATGTTCCACGCACTGATGAGAAGAATGTGCATTTTGTGGTTGTTGGATGAAATGTTCTATAGATATCTGCCAAGTCCAATTGGTCTAAAGTGTGGTTTAAATCCTGTGTTTCTCTGTAGATTTTTTGCCTAGATGGTCTGTTCAATGTTGAGACAGGGTTGTTCAGGTCCCCAACTATTATATTTGAGTCTCTTTTCTTTGGTCTAATAGTGTTTGCTTTATATATCTGGGTGCTCTGATGTTGGGTGCATATATATTTATGATTGTTATGTCTTCTTGCTGGATAGATCACTTTATCATTATATAGTGGCTTGTTTTGTCTCTTTTTTCAGTTTCTGGTCTAAAGTCTGTTTTAACTGATATAAGAATAGCAACTCCTATTCATTTTTGATTTCCATTTGCATGGTATGTCTTTTTCCATCCCTTTACTCTCTGTGTGTGTCTTTACAGGTGAGGTTAGTCTCTTGTAGACAGCATATAGTTGGGCCTAGCTTTTTAATCCAATCAGTTGGTCTGTGTCTTTTGGGTGGGGAATTTAATCCATTTACATTTAGGGGTGTTCCTGAAAGGTATTTTCCTACTCCTGGCAATCTATAGATTTTCATTTGGATGTTTTAATTTAAATATCTTTTATTTTTTTCTTTTCCCTTTTATTGTTTGTCTTCAGTGTTCATTGGTTTTTTGAAGTAATAAGATACAGTTTCTTTCTCTTTCTCATTTTCATTTTTGTTCTACCAGTGCATTTTGTTCTTTCTTTTATATTAATGGTAGAGATTATCATTTTTTGTATTCCAGATGCAGGATTACCTTGAGGATTTCTTGTAGGGCTGGTCATGTGGTGGTGAACTCTTGTAGTTTTTGTTTGTCCAGGAAATATACTATTTCTCCTTCATTTCTGAAGGATAGCCTTGTTATTGTTTTTAGGATTCTCTCTTTGTCTTCAGTTTTGCCAATTTGACTATAATGTTTCTCAGAGAGGAGCTTTTTGGATTGAAACTGGTGAAACTAGTGAACTCTGATGTTGTAATGAGAAAGCAGCCATCTTCAGTATGTAAATAATTGTGTGTGGCTGTGCTCTAATAAAGTATTATTTATGAGGAACAAGTGGTGGGCAGGAATTGGTCTACAGGCTATGATTTTCTGACCCCATAGATAGATCAATAGACATTACCCAATATGAAGATAGGATAAATATTCTGAAAGAATAAACTGATACTCAAGGACCTGTCAGACAATATCAAAGCATCTGGATTTTGGTAATTGAAGTCCCCAAAGTAGAGAAGAAAGAAAATTGAGCAGACATTTTTTTTTTCAAGGAAATAATAGATAAAAACATTCGAATTCTTTGACCGAAAAAAAAAACTTATGCAATTTACTAGACATACATTTACTGTAACAAAAAGAAAGATGGTGTATGCATAGTAACATCAGGTAGCAGACTTAAAGCAAAAAGCATTATAAGAAATAGAGTGCTATTTAATAATAATTGAGGGTTTAATTCTTCATAATGATATAGCAATGACAAATTTATTTGTACTTAATAGCATAGCTTCAAATTATCTAAAGCAAAAATTGACAGAACTACAAAAACATGATTAATCACAGGTTGTGATTTTGACATATTTCTCACAGTAACAGATAAAACAGCAATTATAATTGCGAATATCCAGACAATTTATGAACAACACAATTACCGTCTTGACCAACTTATACATGTACAACAGTCTACACACGTAAGCTGCAGAATACCTATTCTTTCAAATATGTATTCAACTACTTATTTTCAAATACATACAGAACACAAATTACCAATATCACAGATAATAAGGGGATATTGCTATGGAAATTATATATATTAATGTTTCATAATGTCATAGAATTGTATTATTAAGAATTTTATACAAATACATTTGACGTTTTTGATGCAATAGAAAATTATTTTTTTAAAGTTACAACTTCCCAAAGCTGATCCAAGAAGAAATAGAAAATCAGAATATAGGCTCCATAGTAGAAATCCTCCTGGCAAAGAACATTCTAACAGATGTTTCTCAAAATTTCCTATTCGAACACTTCCAGAGAATAAATAAAGAAGGAATAGTCTTCAGCTCTTTTCTTTCTTTCTTTCATTCATTCTTTTTTTTTTATGGAGTTTTACCCGTGATATAAAAACCAGACTAGGGCAATAAAAGGAAAGGAAATTGTAGGTACTCTCATTCTGATGCACACATTACAAACAAAACCTTAGCAAACCAAGTCTTGCAATACGTAAAAAGGGATAATATACTATAACCAAGATAATGTTATTCTAATAGTTTGATTTTAAAAAAATGTTTGAAAGCCAATCCATAAAATTTCCACTATTAACAAAATGAAGATTATGTGATCATCTGAACAGATATGGAAAAAGCATATTTTGAAATTCAATTTTCCTTAATAATAATGCCTCTTGAAAACTAGGAATAAAAGAAACTTTATTAATCTAATAAAGAGTCACCAAACAAAACAAAACAAAACAAAACAAACAAACAAAAAAAAAACAAAGAAACAAACAAACAAAAAAACTGCAGCAAACTTTATATTTAAAGTTAAACTATTGAGAATTTTATTTCAATGATTAGAAATGATACAAGAATGCTTGCTGTTATCACTTATATTCAACAATATACTTGAGGTGCTAGCCAGAACAATAAGAAAAGAAAATGAAAGAAAAAAGTATATAAATCTGAAAGGAAGAATTAAGACTGTCATTATTCACAGCCTACATGATGGAGAAAATGAATGTGAAAACAAAGACATAAATAATAAAATGACCTGTGTGTTTTCAGCTTTATCATATATTTCTTCTGTAATAGAGAAAATGTCATCACAAAGTGTTATCAATTTTTTTTCTTCTTAGTCATCTTCTGGATGAAAACATATGCACTTACTAAATGAGAATGTTCACATGTAAACGTGAACATTTATAAAATGTGTACAGGAGAGAAAGCCTACTCTAATATTTTGATTAACTCTTTTCTGCTTTTCAAGTATCATTCAGTCTTCAAGAAAAATACTTCCTTTCTGAGCTATAAGCCAAATCCTCTCTCATAAAAATGCAACATTCATACATACCAAAAAAGCCCCCCAAATTGTTCCTCCTAATTCATTTCATGAAACTCTATAAGTGCCTTTAATTATAATTCTTTTGAATCACTCGTGTCACAGTTGTTCATGCTGAGCTCTTCTTCTGAACTATGGGCTCCTTTAAGAAGGCTCAATGTCTTGCTCACAATCATTTTGCCACCCTCTACTTACTCCTAGCATGCAACACATTGCTTGATTTAGGGAAAGTGCTTAGCTGGGATAATTTTTCCTTTCTCTTAATTAAACTTTACTTATATAAAAAGATACTAGATTATAAAATTTTTGAACTGAATGAGATTAAAATAGAACATATTAATGTTGGATGATGAACCTAAAACAGTGATTGGAGAGAATTTTTTTGCCTAAAATGCTTTTAATAGGGGAAAAAGGTCTAAAATAAATAATTTAAGCTTGCATTTTAAGGAACTATAAAAATAAAAGCCAAGTAAGCCCAAAGAAAGTAGAAGAAAGGAAATAATAAAGACAACAGGAAAGTTTAATGAAATTGAAAACATTTTGCTACGGACTGAATGTTTGTGTCCCCCCAAAATTTATATGTTGAAACTTTACCCCTCAAAGTGATGATATTAGTAGATGGGGTCCTTGGGAAGTAAGTAGGATTTGATGAGGTTGTGAAGGTGGAGTACTCATGAAGGGGATTAGTTCCCTTAGAAGAGTCCTAACAGATCTTACTTCTCTCTGCCATGTGAGGATATAATGAGAAATTGGCAGTGTGCAACCTGGAAGAGGACCGTCATCAGAACTCGGCAATGCTGGCATCCAGATCCCAGTCAGCCTCGAGAGCTGTGAGGAATAAACTTCTGTTATTTACAAGCCACTCATTCCTTCGTAATTTGTTATACCAGCCTGAACTAAGATACGTACTAACAACAACAACAACAACAACAACAACAACAACAACAACAACAACAACAACAACAACAACAACAAAATACAGAAAATGAATTTAATCAAATTTGGCTCTTTAGACAAAATCAACAAAATTGATAAAACTTTAGTGATGCAAATAATGAAAAAAGAAGACATGAATTATAAATGTCACGAATAAAAGGGGATATCATGACACCCTACAGACATTAAAAGGATAATAAAGAAATTTATGAAGAATTGTATGCACATAAGTTCAAGAACTTAAACAAAAGGGACCAAGTCTTCAAAAACCACAGGCTACTGTGTACCCAAGAAAAAATATATATGCAAATAGTCATAATTATTAAGTAAAATGATTAGGAAGGAAGGAAAAAAAAAGGAAGGAAGGAAAGAAAACTAGAGAACAATATTCGTAGTAAACAAAAATGGAAAAATCCTCAACAAGATAGGAAATCAATTCTAGCAATACTCGTATATCAAAAGAATACTACCCCATGACCAAGCAGAATTTTTTCTGGGAATACGAGCTTTGTTCACTATTTGTAAAACAGTATAATCCATCTATTAAAAATCTTTTTTTAAGAAGAAAAACCAGACAATCATTTCAATTGGCACAGATAAATCATTTGACAAAAATTCGACATCTGCTCATGATAAAAACTAAAAATAGAAGGTAATGTTCTCAGCTTGGTATAGGACATTGACCCAGACCAAACCAAACCAAACCAAACCTTCTTCAGCCAACATCATACTTAATGGTGAAAGAGTGAATGTTTTCTCTATAAGATTTCTGTCACTACACCTGTTCACCTAATACTTTAAGTTCTAGTCAATTACTCAAGGAAAAAAAAAAAAGGCATACAGTTCAGAAAGGAACAACTGAAACTGTTCCTACTTGCGGATTGTTGATGTAGAAAATCCCAAGGAGTCTATAAAAATCCTCCTCGAACCAATAAGTAAGTTCAATACAAGATACAAGATCAGCACATGAAAATCAATGATCTTTCTAGACATTTGCAGTGGACATTTGAAAACCAAAAATAAAATTCCAATACCTTTTACAATTGCCCAAAAAACTGAAATAGGTGTCCATCTAATAAAACTTTAAAGGACTTGCATGCTGAAAGTTACGAAGCATTGATGAAAACAAAGACGAAACAAACAGAGATATTCTACATTCCAGGATTGGAAGACTCGACAAATAAAGACGTTATTTCTTCTCAAACTGATGTGCAGATGTAAAATAATCCTAGTAAGAATTTTTGTAGATATAGACAAGATTATGCTAAAATGTGTTTGGAAAGCCAAAGGAACTAGAAAGGTTAAAACTATTTTGAAAAAGAACAAATAAAGTGGAAAGAACCAATCTATTTGATTTTAAGACTTGTTTTATAGCTGTAATAATCAAAACTGTGTGATATTGGCAGAAGAATAGGCACATAGATCAATGGAACAGAATAGAAAATCCAGAAATGGTCACATGCAAGTATGGCCAACTGATTTTGACACAAGTTCAAAAGCAGTTTAATGGGGGAAGCATAGCTTTTTTGACAAATAGTGCTGGAGTAATTTGATATCCATAGGGGGGGAAAAAAAAAGAAACACAACATAAACCACATACCTTATATAAAAATTAACTCAAAATTCATCCTAGACTTATATATAAAATGTAAATCGAATGCACTTTTAGAAGATAACATAGAAGAAAATCTCAGGACCTAGGTCTTAGTAATTCATAGACATGACATCAAAAGCATAATTCATTTATAAAAAATGGATAAATTGAACTTCATCAAAATTTAAAACCTTTGCTCTGCTAAAGACCTTATGGTGAAGATGAAAAGAGAAACTACAGAATGGAAAAATACATTTGCAAGATGCATATCTAACAAAGGACTCATAGCAAGAATGTATAAAGAACTCTTAAATTTATCAATAAATGAAGCTATAGACTGAATTTGACATTAAAAATCAAAAAATTCTATTAGAAAATGGGAAAAAGACAGAAGAGACATTTTACTGAAGAGAATGTATAAGCACGAGGAAAGACATTCAACGTCATGAGCCAGTAGGATGATTCCAACTAAGTCCATGATGAGATATCACTACCCACCTATTGGAACAACTAAAATTTTAAAATAGTGACAATACCAAATACTGGTGAGTGTGTGGAAATCTGGGTCTCTCACACCCTGCTGTTGGGAAGGTGAAATGAAGTGACCCCTCCAGCATCCAACCAATCAGGTGGATCACAAAGGCTTATCCTGAGCCGTAAAAGCTAATCTCAAAAGACCGCTCAGTGTACGATCCCATCTATATAACATAATCAAAATGAAAAATCTGTAGAGATAGGAAACAATTAGTGCTTGTGAGGGGTTAGGAGTGGTGAGGCCATGAGAGTAGTGAGTGTGACTATAGAGAGGTGGGACAAAGGAGATCTTCATGGGGATGGAATTGTTTTGTATCATGATGGTGGTGATGGTGATAAGATGATTCACAGGTGATAAAGTGATATAGAACTACTCGTATGTTATACTAATATCAACTGGTTTAATTTTGTACTGTAGTTAGGTAAGATGTAATCAACAGGGAAAAATGCAGGCAATGTTTAGCCCTTGGAGAAAACATGTAAAAGGAATTAAACATAACCAGAGGATGGTACTGGAATCAGCATTGAGTACTACCTGCCTGGCCAGAAGGATGTAAAGGAGGCCTATCGATTTAAATGAAAATCGCACTTTCACCTTATCAGCGGAAAGGTGAGGGGGAATCTGAGTCAAAGATAGAGTGAGGGGAAGAGCCAGAGCTGTATCTACCACCAGACCAAACAATTGCAATTTCTAAAATTATTTGATCAAAACATAGTAGAATAACCACCTATTTTACTTACAGAGAAAAATAATAAAAGATAAAGCTAAAGGATTTGAAAATCATTGCCTCTGAAGGAGACTCCTGAGGTCCAGCAGGATGAGAGAAAAATATTTTTCCTTTTTGTACTGCATCTCTTTTAGTATTATGTGTAACATTTGATAAAAAATGATACTCTCCAAAGAGTGGAATGATATTTTTATCAATTAAAAAGAAGTTATAGACTGAACTAAAAGAGGAGGCAATCTAAAAAACCATCATGCCACAGAACTAGAAATGTTAGATAAAAAAATAACACACCTAATATGAATTATATAGCTGAACTTGAAAGAAAATGAGGGAAATAGCTAGGGATCAAGAATGTAAAGGAAGCTGCAAACAAAATCTGGGATCAGGAGCTGCATCCAAAGCTGCCTTAATATGCGTGACAATATCACCACTAGTTTTCAACAACGCTAGTTTGTGAAGGAGACAAGCTACAAATTGCTGGGCTTTCACAATACAGAGAGTATCCACGACTTGAGTACAAAGCTAGAGCGCTCTGCTGGCCACACACTAGGGACAGAGTGGAATAGAAGCAGCTTACCACCAGCGAGGGAACAAAAGGACATGTCAAGGACACTTGCTTGTCCTCATCTGTGAGAAAATACTACTCTCCCTTCAGAACTTTTAAGTCACAGGCTTCCTGTCTGTCCAAGTTGGGATTCAAGTTTATATTACCCTCATGGTAGAGAAAATACCGGCCCTAGACATTAACATAAGTGGTTACACGTGGGGGAGAATACCCTAAGGTTTCAGGCAAAAACATACCTCATCCCCTTCTGTCTTTGCAGTGCAGGTTTGCTCCTGCAACTCACACTTTACAGGATTCCAGCAAATAAAACCCAGAAAAACATGAGCGCCCAATTCAAAATGACCAAGTATATAAAGGAACATGCCACCATGAGAAAGAGCCAGCAGAAACCAAGATCTCCAGGTAACAGAATCATAGAGTACAAAAGATAAAATAATTATTTAGATTTTTTCCAAAGAAAGAAATGATAGGCTGTAAGATAAAAAGGAACAAAATGCTAGAAAATATGCTAGGAAGACCAAGCTAAGTATAGCTAAATATAACTGTTAAAATGAGAATAATAATCGAAATCGAATACCCCACATAATGGGTGTGCTAAATGGTAGATGAGATATACTTGAAAATGGAGCTGGGGGAAGCTAAACCTGCCCACAACCAGGCACGCTGCTGCTGCCAGGAGCCCCCTGGGATCCTGAAGCATGGGACTCAGGGAAGCCAAACACATCTGCAACTAGGCACAGAGCACACCAAAAACACCACTTCCACGTGGGTAGCTCACCATAGTCACTGCAATTGCCATGGCTGCTGCAAAAGTGGCTAGTTGCCATAGCTGTAGTCACAGCCACTGTGCAGGTGGCCTGCCAGGCACTCAAATGCATTGACACAAGGAGAGTCACCAGTGGAGACCAAAAAAAAAAAAAAAAAAAAAGAAGAGGTTATCTTTCCACAAAGCATACTCCAGAGTAATAGAAGACGCATCTGCTCTATGATAATAGTGGGAGACCTGATCACACCTCTCTCAGCACTGAGCAGATCATCTAGGCAACAAATCAACAGAGAAACAGTTAATCTATCAGAAGGAGGGAACAAATCTGTGGTTATTAGAGGGGATAGGTGGAGGGGGATGGGGAGAAATTGGATAAGGGGCATAAAGAATAAGTATGTTTTGTAATAATAGATATGTTCATAAAAAGTAAAAAAAAAATACAATTAAAATTAAATAAAAGATATACTTGGAAAAGATTCAGTACTGGAAGATAGGCCAGAAACATGTACCTCGAATAGAACCCTCAGAGAGTGGAGAGGGAGATATGAAGGAGAGATTCAGGGACATAAAGAACAGTAAGGGGCATAAACATCTAACTGGATCTTTAAAAATAAGGAGCATGAGACGAAGCTATAATAAAAGTGTTAAAGCTGCGAATTGTCCAGAATTAATGAAGAGCAAAAATTCCTTAGATTTAGAGAACAGAATGAATTCCAAGAAGGATGAATAAATAGAAAAGAAAAGAAAGAAAAGGAAAAACATGACAACGCACAGCTGGACTCGTGGAATATTATGGCAAAACAGTGGGAGATAAAATAAATATCGCCTACCAAGGAACAAGCTAAATTAGTAGCAGCAGCAGAGTAGACGTATCTTCCTAATTTACAGTTTCTACTTTGTACTGTAAATATCATTAAGATACTAAGAGATTATAACTGATAACCCGGACTCCGCCCCACCCCCAGAGAGACTAACATTTTAAAATAATGGCACTTTTTCAAACACATAATAACAGTGTTTATCACCAGCTCACCCTCACTAAATCGATGCCTGAAGGATGTACTTTCTGTAGAGGAAAATTGAAGCCAGAAGAAAAGACTGAAATGCAAGAAAGAATGTCATTCAATGATTTGAGGTCACAATGTAAGGCCATAGATATTCCCTGTGTGGGTTCCTGGTGTACTCACAGCAACTCATTAACCAACTTCACCGAAAAGTAAAACAGACTGATGTAAACCCCGCAACCTGCAGCTCAGAAATCTCCTTGAGAAAGACAACGAATGGCAGCTTTTGACTAAATGCAACATGACCACTTAGCTTGATTAAAATTCATCAGACATATTTGCTAATTAATATAAATGCAGCAATACTGCCACTGTGACTCCTAAGGTATGTGTTCTTCTGAAGGCTCAGCGATCCTCTGAAGCCCACTCACTGTGAATGATTAGACTAAAAGATAGCACACTCAGGTGTGAACAGCAGTTTAATGTTTTCTAAAAAAAATTTTTTATTTCCAAATTTTGTACAATTACTCTGTTGATAATTATGAGAAAGTAAAATAAATTCTCTTCTACCCTAAAATGAATATTTAAAAAAGAAGTACGGATATTTGAATGTTCTCACAGAACACACAAATCAATGGTTAACATTCATGCTTTAAGATTTTTTGCATTATTGATGGGATAATAATAAAAATCACTTTTTGGACATGTTTCTCCTAGACACTTGAAATATTATTAAAATAATTATTTTAGGCAGTTTTTGCACAGCATGTCCTGAGCAGCAGGCACTGAGCTATGCCTTGAGCTGAAGGCTGTCCTTGGGTAATGGGCTGACGAATGGCTTCCAAGCAGGTGACCCTGAGCTGAGCATGTACAGCTTTAGGGATTTCTTTGGTAGAGAAAGTTGAGAAGGAATTCCAGGAAGAAGAGACAGCTTTAACAAAGGATATTAGTTCTGAATTATCAAAGGCTATTGATAATCAAAGGCTAATTATATTTATGTAAGTTTGCATTTATAATTCAACAGGAAAGTCCAATGAAGCGAGGCTGTCCTTTTTGCTTTCCAAACCATAAGCTGCACGATGAGATAGGTATGTTGTGGCAGAAAGTACACCTGGCATGCAGCATAGCACAAAGAGAATGCTTGATGGAGAATGAACAGCCTTGGTAGGTGCTAGGAATTTGGGCTTTGGGCTTCAAGGTGTCCCAAGATTCCAATGTTACTCACACCAAGGCTGATTTTTTTCCCGTAGGAATAGATATGAATAGAAGTCTACATTTCCATACCAAACAAATATGTAAACGTTATGTCTTTTGTTTTAAAGCTGCTTTTTAATTTCCTCAGCATTATTTCTAATATTTGCAGAGTAGTTGTCCATAAGTTAACCACACATTTATTAATGTGGTTGGTCTTCTAGATGTAGCTTCCATCCTAAAGTTAAGAGTTGGTAGGTGCATTTCTTACGGTGGTAGAGGCTGGACACTAATGGTAGCTTGGCAGCTTAATGAGTGAGTGGACAGTAGCTGGCAAACCTTTTCTGTAAAGGGCCATAGAGCAGGTATTTTAGGTTTGGCAGGCTATATATAGTCATACTGAACTTTGCCACTGTAGGACAAAAGTGGCTGCAGACAATTCCTAAACAAATGCACATGCTGTCCTCCAGTGACATGTATGTACAATAGCAAATTAGGGTGGCAGGCTGATTTTGGCCTGGGGCACAGACCCCTGCTATAGGACACGAAAAGCTTTCATTTTATAATTGAATTGTATGTTAAAATAACACATGACAGTTAATAAAATTACTGAAGCTCTAAAGCTTGGTTCAGATCGAAGTATGACACATATTTATATCTTTTCCAGCCCAAATGGCTCTGCTGTGTGCTGATGGTGTAAATGCAATTCACAATTCACTTGGGCTCCTGCTTCGAAAGTATGTAGCTGTTGATGGATTTCAAAAGGTATTTTTTGGTTCACATTTTCTTTGAAATTTTCTTTATGAAGTGAGTCTCAAAGAATATTTTTTATCACATGATTTCAAATTACATAATTTAAATTTATTTGACCCAACTGTATATATTAAATTAGTTTGAATTAACTTCTCAATTTTAAATAAATTTGCAATAATAACATTCATCTCTTTAGTTTATTTTTTAAAAATTAGATTGAATAGCATCTAAACAATTAAGCCCACAATAGTTGGAACCAAGTCACTTTTTTCTGGTGTTGTAGAGCATGTGTGCATGCATGTTTGGGGTGTCAACATGTGCCAGTGTGTTTTTTTTTGTTAAATATTCTAATTTGTCAGTCATAATATCTTTCTCCATCTATGAATACAAATGAATGTATAAATGAATACAAAGCCCTTTGAGTTTCTAGTATACAATTAGTTTTACATTATCTAGGACTTTTTCTTTTCTTATTTCATTTTGCATTGCAAAACAATGCTAGATAATAAAGCTTGTTAGTAGAATATTGAGAAAAATAATTTCCTTGATTTTCAAGTAATTATTTTTATTTCTCAAATGTTATTTTTTATTCTGTTACATAGGATTATTTTTACATTTTATAATGTAATTTCATGTTTGTGGTAAAATTGAGTATTCTGATTTTTGAGATAGAGATTTAAAATGTGTTCTAATGATGTGTCTGTTTTTATGGCAATACCATGCTGTTTTAATTACTATAAAACAGCAGTATATTTTTTTTTTTTTTTTTTTTTAATTTTATTTTGTCGATATACATTGTAGCTGATTAATGCTCCCCATCACCAAAACCTCCCTCCCTTCTCCCTCCCCCCCCTCCCCCCCAACAATGTCCTTTCTGTTTGCTTGTCGTATCAACTTCAAATAATTGTGGTTGTTATATCTTCTTCCCTCCCCCCCCCCGATTTGTGTGTGTGTGTGTGTATGTGTGTGTGTGAATTTATATATTAATGTTTAGCTCCCTCCAATAAGTGAGAACATGTGGTATTTCTCTTTCTGTGCCTGACTTGTTTCACTTAATATAATTCTCTCAAGGTCCATCCATGTTGTTGCAAATGGCAGTATTTCATTCGTTTTTATTGCTGAGTAGTATTCCATTGTGTAGATGTACCACATTTTCCGTATCCACTCATCTGATGATGGGCATTTGGGCTGGTTCCAACTCTTGGCTATTGTAAAGAGTGCTGCGATGAACATTGGGGAACAGGTATACCTTCGACTTGATGATTTCCATTCCTCTGGGTATATTCCCAACAGTGGGATAGCTGGGTCGTATGGTAGATCTATTTGCAATTGTTTAAGGAACCTCCATACCATTTTCCATAGAGGCTGCACCATTTTGCAGTCCCACCAACAATGTATGAGAGTTCCTTTTTCTCCGCAGCCTCGCCAGCATTTATCGTTCATAGTCTTTTGGATTTTAGCCATCCTAACTGGGGTTAGATGGTATCTCAATGTGGTTTTGATTTGCATTTCCCGGATGCTGAGTGATGTTGAGCATTTTTTCATATGTCTGTTGGCCATTTGGATATCTTCCTTAGAGAAATGCCTACTTAGCTCTTTTGCCCATTTTTTAATTGGGTTGCTTGTTTTCTTCTTGTAAAGTTGTTTTAGTTCCTTATATATTCTGGATATTAATCCTTTGTCAGATGTATATTTTGCAAATATTTTCTCCCACTCTGTTGGTTGTCTTTTAACTCTTTTAATTGTTTCTTTTGCTGTGCAGAAGCTTTTTAGTTTGATATAATCCCATTTGTTTATTTTTCCTTTGGTTGCCCGTGCTTTTGGGGTCGTATTCATGAAGTCTGTGCCCAGTCCTATTTCCTGAAGTGTTTCCCCTACGTTTTCTTTAAGAAGTTTTATTGTCTCAGGGTGTATATTTAAATCCTTAATCCATTTTGAGTTGATTTTAGTATACGGTGAGAGGTATGGATCTAGTTTCATTCTCCTGCATATCGATATCCAGTTATCCCAACACCACTTGCTGAAGAGGCAGTCCCTTCCCCAGTGAATAGGCTTGGTGCCTTTGTCAAAGATCAGATGGCAGTAAGTGTGTGGGTTGATTTCTGGATTCTCTATTCTATTCCATTGGTCAGTGTGTCTGTTTTTATGCCAGTACCATACTGTTTTGGTTATTATAGCTTTGTAGTATAGCTTAAAGTCAGGTAGTGTTATGCCTCCAGCTTTATTTTTTTTGCTGAGCATTGCTTTGGCTATTCGTGGTCTTTTATTGTTCCATATAAATGTCTGAATAGTTTTTTCCATTTCTGAGAAAAATGTCTTTGGAATTTTGATGGGGATTGCATTGAATTTGTATATCACTTTGGGTAGTATGGACATTTTCACTATGTTGATTCTTCCAATCCAAGAGCATGGAATATCTTTCCATCTTCTTGTATCCTCTCTAATTTCTCTCAGCAGTGGTTTGTAGTTCTCATTATAGAGATTTTTCACCTCCTTGGTTAACTCAATTCCTAAGTATTTTATTTTTTTGGTGGCTATTGTAAATGGGCAGGCTTTCTTGATTTCTCTTTCTGCATGTTCACTATTGGAGAAAAGAAATGCTACTGATTTTTGTGTGTTGATTTTGTATCCTGCTACTGTGCTGAAATCATTTATCAATTCCAACAGTTTTTTTGTAGAGGTTTTAGGCTGTTCGATATATAGGATCATGTCATCTGCAAACAGGGACAGTTTGACTTCATCTTTTCCAATCTGGATGCCCTTTATTTCCTTCTCTTCTCTGATTGCTCTGGCTAGTACTTCCAACACTATGTTGAATAGGAGTGGTGAGAGTGGGCATCCTTGTCTAGTGCCTGTTCTTAAAGGAAAAGCTTTCAGCTTTTCCCCATTCAGGATGATATTGGCAGTGGGTTTGTCATATATGGCTTTAATTATGTTGAGATACTTTCCCTCTATACCTAACTTATAGAGGGTCTTTGTCATGAATGAGTGCTGAACTTTATCAAATGCTTTTTCAGCATCTATAGAGATGATCATATGGTCCTGGTGTTTGAGTTTATTAATATGGTGTATCACATTTATTGATTTGCGTATGTTGAACCAACCTTGCATCCCTGGGATGAATCCCACTTGATCATGATGAATAATTTTTCGTATGTGTTGCTGTATTCTGTTTGCTAGTATTTTAGTGAGGATTTTTGCATCTATATTCATCAAGGATATCGGCCTGTAGTTTTCTTTTTTGGTTATATCTTTACCTGGTTTTGGTATCAGGATGATGTTTGCTTCATAGAATGAGTTTGGGAGATTTGCGTCCGTTTCAATCTTTTGGAATAGTTTGTAAAGAATCGGTGTCAATTCCTCTTTGAATGTTTGGTAAAATTCTGCTGTGAATCCATCTGGTCCTGGGCTTTTCTTTGTTGGGAGCCTTCTGATAACAGCTTCAATCTCCTTTATTGTTATTGGTCTGTTCAAATTTTCTACGTCTTCACGGTTCAGTTTTGGGAGCTTGTGTGTGTCCAGAAATTTATCCATTTCCTCCAGATTTTCAAATTTGTTGGCGTATAGTTGTTTATAGTAGTCTCGAATGATTCCTTGTATTTCAGATGAATCAGTTGTAATATCGCCTTTTTCATTTCTAATTTTTGTTATTTGAGTCTTCTCTCTTCTTTTTTTTGTTAGCCATGCTAATGGTTTGTCAATTTTATTTATCTTTTCAAAAAACCAACTTTTTGATTCGTTGATCTTTTGAATTGTTTTTTGGTTTTCAATTTCATTCAGTTCTGCTCTGATCTTAATGATTTCTTTCCGTCTGCTAACTTTAGGATTGGATTGTTCTTGTTTTTCTAGTTCTTTAAGGTGAAGTGTTAGGTTGTTCACTTGCCATCTTTCCATTCTTCTGAAGTGAGCATTTAATGCAATAAATTTTCCCCTCAATACTGCTTTTGCAGTATCCCACAGGTTTTGGTATGATGTATCATTGTTTTCATTAGTTTCAATAAACTTTTTGATTTCCTGCTTGATTTCTTCTTGGACCCATATGTCATCAAGTAGAATGCTGTTTAATTTCCATGTGTTTGCATAGTTTCCAGAGTTTTGTTTGTTATTAATTTCTAGTTTTAATCCATTGTGGTCTGAGAAGATACATGGGATAATTCCAATTTTTTTGAATTTATTGAGACTTGATTTGTGACCTAATATGTGATCTATCCTGGAGAATGATCCATGTGCTGATGAGAAGAATGAATATTCTGAGGTTGTTGGGTGGAATGTTCTGTAGATATCTGCCAATTCCAATTGGTCTAGAGTCTTGTTTAGATCTTGTGTTTCTCTACTGATTCTTTGCCTAGATGATCTGTCTAATATTGACAGTGGAGTGTTCAGGTCCCCTGCTATTATGGTATTAGTGTCTATTTCCTTCTTTAGGTCTAATAGAGTTTGTTTTATAAATCTGGCTGCTCCAACATTGGGTGCGTACATATTTATGATTGTTATGTCTTCTTGATGGATCAGTCCTTTTATCATTAAGTAGTGTCCCTCATTGTCTCTTTTTATGGTTTTTAGTTTAAAGTCTATTTTGTCAGATATAAGAATAGCCACTCCTGCTCGTTTTTCTTTTCTGTTTGCATGGTAAATCTTTTTCCATCCTTTCACTCTTAGTCTGTGTGAATCTTTATGGGTGAGGTGGGTCTCTTGTAGGCAGCATATAGTTGGGTCCTGCTTTTTGATCCAGTCAGCCAGTCTGTGTCTTTTAATTGGGGAATTTAAGCCTTTAACATTAAGAGTTGTTACTGAAAGGTGTTGATTTATTCCTAGCATTTTATTGGTTGTTTGGTTGTCTTAGGTGTCTTTTGTTCCTTGCTTTCTGATTTACTGTTTGGTTTCTTTGTTTGTTGGTTCCTTAGGTTGTAGATAGTGTTTTTGTTAGCTTGTTTTCTCTTCATGAATGCCATTTTTATTGTACTAGCGGGTTTAGATTTTTCTTAGGTTTTTATGGCAGTGGTAGTTATTTTTCGGGAACCAAACCCAGTACTCCCTTGAGGATTTCTTGTAAGGGTGGTCTTGTGGTAGTGAACTCCCGCAGTTTTTGTTTGTCTGAGAAATATACTATTTGCCCCTCATTTCGGAAGGATAGCCTTGCAGGGTAGAGTATTCTTGGCTGGCAATCTTTGTCTTTTAGTATTTTGAAAATATCATCCCATTCCTTTCTAGCTTTTAGGGTTTGTGATGAGAAGTCTGATGTTAACCTGATTGGGGCTCCCTTATAGGTGATTTGACGCTTCTCTCTTGCAGCTTTTAAGATTCTCTCTTTGTCTCTGAGTTTTGCCAATTTGACTATGACATGTCTTGGAGAAGGCCTTTTTGGGTTGAATACGTTTGGAGATCGTTGAGCTTCCTGGATCTGAAGATTTGTGATTTTTCCTATACCTGGGAAGTTTTCTGCCACTATTTTGTTGAATATGTTTTCAATGGATTCTCCATTTTCCTCCCCTTCTGGAATACCCATGACTCGGATATTTGAGCGCTTGAGGTTGTCTGATATCTCTCTCAGATTTTCTTCCATGTCCTTGATTCTTTTTTCTTTCTTTTTGTCTGCTTGTGTTATTTCAAACAGCCCATCTTCAAGTTCAGAGGTTCTCTCTTCAACTTCGACAAGCCTGCTGGTTAAACTCTCCGTTGTGTTTTTTATTTCGCTGAATAATTTCTTCAGTTCAGCAAGTTCTGCTACATTTTTTTTCAGGACATTGATTTCCTTGTATATTTCCTCTTTCAGATCCTGTATACTTTTCCTCATTTCATCATGATGTCTAGCTGAGTTTTCTTGTATCTCATTCAGTTTCCTTAGAATTATCACTCGAAATTCCTTGTCAGTTATTTCAAGGGCTTCTTGTTCTATAGGATCTAGAGTATGAGATTTATTAACTTTTGGTGGTGTACTTTCTTGATTTTTTGTATTTCTGGTGTCTTTTTTTTGGTGTTTATTCATTGTGGCAGGGGGTTTCACAGTCCACCGGTTTGAGACTAATGACTAACTAGGATGTTGCTGTGGTTGCTAATTTGGTATGGCTCCCGCCGTGACTGCTCAGTTGGCCTCTAGTGTCTTGTGTGTGTGGTTGCCTCGGGTCTTGGGCTTCTCCGGGGATCCACCTTTCTGGTCAGCTTGTACTCTGCTGGGCTGGTGGATCACGTACCACAGGGTGTGTGATCTCTGTTGAGCTTTCACTTTCTGTACAGGACTTCTCCCCGTTCCGTGTGCTCTGGCCCAGGCTGTTAGATCGTGCAGTGGCGACCCCACCGGGTGTGTGGTTTCTGTCGAGTCTCCGCCTCCCTGGCCGCACGTCTCCCCCCTCTGTGCACACTGTGCTGGGCTGGGGCGTGTCTTCTGCACCCCTCATCTATCAGCTGGGCCTTCAAGACCCTGCTCAGCACCGCCTCGCCCAGGAAGTCTATCAGGTTTCTGCTAGGCACAGACAACCGGTCTCTCTGGGTGCCTTTGTAGCACTGTGTAGATCTTTCTCGGGTCTTGTTCACCTTTGTATCCCCCCGGTATAAACCGAGTCTAGTGCCTGCCTGCAGCCTGCTCTCCGGCAGGTTCAAGCGGACCTGGGAACTCTCCTACCACACTATTCCCAACCAGAAATTCGTTAGGCTTTTTTCCAAACTGGTGGTCGCAGAGATGTTATCTGCCTCCCAGTAACAGGAAGTTTACTGGGGCCGGAGTCCAGGGTGTGGTGGAGTGACAGTCGGCCCGCCCGTACTTTCTAGCCCTCCCAACACTGGTCGGGACGCCCCATACCCCCAGCCCCGCCAGAGAACCGCGGAGGGAGTGGGAGAGGAGGCCGGCCCGCAGGGTCCGGAAAGCCCCGCGCCAGGCCAAGCAAATGGGCTCAGTGATGGCCGAGCAGGGCGGAGCTGCCCGCACCTGGGAAAATGGAGGCAGCACCGGGGCAGTGAGTGGCCTGGTGGTGCAGGCGGGAGCCGCGTGGGCCAGGGATCACTCACAGTGCTGTGCCAGGTCGGGTGCTCGCTCTGTCTCTGGTTTGTTGCCTTCCGTGTTCTCGGCGCTGCCGCCTCGGGCTGTTCAGTCGCGGCGCCGCTCGGGCGCTCCCAGGAATCTTCTTTAATGCCGGCCTGAAACCTCGGATCCTGAATAGGGCAGCTGGCCGCCTTCAGTGCGGCCCCAGCCTCCGGGATCCTGGCTGCATCCACAGCAGCCCTGGCGCCGTGTTCCCTGTTTCAAGACTCGCTTTTGCAGCTAAGAATCAGTTCTTTTCCTGCTCCACACTTCAAAGCTGTTGCCTGTAAATGAGGCAGCCTCTCCTGCCGGGGGCAAAGTGGCGTTGAGCCCCCACGACCGGCCAGCAGCAGCAGTCCTCCCTTAAGAGATGGCCAGAGGAAGGTCCACAAGTTTCCCGGCTGCCTGAGGCCCAGTGGCCACCTTTTCCACCTCAGCTACTCCGCGCCAGCCGCCGCAGCCGCCGCCATCTTGAAACCGCCAACAGCAGTATATTTTGAAGTCAGGTAGTGTGATGCCTCCAGCTTTGTTCTTTCTGCTCAAGATTTTTATTTGGAGTTATTTGGGGTCTTTTGCAGTTATATACAAATTTTAGGATTGTTTTTTCTTATTTCTGTGGAAAATGATATTGGAATTTTGATAGGAATTGTATTGAATCTGTAGATTGCTTTGGGTAGTATGGACATTTTAACAATATTAATTCTACCAATCTATGAACATGGATATCTTTCCATCAGTGTGTGTTTTCTTAAAATTTTTTCATCAGTGTTTTATAGTTTTCAGTACACAGGTATTTTGTGTAACACTGTATTTTAATAAGAGATGTGAACATGTCACAGTCTGTGAAGGCCATATTACATTTTTAGAAAACTATCCTTGCTTCTAGGCACCACATACTGGAAAAGTAGATAAATACATTGGATACCTCAAAAGGGTAATGAATGTGAGGTGCTATGGTTTAAGTGTCCCCCCCCCACCCAAATTCATATGTTGAAATTCTCACTCCCAAGGTAATAGAATACCTTGAGAGAGGTGGAACCTTTATGAAGTGATTAGGTTGTGAGAGTGGAGCCATCACTAATGGGATTAATGCCCTTGTAAAAGAGACCCCAGAGAGCTCTCTTGCCCTCTTTCCGTCATGTGAGGATACAGAGAGAAGGTGCCATCTATGAGGAATGGGACTTCACCAGGCACAAAACCTCCCAGCATGTTGATCTTGGATTTCCAACTTTCAGAACTGTGAGAAATAGTTTTCTGCTGTTTATAAACCACCCAGTCTATATTTTGTTATAACAGCCCAAAGAAACTAAGACATAAGTCTGAAAATCACATCACACCAGAACATCCTGAGAGAACTGGACCAGTTTACCCACGAAGAGAAGAATTTAGTGGCATGTACTTAAGTGACTTCATGAAATATCATGGCTGTGATTAGAGGTGAGTGAGACACTTAGTTTCATTCTTCAACACATGGATATACAGTTTTCCCAGCACCATTTATTGGGGAGACTGCTCTTTCCCCAGTGTATGTTCTTGGAGCCTTTGTTGAAGATCAGTGGGCTGTAAGTATGTGTATTGATTTCTGGGTTCTCCACTCTGCTCCATTGGTGTTTATTTTTAATGCCAGTACCATGCTGTTTTGGTTATTACAGCTTTGTAGTATAATTTGAAGTCAGGTAGTATAATGCCTCTAGCTTTATTTTTTCTTTTGCTCAGGACTGCTTTGGTTATTTGGTGTTTTGTTGTTCCATATGAATGTTAGGATTGTTTTTTCTATTTCTGTGAAGAATGCCATTGGTATTTTGATGGGATTTGCATTAAATCTGTAGATTACTTTGAGTAATATGAACATTTTCACAACATAAATTCTTCCAATCCATGAGCATGAAATGTCTTTCCATCTTTTTGTGTCCTCTTCAATTTCTTTCAGCAGTGTTTTGTAGTTCTCATTGTAGAGATCTTTTACTTCCTTGGTCATATTAAATCATAGGTACCTTATTTTTTTGGTAGCTATTGTAAATGGGCTTGCTTTCTTGATTTCTTTTTCTGCTAGTTCACTGGTGGTGTATAAGAATGCTACTAATTTTTGTAAATTGATTTTGTATCCTGTGATTTTACTAAATTTGTTTATCAGCTCTAGGTGTTTTTTTCTGTGTGGAGTCTTTAGGTTTATGTGTGTGTGTGTGTGTGTGTGTATAGGATGATGTAATCTGCAAACAGTGACCATTTGACTTCGTTCTTTCCTATTTAGATGCCCTTTATTTCTTTTTCTTGTTTGGTTGCTCTGGTTAGTACTTCCAATACTATGAGTAGTTAGAGTGGGCATCCTTGTCTTGTTCTTGTTCTTAAGGGATGTTCAGTCAGGATGATGTTGGCAGTGGGTTAGTAATATATGGCTTTATTTTGTTGAGATATTTTCCTTCCGTACCTAATTTGTTGAGAATGTTTACCATGAAGGGATGTTGAATTTTGTCAAGTGCTTTTTCTGCATCTATTGAGAAGATAACATGGTTTTTGTCCTTGACTTTCTTGTTGTGGTGTATCGCATTTATTGATTTGCATATGTTGAACCATGTTTCCATCCATGGAATAAATCTCACGTGATCATGGTGTATAATCTTTTTGATATGCTGTTGAATTCTGTTTGCTAATATTTTGTTGAGAATTTTTGCATCTGTGGTCATCCAGGATATTGGCCTGTAGTTTTCTTTTGTT
This sequence comes from Cynocephalus volans, assembly GCF_027409185.1. Lineage (NCBI taxonomy): Eukaryota > Metazoa > Chordata > Mammalia > Dermoptera > Cynocephalidae > Cynocephalus > Cynocephalus volans. Next base: position 211,219,533 of record NC_084461.1, read on the forward strand.
GCTGCTTTTTTGCCTGATTTTGGTATCAGTTTGATGCTCACCTTGTAGAATGAGTTTGGGAGAATGGCCTCTGTTTTAGTTTTTTGAAATAGTTTGAAAAGGATTGGCATTAATTATTCTTTAAAGGTTCGGTAGAATTCTGCAGTGAAGCCGTCAACTCTTGGGCTTTTCTTTGTTGAGAGACTGCTGATTACTGCTTCAATCTTGTTACTTGTTATTGGTCTGTTCAGATTTTCTATTTCTTCTTGGTTACATTGTAGTGTCTAGAAATTTATGCATTTCCTCTGGGTTTTCAAATTTGTTGGTGTATATTTATTTGTAGTAGTCTCAAATGTTCTTTGTATTTCTGTGGTATTGGTTGTAATGTTTCCTTTTTTATTTCTGATTTTTGTTATTTGAGTCTTTTCTTTTCTCTTTATATTTAGTCTAGCTAATGATTTGTCTACTTTGTTTATCTTCTCAAAAAACAAACTTTTTGTTTCATTTATGTTTCGTATTATATTTTCAGTCTCTATTTCATTTAGTTCTGCTCAGATTTTTGTTATTTCCTTCTGTCTGTCTTCTAATTTTGGGATTGGATTTTTTTTTTCCAGGTCTATTGGTGTCTTGATCTTGGACTTCCAGCCTCCAGAACTCTGAGAAATAAATTTCTGTTGTTTAAGCTGCCCAGTCTATAGTATTCTGTTATAGCAGCTCAAGCAGACTAAGACAGGCCTATTTACCTCAGATTCTATTACCCAATAAGGAATGTCTGGCTTTCCACAAAAAATTACAAGACATGCTAAAAGCCAAGAAAAGACACAGTCTCAAGAGACAAAGCAAACATCAAAATCAGACTCAGATATAGCACAGATTTTGGAACTGTGAGACAAAGAATTTAAAATAACTGTGATTAACCTCCTTGGTTAACTCTATTCCTAAGTATTTTATTTTTTTGGTGGCTATTGTAAATGGGCAGGCTTTCTTGATTTCTCCTTCTGCATGTTCACTATTGGAGAAAAGAAATGCTACTGATTTTTGTGTGTTGATTTTGTATCCTGCTACTGTGCTGAAATCATTTATCAATTCCAACAGTTTTTTTGTAGAGGTTTTAGGCTGTTCGATATATAGGATCATGTCATCTGCAAACAGGGACAGTTTGACTTCATCTTTTCCAATCTGGATGCCCTTTATTTCCTTCTCTTCTCTGATTGCTCTGGCTAGTACTTCCAACACTATGTTGAATAGGAGTGGTGAGAGTGGGCATCCTTGTCTAGTGCCTGTTCTTCAAGGAAAAGCTTTCAGCTTTTCCCCATTCAGGATGATATTGGCAGTGGGTTTGGCATATATGGCTTTAATTATGTTGAGATACTTTCCCTCTATACCTAACTTATAGAGGGTCTTTGTCATGAATGAGTGCTGAACTTTATCAAATGCTTTTTCAGCATCTATACAGATGATCATATGGTCCTTGTGTTTGAGTTTATTAATATGGTGTATCACATTTATTGATTTGCGTATGTTGAACCAACCTTGCATCCCTGGGATGAATCCCACTTGATCGTGATGAATAATTTTTCGTATGTGTTGCTGTATTCTGTTTGCTAGTATTTTAGTGAGGATTTTTGCATCTATATTCATCAAGGATATCGGCCTGTAGTTTTCTTTTTTGGTTATATCTTTACCTGGTTTTGGTATCAGGATGATGTTTGCTTCATAGAATGAGTTTGGGAGATTTGCGTCCATTTCAATCTTTTGGAATAGTTTGTAAAGAATCGGTGTCAATTCTTGTTTGAATGTTTGGTAAAATTCTGCTGTGAATCCATCTGGTCCTGGGCTTTTCTTTGTTGGGAGCCTTCTGATAACAGCTTCAATCTCCTTTATTGTTATTGGTCTGTTCAAATTTTCTATGTCATCACGGTTCAGTTTTGGGAGCTTGTGTGTGTCCAGAAATTTATCCATTTCCTCCAGATTTTCAAATTTGTTGGCGTATAGTTGTTTATAGTAGTCTCGAATGATTCCTTGTATTTCAGATGAATCAGTTGTAATATCGCCTTTTTCATTTCTAATTTTTGTTATTTGAGTCTTCTCTCTTCTTTTTTTTGTTAGCCATGCTAATGGTTTGTCAATTTTATTTATCTTTTCAAAAAACCAACTTTTTGATTCGTTGATCTTTTGAATTGTTTTTTGGTTTTCAATTTCATTCAGTTCTGCTCTGATCTTAATGATTTCTTTCCGTCTGCTAACTTTAGGATTGGATTGTTCTTGTTTTTCTAGTTCTTTAAGGTGGAGTGTTAGGTTGTTCACTTGCCATCTTTCCATTCTTCTGAAGTGAGCATTTAGAAGATGGAAAGATATTCCATGCTCGTGGATTGGAAGAATCAACATAGTGAAAATGTCCATACTACCCAAAGTGATATACAAATTCAATGCAATCCCCATCAAAATTCCAAAGACATTTTTCTCAGAAATGGAAAAAACTATTCAGACATTTATATGGAACAATAAAAGACCACGAATAGCCAAAGCAATGCTCAGCAAAAAAAATAAAGCTGGAGGCATAACACTACCTGACTTTAAGCTATACTGCAAAGCTATAATAACCAAAACAGTATGGTACTGGCATAAAAACAGACACACTGACCAATGGAATAGAATAGAGAATCCAGAAATCAACCCACACACTTACTGCCATCTGATATTTGACAAAGGCACCAAGCCTATTCACTGGGGAAGGGACTGCCTCTTCAGCAAGTGGTGCTGGGATAACTGGATATCGATATGCAGGAGAATGAAACTAGATCCATACCTCTCACCATATACTAAAATCAACTCAAAATGGATTAAGGATTTAAATATACACCCTGAGACAATAAAACTTCTTAAAGAAAACATAGGAGAAACACTTCAGGAAATAGGACTGGGCACAGACTTCATGAATACGACCCCAAAAGCACGGGCAACCAAAGGAAAAATAAACAAATGGGATTATATCAAACTAAAAAGCTTCTGCACAGCAAAAGAAACAATTAAAAGAGTTAAAAGACAACCAACAGAGTGGGAGAAAATATTTGCAAAATATACATCTGACAAAGGATTAATATCCAGAATATATAAGGAACTAAAACAACTTTACAAGAAGAAAACAAGCAACCCAATTAAAAAATGGGCAAAAGAGCTAAGTAGGCATTTCTCTAAGGAAGATATCCAAATGGCCAACAGACATATGAAAAAATGCTCAACATCACTCAGCATCCGGGAAATGCAAATCAAAACCACATTGAGATACCATCTAACCCCAGTTAGGATGGCTAAAATCCAAAAGACTATGAACGATAAATGCTGGCGAGGCTGCGGAGAAAAAGGAACTCTCATACATTGTTGGTGGGACTGCAAAATGGTGCAGCCTCTATGGAAAATGGTATGGAGGTTCCTTAAACAATTGCAAATAGATCTACCATATGACCCAGCCATCCCACTGTTGGGAATATACCCAGAGGAATGGAAATCATCAAGTCGAAGGTATACCTGTTCCCCAATGTTCATCACAGCACTCTTTACAATAGCCAAGAGTTGGAACCAGCCCAAATGCCCATCATCAGATGAGTGGATACGGAAAATGTGGTACATCTACACAATGGAATACTACTCAGCTATAAAAACGAATGAAATACTGCCATTTGCAACAACATGGATGGACCTTGAGAGAATTATATTAAGTGAAACAAGTCAGGCACAGAAAGAGAAATACCACATGTTCTCACTTATTGGAGGGAGCTAAACATTAATATATAAATTCACACACACACATGCACACACACACACACAAACCGGGGGTGGGGGGAAGAAGATATAACAACCACAATTATTTGAAGTTGATACAACAAGCAAACAGAAAGGACATTGTTGGGGGGGAGGAGGGGAGGGAGAAGGGAGGGAGGTTTTGGTGATGGGGACCAATAATCAGCTACAATGTATATCGACATAATAAAATTAAAAAAAAAATAATAAAATAAAATAAAATAAAATGAAAAAAAAAAAATAAAATAAAATAACTGTGATTAATATGTTAAGGGTTCTATTGGAGTAAAACAGATAAAATGAAAGAACAAAGGTGGCACGTAAGCAGAGACATGGAGATCCAACAAAGAACCAAAAGGAAAGCCTAGAAATAAAAATTGTAACAGAAATGAAGAATGCCTTTGATGGGTTCTTCAGCAGACTGGACACACCAACAAAAGGATCCATAACTTAAAGATATGTAAATGGAAATTTCCCAGCTAAAATGCAAACATAAAAAAGGAAGGGCAAACAGAGCAGAGCATTCATAAAATGAAAAAAAAAAAAAATTGAAAATGTATAATGCTCAATTCATGGGAATACCAGGAGGAGAAGAGAGAATTAAACAGAATAAGTATTTGAAGTAATAATGTCTGAGAAGTTTTAAAAATTAATTACAGACACCAAAGCAGAGATCAAGGAAGCTTCCATAACATCAAACAGGATAAACACTAAAAAAACTACCTACTGGGAATACCATATTCAAACAGCATAAAGAACAACACAAAGAAAAAAACTTGAAAGAAGCTGGGGGTGGGTGGGGAAAACTTCACCAATAGAAGGTCAAGGATAAGAATTACAGTGATGTCTCATCAGACGGTGCAAGCACAGATTAGAGTGAATATTTAAAGTCACGAAAGAAAACAAAACCAAAAAAACCTAGAATCCTGTCTTCAGTGACATTATCCTTCAAAAGTGAAAGGGAAATAAAAATTTTCTCAAATGAGCAGAAACTTCACCAGAAGCCCTGTTCTGAGAGAAATGTTAAAAGAAGTTTTTCAGGTAGAAGGAAATGATATAAACCTGAAACCAGAATCTACATAAAGAAAGAGCATTAGAGAAGGAATAAATATAGGTAAAATTTTATTTTATCTTATTTTTCATGTTCTTAATTGATCTGAAAATAACTTTCAAAGTAATAATCATAATGTATTGGGTATGGATAAATGAAATCAATCATAATAATATCTTAAGGGACAGCAGAAAGGAATGAAAATACTACTGTAGGCATTATGGTAGCGTAAGGTGTCTCTTATAAGGTGTCTTCACTAACACATGAAGTAGTATAGTGTTATTTAAAGTTAGTTAATGCACAGCTTCAAATGTATAATGCGAACTCTATGGCAATCACTAAATTTTGCTTTTAAATCTAATTGGTATGCTAAGAGAGGAGAAAAAGTGGAATCATATAAAATTCTCAAAACCAGAAAAGGCAGAAAACGTTGAGGAAAAAAGAAACAAAGAACAAACATGAAGAAAACAGTTACGAATCCAGTAGACATTATTCAAATATCAATAATCACCTTAAATTGAATGGTCTAAATACACCAAGTAAATCACAGAGATTCTCAGAGTCGATAAAAAGTACAAGACCCAACTATGTGTTATCTACAAGAAACACATTTTAAATATGAAGTCTCGGGTTAAAAGAAAAGAGATTGAAATAGATATGCCATGTTAGAGCTCATCAAAAGAAAGCTGAAGTAGCTATATTAATTTCAGATAAAGAGGACCTAAAAACAAGGAAAACTGTAAGAGATAAAGAGCGGTTTACCTAATGAAAAAGAGGCCAATTCTCCATAAAAGACAAAGCAATCCTAAATTTGTATGTATCAACAGTGTCATGTCAAAATACATGAGGCAAAAACTGATAGAGTGCAAAGAGAAATAGACAAATGCACTACTAAATTAAAATATTTTGAAGAAAAACTACAACTTATTAAAATATGTGGGATGCAGTGAAGTAGTGCTTAGAGGAAAATGTGTAGCCTTAAATGCACATGATACAGATGAAAAAAGATCTAAAATCAGTAGTCTAAGCTTCTACCTAAGGAAACTAGAAAAAAAAAAGCAAATTAAATCAAGGAGGAAACAAACAATAAAAATCAGAGCAGAAATGTATAAAATAAAAACAGGAAGATGATGGAGATGATCAACAAAATCAAAAGCCAGTTCTTTGCCAAGATCAATAATATTGATACACCTCTAGCTAGGCTTACCTAACCTAAGAGAGAAGACAAGCTTCTAATATCAGAAATGAAACAGGGGTCATCACTACTGGTCTCACGCACATCAGAAGGACGATGAAGGAATACTTTGAGTAAATTTATGCCTCGAAATCTGGAAAATAAGAAAATAGACCAATTTCTTGAAAGTCACAAACTACTAAACTCACAGAAGCAGAAATAAATAATCAGAATAGACCTATATTCACTAAAGAATTTAAATCAATAATTAATAACTTTTCAAAAGAAAAAAAACAGACCCAGATGGCTTAAAGGGCTTGTCTCCAAAATTTAGAAAGGACTCATAATTTAGCAACAAGAAAATGAACAACCCAATTAAAAAAACGAGCAAAGATCTGAACAGATACCTCACTGAAGATACAAAAATTGTGAATGATGAGATACCACTATGCACCTATCAGAATGGTTAAAAGTAAGCAAGAATAATTAAACAAGTGACAATACCTATTGCTGGTGAGAATGTGGGACAATAGAACTCTCATTCATTGCTGGTGGGAATGCAAAATGGTACAGTCACTGTGGAAGACAGTTTGGCAGCTTCTTACATGGCTAAGCATACTCTTACTGTATGGTCTTGCAACTGCACTCCCTGGTATTTACCCAACCGATTTTAAAACTTGTAAAACCTGCACACAGATGTTTATAGCAGCTTTATTCATAATTGCCAAAACTTGGAAGCAAACAAGTCCTTCAGCAGATGAATAGATAAATAAACTGTGGTACATCCATACAACAGAGTATTAGTCATCAATAAAAATAAATATGCTATCAAGCCACAAAGACATGGATGACTCTTAAATGCATATTTCAAAATGAAAGAATCCAGTTAGAAAAGACTATGCTATATATGATATCAGTTATGTAACATTTTGGAAAATGCAAAACTTTAGTAATGGTGAAAAGACCGGTGCTTGGTCATGAGGGTGTAGCCCTCGTGTTCATGGAGTTAAGAAGGCTGAAGAGAAGAAACATGGCAGATCTTCTAGGTGGTGAAACTATTCTTTATGATACTGTGATGGTGGATTCTATGAGCCTGTTGATCCTTACAGCCCAAATAATTAACCTTAAGGTATGCAAGAAATCATTTAAAAAAATTATTTAGAAATCAGGGGATTCCAGGGTGAAATATAGAACATGGAAAAACAATCTAACACAATTACAAATGTATAAAACAACCTCACAGAAAGAGGTGAGGGAAAAGGTGCTGACTTAAATAAGTGGAAATAATTAGGGTGTGCAAGACTAAAAGGCAAAAGAAAGTGTACATGAGACTGTACTCTAATTGATAAAGTTGCTCCCCACAGGGACATGGGTTAACAATCTGATACTGCAATGAGCTGTATACTGGAATTGAATGGTTAGGTAAACAGATGGTGGAAATGGGAGCCAGGCTTCTTACTGTCAGAGAGTTTACAGATAAATGTGGAGGCAGTGAGAATGATCCTTTGGTAATGGATGAGAATTGGAGACATCAGGATTAACTCATGCTTAGCTTGATACAGATAAAGATGGGTGTCACACTTCTCACTGTGTAATGGAGATGCAAAAGAAATTACTTAAAGTTACATGAATGCAATGGGAAGCCCGAAGGGACTGCACCTCAGCGACTCCTCTGTTAGAAGGAGAAACTGGGTACAGCCCCGACTCAAAGTTAGCTTCTGTTTTCATTGTAAAGACAAGGAAGTTTCACAAGAAAAATCAGTTGATTTAATCATTTAAAAAGAACACAAAGAGGTGGATAATGTGAAAAATTATCCATGGCTAAGTATAGCTCAAACAATGGAACATAGTAACATCATTAAAACTAACAGCGTGACATACCAAAGTACAATTAGTGAAATGTTAAGCTAGCTACACTGGGATCATTGTCTTTAACTTCAGATAGAACTATTTTTATAACAGCTAAAACAGTCATTACATTTCTATGATTCTATCTATCTGTGATTATTTCTTAAGTTTCCATTAACAAAAAGTTTTCCCTACAGCAAACATATCTCACATATTTTCCTACAGCAATTCTTTTCAAATCTCTTAATGAAATCAATATGTTAACAACCGGTTGACAATCAGTGTATACAATCCCTTACCTAAAAAGTGATTAGAGTTGATTCGATGAGCTCTTGCCCCCTATCTGTAGGCTTTTGCCTCCTAGCTAAGGACTTTTGTCCCATAAGTTTTTTTTTAGCTAAAAACCCTATCTAAAAATCAAATGAGAATCACAATTTCTAATCCTGTACAGATAGGTAGTACATATACAAATATTCACAGATATGTGTATATGCATGAGCTAGTATATACTCTTCTGTTTTCTACAATTTTGACTGAGAAGCTTGGAAGCAACTACATCCTGTGGCAATGAGCACATCTACTATTGGTTTCTAATACTTTTTTCCCATATAAAGAACTAGTGCTTGTTGGAGAAATGGCTGATTCTAGGGCTGGGCAGGAAATATACAAGAAGAGTCTGGAGAATCTGTTTTGTAGCACCAGAAAAGCAGAGATATGCTTTAAAACAGACAAACAGTGAATGCACCACGATGATGGGGTATGTCAATGGGACACAGAAGCCAGATGAAAAAATTTCCAGTGGCCAAAGCTGGAACAATTTGAGCAACAAAATAAAGCAGTAGTAGATATATGTAATATACATGTGTCTATATTGATATAAATAAGTGCTTGCATCAATAAATATGTGGGGAGAAGAAACAAATCTTCATGCAGAAAAATACCGAATAACTTATGTAGTTACTCTGCATTTAAGGGGATAGAGTGTAACTCTTCATTCCTAAATGTATCCTACGCATAGTGATTTCCTTCCAAAGAGCACAGAATGAACAGGGGAGAGAGAGAGGAACTGCCCAGTGGAGACACCTGGCAAACACTACCTTACCTGAGTGATTAAAGTTAGCGACCACCACACATCATGTTGATAGTATACACCCTTGATAGGCTCTGATGAGAAAGGCACTTTACCTGTATGGTCTTCTTCTGACAAGCCCATTACTCCAGTCTAATTATGAGAAAAAACATCAGACAAATTCCAGTAGACAAGCATCTTAAAATACGCCTGACCAGCACTCCTCAAAACTGTCAAAGGCTTCAAAAACAAGGAAGGTCTGAGAAACTGTCACAGCAGAGAGGAGCCTGAGGAGACACGACAACTAAATGTTATGTGGTATAGTGGATTGGACCTTAGAATAGAAAAAGGACAGTAAGTAAAAAGTAAGAGAATCTGAATAAACAATGAACTATAGTTAAAAATATATCAGTATTGTTTCATTAATTGTAACAAACATACCATATGTTTATAAGATATGTTTATGTGATAGAGAAAACTGGGTGTGGGATATAGGAGGACTCTCTATACTATCTTTGCAATTTTTCTTTGAATCTAAAACTTTTCTAAAAATAGAGTCCATTAAAAAATGTGTTGATTGAGTTGCATAATGTTAACCTAATTAACAAATAGAGGCTCTTTAAAATAACTGATATTTATTTGGGAATAGGGCATTGCAATGGGAATATGCATGCCATAGTGAACTATGTGCATATTCAAGGAGGCAAAGGAAGACAAAGGATCTTAAAGGAAACATGATGGAGGATAACATAATTGGAGACAACTATACTTGGCTACAAGGATCCATAACAAGGGTGACACCAGTCTGTGGCTGGACAGGCAGTTGCTGGGCAAAGGTCCTTGCAGAAGTGTTTTTTATTAAGATTGTGATGACCTCTGTGCAAAGTTGTGCTTTTCAGAGTCCTTTGTGATAGTTCTTGTTATTAGGCATAAGTGCATGAGAACTTCCCCCTTCATGGCCTTTCCCTGGCTCTCTTTGCCAGGGGTTTTACCACATGTGACTCTGTTTTGATTCTGAAAACTTTCATGCTAGCAATGATTGGGATGTGGGAAAGCCAGGCTTTTGGGGGTGCATTTGAGCAAAGCAAAAGGGCAAAAAAGAGTTGGCAGCAAAAGAAGAGATTGCTGTAGGTGTAAGAGACAGTGAATGCAAATGTTAAGAGTGGAGAAAAAAAATTGTCCTTGGGAGGAACTGAATATTGGAGTGCCCTTGGACTGTCATCAGCCAGGGTTTCTCTACAAGAAAAGACAGCAAGGAGGAGATGTGGGAGAGGAGGCTGGGGGGCCAGGCAAAGTGAATTGAGAATCTTGAACTTTACTGAAAAAGGGAAGCCATTGGAGACGTTCATGCAGAAGAGTGGCAGGATTAGACTTGCGTTTTTGAAAGATTACCCATAATGTGTTTTAGAAAGTGAAGAGCTCAGTTTTACTTCATTTCCCTTCTTTTCTGTCCTTTAACCCTCTCACTAGGAAACCATCAAGGCTAATTCTGTGATACCTTCCTCAGTGCAGCAACGTTGAAGGAAGCCCCTTGGTCCCAACCCCACTCCCTCCTTCTTGCTCGAAAATGAGAAGCTCATCATGTGAAAGCCATAAATGGAGCTTCTCCTTAAAAGGGGGTTAAAAATCCCTATTCTTCTAAGATGTTTCCCCCTTGAGCTATAGCACGGGCCTCAAACATGCTTGCTAATTATCTGGAGCCTTGCAAAATAGGCTTGTGCCTTCTTTCCTTCATACTTAATGTTTAAGTAATTAGTAATCAGTTACTGCTCTACCCCCAGACAAGCTGATTCCTTTTCATGATGTCATGATGTTTTTTCCTCACTGAAGCTATGCTGACAGGCCATTGAGTCATGTCCTTCTCCAGCCCGCCAAAAGACACACTAAACAAAGGGAGTGGGGGGGGGGAGAACGAAATGATACACAGTGGATAACAGATAATTATCCCTAGCTGACAGCACACCTTGGAATTTGCATTTAAAATGAAGAGATTTGGCAAAAAGAATGCTGATGTCAGGCAACGGGTAATTTTGTTTCAGGGAAGTAGCTCAGTGGGGAGGATTTAGTCATCCTCTGACTTCTCGCTTCAGCCTCTTCACTTGTCTGCCTTTCTTTAGCTTTTTCTCCTATATTCTAGCTATTTCTCCATAACCTCACCAGAGATAAATTCTAAAACTTTGTGCCACCATTTCTTTTAAAAAAAGGAAGGTATGCATGGGAGGTTGTCCGTTCACTTGCATGACAACATCCAGGTGTACAAGACTTTCCATGATCTAGCTCTTCCTGCATTTTCAGTCTCATCTCCCATTTCCACCTCAGTGGTCTCATTGCTATAGTTTGGCAATGTTGAGCTAAGTGTAGTTTCCAAGACACAGTGCTATTTCACACATCCATGCTCCCTTCTTTCTAAACTCTGTTAAATGAACCACCCTCAACCTGGTGCTCAGGACAAAAGCCTAGTTGTCATTCTTTCCTTTTCCCCACATCCGATCCACTGGTTTGTCCTGTTGGCACCCTTCTCTATTTCTCATCTTAACTGCTAATGTCATCGTCTATGCCAGACCACTGGACACCCAATTGGTCTTCCAGCTCACGGTCCAGAGCTTTCTACTGGACCACTGTGTTAAATAGTCTCCTGTTTCCACGATGCTTTCTCACAATCCACTAAGCTTTCAAAACTGGAAATTGGATCACACCACCCTCTGCCTAAACATATTCCAGTGGTTCCCTTTATTCCTACAATAACATCTGTGTTTTTACCTTGTCCCACATCATTGACCTCAGTTTCTACCACACGTGTCACTATTCCCTTTCTCTTCCTTAGATACTCCCCTTAAGTTATAGCAGAAGTGGTGGCCCTCTAGGGCTTGGAGAGCCCCTCTTGAAAACCTCTGATGCCACCTTTACCAGAGTGGGGTCTGTTTGCCCACACACCATGGGAAGCCAATCACTGAAGCACGTGTCTTTGCAGTAGAGAAAGAAGGTTTATTCACACGGCGGCCATCTGAGAAGATGGGAGATTTGCATCTCCAGTCCACCTTACCCACAGTGGGAAGGATGGTACATTTATGGGGAAGCAGTTAGGGGCAGTTTGAGGCATGGGCAATCATGACGGTGAAAGGGTTTGAAGGAGTCCTTCAGTGATCTGCATCAGCGCAGGCTGCCTATGTGTTCAGGAGATGGTGGCATTAACAGGATCTGGAGGTAAAGTTTTTATTCCTCTAATGTCAAAAGGCCACCCATCAGACATTTGTGCAGGCTCAGCCTGCCTAGCCTGGTTTATGTTGGACCAAGCTGACCCCAGAAACCCTGGAAAATAAAAACACCTTAGGCACACAACTCATCGTCTCTATGCTAGAGGTGTTATCTTAAAGGGCAGATAAGAAGAAACAGAATGAGAGGTTAATTATGAAAATTTAGTGAAAGAAAGAGCAAGTTAAACAGGGAATAAACCAAAAAGCCACAGTTACAGTCCCCTCCTGTTTTTTTTTAAATCATTCCTCGATCATGAGGGTTTCTGGACAACAACCACTCTGGCTACTTCCTGCTGACCAAGGGCATAGATTAGGGTTTATGGAAGGAAATTGTTTAGCACTCAACTGGAACTATTCCCTGGTACCTGACTTGGCATGTACATTTCATATAACTAGTATGTTAGTTCCCTATTTTACTATTTTGGTGCAGCATCTGATGGCACATTTAACTATCAGATATGGTAAGATGGATCTAAAAACTTGGGATATCCAAGAAAATAACCTTAAAAACCAGTTTACTCCTCCCAGGACCTCAGGAGGTATTTGTTGCAACCAAGTGGCCCATTCCCAGATTTTATTTAAGTGAGTTTTAACTTCGATGGAAGCATTGACATAACTACTGCAAGAAGTTTTGGCAATATCACAAGCTCCTTCCTGTTTGGCCAATATATAATCTAAGGCAATATGATCATCAAGCACTGCTCTGGCCAGGGAATTTATTTCCTTTTGTTGGTGGCTATGGTCAATGCTGTTTCACTGGCAATCATTCACAGGGTAATAGATAAGCTTTGAGATAAATAAAAAGCCAAGAACAAACAAGCAAGTAGACAAAACAAAGTATGCATGGGCAGGAATCAGGCGTTGCTCATCTCTCGTATGCTGCTTTCAGAAAAGCAACTTGACATCTGTCAGTGGCTCACAAGAATATTCAGGCTGTTGGAAGAAATCCATGTCAGGGATGTGCCATGGATATTCTTGTGATTTTGTGATTGATGTTCTTTTTTTTTTGTCTTTAAAAAATTATTTAAGCATATTTTAAAAAATATTTATTATAAGCGTGTTATTACTACAAATCATGATTTTTCTTTATGCTGTTTTCCTAACTTATCGCTCCTCTAACCACTGCAGTATTTCTCTTTCCTTGTGTGGCTTATTTCACTTAACATAACCATCACGTCAAAAGGATATCTGCACACCCATGTTCGCCGCAGCTCTGTTTACAATAGCCAAAGTATGGAACCTACCTAAGTGTCCATTGATGGATGACTGGATAAGGGAAATGTGGTGCATATACACCATGACTGGTGTTCTTGACTGGCATAGCTCCCAATTCCAGCTGTGTTCTGGTAGATCAGTTGTGAGGCATCATCAGATATCTGGGGCTTGAACTTCACCTGAGAGAGGTAGATCCACAGTTTGACCCCTTTCAATATGATAGAAGAGTGAGTTACTAAATCTGGAACTACCCATCGAGGATGCAACTGGTCTTCTGGGTGCTTGTTTTTCCAAGACTTAGTAGCACCCAGTTTCCTGGGTGCAGATGATGAAGTGGAACGTCTGTGGGAAACACCAATCGGCTGGAAGCAAATTTATGTATAGCTATCAGAGTAATGCCTAAAGACTGGACGTGTCTTATTGTGTCTAATTCTTTAATTCTCATCCACTTCAGGTCCCCCAGGTCATACTCAGAGTAAATAAAGGGTCTTCCATAGAGCATTTCTTAAGGGCTCCACTGGAGCTTGTTTCTAGGGGCTACCCTTATCCTAAGTATTGCAACTGGCAAGTCCTTATTCCAAGTCAGGTTAGTTTCTTGGCAAATTTTAGCTAGAATCTTTTTCAAAGTATTACTCATCATTAAATTAAAACATTATTCTGTTTCTTCTGTCATCTGTGGCCGCCAGGAGACACGTAACTTCCAACAAATGCCCAGTGCTCTAGACATCTCCTGAGTAACTTTAGTTATAAATGCTCCTCCATTGTCACTTTTAATTGCTACAGATAGCCCAAACCTAGGGAATCTTTTAGTAATGCTTTAGCTACTTCAGAGGCCTTTTCTGACTGACATGGAAAGATCTCTACCCATCCAGTGGAAGTATCCACAAACAGTAATAAACATCTGAAGTTTCCAGTGGTTCACAGCATCATGGTAAAGTCTCTCTGCCAATCTTCTCCAGCATCAGCTTCTCTGGTCTGGACCCCTTTGGTGATCAATGGTGACCACATCTCAGGATCATTCTTTGCACAAATCATGCATGTCTGTATTAGCTTTTGGTTGCTCCTATGTGTGTTGGGTCCTATGATATACTTTTGAATCTAATGGAGATATGCGACTCTTCATAGTGGGTATTTTGATGAATATGACTAATTACTTCCTCCGTAAGATGTTCTGGGATAAGTACAATTTCTTGTCTGTTATAAATCCATCCTTTCTTACTATATTTGTATTTCACATCTTGGTAATACTCAGGTCCCCAGTGAAACCTCCATTTTTTGGCTCTCTCCAGATCCTCTGGGGAATATTTCAAATGGCTTTTTGTCAAGTCAATATCTGAAACCAGAGCCATCAGCTCGGATGAAGAGGTTTTTGTTCAGGCTGCTAGCTTTGTGGCTGATCTGCCCAATTGTTTCTCTGTGCAATCAGGACATCTGATTTCTGATGTCTGGAGTGGTGGACTATTTCCCACCTCCTTCAGCCCCATGATAGCTTATAGCAAGTCCAAAATTTCTTTAGCATGTTTAATTTTTTCCCCCACAGTTAAAAGTCCTTTTTCTCTCCATATGGTCCCATGGGTGTGTTTACTGAAAAGGCATATTAGGGTCTGTGTAAATGGTTATCCTTTTGTTCTTACCTAATGGAATACTTGGGTGAGGCTATTAGTTCTGTCTTTTGGGCAGAGGTACCAGGGGGAAGGGCTTCTGCCTCTCGGGTCTGTTAATATATTATCACTTCCATTGTCCTTGGTCCATGAGGCTGTTTCCATCAGTAAACGTTTCTAAATCTGGATCTTTCAGTGGGAGATCTGTCAAATCAGGCTGACTGGAATAAACTTGCTCAATTATTTGTATACAGTTTTCTACAGGTTCGTATATATTAGTGGGAAGCAAAGTGGCAGAGTTTAAGGTGGAGACTGCTTTCAAAGGTACATTGGAATGGAAATCATCAAGTCGAAGGTATACTTGTTCCCCAATGTTCATCGCAGCACTCTTTACAATAGCCAAGAGTTGGAACCAGCCCAAATGTCCGTCATCAGATGAGTGGATACGGAAAATGTGGTACATCTACACAGTGGAATACTACTCAGCTATAAAAACGAATGAAATACTGCCATTTGTAACAACATGGATGGACCTTGAGAGAATTATATTAAGTGAAACAAGTCAGGCACAGAAAGAGAAATACCACATGTTCTCACTTATTGGAGGGAGCTAAAAATTAATATATAAATTCACACACACACACACACACACACACACACACACACACACAAACCGGGGGGGGGGGAAGAAAATATAACAACCACAACTACTTGAAGTTGATACGATAAGCAAACAGAAAGGACATTATTGGGGGGGAGGGGGGGAGGGAGGAGGGACGGAGGTTTTGGTGATGGGGAGCAATAATCAGCCACAATGTATATCGACAAAATAAAAATTAAAAAAAAAAAAAAAAAGGTACATTAGGATTGTCCAGCAAGATAGCCTAATATTTGCCAATCTTCCAGATATAAGTCAATATCTCCCTTTCTGTTCTAAAAAGGAAAGAACACAATAAGGTGTGTGCACCATGGTGGGCTGTCCTATGGTAAGTTTTTCTACTTCTTGTAGAAGGTCACAAGTGGCAGACACTGCTCTTAAACAAACTGGACATCCTTCAGTCACAATGTACAATTGCTTTGAAAAATAAGCAACAGGTCTCCTAGTACTGCCCAGATTCTGAGTTAATACTCCCAGACTAATCCCGTATCTTTCATGAACAAACAAATCAAAAGATTTTCTGATATCAGGGATTCCCAGGGTGGGGGCACTCAGCACTTTTTCTTTAATAGTCACCTGCTGGAATTCCCCAGTCCAACCAAGAGGCTCATTATTCTCTTCCCTTAAGGGTTTCATAATAATGCTTGTCTGTGAGTCCAAAGTTGGAGATAGAGATGCCATGAGAACCTGCCATACCTAGGAACCCCCATATTTGTCTCCTAGTGGTGGGCACTGTCACCCTACCCAAGGCTTCTCTCCTATGAGGGAGCAAATATCTTTGCCCTTGGGAAAGTTTGAAGCCCAAATATTTAATTGAAGGCTGACAAACCTGTGCCTTTTTCTGGGAAACTTTGTAACTTCACTCTGCTAAAATGTTTAAACCAGGATGGAGTTCTGATCTGAGGCTAGTCTTGCTGGCAATCAAGATGTCATCTATATACTGGAGCAAAGCTCGTTCCCTAACTGAAGTTCCCTCGAGCCTTTGGCCACAACTTGCCCCCAAAGAGTGGGAGAGTTCTTGAATCCCTGGGGGGAACAGTCCAATAATACTGTTGTTTACTCTTTGAATCTGGATCCAAACAATTCATGAGACCTGGGACTCAAGGGGATGCAAAGGAATGCATCTTAAACCAACAAAAATTTCCAGATGAGTAGTAAGTAAAGTGTATTGGTTTGGAACCACTGGGTAAATGGTTTCCACAATCTGGTTAATTGCTCTTATATCTTGGACAAAGTGATACTGTTTAGTACCTGGATTTTGAACAGGTATGATGGTAGTAGTATAAAGCAAATGGCAAGGATGAATAAGTTGATATTCAAGGAACATCATTATATGGGTTGGATCTACTTTCTGGCATGTCTCTCAGTGAGTACTTCCTTAAGTTAGGAATCTTGGATCCAGGGGTAGACTCACCTAAATGGGTTTGGTAGTCTTTGCCCTTCCTGGCTTCCCATCTGCCCATGCCTCTGGGTTTATCCTTTGTAGAACTTCTGGAATAGTCACTGGTCCAGCAGTGCTGCTGACAGTGCACATGCTTATTTGAGTGGTACCTTAATATCCACTTACACAGGAGTGAGTCACCCTGGCATTTAATTTGGTTAACAAATCTCCTCCCAGCAAAGGATTGGATACTCAGGCATATACAAAAAGCTATATTTTAAGTTCATTTTTCCCATTTGATAGTCCAAATGTTGGAAGGGCCTTTTCATAGCTTCCCAGAAATTGGAGTCACAATCATTGTCTTGGGAGCGTTTGGACAGCCAGGTATTTAAGGCTGAATACATGGCTTCAGTATCAGTTGAAAAACCAAGAAACCAATTTGCCACTGTCATAGTTACCTGGGTCTCTGTGTGGGAAATTCTAATGGAGTCAGCGGGATCCAAGAGAGCCCCTGTGTGCTGTAATTTTGGTCATTCATAGTGAGTCCAGGCATCTGGTGTGCTGCCCACTGTTTTCCTTCCTCAACTACCATGTTTAAGTTGGGGCACTCCCTTTTCCAATGGCCTTGATGTTTACAGTATGCACATTGGTGGGGCCCAACTGTAGGATGTCCCTTCCAGGTGGGGTCCTGTTCTTGGGTGCTCTTAGCTTAGGCTGGGCTCCTTTAGTTGCTGGGGTGTGTCTAGACCCATCTTGAGCCAAGGTGGTGGCCAGCAGTGTGACTTGTTGCTTCATTTTCTGTTGTTTCTTGTTTTCCTATTCCTGGTCTCTCCCACTGAAGACCTTAAAAGTAATCTCAACCAGTTGAGATAGAGGAATTCCCAAAGAACCATCAATTCTCTGAGTTTTTCCCTAAATATCAGGAGCACTCTAGCCAATAAAAGTCATATTGACCATTTTTGAATTTTCTGGGGTTTCTGGGTCAATGTTATACATTGGTGGAAAGCCTTAAAAATTCTTTCTAAAAACTCAGAGGGATTCTCTTTGGGTCTCTGTCTAACCTCTTGGATCTTATCGAGACTTCTCTCCTTCAGGACCCCTTTGCATCACACAACAAGGATGCAATTGCAGTAATGTTCAAGCTTGGCCCTATCTCCATCATTAATATTCCAGCCAGGGTCTGCAGTCAGGATGGCTGTGGCAGCTGCTGCCCTCAATAAATTGCCAGGGGTTTCCACATGCAGCCTAGCTGCCTCCTCTCTAGCTTCTTCTAAAGCCATTCTGCATTCTTCAGAATTGAGGAGGGTATTCAACAAACTTTGGACATCTGCCCAAATTGAATTATTGGTTGCAAAAATTGAGGAAAACAAGTTTTCCATCTTTTTAAGATCATTCTTATAGGTGGACATGTTGCTTTTCCAATTAAATAGGTCTGAAGTTGAAAAAGGTGTATGGACCCAAATCAGTTGTGCTGGTTATCCTTGGGCATCTAGTCCTCCTGTGGGCACTTGCCTCAAGGTACATTGCCTTGTCTGGATTTGGGAGGTTCCCTGGCTGAATTGCATACCCAGCTTGGTGTGGGAGGGGGAGGCCATTCCTTTTCCACCCTATTCTGATGGGATCTGGGGACCTGAACTGGCTGATCATGGCCCCTCCAATGGAAACAAACAAACAAACAAAAAACACCTTAGTCACATAACTCATGACTTCTATGCCAGAGGTGTTATCTTAAAGGGTAGATAAGAAGAAACAGAATGAGAGGTTAATTATGAAAATTTAGTGGAAGAATGAGCAATTTATTTATTTATTTATTTATTTTTTAAATTTTATTTTGTCGATATACATTGTAGCTGATTATTGCTCCCCATCACCAAGACCTCCCTCCCTTTTCCCTCCCCCCTCCCCCCCAACAATGTCCTTTCTGTTTGCTTGTCGTATCAACTTCAAATAATTGTGGTTGTTATATCTTCTTCCCCCCCCCCCGGTTTTGTGTGTGTGTGTGTGTGTGTGAATTTATATATTAATTTTTAGCTCCCTCCAATAAGTGAGAACATGTGGTATTTCTCTTTCTGTGCCTGACTTGTTTCACTTAATATAATTCTCTCAAGGTCCATCCATGTTGTTGCAAATGGCAGTATTTCATTCGTTTTTATAGCTGAGTAGTATTCCATTGTGTAGATGTACCACATTTTCCGTATCCACTCATCTGATGATGGGCATTTGGGCTGGTTCCAACTCTTGGCTATTGTAAAGAGTGCTGTGATAAACATTGGGGAACAGGTATACCTTCGACTTGATGATTTCCATTCCTCTGGGTATATTCCCAACAGTGGGATGGCTGGGTCGTATGGTAGATCTATCTGCAATTGTTTGAGGAACCTCCATACCATTTTCCACAGAGGCTGCACCATTTTGCAGTCCCACCAACAATGTATGAGAGTTCCTTTTCCTCTGCAACCTCGCCAGCATTTATCGTTCAGAGTCTTTTGGATTTTAGCCATCCTAACTGGGGTTAGATGGTATCTCAATGTGGTTTTGATTTGCATTTGCCGGATGCTGAGTGATGTTGAGCATTTTTTCATATGTCTGTTGGCCATTTGTATATCTTCCTTAGAGAAATGCCTACTTAGCTCTTTTGCCCAGAATGAGCAATTTAAACAGGGAATAGACTTTAACTGAAAAGCCATGGTTGCACCACCTCCTCATCATCTAGTTGAAAAGAGCAACATGAAGTGCTCTTCACACATCCCAAACAGGCAAGCTTTGGAGCATGGGAGTACAGGTGTCCTGATTCACAGGCAACGCTGTCTGGGCTTGACAAAGCTCTGTGTTCTCAGTACAGGTCCTCTGGAGCCAAGATCTGGCTTTATGGACTGACGGGTCTCCAACTTTTCCAGCATGATGAGGGCCTGGTCCAGAAGCTACAAGCTCATAGGCCAGCAGGGCCCCAGCAAGCCACACATATGTGGAAATGAGCTCTTTATAAGGAAATAGGGGTCACAATAGAGAGTGATGGAGGGAGATCTCACCCCTACAAGAGCAGGGGTCCTCTACTTAGCACTGGTAGATTTTTGCATACATAATCCACTATTGGTAATCTTTTATGGTCAGTTTTAATAAACAAATAAAAAAGCAAAGCAAAAAAAAAAAAAAAAAAAAAAACCTGTGGGAACTGGTTGATGACTCCATTAGGCCAGCAAGTGGTCTCTGACGAAGACATTCCAGAAGAACCTGAGGGCAATAATGTGTCTTGGGGGATAAAAAAAAAAAAAGAAAAATAAAGGAAATACAGGGGGGACTGAGTATGGGGAGATGAGAGAAATAGTAGGAAGGAACAAGAAAAGGAAGAGAGGGAGAAAAGTGAAAGGGAAGAAAGACCCTTGAAGATTCCCTTGTTGCCACAAAGGTAGGTTCACATTATTTGCTTGATCATCAAGATTAGGAATAGGCCCCCAAACACCTTCTCCTTATCGCTCATCTTTCTGGTGTACTTGCCCCACTGACTTGCCCCCATGTGCACGAGTGCTGACTTCCTCTGCACACAGGCACGTGCTTTTCCTTGTCCTGTTCATAGCCCCTCCCCTTTCTCAGGCTCACAGACATATTACCAGGCAAATAGGAAATGCTGTTAAATGCTGTTTTATGAGGCACAACAAATTAGTGGGAAAGTGGAGGGAAGAGTTTAAGAAGAGATAGAAAAAAAGAAACAGGATGCCCAAGATTAGGGAGGAGCTGTGCAAGAGACATCAACTTAAAAGTCCTGCGAATGAAGCAAAGCTTTTAACAAGACACCCAAAACACCCGGAAGACCTTTTGCCTACTCACCTGGTTTCTGGGCCACACTCAAGTTTCCCACCAGAGTGTGCTCATGGTTTCTCAGTGTGAGTGCTGTCCACAGATGATAAGACACAAAACTGGAGGTTTGGACTGTGGCTCCAGATTGCTGTACCATCTACAGAGTAGAAAACCCTCTCCCTAGATTTGTCCAACCTTTCTTGCTAGAACATGAACCCAGTTAAAGCATCCGCCTGGAGGGTCAACATGTGATTTTATCTTCTTTTGTCCTCACCAATATTCTGAGGCAGATTATAAAGACAGTACTGCAGTATCCCTTAGGTTTCAGTAAGTTGTCCTTATATTTTCATTTGTTTCAAGGAATTTTTTGATTTCCTGCTTTATTTCTTCTTTGACCCACTGGTCAGTCAGGAGCGTGTTGTTTAATTTCCATGAATTTGTAGTTTTCTGCTGTATATTGTTGTCCCTGCCAAAACTGTGACAGTGTAAAGAAGGTGGAGAATCCTATTATGATAATTGAAAGGTGGGGCCTTGAAGAGGTGATTAGATTGTAGGACCATGCCATAGTGAATGGATTAATAATAGTGGTTGGGGCATGGTTCTGAGGGCTTTAAAATGAGAGTGACTGAAGAGGTTAGTCTCTCTCTCTCTCTCTCTCTCTGCTCCACCATTTCTGCCATGTGAGACCCCTGGGTGACTGTTGCCACCACCAAGACCCTCACCAGATGTGTTCCCTGCACTGTAGACTTCCTAATCTCCAAAACTGTAAGCAATAAATTTCATTTTTCTTTATAAATCACCCAGTTCCAGGAATTTTGTTATAAGCAACAGATACGGACTAATACATTTCCATAGTTTTGTTTGTTGTTAATTTCTAATTTTATTCTATTGTGATCTGAAAACATACTTGATATGATTTCAATCTTTTTAAATTTGTTGAGGCAATTTGTGACTTAACATGTGGTCTATCCTGGAGAGTGATCTGTGTGCTGATGAGAAGAATGTATATTCTGTCATTGTTGGATGAAATGTTCTGTACGTCTGTCAAGTCCATTTGGTCTAATGTGCTGTTTAAATCCAATTATTTCTCTGCTGATTCTTTGTCTAGATGGTCTGTCCAATGCTGAGAGCAGTGTGTTAAAGTCCCCAACTATTACTATGTTAAGGTCTATCTCTCCCCTTAGATCCAATAACAATTGCTTTATATATCTGGGTGCTCCAATGTTGGGTGCATATATATTTATGATTGTTATATCTTCTTACTGCATTGATCCACTGTCCTTCTTTGTCTCTTTTCACAGTTCTTGGTTTGAAGTCTATTTTATCTGATATGGGTATGCAAATCCTGCTCATTTTGGTTTCCATTCTCATGAATGTCTTTTTCCATCCCTTCGCTGTTAGTCTATGTGTGTCTTAATTGGCAAAGTGAGGTTTTGTAGGTAGCATATTGTTGGGTCTAGTTTTTTAAATTCATTCAGCCAGCGTATATCTTGTAAGTGGGGAATTTAGTCCATTTACAGTCAGGGTTGTTACTGAAAGGTATTGCCTTATTCCTGCCATTTTATTAACTTCTCTATGGTTGTTTTATACTTCTTATGTTCCTTTCTTTCCTTTTATTGTTTGTCTTTGCTGTTGGGTGTTTTTTTGTACTGATAAAATACATTTTGTTTCTCTTTCTCATTTACATATCTATTCTACTACTGTTTTTTATTTCTCATGTATTTATGGTGACATATATCTCTCTTTTGATTCCAGATATAGGACACTCTTAAGGATTTGTTGAAGGACCAGTCTGTGATGGTGAATTCCTGCAGATTTTGTTTGTCTGGGAAAGATACTATTTCTCTTTCATTTCTGAAGGAAAACTTTGCTGGATGTAGTATTCCTGGTTAGCAATTTTTTTCCTTTTAGCACTTTGAATATCTCATTCCACTCTCTCCTAGACTGTAGGATTTCTGTTGAGAAGACTGCTGTTAGCCTAATGGGGATTCCCTTAAAGGTAATTTGATGCTTTTGTCTTGCTATTTTGAGAATTATCTTTTTCCTTTGACTTTTGATAATTTGACTACTGTGTGTCTTGGGGAGGCCCTTTTTTGGGATGTTTGAGTTCCTTGGATCTGAAAGACCATCTCTCTCCCAATATTTGGGATGTTTTCAGCTATTATTTAATTAAATACACTTTCAATGCCTTTCCTTTCATTTACCCTTCATGTACACCTATAATATGATGTTTGTATGCTTAAGGTTATCAGAAATATGTCACAGGTTTTCTTTGTTTGTTTTAAAATTCTTTTTTCTTTTTCTTTTGGTCCAATTGTGTTAATTCAAAAAGCTATCTTCTAGTTCAGAGATTCTTTCTTCTGCTTGTTATAGCCTGATGTTTATGCTCTCAATTGTATTTTTTATTTCTTTGAATGAATTCTTCAGTTCCAGGATTTCTCCTTGATTTTTTTGTCATTGTTTTTATCTCTTTGTTGAATTTCTCATACATGCCCTTGAATTTATTTTTGACTTCATCATGATTTCTATCTATTTTTTCATCCATCATTTTGAATTTCCTTAGTATTGCCCTTTGGGATTCCTCCTCAGGTGATTTGTCAACTTCCTGTTGTTTGGGGTCTGGTATTGGAGAATTGTAATCTTCTTTTGGGGGAGTTAAGCTTCCTCATTTTTTCATACTTCTCATATCTCTTCATTGACATCTGGGAATCTGGTGGTGTAGTCACTTCTTTTAATTCTAGGAGTGGCTTTTGAAGGGGGAGACTTTCCTGTAGAAGTATTTATATTGATAGTTGGATTGGGTGTTTTAAGGTTGGATCTGGGTGAGTGCGGCAGTGCAGACTTTGTGCAGTTTCTTCAATTGTATTCAATCTTAGAGTTGTCCATGGGTGCCTTTGTGGCCTAGACAGAGGGGCCCTCTGCAGTTTCTTGTTGGGGTGGGTTTCTTGCTGGGGTATGTGATCTGCTGTCAGTCAGTGGGTAGATGTATACAGTTGCAGCACTTCCTGGTAGGTCTGTAGAGGGCCACTGTCTCAGCTGTTGAGTCTGGAGTAAGCCTATGTAGATGCTGCAGGACCCAGAGGCTTTCTAGAGGGTACTATAGGGAAGAAAACCTGCCACCTGATCGGCTGCTGGTTTGGGAGTAGGTGTACACAGCTGTTGCAGGGCCTGGCAGCTCTGAAGGCGGCCACCTGATCAGCTATTGAGTCTGATGCAAGCCTGTAAGGGTGCAGCTGAGGCCAGCTGCTTTGCAGACGCCTGCCTTGGGATGTCAGAGCCCCTACCTGGTCTGTTGTCAGTCTGGGAGCAGAAACACACTGAAGCAATAGGTCCTGGGAACTCTGTAGAGGGCCACTGCCTCAGCTGCTGAGCCTGGAGCAAGTCTGTGTGAATGATGCAGGACCCAGTGGCTCTGTGGAGGCATGCTGTGAGAAGGGAAAGCTGCTATCCAATCACCGTTGAGCCCAATGCCAGCTTGCAAGGGTGCAGCTGAGCCCAGCAGCACTATAGAGACCTGCCTTGGGGAGGGGCTGCTGCATGAGTTCAGACACTGAGGTCTCAGTCCTTCCATCTGCCCTAGTCTCCAGGCATCTTGCACCATAGTCCCACTTGCCCCTGACTAAGCATAGCAGAGTGGAGGCAGGGCCTCCAGACAAAGGGTCCCAGGCTCACTGAGTCTGGTGCAGGGGTCTCCAAATAACTGGGATTGTGGCCCTGCCCAGCACCAGTGGGTACATGTGGAGGGTCACAGGAGGAGGCAGGGCTTCTTCTGGGCTAACTGTGAGCCATTCAGGCACCCGTGGACTCAGCCCCCATGGACTGTGCAAGGTAGGCCGTGAATGTGGGAAACTGCTGCACTCCAGTGGGTTTTCCGCTCAGTCAGTTGCCTGCTCTCCTGGGGGGAGGGGTGCCAAGTGAGTTCAGATGCTGGGGTCTTGGTCACTCTGTCTCTCCTAGGTTCCAGGCAGCCTGTACCCCGACCCCACTGGCACCCAAGTGAGCATTGCAGAATACAGGCAGGGCCTCCAGGCAAAGGGACTTAGGCTGGCTGGGTCCAGCTCAGGGGTCTAGGCTTCAAGTTGTTGGGATTGTGGTCCTGCCAGCACCTGTGTGAGCATGTGGAGGGTCCTGGTGGGAGATGGAGCCACTGCTGGGTTAGCTGTGGGCCATCCGGGCACTTGTGGGCTCAGCTCCTACAGGCTGTGCAAGGCAGGCTGCAAATATGGGGAACCTCTGCACTTTAGCGGATTTCCTACTCAGCAGGTCTGCCTGCCTGCCTGGGGGAGAGAAGGTGCTGAATTAGTTCAGATGTGGGTCCCCAAAAGACTGGGGGAACTCCTCCACGGTGGGATCATTGGCATTTGTGGTGGCAGTAGGAATAGCTGGCATCTTTTCTAGTTTCTCTTCTCTCTGCCTGCTTCTGGGCTGGTCCCCGTGGTGGGGCTGAGGCTGGATGCCCTGCTCTGCTCGCTGTGGTGCTGTTCCCTTCTTCCACGCTTCACAAGAATCTCGTCACTTTCCTTGTGCTCTGCACCGTGTTGCCTCAGGTTCCAGTCAAATACATTTGTTTGTCCGTTGTTTTGGTCTCTTTTTATGGGGAAGGGACTAGTGCCAGACCTCTCTAGAAGACCATTTTGGAAAAAACAAAACAAAACTCTGTACATTTTTAAAATCACTTTTCCCTGTGTTTTATTTTAGATATTTTCTATTGCTATGTCTTCAAGTTCATTAGTCTTTCCCCTCCCGCATTATCTAACATGCCATCAATTCCATCACTGTATGTTTCTTCTTAGACATTTTAATTTTCATCTTTAGAAGCTTGATTTTTAAAATACCTTCCATTCTTCAACTTAACTCATTCAATTTTTTATCTAGTTTTTGCAAATTGACTACACTTCTGTTTTGATGTCCTTGTCTGATGATTCTTACCTCTGTGGTAGTTCTGAGTTGGTTTAAATTGATTGATTTCTGTTTTCAAAATGGGCCAGATTTTCCTATATCTTTCCAGTTTTTTCCTTGAAAATATTTGACTGAATGTCAAACATTGTGAATTTTACCTTTCTGGTGCTGTATATTTTTGTATTTCTTCAAATATTCTTGAGCTTTGCTTTGGAATTCATTAGGTTACTTGGAAACAATGTTAGTCTTTTGGGACTTACCTTCAATATTTAGGTAAGACCTTTAGTATTTGAAGTGCTCATTCTAGCATCAATTATTCCCCACTCCTTGGCTAGATCCTTTTGAGTGTCCTATCCAATTCCCTGTAAATTATGAACTTTTCCATCTGGTTAGTAGAAACAGGCACTGCTCTTAGCCCTGTGTGAATTCCAGGCACTGTTTTCTTGAACTCTTTTAGGTGGTTCTTTCCTGGGCCTATGGTATTTTTTACGCATTGACGAGTTTATAAATATTCTGCTGAGGACTCAAAGAGAACCCTCCGTGGATTTCTATGGTTCTCTGTGCAGCCCCCTCATTCCTGGTACCCTCCTCTAACCACTTAGGTCTCTCTCCTCTCACGTGCGTCTCTTCAACTCTGGGGCCTGCTGGGTTCTGCCTGGCTTCACTCCCTGAGACATGACCCTGAAGCTCTGTGAGGACTCCAGATAGGTGCAGTTGTAGGGCTCACTTCTGCGTTTTTTTTTTAAATTTTTAATTTTTTTTATTTTTTAGTGATTGCAGTCTGATATCCAGTTGTTGTTTCAGATATTTTTTGTTTGTCTTTTGTTTTTTAGTTGTCTTAGGTGGAAAGGTAAATCTAATCCATGTTAATCTTGACCTAAAGTGGAAGTCCTTCTTGCTTGCATCTTAACACAGCTTATTCTTCAGGAAGATTGCAGATTACTCTATAAACTCCATTTCCTCTAATTCTTTCTTAATATTTGGGCAAGTCGAAAGCTCCACATGCCGGTCATTGCTCTCTTTGGAATGTATTTCGCTCCTTTGGTTCTATCTCCAAATGTCTCTTTTCTCTTCTGTGTCCTCCCAGCCCCACGCTCGGTGGCGTATGGAGATTTTCACACTGTTTTAGGGTGTCCGTTATCTTCAGTGACTTGTGACCCATCAGCTCCTTCAGGGCACAGACCGTGTCTTGGTTATCTCTGTAATGTCCCTTCCATTTACTAAAGGAATGGGTTGTAGTATATATTTTTTGAATAAATGAATGGAAAGGAACTCACAAATCATAGCTGTCAGACACTGGCCAGCGTCTGAGAGGACATTTTAGAGTGATACTGTGTCACTCTGGGTGCATCCTGACACCTAGTCAGGATAGACATACAGGTGATTTGGGGGAAAATATCCGTGAAGGAGAAAGGAGGAGGGGCCAGGAGCAGGTGAGGAGAGACTTCTTACCATGACGCCATCAACACCTGTGAAAACAGAGTGGGCAGGATGAATTGGATAGAAAGAGCTTCTGATTGGAATGCAGCTCTGAGAAAGTCTGGGCCGGGCGGATGGGGAGTCCCCAAAGCAAATGGAGCCTGTTAGAGGAGACTTGCATCAGAGAGAAACGGCCCAGTGTCAGCACCCCACTGTGTTCAGTCATTGGTCAGAGCAGCCCAGGAGGAGCAAGGCCCGGCCCGGTGCTATGGCACATCCAGATATTGTACCTGCAGCTGCAGGTCACCTGTGCTCCCTGCAGGGGGTGTTCTGGAGATCTGTGTGCTGTCAATCTACGGCTCCCATACAAGAGGAGAATGGTTAGTTGCTGTGCTGATTCAAATGTGTGCTGCCCCCTCTGCTGACTCTCTGTGAGAGAATCCTGTCACCAGCTGGTGCTGACCTAGAGCTGGTCTACGGCTGCCTCCAGCTTAGACTCCGGCTTTCTTCCTGATCCTGATGGGCCAGGGCACAGAGCGTCTTTGCTTATCTGAGAATCTCTTTATGAGTCTCCTGCTTTGAGTGCTGGCAGGTGTAATTTGTTGCCTTTATTATCTTGTAAAGATGTTAATCTCCCAGCTACAGCCAGGGGTTGCTTCTGTGATTGATTTTGCTTCACCACTTGACATGCTGAGGAACTTGCAGAATCTCCGTGCCACACTTGCAAGGTCCCCACATTCCCCATCTGTCACAGAGAAAGTGAAGGGGATAAAACTGCAGGCAGTACCTTGTTGCACCCCTGCCAGAGGTATTCATCACGTCCCATGGGAGAGCAGCTGGATGCTCCAACACCCTATGTTTGAGTTTTACAGAAAGTCCTGGGGTCTGTGGGACCCTCACTAAGCTGGTGCCATTAGGTTGGGCTCTGCCCCCAACACACCCAGATCTGATCCAAAATGTCCACGGAAAACACAGAGTGAATGGGATGTGGAGGATAGAGTCTGGGCTTTGCAAAGCACGTCTTCCCTTGTACTGTGGCCTTCGCCAGCTCTGTTGTCCCTGTGTCCATGCTTCACTCTCATAGGTCCACAGTTCCCAGGTGGACATAGGCTAGTTCTAGACCCCTGGTCTCCTAGTGAGTGGATCCCTGGAGGTGGGCATCAGTGCGGCTGCCTTCAAAACCACGCTGGTGAGAGCTGTGTTGCACTCGCCTCCTCTGCCAACGGCTGAGCAAGGTCAATGGGGACTACAGAGCAAATGCAGTCACACCCATACAGAGAGCTACAGATGCACACAAAATCTCAAAACAACAATCATGCAGACATTTGAAATAGAGGCTTAGAGTAAATATCAAAGGGTGTACTTGTTTCCTACTGCGGCAGTAACAAATTACCACAAACTTACTGGCTTAAAACAACACCCATTTAGGGCCGGCCCATGGCTCACTTGGGAGAGTGTGGTGCTGATAACACCAAGGCCACGGGTTCAGATCCCTATATAGGAATGACTGGTTGGCTCACTCGGGAGAGCGTGGTGCTGACAACACCAAGTCAAGGGTTAAGATCCCCTTACCGGTCATCTTTTAAAAAACAAACAAACAAAAAACCCCACCTACTTATTATCTCACAGTCTGGGGGTGCCTGGCTCAGCTGGCTGCCCCACTTAGAGTCTCTCAGGCTGAACTCCAGGTGTCAACAGGGCCGTGCTTCTTTCTGGGGGCTCTAGAGATGGATCTGCCTCCAGGCTCCTGCAGGTTGGCAGCACTCAGTTCCCTGTGGTTGTAGAATTAAGTCCCCATTTCCTTGCTGGCTATCAGCTGAGGGTGGTTTTCAGTGTCTAGATGCCACCTGCATTCTTTGGTTCGTGGCCCTTTTCCTCCAGGTTCAAAGCTGGCAATGGTGGTCAAGTCATCACATTTCAAATCTCTCTCACTTTTACCTTAATTCTCCTGCCTCCTCTTCTAGAGGGTTGGAGACAGTTAAGGGCTTGTAAGGCCCTCGTAAAGGCTCATGGATTAGATTAGGTGCACCTTGAAAATCCAGGTTGATCTCCTGATTTTAAGGTCCATTACCTGAATCACATCTGCAAAGCCACCTTTGCCATGCCCTATCGCACATTCATGCATTCTGGGGATTAGGGTGTGGGCATCTTTGGGGGAAGGTCATTATTCTGCCTACCACAAAGAGGATTAAAAAAAAGAGACATGAAAGCATTTCTTCCCTGGAAAATAAAAACAGGGTATTGGAGGGAAGAGTTAGAAATGAGAAGACTTTTCCTGGTAGTGAATATGACATATGGATTTAGCAACAGAATTTAAACAGGAATATCATTCTAGTACATTTGAGTTGAAGACAATGCTTTGGAATACCTAAATAATTCAGTCCTACCTTTTCTGTCTACTGAACACTGGGATGTAAATAAAGTATTAATTGCTTTTAGATACCGAAAAGTAGATGACTCTAATAAGTGCTAGCACTGAGATGCTCCGAATGATAAATAGACCTGAGGCTTTTCTACATTACATCCACCTGCCTCGAATTGGAAGGGCTTGTACAGAAATGTTCAATGTTAGCAGGAGTTGAAACCAATGCACACAAGCATAGGAGAGCTGGAGGATTTGATCTGGGTAATCTCATTTCATGTCGACATTTTCCAGGGTTCAATCCATATTTGGCCCTGTGGAGTCTTTGTCAGGGGAAAGCCACACCAACCTGGGTCAAATCTAGGCCCTACAGTTTATGGTTAAGTCATCAGGGGACATTCCTTAGCCTGCCTGGGAATCTGTTTTCCCAGCTGTAAAAAGGGGGTTTTAGTTCTAAAATATTATAAGTCCCCAATAAATGACAGTATAAATTGTTGATGAATATCTTCGATGTTGCATATTTTCCAGTTTTTTTCTCCTGATTTGGTCCAAACTTGCAGGTAGCAGGAGAGAAGTTAATTTGTCATCCCCAGTTCATATAATGAGTCCCTTAAGAGTAAAGAATCATCAGAGATGAAGAGAACGGCGAAGGCCTGTCAGGTAGGAAGGACCGAAGGATGTGGGGTCTAGTCCGGAGAAGAGAAGACCTGGAGAGTCCTGGGTTGAACCACGTGAAATTGATATTCAATCATTTTGAGCTAAAAAATGGCAATTTTGTCATCTTCAACATAACACATGAAAACTTTTCAATCATCCCACAGTCTGTCATGGGAAATATGAACTGAAGCAGCCTGTATAGGAACTAAACAAAGATCTGTCAATTAGTGTAGATTCACTAGGAAACATATGAAGTAAGGAGGATTTTAGTATAGTTAAACTGTCTAAAGATGGAATGAGCTTTTATTAGAAATAACTTCCTATCAGTGCAGATGTTCAAGAATAGTCTGGACCCCCCACAAGTTAATTCAATCCTCAAATATCAATTTTTACTCTACAAAGTTTATAGTTCCCTCAAACCCTGAGATTTTGAGTTTTAGACTTGAGTAGTCTAAACAATAATTATTTAACATTCAAATTCAGTGTATGTGATATGTGATTTTTAATTGTTATTAATTAATAGAATGTGGAGGGTTAATTAAATATGTGATTTACTTGGTTAATATTTATTCTTCATCTATTTCCAAAATAGCTGAGGGAGATTAACCTAAAATAAGAAAATAAAGTTGGACACATTAAGAAAGGTATAATTCATAACCATTTTGCATTACCTAAAAATGTATCTCGTAATTATTTAAATTATAAAAGTAATTTTACTGACCCCTGACATTGAAAGTACATTGAATTCCTTTGTTGTTAGTTTACTTTAAAAAAAAATCTTTTTATTTTTACCATGATTTCTCTTATTAAGATATTCAGAAGCAGCATCATTTTCCAAAATTCCTAATTAGAATCATATATGTGCCTGGTTTGTAGTCTGTTCTAATTTATTGAAGAATAATAGAGTTCACTGTAGTTTTGTAACAGAATCACATGAATGACTACTAATAAGGATAAAAAGCAAATATTTAAAAACCTTTTGGCAATAAATGGGTTTTGATTTTGATTTTTCACTAATTTTTTAATTAATTTATGCAATGACTTTTAATTTTTTTTTAAGTGCCATACTCTACAGCACCTACAGGTGAGTAAAGTCAAGTAAAGCCTGAGTGGTTTATGATCTTTCTGCCACTGGCAATTGATTCTATTAAAATCTAAATTCCTAGATTCAGTGTTTGGTGGTTTTATCAAACACTTAATCCTCGATCAGATTTGGATAATCTGTGAGTATTGAGAAGTGTAAATATGTGGATTAGCTTTTTATTTTTCTTACAAAGTAAACTTCAAGTTCCATATGGTTCAAATCAACAGGATCTAAAGAAGATAATGATGTCAGAACATGAACCTCCACCCCAAACGAAGCGAAATAAACCCTTTGGAGAATCCCTAGAGCACAAAGTAGCACAAATAAAGTGAAAACGAAATCAAAAGGATCCTTAGCAAACGGGAATCAGCATTCTTTCCCTTTCTGGGCTGAAGTGCAGCCTGGGAGGGGAGGCTTGGCAGGAAGGGAGGACAGGGCAGTTACACTTCCGGTGAGTCCCCTGCGTCCTCCCAGGCCTGGGTCCCCTCTGCACACCTGCCAGGCAGGGAACCAGGATGATGTCACTGCCCCAAGAGGCTCCCTGCAACCCCGCCCCCTCCCTTCCAGCCTCTGCACGGAGCCCCCAGATAGAGACCTCCAGCCCAGGCGCCCGGGGCACTGCAGCAGCAAAGGCCTCAGGATTCCAGCCTTTGGGTCAACAGCCCTCAGGTGGCTGTCAGCCAGAGCTGGGCCCTGGGCAGAAGAGCCTCTCAGGGAACCTAAAGAGCTCCTGCACCCAGAGGTCTGATTCCCATAGACAGGGAGCAGGTGGCTTTGGCTTCTCAAACTCTCAGGCAAAGCACCCCCAGGGTGAGTTCTGTTATTGGTGTTTTTTTTTTTTTTTTTCCCCTTTTAACCAAGCAAGAGAAAGAAAAAAAAAAATCATTAAGTTAAGACATGAATACAGGTTAAGAGAACAGAGTATTATTCTTGGCTCTCTCTAGGGTCTCTTGTTCATTTCCCCATTGAAACTGAAAAATCAGGTCAGGAGAGAAACAATATATAAAATGGGAGGTACCTGGCAGCAGCTCAAGATGCTTACATGTCACATTAGATTAAAAGGAGGAGTTTGTGTCTTCCCTGGAGGCTTTTATCATACATCATCCTTATGATGGTTTTCTTTTACGATAAGAAAGATGATGATAATGTTTTAAAAAAGACCTTGTGTGATTTAAAACCCCAGGAGGGAGAGTATTCAATTTACTTCAGCTTTGTAGATAAAAAGAAGGTGGTTGATAAACATCTCAAGAGAAGGAGCTAAGAACTTTTGCATTTTTGTTTTTGTTCTCTCTCTTTCTCCCCCAGGTTTGACAGAATTACCTCAGGAGGCCAATTGGATTTGACAACCTTCTTCCACGAAAAGAGAAAGAGTATCCAACAAATTAGTGCAACTTAGTCATTGATACTTGAAAACTATTCAGATTGAGGAACACCAGACCCAGATTTTAGCATTTTCAGTTTTTACCTAATGATTTGCATCTGCATTTTCTTTTTCAAACTTTTTTTTCTTTTTCAATTTAATTAAACAAGTATCTGTTGATACCAAGAGTCCCTGGAGTGATGCACACGTGATTGCAAAAGGGATTCTATTTGCAAACATTTAAAATAAGAAAGGCAGATTAATAAGCAGCTCGAATTTAAAAAAATGAAAAGACTATCAGGGGAGCAAGTGAAAAAAGGGAGGGAAGGAGGGAGGAAAAGGAAGGAGGAAGGTATATGATGTCATGTCTGTGCCGTTTCCTGACAGTTTTGGACCAGTTTGTCTTTCCCATTCATCCTAGGATTGTGGTAAGAATTGTATGGTTTATTTGTGCATTGAATTCCACTTCTGCCTGTTACTAGCTGTATGATTTTTTAAGCAAGTTATTTAAGCCTCAGTTTTCACCTCTGTAGATTGTTAACCGTTGTTCCTACTAAGGCCTGTCATTCTGACTGTTGTGCCAATTACACAACTTCTAGACCCTGTGTTTATTTTTCTAGTATTTTACATTTCAAAGTTAGAAAACATTTGTCTTCCATTCCTAATGATTTCTTTTTCACCTTTTCTTTTGCATTACATATTTCAGTGCTGTGCTATTTAGCACCAAAAGAATCAAGCCATTATAACTTCACTGTGGAACTTCATTCTAAAAAAAGTTCGCAGCTCTATGATAGGTAATATGCTTTATTTTATATTCCATTGTGTCTAAAATGAAAAGTTCTATCTCTGTTTTGTTTTTGGTTGAATTGGCCTGGTGTATCTATGATCATTTCTCTCTCTCTCCCCTTATATCAGCCAAACTATGTTTTTAAACCATGGTGTTTCACTTAGGTGAGTCTTTTATAGACATTTGCATTTTTTCAACATAATTATTTTTATTTAAGTCTGTCTCATTCGATGTTTTAGGAGTATAAGATCTTTTTAATGCTAAGTCGAGTGTTTAATTCTTTTATAGTTTAGTAGCCTATTAAAATTTAAAAACATGCTCCCTTTCCTCTCTCCTTCCTTCCTTCCTCAAACACTTGTATGGTACTTACTGTGTACAGGGTTCTAAGTGCTTCACAGATGTCAACTCATTTAATCCTAATCACAAATATGTGATGGGGGAAAGTGCTGTTGTCATTTCCATATTGCAGAGGAGAACACTAAGGTACCAAGAGACGAGTGAACAGAGCTCAAAGGGCTGCACAGAGAAGGGCTGGCCCTGAGCAGCGTGGCCCTTAATCATGACACTCCTCCATAACCAAACACAGATGCCCGGGTCTAGGAGAGAAAGTGCCAGAGTGGACCTGCGGAGGGAGGTGGGGAGTTGATGGCTCTGAGTCATGAAGGTGCCTGGGCCAGAACCAGTCCTGACCCAGACCTTCCGGGTACAGCCAGGGCTGTGGCAAGAGTTTTATCATAGAATATTATAACTGTAATATTCTAGAAAAAGAAAAATTCTTACTTTGGCAGGACCCAGAAGGCTCCTGGCTACATACATACCCAAGGATCTTGGATGAAGCACCTCTTCGGACTCTGCGCCTACCACTGCTCAGTCTAGGGGACTCCTTCCAGTGGTGATCCTGTTTGTCCTCTGTGTCCCTGACAGTGCTGACAAGTCCCTTCTTAGACTCTGTGTTCTAGTTTTCCTCATTCTCTGTCTCTAAGTCTAGGTTCTTTGTCTACTGACTTTCATTTTGCCTTGAAAGGGTTTTCACTTGACTAGTCCTTTCCCCCTACCTCCCTTTATTTTCCTAAAACATAAAAAAAAGGTCATTATCATGTTTATATCATGTTTGTTTCTTGCCCCAAATAAAGCAAGAAACAAACTCACTATTATGTATGAATAAACTTTAAATTCTTTAATATGGCATATAAAGCCTTTTCTATGTTAGTCCTATTTTCCCTTCCCTTGCTTTACTTCTACTTAACCTCTCACAGTGTGATTCATTAACCTTTATTTACTAATCATGATTTGTCAGAAACTGTTAAGCTCCTTGAACACAGTGAGGAAAACAGTGAAAAAGTTAGTCTAGTGGATGAACATTCAAGTAACATGTCCAAGTATTTATATTGTGTTGAATTATATGAATATTAAATACTTTAATCTGAAAATAATTTAATATGAATGCTAAATTAAAATATGCATATTATACTACTTTTTAATTTCAAATATAGCAAATTCATATGGCTCACCTAACACAATTACATTTTATGAAAATGCTATGGAGGAGGAGTTGATATAACTCAAGACAGTATCTGTCTTTTATATTTTGCTATATGCAAGAATATAAACAAAAATAGTATTTTCTAAAATAACACCTGACTATGTAACATAGGTCGAAGTTTGTTTAAAGTTCTTGCTTTATGTTGGAGAGGTGGGGGGAGTGTGGGTTTATGGAAATAGCTCTCTGGCATCAAATCAATTAGTTGAATGTTTGTATCAATCTATGATGTTCCAGGCAGAATTCTTACTTGCAAACATCAGAAAAATGATTTATGAGTACTTTTTAGAATAGCAGAGTAAGGACCTTCAAAAACTCACTCCTCCATAAAAGCAACAAGAATACTGGCAAAAAAACTGTCAAATTCAAAATTTTCAGAACTCTGAAAACCAAGGTTTGCAACAACCCAAAGTATATGAGGGTACTTCAAAAAATCTGTGGAAAAATAGAATTAGAAGATAATAAAAATGTTCCTGTGAACTTTTTGACTTGTATATTTAAGAAAAATGTCTGAATCTCATCAAGAAGAGAGAAGATGATGGCGTTTTAACTTGCCCTATTCCCGGGTCCCTTTCTAAGCTCCAAGAGAGCATTTGAAACTGACAGCCTCATAAGCACAGTAGCTGTGAGAATGAGCAGCCTAACACCTGTGGGAGGGAACAGAACAGGACTGGAACTTCCCAAAGCCACATCTCATGAGAATTGTCTGTATTTGACTTGTCTGGCTCTTCCCTGGAAACCTCCAGCTACAGGGTCATTTGACCAGACTCAGAATTCACTCACTGTGAACAACTGTGTGCCTGGGACTTTTGTCAAAAACAATCAGTGGCAATTGCTTAATATTACATCAGTCTGAGGCAGCATTAACAGGTGGGGCAAAAACTTGGGGGATGAGAGGAACGCAGTGGGCTTCGCAAAGCCTGAACACGTTCCTGAGAATTGAGAAACCACATGCACATGCTGGACTGTATGCCTGCTGAGGAAAGAAGACCTAATGTCTAACCTCTGGCTGACCTTGAGGCTCTGGGCTAAGCCAGAAGTTCAAGGTAAGGCATAGCCATGAATTGCCTGCCAGAGGATGAAGAACATGCTGTAGCACGCACATAGTGTCCGCTGACAGACTACTTGGGAGACTTACTGGTTCAAGCTATTTAAGGAAATCTTTGTTCAATCTTGAGATTACAACTAAGCTATTTGAGGAGACTTTGATGACCACACATGACAAAGAATATAGACTTTCCAGAATTAGTCCAGGCAAGTCACTAAACAAAACAGCACTAACAACAGCAACAATAAACTGCAACAATAACATATTTGGAAATGGGGAGGGGTCTGATTTCAAGAGCCGTCACATTATATTATTTCAAGTGTACAGCTTGAAATAATATAATGAAAAATGTGAAGAAAGAGGAAAGTATGGCAAATACATACAGAGGAAAAAATGCAGTCAATAAAAACTGTCCCTGAAGAAGTCCAGATGTTTAAGTTACTACACGAAGACTTTAAATCACCTATTGTAAATATATTTTAAAGAACTAAAGAAAATCCATGTCTAAACAACTAATGGAAAGTATGACAACAGTGTCTTGCCAAATAGAGATTATCAATAAAAAGGTAGAGGATATAAAAAAGAGCCAAATAGAAATTCTGGATTTGAAAAATATAATAAATGAAATGAACAATTCACCTGAGGGTTCAAAGGCAAACTTGAGCTGGCAAAGAAAAAAAAAAAAAATTAGTGACTTTGGAGATAAGTCAATTGAGATAATTCAGTCTGAAGAACAGAAAGAAAAAAGAATGAAACAAATGATCCAAGATGGAGAACGACTGCTGATGGATATGGGATTTCTTTGTGGGGTGATGAAAATATTCTGGAATTACATAGAGGTGATGGTTACACAATTTTGTGAATATGCTAAAAACTACTCAATTGTACATTTTAAAAAAGTAAATTTTATGCTATGCAAATAATATCTCAATAAAAATTAAATAATTAAAAATTTCGTAAAAAAGAATAGGATTTTGTACACATTGAATAGGAAAACGTACTTCATGTATCAGCATGCCAAGGAGCTACCAAACAGCTGGGATGGTGGCAGACCCACTGAGCACACACCTTGTCTGGTAAGAACAAGCCTGGTCATTATGGCAGCTCCTGTACCACGGAGACCATCTCTGCTCTCTCAGATCCTTTCTGCAGGCCTTCTGCTCACATCTTTTCCAAATAGTGGCTAGCTGAGCCTGGATCACTGACTAGCCGGAGTGCTTGGGAAGGAGACGGTTCTCGTTTTTAATCATTTAAGTGGCAAGGCAGCTCTTCCTTCCACCAAGGAGCATAAGGAATGCCATGCACACAGCCATCAGGCAGCCAAAAAGCCAACAAACGAAGTGTCTGCTACTTCATGCTACTCTTCCTTCTTGCTGGTCACCCCTGGAAAGGTAGACACAGGCTGGGGATGCCCTGCTGTCCCCTGCGTGCAGCTGGGGTGAGTGATTGTAAAGACCGGGCAGGAATTGAGTCCTTGAGCACACTGTATTGTTATGATACCAAAACAAAGAGCTGGAAAAAAATATATAACCGGTTGCTTCAAGTTTCTGCCTTCAAATAATTCGAGTTGTAGTGTTACAAAGAAGCACAGGATAGTAAATTGTTTTATACATACACAAAACACCCATTTACATGTAAAGTTGAACTTACTCTTGAAAATAATGCTTTGAAGTCACCCCCATTTATAGGTGAGTAAGTAGGCTCAGAGAGATCAGCCTTGGGGCAGAACACACAGTTTAAAAGTGAGGCAGTTCAGGTCATTTCACTTTGGATATTATGTTGTTTTTCTTCCTTCAGCCATGTGTCCCTTGACCAGCATGAGTGGTCCTTAGTATTCTATATGTTCTTATTCTATGATCCAATTCCAGAAAAGAGAAGTCATATTTAACCGAGTGGCCACTGACAATTCCCCTTTTCTGCTTTCTAATGTTGCTACCTGGGCCTGCTTCAATGTCATAGTACTGAGAGCTTTACTGCACAGGGTAGTACCTGCTAATTAACCTTCTAATCTTAATCTTTGAACAACTCATAGTAACCAATAAACACAAGACCCACAGCAAGAAAATCCATCCAAAACCACTCTTGAAAATAAAATTCAGAGCTTTAGGAGCAGAGAAAGCACAGAACAATCCTTTGTATGCACTGGGGTAGCAAGAAATAAAGGCACATGCATGCTTTTAAGCTAGAAAATGAATTTTCAAGTTCTTCTGGTTAAAGTATCCTTTGAGCTTCCTATTTCCCATTAGTGGCCTGACAATAAAGCTAAACTGTTAGTTCTAGTTTTATCATATTATCTACAACATACGGTAGCACTTTAAATAAAGGTAGGGTGGTGTCCTT
The DNA here is from genome assembly GCF_027409185.1 of Cynocephalus volans. Taxonomy (NCBI): domain Eukaryota; kingdom Metazoa; phylum Chordata; class Mammalia; order Dermoptera; family Cynocephalidae; genus Cynocephalus; species Cynocephalus volans. The sequence continues at coordinate 211,257,855 of NC_084461.1, forward strand.
GATCCTACTAATAAAACGGGGCCATCTTTTCTCAGACTCGGTGGCACCACTTCTGTACTGTGTTAAACATCATGACTCGGACACGAACTTTTATTGGCGCCTACCAGGACAATCTGTGTTTGAATCAATTTCCTGGCTTGCATTATAAACTTTGTGGATTTCTGCACAAGCAATTTGGGAAAAGCAAGCACTAATTAAATTGCTTGACCCAAGAATTTGTGCAGGTTCAAAGGGAAAGGGTCCTTTTCCCATTGAAAAGCCACCAACCTTACTGTAACCTCTCAGCCTAACAGGATTTCATCTTTGGTGTAGAAGGCAGGTAGCACCTGGGCAGCACAGACCTCAACAGGGTAAACGCACTGGCTTATTTTCCACAGTGGGGTTTCATTCAAAAGCACTATGTAATGTGGTTATTATAATATTTGGGGGCAAAATAGAACAGATCCTACTGCTAACTTAACAAAGGTATTTATTTTTATATATTTTTTCTGCTCTTGTGTAGATGCCAACCAAGTTTCAGAAATGTATAACCTTAGACTAGACATAACAGCTCGATTCACTTATTGCACTGAATATAGTGAACACAAAATACTTGGAAGACTATCTTTAAAAATGCTTCCTGCTTCATCAGGTCATTAGACTGAATTACAGAAAATATGAGGCTTTCCACTTCTTTTGTTCTGTTTAGACAATGCTGAAGTAAGCTTTTGCTTCTTTGTGTTAGGCGTTTAAGAGAGATTTCTAAGCATAGCATTACAGTTGAAGATCTAGATATCTAGAAAATATTATGGATGATTTTAATTTTTATTATGATGTCTTTGAAGTTTTGATGAGCAAATTAAGCTGTCCTCTGAAAGCTAAGTGTATATCAATGTCACCACAGCTTGCCAGCCTTTAAGTACTATCATGAATGGTCATTATTTTTTGTAATTAGCACTTACAAAGTTTACAAAATAAAATAATTAAAATTCACTAATTTGAAATATTGTATGTTATTAGTTAGAAAAATCAATTCCAAATAGTTTAAAGTTGTTTGCTGAGTTATCTTCTGCCATTTTGTCTAATGAGGTCTTTATGTTTTTACACATTTCGATATGCTTATTTAAATATTGTAACTACTAGTATTTTATCTGCCATATTTGAGGTAAATATTTATACCATACTTAGTTGTGTTTTATACATTCCAGTCAATTTTTATACTGGCTCTTTAAGCAGTAAATATTCAAAACTGAAGTGTAAAGGTTATATTTTTAATGAATGCAGCATGTTTTTCAGAGGAAGAATTTTATAGAAAAAGAAAATCTTGCTAAGCACTGAAAAAATGATTAATTCTGCCCAGATGTTGAGAGATTAACAAGGCTCTGCAGTCCCTCAATTTCTAAAGCTCAGAAGTGGTGGCAGAGATGGGCTTTTCCTAGTGAAGGAAAACTTTGTTTTGTTTTGTTAGAGAATATTCAAATAGCAAGTGTTCGATGTGCATTATGAGTGCATTCTATGGAGCAATTTTGCTAGGTCCTGTAAAGCTGCTTGACTATAACTTTGAATCAAATATCTTTAGTCCAAAGAATTGCTGCTCCTTTGAATATACAATCCGTGGAACAAATGTGCTTTGTTTTGATTAAAAAAAATATTTCCACTGCATAAATTACTCACCAATAACTAAGAATTAAAAAGTTGACCAGTGGGTAAATTGTTACAAAGAACATAATTTTTGTAGAAAAAGGTATCAAACTGTTATAAATAAACTATTTTCATACAGAAAAGGAATTTTTTGAGTTCCTTGTATATTCTGTTAATTAACCCAATTAAAAAATGGGCAAAAGAGCTGAATAGGCATTTCTCAAAATAAGATAAATGAATGGCCAACAGACACATGAAAAAATGCTCATCATCACTCAGTATTTGGGAAATGCAAATCAAAACCACTTTGAGATACCATCTCACTCCAGTTAGGATGGCTAATATCCAAAAGACTGAGAACGATAAATGCTGGTGAGGTTGTGGAGAAAAAGGAACTCTCATACACTGTTGGTGGGACTGCAAAATGGTGCAGCCTCTATGGAAAATGGTATGGAGGTTCCTCAAACAATTGCAGATAGATCTGCCATATGACCCAGCTATTCCACTGCTGGGAATATACCCAGAGGAATGGAAATCATCAAGTCGAAGGTATACCTGTTCCCCAATGTTCATCGCAGCACTCTTTACAATAGCCAAGAGTTGGAACCAGCCCAAATGCCCATCATCGGATAAGTGGATACGGAAAATGTGGTACATCTACACAATGGAATACTACTCAGCTATAAAAACGAATGAAATACTGCCATTTGCAACAACATGGATGGACCTTGAGAGAATTATATTAAGTGAAACGAGTCAGGCACAGAAAGAGAAATACCACATGTTCTCACTTATTGGTGGGAGCTAAAAATTAATATATAAATTCACACACACACACACACACACACACACACACACACACACACACACACACACACAAAGCCGGGGGGTGGGGAAGAAGATATAACAACCATAATTACTTGAAGTTGATACGACAAGCAAACAGAAAGGACATTATTGGGGGGAAGGGAGGAGAGGGAGGAGGGAGGGAGGTTTTGGTGATGGGGCAACAATAATCAACCACAATGTATAGCAACAAAATAAAATTAAAAAATAAATTTAAAAAATTGTATATATTTATGGAGTACAACATGATGGTTTGAAGTACGTATACATTGTGGAATGGGTAAATTGGGCTAAGTAACACATGTATTGTCTCATACTCTTATTTTTTTGTGATAAGAACACACTACCTAGTCTCTTAGTGATTTTTCAAGTACATAATACATTGTTATTGACTATAGTCAGCATGTTGTACAATAGATCTCTTGAATTTATTTCTCTCGTCTAACAGAAATTTTGTATCCTTTGACCAATATCTCCCCAACCCCCACCCCCAGCTGCTGGTGACCACTATTCTACTCCGCTTCTACAAGTTCAACTTGTTTAGATACCACATATGAGTGAGATGACTCAGTATTTGTCTTTCTGTGCCTGGCTTATTTCACTCAACATAATGTCCTCCATGCTCATCCATATATGTCAGAATTTCCTTCTTTTTCAAGGCTGAATAATATTCCATTGTGTATATATACCACTATTTCTTTATCCATTCATGAGAAAAGGAACTTTCTAAATGAACAATCTTTAAACAAGCATCTTCTATATTGCCAATGTGAAAACAAATTTTCAAAACTTTTTAGAGGCAATATGACGTGTATAGAAAGGTTGACATCATTTAACAATTCCACTCTTGTGTTAATGAAGTAACAGGAGTGTACAGAATAACCGAAGTCCACAGGTCTTCAACACCATGGCGTTGGCGTGGTAAGTGTTGGAAAGGAAGGTGATGCTGATTGTGGTGTATCTGTAGATGAAATAATCATCTGTCGTTAAAATGATATTTTAGAAGAATATTTAATGACTATATTCCAGTTGCAATTCTGCCACAGCCTGAATTTTTAAAAAAGTCTTTGCAATAGTCTGCTTTTTGTTATTTCAGATCAATGTGCTCTTGACTTTTATTTTTTCAGGCCTTAAATGGTATGGCAGTACAACGATAGCCTAACACTCCTTTCCCTCATTCCTCTGTGTGTCAGTTACAAGGTTCTTGTCTCTTGGCTCTGCCCTTCCATCCTCTGCTGTGTGACCTTGAGGCTGAGACTTGCAAATCACGGCAGGGGCTACAGGGGAACTGCAAGGCCAGGAGGGAGTGGGGACATGCTACTCTGTCCTCCTGTTTCCTGAGGCTTCCTGCTTCTGTGAGGATCACCCACCAGCACACCTTGCCCAGCAGTGGGAGTTCCTTCCTGCAGCAGTAGTTGAATGCAGTCTTCCATTTATTCAGCACCAGCAGCTGGTGCCCTTCCTCAGAGGTCTGGGTCCCACCCAGGGACCCTCTTCCAAGCTTCTCTGTTTGGATCATGCCACCCTCTTCCCACCCTCTCCCCAGCCTGCGGGTAGTGGCTGCTTCCTGCAGGTGGGCCCTCCACGCTTTGCTACTGCCCTTCTCTTGTGCATCCACTGACCTGTTTAACAACTCTTATGACAATTTTCTATGTTGAATTCTGTCTGTCCAAATAACAAAGATTTCTGTTTTCTGATAGAACCTGACCAATAAACTGCACTGATAAATTGCCTTTATTTTTTTAACCTCTCTGATAACATATTTAGCATTTCATCTTAATGCTATTTAAAATTTGTGACTTATTTTCCCTCCCTACTAGTACAGGGTAACATAACTCACATATCTTGTTGCCTTCAGCACTGCTTCAAAGAATCCTGTATAACAATGTGCAGCTTTCTGGGCAGGAGCTGCCTCTCTGCCTTTTTCCATGAGGGAGTGTTTACCTGCTCTGCCTGCTCTGGGCACAACCACCTTAACTGTAGATATCAGCTTCGGTTTCTACAGATAGCAGTAGCCAAAGTGGCCCTTTAACTGTCAATTTAAAAATACATACAGAAGTAATTATTAAGGAATGACTGATGCTTGTAGGTGGCTTAGATGAACACAGTTTCCTAAAGCATCAGCTCTTCTATAGAGCCAGAAATATAGAGATAGATTAAGGAATGAATATAGTTACATCCTTAAATGTGAATATAGGAGCACAACTATCTGCAAAAGATTAACATTATCAAGTAAACAAAATGCGGTTAGCCCTTGGGATGATGCCGAGCTCCCCCTAGGAACAGGTGGGGCCCCTCGCAAGCCCTGTCCATGGGGCCACCAGTCTGCCACCACCCGATTTCGGGTCCTTTCTCTGCCACCCGGTTTTGTGTCATCTGGTCTTTTCATATGTCCCCTGTAATGATTTGTTTTCTTAAAAAAAAAAAAGGCCATTGTTCTAAGAGCTGATAATTCTTCTTTCCGTCAGCAATTAGTGGAATTTCTAATTTTAAGTAAATACACTATCAGTTCCATGCTTAAGGCACGAGCCACTAATTCCTAATAACACCCAAGAGTCACGGGAAAGAGGTGACTTTCTGCCCATGAAATTGCTCCTTGTATGTATTTGCACATGCACAGCACTACGAGCTTATTTTTTTCATGTTATCTTGTGCTATGATGATCTTTCAAATTTATTCTGATTCACCAAAAGTCCTCATACTCTATGGCTGCCAGTTGGTTGTTATTCATATTTCCTATGGAAGTTCCCTATGTGGGAATTTTGCTGTTTTAACTGTGTCATATTTACTTATATGTCTCTTATACCTGCATTGTCTAGAATCAAAAACTATTTTTGGTTAGAACTTGAGCCTTTTGAAATCAATGCCTAAACATAGTAAATTTATGGTTTCTTATTGTTTCAATTTTATGTGTATATAAAAATGTGACAAGCTGTGCTGAGATATCTTTCATATCACAGAGGCTTAGAGCTAAATGAGAGTAAAGATTATTCTATCCAAGACACAGAGACCTATATGATTAGGGGAAGTTTAGGGATATTTCCAAAGCTGTGTACCAGAAGTTTATCTCCTTCCCAGGTCAGGGTTTTTTCTATCACTAGAGATGGAAGATCCAGGAAATGCTCTAACATTTATCTTGGGAAATAGGTGAGCATCACCAATACTTGTCTTTCTCCTGGCCAAGTCATCTGTAAAACTACCTTTCTAAAAAATTGTTATTTTATTTATTTATTTATTTATTTATTAACTTTTATTTTGTCGATATACATTGTGGTTGATCATTGCTCCCCATCACCAAAACCTCCCTCCCTCCTCCCTCTCCTCCCTCCCCCCCAACAATGTCCTTTCTGTTTGCTTGTCGTATCAACTTCAAGTAATTGTGGTTGTTATATCTTCTCCCTCACCCCCTGTTTTTTTTTGTGTGTGAATTTATATATTAATTTTTAGCTCCCACCAATAAGTGAGAACGTATGGTATTTCTCTTTCTGTGGTGCAGCCTCTATGGAAAATGGTATGGAGGTTCCTCAAACAATTGCAGATAGATCTACCATATGACCCAGCTATCCCACTGTTGGGAATATACCCAGAGGAATGGAAATCATCAAGTTGAAGGTATCCCTGTTCCCCAATGTTCATCGCAGCACTCTTTACAATAGCCAAGAGTTGGAACCAGCCCAAATGTCCATCATCGGATGAGTGGATACGGAAAATGTGGTATATCTACACAATGGAATTCTACTCAGCTATAAAAATGAATGAAATACTGCCATTTGCAACAACATGGATGGACCTTGAGAGAATTATATTAAGTGAAAAATTGTTATTTAAATAAGAGGCACACTGCTGGATTGTATCAATGTTCTTTTTAAGTTTTCTGCACTAAGCATGTTAATTATATTCCTTGACAAATCGGGGAAGTACTACAAGAGATTTTCTGTTTCCCTTGTAGGTGAATTACAAATTCTACTGTCTGGCTATCTTTGAGTGCACCACCATTCAAACATGATTTTTCAAAGACAAACAGGACTACTGTTTGTAGCAGTAGCATAAGATTTAGTTACAGTCGGCACAGGAGCTCCTTGGCTTGAAACAAAACCTGGTGTCCAGGGATGTGCTTTTTAATTTCAAAATGGAAGTTTCCCATTGCAGTATTTGAGACGTTGTTGGCTTTTCTATGCCACTTGTGGGTCAGAGCCTGCTCGGCCCTGGGCTCTTTGGTCATCATACAGAGACTCATCGTCTCCACCAGGGTTTCATAGGAAGGGCTGCAGTCTGCAGGCCAGTATCAGACAGTCAAACTTTAAATGCTATGACACACAACATATACAAATAGAAACATAAGTGGACCTTACCAGTCATGTTTGGAAGTTAACCAGTTCAATTCTAAGTGACCCCTGGGTCAAAGAAGACATCTCAATGGAAATTAGAAAAAATTTTGAACTAAATACAATTTAAAATATCTATCAGACTTGTGATATGCACCCCAAACTGTGCTTAGTGGGACACTTACAGCATTAAAAGCATATGTTAGAAGGAAAAGGACTGAAAATTTATGTTTTAAGTATCTATACCAAGAAGTTAGAAAAATATCAAATTAAGTTCAAAGAAAGTAGAAGAGAGGTAATGGTCAAAAAGAGACAGAAATCAACAAAATAGAAAACAAATATAAAAACAGAACAAAGTGAAGAGTTGCTTTGAAAAGACCAAACTATAACTAAACTCCTGTCAACACTGATAAAGTGAAAAGGGTTAAGACATGTGATGGTTAAATTTTTTTTTGGCAATTTGGCTGGGCCATGGTACACAGATATTTGGTCAAAAACCTGCCTAGATGTTGCTGTGAAGGTAAGTTTTAGATGTGATTAACATTTGTAATCGGCAGACTTTGAGTAAAGCAGATAACTCTTCACAGTGTGGGTGGGCCTCATCCAATTAGTTGAAGGCCTTAAGAGAAAAGACTGTGGTCCCCCAAGGAGGAAGAAATTCTGCCTCTAGACAGCCTTCAGACTCAAGCTGCAGCATCATTTCTTTCCTGATCTCCAGACCGCTGGCCTGCCCTGCAGGTGGCAGGTGCTGCCAGCCTCTGCAACCATGTCAGCCAGTCCTTGAAGTAAATCTCTCTCTCTATAACATATAAAAACACACACACACACACACACACACACACACACATACCAAGTATGTATATCTATACCAAGAGGTCAGAAAAATAATATCAAATTAACCTCACGAAAACTAGAAGAGAGGTAATGGTCAAAAAGAGACAGAATATATATATGGCTACACAAACACGATAGCAAATATCATACTGAAATGATAAAATATTAAAATATTTACCTTGAAATTGGGAACTAGACAGAACTATCTCGTGATCCCAACTTTTTCTCATCATTGTACTGAATGCCCCAACAGTGTAATATGTAAAGGAAAAGAAATACGATATGTAAGGATTTAAAAGAAAGAAATAACACTACCATATTCTAAGATAACATGATTGTATGTGTAAAAAATACAAAAGAATCAATAAACAAACTTGAAGATTTATTAAGTTAGTTAAGCAATATCATTAGATAAATGAGAAGTAATAAAATATAATCAATTATATTCCTATATACTTTTGACAAAAAGATTAGCAAATAAACTTTAAAAAATTATACAAACTATAATATTATCTAAAGTAAATCAAATTTTCGGGAATAAATAAAAAGAAAGATGTGCAAAGATGTAAGTAGAGAGGTATCCAATGTTTGCAAGTTAGAAGACTCAACACAGTATTTCTTCCCAAATTAATTTATAGATTCAATTATCCAGCAGTTCGTGTGTGTGTGTGTGTGTGTGTTTAGTATTTGACAAGGTAATTCTAAAGACTACATATGGAAATGCCAATAATGCCCAAGAAAATCTAGAAGGACAAGTTGAAACTTTAACCAGATTTCAAGACATACTATAATACTGTAGTAATTAAGACAGTTTGGTATTGGCACAAGGAGAGAAATATGAATAACAAAACCAAAAAGGGATTCCAGGAATAAACTCATATCAACTTGGTTAAGTTAAAATTATGATGAGATACCACTACACACACATCAAGATAGCTAAGATTTAAAACACACACACACAGACATATATTATATACATACATATTTAATTAAATATCAAGTTTTGGGAAAGATAGAGGACAATATAAACTTCCATTAACTATTGGAGGGGATGTCAGTGGTATGGCCAATTCAATTTGGAAAACACTTTGGCAGTCTTTATTAATACAGACCATCCACTTACCCTTTACCCAGCAATTCTACTCTTAATAAAAACCATCAAGAATGTGTACAAATATGAACAAGAAACACAATAAGAATGTTTATAGCAAAATTATTTATAATAACCCCAAACTGGAAACAAATGTCCATTTGGACTGTGTATAAAAATTGTGTTTTACTTATTCTATGGAAGACTATATATTAATGAAAAAGAAAGAACTACTGCTACATGTGACATTCAACAAGAATGAATCATATAATGCAAAATAGAGTGAAATAATTCAGACACAAAAGACTACACACTGTGTGTGACTCCATTTACAGAAAGTCTGAATGCAGGAAAACTAACCTAAATGATGTGGTTATAGGAGTTCTTACCTGTTAGAGGAATTAATGGCTGGGATGGGACACGTTGAGGTCTCCAGTGTTCAGGTCAATGGGGATATTCACTTTACAAAGAACGATTGAGCTCCACACAAATTAATTGTGCATTTTATATTTGAATAAAATATTGACAAATGTAGATAAATTTCATGCCGAGTTATCTTGTACTTCAACCGTTTTCCAAATTCTTTTCTGTTTCTCTACATTTTTCTCTCTGGTCTGCAAATTTAGTTATGAAATACAATATCTGGTTTAGGTCAAATACTGTATCTTTCAAAACAAGTAAAACTAAAGAATGACTACCTCTTCAGGGTTTTTGGTGGAGAAACAAAGTTTCATTTTATTTCTTTTTATTGAAAGGTTATGTAGTCTAACCTATGCATTGGATTAACTTGCAGTCCCTAACCAATTTGCCCACCAAAATGAAGATGTTAATTTATTTGAGCAGCTACATTTCAATGCCGTCTTGTAAAAAAAAAAAAAAAGATACTAGTGTAATATACCAGCTAGTTCTGACATAAAATAAACACTAACAATTACACTCATGTGAAATCATACAATTAGTGCTTTAGTTTTTTCTGTTGTATTTTGTCTGTAAGGCCTGAGATTGTATATAACATGTAGAAATTAAAAAAAAAAAGATGATCTGATTTATTATTTATTGAATATCCACTACCAAATCACAGGTGTGTAAATTTGCACTAATCTGATTAATTCTAGCTACTAAACGCTGATGTAGATGTCATGATTACATATTACAAAGAAGAAAATAATGCTCAGAGAGGTAAGCATGTTACCTAAGAGCACACAGGTGGCTTGTAGCATGGCCTGTGTTTAAGCCACATCTGCTGGGGCCAGCACAAGTGCCATTTGCACTTCTCAGTGGTAAGACAGCAACATTACATAAGAATGAACAAAAGCACATGGTGCCTAGCCCACTCCTGATGGAACGGTTGTAGCTTGTCTAATACAGGTTGTTCAACACAACATAGATTAAGGTGAGGCAAGTGCTTGTTTCCTGTGCCTGAGGCATGACGTCATGTTGCATAACTGAGGAAAGCTGCTTCCTGACGCAAGAACATACAGACCTGCTTATGGGAGGACCAGGCTAGCTGCTGCCAATAATTTCTTCTGTTTCTCCGAAATTTCTATTACTCTGCTCAGTGGAGAATCTCCTCTGTAAGTTTACCAAATGTAGGGTTATTTGTATTAGAGCCCACTTTTGTTGCTCTTGTATTATGACTGCAAAGTGATCATTCAAACCGTGGCTGGATGTCTCTCGGAGGCTCTAATGCAGGAAAGTCCAGTGACTCAGATTTCTGTGGGAGGTTAAAACTTTTAGTATCTTTAGAGATTAGCAAAGATTACAACTTTACTAGTAAAGGTACTAGCTAGTATTTTCAAACTAAGAAAAATTAATATTTTATAAAACTCTCAAAATGTAGTCAGTTAAATCCAGGGTACCCTCTAGTTTGAAATTAAAACAAGCATCAACATAGAAAAGGAATACAAATTTGTACCCGGTTCTTATCACCACTGTGTTCAGCAGAATAACCCCAGTCATCCCCAAATACCCATGCTCTAGACCCTAGATCCAATAAATGTTAACTTACACATAGAAAGGGATCTTGCAGGTGTGACTAAAGTTAACGATCTTGAGATGTGGAGATGATTCTGGATTATCCAACTCGGTCAAATCTAATCACATGAATCAAGAAGAGCAGAGAACCTCTCCCAGTTGTTGTCAAGGGATGACAATGAAAGAAAGTCAGAGCGATGCTATGTTGTTGGCCTCAAAGATGGAGGAAGGGGCCATGAACTAAGAAATGTGGGTGGTTTCCAGATGCTGGAAATGACAAGGATATGAATTCTCCCCTAGGACTTCCAGAAAGCACAGCCTTGCTGTCACCTTGATTTAGCCCAGTGAGACCCATGTCAGACTTCTAACCTATAGCACCGTAACATAATCCATTCATTTTGTTTTAAGCCACTAAGTTTGTGGTGGTTTATTAAGGCAGTAATAGAAAGCAAATATATCCCTATTAGAGAAAGGTGTCAGACGTTATTCTCTCTCCTACTAGTGCAATTAGCATAGTCACTTCAGCGATAGTTCTGAAGATACTGTGTTAGACTTCAGTATCAACAGTAGGATTAACAGCCATGGGCTCACCATCTGTATTCATAAAGCGCCATCTTGCTCTTGACTTTGATGTTTCCTCTGCCTGGAAAATGTTTTCCCCCTATTTCTGGGATCTCCTACTCGTACTTCAAAATTCAGAGCAAACACCACCAGGCATAACCAATGCAGGCAGATGTGATGTCTGGGCTTGCAGGTTTCTTGGGGGAGACCCGGAGGAGACTTAATTAATAGTTAAACTGGACTCCCAGAATGGACAATCATCAATCAGTCCAAATCCAGCAACTCACAGAGCCTGCTGAGTTTTCTTTTAGCCCCAATCTGAAGAAGTGTAGGAATCTGGCTCATTGTGTGGGGCGGGTCAGTGGAAGTCTGGAGGGGGCTCTATTGAGAGCAGGGATATGTGATGTTCACCATGTGCAGTCAGCACTCAGCCTAGAGAAAAGCATGCAAGCCACCTCCACAACTACTTGCCGAACGAATGAAAGAAGGAATAAAGCCAGTGGCTGTGTGAAAGGCAATATAGAAAATCCATCCACCCCGACTTCCTTATAGATGGAAGAGCAACTTACCCTCACTGCACTAAGGGACAAATTAGCAAAGCTGAAAAATATTCCTTAACCTGTCACCTTCACTTTGAGGCCAGTGGCCCAACAGTCAGCCAGTCAGTCTGGAAGCCCAGGATGGGACTGGTGGTGAATAACGCTTAAACGGGAGTCCAGAGGCATAAGGAATTGAGGCAGCCTGAAAAAACAGAGGCATCACGGATAGTGGTGCTTGACAAAATAGCAGCCTGTATCAAGCCAGCAGTAACTCCATAGCCTGAGCATCACCAGTAAGCCACCAGTAAGGTTTACATTCAGCACCCAGAGCTATATGGGAAGGCCACTACGGGGAATCAGGCTCTGCATTGTGGATGATGGTTTAGAGTAAGATCAGAGTCAATGGCTGAGGGATCTGGGTGCAGGTGAGGGATTATTGAAAGGGAGAGGCTAACAGGATTTTCCTGGTCCACCATGACGAGGCTTGGGTTTGGAGCTCCAAGACAAGAGGAATGAGGATAGAGGAGCTTGTGCAAGGACTGGGGTGTTGGGGTCAAGACTATGGCCAGGTTATTTTAAGGGGTCACATCCTGTACAGGATTAAGGGCACAGACTAATTCCAAATCCCACCCTCTTGTGGCAATGAGATTGCTAATAAGCGCCCTTCTTTTGCCTGGACTGCCTCATGAACTATGCCTGTGGACTGAAGTCCTCCACGTTTGCAGCTGAGCAGGGCTGGGGGAAGCAGGGCTTGGTGGCACAGGCCTTTCAGCAAAGCCTTTTCTGACACATATTCTCACACTAGGTTTCATCAGCCTTGGACCATGCTTCCTTGGTGGCTTGTATCGATTTACCGTGGTTTATGCGTGTGCCTGAGTCCTTGCCGGAGGTGAACATCTTGAGGGCAATGGACGTGTCTCATCTATCTTGTTTTTCTCAACGTCAACCACAAGGACAAATGACATAAATTCAACAAAGTTTGTGGATCACAATGAGGACATTTTTCAATTATAGATTGCTCTGGTTTCTAGTTGGCAGCAAAGAAGCATGGATCACTGTCATTTATTGAATGTCCTATTTATTCATAAATTTGGGATGTGTTTGTGTGTCTATGCCTGGAGATGGATATGGTTCTTGCTTGTTGGTTTGTCTGAATTGGCTAAGATTTTATGATTAAAATGTGCAGAATTATGAGTTACTTGCAAACCTAATAAAGTTCATTGTTCATTTCTCTTATTTGTGTCTCCTTTATTTTGGTGCACGCTGTTCCTCAGTTTTTAGGGTTTTCTTGGTAAAAGTTTAATATTTGAGGCTTAGTATTTGGGATGGTTTGTTCTCTTGCTTCTAGATATTCCTCAGGGATAGTATGGGGCAGAAATATGAAAAAAACCCCACATTTTGATTGAGAAATCATGTAAGAATCCTCAGACTTGCTGAAGTTTTAGAACATTCTGTATTCGTGCACTTTAGGTCAAGAAGACATGTGCCTCTACTGCCATGCAGTTACTGAGAAGGCAAAACGAATGAGCAAGAAAGTAGCAAGAAGATATGCATTTAATAGATGAGAGAAGTTTAATGCTTCCTTTTTCTTAGGAAGCATTTGATTCAAAATGAGTACAACTCATGTTCGAGGGGAAATAAATACGTCTGTCACTTATCAGATGGATGACTGTGAGAAAATTAGATAATTTCCGAGTCCCAGTTCCTTCTTCCATCTGTAAAATATAAAAATTAAATTATGAAACTAGACTCAGAGTAATTAACACCATATTAAGGAAAAGGACAAAGTCAGAGTACTGACACGACTTGACTTCAAGACTTACTAAAAGCTACAGTAATCAAGACAGAGTGGTATTGGTGAAAAAATGGAAAAATTGATCGATGGAACAGAATAGAGAGCCCAGAAATAGATGCACATAAATACAAGAGTACTTCAAAAGCTCATGAAAATATCCATATTATCTTTTGATTCTATTTTTCCATGAACTTTTTGAAGTACCCTTGTATTGTCAACTGACTTTTGACAAAGGAGCAAAGGCAATGCAATGGTGAGAAGACAGTCTTTTCAACAAATGGTGCTGGAACAACTGGACTTCCATGCGAAATAAGTAAATAAATGAATAAATAAGTCTAGACCCAAACTCTTCACCAAAATTTACTCAAAATGAATCATAGACCTTAATGTACAAACCCAAACTATGAAACTCCTATAAGATAACATAGGAGAAAATCTAGGTAATCTTAGATTTGGCAACGACTTTTTAGATACAACACCAAAGGCATAATCCATGAAAGAAAGAATTCATAAGATATACTTTATTAAAATGAAAGACTTCTGCTCTGTGAAGGATTCTACTGAGAGAATAACATGAGCCACAGACCAGGAGAAAATATTTGCAAAACATGTATCTGATAAAGAACCGGTATTCAAAATATACAAAGAGTTCTTTAAACTCAACAGTAAGAAAAAAATCACCCAATAAAAAGTGAGAGAAATATAAATAGACATCTCAGCAAAATGGATATACCCATGGTAAATAAACATATCAAAAGATGTTCAACAGCATATGTCATTATGGAAATACAAATTAAAACTATAATGAGAAACCACTACACATCTACTAGAATGGCAAAAACACAAGTAACTGAGAACAGCAAATGCTGGCGAGGCTGTGGAGCGACAGGAACTTTCAGCATTCATTGCTGGTTGCAGTGAAGATGGTACAGCCCCTTGGGAGGACAGTTTGGAAGTTTGTTACAAAACTAAGCATCCTGTTACCATACAATCAAGCAATTGTGGCCCTTGGGATTTACCCCAAAGAAGAAACTATGTCCAGACAGAAACTTGCACACGAATGTTTATAGCAGCTTTATTCATAATTGTCAGATTTTGGAAGCAACCAAAATGTCCTTCATTTGGTGAAGGGATAAATAAACTGTGGACATCCAGGCAATGGAATATTATTCAGAGCTAAAAATAAATGAGCTATTAATCCATGAAAAGACATGGAGGAATCTTAAGTGCATACTACTAAGTGGAAGAAGCCAATCTGAAAAGGCTACACACTACATGACATCAACTAATAATATTCTGGAAAATGCAAAACCATGGACACAGTGAAAAGATCAGTGGTTGCCAGGGGTTAGTGGGTAGAGAGGGATGGATGGGCAGAGCGCAGAGGGTTTTAGGGCAGACAAACGCTTCTGTAGGATACTATAATGGTGTTACAAATGCTGTAACAAACATATCCTATTGGGATTTGAATTTTGAGTGTTTTAAATCTGTAGATCAATTTGGGTCTAATTAATAATATCTTTTCAGTATTGAGCCTTTTAAACCATTGATCTTATATATACCTTCATTTATGTAGGTCTTCTTTGATTTTTCTCAAGTTATTTTTAGTGTGTTTTAGTATACATTTTATATTTCTCATAAGATTGATTCCTAGATACTTGATATTTTTGATTCTGTTATAAATGATGTTTTTATTTAAATCTCATTTTCAATTTCTTGACAGCATTTAGAAATAAACAGATTTTTCATTATGTTGTCCTTACATCCAATATCCTGGCTATATATTAATTATACTTTACTGTAAAAAACAGTTTTTTTTTCTCCTTTCCAACACTTATAATTTTTTTCAGTCTGTTCCTTCTGCATTTTGTTTCTCTGTTTTCTTTTGCTTGCCCTCATGTGTGTTACTTGAGCATTTTATTATTATTTTTAGTTCTGATTTTTTTTAGTAATAAGTACATTCTAAGATGTTGTAGGTGGGGAGGGGAGAAGGTGGGGTGTGGCTGGCCCATGGCTGGCTCTGTTGCTGGCCCGGTTACGGCGGGTAGTGGGTGGGATTGACACCCTCTGCCCCTCACCTCAGGATCCTGGGGACTTCTGGCTCTGGCTTCAATGTGGTTGCAGTTGGCTGAACATTCCATAGAATTCCATTTTGATGTATTCTAGTGTTTTGAGTATTTCTCTTGATATAGCTGGTTGAGTGGCTGCTCGAGGCATTACCTCACGTATATGTAACAGCACAGTCTACTGGCATCATCTTTTGAGCAGTTCTAGTAAAGTACACACCTGTATCCCCTTATCCTCCTTCCTTATGATAAAATTGTCTTAAGTATGTCCTCCATAAGCATTGAAAACCTCAGGCAGTGTTATAATTTCTGTTTCAACCAGTAAACGTGATTTAGAAATGCAAAGAAGAAAAGAAAAAGGTCTATCGTATTTACCCATTTTTTGCTTTCTGTTCTTTTTTCTTGATGCTCGTTCTTTTATCATCTCCTTTCTGTTTGGAGAACTTCCTTAGCCATCTGTTAGGACAGGTCTGCTGTCATCTGTCTCTTAGTTGTCCTTCATGTGAGAATGTCTTAACTTTCCCTTTACTCCTGAGAGATACTTTTGTGGATAAAAGATTCTGGGTTGATGGTTCTTTTTTTCCCAGCACTTGGAAAAGTTGTCGCACTTCCTCTGGCCTCCTTGATTTCTGATGAGAAAGCCACTGTCATCAAAAACTTGTTCCCCTGGAGGTGAGTTTTCCTCCTATCCCTTGTTACTTTCAGGATGTTTTCATTGCTTTAGTTTTCATAAGTTTGATTAAAATGTGTCTCGGCATCAATTTCTTTGTCTATTCTGTTTGAAGCTCACTCACCTTAGATCTACAGGTTTATGTCTTTTGCCAAAATTGGAAAATTTTCGGCTATTATTTCACCAAATATTTTCTCAGTTCTATCCTTTTTCTTCTCTCTTATTGGGACTTTAGTGACACAAAATTTGGACCTTCTCTATAGTCCCACATGTCCCTGAGGCTCTGTTTGTTTTTATTTTTTTTCAGTCTATGTCCTCTCTGTTGTCCAGATTAGGTAACTTCTATTGTTCTATCTTCAAGTTCATTAATACTTTCCTCTGCCCTATTTTTTTCTGTTGACCCTAACCATTGAGTATTTTATTTCAGTTATTATATTTTTCAGTTCTAAAATTTGTATTTGGTTCCTCTTCATGTCTTTTGTTTCTCTGCCGAGGCTTTCTACTATGTGTTTCAGGCATGTTTTTAATTGATCATTGAAGCATTTTTATGACAGCTGCTTTTAAATGCGTGCCAGATAATTCCAACGATTGTGCCATCTCAACTTTGCTGTCTGTTGATTGTCTTCTCTCACTCAAGTTGTGATTTGCTTGGTTCCTGATCTGATGAATCATTTTCCGTTGAAACCTGGACCAGTTGGGTATTATATTGTGGGACACTGCATGTTATTTACATCTTCTGTTTTATCAGTTCCCCTCTGACATTGCTCTGGTGGGGCAAGTGGGGACATCACCTTCTTACTGCCAGGTGGAGGTAAAGTCCAGACTCCCAGTGTGATCGCCACTGACACCAGGGGAGGGTGGAAGGTCTTGCTGCCAGCTGGCAGGGATCAAAGTCCCAGATCTCTGGAACCCCCTACTGGGGGTATTGGGGTGCCTCATCACAGCCTCCTGAGGTAGAAGTCTGAGGTCCCCACTAGGCCTTTGCTGGCCATGGTGGGGGTGGGGCCACAGTTTATCTATGGTGTTTGTCTAGAGTACAGCTGTTTTTCCTAAAAGTTTTCTGACTTGCTTGGCTGCCCCATTCCTGTTCCTTTTATTAGAAAGGCCAGGCTTTTGTTGGGATTTTCGTTGCGTGGTGTTTCCAAGTTCCTGACTTCTCCAGCTCTAAGTCTGATATATGAGGCAAAACAAAACAGAAAACAAAAAAACCCAAACAAAAACAAACCAAGGAACTCACCACTGCAATGTTCCTTGGGCCCAGGGGTCCCCAGCCCATCTGCCTTCTCTCCTTCTTCCAGTGTTTTCTTAGGATTGTTTTAAATATACAATATCCAGGGATTTTCATTGTACTTAGTGATGGAAATAGGGAAAAGTGTGTTTACTCCATCTTTCCAGGAGTGAAAGTCTAGAGCTTATACTTTTTTTTATACGTTTTTGTCTTAGTTTAATACACTGTCTAGAACCTGGGCTACTAGGTTGCATAGAAATGTGATTGTGTGTGGGTTAGGGAGTATGTGTGTGTGAAAGAGAGGGGTGTGTCCATGTGAGAGACGGGTGGGTGCTTCAGATGGTGTGTGTGTGTGTGTGAGGCGACATGTGCAAGGTGCATTAGGAAGGCTTGTGGAAAAGGGGACTCTGTGGGATGGGTCTACATGTGAGCATGTCCAGGAAGCAGGTGTGGATTGCATGCATGGAGACATGTGATGTGAGGAAGCGTGTGTGTGTGTGTGCGTGCGTGTGTGTGTGTGTGTGTGAAGAATAGCTGAAAGGAAAAGTGTCTGTGTGAGAGGCAGGGTGAGGGAGTGTGGGGCTTGTGGGGTGTGTGGGGCAATGGGGGTGTGCACGTGGGGCTCCGTGTGAGGACAGGAGAGCTCAGGAGGACGGAAGCAGGTGGGAGAGGGTGGGGGAGCCTGAGCATTCGTGCATCAGGTGGGTGGGTAGCCCAAGAGAGAGTGTGCAGGTGGGAGGGCCCATTTACAAGCACATGTGGGAATGGAAAAGAAGGCATGTGCAAACATGCATGTGGACAGGTGATGGTTGGCAGCACGCATATGTGAGTTTAAAAACAGTGCCCAAGAGCACAGGAGACAGTGTTAGAATAGATAACGAGGGAGAAAAAGAGAGAAACAATGTGAGAAAGAGTGGAGTGAAGAGTATAGAGTGTGTGCGTGAGAGATGTTGACACTGAGCATGTCCTCATTGTGTCTCAAGAGGGAGTGGGACGCCTGTACACGTATGGGAGTGAATGCAGGTTTGTGAGGGGGTGGCTATCTGTGAGCGTGGGGTCATTGTTGATGTGGGTGTGGGGTGACTATATGGAGTGCAGGCGCTGGGTGATAGATCCTCTGTGTGTCGGGGGGTGACCGTACACGTGGTCATGACTGTGTGTGGTGGCTCTGCGTGTGTGGTAACCGTATGACCAGGGTGTGCATATAAACTTACAATGAGCACATTGTAGGTAACTCACAGGGATTCAGAGGCGTCCCACTATATTTTTCATTGTAGTAATGGTGCCTATGGGGCAGCTGGGGTGGGGGGGCTCCTCTCATGTTGCCAGGACATTTGTTGAGCTACAAGCAAAAGTGGCATGGTTTCAGTTTATAGGTGGTCTACCTCTTGCTTGTCTTCACTATTACTGCCTGTGCTTGATTACATTTTTAAGAACTAAAATCAGATACATGCAGGAAAATCTCATCTTGCCATCCTAAACTTTCTGTTGAAATAGGCCCAACATCAATCAACATTTAGTAATTCCGGTGGTTATGAGAATAACCAACACACACACACACACACACACACGCATGCATGCACACACACACGCACGTGCGCACGCACACACACGCACGCACGCGCACACACACACTCACGCACGCACACGCACGCACGCACACGCACGCACGCACGCACACACGCGCACGCACACGCGCACGCACGCACACGCACACGCACGCACGCACGCACGCACACGCACACGCACGCACGCGCACGCACGCACGCACGCACGCACATGCACGCACACACGCACACACGCACGCAGACTATGCCTCTGGTTCTGACTTGTTTCCTCTGTCAGTCCTGTGGAGCTGGAAGAACACAAAGTGATGGCTTTTCTGTACCATTTTTTCTGTAGGAGGAAACTACATTTGAGACATGATTGAGGTGGGGCTGAGGTCCCTCAGGGACGAGGTGGCATAGCTTTGGAGACCTGGACCTGAACCACCCAGAGCCCCTGCGTGACCCCTGGCATCAAACCTCCCGCTCTTTGGTCTCTGTCATCCCCTTGGGGCGCATCCGAACTTCCTCCTCACTTCCAGGCCCAAACCCACCTTCACCCCCTGGCACGTGAGAGAGGGTTGGGCTTCGTGGTTCACTCAGTGACCAGCTGCCTCAAATCCCTAGTCCCCACACAAGCACACGCTCGCTCCTGCACCTTCCTCCTGCTCTTCCCTCCTCAGTCCCTTTCCTGGCAAGGCTGTCCTGAGAACTGTGCGGGCCCCAGTCCTTCCTGGAGCATCTGCCTCTGTCCCTTCCTCTTCTGACTTTTCCCTGGCTTCTCCCCTATCAGGGCAAGAGTGCTCCCGCCTGCCCACTCTCAGACATCCCTTCCTCTCCCCTCCTTCTCACTGGGCAGCTCAGCTCTGAGGCTCTCCCAGCAGGGGACCCGTCCCCCATCCCTTGCCCTCCTCCTACTCCATGGCTTTGACTGCACCCCTCACCAGAAACTCTCTCTTCCCTTAATCTTTGTGACATCACACTCTGGGCACATGCCTCAGGCCACTCCTCAGCCAAAAGAGAACAAACGGAATGAACACCATTAACATCTTAGCAGAAGAAGCCTGAAGCTGCTCAGCAGGCATCACACGAGGTGCACCTGTTCTCGGGCCCAAGCGGCAGAAGAGGGCGGGGCCCATGTTCGCTCCCCTGCTGGCTTGTTTCCTTCTGGAATTGCTCCAAGGGGAATCGTCAGGAATCTGTTGTCTAATCCCTGCTGAAGAACAGAACCGTGTTTAATTCATATATTATTCCTTTAGGATGGTGATTCTCAAACCACAGGGTCACATGGCAATGGCAGGAGACATTTGTGGGGGTATAATGGGTGGGGGTGGGGGGAGTCACTGGCATCTAGTGGGTAGAAGCCAGGGATGCTGCAAAATGTCCTGTAGTGCATAGGACAGTTCCCCACACAAACAATTATGAGACCCAAAACGTGCTGAGGTGAGAACTCTGCTTCGGGAGCACAGTAGGAACAAAGCCATCTCTTACACTTTCTTTTCTCTTGTCACACCATAAAGGGAGAGAAAAGAGAACAAATAGGGTGAAGGTGAGGTGGAGGAGGGTGGCATGGGGTGGAAGAGAAACTATGTGGGGTTGGAGGCCCATGGGGGCAGGTCTGGGGAGTGAGATCCTGGCCACCAAGCCCTTCCACCATGAGGCTTCAGGGGAAGGCGCTGGGGCAGGAAGGGAGGGCAGGAGGGAGCGGGCTTCCAGCTGGGCCGGGCCGGCCGCCTCCACCACTCGCACTAACTGACTCTGGGAATCGCAAAGGCCTTCACTGCAGAATGGAAATTGTGGTAACACCTCAGCCCTGGTTTGGGGGCTTAGACGAGGTGATCAAAGGAAAAAGTTTTTTTTTTTTTTTTTTTTAACGTTTAGAGCATCATGCACCCATTTGTAAGCTTCAGATGGAAAGAAAAGTAGAAAGTTGAAAAAGAATCAGGAAGAGGAAGCAAAAAAAAAAAAAAAAAAAAGCCCGTGGGAATGAGGAAGAGGTGAGTGTATGGAGATGCTGGGCACGGAGGAAGAGGCAAGAAGTCAGGAGCTAAACGTAAGAAGGACCACATCAGAATCACATCAGAAGGTGGAGCCCTGCCTGACGGAGGGGTGCAGGGGCACAGGCGGGACAAGCAGAGCAGTGTAGGACAGAGGAGCAGTGAAGGGCCTCTAGGATTGGGGCAGAGAGAGGGAAAGGAGAGTGCAGGAGGCAGGATGGAGGGCACAGGGCTCAGGGAACATCAGAGACCCCCAAAAGGGTCTAGAAATGACCATGAACAATAGGAAATGCATTGGCTGACTTGGAGAGAGGGCGATGCCACTGAAGGGGGTGCCCAGTACTGAGAGGAGAGGGACGGATGGCATGGATGAGAGAGGAGCTTGGGAAGGGGCAGGTGGACAGCTGCATGAATGGGAAAACAGGGGCCTGAGAATGGGCGAGGGTGTGAGTGGGTGACTGGCAGGGAAAAGGGGGTAAGCTCAGGTTTCCTGGCATGGAAGACACGTTTCCCAGAGGATGAGTTGCCTAAATCAAGTCATTAACAGCTGTGGTGCGAATCCAGCAGATAGCATGCCTCTTCTAATTGGATTTCACATCCATGAGTAATGAATTGGGCCACATCTTTCCAGGCATCACGAAATGGAGATTCCTTTATTTTAATCTTCCGGTTATGTCCTTTTGGATGGAAATTTCAAACAAGAGTTTTCTCCACATTTTTTTCTTAAAGGAAAATATTTGGTGACAAATTTTTGCATTTTTCCAAAACCTACAAAAAATATTTAAAATTCACCAGAAGGATTTCAAGATTAGATTTTGGAGAGGTTTCCATGTCAGATGGTTTTGAAGTGTGCCATTTACTTGTGACATCCTACAGTTGTTTCTGAGCCAGGAAAACAGCAATATATTACATTTGAGGCCACAGTGAGTGAAATAGCCCCTGCTGCAGATACTTTTCTAGAAAACTGAAGGACCTGAAAGGGGGCAGAGGTCAGACAGGGATGGGACAGTTATCTGGAAAGCTTAAAGCAATTTTTCCAAGAGTCCAGAATTTAGCACAAAGTGCTCAGAGAAGCATGAGTGTGGTTCAAATGTAAAGTGTTTGGTGTAGAGCATCTTTTCATATACCTGTTGGTCATTTGTATGTCTTCTTCAAGGAGATGTTTATTTACATCCTTTGCCCATGTTTAAATTGGGTTATTTATTCTTTTGTTGTTGTTTTTGTCTATCTATTTTGCCATTGAGTTGCAGGAGTTTCCTTACATATTTTGAATATTAATTCCTTTTCAGGTGTATGACTTCAAAATATTTTATCTCATCCTGTAGGTTGCCTTATCATTCTGCTAATTGTTTTCTTTGCTGTGCAGAAGCTTTTTAGTTTGATGCAGTCCAGTTCATTTGTCTATTTTTGCATTTATTACCTGTACTTTTGGTGTCATATACATGTAATTATTACCAAGCTTTTCCCCTATTTTTTCTTTCCAGGAGATTCACAGTATTAGGTCTTATAGTTAAGTCTTTAATCCATTTTGAGTTAATTTTTGTGTATAGGTTAAGATAAAGGTCCAATTTCATTCTTTTGCATGTGGATATCCAGTTTTCCCAGCACCATCTGTTGAAGAGACTGTCCTTTCCCTCCTGTGCATTCTTGTTACCCTTGTCTGAGATCAGCTGACCATATACACATGGATTTATTTCTCGGCTCTCTATTCTGTTCCAATGGTCTATATGTCTGTTTTTATACCAGTACCATACTGTTTTAATTACTGAAGTTTTGAAATATATTTTGAAACCAGGTAGTGTGATGCCTCCAGCTTTGTTCTTTCTTCTTAAGATTATTTTCACTATTCAGGGTCTTTTTTGGCTTTATATGAATTTTAGTATTGCTTCTTCTATTTCTTTAAAAAATACTACAGGGATTTTGATAAGGATTGCATTGAATCTGCATCAAGAAAATGCAAATCAAAACTGCAATCAGATACCACCTTATACCTGTTAGGATAGCTACTATTTAAAAAAAACCCAAAAGCATTGGCAAGGATGAAGAATTGGAACCTTATCCTAGTGGGAATGTAAAATGTTGTAGCTGATATGGAAAACAGCATAAAAATTTCTCAAAAAGTTAAAAATAGAACTACCATATGATCTGGCAATCCCACTTCTGGGTATCTATCCAAAATAATTGAAATAAGGACCTTGAAGAGATATGGCACTTCCATGTTCATAGCAGCATTATTTACAAGAGCCAAGGTGTGGAAACAACCTAAAGGTCCATTGATGGATGGATAAGGAAAATGTGGTATATACATACAATACAGTATTACTGAGCCTTTAGAAAGAAGGAAATTCTGCCACTCACAATAACCTGGATGAACCTGGAGGATATTATGCTAAATGAAATAAGTCAGTCTTAGAAGGACAAATTCTGCACTTATATAAAGTATCTAAAATATTCAAACTCATAAAAACAGAGAGTGGATGGTAGGAGCTGCAGGGATGGGGAAATTAAGAGCTGCTAATCAATGAGTATAAAGTGTCAGTTAAGCAAGATGAATAAGTTCTAGAGATCTGCTGCGCATCACTGTACCTACAGTTAGCAATACTGTATTGCACACTTAAAATTTTGTTAAGAGGGTAGATCTCATGTTAAATGTTCATGGTGTCTATTAGGGATATTTTAACTAAAGTAGGACTGAGTCTATGTTTATTTTATAAGTGAGCAATATGGAAACTTGCATTTAGTTGTTTTTATAAGAAAGCTGCTTATTATATATACTTTTGTGTCCATAAATGTGGGAGACATCACAAATGATCTAGCAAATTAGCTACAGATGACACAATCACCAACCTACAGAAGCAAATGATGAAACCCACATGAAGTAAAGTGTGTATTTGGAGAGATGGAGATGAAAGACGGTGGAGATGGGTAGACCAGTGGCCTGACTCATTCTGGCTTGATGAGTTGGTCAGTGCTAGCCTGGAATTTTTAGTATATCTTTGGTTTTGCAAAATTGTATAAATTGCCTATTATGTGCTAGGCATTTTGCTGGGTGTTGAGGAGATGAAGTGACATAATCCTTGCCAAAGAATTTATATAGTCCAAGGGAAGAGGTAATAGAGTGTCTTAAATAAAGGATGGAAACTCTAAACCTAGAGGAGGGAGTCTGCCCTTTGACCTGTGGGGGTCAGGCTGTCTCTTCACTGCCACTGTGGGGAGAGGCAGCATCCAACAGACACTCTTAATGACCTTGGTTGACTGGCAAATATATGCCAGGTACTCTTTATTAACCATTTAAGTCAATTCTTACAACATCCCTTTAAAGTAGAATTTGTATACCTCATTTTATTAAACAGGAAAGTTTGTCAAAAAAGTTTAGTGACTTACCCAAGATGACAGGGCTGGTGAGTAACATATCTGGAGCACGACCCAGATCAGCCTGATTTGATGCCTGTGCATCCTCTACACCCCAGCTATCTTATACCAAGTCCTCAGAAAACCTTGGCTGAAGTCAGGTGGACTTAGAAATGCTTGCGGGGCCGAGCCTGTGGCGCACTCAGGAGAGTGCAGCACTGGGAGCGCAGCGACGCTCCCGCCGCGTGTTCGGATCCTATGTGGGAATGGCCGGTGCACTCACTGGCTGAGTGCTGGTCATGAAAAAGACAAAAAAAAAAAAAAAAAAAAAAAGAAATGCTTGGCTGGTGCCAGGACACCCATGTGCATCTTTGAAGGAGAAAATAGTGAGCCAACTTGGGATAGAACCTTCTGGCATTGAGAGCATAAAGGTCCTCTAGCAGTGGGTGAGGGACTGTGCCAGAATGAACCACAGGGACATCCAGGGGACCTAATCCAACCCAGTGCAGTAGGGATATGTTAACAGGTCACCAAGACAACCGACGCATCATCACTGGCTGAAAGGTGAAGCCTCTAGGGCGGGTTCATCAGAGGTCCTAGAGCCACAAAGGCTGAGGACAGTAACTACACCCTCCTGATTCCAACCACCCCCTTGACTCCAAAGCTGTTATCAAATTGGGGGAACAAATGGTACTCAGTTTTGTGTAATTACATTGAGATTTATTTAAATGTCTGATTCATCCAGTAAACCAAGAACCTTTGCAGGGGTAGGACCCATAAAATCAGTAGACTTTGAATCCGTGGCACCTTGCAGAGAATGAAGGCTCAGAAGTTGCTCAGTGCGTGTTTGTCAAATTTAACAAAGAACCACATCAGAGCAGCCATATAAAATCACAAGCCATCCTAATAATGAGTGTTGTAACCCGGCCAACCTGCAGTCTCTACTTTATAAAGGATGTTTGTCCTATAAATAGAAATTGGCTTCTCTTGAAGAAGTGATGAACTATTTGTTGAAATTCCTCTTTGGAAAGATTTTACATTCAATTTCTGACCCGTGTTCTCTGCAGTCCAGGATAAATCTGGTTGTGTGTATCTTCCTGAGGCATCTGATGAGGGAAAGAGTGACTAGAGCAAGTGCCCTCAAAGGAACTGCGAGGGGCCCAAGGCCACCAGACATCCAGGCCTGTGTGGACATTCTGCAAGACCAATTTTTCTGCCACTGCTTTTGAGAGTAGTGTGGAAACCAAATTTCTTTTGGAATTTTTATATTTTTAGTTCTTTTTTCAAGTGAAAATGGAATGGCAACTTTTATGGAAAAAAAGTATTTTCTATCCACATTTTTGTTATGATCTTTTTTCCTGTATCCTGGGGGAAAAAAAGTTTAAACCAGTGTTTCAGAATCTGAAGGGAGTTTCCGTTCTAAAGGCTGTAAATGATTTGAAGATCTGTAAGGTTTCATTAGAAAAAAAGTGTTATTTTGCTCATATTCCTAAAAGAAAGTTTTAATCCTAAAAAGTGCTAATAGAGAGTTTAAAAGTTGCAAAGAGGTGGATGCAGGAGTAGTAAATACAAACCATTTTCATGGTGAAATAAGCATTATTAATCTCTAGCCCAACGTCCTCTTCTGACAGATAAAAACCAGAGGTTCAGAGTGGTAGATGCCCTGCCCCAGAGAGCTCAGCAAGACAAGGATGGAACATTCTGTGGGCCAGGGTCCCACTTGCCAGTTCAGGGCCCCTTCTGGGTTAGTAGGTGTGTAAGATTTATCTTCAGTCTCCTGCAATATCTCTTATTTTGTAGTGAAAAGTTTGAAAAATACTCCAAACATGTTTTTCTAAAATACAGGATAGAATTTGTATTTATGGTCTACCTGTTTCTGGATTTAAGTCCTGCCCTCACTCTTGTTATCTGAGTAACTTATTTCCCCATGTAAAGAGAGGAGGACTTTAATAATCAGGTGGACAGGATGACCTGTTCTTTAGATACCAGTCAGCCACTCTCCCCAGCCTCCCTGTCATTGCCCATTGGGGTCCTGAGCAAAGTGGCCATGGTGGGAGGGATGGAGGTTATGTGTGGGCTCAGCAACGTGGACTTCCACTCACCAAGGCCAAACTGGCTATGGTCACTACTGTATGTTGTCCACTGTGCCAGCAGCAGAGAACAACATTGAGCCCCTGATATGACACCATTCCCCAGGGTGATCAGCCAACTACCTGGTGGCAGGTTGATTACATCGGACCACTTC
The DNA here is from genome assembly GCF_027409185.1 of Cynocephalus volans. Lineage (NCBI taxonomy): Eukaryota > Metazoa > Chordata > Mammalia > Dermoptera > Cynocephalidae > Cynocephalus > Cynocephalus volans. The sequence goes on from NC_084461.1 coordinate 211,284,540, forward strand.
CATCATGGAAAGGGTGGTGTTTTGTTCTTAATTCAATAGACACACTAAATACAGACTCGTCGTTCCTATGCACAATGCTTTTATCAAAACTACCATCCATGAACTTACAGAATGTCTCATACACTGCCATTGTTTCTGTGTGGCAGTGGGCCCGTGATGCTGTAATTCACTGGTCTTACCATGTTTCCTGTCATTCTGAAGCAGCTGGTTTGACAGAACAGAGGAATGGCCTTTTGAATTCACAGTTACAGTGCCAGCTAGGTGGCAATACCTTGCAGGGCTGGGGCAAGGTTCTTCAGAAGACTGTATATGATCTAAATCAGTGTCCAATATATGGTGCTTTTTCTCCCATAGCCAGGATTCGTGGGACGAAATGGGAGAGGCCCCGCTCACCATTGTGCCTAGTGACCCACCAGCACAGCTTGGCTTCCTGTTGCTGTGATCTTATGCTCTGCTGGCCTAGAGGTCTTATTACAGAGGGAGGAATAATTTTACCAGAAGACACAACAATGATTCCACTGCCACCCAGCCACTTTGGGGTCCTCCTGCCTCTGAATCAACAGGTAGGGAAGGGAGTTTTGGTGTTGGTTGGGGTGACTAGTCCAATTCTGCCAAGGTTGAATTGGACTGCTATTCCATAATGGAGGTAAGAAAGACAATGTCTGGAAAACAAGAGATCCCTGAGGGTGTGGTTAAGGTCATTAGAAACTACAACAACCCAGTCCAGGAAGGGCTATGAATGGCCCAGCAAAGAACCATGACAAGCTGAGGTGCTTGCTGAAGGCAAAGGGAATACAGAATGGGTAGAGGAGGAAGGGCGTTATAAATACCAGCTGAAACCATGTGACCAGTCATAGAAATGAAGGCTGTAACTGTCATGAGTATTACTCCTTATTTTGTTATGAATATGTCTGTCTGTGTGTATATACATATATGAATTCATATACATATATATTCATGATGGAAATGTTTGGGAGCTTGATGGTGGCAGCACTTTCACAGGAATATACACCTGCCAAACTCATACAATTGTGTACTTTAAATTAATGCATTATAAAGAATGCATAAATTATATATTAAAAATAGATTAGGGTCATCTATACAACAGGAAAAGATATATTGAGAGTGGCTTAAACATGATGGAACTTAATGACTTTCAATTAAAAGTCTGTCACATGGTGATCCAAAGCTGATATGGTGGCTGCATGTTGTCTTCAGGGACCTGGGCTATATCTTTCCGTCAACATGCTGTGACTCATGTCAATTTCTTTGTTCAAGATGCCTCCTATAAGTCTAGTTGCCACATCCATGTTCCAGGCTGATGGCAGAAGGAGAGTGAATGATAAAAACGCTGTGCTCACACAAAGTGTACTCTTTATAATCAGCCTCCCCAGAAATACACCTTATACTTCTGCATATATCTTACTGGCTTGACTTTAGTCACATGGCAGCGCCACCTGCAGGAAAGACTGATGATATGTATAGCAATCTCAGCTGAAAATTGGGATTCATTTTCAAAGGAAGGGGAGCATAAATACATGGAGTGAAGTAACAGCCTCTGGCCACAGTTAAATTTTGTGGTTAGGAGTTTACTGGCTCTTTCACAAATGATGTTGGGAAAGCTGGATATTCACACGCAAAAGAATGACCTTGGACGCTTGTGTCACACCATATATGAAAATTAACTTAAAATGGATCACAGACCTAAATATAAGACCTAAAATTACAAAACTCTTAGAAGAAAAAGTAAGGGAAAATTTCACGACATTAACTTTGGCAATGATTTCTTGGATATTTTGGATAACACCAAAAGCACAAGCAAGAAAAGAAAAAAATAGATAAATTAGACTGCACCCAAATTAAAAACTTTTATGCATCAAAGCACAAATCAACAGACTGAAAAGGCAACCCAACGAATGGGAGAAAATATTTGCAAATCATGTATCTTATGTGGGGTTAATATCCAGAATATATAAAGAATGCTAACAACTCAACAACACGAAAGAAACAACCTGATTTAAAAATGGGCAAAGGACTAAAATAGATATTCTCCAAAGAGATATATAAATGGCTGATTAGCACGTGAGAAGATGCTCAATATCACTAATCATTAGGGAAATGCAAATCAAAGCCACAATGAAATACCACTTCACGCTCATTAGAATGGCTATTATCAAAAAACAGAAGATGCCAAGTATCGAGAAAGATGTAGAGAAACTGGAACCCTTGTATGCTGCTGGTGGGAATGCAAAATGGTGCAGCCTCTGTGACAAACAATATTGCAGATCCTCAAAAAATCAGAAATAGAGTTACCATGCCATACAGAAATGCCACTGCCGGGTGTATCCAAAAGAATCGAAAGCAGAGTTTCAAAGAGATATTTGTACACCTGTGCTCATAGCAGCCTTATTCACAATAGCCAAAAGGTGGACGCAACCCGAGTGTCTAAAGAGATAAATAGATAAACAAGATGTGCCACGGCATACAATCGAAAATTATCCAGCCTTAAAAAGGAAGGAAATTCTGACACGTACTACAACATAGATAAACTTTGAAAACGTTATGCTAAGTGAAATCAACCAGTCACAGGAGGAATACACTGTATGATTCCACTTATACGAGGTATGAGAGAAGTCAAACTCATAGGGACAGAAAGTAGAACAGAGGTTTTCGGGGCTGGGGGAGGGGGGAACAGGAGTTAGTGTTTAATGGGTACTGAGTTTCCATTTGGGAAGATGAAAAATTCTGGACATGGACGGTGGTGATGATTGCACAGCATTGTGAATGTTCTTAACACCACTGAACTATACACTTAAAAATGGTTAAAATGGTACATTTTAGGTTTTGTAATTTTTCTGCAATAATGGGTCAAAATAAAGAGTTCACCAGCCCTGAGGATAGTTACCTAAAAGCTGAGTCCTCACCTCTCAGAGGTCCCATAGAGGTAATTTCTATGGTGGGGAAAACCATCCACTTGAGAACCTGCAAACTCTTCCAGCTCTGTCCATGATGGAGTAGCAGAGAAGTAGAGGTGCAGATCCCCCACATTCACCCCCAGATCGTACCTCCCCCGTGTCAGGTCTCTAGTGCTATAGGAAGGGGAGAAAGTGAAAAGATGGTCTGAATTTTACTAATACAGCTTATCCTGAGGTCTGGTCCAGAAACTCAAACTCCATGCCTATGTTTCTTACCCGTGAAAGAAAGGATCCACCTCAGGAATGGTAACCCAAGCTCCCTTCTGTCCTAAGATTCTGTGCTTAGTAGGCCTGCATTTACTAACCTGGATCCTCTGGGACACAAATATGCAGTGTGCCATTTCTCAGGTGGGAAAAGATGGTTATTCATCTGTAGACGGTCACGCTCATATTTTACTTTCTGGAAATGGCCACAATGATGACCTCTCTCCCACATGCTTTTCTGAGACATGGATATGATTCTCGCCCCATTGAGTGAGAGGGTTTATGTCACTTCCCCTGAATCTGGGTGGGATTGTGACATGTCTGTAAGCAACAGAATGTGGATGATGTGATGCTGCGTAAGTCCTGAAGTCTGGGCAGGAAGCTGATGGAGGGGCTGCCTCATTCACTGGGACATTTCTGCTTGGAGACCTGAGTGCTTTGCAAGATGTCCAGCTACCCAGAAGCCACCAATACATGAGAAAGTCAAGCTCCTGGAGAGCCAGGAATAGGCACGCCTGTTGACAGTGCTAGTTGTGACTCCTCCCAGGCAAGGCACCATGCATGATGAATACAGGGGTCTGCGATGACTCCAGCCCCAGCCATTGAGTCCCTCCTAGTTCTGGAGTTGTCCCATCACACCCCCACCCATCGTGCAGCATAGACAAGCTGCCCTGCTCTGCTCTGTCTGCTTTCCTCACCCACAAATCCATGAGTAAGATTAAACGGTTGTAGTTTTACAAGATTATTACTGAGCAAGGGCTCACTATCTGATGTGCACAGAGGCCAATAGCATGGCACCAGCTTTTGCAAAAAGAAAGGCTTTACTAATGAAGTCAACTGGCTGGAGACTGGAGGTACGGCTCTCAAATCATTTGCCCCAAACCAGGGGATGAACTGGCTTTTCTGGGGGCATTCAGGATCCCTAATTGGTTAAATCCAAGTTAGGCAAAGGATGATAGGCTGATAAAGTCAGGAGCTGAATGGTTGATTCTGAATCTAGTCCTCTGATTGGTCTAATCTGGATCTGGCACTTTGATAGACAATTTTCAGGTTCTTGAGGTCATCTGGAGAGCAAAGTCCTCTTTCGGGTGCATGGTCAGCTTACATCCTGCAAGGTAACTTTGAAATAACTTGAGATAGGAAAATAAAACCTAGTTTTAGATGGTTACACAACCAAGTGTGGAATTGCTTGTTATGCAGTGATAATTACTGGAACATACGCATGCGCAGAGGAAAAATTCTAACGCCTTAGAGCAGAGAAACCTGTTTAACTTGTTTTACCAAACATCTCCTTTGACCACAGATCCCCTTTTTCATGCAGCACTTATTAATATCCCAGAAAACTATTAGTCTCTAAAACTCATTTTAGAAAGTGTTGCCTCGCCCTATGAGAAAGAAGTCACTTTAAAAAGTTGAGTCAGAATTGAATTTGCATGTATGTCTGGCTATATGATGCAAACAAGCAGAATGCTTTGGGTATTTGAAAGAACACAATTCAGTTAAAGCTGTCGATCTAAGAGCCCAGCACAGGTATAATTAAGAATTATTACTAAGGAATTATTTGACATACATTTCGATATGGGTATTTTTCACTCTTACTTTAGGAGAATGGTTTGCAGCGTAGTTAGGAACTATAAGTACTGTTGTCTTAGTTCCCACAGCTATGAACTTGGGCTCAATATAGTTTCTAACTTATAGAGCTTGTATGGGAATTGAATGCAAACTGTATCCAAGTGCTTGAAACAATGCCTGGTACAGATGAATATGTTACCACTTATTATTAGAATATAAAAAACATTTACAGTGAAAATAGTGTCATTAGTGTCTACTTATTGGAACAATAGCATTGGATAGATCACTAAAATCATCAGCCCCATCGTCAGTTACTCCATAGAATAGAAAATAGAATAGAGAATAAAAAATGAGGAATAGGAAAGAATGAAGCTATGACATTAGAATTAAAACAATCACAGCTCGTCTCTCTAGATGGGACATGGAGTACAATGAATTTAGCAAGCATCAGTGCTCTCAAAATGGGAGCATGAAATATGTGGAGATGTTTTAAATGTTTTTATAATTACTTTCTACATAAATAAGGAGTGCTGTGGGGATATAACTTCAGTTATAAAGCTTCTAGAAAAGTGGTTTTCTCTCGAATATAAACCAAGACATCTATGTTTTTGCTTATCCCAAGTAAGACTCTGAATTAAAAGGAAGTTTATAATTTCCTTCCAAGAGGTTATAAACTTCCTGAAGATAAATACAGCAACCAACTGTGTCATCTAATTGCAGGATATTGCAGGCCTGGTAACAGGCCTGAGAGACTCCGCTTGAATGCAGTTTTTCTGGTGACATGGAGCGTGGGAAACCCCACATTTTTTGGCAATTGTTCCCTAAACTTCAATTTGAGGCTCAATAAAGAGTCTTTAAAGATCATTGTAATTACAAGCAAGTAGTGTCACATTCGGGGGCACATCTGTTTTTAATTATCTTTAACTTGGCCCATAATTCAGAGGGCGCCAAATAGTCCCAGTAGAGCTTCAAACATTTACCACCTTGGACACCTCTATCTCCTTTGATACATTTGCATGTGATACCCACACAGTGGGGTCCAACCACAGAAATGTCCTCCCTTCTAGGTAAGGTTGTCAGACTTAGCAAAAAACAAAAAAACAAGAAGCCAGGATTTCCAGTTATATTTTAATTTCAGACCAGGAACAAATAATTCTTAGTATGAGTATGTCTCACGGAATATTTAGGACATACTTATACTAATTTTTTTTATTGTTCATCTGAAATTCAAATTTAGCTGGGTGTCTTGTGTTTTATCTGGAAACCTTACTTTATTAGCGAGATGTAACAAAAATCAGGCCAAACTCAAGTCAGAGATTTAATGCAGGTGCAGAAGTTCTGCATGAAGATCCAGGAAAATGTGGACAATAACCTTGTAACCTGCAGGACTCCCAAATGCCAGACATGAATGGGACAGTTACTGTACCCAAATCAAGACCCTCTTTTCTGTGTGTGTGTGTGCGTGTGTGTGTGGGTGTGTGCATGTGTGTGTGTGCATTCATGTGTCCCTGACAGTCTGAGGTGTGTAAGGCAGTGTGAGGCGTGGCAGACTCAGAGAGGAGACGAGCTGAGTACGGGCCATGCTCTCCCGAGGTGCAGCTTTCCATTGATGGGTCACCCTTGGCTGGGCACTGCCTGGATTTCCAAATAGCCATGCAACTGAAACCAGTGCAGTTCTGGAACCAGGTCTTGGTGATGACAACAAAAGGGTCTGTGGAGAGTGATGGAATCCACTCTCTGGGATCACAAGGATGTAAGCTGTTTGCCACAAGCAGTCCACATAAACATTCGTGTGTCCAAGATACGGTGAACAATATATGGGAAGCTGACAAGTTCCCACTTCTCCCTCCCTGGGGAAGCTTGTGGATGCTCAGCCAGGGGGATATTTACTCTCTCTGCAGATGCAGACCTTGTTTGATTTGAGATTTTCTGATCCTCTGAGACCTTGGTAGCTCAGGTCCCCATGCCTTTGTATCAAGAATCTTGTGATTCAGCCTTTGCTTTTGGACCTCATGAAGGTTAAAATGTAAAGTGTAATTGGTGCACTCAGAGGGGTGCTGCGTCTGGTGCCTGGGGCTCAGGATCCTGCTGTCAGCTCAGCTCCTGTTTGGCATGTACAAGCCGGACAAACTTGTCTTCTCCTTTGTCCACTGGGGATTGTTGTGGGGATTAAGGAATTTAGCACTAGTTCTTAGAACAAGGCCCGATGCATAGGAAGAGCTTTTGATGAATACGTTGTGCCTTTAGCATGACCCTGGCTATTCTCTGGGCAAGTCCATCACTGTGTGCTTTCTCTCTCATGTGAGTTCTCTGTGTCCTCAGTGGTTCTATAGGCCACCGGTTTTAAGAGTGCTTCTAAAACACACAAACAATTTAGATTAAATAGTCTCACAGGGGCCCAGGTCATGGCATGCTGTAAAAGCTCTGCAGGTAATTCTAATATCCAACAAGGGTAAGAAAGGATGACTTGTAGCTGACAGCTATGCAAGCAGTTCTCTAGATATCAATTGTCTTGAATGGGGTTCTCATGACTTAGGTGAGACATCCTTTTCTTAAACAAAGAATCCATGTAAGTTCTTAAAATTGTTGATGTACCAACTAATGGACAGCCTGCTAACTCTGAGTAAGCTGCCGAGTTACCTTTAAGATTAGCTGAAGCATTGTCTTACTCATAGACGCTCATCTTGCACATAGATATTTTTGCCTGTGTGCTGTCATCTGCAGCCAAGAATTGCAACTTCTCTATTTTGCCCAGCAATGAAAACAGGACAACTCCAGTAAGGGAAGTCCCCCTCCTTTTCCCAAACTGTTCTATAGAATCTTCCCAGCTTGTCATAGACTTCAGAGCACTTTTGTTTGGAAATACGATTTTCTTGATTCATGCTAAGATAGAAGTGATCCCCTCACACTTAATCTGTACCTGCACAACATTCCTCACTATAGACACATTCTCCACCAAGTGTTGACTCACCTTTTGCCTGCTGTTGTCACAGCTGACATGAGCACACTATAGGTAAGATTGTTGTAGCTGAAAACCCTCTCGGAGAAGGATTTGGGGTTAGTCCCCCAGATGGCCCTTTAAGAAATCCCAGAGACACTGGTTTAGAAAAGGCATGGATCACGGGATCCACTACATGTTCTGGCTTGATCTCTTGGCATAGAGAACCTGTTAACTGATGAGAATCAACTTATAAATCTTTAAACTTTAACTGAGGCAGACCTGTTTGGAGCTTTTCTGTGCTTCTCTTTATCTATCAAGACCATTTACTCTCCATAAAACCGCACAGCCCCAGGGATGATTTGATATACAATAAGGTACTTTCTGGATACAGGTTACTTTTACCTCTGTGGGAGATCCAAGATAACCAGTTTCAGGAAAATTGTTGGGGGGACAAGAAGGGACAGGGATGGACAGGGAGAGCAGGATTACAGCAATGATCCACTCCACTTTGTGGGATGACGGGGCAGCTTTCCACAAGAAACTTACCTACAGAGACAGGAAATCCTAACCAGCCTTTCCTACCTGCTTGGGCTCTGCTAAAGGAAAACAGCACTTTTATGGAGAGGGTTAGGTATAAACCAATGGAGGCACACCTCATTTTATCACACTTCACTTTATTGTTATTTGCAGATATTGCTTTTTTTGCAAATTGAATGTTTGTGGCAACCCTGCATTCAGCAAGTCCATCAGCACCACTCTTACAACAGTGTATGCTTGCTTTGTGCCTCAGTGTCATTTTGGTAATTCTCACAGTATTTCAAACATTTTCATTCTTATGTCTGTGATGGCAATCTTTGATGTCACTATTGTAATTGCTTTGGGGTGCCGCAAACTGTACCCTTAGAAGAAGGTGAATTCAATCAATAAAGGTTGTGTGTGTTCTGACTGCTCCACCGATGGGCTGTTCCATCTCTCTTCCTGTCCTTGGGACTTCCTATCCCCTGAGACACAGCAATACTGAAATCAGGCCAATTAATAACCCTGCAATGACCTCTAAGTGTTTAAGAAAAGGAAGAGTTGCATATCTCTTCCTTTAAATCAAAAGCTAGAAATGATTAAGCTCAGTGAGGAAGGCTGGTCAAAAGCCGAGATAGATTGAAACAAGCCCTCTTGCACCAAACAGTGAGCTAAGTTGTGAATGCAAAGGAAAAGTTCTGAAATAAAATAATAAAATGCTACTCCAGTGATTACCAAATAATAAGAAAGAAAAACACCCTTATTGCTGATACGGAGAAAGCTTTAGTGGTCTGGATAGATTAAACCAATCACGACAATCCCTTAAGCCAAAACCTAATCCAGAGCAAGGCCCTAACTCTCTTCCATTCTATGAAGGCTGAGAGAGGTGAGGACGCTGCAGAAGAAAAGTGTGAATCCAGCAGAGTCTTGTTCATGAAGTTAAGGAAAGAGGCTGGCTTCATGACGTAAAAGTGCAAGATAAAGCAGCAAGTGCTGATGTAGAAGCTGCAGCAAGTTGTATGTGAGATCCAGCTAAGGTCATTGATGAAGTTGGCTATATTATTTCATTTTTGTCTCTTATAACAAAATACCTGAAAATGGGTAACCTATAAAGAAATATAACTTATTCTTTACAGTTTGGGAGGTTAGGAAGTACAAAGTCCAGGGAATACATCTGATGAGGGCCTTGTTGGTGGGTGGTGCCTCTTAACAGCAATGCAGGGTATCACATGGCAAAATGGCTTGAATGAGAGAGAGCTGTCCTCACTTGCTCTCTTTTTAAGGCCATCAGAACCACACCCATGACTCCATGAATAGATCAATCCATTCACAAGGGCACAGTCCTCACAATCCAATCACGTCTTCATGGCCCCACTTTTCAATTACCACAGTAGGATTTTCCATCCTCTTAACACTGTCACAGTGGAGATTAAGCTTCAATGAGTTTGAGGGGACATTCAATCCGCAGCAGTGGCTACACTAAGCAACAGCCTTCTATGGGAAGAAGATGCCATCTAGGACCTTCATAGAGAGAAGAAGTCAATGCCTGGCTTCCAAGCTTCAGAGGATAGGTGGACTCTCTTGTTAGGGGCCAATGCACCTGGTTGAAGCCAATGCTCATTTACCATCTTGAAAATCCTTGGGCCCTTAAGAATTCTGCTAAATCTATTCTGCCTGTGCTCTGAAAATGGAACAACATGTGTTTATAGCATGATTTACTGACTATTTTAAGCCAACTATTAAGACCTACTGCTCAGAAAAAAAGATTACTTACAAAACATTACTGCTCATTGATAATGCACCTGGTCACCCAAACGCTCTGATGGAGATGTACAAGGAGATTCATATTGTTTTTACACCTGCTAACACAAAATCTCGGCAGCACATGGATCAAGAAGTAATTTTAAGTAATTTTATTTAAGAAGTACATTTTATAAGGCTATAGCTACCATAGACAGTGATTCCTGTGATGGATCTGGACGAAGTAAATCAAAACCTTCTGGAATGGATTCACAATTCTAGATGCTTCCTTAAGAACATGATTCATGAAAGGAGGTAAAACTATTAGCATTATCCGGAGTTTGGAAGAAGTTCATTCCAGCCCTCATGGAAGACTTTGAGGGGGTTCAAGACTTCAGTGGAGGGGCCGAGCCCGTGGCGCACTCGGGAGAGTGCGGTGCTGGGAGCGCGGTGATGCTCCCGCCACGGGTTCGGATCCTATATAGGAATGGCCAGTGTACTCACTGGCTGAGTGCCGGTCACGAAAAAGACAAAAAAAAAAAAAAAAAAAAAAGACTTCAGTGGAGAAAGTAACTGAAGATGTGGTGGAACTAGCAAGAGAACACAAATTAGAAGTCAAGCCTGAAGATGTGACTGACTGAATTGCTGCAATCTCATAATAAAACTTTCATGGATGAGAAGTTGCTTTTTATGAATAAGTGGAAAAAGTGGTTTCTTGAGATGGCATCTACTCCTGGTGAAGATGCTGTGAACATTGTTACAATGACAACAAAGGATTTGACTATTACATAAATTCAGTTGATAAAGCAGTGGCAGGTTTTGAGAGAACTGAATCCAATTGTGAAAGAAGTTCTACTGTGGGTAAGATGCTGCCAAAGAGTGTCACATACTACAGAGAAATCTTCCATGAAAGGAAGTCAACCAATGTGGCAAACATCATCGTTGTCTCATTTTAAGAAATTGTCACAGCCACACCAACTGTCAGCAACCACCACCCTTATCAGTCATCAGCCATCAACATCAAGGCAAGACCCTCCACCAGCAAAAAGGTTGCAGCTCACTGAAGGCTCAGATGAGCATTAGCATTTTGAAGTAATAAAATATTTTTAAATTAATGTATATGCAATAATGCTATTGCACAATTAATAGACTACAGTATAGTGTAAACCTAACTTTTACATGCACTGGGAAACTGAAAAATTTGTGTGTCTGGCTTTATTGCAATGTTTGCTTTTTTGCGGTGGTCTGGAACCAAACTCACAATATCGCCGAGGTATGCCTGTAACTTATAATTCACAACACATTTGTCTCTTAGAGGAGTGGCAGAAGGGACCAATCACTTTTAATTATTTCACATGTACCTATTTATAGCCAATGCAAAGCATATGTTTTAAATATTTAAGACAGATCCAGCTAAGTAGTTTCAACAGAAACTGTATTAACTAGACAAATTTAAAACCAGAATTTATTATGGTTTACAAAAACAAAACAAAACCAAAAAAACTCTTAAAGACAATTAAACTTATTAACTGGGCTATTTTTAGATCCATCCCACCCAACCCAGTGTTCAAATCATCAATTTAAAACAATTTGTGTACAACTATAATATGTGTGCTAATGGCTCTGATGCCCTGGGGAAGAAGGTGGGAGGAGAGAAAGAGGGAAAGTACTGCGCAGTTAGTTCCTAATGGGGTGGGGGTGAAGGATGCCACAGCCCGGGGCAGGAGGAGGTTTCCAATATTGCCTCAGGACAGAATCCACTGTACATCATGCCAAGATAGGACTAAATGTTTTGCTGTACTTTAAAATGCACAAACACACTTGACATGCAATAGACCATGTGTTTTTGTGGGAAAATTAAAGTTTCAATCCTTGTTTCCATTGCAAAGGTAAGAAAACTACATGCAGCAAAAAGCCCATTTCTCAAGACTTGTTAGCTGAGTTTTGTTCAGGTAGGTGTTCCTTGCCTTTCTGTCTAAGGACAAGGTGATACTAGTGAAGAGAGTGGAATATTTCACCCAGAATATGCCATTATGGCATAAGGGTTATTTTGAGCTGAAGGTCATTGAGAAGCAGAGGTAACAAGATACTTGCCCAAAAGCAGGACATAAATTTACAAAGATGTCCCTCCTCCCCTCTCTACCAGAAAGGACAAAGATTGGTCACCTGAGATGACTTTAGACACTGTTAGCCTAGAGATGTCGGAGGAATCTACATCACAAACTTTACTAACTAAACTTTACCGAACACAGTTTATTCTACATTTGCCTTCTCGCAATTCGCCACTCCTAGAGACTCAGGTCTTTTCCTTTACCCTGTTGCTTCTCTAAAAATGTATTGTCTTTGCTGAAGATGCTTTATAAGCTGGACTTCTAAGCTACCTCTTGGAGAGTTTCTCTTTTCCTGAATTTTCTCCTCCCACCCCCTCCCACATGTGTGTGTGAAACATACGTGTTAGAAAACTTCTGTTTTTCTCTTGTTAATCTGTCTTTTGTTACAGGAGCCCCAGCTTTGAACTTAGAAGGATAGAGGGAAAATTATTTTTCCTGCCCTATAATCTGGAGCCCCACACTAGGTTTATCCCGAGTGATCTAAGCCAGTGGTTCTCAAGCCTAGATGGGAATAGGATCATCTGGAGAAATACTCAGGTCCACCTTAGACCAAATAATTCAGAATCCCAGGCTGGGCCAGCAAGCCACCTGAAGCTGGGAGTGAGACCAGGAATGGACCATTTCCTAGAACTTTCAGATGGAGCATGGCCCTGCCAACACCTTCATCTCAGGCTTAAAGCCTCCAGACCTAGGAGAGAATAAATTCCTGTTGTTGAAGCTGCCATGTTTGTGGTGCTTTGTTATGGCAGTTCTAGCAAACTCATACAGGTGGGAAGACAGGTTGCCAGATGCATACCAACCTGCAGCCTGGCCATCTGTGGTCCAGAGCAGCACAGATCTCAGGACCTTAAGATTCAAAGAGCAGACAGCAGGGATCCTGCTGGTCTTCTAACCAGGGTCTTCTGAAAGCCCAGCTGCAGGTGAGGCTCACAGAAAACAACTAAGGAGGTGCCCTCCCCATGAGCTCCTCCAAGCATGGCATTCGTTCGTGTACAGTCAAGAGCTCCCAGAAGCTACATGTGCGGGCCTCGTAAACTTCACTGCCTCACTGAGTTGTAGTTGGATGTATGGCCCTGGTCTGTTTTTGAGGGCCATCTTGTAAATACTTGAAAATTTCTTTTGCATTTGTTATAAAACTAATGACCTTGTAGAAGGTCCCATGTGATAAGTTCTCTTTAGAATTAAATTCCAGAAAAATGTTATTTCCTTTTAAGGAATTATGGCACCATCTTTTATCAGATGGTGATGGTTATCTAATGCTCTAGTTAGAAATACCACAGCCAATGTTAACCGTCAGTGGATTTATGCCTCCTTTTACCTTTTATGTGACTTTTAGATCTCTTTCGTATTGAAATGCCTCAGTATTGCTGATATGGTTTGGATGTCACCCCTTCAAAATTTATCTTGAAATTTGATCCCCAATGTGGCAGTGATAGGAGGTGGGGTCTAGTGGGAGGTGTTTGGGTCATCACAGTTGGGGGGGATTCCTCATGAACAGATTAATGCCCTTCCTCAGGGGTGAGTGAGTTTTAGCTCTATTAGTTTTATTTATTCTTTGTAAATGAAATTTAATCTGTGAATAAATTGTATAGCCTGTGAAAAAACTGACTCAGTATCTCCTTAGTTTCTTTCTTCTTTTAGGAGATATATGGACGTGGCGTAGGCAGGGCAGCAGCTCTCTGGTTTGCTGATGTGGGAGAATTCTAGGCTTGAAAATGAGTGGGAGGTTTCAGATGGAGAAAAAAAGCTGAACATCCTACATGGAAAGCATATAACTTATGGAAAGGCAGGAAAGAGATGTGTTTTACTTATTAGCCAATTTTGGAAATATTTTTGTTTGAGCATGGCAGCTGGTTTCTATTTGGGTTGCTTGAGGAAGGCCTGTTTCCCCGATGAGAACAGTGGTGTGTATGCTAACCGATGAGGTATCAGTCTTTGATTTTGATAAAAAGTCTCACATGTAACATTGTTGAAAAGAGTGTGGTCTCCCCTTGGCTTTTGTTCACTGTAACATGGCTCGTGGTAATTCCATGGAGTGCACAAGCATGGATTTTGGACACGGCGAGGGGTGAGATCTATTTCCAAGGGTGGTTTTTACAAGAATGAAATAAAATGCCCTGCATAAAGTGCTCTGTCCTCACATAATGCTTGATGTGACATGTGTCCCCCTCTTCTTTCTTCTTTTTGGGAATAGGTGGAGTCTCTGGTCTCACAGAGGAATGATAAAGTGGGCCATACTGCAGCAGTGGGTCCACTTCTTCTGAAAGACTGCAGTGGTGGAAGCCTCCAGAAGGAAATTTGTGTTCTCTCTTTCATTTGTGGTCTGAGTGGTGTGCAGGGTCCCCCACCTCTCCAGTGTGTGGGCTCAGCCACAGTGATTACTCACATTCTATATGCTCATTTTATAAAATCCCTTTTGTTCATTTTAATTTTCTAGGACTGAGAAGTGTGTGAAAATCTATTATTAGTACTTATCTGTCTTTTGTTCCTTGTGTCACCTGCAATTTCTACTTTGTTGATGTTTTATTAGGTGAATAGATGTTAATAACTTACATCTTCACTGTGAATTATAGTCTTTAGAATTATTAGTTTGATTCATTGCCTCTTTTTTTGAACTTTTTTTTTTTGCAATAATTTCATATTCACAGGAGGTCAAAAAAATAGTGCAGTGTTATCCCATAGGCCCTTCATTCCATCTCCTCCATGGTGATTATAGTATGATATTGAAACCAGAAAGTTGACGTTGGTACATTATGTATGTGTAGTTCATCTTATCACATGGGCAGATTCATGAGCTGTTCCAGCTCCCCAAAGACCTCCCTCCCATTTACTACATTAGAATCCCACCACTACCTCCCCACAACTGTCCCTAACCCATGGCAGCCATTCATCTCCCATCCCTATAATTTTGCATTTTGAGAACATGTAGAGGGAATCCCATACTAAGTGGCCTTTTGAGATTATCAAGTTTTCAATCAGCATAATGCCCTTGAGAACTACAAAAATTATTGCATATATCAATAGTTCATTTCTTTTTATATCTGATCGTATTGAATAGTATGTGGATGTGCAGTTTGTTTAACGAATCACCTATTGAAAAACATTTTGGTTGTTCCAGTTTTGGCTATTACAAATAAATCAGTAATGAACAATGACGTCCAGGTGTCTACATAGACATAGTTTTCATTTCTCTGGGTTAAACACCTAGGAGTGTACTTGCTGGGTCTTTTGGCAAGTCCTTGTTCAGCTTTGTAAGAAAGTGCCAAACTGTTTTCCAGGGTGGCTAGAAACTAGATCTCTGATTCTCTGGCAAGGATGCCAGGGACGTGGTCCCTCATGCCACTGCAAAGACCTGGGCTGTAGCTCTTGAGGACAATCGGACAGCTCACGGCTGTTCCATGAAGAGGCATGAGACACTCGTGGGACAAACTCATCTCGTGGACATGCGAAAGAGGAGAGGCCATCACGCCACAGAACCATGCCCCAACACGACTCACCCTGTGCTGGAATCAGCTGTTTACACGCGGTTGTTCTCCTCGGAGCATGAACTCCTGAAGCTGGGACCATATCTCAGCAGGCTGGTATTCCTACCGAACAAGCAGAGATCCAGTTTCCAGACATCCTTACTACCATTTAGCATTGTTGATATTTCTTTTCTTTTCTTTTTTTTTTTTTGTCTTTTTGTGACGGGCCGCACCGCACTCAGCCAGTGAGCGCACGGGCCATCCTTATATAGGATCCGAACCCGCGGCAGGAGCACTGCTGTGCTCCCAGCGCCGCACCCTCCTGAGTGCACCACGGGGTCGGCCCATTGTTGATATTTCTAAATTTAGCTGTTCTAACAAGTGTGACAGTGACATGTCACTGTGGTCTTAATTGGCATTTCCATGATGGCTACTGACTTTAAACCTCTTTTAATGTGCTAATTTATCCTTTTTTGAGAGATGCTGGTTCGTACATTTGCACATTTTCTAATTAGATTACTTGCTTGTTTGATTTTTTACTGTTGAAATATATGTGTCCTTTATATATTCTAGATATGAGAAATTTGTCAGGCATACAGCTCGCAAATATTTTCTCCCTGTTGGTAGCTTGTCTTTTTAAAGTTTTTAGAATAATTTTAGATTTACAGAAAATTTATGAAGATAATACAGAAAGTTCCCACACACCCAAACCCAGCCTTCCCTATTATCAACAGTGACATTAGTATACATTTGTCACAATTAATGACCCAATATTGATACATTGTTTATTAATTAAAGTTCATAACTTCATTTAGGCTTCCTCAGTTTTTACCAGATGTCCTTTTTGTGTTCTAGGATCCCATCTAGGAGACCGCATGATGTTCACTTGACATGTCTCCTTAGGCTCCTCTTGGCTGTGAAAGTTTCTCAGACTCTCCTTGTTTTGAAGATCTAGACAGTTTGGAAGAAAACTGGTCATATTGGGATTTGCCTCTTTTTTCTCACAGTTAGACTGGGAATATGAGTATTTGGAAGGAAGATCACAGAAGTAAACTGCCATTTTCACTCCATCGTACCAAGGGTGCTGTCATGCAGTTCTGACGGTAACTACGTGGTAGGAGGTCAAGCTTCACAGGCTAAGAGCATAGTTCCCCACAAGATTCCACTCACTTCAGACACCAGCCACACGTTTGGGGGTCCCCAGGCCTGGGGGTCACTTCTGGCCAGCTGGCAACAAATTTGGGGTTCTCCCTAACTGTTCAAGTTCAATAATTCACTAGAATGCCTCACAGAACTCTCAGAAAAATGATGCGCTTAGTACTATAGTACTGGGGTGCAGAGAGCTATTACCCCAAAATATGGTGCTTCGACATGCTGGAATAACGAAGCAGCCTCAAGGTCTGTCTGACCTCCCCCACTTCTTCCTGCCTTTCAATTCTCTGCCACTCTCCAAAGCACAGCATGAAACTATTCCTTTATATTCCTAAAGTCCGGACCTGCCAAGGAGAAAGACAACTACCTCAGGTTCTTTCCCCTAGTTTTCATTAACTTAATTCATATCACAGGAAGAAATCCTGGAATCTGTCAACATACCTGGACTAGCTTTTGTCACAGACCATTGTCTTTCACTGTATGTTCCCTGGACCCATTGAAACTCCCTCCCTAAGAATCACTTACTCTTACACCCCCATCTCCCTTTTTCCTATGAACAGGGATATATAAGCATCTGTACCACGTTGGAAATTGGGTTATTACTCTCTTGTGATTCCCCTGTGCATTTTTCCCTCCCACCACATTAAAATAAAACTTGTTATGCCTTTCTCCATATTTATCTCTATTTATTAGTTGATTTTTCAGAGAAACCTCAGGGGGTTAGAGGAGAAGTTTTCCTTTGGCCCCTACAGCAGTTTTTACAATAAAAGCATTAAATCAAGACCAGTGAAGAGACTTATAGGATCACAACTGGGAGGGTCCAAATGTGAAGCTCTCATGTGCTTAGGACATGTCACCCTTGGATCACACTGATGTGTGTGACCAACCAGGAGAGCTCACCTGATCTTCACATGTCCAGAGTTTTTACTGAGGTTTTATTACCTAGGCATGATTGATTGAATCATTAGCCAGTAACTGAACTCAACCATCCAGCTTTCTTTCTCTACCTGGAGGTTGGGCTGATGTCCCATGGCTCAAAGCCCCAACCTCCAATCACATGGGTGGCCTTTCTAACACAACCTGGCCCCCATCCTGAAGCTATGAGGTTGGGGGGACCATGAATCACTTTGTTGGTATAAATTCAGGTGGAGTCCCAGGAACCCAGCATGAATAACAAAGACACAGCTATCACTCAGGAAATTCCAAGGGTTTGGAAGATACCTTCCATCATCAGGAACCTTGGACAAAGATCAGCCAAACTCTTTATTAAACATGAGATACATACTATTAACATGACTTATTATAGTTGTTGTTGACCTGTATCACCTGAGTGAGGTAGCATTTGTCAGATTTCCCACTCTGAGGTTACTCATTTTCTTTTAAGCAAGAGAAAACACGAAGTTTATTTACCTGAGAGTTCACAAAGAAAGTGGCTTTAAAGTTGTTCTTTTCTTCACCTTTCCATGCTGTATTCTTTGGAAATGGCACTTTGCACATCCAACACCTAAGCGATGGGGTATAATACTTCAACAGCTTGTGGAGTATCTTCATAAGTTATTTGGGTTTCTTCTGCATAGAAGATTTGTCTTTTCTTTACATTTATTCATTTATTCAATCATTTATTTATATCAATATGAACTCATGGATATTTTATTACTTTGGATTACAGTCCTGTGCTGCTTTTTTTTTGCAGTTAAAATCCTTTAGTTTGGGCCACTGGGAGCTCTTTCAGTTGGCTCCTGTGTTCCTTTGACATACCGTCATCATTGCTCGTGTGTGTGTGTGTGTGTGCGTGTGCGTGTGTGTGTGTGTGTGTGTGTGTGGGTGTGTGTGTGAAAACTTCCCTTCATAGAAATATAAGATGCTCCATGCTGTTCTTTTATATTTCCCCTAAATGGAGAAATCAGCCATTTCTCTGAGGAGCCTGGTGCCCTTTACTGGAGAATGGCCTTAGAGACCAAGATCTGGGTGTTGGGTGTGCTTGTTGGTACTGTATCTCCTTGTTTCTAGTTTTCTTAGCTGGTGGGGCAGAGAAATATTGTGTGTGGATTTGTTGTGGAATTGGACTCAGCAAGGAAGCGTCCAACACTCAGGAGGCTGGAGAGCCAGGAGTTTATTACGCTAGCGGGTCCAGACAGACTAATGCCTGAACAATCTGGACCCCGAGCCAAGGTCCCACAGGGCTTATATAGGCAAACTTCTCCAGGTTTTAGGTTTTGCTTTCTCAGCATTTGTGTGGTTTAGGCAGATAAGCAGGCTACAAAAGCTAAAAATGCAAGCAGTGATTAAAGGCCAGACCAGTGCAACAAGCAAACATCGTTTCAAAGACAAAATATTACTTCAAGGACAAAACAGGCTTATGAGAAAGTTACTTTTGCATTTTTTCCCAACATATTAACCCATGTACATATGTATATATCTAAATACTTCTATATGTGACCATCTATGTTGACATTAAGCTAAACATGAGTTCACATGGATGTCTCCAGCTCTCATCCACCAACCCAGTCTGGTCCTCTCCCCTTGCTTGTGTGTATGTTCTTTCATCTGCCATCCACTTGCTTCATTGCTCAAGTCCAGTATTCGGAAGTGTCAGAAGAAGTATCAAAATTGCTAACCACTACTCCCATGGGATAAAAATTGAAAACTAGAGTACACTGCTCACGGACAGCTTCTTTTGTCTTTAGTCTTACAGACTCCACTCATTTCCAGAGTTACTCCGGTCAGCACCTTTACCCCACTCCCTCCAGGGAGGTTGTTTCCTACAATTGTAGTAGATTTAGATTGTTTTACCACAATCTGCATTCCATCCTGAAATCCACTGACCTCCTAAATGAATTTTTAATTTGCATATAGAAAGGTGCACTCAGTGCTGTAAACTTATATGCATTTTGACAAATGAATTGTATGTATGCACGATACAGTATTGTACAGAACTGTATGATCCAATAATCTTAGAATTCCCTGTACCTATCTGCTCAACCCTCCATGCCTTCCTCTTCACTCCTAGAAACCACTGATCATCTGCTATTATATTGCTATGTCTTTTCTAGAATGTCTTCCAATGGAAATCATACAGTGTTTAGTCTTTTCTGATTGGCTTTTTTTTTTAAAACTTAGCAATATATATTTAAAGTTTTCCATGTTTTTTCATGGCTTCTTTTCATTACCCAATAATATTGCATTGCATTGCATGGGTATGTCAGTTTCTTTATCCTTTCCTCTGTGGAAAGACATCTAGGTCGCTTACAGTTTTTGGTGACTTGAATAAAACTGCTATAAACATTCACATTCAGGTTTTTGTAAGGACATAAGTTTTTAAATCCGTTGAGTGACAACCTAGAAGCCCAAGTTCTGGATTGAATATTAAGACTATGTTTAGGTCTGTAAAAAAAAGTGCCAAACTGTCTTCCAAAGTGCTGTACCAGTTTTCGTCCCCACCGGTAAAGGATGATAAGCATCCTTAACAGTATTTGGTATTTTCAGATTTTAAATTCTGGCTGTTCTAACAGTTTTGTAGTAGCAGCTCCTCGCTGTGTAATTTGTGGTTCCCTAATGACAAATGATATCACACATCTTTTCATATGCTTATTTGCCTTTAATATGTTTTCTATGGTAAGTTTTTATTAAGATCTCTGCTCATTTTTTAAAAATTGGGTTGCTTATTTACTTCTTGATGAGTTTTAAAAATTCTTTGTATGTTTTGGATGAATCCTTTTATCAGATGTATTTTGCAAATATTTTCTTTCAGTCTGTGGCTTGTCTCTTCACTATTTTGTGACTCGAAGAACAGAATTTTTTAATTTTAATAGAGTCCAACTTAGCCATTTTTTTCTTTCATGGATGATGCTTTTTGTGTTTCATCTCTAAATCGAAAGTCACCTGGACTTTCTCTTATATTATATTCTAGAAGTTGTATTTTACATCGAGGTCAATTATCCATTTTGAGTAATTTTTGTGAAAGAGCCAAGAAAGATTTCCCATGTGGCTCTAGAATGGAGATGCACTAGATGTAAGGTCTATGAACTAGTTTGTGTATTTATTTATTTAGCATGTAGATGTCCAATTGATCTATCAATTTCTGGCAGAGAGGTGTTGAAATCCCCAACTATAACAGTGCTTTGTCTATTTTTTTCAGAGTTTCAGCCTCATGTTGACACTGTTGATATGTGTATACAGGTTAAGAATTCTTATGCTTTCTTGGAGAATTGACCCTTTTATTGTTATGTAATGCTCCTTTTAATTTCTGATAATTTCCCTTGCTTTACTTTGAAATAATATAACTCCAGGTTTCTTTTATTGATGTTAAAATAGTGGTGCCAAAATTAGTGTTAATATAACTCCAGCTTCCTTTGGTTAGGTATATCTTTTTATTCCTTTACCTTTAATCTGAGTCCTTATAATAAAATGGATTTATTATAGGCAAAAATGTTTGCATCT
The DNA here is from genome assembly GCF_027409185.1 of Cynocephalus volans. Lineage (NCBI taxonomy): Eukaryota > Metazoa > Chordata > Mammalia > Dermoptera > Cynocephalidae > Cynocephalus > Cynocephalus volans. The sequence goes on from NC_084461.1 coordinate 211,305,655, forward strand.
TAAAAAAAAATCTTCCCTGATAATTTTCACAATTTAATTGGCATATTTAGATCATTCATATTCAAAGTGATTATCGATATAGCTGGATTAGTATCTACCTTACAGTTTCCATCTTTCTGTTATATTTCTCAACTGTTTCTGCACGTTATTCACTTTTTCCATGAGCTCCTTTACAATATAACCATAGTTGTTTTAAATTCTTTGATAATTCCAAAGTCTGGATTGTATTTGAATCTTGTTCTGACACTTGTTTTCTTTTTTCAGGCTGTGTTTTTTCGTACCTTCTAGTATGTCTTGCAGTTTTTTTGTTGAAAGCCACTTGTGGTATGTTGGGAACAGGAAATGAGGTAAGTAAACTATTAGGGTGAGGTTTTGTATTAATCTGCTAGATGTTGGGATGAGTTTAATGTTGGCTGTGGCTGTAATTGCCACCAGCTTTCAGTTCCTCTAGGGTCTGGGGTTTTTCCTTTTGTTTTTGTTTAATTGTTCCTCTGTGTGTGTGTGTGTGTGTGTGTATGTGTGTGTGTTTGGAGAGGACCCTTCTCTAAGAATTCCTCACAAAGATTCTGTGTCTTGCAGCTGTGACATTCTGTTATTATATTGCAACCCTGTTGCTGGTGTGGTAAGATGTTAGGAAAGGGAAGCATGTTGTAGCTTTATGATTAGATCTTGGTATTTTAGTGGCTTTGTGTCCCTCAGCTGTGACCTTCACACATGTTGGCTTTCTCTCCCACCTGTTAGGTGGGACAAGAAATTTAGAACAGGCTAGAGTCAGGGAAATGCCCTTCTCCCTCATGGGAAAAGGCTCTGGTGATATATTTTTTCCTGGAGTGTAGGTCTTTGTTATGAAGAATGCTTTGGGTATTTTTTTTCCATCTCCCTTCTAGAGCCACGTGGGATATCTTTCTTGGCTCTTCAACATAAAACTCGTTGGGGTTCCTGAATTTAAAGTCCACAAAGGTGTATAGGTGCACCCTAAGACTGTAGCAAATGGAGCTACTCATTTTCATGCTAAGTCCACACTCAGCCTTTAGCAATTGGTCAAAATGATCATTTTAGTGTTCTTGCCAGTTTACAGCTGCAGTGGCTTCTGCCCTAGGTAAACAGATCTCAGCTGTTAATTCCTGGATTTGCGTGTCTCTGAAGGTTTTCTGTAGGATGGCAATTCACACAGTTTTTACTCTTTCCGTTTTTCTTTTTTCCTTCTTACTGCTCCAGAATTTCTTTCGTTTTCTTTTCCTTTCTCATTAGAGAACTTCCTTCAGCCATTCTTTTAAGGTAACTATGCTGGTGACAAATTCTCTTACTTTTTCCTTATCTGAGAATTTCTTGATTTTTTTCTTTATTCCTGAAGGATATTTTTATGGATATAGGATTCTGAGTTGACAGTTGTTTTCTTTCAGCACTTGAAAAATGTCATACTACTTTCTTTTGGCTTTCTGGTTTCTGATGAAAAATTTGCTGTCATTCAGACAACAAATGTTAAGGCTCCATTTTCCTCTTACTTCTTTCAATATTTTTTTCTTTGTCTTTAATTTTCAGAAGACAATGATGTGTCTTGCTATGGATTTCTTGAATTTGTCCTGTTTGGGGTTTATTCATCTATGTAGATGTGTCTTTTATCAAATATAGTGAGTTTTTAGCCACTATTTCTTTAAATGCTTATTTAACCCCATCCTCTTCTCTCCTTTGGGGACCGTGATGACATAAATCTGATGTCAGATATTTTGTTATAGTCCCACAGGTACTGGAGATGTTTTTCCTTTTTGGTCTATTTTTCCTCTGTTGTTCAGAATGGAGTAACTTCTGCTATTTTATTTTCAAGTTCACTCTTTCTTTTCTCTGTCCTCTCAAATTTGTTAACCCCATCTACTAAGTTGTTTATTTTGGTTGTTCTATTTTTCAGTTCTTAAATTTCCACTTGGTGCTTCTTTATATCTTTATTTACTTGCTGAGACATTCCATTTACTTGCTGAGAGATTTAATACTTTTTCCTTTGTTTCAAAAGTATTTGTAACAAGGAGGTCTGAGAGAGAGAGGGATGGAGGACCCAATGGAGCAGTCAGAACACACACATTTATCAGTGAAGTTCTCTGTATTATATGGGCACTGTTTGTGGCATCCCAAAACAATTACAACAGCAACATCAAAGATCATTGAGCACAGATCAGTGTTATGGATACAACAATGATGAAAAAGTCTGAAATATTGCAAGAATTACCAGAATGTGACACAGAGACATGAAGTGAGCACATGATGTTAGAAAACGGTGTGAATAAACTTGCTGGATGTAGTCTGGTTGCCACAAACCTTGAATTTGTGATTTTCTTGGGTGTTGGTACAATTAGTGATTTTTCAATTGAAACCTGTATACGTTGGATATCATGTTCTGAGACTTTTGATCTTACTTAAATCTTTGGTCATAGAAGGTCTCCTCTGACACCACTCTAGTGAATTAAGAGGAATATCGTCTTAGTACTTCTAGGTTGAGGTGGAAGTCCAGATTCACCACTGGACCTCTGCTGACATCAAGCAGGGAAAGACCCTTTATTACTCTTCGCTGGGGATGGGAGATCTGGCTCCCACCAAGGTCTTTGCTGAAATTTCCCTGATTGGGAGGGGCATGGATTCCATTACCACTCTCCATGTAGCTTCCATGGATGCCATGTGTGGTTGTGGATAAAGTCTTCACCTCTATTAATCCTCCTCTGGCACTACCCCTGCAGGGAAGGGTAGAGGCACTTCCTTACTACCTAGTAGGAGTGCAGGTCCAGTCTCCCTACAGGACTCTCACTGACTCCGTGGGAGAGACGGGGCATTGTGACTGGGAGGCACATATGAAAGTCTTGGCTTCCATTCTGCCTTCTCTGACACCACCCCAGCACTGGGCGGGACTGTGGTTTGTTCTGTGGTGTTTGGCTCTCGTCTAAAAGTTATTGTCTTGCTAGGCTGCCCCTTTCTTTGTCCTTTGGGTAGAGAAAGCAGGCTGGCTATTCTTGGGGCTCTTTTTGTCTGTCTCTATTGGGATTTCTCAGTTGCCAGCCTCTTCAGAACCCAATGTGGGATATGTGAGGCAGAAATGAAACCCAGGAAGATTTTTGCTGTGTTGTTCCTAGGGAGGTCCCTGGCTGGTTTGTCTGTCATCTCTCCACTCTTCATGATTTTCTCATGTTTGTTTTATATATAGTGCCCAGGGCTTTTTAGCTGTACTTAGCGAAAGGACTAGGGACAAGTGTGTCAACTCCATTTTAAAAAATACTTTTATAGAAGTATATCACTGTAATATAATTATCTAGTTATATGTACTGGTTATATGTGTTTGAAATCTGTCATCTGGGATGGTTTCTTTCTTTCTTTCAGCTTAAAAAAAAAAATATATATACTTAGAAAAGAATGTGTAGCAGATTTTGTCAGTTTCCACACAAGTAGATGGGTGCTTCTTGCAGGCTCCTGTGACTTTTTGATGAGGGCTTTCTCTAACTGGAGAAACATGCACAGAAGTACTGTTGTCTTAATGCCCCAAGAGTAGCCCTCAGCAAAGAAGGGATGGAAATAGATGGATAAATTGTCCAGCTCCCCTACCATTTTTGTAGGTCAACTCTTAGGTACATAATCTACAAAAATTGCCGATCGGTTTTGTTTTGTTTCATTTTGGTGGCAGGTTGGTCGATACAGGGATTCAAACCCTTGACCTTTGTGGGATCAGCACCACACTCTCCCAGAGGAACTAGCTGGCCAGCCCCAAAAAGTGACAATTGGGGTTGAACCAAAATTGCCTGCAGGATTAGCATTAATTAATTAACACTAATGAACACACCTCATACTTGTGTCTCTCCTTGCCTATATCACTTCCCCACTCCCATACCAGGTCTTCTAGGGATCACCTCCCCAACCTGCCTGCTCTCCAATCTTGTCTCGCAGTGGTCTGTTTCTGGGGAAACCAGGGCTAGGACAGTTCATACCTCTAAGACAATGTGCTCATGTCACTCAGAGCTTTTGTCACTCTCTATTGTTTTTCTACTGGGAGTAATATGGACTTAGTTAGTAAACTTATCCTTATCAACCTTCTTCTTCCTTGCTTCTAATTCCTTTTCATTTTAGTTACTGTTGAGTTAATCAATGAGCCTATTCTTCTTTCAGCTGCTCTCCCCACTTCCCTTTCATTTTTGTTAATTATATTATATTTTACATTATCAATGCATCCAATATTATTTAATGTTTTCTAACCCATTTTCTGAAATATTAGTATTAGTTTCCGGAATAGGGAAAAGTTGAAAGCTTTTCCTGTAAGAACAGGACAAGACAAGGATGCTTTTATTATCTTTTGGAAATTATTTGGTTATTTTTTTCCTTATAATAAATTTGAGTATGTTTTGACTGTGGTCCTGTTTTGTTGCTTATGCTTAAATGAGATGTTTTTTCCCCGAACTACCAGGAGAACATGGGGGTGGGAGAGGGAGGGGGCAGGAAAGGGACAGAGTTATTTTCCAGTTCTACCACTCCAGGGCTTCCTCCTCCATCATTACTAAGAGATGCTCAGGTATACAAGCATTTTGTGTAGCCACATATCTGTCTCTCATGTTGGAGGTCAGTTGCCTGGATCTTTTATAGCCAGAAGTCTGTCGACCTTGCATGCTAAGCTGGTGGCATTGCCAGTACATTGTTTATTTTGCAAAGTTATTCCATGAGCATGGAATATCTTTCAATTTTTTTTGTTTCTTTAATTTCTTTCATCAGTGTTTTGTCGTTTTCATTGCAGAGATCTTTCACCTCCTTCGTTAGATATATTCCTAGGTCTTTTTTTTTTTGGGCAGTTATTGTAAATGGGATTGCTTTCTTGATTTCTGCTAGTTTTTTTTTCGTGTATAGAAAAACTAGTGTCTTTTGTATAGTGATTTTATATCCTGCAACTCTACTGAATTTGTTTATCAGCTTTAAGAGTTATTTTGGTGGAGTCTTTAGGTTTTTCTCTATATAATATCATGTCATCTGCAATTTATCTAAGACATTCCATGCTCATAGACTGGTAGTGTTAATGCTGTGAAAATGTCCATAGTATCCCAAGTGATATACAGATTCAATGCAATCCCTGTCAAATTATCAATGACTTTCTTCAAAGAAATAGAAAAAGCAATCCTAATATTCATATGGAACAACAAATGACCTCAAATAGCCAAAGTGATCCTGAGCAAAAAGAGTAAAGCAGGAGACATTACACTACCTGACTTCAAATGATGGTACAAAGCTATATAGTAACCAAAACAGCGTGGTATTGACATACAGACACTTGGACCAATGGAACAGAATAGAAAGCCCAAAAATAAACTCATGTAATCACAGCCATTTGATCTTCAATAAAGACTCTAAAAACATTCATTGGGGGAAAGGACAGCCTCTTCAATAAATGGTACTGGGAAATCTGGGTATCCATGTGTAGAAAAATGAAACTAGATCCCTATCTCTACTCATATACAAAAATCAGCTTAAAATGGATTAAAGACTCAAATGTAAGATCTGAAACTATAAAATTTCTGGAAAATATACAGGTGAAATGATCTAGGACATAGGACTAGGCAAAGATTTCTTGAATAAGACCTCAGAAACACAAGAAACAAAAGTAAAAATAAACAAGTGGGATTACATCAAACTAAAAAGCTTCTTCTGCACAGTAAAGGAAACAACCAACAGAGTGAAAAGAAAACCTTAAGAATGAAAACAAAAACTTACAAACTATGTATCCAACAAGGGGCTAAGTTCCAGAATATTCAAGGAATTCAAATAACTAAATAGTGAAAAACCAAATAACCCAATTAAAAAATGGGGAAGGGAGCTCAATATACATTTCTCAATAGAAGACATACAATTGGCCAACGGGCATATGAAAAAATGTTCAACATCACTAATCATCAGAGAAATGCAAATCAAACACATGGAGATACCATCTCACCCCAGTTAGACTGGCTATTATCAAAAAACCCAAAATAACAAATGCTGGTGAGGATGCAGAGAAAGGGGAACACTTATTCATTGTTGGTGGGATTGTAAATTAGTATAGCTATTATGGAAAAAGATAGAACTACCATATGACCCAGCAATCCCACTACTGGGTACATACCCAAAGGAATGGAAATCATCATGTTGAAGGGATATCTGTACCCCCATGTTCACTGCAGCTCTGTTCACAATAGCCAAGATATGGAACCAACCTAAATGTCCACCAGCAGATGATTGGATGAAGAAAATGTGGTACATATACACAATGGAATACTAATCAGCCCTGAAAAATAATGAAATTCTGCCATTTGCAGCAACATAGATTAGTTTAGAGAAACTTATGTTAAGTGAAATAATCCAGGCACAGAAAGAGAAATACTGCATGTTCTCACTCATATGTAGGACCAAAAAAAAAAAAAAAAAAAGAGAAAACAAAACAAGCAAATAAATAAACAAAAGCAAGTACATAATAAGTTGTATTGTTAAAAAGAGAGAGAACTATGTTTACTGGAAGTTGGAAAGGGAGGGGGAAGGCGGGATAGTGAAAGTGTGATTAATGGACGCAAAAGTACAGAAAGATAGGAAAAGTAAGCCCTACTGGTGTACAGTCTACCCAGAAATCTATAATCAACAATGTTTAACTGAATGTAACCAAACGACTAGAAAGAGATCAAATGTGCACATCACAAAGAAATGATTGTTCACAATGATGAATAGGCTAATTACCCTGAATAGATCAACACACATTGTATACATGTATTGAACTACAATATATACCGCATAAATATGTACCATAAATATGTTTCAATAAAAATTTAAAAAATAATGCTCTCTAAGAGGGTTCTCCCTTTTGTAGGTAAGGGCCTGGAGTTCAGGCCACCTCAGCCAACGAGCCCACCAGCCACGGCACAGGGAGACCTGCGATGGTGTCTGAACAGGTCCCTGGGAGGGAAGGGAGAAAGACACTCTGATTTCAAAACTAACTAACTAACTAACTAACTAACTAACTAACTAACTAACTAACTAACTAACTAACTAACTAACTAACTAACTAACTAACTAACTAACTAACTAACCAACTAACCAACTAACTAAGTAACATTACTGTCAGTTTCCTTGTCCAGAGTATCAACAACAATTATAATAAAGCACTAGCATCTGCCAAGTCTGACGCGTACATGCTCAGAGTTGGCCACCTCATGTAGAAGACAGCAAACTTTGCATTTGAATCCAGAGCAAAATGAATGCTCTAAAGCTGAAAACTATTCGAATTCTTTTACTCTAAGTTTGGTCAGAGCTGAAAATAGGAAGCATTCCTCATTATTGCCTGTGCTATAAAAGTGAAGTCACTAGTCAGTTTCTTAAAAGGTGCAACCTAACAGGACAGGTCTGCTCTCACCAGAACACACCCACCACTCCCCTCTCTTGGTGCAAATGGAATCTCAAAGGGCAGGGGGTCTCCAAGGACAACACCTGGAATCTGCTCTATGGACCTGTTACTGTGAGTACACCTTAGTCAACAGTTGCCTCATGACTTTTAATTGGGGTGAAATTGAATGCAGCCTGAATCCCAGGCCCTCCCACCACATTCCTCCCTCTTAATAATAGAGGAAACAGCTGGCTGATATGCAGGACACGTTACACCTGGATTTTCTCCAGCTCCTTCTAGGGATCACTGGCCCTTGGGAACCCACAGTTTGCCGTCCCTCTCAGCTTCCCTGGGATGATGTCATCCTGTAATCCCCAGCAACTCTGAGCTGGACAAATGCTATTATTGGCATGCCTGAGCTCAAGCCAACTCTGCTTGGCCTGCTGGCCCTACACGGTCATGAACAGGCTTAATTGCTCAAGCCCTTTAGTGGGTTTTCTGAAGAGACATTTTATTAACATTGTGGCCACGGTTGTCTTGAGGCATGAAGTGAGGGTATAAGGTGGTGTGAGGAGCAGCTACAACCTTCTCTCTCTTCAAACAAAAGTAAAAGGGCGAGTTGGAGGTGGGGAGAGAGATCCTCTTACTGGCCACAGTTAGCCAGGGTGCTTGGCCATCTCTGGGCTGAGAGGAGCCTTGCTGAGCCCATGGCCCAGTAAGGCTGACTAGTCTGCCACAGAATCACAGGTTGCACAGAGACTGGGACATTGTGCCTGAGGCTGCGCTGGCTGGCCAGTATCATGCGAAGACAGAGACTGGGACATTGTGCCTGAAGCTGCCCTGGCTGGCCAGTACCATGAGAAGACAGAGACTGGGACATTGTGGCTGAGGCTGCCCTGGCTGGCCAGTACCATGCGAAGAGTCACAGGTTGCTTTGTTCTGGCAACTCGGACTCCAGGGCTACATAGAGTCTCCCTCATGCTCTGACTCTTACTGTCTCTGTCTCTCTCTCCCTCTCCATCTGTTCTTCTTCCTCTCCTTTGTCTCTCTCTTTCTCCAGTTGGTTGCTGAGATTACCCCTCCATGGGAAACTTAGCAGACATTCTCGAGTTTCTGCAGCTGTCCACATCTATGGTAAATGGACAGATATTGCTCATCCTATTGTGGTCAACCTTCCAAACAGGCAGGAAGAGTCTCCTGGGCTTCTGTTGGGTATCAGGTTTGCAAGGGACTGTATTTAAAAGCCATTATCTAGTAATCTTTGGAAAAAGGGCACACTCTGATTCTGTCTTAAAATTCGAAAGAGAAAACTGGAAAATTCACCGGCACTGATGTGGATTTTAAAATTTATACCCTTTCTCTGGTGACAGGGATCATGCCGTGCCGCTCCTGGTGCTGAGACTGCTGTGAGGCCTGGGGCACACGGGCTAATCCAGCTCCCTCCATCGAGGCAGAAGCTGGTGCGACTTCAAAAAGCCTGCAGCCCAGAGGGATGTAGCTTTCCTTGAAGATTTTCTTCTCCTCAAAGAGCCTTGAGAAAGCTACTTTCCTTAAGCACATTGAATAAAACTAATACCTCTTCTTGACACACCCAAATGACGTTTAATTTATTTACTAAGAAGCCTTGACAGCAGCAGCATTGACAGCAGCAGCAACAGGAAAAGAATACATTTGGTCATCTGTGTCTGAGCAGGGCGGCTGAGGCTCTGGACCTGCACTGGGACAACGAGAGAGAAGAGAACGGGTAAAAGCAGCCCCGGGACGTTAAAGTTGGTTTAGATTTTCTTATAAGCTTGTGCACAGACTGTCTAGCATTTCTGGACCAAACTCTAGAAAGGTAAATCCTTTCCACACATTTGGAGAGATAATGGGAAAAGAGAGACACAGGGAGACAAAAGAGTGGGGACAAGAAGAAAAGGGGGGAGAGAGGAGAGAGAACCAGAGGGAGGGTGGGGGAGGGGAGTGGAAACCGTGGAGAGAAGCTCTGGGGTTCTCCCTGCACCTTATTCTGGGAGGACGGAGATACTGGCTTCACTCCATCGTGACCTCTGGGATAGATTAGCCTCGTGCAGCCTTCATCCCCACTAGTCTTTTGTGTTGTCCTCAGGCTGCTTTGAGCGGTCACTGCTCCCCACATGACATGGCATTTACAGTTGGTCATGATGGTGGCTGTGCCCATGCCTCACCGTCCCCAGGGACTGCGGCAGGTGTTCTCATGGCCCGGACAGTTCATCTCCTTTCCCACATTTTCTGTCCTTCCAGTCCAGGGTGATAGATTGCTTCTCTTAAAATCTTTCCAACAGCAACGGTCTGGCACAGTGTAGAAACTCAAAAATCTTTAAACGATACTGAACGAAGACTTTACCTGACACACTGTTTTGGGGCTATCTTTTGACTTTCTTGCCGACACTTCTTTGGGAACGATTTGGAACAGAGAGATTGTGAGATTAACCTGAGTGTGTGCAACTCCCAGCACAGTTCTTGACAGTCAGGAAATAATCAATATGTGCTGATGGATTAAAAAAGAGTGGGTTATGTATTTTCTTGGTTCTACTATGCATGTTTTGCTTATGCTTTACCATATGTGAAATGAGGGTGTGCTTTACAATCGATGTGTACTTTTAGTGAGATTATTTTCTTTTTGAAAGGCTATTAATACACTGATGATACTTTCAAATCAAATTACTATAGTACTACCTGTATAGAGATAGGGTTATCAGAAAAAACTGGAATGCCTCCTACATCACAAAAATGTCCCAGAAAATTCATACTCCTTTGAATGAACAGTAAAATTATGTTCATGGCCATAAAATCACTACCTATTCTGACTTTTAGAAAACATATCAGAACTCACTTCCCCCTAGGGCAAAATTCTGCAATAACTTTCCATTTATCTATAAAATCATGGCTTTTTCATTGACATAAGTAATAAAATGAATAATGTGATCAATGGCCCACCCACTGTCTTGTTATTGCTTGGCTGAATAAAGAGGATTGGTGATTGGTTTCACACTGGGGTGAACACTGAGTTGCCACAGACTTTGAGATTTATAATGCTAAGTGCTCCAGGGGAGGTATATCAGCCTATTGGTGGGTTTGGCGACTGGAAAAAATGGTGAGAAAATTGGGAGTAATGGGTGGCCATGGGTTCGGAGGCACTGGTAGGCATTTGGAAAGCCGGGAAAGCAAACCCAAGGAGCTTTTGGGAGCATGGCAAGGAACGGTCCAGGGAGAAAAAGAATAAGTGTGCCAGGTTGGGTTGGAGTTGTCTGTGGGATGTGGGATGGGGAATAAACCACAGGAAAACATGCAATGGAAAAAATATTCAAAACTGGAAGAGGAAAGGAAACAACAATTAACAACAATAACTGTAGAAGTAGAATTGAAATTATTCCCAATACCCATTCAAGCAAAAATGATGGAAGTCAAGTCTTCCTGGGTAAAAACAAGGACAACAAAATAGCACGATGAGCTATTGTTTACCAGGTGCCGTGGGATATGGAGTAGAACTGGAATGCACAGAAATTCACAACTGGAGAAAAGTAAAACTAGAGCTAACCTTGGCCATTGAAGAAAACTGTCTGTGTAGTCCTGAGGGATGTGACTGACAAAAGAACAAAAGACATGATGTTAATAAATGAGAACTTGCCAGGTACACAAACCCAGGAGAGAGAAGTTCATTAGAAGCCACACGAGGAACCCCAAAGACCAAGCACACTGCCACCACCAGCTAGACCTAAGACAAGGAGAAGGGGGGTGATCCACAGAATGAACCGAATTAGGCTTGAACAGTGAAACCCCCCTCAGAGGGTCTCACTCTGATAACTCCTAGCTTTCTGATCTAGAAAAAGTTACACTACCACACGCTGTTACAGCCTCTGCACCTGTAAAATGAGACAATGCCACCTCCCTGGATCATTTTTGTGAGACTTAGACTTAAATGATGTACCACACGGAGGTGCCTGCAGGAGATTCTGACCTATGTGTAGTGCATGGTAGCTACTGTCAAAAAACGAGGTTACAACAGGTTTAGTTATAGATCTAATTGGCTTTTATTCATGATTCATTAATCAGGGGTAGATTTCATCCTATAAAGTAGAATCAGAACTCCCTCTGGGCAATAGCAGAATGAGGGATTTCACAAGGTGGGAACAAGGAAATGGAACAATAGAAAAAAAAAGGCTGACAAGTAAACATCAGGTTACTTCAGGTTACTTTTTGGTAAGGATTGAAGTAGAGGGGACTTCCTTATTAAGATGACTCAGATAGACTGGGATCTCCTACTTTTAGGAAAAACTTGTCTGTTTGGGTGTCTATCTGCTTCCCCAAAAGTTCAGTTTGATTTTGTGCCTTGCGGAAGGGCTGTTCCAGGCAGCTCAGCAGTTCCTGTCTCCTGGCTCCCCTGGGTAGAAGACTTGTTCCAATTGGGTTGTGCTACTCATAACACTGGTGGGTCCCATTTCCCACAGTTCCCTGCTGAAGAAAGCCTCTATTGAGGGAGAGTAGGCAGTGCCCATTTCCCCATCCCCAACTCCCACTTGCAGGGAGGATTTTAGTGGGGAGCTGGTGAACGGTGAGATCCTCCTGTCTGTGTTGCGTGACAGCTGCTCCAAGCGGCTGGGGAATGGAGTGGTAGCTCCCCATCTCCTCCTCACTGGTGGATCTGGAGAGCTGTTCTGAGTGGACTCAGCAGCTGGTAAACACTGATGGATCTCATCCTCACCAGCTTTGGACTGTGGAAGTTCTACACTGCACCTGCTCCATAGGGAGGATCAAGGTAAGGCAGCCAGTGAAGAATGAGTTACCCAATTCCCCATGCTCCTGTTTCATAGTGCAGACATGCTGCCCAGTGTGGGGCAGGGGGCGGGTGGGGATAGGAGCACATTGCAAAGACTGGTAATACTCTGTTCCTGCCAAGGGGCCCATCTTTGTATGGGTCAGAACACGGAGAAATCGGCTAGCAATTAGTGAAGGCTAACAGCAAGGTGTGATACCAATAGAGGCAGACCAGTTAGAAGCTTAATGAAGTCAGAAAAGGAGACTGCCAAAGAGAATCCAGCTAGAATCACAAGTCATTCACCCTTGTGGTCAGGAAGTGTATGCACACCCAAAGCTGAACCCGCTGAGGAGCAACTGGAGAGGGATCTTCTGAGTTACTAGTCTCTGGATGAACATGGGTCAAACTCAAACACACCCTGAACAGCAAAAACAATCTCCAAATCACCCACAGATCTAACAGGAAAAGTGAAACCCTTCCTAGTTCAGGGAGCTTAAGCCAAGCCTCTGACCCATCCGTGGCTGTCTGCTTCAGGAATGCTCTGTTCAACTTGCATTACCCTGTAAAGTGATATTGTTTTATTGGAAAGTGGATTTAGATTACTTGTAAATGTGTAATGCAAACTCTAGAGCAACCACTAACAAAATAAAGTATAACAGGTGTGGTAAGAGAGGAGAGAAAATGGAATTACATACTCAGTTAAAACCAAAGAAGGCAGACAAAAAGGACCTGCAGCTCTGTAAAGCTCTTTAATTATTGGCCATCTGTGGTCTGTGTAATTTGAACAAATTTGAACCCTCATTGAGCACAAAGGCTGGTTCCCCCCACAACCCCCCACTAACATCTCCATCTCTCCTGTGGGGAAGTGCATTGCTGAGATCTGTGAGCATTATAATTTTTAATACTTGCCTAAGGACATTAGGAAGTGGGGTATTGAGTTGCAATTCACAGACAATTGTGTATCATTTAACTGCTTATTTCACAACCTTGGGTTGTTCAATGTCTACTGTTAACTACAGAGCTAAATCAAGCATGCTCTTTCCTGGTACTACCTTTTTATAAAACCTCTTTCCTGGTACTACCTTCTTGTAAAACCTCTGATTCCATGTAGCTAAGAAGATAGGGTTTTTTTTTTTTCCTCTCAAGGTAAGTAAAAAATACCAAACCTGCATTTGCATATTGCCTTAGAGACTCAGCTACCCTTTCAGATACTCACTTTCTTCATCTGCAATCTTGAAATAATAATTGTATTGCAGTCATTTGTGAAATTAAAATGAGGAGATATTTATAAAGTTCCACGCATAGTGCCTAGCTTGTGAAAATAACCAAACAAGGGGAAGCTATTATTTCATTGTCATTGGGATTGTATTCATTATCAAAAATAGTAAATGTATTTGATAATTTTGTTGCAAGAACCACTCAGCTCCTGGCTAAGCCTCCCCCAAATTGATACTGAACTCACAGGTTCGGCTGCCTGCCAAAGTCAAGTGTTGGTAAAATGGAAGTCAGCTTTTATTCAGGAATGCTGGTGACCTGAGGAGAGATGTTAGGCTAACCTACCTCTCTGGTAAACCTGACGGAGAATGGCCAGACGGAAACCATCTCAAAGACTCAGATCGACTGAGAGGTTTTTAAAGAGGGGGATGAGGGAATGGAATGTGGGATATGAAAAGCAGGAGGTAAAGAGGGGACGTGAGCTACGAGGGGTGCGTGTGTATGAGTCCGGTGCAAGGTTTCATCAAGGCCTCCTCTGGTTTCTGCTCCCATCCTTATCTCAGAGTCTGGGTAGTATGTGCAAGCCTGCAGCTTCAGCTTGGCTGGAAAACAGCTTTGATGTAAATCATGTCATCTTGTCCCTTAACCAAGGTTCAAAATATCAAATAACCATGGGAAAAGAGGAAACTCATGCATGCCAAGAGAGAAATGCATGCCAAGAAAAAAACTGTCCTTTTAAAATTTGCCTACAGCCCATGTGATTTTAGGTCCCAACATGGCTTCAGTTCTGCTCACTCCAGCAATTTCTCTTTGAGGACTGCAACGAAATAACTTGAAAGAAAACGAAAAGAGAACCTGTTGGAGGTGGGGCTGAGTTGCTTAATCAGTAAATCCAACATAAACTGACTAAAATCCAATAGCCAATGAAAATAACTAAAGATCATTCAGCATAAATCCATATCAGTCAGACAAACGTTTGTAGTGGAATCCTGCACACCTATTTACCATTTTATCTTTTTTGATTATATGTATATACATTGGGTAAAATTGCCTTAAAGGTAAACTGACTTCTCTTTAACAATGTATCACAATCAGGGTCAGCCTGTTTTGAGGCTCCCTGGGGTCACTATAGAATTCGAGGCATAGCAAAGTTGCTTCTCAATCCCGTAATTCTCTCAATTTAGCTACTACTGAATAATGACCAGTATATTTCCACACAATGCTTTATAATTTACCAAGTAGTGTTTCATTTAATTCTTGCAATATCCCAATGAGGTGTGTGTGTGTATCTTTCACATGAGAAAACTGAGGCTTGTGGAAGTTATGTGCTTTGTCAAGGCTATATAGCCAACAAATGAATAAAGGAGCCAGAATTTAAATTCAGTTCTGGCTGACTCCAAAGCTTATCCTCTTAAACATATCGTATTTCCTTTCCAAGGTCAGTTAATTACTCATGTTCTGAATTATTTTAAACACCTGCTCTTATGTCACAGCACAGAATTTATCCTTGGTGATGGTAAAACAGAAATATGTGGACCATCTGACTCCCATGGTGGAAAGTGACCATCTGTCTTGTGCTGGACTCCAGATGTTGAAGTTCAGGAAATCAAATTTTAAGTTCATTTGCTGGTAACCTGAGCTGGGTGAATGACTTACAGTAACAAAGTTTACAGGATCTGATTCATACATCCCAATGCCAATTCATTCACGGACAATGAACAGTCCTCTTCCTGTGGGCACCAATCCCCTTCCTCTGTACAAAGCATTCTTCTCAGTGGGAATGTCCAGGGAACGCCAAGACTCAAGAGCAAAGGCGGTTTGCTGGGCTTGGCATCTGAGCAAAGAGACCTGCATCCCCTTTAAACATAAATATGGATGTGTCTGAAAGTCACACAATAAGCTTTTTCTAATATTTTAGAATATAGTTAAGGTTGATTGCTTACAGTTGATATTGTTTAAATACTGAGTAATTAAAAAATTGGGAATTCTGATATGAACTTAGTTGACCAGGATTACGTCATTAAATATTTATAGAGACAGCAACAACAAAAATCAGCACCAATAAATAACATCTAACTTTTACTAAGTGGGCCAGGCATGATTTTAAACACTTGATATGTTTTAAACCTTATTACAACCCCAGACTCTACTCTTTTTATAACAAAGAAAAGTGAGATAAAGGAACATGAAATGATTGGTCTACCAGCACACAAGTAAATGGGAAAGAAGAATTTAGAACCTGGTAGTTAATACTAGGACACAGTCTTAATCTATCTACACGTGTCATTCCAGGATGGAGTTAAGAATAGGCAAAAATAAAAACCGCGTTTAGAAGGAAAACTATATTTACACACATACACGTGCGTGCGCACACATTTTACCTTTCCATGAACTTTTTGAAGTACCTTAGCATATGTGCATATATGTGTGAGTGTATGTATGTGTATACACACACACAGGTAGCCTGAATGCTTGTGTATCCCCCAAATTCATATTGAAATCCTAAGCCCCAAGCTGATGGTATTAGGATACGGGGCCTTTCAGAGGAGATTAGGTCATGGGGTGGAGTCCTCACAGATGGGATTAGTGCCCTTCTAAATGAGACCCCAGAGAGCTCCCTCATCCCTGCCACCAGGTGAGGACTCAGTGAGAAGGTGCCTCTATGAACTGGGAAGTCTGTGCTCTCCAGACACCAAATCTGCCAGTGTGCTGATTTTAAACTTCCTAGTCTACGAAACTGTGAGAGGTAAATGTCTGTTGCTCCTAAATGACCCAGTTTACAGTACTGTGTTATAGCAGCCCGAGTGGACTGACACACACACAAATATATATGTCAGTGTTTTTGCACATATGGAAAATTAGACATTTCTTTCTACCATTCTCCATGATAGACTTTAATGAAATAACAAAAGACAACGGGGCTATTGAAGTGGTTTTCAAGGAGGTCTGGGAACCTGGAGCCTGAGGTGAAGTCGTGTTGGGAAACTCATAAGGAATGCGGAGGGTGGCGCTTTGGCCATCTCCGGAAGCCACCCACGGGGGACTAGGAAGTAGGATGCAGACTCGGCTCATGCGCAGTCTCCGGTAACACGTCGGAGGTCTTCATACAATTTGTGGTTCAGGAAAGACGTGCACTTATTTGATCTGGATGTCATAAATGATTAGAATAAAATTAAGCATTGCTGGCAGAGAGGGGATCGCGGGGGACATGGTGTCCCGGCTGAGCATGGCAGAGCCCCCGACCCCTGCTCACGTGGGAGCCCCGTGGACGGGCTCGGGAGCAAGCGAGAGTTTCCTATCGGATATAGCAAGTAGGATAAGCCAGACTTTTTTCCCCACTCAAAACATTCACGTTATACTCTTATTTTTTATTTTATTATATTTATTGAATCAAGATTGATTATACGTATTTTAGAGATTCAACACTGAGATATGTTGATAAAATCAATGTTACTAGCGTATATGTTGTTACAAATCGTAATTATTCTTTATGCCCCTTGTCCAATCTCTCCCCATGCCCCCTCCTTCCCTCTCCTTCCTCTGATGACCCTAGATTTCTTCTCTTCCTCTGAAAGAGTAATGGTTACTCTGTTGATTTGTTGCCTAGATGATCTGTCCAATGCTGAGAGGTGTGATCAGGTCCCTCAATATTATCATAGAGCAGATGCTTCTTCTGTCACTCTGAAATGGGCTTTGTGGAAAGAGACGTCCTCTTCTTTTCTTTATCTCTGCTGGTGACTCTGCTTGTGTCAATGCACTCCAGTGGTTGGCAGACCATCTGTGTGGTGGTTGTGGCATCTAACCGCTTTTGCGGCAGCCATGGTTATTGTGGTGGCTGTGGTGGGCCACCCACATGGAGGTGATGTTTTTGGCATGCTCCTTGGCCCTGGTGGTGTGCCTGGTTGTGGGGTGTGTCTGGTCCCCTTGTCCATGCCTCGGGTCCCAGGGCAGGCCCCGAGGCACTGGCGTGGTGTGCCTGGATGTGGGAGTGGGGTCTGTCCCCGGCTCCAAGCCTCCAGTTCCCAGGCAGGCCGCAAGGTGCTGGTGGTGTGCCTAGGCTGGAACTAATTTTTTGTGCTTTGCTTACTGCTAACATGGGGGAACTTCCTGTGGGAGCCAGTACTTGAGCTGTATGGTTGAGCTAAATTGCTGCTTTGCTGCTGTTTCCCTAGGGAAGACATTTTGTGCTGCTCAGGGTTTAATGGTTGACCTCTTAGGAACTTGTAGCTCTCCAGAGACCTGGTGGATCTGTGTTGTGTAGAATCTCTGATCTGGGCCTGAGTTTTTTCATCAAACTGCACTCCATGCAATTCTGCATTCCCGAGCAGTCTCCTCTGAGTGGTCCTGTACTGACTGGGGGCAGACCGGCTGTCCTTGCTGTGTCCCAGTGTTCTCCAGGTGGGCCAGTCTCCCCCACTGCCCGTGTTCCAAACACTTCCCATGGGATGGGCCCTGTGCTGGTCCTTTGCAATGATTCACCAGCCTCTGAATGGCTCCCTTTTTTCAGTTGTTCTGGCCCTTCACTCTTGCATGGGTCCACGGGAACCCCATTAGTGGTCTTGCTGTCCGGGGGCTGCCAAGGCCCTCTTCTCCCCTGCCACCTCCAAGTAACTCCATCTGAAGGGCACAGCTGCGGCTTCTGCCAGCTTCTGCTCCATGCACTCAGCAGCTCCAGCATTAAAGTGGCCATGGCCCGAAATGCTCAGAGCAGTTCTTCCTTTCTCTCATCGTGGTTTCTGCTGCCTTCATGAACTCCATAGGTCTCTCCTCCTCTTCCCCTGATCTCCAGCAGCACCAGCTTGGCTGATGTTACATTTTTATAGTTGTAAATTGGTTGATTTGTGGGAGAGAGTGACGCTGGGAACCGTCTGTCCCACCATCTTGACCGGAACTCTCACATTATACACTTTTTTGAGCCAGAATTATGCAGGTTGTGGCAGTGAAAAGTAAGAAAAGTAAATACAGAAAGTAAGAGAAGATGAGAGGACAACAGAGAGAAAAAGATTTAAATTTATTGATCTTATTAATATTTTGGCAATTGTATAGAATATCATATTTCACATAATTTGCTTTTTTTTTTGTTGCTACTTTGCTCATATAAATCCTCCAAATTTCTTTCTGTATGATCAACATTGGGAACATTTTTTGAATTAGCAAATTTAGAAATTTTTTAAAATTTAATTTTTAATTTTTTAAATTGACAAAAATAGTACATATTTGCTTTGTACAATGTGGTATTTTGATATATGTATATGGTGTGGAATGATTAAATCAATCTAAGTAACATATTCATCACCTCACATATTTATCATTTTGTATGGCAAGAACATTGAAAATATACTCTTTTAGTAAATTTCAAGTACACAGTATATGAGTAGTATTATTACTTATAGTAACCATGCAATACAATGGATCTCCATAACTTATTCCTCCTGCATAACTGAACCTTTATACCCTTTAATCAACATCTCCACGTTCCTTGTCTCCCCTCCACCCCCAAGCCCCTGGTAGTCTATTCTACCCTCTACTTCTATGAGTTCAACTTTTTTAGATTGCATGTATAACTGAGATCATGTGGTATTTGTCTTTCTGTGCCTGGCTTAATTCACTTAGCATACTGTCCTCCAAGTTCATCCATGTTTTCACAGATGGTGGGACTTCCTTTTTTATGGCTGAATAACATTCCACTGTGTGTGTATGTGTGTGTGTGTATGTATACATATACACAGTAGAATATTATACACACAAACACACATTTTCTTTATCTATTCATCCATAGGTTAAATGAATAGAAACATAGGTTGATTTCATATCTTGGCTATTGTGAATAATGCTACAATAAAAATGGGGATGCAGATATCTCTCTGACATACTGATTTCATTTCCTTTGGACATATACCCAGTAGTGGGACTGCTGGATCATATGGGAGTTCTAGTTTAATTTTTTAAGGAAACTTCATACTGTTTTTTATAATAGCTGTACTAATTTATGTTCCCACCAACAGTGTGTAAGGGGTTCCTTTACTCCACATTCTCACCAATACTTGTAATCTTTTGGTGTCATTTTGATAATAATCATTCTAATGACATGAGGTATTATTTCATTATGGTTTTTATTTGCATTTCCCTGATGCTGATGCTGAGCATGTTTTTATACACCTGTGGCCATTTGTAGAAATATTTTTTTAAAAAGGAATATGAATTACCATTTGCAATTATTACCCCTGGATAATGGCAGGTGCCTGTAGGGTGAGGGATGAGATGGTCTGGGGTTTTATTTCATACAGTTTCTGTGTTTGACATTATTATAACTAGCTTATATGATTTTCATATAAAAAAAGATCACAGACTTTGCTTTCTTACTGTAGAATGTTGAGCACAATGTAACTTTCTGTTAATGACTTAAGGACATCCTTTTGAGTAGGATTTCTGTGCATGCCTGGAATGCACAGGAGCCTTTCTTGGCTGGGCAGTGCATACATAGTAACCCAGGCTACATTAATGAAGTCAGAATTGCACTGGTGAAAAGATATTCCCATAGATCAATAGTACAGAATAGAGAGCCCAGAAATAGACCAACACAAATATAGACAACTGATCTTTGACAAAGGAGCAAAGTTACTCAATAGAGAAAAAACAGTCTTTTCAACAAAGGATGCTGGAACAACCAGCTGTCCACATGCAAAAAAAAAAAAAAAATCTAGGAGAATCTAGACACAGATCTCACAGATCTTACCTTTCAAAAAATCAGTACATATTGGATTATAAACCTAAATATAAAATGAAAACTATAAAACTTCTAGAACATAGGAAAAAATGTAGGTGACCTAGGAAGTTTGATAATGAAGTTTTAGATACAACACCAAAAGCATGATTCATGAAAAAAAATAAGGTAGACTGTTTATTAAATTTAAAAAATCAGTTCTATTAAAGACACTCTTAAGGAAATGAAAAGACAAGCCACAGAGGAAGAAAATATTTGCATATCTGATAGAATATTCAAAGAATTATTAGATCTCAATAATAAGAAAGTTAATAACCCAATTAAAAAATGGGCAAATACCTAAACTGACACTTCAGTGAAAAAGATACACAGATGACAAATACACATATGAAAAGATGCCTAATCACAATTCAACACTGGCAAATTCCAAGTTGAAAGATCAATGAGATACCACTACATACCCATTAGAAAAACTAAAATTAAAACAAAAGAAAATGACCCTAAATGTTGGCCAGAATATGGAGCAACAGAAACTTTTATTTATTATTAGTAGAAATGCAAAATGGTATAGCTACTTTGGAAGACAGTTTGATAGTTTCTTACAAAGCTAAACATAGTCTTACCATATGATATAGCAATTGCATTCATACTTATTTACCCAATTCCATTACAACTTCTGTCCATGCAAAAATATACACATTTGTGTTTGTAGTAAGTGTACTTATAATCACCAAAACTGTAGACAATCAATATATGAATGCATAAATAAGCTCTGGTACATCCATGCAATAAAAAGAAATAAGCTTTCAAGCCACAAAGGATGTGGATGAATCTTAGATGCATATTGCTAAGTGAAAGAAGATAGTTTGAAGACAGTACGTACCCTGTAATTCAAATTAATGACATTCTGTAAAAGGCAACACTGAAAAGACAGTAAATGACTCATTCTTTCCAGGGACTCTTGGGAAAGGCAGGAGGGATAAATCAGTGAAGCACAGGAAATTTTTAGGGTGGACACATTATTTTATATGATGTATATTGTAATGATGTATATATGACATTATGCATTTGTCAAGGTCCATAGAACTTTAAAACACAGGAGTGAACCATAACAAATACAAATTTTTTAAAAGACTAATTTTTCAGTTTGAAGGATCCCAGAAAGAATGTAGACCGTGAGAAGAGAAACTAACTTTATTACAAATATCTAAAGTTTGTTTTATATAGATAAGAGTTGAATACATAAATATAAATGTGTGTGCATGTGTGTGTACACATATATATTTGTTTACTCTGTCAGCTGTGAGGGCCTAAAAGAAAATGCACCACAGTGAAATGAGTACACCAAGCACTCAGATCTTGTTTTCTAAAACTGTTCTTCAATAAAAGGAACCAGGGCTCCTTGGAAAAATGGCTAAATCTAGGACATCAGGACCAGGGCAGGAAATATACGAGATGACCTGGGGGCATCCTGTGGTGCCAGAAAGTAAGAAAATGCTAAAAAACAAAACCAAACACCCTATATTGATGGGGATATATCAAAGCGACATAAGAACCAACTGAAAGAGCTTCCAGTGGCGAATGCTGGAATAATTTGAGTAAGCAAATAAATAAAGTAGGATTGAATTATGTGATGTTTAAGTTTAGGTGTCAACTTGACTGGGCCGTGGGTGCCTAGATATTTTGCCAAATATCATTCTAGATGTGCCTTTGATGGTGTTTCTGGATGAGACTACCATTTGAGTCAGCTTCCTCCCCCTACTTGGGCTTGAAAATCCCACGTTGGGCTGCTGCCATGTGAGCATATCCTTGTATTAGTCTGTTTCTGTTCCTTATAACAGAATACCTGATGCTGGGCTATTTATACAAAATTTATTTCTTACAGTTTTGGAGGCTGGGAAGTCCATGGTCCAGGGAACACATCTGGTGAGGGCCTTCTGCTCAGTGAGGTGTCTCTACAGGTTCCCATGGCAACCAGAGTGTCACAAGGTGAGAATGTGCTGAGAAAGAAAGCTAATGTCCTCACTTGCTCTTTTTCCTAAGCCGTCAGAGCTGTGCCCATTACTCCGTGAATGGATCAATCCATTCACGAGGACACAGTCCTCACAGTCTAATCACCTCTTAAAGGCCCAACCTTTCAAATACCATAATTGGATTTCCCATCTCTTAACACTGTTACAGTGGGGGTCAAGTTTCCAGTACGTGAACTTGTGGGGGACACGCTTAACCCATAGCCCCCCTCTTGCTCCTACTGGTGTTCGGATCTCCTACTCTGGACACGCATCATAGACCTTTCTGATGCTGTTCATACCCTTCTTAGGCCAGGGCACTCCCATCACCTGCAGGGGCCACCTCCTCACCCTCCTGAGGTCTAATGGAAAGTCCAACCACCACTCTGCAAGGATGTCCTCTTTACTGTGACCCCCCTGACCCCCACAGTGAACGACTCTGGGAGGCCTTTATACCTCCCTTAGCCCATGTGGCTTCTGACTGCACACAATGGGCAGCCATTGTAAATGAACACATTCCTCAGTCTGTCCACCTCCAACACCCAGAGGTGGGACACTGTCCTCTGTGGGAGCCCCTCACCCCACTCATTTCTGTCACCTGCTCCAGTTCTTCATGGCTCCTGCCCCTACCTGCTAGCTTGGATGTCTTTCCTAATGCCTTACTTAATGACTTCAGGACGAAAATGTTCAGGAGGGAAAGTAGGAGAGAAAAAATTTAAAAAATAAGAAGACTGTCATTATCTTTTGTTTAACGCTCCCATTTTGGTAGAGATACTCTCTCTCTGTTACTCCTCTAGCAGAGAAAGTAACTTTCCACTTCTCTCCCTCCCTGAAGCCGGGACACAAGCCCAGACCCAGCAGGTGCCCACTCGTGCTCATAGAGGAAACTTGGTGGTGAGGAGTGTGAGGGCACAGGCTCTGTGGGGACGCCCCCTTTTACAGCATGGCTCAGGTCCTGGTGCAGCACCTGGCTCTTCATGGTGGCTGCAGGGGGTGCAGTTTCCAGAGGCTGTGATGTCAGCAGTGGCATGAGTGGCATTCCTGGCCGAGGCAATTGCTTTGTCTAGACCTGGGTGGTCAGCAGCAATGGCTACAACTCTGTCATCCAGCTGTCCTGCCTCTTGGTGTGGGCCACTCTTCCACCAGCTATTCACTGTGCTCTTCCATATAATTTAGTAAACATTCTTTCTGCCCAAGGGGCCAGAGTCAACTTCTGCTTATCAAAACTTCTCATAAGCTTGCCTGATCCAGAAAGCATGTAAATGGTTAAGACTAGATAAGACTGCAGAGAGAGAGAGAGAGAAAGAGAGGGAGAGAGAGAGTGAGAGAGCAAGAGACAGACAGAGAGAGAGAGAAAGAAATGGAGTCAATTGAAAAGAGAAGAAGGCTGAACCTGTTGTCAGTATATCCAAAGAATATTTAAACACTCACAGCAAGTTAATTCTGTCCCTTCACCAAGTGCATGCTGAATCCCAATTAAAAAAAAAAAAAAACGTGCTGGAGCAGCCGTATCTCAACAGCTCTAGCTTTCAGGTCTCATTGCTCACTGTGTCCTTTTCATGTATTCTGTGTCCTAGTGACACCCATTTTAAAAATATTTCCTGAACTCTGCTTCCTTCCTGCCTTTGCACATCTTCCTTCCTCCATGTGGCCAAATCAAGAGACAATTGCTTTGAAGTTTTCTGCTTTCTCTCCATTTAGAATCAAACACTCCCTCCTGTAAACGCTCCTGCAGTGTGGTGTGCGGATCAGGCACTTACAGGTTTGTTTCACGAGTTCTTTGAGTTGCTGCTCCTTATTTATTGTTGTATTCTTGAGATACTAAAAAAAAATTGTTTGGCTCAGGGAATTCTCCCTTAACATTAGCTGCATTCAACAGACAGACGAGAATGATGAAAAAGTTGTCGTCTGTTGGAGAAAGAAGACACATATTCATAAAACCCAAAACCACTAGGAGACAGCAAAAATAACTTACTCATGTGGTGAGGATTATGTACCAAAAACATATGGTATATATTACATGTGTTTGGTGCCATGAGAAGAGGGGTAGTTCATTTAGTAAGCGTTTATTAACCATTTATTTTGTGCCAGACAGAGGGCCAGGAGTAAATCAGGCACGATCTTGCCCTCATGGAACATGGTAGGAGGTTGGTCAATTATTCACCTAATTTAACAAGTGCTCAGGGAGCACTAAGTGTGAAAGACATCGTCGCAGGGATGTAGCCTCTAACCTCACGGAGTTTGCAGTCCTGTGGTCTAAACAGCCATTATTGGCAAGTGCTTTGTCCTAGAGGTAAGATTTATGATGGCCTTGATGTGTTTTGAAGAGTTATGGGGAGGTTTTTTTCTCTTTGTTGTTGTTTTGTTTTGTTTTAGTTTCAGAATGAACAAAGGCAGGGCTTAGGATGGACTTTGAGAGCCATGAGAAACATGAGCCCTCCACCCAAGGGGGAGTTGGAACTGGGGGAGCTGGGCCAATATTGTTGCAAGTGTGAGAAAGGAGGACTTGTGAGTGTGGAGGGGTTGGGACGACAGCCCACGACTGGACCACAGGTGGCACCAGCTCATTGTAGATTTGGGAATCTGGGTGAGCCATGATGACAGTGCCTTGGGGGTGTTAGGCTGATGTGTCACGGAATGGGCTCCCCATGTGAGCAGGTTCCGTGCATGAAGACTAGCCATGGCATAATGAACTGTGAGAACTTGTTTTGGAGAAGTAATATCAGAGCCCTTGAAAACACAGTGTAAACTGCAGTTATGAAACCTGAGTGGTAGACTCCAGATCTTAGAAGCTGCCGGCTTGAGCAGCTTGGGGTCATATGAACCTGGTCTCTACTGCTGTGAGGTCAGGCAGGTCTTCAAGACCAAGGTGAAGATACTTGGCAGGTCCCATGACCAGTCCCTCCTGTCACTCCTGCCTCAACTCTCACAGCAGCAGAGACCAGATTCTAGGTTTTTATTATGTGCAATTAGTTTCGATCCCCAAGTTCACTCTGTTGCTTCTGCCCTAGAATCTCTGGCCAATCTCCACTGAGAACATCCTCCCATAACTACGAAATTCCTGTTGGACATTTACACTAAGTCTTGGGGCTGACGCTCTCTAAAGTCTTTTTTGACATTGCAGGAAAGAAGTGATAATGAAGAAATTTGTACATTCATTTTTACCGTGTGTTGAGTTATATCATTAACATTGTGATGCCCTGTTGAAGCTATTTGTTTATACATACTCTCAGCTTGTAGGAGTCCAACAGTGAGGACAGGGATGTTTCTGTCACATGTATTTTAATAATCCCAACAATGAGCACAGTGCCTGGACAACTAGAAATCTCAGTTATTTTTCGGTGTGCTTATGAATAAATGAGTCAGAACTTGGATAACCAACTTTTTTGTTGTTGTTGGACAGTATACTAACCTCTTAGATGTGGTTTGTAGAAGTTCAGGGCTCAATACAGGTACAGTCCTTTTAGGAAATTCATTGTACTTTAAAAAAATATTTGGGCATACAATAAGACTTTCACACCTTGAGAGAGAGTCAGTTCATTTTAGATTGGACAAACACCATCACCAAATTATATTGCTTGAATACATATCGATTTCTGAAGTCACCTTTGGCTCATCGCATTAAAGAATGACCTCTGAAAAAAATTATGGAGAAGTGGATAACTTTAGAGAAAAATATAATGCACAATTTTTGGAGGACATTTGCCAATAGTCATTAAAAAGAATAGCACAAAGGAGGACAAACATAGTTACAAGGCATCTTGTCCTGTCATAAGCATCCCAGGGTTATCGATGGTCTATTGTTGCTTACAGAAAATAAAGTGTAGTCCATGGCAGAGCTGGAGGCCCATGCAGGCAAATGACTAGTGTGCAGGGAACATGTTGTTCTGTTCTACTCACTTCAAGTAGCTTCTCTTACTACAGTGAATAAAGCAAAAAAATAAAACTAGGTCAGAGTGTATAACCAGACACAGCAGCTTATTAACAATGCAGGGATGAGTAATTGTGCAACGGAGCAGTGACAACGCAAATTAGTGCCCTTCCCAGGATGCAATTAAGAGATCACTGGGAGTCTGGAAAGCTATCAAAGCCAAGTATTCACAAGTCAGTGTTAATGTAAAAAATGTAATTTAAAAAGACTGTAAAACTGTGCCTATTATGAGATCCTGGGAGAAAGGACTGACAGGTGTTGACAAATCATAAACTTAATATTTGGATGCTGGATGCCTTGTATTTTTCTTTTTTTTTTTTTTGTTGGTCTTATGTTCTGTGTGAACTAAATAAAATACAGAAGAAAAACCTAAAGGAGTTTTGTTCATTTTTGTTAATCTATAGAGAAAAATGCAGGATATGCAAAAAATCTTTAATATATATCTCCAACTGTTATTTCTTCCAAATATCTACATTTGTAGGAACCGATGAACCAAGAGGGCAGGCATCCTTTTAAGGCCCTTATTACCCTTTGCTGTGAGGAGGCTTGGAGTGTGCAGCCTGGGTCTGGCCAGTACAGGGACCAAACCCTTGTTCACTGTGCACTGGTTACCACCTTGCCTGGGTCTTGTGACACAGAACACCCGTGCACAACATGTTACATGAAGAGGGTTTACTACCCACAGACAGGCAGAAGCCTAGGAGTCATTGTGAGTCGGTCCCCCAAACTCAGGAAAGCTGCCCGAGTTGGATGGAGTCTCTTCTGTATGCCACGCTCGCCCTGCAGCTGAGGGATTCTGGAAAGCAGCCCTCCCTGGGTTACATACCCTAGAGCAAAATGACTGGCTGGGCTAAAGTGTTGAAGGACATCTAGTTTCTGTGGCACATGGGCTGTCCTAGCCAGCTCCCCTTTGTCTCAGGGTGTTGCTTTCCCAGCACATTCTACAATTATTCTTGAGAACTACAGTGAGAAAGTGGGGAGAACTGGATCATCCCAAGGCCACCAGGGTAACTGTCTTGCAGCAACCACATCACATTTTATAGAAACAAGCTCACTTCTGTCCCATTTTGAGTAGGCAGGATTACAAGGTTTTAGAACTTCTCCTCAGTCTTGAGTGCAATACCTTTTAGCATGTTTGGCCCTGGAATTCATGCTTCCCCAGAAGTTCTGCATCCTGTCGTCCTTCATTCTGTGACTGTTATATAATCCTCCTCGTCCTATTCTGAGTTCTATTACCATAGTTCAGGTTTGCCTGTTGTTAAATTTTACTTCACTTGGATAATATAGGATGCATGATTTTTTGTGTGTATTCTTTTACTTAGTGTCATGTTTGTGAGTCTCATCTAAACTATCTTACATGAAGGCAGATTGCTCACTTTCATGACTGAGTACTACTCTGTTGTATAATTATTGTGAAGTAATATTGTATAAATACACCACAATGCATTTGTCCATTCCATAAACATCTATATAGACACCTGGTTGATTCCAGGGTTGGAAATACACTGTTTCAAATACAGTGTAATGAACATTTTCTCGTATGTCTTGATGCAAATACACATGTAGTTCTCTTGGGCACAAGAAGACCAGAGCCATGAGTGGAACTGCTGGGTCTTGGGACTTGTTTACATTCAAATAAATATAAATTATATTATAACACAATTATATATTATAAAAAAATAAATTATATTATAAATTACATGGTAAAAATATTTATAATATAATTATATATTATAAATTATATATTATATATTATAAATATTATATATTATAAAAAATTATATATTATAAATTATATATTATATATTATAAATATTTTCCTCAAGTTTTCTTGATCATCCTATTGAAAATGAGGTTTTCTCTAACTGATGTTTATTTACCACTTATCATTTATAGTTCAGTAATTTTAATTATAGAATCACATATTTTAAGAGTTACAAAGGTGTTTGCAAACCAAGTAGCTGTGATCTTTATAACCTACATAAAGATGTGGGGAAACCAAAGTTCAAGGAAGGAAAGAATTTCCAAGGAGTGTATCTTTTGATGTAAACGGGTTTTATCTTCTTAGTCAGATGTTATAATTCTTGCGTTTCTTCATAGCCTTCAGCACCTGCATGAAATAGTATTTAAGCACGTTATGTGGATTTAGAAGCAAGGTGTTTTCTCTGTGGGATTTTACTTACTGTGACCCGACAGGATCCTCCTGGTTGGAAACTAAGACGAATGCACGTTTATGAGTGTATTCCTCAGACATCATCCTAACATGACTTCAATTTATAATTTTATACGCATTACACGTATGATTTTGTTGGGCTCTTGGCTGGCATTTTTTTCTCACCTCATTGTTCTCTAATGTGAAAAACTCCAAATGGAAGGAAAAGCAATTATAGCCCTTTTCTACAGATTTGTTCCTTCCCTGTACATGTTTTTTGTTATGTGGTTATGTCAGTTTTGGAAAAATAATAAAATATATTTTTAAAGAAAATGGTTTTAGGACTTATTCAATTAAGGGCAGTTGAAATGTGGTTTTAATGTTGAGAATATCTATTAATATAAGGATAATTTAATTCAGCTTCAATACAAGCAAACTTTAGATTTTACTTTTATGTTAGAATTAGATATTGCAAAAAAACTATATTGCAAAGAAAGCTATTTAGAAGGATGTTTTTATTGTTTTGTTTTCATAGCACATTTATTTGATTTCTGATTCACTAGAACTCTTAGTCCCTCTCAACTGAAGACAGCGATCACTGAGCAATTGGTAGGGGGATAACTACCAAAAGCAAAATGCTGTAAAGAAACTCACTGTTATAAGCATCGAGTCCTGTAATGATGAGGGGAAGCCACATGTTAAGTGGTTATTAATGGGGTTTCAGCCCTGACATGCAAAGAACTTGGAAGTCGTCCCTTTCATCCTTACACAAGGAAAAGCTGAACAAACTAAAAATCAGTGACTTTGCTTGGACCCATCAGAGAATCTAGCCTGCAGGGTAAGCTGCCACCTTGTAATCTGGAGAGACAGGTGAATATAGAATCACACCTGAGGTCAGCTTATCTGGAAGCCTCTAGACCCATAACTTTGTACATAAAAGGTAAATTTTGATAAATTGCTGGAGGCTGTATGTGGACTAGTGCCAGAGTGAGAAATTCCTGGGGCCACAGTCTTAGGGGAGCCACACGCCCTCATGAGTTTTATGATTCCAGCCTCTAGGAGCCTCCCCAGGTGAAGAGCTGAAAAAATATCCTCCTGTATCTGACAGGGGGAGGGGTGCTATAACTATTGTGAAATATGCCCAGAGACTATAAAAAGTATGAACCTCCAGGGGAAAGAGTTTACCAGAGACTTATCTTACATGGGCTGAAGGGCAATTAAATGCCCCTGGTCCCCTCCAGCCTTCCTGTCTCACCTGGGAGGGAGAAATCAAAAGCAAGGAACACTAGTGATGGCACACTGTGGACGGGGATGCAGCCAGATTACACACTGCTTCCCCTTCCCCTCAGAACAAGGAAAAGGATCAGGGATAAAGAGGGCACTACGTAATGATAAAGGGTGAAATTCCCCCCAAAGGCATAACAATACTTAATGCATGGTGTCAGAATGTGTGGCACAAAAACTGACGTCAGTGTTTATAAGATGAAGCAGGCTACAGATCTGTAAGCAGCTCTATCCAACAACTTGATTTGGTTGACATTTATAGAATACTCCACCCAAAGACAGCAGGGCATGCATTCTTCTCAAGTCCACATGGCACACCTACCTTGACAGGCCATATCCCAGGTCATAAAACACACCTGAACAAATGCAGAACACAGAAACCAGACAAAGTATCTTCTCAGACCACAATGGAATTAAACTAGGAATCAGTAACAGAAAGAGAGCTGGAAGATATTCAAATACTTGGTGATTAGGCAACATACTTCTAAATAAAGGGTTAAAGAAGAGGTCTCAAAAAACCCCCAAATTTGTTTGAATTAAGAGAAAGTGAAAATACAACTTATGAGATCGATGGAATGCAGGGGCAACTATGCTTAGAAGGAAAGCATTTATAGCTTTAAACGTACATTAGGAAAGGAGAAAGATCTATGATCAATTATGTCAGCTTTCACCTTTGGAAACTAGGCAAAGAATGGCAATTTCAACCTAAAGCAAACAGAAGAAGGTAAGTAATAAAAGAGCAGAGGTCAATAAAATAAAAAACTGGTAATCGATTGAGAATAACAGCAAAATCATAGCTGGTTCTTTGAAAAGATCAATGAAATTGATACATCTCTAACTAGACTAGCCAAGAAAACATGAGAGAAGACACAAATTATCCACATCAGAAACGAAAGAGGGGTGATCACTACTATTCCTAGAGACATCAAAAGTACAATAAAGAAATATTATGAACAATTCTGTAACCACCAGTTGGATACCTTAGATGAAATGGACCAAACTTTGAAGGGCAGAAGTACCAAAATTCACAGAGAAAAAATAGATAATATAAATAGGCCAATATCTATTAAAGAGAGCAAATCAATAATTAATGACATTCCAAAGGAAAAAAAGCACCAACCTGGATGTTCTCACAGGTGAATTCTACCAATAATTTGAAGAAATAATACCAATACTCTACAATCTATCCCACAAAATAAAAGCAGCAGGAACACTTCCTAACTCATTCTAAGAAACCATCATTACCCTAGTAACAAAACCAGATAAAATCATTAAAAGACAAGAAAACTACAGACCAGTATCTTTCTCGAACAATTATTAGCAAATTGCACCTGTCAAGGTATAAAAAGGATTATAAACCACAACCAAATGGGACACATTCCAGATTTGCAAGGCTGGTTCAATAGTCAAAAATCTATTGCTGTAATTCACTGTAGCAACAAGCTAAAGAAGAAAAAATCACATGATTATGCCAATTAATGCATAAAAAGTGTTGGACAAAATCCAGCACCCATTCATGATATTTCTATAGCAACTCTCAGCAAACTGGGAATAGAGAGGGACTTCCTGAACTTGAAAAAGAACATCTACAAAAATCCAGCAGCTGACATTATACTTTATAGTGAGAAACTGAACACTTGGCCCTTAAGATAAGGGTCTCATCTTAATATCGTACTGTAGGTACTAGACAGCACAGTAAATCAAGAAAAGGAAATAAAAAGTGCACACATTGGAAAGATAAATAAAACTATTTTTGAAGATGACTCTGTTGTTTATGTAGAAAATACAAAATAATTTACAAAAATATTCTGGAGTTAATAAGTAATTATAGCAAGTATGCACAAAACAAGGTTAACACAAGAAAAGACAGTTGCTTTCCTATAATTTACAATTGAACAATTGGAATTTGCAATTAAAAGCAGAATGTCATTTATAACAGCACCGAATGATGAAATACTTAAGTGTAAATCTAGCAAAATACGTACAGTAACTAGATGCTGCAAACTACAAACTGATGAACGAAATCAAAGAAGACCTAAATAAATGGAGAAATATTCTGCATTTGTGATTGGAAGACTCAGTATTGTCAATTGTTCCCGAGTGACCTGTAGATTCATTGTAATCCCAAGTAAAATTCCATAAAGCTATTTTACAGATATTGGCAAACTGATTTTAAGTTTTATATGAAATGTTAAAAGACTCAGAATATCCAACACCACACTGAAAATAACAAAGTTGGACGACGAACATTACTCTATTTTAAGACTTATTATAGTTAACACTACATGGTACAGGTGAAAGAATAAGTACACAGATTAATAGAACAGAACAGACAGCTCAGAAAGAAACCCACACAAATAGTAATCTTTGACAAAGGAGCAAAGGCACTGTGATGGAGAAAGGATAATCTTTTCAACATATGCTGCCGGAATAACTAGAAGTCCATATGCAGAAAAGTGAATCTAGACAAGACTTTATGCCTTTCACAAAAATTAACTCAAAATAGACTATAGGCTTGAGGATAAAATGCAAAACTTTGAGACTTCTTGAGCAAAATATAGGAGAATATCTAGGTGGCCTTGAGTTTGGCAATGAGTTGTAAATAGAGTACCAAAAGGACAAGCTATGAAATTAAAAATGAAAAAGTTTAACTTGATTAAAACTAGGGCTCTGAAAAAAAGACACTGTTAATAGAATGAAAATAAGCCCCCAAGTGGGGAAAAATGTTTGAAACACATATATTGGATAAAAGAATTGTATATAAAATATACCAGAGCTTCTATAATTCAATGATAAAAAAGAACATTTAAGAAAATGGGCAGAGACCTGAACTGACGCCTTACCAATGAAGATACGCAAATGGCAGACAAGTGTATGAAAAGACGCTCGCCATCATTTGTGTTTGGGAATTGCACCATTAAACATCAATGAGGTACCACTACAGAACTGTTAGTAGGACCAAAAACCAAACCAAACCAAAACAACCAAATAAACAAGTGAATGAAGAAAACACTGCCACTCTGCATGGCTGAGGAGGCTGCAGAACAACAGGAGCTGTCATTGATTGCTGACGGGAATGCAAAATGGTACAGCCACTTTGGAAGGCAGTTTGGCAGCTTCTTACACAGCTAGACATAATCTTACTCTATGAGCCAGAAATCATGCTTCTAGGTGTTTACCCAAATGAGTCTCAAACTTCTGTCTGCATGCAAACCTGCACCCAAATGCTTGTAGCAGATTTATTTATAATCCCCCCAAATTGGAATCAACTGAGATGTCCCTCAATAGGTGAATAGATAAAAAAACTGCTGTACACTCACATAACAGATACTGTTGCACTCAGAAGAAATGAGCTACCAAGCTATGAAAACACATGGATAAAACTTAAATATATATATTTCCAAGTGAGAGAGGCCAGTATGAAAAGGCTACATAGTGTATAATTCTGATTCTACAACATTCTGGACAAATGAATGATCCCTGCTCTGATGGTCAAGTAATACTGAGATTATTAAGTTTCACTGTCATATTAAATTTTATTAATTTATTTACACTGTTTAACGCACATTGCCACTTGCTCTAGTAATCAAACACAACAGCCACTTATTAAATCTTTACTACATTTCTCGACAATATATAGAATATGAGTGCATAAATGAAATAGTCTTTGGAGAGCCTAAACCTTGCTGGGAAAACACAATATTAAATAACTGGTAGCTTGAGAGTATAAATTTTTATTATATTTGAGCTGTATGGAATAGGAAATCCAAATCAAACTGGTCTGAGGGTGAGAGCCTGATTGTTTCCTGTGGTCATGGGTCCTCAATCCCCTGGCTGTCCCTCTGATTTCCAGCATGCATCTGGCTGGGCTTCTCTTTGCTGGCTCCGTTCTTAGGCTGGGGGAATATCACTACAGCAGTGTTAGGGATCTCCTCTGTGCAATGCTACATTCAGAAGAAGAGAGACTATTTTTTATTTATTTGTTTTAGAGCAAGAAAAGTTTTCCCAGAATGTTCAGAAACCGTTCCTACCAATTCATTGCTAGATTTTATCAATATGTCCTTTCCTGCATGCATCTCAGGGGGACATCCAAGCAGAGTGGTCCCAGGTTGCCATTTCCCCAGCAATGTGCACAGAATTGTGTGATTGTGCACAGCGGAACCACTGGCATGCATGGCCAAGACTTCATGGCATGCTGAGAGTGAGGTCACCCCTAATTCTCACAGTTGCCCACCTTGCAGGCTATCAGGAGACCCAGCATTCATGTCTTCATGCTGCTCCTCATTTCATATCACAAACGTCCATCTCCACAAGAACATAGTTTTTAGCCAAATGGAGAAAGCCAAAGCCTCTCCCAGTACTGCATCCAAAACCAAGACCAAATCTCTGGTTTGTGTGACTCCCACTCTGTCATGTTCCTCCTATCATTGCAAAACCCACCCTGCAAAATCCAACACATGACTGACAGTGTTGAGGGACGAGGGAGTGTATCAGAAAGGCACACTCATCTGAAACAACATGAGAAGCAACACACTCTGGTCAATATTAGGCCTCACAATCAGCTTAGCAGAAGCACAGGCATGCTAACCCCTTCCTCCCCCTGCCCCCTCCTGCCTCCCTTCTCTTAAGCAAGTGCTTTCCAGAAAAATCTGGACTTTGTACAAAATAGAATCTTGTACAAAACAGAAGAACCACAGAACCATTCAGAACCATTACAAAGTGCTGAATGCTCAGAGTAGTTACTCAACCCCTTCTCAAAACTTATATTCTCCACCCAAACCCTTTCCCCTAATTCAAACCCTATAAAACCTCTACTAGTCTGCATGGGGGTGGGAACTGATCTTTCAGTCTCCCCTGATAAATTCCTTGATGCTGTAAATGTTTGGCTCAGAGTCCTTTGGTCCCTTTGTCTTGCTGACCTAACAATCACCAATGGCTGCCAGTTTCTTTGCCCAGGTACAGAGTGGACACCTTGCTCAGCAAGTCTGGCCATCCTTGTTCACTCTGAGAATCTCCACTGTCCCCTGGCCTGTGTGGCCTGGTTCTGTCCTGGGAAGGCTTGCCTTGCCCATCAAATTCTGTACAAAGTATCCAGTGTCCCTCCTGAGTTCTACATGAACAGCCTAAATCTTGTGGCTGCACCTTGGGCTCATGGTGGTGCCGGGCTGGGGCTCTTGTAGGGGCTACACAAGCCAAGGCTTGGATTTCCTTGGCAATTCGAATCCTTTAAATGCTTAGTATTTCCTTCTGGTCAACTGGAGATCTTGTCTGCCCCTTTCTGTTGAGTCTGGGATTTTCTGTCTTTTAGCAACAAGCTGTTGCTATCTATGCCCCTGTAACTAAGTTTAATAGACTCTACTTTCTTCCAGCTACGGCTCTGTGGAATTTTGTTGGGGGCCAGAATCAAGAAGCATCTTCTCAAAGAGACTGCCGGGCCCTCTGTCGGGTAGACAGTGCCTACGAGAAAGTGCTTGGCAAGGGTCAGATTTGTCTTCTGTTTAATCTTATCTCCTCCCAAACTTCCCACCCACTTGTTCTCCTAATGCAGATTTGTATTGGGATCAACACTGGTGTCGCACGAACCCCAATAGACTGCTTATCTTTCTGTCATCCTTTTGAAATGCATTCCACTGGCAAAGAGGGTCTTCCTTTCCTTTTTACGTTCAGACAGGCCATCTTCAGCCTCAAGCTTCAGCCTAAAGCCTCGGCTCTTCTTTGCAGATTCTAAGTGAACACCGCAAGGCAACACATGTGGTGACACCGCTGAGCTCTAGGTGAGCCTCTGTGCTTCCAGAAATCCCTTATCCTGCCCTCGCAAATTCTCCAGTAAGACCCCCTCTCCTCCTCCTCACAATTCTCATGAGACTTACATGTGACTCCTTGTTTGCCTGCCCTAAAGGACCCTCCCTTTTTTTTCCCCTCTTTTTTCTTTCTATTGATTATACATATTCATGGGGCACAGAGCTGACCATTTGCACCTGTGCCCAAGATGTGATGATCAGATCAATCAGCATGCCCACCACCACAAATTGCAGTTATTCCCATGTCCCCTGCCCAACCTCTCCTGAACCCCCCCCTCTTCCGTCCCCCCACCCCTGGCTACCCTAGGTCTCTTCTCTTCCTCTGCAAGTCCAATGCACCACTGTGGTCTTTCTTTCTTTCTTTCGTAGCTCCCACTTATGAGTGAGGACATGTGGTATTTTTCCTTCTGTGCCTGACTTATTTCACTTAATATAATTTTCTCCCAGTTCATCCATGCTGCTATGAATGGCAGAATTTCATTCTTCTTTATGGCTGAGTAGTATTTTATTGTGTATATAGACCACATTTTACTTATCCAGTTGTCCATCAATGGACATTTAGGTTGGTTCTATATCTTGACTATTGTAAATAGAGCTGCAATGAACATGGGAGTCCATGTATACCGTCAACATGATGGTTTCCATTCCTTTGGGTATACACCCAGAAGTGGGATTGCTAGTTCATATTGTAGGTCTGTTTACAGTTGTTTGAGAAACCTCCATACTGGTTTCCATAGTGGCTGCCTAATTTACAGTCCCACCTACAGTGTAGTCACAACCTTTCTCTGTGTCCTTGCCAGCATTTGTTATTCTCAGTCTTTTTGATAATAGCCAGTCTAGCTGGCATGAGATGATACCTCAATATGGTTTTAATTTGCATTTCCCTGATGATTAGTGATGTTGAGCATTTTTTCAAGTACCTATTGACCATTTGTATGTCCTCCTTCAAAAAGTGCCTATTCAGCTCCTTTGCCCATTTTTTAATTGGGTTACTTGGTTTTTTGTTACTGTGTAGTTGTTTGAGTTCCTTGTATGCATTGGATATTAATCCCTTTTGGGTGTATAGTTTGCAAATATTTTCTCCTATTCTCTAGGTTGTCTTTTCACTCTGTTGATTGTTTCTTTTGCTGTGCAGAAGCCTTTTAGTTTGAGATAATCCCATTTATTAATTTTTTTCTTTGGTTGCTTATGCTTTTGAGGTTTCATTCATAAAGTCTTTGTGAAGTCCTACTTCCTGAAGTGTTTTCTTTTTTTTTTTTTAACTTGTATTTTGTCGATATACATTATGGTTGATTATTGTTGCCCCTTACGAAAACCTCCCTCCCGCCTCCCTCTCCTCCCTCCCCCGCAACAATGTCCTTTCTGTTTGCTTGTTGTATCAACTTCAAGTAATTGTGGTTGTTATATCTTCTTCACCTCCCCCGTTTTTTTTTTTTTTTGTGTGTGTGTGTGTGAATTTATATACTAATTTTTAGCTCCCACCAATAAGTGAGAACATGTGGTATTTCTCTTTCTGTGCCTGACTCGTTTCACTTAATATAATTCTCTCAAGTTCCATCCATGTTGTTGCAAATGGCAGTATTTCATTCGTTTTTATAGCTGAGGAGTATTCCGTGTGTAGATATACCACATTTTCCATATCTACTCATCCGATAATGGACATTTGGGCTGGTTCTAACTCTTGGCTATTGTAAAGAGTGCTGCAATGAACATTGGGGAACAGGTATACCTTCGACCTGATGATTTCCATTCCTCTGGGTATATTCCCAGCAGTGGGATAACTGGGTCATATGGTAGATCTATCTGCAATTGTTTGAGGAACCTCCATACCATTTTCCATAGAGGCTGCACCATTTTGCAGCCCCACCAACAATGTATGAGAGTTCCTTTTTCTCCGCAGCCTCGCCAGCATTTATTGTTCAGTCTTTTGGATTTTAGCCATCCTAACTGGGGTTAGATGGTATCTCAGTGTGGTTTGGATTTGCATTTCCCGGATGCTGAGTGATGTTGAGCATTTTTTCATATGTCTGTTGGCCATTTGTATATCTTCCTTAGAGAAATGCCTGCTTAGCTCCTTTGCCCATTTTTTAATTGGGTTGCTTGTTTTTTTCTTGTAAAGTTGTTTGAGTTCCTTATATATTCTGGATATTAATCTTTTGTCAGATGTATATTTTGCAAATATTTTCTGCGACTGTGTTGGTTGTCTTTTAACTCTGTTAATTGTTTCTTTTTCTTTTTTTTTTTTTCCACCTGATCTTTGTCATTTTATTTATTTATTTATTTATTTTAAGTTTTATTTTGTCGATATACATTTGGCTGATTATTGCTCCCCATCACCCAAACCTCCCTCCCTTCTCCCTCCCCCCCTCCCCCCCAACAATGTCCTTTCTGTTTGCTTGTCGTATCAACTTCAAGTAGTTGTGGTTGTTATATCTTCTTCCCCCCCCCGGTTTTTGTGTGTGTGTGTGTGTGAGTTTATAAGTTAATTTTTAGCACCCACCAATCTGTGAGAACATGTGGTATTTCTCTTTCTGTGCCTGACTTGTTTCACTTAATATAATTCTCTCAAGGTCCATCCATGTTGTTGCAAACGGCAGTGTTTCATTCGTTTTTATAGCTGAGTAGTATTCCATTGTGTAGATGTACCACATTTTCTGTATCCACTCATCTGATGATGGACATTTGGGCTGGTTCCAACTCTTGGCTATTGTAAAGAGTGCTGCGATGAACATTGGGGAACAGGTATACCTTCGACTTGATGATTTCCATTCCTCTGGGTATATTCCCAACAGTGGGATAGCTGGGTCGTATGGTAGATCTATCTGCAATTGTTTGAGGAACCTCCATACCATTTTCCATAGAGGCTGCACCATTTTGCAGTCCCACCAACAGTGTATGAGAGTTCCTTTTTCTCCGCAACCTCACCAGCATTTATCGTTCAGAGTCTTTTGGATTTTAGCCATCCTAACTGGGGTTAGATGGTATCTCAATGTGGTTTTGATTTGCATTTCCCGGATGCTGAGTGATGTTGAGCATTTTTTCATATGTCTGTTGGCCATTTGTATATCTTCCTTAGAGAAATGCCTACTTAGCTCTTTTGCCCATTTTTTAATTGGGTTGCTTGTTTTTTTCTTGTAAAGTTGTTTGAGTTCCTTATATATTCTGGATATTAATCCTTTGTCAGATGTATGTTTTGAAAATATTTACTCCCACTCTGTTGGTTGTCTTTTAACTCTGTTAATTGTTTCTTTTGCTGTGCAGAAGCTTTTTAGTTTGATATAATCCCATTTGTTTATTTTTCCTTTGGTTGCCCGTGCTTTTGGGGTCGTATTCATGAAGTCTGTGCCCAGTCCTATTTCCTGAAGTGTTTCTCCTATGTTTTCTTTAAGAAGTTTTATTGTTTCAGGGTGTATATTTAAATCCTTAATCCATTTTGAGTTGATTTTAGTATACAGTGAGAGGTATGGATCTAGTTTCATTCTCCTGCATATGGATATCCAATTCTCCCAGCACCATTTGCTGAAGAGGCAGTCCCTTCCCCAGTGAATAGGCTTGGTGCCTTTGTCAAAGATCAGATGGAAGTAAGTGTGTGGGTTGATTTCTGGATTCTCTATTCTATTCCATTGGTCAGTGTGTCTGTTTTTATGCCAGTACCATACTGTTTTGGTTATTATAGCTTTGTAGTATAGCTTAAAGTCAGGTAGTGTTATGCCTCCAGCTTTATTTTTTTTGCTCAGCATTGCTTTGGCTATGCGTGGTCTTTTATTGTTCCATATAAATGTCTGGATAGTTTTTTCCATTTCTGAGAAAAATGTCTTTGGAATTTTGATGGGGATTGCATTGAATTTGTATATCACTTTGGGTAGTATGGACATTTTCACTATGTTGATTCTTCCAATCCAAGAGCATGGGATATCTTTCCATCTTCTTGTATCCTCTCTAATTTCTCTCAGCAGTGGTTTGTAGTTCTCATTATAGAGATTTTTCACCTCCTTGGTTAACTCAATTCCTAAGTATTTTATTTATTTTTTTGGTGGCTATTGTAAATGGGCAGGCTTTCTTGATTTCTCCTTCTGCATGTTCACTATTGGAGAAAAGAAATGCTACTGATTTTTGTGTGTTAGTTTTGTATCCTGCTACTGTGCTGAAATCATTTATCAATTCCAAGAGTTTTTTTGTAGAGGTTTTAGGCTGTTCGATATATAGGATCATGTCATCTGCAAACAGGGACAGTTTGACTTCATCTTTTCCAATCTGGATGCCCTTTATTTCCTTCTCTTCTCTGATTGCTCTGGCTAGTACTTCCAACACTATGTTGAATAGGAGTGGTGAGAGTGGGGTTTGTCATATATGGCTCTGATTATGCTGAGATACTTTCCCTCTATACCTAACTTATAGAGGGTCTTTGTCATGAATGAGTGCTGAACTTTATCAAATGCTTTTTCAGCATCTATAGAGATGATCATATGGCCCTTGTGTTTGACTTTATTAATGTGGTGTATCACATTTATTGATTTGCATATGTTGAACCAACCTTGCATCCCTGGGATGAATCCCACTTGATCGTGATGAATAATTTTACGTATGTGTTGCTGTATTCTGTTTGCTAGTATTTTAGTGAGGATTTTTGCATCTATGTTCATCAAGGATATCAGCCTGTAGTTTTCTTTTTGGGTTATATCTTTACCTGGTTTTGGTATCAGGATGATGTTTGCGCCATAGAATGAGTTTGGGAGATTTGCGTCCGTTTCAATCTTTTGGAATAGTTTGTAAAGAATCGGTGTCAATTCCTGTTTGAATGTTTGGTAAAATTCTGCTGTGAATCCATCTGGTCCTGGGCTTTTCTTTGTTGGGAGCCTTCTGATAACAGCTTCAATCTCCTTTATTGTTATTGGTCTGTTCAAATTTTCTACGTCTTCATGGTTCAGTTTTGGGAGCTTGTGTGTGTCCAGAAATTTATCCATTTCCTCCAGATTTTCAAATTTGTTGGTGTATAGTTGTTTATAGTAGTCTCGAATGATTCCTTGTATTTCAGATGAATCAGTTGTAATATCACCTTTTTCATTTCTAAGTTTTGTTATTTGAATCTTCTCTCTTCTTTTTTTTGTTAGCCATGCTAATGGTTTGTCACTTTTATTTATCTTTTCAAAAAACCAACTTTTTGATTCATTGATCTTTTGTATTGTTTTTTTGGTTTCAATTTCATTCAGTTCTGCTCTGATCTTAATGATTTCTTTCTGTCTGCTAACAGACAGAAAGATTGTTCTTGTTTTTCTAGTTCTTTAAGGTGAAGTGTTAGGTTGTTCACTTGCCATCTTTCC
The DNA here is from genome assembly GCF_027409185.1 of Cynocephalus volans. Taxonomy (NCBI): domain Eukaryota; kingdom Metazoa; phylum Chordata; class Mammalia; order Dermoptera; family Cynocephalidae; genus Cynocephalus; species Cynocephalus volans. The sequence continues at coordinate 211,346,232 of NC_084461.1, forward strand.
ATTCTTCTGAGGTGAGTATTTAATGCAATAAATTTCCCCCTTACTACTGCTTTTGCAGTATCTCACAGGTTTTGGTATGATGTATCATTATTTTCATTAGTTTCAATAATGTTTTTGATTTCCTGCTTGATTTCTTCTTGGACCCATATGTCATTAAGTAGAATGCTGTTTAATTTCCATGTGTTTGTATAGTTTCCAGAGTTTCGTTTGTTATTAATTTCTAGTTTTAATCCATTGTGGTCTGAGAAAATACATGAGATAATTCCAATTTTTTTGAATTTATTGAGACTTGATTTGTGACCTAATATGTGATCTATCCTGGAGAATGATCCATGTGCTGTTGAGAAGAATGAATATTCTGAGGTTGTTGGGTGGAATGTTCTGTAGATATCTGCCAATTCCAATTGGTCTAGAGTCTCGTTTAGATCTTGTGTTTCTCTACTGAGTCTTTGCCTAGATGATCTGTCTAATATTGACAGTGGGGTGTTCAGGTCCCCTGCTATTATGGTATTAGTGTCTATTTCCTTCTTTAGTTCTAATAGCGTTTGTTTTATAAATCTGGCTGCTCCAACATTGGGTGCGTACATATTTATGATTGTTATGTCTTCTTGATGGATCAGTCCTTTTATCATTAAGTAGTGTCCCTCATTGTCTCTTTTTATGGTTTTTAGTTTAAAGTCTATTTTGTCAGATATAAGAATAGCTACTCCAGCTCGTTTTTCTTTTCTGTTTGCATGGTAAATCTTTTTCCATCCTTTCACTCTTAGTCTATGTGAATCTTTATGGGTGAGGTGGGTCTCTTGTAGGCAGCATATAGTTGGGTCCTCCTCCAGTCTGTGTCTTTTGATTGGGGAATTTAAGCTTTTTACATTAAGAGTTGTTATTGAAAGGTGTTGATTTATTCCTAGCATTTTATTGGTTGTTTGGTTGTCTCAGGTGTCTTTTGTTCCTTGCTTTCTGATTTACTGTTTGGTTTCTGTGTTTGTTGGTTCCTTAGGTTGTAGATAGCGTTTTTGTTTGTTTGTTTTCTCTTCATGTATGCCATTTTTATTATACTAGTGGGTTTTGATTTTTCTTGGATTTTTATGGCAGTGGTAGCTATTTTTCAGGAACCAAACCCAGTACTCCCTTGAGGATTTCTTGTAAGGGTGGTCGTGTGGTAGTGAACTCCCGCAGTTTTTGTTTGTCTGAGAAATATACTATTTTCCCTTCATTTCGGAAGGATAGCCTTGCAGGGTAGAGTATTCTTGGCTGGCACTCTTTGTCTTTTAGTATTTTGAATATATCATCCCATTCCTTTCTAGCTTTTAGGGTTTGTGATGAAAAGTCTGATGTTAGCCTGATTGGGGCTCCCTTATAGATTATTTGATGCTTCTCTCTTGCAGCTTTTAAGATTCTCTCTTTGTCTCTGAGTTTTGCCAATTTGACTATAACATGTCTTGGAGAGGGCCTTTTTGGGTTGAATACGTTTGGAGATCATTGAGCTTCCTGGATCTGAAGATCTGTGATTTTTCCTATACCTGGGAATTTTTCTGCCACTATTTTATTGAATATGTTTTCAATGCAATCTCCATTTTCCTCTCCTGCTGGAATACCCATGACTCGGATATTTGAGCGCTTAAGGTTGTCTGATATCTCTCTCAGATTTTCTTCCATGTCCTTGATTCTTTTTTCTTTTTCTTTGTCTGCTTGTGTTATTTCTAACAGCCCATCTTCAAGTTCAGAGGTTCTCTCTACAACTTCGACAAGCCTGCTGGTTAAACTCTCCGTTGTGTTTTTTATTTCGCTGAATAACTTATTCAGTTCAGCAAGTTCTGCTACATTTTTTTTCAGGACATTGATTTCCTTGTCCATTTCCTCTTTCGGGTCCTGTATACTTTTCGTCATTTCATCATGATGTCTAGCTGAGTTTTCTTGTATGTTGTTCAGTTTCCTTAGAATTATCACTCGAAATTCCTTGTCAGTCCTTTCAAGGGCTTCTTGTTCTATAGGATCTAGAGTTTGAGATTTATTAACTTTTGGTGGTGTACTTTCTTGATTTTTTGTATTTCTGGTATCTTTTTTTTGATGTTTATTCATTGTGGCAGGGGGTTTCACAGTCCACCAGTTTGAGACTACTGACTAACTAAGATGTTGCTGTGGTTGCCAATTTCGTATGGCTCCCTCCGTGACTGCTCAGTTGGCCTCTAGTGCCTTGTGTGTGTGGTTGCCTCAGGTCTTGGGCCTCTCCGGGGAGCCACCTCTCTGGTCAGCTTGGACTCTGCTGGGCTGCTGGATCATGGGGCGGTACCGCAGGGTGTGTGGTCTCTGCTGAGCTTCCACTTCCCGTGCAGGACTTCTCCCTGTTCCGTGTGCTCTGGCCCAGGCTGTTGGATCATGCAGTGGTGACCCCATAGGGTGTGTGGTTTCTGTCGAGTCTCCACCTCCCTAGCTGGATGTCTCCCTGCTTTGTGTGCACTGGGCTGGACTGGGACGTGTCTTCTGCAACCCTTGTCTATCAGCTGGGCCTTCAAGACCCTGCTCGGCACCGCCTTGCCCAGGAAGTCTACCAGGTTTCTACTAGGTGCAGATGACCGGTTGCTCTGGGTGCCTTTGTAGCACTGTGTAGATCTTTCTCAGGACTTATCACCTTCCTCCTGGTATAGCGGTTATTTGTGTACTTGTCTTATCTCCCATACCAGAGTGTGAGCTCCTTGGCGGAGGAGCCCGCAGTACACAGTTCACCTTTGAATCCCCCCAGCGCAGACCGAGTCCGGTGCCCACCTGCAGTCAGCTCTCTGGCAGGTTGAAGCAAACTCGGGAACGCTCCGACCACACTATTCCTAACCAGAAATCAGTTAGGCATTTTTCTGAACTGGTGGCCACAGAGATGGTATCTGCCTCCCGGTAACAGGAAGTTTACCAGGGGCCAGAGCCCAGGGTGCGGTGGAGTGATAGTCGGCCCAGCCCATACTTCCTTGCCCTCCCGACGTTGGCCGGGACGCCCCAGGCCACCAGCCCTGCCAGAGAACTGCAGAGGGAGTGGGAGGGGAGGCCAGCCCACAGGCCCTGGGAAGCCCCACGCCGGGGCAAGCAGGTGGGAAGGCTCAGTGAGGAGCTGAGCCAGGCGAGGAGGACAGGCTTGGCCGAGCCAGGCCAGAGCCACCACTGCCTGAGAATTTGGAGGCAGCCCTGGGGCCGGTGAGTGGCCCCGTGGGGCAGGTGGAAGCTGGGCGGGCGTCTGCCCCCTGAGCAGGGCTGGGCCAGGGGTGACTCACAGGGCTGTGCTGGGTCGGGCGGCTCACTCTCTGCCTCTGCATCGTCACCGTCACCGTTCTCGGCCGCCGCCACCTTGGGCTGCTCAGTCGGTCCCGTGGCGCGGCTTGGGCACTCCCAGGAATCTTCTTTTATGCTGGCCTGAAACCTCAAACCATGAATAGGGCACCTGGCCGCCTTCAGCGTGGCCCCGGCCTCCGGGATCCTGGCTGCATCAACCGCAGCCCCGGCGCCATGTTCCCTGTTTAGAGACTCGCTTTTGCAGCTAAGAAACAGTTCTTTTCCTGCTCCATACTTCAAAGCTGTTGCCTGTAAATGAGGCAGCCTCTCCTGCCAAGGGCAAAGTGGTGGTCAGCCCCCTTGACCGGCCACCAGCAGCGGTCCTCCCTTAAGAGACAGCAAGAGGAAGGTCCACAAGTTTCCCGGCTGCCTAAGGCCCAGTGGCCGCGTTTTCCACCTCAGCTACTCCACGCCAACCACCGCAGCCACCGCCATCTTAGGATCCTGAAGTGTTTTCTTATGTTTTCCTTTAGTAGTTTCATAGTTTCAGGTCTTATACTTAAGTCTTCAATCCATTTTGAGTTGATTTTGGTAAATGGTGAGAGATGCAGGTCTAGTTTCATTCTTCAGCATGTAGATGTCCAATTTAATGTCCAGCATTTATTGAAGGGGTGGTGTTTTCCCAATGTATGTTCTTGTTGCCTTTGTCAAAGATCAGTTGTAAGTATGTGGATTGATTTCCAGGTTCTTCATTCTGTTCCATTGGTCTATTTTTATGCCAGTACCATTTTTATTAATAAACATTCTCCCTATTGCAATCGCTTGAATACAATCTCCTCCTAATTGTCTGGTGGGTGTCTCTCACACTAACATTCTGAAGTTTTCCTACCACATTTCCAAATGCAGCAGCTTTGCTTGGCACAAGAAACCATGGCTTAATCCATTTCCTAGCCCAGAATAGTGGGGTTCTCACCGCCCCCACCCCCATTCACCTTTCTTGACATTTCAGAGTCTGCTATGTTAGCACTCCCAATTTTAAGTTGTATATTGACTTTAAAATCTCAACTCAACATGCTGTATTGACTATGGGTTTTGAGAAGCAAGTGATAGAAACCAAAGACAAATTGGGGTAAATGATGAAAGACACTTATGAGTTGAGCAATTGGGGATTTGAGAGAAGGAAGCCTGGGGGTGCACTCAGTCAGGGGTGCACTCAGTCTGGGGTACATTCTGGTTCTGCAAGACACTCTAAGGATACCCTCTTGTGTGGGTTCGCTTAAGTCCTGACTGGCAGAGAGATGATCTGTTTCACACCCTTGGAAATAAACAGACCCTCCAAATGGGAACAGGAAAAAGCTATTTATCCAGAGCTGGCTATGGCGAGGGGTTGGCCACCCTCACTTGCATTTTGGCCGAGACTCACAGACAGGCCGAGAGTGGAAAAGCTTCTTAGTGGGTGGGGGAGGCTCCGGCTGAGCCCAGTGGAGGCTGTGGACCTGGGGGAGCTGGGGCAGCTCACTAGAGGCCACCTCCCATGTGATTGGATAGCGGGGCATACTTGGCTCTCTCTGGTTGGCCTTAAGTTGGAAGTGGGGATGAAATTAGGGAAGCTGCCAGTTATTAATCAAGTCCTGGCCATTTTGGGCCAATTATTACAGAGATTACTGTTTGGCTTCCTAGATCATTGCTGGAGAGAGCGGTCTTACTTCCTATGAGTTTGGCTGGCAGACAGCAGGTTGGCTTCCTGTGCAGGTTGCTGCAGATAGTAGGTCAGAGTTCTATTTTTATATATGGTTTGTTCATTGTCCATTCATATATTTAGCCTCTCACATCTTTGTATAACAGCATGGAGAGAGAGAGAGATAGAGACAGAGAGAGAGGGTGAGGAGAGAGGAAGGAGAAATGGGGACAGGAAGGGACAGGAACCAAAGAAGAATTTTTTCAGAGGCCATGGGAAGATGTGTGCATGCATTTATTTGACATTAATTGTTTTGCAAGCTAATTATCTGGCTCCATTGAGGGGGGATATGTTGTGACTTATGTAGTTAAATTCATCTTGCCCAGGGGTCTAAGAAAGAGTTTATGCTTTCCTTGACAAAAACAGGATGCCTGGGGTTGGAGTAGATACCTGCCAAGAGAGAAAAATGGTCTCAATACTTTGTCTTCCTGGATAATTTTTTAACTTGTGCATGTTAAATAATTCCACTTTACAATCTGTCACCAACCACCTGGAACAATTTTGGATAGGAAAAGATGCCATGTCTGCTGTTCTATTTTCAGAGGAAACCCCTCTAGCACTTTACACATGGAAGCATTTCAACTTCCAAGTATAGCTGGTTATTATTATTTACACATGGTGTGGCCCATGGGGACTGTCGTGTACACAGATTTTGTGGTAAAACAATAGATGTTGCCTAAGGCTTCTGCAGTTCATCCACATTTATTTTGCTGTTACAATGCTAGAAAAAAATCTGTAAATAATCAAATCCCTTGCAAAATGCTTTGGTAAATTTAAGATTCATTTGTTAAATGTTTCCTTATTTATGCTACAAAAATTATACAAGACACTTTTACTGTAAATAGACTTAAATAGTAATATGTAGGTGTTTTCTATAAAAGTATTTTAATCATGAAAGCAAGTATTGCTTCATTCATTTGTGTATTTACTAGTTTAAAAACCTAGCTATTGACTAATATCAACAATTAAAATATATTTTCTTCTCTTTAATAATACCTAAAAATACAACACAAAGCATTCTTGAAAGGGGTTGAAAAATAATTTCAAATCTGCCTACTGATCACAACTTAGAGATAAATAAAAGTTTTTTTTTCATGCTTTATTTTGGAGGAGAGATGGCTTCCACTATAAACAATAAGGTATATACATGAAAAACAGGATATAGGCACATTGTAAAGTTGAGCTGTTTATGGTGTGTGTACCTATCAAAATTATTTCCAAGGTTAATGTAATTTGGAGACCAAAAATGTTAGTCTCCTTTTTCTTTTTATCCTTTTCCCACACTGATGTATACATTCATGATATACATAAAACAGATGGAAAAAATAATAAATGCTGAGTTCCTGGCCTTGTCCTATTGTCACGGCGAGAAGACAAGGGAAAGGGACACATGGTTCATTTGTGAAGGACAAAAATAAATGTGTTGGGGCCAAAGGAAAACTTCACACCTAAAGTTTCATTAATAAAGATCACTGACCAGTTTAGATCAATATGAAGAAAAGGCATAACAAATTTTATTATTTTATGTGCTGGAAAGGGGCAAAGCACAGAGGGATCACAAGAGAGCAATACGCCAATTTCCAACGGGAGCTTATATGCCAGTGTTCAAGAGAGAGAAGGTGGGCGGAGGTGGGATACCCCAGAGTGATGGCTAAGACCGAGTTTCTGTGAGACTCTCAGGGGAGGTGCTGGCATAGGTGAAAGAAGAAAGTCACAAGTTAAAGCTAAGTAGAGACATCTTGTATACAAATGACAGTACTTCAGGTGGTCTCACAGCTGCCCTCAGAAATGATAGATAGTAGCCCAAAGAGGGGCCTCTCAGAAGAAGCCTGTTTGCACTTATGGATGTAAATTTCTTTCCTCGAAAAAACAGACTTCTAGCCCATCTTGTTTCTCCGGTATCTCTGAATTAGCCATCTTGAAATATGTCAGAGAAATATATATTGGAGCTGAAATATTTTTCTTTCCCACAAATGTCCAAGAGTGAGGTGAGCCGCAGAGAAATTTATTCTATAGGAAAAATAAATGTCCCCAAGCTGGTGGCCTGGAACAGGTGGCACTGGATGATGGATATGCAGATACTTGGTGTGACCTGTGTGCACAGGTGGGAAGCTGGGCAGAGGCTGGAGGAACAAGGACAGACACACAGGCCACGAGTAGGGTCTTGGAGAGGGACCCCTGATGGGGGTTGCTGAGGGGTTTTAATTCTGAGAGGAGAGAGAGATGGGGAGAGAAGCCAAGTGTGTAGAGAAGTGTAGGAAGCACCCACTGATTGGTTCTCAGACACATTAACAGACATTAGGTGATAAGCACCAAATAATATAGTCTCAGAGACACCTGGGGAAATCTTGAAGACACATGCTGAGTGGCATAGAGTCTTGCCTGGGGGACCTTGTGGATATGAGGCAGACAGTGGTAGATGTCAAAGGGCCATGAACTTGAAGAGCTTTGGGAGATTGAGAGAGTACTGAGGTGAAGTTGGAGGACGGTCTTCCTGGAAGGAGGTTCCAGAAGGTAGAATGTTAACGGGTGAGGTAGACTATTTCCCTGAAAGGAAACTTGCCTCAACACAACTTGACTAAACAAAATGGGGCCTAAAGATATTGGATTAAAAGTAAGTTGGTCGAAATAGCAAATTCCTTTTGGATGCTCATTTGGGGAAGAATGATGATCTTCCTCAGTTTGAATTCATTAATTTTGCTATTCCCCCTTTATCTATCAAATTGCTCACCATGTGCCAGACAGACAGATCTAGACCCTGGAACACATCCATAGATAAAACAGAATACCTGCTCTCATGAAATGTGCATTGTAAGCAGGAAAAGAATGCAAAAATTAGAGTTAATATATACAATGTCTTTGTATTTATTTGTTACTATGTTCATCTGTGGGAAAGAGATATTAAGAGAAATGAATGAATACTCATTGCACACATATTATATGCCAAGAATCATGAATTTATAATATATGTTGAAGGAATAAAGAATGTTCCATCTCCAACTATGCCAAATGTGTAAACTGATTATTTCCTGAATAATCTCAAAACAAAAGTTTAGTTTGAAAAATTATAGTTTCAGGAAAAGGCTAGCTGACCCATCTTCTCCTGTATTCAGCAAGCCATAAACATTCTTTTGCGAGGGCTGCTTTCTCCCTACCAGGTGGTGAGAGAATATTCCTTCTTACTGGAGACTGGGATGTGGTGCTGCAACAGGCCAGAATAAACTTCCCAAAGTAACCCTCATCTTCCACTAGTTTTACATCACCCATGTATCTCTTACTGACTCCCTTAGAATTTACTGTCTTTAGCCAGAGCCCTTCTGTTCTGTCATTTCTTCACAAATTTATTATTCTCAGTTTAAAAGGTATTAAAACATCCTGCTTTGGCCACTTCTTCAGACTTTGCCCTCTTGTGAAGATTCTTGTGTACATGTAAAACTAATACGATTTGTAGGTTTTTCTCTTGTTAATCTGTCCTGTATCAATTCGTTTCCTAGACCCAGCAGAAGAGCCCTCATAAGAGCTAAGACGAGGTGGAGGTGAGCTCCTTCCCCTACAACATATGCATTTCAGTTTATGTTGAGTACATTTAAGATGTAGATACTACTATTCTGACTTTATTGTAGGAGAAACTAAACTAAGGCTCAGAGAAGCATAATAATCTAGAAACCACCACAATCCAAATGAGAGTTCATCAGGGTTGCTGGATATATGACCAGTTTGCACAATGGACTGCATTCCTGGACACCAGTAAGAAGTAATCAGTAAACGCTATAGCAAGAATGGCAGCACTTGCAATGAAAAAAAATATGGATGTACCCCGGAATTAAAGTAATGAAGTATTTACCAAAGCACTACAGAGAAAATATATAATGTCACTGAAGACCAAGAATATCTTAGTTAAAAATGAGATAGCCCATATTTAATTGTGATGAGAATCAAAGTCATAAACATGTGACTGGTGGCTAAATCAATCTATGAATCCACGACATTTCCAGGTGAGGAGTAAGAATCAGACACATGGACTTGAATATGCATTTGGAATAGAAAAACTCCAGGAGGAGACTAAAAGTTTATGAAAAAGTTGAACAAGGAAAGTGGAGTTGGCCTGATATGTAGCAAGTTTATTTTAAAGCTATAATATTAATTTAGACATTGATACATATATCAATGGAACAGTCGAGAGAACTAGAAAAAAAGATAGATACATGATAGATACATATAGATACATATAGCTCCAACTAAAATTATTAGTAGAACATATAGAAATATATTTTATGATCTCCTGAAAAGTATATTTTAGATAAAATGTAAAATGAACAACGCATAAAGAAAAAGAGAAAAATTAATCTACATCAACCTGAAAACTTCATTTTAAAAAAACATGCAGTATAGAAAGCTAAAAAGTAAGGAGCGTTTTGGGAAAAAGTATTTACAGCATATATAGTGAACTGATCAATATCCAGAATATTAAAGTAACTCATTGAAATTAGAAAACAAACAACTTGATAGATAAATTGTCAAAATATGAACAAAGAAGTTCACACAAGTGGAATTCTGAATGACTCATAAACATCTAAAAGATCTCAGTCTCCCCAGTAATGAGACACACAGACATTCAGCCAACACTGAGAAACCTCGGCACACAAATCAGATTGGCAAAAATACAACAATGTTGTAACACCAAATGCTGCTGAAGATGTGGACAGATGTTTTAGTTGCTGGAGGGTCCATACATTGGCACAACTTTAGAGAGCAATTCAGAAATGTCTAGTAAATTTGAAAAGGCATAGACACTTCTTCCTGTGGACGCATCCTTTATTAAATCTTGTGCTCACAGCAACACTGATGTGGAATCTGACATTGTCTGTAACAATGAAAATGTGGGAACAATCTAAATGTCCATCTATGGAGAATGGTTATACATCAAATATTAGGAACACTCTGTGCTCCTTGAAACCCTGTGAAGTTCCATCATGTGACACTTGTCTCCTGTGACCGGGGCCACATGGTTTATAGGAAAGCACAGCTCCAGGGACAGCGAGTGGGGAGGCTGGGAGCCTGGTGCCTGATGTCTCTGGCTGGAGGCAGCTTCCTGTAGGGCAGGGACTCTGTCTACTTTACTCCACTGGATGTTTTGGATTTTGGTAAGTGGGTGGTGGGCAGTCAGCGATAGGGAAGAATGAAGAGGATGGACTCAGCTTTGGACATGTTGTTCTTGGCAGCCCATGCACCTCAGGGGGACGTCCAGCAGGCATCTGGATATGGGGGTTTGGAGCTCAGAAGAAGGACCCAAGAGAGAAGTTAAATGTGGGAATCACTAGAATATGGAGGTGTACAGTTGGTGGACATTGATTTGGAAAAAATTGCAGATGAATCAACTTCCATGTCTGTATCCTGAGGGAAGGGCCTGTGAGATTCTTGGCAGGTCTTTCAGTTTCACACTTTTGGACACAGACCACAAAACTGTGATTTCCTTCCTTCCTATCCCCGGCTGCCAGCCTTTGTGGATGCCTGACCGTGGAAAGGCCCAGGGCTGTGAGGTGCCTGGGCTTCTCGAAATGCAAAGAAACAGCAGTGCTGTCCAAACACCATCTCAGAAACGTACTCTCCCTGACCACGCACCCTTCAGACTCAATCCCAGTGAAAGGAGTTTAGTGATTTCAGTGATTCATAAGAAAAAAAAAAATAAAGAGAAATTAAACTGGTTATGAATGAACTTGAAGTTAGTTTTTAAATTTTAATCAGGTACATTCACTGAGAAAAAGAAAAAAACGTAACATGCAATTTTATTCCAAAAAATATCCATGAAGATTCATGTTTTTAGGCTTCTAAAGATGAAGGAAAATGCAAAGGATATTAATTTGTCAATCTGTGTACTGATGTCTGTGAGTGAGCATATAAGGTAGTGTGTATTAAGATTCATTTAAGTGAGAGCATCGACTTGGTGTGTATGGGTTGGTATTTGTGGAGGGATGTCCTTTAAATACCAGTAGCCAGGGATCAAAATAACACTTAATCCACAGTCCATGTGAACATCAGAGCTGTCACTTTGTAGCTTTTGTATTTCAAATAAGCCACTGAATGTAAGATGTGATACCTTTGCACCTCTTCAAGGTCTCTCACCAAGTTCTCAGTCATACCATCCTTATAACATTAACATCAATGTTACAAACAACAATTAGAATTTAAATATGCTTCTCTATGCATTGTCTCATCCTCATCAAAATCCATAAAGGTAGGTAGAATATTTTCTTTTCCTGATTTTAGAAACACTCTATAAGTAGGTGGAGCAGGTGAGTCACCTGCCAGAGATTACATCCACGGCAGGTGTGTGGAAGCAGTGGGACCACAACCCAAGACTTTGGATTTCAGGTGCTTCCCACTACCCACGATGGCCTCCAAGTGCCCCCAGAGTGTCACCTACTGGCAACTTCCATTGGACAGAATTTCTCAAAAATCTTTCTGTCAAAGTACATTGCATATACTAATTATCATCACATGACATAAAAATCAGTCCTTAAATTACGAACCAGTTGTTTCCGAAAGTTTATTTATCAGTTGCTTAGGTCTTGAATATCAATTTTCTAGAAAAAAACATTTAAAATAATAGTTGGATGCTGACAGTTGCCTAGCTCAATGCTTCATGTGTTGTAATGTTGAGAAAGAGAAAAACTTCAATAGGGATAAGAAACCAAATTCAAAAACTCTCTGGATGAGAGCTGAAATCAGACTGATTGGAATAGGAAGGCTTGGCTGATGTTATCCAAGGAGCTTTCGTTCAGGCACCCCAAGGGCTGTCTCTGCAGTGGCGTGGGGAACAGGAAAGTGGGGCAGATTGGGAAGGACCCAGGTCATGAAAAGAGCCCAGGTCTGGAGACAGGAGATGTAGCTCCCAAGCTTAGCCCTGCTACCTACTGACCAGAGTGCCCATGGGAAAAAACTTTCTCTCTCTGGATTCTGTTAGTTTGTTGTTAGTTCATACAATTCAGATAATCAAAAGTTTGAATTATGTGAATAATCAGATCTGGATCATAATGTGTGCCTATCTTTCTTTCTTCTTTTCAGCAAATAGAGATGTGCCAGCTATGGGGACGAAAACTCGATGGTGGGCCAAGTACTGTAATGGACGTGCTTATTTGTGATTTCCCTCAGTGGTTTTCCTTTCTCTCTCTTCCTCCTTCTCTCACTTGTTTTCTGTCTCTGTCTCTGATTTGGGAACTTAACATCTCACACAGAAGAGGTACTCAACCCATAATATTCACCTGTTGGGCTATCTGGGCTTCCAGAAGGCAGCTCACAGCACACATGTCACCCATCTGATCCCAGTGTCTGATCTGCCCAAGAATGGCAAACTGAAACAAACCACTGGGCCGGGACCCTCCCCTCCTGTAATCCCAGCAGCCGGGGTGAGATGTTGTCATTTAGGCTAATTGTCCTAAATTATGTGCATTTGAACTGCTCAAGTTTTTGAAAGATTTGTTGAGGTATAACTGATATACAAAAAAATCACACATATTTAATGTATGCATTTTGATAACTTTGGACATATGCATACACCCTTGATACCGTTACCACAATCAAGGTACTAAACTTCCTTGTGTCCTTTTGTGTGTGTGTGTTTTGTGGTAAGAACACTTCACATGGGATCTACCTTCTTAACATAAAGGGTGCAATCCTGCATTGTTAACTATAGGCACTAGGTTGTATAGCGCATCTCTCGCACTTATTCATTTTGCACAACAAAAGCTATGTCCACATTGAGCTGCCCTATGATCCACCAATTCCACTTCTGGGTATAATCCAAAAGAATTGAAATCAGGATCTCAAAGAGATATCTGCACCATGTTCATTTCAGCATTATTCACAATAACCAAGATATAGAAACAACCCAAATGTCCATCCAAAGATGAATGGATATATAAAATGTGGTATACATATGCAAGGGAATGTTATTCAGCATTAAAAGAGGAAGGAAATCTTGCCATTTGTGATTGTATCGATGAACTGGAGGATGTTATGCTGAGCTATTTAAATTTAATTCCACTAAAATAGTGTCATGAAATAAGGGCATCCTGAGGGAAAGTGCATAGGAACCCAGCCTCTGATTGTACCATGGAGCAGGCACACACCAGGACACCTCATGTCACCCCATCAATTGTTTATTGTGTTATGTGGACAAAGAAGATGCGTATTCACATATGCAGATTCTATGACAAGGCACAGGATGCAGGACACTTCGATAACCCCAATGAGAAATCTATGTATATTGATAGAGTAGGGCAAAAATATGTAATATATACTTAATTCATGAATATGTATTTTTATTTATTTATACTTAAGTGCCTTTCAGTAAGTTTTTCTTTTTAATTAAAATTGTCTGTGATTTCATATTTTAACAGAAACAAATTCAAATAAAGTGTTCAAGGCAATGTAACATATAATCCTTACTCTTGATAAAATTAAATAAAGAAAAAATAGTTGCTGTTTGAAGTATTTCCTGAGGGTCCAGGCCTTTGCTAAGTGCTTTATGTCTATTGTTACTAATCCCCACACAACCATGCAGGACAACGCGTTTATTCCTACCGCCAAACAGGAGTGCCTTTGGTAGGTTGCCAGATGTAATGAATAAATACAATAAGTACAATATGAATACAATAAATAAATGAAAATGTGGAATACCCAGTTAAACCTGAACTTCATATAAACAACAGATGATTTTTTATATAAGAATGTCCGGTGCGATATTGGGGATATACTTATACAAAAACATTATTTGTTGCTTGTCTGAGATCTGGAGGTCTTGTACTTTATCTGGCAAACTGAAATTCAGGCGTACAATCTGAATCACTCCCCCTCAGATCACCCAGCTTGATTGCAAAATCAAGATCCGACCTGCGCTTATCTGATTCTGAAGCCCAATTTAAAGAGTTTTCTAGCCCACTGTTTTCCTCTAAAAATGAAATGTCAGTGCAAATGAGAATCTTAGGTAGATAAAAAGACCTGTTCTTCAGAGACACCTCTTTTTTTTCTTTGCACCTCAATGATTAAAATAATCTGTGTTTTCAGTCTTCAGTCCCTGATGTTGAAAAATGCCTGGGGGGCTTTATTTCATATTTTCCCCCACTTTGTCTATGAGGTCAGTATATTTCCCATTCAAAGTTAATTCCAGATGTCTTTTTCTTTTCCCTTAAACTATTAAATAATATTATTCTTTTCCATTAGCCTTTGATGATTACATCAAAACCAGTAGATCTTCTGAAATGAGGGATTCAGTGCAAGGGGTGGGTTGGCCCTGGTCACACCAGGATTTGTGTGCTGGAAATGTTCGGGCTTGGGGGGGGGGTGGTCATGAGGCCCCTGGAGTGCCTGTGAGACCAGCTTCCTCCCTGTCCTGTGCAATGATGTCACTCTGGCCAGCCGTCTGGAGAGTGACTGGTTCTCTGTTCTGCATGAAGTAAAAGCAGCAAGAATAACAATAATCTTGCCACCTTCTAAGTTTGAATTTTGAATTCTTAGGTTTTTAAATTTAGTGTAACTTTGTTTAACTAGATACAGCTTTCTTGAGTCTAAGCCGTTTATTTTTATCTATTTTCCTCCCTTGGCTCAGCATAGACCTCAGACGCTTCTGAGAATTTGCTTTACTGGGAACAGGATGGTGGTTTACCTGGTGTGTTTTGCACAGCCCTGTCCTTTTAGCTGACATTGTATTGTTTACACACAGTACTCCAAGAAATGTTTATTGAGCCTCTATTTACTAGTAGGTGCTATACTTGATTATGGCTTCAGGTAAATCAAGGAAAAGGAACTATCATTTATGAAGCACTGCATAAGCCACAGTCTGAGCGATGTGTTCCATAAGTATTTATTTCATTCCTCCCAATAACCTGGACACAGGCATGTATCACTATCCCTTTTTATAGGTGACAACACTGGATCTGGTCTCAAAAGTAGTATGGATCAGAGCCAGAAAGAGAACTTGATGGGAATGACTCAAAGTCCTGCTGTGTCCGTGGACTGGACTAACAACCAGACCCAAAACCTCCAGAAAGGAGGGCAGGTATAATAAAACATCAAAAGAGGAAAAATTGTTGTAATCCCTTTTTATCTTTCCACCAAAATCTCCATTGACTATTCCAAGCAGAAGGAGGGGAAGGAGACAAGAATTGTCACGCCCTTCATGCTTCCTGTGCGCGTCCTGCCAGGGGAGGCCGCGACATCTCCTGCAGACCACCACGCTGGAGTCCGCCTAGCTTGCCTTTCTCATGCCGCTCTTCTTTTCTCCACCTTCCACAGTCTCTCTATCCCCTTGAACTCTCTCTGGTACCCTGTTTAGCTTTACCTATGCAAGTCCCTTATCTCCCTCCTGACCAGGATTCACTACCTTGATTTGCAAGCTCCTTCCTGAATTTCCCTCTAGCTGGAAATGGAGAGAGAAATGCATTGCACACATTTGGTGGGAGGCCCGCCATGGCGCTGCCTGGACTTGGAGGAACGGTGGGTGCTGGAGAAAGGAGGTGACCCTGTGTCTGCTAACATCTGCATCTTCTAGGGTTCACAGTATTGGCCAGACTCTGATATCTACTCAGCGCTCCTATCTGCTAGTTCTGGCCACTTCAGGGCTCCCAGAGGACTCTTTTCTTTTTCCACGGGACAGTTCTTGGTCCCATCTGTTAGTCTCTGACACACTCTCGACAAGAGGAATAATAAAGAATCTCAGTAACGTCATAGTCTTAAAAGTACCAAACCCAGATAAAATCTCCTGAAACAATCTTTTATAACCTATATGTATCCTTACGTTGTTCTTTTCGTTATTTTACTGCATTGACATATTCAAATCTTTAAACATACTATGCAATCTCTATTTTTCATGTTAGGAAACTAGGGCTTAGAGAAAACAGGAAATGTGACAGAACTGGGTTTTGAACCCAGACTGTCTGATTTCAGGACCTTATACCCTAAGTACAAGAAAACATACTTATTTGATCTTGCTTACCTATCCTAGAAGCTTCCAATCTGGAAAAAATTTTGGAAACTATGGTAGCATCCACTTTCCTCCTCCCCAAACAATCAGTTTCCCTGTTATTAGTGTATGAACCAGTGTGAGGCTCATTTCCCTAATTTGTAAAGTGGGGTAAGAATACAGATCCTCCAGGGTTAATATGAGTCAAAAGTTAAAAACATACATGAAAGTGCGGTTGTAACTACGAGCATAGGTAGAGCTATGCATGCAGAAGGGGTGAAATACCGGATCTTTCGTCCTTCAAACATTTCCATGTGGATTTATAAAACAGAAACAATGATTTCATCCTGTTCAATCCCTGTTGGGCTTGATGGGATAGTAGATAAAACGAAAAAAAAAAAAAAAGATTTGAAGAGTAGGAAGTCGCACTTCCTCTTTATGGTTATTAATTTGTTCTGGTTCTTTCCGTGCTGACTCTGCGGATGTCGATCGGATCATAAATCCGTGTTTCACCCCGTGGGTTTTAGCAGAGCTGGAGTGGATAAACTCGACAGCATACTTAGCATGTGCTTCCTTTTACCTGGCCCTCTTGGACTTCAAAAGGCTAATCCTACGTGCAGGATAGAATACACAACTAGAACACTGACGTATTCCCAGCATATTCCTGGCACCAAGCCTCTAACTGGAAAAACTGGAAAATATTAGGAGGCTTCAGTCCATTTTAAAAGCAAGTAACATCCTAAGTTATTCAATACTGAATCTAGGGACAACTGCATACTTGGGATTTATTACATTCTAATATGCACCTTTCAGTTCAGCTTTTTTAACCCCCAATCCATTTAATTTAAAATGCTACTATAATTTTAATATAAGAATATGGTATGAGCTGCATGTGTTTTCAGCACTGGACATCTTCCAAGAGATTCTGAGACAGGCACGCTTGTGACCTTGTTCTGCAGACACATCTCGCAGGCAGAACCGCCATATGGGTTGCTCTGAGACGATAACCGGGCCATGGTGCCACACAGCCAGCACACCTGAAAATCGGGCCTCAGTGCTGGGTCCACCTGGCTTACTCAGCCTCAGCTTTCGATCACCTGTCTTCTCCATTCTCCATGTACTCCCACTGCCAGCTTGCTCTCAGTTATTCTGGCTGACTCTCTCAAAATTTACTTCATCAGTTACAACCAACCTCATTGGGACTTAACACCCCGGCAGTGAATCCCATCTTGCCTCTGAGATTTCTCTTACATTCAGATCACCCTGGCTTGACTGGCTTCTTCCCACTGCAAAATCTACTTCTGAAGGCAATGCCCCTCACTGGGTGACCAGGGCTCTGAGCACATGACCCACACTGACCTTGGGAGCCTGTGATTCTAAAATCAGCTGCATCATCGACTTTTGAACTTTCACTTAAATGAGGGAGAACTTGCTCTTCAAGGGAATGAACAGGCTCTCTAGAAAGAGCAGGAAGCCTGCCTCTTCCCCTGACCAGCTGAGAAACGTTGGTAACCTATCTGACATCTCTGGGACGTGACTGCCTGATCTGCAAAATAATGTTCATTATACCTATAACCTAAGATAAAACGAGATCGTTCATACTCAGTGACAGCTGTAACAGACGCTTAACAAATTTCAATGCATCTTACTCCTTGGTAGAAGATTTTGTACCATTCTTTTGACATTTTGCAGGTAATGCATTGTAGTTAATTATTGGGGTTGTAAATTCTTTGAAAAAAGTAATCAGCTCTTGGGCTGAGCCTGTGGCGCACTCGGGAGACTGCGGCACTGGGAGCGCAGCAACACTCCCACCGCGGGTTCGGATCCTATATAGGAATGGCTGGTGCACTCACTGGCTGAGTGCCGGTCACGAAAAAGACAAAAAAAAAAAAAAAAAGTAATCAGCTCTTATGTTTTTTAATGTATTCTTAAATGTATTCCAACCAGTTTCTCACATGTTATAGATACCCAAAGATTCCCGAATAGATGTGTAAAAGAAGTTACTGTTCTTTTTCCTGAGTTCAGTGGAAATGTGCTTTATCTGTGTCTCCTGGGCACACCCTTTGAAACTATTCATTACATGGCCGGCATACTCGTTACAGTTGTAGCCCGTGCTTTGATTTCATCTTAGTCATGGTTTCCATCCTGACCCTTTCTGCCCCTGCGTCCATTCCTAAGTCTGACGAGTGAATGCTAGAATCATGCTCCTCCACTGCCGTGCTTTTGCATATGCCATCTGACTACACCATCTGACTGTACCGTCTTTCCCCACTTGAGGTGCCTGAATAACTCCCACTCGTCTTTCAAGACTCCCTTTAGACAGCTATTCTTGGGACCTTCCCTGAGCCTGTGGTTTGAATCAGATATTCCCTGCTTATTATGTGTCTGCAGGTCTCCTGACCACACTCACTTACCTGGTTATGGATTCAATTAGTAAAAAACAAGCAGCTGTCATCAAATGAAATCTGGCTAGAGCGATGAAGGCAGAAGGCACATTGGTGGGAAATAGACACCAAAATCAAGCAATTATTCTAGATTATCAGTGAATGGGTACATAAAATGTGGTGTGTGTGTATTTGTGTGTGTATATACACATTTACCTACGGTATATTTTTCACCCTTAAAAATGTGAAAATCCTGCCACTTGCAACACCATAGATGAATCTGGAGGACATTATGCTAAGTGAAATAAGCCAGGCACAGAAAAAGAAATACAGCCGAATCTCACTTATATGTGGAATCTAAAAAAGTTGAACTCATAGAAACAGAGAGTAGAAAGGTGGCTCCCTACTAGGTGTCAGGAATGGCAGAAGTGGAGAGATGTTGTCCAAGGGTACAAACTTTCAGTTACCAGATGAATAAATTCTGGAGATCTAGTATAAAACATGGTGACTGTAGTTAATAATAGTGTATTTTGTATGTGAAATTTTCTAAGGGAGTAGATCTTAAGTATTCTCACCACCCCCCCAACAAAGGTAATTACCTGAGGTGATGGATGTGTTAATTAGCTAGATTTTGGGAATCATTTCACAATGTATATGTATAGCAAATCATCATGTTGTATACCTTAAACATATACAGTTTTTATTTGTTAATCATACCTCACTAAGGCGGAAAGAAAAATAAAAGACTGTGAAGAAGAGGAAAGATGGACAGTCCCTGAGGCAGTGTGGGCTGTGGTGGGCTCAGAAGAGCTGAAATCCCTGTAAATGACACTGGAGAGGCACATGAGAAGGCATGCTTTGAAAATACAGAAGAGAAAAGCAGTAACTGATGCAGAGATGTCCTTGAGAGGACAGGGAAACTGGAGAGAAGCCCAAGAGAAGAGATTGGGTCTAGATACAAAAGGGCTGGTTTCTCTATCATAATAGAAGGGAAGGCAAGATAAATGATATACTATAACGTTGTAATGTCCCTGACAAAAGTTTGAGTTTCTGATATATTCTTTCTAAAACCAGAGGCAGCCATTTCCCAAAGGCAAAGGCAGTGGAGATAGATTTAGGGGTTTGAAAAAAATAGAGATGGTTTTAAAGAGTTTTAGAGAAGAAGGGTAGAAATAGTTGTGTTAAACATACACACATGCAGAGTTAAGATTGCTTTTTAACATTGAGAACATAGTCATGGTGAGTTTATCCTGCGTTCGACAGCCAGAGTATGGCATTGGGATGGCAGACAGTTGACCCGCTATCTAGGGTTGTGCCTTTACCAGGTGGCTGAGAGGAAACCTGCTGAGTCTAGAGGCTTGAGAGTTAGTGAGAGAGCGGCTGAAGAGCTGGCATTTTATCTAAGCTTGGTCAGGTACATAGGAAATCAAGGACAAGATGGATAGAGGAAGAGGGCATCCCTGTTAGAGGGCTGGAAGTCTGGATTAGCCTGAAGAACAGGAGGAAATTACTAAGTAAAGTGAGCGGTTGTGTGCGGTTATCAGAGGGAGGGCGTTGTCAGAAATGGAGCAGTTCTGGCTGCTATGGAGCAGAGAGATTAGTGAAGGTGAAAAGGTAAAAAACCCACTTTAAAAAAAAACACATACATTTCTTGCATCTCTGAGCAGTCCAGGAGATCCCAGAAGCCACAGGCCATCCCTTGTTTGCTTTGGCATCTCTGGTAGCCAACGCACTGCCCCGGACGAAAGGAAGATATACCCATGTTGCGTCTGCTGCTGAATGAACAGCTTGTTGAAGAACAAGCTATCAGCTGGGTCTTTGCTTATTGTGAACGAGGGGTCTATTTCTTCTTTATGCCAGGGGGCTCCGTAGACTGGCCTCCGAATTCTTTCTGGCAGCCCCGGCCCTGGTTCCCTCCACCCACCTAGGGCTTCACACTCAGCTACATGCCCACAGTGATGCAGCGTCCACAGCCTTCCCTGTAGACAGCCTGCCTACATGAGGAAGGCCAGAAATGACACAAGGATCAGCATTTTCAGCCTTTCCCTTCTCCTTCCTCGAGTGCTTTGACTTTATCAGACACGTGTTATTTTTGCTTTCTGTACTCTCTCACTCTATCAGGTATTCTGCTATGGCCAAATCCCTTCTTTGGTCATCTCTGGATGTAATTGAGAAGAATGGGAGATGGAAGAGATGAAGAAATCAACATGGAAGAATTCTTCTACGACATCACATCAATCACAGAAGAACAAGGCCCCCCAAGGGCCCACTGAGGGAGCAGATGGGGAAAGGGATGTCTGGATGCAGAAGCAGTAGGAGGGGGCTGTGCTCCGGGTGGTGCTCCAGGGAGCAGGGAAGTCCCATGAGCTTTTCTTCACTTTATGCCACATGGATTGCCTTTCTGTTCTTCAAGTACCTGCATAAAGATCGGGACTTTGGTTGGGACTAAGCTTCCTGAAAGTTCCTCGCTGCTCTAAGATTTAGCCTCAACAATCTCCAGAAAAGCACAGAGGGCAAGCCCTGCAGCTGCTGGAGTCCTGAAGTCTTCTCTGTGCAGGGGCCGTTTCCACAGCAGCTTCAGCCAATGGCCCCGGGGACTGGGAGCCTCCTCTTGTTTCACTGGGTCCCCTGGACTCCTCTTGATGATTCCTTCTCAAGACCTGGGGTCTGTATTTCACAGCACAAGCCGTGGCGCTGTGACTTGCACCACGGCCCACATGATCCACACAGTCGTTGGTCTCCTTTTGCCAGGTGATGCAGCGGAGGATGTGGGCTGAGACCAGACCCCTCTGCAGAGCCCAGCTTCCACCCTGAAGACTGCTCATTCTCTCCCGTTTTGTTTCTGCATCTGCTTTAAAATGAGGCTGAGAGCAATTTGTGTCGTCCTCCTTCGCATCCCCACCACAAGGGGAATCACATCTCCCCTCCCTGTGACTTCATCGCATTTTAACTATGGTTTACCTATCTTTCTCCCCGAGAAGGCTCTGCGCTCTTCTCTGGCAAAATTACCCCTTGCTCCCCTCGTGATCCCCCGGCCCAGCCAGTTCCAGGGTCATAGCACCAGTCGGCGGGTGAAGCCTCCCCACCCTCCCTCTTCCTTTCCCTGCTTCTGCCCACTGAGGGGCAAAGGCACAGCTTTTGCAACATATTTTTTTAGATCTTGCCAAATGCCAGCTCTCCAAAATGACAGCTCTCGCAGTGTTGGGTAAGACAAAGCTGAATTTATTTTTACCATGGAAAGGGAGATCACCCTCAACAGGGTCTTGATGGGTGTCAGAGGGGAGGGCAAAGTCAGGATGTTTTGAAGTCTGGTCACTTCTTCATTGATTGATGTCTTCTGTTCCTTCTGCTGGGATGAGGGATCCTCGTCCTTCTCAACTGGGTCCTCTCCCTTCTCTGGGGAGTGAGGCCCACCCTTCTTGCCTATGCCCCACTAGGGTCTCTCCCATTTGTTGGCATCTTTTGCCAACCCTCAGGGCACAGGGATGGGGACAGTCAGGTGCAGGGTGAGTGCCTGGAGCTGGCAGACTATGTCCCATTCTCCCCTGTATAACCTCAGCCTGTAAAAAAGGAAATGATACTTGTTCTGGACTTTGGAATGGACTTAAGAGTTGGCTGTGAAAATAAAAGGTGGGGAATGAACACAGGATGCAGATTCTGCAGAGCAAGCGAGGGAACGGAAGTGGGCCCTCGGAGAAAAGTGAATTGCTTGCAGAAAGTAGAGCATCTGAGGGGAGTGACTGATAGGCAAATAGGTCGTTGATTTTATGGGTCTATATAGTATGCTAAGTCTTTAAGTGCTTATCCTGCAGGAAGAACGAACGATCATAAAAATAAAAAACAGCTCCTCTTTGAAACTGTTTCCTGTCCTTGGTATCTAAGCATAAGGAAGTGACCTGTTCCATGCAATTACCAAATCACCAACAACACCCTTGACTGTGGCCAGGGGGTGTCTAAGGAACGATATAATGCCGAATCACAGGGTTATTTTCAGAAATCCTTACCCAGTCCCATAACAATCACAATCTTCACAGTAACAGTGTTAGCTGCTGTTAATGCATTCCTAACTCTGTGTTAGCTATTGTGCTGGGTACTAATGCTAAAGATAACACATGCAGGGCTCCGGCTCTAAAGGAGCAGACAGAGTAATGGCCAAGCATGTAACAAGAGCTGTGAGGTCGTGAACATACAAATAATCCACAGGGGATGCAGGACAGAGCTCCTCATTCCTGCGAGGACACCTCATTCCAGGGCCAGGCGCTCAGTCAGATCCTGAGGCCGAGCAGCCACTAGCTAGATGAAAGCGTGTGCCTAAGCACAGGGACACACACCACAAATGGCCTGATGGACCAACAGCGGGGAGGACAGAAGACCAGGGTGTGCTGGGGAGTGATGGTTCTTTGTGTCTGGAAATAGCAGCTTTGGTCAAGTTGTGAAAACATAAAGGTTGTCACGTCAAGAAGTTTGGACTTGACCCTACTGACTGGTATTTTTCAGTTGCTTGCTGTGTCCTGCGGCTGAGTCATGAAAATAAATTAGCAGTAGATAACCAAGATTTAAGATAAAAGAGAATGCAATAGAATAATGTAGTCTGGAATAGAAAATACCAGAATGCTTTGGAAATAGTGAGCCTGTAAGCATCTTTGTGAGTTTTGCTTCAGTTTCTCTGTCTCTGTGCCTGGGCTGAGTGTGCAGATGCTGGGGTAGCACGTTGGAAGCCTTGGGAGAGTTCTCAGTGAGACAGACGGGATGTGGCCAGGAAGATCACTTTGGCTACTCTGTAGAAATGATGGAGACTTGGAAGATGATTTAATGTATCATCAGGTTGAACATGAATGTGAGAACTAGATGAAACCCTCTTGTAGTTCAGTTAAAAAGAGAGGCCCTTTACCCAGCTGGTTCCTGCCTCAACCTGCCTTCCTATGCCTCTAAGGCCCTGCAGTGAACCACCAGGTGGTGACTTCATGTGGTAAAAACCCACACATGAAAACATAGATTTCAACTTGGGATCATCATGGAAGAGTCCATTTTACAATATCTTTTTCCCAAAGGATGATTCTGATTGGTTTGTCCAGCACCATGCCTCATAGGAATTGATTCATTTGTTGCAACATATATATTTAGCAATCAAGGAGCTAAAAAACAATAGCAGATGTAAAATTCCTTCATGTGATTAATTCATATTATCTGGGCAGCCCTTATGCCACTTTTAGCTTGAATTGGAATTACAGTAGAGTCACAATGTGAACTGGAGGGACTGCGACTCTCTCAGGTTGAGAACACTTAGGATTCCATCGCATTCACTCATTTAGTCATTCAGAAGACATTTGCTAAAGGCCTACAATATGCCAGGAATCATTCTTGGGTATAGAGATACAACAATGAACAAAGAGAGTCAGACAACACATTTTTTTTAAATGGAAATATATTTTTTCAGGTGATGGTAAATGCTTCGGCAAAAAGAAAAGCAGTTCTAAAGTGCAGACAGTGCTGGGTGGCGGTTTTATTCAGGGTGGTCAGAGGTGTTCTTACTCCTAAGTTGACATGTGAGCAGACATCTAAGAGGAGAAACTAAGTCTTCTGGAGCAGATGAGGTTCAGGAGAAGAAAAAGCATGTGCAGAGGCCCTGAGGCAGGGGGCTTCTCAGGGGAAGCTGGTGAACCTACAGCAGACAGAGGGGGTGCCCGGGTGAGACAAAGTTGCAGAGGGGATCAGATGGTGCAGCTGGGGCCTTGGGCAAGCTGGCTCCCCAGTTTCCTTATGCTAAAAACATAGGCGAAGCAGGACACTATAAGCTTCCCTCCCACTCTGAAATTCTAACATGCCTTATGTTCATTCATTCCTTATCATATCAAATCAACATAGTCAATTTAAACACATCAGTTCCTTTACGATCATGCAGGTGGATAATAATTTCCCAGGTCCAGTCCTAGCTGTGAAAAACCAAAGCTTTCTTTAGTAAGAAAGAATGTCGAGGAGGCATAGTTGTTCGTGCAAATTCAGCAAGGTGGATTTGCCATTTAATCCTAAAACTGCAATAAGCTAACACAGTTCTATTCACTTTTTCCATGGAAACCATACAAAATTGTATACAAATACTCCTAGTCCAAATGAACGCTCTTTGTAATAAACTCCACTTTGGAAATTTAGGAAGAATCAAGCAATATTTACAAGAAAAAGATGAGAAGAGGATGGGTTACTCACTGGTTTAAGTAAAACCTCCTTAGAATTGCTTTGTTTTTCCCTCAGCGTGTGGGTTAAACAATGTGGTTCAGACCTTTCGGGAACCATTTCTTTAAAATGATATGTGATTGGAAAGGGTGGGATTCCAGAAAGCCACAGATGTTAACACTACATCACCTTGACCTTGACTTAACGAAGAAACACACAAAACAAAAACAACAACCTAAAGGAAACTTTGGTAAGGTCCCACATCTCCAGCTTTAAAAGTGCGTGGAAACCCACTGTATTAGGTTCTCATGTGAATGAGCGGCTCCTCTACAGGCCACAGAGGACACCTTGTCTGTCTGTCCTTTATATTGGAGGGAGAATCCTCCAATAAGAGCAATTTTTATTGTGGTTTTTCTGGGGAGCCAAATGGAGTTGTGGAAAAAACAGAGATCGCAGGGGACCTGGGACCTGACCCCGCAGCGACGAGCTCTAACCTTCAGCAAGTTCCTAAGCACCAACTCTTCAGACACCCGCAGGAAACACACACGTCGTCACATACACATCCACATCGATTCCGGTTGCTTCCGTGTTTTACTGTGTATCTGTGAAAATGCAAGCTGACAAAATCTCCAGCAGGGCCAGGCATCAGCCAGGATGGTGCTGTTTACCCTCGCTGGTGCCAGAGGGAGGAAGGGGGGTCTGGGGACACTGGTGGGGGAGGCACGTGTGTTCTCATGCACCTTTCTGGTGAGAAACACCATGGTAGACTGTGCCCCGAGTCTGGTGCAGCCCATCATACCTCACTGCTAACGCCATTAACCTCTACTGACAAGATAATGACCAGGTTGTAAGATCTCCCAGCTGACAATAAGTTGAAAGCAAAAACAACGTCACAGATCTCTTCAACGTCCTGCTCGTGGTGAGGATTTGGCTGGCTACAATGCTGATCCTTCTATTTATGTAATTATGTCCACTGAACAGGTGCTGAGAAGCAGAGCTGAGTAACAGTGAAGAACCAGACAGACGCCGTCTCCTGTAACCTCAGGACACGTGGGGGCTGGGATCTTCTCTGTATGACCAGGAGTGCCACCTCTTTACTTTTGAAAAGTGTGTTCCCCACTAGCACCTCATCAGATCCTCCTCGGGAGGGTGTTACCATCTCTACCTTAGAGGTGAAGATGCTGGAGTTGCTGGGTGAGGGTTACACCACATTAACACAGGCAGTAAAGTTAAGGCTGAGATTAAATTCCCCAATTCAGAGATGCCTTATCCTCAGTCTTGTTCTAAGATGGCATAAGGGGAGATTGTCATTTGTACCCAGAGGATTTGAGTTTAAAGAGGTGACTGAGTGACCACACAGAGAGGTCAGTGCCATTGAACTTATTACATTTCCCAAGAGAAAGGGGCATGCCGTGCCTCTCAGGGCTCCACAGGGTGCATCAGTATGGTCAGGAGGCAGCAGACAAGAGCAAGGGAAGGCTCGGGCCAGACTGATTATCAGGGTTTCTGTTGGGAATTAAAAGGAGGGAAGGGTAAACAGCCTAGGATTGGCTGATTTGAATAGTTCCAGAGGGCTTGGGGCCATAAGGGTGGTCTCTGGTTGGGATAAGTGAGGGCAGGGGAAATACTGGTTTGTGTGTAGGTTTGATAAGAAGGTGGGAAACGCACGTCTTTGGATCAGCCAGTCTACACTTGAGAGCTGACTTCCAGGCACTCTGACTTGCAGGATGGAGGAAAGCACTATGGCTGACAGTGTGGCCCTGTGATTAACGGATGCCAAACAGACACGCAGAATTGAAGAAAACAGTTAAAACAGAGATATGGGGATGATGATGTTTTCTGTTTTGGAACTTTTTGATTTGGAGCTGTAGGTTTCCGTGGGCCACGCAGAGGGTGGTACTAGCATGCACTGGGATGCAATGGTCTGAGGTCAGAGCTGGCTGCACTGGAGGCACAGATGGGCAGTGGTCTGCACACACTGTCACCCTTTGATGGGTCAGCTCCAGGACACGTGTGGGGGGCACAGCTGCTGCTTAAAGTGCAGGACTCAGTCATACAGCACTTCTGTCCACGTCTCTACCTTCACCGCCTCTTTTGTGAAATGTTGGGAGGCTAACAAAGCTTCTGTTGGTAGTTATTGTCTTTGTGCAGAACAAATCGGTCCCCAAAATGTCCTGTTAAAACTAAACAGAGAACATTTCAGGAACTTGGAAAAATGTATTGGCCTGCAGAGAAGATCCCTCGAAACGTTTATTGCTCAATTTGGACAAACTGGGTACATGTTGCCTTCACATGTGTCTTGGTCTGACTTTCGAGATGTGATGATTGATGTTGCTGTTGAGGACATGTAGACAGGAGGAAGCTGACGGCAAATGTACAAGGTGCCTGAGTTCATTAGCACCTGCAGGGTCGTCCCAGAGATGGGCGTTCTGGGGGCGGGGTGGGGGCTGGCAGCGCCTGCACAGTGCAGCCCCTGCCGGTCTCTAGAAGCAGGACGCCCCCGCTGTGGGCACTGCTGCAATCGCCTCAGTCCCTTTTTGCGCCTCTGTCCTACACACAATCTTGTTTCTGTTGCCTGTACTTAGATTATGTTTACCAATGTTGGTGATGACCAGTTACACCTGATATTTTACATTGTGCCAGCCCATGCTTTAAACAAAAACGCTAGGGAATCCAGCCTCATTTTCAGATTCCTTGCAAATTATCTTCCCATTTTCCCTTAGAAACAGTTGTGAGTTTCAGCCTGTTTCGTGTCCTCCCTGGCAAGCCATTAAATCCTACTTGCATCTTCATTACTGGTTGATCCTCTGTCCCACATATACAGCAATTATTCCTCTGTATAGCTGGTGACCCACCAGGAAATTCTTTTAAAATTTATTCACCTCTCTTTACTCTCAACTATTCAATCTGTCAACCACTGACTATTGCACGTGGTTTTCTTTTCCTTACGAGAATAATTGCAAAGCATTTAAAAAATATTATTGGGGTAGGGCATAGTTTTTACTGTAGATTGTTCATTTCAACAACAAGACTATGATTTTTTTTTACTACTTTTAATCTTAGAAAGATGAATTTTCTTTAACTTATACCCTCCTAGTTTAATACTAACTCTCAGCTAAACATGCAATTGTCCCCTGTGTATGGACTTTAGGTGCTACTTTTTAGCACTAAAAAATTATTCTAAAGAAATTTTAGTAAAGATGCTAAGATTGTGGGTTTGAGGGATGCCAACACTAACGAAAATCAGTTGTTAAAACTATTTGACAAGGGTTTTAAGGTATCTGTCAAAAAATGTTAGGACAATCCATTAGAAAGTCTCTTGAAAGAAATGCAAAAAAAAAAAAAAAAGAAAGAAAGAAAGAAAAAAAGAAAAAAATCTCAGCAAGGAAACGAAGTCATAGAAAAACCAAATGAAATTATAAAGCTGAGAAATGCAATAACAGAAAAAAAATCACTGGATGGGCTCAATAACAGAGCAAAGATGAAAGAGAAAGTGAAATTGGGGACAGAAAATTAGAATTCACCCAATCTGAACAACAGTGCACTTAAAGTGGTTAAGATGGTGTATTAGGCCATTTCTGTTGCTTAAGAAAATACTTGGGACTGGATAATTGGTGAGAAAACAAAATTTATTGCTTACAGTTTTGGAGGCTGGGAAGTCTAAAGTCCATGGATCATATCTAGTGAGGTTCTCTCTTGGTGGTGGCTTTATAGCAGTGCAGGGATCTCACTTGCAGAAAATGGCAGAGCAGAGAGAGAGACTAACCTCCTCATTTACTCTCTTTTTAAAGCCACCAGAACCACTCCCGTTATTCTATGAATGGATCAATCTATTCACCAGTGTGTGGTCCTCACAATCCAATCACCTCTCCAAGGCCCCACCTTTCAACTACAATAGGATTTCCCACCCTCTTAACACTGTCACAGTGGGGACCAAGCCTCCAACATATTAAACTTTGGGGGGGGGACATGATTCACTCCATAATAGATGGCAAATTTTATGTTATATATATTTTAACACAATAAAAAAATAGTTTTTTTAAAAAAGACTTGCTAAGCTCAGCTCTTGTTCCATCTTTCAGTATTTTTACTTGGATTTAGGAGTGTATGGCCAGGGCTCCTTGACTGTGAAGGAAATCATTTCCACTGGTGGAATCAGAGCTTGTGTGGGCCAGGGGATCTTACTCACTTATTTGACAGGTTCCAACTATGTACTGGGCCCTGTGCTTTAGGGACGAAAAGTGGAGGATCTTTGCTCTTGAGGAATTCACACTCCTTCCAGGAAGAGAGACATGCGATTGATAATTCTAAAACAGTATAATGGGCTGTAAAAGCGATGAATACTAAGTGATGCAGGGGGCTGGCTGGTGAGCTCAGTTGGTTAGAGCATGGTGCTGATAACACCAAGGTCCAGGGTTTGATCCAAAGTGACGCAGGTTACAGAGGGGGAGCGCTTGTAATAGTAAAGACTCCAAAGGGTCATTGTAGGTGGGTCCTGAAGGATGAGGAGGAGTTTACCAGGACAGAAGTAGGAGTGATGACAGGCAGGAAAGAGCAGAAAGGAGGGTATTTAAGGCAGGGGTTACAGGCTTAGATGTGACAAATCTTGGTGTAGCAACGTGTGGCTGAAATGAAGGGATCATGTCACAGTAATACCAAAGATTAGATGGAAAAGAACTCAGATGGGTCTTCAGGAAAAAATAAAGTTACCATTGAGGGAAACTCTGAAAATGTACGAGAGATCTCTTAGTATTATTTCCTGAAATTGCATGTGAATCTATAATGATAAGTAAAAGTTCATATTAAAATATTACCGTAGTTGATTTTGATGTGTCATCACTGGCCAGAATACAAAGTCTAAATTTCCTGGGGTGACATCCTGTATTTTTACAGCTGCTTCTGATCTTCCTTATCTTTTTGCCTCTCACCTCTCGCTCTCATGAGCCTGTGCTCTGGATGCCTATGCTCTGGGCCCCTGTGAGGGGTGCACGCTTCCCTACACTTCACCGGGGATCCTTTCCTCATTTAGGAAACTGGGACTCCTTCAGAGACCCATTCCTGATGCTGTTTCCTCTGTAGAACTTCTGTTGAGCACTTCTTGTATCTGGCACTGTTCCTGTAGCATAAACAATACAAAGTTCTGTCAGCAAAGAACATGCTGTCTGATGGAGATGCACTCAATTAATCTCAGTCAGTCAGATGCAGAGTGACAAGTGGCACAAGAAAATAAGCTCAGAAGGCCGAGGGAGCCCCAGAAAGGTCTTGCCACTGGTACAGAGGGTCTGGGAAGGCTGACTGAGAATATTATAGCCTCTACTTCAGTGTGTTCCAATTATTTGTTAATGTGGCTTTCTCTCCATCTCTACTGGGGGTTCCTCAAAGCTATACATTTTATTTTCTTATCTTGGTACCACTAATTTTCAGGCTATTTGCAGGAACCTGGTAAGTCCTCACATGCATTTGTACAGCAGACCTGAAAGTTGGAAGGCAGTTTCTGGTGTCCCCACAATCAGTATCTTGGAAATCCCAGTGTCTGGTTCTTGATCCTTTGCCTGAGCACTAGCAACAGCAAACTTATCACCTTCAAAGCTGTTATCTCTAGGTGTGGGGTACTTCTTACACATACTGCCTTCCTACAAAATCCTGTAATACCCTCCTCTAGGTTCTGGGCTTTTTCCAGCCCAGCTCTCTTTGATATGACAGCCATCAAACTATTGAAAAAACAAAAACAAAAAATAAAACTATTTGCAATTTTCTACTGTCCAGGATATGCTCCCTTAAGTTCATAATCTTTGTTTGTATAGACAAAACAAAAACAAACTAAAAAAAAAAAATCACACTTTTAGTTTTTTTAACATATGTTCTGGGTTCAAATACAAAATACATTGGATCTTTTCTCACTTTTATGAGGACATTACCAGGGAATTCCTGCAAAGTAGCAGGAATAGCAGTTTACAATAAACTCCTAGGCAGTTAAGAAATTAAACCTTCTTACACAGAGCCAAGACAAGTTTATATTATCCTACTTTCTGCTTCTACAGCGTGACCTTTAGTTCCCAGACCTGAAGTATGAAAGCATTCCTTATTCTTGTCCTTGTTGTGTAGAAAAAAAAAAAAAAAAAAATTAAAGACAGCATGGCCCCATTTTCTCATTTTATAAATGAGGAATATAAATTCCAGGCAGATTAAGAGTCTTGAAGTAACTAAGCCAAGGCTCTGTTAATGATTTATAATACTGAATGTGATCCATATCTTTCCCATTTCACTACTGAACCTCCATGAAAATAAGGAGTCACCCTGTGTTTCCTATAAATATCTGGAAACAAAGTGCCTCTGTACAATTATATGACATCTAAAATATTCATCAAAATGCTCTTTTCTCATGTATCTTTGAAATGTTGAGTTGGGAAATTTATAGTTACATGATATGATATCTATAGATGAAAAAGCAATGTTGAAAGCTATATAAATTATCTGATTTTGGAGACTTGTAAAAGCTGCTGTGCTACATTGCTTTTTGTATGACTTCCCTGTTAATTTTAAAGTACTATAGTTTTCAGAGGAGCCAGACTGAGTTTGTGTCCGTCTCATCATACCGAAGTGAAACACACTGGGCCATGATCATTACCTGCATTTTGTTTTTGTTTGTTTTAGTTTATTTCTTTTTATAAGAATTAGATTGTACATACCTACCTTTAAAACTCAAACTAGACTCATTTGTTCATGATAAAATTTGTACCTAATTGAACTGTATTGAGACTGAAATTCATAGTGACACATAAAGAAAAACAATGGGAATCGTCATGTTAATATGCAAATAGATAGAGTCTTTCCAAGTTGTCCAGTCTTCTGGGTTCATGTCTTCTTCAGTGGCCAGATAAAGTCACTTTGAGTCCTGACGCCTCTTCTCTGTGAGACAACCTGAGCATATCTCGATATTTCTCAGGGTTCCCACCCGGCTCAGAGACTTCATTCTCTTGGAGCTGCTGGGTGTCTGCTCACTCCAGGCTGAGCTGAATACTTATCAGAGGACACTGCACCTGCTGGCTGCTGCTGCAGCCACCTCTGGTTGCCTTCCAGCAAGGACATGAGCATGACCTATCTTCATTCCCTAAGCTATCACCAGTTCAAAATTGTGTGGTATAACAACTGTGGAGATAGCATGGGCATTATCTAAAAAAATAAAATAAAAGTAACTGTTCTAACTGTGAAGTCAGATGCCACAGTTGCTGCATTCCTTAGTCACCCTGTCTGTGGGGAACCATTTGAACAGTGTCCCTCTGCATGTCTGGTCTGTGCAGGTTCACTTTCTTCCCTATCTCTTCTTTCTACCTGTTCTCAGATATTCTTAAAACTCATCTCTCTGGATCCAGCCGGATGGAGTTCCCAATCAATTTGTATGATTTCTCTTAGTCTCTATATTCAAAGAGGCTGTCCTTTTGCTTCATTGTACAGAGTATTCAATCTTCCTTCTAGAGCAGCTAAGAACCTCTCGTCTTCCATTAATTAACTTTTTTTCTAAATAAAGAGAGATTTTCTTCCCTAGCTTAGTTTTATCACTGCACGGGCTATAAAAGAAGCTGAAGTTATTTTTATTTTTTAGCAGTTTTTTTCTTACTAACCTAGAGACTTCAACTACCTTTCACTCCAGCTAACATGCTTCCACTCCACCCTCAAGGGGCCACTTCCAATTATTCATGGCATTTTTCTGCTATTGGCTGAATGTTTATGTTCCCCCCAAATTTATATGTTGAAACCTCACCCCCAATATGATGGTATTAGGAGGTCGGGTCTTTGGGAGGTAACTAGGTTATAAGGGCTCTGCCCTCATGAATGGGTTTAGTGGCTTTATAAAAGAGGTCCCAGAGAGACCCTCACCCCTTCCACCATGTGAAGATACAGTGAGGAGGCATTATCTATGAGCCAAAAAGTGGGCCCTCACCAGACATCGAATCTTCCAGCTCTCTGACTGTGGACTTTCCAACCTCCTGGACCGTGAGAAGTAAATTTCTGTTGTTTATTAGCAACCCAGACTGTGATATTTTGTTATAGCAGCCTGAAAGGACTAAGCCACTTTCCCACCGAGTCTGTATGTGGTCTTAGAGCCCACCACAATAAACTACCCAAGCTATCATTATCAAATAATCAAGGAGATAAAACCTTTTTACCAACCCAACCTCAATGTTTTCCTGGACTTTCTTTGAGTCTCCTGTATTTAATGTAATACTGGCAGATAGCAAGTCCAGCTGAATAGCACTTGCATTAACTGTGTTTTGACATTCCACTCTTTTTCCTTTGTGGATACATTTCTTCCAATGTTTCTTCCAATGTTGGTGTTTCCCAACGTCTCCTACTATCCAATCTCTGAGGAACTCTTATTCATCATCGGCTTTCTCACTGATCACCAACACATTTATTTCCACACTCTTGTCCTCTCTAAGGACCTACCTCTGTGCTTGTCCAACATGTAGAGCAAGCCATAACAAACTTGCTCTCAGCTTGTTACTGTAAAACGTGTGATGACTTGACATTTGCTATAAAGGTGATATGTCATTGCTTGCCTTATGTGGTCAACACATTATCAGACTAAGTTTTTGGGCAGAGATGACAGGCAGCACATCTCAGGTGGCAGGGAGAAGGAGGCTGAGTAGCTCTCAGGACCAATCTTGCAGATAGAATAGATGGAAGAGATGCTACCAGTCAGGGCCCTGGGATTGCTGCTCAGTCTTGGATTGTACAGTCATTTCCGTCACTACTTAAGTCAGAACAGAAACTCCAGTCAGTTTGGGTTTGGATTTGTACCGTGTAGTTGGATCTCTGAAACTCCCATCTGACCAAGTGCATAGCCTTGACTCTATTTTAAATTTAACTTTACAGTAAGGATACCTTGCATTCTGAGAGATTGAGCTTATTTATTTATTTATTTATTTATTTATTTATTTATTTTAAGCAGTTGGCTGGTACAGGGATCAGAACCCTTGACCTTGGTGTTACAAGGTGGTGCTTTAACCAACTGAGCTAACCGGCCAGCCCCCAAGATTGAATTTTTGACTCAGCAGTACATCACTGCTCCTACTTCACTGCTACGGTGTTTAATTGTATAAGCAAACATTTAGTCCTTCAAGGTAGAAATAGTTTACAAATCCTTCCCTTTACATCGTTGAATTTTACCTGAATGGTCAATTTTTTTACTGTTTGATTTTCACACTTAAAATGTTTGAATTTGGTTTGATTCTTAGAATCAATATTTATACTTAACAGGATTTTTTTTTTATTCCGTGAAAAGCTTTTATAAAATTAACTATTCTTTGTAATACTGATGGCATTTCAGAAATAAAATGATTCTTGATGATTCTCATTCTAAAACTTATTTCTCACATTCGTCCTCCACCCACTGTCGTAGCTGTCATTCTCATCTGGACTTTCTTTGCCTCATCCAGAATACTGCAAATAACACTCTCCTCGTCAGGAGTCTCCTAGTCTCACTGTCTCTTTCTCTCCACTTCTAAATTCTTTATCAGGCTTCTCCTTATCATGTGAGTTCTTCTGGAAAAATTTGATGAAACAGGCATTCACAATGCAGCTGTGTTGCCCCCAGTGAGGAAAAATTGCTTCTTGAGGGCTAAAAAAATCTTACATGATTGTTTATAAATCACAGATTTACCTAAAGTATAAGAAGAGATATGTATATGTGTGGCATTAAAACTTTATGGGGAGGAAACATGTCTACAAGGACTTCTTAGTGGGTAATAATAATAATAAACTATACTAGAAAATGTTACTTGAAATTCAAGCAAACCAAATACTGATTAACCATTATAGAATAGTAGCTAAGGTATTTGTCACATTGCTTTTATGGACATTTGCTCTTTGCCATGGGTTGTTAGCTCCTCTTCATTGTTATCCATACAGTCTTGTTATTTTGTCCCTCTCAGTATTGCCTGTAGGGGGGGTGCATCCAACAATGTTTATAGAAGGAATGAGGTTGATAAAAGCTTTTTGTTCAATCCTTTCTCCAGTGTATGCTGCTCCATTGCCCAATTATTTAACTACTAATTTATTCTCATACTTTGTATTTTGCTTTAAAATTGTGGCTGCTAAAACACATCTATAGAAAACTCTACTCCAAAATAGCAGAATACACGTTTTTCTCAAGTGCACATGGGGCATTCTTCAGTAAAGACTGCATACTAGGCCTTATAACAAACCTCAATAAATTTTAAAAACTTAAAATTATACAAGGTGTGTTCTCTTATCAAAAATGGAAAGAAGAAAACCAACAACAGAAAGAAATTTGGGGGAATGCACAAATAGGTGGAAATTAACACACTCCAAAATAGCCAATGTGTCAAAGAAGAAATCACAGTGAAAATTAGAAAATAAGTTGAGATAAGTGAAAATAAGTATGCAACATGCCCAAACTTCTGAGATGCATCTAGAGCCATGCCTAGAGAGAAATTTATAACTGTAAAGGTGCATATTTTTTTAAAAATTAAAAGATCACAAATTAATAGCCAAGCTTTGTGCTAGAAGACACTATAAAATCTAGAGAAAACTAAAACTAAAGCAAACAGGAAGGAAATAATAAAGATTGGACTGGATATAAATGAAAGAGAGAATAGAAAAACAATGAAAAAATAACATAACCAAAAGGTGATTCTTTGAAAAGATCAAAAAAATTGTCAAGCCTGTAGGTTTACTTACTGAGAGAGAGAGAGAGAGAGAGAGAGAGAGAGAGAGAGAACTCAATTTAAATAAAATTAAATAAGAAAGAAGGGACATTACTATTCACCTTACAGAAATAAAACAGATTATAAAACAGAATCCTATGAAGAATTTTATAGCAACAAATTAGATAATCTAGAGGAAGTGCAAAAATTCCTAGAAAGACACAAACTACTGAAACTGATTTAAAGAGAAAAGAAAATCTCAATACAAAAATGATAAGAAATTATTAGTAAAAAACTACTTACATACAAAAGCACTTGTCCTGATAGCTTCATTGGTGAATTCTACCAAACATTTAAAGAAGTATTAATTTCTGTTCTTCACAAAATCTTTCAAAAATAAATGAGGAGAAATACTTTCCAATATATTTTATATGGCCAATATTACCTTGATACCAACCCAGACAACATCACACACACACAAAACTATAGGCTAATATATGTTACAAACGTTGACACATAAATTCTCAACAAAATACTGGCAAACTAAATTCAAAAATTTATATAAAGATCATGTAGCATTACAAAATAGGATTTATCCCAGGAACTCAGAGTTGGTTTAATATCTGAAAATTAACTAATATAAAACATCATATCTATAAAATAAAGAACAAAAACCACATGATCATCTCAATAGATTGAACAACTACAAAAAGATTTTCCAAAATTCAACATCCAAGAAACACTACTCAAATTATGAATAGAAGGAAATGCTCTCAACCTGATATGCAGTATTATAAAAAAAACTCATAGCTAACATCATACTTATGGCGAAAAACTGAATGTTTTTCCTTAATCTCAAGAATGAGAAAAGGATAACTGTTCACCACTGTTATTCAACATCACATTGGAGGTTGTAGCCAGGCCAATTAGGCAAGAAAAAGAAATAAAATACACCCATATTGGAAAGGAGGATGTAAAACTATCTTTATTTGGAGATGGCATGATATTGCATATAGAAAATCCTGAGAAATCCATTAAAAACTATTAGAACTAATAAATGAGTTTGGCAAAGTTGCAGAAAACATGATCAATACACAAAATCAATTGCATTTCTATGCACTTGAAGTGAATGAAATTTAAAAAATTCATTCACAATAGTATCAAAAAGAATAAAATACTTATGAATAAATTTAACAAAACAATTGCAAAACATACTCTGAAAATGACAAAATACTGCTGAAAAAAAATTTAAAAATCTAAATGAATGGATGAACATCCCATGTTCATGGATCAGAAGACTTAACATTGTTGAGATGGCAATAGTCCCCAAAGTGATCTAAAGATTCAACGTAATCCCTATCAGAATCCCAGCTGACTTTTTGGTAGAATCTGACAAGCTGAGTCTAAATCATATGGAATTTCAAAGGACCTAGAATTGATACAGCAACTCTGAAAAAAAAAAAGAACAAAGTGGGAGGAGTCTGACTTCTGGATTTCAAAATTTGCTACAAAGCAATGACAATTATGACAGTGTGGTACTGGTACAGAGATGGACATACAGATCAACAGACTAGAATTGGGAGTTCAGAAATTAATTCATACATCTTCAGTCAATTGATTTTCAACAAGGGTGACAAGACCACTCAATAGGGAAAGGATAGTCTTTTCAACAAATTGTGCTGGATAAGCTGGATAGCCTCATGCAAAAGAATGAAGTTAGATATTTACCTAAAATCACATACAAAGATGAACTCAAAATGAATCAAAATCTTAAATATAAGGGAGGGAACATTCCTAAGGCTACAAATAGGAGGGGAGGAGAGAGGGGAGAGGGAGGGACGTTAGAGGATATTTGGGAGGGGACAAAGGGTACAAAAGTAATTTCTGGTAATGTGTATGAATCTGGCCCAGTATGAATCTGGCCCTCACATCATGGGAAGGAGGGGGGACAATTAGCTTTGTATCTCATGAATATTCTTAATAATAAAAAAAGAGCTAATACTATAAAACTCTCAGAAAAAAAACATAGGAGTAAATCTTTATGATCTTGATTTTGGCAAAGGATTCTTAGATATCACCTCAAAAGCACAAGTAACAAAAGGAAAAAAATAGATAAATTGGACCTCATCAAAATTAAACTTTTGTGCATCAAAGGACACCATCAAGGATGTGAAAAGACAACCCAGAGAATGGGAGAAAATATTTGCACATCATATGCTTGAGAAGGGACTTATATCTACAATACATAAAATCTCTTATAATTCAATAAAAAAAGACAAAAACCTCAAAAATGGGCAAAGGATCTGAACAGACATTTCTCCAAAGAAGATATACAAGTGGCCAATAAATGTATGAAAAGATGCCTGGCATCATTAATCATCAGGGAAGTGCAAGTGCAGACAGCAAATGGTGAGATACCCCTGAACTCCCAGGAGGCTGGCTGGAATGAAAAATACAGGTAATAAAAAGTGTTGGTGAGAATGTAAGAAATTAGAACCCTATCAAACTGCTTGTGGAAATGTAAAGCTGTACAGCCACTTTGGAAAACTTTCTGGCAGTTCCTCAAAAGGTTAAACATAGAGTTACCATTTGACCTAGCAATTTCACCCCTGGGTACATACCAAAGGGAAATGAAAATATAGCCCTAAAGTAGAAATAACCCAAATGTCTATCGCGTATGAATGAACGAGCAAGATGTGGTATAGCCATACAGTGGACTACTATTTGACAAAAAACAGGAATGAAGTATTGATACTTGCTACAATGTGGATGAAGCTTGAAATCATCATCAGTCCCAAAAGACTACACATGATTCTATTTCTAGAAGATGTCCAAATAAGCAGATCTATAGATGCAGACAGAAGGTTAATGGTTGCCTAGGGCTAAGAGTGGGGTGGGGTGGGGAAAGACTGCTAATAGGTACAGGATGTTTTTCTGGAGTGGTGAAAATTTTCTAGAATTGATTGCTGTGATGATTACACAATTGTAAACATACTACCATTGCACCATTGCACGAACTATCAAATTGTACACTTTGAGTGGTTGAATTGTTTGATACATGAATTATATCCCAATTAAGCTGTTGTTAAACAATAGTGCTCTAACTTTAGGCAGCTTCAGAACATAGTAATAGCTGCTGGAAACAGAGGCCTTGTGGCTAGCATTCACCTCTCACCTCTGAAATGCTGAGAACTATGTGCTGAAGTGCCATCTCTCTTCCTCAATTGTAGAGCAGAATGAGTAATGGTGGTCGCCCAGGACCACAGGATCACATGTTTAGGAAGAAGGTGTTGTGCTATTTGTTTCTGCACCAGATGAACCCTTTTGGAACCTAAGTCTTGACAACGGAGGCAGAATGGTCTAAATGGGAGAAAGGAGTCTCTGGATCAATGGGAGGTGTCCTGGCCCAGGACAGAAGCGCAAGCTGCTGGCTTGGTCTCTAAAATTCGTGGTGGCACCCTGAGCAGGGGTCACTTGCTTATTCGTCTCTTATGGTACACTTATAAAACGTGAGAATTGAGCTAAATATTCTCTAGAATCCCTTCCAATTGTTAAGATTGTGGGTTTAAAAAATAATTTATAAAAAGTTCTTATTAATTTTCTGAGAACCCACACCCCAACTTTCCACCCCATTGTGCAGGCCGTCAGTACTTGCAGTGGCAGTGTGACATGGCGTCAGTACTTTGCTGTTGGTTTCATGGTATTCATTTTAACAAATGTGGTGTGAATAAGTAGGTCAATATTGCCGTGTGAATCTCACACTTAATCCTTCATTTGCTTTCACTCCGTTAAAAAAAAAAAATGCAGGTTTCCTGTCTCTTCCTTTGTTGTAACCAAAATTTCTTCCGTGTAGGTAGTCGGGAAGTTTAATAAGTCATGTCAATACTTATACTCAGAGAAAAAGAGGATAACAGTGAACAGCTTCTAGCAGTCTCCTGACTTGGCCTCCTAAGAGGCAAGAAACTGTAAAAGACAAACAGCTTTTAGTTCATAGGTATCATCCCTGTGAGAGAACAAGTGACTTCAAGTTCTTTCATGGGGATGAAGTTTTCTTTATATGGAGGACCCAGGAGTTTAGCTCAGATATTAACGCAAAGGAGATGCTGACAAATGTTCTCTGGTCTGAAACATATAAGGATGACATTTTGCTTGGCCCAAGACTCATCTGAAAGAATCTGAAAAACGTCTCCACTGAACAACCCAGCAAACACCCTCCACGTGGCAGGCGCGTCTCTAACACACTCTCTGATCCTACAAGCCTGTTATGTGGGCTTTACCACAGATGACGCCAGTGAGACTCAGAGGAATTGTAGAGACCGGGAGCCTGGGTGCCCAAGGCCTCCAAGCCACGTCCCTAAAGAGAAGTTCATAGTCACAGAAGGATGTTCGAGCAAACAAACACATGAACAAAAACTACATATTTCACAAATGGTACTTTAGTCACTGAACAGCATCTGTGTCCTTGAATTAAAATTTCTCAATATTATTATACAAATATCAGCAACAGATTGTCTTTATAATGCTTTTGTCTGAAAGATGCAACCATAGTTTCCTGGCCCTTGGAAATTCAATTCAAATCATATCTACTTAAGTATATCAATAATCACAAATCTTTTTTTCCTCCTTCGAATGGAGAATATAAACTTTCCTCTCTTGTATTTTGAGCAATCAAACCAGAAATAAAGCAATATGTTCTTGTTTAAAAATCATCATCATACCTTTCCTATGATGCAACTGTTCTGTTCCTTCGGGATGAGAATATGTCATGCTGAATTTCATATTGCTCTGCTTCAAGATCACTTGTTTTGAAGTGATGAGGCAGTGAGAAGGGGAGCTTTGTTCCTTGAGATGGGAGTTTCTCTTGAATACATCTGTGCCTTTTCAGTACAGGCCTGTGGTCATCACTGGAAGAGCCTGTCCCTGAGCAGAAGGCTGCCTCTTCCAGACTCCAGTTGCAGTTTCGTGTGAATATGTTGGTCCAAGGGCCAAATGGGAGTTCTTCTGAGCCCCCAGGTGATCACACTGATGACTGGAGCAGGACAGTTTCTGGTGGCTTGGATGGACTTGGAATCACAGATGTGACAGAGACGTAGAAATCACCTGGTTGATAAACTCCTATTCTCTCTTAAAACTTTAAAAAATCTTATTTAATATATATGTAAATGATTATCAGTGCCGTTCTTTATTTCATTCAATTACTCCTGTGCTGAATTCACCCTTGCCTTGGCCGTTCCCCACATTCCCATTCACAGTAGGCTTCCCACTTCATTTTGCAATACATTGATTTTAGCTGTTTGTTTCTTCCTGTGTTTCATGAGTGGAATGTTGGGCTCTGTTTTGTGATCCTATCATGTGACAGGTGAGCATAGGCCATATAAGTTTGGCACCTTTATTAGTACGACAGGTAGGCTTGTTCTGACTCCTTGAACTGTATTTTTCCTCCTTTTCCCCTTTCTCCTCCTCAACACTCTTTTATTGTATGGTACTGGCTTTGTTATTATTGTCATTATTAATGTGTTAGTTTTATGTGCTTCAGTGATGATTTGGAAGGCCTGCACTTTTTTCCAGTGGTTAATTAATCATCTAGTTCCTTGTACTTATATTATCTTAGTGAGTATTTATTGACTCACTAGTGCTAGCAATGACAGATTAAGGATATTTTCTCTAAATTCCCTCATTCCATTCTCTCTCTTATACCACCCAAACTTAGTTTTAGCTTGTGTACCTTGAAATCTATATATGCCACGGTGACTTGATCTATTAGTATTTAGACTCTTCATCTTAAATGAAATTCTACTTCCTCGTCTCTCCCATTTACCCTACTAAGTTTTTATTGAACATGCTCTTTCTACATATTTCAGGTCTTATAGCACTTCTGTTCTGCAACCGTAATTCCTATCTTTGTTTTAGCCCTGCAGTTAAGAACTCAATGCTTTTGTTTAGTTCTGCTGTTGTGGTTTCTGCCTTTGTTATTTAGGTTGCTGAAATTTGTCCTCTTACATTTTTGTCAAGAAGGGCTCAGGAGGGCTGAGTTCCCTGAATTCTTTCATGTTTAAAGACGAGTCAAAATACTTAGCACAATCTCCCAAGTTCTTTCTACTTAGTTCTCCTGCCTTCAAAATTTGAATGTGTCTGTGAGGAAAGCTGTGGCCAGGCTACTTTCCCCTCGTAGATGACTTTATCCTTTAAGATGGTCAAATTATTTCTTTATATTTGAACAATGATGCTAAGATATATTTCAGTGTTGAGGAATGTAAGACACGGGGTCTGAGAAGTAGCAGGAGGTCAGATTGTGTTAATTATTTGATATCCAATTACCATAACAATATTTTAAGGTGACTGATATATTTAATCTTCCTTCTCCAAGGATTTTTATTTTCTGTTTTAACTATATTGCATATGTATTTTAATGTAAGCCATCTCAGATACTTTTGAATATCTGCAAGTTACTTACGTTAAATAAATAAAGAGAAGACCATGAAACCTGAAGAGGTCTAATTAAATCTTTTATTTCTGGAGTTCTAGACTGTAAGTGGGGAAGGGGAGCTCAGTTTTATTGGAACTGGGAATAACACAAAAGCCACTCTTTTTGTTATCTTGGCATGTCTGCTTCCCATTTTGACCAGAACCAAGAAAAACAAGGAGCGTGAGTATTAACACGGAAGTACAATTACACAAACATTTTAAGAAGATCACAAAAAGGCACAAGTGAGGTTCAAGTCACTCACCCCTTCCAGATGATTCATTTATTCTTCTTTTGACACAGACGCTATTGTACGTTTCTCAGTTCAAGTGTTTTCTTCCAGATATGAGCATTTAAAAGTGGCAAAACCCAAAATCTTAGCCAATGAATTCATGAGAGTTGACTCACTATAATATCCTCATGGAAAGTATCCTAAAA
Organism: Cynocephalus volans; assembly: GCF_027409185.1. NCBI lineage: Eukaryota > Metazoa > Chordata > Mammalia > Dermoptera > Cynocephalidae > Cynocephalus > Cynocephalus volans. The sequence continues at coordinate 211,388,311 of NC_084461.1, forward strand.
CTTCAGCCCAAAATAAAGTTAGGTGAAACTGCTTGGCTGTGTTTACACAAACACACATGTACACTCACTCACACTCATATACACACACACAGCAGGATGAGAGACAGGCAGCTGAGTCGTGGGCTCAGTTTGTCCTGTGATGAACGTGAAGGAATGCATAGGTTTTGAAGACTGGTAGCGGGGAGGGGGCTCAAGTCTAGGGCACAAAAGCTTGTCTTCTAGTATTTGAAACTCTGACAGCAGAAATAGGGCATATACTTCCACAGAGCAGAAATAAGATGCTTGGGTGAAGAGTTAGAGACAAATTTGTATCTTAATATAAACATCCCATGAATGTGATTGCCTGTTAAATTGTCATGCAGGTGTTCATGCTGACCATTGCAAGACCACCCCTAAGGAGCTCTGCAGAGGAGAAAACACAATGAACTGAAGGTTCACGAATTGCATGGCTCCAAAGTGCCCTCACATTCTGTAATCCATTAACTTAGATGCTCACACCCAGAACATCTCCCTGGTCGACATCACACTTAATCAGGTCTCCCTGGACTCAGGGCATTGTCTGACATATGAAGGAGGAGATGTATGAATATCACATTTGACAAAAGATGAGGCTGAGTTCAGAGTGGCAAAGGGATTTTCTCCCAAACAACTTTCCTGTGGCAGAAGTAATTGGAATAGCTGGTATTTATTAGTTAGCACTCAGGCACTGTTCTAAGAGTGATACATGTGACATCCTTTAAAAATCATTTCAGAGATGGGAAAACTGAAACCTTAATAACAATCTTGCCGATACCATTACTATTACCATTTTACAGATGAGAAAGCCAAAGCCCAGAGAATAGGTGGTAGAGGCAGATTATAACCCAGAGGGTCTGTCTCTAAAGCTCACCCTGTGCCAGGACTTCAATCCAGGCCTCATGATGCCCTTTGGGTGGCTCTTTCCCCTGCAATCCACTGCCTCCTTGGACAAGCTCTGATCATTTCTAAACACATCCAAGGGCATGACACATTCCCACAGACGAGCTACTCTCAGTCGGGCTTCTCTAATTAGGGGAAAAACAATTAGGACTATGTCAAATATTTTTTATTGGGGGTTCAGATCTTTAATCATATCTATATATTTGCATTATTCTTTGGTCCACGTGATGGGTAAACCTGAAAGCAAATATTTAATAATTTATGGAAACACAAAATATTAATTTCTAAAAGCACATCGAACCCTCCAAATTGAAAGAAAGAAAAGAAAGAAGGGAGGAAGAAAGGAAGGGATGGGGGAAGACATTGAACAACTTGATTAGATTACCCCTAATATTTTCCAAGAGAAGTTGAATAGTCATGAGACAAATACTAAGCAAAATTAGATAACAGAGCTAAAGGAACCCTTGTTTCTGTGTGATTTTTTGTTGATTGCTTTTGATTTAAATTATGAAATCTCTTACTTCAAGATATAATGAGAAGCCCCCAGTCACTAGAACGTGGCTGAGGGTTGACAGTGGGGACTCAGAAGCTCTCATCCTTACCCTTTTCTCCTCCCCTGAGGTGGTACCTACAGCACCTCTGAATAAAGCTTATCCTGAAGACTTCCTTCAGAGGACTGGTGTTCTGAAATCACTGCCAACTTGTGCTTAAGACCCACTGGAGGGGAGGATTTGCTGGATTCTGCCTGCCCAGGCTGGAGTCGGGCTGACCTGGATGTGGAGGAAGCTCTACACATTTCCTGGCCTTCAGCTGTGCCTCTTCCATGGGGTGGAGTGGGGCTTGTGGTCCTTATAAGATTTTCAGTCATATCTCAAATGTCTGTTTCACAGGGAGGCCTGCCAACTCATGTATGATTGATATTTTAAAAAAGAAAAGAAAGGATTAAAATGATACTAAAAAATAAAACATATTAATTTTATATAGACTTTTAAACTTAGTTTCTAGGGAATTTTCTTCAGTGATACAGTAAATTTAACTTGAGAGTACACTTGAGAGTATCTGTGGGAATTGAACTTGGGGACATGTTGTTTTCCTGTCATTTATTGAGTCACCTTTAGCCTTTGTCTGCATGTTAGCATTTTAAGCTTCCATATCTCAGATTGGAAACAAGTCTATGAGTAGCTAAGTAGAAGAATATAGAATCCTAAAGATATATACGTGTATTGGAGCATGTTGAACAAGGGAATGGACCTTAGCACCATACAATTGCTATCAATACTTGAAGACCAGAACCCACGGCACTTTGGGGAGGCCATTTGGCCCCCTGTCTTTTACTAATGAGGTCAGGAATGGGGTTTAAAGTCTGGTTTGTCAGTCCAGAGTTTTTTCTACTCCACATTTTGAGGATTAAAAGACATCACCAGGGTCAAGTAAAAGCTGCAGTGTTGACTTTTTTTTATGTTTGACCTTGGACTCTGAGTCTCCATGGCCAGCAGACAACAAATATGAAGAGAGATAAGTTTTCTAGAAACTTCTGATTTAACTGCTAACTAATGGCTGCTGGCCAGAGTTTACCAGTTTTTAGCTCTGAGCTGGGTTGCTGCAGTTTGTGGGAAAACTTTAAACAACCTTGAGCTGAATCGAACTGAAGTTCCACAACCCGCTCTAGGTTTTCTGTAACTTGGAGTCAAGGTTGCCGAGGGTTGGCAGGTAAGAAATGAGAAACCAAATAAAAAAACAACCCTCCTTTCAAGAAGAGGTTCCTTTCCTCTGTATTTAGATAACTTTGGTTTGCTTCTTTCCTCTCTCCTAAGTGCATTTTTAGTCTTTGCTAAGAGATGGCGCTGAGTCAAACCATCAGCCATCTCTCCTGTCCACTGTGGATGGACAACTCTGGCCCCCAGGACAAGATTTTTCCTACTTCTTAGTTCTGAGGTATGTCCCCCAAAATTTGTTACCTGTAATTGATAAAGGGTAATGCTGAAATTATTCGTATCTCAATATATTGGAACAAATTCAAGGTGAATGAATGTCTCTCTTGCTTTTTTAAGTGCCTCCCCATCTATCTGCACTGCTGAAATGCAGAATCTTCTGCCTCTATCCATGTGCCTCAGACTGTGTTCTTGCCACACCACTTGCCATGTGCTCTGGAGGGTCGGGAGAGCACCATTTGGGGTCTGGCTTTGGGATAGCGCTGTATAATTGTCACCCTCTTGGAGATTCACAGGGCACGCTGTGTATAGAACATAATTCCACAGGACATTGTTGAGCACAAGACTTTTTTTGAGTAAATCATCTTCTAGCATCTACTGCAGTCCTCTGCAGAGCACACAGTGAGGAACATTCTCTATGAGCTAAGGAAACATCTAGGGGTATACCAGTCTTGCCCAAGAAAGTAATGTTTAGGAAGAATAAATATAACATTTTTGGGAAATTTACTTTGTAATGGGTACCCTGCTAGAAAATTTACATACGTTCAAAAATTCCATTTAATTCTGATCATAAGTTTGGGAAAAAAAGCGGAATTATCTACCCTCTTCCCCCCACTCTCCCATCTATCTTTAGGCTCAGAGTCAGCAGTTCAGGTGATTTTAAATCAGACTTGTCTGACTCCAAAGACACCCAGATGAATTGGATGAGGATGACTTATAACCTGCACCGGGTTCCAAGAGGGCAAACACATGGTCTCAGTCCAGCTCTCTCATTGCTCCAGTTTATATTTAAAGAAACAGAAGCTTGTAGAGGTACACATTAAGTAAATCATCTGCTGAATTGTCCTCACATTAGTGTATAAGGCAGATGCTCAAGCAGGGACAGGGTCTTGTTCACAAGCGTGCCTGGCGTCCAGCTGCTGCATAATCAATGCGCTGAACAGAGGAATAGTGGCACAGTGAACAACACACCTGTGACCCTCTGTCCCTCCACACATGCCCTTGGATTAAAAGGATCATTGAGTCTTAGGTGTTGGAAAGAAAGAAGTAACCATGTGAGGAATGCATTGCATCCACCACTCTGAAGAGAGACCCCTCACCACAGCATTCTTTGGACAAGGTTCTGCTCATCCTGGTGGGTAATGCACAGTCTCCCAAAGCAGACAGTTATGTGTTCCTGTGACCAAGCTACGTGGAAGAAAACAGTAGAGACTTTGGAGGTGAAGGCTTTATAATGTGGCACCACCACTAATTGCCTGTGTAGTTTGAGGCAAGTTACTTAGCATTGCTGACTCTCCAGAAAATTATCTCTGAAGTGTCAACTACAGCATGCACTTCCAGGGTTGTTGGGAGGATCAAATGGTACACAGAGAGAGCATTTTTCAAAAAAATTTGTAAAGAAGATTGTAGAAGTAAGTCGTAATTACTGAGATGCATTCACGGTTGAGCCTCATTAATGTTTCCTCAGTGTTAAAATTCTTTCATTCTTAGCCATGGATGGAAAATAGGTTTAATTTCTCATGCTACTTGAAATAGCCATCCAAAAGTCTCTTAGTCCCCATGTAGACTCAATAAAACAATTGTTACAATCAGTGAAAGTATTTAAACAGATGGTGGAAGATTTTCTACTAGGATGGTTATAGAAAACAAAGTTAGATACCTTCTGAAGTTGCTTTTCAATTTTGACACTTCGATTCTATACATATAAAGATTGGTATTAAGAAAATCCCTAAGCAGTATTCATGTCAGAGAGGACATGCTATTTCTCTTTGCTGGAATAATTTTCCACTTCTTCTTTGATTAATTGGCTCATTTTCTTCCCTCAGTATTTAGTTTAACTATCATCTCTATATTGAGGTTTAAAACACGACTGTGGAAAATTTGGTACACTTAGGAATAGTTTCATGTTTTCCTGTGCCAGAGGTGTTCACTCTCAAAAAGGATTTGATGCTGTGGCCAAAATATTGTAGAAATCTGTCAAAGAAACAGCCATGTATTCAAGCTTTAAGATTCTGTGCTTAAAAACATGTACCAACCAACTTGTGTCCAGCGTTTGAACAGTGCCTGATGGTTGCATGTTTTAGTCTGTTAGCATGAGAGATGAGTAAACAAGATAAAGTTCACAAAGTTTAATATTATTAAACTGCTCTCTAAACATTCTCCTATTTACAACAAATTGTTAATCTGGTCAGGGGCCAAGCATTTATTGTACAATCCACAGTGTTTAAAAATGTCTGTCACAACATCATCTGAAAAAAAGAATTGCCTGAAACATATTAGGGGGAATTTTTTTCTTTGATGTCCAACTGTAGCTAAAAGAATGCTGAATCATGAATGCTTAAAAATGGTTTTGGAGCAATTATGGAAGTTGTCAGGACCCAAACAACAATTTTTCCAAACAGAATTTAGAAACACGATCATGTTGCGTGTTTCTGCTCTGTTCCTCAATTATAAATTCACAGCCCTCATTATATTCTCCAAATTTCACAAGGAGTTTCCTTCCTTGCAAGGGAGGCTTCATTTCCAAAGGCAATTCGCACATCAGTGGAAATTATCTTGCTCTCTCTAAAGGTCATCCACAAAGTGAGACAGTGGAACAGAAGAAGCCCCTGCCAGTTCCAGCATTTCTTCTGGTCTTTCTCAGTGAGACAAATTAATGAACATTTTAGCTTTGAACAGATACAGAAAAATCTATAGGAACTCACACAAGCAGTTTTTGTTATTCTAGAGAAAGGTCAAAGTTTGATTAAATTCTAATTTGTTTGTAAATGGCCTTAGTCTTTGGGGGACAGGGCTTTCCTGGTACTTCTGGCCAATGGTAACTCCCAGTCCCTACAATGGTGTTTGCAGGAAGTCTCCTCCCATCGCCTGGGAGATGAAGATCCCTGCATAATCCTCTAAACCTCAGAGCAGCAGCCAGCTGCTGTCCTGGGAAGCATGCACCAAGCCCCACCTTCTCCACCTCCCAACTCTCAAGCCCTCTCAGGATACTAACCAGGCTCAGATTCCTTCCATGTGCACTACTGGAAGAGCATCTAACCTAGGCTCCTTCCCTTTAATCTGGGCCACAAATCCATCCCCTACTGAGTAGCTGAAGTGATTTATACAAATTGTAAATCTGACCATTCCTTCCTCTGATTAAAAAAGCTGCAGGGCTGCCCTGGCCCACAGGATCGAGCCTCTGCTCTGGGGACTGGTCCACAGACATGATCACTTAATAATTGTCTCATTTCTATGTGGCCTCACTGCAGGGCCATTGCTTCTCCTGCAGAATTATGACAAGAATATATAGAAAGAATGGTCAAAACCTGCGATTATGGGATACAATTTTAGTTATCACTTTACATATAACTTTTATAAAAAGGCATATGCAATAAACCTGGACACAATCATTTCATGGTTGCCAGTGGAGCAGGAGGTGGTGAAGTGTAACCCCAGAGTGTAGATTCACATACAGACTCCCCACTTGCTAGCTGTGTGGCTTTTGACAAAAGGCTTTTCATCCCTAAGCGTGAGTTTCCACCTCCACACAAGGGAGACTGTGCCAGCATCTACCTGCAGGGGTTGTTGTGGGGGTTCAGATGCACAGTGCCTGGTGCAAATGAAACATTAGACAAATGGGGGTCTCACTGTGCTATCACTTTTCTTCTATGATTGATTATGATAAGAAATGCAAGCTAAGGAAAGAAAGACTTTGAGATGAAACATAAAAGTTATATGGCTTCGAGCTTCCCAGCACATACACCTAAAGGAGAAAAAAGATGAGTTTTACTGTTTTTAAATTTTAGTTGAATTTTTTAGGAGAGTGAACCTTCCTCAATAGAAAATACCCATATTAGCAGCTTTTATGGAAAATGCAGAGATGTCCCGCATATACTTCTCTCTTTTAGCCCATGATTGAAATTTAAAAATTAATGATAAACCGTAGAAGTGAGAAGGCAATCTTTGGGGCTGGGCTGGGGCGGGAAGAATCGTACACTCCTGCCCTGTAGCTTTCCATTGCTCCATCTTGATCCAGAGATAATGCTTTGAGGTAAGCAGAGACGTGATGAGCGACCAATATCTGACCTCTGCCAACTGCAGGGTGCCTAACCCTGACCCACAGGATAATTTTTTAGCATAAATATTTTTTCCTCTTAAGAGACTAATATATCTAATCAGTTGCTTATTGTGGTTAAACCACCTGTCTGTCACTAATATGTGCATGTGAGCGTGTGCGTGAGAGAGAGAGAGGGAGAGAGAGCGAGCGATCTTGTGCATGTGTGCATGCATATGTATGTATGTAACTGTGGCCAGAATTACACTGACAGTCTTCAATCAGTCGTTATTATTGAAGTTGCATGTCATCGGTTATATAATTTGACCTGTGCAAATTTAATTTCACTAAAATGACCTTATTAAAGTGGAGGTGAGGAAAGAAAACAGGCTTAGACAAAAGGTCACTGTATGCCCCTCTCATTGTCACACTGGATGCAGTTCTTAACACGCCAAACTTAACATGAATATCAAGAAAACATTTCTGCAGCCACATATCTGTAGGATTCTAGTTACCCAAGAAAACCCCTGGATGCCCCCACGCAGGTGGGTGCTTGCTGAGCTGTGGATGAACCCCGAGGTAAATAATTCTTGAGGGCCACTTGGACATGGGGATCTTCTTCTACGTTGCATGCTCAGACTCCATGCTGGGAAAATGCTCTTTCACCCCTTGAGGTGGCTGAGTGGGCAGATGTTGGGGAAACTCACTCCAGGGAAAAAATGGGTGGGAAGGTGGGGAGCACAGAAGAACAGCCTGGTTCTAGTTTCTAACCAGCCAAGAGGTCAGTCTTTTTTAGATCAGAATCCAGAATAAGAACTTTCAGGATCTGGGAAAATTTTGCAACTTTCTCAGCCTTACTGGCAGTTATAGATATAATTGCCAGGCTGGAATATGTATGAATATATATGCACTAATAAGATACAGCTGAGGAAATGGGTCAGCTTCCTGACATTCCCATATACTCAATGATTTATTTTGCTCCATATTTCTAGAATGTCCTTTCCCCATGTCCCTCTCTGGCAAGCTCCTATTTATTCTCCAAAACTAGTTAAGAGTGTGCTTCTGTGCAAAAACTTTTTTTTAGGTAAACACCTTTATGCTTTTTAAGAACACAGCTCATTTTCTTGTAGAGCGAGCACTGATCACTTTCCATAATTACCCTTTTAAAAACGCATTCCACTAGATTGTGTGCTTTTCATGTCCTCGCTCCCCTTCCTGTGCCAACCCTCCCCACCAGTCCCTGTACCAGGCACAGCCTTCACTAAGATCTGTGGGAATCCCCAAGGGGAACAATCACCTTAGATGACCACAGAGATCACCTCCAACCCGTAGGGCCAAACACCCCGTGAGGGAGATACAAAAGTGCATATTGATTAAGGTGTGAACTATGAGAATTTGAAAATAGAAACAGGCCAAAATCACAGTCATCTAAAATCCAGTTACCTTGACAAAAGCATTGCTGTTTGTCATCACCATGTATGTGGGCAGTTAGATAATACCTTGAACTGTTAACCAGGTGCTGCTGGTTATGGTGTATGTTTTTCTGTAAATTATACCACCGCACAGTTTTGTAGCAGCAAGAGCTTCCTATACCATCACCCGAGGGCTAAAAACAGCTGAGACATGGGTCAAATGATTGTCTTTGATTCCCAAAGTAGATTCACAAGTCATCGCTTTGAAAGCCACAGCTTTCCTTTGCAAGCAGATGACCTTTTGGAAGGATAATTGTTTTATTACCTCTCTTTAGTCCAAAAGATTAAGACCTCAGAGGACTTTGTCTAAAAGGTTATATCATGAATGAGAGAAAGAATACAGTAGGTTGCAAATAAAGTTTTTTTCTTTACCTGTTGTCTTAGTCAGGGTTCTCCAGAGAGACAGAAACAATAGGATATAGATACAGATACAGATATAGATATACGAGACAGGATTTTCTAGGGTAATTGGCTCACCTGATTACAGAGGCTGAGAAGTCCTATGATAGCCCATTGCATTATGGAAAACAGGAAAGCCAGTAGCTTGGCTCAGTTCAAGTCAAAAGGCCTCAGTAGTGCCTACTGAAGTGCTCAGAATAAATAATGCTTTACCAGCTATGTGGGCATCCCTTAATCCAGTCAAATTGACACCTGAATTCAACCTTCACACCTATGATATTTGCACCTTTCATAACTTGCATAAAAATGAAATATATGTGAACTAGTATAATCAATAAAAGCAAACCCACCACCCAGCCCAGGAAATAGACCTTCCCAGATACCTTTTCTTTCCTTAGGTCTCCTCCCACCTTGATTCACTTCTTCTCTACAGAGTTAGTCTCCCTCCACTTCCATTGTCTTGCTTTGAAAAACAAAAGTTTTATCACATGTGTACGAACCTCTAAATAACATACTGTTTACTCTGACTTGTATTTCAACTTTCAACAATCATGTCATACTCTCGGTAGTCTTCTAGAATTGTCTTTATCATCTCCTTCAATAATATGTTTTTTATTTGTAAAATTCATTCATTTTTCTTCTTTGAGACCTGTTGCATGGAATTCCATCTTGGGAATATCATCATTTGCTTATCCATTCTGCCAGAGACATTTGAGTTGTCTCTGCTTTTCTAAGATTAGGGAGTACAACCAGGATATTTGTGTAACATCTTTTCGTGTTCCTGTTGAGCAGAGAATGCAAGGTTTGATCTGCTCAGCCCTGCCCACAGGACCCTGGTACATGAACCTGAGCACTGCCAGCTTCTGCATTCTTGAGGGAGTGGAAGACCAGCTCCCACACAGCCCCCCACACCCTGAGATGAGATCACAGGGCACTGACTGCTTGTATAGAGCAGGAGGGTCAGTGTGGAAGATGAGCTACCCATGGCCCCACTGTAACCAGTGTGGGGTGTGGGAACCTGTGGTCTTTGTTGGTATTTGGCAGGGGTAAGGCAGGTATTGTCAAAAAGGTTTCCAGTTGTTTTTAAAAATGTTTAAAGGATATGCACATTTATTTGTTCAAATAACAAGTACATAAACTAAAAAACAGATGAATAACAATATACAAAGTAGGGCTTCAAATTTTCACAAAAACTAGAGACGATTAACTTATAAAATTCACATATTTCACATATTTCTTTTATAATCTCTACAATTATTTGAGAGATAATAAAGTCTTACAAAAGAATGCAAATAATAAATTAATTTCAATAAAGGTAGATAAATAAACTGTTCAAAGGCAAATTAATTTCTAAGCAAATCAACAAGTCCACATAATAAAAAACAACCAAAAACAGAAATTAAATATCCAAGTTTAGAAACATAAATTGCATAAAAAATTAATGAAAATCAATAAAACAGAATATAAACACAAAGGCACTTCAAAAAGTTTGTGGAAAAATAGAATTGAAAGATAATGGAAGTCTTTCCATGAACTCTTTTTTTGTTTAAATTTTTCCTTTTTCTTTTTTTCTTTTTTCTTTTCTTTTCTTCTTAATTTTATTTTGTCGATATACAATGTGGTTGATTATTGTGCCCATTACCGAAACCTCCCTCCCTCCTCCCTCTCCCCCCTCCCACCCAACAATGTCCTTTCTGTTTGCTTCTCGTATCAACTTCAAGGTCCCACCAATAAGTGAGAACATGTGGTATTTCTCTTTCTGTGCCTGACTCGTTTCACTTAATATAATTCTCTCAAGGTCCATCCATGTTGTTGCAAATGGCAGTATTTCATTCGTTTTTATAGCTGAGTAGTATTCCATAGTGTAGATGTACCACATTTTCCGTTAAAAAAAATCATATGAAAATTAATTCTTTGCGATAAAGATCAAAGCACAACATATCAAAATTTATAGGATGCAGGGCTCATGCATTGTTTAGAGGAAAATTTATACTTGTAAACACTTACATTAAAAATAAGAAAAATCTCAAATCAGTAATGTAAACTACTACCATAAGAAAATAGAAAAAGTAGAGCTAACTAAACCTAAAGCAAATAAAAGTAGGAAAGAACAAAGATTACAACAGAAATATATGAAATAGAAAATTAAAAAAATAGAGAACATCAACAAAACCAAAAGTTGAGTCTTTAAAAACATCAACAATATTTGCAAATGTTTATTTAGACTGACCAAGAAAAAAGAAAGAAGACCAAAATTACTAAAATCAGAAATAAAGTAGGGACATTATTACATTGTCACTATGGCTTTTCGTGGTGGTAAGATTTAGTTTTCTTGTCTTGCTCTCTTACATTTTTGTTCAATCAGTGGGTTTTGTTCTTTCTTGTGTTTTCGTGGTACTGATTATCATTTTTTGGATTCCAGACGCAGGACTTCCTTCGGGATTTCTTGTTGGGCTGGTCATTTGGTGGTGAACTCCCACAGTTTTTGCTTGCCTGGAAAACACACTATTTTCCCCTCATTTCTGGATAGACTTGCTGGGTATAGTATTCTTGGCTACCAGTTTTTCTTTGTTTAGTATTTTGAAAATATCATCCCATTTTCTTCTGGACTATAGAGTTTCTGCTGAGAAGTCTGCTGTTAGTCTGATAGGGGCTCCCTTTTTTCTTTTGCTTCTTTTAAGGTACTGTCTTTGTCTTTGGGCTTTGCCAGTTTGACTAAAATGTGTCTTGGAGAGAATCTTTTTTGGTTGAATCTATGTTGTGATCTTTGGGCCTCCTGGATCCAAAGGTCCATGTTTCTGTACCTGGGAAGTTTTCCATTATTTTATTCACTAGGGTTTCTATGCCTTTTCTTTTCTCCTCCCCTTCTGGAACACCTATGATTTGGATGTTTGTGCACTTAAGGCTGTCTGCTAGCTCTCTTAGATTTTCTTTGTTTCTTAAAAACATTCTTTTTTCTGTCCCTGTGGGTTATTTCAAAAATACTATCTTCAAGATCAGAAATTTTTGCTTCTGCTTGTTCCAGCCTGCTACTTAAGCTATTGGTTGTGTTTTTTATTTTGTTTAGTGAATCTTTCAATTCCATGAGTTCTAGTATATTCTTTTTTAAGGTATTAATCTCTTTGTAAATTTTCTCCTTCATATCCTGGATTTTTTTTCTCATTTCATTCCATTGTCTGACTGAGTATTCTTGTATCTCAGTGAGTTTCTGTATGATTGTTGCTTGGAATTCCTTTTCAGTCATTTTAAGGGTTTTCTGCCCTATAGGGTCTGGTATTTGAGGATTACTGTACCCTTTTGGTGGTGCCATATTTTTTGGGTTTTCATATTTCTATTATCTCTACATTGATGTCTGGTCATCTGGTAGAGCAGTTGCTTCCTCTGTTACTCTGGAGTGGGCTTTGAGGAGAGAGACATCCTCTTCTTTTTCCAGTATCTTCTGGTGACTCTCCTGTGTTGATGCAGTTGAGTGTCTGGTGGGTCACCTGCACAGGGGCTCTGGCTGCTGCTGTAGTGTCGAGCTGCTTTTTTGGTAGCCATTGCTGTGGCAGTGGCTGTGGTGGGCCACCTGTGTGGAAGTAGTGTTTTTGGCATGATCTCTTGCCTGTTTTTGGTGGGAGGTACTGCCGTCAGCTCCTTGCCTAGGACCCTGGGTGTGCTCTCTTGCCTGCTTCTGGGTGAAAGGCAGGTTTCCTGTTGTTAAGCTACCTTTTTCCTGATCCTCTGGCTAAGGAAAACAAGCATTTGGGGAGCTTTTTGTGTTTGTGCCTGTCAGCAGTTCCAGGTTAGAGATGGCTCTCCATCTAGGGTATGTGGGAGTAATGAGACTCCTCCCCTCTGGGCCCCCTTGAGGCAGTTTCTTTTCTGCTTTTTTTCTGTGTGAGTCATATTTAACTTTTTCTTTATATGTCTTGTAATTTTAAAATAATTGAAAACAGGACATATTATAGTAATCCTGGACATTAACCCCTACACCTCAGAGTTTGATGTTATTGTTTGCTTGATTTTTGGCATCTCTGTGAAGTCCGTTTCCCCCTTGGTGCACAGACTGGGATGCTGTTCCTGGGAGGGTAAGGACTTATTTGTGGGAACAGTCACCTAACCAGAGATAACTATGGTTTTAGCTGGTCACTTCTTGATGCTCTGCTTCCTTGTCTCACTTGTAGGTTTCTGATTGGTCTCCCTCCACTGGTATGTTACCCAGATTCTGCCTTCCACTATCAGCTAGCTGGTTGCTGTATTGTGTTCAACAACATCCTATTTGCTGTCTAATCCAATTAAAGTTGGGCCCTTTGCAGGGGCAGGGGGTTCACAGTCTTTGAGGCTCATTTCAAGCAGTGGTTGGTGCTGCTGCTGCTTCTGGATCTCTGTTAAATTTGTAGCTGGTCAGCTACTGCACTTGTTGCTAATAGTATCATGAAGCTAGCATCCTCCTCTTAATTGCTCACCACCAAGGTTTCTGTAGTTTTTGATCATGCCCTTAGGCTTGAATTCTTGAAACAAGTCAGACCCCTCAAGGAATAAGTAGAGCCCTCTGTTCTTCCAGCCTGCTTCTCCCCCAGGAGGAACCTTTGTGCCAGTGAGCTGGGGCAGGGACTGTGGCCCCCTTCTCCTGGAGTGATGCCCCTTGCTGTGGATTGAATGTTCCCCCCCACCCCAAACTCATTTTGAAGCTTGATCACCACTGTAAAAGTGTTAAGAGGCTAGGAAATCTGATTATGGTATTTGAAAGGTGGGGCCTGGGAGAAGTAATTAGATTGTGAGGACTGTGCCCTTGTGAATGGATTGATCCATTCATGGAGTAATGGGTTTGGTTCTAATGACTTGATAAGGAGATAGAGTGACAAGTTTGGCTCCCTCTTGCTCAGCCTATTCTCACCATGTGATACCCTGCAAAGAAGACCCTCACCAGATGCACCTCCTGGACCATAGATTTCCCAGCCTCCAAAACTGTAAGAAACAAATTTCATTTCTTTGTAAATTACCCAGTTTCAGGTATTCTGTGATAAGCAACAGAAAACAAACTAATACACCCCCACTTCATAAATGGGGGTCCAGGCAGAGGTGGCATCCCCTGATTATCTTATGGTTTACTTTCAAGGATGGAACCTCCACCCTGTGAATGAGTTGAGCTGAAGGAAATCAGGACCCAGTATTGCAGCCTCTTGCACCTGTGCTAGACCTGCCACCCTGTGAGTGGGGGCTGGGTAGGGAAGAGGAGCACCAGTGCTCTCAGCCACACCCACCTGGAGTAGTGTCCATAGCAGAGCTGTGGGGAGATGAGAGATGACAGTGGCCTAATCTAAGGGGAAACTGTGCATCCCTGGACAAGGAGCTGGAGTGGGGGAGCCCTGTTTTCCTGGCCATGCTAACCTGCAACAGAGTTGGGGAGGCTGAGAATGGCTCGGGACAAAAATGCTACAGACTCTTGCTGATCTTACCAAGGTTTAGTAGCTTCTCTTGAATAAGAGTTTCTCCACTTTCTTATGAGAATTTCCAAAGACTTAAATTTCTTTTTAAAATTTTATTACATAATTTTCACCAGTTGTTTCACTGGGGAGAGGGTCTGGGGAGATCAACATTCTGGAAGCCCTGCCTCTGTAAAATGCTTTTGATAAATGGCTAGATTCTGTTTATAAGTATATTGTTAACAATCTTTTTAAAATCAATATTCGTAAGGATAACTGATCTGTAATTTTCTTATGGTTACTCTCTGCATGTTACATTAGTTTTCTGTAGCTGATATAATAAATTATACTATGAACTTGGTGGCTTAAAACAACAGAAATTTATTCTCTCCCAGTTATGGGGACCAGAAATTCAACACCAGTATTACTGGCTCCAAATCAAGATGTTGACAGGGCTGCACTCCCTCTGGAGGCTCTGGGTAGCCTTCTTTTGTGTTATATAATTTTATAGTGTACCATTTTAATCCTCTGTCTTTTAAAATAAATATATCTTCATATCTTTTGAGTTGTTTTCTTAGAGGTTTTCCTAGGGATTTCAATATGAATCTCAGCTTCTTACGATCCACTTCAAAACAATGCTGACTTAATTCCTGTAAAGTATAGAAACTTTCATATAGTTCCGTTTTTTCTATCCCTTTTCTTTTGTGGTATTGCCATATATATTTGTGGTGGAATGGAGACTATATCTGGTCTTTATCCCGGTTTCTGGCATAGATCACCAAAAGCCCTAGGAAATTCCCAAGTAATAGATGTATCTTTCTTGTGTTAATGAAGTGACTCACTTGTGGGCCTCTAAAAAAGCATCAGAATGTGGCTGGTTACCAGAAAAACCAACCACATCATTGGAGTGTTCAAACTTTGGGCCACTCCAACCTCCAGGGACAGGCATAGGGCTGGAGATTGAGTTTAATCACATGGCCAATGATTTAGACGATCATGGCTACTTAGTGAAACCCCAATAAGACACCTGGACATGGGGGCTTGGAGGAACTTGGGGGCTTGGAGGAACTTCCTGGCTGGGGAGAACGTGGATGTGCTGGGAGAGAGATGCACCTGGATCCCACAGGGAGGGGTGTCCAAGCTCTGCACCCTCTTCTCTGACCCCTTCCCCAAGATCTTGTCTGAGGATTCTCTCCCTTTTTGCAGTTCCTGAGTTGTATCCTTTAATATAAAATGATACAGCAGTCCCCCCACCCCCATTTGTGGTTTCACTTTCTGCAGTTTCAGTTTCCCAAGGTCAACGGCAGTCAGAAAATATTAAATGGAAAATTCCAGGGATAAACAATTCATAAATTTTAAATTGTGCATCATCCTGAGAAGTGTGATGAATTCTTGTGTCGTTCCAGTCCGTCCCGCCTGGATGGTGGATTTTCTCTTTGTCCAGACTATCCACGCTGTATACCCTGCCTACCGGTTAGTCACTTGGTTGCCCTGTTGGTTATGGGATGGACTGTCATGGTATTGCAGTGCTTGTGTTCCATACTATCTGTGCTTTCAGACATCCACTGGTGGTCTTGAAACGTATCCCTGTGGGTAAAGGAGACCACTGTAATCATAAGTACTGAACTTTCCTGACTTCTGTGAGTCCTTCTAGCAAATTATTGGACCTGAAGTTTTCTTATCAGAAATTCTGAAGTTCCTTTACCAGAAATGATTTCTGTTATCATAAATTCAAAAATTTTTTATGTCTTTGGTTAATTTCCAAAACAATGCTGAGATTTTTTTTTTCCAATTCTGTCCAGATTTATAGTTGGATTTTGGAGGCATGAATTGTTCATCTCCTTATTCAGCCATAACCAATAGTCCTGATTTCTTTTTGATTTTTTTCTTGACTTTTAAAATTGTTCATTCCATCTTTTATTTCTCTTATATCTTGTGACGTTAACCAAGAATTTATTAGTCCTTCTAATCCTTGTATTTTATTAAATGATTTTTTACTTCTGTTCCAAATTTCTTTATGTTCTGTCATATCTCCTTTCAAATTTTTTTAGTCCTATTTTATAATCACTAATCTTGCAAACCCTGATGTATGCTTTTATCATTTTTCTTGTTTCTTAGATAGATTCTGGGTGCATTCATTATATGGGTTTTCAACACACTCATTTCTATTGCTTGTGTTTGAGTGAGGCATCTTTTCTAGACCCTTTACTGTTTATTCACAAGTCATCTTGTTCCATCTCCAGGCCGCTGTATTCATTCTTCTACTGCTTTAAAACCTTCCTCCAAGATATCTTTGCTGCTTCTTTACTTCATTAATTCCTCTTATGTGTCACCCTTAGAGAGGTCTTACCTAGCTGATCTGTTTAATTATCTCTCTCTGGCCATTCTATTTCCATGTGTGTCTTTTCCCTATTGTGTTTATCATCACCCATTATAATGTAAATTAAATTGTAACACACAAATATAAATTGAATAAATTATAAAATCTCTGTGAGATCAAGGATTTTCTTTTATATATTACTGTGTCAACAGAATCAAGAACAGTGACAGAAAAACAATTTCAGAAACAGAAGTAGATTAGAGGTTACCAGAAACTGGGGGGCAGGAGTGATGAGAAGTTAGTGCTTAATGGGTGCAGAGTTTATGTTTATGATGATGAAAATGTTTTGGAAATAGATGGAGGTAGTAGTTACACAGCATTATGGATGTAATTAATTCCACACAATTGTATGTTTAAAAATGCTTAAAATGGCAATCCACAAATTAAAAAAGAAGGGAGCGATGACTACTTTCCATAGAGTAGATTTTGATAAAGACAGGTTAAATGAATGAATAAATGAATGAAAACACAGTGTTTATTTGTTCAAAGTTACTAGCCTGTGCTAATAAGGTATTTATGATGTTCATGCCACGCATACTGATGTCTGTTACAATGATCACAGAAAACTAATCAATGCTGTAGGAACAGAGATTAAAATAATATTGGTCAGCCCCCCTCACAGGGTTGATTGGGGAACGGGAGTGTGTCCAAATACCTACACTGTCTTAAAAGTACAGGTTTTATGACTCACTTTTGGAAAGACGAGCCCTTTAGCTTCAGACCGGTGACAGTGATTTTTGTTGGGCAACGTGGTTAGTGGTCCCAGTATTACTGCCCTGCTTGACTCTTCAAAAGAAGAAGTCAGAGTACATCTTGAAGCTACGGTTCACCTGTCATACACTGTACTTCATGGACAGCAGATTTCTAGAATCCCACATACTGGAGCAACGTGTAATGTCTGTATAAATTCAGTAATATTAGAGGTGAAGTGGAGGGTATTGGTTTGTACCAGTCCATTAAACTCAGGGTCCTATGGTTTCTGCTGATTTTTACCCTCTTTATGTCTCTGGTTTCCAGTACCTGTACCCATTCTCAATGGGATATACAGGCAAAAAGCTGAGAACCCACATGTGTAGGCTGTGTATGAGAAGATTTTCTGTGAATGCCTGACACAGTAGCTTTGGATTGAAATCAGACATTACCTAAGGTAAATCCAAATGAATGTGAGCAGAAACCCAATCAACATTTATTTATAGCTACTATTAACTTTAGCTTTTTTTTTCCTCTAAAACTTCTCAAGGAAATTATCAATTAAATTCTATTATTTCACTGAAAATTGACATCTTTACAAAATTAGTTGGATTTTTTTTCACTCTTAGCTTTTCTAGCCACTGATTTACTCTTACTGCTGATCACAAGTTATGCCTCAAATCCCCTGAAAATGACCCAAGTGCTTGATTAGTCCAAAATAAGTTATTCATAAGCTCATACTTAAAAAGGAGCAAATTTTGCATGAGGCTCTGCTCTAAAATATTGTGTACTATTCTAGCAATACTTATTTGGGTTTAAATTTTAGGGCAGAGGAAAATAACCCCAAACATCCATTGGTGGCTGGGTCAGGGGACAGTTCAGGAACCTTGCCAGCAAGATTGAATCAAGGCAGCCCTGATGATGCAGTCTCATGCCTGGTGGAAAGATACTCTGTTTTTAAAACTATCCTGGATTATAGTTTTATGCACACGAATACATATTTTTAACCAATGTTTTTATAGACTTATCAATACACTCAGAAATTTATTTGCTTTCTGGTTCTTCTTGCATTCCACTTTTCTATTTTAGGGCTAATTTCCTTCTAGCTGAAGTACATCATCTTGAAACTTCCTATCAGCAATGCTGACCTTGCTCATTTTTTTTAAAAAAGATAATATTTATTTTGCAGTTATTCTTGAGTGATGATTTAGTTGTCACCAGCTGTTTTCTCTCAGCACTTTGAAAGAAGTATTCTGTTGCCTTATGAAATTTATTTTTGCTTGAAAGGAAGTCTGCTGCCATTCTAAAAATCATTTTTGGGGAGAGGAGATTATGCGCATTTTCTCTGTATTACTTTTTGAGTTTTTGCTTTGGCTCTGATTTTCTGCTGTTTGCACACACGTGCACATATTCACACACACGTACACATATGCACAGGTGCATGAAAACACAAACACACACATATGGGTACATGCATGCACCCACACATGCATATACACACGCACACACTTTAATTTAGGTTTATATTTGTTATTCCTTATCCTGATCATGTCTGACTTATTCACTCAGATATTTCTTGATTGCCTAACATGTGCCAGATTCTATTTGTCATGTAATATATTTATTAATTTGAAGACATGTATCTTCAAACAGGGAAAATTCTCAGACATTTTCTTCGATTTTTTTCCTCTCCCCCATTCTTTCTCATATCTCCTACTGTGTCGCCTTTGACATGTTTGTTAAACCTTGTTCTTTAATAATAATAACTACCATTTATTGAATACTCGCTATGCACCTGTCCAACTTACATATTTTGTGTTATGCATTATAGTTGCTGTAACAGCTTTAGAAATCACAACAACCGCACGAAATGGGTTCTATCACCATCTCTGTTTGCAGCTGAAGAAACCGAAGCATACAGAGGTCGAGGAACATGCCCAAGTTCACAGCCATTGAGCAGTCACTGCAGGATTTGACCGAAGTAATCTGTCAACAGTGTTCATATTCTTTTATGTCTAGCAATGATTTTTTCCACCATATTTCTTAACTGATCGTTCATATTTTCCATCCTTTCATCTCATTGTGCTGCATTTCAATTGACTTCCTTGGTTTTGTCTTTTCCTTAATTCAGTCTCTCTTCACTGGTGTCTTATTTGTTCATTAATTCATCTACTGAGGTTTTTATTCATATATGTCCATTTTTTATTTCTAGAAGATTTATTTCATTAAAATGTATGCCTATTATCATGCCCTTTAATTTTTTATTGTATTCATTTTTATTTCATACACACACATGCAATGTTTCATCCAATTGCTCCCCAAATGTTCTGTTCTGAAAGTTCTGTCCCATATGTTTGGTGCAGCCCTAGAGTCTTCTTCATGATGTTTTGTTTCTTCAAGTGCTTTCATAATTTTGGATTGTGAACACATGCCGGAGGGGTGGCTGGTTTGTGGGAAGTCTTTGTGCTCTGGGCTGCTTAAGTGTCCCTGGAGCAGATCTGCTACTTCAGGGCACCTAGCAGTTTGCATAGTCCAGAAAGAGATTATGTGTTTAATTCTTTGGTTTAATGGTTTCCTTACAGGAGAGTCTGATAAATTTGGATTCCTGTCCAGCTGGTCCCATGGGCCTTGAATTTCAACATCTCATGGCTGATTCCTTATTTTTCACTTTCCAAGACTGCAAAAAAGCACAGGACTTCTTGTGCTCCTGTGAGCTTTTGGTCAGAGTATTCCTGGGAAGCAGATTAAGCTGGCCTTGGGTATGAGTTTCGGGCCTATGTCGAGGGGGACATTTCTGTGACCTCCTGCATGACCAGGCAACATGTGCTTATCTGTTGGCTCTTATCTCTCTTTATCTCGAGCTCTCAGACCTGAGAATTCTCTTTTACTTGTTTTAGGCTCAGCCGCAAGTTAATTTCTACTCTAATTTAGGAAGCATTTCTTTGTGCTCTAGTGAGAGAAGCCATCTCCATTAGTTTAACCCACTACATTGCTCCAAATTCTCAAATACATATACTTTGTCCATTTTTCATTTTCAAATGTTGTTATTTTTTTCTATATTAAAAACACTTTATAAGCAGTGGAAATCAACTTTATCATATTTCTTCCCTATATTTGTTGTTTCCCCTTAATTTTTTTAAAGAAGATGTGTATATTATATTTAACAATATTAATAGATGCTATTTTAGGAAGTCTTAGGTTTACAGAAACATTGAGCAGAAAGCTCAGAGAGTCCCTGGAAGCCCCATCTCCCCTACCCTATTAATAATATTTTTCTTTCTTTTTTAAATTATTTTTTTATGGCAGCTAACTGGTTCAGGGATCCGAACCCTTGACCTCGGTGTTATCCCTATTAATAACATTTTGCATCAGTGAATTAGTCAGGCTTCTCCAGAGAAACAGAAGCCATAGGATGTATATATAAATATAGACAGATTTATGATAAAAAAATTGGCTCACACAATTATGGAGGATGACAAATCCCAAGACAGACAGCTGGCAAACTGGAGATCGAGGAAAGCAATGGTGTAATTCTAGTCTGAATCCAGTCCAAAAGCCAGCAGGCTCAAAACCCAAGGAAAGCCAATGTTTCAGTTAAAGTCAGAAGGCAGGAAAAAGACCAATGTCCCAGCCCAGCAGTCAAGCAGGAGCTCCCTCTTACTCAGCTTCTTGTTTTGATCAGGTCTTTAATTGATTGGATAAAGCCCACCCACACTGGATAGGGCAATCTGCTATATTTAGTCTACCAATCCAAATGTTCTCATGTAGAAAAACCTTCAGAGATCATTCTGGAATAATGTTTGACCAAATGTCTGGGCATCCAGTATCTCAGTCAAATAGTCACATAAGATTAATCATCACAGTTACTATGGCATATTTGTTAAAATTGATAAACCAATATGGATATATTATTATTAACTAAAGTCTACAATTTACATTAGGGTTCAGTCTTCCTGTTGTGCAGTTCTACAGGTTTTGACAAACGTATAATGGCATGTATCCACCATTGTAGTATCATGCAGAATAATGTCACTGCCCTAAAAACCTCCTGTCATCATCAATTCATCCCTCCCTCCCTTTCAACCCTGGGAACCACTGATCTTTTGACTGTCTCCATGGTTTTGCTTTTTGCAGAATATGTTATGGAATCATGCAACATGTAGACTTTCCAGACTGAATTACTTCATCTAGTAATAAATATTGAAGTTTCCTGCATGTCTTTTTGTGGTTTGATAGCTTCTATGTTCTTATGAGTGAATGATATTCCATTGTATGGATGTAACCCAATTTATCCATTTACCTGCTGAAGAGCGTCTTGGTTGCTTCCAAGTTTTGGCAATTATGAATAAAGCTTCTGTAAACATCTGTGCGAGGTTTTTGTGTGGACATAGATTTTAATTCATTTGGGTAGATCTCAAGGAGTACAATTGTTGGCTTGTATGTAAGATTATGTTTAATTTTATAAGAAACGACCAAACTGTCTTCTAAAGTTAGTTATACCATTTTTAATTCCCTCTAGCAATGAATGAGTGTTCCTGTTGCTCCACAATGTTGCCAGCATTTGACGTTTTCAGTTATTTGGATTTTTGCCATTCTAATAGGCATGTAGTGGTTTCTCATAACAATATTGATTTGCAATCCCCTAATGACACATGATGTTGAAATTTCTGTTTAAATATTTTTTCCCCATGTTTCATTGGGTTGTTTCTTTTCATACTGCTGAGTCTTAAGAACTCTTTATTTATTTCAAGTCCTTGGTATTTTTCAAGTCCTTTAACAGATATGTGTTTTGCAAATATTTTCTCCCAGTGTGTGACTTGTCTTCTCATTCTCTTGACAGTATCTTTCACAGAGTAGAGATTTTTACTTTTAATAAAGTCAACTTACCAGTTTTTTCTTTCATGGGTCATGACTGTGATGTTGTATCTAAAAATTCTAAAAATGAATTCTAAAAATTCATCACCAAACCCAGGGTCACCTAGATTTTTCCTACATTATCTTCTAGAAGTTTTATAATGTGCAGCTTACATATAGGTCTATGAAACATTTCGGAGTTTAGTTTGAAAAAGGTTTGAAGTCTGCATCTAAATTTAATTTTTTGCATATGGATATTCAGTTTTTAAACATCATTTATTAAAAAAATCATTTTCTTCATTTGATTGCCTTTGCTTCTCTGTCAAAGATTTGTTGAATGTATTTGTGTGTGCCTATTTCTGATCTATTCTGTTCCATTGATCTATTTGATAATTCTTTCACCAATATCATACCATTTTGATAACTGTTGTATTATAGTTAGTGTTAAAGTCGGGGAACGTCAGGCTTCCAACTTTGTTCTTCTCCAACATTGTACTGCTTATTTTTGGTCTTTTGCTTTTCCATATTAGCTTTAAAATTGCTTTGTTCACACACACACACACACACACACACACAGAAAAACCTTTTGGATTTTGATTAGAATTGCATTGAATCTATAGCTCAAGTTAGGAAGAACTGATATCTTGACAATATTGAGTCTTCCTGTCTATTACCATGGAATATGTCTCCATTTATTTATTTTCTTTGATTTCTTTCATCTGAGTTTTGCAGCATCCTCATACAGATATTTGATTATATTTATACTTGAGTATTTCATTTCTCATGCTAACATAAATCCTGTGTTTTTAATTTTGAATTCCAATTGTCATTGAAAGCAATTGACTTTTGGTTATGAACTTTGTATCCTGCAATCTTATTATAATAACTTATTAGTTCCAGGTTTGTTGCTGTTGTTGATTCTTTGAGATTTTCTATATAAACAATTATGCCACCTACAAACAAAAAACAGTATCATTTCTTCCTTTTCATTATGAATATCCTTTATTTACTTTCGTTGGCTGTTTCCCTAAAGATTTCCAATATAATGTTAAATAGAAACAGTGAAAGGGGACATCTTTGCTTCCTTCCTGATCTTAAGAGGAAAACATCTAGCGTCTCACTAATAAGTATGATATTAACTATGGGTTTTATGGATGTATTTTATCAAGCTGAGGAAGTTCATCTCTGTTCCTACATTGCTGAGTTTCTACTATGGAGGGATAAGGGATTTTGTCAAATGCTTTTTATGCATGTATTAATATAACAATTGTATAATTTTTATTTTTTAGTCTGTTGATGTGATGGATTACATCAATTGATTTTCTAATGTTGAAAGAGCCTTGCATACCTGGGATAAATCCGACTTAGATAGGGTGTATAAATTGTTGGATTAAATTTGCTAATATTTCATTATGATTTTTTGTAGTTATGTTCACAAGAGGTATTGGTCTTTTCTTTACTGTAATGTCTCTATCTGGTTTTGATATTAAGCTAATAATGAAGATTTTATAGAATAAATTAGGAAATGTACTCTTCTCATATTTTTCTAAGAGATGGTAGAATATTGGCATAATTTTGTGGTGAGTATTCGATGTGAGATTGAGGAGAGTGTATATTCTGCTGTTGTTGAATGAAGTATTTTATAGATGTCAATTAGATCAAGTTGATTGGTGGTGCTGTGCATTTCAATTCTGTCCTTATACATTTGTTGCTGGCTGTATCTGTCAATTACTCATGGAGGGGCATTGAAATCTTCAGCTATGGTGGCAGAGGTGTCTATTTCCCCTTGCAGTTCTGCCAGTTTCCACTTCAAATATTTTGAGGTTATGTTGTTAGAAGCATACATGCTAAGGGTTGTTATGCCTTCTTGAGAAATTTACCCTTTTTTCATTACATAATTTCTCTCTTTATCCCTGATAATTTTTCTTACCCTGAAGTCTGCTTTGGCTGAAACTAATATACCTACTCAAGGTTTCTCTTGATAGTATATTTTTCTCTATACGCTTTTGTACCTTTATATTCTTATAGACAACATACAATTTTTTAAATTCACTCTGAAAGTCTCTATCTTATAGTTATATATTTAGATCATCCACATTTAAAGTGATTAATTATATAGTTGGATTAATATCTATCATATTTGTAACTTTTCTATTTATTGCACTTATTCTTTGTTTGTTTCTTTCCCCCCCCCCCCCCTTGGCCTTCCTTGTTTTTTTTTCCTTTTTCTTCCTCGGTCCTCTTTTGGGCCTTTCTCAGTTTTATTTAAACACTTTATATTATTCCATGATCTCTTTCCTTGTAGCATATTAGTTGTAATTTTATTTTCTTATTTTAATTTAATTTAACTTAATTTTATTTTAGTGGTTGTCCTAGCATTTGCAAAATACATTTATAAGTGATCTAAGCTCATCCTCAAATAACACTATACTACTTCCTTGGAGTGCATGTACCTTATAACAGAGTATTCCTAATTCTTCCGTCTGTTTCTTATAACATTGCTGTCACTCATTTCACTTACCTATGAGTTATTACCAGCTAGCACATTGTTGGTACTATTATTTAAAAAATAATAACTGGTTTATAAAATATGAAAGATAATAAAAACTGTTTTATGTTAGACCAATTAAGAATAAGGAAAATATTAGATTTTACCTTGATTTTTTCCTTGTCTAACGCTCTTCCTTTATTTATATAGATATGTTTATGATCTGCATCATTTTCCTTCTCTTTGAAGAACTTCTTTTAATATAGCCTGCAAGGCAGGTCTACTGGTGACAAATTTCCTCAAGTTTCATCTGAGAAAGCTTTATTTCTTCACTTTTGATGGATAATTCCATTGGATATAGGACTCTAGGTGAGTATCTTTTTCTTTCTTTAAGAATTCTAACGTAATTCACATACTTGTTTCTCTGGTTTCTTTCAAGGTTTTCTTTTCTTATTTAATTTTCTGAAGCTTGAATATGACATACTTATATGTAGATTTTTCCAGGCTTTATCCTGCCTAGTGTCCTCTGAGCTTCCTAGACCTGCAGTTTGATGTCTGTCAGTAATTTTGAAAATTCTCAGCCATTACTATTTCTACTTTTTTTTTCTGTTTTCTTTCTTCTGCTGGTATTCTTATTATGCATATGTTACATCTTCTTAGTTTTCCCAAAAGTATTGAATATTCTGTTCTTTTTTATTTTTTTTCTTTGCCTTTTAGTTTGGGAAGTGTCTATTGACATATCTTCGAGCTCACTAATCCTTTCCTCAGCTGTGTCCAGTCCACTGATGACCCCATCAAAGGCATTCTTCTTATCTGATACAGTTTTTTTTTTTATCTCTAGCATTAAAAAAAAATTCTCTCTTAGAGCTTTCATCTCTGTGCTTACTTTGACCATGTTATTGTATGTTGACTAATTGAAAATTTAATTTAGGAATAAGCTATGAGAATTTTTTAAAGGAATTTTTACAACACTCCATATATGTAAGTATAACAGAAGAGATTGATGCTTGAGGTTTCATGAAAACCATAACAAAATTTGGGAAGTTTGGAAGAGGCTCAGTTCTTCCCATTTATCTTAAAGTTTTCCTCTATTATTATCCTTCACCTCCCTTGCATCTTTTCCCATTCTTACCTATAGCACCTTGCTGGTGAATATCTGTCTTTGACTTTCACTATTTGTTTTAGTATAGAAGTTAATTGTCACTTATAAGTTCCTAATTTAATGCCAAACTATTTTTTTTATTTCAATGTTTCCACAAATTGCTATTAAACATATTAATTTCTCTCTGAATATTTCCTTGCTTCTTAAAATTTGTATCCCATAGAGTTTGAAGTCTAATTACAGTGACATAAAAGTTATCTCAATGTACTTACTCAAGACATTTAACTAAATTTATTTATATTTTCTCTTGTTTTAATGACCAGTTAGTAAATGCTAGAATGAAATACCCTAAACCTGACCTGATGTGTTTGTGAAATGATTGAAATAAATATGCTTCTCATTTGTGTTCTAATTCAATTATTTTGACCATTCAAACAGACCATGTGGCTAGATGGTCTTCTTCTTTACTGTTTGAAATAAGATGGAATGGAAGATAAATTATTCCCTAATAATGATTTTCATTCA
The DNA here is from genome assembly GCF_027409185.1 of Cynocephalus volans. NCBI lineage: Eukaryota > Metazoa > Chordata > Mammalia > Dermoptera > Cynocephalidae > Cynocephalus > Cynocephalus volans. Next base: position 211,414,514 of record NC_084461.1, read on the forward strand.
CTTTTTGCAGCAATTAAAAAAGACATAGTAGAAAGGCATTAAAATCCATGGTGATTCATCTTGCTGTGCCCCGTGTGCCCCAGACTACTTCCTGCCCAGCCACACACACATGAGAGTAAACAGAGGCATGGCTTTGGGGTCTGGGTAAGCTCTGGAGCATCTCCAGCCTGGTATTCTCATCTGTAAAAAGTGCGTCATGAGGAGTGAATGAGTTGACTGGTGCAACTACAGAGCTGGCCCCCGTAGCCTTTGTCTTCTCTTTCTGTGGGACTGCCATGCATCCAGCTTTGTGCTCATTCATTATATAGGAAAAATCTGAAAAGTATTCATGTGCTCAGGGAGTCAATACAAATTCTTCTGATATCAGCAATGTCCATTAGGTTTAATATGGCAAAAGGAAGATGCATTACAAACTGTAGACTAAACGCTTGTATTTGGGCATTTATGAAGCTTAGCAGAAAGACTGTGGATTTGGTGGTCTAACTTAAAATAGTGGCTCAGTTATTAACTGGCTGTGTATACCTGGGCAAATTTCTTAAGTTCTTTTGCTTCAATTTCCTTATGTTTAAATTGATTTAATTCTCCCTCATATGTTTGCACTAGAATTACAGAAAACCATGACTGCCTGGAATTGATATTGTAGCTAGCTTATGTTTAATGCTTAAAATATTTGTCTTATTACCAAAATTGTTAATAGAAACAATTATAATAATTACCATGTCTGCCAATAATATAAAAGAGAACGAGAATTACTCATCAAACTTTTTTCTTAAAAGGACTGAACTGGCAATCTTATCTTTTATCAAATTCCAAATGCTATATAAGGAAGACAAATTAATAATAGGAAGCCAAGTTCAGCAGAAACATAATAAAATGTAAATTCTAACATAATGCCTTAATCACATCACTTTATAATGATGCATGAGAAAAATTTTTTTTTCATTTAGAACAATCTTATTTGCTAGAAGACTGACAAACTTAAATTTTTTCTACTTCTGAATACATAGATGGCATGAATAGACCCAAAGCAGTGCTTGGCATTTGAGCTTATAGTAGAAATATCCATAGACTGGAAATCAGGACAGGCCAGTTTTTAGTCTCTGTTATATGTCTAACCTGTGGCAAAGCATTTCAATTTTGATGATATTTTCCTCAGCATTGTGATGGCAAAATTTTGATCTATTTACTTCATGAAAGGGCTTTGGACAAAAAGAAAAAGCATGCCATAGTTTTTCTGTCTTTCGACTCTGCTGTGAGGTACAGAGCGGAATTGTGAAAAGCTTCATTAATTCTTCCAAGTCATGAAGAATATGAATGAAACAGCAAATAGCAGAATGGTGGCCTGAGATCAAAGAACTAGTGGACCTGCCCACAGAGCCTTGCTTACTTTCTTTCCACCCCTCATACTGGATTATCTCAATTGTCCTCTCTTCAAGTGCACTGATTTTCTCTGCTCTTGAACTGCTCTTGAACTCTAGCAAATTTTTCATTTCAGTTATTGAATACTTTTCAGCTCCAGAATTTCTATTTGGTTTCTTTTTACAATTTCTTTTTACTGGTATTCTTCATTTACTCATACATAATTCTCCTGATTTCCTTTAGTTCTTTGTTAATTGTTTCTTTAAACTCTTTGCATATATAAAAACAGTTGATTTTAAGTCTCTATCTAGTAAGTTCAATGTCTGAGCCTCCTCTGGGACAGTTTCTGTCAACATTTTTTTCTTTCCTGTGAATAGGCCATACTTCCCAATTTCTTCATATGCCTTGTAATTTTTGGTTGAAATTCAGCATTTTGAATATTATAATGCAATAACACTGAAATCAGGGTTCCCTTTGCCCCCACCCCAAGGGTTTGCTGTTGTTTACTGTTGAACATTGCAGTCATGCATTTGTTTAGTGACTTCTCCAAACCATTTTTCCAAATATTGTATTCCCTGTCATGTGTGGTCACTGAAGTCTCTGTTCTGTTATCTCAGCAGGTATCTAGTTAGCTGAAAGAGAGTTAATAAAATGCCTAGAGTCTAAAAGAAAAAAAAAGTCTCTGAATCTTTGCAGATTCTTTCTGGGCTGGGGCATTTTTCAATGCTAAGCTAGGTCATGTATGAGTATAACTCTGCCTTAGCCTTCACTTCTTGCTTGCATGGAGCCCAAAGACTAGTTAGAGGTACAAGCCTTGGGTCCTCTCAGTTTTATTTCCATTTTTTTGATTGTGCATTCAGTTCAGAGCATGCACATCAAACTTCAGATTTCCTAACATATGTGGCAGCCCTTCAAAGCCTTTATTCTCCCAAAGAATTTCCTTCTCAGTCTCCTCCTTGTTAGGTTCTTGGTACTTTCTGATGCCTGTCCCATCTAAATGCTGTTGCCCCAGATGCCTAAGGGCACTATGTGTCTTCAGATGCTTTTATCAGATGTCATGGCCCTGGGAAGTGGAGGAAGCTAAATGGGTGAACAAAAATACCACACTAATTACTTACCAAGATTTAGAAGCCTCTTTCTTCACTAAATGCTCCCCTGGTGTTGCGAGATTTTCATTTGATCTGAGAGTTCTGAAAAAATTGATCTTCAGATTGCTGCCAGCTTAATGGTTGCTTCAGTGGAGACACCAGTTCTTGGAGCTTCCTACTCCACCATCTCCATGATGTAACTCCCTTGTTCACTTTCAAGGACTAGTTTATCGTTGGGAAATCTGTTTCTGTAATCAATCTAATTTATGAAATAACAATTATTGTGATTTTTCCAGACCCTATTTATGTACATTTTATATCTTTCTATCAAGTAGAGCAGAATGTGTAAAGTTATAATTTCTACACTAATAGAAGTTCTCAGCAGGACAGAACCTTTGAATCTATATTATCTAAATCAGGGTATTTTCAAGAGGAAGAAGCTGGGAACTGAGAGGAAGGTGAAGCATCTACTTTGAGACAACACTGGTATTAATACCCTGGTTGCCTCTCCTGTGACATAATGTTTCCCACCAACCACACAAGTAGTATATACCACAGGCCATGAGAAAAATATATGACAGTGCTTGTCCCCACTGAATAGATAGAGACAGCCCTGGCTCTATGATGACAGAAAGTCATTAATGCACCTTGGAAGCCCTGCAGTCAAGCCTGCACAGTGACAGTGACCAAAGCAAAGATGGCGGTAGAAGATTTTCAAGGAATTATTAAGTTGTTCATCTTGATTTTCTAAAATATCATAAAGTCCCAGTACGGAAAACTCCCTATTGTGTTTACTCTTTGAAACATGAGAACATGGCTTTTATAATTGTCTGTGGTGGCGACACATAATGATTTTAAAACAATGATTTTGAATTAATCAATTCATTTATTTACTAAGAAATGGCTACAGCATCATAGAAAAGGAAACCATTATGCAGAGTACAAAATAAGTCCCTCCTCTGCTGCTTAAATGTGGTATAATTAATAATGATTAACATCTCTTTTAAGAGAAGATCTTATTTTTGTTAACAGCTGTTATAATCTACAGGACTCTCTCTGTTTACTTGCAGAAGTCTTCAATCACCTGCCAATAAAAAACAGTGTGTGTGTGTGTCAGGGGTTGGAGGGTAGGTGGAGATACTTATACAGATTTAATGATGACATTACGGAGACTTGTAAAGAATGATTTTGACAAAATAACAAAGATAGTAGATGAAGCTGAGGATAGATTCTAGGCCTTCTGTTATATATAAGTTTGGTTGATTTATTCATTCAGTTACTCCCTCATTTATTCAAGATTTGCTAAGCAGGGTGCTGGCAATTTCAAAATAAAAAACAGGTAAGATACCATCTCCATCTGAGGTAAGCCCACAGGCCTAGTGAATAAACAATTGCAAAAATCAAGGTGATGTCTTTGTACCAAGGATGTTGGCTAAATTGCATGCTGTCTCCTGGGCCCCAGCACCATCCCTTCTCTATGCCAGAAACAAGCTGGGAACTGACTTGCCCAATATCCCCTCTACCTGTGGTTCTACCAATGAGCTCTCCCTTGAGGTGCGAAAAGAGAGGTCATTATTCACCAGGTGAATGTGCAGTGCTGAGGGGCCTACCAACACCATCTTGAGGCCATTGCCTTGCTGCTGTCATCCAAGAGTTGGTGGGAGCTCCCACTGGTTAGGGGGATTCTCACGGGTCCCGGGGAGCACATGAGAACCAACTGCTTCCGGGCTTCAGTTGGCCTCCCTGACTTTCCGTGAAGATGTTCCTGGCCTTCGCTCTCCCAGATATCCCAGTACTTCTGAAACCCTAGTCCTCTCAGAGATGCATGACCTGCTCATAGCAGCAGGGATTCTGAGTGATGGCAGAACTGTACAGGAGGGGCATCTAGAGAAAGAAGATGCAATGCTGAGTTGGCACCAAACTGGAGACAGCTTGAATGCCATGACAATGGGTAGAGGCCTTCCCTTGGGCAATGAGCCACCATTGAAACAGAATCAGAAATGCATTTTGGAGACTTTTGCAATAGTTCATGTAAGAAGTGTTGGTTGTCAGAATTAGCAAATGAAAATGTAAGGCGCCCAATTAAATTTGAATTTCATTTAGGGGAAGAAAATACATATGTGTGTGTGTGTGTGTGTGTGTGTGTGTGTGTGTGTGTGTGTGTATTTAATGAAAACATGTTCTCTGAAATATCTGTGGTATACTTGTTGTTCAACTGAAATTGAAATATAATTGGGCATCCTGGCAACCCTTAACATGTTCAGAGCCTTCCTGTGACCTAGGATTCCTAATACCAGACCTACCAGATTCTTCAAATGCCAGCTGTAGTTATAAATCATGTCTATCCATCATCTTTTGGCCTTTGAATCCTTTCTCCATGGACCTTAAGTTAAGAAAAAAGAGATTTGCAGACTTGGGTGGGCAGTGCTGGCTAGAAAGGAAGCTCGCTGCAGTCATTTGTGAACTAGCAGAATTGACCTTTGGGCCCGTCTGTTTCTACCACTGCTCCTTTACCTAATCCTCAGACACTGCTTACAGCCTGAATTACTTCAGATGAAGAAATAGCTGAGTGAATTTTTTTATTAAAAAAAGAAATTACAAACTCAACCACTCAGTAGCTCTGTGATTTTAGGCAACTTACCTAATGGCTCCAAATACCAGTTTCATAACATGTATGCTGGGTCATTATTTGGGGTCATTACTTATTGTTATTTTATATGAATTATTCCCCATCCTTTTGGCTACATCATCTAGGTTCTGCTTTGGGTGAACCACCAATTAGTTTATTATTCTAACATTTATAGTTGAGAATGACCTAATGCCTAACTACACAGTGACTTGTAGCTGACTGAAGGAAACCAGTTGACTCCCCCACACTGTTGGCCATAATGAGGGTTCTGTGATGGGCACAGTGTTTGGTCAGGATCAATGAGGTGTAAATAGAGGTTAACTGGAGCTTCTGGTAAGGACAAGGCCCTTTTACCCACCTCCCATGTGAATCCGGGAGGCTGTTGACTCAGCAACTGCTGGCAGCCATATTGTAACCATGAGCATTGAAAGGGAGCAGAGAAATTGAGAGGCAGGAGAACATGGGTCTCGATCACCTTTTCAGAATTCTGGATCTAGGCTCAGTTGAAGCTATTTTTACCCTAGGCCATTTTGTTCTGAGCTAATGATTTTACCCTTTTCGTCCTTTGCTGTCAAAGTATCCTAATTCCCCAGACATGGTAGTAATTGTATTTGCCTCAGTTTTGGAAACAAATGAGATATTATCCCTTTAAAGAATAGTTTTTTTTATCCTCGAATAAATGATTATTTTTATAGCTTTTTTGAGGTATAATTGATGTAGACCAAACTGCATGTATTTAATGTATACGATTTGAGGAGTTTGGACATATGCATACGCCTGTGAAGCCATCACCAAAATCAAGGTAACAAACATATTCATCACCTTCAACAGTTTCCTTGTGTCTTTATGGTTGAGTGTGTGCATGTGTGTATGTGTGTGTGGGGAGGTAAGTAGACAACGTAAGATCTACCCTCTTAATAAATTTTTAACTATAGGCACTAAGTTGTACAGCAGATGAATAAATGCAGATTTATGCATCTTGCATAATTGAAACTTCATTCCCACTGGATAAATGCCCATTTCCCCATCTTCACAGCCTGTGACTGACACTGACTTATTTCACTTAGCACAATGTCCTCCAGATTCATTCTTATTGTTGCAAATGACAGGATTTCCTTCTTTTTTTTTAAAGGCTGGATAGTGTTTTACTGTGTATATATACCACATTTTCTTTATCTGTTCATCCATTGATGGATATTTATGGTGCTTTCACATCTTGGCTACTATGAATAATGCTACAGTGAACATGGAAGTGCAGATATTGCTTTAAGATCCTGATTTCAATTCTTTCAGATTCACTTGAATACCCAGAAGCGGAATTTCTGAATCCCACTAAATATGGTACTTTTATTTTTAGTTTTTTGAGAAACTTACATACTGTTTTTCATGGTGGCTGCACCATTTTACATTTCCACTAATAGTGTACAAAGATTCCAATTTCTCCACATCCACACCAGCACTTATCTATTTTTTTATAACAGCCACTTTAATAGGTGTGAGGTGATATTGTATTGTGGTTTTGATTTGCATTTTCTTGACGATTAGTGATGCTGAGCACCTCTTGTATGTCTTCTTTGGAAAAATGTCTATTCATGTTCTGCACCCATTTTTAATTGTTATTTGGCTTTTTTGCACCCATTTAAAATTGTTATTTGCCTTTTTGAATTGTTTGAGTTGCTTATATATTTTGGTCATTAACCCCTTATAAGAAATATTATGTGCAAATATTTTCTCCCATTCCATAGGTTGTCTTTTCATTTTGTTAATTGTTTCCTTTTCTGTGAAGAAATCTCTTGCTTCGATGTAGTGATGTAGTCCCACCTGTTTATTTTTGCTTTTGATGCCTGTGTTTTTGGTGTCATATCAAAAAAATCAAGACCAATGTCATGGAGCATTTCTCTTACGTTTTCTTCTGTGAGTTTTATGATTTCAGGTCTTAACTTTTAAGTCTTTAGTTTATTTTGAGTTTATTTTTTTAAATGGTGCACAATAAGGGTCCAGCTTAATTTTTTTGCATGTGGATATTCAGTTTTCCTCATGCCATTTGTCAAAGAGAATATCTTCCCTCATTATGTTTTCTTGGCACTGTTGTTGAAGATCAGTTGACCACGTATGTGTTGGTTTATTTCTGGTCTGGCTCATTGGTAAATATGTCTGGTTTTATGTCAACACCATACTGTTTTGATTACTGTAGCTTTGTAATATACTTTGAAATCATAAAATGTGATGCTTCCAGCATTGTTCTTCTTTCTCAAGATTAATTTGGCTATATGTGTTTTTTTGTGTGTGTGGTTTTATATGAATTTTAAAATAGTTTTTTCTATTTCTGTACAAAATGTCATTGGGATTTTGATGGGGATAGCACTGAATCTGTAGATCACTTTGCACAGTAAAGACCTTTTAATAACATCAATTAAGTCTTCCAATACATGAACATAGGACTTTTTCCATTTGCTTGTGTCTTGTTTAATTTCTTTCATCAATGTTTTGTAGTTTTTAGTATACAAGTCCTTCATCTCCTTAGTTAAGTTTATTCCCAGGTATTTTATTCTTTTTGGTGATATTGTAAATAGGATTATTTTCTTAATTTCCTTTTTAGATAGTTCATTGTGAGTGTATAGAAACTCAACTGATTTTTCTATGTTGATTTTATATCCTGCAACTTTACTGAATTTGTTTATAATTCTAATAGTTTTTTAGTAGAGTTATTATGGTTTTTTATATAGAAGATCACATCACCTACAAACAAATAGTTTTACTTTTTTTCTGATTTGGATGCCTTTTATTTCTTTTTCTTATCTAATTCCTCTGGCTAGGACTTTTAGTACTACGTTGAATAAGAGTGGCAAGAGTGGGCATCCTTGTCATGTTCCTCATCATAGAGAAAACGTTTTTCAGTTTCTTACTACTGAAAATAATGTTAGCTGTGGGCTTCTCATATACAGTCTTTATTATGTTGTGGTAAATTCCTTTTAAACTTAGTTTGTTGATAGTTTCTATCATGAAAGAGTGTTGAATTTTGTCAAATGTTTTTTCTATATATATTAAGATGATCATGTGATTTTTATCCTTCATTCTGCTAATTTGGTGTACCACATTAATTGATTTTCATATGTTAAACCATCCTTGCATCCTAGGGATAAATCTCATTTGGTAATGATGTATGATCTTTTCAATGTGTTTTTGAATTGGTTTACTAATGTTCTGTTGAGGATTTTTGCATCTACATTCATCAAAGATATTAGCCTGTTATTTTCTTTTCTTGTAGTGTTAAGTGATTACTTTTGATGTACAAATTTATTTAAAGGCTTCATTTCCAAAGAGATTCAGTTTAAGTATCCATCAAATGTGTCATTTTCTCTGTTTCTGAAAAGGTTGCAGGACTACATAGGATAGATGGATATATTAAAATGCACTCTAAATTTTAAAGTAATTTAAGAATGAATAATACTGTTCAATCATTTTACAAATTGTTACTAGATTTCTATTATGTGCAAGGCGCTGTGCTGGGTGGTCTAGTTCAAAGCAGATCAACGGCAACACTGCCTGATGTATGTATTAGAAGGGTGAGAATGGATTAGGATGATAGACTGGACAGAAACATCAGCAGAAAATGCATTTTTATAAAGCTGCATGAGGAGTCTCTACGTGAGGAGTTTCCATTCAGGAAATTCTAGATCACAACTGGGAGCAGGAGACTGGGCCTTTCCCTTACAAATATCTGCTCCGCCCTACCCAACCTGAGGTTAGAGATGAATCTTTTAGTCCAAATGCTGGTGGGTACAATGGAGTCTTAGGGCAATGACCTCGCACAGCACCATCCACTTGGGTGGCCCTGGTTACAGGAAATTAACCTGTTTAAGTCAATCAAATAGTACCTTATTCAGGCCCAAGGGTTAGAACATTTTTAGTCTTTCTTTAACTTAACCACGTTTTCCTTTCTCTAATGTGGCCACAGAAATTATAACAAGCAACACATTTCCCCAACATGTGGAACTATGGATGGCTTCCATAAAAGGAGAAAAGAAACAATTTATTTTAAATTTCAAAAAAAAAAATCAGCACAAAATCTGTTGTGATTTTTTGTTCGTTTCCTATAACAAGCTGAAAAAAAATCAACCACAATAGAATTATTTGATCATCTCCCAACTCTGCACACAGTATTTACAAAAGCCTGTACCACTGTTCTTCTAACCTACCTTGCCAAAAATTAAAAAAAGAAAAAAGAAAGAAAAAGAAGAAGAAAGAAAATAAGATTGCTTTGTTCTGTTTTAATATTTTAAATTACAGCCAGAAAAACAACCTTAAGCAACCACATGACCTTTCTTCCCACAATTTTGAGAACACAGGAATAGTATAGCATTGGGATGTTCTACCCAAATTCAAAGCCAAACAGATAAGTTGTTTTCAGACAGGGACCTTACTGAAAAATCTTGACATGATCAAGCATGTCGGAGCACTTTGCTAAGATCAAATGATTGACACAGCAATTTTGAAACTGATCTGTGTTCAGGAACATTTGCATTCCACAAGGATAGTTTTGAATGCTGAATATGTGGTTACTGGAATGACTGAATTCAGATAGACCTTGAATATTTCCATGAATACATGAAGTATGTGGCCATGTCTATAACACTTGAGCCAAATTCGATGTTTCTGAAGCAACATTTTTCTCCCCTTCAAACCAAAACAAGGACACATAAAATCTGAAAAAGTATTTGTGTGATAATTCTGGTTGCAAGGGGCAGCTGTAATTGAGATGCTAATACACTGGAAGTTATGCCATGATTTGGTAATGTTTAGATACAGAAGAAATGTATATTAAAACTATCAAAGCTCAACCTTGGAAAATCCAGGCATAATTGGGAGATCGTGCTCCATGGGTCATTCACGTTTCTTCTCATCTTGGAGCTCTGATAGCTTTGTTCTGGGCTGCCTTTTCCAGGAGGGTTGTATAGGGTACAGTCTCCAAAGATAGAGATGGTATTTCCCTCTGAAGGAAAGGGCAGGTTTGCTTACCGTCCAGGGTAATAAATATGAGAATATCTCCTCCCAAGGCAAGGGGCAAGTTTGTTTCTAGCCCATTTTAAAAGACTGAGGTTCCCTGAGTTTGGGGTTACTCAGCTATTGTGTAAATGCTGTGTGTACTGCATCCCGTGGGACTTGTCAGGGGACAAGGGGAACAACTGCCCTCCACATCACAGGGAAAATACTCCAAATCTGGTCATAGCATCCTGAAGATTGCAGGCTGCTAGGATGTTTGAGCCAGGAGCATCCACGTGGAGTTAGCACTTGTGACTGAGGCATGACCTGACAGCGTCCTGTCTCTGGGCTTCTATGGGGAAGACATCATTCAGATCCCTGGAAATCCCATTACCACAAAATCATGGTTCTCCAATAAACTCGTCATCTTCCTCATGAGGCGGGCCCGGATACACTTACCAAATTGCATCTGGCCCTGGCACTTGGCAGGCCGAATAGAAAGGCCATGGCTAATGGACAACCCAGGGTGGCATCCAGCAGTCAGAGAGCGCTGGCCTACATCCGGGGGAGACTGTGGCCATCTGCCACTAACTCGCAGATCAAGTCCACAGGTTTTGATTGTGGGGGAATCCATTCCACCCATTTAGTTTTGGTTTTCATCTGAGGGTACTAGTGGGATCCACAGTTTTCAACACTGCCTTAGCTGCAGAATTACTTATTCAGGTAAAGCTGTTGTTGGCTGTGAGCACATATTGCTGATGAACTCAACTTCTCTGGCAAGGGTGGGGGTTGGGCAGCTCTTCCCCATGCTGCCCCCATTTGGTCCTGACCTCTCCTCGCAGCATGACACAGAGGCCCTGGGAAGGATGTCAGGGTGCCAAAATGCGAGTTCACCCAGAGCACAGCTTGGAAGGAACGGACATCCTCAGAAGTCCTTCTTGCTCTGATTGTCTCTGATTTCCAGACACATGAATCTCAGGAGAAAATGAGAGCCCATAGCTAGTCTGGGGGTTACTGGTGGTCCTTAAACTAAGAAGGGAGCCAGCACTCATTTAGGCTGGAAAAAAGCAACTTAGAACCATGAGTCATCTAGGGGGGTTAAGTTCTAATTTGGGCTCAGGCTACTGCTATTTCTCATGTTTCCAAGCCGTACTCTTTAATGTGTTCTTTTTCTGCCCTTCCACATTTCCCTGAATTTCCTTCCTGGGAGAGTAGGGCCTTCGCCTAACTAGACAAGAGGTATAATTTGTTGAAGAGGAAAATTGTCATGACAGAGCAATTTCAGACAGAACAGACAGAGCAAATTTTAGGTGTTTATAGTGAAGGGTCTTGATCCATGTAAGACTTGGAAGGATATAAAACAGTTTACTTTTCCCCTCCCTCAAATAAATGAAAATTCACAAGCTGAGGGAGGGAAACAGCTGAGGCTTGGGTAGGAACTGCTCATTGCTGGTGAGCTGGGCCCCGTCTTTGACAGAGGTGGCACTGTCTGTCCCCAAAGGCCAGTCTCTGGGCCCAAATCACCCACCTTGTGAGGACAGCCCACATTCAGTGGCCATATGCCCTGGGCATGAGGGAGGACACATGGGGAAGCTGCATAGCCCGGCCAGTGAGGCTGTGGCAGAGCTGAGCGCAGGGACAAGACCCCCCTCAGCCCCCTCCCTGGCCCTCACTGTGCAGGTTTGGCACTTGAAGTTCAGCCTCCACCAAGTCCACACCATGACACCGGCTGGAGAATGTCCTCTCTTTCCTCTGCTCCTGTGCCTGCTCTGGCTTTGGTGCTTGCAGAGTTTGTTGTTTGGGAGTTAACGGAGCAGGGGCTGGTCCGGGGCAGCGCTGGGCCGACAGCTCCTGCAGCCCCCACAGCTCCCGCAGTCTGCATGCCCTCCCGGGCTTCTCTCCACACCAGAGTCCTTCTGGGATGGCTCAGCCTTACCTCTTTGGGAGGATTTCTATCTATAGGAAGAGAAAAGTTCTCTCTTTAATGTCCTACAATCTCAAAAAAAGCTGACTGGGAGATGGGGGAATGGGAGGCATTGTCCGTGGTTGAAAACGTCCACCCATGGGAGAAAGGTGGTGGGCCACTAGTCTCTGCGGTGTGCTCACGCTTAGATATTTTTCTTTTTAAAATGAATATTTCTTTTATTTTTATTATTTGTTTTTATGTGTGTCACATAAAGGACTGGAGGAGCTGCGTGTTCCTCATTCCTTCACATTATGGAAAGGCATTTGGGGCACGGTGCTAGGAAAAGCTGTTCTCTCCCAGTTTTGTCTCTTCTTTTCTACTTTATGTTACAGCACAATACATGATACATGTAAATGCGACCTATAGCCTACATTCATAGCTTAAAGACCAGTGACGTCCTTCTGTCCGTTGACAGCACCTTTAAGGCTTCTGGGTTCCTTTCCACCATAGTTAGCTCCTCTGTTAGGTTTTGTCTCGCTTATTTTCTTGTTTTAAAAAATATTCCTATCTCATTTGCGTGCATTTCTAGATAATCTAGTGTTTCATTTTGTCTGCTTCTACCCTTCCACATTAAGTGTTTTAGGTTCAGCTCTGGTGATGTGAGCAGCAGTCCCTCAGGTTCTCATGCTGTATGTACTCCGTAACATACTATCCAATTGTATGTGAATTGATTGATGTCAAGTCCTCTCCTCTGCCAGTGGATGTTGAGGTAGCTCCCACTTTGCTAACACAGCTTGGGGCACACATGTGTGATCCTTTCTCAAGGGGACATCCCTCATGTGCACTTGCTGGGTCCTGGGTTTGCACACCCTCTGCCCCAAGCCTCATGCCAAGTGATGCTAAGTATTGGTGCATGCTGTATCCGTGTGTCCAGAGGAGTCCTCAGCCACATTGCTATTTCAATATTTTTCACCAACTCCTAACACTGGAGCTCTAGGAAATCCCGCTGCTGCCACTTCTCCCTGACCCCAGTCATTCATTTCTGCACAAGCTGCCTGCACGTCCCTTTCCCCCTCTGTACCTTTGGCTCACCCATCTCTGAGGAGCAGCTTTGGGTTGCTTCCTCAGCTGGAGGCCTTGGACTTGTACCTCTGCTGGTCTCTGCCCGCTGTGGACCCCACACTCCACAGAAGAAAGGCCAGGGGCACTCCCAACGTGGCTCTCATTAGGGCCCTGCGACACTGCAGCCAAGCAAAGTCCAATTTGTTGGCATCTGCTTGCTTAGGTTACTAGTTTTTATTTTTTTAAATTCATTACTTTATTTTCAGTGGTTTTAGTTCTGAACCATTATTTCTAAAGAGTACTTATTGCCTATAGTCTATTTCTTTAGTATTTATTTTATACACATATTATTATCTTCATAACATCTGGCCACAGTTTTTAAAAGCTATTTATTTATTTGTTTATTTCCTTAGCTTTATTGAGGTATAATTGACAAATCAAAATTGTATGTAACATATAGTAATTTTTCAAAAAACATTCAGCTGTCAGAGTCTATACTTTTATGCTGAGGAAGGTATAAACTAGGGCTTTTTTAGGTGAGAGGGGGAAATGGAAATAAATATCTCTCCACAAGAGTTGTACTTGAGATATCTTTTGAATCATTAAGTGAATCAGAGACAGACTCAGAGGAAACCACACAACCCACGGAAAAACAAATGCCCTTCACCTCTCCTCTTTGGGATCGTTTGAGATTTTCCCAGGCAAGAACTGACTACTTGTGAAATAGCTTAGCTTTGAAGTTCAGGGATAGACAGAATCCCAGTCCAAGGTGCCATGGCTCTGGGGCGAAGAAAATTGATACATAAAGAAGGGGAAAGCTTTCAATGGCGATTTCTCTTCTTTCTTCTATTGTGGGATCTGGCAATCGTTATGTGCTATAGAACAGTGTATGATGGGCTACTCTGTGCTGCAGGAGACTTGTACAGAGTCCCACACTACACTCACAGCACAGCACAGAGATCCTGGGGGAAGATGCATCTGGAAGTCTTTTATAAAAGGCCGTTTAGGTCATCTGGGGGAGGAGGGATTGCTTGCCAGTGGGTGTAAGGTGAGAGCTAGCAGAACTTTCCAGTAAAGATCAAACCCACACAAGCTCCCTTTAGCCATAACACATATGGGCTGGCTATTCATGCCATTGATGTTCCTGAGACTTATGGGAATGGTATGTGGATCCAGTCCCAGCCAGCTTTCTGAATTCTTCAATGGCAAGGCTGTTTAAAATAACACCGAGAAGTGGCAACTTGTTCTTCTATGCATTTATGGATATAAATTCTTCTCTGCAGAATAGAATTGATGTCCTTCCTGGGAAGCTGTGCTGGCTTCAAGGTGGGCCAATCTCCCGGCCATAGGTAATTGGGATTGTCTTACTCATGGTCAAGGAGTATGTTTGATTCAGGGAGCAAGTGCAAGGGGAGAGGTCAAACCATTTAAGGGGTTTTCATAGCTGGACATGCTAGAAAGTAGGATTGCCTGCAATTTCTGCCATCTTGTGTGCTCTTGAAAAGTAGGATTGCCTGCAATTTCTGCCATCTTGTGGGCTCCTACTGGAGCACCAGTATCCAGAAGCTTCTAGAAGGCACTCAGTAACTGTATGTTTAAATAAAGAAAATTGAAATAGACACCTAATAAAATAACCTGTCTTCGGAGGACCAACGTGGAAGCATTGGGTAACGCTGGAATAATCTCAGGGACATTCATAATTTATTCAGCTTCAGATCTTTCTAATCCTAACGGAAGAAACCAGGACACCTTTCATTAATTCTTCCCACTAAATTAATGCAGCCACTGTATCTCAAAGACCATTGGTAGTGCAGGAGCAAATGTGGTTGGAAAAGTAAATACTTGACTCTTTCTCAACTTGATCTGAAAAATTGCCCATCCGGTGGTTTTTTTGGCATATATTTTAGATATCTTTGTTTAAGATAGGCCAAATAAGAAGATGGTTTGTTTTGCTTTTTCTGCAATTACTAAAACAACGGACATATTTTCTGTGCCAAATACCAGACTGCTTTGTCTTAAAAGGACATGTTTGCTTACAGTGGGAATGGAGGCCAATATGTGAATAGAATGAGAAGGGACAGGAGCTTGCAGAAAAGAATGTGGAAGGGGAGGCCAGGCTTGGGAGGTTCTAGATCTTTCCTCGTCCTAACCAGCACCCACTGGGAGACACTCGCCTGCCTCTCCCTGTTCCCTGCCCAAATTCCCTGCTCTGTCAAACAAAGGTGATTTCTGGGTCCCTTCTGGAGGTGTAATCTGGAAATTCTGATAGGTACTTTCTTATTTTAAACTTTTGTCTCAACACTATTTGTCTTGGAATGACCCAATCACTATTGAAGAGGGCTTATAATTTAAAGAAGAAAACCTAACTTTGTTAGAATTCAAATTTGGTTAATTTAGAGCCAAGGCATACCGTGCTATCAACAGGCACCACATTTTCTTTATCCATTCATCTTTTGATGGACACTTAGGTGGATTCCACATTTTGACTATTGTGAATAATGCAGCAATGAACACGGGAGTGCAGGTATCTATTCAACATACTAATTTCCTTTCCTTGGGATATATACCCAGGAGTGGTATTGCTGGATCGTATGGTAGTTCTATTTTTATTTTTTGAGGAATCTCCATACTGTTTGCCATAATGGTTGTACCAATTTACATTCCCATCAACAGTGTACAAGGGCTCCCTTTTCTCCACATTTTCATCAACGCTTTTTCTTTTTATTAATAATGCCTCTCTAACAGGTGTGAGGTAATATCTCATTGTGGTTTGATTTGCATTTCCCTGGTGGTTAATGATGTAAGGAATTTCTGATCAAGGTTTACTCCATTTCATATCATACAGAGAATAATAAAATGATTCCTCAGTGAGAAAAAATTATTCCTCCTCAATTATAGGTGGATTGAGAGCAGGGACCACTATGGTTGGAATGTTTGTTCCCTCCAAAACGTATGTTAAAATTAATCCCCACTGTGGCGGTGTTAAGAGGTAGGACCTTTACGAGGTGATTGGATCATGAGACTTCTGCCCTCATGAATAGATTAATTCATTCCATTCATGGATTAATGAATTAATGGGTTATCATGGGAGTGGAACTGGTGACTTTATAAGGAGAGGAAGAGTCACATTAGCATGTTTGACTCCTCCATGTGATGCCTGCACTGCCTGGGGACTCTGCAGAGAGCCTGCACCAGCAAGAAGACCCTCAGAGATGGGATTCCTGGACCTTGGACTTCTCAGCCTCCAGAACTGTAAGAAATAAATTTTGTTTCTGTATAAATTACCCAGTTGCAGGTATTCTGTTATAAGTGGCAGAAAACAACTAAGACAGGGCCCAATCAGGCACCATAGGGTCTGAAGCTTATTCAGTATGAAGTCCCTCATGAAGGAAAAGATCATAAAGTTACAATATAAAGTGGAGTATAAAAGTAAATATTTCATTAGAATAAGAATAACTGTTACCATAAATTAAAAAAATTTTTGAAATGACAAACACCACAAAATCACATCACAAAACCCAGAAAAAAAAAATAGTTCCTGAGATAACTCTAGGATATCTTTAAAATTTTTTTTCTTGCTGACTTCACCATCAGAGTGATTCATGTGCAACACAGAGCGTTTGCTATGTTGAATACCATTGTGTAATTAAATTATTCTTATACTACATGTGTTAACGTTACTATGAGAATGTACAAAGCTTTATCACTGGGATACTTGTATCTTCAGCCTATTTGGTCATAATGGGGCAGCTTTGGATACCTTTTCTTCTGAAATTCCCAGGCATTCTCAGGACAAGATATTTTAGGTCTGTTCTGTTAGATGTACATAAAACACGAAAAGTTCCAACAGAGACCTACATCCTGTATAGGTCTATGCCCTATAGACACAGAATTCTGATAGAGTTTATTTTGCATGAATTCCCATTGCAGTGAAAAAATAATCTTAGGGCATTTTATGAACCTGTAGGTCATGGCTGAGTCTGTCTCTTTCAGGAGAGAGCTTCCTTGTACCCATGAGAACCAAATTCTCAGCTCACCATTTTTCCACTTGATGGTTGGAAGAATTTTCCTCAAAGAAGCTTCTGGCTCTGGATATTTCAAACACAGTTTTCCTTATACGACACCTGCTTCCAGTGCTCACGGTCAGAGGACATAATCACATAACCATAGAAATGCTGTGTTGTAACTTCACATTAAAATGCCAGGTTAGTTTTTACCTTGAAAAGAAGCAGAAGGTCTAGAAGATATTTCCACACTAGGCCAGCTCACAGTAACTTAGTTATACATGTGAAAGTGCCTACAAGCCACATAGAAGCTTGATCTCTGTTGTTTTTTTATAGTATTGACTTCCTAGAGAAAGTGCTTTCTCTGGCCGCAGATTTTACTTGGTTTTGTGCAAATCCCAGAGTCATGGAAATTATGCTTTTGTTTTCTATAAACAGAGTATTCATAGAAAAGCCTTCCAATGTCTGTGTAAATAAAGCTGCAACCACATGACGGCTAAATGTACTATTTTTCTGAAATTTTGGGTAAGTCTGATTTCTTGTTGGCAATGGCATTTCCTACCAAGGTAAATTTCTGAGCTAGTTATAAACCTGATAGAACAAAAGCTTTCATAAAGCTTTTACTTTTGTTTTTGTTGCTGTTGTCAACACCAAAAGTTTCCAGTAAGAACAAAAAGTAAAAACACCATTAAGTTAAAGAGAGGCACCCAGGGAGACTGGCTAGCATAGATCTGGCAATATTTTTTCTGTGAAAGAAGTTCTGCTCTTATACCTACATCTCAGCTGCTCAAAAGTACAAGGCGTCTTCAAAAAGTTCATGGAGGGATTCATATTATCTTATTATCATATTATCATATTCTGTGTTTCCACACAAGTTTTGAAGTATCCACGTACATCTATTAAATCCTACAAAGTAAGTCACCATGCTGGTTATAAAATTAGAACAAAAAGGGAAAAATGAAGAGCAAAGGTCCTAAAAATCAATCACAATTTTTTTCTCATTTTAAATGTAATACATGACCTTGGTTGAAATTTTGGAAAATACAGAAAAGCAGAAAGAATATAATAAAAATAATAATTCAACACACGGTGATTAATATTAGTATTTTTACTTATGCCCACCCAGTTTTTAATTTTTATTTTACCATTTACTTGTACATATTTGTGGGGTGCAGTGTGTTGTTGCAATACACCCATATACTGCACAATGATTCACTTAGGGTAGAGGGCATAGCTTGTACCTGTTAGACCCTCACCCGTTTTATTTTAACTGCCTAAATGCAATTTTATATTTGCTTTTTCTACATATATTGATGAATATATTTATTGCCTTTTATTATTGAAAGCATAGCGATCTTTGTTTGAGTTACAGAGTTGGCATTCACAAGACAGGAGTGCAACTATTCAAAACTAACTAATTAGGCAGAATATTTTCTTATTTCTTTCCTTATGCTTGTACTTTTTTCTCTTTTTTTTTTTTGCATGAATCCTTTTTACCCACTGGGGTCTGATGTTTCTCTTATCGATAATAAAAATATCACACTTATGTCATAATGGCTGTTCATATTTCGTAAAATCTATATTGATTTTATCAAAGTTACTTAAATTAGTTTTAAAGATGTTTTAAATTTTTAGGTAGTCAAAACCTGATTTTTCTCAAGATCTGCTAAGTGAATCCCCATAACACTCCAAGCCCATGTCTGACATTACCCTCCGGCCATAAGGAGCGACTGACATTGCAGGTGTCTGGCTTTCTTCTGACCCTGGTCCTTGCCCACATGGTTTTCCCCGGCCATCTTCACCTGAGCACATTTTCCTCTGAGTTTCAGCTCAGATATAACCTCCAGGAAAGTTGCCCCTGGTTCCACCAATTGTCACTGTGGGTAGTGCTTGCCAAAGCACCCTGGCCTGGATGGCAGACCCCCTGAATTCAGAGCAGTGGGCCATTTTCCACTCTACCATAGAAATATGCATTGTATGAGTAAATGAAGATGGCATTTTTGAAGTGTATTTTTTAACTGTTGTTTTGAAATAATTTCAAAATTGTGGAAAAGTTACAGAAATAGTTCAAAGGACTCCTGTATGTCTTCCTTGCTATTTCTCCACACTTAACACACAATATACCTATTGACATCTTGTAACTTTTAATTTGGATATAATTTGAAACTTACAATCACAAGAATTGTACAAAGTTCTTCGGCGTGACTTTTGCATAGATGTTTACATTTTGCCCTCTGTACTATATACCTTTTGCTCTGTCTTTCCCCACACATACACATTTATCCATAGTTTTACATATACTGTGCGTGTATTGTTTTTGTTTGAATTATCTGACAGCAGGCTGGAGTCATTACGCAGCTTGGCTCATTAAAACATTAGTGAGAATTTCTTACAAACAAGGGCATTCTCTTAGAGAACCACTGTACAATGATTAAAATCAGGAAATTTAATATTGATGAAATACTATTCTTCAATCTACAGATCTCATCCAAATTTCAACAGTTGACACAATCATAACCTTTAGAGCTGTTTTCTCTTGTTCTAGGATTTAATCAATAATCACATTATCTTTTATAACATTAAACTTTTAGAGGAGGGCAGCCCGTTTAATTTGTAGAATATCTATTAGTTTGGGTATGCCTGTTCTGTCTTCCTGTAGATTTCAGCCATGTCTTTCTGTCAGGGATTTCACAAGGTGATACTGAGTCCTTCTCAGTGTGTCATCCCAGGGAGCATCTGACATGATTGGGTGTTCACTCTGACCACTTGGCTATGATGCAGTCTGCCAAGGTTTTGCACTGTTGATCTATTCCACTGGGATGAGTAGGTCATTTGTGATGAGATACTCTGAGACATGTCACTATCCCGTCCATCATTCAACTTTCTCCCACTCGTTTACCATCCACTGATGCTTCCTGCCCGACTCGGTTATTACTGTGATAATTGCAAATGTGTGAGTTGGCTTCTCCTGCAAGGAAGAGTTTTCATCTTTCTTCTAGCTTCTCTGTGCATGGATGTATTTGAAGATAAGAAACGCATGGGAAGGTGATATACAGCCCCTCCTGCTGGGGCCCTGAAGGCCTCTGTCCTACAGCTGGACCCTGTGCTAATGGCTTTATTTACATCATCTTGTTTAATATTCTCAGGAAATGACATAACATTATTTTTCTCATTTTAAAAATAAGGAGATTGAGATATTAAGAAAACTGTTTATGGGAGTACGTTTTATAAGTGATAGAACTAGGATTTAAACCCAAAGTGTCTAATCACAAAACCCAAACCCTCCACTACTGGGTAGGATTCTGAGGGTTGTAAGTGATAGAAATCCATGTTGTACCAGGTCAGGCAGAAAAGGGAATTCATCAGAGAGATACTGAGGAATCTCACTACACCTGGGTGAGTGTTGAAACATTTAAGCATGTGACCAGCAATAATGCCACTGAGTCTGAGGAATAGTGACCCAGGTACTCATATCATAACAGGTCCTTTTCTTTCTCCCTTCAGTCTGTTTGTGGCAACATCTTCCTTCCCTGCGGGCCAGAAATGCTGGGTGACATGCCACCAGCGCCTCTGATTCATCTTTCCCCATGGCGTGAACATCTACAGCAGCCTTAACTTTTGATCCCAGTTTTGGATTTTAACATTTTGGAGAAACTCTAAAGAATTCATTTAGTAAATGACAAAGCTTGGAACAGGTTTTTACTTCTTGCTTGTTCAACTGTGCTCAAGATATCAGGGTCAGGTAAAAAAAAAAAAAAAACTGTTGCTTCCCCAGGAAACACGGTCTGATGTCAAGTGCAGAAACTGGCTGGAGCATTGGGCAAAAGCTGAGCCGATGTCCAGAATGGAGTGGGAGGTCTGGGGAGAAAACATGGGAACCTCACCATGTGCCCAGAAACAGCCAAGCAACGTGCTGACCGTGCTCATGCTGGGGGTGTTTGTAAAGTGCTTGATCATAAATTGGGGAATTCATGTGTGTATATATATGTTTATGATTTTACATGACACCAGTAAGTAGTGAAAGCTCAACTAGTAAAAGAAATATGAAAAATCACATTAAATGCTGCATATTATAAGGTGCTACTTTTATTCTTTTAGTTATTCTATAGCCTCTAAAATTGTTGAATTAAATGAAATAAACTAAATCAGCCTAAAATGGCATAACTGTTTTATTAAAATTTATGACAAGATTTTCTCTTAAGAATTTTGACTACTAAATCATTTAAAGAGTTTCCATACACTGAAATGTATTTTAGCAACTTGTTTAATAAAACTCATTATGTTTATATGTAGGACATATGAACAACCACATTGCAATTTAATGTATTTAAGTATATTCAAAAAGTTCTTAGTAACTGTCAGACATTATTTTCTAATTAGGGAAACTAATTTGTTCTGCAGAGTTACCAAGTTTTTTGAACCAACACATGGGGAAATATTGTCAGATAAAATTTTGTCTTTTTTTAAATCAAAAAAGCATAAATTAAAATTAAAAAAATTAAAAATTAAAATTAAAAATTAAAAATGTCCATGTACTTCACAAATCTAGTTGATTTCCCAAAAGCATAACCTTAGAGAAAAATAGAAGTTGTGGTACCTAATTTTAGCAATACTGGAACTGTATCAATATTAATTAACACATGGGCAAGACCATGGAACAAAGAGAGGCAGGCAGAATATTCATGAGATGATGTATTGATTATTTTCTGTGTGACTCTGCTGGGCTGAGAAGGTGGGACATTTTACTTCTGTGACTAAGAAAGGGGATATTGCAGATGAACTAACTGATACTATCAAAATCTGAGATAGAGACCCCCAGAAGCTCTCTGTAGGAGGTTCTGGGTGAAACCCCCATCTTGCAGAGCCTGCTGCACCCCTGGGTCCTGTGTGCAATCGGTCCATGAGGCTGCAGGGTGGACACAGAATAACCCCATCTTCCAGGAGCCCAGAAAGGGGTCACCTAGCAACATTTCTCATGCCCCCTAATTGTTCAAGGGTTTGGAGCTAAATAGCAGATGAGATCAGGAGCCTGCATTCTGGATAAAATGGGAACAGAAACTTCTTTGATGATCCCATGTGGAGGATACTGCCTGTGGGCCAAAGGAGCAGAAACACAGAGATGATGGCCAAGGTCCAGCTGAGGCCTTGATATGCACCTCCTCTGCAGCCCACATCACAGTTTAGATCCCTGTGGGATACGAAGGTTGTGCAAACCCAGGATTAATGGGGGAAGCCAGAGTCAACTGGGCAAACGCAGGCATAACACAAAGTTGAGTTTCTGCCACCACTAAAAAAATAGGAGTTCAACATACAAATCAAATTCTAGTCTAGGAAACCAAAGCAAATGATAGCCATAGTCTCAGCAGGAGGGGTAGAAATTGAGGGCTGGGGTGCTGGCCTTAAGTGGGGGTGCCATTAGAAGGTGCTGTGTGCAGGGCCACCTCTCCCAGGCCTTTGGTGGAGAGAATGTGCATTTGTCTTTGCATGCTGGCAATCTGGGTTGTGCGTTTCTGCAAAGCCCAGGACGGACTAGATAGGGGATGAAGCAAAACAAAGCAAAACAGAACAAACAGAAAACAAAACAAAACAGGTTCCTCGAGTATTGAGGTTTCTGGCCTGTCCTTTCAGAATCTTCAATAGTTACTTGATATTTTGTCCAGGGTTTTTATTTGTACTTAGCTAGAAGAATCAGACTCTATCTTGTCCAGAACTGAAAGTCTATTTTTAAAAATTTTTATCTGATTCTAGACAAACTCCATAGAAAACATGCAAGATATGTAATAGGAGAAAAATTAAAACCACTCACCGTTCTAGAAATGCTATAATCATCTTCACTAATATTCTTCTAATCTTTTTTCTACACATAATTTTAATTGGGATTTTGCTCATGCCCTAGGCCTAGCATGAATATGGGGAAATCCTGGGGCAGCGTACTCAGTGGTTCACATTCTTACAAAGCTACAGGTCATTGCACTGACACCTTTACCCAAGAATTGGGAAAAAAGGCCCTGGCCCCATCAACCCCCAGGGACTCATGCCTGCTGCAGAGAGGGCCTCGAAGGCTGTCAGGAACAACCCACAGGCAGGGGACACCAAGGTGCAGGTAAAAGGGGACTTGGGTTCCTCTTCCCCTACCTCCCCCCGCCGCCCCTGCAATGAGAGGGCCAGGCCTCTGGAACAGCATGAGGATCGCTATGTCCTTCACCGCCACCCCTGCAAGGTGGGGAAGGGGAGTGGAAGAGCAGCCCCCTTCACATCCCTCCAGCTTGAACTTGTTGGTGGGGGAGGGGTGAGATTTAAATCTTGGATAAACTGAGTGTTTAATCCACATGAGATCTACTTGTGACAACTGCCCAGCTCCCGGGGAGGTTGGCCCCAAATGTCTTAAAGGGGGAGGGAAGAGTCATCTCATAGTGGTTCTCATGATCTCTCTGGCTCTCCGTGTCCTCACGTGGCAGAAGGGACGGAAAGGAGAAAGAGGGATAGAACTAGCTCTTTCAAGCCCTTCTATAGCAGCATTAAGCCATTCATGAAGGTGGAGCCCTTATGACCTAACCACCTCCCCAAAGGCTCCATCTCCCAATCCTGTTGCATTGGGGGTTAAGTTCTCAACACATGAATTTTGGGGGATGCAAAGTGGCATGGTCAGATCTGCATTTTGGTAAGATAATCCTGCGGCCTGTTTATGGAGTCTAGGTGTTTTATGAAGCCACCAAGTAAAAGAAAATATGTGGTGTCAATTTAGCAGGGGACAAAGCTGGATTTGATCCAGTTCACACTGTGTCTGAAATGCCCTGTCATCAGGTGGGCATCGGAAGGAGCCTGGAGCTATGAGAAGGGAGGGGATTATTGGTCCAGACAATCCACAGGCCAAACTACAGGTCACATCTCACCAATAGTATTACTGATGTGCCCGAGGACATTGGACTGGATTAGGTGGGTGTGTTTTCCAGGTGCCTCAACAGCCAGCTATGAGCTTCTGTAAATTGTGTGGGGCTGGGATCCACCCTCATCCCTCGATGCCTTGCTAGAGTCCTGCAGCTACCCCACGGAGTCTCCTTCTGGCTTCTCCTGTCCAGCCCATTGTGATTTCATCCAGAATGTAGTCCCAACATGCCACCAACACAGGAGCAGGGCCATACGAGGGGCCCCGACAATACTGCCTCTCTCATCCATGCAGAGGTCGCGGGGAGCTCTGTGCACCAGACACCCTCTCATGTACTCGTGGGGAGAGGGCAGATCCGATGGGAGTAGAGAATAATTTAAATCTGAGAGAAGGAAGGCATCAATAGCAGAAGATTTAATCATTTTCCTCATTCATTGTGTAGCTGGAGGAACTTGGGGGGGAAAGTAAATTAGTTCCAGAAAAATAATAATAGAACATTACATTTTATTTGTAAATTTGAAAATAGCACACATGCATGTTCATACATAGGAAGACCTAACAAATATTCCCAAATAGTTTTGTGCAAAATCTATCTTCACCATGGGTAAGTTTCTAGACTACCTTCAGATAGCCAACGTAACCTGGGGCCAGAGATTTGGGCTTGCCAGAAACTAGGTAAGTAGAGGCAGATTCATGAAATCCAGCAGAAGAAAGTCATGGAGAGACCCAGGATGTTATGTGCAAGCCCAGGTTTTGAGTTCTGGATTTTTGAAAGGGTTAAAGCACTATTCAGAAAAGAAAATGTACTAGTCTGCTAGGGCTGCCAAAACAAAGTACCACAGACTGGGTGGCTTAAACAGCAGACATTTATTTCTCACCGTCCTGGAGGCTGGAAGTACAATATCAAGGTATTGGCAGGACTGTTTCTTCTGAGACCTTTCCTTGGCTTGTAGACAGCCCTCTTTTCCCTGTGTCCTCTCATGGTAGGCCCTCTGTGTGTGTGTCCTCTTCTTAAAAGCACAACAGTCATACTGTTGTAGGGCCCACCCTGAAGACCTCATTTTATCGTAATCGCCTCTGTGAAGTCCTTATCTCCAAATACAGTCACACCTTGAAGTCTGGAGGGTTAGGGTTTCAACATACAAACCTGGTGGGAACATGACTCAGCCCGTGACAGGGAGTAACTCATCACGTAAGGCAGCGAGGCCTGGGGCACACCTGAGTTTGAGTTGCAGGTTGAGTTTACGGGGACAGAGCATCCCCTGCAGACAAGGAAGAAACAAAGCCCTGCTCCCAGGGGCTCCCATGCTAGAAGGAGGCAGAAGGTAGACGCCAGTTTAACAAGTGATGCCAAGACAACTGGGAAGCCACAGACAAGACAGAGTGTGAAAGGACTGGCAGTGTGCTGTGAGCTGAGGGATGTGCCTGAGAGGCTGATGGGCCACACCACCCCTGAGGGATGAGCTTGCAGTCATGGGGCCAGGCTGAGTTTGCTTGGTGTGTTCTGGCGGGGATGGCAGAGCATGGGTGCCAGGAGGGGTAGGAGGGCCTGGGCAGGGGATGGGGCAGTGGGGGTGCTGCTGCTGGATATCATGCTGAGGAGGGTGTTGAGCGGAGGTGAGGAATGCCCTGACACAGTGTTAGTGTTAGGCTGCTCGTGGGAACAGACTGGGGGACCAGATGGAAGCTGGAAACCAGCTTGGGAGCAACGGGACGAGTCCAAGAGATGAGGGTCCCTAAGCCAGGTAGCCAGCGTGGCAAGGGGCACATGTCCTAGGCCACAGTGACCTCTCCACGTGGAAGGATCAGGGACCATTATCACACTCAAGGAATTCAGCGCTGAGGCAATAATGTTCTAGTATTCAGTGCATATTCAAATTTCTCCGATTGTCCCAATAATACCTTTGGTAGGTGTCCCCTATCACTTTGGTTTGGGCTCCAAAGCAGTCCCCACCACAAGAAACCCACATGGCATTGGGAGGTGTGTTCTTCTTGTGCTCTGGTGTTTTTTAACTGCCACCCGTTCCCCATCTCTCTCTCTCTCTTTCTCTCTCTCTGTCTTTTAACTTCAGGCCATGTTTCTTGCATACTATCCCCCATTCTGGATTCGAGTGGTTATTTTCTCATGATTAGATAAGGGTTAGAAGCTGTTGTGGGACTGGCAGGTTAGCTCAGTTGGTTAGCGCATGGTACTGTTAACACCAAGGTCCAGGGTGGGATCCCTGTACTGGCCAGCTGTCAAAAAACCAAAAAGCTGTTGCAAGAAAACTGCACAGAGTGGCCTCATGCACTGTACAGACATCATCATTGCTCTGGGAAGAGCAGATGGCCCACGTGTCCGTGGTTGGGGAAGCTGAATATGATCACTTAGTTCTGGTGGCAGTTACTGGGATTTGCCATTATAAAGGTCTTTGGTAAGTCATAAATAATCCGTTGAGGAAATGCTGATGCCATGTGAATGAACTGTTCCCAGGGATGCGCCACACAGTTTTAGTGCCCAGGAGGATCCTTATTTCTATCAACTATTAACTGATGATGGCAAAATGGTGATTGCATGGATGTCCAGAGTTCTGTCGTAGAGCCTGTGGGTTCAATCTAAAAACGATAAGTTGCACAGGAAAATAATAAATTGTGTTCTCAAATGAAGCTGGATTATTTCACCGTGAGCCCTTGCTGTGAATTCTATCCATTTGTCACCACGTTTGTTTTAAACACTTCCCTGTGTGTGCAGGACGGAGGCATGCGGAAGGCACAGACTGTCCCGCTGGCGGGAGCGGCCTCTTCCCAGGTGTGAGGAAGACACCAGCTCCCTGCCAACCTCAGAGCAGAGCAGGGGCAGGCTGGGGAGGGCCCAGCAGGAGAACGGGGACATTCCTGCGGAACAACCAGATGATCCATAATGAGGGTTAGCACACTGCCGAGAAAATAAGGTTCAAGCTGAAGTGAGAGCTTTAAGATACATTCGAGGATAGAAAAACACTTGATTGGGAGGCTGCTCAAATGTGCAGGGAGTGCAAAGGTGGATGGAAAGTTCTAGATGCAACATTTAGGGAGAAGGGAAAAACCAAACCTGACCCAACCCTTGAGCCCACAGGTTGGTGATGTCATTCCTGGAAATCTCCCTGTCGCAGACACAGACGCCCACAGAGTCAGAGCCCAGAGCTGCTCCTCCTGGGTGTCCCTTTCCTGGACACCTCTCGGGTCTGCTGCCTGCAGCCGACGGCCATTCGCCAGCATGAACCAGTCGCCATCCCAGTCACAACATGGGACACCACAAAACCCCTGTGGAATCACAATGGGACTTCTTGTGGCTCGAGGAAAGGAAAAGGGTGGGGAAGGAAGTGGGAGGAGGCAACAGGGACGCAGGGGACTTCAGGGATGTGACACCACACACAGATGCCACACCCCCCAGACAAACACACACACACACAGATACCACGCCCCCCACACAAACACACACACCACACACCACACGGAAACACACATGCACACACACACACAAATACCACGTCCCACACACCATACCCCCACACACCATACCCCCGCACACGAATAACACATCCCACACACAAACACACACATAGATATCATGCCCCCCACACAAACACACACACATCACACAGATACTACACTCCACACACAAACCAATCCAACACACACACACACACACACACACACACACACACCAAACACACACACATATACATACATATGCACATATCACACACACACAGAAACCACGTCCCATACACCACACATCACACCCCACACACACATCACACATACACACACACAAATATCACACCCTCATATCACACATACATCACACATACACATGACCACGCAAAACACACACACACAAACACACATGCCCCACATGCACTTTTTATTATATAGTTTAAATTTATCTATAGACCCATTGTATTATATTGTGATTATAGGTTACGTATACTTTATATACTTCAGAAGTGCATGATGGCAAATCTCTCACTTAAACAACACAACTGCATGCGATTCCTAGGTCAGGATGGCAGCTGCCCTCCTGTCTCTCCTGCCCTGCCCAGCATCTCTGGACCCTCTGGCCATGTAGCACAGGG
The DNA here is from genome assembly GCF_027409185.1 of Cynocephalus volans. Classification (NCBI taxonomy): domain Eukaryota; kingdom Metazoa; phylum Chordata; class Mammalia; order Dermoptera; family Cynocephalidae; genus Cynocephalus; species Cynocephalus volans. The sequence goes on from NC_084461.1 coordinate 211,442,528, forward strand.
TGGCAGGTTTTCTCCATCTGAGCTCTGGCCTGGATGGGACCTCCTTGCTGTGAGGAAGAGGTCTAAAAATAAGCACTTCTGGGCAAAGTGTAATTTGTTTGGTGAGAGATGGACCTCATGGTCTCCCATTTCGGCAGTGAGGTGGCCCAAGGCATTGTCCTGGTTCCCTGTGGCCAGCAAGGTGGGTGATGCTGCCCCGAAAGGGTGATCGTTGGCCTTGAACTTGAAAGAGCGGCAGGGAAGTATGCTCTACATACCTTTGGTTTGTGGTATTCCCAGTAGGAACCATTTATGGATGGTCTTTTCTTGAGGTTCTTCCATCCCTCACCCAAGGCTTCAGAGGCTGCTCCCTGACAGCTGTCATGGCAGTGACTGGGGGCTGTCAGAGGGGCTTCTTAGGGGGCAGACTCCTGAGGGTGAAAGATAGTCAAGGGCGCTCACTAGGAGGCTCTGGAAGCAGCATAAAAGTGTGTGGGGGGCTTTTACAATAAATCCAGGTATGCCTCAATAAAATGTTAATGTGGTCAGACACTCCAGTGATATAATGTGGGTTTTCCAAAGGGAAAAACACAAACCATGACCACAGTGTAATTTACAGTTTCCTAAATGGCTCTGTTGCTCCCTCCCCTTCAATTCCTTTTCCTGTGTCTCTCCTTCCTACTCATATAAGTGTCCCAGAACACAGCACAAAGCCCCTACTTCAGGCAGGGCCCAGTCCACCTTGTGCACCCTCCTGCTGAGGACAGTGGCTCATCATGCATGGGCAGGCTGCGTGGTGACCAGTGGTGGGACAGAGGGGCAGGGCATGGCCAGATGGGGAAACACCTGAAAGTCATGCTTAAGAAACTTGGAATGGCAGAAAAGTGAGAAGCCACACATGGGTTCCAAGCAGAACAGTGACATGCTAAGACATTTTTGATTCTTTTTATTATTATGATTGCGATAAAATATACACAACATAAGATTGACCAATTTAACCATTTTTAAGTGTGGAATTCAGTGGTATTAAACTGCATTCATACTGTTGTGCAACCATCACCACCATCTATTTCTAGGACTCTTTTCATCTTCCCCAACTGAGACTCTGTCCCTATTAAACCCTCACACCCCATACCCCCACTCCCCAGTCCCTGATAACCACCATTCTACTTTCTGTATATGAATCTGGTGACTCTAGGGACCTCGTACAAGTGGAGTCATACAGTATTTGTCTTTTTGTGACTGGCTTATTTCACTTAGCATAAGGTCCATCCATGTTGTAGCACGTATAAGAATTTTGTTCCTTTTTAAGGCTGAATAATATTTCATTGTATGGATATATCACATTTTGTTTATTCATTCATCAATCATTGCTCCCACCTTCTGGCTATTGTGAATAATGCTGCTATAAACTTGGGTATACAAAGGTCTTCAAAAAGTTCATGAAAAATGTATATTATAAGAAAAAAACTATGCATGGATTGCAAAAAATTTTTGTACCCAAAATAAACTCATACTAACTTGTTCTAACATGTCTGAATAGGATCTAGTTTAAGGAGCTATTTTCAACTTGGAAATAGCCCCTATGAGAGCAACATAGATTCTGCTAAAATTGAAGCAAGAACAAACAACAAATTTATGGTGAAGCTTGGGTAGAAGAATGGTGAAATCCCTTACGCTTTATGAAAAGTTTATGGGGACAGTTCCCTAAAGAAGTTAGCAGTTTACAATGGAAAACCCACTTTAAGAAGAGATGAGATGATGTTGAAGCCTGCAGTGGCAGAACATCCACACTGATTTGCAAGGAAAGAATTAATCTTGTTCTTGCCTTCCTTGGAGAGGACCAACGATTAACAGCAGAAACAATAGCCAACAGCATAGACATCTCAATTGGTTCAGCTTGCACAATTCTGACTGAAAAATAAAATTGAACCAACTTTCCACTTGATGGGTGCCAAAACTGTTGAGATCCCAAAGCATTTCTTTGAAGAATTGTAACAGGAGATGAAAGGTGACTTTACCACGATCCTGAAGACAAAGCACAATCACAGCCATGGCCACCAAGAGGTAGAAGTGGTCCAGTGAAAGCAAAGGTGGGACAGTCAAGAGCAAAGGCCACGGCAACAGTTTTTCAGGATACTCAAGGCATTTTGCTTGTTGACTTTCTGGAGGGCCAAATAATGATACCATGTGCTTATTATGAGAGTGTTTTGAGAAATTTAGCTAAAGATTTAGCAGAAAGACTCCTGGTAAAGCTTCACCAGAGAGTTCTTCTCTACCATGACAATGCTCCTGTTCGTTCTTTTCATCAAACAAGGCAATTTTGCAAGCGTTTTGATGGGAATTCATTAGACATCTCCTTACGGTCCTGATTTGCCTCCCTCTGTCTTTTTGGTTTCCTAATCCGAAAAAATCTATAAAGGGCACCCATTTTTCTTCAGTTAATAATGTAAAAAAAAGACTGCATTGACATGTTTAAATTCCCAGGACCGTCAGTTCTTTAAGGATCATCACTTACAAAAGTGTCTTGAACTCGATGGAGCTGTTGTTGAGAAACAAAGTTTACATTTTTATTTTTTATCTTTTAATTTCATTTTCCATGAACTTTTTGAAGTCCCCTTGTATAAATATCTGTTCAAACAGATTTGTCCTGGAGCATTTAAAGAGGGTGACTCTCTCTACCTCTTCATGAACATTCCTTGTTATTTGGCTTCCTGCAATAACTTTCCTTCACACCCACAGATACCCAGCAGGCCTGACAGTTCCATCTTCAAAATCCGTCCCTAATTTGAACATTCCCACTCCCTCTTTGCTACCTCCTAGTCCAAGCCACACCACCCTTCTGTGGCTCAGAGTGCCGTGGTCGCCTCTTAACAGGGCTCCTCATTCCCTCGAATCTGTCCTCCAGACCATGTACAGATGGGCCTTTTAACCTCTTTTCAGCCTCTTTCAAGGACTCCTCTTCTTCCCTGTCTGGTCGAGCTGTATTTTGACTACAGGAGCTCTCTAGGCTGGAGTCCCTGTGCCTGGAATGTCCTTCCTGGACCCCAGTGTGGCTCCTTCCTGGCTGGCTGGTCTGTGTCTCAGTGTGGCAATGACTTTGCAAAGCCTCTTGATCCTGGTCTCTGGAGCAGCTCCCCTTCCCTGTCCCCAGGCTGGCACCACCCCTGTTTTGCATAGCATTTATACTGCACACTGAAGAGATCTATGTTGGCACCATTGCTACCTGACACCCTGAGGCTCTCTCTGCCTGAGCAAGTAAACTTTTTGGAAGAGCAATCTACACTTTCCCAGTCTACCCTTTCCCCTGACAAGCAGGCTTCTCAGAACATGAGTCTTATGACGTCCTGTTGCAGAGACACTAATGTTGTGGTGCTGCTATTGGGATAAAGTCTGCAAACTCAGTCTCTCAAAGGCACCATTCTTCTTCCCCTCAGCCTGGGTCCTTCCAACTCATGCTTGGGACTCTGTGCCTGTATGGCAGAGCTCTGGGATGGATAGTGGGACATGGAGTACCATTGATTCTAATATTTCCCATGGGTACAAGGAGGAAAAATATACTCATCTGTTCAAATTCCTCTTTTAACCCTGGTGCCAGTAACACATGATTTTACCTGTGAAACATCTTATCACTTACAAAGCTCTTCATGCCTATGTATTGATTTTCAATCTCACTAAAACTCTGAGCAGTAGGTAGGATTTTATGCCTATATTAAATAGGGAAAATGAAAGCTTGGAGAGGTTTACAGAGTCCGAGTCACCCAGACTCTAAGGGACAGCAACATCACTCATGTGTATCTCTCCTGACACATCCCAATACTCATTCTGCCACATGAAAGCTTTCTCTAGAAAGTAGTGTTGATGGATAAAAATAAATGAGGATCTTTGAACGATAAATGCTGGCGAGGTTGCAGAGAAAAAGGAACTCTCATACATTGTTGGTGGGACTGCAAAATGGTGCAGCCTCTGTGGAAAATGATATGGAGGTTCCTCAAACAATTGCAGATAGATCTACCATACGACCCAGCTATCCCACTGCTGGAAATATACCCAGAGGAATGGAAATCATCAAGTCAAAGGTATACCTGTTCCCCAATGTTCATCGCAGCACTCTTTACAATAGCCAAGAGTTGGAACCAGCCCAAATGTCCATCATCGGATGAGTGGATACGGAAAAGGTGGTACATCTACACAATGGAATACTACTCAGCTATAAAAACGAATGAAATACTGCCATTTGCAACAACATGGATGGACCTTGAGAGAATTATATTAAGTGAAACAAGTCAGGCACAGAAAGAGAAATACCACATGTTCTCACTTATTGGTGGGAGCTAAAAATAAATAAATAAATTCACACACACACACACACACACACACACACACACACACACACACACACAAACCGGAGGGGCGGGGAGAAGACATAACAGCTACAATTCCTTGAAGTTGATACGACAAGCAAACAGAAAGGACATTGTTTGGTGGGAGGAGGGAGAGGGAGGGGGGAGCGAGGTTTCGGTAATGGGCCACAATAATCAACCACATTGTATATCAACAAAATAAAAAAAAGAAAATATAACTCTATATCCCATAAATATGTACAATCAATATGTTTCAATTAAAAAATAAATTTATTAAAAAAAAAATAAATGGGGATCTTGCTTAGAATAAACAAGTCTCCCAAAGCATTTATGAAATGATCTCATCTGACCCAACTGTTCCATCCTTTCCTTCCCAGAAGATCCATTTTTCTTTCTGTGGCCTCATGAGAAGGGTGAAAATACATCCTTGGTCAATGTTTGTCCCCCCATCCCTGGCATCCTGTCATCTACTCATTTCCCAGAAAGTCCCTCTTCCTCCTTTACTGATGCCTGGGGTCCTGCATGGGTCCTGCCATCGTCCCAGGGGACTCTTGCTCGTGTCTGAGCAGCCCACCCAGAATTTTCTCCTGCAAGGACTTTCTCATTCATTCGTCTTCAATGACCCATTTCCAAGGTCACATCCTAGACTTTGTCACTACCTATAGCTGCTTCACCTCCAATAGCATTAACACGAGCATGTTGCTTGCTAACCATAACCTCACTTCCTTCTAGTTGACCTATTCATCTACTTCATATTTTTAAGACCATCTGGCCCTACATTCTGCTGACTCCTCTTTTATTTTTACTATCCATAAACCTCTTTTATCTTCATTTCTCTCATTTTCTTTTTCTTTTGTTCATTTTTTTTTATTATACATATAGTAAAATTCACTCTGTTTTACATACAGTTGTAAAACTTTTTGTTTTTTGATTATTTTATTTTAAAATTATTTTTGGCCACAAAACAAGTCTAAAACATTTTAAATGACTAAGGTCATAGAAAATATGTTTTCCGACCACAATAACAGAAGGAAATTTAGAAAATTCACAAGTGTGTGGAAATTAAACAACAATCTCCTACATAAGCAATGGGTAAGAAGAAAAATCATGTGGAAATTAGAGTACTGTGAGATAAAAATTAAAGCGCAACATATCAAAATTTGTAGGATGCAGGGCTCATGCAGTGTTAATTTAAACTTCTGAACACTTATATCAAAAGTAAGAAAAATCCCAAATCAGTGAGGTAAACTTCTACCTTAAGAAAACAGAAAAAGAGCAAACTAAACCAGCAGCAAATATAAATAGGAAATAACAAAGGTTGTAACAGAAATATGTGAAATAGGGAATTAAAAAATAAAACAGAAAAATCAACAAAACCAAAAGCTGATCCTCTAAAAAGATCAACGAAATTTGCAAACCTTTATGTAGACTAAGAAAAAAAGACAGAAGACCAAAATTACTAAAATCAGAAATAAAGCAGAGTCATTATTACATTGTCATTATGTTTTTTTTTTTTTTTTTTGTGGTAGTAAGATATAGTTTCTTTCTCTTCCCCATTTACATTTTTGTTCTACCAGTGGGTTTTGTTCTTTCTTATGTATTCGCGGTAGTGATTATCATTTTTCAGATTCCAGAAGCAGGACTTCCATGAAGATTTCTTGTAGAGCTGGTTGTGTGGTTGTGAACTCCTGCAGTTTTTTTCTGTCTGGAAAATACACTATTTTCCCCTCATTTCTGAGGGATAGCCTTGCTGGGTATAGTGTTTTTGGCTGCTGGTTTTTTGCTTTTAGTATTTTGAATATGTTATCCCATTTTCTTCTGGTGTGTAGAGTTTCTGCTGAGAAATCTGCTGTTAGTCTGATTGGGGCTCCCTTATAGATGACTTGATGCTTTTTTCTTGCTTCAAGATTCTCTCTTTGTCTTTGAGCTTTGCCAGTTTGACTGTAATGTGCCTTGGAAAGGATCTTTTTGGGTTGAATCTGTTTGGGGATCTTTGAGCCTCCTGCATCTGAAGGTACATATCTCTCTCTATACCTGGGAAATTTTCCATTATTGTTTTGTTGAATAAGGTTTCTACAACTTTTCCTTTCTTCTTGCCTTCTAGAACATCCATGATTTGAATGTTTGTTCAAAGGTTGTCTGCTAGCTCTCTTAGATTTTCTTCAGTTTATTTTTAAATTAGTTTTTTCTTTTTTTTTTGGTCTGCCTGGGTTATTTCAAAAAGATTATCTTCAAGATCAGAAATTCTTGCTTCTGCTTGTTCTAGCCTGCTACTTAAGCTATCAGTTGTGTTTTTTATTTCATTGAGTGAATCTTTCAGTTCTGTGAGTTCTGCTACATTCTTTTTTAAGGTATTTCTCCCTTGCAAATTTCCTCCTTTATATCCTGGATTTTTTCCCTCATTTCATTATGTTGTCTAAATGAGTCTTCTCATATCTCAGTGAGTTTCCTCAAGATTGTTGCTTGAAATTTCTCTTGAGTCATTTCAAGGGTTTCTGGTTTTATTTGGTCTGATTTTTGAGAATTACTGTATCTTTTGGTGGTGTCATATTTTCTTGGGTTTTTGTATTTCTAGTATCTTTACATTGATGTCTGGTCATCTTGTAGAGCAGCTACTTCTTCTGTTACTCTGGATTGGGCTTTGAGGAGAGAGATGTCCTTTTCTTTTTCCAGTCTCTGTTGGTGGCTTTCCTTGTGTCAATGCAGCCAAATGCCTGGCAGGCTGCTTGCACAGAGGCTGCGGCTACTGCTGTGGCATTGAGCCACTTTTGTAGCAACTGTGGCTGTGGTGGTGGCTGGGGTGGGCCACCCACGTGGAAGTGGTGTTTCAGCATGCTCTTGCCTGTTTCTGGGTGGGGGGTGCTGCCCTTGCCTCCTTGCCTATGTCCCCGAGTGTGCTCTCTTGCCTGCCTCTGTAGTTGTATAAGTTTTGACACTGCATAGAAACATGTAAATATCACCACAATCCAGATACAGAACAGTTTCACCATTCCTAAAAATTCTCTCATGTTGCTCTTTGTATTAAACCTCTCTCCTAACCCCTAATCCCAGGCAACCACTGATCTGTCTGTGTCCCTGCAGCTTTTTTTCATTATGGAAACTATATTCACTCAAATATTCTAGGCAAACATTTGAGAAACATCCTAAACAATCCCTTCTTCAGACTCCACATCTAATCTGTTATTAGGTCTTCCTTAATATTTCTGGAATTCTTCTCCCTTTCAATGATCTAGAAGTGAAAAAAAGGAGGTTATACAAGTTTTGCATTTACCAGCATGGTTTTGATATTAATAATCATTATTCTTCAGTTGTACTTGGGAGTGAAAGAAGATTTTATTCACCTGTTTTGTTGACTTATGCTGACATTAAGAGAAAGAACTGTAAAGGTTTGGAACTGGAAAATCTAAATGTAGGCTGTAGCTTTCATTTGTAAAGGAATGCACAATAGAAATAGTTTGATGAAGGGACAATATTTTCTTGGGATGAAGATAAAGATTTTATAAACAAAAAAATTGGTAAAATATAAAATTGACAGAGGTTCTGATAATCTAGTCCATTAGGATTTAAAACCAAAGGATTTATTATTATTTTTTACTTCTTCATCATTTATTTCATGCTATTACCAGAAAATTCAGCTTTTCTTTTAAAAAACATGCCATTTCGTATCTTTCCTCTTTTTTTTTGAGTGTCAAAATCAGTGTCAGTTCAAGTAGCTATCTGTCACAGTATGTGTGGTGTGTTTTTATCCTTAAACTTTATAAGTGTGATGAAATATATATTGAGAATAATTACATCTGCATCCTGTAATGAGAGTTGCTGAGAGTTCGCTACAATATGTAGCGACTGGACAAATTTTCATTAAGAGACTGGTATATAGTACTGGATAAATTTTCATTAAGAGACTGCTACTTAACAATGTGGCTAAACTGTGTGCTACAGTCCACACTGCTTTATCCTCCACATTTTGTGGAATATTTTATAGTGTGAATCTTACCATAACATGAATCTTACTGTTATATAGTGTGAATCTTAGATGTGTGCTTTTTATCCTGGATTTTGAACTTTATGCATATATACATATAAAATAAACATGCAAAGGTCTTGATACTGAAGGGAATGGAAATTTCTCTGGGGGAAGGAATGGAATAGAAAAACACAGGAACAAGCACAAATAGGAGCAATACACATACATAAATAAAATATTTCTTTTATCTGGTGAATTTTCATGTTTGTCATCAACTTTTACTAAATATGGCGACTGTGTTGGCAGGTAAACAAATTGCTAAGCTTAGAAAATCTTTTTATCAGACAGAGGATCTGAAAGGAATGAAGATTTCAGTGTTTTAGTGACTAATACAAACAGCCCCTTTGAAGCTGTCAGTAGAATGACTTAAGGGAGAGGACAATTAGGTGGGTTTTGATGCAGAAAGGCCTCTAAAAACCTACAAAATCCTGTCACGTTCAAGGACCTATCCAGGCTGTGGATCTTCTTTGACTCAGAGCTCTGTTTTTATTGGTGTCCAATCTATTTCAGACTTGACCAAAGTCAACATGAGTGTTAAGTAGCTTTCCTGCCTGTTCACCGTTCGCCTACATGAATGTTAGTTTGGTACCTTTGGAAGCACCGTCTGTCCCTGTTACGAGTCTCTATTGTACCACGTTCAGGTTCCCATTTGCTAGTATGAAACTAGTCTATTTCCAAAGTCAACTTTAACTTAATCTAATTAGTCTTTAATTTTAATCTAACATCACTTCTTCAGGGAAGATTTCCCTGGTATGTCTAGATTAGAAGTTCCTTGTACCCCTGTATATAATCACTTATAGCACATTGTAGATTTATGGCACATTTAATTTTGTGTTGTTTAGCACAGTTCTAGTTTTATATTTATTTATATGTGTGGTGTAAATATTTGATGAAAGCTCCCCCCACCCCAAGGGAAGGTCAGTAATCCCTGTGCTGGATCAATTCATTCATGAGAACTGGATCCAGAAAGCCAGGGTCAGCCTGGCTACTTCATTGTTTCCCGAATATTACAGTAAGCCTACTGGGGACAAATGTCCAATCTTAATCTGAAATAAAAAATAAAAAGGTGGTTGCTAAGGAATGGAAGCTTTCCAGCTTTTCTCTTTCAGCCCCTTGGCTCTTGCACTCCTTATTTCTACGGTGATCAATTCCTTTTCTGGAAAGTCTGTCTTCAGACTTGCTTTTTGAAGCTTCTGAGGCTGATGAAAAGTTCCATCACACGCTGTGCCCTGAGGAGCTGATGCGTTTGCGGTTTGCCCTAGGTTTGCACGCAGCACGTCTGACTGTGTAGTTCCTGGTGTGTGCATAGTTTGCTCCTGAGCTCAGTACTCCGAGAGCCGGTGAGTAGAGAAGGAACGTTATCTTCAAAGGTCCCATCAGGGTTTTAGAAAGAACAAAACAATGGACATGTCAGGTAAAGTTATGATGTGAAAATTACTGTAATTATCAGGGATCCGTACCTTTGAACTGGCACGTCTTCCTGGCCAGCTCGTTCTTGGCTTAGTCTTCCCTCCTGCTTTGAAACTCGACGTGCGATCCCAGGAGCTCCGCATAGAGAGCTTGGACATGCGCTGGGGCAGGGATTCCGGCGAGTGAAGGCATCAGATTAATTGTCAGACACAGGCTGACAACTCTGAGTCAGTGAAGGGAGGGGACTTTTAAAATCACAACGAAATGGGGTTGTGCGTGACTTTCGAAGGTGCTCGTGAAACGTACTGGACACGCGGGCTCTGACACGTCCCCAGCTGGCCCTCTGCTGACTCTGTTCTGTCGGAAGTGTCCCTCCTCATTCTGCTTGCGACCCGGGGACCTCCACTGCAATCCTCTCTGGGTTCTTCCGCCAAATCAGAGGGGAACGGTCCTCCTCTGAAAGTTCTCGGCCTCAGTTTTCAATGCACGTCACGTTCTACCCTGTCAAAGGCACGTTTTGCAGATCCATTTTCCCTGTTCCCTCTGTCCCCCTTTCATGAGCACGCACTGGGACTGGGAACTCCAGGCCACGTATGTGAATAGTTTCTGGAAATTTCCCTTAAGAAGGCAGAAGGAAGAGTCCAAGAGAAAGAAAATTCAGAAAGGGAAGGGCAGAAGGTACTGCCGAGAGGGAGGAGATTCCGGTTGCTGTTTGCAGGTTGCATAGTGACAGGGGAGAAGGAATCTTACTGTCAGGATGGAGTCACAGGATGTTTGCAAAGTGCCTGCTGAATAGATCCAGGTCTCAGCAAATGGTGGCCCTTATTAATTTTATTTTAGTGACTATAGCTAGGTCAAGGATGTGTCTTTGGCTTCAGGCAACCCAGAAACCATCAAAACCGAGTCACCTTGTCCAAAGTCAGGTAAAAAAAAAAAAAAGAACATGCACGCAAGTCAGTTTGTTACTTTTCAATTAAAAACTTATTATGCCCTCCTCTCCTCAGACTTGAAACAACTATTGCTGGATTTGGGGGATTTTCCTTTTTTTAATTATTAAAAATAATTCTTTGATATATCTCTATATGCTTTTGAAGACTTCTTCCTATTTACTTAGGAGAGATACCTAGAAGCAGATGCACTGAGTTTAAAAAACATAACTTTTAAGCAGCTGGACTCATTCTGCTGGTCTGTTTCTCAGAGATTATAACACTCTGTTCATTATTGCTAACATCACACTGGCTAGACTTTCCTAATGCACTAAGAAAACAATTCCATTCTTAAATTATATTTTAAATTTCTAATTAATTCAATTTTTAATGTGTAACTTCTAGCAAAATTTGTGTTTAATTTCCAGTAAATCTCACTTTTACTTTCTAGTGAGTTTGAACTTATTCACATGTTTAGCCCTTTGTATTTATTATTTTGTGACTCCATTCTGGGAGTAGAGTATTTGTGATTTTGTTTATTTTAGATCTGCTTATGCATTCAGAATATTAATATGCTAAATCTATAATATTTGTTGAACATTTTATCTCAAAATGCCATATGCATATTTTATTTTTGAGTATTTTGATTTTTTCCATTGTTTTTAAATTTAAAAAGTTTTCTCCAATCAAAGAACATACGTCTCTCTTTTTTCTAGAACCTTGTTTTCATTGTTTTTATTACTTTGTATGTTTTTATTAACATACTGTTGGAATATGGTAGTTAACAAATCTCTAAATTAATTGATTTACTGTTAGTTAGCCAACTCTCTCTAAATCATTCCTAAATACTTTCCTTTCTTACTAATTTGTGAAACTTTACTCATTCTATGTGAACATTATTTATGAGGATCAATTGCTTGGCTTCTCTTGTATAAATATCTCTACTTTTACTCAGAATCAAAAAATTAACATGTTAATAGAATGGTTTAATGTCTGGGAGAGCACTATTATGATGTTTTTGAAATTGTGTACTATTTATTCTGCACATAAATACTAGAATAATTTTAGCAATTTTTCCACACCCCGTCTCCCAAGCAATCCCACTGATTTCGACTTGTGATAAACTCAGATACTCACTGGAAAAGAATTTTCATCTTTACAGTATTTTCTTCCAGATCTTGAACATGATATATTCGTCCCAAAGGAACCTGACATCTTCTTATTGGATGTGGTTCCACAATACCAGTTCTGTCGTTGCTGTTATTAGGACTGTTATTTGTTTTCATTTCAATGTCTTCGTAATTATTGCTAGCATACTTTGATCACTATATACTACTCTTTTTAGGTATACAGTCATGCAATCATATACTCTGAAATGATGACAATATTACCTGTTCCTTTAAAAAAAAACTTTCGATACATTTGCTCTTAGTGTTTTGTTAAATTCAAATGTCAGAGTAAATAATATGTAGAATTCTAGAGGAAGTTATTAATGATAGAAACTGGTACGATTATGCTGACCTAGCTGATGCTCCTTAATTTTTATTTTACTATTTCATTTCATTTTATTTTAGTAAGAACATTTAATTTGAGATCTTCCCTGCTAATACATTTTTAAGTGTACAATACATTATTATTTACTCTAGGTACAGTGGTGCACAGCACATCTCTAGAGCTTACTCACCTTGCCTGATTAGAACTTCATGTCTGTTAGTAACTCCCCGTTTCCCGCTCTAGCTAGCCCCTGGCAACCACCATTCCACTCTTTGATTCTATGAATTTGACTATTTTAGATACTTCCTCTGTCTGGAATCATGCAGTATTTGCCCTTCTGTGACTGTCATATTTCACCCAACATAATGTCCTCCAGGTTCACCCATGTGGTTGCAGATTGCAGAATTTCCTTTCTTATTAAGGCCGAATGGTATTCCATTGTATATGTAGACCACATTTTCTTTATCCATACACCTATCAACGGACATTTAGGCTGTTTCAACATCTTGGCTACTGGATAGTGTTGTGATAAACATGGAGTGCCAATATCTCTTAAAGATCTTGGTTTTAGTTCCTCTGGATAAATTCCCAGAAGTGGCATTGCTGGATCATATGGTAGTTCTATTTTTAATATTTTGAACATCCTGCATACTACTTTCCATAGTGGTACAATATTTTGCATTCTCACCAACAGTATGCAAGTGTTTCAATTTCTCCACATATTCACCAACACTTTTATCTCTTTTGTTTGTTTTGGTTTTGTTTTGATAATAGCCATTCTAACAGGTGTGAGGTGATATCTGACATCATAGCTTTGATTTGCATTTCCTCAATGATTAGTGATGCTGAGCATTTTTTCATATACCTGCTGGCCACTTGTCTTCTTTAGAAAAATACTTAATCAAATTCTTTGCCTACGTTTTCATTGGCTTATTGTTTTTTGTTTTTGTTGGTATTATGACTTTCTTTTCCTTTTCCTTTTTTCTTTTTTTTCCTGCTCTTGAGATATAGGAGTTTTTTTTTTATGTGTTTTGGAGATTAACCCTGTATTAGATACATGGTTTGCAAATATTTTCTCCTATTCCATACATGGTGTCTTCACTTTGTTGATTGTTTTATCTGCTATGAAAAAACTTTTTAGTTTGATGGAGTCCCACTTATCTACTTTTGGTTTTGTTGCCTGTGCTTTTGGTGTTATATCCATTAAATCACTGCCAAGACTAATGTCATGAAGCTTTCCCAATATGTTTTCTTCTAAGAGTTTTACAGTTTCAGGTCTTATGTTTTAAGTCTTTAATACATTTTGAGTTGACTTTTGTGAATGGTGTAAGATAAGACACCAACTTTATTCTTTTGCATATGGATGTTCAGCTTTCCCAACACCATTTGTTGAAGAGACTATCAGTTCCCCATTATATTTTCTTGGCCTCCTTATTGAAGAGAAGTTGACTGTTAATTTGTGGGTCTATTTCTGAGATTCTCTATTATTCACTGGTCAATGTATCTTTTTATACCACACTGTTTTGATTACTGTAGCTTTGTAATATATTTTGAAGTCAGAAAATGTGATGCCTCCAGCTTTGTTCTTCTTTCTCAAGATTCATTTGGCTATTTGTAGTCTTTTGCGGTTCCATATGAATTTTAGAATTTCTTTTTATTTCTGTAAAAAATGCCATTGACATTTTAATAGGGATTGCATTTAATCTAAATTCCTTTAGGAAGTGTGGACATTTTAACAATTATAAATCTTCCAATTCATGATCACAGGATTTTTTTTCCATTTGTTTGGCCTTGTTGGATTTCTTTCATTAATGTTTTGCAGTTTTTAGTATATAAATTTTTTATCTCCTTATTTACTTTTATTTCTGGGTATTTTTTCTTTTGCTTTTTGGTGCTATTTTAAATGGGATTGTTTTCCTAATTTTTTTTCAGATAGTTCATTGTTAGTCTGTAAAATGCAATTGGGTCTTATACGTTGATTTTGTAATCTGCAAATTTTCTCAATTGTTTATTTGTTCTAGCCTATATATATATATATATTTATATATGTATAAAGTCTTTAAGGTTTTCAATATAGAACATCATGTCATCTGAAAACAGGGAAAATTTTACTTCTTCCTTTCCAATTTGAATGTTTTCTGTTTCTTTTTCTCATCTAATTGCTCCAGCTACTACTATGTTGGGTAGCAGTGGTGAGTGGGCATCAGTGCCTTGTTTCTGATCTTAGAAGAAATATTTTCAGTCTCTCACCACTGAGTACAGTGTTGGCTGTGGTTTTTTCAAATATGCTCTTCATTATATTGAAGTAGTTTTCTTTCATTCCTAGTATGTTAAGATTTTTCATCATGAAAGGGTGTTGAATTTTGTTAAATACCTTTTGTGCATCTATTGAGATGATCATGTAATTTTTATCCTTAATTCTGCTAGTGTGGTATGTCACATTGGTTGATTTGCATATGTTGAACCATCCTTACGTCTCAGGGATAAATCCCACTTGGTCACAATGTATGATCCTTTTACTGTGCTGTTGTATCTGGTTTGTTAGTATTTCATTGAAGATTTTCTTTTTTAACATTCATTTTCTTTTCAACTGTGTTACATTTGCTAGCAATTCCAGAATAAAATTAGTCTTGGGAACCTAAGCACACATATTGTTTGATTGCAATAAAATTGGTGTCTTAACTATTTCACAGTTAAGTATGATGCTGTCTGTTGCTTTGTGGTAGATACTCCTAGTCATATTCTAGGTTAAGTACTTTTTATACCATGACTTATTATTTCAAGTCTCTTCTTATTTTTCTTTAATATTTAACTACTAAATTGGTCTATTAACATAAAAATATTAAGTCACTTCTTCGATTATAAGTTAAAACCTGCCTGATGATAATGATATTTGAAGATATTGTTTAATTTAATTTGCTGGTTTGTTCACCTATTATTTTCTTATCTGTGTTCGTAAATATATTTGTTTTTTCATTGGTTGGACTTGTGTGAAGTGTATATATTATTTTCCTTTATGATTCCTTTAGGATTAATAAAGCCACTTACATCACATGGCTATATGGTTAAAAGAATTACTGTATATTAATTGACATATGTTACTGCATGTTACTATATATTAATTACTGTATATTACTGTATACTAGTTCCCCACATATCCTACAAGTATGGTTTTTTAAAAATTATTTTTAATGTTCCTTGTCTTGAGTTTATACTAAAAGTGACAGATGCTCATTAAAGAAAAGTTTGAAAATAAAAACGTTTCATGATATTATCACTGTCAATGTTAGTATGTTTGCTAATTCCACCTAAGTCTTGAACATGCAACATTCCTTAAATCTTTGCCTTAAAAACTTCATCTTTTAAGAGAGATTTCAACTGTGAAAACTTGCCTTTGCTATCATCTTTATAGGAGTCATAATAGGCTCTGTTATGCTTTGGTAACAAACAACCCATGTTTATCTTTTGCTCATGTGCATGTCCACTCTGGATAGGCCGCGGACTCTGTTCTGTGTCATCTGCACTTTCAAACCCAGGAGTATCAGGATGTGGAACCCACTCACCAGGGGAAGATAGGCTTGCAGGTCTTGCAACTGCCCCCAGAAGTGACGGGTCACATCTGTTGCATAGCAATATCAGGAGTCAGGGAGTGTGATCCAGCCATGGGGTGGAGAAATGGAGATGTTTGTGTGACAGACAAGGACCAGCGGACCTGGAGGAGTTGTCTTCTGTTAGGGCCTCAGCATGTCCCCACCTTCTCAGTGTCTTGGGGCACAGGAGGCCACCTCACTCCCTAGGTGGCTAAATGCTGCTCTGGACAAAGAAGGAAAAATCTGCTTTTTAAAGGTGAGAGCCCCAGATGCATCTCATGTGCACACGTGGCTGGACTCCAGCCTCCAGGCACATAGAGCTGCACACTGAGGCACTGGCTGGGAAGATGAGCAGGGCCCCACGCAGGCCTCAGGCATCAGCGTTGTAATCAAGGCCAGGGAGGATGCGCAACTTCTCCGAAAACCAACAGAGCTTGAAAAGTCACCCAGATCAAATGCAGATCATCAGACTCCAGAATGAGCAGCTGCTCCGTGTGGTGTAGGATGGAAATGACTCGTACGCTAATATGCACTTGTTGGAAAATATCAGGAAACCAGTACTGCTGTGCTGTCATGCAAGCGTAAGCCACAGGGCTCTGATGTTGGCTGGGGAGACAGGAAAAGGATGCCTTAGAGGGAGCAGGGGGCTACCAGAGGTCGTCCTGGGTCAGAGGAGCAGATCAACAGCCATGTTCTCTGCGATGGTCCCCAAACCCCATGGCAGACCTGGTCCTGAAGATGCACCACCAGAGCTGGGGGCACTGGGACATTGCCACCCCCTGTCGCCATCAGCACTGTGGTCGCTGAGCAGGGCACATAGCTGTCCCTTCTGCAGTTCAGCCTCAGAATCAGTTCACACCTCAGTGTTGCAGTATCTGCTTGATGGAGCCCTACCCTAACTCCCCCAGGTTTAGTTTTTCAATGGGAGGTGGGCTCAGTCCCCTGAGGAAGGGGTTCTCCAACATGGGAAGTGGTTAAGACCCTGGCATCTGCAAAAGAGTGGTAACTGTGCATTCCATCACTGTAATCTGAGGACACTTGTTTATCTATTCAGCACTGTGTCCTCTTGGCCAGCCATGGAGCCCAGTCTAGATGTAGCTGTGAAGGCATTTTGTAGATGTGATTAACATTTGCACTCAGCAGACTTTAAATCAGGGAAATTGACGTAGATAAGGTGGGTAGGCCTCATCCAATCAGTGGAAGGGCTTCTGAGCAAAGTCCTCAAAAGAAGAAAAAATTCTGTCTCAAGACTAAAACAAGAAACCCTCCCTGAGTCTCTAGCATGCCCAGTTTCCCTGCAGATTTCAGACTTGCCAGCTCCACAATCACATGAGCCAGTTCCATGAAATAAATTTCTCGTTTCTCTCTTCCCACATAAATGTATGTATATGGACATATGGATATATATTTATACGTATATACAAGAATATTTCAAAATGTTCATGGAAAAATACTTAAAAGATAATACGAATCTTTTCATGAACTTTTTGAAGTACCTTCATGTATATATATTAGTGTGTATATATATTTATACACACACACCCTTGTATATGTATATACAATTCTGTTTCTCTGGAGAACCTTAAAACACATGACCATTGTCATCATGGTAGAAATACACTATTGTGAAATACACTGAGAAATGAAATACACTGAGAAATACACTGAGAAATGAAACAGACAGCTTATAAAAGGAACAAAACGGGGGGTTGTCATAGAGAGTAACAGGAGGGTCCCTCAATTTAGATAGGGTAATCTGGGCCAACTTCTCAGAAGAGTTGACTTAGGGTAGAGACTTAGGAGAGGCAGAGGTAGCTCCTGAATACAGAGGCCATGCAAGCAGAGGACACGGGGGACCACAGCCAAGGGGATAAACCCCAGGCAAAAAGGTCAAGGTCTGCAGGCAGTGAAGAGATGAGTGAAAGGCAAAGGATACAAACTTATTGTAAGCCTGTTAGATACCAAGCTTTGGGGTGAGCCCTGTACATAGAGTATTCTTTAAAAATTGTATTCTTGCAACTTCAAGTGGATTCGTTTTTATAATTCCATTTCACACATGGGGAAACTTGCCCCAAATTTAGGGTCAGTACCTGGCCCAGCTTGTATTCTAATTCAGTCCCATTTCATTCCAAGGCTCTTTTTCCTACTGTGTTGCCAAGATGATGGAGACAACTTAATGCATTTTTTCATGTTTGAAACAGCTGCAGGCTTTGCTTACAGTTGAATTTGCAACCCATAGAGCGGCAGTGCTCTAAGAACATATTTTCTCTGATTGCTACTTGAGAGTTCTTGGATATTTAATATGGAATCATTTTCTGCACAGGCCAAGCTAGATTCATTTTAGATTGGTATGAGCCTGCTGCTGAGAGAGAACTGATCACTGAGTGCATGCCTAGAGGCAGCTCCAAACCGGTAGTCAGGGGCTGCAGATGCCAGCCTGGGGCTGCGACGCCAATCAGGGGCCATGTGCTCTCTGCACCTGCCTCTATGGTATCTATTGTTTTTGTAGCAGTTTCTTAACCTGTCTGCATACCTCCAGCCTCTCCTCTTTCCAGCTCACCTCTCTGTTGGTGTTTGAGAGAGGTCTTTCTTTCTAAAAATGCATGTTCTTACTTAAAACACTGGGCGGGCTTCCCATTATCGATGCGAGCAAGCCTAGGCTCTTTTCTCTTCTATTTCAGCCTTTTTATAATTTGGTCTCAGATGATTTTGCAAATCAACCCATTATGCTCCATGCAACACTTTTTAATCTTGCTAAATGACCTGCAATGGATTTCCTCCCCTCCCCTCCCCTCTCCTTTTTTCTTCTCTGCCTAGCAAATCACTTCACTGACTATTCCTGGCAGACCTACCACTTTTCCCCTTGTATTCCTACAACTACTCTTCCGGCATGATTCTTCTCATAAGGTATTGAAATTATTACTTTTTTACATGTGGGCCTCCAGTTAAGCCTTCTGAAGGAGTTGCACAGTTCCATGGAAAGAGAGATGAACATTGTGATACATTCCTGAGTTTCTGTTTTGTGTTCTACTTTGTGTACCATGACAGATTATGGGCTCATCTTTTCTCTTCTCTGGATGTCATTTTTGTAAACAAAAAGCAATGCTCTCAGGAGAGAGGTGTCCACGGTCTGCCGTGGTTCTGACATTCCATAACCAGGCTGAGTCACCACCTCCCTTATTGCTCCCTTCTTTGTCAACTGCATTTGCAGAGCTTATTGTATATTAAAAGCACCTTTAGAATCCCTGAGAAAGATGGTGTCCTTAAGCCAGATCTCCCAGAAACAGCAGAGCATTGGAACCACCGACATGTGATCAACAATTGTTGCTGGTGAATGAGGGCACTCAAAGCCCACTGTGCCTGACTGCAAGGCACCAGGGCTATCAAATAGCATGAAAAACCTGTTTGCATTACATTGATCCAGCCTTCCAAAGACTTCTCATAATGCACCTGTTGGGTTTCATGGGTAAAGAATCATTTGCCAGCGTGGGAAGGGATTGACTCGCTGGCCTTGTTATGCGATCCAGTTTGGAGCCCCTCTGATCCAGCTCCAGGTGAGTCCCTCATGTTCCTTCCACATATATGAAAGGAGAAGTTTTTTTCTCTGGTGTCCCCTTCCATGGGCAGTATCTGAACATTTTTAGTTCTAGTTTTTTGTTTTAAATCTGGTTGGCTTTGCATCATAAGATGACAGTGCCCAAAGGCACCACATTAGCAATATAGTTTAAACTCATTATCTTACAGAGGAATAAAATGAAGCCCTAGAGATAATGTGGCATTCTCTGAACCCTGTGGCCTGGCATGGGAGATGCTGTCATTGTGAACCCAATCATCTCCCACCGGAGCCGATGCTTTTTCTTCTACTCCATTACCTCTCTCCTTGGGTTGAGAGTCAAGATTTTTCTATGATGTATTTTGAGGATTATGAACAACTGTTTTGGCTAATGTGAATGCTGTTGTCCAAATGAGATGACTCTCCTCTCCCTGGGGTAGACCCTGAGGTTGGCAGTTACAGCTGTGGGGACTCAGAGCCAGCTGGGCTGTATTAGTCTATTTCTGTTGCTTATAAAAAAGTACTTGGAACCGAGTACTTTGTAAGAAAACAAAACTTATTGCTTACAGTTTAAGAGGCTGGGAAGTCCAAAGTCCAGGGAATGTGTCTGGTGAGGGTCATCCTTGGTGATGGCTTCAGTGACACTGGGTATCACATTGCAAGATGGCAGCAGCAGCAGAGAGAGAGAGAGGCTCTCACGTGCACTCCTTTTAAAGTCCTCAGAACCACCATGAACTAGGGCATGGTCCTTACAATCTAATGATCTCTTCAAGGCCTCACCTTTCAATTATCATAACAGGATTTCTCACTCAACAATTACTGTGGGGATTAAGCTTCTAATATAGGGACTTTGGGAAACGTGGTTCAGTCAATCCACAGCATGGGCCAATGGGTAAAATAGTGGTTCTGGCACTATTTTAAAAACACTTTAAATCAAACTTTAAAAACATTTGTCTAAGCCTTGTTAATAAGTATCTTATAGGAATACAATGCATTTATAATTCTGAGAAGGTTGAAAACATAAACTCCCTCAATTTGAGTGCTTCTATTTTCTGTATCTGGCATAGAAGCAAAAGGCGACTAGGGAAAAGTATGGTTATGTTTTACTTTTCCCCTGTGCTGGTTTAGAGTTAGAACGTGTGTGTTGGGGGAGTATGTTTCATTTCAAGTATCCTAATTGATTTAGCGATTTTTACCACTTTAGAAATGGTAATATTAATACAGATATCTATCATTGAAAACCACATTTCAACATGAGCAGTTTTATATTACGTGACTGTATCCACTATAAAATACAATGTTTGGAGTCAACTTTTGCAGACTTAGAGAAAGCATAACAGCATTCCAGAAGCTCAGGCACTGGCATAAATTACTAAAGCACACATCCTAGATCAAGCAAAATAGCTAGTACAACAGCAAACACTTAACTAACACCATTAATTTTTTTTTGGTTTGTTTTGAACAAATCTTCTCTTTTTGGTCTATTATCTCATGGAGGTTTCAGAGAAAATGTGAGGGAACTTTTTAAAACTACAATATCTAAGAGATGAGGGAGAATTTAAAATTTATTTTAATCAAATATGATTAAGAATTATACTCTGAAAATCTTAGCTATTACCATTGAGAGTTTCTGTACATGAGACCTGAAGCCACAGTACATATGTGTTTGAAAAAATGCTCTCTAGAATGCATGGTGATGTGAGACTGAACTGATTGTAAATTTCCTCTAGTGGTGGAGCAGGGCTTCCCAAACTTTAGTTATGCCGAATTCTCTGCAGGGTTTGCTAAAGCACACACTGCTGGGTTTCACCCCAGAGGTTCTAGAAACTTGCATTTCTAGCAAACTCCCATTTGGTGTGGATGTTCTTGGTACATGGACCGTGTGTGTATGTGTTTGTGTGTGCATGTGCATGTGTGTGTTCAGTTTACGATTGAAATTACTTTAAAGGTGCCTTGGGTTGGATGTCCCCAAAGACTTAACTCCCACTGTAACTGTTGAGGGTGGAAAATCCTATTACGGTAATTGAAAGGTGGGGCCTTGAAGAGGTGATTAGGTTGTAGGAACATGCCTTAATGTATTAAAAATGGTGATCAGGGGCATGGTTCTGAGGGCTTTAAAAGGAGAGTGAATGAGGAGGTTGGTCTCTCACTCTCTCTGCTTCCACTATCTTGCAATGTGAGACTCCTGGGTCACTGTCACCACCACCAGATGTGTTCCTTGGACTTTGGACTTACCAGCCTCTGAAACTGTAAGCAGTAAATTTCATTTTCTTTACAAATTACCCAGTTCTGAGTATTTTTTTGTAAGCAACAGAAATAGACTAATACAGAAGTGTTGGCCAGTTAGCTCAGTTTGTTAGAGCATGGTGCTGAAAACACCAGGGTCCAGGGTTTGATTCTTATACCTACTAGCTGCCAAAAACAAAAAACAAAAACCAAAAAACAAAACAAACAAACAAACAAAACCTGGAAAATTACATTAAGAAGGAAGACTACAATCATGCAGTTTAAAAATGCCTTCAATCTCCAAAGACATGATGACTGTGGTATTGGATACATCTGAAGAGGGAATTAAGCATATTGCAAACTCTATGCTCTAATATCTCATAGCACAAAACATTGAAGAGAAGGAGCTAAAACACAAAAACAAATGCACAGGTGAGCCTTCAGGACAAGGGAAATTCTCAGATGCCCAAAATGATGCAAAAATGAAATCCAAGAGGGAAGCAACTGTATGGACATGGGCAATTCCCATGGAAGTACTTTTGATCACTGGTGACCCCAAGGTTTAGTCCTGGTGGGTCCTGGGATAGACTGCAGCGGCTGGAGCCTGTGCAGGGAGTGAAGTGGAAGCAGATGCTCCAGCATGAAACCAGCACCATGCTTAGGGAGTCAGAGACAAGAGTACCCGGCTGAGGCAGGGGGCAGGACCAAGTGGATTTCCCAGCCTTGCCTGTGATGAGGAGAAAAAAAAATAAACAAGTCTTCACTGAGAATTTGTAATGGGGCATGAAGTCACACTATCTGTCTTCCACAAACAAACAAAAAATCAAACAGCCCAAGCTGAGAGTTTACATTGTAGTTATCCAAAGTCCTGACACCTGTTGGAAGCCCATGAAAAAACTCTCTAAGGAATACAGGTAAAAGGAGCCTGAAACAATTGTAACCAATAAAGTTTCAATCAAGATGAGTTCACAAATGAAAAAAGAAATGTTTCAAAGCATAGGAGGTAACAGGCAGCCAGGACTAAGATTTAGCAAGAAGAAAAGAAAAAACAGAATCAGATGTTCAAAGACTTCAGGTATTGGACTATCAAGGGCAGAATAGAAAATAAATGTATTTCATGATTTAAAAGAAGTAACAATGAGTTTCAAAAAAAATGTGAATTACTAAAGTAAAATGCAAAATTAAGCAGAATACAGCATAGAAAGGCAGTAAAATAAAATATTTTAAAAAAAGATTAAAAGACATGAAAACCTGACTGAGAACTTATATGTGTGTGTTTGTGTCATATCGGAGTTCAGGAAGGAAATAATAGGACAATTGAAAAAAAAGTAATATTTGAAGAGACAAGGCTAAAATTTTTTTCAAAATTGGTAAAGGATACTAATTCTTAGGTTAGGAAAGCCCAAGACAACTAGACAGATTTAAGTGAAAAAAGAAAAAGAAGAAAAAAAAAGATAAAGACAAACATTTACTTTCAGTAAGACAAAGAGAGAAGAGAGATTATGTATAAACAAACAGAATATATACCAACTGATGACTTTCTCCATAACCACAACAGAAATAAGAAGACTAGAAAAATATCTTCAAAGTGATAAGAGAAAATAATTAACATTCTAAAAGTATTGGTTCAATGGAACTGTCTTTAAAGAATTAGGGAAAATAAATATACTCATATTTTCAGACAAACAGCTCTGAGGAAGTTTATTACCAATAACCTTCTTAGGGAGAATTTTTAAAAGATGTGCTTTTAAGAAATAAATTATCCTAAAAGGAATATTTGAGATGCAAGAGGAAATGGGCAAAGAAAATTGTAGGCATGAAGATAAATCTAAATAAATATCAATAATATAAAATAATAATTATGATAATATCTAATTTATAGGATTATAAAATGACATGAAACTATAATACTAGGCAAGTGTAGGCTATAAGTCCAAAGAGAGATACTTGCATTTAAATGTCCTAGACCCTGGTATTGTTTTGGAAAGAGAGAAAAATCTCTAATCAGACTTTGTTAGGTTAAACATGCATGTTAAAATTTCTAGTATATACAAACAAAATTTTAAAAAATAGATAACTTTCAAACTTAGTAGCTAGAAATTGATAAAAGTGAAAACATTTCAAAGAATGTATGAAAGGAAGAAAACCAAAAGAATTGTTGAAAGGGGGCCAGAAAAATGACAAACTAACAAAGTAAAAATTAATTTAAATTTAAATATAATTGTATTCCCAATAGAACTAAATGACCCAGACTTTCTAGTTGAAGACATTATTGTCAGAATGAATTTTAAGAGGTGAGGGAGAAGAGGCATGCTGTTTAAAATGCACGGTCATAAAAGATAAAACAAAGTTTGAAAGTAAAATAATATTTAACATGCACTATTTCATGTAATCTTCACAACAATGCTGTGTGAGCTATTATGATTTTCATTTTAGAGATGAGAAAGGGATTGGTGAACTTTCAAAAGATAGCAGAACAAGAGGTAGGTCTTAGAATTTTACACGTCACTCCAAAGCTTATGCCTATTGCCACTGGGTTATATTAAGACTTAGATTTTTCATGTCATTTCCCAAAAAGTTCTCATTTTCCAGAGGGAAAGTGTGATTACAAGACAAGCATGTGAAAAAAAAGACATCCCTACTTCTATGATACTGATAGTGGTTACCATAGCCTGAGGAGGGTGCCGGGAGAGGTCCAGGCCTGTGAGCATTCAAGCAGCCCTGCAAGGCCTGTGACAGCAGGTTCCGAGGGTTTCAAGGTCTGGCCCTTCCTTCCCAGACATAATGTTAAACACACAAAATCTCCCGTCACATTACATTTTCTATTTTGAAATATGGAAGCGTACTTTAAATACTCTTAAAGCATTTATTTATTAAAATGTTCTCCACCAAGATTTCACATTAGCTTAAAATCCAATTCATCTGAGGTCACCACCTCGGTGTGTTACATGACACCTTCTCCAGGGGTCAGTATGACCAGCATTCTTGCAGCAAGCCCCATGGTCAGCCTCTTTGTTCCACAAGTGAATCAACACTGCTCTGCTAGGAGCGAAAGCTCCTAACTCAGACTTACTGGGAAAGGAGTGAGACCTCTGCAGAGTGCACTTTGAGAAGAGGTACTTTGTGCTTATGAAAAGAGAACCGTGACTTCTCTCACAATAAAAGGGGGTATTTTACAGTGAAGCACATGATTTGGAGTGAAGAATTCGGATGTTGCTCGGCTGCTCCAGGGTCATTTTCCCTCTTGTTCTCCTGGCAAATCAATTCAATGTTCCTTAGCTTTCTGAAGCAGAAATCTCTCTCTTTCTCCAAGTCTTTGACAGTAAGTTTCAATACATTGACCTGCTGTGTCAATTCAGCAGCTCCCTCGTCCTTGTTGCCGACACCAGGGTCTTCTGTACCATCCCCGAGCCAGCCTTAGGAGTCACAGTAGTTCTCTGTGAAACGGGCCCCCGTGGAGCTGCGCTGCTAGAGCTGAGAGCTTTCTTTGGTTTATTCAGAGCTGGAGCAACAAGGGAGGGAGTCACTGTAGTCTCTCAACCTTCTCTGACAGCTACAGGCTTCATAGTCTTTTCCATCAGAGTTTGCATCAAAAAACTTCTTGAACCACTGAATGAATTCAAAATTGTCCTGAAACTTTCCCTTTCCTAATTTGTCCACTGGAATTATTTTGTCATTACCCATCCTCTTACAACCTGCTTGTAGTAGTTTGATGTTCTGGATGTATTCGTGTTCTAGCTTAGCTTGGAATTTCACTTTCTTCGGGGCGATGGAACAAGGGAAAAGCATGTCCATAAATTGACGGTAGGCAGCCCCTGAGCGCAGCTGCTCAACCTTTGTCAGATTCAACTGCAGAGATTCACTGATCCAGCCCAGCATGTCATGTCGACTTAAGTTATTGCTGGTGACTGACGTCCAGTATACATACACTGCTGTTTTGGGCTCTTGGCTGAACCGTGTCCACAGCCCGCACCCGGCTCTGGTTCTGTCTTCAGAACATTACTGAATTTATTTCTCCTAACTGTAATTGTGTAACTTTTATTTATATAAGGTTAATAACCAGAAAGTTTGAAAAAGTTGCTCTGTAAAGCCATTTGGTGTCATTGACCAATTGCATCCCTGCTGAGAAGCAAGAGGCCTTGTTGCCTGGATGAATAGAGGGTGTGTTTCAGCCCTGAGATGTTTGAATCAAAGGGCTTGATTTTCATTGAGCATTTCTCTGATGATTCTTCCGGTTATCCCTGAAATTTCTATGTATTGTGTTTTTAGGGAAATGAGGTGCATCCAGTTTTTTAATCTAACAGCTACTTTTGGAGACTTGCCCACATCTCTGGTATTTGAGGGGGGTTGTGTCCCATTTTACTGTCTTTTAAAAAGTTTACATTTAATGTGCTTTCTCTTCTTTACTCTCCTTGCCCACTGGGGACTCCTCTTTGGCTCCTTAAAGTCTGCTGCTTAGAGCTGAAAATACAGCAGGCGGGTGCTCATGCTGCAAGTTCTTTCTGGACCTCTGGCAAAAGGAGTGATCAGTGAAGGCCATTGTTACCTTGGGATCTGCAAGGCTCGGGAGTTTTTGGTATCTTCCGTCCACTGCTCTCTGCTGTTACCCAAATACTTAGCCAGTGCACTAATTTCTTTGGAGATATAAGTCATCAATGAGTTACTAAATGTGAATTTTCTTTTGCAGAAAATACAATACCATGTCTGAGTTAATTATTAGTATTTGAAATATTTCATTCCTTAACTCTCCCTCATTTGCTTTTCCCACAGCCTATTCAGTCCCTTGTTTGGCAGAGTTCTGCAAAATGTGTGTCACCACTACTGAGACTGTTCAGCCCCTGATGTATTTGTATTGATTTGTTTCTGATGGTAGCTTGTCCTAAATTGTGTATAGAAAGCAAGTATTTTATGATAAAATTGTTGTGTAGTGCGTGCTCTGTGTGGAATTCAGAGGAAAACCCAGATTCATTGATTAGCAATGCCAAAAAATGCAAGTAACCAGCCATTGTTCAAATGACAGCGGTGCTATTTCTCTTTTGTGGCCTTTTAGACATTTGTTGCCCTAAAATTCCATTTTATTGGGAACCAATTTTCCACCTGGTCTTTCTTGACAGGGTTTTTTTTTTTTTTATCCATTAAGCAGTTTCTAAATAAAATTCTGTATTTCAAAAAGAAAGGTTACATAATTACAGTTATGAGAAATAAATTCAAGAGATCTATTGTATAGCAAGATGATTATAATTAATGACAATTTAGTGTATTCTTGAAAAATGAAGAGAGTAGACATTAATTGTCCTCACCACAAAAATGATATCTAATAATAATGTGAGGTACTGCATTCCCTAATTAGCTACGTTTAACCATTTCACAATGTATATGTACTTCTAAACATCATGTTGTACCTGACAAATACATACAATCTTGTCTGTCAAATTAAAAAAAGAGACATCCCTACAACTGTGTTCATCAGACCTTTGTCTGAGTTTTGCCCTAGAGAGCACAGTTCTGTCCCAAATCCCCTGTATAACAAATGCTGTTCTAACTCGGTTTTCCCAGATGAAAGCATAATCTTCTCCTGTCCCCATGACCTCTCTCCAATTTGTTTTAGTTAAACTGCTTCTACTGTTTCTGCGTCTTAGTTTTTGAGAACAGATTTCATACCAGTGGAGAGAAAAAGGCAGAAAGAGATTTCAGGATATTGAATAAAGCGAAGAGGCTGCACTTGGTGAATGAGAGAGAGAGAGAGAGCACTGTGGTGCTTCTAAAAAGCCGGTGAAAACCATCCTTCCCATGGAAGCTCTGACTGATAACCAGCACAAGTAGACACTGACATCTGAGGTCATTTTGATAAATGAGAGACGGCAAAAGAGAAAGCTGCATAAAAAGCTTTTTAATACCAAGCTACACTGAGTATAACCACAGAATGGACATGGAAAAATATAAATTCAGGTTACTGCACATTTGTGTAATACAGAAGTCATGGTCAAATCATCAGTGAAAGAGGGAAAATTAAATCTTCTATGTTTCGTGGTTTAAATTTATACATAGACCATTCTAAGAAGTGTTTAATTATTTTAGAAAAATACTAAAGTTTAATCTTAGTCTCATTAGTGTTTTCTATTTTACAAAGAATAAAAATTTCCGTCAGCTGATCCTGCTAGGCACACGATCGGAGCTCTGTGCATGAGCACAGACCGCCCCTGGGAGCTGTCTTTGTGAAACCAAACATGTGAGATGAATGGCAATCCCAGAGTCAAGGGCTGGGGGGACCACGTTGGAAGTGGGAGATCCCAGGAACACCTGAGAGATGAGTTATCAGAGCCACTTTTATTTACAGATGAAAAAGTTGAAGCTTTGTGATGTTATGGGATTTGCTGGGGCCACATGTTCAACATTTCTCCAATAAAGAGAGAGCATCATTCCACCAAAGGCCCATGAGAGCCTCTCTGTAGTCAGTCACCAGTGCTGGCTCTAGCCACGCCTCATCCTTCACACTGAGGGAAATTTGATGATGTGAGTTACTTAGGGTGTTAAGATGAACTACTTAGGAAAAAAAATTCATCGATCGTATATCAATAATTAGGTGGCAAGCAATAGCTTTCCAAAAATTGTATAGTAGTGTTAATTAATAAGCCAGGCACATAGATAAATACTACATAACTTACTTTATATGTGGAATCTAAGATAGTCAAACTCACAGAAGCAGAGAGTCGAATGGGTTACCAGAGGTGGAGGGTGGGGGGAGGGGAGATGAGGAATAGTTGTTTAATAGGTATAAAGTTTCAGCTATGCAAGATAAATAAGTTTTAGAGATCAGCTGTGCAGTACTGTGCCTGTAGTTAACAATACTGTATTGTGCACTTAAAAATGTAAGTGGGTAGAGGGTAATGTAATAACTTAAAAATATTGAGGGTAGATCTCATATTAATTGTTCTTATCACAATTAAAAAAAAAAAGAAATATACTAAAAAATAACAAATAAATAAATAACCCTGCAATGAAAATTCTCGTATGTATGCTTTCTAGCTTCTGATGACTTATTTCTCTTGATAGTTTCCTGGTGGATGTTGATAGATTCACCAAGTGACATGATGTGAGGAGTCCAAGCCTGTTGCTCCGTATTCCTATCCCCCAATTCAGAAAAGTGAACCAATTCTAGATGTCACCAGTGGCCAGTCTGAATGTTCATTCCTGTTTCTGCCTGCCCATTCTCTCTTTCCACAACAAGCAGCTACAGGCTGAGGGTGTCCTCATGAGCAGGGCGAGTGAAGCACCAGTGAAGGAGACGGGGGAAGAGGAGCTGAGAGGGTTCCCAGAGGACTGCTTCCCAAGGGGAGCCAGTGCTCTTGGACCTGTTCACGCCCAGGTGGACCACATGGCTGCTGAGTCATCCTGAGACACAGATTTCAGTAGAAAGGAAGTGGGCTTCAAGCTGTGCATGTGGGACCTGTCATCCTGGTCCTTCCTGGGCTGTGGGCCCAAGCCAGCCACCTGGCCAAGCTTGCACCTTCCCTCAATGTGTTCCTGTGTGCATCTGTGATAACATGTGGGCTGTGCCTAGCATCATGCCTAGAATACGGTGTACTCACCAGAGTTTGTTAGAGAAATGAAAGAAGACCATGTTTATAACACTATTTGAAACTATTACCCTGACTCTCACACCCATATCCAGTGTTCCACAAATAAAGGTTTTTTCCAGTACTTGTCTGCAATTTAGGCTTAGCTTTACAAACCCATCTCCTTTTCTGGGCCAAGAGCTGGTCATCCTCAAATCACCTTATCAAAGACTCTCAGCTACACCTGCTCTGGTAGAGAAGTTGTTCTCAACTAGGTAAGTCAAAGCTCAGAGGGGCCTAAATCCATGGGATAGAAGAAGTCAGAGTTTAATGGTGCTGGAGTCAGGACGCAGAGACAGACAAAGGGAAGATGACTAATGGTGACAGGTGTCTAGAATGCTCAGTAAGTTCTACTCACAGTCCACACAATGCCCTATGAGGTGGCATATATTTCATAGATGAGGAAATTGAGGTCTAGTGAGTTCGCATAAAGTATTCCAAGTCATGTAGCTAGTCAATTATGGAGCCAAGATGTAAGTCAAAGTCTGCAGGCTCCAAGCACAAGTTCCATTTTACTCCTAATCGATGCTGGTCTCAGATTTGCCAGGCTTCACTCATCCAGGTGACCACCTACTAACGGCTAGACTCTGACACAGCTGCCAAAAGTCATCATAATTGTCCCCAGGATCAAAGGCAAGCAGAATCAAGAGGCCCCATGTCCTTGGCTCAAGGGAGATATTTAATGTGCTGCAGTAACTCTTTAATTGATTAAATGAGTTTTGGAGCTGAGAGCTCAAATTTAGGACATTCTAAATCCCAACCAATTTCTTCATGCTCTGAAATTTTATGGAATTTGCAATAGTGACATAACAGAATGAATTTTGTCATCACAGATATCCTGGTTAATTTCCAGCTTTTCTTTGAAATATCTGCTTGATTTGAGGCAAGTTATTTAATCTGGCTGGACTTCAGGTCCCAACCTTACTTCAAAGGGTTATTACTGAAACTAAACAGATAATGAATCTGCAATTGCCTAGCACTTACTGTATTGATTGTTATGACAATTTCCGTTCAGAAAGGTACCTATTATATAAATAAACCTGTTTTCAACAGTAGGAAAGACAAGGTCTTTTTAAAAAATATACATCGCTACCTGGTTAGCAAACTACCTAGGCTCTTTATGAATCCTTGTTAAATTAGTAAAAGAAAAAATAGAGCATAAAACCCGGAGAACGTGCTGTATGTAAGGCAGAGTTGGCAGATGCCCCAGAGTCTTCCTGATAATCTCAGACTGTACTTAGAGAAATTCACAAAGGTGCTGTGTATGGTATTTTAAAAAATGTCTCTCCTTCCCTAAAACATAGACAGTGCAAATCAACAAAAACTTTATCTTGATAATATCATTTGGAATTGTTACTTGAGGACTTGTGTAGTGATGATCAGGAGGTTTCTGCTCCAGGAGAGGGGTATCGGTGCTCACTATGAGAAATGAGGAGTCCTAGCCACAGGAAGCTGTGTACCCAAAAGCTTTCAACAAGAGGCTTCAGCTAAGCTTCTGCTGCAGGTATAGACAGGCACTTCCAAAAATGTTGAGTTTGGAGTTTTGTTATCGTGAAATGCATTCCTCTACCTTACCCAATGCTTATCTGTTATGAAAAACAACACCGACATGCATAAATATACACATGCATACACACATACACATGCACAGACACATACGGGCATACGTACAGACACACATGCACACACATACAGACACACATGCACACACACAAACAGAAACACACGTGCACACACATACACGCACACTGCACAAACATACACAAAGGTGCATGCACACAGGCATACACGCACATACATACATACACACACACATGCACTGGCACACAGACGCATATACACAGAGACACATACACAGAGTGATTTTCTCAGCAATTGGAGATGATGCATTTTGATAACATTGCATGGTAAGAACAAATCAAAGTAATTTTTTGCACATATTGGATAATGTTTGGCACACAGTATTTGCCCGACATTTTTGAGGGATTGTTGAATAAATACAGAGGACGTTATCCTTTTCTTCCCCCTCCAAAATGCCACCTCCCTATTATAAAGAGTTTGGGGGACTGAATTGACCTCTGTTTTAGAAGAACTGGTTAAATTCACCAAAGCATTGCTTAAGTCTACACTTTTCTTAGCCTAATTTACAGGCCTAGTAACATTTCAAAATATGAATGGAAGGTCACATTTTTCCAGAAGGTTTTTCTTAGAACCTTGTTTCAAAGAAAAGCTAAGCTTCCTGTTACACAAGATGAAAGACTTAAAAAAAAAAATTTTGTGACGAAGACTCTTTGGACATTAAATAGCCTATTAAATAGCTCTTTGATGAATTACAGTAAGTGTAAATAAATAAGAAACATATGGATTGGATTTCCTTTGAAACTGAAATGGACTTGAATTACAAGAAAGAGAACTGTTTTTTGTTTTTTTTTTTAACACAACAACAAACAAGCAAAATCCTAGAAATAAAGCCTATGGTATTGCTGCTCCAAGAATTCCCTGTGTTGATTTTCAACTTACATAAAATCTAATTATTAGGACATGGAAAATAGTCAGTGATTTTGGATATTTCTCAGTTATACATAAAATCTAATTATTAGGACATGGAAAATAGTCAGTGATTTTGGATATTTCTCAGTTATTCAAAATATAAATAATAACTAATGAAGAATGTTGACATATTTTTAAGACGTCACATGATTGTCATCGTTTCATCTGACTCAAGCATGTTCTCTGGTTAAATAAAAGATATACCACTTTCTCTCAATCATTAAAACCAGACAATTTTCATTATTATTTTATGGATAAAGCTTTAATATAATAAATATACTTCATTTGCACTATTGTTTGAAATATTATATATATATACATATTTTTTTTTTTTTAAGGACAAGTGTTGCAAGTTGTTTGGAATCAAGATATTTTCCTGTGGAATTAAGAATCCTTGGCAACTCTGTTTTCAAATGAGAAATGTATGGAGTTGGTGGGGGAAGCAGGAATGTGTCTTGTAAATAACCTTGAAATTAGCGGGAGGCCTGTTTGCTTGGCCTGTGGTGGGAACTTCTCCTGAAGATTGGATTTTTGTTCTATCTAGTTTCCATTCCTGTTTTCTTCATGCAAAAACCCATTTCACACGTAATGCTTGATGTAGCTGAAATTAAATGGAAGGAGGGAAAAGAGTTTGGGCCTCCCAGAAAATACATAACAACAACAACAACAACAATAATAAATGACAATAGCATAATAATTCCTATTATTTGCATAGTTTCCACTCTGTGCCAGCCACGGTATGGATTTCTGCATATTATTTGCCTTATTTCATCTTCACGGAAAAGTCATTAGGGAGACACTGTTGTCTCTGTTTTGCAGTTTAAGCAGCCTTCTCCTCCAGAGCTTGTGGCAGCCTGCATAAATAATCCTGTAACCTAACTCTGACTTGGGACCATCACAATATACGGGCAACTCAGAAAACCCTCATGCCTGGGTAGCCAGCCTTTTATGTTCCTTGTTTTCTCCAGTATGAATGATCTACAGCAGGCATTTGGACTGACACATACAGGTCAGGGTTTCCACAATTAAAAGGGATCCCAGGATGACAACAGAAATAGCAAAAACATTTTCCAAGTGTTTCAAATTCTAAGCATTATTATTTCAATTTAAGAAACAAATAAAAACACCTGGTTATTATTACCCTTACCACCTGTGCAGTCGACCCGCTGGCTGGAATGTGGTCTAAGAAAAGAAACTTGTGCCTTCTGCCGGCTCTTTTTGAGCACCTCTAAGTTTAAACAAATTCAGTAGCACGAATTTCAGGGAGGTGTGGCAGAAACACTCGTGGATCTCGAGTGATCCCAGGTAGGATTTCAGTTAGCTAAGAGTGTTTGTTTCTGGCAAGAGCTCACGAAAGGGCATGGCTCCCCAAAGGGGATTTTTGGTGGCTTCCCGGGAAGGCTCTGAACTTTCACAGATTATGTAGGGTAGCCTGGCATGGGTGCATTAGTTTGTCATAACCCTTCCTCTGGCATAAGCTCACTCCATCAGCAGAGAAGACGACCAGATCTTTCCTGTACACGATTCATGATTGTACAACTGAAATGTTTCAGAGTTGTTTTGGGAAGGTAATCTGGTTTTCCCATGGAAAGAAGACAATAAAAGCTTTTTCATTTGAAAGGAAAGGTCATGTTGACAATTTGAGAATATTAAGTCTATTCTTAAATAATGTTTCCATTTCTTGTTGAAAACCCAAAATAATCATCTCCTTATATTTTTATGACACTTTACAGTCTATAAACACCTTTTATTTTTATTTATTATTATTTCTTTTGGAGTTTTTAAAATGAGCATATTTCTTTTCTTTTTATTTTAAAATTTAATTTAATTTCATTTAATCAATATGCAAAGTGGTTGATTTTTGTGTCCCTTTACCAAATTCTCCCTCCCCCCGCCCACCCCCCCACCCATTAACATCATATCTGTTTGCTTGTCTTAACAACGTCAAGGAACTGTGATTGTTGTGTCTTCTTCCTGCCTCCACCCCATTTGTTTGTGCATTTTATTTATTTTTAGCTCCCACAAATAAGTGAGTACATGTGGTATTTCCCTTTCTGTTCCTGACTTATATCACTTAATATATTTTTTTCTAAGTCCATCTGTGTTGCTGCGAATGGTAGTATTTCATTCATTTTTATAGCAGAGTAGTATTCCATTGTGTAGATATATCACAATCTCCTTATCCACTCATGGACATTTGGGCTGGTTCCAGCTCTTGGCTATTGTAAATAGTGCTGCAGTGAATATTGGAGTACAGATATCCCTTCAACATGATGATTTACATTCCTCTGGGTATATTCTCAGCAGGGATAACTGGGTCATATGGTAGATTTAGCTGCAATTATTTGAGAAATTTCCAAACCATTTTCCATAAAGGCTGCACCATTTTGCAGTCCCACCAACAATGTATGAGCGTTCCTTTTTCTCAGCAACCTTACCAGCATTTATCTTTCACAGTCATTTGGATATTAGCTATCCTAACTGGAGTGAGGTGGTATCTCAGTGTGGTTTTGATTTGCATTTCTCAAATGTTGAGTGATGTTGAGCATTTTTTCATGTGTCTGTTGGCCATTTGTATATCTTCCTTTGAGAAATGCCTATATAGCTCCTTTGCCCATTTTTAATTGGGTTACTTGTTTTTTGCTGTAAAGTTGTTTCAGTTCCTTGCATGTTCTGTGTATTAATCCTTTGTCAGTTGTATATTTTGCAAATATTTTCTCCCAGTCCGTTGGTTGTCTTTTAACTCTGTTAATTGTTTCTCTTGCTGTGCAGAACTTTTTAGATTGATATAATCCTGTTTGTTTATTTTTCCTTTGGTTGCCTGTGCTTTTGGGGTTGTATTCATGAAGTCTGTGCCCAGTCCTACTTCCTAGAGTGTTTCCCCTATGTTTTCTTTAAGAAGTTTTATTGTTTCAGGGTGTATATTTAATTATTTAATCCATTTAGAGTTGATTTTGGTGTATGGTGAGAGGTAGGAGTCTAGTTTCATTCTCCTGCCTATGGATCTTCAGTTTTCCCAGCACCATTTGCTGAAGAGGCATTCTCTTCCCCAGTGTGTAGACTTGCTGACTTTGTCAAAGATCAGATGGCTGTAGGTGTATGGGTTGATTTCTGGATTCCTTATTCTATTCCATTGATCCATGTGTCTGTTTTTATGCCAGTAACATATTGTTTTGGTTATTATAGCTTTGTAGTATAGTTTAAAGTCAGGTATTATTATGCCTCCAGTTTTATGTTTTTGGCTCAGGATTGCTTTGGCTATTCATGATCATTTGTTATTCCATAAAATGTTAGGATAGTTTTTTTTTATTTCTGAGAGAAATATCATTGGAATTTTGATGTGGATTGCATTGAATTTGTAGATCACTTTGGGTAGTGTAGACATTTTCACAATGTTAATTCTTCCAATCCAAGAGCACGGGATATCTTTCCATCTTCTTGTGTCCTCTTTAATTTCTCTCAACAGTGGTTTGTAGTTTTCATTGTAGAGATTTTTCACATCCTTGGTCAGCTTTATTCCTAAGTATTGTATTTTTTTTGGTGGCCTTTGTAAATGGGCAGACTTTCTTGATTTCTTTTTCTGTATGTTCACTATTGGAGTATAGAAATGCTACTAATTTTTGTGTGCTGATTTTGTATCCTGCAACTTTGCTGAAATCATTTATCAACTCCAAGAGTTTTTTTGTAGAGGCTTTAGGCTGTTCGGTATAATGGATCATGTCATTTGCAAACATGGACAGTTTGATTTCATCTTTGCCAATCTGGATGCCCTTTATTTCCTTCTCTTCTCTGATTGCTCTGGCTGGTACTTCCAACACTATGTTGAATAGGAGTGGTGAGAGTAAGCATCCTTGTCTAGTTCCTGTTCTTAAGGGAAAAGATTTTAGCTTTTTCCCATTCAGGATGATATTGGCAGTGGGCTTATTATATATGGCTTTAATTATGTTGAGATACTTTCCATCTATACCTAACTTGTAGAGAGTCTTGATCATGAATGAATGTTGAATTTTATCAAATGCTTTTTTAGCATCTATAGAGATGATCATATGCTCTTTGTCTTTGATTTTATTGATGTGGTGTATCACATTTATTGATTTGCATATGTTGAACCAATCTTACATCCCTGGGATAAATCCCACTTGATCATGGTATATAATTTTGTGTATGTGTGGCTGTATTCTGTTAGTTAGCATTTTATTGAGCATTTTAAAATCTATATTCATCAAGGATATTGGCCTGTAGTTTTCTTTTTTTCTTGTATCTTTGTCTGGTTTTGGTATCAGGTTGATGTTTGCCTCATAGAATGAGTTTGGGAGAATGGCCTCTGTTTCAATCTTTTGGAATAGTTTGTAGAGTATTGGTGTCAATTCCTCTTCGAATGTTTGGTAGAATTCTGCTGTGAATCCGTCTGGTCCTGGGCTTTTCTTTGTTGGGAGCCTTCTGATAACAGCTTTGATCTCTTCTATTGTTATTGGTCTGTTCTGTTCAGATTTTCTGTATCTTTTTGGCTTAGTTTTGGTAGTTTGTGTGTGTCCAGAAATTTATCCATTTCCTCCAGATTTTCACATTTGTTGGCATATAGTTGATTATAATAGTCTCTAATAATTTCTTGTATTTATGAGGTATCAGTTGTAATATCACCTTTTTCATTTCTAATTTTTGTTATTTAGGTCTTTATTCTTTTTTTAGTTAGCCTTGCTGATGGTTTTCCAATTTTGTTTATCTTTTCAAAAAACACAGCTTTTTGATTCATTGATCTTTTGTGTCATTTTGGGGTTTTTTATTTCATTAAGTGCTGCTCTGATCTTCATGGTTCCTTGTTCTCTGCTAACTTTGGGTTTGGATATTCTTGTTTTTCTAGTTCTCTAAGGTGAAGTGTTAGGTTATTTACTTGCCATCTTTCCATTCTTCTGAAGTAAGCATTTAATGCAATAAATTTTCCCCTTAGTACTGCTTTTGCAGTATCCCACAGGGTTTGGTATGATGTATCATTGTTTTAATTAGTTTCAGTAAATTTTTTGATTTCCTGTTTAATTTCTTCTTGGACCCATATGCCATTAAGTAGAATGTTGTTTAATTTCCATGTGTTTGTATAGTTTCCAGAATTTCATTTGTTATTGATTTCTAATTTAAATCCATTGTGATCTGAAAAAGTACTTGGGATAATTCCAATTGCTTTGAATTTGTTGAGACTTGATTTGTGACCTAACATGTGATCTATCCTGGAGAATGTTCCATATGCTGATGAGAAGAATGAGTATTCTGCGGTTGTTGGATGGAATGTTCTGTAGATATCTCCCACGTCCAATTGGTCTAAAGTATTATTTAGATCTTGTATTTTTATGCTGATTCTTTGCCTAGATGATCTGTCTAATATTGAGAGTGGGGTGTTCAAGTCCCCCGCTATTATGGTATTAGTGTTTATCTCATTCTTTTGGTCTAAGAGTGTTTGCTTCATTAATCTGGCTGCTCTGATGTTGGGTGTGTATATATTTATGATTGTTATGTCTTCTTGATGGATAAATCCTTTTATCTTTATATAATCACTTTCTTTATCTCGTTTTATGGTTTTTAGTTTAAAGTCTATAAGATATAGACTTTATTTTATCAGATATAAGAATAACTACTCCACCTTGTTTTTCTTTTCTGTTTGCATGGTATATCTTTTTCCATCCTTTCACTCTTATTCTATGTGTGTCTTTATAGGTGGGGTGAGTCTCTTGAAGGCAGCATATAGTTGGGTACACCTTTTCAATCCAGTCAGTCAGTCTGTGTCTTTTGAGTGGGGAATTTAGTCCTTTTACATTAACAGTTGTTATTGAAAAGTGTTGATTTGCTCATAGTATTTTATTGCTTTTTGTTTGGATGTCTTAAGTGTCTTTTGTTCCTTTCATTTTGATTTACTGTTTGTCTTCTGTATTTGTTGGTTTCTTGGGGTGGTAGATAAACTTTTTTTTCTCTTTATTGTTAGCATTTTTATTTTAGTAGTGGGTTTTGATTTTTCTTGAGAATTTATGGCAGTGGTGGTGGTTTGTCAGGTACCAAACCCAATACTCCCTTGAGAATTTCTTGTAAGGCTGGTCAGTTTTGCCAATTTGACTATAACATGTCTTGGGGAAGACCTTTTTGGGTTGAATACATTTGGGGATCTTCGAGCTTCCTGAATCTGAAGATCTGAGTCTTTTTCTATACCTGGGAATTTTTCTACCACTATTTTGTTGAATGTTTTCAATGCAATCTCCTTCTTCCTGCCCTTCTGGAATACCCATGATTTGAATATTTGAGTGCTTAAGGTTGTCTGTTATCTCCCTTAGATTTTCTTCAATGCTTTTAATTCTTTTTTCTTTTCTTTTTTTTTTTGTCCACCTGTGTCATTTCTTTTTTTTTTTTTTTTTTTTTTTAAATTTTATTTTGTCGGTATACATTGTAGCTGGTTAATGCTCCCCATCACCAAAACCTCCCTCCCTTCTCCCTCCCCCCCTCCCCCCCAACCATGTCCCCTCCGTTTGTCTGTTGCATCAACTTCAAACAATTGTGGTTGTTATATCTTCTTCCCCCCCCCCCGGTTTGTGTGTGTATGTGGGTATGTGTGTGTGTGAATTTATATATTAATTTTTAGCTCCCTCCAATAAGTGAGAACATGTGGTATTTCTCTTTCTGTGCCTGACTTGTTTCACTTAATATAATTCTCTCAAGGTCCATCCATGTTGTTGCAAATGGCAGTATTTCATTCGTTTTTATAGCTGAGTAGTAGTCCATTGTGTAGATGTACCACATTTTCCGTATCCACTCATCTGATGATGGGCATTTGGGCTGGTTCCAACTCTTGGCTATTGTAAAGAGTGCTGCGATGAACATTGGGGAACAGGTATACCTTCGACTTGATGATTTCCATTCCTCTGGGTATATTCCCAACAGTGGGATGGCTGGGTCGTATGGTAGATCTATTTGCAATTGTTTAAGGAACCTCCATACCATTTTCCATAGAGGCTGCACCATTTTGCAGTCCCACCAACAATGTATGAGAGTTCCTTTTTCTCCGCAGCCTTGCCAGCATTTATCGTTCATAGTCTTTTGGATTTTAGCCATCCTAACTGGGGTTAGATGGTATCTCAATGTGGTTTTGATTTGCATTTCCCGGATGCTGAGTGATGTTGAGCATTTTTTCATATGTCGGTTGGCCATTTGGATATCTTCCTTAGAGAAATGCCTACTTAGCTCTTTTGCCCATTTTTTAATTGGGTTGCTTGTTTTCTTCTTGTAAAGTTGTTTGAGTTCCTTATATATTCTGGATATTAATCCTTTGTCAGATGTATATTTTGCAAATATTTTCTCCCACTCTGTTGGTTGTCTTTTAACTCTTTTAATTGTTTCTTTTGCTGTGCAGAAGCTTTTTAGTTTGATATAATCCCATTTGTTTATTTTTCCTTTGGTTGCCCGTGCTTTTGGGGTCGTATTCATGAAGTCTGTGCCCAGTCCCATTTCCTGAAGTGTTTCCCCTATGTTTTCTTTAAGAAGTTTTATTGTCTCAGGGTGTATATTTAAATCCTTAATCCATTTTGAGTTGATTTTAGTATACGGTGAGAGGTATGGATCTAGTTTCATTCTCCTGCATATTGATAACCAGTTATCCCAGCACCACTTGCTGAAGAGGCAGTCCCTTCCCCAGTGAATAGGCTTGGTGCCTTTGTCAAAGATCAGATGGCAGTAAGTGTGTGGGTTGATTTCTGGATTCTCTATTCTATTCCATTGGTCAGTGTGTCTGTTTTTATGCCAGTACCATACTGTTTTGGTTATTATAGCTTTGTAGTATAGCTTAAAGTCAGGTAGTGTTATGCCTCCAGCTTTATTTTTTTTGCTGAGCATTGCTTTGGCTATTCGTGGTCTTTTATTGTTCCATATAAATGTCTGAATAGTTTTTTCCATTTCTGAGAAAAATGTCTTTGGAATTTTGATGGGGATTGCATTGAATTTGTATATCACTTTGGGTAGTATGGACATTTTCACTATGTTGATTCTTCCAATCCAAGAGCATGGAATATCTTTCCATCTTCTTGTATCCTCTCTAATTTCTCTCAGCAGTGGTTTGTAGTTCTCATTATAGAGATTTTTCACCTCCTTGGTTAACTCAATTCCTAAGTATTTTATTTTTTTGGTGGCTATTGTAAATGGGCAGGCTTTCTTGATTTCTCCTTCTGCATGTTCACTATTGGAGAAAAGAAATGCTACTGATTTTTGTGTGTTGATTTTGTATCCTGCTACTGTGCTGAAATCATTTATCAATTCCAACAGTTTTTTTGTAGAGGTTTTAGGCTGTTCGATATATAGGATCATGTCATCTGCAAACAGGGACAGTTTGACTTCATCTTTTCCAATCTGGATGCCCTTTATTTCCTTCTCTTCTCTGATTGCTCTGGCTAGTACTTCCAACACTATGTTGAATAGGAGTGGTGAGAGTGGGCATCCTTGTCTAGTGCCTGTTCTTAAAGGAAAAGCTTTCAGCTTTTCCCCATTCAGGATGATATTGGCAGTGGGTTTGTCATATATGGCTTTAATTATGTTGAGATACTTTCCCTCTATACCTAACTTATAGAGGGTCTTTGTCATGAATGAGTGCTGAACTTTATCAAATGCTTTTTCAGCATCTATAGAGATGATCATATGGTCCTTGTGTTTGAGTTTATTAATATGGTGTATCACATTTATTGATTTGCGTATGTTGAACCAACCTTGCATCCCTGGGATGAATCCCACTTGATCGTGATGAATAATTTTTCGTATGTGTTGCTGTATTCTGTTTGCTAGTATTTTAGTGAGGATTTTTGCATCTATATTCATCAAGGATATTGGCCTGTAGTTTTCTTTTTTGGTTATATCTTTACCTGGTTTTGGTATCAGGATGATGTTTGCTTCATAGAATGAGTTTGGGAGATTTGCGTCTGTTTCAATCTTTTGGAATAGTTTGTAAAGAATCGGTGTCAATTCCTCTTTGAATGTTTGGTAAAATTCTGCTGTGAATCCATCTGGTCCTGGGCTTTTCTTTGTTGGGAGCCTTCTGATAACAGCTTCAATCTCCTTTATTGTTATTGGTCTGTTCAAATTTTCTACGTCTTCACGGTTCAGTTTTGGGAGCTTGTGTGTGTCCAGAAATTTATCCATTTCCTCCAGATTTTCAAATTTGTTGGTGTATAGTTGTTTATAGTAGTCTCGAATGATTCCTTGTATTTCAGATGAATCAGTTGTAATATCGCCTTTTTCATTTCTAATTTTTGTTATTTGAGTCTTCTCTCTTCTTTTTTTTGTTAGCCATGCTAATGGTTTGTCAATTTTATTTATCTTTTCAAAAAACCAACTTTTTGATTCGTTGATCTTTTGAATTGTTTTTTGGTTTTCAATTTCATTCAGTTCTGCTCTGATCTTAATGATTTCTTTCCGTCTGCTAACTTTAGGATTGGATTGTTCTTGTTTTTCTAGTTCTTTAAGGTGAAGTGTTAGGTTGTTCACTTGCCATCTTTCCATTCTTCTGAAGTGAGCATTTAATGCAATAAATTTTCCCCTCAATACTGCTTTTGCAGTATCCCACAGGTTTTGGTATGATGTATCATTGTTTTCATTAGTTTCAATAAACTTTTTGATTTCCTGCTTGATTTCTTCTTGGACCCATATGTCATTAAGTAGAATGCTGTTTAATTTCCATGTGTTTGTATAGTTTCCAGAGTTTTGTTTGTTATTAATTTCTAGTTTTAATCCATTGTGGTCTGAGAAGATACATGGGATAATTCCAATTTTTTTGAATTTATTGAGACTTGATTTGTGACCTAATATGTGATCTATCCTGGAGAATGATCCATGTGCTGATGAGAAGAATGAATATTCTGAGGTTGTTGGGTGGAATGTTCTGTAGATATCTGCCAATTCCAATTGGTCTAGAGTCTTGTTTAGATCTTGTGTTTCTCTACTGATTCTTTGCCTAGATGATCTGTCTAATATTGACAGTGGAGTGTTCAGGTCCCCTGCTATTATGGTATTAGTGTCTATTTCCTTCTTTAGGTCTAATAGAGTTTGTTTTATAAATCTGGCTGCTCCAACATTGGATGCGTACATATTTATGATTGTTATGTCTTCTTGATGGATCAGTCCTTTTATCATTAAGTAGTGTCCCTCATTGTCTCTTTTTATGGTTTTTAGTTTAAAGTCTATTTTGTCAGATATAAGAATAGCCACTCCAGCTCGTTTTTCTTTTCTGTTTGCATGGTAAATCTTTTTCCATCCTTTCACTCTTAGTCTGTGTGAATCTTTATGG
Source organism: Cynocephalus volans (assembly GCF_027409185.1). Taxonomy (NCBI): domain Eukaryota; kingdom Metazoa; phylum Chordata; class Mammalia; order Dermoptera; family Cynocephalidae; genus Cynocephalus; species Cynocephalus volans. The sequence goes on from NC_084461.1 coordinate 211,484,563, forward strand.
GTGAGGTGGGTCTCTTGTAGGCAGCATATAGTTGGGTCCTGCTTTTTGATCCAGTCAGCCAGTCTGTGTCTTTTAATTGGGGAATTTAAGCCTTTAACATTAAGAGTTGTTATTGAAAGGTGTTGATTTATTCCTAGCATTTTATTGGTTGTTTGGTTGTCTTAGGTGTCTTTTGTTCCTTGCTTTCTGATTTACTGTTTGGTTTCTTTGTTTGTTGGTTCCTTAGGTTGTAGATAGTGTTTTTGTTAGCTTGTTTTCTCTTCATGAATGCCATTTTTATTGTACTAGCGGGTTTAGATTTTTCTTAGGTTTTTATGGCAGTGGTAGTTATTTTTCAGGAACCAAACCCAGTACTCCCTTGAGGATTTCTTGTAAGGGTGGTCTTGTGGTAGTGAATTCCCGCAGTTTTTGTTTGTCTGAGAAATATACTATTTGCCCCTCATTTTGGAAGGATAGCCTTGCAGGGTAGAGTATTCTTGGCTGGCAATCTTTGTCTTTTAGTATTTTGAAAATATCATCCCATTCCTTTCTAGCTTTTAGGGTTTGTGATGAAAAGTCTGATGTTAACCTGATTGGGGCTCCCTTATAGGTGATTTGATGCTTCTCTCTTGCAGCTTTTAAGATTCTCTCTTTGTCTCTGAGTTTTGCCAATTTGACTATGACATGTCTTGGAGAAGGCCTTTTTGGGTTGAATACGTTTGGAGATCGTTGAGCTTCCTGGATCTGAAGATCTGTGATTTTTCCTATACCTGGGAAGTTTTCTGCCACTATTTTGTTGAATATGTTTTCAATGGAATCTCCATTTTCCTCCCCTTCTGGAATACCCATGACTCGGATATTTGAGCGCTTGAGGTTGTCTGATATCTCTCTCAGATTTTCTTCCATGTCCTTGATTCTTTTTTCTTTCTTTTTGTCTGCTTGTGTTATTTCAAACAGCCCATCTTCAAGTTCAGAGGTTCTCTCTTCAACTTCGACAAGCCTGCTGGTTAAACTCTCCGTTGTGTTTTTTATTTCGCTGAATAACTTCTTCAGTTCAGCAAGTTCTGCTACATCTTTTTTCAGGACATTGATTTCCTTGTATATTTCCTCTTTCAGATCCTGTATACTTTTCCTCATTTCATCATGATATCTAGCTGAGTTTTCTTGTATCTCATTCAGTTTCCTTAGAATTATCACTCGAAATTCCTTGTCAGTTATTTCAAGGGCTTCTTGTTCTATAGGATCTAGAGTATGAGATTTATTAACTTTTGGTGGTGTACTTTCTTGATTTTTTGTATTTCTGGTGTCTTTTTTTTGGTGTTTATTCATTGTGGCAGGGGGTTTCACAGTCCACCGGTTTAAGACTAATGACTAACTAGGATGTTGCTGTGGTTGCCAATTTGGTATGGCTCCCGCCGTGACTGCTCAGTTGGCCTCTAGTGTCTTGTGTGTGTGGTTGCCTTGGGTCTTGGGCTTCTCCGGGGATCCACCTTTCTGGTCAGCTTGTACTCTGCTGGGCTGGTGGATCACGTACCACAGGGTGTGTGATCTCTGTTGAGCTTTCACTTTCTGTACAGGACTTCTCCCCGTTCCGTGTGCTCTGGCCCAGGCTGTTAGATCGTGCAGTGGCGGCCCCACCGGGTGTGTGGTTTCTGTCGAGTCTCCGCCTCCCTGGCCGCACGTCTCCCCCCTCTGTGCACACTGTGCTGGGCTGGGGCGTGTCTTCTGCACCCCTCGTCTATCAGCTGGGCCTTCAAGACCCTGCTCAGCACCGCCTCGCCCAGGAAGTCTACCAGGTTTCTGCTAGGCACAGACGACCGGTCTCTCTGGGTGCCTTTGTAGCACTGTGTAGATCTTTCTCGGGTCTTGTTCACCTTTGTATCCCCCCGGTATAAACCGAGTCTAGTGCCCGCCTGCAGCCTGCTCTCTGGCAGGTTCAAGCGGACCTGGGAACTCTCCTACCACACTATTCCCAACCAGAAACTCATTAGGCTTTTTTCCAAACTCCACCTGTGTCATTTCAAACAGCCTATCTTCAAGGTCAAAAATTCTCTCTTCTGCTTATTCTAGCTTGCTGGTTAAACTCTCTGTTGTGCTTTTTATTTCATTGAATGAATTCTTCAGCTCTGCAGGCTCTGCTACATTCTTTTTTAGGGCATTGATTTTCTTGTACATTTCTTCTTTCAGGTCCTGTATAGTTTTCCTCATTTCATCATGTTGTCTAGCTGAGTTTTTTTTTGTATCTCATTTAGTTTCCTTAGAATTATCACTTGAAATTCTTTGTCAGTCATTTCAAGGGCTTCTTGTTCTACAGGATCTAGAGCTTGAGAGTTATTACCCTTTGGTGGTGTCATACTTTCATGATTTTTCACATTTCTGGTATCTTTCCTTTGGTCTTTAGTCCTTGTGGAAGGGGATTTCACGGTCCACTTTTGACCCTATTGTCTCGCTCGGATCCTGCTGGGACTGCCAATTTCGTATGGCTGCATTGGTGCCTGTAGGCAGTAGGCTCAGGCTTCTCTGGGCTGTGGGGAATTTCCTGGGCTGGGGGTCCCATGGTGGTGCCTACCTTCTCCGGCATGGGCACTTCAGAGCATGTGGTCCTGACAGCTCTTGGGTCTCTCTGGTGGTGGGGGCCTCTGGGTGGTGCGCACTTGCCTGGGCTGGGGTGTCCTGTGCCAGCACCTACTGGCTCCAGCGTGGGTGCCTCAGGGCGTGTGGTCACACCTTTTATTTTTATCACCTGATCATGTCATTGTCTAGGTCATCATTCCTTGGAATGGCTTTCAGTTGTAGTTCTACATTCTCTGACTTGTAGTGAGACCATTCGGCCTAATGAATGACATCTGAATGGCTAACTAAGCCCAAGGTCTCCTGACAGTGGCAGTTGCTAGGAACCACATGGTGGGTTATAATATGGATTAGTCTTAGAGAGGCAGAAGCAATGAAGTTTGTACTTAGCTCTGATGTTTTTGCAATTAGCAATTACATACAAATTAGCAACCAAATCTTCTTTGAGTTTCCCTTTTTTCATTTGGAAAGTGAAGATACTAATGCCTACATCCCAGGGCTATCATCAAGAAGAAATAGAACGACTGTATGTGAAATCACTTTGAGAACTGCTCTGGGCTCTGCATGGCACTCTAGTGTTTCCTCTGTGGGTCCAAGAGTGACTGGCCAAGAGTGGTATGTATCAACTGAACAAAAGAAAAAAGTGTGATACGAGTGATGGGTGCTGTTACCATGATTCTGAAGGTTAAATAAATGAAGATCTAGGACTTTCAAACCATCATCCTTGATATATATATCTTTGAATTATTAAATTGTCTTAAGTGCCCACAATGAACCACTTGGGATTACTCCTTACTAAATAAATTTTCTGCTTTGTGGAAAATGAAACCATTACTGTTCAAGCTAGATACAGGGAGACATCTTGCATGCTTTTTTTAACCCCTAGATCTAAATCTTCTATAATCCTTCAAAATCTATGGAAGTTAAAGTTTAAAATATTTTTATTTCTGGATGTGCTAACCTTTTGTCCACAGCCTTGACTACAGGAATGGGACTTCAAGAAATCCAGGTCTTGCCTGTGGAGTTCATTGTTGTATTTCCAGCATTTAGAGCAGTTCCTGACATGTGGAAGGCAGTCTCATCATTATTTGTTTAAAGAAAGAATAAATTGGTCATAATCTACCCTTTTATAAATTATCAAAAATACAGGCATATTTACATAACTTATCCAGTGTTCAAATCTCATTAGGATGAGCAACACGAACAAATGAATGTCATATTTTCATTTTCTTGCTGAATACAAAATTCTCACATCCCCCTTCCCCCAGCACACTGTTACCCTTCTATGATATCTAAGAGGAATTTTAAGTTCAGCCAAATCCATAAATGTCCAATGACACTCTCACCCAGTCAAATATCCTAGATATCTAAGTGAGTGACACCATCCCCTCAGGGAGAAGCTTTTCCCTGGAATCCTGGTCCTTTTTCTGTTGGAATCTTTCTTTAGTTTTGCTCACTGCCATGATGGGGAAGGCAGCCATGTGACATAACAGTCCATCCTGGTAGTAAATTTCCCATATGGGATAAGTAACAATATCACTACGTTTTTGAAACTTTTATTTATTTCAGAGTAATTATAGACTCACAGGAATTTGTAGAAAAAATGTACAAGAAGCTTGCATACTCTTCTTCCAATATCAACACCTTACATGTCTGTAGTAAAACCTCAACACCCTGACACTGACATTGGTACAGTCAATAGAGCTTATTGGATTTTTACCATTTATACATGCACTTATCTGTGAGTGTGTGTGTGTGCATGTGTGCGTAGCTCTACACAGTTTTATCATGTCCTACCCCCAAACCCTAGTCCCTGGCAAACACAAGCTAGAATTTTCTGTCTCTATAATCACATTATTTTGAGAATGTTAGGTAAATGGAATCATACAGTGTGAAACCTTTTGAGAATGGCTTTTCTTGAAACTCAACATAATACCAGGAGTTCTGTCCAAACTGGGGTATATTTCAATAGTCCATTCTTATTTCCTACTGAGAAGTATCCCATGCAAGGACCCAGAGGTGATTCTGTTCATTCTCTTCTAACACGATTGGAGACACAGGATTGCAGAAACTTCACTGGGTGATTGCATATGGCTGGGACGTGAGTCAAGGGTGCACTGGAGAGGTAAAGTCAGCATGGGTGAATAGGCGGTTTCAGTATGGAAGCCAATTTTGTGTAAAGACACCTCTAGTGCTACATAAATTGAGCCAAACTTAGATAATAAGAAACTAAAAGGCAAAAGTTAAGAACAAAGACATGTACATACTATGACTTGATTTATACAAATAATATTATATTAAATATATGTGGGCTTAAAAAGAAACATTCAGGAATGTATTGTGCTTTAGTTAATTTGATGATTATGAAAATTGTTCTTAATTTAAAAAAAATTATCAGTTTTCCAGAATTAGTAGAAACAATTTCACCAAGGTATATGTCTTTATACAGGATGGAAAGATAAAATGGCACAAATATATTTTTATATGAGTTTAGTTCTCAAATGGAATTGCAATATTGTTGATGTCATCCTAGGGTACCTACAAAGATTTTGACAAACTTGGAAACTTTTGGGGACCTTTTGATTGCAATTTTTCAAAATTAACGTAAAATTTCCCTTCAAATTTAAAGAGAAAAAGTATAAGGGTACTTCAAAAAGTTTATGGAAAGATTTGTGTTATCTTTCAATTATATTTTTCCATGAACTTTTTGAAGTACTCTCCTATATGTATATGCATGCATATAATATGTATATTTTTATCACATATATTCTATATGTATGTATGTGTCCAAACTGTAATTATGTACCTATATAATTATCTATACGTACATATATACTAAATATTATAAAATACATTTATAGAGATTTATATATGCCATTTACAATTATTAGAAAAATATATATGCCATTTATAATTATTGGAAAAGAAGGTTTTAAGTATTTACTCCCTGGGCAAACATAGGAAGGGCAGGACTAAGAGGAGACACAAGCTTTTAAGACTCCTCTAATATGACAGAAGGAAAAAAATTGTGTGATAAGTGAAAAATGGCCCCAAACTTCCCAGCGTGGAAGTTGTGGCAGCAGGCTGGGGCCCACCTGAATCATACCTGCAAGATCCCTGAGTTTCTGGGTTACAGCAAAGTAGCCCAGGATAACCACAAAATCTGAGGAATTTAAAATTTTTAAAAAGCCATGCTGAGAATTTAGCAAGAGAAGGGAACACGAAGAATGTCCAAAAACCATACCAGACCCCACAGTGGACTTCATCCACAACAGCAGACTGCAGAGAGAGGGAGAGGAAAACAGCTCAGAGAAAACAAAATAAGACTCTGAACTAACTTATTTTAAACTAATCAATGCTTTGTGAAGTCCAACAAACGACCTCTACCACACTGTACACATGATATTTTACTGCTAAATTTAAGTTAACAGAATGATCAGAGGGTCAGGCCACGAAAGACTGCAGACCCATTCCAAGGCAGAGGAAGTTCTTTGGTTTCCCAGGAGGGGGCCTGAGGGGCCTCACAGCACCAACAAGAAAAATGGGGAAGCAGGAGGCCACCGTGTTGCCTCAGCGTAGCCGCCTGCGCAACCTCACACCAGGTACTTCAATTTCTCTATGAAGACTCGCTAAGAGAATGAGAGAATTCATGTAAATTCTCCTTAGCTCTCCTAGTTTCTGTTCCCTACTCTGGAAATAATTTTTACTTATTGGAGAGAAATATGCAAAAAGTAACTTGAGAAACTGTACAATGTAAAAAGTGGTCCCCACCAAAGGCTGTGCTAGTGAGAGCCTGCTCTACAGTGTCTGGAGTAAGCGTTCACTGTTTATCTAATCACCGTCCTTTTTCTTCCAATAACTATTTTGAGGAGCTGCTGTGTGCCAGGCCCTGCTCTGGTGATTATAGATAGAAAATGAATCAAGACGTGGACTCTGCCTTTGAAAACCTCCTGTTCTAGCGGGGATGCAATTAATAAGCAGAAAATTACAGTATTGATCGATGACTGTTACAGTGGAGAGAAGGAACACAGACTGCAGTGGGAGGGCAGGAGGGGCCTCCCCTGACCTTACGAGCACTCTTCTGTATTATTCCTTGTTGTTGGCACCTGGCTCAAAATCTGTCTATTCGTTCTGCCTTGCCTTTTTCTTTTTCTTCGAGGATTATCGAAAAACTTGATCTCAGAGTTTCCTCGGATGATCCCCACCTTCTGTCTCCTTCAAAATGGCCCACCCTGTGATCGTCATCTTTTGGATCCTGTTCCTAAGGGAGGTGTCATTTGGTGGGCACATGGCTTAGAGGGTCCTAGAGGCCAAGCAGGATGGGCTGAATTAATGTCTCAGGAAGGCTGAATCCACAGAAAGACACGGTCATTGTAACCTAGGAAGGAAGCTACAGTTCCAGCCAGGGAAGGTGTGCAGGGCCAGGAGTAGGCAGATGTACATCTCCTAGATCGGAAGTCAGGAGAGGTAGGTATAACTGAAGTACAGGGCACGGTGTAGGTCCTGACAAGCGGTTCAAAACTGAGGCCATAATGCTAAGAGGATGGATGAGTCAGCTCAGTGGGAAACGCTCCAAGACTGGGCAGGGTTGGGAAAATTGATAGAGTTGTGCCACCGAGGACCGGGTCCCAGTTGCCAGTCAATTCCAGAAGTGGTTCCAGAAGCTGTCTGCAGAGGACTTCAACTCCAACACACCTTTTTAATCCCATTCCAATTGTTGTTTCCTGCTTTGGTCAGGGTTTGCACAGGCACCAGGACAACTGGACCCAGTCATGGTTCCCATTATGATCCTGCTGATGACACCTGTAGATGATAAAAATGAGAGCAGCATGGCCAGCCAGGCCTGCTGGACTCTTCCACCTGTCCACAGGTATATCCCTCCATACCCCTCCACAATTCCCGATTGCCCAGGCATTTAAAGAAAGAATTGTTTCAATGGGTTGAAGCTTACATGCCATTAAAATGTCCATGAAAATGTGCAAACCACCCACTGGATATGAGGAAATAGAGTTATGAGCTATGCTTGTAGTCCTATGCAATAGGATAGTTGGGTCCCATTCATTTGCTCAACAAACCCTTACTGAGTGCTTTACATTCCTCAGGTCACCTAAACCAACAGGGATACAGCACTGAAGAAAACATACAAAAGAGAGGCAAAGGGAGGAGAAGAACATTAGAAGGAAGGTGATTATCTTCTGAGAACCTTGATAGATTGGGTGGCTTTTTGACTTTAGGGCGTGGCTTTTTGATTTGTGAGATTACCCCCACTGTCCTTCATACATCAGATATGAGCTACCTTCTACTGCCATGGGCTTTTTCTAAATAGCTTGGTTGCGGAAATTGTTTTAAGGAAGCTATACTAGTTTGTATCTTCTAGCATATCCTTCTAGAAACAACAGGCAACTGGTTATTTGCTTCCAATAGAGTTTGACAAAATGAAACCTTGAATTTGAGAGTGCAAAACCTCAGTTGGAAACCACATTCTTTTTCTTTTTGGTAGCTCCTTAGCCTGAACATAGTTTCAGTTTTCTAATGTGTAACACAGCATATTGTTAGTAGGTATCTGGCTGTACTACAATGAAGATAAATGAAACAGTTAATGTGAACTTATTTTGTAAAGTATGAATCACTAGTCAAAGCAGAGCAACATTAATTGCAATTATTATTAATATCCTGCCTACTTATGTTATCCCTGAAATACAAATAAAAGAGAGAAAGCTGCCTCACCAAGCGAAGAAGCTCTATAGATATTTCTAAGATCAAGTATGGAATGTGCCTTTCAGCTTCCTAAGTGCAGCAAAAATGAGAACAAAATGCCTCCCCTGGCTTTTATCTACTAGCAGGAAACATATGCCAATTGGTTAGGAGAGAAGCCCAAAATGTTTAAAGCAATCGATCACACGTGTTATTTTTTAAAATTAGAAACATAAAAAAATATTAATTTAATAAATGTTTACAGAAAGTCTGCTAGTGTTGTTTTTGTGCTAAAATTTCAGAAAATATGACCCAGTTACTATTTTCAAGAACACACAGCCCCATGAGGGACGGAGTGATGTGAACAGCAGGAAGCACTGGCGGGCGGTGAGAGCTCTCCTAGGACTGGGTACACGATGTTCCTGAGCTGCTGGCTGCCGACCACGGGGCCTGGGAAGGATGATGTTTGGGCTGGCAGGAAGGAAGACGGCATTCCCCAGACACATCCATGCCAGCTACTGTGCTGTAGTCGGACAAAAGGACGCCATGTGGGAAGGGTGAGGGAGGCTGGAGTTGAGGTCAAGGTCATGCGATAGACTTGTGGCTTTTTATTCCTATGTCAGCGTTTCTCAATGCCGTTCTCATACCGTGGTGTGATACAGGCCTGCAGATGAGGATGGGGACTGGGGCAAACCTTGTACACAGAGAATCACATAGGACCCCAGGCCTGTGTTATCCATACCGAGAGCAAACAAATATTACTCGTGAAAATCTATCACATGGGTCAGCAGAATCTTTCAGGTGGGAAATGCCAGCCACTGCCTTCCTGAACTCTAGGAACATCATTCCCACTGTAGATGTGCTGTCCTCTGCATGTGCTGGTCTCATAGAGCGAAACATGGATGTTATACCAAGAGACTGTGCACGGTATGTGAGCAGTGAGGAAGGGATGTTCTTCTCACTCGGTGGCTCTAAGTGTCCCTGGAGCAGCAGTGTCAGCCCCACCTGGGAACTGCTAGAAATGCACATTCTCAGCTTGGGCCCAGACCTACCAAGTCAGAAATCCTGGGTGGGGACTGCAGTCTGAGTTCTAACAAGCCCCCAGGGATTCCAGCACATGGTCAGCTGCAGATACCTCTCTTGACTGTGAGGTCCCCAGCCTGTACAACGTAAGGATCATGTGGGTGCTTGGAAGCAAGCCTGCTAGGGCTGAGTCACCTCAGGGCTGTGGCAGATGGCCCCTCTCTTCAGGAGACCCCTCCATCAGGCAAGAGGCCTTGAGCGGGGGCACCTGAGAATTGGCTATGGAGGTGTTTCACGTTGCGAGACCAGCATTCTTCCTTGCAGGTGCCTTCTCAGGAGGCAGGGGTGGTGTGAACATGAGGAGCAGCAGTCAGGACCCCACACAGCCTTCTCCCTGGTGGTGAGGGATCATGTACCAGCTGGTAGCCTTGGGCCTGTGGCTTGAAAACCTTGGTTTTCTCTTCTGTAAAATGGGCATGGTAATAGCACCTTCCTCTAGAGCTCTTATGAGAATAAGATGATTTCACAGGTGGCAAATGCATAATAAGTGTTGAGGATACATAAATGTTAAACATTACAATCATGATGTCAGTGTATTACCTAACTCTGGTAGGCGATCATATAGGTCGGATTCATTCAACTCCTGTTACTGCCACTACTGCTGCTCCTGATACTACTGCTGCTACTGCCGCTATTGCTACTAGCGCTGCTGCTGCCATCACTATTGCTACTAGTGCTGCTGCTGCCACCACTATTGCTACTAGTGCTGCTACTGCCACTATTGCTACTAGCGCTGCTGCTGCCACCACTATTGCTACTAGCGCTGCTGCTGCCACCACTATTGCTACTAGCGCTGCTACTACTACCACTATTGCTACTAGCGCTGCTGCTGCCACCACTATTGCTACTAGCGCTGCTGCTGCCACCACTATTGCTACTAGTGCTGCTGCTGCCACCACTATTGCTACTAGCACTGCTGCTACTACCACTATTGCTACTAGCGCTGCTGCTGCCACCACTATTGCTACTAGCACTGCTGCTACTACTACTATTGCTACTAGCGCTGCTGCTACTGTTTCTGCTCCTTCTAATATTACTGCTGCTGCTCATACTCCCACCACCACTGCTACTACTGCTAGTCTACTAATACTACTGATGCTCTTACTACTACTAGTATTACTCTCTACTGATAAATGGCTGTGTGTTTTTGCAGAGAGACAATGTACAGCTGTAGAGAAAGATGAACAGAAACAGGACTGTGGGGTCAGCAAGAGCAGGAAGGACTCCCCAGGGATATGCTCATCCAGGAAACAAGCAGAGGATTTTTGAAGAAGAAATAACAACCAGCTCCAATGGGAACACAAAAATGTGATTAGCAGGGGCTCTTTTTCTAGGAATGCGACTGTGTTCTGTTCTCCCTCCACTTTCCTCCTGGTCCTCACTACTGACTTTAAAGACTGTTGCCAACCCAGATGAGCACGAGCCAGGTGAGAGGTTTGGTGTGGCATGTGGTTTACAGGCTAAGCTCTCTGCATGTACGTAAGATGTTAAGAGTCACTCTGGTGTAGTCTATCACCCCTCACGTTGCACTCTCTGCCTACCTGTGGTGAGAATTTGCCAAATGCCGGATGGACTATGACAGATGAAAGTAGGAGTCCTTTTCTCAAATGTAACTGGGCACAATGTTTTGAATGTTAAAGAAATAATTCTTTCATAAGTATAAGTGCCTAATAAAACTCAGAACATGCTATTAATTTGTAGTTTGGAAAATTGTCTGCATGGATCTAAATGATATAAATGGAGGTATTTTCCTAAAATGATATGGAGATGGGAAAAGACTAGAAAACTTAAGGACGGGATGCTCTTCTATAATTCTTTTTCTATAAATATTTTTGTAAAAAGATAAGAAATATATATTAGTTAGAATTTAGAGTTTTTAAGAAGCAATAAATCACTCTAGCCCTGTCACTCAAACAAAACTATTAATATTTTGTCTTATTTTTTGATTTGTTGGTTTGTGTTTTAAATCATAGCTTCATTAGTACCATATGTCATTTTATATCTTGTTATATCATAGCATTAAAACAAAGTTCCATCTTGTTACTGAGTTGTTGAAATGATCGTTTGGACAGTTCATAGCGGTCTGACATAGTATGCACCATGCTTTGCTGAACAATTTCCTTAATTTGGATTTTTAAAAAAATGCTCGCTATTGCAAATAAACACTGTAATTGATGTCTATGTCTGCTTTTGCTTTTCTGTGATGAGCTATCTCCGTATATTATTTGTTTAGAGCATATTCACAGAGATGGAAATTTTGGTACAGGGATTCTGAACATTCTAGAGCTTGTGCTATATTTAACCAAATTGATTTGGGGGGAGCATGATATCCACAGTGCCTAAAAGTGCCTCTTCAACTACATGCCTTTTTATGTGGAAATATCACTTTTAAATCTCTACTCATTTGTCATGTGAAATAAGAGCTATAGTTACTTTCACCAGCTTCCTTTGCTTCCTGGAGAAGCTGGGTATTTTTCTTTATGTGAATGGTTTCTCCTGTGTGAAATGTTCATTCCTACTCTGTTCACATGTGGATGTTTTGAAAGCAGGAGGGACCTAGGCTTGAAGCCAGAGTCTTCTGTTTCCCCCCAATTCTAAGGTTTAGGATGAAAAAAGAGAATATAATGTAATAGCAAATCTATCCCTAGTTCTGGCAATCACCTGAGTGGCATTTACAGAGATATGGAATAATTAGAATGGACAATATTTCCTTCCTGTTTCGTACCTGTGCTGAATATCATGAATTCACATTCTTTCAGTTAGGTTTCTAAGACAAAAGTGCAAATTTTGACGGTGTCTCCTTGCCTTTTGGTAAAAGTGTTACAAACGTGTTCACACCATAACTCATGGGTGGAGGGTCTGCTCCAGCTTGTCTGCACAAGCTGTTTTTGTAAACACGGACGTCCTAAGCGGATTGGATTCCACAAGTGGAAGCACTCTGGGAGAGAAATGTTCATATTTGTAGGAGACACCTAAGTTTTAGGTCACAGAGGCTGGCAAAGGAGCAGAGACCACCGTCTCCTGTCCTGGAGGTACCAATGTTCCCTTCTCCTCTCAGTCAGGGGCTCTCAGTGTAAAGTCAGGGGCCAACAACCTTCCCTCTGCAGGGAGGTCTTCCTGGCTTCCTGTCCCTGGGCAGCACGTCCCAAGGCCCCTGCAGCAACCGGGGTCCTCCTGTCCTGCCCTCAGGCCCCCAGGGCATTTCTGGGAAGTGTCCCTGCCAATGTGCACAGAGGTACTACCTGGTCCTCCACAGGGATTGCCCACTCTATGACTGTGTGAGCATCCCGCTTCCTCGAAAAAGATCAGCTCATGTCTACAGGCAACCATTTGTGGGGCCCCTTTTAATCTTCAGAGAAACCACGTGAGCAAGGCCCTGTTATCCTCATTTTACAGTCAGGAGAGCAAGCTAAGGAGGCTGGATCACCACCCAGGTCACAGAGTCAGCGCATGCTGGAGGCCCACGGTGAGCCGCGGGTTCCGCACCTTCTCTCTCCTTCCTCCCTGGTCCACGGTTCCCAGGAAGAGCAGCAGGAGAAGCTGGATGTCGGGAAGAGAGATTTTCAGGCCTTCTCTCTGGGACTGACTCTCCCCCTCTCTGTATCTCTCTCCTTCACCCTCTCTCTTTGTCTCTTTCCCTGTCCCCCCAAATTCAAAGAGCATCTGACCTGAGCTGGCACCTCCTCTGCATTCTACATGTGACCATTTCTGAGTCGCAGCTGCAGAGGTGGCTTCCTCTGCCTCGTGACTCTCAGAAGTGGCTTCCCCTGCCTCGTGACTCTGGAGAACTAGGCGGCCTTGGGGTGGCAGCCGCTCTTCCCCTCAACATTCCAGCCACACTTTAGTGGAAGCGAGGCAGAAACAGGAGCCAGCAGAGATGTGGACTGTTGGATTTTTTTGTCTGCAATGTGTGAACTGAGTTTCCTGTACAGTATTCAACATCTTTTCTGTGGTGGTATTTCAGATAAGATGGGCAGGTTTATTGTCCTGGTTTTACAGATAAGGAAAAGGCTCTGCTCAGATATGACTCTGCCAGAGTCAAAGAGCCTTTGTCATTTCTGCCCTTCCTGAGACCAGGTCAGCTTCCCCCAGGGTCAGGTGACCTCAACCTCCCTGTAGCCTGATGCAGAGCACAGGACGGAATCCATAGGAAACCAGCTAGCTGCAATTCAGATGTATTATTTCTCTGTGAGCTGCTAGTTCCTATCGTTTTGATGTGTTCTTTGCAAAACCACATGTAGAGACTCTCCAAAGCCTGTGCTCTTTTAAGTGTTTATGGAAAAAAAAATGAGTCTGAACTTCTTCCTTTCTTAAGTGGAGCTTTCCCACAATTACCTTGTATTTACCATTTATTTTATTTTATTTTATCAATATACAATGTAGTTGATTTTCGTGTCCTCTTTCCCCCTCCTGCTCCCCCCTCCCCACCCATAAACATCATATCTGTTCACTTGTCTTAACAAGTTCAAGGAATTGTTGTGGTTGTTGTGTCTTCTTCCCGCCCACACCTGTTTGCTTGTATATTTATTTATTGATTTAATTATTTTTAGATCCCACAAATAAGTGAGAACATGTGGTATTTCTCTTTCTGTGCCTGAATCGTTTCACTTAATATAATTTTCTCTAAGTCCATCCATGTTGTTGCGAATGGTAGTATTTCATTCTTTTTTATAACACGGTTGTATTCCATTGTGTAGATATACCAGTTTCCTTATCCAGTCACCAAACGATGGACATTTGGGTTGGTTCCAACTCTTGGCTATTGTAAATAGTGCTGCAATAAACACTGGAGTGCAGGTATCCCTTTGGCATGATGATTTCCATTCCTCTGGTTATATTCTCAGCAGTAGGATAGCTGGGTCATATGGTAGATCTATCTGTAATTGTTTGAGGAACCCCCATACCATTTTCCATAAAGGCTGCACCATTTTGCAGCCCCACCAACAGTGTATGAGAGTTCCTTTTTCACCGCAACCTTTCCAGCACTTATCATTCTCAGTCTTTTGGATCTTAGCCATCCTGACTGGAGTGAGATGGAATCTCAAAGTGGTCTTGATTTGCATTTCCCGGACGCTGAATGAGGTTGAGCATTTTTTCATGTGTCTGTTGGTCATTTGTATATCTTCCTTTAAGAAATGTCTGTTCAGCTCCTTTCCCCATTTTTTAGTTGGGTTATTTGTTTTCTGTTATAAAGTTGTTTGAGTTGTTTATATATTCTGGGTATTAATCCTTTGCCCAATGTATATTTTGCAAATATTTTCTCCCACTCTGTTGGTTGTCTTTTTACTCTGTTGATTGTTTCTTTTGCTGTGCAGAAGCTTTTTAGTTTGATATAATCCCATTTTTTTATTGTTCCTTTAGTTACCTGTGCTTTTGGGGTCATATTCATGAAGTCTGTACCCACTCCTACTTCCTGGAGTGTTTCCCCTATGTTTTCTTTAAGGAGTTTTATTGTTTCAGGATGTATATTTAATTCTTTAATCCATTTTGAGTTGATTTTGGTATATGGTGAAAGGTATGGGTCTAGTTTCATTCTCCTACATATGAGTATCCAATTTTCCCAGCACCACTTGTTGAAAAGGCAGTCTCTTCCCTACTGTGTAGATTTGCTGCCTTTGTCAAAGATCAGATGGCTGTAGGCATATGGACTGATTCCTGGGTTCTCTATTCTATTCCATTGATCTGTGTGTCTATTTTTATGCCAGCACCATGCTGTTTTGGTTATAATAGCTTTGTAATATAGTTTGAAGTCAGGTGGTGTTATGCCTCTAGCTTTATTTTTTTGGCTCAGGATTGCTTTTGCTATGCATGGTCTTTTGTTTTTGCATATAAATGTCTGGATAGTTTTTTCCATTTCTGAGAAAAACATCATTGGAATTTTGATGGGGATTGCATTGAATCTGTAGATCACTTTGGGTAGTATGGACATTTTCACAATGTTAATTCTTCCAATCCAAGCACAAGGGATATCTTTCCATCTTCTTGTATCCCCTTTAATTTCTCTTAACAGTGTTTTGTAGTTCTCTTCATAGAGATTTTTCATATCCTTGGTCAGCTTTATTCCTAAGTATTTTATTTTTTTGGTGGCTATTGTAAATGGGCTAGCTTTCTTGATTTCTTTTTCTGCATGTTCACTGTTGGAGTATAGAAATGCTACTGATTTTTGTGTGTTGATTTTGTATCCTGCAACATTGCTGAAATCATTTATCAACTCTAGGAGTTTTTTATAGAGGCTTTTGGCCATTCAATATATAGGATCATGTCATCTGCAAACAGGGACAGTTTGACTTCATCTTTTCCAATCTGTATGCACTTTTTTCCTTCTCTTCTCTGATTGCTCTGGCTAGTACTTCCAACACTATGTTGAATAGGAGTGGCAAGAGTGGGCATCCTTGTCTAGTTCCTGTTCCAATATCAGGATGATATTGGCAGTGGGCTTATCATATATGGCTTTAATTATGTTGAGATACTTTCCATCTATACCTAACTTGTAGAGAGTCTTGACCATGAACGAATGTTGAATTTTATCAAATGCTTTTTCAGCATCTTTAGAGATGATCATATGGTCATTGTCCTTGATTTTATTGATTTTATTTGATTTTACTAATATGGCATATCATATTTATTGATTTGTGTGTGTCAAACCAACCTTGCATCCCTGGGATAAATCCCACTTGATCATGGTGTATAATTTTGGGTATGTGTTGTTGTATTCTGTTAGCTAGTATTTTATTGAGGATTTTTGCATCTATATTCATCAAGGATATTGGCCTGTAGTTTTCTTTTTTTGTTGTATCTTTGTCTGGTTTTGGTATCAGGTTGATGTTTGCCTCATAGAATGAGTTTGGGAGAATGGCCTCTGTATCAATCTTTTGGAGTAGGTTGTAGAGAATTGGTATCGATTCATGTTTGAAGGTTTGGTAGAATTCTGCAGTGAACCCATCCGGTCTTGGGCTTTTCTTTGTTGGGAGCCTTCTGATAAAAGCTTCAATTTCTTTTATTGTTATTGGCCTATTAAGATTTTCTGTATCTTTTTGGCTTAGTTTTCATAGTTTGTGTGTGTCCAGAAATTTATCCATTTCCTCCAGATTTTCAAATTTGTTGGCATATAGTTGTTTATAATAGTCTCTGATTCCTTGTATTTATGAGGTATCAGTTGTAATATCACCTTTATCATTTCTAATTTTTGTCATTTGGGCCTTTCTTCTTCTTTTTTTAGTTAGTCTTGCTAATGGTTTGTCAATTTTATTTATCTTTTCAAAAAACCAACTTTGTTTCATTGATTTTTTGCATTGTTTATTGGGTTTCAGTTTCATAAAGTTTTGCTCTGATCTTAATTATTTCTTTCCATCTGCTAATGTTTGGTTTCTATTGCTCTCATTTTTCTAGTTCTTTAGGGTGAAGTGTTAGGTTGTTTACTTGCCATCTTTCCTTTCTTCTGAAGTAAGCATTTAATGCGATAAATTTCCCCCTTAGTACTGCTTTTGCAGTATCCCACAGGTTTTGGTATGATGTATCATTATTTTCATTAGTTTCAATAAATTTTTTGATTTCCTGTTTAGTTTCTTCTTGGACCCATATGCCATTAAGTAGAATGTTGTTTAATTTTCATGTTTTTGTATAGTTTTGAGAGCTTTGTTTGTTATTAATTTCTAATTTTAATTCATTGTGATCTGAAAAATACGTGGAATAATTCCAATTTTTTTGAATTTGTTGAGACTTGATTTATGACCTAATATGTGGTCTATCCTGGAGAATGTTCCATGTGCTGATGAGAAGAATGAACATTCTGCGGTTGTTGGATGGAATGTTCTGTAGATATTTGCCAAGTCCAATTGTTCTAAAGTGTTGTTTAGATCTTGTGTTTCTCTGTTGACTTTTTGCCTAGATGATCTGTCCAATATTGAGAGTGGGATGTTCAGTTCTTCTGCTATTATGATATTAGTGTCCATCTCATTCTTTAGATCTAATAATGTCTGCTTTATAATTCTCACTGCTCCAATGTTGGGTGCATATATATTTATGATTGTTATGTCTTTTTGATAGATAAATCCTTTTATCATTATATAAAGGCCTTCTTTATCTCTTTTTGTGGCTTTTGGTTTAAAGTCTGTTTTATCTGACATAAGTATAGCTACTTCACCTCATTCTTGTTTCTATTTGCATGATATATCTTTTTCTATCTTTTTAGTCTCAGTCTATGTGTGTCTCTACAGGTGAGGTGAGTCTCTTGAAGGTAGCATATAGTTGGGCACACCTTTTTAATCCAGTCAGTCAGTCTGTGTCTTTTGAGTGGGGAATTTAACCCTTTTATATTAAGAGTTGTTATTGAAAAGTATTGATTTACTCCTAGCATTTTATTGATTTTTGTTTGGATGTGTTAAGTATCTTTTGTTCCTTTCTTTTTGATTTACTGTTTGTCTTCTGTGTTTCTTGGGGTGATAGATGAACTTTTTTCCTCTTTATTGTTAGCATTTTAATTTTACTAGTGGGTTTTGTTCATTCTTGAATATTTATGGCAGTAGTGGTGGTTTTTCAGGAACGAAACCCAGTACTCTTGAGAATTTCTTGTAAGGTTGGTCATGTGGTAGTGAAATACTGCAGTTTTTGTTTTTCTGAGAAATATACTATTTGTCCTTCATTTTGGAAGAATAACCTTGCTGGGTAAAGTATTTTTGGCTGGCAATTTTTGTCTTTTAGTATTTTGTCTTTTAGCATTTCTGATGAAAAGTCTGATATTAGTCTGATTAGGGCTCCCTTATAGGTGACTTGACACTTCTCTCTTCCAGCTTTTAAGTTTCTCTCTTTGTTTTGCGAATTTGACTATAACACTTCTTGGAGAGGACATCTTCAGGTTGAAAATGTTTAGGATCTTTGAGCCTCCTGAATCTGAAGACCTGTGTCTTTACCTATATCTGGGAAGTTTTCTGCCGTTATTTCATTGAATATGTTTTCAATGGCTTTTCCATTTTCCTCCCCTTCTGGTATACCCATGATTCAGATATTTGAGCACTTAAGGTTGTCTGTTATCTCTCTGATTTTCTTCAATTTTTTATAATTCTTTTTTTTGTCTGCTTGTGTTATTTCAAACAGCCCATATTCAAGGTCAGAAATTCTCTTTTGCTTGTTCTAGCCTGCTGGTTAAACTCTCTGTTGTGTTTTTTATTTCATTGAATGAATCCTTCAGCTCTGCAAGCTCTGCTGCACTGTTTTTCAGGGCATTGATTTCTTTGTACATTTCTTCTTTCAAGTCCTGTATTTTTTTTCTTCATTTTGTTGTGTTGTCTAACTGAGTTTTCTTGTACCTCATTTAATTTCCTTAGAATTGTTGCTTGAAATTCCTTGCCAGTCATTTCAAGGACTTCCTGTTCTATAGGACACAGAGCTTGAGAGTTATTATTTTCCTTCAGTGGTGTTGTACTTGGTTTTTCATATTTCTGGTATCTTTCCTTTGGTGTTTAATCATTGTGGCAGGGGATTTCACAGTCCATTTGTTTAACCCTAGTGTCTGGCTAGGACCCTTCAGGAACTGCCAATTCATCCCAGCTGCCTCAGTGCCTGTGGACCGGCAGCTTGGGCCTCTCTGGGTCGCTGGGACAGGCCTGGGCTGGGGTTCCTGTGGTGTGGCTCTTGCCTGTTCTGGTGTGGGTGGCTCAGGGCCTGTGGGCCTGGTGGCTCCTGGGCCTCCCTGGGCAGTGTGGACTGGCCTGGGCTGGGAGTCCTGCAGTGATGCCTGCCTGTTCTGGTGTGGGTGGCTTGGGGCTTGTGGGCCTGCAGGCTCTTGGGCTTCTCTGGGCGCCATGGACTGTCCTGGGCTGAGGGGTCTCACATCAGCCTGTATTTACCATTTCAACAGCTGTTTATTGGTACCCGCTTTTCACCACACCTGAAAAGTCACTAGCCTACTACAGAGAGGAGCAAAAACTAGCCCTCTGACCTCCAGGAGCTTACAGTCTATTTGCAGAGCTTCCAGATTAGGATGCAAGGGTTGCACCCTGAGGTGAAGGCTGGAATGTGGCATGTACGCATGGAAGTATCATGCTGTGGCAAACCCCACTCCCTCAGCAAGGCTCTAGAAAATGGTACATACCTTGAACCTGATGGGTGAGTTGCAATTAGCCTGGCAAATCCCCTGCCTCCTCACCACACACTCACTATGTAATGGTGGAATAGAGTTGGAATGACCTTAACAAGTATCCCAGGTGCAAACGGACAGAAGCCACACAAAGATATTCTGGGATAGAGCAATTTGAATTCCCCTGGACATACATTTTGAGGGCCAGGGTATGCTCCTGCTTGGACTCAGATTCTTTCTCTTGGGAACAGCCCCTTTGTCTACTTTTCTTCATGGCTGATGGATCTGCCATCTGGAAGATTCTTTACTTTACCCATCTTCTGCCCACAGACATGCAGGTGGGTGTGTGGGTCACTATATCTCTAGTGGTCAGAGTCTATCTTGTCCAGTTTATTGTTCTTTTGGCAGTACATTTATCTCAGATACATAATAGGCACCTCGTCTATGTGATTTCTACATGCCAGTAGCCACACCCACCCGCTTTTTAGACATGGCCCTCAGAGTTGCTAAATATCTTTGCTTATTTCTTCTCATCTATCTCTTGATTTAATTACCATTTCTTGTAACTTCAGTTTATTAGATTTAGTGGGAAAGCTATATATTTAGTCATGCTTCCATAAGGCACGGGATAAAATTGAAAATAATTTACTGGATGCCACACTTAAATTCTAACTCTGAAACATCTGTTCAAAGGTTTTTACACTGGATGTAAAGAGCATGGCTTTTATTTGATCCTTGCTGCAAATCTGGGATTTAAACATTCTGTTTTTTATTTCTTTTAGAATATTTCTCACTATTCCTGGTAATGTTTGTGGGTGATGTGTTATTCTCTTTACAGCACTGCAAGCTCCTAAATTTGTGGGTTCTCTACTACCTTTCATTCATGTTTGCAAAATGGTCAATTCTTTTCTGAATGCTTCCTTTTTTTTTTTTTTTGCAATGCCTTGCTCAATACTGTACAGCAGCAACTAGCACATGCTACTAATATTCTGTTTTCTAATCACTTTTCCTAGATCTCACAAATTACTAGAGATGGAAGTGTTACCAAATATTTTACTACATCATAATAGATTGCTGGATTCCAGACTTGGTTAACTATTTCATTTCCAGCCACTATGCAACAACTAGTTTATGTATTATATACCTTTATTCTGCCAAACTTTGGGTACTGTTATAGGTTGAATTGTGCCCCCCCAATCAATTTATGTGTTAAAGTTGTAACCTCAGTTCCTATGAATGTATTGGGGGTTTGATTCAATTTGGAAAAAGAATCATTGTAAATGTAATTAATTAAATAAAAATGAGGTTATACTCATTTCTAATTCAATATGACTGGTGTCCTGATGAAAAGGGGAAATTTTGACATATATAGACCAGCACACATGGAAAATACCATGTGAAGATGAAGGCAGAGATTGGGTCTTACAGTAGAAGTCAAGGAATGCCAAAGATTTCCAGCAAACCAGCAGAAGCTAGGAGAGAGGCCTGGAACAGATTCTCTCTCACTGTCCTCAGATGGAACCAATCCCTCTGACACCTTGATCTCAGACTTCTGGCCTCCAGAACTGTGAGAGAATACATTTCTGTTATTTAAGCCACCTGGTCTGTGAAACTTTGTTATGGTAGTCCTAGCAAACTAATGCAGGTAGCATTTGCCGTATGAGTTGGGACACTATCTGATGCTGTAGTCATTAACACCTCCAGGATCTGTCTGTGGGTTAAACAATGCAGGCATGTTTATCACTTTTACTGCATGTCAATCATAAGCAAGTTGGGTGGTCAGATCCAGGCCGTCTTGACTCAGAGACCCAGGCTGACCAAGTCCTCACCACCTGGAGCATTTCTGGTCTCTGTAGCAGGAGGAAAAACATGGTAAATTGTGTACCAGCTCTGAATGTTTTCTACCCGAGTGGGAAATACCTTTCTTCAGCTCACATTGAATTGGCAAGAGCAGGTCACATACCTTGATCAAAGGGGTGGGAAAAGAACGGGGTGTTGGTCAATAGCACTGAAGTCTCCCAAAGACAACCTAGCTTCTATGCATCTGGTCCCCTTGACTCCATCTGGCTGCAGATGGACCAGAAAGTAGGAAGAGCTCTGGAAGTTTCTATCTTCATTGAGATGCTTTTGAAAACTGTGTGTGTGTGATTCTTGCTTAATTGAATTCCAGAGCACGTGCCTTTAATTCAGTCACATCCTGAAGTGCCATTGTGTGTCAAGAACCTCTTTGTATATTATGTTACAGTCAAACACATGTAAAAGTCCATCTCAATCTTTGTAGAGGAGAAAATTTAGATTCAGGGTGTTTTAATAACTTATTGAACTGTAGAGTTAAAATTCATGTTCAGATACTTAGCCTTTTAATCCACTGCTTTTTAAATTCTGCTTAGTTGTGAAAATACCTTCTCACATGCTAGATGACTTAATCATTTTGTAAGCAGTTTGCTGTAAGTGTTAGCACTCTTTCCCTTACGTGTCTAGCACATGCATTCTCGCAGACAAAGGTCGACATGGTGGAGCTCCTTGGAGGCACTTATATGCTTCCATAGTGAACTTCTCCTGCTAAAAGAACCACACTAATGTTTGAAGAGGAATATATATATTCTTTGGTTATTTTATTTTAAAATGTTTTGTTTTACAGTCCATGATTTAAACCATTAAAGGATTTATACCATCAAATATACCAGTTCAATGTGCATTTGAGAATGGGCCCAGAAGTTAAATAATGTTAAACCAGCTACCAGGAAAAAGTCTTCTTGAATTGAGAGGAAGATTAACTGAATGTCATAGTTGTTCTCTACTTTGAAATCTTGGAGATCTGGGGTTACTTAAATACTTACTGATTCCTTCAAAATGTGAAGTTCTTCAGTTTTTAGTCTCTGATCCTATAGTCCTCAATCTAGAGATTATGGACCATTGTCACTGAAATTCAATATTATAAGTAGTTACATTGTTAAGGTATTTATGCTCTAATAAGTTGTGTGTTTGGCTAGCATTCAGCCTGCACAAAGCCCACCTCACCCCTCACATAGAAGTTGTTCAAGGAACCCCATCATTTTCTTCCATGTATCAATGACCATGGAGGTTCTCAAGAGACCTGCTGGGGTGTGCTGTCATTCTCCAAACATATGACTCTTTAGGGACACTTCTGAATCTGAATGTGTTCACTGTTTTTGCCATAGTGAAAAAATACACTCTTCTCTCAACATCTGCAGGACAGATCAGGGAGATAAGTGGATTGACAAATCAGCAGATGAGCAAAGTTGAGGGCTTCCAACAGGAGGAGTAAGGTCAGCTGATGTCCAGAGGGAGCCAAGACAAGGTGTGTTTCCTGGAACATGCAGAGTTTTGTCTTGCATGGATATAAGAGAGTGAGATCCCAGAGGTGGACATTTTAACTTGAATCACTACATGGTATCAAAGGGTTACCTGTAACTGATGCTGTGATTGTGAATAACTTCGGGGAACTCCTGGAACAGTGGTTTACTGCAAGGGCTCCTGCATTGCCATTAATGATTTTTTTGTGTGGTTTATTTAATACCTTCTCATCTGCTGGGGAAAATCCAATAGCTGAAAGTCATATTGTAAGCACATCAGAGTGAAGAAACTCTGAGTTACAAAAGTTATATGTGCTGTACTTATTTATTTTTTGAAGGCAAGTATTAAAAAATCAAAGAGAAATAAAATGAGCACTAAGGGACTAGGGAGCTTTGCTAAACCCCTGAGACTAAAACCATACATGATGTCATCTATTGGATGCATTACGATTGATATTCCATTCCAAATTAGACCACATAAATACAAACCATTTTCCCCAGTATTTAAATAGTAGAGGATGCAGAAGAATCACCCATCTGATGTGGCTTCCAAAACGTGTGAACTTCCCAAACCCTTTTGTGTCTGAGAGTCACCCTTGGATCATGAGGACTTTTATAGGGTGTGACTGTGTGGGTCTTGGATTATTGTTCTGCCACTTTATCATTTCATGTTCTCACACTTCCTTGTGGAGCAATTGGCAGCACCAAATATCAAGTTGCTTGATTTTTGTTAATTGCAGCAATTGTGTTGGAGTCAGACTGTTTGGGTTACATAGACCTAGTGACATTATGTAAAGTATAACTCTTTAGCCCTGCCAATGATCACAGAATACCTTCAATGCATCAATAAAACACATGTTCTGGGGATAAATGTTTCACTAACTTCAGGTTATGAATTTTCACCAGTTGAGTAAAACTTACTTAATTAGGTCACAATCACGTAAATTAGATTAAAGTACCCCTCTGATACTGAAATAAGGTACAGAGTCCTTGTGTATACATTCTGATCCCACAATAATCTTGCTCCTGATGAGTTTTTTGTCCTTATTTTTACTTGTCAGAAATGGGCATCCTACACTCCAGCCACAGCATGTTCTTTACATTTTCATTACTTGGACTGGATCTAGTCTCAGTTACTTTTGTTACTGTCCACTCTTCTGCCAGGAATCATTCGTTCATTCATGCATTCATTTGCACATTCACCTAAACTCAATGTGCTCTACTATGCTCAAAACTGAGAGTACACATATAAATGAGATATGGTTCATTATGCCAAGAACATCTGCAATCTTGGGAAAGAAATTTGACACCTAGTAAGCAAGAATTCAGTCCCAGAAATAACATAACATATTTCTAAATATCTGACAGGACCAGCTCAAATTATTCATTTAATCTTCCCTGATTACCTAATCTATACCTTGTTTTGTTTATGATTATGGCTTTCTCCTCCATGTGATTTTAGGATCCTCAATGACAATAAAATCTTTTTATATCAACAGCTATTTCATAGATTATAACTAAATATCAATGGAATGGATGAATGCTTGTTGTAGAGTTCCTTAATTCTGTGATTCTCTGATCTTGAGTGCACGTCAGAGTCTCTGAGAGTCTTGTTGCAACACAGAGGGCTGAGCTGCACCCAGCCTCAGAGGTTCCAATTCAGCAGGTCTGGAGCCTGAGAGTTGGCATTTCCAGCAAGTTCTCAGGTGAGACTGGGTTTGGGAACCCCACTTTGAGAACCACTGTGTCAATGACATCTTGAACCAGGAACCCCACCTGTCACATCATGCTCCTACTCCGTCCAGTCTGTGTCTGAATGGTTTACCCCATGTTTTCTCACATTATGAGCAGGCCAACACATGACCATTTCCTGAACTCTTTGGTCCACTCTGCCCCTGTTTACCAAGTCCCTGATCTGTGCATCTTGTTGGGTTACATACCAGGAAACAAAGAGAATAAGGAATGCCAAGATTTGAGCAGCTCAAGAATAGTGCAGGAGACAAACACATCCGCATTTAATGTCAGTGAGACAAAATAGGGGCAATGGCTTGGGAAGCCCAGGGGGGAGTCCGAACCCTTCTCAGGTTGAGGGGGAAGTGGAAGGGTGAAGAAGAGAGGAATTAAGACATACATTATAAACAAAGATATGTCTATATGTGTTTAACTAATTCCACAAACATTTTCATGTCCCTACTCTGTACTTAATACTTTGTGAGGCACTGAAATTTTTAAAAATTAGATCAAACTCCTATCCCAGAGAGACTCACAAAAGCCAGTGAATGATGTCAGTTCAGTCTGGTGAATGTTGCAATTGACAGAAACACTGGGAGCGACAGGAGTCAGAGCTTTGAGGTCCAGAACAGAATCGTGGATAAATGATATCTTCCCTGTCACTGGCCTGTGTGGTCCCCATCATCTGGGTGGGTTCTGGGGTGATGTGGGTCTATGCCTGCCTCTCATGGGCTCCTCTTCTCTTCCCTGATGCTTCTCCCTGGTGACCTTCCTTGTCGTGCTGGTGAGCTCATTAGTCATACCAACACTTAGCATCTTAGGGTCCCCTCCTAAGGACGTGGGATAAACTTCTTCAGGAAAGGGTCAGAAAATGCCCAAACGTGTCTGATCCAAGACGTCGGGTTTAACCCTCTTTTTAGTACTTCTTAATCATGGTCTGAGAACAGCCTGCATCTCACCCGCTCTCCTGCGAATACGCGTGGCGCATACAGATAAAGCCCGCCATGGACGAGTCACGCCGTGTTTCTGCAGGTGATCTAGACTCACATAACTCTCCAGTTGCTGTACTTCCCTGTTCTTTCCCCCTCGATTTAGAGCAAATACGTTTATTCCATCAAGGGAAAAATGAGATGGTATCAGAGATACTTAATACTTCCTGGTAATTATGGTAATTTCCCCTTCCCTATGTGTCAGCAGGCTTTCCAGTCCTGACGTCCATCATGTTATTTGCCAAAGCGAAACCTCGTAATCCTCACTACATCCTCATACATCTCACTGCATTCTCAGATGCAGACTGCTTATCCTGGGACTCCTCTCTGTCCCACCGTTTAGGATCTGTTGGTTGATGTCATCACGTTGGCCTCCTTGTCCGTTCTCCTTAACCCCGTTTCCTTCACGGTTGCACGCAGCATGACATGGACAGTTTATGCTGTAGCCGTCAAGGGCTGCCTCCATGAACCGTCTTGACCTTCTGCGGGTAGCAACTGGCAGAGGGCGTGGCCTGCCTTGTGATTTCCTTGTTAACATGCACATTTTTTTTTTAGAACAATTTCTATCAGGATATAAAGCAATTATACTATATATATTTGTGACATGGATTAAATGAGCATATTTATAGAAATTATTTAAATCAATGCAAAGATGAGCTTCAGCCACTCCCAGATTAACCCAAAATTAGACAAAAAGAAAAAAAAAAAAACAAACCATGACCACCACCAACACCACCACCAGCCCAGCCCCCCCAAAACCCTTTTAATTTAATTTAATTTTTAATCTCTTCAGGAAGAGATCACAAGTATAACCATCGCTAAAGACTATACATGTGGAGAGGTGTTGGCGTTCAAGAGAAGGAAGGGTGCAGAATTTAGAAAGTGAGACGTGAGTTTTGGTCCTGGCTGTGACTTTGAGAAAACTCTTCACCACACCGTTGGGAAGTGTACCTCCTACTCTTGACCTTTTTCAGCTCAAAAATTCTTTGAATCACAGAATTATTGTGTGAATTCCAGTTAATTAGAAAAGAACGCTCTAGGAATACATTTTGGGGGGCTTGACATTTCATCTTTAGCAAAATTATGGGAGGTACTGGGGACCTAAAGGGACAATAGAATCCCCACCTGTCTGTGCCAGGTAAAAGACCTGTGTGAGTTCCCAGAAAGGACTCAAGGGGGTGACTCCACAGAGCAGTTATATCATTTAACTTCTATAATAATGTTGGCTGTAAAGGGTGAATGTGTATTTATTTCCCTTCCATCATCTTAGGAAAATGTAAAAGGAAAAGAATTGAGATAAATGAACTGTTTGTGAAATACCTATACTCATGGGCTTCTGAGGGGTTGTCAATCACCTAGGCCAGAGTACTGTGCAGGCTTGGAGAGGGTGGAGTGTGAAGGTCCCAGGTCACCAACAAGCATGCCATGTGATTTCCAATTGCTAGCCCTGGCCATGGTGCTTTATCAAGCCCTGATCTCAGATTTGACTCTGGACTCCATTGATTTTGCTCATGCCTGTTGGCACTTGGCACCTGTGATTTTGATTTGATATAATATAGATCTATCACACTGCATAATTTTTAGGGTGGCAGTAACCCTTGGCATTGTGCATTATTGATAAAACAGTTTCCCCTATGGCAGGCTCTTTGCTTAAAGACTTTGGAAAGTTTGGATCCCATATCAACCCTGAGAGACAGACAAATTTAACTCTGTTTTAGAGAGTGAAAAAACTAAGGCTCAGAAAAATGAGGCAACTCTGCCATTAGATCCTGGTTCCTAGGGTTAACCCAAATCTGCAAGGATCCATGTAGTTGGCTCTTCTGCTGTGGACCCATTTTCTATTCTCACCTGGGCAATTCTGCCTTGGATGTGACAGCTCAGTGTCCTGGGCCCACGATTCAGCTTGTGCTTTATCTGTGACTCCGTGAAACCAGAAGGTGGCATGGTCACTGATCACTAGCTAGATGTGCAGACTTCCCCTGGCCATGGCTTCACATTCTATGCACAGTAGAGAGATGCTTCTCTGTAAATCCATTGAAATATGGAGAGGATGAGCCACTCTGACCAGAGTGTCTCAGGACATTCTTCATTGTGGACACATTGGAGCTGGGCTTATAACGGGATCTCCTTTCTTCTTGTGAACTCCGTTCCTTAATTCACTCACTCTGTAAATATTTACTGAATGCCTCCCCTGTGGCAAGCACTCTCCATGCCTCTCTAAGGGCTAGGATTGCCCAGTATTTGGAAGTTCAGACTCTGGGCCTAGCTTCCTGGACTTCCATTTCAGCTCTACCTATTTCCAGCTGGGGTAATTGGGCAGGTTGCTTAATCTCTACATGCCAGGATTGCCTTATTTAAAAAAAAAAAATCCTTGTACGGTATAAGGACTAGCTGGGTTAATGGTACGTGTGTAACCTGGGTACAGTGCCAGGCATGTAGGAAGTAATATGTATGTGTGGACTGTTAGGATCATCTCACTCACTCCCATGATTTCGGCAGCCACCTCTGCGCTCATGATGATGTGTGTACACTTTATATCTGCGTTATCCCAGGCTAGATGGTTTCCCCTTCCTTGGCTTCTGGACCCATTGCTCAAATACTATTTGATATTTCCACCTGGAGGTCAGCAGACCCCTTATAGTCAACACGTGTTATAACGGAGCTCATCGATTCCCCCTAAACTGCTTCTCTCCCTGTGTTCCTCACTTTGGTAGAGTAAACCACATTCAACCACACGGATCAAGCCAGAAACTCGGGAGTCCCCCCTGACACTCATTTCCGTCTCTCCTAACAACTGCCAGATTCTGTACAGTTCATCTCTTTTATTCACTCCAATGCCCACATTTTTTTCCATCCCCTATGCCAGTGCTAACTTTATTCAGGTAATGATTTTTCATTTGGATTCTTGTAACAATCTTTGAAAAGTATATTCTCCATCCGGTCCCCAGAAGGATCTTTCTAGAATTCAAAGTTGGCCACGTCTCTCCTCTACTCAGAAGCTCACCAGTGATGGTCAGTGTCAAGTCCAGATGCCTCGATGTGGCAAGTGGGCCTTGTTTGTGCTCCTTGTCACTCGCCTCTTCAGGCACAGGTCCTGTGCCTCACCCCCTTGCACTCCAGGCTGTGGTGATGCTGAACCACCTGCAGTTCCCCCAACTCTGATGGTTTCGTTTTCTTTTTGTGCTGCTGCCCAGAACCCTTGTACCTTCAGCAGATGGTCATGTCCTACTTGTCCTTGACTTCTCACCTTGGGCACTGGCTTCCTGGGACCCCTTCCTTAGCCCACCCCTCTTGGTCTGAGTGAGTTTCCCTCCCACTGAAGCCTACACCCAGTCTTGTCCTCACACTGGGCATCGATGCCCAACAGATTAGGCTTTAGGAGACTTACGGTTAGGCATCTAAAACAGTGCAGTGGTGTATAAAAGAAATTCAAACATATTTGGCGATGGTCAGATGGATGGATAAATGGCTGAAAGGGAAGCTACAGAGATGGATCTACCTATACATTCTCATATGAGCATGTGGATAGGGCAATGGCAGGATTGTAGCTGGTGACATGAAGAGGACGTCAGTTTACGCTCAGCAAAAATGTTAGTAAAAGTCACCATTTCTGAAGCATGAAAAGTTTCAATTTCAGTGGACAATTTGTAGCCAGGGTGGCACAGGCTGAGCACGGCAGCCCGGAAGGCACAGGCAAGGTTGCGGAGTTAATTCCATCACTCAAGGACAGGCATCAAATGTCTCTGTTCAAGGTATTGTTTGAATTTTGAAGAGAGTATGAATTAAGGCAAGTGAAGCAGGAGCCACCAAGTCAGATCAGTAGGCTACATCTCAGGGAAGACTGTGTTTTGGAACTAGGATTACACTAGTGCCATCTGAAAAATGCCCAGAACTGAAGGAGCCCCCAGTAAGGCTGAGAAGTCGCCAGGCATAAGCTAAATTTCCCTCTTTGAACCTGAGACAGTTCACTTCCTCCAGTCTGGTTGGAATGCTGGCCTTATAACCTCAGCTAGTAAGCTGAAGGATGTGGCATCAGCCCAGCCGTCCCTGAAACATCATTTATTTGGAGTGTGATAAGAACATGCATGACCTTGAGACCATGCTTTATAAATCCCTAATTTCACAAATATGGCTCAAAAATTGGAGAAGACTTTATAAGGAAGCAGGAAGGGAAAATGGAAGGTGCCTGTGTTAGGGATGATGATACCTTACTTTAGAGAACAGTGGAGTTTAGATCAATAGAGCTTATCATGGGTGCATCTCCTGTCATAACCATGCAGCCAAGGCATAATGACTTGTTGTATATACTGGGGAGGCCTCTGCGTTTTACTGAATAGAGGATCCAGTTTCTATACCAGAGAGTGATGGCCAGTAGGGGACACTGCTGAGTTGCTGTCGAACCACACTTTCAAGAGATTTTTCCGTCTCTTGGGGAAAGAAATTGACCTAGCACCTTTAAGTACAGATGTCACAGTAGTAGCCTGACTTGACCAGGACTAAGTCAGAGGTCTGCACTCAGTGGGTAGGGGCTGAGGTCTGAGTGTGGGGCCGACTTCACGGGTTTGAGGCCCATGGTCATCCAGGATCTCACTCAGAACCACGCTTGGTTCAAGCTCTGCTGTCAAAATCTTGCAATTCTTAAGTTGCAAGCAGCCCTTCATTTGCATTTTGCACTGAGATCCACAAATTATGTATCTGGCCCTGCTGACTACATCAGAGAAAAGCAGGGTGCACTTTGGCTTTATTTCCTAAGGATCAGCCCTGGGGAAGGTGCTTATCTGGAAATCTGAAGGGATAATAGAATTGAAGGGATAGTAGAGTGCTTTGATGAGTAACTGTGAAGCTCTGTGCAACTATCCATATTGCTTGGAGTTATTTGTTTATTACTACTAGTATTCAGTGGTCTGTGGTCGAGAGACATGCTTTTTTCTGTTGTGGATTATTAAGGGCTCAGGAAAGCCCACTCTTGGTTCCATAAACGAAACCTGTTTCAAAACAGAGGACCTCTGACAGCTAGCCACAGGGACTTTCACCTGTGCAATGGACACATCCAGAAGTGCCTTCCACTCTTGCTCCTTCAACATGGAATTCTGGCTCACCCGAGTCCTTATCCCTATGGCAACCCCATCTTCACTTGGCCCCACAGTGGGGTACTTTTCTCTGACTGCCTCTCTTCCCAGGTGCATTCTCAGCTCTGGCATTCTTGATTAGGAAAGTGAACACAGTGTTCCTCCTGCCAGCCTCAGCCCCGTAGGAATGTCTATCCACAGAGCTATCACCATCTCCACAAGCTGTTTCCCTTGTCCTTAATTTAAAACTGCTCTAGAAGATTTATCATATTGATTTATCACAGTAGGTGCCCAATAAACAGCTGATGAATACTTTTATGAGACATAAAATTCTATGAGGACCTTGTGTCATCTTTCTCTCCTGGGCGTACAGGTGGCTGCATCACACTGTGATCTGATGGGGATTGGGACATTGCTAGGAATCATTGGTTAAGATCCATCACAGGGATCCCATTTGTCAGAGATTCATTTTGTAGGAAATGCTGACTCTGTTATAAAATGAATGTGGAAGGAGACATAAGGAAAAGTTAGATCTTCTAGAACACCCTAAATATCACTTCCTTTTATCCCCAACACCTGCTGCCACAGCAGAAGAGACCCCCGTGGCTTGCAATACTACCACCACGGCCCCTAAACTGGCTTCCTCACTGTGCCTCTTGCCGCTTCTACAACTCAATCCCCACAAATCCAGAGTCAAGTCTTGTCATAGAACTCCACACCCTCATACCTTAGACTTAACCACTTCAACTATCTCCACCTGGAATGAAACCCAAACTCCTGGTCGTTAGCCCTGTGTGATGAAGCCTTGGTCTCCCTCTCCAACCTCCTGGGGTCCACCCACCTTGCTCACTATCCTCCATCTATCCAGGTCTTCTTCAGGTCCTCAAAGAGTCCTTATGCATTCCTTGGGACCACCCTATATGCAATTTCCCTCCTTAGAGTCCTCTTCCTGCTCAGTGGTACCGATGTCTTTCTCTTGTCCTTGGGCTCACCTTTAAGCCACCTGCTCAAGCAGCCAGCCTGAGCATCCTTCTGACCTCATCCTCCCTCATGCACTCTCTCAGAGTTCCCATTTACTGTCTTGACTAGAACGTGTCAAATTGGTCAATGTGCTTTCCTCTGGGCATTGTGTTTGCTGATAGTGGTCAACACCACAAGACAGACTCCAAATTCCACTTCCCAGGATGGCAGGCACAATGGCTTTTTTCTTCACTATTTTTTTCTGACTTCAGCCTAGGAGTCATTTGGTAAAAATGAATAAAATTGAATAAATGAATGGATCTATTAATGCGATTAATTCAGTGATCCCCTCTGACTGTATCTGCAGAACAGCATGAAAAGGCAAACGCACATGGACACGCTGACATTGGCACAGAAATTCAGAGTGAAAAGTGGGCTCAGTGAAAACGTTTAAGCATGCATGAGGACTTCCGTTTCCAACCAAGACGGAGTAAGAGAAACCGGATTTGCGTTTCCAGCTGAAACAACTAAAAGAAACAAAAACCCATAAAGCTTATGCAATTGCAGTATTCAAGACTTTGGATGTCAGGAAGCACAAGTCACTGACCCTCGAGAGGAGGGAACAGAGGAGGTGATGCCTGCAGTTGCCCCAGATCACTTCCAAGCCATAGTGCAGGAAGAGCACACCTGGGACCAGGTGTCTCTCTGAGTGCAAGATGGAGCTTGGGGTCTGGGGAGCTCAGAGAACTGAGTACAGAGAGGAGAGAGAGGTAGTGACAGAGACAATTCCATGACGAGCATAGGGCTCTTCTCAACTTCAGCTGAGTACCTAACAGCCCATGCACATGAGGAAACTGCACAGTCTGGAGAGAGAACCACCTGGAAGGATTAGAGGGAACCATCCCTGTGGCTCACATAGAGAAAGAAATAAGGACTCAGAAGCGTTCTGCCTCAGAAGTGGAGAAAACAAATAGCAGCTCTGATCCCAGTTGACAAAGCAAGACCTGAAAGGATCAAACTGCTTCCAAGCGATTTAATCATGTACCAGAGAAAAGTTTGAGAATATCTGTAGAAATACAAAAGTATCCAGCACATCATAAGGCAAAATTCTCAAGAGACATCCAATCAAAGACGAGAACCATGCAGAGAAAGAGGGGAAAGAAATGAATCACTGAAACTGACCACAGATGTTAGAATTAGCAGGAAAGGACATTAAAACAGTTGCTGTACGTGTGTCCCACAAGTTTAAGAAGCAGAGGAAAGATTGAACGTGATAAGATGAGACACACAAGATATTAAAAAAGATCCTAATCAAACTTCTAGAGATGAAGATGACAAAACACCAGAGGAAGAACACACCGAGTGGGCGTAACAGGTCAAATGCTAAGGAGCAGACTGGTGAGTATGAAGACACAGCGATGAAAAGTGTCCAAACAACACACAGGAAGAGAGACAGGGAAATAAAGAATCAGCATCAGTGAGCTGTGGGCCCACACCAGGCGGTCAGAAGATGTGTCATTGGAGCCTCCAAGGAAGGCAAGGGGCAGAAAAATATTTGAAGGAATAAACGACCTTAAATTTGATGACATCTGTAAACCACAGAGTTGAGCAGCTCAACAACCCCCAAGCACAAAAACCCTGAAGAAAACTGTACCAAAGCACATCACAGTGCAATTGCTCAAAACCAGCAAGTAGAAAATATTAAAAGCAGCTGGAGAGAACATGATTTTTAGAGGTAGAGAGACAAAGAGGGATAAGAGCAGATTTCTTGTCAGAAGTGAATGCAGGTCGTGTGAGGTCCACAGCCCCTTATTTCCTGCAGAGGTGGACAGAGGCTGGGGCGGGGACACTTCAGGAACTTCCTAGATATGGCCCACTGCCTTGTCCCTGGGGTCCGGCCCCGTTGGCCACTTGGCCGCGGGTGGTATGAGTAGGGACAGAGACCTCCAGGAAGCTCCACACAGCTGGGCACAGCTGCAGGACCACTGTCCTCCTGGCTCATACTGCTCCTTAGTGTAGCTGAAGAATGGACTATGCTGCGGAGGACGGTGAGCCACCAGCTAAAGGGTGCATTGGAATGTGACGTGGGAAGACGGCCTCAGCCCTTCACAGCCACACAGGGGAGACCCTCAAGCACTCGCCTCTGCTCTTCCAATCCCTGGGGTTTGGCTGCAGTTATTTGCACATGGCCCCGTCTTCAGGGACACAGTTTGCCCAAAGTAGGGGGTGACTGGTCTCCACCCTCCAACCCCTGCAACCTGGACATCCTGGAAGCGTCACAGACATACATTCCTGCTTTAATAAATGTGTGTTGATTACTGACTTAAACATGGTGTTGCCAAAACATTGTTTTTTTCCTTCAAATGCATAACTGTATTATAAAAAATATATACATTTATAATATACTAGTCTATCATATATAAGGGTATGTCAAAAAGTTTGTGGAAAATAGAATCGAAAGATAACACTAATCTATTTTTCCACAGACTTTTTAAAAAAAAACTTATTTCAAATATTCATGAGGTACAAAAGCTGATTGTCCCCCCTCCTGCCCATGATGTGGGGGCCAGATTCATATTGGGGACATACTCAGTACCAGAAACTGCTTTTGTACCCTTTGTCCCCTTCCAATTATCCCCCAGCCTCCCTCCCACTCCCGCTCTCCCCTCAACTTCAATTTGTAGCCCTAGGAACGTTCCCTCCCTCTGTTGGATCATGGGACGACTGTGGTCTTTCTTTCCTGCCTTCCTTTGTCTCTTAGCTCCCACATATGGGTGAGCACATGCAGCATTTATCCCTCTGTGCTTTGCTTGTTTCACTCAATATAAGTTTCTCCAGGTTCATCCATGTTGTTGCAAATGGGAGTATTTCATTCTTTTTTATGGCAGAGTAGTATTCCATGGTGCATATATACCACAGTTTCCTTATCATCCATAGATGGGCATTTAGGTTGGTTCCATATCTTGGCTATTGCAAACATAGCTGAAATAGACATGGGAGTACAGGTATCTCTTCAACATGATTTCCATTCCTCTGGATATATGCCCAGAAGATGGATTACTGGATCATATGGAAGATCTATCTGTAGTTGTTTGAGAAACCTCCAAATTGTTTTCCAAAGTGGTTGTACTAATTTACATTCCCACCAACAGTGCAGCAGTGTTCCCTTCTCTCCACACCTTCGCCAGCATTTGTTATTCACCATCTTTTTGATCATAGCCAGTCTAACTGGAGTGAGGTGGTATCTCAATGTCCATGAACTTTTTGAAGTACGAATTTTTCTACAGACTCACATGATTTAAATAATATTTGTTTCTTTGGGATAAAACAAACCATAATTTAGATGATCCAGTATTTTCATTTCAGATTCTTGCTTTCTTGTGAATGGTTACTGGACCTGTAAATTATCTATTTGTCTTCATTTTGGAAGCTTTCTAATTAAATTGCCGGAAGATTAAGAAACAAGGATAAATGCATTAGTTTCTATAAAATAAACTTTGACTTACTAAATAATCACCAGGAAAGAGAGGAAGAGAGCTCTTTGGCCTCTGGTTTCTCCATTCCTCAGGTGTGTCCAGACTTATCTGCACCTGCTGTTCTCAGCCAGGTATTCCAGACAGCTCCGCAATGCTCTTTAGCCTCTGGGGCCTGACTAGAAAGAGGAAGTACAGGAAATCCCACATGCATGCCTCTCAAAATCCCCACTCTAATCTTCCAGACCTCTAGACAAATATGTGTTAGTCTGATGCCCCCTCAGTAGGGCTGCTGGGGGTGGAGTGCTTTGGTGACCACAATGTCAGGTGTTGGCTCACACCTGCTCTGGCACCTGATGCCCATGTGTGGCTCACCCAGCACACCCCAGCTGTGTGAAGCATTCCTCCCTTTAGGGCCAGGAGG
Organism: Cynocephalus volans; assembly: GCF_027409185.1. Lineage (NCBI taxonomy): Eukaryota > Metazoa > Chordata > Mammalia > Dermoptera > Cynocephalidae > Cynocephalus > Cynocephalus volans. The sequence goes on from NC_084461.1 coordinate 211,519,928, forward strand.
TCTGCAACACACTGCTTGCTGGGGCCATTTCCCAGCAAAAGGGCAGTGGGATGGGCAGGCAAGAGATGGCCAAGAGAAAGGTGGCTTCAAAGGCAAGGCGGCATGGTAAGCATAAAAGCCCTGCACCATGGAGCCTCTGCAGGGCCCAGGCCACTGCTTCCTCCCTTCCAGAGAGCTGTGACGACTTGATTTGCAGGTGTGGTCTCTCCGTAGCAGGTGGGCTGAGGTTTAAGCAGGGGAGGGGGAGAAGCATAACCACAGTCACCGAGCTTCTGTGAGAGCCTAGGCGCTTCGCACAGGTCGTCTCATGCAGCCTCATACCATGAATGAGAAAATATACATTATCTTCATTTGTGTGAAAATCTATAGAAAATCAGTAAGGGTCAATGACTGTCCAGAAATAGAGGTGGCACATGGAAGGTTCTAGATTTCCTTTGTCTCCTCCATCCAGCTCCATCCCATGCATAAAGGGTTACTCAGGTGTTTTTAGAAAATTCCACAGGCAAATCTCTTGCTTCAAGTGCAAACTCAGTAGACACAAGAGATGAAGGGTGAAGCAGGGGAGGGCTACACATCTCTCCCCCCAAATGCCCCTGAAGATCCTCCAGGGAAACTTGGGCTCCCCAGCTTCTAAACCACAGTCTTATCCATCATTGTGACATTCAGCACCAGGTCACTTTGGATTGAGCTGCCCCAGCTATGGGCATGATGCTGAAAACACCAACATCACACCCCCATCCTCTGCATAGCCCCTGGCAGCTCAGACCTGGGTCTGCCTGCTTCTGCCATCCCGTACACTGCTCCTCACCCCCTGCAAGAGCTCTAGTGTGCTCATAGGACTGCCAGCGGGTGGGCAGCCTGGCTGGTCTCTGAACAGTCTTGCCTGCTGATTGGGTTATGCCCCTCACTCCAAGACAGACCTCAGCCTTGAGAACCCCTGAGCCGCCATTGAGAGCTCTTGCACCCTGCCTGTTTCACCAGGCATCTTCCAGCCCTGGAGCCCACTCTGTCCCCAGCACCATTCCCCCAAACAGCTCTGCCTCCATGTCCCTGTTCTTGTCTGCCACAGGCAGGACAGCCTCAGCACACTTGGACACCTGTTTGCATCTTCTCTCTCAGGCCCACCCACAAGAAGTGTCCTAAGAAGGAATGAGGTGTTCCTTTGTCTGCTCCTCGTGTCCGTTGCTGGGGCAAGGACATGAGGAAGAGAAGGAGGATTGAGACCTTCTTGTAAGATCATGTTTAGTGTCCTCATGGTGACTTGCAGCTCAAGGTAAATGGAAAGGCCAGGAGAGCTCACACAATGGCAATGAATAAACTGGCACACCCTCCAAAAAACTGGAAACTCACGATGACAGTGGGGCCTTCCTGAGCTCAGGGTTAGCCTTTTCTTCAGTTCCTTCACATCATGTCCCGGTGCTGACATAAAGCAAACACGCTGTACATACCAGCCTGTGAGATAAAGACCTGGCATATCTGTAGTGATGTCTAAAGTGACCAGTGAACTTGGAGGATGTGTCTGTGACAACAGTGTTAGCTGCCACTCAGGACTGCCCACTGCCTGCCGGGTGTGGCAGGAACACGGCCTTGCATCAGTCCCCCAGCCCTGCAAGGGGAGTGGCAAGATGCCATGTCACAGAGACATTGCAGTGAACTCCTGGAACTCAGGTCAGTCTCAGGTCTTCTCAGGTCCAAGGACCGAGCCAGAACCTCTGCACACACTAACAGCCTCAGATCTGCTGAAACTCTTGTACCTTCCTGCCTGTACCTCACCCTGTGATGTAACCTCTTCAAGTATGTGAGCCACACCCAGCTCCCAAAATGAAGACACCCGTACACTACCTACTCCAGGTGGTATCTGCCTACCTGCCTCCAGGGCCCGAGGTATTTCACTCTTCCTTATCCTACCCTCAGTTCCTTCCTTCTTGAAGTGCAATTCCATGTTTCCCACTTGCAACCACCATTTCTTTGGTAGTGAGTTTAGTTATCACCTGAGAAATATGGACCCAAATCTGTCCCTAGTAAAATTGACCCTTATTGGCCATTGTTTCTGAGTTGAGAACATGTTGGAGAGAGTGCCCCCACGTGCATCTCCAGACCTCATGCAGAGTAGGAATGCAGCACACACTTGCTAACCACCTGGCCCAGCCTGTCCTGGGAGATGCTTCTCTGGAGAGGCTGTTCGGAGGGAACAGGTCCTGCCTTGGTACTACACACTGTCCCACCTAGACACAGCTCTGTGCTCACTGTAATGGGATCAGTAGCTGTCATCCTTCTGTAACAACAGAGCAAATTCCTCTTTTGAGTCAACATTCTCCTCCTGCATGGAAGACTGTCTACCAGGAGCTGATCTGAGGGGAGCCACCTACGCATTACAAGTGCTGTGTAATATTTATCCACCATATCTTGTCTTAATTTTCAAAAGGTCGTGGCTTATACCCTGTTGATGGTTTCCCTTATCCCAAAATGGAATGGAAGATTCTTTCTGAGGAAACATTCATAGTTATCCAGTTTACCTCTGCTTTTCTCAGTCCCTTCTCATTCATTCATTCACTCATTCATATATCCATTTGTTTCACACCAGCAGTGTCAGCAAAGATCTGTGAGGAGGTGACTGTCCTGGAGGAAATAAGTAAATCAGCTCCTTCAGTGCAGTGAGGATTATGTAATAAATCTTCTGGGTTGTGGGGATGCAGGGATGAGTGATACTGAGGCTGTCCCTAAGCCTGATTTGCTCACAGCTCAATGTAAGGAACACACTTATAACTAGTTATAACACAACAAGGTCAGCTCTATAGCAGAAACACGATGCATTCTGTTGGAAGGATCCACATAATCTTCGTGGAAAAGGCATATTATAATCGAGGCCAGAAGAGGATAGGATGTCACCAGGAAAAAGTAGAAGGAATTATCCTTAGCAGTAGTGGGAGTGGGTAGAGAAGAAACAGTGGTTTTAATATAGGTCAGTTTCCCTGGGCTCAGGTTTCAGGTCATGCCTCTGGGTTTCCAGTCACTCCGCGAGGTCTCAGGCCCCCTCCTCTGAGCTCTCCCTGGAGGAAAGTTACAGTTGCCAGTTAGACCTATTTTTAGCACCAACACAGGGAAAATGAGACCACAAGGGGCTGGATTATGCAAAGTCTAGTGGCTGGGCGCGCTCAGTAGAGCGCACACAGCATTCTTCAATATGCCTGGGGAACATAACTGGGAGCCACGCCCTTAACTGAATATTCATGAGACAGAGAAACTATAAAAGCCTAATCCCAGCTGAATGCAGGGTTGTTGCTCACTTTCCTGGAGGGAATGTGCACTTTGCTGTTTGGGGTGTGTATATTTCACTTTGTATCTAACTTACTTTCAGCAAGCAGCTGCTCCCTCTCTTGAGCCAGCCTGCACTCTGTACTGAACTTTAAGTGTGTTTTTCTTGCTTTTGTGTTAGACTTGATGTCTGCACTGAACTTACTTCTGTGTTAAACTTGGTGTGGGCCCTGCTCAGTGGCTGGAGCTATGCTGTACTCTCTCCGTGGAACCTGTATTTCTTATCTGTTATGTTAGACTTGTTCTCACTTTCTACTGTGACTCTGCCCTTGAATTCTTTCCTGTGGCAGAGTCAAGAACCTGGTAAGAGGATGGAGTGGGTTGAGACTGACTATTGGGCCCTGTGTTCCCTACCTCCAACATCAGTTATACGAGACTGGCACCAATATTTTAATTATGATAGTTGAGTGACACGTTATTGATTGTGTACTATGGACAGAATCCTGTATAAATAGATTTAGGTGCATTATTTTATTTAGTCTTCACAATGCCCCTGTGAGCTACATGCTGTTTTTCAGATAATGTAAAGGCTTTGAGAATTTGAGAAACATTCCCAGTTTTAACAGTCAGCTGGTGGAGAGGACTGAATTTCACAGCCAGGCCTCATGGCTCCTGGTTTCTACAACGTGAAGAGAAACATAAGAAAAATGGAACAGAGAAGCAGAAAGCAGGAGGGGGGCTGCTGTGGTGACCAACGGGGAGGCAGAAGCTTGTTAAGCAGGAGGGGAAAATCGATGGTCTTTTGGTGGAGTGAGGTTGTTTGCCCTAATTCTGGGGGAAGAGCATGAGCCAGGGTCAGAAGTATTGAAATGCTGCACATCCAAGCAGATCCATGCTTCAGGACAGGATGAATAAATAAACCATGAGTAGCAAGGGGTGCCTCTGTATCTTAACACTCGGCATGCAACATAGCAGTGAGGAAGGTACCAGTATGCTTGCACTTCCATGCAATGAGACGCAAATATCAAATGTGGCCTTTACTACACACAGGTAGAGGCTGACACAAAGAGATGCAGAGAGGGAGGCTGCTCTCTCTGTAGTCACGCGTCCCAATCAAGGAGGGCTCTCTGGGCAGGCCAGGTGTGGCTCCTGCTGAGAAAATAGAGTAACACACCCACCACTAACATCAGAAATAGACAAGCGAGGCTGGACCAGATTACAAGGAAGGGTTTGATGGAGTCTCATAAATGCCATCATCTGTTTCTTAATTTGTACCATGCTGTGATAGGAGGGGCTCAGTTTCCATAGGTTCAGGTTTGAGGACACACCTCTGGGTTTCAAGCCATTCTCCAAGGTCTCAGGCCCCTCCTCTGTGCCCTCCCATTGAGGAAAGTTATGGTTGCTTATTAGACCAATTTTTGGCACCAACATGGGGAAAATGAGACCACAAGAAGCTGGCTTATGCAGATTAAGTGGCTGGGCATGCTCAGTAGAGAAGGCTTATAGAACCCTGGTAGCTGAGCATGCTCAGTGGAAGGGAGTTCATCCTTTGAATGACATTCCACTAGGGGCACTAAAGAGCACAGAATATTCTTGACTATGTCTGGTGCATGTGATAGGATCTGACCAACAAACATGCTTCAAGAAGAGACCAACGGAGCATGTGCAAGACTGTTACATAACAGGGAACCACCTCCTTAATTGAATATGCATTAGATGTCATGAATATGCATTAGATAGTGGAACTATAAAAGCGGAATCCCAGGAGAAGGTGGGGCTGTTGCTCACTTTCCTCGGTCCAAACTTTCCTGGGGCCAACCCACGCATCTCTGGCTGAGGTTATGTATGTTTTCTTTTGTATCAAACTTACTTTCAGCAAGTGGCTGCTCACTCTCTTCAGCCATCCTGTACTCTGTACTGAACTTAAGTGTGTCTCTCACTTTTGTGTTAAACTTGGTGCAGGCTATGCTCAGGCTCTGGAGCTATGTCCTGCTCTCTCTGTGAAGTCTGCATCTCTTATTCATTATAGTGAAACTGTTCTCACTTTCTGCTGTGCCTCTGCTCTTGAATTCTTTCCTGTGGCAAAGCCAAGAACCTGGTAAGTCGATGAGGTAGGTTGAGGATGATTACTGGGCCTCCCAGACCATTCATCTGGCATCAATTTGGGCAGCTTTTAGATACAGAATTTGGCATTTAAGTGATCTTTATTGTTCACGTGTTCAATTCCTGTATTTCAGACATTGCTTTTATTTATTATTGTTATTACCCAGCTTCTTAGGCTCAATTCAGGTGGTAATAATTTGGAAGAACATTGACCAAGTGACGACATCCTAAGTTTCTCAACTTGAGATGCTAGCCTCCCCCAGCCCCCACCCTGGAATTATAGGACTAGCTAAGGGTGCATGTCTATGCTTATTTTTCTAAGGAAAGGATACCAATGTCTCATTAGATAGTCAAAGGTATTGTGATCTCCCAAAAGCCAAGAATGGCTGCCTGTAAACTTGATATAAATAATAAATGTAGAGCAGAATCCCTGCTAAAACATACATGCCTTTCTCTTATAAAAGAAAGGAGGGGAGCATTTTTATAATGTCAGGACTCATATTCTTTGAAAAAATTGATTTATAGATGTAATATGTAGAGAATTGAGAATGATAGGTACAGCTTACACTAAACAGGATGGAGAGTCTGAACACTCAGGTTCAAGTGTTAAGTTTAGTGCTAACTGTGTATATGATTGTAGGGAATTCACTTTCTCTGTGGTTGGTTCTTTCCTCTACAAGCCAAATGGCTGAAATGCATGGGCTGTAAATTATGTCTAGCAATTAAATGTCTAAAATTTCCTTAAAGAATATGTTTACATATTTGGACCTTGTATGATCAAAAAACATGATAAAATGCCTTATTTCTCCTCCCACTTCCCTAGGGAGGGGTAGAGGCAGCATGTTTCTGACAAAGCACTAACGTTTAAGGGCTTAAGTGTTTAATGTTAAATTTTGCCCTCAAAAACTCAAGTCCTATGGGGAAGTAAAGCTCAGAAATTTATAATTTAGTACAGCATCTCCTGTAATATGGACTTAACAAGATCAGGTTTTCCTTCCTGCAGACTCCTCTAAACATCATACAGCTCTGGTGGTCACCCTTGCCTGGCTTTGGGGACAGTGATAGGAGAGAGTAAATCTTCTCTTCATGAACCCTGCAATCCCTCAGGAGAGGGGCCCCTTCAGCTCTCCTGTAGCCCCTTCTTAGTAAGCAAGTTGTGATGAGCAGTGTGACACCTGGTGGAATTTGGGAAGAGGCGGTTCACGCGTGGTGAGGCCCATGGATTTCAGGGTAAAAGAGTCTCGGGTTGGAATCCTGACTTTCACTCTTACTTTTTCTGTAATGTCTGGTTTTATCTCCTTGTACCTCAGTTTCCTCTTTTGTAAAATAGGGATGTTAAAAATGTCTATCTCTCAGGGTTTTGTGTGGATTAAATAAATTAAAACACATTCTTGGAATAGCACGTGACTTAAAATGAGTCCTTCATAATTATTAGGGGACGTTATCAGTGGACCGAAGATCACAATGATGCACAGACAGTGTGCAGCTCACACCAGACTCTAGAAATTCAAGTAGATGACAGTGCTGATGGTGGCCAGCCTTTGCAGTTGAGGGGAGGCCACAAGACTGGAGCCTTTTCTGCCCATGGCACCAGCCACCTCCTTTAAATGGACGCGTCCTCATGCACTGTCTCAAGTCCAGAACACTGCCATGGCTTCCAGCGGAGTGCATGCAGTCTCTCTGCAATCCCCTGGACACTGGACAGAAACATCAGAAACTGGACCTGTCACATGGCACTTTCCTTTTTTATATTCACACATACTCCACACTGATTCATGGAAGTTTGGCCCTCCAGTTTCGACAAATGGCCTTTCCATCTGCCCGCATCCCTCAAGCCAAGAGTCTGAGTGAGGTGACAGGGTACCTCCCCTCATTTGCCACCTGCAGTCAGTCTTACGAGTTCTAGGGCTAAACGACCTCCTTATCACACTCCTGTATTTTCCTGTGCTTCTCTCCCAGCAGAACCCGATAGCCCCCTAAGTTGACGGGCAGCATCTGCTCACAGATTTATCCTGTACAATCCAAGTACATCCTCACATTCCTGGCCAGCAGAAGGGATGGTAAATGATCCAAGCTCAGTCAATCAGACATGCAGTCCCTGGACATTTCATCGAGAGAGCTGGACCGTGAAGTACAACTGCTTATAAACACAGGGAAGAATATTTTCAGCACCCACAAAAGGTGGACCAGTAACTAGCACGTGAAAGTTATTCAGGCTCATCAGAGGACAGAGGAAGACCCACCGTGTAAATGAGAAAGCTTCAGGAGGTGGCAGTACGACTCAAGACGTGGCTGGAAGGACAGGTGGAGGCTGCATTGCTGAAATCCTGAGTGCCATGCTTAAGCACATAAATTGTCTTCAGGAAATTGTTGAATAATAGAGAGCTGGCATCACCAAGATGTAGCACTGAATATATAAACTCTAAAAGATTTTTTCATGTACAACTTTTTAAACTCATTCAATGGTGTGTCGGGTGAAACCTCATAAAAGCGTGATAGAAACCAGCTGTATCGAAGGACTCCCAGCGTGTCCGTGATCGTGTTTGGCTCGATAGACAGTGAGGACGTGGTTTTGGGTTAGAAGCTGCTGGCATGTTGACACCTTGGCTTCAACCAGGAAGTGAAAGGATGAAGAAAATAAAGGCAGCCTAGGGTGGGAATCCAGCCTCCTGGGTTCAGGCACAGTTCAATCTGAGTTCAAAGTAAAGACTGGGGACATTTATTATCTTATCTGAGTAAGTTATCTGCTTCTTAAGAGTGATGAGCTCATTTTTATGATCTGGTTTTTGACTTACAGGCTTCCCACGAGAACTAAATAAAGAGCCCATAAATAAGTGTTTATCTCTGTGTCTAGCATAATCCAAGTTTTTGTTAAACTGCAAGTTCCACTAAAAATTAATTTCTATATGTCTGAATAAATAAAAACATACTGCCTCTCGTGTACATATAAAAAAGGACATTTTCTGCACCAGGGATTTAACTGATAAGCCTGGATTATACACATCTGTATTTAATTAAAAATTTTATCTCCTGTGTTTAAGCAGAGCAGTAGAATATGCAAGTAAAAATTACGCTCTTTCCCTTAACATACAAATTAAAGTATAACAATATTAATAGATGTAACGTGAACCATTTTGTAGTTTCTTTAATCTCTCAGCATATGACACTTTCCAATCTTTATTTCAACATTTTTATGCATGTTATTTCATGACAGAATTCAGAGGATAAATAGTTGCTTTTCTAATTTCTAAGTTTTAAGCCAGAACTTTAACCAAAGATGACATAGTAAGAACTAAACACACATTGTACCAATGTCACTTTCCTGGTTTCGATGTTGCACTGCAGTTTTGTGAGACATAACCAACGGGGAGGCCGGGTGAAGGGTACATGGGGACTCTCCATACTACTGTTGCAACTTCCCACAAGAAAAAGTCTGTAATTATATCAAAACAAAAAGGTTAAAAAAACACGCACTTGGATTTCTGAATGGGCCCCGTTAGATCATGGTGTCCTATCATTTTTTATGTATTGTTTAATTCTATTTGTTGATTTTTTAAAGAATTTTTGTGTCAAACTGTACAGATCATAGTTCTGTATTTTTAAAATTATTGGTTTTTTTCTGGTTTTAATATTAGATTAATACTGGCCTCTCAAAATGAGCTGCAAAGTGTTTACTCCTTCTCTATTTCCTGAAAGAGTTTGTGTGGCAGTGGTGTCATTTCTTTCTTAAATATCTGATGGAACTTACCTGTGAGGCCATGTGGACCCACAAGTGTTATTTGTGGGAAAGCGTTTACCTAGGTATTCAATTCTTTAGTAGACATGGGGCTATTCAAATGTAACTACTTCTTCTTGAATCTGTTTTACTATTTTTTTCCTTTCAAATCATTCATTCATTTTATTTAAGTTATTGAATTTATTGATATAAAGTTGTTTGTAATATTACCTTATCATTTTAAGGTCAATAGGATGTGTAATTATGTCTCCTAATAGTGTGATTTGCGTCTCTATTTTCATCAGTCTATCTAGAAGTGTGTCAATTTTGTTGTTCTTTTCAAAAAATAGCTTTTAATTCTATTGCTTTTTCTAATTGATTGTATTTTTTTCTGTTAAACAAAAGAGAAATAGAAAATAGAGACAGATAAACTAAAAAAATAGATGAAAAATGTAGAAAAATGTGGGTTTTTTAAATGAATTGTGTTCTAGTCTTATATTGTTATTACTTCCTTCTTATTTTGGGGATATTTACTCTTTCATTTTAAGGCGGAAACTTAGACCACTAATTTTAGATCTTTCTTTTCTAATGTAACTGTTTAAAACTATACATTTCTTTTGAAAACTGTGTAATATGTATTTCACAATCTTTTAAAAAATTTTTTCATTCATTTAAAAAACATATTCTACTTTCGATTGTGATTTGCCACTTTGACCAACATTATGCATTTAATTTCCAGTTATTGAGGATTTTCCAGAAATATATCTGCTATTTCTGATTAGATTCTGCAGTGATCACAAAATACACTCTGTATTATCTGAATCCTGTTGTATTAATTGTGACTTGTCTTAAAGACAGAATATGATCTATTGTAGTAAATATTCTGCAAACACTTGAAAAGAATGCATATCCTGCTGTTGCTGAGTTCAGTGTTTGATATCAGTGAGTCAAGTTCATCGATAGTGTGGTTCAAGGATCTACATCTATTCTGATCATATCCTCTTCACCCCACAGGGATGCCTCGCCCTGAATAGTAATAGTATAAGATGGCCAAACATATGATGCCCAGAACCATACAAATGAGATGAGCAGCAGTTTATGAGTCACATGTGATCTGGGGGTGGGGGTGGGGGGACACACCACACACCATACAGGGCCACATGGGGGCTGCACTGTGCAAGAGAGTGAGCAACCAGGGACTGTGGGAGGCAGGCTTTGTGCTGAGGAGGCTGGGTGGGGTGGGAGAATGTGGTTGGCTTGCGTGGGCTGGCAGGGAGGTTGAGGAGCTGGATGGGTGACAGGTGGTCCGGCTTAGAGGGGAACTAGCTGGGCGGGTAGAGCATATGTGGCAGCAGCAGGGGAACTCATGGTTAGGATTCTGGGGCCCTGTGAGGCTCGAAGATGCCGGTGCAGCACGTAAAATTTTTGGTCTTAACAGTATCTTTTCTGATTTTTTTTGTTCAATTATTCTGTCAATTGCCGAGAGAGGAGTTTTGAAATCTCCAATTATAGTTTTGGATTTGTCTATTCCTTTGATCTTTATCCATTTATATTTCATGTATTGTAAAGCTTCTTTATTGGGTTCATACATATTTAGGATTGTTTTATGTTCTTGTTTGAGCTATTAGCAGACGGATGAACACATAGACCAATAGAACAGAATAGAAAATTTAGAAATAGATTGACTCAAATATGTCCAATTGGCTTTTGACAAAAGGGGCAAAATAAATTCTATAGAGAACTTTTCGGCAAATGTTTCTGGAAGAATTGAACATTCATAGGCAAAAGAAGAAAAGAAAAAGAACCCCTCAACATTAACTTTATACCTTATGCCAGAATACTTCAAAATAGCTTATAAACTCAAAAGTTAGTTTTTGATATATTAGGGCATAAATCTGACATTATTTGTTTCCTGTTTGTTTGTTTTCTCTGTTTCTCATTCCTGTTTCTTCTTTCTCACTCTCCTTTTGGTATTTGTACATGTTTTAGAATTGCATTTTGATTTACTTATTGTGTGTTGAGCACAGTGCTTCAAAGAGTTTTCTGAGTGGTTGCTTTGTGGATTACAACATAACTTATCACAGTCCAATAATTTAAAAATTTTATGATCTTGAGTGAAGAAATTTTGCTTCTATTTAGGTCCTTTTATCCCGTTTTATAAATATGATTATTTCAGGTATTCCCTATACACACATTGAGCATATCGCATCTGATGGTATTATAATTTTTGCTTTAATTGTCGAATATGATTTAAGAAACTTTTGAGAATCAGGATAGTCTATTATATTTAACCCTATTTTACACATTCCAATTTTTTGTTTTTCTTTTTTCTTTCTGAAGTTCCCAGCCTCCTTCTGTTACCATTTCCTTTCTGTTTAAAGAACTTCCCTTAGACATTTCTTAGGGATAGCTTGCTAGCAAAAGTGATCTTAGTTTTGCTTTGTCCAGGATGTTTTTATTTCCTCTTCATTTCTGAAGGGCATTTTGCAAGAATTAGGATTCACAGTTGACAGTTCATTTCTTTCAGTGCTTGAAAAATATGGTGTGATTTCTTTCTGGCCTCCAAGGTTTTTACATGAGAAGAAATCCATCATCATTCAAATTAGTGTTTTCCTGTAAGTAATGCATAATTTCTCTCTGAACACTTCAAGGTTTTTTCTTTGTCTTTAATATTCAGACTTTTAATTATTGTGTGTCTTAGCATGATTTATTTGGGTTGATCCTGATAGAGGTTTTCTCCCCTTCTTCAATCTGGAGGTGTAGTCTCTCACCAAATTTAGGAAGTTTTCAGGTGTTATTTCTTGGAGTGCTTTTTAAGTCTCACTCTCTCCTCTACTTCTGAGACTCTCTTCTTATGAAAGTTAGCTTTTTAAAAAATTGTCCTACAGGACCCTAAAACTTTATTCATTTTTAAAGTCTATTTTCTCTGTGTTGTTCAGATTGGGTAATTTTATTGATCTGTCCTCAAGTTTACTGATTCTGTCCTCTGTCATCTCCAACCTACTATTGAGCTCAGTTAGGGAGTTTTTTTTATTTCTGAGAATGTAGTTTTAAGTTCTAAAATTGTATTTGGTCCTTTTTTAATGACATATTTCTTGTTTGAGATTTTCTGCTTTTTTAATTTGTTTCAAGATAATTTATAATTGTTTGTTAGTTTTTATTTTGGCTGCTTTAAGGTCCTTGTCAGATAATTCCAACATCTGATTTATCTTTGTGTTGATCTCTTTTCTCATTTATATTGTAATTTTTCTGATTCTTCATAGAAGAAGTAACTTTTGATTATATAGTGAAATTTGGCTATGTCATTTTCTTTTAATTTTGAAACTCTAGATCCCATTTAATCTTCCTATTTTAGCACGCAATCTCCCTGTTGAGGTGTAGCCTGAAAGCTGTGTGTGTGTGTGTGTGTGTGTGTGTGTGTGTTCATTCCTTTTGGGCCCAGTCAACACCACCCCAGCAAAGCATGGCCCTGATGCAACCTGCCTCTCATTGCAGAAGAGTGTAGTGGGTGTTCAACTCCACCCTGGTTCTGCTGATACTTTCCTGGTGAAAGTGTGGTGTCAACTTGTACAACCTCATTTCCTTTGAGTAGAAATGCAAAATCTACTTCCTGCTGGCCTCGGCTGACACCAGGAGAGAGGAGATTGGAAGGGAGTGCCAATTGGATCCACCCCTCCCTCACTTTGTACACCTGTTGGCTTGGGTGAGAGCTGGGTCTTAGTTAGTCATTAGGCCCTGCTCACACTAAGGGAAAGGGGACTGCCTCACCTCCGACCACCTCGTTCTGATTCATCCATGCCATGTGGAGGTGGAATTGTTATAGTCATGAACATACATCGAGAAAAACATGGAAGGACCTCAGGATTTTAGTTAGTAATGCTTTCTGGAATTTAATTTGTCATTATGCATCAAATGTCTTCTAAATACCTATATATTTTACCCATTGTGTTTCTCAAAATATGTTCATAATACAAAATAGTAGATTCCCAGAGATGGCCACTATAAAATAAATTGTACTAAAAAACGAGACGTACACAATCTTGCAGATAATGTTTGGGTGAACTAATTAATCTACAAAAGGAGGTATGGAGTCATTAAAATCTATGAAAAGGTTCATAGTAACATGAAAATATTCATATTTGAATGTTAATAGAAAGAAAATAATGAAAAATTGTTGATAAATAATGGTTGCAGGCAAGTAAAAATATGTGTGCCCCATTTGACTGTGTTTAGCTTAAAACCAGCAATGTTTCCTCAGTTTCATTAATGTATAATTGACAAATAAAAATGATACATGCTTGCATTGTATAATGGGATGTTTTGATATATGGATATGTTGTGAAATGATTACCACAAGTTAATTAATATATCCATCACCTCACGTATTTATCATTTTTAAAACCAACAATTTTATAGAATTCCACCTAATAAATCAAGAAATTGATTGTAAGAACATTTATTTAAGTAAATCATAGGTAAGCAGAAATATCAATCAGGATAAGACAGCCTATGCGTATATACCAACAAATTCTCAATGGGCTACAAAATCAAGGTTTATTTCTTGCTCTTGCTACATGCCTATTGTGGGTTTGTTGAGGATTTCTGCTTCACACTGGACACTCATGGGGGATTCAGGCTGAGAGAAGCTCCATCTCTGTACCTCCAAGAGCATGGAGGAAAAATAAAAGACACCAGACCACGTAGCAGCCCTTAAAGTGTCAGCCAGGAAGTGACAGTGAACAGAGCTGTTCACTGTACAAAGCTGAACATGAACCTAGTTCTTTTTCTTAAAGAAATTGTAATGTAGAATGCTTTTGAAGCAGATATTTTGAAGAAAACCACTTTGTTGATCTTGTTTCTATAAACAGTTTCAGTTTTCTGTGTATAAGCAGGGTAAGAAATACAGCCTCTAACTATAGAAAATCCCTCTTTCCTATAGCAAAGATCCTTAAATGATCTTCAGGAACCCTATTACAGTTTTACAAAGCATTCTTAAAAAACCCTTATCAGGCCTGATCACCAGTTAGGGCCTTAGAAGTAGCATTGGCAATTTCAATCGAAATTCCCTCTGAGCTTTAAAAGCTTTTAACACTCAATAGTATGGTGTATGAATAATGTCCTCATTCCTGGCAATTTAAGTTTATTATACAAAGGTGAAAATATGGTTGGTAAACCCATGTACTTTGTACCTTGTTTAAACTTGCACTGATTTACTCTGATTATGATAATGAGAAAGCTGAGTCTATGTTGGTATTTTGGATCAGTGGAAAGTTTTTTTCTAGGCAACAAAATATTCACTTAGCTGTTGAGAAATGACATGCTCAAACATTGCCTAACTGGAGGAGTTCAAACTTGTTGAAACTCCTTCTATTATGTGTTTGAATGCCTTTGGAACCAATAGTGAGGTGAATAATACTTTTGGCAGCTACTCGAGGTATATGGTAGATAGAATTCTGACTTCTGCTCATTGGAATTTCATATCAGAAGCCTCAGTATACATCCCATTTTCTTGAGTCAGCACAATTTCAGGTTAAACAGAAAATAATTTGGCTACGTTTCTAGAGAATCTGTGATCAGTTACCTTTGTTATTGCAGGCTTTGAGGCACAGGAAGGACCTAAGGAGAGAGAAATGGAGATTTATCCAGAAGCTCAGGGAAGATCAACTTGTATGTGCATTCGGAGGTTGTCTGAGGGTAGTGGTTAGTATGACTCCAACAGCAATGAGAATGGGAAATGTCTAGGGTCAGAGGGAGAATTTCTAATGAGCAAGGTTCTAATATTAGACTTACAAAGAAAGGGACAGATTTGATGGATAATATTTAAGTAGAAACAGCTGTCTGGGGTAGGGGGCAGAGTGAAATGATTTTTGTTGATTGCAAACTTTGTGCCAAAATCTGTTACAATTTAGTTGTGTTATATTATTTAATCTTCCCAAACACTATGAGATGCTAGCATTATTATCTGTCTCCACAGTTGAGGGAATAGTTTGGCGCTCTTAAATAACTTGTCCTAGTTCATGAAAGTAAAATAATAGATCTAGAATTTAAACTGAGTTCTCTCTGACAACAAAACCTAGATATAGATGTAGACATAGATGTAGATATAGATGTAGATATAGTTATAGGTAGATCCATACTTCCTTGATGCTATGATAAAAGAAAATATTAAAAGAAAAGGATAACTTCAGAATATATCTGACATGTTAGTTTTATATATAGTGTGAGGAAGGGAATCTGACAGTTTTTTTCCTGATGGATATCCATCTGAATATTTCAAAAATTAAAATAGCATTGTGTTATTTAATACATTTTCATATATGTTTCATAACTAATTATACATGTTTAATTCTACTTCATATGTTTATAGACATGCCAATACCATGTTCTTTGATACTCCGGATTTATGTTTTAATAACTAGAAAGCCAAGACTGTCCATTATTTTTCATATTGATTCACTTGGATACTATCAGGCATTGGCTCTTCCTTACCTAGAATAAGATCATTTTATTCAATTTTAAAATGATATTCTAGTTAAAATTGTGAATGTATTTTCATTTATATGAAATTTAATTTATATATTACTTCTGAAATAAAAGTTATTAAGTCTTCTTTTATGAGAAAATATGATGCCTTTTTATGTATTTGCTTCTTATTTTTTGTTCTCAAACAAGATTGTGTAGGATATATTTATTTTTTAGATAGATTATTTAAAATTATCCCCAAGGATTTTATGGCATTTTAAAGTTTGGCTATTGAGAAAACAAACAATTTTCTTTCTCATCTCAGGATGTTGGACTAAATAATTCTAATGAGAAGGTAAAATAATTAAAACTACAGACGAATCAAAACTCATGCTTATCATGTGCAATTTAATCTACATCAATTATACCTTAATAAGTTCTACAAAAAGAATTTTAGTAATGATATTTTCAACCTAAGTTTCTGTGAAAATATTTCAAACCAAAACAAACACTTAAAAACCATTATTTAAAAAATATACACACACTTTACCATAGAAAATTTAAAATATTATGGTAAATTATGCCATAGCAAAAGCAATCACAAATGATGAAGTTTGGGAAAATATTCTTAGTACATTGATTAATAAAAGGTCACCATGTAAAATATGCAAATAACACATAAACATTGATTTTTTGTAAAAGACAACTAAATTATTATAGACACAAAATCAAATTAGAAAAATAATACAATAGCATATCCAAATGCCCACTGTTATTGATTTTCAACTGAATGCAGATTAAAGTTATGATGTGATATTATTTTATAACCTACAAACTAGTAAAACAGTTTTGAAGTGATATCTTTTGAGGGTGAAGGTAAAAAGCAAACTCTCTTGCATTAGCAGAGAAGAATTGAATGGACAATCTTGTGGAAGCATGATTTAGAATGCCACTGAAATTTTAAAAAGAAAGCACATAATAACTTCTTATTTGCAATCTATTCCTCAGAGTTAAAATCTTATTATATAAATACATACATATGTAACATTTATATAGTTATTATTTGTGTGTATAGCTATTATATGTATTTCATAGATATAATCATTGGTTGTAAGAGCAAAAACATGGAAATGTGAAATACACACACACACACACACACATATACATTAGTAGGGAAGTATTTAAATAAACTATGAAACATGCATGCAACTGAACATTATATGACAAAAGAATGGATATCAACTGACTTTGCTGTGTTAATTTAGTTATAAAATGTATTTTAAAAATTCCGTACATAGTTAAAGGGAACCAATAACATTAAAGATAATGAACATATCCTTTACCACTAAAAATGTACCAATAACATTAAAGATAATGAACATATCCTTTACCACTAAAAATGTCCTCATGCCCTTTTGTAATTTTTTTATCCTGCCTTCCCCATCTCCTTTCTTCTTCAAACACTGGTCTGTTTTCTCCTTTCTAGAGATTAATTCCAATTTCCCGAAATTTTATATGAATGAAATCACACAGCATTTACTCCTTTTGTCTTGATTCTTTCACTCATCATTATTATTTTTTTAAAAAAATTTTTATTTTTATTTTTATTTATTTTTTAAATTTTACTTCTCAATAGACATTGTAGTTGATTTTCATGCCCCTTTACCCGTTCCTCTCCACCCCCTCCTTCCCCCCACATCATATCTGTTCAGTTGACTTAAATAGTTAAAGGAATTTTTGTGGTTATTCTGTCTTCTTCCCACCCCCACCCAAAATATACATCTGACAAAGGATTAATATCCAGAATATATAAGGAACTCAAACAATTTTACAGCAAAAAACCCAAATAACCCAATCATCATGATTATTTTGAGATTTATTCATATGGCTCATGTCTTCATTTCTTTCTATTGCTGAATAGTATCTCATCGTACAGATACAGCCCAACTTGCTCATCCATTCACCTGTCGATGACCATGTGAGTTGTGTCCAGTTTGGGGCTATCATAAAAACAGCTGCCATGAACATTCATGTACATGTCTTTGTATGACTTATGCATTCATTTCCTTGGGTAAATATGTACAAGTAGGAAGACTCAGTCGCACAGTAGGTGTATGTTTAGCTTTACAGAAAACTGTAAAAATGTTTTCCAAAGTGACCACCCCAATCGACATTCTCATCAACAACGTATTAGAGTTTCAGTTCCTCCACACCATCACCAACACTTCTTGTGGTCAGTATTTTCATTTAACCATTCTAATAGGTATATAATTGTGATTTTTCTTCAAATTTCTGTAATGGCTAATGACATTGAGCATCTTTTTCATGTGCTTCTTTTCCATCTGAGTATTTTCTTTGGTGAGTGTTCTAATTTTTTGGCCATTTTTAAAAATTGGGTTGTTCGCTACCTTTTTATTGAATTTTGAGAGTTTTTGATGTATTCTTTATTTTTAAATAAATAAAAAAATTAAAGAGCTATATATGCTATGTATTCACCTGAAGAATAATATTATGGAACGACACTCTTTTTCTGTCAACATTGTTTCCCTGGGGATTTGGAGATATTGATGGATTGGATGAGAAAAGAGAGGAGGTAATGCCAGAAATAAATGCTAAATATGTCCAAAGCAAAAAAAAAAAGAAGAGAGAAGCTGTTATGAGATAGCTATGTAAACTTACACAGATGTGCATGAATAAATAATCACCAAAATATTTATGGCAGTTTTTTCAAGATGGTGTATTTATAGGTGATTTTTGCCTTTCTCTTTATACTTTAATATGCTGTTTGATGATTTTTAAATTTGTATAATTGCAAAACCAGTTTTCCTTGCTAACTAAACAGAATGCCAAGGAAATTGAAAGTCTGGGTCACTGGACAGATAGTGATGATTGGAGGAAGAACCACAAATTTGGTTTTGGGCAACGACGTGGCATGAAAAAAAGACTATGAAAATCTTTTGTGGGCAGCCAAATTATCTGCATGTTCAAGTGAGTATTCTACATATTGGCTTTAGTACTTTGAAGAGAACTCACAGTCCTAAGAAAGCTTAGAGATAAAATGATCATAGAGACACTAAACATTCACTTAATTTCTCTCCTCGTGTTAAATTTAGGTATCCATTTTATAATTAAGCATTGAGAAAACTGGCGACTACGTACTGCCCAGGTTCAAAGAAGTCTCGCCCTGGTGAACTTTGGGGCCTCAGACCCAGGACTAACTTCTCTAATCAGATCTTTTATTTCCATAACTAGGATAAGTGCTTGCATTCAGGTGATTCATTTGCCAGCCACTGTAGTGACTCATTTGTTTGTTTAATAAAAAATAAAAAGCTCAAGAGACATTTTTCTTAGACACTAAGGTGATAGCTAGTTTTAAGAAGTTGAATAAATACCAAAATTCAACCATGGGTGTTGGGCATTTTCCTATATTTAACTACGTAAGAGAATACTTTTGACATGAATACAACACGTAAAAATTCTAGAACGTCATAACTGAATCTGACCTCAGAGGTCAACCTGCCCAACTCTAAGAATGAGAATTCCACAAATATTTATTGAGGACCTACTATGTGCCTGGCACTGCATATTAAAACCTGTAGAATGAAGCTAAAGCAAAATTTAGGAGGAAATCTATAGATTTAAATGTTCGTATAAAAATAAATAAAGATCCCATTTATAACTTCAAATATGTTAGGTACTGAGAAATAAATATAACAAGATAGAGAAAAAAGATCTCTAAGAGAAATACACTAAACATTAGCGAATTAAGGAATATCTAAATACAGTCATACTTAGGACTACTCAACATTAAAAAGATGTCAGTTTTCTTCAAATTGATGTGTAGATTCAGTGCAGTCAGAATAAACATCCTTGCAGTGTGTGTGTGTGTGTGTGTGTGTGTGTGTGTGTGTGTGTGTATGAGGGAGAGAGAGAGAGAATCATAACAAGCTGATTCAATAAGTAATATGATATTGTACTGTAAAGGGCCAAGAATAGCTGAGATCCTTTTGTAGAGGAAGCAGACCGTGCACCAACTGATATGAAGAATTATTCGATAGTTACCTTGTTTAAGAACTTGTGGTGTTAGTGAAAGAATGAAGAACTGTGGAATGAATGGAGATCCCAGAAACAGACCACAGGCTGCCCAGTCACCTGGCCTGTGACAAAGTCAGAACAGCACACTACTTTTTCAGCAAGTAGTACTGGGAAATTAAAACCCACATGGAGGGAAAAACATGATGATTCATTGAAATTGATTTTTATTAGAAAGATTAGTTTCTCATAAATTTTATCTGTAAAAGTGAAGGTCTGGATAAACAATGATATATCCGTAGAATAGTATATCATTCATCAATAAAAAGAAATGAGCTACCAGCCAGGGAAAAACATGACTGAGTCTAAAGTGCATACATTACTAAGTGAAAGAAGCCAGCCTGAAAATGCTACATAATGTAGGATTCCCTCTACGTGACTTTCTGGGAAAGAAAAATGTATAGAAATGATAAGGAGATCAGTGGTTGCCAGGTCTTGGGGTGGGTGTGGAGAGGATGGGTGAACAGGTGAATAAAGCACAAGAGTTTTTTTAGGGCAGCAAAACTATACTCTGTGATACTGCGCTAGTGGATACATGACATTGTGTCTGTTAAAACCCATGGAGCATTGCAGCACTTGTTTTAACAGGGGGAAGATCGTGTTGGCTGACAGCATTATTGCCGTGTGACAAGTGTAACCACGGAGGTGCAGATAAAGCTCAGTGAACATAAACCATCAAGTGTTCCTGCTTGGGGTCAGGGAGAGTAAGGAAGCGGACATCTTCAGAAAAGAGTTTGTGGTTGTCCCCAGGAAGATAAATAAACAGAGAAGACAGTGTGAGGGTACCAACATAGCAAAGATGTCAAGATACATAGGTGGAAAGCACAAGAATGTAGTGGGGGATGTGGCTGGAGATGAGGCCAGACAGTGGGAGACCATGTCACAGGCCACCACACTGAGGAACAACTGGACTTACCTTTGTAAGCAATAGAGAGATACATCCCAAGTGGTGAGTGAATGAATGAATGCAATTACCCAACAGTTAGCCTGATCCCACATTACTAATAAAATTCTCCATTTTCTTTTTTAACTAGCGAGCTTTGAAGTTCATGACTGTTTTCTGAGCATAAATACATAAACAATATATTTGGGCTTGAATTCTTTCTGGAACAAAACCTACCACTGCCTTTACCTCCTGCAAATTTCCTTTTAAAAATGGCAAAATGCTAAATGGAAAAATAGACCCAACATTACTATCTATTTAAAACTGCCTAAATATTGAATATTTTAATCACTTATTTAGCTACAGCTCCATTTTCCTTACATGGATTTGAAATAGCTTCAAATAGAAACACATTACATTTTTTTTTTATAATTATATAAACTTAAAGATAAAATAAAAGTAAAATGGGATAAAAAATAAGTAAAGGCTGCTAGTCTTTGGACCTTACATGTATGGCATTATTGATGCAATTTTACAATTTCAAAGAACTGCAAGGTAGACATTTTACTCCCAATTTATACACCAGAAGACTAAGGCTTGCAAGGCATCCCAACCTTATGCCTGTCATGCACGGCCCTGCGCTGCACGGTGGCATCCTAGCTCTTTCCACTGCAGCCACGCCCCTCAGGATCACAAAAGTCAACAATACAGACTAGATGCTGGCCACAAAGTGAGCTTTCAGTGAGCTTCACAGCAGCCAAGGCAAAGAGGGAAAAACAATGCTGGGGATAAATATTTCCCAAGAATGTTTCACAGAACTCTAAACATAAAAAAACTATTTTTTGGGGGGGGTAAGAAAAAGAGTTTTCTTGGTCAAATAATTTGGGGAACCTGCACTTTTCAAGGGA
Source organism: Cynocephalus volans (assembly GCF_027409185.1). Taxonomy (NCBI): domain Eukaryota; kingdom Metazoa; phylum Chordata; class Mammalia; order Dermoptera; family Cynocephalidae; genus Cynocephalus; species Cynocephalus volans. Next base: position 211,541,346 of record NC_084461.1, read on the forward strand.
ACATTACCATTTACATCAAAGTGTTCAAGACTTGAAACTGCTTTCCAGTTACATCAAGAGAAACTGTATTTATCCAGGATTTCCCAAATGTACTTAATCACAGAACCTTTTTATTTTCAAAAAGCAACATCTTAAATTGTTCACAGAACTAATATCAAACTAAACACAATTAAATGCTGGCTAAGAAGTAGGTATTGCACCACGTCATCAGGAGAAGACCTTTTCCTGGCCATGAGTTCTGGGCGGAGTTTGGATGGTTCTATAAATAAAGTGGCATTGGATAATGCAAATAATAGCAAATTTATTTCAAAGAATGTGGAAATATTCTGCGTAACATATTGTTAAATCTACATGTGATATATTCTTAAATCATAGCTCAGTGGAGGCAGTTTTAAGAGGGCCAAAGTAGTATTAATCAGATCTATAGTTTTGCAGCACACTGGCTTTTTAATTCAATCTGTCAGGTAGAGAGCAAAATTTTTTCCTGGGCTACAGAGACTGATATGCTTCCCATATGTGAATCCACAGTCAGATGGGACCCGCTGGGCTTCTGCTGATTCACTTTGGTTTAAGGACATTTTGTTAATTCAAAGGAGAAAGAGTTTATAAAAATATTCCCTTCTTGCCATCTTTCATCAAAATTCACTGGACTCCAGAACATGCTGCCATCCAAAGACTTCTAACTCAGAAAACTTTCCTGCACTGTTTGTATTTGACTTAGAAACATGATGACTGCATTTTCTTTGAAGTACAAATGAGTTGTCAATTAAGTGGAGATGAGCTTGGCAGAGGATGTTTCTGGATTATTCAGTCCAACACATCTTCAAAAATATTTTAGTTATTTCAGTGAATCCAAAATACTTCCAGTACTTTTTCTTTTTCTAATTCTGCACCAGTTTTCTAACTCAGCCCTTTCATTTGATTGAAGAGAATATAGGGAAAACTGAATCATAGCTGAATGCTCTGAGTTTCTGACTCTGAAAGTAGCTATTCCATGGCAGGGAGACTCCCTCACTGGTTTCCCATGAGTGAGCAGGAGACTCAGGTCGAGCACGAAACACCACTGTGTGTGGACTCATAGACATGGCATGAGCCTGAGATTCTGTTAATTTGCCATGTCCATCTGTATGGGGATGTTGAACTGTCTTGGGATATACCCAGTTGGTGTTGATGTTATAGAGCACAGGTACTGAAACTTCTCCTTTAGGTGGAGCTGAGCAATTCCCGGGCAGATTTTTTTTTTTTTTTTTTTTTGCATAGACGAAAGAGTGAAGGTTTATCTGGTGAATTATTGTGGCAGACTAGTCTAAATAAACAGCATAGGACATGGACAGTAAAGGATACAGGGAATGAGGATGGTGTTTCATTGACACAATGGCAGTCATTCCCAAATAGTCGGTGAAATATAACAATGCTAAACTGATGATGAGCAATATCTGGAAGTGTAAGAATTCAGAGTAGGCCACCCTTGCGTTCAGCATGTCCACATGTGTGGTTGGGGTTCTGGGGCAGATGTTTGGGTTCCATGAGGCTTACTTGGAAGAATGAGTCAAGGCTTCAACTCTTTCATCTTCCAAAGACTGGCTTAACTCTCATTCATTTTTTGTACATTCTATAAACATTTGTTGAGCGCCAATCAAATGCTATACGCTGGGACAGGCACTAGAAATACAATTGATAAATGAAAGCTGGCCCTTATTTCAAAGAGGTGATAGTCTAGTGGAGATGTGGTCAAGTAAACTGGCAGATATAGTCCAGGATGATATATTTCAATCTCTGGGCAAGAATATGGGCACTTACATTAGTAATTCATTAGGCCTTACAGGGGTCCAGGGTGGCTTTCATGAGAAAAGGAAATCTAAGGCAGGAATCTGAAGCTTGAAGGATGAATAGCAGAAGGCTGGGGAAAGACAGCTGGGCATATGAGCAGATGGGGGTGGGCAGAGGGGAGGATTTGGACACAGCCCGCCCCCACCCCCTGAACACCTGGTGAAGATGAAGGCAGAGGTCAGAGTGATTCTTCTACAAGCCAAGGAGCTTGTAGAAGTACCAGTAGGCAGGAGACAGGCCTGGAACAGATCCTTCCCCCACAGTCCCAGAAGGAACCAATTCTACCCACACCCTGACTTCGGACTCCAGCCTCTAGAACTATGAGAGAATAAATCTCTGTTCTTTAAGTCACATGGACTGTGGCACTTTGTTACAGCAGCCTGAGCAAACTAACGTAGTCATCAGAGGCATATCATTGTCATTCTGATCTCTACATTTCTTACACTCTTTTTTTTTGTTGTGCATGCAATGCCCACCCTTCCTTAATCTGCTGGTAAAATTCCTCTTGATTTCCAAGATCCAGCACAGGAATCACCTCCCTGGAGTCCTCACCCCTTCCCCCAGGGCCAGGCTCTTTCTTCTGTGTTCGAAGTGGACCTAATACCGCCCTGTCTGTAATGCTTGATGGACACTGTAGATGGTCATCCCTGTGTCTTTGTCACATAAATGATCTCCTGGGGTAGGGGATGATATTTGTTTTCTTTATTCTCACTCTTGATCTTAGAATATGGTAAAATGTTGACCCCAGGAAACGTGTTCAGTAAATGGTTCGGAAATTCATGAGGTCGTTGTGTCTTCCTCTTCCCTAACATAATGACCTGTAGATTTTCAAAGTGCACGAAGATCATTTCCTATAATGGGCCATAAAATGCACAGTTGTTTCCTGTGGAGGTCACTGGAGGGCCACGACGCCTCCCTCCTCACTGTATTATTTCAGCTGTGATCAGATGTCACAGAGGGGCGAGTGGGTGTGGACGTGTGTGTTGCTTCTGGCTCCCCGCCACGCCTTGCTCTCTAATCACCTGGAGTTTAATCACGTATTTCCCCTGAACTTCAGAGAAATAGAAAGACGAACACAGGCTTTAAGGGACACATTGCTGGTGGCAACATTATAATTGGCTAAAAGAACAATTTTTTTTTTTTTAGGAAAGGACTTGCATAAGGGAGATTTTGAAGAAAAATCAGTAGAGCTTGGTAAATAATTGGATATAGACTCCAGAAGGGGACAGATCTGTCTCCATGTGCTCAATTACTTGGAGAATGTTGGTACATACCAAATACACAGGTGCCATAGTTGGTGTCTCTTCCAGCTGAGCTCCTGACCAGCTTCCCACCCACCCACTCACCCAGCCGGCTGTCCTGTGCTCCCAGCCATAGGAGACATGTAGGCACTCTGGGCTTTTCTTTCCTCTGCATGCTCCTTTGCCTAACACCCCTGCCCTTCGTGGATGTCAGGAGATGTCGACTTATCACACCAAATGTCACTTCCTTTTGCTAGATTTCCCTCTTGCTCTTCTTTCCAGAGTGGAATCCCTCACCCCTGTGCTCACACCACGACATACACCACGCTTCCCCCTCTCGCACTTGGGAGTTCTGAACTAATAAAGAATAGACAGGAGAGACAAATTGAAATTTGAACACACACACACACACAAGCTTGTTGCGGATAACACTGGATGGGCAAAAGCAATCGTCTTCCTGTTCCCTTCTTACTACACAGCACGTGTGCAGCCAGTCTCAGAATAGCTCCCTCCAAGCAGCTGAGCTACCGAGATGTTTCCAATGCCAGGAAGGCAAGAGTGGAAAGATCAACAGGTTCACCCTGAAGTCAAGACAGCCAAAAATTCTGGGAAGATGTGACTTTCCCCCAAGATAAGCCATTTCCCAAACTTCTCTCCCAAGAACAAAATGCTGTGTGAGCGATAGAAGAGAGGGGTATCCAGCCTGGCCACTTGAGGGGACAGAGTTCGGGTTTTATAGGCCAGGGAAGAAGTGAGGGCAGAGAGGGGAGGACCCCTGCATGGTCTCTGCTGTTGTCTGTACTGTACCCTGTATACGAACTTCATAGAAAAGACCACAAATTAAATTAAGCTCTTTGTTACTCCTCATACAGTTTCCGTTCTCTGTCTCCCTCCCAAGATCATAAGCTCCCCAAGGGTCGGGATAATATCTGTTTTATTCATGAATATGCAAACTTGATTCTTAACAAGCAATCAATATTTTGTTGTTGGCGGTGTTAAACGAACACATGAATAAGAGCCATTGGAAAGAAGTAGAAAAAGAACACCCAGACATGTGGTGTGGAGCAGCGTGTTAAGAGTGACATGGAAGAATGCAGTGAGAATCAATGTCACTCACCATTCCAGCCGTGGAGTGAGTGGGTGAACCGGGGGTGTCTCACACTGACCCGTGCTGTGCCTGATTCTGGGGAGTGCGTTGAAGGACTGAGTGGGTCAGATGGAAAGGGTTTGGGATGGGACTGTCTTCAATGTGACTGACTGTCACTGTAGGTCCTTTTATGGTCCTTATGCATGCATCATGGCTGGATGCATTGACTGTGTTGCCTTGACATGCAACTTGTTCTGGCCACCACCCTCTGGCTTCCTGCAGGGTTAAATACAAGTGTGGGCTCTCCCTGGGCTCTTCAGGGTGGAGGGACAACAGAGACATCTACGGAGTTTATTAAAATGTGGATGAGTTGACCCCATCTCAGGCAGGACCCACAGCTGAACATCTTGGGACCACCACTAAGGTGGTCCTGACCCATGGGAACACCTCCCCCACCTCCCTCCCTTTGGCAAAGCCACTTACAGACCACACAATTCTTCCTTTAAGGTTCACTGTCCAGATGAGCTGATGTCTTCCTGTCTCAATATCCTCTAATACCTGATTGTGGGATATGAAGAAGACCGTATATTAGTAATGACCATGGGGATGTCAATGGTTATGCAAAGTTTCTGTAAACAAAGTCTGCATTTCTAGAAAGGGAAAAAAGTGAATCACTGATACACACATGTAGTCCTAGTCTATAAAATTTCTCATCAAAACCACCTAAGTGTGAGTTTCACATGGCTGTTTCATACCATGGTGAAGCAGGTTTTCTCACCAAAGTTCTAAGCAACAGGCCAAGTCTGGTCCAGAGGAGAAAAGGCGGAACATACTGAAATGCTAGGTAGGAAAAGGGAAGCGGGCTGGTTCAAGTGCCAACACTGCGTGACTTGCTGTGAGGCATCAGGCAAGCTCAGGTCCCCTCTGCTTCCCTCTGTTTGTACATCTCAGGGGGAGGGGAAGGGTGTCAGTGTCGCAGTGGACTAGGTCAGTGGTTTTCAGGGAGGTACCCAGCTGGGACGCTGGAGGAAGTGAGTGGAACGGGATGCTGTTGGGTGGGACTTCAACCCAACCCCCGAAGCCAGTCCCAGAAACTCTATTCTTATCTGTATTGTAAATTGTCTTCCTCTATCAGATTCTATTTGCACCAATGTTTCAGTGCAAAAAAAAAAAAAAAAAAGTTTCAAACCATTCAAGTAGATGTAAACAGTCTCTAAAGTGTTTACATTAGTCAGTCTTTCAGATGTAACAGAAGCCCAGTTCAAATTAGCCAAGGCAGAAAAGGTGACTTAATACCTAACAGATTCCATGGGTCAGAAATCTAGGCACAGCGGGGACCACCGCTTCTCTGCTTAGGTTTTCACAAGGTCAAAATCAAGGTGTTGGCTGGTTCACATTTCCCTTTGGAGGCTCTGGCAAGAATCCACTTCTAAGATCATTCAGAGGGTATTGCCGAATTCAGTCCCCTGTGGTCGTAGGACTGCGGGTCCCATTTCCTTGGCTGTCAGCTAGAGCTTCTTCCAGCTCCTAGGCTGCCTGCATTCCTGGTCATGTTGCCCCTTCTACCTTCAAAGCAGCAATGGCACGTAGAGTCTCTCTTATAATTCATCTCTCTTACTTCTCCTTTACCTGCAATGCTCAGCCTCAGCCAGAGAAGGGTTTCTGCTTGTAAGGGCACAGGTGATGACATCGGGTCCTCCTGGGTCATCCAAGATACTCTCCCTATTATAAGATACATACCCTTAGTTTCATCGGCAAAGCCCCTTTTGCCTTGTAACATGATGCATTTCTAGGTCCAGGAGCCGGGCTTGGCCATACATTTGTGGGGTCCAAATGGTTCCTAAATGGTCCAGGATCCAACATGGTCCCTAAATGGTCCAGGATTCAATGTGAAGTAGTTGTCATCATAGCTGGCCTCAGACAAGTGGCAGTCATAGGTGCTGGCAGAAGCAACTGGAAATTCTTCCTATAGACACTTCACAAATGTATGTTCAAACATCTCACCAAAACACAATTTCTTGGAACTGTACCCAGAGACAACCCACAATGAGAAAGAGTAAAACATACAACAAATGATAATTATTGTAATATATAACATATATATGAAAAACCATTACAATAATCTGAAAACTTGTTTTTAGTTCTTATTGAGATTTAAAAAATAAAATGGGATTGCATGTATCCCTTTGACATGATGATATCCATTCCTTTGGGTATATATCCAGAAGTAGAATTGCTGGTTTGTGCAGTAGATCTATCTGTAGTTGTTTGAGAAACCTCATACTGTTTTCCATAGTGGCTGTACTAATTTACAGTCCCACCAACAGTGTAGAAGAGTTCCTCTTTCTCCATATCCTTGCAAGCATTTGTTATTCTCAGTCTTTTTTGACTACAGCCAGTCTAAAGGGTGAGATGATATCTCTGCAGTTCTATTTACAATAACCAAAATATGTAACCAACCTAAATGTCCATGGGTGGATAACTGGATAAGGAAAAATGTGGTATATAAACACAATGGAATACTACTCAGCCATAAAAAAGAATGAAATTCTGCCATTTACAGCAACATGGGTGAGCTTGGAGAAAATTATGTTAAGTCAAATAAGCCAGGAACAGAGGGAAAAAATACTGATGTCCTCACTCAGAAGTGGGAGCTAAGAGAGAAAGAAGGAAGGAAAGACCACAGGGGTGGGATGGACTTGCAGAGGGAGAGAGCACACCTAGAGGTGCCAGGGTGTGGGGAGGGAGAGAGAATTTGGGGAGAGGTTGAGTGGGGGACTCAGTGAATAATTGCAATTTGAGGTGGTGAGCATGATAATAGTGTTGATCTGATGCCACATCTTGGGCACAGGTGCTGATGGTCAGCTCTTGGCCCCTTGAATATGTATAATCAATAAAAATAAAAAAATAATTAAAAAATCAAATGGAAAATATAAAAACTGAGTACAGCTCTATGGAAAATGAACTTTTGGACAGAACAATAACAAAATTCTTAGAAATCCCAGAAATTAAAAGAAAATACTTATTCATTTGGGAAAAAAATCAATAGATGGATTAAGTAACAGCCTAGATAATCATAACCAACTAATTAATGAACTGAAAGATCACTCTAAGGAAATTATGTGAAGTGCAGCAAAAAGAGTGGGGAAAAAAAGAAAAAAAATGAAAGTGCTAAAATTCATGAAAGATAGAATAAGACCTAACAGGCGAATCTCATAATAATTTCAGAGGACATCTGTGGTAGCATGCTTTCTCCTCTCCAGGCGCTCCCACCATTGGGTTTCCAGACCCTGAACTCCCTGTGGGTGCTTCCCCTGATTGTCTGTACCTGGTCTCTGCGCCATGAACTATGGAGAGACTGAGGACTCAGGTCCTGGTCTCCTCCTGTCTTTCCTTTATTTCCTTGACAACTCCATGAAGCCACATGACTTTAAATATGGGTATCCATTTCTCTTACACCTCCTTTCTGATTCATCAGCAAATCACATTGGCCATCATTCAAGCAATGTCCAGGTTTTGATAAGCTCTTGCCATGTCACCACCAGGATGAGTGAAGAGCTTCCTGAGGGTCTCTCTGTTTTTGTCCCAGCCCCTGGAGGGTTTATTATCCCCACAGATACCAGGCTACTAGGCCTTTATTACATAAGCCATGCCATGCCCTGCTGATCTTAAACTCTCCCACCACTTTCCAAACTAGAGTGAAAGCCAATCCATGCTGTCTCTGCGAGCATCCTTCTCCTGCCTCATGTCTGTCCTCCACCTCTCAGGTGTGACGTCCCACTGCTTCCTCCCCAAGCACTTTGCTCTGGCTGCACAAGCTCAAGCTTTCCCTCCTCCCAAATCTGAGGACTGTTCCTTGTGCCCAGATGCTCTTTCACATACCCACTTCCTGGTCTTCTTTAGGTTCTTACTTAGATATCTACTTTCCTGGGAGGACTTCCCTTTACATCTTATTTTAAATTGGGCACCCTATTGTAAATTCACCTGTTTTAGTCACTACCTGATGCTCCACATGTAGAATAGTGTCTGGCACACGGTAAATACTCAATAAACAATTTTTGAATCAATAAATGAATAACAGCAAATACCCAAGAATATAATGTTGAGAGTTACTTAAAAGTGATTGAAGACATTTATCTTGAGAGTAAAATGTACAAAAGAAAACTACATAAATGCATCTAGACATAGCCTAGTAAAACTGCAGAATATTAAAGAAGAGAAATAATCTTAAAAGAATGCACATAGAAAACAATTAGAATAGCAGAATTTATATGAACAATATGATGGACCAGAAAGCAATTGGCAAATATGTATCTTCAAAGTGATGAAGAAAAATACACTCAGAATATTACAGAAGCAAACCTATAATTCACGATTAGTGGTGAAATAAATAATTTTTATAAAATTAAATACAGATTTCTTTGTAAGAACTATGAAAGGATGCCCTTCAGTAAAAAAACTGAAAACAAAAGAAAGCCAGATCAAAGAAAAATGGTATTCTAACAATTTGGACAACATATTGCTTCATCAAAACAGGTAAAAAATACATTGTAGGTTAAACATATGATATCAATATTAAGTGCTTTTCTTTCAAATAAGGTGGAATGTTTTTTATCAGGTACCCAATTTAGTGGAGATAGTTACATCCAGTCATTGGTTTAATTTATGCTAAAGATTTTATATTATTTAGTAGGGGCTAGTGACACTGAATAAGTTTAAATATTAACTTATTTATATGCATTAAAATATTAGCATAACTACTGATGGAATATATAACTTAAACAAGTTCAAGAATAGGAGTAAAATAATTGATCTATTAGTCAAAGTCAGAAAAGAAGAAAAAAATCTAACAAAGGAAAGCATGTTAAAAGAAAAACAAAAATGGAAACAGGAAGGTAAAAATAAGTTCAAGTATAATAAAATTCACAATAAAAGTTAATAGATGTGTAACTTCTGAATTTCAAGGATTGTATTGTAAAATACTTGGGTTGTAAAATCCTGTTATAAATAGTAAAATATTAAAACATATGAATGCCAGCTGAAAGTATAAAAATGCTATAACAGGGAATACTAAGCAGAAAAATATGGTGTAGTGATATTAACATCTACTACTAATAAAGGGTGTAAGGATAAATAATCAATAGGTTCAAAGGGATGAATAACCAGGAAAATATTATGATACTGAAACTATCTGTACCTAAGAGGCTAAAAGCAAAATCTAATATAAAAAAAGCTAAATTGACAGGGAATTAAAAAAAAAACACCTTGATTTAATGAACAACCAATAATTAGAAAAAAATGAAAGGAAACGATATATTTGGAAAAGTTGACAAAATATGGGTCCATAGAGCATGTTTCATTAAACACCATTATTGTCTTACAGAGAATAGTAAAATAGAGTTGGAAACTAATTAAGATAAATATCACAAAAACCTACAAAATTTAAAAAACAAGCATGTTTAAGAAAGTATGAAACATTTAGATATGATGGAAAATAAAAAAACATCAAATATATAAATACGGGGAAAACTGCCAAAGCAGAACTGAGAAACTTATAGCTTAAGTGCCTATATTTAAAAATCTCAACATTTTATGAACTAACAGCTCTAATCGAGTGTTTCAAGATCTGAAACAGAGTAAACACAAATTTAAAAAAAATTAAAATAAAGAACAAAAGAGATGAGGTAGTAAACAAATAAGGGAGAATATCAACAAGTATATTGGAACGACAAAAAAAAAAAAAAGCTGATGCACAATTTAGAAATGTAGAACTGAACAAATATTATGACGAGGTAAACCCGAGATTTTTTAAGTACAAAAAAAAAAAAAATACTGCGAACAGCTATACTAATGAATTTTGAAAATAAATGGACGACTTGTTAGAAAGCATCACTAGATAGCAACAAAACTGACTCAGAAACAATAGGAAATTTAAAAAAGACTTACAATCAATAAATATTGAGTGTTTGGTCTACATGGATGTACACTCACACACCTCATACTCTCACTGAGAAATAAAGATCTCTAGTTATCTACATACTTAGATGGGAAAGTTTTCCGAAATTTCTAGACACTCAAAACCCTGTTTATATCAAGTGTTCTAGGTCATAGAAAATAAAGAAAGACCTTCCAATTCATTTTATGATAATTGTATAACATTGATATCACCAACAAAGAAATAATATATAAGCATGCTAAATGAATATTAATTTTCTTAATCCTTTGATTTAAATAAAATCAATAAATTATGACCAGTTAGGTTTAATACTTATAAATGATTTAATATTTATTAATGTATTGTATAATACAACATTGACAGGTGGAAGAAGATTAACTTGTATGACCATGTAAATTGAGGCAGAAGAAATATATGGTGAGATCCAATGTTCATTCCCATCAAATGCAGAGAGGAGGAAATTTTTGTCACTGTCAGTGATACCAATATCTACTCAGAAAACCCAAAGGAATCCGTCAGGTCTAATGAGAGTGTTTTCTCATAGCAAGTTGCCCGGCTATCAGATCAACATAAAAAGTCAATAGCATGCCTTTACACCAGCCATGACCAATGATTTGAGAAACGCCTTAAATTTCTCCATTTTGTCATCTTGGTGTTCATCTGCTCCAGTTTTGTGCCAATTTGGGTATTGTTTATTTGTGGATTTTTAAAGAAAATTTTGTAGTTTTATTTTTAATTTCCAAGAAGTCTTTTTTATTCTCCTTTTCTCTGGTCATTCTTTTTCTGACCATCCACTGTGAACTAAGATTTTATTGAGTGAAGGAAATAGACATAAAGTCGACCTGGATCTCCACCTGTAGCAAAGTTAGGGAGAAAAGAAAGGTTCACATCCCAAATATTTTCTCTTTGCTTTTTCTGCTTTGTGCCTGAAAAGGTTGACCAGCACAACCTCTGGGACGCTCCCACCCTGCAAGGAGAGCTAAAAAAAATAAGCAATGCAACATACCTAGGGGACATCCAAAGGACATCAGTGCCACAAAGTCTTGAGAAATGTGGGGATGGTGAATCCCACCTCTTCTTCCGGTAACCTGTTTTGTGGAGATAAGGATAAATTCAGACAAGCTCAAGGAGGTAGTGTTGCCAAACATGTCATGAACAATGACAGCACGTCGAGACAAACTGCACGAGCTGGCAATGACAGTCACATCTGTGGTCCCAGGTGTGGTATTTTTCTACTGAACACAGGCCCCGGCTTTGTGTAAGTAGCTAGGCAGCTATTGACGTGGTGAATTTTCTCCTCACTTTAATATTATCTTTAGTAAGAGAAATCAGAACTAATTTGGAGGGCAGGACTTAAAGGGAAATGGCCTCTGGGCTCTATCAGTTCTCCTGCTTTCTATCATAACAGAGTTTGGAGGAATTTTGACATAGCCATCAAATAGCACGCTCTTCTGTTACTTTGGTAATATCAGTCTAGTTGAATCTCATGAGCACAGTTAGCAACAATCCAGAGGCCTGAATCATGCACATGGGTGTTGTAGGGTGGGAGATAAATCCTGCAAAAGTTTAGGAACAAGTCAGCCTTTATTCTAGAGTGAGCTGCCGTGGTGAGCTGGGTCCCCCGAAGTGACAGAATCTGAGATGGAGATTCATCTGCAGACAGCTCATGATGTACTCAGATCAGCACCTATGGAGGAAGGAAAGAAACCAGTTGGGCAAAAGAAGACTTTGGGTGAGATTTAGTCACACCCCACAGGGACATCTGAAGTTGGTGGGGGCTGTCAGAGTTGCCTACATTGGCACTAGAAGACCCGGCCTTTACATCATTATTGACCTGGTGTTGGCTCCAGGTTCTGGAAAGAGGGCATGACCTTGGAGATGGTCATCTTCAGCAGAAAGCAGCTTCCAGAGAGCTGGCAGCTAGGCAACCTTCCTAACTTAGTGGGCTTCTTTCAACTTTGGAGGCAGAAAACGCCACATTTTGTTTTGCTGGTTTCACCCGTTTACTACATAACCTTTAAGACTGTCAGTTTGGAGCAAAGCCAGGGATCAATAAAGGTCTCTGTAGCAGGTCCAGGAATCTGCCCTGCCTTAGGACCCAGCACAGCTGAAAGAAACGTTCATGGAAAACAAGATGCTCTGTGGAGCCTCAGAAAGCCTCCTTAGGGGGATCAGAGCAGCGCCTCCTGGGATTTGGGTGATGAGCTACATCTGCCTCTCTCCCTATTTGAAAAGCAGTTCCTGGCTTGTTTCCAAGCCTGGTAGAGATGGAACACGTTATTATGAGACACTAAGTGGCCATGCAGCCCTAACTTCCCATGATGAGCTAGTTGTTATTTCATCCACCAAACTGTAAAATTGGACGTGTGTTGAAACACTACATGGTAAGATGGAAGTGATCAAAGTTAGACCAGGCCTGAACTAGGCCAGAAAGTCCAAGTGGACACAAAAAGCAGGTGGCTCGGAGGTTCATGGTACCTATTTCCGCTGCTCCCCAGCTTTTCCTTCAACCCACACCTGTGGTCTAGGGAGGAATTCCCTGTGACCAGTTTATGGGAGGGGATGATCTGCACAGTACAGAGCAGCAGCCCTAAGGGCATGGCACCGGGTCTCAGCCTCAGAGAGGTGGCTCAGGAGACCGGGGAAGGAAATCCTTGGGGTGCTGAGCATTAGGGGACGCTCAGGATCTGCGGAAGGAGGAATGGGAGGAAATGAGGATCCACATTGATTCCTATGCTATAGCTTATCAATCTTAATTGTGTCCTTGGTTCCCCATACTGTCTCATATGCCCACACTGGCAGTGCCTCGGATTTCAGGTTTCAGTAGGCAGGATCGGATTGACATCACCCTGCAAGTAGTTAATGAGACCACCCCCTATGGGGGGCGGGCAACAGGAGTGGACTGTTTTTTTTTTTTTTTTTTTTTTTTAAGTTTTATTTTGTCGATATACATTGTGGCTGATTATTGCTCCCCATCACCAAAACCTCCCTCCCTTCTCCCTCCCCCTTCCCCCCCAAAGAGTGGACTGTTTTTGACCCTCCAAATTTGCCTTCTACTTTTCCCCAGTCTGCTCTCTGCAGCAGAAGACTAAGCTGAGTGAATTTTATAAATGAGCTTGTGTACCCTTTGGCTTTTGGTTGGATTTGTCCAATCCCTATGGAATATGGGAGGGAGAGTGAAGAGTATGTCTGGGTTTTTAAACTCATATCTTCTTGCCTGCAAAGGCATCTCCAACTAGTTGTGTCTTCACTGCCTTTCTGAGTGGCCTGTATTGTGAGGCCCAGGAGTTCTAATGACTCTGCTGCTATGAAGATTCCAGAGGCTGCACTATCCCTTGTGGTTGTCCTATGTCCACGCCCATGTAAAGAATTCCTTTGTTGATAACCCTCCTTGCATTATCTTATTTTCAGTGCTCCTTCTCTTTCTTACGTGGCTTCTGACCGATGAGGTTCTCAAGTAACACTACTGCAATCAAGAAGACATCACCACTGGTGAGGGCCAGTGACACTGCCTGGGCATCTGGAGAAGAGACAGAGAACTTCCTCATAAAGAGGTCGATGAGGAACTCCTTGTGAAAGAGCTGGCTTCTGAAGGAGGAATGGGTTTGATCCATGTATACAAGCATTGGTGTGCTCCAACAGAAAGAATAATGTCAGCAGAAGGAGATGGGCATGCGTGGGACAGGTGCCTGTGAGGATGGAGACTGGAGACTGACCCTGGTGTATGATTCTTCAGGAGGAGGTAGGGATGGAGGAGGGGAAGAAAACACAAGTGGAAGTGCAGCTGGGATGGGAATGGATTACCGGACACTGGGCATTTGTTGAAGACTCCTGAGATATGACACAGCAGAGATCCAGGTCATGTGCACAAATATGCAAAGAGGAAGACACGCAATCTGATAAAGTCAGAGGATGTGAGAAGTAAGGAGAGTTGGACCCAGGGTGTTGCAGCACAGATACGGAGGAAGGAGGGTTGGCAACTCCCCCTGTGGCATGGGAACCAAGGTGTGGAGAGAATGGAGTATAAGGTGTGAGTTTCAGGGCAACGGACATGATCCGCCCCAGGTCTCACGGCAGATTCGAGGTAGCCCTTATCCCATCTCAACCAGGATTCGGTTAACCTTGCTGCAGTGGCCTGTGTGCAACCCTGAAATTCTGGAGTAGACAGTCATAAATTACAATTTGTCCTTTCCTTCAACTCCCAACATCAGGCAGCGCCCAGAATAATCACAATGAGGAGAGTAGAATGACTAAGGAAAATAAATCTGACAGACCCCAGGTCGCTAAGGAGGTAGCAGCAGGGTGGGGCATGAGAGTGGATGGGGAAGAACTTTGAAGTCAAATGAGATAATGTACTTGGGCGAGAGTCAATCATCCCAGGGAACCCAGGTTATATAATCTTTATTTAGTTGACAGAGCTCGGATAAGCAAATCTTTCACTCCCACACCAAATGTGTAAAGTTTACTTAAGCTTATAAACAACACTTAGTTTCATCTGCTGGGACTGCTGGGGTTCTTGAAACACCCCATACCCCACCCTTCTTTTAATAGACCACTGCCTGTGACCCCACATTGACCACATGGCCTTGGATGTCCTGCTATCCATTCTGTCCAGTGGGGAAATCATCAGCATGTGTTTTTTAAAGTATGTGCAGGGTTTTCCCATTATGAAAAGCAAATATGTTTGAAGTCTGAAATATGAGACACAGAAACACTGAAAAACAGAATTAGGAAGCTGGGAAACTAACGTAGGATGGTGAAGAAGGGTTCCTCAAAGGAGAAAAAATAAAAACAATCATCAAGTTTATCAAACCTGAAATAGTACTTAGTGTGATTCCATGTTTTTTTTTTTTTTACATAGAACAAATGAGCAATAGCAATAAAACCACCAAATGTACTTGTTCTATCTATGTAGATAGAACAGATAACATTAGTACCTAAGGGACTGAGCTTGGAGGAGGGTTGATATTACCAATTTTTTTCTGTAAGCCTTTCTGTGTTCTTTGACTTGGCATAATAGGCATCTAGCCACATAGTTCTACTACTAATTAGTAGTGAGTGTTCATATTTAGTTTGCTGTTTTATCCTCACAAGCACCATTTATGTTTATAGGACAGTGATATAGTTTGTATATGTTTGTACCACCTACCTTAATCCCCCAAATGCTGATATTAATATCTGATCCCCAATGCAGCAGTGCTGGGAAGAGTTTGGGTCCTGCGGGTAGATCCCTCATGAATAGATGAATGCCCTCCCTGAGGGAAGGGGGGTGTTGAGTGACTTCTCACTCTATCAGTTCCCATGAGAGCTGGTTGTTAAACAGAGCCTGCCACCTCCCTGCTCTCTCTCTGTCTCTTGCTTCTTCTCACCATGTGATCTGCTTGCACTTGCTGGCTGGCCTGCCATTTTCCACCATAAATAGAAGGAGCCTGAGGCCATGTCAGATGCAGCTGTCCCAGAATCACGAGCCAAATAAACCTCTTTTCTTTGTAAATTACCTAGTTCCAGGTATTCTGTTATAGCAACACAAAAATGGACTATACAGAAAATTGGTACTGAGAGTGGGGTGTTGCTACTGAAAATGTGGAGGCAGCTTTGGAATTGGGTAATGGGCAAAGGTTGGAGGAGTTTGGAGGACTCCAAAGAAGATGAAAAGATAAGGGAAAGTTTGAAACTTCTTATTTTTAAGTGGTTGTGACCAGAATGCTGATAGAAATGTGGATGGGAGAGGCCATGTTCATGAAGTCTCAGATAGATATGAGGATCTTATTCAGAATTGGACAAAAGATCATCCTTGCTACACCATAGCAAGAAAGAAACTTGGTTGCATTGTGATCAAGTCCTAGGACTTTGTGGAAAGTGGGACTTAAGAGCTGTGGACCAGAATATTTGGTGGAAGAAATTTCTAAGCAGCAAAGCATTCAGACAGCTGCATGGTTACTTGTAACAGTCTATGCTCAGTTATGGCAATGAAGGCATGATACAAAGCAAAAATTTATAATTAAAAGGGAAGTAGAGTGTAAAGATTTGGAAAATTTGCAGCCTGGTCATCTGGTAGAGAATGAGAAAACATTTTTAGGAGAAGAATTCAAAGGTGCAGCAGATGGACTGGTTGCTAAAGACATTAGCATGGCTATGAGGCAGCCAGGTGCTAATAGCCAAGACATGAGAGAAAGGCTTTGAAGGCATTTTAGAAGTCTCTGGGCCCATCGCTCTCATCACAGGCCCAGAGGCCTAATGAGAGAGAATAGTTTTGGTGAACAGGCCCAAAGCACTCTCCACAGGCTCGCTACCCAGGTCTACCTCAGGAAGGTGTTTCTGCTTCAGCTGTAGCTAAATTGGCCCTGGGTGTAGCTAGACCTACAGCTTTGGAAGATGCAAGCCAGAAGCCTTGGCAGTGTCCATGTAGTGTTAAGTTTGCAGGCTCACAGAATGCCAGAGTTGGGAAGGCTATTTAGCCTCCACCCCTATTTCAAACGATGTATGGAAAAGCCTGGGGGCCCAAGAAGAGATCTGTCGCCAGGGCAGATTCACCAGATAGAATCTTCACTAGAGGGATACTGAGAGGAAGTGTGGCTTCAAAGTTGCAGCAGAGAAACCCTATCAAGACCATGCCTAGCGGAGCCATGAGAGCAGGACCCCATGACTTGTAGACCTTCCATGGAGACCACAGACTTGTAGAGCTACCAGCATGCACTGCCAGTCTGTAAGAGCTGAAGCATGGCCTGGAACCAGGAAAACCACAAGAGCGAAGCTGCTTGAGGTCTTGGAGGTCCAACCCCTGTACCAGCATACAGATGACATCAAACGTAGAGTCAAGGTACACAATTTGCCAGTTCTGCTGGGTTTCGGACTTGCTTAGGACCTGTTAATCCCTTCTTTTGGCCTGTTTCTCTCTTTTGAAGCAGGGATATGTATTCTCTGTTTGTCCCACCATCGTATCTTGGAAGTAGATAACTTGTTTTGATTTTGCAGATGGGACTTTAAACTTTGGACTTTTGAGTTAAAATAAGTTAAGGCTTCAGTGATGAAATGAATATATTTACCTGTGAGAAGGACATGAGCTTTGGGGGCTGGGGGCAGAATTCTTTGGATTGAATTATGTCCCCCTAAGTCCACAAATTAGAGACTTAACCTCCACTGCGACAGTGTTAAGAGGGTGGGAAATCCTATGATGGTAATTAGAAAGTAGGGCCTTGAGGAGGTGATTGGATTGTGAAGACCATGCCCAAGTACATGGATTAATCCACTGATGGTTTAACAACGGTCATGGGCATGGTTCTGAGGGCCTTTAAAGGAAAAGGAGTGAGGAATTAGCTCTCTCTGTTGCTTCTGCCTGTCTTGCAATGTGATACCAAGTCACTGAAGTCACCACCAAAGAAGGCCCTCACCATAAGTCTTCCCTGGACTTTGGGGTCCCCAGTCTCCAAAACTGTAAGCAATAACACCAGGGGCCATTGGAGTGAGAGGTATCAGGCCCAGTTAAGGCTGGAGTATCAATGGAACTGAGAAGTTCAGGTTAGAGATGACTGAATGTTGAGGTCCTTAGACTGCTGCTTTCCATCCAGTTCCCAGGACATGGCCAGCACCTGACTCTCTAGGCAGGAAATTAGAAGGTACTTCTTCCTGAAGTCTGAGCAACTAAAGTGACAAAGAATGTAAAGAGCCTCTGGAGAATAATCAGTGAGGTGGACCATCCAGGACACTGCACGGTGAAGATCCAAGGAGACCAGTCTCTCCCACATGCTTGGAACTTGCAGTCATTTTTCTAGCTACTTTTGTAAACGTGGGTTTAAATCTATTATGATTACTTAACATGAAAGATGGACACAAAAGCAAACACACAGGAAAAAAATGGTTCCTAGAAAACAAAAACTCCATAGGCATAAGAAAACTTTAAACATATGTCATTAATGTCCTCTGATGAACAGGAAAATATAATCCATTTATGTAGCAAAAATAGTTTTGTTTTTGCTCACAGGCCAAAAGGAAGAGCTATTTGAGACAGAAAAAAATAGGAGGAATATAGAATGAAGAACATTTTCTAGTCGCATGGCACACACACCCAAATACCCAAAAGTAACTAAAGAACTAGAATGAAGAAAAAAGAAAGAGAGAGAGAAAGTGAGGGATTAATGGAAGGAAAGGAAGGAAGGAAAGAAAGAAAGAGGCAGAGGGCATTATCAGTAATGTCTAGAACTCTGAGGTGGGTTAGTGGTATCCTGGCGAGGCCTTGTATTGTGGTCTTAGCATACATAGAGACATCTATTACCTTTATTTTTATCTTGAGTATCTATGAGACAAGACATTTCCAAAATTCTTTCCCCCAAAGGGGGAAAATTTCATACCAAAGGGGGTAATGGCCTAAGAGTTTGTAAAATGTACAGATGGGGTAACTGTTGGCCAGACAAGCCAGTGCTGATTACTGTCTGAGGTCCAGCCACACGTGCTGACTCTGGGTCCATCACTTCTTCAGGGACATCCTGGGTAAGGAGTCAAAGCAGCCACACTTCATTGCTACATATGACGGGGGTGATACTCTCCATGAAGTGCACTGACTCCCATCTCTCAGTGGACTTGGTTCATTCAATTGATCCCAACGAGTCTGTGGGAGGAGTGACAACCTCCAGCATCACTGTGTCTGGAAATGGGCTGCAGACAGGGGAGGGTATTGGATATGGGGCCCTTAATAATGAGACCATGGAATCAAGGTTATGGGGATCCTCTGAGGCACCATCCATTCTTCCCAGGTTTGAGGACAGCACAGACTGGGCTGCTGAATAGAGAAGCCGTGGGGATAAGCGCCCCTTCACTCACTTAAGTCCCTGTTTTAATTTTCCCTGGGCCAGATTAACTATTTTATGGGAGGTTCATGGGGTCCCATTTTGTCAAGCCAATTTGTTAAGTGCCAAAGACTTAATTTAATTTTAGTTTAGTGCTGATGGTGAAGGTGAGGTGTCCCCACTGTCCTCTAAGAGCATGGGAGGCACAATGTGTAAATTCAGTGCCATCGTCAGGTAACTGAGCCCCAGTATTGACTAAGTCTATGGAAGTTTGCCAGCTGGTGCATTTCAGCAGATGTTGATGTTAATTTAGAATTTATGTTGCAGAGGTGCGAAAGCCAATCAGTGCCCTTCTAACCTTTTTGTTGTATAAATTCTTTTAGTAAATTTTGGATTTCCAGTTATGTCAAAATGTGAGCCGTTGTTTTGGTTTTATTTGTTTGTTTCCTACCCCTTTATCCAGATCCATCCTTCCTTCCTTCCTTCTTTCCTTCTTTCTTTTTTCTTTTTCTTTCTTTCTTTTCCTTCCTTCCTTCTTTCCTTCTTTCTTTTTTCTTTTTCTTTCTTTCTTTTCCTTCCTTCCTTCCCTTCCTTCTTTCTTTCTCTCCCTTTCCCTCTTTCTTTACTTTCCCTCTTTCTTTTCCCTCTCTTTCTCTCTTTCTTTATGTTCCCTCTTTCTTTTTTCTCTCTCTTTCTCTGTACAGATTCCCTCAACATATTTTGGATTTCTAGCTGTGTAAAATTTCAGCTTTCAGTTTCTGCCTCTGTCCAACCACCTGTACTCAGGACCTTCTGGGTGGTCATGGGGAAAAGTTCAGGAGCCTGATGGCTGCTTCCTCCTCCAGGGAATGCCAGTCTGACCAGGGCCAGGGGTCCACATTCATAGGGTCATTTTATCTATGGCTTGAGTTGGGGCCTGAGTATGCAAGATTAGCCCTTTGGCAAGCTGGTAAGTGGCAGCACTAAGCAAAGTCCAGGCACAGTTGCTCAGGACTTTACACTGGGAAAGGAGGTGAGTTACCTCCTGCAGTTTTGTGGGAAGAGCTGGTACCAAATGTTGTAGTCCCCTTTCTGTCTGTAAACCTCACAAAGGACTGACCCCAGGCCCATTCCAGAGATACACAATGGCTGTGTGGCTGCTCCAAGCATCTGATGCTGGTCACCAGGCTAGATGCAGTGACCAGAGAGCTCAGACACTTGGGGAGCAGAACTTGGGCATGGACATAAAGGTGTGTGTTGCCATCACATCTACAAGGAGAGCCTCAGAGACCACCTACCAAACCCAGGCAGCACCCAATGGCACGTCATGTGGGGTTGTGGTCAGTTAGCAACAATTCTCATCTTGGGGATGAGATCATTTTAGGATGGGGTCTTCCTGACACAGACAGTATAGCACCAGAAGGCCAAAACATGAGCCTCCAGCAATGGCATTTCCACCCCAGGCAGCCGTTGATATATAACAAAACCTGTTAGTTAAAACTGTTAATTAAAGCCCACCAGGAGTCCTCAGTTATGGTTGGAACATCATGTTTTTGATGCCAGTTTTTAAATCACCTCTTATTCACCCTGTTGGTTAGGGAGGGATTCCTGTCCTGGATCATGGGATTGGCTCATCACACAATGCTCTGTAAGGATGGATAAGATGGACAGTGGGTTATGGTCACATGTGCTCGTAGCCTGAGCAGGAGGACGACACACATCATAGAGAGTCACAGAGAGGCACTTTGGAACAGAGTGAACAAGCAGGGGCCTGGGATGCAGGTTCTGTAGCAACAAAAGGGTGAGGTGGCCCCCTGGCTCCTACGGGAGGAAGGAGTTGGCTTGTTTGAATAATTCTGCAGTATGGTAGGGGAAAAGCAGAAACTGCACTTGGTCCCTGCCTGATAAGGAGGTCCTCCTGGGTTCACCAGATGTCAAGGAACACATAATATTGGACCTAAAATTTAGGCCTTATACCACACCAGAACAATGAATAAAATCTCCTCATCCAAAGTGCATTATCAAATTTGAGAATGTAGAGGTAAAGAGAACATCCTCTGAGGCCTTATTCAAGATGAAGGATTAGAACAGCTTTAGCCTTTTCAACAGCATTGTTAAAATCTGGAAAATTATGGAGAAATTCTTCCAACATTCTAAAACAAAATGACTTTTGACACAGAAGTCTACATACAGTGAAACGAGCAAGTGTGAAGATACGATAAAGGCTGTTGATGATGCAGAAGTATCAGAAAGTGTACTTCTCTTCCATCCTTTCTCAGGAAGCAACTAGAGGATGTCCTTTACTGGAACAAGGGATTTGACCAGAAAGAGAAAGATGTGAAATAGAGAAAGCAGGTGTCCACCTCAACAAGGAAGTAAATGATTTTCCAGGTTGCTGCAGAAGGGTAATCCTCACATAGCTGCTGATTTTCAGAGGCAGAGAGCAGTTAGCCCAAATTAGAGATGATCAGAGGACCCAGGAGATATTTTTCAGCAGGATGGGAGGAGGACAGAAGTGGCAGAGAAAGATAAAACAACTGTTGAGGCTGAACATACCGAAAGAATGTTTAAATAGCTGTGGGAGTGTTCAGGGTTAAGTAAATGATGATTCTGGACAAAATTAACTAAACAACACTAAAACAACCCAAATAAACATTAAGATCAAAAGCACAGATAAATTTGTCAGAAAAGATCATTATAAATATTATATTATGAGATGTAGCTATAAATAGTTTTATGGAATAATGTAAACATGTAACATTTTCCTAACAAATATGATGTTATATTTAATGCCTGGGGAAGTAAACTAAAATGTGTGCCGTAGGGGCAGGGGGGATAATAAAGAAAATTAAATCTTTATACCTCTTGGTAGGATTGAAATGGATACTTAAAACTGTTTCAAAAAATACCAATATAGCTATATAGTTCAGGTACATGGAGTTAAGTATTAAAATTGCTAAAGAAGTTTAAAGTGGTTGCCTCTGCGGAGCACGGGATGTTGGATAAAGGGAGCAGAGACTTGTTTCCAAAAAAAATCCCTGTAGAATTATGTGACTACTTAACCTTTGTGCATTCACAACTTTCATTAAAAATAAAGAATACACTTTTAAAAAAAAAGTCACTCAATAAAGTGCAATGCATTGATGATAAAAATTGTAAGAGTTAATAATAGAAGGAAGCTCTATAACCTGATGAAATCCTGTCTTATTTCTAAATACAGTAAGCATTGTCTTGGAAAAATAAACTTTAGATTTCTTTCCTTTAAGAGTAATAACAGCACATGAATTGTATTGCTATTACAGAAATAATTGTAATGTAAATATAATAACAAAACAAGGAGGCTTTCTATCACCATAAATATGCAAGATGATTCAGGGTTCATTGGGCAATACAATTAAAAATAAGAAATAGGCAAAATATGCTTGGGGGAAAAGAGTTAAAACAGTAATTTCTTTATCGTAATATGTGAAAGATATCCATCAAAAACAATAGAAAAATATTAGAAGTGATAAGGAAGCTCAACAGAGTTACTGGACAAAATATCATGACAAAAATCAATATGCGACTCCATAACTATACAACTAAAGATAAAATATAGTAGAAAATGAGAAACCATTGATAACTGAAAATAAAAACTATACATTGGAATTAATGTAATTAATACATAAATATAATTAAAATAATTTACAAAATATATATGAGGAACATTTTAAAACTCTAATCAATTATACTTTAAAAATCAATAAATAGGCATACCATGTTCTTGGATAGGGCAATAATCTCATGAAGGCATCAATTCTCCACAGATTATTTAACAATTTAATAAAACCAAATTTAAAATAATAAAAAAGATTTATTTTTGTATACTTGACCAACTGATTCTGAAATTTATATGCAAGAATAAGTCCTATTAATTGGTAAAACAGAATTAAAAAAGCAAAGCAATAAGGAGTGATCACCATACTGCATATTAATAAATACTACACGGTCATAGTAATAAATAGAGTGTTGTACTCTTGTAAGAACAGACTAGTATACCAGTTTAGGAGACCAAAGTAGCATATCTATTGATTAGTGGGTACTTGGTGATGATAGAGATGACATCACAAATAAATTGTTAAGGAATTATACAGAAGGTGGTGCTGGAATATTGGTCAAGTATGTAGAAAAAATAAAGGTAGATACCAATCACACACCATGTATGTATTTGAACTCTAGACTCAACACTTAATTGAACGTGGTAAGTTATACACCCCCCCCCCCACACAGGCACATATATAAAATAGATGTACAAATTTAATATATACTTACATATATGCACATATATACATACAAATTGAGAGACAGACACACATACATATATATTTAATTATTGTATGCTGAGTATAAAATGGTATTTTATCCTGTTTTTAATCTGCATTTATTTGATTACTAATGAGGTGGAACATCACTTGATTTACTTTTCTTATGGTAGGTTGAATTTTATATGGTCACCAAAACGTATTCCCCCTGGTGTACCCACACCTTCCCTTAGTAATTGAATCATTGCTATCTAGAGATTGCAGTAAAGAAATTTTGCACACTTAATTAAAGTCCCAAATCAGCTGGGCTTAAAATGGTGCTGCTCTAATCAGGTGAGACCTGAAAAGGAGGTGAGACCTTTCTTGTGATGGTGATTTGAAGCATGAGAGAATAAAACATGAAGATGCTTCTCCTTTCCTGGAAAGCTCCATGGGGCAAGGAACGCAGGCAGCCTCTGGAAGCTGAGACCAGTTCCCTGCTTTTAGCCAGCAGGGAAACGTGGACCTTAGGCCTACAACCACAGGAATCTGGATTTGGCTAATAATCTGAATGAGCTTGAAAAACAGTTCTTCCCCAGAGCCTCCAGAAAGAAACACATCCCAGCCAACACCTTGATTTTAGCTTGTAGAGACCTGTGCTGAGAACCCAGCCAGCCATGCCCGGACATCTACAGGACTTTCAGCCAATAAACGGGGGTTATTCTAAGCCACTAACTTGTGGCAGTTTGTTAAGCATCAATAGAACACGAATACATTATTTATTTGGATTTTTTAAAATATATAATTTGCTGATTCATATTTTTTTGCCCATTTTTGAGAGATTTTTTTTCTTCTGATTGATTTTTTAAAAAAAATCTTTATATTCCACATATTAATAGGGACATACCATATATATTCGCCCAACCTATCACCACCTGTTTTCTTGTCTATAGTGCCCCACATAAGACAGAAAAATCTTTATTTTGTTCGGATAATGATAATGTCAGCATGAACGCTACTAAAATGTGCCCAGTACTGTCCTAAATACTTTCGTGTGTTGTCATTTAACATATATTTTTATGTCGTGTATAGTAAAATATTCTATGTTGTTCTATTTTTTTTCACTTATGCTTTTGGGTCTTGTTTAAGAAATCTCTCTCCATCTGTATCAGTCAGCTTTTGCTTTGTTAACAAAAAGTCCAAAGCTTCAGTTGCTTAAAACATCAAAGGTTTATTTCTTCTTTATTTTATAAGCCGGCTGCTGGTCAGCTGTTGCTTTTTACCACGTCTGCTTCACTGGGGGATCCAGGTCTATCTGTGGTGGGCCATTCTTGGGGAAGAATGAAAAACAGCAACATAAAAACTGCATGAAGATCTTTCAAGTGTCTGCTGGAATTTGCCACAGTCCTTCCTCAGTCACACTTTATTACCCAATGCGAGTCACACAGCCAGGCCTGAGGGCACCAGGGCAAAGGAAGAATGACCACATTACAATCTTACATCCTGCTAAAGCGGCAGAATGATTTTCCTACGGTTTCTTTCACTAACTCTTTTTCTTAATAGAAAGCAACAACGTTTGTATAGTATGCACACACACATAGCTACAAACACCCCACACATGCGGACATACTGAGAGAATATATTTGTAAAGTTCTTAACTTTCATCAACTGAGGCTTGGGAACCAACGAACACTTCTGGAGTCACTGAGTGAGTGTCCACCTGTGTCCTAATGAGACAGGAGGTGCTCAGTTTCCCTGGATTCAGGTTACAGAAACCTCTGGGTTTTAAGCCACTTCCCAAGTCTCAAGCCCCTCTTATAGGCCCCCTCCTAGAGGAGAGTTGCTGTTGCTAGTTAGACCTATTTTTGGCACCAACAGGGGCAATTGAGACCACAAGAGGTTGGCTTATGCAAGTCCAGTGGCTGGGCATGCCCAATAGAGAGGGATTATGTAAACCTGGTAGCTGAGCATGCTCAGTAAGTGGTTTTTACCCTTTGAATGACCTTGCAGTAGAGGTGCTAACGGAGGGCAGAATATTCTTGAATATATCTGGTGTATGTGATAGAATCTGACCAATGGAAATGCTCCAAAAAGAGACCAACTGAGCATGTGCAAGAATAGTTTCATAATAGGGAACCATCTCCTTAATTGAATATTCATTAGGTATTATGAATATGCATTAGATAGAAAAACCTAAGCTGAATCCCAGCAGAAGGCAAGTTTGTTGCTCATTTTCCTGAGGTCAGCCCACACTTTGCTGGCTGAGGTGTGCATGCCTTACTTTTGTGTTACGATTACTTCTACTAGGTGGCTGCTTACTTTCTTGAGCCAGCCTGTGTTCTGTACTAAACTTAGTGTGTATTTCTCACTTTCCCATGAAACTTGTTGTGGGCCCTGCTCAGTCTCTGGAGCTAAGCTGGACTCTGTGAAGTCTGTATTTCTTATCTGTTATATTAAACTTGTTCGCACTTTCTACTGTGACTCTGATTTTGAATTCTTTCCATTAGTGGAGTCAAGAATCTGGTAAGTGGACAGGATGGGTTGAGGCTGGTTATCAGGCCTCCCAGACCCTCTCCTCTGATATCACTAATATCACCATGGCCATACCAGGTCCAGCTTGCTGACACTTTCAATGGAAGATATGGAACTTAAGAAAACTGGTGACAATAAAATACAGTTGATACTTCAGATAAGATCAATGTGTTCCTTGATGGCTTTTTTTCATTGGGTGGGAAAGAACAGTTAATCCTGAAGTATTTAGATCTCTTTGTTCCAGCAACCAAGTCATCTATCTTTCTCAAGATAGTCTTAATATAAACATTATTTCCTAGAGGTGCTGTACATGTAATGGGATTATTATATGTTCTTTTGACTCTGTTTCCCTAAGCAAAGAAAACAAGTTTGAAGTATATTGTTGGAAGGCTTGCAAAGGGGACAGGGGCAGTAAAACTGTGTCCTGAGGAAGTGGTCATTGGAGTTTTCTTTGTGAAGTGTGTGCTCTTCCTTGGTTCAGCCACTTAGCATGGTAAGAAAAACCATTGCAATTCAATTATATTATGACAAAGTGAGATTGTGTCAGATCTATTTGGAGAACAGCTGGAGGGTGTTTTTTTTTTTTTTTTTTTTTTTTGCTGTGGACTACTGATGCTTTATTCTTAGTTTGGAAGAGTGTATGGCTTTTTATATTAGAAGAAAATCTTAGGACAAAAAAATAAAATAAAATAAAACTATCACAGACTATGTGTCCTGAGTTATGTAATCTTAGGCAATTTGTCTTTTGGACATAAATTTTTCTATCTTTAGAAAAAAACAAAACCAGACATTAAAATAGATACTATTTTTCATTTAAATAGTAGAGATATTTGAAATATTTGTTATATTCTCCAATTCTGCCTGCCTTGGAATCAGAATAAGAACTCATGCCGATCTATCTCCTTTATTTTCTGAGCAAATCATCTAATCTTATTCAATCCCATTCATTTAAAGAATGCACAGAGCAGCACACCTTGAAGGCATTACTGTGACAATAAAATTATGTGATGCACACATATATACTGTGTGTCATTAGTATTAATTAAGAAACACAATTTAGGAATTTGAAAAATGAGACTTGTTCATTTTTAATTTTGCCAAAAAGGAGAAAATTTGATTAAGCCATTCCACATAAACATATTCAAATTCATTGATTATTTTCTAGTCATTGCAGGGTTATTGCAGTAAAATTTCAGATTTTAAATTCAGTTCACTTAGGGTTTGCTTCCTCTGGCTTATCTCCTTAGTAACATCTATGTGTTAAAGCATCCAGGTATCAGGTAGACGAACACCTGGTTCCCATGTCCTCTTTCTTCACTCAACACTCTCTGCCTCATCCGGACAATTCTCTAATCACTGGTGTTCATCCTCACTGTCTCTGCTGAAATGGCTTAGTCCCACTTTTTCTCTGAAAATTCATGCTTGAGAGCTTGTGGGTGGATTGAGATTGTCCAAGTATTTACACTCGCTATTCCTTACTGAATGTGCAGATATTACTGTATTCTGTGTTTGTGTG
Organism: Cynocephalus volans; assembly: GCF_027409185.1. NCBI lineage: Eukaryota > Metazoa > Chordata > Mammalia > Dermoptera > Cynocephalidae > Cynocephalus > Cynocephalus volans. Next base: position 211,568,550 of record NC_084461.1, read on the forward strand.
CAGTAATTTCAATATGTTCTCACACATTAGTCCACACCTCAAACCCCAAATAAAATAATTTCACTTGATGAAAATCATTGAGTTGGTTATTTGCAGCACCAAGACAGACTCAGACATCCTGATCAGAGGACCTGGTCACTACTTTGTAACTGCTTTGGGAATCTCTTACTTTAATGAGTTCTTTTCTTAGCAAGTACCTAATACACAAAGTTCAGAGATTCCACAAAAATTCCCAGACTGACCACTTATCCCATGACACACATTTTCTTAATTCAAGTCTAGTGAAATAAGTTTCATTACCAGGGGGCGGGGGAAAAGCATGTTATTTGGAAATTATAGCTCAAAAATGAAAGTGCCACAATCAAATTCTTTACATGTCATAATATTTCTTTGCTATCATCTCCACATCACCATTGTTATTAGAAGGGTTGATAAAACAAGGGTGATCTCTGACACTCTGCTTGATTGTTGGATGCTTTCTTTAGATGATCCCCTCACCTTTTGTCATAAGTTATGTTTTGTTTCAGATGACTCAGAACCACATATTTGGAAACATATTTGTGTTTTTTGTCAGTGCCATCTACTAACCTCACTTTTTCCTGCTCTTCCTTTCAGAAGCAAAGTATCAACCAGAAACTTTCCGGTTCCCTGCTCTCACTCCTCTACTTTGTTCCTATACATTCTCAAATGTGGCTAATGCAGTGTCTTTGTTAGAGTGAAATGATCAATTTCTTGTTAACCAGGCCCTTGTAGTGCCCAATCAATTGTATTCAAAGAATCAAATAAGAGCTGAAAAAAGTTTACTTTTCCTATTTGTTTCATCTGCTGCCTCACTCACTGTGGGTAGTTTCATTGTGCATTTTGTAATTGTGGATTGTGAGCTCATCTTCAACTAAACTTTATCTGTGTAACATTTCTCTGTAGGGAACTTTTGCATTAACTTTTGAAAGTGTTCTCAGGGAAGTCACAGGTTTGAAAGCAATTTTATGATTATTACTTAGTTTAGGGTTCCTAGAACATCAGTGTGCTATTAAAAAAAAAAAAGCTTTATTGAGATACAATTTACCTAACATAAAATTCACTTGTTTAAAAAGTATGATTTAGTGTTTTCAGTACATTTTCAGAATTATGCAACCATCACCATAAGAAGAAATAATAAGAAAAATAAAATAAAATAATAAGAAATTTAGTACTTATTGACAATGTCTTAGTCCATTCGAGCTGCTACAACAATGTGCTATAAACTGGGTGGCTTATGTACAATAGAAATGCATTTCTCACAGCTTTGGAGGCAGGGATGTCCAGGACCAAGGTTATGGTGGACTAGGTGTCTGGTGAGGGCCTGCTCTCTGGCTCATAGATGGCACCTTCTGGTTGCATTCTCCTGTGGTGGAAAGGATGAATGAGTTTCCTCAGGCCTTTTTTATAAGGGCTCTAATTGCATACATGAGGGCCCCACCCTCATGACCTAATGACCTCCCAAAGGCCCCACCTCCTAATACCATCCCACTGAGGATTAGGATTTCAACATATGAATTTTGGGGAAACAAAATCATTCAGACCATCCAAACAGGTACCCCTTACTCATTCTGCAGCACTCCCTAAGTGAGTAGAACCAGTTTAGTGACTAGCGGACTGAATGTTTGTGTCTCCCCAAAATTCATATGTTGAAATAAACAACCCAAAAGTGATTATTTTAGGATGTGAGATCATCAGGAGGTGATTAGGTCATGACGGTGGAGCCCTCATAAATGGGATTAGTGCCCTTATAAATGACATCTCAGAAAGCTCCCTCATCTCTTTTACCATGCGAGGACACAGTGAAGAGGTGCCATCTATAATAGGCAGAAAGCCCTCACCAGACACTGAATGTGCCACTGCCTTGATCTCAGATTTCCAGCCTCTAGAGCATGAGAAGAAACTTCTATTGTTTATTAGCGCCCAGTCTGTAGTATTTTGTTATAGCAGCTTGAACTAAGACAGTGACTACAGCAAACACTTGTGTGAGATTTGAATTTGAATCCATGTTTGGCCTCAGAGAAAAGATGTGAATTTGAGCAAGTCACTTAACTTCTCCAAACTTCAGTTTATTTCTCCAAGAAATGGGGGTAATCTGTGAAGGAAATTATAACACAATGTCTAGCACATAAATTAATAGCAGCCATTGATATTTCTATTTCTGACTTAAATCCAGGTGCCTTAGCATTTTCCACAAAGCCTGTATTATCTGGCCTCTGTCTGACCATTCAGCTTCCTTTCCTAGATTCTCTTCTGGGAGCCTTAGGTTGACTTTTGCCATATTATTGCTATTCTTTGGCAGGAATAGTCTTCCTTATCCCTGGTCATGTGTCTTCAGTATCCCTCCCTTAGGAATTTTCTCCAACAACATCTTTTTCTTGTCTAAGAAAGATATACATCATCTTTGCCAGATACTCTTTATACTGCATTGTAAGTACCTGTTCACTTGTCTACTGCTGTGGGTTGGATGTCCCCCCAAAGTTCACTGATGCTTACTCCCCACTGACAGTGTTAAGAGGGTGGGAAATCCTATTATAGTAATTGAAAGGTGGGGCCTTTAGGAGGTGATTGGATTATGAGGATCATGCCTAGTAAACGGATTGATCCATTCACCTAGTAATAAGTTGATGGTTTAATGATGGTCACAGGTGTGGTTCTGTTGGCTTTAAAATGAGAGCCAGTGAGGGTGTTACTCTCTCTCTAGCTCCACCATCTGCCATGTGAGACCCTCCATCACTGTGTATAGTCACCACCACCAAGGCCCTCACCAGATGTGTTCCCTGGACTTTGGACTTCCCAGCCTCTGAAACTGTAAGCAATATATTTTATTTCATTGTAAATTACCCAGTTCCAGGTATTTTGTTATAAGCAACAGAAACGGAGTAACACACCTACTTTATAATAAAATCATAGACGAATATTCACCTGTAGCACCCACGTGTGCCAGACACACAGTAGGAGCACAGTGACTTAATGAATTGATAAATGAGTGATTGAATAAATGAATGAATGGACAACTCATTTGAATGTAGTAAGTTCAAAATGTTTACAAATGACTTCATCAGCTAAAAGTACAACTGATTATTTGGTTTTTGCCTTACTAAAATGACTGAGACTATAGCAGCTGCATTGCTAATTTTTCAAGCTTTTCATACACATTACCTTTGTCTACACTCATTGATATGCATATGATTTCATCAAAGAGAGCTTTCAATTTGAACCTAATACACAGCATGCAATCTAAAGGTTGCAAAATCAGAATAAACTAGACAAGATGAGGCCATTGATTTGAGCAGAGGCTTTTGCTATTGTTTTGCATTTTTCAATATACAAAACTTTAACTGGAAACAATTTCACAGGTGATACATTTAAATGCACATACATTAAATAGAGCAATTCTGCAGAAGCAATGGGGGAAAGAGGCTATCTCCTCTATGACTAATAGAGCTGTTGACAAGAGGCAGCCCTTGTCTTTGCTTCCTGAGGTCCTCAGTTTCCCTGACCCAGAGCCTCCCAGGGGCTACTGTGGGGATCTCCTGGAGACCAGCATTCCCTCTCTTGCTACCTGCAGATCTGCTCCTCAGGTGACATTCAGAGTTTCCAAGTAAAGAGATGCTCAGGTTCATAGTTACTCTGAATTATTAAGTTAGATTAAGGGCCAAATAAATGCTTATGGGCTAAACTTGGAATTATTCTCATTTGCTACATTAACATTGTGGGGACATATGCTTCTAGGGGGAAAAAACCCAAAACAAACAACAATGACCAAAAAAACCCCACAAACCCCAGAAAACTTTGCTTCATCACATGCCACATAGCAATTCGAAATTTAAATTATATATATTTTAAGTACAAACATAAGCTATTTACTTTCAAATATTTTGCTAGCATATTGAAATTTCAGTGCTTTCTTTTTCACAATTCATAACCTTCTTAATTTTAAACGGATTTTCAGAATCTATGAAGTGAGGTTTACTAGTTTTCATTTTTGTTTCGAGAATGACGATCTTTCTTTTTTGAAATTGGTTGTTGAAGCTACATGTTTTCCATAACTAGTACTTGTTTAAAAGGAAAAAACAGATTATTTTAGAGATTATATAAAGTGGTGAAAGATGAATATTAATGCAGACTGGGTTTGCATCTGGATCATCAATTTTCTTCAGGAATTGAGATGTCTTCCCTTTGTCATTATGTTTGAAAGGGATTTATCTGATTTCATCAGAGGATTTCCGGAACTAACAAACACAGCCACATGAAGGTGATGGGAAAAATTTAAAATGTTTCCTTAACTAGAAAACTTTGAGAGCTTGTTCCAATATAACTGATGAGAGTATTTAACCATCACTAGAATATAGATTTGGAGGTATTTTCAAAGTACAGTCAGACCAAAATATTGTAAAGGCCTGAGTGAAAGTAATTACTTACACTAAAATACAGGAGCAACAACCAGGCAAAGATCATTTATTCCTTCTCCAAAATTTACACAATTGAAGAAATAAACACTTGTTACAGAAAATAAACCCACCAGTTGTATTTTATATACATGCATCTGTAAAGCTGATTTATTAAAAAAGAGTCATATAAAATCTCTGATTCACATATATAACACCTCTCGGATTTGAACAATTAGATATTGAAAACCATTTGGGCCATTTTATTGTTCTCCTACCCATTAGTAATCTGAGAGTGACAGAAGGAAGGACTTTGTGCTGAACAGTTGCAGGATGCAAATTCCTTGTAGAATTCACGCTGAGTGTGACAGGAAGAGAAACAGCTTCACAGGAAATCCAGAGATGATCAGATTGTGAGCCTCGTTCTGGAGATACAACAGTTTTGGAACAAAATTTGAAAAAAAAAAAAACCAAAGATGTTTATCTGAAATAAACTTCAACCCTTCCAGACCCATTTTTATTAATACTTAAATAGCCTAAAAGCTAGTTTAATTTTTAAAGTAGTAAAAAGACCATTATTTTCTATCAGTGGTTTATGATTCTGGCAAGAATTCCAATCTGAAGCATTCCAGATCCATTATTTACATAAAATGATACTATTTGCTTTATTTTTTATTTTAGAAGGAAACTTGTTTTGGCAAAATGATAAAATAAATAATAATCATCTGTGAGTAAAACACACACACACACAGAGAAAACAAAAAACAAGCTGATTAGTATTCAAGTCCCTAAAGCTCAAGTTTATTCCACTTCCTTTTCCTCAGAGCTAGCATGAAAAAGAATCATCTGACCCCATTTTAATTTCTTCACGTAGTATAAGATCTGGGATGCAAAGATCCCAACTTATGTTTGGCTTCCCCCTTTCTGGGTGTTTTGACCAAGTTACTTCTCAGGGGAAAACCCAGAAAAGATATCATACTCACTGTTCTTTGAGGAGGAATGTCTGTGACAATGCCTGTAAATCTTTTAGACACTTGACAGCACATACTGATAGATGTTATTATTGTGGTTGTTACACTTTCCATCCTGGCTAATGTTACAGAATAAAACCAGCACTGGGTATCTCTCAAGAATGATGTGCAATTTTCCAGAAAGGGCATGCTGGATCCTGTAAGCTGTGAACTGGGAAGTTTTACATTGGTCCCAGGCAAAAATTTAGAATCAGGTCATTATGCTGCTTGGTTTAGGACAGAAGAATATATATTATGATGAGCACCAGCAACTTGCACAAATTAATTATTAGCGGGACAGAAAAATACACCTGTGTTTTCTTAGCTAGTAATTCAAGGGAATGTCATAGGTGTTGAATGATTCGTGTTATAGATTTTTAAACACAGATTTTTTGAATAACTTAGAGGCAAAATGCACAGGATGCTAGCTCAGTTATTTGCCTTTATGTATCTGTAGACATTGTACCATACAATGGAAGCGGGCTCTACTGCCACTTTCTAGCTCTGCAATTGCTCCGATCCTGCTTGAAATTTATATCGTTGGAGGATCTACAGAAGAAGGCCATATTGCTACATTAAAGGTGATGAATAGTGAAAGGGACAGATTTCTAATCAATGAGCTCAGCTTCAAAGGTCAAGATCATTAAAATGAAGAGATTATAGAAAGAAGAAAAATACTCACAATTAAGCGTAACAGGGCTTCCAAGCTGAGTTTCCTCACAAACCAGCTGAGATTTTCTAAGGGATATCTTTGGTTTGGAGATGTGAGGTAAAGGGTCCATGGCCTCCCAGCTGGTAAAGAGCACGTCTGAACTAAAGAGGAGCCCTTTCCCTTAAGAGAAGAGCTGAAGAGAAAAGGAAACAGGGAATGAAGTCGCCTCAACGTGGACAAACTGTACTGACAGCCTGTTCCCTTCCACGTGTAGTACTTGCTCTTTACAGTTTAAAAACTCTCCACAGGTATTCTCATCCCCAATAATCAGAGGTGGCCCAGAAGGGTGTTTTGGACAGCAGGTAAACGATGAGAAAATGAAAGATGGGAGACCAAACGTCTTTCAAGCTCCATGTCCTGCACCCTTGAGATGTCTACTTTGCTGTGGTGATGAGTAGCTGCATTAGTGTCCCTGCCGCTGAGCAGGAAGGCACATTTTCAGGCCCCACCCCAGCCCTAGGGCATCAGAAGCTCGGGTGGGAGCAGCAGCATGCGTTTTATCCAGCCTTCCAGTTCAGCTGATGTACACTCACGTCGTATCACTGGTGCAAACATCACAGCAGAGGCGGCTAGATGTGCAATTCATGATGATAGGGAAGGACAAGGGATGTCCATGCACCTGTGAAGGAAGAATAGGATCTTATTTAGATGGTAATAAACCTCCCGGAATGGAGGATTCAATTGATACTCAGAAAGGCTGAGACACTTGCTGAAGTTTCCATGGCCTGTTGGGAGTTTAAACTACTAGGAGCTCAAAAACACCTGCAGAATGACTACTGAGAACAAGAGTGAAAGGTGCGACAACAAATATTAATCAGGAAGCTACTCAAAATGCTAGAAATTGTTAAAGAAGCTAGAGAGGAATTTCTCTGTCAAAGCTATGCAGTTTGCTTTTTCTCCATTCTGCGGTCCTAAATCATGCTTCTTTAATTCAATAATGGCACATAAGAAGAAGCTCATATAAATAGGTTAAACTTCAGTGACTCTAAAAACGAGTTTTTTGCTTGTTGATTTTGTTGAGAGCACAGCTGAGACCTGTCTTCTCCCATCTTTGTTGATGTTTTTATCAGGCAAGAGGTCACTATGGTAATTGCAGAAGAGAAAAACATAAACAAGTGGATATTTATTGCATTTCTGGTTTTATCTTCTGTGGACACTTTCCTCGTAGGATACAAATATCCTTCTCATTGATAACAGCTGTCTCCTTCAGGGTTTGCTCTGTTCAAGGCTTCTCTGCTTCACGTTTGGACGACCATGTCAATGTGGAGGAAAGATTCACACAGACGCAGATTTGGAGCTTCCAGCGATTAAGTTAATAGCAAATAAACTTTGTAAGAAACTGAAGTTTTTTAAAACTTAACATTTGTTTTACTCTTCAGAAAATATGACTGTAAGCATTTAAACATTGAGTTGTACAGGGACTCATCAACGTGAGAAGCTCCCTTATCAAGTGGCCACACAGACCCAGCAATGGAGGAAATGTGATTGATGTAAATTTTCACTCCACAGGTGACAGGTTTACAAAACCTCCTTAGAAAAGGCAGGACGGACCTCAGGCCAACAAGCCTGGATTGTATTTGTTCGAAGATGTACACATCTTTAAAGAGAATGCATTGGCCAAAGAGTCAGGTAATAGCCATGAACACCGAAAAAAGATAATCGCTGTAGCAGAGATGGATAAGACAACAATTGACTGATGAACTGTGATTGTTCCTTTGCAAGTGCCACGGCTGTTGTGCCCTAGCTGTCCTGCTTAGGTTACCTGCTTTCTCTGTTTTCTGATTCGATATTCTATCAAGACTTCCTTAGTTTTTCACGTATGGAAAGGTGTGCCTGGTCAAGCCACCGTACATTCCAATCTGCAGGAGACTTTTTATCCATCATTGTGAATTAGTAACACCGACATTACTGCCTATTTCATATATTCATCCATGCATTTCCTTAGAGAGGAGCTTGCTGGGCTTGTGAGGTAGTGAGTTCACTGGTAGAAGGGAAAGAGGGCATGCGGGTGTTCTTGTGACTTACTGTGGAACGTGACCAGAGGAACAGGGCCCAGGCAGTAGGAACCAGCTGAGCTTCAGAGAAGAGGAGATACTTGGGCTGACTGGTAACTGACAAGTACAGTTTGGTCAGGTTTTTCTGTTTTCGTTTTGTTTTGTTTCATTTTGGGGGGGGCAGGTTGGAAAGCGCTTGGAGGCAGACAGGGTCAAGTGCTTCGGGGGAGTGTTGGAAGAGGGAGTGTTTCTAATAGGAGCCCTTGAGTTGTATAGTGCACACTCCTGGCTGCAGTGCTTGGGGAAGGGCAGAGAAGAGGCTGCCAGGGGACGCTGGGCCAGTTCCACATGCAGAGGGTCAGGGAAGGGGACGGAAGAGCCTATGGAGCATTTCACTTACTGGTGGCAAGTGAAGTATGGGTTGAAGAGAGACAACCCATAGAAATATCATGTGAGCCACATACACAATTTAGAAATGTAATAGCCAGAAGAAAGAGGTGAAATAAGTCCAACAACATATTTTATTTAGCACAGTACATCCAAACTATTGTCATTTAACATGTAATCAATATAAAATTCATGACTGGTATGTTTTACTTACTTTTTTTGTCCGAAGTCTTTGAAACCTGATAAGTATTTTATACATATAGCATATCTCTAGTAAGATGCTAAATTCTCATAAGAAGTACTTTTATAACATTTACAGCTGAAAAGTTGATTTGCGGGCCCAAGTTTTTCAAAGATGTATAAAAGTTTCTAATCACTGAATAGCGTGTCAGTGTTTTTTAAATTTAAATAAATTAAAATTAAATACCATTAAAATGTCAGCTGATTGGTTTCATCAGTCATGTTTCAAGTACTCAGTAGCCACAGGTGGCCTGTGGTGTGGGTGAGTGAAGGACACTCTCCCAGTGTAGACTGCATCAAGGAGAAGATAGGAGTTGAGAGAGACTGCAGTTTTGGACAAAGAGATTCCCAGAAGCCCGTGGGACTCTGAAGTAGATTGTCCAACATACAAATGAACCCTGCAGGATTAGTTCTTTGAAGAGGGGTGGGAAGTAGATATGGAACTTTGACAGCAATCAGCCAGTGGTGGTCAAAACCAGATTTGCTCTAGAACACTGAGTTTTGAGCCTGGGAAGTCCAGGAGCAGATCCTGACCCAGGACAATTTGACCTAAGTACTGCCAGCTGCTGAGGCATCTTGGTGGGCAATTGGCCAGTGTCATGGAGTAACTTCCCAAAGCATAACTCTCTCACATATTTGTCTTCCAAATTTTACAAGTGTCCTCAGCTAGTAACCACAGGCTTGTAAGCAAGCCTATTTAAGGAACATTTTGCTTCCTCTACTTATCCCTGCTAGATAGCAGTTACATGCCTTATAGGTTGCAAATAAATTAATTGCATTTGAATGGCATATCTAATACATGGAGGAAAGCTCTAGATAATAGATGTGGAATTATTTTTGTAAATATAAAAGCTCTATACAATATTTATTATAATTAACAATACTGGCTATAATTGGTACAGAAATTCAGTGAAATGCTTTTTTGAGCATTGCAATCGAGAAACTCAATTTTCAAACTAGATTTTAAAATGTGTATACCAAATGTGAACTCAATTCCATTTAGAGAATTTTGAGCTTCAGAATGAAAGGATTTCTTTTTTACTTCTATGTATGTAAGTAGAATTCTTTTACCTTTATTATACTATTGTTAATAAGAAATTATGTGTAATTATCCATAAGGACTCCATTAAAGGTCTGGTTAGAATAGTCATTCCTTTATGAATTCCTCTTCTTTTATTAACATTTTAATTAATTGATTATTTTTAACATGAGAGACTTCATCATGACATAACTTCCTCTTCTTTAAAGGGTAGAAATAGCAGTGGGTTGCAAGTATACCAAGGGAGACCTCCCTGGAGGCCATATCCTAATGGATGATACAATGAAAAAAATTTTTCAAAAAATGTAAGGTAACAGAGGTAGAAAAGTTCTGACCCAAACTCTACAAGAGCAAGGACTCAAACCAGTAATGTAAGCACCCACCTCAGGAACAAAGAAAATCAAAATAAACCCAGAGCAATCAGGAGAAAGGAAATAAAGTACAGACATCAATTAATTGAAAACAGAAATCAGTGCAATAAATCAATGAAATAAAAAGTGCAAAAAAGTTGACAAACTTCTAGCAAGGCTGACAAAGAAAAAAGAAAAAAAACCCACGAATTACTAGTATCAAGAATAAAATGGGAGATACAACTGCACGCCCTGTAGACATCAAAAGAATATCACAAACAACTTGATACTCATACTTTTGACAACTTAGGATAAATGGACCGATTCCTCAAAGTGAGTAAAACTGTCACAGCTCACTGAATGCGAAATAGATAATTTGAATAGTGCTACCAAGTTAAGGAAACTAAATTCATAATTTTAAAATTTTCCAAAGGAGAAACATCTAAGCCCAGATGTTTTCACTGGAGAATTCGTGAAACATTAAAGAAGAGCATCAATTGTATACAATCTCTTTCTGATAACAGAAGAGGAAGGAACCACTCCTCAGCTTATTTTATGAACCGACATCCCCCTAATACCAAAACCAGGCAAAGACAGCACAAAAATTGAAAACTACAGACAGCATCACTTATAAACCTAGATGCCAATATTCTTAATAAAATATTAACGATATAATTTGGCAGTATACACAAATAATTACATACCATGGCTAAATGAGCTCTATTCTAGGGAGGCAATGTTGGATTGCTATTTGAATATCAATGGAATCCACCAAACTAGGGCTAGAGAAAAATTAATGATAAAATCAATTGATGCATAAAAACTTGGTTGACAATTTAATACTCATTCATGACAAAAACTCTCAGAAAAATAGGAGTAGAGGGTCCATTCTCAATTTGATAAAGAGCATCTACATAAAACCTGCAGCAAACATTATACTCAGCAGTGAAGGATTTCTCTCTTACGATCAGTAGTGAGATGAGGATGTCTGCACCCATCATTCTTATTCAACGTAGTACTGGAAGTTCTAGCAAGTAAAATAAGGCAAGAAAAGAAATGAAAGACAGACATACATTGGAACAAAAGAAAGAAAATCATTTCTACTTGTAGATGCCATTATTGTCTATGTAGAAAGCCCCCAGAAATCTACCAAAAAATGAACAAAAAAACCAAACGCAAACCCTCCTAGAAGTAATAAATGAGCTCAAAAAGTTTACAAGATTCAGATTAACACACACACACACACACACACACAGATTATTCATATGAACTACAACGAACATGTGAACATCAAAATTTAAAATACAATACCACTTAAAATTGCTGAAAAAATGAAATACTTAGGTGTAAGCCAATAAAACATGTTTATCATTTGTATGCTTAAAACTACAAAATGCTTACAAAAGAAATCAAAAAAGTAAAAATAAATGGAGAGCCATACCCCTGTTCATGAGTTGGAAGACTCAATATAGTAAAGATGTTGATTCTTCCCAAGTTGATAAGCAGGTTTATTACAATTCCTATTAAAATCCAACAAGACTTTTTGTAGATATAGACAAGATTATTTCAAATGTATGTGAAAAGACAAAAGAAATAGAATAAAACAATTCTGAAAAAAAATAAAGCACAAGAAGTTTGTCTACCCTAACCAAGACTTATTAGATAGGTATAGTACTCAAGACTCTGCTATTGCCAGATAGAAGCATCGATCAATACAATAGACTAGAGAATCCAGAAACATGCACACAGAAATATGTCCAACTGTTTTTGTTTTTTGTTTGTTTGTTTTTGGTGGCTGGCTGGTATGAGGATCTGAACCCATGACCTTAGTGTTACCAGCACCATGCTCTCCCAAGTGAGATAACCGACCAGCCCCCAACTGGTTTTTGACATAAGTGAAAAAGCAATTTGATAGAGAAAGGATAGTCGTTTCAAAAGATAGTGTAATTGGACTCCAACAAATGGAGTAATTGGACGTGTATAGACAAAAACAAAAGGTAAAAAAGAAAAGTAAGCCTTGACCTAAACCTTCTACTTATATACAACTCAACTCAAAATGGATCATAGATTAAATGTAAAATATAAAACCACACAACCTTTAGAAAAAAAAATAGGAGAAAATTTCTGGAACCAAGGGCTAAGCAGAGACAGCAAAAGCATGGGGCACTAAAAGCATGGTCCATACAAGAAAAAAAATTGATAAATTGGACTTTTTCAGAGTTAGAATATTTTGCTTTGCTGAAACACTGTTAAGAGGATGAAAAGACAAACTACAGATTGGGAGAAAATATTTGGAAACCACATATCCAACAGAGGACTAGTATCAAAACGTATGAAGAATTCTCAAAACTCAACAATAAGAAAACAATCCAATTAGACATTGGGATAAAGACATGGAGAGACATGTCACAGAAGAGGGTGTACAAATGACAAGTAAGCCCATGGAAAGGTGTTCCACATCTAGCCGTCTGTAAGATGCTAATCAAAACCATGAGCCATCGATACACACCTATCAGGATGGCTAAGATAAAACCAGTGACAACACCAAATGCTGTCAAGTGTGTGGGGAAATGGATCTCTAAGACATTGCTGGCAGGGATGCAAAATGATACAGCCACCCTGGAAAACCATTTGGCAGTTTCTTTAAAAATAACTACTATACTACTATACTATTCACCAAGTGCATTCTTGGCATTTGCCCCAGAGAAGTGAAAACTTACATTCACGCAAAAACCTGTACACAAATGTGCATAGCAGTTTTACTCATAAAACCCCAAAGCTGGAAACAACCCACATATCCTTTGTGTGAATTCTTCACTAAGTTGTGGTATATGCTTACTACAGAATAGTACCAGACAATAAAGAGGAATGAAATTTTGGTACATGGAACCACACTGATGAAGCTCCAGAAAACTAGGCTGATTGGGAAAAAAGCCAATCTTAAAAGATTATGTACTGTATGATTCCATTTATATATTTTCAATGGTAAAATTATAGAAATGAAAACCAGATTAGCGGTTGCTGGCGTTTAAGGGCTGGAGGCAGGAGGGAAGTGGGTGTGGCTATTACAGGGCAACGTGAGGAACCTTCCTGGTGATGGGATGTTCTGTATCTTGAAGGTGTAAATGTTAATATCCTGGTCGATGTATTGTACTATAGTTTTGCAAAATGTTACCATTGTGAGAAACTGGATAAAGGATGCAAAGGACTTCTTTGCATTATTTCTTACAACCTCATGTAAATCTATAATTATTTTAAAATAAAATTATTAATTTAATAAAAAAAATATATAGAATTTTCTACCAGAATATTTTCTATTTAGCAAGGGTAAGTATTAATTGGATTTTTAAAAATTTGTGCTTTAACCGTAAAACTTTAAATTGCTTATACACGATGATTCTTTTTTAAAAGCCATGAAAATATAAAGTATTACTGCTATCAATAATAATAGTAACGATAATAACAGAAGGAAGATGCTAGTTAACTAAAAGCAGGGTGTATAAAAATGTCAGAATTGTCCAAAGTTGGGGTGGGCATTTCTGATAATGAGATATTAAAGCAGAGATTAGGCAAGCTATCTGACAGGTAGGTTTTTCAGTGGACACACACACACACACACACACACACACACAGTCAGCCCTTCATATCCATGGGTTCTGCATCTGTGGATTCAACCAATTGCAGGTCAAGATTATTTTTTTAAAAAAGCATCTGTACTGAATATGTACAGACTTTTCTTCCTTGTCATTATTTCCTTAACAATACAGTATAATGACTAGTTTATAGAATTTACATTGTAATAAGTATTATAAGTCATCTAGAGATGATTTAAAGTATACAGGAGGAAGTGTGTAGGTTATATGCACATACTACACCATTTTATATCAAAATAAAAAATGAAGTAGGCATTCTGTCTATTTCTGAGATTCCACGACTGGTTAAGCCACATGTTTCCATAAAGTGCAGAACAGGAAGCCAGGAAAACACAAGTGGCCTGTTCTGTCTGTTCAAGTTCACTGCACTGCACACACTCCTAATGAGAGAGCCCTCCTACACCCTGCTGTGAAAACACACATGACAGGTGCATTAAAACTGTTGATTGTTGCTGGGAATGCGATATTCTCACTCATGTGCATGTGGAATTAGGCTCAGAAACTGCAGTTTGAAGAGTCTCAGCATTTAAACAGAATTTCATGTAGAATCAGCTCTGGGGCAGCCATGGAACAGCATGTGTATGGAGAAGGACTAAATCGCAGTCCAGAGAGAGCAGAATGTCACAGACTCAAAGAGATTGAAAAGAAAGCACATGGCTCCAGAAAGACAGGCCCCTATAGAGGCCCAGGATTTCCCATCAACAAATTTCATGCAACACTCTAAAATATCCAATATGGTCCCTGAAGGAAGTGGTCAGTTATATGGTGCATATGGTAAGGTAATTGATGCTGTGACAGGTGTTGTGCTGATACTCAGATGTCCAGGCCGGCTAACGTGTAAATCCACATGAAGGCCGACCATTGTGAAGCTGTACAGGGACGAGAAGATCTTGCTTCAATAATTCTTACCCCCTCTATCTTCTTGGTTAACAGTTCCTGGAATCCCAGTAGTTTTCAAATCTATTATGAGAAATCATTCACAAAGCATGGGGATCCCTGGAATAGAAACTGTCTAGTTCACTAGATGAAAATTTGAAGGAATCCAATGCCAGGTAGATCCTGCCAATTGGTGGAGGACCTTGACATAAGGCAGTAGGGATCAATAAACACTGTGTTAAGTTGGAAAATCCATGCCCCAAGTGATGATATTCAAAATAATGTTTTTAAATGCCTGACCTGTCAAGCAAACACATGGCTGTGCCGAAGTTGGTCTGTCGCCCTAATTTGGCAGATGAAGGCACTGAAACTCAGACAGTCAAGGAATTGTCACTGTCACTTAGTGGAAGGGTTAGAATAAATCCCAGAACTGTCACAACTGCATTTGTGTGTAGAAGTAAATGTGTACTAACAGCAAAGATCGGCTTTCGTTACCTTATTGAGGCGATTAATAATGCAAAAGTCACCCTCTATCCTTTTGAATATTCAGCAAGGGCTGCCTCCTTCCTTTAAAAATCAAACTAAATATTTCAAAATAATGCACGGTGTCTATTTCTTTCAGTGAATAAAAGCAGATTTTGCACAAGTACTTATAGATCTAATCTCAAAACTTTTCTGATTCTTTTCCTTTTAAACAGGTAATCTATTCCCTCTCCTTAAGTGTGGGCTGGGCATCGTGGCTTCTTTCCAAAGACTGCAGCATTGAACGGTGGGAAAGAAAAGTAACTTCACAGCGTAGAAACACGCTTTTGACCACGTGATCACGATGGCCATCAACAGGGATAAATCACTTGGACAAGTCATGCTGAGAATGGCACTTGACCTCTGTGGTCTTCCTTCCCCAAATCCATAACCTCAGCCTAATCATGAGGAACTCATCAGAAAATCCACATTAAGGGATATTCTACAAAATACCTGACCAGTCCTCCTCAAAACTATCAAGGTCATAAAAAACAAAAAAAGTCTGAGAAACTGTCACAGTCAAGGAGCCTAAAGAGACAACAAGTAATGTGGGATCCTGGAACAGAAAAATGACGTTAAGGGAAAACTAAGGGGATCTTAGCAATTTACAGACTTTGGTTAACAACAGTGTACCAATATGTGTCCATTAATTGCATCAAATGCACCATATTAATGTAAAATGTTAATAATAGGGGAAAGTGGGTTCAGGGTATAAGAGGATTCTCTGTACTATATATGCAATTCTTCTGTAAATCTAAAACTGTGCTAAAAGATAAAGTTAATTTAAAAAGTTCAAGCTGGGCCCATAAAGAAACTCCAGCAGCCTCATACAACAAGGGGAATGTGTGATGCTAGTGCTTCCCTACACGGAAAATGTACAACATGATACCTCCTACTTTGTCTAAAGTAAAGGAAATTTCTGTGTAATGCACTTTATGTAGCACCTTGACAAAAAAAAAAGATGTTTCATGAAAGGTGGTGGATGGACCCAAAGTTCATTCAGAATATGCTTCTTAACACTCCATCCACGTGTTTGTGCAACCCTCCAGTATGTGCCGTCAGGTCAGCCACCGTGTGCATTCTTTTGTGTATTCAGCCCCAGGAATATTGCCTACAGTGCAGAGCAGTAGAATCAAAAATCACAATGTAGTTCTAATACGTAACATGCATTCACTCACAGTTCTCGTGCATTGGAGGTGCTGGGAATATTCTGTGCTCTGGAAAGACACTGTGCGTCTCCGCAGGTGCTCCGTCTACAACGCTACCTGGGGAGGTCTGAGGGCTTGGAAGTCAAGTGACAGGAAGCACTCCACGTTCCACATTTTCTTTTCTTTCTTTTTTTCTTTCTTAATCGGCCCATGGTAATTGTATACATTTGTCAATTGCATGATAAATATATCAGTGTGATAATCAGGTACCTTTGTACTGTGGGCAGTGATCATATCTGGGTATTCAGCACATCCATCGCCTCAAGCATTTATCATCTCTGTGCTGGAAACATTCAAAATCCTCTCAATTAGCTATCTGAAGTTATACAGTAACTTGTTTATCATCCCATATTCTCTATGTCACTGACTCCTCTCCTTCCAGTTGCTCAGGGCAAAACTCTTAGAACCGAGACCTTTCCCTCCCTCCCACAGTCACAGCCATTCCTCCATGGATGTCAGCTCCACCCTGTAAATGCAAAACTGTGACCACTTCTGACCACCCTTCGTCAACTCCTCCCCCAAGCCACCAACTTGTCCCTCCTGCTCGCCCCCTTAGTTCTCATCACTATCCAAGGTGCCATTTTTTCTCATGTGTTCACTGAACACCCTGCCCTGATTACAAGCTCCAGGAGGTTGAGTATCTTGCCTGCTTTTTTCACTGATACTTCCCTAAGCCCCTAGAGCAGGATCCAGCATAAAGACTCTCAATAAATATTTGCTGAATGAACACTGGATGCGGGAAGGAAAACCAACTGGGAAGTGGTAGCAGCTTTTCATTCCTCTAGGAAAGGAATTAAGGCTCAAGGCTCAGGCTAGTTGCTCAGGACAGGAAGTTCTTCAGGTCTGCATGGTTGGGTACAGAGAATGCCTTTTTGCTATCAAGTGTGAATACAGTGTAGGGACAGGGTGCAGAATGTACAAAACAGAGAGAGAGGCTGAGAATTTATAGACACCGGAGAGTGAGCCTTCAAAAAGAAATCCCCCAGATGTGTAAAGTGGGAAGGATTTAGAAAGACACTAGAATTTAGACTTTGAAAATGTGCTTTGGGCAATTGAACGCTTAAAGTAAATATTAGCTAGTAGCATTGTGTGATCATTTTAAACTAGTTTATCGCCTATAATTCTCCAATGACCAAGTATATTCTATTTTGTTCCCCTAAGGCTGCCTTAATATTTAAGTAATAATATTTAAATATTAATAGTAAACAACATTTTTATACCTTTTAAAACATATTTTATATTATGTGTAGTAAAAAAAAAAAGTCAATGTCAGTTGTGAATCTAAGCATAGAAGTTAAATTTGGGAAAATAGCCTTTTTGAGGAAAGAAAACCAAAACAGGCACTCACTTTGAATCTAATAAGAATCTTTCTTTAAATATGCACTCATTCAAACTTTTGTATTTTATCTTTTACTAGGCATAGTTGCGTTTTTGAGATATGTTTTAAAGATTCCTTTATTTGGCATAAAAAATCATTTTCAGACCCCAGTCAATACTCATATGAGAAATCCTTGCTGTTCTAATTTGTGTGAACAAATCCAGAGTCTATGAGGAAATTTTTCACTGAAGTGTCCATTTTATTGTAAAGCAAAACAAAACTTGGAATACAATGAGAATCCATTTGTTGAAATGCATGAAATTTTTTTAAAAGGCAAGAGGGAGTTCAAATATAACTTTTTTTTTTTAAACAGTGCAACTGTTATATCATGGCAATACAACTGATAAACGTTTCCCAAATGCAGACTTTAAAAGATATTATTTGAGATGGGACTTCAGTGGTACAATGATCTTGGGAAATGCTAGATCAAAGTTAATGTGATTTCCTCATGGGGAAAACTGGGCAGCCTGTACTATACTAACAGCCCTGGGCACATCAGGAGGGGGACCTGGCGTCACAGCAGCTAGGACTTTCCAAACCCCTGTAAAAGGGAACCTTCCCTCCCCTTGCAATCCCCACCCCCACCCCACTTTTTTGCAAAGAAAATTGCAGTCTTGTTGTTCCCAAGCTTCACACAGTGACAAGGGCTTCTGGAGAAGTGTAAGATGCCAACTTAGAATCCTGGGTTCACAGAAGAGCTGCAGATGAGTTGGTTTGGGGAATTCAAACACACTTAATTTCTCTTGACTTCGGTCTCTTCATTGCTAAACAGTTAATATTGTACCTTCCTTGCAAAAGTTTTTGAGTTAATATTGTACCTTCCTTGCAAAAAGCATTTTGACTTGCTCTGCATTTTGGAACTCTCATATGCAAGGCATATGCTTGGTGCCTGACCTGCATAACTTGGTCATGGCTTGCTGCTCTGGGGTGGCATTTGCTTCAGGACATACTTTGTTTTTGTCATAATCAGTTGGTTCATGCATACATGTCCTTCTAGAAAGCCCAAGGACAAGGTAAGTCTCATGCTGTCTAGAGAAAAGCTTTTAAATGCTCTGGACAGTCCCTGCATGGCTAATCACAAAAGAGTACACAGTAACTTCTAGCTGATGGTGCCAGGGAGAAACCATGAGTTAACTCATATATTCTTCACAACAAACAAGCATTATGATTATCTATGTTTTTCAGGCAAGGAAAGTGCGGCTTAGATTATTAGCTCCCATCTTTCCTTCCTTTCATTAATCTTGACCTCTTCTCTTTCGATGGAAGATTTCCCTGATTCCACATTTTGGACGTATCATGAGATGTTTTATGAGATGAACTGGCTAGAGAAAGTAGAATCTGGAAGGAAACTAGAGGAGGCAGTAGAATCACTTTCTTCTTCTCTTACTCTCTCCACACCCACCTGACCAGGGGTCCCCTTTCCCCTGCTCTGTGCCTGCCCCCAAGGAGGCCTCAAGTTCCTCTTGAGAAATTCCAGTATCCTTCCTGCTCTCTTCCTTCCATAGGGCTCCTGGGCCCTATGTGTTTATTCTTCCTCCAAAGACATCCAACCACCAAATGGCTCAATGCTGTCTCAAGCATATATGCAGCATTCCAGCCTGCCTCTCTGCTCTTCCTGCACCCCTCCCCTCCCATCTCTCCAGGTCCCTTTCCCCTCTGGCCTGCAGGAAAGACACTTAACCATCCCAATTAACCATGTCTTTTATTGTCTGTATTCTGACACTTTGACAGCCAGAGCCTTGCTGACCCTGAAGGGATGGCCCCTCTCCAAGTTAGTCACTTCAAGTTAGTAGCTTCCTGGAGATAGTGAACAGCTCGCCCATGAGCACAACTTTCTTTTTTTCTTTCTTTCTGCTCTTTATTTTATATTATTATTATTTTTTTAAACAAGGATATGCACATTTATTTGTTCAAATAGCAAAGACATAAATTGAGTAGCAGATGAATAACATAATACTCTGTAGAAAGTAGGGCTTCAAATTTTCAGAAAAACTGGAGTTGTAAAACTTATTAAAATATACATATTTACTTTCATAATCTCTACAATTATTTGAAATACCTCTCTAAAGTCTTCCAAAAGCATACAAATATCAAATTAACTTCAACAGAGGAAGATGAATAAATTTTTCAAAGGCAAATTAATTTCTAAGCAAATCAACAAGTCCACTTTAAAAAAAAGTCAAGAACAGAAATTAAATATCCAATTTAGCAACATAAATTGCATAAAAAATCAATAAAAGAGAATATAAACACAAAGGCACTTTAAAAATATCATGGAAAAATAGATCAGAAAGATAATGGAAATCTTTCCATGAACTTCTTGTTTGTTTAAATTTTTCCTTTTTAAAAAAAATTTTATTATACATACATGTGGGGTACAACAATGATTTTCCATAATTGTGTAGAACGTGTGGTAGTTAGATCAGTATAGTTAGCTTATTCATCATTACAATATGCAATCATTCTTTAAAAGAATAAGATTATAGAAAATATGTTCTCTGACCACAATAACAGAAGGAAATTTAGAAAACTCACAAATGTATGGAATTAAACAACACTCTCCTAAATAAGCAATGGGTAAAAGGAAAAATCAGAGGCAAATTAGAGTATTTTGAGATAAAGATCAAAGCACAACCAAAAAAAATTTATAGGATACAGGACTCATGCAGTGATTAGAGGAAAATTTATACTAGTAAACACCTATATTAAAAATAAAAATCTTAAATCAGTAATGGAAACTTCTACCTTAAGAAAACAGAAAAAGAGAGTAAAATAAACCAAAAGCAAATATAAGTAGGAAATAACAAAAATTAGAACAGAAACATATAAAATAGGGAATTAAAAAACAATAGAGAATATCAACAAAACCAAAAATTGATTCTTTAAAAATAAAAAAGATCAACAAAATTTGCAAACCTTTATCTCAATTGATCAAAGAAGAAAGAGAGAAGACCGAAATTCCTAAAATCAAAAATAAAGTAGGGACATTATTACATTGTCACTATGGCTTTTTGTGGTAGTAAGATTTAGGTTGTCTTTCTCATTTGCATTTTTGTTCTACCAGTGGGTTTTGTTCTTTCTTGTGTATTCATGGTAGTAATTACCATTTTTCAGATTCCAGATGTAGGACTTCCTTGAGGATTTCTTGTAGGGCTGGTCATGTGGTGGTGAACTCTTATAGTTTCTGTTTGTCCAGGAAATACACTATTTCTCCTTCATTTAAGAAGAATAGCTTTGTTGGGTATAGTATTCTTGGCTGGCAGTTTTTTTCTTTTAATATTTTAATTATTTCATCCCATTTTCTTTAGGCCTATACAGTTTCTGCTGAGAAGTCTGCTGTTAGTCTGATAGGGGCTCCCTTAGAGATGACTTGACACTTTTCTCTTTCTTCTTTTAAGATTCTCTCTTTGCCTTTGAGCTTTGCCAGTTTGACTGCAATATTTCTTGGAGAGGATCTTTTTGGATTGAATCTGTTTGGGGATCTTTGAGCCTCCTGGATCTGAAGGTCCATGTCTCTCCCTATACCTGGGAAGTTTCCATTATTATTTTGTTGAATAGGTTTTCCATGCCTTTTCCTTTCTCCTTCCCTTCTGGAACACCCATGACTCAAATGTTTGTGTACTTGAAGTTGTCTGCTATCTCTTTTAGAGTTTCTTCATTTTTTAAAATTCTTTTTTCCTTTTTTTTTTGTCTACCTGGGTTAGTTTGAAAAGATTATCTTCAAAATCAGAAATTCTTCTGCTTGTTCTAGCCTGCTGCTTAAGCTATCAGTTGTGTTTTTACTTTGCTGAGTGAATTTTTCAGTTCCATGAGTTCGGCATTCTTTTTTAACGTATTACTCCCTTGTAAATGTCCTCCTTCATAACCTGGATTTTTTTTCTCATTTCATTATGTTGTGTAACTGAGTCTTCTTATATCTCTGTGAGTTTCCTTAAGATTGTTGCTCTGAATTCCTTTACAGCCATTCCAAGGGATTCCTGCTCTATAGGGTCTGGTATTTGAGAATTACTGTATTCTTTTGGTGGTGTCATATTTTCTTGGGTTTTCATATTTCTAGTATCTCTACATTGATGTCTGGTCATTTGGTAGAGCAGTTGCTTCTTCTATTATTCTGGAGTGGGCTTTGAGGAGAGAGACATCGTCTTCTTTTCCTGGTCTCTACTGGTGACTCTTCTTGTGTCAATGCAGTTGAGTGTCCAGGAGGCAACCTGCATGGTGGCTGTGGCTGCTGCTATAACTTTAATCTGCTTCTTTTGGTAGCTGTGGCTGTGGTGGTGACTGTGGTGAACCACTCACATGGAAGTGGTGTTTTCGGCATACTCTCTTGCCTGCTTTTGGGTGGAGGGGGCTGCCGCCCATGGCTTCTTGCCTAGGATTCTGGGGGTGCTCTCTTGCCTGGTTCTGGGAGGAGGGGGCTGCAGCCCATAGCTTCTTGCCTAGGACCCCAGGTGTGCTCTCTTGCCTGCTTCTGGGCAGAGCTGGCTGTGGCCCTCAGCTCCTTGCCTAAGACCCTGGGTATACTCTCTTGCCTGCTTCTGGGTGGAGGGGGCTGCAGCCCTTGGCTCCTTGCCAAGGACTCCAGGCACCATGAGCACAAATTTCAAATGCAAACCATCCAATCCAGGGCCTACACACTCCAACTCTCTCCTTTATCAGCTCTCACACTCTGGGCCACCATTCCTCAGTGCTAATCACCCCAGGGCCAGGTACCAGACAACCAGGAACAGCTCCAACAGATGCTGCAGAGCCCCCTGAAATTACTCCAACTAGCCAATCATCAGCCTGCTTCTCTTGCCACACCTGCTCCCTTCCCAAAAGCAACAGCAAAGACTCTTGTCCACATTTCGCCTCCCTCTCTTGTATTCCTCACCCACCCTGGAGTTTCCTGTGGGACCTCATGTATCATGGCGTGGCATGGCGTGGTGTGCCTTCTGTTTCTGGGGAGCTGTGAATATAGACTTCTTCCTTCATGACAGTCACTTCTGTGTTTGTATGTCTTACACACAATTACCTAAATAAAACAAATCCTAGGTGCAATTAAAACACCACCTGTCAAACCCAGCTCATGTATCTCTCTTCAGAGAGACCTCCCACAAACTCCAAGAGGAGTCAGGCTGTACCCTTCTCTGTGCTATTTCTGTTACTGGTCAGGCCCAACTTCACACTTAGTTGGTGTGATCTGTGTTTCTACATCTCATTCTCCTGCTAATCTCTCTGCAAAGTCCTCACAGGCAGTGATAGCATTTTGAACATTCAGAGACCCTGTTCTTAACACACTCTCATACAAGTGATGCTTAATAACTGTTTATTGAATAGATAGATTAGATTCATGTCGGGAGTGTGCTCAGAAAGGCAAAAATTGGCAATTTTACCTCTTATCATTATGTTACTCCGTGTTTGGACTCATGATTTAACTAAATTATTACAAAGAAATCAATCAAGTGTTTTGGGGGCACCTAATGTATCCCAGGCCCTCAAATTTCCTTTACACTAAAGAAAGACAACTATGACTTGCTTCCAAGTGTTGTTACATTTGGCCTCCGAGCCTTCAAGGTGGGAATAAAGCCCAGCATATTTCTCTGTTTGAAAGTTCACCCCAACCTTTGTAAACAGTCTGCAACGATTCTCAGCAGAAATTAGAATAAGAGTGTAGAACATAATCTCTTATTTATTTCATATGTATCCCCTGAAAAATTAAATTTTCTTCTCTGCAGACAATGCCCAGCAGCAAAATGAAGTTTGAAAGCATCCCAAAAGGCATATATCTGCATGACTTTTTTCTTGACAAGGGAAGCAACAAGAGCTAATTAAAGAAAAACAAAATGTTCTTTTTGGATGGCCCCCCAGACAATCCTTTTGAGTATGCACTTCATTATTATTACTATTAGTCTATCACCACCCTATTTCTTTTAGCTCTGCTCAAGGCAGTATTCTCCCTACAGTTGGGGGAAACCACTTCTCTTTTGAGTGCCACATGGCAAGCTCATTTCAGAAGTGTTTATGTTATTAAGCATTTTTCTGTATTAATGTGTATCACTCATAGTTTCCTTTAATATAATTGTTTCACCCTCATATTTATAGAAGCTTTCCAGTTTATTCCTGTTGTATCCGTATGTCATTTTATCCAGGCAGTCATCTTGTAAAGAGGCTGGGGCTGTTTTCCTCGTTTTTCTTTAAGGACGGCTGAGTCCCCCGGCAGGGAGTGGGTTGTCAGACTTGCAAACATGGCAAAGTTGCTTGAATCTAATCTTTTGCCATCAAATCCCTTGTTCTTTCCTGTCTGTTAATTCACTAAAAATCATTTCTATTTTATCCTACACACTCGGAATTGTTGAACAGTCATTAATGTATTCAATTTGAGAAAAGCAGTGACTAGGAAACAAATACTGCTGGCTTCAGTGACTTTGGGTTCAATCCTCCACTTACCTTTTTTGTTTTACTTTTGTTTAAATATATTCAGTCCCGGGCTGTTTTCCATTCATTGATGTTTACTTTTATTGAAGTATGCAGGTATCACAGACATATTTATCTGTAATGGAGCATCTACCACTTTGCTGGCCCTGGGTCACATGCAGAGGACGTAAGGGTGAATGACAACATTGATGTCTTCCCATATGGAATGTTGTGTCCAGTGAGGGGGGTCAGCATGTAAGGAGGGTGGACCCAGGGCGTCAGCTTGTTACCACATTTGGTCACAAAGGAAATTTGTCTACGGCTGTTCCCTTCGTTAAGGTTCTTTATTGATTTACCATCACACACTGGATCCATTAAACTCTTAATCTGCTGGGAATATCATAAAATATATGACCATCTAAACAAAGGAAATACATACAGGGATGTATCCCCAATATTTGGCAGACACTTCTCAGGAGTTTCATGGTCCCCACAGACATCCTCTGAGCCTTATGTGTCTCTAGCCTAAAGCAAAAATGTCCAAATGCTTAAAGTGCTGTGTCACCCCTTCATGACCTGCACAGCCAACTCAGACCTCTCTTTTCTCTGGGTGAAAGGAACTTCTCCCTGTTCCCCAGGTAGGGTCATGGTCTCTCTAGGCCCAGGCCTCAGCCCAAACTGTCCACTTGCCAGGTGTGTCTTTCTATTCCTCCCTGACTGCAGATTTTCCTTGCTGTGTCTTCCTCATCTGTAAAGTTGGAATAAAAAGAGAGCCTACTCTAAAGTGTTATTGTAAGGATGGCATAAGTTTGTGTGTATATACAGAAACTTTGAAAGTCTCTGACCCAATCAATGCTACACAAGAAATGTTCTTCTTATCTCTTTATTCATCGTGAGGGTCTCAGCTGGGCTGCCACCTTCTGCACAAAGTATCTCTGGTTCTTCTCCCCAAGACATGGTTAAGTGAGTCCCCTTGATGCTTTCTTTCACCCTGTGCCCATTGGTACCAGCTACCAGCGTGGAAATCATTCTTCTCTAGATTGTAAGTTCCCAAGTTCAGAAATGCTGTCTTCCTCCTCCTGGTGCCCAGTTGCCCACTGCTGCCCAGACCCCACCTAATAAATGAATATCGCATGAGGGAATAAAGCAGAGGGTGTACACGCTTTGCCAGCGATAAAGAGCTCTACACAGATGGACAATTATAAATAGTGAAACAGATGACTTGCCAACCTCTTGAGATGTTCCTGGCCATGGTAATTTTACTCTGCCCATTTCTTTCTAGTTTATGTGTACTCTAGCATCAAGAGACAGCATTGTAGGTTGTTGACAGCAGCCACAGGTTGGTTTTGTTTTAATGGCCTTGTCTGGTTGCAAATATTAAAATGCAAACTTAAACACCTACAATAAGCAATGGGTATTACGTGTATTCCAAACAGAATCTTATTACTTAAATACTCTTATAATACAAGAACAACAAATCCAACTTAGTTACCTTTGGCCTGAGCTCTCTTGACTTCTGTGCATATATGGGGGTTATTTCTGTGCTTGAGACTGGAATAAAAAGAACTGTGTTTGAATCATCACCATTATCATCTATTTGAGGAACCAAAGATAAGACGTTTATTATTCTAAGTCTCTGTGTCCCTATGTATAAACTGGAGATGATAATAACACTGAAATTAACACCATGCTATCCTAATTCAAAAGATGAGCATGATGTCATGATGTAAAAGAATTAAGTTGGATTCTTACCTTATATCATCTAAAAAATTAATGCAAAATGGATCATAGATAAAAACTTAAGAGCTAAAACTGTAAAACTCTTAAGAGAAAACCTAAGAAAAAAGTTTCATGACTTTGAATTTGGCAATCACTTCTTGGAAATAAAATCAAACGCACAGGCAAATAAAGAAAAAGTAGTTAAACTAGACTTTATCAAAATTAAAAACTTGTTTATCAAAGGACAGTATTATCAGAGTGAAAAAGCAACTCACAAAATGGCAGAATACATTTGCAAGTATCTCTGGTAAGTGATTAATATCTTATAAATAACTCTAATAATCCATCAAAAAAGCCCTAACAACCCAATTGAAAAATGAGCAAAAGAATTGAATAGACATTTCTCCAAAGAAGATAGATAGAGAGCTAATAAACACATACAGACATGTTCAATATCACTAATCATTAGGGATATGCAAATCAAAGCATAATGAAATATCAGTTCACACTCATTAGGATGGCTATTATATGTATATATAAGGAAAATAACAAATGTTGATGAGGATGTGGAGAAATTGAAACCCTTGTGCATTGCTGGTGCAAATGTAAATGAATACAGTCACTATGGAAAACTGTTTGTTGATTCCTCAAAATTAAAAACAGAATTATCATATGATCAAGCAATTTCACTCCTAGGCATATGCCCCAAAGAATTGAAAGCAGAGACTCATACAGATACTTTACACCAATGTTTATTGCAGAATTATTCAGTATAGGCAAAAGGAGGACCATTGGAAGATGAACTGATAAACAAAATATGGCATATACATGCAATAGAATATTATTCAGCCACGAAAAGAGATGAAGTTCTGACACATGCCACAACATGAATGAATCTTGAGGACATTATGCTAAGTGAAGTAAGCCACTCACAAAGGGATAAATATTGTATGATTCCATTTGTATAAGTTGCCTAGAATATTCAAATTTATGGATATAGAATGTAGAATAGCAAGTGCTGGGGACAATAGGGGAGGAAGAATGGTGAGTTAATGTTTAATGGGTACAGAGTTTCAGTTTGGGAAAACAAAAAATTTCTAGAGATGGATGCTTGTATTAGTCCTTTTCTGTTGCTTATAACAAAATACATAGAACTGGGTGATTTATACAAAATGAAATTTATTGCTCACAGTTTCTGAGGCTGGGAAGTCCAAAGTCCATCTGATGGTGACGATGGTGACCCAGGGTCTCACATTGCAAGATGGTGGAAGCAGAGAGAGCAGAGAGAGAGAGAGTAAACTCCTCATTCACTCTCTTTTAAAAGCCCTCAGAACATGCCCCTGACCACCATTATTAATCCCTTCCCTGCAGCATGATCCTACAATTTAATCACCTCTTCAAGGCCCCACCTTTAAATTACCATAATAGGATTTCCCATCCTCAGTGGTAACAGTGGGGATTAAGGCTCAATGAGGTTTGGGAGGCACCCAATCTACAGCATTGGTGGTGATGGCTGCACACAACGTGAATGCACTTAATGCCACTTGACCTGTACGCTTAAAACTGGTTAAAATGGTAAATTTTATGTGATGTGTACATTGCCTTAATCATTTTTAAAAAGGGGCATGCCATTTGTAAATTTGAAAAAAGAAAAATATATAATTTCTGCCTCTCACATGAATCTAATTACAGTGCATCAAAGTAAAAATGTGTGACATAAAAAATACACTATTAACCCCAGACCCAGAAATTTTTCTTCTATATCTGGACAATAACTAACCGTTTTCCAAATTTAGAACACACTTTTGATTAGCTCTAAATTTCAGTATCATAAATATCTGCCCTCATTCTTGTATGGTCACAGAAAGAATTACTTACTCCATGATTGTTTGGATTTGGAGACCCTAAGAGAAGGTATCAATCCACATGTGAGTGACTGAACCAGAGAGAGGCACTGAGTCATGTCCATGTCGAGTGACCTGCCATCTACCATGTCAATAGCTTTTGTATTTTTTCTGAAGTGTATAACAAAATCATAGGACGTGTGGAACCTTTAGGTGTTCAGGTTGTGACGTCTCTCAGGGCTCATCAATTTCCAAGCCTTCATTCACCTTCTTAGAGGCTCTTTGTCTGCTCTTTGGTCTACATCCTTTGGTGGGTGACCCTGTGAGAGAGAGACAGGGAAGGGAGATTCTGGAGTTTCCAAATAAAGGTAGCTCTACATTGGGAAACAGCCAGTGAAGATGGTGTCCCAGAGGACCCCATAGGATGCTATAGCCTTTAGGGGTGTGAAGAGTCCTGGTGAAGGCCAGGGGGGTTTGGGGAGGTCCTGGAGTGGGGCTGAGTGAGGCCTTGTGAGACCTCTGATGTGGATATTGCTTTCTTGAATAATGGGTCTGGCTATTGAACTAGAAGTGGTGAGACAAGCATTCCAGTGGGCAGTCGGAACCTGCATTAGGTCAACAGCTGAAAATTCATCTCAGACGTGCAGGTGGGATCGGCTCTTGCCATGGGGTTCTGGAAGGATCTGTGATACAACCGTGAACAGTGGGTGACAAACCATAGAAAATGAAAGCATCTCAAAGTGGGAAACTTTAAGTTTTCAAGAAAGAGAACTGCAGATTTCCTGAATATACTGTGTGTGTATATGAGGGCTTCTTAACCTTGAGAGTGCTCCACCTCACGACCCCCAACAGTCCCAAGAGGTAGGTTGATTTAGAGACCCAAGTGCACTGGGGACAGGAATTCTTCATCTTAGTGGACTCAAATAGCACATGATTCATTTTATATTTGCTTCAAAATATAGCGTATTCATATAAAATGTGAAGTGCAGTAAGGCCAACAGATCAGGAGACGATTGTCACTGGAAACATAGTTTGTTGCTCACAGTTACCAATAGGAGGGGTCATGTCACTCCAGGTAGGATCATGCGAGGAAGCAGCAAGGCCAGTCAGGAGGCAGAGGGAGCAAAGGGGAAACCTGGGCAGGAGACTTGGTTGTGGTTTCTGGGGGAAGGAACAGGCAAGGCCAAGTAAGCAGGAGTAGGATTGGCTGGTTTGAAAAATTTCAGGGCTTGTCCCTAGTGGATGGGTACGTGTCCTTGGGGTGATTAGGGCAGGTGGATAGTGGCCCAGGGTATGAGGGCCCAATAAAGGAGGTGGTTGGGGGGTGGGCTCTGGATTGACTGATTGGAATTTAAGAAGTGCATTTGTGGATGAGCTGTTTAGCATCACTGGGAATTGGCTATTCCTCCAGGGTCAGCAGGGCCCCAGATGTCAAAGCTTCAGAATACAGAAAATAAAAGAGGCAGTTAAAACACCATCTGATCTGACAGTAGATGAACAAACTGAGACGCTTTGCCAAGTCAGGAATGCGAGATCAATCCAGTCAGGGCTGATTCTCATGGCCCCAACTCCATCCCCTCTTAAACATCATCTGGATTGAAATTTGATCACAAATAACTTAACTTTGTTCCTTTAATTGTCTGCATGGTTGTGGAGCAGAACAGTCACACATTTTTTTTCTCCCACCAGCTTCTGCATTAAGAGTCATCTAATCAGTTCTTGGCCACATGTTTTATAAATCTTGTCTAACCAATAACTTTGGAATTTGATATTTACATGTTTCAGCCAAAACTTCCATTTTAATGTCTTATTACACTCATTCTTGGGTAATTTTTGTATCTTCATAAATTATCAAGAATAATACTTGGCTGAAATTCCAATGTCTGATCAAGCAGGCTGATCTGTACTTTAGAACCTATTATTATTATATTTTTTTCTCATACCCAGTGCCGGGAATGCACAAATGTCTATTATTCAAAAATACAAAATAAATTACTTGTAGGCATGGACAATGATACAGTAAACCATTATATATTGTCATCTGAATCCAGTAACTGATGGTTATAGGGATTTTCTTAAACATCAGCCAGCCTTTTCTTCAGTCATTTTTTCAATCAACTTCTCTGAAGTTATTGGCGAGGAACACTGACTTGAGCTTCCCGTCACAGTTCATTAACACTGGTAAAGTACTATTATAGGAAGTTGAGTATGCCACCTCCCGTGCCACCTCCCTTCTGTGACTACAGCTTCTGCCGTAGTTAATGGAGAGGCCACCCCAGCAGTATGCAACAAAGAGGTTCTTATAATCCTTGTTTCTATCATATTCACAAAATCTCCAAGCATAGCATCATAACCACCTTCTGAGGAACTTTGCATAATTTTCTCAACTATCAAAGATCCTTCAATTCTTAGCAACAGTCATTGCAGGAATTTTGAGTGTTCTTTTAATAATTTCTGTATCAGTCTTTTGATCTTCATTAGCTGGAGTTAATGAGTCCAAGGCTGAAATGCAGCAAAGCAGAGCACAACCCCGTCCCAGCACAATGCCTTTTTCAACAGCAGCTCTTGTAGCATTGAGGGCGTCTTTAATTCTGTCTTTCTTTTCATTCAGTCATCCCACCAACCTTTAGCACAGCTAGCTACTCCATCTGAACGTTTTGCTAGACAAGTTCATTCAGTTTTTCCTTTCTGTATTCACTAGTTGTGATATCTAACTGCTCAGTGATTTCTTGAATGTGTTTTTTTCCATTTGAGCATTGTCACCTTTTCCTTTCAAGAGCATGGCATCGTCTTTGGTCACAATGAACTCTTCAACTTTTCCTAAGTCATGAGGCTGAACATCTTCAAGAGTTAGGGTCAATCCCTTTTCTCCAAACACTGCACCACCAGTACACATACCTATGTCTCTAAGCTGGTTCTTCTGATTGTCACCAAAACCTGGAGCTTTGACTACTTTGACTTGAAGACCAACTTTTAGCCTATTCAAAACAAGTGTTCTTAGAGCTTCTCCATCCACATCTTCAGCAACTATGACCAAGGGCTTATGCTGAGTGTTGGCAATTTTAAGAGCAGGTACAATAGACTGGACACTAGAAATTTTCTTTTCACTCAGTAGAACATAGGCATCCTGGAACTCACAATTCTGACCTTTCAATGTATTGATAAAGTATGGAGAAATATAGCCTTGATCAAACTTCATGTCCTCAATAATTTGTAATTCATCATTCAGTGTTTTTCCATCCTTTACTGTGATGACACTCTTTCTTCCAACCTTTTTCACTGCATTAGAAATGATGTTGTCATGATTCTTAGTCGCTGTTTGCAGAAATCGTAGCAACCTGAGAAATTTCTTCAGGCGTGGTCACAGGTTTAGAGTGCTTCTTAAGTTGGGCAATTACAGCATCAACAGCTGACATCACACCTCTCCCAATTTCCACTGGATTAGCACCTTTGCTAATCTTCTGGAAGCCTTCCTTGGCAATAGAGCGTGCCACTACCATAGCAGTGGTGGTGCCATCACCAGCCTCTACATTTGTGTTATTGCAACATCTTGAACAAGTTTAGCTCCAATATTCTTATATTTATCCTTTAAGTCAACTGACTTTGCCATATTTACACCATCTTTTGGTTACTTTGGGACTTCCCCAGCCCTGTTCAATGATCACTGTTCTTCTCTTTGGCCCCATTGTAATGGCTATGACACTGACTAAGAGGTCTACACCTTGAAGCATAAGTCTCAGGGCATCTGCACCAAATTTTACATCTTTGGCATAAGCCCAGATGAGATGAGAAGCCAGTGCCCTGGACACTGATCTCAACTGCTGAAGGACTGTGGGTAACCAGAACATTTCTGTGGGGTGGCAGCAGGCCATGAGGGTGGAGAAACAGGCTGTCAGTGACAAGTGAGGGTATTATTATTATTTTTATTATTATTATTACTACTATTAGTCTAGGACTTTTTAATGGTTCCAACACACATCTTTAGCATTTTAAAAAGCTCTTGGGAAAGCTCGAATGAAGACAATGGTTACAATGAACAAACTCAATATGTGAGATTAATTAATTAATTAGTTAATTAATTAATATTGAAACAATTTGTTCGTACATATCTGTGGGGTACTGCATGGAATATTAATACCTGTATGAAATATGTGATGCTCAAATCAAGATAATTAGTATATTCCACATCATACAATGTAATCATTTTTTTGTGACCCTTTACAATTTCTAATGAATCCTCCCTCCCCCTCTCCTTTTCCTCCCTCTGGTAACCTCAGTTCTGTTCTCTCCTTTTGGAAAGTTCAACATATAATTGTGATTGTTATATCTTTCTTTCTTTTCAAAAATTTATTAGTTCATTTTTTTTTTACCTTCTCCTCAGGGTATACAATCAATCAATCCACCACAAGTGTTTCTGTGTTTCTGAGTTTTCTGTTTTTCTACTTTTTACTATATTTTATCTTGACTTATTAAGATAATATATGCTCATTAAAGAAAACTCAAATATTACATAACTAAAAAAATAAATATTCCTATAATTTCACCTTTCAAGTCAATAATTTTGATGCAAAGTCTAATTTTTTTCATACTCCTTCCATTAATAATTAGCTGTTTTATTACTATCAACTCATTTGTATTAAATAGTAGAATCACTGAGTATCCAGAAATAAACAAATTCTTTCTAGACACCATGGCTAAGCATAGCTTGGCTTCGGAAAAAAGGCATATTCTGATTATTTAAACGTAGAACCTTTGGGATGTTTTTTCTTGGCTAGTGTGTAATTTCACAGCCTTGTAAGCACAGCACTCTACTGAGTTAAGTGACGCTGTGAAAGTCTCGTGTGACTACACTGCACATTTCACTGCACATTTGTATCTGCCGCTGAGCCCTTCCCTTCAGCATTTTTATGTCTTGTGGACATCTCCGGACTCTCGGCCACAGTGTGAGCACCTCACAGTCCCAACCAGCATGCTGTGTGTGTATTTCCAACTCTAGGCACGGCACCCGGGCAGAATAGAATAGATTCTCATGAATTCTTGTGAAGCACGTAATGAGTACATTTCACAAGGCAAGGAAAGAAGTAATTTGGTGTGTATTATAAGCCAAAGATTGGGTGTTCAGGTTGGACTCGAGGAGTGTGAGCCAAGTGGACTATGACAGCTGGCTTCATTCACACAGCTTGGTTAGAGTACTTGGACAAAAACGTCTATACTTTCTGCCATGCCTCCCACTTTGCCCTATTTAGGCTGTAGAGCACCGTGACAATCCTTGGCTCTATTTTTACATTGTACAGTGGCCAAATGGAATGAGTTTGGAAAAGTGGGACTCCATGATGCATAGTCTGTGGATGTTGACGCTGTGGAGGATACTGTGTAGGGTAAGGGGAACACATTTGCTGTTGTTCAGTACCTAAGGCGGTCATGCAGAGTTGAAAACCACTCTACTTTTGACTGATTTCAAAGATAAATTTATAAGATGTGACAAAATAAGATTTAGCATATTATGAGAACAACTCTAAAACAGCTGAGTTTCCAGACACAATATGAAGTACAAGATCTTGACACATATTCACAAGCAGGCTGGAGAACCATCTGTGAGGGATACAATGAATGCAACTTCTATAAGTTGGGAGATGAGAAATGAGGCGGGTAGACCAGATGATCTCAAAAAGCTGTCTTAATTCTATATTCCCCACATTCAGTGAATACTATTTATATTATAGAATATGCTTCTCCATTGCAAATTATAAAAACATAAATAATATTAAATAAAATTACTGATTTAAAAAGTCACCCCAAACCCCATCACCTAGTCAAAATTATTCTCATTGTCCATATCTACAGCAATCTTTCTTGGCATTCATTCATTCAACAAAAACTTTCTGCTGTCTCTGTTGTGACAGGTCCTGTCGACACTCTACCTGTAACTCCTTGTCCTCCTCTGAGTTGATTACTAGCTGTGGCAGGTGGTAACTTGTACCTTGACAGCTCTCCTCTCAGACCCTCAGTTTGGGGGCTCTCTCTCATGCTGCAGGAGTCTGCTCAGCCTGCAAGCCGGGCAGTCCAGCAGGATAAGGAGAACTTTCAAACAACCACTTATGGGAGATAATGGATTCATACTCTGGTTCCCTTGAGGAATGTTTTATATGGTTCCTCAGTTGGCCCCTGTGCAATCAAGTCCCAGTTGCCTACAGGGGTGACCCAATTATTAGTGTTCCCTTTACAACTTTTCTTCTTTCCATGTCTCACTTCTCTATTCCTTCTCTTGTGGTTCTTGTGGAATCACCTCCAAAATAAAACTCCTGCCCTTAAGATCTTTTCTCAGGGTCTACTTTTAGGTGGAATTCAGATTCAAACAGCTATTCCTGCCAGGTGTGGGGCTAGACTCTAGAGTAAGTCATGGTCCCCACTCTTGAGGAGAGTGGTCTATTTGGAGCAGATGGACATAAAAACATGAGGGGCTTGATGGGGTTTGTAGAAGGTCATAGGACGCATGAAGGAGACGATAATCAACCCCACTCATGACATTATAGTGAGACACAGAAGTGTCTCCTTGAGCAGCAACTGGAGGAATAAGCAGGAATTGACAAGACTCATAGTAAAGTGTTACCGGCCCAGGAAATGCCTTGTGCACAGAGAAGGGGCTGGAAGCAAGCAAAGTACAATTGAGAGTGCCCCCGGAAGCACTGCATAGTGGGCTCAGGAGGGGCGGGAAGGAGACAAAACTGCACAGTGTAGAAAGCCAGGCTCTGGGCTGTGGAATTAGGCTGTTATAGTATAAGCAGTGGGAAAACTTTTGAGGATTAAACAACAACAACAACAACAACAACAACAATAATAAAGAAGAGAGTGACATAATCAAATGCTATTTTAGAGAGAATTAACTTTATGTGTAATGTGAGGAATATGAACTGAAAGCAAGGAAATCAAAGACTAGTGTGTTAAAATTATACGCCTCGGGAATTATTAATGTCTTGTCCAGGTTAGGGTCAGTGGAAGGAGATAAGAAAGAAGGCTATGAAGAATGTGTGGGAGATACAATCAACAGCACCTTGCATGGACCGAATGTGTGTGTGTGTGTGTGTGTGTGTGTGTGTGTGTGTGTGTGTGTGTGAATGTATCAAGAAGTATTAGGCTGACTCTTAGATTTTGCTCTTGAGTGATTGGATCAGCTGGAATATGGAAGGAAGAGAAGATGTAGAAGATGAGATAACTATTTTATCTGTCAGGTCTGTGGTGAAAATGTCCAGAAGCCAGCTGGGAACATCTCTGCAGCTCAAGGGAGAATTCGGACCTGGGCACATAGATTTCTTCAGTCTTTGTACATAGGAGGAAACTAGAAGAATGGGAAGAGGGAAAAAATGCCAACAATTATAAAGAACAATAATTAAAACAAATTTGAGATGCTGTTTTAATGACTGCATGATTTTCTATTATATGACTATTAACCAACCTTTAAGAAATGGACGTTGGATTATCATCAAATGTTTCAATATATAAAAAACACGGAAATTAATATTCTTGTATATGTGTCTTTTCCTTCTTGTAAAATTAGCTACTTGAGATTAATTCTTAAAATAGAGCTGTATATGTCCAGTTCTGATATATAGAGTGATATACGGAGTATCTGATATATACATTCAGAATTCTCCAGAGAAACAAATATATATTCTGAGAGAGAGAGAAAGAGAGGGAGAGATTTTAAGGAAAGAGACTTTAAGGAGTTGGCTCACAAGACTGTGGCAATCCAAAATCTGGCAAATCTGAAATTTGTAGGGCAGGCTGGCAGACTGGAAACTCAGGCAGGATTTAATGCTGCAGTCTTGAGGCAGAATTCCTTCTTTTCCAGGAAACCTGTTTTTGCTCTCAAGATCTTCAACTGATTGGATGAGGTCCATCCACATGATTAACCTCCTCGACTTAAAGTCAACTGATTGCAGATGTTAACCACACCTACAAAATGCCTTTTTAGATATTATTAGCTCCTGGATTGGTGTATGATTAAATAACTGGATTCTTTAGCCTAACCAATTGGGAGACTAGACATCACAACTGCTAAAATGCACACACCGTGAGTGTCTACCAGTTTTATATCCTCATGTCCACTGTTATTTGCTCATTTCTGCATAACTTCAAAATAAGGTTGTCTTTTGAAGTTTTAATCTTTCCAACTTGGTATGTCTGTCTGTGTCTTTGTTTTATCTGGTTGATTTTATAAGTATTGCTGACTTTTATTTCTTCTTTTGTAGATGCCTTATACCATGTTTTCTTGTAGTATATTTATACCTATTTCTTCCCTGTTTACATCTTCTAGCTCTATCAATTATTAGTGCAATGAGGAGGATAGGAATCCAGATTTTTGCCCTAAACACTGA
This sequence comes from Cynocephalus volans, assembly GCF_027409185.1. Classification (NCBI taxonomy): domain Eukaryota; kingdom Metazoa; phylum Chordata; class Mammalia; order Dermoptera; family Cynocephalidae; genus Cynocephalus; species Cynocephalus volans. The sequence goes on from NC_084461.1 coordinate 211,604,659, forward strand.
GCCAGCTGTTCCAACAATTATCCAATTGTTGTCTTCCCTTGTGTTTATCATAAGCCAACTTTCTAATACACTCTGTGGCTCCTCCCTTTTGCTCACTTGTTTGGGCATAGTAATGATTTTATCAGAAAAATAGCCTATGGAATGGATGCCATAATTCACATATTTTTCTATAATAAAGCCTACAATTTAATTTTCATAAACTTTGTAAATAATTATATTCTATAATATTCTGCCACATAATTCTTTTTCTTAATCATTTAAGTAAGGGCAGTAGTGAATACAGGTGTTTAGATTTATGTGGAAATGCTAAAGCTTCCTCAGGTCACAATCGTTTCTCGTTGGTGAAGATGGTAGGCATTTGGGGAATTCCAGATCTCTGCAAAACCTGCCACTCATCACAATGCCTTCTTCTTTGCCCTACTGATAGTTGAATTCACATTAACAGGGTCAGAGACTGTTACTGCAGTGACCAAGTTGTGTTGATTTGCCACATTTGTGATGAAAACCCTAAGCATCTCTTGGTCATTGCTCCCTGGCAATGAAAGAGTTTTCAACGTCTTCCCATTTGCATTTCATATTTGTTTACTAGGGACATGTTTCTGAGCTCTGAGCCCACCACTTCCCTGTTCTAGTACCTCTCATGGCTCCCCGTTGCTCCCTTAATGAAGGAGCCCCAGCAGCCCTTCAGACCCTCCATCCACCTTTTCACACTTACCTTCCACTATTTATTTCCCTTTGCATATTCTCTCTCCAACCAAACTTTCCTACTCATCATCGTCCAAGCAAACTCCCTGTAATAGATTGAATTATGTTCCCCCAAAACTCACTGAAGCTTGAATTGTGTCCCCCAAGTTTTATGTGTTAGAAACTTGTCCCCCACGGTTACTGTTAAGAGGGTGGGAAATCCTATTATGGTCATTGAAAGATGGAGCCTTGGAGAGGTGATTAGATTGTAGGACTGTGTCATAGTGAATGGATTAAAATGGTGGTCAGTCACTACTACTCTGCTATAAAAAAAAATGAAATACTACCATTTGCAGCAACATGATGGACTTAGAGAACATTATGCTAAGTGAAATAAGCCAGGCACAGAAAGAGAAATACTGCATGTTCTCACTTATTTGTGGGAGCTAATAAAAATAAATTAATAAATATGCAAATGAATGGGGGGAAGGAAACAGAACAATCACAACAATTCCTTGAACTTGTTAAGACAAGTGAACAGATATGATGTTGATGGGCAGAGGGGGAGACGGAGGGAAGAAAAGGAGGAATTGGTAAAGGGACATGAAAATCAACTACATTGTATATTGATAAATTAAAATAAAAATAAATGTTGGTCAGAGGTGTGGTTCTGAGGGTTTTAAAAGAAGACAGAGGAGAGTCTGTCTTTCTCTCCCTCTGCTCTCCCTGCTTCCACCATCTTGCAATGTAAGACCCCTGGGTCACTGTCACCACCACCAGATGGACTTTGGATTTCCCAGCCTCAGACACTGTAAGCAGTAAATTTCGTTTTCTCTATAAAATACCCAGTTCTGTGTATTTTGTTATAAGCAACAGAAACAGACTAATACACTGCCTTTGCTCTCTGCTGCTCATGCTATTTCTTCAGGTATTCCTCTGTCTAACTGTCACATGCTCCCCAACACCAAAGTCACCACGCAGCCTCCTCTTCAATTGCCGCATCTCTGCTTATCCACCAACTGGCCCAAACCCAGTCTCTTCAGACCTTCTAAACTCCCCGTGTGCTTGCTTTACACATTTCTTATGGACTTTGTCTTGCCATAGTAAGGACCAAAGAGATTTGTGGATTTCTGTGATTTTATTCTCCCAGTATCTTGGATGCTTCTTTACTGTGGTAACTAAAACTTAGTCATGATTTCTTCCTTTTTAAATGACAAGCATGGATGCCTAGAATAACTATGGAACTGAGTTTTAAAATCTTAAAAACATTAGTACTTAAATGACTTAAATGACTTTATCTCCATAAAGTTAAAATAAGAGAAGTGCAAAATAACATGAGAAACCTGAGCAAGTGAAGGCAAAGAAACAAAAATGAAAAACGAAACCGCCCCAATTCTTCTGTTAACCATTTTACAGGGACAGGCAATCAGCCATCAAGCCGACTATCAGAAACCAGGTTTTCCAAGGTTGACAAAGGCACTTTGTCAGAAGAGACGACTCAGGCTTAGAAGAAAGTGACAGTGTGAAGGTCACGGGCCCCAGGAAGGCATTCTGGGAACAATATTTTTCCACACTGTGATTCTGTACAAGGTCAAAGTATGAACTGTACCTACCAGAGTGCTGGCTTCTAATGTGCACTAAAATGTCACTCTCCTTTCCTCTTGTGGAGAGGGAGAAGACAAACACCCACTTTCATCAATGTGTTTATAAACCAGGGAAATTCTACAATATCATATAGAAAATAATAGTCTTAATAGGTTCGATCTGCTTGAATAATAGTTTAAAGCTAATTTCATGATCATTTAAAAATAATTATTTAAAAATGAAATAAGCTACTAGTATTTCTCTGAATGTGTTTTTCTTAAAGCCTTTAAATAGTTATAATCTTCAGTAAGTTAAAAAAGATGATTTGTTTCAAAATCTTTCCCTTCAGTCTTAGATTTTGGAAGGTCTCATGATTCTGTGACACCCTAAATCACATTGACATAGTATTAAAAACACATTTTCTAAATGGATTTTTTTTTTAAGCTGAAGATTTGATTTGGACGAAGATTACCAATATTACCTTGGACTTCTCAGAGCCAAGAGAAGAGGCAAAACAAGAGTATTTTATGTCTCCCTTTTCATTTATTTCACCCTTAAAAGTCAAGCCTTTCTTGGTGGAGTCTTATTTACTGTGTCACAAAGCATAAATATTGCATCTCATCCTGAATGTCACGGAGTCAACACCTCCTAACCAAAACCAGAATCATGACTAACAAGTGATGAGCACGTTCTAGGAGTACTGCCTGTCTTAACTTTCCTGGAAATCTTGGGAGGGAGCTACTATCATTACTCGCAACTAACAGAAGAGAAAAGCAAGATATAGCAGGTCAAGTTTACGTGCTCAAGGTTCCCAAGTGCTGGAGCCAGATAAGAACCACACCGTGTGGTTGCAGAGCTTGTGGTAGACCTGTGTGACCTGTGTGAACTGAAGGTCGAACGTCTGCCTGTGTGAGGGGAGGCTGAGGGTGCTGTGGGACACGCTGGCTGTTGGGACTCATTTTTCACTTTCTACAGCTTCATAAAGCATTTGTTTTACTTCAAGTTTGAGAATGGTTCAATCTTCCCACAGAGTGCTAAGGGAGATGGTTTGGTGTCTGTCCTACAACCAACAGAAGTCCCAGAGCAGAACCCAGGATAGCAGTCTTCAAGATTGCTAGCGGGACATCCCATTGGGGATGCTATGGGGTGGCAAGGCTGGGATCCTGGGCACAAAGGGGATGAAGCCAGCAGGAGCCCTGAGTTTCAGCCAGAGCAACTGCGTGCATGTGTGTGTGCACGTCTGTGTGCACATGCGTGTGTATGTGTGTTCATTTGCTCAGGAAGTATTTATTGAGAACTGCACTGCCTGGCTCCAGGTTAACAACCATGAACATGGGAATGAGAGAGTTGTGAGCTGGACTGTCATTGAAGAAATAGTGACATTGTGGCGAGTGCTGTGAAGTGGAGGCTCAGGAACTGGCAGACCGTAAAATACACAGACTAGCCTAGTCAAATTCTTCCAAAAACCAAACATGAAAATACACACCTATTTATCTCTGTCTGCCTGCCTGCCTGCCTGCCTGCCTGCCTGCCTGCCTGCCTGCCTGCCTGCCTGCCTGTCTGTCTGTCTGTCTGTCTGTCTGTCTATCTATCTATCTATCTATCTATCTATCTATGCAAGAGTGGCCTTAGGCAAGTTCCTTAGACTTTTTGACACTGTATTTGGTAATAAGAATAGAAAGTATCTCACAGATAGGTAAATATTAAATTTTCTAAGTGTATATATATATATATATATATATATATAGAGAGAGAGAGAGAGAGAGAGAGAGAGAGAGAGAGAGAGTCAATCCCATCATTTTGGTATTATGTTCTATAAAGCCTCTGCAAACACTGAATTAGCAAATACTGAGCCATTCAGCCTAGGAGAAATGCAGGGGTAGGTTCCTGTGAGCCTCTGATCACATTTCATCAACCAATCAATACATAACCTTATTTTATGTGTATTTTTGCTCGAAGGTGCCTTATTGAATATGTTGCCGATTCATTAACATTGGACTCGCGGCCAGCAGCACCGAGACTCACACCTGAACAGAGCTCATCCAGCGTCACAAAGCACTGTAGCCCTGTGTCACTTAGGATGTGATGTGGGGCTTCAGCAGTACATCTGGGGCCATTTTAAGCAAAATTAACAACAAACAGCAGAAAAATGTGAAAAATGTGACAGGACGTGTACCGAGAAAAGGACACTTGTTTAAGGTCTGAGGAAAAGGAAGGCTGTTTGACCAGCCTTGTTTTCAATGCTGATGACCATGAAGGTGTCCTGAGTATTGATTTGGGGGTTACAAATAAATTTTAGCAGCTAGGTGCTCTCGCAAATATGGAATCCATAAATCATGAGAGTTAACTGTATTTTTTAATAAATGAAACCACTAGCATTTTCCCCAACATATCAGTGACCTGGGATGTTACGACATCATTTTTCTGAAGACCAGTGGCAAGATCATTTTCACCTTTCCTCAAGTTGCTAGTTTTATAGGAAGTCATTTTAGAACATCTTAAAATCTTAAATATTTTTATGTCTTGATTTAGATGATGCATTTTCAGGAACTGCATATTTATTCCTCTTGGGAGCTGTGTTTTCCATACGTACAGTCAACAGGGTTTGGGGAATTACCTCTAAACAGAAGGGGCCTCTGAGCTGCTGGAGCACTTAGCTGGCAGTGCTGCTGCATGAAAACACACAAAGCGTCTATTGCATTGGAATCAGGGTTCTTTTTTTTAAGGTACATGTATAGAATATGAATAGCTGTTATCCTCTCCAGCTCTGGGTACAAGCCCTGTCCCCAGGTGAGGAGGTTCAGCTGCCTCATCAGAATCTTCATAAAGCAGCATGTTGGCCCCCGGGGAGCAGAGGAAGCTCCTCAGGCATCATCAGTGCTCGCCTGCGGGTGGCCTGTTGCCGGAAGAACTGGAGCTGGTGGCCTCGTCTTCTCCCAGGCTGGGGAGAAAATGACCTGCAGGTTCACCCCACTACCTGGAAGATGTCTCCACACCTTCTCACCTGCCGAGAAAGGACCCCACGCCAGGCTAAAACTTCCCACACCTCCCTTAGAGATGGAGTTTTCAGGCATATGGAACAAGCAAAGAGAATGTGTGTGCTGCATGCCCCTTAGCCCTCAGGGTGAGGAGGTGCGTAAGAGCAGAACCTGTAGGTTTGTCGCACTTGGTGTGGCTTGTGCACCAGTCAATCTGCAGTCATCAGTGCGGCGGTACCAGAGCCATGGCTCCAAGTCAAACCCAGCGTAATCCCTATCTTCACAAAATGAGAAGGGGGAGGTGGTTCTGCTGACGTTTCTCCTCTCTTGGTGAGGAAAAGACCGAGTCCATCCCAGGGCAATGCAAGAAGTGGAACAATAGGGGTAAATCATCCCACTTCAGTTAATCAATGATCATTCATTGAGTGATTACCACTTGCATGGTGCCACTCGAGGCCAGTGGACTATGTTAGTGGGCAGAGCAGACAAAAACCCCTGCTCAAACCTACAGAGGGGGACAAATGCAACCTGTAGACATGACAGTAAGTACATGGTATGTTGTGTGGGAAGGTGAGGAAGGCTATGGAAACCAGGAAAAGCAGATGTGGGCAATGCAGGGTGGGGGGGGCGACTTGTACAGAGAAGCTGAAGGCAGCATGCAAAGACTAGAACAGACGAGGCACCCCCATGCAGACATGTGGGGAATGGGCATTCCCAGGAGAGAGGACAGCTCCTGCGATGGCTCTCAGCCACGAGGCCCTCACACATCTGTGGAGCCCAACCTGGAAGGCTGCCCTGAGGACTTTGGTTTAGGTTCCAGGGGAAAGAAGCAGCCACTGCAAGGTGCTGAGCCTAAGAGTAATGCAACGTGAATTAAGTGTCACATGCTCACTCTGGATGCTTCGTTGAGACTGGACTGTAGTGAAGTGAACACAAAAGTAGGAAGACTAGTTAGGAGGTAATCTGAGCACAAGGGGAGGGTAACTCTGATCCGCGTGTAGGTCACAGGGTTGGATTCCGTCTATATCCTGAAGGTACAGCCAAAGTGATTTCCTAAAAGATGGGGTGTAGGGTATGTAAAACAAGATGGAAACAAGGATAAGTCTCAGGATTCACTCAAACTCCTGGAAACATGGAATTTCCAGCACCTAAGCAGGGTAGGCTATGACTGCCACGGGGTGTGTTCTGAGGGGGACACAGTGGACAGAAGTGCAGATTACTTGTCCAATCAGAGATTACATTCGGGTGCATGAGCGGATTTCAGGAGAGTTCTGAGCTGGAGCTTAAGGTTTGGAAATCTTCTCCATAGGAATAGTATTTAAAGACTAGAGACAGGAGAGATCACAGAGGAGCACTGGAGACAGAGATAAGAGCACAGACGCTCCTGGGAGAGGACGTGGCCAGCTCTACCAACTGCTGCAGATGCACAAATCACGATACCACGGCATTGTGACTTACATTCCACATTCACACGTGTGATTCTACACCTTTTAAATTTTTTCCCCAGAAACTACATTGTTGTGGGTCACCGGAGCTCTGTGATGTGAGGAAGTGAAATTGGAAGGCTGAGCCCAGAGCAGGTCGGTCTGATCAGGGTCAGCTGTGACAGAAGGGAAGGTGAAGGGTCGCTCTGCATGTTCCCCAATGGCTTCATCTCAACCCTGCCCGCTTCAACTCCAGTGACATCTGCTGATTCCCTTAGTGACTTAAGTCTTATTGGTGCCTTTCAACAACTTAAGGCATCTAGGGAGTGTATATTTTTGGGAAAAAATCCTCACCATTTGGGTCATGTGGGCCACGGCTCATGTTGCCAAAGAGCTCAAGCATCATGGCAAGAAGGGTGCATTGACTGAACCTCCAGAGATGTCTGAGATGGAATTTGGGGACCAGGAGATCAGAAGTAATGATGAGAGGTTCACCACAGCTCTACATTTGCTACTGCCACATGCTTTACTCAAATTCATAGTAATGTTTATTTGAAAAAACTAAACTGAGTTGATTTGCCAGTGCTCAGAAGGAGAAAAACTTGGACTGTCAGATTAAATTCCATGGGGATGCAAATTCCAGGGATGCTAGTACACTGTGTTCTTATCTGTCCTAAGACTCAGATTTATCATCTCTGGAATGATAGCCTGTTCCCCTTAGACAATCTCCACTGTTCAGGGCCAGGAGAGGAAGGGACAGTTCAGTAAGACCTACTGTTTTTATTATCGTTGAACTCAAATTGCTTTTAAACTTGCCACTGTGACTCTTGAGATCATACTGTGGAAGGGAGACCTCCTCATCTTGAAAGACAAAGACAACTATTCTGTACCTGGTGGATTAATAATAGGTACAGATGAAGCTGTTTGCCCTGGGGGGTCCTGGGTCATGGGGATCAGAAACACAGGAGGGAGGGATGACACGGGGACCTTAGAGGGAATTCCACAGTGTGGGAAGAGCCAAAAAAATACATCTGTCCTTACAATAGTGCATGCCATGGAATTTCCCCTCTCCTTAAGAAACACACAAAGCACAAAGTGACTCTTGAAGTGTCTTTAAAAGAAACAATAAAAGCCCAAGTAATTATCCTACATGGTTATCCATGGTCCGTTCTTGTTGCTGTTTGAAAGAATATCTTCAAACCAATTGAATTACTTCCGAAGAACTATTTGATTTTGTGATCGCATTAATTTTTCTTTCTCTCTTTGCCTATAATTTGATTAAAATGGATTCTGATGTTGCTGTTGCCATTTAAAGGACTGAACACCTGGTGCAGTGAAGCACGTTGATTCTCAGTCTGAAAGCTATTTGTGGCAAAATCTCAGGCACCTCACCTCTTCTAGTCTTTGCACGCTGCCTTCTGCCTTGTTTTTCCAGGGAACCCCACGATGCCCAAAACTTCAGGTGTGAATAGGGCCTTGGGAAAATGACGTCGGCGTGGCGCGGGGCTGGCCCCCAATCAAGTCTACTGGATGACACGTAGGGATCTTTCTGCAGTTTCTTAGCATCGGAAAAAAATCTTTTCTGCCAAAAAGATTTGAAAAGCCAGAGCCAGGGAGAAGGGCAAGCACTTGGATCCAGTGCCAGTGTGGAAACTTTACGGAGCAATGACGAGAAGAGAAATGACAGGCCTCCTGCAGGTCATTAGATCAAAGCCAAAAGGCAGTTTCTTTCTTTCCCGATGTAGTGCATGGTCTGAAGACAACAAGATGGGCCCGGTGTGGGCGACTTCTGATCTGCATAAAGGACCAGAAGTGCGCATTTGCTCTCGCACCTGCTCATTTTTTCTCAAAACCAGATCACTAACTGGGCAATGCTATTGCTAAAGGGGTCGGCTGAGAACATGACGAGGCGATTCACACACTCGAAAACTTAATAAGCAAGTTTAGGTCACCCTCTGTGAAGTACTCAAGTTAAGCACTGAGATTCTTTCATATAATTTTTAAAACTTTTAATGTTTATGTCCATAAAAAAAGCTTAATTACTGGTGACACACCCTTTGTGAGTTTTTTATTTTTACTTTTTTTCATTTTCTTTTTTTCTCTCCACCCACCCTCACACTGTCTTAATGGTCACTTATAGGGACATAAATAATTCACATGCTGACTCTCCTGAATTGAACTTTTCCCCTTAAACTGGTACTAGTTTAGGGATCTCTTCCATGTCACGCACTTTCTTTTCACCTCTCCCGGCTCCTACCCTGCATCCACCACGTGGTGTTATTCATTCATCTACAATGTGTTGGGGCTGCTCCACGTCAGGCACTGCCCCAGGCACTCAGAAGCCCAAAGGACAACCAGTGCTGTGCCAGCTGAGATTACATATGTCAGGGAGGCAAACAACGGCCAGGAGACAAACACGACTCATATACACTATCCAGGTGGGAGGTGTGTGCTGTGCAGGTGAAGTAGAGAAGGGTAAATGGGTCTGAGCCGTGCTAGGACGGGAGGGTGGTCAGGGGGGGCCTCGCTGTGAAGCAAGTTTTCCCTTATTGGAGCAAACATGAAAGCCAGTGAGGGAGTTAACATGCAGTTATCTGGAGAAAGGATACAGGTCAGAGGACAGAGGTCCTGGACTGTTCAGGACCAGCAAGGAAGCCAGTGTGGCTGGAGCCCAGTGAGCAGGAGGTCAGGAGGTAAGAGTGGCTGGAAGAGAAAGATGGAAAATGGGAGACTGGACAGGGTGATGCAGAGGCCTTTCCTAGTCCTCATACGAACAGTCTGCAAAGCTGTGGGGACAAAAGCCTGAGAGGGGTGGGCTCCAGAGAGACGGGAGAGGAAGGCTCAGCAGCAGTGGGCAGAGCAACCTTCAGAGGCATTTTGCTCTGAAGGGAAGCTAAGAAATGGGCAGTTAGTAAAGAAAGTGGGGCCAAGTGAGCTCTTTCTGGAGAATTGTAGGAGTCCAGGGGAATGTCATTAATTAAAACCAGCCCACAAGAGTAAACTTGTCCCAAGTTAATGATAAAGAGCTTAAAAAGCGTGTCATCTTCTGTGGTTGGAACAATGGAAAAGTCAATATCTAGTTTACTTTAAATTTTAAAACTTACTTGCTTATAATTTTAGAAAGATTATCATTTGGAAGCAGGATTAGTCTTTTTCCACTGGTAAATCATAGGAAATAATTTTGTGAGAAGCAGATTTTGGCTCCATTCAGCGGAGACTATTTGATAAACAACCCCTACTGATTCATGCCTTGGGAGGGACCCCCTGTCTCCACCACCCTGACATGCCTGAAGGCAGTTGTAAAGGGGATTTCTGCACAGTGGCAAGGGACAGACCTGTTATTCTGTAGGTCCCCTCCAACTGTGAGCTCTGAGGAGGAAGGATGCTGTGAAGGGGCTGCTGTCCACGTGACTCCATCTTCCTCCATGGTGAAGGGTCATGGAGTTGACCACTTTCTCCCAGTGGGTCTGGAACAGACCGCATGTGTTTGAGTCTGTCATTACCCCTTGTTGACTGTGCAACCTTCATCAAATAGTCTCTCCAGGATCACAGAAGATATGATTTATGAAAATACATACAAAACATGGTAAATCAAATAAAACAACTTACAGAAAATCAGCTCCCTGGGCTACATATAGTGCCATGGGACAGAATGGAGAATCTCAGAGAATGTTTGAAAGTCAAAATCGTTCCTTCTCTGACGCGGAAGGAGTCATGGCTGTCCATAAATCTTTGTGCATAGCCTTTTATAGTCAAAGACATGCTTTAGAATAAATCCTTAATGAGGGTCAAGGAGACGGACTATTTTGAACAAGAACAAGTGTCAGATAGCATCGGAGAAACGGGAGTGTGGAACAGATTCCCCTCGGCTCTTCCCTGTCTAGTGCAGGCGTTATCGTACGGACAAGGAAGGAAATGTCCAGGGCGCCACAGGCCTCGTACAGATCTTGGAACATGGATACAGCCACAGAGCTTCAGGACACAGAGGGATGAGCAAGCACTCGACTCTGCCAGGGCCACCTGCAGGGAGGGTGTGGAACGGATGTGAGGACTGAAAGACAAGCGAGAGTTCACAACTCGGGGGAGAGGGTGTTTCGACCTAGAAAGACCATAGGGACCACCGTGGGCTGTTGGCATGGCTGGACCTCAGGATCTGTTTTTGGGAAAAGATGACAGGTTTGAATTGAAACAGAAAATGCAGACAAGGTCTTGAAGAGCTAAGGGATTTGGACTTTCTTCTTTCTCCTGGAGTCATCAAAGGATAGCTGCATTTTGGTGGTAGATGGATAATCCTGAGGGCACAATTCACACACACTAGGCCAGCACCTTCCCCTGGGGTCACTCGCCACACTTCAGCATCGTTTCTCACCTGCATTCCTGCAGTTGTCTCCGACCTGGCGGCCCAGCTCTTCCCTGCTGCCCTGTGATCCATTCAGAACAGCCAGAGTCATCTGATGAAATCTAATGAAAGCAGACCTGCTCTCAGCCCAGCTGTGCATCCATCACACTAAGAGAAAAAATTCTAGTCCCTAAAATGACTAATACCAGAGAGGTGTCTTGAGCTCTGAGCCCACCACTTCCCTGCTCTAGCACCTCTCATGGCTCGCTACTGCTCCCCTCCACTGCTTGTGCCATTGTCCCTGCCCTCTAACTGTCACACACTCATCCCAATGCCAAAGTCACCATGCAGTCCCATCTCTTCAGTGAATCCGCTTTGCTTTTCCACCAACTCCTCCAAACCCGGGCTCTCCAAATCTTCTAAACTCCCAGCTGTGCATGTTTCTTATGGATCTCTTCTTACCATAAGAAGAATGTTTTAATCCAGTTGTGGAAGGAACTCATGTACCTGTGTGTGGCAATATGGTAATGAATACATGCGGTGATGGATACATGTTTTGGGGAGGGTACTTTGAGGCTGGGCAAATATCTTTTTCCTCCTTAAAATGCCACCCATTAACTTTACCTTTGTTTGGTGGATCTTGTGTGCAGAAAATGTTATGACGGTGTGATAATAGTGCTCTTTTACTTTTCTCATTTCTTCTACATTTGTCATTTGGAATTCTCTATACGATTCACCCACATTCCCTTATTTGTTTGTTTTTGTCAATAGGGCTTTCTGGATATTTATTTTATTCTTTCAGTTATGATCCAATAGTTTTATAATTTTCTTTCTTACTGAAATTGTTCCAGCTTTGGCCATTGGGAACTCCTTCAGGATGCTTCTGTGTCCTGATGCTTCCCCTCCAATCCCTTCTCTCTCCCTTTCTCTCTTCTTGTAGTTTCTTCTCCCCAAACTCAGACTAAGTCGTTTCTTCAGAGAACCCTTATTCCTTTTATGGATGAGAAAGATCTGGGCTCTAGGTATATTAATTGCTTCTGGAAGACTACTGCTTCTAGGATCCTCAGCAGACAGAGATAAGAAATACATGTATGTATCTTAACTCATGAATATGTACATATCTACAGTTATTTCTATAAGAATTGCTTTGTGTATATATTGATATCTCTGACTCTAATCCAGTACCAATATTGAAACTCAAGGTCCTATTATCCATAAATGTTCTGCAATTTCAATATGGCATCAACTGTATGTCTATTTTACCATCACCATGGTTTCTCCTTGTGTAGAAGAATGTAGGTCAGATTTAGAAAGGTTTTCAAGTATGCTAGGCCTTCTCCATAATAATTTCTTTCTTTTTTACAATATCATATCAGCTAAGATAGAGTAGATTTTACCTTAATGGACAACCCCCAAAACCACTTTAGCTTAAAGCAACAGAAGTTTTGTTTCTTAGTCATAGAAAGCCCTTTGTGTGTCTGTAGGACAGTGGAGTGGGGCTTTCTCTCCTAAGATTCTCAGTATTGTACCTCTGTGATATTATGTGCTTAAATCATGACATATAAGGGAATAGAGAAGGGAAGAGTCCAGCACTAGCAATGAAATGCATGTGGAAAAGACGCATGGCCCATTTGCTCACACTTCATTGCCAAAGCAATCACATGCCATAGTTAACAGCCCACAGGGGCTGAGAAAATAGTCTTCCCATGTGTCCAGAAAGGGAGCATAAGCACATATTAAGGAACAATAGAAAAATTTGCCTAAAAGACCAAAGGGGGTATTTTTTTTAAAAAATTATTTTTAAAGTTGAAACATAATTGATTATACATATTCATAGGGTACAGAGTTGAACATCAATACTTGTATATAATATGTGACATTTGAATCAGGATAATTAGCATATGTATCGTTACAAAAGGTAATCATTTTTTGTGTCCATTAATCAATTTCTCACTAACCTTCCTTCCCTTCTCCCTTTCCCACCTCTAGTAACCACAGTTCTGTTGTCTCCTTCTGAAAGTTCAACATGTTATTGTGATTGTTGTTTCTTTCTTTTGTATTTACTTATTTTTTAGCACCCACTTATGAGTGAGGACACAACAGTATTTCTCTTTCTGTACCTGGGTTATTTTACTTAACATAATTTTTTCTCCAGACTCATCCATGTTGCTGTGAATGGAAGAATTTTATTTTTTTTTATGGCTGAGTAGTGTTCCATTGTGTGTATATATACCACATTTTCCTCATCTAGTCATCCGTCGATGGACATTTAGGTTGGTTCCATGTCCCAGTCCTATATACCCTGAAGTGTTTCCCCTATGTTTTCTTCTAGGATTTTTATAGTTTCAGGTCTCATATGTAAGTCTCTAATCCATTTTGAGTTGATTTTGGCATGTGGTGAGATGTATGGGTCTAGTTTAATTCTTCATACTGATATCTAGTTTTACCAGCAACATTTGCTGAAGATGCTGTCCTTTCCCCTATATATGTTCTTGGTGTCTTTGTTGGATCAGTTGGCTATAAGTATGTGGATTGATTTCTAGGTTCTGTACTCTGTTCCATTAGTCTGAGTGTCTGTTTTTATGCCAGTATCATGCTGTTTTGATTACTATAACTTTGTAGTATAATTTGAAGTCAGGTAGCATTATGCTTTCAGTTTTATTTATTTTTTTTGCTCAGGATCGCTTTGACTATTCAGGGTCTTTTGTGTTCCATATGAATGTTAGGATTGTTTTTTCTATTTCTGTGAAGAATGTCATTGGTATTTTGATGGAGATTGCATGGAATCTGTGGATCATTTTGGGTAGTATGGGCCTTTTCACAACATTAATTCTTCTAATCCATGAACATTCCATGCTTTTCCATCTTTCTGTGTCCTCTTTAATTTCTTTCAGCAGTGTTTTGTAGTTCTCATTGTAGAGATCTTTCACCTCCTTTCTTAAATTTATTCCTAGGTGTTTTAATCTTTTGGTAGTTATTATAAATGGGCTTGAAAATATCCTAGTATAACTATATATCTTTCTGTTTCAACTTGTTGTTTCATTATTTCCTTTTTATTGTTTTAGTTAATATATTGTCAAGCAACAAAATATTTGAGAAAAATACTGCTTCCTTAAATATAAGTACTCTTAATTATTTTTTAAAAAGATGGAAGATTTGCTTCTCTAGTGATTTTTCCATGAAATAAAAGGCAATAAGATAAGATCACTAAGGATGTATTAGGAAAGAAGTCAGGACATGAAAAGTACAGCAATGGAATTTCAATCCATGCTGGAGGTTTCTGCTTCCAGGTAAGAAGGAAGATCCACTGCAGTCCAACCTCTCACTAGGTTGGAACAATTAGAAAGCTGGATAAATTGCCAAATATATGCATTGCTCATATATAAGTATCAATAAAGATATAGTGACAAAAACTAGAAGGGAAAAATTCCAGATTGGGGAAAGTTTTTTTTGTGTGTGACCGGTAAGGGGATCGCAACCCTTGGCTTGGGGTCGCCTGCACCGCACTCAGCCAGTGAGTGCACCGGCCATCCCTATATAGGATCTGAACCCGCGGCCGGAGCACGGCTGCGCTCCCAGCGCTGCACTCTCCCGAGTGAGCCATGGGGTCGGCCCTGGGGAAAGTTTTTAAAGAGAGTCCTAGGATCCTGGATATTCTAAGTAGCATCTGTTGGTTTTGAGAGCAAGCCAGAGGCTGCAAGACTGGGTTCAAGCAGAGCAGAGGGCAGCTGATGAGGGGCAGAAAAAGTCCACAGGCTGGAGAGCAGCTTCACCCTCAAGGTATTTGCCAAGCTCCAAAGCTGGGTGGGCTGATGCCCAAAGAGCTGAGCCAAAAAATCTGAAAGTCCAGCAGTCTCCCAGTGTGTGGATGCTCATGAGTCAAGACCCAAGAGAAGAGGAGACTCTGGCACAGCTGGTGTGAGCTGTGAGCCTGGCAGGTGATGAAGCGACGTGACGTGGAAAATCTGCCCCACATTCTCCTTGGGGCCACTTCCCAATCTCGGCAAAGCTGAAGGCCAAGTAGCTTCTTATTTTTATTTTTATTTAAACTGTGGCTGTCATTCTATCAAAAATTACTATCTATAAAAATCAATGGGATTATCAGAAAACCAAAAGAAAATAAAGTCAGACCTAAAGGTTGTAATTAGAGCTAGCAGAATACTTTAAAATAATTACGATGAGTATTTTCAAGAAAATGGAAAAAAAAAAAAAAGAAAAAGAATTACAAAATAGCTGAAACACTATGGAAATTTAACAGGAATTTTGATTCTAAGAAATAGGATAAAATGTAATTCTACAACTGGAAAATATAGTATATGAAATTAAGGAATCAATTTATGAGTTGAATAAAAGATTGGTTGCAGAAAGAGACAGGATCAGAGATAAAGAAATCAGATTGATAGAAAATACACAAACAGGAATACAGACAGGAAAAAAAGAACTTAAAAAAAATTGCAAAACAGAGTAGGAGATACATAGTATATTGTCAAAAACTGAAACATCCTTGTAATTTATGTCCCAGAATAACACAGGGAGAATGAGATAAAACTAATATTTTTTTAACTGCTAAAAATTTCTCCAATAAATAACATAGAGCTGTACATTTGAGAAGCTCATCAAGCCTCAGGAAAGAAAACCACACCTGGGTATATCAAAGTTCAACTGTTGAAAACCAAAAGCCAAATATGTACAGCTGACATCTCAGAGCAATGAGACAGGTAAGCATGAGGTAAACACCATGAAAACTTACTGTACAGGATTAACAGTAGCATTCTAAAAGTTTAAAGTGGTAATAATGAAAATTGAAAATGTTCAACATACAGCAAAAGTTGAGAGCAGGTAAAAGGAATTATAGAATTCTAAGGTTCTAAGAATATCAGGAAGTGGCAAAAGTAATAATTTGCATCATATTTTGCATTGTATAATCTCTAGGATAACAACAAAAGTGTAGTAAAAGATAATGAATAAAATACAATTATAGTAATTCAATTAAATGTAGAAGGCCTGTGTACAATCCAAAAAAAAAAAAAAATCACAGCAGTTTTTTTAAAATGGAAATTGGCTTGCTGATTCTAAAAATGAATATGAAAATACAAAGGCAAAAATATTCAAGGAAATATTGAAGTAGGACAAACTTGTAGGACTTACAGTTCCAGATTATAGCACCTATTGAAATTCTGCAGTATCATGATGGTGTGGTAATAGAGCAAGTGTGGACACATAGACCAAAGGAGTGTCTTATATTTCAATAAAACACGTAAAGCCCACATTGAAGGTATTATAAAGGGTGGAATTTAAACTGTGGAAAATCCAATTAATGAAGAGGGGTGACATACCTGAAAACCTCCACCATACTTCAGGGATGACAAGACAAACATTAAAATAAGCATGAAGGTGATACATAGTTAAAAGAAAAAAAAAGTAAGGATTGCCACATTATAGGCAAGTTCCATGAAAACAAGCAACATATGAACATCTGAACGTTTTGCAAGACCTTTCTCTTGCAAAATAGACTGGGGAAATAAAGAAAAATATTCTATCATCCAAGTAGTGGAATAATACTAATTTTGACCCAGAGGAATAAACATCTGCCTAACCTTACACTTTTCTCTGCAACACTAAATAATGGAGCAATTTCTAAAGATTTTAGAAAGTAAAAGTTGTTGACATGTTGACACGTTATTTTTCATGTATGCAGGCAAAGTAGGCATGTTTTTAATTATAAAGGAATTTATAAAATATAGCGCTTAATTATCATTATATATGTGTATGTACACGTGTGTATGTGTATCTATCTATGAAGAAATTTGACTCCATCAAATGAGAAATGAAGAAAAATTATGCACCCAAATATGCACCTATTAAGATATTGAGAAGGTGGAGCAAGATGGCAGACTAGAGGGGCCCAGTGCACGATTCTCCCACAGAAAGGGACGAGAGCAGGGAAAGGACAGCTAAGTACAGGGGAGAGCATTGATGGGAGAGTGTGGGAAGGAAGAGGGAGCCTGGTGAGTACCTTGTGAAGCATGAAAACAAGCAGGTTGGTGTAGAGGAGGAAGAGGCACACCTCTTCAGCCACTGCCACATCTCTCGAATCAGGATCAACCAGGAGGAATTCTCCCTTGCAGCTGAAGGAATCTGTTCAGCTTTGAGAACTTCCCAGCAGTAGCCCTCCTCCTGCCCCAGCACCAGCCTGCCCCCACCAATACTGTGGTTGCCTAAGCCATTGTATAGTCCCAGAGCCACGGCCCTTCTCCCCACACAAGAGTTCATCCTGCACAGCACATACCACCCACCTGTGCAGGCCCAGCCACACTTGCAGCCCCAGCCATAGATGTACCAGCTGACTTCCTCAGAAATACTGCATCTACCCAGAACTACTGAGTCTACCTGGAACAACTGAGTCTACCTGCAACTACTGAAACTACTGGGTCTACCCCAAACCAAAACTAAAACACCCCACCCAACAGGCAATATATAACAAATCTGCAGGAGGGACTCTCTCCTCAAAAGCCACTGCAGAATAATAGAAGAAACAACCACAAGGCATCAATGTAGGGATACTAGAAATATGAAAAACAAGAAAATATGACACCACCAAAGGAGCACTGTAATTCTCAAATACCAGACCACGTACAACAGGAAACCCTTGATATGTCTGAAAGGGAATTCCAAGAAAAAATCTTAAAGAAACTCAGTGAGATACAAGAAGACTCAGTCAGACAGCACAACAATATGAGAAAATCAATCCAGGACATGAAGGAGGAAATTTACAAAGAGATTAGAATTATAATGGACTTCTCTTCAAAAACCATGCAAAGAAGAGAGTAGAGTAAAAATGTTAATGTTGCAAGAAATAAACCAACTTAGAATTTTGTATCCGGAGAAATGCTTGGTCTTTTATAGAAAGTAAAGGAGAAATAATTTCTCAGACAAACAAAAATTGAGGGAATTTGTCACCAGTAGCTTTGCTATGCAAAAGTTTTTGAAAGAAGTTTTCCAGAAAAAAAAAATGTTTTAGGTAAGAAATTTGGATCTAGATAAAGAAAGGAAGAGAATTAGAGAAGGAACAAATGAAGGTAAAATAATATATTTTTATTTTTCTTATTCTTAATTGATCTAACAGAGGTTTGTTCACAATAATAATACTACAATGTATTCAGTGATTGTAACATATGGATAAATGAAACAAATGACAGGAATATTATTAGGGATGAGAGGAAGATATTGGGAATATTCTAAGGTATGTCACTACTTGTGAAATGGTATACTGATTTTCAAATCTGGGCTTAGATTAGTTGTAAATGTATATTGCAAAACTCTAGGGCACTCACTTAAAAAAAATTAGAAAGAGAAGTAGACTTGATATGATAAGTGACAAAATGGAATAATATAAAATGCTCAGTTAAAACCAGAGAAGGCAGAAAAAGGGTAAAAGACAAAAAAGGAAACAAAGAACACAACAAATATAAAACAGGTAGAAATAAATTTATGTTAATAGTACTATATCAATAATCACTTTAAATATAAATGGCTTCAATATACCAATTAAAAGAGATTTTTAGAGTGGATTTTTAAAAAAGAGCTGAATATAGTTGTCTACAGGAAACTCTGTAAATATAGACATAGAGAGATTAAAAGGAAAGGAATGACAAAATATATACCAGGATAACACTAATTAAAAGTAAATGGAATGCCTAATTAATTTCAGACAGAGCAGACATCAGAGCAATCAAAGTTGTCAGAGAAAAAGAGGGGCATTACAAAATCATAAAGGGGTCAATTCTTCAACAAGATATAACAATCCTGAACATGTATACACCTAATAACAGAGCATCGAAATACATAAGGCAAAACCTGATATAACTGCAAAGAGATATAGATGAATCCGCTATCATTGTTGGAGATTTCAGCATCCCTCTATTGGAAATGGACAGATTCAGTTGGCAAAAAATCAGGAAGGACATAGAACCAGCAATCAACTGAACCTAACGGACATCTATAGACTACTTCATCCAACAACAGCAGAATAGACATTCCTTCCAAGTGCCCATGGAATATATACCATGAGACCATGATAGCCAATGTCCTGGGCCATTAAAAAAACAAAATAAAACAAAAACCAAACAACAAACTTAAGAGTAGAAACCATACAAAGTATGCTGTCAGGTCACAGTGGAATTACACTAGAAATGAACAACAGAAAGATAAATGAAAAATCTCAAAACATTTCAAGTTTAAATAACATACTTCTAAATGCAAGTAATGCATGGGACAAAGAAATCTCAAGAAAAGTTAAAAAATGTTTTAAACAAAGTGAACCTATAACCTATCAACATTTGTGGGATACAGCAAAAGAAGGGCTTAAAGGAAAATCTATAGCATTGAATATGTTTATTAGAAAAGAAAAAATATATCTAAAATAAAACCAGTTGTCTGAGATACTCAAGAGTGAAATTAAGCAATTAATTATTTTAGTATCTGTCCAGACTATCTTAGAATCACAATAACTCACCAGTAATAGCCAGAACAAGGAATAATACATACAAAAAATAAGCCAGGGATTTTTTTTTAATTGCAAAAGACTAAACAAATTATCCTAATGTTATTGATATTTAAGTTGGAAAAAAAGAGAAACTAGAATCAAGAACAAAATGAAGAAAGTTAGCTGATTACAAAATAGAATACACTTGCCAGTAATAACTTACTAGGTAATATAATGGATTGGTATTCTCGACAGCAAGGAAAAAATAACTATAGGGAAAAAACAATAAAAAATGCACACAAATTTTTGAAGAAGACAACTCTCTTCTAGGAGCTGTAAAAATTGGAATAAATGAATAAATAGATCATGTTTGTAAATAATAAGAATCAATAGTTTAAAAAATAAAAACTATTTCTAAGTCAATTTGTACATTGAGTTGTTTATTTTTGTTTTTGTTTTGAGTAAAATCCCAATGGAATGTTTCTGCAACTTTGTAAACTGATATTTACTCTTCTGTGGAATCAATTCCAAAAGGGAAGAACAAAGAAATATCTGAGAAAGAAGGGTCTTTATGGAGAAAATGCTATAGCTAGGCTTCATGGCATTATAAATCTGTGTGTGTTAAAAAAAATTGAGCTAGTTTAATAAAAATAGACTGATCAATGAAACAGAATAACACTCTAACATGGTGTTATAGTAAGATTAATTGTGAAAAATGTGGATGTCGATAAATTTTGCTTGAAATTCTTACATGCATACATATGTATATTTAGATACCAATCAACCCAACTAATACCATATAAAAATTTATATATACTTTTGTACACTGGTATGACTTCCTAGCCTTATGTCAAAAGTAATAAATATGTATAATCAATAAAATTAAAAAAACCCAATAATTGGTGACATTGTTAGATTTGCCTTTCAAAACCAAAATCTGTATCTTAAAAATAACTTAAAATTATAATAATTTAAGGAATGCTGGAAATAAATCTTTTCCATATAACCTGGGAATCTTACCCATTATAAGTTGAGAAGAAACTGGGTGAGTACCTTTGGTGAAAGAGCAAATTGAAAAGCAGTATATGTCATATTGTCTCATTTATGTTTACAAGTATGTGGAAATTAAATATTAAATATTGTGTGTGGTAGTATACATGTAATATTTATAAGTAAGCATATGCAAATAGCAAGTGAGCTTTGACAGTTGCAATCTTGGGTTGTGGGATTATCTGTCATTCTTACATTTATACATAAAATGGTATCACTTTAGTTATAAGAAAAGTTGATAAATGTTGTAAGTATATTTTGTAGTAAAAAAAATTTTACCTTTTGTCCTTCATTGATGTGTTCACTCAAAGACGTTAATATCTCCTTTCTGCCCCGTCTGCTCCCAGAGCATAATTTTTCACATCTCTGTGGGTTGGGCAGTGTTTTATGTTTGCTGCTGAGAAAATCAATAAATTCATATATGAGGCTTTATTTTTACTTCTATTTCTGAAATTATTTATTTGTTCCCATAAGAGCTAATGTTATACTTAAAGAGCACCTGCCAGGACTAGCCTAGCCACTCTGGCAGACCATTTCCTCAACAGCCATGAATCGGATGAAGGATGAAGGTTACAACATGTTTCTTGACAAAAGAAACTTTAAAGTATAAACCACTTTCTTACAGAGGAATTTTTTCATGTTTATTTCTTCTGGGGATATTGAGCAATGTTGGCCTCGGAGATAGAAGATGCATACCTAATAGTTCCATGATGTGTTTTGCCAGTAATGGTAATTTAAAGGTGCTGAGTGTGTTAACTATCCCCAGGGGCGGGGGATCAGGAGACGAGTGTCCTGTAGTGCGGGAACTGAACACCTTGCAAGAACGAGAGGCAGGCAGGAGGCAGGCCTCCAGTGCTGGGCTGGGGTGGGCAGGAGAAATGGGCCAGGCAGACATCAGCATTATCAACTGCACATCTAGCCTGGAACTATAGTAAGCATTAAAATACATTTTCTAAGCAAGTCACGCACAGACATGGAATCTAAATTTTATCCCTCCCAGGGTGTCTAATCCTTCCTCTCTTCCAGCATTCTATAAGCCTCAAATGAAATGAGAACATCAAGGTGGAAAGACTTTGGAGAGGAAAATCAGACAGACAGGAGACCACTGTTTATCCTCTGCCATGCTAACTTCTGTAAACCTGTTTCCCATCCACAAACCTGGGCTGTCCATGTGAAGTTCAACATAAGGGTCTGTGGCCTGAGTGAGTTTAAGTATACAATGAGTTTAGATATGTGTTACTCCATCATAGGACACTTTCAAATGCCAGTATCTTTCCTTCCTTTCTCTTTTCAGGGTACCAGATCGACTATCGCAAATTGTAGCAATATGAAATAAAAATGCTTTGAGTTCTTCTCAGGCTAAAAGAAATTAGAATAAAATCTCTATGAAACTGGGCTTGAGAAATTGCAGAAATGGGAAAGTGTATGGGTATGATACAGCATGGGAGGAAGAGTGACAAAAAGTGGAATCATGCTAAGATGGATCAAAAAGCACCGTGAAGCTCACAGTGACAGCACATGCGTGTGGTCCAGGGAAAGTGACAACACAGCAGGTGATGAAGGACTCTGCATACTAAGACGAAGGGCTATGGCACTTTCCTCTAAAAGCTCTCCTGGCATCAAAAATCCAAGCCTACAAATGACATTCAATTTGTATTTGGAAGATATTTGGGGTAGGACCTTTTCTTCTTTAGCCTATTGCTATGATGGATTACAACATAAACGGATCTCCTGGACCGTATACCTCATAATGATGGGTGTGAAAAAACGAACTTAAGACATCCAGTTTAACCTATAGATTAACCTTTAAAAGATCTCATTCTTTTCAGGTAGGTTTTCCTCCTTAAAATCCTCCCACCATCCAAGCCTTATGTGGAAAGATGCACGTTTTGATATAGTCTCGGTCATACTCTATACTGTGCCATGAGCATAGATATTTTAGCAATTCAGAGATAAGGCAAGTCCCCCTAAATTCATTGCCCCCAGTCTGAAATGCTAAGCAACCAGGTGGTGAAGAACCTTCTGATGGTTCTTACGATTAGTAATATGGTAGAAGGACCATAGAAATATTCTAGTTACATTTGAATGCTCAATACATTGTCTGGGTTGTGTCAGTTCCCTTCTCTGAGGAATCATCTAAGAATCTTTCCAGTGTTGGAATGCATTGACTTATTTCTCTCATTGAAAGAGTTAAGACAAATCTTGCAATGTGAATTTTATACAAATTCTTCTGAGGGAGGGGTGTCCTATTTTCCTCAGGAACTATGTCGAACAACCTCAGGCTGGAAAAATATATGGGAACCTAGAGAGGAGGCAGAAATATTTTACTTTAGGGTGTGCTTTTTGGTTCTTTCCAGGAAAATGCTGAGATCATGACTGGATGGGGATGTTCTCCCTAAAGGAGAACTGGATACTCTTCTAGGGAGAATCGAATTTCTGAAAGATGATTTAACAATTCGTCAAGGTCTAGACAATAATCAAATTGCTCCTGATTTTCTGCACTTTACAACACTCTTGTTAAACTCTAGTATGGAGACATATCTTATCATGGAATTAATTTGAATTTCCATAATGACCTGTGACATTGAACATCTTTATGTGCTTATTGGCCTTTTGTGTATGTTCTTAGGGGAAGTGTCTGTTCAGATCTTTTGACAACTTTTAATTGGGTTTTTTGTCTTACTATTATTAAGTTGTAAGAGTTTTCAAAATATTTTTCCTACAAGTGATGTCTTAAATATGTATTTTAAATATATATATATTATATATATGTATAATTCAAGCGGAAAAGTGACATTCAATTTGCATTTGCAAGTTATTTTGGATAGGACATTTTCTTCTTTAGCCTATTACTATGATGTATTACACTGATTAATTTTGAATATTGAACCACACTTGCATTCTTGGAATAAGTCCCAAGGTGTATAATTTTTTTCATATGCACTTTTAGTGAATTCTATTAGCTAATCTGTGATTAAGGAATTTTGTCTATATTCATGAGTGATATTGGCTTATAATTTTTTTTCTTTCTGTTTTTGTTTTGTACCGTCTTTGGTTTTAGAGTCAGGGTAATACTAACTTCATGACTGTATTAATCTGTTTTTGTTGCTTATAACAAAATATATGGAACTGGGTGATTTGTAAAGAAAACAAAATTTATTGCTTACAATGTTGGAGTCTTGGATGTCCACAGTGCAGGGAACACATATGGTGAGGGTCTTGGTGGTGGCAACAGTCATGTAGGGTATCACAATGCAAAAAATTGTGGAGCAGAGAATTTAACTTCTTCACATACTCTCCTTTTAAAGCCCTCAGAAACACACCCCTGACTACCATTATTAACCCATTTTCTACAGTGCGGTACTGCAATATAATCACCTCAAGGCCCCACCTTTCAATTACCATAATAGGATTTCCCACCCTCGACAGTTACAGTGGGGATTAAGCCTCAGCGAGGTTGGCGGGGGCAAGGGGCATCCAATCTACAGCAATAACATTAATTGGGAAGTGCCTCACCTCTTTTTTTTTCAGGAAGA
The DNA here is from genome assembly GCF_027409185.1 of Cynocephalus volans. Lineage (NCBI taxonomy): Eukaryota > Metazoa > Chordata > Mammalia > Dermoptera > Cynocephalidae > Cynocephalus > Cynocephalus volans. The sequence goes on from NC_084461.1 coordinate 211,628,739, forward strand.
GAATATGTACAATTAAGATTAATTCTTCTTTATAAGTTTTGTAGAATTGTCCAGTGAAATCATTTGGGCTTGGACACTTTAGGGGGGTCAGGACATAGTTATTAAATTATACATTCAATTTCCTTAATAGTTATAGGAATTAAATTATAGTTATTAAATTATACTATTCAAATGATCTATTTCATATTAGATGAGTTGTTATAGTTTTGAGGAATTTGTCTATTTCATCCATTCTCAAATATCTGTGTATAGACTTGCTCATAGCACTTCCTTGCTATCTTTTGGATGTCTTCAATGTCTATTGTGATATCCTCCATTTCATTGCTGCAATTGGTGACTTGTAACTTCTCTTTTTTTCCCCTCTATCAGACTTGCTAGGGATTTTATTATTTTTATTTTATTTTATTGATCTTTAAAAAGAACCAGTTCTTTGGTTTCTTAATTTTCTCTATTAATTTTCTGTTTTCAATTTCATTAATTTTTGCTCTTATTTTCTCCCTTCTGCTTGCATTGGGTAGATTTTGCTTCTCTTTTTCTAGGTTCTTGGTAGGAGCCTAGATTTCTTATTTAAGATTTTTCTTTTCTCTTCTAAATGTATGCATTTATTGCTATAAATTTCCTCCTCATTATGGCTTCAGTTGTGACCCACAACTACCAATTAATTGTATTTTCATTTTCACTCAGTGCAACATAATTTATTTCCTTTAAGACTTCTTCTTTGACCCATGGATGATTTTTTTTTTTTTTTGTCTTTTTCGTGACCGGCACTCAGCCAGTGAGTGCACTGGCCAGTCCTATATAGGATCCGAACCCACGGCAGGAGCGCCGCCGAGCTCCCAGCGCCACACTCTCCCGAGTGCGCCACGGGCTCGGCCCTGACCCATGGATGATTTGTAAGTGTGTTGTTAGTTTCCAGTTGTTTGGAAATCTTATTGTCCTTTTGTTATTGGTTTCTGCTTTGATTCCATTGTGGTCATAGTGAACACTCTGAATGATCTCAGTTTCAAATTTTTTGATATTTTTAATGACCCAAAACATGGACTATCTTGTTGTATGTTCAGAGGGCACTTGGAAGGAATCTGTATTCTGCTTTTGTTGAGTGATGTGTTAGTTCCTCTATATCCTCACTGATTTTCTCTCTATTGTTCCAAAAATTGATGGGAGAGCGTTGTTGACATCTCTAACTATAATCATGGATGTGTTCCTTACTTTTTCAGTTCTAAAATTTCCAATTGGTTCTTCTTCATAACCTCAACTTATTTGCTGACATATTCTATTTTTCTGATTGGTCTCAATCATGTTTGCAATTGCTACTTGAAGCATTTTTATGATGGTTGCTTCAAAATCTTTCCAGTTAACTCTGAAAATCACTCAGTATTGTCACTCAATATCGGCATTTATTGCCTGTCTTTTTTCATTCAAGTTGAGATTTTCCTGGTTCTTGTACTACAAGTACTTTTTAAAAATTGAAACCTGATCATTTTGAATTAATATTCTGAGACTTTGGGTCTTGTTTGAACCTTCTGTTTTACTCAGCTTCCTCTGATACCATTCTGAATGCGGGAGGGAAGAACTACCTCATTACATCCAGGTGGGATTGGAGTGCAGATTCTATTCCTGGTCTCTCCTGAGGGTGTGTGTTGCTCATGACTGCTGCGTGGGAGTGGAAGTTCTGCCTCCCACTCATCCTCCACGATCTCTCCCTGGTTGAGAGAGGTAAGAGTACCTCTCTACTTTTCCTCATATGGCCCCTCCTGACACCCCTGGGGTGGTCTCATCACTGCTGGCTTGGGTGAAGGGCCTAACTCTCTATGAAGCCCGCTTTGGCAACACTGCGGTGAGGAAGCAGACTGGCACTTTTTACTGCCAGTTGAGGTTGAAGTGCACATTCTCCAGGTGATCTCCACTGAAACAACTCAGGGGCTTGGTGTCATTGCTTCCTGGCAGGGATAAAAGTCCCTTCTCAGCCTGGCATCACTCTGTGGGTTAGGGGGACATGGTCACAGCTGGAGAGTGTGGGAGTGTAAGCTCCGTACTTGGCTTTTTCGGGCCTGGGTGGAGGTGAGGCCACTGTTTTATCTGTGCTATTTAGTTTAAGCAGATCATGCTTTGTTTAAAAGTATTATTTTTGTTAGTCAGTCCCTTTCCTGGTTCTTTGGCTAGAGATAGTAGGCTTTTTGAGGGGCTTTTTAAGACTGTGCCCATTGACATTTCTGGGTTGCTGGCGTCTTCAACTCCAAGTCTGAGATATGTGAGGCAAAAAGAAAACCCAAGAGGGAACTCATCACCCAGTCATTTCTAGGGTCCTGAGGTCCCTGGCCCATATGCCTTCTCCTTTCTACTTTTCACATTCTCCATATGTTTGTTTTACATGTACTGACAAACATAATGACAGTTATAGTTAGCAGGAAGGATAGAGAAAAGAATGTTTATTCCCTCTTCCTGTGAGTAGAAGTCAAATATGGTTTTAAAATATAAAACATCATAAAATGTACATAATGGCAGTGAAATTTTTTTTTTTAAATCCCTCATTCCTAGGAAAAGACAGATTGTTGCATAGCCATGGCAATAAATAAACACTAGAACTGGTTTTAATCCTGTCTGATCAATCAATGACAACACACCTAAGTCCAATCAATCAATGACTGTGAGCTCAGCATAAAGTCAGCCAGTTAGTGACCCCAAGCTTCCGGAGACCCATGATCCCACCCTAGTGAACACTCGGAACCCAGCCAGTCGATCACAGTCATGCCCAACCACCATGTTTCTGAGCTGTCAACACCCACTCTCATCGCTTCGACCAGTCCCTGACCCCGACATTTTATCTTTGCTCATTGAGACCATTGTCCTTAACCTGCACAGTACTCCCTTACTTATGTAAGCAATAAATTCAGCTTTTTTTTTTTTTTTTTCCCTCTTTCCTGTTACGGAGCAGTGGCTTTTCCCTTTTACAAGAGGTAGTCTGGAAGGATATGTTATACATCCTTTTGATTTAGCAAATGAAAGTCCACCCAGGGGAAGAGAGCCCCTGCTTACCCCCTCACTAGGGTAGACCCTTTTCTGTGTACCCTATGCCTATCTCTCTACCACCCCCCAAGAGAGGTTAAACTGCTAAAAAGTTCACGAATTTAGAAGAATTAATGTACTTAAATGCAGTCATCCATAGTTTGTTTTTCTCTTTAACTTTCACTTCTACTTCATTCTGCAAAAACATTTTCTCTCCCTGGTTCTACATGGCTGTGTGAGTAAATGAACTCAGAGCCCTTTGCAGGACCCAATTCTCTCTCTCTCTCTCTCTCTCTCTCCAGTCACACTTAGGCATTATTCATAAGGAAATGGAATTATATTGTTTCCTACCTAATTTTTACCAGAACTTTATGTTAGGAAATATCAAAAAGTTGAAGAGTTATTAATACAATTTTACAAGTTTTCTGCTTTTTTGGGGGAATCAAATAGAAGTTGGGGCAATGTTGGCTGTGATTGGAGGGTAGGTTAGGGTATTAATGTGTCTCTGGAATAATACCATATAACGCTCCTCAAAATCTCTTCATTTTCCTCTAAGACACAGCAGTGACACATGCACTGACTCATGTCAAGAAGGATTAGAAAGGATAAAGAGGCTGATACTAAGCAACAGATTTATTGGTTGAGCCCCATTAGACCAGAATATGCTGATAAACTGAATGAACTAGCAGTTTTCTCTTTCTAGATCGTGTAGGTAAAAATGAGGACAGGGCACACTGAGCCAGACCCACCCTATAAACTTTGATTCCAATGTACAGCTATTGCTTACCCTTGGCTGGACATTGAAAATATGTAAAGATACATCAATCAAGACACTGCCGTTAATGAGCTCCAGTGTCAAGCCAACTGTGGTAGGTACTATGCTGACATCCACAATCTTCAGAAAGTGCAAAATAAGGAGGCATGATTTCTGAAGGGGTGCAAAACAGAAGTCTGCTTAGATGACATGATATTTGTGGCTTTGAAGCATGGGTAGAATTTTAACAGGACAAGCAAAATACACAAGATGGAAAAACATGCAAGAGTGGTGTCTCCTGCAGACTGGAGCGTGGTCCTCCATGGATGGACCCACTTAAGTCTCAATCGGGAAATCAGGAGATGAAACCAGACAGGCAGGTTACAGCCATATTATCACTTTCTTCATGGGAAATAATAGAGAATTTAGACTTTCTCTATAGGTAATGAGAAGTCTTGGAAGAGAAGGAGGGATGCACACTCTGGCCACGCTCTAGCCTAGAAGCCAGAGAGGAACAGGGAGATGCTAGAGGCAGAAGCCCACGGGGAGCCACCTTTCCAATAATCCAGGTAAAACATAGGCCATGGGTGCTGAGGTGCATATGAGACACATGTCAGAGATGGAATCCATGAGAGCTAATTCATTTGGGATTTAGAGGGAGGTATCACAGTGGTGGTTCATAGAAGAAGCCCAGTTCAGTATTTTGGGATTGAAGGGTGGAATCTAGTTTCCAGTCTAGACGGCTGGGTGACCAGTAATCAAAGAATCAAGCAAGAATAGTTCTACTGAAATGCAACTGATTAAAAAACTGGATACAGTTTTTCTATCTTTATCTCACTTACCAAAAATTGTCCTACATCTGCTGTGTCCTTTCTAAATGCACAGGCTTGCAAACTCTCACATGCACTAGTCCTCTTGTATTGCCCTACTTCAGACAAAGATGCTAATCTACTTCTGTGCCATTCAGGCTGCTCTGCTGTGGACAGGTGGAGCTCTGAGTTCATTGCCAGTCACTGTTATTTTTCTAAAAAGGAAACTGAGGCTTCAAAAGAATGACTGCCTTGCCCAAAGTCACATGGTGCAAGTGGCTGAACAGAATTGAAGCCGATGGCTTTGCTGTTAAGTTCCATGGTGTATCTACTGCACTGTGTACTGGGCACCATACAGGTTACTCAGACTCAATCATAAGTGGTCCCTCCTGGCCACTGGAAAAGCACCTTTAATGTTCAGCTTCTCAGCATGAGTACTTGTTATCCTTTGTAAACTGCATTATTTTTAAATATGCATGCAATTACAACATTCCAGAAATAGGAGGTGAGATCACTACAAATAATCTTTGGATTTTACGGTTATTTTGCTGTTGAATATATTAACATTCATAGCAATGCAAACATAAAGACTAATATTTGATTAAAAACTACATAATGAAAAATCCTGTCACCTCTCTTCTCTGCAGCCAAGTTCAGGTTCCTGTTTTGTTGGCAGTTGGCTACCTCACTCATGTTCCTCTCAGTTTCCTTTATCTTTTAAATTCTTTTTGCTCAATTGTGTTGGGAAGCATGACCTTTCTGGGGATGGCTTTTCCTCCACATTTGCAGCCCAGATTGGAGTTCAGGCCCTAGTTGAGCATCTGGGCTCCATCTTCAGAACCTTTCACAACACGGAGCAGTTCTTTTCCTAAAATGACTCTGTTATCATCTCAAATGACAATGTCCCAAGGCTTCTCAAGACCTTTATGAGGGATCTGAAAGCAGCTGCTGTTGAATGTCTCAGAAAATGCCAAAGAAATCATTAACTCACTACAGTGACTGGCCAAACAAACCTAATTGCTGGAGTCCCACAGACTTCAAAGCCCTTTTTTTAGCTTATGACTGAAGGTGTCACAGAAAATATTGGATAGGATTTTAGCATGTGTTTTTTCCCCTTTAGTTGTTGTTTTAATTACACTTCCATGTCCACAGCAGCTCAATGGGAAAATCCAAATTCTCAGGAAGTTTGAAATTTCATTAGAAAATAAAAAAGAAAATATTGAATGTGCTGTTAGAAAAGTCCACCACCCCACGGCTTCCTAAAACAGGATCAAAAGAGTATGTTTTGTATATGATGAAGAGCATGAACAGTTCAGAAGGGAGTGTGGAACACTTTTCCCTCCCCACCCGCTTTGGGTTATTGGTCAAGTTAGTTGACCTTTTTGAACCTCAATTTCCCCATCTTTATAATGTAGTTAATAATAATTACCTGCCCTAAAATAGTATAAAAGGTGCCTTGACAGTTCCCAGGAAGTATTTCATGAGAATAAAGGTACAAGCAAAGACTAAACTCAAAAGTATACTCAAAAAAAGTAAGCATTGTGCAACAGAACATGGCGCCACGGTGTGGTGCAGCAGTTCCTTCTTTATGTGCAAATTAGCACCCAGCTGTGAACTAACTCATTGGAGAGAAATCCATGGACAGAGAGCAGAGAGGATCTACAGGGTGTACTTGAACTACTGCATTCTAATCTTGACCCCACCACCATTGTCAGTTCTGTGACCTTGCACGTGTTCATATTTAACCTCTCTGGGCTTCATCTTCCTCGTCTGTAAATCAGCTTATTAACAGTAACTGGCTTATAAGATAGAAGACATCAATAAGGGAACTATATTTAAGCACTTAGCAGAGTGCCTGACATGCAGCAAACACACAGTTATGAACTGTCAAGTTGATAGGCATGGCCATCGTTGCAGTTATTTTGAGGGAACACGTCAGTTTCCCCCAACAACAGTCATGCTGGGCTGGCATCTCATTTCTTTTCTTTTTCTTATTTTACGAAACATAATTGATTACACATACTTGTGGAGTACGAGTTGCCTATCAATACCTGTGCATAATGTGTGATGATCGAGTCAGGATAGTTAGCATATTCATCATTTTAAAACATAATCATTTCTTTGTGTTGAGGCCATTTGATTTCCTCTCTTCTAGTCATTTGATAACATGTGGTAAATTAATGTTTATTATAGATGCCTAGCTCGACTATACATCAACAGAACTTATTTTTCCCAGCTGTTTTGTGGCCATTATCTCATTTCTTCCTGTCCCTCCTCCTCAACTCCCTTTCCTGCCTCTACTAACCACAGTTCTGTTCTATCCTTCTGAAAGTTCAATGTATTACTATGATTCTTTCTTTTTCTTTCTTTCTTTCTTAGTTCCCACTTATGAGTGAGGCCGTGGCATCTCATGTCATGTCAGGGAAAGAACACTTACTCCCAAGACAGATTATTTTGGTTTAAATAAAAGCCACTTTCATTGTTTTGTATATGTTTTATTGGGCCAGAATTGCCAAAATAACAACAACAAAATGTATCATAAATATGTGTGTGGATAGATAAAATAGATAGATAGATAAAGAGAGAGAAGGAGAGGGAGGCCAAAGAGGTATTTATGTTTTACAAATATAAAATATGCAAAGTTTTTTTAGACAAAATAATTATAAAGCTAAACAAGAAAAGAATCGCTAAGTTCATGTCTTAATGCATAATATAGATATCAATTGCTTTAAACCAGTGATGCATATAATGTCAGAGGAATTTGTATTAAATGTAACTTAAGTATGAGCATACACATTGAAATAAATATGTTGGTCAGATCATAAACATATGGTCTGATCTCAAGATTACAATAATCACAATGTTACTACTTTTAAATATTCAAGGAGATATTTACATCCATTTATTTGTCGTTACTGTCATTTATTAACATTGGCCTAAATTCCTTTTTTTCATTTCTCTTTTGTTTTCCTCCTGAATCCACATAGTTTGCTTTCATTTCAAGCAAACACACGCAGACACGCAGAGCTAGGAATAATATACTTAATCCATGCTATTTGCCTGAAAGTTGTTTAGTCTCCTGGATTTTTCTTAGTCTATATTTTAGTTTTGAAATAATAAGGAATCTATATGTGTGTGTGATCTGGTTGTCTATACAGGCATGGAAGAATCTGTCTGGATTAAAAAAAATCAATTTTACAATCATCCCTCTCAGTTAGCCCTTTGAGTCTACAACATGTAAAATGAATATAATGGATCTCAATTTCCAGGCAGGTATGGCTAAGAGAATTGTCTCTTTTTTTAGTCAGGCCTTTTTGCCTTCCTGAGTTACCAACCACTATGTGTTTTATGTGAACATTTCCCATGCTAATGCTGGTCACACAAAATTCTTAGTGCTAGATAAAACAAATTGTGCTCCAAATGTGTCTTAGTGGAGTGCAGTTCAAGATGGAATAGACACTGTGCAAGTCACCTGCTCTTTTTCTTTGCTAGTCAGAGTTAAATTCTGCACAGTCCAAGCCAATCACGGGCTTCTAGGTCCTCTTGGTCCTGTGAATTGGACCAAACAGGTGTCTACTGGAGACAGATTCTGGGAGCAGTTTCTGTATCTGTGTGGAATGCATTTCTCTGCATCTAGTGGAAACCTGGGGACAGTGGCTGACACAAAAGGAGGGCATTTTTTCTCAGTAATAATGTTTATAGAGGTTGTATCCAGTGCTGACTCTGTGCTGCCACAAATACATCACATTCCTTCTGTCTGGCTGCTGTGGCAGCCTCCTTCTGTCTTTCTGCTCTCATTTCCTTAGTGCCTAACTCTTGTCCTCATGCTTCCATGATGGATGCTCTACCTCTAGGTTCATGGCTCCTTCTTCCAGGCAGAACGCAGCAAATAGATAAAACAGGAGCGGCAGTGCCTATGCTAGGAAAGCAAAAGCTTTTTTTCCCTGAAACTGTCAGCTTAATCAATATGACAGGAAGTGTATCCCAGAGGCATGGCAGTAGCAAGGGAATGTCAGAAGTTGAGTATTCTAGCATCAGACACATCACTATTGAAAACTATAGCAGTGTAACATGGAGCAGGAAGAATCTGTTGGAGCAAATAGCGGTGTTAGTCACACCATCATTCCTCTAAGTATTGCTGTGTCTGAATGAGCTACCTCATGTTGAAGCCCTCTTGCTCCAGCAGAAGAGACGCCTACGCAGGGAAAGGCCAGCAGAACCACAGGCAGGCCCGTATCCCTAATTACTTAACAAACTCCCCTTGACTTTTTTTTATTAATTTAATACATGTCATCATTTAAGCCAGCCTGAACTTGAATTTATACTATGCACACTCTTGCAACTAAAGAAGAAACAAATAATTTAGTGAAAGCCCTTTATTTACACACACACGCACTCTCTCTCTCTCTCCACTGGATTTCTAGAGATTTGACTTCAAAGTAGAAGTCTACCCTATCATGGTGAAGCAATGTTGAAATTCTAGAACACACTTTGATGAATGTAATAATGTTATGCCAATTTTACCAAAACTGTAGGCTAATTGCGGAGAGCACAGTCACACAAAAACCCTTCGTAGGGAAACTGAGTCTTGCTCATGCACTCTCCACCTCCTGACTCTAGACCCCCTCAGTTATACAACTGGCCCCTGAGTTCAACAGACAAGATGCCTGAGTTTTCACAAGATTCTCAGTTCTTACAGTCAGTATGACCCGTGCTATCTCACTACACTTTCAAAAATCCCCTGTAATTTCTGTGTCCCCGGTGTCACTGGGTGTCCTATGAGCATGCTCCTACAGCATCAGCACGCTGTCCTGAAGAAGCAGGGAGGCCTGCACATGCCCATGGCCTCAAATATTGGCAGGTATGAGATGACAGCCTGGTTCACACCTCAGGGAGCATTTGTCTGGGCTGAGTGAACTGGTGGCAGAAAATGATTATCTATATGTCAGCCACAGAGATCCAGTACAGGGCATTAGAGCTGAAGTATCCGTCAAAACCAACTACTTGCTCTTCTATGTTCTGTTAATGGTAGTGGGGATGGGGGTGTGTGCAGGAGACAGACATTATGCTTAGAAATGTAATTCAGCTTTTAACATCAAGTAATGTTTATATGGTGACCCAAATGCTGATGCATGGTACCCACCTCCCAAGCCTAACAAAGTAGGCTAGAAGCATGCCCAGGTTCTCAAGAATTCCCTCCCAAATAAAGGACATAAATTAACCAACACACTGATGCATCTACTATGGCTATTTTTCCTCCATTCCTCAGCAACAAGAAGACTCGGTCTGTTTCCAAGCAACATTACATATATAGAGAATCTGAGTACAAGATGTCAGTGGTCTGATGAGGAGTTTCCTGATGCTATGCCACTCTGTCTGAAATGAGGATAAAATGTACAAGAGAATTAACCTGGGGCTTGCCTCACTCCAACACACTCTTAGCTTCCCTTTCATGTACTTAAACATTTTTTCCTGAAACAAGTGCATATGCTTTAGTATTCTCAGGACTTACTCTTAGACACACCCATTTATTTAGGCTGCACCATGAATTGCTGTACCATTCTAGGTATCTTAGATGAAAAATAAAAGACATGATGGGGGCTTGACCTAGAGAAGCCCATAGACGTATATTAAATATTTCTGCCAACAATAACAGAATAAATATTTTTAAGTGCCCAAACAAACATTTGAAAAGATTGTCCATATTGTGCACTACAAAACAAACCTCAATAAATTTAAAAGAACTAAAGAGATACAGAGTGTGTTCTCTGACCATAATGGAATCAAACTAGAAATCAGTAATAGAAACGTAACAGGGAAATCTGTAAACACACGGAAACTAAGCAACACATTTATAAATAAGCCATGGGTAAGAGGAAGTCTCACAGAACATTTTAAAAAATAGAATTGACTGAAAACTAAAACACAACATACTAAAATACATGGAATGCAGGTAAAGCAGTTCTGAGAGAGAAACTTATAGCACTAAATTCTTACATTAGAAATGAGGATTTAATTTAATAATTAATTTAATTTCATAATCTAAATTCTGACTTTAAGAATCCACAAAATAAAGACCAAAAAAGAAATAAGCAAACATGAGGAAATAAAAGAGAGATCAGAAGTCAATGAACTGAAGATAGGAAAATAATAAAGAAAATCAATGAAACAAAAATAGTTGGTTTTTGAAAAAAATGTTAAAACTTATTAGTTATATGAAATGAATATATGAAGAAAAGAAACAGAATTCAACAATAAATGAAATCAAAGATATCACTAAAAATCCTACAGCCATTGAAAGATAGTAAAGGAATACTTTGTAAGAAAGAGATGCTTATAAATTAGACCACATAAAAGAAATGAAACAGTTCCTTCAAATTCCCAATCAAAACTAAGCCAAGATGAAATAGACAATCAAAATATCCTCAAAACCGTTAAAGATATGAATTCTTAATTAAAAAACTCCTAAAAAAGTCATTTCCAAGCACAGATGGAAATTATACTGGAGAGCTATACCAAATATTTAAAGAATTAATACCAATTTTACCACATCTTTTCCAGAAAATGAAGAGATTGGAACACATACCAACTTATCTTTCTGAATTTAAATGCAAAACTTCTCAATACAATATTAGCAGTCTAAATCTAACCATGTATAAAAATAACAATATGCCACAGATGATTGGAATTTATTCCAGGTATGCTATGAGGTTCAGATTATATCAATTGATGCAGAATTTAACACTCATTCATGATAAAAACTGTCAGGAAAATAGGAAGAGAGGGGAATTTCCTGAGTTTGATAAAAAACATCTGCAAAACATCTACATTAATATTATATTGAATGGTGTAAGATTTACTTATCTTTCCTTAAGATTCTAAACAAGTCAAAGATATCTGCTTATTCAGCATAGTACTGGAAAGTCTAGCCTGTGTAATAAGGTAAAAAATGGAAATAAAGGCATATAGATAAGAAAAGGAAGAAATGAAAAAAATCCCTATGGCAGATGACATGATTGTCCACATGGGAATCTACATAAAAAATTCCAGAACTATTAAATCAGTTCAGCAAGGTGAAATGATTTAAGAAAAACATACAAAAATCCACAATGACACGAAACCATACTGGAAAATGTTAGCACACCTCTCTTAATAACTCTTAGAAATAAAAGTAAAAAACCAATAGTGATAAAGTATAGTTGAATAAATAGTTAACATTTTTACCATATATACAAATGCAACATGCGACAACTGCAAAATGCATATTTTATCAAGTACAGGTGGCACATGTTCACAGTTGGTCCAAAATGTTTTTTCAACAAACTTCAAAGGATTAAATCATGAAGACTGTGCTCTCTCACCATAATACAGATAAGCTATAAATTAATGATTTTTAAAAACACTAAAAAAATGCCTGTTTGGCAATTAGGGAACACACTTTTAAATATCACTCAGGTCAATGAAGAAATCAAAATAAAAATTAGAAATAGAAAACTACATAACAAAACTTGTAAAAACAGCTAAAACTGTGTTTAGAAAAGCTGAAAGGCTAGAAATATACTAGAAAGGAACAATCAAATTAATCTATGAAAACTAAAGGATGAAAATAATAAGCATAAGAAAATAAATTGTTGAAATAAAAAACTAACAATAGAGATAATCAATACAACAAAAGTTTGTTCTTTCACAGAATAAAAATCAATAATCCTTGGTGAGTTTGATCAAGAAAGGAGAGACAGACAATGCAAAAGTAACCATGGTCAGGAAGAAAAAACCCTACAAAACCTGCAGACACTGAAATTATAATAAGGAGTGATGAAAAAAATCTAAGACAATGATGTAAACATCTAAATGAAACAGACAAGTTCAAGGAAAAATACAATTACTAAAGCATGACACAACAAGAAATAAAATATCTAAGTAGTTGATTAGAAGGTTAGAATACTTCTAGTAGACCTCTAGATTTAGCTGTCTTCATTAGCAAAATTTACCACATATGTAAAGGAGAAATAAAAATAATTTTATACAGACTCTTTCATAGAGAGGAAAAATATGAAAGAATTTCCAAACACTTTATGATATAAACATAACTTTTAAACCAAAAATTTTTTAAAAAGTGAGAAAGTTCAGCTACAGGTTCCTTTGCTCATGAGTAAAGATATAAAATATAAATAAATTTTAAAAAAACTAGTTTCTTAATATAAAGGCAAAAAATGAACAAGTTGTGTTTGATGAATGCAAGGTTATTTTAATGTCATAGAATCAAACAATATAATTTGTTAAAATAACAGATTAGAGAAGAAAATATTTGTTTCAATTGATACATAAAAAATAACTGATATAATTTAACATCTATTTTTTAATTTTAAAAAATCTCCTAACTAATGGAAAGTCCTTTATCTGATAAATGTGCCTGTGTAAACATACAGTAAACATTGCTCATAATATGGAATATATTTAAAAGTATCCTTTTGGTGGGTAACAAGGGTATTTGCTCACAAATATATTCATCTTCTTGTGCAATAAGGCATGAAAAATTAATAAAAGATATCAAAATTGACAGTAATGAAATAAAATGGTCATCATTTCCAGGCATTATAATTGTATATTTAGAAAATCCAAAATAACTTGGAGTTCAAATATTAGAATTAATAAGGTTAGCAAATTTTGCCAAATGATAATTTAATATAAACATTGTATTTTTCTAAGAGCAATAAAAAATAAAAAAATAAATCAGTGAAAAAGCAGAATTTGCAATAATAGCATTAAAAATATCAAATGACTAGGAATAAATTTCATGAAAATAAAGCAGTAAAAAATATAAATAAAATTTTAGGGAAATTTAAGAATTTATTTTTCTAATCTGCTATATGTATTTAAGAATATATATGAACATACATATAATTTAAGAATATAAATATATGTAATATAAGGATATATACATATAGAATAATATATGTATATATGCATGTATATATTAAAAATCATGTGTGTATACACACACAAATACACATGAGTGGAATAATATGTACTATAAAGATGTGAATTCTTCTCAAATTATACTACGGATTAAATACAGACCCAACATCCCAATAGGATTTTATTTTATATACAGAATCACGAAGTACCAACAATAGCCAACACAGACTTTAGAAAAAGAACAGTGTGCTAAGACTTGATCTTTCAGATACCAAGGCTTTTCATAAAGCTCTCATAACCAGCATAGTGTGGAATTGGCCCAGGATCTGAGAAGTAATATCAGACATCAGTTCTGGAACATTTTCAATCATTCGTTGATTATTGACATTCTTTCATCTTTTCCGTCTTCTTAATGTTAAATTAAACATATATTATACTTTCTCATTCAATCCTTTCACATCTTAATCTTGCTTTCATATTTTTCCTCTCCTGGGATGTCTGGGCTGCATAATGTATGCATGTAACTCCTTTGCTTCTTTCTTCCAATCCACTAACTCTCTCTTTTCCTTCTTCCAGTCTGCGATTTTAACCATCCATTGAATTTCTTACATGCTTGCACTTCATGATTTGTTGTTTCTTTCTCACAGATTTAAATTTCTCTTTTATTCCTTTCAACTAATGAAAGAAAATTTACTTTTCTTCATGCATATTTCCAGAATCTTGAGATTTGGGGAATTTCATTTTTTTCCTCATTCTTGCCCATGGTAATATATTTTTGTGTGTTTTTGTGATAAGTCTTTGAATTGTGGATGGAAACTGTCTTCTAATAGAGGTAGGTGATTCATTCCTTCCAACTGTCTAGGGAACTACCCACCAGGGAAACATTAAATTCCTTACAGAGCATGAATTTAGACCCCATATCTTCATGATGCCTAATGTGTGAATATAAACTCTCAGGAGATTCTTGTTTTATATCTGACTAGTGCAAGGGTCAAGACAGAGTTTATTTTATCACTCTCTTGACAGTGGTTTATTTCTTATTCATCCTTACAAAGAAGGAAGGCAGAGTACCTACCTCTGCATGTGTGTCTTCTCATCAAGCCATTCACATCTGCATGGGATTCGTGCTCCGTTTCCTTTTCTTCAAAGCCCATGTGGCCATGAATGCAGAAGATGAAAGTCCCCAGGATTCAGCAGAATTTGTCAGGTTGGAAGCCAGCATCAGCCTCTGCTTACAGTCCAAGGTTTCTACTTCTCTCTTCTCTAGCTTCTTTTGTGCCCTTCCTTTTATACCAGTTCAGAATTCATTTAAAAGATTTATCTTAATACATGTTCATATTTTCTATAGCATTTAAATATTTGGATTGGGAAGGCTTCCAAAGAATCTTCCTTGTCTTATAGCATTGGGTAACTTTCTGAGCAATAGTAAAAGAAAAAAAAAAATTAGTTATCACAGACATTATTGTCTTTTCTTTGACGAATGGAAATGCTTCTATTATTTCTTGAAAATGTGCATGTAACAGTTGGTTCGGCATAGGAGATAGAATGTATTCCCTCTGGGTCATTTTCATTAATCAGGAAGAAGCTTTTAGTTCTTGTTCAAGTAGTTAAGGAGGTTTTTTTTTAATTTTTTTTTTTTTATTTTTTGTGACCGGTAAGGGGATCGTAACCCTTGGCTTAGTGTCGCTCGCACCGCACCCAGCCAGTGAGCGCACCGGACATCCCTATATAGGATCCGAACCCGCGGCCTCAGCGCTCCCAGCGCCGCTGCGCTCCCAGTGCTGCACTCTCCCGAGTGAGCCACGGGTTCGGCCCTTTAAGTTGCTGTTTTGATCAAACAGCAGAAGTGAAGCAGTCGTATTTAAATGTCTCCACTGAAAAGCAGAAGACCTGTATGTGAGTTCTAACTCCGTTAGGTACTGCCAATGTAAATGTACACTCTGGTTTTTGCTTTTCTTTTTCATTATTTCTTAAAGTACTTTTCAGCCTCACTCTCTCTTCTCTCTCCTTCCGGGACTCTGGCAATAGAAATCCAAGGTCTTCTGTGATGGTCCTGTGTATTCTCGGTGTCTCTGCATATTCCCTGATTTTCAGTTGGGGCGATTTCTGTTTTTCTATTTCGAGTTCACCAATTCTTTCCATTATACCTCCTTTCTGCTGCTGAGCCCATCTACTGATTTTCAAATTTTAGTTATTATATTTTCTGTTCTAAAATTTCCATTTGATTCTTCTTTAAATCTTTTTTCCTTTGCTGAGATTTTCTGTTTCTTTACTGAAACTACTCTTTTAAATGTATTTCAATTCTTTTCATAATTGTGCATTGAAGATGTTTATAATGGTTTCTTGAAAATCATAGTCAGGATATTGTAATATCTGTCATCTTGGTTTTCACATCTACTGATTGTACTTTTTTGATTCAAGTTCAGATTTTCCTGGTTTGCTGTAGGATGAGTAATTTTTGACTGAAAATTGAGCATGGTGGATATTTTGTTATATTCTAGACCTTATTTAAACCTTCTGTTTCAGGTGGCTGTTTCTGAAATTTCCCCAGGAGAAGAAGAGGGTACCACCTGTTTCTCTCTGGAGGTGGCAGAAGTTCAGGGCCCCTATTTGGCCCTCACTGCTACTGCTAGTTGGGAGCAAGGGCTCCAGCTCTCTTGCAGACCCTTGCTGAGAGGGGTCGGAGTGCCTCATTACTGCTGTCCCCTGTGTGGCCACCAAGGACATCAGAGGGTGAGGGGAGCAGCTACTTTCTTACTGCCAATTGTCTCCACTGAGTCTCCTTTGAGACCATCACAGGCGGGATGGAGGGGCGCTGTTACTGCCAGGTGGAAATGAAAGTTCAGGTTCCCATGAGGCCTCTGCTGACACCTTAGTAGGGTGGGGAGATGGGAGCTGCCTGGCTAGAATGGGAGTCCCAGCTCCCTACTCTCCACTCTCAGTAGATGACCTCAGCTCTTATTATCCAGAGAAAATAATATGATGGTGGTGGGGGGAATGGTCATTTTTCTGATGCCAACATGATATAAATTACCATGTAAAAGAAAATCTTTGCATTGAAACACAATATTATAAATCAGTTATGAATGCTGGTCCAGAGTCCTGCATAAAAGAAAAAATGATAATAATAAAATAAAATAAAAAATAAAACTCCTGAGACAGAATTTCTTTGATTATTGTGGCTGAACAGAATTTACATGTCACATTGCCCTTAGTAACTAAAATTTGGGAAACTCTGAAAAGGATTTCTATTATTTTTGCATCTTTGAATTCCTGCCTTTTGTGTTAAAAAAATAAAATAAAATAAAATATAATTTGGTAATTTATTTCAATTGCTGGATTTAAATATGATATTGAATTATGGCATACTAATTACACTTGAGCCAAGACTTCTAATTTATTTTTTTTAAGTTTATTTATTTATTAATATATATATTTTTTACATTCTAAGATGTTGCAGAGCAGTTGGGGGGGAGCAGAAGGGGGCAGGAAATAGGGTAGGAGAAGGAGGAAGGAAGGGAGCCATGGTTGAGGCCCATGGCACCCCCCTCATTCTTGCAGCGGAGACCAGGGGGCTTCCAGCAGTGGCTTGTTCATTGCTGGGCTGGATGCAGATGTCAGGGGCATGTGGCTGAAGCCCTCGGCCCCCCATTGCCCTGGCTCCGGAGCCCAGGGTGTTTCCAGTGGCATCTCGGTGATCACTGCTAGGCTGGTTGCAGATGTCGGTGGGGCAAGGCCGAGGCCCCAGCCCTGTCCCTTCCCTGGCTTGGGAGTTCAGGGGGCTTCTGGTCCTTCTAGGTGTTCTAGGTGTTCTATGGTGATGTGACACCTTTACTAGTTAATATAAAACTTTGTTTCTGGTCTGCGGGTATTATGTTTTTTCTCTCAGTTCTGTGTTGGATTATTTGTTGTTCCCACCACTTAAACTCTGTACTGGAACTAATTTGTTGTCCTTTGCTTACTTCTAAAATGGGGGAACTTTCTATGGGGACCAGCACTTGAGCCCCGTGGTTGAGCTAAATTGCTATTTTGCTGCTGATTCCCAAAAAGGCTTTTTGTGCAGCTCAGGTTTTAATTGTTGACATTGTATGTCCTTCTGGGTCTTGTAAGTTCCAGTACACCAGGGTTGTGTGGAAACTCTGGTCTGGGCCTGAGTCTTTGCAGCAAACTGCATCCCCTGCAAATCTATATTCCTGACCAGTCTACACTGAGTGGTCCTGTGCTGATTGGGGGGCAGATCAGCTGTCCTTGCTGTGTCCCAGTATTTCCCTGGTGGGCCCGTCTGTCCTGCTGCCCACACTACAAACACTTCTCATGGGACAGGCCACGCGCTGGTCTCTTACAATGGCTCACCAGCCTCTGAATGGATCCTTTTTTCTTTTTTCAGTTGTTATGCCTCTTTACTCCTACATGGGTCCACGGGACCCCTGTTAGCGGTCTTGCTGGCCTGAGGGCCACCAAGACCCTCCTCTTCCCTGCAGTCTCCAAGCAACTCCACACAAAGGGCAAAGCTGCAGCTTTTGCCAGCTCCTGCTCTGTGTACTCACCAGCTCCAGACTTGAAGTGGCCGGGATTCGAAATGGTGGGAGTGGTCGTTTCTTTCTCTCATCGTGGCTTCTCCCACCTTCATGCACTCTGTAGGTCTCTCTTCCTCTTCCCCTGAGCTCTAGCATCCCTAACTTGGCTGTCGTTGCTTTTTAATAGTTGTACATTGGTTGCTTTGTGGGAGAGAGTGATGCTGGGGACCATCTATTCTGCCATCTTGACTGGAAGCCAAGACTTCTAATTTAGTATCCATATTTTGGTTAAATTTCTTCTATTTTGCCACCCTATGTTTTAGAAACATTAAGAGATGGTGAAATCCAAATACCTATTTTTATTGAAAAGAGTATTGCAGATTTCTATTAAAATGATGCTTTGTTCAGTTGGCACCCTAGGGTCCTCCTTTTCACAGCCAGACTTCTTAGAAAAGTAAAACAAACAAAAAAATAAACTAAACTCAGATTCTCTACTTTCGCACACCCTGCATTTTCATGGGACTCAGCAGAACAGCTCACAGAGTGTACCTACCAGGTGGTGAAGTTGTGTGATCCGAGTTACCTATTATCCCACTACCAGAACTTGCGGAATACCTGTAAAGTTAAGGAGAATGTAGGGACTCCCTTAAACTTTCAGTCATTTTGCACGTTGCAAAGTGGAAAAATAGATAACTCAGATCACACTTCATACAGACAACACAACCTCAACTCTGTGTGTGTGTGTGTGTGTGTGTGTGTGTGTGTGTGATCATGTTAGCAACAAAATGCTAACACAATAGTGTTAAATTACTGGGCTAAAATCTAGTTGCAGAACACAGAGAGGTAAGCTCAGTGGTCAAAACCCCATTTACCCTAAGGACTTTTGCTAATCACTAAGAAAGACCTGCCCACCCCAGCTACACTGTGGAGCCTCCGGTGCTTAGGGAAAGGAAGATCAGTCTCCCTTCCAGGGGATGTTGAAAAGTTTGCTATTTCACCCGAAAAGAAAACTGGGAGTAAACAAACCAACAAACTGCCCTGAAACCTGCTTTCATAAAATCGTGAAGTCTCTAATTTGAACTCAGAATTAAGTTTGCCCCAGACTTCTAGTACAAACAAACAGAAAGTCTTTATAGGAGGATGAAAACATGAGCCTGGGCTTGAATTATTCCTACAAACATCTATATGGCCAATATCTAAAAAAGAGCAATAGGCAAATGGTCACACAAAAAGGCAAGAAAAATGAGTCCCAAGATTTAGATATTAAAATGAAAAGATTCTGATTATAAAACAACTCAACTTGCTATTTACAAAAGAATATAAGCCAAGCTTTTAATATGGGAACTAGAAACCAGAACAAAGTGACATTGAAATTTGGAAAAAGACCAAGCAGAAATTTTGGAACTGAAAATACTAAAAATAAAATTAAGAACCCAAAAGAAAGCCAAAAAACACAGCTGAAAAGATAAGAAGTAAAACTGAATGTAGACCAAAAGCACATGGAGACAAAAATTTGAAAGATCTAAAAAAAAAAAGAGAGTAAAATATGGTGAAGGAATACAGCAGGCCAGTCTAACCTATATTTAATTGGAATCCCAGAAGGAACACATGTGGCAGGGGCGATTTTTTTGAACTCGTAAGGACAACAAATATTGAAGAACTGATAAAAGATACCATTTTACAAATTCAAGAATCCCAAGAAACCAATGGAGAGCAAAATAAATCCATACATAGACATATCACGTTGGAAATGCTGAAAACAAAAGGCAAAGAGAAAAACCTCAAATGAAGACAGCCAGAGACAAAAGAAAGAATCCCTTAAAGGAGTAAAAGTGGTAATGAAAGGTGACATCTCCTCAAAGGCAGGCAGGTGGAGGGGTTATGCCTTCCAGGTGCTGAAAGGAACGGGTGACTGCATGGGATTGTGCACTCAGCAAAGAAACACTTTCAAAATGTCAGTGAAATGAAAACATTTTTAGATAACCAGAAACAGAGTGTGCCACACAGAACCACACTCCAGAAATTCTTAAATATGTACTTTAAGAGGAAGGAGAACGATCTCAGGGAAAGGTCAGAGACAGAAAAAGAAATTTGGTAAATACAGGGGTACGTCGAAATGACAATTGGCTGTTAAACAGTTAAGCAGACTTAAAATTTCCTTCAATAGAGTGTATCAGGAGTAGCGAAAACTTATCAAGTATTCTAAGTCATTTATTATTTGCTGTGATAATAAAGGCATTGATTGTCATTTGACTTGCATAAATAAATGATTGTTTTAATTTCTAGTGTAACCACTAAAATAATAAAAATAATGGAGTATGCCTTCAAAACCAATTTAAAAATTTTTAAAAAAAGAAGTCTCCTATTGCACTCTTCTTAAGGGTGGACTTTGTGTAGAGACTTCTTCCTAAGTAGCACAGTTTGGAAAGAGGTGGAAAAAAGCCACTTATAGAGAGAAATCTGACAAACACTACCCCGGCCAGGTGTTTAAGGTCAAGAGCAACGGGGAGAGGTCATGTCGATCTTATGTATTCTTGACAGGATGAGATGAGAATGACATTTCACCCCTGTGGTCTTCCTCTCCCAAACCAGTAATGCCAGCCTTATCACGAAGAAAACATCAGACAAGTGCACACTGAAAGACATTCCACAAAATCCCTGATCAGCGCTCCTGAGAACTCCCAGTATCACGAAACACAAGGGAAGTGTGAGCAACTGCCACCAACATGACTATACACAGCACAGTGTCCTCAACGGGATTCTGGAACAGGAAAAGTCCATTAGGTAAAATCTAAGGAAGTAGGAAAAAAGTAGGGACTTTTGTTAATAAGATCAGTTCATTAACTGTGATCAATGTATCGCACGAATGTAAGCTGTTAGCAAGAGAGAAACTGGTTATGGAGTATAGGGGAACTTTCTATTCGATTTTTATAACTTTTCTGCAAATCTAAAATTATTCTAAAATGGAAAAGGATATTTACAAATTTTAATTAAAGAAGACCAAAAATGACAGAAATAGAGAACAAATGGGCAAATAGTAAACAAAAGATACAATGGCATATTTGTACAAAAATATGGCAGAAATTACATTAAATGTGAAGGTACTAAATGTATGAGTTAAAAAATAATCCTGTTAGATTACACTTTTAAAAGCTGTATCGTGTTTGCAAGAGACTTGAGAAGTATAAACATGGAAAGAAGATAGACCACACACATATAAACCAAAAAAAAAAAGCTGTAAAAAAACAGACAAGATAAAATTTTAGGCAATAAACATTATTACAGGTACAGGTAAACAAATACTTAATAATTATGAAAACTAAACTATCAGAGAATGTTATAATTTAATTTTTATACACTTAATGACAGTGGCTTTTAAATATTTTAAGCAATCAACATAGAACTACAGAGAGAAATAGATAAATCTACATATATATATTGAATGAATGCTGCGTACCACTCAATGGAAGGATATAGACTATTTTTTTAAACAGGCATAGTGACATGACCTAATGAGAATTTATAAATGTTACACAACATACATTATTTCCAAATACGTACAGAACATCACAAAATTACAAAAATTTTCTTTACTTTATGATAACACGTCATAAATCAAATCACAGATATTTCAAAGGTTCAAAATCTTACAGAGTATAATCTCTGACCACAGTCAAATTTGGTTTGAAAAATAAATAAATAACAAGATGAAGATGAGAGAATAGCTAGATATTGGAGAATATATTTTCTGGGTCACCAGACCCTGAGTCACCATAGATCCCACAGAGAGGCATGCAGGAATCCTAGACTTTGAGTGGGAGCAGAACCTTTACGGGCCTTGGGGTTGTGTCTCCTAAGGGAGGTTGCATCTGAGGAAGAAGAGCCAGCCATGGGACAGATAGGGCCAAAGCCTGCTGACTACCCACAGGAGTCTATTCTCCCAGGCTGCATTTCCTATCCTTCTCAGCTGTTCTCAGCAGGTGGAGGCCAAGGCAGAGACCTGCAAGAGGAAGTGAAATTGGCACCACCACGCATGGCCTTGCACCATCCCATGTACACACTTGCCTCTTTTTCCCCTCCAGCTGACCCTAAAAACACCACTTGGAAGTCTTGAGACACCGTTGGTTTGGGCCTCTGAATGACTGAGCAGAGCAGAGACCTATCGTCAGACCCCAGCTGGCCTAGAACAACTCTGGACTCTTAGGCAAGCTAGAAATGGCCTGAGCAACTACAGTTCAAGTCTATTATTACAGCAATTTATTTATCCCAGTTAGTACATGTTTCAGTGACTCTGTTAAGCAGTTAGGAATGATCTAGAAGAATTAGTGATAGACATGCCTTAGAGAAATGCTTGCTTCTGTTTTCTAGGAAGCATATACAAAAAGGCGCATAGCAGCACTATTTGTACGGGCCAAAACTGGAAACAACTCAGATGTTGTAGAACAGGAGAATGGATGAATATGTTGTTCTATATGTAAATAAATACTATACAGCAATGAAAATCAACAAACCAGAGCTACACAAAAATCCACCAGATAAAACTGTATCTAACAAAATTAATGATGATTGAAGAAAGCTGACATAACTGTGTAGTTATTATTATAGTCAATATAGCAAATATCTGTAAAACAGAGTAAGGGGTTTCCATTAGAAAAAAGACACGCAGGGGATGCCTAGCGTTTTGAAGGTAGTATACTTCAAACTTGATATTGGTTACATGGATGCACACCTATAATTATTTGTTAAATCATACCTAATCTGTTTTATACAACTTTGCACATTTGCCAGATTTCACAATAGTCATAATTTTCTTTGACAGTGTCAAGTTACAGGGTTTATACATTTCAATGGACATTTTTTTTTATTTCCAAGATGCCAATTGATTCTCTCTTTTTTTTAACTTTTACGTTTTAAAAATTTTTTATTTTTAATTGACAAATAATAATTGTATGTGTTTATAGAGTATAATGTGATATTTTGATATATGTATATATTATGGAATGATTAAATCAAACCAATGAGCAAATCTATCACTTCACATAATTACCATTTTTTTGTGTGCTGTGAATATTTGAACTCTGCTCTCTTAGCAATTTTGAAATATGCAAAACATTATTAACTATAGTCACCATGCTGTGCAGTAGATCTCAAAATCTGTTTAGATCCTCAGATCTCTAACCGAACATGTGTACCCTTTGACAAACGTCTCTCCATTCCCCTCATCCCCCCACCCTCCAGCCTTTGCTAACCACCATTCTACTCTCTACTTCTATGAGTCTGACTTTCTTAGAAATCCACATAAAAGGCAAAACATAATAAGTACTGGAGAAGATGTAGAGAAAAGGGAATCCTTGTACACTATTGGTGGGAATGCAAATTAGTACAGCCATTACGGAAAACAGTATGGAGTTTCCCCCCAAAAACTAAAAATAGAATTACCATATGATCCAGCAAGCTCACTTCTTGGAATATATCCAAAGGAATTGAAATCAGTATGTCGAAGCGATATCTGCACTCCCATGTTCATGACAGAACTATTCACAATAGCTGAGAGATGGAATCAACCTAAGTATCCACTGACAGATGAATGGAAAAAGAAAATGTGTATATAGACAATGGAATACTGTCCAACCACAGAAACAAAGGAAATTTTGTCATTCACAACAACATGGATGAACCTGGAGGACATTATTCTAAACAAAATAAGCCAATTGATTCTTTAGAATGCCCAACTGTTTATGGATGCTTGTTTTAGTTTTATAGCTTTGTTTTATGTGCATCCTGTACTGATCCTAAATATGTTTATTTTAAAGCCTTTTTAACATTTTTATATTTGCATTTGTCCTTTGTCAAATGTCTTTATAGTATTAATTTTAATCTTTTGGGTTTTTTTGATAATTTTGGCTTCCAGATTCGATTTAAATGGGTGGGACGTCTCTGACAGTCTTTCTTTAAATAGCTATACTTGTCCCACTCCAGTGAATGTTTGGCACTTGTCTTTACCTGACATGCCCACTACCATCCCATTTTTAATCAGGGGCTCCTGCCTTTTTGTGCTGTTATGGGTAAAAAGGAGCCAATAATTGAGTCAGCGGGTGTGATAGCGCAGGACTAGGATCTAGTCCGTAGGCTCATTTACACACTATTTCCATCCCTGAGCATGTCTCTCCACTGATGTCCACAGCTTAGTAAAAACCACCAAGATGAGAATCCAAAAATCTTTCCAAATCTTCCTTGTTTGTCACTCATCAGTCATTCATAAAGTTAATGAAGTCCTTTCATCCCAGATTTCACACCAGTGGGGCTATTCGTGGCCATCCCCGGAGTGTCAGTCTCTTTCTCTTTATAGCTATCATAGCAACTCATGACAGCCCACATGAAAGTTTTAGCCACCACCAACCCCAAAATTCTATTTCTGAAGTTATCTAAAACATACAATTATTTGCCTTTAAAACTCCTAGTTCCATGTAAAAAACAAATTTATTCAACTAAAATAATTTAAGTTCACTTGTTTTCTACCTAAGACATAGATGCAAAAGTTCTAAGCAAAATATTAGCCTATTAAGTCCAACAATGTACCAAAAGGATAATCTTTTGTGACCAAATGGAGTTTGTCTCAGAATTATGGGATAGATGCAAAATAAATAAATAAATAAATAAATAAATAGACAATCCAATTCTGATGAAAACTCTCAGCAAACTAGGAATAGAACTTTTGAACCTGAAAAGAACATCTGTAAACAAATAAAACATCATTTAATCACAGAAGCCTGAATGTTTTCCTCCTAAATTCAGAAACATGAGGGAGGGTCTAGCCAGTGCAGTAAGGAATAAAAAGTAACCTTGCATACCCAAATCAATGTGAAAAGAAAAAAACTGGAGAATTAACACTACTTGATTTCAAAACATAATAAAACTAAGGTAATCAAGAGTGACATAGAGTGTGGACATAAAGATAGATACATAGATCAGTGGAACAAAATAGAGATTCCAGAAATAGACCCATGCCTAACTGATTTTTGATAAAGGTGCAAAGAAAAGAGAGTAGTCTTTTGAACAAATAGTGCTAGAACAATTGGACATGCATGTAAAAAATGAATATAAATCCCTGTTTTGTGCCACATACTAAAACTATGAAGTTTCTAGAAGAAAGCATGGGAAAAACTTTTGTAGCCATGAGTTAGGGAAATATTACCTAGATATGACACTAAAAGCATGGCCCATGAAAGAGTAAATAGATAAATTGTTTGTCATCTGAATTTGAAATGTCTTATCTTCAATATACACTGTTAAGAGAATGAAAAAGCAAGTCACAGACGGGAATACCATATTTTCAAAATATATGTCTGTCAGAAGGCTTGGATCTAGGATACACAAGAACTCTCAAAAACTCAGTAACAAACAGCACAATTTTTAAAAATTGGCAAAGGACCTGAACAGACTTTACCACAGAAGATATATGAAGGGCAAACGAGCCGATGAAAAATGCTTACTATCATTAGTCATTAGGAAAATACAAATTAAAACCACTATGAGATAATATTACACACCTATAAAAGTGGCTAAAATTAAAAAGGATGTGGAGGGATTGGAACGCTCTACACATTACTACTAGAATGCATGCCACAATCACTTTAGAAAACAGTTTGGCAGCTTTTTAAAAAAGTTAAACACCTATTATATGATCTGCCTATTCTACTGCTAGGTTTTACCCAAGAAAAAAGAAAGTATGCATCTACACGAAGACTTAGCTTTGTGGGTCATCTGGAAGCTTGATGAGTAACCTAGAAACAACGGTCTATCAACTGGTGAATGGATAAACAAACTAAGGTATATTCAAGCATTAATATTAATGCCACGACATGGAAGAATCTCAAAATAATCACACTGAGTGAAGGAAACCAGACAAAAAAGAGCACATTCTGTACAATCTTATTTCTGTACAATTTTTAAAAATTAAAGTGAATCTGTATTGACAGAAGTATTGATGGATGATTGGATAAGGAAACTGTGGTATATATACACCATGGAATACTACTCTGCCATAAAAAGAAAGAAATACTCCTGTTTGCAACAACATGGATGAGCCTGGAGAAACTTATGTTGAGTGAAATAAGCAAAGCACAGAGGGATAAATACTGCATGTGCTCACTCATATATGGGAACTAAGAGAGAAAGGAAGGCAGGAAAGAAAGACCACAGTACTGTGTTGGACTTGCAGAGGGAGAGAACATTCTATTGGCTATAAAGTGGAGTGGGCAGGGGAGGAAAGAGGGGGAAGGAGGCTGGGGATAATTGGGTGGGGGACACTGGGTACAAATGCAATTTGTGGTAATGGATATGCTGCCAGTATGAATCTGGCCCCCATATCACGGGCACGAGGGGTGACAATCAGCTTTGTATCTCATTAATATTCATAATCAATTTTTTAAAAAGAATAAAAAGAAGAGAAGTGGTTGTTTGGGGAAAGAGTGAGGAAGAGCTGTGCTGAAGAGGAAACTTACAAAAAAGCAGGAAGAAACCCCAGTGGTGATGGATACATCCACTGTTTTGATTGTGATGATGATTTTACAGATGTCAAAACTTATCAAACTTTCTATTTCAAACGTGTACAATTTATTGTTGTCAATTATACCTCAATTAAGCTCTGTACAAAAAAGAAAAAAAAACACCAAAAATAGTTTTTCAAGCATCAGTGAGAGCACAAACATGGAAATCCAAAAACAAGGAGTTAAGTTTGGGAGAAGGTGAAATTTTCTTTTAGTGAAACCTATGCCACCAAGGTTTGACTATCGTGGGCAGAATCCTACTGGTAAAAGAATAGATCATCTTTCCTCTGCTTTCTTCTTTGGTGATTTGGATATGAAGGATTCTCAAGACCAGAAAATAATTAAAAATTATTGAATAAGAAGTGGTCAAGTTTATTTGGAAGGTTTCTAACCTTTTCTTTATTTTTGTTTATAGGTGTAGAACTTTAAAAATAGGTTAAGATGTTTAAGCCTGTGTTCATATTTGGTAGTAATAAACCGTATCTTGGTAAAAATCTTCTTAATCCTTGGATTAATAAGGTATTATGTTACAAAAACTTGAATCCCAAGAGGTAGTTTGTCCACTTCACTGAATCTCCTTGCATAAATTTCCCTGAAAAGAGAAAACTGCTATTTTGCATTGACCCCAAAGAACATGTATTTGCCACATTTGGATCTTTTGCTGTAAAATTTTTTCAAACATACACAATAGTAAAGAGAATAGCGTAATAAACCTCCATGTATTCAACACAGCTTCACCATTTATTGACGTTTTACCAGTCTCACCAATTTCTATTTATTCTTCCATTTTTATTTTTAATACTCTACCTTATTTATTTTAACCAAAGCTAAATATGTAAATCCTGACAGATGTATAATTTTGGGCTTAAGAAGTTATTTGATATTTGAATTTCTTTACCACACTTAAGTTATTAAAATTAAAGGGCTAATTTTACTTTAAATATGCACCTGTTTGGTAGCTGGTAAGTGGCTGAGGTTTAAGTTATTGGTTTTATTTTCACATTTCTGGATTTTCTCGCAAGAGAACTATTGATTTCATCCATACATCATGGTAAAAAACAAACAAACAAACAACAACAACAAAAACCTAACTTTTTTTCTTCCTTCTTCCTGTCCTGATTTATCTAATTATCTTTGCGTGGGGCAGGGTGTCTCTCAGTGTCTGCCGCCGGCTGCAGTCGTCTGTGCAGTAACACCTTGCTACACCGCAGTGCAACATCAATGTCCCCAGAGTTCATCATCTGAAAGGACATGCTAATGCACTGATTCATGTCTTTAAACACACTTGTTGGATCACCTACTATTCTTTATATTATATATTTTGATTGTTCTACAACTGTTTTTTTATTATTGTTATAATTACCAAATGATTAAATAAAAAAACTGAAAATCCAGATTAGAAATACAAGGATACTTCAAAAAGTCCATGGAGGTTAAGGGCCAGAAAAAATGTTTGCGTTGTGCAATAATAATAAATAAATAAGTCCATGGAAAGATTCGTATTATCTTTTAGTTATATTTTTTCACGAACTTTTTGAAGTACCCTTGTAGCCTGTTTCATGTTTTATTTTCCCAAAGAGGCTTCTTTTCTCCTATTCTTTTTGATGTGCATGTCCACATTCAGCAAGTATAGGATGGTTATATGATTTCAGTACACTGATAGGCTGTAATTGCAACATGAACTCCTTAAGTTCAAGGAAAGACGTTTTTTAAAGGGCAGCCTGTGTCCATTTTCATGATATATAATATTTATAAACAGCCCAATCCCAGAATGTTTCAACGGAGTTTATATAACCTCTTTATATCAGTTATTTATGATGTATGGCAGAGATATTTTTTTTTTCTTTTGCTTAAATTATTGTAAAAGCCAAAGGCTAAGTGAATATTCAGAAAGGATACATCCCCTTCTTTCTCTCTCTCCTGCCTGATCTACTCCATACTCTCCTGGAACAGGCCACCAAAGAATTCCTACAGAAACCATTTTCAGTTGTCTATTTCATCTCAAACCAGTGATGTACTGATCTTCCTGGTAGATAATGAACTGCCCCTCTAAACGAAGAGGTCTCCACTGTTTGAGAAGAATTTTTGTCCCTCCTGCTACTTCCTGTGTAACCCAGCTCATAGATCCTCTCCCCTGCCTGGTCCTACCTCTCCTAAGGGAGGCACCAGCTCTCTTCCCTGGGCTCAGCTCCCTTTCCAGACACGGTCAGTATGACACCA
The DNA here is from genome assembly GCF_027409185.1 of Cynocephalus volans. NCBI lineage: Eukaryota > Metazoa > Chordata > Mammalia > Dermoptera > Cynocephalidae > Cynocephalus > Cynocephalus volans. Next base: position 211,657,513 of record NC_084461.1, read on the forward strand.
TGCCCTGTGGCTTCTCCTTACATGTTTGTCGCTCTGAGTCATTTATAAACAATATAAGGCAGGGGCTGTGTCAGGTATTGGCCTGTCTCCTCTATTTAGTAAATGCCTGGTAAACAGAAAGTGCTTCATATACGTGCATCAGTCAAGGGCCTGGCAGGAAATAGAAGCATTTAATTGAAAAGAGATTAAGGAAAAACAAAAACAAAGTAAGGGAGAGATTAAGATAGGGACTAAAGAAAGCCACAAAGGGTTAAAACCCACAGGGTTACCGACAGCAGGACACCTTTCCCACCCCCAGGTCTGAAAGGCTCAGTCAAGGAAGGGAGTCAGAGGATGGGGCGGGGAGGATTGCAGGTGAGGAATATCCAGGTTGATTTACTACAGGCCACGTTCCAGTGAATTTTAACGCAAATTCTAATATATCATTAAGAAGTATGATTAGGCAATTGCAATGTACCCAGCACAATGAAAAGTGTTCTGAGTGGGTTCGCTTATTTGATTAGAAGCGTACTCTAATACTCTTTTGTAGAAGAGAAGACTGAAACTCCAGAGGTCAGGTAGCTCTCCCAAAAGACAAAACGTGGAATAGGTTTCTGAACCAAAGCCTGCCCGACTTCAACTTAAATAAGAACTCTGCTGGAGGTCCGTGATTGCCTGCAGACATTCTCTCAGCCCTGATGGTGTCTTTTCCTCTTCCCCCTCCTCCACCTGATGACTGGTCAACCTACTGAAGTTTTCCTGACTATGCTTTTCCTTCTGTGGCTCCTGCAGCATGTGAAATCCTTTCTCCCAGGACAACTACTCCCAAATTCCCCTTTCATGATCTGGTTCTAGAGATGGCCCCATGGCACCTTGTGCTGTGGAGCCACTGGCCACGTTCTCAGAGGGACGTGCACTCACTGAGATGCACTTGGTGTCCCCTCAACTGGTCATAAGAGGAAGGGGTGAAAAAACCTGAGGAGAAGGGAAGGAAGGTTCCCAAGATGCATGTCCATGCAGCACCAGCTGGTTCTGGAGGCTTCGAGGATTGGACCTGCTTCTGGGCTGTCTAAACAGACAGGCCAAGGGTGGAAGCAGGGAAAAGGAAACCAGCACGTATTAAAGATATAACTAACTGACAACTCTTTTCATCAAAGGTGTGCTCAGCACAATTTCATCTTATATACATCTTCAGAACCTTCTAGGCAGGCAATGCCATCAACATTGTACAAACCAAGAACCCTCAGAGAAGTGAAGTGACTTTGCATCCATGATATTACAAAGCATAAATAGTGAGTTCCTACTTGTTAAAGGTGGTCAAATATAGACCTGATTGCAGCCTAGACCAGGTGTTTTGGAGAGAGTTAGAAGGTTAAATGGAGAATTAGCCTAAAAAAAACTTAAGTTAAATCTAGTCCTGAGATTTCACAGTCATATGAAATCTAGTTAAGGACTTGTGAAAGAAAAGAAGAGGGAGATTATATCATGTCCGACATCATGGGTTCTTGGAATCCTGTTGCCTGAGTTCAAATTCGACTCTGCCATTTCCACCTGTGACCTTGGACAAATCATTGACTTTCTCTCTGCTCCCTGCATAGAGTGGTTGTGACAACAGAATAAGGCTTAATAAGTGTCTTTAGGACACTACCAAACACATGATCAGACATATAAGTGAGAGTAGACTTATATTCATTGATGTCTGAATGTAGCCGGCAAACATGGAAGTGAATAATGAAAGATAATGAGATTCTATTGTCCACATTCTACTCTGTCAACATATTAGTTGATCAGTTGACCCACTGTTAAAGCACATTTGGAAACTCACTCTGCAGAAAATACAGCTAAGTTTTTAAAAACTATTGCTCCAAATTTGAACAAATTTATGGAAAAGGCGTTCCAAATTTGCAGTCTAAAATGCAGAATAGTGCAATTTTATTACTTGATGGCAAATTATATTACAGTAATAAAATCCACTGGATAAACAGATACACCCACTTTTAAATCACCGAGAGCTCTGAAATCCTGCCCTTCATCTGGAAGAGCCATCCAACAGGAGAAGAAAACACACTTTGAGGTCAGCCATGTCCAAAGACCCAGAATTCTGTTGTCCTCATCTCTGTCCCCTTTGAAAGCAAACTTTAGTTGTTATGTTCAGAAAGGAAATAAAAGTTTTTGCAAGGATTGTGAAAGAAAGACTTAAAGATAACTGGCTTGTAGACATCTGAGTTTAGTTCAATGTCAAAGTGCATGGGCTGGGAGGAGCTGAATGGTGTCCCCCTGACCCAGGTCCTCACTGCTGCCTGTGACATGAGGCAGAGGGGACGCCTGTGGCCTGACCCGACCATCAAAGGAAGCACTATGTGGAGGTGGAGATTAATTTTCTGGCATGGATAGAAATCGGGTATTTCCACACTTTATGAAATCTAAAATTCTCCTCATTAGGGTCCATTTGAGACTTGCCCCAAAAGTCATTAAATGTGGGACACTTTATAACAAGTACAATCCTTAGACTTCTTCATTCATTATTCTTAGCAATGTTTAATTAAAAGAACAGGATAAGATGTTGAATAAGAGATCCCCAGTGGTGATTATTAGCAGATGAGAGTACTGAAAAAACAAAACAAATCAAAAAAGAAAAGACCAAAAATAAAAAAAAAAAAATTCAGATTAACGAGAATATAGCCAAAAACTATTTCAGAAATATGCTGATAATTGTCAGATACACTATAGCAATGGGCATTAAGAAGTAACACCAATATTCAAAGGTTTCTTTTATACACAGAGTCACTACATGTTTGGGGACATATATGTCATTTGGCAGAAGAAATAACTGTCTGCTTATCATTACTTTTAATTTCCTAAAACTAACTGAACCACGAGAGTTTAAAGATGTTGGTCTCCTAAGGCCTCGGCCATATGCTCTAAATATTATTTCTGACTAAAACTTGATTCCAAGTCTGGGGCAGGAAATGTCCAGAATCAGCCAAAAATGTCTTGTCCACCCAGAAACGATGCAGCAGCAAAGACTGCTTGGATCACATTAAAAGAACTCAGAAGCCAAACTGAAGAGGCCCCCACTGTCTAAGGCAGGCCAGACTGGGCCTCAACAAGGATCAAGACTGTAACAGACAGAAAGCATCATATACTCACACACACACACACACACGACCATCACATCTACAGGTCGCCTAGAGAAGATGCGAGAGCCAAATAATTAATGTGAAAACTGGTAAATAAATAACAGAGAAAGTCGAGAATCTATCCTGCTTTTCCTGTAAAATCTATTGTTCAAGTCAACCAAATAGTGAATGGAGGTCAAATGTCCCATTATAAATGTATTTCAGCCAATAAATGACTGAAGAAGACTATCCATGGAATACCAGGATTTTGCAACTTCTGATAAAATAATGAATCTACGCAGCTATCACAAAAAAGGGGGACAGCCGGGCATCATTTGCTCCTGACAGAAGGACACAGCAGCACCTACACTGAAATCTTACTGTATATTTCAGCTTGAATCTAGGCAGGTGTCTAGATGTAACTCCCAATTTGTAGGGAATGTAAGAACCAGAACTCGTTAATTCACAACACAATCACACTAAGTGAAAGCATTCTGGGAAACTGTATGATAAACACTCTGTTTTCATCAACAAATAAATTGCCAGTAATAATAAAATAGAGAAAGGGGGGAATGTAGTTTAAAAGAGACCTAAGGAACATATTAATTTATTGCAATGGACTCTTGTTTTTTTCTCCCTAGGTTTAGTCAAAATTTTTCCTGTGAATTCCAGCTTCATTCATGTACTGGTCATTATTTTTTCACTTTTAGAGATATCTTGACATTTATTAATGATCACACAGTGCCATAGTTGTGGTTTTCACTGTCTGATTTGTTATGCTATTTGTCTTAAATTCGTGTCAAAAACTTATTAAAACCGCACAAGGTGGGACCCATCTTCTTCCCTTATACTGTGTGAGTGAATGAATGAATTCTCGTAGTCTGTAGACCATGTGAGTCCAATGTCTGGCATGGAGTGCATCTTCTTCCTGCTGATTAATAAAGCCAAGGGCAACTTTCTTTATGAATCTGTGCCTGTGTGGAGGAGATATCATGTCAAGAACTGTGTGGATAGCCAATAGCACGCCAAGCAAAGTACGGTTCTGAAATGTTATAAGGAATTATGTTTGGATCACACTTTTTCATTAATGTTCAAAATAATCAAACATTTCCTTCCATAGCTGTCAGTATTCACTTGCCTTTCACTTAAGATAACTTTACTTTCCATGTATTGTCACTGTAGTTACTAATTTTTCTGGTTAACAATGCACACACCCAACACTCAGTCATTATGTAGTCAGTCATTATGTAGCTCTCAGTTTTGGTCACTCTCCTGAGATTCACAGCAGGATTCCCTGCCTATGGGGCATCTCAAAAAACAAATGAAAATATATCCAAATTTGAAAATTTGATGCCATTTTCCCCCGGGGATGTTCTTCATAAACCGATGGCATCAACAGACCCATCCCTCAAACTTATACTCAGCTGGTGGAAAGGGCAAGAATTCAGCTAGGGCACCCCTCTTTTAAGGGCATGGATTCCATTCATGAAGCCTCCACCCCCACGACCTACTCACCTCCCAAACACCGCACTTCTTCATACTGTCACCTTGGGGGTGAGGACTTCAACATGTGAATTTGGGGGGAACACCAATATTCAGCCCTTAGCACAGGCATATTGGATTAGGGGCCACCCAATGCCACTATGTCCTCATCTAAACTTAATTACTTCTGCAACAACCCTATTTCCAAAGAAGGCTACATCTGGGGTACTGGGAGCTGGGTTTCATTATATGAAATTGTTTCATATTCAACGATTCAACCCATAAATACCCTTCCTTCCCATTCCCTTATTTTCTTTCAACAGAGGCTCAGGCCTCTAAGGTCACTCGTGTTTGCTCACTCTTGGTAGGCCAGCTGTCCCTCTGTGCTTTAGCAACAATGTTCTCCTCTCCTCCTTTGTTTTTCCAACAGTCTAACAGAGAACTTTGAATTCTGTGTTGCTTAATCCATTGATTTATTTTAATAATCCCAAATCACATGTTTTAGGTAACTACTAAGTGCTGATTCCTGAACATTCCTTATCTCCCTTGATCTTAGTACGAACTTGCAGGTTTGGAATTACCCCCAATGTAGAAATGAGGAAACTGAGCAGAGACATAAATGACTTGACGAAGATCACAGAGATTGTAGGCATGCCAAAGCACAAAGATCGTATTCCAAAAATCTTAAATGATTCGCTGACTTCAGTAAGCAAGTTTACCTACTCCTCACCCAGCAGACTGTCCTTTTTCCTTTGATAGTTCAGCAGATACTTGGAAACATTTTTTAATATAATGTATGAGTATATCTGTCGATATTTACATTGTAGACCAATCAATGCATTTAAACCTCAAAATTTATGTTTAGCCAAAAAAAAAAAAAAATCTTAAACATTTTAAAGGATGAAAACAATGACATCGAATATTTGCTGAGGCTCTTTGAAGCTTTCAGGTTAGTGTGTTTTTTAGAAGGGAAGTTAATAAAAAGCTATAGAAATTCCAAGTCTCCTCTTCAAATCTCATCTCCAGGAAACTTTTGGGTTTTTTTATTCCTATTCTTTTGGTATGCACAGAAGAAGGGACAGTGTGGCACGGTGCTTCATATGGCTCTGGAGTAAGACTGACTGCATCTGCATTTCAGCTCTTCAGCTTGCCGGATCTCACCTGGGGAAATTGGCGTAGCTTCTCTCTGCCTCAATTTCCTGGTGTATACAAGAGAAATAATAACAGTACCTCTCTGAAAAGGCTGCTGAAGGATTAGATGAATTAGTATGTTTAGGCCTTAAAACAGTGCCTAGAGTATCAATCACTCAATAGAAAGGGCTCTCAGGGCTCTCCTGGCATTTGCTTGTATTGTTGAGCACTCTGATGACTTTACAGTGAGACGACAGGAGCAGGAGGGTCACTAGAGCGAGTCTATTCATTCAGCCTCAGCAGTGTCGTTAGAAGCAAATCTTGGATATCAGTCTTTGGAAATCTGCCATGTGTCAATTCTTTGTATTTTTGTCAAATGAATGATTTACAAAATGTAAAAGGACTGGAATCCTATGGAAGACACTGGGTAGGTAGAGGTTTCCCTTTGCTAAAAAACTTCAATTTCTACCAAGACAGATACATAGACATTTTATTTGGAAAAAATATTCACCTTTTTAAAGAAATGTTTTTAATAACTAATTGTGCTGTTTTTTTGTTTTTTGGTTTTTGTTTACCAGTTCTCCCCGCACCCCCATCCCCAATTTTCCTAATTGCAAAGACTTGTCCTGGAAGCATTACTACTCCCTCCTGTGCCACGATTTGGTTGTGCCATGGATTTCACCAAGTCTTTCTCCTGATCATATTTCTATTCTTAGGGGACATCCCATGCTCAACTGGATGGTCTGTATGGACTAGGACAGTTAGTACCTAGGAATGTGTAACAATATAAAACATTTCCACTCAACTGGTTATTTAAACCAGAATCCCATGCTGAATCAACACTTGCCTAATTAATTATGTCATCATCTAAGTATGCATATTATAATATGGTCTTACTGGCAACATTGTGGAACAGAAGGTTATATTGGCAGAAAAATGTGTTTCCATATTTGTAAAGGATGGCTGTCGGGGTAGACTTTGAAAGTCACTAATGTTAACAAGGGTCTTTGGGAGTGTTGTCAGACCAGTTGTTATCCTGAGCTGATGACCCACCAAGGTCTCAAGACAAGAGCTGCTTCAGCGTTTCAGTCCTGGTTGTTCATACACACCCCCTTCCTCAGCCCACCCATGCCAGACACTCATGCTGGACTCTGTGTTCACCCTGAACTGGTGTTCCACCCTGCCAGTTCCAACTCAACCTTTCTCAAATCTTCTCCCTCCTCTATAACCCCTGGTGTAAAGCTGCTTATCAATGGAAGGGCTGAAAGGCTAGCATAATTGCCTTACAACTAGTCTACCCTCTCTGCGTGTTCATACTAGAATTTTCTACCCAAACATGACATGACTGGGCATTCAAGGCCTCTGCTGCCCACAGATTAAGTCCAAACCCCTCCCCCTAATATTCAAGGTCTTTTCCAATACCAGATTAATCGCTTCCTGGAGCACCTCCCCACGGAGGAAGCCTCAGCTTCCCCCACTTCCCCGTCCCCTGCCCAAGATCCCCAAGCACTTGAGCACTTGCTCCCTCTGCTCTGTCCATCCATCTGGTCAGAGAGCTCTTCCCACCTGATGCTTTGCATTTCTCTCTGCAAGGCTGGCTATGCTCTGCAGGAACGTGGTCCGCCCCTGCCCAGCTGGATGGCATCACCTGCCCCTTCTCTGACACTCTCCCCACTCTAGCTTTGCCTGTGTGCACATTAATAAACAGCTTTATTTTTTCTTTTAAAGGAAAATTTTACCTCCTGCCAAAGGAAAATGAATGTTAGGGTTTGGTTTAAAATTCTGAAACCATAAATTTTGCATGGGCTCAGGAGTTGATGGAACATTTTCACATTCTTTGTGACCAATGAAAGAGAAAGAAAGAAAGAAAGAAAGAAAGAAAGAAAGAAAGAAAGAAAGAAAGAAAGAGATAAAAAGAGAAAGAAAGAGAGAAGAAAGAAAGAAAGAAAGAGAGAAAAAGAGAAAGAAAGAGAGAAGAAAGAAAGAAAGAGAGAGAGAAGAAAGAAAGAAAGAAAAGAAAAGAAAGAAAAAGGTTTTCTGCAGCCACTGACCACCTGAGCTGTTGGCTGTCAGGCTAATTCCATTTTAATGACTTACCCAAGTGTGGCAAGAGAAAGTGAAGTGCCCTTCGTGTGTTTTACTTCTGGCAAACTTTTCCTTTGGCCAATGTGGAAACTCTTGCAAAAGGCATGAATAAAGCAAGGCTCCAACATTTCCATTTCAAATCGCAAGCCAATGTTCCCTTGGAACACGGAAGCTCCATAACATCACATGCCCCTCTCTGAATCCAGTCTGCAGTCCTCCTCTGCAATCCACGGTAGAGGCACTCTCCTTGTGTGCAGCCAAGATTGAAGGGTTTTTAAGAGTTTTTCTGGTCTTACCCAGTTCTCTAATTATCCTCCACATGGGGGTGGCTGGGGGAGTGTATTAGAATTGCTGGTTCCTATCAACTATGCACAGACACTAGATGCATCCAATTTGAAGGCTACACCTGGGAACTTTCAATTCAACAAGTGCCCAAGTGAAACAGTGTAGGTGGTCCCTGGGCCACAGGCTGAAAAATGCTGAGTCAAGCCCAAGCTTCTCAGTGCAGATTCATATGCCACCATCAGCAGTTCCTGTCTACATCTCCAACCTCATTTGCTACGGGCCCAGCTCACGCAGTTGAAGGGGCTTCCCTCCGCATTCCCAATTCCCTTATGTGCCCCATATGCTCTCTCACATCACTGTTTTCCCCTTCACTGCACTTCCCATGCCCAGTTCCAACTTCCATACACACCGTTCTACCTGTCTCCAAGATTCATATCACTTATGGCCCTTCCTAGGTAAACGGTTCAGTGGCATTCAGCACATTCACACTGATGGGCAACCATCACTACCGTCCGTCTCCAGAACTCTCCATCTTTCAAAACCAAAACTGTGTTCATTAAACACTCACTTCCTATTTCCCCTTTCCCAGCCCCCAGCACCCACCATTCTACTTTCTGTCTCTATGCATTTGATGACTCTAGGTACCTCATATAAGTGGAATCACACAGTATTTGTCCTTTTGAGACTGGCTTATTTCACTCAACATAATGTCCTCAATGTCCATCCATGTTGTAGCATGTGTCAGAATTTCCTTCCTTTTTAAGGCTGAGTAATATTCCATTATATGGATAGGCCCTATTCTATTTATCCGTCCATCTGTCAGTGGGCATCTGGGTTCCTTCCACTTTGTGGCTATTGAATAGTTCTGTGGTGGAGGTGCACAGTTTTAAAGAGAAGGCTGCAGAGTGTGTGGTTAGTTTTAGAACTGGCACACTTGAAGTCAAAAATCAAAAAAGCGATGACATGAAGTGAATTGGCTAAGCTACCTCATGTGTCTCATGAGGCTAAAGCTTCAGGGCTCCTCATGTCCCCCAACCTTCCCCCCCCCACCCCTGCCACACACAAGGCACAATGTTCCATTTGGGGGTCAGAATTTCTTGTTTTTCCTTTTAAAGAGAGATTCCTAAACTGTGTCCCCTCCAGGCTCCACAAAACCTGGATGCCTTCCTTTCCGTGCATGTGTGTGCTGACGTGTCGGCATTTATCTTCATGGGTGTGCTGGATTCACATGAGGCCCTTTGAAGGGAGTGGAGGACGGGCTGGCTCAAATTCCAATTTTTGTTCTCACTCTTCAAGAGTATTTACAGAAATTAGGACAGAATTCTACGTAAGACATTCTTAACATGGTGACAGGATTATCTGTAAGATTTGTAATGTTCTAAAATGGTCTGTGCATTTTTTCCCTCGTGTGTGTGTACTTGAAATTTCCCAGATCTCATATAGGAGAGAGTTTGGGTGATTTTCTTCCTAAAAGCAGAATGACTATTAGCGCTATTTCCTACAGCATGTTTCCTTCCGGTGCCTTTCTTACAACACTTTATTACACAGTCCTACAATCCCCATGTAAACCAGACCTCTTCCACTAAACATCTAAGCAGTGTCCTTAAAGTTATAGTTTTTATTTTTGATTAAATAACAAATATCGAGTTTTTATTAATCTCTCACCTTTCCCAAGGCACACTGGGGAAGACAAATACATGGCATAAGCCAAAGGCATATGTTTGCTTCTCAAACAAATCAAAAACTGGTAGGAAGCTTAGAACCAATGCAGGGGTGTGACGATAATAAATGCAGTTGAAGATTAAATTCAGCGTCTAGACCCAAGGACTAATAGAATTGTAGCCAAGCATATGAGGCCCCAAGAGTCAGAATTAGCACATCAGAAATGTACTCATGCAAAGTTAGGATGTATCCTCACTTATTTGTATTCCAAAAGCAGCTCAGGATCATGGTTTAGACTATGGGGTTCAAATATGGCTCTAGAACTTATGCATAGAGCTTTGATTATATCCCAGGACTTCTGTATCTTCATTTGCAAAGTAAGTTGTAAGCTTTTTACATTAACTCTGTGGCACTTTCAGCTCTACTGTGATTAATTCTTAGAGTGGAGATTTATTGCTTAAATTGAGTTACAGGTAAGCGGCCTTTTCATTGATGGCAGACAGCACCCATGTAAGCCTGAGCAGAAAACTGGGAGGCCACCTGCACCTCATTAGTCTGCAGCACAGATGAGACATTAGGTTGATGTCCCTCACCTCTAAGGCCCAACCATTTCCCTTTACTCTCCTTGGCTACAAAGACAGCCCAGAAGGACAAGAAAGTAATGAGCTGGCCTTTGAAATGGCTTCAGTGTCAGGATAAGTACCAAAGACTTAATCATTCAGGGTATATTTTGGAACATTTCACATGTGCCATGCATGGACCAGGTGCTGGGGGACATGATACAGAGACGAATAAAATCCTAGTTCTTCCAGGTCAGTGCAGGACTCAGGTGCACACAGGTGGGTCCAAGGACAACACAGGAGAGGAAGAGTCAAGGGTGGCTCTGGGGTTTCTGAGGGGAGGGGGCGATGAGATCCCTCATTGAGACAGAGAATTGAAGAGAAGGGCCAGGTTTGGAAAGGGAGTGCTGTATTGATTTGCTCTTCCTTCGAGGGCTCAGGTTTAGTTGGGTTTGAGAAATCATCAATGAATAGAGCAAACTGTAATAAATTTTTCTGGTGCCCAACATATATAAACATGGTGAGTAGTGAGAGTGGAAATAATTTTGTTCTTAGCCCTGATGCGTGGAGTTTGAACTGATATATCTAAACTGCCAATTTGGCAGAAGCACGTAACCAAGGGGATATAGAAAGTGACATGAGTTGAATTGTGTCTTCCCATCCCCCCCCCGCAAAGATATGTGAAAGTCCTAGCACCTAGTACCTCAGAATGTCACCTTATTTGGAAACAGAGTCATTGTAGATGTAGTTAGTTAAGAGGAGGTCGTACTGGAGTAGGGTGGGCCACTTATCCAATATGACTGGTGTCCTTATAAAAAGACAGACACCCAAGGTTGATGCCATGTGATGATGTGGGCAGACATTGGAGAGACACAGCTGCAAGCCAAAGATTCACAAAGGCTGCTGGCCATCCCCAGAAGCCACGAAGGGGCGAGGAAGTGTTCTCCCCCGTGGGTTTCAGAAGGAGCGCTGCCCTGCCAACACCCGGAATTTGGACTTCTGATATCCAGAACTGTGAGACAATAAATTTCTGTTGATGTTAGCCACCCAGTTTCTGGTACTTTGTTGTGGCAGCCCTAGCAGATTAAGACAGCAAGTAGGAATAGAGGATGGAAGATTATTAGCATAAGGAAGGCAGTCAGAAAAGTGAAGAGAGTCCACTGTTAAATCCTTTACAGAGATTATCCTTATGCTGGAAATTATACAGGAAGAGAACACGTCAGACAGCTTCACAGAAGAGTGACACAGAGGCTGATCACCAAGGATGGTGAGGGAGGAATAGAGAAGGTTTGGGACTGTGGGTGTAGCATAAACATCAGGGACCGCGTGTGACAGTGAGTGGAGAATGGAGAGACACATAGCATGAGGAAAGGGACCAGTAAGATGGGGCTTAGGCAAACAAGAAAAGAAGGATGCTGAATATAACGGCAGTACTGAGAGGCCACCTGCCCAGAGCTGAGCTTTGGGAAGTTGAGTCATTTCTGGGTGAGGAGGTGGGATTGGCAGGGAAGTGGCTAACAGGAAAGGCAAGTTAGGAGAAGGCTGTGACAACCTGAGACGTGGGAGGGCCTGGCTGGGACCAACCGGTGGCAGGAGTGGACGATCAACTTGCAAGCAGCCGTGGGAAAGGACTGGCCATGGTGGGGGGCGAGGAAGGTCGTGGTTCTGTGTCGATGCCTTTGGGAGCAGCAGAGAAGCCATGGAGAAGTGGAAGCTGGTCGGTGGAGATGCAGGGCTCCAGGCATGCTGCTTTTGAGGAGCGAGTGGAGCACTGAGAGAGAAACGTTCAGCCAACACTCAGAGATGGGGCAAAGCTCACAGTGCCGAGGCCGGTTAGATACACAAACTTCCACCCACCTAGATGGGGCCGTGAGAAACATGGAAACACTGAGGCTACCCAAAGAGATAGGACCGGAAGCTGGGGAAAGACCACTTTAGAAAAGGAAACGAGAGGCAGCTGTTCTATGGAGCAATTTTCCAAGGGGAGGAAGGACCCTTGCTCATCGCTGCTTCACACAGTCATGGATATGGAGATCTGAAAAACCCTCCGAGGCCGGGTGTTTGGCCTTCATGACAGCACAATTGTGCCTGCAATCAGGAGCCACGTACTAGCTCTCTCTACTTACTCTGTGGGTTTTTTGGTCCTATTGAGAACATAAGCATCAAAAGTCGCTTGTCTCAGGAAGGCTCTTTTATCAGACCTTGCAACCATAAGAATTGAAAATTCATCCCACTTGGATAGATGACCTTGACAGTGGAACTGGATTTGATTTCTCCAAAGGGAGCCCCTTGCCAACAATCTCCTTTTGTCTGTTATCCCACCCACAGCAAAGTGTTTGACCTCCAGGCTATGGCTGACCTCACACAGGCTTGTGTACTTCAGAAATGTTTACTTCTGTCCATTTCAGGATGTGGAGGAGCCCTTAAAAAGCAAGCTGCTTTTTAATATTTGACCAGTCCAGACAGTGGGGATTAACCCCAGACTTCCCTGAGGCTATAAAACATTCTGTTAAGTGTTTAGCTCCACTTAGATGCACCCTTTTTTCCAGAGCTAAGAAGAGCCAGCACGTGAAGTGGAGCGGGTAAGTACTCTCCGGGTTTCCATCCAGACAGGCAGAAGTGCTGTGAATCTCAGGAGGAAAGCCGGGCTCTAGTGTGCCACTCTCAGCTAGCAGGCCACAGTGTTTTCGATAGATCAGATAAGGTCAAGGTTGCTAGTCCAAAGGCTTCATCTGAACTGATTCCCAGTTCCAGCCCCTGCAGTGGTTGATGATTGGGAAGTGATTGGCTTTGAAGTACTGTTGTCTTTAGTTCTAAGGATGCATATTTTGTAGTATTCAAAATTTGCTTGCTTAAAGCTGAAGTGGGCAGACAATAGAAGATTTCATTAAAATCATAAAATGGTTAATATCATCCAGGCACTTCTGTGAACCCTGGAAGCAATCTCTATGGCATACTTGGGTTAGGGATGTTTTTACCCTTGCATGAAATTTCCCATCCATACTTCACTCTCAGGCTCTGTTGTATGGATGGCATTAGCTTATAATATCTTTACAAAGCAGTTTTCTGTTTTTATGACTCTGTAACTACATTGAAATAATGACCCCAGATCAGTGTGGAATTCCACCTTGTCTTCAGTGTTCATGAGCTGCTACCTCCTACCTCCATCTGATCGCCCTGCCCAGTGGCTTTTCCTCCCCCAGTCTCCTGGAGAAAGGCATCTCTTCTGTCCCCTGCCCTAAAACTAATGTCTTAAAGCATGCCTGTGACACAGCTGCCCCGAGACCAATTTGATAAATAAGCTGTGATTCTGATAGTCTATAAAATCGCTCACTTAATTTTGTCACAGAGATAAGGCATGTTTCTGGTGCTTTTATGTTTTGTTTTGCCCAATGAAACGCGATGTCTGTTTTTTTGAGCTGAACCCAAAGGACCATCACTGACATTCCCACAGCCTTTCATAAAATTTTCTGTAATAGTCCATTTCTGTTGCTTATAACAAAATATTGGATCAGGGTATTTTATAAAGAAAACAAAATTTATTGCTTACAGTTTCTGAGGCTGAGATGTCCAAAGTCCAGGGAACACTTATGGGGAGGGCCTTCTTGGTGGTGGTGACAGTGACCGCAGAGTATCTCATTGCAAAAATGGAGCAGAGAGTCTCACTGCTCTCCTTTTAAAGCTCTCGGAACCACGCCCCTGACCACCATTATTAATCCACTCACTATGGCATGGTCCCATAATCTAATCACTTCTTCAAGGCCCTACTTTTCAATTACCATAATAGGATTGCCCACCCTCAACAGATACAATGGGGATTAAGTCTCAATGAGATTGGGAGTCATCCAGTCTACAGCATTCCACCCCTGACCCCCAAACTCATGTCCTTTTCACACACAAATACATTTATTTTGTCCCCCAAATCTTAACTTGTTTCAACTCAAAAGTCCGAAGTTCAAAGTCCCATCTGTGAAATCAATACAAGTTACCTACTTCCAAGATACAATAGTGGGGCAAACATAAGGTGTATCTCCCCACTCAAAAACAGAGAAATAGGCTAAAATAAAGGGGTAACAGGTCCTAAGCAAGGACAGTTATTAAATCTCAAAGCTGGTGAATCATATACCTTGACTCCGTGTTCGAAATCTTCTGCATGCTGGTGCAGGGGGGTGGGTCCCCAAGTCCCCGGGCAGCTCTGCTTTTATGGCTTTCCTGGCCTCAGGCCACATTTCAGTTCTCCCAAGATCGTGTTCCACTGATCTCAAAGACCCCCAGGGAGGGCTTCCTTCTCTCCACAGAACAGTTGAGAGAATGGAAGCCACCAAACCAGAGGTGGTGAATAGGATGCTAAGAAACCTGGTGCTTTTTCTGTTGTGTTTGTGTATTATTCTCCCCGCTGTTCCGTGCTGCTGAGTCTTGCTTTGCTCGAGGACTTTGGACCCAGGACTGCCTGGTATTTCTGCAGACAGGAGCCCAGGTACAGCGTCAGACCCAGAGCAGTCTTCCCCTGGGGTGTCTACAATTTAATAATTCCCCTTTGTTTGATCCTCAGAACAGTGCAATCCGCAGTCAACAGTGGGAATAATAAGAGTAATTTTTGGATGCATTCCAAATCTCAGCCATGGCCCCACACCACCCACACAGAGGAGGCATGGACGGTGGAGAGGTTCACTGCATGCCACAAGGTTGGGTGGTGCAGCCGAAACCCAAACCCCTTCCTCTCTGACCCTGCAGCAGCTTTCCCCAGCCAGGAAGGATGTGACTCCCTGCAGCACAGGTGTCAGCCCGAAGCACACAACAGCCTAAGTGAGTGACCGGCTTAGGTTTTATTCCCACCATCCTTTGTTCAGGTGGCATAAGGACCAGAGAAGAGAGTGGGAACAGCAGTGGATACTTCACTTTAATTCTGGTTGTTTACAACCATGCTGCTTCTGAATAATCGCCATTTAATTTATAAATGACAAAATGCTATCTCTTAAATATTTCACTTGACAGTGTTGCCTGAGACGTAGTCAGCATCTCTGACCCAGAGGCGACTCAGTGCACTGTCTCTATTCTGCACTGTCCTTGACTCTACGTGGTGGCGGCAGCTCTCACCCTCTCCGAGGCTCTGAGAGGGGAAATGAGCCACCCTGTCCTGTCAGTGACTGTTCTGGGGCCCTTGGGCCTCAGCGCCAAAGGTCCCCAGCACTCCCCTCTGCCCAAGAGCTATGAGAAGAGAACAGAACTGACTCTGGCTATTTTATGTAGAAAAGTAATATTTGAGGTGGACAGGACAAGAGGGCAGCTTCTAGAGTAATTGGAAGGATGAAAGTTTTTCAGGAAGTAATTGGAAGGGAGAAAGATTATTCAGGAAGACAGCAACATCATGCCACTGACAAGTAATCAGTTGTCACCCACGGTCACATCTGAGAATTCAATGTCAGCGCTTGACTGCTGCAGCCATTAGCACTGAATCCTTCCTGGGCCTTGAACTTGACCTTGAAACCCTGGGAAGCTATTATTGCTGCTGCTGTGGCTGCAGACAGTCTGCTCCTCTGCCCCAGACAGGACACATTGCTCTATGGTGAGTGAGAGCCCAGATCATGAGCCTGCATCCTTGCTGCAAGGGAGGCTGTAAACCTGAGTTACAAGATTCACATGGGTGGGATCTATCATCTGGGATGTTAGGAAAGACTAACAGAAAAACTTGGGCAGGCTATTAAAATATAAAAGGCCATAGATGACTGCAGCATGCTGCGAGGTTCTGCAGATCTGGGGTAGCCTGAAACCTTGTTCCTGCACCAGGCAACGCAGAAATCTGGTTCTCAGGTCCTCAGTACTCAGCATCGCCTATTTCCTGCCTTCCGCAGAGGCTGTGATGATGGAAGGAAACAGTCTAGAGTTCCTGGCACACATTTGGTGTTTGATAAATGGTAGTGTTGGTATTCAGAGTCCAGGACTCTCTTACAAATGTCTTTGCCCATCTTAGGATTCAACGTTGCTCTAACACAAATTTATTCTCTCCTTTCAACCTGAGATCCATGGCTTGATAGAGTAAAGGAAGAAAAGCAGGCAGGCAGGAGGCCTCCTCTGTCACCCTCGATGTCATACCATGGCCTTGGAGATACACACACTTAAACATCCCAGTCTTTTCTTGCAACAAGCACAACCACAAAGCCCCCTTTTTAAAAAAAATTGTTAATTTTCTACATTCTGACCTCATCCCCTATTGCTACGTGTATGTGATCACCTCTTAATCAAAGGTGGTGTTGGGCAAATGTGTGGTGGATTGTGTTTAAGCCCTGGGTCTGGTGTTATTAGCTACGTGAACTTGACTAGGTCACCACCTTCGATTACTGCATCAGCACTATTGGCTGTAAGGTGGTCTGAAGATTTAAATGGGATACGTCATGTGAAAGTATCTGGTGCTCATTAGATCTCTGATAAAGATTGATTTTATTCCTCAGTTTTTGTGAAAACACCTGGTACAGTATGCAGCCCACAGCAGGTGCTTAAAACATGCATATTTAACATTTTCTGTATTTTAAAATAAAAAAGAAAAACAGTGGGAAACTATGTGCACTCCACTTGAAGTCTCACTGGAAATGAGAAGCATTTCCTTTGGAACAGATGTGTTAGAAATCTTGTACGGAAAGTGTTCCCATAAGTCTGTGTATTTGTTCCTGATGTAGTATGTTCAGGCTGCTATAACAAAGATGTTATAGACTGAGTGGCTTAACAACAAACATTTATTTCACACAGTTCTGGAGGCTGGAAAGTCCGAGATCAAGGCACCAGCAGATCTGGTGTCCGGGAGGGCCTGCTTCCTGGTTCATAGAAGGCGGTCTTCTTGTTGTGTCCCCGCATGGTGAAAGGGGCAAGGGAGCACTCTGGGGTCCCCTTTATGAGGGCACTAATCTCATTCACGAGAGTTCCCTCCCCATGACATAGTTACCTCTCAAAGGCCCCACTTCCTAATATCATCACACTAGGGATTAAGTTTCAACATGTGAATGTTGGAAGTACATAAACATTCAGTTTATAGTAGTCCTCATTTGTAGGAAAGACCTGAGATTCTGAAAATGGAGAAGTATGACCAAATTGGTCATGGACGAAACATGAGAGCTGAGAAAACACGGTCTGTCCTGACGTGAGTTGGTGAGTCCTTGGCAGCCTGAGAAGGTGGACTCCACCAAGGGAACATTGAGGAATGTACGATATTTGTTCTGTAAGAAACAAAAATGAGCTGGAGCTATAACAAAACATGATTCCCAAGACATAAAGATTAAATTGTAAAATGTCTTCTAGAGAAACAGTTTTCTAGAGCTAAGGATAATATTGAAATTCCTGAAATCAAAACAGACTTGAGAACTCGTAGACAGTGCAAGATCTCCTAGCTGAAATAAGTGACACACCATTCCATGTCTGCAGCTCCTGGAAGGGTGGACATGTGTGGGGCTACCGAGGTGGGAAATCAGCAGATTCAGCCACGTGAGCCTGAATCAGCAAGTCAATATGACCTTGGGATGGGGTGGGGCAAGCCATTTCTCATCAGAAATGAAGCCATAGGATTTCACTGGTTTTGATATTGGAATCAATAAATGTGTGAATTGATTCATCAGGTTCATACTTTTGGCAGCTCTTTCTTATTAAACTTCTTGGGTTTTTTCTTTTCTTTTTTTTCTTTTTTTGTGGCTGGCCAGTATGGGGATCTGAACCCATGACCTTGGCATTATAAGGCTGTGCTCTAACCAACTGAGTAACTGGCCAGCCCATCTTTCTTATTACTCTTGAAGTAAATCTTAGTACATAAAAATCTTCCATGCTCTTGGCTATATTGGGCCTCATCCTTTTTGGATGTTCTATGTAAGAAAAAAGACACATGATTATCAGGAAAAATGGGATTGTTTTCTGACAATTCACAAAGTTACAAATTCTGGGAAAGTTAAATAGTTTTGAAATAAGTAATACTTTGGTCATGAGTGTAGAACTTAGCACAATGACAAGATAATTTGTGGGTAAATAGGTTCTTGGGTTCTGAATTGGAACAGGCTGGGATGGCTTATGGGACTCTTGTCATGATTGAGACGTGACTAAGAGCCTGTTAATCTTGCAGTGTTAGATCCCTCTGGGAGAAGTAGCATTTATGATTCATTGTGGATCTAAGAATTTTCTTATTTTTAATTGTATTTGGGAAATTTCTTTTTCAATTACCACCTTGATGATTTATCCCATGGAACATTGTCTTACTACGTCTACAGCATTGGGACCTGGTCTTATCTCTAACACAAAAAATCCTCTGCAGCTGGTTTAGAGTCTAACATGAAGTAAGTGTTTCATTACGGATTCTTGAAGGAATTAGTGAATTTATGAACCGTGCATAACAGATAAAAGCAGACTATGCACCTTACACAGTAACTTTAATATTGACAAAATGAATTGATATAAGTAACTAAACAATTTTTTAATAAAATTGTGAAAGTTTAGTTTTAAAATAATCTACAATGTGACTTGCAAAACTGCATATTTGAAAAACCACATACATAATTCCTGATATAATACATGTATATTTGTACAAAATTTTCTTTGAAAGTAGAAAAAAAATTCTAATTTAGTAATTTAAGATTATTGGACACTAAAATAACTTTGTTTTCTATAGAATTTAATTTTTAGAGCAGTTTAAGAGTCCTAGCAAAATGTAGTGGAATATAGAGGTTTCCCATATACCCTTTGCCTCTTCACACACACGACCTTCGCCACCATCAACATCCCCCACCACAGTGATACATTTGTGCAATTGATGAACCTGCATTGATGCATCATTAGTACATAGTTTACATCAGGATTCACTCTTGGTGTTGCAGATTCTATGGGTTTGAACAAATGTATAATGACACGTACCCACCATTGTAGTATCACACAGAGTAATTTCAGTGCCCTAAAAATCCTCTCTGTGTTCTGCCTATCTGAACTAGCTTTTATTTCTTCATTTTGTGATCACAATATATGTAT
Organism: Cynocephalus volans; assembly: GCF_027409185.1. Classification (NCBI taxonomy): domain Eukaryota; kingdom Metazoa; phylum Chordata; class Mammalia; order Dermoptera; family Cynocephalidae; genus Cynocephalus; species Cynocephalus volans. Next base: position 211,676,810 of record NC_084461.1, read on the forward strand.
TTATTATAAACTTCAAATAATATGGAAATAGAGAAAGTAGAAAGTCAAAGATGCCTAAATTGTCTCATGCTCCCATCACTCCACCACAGATCACAACTGTGATTGATTCATAATTTCTCCAAATTCATCATCTTTAGCTTTAATAGCTTTCTGGATACATTGTCCACAAATGTCTAACTATTCCAATGTCTTCTTTCTTTAGAATAAGCTAGAGGTCAGAGTCCATGTATTTCTATATAGAGATCCAGTTATTCCAGCACCATTTATTTAAAAAGACTTCCTTTTCTCTGTTGAGTTGATTTGGTACATTGATCAAAAACAAATTAACTGTTCTGATTTTAGCTCAGATATTTAAGGAGGTTGGAAGTTGACATTTCCTTCTTTACAACAAGAAAAAATCAAACAAATGAAAGCCAACCTCTTTTCTTTGATCCATTAGAGAATTGAGGTAACAGGACAAATCACCGTCCTGAAAGCTAAGGAGATAGGTACCTGTTTAATATATGATGTTGTAAAAATAGGTTTAATATAGAGAGAAAAATAAAACAGATTTTCTACTTTACACAATTTACTCAAGTGGATTCCAGCATTTTAGGAACCTGTATGTGAAATATAACACAATAAAGTTAATAGAAGCCAATGTAGAAATATATTTTTGACTCCCAAAGGAAAATCCTTAAAGTATTGCTTGATCTAATTACACAAAAATTAAAGATTTCTGTTCAAAATTAAGGACTCAGACTTCCAGGTTCAACTCTGACATGCAATAGATTGGAAGTCATCACTTCTGTCCTTATAACAACAGTAAAAAAAGCTGGATAGTGTGAAAATTAGTGACTTTTCTTGGATTCATCAGAGAATGAAGGTCACAGGGCAAATATCCACCCCAAAATCTGGAGAGGCAGGTGCATTCAGACAGAGAAAGCAGAAGAGATCTGCTTACCTGGAGCAAATGCCTGGGATACCATGATCCTGTGGACACTGTAAAGCTGAGGCTGAGTGTGGGCTGCATGAGAGACGAGCTCGTGGGGTGGCAGTCACAGGCAGGTCACACTTTCTCAGGCTTCCCTCTAAGTGCCTCACTACCCTCTGCACTCTCATAGGGAGATCCCCAACCCCTCCTTCCCATCTCTGTCTTCTCCTTCCCCACCATGTCTTCACCTCTCCTTGGCAGTGAGAGGGGAATAACCATCCTGAAATCTTCCACGACCATTCTCCCACAGAGTACAAAAGGCTTAAACCCCAGCAGTGCCACAAGGAGAGAGTGAAATCCTATCCCAGTTGAGGAGAGGGAACTCTATCCTTTTCCAACACTGCTTTAAACTCCTGTTCTGTCTCATTTCAGGGAGGAAAAAGGTCATAATCTGTAGGGAGAGGGCCCCAAGGACACAGACCTCAGAGGATACTAGCTACATCTGGGGAATGGATTTAGGTGCAGGAAAAATCTCTACATGTGAAGAACGGACAGAAACACTTTTGAAGGCCACACCCTCCAGATAGCTCCAAAGACTGTGAATTAATAATAAAATTAGAGACCCTTCCCCTGCCACACACAACCAATTAGACTGCAATCAAGAGAAGTACAAGAAACTGACTGTCTTTGAGGAACAGAACAAATGAAAGCCACAAAACCAAGAGGAGAGGGGAAAAAAAAGGGACACTAGAGGAATGTGATGCTTGTACTGTTCGTATCTATAAGAAACAACAAATGGCCCAACCCCTAAAGACCTATTTATCTCAGTATTTATTGCCCTGTACAATGTGTCTAGCTTTCAACAAAAAAATGACAAGCCATGCCAAAAGGCAAGAAAAAGCACAGTCTGGGGAGACATGGCAATCACTAAAACCAAACTGTAGTATGGCACAGATGTTGGAATTATCAGATGGGAAATTTGACACAATGATGATTAACAGGTTAAAGGGTTAAAGGAAAAAATATACAACAGGCAAGACCAGATAGCAAATGTCAGCAGAAAGATGAAAACTTGAAGGAATCAAAAAGAAATGCTAGGTATCAAAAACACAGTAACATAATGAAGAATGACTTTGATGCGTTGATCAACAGGGACCCAATAGACAAGGAAAGAATAACTGAAATTGAATATTGGTTAACAAAAATTACCCAAACTAAAACACAAAGAAAAAAAAAAAGAAAAAAAGACAATGTCTAAGCACTGTGCTAAAACATCAAGTGGATTAATACACATGTAATTGGAAAGACAAAACAGGGCAGAAGACATATTTGAAAAAATAATGTCTAAACTTTTTCTCAAATTGATGACAGACACCAAACTATAGACCCCAAAAGCTTACTAAGCAAGATAAATACCAACAAACACACATACACACACACACAATTAGACATATATTCAAATTTAAGAAAAATCAAGAAGAATCAATCGATCACATAGTTCGTATATTTTTGGATGTTCTGTTCTGTTTCATGGATCTATTTGTCTGTCTTTATGCCACTACCAAATTGTCATGGTGATCATATCTTTAAAATTAGACTTGGAACTAAGTTGTGCAATCCTTTCAACTTTGTTTTTCTTTTGCAAGATAGCCTTTTCATTTTTTTTCTCTATACATTCTAGAATATGCTTGCCAAACTCTGCATAAAAGCCTGCTAGAGTTTTTATTGTTTGGGTTCAATCTATAGTTTGATTTGGGAAGAATGGATGTTTAAACAATGTGGAGTTGTACAATTCACAAACATGGTCTATTTATCGATGTCTTAATTTCTCACAGAAATGTTTTATACTTATCATCATAGAGAACTGGCACCATCTCAGCTTTGTTATCCATAAAATATTCTGTTAGGTTTTCCTAGGGATGGAATGAAATCATGAGTTCATTAACAGTGCTCTCCAAGATATGAATGAGATACAAAATTAAAACATTGTTATTGTTTTAGTTGCGCTTTTGTTGTAAGGGTTTGTTATGTGATCTTAAGCTTTTTCAGAAACTATGGTTTATCATTTGATAAATGAAAAACAGCTTTAGACCCGTCTCATTCCTCACACTGATGCCAGTGTGATTTTATTATACAAACATTAAGTATATATTTCCCATATAAGACCTTTCAGTGCTTCCATGTTTCATAGCAACAAAGGTTTCCAATGTCCCTAAGTGCTGTGTGCAGAGGAGGAATTAGAAATACCAGAGGCAGGGCTGGCTACTTAAATTTCAGAACCCTGTGCAAGATGAAAATATGAGGCCTCTTGATCAATGAGCAGGGAAATAGTGTTACTAATGGCAGTAAATTATAAAGCTGGCAAGAAAATTCACATTTAAGGAACTCTCAGAGATATTTCACAACATTGAAAGTGCAAAGCACTGTTTGATCTACTCTAGTTTTTTGTAAAGAAAACACTTTAATTTTCAATGTTTTTAATGTTTTAAATTACAGTGCACTAAGCAAATATTACTTTTACTATTTCTTTTCAGTTTGCCACATATAACTGATGGCAAGGGATTTCTTCATGTCTTGGCAAAAAAATGTTGAAAGTGACGGAACAATTATAATTTCTCCAAGGATAAATCAAGGTGGCTTTGCAGAGTTCCAGCTTGCACAGGGTGTTTCTTATGCTCTCGCACTCTGCAGAGAGACTATGTGTAAAGCATCTCAAGAGGCAACAGCGGAGCATCATGCCACAGCCAGGGCACTTCTGAGCCAGGGCCCTGAGCAGCTGCTTCACCCAAGGGCTAGCCATGACCCTCCCTTTGCATGGTGCTCACATTTCCTCTTATTAGTACATTAAAAAGACCTTCTGTGAATCCGGTCCTTGCTCCGGGCGGCATCCTCTTTTCACATCGCTCTCTCCCGCATGTTGTGGGGAGCCCCCATGCAGCATGACCCGCAGCAGGTCTTTGTGGTTGCACAGGTGTGGATGCAGGACATTGAGAGTTACTGAGCTTTGTGCTTGAATTTGTGCAGAGCACCACGGTAGCCACTTTGCTGTGGGTCTCACATACATGCTTAAAACAGCATACAACAGATGTTACTGGCATTCCCATTTTAGAGATGAGGAAAACGAGGTTCAGATGGTCACTTAACTTCCTGGAGGTCATCTGGGTAGCACTGTAGCTGGCGATAAGAAAAGAGGAGAAGTAAACAAGATTTCCAGAGCAAACTTATGGGTCAGATAAGTGTTTTGCTACCCAGATTTAAAAGTTTCCCAGGCTAAAATTCCTGTGACCTGTGGTTTTCAGGCTGGAAATTTAAATCTTCCATTTAAAAAAGGAAAGCATCAGATTACTTTAAATAAATCTGACACAGACTGAAAGAAAGCAGGCCTTCTGTATTTGAGGCAGGGCTCGGGGGGGGGGGGCTCTACAGTCTGCCAGGACCCTCACCCCCCACTGCCTACAATCCCTCCCCAACCCAACATGGACACACACACACACACACACACACACACACACACACACACACACACACACACACACACACACACACACACACACACACACACACACACACACACACACACACACAGTATTTTTGATCCTGATTACTAAAGAGAATTTTTGGAAACCTAAATTGTATAGTCCTAGCATAGAGTCTGAACATTCATTGCACATTTATCCTTATCTGGAGAACAACCAAAAAGTGCCTTTAAGGAAAATTATGCCCAGTCTTCTCAGCAACTGCAACACTGAACCCTCTGCCACCATATTAATTCAGTTAAGTCTAAGTATAATAAGAATATTTTAAGGAATGCCTAAGGAATATCAATATATCCTCGAGGTACTATTTAAATTCAGACCACCAGCTAATTGTGTCTGGAATGTATCTTTTCACCTTCCATAGAATTGCATTTTCTGAGCTGTATTTAGGTCTAAGATAATTGCTAGGATTCCAAAACTACCATACAAAACAGCCCCATGAAATCCATTAATTTTATTGATGTCATTGAGGATTTGTTGGTTGGTTGACATTTATTGATCAGTATGCTCAGCACTGTGCTAGGTGTAGACTGAAAAAGACAAAACGGTAGACACATTCGTTCCTCCTGGATCTTATTGCTAGCTGTGTAGACAGATCATTAAATAGCCACAGAAGTAATTCCTTCTCTTTGGTTGCATCACTTGCTTCACAATGACAACAGAGGCTCTAATAGTGCCACCAAACTTGTCTTGTTGGTCAGAGGAAGGCTTCCAGAAGGAAATGGCATATAAGCCAAGTGCTGAAAGATTGGTAATAAATGGCTGCTGTAGAGATCATGGGAAGATACGGGAATCCTTGTGATGATACGATGATGATCTTTAGGAGGATCTGTAGGACAGAGTTCATGCCCCAGTGCTAGGACTGGTGGAGCTTTATTCCAGTGGCCAGTTTGTTTTGATGACATGGAAACACAGCCGTGATAATTTCTTTGTGGAAGTTGGCTTTTCATTTTTGCATCAGCAAATTAGCACAGAACCTTCCCGTAGAAGCAGTTAAATTAAAAGATAAATAAATAAATTAGACTTCATAAATGTAAAAGTTAAGTGCACCATAGGACACTGTCAAGAAAGTGAAAAGACAATGTGCAGACTGGGAGAACATATTTGGAATTCATGCATCTAACAGGCTTGTATCCAGAATATGTAAAGAACTCTCATAACTCGACAACAAAAAGACAAACAACCCAACTAAAAAGTAGGCAACGGATTTGAATAGACATTTCTCCAAACAAAATAAACAAATGGCCAAGAAGCACATGGAAAGATATTCAACATCATTCATTGTCAGGAAAATGCAAATCAAAACCACAATGAGATATCACTTGATACCCACTAGGATAGGATGGCTATAATCAAAAAGACAAACATTAACAAGCATTGGTGAGGATGTGGAGAAACTGGAACCCTTGCACAGTGCTCGTGGGATGTAAAGTGGTGCAGCCAATTTGGAAGACAGTTTGGCAGCTCCCCAAAAAGTTAAACATAGAGTTACCACATGACTCAGCAATTCCACTCCTGGAATTCCACTCAAGAGAACCGAAAACATATGTTCACAAAACACTTGGTGATGAATATTTATAGTAGCATTATTCATAATAGGCAAAAAGTGGAAATAACCCAAATGTCCATTAACTGATGAATGGATAAACAGAACATAGTATGAGGGTACTTCAAAAAGTTTGTAGAAAAATAGAATGAAAAGATAATACAAATATTTTCATGAACTTTTTGAAGCCTCCCCGTATATCCATACAATCAAATACTATTAAACCATAAAAGGAAATGAAGTGTGGATACATGCTACGAGATTTCTGCAGAAGTGCAGGTGCTACCTTGTGATACACAGACTCAGGCTCTGTCTACAGCGCTGCAGAATAAAACATCTCCAGGGGTTGCTGTAGCTAGGGGCCAGACCCACAGACAAGTGAGGCGGTTTGGGTCTACTTCCCAGTCTTTAATGCTCTGAAAGGCCTGACTCATGAGTGGGGTATTTCAGCTTTACTAGTGAGCCTTAAACTCCAATTCATTTTGCTTCCTTGACATTTCTCCAGGTAGGTTTTCCAGGTTAAAGCGAATTATTCTCCAAGCAAAATGGCTTTCTGGAGGAAGTGCTTAAAATTGACAGAGTTAACTAAGAGAAGGCCGCTGGTGGATATAGAATGAATAGAGAAAGTTTTAGAGCAGCATTCCATTAAGAATTTCATTCCATGAGAGTTATCTTCCATTAGGAGAAATTTGGTGGAGCCAGACAAGCTTTTCCATTTTAGTAGTCTAGAAATAATACAAATTACAAGGAGAAATAGATTTGCTATTTGTAAAGAGTAAATCTATCAGCACCAGGCAGAATTTGGTCTGAATGCAGTCCCCACTGTTCAGAGAGTTCATGAATTTAATTGAGCCAAATGAACTTTCTAAGTATTTGTAAAACAGGCTAATAATACCACCTACTTCATTTTGTTATTGTTTTATTATGAGAACTAAATAAAATTATAACTGTAAAAAATTTAGTATAGTGCCTGGTGTATTGTAAATACTCAATAAGTGATAATGTATTATTATTTTTATTATATAGGAAAATGGTCAGAGCACCTCAGATGTTCAGAATCATGCCGAGCATTTGATGTAAATATGCGCCTGCACCCAGGTGTTCCTTGGTTATTGTCTACTGTAATTGCACATGTGCACCCAGGTGTTCCTGGGTTGTCTGACTCATACCCAGGTGTCTTGGGCTTTTGGACTTAAGTATAAAAGATGAGTGGCTCTGATCCACAGAGCCCCTGCCCCTGGGATGTCTCGGGGGGGGGGGGGAGGGTGTGGCACGGGGAGGCCACTACTACTGCTGGAGACCATTGCTACCAGTGCCTGTGGGACCCTCCAAGAGGCCACTGCCGTCACCACTGCTGCTGGAGGCTGCTATAAGCTGCTGCTTCTGCTGAGGACTGAGCTCATGTCATCTGCCAATGGCTCCTGGGATCTTTCCCAATTACCTAGCATGGACCTGTGGGGGGGGTGTTCTATGACCCAGCCTGGCATGTGAGGGGTCTGGTGACCCAGCCTGTACATCGGGTTTGAAGGGTCTGTGGGCCCTAAACCCCAGCCTAGACAATACAAATGAAAACAGTGTAACTAAAATAATGAAATGTCTTGGCTTTAGTTATGTATAGCCCCAACCAGACAATTGGCGTAGCTATTGCTGTAACCCTGCAATTGGGGTAGTCTGTAGCAATACAAACTAAAATAATGAAACATTTTGGCCTTAGTTATGAATTGCCTAGCCACACAATTGGTGTAGTCACTTAGCTATACAATTTAGATCTTTAATAGTTCACTGTAACCAACATTTACAGTCCTAGGACTTCATTCAAAACTCTTTTAAAGGGCAAGATACTGTGCTGAGTTCGGACACTGCTTTGGTTAAGACAAACACAACTCCAAACAAAACCTATGATAGAGTGAGGAAATTGAAACAGAAAACAGCCTTTACTATTCAGTGGTAAATACAACACTGTATCCCAGCAGTTCTGAAATATCCATGTCTATCAGAATCACCTGGAGAGCTACTTAAAACACAATTTGATTCTGATTCAGGAGATCTGGGTTAAGGCTTGAGAACTACATTTCTAACAAGATCCCAGGTGCCATCATGGCTGGCCTGGGAGCCACACTTAGAGAATCACGATCATAAAAGATGGATATTATTTGTCAGAAGTGGTTAGGCAACAGTCAAGGCATGGGAAGCATTGTGCATGGGATTCCACAAGGACAACATGTTAAATCAGAAGATCTGAAAGAAAATCACTGCAGTGTTGAAAAAAAATGCGAGCAGAGAGGAGATGAGATGGTACAGGCACAATCATCTGGGATCTCACACATCCATACACATTTAAGGGGGCTGGAAAAACTTTGAAGAGAGGAAAGCAGCTGAGTAATAGGATACTTTGTACCTTTTAGAAACACCGCTCCTGGTCAACCCCTCACTCCCACACTGAGTAGTTTGCTGTCTCTCAGGAACACATTCCACCTGCTTTCCTGAGTGCACACTGCTTCTTCAGCCTGTAATGTGCTTCTCTCACATTTCTGCATGCTCATGCCAAAAGTAATTTCTTGAATTACAAGTGTCTGATTTTCCCCTGTCTTCCAATAATACGGCACCGTCCTATCCTTAGAATAATTAGTGTCCTTATCCTGCCACCCTGGGAAATTCTCTCTCTAATAAATATTCCATGGCTTTCAGGGTAGAGAAATCTTCTATGTCCTTTAACTTGGCCAAACTGGAGTTGACTGTAGTGGATCTGGGGGGCTGGGGTCTACAATCTTTGCTGTTTCTTTTCTATTAATATTCTGTCTCCTTTGAGTTTTAAATTTCAACATAAATTAAATATAAACACAAACATGTAGTTAGTGGATACTAATCCACTACCATGAAAATATATTTTACTATGAGGATTATAAGAATCTTTTCTTTAAAATTTATTTATGGTGTATTGTGACATACAGAATAGTTTCTTCAATTTTATTTCCTGTATCATGTGAAAATTCTTTGCTTTCTTTCTTTTCTTTTCTTTCTTTTTTTTTGGCAGCTAGCCAATATGGGGATCTGAACCCTTGACGTTGGTGTTTTAACACCGTACTCTAACCAACTGAGCTAACCAGCCAGCCCCAAATCCTTTTCTGTACAAAAGAAAGAAATATAAAAATAAACATGTGTATGCTATTTTGTGCAAATAAATAGAGGGAGTTCACACCAGGAACTAAAGAAACAGGTGAACTATGGGGAAAGGAGATGAGAAAGGGATGGAAGAAATGAGGAGAGAGGGCACCTCTCTAAATATACCCTTTGGTGTAATTTTGACTCTTAAAACCATAGTAATATTTCACATACCCCCCCAAATTAAAATTAACCAGGATGTGGGGTGAACCTTGAATGGAATATAAATAGCAATGAATGAACTCAACTGGATTACAGATAAGTAACATAACCACACTGAAAGGGGTGGAGAAAAAAAAAATGACATAAGTAACCAGAAAAAGATACGCTGAGTGGTTACTGAGAGACTAAAAGGAGCTGCACACAAACACTGTACTCTAGTTACTGTATCTCTTTCTCACAGGGAAATGTGTTAGCAAGTCTTAAACCACTGTGCTGTACACGTATACAGGATTTGAACAAATAAATAAATACATCGTCCATAATGAGAAACAGGTTTCTCATTGTAAGAGAAGGAAGTTACAAATCAGAAAAGGGGAGGCTGGAGTGAACTTTGTGGTACTGGATTAGAATCAGTTATTACTACAGTCTCAGGGATTTTTAATATAAATGCAGATATATAGACACAGAAATAAATATAGATGTGTATATGCATGGTTTAGTACATGTACATGTATATGCCAGCTCTGGCCATAGAAAGGACCAAGAAGCTGTGACAGTCTGTTAAGAATAAACATACCTAGCACCTAGATTTTGGTTTCTAAATACAACTCTCTAGTAAAAAGAACCAGGAGACCTTAAAAAAGTAGTTTATTTCAGGGTTCAGGCAGGGAAGATATAAGATGGGCCTAGAGCATCTCCTGGTAACAGAAATTAAGAAAATACTCAAAAAAGAATGGGAATGGTAGAAAGGACCCAGGGGACAACCTGAAAGGGCTCCCAATGGCCAACACAGGAACAATTTGAGCAAAAAAAAAAAAGTAAGGATAGAATTTAATTATAGCCCAAAGAATATCATCAATTTCCATGAGTCCATACTGACATAAACCATTGAATAAATATGAATTAATGAATAAAGGTGAAGGATGACTCATTCTTACAAAATAATATCAATTAATAATCATAGAACCAATGAGGATTATGGGAAATGATCACAAGGAAGACACCAGAGCAGTAATTGTTACAGGCAAAAATCCACTAAAGGATGGTAAGATTAGTGGGTGAACTTTTCAGGGGAAGTAGGACATGTATATAGTATCAACATACATATCCTTAAATATTTATTATATATTAAAGGAATAATATCTTTACAGTGAGGTAACCTGGCAGATAGCACTTTACCTAAGTGATCAATGTTCGCATTGGTAATGAGACGTATTGACATCATGTACCTCCTGATGTGATGCACGGAGAAGAGCATACCATTTCTGTGGTATTCTTGCCCAAAATGTGTACTTCAATCTAACCCTGAGAATACAGCAGACCTAGATTGAGGGTAATTTATAAAAAAATTAATTGGTACTCTCCAAAAGTCTCAAGGAAAAGACTCAGGAAATGTCCCTGATGGAAAGAGATTAAGGAGGTGTGATGACCAAATGCAATATTGGAGCCCGGGTTGGGTCCTTATGCAGAAAACAACATTAGTGAAAAACCCGATGAAATGCTAAAAAAAATCTGCCATTTGATTAATGATACCATGTCGGTTTTAATTTCCTGGTCTTGACAATTGACTATGGTTATATATGTTTTTAACATTGGGGGAAACTGGGTGGAGTATACATAAGAAATTATTTTTGCAGCTTTTATGTAAATCTAATTTTTTCAAAGTATAATTTTTATAATAAAAATTTTATTTTTTCAGAAAATTGTACTGAAAAAACTCAACATCCACATGGAAAAAAAGAAGGAAAGAAAGAAAGAAATTAGACACAGACCTTACAATTTTCACAAAACTAACTCAAAATTGATTGTAGACATAAATATAAAATGTAAACTATTAGACTTCTAGAAGATAACATAGGTGGAGACCTAGGTGACCCCGGGTTTGGCAATGACTGTTTAGATACAACACCAAAAGAACAAACTCTGAAAGAAAAATTGGTGAGATTAACTTTATTAAAATTCATAAGACTCTGCAAAAAACACTGTTCAGACAATGAAAAGACAAGTCACAGACTGGCAGAGAATATTTGCAAAACACATATCTGATAAAGAATTTGTATCCAAAATATACAAAGAACTCTTAAAACTCAACGATAAGAAAACAAAGAACCCAATTATTGTATGGGTAAAAGATCTGAATAGACACCTCACCAAAGAAGATATTCAGGTAGAATATAAAAATATGTTTAAATCATGTCATCAGGGAATTTTTAATTAAAGCAACAATGAGATACTAGTCTATTAGAATGACTAAAATCTAAGACATTGACAGTGCCCAATGCTAGTGAGGATGTGGAGCAACAGGAACCCTCATTCATTGCTGATGGGAATGCAAAATGGTACAGCCACTCTGGAAGACAGTTAGTCAGTTTCTTACAAAACGAAATATACTCTTACCTTATGGATCTGGCAATTATGCTCCTTAGTATTCACTCAAGTGAGTTGAAAACTTGCACCCACACAAAAACCTGCACACAGATGTTTATAGCAGCTTTACTCATAGTTGCCAAAACCTGGAAGTGACCAAAATGTCCTTCACTAGATGAATGGATAAATAAACTGTGGTCCATTGAGACAATGGGTTATTTTTCAGCAATGTAAAGATATGACATATTAAGCTATAAAAAGATATGAAGATTATTAGAATGCACATTATTAAGTGAAAGAAGCCAGTCTGAAAAGAATGCATACTGTATGATTCCAACTATATGACATTCTAGAAAAGGGAAAACTATGAAGACAGTAGAATGATTGGTGGGTTTCGGGAGGAGGGGAAGCAACGAATAGGTGAACTACAGGGGATTTGTAGGGAAGTGAAAACATTCTGTATGATACTATAATGGAAGATGCATGTCACTATACCTTTGTCAAAACCCATGGAATTGCACAATACAAAGAGTGAACTCTAATAGAAAGTATGGTCATTGAGAAATGCATAAATCTACTTGGGCTGTGTATTAGTCCATTTCTGTTGCTTATAACAAAATATACAGAACTGGGTATTTTATAAAGAAAACAAAATTTATTGCTTATAGTTTCTGAGGCTGGGAAGTCCAAAGTCCAGGGAACACATCTGGTGAGAGCCTTGGTGATGGCGACAGTGATGGCAGAGCATCACATTGTGAAAATGGTGGAGCAGAGTGAGATTAACCTCCTCATTCAATCTCCTTTTAAAGCTCTACAAGCCACAGCCATGACCACCATATTCAATCCATTCACTATGGCATAGTCCTACAATCTAATCACCTCTTCAAGGCCTCACCTTTCAATTACCATAATAGGATTTCTCACTCTCTGACTGCTGTCACAGTAGGAGTCAAGTTTTGGGGGGACACTCAATCTAAGGCAGGTTGCCATAACAAAATACCACAGACTGGGTAGCCCAAACAACAAAAATTTATTCTTCACAGTACTAGAGGCTGGGAAGTCCAAGGTGAAAGTTCTGGCCAGTTTGGTTTCTTTTTTTTTTTGTCTTTATCGTGACCAGCACTCAGCCAGTGAGTGCACTGGTCATTCCTATGTGGGATCCGAACCCGCGGCGGGAGAGTCGCCGCGCTCCCAGCGCAGCACTCTACCAAGTGCGCCACGGGGTCGGCCCAGGCCAGTTTGGTTTCTGGTGAGGGCCTGCTTCCCGGTTTGCAGACAGCTCCCTTTGTGCTGTGCCCTCACATGGCAGGAAGAGAGAGGGTGAGTTCCCTGGTGTTTCTTCTTATGAGGACACTAATCCTATCAGATCAGGGTCCCATCTGTGTGACCTCACTTTTTACCTTAATTACTTTCTTACTGCAAATATAGTCACTTGGGGGGTTAGGGCTTTAACATATGTATTTTGGGGGAAACAGTTCAATTCATTTAACCTGGATAGTCCCTCCCCCCTGGCTTTTTGTTTAATAAGGGGCATAAAAGTGAATCATGCAGAGAGAATATGTGGAATGGGAGAAGAGAGCCACTGACTGAACCTTATAAATATGTTCAAACAGCACATAGAAAAGTAGGACCCAACAAAGAGCAGAGCTGAGACGGGCCATCTGGAGCAGTCCAGGGTTGGTGGGGGAAGATTCTAGAACATGAGAAGAGTAGTTAAATGGAGAAGAAAATTCTCTCTTTGAGTTGGTGATTAGATCATTGAGCAATATCACTGGAGCAGGTGCAGTGGGTTGGTGGAGGTAGACTCCCCATCACAGGACTCAAAGGTGGATCATGAGGCCGGACTTTGGCTGTGAGCTACATCCACTGTGAGGGAGGAAAGTGGGTAACAAGGTAGCAGTGGTGGGGACTTGGAGGCACCCTGTCATCTCAGTGGCATGGGAAGTAGAGTGGGACAGAAGTGGGGAACATGCAGCCAAGGCACGAACTGTGTCCATGGAGGCGAAGAGCAAAGCAAGTTCTAAACAGAGAATGACTCTGAGGGGACATGGATTCACGTGACGGCAGGCTGCTCTGGTGGGGCACTGGAGAAGGAAGGGGTGGCTAAAGCCCCAGGCACACTGAGTTGGACACACCCTGAGGCTGGGCTCTTGGCTTGGTGACCCATGTGTGTTGGGAGTTCAGAGCAAATGTCAAAGGGCAAAGGGCGTCAATGAGCCTGTTCCCAAGGGCATCCACCCATGGCTCTGATTTACTTTCCTCTAAAATAAACAACCAAAGAACCACTGGACTCAACCCGAGGAACTCAGAGCATTCTGTCATTATATTTTGTAAATAAAGCCATGATTATATCTGAACTGCAGAGAGTAAACATTGCAAATTCTTTCTCTTCCTGTCTCTTTTCAGTTGTTATCTTTGGATTCTCGGGCTGTCGCAGCAGCACTGAGGACTATCACACTTCCAAACCTGCATCCTCTTCTTCACTGTGAGCCAAGTAGCTTGAGAACAAAAACGAAAAAACAAGAAAAAGCAAGGAAATTGTACAGTCCTACTTTCTCTAGATTGTCTCCCTGGGCTACATTTTCCAAATCCATTCATGTGATGGGCACACTGGAATGGAATTTATGATTTCTCAGCAGAAAATGCACACACAACATGGAACATGTGCAGACACACGTGTATGGCTTTGAGGAAGCAACAAGTTGAAAAACGTAAACGTGTTTGACCTGAGGCCCAGAGAAAAACTGAGAAAACTATTGTCTTAGTCAGCCTGGGATGCTATTAAAGAAGTCTATAGACTGGGGTGACTTATAAACAGCAGAAATCTATTGCTCACAGTTCTGGAGGCTAGAAGTCTGCGATTAAGTCACCAGCATCTCAACATTCCCAGTAGAGTTGTGGGCCCAGGGATTTTCTTCGTTTTTAAAAATTTATTTTTGTCTGCCTGAGTTATTTCAAAAGACTGACTTCAAGAGCAGAAATTCTTTCTTCTGCTTGCTCTAGCCTGCTGCTTAAGCTCTCAGTTATGTTTTTTCTTTTTTTGTTGAATGAATCCTTCAGTTCCCTGAGTTCTATTGCCTTTTTTTTTTAAAGCTATTAATCTCTTCATAAATTTCTTTCACTTCTTGGATATTTTTTTTCATTTCATCATGTTGTCTAACTGAGTCTTCTTGTATCTCATTGAGTTTCCTTAAGACTGTTGTGCAGAATTCCTTTTCAGTCACTGCAAGAGTTCACTACTGTATGGGGTCTGTTATTGAGAATTACTGTATTCCTTTGGTGGTGTCATATTTTGTTGGTTTTTCATATTTTTAGTATCTCTACATTGATGTCTGGTCATCTAGTAGAGCACTTGCTTCTTCTATTACTCTGGTGTGGACTTTGAGAAAAGAGACTTCCTCTTCTTTTTCCAGTCTCTGCTGGTGACTCTGTTTGTGTCAATGCAGTTGAGTGGGTGGTGAGCCACCTACATCGTGGCCATGGCTGCTACTGTGGCAGCAAGCCACCCTTGCAGTGGCAGTGGCTGTGGTGGACCACCCATGTGGAGGTGGTGTCTTCAGCATGCTCCTGCTTTCTTCTAGGTCAAAGCTGCTGTCCACAGCTCCTGCCTCTCCCTAGTTGTTTGAATTTGTGTTCTCACCATAGGCTATGCTCCAATATGTAGCTGAGTCTGTATAAGGAAGTGCTTTCTATTCTGCTCCATAATCATGTCTCTGTTTGTTTCACACAGCAAACCACCACATTCTTTTTAATTTTAAAAAATAAGCTTTTTATTTTCAAACAAGTTTTAGTTCAACAAAAATTGTGAAGGTAGTTCAGGTTCCTATATACCTCACACCCAGACCCCCTGTTACTAGCATCCTATATTAATAGGTACTTTTGTCACAATTCATGAATCACTATTGGTACATGTTTATTAACTAGAGACCATACATTATTCAGATTTGTTAGTTTTTACCCAGTGCCTTTTTTCTGTTTGAAGATCCCATCCAATATCCCACATTACATTTATTGGTCACCTCCTAAGGCTCCTCTTGCTTGAGACAGTTTTTCAAACTTTCTTTGTTTTTGATGACCTTTGATCTCAATTGTGATTTGCATGTTGCTTTCTCTCATGGTTAGACGAGGGATATAGGTTTCAGAGGTTAAGTGCCCTTCTGATGACATCATAACAGGGGTCCATACTATCAACATGACTTGTCACTGCTGGATGAGGCAGTGGCCTTGATCACCTGGATGAGGTCATGTTTGTTACTCTTTTTCCCCTTTCCGTACTCTACTCTTTGGAAGAAAGTCACTATGCACAGCCCAGACTAAAGGAGTGAGGAATTATTATTTCCTCCTTGAGGGCCAAGTACCTACATAAATTATTTGGAATTGTTCTATACAGATTTGTCTCTTTTCCTCCATTTATTAATCTAATCAACTATTTATGACTTCTACCAGCATAGACTCATGAATATCTATTTTATAATTGGGATTATAGGTATATTTATTTTGTTGCTCAAATTGTTCCAAGTTTGGCCATTGGGAATACCAGACCCTTAAATTGCTGAAGTCTTAAAATACATTAATTGTTTTCTAATTTTTATTTTGTCTCTGAGCATTTATTATTCCAGGCGAACCTTAGAAGCAGCCTGACAAGTTCCAAAATGCATCATGATGGGAATTTGTGTGGTGGCTGCATTGGATATTGGGTTTGATAACTGACATCATCATGATGTTGAGTCTTCTCTTGAGGGAACATAGTCTACCTTCCATTTTCTCAGATATTTCTGTGTCTTAAATGAGACCTAAATAAGGACACACTTTCTTACAGTGAGAGGGGCTACCTGTGAATCCTGAACTTTCTGCCACTTTTCAAGTAGAGGCTCCAGGTCCATATGCCAGGTGACACTCAGGAGGCATTCTTGCTTTGGGAAGAAATGTAAAAATCAGATATTATTCTTTTTTTCTTTCTTTCTTTTTTTTTTTTCCTGACCAGTTTAGGGATTGAACCTCAGACCTTGGTGTTGTCAGCACCATGTTCTAACCAACTGAGGTAACCAACCAGGTAAAAATCAGATTATTCTTAAGGACCCACCATCTCCAAGACTGTTTTGTTTTATGAAAAAACATGTACTCTAAATTATTGTATACACATATGTGCATGGCCATAAGCCCATGTAAATATACACACGCACTGTACTGGGCGAATAGTGTCGCCCCAAAATCCTGGAACCTCAGAGTGTGACTTTACTTGTAAATGGGGTTTTGCAGTTATATTGGTTAAATTTAGGTAAATCCACAACAGATTAGGATAAACCCTAATCCAGTGACTGATGTCCTTATGAGAACAGAAAACTGAGATCCAGAGGGAAGGTCACAGTTGACAATGGAGGCAGAGATTGGCTTGAAGCCAGGAATGCAGGAAACCACCAGAAGCTGGGAAGAGGCAAGAAAAGATTCTTTCCTGGAACCTTCAGAGAGAGCATGGCTCTGCCGACACACCTTGACTTTGGACTTTTGATCTTCAGACCTGTCAATCAATACATTTCTGTCACCTTAAGCTACCCAGTTTGTGAGAATTTGGAACAGCAGCCTTTGGAATCTCTCTCTCACACACGGAGCCTGGCCCTCCTGGCTGACACCTCAACAATCTTGATTTCTTTACCTTTCTTTTCACTCAGAATTTTTCTTTCTGTGGACTCTGATACATTTTAAACAATACCAAATTCACCTTCCTAAAATGCATATCTGATCTTCCTCCCTTTTTTCCACATCTTCCAAACTTTCCAGTTATCTGCTGAACAAGCCTTTTCCGTAGCAATCCACAGCTGCTGTTGTGGAAGGCACCGAAACACTATCATTACTGGGACTTCACACAAGCACCTTATGCTCAGTTGTCTGAACCTGTGTTGGGCTTACCTCTTTAATGTGAATTTTTGAAACAGTTGCATGAGTTTTCTAGGGCTGCTGTGACAAAGTACAGCAACTACTAGGTGGCTTAAAACAACAAAAATGTGTCATCTCACTGTTCTGAAGGTTGCAAGTCCAAGATCAAGGTGTCGGCGGGGCTGGCTCCTTCAGAGCTCAGAGGGAGCATCTGTTCCCAGCCTCTCTCTTAGCTTCTGGTGAGGGCAGTCCTTCCTTGTGTTCCTTGGCTTGGCTGCATCACTCCAATCCCCGTGTCCATCTTCACGTGGTGTGCTCCCTGTTTATCTGTGTCTTCATGTCATCTGTCTGTGCCTCTCTCCTCTTCTTATAAGGACACCGGTCATACTGGATTAGGCCCACTCTAATTCAATATGACCTCATCTCAACTTGACTGTGGCTGCAAAGACCCTATTTCCAAATAAGGTCATATTTGCAGGTATTGGAGTGGGAATTCAACATATCTTTTGGGGGTCACAATTCAACTCATAACAAGTCTTTTGATACATTTTTCCATGTTGCAATTTCACACATAACGTCAGCCCCATTTCAAATGCAGACTCATTCGTGAAGACATTCCGGTCCCTCCAAATTAATCAGGGCCAATGGCACACAGCCGAAGCCTGTACATAAAACTGGGACCCGGTGGTGATGAAGGAATGTGGAGAGCTAATAGCCAAGGGCGTTTTGGAAAATATCAGTTGATCCAAGCATATCATTTGCTTGCCAGCACTTTATATGATGGTATTTAAGAAACATCACACCTCTGAGCACCTTCAGCATTTTACCCATCATAGTTCTGTGTAATGATCACTCTTTTGCAGAGTCCCTACCCTCCTCCCAGACTGAAGGATCCTTAAGTCCATCAACAAAGATGCTGTCCTGCGTTCTACAAACATCCAACATAGTATTCTCAGAGTGTTCTCAGATCACCTACCTCTGAATCAACAAGAATGTTGGTTAAAAGGCAGAATCCCAGTTCCTACTCTAAGCTAGATGGCTCTCGGGCCCAGAGCTTGGGTGCTCTGCACTTGCAGCAAACTGCCCAGAAGGTTCTTCTGCACTCTAACTCACCAGAGGCTCCAAAATGTTTGCAGGATGACCGGCATCAATGTCTTCTCTAAACAGACATTGTTTGGTCTGCCCCCTTTGGTTCTGGGGAGTGCCCCGGGATCCTTCTAATACAGCTTATTTACTCAACCCAGCTCAAGATGAAATTTAGGCAACTACAACAAATAGATTACTGAATAATTAATAGATGGAAAAAAGAGTTTGGAATGTAGTAGCAAGCAGCTCTGTAGAAAGTTTATTCAAATTTATATCCCAGTCAGGACAAGATGAGAGGGTTCTGTCCCATAAATCCTTCACAATTCTGGGTATTTCCCTTTCCCTTACTTTTCTTAAATTTTTCTCCAATTTTACAGGTGAAAAAAAAAGTCACTTTAAATCTTTATTAATTTTCTTCCTGGTTTGAAAGAGTCATTGTCATATGTTTTTTGGCCATTTTAATTTCTTTTTTTATAAATTTATTGTGCCCAATTTCCTATTACTACAATTGTTTTTATTTTTATTTGTAGTACCTTTCGAATACTAAAAATGTTTAAATTGCAAGTTTCTTATATTTTGAGTCCCAACTTTCTTTTTTAAAATTTAATAGAGTTAAATATACTGGTCCTCTCTTACAGCTTCTTGAATGTTGTGTTTGAAAGGATGCATTCTCACAGTCTAGCATCCCACCCACAGACAGCAGTCTTTGAGAGTCTGCACATGTGATGGGATGTCAGAGCTGGAAGGGCAGAAGTTGCCAACTGGTCCATAGGCCTAACCCAGTCTTCTTGGCTCCTGAGAGGCTGTGAGGGTTAATTTTAGATGTCAACTTGTCTGGATTAAGGAACGTGTAGAAATCTGGTGGAGCATTGTTCTGGGGTGTGTCTGTGAGGGTGTTTCCAGCAATTAGCATGTGGGCCTGAGTGGACTAGGGTGGGAAGGATCCACCCTCAATCTGCACCATCCAATCCTCTGGGGGACCAAACAGAACAAGAACAGAGGAAAAGACAAATCTCTCACTCTATCCTCTGGAGCTGGGATACACTTTTCTCTCCTGTCCACGGATGTCATAACTTGAGGGTCTTCAGCCTTTGGGTTCCAGGACTTAACACCAGTGGCACTCCTGGCTCCCGGGCCTTTGGCCTCAGATTGCAAATCACACCATTGGCTTCTCTGCTTCTGAGGCTTCCAGTCTTGGACCACGCTACTGGCAGCCAGTTTGCAGATGGCCTATCGTGAGACTTCTCAGCCTTCGTAATACTGTGAGCCAATTCTTCTAATAAATCACCTTTCATGTATTTATATACATATCCTATTGGTTCTGTCTCTCTAGAGAACCCTGCCTAATACAGAGGCACATCCAGGCCTGCAAGCAAGAATCTACCTTCCACGTGGAGGGCTCTTTTTGTTACATCAGCTGCCCTGTCATGGTTTGCCAAGAGAAAGTAAATTCCACAGTGATTGAATTTTAGAGCTGGGTGTGGATTTAATACACATAGGCACCTCATGCTCCAGGACAAAAATCAAGACACTGTGCTGATAGTATAAAATATCCTGGCCTCTCTAAGCTTGCCTGAAAAGTGCCGAAATATTTTCCAAAGTAGCTGTACTAATTTAAATTTGCACCTGAAGCACATGGGAGTTAAGGTTGTACTATAACCTCTGTCTATTTTCCTTTCTTTTATTTATTTATTCATTAAAAAAATGTACATTCTTGGTATTGTGTTTTGTGCTTAAAATACTATTTCAAAAAGTTTGTGGAAAAATAGAATTTAAAGACAATATGAATCTTTTGATGAACTTTTTGAAGTACCCTCGTACAGTAAAACATAGCATATTCACATGTCTCCATTATGGAACTTTAAATCATGGATATTATTTTAGAAAGATACAATAGAAATTGCTAGTTATCCCCTGATATCCATTCTTTGCCCCTGTTAGATGGGAATCAGAATCTCAGCTATGCACAGAACTTATTTCCCAGACTTCCTTACAAGACAGGCAGGGCCCTCCTGGCCATTGAGCTAGGAGTTCAAGCTACAGAGGTGACATCTAAACTCCATCCTTAAAAGGAAAGAGCGTGAACGGTGTGACCCTCTCTTACACCCCCCATTCTGCCACCTACAGTCATTAGGGACCACAGCACGAGACGTTCACAGAACAAGCTGAAACCAGCTGGGGATTTTCCATGAGAGAAAAATCAAGCTCACACTTTATTAAATGCTTTGTTATGTTGGATTTTACTTTTTCAACAACAGCTGAGCCTACATTTTAGGTTAATATGGAGACCGGGGTTGCTGCCACCTGTCCACTCTGTGGTTAGGAGCACACTCTTCTGTGTGAATCTCAGACTCTTCACAGATAAAGGTGGGTCTTACGCCCCTCCCTTGTGGCAATGTGAGGATTTGAGATATTGTGTACAAAAATGCATTTTTCATATCTTAAAGGGTGCTTACAACAGTCCAGCTTCAAACTGGAGCCTTAGAAGTAATGGGAAGAGTCTTAGTGCTGATGGGGGATTGATTCAACCACCCTTCTTATAATGATACAAAAATTGTATGGACTAATATTTCACATATGCATATGAATATAAAAGATGAAATGTGTCACCTCGCTAGAGCTCATGTGTTTTCCTAGAGGATCTGAGGTAACTAATTTCCTGCCTGATTCCTCCTGGGCAGATCCTCGAGTTTCTCTGAGGCACGCAGGAAACCCTCACCCCTGTGCTCTTTCTTGCGTCCTGAGGACTTTCTTCCCAGAGTCAAGCTGAGCAGCCCTCAGGAGAAAAGCATTGACACAGGGACAAGCAAGTCGGTTTCTGTTCCCAATTCTAAGTGCCCACTTGTTTTGAAACTGAATTGCAAATTTTGATTCGAAGGCTCAAGTTGCTCACTGGAAAACTGCGCAGAGCTTTGACTGTCACTTTGTAAGATGATGGCAAAGTGTTTTGTGAACTCCAGGTCTGACCAGCAGGGGCAGCGTCCTCCCCTCCCTGCCCTGTCTTCACGACTGCCTCTCCTCTCCTTGCTCGTGGCCACTGTCCCATAGTCCTCTGGAGGTACAAGCACCCTCTCAGCTCGGCTCTGCCAGTGCATGGCACCTGCCCCACAGCTCCTCCCTGACTTTGTGACTTCTAGCACCCGAAAAATTCACGCAAACGGATGCAGGAACTTTTCACTGACCAAATCCCCTGTCCTTCTCATCAGCCAAGAAGATGGAGCTAAAATTTGATCATGGGCTCATTTCTAGAATGATCTGCAATCTTTTGTGTGGTATTCTTTCTCACCTTTCTTTTTTCTCTCCTTTGCTGGCCTGGCACATGGGAGTTGTGAAGATATTATTTCCCTTTATACACCTCCATCTCAAAGACGTATCCATCATTTCCATTCTACAGACCACCAGCCCATAAATCCAGAAACAAATTCTAAAATAGAGGAACAAAGTAGGGAATAAGGGTGGCTTTCCAAGTCAGGTGAAAAAAGAATGGATTATTGAATAACTGAGTTGCAATATTTGACTATGCATATGAAAAACAAGTTATTTTTCCTTTATGACACAGTATATACAATATATTTCATTAAACGAAGTATATAAGACTCAACTAAAAAATTAAAGAAAATGGAAGAGAACCATTTGAAGCTTTCAAATGAAGGCAACAGCTTTCCTAAACAAGAAATAATAAGTAAAGACTTTCGTGTTATAAAACGATAAATAATACCAATATAAAGAAAGTTAAAAGAAAAAGACAGATATATGTTTGCAGTTGTGTTTATATGGAGAGATAAGATACAGACACATGATATACACACACATATGTGCTTGTATAATTAATACAAAAGGTTTATGAATTTAAAACCAAACATAAAAAGACAAATATCAAATGATAATCATTGGTAGGTTCATTTAATATTTCTAATTTTCCATTTAGGAGAAGAATCTCCTCCCTTTTCACCCACTCTTTGAAGTTAGGTTGCTTTGCAAGTTGTTCTGAACAATGAAATATGAATAGATATAAAAATAAAATATGATATTAACCCACTGAGAATTTGGGATCGTTTGTTACTACAGCAGTATATTCTAACTTATCTTTATTGGTACAAAACCCAGTTGAAAACAGGAATGAAGTAAATAGGCATTTCATAGAATAGACACATGAATGGCTTAAAAAATGCATTAAAAGATGTACAGCTTCACTAATCACAAAAATGAATTCCGTTCTTTTTCTATTGCAATAGATATTTCAACTGTCAATAGCAGTGTGATAAATAAATTCAGATATATGTTATTAGTTAAATGATACGATATGCAGCCACTAATAAAAGACTTATATCCCGAGATACTTAGACAAAGTTGCACATAATCTATAACTAAAAGGTAACTTAAAGAATAAAATATCTTACTATTTTCAAATCAAAACAAAAATGGGAGATGAGAGAGAGAGAATCTAGAATTATATGTATCAAACTATATAGAGAAATTTACTGTAGGGAATAGAATATGGGGTGAAGTACAGAGAAACATCTTTCAAGAGCTATTTTGTATACTTTTAAGGATTGGTGGTATTTGGGGTGATTTTTCTTTCTTAGTTTTGCTTTCCTGTATTTTCCAGAACAGCTACATAAATAATAGAGTATAAGCTTAATGTCTAAAAAGAAAAAAAAAAATAGAGTAGTGCACAGTGTAATTAGAAATTATAAATTTTGCTGTTTTTAATTCAATAATTATTGAAAAGAAGTGTTTCAATGCATATGTGTACCATATTTCAAATGTAGGTAGATATCGTAATGAAAATGCTACACACTTAAATTGAATTTTAAAAAGTCAAAATTTTTTTATTCTCTCAATTTATTGGTAAAATGAGAGAGTTGGATTGTTGGATTTTACTTTACCTAATGGCATGGAAGACAGCTATACCCTTTAATGCCCAATGTTAAGACATCTGTTGTCATTTGCCATCCATTGACCTACAGACCCTTTGTTCTTCCTCTTGTAGAAAGCTATGTCTCTGTCAACATGCTACTCTCACCACCTGAATGATGAAATTTTTCCTACTACATGTGTGGTATGGATTAGAGCTGGAGCAGATCTTTCCCCAGAGTCACTCTGCAAGCTCACGCATGAATTGGCTGGAGTTTTTTGGATACAGACACAAGCTACGAGTCTCCTGGGTCAGAGGCAGGAGACTTCACAGTGCAGCAAACAGCAGGAACATCACGTGTCTGCAGCAGCTCCACCCCACATCCCAGGTCAGCATGGTGGGCCCAGATGGATGCCCCCCATGCAGTGGGCTGCACTTCAGCTGAGGACCCTGAGCTCAGGGAAGCTGCTGCTTCGATACTGAACAGTGAGCAAGGCTGTACTTGGGTCTGGGAACCAGGCACAGCACATGGCCAAGGCATGCAGTCCTGCAAGGACCTCTCGCCTCCCAGAGCCACCAGCCATGGAAACAACTCTGCAAAGGGGCTCAGGTAAAGGAATAGACAAGCTTGTGATTTGGACTAGGTCAGCAAGACTTATAGGGCTGCAGGACGCCCATGGCAGACCGCCTCCCACCTTGGACTGGGTGGTTTTGTAGGGAATTTGTTTTCAGATCTCAGGATTCTGTCAGTTGATTTTATCCAATATTCCTTTTTATTGTTTTGCCTTGACTTGCACTGAGTCTGCTGCTCTGGCTTTTGTCCCTCTCTTCGTACCTTCCTGTGATGGACATGAACCTCCCATTTCAGATTCACGATGAGTCAAACTCAGCCTCTGTCTCTCAGGAGCCCATAGTCCTGCACAGAGATGCTCACCATGTGCTGGTACCACGAATAAAAAAAGCATGAATGACTAGCTTAACCTGGGGTGGAGGTGGAGGGTTGGGGTGCAGTGAAGGGAAAGTCGTGAGGTCAGGGAAGCCTTGGGAATGGTGTTTGGGAGCTGAGTATGTGAAGTGTGGGTACAAGTCAGATCACCGCAATGATTGGCAGGACGACATCCACATCACAGAGGAAAGGAAGGCACCAGGCTACAGGGAAGAAGAAAATGAATTACTTGAAAATTATTTTTATTTTTCATTTTATTATTTTCATTATTAAAGGTGTTATAGATGAGGAAAATGAGATGCAGAGACCTTAACAGTCTCACTTAGTTTCACTGCTTGCAAAATGAGGATAGTGACCCCTCTAAAGAGCTGGAGAGAACACCTGTCCTATGCTTGAGCTGACTTTATGAGCACTGGGAAAATCTGCCGTGGACACATGTGACTCCAGGCTGGGTTCACCAAGTACAGGACACAGCTGCCTTTGGGAAAAAAGCCTGATCCCGACAATGTAAGCAAATCTCCACGACTCTAAACTTACCTGCCCGTCCACAAGTTGGTTGCAGACTCTTCTATATTTGACTACAGTTTTCATGTTTTCTCCAGGTGTGTTGAAGACATACCCATATGTCAAGACCAGATAATAGGTAATTCTCACTATATATTTATCCTGTAACTACTGACTTTTACTCGGGCCTCTCCTACTTTGTCTTTACCTGTCGACACCCAAGTTTCTGTCTGTGGTAGGCTAAGTTGTTCTCTGAACTGAATGACTCTGCATTCCATGGAAATCGCCTAGGAGAAATAGCAAATATTTTCATTTTGAAGAGTAGATGCATTTAGTGCGCAATTTCACAGGGAAAATTGCTTTAATTTGTTTATTTGTTGCTGTTGAATTTTTTTCCTATTCTGGAGTACTCTAAAATGCAAAACAAACTACTTAATGGAGCCCCAGGAGGTTAAGTGAGACTAAAGGGTGGTTACAACAGAGGTGCAGATATTGGACTCACAAGAGGGGACTTGCTATTGGCAGTGACTTCTTTGGAATGGAATGGGCTGGGTGGTGAGATAGTGAGTTCACTTTAAGGGGAGATATTTAAACCAAGCCTCGATGGAGATCTGTTTGTTAAGGATGCCAAAGTGGATTTTGTGATCTTTAAGCCCACCACATGTATTTTACAGAGGAACAAATGTTCGTGAATAAATAAATTTTGCATATGATTACAAAGAAGTCAATGGTCTCTATAGTAGAGGCAGAGCTAGGAGCTCATCCGTGTCTGGGTTCTTTGGACTCCATCAAAGGACAGGGCTTGGGAACTCGGAGGGAGGCCTCCCTGGGCTGCCTGAGGCCAGTGAACAAGCAAGTCTGCATTTCCACCCCTTTCATCATCCCATGTCAATTCAGTTGTGGAGATTTGAGACAGAAAAAAGCAACAGACGAACAAAACCTACTTCCTTGAAAACTTGTATTTAAGCTCAGGACAACTTCACAGAATGCAGGGGTGGGTAAACTACCTTATGTCCAAAATCTCCCAAAATAGTACTTGTTCACCCACACGGCAGTTTGGAAATAGGTTCATTATACTGTGTTGTCCTGGTTCTTTTCCGTTAAGGATAAGATTAAGTTCTACCACAGTTTTCTGAGAAGGTGGCATTGAATGATTTCAAGTTTTGGTGAGAATACATCTTTGCTGGTGTGAGGAAAGATGCTGTTCTTCATTATTTTACTTATATTTACTTCATGCAATTCCTAAACTCACGGAGAGACTGCTGATCCTCTCTATGAGATAGACAGAGGGCAGTGTTCTGGAGCTATGCATTCTTCACCAAGTTAAATGTGTTAGTACATGCCAGTATGTCCACTCTGTTACAGATGATTGCTGCCTTTGCAGGAAGTTGACAAGCCACCATTGTGCTTGTCACATGACAGAGTCCAAGCAATGGAACACTGCTGCAGAAACATGTCCTGTGTGGTAACGATAAATTAACCAATACCAAACTGAGTGCCCACTCAGCAGAGCTCATCAACACTATAATGCTTTCTATAATCAACTAACTTGATCTCCACAAAAATTATTTAATTCTGTGCTTTGCTGTAAGATTTTTCTCCACCTCAACCCACCCAGCCCCACCAGCACTCTGAATATGTGATTTGGCCCCTTGCTTCAAACAGAAAGTAGAAGTCACAGAAGAAAACTCAGCAAACAAATGACCTAACTGTAAGGAAAGAATGAGCTTCCCTTAAGAGATGCATTAGTCAGGGTGGAATTAATGTAGTAATCCCGAAATTCTTTGAGGCATCCTGGAGGAGAGAGCACATGAGTAACCGTGTTAGTGTTGGGAAGGTCTATCCTCACTGTGGGAGAAGAGAGAAGAATACACGCAATAGGTAAAGACAAGGAAAAATGTTGAGGTGTTAAGTAAGTGGGTGGTATCAGCTTGGACTTATGACTTACTTTATGCATTGTATCTATTACCCCAGCTCTTTCCACCCAAACAGCCTGGAAGCAATGGCACCTGTAGCAGTGAGCATACCTAGTGTCCCGAATGGAAGGAAAGTGGCTGATCCCATGTCCGGAATGGGGAAAGTTCAAGCAGAGCCAGAAACATCTTGCACCAGAAGGAGGCACTTGATATGGGTTTTCATTGGCCAAATTTGGAAACTTTGAGCTTCAAGAGAAATAATGATTGTAATAGAACACTGAATTTAAAAAACACTTGAATCTATACTAATAATTAACAGAGGAGGAAAGAGACTCTTTCTTATACATGAACGGCAGCCAATAAATATAGAAGAAGGTTACAACTTGAAAATCAGAACTTTTAGTCTCCAATGTAAAGGTTGATTGAAGAAAGGATCTTCAATTTAGGTTAAAACCATTGCAGGAAAAGTTTTGAAGGAAAGAGTTATACACATTTTCTCAAAGTATTGCTTCCCAGATCTGACCAAATGATAAACTTAATATCATCATAATTATTATCTCAGACATAATCATCACACAAACCTCTTGCTATGATGCAAGGAAGCACTATGAGAGAACATTCTTTGACAAAATATTTAACTTTAATTGAATTTTGGGGAGCTTGGGGAGAACAAACACCTCCAGATAAAAAGACATTCTGCAGAACTCAGCTGGACCCACAGGAAAAGAAAAATGGAAGGACTGTTCTAGATTAAAAGAGGTTTCAAGAGCCATAACAACTAAAAATAATGTATGATTTTTTATTTGATTCTGATAAAACAATTGGAAATAATTAATGAATCTGGATGAGGAGTATATGGTCATTTATTATGCAATCTTTAGACTTTACTGAAGAATGTAAATGTCTCAAAATGTAAATTAAGTGAGGAAAAGAGAGAAGTGAGAGGTAAGGAACATAGTTTTTGGTTGGGTACCTACTTGGGAGAGATTTAATTATGCATTGTACATACCCACATTACGTCCATCGAAACTACAAAAATAGAACAGTTGTCTAGATGTTTTACTCAGAGGTGGTAGAGTGCAAAAGAAAAATCAATAATGAGCTGTTTTTCTTCTTTCAAATTCTGTTTCTGACTCTAATTGGTTAAAAGACCCAGAGAAAATTACTTAATTTTCACTTAGTTGTACCTGGTTCTTCTTGTCAATAATTAGAATGTGTTTGGGATTGACTAATGACAGAGACATAAAACACTATGATCAGTCTTCAGTGTGTTAGTAGTGGTGGCTTTGGGGGACCTGGTGCTGGCAAGACTGGTGGGGGAAGATGGCAGACATGAACCAGGAGGGCAAAGCTTTAAGGCCACGAGAAGCTCACACTCAGCCTAACAGTGAGGGTCAAAGCAGAGGGGTAGGAGATCTTTTCAGGAGGTAGAAGAATTAGCTTACCTTCCATTTCTACCAAGTTTCTATTGGTTCATCTGTATGTCTCTTTAATTGTCATATACTCTGGCTAAATTTAATGTGGGCCAATTGCCACATGAAGTCTGGGTGAAAGCGGAGGGAAGAAGGGTTTGTTGGGGAGCTTGGGAAGATGTTCACTGCCCTGGGACTGAATATGTGCTTTGGAAGGCCCCCATCCTGCTCTTTGGGATTTACCAATTTTTTTTCTTATGGGATAGTATGTGTCTCTGTGAGTTAAGAGACATGGGGTGAATGTCTCCCCCAGAAACATACAGCTTTTTCTTTTTCCTTGCTGTAGCAACAATTTCCTTGGCTACTATCTCAAGTGGTTGGCAGATCCAGTCCTCGTACCATCACACTCGGCTCCCTAATGTAGGATCTGGCAATATCTTTACTGGAGGACTCTTGAGACATAAATGGTTTGCAGGTTAGAGACACCACTGAGCACGGCACTTCAAAAGAGGATATCCAAATGTGGTCAACAAACATATGAAGTGGGCTCACTTTCCTTAGTCATCAAGGAAAGTTAAATTATAACCACAAAGATGCACACCTATGCAGAGAGCTAAAATTAAAGACAGACAGTAGCACATGATGATGAAGATATGGAATGGTAATGAATCTCACACACTACTGGAGGGAATGTAAACAGGTACAAAAGTTTAGCAGCATTTAGTTAAGTTAAATACACACAAACCCTGTGAACCAGCAGTTGACTGGTAGTTTTATACTCAACACAAATGCATACTTCTACGAACTGAAAGATTTATTACAAGAAAGTACATAGCAGCCACCAAGTCAAAACAACCCAAATGTCCCCCAAAAGCATAATGGATAGTCATATATTGGAACATCATGTGGGAATACAAAGGAATGAACTTATAGGACATGTGGCTATATGCAGCATGGATGTATCTCACGGCCATAGTGCTGGGTGAAAGAAGCCAGACACAAAAGAATATGTACTGGAAAATTCTCATCATAGAAAGTCTTAAAACAAGCAAAGCTGCTCTCTCTGGCTTAGAAGTCAAAAGAATAGTTACCCTTGGGAAGGAAAGAGGGCAGCAGTTGGGAGGAGGTTGTCCTGGGCTCCGGGGCTGTGCTCACTGGGTGAGCGAGCTGTGCACTTTTCTGTGCATGTTTTACTCTGGGTCTCTCTGCATGAGTTTTTCCTCAGTAGGTCTGACCTGGACCTACAGTCTCAGCTCAATCAACCTCCTTTTACTCTTTACAGTGACTTGGTTTGGACAGTAAACAATATCCTCACCCTTGTTTACTTTAGTTTGAAAGTTTACTTTGTGCCAATAACTGGGCTCTCATGAAGGGCAGGGCTGGGGCTGGGCGTGTGATAGGCATTCTCCCCAGCTGGCCTGCCATCTTTGAGTGGTACGCCGTCCAGTGTCCCCTCTTACAACGTGTCCCCTCCCACCTGCATTCACCCGGTCGTCACCTTCATCACCTCTCTGCCTCACATTAGCTTTGGCAACCTCTTCCCTGCAGGCACCCCCTGCCCTCCCCAGCCTGGGCCTCGCTAACGTCACAAGCTCACAGTCATCCCTTCTGAGATGCTCCCCCCAACTGATCTCTGCTTATTTTTCATTCGTTATGAATATTCATGAAATACAAAGCTGATTGTCACCCCTCATACCCAAGATGTGAAGGCCAGATCCATACTGGCAGCATGCCCATTACCACAAATTGCGATTGTACCTTGTGTCCACCACCTAATTATCCCCAACCTCACTCCCCCTCCCCCATTTCCCCCACTCCACTTTGTATCCCAAGATATGTGCTCTCCCTCTGCAAGTCCAACACACCACTGTTAGGTGCAGTAACTTATCCTTCCCTCCGTTTTGTCACCTGCTGAGTCTGGGTGCATACGGCACCTACTAAAGCACTTGGCAATCACTAACCACTTGCTGTTGTGATATCTGTGCAATCGTTTAGTCAGGGGACACTTACCTA
The DNA here is from genome assembly GCF_027409185.1 of Cynocephalus volans. Taxonomy (NCBI): domain Eukaryota; kingdom Metazoa; phylum Chordata; class Mammalia; order Dermoptera; family Cynocephalidae; genus Cynocephalus; species Cynocephalus volans. The sequence goes on from NC_084461.1 coordinate 211,707,105, forward strand.
CTAAGTGCCATTACTGCCCCATGTGCTGGGGTCCCATAGTGAGGAGTTACCCAGTCACATAAAAACGAGACAGTCCTAGGGATAAGTGAGATGAAGGAAACTGAGCAAGTGACGTGATAGGGATGAACAGACTGCCTCAGATGACTGGTCCAGGAAGGCTCTGTTAAAAGGGGATTTACACACAGGGACTTAAAGATTGACAAGGACCAGTTCATAAGAAAAGGGAGGGAAAAGTTCATGCAGGGAGAAGGAACAGCGAGAGTATACAGCAGGAGGGGAGAGAGGCCGCATGAAGTTCAGCGTGTTGTGGTTTGTGGGGGTGTGACAGGCGCGGGCAGGAAGTGGCTCAAGCATGTGGGGAAAGGGAGGTGGCAGGTCTTTGGATTTTATTCCAAGAGGACATCGGTGGGGTTTTGGCATGGTAGTTCATGATTTATGTTTTCAAAACATCACTCAGTTCTGTGGAGAAGGGATCACCAAGGGACAAAGTGAATCAGAAAGGCCACCTGGGAGGCCAGCATGACATTCTCCTGGAAGGGGAGCTGTCGACAGTGGGCTCAGCAAGAGGCATTTTGGAGGCAGAAGGGACAGTTCATAGAGATAGATTAGTTATGGATTATAAATAAACGTCACAAATCGGTACATCCCATCGGTGAGGAGTGTGTATGTGTGGTCAGGGTGATTTCTATATCACCGCCCATCAAACTGTCACCAGAGCCCTCACGTGGACCAGCTTCAGGAGTCTACCAGGGGCACCCATGCAGACACATGGGCTCATCCCCTGGAAAGGGCAAAGCACAGCCAGCTGCAGTGCCCACCTGGCACCTGTCCCCTTGCCCCTTTCTGGAGACTTCTGGCATCACCTCACCTTTGGCATCTGCTGCAGGTTCCCTGCACTGGAAGCCGAACAAGTGAGAAATACCTCCTGCTGTTACAGAAACACACCTGGGGCCACCCTGGAGGCCACACCCTTCAATTGATCCAGTGCCAGAGCTCCTCTTTTTCTCCACCCATGAGCACCCCTGACCCTCCACCCTCCACCCCCAGAACAAATCTGACTCAAGCTTTCCTGAGCCTCTGGGTGCATGCAGAAAACAAGTCCCCAGGGTAGTGGCAGGGCCAGGAGGCATCCTGTCCTGGGTCCCCCAACATACCTCTGAGCACCTGCCTCCCCCTTCCTCAGGATGCAGCTGGGGCCTAAACCTAGCATCACTATCTTGGGGGGCTAGGATGCATGTCCTCCTGTTTGCCATAGGGCCCAAGACCCTGTTCCAACGTTCTCATCAGCACAGATGCCATGGTGGCTCCCTCCATCCCCCTGAGATAGGAAGGGCTCAGTTTCCATGGGTTCAGTTTCAGGACACACCTCTGGGTTTCAAGCCACTCCCCAAGGTCTCAGGGCCCTCTGCTTGGCTCTTCCCTAGATAGAATTACTGTTGCTTGTTGGACTTATTTTCAGCACCAGCACAGGGGAAATTGAGATCACAAGTGGTGGACTTATGCAAATCCAGTGGCTGAGCATGTTCAGTAAAAGGAATTTACACAGGATTATATGACCCCAGTAACTGAGCATGTCCAGTGGAAGGGAGTTTTTCCTTTGAATGACCTTCCACTGGAGGTGCTAAAGAGCACAGAATATTCTTGAATATGTTTAGTGCATGTGCTAGGATTTGACCAATGAAGATGCTCCAAAAAGAGACTAACCAAGCATGTGCAAGACTATATTGCATAACAAGCAGCCACCTCCTTAGCTGAATATTCATTAGACGTCATGAATATGCATTATATAGTGGAATTATAAAACCTGAATCCCAGCAGAAGGCAGGGATGTTGCTCACTTTCTTGGGGCCAACATGCACTTCTCTGGCTGAGGTGCGTATGTTTTCTCTTGTATCAAAAGCAGCTGCTCACTCTCTTGAGCCATCCTGCACTCTGTACTGAACTTTAAGTGTATATTTCTTACTTTTGTGTTAAACCTGGTGCAGGCCCTGCTCAGTCTCTGGAGCTACGCCCTACTCTCTCTGTGAAATCTGCATCTCTTATTCATTACATACCTGTTCTCACTTTTTACTGTGACTCTGCTCTTAAATTCTTTCCTGTGGCAGAGTCAAAAACCCGGTAAAAGGATGGGGTGGGTTGAGGCCGGCCATGGACTCCCCAGACCCTTCCTGTGACATCACTCCCATCATGCACAGCACACGGCTCCTCCTGTGGTTCATCCACTTCTGTGTGCAGCATGATACTTCTGCACCCTTTCTTACATCGCACATTTCAGTAAAAACTACTTGGGACTCTCCATACACACGCTGAGGTTTCCTGTCTCCAAGGCTGTGATCAGGGCACGTCCTCCATCAGGATGTTCTGTTTCTCCCTTCTACGGCCCACATAGCTCAGTTCTAAACTTTCCCATCCCTCAGTCAAAAATCTTCTCCCTTCTGACCATCAGAGAATTGTTTCCATAATTCTCACCCATATTTATCCCTTTACAGCTGTGTGTTAGATCATTGGCTGTGGGACTGACCTCCCTAGCAGACTGTGAGCTCCGGTCCTGCCTCACTCCTCTCTGTACCCATAGCGCTGCACACAGTACCCAGGGAAGTGATACACACGTACTTCTGAATGTATGAATAAAAATTAAAAATGACCAGTCACCCTAATTAGGTTCTAAATTCCTATAGGACGTGAGAAATGTTTATTTTCTTTTTTAGTTTTTCTTATAGTATTAATTCAAATACATTAGACAAGATGACGGCTATCGATAAAGTCATTAGCTTTTTTCCTATGATCAACCGCCCTGCAAAAAATAATGTTTCTAAACTAGTACTTGTGTTCTTCAAAGGCAGCACAGTATTTTTATTAATATTTTTTGAGAACTAGGCTCTGTGACTCGTGCAAATTAAATTGCATCTTGTTGTGGACCAGTAGACCCAAGGCCTGAGAACCAACTGATGAGTAGGTAGGGCTTTGCGCTTCCTGCATGGGCTTTCTTTGGAAGGTATTTCCTTCCATCACACATGCCACTAGGTGCCAGTGTTGTTCTACCAAACTCACCCTCCAAAAGTGCAGGTGGTCCCCACTTTTATATGCCTAGTGTTCTTGAAAACTATGGCTTTAACAAGAAAGCAGAGGGGCAAATCCAATGGAGAGACGAACTGCTATAACTTCTGTTGGTACAGGTTTGACATCACCACATTAAACAAATGAACAAAAAGATTGGCTAACAGGAAGTACAGGTCCTTACTAGGTACTATTATCTCAGTTTTGAGGCAAAAAATGAAGAATGATCCTTGCTGAGATGCTCCTGACTTTGCAAAGCAATCATGCTTGGCTGATGTTCATTGAGCAAATGCAAAATGAACTAAAAGCTAGTGTTCAGTTTGTGATACCATTGCATAAGGAACATTCCTCTTTCTCTCTCTCTCTTATTTCTCTTTCTCTCTCTCTCTCAATATATATATTTCTCTTTGAGTTCTCCAGTATAAACCTCTGTAGATAGCAACTTAGAATGCGAATAATTTGTTTCAGCCACCCTGCAAAAGTACGAATAGCTTGTACCTGAATAACTATGTTGAAATACTTAGTCTAATTATAATCAGTTAAAGACAAGCTGATACCAAGCTTGCTTGTGTTTGTAATAAATTATTTGGCTGTGCTTGTCCCTCTGTTGTTGCATGTGCAGAATACTGTGTGATTATGACTGTAATCAGTTTGCCATTGACCATATTAGTCACAGGAGGTACGTAACTCATGATTAGTGCAGCTATGGCTTCCAGAGAAGATAGATAAATTAGGTGCAACATCGGGAGAAATGAAAGCAGAAACTTACCAATGTGTTTTTTTGTGTGTGCGTGTGCACGTGCACACGTGTACAAGAGATTTCATTTTAGCTACAGTATTTTTTTTTTCTAATTTAGCAGCATAAAAACATATGTGTTCTGAAGGATAAAATGAACAGGTAAATGTTATGGGTCAAAATGTTAATTATTAGAAATAGCTGCTCATGACTTATTGAATTTCCAACAGAACAAAAAGGAGCACTTTGCTTTTTTGATTCAATATTCATTTCAGGACATTTCCTGTGTTAACAGTTATGCGGCAACAGGTTAGTACTGGGTTTTGCGTGGTCCCTGTGATTCAAGGCACCTCTACAGAACAACAGCAACAACTAAAAACAACAAAATATTTTTCAAATCCCTGCCTAATGCATCAGTAACAAGCAGAGCTGTTCGGGTGGTATATATTTTTACATCTTTTTACAGTAAGAGTGTGATGAAGAAGCTGCAAAACTACAGAGGGAAATTTTTCAAACAGCCCTGGAGGAGACAAGTTCCCAAATTTAAGAATTTCATTGATTCAGGAAAACTCTCATTCTTATATCTTTGAATATTGTCTCTACCAATTCTTTCTATTCTCTTCTCTGGAATCTAATAAGGTTTATATTACACTTCCTCATTTTACTTTTCATTTGTCTTTACTTTTTCTCAACAATATTTCAATATATGTATGTATATTCCAGAAGTAATTATGAACAAAACATTTGTAAATATGTCATACTTTATTCAAGTTTTGTCTGCAAATAAAATCAACATAATAACAATGACTAATTTTGTGGGGAGCAAAATAAGAAGGAGAAATGTTGAACAAAAATGCCACAGCAAAGGAGAAAGCGAGGAGGGGAAGGCACACATTCTGATTTGGGTGCTGTGATGTGAGCCCGCGGAGAGGGTGGCTGCCGACAGATATCCTATTACATCTGAACACGCCACAGTTGGTTTAATCATTCACTTGTTGAAGAACATGTGGCCTGTTTCTAGTTTTAGGGCAGTGTTTGTTTGGCCATTGTCCTCTGCAGTCCCCGAGTCCCTGTGCTGGAAAGGGGAGTTTCAGTCTCTCGGAGACAAAGGCCACCTGTGGTAGGCCCCTCTGGTAGGACAGAGGGTTCCTTCTCGATCTCCCTTGCTGGAGGTGACAGAGATCTTGGTTCAGTCCAAGGTAATACGAGCACACCTGAGTTGCTGTTTTGGGGTCAGGAAATGCTGGGTCTGGGTTGCCTTCTTATGTCGGGTGGGATAACAGAGGGGTGGGATAACAAAGACACCTACTGCCTGCAGTACTGAGCTCCATTCCTGGGGTCCCTAGTGAGCAACGGGTTCTTCTTCCTTTTACGGCTTCCTAGGATTCTCCTTTCGTTATGTCTTACTTTAGTTCCAGGGTCTATGGTTGTATTTACCAGGGACAAAAGGATTTTCACCAAATTGTTTGGACCATTAGCCACCTGTTACTAAGTTTTTAAATAAATAGATTTGATAATTTCCTTCAGAAACATCATTTCATGATACTCATTGGAGGTGACATAGAAAACCTCCAGGGACAAATAACCATTCTGTTAATTGAAACGACATTTAAGATAGCCACAGAAAACAACAAGAGTTGCATTTGTTAAGTGACTTGTATAAAATATTCAAGGAATATAAAATGTGCATTTTACATATGCCTTTCCAGTGAATAAAAAATAAGAGATACTCTCGAAGCAATTTTGAGGGTGGTACAATTGTAATATAAATCCCAAATTTAGGTATGTGAAAAAGAAAAACTACAGATCAAAATTATTTATGGGCATGGATGGAAATATCCTAGCAGAATTTCAGTAAACTTCAGCCAGCAATACATTAAAAAGATAAAATCCAAGTTGGGTTCCTCCCAGGAATGCAGGACTGATTCCAGATTAGACAGTCTATTCCTGTGATTCGCTACTTTGAAGATTAAAAAGAAAGACCATGTGATTTTTACAATTTATGCAAAAAAAAAAAAAAAAAGGCTTTTGATATAGAAATGCTAGGAACCAGTATAACAAGATGTAGATACCTTATTATTAACATCTTGTTATACTGGTTAATAAAATATCAACATGAGAAACTCTGCTGCTTTCCAAAAAAGGTACTAAACCACATGGAGTTTTCAAAGGATGGAGCTGATGAGATTTACGCCACTCTTTAGTCCCTTCGCCTACAAAAAATGTAAATTTTCACAGCATAGGCTTCCATGTGCCTTGACATAGAGGAAAACTGAGTAGTCATTTCTACCACGTGTGATCAATCTTGGTAAGAACTGGGATATGGGAACTAAGACCTCACGTGATACTGTTTTATAAACATAAGCTACAGTAAAAGTTCTACAAAAGAAAATGTTGGTTCAAATGTCGAGCAAGTGGGATTCTAATGCTATGCAAGTATTTCTGTAAACTGAAGAGAAATTTGGCAGCATCGAGCAACTTAGATAATGTATGCATGAAACAACCCAACAATTCCACTCCTCTGTATGTACATACCCCAGAAAAACAACCACGTGCATAAAGAGACAGGCACAAGAATGTTCACGGCAGCTTCACATGTCATGAGTACAAATGGAAATAGCCACAAGTCAGCAACAGAGGAAGCCTTCAGTGCACTGGTGTTTCTTTATCCCATCGAGTATTGTTAGCAGTGACAGGGAGTGCCTGGGAAATACATGCCTCCATATGAAAAAGTATTAAACATGTACAAAAAAGATTAAAAAGCTAAAAAAGAACCATATAACAGACTGAAAAAACATATTGGCCTGGGGGTGCAGATAATAATAAAAACAGTAGGAAGAACAAAAGCTGTAAAAGAATACATATATTATGCTACTGTTCTACAAATGTAAAAATACAACGATTACCTACTTTTACAGATCAATATATGTGTGTGTATTTACAAGTATACGTATCTTAACTTTACCACTGTATTGGTGCCCTGGATACCGTGGAGCTAGCCTGCAGCCCCAGCTGGACTCCCTCACACCCCTGAACACCTGCCTCTGTCCCTGTAGAATGTCATACGTCCAATGTTATGAACACCAAGTCAAGACAGGGTTATCTTGAGAAAGAAAAGACGGCAGAAGGGAAGGCCACACAGGGCAACATTTTTGTAATGTTTCATTCTGTAAGTGGTTGGGAGGCGTCATGAGATTTATTATACTATGCTTTAGATGTGTATACATCTAATGTATTTCATAATTTAAAGACAAAATAATTGTTAATCTGCAGCTGATATTAAATCTACAGTCATGCTCCTTAGTGACAAAGTATCAACAGCTTCCTCTCTACTCCTCTAGAGGTTTTCTTTGCACGTATGCACTTCAGTAGCCACATCTATTTCACACCTACCTCTGTTCCCATCCCTACATCTATCCCTGTTCCTAGCTTTATCTCTAATTCTATCTATCTGATTACAGATAGGTCAGATAGTTTCACAGATGAATATATATATATACACACACACAACACATTCTAGGTCTAGCTCTTTCCTCTACCTTTCTATCTACTTTTTAAAAAAACATATTGGAGAGACTCGTCCTCTACACTGCATTACACAACATTTAATCATATTTCTTCAAGTTGCTTCCATGCCAGCTCATGTCAACAGATTTTATTCTTTCTAATATTTGCATGGATTTTCATGAATTTCATAGATCATGATTATCTCCCACTACTTTATTAATCATCATCTGGTCATTAATAGTATTTTGCAATGACAGACAAAGCTTCCTGAGTCTGCATATTTTTGTGTGAAATTTGCAGGATTAATTCAAAGAAGTGGAGTTGTCGTATCATGACAGTTTTAAAATTTTGGTAGAAATTAACACTAAATATTATGAAACTTCTTAAACATTGCTAATATGAGAGGTAAAATACATCAGCACATCATTGTTGAATTTAGTGTTTTTTCTAGTGTAAGCGTTATTTTCACATACGTTTTGTTCTTTTATAAAATTCATCCGTGAAATTGGCCTTGTTTTTACATAGGAGAATATCTGAATGTTTTTCAGTTTTTCTCCATTATTAGTGTTCCATTTACATTTTATTTTTCTCTGCTGGGGTTATTTGGAATATTGGTAGTTCCCTAAGGCCACGCATAAGGGATTTTCATATTTATTTGCACATAGCAAAAAGTACAATTATTTAACTTTTCCCAGAGCCATTTTTATTTCTCTCTTTCATATCAAATTTTGTGTACTTGATCATTAAATTCTCTTATTTCTTGAGTTAACCACAGTTTAAATACTTTAATACTGCTGTTGTCTTTCTCACCCAAATTTGTTCTTCCTGCAGGAAATCTCACCACCCATCCGTGTCTCCATGCTCCAAGACAAGACCTGCCACAGGGAACGCTCAGTAACTTCTGTGCCAGACGCTGAGGAATGTGGTTTTACATCCAGCTGGGCAACTAATCCCATGTCTTGTTTTTTTTTTTTTTTTTTTTCCTTTTCCTCAAATAAAGACATAAATACTTTCAAACTTCAACTAACACTGGAGAAAAGATGAACATCATCTTTATTTGAAGTCTCCACAGTTAGAACACTCATGCTATATGGAAATTTGATTCATGACTCAACACTGAAAGTTGCATCCATTCTGAAAGTTGACTCTGCCATCTTTCTCATCGGGGTTCTCAGACCAAGGTTCAAACCCTGCCTCCCATGCACAGCCTGAGTGACCTCAGACCTAGGCCGCAATGTTTCTGGGCCTTATTTTCCCCATTTCTGAAATGTGGATTACAATTGTATGAACATCTGAGGAATATCTAATTATAGTTATAAAGACAGAGCCCATAGCCTGACTCATGTTAAGTATGTATTATTTTCACATTTCTATTTTAATTAGTATTGAATGAAAGAGTTTTGCAAAGCACTGACCAAGCACAGACTTTTCCTGCTCAGAATTCACAATCACAGTAAGCTGATAGACATGTTAATTACCTAGATTTAAACATGCCACATTGTAAACATATATCAAAGCATCACATTGTACTCCATAAACGTATATAATTAGGATCTGTCAATTAAAAATAACATAAAATTAAAGAACCCATGGTTGTGCTCCATTGCCCACAAGTAATCTAAACTCCCTGGTTTGTCACATAAAACGAAACCCTTTTCATCTCTAATCTGTTCATTACATTCAGCCTGATCCCTTCCCCCTCTCTTTATTTATTGCTGGTAACAAATTGCTTCAAAAATTATTAGCCTAAAACAGCATGTGCGTTGGCACAGGTTGACTGGGTTCTCCGCATGGGACGAACATTTCATCTGAACTTGTCCAGAATTTTCCTTGTTTGAGCACTGAAAATCCTTCGTTCCAGGAAACCGTTCAGTCCCAGCCAGTGGGACGGTTTTCTGAGGGATGTTTCAGTTATAAAACTGAGAGCCCTGTATCCCAGGTACCCCCCTCAGTCTAGGGCCCACTGGGATGGTTGGTCCCTAGCTCCAGGTCTCTCATAGCTGAGCTGGAGTCACCACAAGGCTCAACAGGAGCAGGATGGCTTCCACGCCCACCTGGTTACTGGCAAGATTAATGTCCTGGTGGCTCTTGGCCGGACGCTACCCTCAGTTCTATGCCACATGGGCCCCTCCAACATTTTTGTGTGAAATATGCAGGATTAATTCACCAAAGCAAGCAACAGAGAAGGCAGCAGACAGAGTGTGTTTGCAAGTGCAAGCCAATGTCTTTTGTAACCTAACCACAAGTTGACATTCTAAGACTTTGCTGTACTATGTTAGTTGGAAACAAGACTCCGGGCCGGCATGCTCCAGGAGAGAGATTATAAATTGGCATGAATAGCAAGAGGCAGGGATCTTTGAGGGGCATCTTAGGCGTCAGCCTAAAACACTTGTCCTCTAGGAACCTCAATCCACAGCTGCAGAGACCTCAACTTTTCCAGGAGCCGTTAGTTTCTTTTAAATTTTGACTCTTCACTGATACTTGTAATGCCCTTTATTTCCCATACATGACTGAAATATACTCATTCCTAAATAATCAAATCCAGTTTCATCTCCATTTGGTAAATACCCCTGATTTCATGCCCTCGTACTGTCGGGGCATAATTAAGTATTCAATTCTTTTCTTCTGGCATTGTGTGTGTATTAATTTAACGTTTAGTGGAAGTTAGTTTTTAAGTATTTTTCTTCTTTAGACCATCAGGTTCCTAAGAAAATGTCTTTCTAATCTATTCATCTACAGAATAGTTTCTTTCACATCACGCCTATTCCATAAACACTTCCCCCAAACAAACAAACAAACAATATGACTGTCATTACCATCAATCCCACCGAAATGGTCCTAGAAGAAGGGACATTAGAGCAGCTGTGTCTCCCAAGAAGGGGATTACCCATGAATAATTTATAGGAACTCTCAGATGTCAGAAAGGATTACATCAGGGGAGGTGATTTAATGCTGAGTCACCACTTGGATTTCTATACCCTACTATTTCATCTGCTCTTGGTGTTTCTGAGGAGAAAAAAATTCCAAGAACTGTTAAACCCTGTGGTGTATTCTGAGTAATTCATCACCCTAGTCAGTCACGGTTCACAGGGTGGGGAGGTTTGGCTAGTCCTGATATGATATTTATCAGTCAACACAACCATTATCTGGTGGCTTTGTTGAGACCTGCAGAGGACTTGTAAAAACACAGAAAAGATTGAGTGCATTTTCTTTTCCTTCTGAAGATATATATTTGTAAATATTTAACAAAAGAAAAATATTGTTTGGAAATAGCACACATTTCATAGACTCAGATTCATAAAGAACACAAGAGGTCAAACAGACAGTGGATCTAAAAAGAACTCATCTCGTGAGTTTTCCTTCTTTAACAGCTAGACACATTAAGTAGAAATATTAAAATGAGCACGGCATTTTCTCTCATTGCTGAAACCATGAAAGAATATGCCTGTTGTCATCAAAGTAATAATTTTTATCATGCAAAAATAATTTTTGTTATTACATTCATATGGAAAGGCTGTATTCTAAAACAAGTTTATATAAGCTTCAAATGGCCTAGACTCAAAGAGAAGTGAAATTTCTTTAAATACTATTATAGCTACATTGTGTGATGCTGGCATACTGAATTCACAGTGTATGAAGTAGAAAAATCTAGACTTTTAAAGTCAGCTTTGAAATAGATGCATTTTCATTAATACATCCATTAGTTACATACGCTCTCCTAAAATAGGAATAAAGACAAACATATAAGATATTTTTCAAAGAACGAACTCAAAATGTCAACAGCACATTTCAGCTTAATTAAATTGGAAACCAGTGTTCTGAGTAACTGAGCACAAGGCCAGTTCTCCAGCTGAGACTGGAAGTTAGAGTATACATTGGAAGGGGTAAGAGAACCTCATAGGGTATACTGTGCAGTGATTTATTAACAAATAAATATTAAAAATAGAATTCTCAAGTTTGTGATTAAAGAACCCAATTTTGATCTAGCCAAGAAAATGCATTTGGAGGTGTCCAAGTCAGGTAACACCACCATCTCGGGTTATTCACAAGGACTATGAAGCTGTTGCATTGATCCACACGGGTGAGAGAAAATGATCTGCGCACGCGCTGTTAGCAAGGGGGAGGACCTTGCCTTTCTCAGGGGAGAATGTGCTAATGTTCGTCCAAGTTCAAAATATGCAAACACTGAATTTGTGACTCCGCACTTTATCCTGAAAACACCCAGAAGATCATGTGAGGGTAATTAAACCATTAATTGGTTGATTACATATCCTAATATACAAACCCACTATGTGGAATCAAGCAACTGTTGAAAAAGAATAAGGAAGATTTATATAGATTGAAATATCTCTCATGCAATATAATATTCCATAAGCAATACAAATTTCAAACGTTATATATAACATATAAGTATATAATGTAAATATATTATTATATATAAGACAACAATTATAAATATATTAAAATAAGCAGTATTAAATCACATTAAAATGTCAATATTAAAATAAGTATGATTTTTTACTGATAGTTCTGACTAATCCAACACCCTAGTGTGCACTCAAGCTTTTCTCTGTCCCTTATTTGTAACTTCTTTCTCTGACAATGAGAAACCTGAATCCTATAATCTAGTATTTAGTTACTTATTCATTCAACCCTAATATACATGTGGAGCCACCTCATAATAGCTAACCCATACTCTTGTGATGAAAAAAACAAACAGAACAGAGTATAGTTTACGTGCAATTTGTTTCGTCTTCAGCCTTAACAGTGGCCCAGTCAATACATTGATTTACAAAGTTACTTAGTTCATCCTTCATTTCCCAACCCTTCCAGGAAGGTTTGCAACTGAGAGCCAGTAAAGTTTACAACGTGGTATACAGTTCTGTGGGCTGTGAAAAATGTGTGTTTTCCACCATCACAGGACCACAAAGAGCATGTCCTTCACCCCAAAATCAGCCTTGGGCAGCCTTCTTTTCAGAAATCTCCCTCTTTCCCCTAAACCCTGCAAACACTCACTTTTTTTTTTTTTTTTTTTTTTTGGTCTCTATATCCTTTTTCAGAATGTCATATGTGTGGAATCATACGATACAGCCTTTTGGGTCTGAATTCTTTCATTTAACATTTAAAGTTCATCCATATAGTTGGGTGAATTATTGCTGAGCACCATTCTATGGTATGGGTGTACCACAATTTGTTAATTCAGTATTTCATTGGAGGAATCTGGGTTGTTTCGAGTTTGGGATGATTACATGTAAAGCTGCTATAAACATGTATATGTCCAGGTTTTCATGTGAATATGGGTTTTTCTTTCTTTCAGCAAGTGCCAAGGTGCTAGCTCACATGGCAATTACATGATTAATTTGATAAGAAATTGACAAATAGTTTAGCAGAGTGGTTATACCATACTGCATTCCTACCAATAAGGAATGAAAACTCCTGTTTCTCTTCAGCCTCACCAACATTTGACATTGTCCTGTTTAAAAAATTATTTTACCCATTCTAGTATATGTGCAATGTTATTTCATTGCGGTTTTAATTTATATTTCCCTAACAATTAACAATGTTAAGGATCTTTTCATATGCTTCTTTCCCATCTGCATGTCCTCTTTGGTAAGGCTGTATTCAGATATTTAGCCTGTTTTTATCGTGTTTTGGGATGGTTTGTTTTCTTATTGTTGAGCTGTACAAGTTTCTATTTTCTGGAGACATGTCCTATATCAGGTACGTGACTTGCAGGTGTTTTCTCCCAGTCTGTCATTTCTATTTTCATTCTCTTAGTGATGTATTTAAAAGAGCAAATGTTTTTAATTTTGATAAAATTCAGTTGATCAATTTTTTTCCTTTTGTGGATCATTTTATGGATCATGAGTTATATTTAAAAACTCATTACCAAACCCAAGGTCATGCAGACTTTCTCCTACATTTTTTGTAGATGTTTTATAGCTTTCTATTTTACATTTAGCTCAATAATGCATTTTTGATTATTTTTTATATAAGGTATATATATATATTTTTTTGACATATGGAAGCTCAGTTATTCCAAGAACTTTGGTTGAAAAGGCCATCCATCTTTCACTGAACTGTCTTTACAACACTGTTTGAAGATTAGTGGATTATGTTTCTGTGGGTTTATTTCTGGGCACCCTACTCTGTTTCACTGACCTGTGTCCAAGTCTCCTATGCCTGAAACCCGCAGGGCCTCAGCCCTTCCCGCCAGCCCACATTCCACCTTGAGCAGTTCACTCAACATTTCTAGCTCCATCTTCGTACCATCTTATACGGCACTGGGTAGCCTTGGCTCCAGGTGCTCAGACACTGTACCCTGCTTCTCCCTGCAGGCACCCATTTCTTTCCATTTTTCATGTTAGTGATTTGCCCTATGACTTCAGCTCTCTCATGGGCTCATGAAATGTTCTTGATTTGCAGACTATCCAGGTTTTTTCTTATTGTAAGACCAGAAGTGACACTCTTTCCAGCTTTCTAACTTTCTATGCTGAAGTTCATGCACTCTCTATTTAAAGATAAAATAATGAAGAAGTCTGTTCTTCACAGTCAAGAAGTTAAGACCAAATGGTCCTTTCTAGTGTATTACTTTACTAAGGGTGCCACAAGATGAACCAATGGTAAATGTTATGTGATAGGAAGAGCATTGAACTTAGAATCAAGAAACATGTTTTCGGGTTTACTTCTGTCATTTTCTAGATTTGCAACATTAGATATTTTGCTATAATATTGCAGGACTCAATTGCCTCCTCTGTAAAATTATCAAGATCTTTCACTTTTGCATTGCAGAGAAATTTTGCAAAGCCTTGGACATTCCTCATTTCATTTAGTTCTTCATGCGACCCTATGGTGTAGTCAGAACAGAGATGAGAGTCAAGAGATAAGGTCACGTGAGGCTAGGGACGTGTTCAAGATCATCAGGCCCAAAAGTGGTCCAGTGAAGAACCAGACCTGTGACTTCTATGTCACAGCCCAACATTCTTTCGTCTCAACAACAACAACAAAACAATTAATGTATACCATAGTGGTTGCTTTATCCCAGAGAATGCCAGAACCTCCTTTAATTCCTAATTGAGACCCTTGGTGGAGGAAATGGTCTAAATCCTTTGGTTCTACTGTGCAGGAGTCTGAGTCTGAAATCACTGTGGGAGACGGTGATTTGACCCACATCAGAGCTTTGGTGTGAGTCACTGTTTCCAACATCCACATTCACTTTTTCAGAATTTATAACCCAATGGCACATTTTTTCATTGTAGTTATAACTAGGAACAAATTAGTTTCTAACTCAATTTGCATTTCCTTGAAAAAATAGCCTACGGATGATTTTCAAGTATAGAAAGAGAAAACAGAATTTCCATGACGATTTGGAGTCAAATTAAGGTAATTTGCTAGGCTAAGGGGATAAGAAAGTTCTCATACTCTTTGAGAGATGAAAGCACTCATTTAGTTAATATTTCTCTGAATATTTTAGTCAGGTAAGACACAAGGACTTGAAGCCAGATGGATGACCCAGAGCCCTTTTCTCACGTGCCCCTTCACCATTCTGTGCCTTGAGAGAACGGCCACTCCTCTCTGCCTCAAAAAGCAATCATTAGTCGAGCACAATGTCTGAGACCACAGAACTTTCTGCCGCTGCATCTCTACTTCTATGGGCTTTCCAGCAAGGTTACGTAAGGGAGGTCATGAATGCCATGTGGTTTTAGAAAACCTCAAGGATCCTGTCACCTAAGTCATTGTTCTGGGCAGTATTCTAGGCATGTGCAGTAGATTTCTAACAGGAGCAGTCTTATTTTTAAAAATACTTTAACTGTCACTGTGTCTACACACGTCCAAATACCAGTTTAGCACAACTGCTGCTATAGCACCCCAAAAGTTTTGCTACAGCAAAACTCCACAACAGAAACAACAGCAAATGTGGGGTTGGCTGCTTTTTAAAAGCAGTATTTTCCTAACGCTTAAAACTTTGTTTTAAATTTTTTTTTAAATACAAATAAACAAAAAATAAAATAAAACAACCCACAGCTCTTCTGCCCTGATGTAATTTATAATTTTCATCATTTAATTTGAATCTTTTATTGGGCGTGAGTGTCAAATTGTATGATATTGTATTTGTTTTATACGAATATTGATATGTTCCTAATCAACCAGAGGAGGTTTGTTGATATAAGTTCTCCATATGTGTGGAATCATTCATCTAAAATATTTTAAGGAACCAACCTACTATTTGACAGTCATGGTGATAGTGAATGGGAATTATAAGAAGAAAAGGAGGAAGAAAAGGAGGGAGGGAGGGAAAAAAAAAAAAGAAAGCAAAGTGAAAGAAAGGAAAGGAAAAAGGGAACAGAAGAAGAGAGAGACAAGAAAAATAAATGCAGTGACTCCGTTTGAGCTTATAGGAGAAGCGAACACGTATTTGGACAACACTGACAAATAAGTTTCTTGTTAAAACGAAAAGCACATGAAAAGTGCCAGGAGCAGCTCCCCTGTCCTGAGAGACTAGAAAGGTTTAGGAACAGAAGTGGCATTTGAGACAGATCCTGTCCCATGTAGTTTTCTTTTGCTTGGTGGAGAAAGTAATTACGGGTGATTCAAAAAAATAAAGGTATTTATAAATAATTGTTTTGTTCCTTATTATTATTATTTTTTTGGGCCTTCTATTATTTCCACAAAATTAATTTTTTTGTATTAAAATTTATTAACAATTTTAGGAACTCATGTGCAAAAGTCTTCCAACTGTATTACTCAATTCATAATCCAACTTATAATCTATTTAGCATAAGCAATTGAGTGTGTGTTGTTTTTATGTTTGGAAGAAAAAATAGAATTCAAAATAGCATATTTGATATAGTATAATTTATGATTAGATAGCGTAGACATACCAATTTTAATATAATTTTTAAAAAGTAAAACAATCAAAACTTCTTAGTAGTGGAAATACTAAAAGTATATATACAGATATACTGCATATACATAAAAATATATATGTACTGTATGTGTGTGTGTATATATATATATACACACACACAGTGACTCTAAACTCATATCTTACCACATAGTGGGAGGTGTATATCAGAATTTAAGTGGTAGAAAAATTATTTTTTAAAAATTTTTACCTTTTTTTAACTTGCCAAAAAGGCATGAGTTCCAAAGGCTAAGGCTTCCTGGTATACACCACAACTTTACCACACTGTTTTGTTTTGATCTTTGCTATTTTAAAGTATATTTAAAAACACCTTAATATAACTCACAATAGTTATTTAAGCATTAGGAATAATTTGCTGTTTATTAAACAAATTATAATTTGCTATTTATTAATAAATTCTACTTTCTTTTGTGAGATTAATTACTCCATAGCCTTTGCCAGGCTGTTTCTTGGCATTTTAATATTTCTCTACTCAGGTTGCAACTACCCTCTATCTACCCTTTATACCACAGTGTTTTTCCTATATATTTCAACTTAATACTTCTATGTTTCACATATAGAGTATAAACATAGAATATGTACAAGAGTACTTCGAAAAGTTTATGGAAAAATAAAATTGAAAGATAATGTGAGTCTTACCATGAACTTTTGGAAGTACCCTAGTATTCTATATATTTCAATTTAATACTTGTATATGCCACAAAGTTATATATATGATATAGTCTAATTCATTTAAAAAGTATGTGTGATTTTTTTATTGTTTTAATATTGAAAAAGATATTCCACTGCATATATGTTTTCTGGCAGGTTTTAATATAGATATTGTTTATTGTTCTCTTTTCTTTTCTTCTCAAATTATTTGTGATGAAGGACTATGTTGGGTTGTTTTTGTCTTGTTTTGTTTTTGTTTTCAATTTCCAGTTGGACACAGATCAATATTTTTATTTTATTTATTTATTTATTTATTTTAAATTTATTTATTTATTTTTTATTTTTTATTTATTTATTTTTTTAATTTTATTTTGTCGATATACATTTTGGCTGATTATTGCTCCCCATCACCAAATATTTTTAAATAAGATACATTGTCCATTTGCTGGGGAAGTTTCTGGACACTTTCCATTTCTGAGAACACACAGTTGTCCCCAGTCAGACGGGCACCCACCTGGTAACACAGTGGAGCCTCCACCCACCCCTGGATTTTTGTCCATGTTCTTCTCATTGGACCTGTGTCCTCACCACCCTCTTCTCTTGTCTGTTGATATTCAAGCAAAATCTCAACGAAGAAAGAGAATTCGTGGTGTGATTGGAGGACAGAAATTTCTCTCTACTCACACCTCCTAAAATGTCTTTCCCCAAAGTATCAAAACTGTTATCACTGCAAATGTCCTGATGTTCCTAGAGTGCACGACCTCTTGGAAGAACGTTTTACAGACTGCAATGCTCTTTTGAGCTCATTATCTCATTGTATAGTGACAAAAAGCTAGTTAAGTTGGCAGGAGACTATTCATTATCCCCATTTTACAGACAATAAAACTGATTTACAGGTAGTTTTTCCGTTGTCTCAAAAATAGCAAACACCAAGCCAGGTTTTCTGGGAAAACTTTGGAGGTTTTCCTTCTCTTGTACAAATCAGAGTAAAGATGGTTAATTTTGGTTTCTACTTTTAGAAAACAGAAAATATATAGAGGACTTTTGTTTCCTTAGCTATGTAATGTTGGGAGGTGCTCGCACAGAGGAGTCCAAGACCAACATTGGTATTCCAGCTCTTTATTAGTTTACAGCTCTTTTTGGTGTTACAGCGCTTTATTGCTTGCAAGCAAGGAGAGCACAAGCATCAGGCTAGTGTCTCGCTGAATGAAGGAAAGGGGCAGCCTTATATAGCCCAAACTTCCCGCCCAAGTTCTCATTTAGGTCCTCTTATGCAAATGAGGGATGCAAGTCTGTTAATTCGGATTGGTTGGCTATGAGACATAGCTCATTGGTCAGTTCTGGAGCCAAATTTGCACTCAGCCCTTAGGGTGGCACAAAACCACTGTTACCTTTGGTTAGCACAAGAGTGCAGGAAGCAAGCGAGGTTACAGAAGCCAAAGTTCGCGATTAAGACAGCCACGCATAAAATTTCTAAAACAGTTTCTCCAGCAGAAGGGGGCAGGTTTAAGAATCAGAAAATGCTCATGGTTCCCTGCTTCAGTAAGAATACAATTATTCATTTACTTTATGTGCCTGTTATTCTACATTGGATTCTATGGCTCACATGTTTTCAATCACATAATACAAATTTGGTACTGGGACTTGGGCAGATAAAATAGTTTAAATGTTTGCCAAAAAATTCCCCAACACTTATGAAGCGGATTTATCAATTGTCTCATAAGAGGCTTACACTGTGCATTTCAGCCTTTCAGGATCGACAGCATAGACCAACCCACACACACCTTTTGGTGTGTTCAGAGTAGTTCCGAGCAGCAGGGACCGTCCTACATCGGCTCTTGAAAACCACCACCCCTGCCGTCCTCTCTGCAGCCTCTGACATCACAGATCCTTCTCTCTGTCTTAATACCTTTCCTTCTTTTCCTTCACCACCATGCTACACTTTTGCAGCTCTCCTTTTCATTCCTCTATAGACTCGTTCTCCAGGCTCTGTCCTCAGTGCTCTTCTTTCTTGGGTCTCCCACTGTTCTCTGTAACTTTTGTGCACCTTCTATCTGACCTATACCTCGAGTTTTGACCTTTGTCCAGAGCCCAGGAACCATAGTTTGTATTGCTGGGGACATACCCACCTCGATCTCCATCTGCAATTGGACTCACCATCTTTGCTAAACTGCTTGTTTTCCTACAGGGCTGGTTTCATTACTAGCCTGAAAGCTAACCCCCTCCATCTACCCCCTCCAAGAAGTGTCCAAATCTAAATATTTCCAGAGAAGGTGGTCTTTATTTAATCTGAGTTGGGATATGCTATGGGTTAATGTGTCCCTCAAAAGTTTATGTGTTGGAAATTTGATTCCCACTGTAACAGTATTAAGAGGGTAGGAAATGAGATTATAGTATTTGGATGGTGGGGCTTTGAGAAGTGATTGGATCATTGAGGACTGTGCCCTAGTGAAATGATTGATCCATTCATGAAATAATGGTTTGATGGTTTAATGGGTTGTGATGGGTGTGGTTCTGATGGCTTTAAGAGGAGAGCAAGTCAGAAGGTCAGCTCTCTTGCTTATGGCTCTTGCCATGTGATAACTTGTGTCACTGTACAGAGTCACCACCAAGGAGGCAGCCTTCACCAGATGTGAACCCTTGGACTGCGGACTTCCTCACCTCTGAAATTGTAAGAAATAAATTTCATTTCTTTATAAATTACCCAGTTTCAGGTATTTCTGTTATGAGCAACAAAAATGAACTAATACAGGGTAGAAGAAGGCATCCCAGGAGGGGGAGCCAGCATGGTCCAAGGCTGAGACTATCTGAGAGTTGCAGAGAGCATCAGTCAGAGCTCAGGGAGGAGCTAGCAGCCAGAGATTTCAGAAGATAGTTGTGTAGAAGAAAGAAGTGGAAAGAAGAATCATCTCTCAGAAGAGCTTACAGAACAGGGAAGTTTTCAGTGGAAGGGTAGGAACAAAGGTCAGATTTCACTGTGCTAAGGCATAAATAAAATGTATAAAGATAGAAACAATTAACATAGAAAAGTATATATATAATATAGTTCAACAAAAGAGAGAATGACAGAGAGAGAGAGAGAGAAAGAACCAGAGTATTACTATGACATATGTTGCTTTCCATTGCTTCGCCCCCCACGGATTTGTCACCCCACTTCCCCTAGGTGATGGAGATGAAAGGATTACTCAAAGCCCATCTCCACTGAGCAGTGAGAGGCCCGGAAGTGGTAATCTCCCTGGGAATGCTCAAGCAAGAGCCAACCCTTCCATTTGGGAAATTAATGCTGAATTGGGGTTCTCCTCCTGCATTTATTTTCCAGACCAGGAAGTTACAGGAAGAGAACAAGGTGGGGTTATAGTTTAACAATATAGGCTGGTAACTTTCAGTGAAACAAGCCAGATGACATTCCAGTAGACAATTAAGTGGTCCTATCAACAACAGCTTGATCTTAGCAATCATTCCTTCCTATAGCAATCTCTCAGTATCTTTACACAACAATCAGTAACTAGTCTGTCTTTGAGCCAGCAGCCTGCTGTGTCACAATCCTTATCTTGCAACAGAGACTTATAGCCTGAGGGAAATTTCCAGTCCTCCGCAAGGTCAATATTTGAAACTGCAAGGCTTTGGAAAACCAGGCCCTGTGAAGTACATATGCTTTATAGTATATTCCACAGACATTGAGTATAAAAGAGGAGGAGAGTAAGAAATCTTCATTTATATTCTGTAACAGAAGTAACAAAAAATGGAAGCCTTATATTTTTAAACTTCATTTTCACCTTCATAACATATTTTGCAAATCCTTCTATTTCACTGATTGCTTTTCTACAATATGTATAATAACAGCATCATATTTCATTGAGTGGAGGAAACAAACATTTAACTAATTTCCAGTGTTAAACATTTCAGTTATTTCTAGTTCTTCTTATTACCTGAATAATGCTGTAATGGGTACATTTATGAATTACGTCTTTACAATATACAACAGGAATGCAATTATTGAATGAAAGAAGAAACAATTTGGAGGAAAGTTTGATATTGAAAGTTGTCCTCTTTAGAGTTTATAGCAATATGCTCTCTCTGTAATAGTCCTACATCCTTTCTAATCTTGAAATGATTGGTTAAACGTGTATCCACATTTCATTAAAGAAATTATAAGAAATATTTTTACTTTAAATAGAATTTATTAGTTATGAATGGAAATCAAGCACCTTTCATGTTTTTGTTCATTTATAATTCTATGAATTTTTTTGGTATGCCCTTTGCTATTTTTCTGTATAGATTTTCTTTTTGGATGTTGGTATACAAAATCACTTAAGTGTACTAACTCACTGTGTCAGTTAGTAATCTTTTTTTCTGTATCAGAAAAACATAAATCTAAGTAATTCAGCCAAGACAGATATTTAATTCTCAGTCAAATGAAAGAATTCTGAGAGAAGCAGTTGTGTGCTGATATGGAGATCCAGGCATCTACCTTCTTGCACCACTATTCTCAGCATGTGGCTTCCACATTCAGGGGCTCCTCATGGACCACTTGGCTGCTGGAGCTCCAGCCATCACATCCACCTTCCAGAACATTAGCAGAAGAAAGCAGAGTGTGGATGTGGAGAAGGAGGATGTGCCTGCCCCCACTCTTTTAAAGCTCTTTCCTGAAAGTTCTCTCAGCAGTCCCTCTTGCTAGCCAGAGCTTAGTCACTGGGTGCTCATCACTGTTAAGGAGCCTGGGAAATGGAGACCTTTTCCCAGATTGGTATGTGTTCATATAGAAATTAGAGTTCTGTCACCAACAAAGAAGGGAGAATAGGATAAGTCACAAGTGGTTTCTGTCACTCCACGTTTCTAATGCACATGCTGTGGGAGATTTTCCACATATTTAAAGGATTTTTGTATTATATTTAGTTATGCAGAAGTGTCACTTTAAAAATAACAGGTCACGGAGCCAGGGACTGGACACCCTGCCCACACCCAGGCACATCCCCAGCCCCTCGGCCCCCCTCCCCTGGGGCCTGGGGCTTGGAGCCTGGGACTGGACCCCCCACCACAACTAGGCACACTGCCAGTGCCAAGGTGCATGCCAAAAACTTTGCTTCCATGTGGGTGGCCCACCACAGCCACCACAGTAACTACAGCTGCCACAAAAGTGGCTAGACGTCACAACCACCATGCAGATGGTCTGCCAGCCATGGGAGTGCAATGACACAAGGAGAGTCACCAGTAGAGACCAAAGAAAAGAATAAGATGTCTCTCTCCACAAAGCCCATTTCAGAGTGACAGAAGAAGCATCTGCTCTATGATAATATTGCGGTACCTGATCACACCTCTCAGCATTGGACAGATCATCTAGGCAACAAATCAACAGAGTAACCATTACTCTTTCAGAGGGAGAGAAGAAATCTAGGGTAATTAGAGGGGGGAAGAGGGAGGGATGGGGGAAGGGGAGAGATTGGACAAGGGGCATAAAGAATAAGTATGATTTGTAACAATATACACACTAATAATATTGATTTGATCAACATATGTCAACCTTGAATCCCCAAAATATGTATGATCAATTATGATTCAGTAAAAAGAAAGGGAAAAAAATACAATCATGTCATTAATTTCATATTTTCTGATATGAGCCACACAGATATTTCCTCTTCATATCAAGATTATATTCACATGCATTTTTTCTCGCATTTTATAGGTATTTTTTCTTCAGATTTGAAATCTATTTGGAGTTTATATATGGAGTTTTGTATATGGTGTGATGTTAAAAGGAACGAATAAATGTGCAGAGTTTAGCTACTCTCCTCAGCGCTGTTCGTGATATGATTCCTTGTTCACATGAGCTTCCTCACCTCCCGCACACCTGACCCCACGGACAGGTTGCCACCCCTGTCCCCCCATGGACTCCTGCTCTGGTGTCCTGAATGTTCTTCCTGCTTCCTGCTGGTGATTTCCACACCCAAACGAGAGCAATCCCCTAAAAGGAAACTGGATACGACTTCCCTGTGAGAACCATGCCATTCTATTCTTCACACTGAGAAACCCCCACCCCCACCTCCCTGGCTTATGAGACCCTACACAATGAGGATACCTGTGGGGGTTCTTTCCTGCGGACACCCCGGCTTCCTGGTCACATACCATGATCATGCCCAGCACATGCCAAGCCCACAGAATGTGCTTCCCTCTCATTCTCAGACCTTGGCCAACAACCAACACTCTCGTCCAGAAGCTTTGGCTGTTTTATGGGTGTATTTGTTTGTTTTCTGTCACTTGTAACAGAATAAATGGAACTGGGTAATTTATAAAGAAATGAAATCTATTTCTTATAGTTTGGGAGGCTGGAAAGCCCATGGTCCAGGGGGCGCATCTGGTGAGGGCTGCCTTCTGAGTAGGAGCTCTTTACAGGGTCCTGTGGTGTCCAGGGTGTCACATGGCAAGAATGACATGAGCAAGAGAGCTAACCTTCCCACTTACTCTCCTTATAAAACCATCAGAACTATGACATGACAACCCATTAAACCATCAACCCATTACCCCAAGAATGGACCAATCCATTCAAGAGGGTGCAGTCTTCTCAATCTAATCATCTCTTAAAGGCCCCACCTTCCACCACCATATTGGGAGTTAAGTTCCAGCGTGAGCTTGGGGGACATTCAAACCACAAACCACAGCACTGGGGCTTAGTAAATATTTCAGTGTTTTTGTTTGTTTGTTTGTTTGTTTTTGTTTTTTTATATAGGTTCATATTTATAAATCTGGTTTCCAAAGCATAGGAAGATTTCCTACAAATTGCCTCATTTCATGTGTCTCTCTGTGTGTGTGTGTATATGTATATGAAATTTATGCTTACCTATTTTACACTTTTCTGCTACTGTGAAAAGAACCATTTCTTTGCTTCATTTTACAACTATTCATGACTTACTTTTACATAAGAAAGTTACTTACATTTGTATATTTATTTTTACCATGTTTTATTGCATTGAATTATCAGTTGTAGTAGTTTTCAAACTTTTCTCAACAGTTTTCCAGGAGGACCACAATATCATCTGCAAGTAATAATAACTTTGTTTCCTTTCCTTTTGGCATTTAATTCATTTAGTTATTTCAATTGTGTTTTATTTCATTCCTTAGAATATTCGAAATGATGTTGAAAACGGCACTGATGGAAGATTCCTTCTGCTGTCTCGGTTGTGATATGAAAGCACCAGATGGTGTGTGATTGCTTCAGATACCTACGAAATGGTATTGCAGAAGTAGCTCTCAATTCCTAACTTTCTGGGTTATTAATTAGAATGGCTACTGACTCAAGGTAATGAGACTTTGAACCCCAGAAGCAATGAGCTTGCACTAGTTTTAGGTGAAACCAGACGTTTTACACATTGATGGAACCCTGGACCTTTTAGATATTGTACCTCTACTGCTGCACATTGTCCAGAGTGTGTCAGTTCCTCCTGTTCCAGCTGTGGTCATTCCTTGAATGACCATCCTAGAAATTTCCCAAGCACTGATAGAAATATTTTTATTCATTCGAGCAGGCTCTCAGGGACAGTAGTTTTTTACAAAATGTGCGTCATGGGAAGTCAAAAGGTGTTTCCTGAAAGAAGAATGCAATGGTAAAACACATTCCAGAAGCGCTAGGTGAAACAGCATTACTTTTTTTTTTTATTGTAGAAATCCTCAGAGCGTTCCATTGTCCACGTTCATTGTGAGTCATCGAGAAGGAAGTGGTATATTCCTAGCCTTCCCATACACTGTGAGACAGAGAGCACGCACCTTACACACACCCACTAATGCTGGGAAATTGGCTGTGAAACGTTTTAAAAAAAAAATTCACTATAAGACCTTAATAAAACAGAGGAAGGGGGAAGAAGACTCACAGCTATGAATCTAGAATTTCCAAAGCATAGCCCTGGGAGATTTCCTACAAATTGCCTCATTTCAGCATCAAACGGTCCTGAAAAGTCAGCAGGATCATTGCACTCTGCTGACACCACAGGGTGCAGCAAGGCCTCGGCACTGCACCAGGACACTGGGGTCCTGGGTTTAAGAGACGTCCTGGCCTCTTTCCCCAGCTCCTGCACGCCCTGCTGAGAAAGCTCACAGTATGGCAACTGTTTATTTTCCCGTCTTTCTCCTTGACCAGGCTAAGTGTTACCCATGTGAAGGGAATTTTAAGGTTTTTTTTCCCCAGCAGCGGAAACAATGCCTAATCGAGTTGGCTCTTGGCACCCATTTTTCATAGAATTCAGTACACGTTTAAAGAATTCATCTTGGCTTGTCTGTATCACCTGACTTAGAGCTCCGTGGTTGCCTGATTTTGTTTCTTCATCAATGCCACTGCAAACGCTTTCGTTACCTTCCTCCTGCTTTGTGTCTTGTGCAGAGAAATGAGAATGAAGGGGTCTTGCCGTGGCTGTGATGCTGCAAGTGTTCACGGCATGCCATCAGTGACCCCATGTCCTGTGAACATGTGCATTTCTCAGAACCAAAGAGCTGCCAGATCAAGAAAGCTTCCAGTGTGTGTGCATGCTGAAGGTTTGCTCTCTGCTAAGCCATGCCCCACACTTGTTTATGACATTTCATACCAAGACACCTTCTGTCTTGGGAATCCTCTTCCTGAGTGTTCCTTTGTGTACCTACTGCTTCTTAATGAATCACTGAAAAACTTAACAGTTCGAGTAACAATTACTTACCATATCTCACAGTTCTATGGGTTGATTGGGTTTGGCTGGGTAGTTCTGGCTTGGGGGTCCCACTGTAGTCTGACGTCGTAGGTGATGGGGTCCTGCCAGGCTTGGCTTAGGCAGGTCATCCCTGAGAGCTCTTCACATTTCAGATGCTTGGTGCTGGCTGACATGTTGGCCTAGAGGATTCACTGTCCTGGCTTGCCTGGACTGTCCCAGTTTTATCACTGAAAGTCCCGCATCCCAAAACTTCCCACTTCCCCTGAAATTGAGAAAAGTCCCAATTTCAGCGATTAGTGAAAGAAGATTGGGGTGAAAGTACAAACCCATTTAGAAGCCTCCAAAATAGGGGTCCAAAGCAAAGCTGACTTTAGTGCTAAATCAACGGCATGGATTATGGGCCTTTCATAGTTTCTCCACTGACCACTGCAGTTGGCATTTATGGGTGGTCATTCCCAGCGATGGACCACCCATGCTTGCATCACTTCTGCGATGCACTTAAGTTTGCAATTTCAGTGTATATCATCTTTGATTTTGTGTTTCGATTTGCATCAGGACAGTGCTAGTTTAATTTTTGCAGTGTAAATATTGGCTCTGTCTCTTAAAGTTTCAAGTAATAAAAATAAGAATAATTACAATACCAAAAAAGGAGGCTGTATGACTGCATTAGTTTAAGAACATAAGGAATGACACACACAACTGGATAAGGGGGTCAGCAGTTAAAACAGAGCATCCCGCAGAGCATGCAGTAAAGAATGTGGGATTAGGTATGGGGAGAAGCAACGTGAAAGTATATACAAAGAGTGAATCTCACAAGTCCAGGATTAGATAGGTAAGTCCTTCTCAATCCATCAAAAGTTGTTTGTTTTTTGTCTCCTCCCCAAAACATTGATGCTTAGTCAAAAATAGTGGCTGGTTGAACTAGTGGGGCATACCACACGAACAAACATGCCTTATCAGATCATTCCCTTGACTCTTCTGCAAAACTGAGTCAGCTACACTTCCTGATTCAGAGGATGCTACTAAAACCTCCCATGAGCCTGCAAAGGGGAATTGGATAAGAGGTGAGTTGGTACCTTGCAAGCAGAGCTGATTCCATCAGATCTCCCCAACAATCTTGTTTCCACACTGTACCAAGTGATGCCTCAAGTCATGTCAACAACATCAACGAAATCTTGTCCCTGGGTTTCATGTCATCTTCATTTATAAGAAAATTTTAAAGAAACTGCAGAAAACATAAAATAATGGTAATGTCTTATCCAAATACTAACTAGACTTTGATCACGTGTGTAGGCACTCAACTGACAGTGTAATGTACATTTTGACAAATTTCATTCATTCTATCAGTCTTACCAAAGAAAATGAGAAAGTCTTGCCTGCCAGATGTCCAACACACTCATACACAACCCCACTAATACAAAGTGTGATTTGACATCTTAAGTCCCTCTTTAAAGGCACAAATTTACAGGGAGGTTGTGATAGGGTATTTTCCCCAGAGAGAGCAAAAACAGATTGTTACATTGGCTTTGCTATATGCCTGGCACTGTGCTCAGAACTTTACACATGTTATCGTGTTTAGTCCTCATATTAATCCCCTTTTGCAGATGAGGAATCTGAGCTTCAGAGGAGGGAGTGACTAGACTGAAGTTTACAGCTACTGAGGGCAGGTCTGCATCCAGAGCCTCATTCTGTGTCCAAAATCAGATGATTTCAAGAACTACGTTTTCTGAAATGTTGATAAAATTTTCTATTCTTTCTTCTAGTCAAGGAATCACCCTCAATAAAGGGAGAGAGATACGAATTTGGCAATGTTTGACACCTTTCAAAAGTATTGAGATTTTACCAAGAGTCAATTATTATGAGAAAACAAGAATAAATTTAAATCTCCAACTAACCATTTACAACAAAATAAAGCCACATCCTGGGGTAGGAATGGTCTTTCCGCATCTTACAATAAAAGCAGAAACCATTTTTAAAATGGATACATTTGACCACATATAATTTAATAATCTTTGGCACCAAACTCATCATAAACAAAGGTGACATACAAGAGCCAGACTCAGAAAGCTGAGCTGCAAACCCAGAGACACAGGTGGGGTCCTCAGTCATTAAAAACCTCTTACAAAATTATGTGAGAAAGAGCAATGCCTCGAAAGAAAAACTGGGGAAAATGCATAAACTAGCCACTTACAGATGAAGAAATGTAAATAGATAATAAAGAATAAGTGCTGACCTTCATTTGCAGTCAAAGCAGCAGCCTTGAGTTTTCTGCCTCATCGTTCTAAATCTGGTTTCCTTATTCATGAAATGACATATTAATACTCCCGGAATAGACCTATTGTGAAAATTAAAAATACTAAGTGTAACAGTGCATGGCCAATATTTCACAACATGCCTGGTGCCTGGTGCTTTCAACAGAGGCAGGCCCACTTCAGGGGAGTATACTGGATTGGCAAACACTCACATATTGATCAGATCAACCATATCATTTCTCTTTCTAGAATACTCGTGTCCCTTCTCATCCAGGGGCACTTCTCTGGTTGTGATGTGGCCTGGTGTTGACATGCTTTTGGGCTGGAGGTTGGGTTGTGCCCCAGCACCACCACAGAGGAAGACCCTGGAGTTGCCCCAAACACAGTGACCTGCAGCCAATGGGCTCTGCTGGCCACTGAACTGGTGGCCATGTAAGGGAACCAGGAAGAGAGGATGTGGATCTTACAATTCAGTCATCACTGTCACTTTAAGTCCAACCATCAAATTTTATGTCAACATTAGGAATGTCTAATGAGGTATGAAAGCCAACTCTGTAATCAAGAGTAAAACATCCCTGTAAGTTCATCTTGAGGAGATCAGCAGCGTTAGTGTTGGTGCACCTGGGGTGGAATCCCAGTTCCTCCACTTATGTGTCACATGGTCTTGAACGAGGCAGTCAGACTTCTAAAGCTTAACCTGCTCGTTCATAAATGGGCTAATCATTACCTCATGGGGTTATTTTAAGGAGTAAATAAGGTAAGGTCTGTGGAATGATCTGGAATTGTATGGAGAGATTGCAAGATCGGGAGTAGGGAGCCTGGGCTTGAAGACCACTTCTGCCTCTAACGGCAAGACACTGATCTCCCTACCTGACTGTCTACTTCTGTGTAAAATGAGGAGGTCTCATGTGATTTCTTACACTTACATCTTCTTTGTGGCCCAAGAGTTCCAGCGTGGTCTGAGTGCTGGAGTGAGCACAGGCGGGCTCTCACGCTCACTCCATCTGACAGCTCAACCTATAACCCTCTCTCATGCCAAACTGTCTATGGCAGCTCCACAGATGGACCAAATGCCATCATGGAAACTATGACAAGGGCTTGCAGGTGCCAAGAGAAACACAGCAAGCACTATATAAGCCAGATGTGCGTTGTCTAGACAATTTAAGATCATGACCAAAATCCACTTCCACAAATCAAATTATCTTCTGTGCGCCATCCCACATTTCCAGCCACACAGAGAAAAAGACATTGTGTCAACATTTTCCTGCCCCCAGATCTCATCCCATTCACAACACTGGAAAGCCCAACTTTGCCTCAAACACAGTTGCTAAGATGAAAAATCAAACTCAGATTTAACACACTGTCCTAGAAGGAATGCAAGGCATTCTTAGAGAAACCTCGCCATCTGTGCCCTTCAGGAACAGCGGGAAGTGGGAGCCATGTGAAGGGACCCAACGTGTCCTAAATATGGACTTCAGAGGATTCTTCAGTGTTGAATCAACGAACAATGTAATAGCTTTGGGATGTTTCTGATATTTCTGTTGGCTTTCAGTCTTTTTCATCCTGTCCCGGGCTCTCATGAAGATGTCTGGGAAATATCCTTAAAACAGAAGTCTGGGATTCCATAGAAGGATCTAGTTTTGTTGAGGATCGAGAAAGCTGAGAGGCAGCTGGTCTGGAGATAACTAGATTCTTATACCAGAATCTCCTACTTGTGTAAGCTTCAACAAGTCAGTTCTTGCCTGGAGCCTGCTTTCTTGGTGGTCAAATGGCAGTCATATTTATAACACAGATATCAGAAGAGTTACATTTTATCAGATACATATTTTTTTTATCAGTTAATATTCCTAACATCCCTGCCTGCTAGTAATGACTGCCCAGGAAAAGGAACATGAGCTCAGATATAAGAAAAGCACATGGTAACATGAAGGTACCAAATGACAATGATGTGCACGTGGGCTTTGTGGAGTCTCCTGGATGGGAGATCACATTCAGCAGCCTTCATCCGTGTCTCAGAATGAGTTGACAGGGAAGACAAAGTACAGCTTCTCTTGTTGACTCTTACTCCGAGCATTTTCTTAGGCTAAAGTATTCAATAAAGATTAGATTTGTCTTTAGGAAACAGAAAATCCAAATAAGTACAGTTGTCCCTCAGTATCCTAGAGGGATTGTTTCCCGGATCCCCCAGGGACACCAAAATCCATGGAAGCTCAAGTCCCTAATATAAAATGATGTAATATTTGCATATAGCCTACATACATCCTTCTGTATACTTTAAATCATCTTTAGATTACTTATAATACCTAATACAATGCAAATACTATGTAAATAGTTGTTCCAGTGTGTATTTTTATTTTTTATTGTTGTATTGTTATTTTTTGAATATTTTTGGTCCATGGATGCAGAACCCATAGATATGGAGGGCCAACTGTAGTTTGAGAACTATAGAGGTCAAATTTTCTCTCATGTAAAAGAAGTCTGGAGGTAGAAAGTCCAAGGCTAGCTGGCCAGCTCCACAATTTCATCTGTAAATTCGCACCTTCTAGCCTCGACACGTAGCTTTCATCTTCTAATTTGCTTAATAATTTTAGACGGCTGCTGGAGCTTCAGCCATCCCATCAACATTCCAGATAGAAAGAGGGAGTAAGGGCAAAAAACATGTTCCAGCTGGGTCAGGTCCTTGAGGAAAGTTCCTGAAAGCCCCACATGACAGCACCTGTCCCACTCAGCTGTCAGGAGGCAAGGAATGCCGCTTTTTAGTTGGGACATTGCTACCTGAAGTAAATGGGATTGTGTTCATAGAGAAGAGCAAGAGTGAAAATTAGGGAGCAGCTGACAGTCTCATCTATGATTATGTGCAATACCCCAAACTCTGCTCATCTGCAATGATAGAGTGTATCTAGGAAGGTAAGAAGCATTCCCAAGTTCATGGTAAGATGTCTTTGTTGATCAGTGTACCACACTGTAGCAATTAATCTGCAGTAAGTATAGGAAATATGAAATGCAGACAAAAGACAGCTGAACTGGGTTACATAGAGGATGGATGGGTCCTAACCCCTGCTGTGCTAGCAAGTGGCATGAGATGGTCATTTCCCTGCCTGGGCCTCATCTTCCTGATCCCTGGGAGCGAATGACTTGACCAGCCCATGAGAGGTCAATATTGATCGCATCTCATGCAAGAATCACAATCAATGCCAGCATGCTCTGTGCTGAGCTCACACTCAGAACCACTCTCTCTGCAGGGTTCCAGGCATCCACCGATAAAATGCTGGCATCAAAATAGCCTACGTCGGCTGGTTACTCACCACATGCCAAGCAGTGTTCTTAGTAGTTTTCACAGATTGACCTATTCAATTTTTAAATAGAAACCTTATGGGTAGGCAGTTATTACTCTCAATTAAATATCACATCAAAACCACACAGACAGCAAACGGCAGAGTTGGAGCTCTACCCCGGTGCTATGGTCCAGAGCCTGGCTTACGTCCACTGAGTTTTAGTCTCTACTTTCCATGCTTGGACCACATGACCCTCTGTGGCCCTCCTGGGCTGTAAGGTCCTCTCATAGGTATAAACATCCTCCCATGCCCACTCCCGGAGGTTAGCTAGACTTGGGCCCTCAAGGCATCTCATGAGCTCTTTAGAGTACACAGGGCACTCTAGAAGATGCAGTCATGCAGGATGGGGTGCCTAGGGGTCCAAATAGCTCTGAGAGCCTACACAGGAGCAATAAGGCAGCCTCTGGGGTGTGCGTGTATGTGTACATGTGTATGCGCATTTGTGTGTGTGTGTGAGTGAGCACGCATGTGTGTTTGTGAGCATGTATGTGTGTGAGAGAGGGTGTGTGTGTACCTTTGTATGTGCACGTGTGTACGTGTATGTCAGCCTGCATGTGTGTGTGTGGGAGAGGGTGAGTGTGTGTGTGTGTTGGGGAGGGGAATTACTGAGGAATTTTAACCAAAAAGTAGATCTCACATGATCTGTAGCCCAAAACCTTATCACTCGAGTCAGTCAAAAAAAGAAAAGGAAACATTTTCAATCTGTGAATTCAATTTTAAATGCCCCGCCCTACTGACATTGCTCTTAGGTAATCTAGAAAAACAAATACAAGTCTTCTAGGAGGAAGATATTGGGTAGAGCACAGGGACAGAGAGAGTGCAGATGACAAGAAGTTGAGAGATGGGGAGGCTGGAGAAGGTCCCCTGGAACTTAATCAGAGCCCCAGAAAAAGAGGAAAGCGGGACTGAGAAAGGAGGGAGAACAGAACTGATTCAAGAAGCTCATCAAATTCCAAACAGGACACACAAAAGATATTGCTCCCAAGATTCATCCTAGTGACATTAAAGAAAAATCAAGACAAAGAAGAAAATCTAAAAAGCAGTCACAGAAAAGCCCAAGTCCCATCAAAGGAAAGAGATCTCGCCTGAGCAGACCTCCCAAGAGCAACTGCTGGGGCCAGGGGCATCTTCTACATGTTGATGTAAAATGACCACCAAACCATCTCCCAAGAAAGAGGGCAAATAAAGTATCTTTTAGACAAATAAATGTTGAGAGAGTTTGCCTCACAGATTTCTCAGAAAAGACAATTCTAAAGAGTAGACTTCAGGCAAAACAAAGTAACCTCAGATGGGAGATCTGGGCCATGGGAGAAAGTAAGGAACAGAGTGGCCAACATGTGAAATAAATCAAATGAATTTTGACTCTATGATACAATAACATTACTCATTCATGAGAGGTTAAAAAAGAGTAGAATTTAAATTTACGTGAATGGTCACTTACAGGCGAAGGAAGGAATAAAAACAGACAGCTAAGATGCTGAGATGCTCTAAGGCACTTGCATTATCTAGATGTGTAAGGATAAAGATATCTGTCATGCTTAAGAGTTTGTTAGAGTAACTTTGCAGTTTGTAAATTACACGGTACATACTTAAAGAAGAGAACCAGAGTGTATAACTTGCGCACAAACAGAAAAAGAAAAAATAAAATGATTTAGAGTGCTTAATCAATTAAAAAATTAAAATAAAAGCACTCATATCTTCTATGGTTTGAATGTGTCCCCCCAAAAAACATGTGTTGGAAACTTAATCCTTGATGCAACATTGTTGGGAGGTGGGGCCTAATGAGAGGTGATTAGATGATAAGGGCTCTGCCCTTGTGAGTCGATTAATGTTGTTATTGCAGGAGTGTGTTCCTTATAAAAGGACAAGTTCAATCCCCTCTTCTCTCTCTCCCCCTCTCCTTCCACCTTTCACTATGGAATGAAGCAGCAAGAAGGCTCTCACCGGATGCTGGCTCCTCAGTCTTGGACTCCACAGCCTCCAGAACTGTAAGAAATAAATCTGTATTCTTTGTAAATGACCTGGTCTCAGGTATTCTGTTACAGCAACACAAAACAGACTAAGAGAGTACCAAAACTCAACAGTATCGGAAAGGTGCTGAACTAAATGTAAGCAGTATTTAAAATAACAACAATACACAATTAAATTGGATTCACTGAATTGAAAGATGAGAGAACAATCAAACAGATTAGCAGAGCAAAAAGACAACCTACAGAATGGGAGAAAATATTTGCAAACTATACATCCAACAAGGGGTTAATATACAGAATATACAAGGAACTGATACAACTTAATAGTAAAAAACAAGTAACCCAATTTAAAAATGGGAAAAGGAGCTACATAGGCATTTCTCAAAGGAAGATATACGAATGGCCAACAGACACATGAAAAAATGCTCAAAATCACTAAGCATGAGGGAAATGCAAATCAAAACCACACTGAGATACCATCTAACCCCAGTTAGAGTGGCTATTACCAAAAAGACAGAATAACAAATGCTGGCGAGGAAGTGGAGAAAGTGGAACCTCCCTACAGTGTTGGTGGGACTGTAAATTAGTGCAGCCATATGAAGAACAGTATGGAGGTTCCTCAAACGACTACAGATAGAACTTCCATACAATCCAGCAATCCCACAGCTGGGTGTATACCCAAAGGAATGGAAATCATCATGTCAAAGGGACACCTGGACCACCATGTTCATTGCAGCTTTATTTACAATAGCCGAGAGTTGGAACCAACCTAAAGGTCCCTCAGTAGATGATTGGATAAGGAATGGAATACTACTCTGTCATAAAAAGAATGAAATTCTGCTTTTCACAGCAACATGATGAACTTAGAGAAAACTATGTTAAGTAAAATAAGCCACTCACAGAAAGAGAAATACTGCATGCCCTCACTTATAAGTGGGAGCTAAATAAATAAACAAAAAAAATTTTAAAAAGAAAGATACAATAATCACACTATGATAATTCCTCAAACTTTCAAAAAGAGAGAACAGAACTGAGTATATCAGAGGTGGGAAAGAGGGAGGGGAGAGGGCATTAGTGAGAAATTGGCAATAGGCCACAAAAAATGATTACATTGTGTAATATTGAATATACTAATGTAGAGCTAGAGCTAGGGTCTGGAGCTCACAGACCCCTCGAGCCCGTTCACAAACCCTTCACACACACGTCTATGGCTAGGTAACAAGAAAAACTCCTTGGAGCTTTGGTTTTAGAAAGAATAGTCTTTATTCAGCACACACACATCTAAGAGCTAGGCAGTCCAAAGAGAAAACTGAGCATCTGCCAGCAAAGTCCAAAGAAAAAACTAAGCAGCTGCCAGCAAAGTAAACATGCTCTGTTTTTAGACACAAGCTCTGCCCAGCCCCTGCTTCACACACTAAAGAATACACAAGAATAGCAACAAGCTAAAAGTACCCAGGTGCACATGTGCACTAACTCCACCCCCACACAACTTGTTTACAAAGACTGCTGCACCACTGCAACCGGACCTTAGGTGAGGGGGCCTGACCAAACTACTATATTTTCCTCACAACTAATTATTATGATTGGAGCATCACATACTGCACACAGGTATTGATATTCAATACTGTACCCTACAGATACATAAAATCAATTATGTTTCAATCAATAAATAAAAATGAGACAGTCATATGTTCCTAAAGGAAGCTTAAAGAACATCTGATAAATTTCAACCTCCGTTAAGATTAAAAAAAAAAAAACCAAAAAACTAGAAAGGAAATTGCCTAACCAGATAAGTATACCTACAAAAATCATTCTGCAAACTTAAGTCATAAAGTTACAATTACAAAAGCTTTTCCTTTGAGACTGGGAACAAGACAAGAATGTCCAACCTCCAACAGCTTTAAACTTTGCACTGGCAGGGGGTGGCAGCATCACAGCCAGTGAAGTAAAACAAGAAAAGAAAGTTAAAGGGTGAAGACTGGAAAGCAAGAGAGCTCTCATGTCCTGGAGACAATAGAATTGTTTAGAGAGAAAACTCTGAAAACTTCATCAAACACATACATAGAAACTGCAACTATTTTAAAAGCCAAAATGTGAAAAGTAAGAAAGTTAAAGCTTTTTTAAAAAATGGTTGTGGTATATATTTATAACATAGCTGGAGAGGTTTTTAAATTACAAAAAAATGAATAAATTAAAAAGAAAAAATCACTATATTTGTGTATGCCAAAATTAAGGAAATGATTAAAGAACTTTTTTAAAATGTCAAAAATCAAGCAGCATATTGGTAGATAAAACTTTCAATCCACATACGAGGGTACTTATAAAGCCTGTGGAAAAATAGAACTGAAAGATAGCATGACTCTTTCCATGAACTTTTTGAAGTACCCAGGTATCTGATGATGGACTCCTAATTGAAAATTTCCATTATCTTCCAAATCAGAAATAAATTGAGCCTAAAAAGTAGAAAAATGGGAAAATCTTATCAAGATTAAACCAAAATCTTCTAGCCTTATGCATCTCATCTGGCTGTTCCTGAGTTGTATCTGTTGTAATACAATGGCAATCGCAAGTGTGCTTTTTTGAGGTCTATGAGTCTCATTCCAGTGAATTATCAAACCTGAGGGGATTGTGAGAACCCTCAAATTTATAGCCATTGAGTGCAGATGGTCCCCAAGACTTGTGGCTGGTACTGGAAGTGAAGGTAGTCTAGTGAGACTGAGTCCCTTAACCTGTGGGGTCTGTGCTGACTACAGGAAGTTAGTGTCAGAATTGAATTCAAGTACACCCACTTGGGGTGCAAATGGAACAGCAGCCCTAGGAACCTAGTGCAACACAACCTCCTTAATTCAGACCTCAACACCTCTTCTGGGTTTCATCCTACCAAGTATTCTTTCTCCATCAAATTCAGAACGCTCCCTCCTTTTCCTCTACCCCTTTGTCTTATTGTTGCCTGAGGTTTTATTTGCTTCTCTCTTCATACACACATTCCCTGAGCAAAATTATATCTTCGTACAGGCTCACCTGTGACCTAAAGAATCCTCGGTCTCTACTTCCAACCCTCACTAGACACATCTCCTAAGATGCCCCAATGCACTTCAAATTCAAACCCATTAAGTCCCTCCCAACCCCCTGAAATATCTTCTCCTTTGTCAGTGTTTTGAGAAAGCTGCTAGAGAATGCGGATGAGGAAAATGGGATTGGCCTAGTCTGAGTGCACCTCACCAAGGGGAAGACTCATGTTAACATCACAAGGTCTCCCATGGTCCAGGTCCATGTAGACATTACAATGGGAAAAGTCCTGCTCAAGGTGCGGCTGCCGAAAGCAGAAGGCAGCAGGCCTCAGGCCTTGGGGCCCTCCTGTCTTGAGGGAAACTAGCGAATTGGACCCCAGCAGTCCGCACTACAGGACTGGTGAAGGGAACGCACTCCAACTTCCACACCTCAGACTTGCAGGTGAGAAATAGGACTTTCCTAACACACTCGGACAAACTCCAGCTCTTGGGAATATATTCATGATAAAAAATATCAAAGCCATTGGCTGACCTGGAGATCAGTATGCATTGTGCTGTTTACAAGATTCTTCCTTCTCTTTAGTCCCCTCTCATGCACGCTGTAACTGATATTACAAGACCTGGAGGTGCAAATCAAATAAAACATTTAAGGTAAGCATATATTTTGAGTGGACATCTATGACAAAAAATTTAGACAGAAAGACAGTTTAGCAAGTCCACAGTGAAACTTTCCAGACTGTTGCAGAAGCAGCATGGATTTACCATGATTTACCAGGTATTCATGACCCCAGATTCAGCCAAACAGAGATAGCTTCAGCTCTAAATGTGAGCCATTGACAAGGTGAGGTCAGCCGTGTTACTGCACCTCTTGGAGCTCAGACTTCTGAAAATGTAGGAAAAGAGAGGAAGAAATTTGAAGAGCACATCTTTGACATTAGAATTTAAAATTTACTCCTTTTAAATTTCTTCTTGTTTCAGGATTTGTAGACTTTTCATTCCATTTTTAATTGAAATTTTTATTGATGTAATTATAGGTTACACAAGGAGTTGTAAAAAATAATACACGAAATTGTGTGTAAAATTTGCCCAATTTCCCTCAATGTTAATATTTTTCAAAATATCCCCTATAATAATAATAATATAATACAATATCACAACCAGAATATTGACATTGATACAATCCACCAATCTTATTCAGATGCAGATGTCCCCAGTTTTAGAAGAACGTGTGTGTGTGTGTTCCATTCTATATAATATTATCACCTGAGAGTAATAATATTGTGTTTCCAGCACCAATCAAATAAAATCAAATAAAATCAAAAAGTCAAGATGCTGAACAGTTCCAACAACACAAGGATCTCTCATGTTGGCCCCTGAACCTGGTCCCATGATAATTTGCCATCTCTTTTCAATTTTGTCATTGCAAAAATGTTATACAAATAAAATTGTAAGATATGTAACTTTTGGGATTTTCTTCTTTCACTCAGCATAATTCTCTGGGAATTCATCCAAG
This sequence comes from Cynocephalus volans, assembly GCF_027409185.1. Taxonomy (NCBI): domain Eukaryota; kingdom Metazoa; phylum Chordata; class Mammalia; order Dermoptera; family Cynocephalidae; genus Cynocephalus; species Cynocephalus volans. The sequence goes on from NC_084461.1 coordinate 211,744,732, forward strand.
TTATTGCATATCTCAGTAGGCTGTTCCTTTTCATTGCTGAGTAGTATTCCATAGTATAGATGTGCAACACTCAGCTTAACCATTTACCTGTTGATGGACATTTGGGCTGATTCCAATTAGGATATTATAAATAAAACTGTTGTGAACATTCCTCCATGGGTTTTGTGTGAATGTAGGCTTTCACTTCTCTAGTATAAATGCCCAAGAGTGCAACTCTTGGGTCATATTAATTGTATATTTTGTATTAAAAGAAACTGGCAAATTGTGTTGCAAAGTGCATATATCATTGTGTGTTTTCAGCAGCACTGTGTGAGAGATCCAGTTGCTCCACATCCTTGTCTGGTTCTATTTCTGAGCTTTTATTATTTTCCATCGATGTACTCATCTACTGTCCTGCCAGTACCACATCGTCTTGACTTCTGGAGCTACCCAGTAAGACAATTATCAGGTAGAATGACTCCTCCCACTTTATTCTTATGTCTCAAGCGTGTTTTGGCTGTTCTAATGCCTATACCTTCTCATTTAAATTATAGAGTAAGTTTGGCTATATCTAAAAAAAAAAAAAAAAATCGTTCTGGGACTTTGATAGAAATTACATTAAGTTTATAAATCAATTCAGAGAGAATGAAAATCTTTACTATTTTGAGTATTTCTAATCTATAAACATAACTTGTATCTCTGTTTATTTAGGCTTTCTTTAACTTTTTATCAGAATTTTGTAATCTTCATCATACAGATCATATATGTGTTGTGTTAAGTGCACATATTTTGTTTTATTTCAGCCATTGTAAGTGGCATTATGTTTTTATGGCATTTAAAAACAAAATATATATATATATACACAATTGATTTTTGTGTTGATCATGTGTCCTGCAACCTTATTGAAACCACTTATTATTTCTAGGAGAATTTTGAGGATTTCTTGGGATTTCTATGTGGACAATCATGTCATCTGTAATAGAGATACTTTTATTTCTCCCTTTTTGATCTGGGTGTCTTTATTTCCTTTTTTTTTTTTTAATCCTTATTACACAGCCTAGACCTTCTAGTACTATGTTGAATAACAGTGGTGAGAGTGGAAATCCCTGCCTTGTTCTGAATTTTACAGAAAAATCAGTAAGCTCTTCATCATTAAGTGCAATGTTAGCTGAGATGTTTTACAAATGTACTTTATCAAGCTAAGAAAATTCCCCTCTAATCTTATTTTTTGAGAGTTTTTATCATGAATGAGTGTTAAATTCTGCCAAATTCTTTTTCTGCATCATTGATATGATCATATGATTTTTCCTCGTTAGCTTACTGCTATGATAGATAATAATGCTTGATTTTCAAATGTTGTCTTGCATACTTAAAATAAAGACCTCTAGGCTATGGTGTATAATACTTTTAAGATATTGTTAGATTTGGGTGCTAATACGTTGTTTGGTGTTCATGACAGGAATAGTTCTGTAATTTCTTTTTCTCTTTCTGTACTATATTTGTCTCATTTTATTATCAGGGTGACACTGGCCTCATAAAATAATCCTGGAAGTACTCCATTCTCTTCTAACCACCTGGTCCTGGAGATTATCTTTTCAATGTGTTGATTGTGTTGTTCAGGTCTTGCTCATTTTGCTTGTGGTTCCATCAGTTGCTGAGTGCATGTGTTGAAGATGGTAACTACAGTTGTTGATTTGTCAGTTTCTCTATTTAGTTCTATCCATTTTAGTGTATTTTGAGGCTCTGTTGTTTGATGAGTACACATTCAGGATCATTTTATCTCCCTGATGGCTTGATTCCTTTATAGTTACATAATGTTCCTCTTTGCCTCTAGTAATTTTCTCAGCTTTGAAGTCTACTTCATCAGATATTAATAAAGCCATTCCTGTTTTTTTTTTGTTGTTGTTAATTAGTATTTTCATGGCATACTTATTTTTGTCTTTTTACTTTCAATCTACTTACGTTATTGAATTGGATGAGAGTTTCTTGTAAAAAACATATAGTCTTAGTTGGGTCCTGTTGTTGTTTTCTTACTGTTTGTTTTGTTTTGTTTTGTTTTTTTCCCCACTCTGTTAATCTCTATGTTAGATTGGTGTATTTAAATCATTTATATTTAAAGTACTTATTGATGTATTGACACTTAAATCTGTTGCTTTGATATCAGTTTTCTGTTTGTTTACTCTGGTTCTTTTTCCTGTTTCTTGCCTTGCTTTTGGTTTCTTCAATGCTTTATGGAGATTTATCTTGATTTACAGTGTTTTTGAGTGTACCTCTTTGTATAGTTTTCAAAGTGCTTGCTCTGAGTGTTAAATAGAAGACATAAGTGACTTGTTACAATATACTGGCATCAACATTTTATTATTTCAAGTGAAGTGTGGAAACCTTACTTCCATTGAGGTCTCCTTATCCACTTTTGTTATCATGTTCTTCAGTATTAAATGGTGTTATATTTATTGTTTAGATAATCAAATATCATTATAAAATTCATGAGAAAAATGGCAGTCTTGTTTATGTACACAAATTTCTACTCACTTCATTGCTCTTACTTTTTTCTTCATGCTCCAAGATTCTTTTATCATTTTCTTTCAAATTTAAGAACGTATCTTAGACAATCTTTAGGAGTATGTCTGCTAGCAACATACCCATTTTATTTTCCTTCATCTGAGAATGTCTTCTTTTTTCCATTTATTACTGAAGAGTAGTTTCACTGGATTTAGAATTTGTGTTTGACAATTATTTTCTTTCAGCACATGAAAAATATGCTCCTCTTTTGGCCTTTGTGGTTTTAGACAAGAAACTCACTTTCCCCCACATTGGTGAACCACTGTAGGTAGTGTATCATTTCCCTATGGTTTCTTTCAACATTTTTTTTCTCTGCCTTTTATTTTGAAGGTTTATTCATAATATATTCTTGGTATAAATTTATTTGGGTTTATCCTACTTGAGATTTGTTCAACTTCTTGGATGTGTAGATTTGTATCTTTCACCAAATTTAAGAATTTTTTACCCAATATTTGTTTAAATATTCTTTCAATTCCTCTCTCTTTTTCTGCTCCTGAAACTCATTCTATATGAATGTTCAAGCCTTCATTCTTGTCCCGTAGATCCCTTAGGCACTGTTCATTTTTTCAGCCTCTTTCCTCTGTTGTTCAGATTGATTATTTCTATTAATCCATTGCCAAAACCATCAATTTCTAGCTTCTGTGATCTCTTCTTTACTATTGAGACCATCTGGTAAGTTTTTATGTTTTTCAGAATTTCTCTTATTTGCCAAATATATATTTTTCTTCAGTTCTTTTTTTTTAATAACTTCTATATCTTTGCTGAGAATTTCTGTTCTTCATTTGCTTTAATAGAATGCTCAATAGATTGTTGTAGCATTACTCTAATTGTAGCATTTTTATGACAGTCTTAAAACTTGTCTGATAATTCTAACTACTGTTTAATCTTTGTGTGAGCATCATTTGACTGTCTTATTCAAGTTGTGATTCTCCTGGTTCTTAGTAATGTTTATTGTGTCCTACACATTTTGTCTCTCATATAAGGTGACTCTGGGTCCTGTTTATATCTATGATTTTAATAGGTAGTCACCCAATTAGGTTTAGCACGTGGACCTGGCCTGTCTTGTGGGCTGTGGTTCTCATGGCAGTTAAATCATCAGAGCCTTTCAATGTTATTTTGGTCCCCTTGTTTTATCTGGTGTTGTTGGGGCTTCCACTGGTTTCTATTCTGATACCTGAGGGGCAGAAGGGTTTTCTCCAGACCTTGCTATTGGGGAGGACAGGGTGTAGTGGGATTCCACCACTCAGCCACCCCCACCTCATGTCTGGGTGGCCCCCCTCTGTTGGGTGAGGGGGCACAAGACCCCTGCCCTTGTGAGATCCCAAACAGCTTGCCACCTTCCTGCCCCCTTTCAGAATCTTTCTGTGGTTTATAGTTATGCTTGGCAAGGACCAGATGCCACCCGTTTTTAAAAACAAAGTTTAAAGTTATGAAATTCTTCTATGCAATCAGAGGTGCATGACAAGGGCTACGTGCCAGGCTTGTGGGACCCTCGGGGTGAGGAGCAGACCATTATGTGCCCTCAGGGCTCATACACTCTTCCAGGGTGAAGCTGGCCCTGGTGACTGGGGAAGAACCAGCCTTTTCCCCAGCATGGTCAGGTGGGTGGGATCTCAGCAACCTGAAGGGTTGATTAAGCCACTCGGAGGTCCATGTGGGCCCATTGCCTCATGCTAGGCTACAGGGGGGTCTCACAAAGCTGGCAGCAAAGACCTGCTTCTCCAGCAGGATACGTCTCAGGTGTTGCCATCAGCCAAGGCAAACTTTGGACAAATTTAATAAGAGATATGCAAGATCTGTAAGGAGAAAACTTTTAAGGGCAACTGGAGCAACACAAAGACAAACTGAGTGATTAACAAATTATTTAAAAAGGCTCTTTGACGAGAAGGTTGAATCTCAAACAAAAATGCTATTTCTCTTTAATTAATCTAACAATATAGTTCTATCAATAATGATAACAACAGGCCACTTTTAATAGATAATTCAAAGTTTATATTGAAAAATTAAGATGCAGAAATGTCTACAAAGTATCCAAAAGATAAAAGCAATGGGAAGATGGGGACCAGCCTTATCAGATAATGAAACATAATTAAAACACTACAATTTGGTTCTGAGCATAAACAGAAAAATCAATGAAAGAGAAGACAGAGTTCAGAAATAGACCTCAATTAATTTTAGAAATTATATATATTATATATTAAATTTTAAATCAAAAGGAAAAGGTGGATTATTTAATTATCGGGGATGGGAGATATATTAACAACATGGAAAGAAATAAAAATAAGCATCTAATAAATAAATTAGATCCTTATAATACTCCTTCAACCAAAATAAATTCCAGTTGGATTGACTATTTACACCAAAAGAACACAATAATCTACACAAGCGAGAAAAAAGAAAACACAGGTGATTTTTAAAAATTTAGCCTGAGTATGCGAATTTTAAAAATGTGCAGTTCTGTAAAATAAAACACACATTGTCATTTTTTTTTTTCTGCCAGATGTGGCAGAAAAGGGAGAGATAGAGTGTCTGTATGTGGATGTGTTGTTACAGATATTCAAAAGGTGGGGACAAAAAAACTATAGAAAAATGGGCAAAGTGCCTTAAGCAGGCAAGTCACAAGAAAGAAAATGTAAATGCCACTTAAAGTTTTGCTAAATGACCTGAACTTGCTCACAATTAAACAATCAAAGACAGGACAAAATATCACGCTTCTCTTCTCAGATTGCAGCTGCCAACACGTATGGTAAGTCACTTTGCTTTTGAAGTTATTGAAAAACAGGAACCTCAGATATAAACATTCAGTCGGTGAGAGTACACCAAACACCTATGTGTAGTCAGTTTAACAATGCTGCCACTTCTACTGGACATTAAATTCTAGCCCTATGGAAAATGGGCCTGCATACCCTTTATCTGAGAGATTTCACTTTTAACGACTTAAGCTGCTCTGGTACATATATACTCACACGTGTACAGAGATAGACACACAGTAGAATTTGGTATGATAGGAAATGATTGGAAAACATCAGCAGTAGGTAACGAATAAATAGTGGTTAAATAAATTAGAGTTCATTGAGACCATGAAACACCATATAGTCATTAAAATGTTCTCCAAGACATCCTAGAGATAGGAAGCGAAAGAAGCTAAATGAAAAAGCACTTGAACTTCATGCTACCACTGAGATGTTAAAATAAGAAGGTGGGTGGTAAATTCAGTCATGAAGTGCTGTGTGGTCACATCTGGAAGGACACAAAGAAAGTGGGAGGTGATGATGTGGGAGCTCGGCAAGCCCAGTGTGCAGAGGGGAAGAGGAAATACTTGTCTCAGTATATTATTTGATGACACTTGAATTTTCAACTTTAAATAAACATTTTTATTAAATATGTGTTTTAAAAACTGACTTTTGCAGGTGGACTATGAAACCTCGTAAGAGAAAATGAAATAAAAATAAAGCGAGAAACAGACACACATGACCCACAGAATAGATCCTTTTCCCGAATTTATTTACTTTAAACAAGAACCAATGGTTGGCTGTTGGAGAGCTCCCAGGACCCCAGCAGTTGTCAGGATAACTTTATAACTGAACCAGTTAGAAATGAACATAAGTAAAGTTAGCCAGATCTAACTTTCTGCTTGTATCTGGGTTTTTTCAATACTTAAAATTAAGACAATTTTTGAGCAGAATGAAGGTATTTTTATTTTTTTCGAAAAGTGTTTTCTTGTCTCTAGCAATGGAGTTGGCAGAACTAATATAATATACATCTTTGATCTCTTCATTATTGAGGGTTTTCGGTTTTCAAATTCCAGCCCAAATTTCAAACTCAGAGTTTCAAGAGTGAAACAGGTGCTGCTATAAATAAACACTACAACAGTAATGAAGGCGAAGGAAAAAGGAAACCGAGCAGTGACCTCTTGGTTCGCACTTTCCTGAGCAGGTTGCTCTGCGACGTCTGCCATCACCGTGTGTGGTGTGGGCTTTGTGGACGTGTTTGTGCTGGTCCCACTGACCTGGGATTATGAACCCTGATGACAGAGGCCAAGGGAGTTCCCAGTAACTAGGAACAGGAATATTTCTTTACAGTAAAGGATGGGTCATCCCAGATGCTGAAGTAAGAACACACAGCTTGTTGTTCCTATGAAGGAATTTACTCTTAAAGCACACTTGTTATTTTTAGATTGCAAAGCCCGAGGGCGTTGACTGTGGATGATTCAGTGTTCCCTACAACTATCAGTATATTGGTATCGCACATCAATTTTTAATATGAATGGATAAAAATAACACTGAAAATAACCTGTCAGTTCTGTTAAGTAGATGGACAGGCAACGAGGATGACTGTATCCTCACACCAGATCAAAAAAGGGCTCGGGACTCTCTAATGACACATTTAAAGAAAAATAACCTATTAATTAATTTAACTTGATGATCTGTTGTTTTTATTTGTTTTGTTTGTTTTTGTTTTTAAATTGAAGCACAGAGCTACATGATGTCCTTGCCTAGTAGAAGCCAGTCTACTAAGGAAAAGACAGATGTCTAGAAGGTGATAATGGACCATCAGTGCCCACCCACACACGCACAAGAAGCAAAATCCCTTCCACAACCTTCCTGAGAGATGTCACACAGGTGAGACGTGTGTATGCGCCTGGGCGTGTAGGGCTGTGCTCAGGGGGCCCCGCCTGGGATGACGCGTGTGAGCCGTGCCTGAGGGAGCCAGCTGTGGGCTTCTTGTCAGGGAGGAGAAGGCTGAGTAAGGGTAGCCTGGCGCCTCTCCCACTGGGTGGGTCGCTCCTCTGGCCTGAAGGAGAAGAGCGGCATTGTAGATTAAATCCACGCTTTGCACCACACCCTGCAGCCAGGGAGCGGGGCCGTTTCCAGGGGCAGCTTTGGGTTGAAGTTTCTGACTCTGTGTCCCAACTGAGTGTCTCAGTGGCCGTCCATGGCTCCCATTTGGGAGACTAGCTTCTGACCTTAACCAGGTGTCTTTGAAAACCAAGGCTTCCACTTAATCTACTATAAAAAAGAGAACGATGGTCTCCATGCAACTTGGTAGGTATGCAATAAATACCAGTCCCTTCTTCTTTTAGAGGTTATAATACCTTGGTTAACAGAGAAGTTCAGAGTCCATACTGTTGTCCCTGCTTGCTGGACCTGAGCCACTGCTGGAAGAAAGGCAAGGCAGGGGTCTTTCCTATAGTCAGCAGCACTTTAGGATGTAAAGGCTGAATAACAATCTGTTGTCTCCTAATTACAGATGAAAGGTGGGTCCTTCTCTGTGAAGAGAAACGTGGATTTGCAGATCCTGCCTAGTCCCAGAGTTGGAGGCCACTGCTCACCCAGCATGAGAGGAGCAGGTCACCGCTTCTTAGGGAGTGTGTCAACACCACAAAAAGAAATAGGCTCAGGAGCCTGCCTCTTACCCTTTCACCCTCACCTCCAACCCGGGACAATGACTTTGAGGGAGAGATGACTAAAGACTGCTCATTGAAATAGAGCTGACCTAGAAGGTTTCCAACAACATAGACTTTTGGCGAAATGGAATCACACAAAAATGGGATCATGTACGATGCTGTAGCAAAAGGACCTCCCTCCAGGTGCACGTCTGCAGAAAACTTAAAGACAATCCTAAAACTCAATAAAAGTCAGTCTGGTTTTTATTATCAGCATCTGCTAGCAATTCTAAACAACAGCACTGACAAAATACTCCTTTTCCCCAGAAGTATGTTGTTGATCTATGACCTAAGTAACTGCTCCCAGCTACACAGCTGGAGGATTAGGCCACACCTGTTCATTTCTAGAGAAAATCTGTAAGGTTAGAAATCCTTGGGGTTCCATTTGAATGTAGTTTGTGTTTCTAGTCCCCGGGGTACTGCATATTCCTGAGTTTTAAGCAGCAGGTCTTAAGTCGGCTATCATGGTAGGGGGATTGTAGAGACAGAGAAATGACACCAGCCTTCTTTTGACCCTGTCATTCCAGAGCACAAACTGGAAGGTGTGAGCTCTCCATTTAGTAACAGCAAAATTCAGTTCCTATATTAAATATTTTACTGAATTTGAAGAATGGATTTTAAAATGACCTTAAGACTTTTTACACTTGTTTAATAATTCAATAATGAATCTAGAAAATTATTATTAATTATTCCATGACTATTACTGAAAATAATATAGTCATATACCAAAGAAAAATGTAAAAAATAATCTGCTTTGGTTATGTAATATTATGATATGCCACTTAAAGAGTTTTTTTTTTTAATCGTGAAACTAAGGTACGGGACAGGGAAATAAATTTCTCCGTACAGCCAAATAGTACATGAAAGGGCTCAAATCCTGGTTCCACAAGAAGTGTTCTTTCTCCTGTCCAGATATAGTCCTTTAAAAAAAAGGCCAAGTGAAAACAAACTCAGTAATTTTGATGGTTTTCAGGCACTGGATTTGCAGCTACATTACCTGAGTTCCCGCTCTGCCATTTTACTGTATGAGCTGGAGCAAGTTAATCAAACTCTCAGAGCCTTAATTTTGTAAATTCTAAAATAGGTTTTATTTAAAACAATGCTCCCATGGGTGGCTGTTAGGTCTTCTCTGTCACCTAGAAGGGTGGATGAGACCTGTTCCTACATGGTTTCCTGCCTGCCATGGCATCTGTCACCATAGCACTGGCAAAGGCTAGTTCTTGAAACCACAGTGAAAAGGCATATCATAAAAAAACAAAGATTGATCAAATTCCTCCTTCACATTTTCCTGTTGCAGTTTTAACCTTCTGATACAGGCAAGCAGGAGACTTTTTTTCCCCTTTGGCAAACAGAAATAGCTGAATATAAATGATTCTAATGTCCCAGTTGAGAAACATGTAAGAGATGGCTTTTTGCTATCATGTTCATACAAGCCGAAATGTCACTGCAGAAGTAATTAGAGTTTTATTTTGCTGCTCTAACAACATCCAAACATTTAATCCTGTGGTGCCTTGCACGCACACAGAAAGGAGGTCATAGGAAGACACAGGGGACTGTGAAGATCTAGAACTGACTTTTGCTAAACCCTGGTTTCAGTCCTTTAGTAAAGACAATGGAAGTGACCCTCCTAAGTTAGACATTTGCAGCTGGGTTTTAAATGTACAGGGAAGCTGCTTGGAGCCCTTCCTTCAGATGTGGGCATTGTAAAGACGCAGACCCCAGGGAGACTGCTTGAAGCTTCAAGCGGAGAGTTACCCGTATACCCACTGGAGGAGTAAACACACCCAAACTGGTTCATATGCTAAAAATACATATTATGGTTAAAAAAAAAAAAAAAAAAAAACGGTTACCTCCCTTCCAGGTTACACTGCTCTAAAAGTTGCTTTGATGCTTGTTGTTATTGTTGTTGTTTTAACAGCAATTTATACGCCCCTAATCCTCTTATCACATCAATAGACTGACTAGCAGCACAAGATGCACCTCAGCATCTGCACCTGCCCTGTGCTTCTCTCTAACCTATTTTCATCTCCCATCAACTGCCTCCACCCCCAACCCACTTGTCAAACTTTGAGGGAAGTGAGGTCTGACTCAGTGTGTTGATTTGCCCACAATTGTCAATAAAGTGAAAATCCAGCTCCTCTATGTCTGAGGTCTAAATGTAAAACCTGAAACTATAAAACTTCTAGAAGAAAACATTGGAGAAAAGCTTTGTGAGTTTGGGTTAAGCAGAGGTTTCTTCAACACAACACCAAAAGCATAATACGTAGGTGAAATGATAGATTGGCCCTTATCTATAGTAAAAACATCAGCTCTTTTTTTTTTTTTGAATAAGCTAAAAGAATAAAATGAGCTAAAACTATGAGTTTAAAGACTGAAAAGACAAACCACAGAGCAGGAGACAATATTTAGAAATTATATGTCTGATAAAGACCTTGAATCTAAGATATTTAAAGAAATCTCAGTACTCAACCCATTTCAAAAAATGGTTAAAATTTATGAAGACAACTTCATCAAATAGCATATCCAGATGAATTAAGCACCTGAAAAGGTGTTCGATGTCATTCGTTATTAGGGAAACACAGGTTAAAACCACGATGAGATACCACTACACACCTAGCAGAATGGTTGAAAGTAAAAGGACTGACCATACCAAGTACGAGCAAGAATGCGGAGGGACTGCAACACTTATAAGATGGTACAGCCACTTTAGAAAACAGGGGTTTTTTTCTTATAAATTCAAATATACAGCTACTATATGACTCAGCCATTCTACTCCTAGATTATTTACCCAAGAAAAAATTAAATCACATGTCCAAATAAAGACTTATACATGAATATTCACAGCACCTTTATGTATAATATCCAGAAACTGTGCACAATGAAATGTCCACCAACAGATGAATGAACAAACTGTGATATACCCATACAATGGAATACAACTCAGCAACATGGATGAACCTCAAAATAATTCTGCTGAGTGAAAGAAGGCAGACAGAAGCATACATAGCATGTGATACCAGTTCTATAAAATTCTAAAAAATATGCAAAGTAATTGATAGTAACAGAAGACCAGTGTTTGCCTAAGGAGGGAGAACCAAGAAGGTGGAGAGGGAATTTCAAAAGGGTGTAAGGAAATATCTGTGGGTGATGGATATATTCATGATCTTGATAGTGGTGTCGGTTCTATGAGTATGAACATTCAATGAAATATAACATTGTACATATATATGTGTATATATTTTTTTATTATAAGTCAATTGTATCTTAATGAAGTTGTCTTTTAAAAAGAATCTCTAGTCCACTAAGGGGTAACATAGAGAGGTGAGACATAATCTTTGGAGCATTGCTGTTTTTCAAATATTAGGGGAGATCTCCAAGTTCACACCTCCTCCACCAACCAAAGCAAATATACACACACAAACACACACACATATACATTAATGAGCTGATGGGCATAACAAAGGTGGGATTGACTAGTGCCAGTGCTGCGGGAATCCAGGAGAGGCTGAGTTGCCTCAGGAGAGATCGCCATAGCAGTTAACGAACTAAACCTTGGAGCTAGCCACACAGAGAAGGGCAAGGTTGACCAGAAGGCTGAGTCAAGACTCCAATGCAGAATGAGGTGGTTCTCAGTTTTTGGGAGAAACAGAAGCAAATCTACACCAGGGGCTACTTCTCTGATCTGCAATTTAGGTCCACAGGGATATCACTGTTAGGATTAAGCAATAAGATTGTAACCCAAGTTAACAAAATCCAGGAGAAAGCAAACCACTAGGATTGAGTGTCAACAGAAACAACAAATAACACATTAGATCCCTGAGGATTACAGAGTTGGGGATTTTCAGGTACAGAATATAGAGAATAGCAACATGCAAAACGTTTAAAGAAATAAATGGTATAATTCAAAAAGGATCAATCAACATGAGGCTATTAGAAAAAGAACACATAGAAATAAAAATGCAATTGCAAAACTATGGTGATAAATAACCCCAAAATTTCAGTGTTTTGAAACAACCAAGTGTAATTTACTGCTCACTCCACAAGCCTATTCTGAACCCTTTGAAGCTACATTCAGTGTTGTCCTTCCTCTGGAACCCAACTGCTGGAACAGCCACATTCTTGGTAGAAGAAAGAAGAATTTCAGTAAGGTTCACACTGGACATTAAACACCCCAGATTGGAAGGACAAACACTCCTGTTGCCTGCAGAGTAGAATTAGGTACATGGTCCCAGTCAACCAAAAGAGCTAGAAAGTGCAACCCTGTGCTATTAGATACATTGTTTTAAAACTGCAGAAGAGAAGAGCAGGTCTCACAAACAACCAGGGAGCAAAAACAGAGGACTTTGGACTTTCAAAAAAATAGAAATTGGGATAAATATGGATTTCCCAATGGCAACAATGGAAGGAAGAAAACAAGCAAACAACATCTTCAAAAAGAAGTGAAAGGAAAGAACTGTCAACCTAGTATGTGCACAACGAAAAATATCTTTCAAAGAGTGAAATAAAGACATTTAAACATAATTTTAAAATGGAAAGAGTTGTTAAGAAAATATTGCATTCATGGCACTTCTAATGCAGGTGCTTCATGAAGAATGAAAACTATCCCAGAAGCAAAGTTGACAGTCAAGAAGGAATGCATAGCAAATAAAATGCTACCCTGCATGCAAATTCAAACAAATATCATCCATAAGAATCAGTATTAATTGCTAATTTGTATTAATACAAGAAGTACAGACCTAAATCCTCTGTAGTGATGGTATTCTCAGGAAGGGAATATTAAATTTCAAAGTTTCTCATGTTCTTTCATTGTTCACATGAATCCTCTTGGGCCTTGGAGAAAACTCTCCCCAACCAGCACCTTCTCAGGCCAGGCCCAGCTCAGTGGCTTTTCCTGCACCTTGTGCCAGTTAAGCTGAAACTCATCTGCAACCCACACCATTGCTATGCCTCCCTTGTCTACAAGCGGATGCTGCCTATCTGAGGTCAAAAGCTTTTATTCCCACTAGGACTCTAAAATTTCCACTTCTGCAGTGACAGGCCTGCTCTTCATGACCTCTACAAAATGCCTGGCACCTGCCTCTCTGTTCTTTCCTCTCCTCCACAGGTTTTCCTTTTCTGGAGGGCTCTGCCTTTGCTGGGAACACTTTTGTTTCTTTCCCAATGGGCTTTTCCCGTGCCCTGTATCAAAGGGACAGGATTGTTATATTTTATTGTATTCCATTTCTTTATGCATGTACACACATGGTAGTTTTCATAATTGCAAAAGTAAAACCAAGATTGCATTTATTATGCTCTTCCTTTTTAGTCTAAGTTTTCTATTTTCTTCTATTGTTTGCTTCTACTTTTCCCCTGTTCTTCTGTTTCCCTTTGTCTCAACCCTCCCAGCCTAACTTCAGTTAATTTATTTTCACGCGTAGTGTGTTACCTTCTGTGTTTTCTCTCATATTTCATAATAAAAGAACACACACACACACACACACACATAGAGGAAATTGCAACGTTTTCAACATTTTCTGCATCTTGCTTTTTAATATTTAACAATATCTTGAAGAACTCAAAAGGAACTTTGAAGTTTTCTTATCCTTGATGGGGAAAAAAATTCCTAGTATTGGTACTGGCTAAAAATGTGCAATTCAAGTTCCCATCTCCTCCACCAAACAAAGCACACACACACACACACACACACACACACACACACACACACACACACTCACTCACTCACTCACTCACTCACTCACACAGCCTTAGTCTGCAGTATGAATACCCTGTGGAACCTCATTTACAGCCCTTCTCCCACTTCTTCAAGATCCTTATCAGGGGTGTATTGGCTAATTTTTCACAAGGAATAATGTAAAGGCTACACAAGCACGGACACCAGCAGACCAACAACTTCTGTTCCATCGATAATTAAATACTCTAAAACTAACAATGCCTTAATAATAACCCCTTAAATGTCTGGAGACAGACAGTGGGGGCTGAGAAATCCCTCAGCATAAGGAGGGAAGACATCACACCCTTGGACTTTGTAGATAAGGGATGTGCAGCTCTGCAAATACTAAGCAGCTCACCTAAGTTCACACTGCTGAACACCGTGGAGCTGGCACTTTGACTCAGGAACATCCTACCATGAACCTGAAGCTCTTCACCTCAAACTAAATATTTACAAAGCCTCATCTCATTAACTGGATTAAAGGATAAAAGTGCTCTAGAAGTCCTAGTTACTCAACTTTGTTTCACCCAGCTCCCATTCCCAAGCTCCTAAGGTTTACTTGAGTTATCTCAAGGAGCATAAATTGAATATCTGCATGAATAGATCATAAATGTACACCTTCATATATGTATACATCCGTTTATCTACACATATATGAGAAACAATTGTGACCATGAGATGAATTTTTTGCGTTTAAATTTAATGAATGTATAAAAAGCAAATCTAGTCATTAAACTCTCACTGTTCACTGTAAAATCTTGTTAAACTTTGTTAGAAGATTCATTTGGTCTTTCACCCTCTTGTCAACGATAAAACGCAACTTTATATTCTATCCTTTGGTTACTAAATCACCAGCAAAGACAACTGAATGGTCCCAGCCTATTATAAATAATATATTTCAAAAGGTTGGAAACACTGTTAATGAAAAACTAAATTGGCAACCGTCCCCTCTGCCCCTCCGCTCTCAGCAGATAAAGGCTTTGTTACCCCGGGTGAGCAAATGCCCTCGGCATCTCAGTCCATTCACTCGCTCACGAAAGCCCCAACCGGGCTGTGAGCAGAGAATTCCCCCTCTTCATTGTAGACAAGGGATCCTTTTCACTAAACCACAGGTGCAGGCAGAAGAGAGAACGAGACAAAGCCAAGGCATGAAAGAAGTGAATGAGACATAGAAACTTCCTTAGTTTTGTGTTCCTAAAAAAAAAAATGCTAAAGCAAATGAGGCCTGATTTCTTTTGTGGACTGTGCTTAGCAAAAGAGGACCAGCTTTTCTTCATTCACATGAGCTGTTTGTAGCTTCAAAACCAAGCACCTCCCCCCACCTCTCTCCCCAAGTTCTTTTTTAAAAAGGACTTTCACTAAGGCCTTTCCTGAGGTCTTCTCTGGATACATGCAATTTATTGCAGTGAACCCCAAACCCTTCCCAAATGGGTACTAAACCGCCACACAGCCTCCAGCTCTGTCATGTTCCACTTAAAATACATAAGTTTAATTGCTTATATTTCTTTGTAGCTTTGGCTGGTGTGAAATTCTCACATGCATACCAAGAACATGGCAAATAATAAACCCCCAGTAAATCACAGTACTATTTTTAATCCAATGAGCAAGAGTTATTACTATCGTGTCTCAATATGTTCGATCAGCACCTGCAGAACAAGAGCCAAAGAAAAGGAAAAGGATACATTTATTTGGGAGAGCTGACAGAGGAGCCAAACTGATTTAACCCTTCCTCTGCACCTGATTTTATGTCAGACCCTTTATGATCCCATTAATTCTCCCAACAACACTGTGGCTGGTAGCTCATTTCCACTTTGATGAAATAACTAACTCACAGAAAGATTCCAGAACCTGATCGAGGTTGCATAAATAAGTGGTAGAGCTAAGATGTAATCCAACAACTTGTCAATATTCATTTTGTAGTTTGCAATGCATTTCACACAAAAAGAAAATGGATATGTGCTCTCTCCCTTCCCTGATCCAGCCAGAATACTCAAGCATTTTTATTAGTGACTCACTTAGTCTCACAGCAAACCTGGTGAGGAAATATCAGTACTCTGTAGGTAAGGAGAGCGAGGGTCACAGCTGGTACACAGAGCAGGGTCCCACTGATGCCAAAGGAGAGGGTCAGGGAGGCCTAAGAATTGGCCCAACTCACCCCATCCTCTTACCAGGTTCTTGACTCCACCACAGGAAAGAACTCAAGGGCAGAGTCACAGTAGAAAGTGAGAACAGGTTGAATATAAAGAATAAAAGATACAGATTTCCAGAGACTGAGCAGGGCCCACACCATTATACAAAAGTAAGAAATACGCACTTAAAGTTCAGTACAGAGTGCAGGCTGACTTAAGAGAGTGAGCAGCTGCTTGCTGAAAGTAAGTTTGATTAAAAAAAAAAGAAATACATACTCCATAGGCAGAGTGCAGGCTGGCTCTAGGAGACTGAGCAGCAGCTCTGCCTTCTGCTGGGATTTGGCATCTATAGTTTTGCTATCTAATGAATATTCAATTAAGGGGGTAGTCCCCACTTATGCAACATAGTCTTGCACATGCTCAGTTGGTCTCTATTTGGAGCATGTTCATTGGTCAAATTCTATCACATTCACCAAGCATATTCAAGAATATTCTGTGCTCACTGGCACCCCTAGTGGAAGGTCATTCAAAGAATAAACTCCACTTAACTGAGCATGCTCAGCTACCAGGGTTATATAAGCCTTCTCTACTGAGCATGCCCAGCCACGGGCTTTGCATAAGCCAGCCTCCTGAAGTCTCAATTTCCCCATGTTGGTGTGAAAAATAGGTCTAATTAGCAACAGTAACTTTACTCTAGAGGAGGACCTAGAGGAGGTGCCCAAGATCTTGAGGAGTGGCTTGAAACGCATAGTTGTGTCCTGTAACCCAAGCCCGTGGAAACTGAGCACCCCCTATCTCACAACCTACATCTTTCTGTCCAGTCTGGAGCTTCACATGCTTTTGTTTAAAACCATCTTTCCAACTTCTGTGTAATCATTTTTGTAATATGGGTTAATCATCTCACAAAAGGATGTACTACAGTTGATTCAACCTTTGACATGTGATTAGACATTTAGAGAAATTAAAAATGTTTTCTATTACAAATGCAATGTAATTATTAATATATTTGTGCATGGAGCTTAGTCTGTATATAAGATTACTACTGCAGGCAAAATTTATAAGATCAAGTATTTTTAACTCCAGGGTAACCACTAAAAATGTTAAAAAAACAAAAAACAAAAAAAACTAAGTCAATAGAGGAGACAAAAGGAAATCATATAAAATGCTCAAACATAGAGAAGACAAAAATGAAGCAAACAAGAAACAAAGAACTAATGGAGCAAACATAAAACAGCTAGCAAGATGGGATTAATCCAGCCACAAAATAGAGACTTTCAATGTGAATGGTGTGAATAAATACATTAAATAAAAGACAGAGATGGTCACATTAGGCTGAAAAAAAAAAAGCCAAACCTATGTTTATGTCATTTACAAGAAACTCACTTATAACACCAAGATCAGGGGTTCAGATCCCCATACCAGCCAGCTGCCAAACAGAACAAAACAAAAACAGTAAAAGAATGAAGAAAGATAGACCATGCAAATACTAAACAGAACAAAACTAAAGTAACTATATCAATTTCAAGCAAAGTAGACTTCAGAATAAGGAAGATTTATCAGGGAAGAAGATGTATATTATGTAATAATAAAAAGGTGAATTCTACAAGAAAACAAAACAATCCTAGGCATATGTGTACCAAATAACCAAACTTAAAAGCACAAGGCAAAAACTGGTAGTTCTGAAAGGAGATGTAGAGAAATTTACAATTATAGTTGGAAACTTCAACACTCTCAGTGTTTGATACAAGACATAAGCAAAATCAGCAAGGATATACATCACCTTGTAAATGTAGAAAACCCCTCACACTCATGTATACACTATAGAACTAACTTTGTTTTCTCTTTATAGCTCAGCCTTAATGACCCACTAAGATTGTATCAAAAGCAGACATCCTGTCTTGCCAGATACATCCTGATACATCTCTCAAAGCATCCTGTCTCACAAAGCAGGAAGCAGCTGTCCATCACACTTGAAGACATCCTACATCCTGTATATATCTCTCAAAGCATCCTGTCTCACCTGATACACTTACCTATGTAAACCCCAGCCTCAGTCAATTGGAAAGGCAATTGGACTTTACCCTCTGTCTCCTGGTTGACATCTTCCAAAATAAAAAGTCTTTCCTTTAAGTTCTGTCTGGCAGGTGTGATTGATGATCCTATGGCAGTGAGCTCTCAGACCCACTGTTCACGTTTACCAACCCAAACAACATCATCAGCCAACTTGACATAACTGACTTGAACAGAATACTCCACTATATGCAGAATATGCATTATGCATTATGTTTAAGTGCATATGGAACATTCACCAAGATAGATCACATTTTGGGTCATAAAACAAAGCTCAACAAATTTAAAGGAATAGAAATTATATAAATATGAATGAAATTAAACTAAAAACCAATACTACCAAAAAATAGCTAGAAAATCCATGAACATTTGCAATTAAAAAGTAAAGTACACTTTTAAATAATCCATGGGTCAGAAAAGAAGACTCAAGGGAATTTTTTTTTAAAACTTTGAACTTAATGAAAACAAATCACAAATGCAGAATTCTGTGCAATGCAGCTAAAGCAATACTTAGCAAGAAATGTATAGCCTTAAATGCTTCTATTAGAAAAGAAAAAAATCTAAAATAGGTAACCTAACATTCTTACCTTAAGAAACTACAGAAAGAAAAGCAAATTAAACATAAAGCAAGCAGAAGGAAGGAAATTAGAACAAAAATTAATAAAATCGGATATAGAGAAACAATAGAGAACATCAATAAAAGCAGGAGCTGGTTACTTAACTTCATTAATAAATTTGTTAAACTTCAAGGAAGGCTGATCCAGGAAAAACGAGAGACAAAAGAGAAGGAACAAAATACCAGTATCAGGAATGAGTGAGGATATATCACTACTGAACTCACAGACAATGAAGGGAAAACAGGAACCAACACCAACAGCCTCATGCTACGAATGTGAAAGTATAGATGGAAAAACCCAATTCCTCTTAAACTGAAAATTACCAAAACTCGCTGAAAAGAAATAGGTCACTGGGAGTACATATCTGTATTTCTATTTCATTTATTGCTGGTGTGAGTTTGAATTATGCAGTGAAGGAAGTGCTTTTTACAAGGGTATAGGGAAAATACAGCCAAAAAGTCAAGTTAAGAAACAAGGGGAACAGAGTCAAACAGGATATCTGTGGTTATGCACCTGGGCCCCGGCCCGAGGCAAAGGGCGGATAGTTCCCAGAAATAGACAAGTCAGTTAAAGTTTCAAGAGTGCCCCTCAGCTGTTTCAAGGACTCCCACTTGACCGAAGTTCACCCCTGGCTTGATTCAAACTAACCAATTAAACTCGCTTCTCGCTTCTGTACCCGCGCTTTTTGCTATAAAAAGGACCCAGGAGCTCTACTCGGCGCGCCAGTCTTTCGAAAGACTGAGTCGCCCGGGTACCTGTGTGTTCAATAAACCTCTTGTTTTTGCATCCGAAGCCGTGGTCTCGCTGTTCCTTGGGAGGGTCTCCAAACCAATTGACCGCCTGCTCCTAGGGGTCTTTCATTTGGGGGCTCGTCCGGGATTTGAGACCCCCACCCAGGGACCACCGACCCACCAACGGGAGGTAAGCTGGCCAGCAGTCGTTCTGTGTCTCGTTTCTGTGTCTCGTTTCTGTGTCTAATCCTGTGACTCTGACTGTCTTTCTGAGTGCGCGCATTTTGGTTTCAGTTTGTTCCGGGTTAGTCGCTCTGGGAGCGAAGTGCGGGTAGCGAACAGACGTGTTCGGGGGCTCGCCACCCGGCAATCCTGGGAGACGTCCCAGGATCAGGGGAGGACCAGGGACGCCTGGTGGACCCCTTGGCAGAGGATTATTGTGTTTTGGTCTCACCGCGTCTCGGGAGGCGCGCTCTGCCATCGGACTCTTTCTTCTATTTCTACGGCACTCGGTCTCGTCGCCGTTTCTGGTTTCTTTTTGTCTTAGTTGTGATAGGTCTTTGCGTCGTCGTTCCCCTATTGGAAATTTTCGAGATGGGGCAAGGTGCCCTTACGCCCCTCTCCCTTACTCTAGATCATTGGAAAGATGTCAAAGCCAGGGCTCACAATCTGTCCATGGAGATCAAAAAAGGAAAATGGCAGACTTTCTGTTCGTCTGAGTGGCCCACATTCGGCGTAGGTTGGCCGCCAGAGGGAACCTTTGATCTTACTGTCATTTTTGCAGTTAAAAAGATTGTTTTTCAGGAGACCGGAGGACACCCGGACCAGGTTGCCTATGTCGTGGTATGGCAAGACCTCGCCCAGAATCCCCCTCCCTGGGTGCCACCCTCCAGCAAAGTCGCTGTTGTTTCGGGATCAGAAAATACTCAAAGGCCACCTACAAGGAAGCCTTCCGCCCCTCCCCAACCCCCCGTCCTCCCGACACCAGATGACCTATTTTCTCTCTCTGAAACCCCACCTTACCCGGCGGCTCCGCTGCCCCCTCTGGCCCCTCAGGGAAACAGATCGGCACCAGGCCGAGCGCCCGGTGATCCTAGCCCTGAGGGACCGGCTGCGGGGACTAGGAGCCGCCAACCTCGCAGTCCGAGAGACGGCTCCGGTCCTGACTCCACCGTAGCTTTGCCCCTCCGAGCCATAGGGCCCCCAGCTGAGCCTAATGGCTTGGTCCCTCTACAGTATTGGCCTTTTTCCTCAGCAGATCTTTATAATTGGAAATCTAACCATCCTTCTTTTTCTGAAAAACCAGCAGGACTCACGGGACTTCTTGAGTCCCTTATGTTCTCTCACCAGCCCACTTGGGACGATTGCCAACAGCTACTCCAGATCCTCTTCACCACTGAAGAGCGAGAAAGGATTCTTCTGGAGGCCCGCAAGAACGTTCTCGGGGACAACGGGGCCCCTACACAACTCGAGAACCTCATTAATGAGGCCTTCCCCCTCAATCGACCTCAATGGGATTACAACACGGCCGAAGGTAGGGAGCGTCTTCTGGTCTACCGCCGGACTCTAGTGGCAGGTCTCAAAGGGGCAGCCCGGCGCCCCACCAATTTGGCTAAGGTAAGAGAGGTCTTGCAGGGACCGGTAGAACCCCCCTCGGTTTTCTTGGAACGCCTGATGGAGGCATATAGGAGATACACTCCGTTTGACCCCTCTTCTGAGGGACAGCAGGCGGCAGTTGCAATGGCCTTCATCGGACAGGCAGCCCCAGATATCAAGAAAAAGTTGCAGAGGCTAGAGGGGCTCCAAGATTATTCCTTACAAGATTTAGTGAGAGAGGCAGAAAAGGTGTACCACAAGAGAGAGAGAGAAGAGGAAAAACAAGAAAGAGAAAAAAGAGAGACAGAAGAGAGAGAGAGACGGCGCGATAGGCGCCAAAAAAAAAAAAAAAAACTTGACTAGGATTTTGGCCGCAGTGGTAGGTGAAAGAGGGTCTAGAGATAGGCAGACAGGGAACCTGAGCAACCGGGCAAAGAAAACACCTAGGGATGGAAGACCCCCTCTAGACAAAGACCAATGCGCGTACTGTAAAGAGAAGGGTCACTGGGCAAGAGAATGTCCCCGGAAAAAGAACATCAGAGAAGCCAAGGTTCTATCCCTAGATGACTAGGGGAGTCGGGGTTCGGACCCCCTCCCCGAACCTAGGGTAACACTGACTGTGGAGGGGACCCCCATTGAGTTCCTGGTCGATACCGGGGCTGAACATTCGGTATTGACCCAACCCATGGGAGAAATAGAGCCTAGACGGACAGTTGTAGAAGGAGCGACAGGAAGCAACGTCTACCCCTGGACCACAAAGAGACTTTTAAAAGTTGGATATAAACAAGTAACCCACTCCTTTCTGGTCATACCCGAGTGCCCCGCTCCTCTGTTGGGCAGGGACCTCCTAACCAAACTAAAAGCTCAAATCCAGTTTTCTACAGAGGGCCCACAAGTAACATGGGGAGATCACTCTACCATGTGCCTGGTCCTAAACCTAGAAGAAGAATACCGGCTGTATGAAAAGCCGGCCTCTCCCTCCATCGACCCATCCTGGCTCCAACTTTTTCCCACCGTATGGGCAGAAAAGACAGGTATGGGACTGGCCAATAACGTCCCACCAGTAGTAGTAGAGCTGAAATCGGGTGCCTCACCGGTGGCCGTCCGACAGTATCCAATGACTAAAGAAGCCCGGGAAGGCATCAGACCCCACATCCAAAGGTTCTTAGACCTAGGGGTCTTAGTGCCCTGCCAGTCGCCCTGGAACACCCCTCTGCTACCAGTAAAAAAGCCAGGGACCAATGACTATCGGCCAGTCCAAGACTTGAGAGAAATTAACAAAAGGGTGCAAGACATTCATCCCTCAGTCCCAAACCCATACAGCCTCCTGAGTTCCCTTCCGCCTAGTCACACTTGGTACTCAGTCTTGGATCTCAAGGATGCCTTTTTTTGCCTCAAACTACACCCCAACAGCCAGCCACTGTTCGCGTTCGAGTGGAGAGACCCAGAAAAAGGTAACGCTGGTCAGCTGACCTGGACACGGCTGCCACAGGGGTTCAAAAACTCTCCCACTCTCTTCGACGAGGCCCTCCACCGAGATTTAGCTCCTTTTAGGGCTCTCAACCCCCAGGTCACATTACTCCAATATGTGGACGACCTCCTGGTGGCGGCTCCCACATATGAAGGCTGCAAAAAAGGGACACAGAAGCTCTTGCAGGAACTGAGTAAGTTGGGGTACCGGGTATCAGCTAAAAGGGCCCAGTTATGCCAGAAGGAGGTCACCTATTTGGGGTACCTGCTCAAAGAGGGAAAAAGATGGCTGACCGCGGCCCGGAAAGCTACAGTTATGAAGATCCCCACTCCCACAACCCCCAGGCAGGTCCGCGAATTTCTGGGCACTGCCGGATTCTGCAGGCTCTGGATTCCTGGGTTTGCTTCCCTGGCTGCACCCTTGTACCCTCTGACAAGGGAAAACATTCCTTTTACCTGGACTGAAAAGCATCAAAAGGCTTTCGACCACATAAAAGAAGCCTTGCTGTCTGCCCCCGCTTTGGCTCTCCCAGACCTCACCAAACCGTTTACTCTATACGTAGATGAAAGAGCCGGTGTGGCCCGAGGAGTGCTTACTCAGACCCTAGGACCATGGCGACGGCCAGTAGCTTATCTATCAAA
Source organism: Cynocephalus volans (assembly GCF_027409185.1). NCBI lineage: Eukaryota > Metazoa > Chordata > Mammalia > Dermoptera > Cynocephalidae > Cynocephalus > Cynocephalus volans. The sequence continues at coordinate 211,767,684 of NC_084461.1, forward strand.
AAAACTGGATCCAGTGGCCAGTGGGTGGCCAACCTGCCTAAAAGCGGTTGCTGCAGTGGCACTCCTCCTCAAAGACGCTGATAAGTTAACCTTGGGGCAAAATGTGACTGTGATTGCTTCCCACAGCCTCGAAAGTATTGTGCGGCAGCCCCCCAATCGGTGGATGACCAATGCCAGAATGACTCATTACCAGAGTTTGCTGCTAAACGAAAGGATATCTTTCGCGCCCCCTGCTGTCCTGAACCCAGCTACCCTACTACCAGTCGAGTCAGAATCCACCCCAGTACACCAATGCTCAGAAATCCTTGCTGAAGAAGCTGGGACTCGACGGGACCTGAAGGACCAGCCATTGCCCGGAGTGCCTGCCTGGTATACAGACGGTAGCAGCTTCATTGTGGAAGGTAAGCGGAGAGCAGGGGCCGCCATCGTAGATGGCAAACGGACGGTATGGGCAAGCAGCCTGCCAGAAGGGACATCAGCCCAGAAGGCCGAGCTAATCGCCTTGACGCAGGCATTACGCCTAGCCGAAGGAAAAAACATCAACATCTACACGGACAGCAGGTCGCCATTATCCACTGCCCGGGCCACCAGAGAGGAAATAACCCTGTGGCGGCCGGGAACCGGAGGGCCGACGAGGCTGCAAAACAAGCCGCCCTGTCGGTCAGGGTGCTAGCAGAAACTATAAAGCTTCAAGAGCCAATCGAGCCTGCTCAAGCTAGGACCAAGCCAAGAGAGCTCACTCCTGACCAGGGAAAAGAATTCATTTAGCGGTTACATCAGCTAACACACTTAGGACCAGAAAAGCTCCTTCAACTAACGAGCCGCACCAGCCTCTCCATCCCGAATCTCCGGTCCACCGTTCAAGAAGTCGCCAATCGGTGTCCGGCTTGTGCCATGACTAATGCGACTACCACCTACCGAGAGACCGGAAAAAGACAACGGGGAGATCGACCCGGCGTATACTGGGAAGTAGACTTTACAGAGGTAAAGCCTGGCCGGTATGGGAACAGGTATCTGCTAGTATTTGTAGATACTTTCTCTGGATGGGTAGAAGCTTTCCCTACCAAAACTGAAACGGCCCTGACTGTATGTAAAAAGATACTAGAAGAAATCCTGCCCCGTTTCGGGATCCCTAAGGTGATCGGGTCAGATAATGGCCCAGCCTTTGTTGCTCAGGTAAGCCAGGGACTGGCCACACAACTGGGAATAAATTGGAAATTACATTGTGCGTATAGGCCCCAGAGCTCAGGTCAAGTAGAGAGAATGAATAGAACCATCAAAGAGACCTTAACTAAATTGGCCTTAGAGACCGGTGGAAAAGACTGGGTGGCCCTCCTTCCCTTAGCGCTGTTCAGAGCCAGGAATACCCCTGGCCAGCTTGGTCTGACCCCTTATGAAATCCTCCACGGGGGACCCCCCCCCATACTTGAGTTGGGAGGAACACTGGGTCCCGATGATAACTTTCTTCCTGTCTTATTTACTCACTTAAAGGCTTTAGAAGTTGTAAAAACCCAGATCTGGGACCAGATCAAGGAGGTATACGAGCCAGGTGCCGTGGCCATCCCTCATCCGTTCCAGGTCGGAGACCAAGTGCTGGTCAGACGCCATCGACCCAGCAACCTTGAGCCTCGGTGGAAAGGCCCGTATCTGGTATTGCTGACCACCCCGACCGCAGTAAAAGTTGATGGCATTGCAGCCTGGGTACATGCTTCTCACCTCAAGCCTGCGCCACCCTCCGTACCAGATGAATCCTGGGAGCTGGAGAGGACTGATAATCCTCTTAAGTTGCGCATTCGGCGGCGGCGGAGCAAGCCTACCAAGTAATAACCCTAACCAGCCCAACACCCTCACCTGGCAGGTACTGTCCCAAACTGGAAAGGTTGTCTGGTTCAAGACAGAAGTCCACCCCCTTTGGACTTGGTGGCCCTCCCTTACCCCTGATATATGTGCCCTGGCGGCGGGTCTCGAGGCTTGGGATATTCCAGAAATTGATGCACCGGCCTCTAAAAGAGTCAGGCCTCCTGACTCAAACTATGAAAATGCTTATAACCAGATCAAATAACTCCCCTTGGTTGACCACCCTACTGTCAACCATCGCCGGGCCCCTATTACTCCTCCTTCTGTTGTTCACCCTTGGGCCCTACGTCATCAATAGACTAGTCCAATTCATCAATGATAGGGTAAGTGCAGTTAAGATTCTGGTCCTTAGGCAAAAATACCAAACCTTAAATGGCGAAGATAACTTTTAATTCCGCTCTAAGATTAGAGCGATCCACAAGAGAAATGGGGGAATGAAGGAAGTGCTTTTTACAAGGGTATAGGGAAAATACAGCCAAAAAGTCAAGTTAAGAAACAAGGGGAACAGAGTCAAACAGGATATCTGTGGTTATGCACCTGGGCCCCGGCCCGAGGCAAAGGGCGGATAGTTCCCAGAAATAGACAAGTCAGTTAAAGTTTCAAGAGTGCCCCTCAGCTGTTTCAAGGACTCCCACTTGACCGAAGTTCACCCCTGGCTTGATTCAAACTAACCAATTAAACTCGCTTCTCGCTTCTGTACCCGCGCTTTTTGCTATAAAAAGGACCCAGGAGCTCTACTCGGCGCGCCAGTCTTTCGAAAGACTGAGTCGCCCGGGTACCTGTGTGTTCAATAAACCTCTTGTTTTTGCATCCGAAGCCGTGGTCTCGCTGTTCCTTGGGAGGGTCTCCCTGAACTGACTGACTACCCACTGCGGGAGTCTTTCAGCAGCTGTTTGGGAAAGTCATCTGGGAGTTTCATATAAGAGCAAACACCTGCTTACAGTATGACCCAACACTCTCTCTTATGATATTTACTCAGGAGGAATGAAAAGTTATATCACACAAAAACCTGCACACAAAAGTTTATAGCAGCTTTATTCATAATTGCTAAAATAGATATATGAATGAAAAAGATATGCACATTCATACAATGGAATGCTGCTAGCAATCAAAATACAGAACTGTTGATTTGTGCAATGACATAGATGAATCTGAACTGCATTTTGCTAACTGCAAGAAGCCAGATCTAAAAGGTTACACGCCATATAATTCAATTTATCCGGCCTTCTGGCAAGTGCTGTAGGGACAGAAAGCAGACGAGTATTTGTCAGGTGTTGGGTGAGGTGGGGGAGGCCTGTTATAAAGAGGCTGCTAGGGCATTTTGGTGATGGAACTTTTTCATTTGTTACTTGCATTAGTTGAGACATGACTACAGTTTTGTCAAAACCCATAAACTCTATGCCATAAAGATTTGACTTAACTATATGCAAATCTTTAAAAAGTCAACCAGAATATCAGGGGTACCAAGGTGTGTGACACAACTACACTAAATGGGTGCAGGAAAGGAAACTGACCTAAGTAACTCTTGGGTTGTGGTGTTTGGCAACACAGTCACTGTAAAGGTTAAAGACAAAAAGAACTTCATTCGAACATTTTCCTCTAGGTGATAAATTTGTTTCTCACTGGGGTATTTGTTAGCAATTCTGAAACAAATTTGCATGTAGACTAGAGTTGAACACATTAGTAAATATATTGTAGATAATGAGAGCTATGCTTCTCACTATCAGACCAAGCAGTTACAAATGAGCATGAGGGAATCTAGAATGAAGCTGTGCTGCCACGCTGGAGTCAGGTTTATCAGTATGAACCCACAGACACACACACACACACACACACACACACACACACACACACAGATTTATATATAGGAATAAGTGTAAGTGTGTGTGTACACGTGGGTTAGTATCCACACACATATTTCTTAGCTCTGTCTGCTGTGAGAGCCCAAATGCATTGACCCCTCAGTAGCAACAAGCACACCTAGAGCCCCACACGTGATTTCTAATGCCCTTCTCCATTCATTCTCCAGTAAAAGAAACCAGGGCCCCTTAGAGCAATGGCTGGTTCCAGAGCTAAGAGAAAATACAGGTGAATCTGAAGGACCATGTGCCACCAGAAAGTGAGGAAGTGCTCAAAGAAACAAACAGGGCATGTCAAAAGGACACGTGAGTCAACTGAAAGATTTCCCCAAGGCCAAAGCTGGAACAACTTAAACAACTACATAAATAGCGATAGTGTTGAATTAAAACCCCCCAAATAAAATTAATAGCCATGAGTCCACACTGGCATAAGAAAGATTAAAGAGATAAATGGAATTAAAAAAGAAAGAAAGAATGAGAGACAGACAGAGGGAGAGAAGGGAATAGATAAATCTTCCTTACAGAAGAATTCCAATTAATAAACTTACTAGGAGTGAGGGAAATAGGAATTACCATTAAAACATCAAAGTAATAACGGCGGCAAACAAGATCTGCTGATACTGCTAAAATGAGTGGGTGGGTGGGACTTTAAGGAGAAACAGGATATTTGTAAAACCTCAGAATATCCTTTCCAAAATATTTATTACTTATGGTTGTCTTAATATGTTAAGAATTTAACAAATGCTTTGAAACTCCCCCATTCTCCTAGGAGGTGGGACTAACTCTTCACCCGTTGAGTGGGGCTGGACTTAGGGGCTCTAATAAGCAGAGCACAGAAAGGGGACAACAGTCATGGGACGGGACAGAGCCCACCTCTGCCAGCTCATCCAGGTGAACATCATGGTAACAACTTGTGTTGACATCATGTCTCCCAAACTGACGTGATGAGAAGGGCACACCATTTCTGCAGTCCTCCTGCCCAAATCCATAGTTGCAGTCTAATCATGGGAAAATGCCAGACAAACCCAAACCGGGAGCATTCTACAACATACTCTACCAGTACTCTTCAACAGCACCACGATCATGAAAGATGAGGACAGATGAAGAATCCATCGCATACCAGAGGGAACTAAGGAGACTTGGAAATTAGGCCTGGCTTAGATCCTGGGACAGAGAAAGGGCACAAGTGGAAAAATTGGTGAAATCAGAATAAAGTCGGCAGTTCTATGACTACTGTTGTACCAGTATTAATTTCTCAGTTTTGATAACTATTCTATGGTAACCTGAAATGTTGATATTAGAGGAAGCAACTCTTGTAAATCTAAAACTATTTCAAAACAAAAAGATTTTAAATAGAGCCGTGATGAACATGGAAGTACAAGTATCCCTTCGACATGATGATTTCCATTCCTTTAGGCGTACAGCCAGTAGTGGGATCGTATGGATCATATGGCAGTTCTACCTGTAATTGTGTGAGAAAACCCCATGCTGTTTTCTATAATGGCTATACCAATCTACAGTCCCACCAACTAAGATATGGAACCAACATAAATGTCCATTGGCAGGCTCCTGGATAAAGAAAATGTGGTATGTAAACACAATGGAATACTACTCAGCCATAAAAAAGAAGGAAATTCTGCCATTCACCGCAACGTGGATGAGCTTGGAGAAAAGTATGTCAAGTAAAATAAGCCAGGAACAGAAAGAGAAATACTGCATGTTCTCACTTCTAAGTCAGAGCTAAACGAGAGAGAGAGAGAGAGAGAGAGAGAGAGAAAGAAGCTGCAATCATAATAATACATTGAACTTTCAAAAGGAGAGAAGAGACCTGTGGTTACTAGAGGTGGGAAGAGAGAAGGAGGGGGGTAAACAAGAAATTGGTTAAGGGCCACAAAGAATGATCATATTTTGTAATGATGAATATACTAATTATCTTGATTTGATCATCACATATTGTACACAGGCATTCAACTCTGTACCCCAAAATATGTATTATGAATTATGTTTCCATTTTAAAATATTGTAAAAAAAAGTAATATGAATGAATCTTTTTGCTAACAATGAATTGAGCTATAAGACAGAAATATTAAGTATTTATGCAATCCATTAATGAATTGGTATTTGTGACCACGATTAGTTCTCATGAAATGTGTCCACGTTTAAAAAATAAATAAAATAAAAAATATTAAAGTATTTTGTAAATTTTACAGTTGAGATGAGGAAAACATTGCTCTTGAAATTTTTACATATTCAAAGAATTTTCATATGTTTGCTATTGTATTTCTACCCTTGTGAAATTTCTGCTCCTACCAGCGTTTTCCTGTGTGTCCAGCTGCATACTTGTGATTGAGATGAGGTTGTGTTAAGGATGAGAGAACACAGACTCTTGAATGAGAAAACCCAAGTCCTAGCTCTATCACTGATACGACTGTATGATCTTGGGCAGAGTACTTAATTATTCAGGCTGTTACCTAATCTGTTAAGTGAAAGAAGCCATTTCTACTGCATCAGACAATTATGGAGACCAAACTGAAATTCCGTCCATTTTTAATATTAGAATGTCTGAAAATTATATTTGTATTAAACATTTTAAAATTTATATAAAATTTATATTTTACTTATATTTTAATTTAAAGTTATATTAAAATATATACAATTTACATTAAAATATATGAAAAGTATAATGTAAAGCCCAGTGATAATTACACAAATCATAGAATCTGGAAATACATGCTGTAGGATACAAGTCTGACTTACAGCATCAGGAACAGTGTTTTCTAACTACACTACTCTGAAGCTCGGTGGTCTGCGATGGCCACCAAGAGCTACCAGGGCACAATAGATCCCACTTTGGAATATTCCAATGTGCATTGGCATGTTAATTGCTCTGAGAATTCTACTGCAGTCAAGGCTAGTTAGTATTACTCAATCCAGCATTATCTAAACTTCTTTGACTAGAATACATCTTTAGCAGATCCTGGCCCTACAGTTCCCAAGACCTGGTCAGTGTACAAGACAGAAGAGTGACTCCGTACCTGCCTGTGGGGGAAGTGGGCATGTGTTTCTTGGAAGTGGAGGTTACTTAATTACTTTAGCAGAAGTTAAGTTTGGTAAAAATCATAGAGGTAGAAGTCACATCTGGACTGGCAAGCACGTCAGATGTCAACTCATGACCTTAGAGGGAGGACACCTATTAGAACATACAATGGGCAAAACCACAATAATTCAGCATAAATTCCTTGGCACTGCCAAGGCCTACATATATTATAATTCCTAGCAATGCCTGGTCTCCCCTGCCTTACCTAATATTCTCTTGGACATATTATTTTTTAGAGTTTAACCATATAGATTTCTTCTTTCTCTCAAATGCAAGTCACTCCTCCCATGTTATTCCTCCCAGTAGATTCATAAGCAAAATCTATTTTTATTTTTATAGGTTTGTTTGTGTCTGAAGTATTGGATAGTTCCTGGAAAAGAAATAAATTCTGGTTGTTTTCAAATCTATGAACTTTCCTGTAGATGTTCCCTGGAGCACTAAGGCTTTTTTTATGTTCTTTAAAAAAAAAAAAAAAAAAAAGGCCTAAGTTTCAGTTGCTTACGTGAGCCAGGCAATGTGGCATTTTAAAGATGCATGTTGTTTTGGGGAAAATGTAGACTGGCTAACACTGAAGGTACATCGACTGGCTGTGCATGGATATTTAGGAAACTGACCATTGGAGCTTTCTATGAAGCAACAAACTAGATCCAATATTTATTATATCAGAAGGAACAAATTTTGGGAGAGAATACAAATTCACTTTTCATTTCCCAGTGATTTGAAGGAGAGAATTGAAAATCATTTCTAATTAGTATTTTACTCATACCACATTTTTTCATGACTTGTGTCTGAATCCTCCTTTTTGGGGGTGGGGGGGTTGAGCCATGTACAAACCGAAAAGTGAACAGTCGTCCAAAAAACACACCTCTGTGGCTGCTCGTGTCCAGTGTGGTGCAGGAGGCTTCAGTGGGCCGAGCAGAGACCCTTGCCCTGGGATGAGCAGGCTTCATGGTGTGCTAGTGGGAGTTTGTGATTAGGGTAGAGAGTCTGGGTTTAAGTCAGGACTCTGTACCCCCACGGGTGGGACCTGCTGCCATTTACTAAGCTCTGAGCCTGAGCTTTCACATCTGTAAAATGGGAATGACTGCCATACCTCACTGGATCGTTGTGGGGGTTGGGAGGAAAATGAAGTATATGGTAAACTGCAAAGGCTCTGACATGTACCAAAAACCTTGAAAATTATCCTCGTTTTTGAAGAGCAATCACTTTTCATAACTATCTCTGCCTTGTTTGAGGTACATTTGGAAGGAACTGGGCCAGCTCTGTAGCCTGGAGTTTGGGGAGGGGGTTCCCAGGGAGGGTCATGGTTCACTGGGAGTTGCTGGGTGGGGAACTGTCAAGTAACCAGAGTGGGGGGCCCGCCACCTTGGAAGCTGAGAAAGGCTGAGCTTCAAGGTCCAGAGAAGAGGTGTCTGGTCTCCAAAAGTCCCACTCAGAAGTTTCTCCAAGGGTGGCAGGGGCCGTAGAAGTGCTGGATGTTGAACATTGGGGAGAGAATGGGAGAGAGCAGGACAATCAACGGCAGATTTATAGAGCGGCTCATGAGGCTTCTGAAGAATGGCCCTTACCGTAGCCTCCCTCCATGACCCTGGAAAGGGTCCTACTAATGGATTCACAGATTTACATATTTGTTGATATTGCAAAATTTTCAAATATCATCTATTTTAGCTTCATTTGGTTAGGGACACTGTCTCTTTCACCCTCAGGCCCTCCCGCACACTTCGGTAGAGTCAGCAGCATTGGTAGGACTGTGGGCACTGGGGAGTTAAAGTGGGGGATACATATACACTGGGTTTAGTGGAAAGGATTTGCGTGGTTCTCAGTCATTTCCTCTTACAATTGGGTTGCCTCTAGCTTTCCTAGAGTAAGAGTGGCTTTTCAGAATCAAACTAACCTCCTCCGGGTCTCTCTCTATGTGTCTGGACCCAAAGATCGAGGCCAGAAGTCACACGGTGACAAGAGCATTTCCTAAGGTGCCTCACGCTTGACATCTGTGCCAGGTGGAGGAGAAAGGAGATGCAAGATGTTCAGAGCAGAGGTAGCTGGGTAAACATTAAGAAGAGAGCTCTACATGCAAGCTTTAGATTCTGGACGTGAGACACAAGAAGCTTTGGGGTCATTTGAAAAGAAGTCCCCCCATCTTGAGAAGAGACTCAACTACACAGTTAACACACACTTCTTATTTCCTTTGTAATGGAAGTCTCATGTTTCTCTATTTTAGTGCCCAAATCTGCAGTATCACCACCACAAGGCATGCCTGTGTGTTAGGTCAATGTTTTATACGATCTAATATATCAAAACGTGCCTCAGATATCAGACACAACTTGTCTGAATGAAGTCAGTTGGGACCACAGGCAAAGATGCTTCCAAATAGCAACACAGAGAAAGCCTGAGAAGCCACAGCCCCTGAGACAAACTCCTGCACCAAGTCTGGTAAGTCGGGATATCACCTGTAAGAGCAATTTTTTAAAATAAATTTATTTTTTTATTTAATTTATCAATATACAATGTAGTTGATTTTCATGTCCCTTTATGGATTCTTCTTTTCTCCTCCCTTGCCCCGCTCCCACTGAACAACATCATATCTGTTCACTTGTCTTAACAAGTTTAAGAAATTGTTGTGAGTGTTGTGTTTTCTTCCCTGCCCCCCCATTTGTTTGTTTGTTTGTTTGTTTTTAGCTCCCACAAATAAGTGAGAACAGTGGTATTTCTCTTTCTGTGCCTGACTTATTTCACGTATTATAATTTTTTCTAAGTTCATCCATGTTGCTGCAAATGATAGTATTTCATTCCTTTTTATAGCAGACCCCAAAAGCACAGGCAACCAGAGGAAAAATAAACAAATAGGATTATATCAAACTAAAAAGCTTCTGCACAGCAAAAGAAACAATTAACAGAGTGAAAAGACAACCAACAGATGGGGAGAAAATATTTGCAAAATATACATCTGGCAAAGGATTAATATCCAGAATATACAAGAAACTCAAAACAACTTTACAGCAAAAAAACCCCAAGTAACCCAATTAAAAAATGGGCAAAGGAGCTGAATAGGCATTTCTCAAAGGGAGATATACAAATGGTCAGCAGACCCATGAAAAAATGCTCAACATCACTCAACATTCGGGAAATGCAAATCAAAACCACACTGAGTATACCATCTCACTCCAGTTAGGATGGCTAATATTCAAAAGACTGAGAATGATAAATGCCGGTGAGGTTGCAGAGAAAAAGAATCCCTCATACACTGCTGATGGGACTGCAAAATGGTGCAGCCTTTATGGAAAATGGTATGAAGGTTCCTCAAACCATTACAGACAGATCTACTATATGACCCATCTATTCCACTGTTGGGAATATACCCAGAGGAATGGAAATTATCATGCCAAAGGGATACCTGTACTCTAATATTTATTGCAGTGCTATTTACAATAGCCAAGCATTGGAACCAGCCCTGTAAGAGTAATTGGATGATACAATTATGTGTCTCAAAACAACACAGCAGTAGCAAAGTTTGGTTTAGATGTTAAGGTGTAATCTGTGATTAATTTTTATATTTTTTAAATTATTGATCCTACCAAAATTCAAATATGATTTGAAGTAAGTATTCTCACTAAAAGAAAATGAGCTGAAAGAAGTGTTTATGGCATTTGTTAGGTTTTTAAAGTTTGTTGACTTTTCTTTCCTCATTCGAAATAAACACTCTAATTTGCACACAATTTTGAATTTGCAATTTCATGTTTGTAATTGTGTGATTTTGTTTTTAAAGAGGATTCCTCAGCATTACATAAGCTTCAGGACTCATGAAACTGGGTTGGCCCAGAGGCTCTTAAAGGCAGGGGTAGGCTCCAGTCATTGAAGCAGGGCTGGATCAGTTAAAAACTGGGCCAAAGCTAAGGCCAAACATTGAGGTTGAGGAGCCTGGAGTTACAGCCCCAGTCCCTGGATGGGGCACTGCAGTGGAGGAAACCTGAAGATAGGTCAGAGAGGGACATGGCCACAACCCGGCTGTGTGAGCATGGGTAACACAGGCCTGACTGCCCTCCCAGACTGCTGTGACCTCCTCTGAGAATGCGAGGGGAAAAGAACCTGCAGGTGGGGATTTGCAGGCAGCCAGCCAGGGAGGGCACCTGCATTAGTCTGCTCGGGCTGCCTTAACAAAGCCCCACAGCTTGGGCAGCTTACACAGAAACTCACCCTCACAGCTCTGGAAGCTGGAAGTCTGAGGTCAAGGTCTGTGCAGGTTGGTTTCTCCTGAGGCCTCTTTCCTTGGCCTGACCCCTTCTCCCTGGGCTCAAGGTCCTCCCCGAGGATGGCCTGGACGTGGGGAACCCACTGGCTGAACTGATGTTCTAGCAGGAGTGCAGGCCTCAGTTCAGGCCACGTAGGAGCCGGGTGATATAGCTGCCCTGTGTTTCTGTGATAACCATTTCTCTTCTCTGTCCCTTTCTTAGCTATCGCTCGATGGTGGCTTTAATTCTGCTCTGCTTCAATCTCCTTTTGGGATGCCCTGTAGCACAGGCTCCCACGCAGGACCACGGATCTGAGGCCCAGCTTCACAAAACCCACCAGGTCCTGGGGAAATATGGACACCCAGCCTCATCAACAATCTCTTAGAAGACCACAGCCAGGTGGACTCGAGCAGTTCCCTTGCTGGACTCCAGATAAAGTCACCTGGTAAGGAGGTAGCTGGACAGGATATGTGCCAGTCAGCTCAGGTTGCCTTAACAAGTGCTACAGATAGGTGACTCAAACAGCAGATATTGCTCCCCCATAGTCCTGGAGTCTGGAAGTAAGAGGTCAAGGTGTCGGCAGGTTGCTCTCCCCTGAGGCCTCCCTCCTTGGCTTGTAGACAGCCGCCTTCTCCTTTGGTCCTCATATGGTCATCACTTTGTATATATATATCTGTGTCCTCATCTTCTCATCTTATAAGGACACCATCCTATTGGATTAGGGCCCACCCTAATGGCTTCATTTTACCTTAACTACTTGTTTAGATGCCCCATTTCCAAATACAGTCACATCCTGAGGCCCAGGGATCAGGACTTCAACATCTGAATGTTTAGGGAGACACAAATATGCCCATAACAATACCTCAGGTTAGGTGGGGAGAGGGGATATGACCCCATATGCTCCCTGCTAAAAAAGAAAACTAAGTTTGAGACTATTCATTCTGAGTGAATGTTTGATCAAATAACTACGTTTTGCTTTAAAAATGCCACTTTGGGCCAAGATGTAGTATTGGGGACCAAATTTATCCTCCTGACTGAAAGAATTAAAGAAATGGGCAAAATGCTTGAAAACAATGGTCATCAAGACATTAGATATTAGGCAGTGGAAGACAGTAACCCCCCAGATTGGAAAATCTCCAAGGGAACCCTATGATTGCCTCAGCATGCACATAGGGAAACGTCCCAGGCTGTGGGCAGGGCAGGGAGCCCAGGAGCAACCCAGTGTCTCCTGGAGGTGGGAAGATGGAGCATGGAATCAAAATGCTCGCCTGCCTACATGTGGCAAAGCAGAGTCCCAGAGAGGACAGAGCTGCACAGAGAAAGTGCCAGGGACCTGCAGAGGGAGCCCCACATCTTCAGGTGAGCACAGATCTGCACACAGGTGTGAGCAAAGTACTCGGGCCAGGTAAGAAGCAGTCCCTAAGCTCCCATGGAAGGGAGGGGAGAGTGACAACCTTTTTTTGCCCACCAGACAGACTGAAAAACCTTATAATCTACAGGATATTGGTTCCAGCACACAAAAGCATTATCAGTGGGCCAAAACTATTTCTAGTCCTAGGGCTGTTCCCACCTAACAAAGCTTTAAAGTAAGGTCTAAAAGAGTAAAACAGTTTCCAATTATCTACTACATCCCAAAACAAAGTTCAAAAATCATTACAGCAACAAAACATACCCAGCATCCAGCACCCACAAGGTAAAACTCACAATGTTTCCTATCTCACAAAAAATTAACAGATGTATAAAGAAGAAATAACTCCTGTAATGATAAAAACCAACCCAGGAATGACCAACAGATGATAAAATAGTAGACATAGACTTTAACATGGTTATTATAACTACATTCTACATATTCGAAAAGCTAGAATAAGATGGAGCATGGATAAATACAGACATGGAAGATGTAAAAGAGACAAAGTAAGACTTCTAGAGGTGAACACTAGGCTACTGGTTATGGAAAATGCTGTGGATGGCATTCACAGCAGATTAGACACTGTTGAAGGGAAGGTTAGCGAAATGGAAGACAGAGCTGTAGAAGCTACACAGAGACTCGTGTGGGTACTCAGCCTGTTTGTGGATGATAGCCACACTGAGCCAGCAGCAGACAGTGACAAGTGCATGTTTGGTGACAGACATCCTTGGATTCCAATGGCGGCTCTGTCATTCCCTGTCTGTGACCAGGGGCTCATTCCTTAACTTCTATGACCACCTCTTTCACATTTTAGAATGAAGATGATAATGCTTCCATCTTGGGAAGATTTGGACTGTGAATGCTCTTTGTAAATTGAAAATTCCTAAAAGGTGAAGGCTTTTCAGACTGAACTTGGAAGACCGTGTTGTACATGATAAAGAATATTCTGCTTGACATCACACTCAGCTACTTATGAGCTGTGTGGTGAACACAAGTCAACTTGCCTTTTTGAATCTCAATTCTCTCACCTGTTCACTTCGCTGAAAATGCTTACCTTAAAAGTCATCTCAACATTCTAATTGTAAGGCTTTTTATTTGCAGATGTTCTGCACTTTTAGGAGAGGATGGGGGTATGAGTGGAGGAGAGAAAGAGGGAGGGGAGGGCCAAGCATTATAGCCCCAGATCCAAACTAGACTAGATAAAAACAGATTTTCCTTAGTTCACCTCCAGTCATTATCTATAAATAAATACAATAAATTAACTAAAGGGAAAAGCCAAGAGTGTCATCCAGGGAGTCCCACCCCATCAGATTAATAGGATCAGTTTCCTTGTGCAAAACCCCATGACCCAAAATAAATCACGTTTGGAAAATTATTGAGAAACTGAAAGACTTTTTATTTCAGACTACTTTTTTTTAATCTTATGATTACTTAAAATATGTAAATTCCTTGACATTTATTAAAGATTGTAGGTCTTGACATCTTAATGGGTAGATCCACATGAGGATCCAGTGCTGAAGCCACCATCCTAGGGCACACTCAGTGTCCATGCTGTGCCAGGGGTGCTTAATGGAAGTTCTGGTATTTAAAACATACGAAGTTCAGTATTTCTCACATTTTACCAACATTTTTTTAAAAATTTTTTAAATTTATTTTTATTATAACATAGTTGATTGTGCATATCTGTGGGTTACACAGTTGAGTATCAATATCTATGTGCAGGTGTGATGCTCAAATCAGGCAAATAATTACACTCAACAATATACAATGTAATTGTTGTTTGTGGCCCAGATTGTAAATTTTCCATTGATTCTTTCTGTACGACAAAAAAAAATTATTTCGGATATAATTTTATTTTAAATTACATAACTCAATAGTGCTGTGGTTACCAACATAGACTCTGGGACATCCAGGGTGGGTTTGGTTCTTGACGTGAAGCTGACCAGTGTGCACTGGTGGCCCAGTGTGGCCTCCTCTAACACGGGGGAAGTAATAGTATTTATCTCATAGGCCTGCCGTGAGGATTAAATGTTTTAATATTTTTAAATTGGCTAGAGCAATACCAAGGATCTAGTAAGTCCTATATAAATGTTTGTTTTAAAGAAAGTAAACCGGAATAATTGTTCAAATGTTCTGCAGAATGACATAAACAAACATATCATGGTTATGAGACAGCTCCTCATATGTTAATTATGGAAGAAATAGTGGACAAGTTCTCCCACCCTCATTCTGAATAACCCAAGTGATTTATTCATGGGAAAGAAAGCCCCATTGAAAATAGTCCTAAAAAATAAAATGCCTAGTAATTTATTTTAAAAAGAAATGTGAAAAAGCTATCAGTACAAAAGTCGTCATGCTCCAATAGAAAGAAGTATAATATTCTTAAAGAGGAGACCACACATCATTAAAGGTCAATTCTATCTAGCTTAATCATCATATTTAATGCACTCTCGGTAACAAAAAAACCCAAGCAGCTCATTTTAAATTTCATTTAGAAAAACAAAGCTGAAAGATGTAGAATTCTGAAAAACAAGAGAGGTTATAAAGAGATACCAGGTTTACCGGGCAGTGAAACGTACTTTAAAGAAGATAATTTAAACAGATTGGCATTCACATATGAATACACCTACAAACAGAACAGAAATCTCAAAATAGAATCAGATACATAGGAACATTTGGCAGCTGGTAACACTAGGCATCTCAGATCTGTGGGGGTCCTACAGCCCCCAGCGCACAGGAAGCATGCTAGCAGGCCAGCCTCTCACACAGCCAACACCACAGCTGCAGGTGAAAGCTCCCCAAGGGCCATGCCTGCTTCAACTTCCCCACAGTGTCCCCTGAACCTCACGGGTCTGCCGAGCTTGAACATCCAAGGTGGGTGGGCGTCCCCACACAGCCTCCTCATGGCCACACCTCAGGCTCAGGGGCCACATGGCAGTCAAGTATTTGGACTTGGGGAGCTGACCCAGGGGTGACCACCCACTTCTTTATCAAAGCCCAAACCACGAGGGCAGGGAACTCTGGGTCCCCCAATCATGGGATGTAGCCCCGTGTGCGGAGGAGCTCTGGGACAGCTGAATTCCTGGTCCCATAGCTGGCCACATGCCTGGGCAGCATTCCTTCTGTGAGTGCTCAAGGTGGAGAAAATGTTTATTGTGCATTTTAAGTTCATGTCTGATGAAGAGTAGAACTTGGAGTCAGAAACCTTGAGAAAACCATTTCTCAAGCTTTCAGATGCTGTTGTAGATGTAGGTATCGGAGCCTACAATTGGCTTTCTCAGAAAAATGCCGTAATGACATCTTGGCTATGCAAAGCAAGACAGAGTCCATCCTGGAAACTGGACGACTTGAGATGATAGCATTCTAAGGATATAAGCTGTTCTGCAGAGTAATGCCACATTGGTGTTCTTTAAAAACAGAGTCTTAGCTCTGCCATTTGCTTCCCTGCAGAAACGATTGCCTTTCTAGATGTTTTCACTCTAGAAAGTCTCTCAAAAGTATTTCTCCCAAGATATATTTCAACAGGTGTGTTTTAGTCTGCTGGGGCTGCTGTAACAGAATACCACAGATCAGGTGACTTCATGCATGTTTATTTGTCACGTTTCTGGAGGCTAGAACTCTGAGATCAGGGTGCCAGCCAGCATGGCTGGGTTCTGGTGAGGCCCCACATCCTGGTTTGCACACAGCCACCTTCTCACTGTGTCTTCCCATAGCAGAAGGAGAGAGGAAGAGCTCCCTGGTCTCTCTTCCTCTTCTTATAAGACCACCACGGGGGCTCCACCTCATGATCTCATCTAATCCTAATCACCTTCCAAAGCTTCCCCACTCCAAATAGCAACACATCAGGCTGGGGTCTGGGCTTTAACATACAAATTTGGGGGGGCACAAACATTTAGTCCATAACAGCAGGCGTGTTCCGGATGTGTATACATGCCCTTGCACACAGGAGATTGGGAGCAGGGACAAGAAGGGAGGGGGTCACGGGCACCTTCTCTGTAAAACGTCCCTGAGTTTGCAAAACATCATCCACGTACTGTGAATATATTTGTGCAATTGCCTTTTGAAAATGATGTAAGAACATGCCCGGAGCGTGCAGTGGGGACTTCCTCTGAATTTGAAGGCAGGACGTGGAGCTTGGGAGCAGGTCTGAGAGGGAAAACCCCTAAACTAAGGGAGGAAATATTTTCTTTCTCTGGACTTCAAGTTTTCAGGGTCCTGTGTTTTGAGTAGGGGAACCACCCCGGGCATTTTTTCGGAAGAAGGAAAGAGGGTTTCTATTCTCCAAAGCAGGTCGAACTCTGGCTTACAAATGTTCTCTAGGAGCACATTGCGGGGCTGAAACAGATGGTTTCTCATCTCGGCTTCTCAGCTGGGATATCCCTCCTGGATCCTTACATATTGTGGCCACATGTGACCACCTGCTGTCCTGTGAAATGTGGCTAGCACTTCCCCGAAGACTCAGTAAAGGAGAGCAAGTGTCCCCTGTGCAGAGCACCACCCAGAGCACCTTTAAGATCACAAACAGGTCACAGCCAAATGTCTGAACACTCAATGCCAAATCCCCAAGTCCTAAATTTCGGATTTCAAATATCAAATCAGGAAAAATTCATCTTCATCTCTACCTCCTTTGCTTTGTTTACAGGAGGACGCTAACGGGCTCAGAATGCTGGAGACACATTTAGTTAATATAAATTCTCATTCAATTCTCAGGGCAGAAAGCGAACAGAAGAAGGTTCTTCCTCTAATGTCTGGCTCTTCAATGCTTTCGTGCCTTGAAGGGCTTGGATGGAAATGTGGAAAGTAAACAGATTTGAGATGTTTTAATTACAAGATTGTGAGTCTTCCAGTATTCAGACTTCTTAAGATGTTGCATGATCTAACTCAATAATGAAGTACTTGGTGCCTTGCATGCTGGGAGAAAGATTTTATGTTTTGTAACTTAAGGAAAGAGGAGGCATTAAATATCACTGTGCAAAGGGTTGTGCAAAATTTTAGCTTAGAAAAAGTACAAGTGCAAAAGAAAAATAAACGTGAGGAGACCTAAGAAATTTAGACTGATACAGGGTTAGACGAAGCTGTGTTCACGAAGACAGGAAAACAGTGTTGAACCGGCATATGTGAACAAAGAACTGACAACATTAAATGAATGGGTGCATTTGAAAATAGAGAGAGAGATTAAGATTTGAGATTTCCTGCAGGCCTGTTGTACGTGGTCAATAAGTGTGTGTCAAATGAATAAAATGCTGAAAATAAATGCACTTCTGGAAATTTTAACATCTTGGGAATGAGGAGGTTAATATGGAATCAGGGGCAGTATTCCAGTGTCTTTTGTAAATGTGTGCACAAGATCCTAGATAATTCATATTATTTAATTTTGTGACTCGGGTTTGAATTTCACTGGCCCCTTATGAGTTGTGAGAAATGGGGTCAGTTATTCAATCTCTCTAAGCTTCTGTCCACCTTATGTGAAACCTGCAATGGCGCCTGCCTCATGGGTTGTGAGGTTCAGTGGTCTGATACATGTACAGGGCTTGGCACATAGCTGAAAGATATTAAATATTCCTATCCTTATCACCATCAGCTATCACTAGGGGCCACTTGATGACTTAGGTTGCCCCGTGTTGAGATTCAATCCGGATGAAATATTACCAACACAGACGTGAACGCTCTACATGGCTGTCGATTTTAAACACTGATATTAGCATGCCGTTGAAAAAAAAAATGTTTAAAAGTCTTTTAAGAAGAATAAATAACAACACCTACAGAAATTTTTTCTCAATGGGAATTTCATTCATCTAAAATCAACCCAGAAAGCAAATTCTTCCACTTGCTTTTGGTCTTACCATTTCCAGATCATTCTAGCTGAAGCTCTTGATGCCAAAACCCACATCAAAGCAGACAGAGGAAAGCGGAGGCCTGCAGGAAGGAGGAGGCAGTTCTGGGTCAACTCTTTCCAGCGCTGTCAGCCCTTCTTATTAACATTCGCAGCATATTTCTTAGAGCAGACATTCAATTAGAATATGGAGTGCAGACGACGGAAAATGCAATAAATTTTCTCTCCCTGTCATTGCTTAATTGACTGTCCTCTGCTTCCTCAGATGGAACCTGTGGTCACTGTACTGGGTGACTTTCTCTCCAGGAGCTCGGAGAGAAAGGCCTTTTCAATGTGAAGAAATCAACACTTTCAGACCTGAAATAAACGTATGATTGTCTATATGGTCATACTCACTCCAACAATGCAAGCTGCTAAACAGAATTCCTTTTGTTTAAAATGGGCATGGAGACGGGCTGAGCCCGTGGCGCACTCGGTAGCGTGCTGCGCTAGCAGCGCGGCGACGCTCCCGCCGCCGCGGGTTCAGATCCTATATAAGGATGATCGGTGCACTCCCTGGCTGAGCGCCGGTCACCGGAAAAAAAATAAAAATAAAAAAAAATAAAATAAAATGGGCATGGAGAGGTTTCTGTACAAACACAGTTACCTCAATTGATATTGAAGGACACAAAAGAAGAATAATATACACCTTAAGCCACATAGCTTTGCAAGTTGCAGACCCACTGCTACCCTAAGTGCCCTTTGAGAATGTTGGCTGCACGGGCTTGGGCCGCACAGAACCGAACTGAAATAGCCAAGATCGGGGTGCTTTGGAGGTGAAGGATCCTACACTTGGCTTCCTGTTTTGGGGTTCCTTACAGTGCCACACAAATGAATGTCAAGGCTGATAGAATCTTGAAAGAGCTGTAGAAGAAACCAGAAGTTTAAGGAATGTCATCGCTTTTGTACACAATGTTATAATACTAATGAAATTAATAAAAATCGAATCAACATAAAATTTAAAAAACTCTGTGGGCTTAAGCCACTATCCACACACTTGCTCACTCTTTCAGTTGCTGATTCTTTCATTAAAAACTATTCCCAGAAGCTCATGACAGGAATGGCCTTTTGCTGGGCTCGGAAGACACAGAGATAAATAAAATAAACACTAGATCATTTGCACTCTATGGGTGTGTGTGAAATATCAGTGAATGGATTCTACAAGCCATGTAAGTGCACCGAGGGGACAGTGGTTACTTCTCCTCAATCCATCCCACGCACCGTCCTTAGGAAGGAGCTGTACTGCTCATACACGCTCAAGTCCACGCACACCGATCTTTCCCATCTCTACCATCCAAGTCACAGGCTGCGGCTGGTGCATTGATCGGCAGCTCTTGGATCCTGTGCCAGAGCCCTCCTGGTGCAGGAAGAGCACCATTCTCCAGGATGGAAGACCGCCCCCGACCGCACCAGGGTTTCTCCACTTTCCCTCCATGTGCTTGCAAACCGAGGATGTGTCTTAACATTTCCTGTGCAATGGCAAAAAGTGTTTCATTGTTGCTTTCATTAGTATTTCCCTGATTACCCTGAGAATAAACATATTTTCTTATTTTATAGGATATTCCTATTTGGATGCATATGTATATCTATACCTTCAGTCTTTATTTTACTGGGTTCTTTGCTTTCTTTTTGATTTAGATGAGCTCTTTGTAGTTACACGGGCTGCAAGTATTTTAACTCATCATGCCATGTGTTTTGTTTTTTTTTTTTTAGCTTTCTCGATGTTGTGCTCTAGCTAAGGTGTTTTCCTCATGTATTGAACCCTGAGGGCTCTTACACTTGCTGTGATAACAGGACTCAGAGGTGAGGCAGGTTTCTGCAATACAGAACTCACCAGCCGCACAAGCACTGGAAACATGGAAGCCTCAACTGAGATATGCCGTGAGCGGAAACCACACACCAGATTTTAATGACTTGACACAAAAAAGTATTTTATTATTTTAATACTAATTACATATTGGAATTATAACCTATTGGATACACAGGATTAAATAAAATACATTATGAAAATTCATGTCACTTGTTTCTTTTTAGTTTTTTAAATGTGGCTACTAAAAAAATTACAACCACTGGACGCTGAGCTAGAGACTGAGTTCTGTCACCATAAACCAAATCGCTTTTGTCTCTGGGCTGCAGCAGATAAAATATTATGTCCATTTTATCCAAATGTCAGCTTTTCTGATGGCCAAAGGCTGCCTGTCAGTCACAGCCAGGGCTTCTCCTCATACAAGCCCACTGACAAGCAGATCGTCTCCCCCTGCGGCTTTTCCTTAAGAAAAAGGAAACTACCCCTTTCATATCTGTCTGTCCTGCTTTAAGTCACCTGTCCCTTTCCAAATGACTCACTGAGGCCAGTGGATGGCAAGGGTTGATAAAGTTGGGCAAGGCCTCCTGTACAAACACCTGCATACCTGTGACAGCCACAGAGCCACTGGTCCCAGGTTGGGCTGAGGGAGGGTGTCCCCAACTAGGAGGGGTCAAGGCAGAGGTGGGTGCTGGGGTCAGCCACAGCCTTCACCGCATGCCCTTGCTCACATGCATGTGTGTTTACTCCTATGTGATCTGTCAATCATTTTTTCTTCTCCCACGTGGATGATCAGTTTTCCAAGGAGCTTTTCTTGAGTGGTCCCTCATTCATTCATAAATCGAACTTCTTTGTTTGGGTTTGCTTCTGTGTTCTCAACTGGGTTCCTTTGGTGTATCTGTGTAACTTTGTGCCAATGCCTCACTGTCTTAATCCCTGTGGTTTTATAATAAATATATCTTGATATTTGACAAGGTTAAGTCAGCCTCCTAATTGTTTTTATTCTTTTGAATGATTTTGATCTTTCTCATCCCTTTGCTGTTCCATATATACTAGACTTTACATCATTGTAGTCATACACACACACACAAGTGCATGCTGAGATTTTTTTTTTTTCATGCTGAGATTTTTAATAATTGCATTGAATTTATCGATCAACTTAAGTAGAATTGACCTCCTTATAATATTAAGTCTCCCTCTTCACGAGTATGTTAAAGTTTAGGATTCCTTGATGTCTTTCAATAAAAGGCAAAGTCATCTCTTGTTATGTTTATTCCTGGTAATTTATATATTTCTTTCTTCTTTATTGTTCACTAGATTCTCAGGTTATCTTTTGCTCCTTTAGAAACAATGCATTCCATATTCAACATTTTTTTTATTCTAGCAGTGCCTCCTTATGAATTCTAAGTTAGTTTATTATATTTATTCTATAAGCAAAGCACACTCATCCCCACACCCTAGGGGCAAGGACAATTCTATGTAGTTCTGGAAATTAACCTTAAATTTCTAAAAATTTATCTCTTCCTATAAAAATTAAACACTAATTTCTACCAGTGATTGTTTTTCCTGCAATAAGAAAGGATGGAGATGACCCGAAGAGCCAATCCTGCCATCTCCTGCACTCTCTCAGCAGCAGTTGCCCCATTTCTAAAATGGGAAAAGGACACCCCCTCCGTACTGGCAGGTCAGGGTGTAAGACCACGACAATGAGCTGCAGCAGATCCCGGCAGGTATCACAAGCCCCGTGAATGGAGGAGGGTGGGAAAGTCTCCATTTCCATCTCGCAGAACCACCACCCTGCTGGTCTCCAGGGGAGTACAGCTGGTCTTCCAGCACCTTCCATACCATGTGGCCATGGTGACTCTTTGCTCGAGGGTCTGAGCGACCAGCTACAGAGGGAGGCTGCTGGAGCCCTGGGGCCAGCGACCCTCGCAGACAGTCCTGCGCCTTCCCAGAGCTGGTCCTTTTCCTTCCTCTTCTTCTGGCTTGTGCTAGATTCCACACCTGCCTGAGACCTCCGAGCCTGAGAGTCCACTGAAATGTCACTCTTTTTTATGGTGTGTGTGTGGATGGAGTCGGGGGGTTGGGGGATTCTGAAGAGGCGTGAACCCCGACTGTCCCAGCTGATTCCAATCCTCCCCGCCTGAGCACAGCAGAAACCCCTCCTTTCAGCATCCTCAGGATTGATTCGTTTCTCAAGGCTGAAATGAGACCTCCGTCCTAGGAGGAGGCTTTCCTCGCCAGACCCGGCCCAGCCCAGCCACCAGCTGCCCATGCTCTGCCTGCACTGTGCTCGGCACCAGCAGGACCGAGCCGGCACCTTTGTCCACGTTGTTCTTTCTTGCTCATTGCTGTGTCCTCCATGCCTGGCAGACCCCGGGCATCCACCAGGTGCTCAACAGACATTGTGGGATGGGGATGGTTATTCATTTTAGTAGAGATTATCGTCGAGAGCACAAACAGATAGGGTGTCTGCCCCCGTACAGCTTGTAATCTGCACAAGACAGGCGTAAATCAAGATTCCCAGACTAGTTCTTACAACCATGGAAATCTCACAAAGGAAAGATGCAGATTTGTCATGAGAACATTCAACACAGAGGCCTGATCTAGTCTAGGGCTTTAGGGAGGCTTCCTTTGAAGTACAAATCCAAGGAATAAGTTCAGTTGAGGATGAGGTTGGGAGAAAGGGTGGAAAGTACTGTGACAAAGGTTTGTGCAAAACAAGGGGATGTTGACACGCTGTGTCCAAACAACTGAAAGAACACCACCTCCTTCAGGGGTGCTCCACCTGCAACTAAAAGTTCACTTCCTTGAGTTGTAAAGAAACGAATGCACACAGACTCAGATGTCAGATTAGAACATTTTGTGGTCTCATTGCCTGGGGTGTGCCAAGGTGGAGGTGATGTCATATGTAATATATCAAAGGGAAGAATTAATATTCCCCATTTAAGGTAAACTTGCCAGTGACTTTGACGTCTTTAAACATTTACAAAAGTTTAACTTAGAAGAAAAAAAAAAACAACCTTAGTTTTTCTAACAACGAGAGAAATGAGGCCCTAAATATAGTTTTTAAAAGGATGCTCTACATTGGAGAATACATTTAAAAAGAAAGTTTTGGTTTCTTAAGCCTTTGCTATCCATTTAAGTAGCATTAAACAGAGCAGAAGAAGCATGGATTTCAAAGGCAGTGAAAATAAAAACCCAAAAAAAAGGACATTATCAGAATATATTTCATTTAAAAATAAACATGTGATTCTTTATAAAACAATATAATGTAAAAATGAATTAATTCAGATTTTTCTATATTTTAATGTAAATTGGCTGAACATAAACACAAAAGCAGAACTATTTTTGCTACCTCTTTCATCAGTCAAGAAATTTCTTTTTCTCTAAAAGGATTAAAAAATAGGTTAATATGGCTATTTAAATTTATATTTTCAAAAGACTTAGTAATGAGTCCAAAGTATTCAGAGATACTGACAGGGCAGGGAATAAGTCCATGATATTAGGAAAGGGACATAAGAGAATGAAAAAGCAGATGTCCTTGTGCATGTGTGTCTATGTGTAGGAATAAAAAGTGCATTTTTTTTTTTTTTTGGATATGATAGATTTGAGGTGCTAATGAGAAATCAGCGATATTGAAAGAATGCAGTATTGAAACCTCAAATGGACATTGCTACAGCTGCACATTTAGGCGTCACCTCCACACAGGTATTTAAGGAAGTGACAGTGGTGACTGAACTGGCCCAGAGATAGTAAGAATCAAAAAGAAGCAAAACAAAAACAGTACCTTGGTAAGTTCAAAAAGGTAACTACCCCCATGCTGGCCAGGATGTGGAGAAAAGAGAACCCTCCTACATTGTTGGTGGGAATGTAAATCAGTACAGCCATTGTGGAAAACAGATGGAAGATCCTCAGAGAACTAAAAATAAATCTACCCTGCAACCCAGCTCTCTCACTACTGGGTACAAACCCAAAGGAAATGAAATCAGTATATCAAAGAGACACCTGCACTCTCATGTTCATTGCAATATTGATACAGCAGGTGCTCAGTTTCCCTGGGCTCTGGTTCCACAACATGCCTCTGAGTTTCCAGCCACCCCCTGAGGTCTCAGGCTGCCTCCTCTGGGCTCTCCCCTGGAGGAAAGTTATTGTTGACACTTAAATCTATTTTTAGCACCAACTCAGGGGAGCAATGAGACCACAGGGAGCTGGCTTATGCAAATCCAGTGGCTGGACATGCTCAGTAGAGAGTACAGAATACTCCTGAATATGCCTGGTGGGTGATAGGGTCTGACCAATGAACATGCTCCAGGAAGGGACTGACTGGGCATGTGCAGGAATAAATGTTACGTAACTGGGAGCCACCCCCCTTAACTGACTATTCCTTAGATAGAGAAACTTTAGACGTGGAGTCCCAGCAGAACGCAGGGTTGCTGCTCACGTTCCTGGAGGCAACCCACACTTCCCTGGCTGCGGTGTGCATGCTTTACTTGGTATCTAACTTACTTCCAGCAAGCGCTGCCCACTCTCTTGAGCCGGCCTGCACTTTGTACTGAACTTTGTTTTTTCTCGCTTTAGTGTTAAACTCGATGTCTGTACTGAACTTACTTTCGTGTTAGACTTGGTGTGGGCCCTGCTCAGTCTCTGGAACTATCCTGTGCTCTCTCTGTGGAACCTGTATTTATCTGTTATATTAAACTTGTTCTCACTTTCTACTGTGACTCTGCCCTTGAATTCTTTCCTGCGGTGGAGTCAAGAAACTGGTAAAAGGATGGAGTGGGTTGAGGCCGGCTTTCGGTTCCCCCAGACCCTACCTCTGACATCACCAATAACCCATGACCTCAGTCTAATCATGAGAAAAACATCAGATAAATCTCAGTTGAAGGACATTCTACAAAATATCTAACCATACTCACAACTGTGATGATCATTAGAGTCACAGAAGATCTGAGAAACTGTCACAGCCAAGAGGAACCTGAGGAGATGGGAGGTCTAAATGTAACTTGGGGTTCTGGATGGGATCCTGGAATACAAAAAGGACATATGAAAAAACTACAGAAATCTGAATAAAGGATGGGTTTTAGTTACAAGATGTGAATAATTGTTTTAAGTTTAAAAAATAAGCATACACTAAATTTTTATGAAGGTCACTGTGCTTTAACATTCAACCAAGAGTGGGAAAATATAGAATTTATTTTTCATTTCATTACCTTGTCACATTTTGAAAAATAGCACCACTTATTACAATGGAAGACTTTTTTTTTCTTTTTTGTAAATTCATGTCGTGATTCAGGGAGCAGATATGTGTCGAGTTCATACTATATCACAGGCAATCTGCCAGTTTATTGAAGATGCTTGGCAGAAAAGAGCAGACTTCATATGAATAATTTTATCACAAATTAGAGATCCCATATCCAAGGGAGCGGTAGGGCCATAAGTCAGGCACAGATTAATGCTACAAATTTCAGAGGAAACAGTAGTGGAAAATCCTCATGGTACAACTAGAATTTATTTTATTTATTTGTTTTTTAAAGATGACCGGTAAGGGGATCTTAACCCTTGACTTGGTGTTGTCAGCACCACGCTCAGCCAGTGAGCAAACCGGCCATGCCGATATAGGGATCCGAACCCGGGGCCTTGGTGTTATCAGCACCGCACTCTCCCGAGTGAGCCACGGGCTGGCCCTGTACAACTAGTATGTAAACTGGGTGGTGAAAACGGACATATACAAGGAAGCAGTTGAGGACATAGGAGGAGGAACCAGGCAAACTGAGCCTGGGTAAGGGAAGGGTGAGCCCAAGAAAAATACAGAGGCGGTGAGAGGGGAAACATCGCCAGGGGCAAGATCACAGTGCCTGGTGCTCTCAAGTTTGGGTTTAATGAAGTAAATGTAGATGTTCTGGAAGTTGGCATATCCTGCAGCCAAAGATCCAACTTTAAAACCACCCACATTTGCCCTATGAACTAGGTCAATGCCCCCAAACCTGAAAAATAGGGCAGTAACACACCATCATTCCCTTTCTTCTAGGGAACGAAGCCCCTTCCAGATTGAAATACAACAGAATCGGAGAGGACTGCCTGGGAAGATCCCAGCAGGCAGAGCCAGGACTCTACTCCAGCATTAGGAAAGGACCGTGAGTCTGCAGAAAGTGGAAAAGGCAGGTGTGAGGCAAGGAGAAGTGGGAGGAGAAAGGCAGATGGGTCGATGGGCAAGATGTGCTTTCTAGCTTGTACAGAAGCAAGTTGGAAATGGAGATGCAAGCTGCTAACTAATCAATTAAGTAAATGTGGTCACCAGAAACCAGCATCTTCCCAAATTGTCCCCAGCCTGAGTGTTCTATACTGAAAAGAGAAAGCGGAAGATAACATGGGACTGATTTTTTTTAATTATTTTTTTTTTCTTGATCATTGATTCAAAGGCATGTATAAGGAATAATACCGAGATACCATGTGGCCCTGTTATTCAGTTTCCTGGAGTTTTGTCAGAACATAGCACACTGCTTTTCAGAGTGGCTGTAACATTTCACATTCCCACAAGCGATGTCTGAGCCGTCCAGTTTCTCCACCTCCTTGCCTGTGTTCAATAACCTCCACTATTTACTTCAGTCATTCTTAGGAGTGCGTCTTAATATCTTACTGTGGTTTTAATTTGCATTTTCTTGTAGGCTAATGATGTTGAACATTGTTTCATGTGCTTATTTGACATCTGTATATCCTCTTCGGTGAAATGTCCTGGTTCCTGTCTTTTTTCTACTTTCTAATTAGATTGGGTTTTGGTTTTTGCTGTTATCATTGTCTTTTGTTTTACCGTTAACTTTCGGGAGTTCTTTCAGTATTCTACATACTAGTCCTTTGTCAGATGTGTAGTTTGCAAATATTTTCTCCCAGTCTGTAGATTGTCATTTCTCATAAGAGTATGAGAACATGGAACACAAATTTTTAATTTTTATGTAGCCCAGTTTTTCGTTAATGGGTTTTGATTTTGGTGTTCCTTCCTCTTCTATTTTTTGGAAGATATTATGTAGAACTGGTGTTAATTCTTATTTAAATGTTCAGTGCAAATCTCCAGTGAAAGCTTCTATACATAGAGATTGCTTTCTTAAAGAGCTTTAAATTGCAAATTTAATTTCTCTTACAGTTAGAATTACTTATATTACCTGTTTTACCTTGGCTGAGTTTAGATAGTTTGTGTTTTTGAGGAATTAGTTCATTTCTTTTTTGTTAAATTTATGGGCATAAAGTTGTTCTTCGTATCATTACCATTTTAATGGCCACAAGATCTGTAGAGAGATTGATTTTATCCCTGATATTTGTGATTATTCATATCCTTTCTCTGTTTTTATCATTTTTATTAGAGGTTAATACATTTTATTGATTTTTGTTGAAGAACTAGCTTTTTGCTTCATTGATTTTCTCTATTTTTTTAATTTAGTTTATTTCCAGTCTTACCTTTATATTTTTTCTTCTGCTTACTTTTAGTTTTATCTTACTCTTCTTTTTCTTGTTCTTGAGTTAAAAATTTAGATTATTTATTGTTTTTATTGATTTTATTTTATTGTTTATTATTTTAGATTATTAAAACTTTTTTTCTCTAAATGTGAGCATTTAGAACTTCTTTAGCTATTTCTCACCCATTTTGATGTGCTGTATTCTTATTCAATTTTATGTGTTTGTTTTTTTTTTATTTCCTTTGAGACTTTCTGTTTGACCCATGGACTGTTTAGAAGTGTGTTATTTAATAGGCATGTGTTTAGACATTTTTTCTGTTATGATTTGTAATTGATGCGATTATTGGAACATGTTGCATATGATTTCAATTCTTTTAAATTTATTGAGGTTTGTTTGACAGTTCAGGATCAGCATATGGTCTACTTGGTTAATATACCCTGTGCACTTGAAAGAAATGTGTTGTTGTTGAGTGTAGGGATATATTTATACAGTCACATGTCACTTAATGACAGGGATACATTCTGAGAAATATGTCCTTAGGCAATTCCGTTGTTGTAGCAACATTTTAGAGTGTACTTACACAAACCTGGATGGTATAGCCTACTACACACCTAGGCTGTACTGTATAGCCTATGGCTTCCAGGCTCCAAACCTGTACAGCATATTACTGTACTGAATAGGCAATTGTGACACAATGGTGTTTGTGTCTCTAAACATAGAAATAAGTTCTAATGATATACAATTGAGCTAGGCATCTATAAATTAACATTAATTTACTGCATGTTATTAAATGCCTAGAAGAAAGGAGATCAAATGTCCTCAACTCAAAGAAATGATTAAATTTTGTAATGGTGAATATGTTAATTATCCCAATTTGATCATCATATATTGTACACAGGTATTGATATTCAACTCTGTACCCCACAAGTATGTATAATTAATTATATTTCAATAAAAATAAATAAATAAATGAAATGTCTGCTAAAAAAAATGAAAGGAAAAGGTATAGTAAAAATGTGGTATGAAAGGTAAGAAGTGGTACACCTGTATAGGGCACTTACCATGATTAGAGCTTGCAGAACTGGAAGTTGCTCTGGGTGAGTCAGTGAGTGAGTGGTGAGCGAATGTGAAAGCCAAGGACATTACTGTACACTACTGTAGACTTCATAACACTGTATACTTAGGCTACACTCAATTTATCAAAAGTCTTTTTCTTCAATAATAAAGCAGCCTTAACTTACTGTAACTTTTTTAATTTATAAACTTTTAAAATTTTTAAAACTCTTTGACTCTTTTGTAATGACACTTTGCTTAAAACACAAACACATTGTACAGTTCTACAAAAATATATTCTATCTTTATATCCTTATTCTGTAAGATTTTTTATATTTTTTAAAGTTTTTATTTTTTATTTTTTTTTACGTTTTAAAATTTTGGGTTAAAAACTAAGACACGCACAAATACACACTAGGCTGGGCCTGCACAGGGTCAGAATCATCAGTGTCCTCATCGTCTACCTGCACATATTGTCCCACTGGGATGCCTAAGATTTCACTAGGCCATAGGATTTTTCAGTGCCATTATAATCTCATGGGACCACCATGGTACATGTGGTCTGTCATTGACCAAAACGTTGTTATGTGACACATGACTGTAGATCTATGTATACGTATCTATAAACTAACATCTATATATAGATATAAATATATTAGATCCTGTGAGTTGATTACACAGCTCACACCTTTTATATCTTTGCTATTTTTCCACCTAGTCCCTCTAACAGTTGCTAAATTGGAGTGTTGAAGTTTCTAATACAATTGTGAATTTGTCTGTTTCTCCTTTTAGATCTATAATTTTTTGTTTCATGCATTTGGGGGCACATCCATTTATTGTCATATGTCTTCCTAGTGTTTTGATAATTTATCATTATGGAATGTCCTTTTTTTGTCTGTTACAATTTTCTTTTCTTTGGAGTCTACTATATCTAATATTTATATGGTTGCTCTTACTTTTAAAAATTAATTAGTTAATCGTAATTAGATAATTTTTCCATAGTGTATCTTTTCCAGTCATTTTACTTTCAACCTACTCATGTTGTTGAATTTGAAATGGGTTTCTAATAAACACTAGAGAGTTGACCATGATTGTTTTTGTTTGTTTGTTTGGTTTGGTTCATTTTGCTGAACTCTGCCTTTAATTGGTATATTAATGCCATTTACATTTAGTGCAATTATTGATAGATTAAAGCTTACATCTGCCATTTTATTATGTTTTCAGTTTGTTGCTTCTCATTCTTCTGTTTCTCTCTTATTGTGTTCTTTTGCTATTCTGTCTTGATTTATCTATTTTGCTTTTTGTGTATCAATTTGTAAAGATTTTCTTAGTGGTTTTTCTGGATATTACAATATCCATATGTGACTTATCACAGTCTGTTGTTATGAACATTTCACCAGTTTGAATGAAGTATGGAAACCTTACCTCCATTTAGGTCCTGAAGTCTCCCCACTTTAAAAAATATCATTGTTTTAAGTATCAGAAGGAATCATAATTTTTTTTGCAGTAATCAGATATAGTGTAGAAAGCTAATGAGGAGAATATTCTTTTAATATTGTTATTAATTTTTATTTCTACTCTTTTCATTGTTCATTGTTTTTTCTTTCCTTTTTTAATTGAAACATAGTCAATTGTACATATCTGTGGGGTACAGAGTTGAATGTCAATACCCATGTACAATATGTGCTGCTTTCAAGTCAGGATAATTAGTATATTCAACATTATCATTGTTTTTTCTTTTTTCCTGACACTCTAAGTTTCCTTCTTTTATGATTTCTGTTTGAAGAACTTATTTTAGACACTCTTTAGGTTAGATCTGCTTGCAACAGATTCTTTTAGTTTTCCTTCATATGTGAATATCTTTATTTCTTGCTTCTTTAACCCAACCCAAGGTTGACAATTTTTTTTTCAGTACCTGAAAAATTTTGGACACTTTTTTTTTTGGTCTCTATATTTTCTGGTCTCTATGGTCTCTATTAAATATAAATCTGCTGTTATTTGAACCAGTGTCCCCTGTGAGTAACACATCATTTCCCTCTGGCTGCTTTCAAGATTTTTATTTGCTTTTAATGTTCTAAAGTTTATTACATGTTCTTTGTGCAGATTTCTTTGAGTTTATTCTGCTTAGGGTTTGCTCAATTTCTTGGTCTTGAGGCTTGTGTCTTTCTCCAAATTTGGGGAATTTTTAGTCATTATTTCTTTGAATACTCTCCAGTACCAGATTTCTTCTCTCTTTCTGAGACATCAGTGAAACACAATGTTAACTCTTTGTTATTGTTATTGTTTCACAGGTCTTTCATAGTCTGTTCATTTTTTTAATCTATTGTATTTCTATTGTTTAGATTATGTATATTTAATTGATCTGTCCTCAAGTTTACTTATCATATTCTCTGTCATCTCCACTCTACGATTAAGGCACTCAGACTTTGTTTTCCAATTTCAGTCATTACATTTATCAATTCGGATCTTTTTTGATAACTTCTACTTCTTTGCCAAGACTTTCTTTTGTTTGTTTGTTTTATGTATATATTGTTTCAAAGACTCTTTAGTTTCTTGTTGAATTATTTATGTGATGGTTGCTTTGAAATCCCTGTCAGGTAATTCTTAACATCTTATTCATCTCAATGTTGACATCAATTGATTGTCTTTTCTCATCCAGGTTATGATATTACAATTTCTCATTTTGTTGGGCAATTTTCTATTTGTGTTTTGGACACTTTGCCATTATTTTTAGGAGTCTCTGGATTCTTTTTTAAAAACTTTTCCAGGCAGGTACCCTCCTTAGATTGAGCATGCTTCTATTGGTAAAGGACACCTGAGGAATGTAGGAGCTCAATGTCCTCTCATCGGCATCAAAATGTTTCCATTCTTATCATCAGAGCCTCACTTTTTTCTAACCATTGTTGTAATTTTAACATAGGCAGTTTGACAAGCCTCCAAATCAAGTGTGAGGTACTTCAGCAAACCCAAAGATCAAACTTTGATGAAGATTTTTAGAAATATTCAACGAGAAGCTGCAAGGGATATTTGATGTTCTAGGGACAGACATCAAAATTCTTTGGTTTTCTGACCATGCCTTGTTCCGGAAGTTTAAATCCTCAAAATTGTTTCTCTTTTTTCTTATGCTTTCACAAGTAGTGAGAACAAGTTTGCCCTGCCCATAATTCTTGTATCCTAAAGACCTTCACAATATACTTTTCAGTGCAATAGTCTCTTTTGTCTACCAAAGCTTTGCTTTCTTTCCATTGGCGCTTTATTCCAGGCAACTTAAGGTGAAAATTAACGTGACCATAAAGTTGCAACTACCAGTGTCCAATTTTTGACAAAGGTAAAATTAACCCTGCCTTCAAATCCAACCTGGTTAGATAAGCAATCCTAATATTCCTTTTTTGAGGTTCTTATTACCTCCAAATTCTTTCTAACACCAAATACTGTATTAGTGAGTGCACATTTAGGGAAACAGAGGCCTCTCTAGATATTCTGAGTAATGATTGTTTAATACATGCAATTAAAGTCTGATATCACCATTGGAAAGTCTGTAAGAGAAAGGTCAAAAAGACATTTTCAAAGAATCTAATGTGCGTCAATTGAAGGGAAACCAGTGCTGATGATCCCAGCTGATCACAGTGCCAGAGGGACTGATTATCAATGGGACTTTTGGAGTCAGGAAAAGCTACACTCAGTGACCTCAGCTGCTGCCTGGAGCTGGGCAGAAGAAAAATAGCTTCTCTTTCTCTTTTGTCTACCAAATGGTGTGTGAATGCCTCACATAGTTGAAACAGAAACTGGAAACTCAGAGCAAAAGAGATTCTGAAAAACACCAATCAAGAAAGTGCAGAATGTGAAGAAATTAATGCTGCATGTTCAACAGGGCATCCAGCACAAAGACCCCTCACCTTCTCCCATAGCTTCTCTAGCTGGCTTTCCTCCAAGGGCAGCAAAAACTGACATCAGTTTGGTTCCCCCGCCCCCCATTTCACACTTAATTTCTCCCATGCTTTTATTCATGATTTAAATTTGAAATGCGAATGTCTTTAAATTTCTCCCCCCCGCCCCCACTCTCTGGGACTCCAAAGTGCACACTTTTATTCATTATTTAACATTTTAAAAATATTGAGGAAGGACTGTGATTATTTTCCTTCCCTTGGGTAAATGTGTCTTGCCCTTCTTTTCAACACAATGTTTTCCAAAACTCAGCTCTAATTATATTAATTTTTAAAAACCCTGTCAAGTCTCCTTTGAATCTAGCATTTCTTATCTGGCATCAAGATTCTTTCCAATCTGACCACTACTTTTCTGTCCAGACATATTTTATTTTTCACTGCTCTACAACACAAACCTTAAATCAAGTATAAATGGGTCTATTACTCAATACTATCTAAGAAGTTGTTCCTGCTCCTGATGCTAATTAAAGTCTTTGCTCGTTTCTCCCTCTGCAAAGGCATTTCACATACGTGTATTGGTGTTGACTTTGAGCCACACCTGAGCCACACCCTGCCTTAAAGAGACCCACAGTCCAGTAGGATATATAAACAAGCAAACAAGTAATTAAAACTCAATATCCAGGTGCAATAATAGCTCAGAATGCAATGTGATGGGGCATGAAGAAGATGCAGGCCACCCTCGTTAGGAGTCAGTTGTAAGTAAGGTTCCTGGTCATGCTGGTGCCTGGTCTGGCTTGTGCTGGATATGTAGGAGAGAGTCGGGTAAGAGAGAGGATTTTAGGAATAGGTTCTAAGACAAGAGGAAAGGGGAAATTTGGCACGTTCAAAGAACAAGTAGACCAGGATAGAGAGAATAAAGGAGTCCCTGTCTAAATATGAAAAGAAATGAGGTTGGAAGCACAAACAACAATCCTTTTATTGAAAATTGTGGTCATACTTCAAAGCCTGGGCATCAACTCAAAGATAATAGATAGCTTTTGGAAAATTTTAATCAAGGGGTTACATAAAATTTGAATTTTATGAAGTGACACAAATAATCCTGTAAAGAATAATTTGGACGACATCGAGTTTAGGCACTTAGGAGGTTGTTCCAATAACACATGAAAAAAAATGATGAGACCATTGAAAGAAAAATGATTCAATGACGCTCGTTAAAGCATGGAAAGGAAGACTTTATTCAGGACCACTGCAGCGAGAATTTGAAGGTGGGGGAAAGAGATTGGGCTGAACTTCAAATCCAGCATGGGCAAGTTGGAATTTGTAGCCAAGGGTCAGTGGATGGAAAATTACTAAGAAGAAATATCAGGGGGATAGGGGGTCCTGGCTTAACCAACCACACAGGTTTCTCGCTGCAGGCAGGCCAGGGTGACCCGATATCAACTGGGGGATTGTGGAGGATAAGGAACCTGATCAGATATCAAGGATGACCTGATATTGGGGGGGGGGGGAGGCAGTTCTTGCTAAACTGATAGCAGAATTTTTGCTAAAACTGGATTTTACAAGGACGTGCACAGGTGTACCTAGGAGAAGTTTCAGGAGTCTGACCACATTTTGGTCAAGCAGAGAATCTTGGCTGGAACCTCTACTAAAGCATTTGAGAGTAAAGAAGAAGAGCAGGAGATAATATCAAAATCTTTGGGAGAGAAACTAGATGGTGCTGTGGTGGAGATGGGGAGTCAGAATCGTACACCTGCGGAGGTGGTGGACCAGCCGTACAGATAGATGACAACCAAAGATGAACATCATGAGGAGAAGCTGAATTCCTTCAGGATTTGTTGAGTCTGAGGTTTTTGTAAAAGCTGCAAGCAGAGGCATCTAGTAGATATCCAGCTGAATATGAGTATGGAGCCTAAGAGAGAGGTATGAAATAAAGATACTGATTTGAGAATTACTATGGACTCATGACTAAAGCTTTCACCTAGACCATGCCCCTATCCCCAAGGAAAGTGATATTTCAAATCAGTAGAAGAGCTCTGGCTAGGACCACCAGAAGAAGACTGAAGTGATGATGTAACAGCAGGACCTCCCATATTTGATCATATTTGATCCTTTTCCTCCAGGGCCGGAGCAGGCCTCTGCCTTGGAGGAAGTCTGCAAGGTAAACTTGCTGGCTGAACAACTGGACTGTGCTTGTCTAGCAGAATAGAAGATAAGCATAAAGCCTAGCTTAGCATGCATTTCTCTGAGTGCTCTTATTTCCCGTGGTTATTTGATACTCTGAACCTTGGTTATGGAGTAGGATGACATTATTTACATAAAAGTAGAGCAGTCTTCCAGACAACCGGAGCTGCAGACTTTCTATGAGACACATACGATCCAGACCCTGAGAAACCAGGAAGGACATCAAGGAAGCTATGCTGACTCCACCATGAAGCACATCAAAATCCTGCAGGCACCTGAGATAATGTCAAGGACAAGAACAGAAAGCAGATGGAGGCTGGGTGAGATCTTGCACCTGGCTTCTCACATGGAGCCCCCCACAGTTCACATCCCCCTCCCTCCTGCTTTTCACTTCCCCCTTCTTACCCATAAAAGCCCTCAGTTAACTTGAAAGTATGACATGGTTTAGTCTGCCATCTCTGCAGGCCTGAATACAACTGCCTTCCCTTTGCACCACCAAAAAAACAAATAAATAAAAATAAAATGAAATAAAAAATAAAATCGGTGGAAGAGGACTGCAGTAACATAGAAAAGTTATGAAGAAGTAGGAGAAGCAGAAGGATAAAATTAATTTGAGGAAGACAAGGCAGGAGAGCCCTTTAAGAAGGAAGGAACAACCAACTATCAAATGCAGCAGAGACGACTGAGAGAGGCAGAACCTGAAAGTACGACTGAACTTGGCAACCACAAGGACACTCATAACCGTGATGAGAAGAGTGCCCGTTAAATAATACAGATGGAATCTTCGCTAACATCTCCACCCACCGTGCTCCTATTTATTGCACATTCCAAGCCCAGTCATTTGTTAGAGATGCCAGAACAGTCATGCCTCACTATTAAGGCTAAGCTATATCCACTCTAACAAAGCTTATAGTCTTCAAGTAATCCAATGCCTGCCAAAACAAAATTCAACACACTTGAAAGAAAGCAATCACAATCCAGTCACTAAAGAATGTAAGATTCACAGTTTTTAGCCTCCAACTAAAACTTTTTAGATATGTGATGAAGCAGGGAGCTGTGACCTATAACTGGGAAAATTTCCAGTGAATGGACCAAACCAAGAAGTGCCAGAATTAATGAATTAGTAGGCAAGGACAATGATACAGCTATGATAAACACGCTCAAGAAAGTTTTTTTTTTTTTTTCAAGAAAGTTTTTTAAAGGATGGACAAAACAGAAAGAAAAACTGAAGATATGAAAAAGTCAATTCAACTCCTAGAGATAAAAAAATACTACATTTGAAATAAAAAATATAACTGGGTAGGATTAACAGCAGATTAGTAGCTGCAATAGAACAGAGGAAAAAAGACTAAAAATTTTTAAACACACAGTCTCCTTGAGTTGTCAACAATACCAAGTGCCCTAACATGGTTAAATTTGCAGTCCTGGATGGAGGGAGAAAAATTTGAAATAATGGACATTTTTTCCCAAATTTAATAAAAACTACATTTCCATATGTACAAAAATCTAAGTGAATCACAAAGAAGAGAAGCACAGAGAAGACCGTAGCAAAGCACACCATCATAAAATTGTGGAAATCCAGAGATAAAGAAAAAAAACTTAAAAAGCAATCAGGAAAAAAGAAAAAAAGCAAAAGCATTACATACAGGTGACCAAGGATGAACATCATTAGTAGCTTCTTGGCAGAAGCATTGAAAATCAGAAGAAAACGAAATGATATTTTTAAGGTACTGAAAGAAAAAAGGGAACCAACCACAAATTCTACTTCCAGTGAGATGATTCTTAATAAATGAAGTTTATATAAAGACATTTTTCAGACAAATAAAAGCTGGGAGAATTTATAGTTTCAGGACCACTCTTATTCAACAATGTATCAGAGGTTCTAGCTTATCTTATGAGACAAAGATTAAAAAGGAAAAAGTTTATAAAATGAAAGAAATTTTGAAGATGATATAATTGCATATATAGAAATTCTGTGGGCTCTATTAAAGACTATTAGAAATTATAAGTGAATTTATCGAGATTGCAGGATTCTAGGAGAGTGTACAAAAATCAGTGGTATTTTAACAAAATAACAACAAATAAAAAATAAATTTTAAAAAAGTTGTATAAGATAGCACAAAAATACAAAATACACAGGAACAAGTTGAACAAAATGTGTGCAGACTTTCACACTAAAAATTATAAAAGTTTACTTAGAAAAATTAAAGATTAAGATTTAAATAAATTAAAATTTATGCAAAGTTTGCTTGTTGGAACACTCAATTACAATATGCTTTGTCCTCCAATAGATCTACTTATTCAACATATTCCCAATAAAAATCTCAGCAGCATGATGGTGTAAATTGATAAGATAATTTCACATTTCATAGAAATGCAAAGGTTCTGGAATAGCCAAAACAACCTTGGTGAAAAAACAATTTTGGAGGATTTACACTGTATAACTTGGGGTCTTGTAAGGAAGCTACAGTGTGATATTGGCATAAGGATGGACATTCGGATCAATGCAATGAAATAAATGGCCCAGAAACAGACAAGGACACACGGTCCGTAGATTTTGCAATGTTGCTGGGCCTTTATTAATGGCCCTCTCCCAACTATGTGCACATTCCTTAAATTGAGTAAGATGCCCCCTGTGGCTGGAACTCCATGAATATTTATAGAAATGGCTTCGATTAGAAAATTAAATAAGCAAGGAAGACGCTTGTTTCTACAGGAAATTAGATGTGTGTGAGAGTGAAACAGGAGCAGCAGGAATGTCCCCAGTGGGTCATGGGGCAGGTGGGCACAGGCGCAGAGGGCCGGTCAGCCTCACAGCTGCAGACTGCCCAGGATTGGATCCTGGGTCTCTGTTTTCCCTCCTCCCAGTGTCTTCATTCCTCACAGTGGCTCAATGAAGATGTCCAGGCCTAAGAAGTCAGAAGATTTCTCACAGAGATGAGGCACGTGCACACCTGTTTGCAGAGGGATACAAGGAGAGTTCAGGTTTCTAGTCTCGTTTCTTTCCTGTCCTTTACAGAGAGGATTTAGAGCTTAAATGAAAAAAGAAAAAGTCCTGGTTGGAGAAAAAGGAAACATGGACTATTGTTGGAAAAATACAAAATTAATTCTTTCAGTAGCTTGTTTTGCCTTTAGAATAGAACCTGCTTATTGTACCAGCTTTACTGATAATCAGCTGCTCTACTCCCGCTTTTGTAAACGTGCTTGCTTTTCACAATGACTACTGTACTGGCTACATGAATGCTGAGAGAACAAAACTTAAAAGAACCTGGAAGAGTCCTCCTATATAAGCCCTGTAATACCTGGATTCAAGGCTCAGATTTTGAAGCACTAGCTCATCTGGGCCTGCCATGAATAAAATACCTGACTCTCCAACCCTCTGAGTGCCACTCGCTTCTCTGTCAAAGTCCATTCCCTGTAACACTATAAATGGCTAAATTTCTATTTCCTCTCTTTTCATGTGGCTAAATTTTAGATGACTGGTTTGGCAGCTGGAAATAAGAGGAATGATAATTTCCAATGTGGAGACTATCAGCAATTCAGCCTCCATCTGTGCTGCCACGTGCTGGCGCTGCCCTGGTCAAGGCCACAAAGGCATGCTGGAAGTCCTATAGTGTGTGAGCTCATGGCTCTGACAAGGAGCTGGCCAAATCCTCTCCAAAGTGTTTTTATAACAGCAATTATCACGTTCACTATCTAAATGGGAAAGCTGAGCATATACTGGAGGAGGACAGGGATGCCCTAGAGGCTTTTCAGTCTCTTGTCACAATATGCCATGCCTGTGCTGCTGCAGTCTAGGGGACCTGTGATTAAATATGCTGACTAGGAGATAACTCATGTTTCACATAGCTTATATGAGACCAAAATCTTCACTGGGGTTTTACATTGGTGTGTAAGAGTGTGGTAGTGATGTTTGAGAAATTGGCATTTTTAATAAGGGGGGAAGGCAGTTTTGCTTTTCCACTTAAAATAACGGAGTATAAGTATCTTGTATCTGAAAACTGTGATATCTTGTTGATAAGGAATGATATTCAGCTAACCAGGGAATGTTATTCAGGTGATGAACATCAAAATCAGGTGAGATAAAAAAAAAAAAAAAAACCTTTGTTGGGACAGTAACAAGAGAGCTACGTCCCTCTCCTCCAACTCTATCCCCGTCCTCTTCCAGCCCCCCATCCGTACTGACCTACTTTCCTTACTGTCTACATTTTCTAGACTTTTGTATTAATGATATCAAGCAGTATGTACTTTATTTTGACTGAGAGTCATTCATATTGTTGTAAGTGTCAATATTTTATTTCTATTGCTGAGTTTATTCTGTTATATGGATATATTACAATTTTTTTTATCCAGTGTTCAAGTCTTTGTAGGGGCATCTACTTTCATTTTTCTTGGGAATAACCTAGAAATGGATGGCTGGGTCTTTTAATAGAGTCATATGCTAGGTTTAGCATTTTAAGAAATGACCAACCTGTTCTCTAAAGTGGTCACACCATTTACATTCTAGCATAGGAGAATTCCAGTTGCTCCAGAGCCTTGTCAGCCCTAAGTATGGACAGTTTTGCAATGTTAGACACTTTGATATATGTGTAGCGATATCTCATTGTGGTTCTGATTTGCCTTACCTTTAAGACTAATGACATTGAGCATATTTTCTTGTGCTTATTTACCATTTATATTTCTTCTTGAGTGAAGTTCAAATTTTCTCCATTTTAAATTTTTTGGTTTTATTTTTATTGAGTTCTTCATTATCATATGTATGATTTACAAATACTTTCTCCTAGTCTATCACCACTTTTCTCATTGTGGAAACAGTATCTTTCAAAGGGCAGAAGTTCTTAATTTTGATGTGAAATTCCATTTATCCATTTCTTCCTTTTGGCTTATATTTTGATGTTGTTTTTAAGAAACATTGACCTAATACAAAGTCACAAAGATTTTCTCTTTTTTAAATGTAAAACTTACAACTACAAAACTTCAAGAAGAGAAAAAGAGAAAATCTTTGTGAATAGTTTTGCATTTAAATCTGTGATCAATTTTGAATTAATTTTTGCATATTGGGTTTTAAGAAAGTTTATTTTTGTGTACGAATGCCCCCTTGTTCTCATATATTGTTGAAAAGCACATAGTTTCTCTTTTCATCCATTCA
This sequence comes from Cynocephalus volans, assembly GCF_027409185.1. Lineage (NCBI taxonomy): Eukaryota > Metazoa > Chordata > Mammalia > Dermoptera > Cynocephalidae > Cynocephalus > Cynocephalus volans. The sequence goes on from NC_084461.1 coordinate 211,807,529, forward strand.
ACTTTGTTAAAAACAAATTGGCCATATTTATACATGGTGGTTTATTCCTAGACTCTGTAGTCCGGCCCATTGATCTATTCTTCTGTATTGATGCCAATACTCTTGATTACTATAGATTTAAAATAAAGTTTGAAGCCATATAGTGTAAATCCTCCAACACTGTTTTTTTGTTTTTATTGTTTTTTGTTTGCAAAGTTGTTTTTCTAGGTCCTTTGCACTTTTATGTGCACTTTTATTAATGTTAGAATCAGCTTTTCAATTTGAAGTCACATCGAAGCTGTAGATTAATTTATGGAGAATGGAAAAATTTACAATGTTGACTTTTCCAATAAATGCACATGCTGTAGCTCTCCATTTATTTAGGTCTCCTTTAATTTCGTGAGAAATGTCATATAGTTGTCATTGTGCACATCCATACTTGGCTGACCCCTGGCCAAAAATATGACGTACTTTGGTAAATGTTCCATGTGCACTCCTTGAGTTTTTGTTTCATGGATTACGAAGCCTTATTAATCAGTGCAAAAAAATGTAAGATTGCCATTTTCTTGATGAAATGACACCATGATCGATATGTAATGACCCTTTTTATCCCTGATAATATTACTTGGTATGAAATTTACTTTGAATTCAAATAGCCACTCCAGCTTTCTTTTTATTGGAGTTAAAGTCTATCTATCCTTTAACTCCTAACCGATTTGCATCTTTATGTTTAAAGTGGCTTTTATGTAAGCAGCATATAGTTGGTCTTGCTTTTTTGTTCCATCTGACAATCACTGCTCTTTAACTTATGTATAATTATTATTTTGGAATATTTATAGATTCACATACTGTTGTGAAAAACAATGCAGAGAGATCCCGTGTATTAATTACCCAGTTTCTTCGATATGTAATATCCTGCAAAACTATAGTACAGTATGGCAGTAGGATGCAGACATTGGTATAGTCAAGATGCAGAATGCTTACATCATCACCACAAGAATCCCTCAAGTTGTCCTTTTATTGTCATGCTCATTTCCTCTCACTCCACTCCCTCCTGAATCCCTAACAACCACTAAATCCAGTATCCATTTTGATAATTTTGTCATCTCTAGAATGTCATATAAATGCAATCATATAGCATGTAAACTTTTGGAATTGGCTTTTCTCACTCAGTGTTATTATTCTCTGGAGATCCATCCTAGTTGTCGAGTGTATCAGTAGTTCATTTAATTACATTGCTAGGCAGTACCCCATGGCACGGATGTATAGGTTTGTTTACCCACTCCCCAATTGTAGGACATCTGCATTGTTTTCAGTTTTTGACTACTACTAATAAAACTGCTATAAACTGGTTTTTGTGTGGACATAAGTTTTTATTACTCTGGGATAAAAGTCCCAAAGTGAAAGTGCTTGTTCATATTGTAGTTGCATGCTTAGTTCTGTAATAAAGTGCCAAACTATTTTCCAGAGTGGCTGTACAGTTTTGCATTATCATCAGTAATACACATGATCACGTTTCTCTGAATCCTCACTGGCACTATTTTAAAAATTTTACCCATCCTGATAAATATGTAGTAATACCTCAATGTGGTTTTAACTGGCTTTTTCCTGAAGGTTCATGATGTTGAACCTCTTTTTGTGTGCTTGTTGGCCATCTTTATATCCTTTTTGTGATATGTCTCTTTAATGTGTTTTGCCCATTTTCTAATTGAGATTTTTTTGTTTGCTTTTTACTGTTGACATTTTAGAGTTCTCTATGCATTCTACATACCAGTCCTTTGTCAGATATGTGGCTTGCAAATAATTTCTTCCAATCTGTACTTTATCCTTTTATCATCATAGTAGAGTCTTTGCTGAGTAAAAGTTTTCAATTTTTGTGAAGCCACATTTATCAATTTTTCCATCTATGGATTGTGCTTTCAGTTTCAAGTCTAAGATCTATGCCTGGCTCTAGATATTAAAGCTTTTTTCCTATTTTTCTCTAAAAGTTTTATAGTTTCATGTTTTACATTTAAGTCCGTGATCCATTTTGCATGGATTTTTGTACAAGGTGTGAGACTTAGATTGAGGTTTCTTCTTTTGTCCGTGAATCACCAATGTCTCTAGCACCATTTGTTGAAAAAGCTATCTTTTTTCCATTGAATTGCTTTTGCACCTTTGTGAAGAATCTGTTGGGCATATTTGTGAGGGTCTAGTTCTGGGTTCTCTGTACTGGTTCATTGAACTATGTATCTATCCTGCCAAACGATACCAAATAGTTTTGATAACTACAGTTAGGTAAGTCTCAAAATCAGGTAGACTGATGCCTCCTACTTTATCCTCCTTCTTTAAAATTTGTTTAAGCTATTCTAGTTCCTTTGCCTTTCAATATAAATTTTAGAATAATCTTGTCTATACCTGTAAAAGTTTTGCTGGGGTTTTAATAAACATTATTTTAAAGTTATATGTTAATTTGGAGAGAATCGACTTTAAACTATGTTGAATCTTAACATCCATGAACATGGTATGGCTCCTTATTCATTTATATCTATTGTGATTTCTTTCATCAGCATGTTGCAATTTTCTGCATATATACCCTGTTCATTTTTGTTTAGATACACACATATTTTTGAGAGATTTAAATTCTGTTATTTACATGTTCATTTCAAGATATAGAAATATTATTGATTTTGTATGTTTATCTTCTATTACGTGGCATTCTTGAACTTACTTTTTAGTTCTAGAAATATCTTTAGAAATTCCTTTGGATATTCTATGTAGACAATCATGGCATTTTAACAGGGGGAGTTTTACTTCTTTATTTCTGACATGTTTGCCTGTTATTTATTTTCTCATTTTATTATACTGACTAAAACTTCCAGCACTATGTTGAATAAAGATGTTGACAGCAGGCATCCCTGCTTTGTTCCTGACCTTAAGGGGGAAACATTCACTCTTTTCTCACTAAGTATAATGTTAGCTATAGTTTTCTCATACATTCTTTATCAAGGTGAGAAAGTTTAAGTTTCCCTTTATTCTTAACTTGCTGAGCTATCGTTATTAATGCATTTTAGATTCTGTCAAAGGCTTTTTCTGCATCAAATGATATGGTCATGTAATTTTTCTTTTTAGGAATATTATAGTGCATTACAGTAATTGATTTATAAATGTTGAACCAGCCTTTCATTCCTGGAATAATCCCCACTTAGTCATGGTGTATAATTTCTCTTATAAATTACTGAATTCTATTTGCTAATATTCTGTTAGGCACTTTTGCATTTGTATTCATATAGAATATTAATCTATAGTTTTTTGGGGGGTGCTATGTTTGTCTGGTTTTGATAAGAGGTTAATATTAGTTTCTTAATATAAATTAGGAAGTTTTCTCTCCTCTTCTCTTCTGGATAGATTGTGAGGAATGGGTATTCTTATTAAACATTTGGTGTAATGCTTCAGTGAAACAATCTGGGCCTGGAGATGTTTGGGGGAAGGAGGGGGGTATAATTGCAAATTCAATTCTTTTAACAGTTATAGGGCTATTCATATTATCAATTTTATATTGGGAGAGTTCTGGTAGTTTGTGCTTCTGGAGGGAAGGGCTCAGTTCTTCTAAACTCAAATTTATATGTGTAAAGTTGTGCCCAGTGTTCTTTTGTTATTGTTTTGGTGTCCACAAGGTCTCTAGTGACATCCCATGATTAATTTTTCATCTGCATAATTTGTGGCTTACCTCCTTTATTCTTTGTCAGTCTTACTAGAGGTTTGTCAATTTCACTGATGATTTTACAGAACCACCTCTTTGTTTTCTTAATTTTCTCTATTGTTTTTCTATTTTCAATTTCACTAATTTATGCTGTTTTTTAAAGGTATTTATTTAGTGATATCAATTTACATCTGAAAACTGCTTTAGCAGTATCCTGCAAATTCCTATGTATTGTATTTCCATTTTCACTCAGTTCAATATATTTTTCAAATTTGCATCCTTTGAGATTTACTTTTTGAACAACCCATAGATTATTTAGAAGTGTGTTGTTTAGTTATCAAGTATACGAAGATTTTCCTGTTCTCTTTCTATTGTGGATTTCTGGATTTTGTTAGGTTTGGAGAACACACTGTATGTTTTCAATTTTGTAAACACTGTTCAGGTTTATTTTATACTCCACTATGTCATCTATCTTTGTATATTTCCCTGGATACTGGGGGAAAATGTGTTCTGTTCTTTGGGATGGAGTGTGCTATAGATGCCAGTTATAAACTTTTGGTGGATAGTATAGTGAGTTCTTTTGTGTCTTTGATGGTTTTCTGTTTAGTTTTTCTATCAATTGATGAGAGAGGATTGTTGAGGTGCCCAACTATAATTGTGTATTTTTCTCCTTCTCCTTTCGGTTTTATCAATTTTTCCTTTGTATATTTTGCAGCCTTGTCTGGTAGTGATTATGCTAAGATTGCTATACTTCTTGGTGGACTGACCCTTGTATCATTATAGAATGTCCATCTTTGTCTCTGGTAATGTGTTTTTGCTCTGATGTATGTTCTCTCTCCTTTTTTTTCATTGATGTTTGCACGATATATCTTTGTGAATCTTTTTATTTTCAGCTTGCTTTCATAGTTATATTTGAAGTGAGTTTCTTATAAACACTGTATAGTTTGGTCATGTTTCTAAACCCACTGTGGAAATCTGTCTTTTAATTGCTATATTGAGACCATTTAAGCATTACATGATTGTTGAGAAGTTAAGACTTAAACGTGCCATTTTATTCTTTGTTGTCTGTTCTCTTTGTTTATTTATTTTATTTTTTATTTTTATTTTTTATCTCTCAGCTTTCTTTTTCCTGCATTTCTATGCGTTACTCAGTATTATTCAAAGATGTTCTAGAATTTTACTTTTATTTATATGTACTGTTTTGGAGTATACCCCTTTGTATAGCTTTTTAGTGGTTTCTCTAGGTATTAAATAGATAACTTATCATGGTCTACTAGTGTCATCATATTACTAGTTCGAGTAAAATATAAAAATATTACCTCTTTTGGTTTTTTTACCCTTCCTCATTTATAATACAGGTGCCCTGAAATATTTACATTACATACATTAAGAATCACATCGGATAGTATTTTGCTTTCACCCTCAAACATTATTTAGAAAACTCAAGAGAAGAAAAGCATATTGTGTTTATCCACGTTTGCTTACTGTGTTTTTTTCTTCCTGATGTTACAAGTTTCCTCTATTTATCGTTACCTTTCTATTATGAGAACTTCCTTGAACCATTCTTTTAGGGTAGGCTGATGGTGGGAAATTCTCACAGTTTTACTTTATCAGAGAATGCTTTGATTTCCTCTTCATTCATGAGGCATATTTCCAGTGATTCTGGGTCTATAAATCTTTTCTTCCAGCACTTGAAGTTTTGCATCACTTCCTTCTGGCCTCAATCATCTTTGATGAGATATGAATTGACTTTATGTTATAGTTAGGAAGCTGTGTTCTCTCACAGTTTTTAAGACATTTTCTTTGTGATTAGTTTTTACAAATTTGATTGCAATATGTCTTGGTGTGGATTTCCTTGAGTTTATCACGTTTGAGCTTCCCTCAGTCTCTTAATCCTGTAGGACTATTTCTTTTTCCACAATTGGGAAATTTTCAGCCTTTATTTCTTCAAGTACTTTTCAGCCTCTCCCTCTTCTTTCATTTTGGTAATCCAGTGATATCTGTATTGGATATTTGTAATTGTCCCACAGATTCCTGAGGCTTTGCTCATTTTTTTTTCTGTCTACTTTTTCTCTGTGGTTTGGATTGATCAATATCTATTGCTCTATATTCCATCTATTGTTCTATCATCTACTTCACTGTTTCTTTTCTCTGTCCTTCCATTACAATGTTGAGGGCACCCATACAGGACTTGTTTTAATTACTGTATTTTTCAGTTTAATGGTTTAGGTTCTTTTATATATTTTCTCACTTCTTTGCTGAGACTTTCTATTTATTCATCTGTTTCAAGTGTGTTTGCAATTGCCCTTTAGAGCATTTTTGTGTTGACTGCTTTGAAATCTTTGTCACATAATTCTCTGTGTTAACATCTATTGATTGTCTATTTCCATTCAGTTTAAGATCTCCTGGTTCTTGGTATTAGGAGTAATTACTGATTGGCATTTTGGGAATTATGTTATGAAACTCTGGATCTTATTGAAACCTTCTGTTTTACCTGGGATTCTCTGACATCACTCTGGCAGGGGAGCTAGGGAGAGAGGTCATTGTCCTGTTACTGCCAGGTATATCTAGAAGCTCTGGTTCCCTTCCCCCCCCCCCCATTAAAACCCAAGGTAGGCAATGCTCCTTTTTGCTTCTGGGTGGATGTAGGAATTCTGGTTGCTGAGAGGTGGTAAAAGTCCTAGATTTCTATTAGGCTTTCTCTAACACAATTTCAGCAAGGAGAGGGAGGGCAGCCACATCACTGTTGTGTTGGAGAGTAAGTTCCAGCCCCCATATGACCTCTACTCACTCTTTGAGGGAGTGGGCCAGTGACCATCCAGCAGGGATGAATGTCCTGACCCCCTGCTTGGCCTTCTAACACCACTCCAGAGGGAGATTGAAGCATCTCATCACAGTTTAGCAAAGCATTTGACCTTGGGCATCAAAGGAGGTGGCTCTGCCATCTTTCTATAGGGTTTGGCTGAAGTAGAGAAATTATAGTGTAAAAGATTTTTGTCTTGCTAGGCGCCCCCTTCCTGATCCTATAGTTAGAGAGAGCATATTTTTCTTTGGATTTTTGTCCATGCCCATTAGTATTTCTGGATTGTTGGCCTCTTTGGTTTCAAGTCTATAGTATATATGAAAGGAGAAAGCTCATAAACCTCACCATGACATCCTTCCCAGGGTCCTGAGGTCCCCAAGTCCCTGGCCAGTCTACCTTCTTATCTCCAACATTTACAATCGTCTTATGTTTGCTTTATACATAATGCCCAGGGATTTTAGTTGCGCTTAGTGGAGAATAAGAAAATATATATCCCTACAACTTCCCAGAAATAGAAGTCCCATTCTCTGCCTTTTAACTGAGGTGTCTAGACCATTTACATTTGTCGTGACTGTTGGTATGACTGGGTATAAATCCATGCTCTTGCTATTTGCTCTTGTTTATTTCATGTGTTCTTTCTTCCCTTTTTTTTTTTTGCCTTCTTTTGGATTAATTGAATATTTGTAATTGACTTTACTTGTTGGAGCAATTTTAGATTTTCCAAAAAAAATTGAGAAGTTAGTATGGAGAGTTCCTATATACTCTGCACCACTTCCCCCCATTAACATCTTACGTTAGTATGATATATTTATTACAATTAATGAGCAAATACTTTTGTTCATCAATTATTATAAATAAGCTAAGTTCACAGTTTAGATTTTCTTAGTGTTTACCAAATGTCTTTTTTTTTTTCCTGTTCTCAGACCCCATCCAACATCACATTGCATTTTGTTGTCAAGTCTCCTTAGGCTCCTTTTCACACTAACAGTTTCTCATAATTTCCTTGTTCTAATGACCTTCACAGTTTTGAAGAATACTTGTTAAATATTTTCTAGAATGCCCCTCTACATTGAAATGTGTCTGATATTTTTCTCATGGTTAGACTGAGGCTGGAATTTTAAGAAGAGCATAGAGTTGTCTCACACAATGTGCCATTTTCATCATGTCATATCAGGAATGCATACTTTTTTTTTTTTTTTTGTCTTTTTCGTGACCGGCACTCAGCCAGTGAGTGCACCGGCCATTCCTATATGGGATCCGAACCCACGGCGGGAGCGTCGCTGCGCTCCCAGCGCTGCACTCTCCCGAGTGCGCCACGGGCTCGGCCCGGAATGCATACTATTCACATGAGTTAATGTTGACCTCGGTCACCTGGCTAAGGCAGTGTTTGTCAGGTTTCTCTGTGTGCGAGGCTTCCTTTTCCTCCCCCTTTTCACACTGTACTCTTTGGAAGGAAGTGACTATGCATAGGATACATTTAAGGAGTGAGGATTTACGCTTCCCCTCCTTGAGGATAGAACGTCTACATAAGTCATTTGGAATTTTTCTGCATGGGAAATTTGTATCTTCTCACCACTTTTGCTTGTTTGTTTTAATCACTTATTCATGTCAGTGTAAATATACTCATGGATATTTTTTATTTTATACTCTAGGTTATAATCCAATACTATTTTATTTGTTTGGCTGCTTAAATTGTTCTAGCTTTGACTATTGATTTCTGGATTGATTCTATCGTGGTCTGAGAGCACACTTTGTGTTTTTTATTCTTTAAAATTTGTTCAAGAATATTTTATAGACCAGAATGTGGTTTACCTTGGTTAAGGTACCATGAGAGCTTGAAAGGGATAAATATTCTGCTATTATTAGATTAATATTCCATAGATAACAATTAATTCAAAATGACTGATGGTGATGTTCAGAGCAACTATATCCTTATTTTCTGCTTGTGTGATGTATCAATTACTGAAAAAGGAGTGGTAAAATTATCTACTGTAATAGGATTTGTCTATTTCTCCTGTAGTAGTACTAGGTTTTGCCTCACACGTTTTGACACTGTTGCTAGAACATACACCTTAAGGATTGTTTTGTCTTCTTAGAGAATATTTTTGTCATTATGTAATGTCCCTCCATATTCCCAACAACTGTCCTATTTCAAAGTCTGCTTTGTCTGAAATGTATTTAGCTAATCCAGCTTTGTTTTTATTAGTGTGAGTATGGTATAAAGTGGGTTTATTTTAGACAATACTTACTTGGTTCTTGATTTTATCCACCATGACAATCTCTGTTTTTAATTGATGTATTTAGATCATTTATAGTTAAAGTGATTATTTATGTTATTTGTTGAATATCTATCATTTCTGTACCACTTTCTATTCCTTGTACTTTCTCTTTGTTTCTTTTCTTTTTTTTTTTTTTTTCCTCCTTACTAATTTTTGTGCCCTCTCTGGTCTTTTTTCTCTTTTTTTAAAGATGACCAGTAAGGGGATCTTAACCCTTAACTTGGTGTCGTCAGCACCATGCTCTCTCCCAAGTGAGCCAACCGGCCATCCCTATATAGGGATCCAAACCCATGGCCTTGGTGTTATCAGCACCACATTCTCCCAAGTGAGCCATGGGCCGGCCCTCCCCTCTGGTCTTAATTGGATATTTTTTATGACTCCATTTTCTCCTTTCACTTAGCAGATCAATTATACTTATCTTTTTTTAATGTTCTTAACAGTTGCCCCAGAATATGAAATATACATTTACAACTAAACTAAGTCCACTCTCAAATAACGCTATAATACTTCATGGGTAGTACAGGTCTCTTACAACAGTATATTCTTGCATTCCCAATCACTCCCTCCTGTTCCTTCTAACTTCATTGTCATTCATTTCATTTATGTATATACTATAATCACTCAATATGATCATTAATTTGAACAAATAGTCATCAATCAGATTAATTAAAAATAATTCCTCCTTTGGTGCTTTTTTTTCTTTCTGTAGACCCAGGTTTCTCAGCAATATCATATTTCTTCTCCCTGGAGAACTTCTTTTAGGATTTACTGTAAGATCTACTGGCAACAAATTCCCTTAATTTTTGTTTGTGAGAATGTCTTTATTTCTCCTTAACTTTTGAAGTATTATTTTATGGGATATAGAATTCTAGGTTTCTAGTTTCTTTTTGTTCTGTTGTGTTTCTCAATCTTTAAATATTTCACTCCACTCTCCTCTTATTCTCACGGATTTTGACGAGAGGTCCTTATAATTCTTACCTTTGTTCATATATGTGTTAGGTGTTTTCCCCCTCTAGCTGCTTTTAAGATTTTCTCTTTGTCTTTGGTTTTCTGCAGTTTGATTGTGATATGCCCAGGTATAGATTTTTTATTTTTATTTTTTATTTTTTGCTATTTATCATGTTTTTTATTTTCTAAACTTCCTGGATTTGTAACTTGGTTTCTGTCATTAATTATGGAAAATTTGAACCTATTATTACTTCAAATATTTCCTCTGCTCTTTTCTCTCTTCTGATATGTCATCAATACCACATGTTAAACCTTTTGAAACTGTCCCACAGTTCTTGGATATTGTATTCTGTTTTTATGTTTTTACTTTTGCTTTTTTCTTTGAATTTAAGTTTGGAATGTTTCTACTGACCTAATCTTCAAGCTCACTGATTCTTTCCTTGCCATGTCCAGTCTATTGAAACATTTTTATTTCTGTTATTGGTGTTTTTTATTTCTTGCATTTAGTTTTTTAATGTTTTTATGTTTTTGGAAACAACCTTCACAAGTTTTTCTCAGTGAAACAGCTAATCCATACCATAATAAAAAGAAAAGAAATACTCCAAATAAAACCATTATTAAATTGTGTTTGGAAACATCACTGATTTCTATAAACTAAGGTCATTTTTAAAGAGAAGTTTATTTCAAATTAGAATAAGAAAGATGGCTGTTATCCATAGCATCGGGGATTTTATTATGAGAACGCTTTCCGATTTTGCAGAACATAAGGTGTGAGTAGGCTCTATGAGTATTTCAGTGGTAATGCAGCAGGAATAGATAGGAAGTTGTCCTTAATAGCTCAGATTTCAGCCATCATACAGTCAGTAACCTCATGGAGAAGACAATCCCTGCAACAATTTATGAGGTAATTATTATTACTGCCTCCTATATACTGGTGCTCAGAATCAGATGAAATTCACATCCTATGTGGTGGAATCAAGCCTAATAAGCTCCAAAGCCCACACACACACCCCATGTGAGGCTCCCACCCATTCTGCAATCTGCATCTTCCCTGTATCTGGGGAGTAACCAACACAGTCCTATGGGATAGCTGTATCAGACCCTGAAAATGCCACCAATGCAGGAAAACTGGAATTTCTCTTTTTGGGGGAGACAATGAGGTAGCTTAGATCAGATGATGTGATCTTCCTGGGAGGCAGGTGCCTCCAAAATCTCTGCTGTTGATTATGATTTTCTTTATTAACCAACAAGATGGCCAATACTTTCTTCTCTATTATATTCTTTGGTACCTAGTTCCAAGAAAAAAAAATAATTCTACTGGAAAAAAATCAGCATATGTGATTTTAGTTTCACGTAAAGGAAAAGGAAAGTTAAGTTAGACTAATAAAAGGTGTTTTCCTTGAACAGCTATTTGGCAACAACTTAGAGAAGAACTTTGAATAATTGAGCACACCCTCCTTGATACAAGATATTTGAGCTGATAAACCGAGATTGTGTAACACTAATTTGCTCAGTCCTGAGTAATGCATCATATGTTTACTCCACCCTTCCTAAAAAAATTAGAACTAAAATAGGAGATTTGCAAAAGGGAATCATAACTTGTTGGTTGTAACCTTAAATGGTTTCAGAGGAATCCTGTTCTACATTGCAAAGCTGTGCGGTTTTACCAAGCACTGTCCTTGAACAGCTGTTATTTTTTAAATTCATCTGACAGAACATTTTCATGTGGCTCAGAAAGGTATCAATGACTTGCTTACCCTTTAGCATTTCATAAAATTGAAGGTAGAGAGAGGGATTTGGGGGGATTATAAAGGACATCTGACTAAAGCATTACTCAGAGTTTGGCTTAGTTATTAAAACAATATTCTGCATTCTAGATCTATCTAAGTGATGATATAATTTACTTTTGAGAGTTGCATTAAATGTCAGTATAGCTTAGAGGCAAGAAGTGAGGTGAGATATTTTAAAGCCAACAATGAAATAAAGGCAGTGGTTGAATTGATTCTTCACTTTCAGTCAGTGTAACAGGACACTAAATGGAAAATCCAGCTGAGGCACCACCTTCCAGCAGATGTCAAATTGTAAAAAGAATTTTAAAATAATATATTTTTAAAGAATTTTAAGATAAGGTTTTTAAACTATTTTTAAATAACATACTCTTAAATATTATTAAGTAACATATTTCTAAAAATATATTATCTTGCAGGAACAGGTTATTGGACTCTGAAATTTGTAATAACGATGCAAATGAGAGTGCAGATGGAGAGAAAAATTTTATGCGAGGATGTCTCTGGAGAACACGCTGCTGAGACCCTTTCTCCTCCCCAATCAAGGCAGAGGCATAAATGGGGTGTCTGCTCCCTTCAGATCTTGAGAGAAGACTCTCAAATGTGACAAGTAGAGCTTTGATAGGGTAACCAGCCATCTGCTTGCCCAGAACTGAGGAGCTTCCTGAGACATTGGACTTTCAGTTTCCAAACCTGAAAAGTCCTGGACAAAACAAGAGGAGTTGGTCACCTTCACATTTGACCCTGGAGTCGAGGAGGGGCTCATGGTACCAGTGGCTGATCCATGAGGTGATGCTCCCCAGTCATCATGCTAGGACTTCCTGCCTCCTTTAGTCTCCAAATCTCCTGGGCTATCATTTGAGCCTTTCTCCTTTCTTCAGACTTCCAACTTGTCCTCACCCTCAGCTGACGACTGGAGTCCTATTTCACTAAGAAAACACAACAATGGGAGGAGAACGTCCACAGGCACTTCCAGCATCTCCTCCACCACAGCGAGCCACGTGCTCTGCCCTCTGTCCTTCAGCTGCGGAGCTGCCTCCGCCTGCTCCACTTGCTGTGGAATCCATCTCCTCTCGCCCGGCTGAAGACACCTGCCAGTGACTCCCTTCTCTGTCCTACAGTGTCAGTTTTTTTTCTTTTAACTCTCTCTTCTAGGCTGTTCTCACCAGCATAAGGCACATTATCTCACCCATCTTAAAGCACATGATTCCACAGTCCCTGCCAGTCATCTGCCCATGTCTCTGCTTCCCCTTAAGTAACCTCTCAAAATTCTCTATTCTAACCATGGGCATGTCCTTTCCTCCCATTCTTTATTAACATCACAGTCAGGCTTTTGTCCCCAATGTGTCACCAAAATTACTCTTGTGTGGGCCATTAATGACAGTTGTTTTGCTAAATCCAATGATTGAGTCTTGGTCTTGTCTCCTTTGACACATTTATTATTCCCTCCTTCTAAAAATACTTTCTTAATTGGCTTCTAGGAGAGTATGCTAATCTCACTAAAAATTCTACAGGTTGTAAGTACTTATTTTGTATGCAATGCTGTATTCATTCTTTTGAATGATATTTTGTGAGCACAAAATGTATTTTCTGCTGTCCTGTAGACACACCATGGATGCCTTACTAGCAGGTCCATCTCCTCCTGCTTTGTAGGATAGAAAAAGTTGAACTCGGACTGAAGATCAACATGCTAGAAAATATTTTGGACAGGGTATATTGACTTCTAAATCAAGAATCTCTTTTGTAAACTGAAGTTAACGTGAAACTCCTAATTGCTTTTAAGGAACCAGAAAATTCTCAGAGCTTGCGAGAGTTTTTCCTCACAAGATGGGGGAAAAGTTCTCATGCTGAAAAAATTTTAAAAGAATAGTGACAGACAAAAAATAAAATTGAAGTCAGACAACATTTCATAAGCCATGCTGTTCATTGTTCACAATCTCAAGTGTAGATCCAGAAAATCATGCAGTTAATCCATGTCATTGATGCCAAACAGGAATGGCATCTCGATTCACACCTGCATTCAAAGATAGTCCTGTCCTCAAAAACGTTTCTCAGCTCTGTGCTAGTGGACAAGACTTCTCTAGACAGCATGCTCTGCCTGCCACGGCAGGTGCTGTAGAGTGCTGGGTAGCAAGGATTGCTTTTACTTTTGCTTACAGTGCAGGGTGGACTGTGGTAAATTTTTTATTTCAACTTGACTGGACCATGATGCCCAGATGTTTGGTCAAACATCAGTCTTGATGTTCCTGCAAAGTTGTTTGTTAGATGTGATTAACATTTAAATCAGCATTCTTGGGGTAAAGCAGATCACGCTGTATAATGTGGTGGTCCTCATCCAATCAGTTAAATGAGTTGAAGGCTTTAACAGCAAAGACTGAGGTTTCCCAAAGAAGAAGAAATTCTGCTTCCAGATCGCAACACAGAAACCCTCCCCGGGTCTTCAGCCTGCCGGCCTGCCCTGCATATTTCAAACTTGCCAGCCCCACAGTCACATGAATCAATTCCTTAAGATAAATCTCTCTCCCCCACATTGGTTCTGTTTCTTTGGAGAGCCCCAAATAATACAAGTGGTGTGTGTGTGTGTGTGTGTGTGTGTGTGTGTGTGTGTGTCTTTTAAACACTTGTCTGAGGTCAGGTTCCCTGGGAAATGGTCTTTCAGCTAAAGATTTTCAAGAGGAAGTTTACTGGTGAATGCTCTTGGGATGAACAATCAACGGGTGTGAAGGCAATAGGACTGGGGAAAGGGAAGGCTTGAATGCAATGTTGTCATAACCCAGGAAGCTCTGAGGTTGGAATGGCCCCCAGAGGCATCCTCTGTGAGGCAAGAGGCCAGACCTTCATATCCCCAACCATCAACTAGTTTTTGGATGTGGGCGCCCCTGGAGAGAAGCAGAGTCTCGGGCTCACTTTGGCTTAGGCCATTCCTGGGGCAGCATTGGGTTGTGGCTGTCATCCCTCAGTCCTGTCAGCAGCTGGGAGAAGCACTGCATTCCTAAGCAGGGGCTCTGGGTCATGCACTCCAGCATCCACCGCAACGTTTTACGATTCCAGTGTTCCAGCTGAGGCAGAAGTGTTTGTTGACATTTATTTAGCCATTTAGTAGGAAGTTAAAAACATTGTTTTTTCAAATAATTTTGGACACATCAGATACTAATAAAGATAGTACGGAGTTCACCCAGCTTCCCTAATGTTAACATTTTACATAATCCCAGTAAATTTATCAAAATTAAAACATCAGCAGCACAACACTGTTAACGAAACTACGGACTTTATTCAGATTTTCTTAGTCATCCCTCTAATGCCCTTTATCTGTTTAGGACAATCAACGATATTATATTATAAGCAGTTGTCTTGTCCGCTCAGCCTTGACAAAGACAAAATGGAACAGACAACTAAAGATGATTTTATTCAGGTGATTGCAATAGGAAGCATGTTCATCTATGAAAACCTTCAGAAAAAACGTGGGAACCGGGGGTATGGCAGAGGCAGGTAGACAGGTGGTCATACTCATCAGGGAGGCTGGAGGTGAGAGCAGTGGCCAGGTGGGGGCATTTTGCAACCTGCAGACTTCTGGGAATGCAGGGTGCAGGTGAAGCTCAGCATTGTCTGTCTCTCCCATTTCTCACTCTTCCCTTGTCTTACATGACCCCAGTGTCTTGAAGAGCACTGGACAGGTATCCTGCAGAATGTTCCCAGTTTGGGTTTGTCTGTCTATGATTAGTTTGGGGTTATGGCTTTGGGGGAGCAGGGCCACACACGTCAAGTGCTTTCTCATCACATCACTAGGGCATTTGGGATCAACATGTCTCATTACTAGCTATGAGGACCTTGGTTGCCTGGTTAGGGTGCTGTATGCCTGGCGTCTCCACAGTAATGTAACAATGGCTTCCGTTCTTAGGCACTTTGTTTTGGAATGTCAGTCATGCTGCAGGGACCAGCTAGGCTTTGGGGCTTCAGATTAGAATGAAACCTGCTCGTTGCCTCCAAGCAGCTTATACTGTTGCACAGGGAGAGACAGGAGTATAAACTGGGAAAGGGCAAAGAAGTTTTGACTGGGATGGAATTCTCCCAGCCCTACATGCCCAGTGGAATCCCAGGTTGAAAGAGTGGGAAGGTCCACAGTAGAGCTTGCAACATGGTCACTGTTGCAGATCCCCCAGGCATCCCTTCTGCCATTGCAGTTGGCATTGATCAAAATCAACACTGTCTCCTGCACCTGTGCAGCTGTAGACTGCCAGTAAGTTTTAAGAGTGGATAGCAGCTTTCGAAACAATGAAGAAAACGTAACATGTAGGATCAAGGCTGCATTAGAGGAAGTATGGAGTCTAGACTGGGGGAGGTGAGATTTCCAGTGGAGTGACAGTGGAGAAGAACACAAGGGAGGTGAGGATGCTCTCTACGCAGAGGCACAAACCGGGATCACAGCCAGTGTTTCCAAATCCTGGAACACCCTATGTAGCAATAAGGAAGTAAGAGAAAGAGCAGGGACCACATCAGAGAAGTCAAGAGACATTCCTGATCCTTGCTACCTTCTGAGTCCTTAGACAAGCATTCCTGATTGTACCCCTTCTATGTTTGTTCAATCCATTTTTCCTTCCCAATCGATTACTTTCATTCCAGCCCAGGTCTCCTTCAAGGGACCTCTGTGGCACGCTGGCTTTTTCCTGTGTCAATCTCACCAATCCCATCTCTGTGGACAATGTTCTTTGTAAAACAAATATCCAACCACCATGCCTTCCTCCACCCCCAAATACCCTTCCCAGTGCCCAATAGACATTTTTCTATCTTCTTGACAGAACCCCCAAGTCCCTTGCCCTCTTCCAGTGCCTGTCTCTCCATCTTCTCTCTTCATGCCAGCAACAATGTGTTACCTGGGACTTCCTCCCTGCCACTGCTTCTCACCTTGACACCTTTCATCTTTTTCTTGGACAGTATTTTTTATTGCAACATAACTGATTATATATACTTGTGGGGTACAGAATTGAATATTACTACCTGTGTGCAATATGTGGTGATCAAATCAGGATAATTAATAAATTCATGTTTACAAAACGTAATCAATCTTTGTGACCCTTAGCCAATTTCTCACTAATCCCCCTCCCCTCTTCCTGTCCCACCTCTAATAACCACAGTTCTGTTCTCTTTTTTACTGAAAGTTCAACGAATCATTGTGATTATTGTTTCTTTCTTTCTTTGTTTACTTTTTTTTTTAACCTCCTCCCTACTAGTGAAACATGAAGTATTTCTCTTTCTGTGTCTGGCTTATTTCACTTAACATGATTTTCTCTAAGTTCATCCATGTTTCTGCAAACAGCAGAATTTTATTCCTTTTTATGGCAGAGTAGTACTCCATTGTGTATATATACCACATTTTCCTTGTCCAATCATCTGTCAATGGCATTTAGGTTGGTTCCAACTCTTGGCTATTGTAAACAGACCTGTGATAAACATGGCAGTGCAGGTATCCCTTCGAAATGATGATTTCCATTCCTTTGGGTATATACCCAGCATCAAGATTGCTGGACCATGTGGCAGTTCTATCTGTAGTTGTTTGAGGAACCTCCATACTGTTTTCCGCAGTGGCTATACTACTTTACAGTCTCTCCAGCAGTGTAGCAGGGGTCCCCTTTCTCTGCATCCTCGCCAGCATTTGTTTTTCTCTGTCTTTTGGATAATAGCCCTATAACTGAGGCTAAATGGTGCCTCAGTGTGGTTTTGATTAGGATTTCCCTGATGCTGAGAGATGCTGAACGTTTTTTCATGTGTCTGTTGGCCATTCGTATATCTTCCTTTGAGAAATGCCCATTCATCTCCTTTGCCCATTTTTCAATCAGGTCACTTGTTTTCTTACTGTTAAGTTGTCTCAGTTCTTTGTATATTCTGCATATTAATCCCATGTCAGATGCATAATTTGTGCCTTTCATCTTTTAATAATTCTCTGTGTGCACTGCCCAGGGCTTTCTCCTGAACTTCCTGGGCCTCCCTCCGCTAGGCATCATGCTATGTGTACCTGTCACTCATCAACCACGGGACAGCATGGACAAGGCACTCAACCCCTCTGAGCCTCAGATTCCTCATCTAAAAACATAAAGAAAAATCAGTATGTACTTTTGATGATGGGGGAATAATCTCTGAACATTGTTTAGCAAAGTTCCCAGCACATACTAAGTAGAAGTAGCTTATTCTTACTGCTCGTGTTGCTGCTTCTTTGGTGGTTGTTAGTTTCTGTGACTGTCTCCCATATTGGACTGTGAAATTCCAAAGTGTGGTACCTATGCCAGAATTATCTTTGAATTTCCACCAAATAGCACAGTCCCTGTTACATGGTTGCTTTGAATAAATATGTAATAAAGGAAGATGGAAGAAAAACAATAGGTTGATTATATTCTTTTTGTAACACTATCAAACCAAAGTTCCTCTACTCATAAAATCAATTTCACATAAAAAATGTGAATCACTGATAAGCAGTGATGATCAACATTTAAAATATTCGGATAGATCTAACCAAAAATATGCGATTTAGGGGAAAGAATCAGAATAGAAATAATTGCTAAACTCTGTTTTCCTTTAACAATGTCTTTCCATAAACATTCATTTTAAAAATAATGAGGCAGTGGAAGAACTTCTGAATGGAAAAAGCTCTGCTTAGCCAGAAATGCCAAAAGATTTCTAAATTCTAGACCTTCTCTCAAGAAATGTCTTAATCACTGTAAAATAAGCTCTTGGAAAATGCCTAATGTTCATCCAGACACATTCCTTGATGCTAAGAATGACTGCAGGTTCCTGTCTGACCTTTCATCTAGGGTTTCCTATCGAGAAAATACATTAGAGAAGCTACACAGTGATCCCTGAGATGCCAGGAGGGTGAGCAGGGGCTGGGCTCAGTGCCACCCAAGCCCTGGGGACAGCCAGCAGGTGTCAGGAAAGTGGGCTCAAAGAGAAAGGCACCATCACAGAGCACAGTTCTTTGATAAAAGAATTTTCTGCTCTGCAGAGGATTTAATTCATAATGCAGTTCAGTAGGAAGTCCCATAATACATTTAAGATATAATTTGTGCACATTTGATTTCCACTGAAAATTTTAAAGTTGGGCATGTCCAGTTCAGCCCTATCAATATTTAATAAACAGATACCAAGCATCATACTATCCATATTACCCTCGCTTTTGCAACAATGTTTCCCTACCATCAGAGTAGTAACATGGTGTAAATATTTTCCACCTTTCCACCTTCTGTATTTGCTTGTCTCTATAATGAAAACCTTAAAAGAGTTGTTTCTATTCTCTGCCTCCAAGCTTTATTCTTCTGTTCTCCCATCCCACAGGCTGCGTTTCCTTCCTTTCAGTGAAAACCTCTCAGCAGGGTCACTAATAAATGTCACTTTATCAAAACTAATAGATTTTCAGTCTTCATCATACCAGCCCTTTTGGCAGCACTCGACACAGCAGATGCATCACTTTTTTAAAAATGCCCTGTTGGCATGGTGTCATGACTCCACACCTCCAGCTTTCCTCCTATGTTGCTCCTTCCTCTGCCAAGAGCTCAGTCTCAGACTCCAATTCCCAACCACACTCACTCCTTTGAAGCCAGCTTTATGTGCTGATAACTTCCTAATTTTTGCATCTCTTGTCCTAACATTTCTCCTGCACAGGATTAGCACATGCAGCTGCCTACTGACTTCTTCACATTTGGATAACAGCTGTTCAGCCTTGATGTCTCCAAAACCCCAGGCTTACTTCCCCAAACCGTCACGCCTGTTCCCTCCCACAGGTCCCCTGTACCAGGAACAATCTTCCCCAGGTGGCAATGCCGAGAACCTCAAATCCTCATGGGCTCCTCTTTTCCTCTAGTCCCTCACATGTTGAGGCACCTCTGTCGCCAGCCTCCTGGTGGGATCTGTCTACACTCCCTGGCTTCCTGCCGATTAACAGACACTGAGCTCCCACGCCACCCTGGGCCCTCCAGTCACTCCAGGAAAACAACTTTCAATGGCCTTTTTCATAGTTAGAATAAAGTCCAGTTTAGGTCATTTATGTCTTTTAAAGAATTTCTCCATGTTGACACTTAAGGTGTCAAATTTATTGGCATAAAGTTTTTCTTAATAATCCTTTATTTCCCTTATTAATATCTTTAGCATCTCTATTGATGTCTCTTTTTTATTTCCCTCCAGGGCTACAGAAAAACAGAGAAGGAAAGAAGAGAAATCAACCATCAGGCCACCGGTCTTTGAATCTTGGCTTTGTTACTTCTGATCTCCGTGACCCTAAGCATATTCATCACACTCCTTGTGCCTCAGTCTCGTCACTCTCAGATAGTCACCTGCACCCTACTCCTGACGGTGTTTGGGAGGACTGTGAATTAAGATTTGAAAGCCCTGGTGCTGGTCTGACTTGGCGTCTGCACTTAACACACGTGGCTCTGCTTTTCGGAATGGAGCACGTTTTGACCACACTTGCTGAACATGGCTCTTCTGGCCAGCTTCCTTGGGCAGGTGCTGCTGTCAGCTCTAGAGTTGTGCACACCGCACTTCATGCTGGGCTCTGGAGTCAAAGTCCTGGATTCACATCACAACTTGGTGTCTCTCTTTCTGAAATAATTTTTCCAGGAAAATTAAGCAAATGATGAAGTTTTTTTTTTTTTTTTTTTTTTTTTTTGCCGTGTTTCTGATACCTTCCTCCTCTCTTCTCCTGAAAACTTGCACATCCTGCAGGCCCATGGGAAAGGTTCTGCCTCCAACCCCCATGGGCTTCCTCTCCTCCTCCCTCCAGCCCTGAGACAGGCATCATGCAGACTCTTTGGCTGCAGGCATGAGGAATTCAAGCAGGTGGACTTGGGTTGAAAACGTGTGAGGGCACTGCTAGCACTGAGGTGGATGGGAGCCAGGCATGCAGGAGTTGGGCCCTAGAGAGTGGGAGAGTCACTAGAGAGTGGGAGAGTCACTGGACAGTCACTCAAGACTCTAGGTGGCTCCAGCTTGTGCTTGTCTTTTTGGCACAGAAGTTTGTGATACTTCAACCAAGTTATCCACCACTAGCAGCACTTAATTACTTTCTCAGTCTTTATTTCTATTTTTGATCCTGTAGCAAACTTACTAATTTTCCAGCTCAGTTGCCAAGGGGTGGGGTGGGGAAAGGAAGAGGGGCTAATTGGCTGAATTTCTGCCATCTGCATGTGGGTAGAGGTCCACCCAGAGCCCCTCTTGGATCCTGGATATAGCCCATGCATCCGTCAGTCAGTTGGTCACCCTGGGTCTATGCCCACCAGCTGTGCTCACCCAATTATCTTGTGGTTACCTTCTGTAGAACAAGACCCTCTTGATAAAGGTGATGCCCAGCAAGCTCATAATGAACATGCCTGGACACTCCCATCCTCATGCCCTTCTGCTCACAGCCAGCTTGCTCCAGATTTGAAATGTAGGATGGGAATGCACACAGTTGGCTCTGCACAACGCCCCCCCCACACACCCTGAGCTGACAAGGGCGGGTGTGGGGTGCACTGGGCACACTCCAGTGTCACGAACACATCTGAAACATGCAAACATCACGTGCAGGCCAGAGGGACACCCGCTTTTCACCTTGGGTCTCAATTCATTAGGGTTAGATCATTGAATAATTGATCATAACTTTATCAATTTCCTTTATTCCACAGGGATTTATTGAGCTCCTGCTATATGCCAGGAGAGTAACAGGTGCTGAGCATGTGACAGAAAACAAAAGAGACAAGGATACCTGTCCTCCTAGAGCATACATCCTAGGGGGTGAAAAACCGTCAGTGAGACTGAAATGAGATAAAATATATGCAGAACAGATGGCAGACGTGCTAGGGAGAAAATGGTGAAGGAAGCATCCAAAATGCTGGGCAGGGGTGGGGATTAAGTCTAGAAGGGCGAGTAGAGAAGGTATTGCTGAAAGGAGACTCTTTCTTTCATTTCATTGTAAAAACATTCTCATGAGCTCTACCCTCTTAAATTTTTAAGTGCACAGCAAGTTCCATTGACTCCAGGTATGACACTGTACAGCAGATCTCCAGAACTTTCTCATCTTGGTTCACTGGAGATTTATACCTATTGATTAGTATCTCCCCTTCCCCACGTTCCTTACAACCCCTGGTAACCACCATTCCACTCTTTGGTTGTGCTGATTTGACCACATACACCTCACACAAGCATAAGTGGAACCATGCTGTATTCTTTCTGCACCAGGCTGATTTCACCTAGCTAGTCATAATGCCCCCTGGGTTCATCCATGCTGTCGCATACAACAGGATCCCCTTCTTTTGAAAGGCTGAATCACATTCCATTGGATGGATAGAGCATATTGCAGCACTATTCACAGTAGCCACGGTGTGGAAAGAGCCAAAATGTCCATGGATGAATGAATGACTAATGAAGAAAGACTTTGAGTAAAGAAAGGCCTGTTGGAAATTTGAGGCAGGCTGCAGGGAGTCTGCAGAAGACCCAGGAGTGGAGGGGACTGGGCAGAGCCTGAGCAGAAGGGAACGAGGGGCATCTGGGAGAGCAGAGGGAGGATGGGACCTGGTGGGGCAGCAGATGCTGCATACTCTGAGCAAGACTCTCATCCTCCGAACAGAGGAGTGACCTGGTCAGGGTCACTTTGTCACAGGATCAATGATGTAAAAGATTGGAAACCAGAAGCTTCCAGTTCATTTAACAGAGCCAAAAAGCACTGTAACCTGGGAAATTATGATACTGTTTCTGATACCATAAGCTTAAACTGTGTCCCTGAGAAGAGACCACTACACGGAGCTCATACCTAAAGTGACATCCTGATCCTGAACTCACATGATGGACACTTTAAGCCAACAGCAGAGGTTGCACTTCAAGCTTCCAAGTGAAGCTGGAAAAAGTTAGTTTTCTCTGTCTACCCCATTTCCCGCCCCTGCATGGCTCTCCCCACCACCAGAGCCCCTTCTGTGCAAATGTCTCTTCAGGGAAATGTCACCGCTTCTAGGGAGATTTCTACAAACCCAGAGGTACAATTAATCCCCCTTTGCTGTTTGCATAAACTGCAAACGTCTCTGTCACTCACATCTCTGCACCGTAACTCAAGGTCCCTGGGCCCCTTCTCCACCCTCGAGACTCTGGAGGGGCAAGTCTTCTTCTTGTGCTGCTTAGAGAGATCCTGTCACATCCGACTGTTTTATTAAAGTGCAATAGGAAAACTTGAGCTATTTCCCCCCCAACACAGAATGAGAGGGAGAGATCAAAGAGAAGTTGAAAGGGGGGCATTTCAGAATTGTTGATGGTAAGCTGCCCCCCCCCATTCAATCTGATCCTCATCAGACGTTGAAGGATGGAGAAATCCCATGGGGCCAGGATTTAGGGAACAGGGCAGACTGCACGTTTTCCAAGAGCTGAATATATAACCCTCCCGCCTCCCATTGTTTCCAACTATTTCAGTAGTAACAATAAAATTCATTTTTTGAGCCTCAGATCATCTATATGATGCTAAAATTGTGAAAGGATATTCCAAGAATAGTGAGTTGGAAGGTTCTAATTAATCGTGGGATAACTGTTCTATATTAAAACCTGGCATTTTTTAGGAAAAAAAAATAATTGCAACAGATGAATGAAAGATGTTCATTAAGTATGAGGCAATGGAAATGTTGACACAGTCATTACAGAAGAGCAACTTCCTTAGAGAGCAGTGAGAAACTCAGAGTTTGCAGACAAGAAAGTCATTGTTTCCCACACACGCGAAAATCTTGAAAAGTTAAAGTCAGAGAAAAAGATCATGACTTAGAGTTTTAAAAAGAATGCAAAGCCTTAGCAGCAAAATGTTTAACAGAAATATATAACAAACAATATTTATTTTCCTATAAAATGCATAAAACGTGAAAAACAAACTTGAATGATTGGAGGAAAGGGATGTTTCCAAGACAAAGGACTTTAATAAAAGCAAAATCACCACTGGAATATGCCACGGGACCCATCGAAAGCAGGGCAGAAGTGGCTTTTCACATGGATCTGAAAACCCAGAGATGGAGGTTGTCGATGTGCATATGATGAAGAAATCAGACAGCTGGATGGGGCTGGGCCCACCTGCCTTCTCCCGTTACAAGTCAGTCTTACCAACTCGGTATTGTTTTTCACAAGATAAAACCAAACTATGTTTCACCCTAAACCAGAGTCATGAATCTTCCTCTCATTTGGAATGAGATTTAATCTCTGGGACCTGAAGTTCATTCATGAGGGTGAAGCAGCCTCTTAGACCCAGCAGAGCAACACCTTTCCTTATCTTCCTAATTTTTTTCTTTTCTTGTCTACTAATTTATTCCCCAAATTCTCTTTTCTTGCAATGTTCAGTTGAATAATTATCTCTTGCCTCGGTCTCCAAGGTGAATCCTAACACTTATAGAGAGAGGCACTTCGGTAGGGGGGCTGAGAATGTGTCCCAACACTTCCCTACTCGGTGCGTGACCCACCAGGTTATGAGCCTCTGGGCATCTCAGTTCTCACATATGTAAAATAGGGATGGTGAGTATAGTCCTCCACTGCCTAGCTAGTTTATGAGGATTAAGTGAACTCACACTTGTCCCACGTTAGAAGAGGGTGGGCCTTTTCTATAATAATGGCAATGATTGTTATCACACAGGCCACTGGATTAGAAGTGGACTCTGAATTCTAATTCTCTTCCACAATCAGAGCTTACACATAAAAGTCTTCCTACCAAGGGGAGGAAGTGGCAAAAGAGGCAGTGAGGACAGTTGTGAGGTTAGGGCTCCCAGATTGTCTGGGGGGATGAATTAGATTCTCCATTAACAACTTCTACTGCATTCATTAGATTATTGAATTCATTGAAGAGAACACTGCACTCATGACATGTGAAGCTCGTTCAGAGGAAAAGACAGAGGTTCAGGGAGTCCCAGTCTGGCCCATCCCCACTGTTTGTAGGAACTATGGAGAGCTGCTGTGAGTGCTGCAGACGGAGAAGGCTGAGCATGGATTCAGCCCCTGGGTACTCAGCTGATTCTGTGCTGGTACAGGGTCATGGGCAGAGCAAACCCAGACACTGTGTTTTTCCCACTGGGGGGCATTTGATAACAAAGAAAAGTTATTCATGTTTGATCACAGCGGCAATGAGAGCCTACAAGAAAAGAACACAGTTCACCTGGAGCATTAACAGAGTCTAGTCTTGGGGACATTTGGTGAAAGAAGCCAGGGTTGGTGCAAGCGGGGAGTGGAGTCCTTGTTGGCCCTGAGAGCTGCAGGCGAGTCAGGGTGTCTCATGACATCACAACAGAGTTTGCTCATCCATTCTCAGCCCCCCGTGCATGTTCAGCTGGTGGAGGAGATTCTGGAGAGGCCCAGGCACCTCTGCTGAGCCAGAGCGCAACTGACAAGCCCAGCCATTCGGTAACTGAGGAGTTGTGTGTCAGGCACAATTCTGCATAAAGCCTGTGCTTCCCGCAGTTTTTTTCTCAAGAGAAAATAAACCTGAGCTCCCACTTGCAGCATCACACTGCAGATTCAACTCGGAAGTCAGGAGCAGGCAGCAGGGAGCAACGCCTGCTGCAGATCCTCAGGCCGGGGCCCCTGTTAGCAGCAGAGCTTTCTGGAGAGCACGTCATGAATGGGCCTCTGTCCTCCCTGCAGGCCAGGCCCAGCCGCTCACAGCTCAGCAACGAGGAGGTGGGAAGACCTGCTGCGTGCGGAGGAGGCTGCCTTACCCGCCTCACAAAGGCTTCTTTTCTAAAATCCTCTTACGTAAAATGTGTGTTGGCTCAGGGAGCACCCAGACGTTCACAGGAAGGTCAGATAACAGGAGCCCGTCTGCCAATGGGCCTCTGGTTGGGGAACAATGCGCTGGGATGCAGGTTGTTAGAGCAGACACTGGAGCGTGCCCTCCACGGCTGGGTGAGGGGGGTTGCCTCGATCTCCTCGAGGCTCAGGGGCCATGGTCCTGCAGCCTTGTCTGTGACCTCCTGAAGGCCATTCTCACACACACCCAAGAGAACACTGAACCCTGGCCACGAAAGGGGGGTCCTCACTGCCTGTGTGCGTGGCCCTCCTGCACCATGACTCTGAGGGTATCTCCATCTCTCTATCTCTCTGGTCTCTTTGTCTCTCTCAGTCTCTGTGTCCCTGTCCATCTCTCTGTCTCCCTCCCCTCCTTGCCCCACCACCACCACCAGGAAAAGAATCTCTCTCTGGAAAATGTACAAGTATTAGAAGCTCCTTTCAAGCAAAGGCCAAAAAACCCTCCTCCTCCTCTGGAAGCAGGACACACTTGGGCTCTGGAAGTCCTAGCTCTCGGGGTGTCCTGGGTTAGGGACCTGCTGGACAGGGTGAGCAGCAAGCAGGGCAAGGAAGCCCAAGCTTGGTGGCAGATGAGGGGGTGAGTCTTCCCTATGTACTTACTGGGTCCAGGAGATAGGGTGAGGCCCCTCACCCTCGAGCCTCAGTTTCCTCATTCATGGCATGAGCATGCAAATCATCCCAGGACGTGTGTGAGGGTCCCCTTAGAGCTCGTATGAAAGGTGTGAGAGAAGGTCCCTGTTAGCACGTGCACATAGCAAAGCTCCAACATTATCGGCAGCACAGAGCCAAGAACCCCTCAAAACAAAAGCAATCTGCTTAGGAATTCAGCCTTGACGGAGAGGCCCAGTCTCTAGGAACTGTTGACTTTTGTAACAAAAAAGATTCAGGCTTTTCCTAGAGAAAAGGAAATTCTTCCAAGGATATCAGTTGGACACAATCTCTGGGCCAACCTGTGTCAGGGATGCGTCTCTCGGGCCTGGGGGCAGATCACGCACAGGAGCTAAGTGTGTACAGGGCGCAACGTGTCTGGTGGAGGCAGGAGGCGGGACACAGGCTGGATCTCGGGAGGTGAGGGAAGGTGCAGCCTCAGCTCTGGACATGGGATAGACACTGTCTCCTCAGAGGGGAGGACACGGAAAAAGGGAGGAGCATGCTGCAGTTCTGGGGAGACCACCACCCAAGGATTGGAGAGTGGGGGTCAGCACTGTGGAGGGAGTCTGCTCGGAGGGTCTCTTTCCTACCCTGGGCACAGTACATTTGGACACAGCTTTTCACCGACTGGCGTGTGCTGGAGCTGCCTGGTGTCAGTGGTAATACTCAGGTAGAGACAATTCTGAGCGCCACATCCATCATCCTGTCTCATTTTCACATTCTGGCTGCATGTGTGAGCCCAAGAAAACAATCGGGAAAGAAAGAGCAGCTGAATTGGCTTCTGGAGGGTGTCTAGGTGACCGTGTCACTTTCTCCTGGGGCAAGTGACACCTTTCACCAGTGTCTGCTCCTCTCATTCTCGCCATCAAAGCCCGTGGCTGGGTCCACGTGGCTTTGTCATCCCTGTTTTTATTCTACTCCATACTGCCTGATGATTTCTGTTTGCTAGGCGTAGGCAGTTTCTGGGACTGTAGCCCAGCTGTCTCTCAGGGCTGATTTTTGGTTTGCTTGGTTAGGGTTCCTTAAGCAAAAGGTACTATGGCCCCTATTGACTTGACTCAGTGCTGGACGACAAGGTTGCCAGGTCCATAGAAGTTTAATTACGTCTTTTATCTTCTGTATTTCTGAATCTTTGACATGTGAGGCCTTGTTGACCCTGAGGACTGCCCCCACCAGGGCCAGCCAGTTCCTAGACATAGTAAACAACTTGCCCCAAAATACGCTTTTTAAATACAAACCAACCATCCAGAGCCCGCAGCTCCACCCACCTCTTCTATGGGGCTCTCACACCCTGGGCCACTATCCCCTGCCGTAATCACACCAGGGCCAGGAACCGGACCATGAAGACCTGTGTCCCAGGCCCACTGAAATTATTCAACCCTCCCCCAGTCTTAAACCTGCTTGCCTGCCTCACCTGCTCCTCTGCATGGAAATCACAGCAAAGGCTCCTGCCCACGGTCCCCTCGCTCCCTCTGCCTCCTGATCCACCCCGGCACTTCCCAGGTGGCCCTGCGTGGCTTGGTGTGTCCCCTTCTCTTAGGAACTGTGAGCAACAAACTGTCTTCCTATGGGAACCATCTCCTGGTCTATTGGGCTCACTATACCCAATAATAAACCCTATGTTTTAAAACAATGGACAGGACTACAGAGGGCCTCTGAGTCTCCCTGCAACCCAACACTGTCTCCGGACCAGGTGCAGGGTGTGGGTGGGCACAAGCAGCCTCCACAGCTGCCCATCCCCACCACCTCAGGCTTTTTCTGCTTTCACGTTTCTTTCCTCCACACCTGGAGCAGACCCCACAAGCCTTTCCCACCCTTGGCAATTTTCCCCTCAATGCAGCCTCCACCCTGCACAGAGGAGCTCTGCTACCACAGCTGCTCTTTAGTTGAATATCTGGTTCCAATCACCAGAAGCCAACAAACTTGTAAGTATATAGCTAGGGACTATCCAAGGGATAAACCAAAGAAGGCATCTGTATAATTGCCACCAACAGATATTTCTTAACTTTACTTCTGTATCCATCCTATAAAAGCCTCCTCCTTGAGTCCCTCGGTGGAGCTCCTGAACCACTTCTGGTGTGCAGCTGCCTGATTCATGAATCTGTGTGTGCTCAAATAAACTTAAAAATTTTAGTGTGCCTCGGTATACCTTTTTAACCATCCCCACCACCTTCCTTCTTGCAGTGCTGCTATGAAGATCTGGTCCTGGTACTGGCATCTCAAAACTGCAAAGAGACCTGCAGGGATGTCTCCAGCACATGGAGCCATTGACCATGGGGCCTCCCTGGGAATGGGGAAGGCATCTTAGGTTTCAGCCACTATTCATTGGGCCCTGTGGTATTTGCATCCAAAAGCATCTTAAATAACACACCCATGTGTGACTTCTGTAATATCTTACTCTTGCCTAACAGGAGCCCTTGACAGGCCATTCCATTTGCCCAGAACTCCCTGGACTGACTCTTTAACCCCCCACCCCTCTGCAAGGCCACACTGGTCGCTGACAGCAGCATGGGTTTATCGTTCATCTGTTTCACCGCAGGTGGCTCCTGGCTCCTGAGGGGCACCTCAGCATGCTTCAGTGAGTTTTCATGTTTATGTTGTCTCCACCCAACTGTGAGCTCCTCCGGGACAGGAGGGGGCAGGTTTATCTCAAACCACCCCTTGAGTGTGGGGCAGGGCACAGTGCTCTGCTTAGTAAATGCCTCCTGGATTTAAACTTCTGTTCCTGAAAATGAAACCCCATTCCCCAAACAAATTGCTCACCTCAGATGGAGACTGTGATTTTGGTGCTGGAGGTTCAGCAGTGTGTATATTAGGAGATAGTCTGTGCTGAGCAGCAAAAGCTCACAGACGCTCACCCCAGCGGCCCACTGCCATCAGCTCCATCGGCCCCCATGCCCTGCGGCTCCTCCGCGCTCTGCCTGGTGCGTAGGAACGCATCCTCCTCCACCCCCACCGCCCCTCCCCACAAATTTACATTAACCTCCTGTGCCAGACACTGGCATGGAATTCCCTCTCCTTAGACCAGGAAACCAAAGATGGAAATGCAAACCTATACTGCCTGGGAAATAGCAAAATCCTCTCAACTCTGTCCAATGCTCACTGAAACCAATACCACCTTTCCCAATTCATTTATTTTTATTTCTATGGCATTTCCTGGCAATGACCAGGAATTTATAGAAAAATTCTGGGAAGCCAGGAGGGTGGATTCCGTTGGTTCCTGGTGCATCTGGGGCAGACGTTAAGGCAGACATATCCATTGGAGGCCCCGGGCCCCCTTGCCGGCCAGGGAACTCGGTCACTCCCAGCACATAATTGGAAGGAACAGCACAGTGCAGGCAGAGCGGGACGACTATGTGAGG
Organism: Cynocephalus volans; assembly: GCF_027409185.1. Classification (NCBI taxonomy): domain Eukaryota; kingdom Metazoa; phylum Chordata; class Mammalia; order Dermoptera; family Cynocephalidae; genus Cynocephalus; species Cynocephalus volans. Next base: position 211,836,799 of record NC_084461.1, read on the forward strand.
GCCCAGGGAGAAGGCAGCTGTCTATAAGCCAGGGAGGGAGACCTCAGGGGAGAGCAACCTGCCGACACCTTGATCTCTCACTTCCAGCCTCCAAGACTGTGGCAGAGCGATGTCTGCTGTTTAAGCCTCCTAGTCTGTGGTGCTCGTCAAGGCAACCTGAGCTGACTGGAACATGCCCTGTCTGGCCACCTCCTCACTGTGACTTTACCTGGAGCCCACTTCCCCGTCTGTTCACCGAGGGGGCTGCCGGTGTCCACCCAGCTGTGTTCTTCTAAAAGACCACTGATGAGGCTGGGTGTCCACATTTCCCCAGGACCTGGCGGGTTTTGTGAAGCTTGGCCTGAGATCCATGGTCCTGAGATCCGTGGTCCTGCATGGGAGCCTGCACTCCAGGGCGTCCCACAAGGTGAGTGAAGCAGAGCAGAATTAAAGCCACCATCGAGCAACAGCTAAGAGAGGGACAGAGGAAAACCAGTTATCACAGAAACACGGGGCGGCTATATCAGCCGGCTCCTACATGGCCTGAACAGAGGCCCGCACTCCTGCTAAAACGTCACTTCAGCCAGCGGGGTTCCTGCTTCCCAGCCATCCTCGGGGAGGACTCTGAGCCCAGGCTCCCTGCATGGGCCTTGTCCACACGGTGGGTCATTCCATGTCATTCCTCTTCGAATGTTCACTCCCTGGATCCAGATCCTCACTAGGCAGGTGCTGGGAGCAGCATGGGAAGCCCAAGGCACATGCTGGTCTTGTGACGTGGGAAGGCTGCTGTGCCTCCTAATTGGGTCTCCTGGGACAGGGTCGGGGCAACTTCCTGAAGGAAACATTGTTTCTATTTGATCCTGAGAAGGGAGGAGGGTTTGGTTAGGCACAAAGGGGAGGTAGGAAACTGCAGGTGAAGTTTTGCATTTGAAGGCATTGAGGCTAGCAGGTCACCTGGAGGGCGGGGATGCTCACAGCCTGCTCAGCATGAACACATGCAGGGTTTCCCTGCAGAAGGTGCAGCATGGCCACCCCAAAGGGGACCGTGCTGTCCCGGGGTGCCTCCCCCACCTCACCTCTGCCACTTGGTAGCATGGCTGCTGTGTGACTGTGACTGGGCCTCAGCTGCCAAATGAGCAAGTGGGACAGAGGATCTCTGTTTCCTTCTGGATTAAACTCTCCACATTCAACAGTAATTTAATGCAAATTCAGGGCTTCTCATGGTGGCTTACAATTTCCAGCCACTGGGAAATGGGTTGAGAAACCTGTGCTTGATTTTAATTATAGACTTTTCCATTGTCTAATGTAATTGCTGCCTTTTTACAAGTGTGTATTCTTCTGTAGTTTACAACATTCCTTCACTGCCATTGTCTCCTGCCTCTCCAACAATGTGTGCGACGGGTCCTGTGACTGTCTCCATGTTCCTGATGAGACGGCTGCAGCTCAGAGACTTACAGAGGATCCCCAGGGTGTGTCGCTGATAAAAAACTAGACATCAGTTCTGTTTACCCCAATGTTAGTCCTTTGCACTCTGGCAAGAATACAGCTCACCTTTCTAAAAGGGTAAACCAGACAGGGCAGCATACTGTGTTTTACAGTCTTGCAAAGCCCCGTGGAGGAGCATTAAGTTGTGACAGGTTCAGTGCCTGTTAACTGTGGTGGGAACGTGCACGCTGGCACCTGGGGAAAGGTTTCCACGGGAGCAGGAGGAGCAAACAAACAAAGCAAGCAGGAAGGTGGGGAAAGCATGTTTAGGGTCAGGGGAATGCCAGAGCCCCAGTGAGAGGGCCGTGCACAGGCACAAGGAAACAGCTTCCAGTGTGGGGAAGGGCAGCTCGCAAGGGCCTGGACTAGATAGAACATGCTCAAATGAGGACAGAGCGTGGAGCTGCAGCGAGCCCAGGGCTCTGCTTTTAGGGGAGACTGAGGATGCTGGGGCCTGCACATCCTCTCGGTTGGGCAGTCTGTGGTCAGGGTACTTCTGTGAGGGTGAATGTGACGATGGGGGTGTCTGGAGACCCTCCCTCTGGGCCATGCAGAGGCTTAGAACACCCAGGGAAGGCAGGAGATCAAAAGGCCAGGGGTGGGGGCACTGTCGTGCTGAGGGTGCCCTCTCTCTTCCTGCTACTTCTCATGTCCCTGCCTGAACTTCCCCACTGGGCCTCTGGCCACTTCTCCCCTCCTAGCTCTGCCACTCCCTGAGCTGGGCGTCTTGTTCCTGCCTCTCTGCCCTTGTTCACAGCTGCCTGCTCAGATGTCACCTCCTCTGAGAAGCCTTCCTGAACTCAACTACCCATTCCCTCATTGATTCACTTATTCAGTAAGCACCTTCTGTATGCCCGGCACTAACAGGGAGACAGGCAAAGCAGATAGATTTTGTGGGACCCAAGACATCTTTATTAAAAAAGGCACAAAATCACAAACACAAAATTAGGCGCAGGGTCCTGGTCAGGTTGTGCCTGCAAGGGCACATGCCATTAGCTTCCTGACAACCTACCTGGATAGTCAGGGCTGGCCTTCCCCCCAGGACCTGCATTCCCATGGGGAGAGCGGATGGTAAACACAACAGCAAATGCACAGGCTTCTGAGAAGCTGCTGCGGAGGGAAACAAGCAAGGGAGAGGCTAGGAGGCCTCGTGCCGGAGGCAGAGGAGCCAGCTGTGACTAGGGACTCTGAGCACTAGGCACATAGACATACGTAGAGAGTCCAGGTGGAGGGGACAGCAAAGGGGAAGTCCCAGAGCCTCTGGGATGACCAAGGTGACCCTTGGTCAAGGTGACCAAGATGACCAGGTGGGGCAGGGGTGGGTGATGTGCTGGCTTGGGGACTATGGTGAGGGCCTCCAAGTGAGATGGACAGGCAGGGACAGGGGCATGCCTGCCTCTGGCCTGACAGCCACGTCTTGTCCTTCCCTGTCAGTGCACACCTTCTTCATGTCACCCACTATGTGAAAACATACACTTAAATACATTAGAATTTTATGGAGTTCATTTGAACATTCAGAGATTCATGAATAGGGCAGCACCGTGCCACAAGCTGGTCAATGTTCCACCAAGGGGGCACGTGGGGAAAACTTCTGTAAGGTGTTACAGGAAGCAAGACGAAGAAAATATATGATTGATTAAAGCAGTAAGGACCTGGCTGGAGTTATAGGCAGTTTCTGGTTGATTAACCTCAAGTTTCCTTTCGCTATTTCTGTTGAGCTGGGTTTTGGGTTTGCTTATGCTGAACCCAAGGCCTTGGAGTCACCTCAGCCTGATGGCCTCCCAGTTAATTATTTTAACCACTGCATTTCATTTTTATAATTTGTATATATGACCAACATCCCCACTTGACCTTGAGCTCCTTAAAGAGTCAAAAAACAAATTTATCTAAATATCCTTTCTCTTGCCCCCGCTCTAGACTCTGGCAAAATGCTTGGCAGGTATTAGGTGCTCCTGAAAGGTTTCTGTAAAGTAGAAAGTGTGAGAACGTGGTTCTGAATCATCTCTCTCTCTCTGAACACAGAAATAGAAATCATTTAGTTTAGAGTATTTCCCTCCAGGCAGTTTCATGCTGTGCAAATTCCTGGAGATATTTAAAGCTGCTTGTTCTCTTACCACTCCTGAGAGGAGGGACAAAAAGGCCAGCAGAATTCCACTTGCTCAGGCATCTACCAAGACAATAACACTCGTCAGCCTGTGCAGTATTTAGCATTTGGTGATTTCATCTGGCATCTTTCTAGATAAATGGTAAATTCTAATGAGACAGCAGGAACTTCAGAGCTGAGAGAGGTGGGACAAGGTCATCCCACTTAGAGAGGCGCTGGGCGCGGAGGGTCGTGGCCAGCCTGAGAATGGACTGGGAACCGGAGATGGAGCCCCCCGACATGATCAAATGAACGGAGGACAGACATTCCACCTGTCCAGTTGCAAAGTTCAGTAAGATAGCTCTCTGACTCATGAAATATTATTTTCCCAAATAAAAATATGTGGCTGAGATGCAAAAGGTCATAGTTGGGCAAATGAGAGTGGCCACAGCGCCCTGTGCCCTGGCCCTGAAGCCCTCCTGCCTTTCATGGCTTGAAGGCCTCCCGCCGGCAGCTCAGCCAACTGCATGCTGAGCCACACTCCACAGGGGCGATTCCAAAGCGTGCCGGAGAATGCTTAGAGGAGATGAGGTTCCTGGCCATGGAGAGAGCCGGAATGTGTAATACAGGAAGGGGACCTGAGACCTTGTTCTCAGTGATGAAGGTGCTCAGAAGGGCCAGGTACTCAGGTCTGGCAGGTGGGGGCAAGGAGAGGGTAAGAATTTCTCTACCTAAATGTTGAATAATCAAGAGTTTGCCAGAGAGCGAGCATGGGGCACTTGGGAGGGGGCAGTCCTGCCCACCTCTCTGAGCATGCTGGCCTCACCCCAGCACCCCCAAGGACTGAGCTGGTTCTGCAGCTCCTGCTCAGGTCCTTCAGTTACACCAGGGCAGCTCTCCTGGTTCTTGGTCATGATCCCACACTCCTCTATGACTGTGGTGGTCTCCCAGCTTGCCACTGGGGGTCTCTTGTCTGCTCCCTTGCTCAATTCCCATCCTACTGCCCCAGGTCCCCGTGCAGCCCCAGGCCCTCAGAGAAGTCTCTTCAACTGTGCTAGCTCTGGGGCAATGGGTATTCTAAAACTCATCAGAAGGTCTTACAGCATATATTCTTTTCTTTCTTGCATTAGATTGTCAGCTCTTCAGAACATAGACTGTGTCTGCTCATTCCGTATTGCCCCAGGAAAAGCCTGGCTCTTGACCATGACAAATGCAGGCTAAAGGTCAATAGTGAGTTAGCAAATCGTGGGGAGCTTGCTGTCTTCTTCCACCACGTGAGGACATAGTGAGAAGGCGCTATCTGTGAACCCAGAGGAAGGTCTGCTGCAGACATTGAATCTGCCTTGATCTTAGACTTCCAGACTCCAGAACTGTGAGAAATAAATGTCTGCTGTTTAAACCATCCAGTCTATGGTATTTTGTTACAACAGCCTGAGCTAAGACAATATCCATGGTCATAACCTCAAACAAAATCCTAGAGATTAATTGTTAAAATAACTGCTCTCATCGGTCAATTCATTCTGCATTGTACAAACAAGATTAATTATATTTAGGATGCCCATCTAAATTTTTGAACCAAAGACCACATTTGAAAAGAAAGCAACAGGAGAATTAGTATAAGATTCTCTTTAGTCGATCCCACCCATATTTACACAATAGATCTCCCAGCTGGGATCCTGTATTCCACGGCCACGCCTACCTCCCTTCCCTTCTGCCATCTGATCCTGCAAAAATCTAAATCTCAACCCCTAGACTAGGAGATTTCCTCTGCAGTGTGGTTCTCTTAAACCTTGTACTGCTCCTTACAGCATTTATCTCAATCACTGCTGAAAGACTAGTTGTTAAATCAGTTGGTCAATGTTTGCTGGCCCTGCAGGTGGCACTGCAATGGGTGTTCCACATCACAGCTGTGTGTCTATCATTAAGCACAGTACCTGCCACTTAATTTGGTGTATAAATGAAAGTCAGATTCAAATTAAATAAAAGGCTCCCTGAGATTTTTCTCTGAACACCACAAATGAAGTTCAGATTAACTGATTTGGGGCAACAGATCTCCAGATACCTGATATTAGTAGGAAACCTTTATATTCTTACCCAAAAGGAGGAGCATTTAGAGGAGCAAGGTTTTTGGCTTTAGAGGTATTATCTAAAATGCACAGAAATCACCTTTGTCTCCCATTATGAATCGAGAATGCTGCTTCTCCAGGTTAAATACACCAAGAGAAAGCCAAAGGTGCCTCTGTGTTCTGTAGAAAATAGCAGAAAATATTAGACTCTCAAAATGCTGGCCTTTGATGATCAATCAAGACTGAAATGAAGCTTTGTAAGTTCCTGACATGAGCTGAGTTGGAAACTGGAGATGGTCACACCCAAGGGGATGGGCGTTGGGTGCATTGTGTGTGGCATGGTGTCCTCACTCAGCCATGCTCATCCCTGTAAATCACACAAGTGTTCTGTGGCTCTGCTGTTACAAGCAAGCATGATTAGATGTTGATTGGGGTAAAAAAATTTCCGTTATGCAAGATGAATGTGTTCTGGAAATCAAATGGAAAACAACGTGAATATAGCTCACAACATCGCATTGCACATTTGAAGCCTGCTAAGAGGGTAGATCTTAAGTGTTCTCATCAAGAAAGAAAATGCTAACTATGTGAGGTAATGGAAATGTTAATTAGCCCAGTTGTGATGAATGTTTTACAATGCATATGTTTGCCACATCATCAAATTCTACACCTTAAATATATACAATTTTCACTTGTCAACTATATAGCGATAAAGCTGGAAAAAAAATAAATAAAATACTAAAAAAAAAGTGTAAAAGGTATTTTAGGCCTTATATGCTTCTGCAATTTATGTACAGATGCCCTGACAGCAGGAGTAGTATCTGGTTGTTTTTGTACTACTTCCAACAAATGGTATTCTACCTAATGCACCCTGTGTGCCCAATTAATTCAGCCAAGTAAGAGGAAGAAAGGAGAGAAAGACAGAGAGAGGGAAGAGAAAAAGAGAGAGATCAGATCCTAGGAAACAAAATGTGAGCTACTCAGAGACTGTTATATTTATAGAACACTGAGATAATAATTGATAAAATTTAGGGGTTTTCCAGGTTGTATTTCCTGTTACTGTTTTGCGTGTTGTAGAAAAGGAGACATAACTCAGACATAACTACATAATTTATGTATTTAGCAATTTAACATCATGATTACTTTAACAGAAAAACAGATTTTTTAAGTCACTTTGAAATGGTTTCTAAATTAAGTTAATATATCACATTATCTTTAAATACTTTTGCTATATAAATATATCTTTTTTTAAAAAATGAAATAAAGTTGGAAAATGGGACATTACATACAGATGTTTATTTAAAAATTTGCTCGGTCAGCCAATCTTTAGCTATAGATATGTTTCATAAAGCTAAGAACAAGCATAATTTTCTATCCTGTAGTACATATTTTCTTTCTGAAAATGTCAGTTTCTGCTCCTGTCTCTGCTATTGTAGATTTTGCTGTTTTACTTTGCAGTAATCATGGTGGTTGCTCATTTGTACTGAATGACATAGCAAACCCTTGTTTTGTGTGAAGTTGTCTTAGAATTCTTTCTTTAGTCCTCACCACACTTCTGCAAGATTTAACTTGTTATTTTTCACTTTCTGATGAAAAAAGCTAAGTTCAGAGAGGGTAAGCCTTGGAATTCTACAGCAGCCGAGGACAGAGCCAGGCTCAAATGACCTTCTGTCCAGAGGCAAAGTGGTTGTCCTCCACTGTCCCGTGCTATGATTATTTGTTAATGAACACCAGTCAGGACAGCAGCTTAAACACAAAAGATATCAGAATTTCAGGATGGTTGGGGGTAACCGATGAGGCCCTGCCTGATCACCTGATGGTAAGACAAGCGTAAAACTAGAAAGGTCAGTTGCTCTGCTTACGTCAATGTGAAGCCAGAACATTCTCACCAGACAGACCAGTCAGATTAATTCACCCATGAATGTGTTCTCTAGAGCTAAGGAGCATGTTATCAACACATTCTGCTCCATGAATATTATTGCATATGAATTGGGAGGAAGGGGAGATTAGTGGTCGATGCCAAGGTTTAGGCAAGCACAGAAGCACAGAGATAGGATGAGGGATTTAAATGACTCATCATTGAAATTTGGCAGCTGGCACATAATTGTTTGTTGGAAAAGTACCTGGAAGACCGATGACATGGCCATAATTTTGGAGGACAGTGGTTGACAGTCAGGGCAGAGCAGGAATCTGGGATAAAGGAAAGAAGAGGAAATTCTTTCTTCAGAGTAGACAACCGCAACCCCTGCAGTGAGGGGGTTGGGGGGCATAAGAAAAGGGGAAAGGGAATGATTTTGATGTCAGGGGTGAAGATATAGGAAATTTTTAATTATAAGTAAATGTTACCTGACCATATATGCCAGGTCCTTGGGACTCAGAGTCGTAGAAATGAACACAAAACCCACAGCAAGGCTGAGAAGCAAGGTTAATGAGAGATAGCTTGTTCATGAGGGAGCCAGCCCAAAAGGGAAGTGTTGTTCTCTGAGTGTTCAGAGCGAGGGGCTTTTAAAGGCAAGAGAGAGGGAAGGAGCTTGGGAAGCAGGGTGAGGTCTCCAGTCTCATGACTGGGGTCTTTGTCAGTTGGTCACAAGGCGTTCTATGTTCAGCCTCAGCAGGTGGGGGCTGATGGTTATCCTACTCGGTTGGGGCCTCATTGGTCTCTTGAGTCCTGTGAAAGAATGCTTACACAAGGGGGTTAAGCAGCCTTGGGTAGTGACATGTTTGTGGGAAGGGACATAGCAGCGTCTTTAGGGCTTATCTTTAACCACTGCCCTCCCTGGTGTTTCCTGGAACAGGATGTGGTCTGTTGGCCCTGGGGTCTCTGCTGCATTTCCAACATGTAGACTACAAAATGGAGTTTCTTCTGTCAGCCCCATCCTTACTCCTGCCTCATAAACAGTTTAAAAGGGGGTTAGTCATTCATTCATCCAATCAACAAACCCAGGGAAACCATAGGGGCAGGCCAGTCACCTCACCTTTTCTATTCTGAGATTATGGTTTAGTGGCAATTAGCGACCAGAAAAGGGGAGAAGCAGCAGCCTGAGCTAATGCCATTGGGCTGAGGATGGCAGGAGGGCGGACGTCGCCCAGGAGATGGGGAGATGGTCCTGAAACTCTGGCTGTGGGGGGGCTCAGGCTTAGCTCCCTGATCTTTGACTCAGTGGTCCTTTAATGTTAGTTTGTCCAACCATACATTTGTAAATTTATACCTTTGTTTTGTTAAAATGTACACCAAAGGACAGAACAAAATAAACTGCTGTGGTTAAAAGAGACATTCAAATTGTTAAACAGAACCAAATGGCCACAGCAGGAGGGAAAGGGCAGGCGTGGGTTTCTCAGCCTGCAAGTGTGTGTCTTACTAACTGTTATAAACAATGATTACAGCCCTGGGGCTACTTGCTGTGATGGAGGTTTGAAGGGGGAAATGGGGTAGGATGAGTCCTGAAAGGTGAGTAAAAGTCTGGCGAAGGCATCAGGTCTGCTGCGTGTAGTTTGGGTCTATTGAATGTGATGCAGAAGTGAGCGTGACTCCACCTAGGTCATTTGCACCGAGTGAGATGCCAGCTCATCCTGGGATTACTTGCTTCAAGCATCTCCCACCAACAGGCAGGAGATGTTATTCCTCAGAATGCCTCTTATTTGTAAGGATAAATGCTTGACTGTCCACTTGTCTTGAAACTTACAACTCCAAAGATACTTTCAGAGCATAAAAGCTAATCACTGAACATCACCATATGAGGCAAAAATAAAATGCATCTTGCTCCCAAAAGAGAGAAGGAGCTATGTGTGACCATCAGGAGAGAGAGGGTCAAAGGTGACTCCTTTATCAGGGGCTGAGACTTCCAGGCTTGGCTTCTGGGATGAGGTGTGGGTGGATTCCTGTGGAGACCAAAGCTGGGATGCCTTTGGTGAAAGGGAAACAGAGGAACACGCTGAGGAGGGTCTGAGTCCCCAGGCACCTCCCCAGCTTCCTCCACATCCCCAGTAGCTGTGGGAGGGCTTTGGGTTCCCACAGGTCTTAGAGCTATAGGTACCAGCCATGGCCACTCTCTGAGGGGTGGCTGCAGGGCCCCACATGACATCTGGGAGACAGGCTTTGTGTGTGTTGAAGTGTGGTTCTCAATGACCCAGTGGATTTATTTAAGAATTTTGAAGTCCAGGTGGGAAGGGACCCCCCTCTGAGCAGATCCATATGTCCAAGACCACAAATGCCTTGTCTTCCAGAGTTCACAACGTGGCCAGAGGCTATGCCCGTCTTCTGGGCAGTGTAAAAATCACCAGCAACCAGACCCCACCTTCAGATGTCCTGCTTTAGCAGGTCTAGAGCAGGACCTGAGAACCATGGTGTTTAAAAAGTGGTGCACATCACAGCTGGAACTGACTGGCCAGAAGATGCATTTTATAAATGAAGAAACACCATGAGAGAACTTAAATGATCGGTCTCTTTACTTAGGATCTTCTATATATAAATGGCCCTTTTGTTCTCATAATTCAGTGCAGGAAGGAAAACGGAGGCTACTAGAAAGGTCACGGGCTTGAAGTCAGGCTGAAAGTCCATGTTGTGTGAACCGCGGATTCTCATTTTCCCAATTTAGAATACGAAGACAGAGCATGAAAAGGGACTGTTGCAGAGTTTGTGTTCATAAAGTGCTCCTCTCCTTTCCCTGACCCAAGGCAGACTGGATAGAACTTCACAGTGAAAAATGTACATTTTAGGTATTAGATACCCAACTGCTTACTGAACGGTCATCCACTGGGCAGAGCCATGTTTGGTCACAATTATGTTGTTCTGTCATCAAAAAATGTTTTTACTAGTGCTAATTTTCTTTGGGTTTTTTTGTTGTTGTTTTTGTTTTTAAGCTACTATAATTGGAACGATTGTTTCTATATCTCTCCCTAAAACTGGATCCTGCCTGCCACCACTATTGTAGCAAACAAAAACAAAAATACAACAACAAAAAAAGAAAAATTGGCAACGAGGAGTTGAAGTTTCAGGCTGAATATCCTTAACCTGCTCTGCGGCCTTGAGAAAATTCATTTCTCTCCTTGGATCTGCTTCCCTCGGTGGAAAATGGTGGACTTTTGTCCAACAAACTCGCAGCATTCTACCAGGCCTGACATTGCTTCATGTCTGTTCTCTGTGGCAGGGTTCTGAGCTCAATTTAAACCCCAGCAGTGCAGTACATACATGGTGGGAATAATTTCAGTTGCCAGAGGCCAGAAGTGGACGTGAGGTTCAGAGTGGGTTCTGATTGCCTCTGGAGCAGAGCAGAGTGACGTGCAGAAATCTACACCTGACAGCTGGCCGCGTGTCCCCATCAGCCTGCCGCATGCTGGGAGCTGCCCAACCCGTGGAGAAACACTCTTCAGGCACTGCTGAAATTCACTAGAGCAATGCCCTGAGGGTCCAGACAACCACCCACACTTCCAAAAAATGTCATAGAAGGAAAAAAAAATGCATTCTATTGTTTTTCAAATACATGAGGAAATGCATTTTAGAGTAAATGCACGACCCCATTATCACATGATATATCAAAGCATATTCCATAAATGATTCCCACAGCACCAGAGCTAAAGACAGAAATGTTAAAGCGAGTCCCCATCCCCACCCCCCAAGAAATACAGCCAAATGGAACACGTGTGTTCCATTGGAAACCACAGACTCCATTAGTGTGTGTCCTATGAGCAAGTTCTGAGTGTCCCCCATACTCACGATGGAAGAGACTTCAGTCGCCAGATCCCACAAGCCCTTGAGAGGGAACAGTGTTTTAAAACGTTCCCTCTGTCTGGTCCCAACACGCAGCAAGCTATCTGTCCTTAAACCTTCAAAGGATGCAAAGCTCTTTGCAAACACCTCAGCCCATCTGCTCGTGGCACATGATGAAGGCAAAAGCAGGACTGGCACGGGGACCCACTATTTCTAGGAGAGGAAACGCATGAGCGGTGGTACCTGAAGCACTCCAAGCCCCCGCAGTCTGAGAGCGGAGTGCTGGAGAAAAGAGAAGACAGAGGGGGCTTGCTCCTTACAAGCTGGGCTGCAGGAGACACCGTGCTGGCTGGACCACTGGATGTGAGTGGGACCCTGAGAGGATGGGCTCCACCACTATCCTGAGTCAGTGAGTGCTCTGTTCAAAGGGGCCCCTGCATGTACTGCTGCTAATGGTTTGGGGAGGGCAGAGTGGGGGGCACAGCCAGGCTGGGGTTAGGAGGCCTCACAGAGTGAAGGGGACAGATGGCCAGAAAATGAATGACAGCAGGGGAAGAGGGCAGGAGGAGAGTGACTTCCACATGTGAGAACAGAGAGGGGAAGAGGGTAGGGGATTGGGGGGAGGAAGTGGGAAGGAAAGTCTCTTTATAGGGGACTGACAAATCCCTGGCCACATGATCACTCTTCCCCTTCTCCACCCAGAGGCTGCTGCGTGCCCTCTTTCTGCTCTCTCTCTGTCTCTGTCTGTCTGTTTTTCTCTCTCTTACCTCCACCCATCCCTCTCTCCCTCCCTGGAGGACAGGACACCACAGAAGATCAGTACAGCCACTGGCCACACTCCTCTGCTCATTCCTGAGCTTTTGCCAGGTGCCAAATCTTCCAAGTGCCAAGAAAGGTGCTCCAAGAGCTCGCAGTGAATCAGAAACCTTCTCCCCGCAAGGAGCTGCTGGTCTAGTTAGAGATGCCACGAAGAGATGAAAATTCTTCAAGCATTCACAATCATCCCAGAAAGGAATCTTTATTGTGCTGCAGGGACTTGGATCCTGGAAAGTGGAAAAGTGGGCTGTGTCCAGGTAGAATTGGACACAGGGACATAGGGTCAGAGGGAATGACTGATGGGCATGAGGAGCGTGAGTGAGGGGAGGCAGGCACGCAGCAGGTGTAGCCGGGGAGAGCCGCAGGCACCGGCTGGGGTGGGCTGCCCTGGATGGAGGAGGAGACTGAGGTACAGAGCGCGGAGGGACGTGCAGCCAGGGCTGCTCAGACTCAGAGGCACGCCCACGCCCACCTCTCCACAACCTCCAGCCACTGCTCTGTGCACGACTAACATTCCCTTGGCTGCATTCTTAGTAAGCAACTTCACAACTGCTTATGTTGATGTACTCATAAACTGCACAGATATAGAATGTGTCTCAAAGACTCTGTGCCTTTCTAAGGAACTTACAAAGTGCTGTGTGAAATTGCACAGGAACTGATCCCCTTCTGGGGGAGGTGGGGAGGGGGATTTTGGTGCTGGGGCCCCTCCCCCTTCTCCTTGCCTTCCTCCTCCCCCACTTGCCCAGTCCCATTCCTCATCCTCTCTCATCCTTTCTTAAGCAACAGCCTGCTGACTGGAAATGGCCCTAGCTTCAGGATCTCCTTCTTTAGTGCTCACTGGTTGGCCTTTCTAAGACCCCCCCCTCTGATCAGATCAATGGATGCTCCAAGGTATCCTGTGCCCACCAGATACCTCCCAAGCTCCCGTAGGCAATGTGCTCCTTGCCTGCCTTTGGATCATTCTCCCCGCAAGTTTAGATTCTGCATTCTGCACTGAAGCCCATCCTGGGAGTTGTCACAGGATTTCTTGTTTGGAGAATGCTGCTGCTAAAGCCTCCTTCGGGTGTACTTGCCTTAGACATGCCCATGGCTGTCTTCCACATTGTTCAAGGTCTAAGTCAAAGGCTCACTGTGCCATGAAGCCCCTGCCCCCAAGCTGATGCCCACTCTTTCTCTTCAGGGTCCTTCTGTGTTGGCAGGCTGATTCACACTGTCTCAGGGTAGTCACTATGCTGAGTCCCCCCTCTTTTCATGGACAAAAGGTGGAAAGACCCCAGGCTCCACCACTCACTAGCAGTGAATCTCAGACAAGACCCTTCACTTCTCTTGGTCAACATTTCCTCATCTCAACAAGTCCTCATCTTTTTGAAGCTGTTTTGAGAATTAAATAATGTATGAACAGTGCTTGCTTGGTATATTTCTGTCACCTAATAAATGGGCAGTGTTTTCTCTACTAGTCATATTAATCAGGGTTCTCCAAAGAAACAGAACCAAAAGGATATAGATAGACAGATACAGAGAGATATATTAGGAGGGATGAGCTCACCCAGTTCTAGAGGATGAGAAGTCCCATGATGTGCCATCTGCAAGCTGGAAGCCCAGGAAAGCCTGGGGTGTAGTTTCAACTCAAGCCCCAAAGCCCAAGAACCAGGAGTGCTGACGTTCAAGTGCAGGAGAAGATGGATGCCCCACCTCAATAAGAGAGAGTAAGTCCTTCCTCTGCCTTTTGTTCTATTCCAGCTCTCAATGGATGGCCTGCCTGCATTGGTGACAGTGGCTTTTCCTTACTCAGTCTACCAAGTCAAATGTTTATCCTTTCTAGAAATACCTTCATGGACACCCAGAACTGATATTTTTACCAACTATCTGGGCATCCCTTAGCCCAGTCAAGTTGGTACATAACATTAACTAAACTGAGCCACATGATACAACTCCTCCAAAGGAACTGGTATGTGATTTGCTCATAGAAATATTGGATAAAAATGAAGGTGCCATTATTTATTAGAATCCTAGAGATCATTGTGATTAAATTAAAACATAGAAAGATTAAATATTTAAAAAAATAGAAGATTTAACATTATCACTGCTTTCCAGACATTATGGCATCACATTGACTACACATGAAGAAATCAACAAAAGAGTGTTAAGCAAAAAAGAAGGCATTCAGTAAAACTAGTGGAGAGCAGATGAATCCAGAAATGTCAATGAGTTCCCATAGGAATAATAATGATGTAAAAAAAAAAAAATTAACAAAAATCCAATGCTAGAGAATTAACTACACATGGCACACGTTTTTCTTTGCTTTGAAAATTAAAGAAATAAAAGTTTGAATAGCTGAACTGCAACATTTAAAAAATTTAAACAAGAACTCTTTCCAAGTTAATTTAAGCTTTCCATACTATCCCAGAGTTGGTAACATATTTCTAAAATGCTTTTTGAAACTAGATGTAGATGAATGTAACGTGTTTTAAGAAACATGACAACGGACATTGCTGAGGGTCAGCTGGCATTTTCACTACTATACCCCCATGCCTCAGTTGCCGGTTGACATGTTGCTGCAGAAAATCCTCACGGGACCCAGGATCAGCGATGAGCTTCCCTCCCTAACCGAAATGACCTCAAGAAGGCAGAGTCTTCAGTTACAGGATCGGGGTGCAGATGCCCTACACATGCCATTGGCCCCATTGTCACTCACGCCAGCCCACAGGAGGAAGGGCACTGGAGGTGGTGTAGGGCAGTGTTGACTCCCCAGCTGTAGTCAGGCCTGTGACCAGCACCTGGACTGCACAGAAACCCCACAGGGCACGGAGGAGGAAGGGCCAACCCAGTGACACAGGTCTGCCAGCTCTGCCACCTCCCAGTTTTTTTAACTTACACACATCACTGTTCCTTCCTGAACACTCTGTCTTCACCTGTAACACGGAAATAATATTATCAGTCACAACCTCCTCACAGGCTTTTGTGAAGTTCAAACATATTAACGGATATAGAACAGATGTGAAAAAGTTTAAAGATGCAAGTAGATGTTTCAATTGAATATTAATTAGTCAGGATTGAGGTCTTTCGACATATGCATTCACAAACACATGTACACACACAGGCATGTGCACACCGAAACACGAAGAGCAAATGGTTTTGCAAATTACCAGTGACTGTCTTATATTGAAGGAATTCATTGGCCTCTTGTCACAGAAAAAAAAACGAATTTTTTTTTCTCTTGCAAGTAAGCTATCACTCTTGCCTCCCTAACTTATACTATCTTACCAAGTTAAAAATAACTTCTCGAAAAGTTAAATGCAAAATAATTAGAAAATATTTCAAAACATTTAATATGGTAAGTGGGAACAAATCGTTTACCAAAAATCTTTAAGAATGAAAAAAGTCCTGGAAGGCTGGACTAGTAGTTACTGGCTAGCAAAGGCCTGTTTGGGTTTGCTTGTCTGTTATAAGTAAACACTGCCTGTGTTTGTACTTTGGCTAACTCATTTGTTAATTTATGATCAAGATGTGAAACTCTCCACATGGTAAAAGATATATAAAAACAGAAAAGGTTATTCTTATTTATCTCATTGTCCAACGGATCCCCAAACAGTCCCAAGTTTAACATATAAAGCAAAAGTGCAGATGGGAAGTACATGCAACTTCTTCAAGTGTGTATTCAATGTTTTTCATGTCCTTACAACTGGGTTGCTTGGAATTCCACAGCTGAGATCCTGCCTATTAACTTGCATGGCAGGAGGAGAATTTAGTGTAGTTTTGACAAATTCCAGTGCTGGCCCATCCCCACATGTCAAAGCTGTAGGTGGAGAGAGTGATTTTACGGTTAATGTCTCAGCTATCTATCTCACTAAACTCCCCTCTATGGGGTTTCCCTGTCCCCAAGAGTCCGTTTCAGGTCTCAAAGCCCAAGCAGAGGCTGATCCCTACTGATGAAATATCCAAAAGGTAAGATACAAACCAAAAAGGCAAACTATTAACAATAGTGAGGGTCCATTCAGCAGCCTAATTCTGTATTTGTCCTTGAAACAACATTCTATTTAATGGATCGCCATGCAGGACATTGTACTGTTGGGGAACCAAAAATTAACATAAAGCAATGGCTTAATGAATTTGTTCAGATTGGAGCAAACTCTCCCAGGCTGAAACGGTACTCTCTGACCACCCACCCATCTTCTGAACTCTGCACACTGCTCTACAATGCCATGACCACCACTCCAATCATCTTATGGGACATCGAGGCAGACCAAGACCTTAGCTCATACCAGCCCTTGAGGAGAAATACTTCCCCAAGGATCCCTGGGCTTGGCAAAGACTAAGAAATGTTTTGGGGCCAATGACTGGCAGATGACAACCAACCAGAAGAAAGGATGGTGTTTTAGTCCATTTTGTGTTGCTATAACAGAATACCTGAAACTGGGTAATTTATAAAGAAGAGAGGTTTATTTGGCTTACGATTCTGGGACAGCTGCATCTGGCACGTGCCTCAGGCTGCTTCTACTCGTGGTGGAAAATGGCAGGCAGCCAGCAGGTACAAGCAGATCACATGGCGAGAGGAAACAAGAGAGAGAGAGAAGGTGCCAGGGTCTTTTTAAGCAATGAGCTCTTGTGGGAACTGATAGAGCGAGAACTCACTCATTAATCCCCTCTCCCCTAGGGAGAGCATTAATCCATTCATGAGGGATCCGCCCCCATGACTCAATCAGCTTCCAACACTGCCACATTGGAGATGAAATTTCCACATGAGTTTTGGAGGGGACAACACATCCAAACTCCATCAGATGGTTCTAGGGCCATCCTTTAATCCCCAAAAGTTCTAAATGAAACTTGTTTTCAAAACTTACACGATCAGGAGGCTCACATCAGTACTGGCATGGTCCAGCACCCAGTGGAGGTAAAGCCAGATGCCAGGACAGATGTCACAAGGGTATGGGATCGAGTTCAGGGCCATCACAGACACACACAGGCTTTCTAATGTGCTTCCTGAAGTTAACCCATCACAGTTAGACCCTGCTCCAGTCACACTGAACTCATGGTTCCTGAGCATTTCTGACCCTTTCATGCTCTAGTGCTTGGTTAGTCCATCTCCTCTTTCTAAGGTGTCTTTTTCCATAGTTTCCTTTGGACAGTTTTCTCTTTTTGTTTGAATGTGAAGTCTCTCTCATGTCCCAGTATCTCTCTGCCCCTTGATCTTTAAGCACCTTAGAAATACCTACCTCTAGGAGAGCTTTTACCAGGATGTGCTTTAACCCAGGGAGGCTGAGTTCTGTTACTGTGGCATGTGCATGTTTGTAGCTGAAACATAAGAACAGGAATAGACTGGTTTGCTAAATAAAATAAAATAAAGAATTAATACAAGTGTAAATGAAAACTGAAAGAAAACCAGAGAAGCCAGCTGGAAATGCTCAGAACACAATGGGAAGGAAGTTCGAGGTCAGAAAGGCAGGCAGGATGGCAGGGCCAGTGTCAGGAGAGGCCAGGCCGTGGTTAAAATCCAGGTCAAGGTTGAAATAGATGGAATTCAAGAGCAAGAGTTCAGGGAACAGGGCTGGAAGCTCAAAGTCAAATGGCTCCAGTGGAAACTTATGCAATGAAGTATCATATTGAATCCTAGGATATAAAGAACTCTTCACTGGAAACTAACCAGAACTGGAAGAGGTTCATCTATTCATTAATAACTGTATTCCCTTGGGGCTTTGTGTCCCTAGATTTTAGCTCCTAATCTGTGAACTTGGAAAAAAGTTGAGACAATATAATGTAAGAAAATTCCTGGGCTCGAAGTCAGAATAACTCAGCTCTACTACAGCCCTGCTATCACATTCGTGTGTCCCAACAGTATTTGGGACTATAGGGTATGGAGCAGTATGGTGCTTGCTCTCAAATCCCACAATTGGGAGACAGAGGAAAAACACACTCCAGAGTGAAGTGAACCTCTTCCACCTCAGTTCTGTGACCCTCAAGAGTGGCTCCAATTAAAGGCAGGGGTTGGAACTCGGAATGCATGTGCCTGTGTTTCTGACAGCTGATGGACAGGGATCTCAAAGGCAAGGGAGATCCCTGGGGCATTAAAGCAGGGCCAACCTGTATTCCATAGGCTGCAGGGGTTCAGAAATATCTAGCATGACCTGAGCTGATATCCTAACCTTACCAGCCATTATCTTGATTCACATGTAGTTTTGTTTTAAATACATGCTTCCCCTTCTCTTTATAAAATTAGGACCATTTAAGATTGCATTATTGGCTATTATAAAATATTTGCATGTTTATTTGTTGAGTTTTTAAAGGATTTTTTTAAATGTATGGGAGCATTCTGGTGTAGCTCTACAATCTAGTACTGTATACCATGCTGGAAAAGTAGTCTTTCAATTATTGCTCTTTGTCATAAAAATATTTATATCAGTAGGCTGTGAAAGCACTTCATAAAAGGTGTTCATTCAGAGATAAATGTTAGTGATAGTTATCGTAAGCCCACAGCAGTGCTTGGCAAAGAACCTAGGACTCAGAACCAAGAGAATTACTTATTTTCTTGGTTCTGTGACTCCCTCTCCATATTCGATTCACTCCTTAACTTCTATAGGAGGCATTGCATCACACAGGGCCCAGAATGTCACATCTAAGTCCTTTCTTCCCCACCAGTATTCTTTCCCAAGTCTTAGATCTCTATTGACTCTGCTTTGTAGATTCTGCTCTCTCCTCTCCCTCCTCCCACTAATGCTCAGCTTTGCCCCCTCTATTTTCCAGAGACTTTTCACTGGGCTCTGGATCCTGGTTTTCAGCCACACTCCCAGATTCTTCAGCCCACTGGCCTGGGTCCAAGCATAGTCTCAAAATGGTGAGTCCCTCTCTGCAAACATCACCACACGGGGCACTGTGGGGATGTGTGCTGGACAAGGTGACATTTATTTTGGGTGTGAAAGAGTAAGTAGACTGTGAAAACATGAAAATGTCAGAGAGGAAGAGACAGAGAGAGCAAAGGAAGAAAAGAAGGTGATGCTGGGACATAGGACAGATTTTTTTTTAATTTAAAAAACCAAACCAAACAAACAAAAGCCAGCCTGGCTGTAGTGAGAAACAGCCCTGTGTAAGGGGAGAGTGACAGTGACTTTACTGTTGCTAAGAAATATTAAAACCAGAGACCAGCGAGGGGTCAGGCTCTACAAGTTCGTGATGCTGAGGATCGTGGATTGTATTCTGTCCATCTCCAGAAACCTGTCTAACAGTCTTAAGTAACGATGTGGCCCACCAAGAATGACCGTCCGTGGGTCACTAGCGTGTGGCCATATGAAGAATACAATTTAGGGATCAATCAGAAGTGGGAACTAGTTGATTTGCAGCAGTAGCAGAGCCAAGAGATGAAGAGGGTTCGCGTTAAGGAGTCATAGAAGGAATTGAAATAGAGTTTCAAGAATATTTAGGAATTAAAATGAGGCAAGCTTGATAATTGATTACATGGGTAAAGATGAGGGTTAAAGTCAAGAATGAGGCTAAATTTTCTATCTTCGGTGAATGATCAACAAAAGACATTGAAACGATGGTTCTGGATCCACAGACTTATGTCACAGACACAGAGGCAGAGGCTTCCCGTGGGGAGTTCCCATTGGTGGGTTTAGAGCAAGCAGATACCAGCCCCGTGGAGTCCCACTGTGACTGAGAGGTCATCCTGTGGCATCTCTGTGCGGCCCACGTGGGGCATGGGGGTCCATGGTGAGGGAGGGTCAAGCAGGTTGTATTAGTCTGTTTTGTGTTGCTATAACAGAATACCTGAGACTGGATAATTTATAAAGAACAGAGGTTTATTTGGCTTACGATTCTGGGACAGCTGCATCTGGTGAGGGCCTCAGGCTGCTTCTACTCATGGCGGAAAGTGGCAGGCAGCTGGCGGGTACAAGCAGATCACACAGCGAGAGGAAGCAAGAGAGAGAGAGAGGAGGTGCCAGGATCTTTTAAACAACCTCTTCTCGAGGGAACTAATAGAGATCTCACTCAGGACCCCCACCCCCATTTATGAGGGATCCACCCCCATGACTCAATCAGTTTCCAACACTGCCACATTGGGGAATCAAGTTTCTCCACATGAGTTCTGGGAGGACAACACATCCAAACTCCATCACAGGTCAGGCAGGTCTAGCTGTCCCACAGGCAGGTGGCCACCAGCAGACGGATGTATAAGGCAGATAACTGCATCAACCACACTGAGGTGCTGGAAGGAGGTGGAGAACTGGAAACTGTCGAGGGTGACTAAGCCCTGCTTCTGGTATGAGAGAGTTAAACTCACATTCAAAATGAACGCCAAGGCAATGTGAAATTATAGGAATTCACTATACTTCCTATGTTGGTCTGCGCATTAAAGTCTTTAGACATATCGGGGCCAGCCCGTGGCTCACTTGGGAGAGTTTGGTGCTGATAACACCAAGGCCACAGGTTCGAATCCCATATAGGGATGGCCGGTTAGCTCACTGGGTGACCGTGGTGCTGACAACACCAAGTCAAGGGTTAAGATCCCCTTACCGGTCATCTTTTAGAGAAAAAAAAAAAAAATCTTTAGAAATATCAATTCCTGGGCCACTGTGGTGATGTTAATTTAGTAGGTCTGCAGTGAAACACACGGATTTTTCATTTAAAATGTACATTTCTGCCCTAAGCTCTTCTGTATAGATTATTACAACCACCATTCTTTCAAATAAATTATTCAAATAGTTGAAGAAATCCACATCCATATTCTTTTCTCCTGACTGTAACTGAGGAGACTGTTTTCCCCTAGCCCATCCCAGAAATGTGTGACTCATTCTTCACATCCCTATCACAAACAATACCTCTGCTCTTGGCTTTGTACAGAACGTGATGGCAGGTACTGATCTCATTTGAACAGTTTACTGTACGTTTGCACAAACATCTATTTGTCCTTGTCAATATCACTTCTGTATCTTTCCATATATCAACACATATGCTTAAGTCACAAGTACAAGATCTTCTAAGAGAAAATAGCCTTTAACGTGGCCTCAACCTTCACAAGCTTTCACTGTGGTCCAGGGTACAAGCGTGACAATCAATAAAATCATACACCTGTTTCATATAGATGTGGCAATAGATGCATTTACTCAACGGATATTTGTCGACTGCCTAGAATGTGCCTGGCACTGCTCTGGGCACTTGGAACTAGTCGATAAACCAAGATCCAAAAAAAAATTATCACTTCTTGGAACTTACCTTGTAGCAGGGGCAACACACAATGAGTGCACAGAATAAGTAAATGGCAGATTGTGTTATATTAATAAATGCTGTGAAAAAAAGGAGCATGCCAAGAGCACTTGGATTCCAGCAAGGTGCAGAGGGGAAGCGGTGAGGGGTTGAAACCTTTGGCTGACCAGCAGTCAGGAATGGCTTTCTGGACAAGGTGACACCTGAGGTGGGATTTCAAAGAAGCTAATATTCTTAAAGGTTTTCAGAAGACCAGAGGGCTCAAAGCATGTCAGCCGGAGAAAAGAGCACATTCAGTCCTTCCTGCTTTTCAAAATAGCCACTTTAGAGCTCAGGAGCCCAATGCCTAGCAAGGGAAATGGCGTAGAAAAGCAGAAACTGCAGGTTGGAGGCAGGTGTTCCGTCTCTCCGTAGTCTACATGGCAACAGTTAGTTTAACCTGCCCTTACTCTAAAGAGGAAAATTCCTACTTAATTGTTAAAATTCTTTCTTCATTCAAGAGGAAAGGACAAATGGTCATATGCTGAATGTTTATCAAATTTGAGATAGAAGTAATTCACAATCAGTATAGACACATTAAAAGTTAAATAATAGCGATGCCTCTCTCAGGGAGTAACGTTGTCAGTAAGCAACAAGCACTTAGCGCAGGGCCTGGCGAGTGGCACGGTGCCGTGCACGTGGGCCTCTCAACCCAAAGCACCTCCCTCAGAAATGAGGAAGGCAGGGGCAGCCCTTACAAAGGGTGACCTGTCGTGGACAAGGGCATGTCAGCTCTATGGCTAAGATGTCCAAGATGGTCGAAGCGATGAGGCTGAAGACGATAGAGCGAGAGGAGGCTCTCTCCACGTTCAGCACCATCGTGCCAGAACAATGTTGCAAACTGAAAGACGTATCTGAGCATGCCGGGCGTGTGGAAGCATGCAGACTAAGCATCGTGATGAGTCCATTTCAATTTCCACTTTTCCTGCGGATGTTTTCCCATTGTGCATCCATGACCAAACCGGAGTATGTTTTTTTGTTCAAAAGTAGAAGTCCTTGTCTTAGGAAACGCATGAATCTCGTTTTACTCCATTCACATGGATAGAGGCCTACCTATGGTTTTACCCAAAAAGCTCCATAAGAAGATGATCATTCCCCCAGAAAACAGGATGTGCCATTAGACGCTTCCAAATGTCAGACAGCGCCCTCCGGCCCTGTATGACTTCAGTCAGCTCAAAGAGAGACAGATACTGAGAGAAAGCTCTGATCCTGACACTTGAGACATTTGCAATCTCAGGCTAGTGGCAATAGCAGACCAACTAAAATAAATAGGACATACTGTAAAGCAGAGCATGCTGCCACAAAGGAGTGCCCAGTGTCAGGAGGCCACTGAGAATGTGGGGGAAGGACCTGCCAGGAAGAACTAGCTACAATTTGGCAGAAGAGGCAACTATGAGTGCTCTGTGGAAATGTCTACTATTTAAGTGAAAACAGGTTACAAACTGATGTTTTTTCCCTTCTCATTTGAAAAATATGCTTGTCTGAGGAAGACGATAATAATAGCTATTTTAAGATATAGGAATGATAGTTGATTTCTGGGAGGGGTTTAACTTTTATTTCATATAGTGTGTATCTTAGTTTTAATATTAAAGAGGAGCCAAAAATAAAAGTGTCAAAAGTAAATTGGAATATATAAAACTAGATTCAAAGAAATTAAGATGAAATTTGGTACATTTCTCACTACTAAAACAAATCAAAGGGAATACACGATGCTTCTTTAAAGACTTTTTAAAATGACTGTCTTCTCACCTGGGTTATTTTTGGTGTCTTTCTGTCCAGAGTTAAAACATAAACTGGATGATGTTTCTAGAAAACTTTGAAATCTGTGTTTTCCTTGGAGTATCCAACCAGTCCTCTCAGGTTCCAGGGATTAGCAGAGCCAAGGGGGCAAAAAGGACCAGCTCTCTCATGTGAACACTGGATCTTCCCTCCTGCAGGGATTTATGTGTTAAACAGCCATCACTCTGACTTATAGCCTGATCTTGGGATAACACAGCACAGCTGTGTGCAGGGAACTCAGAATCCAGAGACCTGGATCCAAATCTGTAGACTGTCCCCGAACATCATATCAGATGCCGAAAGAACTGAGGATGAAATTAGTATTCACACGATCACTGTGAGAACAGTATTGTAAACTGCAATGTGAAACATAAATGTCACTCTGGTGATTCCTGAAGAGCTGAACATTTATTGGGTGTGGATGATGTAAAGTCATTGTTTTAAGTAAGTAGCATCTTGGGACTTAGTCTGCTGGGCTAAATGGATGCTAATGAGTCCAATAAAAAGGGGATGAGGGCTCTACCACAAACTTAAGGAGGGTCTGGAAATAGCATCCCGAGGGGTAGGACGGGAAGAGTGGTTGTAGATGATGAACAAGAGCTTTCTGGAAGGGAGAAACATAAAAATACCCAGAAGTGGGAAAACAAAATGTGTGCCTCAAGAAATGGCAAATTTGGAGGCTTGATCTGGAAAGTATAGCAGATTTGGTGGGGGGAGGAAGGCTGGACAGAGAAAGGAGACCAGGCTGAGCAGGGCCGAGGAAGGAATCTGAATTTTATTCCATGAGCAATAGGGAGCCACTGAAGGCTTTCCAGGGAGGGCAGTGCACATTCTGGTAGGTGAAGGGCTAGGGTGGGGGTGGCAGCCCAAACAAAAGGTGCGACCTGCCAGGCACTGCCTTCCTGAGTGATTCTTCTAGGCCGTTTTACTTGAATTCAAAGAGATGTTCCAACCTTGGTGTTGACATTCTAACTGAAGTTGTGACAGCCCTGTTTTCCATGCAATTGGCAAAATCACACCACCTTATAAGAGGTTCTCAAATTGACAAAAATTATGGTAGTTCTTGATGGTCAGCAGGATAAATTAAACTATTAGGGTCCCAGCTCCAAAATCTGGTTTAGTGCAAGCCTTCTTAGAATTAAAAGGCTACAGAAATTGTGTTATCAAAACATTCTATCTACTTACAGTGCCCTTCAAGTAGAAGCAGTGCCTGGTCTGTGGGGAAGCCCAAAGCCCAGAGAAACTGATGCTCCCGGGACCCTACACACCAGTCCACTCTTCCCTAGCCAAAGGGGCTGCTACGCAGGAATGCAGGACCACTGCAGAAATGACCTGGGAGAATTAAAAGATGGAACTGTTTTTAAAGTGAAAATTGATATTTTTAATAGCACAACTTTGAGGTAGATAGTGTGTTGTTGAAAAAGGAAAACAAGCTCAGAATCCCACCCAAGATGTGGAAAGGAAAAGGCGCTGAGACAGAAAACACGTCCTAGCGTCTGTGAAGCTGGTACCACTCATCACACGATTCCCGAACATGCAGCCAGCTCTGACCCAAGCCATCCCAGGGCTGCCGACTGACCCTCTCTTCCAGGCACAGGCAACCAGCTCAGGGACGTCGACATCTCATTGTTGGACTACAACCACAACCAGAAGGAACTAAGCACTATGTGCTCTGTCTTCTCTATTTCTATTTTCTTTAAGATGTTACTTTTTGTAACCACAGTAACCAACTTCTTGATAAGATTCCATCATAGTCCCAGAGGTTGTATGTGTGAGAGAGAGAATCTGGCCACTGAGCAGACAGTGTTAGAAGGACGCTTGGAAATTGTCTCTTTCAGGGCACAGGAAGAAAGTGAGTCTGGGAGAGAAGAGGGAAGACCCCTGAGCTCCCACTGGGAAGAAAACCAGCATCGGGGCCCACGCACCAAGTCTGCTCAATACCTCCACCCTGGGGACTCACCGACTCAATCTCCACCATTAGATTCTCCTATGAAAAACAATAGATTATGAATTCAAAAATAGGCAGAAAGCTATGGCAGAGTGCCTAGTGAATGAGGATGAGGACAGCCCCGAGGGAGATGTGCAGGTCGGTGTCCCACCTGTTGGAGCACATACATGGGCACACATTCAAGCACATACACACAAGTGCACATATGTACACATATGCACACGTGCATGCAAACACATAAACACATGCACTCACACATGTGTGTGTGCATACACTTATACGTGCATGCACACTTATGCACACACGTGCACATTCACTCATAGGCACATATGTACACACAGCTGCACATATACGTGCATGGATAGCAGCACCACCCACAGCACAGGAGTTGTATGTACATATAATATATATGTGAAGAAAGCATGTTAAAAAGCAGTGGATTTGAGCGATTGCAAATGTACTTTAATGCTGATAAACAGATCAAAATTTTGCTTTATAATGCAAGGTTTGTTTGATTATTTAAACCACGTTGAAAATGATGATGGAATTAAGAAGATAACAAAATTGCCTACAATGAACAGGAAAAAAAACAGATATTTGCCCCTAAAAGCGCCTATAACTAACAGATACACAAAGAAAAAAGGAAAATGCCTCCTTCTGCATAAGTACTTGAAATGTTGAGAATAAGCAATGCTTAAACATGAAACATTACTTATTTCTAACTCTCAGAGTATTGTGATGACTTTCGGTCAGAAGCCCAGTTCGTGTGTGGCAGAAGCCTGTGTCACTACTCAAAAAGGGTCAACTGGGCCCTCAAACATGTCGTCATGGTTATATAGTGTGGGGAAAATGTGGGAGATTTTCACACAATCAAGAAAATCATCACTACCTGTTCTTGAAAGGGGAGAATGAAGGAATACCCGGCTACTACTGGTAGCATGGTACAGAATTTTCCCAGCCAGCTCCCTGGATTTTATTCTTGACTGCTAGAGGAAAATCAGACAGCCTCATGCAGAAACTTGCACTGGAATTGAATCTTAAAAGAGCATAGGATTGATATAGATGTAAAGAAGATAGCAAATACTACAGCCAGAGCTTGGTGAGCTACACATATATATAGATAGATATTCCAGCAATCCATCCGATATAGATGATATAAAAGGAATTCTTGTCGAAGTTGCAAAACAGACCTTGCAAATGACAAGAGAACTCATTCCCAGGACTTTAACAGAATTCTGGGACTTTTCAATCACTTTTCTGGACCTGTTAACTTTGTTCCCCACTGTATATTTTCCCATGAATCTTTCCAGTGACAGTCTTTGTAAAGGAAAAGGTCAGAAATTCCTGGCAAGATAGAGATGGTGACATGTGTCTCTCTACTTACCTCCTCCACAATTGCTGTTGAGATGAACACAATATATAATATAGAAGAACTTAAAACAATGCTGGGAACAAGCCACTCTCATGCCAGAAACAATGAGCAATACAGATGGCTCCAATTTGAAGGACTTCAAAGAGGGTGCATGAGAAGTCTCACACTGTTAGCAAATGAGGCTATTAGTGAAGGTATTGAAAGAACTCAACAACAGGCCTGGACTCAGAAGGGCAAAGATGGGTGTTTGCAATGGGCTATAGGGCAGGGGAGGGGCGACAAGGGTGCCCGTTTGTATCTGAGATCTAGGAGGGATTGGACCCCAAGGAGGCACTGGGCAATTTCAGCATCCTGGCTGAATTGTCCCATTCTCATGAAGCCCAGGGAAGGCACAGGGGGGCTCTGGGTGGACACCTCAACCAGTCAGAAAGTAGGGGTGGCCTGTCTCTCAGCTTCCATTAGATTATAACCCAATATTAAATATGCCCAAAGCCTTTTCTGTAACGATGAAAAATTATGACAAAAAAAAAGCACCACAATTGAAAGAAGAATCTTATGAATCTAAAGAAAGGCTACCTGGTGAAAACATTTTCCCAGGAGAGTAGAGAGTTCCTGATTATTTTCTTAACATGGATTGATACAGCATTATACATACTCAGTTAAAGCAAGCACTCAGGAGGAAGAAATAATAAAAATCAGGAAGCAGAGAATAAATGCAGTAAAAGACAAGGATGTTAAAGTTAAAATAATAGTAGTGGCAATATAAAGTGGAATAGATAATGCGAGCTATTGAGCTATTCAAAAAGAAGGCAAATGTGAAAGATTCACACAAAATGTGGAGGAAGAAGGGCTAATATAATGAGTATAATCTGAGAAAAGCTATGCAGCAAGGAGAATAAATTCAGGAAAGCTAAGATGACGTTCATAATGAGAGGACTGAAGAAATGAAATGAAATCAATAATCAAAGAAATAGAATCAGGTAAAGGCAAAATCAAATGGGGGGAAACAATCTTGACAATCTTTAAAAAATTTTAGAGTGGGTATATGAGAAAAAACAAAGGTATAAACAAAATAAATATGTATCAGTGCATGGGCATGTATTAGTCCATTTTCTGTGGCTCATAACAGAATACCTAAAACTGGATAATTTATAAGGGAATAAAATTTATTTCTTACAGGTTTTGGAGGCTGGCAAGTCCAGGGTCCAGGAGGTGCATCTGGTGAAGGTTTTCTTCTTGGTGGGGGCTCTACAGAGTCCCATGGCAATGCAGGGTATCACATGGCAAGAATGGCAAAAGCACTCTCATGTGCTCGCCTTAAAAAGTCACCAGTCTACACCCATGATAACCCACTAAACCATTAACCCATTACTGTATGAATGGATTAATTCATTCATGAAGCCATAGTCTTCATAATTCAATCATCCCTCAAAGGTCCCACCTTTCAAATATCATAATTGGATTTCCCACCCTCTTAGCACTATTATAGTGCGGATCAAGTTTCCAACACATGAACTTTTGGAGGACACATCCAACCCTTAGCAGTGCATTTGTTTCCTATTTCACAACTAAAATTTCTAATAAACGGCACATTTTACAGAATTTTGAAGAGACTGTTCTAACTCTAATTTTTTCTATACAAATTTTTACTCATGAAAAAAGACAAAAGAGTAGCATATTCAGATATCTAAGGCATAGAACATCAACATACATGCGTCCTGAAAATAAATACCAGCCAAGCACAAAATTAATCAAACACAGTACGTATAACTGTTCAAGTTGTGAAAGAAAATAATTGGTAGAAAGAATAAAAACTTTTTAAAGTCACTGCTAGTGTCAATATTTGCCATAAATTTTGGTTGAAAGTTTAATGTAAGGGACAAAATAATTCTTTTTTTTTAAAAAAAGTTAAATAATGTGAAAGAAAATGCAACTTAATATTAAGCTGGACCCAGTAGAACAAATTCTATCAAGAAATGTAATGAAAATATTATTTGGGAAAATTAAGGGAAATAACAGCTTGCTAAAAAGATTTTTCTAAAAAAGAGATCAGAGTACAAAACCTGCCCTGAGGGGCACTAGGAGAATCCAGGGAGATAATATGTGATGTATGTGAAAAGCCTTTGTAAAATCTGTTTTGTAAGTGTAGATATAGTATTTCTCATCAAAGTAGAAGTGGATTAAGTATCACTCTCACATGCCAATGCTTTTTCCTGTTGAAAAATCAACAATGTAACAATGTAGGCAAATGATTACATTTAGCTAAAATTTATATGCATGCTATACTGTATACCTTGCACCAATTGTAAAATATATGCAATGGATTGAATTGTGTCCCCCCAAAGTTTAATGTACTAGAGGCTTGGTCCCCACTGTGACAGTGTTAAGAGGGTGGGAAGTCCTGTTATGGTAATCAAAAGGTGGGGCCTTGAAGATGTGATTAAGTTGATTGTTTAGTGGTGGTCATGGACATGGTTCTGAGGGCTTTAAAAGAAGAGCACATGAGAAGTTCTCTCTCTCTGCTCCACCATTTTCTGCCATGTGAGACCCCTGGTCACTGTAAAGCCACCACCAAAAAAAGAGCCTCATCAAATGTGCTCCCTGGACTTTGGACTTCCCAGCCTCTGAAACTCTGTAAGCAATAAATTTCATTTTCTTACAAATTACCCAGTCCCAGGTATTTCGTTATAAGCAACAGAAATGGACTAATACAATATGATTATATTCTAAATATTTCTCCCAAAATAAACTTTTTAAATTGCAATATCAATAAGGCATTTATAAATGTACCAAGGAACTGTGCGACTCAGCTTTTGAAATGCAGCTTTCAGTATCTTCTATCCTCCAACTCAAGAATTTAACAAGTGGGAGTTTCCAATCAAGATGGTGGAATAGACAGTCCCCAGCATCACTCTTTCCCACAAATCAACCAATTTACAACTATTAAAAAGCAATGACAGCCAAGCTGGGGCCACTAAAGATCAGGGGAAGAAGAGGAAAGACCTATGGAGTGCATCAAGGCAGAGAAGCTGTAATGAGAGAAAGAAAGAACAGCTCCAACTGTTTTGAGCTCTGGCCACTTCCTGGCTGGAGCTGCTGAGCACACAGAGCAGGAGCTGGCAAAAGCTGCAGCTGTGGCTTCTGGATGAAGTTGCTTGGAGGCTGCAGGGATGAAGAGGGCCTTGGTGGCCCCCAGGCCAGTAAGACCACTAATAGGGTTCCTGTGGACCCACGTAGGAGCAAGGAGCCAAAACAACTGAAAAAAGGAGTCACTCAGAGGCGGGTGAGCCGCCGCAAGGGACTGGAGCATGGCCCGTCCCATGGGAAGTGTTTGCAGCATGGGCAGTGGGGGAGACGGGCCCACTAGGGGAACACTGGGGCACAGCAAGGACACCTGATCTGCTCCCCAATCAGAGCCAGACCACTCAGTGAAGACTGATCAGGAATATAGAACTGCAGGGGTGCAGTTTGCTGAAAAGACTCAGGCCCAGACCAGAATTTCTACACAACGGTGGTAAACCAGATCTCACTGGACCTGGAAATACCTATAAAGTCAACCATTGAAACCTGGCTTCACAAAAATCCTTCCCCAGGGAATCAGCAGTGAAGCAGCAATTTAGCTCAACCACAGAGCTCAAGTGCTAGTCCCCACAGGAAGTTCCCCCATTTTAGAAGTATGCAAAGGACAACAAATTAGTTCCAGAGTAGAGTTTAGGTAGTGGGAACAGCAAATAATCCAACACTGAACTGAAAGAAAAAACAAAATACCCACAGACCAGAGACAAAATTTGATATCAACTAGTAAAGGTGTCACATCACCAAAGAACACCTATAAAACCTAGAAGGAGTGGAAGTCCCCTGGGCTACCAAGCCAGGGAGGCAGGGGGTGAGAGCTTCAGCCACACCCCCCTGACATCTGCACCCAGCCCAGCAACGACCAAGCCACTGCTGGAAGCCCCCTGGTCTCCCCTGCAGGAATGAGGGGGATGCCACAGGTCTCAACCCTGCCCCTCCTTCGTCCTCCTTAGCCCACCCTATTTCCTTCCCCCTTCCCCTCTCTCCTTCCCCCCATCATAAATTATAAATTGCAATATCAATAAGACATTTATAAATGTACTAAGAAACTGTGACTCAGCTTTAGAAACGCAGCTTTCAGTATCTTCCATCCTCCAACTCAAGAATTTAAAAAGCAGGAGTTTCATCATAGATGAAGCATGATAGAATGTAAAAAAATGTATATTAATTAATAAATAAACTTTAAAAAATGTTCTGTGACAAAAAAGAAAGAATTTAACAAGCATGCACTTTAAAAATAATTACCTTGATTGCATTCTGTATATGAACATTAAATAGCACACATAAAATCCATTTAACTGATGAAGTAGATCATGCACTTGGTGATCTGGCTGTAAATTGTCTCCTGGTTTAGCTGGGCACAACTTCAGGGCAACATGGACACAGATAGATGTGGTAGAAAGAGCCTGGATTCAAGAGTCATGGGATGAATAGAATCCTAGTTCCTAGCTGTGTGACCCTGGGCAGTTATCTTAACTTTGAGACCCTCAATTCATTTAACTAAAAATGAGAGAACAAAACTTCTTTTATGAAGTTCTTCTAAAAATACTTAAGAATCTTGCCTGTAACAAAATGGATTCTTTCTAATAAAAATCTTCTCTCTTCTAATTTAGAATTAAAGTGCTTTGTGAAAACCTTATATGAGTACAGGGGATTATAATTCTCAACACTTTAAAAATGGATTAAGTGGACATCTAACGTGCCAATGTCTTCTTTCTTAAAATATGTTGTAACAGTGTAGGCAAATGACTAAATATAAAGAATTCATATGCATACAGTAGTTGGGCTATACCTTGAATATAGGGACATTTTAAAGTAATGATAATTCACTTTACATGTTGCAAGAGAAAAGTGGTTTACTTTTACTATTACAAGAGGAATGTATAGGTGAAAAGAGCAATAATACCGTTCATGAAAAGGAGGCTTCACACTCACACGAGTAACATTCTCCCAGTGGATCCTGAAATATGATTTGAGTTACCATAGAAACTGTTGCCAGAGGCCTGAAATTTGGGAAGGACTTGCCACCATCGTGGTGTGTTTATTTTTAAATGTTCATCCCATTTTTGGCACAAGGACATGCATTTCCATGGGAACAGAAGCTGCTTGTTGTTAGGAGACATCCGGTGTTTTTAATGTTTGGTCCCCAGTTACATGGACTAGTTTTCAAAGAACACCACAGGTTCTGTGACCAAAATTGCCGAAATCGAGCTGGATAACTGAGCTGAGAAAGAATGTGGACTCCCTCATTTTAGGAAATGAGTTGGAGGGGGACAACCCAATTACTGAAGTAGGTCTGTGTGGTTGGTGCACGGGCCTGTCTGTCTACCCTCTCAGGGGGATGGCAGGAGAGGGCAGAGCCAGCCCTGGAGTTAGAGACAAGTACTTGATGCAGGCTGCAGTCTTGTCCCTTCTGAGCGCAGCCACCTGGGGCAAAGCCTGTGCCTTTCTGAGTCTCAGAGCCCTTCCCTCGAAGAAGAGACAACTTGAACTTGGGGGTGGGAGGGTGGATCTAATGAAAGGGGCATGACCACTGTGCAGCAAGTCTGCTTAATAGATCACTTGGACGATGTATTTCCTCTCTTCTAGGAAAAAGTGGAGTGACAGAGAAAACTAGATTACTGGTAAAGAATATTTTCCTAATATGTTTTACTGGATTTACTAAAACTGAGTCTAAAACTCTAAAACTGATATTGACAATAGACATGTGGTAGGTTGCCCTTAGAGTTCTTATTTCTAAAATAAATGTGAAACAAGGCTAAACTGGGGATCTTAATGGGAGTTTCATCTCAGACATTCTCAGACCTACTTACACAAATCATTATAATTTTTCATGAAATAGCAATATTTTAAAATGCAGCCATGTTTGTGAGGAGAGCTTGAACTAAAAAACAAAAAATTAAATGAGATGAGGAAGACCCAATAATTTCTAACACTGCTCTGTAAAGATAAATTCATTAATCTAAAGAAATTGTGCTAGTTAACTTTTACCATGTAACAAATCACCCTTAAACTTAGTGATTTAGAGAAAACAATCATTTATTTATCTCGTGATTTGGAGACAGTAAACAGTGCTGGGCTCAGTGGGATGGTTCTTCCCAGCTCAGCAGGGCCAGCTGCATCAGCTGCAGGCTAGTTGGTCCACACAGACCTCAGCTGGGATGGTCATGTCTGCTCCACATGGTCTCTCATCCCCCAGCAGATTAGCCCAGGCTGCTCACTTGGCAGACAGGCAGGCTTCACAGCAAGGGAACTGGCATAATGTCATTTCTGCTGCAGGTTACTGATCAGTGGTTGTTGCAAGGTAAATCCAGATTCAGTTGGAGGATATACACTCTCTCTCACTGGGAGAAGCTGCACCATCACAGTGCTAGGGATGTGCCTTTGAGGAGTAGAACACTTGCAGCCATTTTCAGTCTTTTGTAGTAAACCAGTGGCCACATAAATTTTTGTGACACCAAGTAATGCATATACAGAAAAATACTAACCTAGCAGCATAGGAAGAAGAGGGGCCTTGGATTTAGAAAGAAGACTGAATTGAGGGCCGAGCCCATGGCACACTCGGGAGAGTGCGGTGCTGGGAGCACGGCAACGCTCCCACCGCGGGTTCGGATCCTATATAGGAATGGCCGGTGCACTCACTGGCTGAGTGCCGGTCACGAAAAAGACAAAAAAAAAAAAAAAGAAGACTGAATTGACATCCAGGATCCTTTGTACCTTTGCAAGTGTGAGTTACCTAACCAGTCAGAACCTCACTGTCCTCATCTTAGTGTCACCCACACGTCACCCTGTTTTTGTCATTTAACATCTGGTTAAAGTTGGCAAAATCTGATTCCACAGCCTGTGATGGGCCTCATCACCCTCCTGAATCTCTGAGCTAAAGGCAACTGAGAAACAGCAGATGCAGAAAAAGCTCTGTCCTCCTTCATTTGCCTAAAAGCAGAATATAAATGTCCCTTTGTAAAAGTGTTTCCTCTTCATACCAGGAAGGGCAGAGTGACTCTTAATCACTGGAGATGACTAAATCCTTATTACTTATTAACTCAGAGAGGGCCCCCAGAGGAATCTACATAACAAACCTCACTAAAATAATCCTTATCTTTGATTAGTTTCCTCATATATTTGTCTTCCCACAACATGTCATTCCTAAAATCTCAAAACCCTATCCTTTGTTTTGTGGTTTCTCCACAAATGTATTGCTCTTTGTTAAAACGGTATATAAGTCCCTGGTCTGACCTCCTCTTTGGGGTTTTTATTTTATTTCTTTGAGCCTGCCCGCTATATATACATGTAAAATAAACTTTTTCTCCTGATAATCTGTTTTTGGGTTAGTGGATTAGTTCTTTAATTGGTTATTAATCCTTTTCCTCCCAAGGTAGGCATTGTTTTCCTTTGTCTGTGCTTTCTGTGTTGTTTGTCATAAGGAGAAAAATCTTAAGATGACATTCTGCTTTTTTGCCTTGAGGGGTTAGATCCAATGAGGGTGCTGGCTCTCTGGTTTTTCTGCCTGTCAGGTTGTACAGGCTGTTGGGCCTGGGTCTAACATAGCCAAGCATCAGGCTCAGGACCTGAGACACTTGTCTACCTACCATGCCAGCCATTATGGGAATTCATTTAAATAAATGGTCTCAATCCATAAAGGGTTCCTATTGTCTCTCCCTTCAATGCCTTGTAATACTGAGAAAGTTTCCTCTGAGTATTGCCAAATTATCGAAGATCACATCACAGATCTCTGGGTCTCGCTGGTTAGCATCACAGATTAGAGGGTCTGTGATTGAAGATGTCTAATTTTTGTTAGAGACAAGAGACACTAGTTTTCACAAACACCATCTAATGAGGGTCTTTGCTTTCTTTGACTATCTTCAAAAATGACTTTGATCATGGGGGCTACATCTTTTATACCCTCTTTGGGGACACCTCTTGTGTCAATTGTTAAAAGGCTTTCATAAAAGGCTTATTGGTTTAAAACCACACTATGTGTCTTTGGAATTTTGGACTTTTATATCTAAAAGCCATTTTTAGAGAGTTTCAACCTAAAACAAATGTTCTATTAGTACCTACCTATGAGAGGATCAAATTGAAAGAAAAAAAGAATAGAAGAATGTCATGGCTGGCCCCCAAAACTCCCTTAACAAGATTAGGAATTAGAAATCAGACTTAGAACAAAAGTTGAGAATTAAAAAGACACTCAAGTAGGTGCAGGGCTTACAAGTTACCTGTATAAATACTGATAGCCAGGAAATAGCTTTGGCAAAGACCCCAAGAAGGGTGACAGGGCTCTCTAATCAAACCCCATCAGCTCAAGGTATTCCCATGCAATACCCTTTGTGAATGTATTCAGGATGCCAACACCAAGAATTCATTGGGCTGTCCTACACTTGAGGAAGAAAAATACACAAACAAATTTTAATTACTCTAGACCTCTGATAATAGGCAAATATGCCCTTAAATGTCTTCTTAGAGAAAGCTTATATCCTTTCTCCACCTTCTCTGACCACAGCCTCCATAAGCCTGTGTATCAGGGCAAATGAAAATCTTAAAATTCTTCTCCACAAATATGTGAAAAAAAAGCTCTAGCCCTCACTGAGCAGGTAACTTCAACTTGTCCCAGAAACACAATTTGAATCCAACTATTTTAAATAAACTAGTGGGCTTTGCATTATTATGTTTGCCTGACTCACGTTTAAAGTTTTAGAATAAAAGCTGCAAGACTTCCATCTGCATCTGTCTGTACTTTTACGTATTTCTATGTGTGTAGGTAATGTATATATGGTATTTTCTACCTCCAGATGGTACTGTTAAATTGATTTATAGAATTCCTTAAAGGAGTTCTATTTTAATTGGATTAAAGGAAAATAAGTGCTCATATAAATGAAGTATTACTAAAACTTAAAAATATAGAAACTAATCCAAATGATCTACAAGTTTACATGATCTGGGATAACCTTTGGTAAACAAGGCTAGTTTATTTGTATATCTGCATTATATTTAATGCTGTCAACTCTGAAATCATACCTATTTTTATTAAGCCAACAATATTATTGTATTTGTACTAGTAAAATAAGCTCTTTTTCTTTTTACTTTACAAGATATTTAAGATTATAAAACTATAAATTCAACGTAAGAACAAAATGTACAATAAAAATATTTCACTTTTTATATGTATGTCAAAGACAGAAGTAAACAAAATGTGCCACATGTTTAACTTTCAGGTTCTTTGCTCTGTGATTTATGTCACTTGCCTAACATGCATATGCTGTAATAATAGTTAACAGGGAAGTAACTTCAGATGATGGCTATCTTTATTTAATGTCTCATAAAGTTTTCATGAGCAATTCAAGCATAATTGTTAGAAATAAGTGAATTAAATAGCTGTAAGTGGGATACAAGTTTATAATTAAACTTTTCAACAATAATTATGTTTTATAATATGTCTGGTTAAAAATAGTTTCCAAAATATTTTTAGCAACTTGAAACCTTAAAGTTATACTAAGTTACATTAAATGATATTCACTGAATATCTAAATCATTCCTAAATAAGATAAAATACTGAAATGTTAATTGCTAAACATAATTTTATTTACTTTTGGCCCCTTATTTTTACTCAGAAACTAAAGATACTTGGTTTGGTAGTGAACATGTTCTTTTTACCACATTGAACAATTGTCCTATGAGGAAGCATATGCCTCTAAAGAACCATAAGATGGTGTGTTCATGAATTTTCTAATTTACTACAAAATGCTGATACATGATTTAAGTTATCTTAAAATGTTGTATGCCACAGAAATAAGCAAATTTCTTTCTCAATTATGTTATTAAGAACACTCATCAAATCTTTGAGGACATTTCTAACCTTATTGTCATTTACAGAAAGTTATTGATTTTCTCTGATGCTTTCCTGAAAGCTACTGCAATCAGCTACAGGTCAAAGTGAAACATATTTAAGAAAAAAGGGATTTCCACAATTCTAGTGGAGAGGCTGATGGATTTATAAAGCCACTAACCCAAGATCAATCAGAACAAGAATTAATTATATGGAACTGAAGAAACTGATGAAAATTATTATTTTGGGGGGCCTTTTCTTTAAAATCTTGCTGGTTCTTTAATGTTTTATTTCCCAGATTTGAAGAATCTTCTTTTTTTTTTCTCTTAAGCTATGACTTACAGCCATTTAATAGATTACACTTTTATAAACAAATGAACCATCTATCTTTTTCTCCCTACCTGTGATGAATCTGTTCTCCTTATAACAGGATACAATTGGAAATATTGATTATGTTACCAAAGCTTTAACTGGAATATCATATTTTTAAATGATGTACATAGAATCACATATGATCAGACGGTTTTAAGAAACTAAGGTTTATGGAGCCAGTGCTTACAAAGCCCTCATGGAATACTGGTCTGGTACCTGGCTTACAGCTTCCCACCCTTACAGAGGGGTGAGGAAGGTCCATCCTGGCAGAAATCTTAGAATACTTGGGGGCCTTGAGAAGAGAGGAATTCACCCAAATCCATAAGAATTGCAGGTAAAGTCTAATGATGAGTTTGGGCATGGCTTTCTAGCCTGGAGAAACTTTTTAAAGTTCAATGTGAGAATCATTAAAAGTTCCAGAAAAGCAGACCAACAGAGAGCCTACATGGTCAATTACATCCTTGTTGCACTTATGTAAATAATCAGGCCAAGTTTAATGAGACTAGACTTATTTTGCAAACAAACGTTGTCTCACTTTGATTATCTTTGATAGAAATGTGGATGACTGTAGAGAAAAATTTATGTTTCAACGGAAAATTATAACCCACCCTTGTGGGTGCTCGTTGTCCTTGAGCTATTGTCACCTCTTTGTACACCAGATCTTGCCTTTGTATGCATTCTGTCAGTAATTAACCTTTCCAATTTTTCTCATACTCTTCTGACTTGGCACCCCTGGGAACTAAAACCTGACTGTCCAGATCTTTATTGCAACTACCTAAAGAAGCCCTATGAGCTGAAGCTGGATGCTTCCATGCCACTCTCTGAGAAACAACCACGACCATGACACTCACGTACATCCCATCGCCAGGACACTTGCAGATTGCCACTGCTTCCCTCACTCTACCATCTAAACATGCTTCGAGCCCAACGTCTGAAATTCTTCTCAGCCAACTGCCTTCTGGACTCAAATACAGGGTTTATAGTTTGCTCCAAACATGAATCATTGTTTTTCTTTTGTTTCCATAGAAACGTCCCTCGTTAAATGCCTGATTGCTCATACCATATAGAGACTCTAAACTCCCACCTGCACTACCACCTCCTGAAATGAAATACAACTGTTTAGCTGGACTGAGGGACTGATTCAATGAAATACGAGGCAGTGCACTTAGACTCATTCTTTTCTGTTTACTCAACCTTGTTCTATTCTGGTTTTTTTTTCCTTTGTCATGTGGTTTCTCCATCAATTTATCTCCCTTTGTTAAGATCATATATTAACCTCTGAAAGTCTTTGGGTTTCATTTCAGTTCTGTGAGTCCCCCCATGTGCATATGAAATGAACTTTTTTCTCCTGTTGATCTGCCTTCTATCAGTTTAATTAGCAGGGCCCCTGGCAATGAACCTAAAAGGGTAGAAGAAAAAGTTTTTTGTTCTCCCTGATAACACAAAACTCCATTTACTTCAACCCATCAATTACTTACACAGATTTTATAGAAGAGTTGGGCTGGCCCTGAGGAAGCCTCACCATTGCACTGAATTTGTCCCGATATCTCCACTTCTCTCTCCTCACTTCTCACTCCCCCATGTCCCCAGTGGTGCAAGTGCACGCACACATAGTGCAACTGCATGCACTCAGGGGCTTTTCCGGCTCTCTCCTTCCAGCATTCATCCAGCATACTATTGCCACAAACACGTCTCCTCCAGGAGGCATTCTGGGACTTGGGACCATTTCATTATTTTAAGCTAGATACTATAACAAACTTTAGGTCAAAGACTTCCTCTAAACATGAGAGCTGAAAATGTTGAAGCACTGAGAATAATTTCTGGCTCTCTAAATGATCATCATTGTTGGGATTATTAGTGACAGTAATAATAATAATAACTTTTGGAAGTAAAACACCAAAACACTACACACTGCTAGCAAAACATATAGATGGGAAATAATGAGGGAATGAAGAGGGAAAACACCAAGTATGGAAACAGTTCAATCCATTTCTTCTATTTCCTCACCACAGGGGAGCATTCATTCACAAAGGATGCCTTTGTTCCTGGGATGTGGCAAACAGAGCTTGAAGTGAGCACCAGGTTTCTTTCTGTCCCAGAGCAGCGCTCTGTCACTGTGGGTCACTCACCTCCTGCCTACTGGCTTTGTAGTCCTTGTCTGTAAAAAGGGGAAAGGAGATGCCCATGAGGAGGATTTCTCAGTCCCATGCAGATCCAGCACGTTCACCCCCTCCAGAGTTGCCCCATTAATGGAGAGACCCCAGATTCTCTCCTTTCCCTACAGCAAATATGCTCCAGCCTGAATAATTCCAGTGTTTCGCATGTTCTTGGCAGCTGCTTCACTATCACTCTCTCAGGCAGGGTCCTCTCCCCTGCTCTGAAGATGAAAGAGGAGGGGGACAATTGAAGTTTTCTTCCCCAAGGTCACCCAGCCACTGAGACACAGAGCAGGTACCTGCGTCTGGGGCCACTGCTCCTCACCACCCAATTCCTCCTGGCTGTGACTCCACCCTCTCCACACTCCTGAGATGGCTTGATCCACAGGCCCCAGAAAATACCCTTCAGCAGACACAGTAGCCTTTGCAGAATGGGTGCCAAGTGTGTGGACTGGCTGTCAGCCCTGAGACACGTGGTTTTTGGAGCTGATGTTAGGACTGGCAGTGACATCTTGCTTTGCAAGTAATGTCTTAGGGCCCCAACTCAAGGTCAAGCAAGCCCTGTTGTTAGACCTAAGGAATGGAAAACTAGTGTCCCTGAACAGCACGTGGCCCAGGCACCACGTAAGCTCTGCCCAGCAGGTGAGTCAGAGCAAGTTAACAGGAGCAAAGATCTCGTGAGAGCTGAGCCCTTCAGTGGGAGGTGGGTAAGCAAGAAGAGGGGTGCGAGGGCCTGTGAGTGCCCCCACCCCAGTCCTCAGCATGAGTCCCACGGGCAGCACAGGAGGGAGAGGCAGGGAAACAACCGCTGAGAGCCCAGCTGCCCAGTTTAGACCCCAAATCCATGTGGGCAAGATTTGGGAGAAAAAAGTGAAAATCCAAAAAGTGGGGAGTTTGTAAAATTGGGATGCTGCTTAAATTTCCAGAAATAGAAATATATTTTACTTTCTAAAACTCTGGCAATGACTCATAGAAATATCCCCAAGCAAAATGCTCAGGAGAGTTTATTTTGGTTTTTGGCATCTTTGAGCTCAACCAGCTCAGCCAAAAGCCACCTGAGGGCAGATGATTGGAAACTATTTACATATCAAAGCTCTAGCCCAAAGGCCTGCTGTCTGAATATTCCAGGGTAGAGCATCCAGATGCTGCCAGTGCTGGGGAATGAGTTAACATAAGAGCAAACCTCATAAAGGGCTCCTTGATAGAAAGGTACAGAGGATACCCTCCAGGACCCGAGGAGCTTCTCCTAACCTTTCTGTCCATAGGTGGGGAAGTATTTCTATCATCAGAGTGTTTGCCCCAAGAAAGCTTTCAGCTTAGGTCAAAAACCCTGGTCTAGTCAGCCAACAGGACCAGAAGGACCACAATGACAACTTTACTCTTCTACCATCACTCCTGAAGAAACACAGCTTCTAATTCATTCATTCACAGTCCGTGTGATGGGAATAAGCTAGTGAGGGAGCAAAGATAATCTAGAGAAAGAGAGGAGCATTGTAAACCATATAATTAGATCTAAGGTAAGCCTATGAAGAATAACAATACAAAAACTCTGTTGGAATTTATAGCAAGGAAACATGATTTTATGTATGTACATGTGAATATCGCAAGAAAGTGAGCTGAGATGCCGGGTACCATTCAAGCTTTATTAAAGGAAGAAATCTGCTGGGCTGTGCTCAAAGTGACACAGGGCCCAGGGCTGCCCTGAAAATGGAGGAAAGCACCAGGTGTGGGGTGGTAGAGCTTATATAGTGCACCGAGGGCTGGCTGAGACCATCAAGGAGGGGCATTATGCTAATGTGGATCTGGGTGGAGAACTGTGTCCTTGCAGAAGCAAAAGGGGTTTCTGTTTAAGTCAGGAGGTTTCTCATAAAGGAAAGGGGGAAGGGGAGGAGGTGGGTGGGGCCATTTTGTACTTGGGCTTGTCTAAAGTGGCTCTGGTTATGTTGCAGATCTATTAAATATATGTACGTGTGTGTTTGCGTGCATGCATGGCTGAAGGCTTTTAAAGACAAGGTTATAGTTTTAAAGATCACACTGGCCACATGTGGAGAATGGAGTGGACGCGAGGGACTTCTGAGGGTCAGGCAGCCAGTGAAGGTGCTACTGGCAATTCAGGACATCAAAGTTGGACAGCAGCATAGTCTAGGATCTGGTAGTGAGGGTATGTAGGGGGGCATAGAAAATTGTAGTAGAATTGTAGAAAAATATAACCTTAATGTACGCAGTCTTGTAACTAATGCTTAAGCAAAGCAGCTTCTAAGGGGCCATACAAGGGTCAGGCCCTAGCACACTAAACATTAATAGCCCCCACCCGGTTCCAGGAAATGACTGGTTCCTTATCTAAAGGCCACCTGGCCAGGCCCCGGGGAAGATAAACGATTGAGAAATGCATTATCGGGGTGCCAGCCTGCTAAAGCCCGCCTGTAAACCTAAAGGCGCCACAGATAACCAACAACTCATCCTGTCACAAGATCTGTTCAGAAAAACTGTATAAAAGCTGCTTGTATTGTAAATTCGGGGTCACTTATGTCTTGAATGCTGAGTGACCCCAGCATGCTGGAAATAAACTCCTCTTGCTTGATTGCATCGGACTCTGTCTCGTGGTCTTTGTGAGGTGAGCTATCCCAGTGTGTGGGGTTTGTGCATGGTGCACGGATCTTACAGGTATACTAAGACAAATGGATCTGAAAGATATTTAGGAGGGAAATCAAGTGGACGTGAACACAGGATGGATACTTGATGTCCAGGATGATTCTTAAAACTCTTGAACTGTGCAACAGGTGCTTGGGGGGGTGTCATGCAGGGCAGCAGGAACCATAGTGAAGGACCGCATTTGGGGAAGACCTTTGTCACAGACCATTCTGGCTGCTATAACAAAATACCACAAACTGGGTGGCTTATAAACAACAGAAATTTATTTCTCCCTGTTCTAGAGCTGGAAGTCCAAAGTCAAGGCACCAGCAGATTCTGTGTCTGGTGAGAACCTGCTTCCTGGTTCACAGACAGGGCCTTCTTGCTGTGGCCTTACATGGTGGAAGGGGTGAGGGAGCTCTCTGAGGTGTCTTTTATGAGGGCACTAGTTCCATTCACGGGGGCCCGACCCTCATGGCCTCATCACCTCCCAAAAGCCCCACCTCCTAACACCATCACCTTGGGGGTTAGGATTTTAACATAAGAATTTGTGGGGGGGATACAAATGTTCCAACCCTAGCAAATTTTATGAGATTGATTTGTGCTTGATGAGCTGGAGAAGACTTTGAGAAATCCAGGCAACTAAGGAGTTGTTTAAAATAGAAGAGATTTGGAGTGTTCAATTGCTGGAGAGAGTAAGGTTGAAGGTACAGTGGAAAGAAGGTATAATTGACACCCCAAGGTCTTAAGAAAGCAAAAAAGGCAAAAATCTAGGAAGCACAGGGGAAATCTAGCATTAGACGGGAGCAAGAGACTAGGTAATGTTCACTCAGTAATGTGACGTTAGCCCGCTTACTGGATTTTCTAAATACGGGCTCTTTTGTAAAGTAAGATCTGTTTTTTTTTCTTTCTTGCCCATTCCCCTTTGCTATTCTCTAACTGCACTGACTGTCATTCTGTTTCTCAAACACGTCAACTCAAATAACAGCAACTTCCTTCCTGCCACAGGGCCTTTGCTCCTACTGCTTCTTTTGACTGTAGTCTTTGCAGGGCTCTCTCTCTCATCATGATGAGATGATATGAGAAAGTTCCCTCTTTGTGGCTGCTCTCTATCACATTACCCTCTTCTTTTCATTCTACTTACACCACCTGAAAGTAGTGAATCTTTTTCATATTTGAATAAAAGTTCCTTGAACATATGACCTATACAAGTAGGTATTGAATATTGTCAAATTCCCAGCATATAATCAGTCCTTCTTCATAAAACACTCTCAGAAAAAAATTATTAAACAATAAATGAAATGAATAAATGAATGAGTGAATAAATGACATTCTAGTGATTTATTAAAATGAACTAATGAAAGCAAGAATATCTAATCCTTCCAAATACATTGTAGTAATCCACAAATATTAATTCTCTTTTTGTTATTTGAATTTCTTATTAAGGCTTTTCCTGAACGTGGGGATGGTTCCTAAAGATGATCAAAAATCAGGAAAACCACATTCTTGACTTGACAATGCATAAAATCACAGAATAGCCCCCTTTCCCCTTCACTGTGCATGTTGAAATATGCCTAAGCTAAGTGCAGAATAACCTGTCTCTGTAGAGAACAGTCTCCTCTCTATGTCTCCATGCACTTCACACACCATGTTTGACCTACAGGATGTGGAAGGAATGGGTGGGATCAGGAGTAGGTGGATGGGGGTGGTATCAGGCACAGGTGTGGTGTGATCAGGCACAGGTGCGGTAGAATCAGATGCGGGTGGGGTGGGATCAGGTGCAGGTGGTGTGGGATCAGCCACTGGTGGCAGTGGGGGCATTCTGGCTTCACCACCAATACTTGCACATGTTACTGAACATCTCCAAACCCAATGTCCTCTTTAGGGAACAAGGAATATTAATCACTATATGTGTTTTCTATTGCTGCCATCACAAATTACCACAAGCACAGCAGCTTTAAACACACACATTTGTAATCTCACAGTTCTGGAGATAAGTGTGGCATGATCCTCACTAGGCTAAAATCAAGGGGTCTGCAGTGCAGCGTTTCTTCCTAGAGGCTCTGGGGGAGAATCTGTTTTCCCGTTCATTCGGGTGGTTAGTAGAATTCAATTCTTTGGTGTTGCAGGACGGAGGTCCCCCTTTCCTCCCTGGCTATCAGCTGAGAGCCATTCCTAGTTTCACACTGCTCAGCGTGTGGTTCCTTTCTCCACCCTCCAAGCCCACAGCAGTGGCAGTGGGTCGGGTCCCTCCAGTGCCTCAAGTGGCCCTTGCCCCTTCATCTGTTTCATCTCTCTGGCCCTCTCTTTGTCACACTCTATGCCTTCCTCTCCTGTTTGTAGGGTGATGTGTTGACATTAAACTCACCTGGATAATCTATTTTAAAATCTGAAGTATGAATTCCATCTGCAAAACCCTTTAGCATGGAAAGTCACATACACAGGGAGCAAAAACCATAGGAACCAAAATCTGCCTCCCACAATAACTACCTTACAGTTTTGTTGAAAATCAAATGTATTCTCAAGTATTTTAGAAACCTGATTTACTTTAGGAAAAATGAATAAAACTTGCTAATTCTGTGGCTGTCTTAGTTCATTTTGGTTGCTTATAACAGAATACCTGAAGCTGGGTGATTTATAAAGAACCAAAATTTATTTCTTATAGTTTGGAGGCTGGGAAGTCCAAGATCCAGATGACGTATCTGTTGAAGGCCGCCTTCTATAGCATCACATGGTATTTATCACATGGTGAGAATGGGCTGAGCAAGAACGAGTTGACTTTCACACTCACTCTCCTTATAAAACCATCAGAACCAGACCTATCACCACCCATTAAGCCAACAGCCCATTACTCCATGAATGGATCAATCCATTCATTAGGGTTCAGTCCTCAGACCCAATCACCCTACAAAGGCCCCACCTTCCAAACACTATAATTGGATTTCTCACCCTTTTAACACTGTTACAGTGGGGATTAAGTTTCCAATACATGAACTTTTGGGGGACACATTTAACCCATAGCAGTTAGATACTCCCCATTTTTGTGGGGACCACATTGTAGGAACCAAAGATCACCCTTATTTTCTAGTAATTGGCTTCTGGTGACCCTGTTGGAGGTAGGGCCTAAAGTCTTTCTGGAGCAGGAGCCTGCCTTCCCCCTCCAGCAAGCGGTCTCTAGCAGGCCTCAGCCCACTGTCTCTGTCCAGGACCAGCCTCACCGCCCCCCACCCCATCTCTCTGGCCCACCCTGGCCTCCTCTTCTGTGTTTTCTCTGCTTCTTCCCACGGTGCTCCCTTATGGACAGTGAATATGAAGAAAGTCCTTGTTCTGCTCCACACACATTAGGACT
This sequence comes from Cynocephalus volans, assembly GCF_027409185.1. Lineage (NCBI taxonomy): Eukaryota > Metazoa > Chordata > Mammalia > Dermoptera > Cynocephalidae > Cynocephalus > Cynocephalus volans. The sequence goes on from NC_084461.1 coordinate 211,881,671, forward strand.
CAGTGCCCCTCTGCACTGGACGTCAGTTCAGCAGTGCCTCTATGCATGGTCCAGAGGACATCCACCATGGGGCGGCCCTGCAGCGTGCCTTCCTGCAGGCTCCCAGGAGCTTCTGAAACCCCTCTCCTACCCTCTTCACTCATGACTGAGCTTCCCTGTGGCCTAAGAATTGAGCCCAGGACTCCTTGGCTCCTTTGGGTTTTAGAGAATTTGTGAATAAACACCGAGAGGATATAAACAGGGGATATTAAACCCGATTCTTCAAGAAGGTGCAAAGACTTCACAACCTTATGAAACTGTCAGGGTCACCATGCTGAAATAGAGGATTCGAGGAAATCCCCATGGCTCTCTGGTCTGGTCATTTTTATCATCATAACTCCCCCTGCCCTGTCTCAGGGACCTGCTCCATTTAGCCTTCACTCCTGGACCCAGCAGTGGGGGTGGCAAAAAGGCAGAGGGGACAGAGACTCGGAAGAGCTATTCAGCCAGGAGATGCCCTGTGAATCTTGAGGGTGGCATTCCCACTCAAGTCTATCTCCCTACCCAAGGAGAACACCCCCGCCAAGCAGTTCCCACAATGAGTCACACTGACAATGCCATTTTGCATGACACAGCACCATCATGGTGCCCAAATTTAGAGTTATTTGTCTGTGCACATTGGCAGGCTGAAAATATTAAACCATCACCAGATTTCAAAGATAACCTAATTTCAAAGGGAAATTATTCCCAAACCATACTGAGTTTTACTGAACCCACAGGAAACTATCATCCTGTCTCCAAGTCATCCATAGGGGTATGGATCCAGGTTCAGCAACTTCCCAGTCTGGGGTCACATTTCACTTCCATGCTTGTGGTCACAGCATAACCAAAGCACAAGAAAAAATACTGCTCAGCCAGGGACTCCCAGTTCTCTAGATGGCCACAGACTGCAAGATCATGTTTATGTGCTCATTTCTTTGCACAACCCCATATTGATCAGGTGCTGCAAGCCAGGCATCGGCAAGGTCAGGTCAGGTGTGCTGAGGCTGGTGTGCGTTTGGAAGCAGCAAGGGTAAGCAGGAGCCTCTAAATTGACAGACATATGAACCCTCTGTAGACTCCACCCAAAGCAAAAGTGAGAGCTTTGTTTCCATCTTGAAACAATAAAAACACATTATGTGCTCTAAGTTTTTGAAACTGCAGATCCTTGAGTCTGAACCGTAGCAATATCTAATTTCATCAAATGATGCATTTGAATACCAAATTTTACAAACACTATGTCTTATTTTTAATTTCTTTAGTCAACTTTCAAATGATAGGCAACAGAGCATAAACATAATTCCTACTGAAAAACCAAGCAAGTATGAGAAAAAGTTATCCACCCCCCAAAAAAGTCCACAAAGATCACATTTTCTTGCAGATTCTGTAAACTAATTTTTAACGTTAAAACAGATATGGCTGTCTTTTTCCGAAAAAAAAAATCACTGAATATTTAGTAGCCATGAAAATTAACATATATTCATAACTCTGAGCATGAACTACATGTTTTCACATATGTAACCTGGCATTATAGAAAAAATATACCTGTACTAAATTAACAGAAGACACTAAATACCTTTAGATACTGAATTAAAAAGTGTTAAATTAAATAGAACACTTGCCCTTTGAAAGCAACCTCTGTCTTCACTCCCCCTCAGTCTTGACTTGGGAAAATTAAGTTTTCCTTGCATTTCTTCCTGTCCAGAGTCTTTGCAGGCACATACCCTGCTACCTTGTGCTTTCCCAGCCATCCTTCAAAGCTGTCTTCCTGGAAACTTCTCCATTACCTTCCAATGTTGCACCAAATCTATTGGTGTGCAGGGGGTGGGGGGTGGGGGGGTCACTGTCAAAAATTCCTCTTCTCCACCCACAAAGTTGTGGACTGTCTGGGCTAGTGGATTTGGACCAGACCTCGTGGCTGAAGAGGAGCCTCTACTCTTCCAAGAGAAAGTAGCTTTCTTGTAAGAGCAGCTTTTTTGGTTCTCCAAAGCATCACTCAGCCACATACCTGTGGCATAGGGTCTGAGCAGAAGCGTCAACAGTATGAGGACATGAGGACGTCCTCGTACATTCCTCACCCAGTGGCCCCAACAGGACATGCCTACTTCGCATGTAGATTTTCCTGTGCATCTGTGGCTACACAAGTCAGCACTATCCTCACTCAAGGGACAAGGTGGACATTTGTACCAAATGGGACTTTGGCTATGGCTGGTGTGTGGTGGGAGGAAACGGGACTGGCTTCTGGGGCTGGGTTGCTATCAACCAGGGGAGAGGAACTGTCCCTCCCAGTCCCTGTGTTCACTTTTGTCAAGGCCACTAATCTGTTGAAAGAATTAAATTGTTCTCTTTTTCTCCTTCTATTTAAACCTCCTTCTTTAAAAAAACAAAAAACCTTGCTTTAAAACCACAGAGGTTCAAGTTAAATCATTTCTTGGAAAAACAGGAACACATGTGCACAGAAGGGGAACGTGCCTGGCAGGAACACCTGTGTGGGTTAGTACCTGAGAGCAGCTCAGAACGTGCGAACCAAGGGCCACACAATTCACCGACATCCCTTCTGGGAGGATTCCCACTGTCCCACAAACCCCATCTCTTCCTTCACCAACTCAGGGATGCCTGTGATGGGCGGACCCCATGCCTTGATCCGGGGTCCCCACCACTGTGTCCACAGGGATCAGGCACTGGATGCTTCATGGCTCTGTGTGTTCATCTCTATTGTTTATGCTCATCACCTAGATTTCGTACACACAACTACAGGAAGCATCAGCCTCTATCACAACCAGGAAACTGAGGCTCAAGGTAACACAGCCACCCATTCTCCTAAATGGTGCTTTTTGAAACACAGAGACTGTTGAAAAGAGTTAGTGTACACTGGTAAATTATTAAAGTTAAGGGCGAGGAAGCTGCCGTGTGTTTGGCTTTGCTGCAGCACCAGTGCATGCTAAATGGGCTGTGAACCTGCTCTAGGGGAGGTGATGCTAAAATGATTCCTCAGGGTCAAATTTCATGACATTCTCCAGCAAAATGTGCAAAACAGGTCCCCAGTGGTAGCTAAACAGGGACTACGTGTTAAGAGCTCGGGAAGATGTGGCATTTGCTTCCAGAACCGCAGTATTACCAGATTCCTGGTTAAAAGTCCTAGACAGCTTTGTCGTTCACAGACTCAGTGTGAAAGCTTGCAGGAAAGTTGAATACATACACATACATGCACATATATTCCACTTACATTCATTATTTGCGATGAATGCACATACACATGGGAGTGTGTGTGTGTGTCCACATGTGAGACTCCCAGAATGCACCTACAGCTAAGCAGGTTGGGCTCATTACTCTCTGGGGTGAGGGAAAACACACATCATGGAGGACTGTGGGTGTCTCAGTAAAAAGCCATAAGAAAGAACCTATAGTGGGATTTTGGTTTGGTTGGGTGATTTGGGGGAGCCCCGTGGAGGCAGGGTTTTGCCCTAGTTTGGATGCTGTCAGAAAGTGGGAGCAAGAAGTAATAGTCACTGCTTTAGTAAGGGAAGAAGATGTTGGTTATTTATGGGTTGCACAGTGACCTTGTTTTTGTAAGTTCGTTGATGCAATTGTGAATTAGCCTTACTTTATCTTGTTTTGTCATGGCGTCAGAGTAATCTTGCCTGTGGTTTGTATTTTGTGAGATTGTTTAGGTCTAATAGGAGAATACAATGAAGTAGCTGTGAGTGTCAGGCCAGGATCTGAATGTGAGATGCTCCCCCCTCAATAGATAGAAAGATAGTAGAGATAGAGACAGAGATAGAGATAAAAATAGACAGATGATAGATGATAGAGATAGATGACAGATAGAGAGATAGAGGTAGATGATAGATAGACAGACAGAGACAAATGATAGATAGAGGTAGATAGAGATAGATGATGAATAGGTAGATAACAGATAAGTAGATATTGATGGCAGAGATAGACAATAGATAAACAGACAGACAGATAGATGGATGATAGAGATACCTAGCTAGCTAGCTGTGTAGATGACTGACAGATAGTAGACAGATGATAGACAGACAGGCAGTGCCTCAAGGCCTCCCTTCTCCAGCCCTAAGGCCAGGCCATTCCCGGCCCCACTTTGACTGAAAGTCAAAACATCAACCATCTTGTTCCGTGACCCTCAGCAAGCAAGCAATTCCACAAATAAAGCTTTCCAAGGCCCAAATTTTTGAGTATTTTCTGTGGTCATTATGGTAGAAATACAAAGAGTTTTTAAGTGACGTGGGAAAATGACTTTAACATGCTGTTCACAGTGAAAAGGGGGATGAAAATAGAGGCAGATCCAGACATAGGTATGGCTGTGGGTAGGAGGCTCACCCTCTCCCAGAGTGAGAATTGTAGATGTAGAAAGCCTACACCACTTTTCTCCAGACCTGGTGACAGACACTCATTTCGCTCAGAGGAAGAGCCTCGCAGCCCCCTATGATGACTGATTTTAGCTGTCAACTCGACTGGATGAAAAGATTCCTAGTTAGCTGGTAAAGCATTATTTCTGGATTTGTCTGTAAGAATGTTTCTAGAGGAGTTTGGTATGTGAATCCATCCCCTTCAATGTGGATGGGCACCATCCAGTCAGCTGGGGGCCTGGCTTGAACTAGAAGGCAGAGGAAGGGTGCAGGCAGAGGAAGGGTGCTATGGCTCAAAAGTGTTTCCCAAAAGTGCATGTACTGGAAACTTAACCTCCACTGTAACAGTGTTAAGAGGGTGAAAAATCCAATTACGGTATTTGAAAAGTGGGGAGTTTCAGCGGTGATTAGATTGTGAGGACTGTGCCTTTGTGATTGGATTGATTCATTCATGGGGTAATGAGTGTGGTTCTGATGGCTTTAAAGGAGAGCGAGTGAGAAAGGCTCTCTCTTGCTCAGCCTGTTCTCACCATGTGATAACCTTCATCTCTGTACAGAGTCACCACCAAGAAGAAGGCTCTCACCAGATGCATTCCCTGGACCTTGGACTTCCCAGCCTCTGAAACTACAAGAAATAAATTTTATTTCTTTATAAATTAACCGGTTTCAGTTATTCTGTTGTAAGCAACACAAACAGACTGATATAGAAAATTGGTAGCAGGGAAGTGGGGTGCTGCTTATAACAAATACCTGAAAATGTGGAAGCAGCTTTGGAACTGGGTGTTTTGAAGAGGCTGGAAGAATTTGGAGGAGCAGATTAGGAAAAGTGAAGACCAGGGAAAGACATGAAGACCAGGGAAAGTTTGGAACTTTTTAAATGGTGGTGACCAGAATGCTGACAGAAATATGGACAGCAAAGGCCATTCTGAGAAGGTCTTAGATAGAAATGAGGAAGAGCTTATTGGACCCTGGAATAGAAGCCACCCATGTTATATAGTGGCAGTGAACTTGGATGCATTCTGTTCATGCCCCAAAGTTTCATAGAATGTGGAACTTAAAAGTTATGAACCAGGATATTGGCAAAAGAAAATTCTAAGCAGCAAAGCATTCAGCCAGCTGCATGGATACTTGTAACAGCTTACACTGATTTGTGACAGAAAAGGCATGACAAAAAACTAAAATTTATAATTAAAGGGGGAGCAGAGTGTAAAAAAATTGGAAAACTCTCAGCCTGACCATGTAAAGAGTGAAAAGTATCTTTGGGAGAAAAAAACAAGGGTGTAGCCCAGCGACCATTTGCCAAGGAGATCAATACAGAAAGAAGAAATCATCAAGAGAATGGAAGAAAGACCCCCCGAGATCTTCAAAGCTGCCCTTCCTTTCCATCACAGGCCCAGAGGCCTAGGGAGACAGAATGGCTTTAGGGAACAGGCTGGTGGCTCACTGCCCAGAGCCACCTTGGGATGCTGCTCTCATATGCTAGCTGCTCTGGCTGTTCCAGCCATGGCTAAATTGGCCCCATGTGGTGCTGGACCCACTGCTTTGGAAGATACAAGCTGCAAACGTTGGTGGCATCCACATGGTGTTAGGTTTGCAGGCTCACAGATGCAAGAGCTTGTGGGGGCATCATACCCAGATTTCAAAGGATGCATAGAAAAGCCCAGGGGCCCAGGAAGAGATATGTTGCAGGGGCAAAATCACCACAGGGAACCTCTGCTAGAGCAATGCTGAGCAGAAATGTGGGGTCGGAATTGCAGCAGAGAACACTCACCAAGCCATGCCTAGTGGAGTGTGGGAGCAGGTCCACCATGGAGACCCCAGAATTGTAGAACTACCAGTGTACAATGCCTACCTGGGAGAGCTGAAGCATGGGCCAATCCCAGGAATGCCACATGAGTAGGGCTGCCTGAGGACTTGGAGGCCCAGCCCCCACACCAATGTGCAGAGTATAGTAGACAGGGAGTCAGCATAGCTTATTCTCCAGTTTTGAGATTTGATGCCTGCCCTGCTGGGTTTTTGACTTGTTTGGGACCTGTTGCTCCTTTCTTTTGGCTCACTTCTCCATTTTGGAATTTCTTTCTTATGCCCGTCCCCCCATTTTATCTTGGAAGTGGATAACTTGTTTGATTTCACAGATGAGACTTTGGATTTTTGAGCTGAAACAAGTTAAGTCTTTGGGGATGGAATGAATGCGAGAAGAACATGAACTTTGGGGCCAGGGGCAGAATGCTATAGGTCAAATACGTCCCCCCAAAGTTCATGTGTTGGAAACTCAATCCCCTACAACAGAGATAAGAGGATGGGAAATCCAATTACAGGATTTGAAAGATGGGGCCTTTCAGAGGTGGTTAGCTTGTGAGGACTGTACCTTTATGTACGGATTGATTCATTCACGGAATAATGAATGTGGTTCTGAAAGCTCTATAAGGAGAGTGACTGAGAAGCTTTACTCTCCTGCTCAGCCCATTCTCACCATGTGATACTCTGCATTGCCACAGAGTTGCCACCAAGAACAAGGCCCTCACCAGGTGTGTTCCCTGGACCTTGGACTTCCCGGACTCTGAAACTGTAAGAAATAAATTTCATTTATTTATAAATTACTCAGTTTCAGATATTCTGCTATAAGTAACTGAAATGGATTAACACAAAAGGCAAATTCTCTCTCTTTCTCTCTATTCTGGAGCTGGGACGCCCATTTTCTCCTGCCCTTGACATCAGAACTCCAGGTTCTCCGGGCTTTGGACTCCAGAACTTACATAGTGTGCACCCCCTCACCAGCCCCCACAACCCCAGTTCTTAGTCCTTTGGCCTAAGACTGAGTTACACCATCACTTCCCAGTTCTGAGGCTGTTGGACTTGGACTGAGCCATGATGCTACCGAGTTCCCTAGCTTTTCAGCCTGCAGGTGGCCTGTCATGAAACTTCTCAACCTTCATAATCATGTGAGCCAACTCCCCTAATAAATCCCCCCTCACCTATCTATTTATCTGTCTATTCAGCCATCCATCCATCCATCTATCTATATCCTATTGGTTCTGTCTCTCTGGAGATGCCCCCCACCCCCGATCACTTTACTCTCCACCTGGCTTCCTTGTATCTGCTCTGGGCCTCCTTGAGCTGCTCCCACCTGAAGGCCCCTCCCCCAGGATACTTTCTAGGCCACCCCTCACCTTCCTGATGAGGCCAGCCCTGAACATGGGAAATTGAATCCCCATCCCCAAAGGCACTTATTTCTTCCATTCAGCCCTGTTATTCTCCACCTAACCTTATCATTTACTTGTGCACTATGTTAGTGTGGTCTGCCCCCACCCCCAAAATAAATAACTGCAGGAATTATTGATCTTTGTCCATCTCATTCACTGATGGTGTCTGAACACCTGGAACAGACCCTGATGGCAGAGACAAAATGATGAAATGATGCTGAATCTATCCCACTGATTAGAATATGCAGCTGCCGTGAGAAATAAAATGTCCCATGGAAGGCAATACTGTATCAGAGGCTGTTATTGCCAGTCTATTGCATTACAAGTCAATGTTGATTTTTCTTCTGTTCTCTAGGCACCACTTGGCTTTATTTTCCATATACGTAATTTTGATCTTCCAGTTTCTCATTGAGAAAATGGAATAATAACCATCTTCTTACCTATCTCACATGCATTGTTTCATCAAATAAGTAATTCTTAAATATTCATTCATCCGCCATCAAGGTATAGAGGGATAGAGAGGTAAAAATTGCTTGCTTAATTACAATAAATTTAGACACAAAATTATGTGTGTGCAAACAAGCACAGGACAAATTCAAGACTGATGAGTAACATGAATATTTGTGTGACTATTGCAGAACAGCTTGGAACCCAGAGAGGACCTAAATGTGGCTAGCATGGCTGAGCATTGGAAATTTTACTTTTTCAAAAATTAATTCACATTTTCAAATTAAATAGCCACATGTGGCTAGCTGGTACATGTTGCACAGCATTGTTCCAGATGACTGTAACTGCCTGAGTGACCCCAGGCACGACCAGCAAAAGGGAAGTCTAGCTGAGCGCCATTCACGTCCTGGACAAAGTGAATGGCTGTTGTTTTAAGGCACTAAACTTCGGAGTCTTTTGTCATACATCAATTGATAACTGATCCACTGCTCCCAAGTACATAACTAAAAAATCTTAAATCATTGTTTGCCACCAAGTTAGAGCTAAACTTCTATCTGGTTTGATATAGAAATTATGTTACTTTGATACAGAAATCTCTATTTATTCTGTTTTTAGATTCCACTTTGAAATGGTACAAATTCCTACATAAAGAAATTGCTTCTCCATCCTCCCAAAACTTCGTTAGCTCGCGTGAAAGTCACATGGCACCCACTCTTTTGCCAAAGAAAATACATCTGGATCCAGAAACCAACGATGAAATCTAGGAAAGAAATTATGATCGGCGTGTCTTCATTACTGAGAAGGCATTAGGACCGCATAGTCCTATCTCCAAACCCATCTCTCACAGCTTCACATTTCAAGTTTAACATCTTGCAGTCAAGTCCTAAAGTGAAAAGGAAATGAGCACAGCTGTGAAACCAGATCATAAGCAAGATAAAGAATGAAAGCGTAAAATTCATGTTGAAGACCACCCAGAAACTTCCATGTAGGACCAAGGCATCGACCACAGGTCATCCTTGCAGTATCTGAGCAGGGTTGGCTGCAGATCTCTGCTGTCTCTATGGCTCCCAGTGGTCAGCTATTCATGTCAGCCAAGAGACCTTTCAAAGCTTGGGGCTCATCCTTCCTACGGGGCCATTTCTGGGCTCCGCACAACAAATGGGATGAAGCTGACTGCTCTTGCAGGCAGTTGTTAAGAAGAGCTGGTTCAGAACATTTATTCAGAACATTCTTCTTCCAATTCCCCCATCCCGAGCTCAGAAGATTGGGCAGTGTCCAGGGCCAAGAGCCACAGGAACGGGAAGCCCCTAGGCTTTTGGGTGGCGGTACCCACTCTGAGCCTTAGTTTCTTCATTCATAGAAATGGGATGAAGGCCCCAGGCCTGTTCATTCACAGGCTGGCCTTGAACTTGAAAAAGGAAAATGAGCAAGTACTTGAAAGTGCAGTGAAGACTTAGAGGATTATTATTAATGGTATTTCTAACTCAGTTATCTATGCTAAGTTAAACTTTTTCCAAATCTCTAGTATTTCTATTACAGCTGTGTAGCTATTAATTGCTGTAACTATGCTATAGATCAGTAACAGGCAGAAACCACGTTGTACTTACACCAGGGCAGTTCCCACTCTGACACGATTAGCAATGAGCGGTTTTCCTCATTAACAGTGAGTTAGGAGGCTGCCAGCTTTGTCAGCCTGGCTCTCCCCTCCCAGGATTTATGTGCTTGGGTCCAAAACCCATGCTTTGAACAGGACGTGTAACCATGAGCAGGAGAGTGTAACTGTGTGAATGAGTGTGGGCGTGTGGAGGTGGTTGTGCAACCATGTGCAGCAGTGCATAACTGTGTAAGGGTGTGTGTGTAACCATGAGTGACTGTGTTTGAGTGTTTAGCCATTTGAGTATGTCACTGTGTGTGTCCTGTGTGAGTGCATTACTGTGTTTGAATGTCACTGTGTGTGAGTGTGTGTGCTTCAGTGTGTCAGTGTCATATGAGTGTGCATGACTGTCACTGTGTGTGCATGTGTGTGTTTGCAAGTGTGTAAGAGTTGTGTACATGTCACTGTGTGTGTTACCGTGTGTGAGTTTGAGTTGCTGTGCATGAGAATATGTGTTAATGTGTGTCACTGTGTGAGTGCCACTGTGAGTATGCGAGTAAGTGTGTCACTGTGTGCCATGGTGCTGTTATGTGTGCATGAGTGTGTTGGTGAGACTGCGGGTGTGCAAGCGTGTTTGTGTGTGTCATTGTGTGAGTGTCACTGTGTGAGTGCCACTGTGTTCCCGTGTGTGTGTGTCACTGTGTGGGCTGAGTTACTGTACACACACCCCAAAGCTCCTGCATCCCCAGCCCTGGCGGGGCTAATCTCCTGCCTCTGCCGTCTGGAGCTCCGTGGACTGACCCACAGGACACGGGCTGCAGCCGGGCCCCTGCCTGGCCTTGGGAGCGCTCCTCCACACTCGCTCTCTCACCCTAACTGACGGTGGACGTTCTAGGGCCCTAAGTGGCTTTTGTTTCCTCCGGCGATGCCGGACTCGGACCCCGAGTCTTACCACTGCTTTCCCAGCCACCGGCTGAGCAGCCTGTCGCCAACGCACCTGGGCTCTCCGCACACCTCCCCCAGGCCTCGTCACCTGATGTCATACTATCCATCTTGGGAACACATTGGAAAACTTTTTTCCTCCTTCCGAGGTGACTCAGAAGGGAGCAGGGGTCTTGGAGCAGGAATTGGGGGTTGAGAGAACAAGATCGGATGCACCCTCCTGCATCAGCCACCTCCGGGCAGAGCCGCCCTGCTCCCTCTGTGCCGCGGGAGGGTGGTCTCTGTTCCTTGTCCTCTGCTCACGCCCAGCTGCCACGCAGCTGCCACAGGCCGGCCTCAAGGCTGACCTCGCGCCGAGGCCAGCAGGCGAGTGTCCTGATACTCAGGCGCCCGCCCTCTTCCCGAGCAGGGCTGCTCCGTCCGCATCCGCAAGTGGAGGGCCGAGCCTTTCCACCTCCACCGTGAGCCCCAGAGCAGCCCTGCTGAGGACTGAAATCCTTACCCCCAAGGTGATGGGGTCAGGAGGTGATGAGGCCGTGAGGGTGGGGCCCTCGTGAATGGGACTCATGCATGAGGCCCCAGAGGGCTGCCTCGCCTCTTCCACCTCTTCCGCCCGTGGGAGGACAGAGGGAGAAGATGCTGTCTATAGACCAGGCCCTCACCCAGCATGGAATCTGGTGTCCAGCCTTCAGAACTGGGGGACGTAAATTCTATCGTCTATAAGCTGCCCAGTCTACGGTGTTTTGTCATAACAGCTCCAAGGGACTGAGACAAGCCTGCCCATCGGGCTGGCCAGGCCACACCTCTGGTCTCAGAACCCCTCACATGCAAGGCCCTTTCTCCACCTTGTGCAGCTTTCAGTGGGTCAGCTGGTCACACCCTCCGATGACTTCCCTAACACGTGTCTCTCCTACACTCCTTTGTTAACCCCTCTTCTCTTCCACGCCCTCTCTGAAGACTCGCCTGACTCTCTATCAATGTGATCTTCCCAGCCAAGCTCATAGAGGCCCCACACATTGTCATATGCTAATGGTCCCCAAACCCTGAAAGACCACCATCCTAAGGCACCTGCCTCATGAGACTCCCTTCTTGAATGATTTGCGAGCCCAGCACTCTTACACTGTGCCAACCTGCTCCTCCTGTCTCTGGAAAATGCACCAACTCCCAGAATCGTCACCGATTCTCTCTTTTGCTTCACTACCTCTAGCCAACCTGTCACCTTTTCACCCGCCTGTAACACAGCTTCACTCAACCACATCCACCCATAACCTCCTTTGGATTCTCTGGGCCCTAGTTCAGGTCTTGTCCACGTTGCCATGATTATGACCAGGATCACCTGCTTAAGTCTCACTTTTGACGTCCCTACTTCTACTGAGCTCTTCACAAATATTCAGACTGATTTTCTGAACATACACACTAGATCCAAACCCAGGTAACCTTGCAAAATGGGTCAAGGTCCTTCCAAGGGAGAGGGGCTGAGGTATTTGCCCACCTGCCTCTACAGGTTCCATCCCCCCCCCACCTGCCACACACCTGTGCCTCAGCCCTGCTGCCCTCTGTGCTTGAAAGGCCTTCCGTGGGCCACACTTCCCATTCCTTCAAGAGCCAACAGACGCCTCCTCCTGTGTGTTGTGTTACACAGTGACTGCACGTGGTGACATCCGTCAGGTTCTAGCAATTAAAGCACATGCCTTTCAGAAGTTCCCAGAAACATTCAGAATCCCCCCTCCAGACATTAACACAGTGTTCTTAGAAATGGGCTGAAATTACATTTAAGAATGACAACAAGACCCTAGGGATGACATTGATGTACTTTCAGAAGTAAAAGTGGAGCCAATGATTAGGAGAAAAAAATTCTCTTCTCGTATGTATCATAGGTCAAATTTAATACTGTCAGCAAATGGTATACAGTGCCAAAATTTCCATGGAAGTGTTTCCACATGGACTCTATCCCATTGAGTTCAATTCTCTGGAGAGATATGAAAATGAAAATTTATTTTTCAATGAACATAAAATATGAGTATTTCACAATCTTAGAGCACTTTAACTTCAACATTTGTCCCTACATGATGTAATTCAAATTTTCATTGGCTTCCAGAAAAGCTGCTCCATAGTTATAACCAGTTTTTCCCAATATTGTATTTGTCATGTATTCAAGTTGCCTCTTTTTCAAGCACTGCGAGGACATCAGGGCATTGTAGGAGACAGCTTCTGGGACCCTCTGTACACCTGCAAGGACAAACAAGAGCAATGAGTTCCCAGGAGGTGGCCTTGATCACCTGAGGCTACACATGTGTTGTGAGATTCTTACTTCAACCTGGTCAACCTCTTCTGCATGAATGTAGTGAGTGCCTTTTCTGTTTTTATCTCTAAGGACAAAAATTGTCTTTTTCTATGTTATATTTACTCTTATAAACTACTTTATATCGTTTTAGAAACACATAGGTCATGAGTCTTAAAGGAAGGTCAGATGTATCTATATATCTGTGATAGCGACAAATAATAAGGTCATATGATTATTGGGGAGCCGCTTGCTGAGACACCTTTAGACAAAAAATTAGGGAAAGAAAAAGCCAGCACACTAAGACCTGGAGGAATAGAGCTCCAGTTGGAAAAAAATAACACAACAGAAGAACCAAAGGGAAGTCTGGTGTGACAGGAACGTCACTGACTTATGTGATGCCCTGTGGTAGATGTAATCATTTTTCTGAGTGATTTGATCCTCTTCCTATAAGAAGGTCCACATCCTTGCCTGGGGCATGTTGTGGGCAGGGCCTCCTGTGAGAGGAGACTTCAAAGTTGGACATTTCTGTGGCCAAAGCAATCCAAATACTCGTCCTCATATGCATACCTTCCTTAAGGACCAGAAGAATTTATATTAGTGTATTAGTCCATTTTGTGTTGCTCTAACAGAATACCTGGGACTGGGTAATTTAGAAAGAAAACGAAATTTATTTGCTTACAGTTTCCGAGGCTGGGAAGTCCAAAGTCCATCTGGTGGTGGTGACAGCAACCCAAAGGTCTCACATTGCAAGATGGTGGAAGCAGAGAGAGCAGAGAGAGAGAGACAGACTCTCTTCTTCTTTTAATGCCCTCAGAACCATGCCCCTGACCACCATTTTCAATCCATTCACTACAGCAAAGTCCTACAATTTAATTACCTCTTTAAAGCTCCACCTTTCAATTACCATAATAGGATTTCTCACCCTCTTAACAGTCACAATGGGGGCTAAGTTTCTAATACATAAATCTTGGGGACACAATTAAGCTTTGGTGAGTTTTATGGAAACATAATTCAATCCACTACATTCAGTGTGATTCTCAACATCTTGAGAAGATAAAAAAAAAAAAAAAAAAAAAAAGACACCATATTGGCAATCTGATCTTGCAGAAAATTTCTTCTCCATTCCTAAAAGGCCACACAATATATATCTACTTATGAAGTTCAGACAAATTGATCTTCCTTCAGAACACTTGGGAGAGCAGAGGCATAAAACGAGGGATGTGTAGAAGCCACACCTGTGTGGCCTGAGAGTGGACCCCTCCCGGCCCTGCAGAAACAGAGGACGACACTTGGTCAGAACCCACCAGGCAGTTATGGTGGAAGTGGCCCTGAACATTCTGCAGAGGTTCTACTCTGCCCACTCTCTCCCATAATCCTCACCATTGAGGCTGGAGCTCATAAACCAAATTGATTCCTGTTTTACAAACTCAACAAGACTACTCTGGTAAAGGGTACATCATGCTTTCAGGGTATGAGCTAGATTTAGATTTTAAGCAAGGTGAGTTGGGAGGTCCGGAAGTTCATAACAGTGATCATTTTAGATTTGTGCACATGAAAATATTCTTGAACAGGATATTATATCTCAAGACATGAACTGCATTCAAATAATTCAGGCTGTGTCAGTCTATACTCTGTGGCCGTGTGGAAGGCGTCTTAGATGTTCTCAGGTCCCTTTTTCCAGCTCTGGACACACATCCCAAGCTTCTTTTTGGGCTGCCTCTAATGCTACTTCCTTTCTTCAGAGGAGTGTCTTTGGTCCGCTAGAGCCATGTCTTGCACTTGAGGCCAAGAGGGGAGTGTCTGAGAGCTGACATTCCTGGTGGCCCCAGCCACTCCTGACTCCACAGGAGAGTAAAAAGTTCAGCTCCCTGGCTTGGGGCCAAACTGCAGACTGAATTCCTCCCTCCCGGTTTCCTGTGTGTCCCCCAAGTCTGGATCTCTGCCTGAATTTTGCTTGGCTCTTGCCTTACACCCATACCTCCTCAATTCCTTTACCGATTTCTTCTTAGAGCAAAGTCTCACTAGATCTCATACATTGTGCATCTGCTTTTGGAGAACCCAACCCAAAAGAGGCCCCAAAGTGTAGGAACAGTGTGGGGATGCCATAAGAAAGTAAATTGTGTTTACTAAATATTACAAAGAACTGCCTTGCTCATGGTCACATTGATAGAAGGAATATTGTTTTCTCTATCAGTGGAGGCATTTGAGACTCTATTAAGGGACTATCTTGTCCTTATGATTGGATCAAACATAGAAATAATTATTTCAGAGAATTTGAAATGTGATCATGGGCATTCCCTAGGGCCACATTGTTTGGGGAGGGAGATAATCTTTAATTCAGGTATAAACACCTTCTGGACTGACTTCTTGACTTTATAAAGAACATTAGTCAGAGACATCAGATTGGGCCCTGTAGGCTGTGGCACACAATTCCAGAGAGTGCATGTGTCTGGCACCCCCTGGAGTTGTTCTGGTCACAGTTATTAGCAGTGACAATGACATCCAAGCACAGGCTCTGCACCTACATTCCAAAATAAGCATTGTGGCATTGTCTGGCAGGATGCCATAGAGGAACTCACATATCTGGAAAGGACTGGATTAGGTGCTCTCAGGGCCTCTTCCATCTCCAGGAGATGAGCTCACATGATCTCTCACCATGTGAGGCCTAGAGCATCACTATGACTCACAAGTTCACCTGAGAATGTATGTAAAATTGGCAGGTGTTCTTGATTGGGGTGGAGAAAACTTGATCCTCCCAGCAATATTGAGCTGTGAGAAGTGACAGCTTTCCATTTGTCCCCACATAACATATCTTTCCTGGCATTTACCACTGAAGAAATCCCAAGAACCTGTTGAGGCCTGAGCCAGGCTGGCTCACCACCTGAGGCTGTGGGTGACACATGCATTGTTCCAAGCAGTAAGTCATAGCTGTGTGTCATAGCTAATTGAGGCCAGGAGGGAATACACAAGTTCCAACAACAGAGCCATGTAAATTGGAAAATACCTCTAGCTCGCCCACTAATTCTCCTCTTCTCTTTGCACTTCATGGAATGCAGTAAACTAAAACCTCATGTGACCACTGAATCATAGCACTGTAAGAGGTTACTAAGATCATGCTAGCCAAAATCAAGTACTGCTCTATGCAGAGCTACCTGGGTGTGAGCAAATCATTCATCAAGGGCCACCCAGATGTATTTCACAACAAAGCCCCTCCTCTGTGATAGATGTTACAAAACTTCAGGGTCAAATTTTATTGCAGAAAAGAGCATACCTGGGGTCCTAGGCAAGTAGCTGAGGGCCACAGCCTCCTCCTCCTGCAAGCAGACAAGAGAGCACACCAAAAACACCACTTTCATGCAGGTGGTCTACCACAGCCACAGCTGCCAAAAAAGCAGCTTGATGCCACAGCAGCAGCCACAGCCACTATGCAGACAGCCCACCAGACACTCACCTGCATTGACACAAGGAGAACCACTAGCAGAGACTGGAAAAAGAAGAGCATGTCTCTCCACTCAAAGCCCACTCCGGAGTAATAGAAGTTACTGCTCTACCAGATGACCAGACATCAACATACAGATACTAGAAATAAGAAAACCCAAGGAAATATGACACCACCAAAAGAACAGAGTAATTCTTGGATACCAGACCTTATAGAGCAGGAAACCCTTGAAATGACTGAAAAGGAATTCTGAGCAAGAATCTTAAGGAAATTCACTGAGATAAGAGAAGACTGAGTTAGACATCATAATGAAACAAGAAAACAAATCCAGGATATGAAGGAGGAAATTTACAAAGAGAATCAAACCTTATAAAAGAATGTAGCAGAACTCATGGAACTGAAGAACTCAATGAAATAAAAAAACACAACCAAGAGCCTCAGCAAGAGGCTAGAAAAAGCAGAAGAAAGAATTTCTGATCTTGAAGATAGTCTTTTCAAAGTAGTCCAGGTGGACAAAAAAAAAAAAAAAAAAAAAGAAGGGAAAAAGTTTTAAGAAATGAAGAAAATCTAAGAGAGCTAGCAGACAACCTTAAGCATACAAACATTCAAATCACGGGTGTTCCAGAAGAGGAGGAGAAAGGAAAAGGCATGGAAAACCTATTCAATAAGATAATAATGGAAAACTTCCCAGGTATAGGGAGAGACATGGACCTTTGGATCTAGGAGGCTCAAAGATCCCCAAACAGATTCAACCCCAAAAGATCCTCTCCAAGACACATTATAGTCAAACTAGTAAAGCTCAAAGACAAAGCAAGAATCTTAAAAGAAGCAAGAGAAAAGCATCAAGTCACCTATAAAGGAGCCCCTTCCAGACTAACAGCAGACTTCTCAACAGAAACTACAGGCCAGAACAAAATGGGATGATATATTCATAATACTAAAATAAAAAAACTGCCAGCCAAGAATACTGTACCTAGCAAGGCTATCCTTCAGAAATCAGGGGGAAAGTGTATTTCCCAGACAAGCAAAAACTACAGGAGTTCACCACCAAATGACAAGCCCTACAAGAAATCCTCAAGGAAGTTCTGCACCTGGAATCTGAAAAACAGTAATCACTACCATGAATACACAAGAAAGAACAAAACACTCTGGTAGAAAAAAATGCAAACAAGAAAGAGAAAGGAACTAAATCTTACCACCACAAAAAGCCATGGTGACAATGTAATAATGCCCCTACTTTACTTCTGATTTTAGTAATTTTGGTCTTCTCTCTTTCTCCTTGGTCAGTCTAGATAAAGATCTGCAAATTTTGTTGATCTTTTTAAATAATCAGCTTTCGGTTTTGTTGATTTTCTCTATTGTTTTTTAACTCCCCATTTCATGTGCTTCTGTTGTAATCTTTGTTATTTCCTATTTATATTTGCTTTGGGTTTAGTTTGCTCTTCTTTTTCTATTTTCTTAAGGTAGAAGTTTCCATTACTGATTTGAGATTTTTCTTATTTTTAATATAGGTGTTCACAAATGTAAATTTTCCTCTCAGCACTGCATGAGCCCTGCAACCTATAAATTTGATATGTTATGCTTTGTTCTTTATCCCAAAGTTCTCTCAAATTTCCCTGTGATTTTTCTTTTCACGCATTGTTTATTTAGAAGAGTGTTGTTTAATTTCCACACATTTGTGAGTTTTCTAAATTTCTTTCTGTTATTGTGGTCAGAGAACATATTTTCTATGATCTTGGTCTTTTAAAAAAAAGGAAAAATTTAAACAAGCAAACAGAGTTCATGGAAAGATTTCCATTTTCTTTCAGTTCTATTTTTCCATGAATTTTTTCAGGTGCCCTTGGGTTTATATTCTATTTTGTTGATTTTTTTACACAATTTATATTGCTAAACTTACATGTTTAATTTTTGTTCTTGATTTATTTTTATTACGTGGACTTGTTGATATGCTCAGAAATTAATATGCCTTTGAAAAGTTTATTCATCTTCCTCTGTTGAAATTAATTTGATGTTTGCATGGTTTGGGGAGACTTTAGAGAGCTATTTCTAATAATTGTAGAGATTATAAAATGAAATATGTAAATTTTAATGTCTCACGTCTCCAGTTTTCATGAAGAATTGAAGCTGTACTTTCTACAGATTATTGTTATTCATCTGTTATTCAGTTTATGTATTTGTTATTTGACAAATTAATATAGATTCATTTTATTTATTAAAAATAAATAAATCATTCAGAAAAGAGAATTACTGCAGTCATTAAAAATGTGACAGCTCCATTTATTATTATGCAGATTATCAAAGACCTCCATGCCTCACCTTTTCACAGCAGGGCCATAGATGTAAATAATCAAAATACAGAAAAAAACTTCCCTTTGCTTGTGCAGTATATTTTCTGGTGAAAAAGGCTTGCTTAGAAATCTATTGTGAGTAAAGCTCTTCCAGATGAGACTTCAGAAAGAACAGAAATCTTTGCAGAGATTCTCTTATTAAGAGAGAATTTAATGAAAAAAATTGTATTTCTTTGGTTGGAGATAACATAAATACAAATTTAGGTGGATGTTTGCATAAAGGCGCAGCCAACATTTATTCAAGTTGAAACAAAGCGATAATGATTCTATGAGAGGGTTGGCTGTTCTGCCCATATTCTGTGTAATTCTGCTGAAATGCTCTTTTTATTGACATAAAAATAGTTCTCATGAGATTGTTCTCTACTTTCAGCTATTCAAACTGAGCAATTAAAGGGCTTCGTAATTTTGTTGCCACTAAATAGGGTTTAATCCTCTCGCTTTCAAAAACATGTTGTCTCTCTTTAACATATTCAGTTGAGAGACTCTTCAGCTTATTGAAAGCAGTGAAATCATAGTTTAATTCTGCACAAAAATGCCTCCCCAAATTTGTGTTGACTTTTTATCTGACCCATTGAGTGAAGCCTTCTCACTTTTTATTTGTAGTTTTTAAGATCTCTTCAGCTATCGAATTATGCAAATGGATAGAAAAACAAATAGTATTATTGTACTTAAAGGAACCTGTTGAATGAATTAAAGAAATAATTGAAGAAAAATTTATCTCTTGAAGTATCAAGAATGTTTCTAAAAGGAACAACACAAATTATAAACAGAAAAAGAAATTCTGACACAAATTCTGATAGTTATGTTATTTGCTATGATTATCTCTGGAAGGATTTCATCCCTTTATGAATTCTTTTCTTTTACATGGATGTTACTAAATACTCTTCCAGCCAGGGAACAAGTAAACCACCACGCGTAGTGTTGAATATGAAGGGAATAAAAATAAACAATGATGCTCTCTTTCTGCCAGTGGACAACATTTTTAAAAATTAATGAATGAGAGATACAACATAATCCCACGATATGGAAAAGCAACTTATATCATAGAAGGTGGTATTATGCACCTCAATAAATAAAATCTGAAGGGTAGTTTTCTGAGTTGCTAACTTTATACCAGAATGTGTTCAGCATACCAGCTCATAATGCTGATGTTGAGTGTGTTTTCTCATTGATGCATGGCCAGCAGGCAAAAGAATAAAATAAAGTGGATGTGACCACTTTGGAAGATATGTTAACAATGGAAATGGAAAAGAGCCTGCAACTGAAAGGAATTTTATGGGTGATTACTGCAAAAGAAGGAACTGATAAAAAAAAATAAAAAAAAAAAAAAAGAGCCAAATCATCAGAGACATGTAATTAAAGAAATATGTAACTTAGGAACTTATAATTTATTTCAGATAGATAAAAAGTAATTTTGAGTGTAAGTATGTCCTATGCAATATTTTCCTCTTACCTCGATGAATATTTGCATAAGCAGTGATCGCCTCTCAGCTCCTCACATGCACCTGCCACCTTCTGCTCTTTCCGGTTGGTCTGCCTGGGACTTTCTACCTGCAGAGAGCTTCGGGCCTTCCTCTCCAGTTTCTTTCAAGTCTTTGCTCCAATATCAGCTTCGTAGGAGAATTAATGGGACCACTTTGTAACTAGTGCACTTCCTCCCACCCCAGCCTCACCCACCCTCAAGAACTGATCCCTTTATTCCCCTCTGTGTTTTCTTTTTATCCTTTTTTATTCATCGTCTTCTAAACACTAGGTAATGCACTCATATTATATTTATGCTTTGAGTGCTTTCTTTCCCTTTTAGAATCTAAGCTCTATAAAAGCAGGCATCTCCTTTGTTCAAAAATGTATCCAAAGTGCCTCCTACGTAGTTTCTGTAGAATAGGCACTCAGTAAAGATGTGTTGTGAACGGACAAGTCGATACCATAGACGGGATATGAGTGTAAACTTCCCGAGCTTTAACACCAGCCCTCGTTTGGGTGGGTTAGTCTTGGCATGCGGGAAAGCAAACTTGCAGTCCTAAAACTGCCTCATGTTGCAATTGCCCGGGAGATACAGTCAATAGCAACGTAAGGTCTCTGGTCATTGCGCTGCCCAGGCAGGATGAAACACAATTGCTGAACACCTCTACGCCAAACACACAAGAGGTCAGCCTCACCACATCCATTTCGTGAAATGTGCTCTTTTGATCTTTCCCTCTTCCCCCACTTTCTGAAAATACCTAAATGTTTTAGAGTAATAACTGAAGAATATACTAGGTGGGAAAAGAAAGTTTCTTTCCTGTAATTGCTCAGGAATCCACTTCCTTCTGTAGGAGAATGTGCATCTTCATAACGTTCATTTTCTTTTTCTTTGTTTTATTAGAGATGAGAGAATTAATTGATTAAACCACAAAGAACTCTCAAATATTTTCCCATGTCAAGAAACAAAGTTGAGTCATACTATTTCTTTTTCAAATTTTGCAGAAACTGTTAATTTCTTTTAAAAATTAAATAAAACATCTGGTTTCTGGCCAAGAAAGGAAAGAAAAATGTCAAACTTCCTCCAGAAAAGCATATTTGGCTTTTAATTTGATGTGGTACTTCCAAAAATCCCATGAAAAAAAATCTGTTTTTGTTGCCCTCCCGGATCGGTCAAGACTCAAAACAACTTGATCATGGATCTAAATCTGGGTGACCTACATCCCAGCCCAAGCCCTAACCACTGATGCTCTGCACTCTGTGCTGACCTTTCTTTTTGCACATCCGCAGAGGAAATGCACGGGGCGGACCAGATGTCAGAGAACTACTGAGAGGGCTACAATCACCCAGAGTCTCATAATAATTCATGAATTAGTTACACACATAAAATATAGCTATCCTGATCTGTCTTTGAGGTAACTGTAGAAACAGAGACAATGAAAAAAAAACAAGGTGAGTTATTATTATTGCCCAAGAAAATATCCCATTTCTCTTCCAACCCTGATGTTCTATTGATACCAGAGCAAAGGGTCAGAGCAAAGGGTCAGATAGCTGACCTCAACCTACCCCATCCTCTACCAGGTTTTTGACTCTGCCACAGGAAAGAATTCAAGAGCAGAGTCACAGTAGAAAGTGAAAGCAGGTGTAATGTAAAGAACAAGAAATACAGTCTTCACAGGGAAAGTGCACTTAGCTCCAGAGACTGAGCAGCGGCCGCACCAAGTTTAATACAAAAGTAAGAGATACACACTTTACAGGCAGAGTACAGGTTGGCTCTAAAGTGAACATCAGCCTGCTAAAGGCAAGTTAACACAAAAGGTAAGATATACACACCTCACAGGCAAAGCGTGGGCTGGCTCCAGAGAGTGAGCGACAGCCTCACCTTCTTCCTGGACTCAACTTTTATAGCTTGGCTGTCTATACATATTCATGCTATCTAATGAATATTCAACTGAGTGAGTGGTTCCTGGTTATTGTACCATGTTATGTAACAGGCTTACACATGCTCAGTTGGTCTCCTTTAGAGCATGTGCATTGGTCAAATTCTACCACATGCCTCAAACATATTTAGAATATTCTACCTAGATGCTTTTTTGCACCTCCAGTGGGAGGTCATTCAAGAGATAAACTCTTTTTTACCGAGCATGCTCAGCCACCAAGATTACATAAATCTGCCTCCTGCAGTTTCAGTCTCCATATGTTGGTACTGAAAATAGTTGCAACAAGCAACAGCAGCTCAGGACTCAGAGGAGTGGCTGAGTCCTAAGGGAGTGGTTTGAGACCCAGGGGAGTGGTCTGAAATTCAGAGTAACCTGAAAGCCAAACCCAGGGGAAACTGAGCTCCTCCTATCTTGCTATGAGTACCGAAAAGAAGCCCAGGGCAGTGTGAGCAGCAGAGATCAGAAAGAAGGACAACAGGGCAGCACCAGCACTGGGATGAGGTTTGGCTTGAGGTGTAGTCATGGCAAACTAATCCCTCTGCAGAGGTTCAAGTAGAGTCTGGGCCAGAGGAAGAAACAGGTCAGAATCGGATTCCTGGTCCATATTCTGAGCAGAGCTGGATGGAAGAAGATAGCAGTGGGACCCAGAAGAAGAGCCACTGGAGTCTGAGAAGACAGTGTGGGTGTCTGCCAAGAGCCTGGAGCCAGCAGCCCAGGGGGCCACCTGCAGGAGCAGCATCTCTCAGGGCACGGCTGGCAAGCAAATTGGGAACTACTGATCCTGCTCTCCTGCCCTGACCAAGGGTGGGCATTTCCTTTGACATAGATCGTAAACACACCTGCTTCTTTCCTGCCTTGCTCTGGTCCTCTCTATCTCTTGTCTGAACCATGAACATCCTCTGCGTGGGGCCCGTGACAGCAGCCGCCACTTCCCTGCTCTCCCCAGCAGCAGCATCCCCCCACACAGCTGCCCGGCACCATTCTCAAGGCCAGCCTCTGTCAGAGCCACTGGGATGCCACTCAAAACCCAGATTTGTGACAGCAGCTCCAGAGTTTCTGATTCCACAAGCCTGCGGGGGAGGGGGAAGGGTCCCAAGGACTTTCATTTCTGAGAAGTTCCCAGTTGAGACTGATGCTGCTGGACTAGAGACCACATTTTCAGGACCACCGATGAAAGGCTGAGAAGCCAACCATCCCAGAGAGAGTACAGATAAAAGGTCTTGAAGTCCTCAGGACGCACATGCCCGACGCCCCATCCAGGAACTGAGAACCCTGGTCTCCCTGTGAGAGTGGATGCTCTAACAGGACTGACCGAAAGTAGAGCCATTTGCTGAGAAAACAGACCCATTTACTAAGGAAACAAGTGAGAAGAGGATTTTATGAAGCAATTGGTTATGAGGAAATATGATCACTTTTTGTCTTTCTGGCTTTGTTGTTTGTCTTTTGTTGGGTATTTTTTGGCAGCTGGCTGGTACGGGGATCAAACCCTGCACCTTGGTGTTATCAGCACTGCGCCCTAATCACCTGAGATAACCGGCCAGTCCCACTTGGCTTTTGATGGAGAGAGTGGGAATCTGTTGGGAGAGGAAGGGCCTTGTGCCTTGGCCCAGGCTCCAGGAAGACTGAGCTCGGTGCCTCCTGGTCTCAGAGGACCCTGCCTGTCGCCGGAACTCTGTACTTGCTTTGCATCATGATCTGTTCATGCCACTCCCTGTCCCTGGACTTGGATTTTGTGACAATAGAGACTGGTTTGTATTCAGCTAAATCTCCAGCCTTTGTCGCAGAAGAGGGAGAGGACACCAAGGCTGGGAGCCCAGTTGCAAGACAGCCGCGCAGTCTCAGTTTCTCACTCACCCTACAGATATTTACTGAGCTCCTACAGTGTGCCAGCTGTCTTTATGCCAAGTGCTGGCTGGAGTACTACAGCAGACACGGTGAAGCCTGTGCCCTGGCGGGGTTCGGGGCCTGCTAGGCTCTGATGAAGAGGAAGAGCACAGGTCTGAAAAGACTCGCCGTAAGTGAGAGAAGCGACCCTGGATGTGAGTGTCAGAGGCCAGCAAGGGGCAAAAAGGAGGAACTCCTGATTACATGTGAAAGCAAAGTCTGAGAGCTGATAAACAGGATGCAGAGAGAAAGAAAATGAGACGAAGGCTTCGATGCATGCTCCAATGTGAGGAAGGTGCGGCACCTCTTTGACTGAAGCAGAAAAAATGCTGAGCATGTCTTCAACCAAAACACCACGAAAGGAGATGCTGAGTTCACAGAGGGGTGATGAGCTGCCCTTTGTTGACCAGCAGTGTCAGCAGAGCCAGTGGGTCCAGGGCTAGGACATGGTGCCCCTCAGCTGGGGAGTGGGCAGTGGGAGCAGAGCTGGCTGGCTGCTGCAATCCCCAACCCAACAGAGTCGGACCACAGTGGGGCAAAGGGCATGTGCTTGACCCCAGTGGAGTGGAAGAGGTAACAAGAGCAAACAAAAAGGTCCAGTGAGCAGAATCTCCACTCTTGGCACCTATCCCCGGAGTTATTTCTAAGTTGGGCCATTTTCAGACAGGTGTGGGCATCTACTCCAAGAGATCAGGGATTCCCCCTAAACAGGGTGCTAAACACATTGCTCTGGGTTGACACCAGAGCTTTATCAAAATGTCCAGCACCCCCACATCAGTGACTGCTGGGCTTCAGCCTAAGCAGGGTTTTGAGTCCTGGGCTCAAGTGCCAGTGTCCTGGCAGCACATCCAAGCCCCGGGTGACCCCACCCTGCCCAGCTCGCATCTGAGCTGCCCCCTCTCACCACCGTGACTGATCCATCCCTATTCCCAGAGTCAACACGTCTATTCTTTTTCTTTTTAAATGTGACTGTGGATTTGCACACTTCTGTGTCTCTTGCCATTATGTCCCTTGCACCTAATATATAGTAAGTGTTTAATAAATATTTAAGGAAGAAAAAAAAGAGAAGGAAGGAAGGGAAG
The DNA here is from genome assembly GCF_027409185.1 of Cynocephalus volans. Lineage (NCBI taxonomy): Eukaryota > Metazoa > Chordata > Mammalia > Dermoptera > Cynocephalidae > Cynocephalus > Cynocephalus volans. The sequence continues at coordinate 211,906,683 of NC_084461.1, forward strand.
GAGGGAGGGATAGAGAAAAGAGGGGAAACAAGCTCACTAGCATTCAGGTAAAGTCAGGACAGGGACTGGGTGGGGGTATTGTAAGGATTCAAGCATTAGGTACAAGGGTTAAATATAAGATATATACATTCCCTTTCAACCTGATTTTCATATATTCGTTTTTAAGCCCTAGGTGTTCAACATTTTCCTGGAATTCTTTATGAGGAATGGTCTACATATTTGGCAGCATGTGAGAGTCTGCAGACCTAACACACCGAGCTCGTTGTTGGGCCTGGTTGTTACCTGGCCCGACCCACCCGCAGCCCTGGAGGTGGGATTTGGGGCCCCCGCTGTGGCGACAGTCCCACCGTCACAGCTGAACCCCTTCAGTGCCCAATGTACCCGTGATTGCCTGGGGAGGCTGGGCTGACTTTGCAAAAATAGCCAAAAGCACTCAGCAAGAGATGTACTGTACAGCGTGATGACCTTAGTTAATAGCAATGCACTGGGCACTTGAAAATTGCTGAGAGGTTAGATTTGATGAGTTCTCACTGCAAGTACATGATAAATATGTGAGATAATGAATATGCTAATTAATTCAAGGTAGCCCTACCGCGACGGATACATATTTTAAAAAAGCATGCTCTACACCATAAATATATACAATTTGTATTTGCCAAACAGAGAGAAATAAGCAATAATAAGAAAACAAAGTACTCAGAACTAACTGTGATAAAATAACATCAAACCATTCCTATTACTTTATAGCTTTGTCTCCAATGTCAGACGCCTCCTTCCTCTTGAGAAAGTTTCTCTCTGGACCAATATTTTAACTTCTGGAACCTCCACACCCTGCCCGTCTCTTAACACCAGGGTCTGGGCCCTCAGACCCTATGCCCTCCCACTGCAGCCCCTGCCTGTCCTGACCTTCCCCAAAATGACAATGCTGGTGGCCAGGTGCCAGCCTTCACCAGGGCCGCAGCCTGCAGCCTGCCCGGCTCAGTTCTGGTGCCTGGGAAGTGAGTCACCCACAAGCAAGGACACGGCCCATGGTCTCACTGCCAGAGGGCAAGCCAGGGCAGGACTGGATGTCATTGTCCCTTAATCATGGTCTTAGTGAAAAAAGTTTTACATAGCTATTTCAGTACACCACAAATTAACCAAAAGTTAATCAAATCAGTCCATTTCAGATAAGGAAGGAGGCAGATTTGAAGAAGCAGAGTAACTACTTTGCACAGTGTGGCCATTTTTTCACAAACAACCAGATGTTAAAGGTGAGAAAGATCTAAACCTGGTCTAGTCTGCAGATTACACAGCCTTTACATCTGGTCACTGCACAGACTCCAGCTATGGGCCCAGGGACCCTCTTCCTCAGTCCTCATAGACAGTGTTTATTATCTACTTTGTAACTAAATTTAGTTTTGTGTTGTACCTGTATTTGTTCTTCCTCCCTTCTTGATAACCAGTCTCTTACCTATTCTTAAGGGGTAAGGGTGGGCAAAAACTTCAGTTTTTTCAGTCAGCGTTGTATCTCCTCAGATACTAAACACAGAAAATAAAACCAAAGGAATGGTACAGGTTTCAAAATTAATTTCAAAAGTTGCACTGATAATGAAGTGCTGACGTGGTAAATTTAGTTTTCTGATGCATCAGATTAAGGAGCAGAGAAGTCCTTGCTTGTGTCGTGGACGTGTTGTCCGTGATTTGCTGCCAGCTCAAGGTTGTCACACGTAACTGAGAAGCAGGAGGCAGAGACTTGAATTCCATGCCTGTGCTGGCCCCGACTTCCCCCGGGACTTTCCCTTCTGGAGATCAGGAGCCCTGGAATCCCAGGCCACAGCCAGCACCCTCGCCTCCTCAGGCAGAACTCCCACTGTGTTTTGAGATTTGAAGAAAAGGGCTGACATGTTAAAAGCCATCCAGGAGCAATGACAGCATTTCTCCATTTCCAAATGAGGAAACTGAGGAATAGACAAATAGAGTAACACTGTCCCTCTCCCTAGTGCACCGTTGTCTAATGTAACTGGGGGACAGTCAAAGCACAGACTGGGAGGAGCAAGGTGATGGGAATATACCAGCTCACTGGAAGAGAATGAGGAACGTCATCACATCATGTAGTTTTAGACAGTTCAACTCGGGCTGTGTTATGTGAGAAAGTGGAACTTGCATCCAGGTGTTCTATCCATCCTGACCTTGAGAGTTTTACTAGCGAAAATCCGCCTTAGACAGAGGAACATCACAGGCTTCCTCTGCATGTTCGTGAACTTGAATTCATCCTGGCTGGCCCCCAAACCCCTCCAGCCTCTTCATCAGCCTACAGCATAGGGAATTGTTTTTATTGCCCCTTTGGAGAAAAATTCTGCAAGCAATGTGATTTTTGTAAAAAAAAAAAAAAAGAAAAGAAAATATTACCTTCTCCTTATATTCCATAAGAGCTTTGTCAGTCAGGAGAAAGAGACAGAAAAAAAGCAAGTTATATAATTATTGTCCTTCTCAAGTGGCAAACAAAAACTAAAATTAAGAAGGCTGCTCCAACTTCATTGCAGCACATCATAATCTATGATATATTTGTCCCTGTGTATGTACTTTCTACAGGTGAATTCATCATGCATCACGAGGGAAGTTGTTTGGTTTCTAAATAAGCTAACATTCTGTAATTCTACAAGGGTAAGGATGGAAGTTTTGCATGGTAAAAAATACACAGATATTTTAGTACTTCATTCAAAATATTCTCAGAGTAGGTCCCTAAATACAAAAGCATTTCTCGAGGATCCACTGTGTGCTGGGTGCTGGGACATGGCTGCCACAGGAACAGACCAGGGCCTGTTCAGGCAGCACTTTCTTTTTGTTGGGGTGAGATAAGTAATAAACAAATCAACAAAAAACTGTCAGGCAATGATGAGTGAAATGAAGAAAACAGCCATCTCAGGCGGTCCCTGGGGGCTCTGTTAGATTAGAGGGAAGAAAGGTCCCACAAGGAGATGGCATTTGAACTGAGACCTGAGTGGGCAGAGGGGCTGACAAACTGCCATGCAAGTATGCCAGGAAAAGCCAGCAGAGAGACAGACATGCAAAGGCCCTGAGGTACCAACGTTCACGCAAAGGGACAGGACAAGAGGCCAGTGCAGCTAAGGTATCATGACCACCTTGAGTGGGGGCAGAATCCCCTTTCTAACTAAAATCATATAATACAGCTTAATCTTATAAGAAGGTGCTTCAAGTCACAGCAGAGAGAACATCGGCTTTTACCATGAGGAAACTAGGTGGTTTGTGAGATTCTCAAGTAAAAAGGAAATTTCAGACTTTGTGAGAAAAAGGGGCAATGTCAAACTAATAGCAAAAAGAAGAAAGTCCAGAAAACATAGATGTGTTTTAGAGCTTTCAGGAATCATTTGAAGAAAAGATATAAAATACACAGTTCCACATCCTGTTTAATGCAAACAAGTAAACAAATCGATTGCTCAGTTGGCTATAACAATTTTTATTTTAGTCTAGTCCTACAAAATGCAAAGGGAAAAGTAAAATCTCCATCAAGAAAATAGAACATAAAATTCTGGAGAGGTTGCATGCCATTCATATTCAATAATGACATGGAACACACAGTTATCATAGGTTATCACTTCTGACAAATTTTTGAGAAAGCCTTTTATTTTGTGGCTAAAAATGTGAAAAGATCTGCAAACACCCAAAAGTATTTTTTTAAAAATTTTTTTAGTTGACAAATAATAATTATATACATACATACATACATACATATATATATATATATATATATATATATATTTTTTTTTTTTTTTTTGTCCAACTGGTAAGGGGATTGCAACTCTCGGCGCGGTGTGGTCTGCACCACGCTCAGCCAGTGAGCACACCGGCCATCCCTATATAGGATCCGAACCTGCGGCCTCAGCACTACCAGCGCCGCATTCTCCCGAGTGAGCCATGGGGCCGGCCCAATAATTATATATATTTATGGTATACAACATCAATAATTATATATATTTATGGTATACAACATGATGTTTTGATACATACACACATTATGGAATGATTAAATCAAGCAAATTAACATATCCATTATCTCACATACTTATTTTTTGTGGTGAGGACATTTAAAATCTACTCTGTTAGTATTTTTCAAATATACAGTGTATTATTATTAACCATATTCATATTGTTGTACAATTGATCTCCTGAACTTATCCCTTTTTCTAACTGAAATTTTGTGCTTTGACCAACATCTCCCCAGCCCCCGCCCCCAGCCCCTGGTAACCACCTTTCTTTTTTTTTTTTTAATTTTTATTTTTATTGAATCACAATTGGTTATACATATTTTGGGGATTCAATGTTGACATATTTGATCAAATCAATATTACTAGCATATTTATTGTTGCAAATCGTACTTATTCTTTATGCCTCTTGTTCAATCCCTACCCATCCCCCTCTCTTCCCCCCCCACCTCTGACAACCCTAGATTTCTTCTCTCCTTCTGAAAGAGTAATGGTTACTCTGTTGATTTGTTGCCTAGATGATCTGTCCAATGCTGAGAGGTAAGTTCAGGTTCTCCAGTATTATCATAGAGCAGATGCTTCTTCTGTCACTCTGGAATGATCTTTGTGGAGAGAGACATCCTCTTCTTTTCTTTGGTCTCTGCTGGTGACTCTCCTTGCATCAATGTACTCTGGTTGTGGCATCTACCTGCTTTTGTGGCAGCTGTGGTTATTGTGGTGGCTGCCATGGGCCACCCACATGGAAGTGATGTTTTTGGCATGCTCCTTACCTAGTTGGTAATGGCAGTGTGCCTGGTTGTGGGAAGGGGTCTGGTCCCTGGCTTCATGCCTCAGGACTCCAGAGGGCCCCATGGCAGCAGTGGTGTGCCTGGTTGTGGGAGGAGGGTCTGGTCCCCGGCTACATACCTCAGGACCCCAGGCAGGCCGTGTGGTGCTGGCAGTGTGCCTGGTTGTCCCCCATTTCTGTCTTGGTAGCCCAGGGGACTTCCAGCCCGTCTGGGTGTTATAGGTGTTCTTTGGTGAAATGAAACCTTTACTAGTTAATACCAAACTTTGTCTCTGGTTGTGGGTACTCTGTCTTTTCTTTCAGTTTTGTATTGGATTATTTGCTGTTCCCACCACTTAAACTCTGCGCTGGAACTAATTTGTTGTCTTTTCCTTACTTCTAAAATGGGGGAACTTCCTGTGGGGATCAGCACTTGAGCTCTGTGGTTGAGCTAAATTGCTGGTTTGCTGCTGATTCTCTGGGGAAGGCTTTTTGTGCAGCTCAGGTTTTAATGGTTGACTTTATAGGTACTTTCGGATCTGGTGAAATCTGGTGCACCTGGGTTGTATAGAAACCCTGGACTCGGCCTGAGTCTTTTCATCAAACTGCACCCAATGCAATTCTGTATTCCTGACCAGTCTCTGAGTGGTCCTTCACTGACTGGGGGGCAGATCAGCTGTCCTTGCTGTGTCCCAGTGTTTTCCCAGTGGGCCCATCTCCCCCACCGCCCATGCTGCAAGGACTTCCCATGGGATGGGCTGTACACCGGTCCCTTGTGATGATTCACCAGCCTCTGAGTGGCTCCTTTTTTTCAGTTGTTGTGGCTCCCTGCTCCTATGTGGGCCCACAAGAACCCTATTAGTGGTCTTGCTGGCCTGGGGGCCACCAAGGCCCTCTTCTCCCCTGCAGCCTCCATGCAACTTCATATGAAGGGCACAGCTGTGGCTTTTGCTGGCTCCTGCTCTGTGCGCTCAGCAGCTCCAGCCTGGAAACAGACGCGGCTCAAAACAATAGGAGAGGTTTTTTCTTTCTCTCGTCATGGCTTCTCTGGCCTTCATGCACTCCATGGGTCTCTCCTCCTCTTTCCCTGAGCTCTAGTGGCCCCAGCTTGGCTGTCGCTGCTTTTTAATAATTGTAAATTAGTTGATTTGTGGGAGAGAGTGATGCTGGGGACCATCTATTCTGCCATCTTGACTGGAAATCTTGTCTGTTTGCTTTTATTGGTAGGAGATCTTAGAACAAATAAATTGTATGAAATCAAATGCCAACAAGAAGAAATTGGTTGAAAAGAACATGGTATGCCACCAACGTCTCCCCAGCCCCTGCCCCCAACCTCTGGTAACCACCTTTCTACTCTCAGCTTCTATGAATTTGACTATTTTAGATTCCATATGTCAGATCACACAGTATTTGTCTTTCTATGCCTGACTTATTTCACTTAGCATAATGTCCTTCATGTTCATTCATGTTGTTGAAACCGACAGGATTTCCTTCATTTGCAGGGCAGAATATACAAAACATTTTTCTTATCCATTCATCCCTCAACAAATATTTAGGTTGATTTTGTATCTTGGCTATTGTGAATAATTCTGCAATGAACATGGGAATGCAGATATATCTTTGACACACTAATTTCATTTCCTTTGGATATATACCCAGAAGTCAGATTGCTGGATCATATGATAATTCTATTTTTAATTTCTCTCAAAAATATTTTTCAAAAATATGTTTATATAAGCATCTTTCTAGTGAACAGGTTCAAACTTTTGTCATATTATCAAAGTGTTTGAGGACTTAAAAATTGGGAGACAACTTCTTTGTAGCACTAACTCTACTAACTTCTTCTGCATTTATAGGAAATGCTTGCCACACAGGCCAAAAGTGCCTTATAAGAATATCTTTTTAAAATACTTATGACTGGGAGGCAGGCATTATTTTCATTATTTAATAAGTGAGAAACCTGAGCTTCCTTATGGGTAAATAAACTTGACAAGGTGACACAGCAAGAGATTTCTGGATCCGCAATGCAAAACCATGCCCAACCTCCTACTCAGAGGTAGACTAGAAAGCCGCTTTTGCTTGTATTCGTGGGCTCTAATGGAAATATTTAAAAAGTCTCAGTTTCATCTATAGATTTATTCTAAACATTTGTGTCTATTGGGTTGTTTCCTAGCTAGTATGTTCCTCTTTTCAACTGGTTTGCAAGTTCCTCTAAGTCTAAATAAGGGACTGCTCCTACTTCCTTTTGATATTCCTCTTAGCTCTAGCACAGCCCTGGGAGTTGCAGGGTACAGGACAAAATAGCTGTTTTACACCCAAAGGATCTGAATTTGTGTCCCAGCTCCTCTCCTTACACTCCCTATGGCTCTGGAAAAGCCCCACCTTCTCTGCGTATTCTCTGATTGCAGCACCTGCCTGCCTGCGTCACAGAGTCTGAGAGGTAACGAACGAGGTAGCTAAAGTGAGGGCTTGGTAAACTCTAAATAATTCTAAGTTTGTTTACTCTGGCGGGCACTCCACGAGTAATTAATAAGTTGATAAATCAATAAATGAATGAAATTCTGAGTTTATGTCTATAAAATATAAGTAACACATTTTGAACAATATTTTTAAATTGTATTTTTGCAATTTTTTGAATTGACAGCAAGGGAAAATACTGGCCTGAGACAAAAGCATCAATGTGTACTTTGTCAACTACCCTAAACCTAGTGAGAGAGGATGTGATTGACAAATTGTCCTCACATGATTATGAGTGAACACACAAGGGGAACATTTTAGGAAAAACTCAAATGCTGGCCCTGCTTTATTTTACTTACTCTGATCAAAATAAGAGATGTCAGCCCAATACTTTAAAGAGTGAATTCTTCAAGATCTTTTCTGAAAAATATTATTATTTGCTTCTAAACCATTTGTTTCTACCCATAAGTTGTAGTCAATGCTCTGTAACCATATTTTAAAAGGCGATGAGTACGGCAGAAACTCATCAGAACACGTCCGCGTTCTACCTTTCGAAGGAAGTCATGAGAACAGAGCCGCCTGGGCTCCATCCATCAAAACCATGACCATCTGGAACAGCTGTTCTGGGTGAGCAAGTCAGGTTCCAATTTTCCTCCACCTGCTTTGAGTTTTCTTGTACACTGCACGTGCTTCTGCTCATGAATTTCAGGAATCCCACTTGGCTCCCAGACTTCCTGCGGGGGTGGGAGGTAGGTATAATAAAGTTATTCAATTTAGTGGCCTGACAAAAGCTTTGTCCTCACAGCTGCAAATCTTAGGTAATCATCTGCTCCAATGTAATGCTAACCTTATGGGTCCCATGAGTGCAAGTCCTATGGCCACGAAAGGCTCCCATAACTGGTGTCTACTTATATGTTTAGAAAAGTGATTTTTCAAACTTTAAATATAAACACTGTAGCATGCCATGCTAATTGATATACACTGCATTTCTGTACCCTGAACTAAGGAGGAAAAATAAGCAAAGTTTTAGACAAATCAGAGAAATATTCATAAGTAAGACATACTTCATTGTTTTAAAGCAATATCTAAAATATACATTTCTGAGAAGTTATATTTTCAAACATGTTTATATTATGGGTTTTTTTTTTTTTTTCCTCTTCATTGGAAAAGAAAGTCATTTTTGGAAGAAAAGTCCAGAATATAGTCTCACCTAAATATTTTTGAACAATCTTAATTATGTTACTCAGTCTAGAAATATCATGTTTACATGTGTATATGTGCACGTACCTGGGGTGTGTGTTTTAAGGAACGATTTTCTGTTTTGCAGAATTCAAGACAGAGAAGAATGGTAATTCTCAGCAAATTATCCCTAAAATATTATAGGTTAAAGTTTTTATTGTACTATATTCATGATTCATAGAACTATCAAACTGAAAGGCATTTATGTTTTATTTACTTGAACAAGCCAAGGAGTCCAGTTCACTTAAACTATACCCACGCAAAAATACTCTCCTAGCACTTTAAGACTTTTCCAACAGTGGAGAAATATTTGTCCCCTGGGCTTAACTCTAGTTTATTCTGTTGGCCACACCTAGCCGGAGGCTGGAGAGCAGGAGACCCAGTAATGTCATTAGTAGAAGTCAGCCTGGTAGGGAACACAGTAGGGCAGGGAAGGGTGGAGAGGAGGTCCTTAGGGGCCAATGGAGAACACCTGGCACAAACCAAAGTCTCCTGCAGGCATGGGATGCTAAGCATTAGACAGTTCCTTGTAATTCTTGTGCAGAACTCCATCTCATAAAAAGAAACCGAGTCCTAGATGAGGAAAGTGATTGTGCACATCCCCCAGAAAGGTAGCTGGAGGCTGGCAAAACAGGTTTGAGGTTCCTAGCACCAACTTCCTTTTGTCCGCTAACTGGACTTGTCAGCACCAACTTCCCTTTGTCCGCTAACTGGACTTGTCAGCTTCTCTTAGGACTGGGACGACGGTCTGCCATCATGGAAGAGAACAGTAAAGTGTCGCCCACTTGGAGCTAACCCTGAATCCTGGGCTTAAGAATCTTATGAATTATCCAATTAAGCTAAACAGTCACAGACTCCCTCCCCATTTCTGAAGACAAGCTGCCTTGATCTGAGGGGCAAAAAGACAAACAGTGCTCTGAAAAAAAGTTACTCCTTAAAAGAAGTCAAAGTTAAATTTTTAATCCTTCGTTTGGAGATTGAAAAAATACCCAGAAAAAATGAAAATTAGATTTACAAACTACATTTTTATGAAAATAGGAGAATACAAAATTTCAATTTAAAAATATCATATAAAATATATCAGTTATGTTTTTAAACTCAGAGTTTTATTTATTGATTGATTCCTCAACCCAGTCATCATTTGCTAAGTGCCCACGACAGTCAGCAGACAAGGAATGCTTTACCTCTTTGTGAGCCCTCAGTGATCCCACCTGTTCCCTCCTAAGCCCTTTGTGGTCAGCCCACAGGAGCTATACTCAGTCCATGTTAGCAACATGGTGGCCTCAAAACTGAATATTTGAGGAAGGGGTGCCAAATGTACAAATTGTCAAATAGTTGATGCAGCCAGAGTACTGTGGCGGTAGTGAAGAATTCAACAGGACATAAAATAAGTCATAGAGTATAGCTCTCCAAATTGGTGGAGTGTTCCAAATTGGTGGAGTGTTTTTTGATTATTCCAAAACCAATAATTCCAATTACCCATTAAAGTATTAAAAATGGGGTGAGTGTGCAAGAGAGAGAATTTTTCCCATTTAGGCACCTCAAGAGGATGAAGTTGAGCAAACACACACACACAAACACACAGACACACACAGACATGCACAGAGACACACAGGCACACAAACACACAGACAGACACACACATCCCCTCTTCCAAGGGGCCTTACCAGGAACCAGGGAAGATCTACTCTCCTGTCATGATCATCAACAAAGAGCAAGTTCAGGAAGATCTCTCTTCATTCAATAATGGGCAACCATCCGAAAGCAACCAGCACATGATCTGTGCAAAGATTCTGCAAGAAAAAGGATAAAAGGACTAGAAAAAAATAATTTGCAGATTAAAAAAAGCATACACTAGGAAAATCCTGCCAGAGCGTAAATTACAGTATCGGCAAACATAACCACCAAGAACCCCAAAGTATTAATGAAAATACCAAAGGGCTCAAAGCCGAAAGCCAACAGCCAAGAGACACTTGACGAGAAAAGAGAAAGACAGCCCTTAGATGTGGGTGCAGCCAAAACGGCAGTGAACACTGGTGAAGTTCAGAAAGGGCCATTTTTCTGTGTCTTGAGAAATACAGGTAAAATTAAATGGAAATGAGCAAAGAGTTTAAACAATTAAAAATAAAATGTTAGAGTAACAAACAAAGGAATTTCACAAATATGTCATTAATGTACTTGAAGTAGACTATAGAGTTGGAACAGGAAAAAATTGACCATGCAATTCAATAAAATTTTTCAGAAATAAAATGAGACAGATGTAGACATTAAAGGGACATTCCAAGTCCCAGGAAAATTTATGCAGAGTAAAAAATACATGTAAGTATATGAATAAACTCACTGGACTTCAAAGATAAAAATGAATATTTGTGACATATAAGCATAAGAATCAAATTGCCAGTAATGGAGAAAGACTGTGAGGAGATACTCAACCACCATCATAACAAGAGAAATGGATGAGGCCGGTCCGTGGCTCACTCGGGAGAGTGTGGTGCTGATAACACCAAGGCCACGGGTTCAGATCCCATATAGGGGTGGCCGGTTAGCTCACTGGGGGAGCGTGGTGCTGACACCACCGAGTCAAGGGTTAAGATCCCCTTACCGGTCATCTCTAAAAAAAATAAATAAATAACAAGAGAAATGTATATTGAAACAACAATGTATATCACTGGTTTATAAAAGTAAACAAGCATATACCTTTTGACCAGGAATTCCATGTTTAAAAATTTATCCAACACATATAATGTTGCATGGGCGATGTTATGTATGTATATTAGCACATATCACAGACACCTTTTTATTTCAGTATAAAAGGTAGGAAACAACTTAAAAGTCCATCCAAGAAAAATAATTAAATCAATTATAATGTTTATAGAAAGGAATTCTATAAAGCCATTAAACAGAATGCTACTCTTCCATGTCTGTTGACGTATACCATGCCCATGACATGTTAACCAGAAAAAGCCAAGCATGCAACACTATGTTTATGATCTGTGTATTATGCTGTGTACAAGCTTGGCCCATGGGAGGTGTATGCATGTGAAAACCTATGGAGTGACTCTGGGATGATACACAGGAAGATGAAAACTGTGACTGTCCCTAGAAAAGGGACAGAGTGTCGGGGCAGTGGTGGGAGGCAAATAAATGCTCCACCTTTAGAATTTTGCACCACACACATCTGTGGCACTGTGTGTTCAGCAATATGAAATAGCATTGGTTTACAAAAATTAAACATCTTATGTAGAATGACCCTAAGAAGAGTGAGAAAGCAGTCATCTAGCAACTGAAACCACAGCTCCAGGGTGCCCCCACCACGGAGCTACAACCAGCTCCTGGCCTCAACTTCCCCTGGCTAAATTCAGGACATGATCTTGAGGATAAGAAGCTTGCAAGGTGGAGTCCCTGCAGGATAATGCCATGCCTCAGGGAAAGCGTTTCTCTCCTTTGTAGAAATTCTGTCCCCAGAATCTTTGTTGACTTGCCCTCAGGAGCCCTCAGTTTACTTTCTCTTACTCAGAGATGATATCACCCAGAAAGGTGGGGGGAGGTGGTGACATTTTCTCTCCTCTCCATTTGGAAATCTCCTAACAAGCATGACTACAGCCCCACCCTGCTTACCTGGTGAAATCTCACTAATTTCTTGCCCAGGGCACTGCAGTTCCAGTGACTGGTTCTCGTGGAGTTATAGAAGGAGGTTTCTGTGTATGTTTCGGTTGCCTTGGTAGTGATAGCTCAGCAGGTGACACGGCCAGGTGGCCCTCCTGAGAAGCTTCCAGTTTACAACTTCTGTTCCACAAGCTCAACACCACCACATGACACTGCGGGAGGGAGTGGGCATCTCACCTTCCTCAGCACTTGGTTGGGGCAATAATTCAGGGGCATCCTCTGTTTGACAACCAGCCCATACTGCCTTGGAAAAAAGCTACCCTTCCTCCAACAGTTCCAGCTGCAAACCTCCTGACAGTTCTGGAGTTGAAACACACTTGTCAGGACACACAAATCTATAAGGTCTGTTTGTGAACGGAACACCTGGATTTGGTGCCCTGCATGGTCAGTAGGCCAACGAACATGATGTCCATGTCAGTTATGGAGCCTCAAAATTAAAAGCATCAAATAATGTGCCTCCCATCACACTGCTTAAAATGAGTTAGCCTTAGTTCCATGGACTAAAAATGGAAGTGAGAAAGAAAAAAAAAAAAAAAGACAACACCATGGCCAGTTGATAAAAGCCAAATATTTGGAGAAAATGTCAATGTTGCAAGAGAAGAGTCATCTAAAATGTACTGAAAACAAACAGGCCTTGTTTATGATTAAGTGACTAATAAAAGTGAATTAGCAGAAGAAAAAGATGATGATAGCTAAATCTTGAGCGTGACACACGCCTATTCGGTGCTATTGTGTTTCATACTCGCCTGGACAAGGTGTACTGAAAGAACAGAATTAGTCCTCCACAGAACAGTATTAGGAGAGCTGTCAATAAAATGTCTCTGACCCAAGATTGTCACTGATAAGTCATAATGTATGACACCATTCATTGTCAGAAAAACAACTGTCACTATATACGTTCTAGAGTGGCTAAAATTCAAAGCACTTACACCAAGTGTTGGTAAAGATCTGGTAGTAACATAAAATGGAACAACCCCTTTGGACAAGTTTGGCAATTTTAATAAAGTGGATCCCATAATTACCATGTGACCTAGAAGTTCTACGCTTGGCTATTTACCCAAGTCAAACGAAAAAGATGTCCTCAGAAAGTCCTGCACACAAATTTTTGAAACGAACTTATTCAAAATAGTAAAGGATGGGAACAGAAGGACACACCCCACTTACACGTATCATAAGAAGGTTTTGCTTGCTAAAGATTCCAAGTTTCCCTTCCCCATACCATAGCTAGATACATGAGTGCCTGCTCTTCCTCTTAAATTTTCATCTTTTAGGGTCACATGTATGCAAGCTAAATATGCTTTGCTTAGATCTGTGGGGATAGGCAAGAAGAATCTATTAGCATTAAAATTAAAGTATTATCCGAAATGTCAAGAGGCAATAGAAAGAAAATTCCAAAGCTAGACCACCACAAATATTTTCCAGGAAAGATCAGAACTTCTTTTTAATACACACACACAAAAATGTTTACACAGAGAAGCCTTATTATTGGGTTCACACATTTAGGTTAAAAAACTGGAAACAACCCTAAATGTCTATTAACAAGTAAGTTAATAAACAATACTACTCAGCAACAAAAGGAAACTAGCTACTGATAACATGCATGAATGTGGGTGAATCTCTGACACATTAGGCTGAGTGAAAGAAACTTTGAACTTTTTCCTGTATTTACTCATCAATTGGGTGGTTTGTCCTGAGAGGTGACAGAGCTTCTTGTGTCAGTTCCCCACATCCTGTCTCCGTATGGGTGATGGAGAAGGACAGAGGACAGCATTGCATAAAGTCCACTTTGTACCACGGGAAACATATTCAAAATTATAAATCTTGGAGCTTGTGTGGGGCAGCTGGCACGGCTGCCCATCCTCCAGCTAGTGGAGAGAGAGTCACCTTGTCTTTCTGATGTAAACAGATCCTCTCCTGGGAGGGAAGGGGAAGCCTTCAGGTCCATTACCCTTTGGAATGTAAGCTAATGGCTGCAGAGGTGTAATTCACTATCTCTAGCTTCCCAGGTCTGGTTAGCATCCATCGGCTTTCCACCCAGGCTGCCAAGACTTTTTGCTCAAAAGCCCTGATTGTGCAAATACTTAGAATCTTCTGATCCGTAGTCAGACGCGTTATCCATTGCGCCACCGGCCCACCGTGATTGTGCAAATACTTAAAAAGACTCACAAAGCATTGTTTCCTGACAGAAGCCAGACGTAAAACATTCCATAAGTTATAATTCCTCTTTTATGAAATTTAAAACATCAAAGCTAATGTGTAGTGATAGCATACAATCTGTGGTTTTCTGGGGCTGAAACAAGTTGGTTGATTGGCAGCAAAAGTCATAGGAAAAATTTTGAAATGATGGAAATGCTCTCTATCTTAATTTTGGTAGTAGTTTCACCACCGTAATATTTGTCAAAACTCATCCAGCTGAACACTTAAAAGTGGAGCATTTATGTTCATGCTGGAATCTTCAGCAGCACTGTTAATAAGCCCAGCTTGGACAGAGCCCATCTGAGCTGTTCACATGGAGACTCTTAGGCAACTTCCAGCCACACTGTCCAACACCCCTGTTTATATGTCACTCTTTTCCTTCTTTAGTTCACACATATGTAGAACTCATGTGCTGTGCTTTGTGATATATGACAGATGTTGCTATAGCATAGATACCAACAACTGGAGCCTCTCGTTTTCCATTTCTTATACTACCAAGTCTTACACCCAGCAAATAACATGTTCTCTGTAACAATAAAAAGAATGGTAATAATATGAATAATAATAACTATAACAACAACAGTATCTCACGTCTTGAGTACATCAGCCGTGCAGGGATGGTTCCGTAATCCCGATCATATTATCAACCACACAGGGACACGTCAGGTGCAGGCAGCTAAGGGTCTGCATCACGGTGTTACCATATCCAAGGATTTATTGAGCTCTTCCTTTCCATTTTTGTGTAGAATACTCAAAAGTAATAAAACTTCTCTTTCCTTAGTTAAAATTTAGCTTTTACATGGGATCTTAAAATTGATAGCAAAAGTGCAGCTTCTCTAAATTTGCAACATGGAACACATTGTTTTCTGTCTTTTCAATAGCTACTGTTGATAAAGAATGGAAATTAAACTATATCCTTCAGTGGTAGAGTGATACAACAGAGTGAGATATCTTTTAAATAAATGCCTTCTTTACATTACAAAGATAATATGTTGTTGTTGGGGAGCATTCAGAAGTTATGAAAAAGGAAGGAAAAAATATCACCCATACCCTACACTCAAATTCAGAAATTGGTTTCTGCTAAAGGACCTATTTTTTTTAATGACTTTTTCCTCAACCCAATGCTTGCTTCATTTCTCTGGTTTGCAAACTCTGTCCCAGGAGCCCAGGAAAAGTCATTACCCTTTGTGTTGGCAATCGACGTGCTTTAGAACTGTTGAGTTTAGAGCATTGTCATCTCATATTCTGTGTGGAAATGACACATATGCTAGACATAATCCACCTTGCTAATTTCCTGTAATTCTTTATTCTAGAAACACCTTGTTTACCCCAGCCATATCCCATTCATGTTCATACCCAGAACCACAGGCTTTTCTTGTTAATGGAACTCTCAAGTTTGCATCCATTTATCCCACACACATGTGCAGAACATCGTCTTCTAGGCTGGTCCTATGGAAATAGGGAAGAATCAGATATGAATCCTGTCCTGGTGGATTTACAGCAGGGAATGCAAGACACAGGAAACACTGATATGAGGCAGAAAATAATGGATAGATTAAAAAGTAAGTGGAAAGAACAATTCTGAAACCACTATACATATACAGTGGAATTGAAAAATTAAATAAATGGATGGCAGATGGGAAAAGCTAGGTTTCTCACTGTTGGAGGAGTTTACAGACAAGGCAGGGGAGGCAGCTAGAATGATCCACATGATAATGGATTAGAGATAGAAACATCAGTGTGAACTCATGTTTAGCTCAATATAGATACAGACAGACACATATGTAAACACGTACACATGCAGGTTAGTATGCCCACATGTTTTCTTGCCCTTCCAGGTGAAAGGCCTAGAAGAAACTGTACCCCTGCACCAGCAAGCACACACATCTTGCACCTAGAACATGGTTTCTAACACCACACTCTAATAAAAGGAGCCAGTGAAAGGGAAAGAGAAACTTTCAAGTCCCAGGAAAAATTCACACAGAGCAAAGAATACCTATAAATATATTAATAAACTTACTGGACTTCAAAGATAAAAATAAATATTCAGGGTATGAAAGCATAAAGCCGTGAGGTGTTATTGCCCAAGAGAAGCCAGGTCCTGAAAGAATGTGCTAGGGCAGGGGAGGAAGTGTGCCAGTTCAGACTCGCAGACAGCACGCAGCGGGCACGGAGGGGGAAAGGGGCACTGCAGGTGGAGAGGAGGGGGAGATGGTCAGGACTGGGGCAGATCGCGCACACTGGCAGGAAGGGGAGGCGAATAGACAGGGCTTTCCCTGAAGATTAGGAACAAGGCTGGCATGCTCATCCACTGCTTCTGGAGGTCCCAGGCAAGACAAAGAAATAAAAGTCATATATATTAGAAAAGAGAAAATAAAACTGTGTTTCTTAGCAAACAGCATACTCAAATTCATAGAGACTCCTAAGGAATCTACAAAAAAGCTACTAGAACTAAAACATGAGTTTAGCAAGGGCATAGGATACAAGCTCAATCTACAGAAATCAACATATACATATACCAGCAAAAAACAACTGGGTTTTGAAGTTAAAAAGAGGTACCATTTAAAATAATGTAATTAGAAAGTAATTTAACAAAATAAGTGTAAGGTACAAAACATGACTCAGAGCAGTAAAAGAAAATCTAAACAAAGAGATGTACCATGTTCATGCATCGGAAGACTCAGTATTATTAAGATTTCAATCCTCTACTAACTGATCTCTGGAGATTCAAAGCAACCCAAATTAAAATCCCACTATTTTTTTTTTTTTTTTTAGAAATTGGCAAGCTGATTCAATTAGAGCAATTACAAATGATCTAGAATATCCAAAACAATTTTGAAAAATAATAATGAAGTTGCAGATATTACACCATATGCTTTCAAGACGTGCCATAAATCTACAGTAGTCCTGACAGTGTGGTGTTGGGGGAAAGTAAACTTTAGGTCAGTGAAATAGACTAGAGATGAGGGAAATATACCCACTTCATTTTTGACAAAGATTCTATTGAGAGAAAGAATTGTCTTTTTAACAGTGTTGTTAAAACTGGATAATCATATGGGAGAATAAATGAACCTCAACCTTTCTTCATGCCATGCACAAAAATTAATTCGGAATAGATCATAGACCTAAATACAAAAACTAAGACCATAAAACTTCTAGAAGAAAACAGGAAAATTCTTTGTGACCGTGGGGATAAGAGAGAAGTTTTCTCAGGGCACAAGTATAAACCATAAAAGAAAAAAAATCTGTAAATGTGACTTCATCAAATTTAAAACTGCAGTTTTTCAAAACATACTATTAAGAAAATGAAATGAATATATATTTGATTACATATGAGGGTATACAAAAGGTTCATGGAAAAACAGAATTAAAAGATAAAATGATTCATTCCATGAACTTTTTGAAGTCCTCTCATATATCTGACAAAGGACTTGATTATCCAGAATATTCAAAGAACTCTTACAATTTAGTAACCGTAAGGCAAATAATCTAACAAAATGGGCAACGGATTGGAACTGACATTTCACAAATGAAGATGCAAATTGCCAGTAAGATGCTCAATATTGTTAGTCATCAGGGAAATGCAAATTTTCCTCATAATGAGAAACCACTAAACACTCACTAGAATGCCTGCAATTAAAAAGACTGAGAATATCAATTATGCACAATGATGTGGAGCAACTGGAAATATCACACAATGCTGTCGGGGATATAAACGGTACATTTTGAAAAGGAATCTTGCTTTTTCTAATAAAGTTACACATTCACTTACCAGACAGCCCAGCAAATCTATTCCTAGGTATTCATCCAAAATAAATGAAAACACACATCCACAGAAACTTTGTACACATAAGTTCATCGCTTCCTTTATTTTGTACACATAAGTTCATCGCTTCCTTTATAATAGCTCCAAACAGGAAACAACCCCAATGTTCAACAACAGGTGAACGGATGAACAAATTGTGAAATAGTCACACGGCTGTACAAATAAATAAATAAATAAATAGTTATGTTAGAACTGCAATGGTCTGAATGTTTGTATTCCCCCAAAGTTGTATGCTGAAGTCCTATCCCCCAATGTGATAGCATTTGGAGGTAGAGCCATTGGGAGGTAATTAGGTCCTCAGGGTGGAGCCTTCATAAAATGGGATTAGTGCCCTTATGGAGGAAACCTCAGAGAGCTCCCACACCCTTTCTTTCACACGAGGACACAGCAAGAAGACAGCTGGCTGTGAACCAGGAAGCCGGCTCTCACCAGACACTGAACTGCCACTACCTCCATCTTGGATTTCCAGCCTCCAGAACTGTAATAAATACATTTCTATTGTTTATAAGCCACCAAGTCTGTGGTATTCTGTGCTAGCAGCTCCAAAACAAGAACACACACAGCAACGTGAACAAATCTCAAAAACATCATGCTGAGAAAAATAAAGCCAGACACAAAAAGTGTGCATGCCAAATGAGTCCATTTTTATGTATGGGGTGGAAGGCATCTCGTCTATAGCGAAGGGAAGTAGATCAGCAGTTGCCTGGTGCTGGACTCTGGGAATTGAACTTTCAGGGTCTTGGAGATGTTTTTTATCTCATTTGTGGCGGTGGTTATACAGGTATATGAATTTGTTAAAATTCACACAAATATGCACTTAAATGGGTACATGTATGTTATATATATTATAAGTCAATGATGCCATTTTTTAAAGTAAAATTTGAATGATTAGGCTATATATGCATGCATACACACACCAATGGAAATTAGTATTAAGAAAGGTGCGGTCCCAAGCTGCATGGCATGGGTGTAAACTGTCACTTTCATCTTGTGTTTGCAATAGGATAGAGATGATGGGGTGGGGTCCCTGAATGGGAGGGTTTCCAGACACCAAAGGACATCATGGCAATTTGCAGGCAGCTCAGGTAGAGGCTCCTGATGGAGCAGAGAGGGCAGGTGCTCTAGGCTGACGGAGGGAAGAGATGTTCAGCTACACAGGCACCTGTGTACACAGTGAGAGGCCTGTGCTGAGATTCCATGGAGGGGCCCTCTGGTTCACAGGCTGTAGGTGACTTGCTCCAGTCCCCTGGACACCTCCTCCTGCCAGACAGAAAGTGCACAGGCAGCACAAGTGCTTTCTGTGCCTGCACTCCCTCCCTCCCAGGCCACACTCTGGGTCCTGGGGCTCTAGACACCCTCCCCAGTATGGACAGTACCCTGTGTGTGTGTGTGCTGGTCAGTGGAACAGGGCAGTGAGGGCGGTGCCTCGGCAACACTGGCCACACTCCTGGTGGCCCAGGACAGAGCCAGCAGGAAGAGCAGGTCGGGAGCATGGCCCGCGGCCACCATCACTGCTTTTCTCCCAGTTTGGCAAGTGTCATAGGGGCAGGGAGCGTCTCCCTCCCTCCCTGTTTTCCCTGTGCAGCACATCTGTTTCAGAACAGAGAGGTCAAAATATAGTTTTAAGTAAGTTAAAAACATGTAGACAGACAGGTAGATGGATGGACAGACTAAACAAGCCAAAGTGCTCCAGAGAGAAGAGAAAGCCAGGATGTGGGCAGCACCTGTGGATCGGGAGGGCATTCCCTCCGCAGACAGCACTTGTCTTCTGCCTCTCGTGCTGGCCAGGCTCGGTCCGTCTCATCCCAGATAAAGGGATCAGAGGCCTGAGCATCCTCGCCAAGCAGACTGGCCTTGTTATTCCCTGTGCAGGATTCACCGCTGCAGCCCACGCGGGGCCCGGGAGGAAGCTTCAGAAGTGAGTCCAGCTTGGAAACCCAGTGGCAGGACGGGAGTAACTCACAGACGTGGGTGACGCCTGAGCTACATGGCCAGGACCGCCGGCCACGGCATGGCAGAGGGAGACATGCTGGTCCCTCTGGACACCTTCACCAGGGGGTGGTCTGGGCTGACCGCTGCATCAATGGCACTGCCACAGGTGCTGTTACTGAGGGGCTGTTCAGAAAAACATACGAGGTGTGGAATCAAATCAGTGAGGAGGAGGAGGAAGGGACGGAGGGAGGGACGGAGGGAGGGACGGAGGGAGGGTGCTTCCATGCAGAATTTTCTCCTCTTCCTGCTCATTTCTGGTGGTTATTGCTATAAGTTGGGATCATCTAAGATACTGAGGATTGTTTTAAATCTGCCTAAGAGAAAAGAATGAATGACAGTCTGCACCATTTTAAAACCAGGTTGGTGTAGTCGAGTTGTGAGCCCACATGCTAACTTTGAAGGGGCCTCCAAAGCCTTTGACAAGTCTGAGTGGAAAAATCCATCTTCCTCCCAGATGGGGCTCTGCCACAGCCATCCTGTGCGTAAACCCAACTGCCACGGGACGGAGCGTGTTTGTGGAGTATCAATTGAGAAAATGAGCAGACTGCTCTTTCTTGTGGTATTGGAGCTGAGCACGAGGAAGTCTTTCCAGCCTGCCCTCCAAAGCCAGCGGAGAGAGTGTGGAGGGAGAGAAATCTGAGACTCTGCTCACATCCAGCCTGGTCAGACAGGACAGGGAGCTGCGGCAGGATGCAAGGAAGAAAAGGGGAAATTAGCATTTTCCTCTGAAAATCCCTCGGAAAACGTCTATTTAATACACTGTTCTAATATCATTGTTTCCCCAGTAGGACATTAAGGCATATTGTATCATCAAATCATTTGATATGTTGCTCTCACAGAGACTATTGTAATACCAGTTTACAATAGTCACAGAACAGTCATAAGACACTTAAAGGATTTTGCCTTTCTTCAAAGTTTGCTCTAACCAGAGGAAGAACACTTCAAACATATTTCACAGCCTTTCTTCTGTCTTTCATTTGTTTGAATGTCAGCTTACTTGGGATGTTTAACATCCTGGAGTGACGTGCCCTTATCTCATGTGAGAGTTTCGGTCACCCAGGCGGTGTGGGGAGCAGCTGAGCTGGCCCGCCTGCCCTCACACTGGAGCACCTGCCACCAGGAGCACCTGCTCTGTACAGGAAGGACAGAGTGTCACAGCCCTGTGCGGTTTCCTGGGCTACAGCCAGAGGGGAATGTGAAAACACACATGGGCCCGTGGAAATCTTGGTTGGAAAACTTTGCCCTTCAGGCAAGGCTGGACATCCCAAAGGTGGCCTGTAGGTCCTGGACTCAGTGGCTCGCCCCCAAGGGCAGCTCTCCATGCCTTTGGGCTCAAGGCAAGGCTGACCCTGCCAGACCATGCTTCCCTCCTTCTGGACATGCTGCAGGGATGAGGAAGGACTTCAGCATCCCAGCTGTGAGATGTGGGCCTGACCTGCCTCTTCTTCCTGCTGGGTACACATGGCTCAGCCACATGGCCTGGACTCCCTCGTAGCTTTGAATGGCCCAGCCACCAAGTCCTGGCAGATGCCCTCCCTGATCAGCAGCGATGGGGCGACGGGGCCACTCCTCTCTGGCCCATCTGAAGCCTCTCCATGTCTTGCCCTTCCTCAGAGACAGTGATGCCTAGGGAGGTGGGCAGGCCACATGCTGGAAATGAGAGAGTAGCCATCACCCTTGGCCTCAGAGCCACTACACAGGGAACTGGCTGTCCACCCAAACGGTAGGCCTGGATTCCTGCTCAAGAGAGAAGCATGTTTCTCGGGTTTCAAGCACTGAAATTTTGCGCTTTTTTGTTCCCAATTCTAAATCATATTCCTTCTCTGACTCCCCCAGACTAAGTGAGGTCCCTTTCATATGTCCCTCTAGACCCTATGCTGTTGTTCATTGCACATTCTAAAAGAGTAATGAAACAATTATTTCTGGAATTATGTTTTTCTATATGGACACTCCTCTTGGAACTATAAGTTTTATGGAGATTTCTAACCTAGTATCTAGCACATGTGCTCAATAAATGTTTGCTGAATTAATGTGTGCATGAATATTAAGCACTTGCATTTGCGTGATCCCATTTAATTGGTTTAGGAGCCTAGATTGGCAGTTGACATTATCCTGCCTACTACAGATGGGCAGCGGACATGCTAAGTCACTTGTCAGTGCCCCACAGTAAGATAATGTTAGTGCTAGGATTTCAGCCCAGGACTGGCCTCAGAATGCCACAGACCTGGGATCACACTAAGGGATGTACATATTAATCAGACATGGTCTATAATAGGTATAATGAAAGAGCTCGTAGAAGCCTGGAGAATGGCATGATACAGGCAAGACACCACAGCATGGGTTTTATGGAGACTGGGGCCAGGCAGGGAGACTGACAGTGTTGACCTGAGGGGCTTCTGTTTTCTGTTCTCAGGCTGGGGATTCGGGCTTTGTGCTGCTGGGGTGGGGGAGCAGCTGGTGAACGTCTTTGAGGCTGTCAAGTATGGTTGGCTGGGATGGATCAGTCGGTCTGGATTGCAGATCAATGGCTCCAGCAGCCACTGAGGGCCTGATGAGCAGTCAGAGAGGGAGGCAGGAAGAGAAGTTGGAAAGGCAACGCGGAGGCACAGGATCCAAGAGCTGATATCAGGCAGGAGCAGCCAGGGAGGAGGGAAGAAGAGAGAAGGCGTCCTCTCCAAGGTCCAGCACACACGACGTGGTGGCCGTGGAGAAGGGAGGGATACAGGCTGGAGGGTAGTGGGGGACAGAGGAGGTGGGGGCTTCCTCACGAGATCTGGGTTAGCGCTCACCAGACTGGCGGGTCACTCCCAGACTAAGCCACCTCAGCAGGTGCAGGTCGCCTGTCACTGCCACCGCCACAGAGCTGAGACCTCAGAGCTCCAGGACTACATCGTATTCATTTCTACAACAAATAAAGCTTTCACTAGGACATCACATGAGTTTTCCTTAATGAAGGTGTAAAGGGGGGAGAACCAGAGAGAGAAAGAAAAGAAAAGAGAGAAAGGGGGTGGAGAGTGGGGGAGAGAGAGGGGGAGAAAGGGACGGAAGGTGGGAAGGAGAGAAGACTGATTAAATGCAAATACAAATAGTGCTTTATCTGTATGACATTTATAATTAAAGATAACATAATTTATAAAATCATAAATTTATAATAAAAGATAATGTATCCATGAGGAATACAAATCAAATATTGGGAACATTCTTTTCAAGAAATAGGCTTCTGTTCAATTTCTCTGTTAGTCATGATAATATGTTAATATGTAGTATTTAACATTCTGCTTTTACATCTTTCTACTCACCTTCTGAACCACTAATTAGTGGAGCATCTGGTAATTAGCTCCACACCTTGCATCATCTGATGATTTTCAAAGCAACTGGCATATATTTGTGCTGGCCAGTGCTCAGAGTTGAGTTGAGGCAGACATCTGAAGAACTCCTGGTGCCAGAAGGATGTAATTGAATTAATATGCTCACTTTCACCCGTTCTCAAAGGGGCGATGTTGACTACTAACTTCTGTATTTTTTAAAGTTGAGGTCTAATTAAAATTAGAGGAGTGGATAAAAAAGCAGGACGCCTTTATTTGGATATTAAATAAAGTACTAAATAACAGGAAAATTGATACAAGTCAAGGTGCAGGATGGGCTGGGAGCCAAACCCACTAATCCATCTCCGTATTTCACACAGGATGGAAAGTAGGAGCCAGCACACAATTCCTGGCATCACTGAGCTCCTGCCTGGTGGAGTGAGGACCAGCTGTCTCCTGAGTCACAGCTCAGTGTCAATTCCTCTCTCCCGTGCTATCTCAAGTAACAGTGCTACAAATAATCAAAATAACAAGCGTGTACCCAATGCAGAGTGCCAGGCACAGCTTTTCATGTTTCAGACATGAATTTTTTTTGGCCCTCATAATGTCCATCTTACAATTGAGGAAACAGAGGCACAAGGTGCATGGGCACATTGCCCAAAGTCCTACTACTTGTGTAAGGTGCAGTCATGAATTGAACTCACGTCCATCTGGCAACCAGCCTGGGCTCTTTCCCACCCTGGAACGCGGTGCCTCCTTTGCTGACATTATGCAGCTGGACAAGTCTTTGCTCCATCAGCGTGGCTGTCTCTGGGCACCTGCACTGGACACTGCTTACTGATTGTGGGATGTTTTCAAAAGTAGGGGAGAGCAGAGGTTCAGACTCCTACATGGAAACAAACAAACAAACAAATGCTGATTCCATCTAGAGACCCCAAAACTAAAAACATCATCTCTAAGGAATCCACATTATAGGCACAAAGGAAAAGGTGCCATCAGATAGCAGCACTGGCAGGTTGCAGCTGAAGGGGCCAGCCACACCTGTCCTCTCTACTTGGAAATCGATGTACATGCTTATGACACAAATAGGCTTCCAGAACCAGGTGTTTTAACGGTCATGCATTTGAAAGCCAAGGGAAATCACTTGCATGTCTCAAAACCTGGCACGCTGGCAGAGGAAGGGATAAATGAGGGAATTGATGGAATGAATGAATGAATAAGGGCTGGAAGGAACCTTAAAGACCATGTCCTCAAATCTCTGGTTACATATTTTAGTGCTGTCCATGACATTTCTAACAAGTAATATAATCCATCTTGGCTAGAACTCTTCCAGGAAGAGGGAATTAACTATTGCCTGATGCAATGGAATTTACTGTTCGAATTTTAGAGCTGGTGTAAAATCTCTCTCCAACCCAGTCTTTCTCCGTCCCGCTCATGTCCATGGCCTCTTTACAGAGTAGGTTTGGTGTGTAAATGACATGGAGGCAATGGAATTATAAAGAAAGAGGAGATGCTGGAATTTCATACAAGCATTAGAATTCTTGAGAGAAAAAGAAAATAACAGGTTCAGGTCAACCAACTATTCATTCAAGGCATGTTGTGAAAGTCCACACAGCCTCCATGGCAGGATAGACAGAGATGCTTATCTCTCGCAGCTACAGGGTATCTTGCACTGAAATCCAGACCTGGGAATTAATTATACTGGTAGCATTGCTACAAAGAGAGCCAAATGCATAGACGTGGCAGATATCCTATGCCAAGGTCAGGGTCCTAATAGGAAGAGTTGGACTCAGACCTAGGATAGGGACATAAGGTGGTTGACACTAAGAATCTTTCCAATTTTATGTTGATGTAAAATTTAGGTATATTGAAATGTACACATCTTAACTATTCAATTAAATGAGTTAAGGTAAATATATACACCTGTATAATCCATGCTCCAATCAATATATAGAACATATCTTTTATCCCAGGAAATGCTTATGTGTCCTCTTCCAATCAATTACCACCTACCATAGGGAACAAGTATTCTGATGTCTATCATCATAAATTTGTTTTGCCTGTTCTAGATATCCATATAAATAGAATTATGAAGTGCCTTGCTTCTTTCACTCAGTATGTTTTTTAGAATTATGCATGTCATTGCATATATCAATAGTTTATTTCTTTTTATTGCCTAGTAGTATCCTATGGTATAGATACGTGACAATTTGTTTAGCAAATGTCTTGTTGATGAACATTTGGTTTCATTAACTTTGGGGATATTAGGAATAAAGCTTTTTATTTTTTATCCTGATTTTCCACTTACTAACTCTGTCAAGAATAAAGCTTTTTGAATGCTCTTTTGCAATTCTTTTTGAGAAAATGCATTTCAATTTCTCTTAGAAAAAATACCTAGGAATAGAGGTGCTAGGAGTAGGGCAGCCATATTTACTTTATTTTACAAGAAAACACCAGAACTTTTCTCTAAGTGATTGTACCATTTTATGTTTTCATCAGCTATGTATAGGAGGTCCGCTTCCTTTGTATCCTAAACTGGATTTGCCATTCTTTTTAATTGTAGCCATTCTACATGAAACAAAGTGGTGTCTTATAGTGGTTTTAATGTGCATTTCCCTGATGATTAACAATGCTGAGAAATTTTTTATGCACTTACTGATCAATCATTTACACATCTATTCTTGTGAAGTGGCCATTCAAATATCTTTCTCATTTTTCATTGCACTGTTTGTTTTCCTGTTATTGAGATGCAGGTGGTATTCAAATATTATATTCTGGATGCAAATTTTTGATACCTGTGTTGTGAAATTTTTCTTACATTTTGTGACTTGGATATATATTTTATTAATTGTATCTGAAGAGCAGACAGTTTTAAATTTGATGAAGTCTAATTTATCAGTTTATGGTTTTGTTTTTCTTATAGGCTTTGTGATTTTGTGTAATATCTAAGAAATTTTTGCCTATCTCAGGATCATAAAAATTTTCTCCAATATTTTTTCTAATGGTATTACAGTTTTAGCTTCTTACCTTTATGTCTCTAATCCACTTCAAGTTCATTTGTTACTATGCTGTGAGGTAAGGATTAGGATTTTATTTTCCATACAGATGTCCAGTTGTTCCAGCATCATTCATTGAAAAGAGTGTCTTTCTCCAATTGAATTACTATCGTGCTTTTGTTCAAAATCAACTGGCCTTATATGTGAGTCTGTATCTAGATTCTCTATTCTGTTCTATTAATGCATATGTCGATACCACACTGTTTCTCTCTCTCTTTCTCTCTCTCTATATATGTATAGACACATATAGAGACACCCATATATAGTCATGTGTCTATATATTTAAAATACAGTTCTTAAATAACATCTTACAGTTTGTTTTTGTAAATCCAGTTGTGATTATTTTGCCTTTTAATTGGATCGTCTAATCTATTATTTGCTTGAGAGAGCATTTGTTTATAGATAGAATCTCTCTATAGTCAGAAAGCACATAAAGCTACACTGTTTGCAGGGCACTATATGGTTAAGGTCCAGGTGGTGACTATACACTATATGCATATTTTGTGTGCTTTTGTCATCATAGAACAAACAGCACATATTTGGAAGCTATTTGAAAGCATACCCCCACCATCACTTCAAAATACAGACAGCTAGTGATCTCATTTATAATGTATGCACCCACCAGGAAGGCTTAGAAACGGTTACCTGGACACAGTTGCAACAGTTTTCCAAAGGAGCATTGACAGCAATGTTAATAGACTGATGATAACATTAACTTAACATCTATTGCCTTTCTTTTCAGATGCCAAGAGAATTAACATCATACAGGTTATAAAATATAGAGCTGGAAGAGCTTATAAATCCTGGCAGTCACAGGAAAATAAAAAATGCCAGGCCCTTATCCTGATGTCCCTCATGCAAGTATGTAATAGAAATACATGCCAATAGTATATATTTTGGGACCACAGAGGGTATACTCCTGATCTGAGCTTCCTGAAAGAACAGCATGCCCAAGGATCAGCTCATGATTAGTAGAATATTCTGGATAGGGAATGGAGGCATTGTTTAGTCATTGAGAAGAAGGAAGGGGGAAGAATGAGGAGAACAAAGCAGAGGGAAGGATGGTGAAGCAGGTGCAGCTGAAGACCAAACAGCCCTCGGGAGGAAGGGCCATGCAAGAGCATGTGCCTGGGAGGACCCGAGAGAGCAAGGGGAAAGAGAATTTATTTTGTAAGTTGTTTTCTGTGCAACATGAGATGGATTAACAATGCATAACAACCCCAAACCTCAGTAATATCTTTTATTTTTGCTAATAACTTGTTTTTACAACGAGATCAGTGAACGTTCCATCAGACTGACATGCACAAAGCAGGCACAGAAACGGAAGGAAGGGAGGTGGTAGGAGCAGAGGAACTGGGAGATAAATTATACCAGATGAGAGAAGGGATTGGAGCTTCCTCAAACCACAGAATTTAGGTTCTAGTGGTCTTAGTGAGCTTTCCCAGGCCAGAAAACCAGAGCTGGTCTCTGATGATGCCTGGATATTATTACACATGTTACAAAGCACTCTCAGGTAAAGTTTCTCAGCTGACTTATTAAAACGTAGGTGGGCTAGACCAAGAGAGGAAACTGGGGGTCACCATCAGACCATTCTGTTCAATTTTCAACAAAAATTACACAGCATGCTAAAAGGCAAGAAAGGAGACAAAACAAGCATCAGAACCAGACTAAGATGTGGCAGAGTTTTTGGAATGATCACATTAACTATGATGAATTTTTTAGGTTTAAAATGGGAAAAGTATATAATGTGCAAGATCAGAAATGTAATGTAAGCAGGGAGATGGAAAATCAGAAGGATTGTAACAAATCAAAAAACAATGTAACAAATGAAGAATGTCTTTGATGGGCTCATCAGTCAACTGGACACATGGGCTTGAAAATGTCAATAGAAACATCCCAAACTGAAATACAAAAAGAAAATAGATTGAAGGGGGGCAGGGGAAGGAACAAAACACCCAAGAAACATGCAAAAATTGCAAAAAGTGTAACATGTACTTAACTGGAATACTAGAAGGAGAAGAGAAAGAAAGAGACAAGGATATTTGAAGAAATAATGGCTGAGAATTTCAAAATTAATGACAGACACCAAACAAAGGCCATATACAAGCCCATAGCTAACATTAAACTCAATGAAGAAAAGTTGAAAACATTTTCTGTAAGATTTAGAACAAGACAAGGATGCCCACTGGAAGTCCTAGACCGAGCAATTAGGCAAAATAAAGAAATAAAAAGCATCCAAATCAGAAAGGAAGAAGTTAAATTGTCTCTGTTTGGAGACAACATGATCTTATTATAGAAAACCCTTACGTATTTAAGGACAAGAATAAAATTATGTTGCTGTCTTGTCAGAAAATATGCAAGCAAGAAGAATCCACCAAAAAAAAAAAAAACCTGTTAGAACTAATAAAGTTTCAGGATACAAAATCAACATGCAAAAATAAGTAATGTTCCTATATGCTCACAACAAACTATAAGAAAAAGAAATCAAGAAAAAAAAATCCATTTACAATAGCAACAACAACAAAAATAACCCTCAGGAATAAATTTTGCCAAAGGAATATCTGTACATTGAAAGCTATAAAACACTAATGAAAGAAATTGGAGAAGATACAAGTAAATTAAAATATATTCCATGTTCATGGATTAGAAGAATTATTGTTAAAATGCCCATACTACCCAAAGTGATCTATAGATTCAATGCAATTCCCATCAAAATTCCAATAACGTTTTTTCACGTAAAATACAAAATCAGCTAACGACAGATTAAAGACTTAAACATAAGATCTGAAACTGTAAAACTTCTAGGAGAAAAGCTCCATGATATTGGTCTGGCAATGATTTCTTGGGTACAACAATGAGAGCACAGGCAATAGGAGCAAAAACACACAAATGAGATTACATCAAACTGAAAAGCTTCTGTACAGCAAAAGAAGCAATAGACAGAGTGAAGAGACAACATACAAAATGGGAGAAAATATTTGCAAACCACACATACGATATGTTAATATCTGAAATAAATAAGGAACTCAAACAACTTAATTGCAAATAACAAATAACCCACTTTTAAAAAATGGGCAAAGGAGCTGCATAGACATTTCTCAAAAGAAGACATACAAATGGCCAACAGGTATATGAAAAAGTGCTCAAGATCACTAACCATCAGAGAAACGCAAATTAATACCACAATCAGATATCATTTCACACCTGTCAGAATGGCTATTATCAAAAAGACGAAATACAACATGTGTTAGTGAGGATGTGGAGAAAAGGAAATCCTTGTACACTGCTTTGTAAATTACTACAGCCATTGTGGAAAACAGTACAGTGCTTTCTCAAAAAAGTATAAATAGAACTACCATATGATCTAGCAATACCACTACTGGGTATATATACAAAAAAAAAAATGAAATTGACATGTGAAAGAAATATCTGTACTCCCATGTTGATTGCAGCATTATTCATAATAGACAAGATATGAAATCAACCAAAGTGTCCATCGATGAATAAATGGATAAAGAAAAGGTGGTAATACATACAATGAAATACTATTCATACATAAAAAAGAAGGAAATCCTGTCATTTGTGATGATATGGATGAACCTGGAGGACATTGGGATCAGTCAAATAAGCCAGGCACAGAAAGATAAATACTGCATAATCTCACCCATATGTGGGATGTAAAAAAGTTGAACTTACAGAGGCAGAGAATAGAATGATGGTTACGTGAGTCTGGGGGAGCAGGGGAATGAGGACATGCTGGTCAGAGGACACAAAATTTCAGTTAGATAGAAGGAATAAGCTCAAGAGATCCATTGTACATCATGGTGACTACAGTTAATAACAATATATTGTATAATTGAGAATTGCTTAGAGAGTGGATTTTAAGTGTTCTCCCAACAACAACGAAATGAGTATGTGAGATGATCTATATGTTAAATAGCTTTAGTTTGCCATTCCACAATGTATACATATATCAAAACATACTGCACACCATATATACAATTTTTGTTAGTCAGTTAAATATTTTAAATTACAGACACCAAACCAAAGATACAGGAAGCTCATAAACACCAAACAAGGTAAATACCAAAAAGTCTACACCTAGACATATCATATTCAACCTGTGGAAATCCAAAGGCAAAGAGAAAAGCTTAAAAGAAGCCAGAGAAAAATGAACCTTACCTATATACGGACAAGAATAGAAATTACATTGCTGTCTTGTCAGAAAACATGCAAGGAAGAGGAAAGTGGACGGAAATATTTAAAGTTTTAGAGTTCTTTATCCAGTGATATTATCCTTGAAAAGTGAACAAGAAATAAACTGTGTTATAAGACACACCTGAACAAACATAAAAAAATAGAAAACATATGAATATGCTCTTAGACAAAAATGGAATTGAATTAGAAATCAGTAACAGAAATACAGCTGGAAAACCTGAAAATATTTGAAGACTAAACAACATTTCTAAAGAGCATGTGGGTTAAAGAAAAAGTCTTAAGATAATTAATCTAACATTCCACTTAGTGAACTAGGGAAAAGAGAGCATTTTAAGCCTAATGGAAGGAGAGGAAAAAAGCAATAGTAAAAATTAAAGAAAAAATAACTATGATTGGAAACATGAAACAATAAAGAAAATCAACAAAGATAGTTAAATTGATTAAACCCCAACTAGGCTAACTAAAAAAAGAAGAGGCAGGGAGTGCTGGCCAGTTAGCTCAGTTGGATAGAGTACTGCGTTGATAACACCAACATCCAGGGTTTCACCCCTGTTACCAGTCAGCTGCCAAAAAAAGAGAGAGAGAGACACACACACAAATTACCCACATCAGAAATGAAAGAAAAATCATCACTAATGATCCCATGGATGTTAAGAAAATAACCAGGAATACTATGAACAACTCTGTGCCCATAAATTCTATAACCTAAATTAAATGGAGCAATTGAAAGATACAAAGTATCAAATTCACACAAGAATAAACAGATAATCAAAATAAGCCTATATCTATTTTAAAAATTGAATCAAAAATTTAAAACTTTCTGAAAAGGAAATTACCAAGCCAAGATGATTTCACTGGTGAATTCTACCCAGCAATTAAGGAGGAAATAACACAAATTCTCTGCAATCTCTTCTAGAAAATATAAGCAGAGGGAATACTTCCTAACTCATCCTATGAGGCTTTCATTACCCTAATAATAAAATAACTAAACAAGACAAGGACATTAAAAGACTGAAAAAGTACAGATCAATATGTCTCATGAGCATAGCTACAAAAATTCTCAAAAAATATTTGCATATCAAATTCAGCAATATACAAAAAGAATTATATACCATTGCTTAGTGAGATTTACTCTAGGTGTACAAGGCTGGTTCAACATTCAAAAATTAATCAATGTAACCTACCACATAAACATGTTGAAGAAAATAAAATCATAAGATCCTATCAGTTGACACCGAAAAAGCATTTAACAACATTCAACTCCCATTCATGATAAAAATTCTCAAAAAAAACCTAGAAATACATGGGGGATGTGCTCATCTTGATCAAGAACATTTACAAAAACCTGCAGCTAATATACTTAACGGTGAGAAAATAAGTCACTTTCTACCTACGATCAGACATAAGACAATGATGCCCTCCCCCCCCACCCCTATTCAACATCATACTGGAATGAGGCCAGAAAAAGAAATAAAGGGATATGGGTTGAGAAACAAGAAATAAAATGGTTTTTCTTTGTAGATAATGTGACTACCTATGTGGAATATCTCAAAGAACTGAATCAACAATAACGACGAAACTCCTGGAATTAATAAGCCATAAGAGATTATAGCAAGTTCAGAGAACACAAGCTCAATACCCAAAACTCAATTGCTTTTCTATATAAAAGCAGTGAACAATTAAACTTTGAAATGAAAAAAAGATACTATGTAAAACTGCACCCACAAAATTAAATACTTAGGTATAAATTTAACAAAATAAGCACA
Organism: Cynocephalus volans; assembly: GCF_027409185.1. Taxonomy (NCBI): domain Eukaryota; kingdom Metazoa; phylum Chordata; class Mammalia; order Dermoptera; family Cynocephalidae; genus Cynocephalus; species Cynocephalus volans. The sequence continues at coordinate 211,939,156 of NC_084461.1, forward strand.
GAATCCATATGGAAGAAATTACAAAAAGCAAAGAGAGAAATCAGGGAAGATTTAACTATTTCATGTTCATGCATTGGAAGACTCAATACATTTGGATGTCAATCCTTTCCAACTTGATCTATAGACTCAACTCATTCCCAATAAAAATCTTACAAAGTTACTTTATAGATAATGACAATCTGATTCTAAAGTTTATTATCAAAGGCAGATACCTAGACTAACTAACACAATGCTGAAGAAAAAGAAATTGGAGGACTCACACTACCCAATTTCAAGACATGTTTAAAGCTACAATAATCAAGAAAGCATGGTATTAGTGAAACAATAGAAACGTAGATCAATGAAACAGAATAGAGACTCCAGAAATAGACTCACATAGATACAGTCAACTTATCTTTGTCAACAGATAAAGAATACTCTTCAACAAATGCTGCTGAATAACTGAAAGTAATACATTTTTAAAAAAAAGAACTTAGACACAGATCTTACACAAATCTAATTCAAAATGGATCATTAACCTAATTGTAACACAAATCTAATTCAAAATGGATCATTAACCTAATTGTAAAACACAAAATTATAAAATTTCTTGGAGAAAGTCTCAGAGACCTTGGGCTTAGTGAAGGGTTTTTTTTTGTTGTTGTTGTTGTTGTTGTTTTGTCTTTTTCATGACCGGCACTCAGCCAGTGAGTGCACCGGCCAGTCCTATATAGGATCCGAACCCGCAGCGGGAGCATCGCTGCGCTCCCAGCTCCGCACTCTCCCAAGTGCGCCACGGGCTCGGCCCAAGGGTTTTTAGATATATCAAAAGCATGATTTGTGAAAAAAATGGGTAAGTTGGACTTCATTAAAATTAATAACATTTTCTCTCCTAGAGACACTATTAAGAGAATCAAAAGCAAGCCAGAGACTTGGAGGAAATGTTTCCAAAGCTCATATCTGATAAGGAATGTGCATCTAAAATATACAAAGACCTCTTAAAACTCAACAATAAGAAAACAAACAGCACAATTTAAAAAATGGGTAAATAATCTAAACAGACCTCAATGAAGAAAATATACAGATGGAAAACAACATACTAAAAGATTTTCAACATCGCTTGTCATAAGAAATTTGCAAATTAAAATGGCTAAAGTCCAAAAACTGATGATATGAAATGCTTGCAACGGTACAGAGAACAACAGGAATTCTGTTGAACTCTGAATAAATTTCATTCATTGTTGGTGGGAATGCAAAATGGTACAGCTAAGTTGCAAGACATTTGGGCATTTTCTTACAGGGCTAAGCATAGTTTAACAATACAAGTCAGTAATCATGATCCTAGGTATTTACCCAACTGATTTAAAAACATATGTCCACATACAAACCTGCACATGAACGTTTATAGCAGCTCTATTCATAATTCCCCCAAAATGGAAGCAACTGTAATCTTTTAATAGGCGAATGGATAAACACACTGTGGTATATCTATACAATAAAATATTGTTCAATGAGAAAAAGAAAAGGAGCCGTAAAAGACATGGATGAATCTCAAATATGATATTCTTCAGTGAAAGAGGCCACTTATCTTGAAAGAAGCCACTTTCAAAAGCTACATACTGGGCCGAGCCCGTGGCGCACTTGGTAGAGTGCTGCGCTGGGAGCGCAGCGACGCTCCCGCTGCGGGTTCGGATCCTGTATAGGACTGACCGGTGCACTCACTGGCTGAGTTCCGGTCACGAGAAAAAAAAAAAAAAAAAAAAAAAAAGCTACATACTACGTGATTCCAATCATACAGCATTCTGGAAAATGAAAAACTTCAGAGACTATGAAAGACACGTGGTTGCCAGAAGTTAGAGGGATGGGGAGGAAGGGTGAATAGGTAAAACAATAGGATATTTTTAGGGTCATGAAATGATTCTGTAGCACATATTTATGGATACATCGACTTACACGTGTCAAAGCCAACTGGATGTCACAACACAAAGAGTGAATCTTAATTATGCAAATTTTAAAAAATCATTTATGAGGTTAGGGGAATCCCAGTATGGAATGCAGAACGTGACAAAATGAGCTAACTTTATTATATATATTTGAAACAACCTCCCTGGTGGATGGAGGGAAAAGTTACTGACCTAAGTAACTTTGGACACAAAAGGAGTCTGTATGATTAAAGGCAAAAGGAACTTGTACATAAGAACCGTACTCTACTGGATAAATTGTTTCCTATGAGTATGGGTTGACAATTTTGATACTGCTATGCATGTGTACTGGAATTGAACAAGTAGTTAGGTGGATAGCAGATAGTGGGAGCCAGATTTCTCAGGCTGAGATTTATAAATGAGGAAGAGAAGGAGGCTAGAAGGATCCATGTGGTAATTGATTAGAGCTGGAAGTATCAATATGAACTTATGTTTAGCTTAATATAGATACAGATGGTTACATATGGAAAGATGCGTGTGTGTGTGTACACAGGTTAGTACACTCATATATGCTAGAGTATGTTTCTTGCTGTATCAGCCAAGAGGGCCTCGCAGCAACTACATCACAGTAGCAATGAGCACATCTAACACTGAGATCCTGGTTTCTAATACCATCTCTCATAAAAGGAACCAGCACTCTTTGGAGCATTGGATGATCACGTATCTGTAGCAGGGAATATACAACGTGAGCATGGAGCATCGTTTAGTGCCAGAAAGTAAGAAGTTAAAGGGACAGAGGAGACAACTGAAAGATCTCTCAATAGCCAAATATGGAACAATCTGGGCAACAAAATGAATAAAGAAATATTTGATAACTTAAACTATAAAATAAATATCCACAAGTCCTTGCTGAGGTATATAAATGATTGAACAAATGGAAAAAAATAGAAAAATCTCACATGCAGAAGAATTCCTAATAATTTATGTAGTTTCCATTTTCATTCCAGAGAATGAAAAAAACAAGTAGAAAACATTTGCAAACCACATATCTAAAAAGGCTCTTAATGACCTTTTATATATAAAGAGATCTCAAAATTCAACAGAAAAAAGGTAAACAGTCCAATTAAAAAGCGGGGGAAAGACATTGCCTTAAAGAGTAGATATGAATGGCAAAAAGGCACATTACGAAGGGGCCTTGTCTAGTTCTATCTAGTTTAACACCACAGCTTTTAAGGAAATGGAAATTTAAAATGACAATGAGAAATCACGATCAGAATGGCTAAAATAAAAAATCATGATAACACCAAATGCCAACAAAGATGCAGAGAAATTAGATCTCTCCTATGTTGCTGGTAAGAATATAAAATGGTACAGTCACTATGAAAAATAGTTTGTCAGTTTGACAGATAAGACTAACTATGCATTAACTCTAAACAAAGAGTCTTTTGGCATTTATCCCAAAGAAATGAAAACATACGTTTACACAAACACACACACAAACACACACACACACACAACTATACATGGATGTTCATAGTGGTATTATTCGTGTCACAAAAAAGCTGGAAACAACCCAAATGTTCTCCAACAGGTGAATGGTTATGCAAACCCTGATGCATCCGTGCACTGGAACACTACTCAGCAACAAGAAGAAGTGAAAAGCAATGAATTATTGTACCCATAAACCTGGGTGGATCTAAAAGAAATTATGCTTAGTGGGGGAAAAAGTCCATCTCTAAAGGTTACATGCAGTAAAATATTGTTTATCTAACATTCTTCTTTAACAGCTTTATTGTTGTATAAGCAACATACAAAAACTGCACATATTTTATAGGATTTGATGAGTTTGGACATACCTCTGAAACCATTTCCACAATCGACCTAATAACTATATCTATCATCTCAAAATTTTTCTCATTTTGTTTTTGTTTTTTGTTTTGTTTTGCTTTTGCTTTCTTGTGATAAGAACACTTAACATGAGGTCTACCCTCTTCCCATACATTTTAAATGCACAATCAGGATTGTTAACTATAGGCACTATGTTACACAGCAGGTCTCTACAACTTATGTATCTTGCAAAACTGAAAATTTATAGTGAACAACTCCCCATTTTTCCCTCTCCCCAGCCCATGGAAACCACCATTCTGCTCTCTATTTATGAGTCTGAGTATTTTATAAGTCGCATATACATAGAATCGTGTAGTATTTGTCCTTTTTTGATTTACTTATGTCACTTAGCATAATAACTTCCAGGCTTGTTCATGTTGATGCATATGGCAGGATGTAGTAACTTTCTTTGTAGTACTAAATAAAATAACCACATTTTCTTTATCCATTCATCCATCGATGGACATTTGGGTTATTTCCTATATTGGTATCATGAATAATGCCATAATAAACATGGGAGTCCAGATATGTCTTTGAGGTCCTGATTTCAAGTCTTTTGTCTATAGACCCAGTTCTACTTTTGATTTTTTAAGGAAACTTCATCCTGTTTCCCCTAATGACTTCACCATTTTACATTACCTCCAATGGTGTACAAGGGTTACAATTTCTTCACGTCCTTGCCACTCCTTGTTACTTCTTATTTTTCAATAATAGCCATCCTAATAGATGTTAGGTGACTAGGTGACACATCACCGTGCTTTTAATTTGCATTTCCCTGATGATTAGCAATGATGACCACTTTTTCATACACCTGTTAACTGTGTGTATGTCTTCTTTGGAGAAACATCTATTCAAGTCCTTTGCCTATTTTTTAATTGGGTTGTTTGGTGTTTTTACTACTGAGTTGTAAGAGTTTCCTTATATATTTCGAAAATTAAATGTTTATCAGACATATGGTTTGCATTGCTGCTCTCCCATTCTGTAGGTTCACTCTGGTTTTTTTTTTTTTTTTTTTTTTTGGCTATACAGAAGCTTTTTAGTTTGATATAGTCCCACATGTCTATGTTTGCTTTTGTTTCCCATGTTTTTGGGGTCACACATATCACAGAAATCATTCCCAAGAACAATATCAAGGAGATTTTTCTCTGTGTTTTCCTCTAAAAGTTCTACAGTTTCAGGTCTTTACATGTAAGTCTTTAATCCATTTTGAGTTGATTTTTGCTTATGGTATATGATAAAGGTCCAATTTTATTTTTTTGGAAGTGTATATTTTTGAAATGACAACATTATACTTGTGGTTAATGGTTGCCAGGGAGTGGTAATTGGAGGAGTGGGAGGAACTATGCCCCTGCTATAAAGGGATAGCAAGAGAAAGCCCTTCTGAGTGAAGTTATAGTTCTTTATCTTAATGTGGTGATGGGTACATGAATCTATACATGGGATTAAATCACATAGGCCTATCTGCATGCACATGCACACACACACACAATCACACACATGAATATATAAAAAAAATAGTGAAAACTGATTAAGCTCTGAAGTCTAGTTAATAGTGTTATAGTGAACTCAGTTTCCCGGTTCAGATATTGCTCTACATTTGCATAAAATGTCACCATCAGGGGAAACTGGATAAAGAATTCATGTGGCTCTATAATTGTCTCAAAATAAAATTTGGGGTTTTTTTTAATGTAGGGAATATTTTCATCACTGGAAATAGCTTAGTTATTTAGTCCTTTTGGAGTTTTGTTTGTTTATTTGTCAAAACAGTTGTGATGTGATATAGGTGTCTGGTTTGCAACAGAACTTTACAAATAGGGGCTTTTGTTCAAAAAAGGATTAATCATACTAGCAAGTGTTCCTGTTCTATTCCACTAGGGATACAAATTCATTTGTCTCCCCTCCCGTGTCCACATCACCAGCACTCTCTATCCAGGGAAAGTACTCAAGACATATTTGCAGAGTGAGTACTTGGTCAATTAGCCAGCATCCCAAATAATAGATTTGGCATCTACAATGTTCTCTTTTAAAGTTTGGCTAGCACCCTATATAAATGACTGGAATTCACTCATGTGTTATTATTGATTTGGCAGCAATATGGGCATTGAGGCCATATTATATGAGCCACACCCTCCTCTTTCCACATCTGTTTAAACTCTGTAATTCTTGCCTTTATAGTGGTCACTAGGTCAGGGAGAAAGGGTTAGTAATGGCTGTTGAGCAGTGATTATATTACACTAACACCCACTGCTTTTAATATGCTCCATTTTTCTAAATATAGAGGTTCTGGTTTGGGCATGATGTTTCCTTCTGCCTTCAAAGGTGGAACATTTGTAATCACAGCCCTGAGCCTTGCAAATCTGTAAGCTAAGGGATGATGCTGTGGGCTCCATCCTCTGAGTGGAGCAGGTGAGGTCTGATGGAGAGAAAGGTAGAAACAGGGGTTGATCCTTCTACACAGCATCTCAGGAAATAGCTCTCTTCTTAAGCCCTCTGGTGCCACATGGCTGAGTAGTTTGCAGTAAAAGACAATTTAAAAAAACACGCAAAATCACATGGTTGTGTCTAGAAAAGATGTCACGATAGCTATGGCACCATGTCAGCATTACAATGAGTTTATCATTCCTGGGACCAAGAACAACCCACCAGCTCATCTACCCATAACCCTACAAAGAAAGAAAAGCCAAGCAATACCTTCACTAGAGCTTCCTTCAGGGAGACCTTTGAGTTTCAGTTCTTGCCCATGTGAGTGACACTGAGATGATTCCTGGTATTTAGTGAATATCCCCCCCCCAAAAAAATTATTAATTTGTTGAAAGAAATTGATACAATTCAAAAGCATTTTCTTACTTCCTAGCATATTCATAATAGAAAAAAAAGTGGGTATTGGTGAATAAAGCAACAGATGAGCTTGCCCATAAAGCATTTACCCAAGGAAAATGGATTCAACAGCTCCATGTCAATCTGGAAAGAGGCCTCTTGAAAAATATTTTATTTCATAACCTGATTGGTCAAAAAGGGATGGTTACAAGGGGTAGGAAGACTTTTAGAGAGTCCGGGAGGGCTGAAAGATGCATTGTGGAAGGATGGTGGGGCCTACTGGACACTGTACAAGATGTTCCCTTGATTCACGAACATCCGCAAGAGCATGTTCACACCCCGGGTCCATCCTGGGCACTTGCTACGTCCTGTGCAACTAGACACATTTCTGGCCTCAAAATGCTTAGAATGTAAGGAAAGAGACTGGGGGGGGGAGGGTGAGGAAAGATCAGCACAATAGAAAGTATGTGATGGGATTAGGCACAGGATACTAGGGAGTGCAGGGAGAGTGGTATTTAGCCTCTTATTTTAATTGATGTATAATATACATATACTAAAGTAAATATTTCTTAAATGAACAATTAAGCAGAACCACCAACCGTGTTAAGTTCATTCAATCTTGGGAGGTTTGAAAAGATGTCTTTGAGAAGCGTAGAGGACACCAGCTGATAAGTCTTGCAGGAGAGCAAGAGGAAGCTTGCCAGGACCTCAGTTGTGTGCAAAGGCTGAATCAGAAGGAGCAGAAAACCAGTGGCTGCCGCAGGAACCAGGTCTGTTCTCCAGGGAGGAAAGGGTCAACTTCACGGAAGAGAGAGAGAGCGCCTTGAATAGGAGGAAGTGGGAAATTCAACCTTCCTAACTGTAACCAGAATCCAATGGTAATTAGCAGGATGCAGGATACCAGATTGAAGTTTGGGGGCTAGTCTTTAGTAAAAGAAAGACAAGACAAAGATGGATCTCAGAGAAAAAGCTACTTCTTGAAAATTAGAAGAAGCCTTATAGAAATGACTGAAATATTAATCTTCCTGAATTTGGTCTCAGTTCGTGTTACTGCTGTCGTTTAAACAAATTTCATGAAACTTCCCAATAAAGCTGGAGAAAGTGATACAAGGAGTTTACTCTCTGTGTAACTACTTATTTAATTTATTGAAAGAATATAAAAATGATCACACTTCCAACTATCCCCACTACCACCACTGCTACCGTCCATTTCTTGACCAAGGAGCAAAAGTAGGAAGTTGGCCTTTGGTGGAGACAAAATCTTAACACTTATTATGATTCTGGGGATGTAACTGGAACAATGTATGAAAAAAGAAAGCACTCGCTTCCAGCTTATGCTTCTTGAAGGCAGAGGAGGGAGAAAGTGCTCCAGGCAGAGAAAGATGCTACATTCCAAAACCTCAGTCTCAAAACAAACCTTCTGGCTTTGTACATTAAATTCCAGCAAAGTAAAACATTTCTTTTATTCCTTAACCAGACTCTAAAACACAAGCTTGATATAATCCTGCACAATCTCCGATACTAGACAATTGTATAGTTCCCCTGACTTTTATTAGAAAAAGCAAAGAGATGAAAACTCTAGATACATAATAAGACGGGCATTCGAGGGGAAGGTAGGCAATGTCCTCTTAGAAACAAATTTACTTGAGGAAACAGGAGAAAACTGGAGAAAGGTTTTAACATTCTCATTGAGATTCAGTGAAAACAGAATTATTAAAGCATGAATTGATTTTCAGTGAAAAGAAATTAGCAAATTTTTTAAATGAACTTGATGCAGTGAACAGCAGATTAGACTCTAGAGAAAAAGAAACAAAATACAAGACTATAGAAGTGCATCAGAACAAAGAAGAAAAGTATGAAACGTTATGAGGTGAACAAATGTGAAAGGGATAATATGGGCAGATCCAAAACACCAACATAATTTTAATAGAATTTAAAACAAACAAAAATATATCATCAAAAAACAGTAATCAAATTACAAATATGGGAAAATGTCTCTGAACCGAAAATTTCATATCCAAAGGATTCATCGTATTCTAGACAGAATTCATGGGGAGTCATCCTTATGTAGAGGTTCTTTAAATAAATGCCCAATTTCCAGAATTAAAAACAACTTGGCAAATTTTTAGGACACATAAATTCATTAATTCACTGGTCCTTTAAAGGCTACCTGCAAAGGAGAACAATTGTGCTCACACCACACTTACCTCCTCAAACTGAACAGCAGAAGACCATGGAGAAACATCTATAAAATTCTGAGGCAAAGACATCTTAATATGTTTTCTTAAACTATTCAAATCCATCAGTTTTACATATGTAAAAAAACTGAAGTTATATGCTCCAGTGGTCTACCCTGCAAAGAAAAATGTTTTTCAAGAAAGATTCCAGCTTATGGAGAAATAAAGTAAAATAATGGATTCAAATAATATTTTATAAAAGTAGATAATAGTGAACAATGAAATCAGCAAAGCAGAATTAAATTCTATACAAATCTAAATATTTTAACATAGTTAAATAAACTATTGCAAATATGAAAAATACTTCTTGAAAGAGGAGATGCATGGTACACAATTTAATTAATTATAATAGTATTTTGAGATGGACAATAAATACTACATAGAAAAATTACAGAGTGACCAAAATCACATTCAAAGAAAAATTAATCACCTAAATGCTTTTCTGATTAACAAGAATGGCTCTAAATAAAGACACTAAAATTTTAACTCAGGAATCTTTTTCAAAAGTGCACTTAAAAACAATTTTTTTAACTGAACCCAAATATCAATGAATTAGAAAATGGAAAATTGAAGAATCAATAGATCTAAGAGCAGCCTTGCTCAAAAGCACAAAAATAACATAAAACAATACTAAATCCCTAACACAACCTGAGAGCAATGGAGGAGACAGAAGTATAACATTGAGAAGTGAACGTGAGGACAACTTAAAAATTAACAGAATATTACATACATGTATACCCATGTAATAGAGAGGCAAAATGTCAATTTTGTGGCAACAAATAAAATTCTGTGTCCTCTTGGCACAGTTTCCCACCCAGCTTGCTGTGAACTAAAACCACAGGTGGACAGTAAGTGAGCTGCATGGACACCTTGGCAAGTATCAAAGAAACCCACACAAACCAAGAGGAGGGAGTGTCAACTCTTAGGTTAAGTGACCTGGAAGGAAGAGAGCAGGTCCTGTTGGAGGTGGCAGAGCTGGTGGCGTATTTAGAGCCTTGTGCATTTCCCTGGTCCACGGGAGGAAGCAGGCCAGTTAATTTCCCACCTTTAGTGAGTTGAAAGTTGACACCCCATAAAGATATGTCCATGTTCTAACCCCTGGAATCTCAGAATGTGAGTTTACTGGGAAGAAGGGTCTTTGCAGATGTAATTAAGTTAAGGATCTCAAGAAGAGATCATGCTGGATTATCTGGGTGGGCCCTAAATCCATTGACTGGTGTTCTTATAAGAGAAAAACAAGGAAATCTGAGACACAGAGAAGAAGCCCCTGCGAAGATAGAGGCACAGACGCAGGACGTGTCAACAAACCACAGAATGCCAGGGATGGCTGTCAGCCTAAGAGGCGAGGAGGTATTCTCCCCTGAGACTCTGCAGGGAACGCGGCCTGCCTGACACCTTGATTGTGGACTTCTGGCTTCCAAAACCATGAGAGAATAAAACGTGCAATGTTTTAAGACCTGCAGTGTTTGATACTTTGTTACGCAGCCTTGGGAAACTCATACAACATCCAAAGCCAAAGGTCCCCAGACCAAAGGTCTCCACCTCTTTGGTGGAGACACTCGCCCCGCACCAAGTGAGCGTGGAAGGACGCTGCAGCGCACCACTGGGGCGGAGGGCACGGTGCCAGGCGAAGCCCACAGAGGGGGCTGCTCAGGGCTCCCTAAGCCTCTCTGAGGCCCAGGGGTGCAGCGGGCATTCACAGGAGCAGGCTCCAAGAGGCCATCTGACAAAGCGAAGCGTCAGAATCAACTGCACGGAGGGAGTCCCCAGGAGCCCAGGTGGGGAGCGGTGGGTCAGGGAGGCGGGTACGTGTGGCCGAGGTGGACACCTACCCAGTCCTCCAGACAAAGCAACGTGCACGTGACAAAGCAAATGGGAGGAAGCCCTGGGCCAGACCTCAGAGGAGGCAGGGGGGCTGCAGAGAAGGGGCCCCTCTCTTCTTTCTCACTGCTTTTTTGTGGACCATGGGTGTAGACTTTGGAGTCTCATGGGGTAGAGCAGAGAATGACCACAACGAGACAGTGCCTGGTAAAAATGCTGCTTATGGGCCGAGCCCCTGGCGCACTGGGGAGAGTGCGGCACTGGGAGCGCAGCGATGCTCCCGCCGCGGGTTCGAATCCTATATAGGACTGGCTGGTGCACTCACTGGCTGAGTGCCAGTCACGAAAAAGACCAAAAAAAAAAAAAAAAAAATTGCCAGGCAGCACTGACTGTGCCAGACTGTATTGCTATTATTAGTATTTGCTGTTGTGTTGGAATTTAAGTGAGGGGGGAAGCTTATAAATATCATGTACAGTTATAAAAATGAAGTGACTTTCATGGTTTCTTTGTGATGTATGACCCTAGTACCCGCCTGCCGCACTGATAAACTTTAATATCTTGTTGAAATAGATGTATTTCTGGGGGGAAAAAATTCCAAAATGTATTCAAGAAAATATAGAAAACCCATCACCATGAAATAAATTATAAAATTGCCTCCCCCCAAAAGATCTAAAAATAAAAAGTATAGAGGCTCAATGATTGCACAGTGAACTCCAGCCAGGCTGCCAAGAACAGGTAATTTAAGAGATTTCAGTTGTTCTGCAGCACAAAAGATGGATGATTTTCAAATCCACAGGAAAAAAGAATCTCCCAGGAGAAAACCAGACAATGGAACCTGAAGAGGCAATTCACAAAAGAAGAAATTCAGATGTCCCGTTAACAATAGAAAAATACGAAGATAAAAGACAGATTTGCAGTCTTCCCACGTCGCAATGCTGCATCAGTCCACAAAACGAGAGCCCTGGTGCTGATGAATGGGAAAGGTCTGCACCTGGCACCCTCTGGGGATGGTTCTGTGGTGGGTGTTGAATGGCCCCCTGGGACAGGGACGGAGGCTGACACAGATGCTGTGTGGAGAGCAGGGCGATCGGCTTCCAGCCCCCATCCTGGGAACCTGACCCCACAGCCCATCCCAAGAGGAGGGAGGTGCTCTAAACCTCACAATTCGGGCACCACAGTAATAAAGGAGTTAGAAAGGAAAGGAAAATTTTCACCTAGGAAACAGAAACAGCAGAGATGGGGAGTGAATTCCCGTCACGCCCACAGGTGACTGGAGCTGACTCTGAGCCCGGGGCTGGGCCAGGAGCTCCCTAGAGAGGGTGGCAAGGTCTCTGTGGGTGCCCCGGTGCCTCACACAAGAAGTTACTTCAAACGTATTTGTTGAATAAACCAGTCAATGAGTCCATCAAAATGTGTAATAACCACTTGTGGTTTTTAAAAAAAAAAGGATACCCTGAAAAAAATGCTTTAAAATTATATTATCTACTACACCTATTCAAAGACACTTGATCAGGGAGTACGGTGACTTTGGCAGCTCACACTTGCTGGTGGGAACATTCATAGACCTCTGACAGCACATGCTGGGAGGCTGCCTTTGTGGCATCAGATTTCACATGGAAGTGTTGTAGAATGAAGGTCTTAGTTCCCAATCGCTAGACCAGTGACTCTAGAGAAACTCTAAGCTCTCTAAATCTGATCGCCTTTCTCATTTTAAATAAGGGTAACCAGAACCAGAGGAGAGGAGGGCTCTGAGCACTTGGGCACAGTGCCTGGCTGTCTCCACTCACGACCACTCCTAGTCCCCACAGACTGGTGGGGTAACCCTGGAGATGCTGCAGTTGCCCTCCGTTCTAGAGCCTGGCTTCCCAGGACCCTCTCAGGTTCCTGATTTGTTAACATGGTTATATTTATCCTTGTCTTCAGATGTCACCCACAGCACTGGCCCATCCCTTCTTGGGCCTCTGTGTATTTGCCTTTGGAATCCTCAGGGACTTCATCTATAGCCCCAAGTAAGAGTTCCCTTGGTGAACTCTGCCTTCCAGGACCCCAGGGACATCTGGGCTGGACACAACTCCTCCCCTTCTGTCCCTGCAGTGCTCTTTTCCTCTGAAGCAGCTTTCCACTGTGAGATAGATGTGTGTATACCCACAGCTGAGACTTGCCTTCTCCCAGCACCAGCTCCACTGCTGGTCTCTGGGCCATCCATTCCACCCTCCGGAATTGTGTAGAAAATACTGGAAGCTGGCCTCACTGTGGTCCCCAACCTCTCAGGACACTGCTGTGATCATCACTATGTGTCTTTAGAGATACAGTCTCTGCATATAGAGGCAAGTAGGAGTTTCTTTTCTCTTTTTACATCTCAACAAAGACATTAGCATCTAATCGTGGTTCTCTTGTTTGTTTAGCAAATGAATCTGGGTGATGATTCCGTATCATTCCATAACAAACTGCTTCACTCTTTTTCCCTGCTGTGTAGTACTCCATCACACTATTTATAGCTGTTCTATCACTAATTTAACCTCATTAAATCAACAATGATGGTGCACCAGTATTTTTGTGCATGTGCCATTTCAGACATTAAAATTTTTGCAGAATAAACCATGAGGAGTAGAACTGCAGTAAAAATAGCACATTTTTGCTTTGATAGATATTGCCAAATTACTCTCCATAGGTAATTTGTCAGCTAATAAGTGAACTATAAACTTATGAGAAGATATAATTTATGTATTTTTCTGAACATTCTATTTTTTGTCAATATATTAACTTTAAAAAAAAGTAAAAGGCTTCTCTTGCTATGTTGAGGTTGAGCCTATTGTCAAATACTTAAATGTTTCTATGTCTTTTCTATAAACTGCATGCTCTTGCCCATTGTCTGTTTGTCTAGAAGGTTTTGTTTGTCCTTTTCCAGGAGATATTTCAATGAAAATTCACTCTTGGTGATAGGAAATGCAAATGTATTTCCTACATTGTTACGTGCCTTTGGACTGCTTTTTGCTGTTTTGTTTGTTTGTTTTTACCGTGAAGAAAATTTTTATTGTTGATGTAGTCAAATTTATAAAAGTTTCCTTGAATGGCTTGTAGGTTATTCCATGCTATCTCCACTGTGCGGTTGTATTGTTTACTTCTAGTACTTTTAGGTCATGTATTTTATATTTAAATAATTTATCCATCTTAAATTTATTTTGTTATAAGAAATTAGCTAAGTATCAACTTCGTTCTTCAACACGCCACACAGTGGTCTCAGTGTCACTTATAGAAAATCTGTCACTTTCCCACTGGTAGTCCAGACCACATGTTTCCATTTGTGCTGTCCATTTTGGACTTTATTTCAGTCCATTGTTTGGACTCTTTGTTTGTGCATTTCTACCACACCACTCTAAGTAAGTAGCTTTATAATATGTTTTCATGTCTGCCTGAGGCCAGTGCCTCTTTTTATTCTTCCTTTTTCAAAAAATTTCTGAATATTCTCACTTATTTCTAAATGTGAGGTTTAGAACCAATTTGTAAAGTTTTTTTAAAAAGGGTGCATTTACCATTTTATTGTGATCATGTTAAATTTATAGGTTACTGAAGAAAGACATATTTTCTTTGGGGTATTGAATCTCCTATATTGATGTGCAGCTATACCTTTCCAGTGCTGTTTTCTAAGTTTCTTCATACAGACATTACAGCTTTATTTTTAATATTTTTCTAGCTATTTAAAGGTTTACTATATATGAAATACATCCTTTGACACATTTTCTAACTGGCTCTTTTTCATGTAGGAGAGATATGATTTTTGTATATTTGTACTCAGCTACCTTTCTATATTGTATGTTAGAATTACGTTTTATAATTTTCTGTTGGTTAAAATTCCCCATGCATACAATTATATCACTTGCAAATAAATAAACTTTAACTTCTTCTTTTTCAATTTTTATAACTCAATATTTTCCCTACTTTTGTTTTTGTTGCTACAACCTCCAGGACTTTACTGAAATTGCTCAAAGTGCCTTCCTGAGATGCATAACTCCGGCTATTTCACCATGTGTATTAGTCCGTTTCTGTTGATTATTTAAAAAATGCAAAGAACTGGGTAATTTATACAAAAAATAAAATTTATTGCTTATAGTTTCTGAAGCTGGGAAGTCCGAAGTCCAGGGACCACATCCGGTGAGAGCCTTCATGGTGGTGACAGTGACATCACATTGTGGAAATGACAGAGCAGAGAGAGCAGAGAGAGAGACAGACTCTCCTCTTCTTTTAAAGCTCTCAGAACCACCCCCTGACCACCATTTTTAATCCATTCACTTCTGCACGGTCCTACAATCTAATCACCTCTTCAAGCCCCCACATTTCAATCACCGTAATAGGATTCCCCACCCTCTTGACAATAACAGTGGGAGCTAAGTTTCTAATACATAATACTTGGGGGACACAATTCAAGCTTAAGTGAGTTTTGGGGGGACATAATTCAATCCACTACACCATGTTAAAGAAGAATCTTTTATTCTAATTTTATTTAAAGTTTTTATTTCCTTTTTAGTAAGGAGAGATGTATGTTTTCACTGCATTTTCAGTATTTATATTGATGGCAATATTATTCTGTTCTTTGCGGTGAATGAGAATATATTATATTGTGGCATGTTGTATTATACTAACATATTATTATGTTGAAATATTCCAGAAATAAACTTCTTTAAGTTGGGATGTATATTTATGGTGCTTCTGGATTTGGTTTTCTGACAGTATCTATGAATTTTTAAATTTGCATTCATAAATGAGACTAAACTACAGTTTTTTATATATATTTGAAGGTTTAGTAACAATATTACACTGATTTCAAAAAATTTTGAATGCTTTATTTGTTTCTGATTTTACATTAATTTAAGTACTATTAACATGGACTTATTTTTAACAGGCATTATAATTCCCCTGAGGCTTTTTGAGTAGGTAGGGCTTTAATTACTTTATTTTATTTATTTACTTATTTTCATTAAAACATAATTGATTGTACATATTTGTGGGGTACAGTGTTGAATATCAATACCTTTGTGCAATATGTGATGCTCAAATCAGAATTAGTACATTCAGCATTGTGCAATGTAGTCATTTTTTGAGTCCCTTTACTAATTTCTCGTTAACCCCTTTTTCCCCCTTCCCCTTTCCCACCTCTGGTGGCCTCAGTTCTGTTCTCTCCTTTTGAAAGTTCAATGAATTATAGTGACTGTTGACTCTTTCTTCTTTTATTTATTTATTTATTTATTTATTTTTAGCTCCCACTTATGAGTGAGGACATATGGTATTTCTTTCTGTGCCTGGCTTATTTCACTTAACATAAGTTTCTCTAAGTTCATCTATGTTGCTACAAGTGGCAAAATTTCATTCTTTTTTATGGCAGAGTAGTATTCCATTGTGTATACATATCACATTTTCCTTATCCAGTCATCTGTTGTTGGACGTTCAGGTTGGTTCCAACTCTTAGCTATTGTAAATAGAGCTGTGATAAATATGGGAGTGCAGGTATGTTTCCTTGATGATGATTTCCATTCTTTTGGGTATGTATCCAGCAGTGGGATTGCTGGACTGTACGGCAGTTCTATCTGTAGTTGTCTGAAGAACCTCCATACTGTTTTCCATAATGGCTGTACCAATTTACAGTCCCACCAACAGTGTAGAGGGTTCTCCTTTCTCCACATCCTTGCCAGCATTTGTTATTCTCTGTCTTTTTGATGATAGCCAGTCTAACTGGAGTGAAATAATATCTCATTGTGGTTTTGATTTGCATTTTCCTGATGCTTAGTGAGTTTGAACATTTTTTTCATGTGTCTGTTGGCCATTTGTGTATCTTCTTTTGAAAAATGTCTATTCAGCTCCTTTGCCCATTTTTTAATCAGCTTACTTTTTTTTTTTTACTGTTAAGTTGTTTGCATTCCTTGTGTATTCTGGATATTAATTCCTTGTTGCAAGCATAGTTTGCAAATATTTTCCCTTTTCCTATAGGTTGTCTGTTTGCCCTGTTAATTGTTTCTTTTGCTGTGCAGAAGCTTTTTAGTTTCATAGATTCTTATTTTTTTATTTTTTATTTTTTTGCCTGTGCTTTTAGGTCTTACTCATAAAGTCTTTGCCCAATCCTGAAGTGTTTCGTCTATGTTTTCCAACAACAGAACCAGAATAGCCAAAGCAATCCTGAGCAAAATACATAAATAGATAAAGCTGGAGGCATGACACTACCTGACTTCAAATTATGCTACAAAGCTATAGTAACCAAAACAGCATAGTACTGGCATAAAAACAGACACTTGGAACAATGGAACAGAATAGAGAACCTGGAAATCAACCACATACTTACAGCCAACTGATGTTTGACAAAGGCAACAAGAACACACATTGGGAAAAAGACTGCTTCTTTAACAAATGATTCTTGGAAAACTGGCCTATGTGGCAGAATGAAATTAGACCCATACTTCTCACCATATATCATAATCAATTCAAAATGGATTAAAGACTTAAATATTTACCTTATTTTTTTAATGACAATAAATTTGTTCAAAGTTTCTAACTCTTCTGGTATCTCTTCATTTTTTCATAGAAATATATATATTTGATTCAGTTTTCAAATATATTTGCATAGAATTGAGTTTATATTTTAAAAATTCTTTGTAGACTTACTTGTTCTTCTGTTGACTTTACTAATAATACAAAATACTACTTTCTCCTTTTTAATTCTTGTTACCTAAATTATTTTTATTTACTTGGTTTTAAAGAAAAAATATTCTATTTCATAACTCACTAATTTTCATTTCTATTTTTCTTAATCCTTCCATTCTTATTTTTCTTGAATTTGTTGTTATTTTTCCCCCAACTTCTTCAGTAGAATTTCCAATCCATTTAATACATTTTCTCCTTTTACATTAAAGCAAGTATTTAACAGTATGAATTTTTTAAAATACTGATATAATTTATATTGTCTATATGCAGTATTTGTTCATTTTTTATATCCTTCAAAATTGATTTAGTTCCTAAGGAGAGATTTAGAGAAAGCTTTGATTTTATCAGAAGTTTTTTTAAACTCCAGATGGTAGAGTTTTGTTCTACATTGTTTTACTAACTTCTGGTTATTCTGCATTATGGCCAGAGAACATTGTCTGTCTTGTTTCTACTGCATAAAACTTATTGACCAGATATGTGGTCCATTATCAAGAATCACCATGGGCATTTGGAAAGTGTATTTTTTGTTTTCAAGCAATAGAAATCAGTATATATCAATTACATCTGCTTTGATAATATGTTCATAGTTCTTCAAACTCCACTTTATCTCTGAGTAAATTAAAGTCTCCTCCTTACACTATTTTCTTTCCAGTTCTCGTTTTTCATGAATTTTGGTACTTTGTTTCCCAGTGAATAGATAATTTTTAGTCTCATAACTTTATTGTATATTAATTTATTGTGAATTGTGCTTTGTTGTTTTTTGATATTCAGTGTCTGTTAACCAGAATTTAAACTTGTCTAATAGGAAGATCATGGGTCATCATTTTCATCTGCTTCAAAACAGCACTTTCTCTGGTAAGTGATCTTCCTCTGCCATTTATTTCTTAGGTTCTTTTCTCTTGGAGAATGTGCTGATTCTTTGGGTCTTTAGAATATAGAGTTTTTTTCCCTTCATTTCCAATCTGTATCTCTTTTATTATTTAAATAATAAAATGATACAAATTATTATTTGTATTGTTGCACTAGCTAAGACTTTCAGCATGATTTTAAATAGCAGTGGTGAGAAAAAACATCATTTTCTTATTCCCAATCTTAAGGAGAAATTGTTCATTCTCTCGCCATTAAGTACAATGTCAGTTGTAAGGGGTTTTTTGTTTTGTTTTGTTTGGGGCATATATCACTTTTTAGGTTATGAAAGTTCCATTTTACTCCCAGTTGTTTTTTTGTTTTTTGGGTTTTTTTTTAAGAACTTTTATCATAAATGAGTGTTGACATTTGTCAGATGCCTTTTTTATGTCTATTGATATGAGTATGCTTTCTTCTCATTTAGTTCATTAATACGATGAGAGGTTGATTTACAAATATTGAACCAGCCTTGCATTCCTGAAATAAATAGCATTTGGTTGTCATGTGTCATTCTTTCTTTATATAACTGATTTTATTTGCTAATATTTTGTTAAGGATTTTTATGTCTACATTAATGAGAGATGTTGCTCTGTAGTTTTGTTGTTTTTCTTGTAATGTCTTTCTCTGGTCTTGGTTTTAGGGTAATTGTGGCCTCATAAAATCAGTTGGGAAATGTTCTCTCCTCTTCTATTTTCTGGAAGAGGTTGTGTAGAATTAGTATTATTTTTTTCCTTAAATGACTGTTAGAATTCACCAGTGAAACCATGTGAGCCTGATGTTAGGCTTTTGGTGGATGCTTTTAACTGCTATTAAATTCTTTACTAAATGTAGGGACAGTCAGGTTGTCTACTTCTGCTTGAGTTAGTTTTGATAGTTTAAGTCTGTCAAGGAATCAATCCATTCCATTTAAATTATCAAATTTATGGTATGCATGTAGTTTCATTCCTGATGTTGGAGATTTGAATAGTTTCTTGCTTTTCTTGGTTACCCTGTCTATAAGTTTATCATGTTTATTAATCTTTTTAAAGAACTTGTTTTTGTTTTTTATAACTTTTCTCCAATTTTCTATTTTTGGTATCATTTATTTCTGCTCCAATTTTTACATTTCCTTTCTTCTGTTTGCTGTAGGTTTAATTTACTCTTTATTTTCTGTGTTCCTATGGTGGGTTGCTTAGGCTATTGATTTTTATGTATTCTCTTCTATATGTGCCTTCTTTTCTATATGTGCATTTAATGCTATAAATTTTCCTGTAAGCACTGCTTTGGCTGCATTCCACAAATTTTGATAAGTTGTACTTTCATTTTTATTTAGCTACAGTATTTTTAATTTCTCTGGAGACTTCGATATATGAATTATTTCAAACTATGTTGCTTAATTTCCAAATATTTAGGGATTTTTAGCTGGCTTTCTGTTGTTAGAGTCTAGTTTAATTTCTGTTATGTTCTAAGATCAGACTTCATATCATTTCTATTCTTTAAATTTGCTAAGTTGTATTTTATACTCCAGAATGTGGTCTATCTTGATGAATGTTCCATGAGTGCTTGAGAAGAATGTCTATTGTGCTCTTCTTGGATGGAGTATTCTCTAAATGTTCATTTAGTGTGGAATATAAATTTTTGGGTGGATACTCACGTCTTTATATCATTACTCATCTTTGAGTTATTCCTGGGAGGGTTTCTGTGGCAAGGGCAGTCAATTAGTGGATTAGTGTTTCAGGCCAGCAGGTTTTCTTCCTAGTTCAAGGTGAATTTTCTTGACACTGAGTTATATTTCATTGAAATTTAATTCCCAGTATCTATCAAGCCAACAAAGGCAAATTCAAGGTTAGCTTTAACTCAGAGTAGTACCACTCTGCCCTGTACCGTCTTATCTATAGACTTCTCTTCACAATGAGGGTATGTCAATGTGCTTCCTCCTTTATCTCTTCTACTCTGCTTATCTGGATTACCAAACAGTGTTTACAAAAGACCAGAACACCATGTCACACATTTTATCTCATGAACACCATTTTATCTCTCAAGGTACTGCCATACTTGAAGAATTATAGCCTGAGGTCTTTACTTGGACCTATGATAATTGGAACATTCAGGCATGTTCCTGCATTCCTGTTGGGGGTTGCATTGATGTTTATCTTTCCTCATTTTTTAGGGTAATTTTAAAAGAGAAGAATAGGGCAATGTTGACTTTACCTTGATTTTTAAGACAAAACATCTTACATTTAACAACTTACTCACAGAAAGAGGCTGAAAACACAGGCTTGAGCCCTGGCAGAGGGCTACTGCTAGGGAAATGTAAAATCAACAGAGTTTTTGGCACCTGAGCAAAGCTGACACAGTACAGTTATTGTCTGAAGAAACCTCAGACTTACACCTGATCTCTTCATGAGGAACTTTACCAAAGTGTGAAACTCTACACATTGAGAAGTTAAACAACTAAATCAAAAATCTCTCAAAATTATAGTGGATATCCTCACAATCTCTTTTTGCTGAGGAGAAAATGGCAGGCCAAATGCTCCATTGGTAGCTCAGGAGGTCCACAATCTGGAAATGGGAGTATGTCAAGGGAAGACTGATTTACCACAGCTGCAATCCAGCTGTGAGCCTGTTCCATCCATGACTGAATTAATATGATCAAGGAAATGAAAAAGTTATTTCTGGTGGGAGATAACATGATCTGGAACCTCTATAGATTTTTTTTAATACAAAATGCCTAAATTTCAATAAAAAAATTATCAGCCATGTGGGAAAACAAAGGACTCTAGATTGAAAAAAGGTATCAGAAGCACTCTCAAAAGTCATATGGATATTAGAGATTTTAAAATAACTATAATAAATATGTTTATTAAAATAGAGAAAAAATAGGACAAATATATGAAAAGAGGAATATTTTAACAAAAATAATCTACAAAAAAAGAGAATTAAATTGACATTTTAAAAATGAACAATGCAATACCTAGAATCACAAACTGGATTTAGCTGAAGACAGGAACAGTAAACAGAAAAGAAGACAGTATAAAACATCCAAATAAAAGCATACGTAGAAAATAGAATAGGAAAAAAAAGGGGAGAGTGAGAAACCTGTGGGACATGGTAAGAAAGTGCAATGCAAATATTATCGGAATCCTAAAAGGGAGATCAGAGAAGAAGGAAATATATGAAGATATGATTCTCAGTGATTTTATAAAATGATGAAAGACATAAACCTAGAGTGATCTTCAAGAAAAAATAAATACGATGCAACTAAACCGAGGCACGTCATAGTAAAATTGCTAATATCCAAAGATGAAAAGTAAGTCTAAAAGTCAGTTGCCAAAAAGAAGAAAAAATTACCTTCAAAAGAATAACAATAGAAATTACCACTTTCTTTGCCATAGCAATGATGGAAGCCAAATTCACAGATCTCTGTGAATATGAGTGAGTTAGCTATGCTGCTTAAGAAGTCTGTAATGCACTTGCTATCAGCTATGATCATTTGGGATGAAATATTCAAGGCACAGAAACCTGCATCTATACGTTGATTTTCACCTTTCATTTCATTCTGTTTTTGTGGAATCTACATTCATTAATAATCCCATTCCACCTTTTTTAAAATTCAATCTCTCAAACATCCTCTTAAACTATCTTCATTGGTTTCTGGAACATAGCATGGGCATTCTTCTTTGTGGGAGGAAAAATGTACAGTCTTCCAAGACCACAATTATTCTGCTTATCTGGTCAGCCAAAATCTGGCTTATGGGTTTTCCGAGCAGTGTCGGAAGATAGGTTTGTCTGTTTTTCGAAACTTTGAGTGGTCATCTTCTACTCCCATCTGCAGCAAATATTTCTAAGAAATTCTCTCTTTTCCTTCAGAACTAAGGCTCTTACAGGTTCAAGGCAATTTGCTCATGGGAACAAAATTTCCATGTGATTTCTTCCTCTTGCAGTGTTGCTACTGAAGTTATATTTATCTCTTATAAAAGCAAATCTTCAACACCCAGGCTAAGATGCTGATGTTTAAATATTTTAACCACTACCCGTAAAGCATACACGAATTATTTTCTAGACTTATGAAATATCCATTTTGGAAAACATTTGTGAAACGATTGAGTTCAACCATTAATTACAACTTGGATCTTCTCCAAAACTTTGTCTGTTGTTATCAAACATATGGGTAGACATCATCAGTGATGGGGAAACGCACCACTCATTAATATTTTTAAAAGAGCTTCATTTAGGTATAATTTATATGCCATAAAATGCACCCATTTTAAGTATAAAATTCAATGATTTTTCATAAATTTACAGAATTATGCAACCATATCCAGTCTTAGGGCATTCCTGTCACCCCATAAAGACCCTTCATTTCCACTAATATTCAATCCCATTTTGACCTTCACTTCCAGACACTCACTAATTCACTTTCTGTCTCTACAGATTTGCCTTTTCTGGACATTTCATATAAATGGAATCATACAATATGTGGTCTTTTCTATCTGACTTTTTCACTTCGCATGTTTTTCAGGTTCATCCCTCTTGTATCATGTTATCAGTAGTCTGTTCCTTTTTATAGAGGAGTACTGTTCTGTTGTCTGGATTGCCACAGTTTCTTATCCACTTACCCAGGTGATGAGCATTTGCATTGCTTGCATATTTTGGCTATCATGAATAGTGCTACTAGGAATATTTGCATACAAGTTTTGTGTAGACATACAGTTTCAGTTCTCTTGGGTAGACACCTAGGAGTGAAATTGTTGAGTGGTATGGTAAATTTACATTTCATATTTTAAGGAACTGCCAAACTGTTTTCCGAAGTGGCTGTATTATTTTACATTCCCACCAGCAATGTATCAAGATTCCAGTGGGTGCAAACTGGTAGCTCATTGTAGTTTTAATTACAGTGTTTCTAACTACTAATGATATATGTAAAGCACATTCACATGTGCTTTACTTTTTAGACATTTGTGTGTCATTTTGGTAAAATGTGCTTTGAA
Source organism: Cynocephalus volans (assembly GCF_027409185.1). Taxonomy (NCBI): domain Eukaryota; kingdom Metazoa; phylum Chordata; class Mammalia; order Dermoptera; family Cynocephalidae; genus Cynocephalus; species Cynocephalus volans. Next base: position 211,962,385 of record NC_084461.1, read on the forward strand.
TTTTTTTTCATTTGTTTATTTTGCACACACATGTGGTTGTTATATAATTGTATATATTTGCATATAGCACATGTGATTTGCAAATATATGACCTGACTTTTTTATTTTCTTAATGGTTTCTTTTGAAGTGCAAAAGATTTCCATTTTGAGAAAACACAATTTATCTCTCTTTTTTTTTTTTTTTTTCTTTTTTAATACATATCTAAGAACCCTTTGCATAACCTATGGTCACGGTAATTTTCTCCCATGTTTTTTTCTAAGAGTTTTATAGTTGTACTCTTACAAATGGGTCAAGATCTATTTGAGTAAATTTTTGTGTGTGGTGTGAGATACATCTTTTTGCATGTAAACAGACAGTTGTCCCAACACACCACATATAGGAAAGACTATTTTTTCACCATTAAATCACGTTAGTACTTTGTCAGAAATAAATTGACTATAAATGTGTTTCGATCTGAATTCTAAATTTTGTTCCATTGATCTATATGTGTGTCTCTCTCTAGTAGTAAGTTTTGAAAGTGCAAGTTCTCCAATTTTGTTCTTATTTTACAAAACTCTCATGCTATTCTGAGTCCTTTGTATTTTCACACATCGCAGAGGGAATTTTTTATAGATTGCATAGACTCAATAGCTCAATTTGTCACCTTAACAAAATCGAGTTTTCCAGTTGACAACATGGATTGTTTCTCCATTTTCCGAATTCTTCCATTCTATTTGATGTTATTATGAATAAAATTATTTTTTCAATTTTATTTTTGTGTTGTTTATTGCTGGTATTTAAATATATAATTGGTATTTGTATATTGATACTGTATCCTCCAACCTTGCTGTAATTGTTTATTTGTTCTATTAGCTCTTCTTTTTTAACTTTTTAGAATTTTTACATACAAAATCATGTCTAAATAAATCACTAAAATTAGTTTTACTTTCTCTTCCCAAATCTGGGTGCCTTTTATTTCTTTTTCTTACCCAGTTGAGCACTTGCTGGAAGCTCTGGCAGAATACTGGATAGCAGTGGCAAGCACAGATATCCGTATATATTTTCCAATCTTTGTGGGGAAGAATTCAGGTTTTTGCCACTAAGTAGGAAGTTAACTATGGGTTTTTCATAGATATACTTTATCAGGTTAGGAAAGTCCCCTTTTATTGCTAGTTTGTTGAAAGTTTTAATATTGAAGAAGTGATGGATTTCGTCCAATGCTTTCTGTATCTATTGCAATGATCGTGTGGTTTTTGACCTTTTTTTACTAATGTGATAAATTACATTAACTGATTTGCAGATGTTAAAACACTTGAACATGTGTATTATTCTTTTATATGCTGTTGGTTGTGATTATTTTATAATATTTTGTTAAGAGTTTTTGCATTAATTTTCATAAAGGTTACTGGTATGTAGTGTTTTTTTCTTGTGATGTCTTCATCAGGCTTTTGTATAAAGATGATATTGGTCTCACAATGAGATGGGGAATTATTGCTCTTTTTCTATTTTGTGACAGTTTGTTAAAGACTGGTAGTATGTCTTCTTTTAATGTTTGTTAGATTTCACCAGTGCAAATATATGCTCTGGGCTTTTCCTTGTGGAAAGATAATTCATTACTAATTCAATATTTTTATTTGTTATAAAAATATTCAGATTTTCCTTTTGTTTGTAAGTCGATTTCAGTCATTTGTGTTTTTCTAGGAAGTGGTCCATTTCATCTAAGTTATCTAATTTGTCGGCAGAAATTATAAACAGCTTTTTGGTAGTATTCTCTTATAATCATTTTATTTTCTCCTAAAGTTTGTCATGAAGTTTCTTCTTTCAGAGTTGATGTTGATAATTTTTGTCATCTCCCCTTTTCTTCTAGACCAGTTTAGCTAAATATTTGTCAATTTATTTTATCTTTTCAAAGAAATAAGTTTCAGCTTTACTAATTTTCTCCATTGGTTTTTGTTTTTTATTTTACTAGCTTCTACTCAAGTTTTTATTATTTCCTTCCTTCTCTTTCTTTTGGATTTATTTGGCCTTTCATTTTTTAGTTTTCTAAATTGTGCATTTTGTCATCAGTATAAGATATTTCTTCCTTTCTAATATTGGAGTTTAGAGCTATCAATTTCTGGTTAAGCACTGATTTAACTTATCTTATAAATTTGTTATGTCGCATATGACTTTTCATTCAGTTTGAAACATTTTATAATCTCACTTTGTGATTCCTCTTTTGTCACATAGGTTATATAGAAGTGTGATGTTAACTTTCAAATACTTTCTGAAATATCCTTCTGTGGTTGATTTCTAATGTAATTCCACTGCAGTTTGTGTACTTTGCATGACTTTCATTCTTTAAAATGTATTGGATATTGGTTTGTAGCTTAACATACAGTTTATACTAGAGAATGTACCAGGTGAGTTGAAAAGAATATATAGTACCTACTTGTTGGATTGAGTATACTATAATGTCAATTAAGGATGACATCAGTAAAAATGGCAGAGTTAGGACCTCTGAAAATCCACTCTTCCACAAAGCACAAGGACACCACCAAAAATTGTCAAAATCAACATTTTCAGAATTCTGAAATATAACCAAAGGCTTACAGCAATCAGGGAGCATTTATTCAAGAAAAAAAACAAAGCTAAATCTCTGTAAACAGCAGGCACTGCCATGTTTTAAGTTGTATTATCATTCCAACCTTTGCTATTCTGCCACAGCCCTGAAAACCAAGAGTCACTACAACATTAAAACCATTAGTCTGGCAGCCACTAGAGAACACAGGATAGATCTGGAGTTCTTTCAAAGTTCTTTTTCTAGAGAATTATCATTGTTTGGCCTATCACGAAGTTCCCTGGAAGCACCCACTTACACTGCTATCTTTTTTTTTTTTTTAATCTAACTTGAAGTTTACCTAGGGCAAACAGGCTTTTCCCCAGAGGCAAAAACAATAAGAGGCAATTGTTTAATATTTCAGCTTTCTGAAGCAATAGACAGTAGGTGAAGCAAGGAATAGGTGAACCAAAAAGCTTTCTGAAAAGGAAAAGCTGATGAATGAGATGTCCAGAGAGGCCTTCAAAAAGCTCTGAAATATTCCTGGAATCTAGAAGTCCAAACACATATATGTAGAGGTTTGTTCATGTCCAAGGATGTGGGCATGCTCAGGAAAGACCTGAGAAGCCCCCACGCTCTCGCCTCTGGCTGCCCTTCAGTGTCTGCGCTAGGGTGAAGTGAAGGCTAAGGCAGAGTTTTCAGCTACTGAGCTGAGCATTGAAGGTGTGCTCTGACATGCACACAGAACCCCTCCACAAAGATGAGAAGACTTGCTCATTCCAGGAACCTCTGGAAAATCTCTGTTCATTCATTAGCTGCCCACTAAGGTAACCAAGCAGTGGTCACACACAACAAAGAATACATATTGTAAAGATTTAGTTAAGAAAAGTTCACAGCAAATAAAAGTGACAACAATAACAAATGGCAACAACAAACTCTGGGAAAGGGAGAAAATCTGATTTCCAGAATTACCACACTATATTATTTTATTTTATTTATTTATTTATTTATTTTTTGTCCTTTTTTTTGTGACCGCGCTCAGCCAGTGAGTGAACCGGCCATCCCTATATAGGATCCAAACCCGCGGCAGGAGCGCTACTGCGCTCCCAGCGCCGCACTCTCCCGAGTGAGCCACGGGGTCGGCCCCACACTATATTATTTTAAATCTCCATTTTTCAACATAAATTGTGGCATATAAAAAGAAATAAGAAAGTATGGTCCATACACAGAAAAAAAAAATGCCGTCAATAGACACTGTCTTTGAGAGCGCTCAGAATTTGGATTTATTAGACAAAGACTTTAAATATGTTCAAAAACCAAGGAAAACCATGACCTAGAGAACTAAAAGTAAGTATGAGAATAAGGAAAATAGGCTTCCAAATAAAGGCTATCAATAAAAGTATTCCATTTCTATTCTATATATAGTCAATAATAGAAAAATGTAATATATCTACAGTCACATACCACAAAATGACATTTCGATCAATGACGGGCCTCTGTACAATGCCATGACATAAGATGATGAACGGAGCTGAAAAACTCCTATTGCCTAGAGATGCCATAGCCATCTTAGCGCAACTACTTTTTATTTTTTAAATAAATTTAATGTAGCCTACATGTACAGGGTTTATAAACAGTAGTGTATGGTAACGTCCTAGGCTTCACATTCACTCCTGACTCACTCAGAGCAACTTCCAGTCCTGCATGCTCCAGTAATGGTAAATGCCCTATGCAGGTGTACCGGTTTTTATCTTTTTTATCTATTTTTTATATTTATTTTATTTTTTTATCTATTTTAGAGTTTGCTGTTTTTGCCAGCTCAAATCTGTTCAAGTCACTCAAGTAAAAATTTTATTTTATTTTAGCTATTCTACTTTTCGACACCAATGTTTCCTTTTTTTTTTTTTTTTTTTTTTTTGTCTTTTTCGTGACTGGCACTCAGCCAGTGAGTGCACCGGCCAGTCCTATATAGGATCCGAACCCGCGGCGGGAGCGTCGCCGCGCTCCCAGCGCCGCACTCTCCCGAGTGCGCCACGGGCTCGGCCCCCAATGTTTCCTTTTTTTAAAAATAATTTTTAGGTCTTAATCGACATTTTCTTTGGGGAATTATTGTTTTCATGCTTTTCCTTACTTCTTTCGACATGGTTTCCTATAGTTATTTGGACATATTTATAGCAGCTGATGTGAAGTCTCTGTCTGCTAAGTCCAACATCTGACTCCATGTTGCTTCTCTATTTTTCCAGTGTATGTGTCACAGTGTCCTATTTCTTTGTATGCCACATATTTTTTGTTGCTGTCGTTGGATATTGGACATTGTAGATAACTCATAGCAGTAGCTTTGAATTCCAATTCCCCTCCAGAGGGTTATTGTTGTTATAGTCTGTTAGTTTGTTTACTGAATTCCCCAGACCAAGACTATAGAATCTGTCTTCTCTATTGTGTGGCCACTGATATCTTTGCTCAGTGCTTTTTAAATCTGTTTTTATTCTTAAGTCCAGCCTCCTAAGGACTGTGCCTGGGTCAGCACAGCTTAGCTGTCAGAGGTTTTTCTTTAAAACCTTGAACCAGTGGAGGTTCTACTCTTTCAAAGTGGATTGGCGTTTGGTTTGTGGAGTGCATTGCATGTCCAGGCAGTTTACAAACCTGCCCAACTTCTCTTTCTGCACGTGCAAGGCCTCATATTCAGTGAGGGATGCTAGGATTTTCTCTGTCTCTCCAGAGAACGTTTGAAGTCTTCCACATGTACACAGCCTCAATAACATCTAGGATAAGAGGTTGTTTTTCAAGGCCCACCTTGGTTATCTTTTTCTCCAGATCTTACTGCTATATTTCTTGCTGTTCTGACAGTTTGTTGGGTGTCCTAATAGTTATTGCAACCTCAAAAATTTCTTTGATTTTTTTTGCCATTGAGATTGATATCGTTCTTGATATTGCCCCCTGAGACTTGGGTTTTTTTAAGCTCTACTACACATCAAGTCATCCTTCTCTTGCAGCAAGGCTGCCAGCCCTTACAAATTGCCCCATGATTTGGGGTAACTCTTGCAACAAACTGAAGATTAGGGGGAAATGGCTGCAGCCCCAGGCTAAACAAGTTTGTCCAATTATTTCATTGCTTTCTGAGAAGAGGAGAGTCCAAGCTTCTCACTCAGCCATTCCAGATGCTATTAATTAATATTTTATTTTATTAATATTTTAATCGATTTTTTTATATTGTTCCCAAAATCTAAAAAAAAATGTTTTATTGATCTTTCCTTCCCAATGTCTATTCTAGGGCTTGGCACACACTAGATTATCTGTAAATTATTTTGAGTAAATGAGAAAAAGCCCATTTTAAATGGTCAGCATAAAGGGTGTGACTTTTAATAGCCATCAATTTAGAGTATTTGTTTACTAGTGTCACAGAATTCACTCCCTTGTAAAATTACCAGATGATCACACTATGAACTTTTTTAATTTAAAGCAAGCACAGAAACAAAGATTTATAAATATCAGTTGAGAAATGCAGATTCAGGAAGAAATGATTAAATTTCCTGGAGCTAAAAACATGCAAGAGTAAAAACAAATATGTCTCTACTTTACGGATTCTGGGTTCAATGTTATAATTATAGAAATTATAACAAAAATATGAGAATATATTTTATTATTTTAGGGACAAAGGACTTCCATATTCTAATAATAGTAATAATTGCAACAATAGTCATAATGATGAAAAATAATGTTTTCAAAATGTGGAATATTAAAACCAGGAGTAACTAACTCATAATGCTCCTCCTTCAGGCCTTGGGAATGAGCTGCAATTTTGTGCATCCATCTGGTGATTTATTTAATAAATAAGATTTTTGTACCTGGTACTGAGAGCACAGAGGTGAGTTATCTCAGATCTGCCTTCAGAAAATCACAGTCCAGGGAAGGAGACAGATCTGTAAGCAGGTAATTACAGTAATAACTAGTGGGATTAAAACGAAGAGAAAGGAGAAATTAATGGGTTAATATACTATATTAATTATTTGTCAATATAAAATAGAATGAGTTAGTATTTGTAAACCATAGATCAGAGCCCAGCACTAGTAAGCAATATATGGGTGTCTGGTAAATTTTTAAAAAAATAATAATAATAATAATTCAGTGTGAAAACAGCTCTGGATACTCCACACAGTCTTCCTTGCCCACAATAAGTCCTTAGTCAACTTCTAAATGAGTGAACACGTCTACCTTTTTAAGATTCCAAGCAAGGTAAGGAGAAGGCATTCACCATTTTCATACTATTTGATTGGTTAAAAACTTACTAATCCTAGCTTAAACCAATATTTAATAATTCACATATTAGCTTTGCAGTTTAAAATAGTTTCTAATTACCCTTGTGATTTCTCCTTTGACCAATGTGTTATTAGAACTGTTTTGTTTGTTGTCTTTAGCTTTGTTGACTTCCAATATTTTGGTATTTTGCAGATATTTTTTCTGGTATTGATTTTTAGTGTAATTCAATTTTTGTAAGAGACCTTGTTTGTATGACTTGAGGTTTATTTTTACTTATTGCCCAGAAGGTGTTCTGTCTTGGTCAATGTCCATTGCACTTGAAAAGAATGTATTCTACTACAGTTGGGCAGAATGTTCTATGTCAATGTGGTCAAGTGGTTGATAGTGTAGTCCAAGTCTTTTATCTTCTTACTGATTTGCTGTCTTCTTGGTCTATCAATTATGAAGGGAAAAAAAATCTGAAAATTTCCGATGATAATTACACATCTGCAGGAGGACAGGTCCCCAGATGACCTTAGCCAACCCAGCTTTTCCCCCTCCCAGCTGTAGTTCTCAAGATAACTGTAGAATGTGCTGGGAACACATTGCCCTGAGATAGGAAGGAACTGCCTGAAACATCCTGGGCTTTGAATTTGTCCCTCCCAGAGCGGGATGGCTTGCAAAACTTTAGCTCTGTGATCCAGCTACCCTCAGCATATAAAATCCAGAGTGAAGTGCTTGCAGGGTCCTTGAGGTGTGGTGCAAATTGGGGCATGCACAGATGAGACTCCATCTGCCTTGGGCAGCTTTCCTGACCCTTGGGGGACCAGCTGGCCATGGATCCTAGAGTTCTACTGATTGCTTATATATTCTGTGAGTGAAAAAGTTGCTTTGCATGACTTGTTGTGTGGGTAATCTGTCTCACCAGCCTCATACTCCAGCACTTGGTCTCGTGCAAAACTTCTAGCTACTGGGTTTGTTCAAAACCTCCCACCAGATCTAGGAATCTTACCAGAAAGTGGCAAGGCGTTTAGAGTCCTCCCCAGTATTGATAACCAAAGCATGGTACTTTGCTTAACAACATCTGTTTGTTTCTCCTTACAGTTCTAATCATGCTTCTATACGTTGGAGCACTGTTATTAATTTCACAGACCTTTAGTACTGCTGCTTCCTCCTGACAAATTGACCCTTGCTATGATTTGAATGTGTCCCCTCCAGAATCCAGGTATTGCCAATATGATAGTATTAAGAGGTGGGGCCTTTAAGAGGCAATCAGGCCATGAGGGCTCCTCCCCTCATAAATGGGATTAAGGCCTTTATGAAACAGGCTTCCCACAGCATTTGGCTCTCTTGCCCTTCCATCTTGCAGCATGTGAGGACACAACATTCCTCCTCTCCAGAGGATGCAGCAAGACACTATCTTGGAAGTGGAGAGCTGCCTTCACCAGACAACCAGACTTGCCAGTGCCTTTATCTTAGACTTCCCAGCCTCCAGGACTATGAGAAAATAAATTTTTGCTCTTTATAAATTACCCAGTGTCAGATATCTTTGTTGAAGCAGCACAAACAGACTAATGCAACCCCTTTCAATTATTAATTAACTTTTTATTCCTGATGATATTTCTTGCTCTCATATCTACTTCACCTGCATTAACATAGTTGCTACAATTTTCTTTGGTTTAGTGTTTGCTTGGTATATGTTTCTCATCCCTTTCCTTCTACTTTACCTGGATTTTTATGTTTAAAGTGTGTTTGTACAGAGAGTATATTGTTGGGTATTAGTTTTGCATATAGTCTGACAAATCTTTTCCTTTTAATAGGAATGTTGAGGACATTTATATTTAATGTGATTCTTGATACAGATTAATTTTAATCTAGCACTTGCTATTTGTTTTCTATTTTTCCATACTTTTTGTTACTGTTTTTCTCTTTTTCTGACTTATTTTGTATTAATCAAGCACTTTTTTCTGATTCTGTTTTATCTCCAGTACCAGCTCATTAGCATGCATGCTCTCTCTCTTTTTTTTTTTTTCTTTGCAAGTGATTTTTCCAGGCTTAACAATATACATCTCAAACTCATTACAGACTTCCTTCAAATAATACTATACTATTGACACAGAGTCTAAGAATCTTACAAAAGTATACTTCCATGCCCTCCTATGCTTCCCTGATGGCACACATTTTATTCAGAATATGTTATATGTCTTTGCTTTACAATGTCAATAAAATGAGAAAAAAGTATTTTATATCACCAGCATATTTATACTTTCTAGCATCTTTCATTCCTTTGTGTACATCCTAATTTCCATCTGGAATCATTTTCCTTCTGCTTGAAGAACTTCCTTTAACATTTTTTTGTCGTGCTGGTTGACTGGCAGAGACTTCTCCAAGTTTTTGAATGCCTGAAAAAAAGGTATTTATTTTATTTAATTATTGAAAAGAAAATTTTGTAGATAAATGACTGTAAGTTTGTTAACTTTTTTCTCTCAGTGCTTTAGAGATGTGGCTCCATGGTTTTCTGGTTTGCATTATTTCTGATATTCACGCTCATTCTTACATTTGTTCCTTTATACATAACGTGCCCTCTTTCCTCTGGCTGCCTTTAATATTTTTTCTTTATTGTTTGTTTCTAGCAATTTGATTGTGGGATCAAATCACTAGATTCTAACAATCTGCCTGTTGTGATTTTCCTCAGCTTTATTCCGTTTGGAGTTTATTCTGTTTTGAGTTTTCTGGAATTGGAATATAGTTTTCATTGAATTTGAGCAATTTTCAACCACTCTTTCTTCAGTTTTTTCCTCTTGTTTCTCTCTTACTTTTCTTTCCTTCTGGGACTTTAATGACACGTTTTTTAGACTACTTGTCCGCAGCTCATCATTACTATGTTCATATTTTTAATCTTTTTCTCTCTGTGTGTTTCTTTTTAGATAGTTTATATTGCTACTTCTTTCAGTCCATTAAACTCTTCTTTTGCAGTGTCTGTCTATGATTAACTCCATCCAGTGATTTGGGTGCTTTTTATAGTTTCTATTTCTTTTATCATTATATCCTTTTTTTTTTTTTTGGCATTCTTGAACATTCAGAGGGTATTTATGTGAGCTATTTTCATGTCTTTGTCCACTAATGCTATCATCACTGTCATTTCTGTTTTTTTAAAGATAATTTATTATACATACATTTGGGATACAATGTTGATTTTCAATAATTGTGTGCAACGTGTGATGGTAGCTTATTCATTATTACAATGCGCAATCATTCTTTGTGTCCGTTGACCAATTCCTCATTAGCCCCTTCCTCTACCCCTCTGCTCCCCTTTTTCACCTCTAGTAACCACAGTTCTTTTCTCTCTTTCTAAATGTTCAACATATTACTATGACTGTTGTTTCTTTTTTCTCTCTCTCTCTCTGTCTCTCTTTCTTGTTTATTTGTTTATTTATGGATTCAGCTCCCGGTTATGAGTGAGAACATGCAGTATTTCTCTTTTGTAGTTGGTTTTGCCTTCTATCGCCCCATGCCTGGTAATTTTTTATTGGATATCAGCCATTGTGAATTTTACATTTTTGTATGACAGATATCTGTATTGTTTTAAATATCTTGAGGCTGTGTTCTGCAACACAATTAAGTTACTTAGAACTTAAGCTACTTTGAATCCTTTTAAGCTTTGCTTTAGATCTTGGTTAGAAAAGATCCAGAAGAACCTTTTGTTTAGGGCTAATTTTGCTCATTACCAAAATAAATAAATAAAAAGCCTTTCTGAGAATTCTGCACATGGCCCATGTATTAGGAAATCTTTCTACTCTGTCTGGTGGGGTCACAAACTATTCCCAGCCCTGGGTAAACTTTAGGTATTTTTCCAGCTACTCTTCTGTGGTGGTTGTTTTTCTTTTCTTGAAGTTTCTTCACCATATTCACAGACTAGTACTCAGCCAGAATTTAGGCTGCCAATCTCCAGTCCTCTCTCTCTCTCTGTGTGTGCAGCTCCCTCGAGGCTCACAGTCTACCTCACAAGCTCTAGTATCATTATTCACCTAAAATTCAGATCTCTGTCTCCGCAATTCAGCAAGAACACTGGGCTGTGTTTGGGTTCTCCCTTCCTGCCCGGTGGCCAGGAAGCTCTCTCCAGATATCTCGCTGGGCACTCACAGGCTGGCCTCAGGTGTGCCTTCTCTGAGGGACGAATGTCTTGAGCTGCCTGTTTCTATTGTTTGAAAACCACTCATTTGATATATTCAGCCTGGTTTTGTAGGTGTTTTAAGGCAGGTGGTAAATACAGTCCCTTTTATTTTCTTATGGCTAAAGAGAAATTTAAGAGCTACCCTTAGGTTTCTACTCTTGAGGTGATGTCCCTTTACCTTTTCCTCACTGGAGGACAAGGTAGGAGAATAGAACTCATTTTATTTGCCAGTTTAGATTAAATAACAAGAATGAAAAAACTGATGGTTTAGAGCATCTCTTAAATATGATGAATCTTATGTATCTAAGAGGAACGGCTCTATTTTTCTAATACATATGTATTAGAAAAGTACACATGGCTTAGTAGGACAGAGAGGCAGATCAGAGAAACATTCAAGTTTGTATAGCTTATTTTTTCTCAAAGTGTGTTGTATATACTACTAGGAACATCTGAATAATTTAGGTGAAAAACAGTATTTTAAATGTTACTAGCTAATACATATTTAATTATAACAAGCAATTATTATTTTTTTATTTTTCTATTTATGGCATTCATATAAACTTTAAAATAAATTTATATAATTAAGATGAGTCAATTCAAATATAAATAATAGTGCAGGCAGTACCTGAATATGGGGGGGGAAACATTGCAATGTAAGAAATTTGGAAAACAAACTTTTAGAAATATATTCTAGAAAAATGTCACATAGTATGCCAGGCCTTTTAGGAAACTGGTAAGTATACAACATTATCAAAGGTAAGAGTTCTCTCCAGAGAGGAATAGAGTCACATGCAGGTCCTAACATACATGAGCTACTCACAGTGGAGCATAAATGGGTTCACTTACCATACAATTGTTATGCATACCTCTGAAGAATAGCACCACACCATTTTCAACATTTTAAGATAATTCAATTTTAATTTAACACAGTTTCTATTTGTAGAAACTTATTGCATAGTGAAAAGTACGTAAGATTTGTGAAATCACAGGTGGTTTAATTTCAGGCACAGAAAACAGCCAGGTCCAGCCTAGCATTTAGAAGCCCAAGGCTAGACTAAAAGATATGAAATATAGCTTCATTATTCAAAGTTATAAGTCGAGCAAGCTATCAAATAAAATCTGTTTTATTTTCCTACCTTGACAATTACACCTTCATGATGACAAGATAAAAATATGTATAAAGTGAGTTTTTGGTATGAATGAAAGTCAGCAAAATATGTATGTATATTTGGAAATTCTTTTCATGGGTGAGCCATATGCACATGAATAATAGAGACATATTTAATGCATAGATTTTATTTCTATAAAAACATGAGTTATACTATGTTAATGAAAATTCTTATGTTTTATTGACAATAATGATCTAATCAGTCTGGGCCAACTTTTTCTGAAAAGAGCCACATAGTAAATATTTTAGGCTTTGTGGGCCATTAAGTTCTCTGTCTACCCAACCAGGACTGCCCTTTGCCACTGCCATGAAACACAGCTGCAGAAGACATGTAAACAGTTAGGGGTGCCATGTTCCAACAAAATCTTGTTTACCAAAACAGACAGACAAAGGGTGGCATTTGGCTCTATGACCATAGTTTGCCAACCCTTGATCTAAAGGATTAAGAAATAAGATGTCATTAATTCAAAGTGTACAAAATTTAAATGCATTTTCATCAAAAATTATAACTTCGAGTAAACATAAAAAAAATTTTTTTAAAGTCTTATTGGCTTCCAAAGTAGTTATTTTACCTAAAATAACCAAGTTTATCTATTAAAATTAAAAGGAAAAATACAATTAACAATTAACAGCATTATTCACAATAGTCAAATATGGAATCAACCTAAGTGTCCAATAGTGGATGAATGGATAAAGAAAATGTGGGGTATGCTTTAAAAAAGAAGGAAATCCTGCCCTAGGCAACAACATGGGTAAACCTAGAGGACATTAGTTAAAGTGAAGTAAGCTGGGCACAGAATGACAGATACCACATGATCTCACTTATATACAGAATCTAAAATGTTCAATTCACAGAAGCAAAGAGTAGAAGGGTCGTTGCCAGGGTCTAGGGGTGGCGGGGATGGGTAGATGTTGATCAAAGGGTACAAAGTTTCAATTAGGTGGGAGTAATAACTTCTAGTGATATATTGCACAGCATGATGACTATAGTGTCATAATGTATTTTATATTTCAAAAGTGCTGAGTGCATTTCTAATGTCTCGCCACAAAAAAATGATAAGTGAGATAATGGATATGTTAATTAGCTTGTTTTAATCATTCCACACGGAGTACATATATCAAAACATCATGTTGTACCCCATAAATATGTATAATTATGATCTGTCAATTAAAAATAATAATAAGAGAGAACTAAACAGCTTTAAATATTAAATCAAAATTACATGAATTTTACTTAGAAAGCAGCTATTCAAGCTTACTATATAGCTGCAGTAAGCAAGACAGTGCAGTAGTAGTGGAGGCATAGACTTACACATCAGGAGAACAGAATAGGGAATCCAGAAATAAACACATACACATCCAAATGGTTTTGTTAGTAGACTTTAATATTTTTAAAGCAGTTTTAGGTTTGCAGCAAAATTGAGAGGACACAACAGAGATTTCCCTTATACCTCCTACCCCTTACCCTCCAAACTCACAGCCTCCACCACTATTAACATCCCCCACCAGAGTGGTACATTTGTTACTATTGATGAACCTATATTGACAAATCGTTATCACCCAAAGTCCATAGTTTGCACTGGGGTTCACTCTAGGTGTTTTACATCCTGTGGGTTTGACAACCTTATCACATGTGTCCACCATAACAGTTTCACTGCCCTAAAAATCCTATTAATCCCTCCCTCCCCACTAACCCCTGGCAACCACTGATCTTTTTCCTTTCTCCATAGTTCTGGCTTTTCCAGAATGTCATATAGTTGGAATCACACAGTATATAGCCTTTTCAGAATGGCTTCTATTACTTACGAATAGGCTTTGAAGTTTCCTCCATGTCTTTTCATTACTTGATGGCTCGTTTCTTTTTAACATGCAATAATATTTTGTTTGATGTCCATGATTGGTTTCATCCATTCACTGAAGGACATGTTTGTTGGTTCCAAGTTCTAATCAAGCTGCTATAAACATCTGTGTATAAGTTTTTTCATGGACATAAGTTTTCAACTCCTTTGGGTAAGTACCAAGAAGTGTGACTGCTGGATTGCAATAGTAAGAATATGTTCAGTTGTGTAAGAAACCACCAAATTGTTTTCCAAAGTACCATGTTGCATCCTCACCAGCAATGAGAGTTGCTGTTGCTCCACATCCTCATGAGCATTGGTGTGCTCAAATCAATTGTTTTTTTAGAAAAGTACAAAAAGAATGCAAAGGAAGAGCTTCCCTTTCAATAAATGGTGTTGGAGCAATTGGACACCCAGAGCCCCCCACCCATTAAAGAGAAAGAAGAGAAAAGAACCACATTTTAAACATTACATCTTATATTTAAAAAAACTCAAAATGGATCACAGATTTTAATGTAAAAATGTAAAACTATAAAATTTTTAGAAAAGAAACAGGAGAAAATCTTTACTATCTAGGGTTTGGGAAGGAATTCTTAGACTTGACACCGAAAACAAGATCCATAAACTGAAAAAGTTTTTAAGTTGGACTTCATCAAAATTAAAAACTTTCACTTTGCAAAAGCAAAAATACCGATGAAGCGGGTTTAAAGACAAGCTACAGACTAGAAGAAAATATTTGCATACTGCATCTCCACCAAAAGTCTTTAATCTGGAATATATGAAAAGCTTTCAAAATGCAAGAGTGAAAATAACTTCATCCAATTAGAAAATGGGCGAATGAAATAAATGTTTCACCAGAGAGGATACACAGATGGCAGATGAACACATGAAAAGGTGTTCTACCTCATTAGCCGTGAGGGAAATGAAAATTACAACCACAATGAGATACCACTACACACCTAGTAAAGTGGCTAAAATTTTTTTTTAAAAGTGGGTTGCCACATGCTGTCAAGGATGTGGAGAAACTGAGCCACTCGTGTATTGATGGTGGGAATGTAAAATGGTATCATTGCTCTGGTACAGTTTTTCAGTTTCTCAACAAAACTAAAAATGCACTTGCCATATAACCCAGAAACTGCATGCTTGACATATATCACTGAGAAATGAAAACTTAGGTTTACACAAAAATCTGTCCA
The DNA here is from genome assembly GCF_027409185.1 of Cynocephalus volans. Taxonomy (NCBI): domain Eukaryota; kingdom Metazoa; phylum Chordata; class Mammalia; order Dermoptera; family Cynocephalidae; genus Cynocephalus; species Cynocephalus volans. Next base: position 211,977,516 of record NC_084461.1, read on the forward strand.
CAAATGTTCATAGCAGGATATATGTAGTAGCAAAACCTAGAAACAAATCCATTACCCCACATGGGTAGACGATTAAACAAATGCTGGGTTTTTGTTTTTTTAAATCCATACCGTGGAATACTATTGATATCATAGAAGCAGAGAGTAGAAAAACGGTTACCAGGGACTGGGGAGGGAGAAGGGGAAGATGGAAAGAGTTTGGTCAAGGAGGACAAAGTTACACTTAGACAGGCGGACAGGGAATCTAGGAGACCAAAGGAGCATGTTCAATTACATCAGGGAGACTCAGTCATAATGCCCAGTGTGGAACATGCTAGAAGACAATCTACTTTCTTTCTCAAATTAACTGGAAAAAAATTAAGAAGAAAAAGAAGGAGGGGGAGGGGGAGGAGGAGGAGGAGGGGAAGAGAGGAGGAACCCTGAAAACCTATGGAGACAAAGTGTCAACCAATTGTAATGTATAGAAGAGCTCTTACCTTTTAGAGATACACTCAGAAATACATACAAATGAAATGATATCTGAGATTCCTGAGATGTCAGATTGCATCAGAATAGACCTGTCACAGGACTGGCCATTGCTGAAGCAAAATGATGGAGGGTGTGTGATATTTACCATAAAAAGTCACTTGAGTTTAGGCTGTGGTAGCCCACGCACATTCTCCCAATTCCCTGGGCTTCTTTCTAGGAGTGGCAGATGGCTGTCGTCACAGCTCCTTGTGTAGGAAAAGCACCCAACGTAGGCATCTATGATAGAAGCTTCATGCTCACTTACAGTAAAACACTATAACCAACGACCCAATGACGCTCCACACATAGTAAATCATTTGCGTCAGAGGCAATTACAATAATTATGGAAGTAGAATAAAAGGTCACCAGCTCGAAGTGTGGCCATTTGGTTGGGTTCAGAAACCACAAAGAACCGATACACTCAGATGTGTCCATGAGCCTTCACTGAGCCTTTCTTCTTAGAATCTGGAACTCTTCCTTTTTTTTTTTTTTTTTCCCTCTTTTTAAAAGTTTTGTTTTGCATTTTGTCTTCTTTTGCTTTCACTTTATATTTTTCCACGTCTATTTCCTGGAAAGAAAAGCTAAGTGCTCTTGAGGTTTTTTGTGTTGTTTTTCTATCGTTTTATTATTTTTCATACACCTCCACATTAATATTTCTACACTAATAACATGCGTTAAATAACACTGACTAGAAGAGGTTTAGAAGTGTCAGCAGAAAATAGTGATATGCATATTTCTATGAATATCTATCAATTAAGCATTGCATATTTTTAGTTACATAGCCTGTTAACTACCAGGCATTGTTCTAAGCCAGAGGATCCATGCTTTATCAACTTACCCCACCACTGTTCTTCCCCATTTTGGCTATGAGATCTAAATCTCAAAAAAACAAGTAAATTTCCTTAAGTTATACAGATATAGAGTGGGAAAGAATAGAGCCAGATTTATTTGCTTATTAAGTTCATGCTTTCATACATTTACAAAATCCAACCCTTTAAGAATATGTGCAATAAGTGGATACATATACACACACACACATACACACATTCACATGTAGAGTGTTCAAAAAGTCCATGGAAAATGCATATTATGAAAAAAAAAACTATGCATGCATTGCAAACATTTTGCACCAAAATAAACTCATACTAACTGTCTGAACAGGATCTAGTTTGAAGTACCAAGAACGATAAAACATCCATTTGAAAAGAGCCCCTATCAGACCAGCATGAATTCTGCTAAAACTTAAGCAAGAACAAACATCAAATTGATGGTGAGGCTTGGGTGGAAGAATGATGAAATCATTCATGCTTTATGAAAAGCTTTGGGGGATGAGGCCCTAAAGAAAGCAGCAGTTTACAAATAGATAATTTGTTTTCAGAAGGGACAAAATGTTGAAGATGAAGCCCGCAGTGGCAGACCATCTACATCAACTTGCGAGGAAGAAATTAAGCTTTTTCATGCCCTAATTGAAGAGGACTAATGATTAACAGCAGAAGCAATAGCCAACACCGTAAACATCTCAATTGCCTCAGCTTGCACAATTCTGACTGACTGAAAAATTACAGTTGAGCAAACTCTCTGCCCGATGGGTGCCAAAACTGTTGCACCCAGATCAGCTGTGGACAGGAGCAGAGCTTTCAATGGAAATGTTAAACAAGTGGAATCCAGATCCTGAAGCATTTCTTTGAAGAACTGTAACAGGAGATGAAACATGGCTTGACCAGCGTGATCCTGAAGACAAAGCACAGTCAAAGCCGTAGCTACCAACAGGTGGAAGTGCTCCAGGTCAAAGCCAACGTCATGGCAACAGTTTGGGGGATGCTCAAGGTCATGGCAACAGTTTGGGGGATGCTCAAGACATTTTGCTTGTTGACTTTCTGGAGAGCCAAAGAACCTAGCATATGCTTTTTACTATAATGTTTTGGGAAAGTTAGCCGTACCTTTAGAAAAAAAAAACGCCCAGGAAAGCTTTATCAAGCAGTCCTCTCCACCACAACAATGCTCCTGCTCAGTCTTCTCATCAAACAAGGGCGATTTTGCAAAAGTTTCAATGGGAAATCATCAGGCATCCACCTCACAGTCATGTTTTGGCTACTTCTGACTTCTTTTTGTTCCCTAATCTTTAAAAATCTTTAAACGGCACCCTTTTTTTCAGTTAATAATGTAAAAAAGATTGCATTGACATGGTTAAATTCCCAGGACCCTCAGTTCCTTGTGGACGGACTAAATGGCTTGTATCGTGACTTACAAAAGTGTCTTGAATTCGATGGAGCTTATGTTGAGAAACAAACTTTATGTATTTTTATCTTTTAATTTCATTTTCACACAAACTTTTTGAAGTCCTCTCATATTCCTAAATACCCCATGGGTGAAAAATAAATCACAAGGATAATCAAAGATACTTTAAAATGAATAAAAACAAAAGCACAACACATCAAAACTTATGGCAGGCAGTGCTTGAAAGGAAATTTATACCCAATTTATTTTCATTTTACCTATATTATATTTTCACTTTTATCTAATTCTTAAGAAATTTGGAAATTAAATAACCTTTGCACATTCAGTAGTGAATAGTTTTAATATTTAAATAAATTTGAAACTACATTTCTCTGATTCAGTGCTTCTTACTGGGGTAAGAAGTAAGGGGAAAACTTCCTTCTTACACTGAGAAAAATTGAATATTATATATTCCATCCTTTCTGTATAATATTAGATTATGGGAATATTTTTTCAATTTCTAAATTTCAAGATTAATGGTATATTCCAGAATTTTAGATGACTATTAGTATTTCTACACTATATACCTTCTATTTTGAGAAATATTTTAAAGGTTTGTTTAAACTCTTAATACTTACTCTTAATCCTTAACTTCAACCATCACATTTTCTGCAGTGGTGATTTTGGTAGGTACTGCCTCACTCACTTTTTAGGATCTCAATTCATTTCTCCTAATCTTAGACTGATCCATCTTCTTACTTTCTCTTCTAATTTTTTCTTGAATCTTACTGGGATTTTAACTTGAAGCACTCTAAAATTTTATAGTTTCTTTTAGTAAATCTATTTTCATGGAAACATCTCCTCTAATACTCAAGTGGATTTTTACGCATTCTGTGACTTTTCTCTGTTGATTTATCCCTAGAGACGTAGTTCCATGTTTAATACCATGAGTTATAAGAGGCCCTGCCCAAGCGCAAAGAGGCTGACACTACCAGTCTCCTATGTGATGGGTATTTTACTCCAGGGGAGTCTTTAATCTGTCCTTCTGGCTTTCCCTTCTCATTCCATCAGCACCAGGGAGGTGTTAGAGATGTTGTGGAAACATCCCCTCCATCTCCAGTGTTCATGTCTCTGTTGCAGGTGGGAAGTTCAGTCAGCCTTCAATCACATTCCATGTGCTCTCTTTCCAGCTGAAATTAGTTAGCCCTCAGCAGTCAGTGTGTGTCATCCTCAGTATTTGCAGATTTTCCCTCACTTTTATATTTGGTGTGTTCATTTTCATTGAAATATTGAAAAAGCCAGTTAGGATTGCATGCTAACCTCACCACTCTATGTGAAAGGAAAGGGAAACCTGATCTATATGTTAAAGCTACTTACAGTGAGAAAAGGTATGTAGGCATTCTGATGCATCATTTCGTACCGTGCACACGTGACAATAACCATATCACTACCAGTACAACTATTCAATATCATAATTAACAAGTGTGACATGCCAAGTTCTAAGCATGTGAGCTATAAACACTGTATTTGCATTTATTCATGTGATCTCCACGGCAACCCTCTGAGATGAGTACCATATCATTTCCACTTTACACAAGAGGAAACTGAGGCCTGGCAATGTTATGCAGCATCAATTGTGTAAGATCACGTTTAGCCAGCATGTAAACAGGCCCTCTGGATCCAGACTCAAATTCTTAACTACTTCTTATTAACAGATCCATGACCACAGTGAAGGATGCAAATGAAGTCTCTATCAGAGTGAGTTGCTCTGTGTCCTCTAGCAGGTACATAACAGCCTACTCACCTGATTTGTTCAATTACCTTCTTCAAAGCCTAGAAAGCTGCAATTCCAGTAACCACACACCTCACCTCAGTGCAGGACCTCACATCGGTTTGAAAATACCTTCCCTCTCCCACCTTTCTTTACACAGCGGGTGTGTGATCAGCAGCCAGCAAGTGGCTGCAGAAGCTCCCTCATGGGGTTTGCATGACTGGCCGAGATTTACACACCACACAGCCTTCCTCGTCTCCCCCTTCTTGTCCCAGTCCCCTGTCCCCCCAAAATTGTTTCATATGAATTATATATCTGAAGGGAAAAGAAGAAAAGATTCAGTACTGTTATCTCCCCAAACTTGGGGTGGGATTAAAGTAAACGGCAAATAATTGCAGGATAGTGGAGAGAGGAGAGTGGGTCAGAATCTAGGAGCCCTGGGAGGGCACTAGTTTGCTAGCCGAGACTCTTCCCTTCTCCAGAATTTCATCTTGAATTTATAAAACGGGAGATGTTCATGTAGATCATCTATAGTCTCCTCTAGATGCATGCTTTGGGACTAGAATACATAAGACAAGGGAAAGCACTTTCAATGACTTCTGTGCAATTTCTGGTTCATTCTATCTGAACTACATAGATCCGTATGAATAAAAAACCTTGAGCACATTTTCCTAGCATATGTCCTTATATGCCTCCCTGGAAACAATGGGCCCCTCAGGCCATGTCTTTGTTTCTGGCCTGTCACATAATCGAGCTCATTATGAGTTGCTATTTGGGCCTCACTACATATTTTCCAAAGTCTTTGAAGCCATGAGTTCATTCATTTAGCGTTGCAGCTCCAATTAAACTTTCAAAAGATTCTACTAAAAAAAAAAGCATCCATATGCAATTAGAGTTGAGCATTACTCGAAAGAGAATTCCAAGAAAGCCAGCTCAAGGGAAGTGAATTTTTATGTTCTACATATGGGCTCAAGTTAAGGGACACGTTTCATTTTCCAAACCAATGGAAACCATATTTTGCCTTTAGGGATACATAAATGGTGTTTCACATACTTAGTCAATTGGATAATTTCAGACAGTTGTGACAGGAGAAAGGAATCTGCAATAGAAATTCAGGATATAGCTGTACACTATGACATTAAAACAGAAGTAAAGTTATTTTAAAGTTACATTTTAAGGAAAAAATGTATAGTTTAAGATGATAATAAAATGGCTAGAGGTGACCTAGGACCCATGGCCACCTCGTGAGTGAACATATGGGCCCCTTACTCAAACCCTCCAGCCCTGGTGTCCATGGGCAAGAACAAGATTTCCTGCCATGCATCTGTTGTAAGGACCACATGGATATGATAACTGAAAGAATCTACTCTGACCAGGTCAGCTAAATTACAGGACCTTGAGAGATCTGGGATAAGTCCACCTGTCCTGGAAAATGTTATCTAAGATCATTTTACTTAGAAGCAGCCATAATGGCTCCAGAAAGCCATAAAATAACTTAGAATACTTCTTATCACCATTACCCTGTATCCCAGCATGTAGGATATAACCTAGTAACAATCCCAAATCTCTTGTCGTGTGCTACAAACAGAAAGCCTGATGAAGTAATGAGGCAAAGCTGTCTTTCCCTCTTTCTCCTCTAATCCTCCCCCGTTACTGTGATTACAAACTGTTAAGCTCCACGGGCCTTCTTTGGAACACATTTTCAGGGCAGCCTGATCTATGTGTTTCCCCAGTTACAATCATCATATTAGCTCAATAAATCCTTGCTATATGTATTTGGCTTCACTTTCTTTTTAGCTCAACAATACTATTTAAGGAAATGGGTTATGGCTTTCCGATAGAGGGAGCCAGGAACTGCAGGTCCATTTCTTGTCTAGGCTCTGCCCCTGACCTTGAGAAAAACATGGTGCTTCACTCTGTACCAATTTCCTTACCTGTCAATTGAGGGTATTGGATTAAGGGTTCTTCCACTGTGATTACAAGTACAACCCAGGGCAAAAGTCTCTTCATCTCATTTTAAGATGGGAATATTTAGTGGTTAACACACTTAAATTTGATTTTCATACACACAATTATTGTAAAAGTATCCATTTACAATATTAAGAACATCACCCGAAGCAAAGATGAAAGAAAAAGAAGAATGCTAGGCCTAGCAGCTCCAGCAGCAAGTAATAATCGAAAACTTATTTCTAATTTTTCAATGACACCAAAAATGCTGAAAATCCCCTTAGAAGTCATGGAGTTTAACATTTTAACTTTGCAGAGGTGGGATCTAAGATATTAAACTTGGCACAGGTTTGCTCGAATTCACATGCAAGACAGTACATGGGATGACCAAAGTCTGTCCCTGGGATCCACCTGCCATGCTACCTCCCTTAGTTAAATAGATGCCCTGTTGGCCCCATAGGGTGGGCTGCAGTTCTGGCCCATATCACCAAGCACAAAACCCTTATTCACAAAGGCAACTCTGCAAGGCTCCAGGCTAGCCCTGGATAGACAGCAACTTGGAGATGCAGGTCTAACCGTAAGACAGGCAGCAACTAATGCAATGAGAGAGGAGTGGCACGGGGGCATCACACTCGTCCTGTCACTCATTTTCACCATGCTTTTCCTTGGTGTCTTCAATCTGTTTTGCTTAAGTAGGCACATTTTGAGGGGAGGGGTTCTGAAATGAAAGCAATGAAAGAATTTCTGAATTGAGTGTGTCCACTCCCTACATGTTAATGTGAGCACATTCTGGGTCACTGGGGTGACCTGCTTCCAGTCTCAAGGCTGAGAAGTTTCCATGATCGCTGCCACCTTTATGTTTTCAATCGTGTCAATGACAAAGGAGGCACCAAATATGTCATTATGTGACGAACAAAGATTTCCTGCTGGGTGGGAATAGAAGGCTGGGGTCACTGTGGGGCACGTGAAAGTGCAGCCCTATATCCACGTCACAACTGTGTGTGTCAAGGCACTCAGAACTGTGTCCACACCCAGGTGGGACTGTGGGTCATATTTACCAACTTCCCACAATAAAGATATTTTACTGCACATCCTTTTCTTGGGGCTGTATTTTGGGTGCACTATTGATTGTAATGTCTCCACAGAATTAGAAGTTGGTGATTAGAAATGAGTTCACTGTCACAAGAGAAAAAGAGCACTTTGGTAATGATGATGTCAAGGGATAGTTCCACAGCATTTAATATCAAAGGACATTGTTTTCAACAGGTGGAACATAGACCATGCCAACAATGATGATTAAAACCATATTATAGTCAACTCTGGACGGCCATGGGAGAAAAAAGGAGCGTTTTCCTCTGACAGGAATGCAGACAGCACAAGAGTGGCAGAGACTGTGTAACGTCTCGCGGTGGGTTCCACGGCCACGGTGCATAATGTGGGGGCAAGGGGCGGGGGGGGGGGACAGCAGTGCAGACCACGGCCTCCCAGCAGTGCAGTGGGATGGCTTCCCAGCTCTCCCGGGAGGGAAAGGGAAAGGAAGGCTTACAAGAGGAGATTGCATTGCACCTGGATATCGAAGGATGGGGAGGGATGAGTGAGACCAGGGCCTCATTCCTGGAGAGGAAGTCGCGACCAAACTCGCAGTAGAGGATGCCGCATGCCAGCACAGTGACACGGTATGAGTCGGGGGTGTGGACCAGGGCAGCGGGGTCTGCAGGCTGATGGTGCGGTTTCTGTCTCCATCTGAGGCTCCTGCTGAGGTCTGCTTTCTCCTGTCCCTCGATCCTCAGCATTTCTCAAGTCCTCGTCTTTTGTTCAAGCTACAGGCTCTCCAGGGGCGATTTTAAATACACCGTGGGTCTCAAATATGTCCCATAGGTGACTAACATCAAAACTGTCACAAGCCCAAGTTTTTCCCCTGAGCTTCCAACCCACAAATAAATTGCCCACTAAAAACTCGTACTCGGATGTTTCCCAGACTCAACATAGCCAGTGCTAAGCTACTTCTCTCCACATTGCCTCCACCCTCCTCCTGTTTCCGTGTTCCCAATCCCAGTAAATGGTAGCACCTTTACCCCACTTCTGAGCCAGAAACCAGGGCGTCATGCTGACTCCTCCATCTTGCTCATCCTCTGCCCGATACGTGCACCACACGGTCGGTGTGGCCTATGAATCGGGACAATTATCTGCACTGCCACACCCATTCTCCTAACTTGGCCATCCTCATGCCCAGGAAATCACCCCACGTCCCCCGAATGTTACCCTGGACTTGGGTCTCACCGTCTCCCAACAGTACCTCCCAGATGGGGCCAGTGCAATGTCTCTAAGATGCAAATACAGTCATGTAACTTCCCTCGACGGCCCGCTCTTGCTCTTGAGTACAGCTGCATCTCTTGAAGGTGGCTCATGAGGCCCCACCCAACATGCCCCAGACACTCCAGCCTGATGCTGACCTCCATCATCACTGACCCTGACCCTGACCCTGACCTTCTGAGCCTTTTCGGTTGACTGGGTGGCAAGCTTCCTACCACTGCAGCGCCCTCCATGTGCTTTTCTCCTGCCCGGGAAGCCTCCCTCCACCTGTCCTCTCACGTGGTCATGGCCTGCTGGATGGACACAAGGCGAGACACAAGCTGTGTGGTACTGGTGCAGGAGTTTGGTGGAGGGTGCACAGAAGAGATGAAGATGGGCAAGCACCTTGTTGTCAGCAGCCTGCATGGAGCCCATATGGAGAAATCCTGGGGTATGGTCAGTGGAGGGAGGGGAGACAGCAATGTAAGGAAATGAGGTCAGAGACGCAGGAGGGAGGTGTGGGCCTTGAATTCCGGATGATTTTTGTGGGTACAGAAGAGGGGGTGACTGAAGGACTGAATGGTGGGTGGAGGGTAAGGAAAAGATAGAAGCTGAGGACATTTCCTGTCTCTGTCTGCACATGCACCCCTGGCTCACTCCCTCCTGGTGTCCAGGTTCAGCTTCGACAGAACTTTCTGCAAGAAGATTCCTTGACCCTAAGCCTGAGACAAGTGAACTTCCATTGTGCGTGAAGAAGTCTCCAGTTCTCTGCATGTCTCTCAATAGATAGATGGTGACATATCTTTTTAGTTGTCAGCAAGCACCCCCAGACTGAATGCAAGCTCCTAGAGGAAGAGATGATTTGACCTGAGCCCGTTATACCTGCTGCACTTGGACAGTTGAGCAAACACAGGTTAAAGGATAACTGAATTTAAAATGTATTGTGAAGGTCACAGCCAGGGGCGGGGTGCAGGTGAAGTGGTGAGGCATGTGCTTGGGAAACACGATTTCCAAATACTCATATTCAGGGAGTGGAGAACCAGGGGGGTTGTTCTCAGGAATGTTCCCAGCAGCTACACCTGCCATTACCTCATGACCCTACCCTCAGCCCTCACACATTCTGACAGGTTACTAAGAGCCCTCGCTGCCTCAAGACTTAGACCTCCCATAGGCATTGAATTCATAAAACTAATTCTCAAGAAATGCCTTTTAGAAAAAGGCTTCAAAATGATCTCATGTGCCAATCTATGGTGAGAAGGAAAACACCAGATGCAATGGAAGCAAGTGCCCCCATACGTGAGCCTGACAGCTGCATGTACATGCCTGGAAAGGCGGCCATTCAGGGACGCAGGACTGGGCTGCGGGCTCAGCCATCCAGCAGTGGCCTTGCTGGTTGCCTCTGGTCCTGGGGTGGACCCAAGACCCTCCCCTGTTTTGCAGCAGGCGAGCCTCCTTATTTGGCTTCACATGGCCAAACAGACGCGAGGATGGAGAGGCCGCGTTTCTGTCTTTGTGTCTCCAGTTTAGTGATTAAAGTAAATGCTGTCAAATCATTTTACATACAGTGTAAACTCTCAAGTTAGAAGTCCTTGTATCAAGACGTTGCTATAAATATCCTGAATTTCTTCTGTCATATAAAATTGCCAAATTATAACTTGGGAAATTATTTGGAGAAATTATGAGCTCTAGAAATTGTTTTTCAAAAATAAAATCATATTAAGTTCCTTAAAAGCCCTGCACAACTTTACAGTTATAAATCGCTTCCTTTGTTAGAGAATAAATTAAATTCAATTTGACAATGGAAAATGTCAAATATTGGAAACCCTCCTGTGTTCTACTAAAAAGTGGAGAAATAGACTCCACAAATACAATTATAAGCTTTATGGCAAGCATGACATTCAGAAGCTGTGGGGGAAGAGTAGGCTCTTTAGTAAAGGATGATGGATCGATCTGAGAGCCACATGGAAAAAATAAACTCTGACCCCACCAAACACCACACACAAAATGCACTTGGAATGGACTGCAAACATAAATGTGAAAGTTAACACAGTAAAACTCATAGAAGATAACGGAGATAAATATTTTCTTGATGTTGGAGTAGGAAAGACTTCTCATTCAAGACACAAAAATAACTAAACTAAAGGAAAATTTTGGTAAGTTTAACTTTATTAAAATTGGGAATTTCTGTTTATCAAAAGAAACAGGATCATAAAAAGGCAATCTACTTAAGAGACCAAGGGAAGATATTTGCAAGACCCTGATCTGACCTTTTGTTGAGAATATTAAAGAACTCCTACAAATTAGTCCAGAGACAAACAATCCAGTAAAAATAAGCAAAAGCTTAGACATTTCACAAAAGAAGCCAAATGGTCAACAAGTATACAAAAAGGTGCTGAATATTATTAGTCATCTGGAAAATGCAAATTACAACTATGTTGAGATACCACTCTACATTCAAAGGAATGGCTAAAATGAAAAAAGACATTAAAGCAAAAGGATGCTGATTTTGCCAGGTAATGTTAGGTGCTCGTGAAGATGTGGAAACTCCCAAGGACTGCTGGTTGGAGTCTAAATCGGTACAATCACTCTGGAAAACTGCAAGTGTTTAGTAAAGCTGAACATAAGGATGCCCTAAGACCTGGCAAATCCCCTACTAGGCACATATGAGAATTTCATGTGGACACGCACGAAAATGTTCTCAGCAACTTAGTAGCCACTGGCTGGAAACCGTTCACATGTCCATCAATAACAGAAGGTGTAAATTAATTACATTGCATTAATCCAGTAGAATATTCTACAGCAAAATTAAATAAATGAACTATATGATGTCTTTCATAGACACAAGGTTGAGTGAAAGAAGCCACACACAGAAGAGCATGCGGTCTGCTCCATCCGTGTGGACAAAGCTCCCTGGTGAGACAGAATCTGAACCGTGGAGCCCTCCATGAGGGAAATGCCTGGTTAGGGGCAGGGAGAAGCGTCACGTAATGATTGCATGAGATTAAGATTTTTACACTTGTATATGTATATTAAATTTAAATACGTTAAGGGAAAAAACATTGTGTTCTATATTATATGACTTGCTATGAGAAAGGAAGTCTTGTAGCTAGAGAACAGGTTGATAGGTAAGAGATCAACAAATGACGATGTCCTCCATAGAGGACATGTCCTCTGCCGCACTGCTCTGTCCTCTCTCTGAGGCCTCCTGGTCCTGGGCTTCTGCTGCTGAGCGATCACAGTGCATCATGGCTTAGAGGAAAGCACCTACCAAAGAAACTAAATTAGGTTCTGGAAGATGTTGTTATCACTTTCCCCATGGAATGGAACCTCAGATGCTTCCAGTGTGGTACTTCATGCAGGGCAGCAGAACAGTGCCACACCTGGACCAGCACACAGGACATGGAGGGGCAACACCAGGATGACCAGGTGACCCAATGACCAAGGACATTTCTTGAGGACAGATGTGGGGTTTTGATTTCCCATTGTGTATGTGGATACACAGAAGGGCCAGGTAGAGGATCGACACTGCACCTGCTGATGAGCTGCCACTCATCAAGTTAGAACAATGCCAGCCCCACCTAGGACACTGCCTCAGTGGTGACCAAACACAGCAGGCCCACAGGGACCTGTGGTGGAAGCATGCCACTGCTCAGCCTGGGCTTTCCCATCCCTTTGCATTTCCTGCACTTTATCGGAGTTAGCCTCGAGTGGACCCTGCCTAGTTCCTCCTGCCTTCCCCTCCTGCAGCTGTAGCTCTAGCACCATCGCATCTTTCCTACTGTCTCATCAGCAGTGCAGAGAACTATTTGTGTTCCCTCTCCTGCTGACTTCCCTTCAGACCTAGAAAACAGAGTCCACCCCACATTCACCAGTGTAGAAACACTGGGAGGCTGAGGCTCCTCCTTCTAATTTGCCACAATCAAGAGTAATGACCATAGCAGTTATTTTTTAAAAAATAATAGTAATCTTTCTAATTTCTAGCATTTCTTGCCAGCTTGCTCTTTGTCAGGCATCATGGGAGATACGTGCATTAACTCCCCTAACCTTCTGCATACTCCTGTGTGGCTGGTGCTGTTGTCACTCCCATTTTAACAAGAGGTCCTCTGTCCTCCCACTGTGTCAAATTGCTCATTTTTTTGCTCCGGGCTCTTCCCAGTCTTTCCTATTATTTTTCCAGAGTGGTGCTCAGGGGCTCACAGAAAACAGATGCTCGGGAGGCTGGGGACGGCTGGCCAGAGCCACCAGGAAGCCAGTCAGCAGGACAGGTAAGCACCCAGCAGAGAGGACATCCTGCCCTGGGTTTAGCTGCAGGCACAAGTTCCTGGGGTGCTGAGGAGGGAACACCGGCTGAAGAGATTGGGGTGGTATTTTACCATAGCGTACTATGCTGTCACCCTGCTGTTCAGAAATACGTCTTCTGCTTTTTATTTTTTGGAATTAGAATAATTTAAAGTTGTGACCACTTTCTGGTTTGTTAAAGACTGATTTTTATGTGTGTATGTGTATAGATATATAGATATGGGAGTCCTACCTTATCCTCAGGGGGATACATTCCAAGACCCCCAGGGGATGCCTGAAACTGCAGATAGTACCGAACACACTATAGGGACTATGTCTTTTCTTGTACATACGTACCTATGAAAAGTTTAATTTACAATTTAGGCACAGTAAGAGACTTACAACAATAATAATAAAATAGAACAATTATAACAGTGTACTGTAATAAGAACTATGTAAATGTGGTCTCTCTTTCTCTCAAAATATCTTATTGTACTGTACTCCAGTTAACTGAAACCATGCCAAGCCTTTAGCAAATATCAACAGGTGCCATTAACTGGGTAGCAACCCTGTGCCAGTTACCGCATGAAATCATGCACGCCCATGGTCACTGACTCATCTCAAGCTTGTTCTTTTCCCCACATTGCGGATGAGGAAAGCAGGCTCGTAGGGGAACACGCTTGCAGGAGGGCGTGTAGCAGACAAGTTCACAACCATGCTGGAGCCCGCACCAGCTTCTCTCCCACCAGCTTCTCTCCCAGCTCCATTGCTTCTCAGGGCAGCCAGGGCTCCGCCATCCTTCAGACTTGACCCTGCTCCAGACCCTGAGCTTGGAAGGCAAGAACAACATCAAAGGGAAGAGTCAAAGACCTGCCTAGATGGATCTCAGGGAAGAGAGAGACGGGAAGTCAGCCGAGATGGAACTCAGAGGTCACGCTGTGTGCAGTGACCTGAAGCAGAGATCAGTCTGGGGAATGCAGGCTGAGCTGATTTTGAAGGGGTGGCCAGGGGTGGTTACTCTGAGGAAGCTACGTGGGCTGAGACTGAGCTTCCTCCTCCTTACCAGGCTGGTCTCCCATGCACGCTGCGTGAGCGTGCTGCCATCAGTTCTTGACAGGAAAGGAGCTGCTCCACCTTCTCATCCTGGAAACGCGGTCTGCACACCTGGCTGCCAGAAGGCAGCACTGCAAACATGACTTGGGCAAAGCACAAGCCAGTAATGCTCTTCTTAGAGTAATCACAGCAAGGTTGCCCCTGCTCCCCAGGTTGCTCCTCAGTTTGGGGTCTGACCTGGCTTCACACTACAAGTGTGCACCAGACCTGGGACAATTGCTAACACTCTTTACTGCAAAGATCAGTGGCTCCAAGTCCCTGTGTCTCACCTCAGCTCCACTGTTTCTTTAAAGTCAGTTAAAAAATCATGAGCATTTTCCCCTTTTCATTCCAGTTACCCTGGTGATTTCACATGTTGTGCTGTATATTAGTGCGTGGAAATGTCATCGCTAATGAAGCTGGAAACAGAAATGGCAAAGACATGTCAAGCTCAAGTTGAAGCTGTTGCACAGGAGTTTGTAGAAACAGATGGAATAAATTCACCTAGCAGGGCCATGAAGCTAACGTCACATTGCTGCCGAAAGAACCGCAGGCCTGGCTCCCTGGTTGAGCAGCTCTGGAGAGATTCCCAGGTGCCACACGCAGTAAGTGTAGAACCTGGTTCTCCAGGTGGGATTCTGACTCCTAAGGATGAATTTTCAGTTCTGCAACTTAGAGATGCAGACTCAGAAGAACAAAGCCCCAGTAGTATTTTCCTGGCAGGCTCTTTTACAGCTGGAAGCCAACTTTGCTACAGAAAAAAAATTCAAAAAAAGAAAATTATAATCAAACTAGATGGTTTGAAGTCTCTCCAGTGGAAAACGGTAGCGGTTTGGGCTTCAGCTGACAAGGGAAGTCTAAAATGTGGCAGGTAGAACCTATCAAAGCAGGACTGTGATTCATTATTTCCTTGGTTACCAGGAAAACGAGGGAATATCTATTATTACCGAAAAATCATTCGATGCTGCATTTCCATGGACTCTGTAGACCAAAGGCATTAACTCATATCTTAACTCATGTGTGAATGTGTACATGTGTGTTTGTGTGCATGAGTGTGAGTGTGCATAACCAGTCAAACCAATCAAAGATAAAGTACTCTGCCCAAGATAACATGGGAAATGGGTGTGTACCAACAGCACATACCATGTTGCAGCAGAGTACGCAGGTAAGAGGCAACAACCTGAGTGCGAGTGTCTTTGGTCTGAGTGGTGGGGCAGCCTGTGGGGAAGCAGCTGCCCCAGCAGCCAGGAAAGAACGTGACAGCACAAGGCTAGGACAGCGTCACCAGCTCTTCCTGGCTCTTTCCTCTGCCCTCAAAAGGGCCTCGCTCAATTGCACTTGGAGACTTTGTACACTCCAAATACTAAACACTTGATACAGTATTTCATAACACCTAGAATGTATGCAGGTTTCATTTGCTCATTCATTCGTTCCACCTTCATCTACAGATAACTTTCTCTGAGCCGAGGGCTCTACCAGATGCTGAGGGAAGAAATGAACAAAACATGGGTCCTTATTCTGCTTTAATAAGTGTTTTATTTAAAAAATCATAATGTTATAACTCTACATATGGATGTGTATATGTGATGTATATGTCTGTGTGTATGTACACACCCCAAACTTGAAAATAGAGATTGAAACTGATCTAGTGTCTCCACAGGAGGTTTAATGTTTCCCATTTTAAAAGTACCTGATCCACTTAATACAAGTGTGGGATATTCAGTTTAATGAAGTTGCATCAAATAACCTACTAGTGGTATGAAGTTTCCATGTATTTCATTTATAACTTACTAATGATGTGAAGGTTTGATTGTAGCAGATGTCTATGAGGTTCAAAGAAGTTATGGTTGAAAAGCACTTCATGAAAATCTATTGGAAAATTTCTCACAAATTATTGCAATGACTGGATGATTTTTTTTACATTGACTATTCTGTAAGTACTGCGAAATGCATTTTTCCGAAGGTAGAAATCATAAAACGAAATCTCGCATATTGCTAACTTAGCAAAATTAAAATAGAAAACAAAAGGAAAAAATATATTTGTGACATACACTTGTAATATATGTTTGATGTAAAGAAGCTCTTGCAGATGAAGAGGGGAAAGATAAATGGTCTAGCAGAATCATAGGCAAAGGGAAGAAATAGGCTGTCCACGCGGCTAGCACACATAGGAGAAACATAGGTGCACTTGTAATCAAGAAATGCAGGTACAAATGAGATCCTTTTTATTTAGCTAAATAAATTGACATAGACTGAAAGAGGAATAAAGTCCAACATGTATCAAAATAAAAATGCGCTCTCACATACTACTCATTTAAAGGAACACAAATTGGCACAGGCTATCTGGGTAGAAATTTGTTAACTGCTACATCCAAAGCCTTAAATTCAGGCATATCTTCTCTTTGCACAGTAGCATTTTTAGTAATTCTTCCTAAGGATATAATCAGAAGTGTTCACAAAAATGCAGTAGTACATTTTGGCAAAATTTTACTATTTATAGTTTTTAATTTTTAAAAAAACTTAAATTATCCAAACTGAATAAAACTGCTGAATAAATTACAGTATGGTCTCACATCATTGGAGAAGAATGATATTTAACTTTTGGTGTCAAAACAGCAAATACACCCCCTCAGTTTATGGTTGCATATACAAAACTATGCGTACAATTTCAGGGATTCCTTTAATTGCTATTCAATCCCCAAATCCCAAAAATATTTATTGCCTTGGAAAGATGTACATAATACATTACTAACAAAAAAAAAGTCTATAAATAGAATATCCTGGGTGCTGCAGGTTCATAAAGTACCCATATCTATATGATATGCACATGTGCAGATGATTTTAACAGCAGGTTCCTAAGAAGTCAACTCAAGCTGTCATATAGAACAAGGACTCTCAGGACATTTACCAGCAAGTCCAGGAGTGTGAGCAGTTTGAGAGCTGTTGGTCCAGGAAATTAGAGATCTTTAAAGATTCAGATCTTGGAGATTTCCAGCTCTGCTGCCCACCGTGTCACACTTATCACCAGATTCCAGAGGCTGTGGGTACCCCGGGGTCATTTTTCCTCCTTCACGTGCAGAGGGAAAAGAGAGTGTGCTTTACTTTGACACAAACCAGACTCAAGAAAGCCACACTTCACTCAGCACCCGCCTCGTCCCTGAACCTCTCACTGGCATGGGATGGTGTGATGGGTTGAATTGGGTCCCTCAAAATTCACATGCTGAACTTCTAACCCTCAGCAGCTCAGAGCGTGACCTGAGGTAGAAGAGAGTTGTTGCAAATGTAATTAGTTAAGAGAAAATCATGAATATAGGCAATAAGACCATGTTCTTATAAAAAGGGGAAATTTGAATCCAGACATGCATAAAGGAGAGGCAGCATGAAGAGACACAGAACGGACCCTTCTCTCACAGCCCTCAGAATGAACCAGCCCTGACGACACCTTGATCTCCAAGACTGAGAGAGAACACATTTTTGTTGGTGAAGCTGCCCAGTCTGTGGTGCTTTGTTACGGCAGCCCCAAGAAATGAACACCAGTGGGGTCCCCATGATTGCCTTAGGTTGGATGGATGTGCTTAAAGCTGTGGGTGCACCAGCCCTACCTGCGGAGCTGGACAAAGTACAGGCTGCTGGGCCCCACCCAGAGTTTCAGATGACGGTGTGGGGAGGGGTCGAGAGTCTGCATTTCTGATGAGTTCCCTGGCGATGCTGGTGCTGCTGCCTTAGATTAATCACAGCTGACCCCTGGAGTGGAGGCCTGTCCCATGGAAAATACCTGCCAGCATCACCTACCACTCTGTAGGTAGCAGACACAGGCAAGATGTGAATACTGCTTAATACAGGTGGGAGGGTGATTGCTGTTTGATTTTTTTTTCCCCATTTTGTACATGTGCTCCACTTCTTCATGTTTTATGTACTGTTTTTTAATTAAAAAATAAAAATAAGTTAAACAAAAATTGCATAATTTTAAAAGAAAGTAAGTAAACTCTTCAACCTGAACCAATATGAGATAATTAAGGGACTAATGATGTGCTAGGTAGCATTTCCTACCCACCGACTGCCTTGGAAGAGAAGCACGAGGGAACTGATACCTTCATTCTCTAGGCTTTTGCAATTAACAATGAATTCAGAGGTGGGGAAAAGGCACCTTGGAGTTGCAGGGCTGGGCTCATCTGCGTGAGGCCCCATGGACCACCCTGCCCAGAACCAGCCTCGATGGCCTGTGAGCCAACTGTCAACCGCCAGTCTGTTCTCCTCAGACTGTCCCATCTGAACACCTTCTTGTAAAAATTTTCCAATCTGCTATAGACCAATACTTGTGCAAAATACAAAATTATACACGTGGTTGTCATAACCATGAAAATTTGCTTGAAACGTTTCTAAATGTTTATCTCAAGTTCTGCACATAGCTTGCTGCAAACCAGCAACCAATAGCTCCTGGACCGAACAGGCCCTGGAGCTGAATTTAAGGAGCCCCTGGTAATAATCTGCACAGAAGACACCTGCTTTCTGTGTCTTTTCCTGAGGAGAAGAAAATGAAACTGTGAGAAGAGACAGTAGACACAACAGTGAGTGTTGATTCTAGCTATATCGTATCTGCAAGATGAAATAATCCTAAATGTCTTGAATTTAACTTTCCAGATGAGGTGAGAAAAAATGTGCAGGTAACAGGTCCAGTAAACTGTGGGCCAAATTAGCTAATCTGAGTCTTGAGTAAATAGAGCTGTGGATGTCAGCAGGTGGATGAGAACCAGCACAAGGCAGGTAAGAACTCTTTTCCTGTAATCTCATGCATGCCTGTGTTTTTTTATTCTTTTATTTTCCTTTTATGTGTGTGTGTGTGTGTGTGTGTGTGTGTAATTTCATTTTAAGATGCTTTAAATCCTGTTTTGACTGAAAGAAGTTGAAAGACGGACTATCAGTTCTCGGATTTGGATAGTAAAGGAAATACAGTATTTCAAAATTTCACCGGCTGTCTTCACTGTTATTAAAAGTTGGGTTAGCCTTTCAGCAGAACCTGATGAGAAATCCAAATTACATCTTAGGCTACATGTCCACAAAGGTTGCAAATCCTGTTAGAGATTTTCAGTAATATCAGACAAGGTGATTTGAACAACCCCTTCCAGGGAGACAAAATTGAGAAGATGGACAGAAGTCTTCTGGTTTTTGTTTTAATTTTGTTGGAGGCATCAGAGAACAACATGAATGGCAGGCAATGAGGATTATGGGGCCAAAATATGGGGGCAGAGGGAACAGGAAGTGATGTGAATGGCATCCGGGGTCACCAGCTGACTCCAGAACAGTCAATAAAGAGACTGCTCCCGTGTGAAACCAAAGTGCAATGGGCTTTAAAGGGGCTGCAGCATACTTCCCGGCCATCTCAAACCCCAATGAGACTAACAGGATTCAAGATTACTCCTGTCAAAGGAGTATTCCATCTGTCCAGCGGAAACGAATATTTATCACTTTATCACTTTTGGAATAAGAGCATGGGTATCAAAGTAACTCTGCAGTTTTTCATAATACAAGGTTCACCACATAATCAAAAAAACAGGCATATAAGAAAGCATTATTTTTAAAAAAATAAGGGTAACTGAACAATGATCAAATAAGGTCAGATAACAGAGTTACCAGAATAGAGTAAAAATACGTCTATTTAATATGTTCAAGGAAATAAAATTCAAAATGAAGAAAGTTGGTGGAGAATGAAAAATTATAAAAAGAACTTTGGAGCATTCAGAGTCATCCATAGTTTAAAAGGGTTTGCTTAGAGTTACCGAGTCTCCAGTCCCAGGAGGTTGTTTGGCGTGGGATTAAGGACGGCTGGGCCGGGAAGCCAGGAAGACCAAGTGAGGAGAAAGAATGTCTGCTGGTTGTTGGACACAGCAACTCTAAGAGTCAAGGACACTGACTTCAAGATTCTGTGTGGCTTATTCATACTCTTGCATATCTGTCCAAACATGTTTCCCAATGGATTCAACAGCCAAGCCTGCTGGAGAGGAAGAGGTCAGGACCCAAGAGACCTAGGCATGGCCTGCAAGGAGGACCCTGAGTAAGGGACTCCTCCCAGCTGTCCCATCCCCCACCACAGGCACTACTAGGGACGGGCCAAGAGTATGAAGGAAGGTGTCCAGCTCAAACTGGAAGAGAGAGAAAGATGAACACTGATATTCCCATATGTGCCACACCAAGAAGAAAATAAACACTTCACCCATATCCCACTGCCTAGATCCCAGAAGTTCTAGTCAGGCAGACCAAGGTGAATCCTGCTCCCAGCTCTCACTAGTGATGAACCTTGAGCAAGCTCTTCAGTTTCTCTGAGCTGGTTTGGTCAGCTCTGACAGGAGGAGAGGACCAGCCCCTAACTCTCAGGATTACCGATAGTACGGAAAGAGATCAACTTAGTGGGCACCAGGGGCATGTGGTACCCGTCAGTAGAGGATGGAATGATGGCGTGAGGGTGGATGGAGGTGTCTGCAGTTCCCTGCAATGCGTCAGCCATGGAGAAACAAGAGCTCCAGAAAGAAGGCAGCTGTGGGGAAGCTTGGCATCCTTGGGCATCATGCAAGACACAGACTGTCCTGTGTGTCCAACTAAATTCACCATCCAGCTCAATCCCTGCATAATAAACAGAGAATTTGTCGTTTTGTGATTCCTTTGTTTCTCAACTCCGATGAGGTTTCACATGCTGCTACGTTTTCCTTACAAATCAAATCCTAAAATTATTTACAGACTTGAATAAACCGTATCCAGAATTATAGCAGTTGAACCAATAAAAATTATGCATCCATTCTACCACAGTTCTTGTCTTAATTTGGTGGATTTTTCCTAGAATGCCAAAACCATATCAATACTGGAGTTCCTTTGCATTTAGAACTACATCCTTCCACAGCCCTCAGGAAATATCCTGGCTAAATCCAAGGAATGTAAAACCCAAGATAGCCTTGTTCTGCCCTCCAAAAACTACTCATTACCCGTGGCAGAAACTCAAGCCTACCAGACTATTTGTCTGTCCAGGCACGTGTGAACTATGAGAAGCAGAAACAGTCCAAAGTCACGAGCTTGTGAATTGGGCTGAAAATTTCATAAACTCATAGCAACACCTTCCACTTCTAGAGTGATTTGCAAGTCATCAAGCACTTTTGCAACATCCTAATGGAAACATCAGTAATAAAACAACCTGTCTTCACATAGACCTTTAGATGAACAAATCTTCCACATGTATTTCACCTTCAAAACGCTGTAAATAAATGGGTGTTATTATCTCCATTTTTCCAATAAGAAAATGCAGACACAGAGCAGTTAAGTAATATGCCTGCAGTCTCAAAGGAGGAATTCAAGAGAGAATCCCAGGTTTTGCTTTCCAAATCATGTTTTTCCTCTATGTTATATCATCCTATTTCAATTTACCCCTGGTCATCCCCAAAGGCGAGCATTACAGGTGTCCATCAGAATGCTGACTTCTAGAGAGTATGTTCTGATGCGGAGAGGGGATATCACAGCAAAAAGAGCAGTGTCAAAGCAAGGTCTCTGTTACTGAGCTACATGGGAAGGACTAACTTGTTCACCAGAGCTCCCCAGAAGGCCCCTCCACCTGCGGGCAGGGATGTCAGAGAGGAGACGTGCCCGGCCCTTGCATGTGGCTGCTCAGCTGGCTGCATTTGGCTGACTGAATTGCCGTATCTTGAATGTCTTGCTATCATTTATGCCATGGTTGAGAGAGGAACAGAGATGAGACCGCCCCTCTTCCCTGCTCACTGCATGACTGTCAAACACCCTCACGTCCATCTAGCCAGTTGCAGGTGCTCAGGCCCCACAGATGGTCAATATCCTCAGCTCCTGCCTCTCCTTCACATCCCGGGTCCATCCGTCTTAGCAAGCCCTGACTGCACCACTTCCAGCAGGTAACTCGAAATGAACATCTTCCCTACCACTAGTCCAACCCACTCTAATCACTGGCCCAGACCACCGCATCAGCCTCCTAACTGGCCTCCCTGCCTCCGCACTGGGGACCATTCTCCACAAAGCACCAAGACAATCTTGGTAACGGCTTCCCACTTCGATCAATAAAATTCAAACTCCTTTCCACACAAGACCCTCTTTCTAGGCCTCCTCTACCCCACCATCCACTTGCTGCTCCTGCCTCAACTGCACTGGGCTTCTCTCTGTCCTAACCCCAAATGTGGGGCCCAGACCAGCAACATCAGCACCACCAGGGAACCCCATTAGAGATGCAGATTCTGAGGCCCTAACACAGAGCTACTGGATCAGAACCTCTGTGGCTGGAGCCCAGCACTCAGGGTTTTAATGAGGCCCCAGCAAACATGGAGGCAGCGGAAGCATGAAAACCACTGATCTAACCTAAGTTGGTTCTGAGGTCATTCCTGCCTCAGGGTCTTTGGTGCTGCCGTCCAGTCTACTTAAAATGTTCTTCGTACCAGTTTAGCAAGTGTCTGACTCCTTCTCATAAATCACCTCTGGAAATATCTTCAGTGTTTTCTCGTTTTCTGCTTTCCCCTACTCAATAAGACTCTAAACTCCATGAACACAGGGCCTTGGTCTTGTCTGCAACTATTTCCTTAGAAGAGCACGTGGCATAGACAACATCACTGGATGAAAGCGTGAACACGTTAAGCACCTGCTCTCCATAACCACGTGATAGACAGTTTTCCCCCTTCACAGATGAGAAAACTGAGGTTAAGGGGAAGTCATGGGCTAGCCTTATGTGAGGAAAATGGAGACAGAATGGTCAAGCTCCCTCACCTCATATCTGGCTGAGCATGACAGCATGCCTGTTGTAAATACGTTATGGAAGAGTGGTATAACTGCGCATGTGTGCCCATGTGTTCCCTGACTATCTAATTCTAGTATAAAAGACAACAGCTCTGATCCACTGGCTGGCTGAGCTCATGTCCAAATAAAGCATGTCAACCTGGCCAATAGCTCCCAGAATCTTTTTCCAACTACCTAGCTCACAACCTGCACAGGATGGGTGTGAAGGATCTGTGACCCAGCCTGACTCCTGAGGTCCAAAAGCTGGGCAGATAGAACTACTGGAACTCACACATCCATTTCCATGCACTTTCTGCCACACCTAATGAAAAGCCACTTAAAGGCAGCCTCCCTTCTGTCCAGACTCACAGCAGGGTTGCATTCTCCCTCATCAACAGTCTGGGCCTGTCTGTAGGTCATAGGAAACCTGCCCCAATCATTTAAGAGATTAAACTTGATTGGGTGGCCCTGGTGTCCCCACCCATCAAGGACCATAGTTTTGAGTTAAACTGTATACTTTAAATCTTTGCAAATACAGAAAGAAAGCAGGAGGAACTTTTTACAAAATGGTATTGGCTAATTGGTTAGACTAGGCCTTGGCGTTCAGATGCAGTATCGCATAAAAGGTTTTCAACATTTTGATGCTTTGATCACATTGTGATATTTAACTTTGGCTTATTTTTCCATTTTTAACATTCCTATTGATCCTGCACTTCTTCAACTACCATTTTTCTTTTTTTAAGTTTAAAAACATTGACTCTTTTCAGAAAAACTGTCTAAATTGAAGTCTTTCTGAGAAAGAATTACTTAAGCTACAATTGTGCTCTGGGGACTTGCCTGTGTCCAATGTTACAAATGTTCTGGCATTATCCTAATTCCCGTATAGACTTTTCGTTGGTCTTTGAAGCTCACTCTCACATTCTGCTGGAACAGACTGAAATCTGAGACTGTGATGATTGCAAATCATTTGTTCTCACACTCAAGGGTTTCAAATTCAGAACAGCTGAATTTAAATTGCTTGTGTTTTCTTCTATTTGCATTATCTTTTTTTTCCTGGAGCCAACTCACTGTATGTTTTTCTTTCTTACAATTGAATACAAGTACACATTAACAAAAAAATAATAATTAGTGGTGTCAACAGGGACTAGAATTTAAAATGACATTTTTATCTTACTGTGGCTCATTATATTTTACAAAAGGAAAACCACGTATTTAAAACTTTACGCATTGATTTTTATGGTCTAATTTTAGTGAGTTATTTCAGAGACTCTAGAAAATCATGTAAAGCATATGTAGGAAAACTGTACATAATTAGCTAAGAAAATTAGGTTTGTGTATTGTTAGAGGGTCTGACCAAGAAAAGAAGAGAGAAG
Organism: Cynocephalus volans; assembly: GCF_027409185.1. Taxonomy (NCBI): domain Eukaryota; kingdom Metazoa; phylum Chordata; class Mammalia; order Dermoptera; family Cynocephalidae; genus Cynocephalus; species Cynocephalus volans. The sequence continues at coordinate 212,001,765 of NC_084461.1, forward strand.
AAAGAAATTGCCCACGTTGGGACTTTACTCTGAGGCCATCTGTGCTCTGAGAATGGGACAGAAGATGCTGGGGAAACTTTAAGCTACAAAGACCCCTAACTTCAGAGCCAACCTGTAGGGGCAGGAGATGGGTCTTCTTATTATTGTGTTTCCAGACTCCAGGGGAGCTCCTGACACTCAGCGGGCATCAGTAGTGGTGTGCCAAGCTGAAACAAACTCCCTGCAGCCTTGAACCTCTCAGCCTGTGGTAATGGTGTCTACAGTGATGCTGGCGGTTGCTGGCAGGTCCCTACAAGTTGGGTAACATTTTGGAGATTTCAAGCTGTGGCATGTACAGACACTAACTGAAAGTTCTGTTCACAATGTTTCTGAGCTTGGAGAAAATTTCTAACTGCTGAAAATATCCTACAGACCCCACACCTTCCCAGGGCCCTCAGCCTGTGTCCTGCTGTCCCTTTCCTTTGCAACTGCACGATGTTATTAGCCCCTCTGTGGTCTCACCTCAGGTTTCTCGTGGCTAGACTCCACACAGCTGCCAGGGCCAGCCCAAGTTCCTTGGCATGTCCTAAAATAACCTGTGCTGTCTGGCACCAAATGGCACTTCCACGTTCATCTGCCGCCACCCCAGCACTCTTGCCTTCCCCACCTCCACTGTGCAGCTCTAACTGCTCTTCCATTCCTGCATTGCTTCATATTTCCCTCTCTGGGCTCATTGCAGTTTCCCAGCCTCAGGTTTGAGGTCTCAGTTCAGATGTCACCTCTTCTCATGAAGTTTCTGTTATTTCCCAAATCACCCAGAGAACTTTGTATGATGGGAGAATAACCAAGCAAAGGGCTTCTTAAGCAGCAGCCCTCACTCATCCTCTGGCAGCAAGGAGGGGATATCTGCCTTGTTACCTGCACACCACTGAAGCTCAGAAGGTACTTCTTCAAAAGAAAGGGAATGTTAATGGGATATCAAGCAATGATGGTGTGTATGTCACTGAAGTGACCCTGCATCACACTGGAAGTTGGATCTTTGTAGATGAAGGTTAAGAAGCCCGAGTTTCCCAAGATAGTCCTGAGACATGAGAAGTATCTCTGAGGCTGCAGTCCCAGCCCTAAACCAGAAAAAAAAAAGTGCTGTGGATAAAAACATGCTCCAGGATTGATATGGGTTTCCAGGGTCAGGGACAATAAAGGAACAAGATCAAAGGTCCTACTGCAAAGTGTCAGAAATCATTGATGAATTGAATGCCCCAGCCACTCAGTGGGAAAGGGAAAAAACGTTCTGTGCTAATTTTTTTGGTGCCACAAGAGTAGTATGTATTTTCAAGGATTCCCACATATGTAGATAAATGTATATCTAATGGCTTGAAGGACATATGTTGGGTATTTTGGCATGGAGATCTATACATGAGTAAAGAATATAGAACTGGGAATGAAGGACAAAGGAGGGGAAATTTCAAAAACAGAGATTTTTCTAAACATCCCAATGATGATGGTAGTCATGAAATAAAGTGTTTTACCCTAAGTAAAACTGAGTGTTTTACCCTAGGTAAAACTTTATTTTACAACTGAGGTTAAAAATATATTAGAAACCACTGAAAATTGCAGACAAGAAGACTCCAGATCTTTCCTCCTCCATAAAAGAAACTAATAAGCTGACGAAAACTGTCAGAATCAATTTCTGCAGAACTCTGGACTCTAGTTAAAAACTTACAACAGCAAGGGGCAGCTTCATGAGGAAAGAAGCCACTGCATTGTGGTATGAGAACATTGTGGCATTCTAAATCACCCTCTTACCATCCCCTGCTCCCAGAACTGCAGCAGCCATGAAGACAGGAGCCTGTGCTCCTGCTGCAGGCTGCTAGTGCCAGAGGAAGCAAAATGGCCCTTATTCTCAAAGAATTGCAATGTCTGCTCCAGCCTGGCTGGTGACTCCCTGAAGCATCAGTGTGAGAATGTGCCTTTGTTTCTCTTGACTCAGAGCATTACCAGGACTGGGGCAGCTTCCTGAATGGTGCTTGCCAAAAGCATTTAAAGACAAAATTATTGGCTGCAGCAGCTTGGGGCAAGGGATAACAATAGGGGCAAACAACAGACAGACTAAAAAGCCTGGGAAGGAAGGGGTTGGGAAATGAAATATATGGGGAAATGAGAGCTTTTAAAAGCTCCTGCATATCCTGGGCCACAAAGAAAGCCATCCACATGCCCAGGACTGGACTAGGATAGGCCTCATGCTTAGGATAGGCCTCAGAAGACCCTAAGCTTTTGCTTTCACCTCTGGCTGACCTTCACAGTCTATACTAACAGGAAGTGAAGGCTAAGCCCAGTTGTAAATGGCCTAGCTAGGCATTGAAGGAGTGCCTAACACAGAGCCAATATGCAAAGACTGGGAGAATATATATTCCAGGCATGTAAGAAAACTCAAACACTAGTTAACCACTAAACTAATGGAACACAGACTTCAGCAGTCACAATAAAGAATACAGACTTTACAAAAAGTGTTCAGAAAAATCACAAAATAAACAAACAGCAAAAACCCACAACAAGCAGCAACAACAAATCTCAATGAAGGAGAGAATCTGATTTCAAGAATTGCTACATTATAATATTCAAAGTGTCCAGTTTTCATCAAAAAGTATGAGACATACCAAGAGCAATAAAGCATGGCCCACTCACAGTGGGGGAAAAAAAGTAATAGAAATGGTTCCTGAGGAAGCCCAGGCATCAGCCTTACTAGACAAAGACTTTAAGTTAACTGTCTTAAATATGCTCAAAGAACTAAAGGACCATGGACAAAGAACTACAAGAAATCAGAACAATGTTTTGTCAAATAGAGAATATCAATGAAGAGATAATAATTATAAAAGGGAACCAAATAGGATTCTGGAAATGAAAAGTACAATCTGAAATTTAAAAGTTCACTAGAGAGATCCAGCAGCACATTTGAGCTGACAAAAGAAGTAATCAGTAAACCTAAAGACAGGGCAATTGAGATTATCCAATCTGAGGAGCAGAAAGAGAAAATAATGAAGAAAATGAGCAGAGCTTAAGACACCTTTGAGACAAAATCAAACATACCAAACATATATTAGTGATGAGCATGGGGTAATTAAAGGGAAAATCCAGTAGGAGAGACTCAGAACTAGACTGTTCATTATGGAAAAAGTCACTAGAATCCTTGGACACTCTTGCTGGCCTTGGCTGTTCCTAACCTGGTCTTTCCCCCAGAGCCAGTCGTTGGGAAGTCATATATTTCATTCCACTAATCCTGAATTAGAATCACCTATAAAATATGTCAAAAACACAGATCTGTGGGCCCTATTCTCAACAGATGTATAATTTTGAGGCCTGGGAAGCTGTGTTATAAAAAATAAACAAACACAACTTGTAGTACCTTTCCCTTTCTGAATGGAACAATAAGAAGGAAATTATCAATATTAATGAAAGATGATCCTAATAAATGATACACCTTATTGGAGATGAGATTTCTTTGGGATAGCCAAAGCAGAAATATGGATTTCCATCAGAACACAGGACCCTGAGCTCTGTGCTTTGGCCCCTCACTCAGAGATGGGCATTAGATGATCATTAGTAAGAGGAGGAAGATGTGAGACAGACACAGCTAAGGCCCCCTCAGGCTGGCCTTTCTCACCTCTCTGTCGACCTATGCATTATTCCTGCTATAGAAAGTCACTAAAAAGTAGGACACTTTCTCCTCTTGAAGTAGCAAGCAGTTGTAACCATTGTATTTGATTTCAGCAAATCTATACATGTAAAATTGAACCCACATAATCTGGAAGGAAGGAAATAGGTCAAATGCAAAGACCTTAAGCTAATCCCTTAGCAACTGGGCTGGAAATACTTTTGACTAGAGGCCCCATTGGGGGAACCAGCCACCACAGCCTCTTTGCTTAACACCTTTCTTCATTGCCTCTTCTGAATGAACCATCCCTACGTGCACAGGTCGTTGCTGTCTTTTGCCCCAAAACCTTTCCACAGTTGTATCTTTGTCTTCTCAAATTTTCACCCCATTTCCATTGCTAGAGTAAGAACATGCATTTCTATTTAGAATTTTCTGTGTGTTTAGAAAGCACAGTGGGTAAACAAGAGAAATAGAGGAGAGGCCCTCCACCCCACAGGTTAGTAGTGACTGTTTCAGGATCTCAGAGATCTGACGGTCTTTGTCCTTGGTCTTCAGTACTCACACCCTATTCTTACATAGTACCTGGATGCCTTGTATGGATAAAAGTCTCCATATCTCTTTCCAATCCAGCTCCCTCCCGACAGCCTGGCCTCTCATGGAGCAAACCCAACCAAAGCAAAGAGAACATCACATGCTCAGCTACTGCCCTGTCTGGGCTGCATTTCAGTCATACTATTCTGGAATCAGAATTGGGTAACATTGGGAGAACTCAGGTTTCCACTAAGTTACCAACCTTCCTCTCCCCTGCCACATTTACCTGATATGTCCATTGGGGATGTTGCTTTATTTCCAATACAATACTACCAATCTCTGAAACTTGGCACTTTTACCAAATGGGGAAGCCCATTTGTCTGACTTGTGAGAAGCAGCCTTTCTCTGACAAGCCCCCTTCCTTCCAGCACTTTCTGTTCTTTGACCCCAGCTGCTGAATGGGTTTGTAAGCCAAAAGCACTCGCCTTCCAAAAGTAGACTTCTGCTGACCCCGTCTCTAAACATTTCTCCTGCCTTTGAAACATACCATGGCAGTGATTATCACCCTTCATCCAAATGAAAGCAGCATGCACCACACTACAATGAGAATCTACAGGTTCAGGTCTAAATTAGCTTTTCCGATGCTGACCAGCCCCATCCTTGCATGCCCATGTCATCTGTCTTCTAAGCATCCATGTGTTGTCACGGTCATCATCTGATGTTGACGTCCTTGAGGTGCTTGCCCACGGGTGTGGTTTACTTATCTCTATATTTACCCCTACAATGTGTAACATAGAGTCATTTATACAATAGTCGTTTATTTGTTGAAATGTGTGCTCTTGCCCCATGTCTCATTTTTAAAAAACACTAACTAATGAAAAGGACATTCTAGAAGAATATAAGTGCAAAATGTGTTCATAGTATATGTTTAAATAAATAGCTTTCAAAATAGTATGATTCCATTTGTATTTTTTTTAAAAAAGTCATGTAGGATTCAGCCAAAGCAATGCTTAGAGGAAAGTCAATAGCATTAAATACTTTTATTAGAAAAAAGGAAGATCTAATATCTACCTCGGGAAAGTAGAGTGAGAAGATGAAAATAAAACCAAAGCAAGCAGAAGAAAGGGAATAATAAAGATTAGAGCAGAAATTAGTGAAATTGAAAACAGAAACAAGAAAGTTAATTAAACCAAAAATTGATTCTTTAAAAAAAAAAAAAAAAAAGTCAATAGAACTGGCAAACTTCTAGCAAACTGACCAAGAAAAAACAGAAAGGATACAAATTGCTAATATCAGGAATGGAAGAAGGGACTCACTGCAGACTTCACAGACATTAAAGGGGAAACAAGAGGATACTACAAACAACTTTGCAGCCGCAGAATCAACAACTTAGATGAAGTGGATCAGTCCCTTAAAAGATACAAACTACCAAAACTCATTCAAGAATAAAAATATAACACGGGTGTCCCTGTATCTACTAAATAAATTAAATTTGTAGTTAAAAACATTCCATAAATGAAAATTCCCATTCAGGATGGTTTCATTGGTAAGAAATAATACCGATCCAATATGCAAATTTTTCCAGAAAGTGAGAGGAGGGAATACTTTCCACATCATTTTAGGAGACAAAAACATTGTAAGCAAACTACTAACCAATATCCCTTATAAACAGACATGCAAAAATCCTCAACAAAATATTAGAAAATTAAATCCAGCATTATATAGAAAGGGTAATACTAGGATTGAGCAAATTCTCAAATATAGAGCAGAACATTAGAGCCAGGCTTTGCATTGTCAGAAAAAAGGGGAAGGCAGAAATCACCCTCAGTTATGGATTGTAGTTAGAGAAATCAGTATGAACTCATGTTTGTTTTAATATGGAACAGACAGACACCAAAATACATACATCTGTCTGTGTATGCATGGGTAAGCATATATATGTATATGTTTTAGTTCTGTCCCCTAAAACCTGCCTAGAAGCAGTAACACCCAGTAGCAGTAAGCATCTAATGCCCCAATTTAAACACAATTCTCCCATAAAAGGAACCAGGGCACCAGGGCTCCTTGGAGAAATGGCATTTTTTAGGGCTGGGGCAGGAAAAATACAAGATGGGTTTGGAGAGACTTGCAGTGCTAGAAATTAAGTGCTAAAAGAAAGAAATAAAGGGTGAGAGTACATCAGAAGGACTTCAGGAGCCAGCCTAAAAGACCTCCCCGTGGTCAAGCCTCAATAATTTGAGCAACAAATTGGGTGCAATTGCATTGGGTTATACCTTCTCCCAGTGAAATCTCCCTAAATCCTTACTGATATGAATAAATAAGTAGGAGTGAAGGGACAAGTCTTCCTTCCAGAAGAATTCCAATTAATAAATGTGGAAGTGAAGAAGGAGCGAGATAATCATCATGCAGACAAGAGCTACTGATGATGCCAAAGTCAGACGATGGAACTTCAAGGAGAAACAGGATATTTGCATAACCTCATAGTATCTGCTCCAAAATACTTATCAATTACTGGGTGATTTAACACATGTCCTCAAATCCTTTGAAACTCCTCCATGCTCCTAGGATGTGGAATTAGTTCACCACCTCTTGAGCAGGGGTGGACTTAGGGGTTCTCATGAGCAGAGCACAGAAAGGGACGGCAGTCATGGGATGGGGCAGAACCTGCTTCTGCCAGGTGATCCAGGTGAACATCACAGTAATAAGTCGTGTTGACAGTGCGTCCCCTGATGTGACATGATGAGAAAGGCTCATCACCTCCGCCTTTCCCCTCCCCAAGTCCACCTGCTCTAATCATGAATAAATGCCAGACAGACCAAACGCTCCGGCTGTCTGTCTAGGTGCATGTTTTGAAGTGTGGGAAACTGTGAGTTACTACCTAGACAGACAGACAGGCATCAGGCAGGTGGGCTTATGAGGGATTTTTTCTTTTCTTCTTTTTGAACATCAGTATTTTTTAAATGTCCTAAAACATATTAACTTTGTAATAAGAAATTTACAAACTCATTTATTTATTTTATTAAACTTTATATTGAAAATGTGATATGCATAAGTCAATAAAACATAAATGTGGTTTCCTGGAAACCTCCAGGGAGATCCGCTTGCTTTTGGAAAGAAACATGAACTGAATATGATTGCTGATCACGTTGAATGTTCATGAGAACTTCCAGCATCTATGATTTCATTTACATTTTAAATAAAGGTATATAAAAGTTGTTAAATTTAATATATCAATTATAAAAGGGTAGAAATGTAACCTATGAATGGACACATAAATATTAACATGAAAATCTTTAATAGCCTGTAAATTCAGACACAACATGCTCAGATGAAGTATGTGACTACAAAACTCCAGTGTGGAGCTATTGCCTGGGAGATTCCCACTCTAACAATGCTCTTATGCCTTTTAAACCTCTGAGCCTCAGTTTTACCATTTGTAAGTTCAAGTCATTGATATCTGTCCTTTCCACTTGGTGGATATAGAATAAATATGCTTTGAAACAGACTGAAGCAGTAATAATAAGAGAATAAAAGGAGAAAAAATGGATTGAAACTCAGTAAAACTAACTTCTATAGGTAAGGATTAGTGAAGGAATAAAAAGGACTACTTGCCACAAGAGAGAGACAGAAACACGGAATCATCACCACACACACACACACACACACACACACAGACACACACAGACACACACACACACACACACACACACACACACAACTTCAGGATGGAAAGTTCCAGACATTTATAAAATAAATGTGCTGAATATGTGCTGTATACCAAGCCAAGAACTACTTATTGGAGAGATAAAAATATATAAGTGGTATTCGTAAGTTCATAGTCTCATTAGGATAAAATAAATTTATTTTACATTATATTTAAAGTCTTTAGGACAGAGATATTCACTCTGATTAATTTAGGAGAGGCAACCATCTCTCCCAGTGGTGGCAGAGAAATGGACAGAGCTGCAGGCGGTGAGCCAGAGGAGGCCAGCAGACCCCTTCCTCACCTGTGCATCCAGAGGCTGTAAGGGAGCCCTGGCTCACCCCAGGGGTGCAAGAATGGTCTGCAGACAAGCAGGTAGAGGCACATGTGGATGGCATCATGATATATTTAGATAGATCACCATTGCATTGGTCAGCAGGTCCACCCTGGAGTCTCAATGGCTTAGTAAAAAAGATCTATTTCTCACCAGTGTAGATCCAGATATGTCTGGCCATTTTCCAGGGTTGTGGCAATCTGGTGATCAGATGGCTTTACTCTTGCAGCACCCCACCCAACATGTGCATCCAGTCCCCTGTGGAAGGGGTGGGGAGGTGCAGGGTCATGCACCAGTTCTTAAATGAGCAAAGGCTAAAGTGACATACATCACTTCTGCTCGAGCCCACTGTCTAGAAGCAGTGAGATAGATGGCCGTCTCACTTAACTGATGAGGACAGAGAATGGAGAGCCTGTGCCACGTGCAAAGAGCCCGGGCGTTATTGGTAGACAACAGGGGGTTATGAAAGGTCTCTGCAGGGATATGGGCTGGTAAAGCAGACCAGACACACTGTCTCTCTGGATCAAGGATCTCCCGGCGTGTTGGATGTTTCAGTGTTTCATGAAGCAGGCAGAGGTGGATGGCAGAATAGGTGCCTTTCCTCTTCTCACCCTGGCTTTCCTAGGATCAACCCCACAGAGCCACAGTGGGGCTTGCTGGATATTCCTGGCTCAATCTGCTTATGTTTGGCTTAGGACTTTTGTACCTATGTTCATGGATGCTGTGCTAGTCCGAGTCATCAGTCCCTCCACGCTGCCAATCCCAACATCAAATTTCTGTCTTCATGTTACTGCTCCTATCAGGATCTTTGACTCATTTGACCACTCCCTCCTGGATACACTTTTTCATTCTGTTCCCAGGACTCCACAATTCCTGGCTCTCCTCCTGTTTTGCAGATCAGTTCTTCTCCACTCTCCTGCCGGTTCCTCTCTTCTTCGTGGTCTCTTGAAGTTACAGTGCCCGGGATCCGCCTGGAGTTCTCCTGCACTCTGTCTACTATGCTCAGTCCCTGATAATCTCATCAAGACTAAACTTTCAAGACGGTCCACAAGTTAATGGCTCCCAGTGTGTAACTCCAGCCCACCCTCTCCTGAATTCCACATGTCTACCCAGCAGCCAAACAACGTCCTCACTAGGATTCCTCGGAGATTCACGCTCAATGTGCCAACACCAGGACTCCTCCTCCTGCCCCCCACTGACCACTCCACCAACAGCCTTTCTTGTTTCTGTTTCTGATGACAATTTCTGACTGCTCAGTCCAAGAAACTTGGAGACATCCTGAGTCCTCTCTTTCTCTCAGTCCACATCAGTACATCCCACAGGCTCTAAGTCAAAAACAGACCCAGAATCCAATCATTTCCCAGCATTCTCAGCACCACTACCTTCTCCAAGCAAACACCCTGAATTACCTGTATTATTCTGAGAACCTCCTAATTGGTTTCCTATTAACACCTTTGTCTCCTGCAGTCAATTCTCAACAAATCAGCCTTCCCAAATAAAAGTCAAAGCATGTCAAGCCCCGGCCCAGACCTAGGAAAGGACGAGTCATTTCATAGGGAGCACGAGCCCAAGTCCTTCCCAAGCTGAGCAGTTCCCGTGGGATCATCTTCTGCACTTGCCCCCTCTCCTCTGCTGCAGACACCAGGGGCTCCTTCTGCATCTTCCTAGTCTATGCAGGTGGGATCCAACCTGAGAATCTCTGCGGTGGTGGTTCTTCTAGCTCGGTGCCCTTCCTCCACATACGTGCGTGGCTTACCCCTCCCCTCTTTCAACAAAACTTACCCTGACCAGCCTACCTACAGCATCTGCAACACCCCTCTGACCTGCTATATTTTTTTTTTAAAGGAAAGAGAATCAATTTTGTTTTTCAAATAGATTTCATGGTGTCTAATTGAGGTTTGTAACATGATGCTATGAGATACATATAGATAGTACAGTTGTTACGAAGTGAAGCAGATTAACATATCTGTCATCTCATATAGTTACTTTTATTGTGACAAGAGCAGCTAAAATCTACTTATTAAACAATTCCTAATACAATATAATTTTATTATCTTGAGTCCTCATGGTGTACATCAGATCACTACACTTGTGCAGCCTACACATCTGCTATTTTGTTCATCGTATTAACCACCCAATACACCATGAGGCCTATTCACTTATATTAATTCTTTATTTTGTTTCTCCCTCCATGTGCACAGGGTTCTCCATCCACTCTGTTCCTTGGTGTATCCTAAACATCAGGACAGGGCCAGCACTGCAGGGTAGGCACAAAAATATACTTGGTGAAATGTATGAATGAAAGAGTGAATGAGTTGTATCGATAATTCTTCTTTTCATGGTGTCTTTGTCTAATTGTGTATCCAGGTTATTCTAACCATCATAAATGATTTTGACAATTTTTCTTTCTATTCTGTAGTCTGAGACAGTTTATAAAGATGTGTTAACTTTTCTTTGAATATTTGATAGAAGTCATATCTACAACAGTCTTGGCCTGATATTTTAAACTAATTTTTTTCTTGAGTCTATTCCAGCTAAGTTATATTTTTTCTAAGAAATTTTTGACTTTCTTTAAGATTTTTGGCTTATTCACATAAAATGATTCATAGCATTCTCTGATAGAATTTTTAATTCCTTATTTTATCTACAGTCATACCCACTGTTCTTCCTGATATTATTTCTATCTTCTTATTTTCTTTATAAACATTATCAAGGAGTTTTCTATTCTACTGTTCTTTAATAATCATCTCTGATTTTCTTGGCTTCTCTATGATTTATTTTCTGTTTCATTCATAGTTCCACCTATATTTATTTCCTTTCTTCTACTTTTTTTTTTATGGGAACTTATTCTCTTGTTTTATTTCTAACTTATTGAACTTATAAATTTTTGGTCTAACATAATTATTTAAGAATATAAATTAACTTTTAAATACTGGTTTAGTTGCATTCTACCAGTTATAACATGTAGGATTTGATTATTATTCAATTTTAAGTATTTGAAAAATTCCAAAATGATTTTTTCTTTGACCCATGAATCTTTTAGAAATGTGGGGGAGGTTTTTAGTTTGTTTGTTTGTTTTGGTTATGAATATTCATGAGATACAAAGTTGATTGTCACCCCTCAGGCCCATGATATGAAGACCAGATTCATACTGGCAGTACACCCATCACCACAAACTGCATTTGTATCCCCTGTCCCCCACCCAATTATCCCCAACCTCCCTCCCCCTCCCGCTTGGCCCCCCACTCCACTTTGTAGCCCAAGGAATGTTCTCTCCCTCTGCAAGTCCAACACACTACTGTGGTCTTTCTTCCTTTCCTTATTTCTCTCTTAGCTCCCACATATGAGTGAGCACATGCAGCATTTATCCCTCTGTACTCTGCTTATTTCACTCAACATAATTTTCTCCAGGCTCATCCATGTTGTTGCAAACAGGAGTATTTCATTCTTTTTTATGGCCGAGTAGTATTCTATGGTGTATGTATACCAGTTTCCTTATCCAGTCCATTCATCGATGGACATTTAGGTTGGTTCCATTTCTTGGCTATTGTAAACAGAGCTGCGATGAACATGGGAGTGCAGGTATCCCTTCACATAATGATTTCCATTCCTCTGGGTATATATCCAGAAGTGAGGTTGCTGGATCATATGGAAGACCTATCTGTAGTTGTTTGAGAAACCTCCATACTGTTTTCCATAGTGGTTGTACTAATTTACAGTCCCACCAGCAGTGTAGGAGTGTTCCCTTCTCTCCACACCCTCACCAGCATTTGTTATTCACTGTCTTTTTTATTATAGCCAGTCTAACTGGGGTGAGGTGGTATCTCAATGTAGTTTTAATTTGCATTTCTCTGATGACTAGTGATGTTGAGCATTTTTTCATGTACCTTTTGGCCATTTTTATATCTTTCATTGAAAAATGTGTATTCAGCTCCTTTGCCTATTTTTTAATTGGGTTATTTGGTTTTTTTACTGTATAAATTGCTTGAGTTCCTTGTATATTATGGATAGTAATCCCTTGTCAGATGCATAAATAGCAAAAATTTTCTACCACTCTGTAGATTGTCATTTCGCTCTGTTGATTGTTTCCTTTGCTGTGCAGAAGCTTTTTAGTTTGATATAGTCCCATTTGTTTATTTTTTCTTTTACTGTTCAGGCTTTCAGGCTCATGTCCATAAAGTCTGTGCCCAGACCTAGTTGCTGAAGTGTTTCACCCATATTTTCCCTTAGTAATGTCACAGTTTCAGGTCTTATACTTAAGTGTTTAATCCATTTTGAGTTGATTTTAGTGTATGGTGAGAGGTGCATATCTAGTTTCATGCTTCTGAGTCTGGATATCCAGTTTTCCCAGCGCCACTTGTTGAAGAGGCAGTGTTTTCCCCAATGTAGATTTTTATTGCCTTTGTCCAATATCAGATGGCTATAAGCCTGAGGGGTGATATCTGGGTTCCCAATTCTACTCCACTAGTCTGAATGTCTATTTTTATACCAGTACCATGCTGTTTTGGTTACAATAGCTTTGTAGTATAATTTGAAGTCAGGTAGTGTTATGCCTCCAGCTTTGTTTTTTTTTTGCTCAGGATTGCTTTGGCTATTCGAGGTCTTTTGTTGTTCCATATGAAGGGTAAGATTGTTTTTTCCATTTCTGTGAAGAATGTCATTAGTATTTTGACGGGGATTGCTTGAATCTGTAGATTACTTTGGGGTAGTATAGACATTCTCACAATGTTAATTCTTCAAATCCAAGAGCATGGAATATCTTTCCATCTTTTTGTGTCTTCTTTAATTTCTTTCAGAAGTGGTTTATAGTTCTAATTGTAGAGGCCTTTCACCTCCTCAGTTAAATCGATCCCTAGGTATTTTATTTTTTTCATGACAATTGTAAATGGTCTTACTTTATTTCTCTTTCTGTTAGTTCATTATTTGAGTATGTAAATGCAACTGATTTGGGGGCATTTGTTTTGTACCCTGCAACGTTACTGAAGTTATTAACCAGCTCTAGGAGTTTTTTTATAGAATCTTTAAGTTTTTCTATATATAGTATCATGTCATCTGCAAATAGGGAAAGTTTGACTTCATCTTTTCCAGTCTGGATTCCCTTTATTTCTTTCTCTTGCCTGATTGTTCTGGCAAGTACTTCCAGTGCTATGTTAAATAGAAGTGGTGAGACTGGGAATCCTTGTCTTATTCCTGTTCTTAAGGGAAAGGCCCTCAGTTTTTCCCCATTCAGAATGATACTGGCAGTGGGCTTGTCATTAATGGCTTTTATAGTGTTGAGATATTTTCCTTCTGTTCCTAATTTGTTGAGAGTCTTTATCATGAAAGGATGTTGAATTTTGTCGAATACTTTTCAACATCTATTGAGATAATCATATGGTCTTTGCCTTTGATTTTGTTGATGTGATGTATCACATTTATTGACTTTTGTATATTGAACCATCCTTGCATCCCTGGGGTGAATCCCACTTGATTATAGTGTATTGTTTCTTTTAAATCTCCACCTGGACTGGAATGAACATCTTTTAAAATATTGATTTCTCATTTTTAATAGGCTCTGTTATTTTATTGTTATTTATTGAAATTCATTTTGTTGGCAAGATTATGGCCAAATTTGTAAATGTTCCATATATATTTATATTTTTTATATTAATTCTCTAGTTGAGTTGTTGGGCAGGGCTCTATTTTACTTCAAGCTTGTTAAGTTTATTATTCAGATCTTCTAAACTTTGTCTGATTAATCTATCAATTTATGTGAAAGATATGTTAAAATATTTCATTATAATTTTGTTTGTCAAATTCTTCTTGAAAACATGTCACTTTTGCTTTATGAAAAAAATATTTCTTTTATCATTATGTAGTAACTGCCTATTTACTCATAATAACACTTTTTCTGTGTCTTAAAGGCTTATGTCTCTAAAATATTTAAGTCCCAGCTTATTTGGTGGGGGATTTCACACCAGTCTCCTTCAGGTTTACCAGAGAGATGAGTTAGTCTAACATCTCTCCTCAGTTCACCAGTATTCTTGACTTCTATTCTCACCAACATTTGATTTTTGAGTGGTTTTTTTTGAAAGGGAGCTGGCAGCTGGACCCAGGCCTGGTAATGAGACAATTATAAGGTATGTTGACACATTACTGTTAACTCAATCCACAATTTATTTAGATTTCATGAGTTTTTTCCTAATGTCCTTTATTTGTTCCAGGATACCACATAACACTTAGTCAATCTCCTGAGGCTCCTCTTACCTGTGACACTTTCTCAGACATTCCTTATTTGATTACTTTGACAGTTTTGAAGAGTACTGGTCAGGTATTTTGTAGAATATCACTAAACTTGGGTTTGTGTGATTTTTTTTTCATGATTATACTGGGATAATGGGTTCTTAGGAAGAGATAAAATATCAATCTCAACACACCAAATTAAGGGTGCATGCTACTAACATGACTTATCACTGATGATGTTAACATTGATTACCTGGGTGAGGGAGTGTTTCAAGGTTCCCTACCATAAATTTACTCTCTTCCTCCTCTTTCCATCCTGTATTCTACAAAAATAAGCCATTCAGTGTCACCCATACTTAAGTGATAGGGTGTTAACCTTCATCTCTCCTATTTATTTATTACTCAATTATTTATTTGTGTCAGTATGGATTTGTGGGTATTTACTTTATTTGGGGAATTATAATCTAATACTATACTACTTATATTTTATAACTCAAATTCTTCCATATTTGGTCATTTCAGCTGCTCTTGTGTCCCTCTGAAACACTTGAGCACTGTTTTGTTTTGCTTTGATTTTGGGGATGTCCTTACTTTTCAGCACTACAAGATGCACCAGGTTCATCTTGCGCATTCCCTGCACCAGCCCTAGAATCAGCCATTTCTCCAAGGACCTGTGGCTTGTTTAATTGGAGAATGGCATTACAAACTAAAATCTAAGTCCATTTTTTGAATTTACTTAAGTAATTTGCATGTCTTTTTTTACCCCATTTGGCGAGGTTATGTCATAATACATACCATTCATAATACACTAAGATTCTTTTGTCAGTCTGCACTCTGTCCTGGGGTCCCCCACCCTCCAAATTGATTTTTTTTTAATTCGCATGCATTAGATTCATTATCTGTGCTGTAATTGTTTTATAGGCTTTGAAAAATGAATATTGTCATGTATCTACCCCTACAGTAGTACAGAATAGTTTCACAATTCTAAGAAATCCCTTTTTCTTCACCTAACTTCTGGCAACCACTGATTTGTTTTTCATCTCTACAGCTTTGCCTTTTCCAAAATGTCTTATAGCTGGAATCGTATAGTATATAGCCTCCTCCAACTGGCTTCTTTCACTTAGCAATATGCATTTAAGATACAACTATGTTGTGGCATGGATTAATAGCTCATTCCTTTTGATCACTGAATAGTATTCCACAGTAAGAATGAATCGATTTGTTTATTCATTCACCTACTGAACAGCCTCTCTATAACTTCCAATTTGGGACAATTATGAATAAAGTGTCTATAAACATTTGCACGCAAGCTTTGTAAAGATATATGTTTTCTTTTTTTTTTTTTTTCTTACAAATCATTTTTTTTTAAATTTTATTTTGTCGATATACATTGTAGCTGATTATTGCTCCCCATCACCAAAACCTCCCTCCCTTCTCCCTCCCCCCCTCCCCCCCAACAATGTCCTTTCTGTTTGCTTGTTGTATCAACTTCAAATAATTGTGGTTGTTATATCTTCTTCCCCCCCCCCCCGGTTTGTGTGTGTGTGTGTGTATGTGTGTGTGTGAATTTATATATTAATTTTTAGCTCCCTCCAATAAGTGAAAAAGACTATGAACGATAAATGCTGGCGAGGCTGTGGAGAAAAAGGAACTCTCATACATTGTTGGTGGGACTGCAAAATGGTGCAGCCTCTATGGAAAATGGTATGGAGGTTCCTTAAACAATTGCAAATAGATCTACCATACGACCCAGCCATCCCACTGTTGGGAATATACCCAGAGGAATGGAAATCATCAAGTCGAAGGTATACCTGTTTCCCAATGTTCATCGCAGCACTCTTTACAATAGCCAAGATATATGTTTTCAAATCAGTTGTGTAAATATTTAGGAGCACAATTGCTGGATCATATGTAAGACTGTTTGACTTTGAATTAAACCACCAAACTGTGTCCCAAAGTAACTGTGCCATTTTGCATTCTAATCAACAACGAGAGAGCTCTACATCCTCACCAGTATATGGTATTTGCACTGTTTTTTTCTGTTTGTTTTTGGTTTTTAGCCATTCTTATAGGTGTTTATTAGCATCTTGTGTTGTTTTCATTTGCACTTACCTAATGACAAATAATGTTGAAAATCATTTCCTATGCTTATTTGCAATCTGTGTATCTTCTTTGGTGAGGTATCTGATCAGATCCTTTGCCTATTTTTTGAGTTTCTTGTTTCTGTATTGTTGAATTTTAAGAATTATTTGTGTGTTCTGGATAAAAGTTCTTTAGATTTGTGATTTGCAAATGTTTTTCTCCCAGTCTGCCAGTGGTCTTTTTATTCTCTTCATAGTATCTCCAACAAAGGAAAAGGTACATATTAAGTGTTAATGTAGTCCAATTTGTCAATTTTTTTTTCTTTCAGGGAGTATGCTTTTGGTGTTATTACTAAAAATGTATCACCAAACCCAAGGACACTCAAATTCTATTCTCTGTTAATAGAAGTTTTATAGTTTTACATTTTATATTTAGGTTTATGATTCACTTTGAGTTAATTTTTGTATAAAATGTGAGGTCTGCATTGGGGTTCATTTTTTTGCATGTGAACATCTAATTGGAGCAATGCTATTTGTTGAAAAGACTCTCCTTTCTCCATTAAATTGACTTTGCATCTTTGTTTAAAAAAATCAGTTGACTATATTTGTCTACGCTTATTCTTGAGCTCTCTATTCAGTTCCATTGATCTATGTGTTTATTCTTTTACCAATACCCTACTGTCTTGATTAACGTAGCTTTATAGTATCTTAAAATACTTAGTTGTTCTTTTTCAGAATTGTGCTGGCTATATTAGTACCTGTGCATTTTCGTGTAAATTTTAGAATAAGTTTATCAGTTTGTTTTGTTTAAAAAAAAAAAAAGATTGCTGAAATTTTGATTGGGATTGCATTGAAACTATAGATAAAATTAGAAAAAGAAAAGTTTTAATATTAATTCTTCCAATCTATGAATACAGAATATCTTTCCATTTATTTATCTTTTGTGATTTCTTCCTTCAGTGTTTTTTAGTTATTGCCACAGAGCTCCTAAACATATTTTGTTAGATTTACACATAAGTACTTCATATGTAATGGTTGTATTGTAAATTGTAACTTTTTAAAAATTTCTTATTCCAATTGTTCATTAAGACATATAAATTTTGTATATTGACCTTGTTCCTGCAGTCTTGCTAAACTTGCTTATTAATTTCAGGAATTTTTGATAGATGCTTTCTGCATATAAAAACATATTATCTTCAAATACAACAATTTAATTTCTGTCTTTCCAATCAGTACATCTTTCAGTTCTTTTTCTTGTCTATGAAGACAATATTAGTGGTAACTGTATATAATTTTTTGGAAATTTTTCTTTAAAAATTTATATGTACTCTTTATTAGATTAAGAGATTTCTTTTTTACTTCTAGACTTTTAAGAGTTTTTATCATTAATGGCTATTGCATTTTGTAAAATGCTTTTTCTGTATGTAATATAATCTTGTGGTTTCTACTTTAGTTTGTTAATATAATACATTATATTTATTGACTTATGAGTGTTAAACCAGCTTTGCATTCCTGAAAAGAACTCCGGTTGATCTAATATATTACCCATTTTATTGCAGGATTTAATTTGCTAATATTTTCTTAGGTTTTTTTTTTTTAATCTGTGCTAAAGAGAAATATTTGTAGGTTTCTTATAATATTATTATCTGATTTTGGTAATTAAAGTAATGCTGTTCTCATAAAATGAGTAGGGAAGTATTCTTTTATTTTTTATTTCTGGATAATATCATTTAGGATTTGTATTATGTCTTTAAATATTTGAAAAAAATTTGCCAGATGGTTTTACCGACAAATTGTTTGGAAAGTTTTAGCTAACAATTCAATGTCTTTAATAGGTATAGGAACAGTCAGGTTATCTCTTTCTCCTTGACTGAGTTTTTGTAATTTTTGTCTTTCAAAGGACTGGTATATTTCTTCAGTTATAAAGTAGATGGACATAAATTTGTTTGCATTATTCCTTTATTATCCTTTTAATGTCTGAGGATCAGTAGTCATAACCTCTCTTTCATTCCTGAGATTGGTAATTTGTGTACAGATGCTTCACAACTGACAATGGGGTTATGTCCCAATAAACCCATCGTTAGTCAAGAATATCACAAGTTGAAGCATTTAATACCCCATAAATCCATCGTAAAGTTGAAAAATTATAAGTAGAACCATTGTAAGTCAGAGACTATCTGTACTCTTCTTTTACAGTTTAACCTGACGAGAGGTTTACCAATTTCATTGAACTTTTCAAATAACCAGACTTCTGTTTTACTAGTTTTCTCCATTGTTTTCGATTTTTCCTGTTTATTGATTTCTGCTGTTTTTTGTTGTTGTTGTTGTTGTTGTTGTTTGTTTCTTTTCTTCTGCTTGCTTTACACTTAATTGTTCTTCTTTCTCTAGTTTCCTGAGATTGAATATTGGCTTATTGATTTTTAGATCTTTCTTCTTTTCTGATATATGTATCCAATGTTATAAATTGCTCTCTAAGTGCTGCTTTAGCTGTATCCCACAAATTATAAGTTGTGTTTTAATTTTTATTTAGTTCAACTTTTAAAAATTTTATTTAAGAATTCTTTTACCCATGAACTGTTTTTAGAAATGTGTTGTTTAGCTGTCACATATTTGGGTATTTTCTAGCTTTTATTATTATTATTATTATTGATTTCCTGTTTAACTCCCCTGTGTCTTGAGAATGTATTTTATATAATGTCTTTTCCTTTCAATTTAAGAGCTGTTTTTTGACTGAGAATATGGCCTATTTTGGTAAATGTTCCATGTGTACTTGAGAAGAATATGTATTCTGCTGTTGTTGGATAAAGTGTTCTACAAGTACCAATTAGATCAGGTTGATTGATAGTGAAGACAGGTAATATGTATCCTTACTGATTTTCTGCTTACCTAATTTATTCATTACTGATAGAGGGGGAGTCTCAAAATATAGTAGATTTGCCTACTTCTTATTTCGGTTCTATCCATTTTTGACTCATCTATTTTGATGCTCTGCTGTTAGGTACATACATGTTTGAGATTACGTCTCCTTGAAGAATTATCCTTTTTATCACTATGTTATGTACCTCTTTATACCTGACAAATCATCCTTGTTCTAATGTCTGCTTTGCATGAAATTGATACAGCTATTTCAACTTCCTTTTGATTAGAGTTAGCATGGTAAAACTTTCTCCATTGCTTTACTTTTAACCTACCTGAATCCTTATGTTTAAAATGGGTTTCTTGTAGACAGCATATGGTTGGGTCTTTTTTTTTTTTTTTCCTTAATCTACTCTGACAATCTGTGGCTATTAATCGGTGCATTTAGACCATTCATCTTTAAGTTGTTTATTATTTAAAAATCTACCATCTTTTTAACCAATCTGTATTAGTTGCATTTGTTCTTTGTTTCTCCTTTTTTCCTCTTTTCTGCACTCTCATTTTAACTGAGCATTTTATTTGATTCCATTTTATCTCTTCTCTAGGCATATCATTTATACTTTTTAAAAACTTTTTTAGCAGTTGCCCAAGGGTTAACAATATACATTTTTAAATAATCCAAATTCATCTTCAACAACACTTTATTACTTCATGAGTAATGCAGGAATATTAAGCAGAATATTTCCAATATTTCCTTCCTGTCCCTTGTGATGTTGCTGTTATTCATTTTACCTATTTATATGCTATAAACTTCCAACACTATTACTATTATTACTTTGGTGGAAAAAAGTTATCTTTTAGATCAGTTAAGAATAAGAAAATTAAAATATCTTTTACCATGATTTATTTCTTTTCTGATGTTCTTTTTTCTTTACGTAGGTTTAAGTTTCTGACCTATTGTGTTTCCTTCTGCCTGAAGAATTCATTTTAAAATTTCCTTCAAGGCAAATAAACTTGCAATTAATTCTCTCATTTTTTATTTGTCTGAGAAAATCTTTATTTCTGATTAGCTTTTGAGAAATGGCTGGCTATAATTTCACTGACTATAAAATTCTAGGTAGAGGTCTTCCGTCCTTTTAACACTTTGAAGAATTTACTCCATTTTCTTCTTGTTTACATGGTTTCCCATGATAAATCTGCTGTAATTCTTTTTTTTTTTTTTTCTTTTATAGATAAGGGGTATTCTTTCCCTGGCTTCTTTAAAACTTTTCTTTTTGTTTTTGATTTTCTATAATTTGAATATACTATGTCTAACTTCTCATCTGGGTTTCTTGTCTGCCATGAATTTTAGAAAGCTGTTGACTAATATTTTTTCAAATATTTTCTCTGCCCCCATGGTCTTTTTCTTCTCTTTCTGGTATTCTAGTTATGTGTATTTTATAATTTTTTTTATGCCACAATTGTTGAATATTGTATCCTGTATTATTATTATTATCCTTAATTTTCTTTTTGCATTCCAGCTTCAGAAGTTTCTATTGACCTATCCTCAAGGTCAGTTTTCAACCAGGAAGCTCACTTGAGCTTGGGACTTTGACCACTGGACAGTTTAACAATGTGACTTATGATGAGGGCTTTGGGCCATGAGGTATCCACTCTTGCTCTGGAAGGGCTGGAAACTGAAGGCCAGCGACATGGGCAGTCAACCATGTCTATGTGATTCAACACCAATAAAAGCTCTGGACAACAAGGCTCAGGTGAGCTTGGTTGTTAGTACCCCACGAGTATTGCTACACATCATTACTAGCAGGAGTTAACACCATCTCTGCCTGCACTAAAAGGACACCTGGAAGCTCCGTGTTGGGAATCTTGTCAACTCTGCCCTCAGCATCTCTCCCCTTGGCTTGTTTTAATCTGTATCCTTTCACTGAAATAAACCACAACCATGAGTAAAAGCTTTCAGTGAGTTCTGTTAGCTCTCCTTGCAAATTATCAAACCTGAGGGTGGCCTTAGGGCCCCCCAGCTGATATCAGAAATCGTCTCATGTACACCTGCAACTTTACGAACACAGGAAAGTAATCTGTCCAGAACACTTGCCTGCACATGAGGCCTCTGTGAGACAGGCCCAACCCACCTTGCTCTGCCGATGGTGTCCAGCCCAGGTGGGCAGGCAGCATGAGGAGGGTGTGAGAATAATTCTACAAGCCTGCACTTTCATCATCCACATCCCACTGGGAAAGGCAGAAATTAGTCAGCTTGTGTGACAGTTCTGGGGACAACAAAAGAAAAAATAAATTTTAGAAAATGAAAAAGTGTTTTTCCTTAAATAAGTTTGACAACACCTCACTCATACAAACATACAGGTAGAAACGTTTTTATTCCTATTTCTTAAGAAAATACTAATCCATTAAAATGTACATTTTGCGTAATCATCAGATTAAAATTAGAATTTAAACCATACAAACACCAAAGAAATAGCCATGCCAACATCTTCTCTCACCTCAGCATCATAAACAGAACCCACTTCCCATGTGAGTGAAGGGAAGGGATGCTATGAGATAAAAAGAAAGAAAAGGTGGGCTGCAGAAGCCAGGAGACAATAACCGAAATACAGGGATATAACAAGGAAAAAAGAAACACTGTTTAATCTAGGAATGGACGGTCAGTGTCTGAGCCAAGACAGGCTCAGCACTTGTCTTTCTCAACACAGTGCCCCAGACACTAGAAATAGATAAAAATGCCTTCATAACATAAAAAATGCCTTTGCCACTCCAGAATTACATGAAGCGTTAATGGAAGCATGGGTTGTGGTTCCCAAGGTATAAACAACCACAGTGAGCTCCCCTAGTTTATGCTTGCCATTGTGCTGGGTACATTACACATATTGTTTTAGCATCTTCCAGCTGGCCCTTCTTTGGAAATTGGGAACAAAAGATACAAAGCAGAATGTGACCAGCCAGCGTCACACATCTAGAAAGAAGATAAACCATATATTCTAGGACAGGAGCTGACAAACGACAGCTCACAGACCTAACCTGGTCCTTCATCTATTTTTGTAAGTAAAGTCTCAGTGGTACGTAACCACACTCACCATTTCTGTATTGTTTATGGCTGCTTTTGCACTACAACACCAGAGTTGAGTAGTTGCAACAGGGATGGGATGGCCTGCAAAGCTTAAAATATATACCACCTGGTCCTTTTCAGAAAAAGGATGCTGACTCCTGGCCCAGGACATTTTTCACTATGCATAGTTTTAAAGCTCTGAAATAAATAAGCACTGCTGCATATACTTTGACACTAATTTAAGTCAGGGTTGACAATTTCTTATTTTGTGAGAAAAGAGTAAAAGAATAAAAACAAGATAAAATATGCATTTCTTTGCCAACCATTTGACCCGTGACTTCATTTTCAGGAAGATAGAATTCTAATCCCAAGAGTACTTGGCATATGACAGTTCTAGAAGTCAAAAAGAAAAATATCAGTATGTTTCAGGCAGTCTTGTTTTGAGGACTATTTGGGAAGCATTCTATTATGTTTATATTTATGTTATATGTATATTATATGTGCTTCATAGTATTTTTCCATCCTCAAAACAACACAATGTAATAAATACTTTTGCCTCAGTGAAGAAACTGAGGCTTAGAGGTGAGATAATTTGCCCAAAAACACTCATGAAAAGGAAGACCCCATATCCAAACTCAGGACCACGGCACCCCACAGTTGGTGCTCTCCCCACAGTGCAGAAGGAGGATTCCAGACTGGAAGACAGTCATGCAGGAAGGACGACGGAAGACGATCCTTGACTGGCACCAACCACCTGCAGGATCCAGACCTGGTACCAGGCACACCTGGCTGGGTGCAAGCCACACAATCCCCACAGGCACATTCCTCCCTCTCTCCTGCAGATGGAGCCGGTAAGTTCTGGAGAAGTTACGGAGGCTCCGCAGACTGTTTCCACTCACGGCACATCCTTGCCTCCATGTTAACATCACACGTAATCCAACACTTCTACACCACTCCGCACCAGCGGTCCAGGACCAGTAGATGAGGCATCACTGGGGAGGCAGTCCTTGCTCCTGAGACCCCCCTCGTCTACCATAACAATGCATCGTGGATAGCACCACAGTCTTTGTTTTCAACATGTCGAACAATCCCCCTGACCCAGAGACAAAGCACAGCCCACGCATCAGCCCTAATCTAGTAGGATTAGCACTGATAGAGAGAGGGACAGAGAATGCGCCCCAAGTTCACATGATAATGCAGCCAAGAGATTGGACTGGCCACCCTGACCCCTTGCTGTGAACTTCAGATCCCATAGCCAAATACAACAGGGGGAGATCATGTACAGGGCAGGTCAAGGGCCTTCTCATTCCATTTCCTTGTCAGTATCCTGGGAAACAGACGGTAAACATCAAGACAGCAGGACAAGGATATAAATCCTTAAGCAATTAATTATAAAAAGCCCCACACCGCTTCCAAGAATGAGAAATAACAAGAGTAGTGCAGGGCTGGGTAAACATGGTTTTATGTGGATTTTATTCCTCCAAATTTCTTCTAGGTACATTCTCCAGTAGGAACATAAAACTGCAAAATCGGAGCTGTAACACTGTAGGGCTGAGGATTCATTGTGGAGCTGTAGCCCAGCCTGGCCAGCCAAGCCTGACACCAGAGGCCCCTCCCCAACCAGGAGGGCACAGGGGGTGCTGGGGGTGACAGGAGCTGCACCCAAGAGATAGGGGGCAGGACGTGAAAGCCCCTCTTCATACACGTCCTTCTACATCCAGGGTATTTCACTTTCGTAATCTGTTTTTGCCTTCTTCATATTAAAGTCAAACACAAACAAGGGAACTTTTTTCTCCCCAAATTTGTAGGATAATGTGAAAGCTGTAAAAAAAAAAAAAAATCCACAAATCCTTTGGAAATCATAAATAACAGCTTCAACAAGCTGCAATGTTATCCCCACTTTCTGGGGGGAAAAAAAGTCGGTATGACATTTCAATAGGCATCAAACACAAGAGAACACATCTCTCCTCGCCTCCGTTCAAAGGAATCTTCCCTAATGGTGGATCTGTTTATCTTTGACTAGCGTCACAGTCATGTGAGACCACGAAGTGAAGTAGACCATCAACTCGTTTATGAGTTGATTCAAACCAAAAGGCCAGCCAGGGTAGCACCCATGTCGTGGCTGCATCTGACTAAAATAGACTATTGCACTTTTTTGATAATTTATGATTCAGATTGTCACCTTGGTTTACCACCATGATTTACTTATTCCCTCCTTTGGACACATTTATTGAGCATGCCCCATAACCCAGACACAATGCTGGACACTGAGGACACCGAATCAAAAGATGACACTGGGGCACTGGTGGAATCCACAGTACAGGGAGAACCCTGAGGGCAAAGCCTAGCCCAGCGGGTGCAAGAAGGTTTCTGGGACCTTTCAGAATGCCTGAGCAAAATCCCAAGAAAGGAATCAGACTTAGCCTCAAGAAGACAAAGTAAATAATATTCCAACAAGAAGCACAGGTAAAAGCTCAGAAGGTGACAGACTGTATCAGCCTGCTCAGATCACCATAACAAATACCACAGCCTCCATGGCTTAGAAATGTATTGTCTGACAGTCCTGAGGCTGGAAGTCCAAAATCAATGTGTTGGCAGCATTGGTTTCCCTGAGGACTCTCTCCTTGGCTCACAGATGGCTGTCTTCTCCCTGTGTCCTCACATGGTTTTCCCTCTGTGCATATCTGTGTCCTGATCTCCTCTTCTTATAAGGACACCAGTCATATTGGTTAGGGCCCACCCTAATGACCTCAATTTTACTTTAGTCACCTCTTTAAAGACCTCGACAAACATAGCCACATTCTGAGATCCTGGGGGTTAGCATTTCAACTTATGAATTTTGAAAGACATAATTTAGCTCATGACAAAGGCTTACGAGGGTTTAATACAAAGTGTATCTGATAGTAGAAGGGCAGAAGATGGCCTGACATGGCTCTCCATGCCCCTGGCCACTGGGAGGGGAGGAGGCCATGTGAGCATCTGGGTGGCTAGTGACCTTGGAGACCAAGATGGGGACCACTCATAGCACAGGGAGCAGAATTGGCCTGAGGAGGGCTTTCTAATCCAGGTGGGGGTGTCATGGGGCAGTGCCCAACCACAGGACAAGGTAGCTGATGCCCAGGTCTCTCTGGCACCAGAGGCTGTGTGCTGAGAAGGGGTGTGTCTTAGTCAGCTTGGGCTGCCCTAATAAATTACCTGGGCAGCTCAAAGAACAGACATGCATTTCTTACAGTTCTGGAAGCTGAAAGTCCAAGATCAAGGTGTTGGAAGATTGGTTCCCCATGGAACCCCTCTTCCTGGCTTGCACACGGCCACCTTCTCACTGCATCCTCACATGACAGAGAGAGAAAGAGAGCTCTGGCGTCTCTTCCTATTCTTACAAAGACACCACTAGTCCCATCAGGGGAGCCCCACCCTCATGACAAGTTCTAAACCTAATCACCTCCCAAAGACCCCATCTCCAAATACCATCACACTGGTGGGCGGAGCTTCAGCATATGAATTGGGGGTGGGGACACAATCTATCCACAACAAGGTGTGAGGCCAGGGGTGGGCCACCTGCATGTTCTGGGGAAGGCTGAGACACCTGCTGTGGGGACATGGGGATGCGGAGAAGGCTGAGCCCAGTGCTGAATGCCAAAGCCCCACCCACTTCCAGAGCAGCCCACCACCTGCCTCATTTTATCCCCAGGGCATCAAGTCAGACATTTTCTACTTGGGCTGCAATGCCATCTCTTACCATGGTCTTAATTCTTCCCAGCTCCCCTGTATACTAAGGTAAATCCTATTCCAGTCATTTGCCTTGTGTTAAATCTTGGAGTGTCTGGAGGGTGTGGTGGGAGGGAGAAACACAAGCACGTTCTTGTTAACAGTTTGCTCCTTTGCTTCTCCCTGCAGACCCCTTGAGAAAGAGAACAGATATGTGCATTTGCTCATGCAGGTCCTGAGAAAGTGCTTTGAAAATCTGGCATTTCCTGATCTTCGATGGCAGGAGTATCTAAATGGGAAGGATTTGGAGATCAGACTAAACCAGTCAATGATTTCATTCCATAAAAGCAAACACATTTTCAAATGGCTAGAAGAGAGGAGTTTGAATGTTCTCAACCCAAAGAAATGATAACTGTTTGTGGTGATAAATATACTAATTACCCTGATTGGATCATTACCCCCTGTACACATGTGTTGAAATATCATCCCAAAATATGAACAATTATGTGTGTCAATTAAAAAATAATAATAATAACGAAAAGGCAGACACACTGCTCTCAGCTCCCAGCTACAAAGGGACGATGCTCAGACCCCACCTCTAACCATGGAATCCCAGCTTCCAGACCCAACATACATGGCCACGAGAGTACAGGCTGAGACAGTCGGGCTCTGCCCTACTTCCCTGCCAGGAGTGAAGACATTCATTTGAAATATGTGTTGAAAGATCATCCATGTGTGTGAACCAACTACTTTCCCTTAGTCAGATATTGCAGAAAATACAGGACACTTCCTCAAATTGTACCCCAGTCCTCCCCA
Organism: Cynocephalus volans; assembly: GCF_027409185.1. Taxonomy (NCBI): domain Eukaryota; kingdom Metazoa; phylum Chordata; class Mammalia; order Dermoptera; family Cynocephalidae; genus Cynocephalus; species Cynocephalus volans. Next base: position 212,028,709 of record NC_084461.1, read on the forward strand.
GAAGTGCAGGTGTGCAGATGTGAGAAGCCAAAGGCAGCTGCTTGCACACCATGCAATTCCAAGGGTACACAAGCTCCTAATCACTCGAGTCAAACAGAAGCTACATCTAGCTTCTTCTCCAAATGGGAGAACTTCACGCTTTCATGCCTCTTCCTTTTAAGTATGCAAGTCCTGAAAGATGCTACACATCTGCTGAGATTCCTGCCTGATTCAGAAAGGAGATCACCTTACTCCTATGTTCATCACAGCTCTATTCACCATAGCCAAGAGTTGGAACCAACCTAAATGTCCATCAACAGACAACCGGATAAGGAAAATGTGGTACATACACACAATGGAATACTACTTAGCCATAAAAAATAATGGAATTCTGCCATTTGCAGCAGCATGGATGAGATTGGAGAAAATTATGTTACATGAAACAAGCCAGGCACAAAAAAGAGTGTGTCCTCACTCATAAGTGGTACCTAATAAATAAATAGGAAGGAAGAAACAAACGAATGAACAAACAAATGAACAGAAAAGGAAGAAAAAAAGAAGATACCACAATAATGCACTGAACTTTCAGAAGGAGAGACCAGTCAGAACTGTGGTTACTGGAGGGAGGAAAGGGGGTGGGAAGGGGGTCAGTGAGAAATTTGTAAATGGACAAAAGGAACGATTGCATTTTGTAATGAATATTTGATCCATTTTGAGTTAAGTTTTGTATATCATTTGAGGAAAATGTCCCACTTCATTCTTTTGCACTCAGATATTCAGTTTCCCCCAGCACCAATTGTTGAAAAGACTGTCCTCTTCTGCATTGAATGGTCTTGGCACCCTTGTCAAAAATTATTTCACCATCTATGTGAGGGTTTATTTCTGGAATCTCTATATTCAAACCCATTGGACTATTTGTCTTTATGCCAGTACCACACTGTTCATATTACTGTAGCTTTGTAGTAAGTTTTGAATCAGGAAGAGTGAGTTCTCCAAATCTGTTCTTTTTTTTCAAGATTGTTTTGGCTATTCGGGGTCCTTTAAGATTTCATATGAATTTTAGGATGGGTTTTTCTACTTCTGCAAAATAACACTCTTGAAATTGAATCCATAGATTGCTTTAAGTAGCATTATCATCTTAATAATATTAAGCTTTAATCCATGAACATGGGATGTCACTTTTTTTTTTTTTCTTAATTTCTTCCAGCAAGGTTTTATAGTTTTGGTATACAAGTCTTTCATTTACTTGGTTAAATTTATTTCTCAGTATTTATTCTTTTAAGCCTACTAAAAATAGAAATGTTTTCCTAATTTTCTTGTCAGATTGTTTGTTGCTAGTGTATAGAAATACAAATAATATTGGTGTGTTGATTTTGTATCCTGCAACTTTGCTGAAGTCATTTATTAGCTCTAACAATTTTGTTGTGAAATCTTTAGTGTTTTCTACACATGAATATAATATTATGTCATCTGTGAACAAAAATAAATTTACTTCTTTCTTTCCACTTTGGATGACTTTCATTTATTTATCTTATCTAATTCCTGTGGCTAAAATGTTCACTACTACCTACTATATTGAATAGAAGTAGCCGAAGTGGGCATCCTGCTTTTGTTCTTGATATTAGTAGGAAAGATTTCAGTCTGTAGGTCTTTTGTATATGACCTTTGTCATGTTGAGAAATTTCCTTTTATTTCTAGTTTATTGAGTGTTTTTATCATTAAAAGGTGTTGAATTTTCTCAAATGTTTCCTTTGCATCAATTGAGATGATCACGTATTTTTGTTTTTTTTCTTTCCCTTCATTCTATTAATGTGTATCTTACATTAAGTGATCTTCATATGTTGAACCACCCTTGCATTCTTGGGATAAATTCAACATGGTCATTGTGTATGATCCTTTTAATATTCAGTTTGCTAGTATTTTGTGGAAGAGTTTTGCATCTATATTCATCACGAATTTTCTTGCAGTGTCCTTGTCTGGCTTTCGTAACTCATTAATGCTGGCCTCATACAATAAGTAACAAATGTCCCTCTTCAATTTTTTGGAAGAATTTGAGAAGGATTGGAGTTAATTTTTATTAAATACTGATAGAATTTCCCAGTGAAGCCATCCAGTCCTGGGCTTTTTTGTTATTAGGAGGTTTTTGATTACTGATGCAATTTCTTTACTCATTATTTGGTCTGTTCAGATTTTCTATTTCTTTGTGATTCAGTCTTGGTAGGTTTTATGTTTCTGGAAATTTATCTGGTCTTTTAGGTTATCTCATTTGTGGGCATATAGTAAAACCAGACTACTATGAAGCAGCAGTAGTCTGGTTTTGATCTTTTGTATTTCTGTGGTATCAGTTGTAATGTCTTCTCTTTTATTTGTAATTTTTAAAATTCGTGTCTTCTTTTTTCTTTAGTGTAGCTAAAGGTTTATTGCTTTTGCTGATCTTTTCAAAAAGCCAATTTTTAGACTTACTGATTCTCTAGTTTCTCTATTTTCTTTTTCATTTATGTTTCCTCTAGTCATTACTGTTTTCTAGATTTTTCTTGCTATGGCTTTTGACTGCTATTTATTTTCCAGTTATTTTAGGTATACAGTTAGATTATTGATTTTATATCTTCCTTCTTTTTAACATACGTGATTACAGCTATAAATTTCCTTCTGACCACTGCTTTACTGCAGCCATAAGTCTTGATTGTTGTAATTTTGTTTTCATTTATTTCTAAATGTTTTCTAACTTCTTTTTTGACCCACGGCTTATTTAAGTGTGTTCTTTAATTACCACTTTTTTGTGAAATTTTCACTTATCCTTCTGTTATTGATTTCTAATTTCATTCCTTTGTAGTCAGAGAAGATACTTTGTATAATTTCAGCATATCTACATTTATTGAGATTTGTGGCCTAACATAAGGTCTATCCAGGAGAATGTCATACGTGCACTTCAGAAGAATGCATATCCTGTTGGTGGTGGTGGTTACAGTGTTATTTATATGTCTATTAATTCTAGTTGCTTATGGTTATGTTCAAGTTCTCTGTTTCCTTACTGATATTTTGTCTATTTGTTCTATCCATTAGTGAAAATAGAATATTAAAGTCTCCAACTATTATTGTACAACTTTGTTTCTCAGTTTAGTTCTGTCAATTTTTCCTTCTTATATTTTGGGGCTCTATTTTAGGTTCATGTTTGTTTATCATTGTTATACCTTCTTGATGGATTGACCTTTTATGCACACATCATTCTATTCTTTGTCTCCTGTGATAAATTTTGACTTAAAGTCTATGTAGTCTAATATTAGCAGAGCTGCCCCAGCTCCTTTTGAGTAGTATTTACATTGAACATCTCATCCGTCCTTTCACTTTCAGCACTTTTGTGCCTTTGTATCTAAAATGAGTCTCCTGTAAATAGCAGATAGTTAAATCACATTTTTTTAAAATACATGATAGAAATCTCTGCCTTTTAATTGGATAGTTTAATCTGTTTGCATTTGAAATAATTACTATCAAGGAAGGGCTCCCCTTCTCTCATTTTGCTATTTATATTTTATAGGTTTTATATCTTTTTTGTTTCTCAATTCTTTCATTACTGCCTTGTTTTGTTTGTTTGTTTGTTTGTTTTTTTCTAGTCCATTTTAATTCCATTCTGATTTTCTTTCCTGTATAGTTTTTAGTTATTGTCTTAACAAAATCTTTTTTTAGTTATTGTCTTTAGTTATTTCCTGCTCCATAAGCTGGAGATTACAACTAACTGAGAAAGTTCTGAGGCAAGTGAACCAAAGGCAACACCCTGACCAATCCCTCGGGGAGCCACTGCACACACCGACAACCATGATTCTTTGAGACTAAGGTCTGTATTGCCCACTCTCTGGCACCAACAAATTGCACCAGTAACATGGGCCACCATCTCTATAGCTACTGCCAAGCTAGAAAATGGCAGATTATAGGCTGGTGAGTTAAAGCACCATAGAGTTCTCTTACTAGAATTTACGAGCTTCTTTCTTTGTGAGGAATTCCCCTGGTTGTTGTATAATTTTTTTATTAGATTCCAGACTTTGGAAACATTGATTGTGATGGTTTATGTCAACTTAATGGCTGCTTTAGTGAAGAAACAGAGTTTTGGAGTTCCCTACTCTACCATCTTCAAGGACATTTCTCTGCTGTGTTAAAAAGAAACTAGAGGGAGGACTGAAGACGGAAAGCCAACTGCAATAATGAGATGAGACATGAAGGTGCTTTGGACTGGGAGCAGGTGAGGTGATAAAAAGTGATCAGATTCTGGGCATATTTAGGTGGTACAGCCATAAGGATTTGCAGATGGATTAGAATGTAGGCCATGAAAAATGTGGAGCTGAGAGGCCTGATGAACAAGAAGGATGGATTAGCCATTATCGAGCTGGATTACTGCAGAAAACTTCTGATTGGTCTCCCTGCTTCCACACTGAGCGTCCCATAATCCATTCTCAACAGAGCATCTAGGGCAAGACTTTCAAAAGTGAAGTAAAGTTATATCACTTCTCTGCTCCAGTGCGCTTTCCCAAATCCTCACACTGGCCTGCAAAGCCCTGAACAATCTGACTCCCTGCAACCTTTCTGTCCCCATATCCTAACCTGTTCCCTCTGTCCCCACCGAGTCTACTCTGGCTTATTGTTCCTACAACTTACCATACAGGCTTCTACCTCAGGGCCTTTGCTCTTGTGTTCCCCAATATGCATGGCAACTCCTTCACTTCTTTATATCTCTGTGTAAATGTCACCTCACTGGGTGTGCCTTCTCTGACCTTGTTGGGGGGAAAGGGCAGCAAATTTAGTCACTCCAACTGCCCTGTCACTTCCTCTTTCCTTCCTCTGCTCTGTTTTCTCACAACGTGCATCTACAGTTCTTTATTTTTCTCATGGAATGTTAGCTGCATGAGCATGAGGTGACTGTTTTTATCACATCTGTGTCACTAGCTCCTGGAAGATCAGAGAGCTACATTAATACTACCTGAGCTCACAAATTGAGATACGCAGTCTCATGTAAGACAAGATCATTCTGATCGGAGATTCATAGTGTAGGAGGGAAGAGAAACAAGTAAGCTAGTTATATTCAGAGGATGGCTCCTATGTTCCAGAAAAGCACAGAGGAGGGGTGTCAACAGGACAGCCTCAGGACTCACTAAACCAAATCAACACTACAGCACCAGGCGGAAACAGGCAGGCCCCCTGGCCCTTATCAGAACAATTCTGCTGTAATTATTGTTGTTCCACTTAAGGCTTCATTGAACAGCAAGATTCTGAACCTTAAAATAGTGTCTAGGGACTACTGGTCTACCCTGTAGACCCAGTTAGCACATAATTCCTACTGGCTTTTACCAATACATGTAACTCTCCACTCTTGGGTGACTTACACCACTAGTACACTGGCAGGTCTCAGGGCACAACTACCTGTCTCCTCAACTCTGAAAAGAAGGTGTTGCAGGAGGTTTTCTTTGTGGTGGCCGCTAGCTGCAACAATCTGTAATCCGAATCCAGAAACACTTGACCAAAATGACACAGTGCACATCCTTATGACACACTCTTATAAAAGAGTTAAAACCAAGAATGTATCGACTACTTTGTTTCTCCCAAGAGACTTTCATACATCTCTTCTGTTTTTGTTCTACGGAATTAAGTCTAATGAGCAGATGTGATTTGTGCCATGTATTTATAATAGTCTAAACTTCGATATGACATTTTTCATCATTGGCTTCCTTGCATTCAAGATATTTGAAGCAGGTTTAGAAAGACTTTTCTGTTTTGTTTACAACAGATGCTAGAGAAATACAGCCAAGAAAGAAAAAGTCATGATCACTTATCTCCATAGCCTCCCATCAGTTTCTAAAGTAGATCTGAAAAATACTACAGACAGCCATGCAAATATCACAAGAATGCAAAGGGGTCATCCTCTCTTGAAGATACACCATCCTAGGGTCATATTTTTAAATAGCTTTAATTTCAAACTATATAACCATCATTTCCACCTTCACCCCACACTTGGATTGCTGTGACAGCCTTCTCACTGGTCTCACTGTGTCGTCTGAAGTCGATTCTTGACACAGCAGCCCAAGTGACACTTTCAAATTGGCAGTCAGATGATGGCACTACTCAGAATGCTGAGAAGCTTCCACCTGCTCTAAGCAGAAGTGCTGCCGACCCGGCCCCCCTCAGGCTGGCCGCACTCAAAGCCACCACCCAGGGCATGTCTGCATTTCCTTTCTTCCTTCCACTTTCACTTGGGAATACCCTTACACTTTGCAGTCATGGGGGGGGGGGGTTCTTTAGCTCATGAACTGGGTGACCTTGCAAAAGAGACGTTTCAAGATCTGCATTATCATTTCTCAAAGCACAGGCTACGAGCAGGGTTTGAGGTGAACTGAAGCAATCTGGGTCCAGAAATGAATCACCTCAGCCAGAAGAGGACCATCAGTGAGAAAACAAGGGCCTGGCACTGCCTGCCTGGCCCAAGGTCACAGAGTGGCTGGTGGAGAGGTTGCCATTCCTTGCTCTGCACTAGGGGTTTCTGAGAATATGCAACTCCTTTATTCCAGTCCCAAAGCAACCTCCTGACCCTACATAACATTGTACACAAAGAATGCGCCGGAGGATGTGTCCCGTCTGTCCCACCCTATTGCTTGCTCTGTGCTGCTCACGTTCCCTGGGTGGGCTCTGCCCCTCCTCCCTGTCCCTCAGACCTTAGGTCTCCAGTTACCTCCCTCATGGCCACTAGTGGGCACGGTCACCCTTAGTTCTATTTAGAAAGCAAACATAGTTTGTGAAGCTTTTACTAGACATGAAATTAGACATTTTGGGAATCTTTCTGTGAAGTTATTTTCGATGGTACATTGGTTAGTCAGATACCTTATTAGGAACTGAAACCTAAACAGGGAGCATTTGTTGTAGGGTCTGAGCCTCCATTTTTCCGGTCCAGAAATCCAGCTTTCCCCAGTTATCCAAGGGATATGACTGAAGGCTCAGGTTTCAAACTGTCAGAGCTGAAGGCCCAGCTGCTCCTTACATCAAGGGGTAATCCGGCTCCAGACGGAGAATGCACTAGACGATCATGAATCCACCTGGGGTAAAAGAACCTCCCTCAGCTGGGGCTTCTGTCATGAGCTGTGAGCGCCTCTGCTCTGGGACCCTAGCTCTGCAGAAGTGGCAGCCTTCCCTCCCCTCGGTGGCCTCTGAACTTCATCCGGGGGCCAGCGCAGAACACAGCCTGGACACTCCTTCTCTGCTTTGTGGCTTTGCCAGGCCCTGTTGCTGAATGGGCAGCAGATGCCAGCTGGGGAATTCCTTCAAGACCCCAGGGACAAAGGTGGTTCTGCTCCACCATGAGGGGCAGCAGCAGAGCAGAGTCAGCCTCTGGACTCTGACTTTGCAACTCTGATCAGGGAGATTCCAGGGAAGAAACCCAACTCAGGAAGCCATTGAGCAGTTCTGTGCTGCCTTCCTAAGACACATGGTGAGAGTTTTCAATACTTATTTCCTAGATAGATCATGTATTCCTAACAACATTTAAGCTACTGGAGGGGTGTCAGGCACAAGACAAGGCAGGGCCTGGTATGACTGGCTCAGCAGGTAAAGAAACAACAAGCCCTTCTCAGGCTCAGACACTTTATTAGTTGCACAAATGACAAAAGGAAAAGTAGCCAAAAGTGTCAGCTCCCCAGGTCCTGGTATTAGGCGGCAACAAAACAACAAGGCAAGATGACAGCAGCAGGACTGATGGGACGGCCTGCCACCTGCAGCAAAGCAGTTCTGTCACCTGCAGCTGTGCCCTAAGGTAGGCTGGCAGAAAGCCTCACACCTCATCAGAACCAGGAAGGCCCTGAGAAACTCTCAGGACACCCTCCTCGATACCAGGGAAGTGACCATTGCAGCTCTTCATAAGCCTCCATGATAATCCTGTGATCTGGGAGGACCACAAGGCATTCTGCAAAGACGGATTCAGCCACAGGACCAGCCTTGCCATGTGGCCTACGTGGGTATGTGCAAGATCACCATGGAGGAGCTAGTCTCCTACAGTGGAGGGCGGGGGGAGAAGCTGGGTAGAGGTGGTGGGTAGACAGAGTGGTAAACAGCAAGATTGAAAGGTTAGAGGCCTTCTTTATGGCCTGGAATTTCCTCCAAAGGACAATAGAAGCCCTCCAAGGATTTTAAGCAAAACAATCAACTAATCAAGTTTGTGCTAGATTTGATGGTTATTTTTCCCAAAAGCAGAAAGATCTTTAAAGAGAATATTTAAACCATTACTTAAAATGGAGGGCAGGGGGTTTTTTGTTGTTAAATAATATTAAATAACAACAAATTTCAAATTTGGCTCTGTCTAAAGTCCTGAGTAAATACCATTACTCAAGAAGCTAATAAAAACATTTTTTAAGATTTTCTTACTGGGTTATGATTTTTCTCAGACTACATTGGACTTTCTAAGTTCCCGGGAGTTTAATGTATTTCTATTTCAAGACACCAGCTTTTCAACAAGTATTCTGAAAAAGAAAGGGCTCCTTGCAGAGGAAATGGTTGGGAAGCTATTAACATGGATTTTAGAAAAAGCAGCTGGAATTTTTGGCAGGACAGAGAGGGTCAACTTTGTTCAATGTTTATTTAGTATTGCAAAGTCGGTTGAGACTTTGGAAATGACAGTCCCAGAAGGGACTCCATTCTTAGAGCCACCCCTGGGACTTCTGTCCTCACTGCCAAGAGCCCAGGAGCCCCGAGGGAACTGGTCAGGGGGATGGCGGCCACTCATCTGATCCATGAGGGCAGATGCCTGGCCAGCCTAGCTCCAAGTGCCCACCCCAGTGGGACTGACCCATTGTGGGGATTACTGGATGGGGGCCAGGGTTGCTTCTAACCAAGCTGCTCCAGTGGACTTGGTCAGAGAACAGGACAAATGCAGCTGAAGTTAAGAAACAGGCTGTACAATCAGGTCCCTTTTCAGTTGAGGAAACTGAGGCTCCAAGAAGCAAGTTGTCCACTCAAGGCTTTGCAGGCTGTGGGTGGCTTAATTTCTCTGGAATATGTGGAAAGTAGTGTTTAAACCAGCAGATGCTCTGAGGCAGGGCCACTTCTTGTCCGAGAGCCACCCCCAGGATGGGGACTCTGCTCGCTCCTCACCAGTGAGTTCTACCAAGTCCAGCTCAGTCCCCCCACTGCGCTGGATCTCAGGGCCATGCTAGCAAGCTTCAGCCTTCACACTCCATAGCCAGAACTTTTGTAAATAGAAACTGCCTCTGACCATTTCTGGGAGATGGCACCTGCACAGCTGGAGTCTTACTCAGTTTCCTCTTCAGAGATTTCCTAATTTCTGGTGGTGGAGAGCCAGGACAAGATCTGAAATCCCATAATTTAGATGCAAGAGCCTTAAGTCCGCAGGGATCAGATAGGTCTGAATCTCCGTGTTCCCATCAAAAGGCATAGTTAAACTTACCTTTGTTAATCAGCCAAGAACTACTAGCACATGCCATGAAATGATCTTTGGGGACCAAAAGAGAAACAGACACAGGCGCCCACTGGTTCTGAGGGAAGGGCTTCCTCACAAGCTGCCTGCCATGCCCGATGGTCACTAGTTATTTTCTATAAAATAAACTTTATAAGACCTTTTAAGTTGTTGCCAAATAGCAAGAAGACAATGGATTGTTTTTTCCTTTGGTAATTGCTAATAACAACACGGCAACATTTCAGCCAATTTAGCTTTGTTGTCTTGACGATGATTCTCAGATTCACAAAATCAAGATTCGTAATGTCAGAAATAAACGTTTGAAAGTCGTTAAATGCATGTACTGAAAAGGACCCAAGCTGAACCCCTGAGTTTACGGCTGACTCTCTCACAGACCATTCTTGTGCATCGACTACTCAAATCCTTCAGCATGACCTCCAGCCCTCCATCAGACATTGTGTCCTGGCTTCTCACTAGGGCCACCTGCAGAGCTGGGTGGTGACCATGGCTGGGCCCACTGCTCAGGTGATTCTAACATGCACCCCAGATCCCAGCAGCTCACCCCGGCACCTGCTATCCTCCCTGAGCACATTCCCCTCCAAGCATGGGCCTCGTTTCTGAACTTGAACTTGCTAAGTTCATTCCTGCCTCAGGGCCTTTGCATGGGCTGTTTTTCCTGCCTTCGGTGCCTTCCTTTGCCCTTTATGCCACTGACTCCTTCACGGCATTCAGGTCTTAAATCAAGTATCCTTCTTCCCTGTCGTTCTTGCTCGCTTTATATTCACGGCATTTATCGTGACCTAAAATCATCTCGGTTATCCTGGTTTGCTTCCATTTCATTTCATGTTAACTGCAGTACTCCAAGACTTTAGTGAACATATGCATATTTAATGGGGAAGGAGTTTCTTTGGGGAGTGATGAAAATGTCCTGCAATTAGACTGTGGCGATGGTGCACAGCAGAGACAATGCATGGAAGTGTGCCCTTCAAGATGGTAAAAATGGTGAATTTTATGTTATGTGAAATTTATTCAATTAAAAAAAAATGCTTCTTCCGTTATTCCTAGATGAGTGTATTTCAAATTATTTTAAGTATGTCTTTAATTAGGAAGTTCTTTCATTTCCCTTAAAGTCAGGACTGAACATATCTACTCATGAAAAATGTACAAATTATTATATTGCTACTTATCGTTATGAATTGAGAATTGGTTTATTTTTTTTATTTTTTTGAGGGGGAAACCCTGTGAGGAAAATTAATACAGAGGAAACACTGAAAATACTTGGATTCATCAAAAGAGCCTTTATATTTTTGTCAATTAGCCTAATCACAAATAAATAAACATTATCTATTTGAAGTTATAATGAGAAATGTGCAAAATGCTGGATTTTTTCTTTATAGGAATTTTATATATTGGGGTTCCATATAAGATTTTATCTAGGAAAGAATATTTTTGCTGCTAAGGAAATTTGAAAAATTTTGAGCTAAATTATCTGAAGGTCCTCCCACCATGGTAGCCCCGAGGGCTTCTGTAGGAACCATAAGAGTTGCAGGTAACGTACTAAGCACAGAGGCTTGTGTTTTCTTCACACCTAAGAAGTGACTTCCCTTGATAACTCCTTGAGGCAAAGTTCTTATTAACCATTCCTCAGGACTGGAGGCTGTGGTCTTGAGTGACTGTCCACTCCACCCATCGTGGGCTGAGTGGTCACTCACGAGGCCCTGGCCCAGGGAGAGGAAGACGTGCTCTTGCACCCAGCTCTGCCACTCTGGCCTGGGTACGCTCGGGGTAGCCCATCTGTCCAGCCACACTGGGGGTCTAGAGTCCCTCCCCCAGGACCCCACAAAGCTACAAGATTTCAGAAAGGGCCAGAAACACTGACCTGTCCCTTACTCGTGAGGCCTGAGAACCTTGCCATTCTTTGAGCTCGGAACGCGGATTTCAGCCACTTTTCTTTCAAAGTGGAGCATTTGACAAAATCTATCTCATCCACGTTTCAATTCCAGATGGTTTTTCTGGATAATACGGTTGGTTGGCCCTCGGAAATACATTTTAAAGCTTGAGATGTCGCTGTCAGCTGTGAGGAAGGATGGCGTGGAAGCCAGGCAGCCAGGCAGGGCTCGTCCACACCTGCCACAAACTGCCCATCTCAGTCCTCTCCACTCAAGGACATTGTGAAGGTCCAACAAAAAGATGTGCTACACCACTGTCCTTGTAGTCAGGAGCATAGTCATCCTGGAACTTCTTACCATCTGTGACAACGCTTTGCTGAGAAATGGAAAGAAAAGGTCTGTGCTTTATGAAACAAACGTTCAGCACCTGCAGGACAAAGCAGGTCTCAAAAGTTGAAAGTATCACTGCAGAGTCTCATTTTTAACAAGAGTCATCCCACAATGCCTTCAGCCAGGACAAGTGAGGGGCCACACTCTCAGAGCAAAGGCTGCCATGGGCACCAGGAGGTCACCGGCCCCAACCATGGAAGCCAAGAGAGCCTATCTATCAAATGAACATGTACCCAAGTCCTGGGAAAGCAGAACCACGTTTTATCAATGCTGGAAACACCATAATCATTAAAGGAAGCATATTCTGGGAAAAAGTAAAACTAAGTTGCATAGCAATCATTTCAGAAATTCAGTAGAATGCAAATACCTCTATGAACCTCATATTTCACAATAACTTGTGAACAGTTAGTTGGGGAAAAAAACAAGCTGACTGGGGAGAGAGGCCAAGTGTTGGCATCTCGGATTTCCTCAGGGGCAGAGCACAGCTCCCGTACACACTAGGTGCTTAATAAACACATTCCAAGAAGGATCAGTGGTGAAGAGAAGAGACCACAAAGCCAAAGGAGTGCCAAGAACCCAGATGGGATTTTGTCGTCAGAGCCCCTGGCAGCCTGGTCTTGAGGACGTCAGGCTGGCCCAAGTCCTCCCTTGTCTTTCTCACACCAATATTTGCGCAGATTCAAGTCACTAAGAGACTCTCCCACTCCTGTCCAGAATAATGAAAAACTACCTCTGCAGTGATACTGATCTCCCCTCGAATGGAAAACACCTTAGTATGAATTTCCCCCAAATTTATTCTCTTGGGAGGGGTAAGACCCACCATGCAAGAATCCTTTTTGTTTACAACACGCTACAATAGATGCAGTAGGAATGCGGGCAGGAAGGGGACCTCTAAGCTGACTGCAAGGAAAGTCCCTGGGAGATGACATCCATGTGGCAGGACCACAGAGCCCAGCACTGGGGGGGGTCCAAGGCATCCAGGCTGAGGAAGAGGCACCAGGAAGACCATAGCAGTGGAAAGGAGCAGCCATGTTCAGAGGGAGCTACTTGGGTCTCCTCTAAAACTCCCACGGTGTCCGACCTGGAAGGGACCTTGGCTGCTGTCTCACCTTCCTCTGAATAAATGAGATTTGGGGGCTTTGGTGACATGCCTGACCTGAGCATCTGAGTTACGTGAGTTACCTGTGTTAGCTGTGTTATCTGTCTTAGTTGTGTTACCTGTTTTACCTGTGTTATCTGAGTTACCCATGTTACCTGTGTTAGCTCACTATCCTGGGTTATCTGAGTTACCTGTGTGATCTTTGTTACCTGCATTATCAGAGTTACCTATGTTAGCTCACCACCTTCTGCTACCTGTTTTACCTGAGTTACCCGTGTTACCTGTGTTAACCCACTATCCCTCAAAGCATCTGTGGTGAAGGGACATGGGTGTGTGTTTTAAGTTCCAATTCATTGGGAACTGTTCCTTTTGTAAAATAAAATAAAGTTTCTAGAAAAATGAAATGAAATAAAGACATACAAAATATAAATCCCAATTTTTGTTAGATTCAACAGACATAAAATTACTCTGTCAAATTGCAGTAAAAGTTCACATTGATTTACTCTCAATTTCTGTTCTTCCCTGTTGTGAGCTCAGACACCCAGCCCTGGTCAGCTGGCCACCTCCAGGAGCCTGGTGTGGCCCTCAACCAGTCCTCACCACAAACCCGGGGGTTGTCCCTGCCACTGTCCCACAGCTGGGAAAACTCCAGCCCAATGTCACGGAGTCTCAGCCACCTGTGCTGCCAAACACCTGGGCACGTCCTTGACCTCAGCTCCCTCCTGGCCTCCAACACGGTCAGGGAAGGCTGCAGATGCCAGAGACAGATGACAACCCATGACCCCACCACAGTGTGATGGAGAAGAGCTGCCAGACCGTGAGTACCAGAGAACAGCGAGGAAGAGACAGTCCCTCGGCCACTGCTGGGCTGGGGACTTCTCAGAGGATGCCTGCCAGTTGTGGACAGCCCCTTCCAGCCCTAGATCCAGCCCCCTACTGGACTCAGCCTCATCTGCACAGTCCTCTTCAAACCTGACTGCAAGCTCCACAAACAGAAATGATGGTGCGTTTATTTCTGCATCCCTCCCTCATTCCACCTGGCAAGGCACCTGCTCACATGAAGCACCCAGGTGACAAGTGCTACAATAAGAAGAAGTACGCAGAAGAGAGAGTTTGGTGCGGTGGCCTTCTCAAGCTCCCTGTGCACCCCCTAAACACACATCTTGTCACAGTAGGGTGGGGACTCTCATTATTCTTTTTACAAAGGAGACACTCTTGCCCAAGATTGTCCAGGGCCTCAGGGCCTTCCAGGGTCACAACCATGGTCCAGGGGTTGGTTTCGTCTATGTGGACTCCTCTACTGACCACAACCTCCTCCGGGGCAGGGACCTGCTCATTCCTGTCCCATAACTCCAGGCAACCAGCCCACAAAGGGGCCAAGCACAGCAGCCAACCTCAACCACAGACACCTGCACTGATATCCATTGTCCCAGCAATGCTGGTCCCTCCTGGGAACCATTCCTCCTGCCAAGACTTAAGGAGTCACAAAAACCCCATGTCCCTTCCCTGTTGGCTGAGAGTATTTGGGGCAACTCAGAGATACCAATAAGGAACTGCTATTTAAACTTTGCAGATTGCAACAGGCAGGGCGTTTGAACATATCTGACTGCACATTTTTTGTTAACGAGCCCAAACATAAAGTTGGGAATGGGCTGAGTGCTGTCTCAGGCCTCTCCCAGCCTGTAGTTTCTCTGACCTCCCCGTGAGTGTGGACGTGAGTGAACTCACAGTAGAAAGTTCCCGCTTGCTTGACCCTCGCGTTGCACGTCCAATGTTGGCATGGGTGACCCATCCATTGCCAAGACAACCACATTCAGACATTGACATGGTTAGACACGTTCCACTGCATTGTGAATCAACATTTGCCTCTGTTTCTGGAACAAAGTGAGGAAATCAAGTATCAGACACTGTAAGTGGCAGGAGGGCTGAAAGGAGAGCTGCGGAGAGGTGACTCACTCTGCCCGACTCCACGCCTCGGCTACTGGCTCACATTAACCCTGCAGTGCCCACTGGGAACCACGGCCCCTGCTTCCCAGGCAGGCCCCAGCTGTGGCAGCCGGTGGCGGGGCTGTGGTCAAGGATGGCACACCCAGGGCCTTTGGGGTCAGCAGACAGCAGCATCACTGAGTGAAGAGGCAGGAACTGAGAAACGCCAGCTCGCCCACAGGGCACTCAAATTCTTGTCTTTTCCTTGATTTGGGCCAAAACAATGATCTGAATTAGACCAAATTGTGATGACTGTTGATACTTTTTGTTGAAATACACCAAGACCCCATCGGGACAACCTCTGCCGATTTTGGAAGGCTGTCTACAGCTCCTATTTATTTCCAGCTGCATCATGTCACTGTGACTGTGCGGTGGGGACTCCCGTTATTCCCTTTAACAAACGAACAAAAGAGAGAGATGCTCTTGCCCAAGACTGATAGAAAAACAGCAGAGTCCAAACGATACCTCACTATGGGATTAAAAACCCACTGCTCCTTACCCAGTAAAACACTGCCTCTCCGATGAAACAAATAATCACCTCCATAAGTCTCCTTAGTTTGCGATTGCTCCTATGGATATTTTTAACAGGTTCTCTGGCCACTCTGCCAGGCAGTCTTGTCCAACTCCTCATCTGCAATGGCCACGTGGGCCTTTGACAGTTCAACCAGAAGCTGTTGGTGCATCTATCAACTGAGGCAAGTGATATCATTTCAAGACTTGGAGTCACAGACTGTGAAGAACTCTGGAGACCAAAGACGAGTAAACAGCACCATGATCGCTGCCCCCACGCCATCTACCGCCCCACCACCAGGACCACATCCAACGTCAGCACAGAGGCCAAGTGCTCCTCTCCCTGGGGGTCCCATGTCTTTCTCAGCACAGAAAATGGGGCTTGGGGTAATCCCTGGAATGCTGAAAATGTAGGGTGTTATGAGGATAAAAATAAATAGCATGTGTCAAGTATTACATAAACTGCACACAGTAACACCTCAGGAAGGTGTCACCCCGTGAGAGACAGACCCAACCAGAGTCCACATGTGACACCTGAAGGCGGCTTCACCAAGAGGCCAGGGGTCCTTAGACCTATGTCACTTTCAACACCTAAAGCCACCAACAGTCCCCCTCCACCTGGAAGCTTTATTTTCCTGCCTTCCCATGTCACTATCAAGGGAAAATCCAAAAAAGACCCCGGCCTTGCTGGGTGCATTTGGCAATGTCTGCTCCAAGGCGAGTCAAGTAGGCTCATGGCCATGGGGGCATGGCTTGTGCTGCAGGTGGACCTGAGAGGACTGTGTCTCCACCTGCACCCCCCCACCCCACCCCCCACACACAATGGCAGCTGTGGTCATGCAAAAAGCGAACTGTTTTGGGGAAAACAAAGTCAGCTCTACAGGGAAGCTCAAAGCCACTTGTGTCTTTCCAGGTTGGCTGAACTGACCCCGATAGGCTGGCAGAGGCAGGAGAGCTGAGCCTGCAGAGGAGGCTCCGGATGAAATGCCAAGACCACGAGGGATACATGCCATGGAAGACCAGCATGGGATGAGGGGCACACCTAGGAGTGAAGGCCCCAGGACACAGGGGCCCTGATCATGTAAGGGAGAAGGACAAAGCCCTTACAAGAACGGCAGAGCAAGGACTGAGGCCCAGGGTAGGGCCCAGACTCTGGGACCTCCTAGGAAATCCAGACGTGGAGCCAGGACACTGCCGTGGCTGGAAGACGGCAGGTGAGGCAGCCGGAACGTTCTCCCAGGGCACAAATCAAGCCCCTCGCAGAGCATCCCCAGTGCCCCAGTGCTGAGCTCTGGCAGGCCTGGTGGTCCCTCCACAGCACCTGAGGGGGGGGCGAGTGGGGACTCCAGACACTGCCTGGAGACCAGCCTCAGGATCTAGCCCCCGACTGCCCAGCTGTGCTGTCTAATCTCACTTTACACTTCCCCCAAACCTGCACCCCAACAGGGGCCAACTGCTGCTTCTCCCACAATCCCCCAAAGGGGCTCATGCATCCCTTCCTCCTCGGCCTCCCCCAGACCTCGAGAGGAAAGTGCCAGCAATGAGAAAGGGAGACTGAGGCAGAGCTCCACAGGCCACCGGCACCCCTGACCACTTGCATGGAATCATGGTGAGCAGCGTCTCTGGACACGGAGCCCTTGCAGGGAAGCAGAAATGGTGACAACAGGCCCCAGGCTAGGGGGAGCTGGAGGTAAAGCCGTGTGTCCTGCCATCCCTCCCAGGCGCTGGGTCCAGAGCTGCTGTGCGTCCCTCCTGCGGGGGAGAGGGTGCTCATGCATTTGGGATAGAGTCATCACACCCATGTTTCACTGTACCCACCCTCACCGCACCCTCCCCCCAGTAAAGGACAAGGACACCCCCAAGCAGAAAGAGGGCAGGCTGCAGTGGCACCTGCCATCGGCCAGCTGTGGGTCTGCAGAAACACTCCTGGAAATTCACCGTCCATTCAAGGTGGACGGCAGGACCAGGACCCACTCTGGCTTCTGATTTTAAGCCTCCCACTATTTGGGTTCTGGAAGTTTCTTCGCGACCCCCCCCCCCCCCATGAAGAACAGAAGCTGCACCAGAACCCTGGAGAGGAGAACTTTCCCAAAGGGCCGCCCCCCCACCTCGGGTGCTGCCCCACTCGGACACACCGAGCATCCCCCACCTCACAGAGTGGCACTGAGGAGAGGATTTAGTGTGAGTGTCGCGTGGAGGCAGAGAAGTCTGAGCAGCAGGTGTGAGGACATCGCTGGTCAGGAAACCCAGAGGGATGCAGGGGAACTGGGGTGGGGGGCGTGTTGATGCTAAGTGACCAGGGCCACTTGGAGGTGCTGCCCAGCCAGCAGACCCCATCTCAGGAGGCAGCCCCACTTCCTCATGGCCATCGCCACGCTATGCACAACAGGATGATTGTGCAAAGGTTTCCATTTCCTGCAGGGCAGGGGGTGGGCAGGACAAAGAAGGAGCAAGTTGGGTCTACCCTCCCGGCTGCTGCCCGGCTCTCTGAGGCTCTGTCTAAACAAATAAATAGGCTCTGCAGTGAAAGAGACTTTGTGCATTGTTCTGCTGACTTTGGGAAAGGAAAGCTCAATTAACAAATGACCACAGAGGGTTGCTGGGGGCCAGAGGGCCAAGCTGGCCTCTCAAGGCCTGGCCCACTGCCTAGAAGACTGTGCTGACCCTGGAGAACAGCCGGGAGGGGACACTGCAGCATGCCCATCTCCCAGGCAGTCCCTGAAGGGTCCCTGCACCTATGAGTCTCCAGCTCCTCCCTGGGGGCATGAAGACCCACTGTGCTGCCCAGTGGCATTGCTGGGGAGAGGAAACCACGTAACCGTGCATCCAGCATTTCGAAGGCCTCAGCTCCAAGTAACTGTGGTTTGTTGTCATTCCCGTCAGGTTGAGAACCTCAGGTTTGGTTCTGGGGACACAAGGCACAAGTTCTGACGGGCTCCCACCCTCTGTGAGACTCCCTCAATCCATTTCAGTGTCAGATGGAGGTTGCAGTAATAATAACAGTATAACGACAATAGAACCTACTTTAAGGAGCTTCGGTGCAGACTCAATGAGATAATGCTGTGTCATAAATAATCTAAACCGCTGCGTTTATCTTAACTAAAAAGATGCATTATGCATTAAAATACAAACAGTGCATCCACTTTCAAGATGAATCAGGAGAATCCCAGCTCTGTGCCCACCTCCCAGGGTGTATGAGGGAAAACGTTCCAGAACATTCCACACACAGCACAGTCCTCTATGAGGCTGGAGAGCTGTTGGGTGGGGGAGCCCCAGGATGGCGAAAGCTGTAGTCTGTGCTCCTCAAACTCCCTCAGGACCTTCCACTGGGGGACACATTCAAACCTACCCTCTTCTCTGAGTGGGAAAATGTGCAGGTGGCATAAACTGGAGAAGAGCAAGACGGGAATGAAATCAGGCAGCTGTTAGGGACAAGCATGTTGCTTCTTCTGGCTCAGTCCTCTTTATTCACATCCACGTCGCGGACCTCACCTCTGCAATGGTCACTTGGCCTGGGGATCTGCATGTTCTCACGTAGACACTGATGGCTGCCTGCCCTGTCCTAGCCTCTTCTGGCTCCCACCTCCACGAGTCTTCTTTAAATGCAGCCTGACCAGCCCTCACCAGTCCCAAAGTGCTCTTGCGTTCAGTGACTGTGTCCCAGTTGTATGGCTGAACTTTCTCTGCCCAGGAGGGACTTATGCCTCCTGGCTTGTGCTCTGATGCCCCCATGCCCCAGCACACACACTCCCACCTGAGGACAGAGCCCAGCGCTGCCTTCAGTGCACTGCTCACTCGGTCTGCCCCAGCCATGAGCTGTCACTATCATCCATGTCCTGGACTGGACCTCATCCCTGATCTCACAGACTGTGGGGTCCAACCACACAGGATACAGCAAGAGTTGACTTCCTATCAGGAAGGTAGCAAGCAAGTCCAAAGTCGATCAATCAGAGGGCTGGCTGCGGGCAGTGGAGTTCATGTGAACCAGGTGTTTGGGAAGGCCTTTCCTCCGATGTAGGTGTTTGACCTGGACTTGCTGAAGACACACCTATGAGGTCTCCGACCCCACCCAGCTCAGAACATCTCCTGAGCCCAAACACCATGTGCTCTTCAGAGCCCAGCCCAGCAACCATGTCCCCCAGTCTCACTGCACTTAGCTGCCTCTGCTGCAGTGAGTCTGGGGTCATGAGGAAATGACAGCATTTGGACCCTGCAGGCGCGCATGACAGCACACTGGAAGAGCCAGGCTGGCTTCGGGAATGGCTGGGAGCAGGGAGAAGCCCAGTGTCCTGCTCTCATCCACGCCCTCAGCAAGCAGGTCCTCCACCCACCCTGCGCCAAGCACCTGGGATAAAGTACCCTGGATGACGGGCCCCCAGGGCGCTGACCTCTGTGTGGGGCAGACAGAGGGAGAGAGAAAACAAAACAAGGGAATTAGAAAGGCAAGCACAGGACAAGGGAAGTGCTTTACAAGAAATGGCTGTGGCCTCATGACTCGGGGTGAGGAGGGAAGCCTCCCCCAGCACGTGCCAGGGAAGGCCCTTCTGAAGAGGGCTGGGAGGGCACCCTGGGGAACGAAGACACTGGGGTTGGATCTGGCCGCCCAGGGAGCAGGGCAGGCCACAGTGATGCCAGGACACAATCTGGAGCCAGGTCATGTCGGGCCTGTTGACCACGTGAAAGTCTAGGTTTCATTCTAATTTCAACAGAAATCCTCTAAAGAGCATTCCACAGAGGGGCAGCACTTTATTGTTCAGGGGAGGGAGGTGCAGAGTGCAGTATTAAGGACCCGGTAATAAGGGAACATGCCCACGATCAAAGGTGGCGGGCCCTCTCTCCCTCCCGTTGGCTTCTCCTCCTTGATGATGGATCCTTTCTCTCTGGAAGGGAGTCTTTCATCCTCCCCAGGGCTGGAAGTATCTCCAAGTTTACAGATTTGTGGCTTTAGGGCCACTGAGAAACATATGTCTTCCCTGCCGGCTCAAGGGGAAAAGTCCTGGGAAAGAGTCCCTCGGATTCAGGATGAATCCCATGCCCAGCTCTATACCAGGGTTTGCCTTGGCACATGCTACCCAAGCACCGTAACTGGCCGTCCCCCACTGAAAACCGAGCTTCCGGGAGGGCGAGAAGCAGCGCCTCGAAATAAAGGGGCCATCTGTCTGAGCAGGCGACACCGTGAAATCACCCGTAAGTCCTGATGAAACTGAGCTCTGGGGAGAGGAAGGCACACGGATCCCCAAGCAGCGGAGAGTCACGGAAGCAGAGAGTCTGCAGGCAGGAGGCTTTTACTGAATTCAAAGGAAAGGCTGAACCAGGATATTTTTCACAGAAATAGAAGAAAGGGACCGGATAAAGGAAGTGAAATAAAAAGCAAAGTAAACAAAACTGGTGGAAGAAAGGAGAGCTTCAAACTGGGAAGGGCAGAGGAGGCTCGGGTCCCCAGTGAATCCCACGGGGTGCCTGCGGTCCACTGTCTTATGTCAGTGCTCACATCAGCACCAGGGGCCACTCACAGGAGCTAAAACCACCACATCTGAGAGGTTTTGCAATCCATGCCCACCCAACCTTTCTCGTTCTGCAGACAGTGAGAAGTCCACACTTCAGCCCAAAGCCTGTTAATCTTTATGGCACATTTGGAGGTGGCAGGCTTGCATTCAGGACAAGAAATGTCACCCTGGCTCATAAAACCTCCTGCAGAGGATCATCGGCTCTAGAAACCTGAAAAAGAACCGCCCAGTGAGCACAAAGCCCGCAGATGCAGCACACACCATGGCCTCGTGTTTTTAGCACAAAGAGCTAGAACAGTTCTGTCCGCGTTTTAGAAGTCTATTGAAATGTCCTGCCAAAATGAAACAAAATACAGTAATATAAAAATTCATGGCAGCAGGGAATGAAGGTGAAGGTCCAAGATGGTGTACCAAGGCAGCCGGGAGGCCCCCACCCTCTGGTCCCCAAGTGTTCTCTTCGAACATCTCTCTTGACGTTCACTGGACCTGAACCAAGCTCCTCTGCTCTCTACCCTTCTCCAGCTGGCAAACTCGCAGCTCCCTTCAAGGCCAGGACCAAGTGTCCCAGTCTGGGCAGCCACCCGGTGCCCAGGGCAGGTGCAGCTACTCTCTGCTCTAGGTGACCACAGAAGCCTCCCCGTTCTTCTTGTGGCACCGACCTGAGCCAGTCTCTTGTATGCCACATCCCCTGCTGGTCACGGCTGCTCCCCACCATGGCTCCCCACACAGGCTCTGCACCCAGGTCCTGGCCCCTTGCACCCCAGACTCAGTAAATGTTGGTAACTGTTTGGTGATGGACGCAAGGCCTCTGGCACAAAGGGAACTGCTCAGAGGTCATTTTCCATTCTGAAACACTCTAAAAGTGTAGGAGCTCCAAGCCACACCTTTTCCTACTGCCTAAAAAATGATCTGACAATGAATCCAGCACCTGGAAATCAACTCATTGCTGGATGGTTTTTAAGCAACCACACTGCCCACCCCACCCCACCCCCAGGCTCTCTTCTTGAGGCTGGCTGGCGGCCACAGTGGCCAGGTCACACGCATCACCCGCTGCCTGTCCTGGCATGAAGCCACTTCAATTCCAGAAGTAAAGCAGCAGGAACAGCCAAATACACAGCTACCACAGGAAAGGACAGGACTTCACAAATGGACACTTCCTTTGCATATCGGTATGTTTCAGCTGATGAGCAGGAAGACGACCAGGTAAAGTGGTAAGTGGTAAAACTCCCACCCATCTGGTTATGAGATACAGCATCTCCTTGCCCCTCAGGAGAGCTCCGATGCCTCTCCTTGGATGGGCCCTGGAAGACAGTAACAAGTTGCTGGCCCCAGGAGATGGTAAATACCTGCACAGACTTTGTCACTTGTCCTTCAGTGAGGGGAGGACATAACTAATAGATCAAGACACTCCTTTCCTCCAGCATGGGCAGGACTTCAGAATCCTTATCCTCCCTGTCGTTCCTGGAATAAATTGTTTTCTGTTCTTCTGCTATGGGTAGATGGAGATAGGTAGACAAAGTCAGAATGTTAGCCAGTGATACACTTTTGCAATATTTATGGTGCTTGCAGATTTAACAGCATACCCTGGTATGTATGTATGTATGTATGTATGTATGTATGTATATATAACAAAACATGAGTGCTCAGGAACGTAGGAAAAAAATCTAGAATGAGTTTATTCACAAGACTGTGCAACTGAATCTCTAGAATTCTTTTTATCTTGCAAAATAGAAACTCCATCCCCATAGAAGCAAGAATTCTCCATTTCCCCTTCCCCAGCCCCAGGCAATCACCATTCTACCTTCCATTTCTAAATGGAGTTGAGGACTCTCAATACCTCCTGTAAGTGGAATCCTACAGTATTTGTCCTTTTGTGGCTGGTTTATTTCATTCAGCATCACGTCTTCAAGATTTATTCATGTTGTAGCATGTGACAGGATTTCCTTTCTCTTCAAGGCTGATATTTTACCAGACTTTCAAATTTAAAAAAACAAATAAAAGACTCAGTAGCCTGCGAAAATCAATTGTCCCATCGTAACATCTTAATGGCTTGCAATGGGAACTTAGGAAACCAGACGAAGGAATGGAGCGTCGATACACACAGAACCACGGGTGAGCTGGGAGACATTCCACTAAGGGAAAGAAGCCAGACCTAAAAGGCCACATACTTTATGACTACGTTTCTATGACGCACCCAGAGTAGTGAGATCCTAGAGACGGAAAGCCAACGGGTGGCGGCCAGGGGATGGGGGCTGCAAATGGAAAGTGACCTTTTAATGGGCACAGTTTTACTTCAGTAGCAGCCTTTCCAGCCTGTGAGGAAGCAAGAGCAGCCCTGTGAATGGTGGGGAAGTACGTAAAAGAAGAGGGATGCAAAGTGCAGAACATGGTACAGCCTCAGCTCTTTGCAACAATATCTTTCATCTAGTGACTCGTAGTTAAGGAGCTTCTTCATCTAAAGAGAATTGAATTTTCCTCACTCTTGAACTTTTGTCAGAAAAGGGTGCGTTGAGGGGGAGGGAAAGAAAGCCTGGCTTGGGAAGCTCAGCACACAATAGGTCCAGCCCTGGATCGCCAGCATCAGCCACAGGTTGCTAACTGCTTCCCTGGATCCATCAAATATTGTTCAGTCATTGAACATTTACCATACCTGGGTAAAAGAGAAAGTTTACTATACCCAGGCACATCAACCACAGGAAATACTCCATAGCCATTAAAAAGATGAAGTAGCGATGTGTGCGTACTGGCACGGACAGAGCCAGAGACCACTGCTGTAGGAAACAAGCTTCTTTCTGCGCAGCAGCAGATGTGTGCCGCCACCCCACCTAAATTAACAACATAGAAGCATATGAGGAGGGTGTGCAGGACAGTCACCAATGAATGGCTACATCCACCACTTGGCAAGTGAGGGCAAGTGAGGGCAGGTGAGGGCAGATGAGAGCAGGAGAGGGCAGATGAGAGCCTGTGAGAACAGGTGAGGGCAGGTGAGAGCAGGAGAGGGCAGATGAGAGCCTGTGAGAACAGGTGAGGGCAGGTGAGAGCAGGAGAGGGCAGGTGAAAGCAGATGAGAGCAGGAGAGGGCAGGTGAAGGCAGATGAGAGCAG
Source organism: Cynocephalus volans (assembly GCF_027409185.1). NCBI lineage: Eukaryota > Metazoa > Chordata > Mammalia > Dermoptera > Cynocephalidae > Cynocephalus > Cynocephalus volans. Next base: position 212,052,615 of record NC_084461.1, read on the forward strand.
GTGAGGGCAGATGAGAGCAGGAGAGGGCAGATGAGAGCCTGTGAGAACAGGTGAGGGCAGGTGAGAGCAGGAGAGGGCAGGTGAAAGCAGATGAGAGCAGGTGAGGGCAGATAAGAGCAGGTGAGGGAAGGTGAAGGCAGATGACAGCAGGTGAGGGCCGATGACAGCAGGTGAGGGCAGATGACAGCAGGTGAGGGCAGATGACAGCAGGTTAGGGTAAGTGAAGGCAGATGATAGCAAGTGAGGGCTGGTGAGGGAGGATGAGAGCAGGTGAGGGCAGATGAGAGCAGGTGAAGGCAGATGAGAGCAGGTGAGGGCAGATGAGAGCAGGTGAGGGCAGGTGAGGGCAGATGAGGGCAGGTGAAGGCAGATGAAAGCAGGTGAGGGCAGATGAGAGCAGGTGAGGGCAGGTTAGGGCAGATGAGGGCAGGTGAAGGCAGATGACGGCAGGTGAAGGCAGATAACGGCAGGTGAGGGCAGATGAGAGCAGGTGAGGGCAGGTTAGGGCTGATGAGGGCAGGTGAAGGCAGATGACGGCAGGTGAAGGCAGATGACGGCAGGTGAGGGCAGATGACGGCAGGTGAGGGCAGATGAGAGCAGGTGAGGGCAGATGAGAGCAGATGAGGGCAGATGAGAGCAGGTGAAGGCAGATGAGAGCAGATGAGGGCAGATGAGAGCAGGTGAAGGCAGATGAGAGCAGGTGAGGCAGATGAGAGCAGGTGAAAGCAGGTGAAGGCAGATGATAGCAGGTGAGGGCAGGTGAGGCACATGAGGGCAGATGAGAGCAGGTGAGAGCAAGTGAGGGCAGGAGGAGGCAGGTTGTGGGTGAGTCCAGGGCGGCTGGGATTCTCTGGAGTAACTGTCACTTCATCCTGAGAGCGATTCTGAGAGCAGGGACCCCTTCTCGTAGGCCTTCGGGAGAACGCAGCCATTTGGTGTTCTTGTTGAAACAGTGAGACCACGGCTCCAGAGGGCTGAGAACTCCTCAAAACTGTGAACTTACAACCTCCTGTGTCTGAGGATGATATTTGTTCTCTTGGTCAAAGGATTTTCTCACTGAGGATTTGAGACTGGACCCTTTGGGGGACTGGGCCAGTTGTGGGAGAGGCTGCAAAAAGTATCTGAGAGAGAGTGTGCCCACAGTTAGAGAATGTGAAAAGGAGACTTGAGTTTGTATGATGGCCTTGCCCTGGTTCACAGAGCTCCCAATTCCCCTGGGTCAGGAAAAGATCGCCCTGAAGGAGAGATCTGGCCCCACAGTGCACTGCCCTGCAGCTTGGAAGGAGGCTGTCCTGAGTGGACAGAGGCGGGAGAGCCAGCAGGCCTGGATTCCCAAGGGCAGGGATCTCTTTGGGGGAAAGTGAAGGTCAGATCCGGATGTGGGGTCCTAGGGAGAGGACGTTCTTTTCCATGTTCAGCTTCTGTTTTCCCTAAGACCTCCTGTAGTACATCTTCCTGGGATTACCAGAGCCCTGTGGTGTCCACTCAGGAGAAGTCAGTTTACAGGACAGTAGGAGAACAAACCATTAATCCTGAGTAATTCAGTGATTAACAAGGTAACAAGGCACCCCCATCCAGACCAGGAATTAAGCTTTCACTTTCCACCCCAGTTTAACAAAAATAATCCACACTCTGGGAAGAGCAGTTTTCCAGGAAAGTGGTTGCGGCCAGCATCTGCACAGAGGAGATGGATCCCAAATGCTGTGGAGACTCTGCGGAGGCTCCTGGACTCACAAACATCATGAATACAGAGGGGACTCGTGGCTCTGTGAAGGTGGGGGGGTAGCAGCACGCGCTTACACATTCACGGAGGAGAGAGAGACCCAGGAGAAGAGGATTAGAAAAGAGGGTGGCCCAGATAGCCAGCAGCCTGCAGGGACGTGTTCAAACCCCAGGAATGTGGATGAACAGCAGGTTCCTGACATGGTTGTTACCTCTCTCATCAAACTGCAAAAATCTTCAGATGAACCGGAATTCTCCTAAATGAAATGCAGGAGAGTAAATCGGCCCCTCTTTCTGCAGCACAACTTAACAACACATTTTGAAAACTCCAGAAATTTTCATGCTTTTGACCCAAGAGCCCCATTTCTAGGAAGGTAGCCTAAGGAAACTACAGGAACATCCGGACTAATTTCACTAAGCTTTGGGTTTAAGAAAAAAAATGTTTTCATGTTACCTTGAAGATGCTTGTGGGCTCAAAGTGAAACTAAAGGACATCAGACCAGAGCTGCTCTTCTCTGGGCCCCCTGGGGGGTCATCCAGCATCACCCTGTGACCCCTCCCCCTCCTATGTGTCAGCTCTGTGTCTTCCTACAGTTTTCCAGGCTGGCCCCTTTGTAAACTGAGACCCACTGCCCACTTTACCTCTAGCCCTAGCGCCATTTCTTCCTGCTTCCTCATAGAAATTTCCAGAGCATGGATCAGGTTGTCCAGGCTCGGCTTAAGTTTTTTCTACCAGCCACTCCATGAGCCACAGTCCAATATGGTCTGGAATCGGCTCCTGGTCTAGATGTCATAGTAGGGAGTGAAACCTTTGAGATCCTGCAGAAGGGGAAGTGGGTGGGGGGTGAGGGGAGAAGTCCACAGCACAGCTCCCATGTGAGACTTGGCCATCACAACAGAATCTGCAGAAGGGACAAGAGACAAACAATAAATTCCAATGTAAGAGATGCTTTCATACATGTGGCTTATCCATGCAATAAATATATGCCTATTTTTAAATGTCTAAAATGACATTTTTGAGCACTATTTAATGATATAACATTACATCATTACTTGGAAGAAGCAGGTTATAAAATATGATCTCATGGGGCTAGATAGATAATAGAAAGATAGAAATAAAAACTAAAGAGTCAAACCTCAAAATGCTCCTCTCTGAGAAGCAGGATTGGGGACAGTGGATTTGGATACTACATGCTGGTTGTATAATCTTGGAGAAGTCACATAATTTATCCATGCCTCGGTTTCCTCCTCTATAAAATCTGGATGATAATACAATTACTATTGTTATAGGAAATCGATAAGGATGTACGTTAAAGTGCTTAGAAGAAAGCACATCTCCACCCCTATAGAAATGTCAGCTGTGATGTCTTCTTTCTATGGTAAACAGGCATCATGTCTGTAATAGCGAAAAAATAAATAGAAGCTATTTAAGAAAATAAAATCAGAATTTCAACTGGATCCTCTCACTAGGTGGATAAACCAGGAACTTTCTGAATGACAGTGAAACACTGAACACTTACTAACTGCTCCCCAAGGACCGCCCAGCCAGACTCAGGCCACGGCAGGTGGAAAGATGCCAGCAGGACCAGGCCAGTGATTTGATGCAGAAACTGGATCGGCTCCTTCAGATGGAAGCACCTTCCCCAGCCCACCAGATTTCCTGCCTCCACATCTGGACACCTTCTCCTACATAAGGCTCTCTGCGAACCCCTCCCACCTTTTCTGTCACTGCCCTGGGAAGCGTCCATGGTCCCCTCGGAGCTGCCACTAGCTCTGCGTACCCCTCGACCTCTTGGCCTCTCCACATTGCAAATGCTGCTGGGGTGTCATAGATTAACACAGCCAGAAGAACTCTGGCAGAATGGGGACACCGTCCCTCTCACAGCTGCCCATTCTCTGACACATCAAGCCTCTTGGATCACCTTCATGATGGACAGAGGCTAGAATGTAGTTAGACAGCCCTGGGGTCCTTTCCTGGGATATCATCCTGGGCATGTGACTTGGCCTCTCTAAGTCCCAACGTCCTCATCGATAAAATGACCATGATGATAGTGATCTCACAAGTTTGTTACTAAATGAGGTAACACAAAGGTGCTTACGTAGCACCACATCTAGAATATAATAGACATTCAGTAATTGATAACTATTATTATTTTTACACTGATCTTCTCAGAAGTAAATTGACAAAAGATGGGCCACATTTAACCAGAGATTCACCACCCGCATTACAAAAGAATTTCAGGGTAGTCTAATGCAGACATTTTATATTTATTTGAGTCTGGGGAGGCTTATTTGTGGCAAAAGTAGCATGACACAGGAAATCGGTTTGAGATCAGAAGCAGGGGGCCTTCCCAGGAGGGTAGCATCAGGGAAACGGAATAAGTGCAGAGCCCACCGGCTCCACCATCTAACCCACAGAGACAGGCATGGCCACTGGGAGAAAAGGACTCTGGAAGGTTGCTTTAGAGAGAAACAAAGGATAAGGAAAATGACAAGCACAGGAAAATCCCAGTGTGTTCTGAATAAAAGTCCTCTTCCCGTGTCCCCACAGTGTGGAGGAGCAACCCCGTCTTCTAAGGAACACGTGGCCAAGGGAGGGCTTCCCGGCTCACTCCCCAGTGCCCATCCAGATCTCCTCTGCTCCTAGGGGCCCCATTCCCATGGCCCCCACCCCAGCCCTGGAACGCTGGGCGTGGCTGCCCTTGGGTCTCCCTGACTCCGTCCTCACGCTACGTGACCACCATGGCCCCAACACTCTTGTTCTAAACGCAGGGTGTACTTCCTCCCCTACCACCACTTACCAAATAGAGACATGCAGCACAAAAATCACGGTTTGGCAAATGGGATTGATTAATTAATATATTAAAAGGATGTGGGTAAAATCATAACACAAGGAGAATTACGTGGGCATTACATTAGGGAGGGACCAATCTTTGTCCTACAACTCTGTCTCCACCATGACCCCTACAGAGAATGTTAGACTGCTCTGGAACACGCCAAGAAAGCCTATTTTTGCAATATAGTCTCCCTCCCTCTTACCAGATTGGAGAGTTTCTCAGGTTACTTGTTACTGAAATCACAAAGGAGATAAATATTGGAGGAAAGGGTTAGGCCCAACCAGACATGTCCGTGTCCAGAAGGTCAATGTATAGAGAGGGGTGGATTTTCAAAGTCTACTGTTTCTTGAAATAAAAGTTCACTTCAAATAAAAGACTTCATCTATTATTAAATGAATCTAATTCCATTTTATGAAGTTCTTGGTAGTCTAACTCTGCTGTTTGGGGTCTGCTGACTCTCACTCATGGTGGCTTATTTTCTTACATGTTTTGTAATTTTGGAACTGGAGTTTGTGCTCAGCAGGGCTTTGGCACAATAATCTGGTGATGGTTGAGTTGAGGGCACATCCTGTAGAAAGGATTTCCATCTACCACTGCCTGTGACCACAGGACAAGGGCATAGGACATGCCGGAGCCCCCCTATACTAGCACAAGAGGACAGTCTGCCCATGAGATTTCTGCAGTCAGCCCTGGAGACGCACAACCCAAAGCATCTGCTCTCATGACTAACCCCACTTCCAGCCCGGGAAGAGACATCCCATCTCATATTGTGCAGCTTTGAAACAGCAAATGACTAAGTTCAAATGCTGCAGCTGGTGTTGGGCCTGGACGCTGCTTCAGAGAATGAAGGACTTGGGTGGTGGAAGCACCTATGTCAGAAGACACTAACAGCCCTGGCAAACCCTTTCTCTCAACGTGAACTTAATGAGTCCTTGTATAATAAGAAGCTCTATTCCAGTTTGTTTGTTTTTTGCTTTTGTTTTAAATGGTGCAGGCAGAAGGCTAAAAGGAGGCCCCAAAGTCTGCCTCTTTGTCTTTGGAAACCTATGCACAGAGCTGTCACCTGCCCCAGGCTTCCCAGCTGCATCGGAACCCAGCTCTTTGTTAGCTTTCGGTCTAATTAAAACAGGTTTATCCTTCAAAAAGCTTCTGTAACGAGGATAGTGACTGTAAGAGCAACAATGTTTGCCCTTTAGATCGTAGGAAATAAACTTAACCAGACTGACATAGGAGGAAATGGGACTTCCATTGGACTATGGGATCTCAAAACCCAAAAGCAAGATATTTAGCAAGATATTCTAGCGATCCCCCAAACAGTTACTACTTTGGGAAATCTACAATCACAGGGAAACAATTACCTCTGGAAATATCTACTTTGTTATAAAAATGATCGTATGTGATTTTACTTATATTGTTACCTTTTCCCAAATTTTCTTAAGACATTTCAATTTTCTTGAGTTGAACCTAATTGATTACAATGGTATTTGATATTTCCAAATAAATGAGGTCCCATGTCTTCCATAGAACCACTCATAGTAAAAGAAGGGGGAAAGCTGGGCTTGTCGTTTCTGTCTGTGTTTAAGCCCATGACAGCATCTGTTCAGGCTTTTACAATTATCCTTCGACTCAACCTCGTAGCTATGAATGAAGGTGAACAAAACTCCATCCAAAGCTTTTAGATCCTCCCACCACAATGAAAACATGTGAACCTGTTTAGTCTGCTGGGCTGCCCAAGAGTACTTCAGAGATTTCAGGGACTTTCTGCTTCTGGTGAACTCAACAAAAGCCCTCGCAATGGATTTTTCTGGTGGTTTCAACCTAATGCTGATAGCCCTCCTTGGAAACAGACATTGCAGAAAAACAGTACAAAATTGTAGCCAATTTAGAAGGTGTTTGGTTTTGAGCAAAACTGCCTGTTTTCTGAGAGTCACGCCCCTGTGGGGATCTTATGAAAGAGACAAGGGACCAAGATGTGCCCGTCTCCAGCCACGCCAGGTGGGCAGAGGAAATATGCCAGGTTCTGACAGCAGAGGGTTAAAGAGAAGGCTCAGTTCCCCTGGAAAAGATGAGGAGTAGTAACATAGGTTTTATTAACTGATGGATTTGATTAACTTATTAAGAAGTTTTCTGACTGAAAATTTTTGATAACATAGGTTACTAAGAGTGGAATAACTTTTCCTTAAGTATTTGTTTCCACAAAATGGTTAGCTGGACAAGCACTATGGGGTCCCCATAATGTTGCTCATGACACATGATGCAAGTCTGCATGTGTAGAAATCATGTGGTCACGTGTGTCTGGCTCACATGGTGGCTCGAGCTGTGGGGACAGACCCAAAAGGCGGAGCTTCACATCTAAGGATTGGCAGCTGTAACTAAACGTCCCTCTCAAAAGATAAAGGGTGTCCCAGGACTCTGATGTCCTAAAGGCTGCTGTTGGCCTATAACTCCAGAAAAAAGACTCTCCTGCAGGAAGGCAAAGCAGCTCTTTGAGCATGAAAGCAAAAATGTTGAGAGCGTGTCTGCAGTATATCCATGACCTGGTTCAAATGGAGGTGGACATTAGCCCTAAGGGCCACGTGGACACCAACCCTGAGGGCCATGTGGACACCGTGTAGACCCCGCAGGTCAAGGTGCAGGATTTGAGAGCTCTGTCACCCCAGATGAGGCCCCATATGCCAGCTAGGGATCTGCCCACATGGGGCCTCATATGGGGACCAAAAACTAGGCCAGCACGAGACTAGGACAAGCAGAGCCACCAAGTCATACATGACACCTGCAGGGAAGAGTCAGAAATGTCCCAAGGTCCAGCCGGGCAGGGCCGAGCAGGCAAGCAGAGGGAGCTTGGGGGAAAGGCCAGACCTCTGCCCTTCCGGCCTCTGGCATCAATACCCTGCTCCCCAGACTCTGCCTCTGCTCCCTTTCCCTAGGCTGAGCCCCAAAAGGGGGTGACAGCCAGCCTGGACCCCGACCTGTGACACAGGCAACCCTGCCTCACACCGGATGAGCAAACCAAGCCACTCCTGGCAAAGGTGTCACCACTTACATAACTAAACCATCTCTATGCTTTGTTACACTGATCTCAGGATTATTTCTATGTGAAGTTCCTGTGGGAAGGTGGGGTGTGTACATTGATTAGGGCCCTAAACCTGTTAACGTGTCCCAGGTTGGGGGTCCACGGCAGCACCACCCTAATGAGGCACAGTCCAGAGCACTGGTGGGGGGGGTTCCACATGGTGTACACCCACTCCATGCCGGGAGCCCACCCCTCCCAGGAGAGGCCACAATTCAAAGGGATTTGGGATAAGCTCAGAGATTTGTGAATTGGGCGAGCGTTGGAGGCTCTTCCAAACCCTGTCACTTTGTCTGGCAGATCAACACTTTAAAATCTTACACAGGAGAGCAGGATGGGTACACTTGGGCTCCCCCTATCTGGCCTGCCCCTATGGAGCTGAGATTTTAGCCTGTTTGTTTGCAGCTTCTTAAAGAAGTTACTTGCTCTTATGCTTAATTCATTTTACATATTTCAGTGTGTTTCTGTGCATGTTCAGAATCCTCTGAGCTTGCGAAATTAACAATGGCCACATTTTAGATAATTCTCATGTAATCTGATGACTTACAAAGGGGAAGGAAGATAACCAGAAGTCTTCACAAAAGGTTTTATTTTCTTAATTCTTCCAACTTAAAATTAATGAAAATTATTTTCTGCATTTCAACAAAATACAGCTTATTTTTGGCCTTTGAAGTTGTTTTCGAATTGAATTCATGTTTGTATTTTTGCCAATCTTAATCATCATTACTTCATTACAGCTTCAGCTAATACTTTGTTGAACCAAAAATAAGTGGAGAAATGGGGAATGTGGGTTTGTGCCTGCATCATACACAACACACACAGACTCACACTCACATGTGTGCAAATACCATATACGCACGTGTGCACATGGTGCACAGCTCATGCGTATGTGTGCACAATTTCACACATGAACACACACTCACACGTGTGCACCCGCAAGGTCACATACACATACAAAATCCTTGAGAAAGACTGTTTCAAATTGAAAAGGAAAAGTATCTCAGATCAGGGATCTTTTCCACTGCCTCACTGAGAAACGGAATCATGTCCAACAATAAATATTCCACCCAACTCATTAGTAGGAGCTGACATGCCCACATAACAGGGGAAGTTTTTGGTTTTTTATGTCTCTGACTGGAATATTTCCCCAGAACATCATTCTCTTCCTCTCCCAGGCTTTCTGTAAACCCCTTGCCTTTGAACACCTCATCAGGTTTGACAGTATCAAATATCTGGCTTCCTTTTCTTGTCCTGGGTCCTCAGATTCAGAAAGTAACTGCACAGGTCATGCATCTATTTGGTGGAAAACAATTACCTCTCAATTGAGAAGGGTTCTTTGGAATTGCGCTGGAAAACAACATACAATGAAAGCATGATCGCACTGGAAAGAATGGCATGAACTTTGGGGCTAGAAAATGTTAGAATGGAACCTTCGGAATGACATTTTCAGAAGGGACTCCCTGGATTTTAGACTCCTAATCAGTAAAATGCTCATAATGTAATTGCTGTAGAAATTAAATAATATAAACTATGGGAAGTGCTTAGCATAAAGATTGTCACCTAGTAAGTGTCTAATGAACGACTGACCTTGCATTTGTGTATCCCTGCATCTGTCTGCTGTATCTTGCTGCTAGATGTCCACTGCAGCACTTCACCCCGATTCTGAAACCAAAGTTACAACTCTGGCTTAGTCCCCAGTGACTCCTGATGGTTGTGTCTACCCCAGCTTCCAGCCACTGAGACACTTGGCCCCATTATCATGTATTGAAACCTTTGACATCCAGTTTCCCTGGGACACAGCCCATGAGCAGGGCTTTCTCCATGGAGAACCTACCCACAGGAACCAGGATTAGAGATATGAATAAGACCTGGGCCCTCCCTTTGAAGAGGAAAAACAGACATATGGTCAATGTTCTTAAAAGCAGAATAAACTATAGTAGGACCATAAGAAGACTGCAGAGGAAGGTAAAAAAATATCTGGAGGCATAAGGTAAGGCTTATCAGAGAAGGTGACTTCTCAACCTTGTTTTGAAGCTCTCAGAAGGAAGGGAAAAGGCTTTGAGGGCTTATACAAATAGTCTAGAAACAGTCTTCTTACATTATCTGAAAAGCAGGATAATATTAATTCATGGTATTCTGAGAAAAGTTTAGGGTGTAATTGTAATCTTTGAAGTAAATAATAAAAACAATACAAAGACATACAGCTAAATAGTCGAGAGGTCATGATGTAGAGTACTGAAAGATACTCAACGAATCCAAAAGAAAGAAGAAAAAGAGAAACAGGACAAAGATTCAATGGGACAAATAGAAAATAAATAGCAAGATGGTAGAATTAAACCCAATCATATGAATAATTATATTCAATGTAATTAAGCATTCAATTAAAAGACAGAGATTATTGATCAGGTTTAAAAATAAAAATAAGGGCCGACCCTGTGGCGCACTCAGGAGAGTGTGGCACTGGGAGCGCAGCAGCGCTCCCGCCACGGGTTCGGATCCTATATACGGATGGCCGATGCACTCACTGGCTGGGCCGGTGCACTCACTGGCTGAGCGCGGTGCGGCCGGTCACAGAAAAGACAAAAAAAAATTTTTAATAAATAAATAAATAAAAGTAAGACCCAACTACATGTTACTTATCAGTGATGAACTTTAAACACACCATTAGATTCAAAGTGAAAGGATGAAATATATATATACCGAATAGACACTAATTATAAAAAAGCTACAGTGGCTAAATTAATATCAAATAAGTAGATGTCAAGAAAAATAGTAATCCTAAAGATAAAGAAAGACATTTCATTTTTTAAAAACAATTAATTCATCAAGAAAACAAAGAATGTTAAATGGATAGGTGCTTAGTAACAGAGTCAGTGGCAAAGACAGGAACAGCAGCAGGTACCACAGAGACCTAAAAACCTGAGTGGTCCCATTGCTTTTTTTCTCTCAGTCTCCTGCTGCTTTGTCCTGCACACAAGCACAATCATGGGACATGTGCAGTGACACCCAACCACCTAGAGTAAATAAAGCTACAGCTGTCTAGTTAGAGGACCAAAAACAGGGAATTTGGGAAACTGGAAAGTATGTGAGTTATCATACTCCCAGAAGAAGGATTCTAGGAAATCAGCCCCTTAAAGTTGTTTATGAACTCCTGGGGCCACACTGAAGATTCACATGCATGGAGTGGATCCTAAACAACCAACCACGTCCTAAACTGGACACCAGGTGGTACACATGCAGGACAAATCCAAACAGTACTGCAAAGACTTTGAAAATAGAAATGACATTGAAACCACAACCCAAAGGAGGCTGCTCAGACTTACAGCCTGAACTCAACTGGATGAATTGCCTGCTAAAACAAAAATAACATTTTTCATGGAATTTAAGCAAGACCCAGCATCTCATAACAAAATATTCAAAATGTCCATTAAAAAATCCAAAATTATTCAGAATACAAAGAAAAACATCAACTCACAAGGAAAAAAAAATCAGTAAACAAGCACCAATGTAAAAACCACAAAGGTGTTAGAATTACAAGAGAAAGATTCTACATAGCTATTATAAAAGTGCTCTGAAAAGTATGGATGAATAATCGTGAAACAAATAGAAAGATATAAACTCTCAGCATTGCAACAGAAGTTATAAAGAAGAGGCAAATGGAAATTTTAGAACTAAAAAATATAATAACCAGAATAAAAATTGGATGTACTCAATTAGCAGAATGGAGATGAATGAGGAAAGAGTCAGTACACTTGATGAACAAATATGCATTATTTAATCAGAATGAAGAGAGAAAAGATGAAAAAAATGTTGACAGAGCCTCAGAGATCTGTAGATGATGCAAAAGGTCTAAATTTCTCTAGAGGATAAGAGAAGTGTAAATCAGAAAAAAAATTTTTGAAAAAATATTGCCTACAATTTGACCAAAGACATTGAATTGAATATTTAAGATGCTCAAAAGCCTCAAGGAGAAAAATACTCAAAGAATTCCATACCCATATACATCATAAACAGATGAAAACTAAAAACAAAGAAAAATCCTAAAACCAATCAGAGAAAAATGATGTATTTCATGCAATCATCTTAAATGATTCATTTCATAAAGAACAAAGATTTGAATGAGTCCAGATTTCTTATCAGAATAATGGAGGCTGGAAGGAAGTGGAATGATACTTTTAAAATGCTAAAAGAAAATAATAGTCCACCCAGAATTCTATATCCAGGAAAAATATCATTGAGAAATGAAAATGAAATAAAGACATCCTCAGGTAAAGGAAAACAAAGATAATTCTTGCCAACACATCTACTTTAAAGAATTGCTAAAGGGAGTTATCCAAAAAGAAATGAAATAATACCAGAGGGAATCTTGGAACAGGGTAAATGAAGTGCAACAGAAATAGTGCACATCTGGGTAAATACAATACTAGTCTTCTAATTCGGGTTCTTTAAAACTAATTTGATGTTTGAAAGCAAAACCATTGTTTGACAGGGTTTTTAATGTACATACATATAATCCATAAGACAACCACAACATAAAGAAGGGAGGGTAAAGGGACCTATAGGGATGGAGAGATTGTAAATTCTATTTGAAGTGGTAAAATATTGATTTTAACTAGAATATGAAAAGTTAAATATGTGCATTGTAATCCTTGAGGCAACAACTCAAGAAACGATGCAAAGCGATAATGTCAAAAATAAAATAGGGAAATTAAAATATAATATTTAAACAAAAGGCTCAAATAATCCTAAAGCCAGTTGAAGAAAGGAAGCAGAGAGACAAAAAAGAAAGAAAGAAAAAAAAAGACAGGACTAAAAGACTGATCTAAACATACAAATCATGAGATATTTTCAGAATTCTCAGAATTGGTAAAAACAAACTGTATGCTGTCTACAAGAAATGCACCTCAAATATAATGATATAGAAGGCTAAAAGTAAAAGGATGGGAAAAGATACACCATATAAACACTCATCAAAAGAATGCTGCAGTAGCAATAGTAGCATCAAATAAAGTAGACTTCACACAAAAGAAATTACCAGGAATAAAGAGGAATGTTACAAAACAATAAAAGGGTCAATTCAACGCACAACAATCTTAAATGTGTATGCACCTAACAAAACAGCTTCAAATCATATAAAGCAAAAATGAACAAGATTGAAAGAAAAATTGAAAATTCACATTTATAGTTAAATACATTAACATCCATTTCTCAGAAATCAATGAAATTAATAGATATAAAATAAGCAAGAATATAGAAGAACTGAGAAATACCATCAACCAACTGGATATAATTGTCATTTATTGAACCTTTACCCAACAAAATAATAATATATATATTTTTGCAAGTGCACATGGAATATTCACCAAAATAGATATTATCTTTGGTCAAATGCAAACAATAGCAAACTTAGATTTTAAATCAAAGTGTATTTTCAAATGATAATGGAATTAAACTAGAATTCAATAATAATAGGGATGGCAGAAAAATATTCAAACACCTGGGAATTAAATAACACACTTCCATATAATCCATAAGTCAAAGATTAAGTCTAAAGAAAAATAAGGAAATAATTTAAACTGAACAAAAATTAAATTACAACTTATCCAAAATGTGTGAGATGCAGCCAAAGTAATAGTTACAGGGAAATTTATAGCTTTGAATGCTTATATTAATAAAGAAGATTCTTAACTCAATAACCTAAACTTCCACATTAAGTAAATAGAAAATAAAGACCAAATAAATGCAAAGCAAGGAGAAACAAGGAAATAATAGAGTTGTAACATAAATTAGCAAAGTTAAAAACAAACAATAATAGTAAACATAAATAAAAACAAAACTTCTTCAATGAAAATGGCAATAAGATTTTTAAAAATCTGAAAAGCCTCTATCAAGACTGACAAAAGAAAGAGAAGACACAAATTGCCAATAACAGAAATGGAAGAGGTGATATCATTACAGATCTTGAAGGCAGTAAAAGACTAATAAGTGAATACCGTAACAACACTACACACAGAAATTCAACAACTTAAAGGAAATAGATCAGTACCTAGGAACCACAAAATACTAAAGCTTACCCAAGATTAAATGGAAATCCCAAATGTTACTATCACTATTTTAGAAATGGAATTAATAGTCTAAAATCTTCAAAAAAGAAATCTCTAACAAACAGAGAAGAAATTACACAAATTCTACACATTCTCTTTTTTTTTTTTTTTTTTTTTTACACATTCTCTTTTAGAAAAGGAGAAAATGCATCCCATTTTATTCTATGAGGACATAATAGACCTTTTACAGTAAAACTGGTAAAGACAGTATAGAAAGATATAGATCAATATCCCTAATGAATATAGACACAAAAATCCTGAATAAATTCTTAGCAAATTAAATACAATGATACATGTTTTTAAAAATCCACCATGACCAAGGGGGTTAATCCTAGGAATGGAAGGCTGATTCTATATTCTAAAATAAATCAATGTCATTTACTATATTAAGAACTGAAAAAAATACACACACACACACACAAACACACACACATATGATCATATTCACTGATGCAGGAAAAAATTTTTTGACAAAATTAAACATCCAATCACAATAAAAATTCTCAGCAAACTAGAAAGAGTAGGGAATTTCCTCAACCTAATGAAAGATGTCAATAAAAATCCTATAGCTACCATCATATTTAATGGTGTAAGACTGAATGTTTTATCACTAAGATTAATAAAAAGGCAAGGTTGTCATTTCTCACAGCTCCTATTAAACATTGTACTAGAAGTTCTAGCCAGTGAAATAAGGCAAGAAAAAAAAAATGAGTCATACTGATTTGAAAGAAAGAAATAAAAGTGTCCATGCTTGTGGATGATATGATCGTCTACCTAGAATATTCCAAAATATCTACAACTTGTAGAACAAATACATAAGTGTAGGAAGGGCACAGGATACAATGTCAACACAAAATTTTCAATCATTCTTCCAAACACCAGCAGTGAACAAATGAATTTTTTAACTTAAACAAATATCATTCAGAATAACTCCAAATCAGGAAACACTTAGGTATGAATGTAATAAAATATGTACAGGATTTTTATGCTGAAAAATACAAACCCTGATGAAATAAATTTAAAAACACCTGAGGCAATGGAGATATACACCATGTCCATGGATTAGAAGACTCAATACAGTAAAGATGTTAATTCCCCCCAAAACTGTCTACCCAATTCCAATTAAAATCTCAAGAGAAAATTATTATATATAGATATATTCTGAAATTTACATGAAGAGGAAAAAAAGAATGAAAACAATTTTTAAAAAGAAGAATAAACTTAGAGGAATTGCACTATCCAATTTTAAACCTTACTTTAAATCAAAACAGTGTGGTGTTGATAAAGAAATAGACAAATAGATCATTGAAACAGAATAGAGAGTTCAGAAATAATCCCATAAAAATATGACAATTTTATTATTGACAAAAATGCAAAATAAATTGATTAGGGAAAGACAGGTTTTCAATAAATTGTGTTGGAACAATTAGACATCCATATACAAAAAAGAACACTGACAAAAACTTGACGCTTTATAAAATTTAACTCAAAATTCATCTGAGGTCTAAATATAAAGTGAAAAACTATAAAAGTGTTGGAAGAAAACATGGGAGGCTAACTTTATTACCTGAGGTTTACAAACATAAAGCCAAAGGCATAATCCATAAAGGTAAAAAATGATAAATTAGATTTTATCAAATTCAAAAAGTTTTGCACTATAAAAGACACCATTGAGAGAACAAAAAGACATGCTACAGACCGAAAGTATTTGCGAATCACATATATAACAAAGAATTTGCATGCAGAATATATAATTAACTCTCAAACAAAAAAGTAACAAAAAGACAATTAAAAATGGTAAGAAACTTGGACACTTTACCATAGAGAAAATACATATGGCACATGAAAAGTAGTTCAACATCATTAGGCATTACAGTAACACAAATTGAAACCACAATGAGATACCACTACATACCTATTATTATGACTACATAACAAAAACAAAACAAAAAACTGACAATACAAAAAACCAAATGCTGATCAGGATACAGAGCAACTGAACTTCGACACACTGCTGGGAATATGAAAGAGTGCAGCCACTCCAGAAAATGGTTTGGTGGTTTCTCGAAAAGTTAAACATCCACTCCCCAAACAACTAACAACTGCATTCCTAGATATTTACCTTGGAAAATGCAAACAATGTTCACACAAAAAACTCAACACAAATGTTTCTTTTGTTTTTCATAATTGCCAAACACTGGAAACAACCCAAATGTTCTTCAGTGTGTGAGCGGATAAACAAACTGTGGCATATTCATAAAGTAGAATACTACTCAGCAATAAAAAGAAATTAATTACTGATATATGTATCAACTTGATGAATCTCAAAGGCATTATGTGAAGTAGAAAATAAAACAGAAATCCAGTCTCAAAAGGTTACCATATGATTCCATTTTCATGACAGTCATAAAAAATCAAAACTATAGTGAGAGAGAACAGATCGGTAGCTGATAGCTTTTAGGCGAGGGGTGAGAATATGATTAAAAGAGTTAGCATAAGAGAGGTTTTGGGGTGATGGAACTATTTTGAATCTTGATTGTGGTGGTAATTGCCACATGTACTAATTTCTTATGGCTGCCATAACAAAATACCACAGAAACAAAGTCTCACAATTCTGGAAGATAGAAATCTGAAATCTAGGTGTTGGCAGAGCTGTGCTCCTCTTGAAGGTTTTAGGAAAGAATCCATCCCTGCCTCTTCCTGGCTTTTAGAGAATGTTGGCAACCCTTGGCATTCCTTGTATCCCAATTTCTTTCTCCCTTTTCCCATGGCCATTTTCCCTCTACGTGTGTCTGTGTGTCTCCAAACCTCTCTCTTTACAATGAGGCCAGTCATTCAATTTAGAGCCTACCACAATCCAGAATCACCTCATCTAACTAATTACATTTGCAAAGACCTTAGTCCGAATAAGTCACATTCACAGGTACCAGGGTGTAGGACTTCAACATATCTTTTGGGGGGCACCATTCAATCCACTACAGTTCACTATTGTTCCCCCCCCAACACAAAACTGACACCTGTCCCACATGCGAACTACATTCACCTCATCTCAACACCCCCAGAACCTGTTACAACATCAACTCTAAGTCTAAAGTCTCCTCTAAATATCTTCACCTTGGAAGTCCCAAATCTCATCATCTAATTGTCTAAATTACCTAGGGGGTGATATTCTGGGTATGACCCATCCTGGGGCAAAATTGCCCTCCACTGTGGACCTTTTAAACTAGAAAACATGTTATCTGTTTCCAATATGCAACAGTAGGACAGTCATAGGATAATCATGCCATTACAAACAGGAGAAATGGAAGGATTAAAGAGTTCATGTGTTCCAAGCAAATTCAAGACATAGCAGAAAAAATTTCATTAGTTTTTGTTCCCTAAGAATAATCCTTTGCTGCTCGGTGCTCCACTGTCTAGGTTTACAGAGGCAAAATCAAAACAAAACAAAAGTAAAAACAAAAATAAACAAAAAACTAAAACTTCCTACAAAGAAAACTTCAGTCCCAGATTGCAAAAAGAGAAATAAAAACAATTCTATACATCTCTTTCAGAAAAAGACATTTCAAGAAAACCACAGATCAATATCACTCATAAACACAGATGCAAAAATTCTAAAAATAAACAAAAAGCTAGGAAACCAAGTTCAGCATATACAAAAAGAATTATGGAGTACTACATCATGATCAAGGTGTGTATGGTATGGTCTATCCCAGGAATGCAAGGTTGGTTTAACATTTTAAAAATTAATTTGTGCAATTCACCAAATTAATAATCTAAGAAAGAACAACTATATGATCATTTTAATCAATTCAGTAAAAGCATTTGACATAACCCAACATCCATGCCTGATAAAAACTCTCACCAGAAAGAGAAAAGAACATTCTCATCCTGAAAGGTCATCTATGGAAAACCTACAATTAATATCATGCTTGATAGTGAAAGATTAAATGCTTTGCCCCTCAGCTCAGAAACAAGACAAGAAGTCCTCTTCAGCATTTCCAACAAGCATTGCACCAGAAGTTCTAGCCAGTGTAATAAGGCAACAAAAAGAAATAAAAGGTGCCCAGATTGGAAAGAAAGAAGTAAAACTGTCTTTATTCACAGATAACATAATCCACAATAAAACTACTAGAACAGTTTGCGTGTTTTTTGCAATTGTGCTCTTAAATACTAACAATGCAAACACAGAAATTTAAATCTTCAAAAAATACCATTTATAATAGAATCAAAAAATAAATAAAATATTTAGGAATATGTCTGACAAAAGAAGTACAATACTTGTATACTAAAAAGTGCCAAAAGTTACTGAGATAAATTGAAGGCCTACATAAATAGACACACATCATGCACATGGGTTTTAAGACTTGAGAATTCAGAAGTCAATTCTCCCCAAACTTATTTCTAGACTCAGTGCAACCTCAATCAAAACTCCAATAGTCTTTCCTGTAGAAACAGAAAAATTGGTTCTGAAATTTATGTGCAAACTCAAAGATCTAAAAGAACCAAAAAACAACTTTGAAAAACAAACAAACAAAAAAAAAGAATTTGGATGTGTAGTATATTAGTCCATTTCTTTGGCTTATAACAAAATACCTGAAACTGGGTAATTTATAAAGAAACGAAATTTATTTCTCAGTTTTGGAGGCTGAGAAGTCCAGGGGGCGCACCTGGTGAGAGTTTTCTTCTTAGTGGTAATTCTCTACAGAGTCCCCTAGTGACCAGGGTGTTCAATGACAAGAATGGGCTGAGCAAGAGAGAGCGAACCTCCTCACTTGCTCTTGATCAATCCATTTATGAGGGCACAGTCCTCACAATCTAATCATCCATTAAAGGCCCCATCTTTCAAATACCATAATTGGATTTCCAACCATCTTAACACTGTTAAAATGGAGATTACATTTCTAATACATGAATCTTTGGGGGATACATTTGACCAATAGTAAGTAGCACCATGTATTTTAAGTTTTATAACAGAACTACCATAGTAAAAACAGTGTGATATTGGCATAAAGATAGATAAATACAGGCAGCATAAAGAATAGATCAAAATAAATCAAGTAGAACAGAACAAAGCAGAATAGATTAGAGTAGAGCAGAGAGCCTAGAAATACACCTATGCACCTAAAACTGATTTTCAACACAGGTTCAAAGGCAAAGCAGTGGGAAAGGACAGTCTTTTCAGCAAATAGTGCTGGAAATAGGATATTTACATAACTCAAATTCATACCTCATACCATATTTGGAAAGTAACTCAAAATGGACCATAGACCTAGTTGTAAAAGCGAAAACTACAAACATGTTAGGAGAAAATATAGAGTAAACCCTTACTGACTTTGAGTTAGGCAAAAATCTTAAATGTAATACCAAAAGCATGATTCATAAAAGAAATAAAAATGATAAATTACATTTCACCAAAATTAAAATTTTCACTCTTCAAAACACTTTGCTAAAAATTGAAATGACCGGCCACAGACTGGGAGAAAATACTTGCAAATCATATAGCTGGTAAAGAAGGATTTGTATTCAACATATATAAAGAATTCTCAAAACTCAATAAGAAAAAAAAAAACAGCCCAGTTTTTTTTAAATGGGCAAAGGTTTTAATAGACACTTCACCAAAGAAAATATACAGATGATAACTTAGCAAGTGGCAGCTGCTCAACATTTTTTTGTCATCAGGCCAATGTAAATTACAACCAAGATGAGATACCACTGCCCATCTAGGAGAATAAATAAAATTAAAGACTATCCATACCAAGTATTGGCAAAAATGTCGAGAACCTGGAACTCTCATATATTGCTGGTGGAAATGTAAAGTGGTACAGTTACACTTTGGCCATTTTTTAAAACATCAGGCATATATATATGTGTGTGTGTGTTTTCTATATATGTTTTTATATACATATATAAAATAATGTAGACATTTCCACCAGTAGAACTGAAAGCACACATCCGTACAAAGACTTGTACACAAATGTTCATAGCATCTTTATGTTCAATAGCCAAAAAAAAAAAAAACTAGGAAATAACCCAAATGTTCATAAACAGATGAATGGATAAACAAAGCATGATACATCCATGCAATAGAATTCAACTCAACAGAAAGTGATCTACTACACATGCCTCAACAGGGATGAATCTCAAAATAATTATGCTGAGCAAGTCAGATGAAAAAGAGTACATACTGTATGACACCATTTATATAAAATTCTAGAAAACACAAACTAATCTAGAGTGACAGAAAGGAGAGCAGCAGTTGTTAGAGGATGAGAAAAGCAGGGTTCAGGACTACAAAGGGTCAAGAAGCTTTTGAGAACGACAGAAATGTTCATTACATGGATGTCCAAAGCTATCAAACTGTACGCTTCAAATCTGTGTAGTCTATCGCATGTTAGTTACACCTTATAAAAAAGAAAAACGTAACAATCTATCAAATGGGGGGGGGGTGCCGTGGAATCTGTGGATTATTCTCTAGGAAATCCAGCAAAGACTGAAAGAGGGATTACCTGCATCTCCAGTGAAAGGGACAGGTAACAGCACCCGCAGGACCCTTCCAGCCTTGACAGGAGGACTAGTGGGAATCTTCTCCTTCCCACCTGTCTTCTGTTCAGAACATGTCCAAGCCCCTTCTCTGGAAGACTGTCATCCATCTCCAAACTGTCGGACAGAACAGGACAGCACTAACTCTGAGGAGTCCCTTGCTCTGGACTATGAATTTCCAGTGCCACAGATACCACCTTCCCAGGTCACTTTATCAAGTCATCTTCTATTCTCTTCTAAACCTCAGAATTCCACCTTCCCTAAGACATACGTGCCAGTGCTGTTCCTTCTGAGCCCTCAAGCACACAGAGTGACTCTCCTTGGACACACACACTGCTTCCCCCTGCCTGCCTCCCTCAGCTGGACTCTCCCACAGCACCGAAGACTCAACTCCAGTGCCACCACCTCTCAGAAGCTTTTCCTGACCACATCGGCAGGTTTGCCATTCGTCTGCTGGGTTACAAACGCGCTCGGTAAACTCTGTGTTCATCGCAGTCACGCTGCCCACCGCTATTTGGTCTCCGGTGAGTCCTCCAGCCAGTCTGGGAACCCGTATGGCCAGCACACAGCGGTGCTCAGAAACCGTCTATGGGCTAGATGGACAGTGAACTCTGAATGGTGGTATCTCTGCGTAACAGTCTTTTGCAGTGCTGTTAGCAGCAGTAACGTTGGCACAGTCTCTAATGCATCCCCAACCCCAAAATACATAACTGTGGAAGGCTCACCCAGCAGAAGAGCTGATGAAAGGGAAATTTGGTTCCTTGGCCCCACTCAAGCCTCCTCTAGGGGGAAACGCTGGAGCTTTAGACTGAGTCCTGGAAACTGGGTCCCCAACAGCACTTGCCTCTCAGAGTTTGGCCCTTTCCACTCCAAGTCTAGTGGTGGTTGGTCAGCCTGAAAGCCACCCCCCTGGGGACACCTAGAGATGGAGCTTGCTGTCAGCAGTGCCTGAGAAGAGAGACCCAAGGGCAGCTTGTCCAGCCAGGACCGGAGCAGAAGAGAAGCAAGAAAGCCGATATGATGCGGAGACAGGTGCCTGACAGCAGCCAGAGTGGGTGCAAAGAAGTGAGCAACTTATGGCACCTGATTAAGATAACCAGGCCGGCCCCAGGAATCGCTGGATATAATCAGTTCAATTGGATTTTGTTAGTGAAACGAGGTGTATGCAGCCTCCTGACTATTATTCTGATGGTTATGGACTACTTTACAATTACTAGCAATTGTATGCCAAGTGCCTTAAACATTGTTCCACTAAACACTCTATTTTATGTTAATAACACAACCACCAAATTAATTGAAAGTTTGACAAAATAAACTAGCATGTCAAAAAATCAAATTTTATCCCATCCAAATTCTTCCTGCAACACTTACATGGGGGTGGGGGTCCCTGAAGTTCTGTCAAATAAAAACAATTCTCCCCACATCACTGATGCAGATTTGCTCCGCTGTTGCAAGATATCATGATAAAGGTGACGGCAGCCTATAAAACACTGTTATTGGAATATCCTTTGAAAGTTGCAATGTAATCCTAAATTTTTGCACTGACTCCTGCACATCCCTACAGACGGGCTGGACGCCTGGTGCTCTGGCGCCCCCTAGGAATTCGGCACGAATAAGCAAGCGCCCATTTCTCAAACTGCTATGCAAGAAGGGAAAGGCTCTGCTCGCGAAAAAATGGGAACCAGGAGTATAGGCTTTTTTTTTTTTCTTTTTTTTTTTTTTTTCCAATCCTCTCTAAAAAGGCATTCTTTCTGAGCTTCCCCTATCCACTAGCCAGATAATAAAGCTGGGTAGAAAGTGCTACTGTGACCTGTGATCAGTCCGAGCTCCATGTACAACATTGTACTAAACAGAAAGGCAGACCTGCCATCTCCAGAATCGTTTTTGATACACAACCCGACTCTAATTTCAGAGTCAAGGTCTCTGTGGTTATTTAAGGAACAAATGTAACCCTGAGGGATTTGTTTTGTTGCCTTTAATTTTCCAATGAAATCAGAAACCCTGTTCTTGGGTGTCAAAGCAGATATCACACAGCTACAAGGCAGGGATACAGCAGAAAGGAGACAGCAAGCAACAACTGAGGCACAGTTTACTGTACACAGGGTGGATCTGGCTCCAGCCCCAGCACTGTGCAGAGAGCGCCAGTACTACAACGAGGGTGTTGTGCCTTTGCGGGGCTGCGGGGAGGCCACGGCCCTCCGCTCTTTTGTCTCTAGTCACTTCCTTTGCAGAGGCTCAGTTATTTTATTTATTTGTTTATTAGCTACGACTAAAAAGAGAGGAACTAAATATGTCTTTTCGTTCTAAAAGGAGGACATATATTTATAAAAGGGAGATAAATGTCTGTGCAGAGAGTGAGAGAGAGACAGACGGAGGGGTTGTTGGGGAGAGAGAGGGAGTGTGTGTGTGTTTGGGAGAGAGAAACAGAGACGGGTGGGCGAACGCTAACTTCACCCCGGGGTGTGCGCTGGTGAGGAAGCCGAAGGGGGTCCTGATTTGCTATTCCTACTGCAAACTACAAAGGGCTCCTCCAAGACACCTACCCAGCTCCTAAGGCAACAACGCACAGGGGAAGTCGCCTCCCGCAGTGGTCTCACTGGTTCCCAATGCTCATCCACGAGCTCCTTGTAAAAGAGCCTTTAGAAATTTCTCAGTCTAATCCTGGACCGCTGGCGCCCTCTGTCGGTCACCTAGGGAAGGGGCGCGCCGACACAATTGAAGGCCCGCGCACTGGAGAAGGCTTACAGCGACCTCCAGGGCGCAACTGAGCCTCCGGATTTAAACTCTACCGCTTTAGCGTTTAGATTGCGCAGATTAGCTAGAATCGCAGCCACCACTTCAACGTATCGGATGGATACAGAGTGGCCTTCAAAAAAACGATAGTGAAAATTACCAATTTTAAGACTGTTTATAAGAATTACGCTTCAGCAGTGCCCGCTTTACTGTCTTTATTCTTCATTTGTGGTGGGTGTAAACTCTTTGAAACTTAATTGCGGAGAATACTACCTAGAGTTGGGACTTAAAATCTTTGAAAACCCTGCCTTAAGGACGCATTCGCTGCCGCCCACTCTGCTAACCGGAGAAGCGAGCCTGGAAAGGAGCGAAGGGCACGTGCGCATCTGCAGACGCGTATTTGTGGGTCCCGGGGCTGGGAAGGGCCCCCGCGCGTGCAGATTAAACCCCGCAGCGCCTCCGTTCCCCGAGACCCCAATGCGAATGGAGTCTTCTCACTCTAATACCTCACACCTTCCTCTACCGGTGGAATTAAATTTTAAAATGTTTAGCATGGTACACACGAATAAGGAGCGGCGCACCCCACTTTCCCCACAACCAGTTGGCCACGGGGTGACCTCACCCGGGAGCGGAGGACAGGCAGTGGCGGCGGGGAGGCCGGGGGCACCGCGTTGGTCCGGAGTGACGCTGAGTGGGCCTGGGGCACCGTGGTTCCCGGGACGGCCGGGAGGCCGGGGCGCCCGGCGTGCGCGCGGGCAGCAGGTGCGCAGGCGGATGGCGCGCTGCGCGTGCCCGCGCTCGGCTCCAGATGCCCGGGGCGAGGCGCGGGCCCCCGGAGACGTGCCTGCGCCGGCCCGCCCCCTTCCCCACCGGGCGCGCCGTTCCGGGGCGTGTCCTCGGCCACCCCGGCTTCTATATAGCGGCCGGCGCGCCCGGGCCTCCCAGACACGAGCCCGGCAGCTACACGCTAAGCACCGGCTGTTCCCTGTCCACGTTCCGCAGCCTCGAGTCTTGTGCTGTCGCCCCGTCCCCTTGCGCCTCGGCCGGCCAAGCACCGGGCCCCCTCAGCGGGCGCCATGCAGCGGCCGCGCCCTGCGCTCTGGGCCGCAGCGCTGACCACGCTGGTGCTGCTCCGCGGGCCGCCGGTGGCGCGGGCCGGCGCTGGGTCGGCGGGCTCGGGCCCCGTGGTGCGCTGCGAACCGTGCGACGCGCGTGCACTAGCCCAGTGCGCGCCTCCGCCCGCCGCGCCCGCGTGCACCGAGCTGGTACGCGAGCCGGGCTGTGGCTGCTGCCTGACGTGCGCGCTGCGCGAGGGCCAGCCGTGCGGCGTCTACACCGAGCGCTGTGGCGCCGGCCTTCGCTGCCAGCCGCCGCCTGGAGAGCTGCGTCCGCTGCAGGCGCTGCTGGACGGCCGCGGGCTCTGCACCAACGCCAGCGCCGCCGGCCGCCTGCGCGCCTACCTGCTGCCCCCGCCGTCCGCGCCAGGTGAGCTGTCCGCGCCAGGTGCGCCGTCCGGGCCGCGCCGCGCACAGCACCCGGGGCCCCGGCACAAAGGGCCAGGGGGTGGGAGTGGAGCCGCGGGAAGAGACTCCTCTCTTTTCTTCGCACCGAGGGTCGTACGTGGGGAGACTGAGTTCCCGGGAGGCGAGGTCGCTCGCCCCGGGGATCCCGCGCGGCCGACCCTCTACTTGCCCAGTTCTCTGAGTGCAGAGTGCTTATAAATTGCAAATCGCTGTAAATGAAAACGGGTTAAAGGTTTTGGGGGTTGGGGAAAGCGGATACCGTGGTTAGCTATCAATGGAAAGACCCTGGACACAGGAGATTGTCCCAGCCCAGAGCAGGTACGCTGGTGCAGGCTTCTGTTTTCCACAAACTAGCAGGGAGAGCGTCAATCCCGGAGATGTTTGGGGTTGGGGACGCAAGCAGGCGGCCCGGATGGCGAATTTAAATCTGGGAAGGTCGGCAGGCACGTTGTAGGAAATGGTATCTGTCTTTTAAAATGCTAACATTTGCGAGCCTTTTGGTTTGTAAAGCAATCTCACGTTCTGGTGTGTCCACAAACGAAGGAGGTGGGATTCGGGGATTGGGATCTTTGCGGTTGGAAAACTTGGGGTTCAGAGAGAAGTGCCTTCTCAGGGTCACTCAGAGGCAGCAAAAGAGTGTAGGTTTGAACCTGTTTGCCACTTGGGTACCATCCCACTTGTACACCCCGTGCCACCCCACGCCTGCGCGAACCTCAGACAAACGCCCAGGTGCGTGGATGGGGCTGCGGGGAGTGTGGACCTGGACCAAGCGGATTTCAGTGACAGGGAAGGTATTTGGAATTAGCCCCAGGACTGATTCCTTCCTTAATCTGAAGTGGAAGGAATGAGGGGCAGCTGAAGGAGCTCCAGAAGAGGAAGAATGCAAATGTTTGGCAGAGAGATCCCTCCTGGCTCAGCCACTGTCGGGAAGGGGGCAGCTCTGTTAAGGGCATCACATGGTTCCCTTCAAACAGAAGTTTAAGTGGATTTGGCAGCTGTTCCTCCAAATTTGAAGCATGCTTAGCCAGGGCACTTAGTTTATGGAGGAAAGTTCCCACCCAGCGCAGCTGAAGGCTGGGAGAATTCTCCCCACCCTAATCGCCCTCACCCATCAAGCTGGACTGATGGCGATGGGCATGCCCCCCTCCAGGGCTAGCAAGATGGACGGTGTCTTTATAACTTCTGTAGCTGCAGAGTTCCACTTCCGGGCAAAGATATGTCCTTGGTAGGCAAGGCTGGCTTTATTCATCCCTGAGAAACACCAGATTAGTGGAAAGGCAAGATTCCAATTGCCTGAAACATACACTGGCTCTAGTCAACTGTTAAAGTCACTGGATGCTTTTGTCCCTCAGGGCAGAGTTATTTTATTTGCTGTATGTGTACTTTTTTGTTCTAGTGCATTTGTGGGTATTTGAAAAGTGATCTTAGAAATACTTAAACATTGTCATTTTAGGTAGGATTTAATAATCGTTGTAATTACTGCCAAAGTAGCTCTACGTATAGGTTAATGTAGGTTATTATAAGATCACGAAAAGATCTGAATAACTTCTAAAATCCACTTGGGGGGGAAAAGGTAAATTTATATCACAGTCAAAAGTCACAATTATCTGTTGCTTAAACGGAACTGTTTTCTTTTCATGCCCTCGTCACTCTAGGCATTAAAAAATAAATAAATAAAGGAAGTTTAAGAAATTGCTTGGGATTCTTGGAAAAGAAATACAAATATGTTTATTTATGTTTATTTACATATCCTTAGCATCTCCTTTGTCCCAGTACTTCCTTGAAAGGGAGGGAAATAATTAAGATTAAAGGAAATTGAAACCAAATCCTATCAATTAGGGACCTACTCTGTTGGGAGCTGGGCTGGACCCTGGGAATTGGTGCTCCCCAAGGCACAAAACCCCTTGGGGAACTTGGCAGGTGGACCTCAGGGGGCTGTTTTGCAGGTGAGGAAACCAAGACCCAAGAAGGAGAGGGACTTCCCCAGGACTCCCCTGTGGGTAAGCCTGCCAGTAGTGCTTCCAGGAGAGAGCAGAATCATTTCAACCCTAGGCAAACTTTCTGGGAACTAAGCATTTGCTTCCAGCCTAGAGCCAGGGGCCAGGCGGCTTCCCTGCAGGCAGCCGGCCACACACTGGGACGCGTTCCCTGGGAGGCAGGAAACAGTTCAACTGGAGCCAGGCTTTTTGCACCCCAGGCAGAATAGATTCAGGATCAGGTGGATGACCTGAGCCCTCTGCTGGGAGTAGGCATTAAGTCCCTGCTTGTCGAAGTAAAGTCACCTGTGGACCGAAGCTGAATCCCTTTGGGAGTATGAACTAGATGCGAGTCCTCTGGCCCTGGGAGCATCTGCTCTAAAGGTAGCCTTTGATCTCCACAGTGGTCCCACAGCTGCTACAAGTTCATCCTAGAAAAGGAATGGAGAGAGAATCCTAGCCACACATCCAGCCACAAATTTAGTTAGTTATGTACTTAAAATCTCAGTTAAACTGTTAATATTCCAGCATCCATGTCAAGTATTGGGCTGTCTTCATTTAGCACTCTTCGTTACAAAAGGAGGCTCTACGGGAGAGAAAACTTTGCCCCATCTGACCTCAGGTAGGGCCCGTTTACCTTGGTAGTACTGGAGACAGTGCTGGCCAAACTTGAGTGATCCCCAGGAGGGCTTGTTAAAACCCCAGGCTGCTACCCCATCATTTCTGGGGTGGAGAATGTGCATTTCTTCCAGGTCTCAGGTGGTGGATGGGAGGACCGCACTGGCAGCCCCTGCAGGATTTCTGAATCAACCAGAGCCACTGCAGCCTTGGGTGGCTTGGTCTGCCCCCTGCTGGTGGACGACGAAGCCGTGCTGCCTTCCCGGTCCACTGGGTGGCACTTGAGCATTTTCCTGCTTTCTTTAGTTGCAGCTACTTAGTAAAAGCACATGTCAGATTGACTTTGAAACAGATGGCTTCTTCAGGTAGAGTGACCACCCTGTAGCAGGTGGTATCATGGAAGAATGCTTTATCAAGGTGTTTTTTTTTAAACTTATTTGGAATTGTTGAATAGCATTTCCATTTAGATGTGACGTGGTTGCAATAGTAAGATTTTGAAAAGACTGTTGTTCAACATCGACGACTATCCTGTCCTTGTCTCCATTGTGCTTTTCAAGGAAATGCCAGTGAGTCAGAGGAAGACCGCAGTGCCGGCAGCGTGGAGAGCCAGGCCATTCCCAGTACTCACCGGGTGCCTGACACCAAGTTCCACCTCCCCCACGCCAAGATAGACGTGATCAAGAAAGGCCATGCCAAGGACAGCCAGCGCTATAAAGTCGACTACGAGTCTCAGAGCACCGACACCCAGAATTTCTCCTCTGAGTCCAAGCGGGAGACAGAATACGTGAGAGCTTTTCCTCTTGTTAAAGGAGGCAGGTGGGACCCCCTCCTGGGCACTCAGAGCCTCCGGAGGACAATCTATATGCGACAGTTCCCAGCAGCTCTGGCTGACATGTGCACAGCCTCTAGCTCCTTCACCCCACCCCGCTCCCCTCCCCTCCTTACATACAGAACAGTGACCCTTTCCTATCTCAGAGAACCTTATGAGAGTGGTGCTGAAATAACACTTGTAAAAGCATATGGTAAGTCATAAAGGCCTCTGTAGATAGAGAAAATATTCTCATAAAGATGGTTTCATTTTATTCACTTGATCTTCTAAGTTTCTTGACCTGCTACTGTGCCTTACTCTGGAGATACCAAAGAGACACGGAGCAATGTGAGTTAGCATCCTCCTGGGAATTTCTTGCTAAATCAGGCAAAAGATCTTGGAGTGTATTACAGGTCCCACCTGGAATAGTTCTATGGGCGTTATAATATTTATAAAAGCATGTGTTCCAGAGTAATAATCATGACTCTCTTGTTCCGGGACTCTCTGATCCCCAGGGTCCCTGCCGTCGAGAAATGGAGGACACATTGAATCACCTGAAGTTCCTCAATGTGCTGAGTCCCAGGGGTGTGCACATTCCAAACTGTGACAAGAAGGGATTTTATAAGAAAAAGCAGGTGAGTGAGAGCCTCAGTGTGTTTTCTGTCTCTCCCACTCTCCATGGACACAGAGGAGACACTGCCCTCACCCACCTCTAGGCTCTCCTGGCTGACTCTGAGCCTGTGACTCAATGTCAGTCTCAGGAGATGGACCGAGGGCTGCTTTGCCCTGTTGCTCTGGGTGATGCTGGATCAACCAACATCCTCAGCCCTAGTGCCTTTCTGCCATCACTTCCCGCTCCTGCCCTGTCAGCTGCTCACCCACAGAGCAAATGAGATGCTGCCCTGGGGAGTTCTTTTTTTAACTATAAAGGGACACATTGATGCTTTTGTTAATTTTGCATGCTGGAGTAACATTCCAAAGAACTATTGGAGTGAATTTCCAAGAAGTGTGACCTGAGGTCATAAGATCTCATATTCATCCCCTTTCATACCAATATCTTCCTGATAATGACAAGCTGTAAAGGACCAAGCAAGTTTAAGAGTGGTTATGTTAAGCCATAATAAGTACCCTTCATATGTTATATATTACCTGATGGCAGTATTTCAATTGGCTTTCTAATTGGACGATTCATACCACGGTATCTGTAGAATTAGCCTCAGAAGACCAGAGTAAGCAGTGCTGCCCACAGCATGATCATGTTCTGATGCTTGCAGTAGTGGCCACGGTCAGAGAGCTCAAGTCTTCTTCCATAGCCATTGTTTTCTTTGGCCTGTTATTCACACAGGCATTTTTTATCATTCATTCAGTCAACAAATTCATGCTGAGAAGGTACGATGTGTAAGTCCTGAAATATCTGTTGTGCTTTCTCAGCCTAACAGAGCTCGGCTAGGAAAACCATCTTGACCCTGGGACATTCACATCTCTCTCTGCTGTCTGTCCCACAGTGCCGCCCTTCCAAAGGCAGAAAGAGGGGTTTCTGCTGGTGTGTGGACAAGTACGGGCAGCCTCTGCCGGGCTACGATGCCAAGGGGAAGGAGGAGGTGCAGTGCTACAGCATGCAGAGCAAGTAGACGCTGCTGAAGTAAGCCTCGGGGTCCTGGCCCCGGGGGGCTCCTTCTGCTGGGAACGGATGGGGTGGGAGGGAGAATCCAGGGGCTGGGACTGGCCACTTCCCCAGACTCGCGGACCCGGGAGGTGAGAGAGGAAAGCACACAGGAGAGACCCCTGGGAAAGGCTCAGGGAGACGGAGGTCCCACCAGCCCAGCCCAGCAAATGCAGGGAAGAAGCGGGGGACAAGGGTGGTCTCAGAGACACTCTGCTCTATTTTTAAGAACTTCCATACACGCACAATGTGAAGATTGTCAGAGCTAAGCTTTTTCCATGTATGTCTGGTGATTGATTTGTCTTCACAGGGAAACTTTTCATCCACGAGAACTTGTGAAAGACACGTGTTTCTAACTTAAAGATGTGGCTACTTTTTTTTTTTCTTTCTTTAAAATATATTAGGAATATGCTGTTAGTCTGTGGTTGACAGAATTTTAATAAAGTTTATTTAAATCTAATACGAAAATGAAATTATAAGACATCATTTTGAAAAATGTTATTCATTACTCTTTTTTTCTTTTAATACATGAGGGAGTTATTGGGAAAAAGAAGAATGAATACAGTTTTTTCATTTTCTCAAGATAAATTAAACAGAAGAATCTTTTATTTTTAGTTATGAGATTGTTTTTTCTTGCAGGTTGGAAAAAAATAATTGTCATTTGGGGGTAATTCTTTTGACAACGAATACTGTGAACGTCCTAAAGAGTGTTCTTTTCTTTGTTTAAAAAAAAAAAAAGCAGGCTAAGACCCCCAACCCACCACACACAGGCTCAACGCTGTCCGCCTGGGGGCCGTGCCTGGGTGCCAGGGCGGGAGTCGAGCCCTTTTGAGTTGGAGCGGGGGGTTATCTCAATATGTTTCTTTCTTTCTGTTTTAGTTCACGTGGAGCTCAAATGCGCCTTATTTTGCACAAAAGACTGCCAAGGACGTGATCAGCAGCTGGCTGCAGCCTCGATCTATATTTCTTTTTGTGGTGAACTGATTTTTTTTTAAAAAAAAAAACCAAAGTTTAGAAAGAGATTTTTGAAATGCCTATGGTTCCTTCAAATGGTAAACTTGAGCATCTTTCCACTTTCCAGTAGTCAGTGAAAAGCAGTTTGAATTTTCATGCCAATTCCTATAAAATACTCACACCTTGGAGCACGGCGCCATGGACTTCATCCTCTCGTGGAGTCCTCCTGAAGTGGCTGATCCAGTGACTTGTGACGCAGGCAGCTGTGTTGCTTGCATAGAGTTCATGCTTCATCCCCATTTTTCTGTAAAATGAGCACAGGCCTTCTGAAGAACAGGAAAACCCTAAAACGCCGGTCGTCCAGACATCTGAGCACCTCCTGGAGGTCATGGCCTTCTGGAGCGCCATCTTTAAAGCAAGGGCCTGGGTCCCTCAACCAAGAAGATTATTTCCATCTTCAAGTGATCTGTACTGCATGGGGACTGTTGGAGAGAGCAAGGTGGAGTAGTATTACTTGTAAAAAAAAAATAAAAATAAAAATAAAAACAATGACCAATAATGTTCTAGAGCACTCTGGGAATCTGGAAAGGCAGGTATTTCTGATCCTCCTTTGTCCGGCAGCTTCCCAAAAATGTGGCCCAGTTGAAGGCCCAAGTGGCCTTTGCTGTGGTCCCACAGGGCAGGAGGGGCAGGGGACCATGAGAGACAGCCTTTGCATTCAGAGGCATTACAAATAATGGCATGGTTCGTCAGGCGACTGCAGAAAATAGCGTTTTCTAGTTCAACAACTCAAGACAAAGTTTATTGTTAAGGATAAGCTCTTTAAAGGCAACAATTGGTTCTCATCTCTCACCTTTTGTCCTCCTAGGCGCAATGTAAAAAAGAATAATGATATCTAAATAGGAAAGATGAATGGCTTTTGGGGGAGCCCATCAAGGACACTGGGAACACATAGAGAATTGCCGGCGTTTGTTGAACTTGGAGTTGTTCTCATACTTTTCTTTGTAATTCACACATATATGCAGAGAAGATACGTTTTAATGGATTGTAACATTGTATACAACATAGCCCAATTATAGTAGGATCTATACTAGATAATCCTAGATGAAATGTTAGAGATGTAGATGATATAACTACGGCCTCAACCAGGGAAAGGAGCTCGTGCCCAGAGGCTGCGCTGCTCTCCTGGAGGCCAAATCCAAGGAGGTCTGGTGACATCAGGCACGGGGAGACTCTGCCCTGCCCTCCCGCAGCCCGGGGTATGAATGCACGCTGCACAGAGCTCTCCTTGAGAACGCAAAGGGGTCTCAAGACATTCTGCCTACCTATTAGCTTTTTCTTTATTTTTTTAATTACGTTTTTGGGGAAAAAAGTATTTTTGAAAAGTTTGTCTTGCAATGTATTTATAAATAGTAAATAAAGTTTTTACCATAAAAAGTAATCTTTTTCCCCTGTTTATTGAGTGCCTCCAGGTTTTGAGTCACTAATGAAATAACCCCGAGAGGGTAGACTACTCCCTCCATACTAGAAAACTTCATAAATATAAATATGTGTTCCTGCTTCCATCTCTAGCAAAAGAACCCAAGCAAGATAGTTTGTGGCCGTTGTTGGCATGGTGTGGTGGCACTGGGCACGTCTGCAGGAATGCTCGGTTCTGGAGGCTGTGCTGTCAGCTCTGTTCCCATCACGGAGTGAGGGCAGGCCTGAGCAGGTCAGCAGATGCATCCCCATGACTGTCTGGTCCTTGCATCTTTGGGGGTTATGTCCCACTTTGTCATATCTAGTGCCAGTCAGAGAGCCTTCCACAGCCAAGCTGGGCAAGGGAGGGAGCGGACGCTCAGCGATTCAGCCCCAGGTCCCTTCCCTGGTGCCTCTCTGCTGCCTCTCTGCTTGCAGAAGGGAAGTGGACAAAGGCAGGAAGAAGAGAGAAACTCCAGGAGGTGCTGGGTGGGGTGCAGGGATCTCAGTCCCATCTCCACAGTCTTGAAGTGATTGTCACTAGTCATAGAGCAATTTCAGGCAAAATGCCAAGCCCGTGACTTCAGGGCCTCTAGGAACCACCCATTCAGATCATATTCGATCTGTTGATAAAACATCTAGAATGGGTTCCCTTTTACAGAGAGAGGTGCGATGAGCAACAAGTTGGTTCTGGGAGTGTTCAGAGGATGGGTGTGGGGTGTGGTCATCAGGCTGACCATGTGAGAAGCCAGGAAAATGAGAGGGCAGCCCCCTCGGGGTGCTGTGCTTGCAAAGCTGTGAGGAGGGGGGAGACGGTGAACAGAGTGAGCCCATGGGGGGTGGGGGGAGGCAGGTGCAAATGGGTCAGGGTGCCAGGGCAGGATAGGGGAGCACCTCTGCAGACAGGCCAGTGTCTGGGGATCCAGGACAGGAGCTGGCAGGCCCTTGGGAGCCACTGCAGGGCTGTGAGCTGCACAATGGTGCTTGCTCGATAAACCCACTGAGTTTGCCTTCCTGGAAGCCACCAGCACAAGTGTCCTCTTGGTCCTCTTCTTTCCTCTAACCTCTGCCACTTGCCACACTGGGGATGTGTTTCAACTTGACCGGGCACAGGGTGCCCAGATGAAACATTATTTCTGGCTGTATCTGTATTTCCAGTTGAAGATTAGCATTTGAGTCAGGGAGCTCAGCAAAGTAGATCGCCCTCCCTGATGTGGCTGGGCATCACCCGATCCCTGGAGGGTCTGAACTGAATGAAAGGCAGAGGAAGAAGGACTTTATGCCTTTTATCCTGCCTGCCTGGGATATCTCATCCTCTCTGGTCCTTGGTTAAAGATTTGAACCATGAGACCCCACTTCTCAGGCTGGACTCAGACTACATTACACCACCAGCTTTCCTGGTTCCCCAACATGCAGATGGCAGGACTTAGCCTCTATAATGGTGAGAGCCAATTCTTCATAATAAATCTCCTTTTGATGGGTGATCAGATGGATGGATGGGTGGATTTAACCTGCTGGTTCTGTTTTTCTGGAGAACCCTGACTAATACAACACCTTGGATCACCTCTTCCTTCTAAATGCTCTCCTGCCATACCCACTAAGTACTGTGAAGTCGTGCCCACCTGCTTCTCCTCTTGCTTCTCCAGTTCCTCTATCTCCCTCCCTTGGCCTCCCAGCTAGGCTCTTGGAGCTCCTTCTGCCCCTCTGCCTTCTCTCCAGCCAGCATCTGCCTGCTCAGACTTTAGCTTCCACCAACTCCTAATGCCGTATGTACCCACCCACCACACACACACACACACACACACGCACGCACACACACACACACACACACACACACAGAGAGAGAGAGAGAGAGAGAGAGAGAGAAATGAGCACACCAGGGCAGGGCGATCATCCCCTCCAGAGTCAGGGTGATGCAGATGCTACAACAACATCCTAAGATTCACCTATCAAATCGACGCACTTTAGGAAAAATAATCACCAGTATCAATGAGGGTGTGGTGATGGGATTCCAGGCTCTCTGCTGTGACAGCCTGTCCTGGGGACATCTCTCATCTGGTCCTTGAACCAGTCATCCTGCTGCAGAAACGAATCCCAAAGGCACTGTCAGAGGTGTGCACAGAGTTACGTACAAGGCACCTTAAACTGAAATGCTTGTTAGGAATATTGTGCCAGCACTGTAATGTTTTTAAGTTGGAGTTATTGGTGTGGAAAAACACTTGCGGTGGGCTAAAGGAAAAGCAGAATGCAGTTATATTGTGCACACACACGCTTACACATAAAGCTAAAGAAATATACCAAAATGTTAACCCCGGTTATGTGAATGTAGATGTTCTTATTTCTGCTTTGTTACAATCTCAACAATTTCCATAGTGAACGTGACTGCATTTCTTTTTATTCAAAAAAGCTGCATTTTTGACGCACTCACCTCTAGCTCATATCTGAGGACCGAGCCCCCATTTGTATTGGTCTACCTGGGTCTTCTCCGAGGAATAGTGCATCTCAGGTTCCCCCTCCTACAGCCCCTGCTCACGGTCCTGCCACCTTCCCAAACCTTGGACATGGTCTTGAACAAAACACGTAAAATCACTGCCCTTGTAGAGAAAGACTATGAAGATTAGCTGGTGGGACATAAGGTATTAGTGTAAGTGCCGTGGAGAAAAACTAAAGGGAAAGGTGTGGTGTCAAGTGCTGGTGCTGCTGTTTTCTTTTTTCTTTCTTTCTTTTAAATTTGGAAAAATCTGGCCACAGAAGGCACCACTGAGAAGGTGACTTTTGAGTCGAGACCTGAAGGAAGCAAGGGAGCAGGTGGTCCTAATGCCTGAGGGTCACGAGGCAGGAGGGAGGTATCCGGGGAGTGGGGACAGAGAGCGAGCCAGGCCTGGCCCGTCCAGCCCTGGAAACTTGCAGCAGGCCACTGTGGCTGCTCCACAGAAGCCATCTGCTGGGAGGCTGAAATGTGGTCGACAGGGCCCCAGTGCTTGCAGAAGGATTGGATGCAGGGATGAGAAGATAAAGTCAAAACTGGTGCCAAGTCTGAGCAGCCACACAGCAGAGTTTTAGCAAACAGGAGGAGGTGGGTTTGGGGAGAACAACAGGATCTGAACCGCGTTTGAGTTAGGGTTGAGACGCCTGTTAGACGTCCCCACAGAGGCGTGACTGGGGCGTTGGGTGCACGGAGTGAAGGCGAGGGTCGGCTTTAGAGCTCTCAGCACAGTGGGAGCTGGATGAGATACCTAAGGAGGGAACAGGGTAGAAAAGAGAAGGAGGCCAAGGTCTGAAATTGCAGCAAAATGGAACTGCCAGGGCCAAGAAACCAGGTGAATGGAGGTTCTGAAGCCCAGGGAAAAGGGCTTCGAGCAGGAGAGTGATCAACTGTGCCAACAGGGAGATGAAGGTGACAGGGCCCAATGGATTTAACAACGTGGGGGCATTTCCAGCCTGGAGTTGCAGCTGGAGGTGAGAACTGATCAGAATCCAGCTCCACGAAGGTGCTGAGCAGCAGAGACTTCTGGCACCCTCCCTTGATGTAGCCACAGAGGAGTCCTAAAGGAACACTTCAAGATCATTGAAAAGGTGAGAAACCCCTGGGGAGATGGGGGCTGAGGCTGTTTTGAATGGGGGTGTGTGTGCACAGGGCGCACTTGCAGGTAGTGGTGGTACTTCCTGGGGCAGGAGGTGACCCGTGTTGCCACAGCATGAACCCAGAGGAAATAGGCTGCTGTAGCTCTGTACCTACCAATGCCCCATGAGGCTTAGAAAGAGTCAGTGCCCGCCCCCACACCTGCAGAGACAACTCACCCCGGTGTCCTGAAGGAGTGAAATCCAGGAGGTCTGAGGACGAGGTGATTATTTGCCATGTTCAGATCATCCCTTCCCCTTTTTCAACAGGAGTGTTGCCTCCTGAAACTGCTCCTCCCTGGGCAGGGACAGAGGAGTAAGGATGACCAGTTACAGATTTCTCTTGCCTGGGGCTCTCCATCTGGGACTCACTCTTTACCTGCCGCACTGTACCCTTGAGCTTCAGGTGTGGACACAGACCCACACATATAGCCGGTGCCCTGGTGGAATATGACTTCATGAGTTACAAAACACTTGAAGAGCACAACTATATCAAAAAATAACCAAAAACTAAATTATTTTCCATTGGAAACAAAAATAGAACCATTAGTCAAAGCATGACAAATAGGTGTGAAGAGAGTAAAGAAGGGGTTATATCATGAAACAACAAGAAGAAACATAAAGAGAAACCAGTGGGGGTAATTGGTACATGTCTTGATCCATTTTATGCTGCTATAACAGAATACACGGACTGGGTTATTTTAAAAAAACACAATTTATTTCTCACAGTTCTAGAGGCTGGGAAGTCCAAGATCAAGGTGCTGACAGGTTCAGTATCTGGTAAAGGCTGCTCTCTGTTTCCAAGAGGACACCTTGTTGCTGAATCCTCATGTGGTGGAAGGACAAGAAAGCCAGATGCTGTGTGAAGCCTCTTTTATAACAGCCTTAATCCCATTAAAAAGGGGAGGAGCCCCTGTGATCTAATTACCTGTTAAAGGCTCCACCTCTTAATACCGTCACATCAGCCACTAACTTTCAACACCTGAATTTTGGAGGTGATACATTTAAACCATAGCAGTATGAAATATATAATCATTGAAATAAAAAACAAGTAGATGGAATAAAAAATAGAATGGATACAGCTAAAGAATGATTTAGTGAAATGGAAGACCAAGTGGAAAAACTCTTAGAAAGAAACAGAAAGAATAAAGATTAGAAAAAGGACCATTACCAATTTGGGTTCATTTCGAGCATATGAAACAATTTAATATTAGAAAATCTGTAAATGTAATTTATCACATTAATATATTACAGAGAAAAAAGATATTTAATGGAAACAGTAAAAGCAGTTGACAAAATTCAACACAATAAAAACTTATAAGTTAAGAATGTAAGGAAACTCCCATTATCTGATAATGTGTATATATTAAAAACAGACAAGCAACATTCTAGATGGGGAAACATTAGAAGTACTATCTTTAAAATTATAAACCAAACAAGAATACCTACTCTTATTCAACATGGTGTGAGAGAGCTGAGCTTGTACGATAAGAAAAAAAGAGACTTAACAATTGAAAAACACTGTCATTATTTGAAGATGTTAGATCATTTACATAGAAATCATAACAGAATCTACGTACAAATCATTATAAATAATAAGAGTGTTTAGCAATATGGCCAGGTGTGAGAATACAGAAAAGTGAATTTCATTTCTATACACCAGCAACAGACAATCAACTATAACTTAAAAATAGACTTCATGTAAAATAATCTCAGAGAACATCAAATGCCAGCTCCTTTGCCCCTCCTGGGCCACTTCAAGGTGTGACTCTCCCTGTCTTGAGGCATTGAACCCAAGTCACGTGCTGTAAAGTTTGGCTGGCTCAGACTTCCTGGTCCCACTTGCTCAGAGCCACACTGATTGCTCATGAGAATGCTTCCTAATAAGGTATTTCCACATGAAGCTGGCACAACATGTTCACCCACGTACAAGAATACCCTGGGGAAGCCTAAAAGAATGAACAGCAGGTGCACACACGACAAGGCAGGTGACATAGCTTTACAGCATCAAGTTTAAAGACAAAGTCCCTAAAGCTCACATTCTGCATGATACACTTTTTTGATGTAAAAAAATAATTGAAATCATCAAAAAATAAAAACATACTTTAAAAAATAGGTATAGATGAAATGAAACTATATGCAAAGCGAAGCAATGAGTGATGAGTTTAATATGTTATTGTCAAAATTCTAGTTGGGTGAGAAGTCTATGAGTCCTTATGACATTATTAAAAATTGAACAGGTAAATACAGAGTGCCAAGTGTGGATCAACAGTAAGAGTGTATTATAAAACAAGAATTGTGATTAATTCTTGCAGTTGATTACAATGTGTTCAAAAGGGAATGCAGGAAGAGAAGTTAGGCTCAGCGAGCACAGGTGACTTCTTCCAGACACCCTGATCGGCCTCCCCTCTTGGCCGTGCCTCTGACACTCCTCTGCTTTGATTCTCTGCATCTGCAACCTAAAGAGTTCCAACCAACTCCTATCTGGTTGTCTAGCCTCCTTAATCTCTTGAGTCTGTCATAACCATTGTTTCCAGAGTCTTCTTCCTAAAGCTCAAGCCTGACAGTGTTGCTCCCACTGAAACAACTTTCTTTTTAACAGTTCTATTGAGATATAATTCACATCCCAGAAATTTAATCCACCTATTTAAACTGTACAATTCAGTGGTTTTTAGTATAGGTACAAACATGCAACATCATCATAGCCAATTTTAGAACATTTTGTCTATCAGTAAGAAACTCTGAACCCTCTACCAATCATCCCCCATCTTCCCTCCCAGCCCTAAGCATCCATTAATCTACTTTCTGTCCCTATAGATTTCCCTGTTCTGCACTTTTATACAAATGGAATCATAATAATGTGTAAATGTGTGGTTGTGTGTGACTGGCTTCTTTCACTTAGCATACTATTTCCAAGGTTCATCCACATTACAGCATTATCAGTACTTCTTTCCTTTTGATGGCTGAATAATATTTTATTGTCTGTATATTCCACATTTTATCCATTCATCCATAAATGTACATCTGGATTATTCCCCCCTTTTGGCTATTATAAATAATGCTTTTATGAACATTTGTGTACAAGTTCTTGGGTGGACATATACTTTAATTTATCTTGGGTATACTCCTAGAAGTGGTATATACCTAAGGGTGCAATTGCTGTGTCATATGGTAGCTCTATGTTTAATCATTTGGGGAACTGCCAGACTTTTTTCCAAACATCATTAAAAAGTTCCACCAACACTGTTTGAGGGTTCCAGTTTCTCCACATCCTTGTCAACACTTGTTATCTGACTTTTTGATTCTAGTCATTCTAGTGGATATGAAGTTGTATCTCATGGTCCTTCGCCAAATCCAGAGTCTTGAAAATTTACCCCTACATTGTCTTCTAAGAGTTCTATAGTTTTAGGTCCCACATTTAGGTCTTTGATTGATTTTGAGTTAATTTTTGTATATGGTGTGAGGTAGGGGTCCAGTTTTATTCTTCTCCCTGCGGATATCCAACTGCCCCAGCACCATTTGCCAAAAAGACTTCAACCCTCATTGAACAGCCTTAGCACCGTTGTTGAAAACCAGTTGACTCTCAGGTTACTGATGGACTCCCAATCCTACTCTGCTGCTGATATGCCTGTCCTTATGTCAATGTCACACTGTCTGCCTTCCCATTCCTTTGTAGTAAGTTCTGAAATTAGGAAGTGTGAGTCTTCCTCTCACTTTATTGTTCCTTTCAGGATTGCTTTGACTCTTCTGGGTCCCTTACAATTCCATATGAACTTCAGGATCAGCTAGTCAATTCCTCAAAGAAGTCGGCTGAGATTCTGATACGGATAGTGTTTAATTTGTAGAGCTCCAGGGGAAGCGTGCCAAAAGCTTCATGCGATTTGCAGCACTGAAGCCCCCATCTGTGATGCAGGTGTGTGGTCCAGGTCCTCAGACTGTGTCCTGAACAAGCTTGCTGCTGTCATGGTAATGACAATGACGTTGCAGAAGTCACTTTTACAAGACGCATTTTAGAAAATGAGTCTGAAGCTATGTTCACAGATCAGTCTTGGGGGATTGGCAGAGAGGTTGGTAGCCTGGCAGCCATAGGGTCAGAGGGTTAAGGAAGACCCCAGATAGAGAGCTGCAGCCTCCAGGGAGGGCACAGGCTGGCAGGGAGACCCCCAGCCATGCTACGTCTGAGGTGGCCTGGGGAGAGGAGAGGCCCTGACTTTCCCCAGGGCAAAAGAGCAGGGGATCCAGGAGGCAGGCTGGGGGAGCTAAGAGGCCAGGTGGGAGCCTATGGGATGGAGAAGGTGTCGAGAAAGATGTGGAAGCGGGTGGGGAAGGAGCAGTCAACAGGGTGGGTGAGAATGAAGAGGGGCAGGGTTGGCAAAGCAAGTGGGTCACAGTAGTAAAGAAGAAATCTGAGGAGCAGGGAGGACCAGTGCAACCAGGGCTCAGCTATGGAAGCAGAAGTGAGGAAAGAATGCTCCTGGCTGGGAGCCTATGGGGGAGGGAGGGCAGGTAGGGAGGAGAGGGTAGGAGCAAAAATCAGTGAGGTGTTTATGTCTTAAGATGGAAGAGTCGCAGGCCTATTTCTAAGTTGAAGGGAAGGGGCACCTTGAGGAAGAGGCTGTGGGCCCTGGGGAAGAAGGGGACAAGTGGGAGGTGGGCAAGGGGAGCCCCACTGGTAAGTGGCAGCCCAAAGGCAGTGAGGCAGACCTGGGACCAGGGTACCAGGAGCTCTGCAGGCATAAAACACCATCCTTATATCCCCAACACACAAAACTGCTTGAGGAAGGGGGATGGTAAAGGAGGAAGGGGTTTCAGAAGCAAAGACTGTGACAATATATTTCAATAAATGACCACAGCAATAATGATGCTTCCATGTGGAATATTTATTCCAAATGTCTCTACGATGTGCATGTGTTTAACAATACATCCAATGCACATTTGAACATCACCACATCCAGCTTTGATTACATCGTCAACCTTTTAGCTTTCCCTGCAAATTAACATCAAACGTGCATCCATGGAATACACAGAGTAAGTCATTCTCAGATACGGGTTAACCATCCTCCTTCACACCACTTGAAAAATCACTGCCTCATATTTGATTTTGCATTTTCTAGGCAGTATTTCCCATGCTCTTTAAAAAAGAAGTATGAGCCTTTGAAGAGCTGAAATAAAGTACTTACACACAATGTGATGAGAAGTGTTTCTTGATATATAAATTAAAATAGCACAGGTTACTGTGTAGGAAAAAAAATAAACTTACAGTGAATAAATAAACAGGTTTATCTATCAAGTAATACATGGAGTATAAAAAGTAGTTCCTACATATATACATATACATATATATAAAAATGTGTGTGTGTTCTAGAGTATAAATATACTGTATACTTAAATATTGCATGTGAAACAGCATATACGGCATCTGTTTTCAGTTTTGTAAATTAAAATACTGGTGGCAGCTGGGGTCCCCTCTGATCTCCGGAGACCCTGGGATCCTCTTCCCACTCCAAGGATAGACACACCAGCAGAGCCCTGCCTCTCCGTCCAGGGATGTCTCGCACTGAAAGAAAGGACCAAGGTTAAGATCAGCAGGTGAGAAGCTGACAGGTAAGGTGGCGCTAAAGCCAGCCTTTCTCTCAGTGCAGCCAAGGACCCGGCCAAGCCACCAGCTAGCTGAGACATGGGCAAATCCCTCACCCTCCTGGTTCTCATCATAAAATGGAGATAGTGACCGTGTCACATGTGATGATGACTTCACACCTGTGTTAAATGGTACAGTGTTGTGCACAGCTGTCTGCTTCATGTCCCCACATGAGGGGGGCCCATCCTGGAGAGAACACATCCCGTGTGTGACCCACCATTCCCCATCTGTTATAAAGCAGTGTCCAGTCCTCAGTTTCCCCCAATAGAATCCACAGAACCTGTGCTTTACTGAATCCCACGTGCTCCTCAGAATTAAGTCTTGGTTTGCTTGACCTCATCATTTGGCAAGCCCCAAACATGCTGCTGTGTTTTCATATAGAGCTTGTTTTCCTTCGCAGGGGAGGGAAAAAAAGGAAGAGATGTCCAGATAGATATTTGCTTTCCTAAGTTCAGTTTGCTTCCTTTCTCTCACAGTACAGGTGAGGAAACTGAGATCCCAAACCTTGGGAGGCCTGGAACGTCCTCCAGCTCTATTGGTTTGCTAAGTGCTGGAGCTGACAGAGCTACAGGGCCCCTGGCCAGGGCAAGTTTCCCTCCACCGACTGTAAACTATTGAGCTGTTCATCAGGCTATTTCCACTGGTTGCTCCTGGTTCCCAGAAGGGAGGATCTTGTTTAATATGACCAGTTATGGTGTGTATTTGGGGCTGGACATTCTTTGCCATGAGAATCTGTGGCTTTGCAGGGATATGGGGCTGTAGTTCCTGTCCCCGTGGGACACCTGTGTGCCACCTACCTGTCTGCTGTGATAAAATCCATTCTTGTTGCAGTTTGGCA
The DNA here is from genome assembly GCF_027409185.1 of Cynocephalus volans. Taxonomy (NCBI): domain Eukaryota; kingdom Metazoa; phylum Chordata; class Mammalia; order Dermoptera; family Cynocephalidae; genus Cynocephalus; species Cynocephalus volans. Next base: position 212,094,718 of record NC_084461.1, read on the forward strand.
GATAAAATTTGTAAATTTCTTCGCCTGCCTTCTGTTGTGCCTTGGCCAGTCTCTCCAGCACTGTGTAGAGTTCTCTTTGGCAGGGCCCCTAGAAGAATAATTTAACGTTAGGGTAAATGAAAAGAGAAAGTAAATTGTCGGCCTAGCTGATGACTGATTGATTGAGAGGTTTCGTCGGGGCTGTGTGGGTCCCAGGTCATGTGTCATGTGATGTGCCTCTCTGGGCCTCATCTTCCCACCTGTAAAACGAGGGTGATTTGTCTCTGTCTTGAGCCATTAAGACAAAGGTGGGAACATCACTCTGTCCTTCACCGAGCATTTTCTAAACAACACAGAAACATCCCCAGCAAGAGCCTGGTCCACACCACAAAACTCTTCCTGACTCTTCCTGCCACTTGCTGAATAATTTTGGTACCAGTGATATGGCTGAAAGGAGAGCGGGCACAGCTCTCTGAACAGAGAATTTAGCAGCAGAGATTTCTAGATTTTGAACAACTTTCCTCTGCAATCTACATAAGCCAAATCAAATGAGGATTAAGGCATTCATCTAGATAATTTGAGATAAGAATTAACTTTCCTCCATTCGTCATCATTTCCAGACGGAATGGTTCAAGCCCCCACTTTTCTGGGCACGCATGTTTGTAGAAGTGATTTTCTTTCTACCCCCTCCCTCCCCACCCCCAACTTCAAATTGCTCCAACTTTGATTCTCTGTCGCCCTCAAGTGGTAGAATTAAAACCAGATGTTAATTAAGATGGAACAGGACAGTTACTGTTCAATGGGTTCAGATTCTAGTTTGGGAAGATGAAAAAGTTCTAGAAAGGGGTAGTGATGATGGTTGAAGAATAATGTGAATGTACTTAATGCCACAGAAGCCTATATTTTAAAATGATCAGAATGGAAATTTTTATGTTGTGTATATATTACCACAATATTTTTTAAAGGGGTTAAAAAAGATACAATGGGGCTGGGAGTAATTAGGCCCTTGGGCTAAGCTTTAGAATAGTGTAACTCAATGCTCTTTGGAGATTATCTAGTCTGACGCTCTCGTTCTAGAGATGAGCTCAGAGACATGGAGTAATCTGTCTAAAGGTGCACAGCAGGAATTGCATTTTCTTTACATCCAAGGGGCCCCTCTACTGAAAGTCCTCGTGTTAACAGCCAGCTGAGAAATGTCTATCAGACTTTGGGAGAAAAAGTGTTTCTTCCCAGGGTGTCAGGACCAGAAAGGCTGGAGGGCTCCCAAAAGAGAGACTATGCTGCCTGCATGGCCTCACCTTCCATTTTTTGACGTCGGCGACCTCACGAGCCCGCATGCTCTCATAGGTGCTGATGGCGTTCCACAGGATGGGCCGGTCCTCACTGGAAGGGGCCATCAGGTGGAACCTCTCCAGGAACTGCTCCTCAGTCATCTCCGCACTCTGGGGGGACACATTCTCTGGAGGTGTGGGGGTGTTCTCTGAAAAGGAAACATCAAACACCCATGAGCCCTCTGGAAGCGTCTGCACTTGTGCCCCCGCCCCCCAAAGTTACTTTCCCTTAAAACCAGGCTGGGACACATCGACCTGGATTTTTGCCAACTCCCTCTCTAAAGGGGCTTCTTCTAATGGTTTCCTGGAAGAAGGATGGCCCAACAGCAATAGCTATTCTGTGCTGTGTGTTTCAGCGTGTGGCGAGAGTGCCCTGTGTTTGCTTCTAAAGCAACAGTGAGGGGAGCAATATGCACATTTGCTGAGGCTGGGGACAACCCAAAAGGATTCCATTCCTGACCTCATTAGTGAAGAACCTGGGAATCTCAGCTTCCCCATCCATAAAATGGGGATTTCAGTAATGCCGCATGATCTGGTGGCAGGGTTCATTGGGTGGGGGTGGGGGATGTCTAGAATGAAGCTCTCCTAGACCAAAGCAGTATCCTCCTCTTCTGAGGACCCTGCCTTGCCACTTACTTAGTGACTTCTCTGCAACCCCTGAAGGGCGTGGTGGGGGGGGGGGGGGCGTCATCAGACATTTTGCAGATAGAGTCCAAGGGTGCATCGACAGAATCTTAGAGAACTTGCTCTAAGGGACCCCTGTGGAAATCTATTTCCTTTGAGGGCCATTGAGTAGGCTCCATTTCATTTACTCTGAGGGCAGAAAATCTGCAAGAAAACTGTATTCCCTCTTTAGAAGGGTCACGAGCTCCCCCACAGATTCCCATGGGGGTAGGGAAGCACGAGATTCCTCTAAGAATCTCACAGGACGTGCAACCAGCCCAGATGAGGAGCTAGGGGGCTGGAGTAGGGAAAGAGGCATTTCCTCCCCTTCCCACTACAAACAAACCCCTGCTTAAATTCAGGAAAGAACCTTATTGTCAAGTTCTCAGGGGGCAACATACACATCAAACATTGTTTTTCTATGGCAATGAATGGAAGAGAAGTTTTTAGCCTAAACTCTCACATTATGTTCTGTAAACATCTGAGAAGCACATACTGTATCCACAGGACGTATATTACAAAGGACATTCCAAACACCTCCTGGGGAGGCCAGCAGGAGGGATTGGCATTCTAGACCCTCCTGGACACTCCTGCCACTGGGGCTGCCTACATGCTGGCAGGGAACAGGGCCTAGGCAGCCGGGTAGCACCCCCATTGCCCCAGGAAACCCCATCTCCCCCCTCCACTTGCACTGTCTGGGTCTCTAGAGATCCCTCGGCTGCGGGGTGTCATGTGTGGGCTCTCTGCCCAACTCTCCACTAAGCTGTGTGTGCCCTGGGCCTCTCCCTGCTTCTCCTGCGGCGCCTCCCACCAGGACCAGGCAATGCTGGGCGTCCCCCGGGTTACTAAGGCTCCTTTCCCCACTCCAGGCTCTGGATGCAACCTCTGGGCCCGGGGCATTTGCGCCCTTCTCGCTGTGGCCTTTAGAGAAGCCTGTGCTGGTCCTCAGGCCCGATCATCGGTCTCAGGGGAGGGGACTTCGGGATGGGGGACTGTAGTACCTTCAGCCTCGTCGCTGGGCACGACTTCAGCGGCATCAGACTCCAGCATGCAGGCGCCCTGGCCGCGGGTGAGGGCATGTAGGGGCCGCGTCTCCCCGGGCAGCGCACGGCAGCTGAGTCCCTGGGCGCAGCGCGCAGTGGCCACGCCACAGGCAGCGCCGAGCTGCAGGGCACATGTCGGGCAGCAGCCGCAGCCAGCCGGCCGGGTAAGCTCCGGGCACGAGGCGGGCACCGGCGGGCAGAGCGCGAGCTTCTCAGCGGAGCAGGGGGCGCAGCGCCACGGTTGGGGAGCGCTGGCGGCCGCGCCCACCTGGATGGCCAGCAGGAGCAGGAGCGGCCAGCCGCCGGCAGCGGGGACCTCGGGCATTGCCGGGCAGAGGCGGCGAGTGGGGACCGATGTTCTCTGAGAGGCTGGCGGCAGGGGCTGATGGCCTCTGGTCAAGTGGCAGGGGCACGGTGGCGCAGGATCGCTGGGCGGATGGCGATGGGTGGCTCGGTGGCCGATGCTCTGTGCTCCCTGAGAGCTGCGCGCGACTTATGAAGGGCACGAGCCGCGCCCCTGGGACTGGGAGGTTAATGATTGGCAGCGCAGCGCGCCGGAGCCAGGTGTTCAAAATAAAGTTTGTTTTGATCATGTGGCCCAAGGCCCTGCGCAAACCGTGGGTGGAAGGACAGTAAACGGTTCAGGTTCCAGACTACGTTTGTCCTGTTGTTATGGGGTTCAGGCCTGGATCCAAAGTTCATTTCTAACAACAAGCGAGCTGCCAGGAGCGGGGTGATGCTTGTTTTTGTTCAAGGGGCACTGGGGCCTAGCGTGCCAGCACTCTTCAACTGACCCAGAGAATGCTGGACAGATCTGGCAAACACAGCACACCTGCGAGTTTTCAAATGGGGAAACCAAGGCCCAGGGTGAGGAAGGGTGGGACTGCGTTAGAACCCAGGTCTCTGCAAGCCCTGGTGGGTTCTCTGTGGCAAAAGAAGTCCACAGCCAGCAAGAAAACCCACAGCTCATCCCAGGGCTCTGCCAACCTCCCGAGTCTAACCGTAGCCCCGAGAGACCCACCGTGTTAACTGAACCTCCATAGAATGCAAAGGCTCAGAGCCTTGAGTAACTGGCCAGGCCGGCAGCTGTGGAGCCGGGACCCCAAGCTGCCTCTAACTTTCTGGCTTAGACCAAATATTTATCAGTAGTCAAATACAAAGGCTGTCACTTTAGTTAAAATTTCTATTTCTTGGATATTCTCTTGGGCCACAAGAAAAACGTCAGTATGCTTTCAGAGAAAATCAGAAATGCATCCATCTCCAGGAGCCACCGGCTCTCCCCAGCACCCCTCTATGGCCTTGCAGTGGAGAGCTGTGATCGGGGAGCAGACCACACTCCTCGCATGCCCCTTTGCCTCTCCTGTGTCCCCCAAACCTACCCCGGACCTGCCCCCATCTTTGCCTCCTGGCCCAGACGCAGACTCACAACAGCCCCTAAGCCCAGCCTGGGCCTCCTGTCTGCCCTTCAGCTGTTTCAGACCTTTAGGGGTGCTGTTTCAGACCTTTAGGGGTGCTATTTCAGACCTGAGGGCTTGGAGATTGCCTGTTCAGCCCTTGCTTTACAGAGGAGAACGCTGAGGCCAGAGAAGGACATTGCCAGGTCAGAGTTACAGAGGCGGGAATGGCACAACCTGGACAAGAAGTGACACTCCTGATGCCCTGCAGCACGTCCTGATCACCGTATGCCACCCCTAATGCTTTTCTCTGTAATTTAGCTTAAACTCCTTGAACAACACACCTGACATCCATTCTTACATTCACGGAAATGAGCATCAGTGCACCCTCCAGAGCAGCTGTAAGGGCCAGTGAAGATGGTGGCTGCTGTGGGGCTCTGGAGCTGGGACAGGAGAGACCTGTGCTAACGAGCCACCCTCAGCCGCTCATCCTGCGGGGACAAGATGGACGAGAAAAGATGTGTGAACTAACCTCCACTATGAAACCATACAGCAGACAACCTCCACGTCCACTGCTCGGTGCTAGATAAGTAAACCTTGGGGCACCCTTCACTGGAAAATAGGCAGCTATTAACAAAAAAGGGCAGCTCGATATTTTCTGATAGAGAAAAATCTCCAAGGTAAGTAATGTTATTCAAGTAAAATCTCCAAGTTAACATGGGAATGTACAGAATATGCTGTCATTTGTGTACAGTAAAAGTACCATGAATGTACATGTAACTGCATTTATTGACCTAAATTGATAGCAATGCCGACTGGGGAGGGGGTTTGAAATTGTGTGGCTGATGGACAGACTAGTTTTCCCTGCATGCCTTTTTTTAACCCTCTAGATTTATACAATGTACTTACATTATCTATCACATTATCTTTCTGAAGAAGAAGCAAGTTAAAAGTAATTTCCTACTTCCTTTTCTAGCCCCTTCCCTGGGTCTGTGGCCTTGGGGAATAGACTTGGCTTTGCCGAGCTGGCTTTTGTTCTCCCCGTAAAGTCTGAGTAAATACTAGCAGCTCCAGCAGCTCCTCGGCAACAATCAAACTAAGCTGTCATGAAAGAACTGTCGATGGAAGTTCATGATTGTGGGTATCATTGTTTTCTACAAAGCAAAGTTCAGTGTCTGGATAAGAAACCAAACAGTGGTTTTGAGGTTTTTAGCATTAGTGTTGGTTTAGGACTCTAAACAATCTCATTTCCAAAAGAACATGTGCTCTGAATGTTCTCTCACTTCCTCATTTGACATATTTTCTTCATGATACACAGGAAAGAGAGAATGCTTTAGAATATTTATTTGGAGTCATCATAGTGTGCTAGTGCGTCCACCTGGCCCTGGACGGTTCACCCCATCGCACACGTGCTCCGGGCCCACACCCCGGCCCCTGAGATCTCACCATCCTGCACGTAGTGGAAATTTCTCCTCTTGAGGATCGATTTCGCAAATGTTTCCCTTCACAGCAACAGCAAACCAAACGGCCCCCCAAGCCAGAGACAGCACTCTCCTACCCCTGACCTTGTGTCAACACAGATGCAGCCAGGCTCCTTCCACCAGGCCCGTGTGGGCCGTCTCTCTGTCCACCACCCTGTGTGGGGCCAACAGCCCTCACCAGGCAGGCCAAGTCACAGCCAAGGTGGCTGCTGGCACGGCCATCTCTGGGTGCATCCATGAGCCCCCACTGCTCCCTGACAGGGGTCACAGCCTGGCTGGTGTCCGAGCCTCCTGTGGTTTGGATCCCAGAGCCATCAGGACCAGGGTGAGGCCTCCTGACCTACTGACCCTCAGCCACCTGCTCACCTAACCCTAATCCCAGCCCTGAGACTCCTCCTCATTTTCCAGCTGTAATGTCCCCTTCGCCCATTCATTAAGAAAAACCAGCTTCACTTCCTTACCCGCACGACTTTGGTCTTGCTGTTCTGGGTGCCTGAACTTCCACCACCTGGTACCCTCCCTCTCAAGTCCACAGTCTCTCACGTCCATCCCAGAAGCTCTTTCTTCGTGGGCTCTGTCCTGATACCCCCCCATCCTGTGACCACCTCTCAGAATGTTCTCTTCCAGCTCATTGTCCAAGCTTCTGTCTGCATTCTGTCCCTCACCCAGCAGTGGCCACGGTAGAGATGAGAGCCATTCACTGTGCAGTGTGTACGCAGCCAGGCGTGATAGAGAGGGGTAACAAACGGGATGCCCCAGACTTGCCATGATCCTGCACTGTCTAGCAGGTGGACAGTCTGGCAAGGGCTAATTATAAGGTCAACCTTATGATAAGTGTTGTGGGAAGACAGAGCATTTGCATTTCTGGGCACCTCTCAGGGCAGGGGCTGGACAAGGCTGGCCTCAGAGGGTGAGTGGGATTCCCCCAAGGAGCAAAGAATGGGAGAGCAGTGTGGGAGAACAGAGATAGCACTGGGATAAGGGCAGAGAATCGGGTGGCGTGTGGCATATTCAGGGAATCACCAGCAGTTCTTCCTGCCTGGAAGGTGGAATACCGGGGCGGGGAAGCTGGCAGGAAGAGACCTGGATGCTGAGCGAAGGGGCGTAGACCCCCTTGCTAAGGCAGCAAGCTGCCACCACAGGGTTGTGAGCAGGCTGAGAGTGCAGAGATCCCTAGAAGGCAGGCCCTGAAAGATCACCAGGGAGAGAGCAGCCTGGAGACCCCTCATTTCCACATTCCTTTCAAGCACCAGCCAGACAGCCAGACAGAAGCTGAGGATCAGCCACAGACGAGAAGGAGCCCACCCTCAGAGATCTAGAGGGGGAACACAATACACAGACACTTTAACAAATGCACTGGTTGGTGATAAAGGCATGAAAGAAAGAAAAGGGCCGTGGGAAGGGGGATGCTTCAGGTGAGATGTGGAAGGATGCTTTGGGTGGGATGGCACACGTGGTGGCCGGGACAGTGAGAAGAAGAGGAGGAGACCATGCAACGTAGCTGTAGTAAAGACAAATGACAAAGGCCAGAGAGGCTTAACAAGGATCATGCATCAGCCCAGGGATCCGTGGACCCCCTGGGGTTACCTGCACGATGGTGAGCTTCCGTGTGGTCTTTGGGAAGTCATCAACTAACCCAAGGGGCCTTGACCACCTGAAGGTTGAGGGCCGTTCTGAAGCTGTTATACATCCATGGCATTGTTCCTGCCTCCTTCCAACCCCTTCTTCACCCCTCAGTTTCCACCCTAACTGTCCTCTCCTCTGCACAGCCTTCCCCAGGTCCCAGGTAAACTTAGGTGGCCCTCTGTGCATTCCCAAAGCGTGATGACACATTGGGTTACAGTCGTACTGAAGAGCTAAAATAAACCCACATCTACCTGTGTGTGCATGTGTACGTGTGCGTGTGTGTGCACATGTGCATGTCTCCCACCAGGTCAAGTGGGCAGGGGATGAGCACACAGTTGCCCCTCGGCCCAGCACTGTGCACAGGACACCCATGGGTGCCTCGTGCCCATTTGATGAGGGACTATGAAATCCAAGAGCTGAGGGCGCCCGGATGCAGGGCACAGAGAATAGGGGATGGGCAGGGAGTGGAGCCAACGTTTCGTAAACACTTGCTGTATGTGCATCTCATGCCAAGCTAGGCACACCAAAGATTGCAATAGGTCTTCTCACTACCTGCTGGGGGGGAAGCCCTGCTCAACCCAAATCAAAACCTGCTCCCTTCCAGCTACACCACACTGGCATCTGATGCAAGGTAGGGCCAAAGATGTCACATGTTCAGGAGCAACTGAGGGGCATATTTTGGGAGGTAGGGTTGAACAGTGGTTTTTACATATGGGAAGTTTTTAGTGCCAGATAAAGAATTTGTATTGGGTCCACAGGGCAAAAAAGAGCATTAAACCAGGGACCCAGGAAACGGCCACCATCTCCTGCTCCTGCTGCAAATTCTCCACATTGCAAAGGAAAGGACACCACTGTCGGTTCTTAGAGAAGGCAAGGAACATGGGATCATGGCAATCCCATTGTGTGACTCCAGGTGGCACCCTAGGAATGAGGCAGCACACGGCATCTTTGCCAATAATTTAATGGCACTTCCTAACACAGCTGCTTTTTCTTTGTGGGAACCACGAGAACAAGCATGTCCTGCTGCATCCGAAGAACTCAACTCTGAGGGTTTTCATAGCCCTGAAGAGAGGTCCTGGAAGCCGGGTCATAGCATCAGCACACAGCTCCGGAGCAAGACTGCATGTGTTTGTGTCTTGGATTTGCACATCCCAGACAATACATAACCTCCTTGGGTCTCAGTTTCCTCGCCTGTGAGTTGGGGGGGGGGGATGGGGTGCCCAGCACAAGAAAGCTCTGAATGAATGTGAGCTGCTGTCATCCTGAGCCACACCAGACACTTGTTCCACTGCTGCGGGCAGAGGCCGGGGGCCTGGATGGCGCAACCACGCGGGGCCTTTCATCACCTACTATTCCCAGTTCTGTCTTCACGTAGCGTGCTGCTTACTCACTAACAACTGGAAAGTTGGGCAATCTGTGCTCTGAAAAATAATGCAAAGGTCAAGGGCAAAGTCAAACTTTCAAAGGGAAAAGATGCTGCAATCCAGGGAAACCTCAGAAGGGAAGTTGTTTTTAACCTGGGAACCTGGGGGACAAGGGACAATGTTTCACCTGTGTCCCACGATCAACATGTGGGATGATGTAAATCCATGCAAGGGCCCAGCCTGCGGGCTTATCTCCTGAGCAGATGAAGGGCGCCGCTGGGCACACTGAAGGAGAGGTCAGAAAAAATAGCTCATGCCTACGTGGCCCAGTAACCACGGGGAAAAGTCACTCACTCTTGTCACATCAACAAAGCCCAGATCCTAAACACAGGAGAAGCCCAACATGCCAGGCCAGCAAATCTCAGTGCTGGTGGTGAAAGCCAGGCCATCCCAATGCTCTCGCTTTCAGGGGCACGGCTGGGGCTAGGGTAAGACCCACTTGATGGATGTCAAGCACCAGACACGGGGAAGGTGCTCAAACATCTGTTCCATATCCTTCCCCTGCACCAGCAGCCAGGAGACCGTGCACCCCTCCCGATCACTCACATCTGTGGAGTGTGGTGGTTTAGGCCAGTGTCAAGTCACCTGAGAACTGGATAGAAGTGCCATCCTCAGGAACCCAGACTCTGAGCTCTGGGATGTGCCCAGCACTGTCCTCACAAGCCTCCTGAGGGCTTTGATGATGATCAAGCTGGAGCCACTGGTTCACAAAGCCCTTCTGGTCTCACACTTGCTCCAACCCCCACCCCCATATGAGGCAAGGGATGGGATGTTCAGGGGTCAGGGGTCATGAGTACATTTGATGGCAGCTGCAGTTGGGTGCGAGAGGGCCTGGGGTGGCAGAGGGAAATGTGGAGGAGGCCCCAGGACAGAAAAGCACTTATGCTCACACCAGGAGGATCTGAGCACCTCCCTTCCATGCAGAGTCTTCCATGCCCGTGGATGAACCGAGGAGAACTGACAGAAGTCGCTTACCTGGGACCACGCACCAGCCTCGGGAAAGGCACAGTGTTTGTCTCCTGCGTTAGGCAGTGTTGTCCGGTTAAGCCTGAATTCACTGATGGTGGAGAGAGTCCGTGACTTTGATAAGGTGAAAACTGCTGCACTGGGTGGGCCCCGTGCACTCACCCCAAGAACCCCACCCTCCACCATCAATCCCGCTTGACTTGGGGTTACTCTCAGCCGGGGACCTTAATGTGCCTGTGAGGCCATCAGTCCAACACCGGGGCTGCCATTCACCCTGGCCCACAATGGGCCACCCCATATGGCCAGGAGGATCTCTCCCACCCCAGGACAGGCTGTCATTTACTCTCCTCAGGACCCCAGACCGTTCCTGCACTCGCTACACACATGGACTTTGACAAAGGCTGTAGATGACAACATGGCTGGAGGCGCTAAGGACTTTTGACCAGCCCTGCAGGACTGTGATGTGGCAGGCAGCAATGGTCCTGAACCAAAAAACCTGGGGTGCCGTCCCCGAGTCCCAGTGTCCTCCTCCAGGGTGTGAATTATGGGTTTGAGAGGTGCTAGACTGTGGCTTTCTTTTCGCCTTGCTTTTTTTTTAAATAAAAATTTATTGACCTAAAAAATGAATAACATAATACAAACCTCCCTGAAAACTTCTACTGTATTTACAGGCAGAAGATTTTCCAAAAATCACCCAAATTAAGAAGTCATAACCAGTCATATAAACTTTTAATAACCATTGGGAAAAATTTTAAAGGTATTCTTTCCTTTTTTATTTTAATTTGTACAATGGAGTTAATTTAGAGCAGTCCCCACTGGACACAGGGCCCAGTTTCCAGTGGGCGTCTGCCAAGCCCCTGCTCTTAGCTGGTGTCTGCTGCCACTGGTGTCTGCAGATAAAATGAGGAAGGGCAGTCGCGTTACAGCCAGGAAAGAAGAGTGCACTCCAGGTCTCTTCTTGACAAAGTTCCGTACTGTAAAAGGGCCATTGTACAGACATTAACAGACAGCCAAAGAATCAAAGAGAGGGAAATCCAGTTAAAATCCCACCAGCCCAGCAACGTCTGATGCTTTCTCTCCAATTTTCCTCTCTCTAGGAGCACAGTATGTTACTAGTGGGGGACTTGAGCTGTGGTCTGTTTCCAACTTTTCTTCATTATAAATATCACTGCAGCTGACTTAATTTTTTCCTTCTTTGTGATATTTTCTCAGCATGAATTTCCAAGCTTGAGAGGACTGGGGCTGACTTTTTATGGCTCTAGAGCTTTCCATCCCCATTAACGTTGCCAACAGCAATGCATGAGAATGCAATTTCACCCTAACATCACCGGGATTATAGGTTGACATTTTCATGTTTGCAAAGTCAGTAATTTTAAAGCATACCGTGTTACAATATTTTGCATTTATTTGATTATTAGTGAGGTTTTCAGCTTTGTTGTGTTTTCTCCCTGTGGTGCCTTACAATGAGTACTGGCCATTAGCCATTTATTTATAACCTGGGGTCAAAGGCAACCTGGACCATGTTGGTTGTGTAGGAAACAACACATAACTCATTGTAGTGGAATTTGAAAAACCATGAGTGTTAGATGCAAAAGAGCAGAACAGGCAGATGCCAGTGGAGGATAATTGTCACAGTGCTGGTGGGAGACGTAGTAAGAAAAGGTGCTGCCAGCTGCTGAGTCTGCCACAAGCCACACACTGTCCTGAAGGTTTTCTGCACATTCTCACAGACTTAGTGAGGGCTCCTGCTGTCCAGGGCTGTGTGGCTCATCCAAGGCCCACACCATCCACACAAGGCTGGCTCTGAGCTCAGCCCTGCTGATGCCATGAGCACTGGAAGTAACCCCATGTGGGTTCCACATGGCCGCCCAGCAGGCAGGTGAGTGCCACAACTTGATTTGGGTCCCACTTGAATCCAGAGTCTGTGTGTCCTACACCATGAGGGATTTGAGATTCTATACTGCAGAGCTTCTCTGGGACCCCATGAGGGGAACGTTCTGGGCTTGGGTAGGGGAAGGGGTGGGTGTGGCCAGCCCTGTCCCCTAAGGAGACCCTGGAAAGGATGTGGGCTGCTCCTCCCCCAGACCCCTCCTTCCCCCAAGGCTGCTGCCCAGTGGTTGTGGCAGAGGAACCTGACATGTGGCGGCATGTGCCAGACAGACTAAGATGACTCTGAGGAAACACAAAGAGCTCTATGCAGTGCCCAAACCAGTGTGCCTATGTGCCAGGAGTTCGAGTGCATCTGAGGGACAGGAAGTCAGGGGTACTTGGGGGATAGGAGACTCTTCACGCCCAACTCTAGTGGCTCCTGACTCTGTCTGCCCCTCTCCCCTGCCCTCCGATCTCCTTCATCCTGCCACCAGATATCACCAATGTCACCATTTCTGTGTATCTCTTTGGATATGTGTGTGTATGTCTGTGTAATTTTTAAAATAGGATCTCTCTATGCTATCTATTCTATGGTCTTTTCTTATTTAATACATTACAAACATCTTGTCTATAGTGTATGTATTTACACATATGTACAGACATGTGTGTACACATACACATGTGCACCGCATCTATTTGGGCTCTTAAGGATAACACTGCATGGATATCAGGAACAAAGAAATAAGCAACACGTGTGTGTGATTCTATCCCGACATATTCATACAAGTGGAATTGCTGGTTCAAGGTCATGCATTATTTTAAGCTTATTGCACATTAATGCCTACTTGCATTATGAAAGTAAGAGCCCCAAGAGCCCCACCAGCAGGGTAGAAGAGTCCTCCGTTCCAGCCACACGCAGCACCTAAACTGGCAGTTGGTTACCCAGCTGTGCAGCTCTGTGCCAATCAGAACAGATGGGTATGGGTCCCATGGAGGCCACCTGCTTGCTGAGACTCCGTCTTCAGGGCTCTGAAACCCCAGGAAGACTCCAGTACTCAGGGATCTCAGCCTCTTTTGCAACTGATTATGTTCTCAAAGCAAAGGGTCCACCGCAGGTGTTAGCTCTGAGCGCCACACACAGGCGTGGGCACCAAGCCCCTGTGGTCTCTTTGCAGCTGCAGTTCCCTCGTTTAGGTTCCTGTGTGTGCAGATGTTTCAGAGCCGAAAAAGCCATCACATGTCAGTTCATTTCACAGAGAAAGGAGAGAGCCACTGACAAAATCCATCCACCAAAATTACATCGCAATTTAGTGGCAAAGTTCAGAGAAAAAAATCTATTGTAAAAAATAATAAAAAGAGGAGCAAGGGTCAGGGGGTCCTGAGTTCTTGTCTTGTTTCTGCTCATTGTGACCTTGAGCAGCTCCCCCTCTCTGGGCTCAGTCTTCCCTCATTAAAATGGGCACACTAAACACTCTGCTCTGGGGATTGTGAGGAAGCTGAGATGATGTCTAAGAGCAGAACCAGCACCGATAGCTCATTCTGGTTGTTACTAACTTCTTGATTGCTCTCTTTTTAGTCCCATCCCCCAAATGCTTAAAGCATGGTAGGAAATTACTATTAGTACAGGAGATCAATATTAGTATAGATTAGTACCCTGGGGTACTTATTACCGTTCATTAATGCTGCAGTTTCAAAGTGGAGCAGCAGAATGATGTCACCTGGGAGTCATTAGAAATGCCTAGAAACGCCAATTATGGGTCCCTACCTAGACTTGCTCAATCAGAAACAGCTGGCCCAGCATTCTGGGCTCTAACAAGCCCTCCAGAGGGTCCCGAGAAGCTCAAGTTTGAGAACCGCTGAGTGAAAAACCAGAATATCCCTTGGAGTCCAACAGTTATGCGTTGCTCTCAGGTTGAATTGGGGTGAGAGCCTCCATTCCTTTAGGATGTTGGGATGATACAGGTAGAGTATTTGGCAGGTAGTGAACACACTACGGATGACAGGTTGCTGGGAAGCCAAGTACCTGGCCAGCCTTGACTTCCTGAAGATGGTGGACACACGCTCAGGTGCATATAGGAGGAACCGGCCAGGTGAAGCCCAGGAAGCAAAAGGAATCCCCTGGAGCTCTCCCCACACCTGTGCAGTCATGTGGTCATTAGGCTGACTCCAGCACAGATGGGCTCCGCACACCTGCCAGGGACTGGGTGAAGGCCTGGCAGCAGGGAGATGGGGTGGGGAGGTGGGCATTTTGGGCGCTGGGGCTGACAGGGTGGGCACTGCAACTGCCTCTGGGGCCAGTCGCAGCAGTGAAGTGGAATGGAGCTGCAGGAGCAGGTAGGTGAGAAGGGGCATGGCCAGGGAGCGGGATGGGGTGGTGGCGGGGAGGCACTCCAAGCGGCCGAGGCAGGTTAAGCCGTGCCCTCCCTGGCTGCACTCTGGGTTGGGCAGGCTAGGCACTGGCAGGCATCCCAGGGGCCTCAGTGTCCTCACCCAGACCCCCTACACGATGCCCCCTTGTCAGCTGGAGCCCCCATCCTGAGCCCCGCGTCTCCCCTGCCTGGGCTCCGAGGTCCCATGCGTGTCCCCGCATCCCCCCACAACTGATAGGCAATCTCAGTGACATCTGATGTCCTGTCGTGAGACAATGGGCATTCATCCTCCTCTGCTGGCCAGGGTGGTGGCCTTGGGAATCTCATAGATAAGAGCTCCCTTAGCCACAGGGCCCTTGAGGAAGCCGAGAGGCCCAGGGGACCCGCAACCCATTTCTGGAAAAGCTTACTTATGACAAGTTCACAGAATAACCCTCCCATATTTCCTTCCAATACTTTTATGGCTTTTTTTTTTACATTTAAGTCTTTAATCCATTTGGAGTTTGTCTTGGTTAATGATAATGCAACTTAGCTTCAGATTTTTAAAGTTTTTTTCTGGTAATTTATGAATTTTAAAAGAATATAATCGCCAATCCTTTGTCATTTATTTTAGTGCAAGAAGCAAGAGAAGGGACTTGGCTTTACTATTGTTATTTTCTTCCCAAATGGCCAACCAGCCAGAGCAACATGTGACAAAAGAGAAAACTCGCTTCCCTATCCATTTCAGACGCGTCTTTCCCACATGATATCCTCATCCGTATCTCTGCGTCGCCTGCTCTGGGTATATATTTGTAAAGTAATCCTAAATTGTTCTATCTGTAAGCTTTTGATATGTTACAATATTATTTTATCAAAAATATCAATTTTATCAAGTTATCAACACTTAATTACTGCTTTTTAGTTTTTTTTTTTTTAATTTTAGTTCACCTTTTAAAAGAGGTTAGTTAAAAGTAGCTCCTGTAGTAAGAAAATATACTTATATTGCCTTGACTTTTCTTTCTGGTAAAAGTCCCAGTCTCTATTCCTCAACCTATTTCTTTACTCAGAGATCTTAGTCTCTGACATAGAATAATTTAGTTTCTTTCCAGGTGCCAGTTATCCTCTGGGTAATGAGGTGCTCTTCCACATGATTTGGGTCATTTCTTTTTCCCCTGGACCTAGCATGGGCAAAAAAAAGGGTGAATTAGCCTCAATTACTACTGTATTTGTTTTTTTTTTTAATTCTTCCTAGGATTTTGCTCTATGAATATTCATGCTATGAGTGTTATGCATCTTGGCTTTTTTTTTTTTTATGACACCATGCTTTTGTTTTTGGTCTTGTTTAATGTATTTTACCATGAATTCAGCCCTTTCCAATATAAATATTGAAGTCTGCATTTTTTCATTTGTACTTCCCTGGTGTTAACTCTGCCTGTCATTCTACTTTGAAACTTTCTAAAGCACTTTGTCTTAGATTCATCTTACCGTATGCAGTGTGTGGTTGGATTTCAGTTTCTAATCCAATCTGAGAGTCTTAATAGGTGGGCGGATTGCTACAGACAATTGTATTGCTATGCTAATTGTCTGGCTAGGCGACTACACCAGGTGTTGGGTTAGGGCCATTGTCGGACTCCTGCCGATGTAGCCAATTATATTGCTAAGTGACGATGCCAATTGTATGCGTAGGCAATTCATAACTAAAGCCAAAATGTTTCATTATTTTAGTTATACTGAGTTTTCCATTTGTATTATCCAGGCTAGGGGTTAGGGCCCATAGACCCTTCCAGCCCATTGTACAGACTGGGTTACAGACCCCTCACATGCAGGCGCATGCTAGGTAATTGGGAAAGATCCTGTGAGCCACACCGCACAATATCAGTCCTCAACTTTCTCTGCAGTGGCTTCTTAACAACCGATCCATCAGCAGCAGCGGCCTCCCGGGGGCGGGGGGACACCGTGGATCAGAGCCATTCATCCTTTATATTTAAGTCCAATAACCTAGGACACCTGGGTGCACATACACAATTAATTACATTAGACAACCAAAGTACACCTGTGCACATGTGCATATTTACATCAAATGCTCAGCAAGATTCTGAACATCTGAGAGGCTGTGACCATTTTTCCTATATTTTCCCTACAGTGGGTTTATTCTGTTTGCCTGTATTTACATGACAGATGTGTTTGGCCTTTTGGTCTTTCAGTTTACCAAAAAAGACATATAGATGATAAATAAGTACATGGAGAGATGTTCAACTTCAGTCCTCATTACAGAAATGCAAATTAAAACTACTATGCAAATGAGATACCACTCATGCAAATGAGATACCACTACTCACCTATTAGAAAGCTAAAATTAAAAACTGGCAATACCAAATGCAGGTGAGCCATAAGGATCAGCTAGCACCCCCATGCATGCTGGTGAGATGGAAGAACAGCGCAGCCACGTGGAAAACAGTTCTGCCGTTTGTGATGCAGAGTACACTCCGTCCTTCAGGTTATTGGGAATTGACATAAATCAATTTCTGAGGGTTTTGCCAAAGGAAACAATGTATGGAAGCACCCCAAAGGCTACACAGTAGAGGTTCTGTGGATGGTCCGTGACCCTCATCACAAGAGGAGTAGCAGCCTCCTCCTTTCTGGCCAAGTATGAGGGATCTTGGCAGGGGAAGCCGGATCTCTGCAGATGTTTGGTCCCATGGGGAGAACGTACCCCTTGATTTCACAACTCCAGTTCACATCTTGCTGCTGCTCCCCTGTTTCAGGCCGGTCAGCTGTCTAGGTTTGAATTTCCCCTTGGTTACTTGACGACGGTCACACTTGCCTCCTAAGAAAGCCATCAGAAATGAGTGAGAACAGGCTTTAAATGTTTCACTCTCCACTGAATAAATGCTTCCAGGGAAAAACCCTCCCTAGACTATATTTTCAGAACCTCTTCTGCCCTGACCTCACTCTAAGGCCTTGGTGGGAAATTAAACACCTAACTCTGTTCTTATCTATCTCATTACATCACATTCAGATAGTCTGTTATATGTTGTCCAAAAGAGTCAGTGACATGGAAAATCATCAGTGATGCAGAAAACTATGCAAAAACTGTATTATGATTCCGTTTACAAAAATGCAAACCTAAGTTTTCTTTTTTACATATGGGATGTATGTACCATATTTGTTGATATGGAAAAGCACCAGAAGCATAAGTAACAAATGGCTAACAGAAGTTACCTATGGGGAATAGGACTAGAAAAAGGTTGCAACTGGGCTTTCTAGCTCAACACGTTCATTTCAGTATGGTTTGACTTTAACAAGGAGAATTCAGTTAGAAAATGAGGGCCAGGCATGAGGACTGCACCCCTTCCCCTCCCTCTCTGACTATCGCAAGCTGAGGGTGGGAGAGTGGGGAACGGTCCCCCCTGGGGTTGATGCAGAAACCATGACACAGCGCTGTCTATGAAAAAGACAGGACTTATCTCTCTGAGCCCTGTAGGACTCTTTCTATTCTGAGTCCAGCCATCTGTGCTTTGAAGGTATGAGGGGAGTCCCAGGGACTTCACATGGGGACGGGCAGCTGTAGGGCAGGGATTTTGGCTTCTCCTTAAGTGCAATTGTTGCCTCTGGCCTCCAAGGTAGCCCTGGGTGACCCTTGCCTCTTGCTACTCATGGCTTTGTGGGGTGTCTCTGCCACATTGCGTACCCTGGCTAGGGTAACCAACAGGTTTTACAGCAATGAGGGGCTGTGACTTCTGAAGCCAGGTCACACAAAGACTGCGGCCTCCGTGCTGGGCTCTCTCAGACTACATGCTCTGGAGGAGGCCAGCCCTGTGTCTGGAAGACGTTCAACCAGCCCATGGAGAGCCCATATGGGAAGGAACTGAGGCTCCCCAAATAGCCGGCACCAATGGGGGACAGACCCTCCATCCCCAGTCAAGCCCTCCCATGACTGAAGCCAATGGCCCAATGGCAGCCTTATGGGAGCCCCCAAGCCAGAACTGCCCAGTGAAGCAGCTCCCATATTCCTGACCCACGGAAATTGAGATTGAGCGTGTTTTGATGTATTTGTCATGCAGGAAATGATAACTAATGTGCTTTCCCACTGCTTTGGATTAATATTCCTAATCAGCCTCGGGTTTAAAGCAACCTACTCATCTATTTCTTTGTTCTAAGAGAAATTTAGCTCTTACTTCTACATCATTAATGCTTCCCAGCTGTGCTTACCCAAAAATTAACTAGCAGATAATCCTCTGTACACAAATATGTACAAGAATTCAGCAAAGCTGTGGTGTCCTTGTACTTGCCGATGACACAGTTCTCGCCCCAAGCAAAAGCTGGTCCTGAGGGCAGACCCTCGAGTACAGTCTTCAGACTTTAACTTTTGACAGGTGGGGACCCGTTTGTAAGGAGGCTTATGTACGCTCCTGAGTTTCGCCCGAGTAAGTCTGGGTTCTTATTGCTGGCTTTGTCCAGGTGGTGGTCATGCAGTTGCTAATCCTCTGCTATTGGCAGGAGTCAGAGAATCTCACAATCACTCCATTGTTAATGTTTTCTCCTCTTCTTTTAGAAAAGTTCCAGCTCCTCCTACACCCAGAGTTATGATGGCTTCCTTAACAGTTTTGGGAAGTCATTGCCTGCAGTGGGCACTGTAACAGGAAATGTCTCATTACCAGAAAATAAATGCAGGAAATGCTTCCATTAGAGTGGGATTAAACATGCAATGAAAAATCCGGTATTACTTTGGGAGGCCCTGTGATGACAGCTGGCATGAATGAATGGATGTGTCTGAGATGCTGAGAGAGCATCGCAAACACAATTTAGGTAGTTCACTCTGCCCTCGGGTAGCTGTGACGTGAACACTGTTTGGTGGCTCTGCAGACACACATGCTTCACAGTGACCACAAACATGCTTGCCAAGTACGGCTCATCAGTATCGGACAAAAGGGTGTGAGCGCAGAAGTAGGCTTGACTTCACGAAGGCTTTACCTTGGAGGAGAAAATGGGCCATGATGGAATTGCTGTGATCTGCCATGGGGCTCAGGATTGGGATTTACCTCATTTTCCAAATAGAGCACACGCCACCTACTGCAAGCCTCCAGCTCAAGTCATTTGCCCAACGTGCTTCACCTGTGCATGTACAAAAAACGACAACAGTCAGCAGCAGTTTTGCCTTTTTACATTGTGAGTTTACATGATAAATTGATTTCATTAGAAAGTAAATTGTGCATGTTTATTTTTTCTTGGAAAAAAAGTTTTTACCTGAGAGTCATCTGTGCTTGAGTCCTACCCTGAAAAACACATCTCTGACTGACACTTATGTTTTGACAATAAAGAAAAGGCCTGCATGGAGGGTGCGGTCTGGTCTCATACCAGGTCCCCCCCCCCCCAGGCCTGCACTTGCTGCCCCTTGGTGCCACACGCTTCCTTCTCTGGGAGGACACTCAGGTCTGCCTTGTACTTGGATGAGAATGTGCCTCGCCCAGGTGGGGTTGAAGCTGCGACCAGATAGGACTCAGACACTTGTGTCTTCACTTCCCAGGTTCCCAGGTTCAGCTCCTCTGAGGACGAGAGCCCCTCTGCAGTGACAAGGACGCCACTTGTGAGGACAACTGTGAAGCACAGCACCCCTGAGGAGGCAGCCCTGGGCTGCAGCCTGAGGCCCCCGGGAGGTGCCTCCCACCTCGGTGCATCTCCGATGCCAGCGCACTCCTCTCTGGACCTCATAACCCATCTAGTAGGGGTCAGCCCTGTGGCCACCTTCAGAAAGAGGAGGCTTTCTACCATCCGGGCCTCCACAGGGTCCCAGAGTCAGTCAGGGCCCGATCCAGTCCCCTTGCCTCCTGGGAAAGAACCACCTGCATCGGCCTCCTCAGCCCAGCAGCAGAAGGGACAGTCACATGGAGCAAAGAGCTGGCCACGGAACTCAGGGTTGCCGGGGATTTCAAACACAGCCAAGAGGAAGAGACGTGACCCGAAGAAGTGGGTGGCTGCGGTAGGTGTCACCCCATCCCCCTCCCTGTCCCCAATCCTTTGGGTCCTGTTGACAGTGATGAGAAAGAGCTCTGCCCAGGCCCTGGTGTGCTCAGCACCGTCTTCCCACTTTAGTCCTCACAGCCCCAGGTGTAGGGGACCAATGCACCCCACTTGCACATGAGGTTGCACAGGCCTGGACTGAGGCCATCCAGCCTTTGACACCTGGTGCTGCCTTGTCCCAAGACAGTTGTCTGTTCTATGGGGTCCCAGGGCCTGGTGTTGCCTGTGGAGGACATGAGCTTCCTGGTCACAGGGTCTGCCCTCCTGGTCCCCCAGCCACGGGGTCTGGCTGCTCCCTGTCACTGACCTGTAGCTCACAGGATTCCGGGTGCCAACTCTCTTCAGCTCTGACGGTCTGGCTCCATGGCTGGAGACCCACCTCTGTCTCTCTGAGGCTGTCCTCTCCCTCTGCTATCTGAAGGTGATACTCTTTGCAGAGCTGTTAGGATCACGTGAGAATGGGATTGCCAGGACTCCAACCTCGAGGGCATTTGGCAATCAGGACGCCCCCTGCTTCCTCGCCCCTCTGCCGGTTCGTCCTCACACCCTGATAGTCCTCGCATTCCAGCCGCTTTCTGAGAAAGCGTGCTGTTCTGGAGACTTCTGTCTTTGCCTTCACACTTGACGAGCAGGTGGGGACCTCTCAGCAGAATCTGAAGGCCCCATGTGCCCCCACCTCTCCAGCCCCCCCGTGTGGACCCTGGTGGTGCTGAATTTCATAGGGGCTGCATTTTGGGTAGACAGTCTTGCTCTTGCGCCAGATGCCTGCTCCTTGGGCCCATTCGCCTCTGTGAAGCTTCTCGTTCTTTCTCCTTTGTCACCTCAGATGCCCTGGCCTCCGCTGTCCATTTGGAATCTTCAGCAGTCAGACGTGGGATGTCCTTTTCATCCCACCTTAAGGAGAGCTATCCAGTTCTATCTCCCAAGGTCACTGTGTGAAACTATTTTCCGGAACTCTCCCTCTCCGTGGCTCCTTTCTTTAGCTATTTACCCTGGTCTGCCTGCCTGCTGGTCTTCCCTCACCTTTCTGAGGGTGTTGATCATGGTGTGGATTTTTCCAGCATTCTCTTCCATGCCCTGCTGTGCCCGGCCTCTCCCTGCTAGTTAGGAGCAAAGCATCTCAGAGCTGATGGGAAATTGATGTGAAGCTCTGCGTTCACGGGTGGGACCCATGCGCCAAGGGCTATGTCCTGTGAGTAGCTGCTGATTGCACGACGACATGGCCTCTTGCTAATCAGTGTCCCAATGGGTTAATTTTCCCACCTGCTGCCAGGAGGGGCAGGAATGGCTGGAATATTTTGGGAGCTAAAGATGGGAAGGGGCTGCTCACTATTGGTAGAGAGCATCACCAAATCCCCCAGTGGAGCATCCACCTGCCCCATCTGAGCCTAGATCCCCATGCAGCCCCTTCATGAGGATCAGAGATGACTGCATCTTCCTCAGTCACTGTGATGAGCCACGAACCCCAGAGAGTCAGTATGGGGCACCTCCCCTCGCACTATCTTCTGAGAGCCATGGCCCTGGGCCAGCCTCCCTGGAGGTCAACCTCTGTGGGTAGACACAGACACTGGACACCAGGAGGGCAGCAGCCACCTAGAGCAGAAAGGGGTGCTGGGAACTCGCTGCTCCTCTTACAGACCCCAGCCCACCCTCTCAGCCTGGGGGCCAGGAGCTTCCAGCTGCTGACTCTACTTCAGAAGGGATTGATGCTTCCCAGTGGCTCCTGGTAGGTCCCAGGCTCAGCTATCTCTGCTCTGATGGCTGTCCATGTCCTAGTGGCACTTTTGAGCCTTCTTCATTTGGGCTCCTGTGGGATTGATTCTGTTACACTTTCAGGCTGTTGGGATGCTACTCCATGGTGAGTCTGCCCTGGCTGGCTGGTGGACCCCAGTCATACTCCACACGACATGGCTAAGCCACCCCAAATCTCCTGGGCTCCTGTTTCTGCTGAGCCTCCATCTGGAGGTCACGTTTAGCAGCAGGAGTTAACCATCCCCATCTTCCCCGTGCTGTCTTACAGGTGTATGTGGAGGGGGGGGGGGGGTCATTCCTTCCCTGAGAAGCATTCTGGAAGGGGAGCTCTGGAGGACACAGTTGGACAATCCTGTCTAGATGGACCCATGCAGACATTCTGTCTGAGGAGCCTGACCCACATGGCCCTAGTGTTCTATGCACACAACCTGCCTAGCCCTCCCTGGCAGATGTGGGCTTTGTCTGGGCTTTACCCCTCTCACTTGCATATCTGTCTCTCTCTACACTGAGACTGGACCCTCTGGGCAGTTGCTGATCATGTTTTTGGATGAGGTGCATTTGAAGCATAGGGAAGCAGAATCGTGCAGAGCTGGCCGGCAGCTCTGGTGCCAGAGGCCTGGCTGGCATCTGCCGACCTTGGCCAGGGTCTGCAGGCCTGGATGGGCACCTTCTGTTCCTGGCTGGTGTCTGCTGACCTGCGCCAGGGTCTACAGGCCTGGGTGGGCACTTTTTCCTAAGCACATTTGCATAGAGGAGCTCGTCTCCAGTCAAGACAGAAGCTCCCACAGGCATCTTTCCTTTGAGCAGATGGAGCGAGTGCAACAGTGGGAAGCCCACCTGCTGCAGAGCATCGAGGAAGCCACCCAGCACGAGCTCACCATCGAAGACGACTGAGCCTTGACCCAGGACATAGAGCAGGCTGCTCTGGACCTTCCTCCCTTGTCCTGACTTAATCATCCACTGGGTACCTCCGTGGGCTGGTCTGGGAGGGATGGGAGGTCTTGTTACTCAGACTGCGAATGTGCATCTCAGAGGCACCAGCAGAGGCCAGGGCGGGCAGAGTGGGTGGGGTACGGGAGATGAGCATCGAATAATGAGACAAGAACGCTGAGCCCTGCGTCCTTTACTGCCTGGTCCTGACCTTGGGGACCTTTCTCTGCTTGTCTGAGCTTCAGTTTCCTTATCTGAAAAGTGACAAAAACCCATCCCTGGTGATGTAAAGAGTGTGGAGCGAACATCTGTGTGAGGGTGGTCTTGGTCCAGCTCCTGCCACCCAAAGGGGCGGGGATGGGATCCTTGGGATTTCATTCAAGTCTCCTCAAGAGACTTGGGACCAGAATAGAGGTCGTTGTGTTAAAGAAACAAAACCCTGGCAGGCCTGGTTTCCTACCACCACCCCCACCCCGTGCCACAGGGCATTTGAGCAGAGAGGGCCCAGGGGCAGAAACTGAGCACTAGGGTTTGTGCTCCAGGAAAAGGAATGCACTTTGTGAGGGACTGCTACCAACCACGCTGGTTTCTTCAAGCCTTTCCCAGCCCTGGGGAACATGCTCTCTGCACTGGGGGATGGATTTGGGAAACTCAGGCAAAGCATGGGCAGAGCTGATGTTCTGAGCTTGAACTCAGAGCTCAGCTCGGCCCACCATGGGGGATGGTGAGGTTCTGGGAGGGGTCAGCGCTGGGTACCCAGGCCTGAGAATTCCCCATGGCAGTGATGAAGGGAGGAGTGCTTCTGGTTGGTTCTCTGGAGCTGAGATTTCTGGCCCAGTCCCTTCAGGAAGGATTGGACTGTTTCCCTGCAAGGATCTTCAGACAGCATGATTAGAGCCCAAAGCAGGGACGGAAATGACAGCCCCACATTGGATGGTGGGTTCCCAACAGTGAGGGACATGCTTTCCTTTTTCGTATTTGGGGGAGGAAACAGGTTCCAACAGGTGAAGGGAGCTAACTACAGAGCTAGATTTTATTCTTGCAAATGTTTGCATTCCCCGCTTCATCTGAAAATGTTTACTTTTTTCTTTCTAAAAACAAACGGATGCTTACATGTCCAGTCTCCCCCTCCCATGCTCCCCTCCTCTCAGCTATGCCAGCAGGTGGGCTGGCTCTTCTCAGGGATAAGGATAAAAGGTTATTGCTAGAGCAGAATCAGAAAGGGCAGCCCCTAACTGAAACCTCAGACTGGATTAAAAAATAGGACGTAATAGATTCTAAGGGCATGTGAGGTCTAGGATGCTCTAAGAGACAGGTAAAAACGCTTCACTCTCAAGCTGCAAGAGGGGTGGACAGTATTCCAGATCAAGAATCCAGTTCTCCCTGGAAGTACCCACGTTTCTTTGGAGGCTCCCAACAGAGAGAGAATGAGATTACTCAACAAGGGAGACTAAATGCTGCAATTAGGAAAGAAACTTCAAAATTCATCTGATGTTCTATATAAGTAATAAGATCTGATGTTCTGTGTAAGTGATAAGAATTTAATTACTGTGTAGTATGTTTAAACATTTGTAAGTTTTATGAGCAAGTTTCTCCTGTGTAAACTGACTAATCAAGCTGTTCATTTTTAAAACAATTATCAGATTGCTATCAAATTTATAAAAATAAAAGTTTATTATTTTTTCAAATAAGAATGTAATAGTATAATGACATGGGAAAAACTGCCTATAATTGTATAACACAGAAATAAATACTTCAGAGTAATTCCTTCTAATATTTATTAAAAATGTTTTCATGAGAAGTATGCCCAAAGTCAGTTTGATGCAAAGTGAGTCAAACATGTAGTCAGGTGAATTTTATATTTTGTTTTTCAAAGAATGAAATTTAATTCAGAATGAGTCTGCAGAGGAAGAAAAGTAATGTAGGGACTTTGGGGAAATGTTTTTGAACAATTGGGAATTAATTCTTTTTGGTGGCTGGCCAGTATGGGGATTCCAGCCAGCCCTGAACAAAGTTTTCTGTGTAAGATGATTTGCTAGATATTTATGCTGCATTTTTTCTTCTACATATTAACAAAACTTGATTATTATGTATTTAGAGAAGTACAGTTATCCATCGGCATCTAGAAGAAGTGTTCAAAATGCAGTTCTCCTGGTTATTTCACAAATAAGGCAGTGGAGGCGGTGGCAATGTTCTGTCCAGGTGATCAGCCTATGGGAAGCAGGCTAAAGAAGAAACCAGTCCTGTCGTCCAAGTGCCTGAACACAAATGTGGAACAGGGTCCCGTCTGTTCTAATGCTTTCTGCATCCTCAGGAGGAGAGGTAGCCATGAGAAACTGGGAACAGGAGATGGGGCGCGCCCCGACTGAGGCGCATGGAGAAACAGGTGCTGCCCATTGAGCTTGGACGAAAGGCAAGCTTTCTAAATTAACAATAATATTTGGGGAAAATGATAAATTGGGAATGACACCAACAGTGCTCAGTTAGAGATAAACATGGACGTAACTTGTAGGGTTGATTGGGGCAACAAGGATTTCCTTCACTCTTGCTATGTATGCAAACCCACATGTCTTGTGGAGAATGTATTTGTAAAACCTGAGAAAAGAAATGCATTCTTTTTCCTAGCATGGTTTCTATTTAACTTAGTGTCCAGAAACTCTATTTTCTGTCTAATCTTTATTTAAATCATCCTTTTTCCCTCAAATATATTTACACTCAATGCCTGAGCAGCCCTGTCCCCTGGAGTGTGGTTCAGAAACCTGCTTTGTGGACCTTGCTGGCGTCTCATCACGTGACATGCCTGTCCCACGTGTTTACATTTCCTCACTGATGGATATCTAGTTTGTTAGTTTTCTATTGTATATTAGTTTCTTTTAGTGGAGTGTATTGGTTTCTGTTGCGTGTTAGTTCTCTATGACTGCATAATAAATGACCAAAGGCTTGGCAGCTCATGACAATGTCCATTTATCATCGCACCGATCTAGTGCTCAGCTGGGTCTCTGGGCCCTCTCAAGGTGAGGTCAGTGTGGTTTCTTGGAGGATCTGGGCAAGAATCCATCCCCAGGCTCGCTCACGTTGGCAGAACCTAGTTCCTTGTGGATGTAGGATGGAGGCCCATCCTCTTGCTGGCTGTCAGCAGGGGGTGCTGTGCTCTCAGATCCTAAAAGCACTCCCTCTCACCCCCACATTCCCTGTCATGTGGCTTTCTCCATCTTCAAGCCATCGATGTCTGGACAAAACCTTTCCATGCTTCAAATCCCTCTGATTGACATCTGCCACCAGCCAGAGGAAATTCTCTGCCTTAAGGGCTCATGTGAGCTGCCGTGTACCCAATAACGTTACCCATCCCATAGCCAGGACTGAATATCATCTGTTCACAGGTTCTGGAGACTAGGGGGCATGGGCTCTTGGGGGGCACCTTTAGAATTCTACCACAGCTTGTGCTCACTTTTTCATCATTATAAATAAGTGATAATAACCTCTGTACAAAAAAAACTTTGTACTCACGTCTACCGGTTCTGTTAGTTAGAATCCTAGAGGTAGTTATACTGTAATAAAGGATATTAACCCTTGATGGTCCCTGTTATGTTTTCCACAAGGTGTGAATTCCCATGAGCAGCGTGCAGTGTGCTCTCATGCCCTCGCTGTGGCTTTGCTGGAGTTGTCATATTGTCTTTTAAAAACATTTGCCATATTGAGAGGTGAACATGGTACGTTGTTTTAAATTTGCATTTCTGTCATTAACAGTTCTGAACATCTGTCAACAGTTCCATCCACGTTTCATGGTTGGTTGTATTTCTTTCTCTGGTAATTCTGTATACGCCCTTTAATTCTTTTTCTATTGGAATATTCTTTTCATAATGATTTTTAAAATACCTTTAATAGAAATTATCTTTTTCTTTTAGATTAGAGGTGGTCAGAGAAAAAAGTACACGTCACACATGTGATGGGTAATTTTATGTGTCAGCTTGGCTGGGCCATGGCGCCCAGATGTTTGGTCAAACACCAGCAGAGATGTTGCCGTGAAGATATTTTTTTAGATGTGATTAACATTTGTTATCAGTAGACTTTGAGTAAAGCAGATTGCCCTCCACAGCATGGGTGGGCCTCATCCAGCCAGTCAAAGGCTTTAAGAGCCAAGACTGAGGTCCCCCAAGAGGGAATTCTGCCTCCAGACGGCCGCCCGACTCAAGCTGCAGCATCTCCTCCCTGAGTCTCCAGCCTAACAGTCTGCCCTACAGATTCCAGACTTACCAGCTCAACAATTATTCCAGAACTTGAAATAAATTGTCTCAACCCCCCCCCTTACACACACACAGAGTATACACACACACCCTATTGTTCTGTTTCTAGAGCCCTGAGACAACACACAAAAGGAAAAATAGATGAAGATTTCTCAAAGGCAACGATGGAAACCATCCCTCACCATTCAGCTCAACTTGGATGGGATGATATTTTTAAACTTTTGAAAGAAAATTAGTTGTCATCCAATAATTGTGCTCTCAGATAGTTTTTATCTTTTAAGAAGGGAGAGGAAATAATGTACAGATGAACAGAAAATAAATTTATCATTGAGTCCTGAGCTAAAGGAATTTCTAAAAGACAGAAGAGGAGTTTCAAGATGGCGGCGGCTGCGGCGGCTGGCGCGGAGTAGCTGAGGTGGAAAAGGTGGCCACTGGGCCTCAGGCAGCCGGGAAGCTTGTGGACCTTCCTCTGGCCATCTCTTAAGGGAGGACTGCTGCTGCTGGCCGGTCGTGGGGGCTCAACACCATTTTGCCCCCGGCAGGAGAGGCTGCCTCATTTACAGGCAACAGCTTTGAAGTGTGGAGCAGAAAAAGAACTGATTCTTAGCTGCAAAAGCGAGTCTTGAAACAGGGAACACGGCGCCAGGGCTGCTGTGGATGCAGCCAGGATCCCGGAGGCTGGGGCCGCACTGAAGGCGGCCAGCTGCCCTATTCAGGATTCGAGGTTTCAGGCCGGCATTAAAGAAGATTCCTGGGAGCGCCCGAGTGGCGCCGCGACTGAACAGCCCGAGGCGGCAGCGCCGAGAACACGGAAGGCAACAAACCAGAGACAGAGCGAGCGCCCGACATGGCACAGCACTGTGAGTGATCCCTGGCACAGCTCTGTTCGGGGGGTGGATGCCCACGCGGCTCCCACCTGCACCACCAGGCCACTCACTGCCCCGGTGCTGCCTCCATTTTCCCAGGTGCGGGCAGCTCCGCCCTGCTCGGCCATCACTGAGCCCATTTGCTTGGCCTGGCGCGGGGCTTTCCGGACCCTGTGGGCCGGCCTCCTCTCCCACTCCCTCCACGGTTCTCTGGCGGGGCTGGGGGTGTGGGGCGTCCCGACCAGTTTTGGGAGGGCTAGGAAGTACGGGCGGGCCGACTGTCACTCCACCACACCCTGGACTCCGGCCCCAGTAAACTTCCTGTTACTGGGAGGCAGATACCATCTCTGCGACCACCAGTTTGGAAAAAAGCCTAACGAATTTCTGGTTGGGAATAGTGTGGTAGGAGAGTTCCCAGGTCCGCTTGAACCTGCCGGAGAGCAGGCTGCAGGCGGGCACTAGACTCGGTTTATACCGGGGGGGATACAAAAGTGAACAAGACCCGAGAAAGATCTACACAGTGCTACAAAGGCACCCAGAGAGACCGGTCGTCTGTGCCTAGCAGAAACCTGGTAGACTTCCTGGGCGAGGCGGTGCTGAGCAGGGTCTTGAAGGCCCAGCTGATAGATGAGGGGTGCAGAAGACACACCCCAGCCCAGCACAGTGTGCACAGAGGGGGGAGACGTGCGGCCAGGGAGGCGGAGACTCGACAGAAACCACACACCCGGTGGGGTCGCCACTGCACGATCTAACAGCCTGGGCCAGAGCACACGGAACGGGGAGAAGTCCTGTACAGAAAGTGAAAGCTCAACAGAGATCACACACCCTGTGGTACGTGATCCACCAGTCCAGCAGAGTACAAGCTGACCAGAAAGGTGGATCCCCGGAGAAGCCCAAGACCCGAGGCAACCACACACACAAGACACTAGAGGCCAACTGAGCAGTCACGGCGGGAGCCATACCAAATTGGCAACCACAGCAACATCCTAGTTAGTCATTAGTCTCAAACCGGTGGACTGTGAAACCCCCTGCCACAATGAATAAACACCAAAAAAAAGACACCAGAAATACAAAAAATCAAGAAAGTACACCACCAAAAGTTAATAAATCTCATACTCTAGATCCTATAGAACAAGAAGCCCTTGAAATAACTGACAAGGAATTTCGAGTGATAATTCTAAGGAAACTGAATGAGATACAAGAAAACTCAGCTAGACATCATGATGAAATGAGGAAAAGTATACAGGATCTGAAAGAGGAAATATACAAGGAAATCAATGTCCTGAAAAAAAATGTAGCAGAACTTGCTGAACTGAAGAAGTTATTCAGCGAAATAAAAAACACAACGGAGAGTTTAACCAGCAGGCTTGTCGAAGTTGAAGAGAGAACCTCTGAACTTGAAGATGGGCTGTTTGAAATAACACAAGCAGACAAAAAGAAAGAAAAAAGAATCAAGGACATGGAAGAAAATCTGAGAGAGATATCAGACAACCTCAAGCGCTCAAATATCCGAGTCATGGGTATTCCAGAAGGGGAGGAAAATGGAGATTCCATTGAAAACATATTCAACAAAATAGTGGCAGAAAACTTCCCAGGTATAGGAAAAATCACAGATCTTCAGATCCAGGAAGCTCAACGATCTCCAAACGTATTCAACCCAAAAAGGCCTTCTCCAAGACATGTCATAGTCAAATTGGCAAAACTCAGAGACAAAGAGAGAATCTTAAAAGCTGCAAGAGAGAAGCGTCAAATCACCTATAAGGGAGCCCCAATCAGGTTAACATCAGACTTTTCATCACAAACCCTCAAAGCTAGAAAGGAATGGGATGATATTTTCAAAATACTAAAAGACAAAGATTGCCAGCCAAGAATACTCTACCCTGCAAGGCTATCCTTCCGAAATGAGGGGCAAATAGTATATTTCTCAGACAAACAAAAACTGCGGGAGTTCACTACCACAAGACCACCCTTACAAGAAATCCTCAAGGGAGTACTGGGTTTGGTTCCTGAAAAATAACTACCACTGCCATAAAAACCTAAGAAAAATCTAAACCCGCTAGTACAATAAAAATGGCATTCATGAAGAGAAAACAAGCTAACAAAAACGCTATCTACAACCTAAGGAACCAACAAACAAAGAAACCAAACAGTAAATCAGAAAGCAAGGAACAAAAGACACCTAAGACAACCAAACAACCAATAAAATGCTAGGAATAAATCAACACCTTTCAATAACAACTCTTAATGTTAAAGGCTTAAATTCCCCAATTAAAAGACACAGACTGGCTGACTGGATCAAAAAGCAGGACCCAACTATATGCTGCCTACAAGAGACCCACCTCACCCATAAAGATTCACACAGACTAAGAGTGAGAGGATGGAAAAAGATTTACCATGCAAACAGAAAAGAAAAACGAGCTGGAGTGGCTATTCTTATATCTGACAAAATAGACTTTAAACTAAAAACCATAAAAAGAGACAATGAGGGACACTACTTAATGATAAAAGGACTGATCCATCAAGAAGACATAACAATCATAAATATGTACGCACCCAATGTTGGAGCAGCCAGATTTATAAAACAAACTCTATTAGACCTAAAGAAGGAAATAGACACTAATACCATAATAGCAGGGGACCTGAACACTCCACTGTCAATATTAGACAGATCATCTAGGCAAAGAATCAGTAGAGAAACACAAGATCTAAACAAGACTCTAGACCAATTGGAATTGGCAGATATCTACAGAACATTCCACCCAACAACCTCAGAATATTCATTCTTCTCATCAGCACATGGATCATTCTCCAGGATAGATCACATATTAGGTCACAAATCAAGTCTCAATAAATTCAAAAAAATTGGAATTATCCCATGTATCTTCTCAGACCACAATGGATTAAAACTAGAAATTAATAACAAACAAAACTCTGGAAACTATACAAACACATGGAAATTAAACAGCATTCTACTTAATGACATATGGGTCCAAGAAGAAATCAAGCAGGAAATCAAAAAGTTTATTGAAACTAATGAAAACAATGATACATCATACCAAAACCTGTGGGATACTGCAAAAGCAGTATTGAGGGGAAAATTTATTGCATTAAATGCTCACTTCAGAAGAATGGAAAGATGGCAAGTGAACAACCTAACACTTCACCTTAAAGAACTAGAAAAACAAGAACAATCCAATCCTAAAGTTAGCAGACGGAAAGAAATCATTAAGATCAGAGCAGAACTGAATGAAATTGAAAACCAAAAAACAATTCAAAAGATCAACGAATCAAAAAGTTGGTTTTTTGAAAAGATAAATAAAATTGACAAACCATTAGCATGGCTAACAAAAAAAAGAAGAGAGAAGACTCAAATAACAAAAATTAGAAATGAAAAAGGCGATATTACAACTGATTCATCTGAAATACAAGGAATCATTCGAGACTACTATAAACAACTATACGCCAACAAATTTGAAAATCTGGAGGAAATGGATAAATTTCTGGACACACACAAGCTCCCAAAACTGAACCGTGAAGACGTAGAAAATTTGAACAGACCAATAACAATAAAGGAGATTGAAGCTGTTATCAGAAGGCTCCCAACAAAGAAAAGCCCAGGACCAGATGGATTCACAGCAGAATTTTACCAAACATTCAAAGAGGAATTGACACCGATTCTTTACAAACTATTCCAAAAGATTGAAACGGACGCAAATCTCCCAAACTCATTCTATGAAGCAAACATCATCCTGATACCAAAACCAGGTAAAGATATAACCAAAAAAGAAAACTACAGGCCGATATCCTTGATGAATATAGATGCAAAAATCCTCACTAAAATACTAGCAAACAGAATACAGCAACACATACGAAAAATTATTCATCACGATCAAGTGGGATTCATCCCAGGGATGCAAGGTTGGTTCAACATACGCAAATCAATAAATGTGATACACCATATTAATAAACTCAAACACAAGGACCATATGATCATCTCTATAGATGCTGAAAAAGCATTTGATAAAGTTCAGCACTCATTCATGACAAAGACCCTCTATAAGTTAGGTATAGAGGGAAAGTATCTCAACATAATTAAAGCCATGTATGCCAAACCCACTGCCAATATCATCCTGAATGGGGAAAAGCTGAAAGCTTTTCCTTTAAGAACAGGCACTAGACAAGGATGCCCACTCTCACCACTCCTATTCAACATAGTGTTGGAAGTACTAGCCAGAGCAATCAGAGAAGAGAAGGAAATAAAGGGCATCCAGATTGGAAAAGATGAAGTCAAACTGTCCCTGTTTGCAGATGACATGATCCTATATATCGAACAGCCTAAAACCTCTACAAAAAAACTGTTGGAATTGATAAATGATTTCAGCACAGTAGCAGGATACAAAATCAACACACAAAAATCAGTAGCATTTCTTTTCTCCAATAGTGAACATGCAGAAGGAGAAATCAAGAAAGCCTGCCCATTTACAATAGCCACCAAAAAAATAAAATACTTAGGAATTGAGTTAACCAAGGAGGTGAAAAATCTCTATAATGAGAACTACAAACCACTGCTGAGAGAAATTAGAGAGGATACAAGAAGATGGAAAGATATTCCATGCTCTTGGATTGGAAGAATCAACATAGTGAAAATGTCCATACTACCCAAAGTGATATACAAATTCAATGCAATCCCCATCAAAATTCCAAAGACATTTTTCTCAGAAATGGAAAAAACTATTCAGACATTTATATGGAACAATAAAAGACCACGAATAGCCAAAGCAATGCTCAGCAAAAAAAATAAAGCTGGAGGCATAACACTACCTGACTTTAAGCTATACTACAAAGCTATAATAACCAAAACAGTATGGTACTGGCATAAAAACAGACACACTGACCAATGGAATAGAATAGAGAATCCAGAAATCAACCCACACACTTACTGCCATCTGATCTTTGACAAAGGCACCAAGCCTATTCACTGGGGAAGGGACTGCCTCTTCAGCAAGTGGTGCTGGGATAACTGGATATCGATATGCAGGAGAATGAAACTAGATCCATACCTCTCACCGTATACTAAAATCAACTCAAAATGGATTAAGGATTTAAATATACACCCTGAGACAATAAAACTTCTTAAAGAAAACATAGGAGAAACACTTCAGGAAATAGGACTGGGCACAGACTTCATGAATACGACCCCAAAAGCACGGGCAACCAAAGGAAAAATAAACAAATGGGATTATATCAAACTAAAAAGCTTCTGCACAGCAAAAGAAACAATTAAAAGAGTTAAAAGACAACCAACAGAGTGGGAGAAAATATTTGCAAAATATACATCTGACAAAGGATTAATATCCAGAATATATAAGGAACTCAAACAACTTTACAAGAAGAAAACAAGCAACCCAATTAAAAAATGGGCAAAAGAGCTAAGTAGGCATTTCTCTAAGGAAGATATACAAATGGCCAACAGACATATGAAAAAATGCTCAACATCACTCAGCATCCGGGAAATGCAAATCAAAACCACATTGAGATACCATCTAACCCCATTTAGGTTGGCTAAAATCCAAAAGACTATGAACGATAAATGCTGGCGAGGCTGCGGAGAAAAAGGAACTCTCATACATTGTTGGTGGGACTGCAAAATGGTGCAGCCTCTATGGAAAATGGTATGGAGTTTCCTTAAACAATTGCAAATAGATCTACCATACGACCCAGCCATCCCACTGTTGGGAATATACCCAGAGGAATGGAAATCATCAAGTCGAAGGTATACCTGTTTCCCAATGTTCATCGCAGCACTCTTTACAATAGCCAAGAGTTGGAACCAGCCCAAATGCCCATCATCAGATGAGTGGATACGGAAAATGTGGTACATCTACACAATGGAATACTACTCAGCTATAAAAACGAATGAAATACTGCCATTTGCAACAACATGGATGGACCTTGAGAGAATTATATTAAGTGAAACAAGTCAGGCACAGAAAGAGAAATACCACATGTTCTCACTTATTGGAGGGAGCTAAAAATTAATATATAAATTCACACACACACATACACACACACACACACAAACCGGGGGGGGGGGGAAGAAGATATAACAACCACAATTATTTGAAGTTGATACAACAAGCAAACAGAAAGGACATTGTTGGGGGGGAGGAGGGGAGGGAGAAGGGAGGGAGGTTTTGGTGATGGGGAGCAATAATCAGCTACAATGTATATCGACAAAATAAAATTTAAAAAAATAAATAAATAAATAAATAAATAAAAGACAGAAGAAGTGGTATTATCCCAGCAAGATACTCTGAGATGTAGTAAGGGTGGGAAAAAATAAAACAGTCCGTATTAAATTTTAAATATCTGAATGTGTGTTAATTGTGGGATTCAAAAAAGTACAAAACTAACTTATTGGATGAGAATAGCGTGTAATTAGGGTGAGGATGATGACAGTTTAGGTGTTGTTTTTTCTAAGTGTGGGATCATATGGTACTTAATACTTTGAATAATAAAACTCCCCCCACCCCAAAGGTACATGAAACAGGCAGGACTATCTTTAAAACATCCACATAACCATTTATTTTTCAATTAAAATGGTCACAGAGTTTAGTCAAGCAATTTTTTCCTTTATTTTTGTTAAATAAGATTCCAGAAAGTATAGTGCAAACACTCAGTAGAAAAGTTGCAAATAAGAAATGTACATTCACATTTAACTTTTCAGTCCATTCACTTTTTTTCAAATAAAAATAGGACAAATGATTCAATTACTGGTCTCAATTTAACAATCTTGAAAAAGACTGGAAGGTACTCTACAGTGTTCAGTTGACATAAAAATAGACCCGTATTGATTATACAAATCTATCATAAGTTACCCAGTGATATTGAGTTATTGTAATTCTGAACATAGCGTGCTCTCACCTCTACAGAAGCATCCTCGGTGAGTTAAATTGTGGGAGAAAACGACACCTTGCCCATGCCACTCTCCATTCTATTGAGGGACACGACCTTGCCTAGCCAAGCCCAGAAGGACATAGGAGCTTACACAACTTTTCTCAGCGAGTAAAGAAAATCCAAAAGTGAGCTTTGGGCTTACCTTAAATCAGAATGGAGTCTACCACTAAGAGATGGTCATCATAGTGACATTACTCTCATCTGTGCAAGTTGGTGTGCGATCAGTATAAATGAGAAAGGGTGGTGGACAAAGGGGAATGTAGGCTGAAGACAGATGGTGCATAATAAGTGCACTAGCTACACAAAGCTCAGGCTCCATGGGACTCACAGTAGCTTACGGGATGCTCCATAGCCAGCGGACAGACGACTCCAGGGCGGACCTGGGCTGGTCCCTTAGTGCATGCTGCATATTTCAAATTCAAACTAAGTTCCACACAATCAGGAATTTCATGGCATGCAATTCCAGAGTGCAAATAGCTTGCATATGTGCAGTTTTAATAGGGGTGAAGGCAAAACCATATGCCTCTCCGGCACTAGGTGTGTGTGCTCCTGGTGGTCAGTTGTAGCGACACTCCCGGTATATGTAAGAGGCAGCTGTGGGCTTCCTCAGGATCCCCACACATGGGAATGGTCCCCTGAGACTTGTGCTTCGTGTGCCTGGGGCCTGGGGTGGAGCGGGGGTTGCTGGTGGGAGGCGAGAAACAAGTTCTGGCTGCTGTTGGGCCAACTTCCCGCTGCACACGCCATGGGAAGCAGACCACAGGCAGGACGCCCGAGCAGCTGTTCTTGCAGACAGTCCTGACCAAGTTTGTTAAGCCCAAGAGGTTTGACAGATCTCCTGGGAGTTAGTTTAGGATATCATCTCTATTTAAAAACATTAATTCTCAATACGTGGCTGAAAGCTGTTTTGGAAACCAACCCATCTGAAAGTCTGAGCTGCCTGGCACCAGCAGGAACCAATGTCCAGGAGGCAGTCGGGGCACACTGCCAAGTTTCCCTGGGGGTTGCCAAATTTCTCATCCATCACAATCCCTGATCTCCCTGGTGGCTGACAAATTTCTCACCATCCGTCGTAATCCCTTGCTTGCCTTCTGAATCCTCCCAGGGAAATCTGCTCTTTGAACATCCTCTAATCTCTGAGAAGGCACCCTGATCCACCTACCCCCACCGGTGGCATACGTCAGTAACATTGAGCATACGGCAGAAGACGACAAGAGTAGGAACAACAAACTAAACCAGAGCTCATGAAACTCCTGTCAGGAACAGGGAGCCTGGGCTGGTTCAGTCTTAGCGGAAAAACGGTGTGTAGTTTGGGGGTGTCTGGGGGTGCCACATTTCTGCCTATTTGATGTCAGAGAGACCTTACAGAAAAGGGTGGCAATGCTCCTCCTTGGTTAAGGGTAGATTCTGTATCTTCTTAGTTGTGCTCCAACATGGTTTTAGAATGTAAAGTATGATATGACTTGTAAGCATTTTTCAACCCTAGTGTTTTATTTTCTGGCTGGGGATCGGTTGTTAAAGGAGGAATACGGCTTAGCTGGGAGGAATTTCTTTGCTCTAGTTTAGCAACATGAGGCCAAGGACTGCCGGTGCCAGTGAAGACTTGGGCACATGCTCCAAGAATGGGTGGCCAGAGCAAGGCCTTCCTGCAGGGACCAGCCTAGGCCATGCTCGGAACCCACCAGCTCAGGTGTGCCCCCCACCATGGTGGGTGCTTGTGTGCAGACAAGCTAGAGTTCTCCATCAAAATCAAAACAATTTTTGCAGATTTTACTGTTAGCAAAGAGGCACTAAATGTAATGGAAAACACAGGGCCTGGAACTGGACAGAACAGGGGGTTGAATCTTGGCCCTGCTTCTCAATGCTGTGTGACTTTGCTTAAGTCCATAACCTCTCTGGGCCTCATATTCTTCATTAACAGCATAAGGACTGGAATAATACCCCCTCCACGGACTGTATGGACGGGAGAGTGAGTGATGCACACTGAAGGGGCCCAGAGAAGCCAGGATTGGATACCAGTAATAAGTGTTTCCTTAAGATTCACTGGACATATTTTAAATAGACAAGAGAGCGCTGGCTGCCCTTTCCCTGGGGTTGTTAGCGCAGAACTCATTGAATCTAGTGACGAGTAGAAGGAAACTTCATTGATTTCACAAAAGATGAAGGGATTGTACCCAAAATGACAAACTCCTGTCGGGTACAGAGGACAATGGTGGGCCAGATGGCAGTACTGTGGTTGGTTTTCTGATTACCAAGATGTTTTTTCCCACTGATTGTGAACTACGACCCACGAAGGCCACCTGTCCTTTGTCTCCCTTCCCACTGCACAGCCGGGAGGGAGCGACTCTGACATACTCAGCTGGAAAGTCCTGTTTCTGGAATTCCTGCGGTGACACCCACCCTGAGTCTCTCTCACAGGCTTCTGTGAGTCCCGCAAAACCCCCAAACAAAACGAACAACCAAACATACAAAACAGGACCATTTTAGTGCCTCAGTGTCCCTGGTGCTGACTTTAGTGCTGATATTATAGAGAGATTATTTTAAAAAGTGAGAAATCCGTCCACCTCCAATTCCCCTCCGCCTTCCCAGCCCTAGGAGCCTTGCATTGGGCTACTCCAGGGCCCTGCTCTCTCCTGGGCATGGGGTCCCCTCAGCTCCTCGCTATCAGTTAACACAGAGTCACAGACGCCGCAGTGCCCGGGTGGGAACCTCCTCCCCACACCATGCCACCATAGGCATGGGCCTACCACACCTGGAGCCCCCGAATCCATCTGTGGAAAATCGTAGCCAGAAGACCCTTCTTTCCACTGAGCTGGACTGAGCCCTCCGGGACACCTGCTCTCAGCTCTGTCCATGCTCCTGCCCTGCAGGCCCTGCCCCTGCCACGCCAGGGAGGCTCCCAGCTCCAGTCCCTTGGCCTCAGTCCAGCGGAGGCTGTGGTCTCAGCCTACCCAGCTCTGGTGGACTCAGCAGGTGCAGTGAGGACCAGGGCCACAGGAGGCTGAGGTGACCCATCTCCCCCACAACTAGGGGGAATGCCAACTGGGGAAAATGGCCGCGGCATCTCCTCTCCAGTACCAAAGAGTGTGGACTGATTCATGTGCCAGTGGTTATCATGGATATCTGGGATCCTCAAGTAAGATGTCTCTCTCTGTCATCCTCCAAGCATAGTCCCTCAAGCCACCCAAACTAACCTCCCCACACCCAGGCCTGCCGGGCATGGGGCCTTGACCCTGCACAGTCCTGTCCCCATGGGCTCTTCTCCTGCCGGGAGGCACCAGCTCCATGGAAGTGAGCAGGAGCAGCTTCCAACCAGCCATCATTTCCCTAAGACAGCAAATCACAGGTAAGCATAGAAATGTCATCCTTTGAGTGGTCTGCCATGACACGCCAAGCAGCTTACCCCCGGGTCCGCCTGAGATGGTGCTGAGATCCACGGATCGGAGCAGATCTGGGATGGGGGGTGCCCACCCGAGCAGGGTGTGGTCACAATGATCTGACGAGCTTTGACGCCAGCCCTGTCTGCATGTGCCTGGGGTGCTGATCTCTTGACCAGCCCTGACGGCCCAACCCATGGGGATGGAGCCGCCAGAGTGGGGTCTTCAGGAAGGCGTGGGGGCCTCAGGATGGCAGCCCCCACCACACGTGGAGTTGGGTGAACTTGAACGCATGGCTTGTCTGTGTTAGCCATGTGCTTTGGCCAGACCTATCTCTGCAGTAAAGTTAGTTATTGCTTCTGTGACGGGTGTTCCGAAAGCCCCAGCAGCTGCAGAGTCTGAAACGTGGGCTGCTGGGCCTGGGGCGTCCGCAGCAGGACATGGACACCGCAGAAGCGCATTGGGGCTGCATTCTACTCTACGGCGCCAGGCACGGGAGGCGTGTGAGGGTCACATCAGGGACACGCATGGCATTTCCAAAGGGCCGCAGCCTCACTGAGCAGGGGCTGAGGTGGGGGTCCAGGGGCTGAAGTGCTTTCCTTCATTTTTGGTACCAGTGAACAGGCAGCGCCTGTGATCAGTGCGCTATTTACAGAGCATCTTAAAAGAATTGAGAGAATCCTACCCAAATGGCTCCAATATGTGTACATGAATATTGTACAAGATTAAAAATAAATAAGGCAATATAATACAGTTTTATCACAAATAAAAAGGAAGTTTTTCACCCCAAGGAACGTTGTGGCTAAACAGTTCCTGAACTCCCAGGAAGTGGAAAGGATCTGGGGCTGCTGATGATGGAGACCTTGGCCTCTGGAGTAGAGGCCTCGCCAAGCTTGTGGGTGCCATTTCAGAACAGTCTGTGTGCAGAGGAGACAGTGTGGTCCTCCACAATGGCTTCCTCCGACTGCCGTGACAAGTAACCGCACCTTCAGAGGCCTGATAAGTGTACACGTGTGACCTCATGGCTCTGCAAACCCCGGGCCCAGACATGGCATGATGCGGCTGCTATGCTGTCTCACCAGCCAAATCAAGCTGTGGCCGCTCTGGGCTCAGATCTGCAGGCTCTGGGTGAACCTGCTTCCTGCCCACTCAGGTTGTGGCCAAATTCAGCTCCTTGTGGTTGTGGGAGCAACGTCCCTGCTACCTCACTGGCTGGGGCTGGGGCTGCCCTCATGTTTGAGTGGTCCCAGATGCTGGCTCATGGTCCCCTCACCTTTAAACCAGCAATGACGGCTCAGTCTCTATCATGCTTGGAATCATTCCTGGCTCTCCTACCTCCTGCATACACTTCTGAGAGCCCATCCATGTAGCCCAGGATCCTCTCCCATTCTAGGGTCCCTAACCTTAATCCCACCTGCAAAGTCCCCTTTTTTGTGTGACAAGGCATATCCATGGGGCCTGGGACTAGGGCATGGACATCTCTGGGAGTTATCCCCCACCTGGACAGTCCAGGGTGGGCAGTGGCACTGAGACTCAAGAGGCCCACAAGGGACCAGGAATGGTGAGGAACAGGCTGGGCCAGGGAGGGACTCTCCCTTCTGAATGGCCTGCGGGTCTGAGGTCAGCAGCTGGCCTGAGAGCCCAGAACCGTGGTGCCCAGGGCCAGCATTCACCACCGCCTTGCTCCGTGTGGCTTCTGTCTGAGATGAGCCTGTCCTGCCTCCTGCACCATCACAGAAGCCACAGACATGCCCAGGAGAGAAAGACCGGAATCCTGCACTCAGCTGCCTCTGCTCCCTCTCCTGCAGCATCCACCCTGCCCACCTCTGTCCTGCCCCAAGCATCACCATACTTGTTGCCCTGCAAGGCCACCCACCAGCCTGGCCTCCCCCAGCTATGGCAAGGCCTCTGCTGCCCCACACAGCCACATGACTGAGCTGGAGTCCAGCCATCTCCAGGTAGGAGCCACATCTGATACACCACAATGGGAGACCACCCCCACCCCACCCTATCACGGATTGGATTGGTCCCCCCTACACACGTCTACACTCCAGGAAAGAGGTCTGGGCTTTTCTCTGTTCCTACTCTGAAAAGTTGGGACCCCCAGGAAAGGGGTCAAGCCCTTAAAAAGTAGTGAGGAGAGGGACCCCCAAGCCTGCTGGCTGTGGGCAGGGGCTGGGCTCAGGCCTCACCTGCAGTCCACAGAAACCTCTCCGGCCACATTTCGCAGCTGTGGGTTTCTGATCGTCTCCCCAGTGTCAAGCCTGCCTAGAATATTCCCTCCTGTCCTCCCTCTGATAAGGTCTGAGGTCTCCATGTGCCAGGAATCATCCAGCTATTTCTGGCCAGTCCCTCCCCACCAGCCCTCCTGGACCCATCCCCACATCCTCAGTCTTCATCTTCACCGTGACTGCCAAACAGCATCACCTGGAGCAGGAATGCCTGGAATCACGACCTTATGTTAACTCTGAAAGACTCCATCCAGGGGGGCTGGTTCTGCTGGAGAAACAGCACCTTCCATCAAGAAAAGTTACTCAGGGTGCGGGGGTCACTCATTGTCAGCATAAATAGAGCCTGGCACAATTGTTAAACATACAGGACCCAAGATGCCACACAGGAAGGCAAGAAGTGCACCCGTCCCCATGCTCCTCTGAACAGGCACAGTGATGGAGCAGGAAGGGGGATGTCCAGCTTTTACAGCGCCAGAAGCTCAGGCAGGACAGTGGCCGGTGCTGGCCACAATTACACAGATGACGCTGCAGGGACCCCCGAGAGTTCAGAAGACCCACCTCTGGCTCTTAGTGAAAAGCTACTCTTGAGGAAAGCCAGCAGCCACCACTATCCATGCAGTGAGGTGGCTTCTCAATTTTCCCCAAACCGTCCTGCCAAGACCCAAGCGAATCTGTGCCAAGCCCACGGTGTGAAAGACCCCAGTCCTCATGGCCCTGCCCAGCAAGGCTCGGCTTCCCACTTTGGCTCTTCAAGCCACTGCCCAGGGCTGGAGCCACCACGTGCCAGGACCTGCCACGGCTAGGTTGACACGGAGCTATCTTGGGGCACACTCATGGCGGGCTCCCTGATCACTCTGCCAGCCATAGCTCCATGGCTCCCCCTGTAACCCTGGAGGATGTTCTCAAAGTCCCGACGCTGACGCCCACCTGGTCAAACCTGGCAGGTCTGCTGGAAGAGACGTTCCCCTCTGTGCCATTGAATGGGGGATAGAGCAGGCCCATCTCTCGAGAGCCCAGGTGTCTTTGCAGACAGGGTCCTCCCCTCCCCGAGTCCCTGCCATGCTGTGTCTGCGTGGCCCTCGGCCACGCCTGGACAGTGCTCCTTCTCCAGCCTGGTGCTGGCTCCCTGCTCTGCTGGTTCAGCTGGTCCTGGCTGGAGCCATGGCCTGTGTCGCTCCAGGAGCATGATTGCCCTGTGTGCGCCCCCAGCAGCCAGCGCGGACTCCACTAAGCCTCCTTCCCAGCCGCTGCAGACAGCAGGTACTGGCCGGTGGGCTGCGGGGCGGGCCCGGCCCTGAGCGGAGGGCCTGTCGCAGGGCACACTGGGGGGCGTCTGCCTCTCCCATAAGGACACATCTTCCGCTCCAAGAGCAGGGACCTGGCCTGAGAGCCGCTCCCGTCGGTCCTGCCTTCTAGGAAGTACGTGAGCATCTCACCCTTTCCCTTGACGCTGACTTTGCCTCGGCACACGAAGTGGTAGGAGCACCTCCTCAGCAGCCGGTGCACCTCCTCAGTCACCTGTTGGCAGAGGAAGCACGTTACTCTAGGTCACGGCCAACAGGCGGGGTCCTCTGGGGGTAGGAGCCCCACGGTGCCTCATTCCCTCCTGCATCTGTCCCTGCCCACCCTGACCACTGGCCCATGGATGTCTTTGGGGTTGGGGCATATGGAGTGAGGGGGCAGCAGGTACCACACCAGCTAGAGAGGCAGAGGTAGAGTAGAGTCCAGAGCTTCCAGCCTCACCACTGGGTACGGCGCTCTCAGTTACCGCAGGTGGGGGTGCAAACCAGCCAGTTCTCAGGCCCCGGGTGCGGCTGCCTCCAGGGACCCTGAGGTGGGGTCCCCAGCACATAGAGGGTGGTGAGCAAATTCCCCAGAGGGAACAGGGGCATCACTTAACTGCTCTGTCTCTCAGGTTCCCAGCTGGTGTTTTAGCTCAAAGAACTCCCACCTGACAAAGTCAGAGGACAGATAGAGGATGAGAAAGTACTTTCTACCAGTTACCGTCCTGGGAACAGAAGAGGACGTGGTTGTTCTCTCTCTGCATTAGGGTGGAGGAGGGACCCTGGAACCACCTCTCCCCCTGCCTGTGTCCCTCCCCCTCACAGGTGGTCATCCAAACTCTGGCCTCTTTAGTTAAAACAACTCAATCCATCCCAAGCTCACCTTCTCATGTCCTGGAATTACTGGGGAAGGGTGGCAGGGGAGGGAGGACCCAGGCCCAGCGTGGGTAAGGGTGACATCTCCAGGCAGCCCAGCAGCCAGGGAGACCTGGCAGGGAGGGGAGACCACAGGAGCAGCCCGAGTTTGGGGCAGGGGAGACAGGGCAGTGGCAGGCTCAGAACCCAGTTTAGAAACTTAGAAATGCAACACCAGCACCGAGCTGCGCCCAGGCTGGAGACAGGACGGAGCTCCCGGGAAGCTCTCCCCGGGGGAGTGAGCAGTTTGGGAAGAAGGCTGCAGAAGAAGGCAGGCATAAGGCCATGTTAAAAAAAATACCATGCAAAGTTCTGGAGATGAATGTGGTAAGGGCTGCACAGCCACGTGACAGTACTTAATGCCACTCAACTGGACACTTAAAAATGGTTAAGATGATAAATCTTATGTATATTTCACCACAATAAAAGAAAATTAAGGTTTTTTAAAAACAATTATCCAGAAGTACAAGAATGCTTCCTGGAAGTCTCTGTCTATGTTCTAAGCAAGAGAGGAAAGCTCCATGAAGATTCTGGTCTACGTGTCCCCTAAACCGTTGAACCCAAAGAACCAACTAAGGCACCCAACCTCGAGTTGGTACCTAACAAACATTTGACTGATGGACAGAAGGGGTGCCCAGCCTGGAGACTTCTCAGCTGAGTGCTGCATCTCAGTGCCTTGTTCAAACACTAGGGGAACTGCCCATCTCTCCCAGGGTCTATGGGACAAACAGGTGAGACTTTTAAAAAAAGTGCCCAATGGGACACAGCACGGTGACAGCTGAGAGTGGAGACCTCAGACAACCCTTCCCATAGCCCATGGCCTGCCCACAGCAGGAGGGAATCCCCACCTGCCTACCAAACACTGAGCGTTCACCACCCCATTCCCATGGGTCCCAGACACCAGCTGCCGTCACACACCAGGGGACAGAGCCTTCTCTCTGAAGCCCCGAGGCCTACAGTTCCCAGGTGGGGCAGCCTCAGAGCTGAGTGGCCCCTCATATGCCCCATGTGCCCCTGGGGCTTTATCCCAATGCACATCAGGGCTCGGTCAAGTTTCACGTTTGTTTTAAGGGAAATCCCAAGAGCTGAAACACTCCTCCATGCTGATGAAAGGCAGAGGCAGCTGCCTTCGAAACTTTCCAGTGACTCTTACAAGGTGTCACGGCCACAGCTCTCAGCCCACCTGGGCTGCCCACAAGTTCCTCAGATAAGGTGGGCACCCCCAAACCCTGCTTTAACCTCTGATGGCAGCTGGGTGGAGGCAAGTGGAGCAGCCAGGCCACGGGCTTGGTGGCAGAACCCTGGAACACACAGTGTCCCCCAACTCTGCACCTGCCATTTAGGGACCAACCCCACAGCCACATGACAGACCAAACAGCAAAATCAAACTGCCACCAGGATAATGCCTCCAGCAGCAGACAAACCAAGACACA
Organism: Cynocephalus volans; assembly: GCF_027409185.1. Lineage (NCBI taxonomy): Eukaryota > Metazoa > Chordata > Mammalia > Dermoptera > Cynocephalidae > Cynocephalus > Cynocephalus volans. Next base: position 212,138,851 of record NC_084461.1, read on the forward strand.
TAGCTAGCTCTGCCCCAGGGCTTCCTGGCTGCAGACTGGGGCTCACCCCTTGACCCCTGTGCCTCAGTTTCCTCACCTGCAGAATGGGCACATATGCCCTGGGGATTTCTGGCTGAACTGACCTGTATTCTGCCCTGAACCCCGGTGCTGTCCATCCGACTAGCCACGTTGACTGTATTCCCCCAGATGTCATACTGGGGCCTGCGTGCGCCGATCACTCCAGCCACCACGGGGCCCACATTAATGCCTGGAAAACAGCCACACATGGCCTGTCATTAGCAGGAAAAGTGTAATTCACCCTGCCAGCCACCCAGTGCACCTGACACTGCTCCTGGTGGAGAAAAGGCTGCTCCCTTCGGGATCTTGTCTTTAAGGGTCCCCTAGCACCAGGCCCCTTCCTAAAGCAGCAGTCTCCCAGCATCACAGAGAGGGGGCCGCAAGCCACTGCCTGCACATGGCTCCCCTATGTGACACCCTCACAACACTGACCACTGCACTGTGGACCAGCACTGGCTGTGGATCGCAATTCCTAACCCTGAGGAAAAGCCCCATTTCCTGGAACACTGGCCCCTGGCCTGAGTCCTGCCACTGGAGCCACTAAGAAGTCTGACCTTTCAGTCTCTGTGATCACAGGATGCCAAGGGCATCCTCTTTTCCAGAAAAATAGCAGCTCCTGACCTTTTCTCAGGATGTGACCCTGTGGCTATTTTAGGGTGTGGGTCCCAGAACTGGCCTTGGGCTGCTCTGAAGGGAGGGAATGGGGACCCTGTCTCCTTCCGTAGTTCAGCGTCCAACTGGCCTCTGGGCAGCTGCAGACCTGGACAGCGTCACAAGACCCAGGCGCGCCACAGTGGAATCACCCCTGTGGGACCTTTGGCAAAGTGCTCACCCTCTCTGGGATCCTCTCCTGTAAATGGAGTCCTTAATAGCCTGTGACCCCAGCCTGTGCTCAAGCAGGACATCAGGTGGGCTTTCATTATCATTACAGTGCACTTTTGGCTGCCTCCTGCCACCAGGGCTTTCTGGCCCAAGCTGAGGCCACATTCAACCTTCTCTTTTCTCAGCTTGTGGACAGATTTTTCTGAGCTTAGCTGAAAAATCCATCCACTGCCCTGAAATCCTGGGCAGTGGGGACAGGCGTGGCTGGCGAGTAGCATTGGGGGACAGGGGTGTGAGCCAGGTCTGGGAGGACTCAGGAGCCCCCTCTGCCAACCCTGCATGCACCTGCCCACATGGAAGAGACTGGGCCAGTGCCAGCCCACTGGGCAGAAGGGTGCAAGAGAACCTCATCCCCCACCATGTGACCAGCCCCCGACGCACACTGCAGGGCTGCCTGTGGGTTCTGTTGTAGGAGGGTGAGAAACAGAATTTCTCCAATTCACCATCAGATCTGTTTCCAGTCCTGATGAATACATCTCTTAATCGGAGCCCGAGTGCCAGGATGAGGCTTGAGGGGAGAGGCCCAGCCCTGCCCCGTGCCTGAGACAGAGCTGGCTTTTAAGGACACCAGCACTCCATCTTCTGAGAAGTGGACCACCTTCTACCTACCTCTGTTCATACTCAAACAGCTTTTATTTTATTTTTATTTTTGATGAGACAGTAAGAAATATTCATTTGTTCTCGTGCTCCATCTCACAGTAGGGTGACTGGTTAACAACAATACATGATATATTCCAACACTTGTTTTTAAGGCCACTAGATGTTTCAATTCTAAAGCAATCATAAACTACCATAAATCTCTAGTTTAACTGTATCCTAGCCTACTAAGACTTTTTCTGGTAAATTGTCTACTTTTCCAAGAATAACAAATTTAGGATTTAAAAAATCCCAACAAACTACAGTTTTGTAAAATCTAGAGAAGAACTTGGACATCGCATGGTTTTTTGTCCTCACTTCACAGGTGAGGGAAGGGGGCCAGAGGAGACCACAGACACGCCCGAGTCCACGTGGCCCAGCTCCCGCTAAGACCCCTTTCTGGGTGGCCCACCGGCCTCGGCAGGTGTTGTCAGGGCTGGCTGACAGAAAGGAGCGTTTCCTCCAGCTGAGTGTGGACTCAGAGGTGCAAATGACAGTCTCTAGGACAAGGCAGATTCCTAAGTGTTCCGTGAGCAGGAAGTGTCTTCAAGTCCAAGTCACTTTCTGGAGCCTCCCACTCCCTCAGGCAGATTTCAGAGGCAACATGTTCCACGTCCCCACAACATGCTCCTAGGCAGACCACCCACCGCCCAGGGAACCTCACGGCTGACACTGCTCCCAGGCGGGTGCAGGATGTCCGTTCTACATCGAGTGACTAGACAGGTCTAGAGCCACGTACCGACTCGGAGGACAAAGTCATTGTAAGACTGGTAGTTGATCTCCTCCAGGACATCAAACATGTCAATGGCAAAGTCGGCCAGCGTGCTGAGGAGGGAGGAGATGGACTTCTTAGCCTAGGTGTGAACAGACAGGGATCATTATGTTTGGGGGTGCCAGGGCAGGAGAGGGGAAGGGACCAGCTCGCACTAGTCACAGGACTGGGGATTTGATTACCACGTCAACGACACAGCAGCCCCGTGGACTCCAGGTGCTTTGGGTGCTGGCTGAGGGCACATTTATCATCCTATTCTACAGGTGGGAGATGGAGGTAGAGGCAGGGGACTGCCCAAGGCTCTGGCTCCTGAGGGGCAGAGACAGGACTCACCCGGAAGCCGTCTGAGCCCAGGCAAGCCCTTCTGCAGGAGTGGGGTGGGGTATCCCCTGCAAGGGGGAGACCAGGTGTCCAAACTACTGCTGGGACAACGGTGTCACCACCCCTTGCCAAGGTGCAAAACAGGGACAGCAGACACCTGCTAGGGAGCAGTGCCAACTTTCTTCCTTGACACTCAGACCATGTCCTTGCGTATGTATGTGACAAGGTCCTTTCTTTTGTGAAATAGTGACAGTTGTAAGGTTTCTAATTTTTATTTTTTTTAAGGAAGTTTTATTAGTCCTCAAAGTTAGGGAACTAATTTTTTTTTTAATTAAAAGACTTTTGGATGATTTTTTTTTTAATTAAAATACTTTTTTAGGTTTACAGGTAAATTGAGTAGATAGTATATATCCCCTTTCTCCCCACAGGGAGTTCCCCCCATTGTTAACAACGTGCATTTTCTGTGGTACATTTGTTACAACGGATGAGCCAATATTGATACATTAGTATTACCCTAAGCCCATAGTTAAAATTAGGGTTCATTCTTGGTGTTGTACATTGTATAGGCTTTAACAAATTCATAATGACATGTATCTACCATAAGAACATCACACAGAACAGTTTCACTGCCCTAAAAATCCTGTGTTCTGCCTCTTCATCCCTCCCTCCCCCCAATCCCCAGCAACCACTAATTTTTTTTTTTCTTACTGTCTCTATACAGTTTTGCCTTTTCCAGAATTTCATATAGTTGGAATGGTACTGCAGGTGGCCTTTGCAGATTGGTTTCTTTGAAGTAGCAATGTGTATTTAAGGTTCTTCCATGTCTTTTCATGACTTGGTAGCTCATTTCTTTTTATCATCTAATAATATTCCATTTGATGGATGTAAGAGAATTTGTTCATCCATTTACCTGTTGAAGGATATCCTGTGCACTCCCAGTTTTGGGTGATAGGAATAATACTCTAATGAATATGCATGTGAAGGTTTCTGAGTAGTCATAAGTTTTCATTTCATTTGGGTAAATACTAAGGAGCACAACTGCTGGATCGTGTGCTAGGAGCATGTTTAGTTTTGTAAGAAACTGTCAAACTGTCTTCCGAAGTGGCTGCACCAGTTTGCATTCCCACTGGCAATGAACGAAGAGCTCCAGCAGCGCCACATCCTCACCAGCTTTAGTATTATCACGGTTGGGGATTTTAACCATTCTAACAGGTATCATCTCAGTGTTGTCTTAATTTGCAATTCCCTGATGACACATGACGTTGAGCATCTTTTCATGTGCTTATTTGGCATCTGTATACTTTCTTTGGGGAGGTGTCTATTCAGATTATTTGCATACTTTTTAACTGGGATTTTTTTTCCTTATTGTTGAATTTTAAAGGTTCTCTGTATATTTTAGATACAAGTCCTTTACCCGATAGGTGATTTGCAAAGACTTTCTCCCAGCCTGTGGCTCAACTTTGCACTCTCTTAACAATGTCTTTCAGAGTTGGATCTTTTAATTTTAATGAAGTCCAACTTAACCAATTTTTTCTTTCATGGATCACTCATCTTGTGTAGTATCTAAAAACTCGTTGCTAAACCCAAGTTCATCTAGATTTTTCTCCTGTGTTATCTTCTAGTAGTTTCATAGTTTTGTGTTTTTTATTGAGGTCTATGATCCATTTTGAGTCCACTTTTGTGAATGGCATCAGGTCTGTGTCTACATTCAGTTTCTTGCATGTGGATACCATGTTGTGATGATTACTGTAGCCTGATAGTGAGTCTTGAAGTCAGGCAGTGTCAGTCTCCAGCTTTGCTCCTCTCCTTCAGCACTGTGTTGGCCATTCTGGGTCCTTTGTCTTTCTGTATAAACGTAGGATCAGTTTGTCAATATCACAAAAATATACTGGTGAGGTTTGGGTTGGGATTATGTTAAATCTACATATCAAGTTGGGAAGACCTGACATCTTAACAATACTGACTTCTATGCAGGAACACTGGATATATCTCCATTTATTTAGCTCTTCTTTTAATTTTTTTTTCTTTGATTTTTTTGGTGGCTGGTTAGGACAGGGATCAAACCCTGGATCTTGGTGTTATCAGTGCCACCCTCTAACCAGCTGAGCTAACTGGCCAGCCCACTTCTTTGATTCCTTTCATCAGAATTTTATAGCTTTCCTCATATAGAACTTGCACACATTTTGTCAGATTTATACCTAGTATTTTTTTGGGGGGGGTACTAATGTAAATATTATTGTGTTTGTAATTTTAAATTCCAATTGTTCATTCCTGATATGTAGGAAAGCAACTGATTTTTATATATTAACCTTGAATCCAGCAACCTTATTAGTCCTAGGAGTTTGTTTCTGTTTTGTTGTTACTGTTGATTCTCTCAAGAGTTTCTACATATACTGTCATGTCATCTGCAAACAAAGACAGTTTCAGTTCTTTCTTCCCAATCTGTATGTCTCTTATTTCCTTTTCTTATTGCTTTAGCTAGGACTTTCAGTACAGTGTTGAACATGAGCAGTAAGAGGGGACATCCTTGCCATGCTCCCGATCTTAGGGGGAAAGCATCTACTTTCTCACCAACAGGTACAGTAAGCCCTGCACAACCTCAGTTTCCGCACCTGCAGATTCAACCAACCACACATTGAAAATATTTGAGGGGGAAAAAAAACCAATAAAAATAATACAACAATTTAAAAAACAAACAAAAAACCAATACAGTATAACAACTATTTACACAGCATTTACATTGTATTAGGTATTATAGGTAATCTAGAGATGATTGAAAGTTAAACAGGAGAATGTGCATACGTTATATGCAAACACTATGCAATTTTATATCAGGGACTTGAACATTAAAGGATTTTGGTATCCACAGGGGTCCTGGAACCAATCCCTTGAGAATACTGAGGGACAACTGTATAAAGTTAAGCTGTAGGTTTTTTTTGCCCATGTTCTTTATCAAGTTAAGGAAGCTCCCCTCTAGTCCTGCTTTACCTAGAGTTTTTATCAGGATGAGTGTTGAATAAAGTTACATGATTTTTCTGCATCATTTGGTAGGATCATATGATTTTCTTCTTTATCCTGTTGATATGGTGAATTTCATACTCATTTTGGAATGTTAAACCTTACGTATCTGGAATAAATGCAACTAGGTCTTTGTATTAGTCTGTTTCTGTTGTTCATAAGAGAATACCTGAAACTTGGTAATTTATAAGAAAAATAAATTTATTTCTTACAGTTCGGAGTCTGGAAAGCCCAAGGTCCAGGGAGCACATCTGGTGAGGGCCTTCGTCTTGGTGCAGGTGGTGAGAGGTTCTCATGTGCAGGGCTGGGTGAGCACCCTTGTCAACATACTCACTTGCTCTCCACACCCATGACAACCCATTAAACTGTTAACTCATTACTCGAAGAATGGATCAATCCACTCACGAGTCCTCACAACCCCATCACCTCTTAAAGGCCCCACCTTTCAACACAGCCAAACTGGAAATCAAGCTCCCACACAAGCTTGCAGGAACATTCGACTATAGCATTCCTGGTGTACGATTATTTCTATTCATTACTGGATTCAATTCGCTAGTGTTTGTTGAAGATTTATGCATTTATATTCGTGAGAAATGATGGTCTGTCATTTTTCTTTCTTTTGATGTCTTTGGTTTTGGTGTCAGGGTGACGCTGGCCTCATAGGAAGTGTTCCCTCTGCCTCCATCTTCCGGAAAAAAATGTAGAGAATTGGTATAATTTCTTCCTTAAGTGTGTGGCAGAATTGACCAATGAACCCATCTGAGCCTGGTGCTTTCTGTTTTGGAAGATTATTAATTAGATTCAATTTCTTTAACAGATAAAGATCTATTCAGAATATTTATTTTTATTTATTCACAACTTGCTGTGGGAAAGGAGAGCATTCAGTGGTCCAGGGGGGTGGGGAGGGAACAGGCTGGTAGAGAGGACAGGAGGCTGGTGGGGAGAGGGCTGAGCTGGCTGGGAGGGGGTCATGGGGGAGGGAAAGTGGTCACAGGCAGGACATCCACAGTGGCCAGGGCTGAGTGGCCTCATCTACAGGCTGGGAGGGGTCTGGGGCAGGCCTGGAGGAAGCCCCTGTGACTAGCCTCTGTGTTGGTTTTCCCTAGGAGATTGCACCTGGAGACAGCCGGCCACTGACAAGACCGCCTGCAAGCTGCTCCCCTAATCCAGTGGGGAGGGAAGCCCAACCCCAGTGTGCGGACCTGCCTAGGGCCTCAGAGCAGTCTGGGGCAGGCCAGGACCCAGTCCCCGAACAGGCAGCCCTGGACAGTACTCACCTTGGCCCCTGCCGTGGGCACCAGCCCCACCGCGGCCATGTAGGTGCTCCCGATGGTCTTGATCTTCTCTAGGTCCTTGTAAAAGTCTTTGTCCATGAGCTTTGTTTAAAACACAAAACTGTTAAACATTACATAACATTTGAGAAACGTCACCACAGCCGTCAGCAAGAGCAACAGCACAGCTGACGAACTCATTCTGGAAAGCGATCTGTCTTCTCTGTTGTGGGCACCAGACACATTCTAGGAGTACACTTGTAAGAGGAGGGATGGTACAGGACACATCCTGTCCCTGCAGCTGAGCTCATGGTCACCAGGGAGAGTGGCGTCCCCAGTGGCAGGGGCAGCAGGGCGGACCCAGCACCCGGCCGCGGCAGAGCCTGCAGGTGCTACCCTCCTGTCTATAGATGAGGTGACTCAGCCCCGTCCACTGCGGATGTCCAAGCTCTGACATTTGCAACAAAGAGGACAGGCACCCACCCCCACCCAGTGGTCCTGTCCCTCATCAAGAGCCTCTCTTCTTTACTGTCACAGTTGATCTGGACCCCGAAGGAGACACTGCATGCATTTCCCAGGATTTGTTTCTCCCTATTCCATCTACAGAGAATGTGACATACTGTCAGACACAAGAAGGATTTAGTTAGGAGAAGGGACATTCTCATCACCCGTAAGCAGGAGGCACCCCAGCCTGAGCGTGGCCCTCACCTCATCAAAGTCGGCAATGATCTCGTTGAGGAGCCGCAGACACTCGACGCCCATGTTGTTGCCATCCAGCTCGATGTAGAAGTCATTGAAGTTGGGGATGGAGGCAAACATGACACCCACCTGGGAGTAGGACTGGTAGTAGAGGTCCTGGAAGGTCAAAGGCTGGGTCAGCTGCTGAGCGCCAAGGGAGCAGCCAGAGCAGCTATCCTACCAGGGCTGGTGATGGACCAGGCTGGCACCATGACTTAGAGCTGTCACCCCAACGTCCCAGGAGCTTTGGTCACCCAGACTCCACCCTGACCTTGGGGATGGGCAGGGGGGCAAGCAGGGGGCTGAGTCCATAAGGGACCTCCACTTTGCAATGGAAGCAGAGAGAAACAGCGAGAAGCCACTCTGAGCTGGGCCTGCAGCTACAGACCTGTGGCCCTGTTATGGCAGCAAGCAGAACATGGTGCCGAGTGGGACACGTGCTCACCATGTTCCGCGGATTAGACATGAGGAAGTGCTGTGCGACGTGGGCTGGCAGGAGGTTGAAGAGGATCCTCCTGTTGTCCAGCTTCACCCTCTCCATGTCCTCTCGCTCCTCTTCTGCCTGGAGGGTTGGGAGCCTTGGTCAGTCCCCCCCATTCACACTGCCTCCAGATGCCCCCAACCACACGCTTCTTTCTCAATCTTCCAAATGGGACTCCAGGTCGACTGAAGGTCTACACCTGCTCCTGTCCCTCCTCCCCACCAGAGTGACCGGTCCACACTGGTCCACAAACATCTGTGAGGTTACCGTCCCATCTGCATGGCAGGAGCAGAGAGTGCCAGCTCATTTACCATGGTTGTAGGGCCCTGCAGAGACTGACTACACCCACAGTGAGGGCCACACCACAGGGCCACCGCAAGCGTTCAAGAGGCACCATGGGCAAGGTGCTGAGGGCCCATGGAGGCCACTGGCATCACTATTTGTCCTCTGCACAAAACCCAGCCCTGAGAGGAGCTTGGCTTGGGGAACATTCAAAGTGTGAACATTTATGGAGGCACCAAACCCTCGAATGTAGAAATCACATAATGATGCCCTTGTTGAGTCCTGGCCACCAAAAACCAAGGCTCAGAGACCAGCACAGCTGATTCACATCCTGCTCAGCCATGTGGTGGCCAGTGACATGACCAGCAGGTGCATGTCTCTGTGCTACAGTTTCCTTATCATAAAACTGGCATAGAATACCCATTTTCAGAGGTACCATTCCAGGGTTGGACTTAACAAGGGCTTAGGGAGAGGGCATGCTGCCTGGTAAGCCTAAAAAGTGTGGCCTATTTTTGGTGGTATTATAATTGTTACGGCTGAGTTGACCAATTACATGTCACTAGATTCCATGTAATGATTCTACCAGTTAAAATCAAGAAGCGGAGATTCGCAAGGAAACCTTGAGCCACAAGGGGGAGGCCTGAGGGCCCCCTGACCATGGGGTGGGAGGCCAGGCTGAGCAGGGCAGGATGGAGCCCTGGGCCTCCCCAGCAGCTGTCCTCTGGGAAGACAATGTGGTGAGTCAGCGTGACCCACAGAGATGATGACAGGATGTGTTTACCCTGCTGCTTAGAGAGGTAGACTGGCAGCAGACAGGGACAAAAGAAACCCAAGGGCCATAACCAGCCAGTCAGACCACAGCCAGGTGCTAGCCACCTAGATGGGCTGAAGCCAGGCTCTGCAGACAGCAGGACAGGACCACAGCCAATGTCGGACAATAGCATGAGTCTGCTCCGTGCAGTCGATGTCCGGGCACAGGGATGGGCAGAAGCCTCCATATACCGCACGGGCCTCATTCTGGGTCCTGCTCAAAAGTCAGGGCCTCTTTTGTCTCCAAGGCTCTTTTCATTTCACATTCCTATTAATAGTGACAATCTGAACATGCACCTCTCCGTATGACACATATTATTAATTCCGTGTTAACAGGTTATGCTCTAATAGACACAAAAGAAAAGCTTTTAAAGGGTGAGATAAAGAGCAAGGAAATAATGCTTTTTTAAATAATAGTTTTGTTTTATTAGTGGCACAAAAATTTTGCACCCTCCAAGATACCACTGTTAATGTTAATAATATTTCAGTGAAAGCAATGTAATTGAATAAGCTTTGATTGAAAACAAAATCTTGGTTTATCACATTGTGATGAAGAGATTTGGTTCTAAATTCTGTTTATTTCTACATTTGAATTTAGGGCTATTGGAGTCGCTGTCCTTCCTAAATCATCATATTTGTTTTAATCCATTCACAGATGCAATGGTTCTTGCTGAAATTCAACTGATAAATGTCCGTGACAGTTATTTTTATGAACTAAGCAGAAGTCACATATAAAATAAAAACAAAATGAAAATAAAATAAACGAGTAAAAACAAAGTGAAAAGCCACTGAAATTCTCAGTTTATAAGATTTACAAGAAACTAAATATTTTTAAGAAAGAGCCGTTGAAGGCAACGCACATTATTCCTCACAACAAAATCACGTGGGAGAGACACATCCAATTTCTATTTTCAAGACAGTCTCTTTATGGAACAGTTTCTTTCAAAACACATTTCCCCTCTCGCTCGTGCTCATGTTTTAGAAGTTATTGACCAAGTGCATCTATTGACAGGTATGTGGCATCTCAGAGGAGGCCACAACCTGGGGCCCTTGTTGTTTGGGAAAGAGAACAATATGAAACAACGAACAGGATAACCTGGCCACTGCCTCCTGTGCTAACATGTGCCTCAAGCGACTCCACAGTCACCCCAACACAGAATTCCATCTAGCAGCCCCAACCCAGCACCTGAATCAACAGCACATCCACTACAAGGAAACAGCCACGCAAGGGTGGCCCTGGCCTCGCTCTGCTTGGGAAGTGACCTTCTGCCTCCCTTGGGCAAGAGACACAGGCATCTGGCCAGAGCTGGATCTCTAATGCCAGTTCATGCTTTGGTATCAGGAAAGTACGTTTCTTAATTTTCAGGTACAATCACTGCAGATTTTCTGATATTCTCTTCCAAAACCCACTGAATCATCCCTGACCCCTGGGAGGAGGGCCACGCCCTCTTTGGGGGCACCTCAGCTCTGAGAACCACCTCCTTTGGGGGAAGCACAGAGAGGGAAAGACACTTTCCCAAGCACACGGAGCAACTGCGACAAGCGCAGTCAGCTCCCAGGTAGAGGAATTTGGTTACCTGCGGCTAACTGCAGGGTTGAATCGCTTCGCATTACCTTCCTTTTACTGATTTCCACTTGAGCATGAGGTGCCCTCTGAAACATGCTGCCAACTGTCCAAGTAAAGAGCAGAGCACGTGGGTCAGAGATGGTGCTGTCTCTGCATGTGTCACTGCCCCTCAAGACGACAAGCCCTTAGATCCAGGATGGCCATGCAGGCCATGGGGGTTGCACGTGTCCACAGAAGCCACCACCCCTGTTGTCAAGAGGGCTTGACCCCAGGGGTGGCAGGCAGTAGTGTGGGACCCCACGCTGTCAGAGGTCCTTCATTTCCCAACCCAGTGAGTCCCCCTGCCACTGACACCAGCGGTCTCCCTCCTCCCTGAAAGTTCTAGGCCACTTGTTCCTAATGTTCATCACTGACTTCCAGGGAGGAAGGGGACTATGCATGTGCCCCTGAAGACGAGTAAGGTCATGTATCACCTCTGAGCCGGCGCCTTCAGCAGCCAGCTCTCGATTCCCCATTCCCTCTCAGGGACTGAGGAAACTCTGGTGTCCACCAGCCTGGCCCCTAGAGGATGATGACAATGTGGTCCCCTCATTCAACCACACTGGACATGTAGCGGGAAGAGAAGCAAACTTTCGCTGATTAATACTGCTGGTTCCTGGGGATGTTTGCTGTTGAGGCAAACCTACCCTGGCCCTCAGAATGCCAGGCTGGGAGCACGATTCCACAAGGCCACACTCTGGGAATGCTTTCCACTTTCCCCTCACCTTCCCTCCAATGCAGTTAGGTCCCTAACATGCCCCCACCCCACTAACAGCCTCCCAACCCTCCCATGCCACCATGGAGGTACAGGACATGTATGTGTCACCTTCGCCCGTGGCTCCCAGCCAGTTGATGTAAAGGCTTTCCCCTCAATTATCAGCATTTAAGGAAACAGTGGTACAGGTCATCTTACCACCAAGGTAATTAAAGAATTCAGTCTACATCATCAACTTGAGCACTTATCCACTTTTCCTTGAACACAGGCAGCTCACTGCTGTACTAGTCTGCCACATCCAACCTCAGACTCTCAAGCTGCTGGAGAACTGTTCTTATGCTGAATGAAAACCTCCCTCCCTGGATCTTTTGTCTGGAGTCCCTAGTTCTGTCCTTAGTCCACTCCAGAGACCAGCCATGCGGGAAGGACTAGAATCCCTCCCACTACGTCCTACCCTCAGTTCCTTCAGCTGCTCCTCTTATTCGTAACTGGTTTGAAGGTTCCTCTCTGTCTGGATGTCCAGGCTGAGCCCAGCAGCCTTGGTTGTGGCCAAGGACTCCCCCAGACAGGATGCTGGCCTGAATCAGGGCTTTAGCCAAATGCAAGGCTCCAGCTCCCAGCCAACTCAGTCCCCAGGCCTCTTTCCATGAGATGGCACTAAGCTGGCTGTTCCTGCCCTGTGCTCACAAAGAACTATTTTTTAAACAGTGAATTCCCATTCAATTTTGTCCATTTTGTTCTACCTATCCAGCCACCATGGTGAGCTTGGATCCTGAGCCTGACAGGGGTCACTCCGGTGCCAGCTCCCAGTTCTACTCCCTTCTCAAACCACAGGACCACAATCCCAGAAGGAAACTGCCAGCTAGGGAGGAGGGTGGGACCAGGCATGGAGAGAGGGACTCAGGAACAAACCCCAAAGCTCACATTATGCTGAGAATGGTTCCTGCCCTCACTGACAAGAATGAAAAACGTTATTAATCACTGGGCATCAGGTACAGTAGTGAAAACAGTTTTGCCTCACAGCAGGCAAAATTAGTCCTAGAATAAATGCTCTCCTGGTTGTTTTTTTTAACAAAAGTTAAAAGCAAAAACCCAAAGATCAAACTATTGCCAAGTAACTTACCTAAGTCCCAGAAAAAGGATCAAGAATAAATTTAGAAATACAAGAACATACAACACCCAGAAAGTAAAGTTCAAAATATCTAAATCCCACTAAAAATTAAGATATGCTAAAAAGTACAAAGTACAACTCATAATGAGGAGAGAAATAAATCAATACTGACTTAGATACAGTTGATAGGATTAGACAAAAACATTAAAACATTTATTATAGATGTATTCCATATGTTCAAGAAGCTAGAGGAAACATGTTAAGTAGAGACAAAAAATATGTTTAAAAAACCCAAATTTAATTTCTATAAAACTACAATACCTAAGGTGAAAAATATACTTGTTGGGATTAATAGTAGATTAGACAATTCAATATAAAAGATTAGTAAGCTTGAAGACTCAGCAGTAAAAACTATCAAAACTGAAACATGAAGAGAAAAAAGAACAACAAAAAATTAACTAAGCACTAGTGAAAGGTGGAACAACCTCACAAGGCACAATACATGTGTAACTGAAGTCCCTGAAGAAGAGGAGAAAGAGAAGAGAAAGGGGGGAGAGATGGATAAAAAAAAATTTTTTTAATTGGAATAAATAATGGCTAAGATTTTCCAAATTTTATGGAAACCATAAACCCATAGATCCAAGAAACTCAACAAACCCCAAGCACAAGAAGCAAGAAAAAAACTACAGTAAGGCACATTTAATCAAACCATTTAACATCAATGATAAAGAGAAAATCTTAAAAAGCCAGATTAAAAAGACATGATGCGTACAGAGAAACAGAGACAAAGATAACAACAGATTTCTCATCAGAAACAATGCCAGACAGAAGACGGTGGAACAACATCTTTAATGTACATTAGTCCCCTTTATCTGCAGTTTCACTTTCTGCGGCTTCAGTTAGCCACAATCTGATATTATTAAGTGTAAAACTTCAGAAATTAAACAATTCATAAGTTTTAAATTGTGCACTGCTCGAGTAGCATGATGAAATTTTGTCCCATTTCACCCCAAATGTAATTACCCCTTTGTCTAGCATATGCACACTGTATATGCTACCTGCCTGTTAGTCACTCAGTAGCAGTCTCAGTTATCAGATCAACTGTCATGGTATCACAGTAGTTGTGTCCAAGTAGCCCTCATTTTACTTAATAATAGCTCCAAAGCACAAGAGAAGTAGTGATGGCAAATCAGATATGCCAAAGAAAAGCTATAAAGTGCTTCCTTTAAGTGAGGAGGTGAAAGTCCTCAACCTAATAAGGAAAGGGGGAAAAAAAGAAAAACATATGCCGAGGTTGCTAAGATATATGGTAAGAATGAATCTATCTATGAAATTAAGAAGGAAAAAGTAATTCATGCTAGTTTTGCTGTAGCACCTGAAACTGCAAAAGTAACAGCCACAGTGTATGATAAGAGCTTAGTTAAGATGAAAAACACATTAAATTTGTGAGTAGAAAACATGTTCCAATTGGTGGCAATGTGTTGCTCCAGAAAGCACTGAGCCTATACAAATACTTCAGCAAGGGAACCCCTGAAATAAGTGACATCAAGCCATATATGGCAAGTAAGGGATGGTTACACAGATTCAGAAATAAAAAGTCAGTGGTATCCTAACACTACATCACAATGTCTACATCATTCACCTCACTTCATCTTATCATGTAGGCACTGGGTCATCTCACACCATCACAAGAAGAATGAGCAAAGTACAATGAGATAGTTAGAGAGAGAGACCACATTCACATAACTTTTATTACAGTATCTTGTTATAATTGTCCTATTTTGTTATTATTGTTAATTTTTTACTGTGCCTAGTGTATAAATTAAATTTATCATAGCTATGTGTGTATAGGAAAAAGCATCATGTATAAGGGGTCAGTACTATCCAGTTTCAGGTATCCACTGGGGGTGGTAGAACATATGCCCCACGGATAAGGGGGGGACCACTATACTGAAATGAAAAAAGATATCAATCTAGAACCCTATACCCAGAAAAAAAAATCTTTCAACTGTGAAGACAAAGTAAAGATTTTTCAGACATACAAAAGCTGAAAGAATTAATCACCAACAGACCTGCAAGACCTATTAAAGCAAGTCCTTCAGGAAGAAGGAAGGTGATACTAAATGGAAACCTGGATCTACAAAGAACAATGAAAAGCACCAGACATCATAACTGTGTGGGAAATTTTAAAATCTTCTTATTAAATATCTTTAAAATATAATTTAATGTTTATGATAGAAACAATAAAATATATTTGGGGATTTGTAACACAGGTGCAAATAAAAATCTATAATGATAATAGCAAAAACCTGGGATGGGAGAAATGGACTTTGTCAGTTTGGGTTGCTATAACAAATTACCATCCACTAGGTGGATTAAACAGCAAACACTTACTTCTCACAGTTCTGCAGGCAGGAAAGTCCAAGCTCAGGGTGCCAGCAGGGTTGAGTTCTGATGAGGACCTGCTTCCTGGTTACAGGTGGCCAACTTCTCATTGTGCCCTCATATGGCAGAAAGAGAGCAAGAGAACTCTCTGGGGTCTCTTTTATAACAGTACTAATCCTATTCATCAGGACTCTACTTTCGTGACCTAATTTCCTCCCCAAGGCTCTGTCTCCTAATCCCATCGCACTGGGGGTTAGGATTTTAACATATGAGTTTTGAGGGAATCCAATCATTCAGTCCACTGCAGACATATTCTGTTGTAAAGTTCCTAGACTATGTGTGAGGTGGTATATCATTCACAAATAGACTATGATAAGTACCCATTAAAATACTACAATAAAGAGGTGTAGCTAATAAGACAAAGAAAAATAAGTGGAATAATAAAAATAAGTAATTAGCCTCAAAATGGGCAGAAAAGGAAGAAAAGGGAAACAAAAACAGATGAACAAACAGGAAACAGCAAGATGGTACATTAAAATAAAACCACCTCAATCCTTACATTGTATATGTCCTGAACAGCTCAATTAAAAGGTAGAGGTTTATAAAGTAGATAAAAAAGGAAGATACAATTGTAGGTTGCTTACAAAAAATCCACTTTGAATCAAAAGACACAAATAGGTTAAAAGTAAAATGATGAAAAAGATATAAGACAGTTGGATTACTTATATTAATATCAGACAAAGTGGACTGCAGAGCCAAGTATACTTCCTGAGAAAAAGAGGATCTTCCTATAATTCTAATAGGTAGTAAAGGAGTCAATTTATCAAGAGGACATAATCCTAAACATTTATGTTCCTAATAACAGACCATCAAAATACATAAAGCAAAAATTGACAGAACTGCAAGAAGTTCTACCCACTATTATAGTTGGAGATTCCAACACCTCTCTAAAAAAATTGATAGCACAACTAGACAGAAAATCAATAAGGGATTAAGAACTCTATCAACCAACTTGACTTTATTGACATTTATAAAACACATCATCCAACAGCAACAGAAACGGGACATGGAATATGGACAATAGAGCAAATCTCAAGGAATTTAAAAGGATTCAAATCATACAAAGTATGTCTTTGCCCACAATATAATTAAGTAAGAAGTCAATAACAGAAAAATCTCTGGGTTATTTTCAACTAAAAACATACTTCTTAATAACTTTTGGCTCAAAGAAGAAATCAAAAGAGAAATTAGAAAGTACTTTGAACTAAATGAAAATGAGACTATATATAACATCAACATTTGTGGTATTCAGCTAAAGTAGTACTTAGAAGAAAATTTATAACAGAAAGCACCTACATTAGAAAAAAAGAAAGGTCTGTCTCAAATCACCTTAAGAAATTAGAAAAATAAGAGTAAATTAAACCCAAAGTAATCAGAAGAAATTAGATAATAAAGATCAGTTTTTATAAATATTAAAAGGATAACAAGAGAATGTTAAAACCAATTTTAGTTAATAAAATCGACAACTTTCAGGGAAAGATACAAACTTCCAAAGCTACCTCAAAAAGAAATGGAAAGCTTAAATAGCCTTATATCTTTAAAGAAACTGAATTTTAGTTAAAAATTTCCTCACCAAAAAAAAAAAAGAAAAGAAAAACATCCAGGGCCAGAGGACTTCAGTTTACCAAATACTTAAGGATGAAACAGTACCAATCCTATACAAACTCTCCCAGAAAAGAATACTCTCCACTCATCCTATGAAGCCAGCATAATCTGATACCAAAACCAGACAAAGACATTATAAGAAAACTACAGAACAATATCCTTCATGAACACAGATGCAAATATTTTAACAAAATTTTTAGCAAACTGAACCCAACAATATATAAAATTGGTAATATGTCATGACCAAGTAAGGTTTATCCTAGAATGGAAGATTTATTGATTTGATTTTGAAAGTTAAACCAATATAATTCACCATATTAACAGAATTGAGCCATACTGAAACCTTTTAATTGGGGTAGCAACAACCCAGTCACATGAGTGTCTCCAGCAGAGGGCCTGGTATACCTCAGGTGTTCAATAAGTGCCTGTTAGATGGAGGCAGGTGTTAACTCTATGTGCACAGGTATAGAGGGGCAGCCCACCAGAGGCTGCATGTGCACTTGCTGGATGGATAAAGGGTCTTGTTTCCAGTGAGTGGGGGACCTTACTGCACATGGGGTCCTGAGGTTCCTCATCAAGGTTTGGCTTCCACAACAGTGTGCTGCAGAATACAGCTGTGATTTATCAGGAATCATTTGTCCCCCAGTGAAAGCTGTTTGTGACGATGTGATCCTCCACAGCTCAGAAAGGAAATCTACTGCCAGAAACAGGGAACAGAATGACAACTAATGCATGTCAGCATCCGAGAAGCATGACCGCAGCTTGTGTGATGTGAACTTCCTGATGACCCTGTGGGACAGTGTTGCTGTCACATGTGTGGAGAAATGCATGCTTGAGAAGATAAATGACCAAAGAAAGGATGCAACCAGGTCTCTAACTCAGCTTCCACTACCAGGTATTTCAGGTCTGCACCATTGCCAGACTCTAGGCAACCTTCCCTGTACATGTTAATGATGGCAATTGCAAAATGGGAATTACCCTCCCATTAAGCATTTGTTGGTAGAGAAATAAGTTGTCCTAACTGCATTGATAGTAAATAGCATAAACATCGAAATTTAATTGTCATGGTGGTTATCTACTGAGTTCAAAAAAGAATGAAAACACTGGAACAAAAACATCCCAATAGTTAAAGATGAAGAGGTTGGGGATGTTGTCAGAGGGGAAAAGCACGTCTGTTTATGCAGGTTTGTACAACCAATCTGGTCTTCATAAATAATTAACCCACCTTGTCTTTGGCCTGGCAATTTTGCAAGAGTTTGAGACACTCTGATGTTTGCACAACTTGCCCAAATGTCCAGAGGGTAACAGACAAAATCTAAAAAGTTCCACATTTTGCTGGGGTTACAGGAAAGTGCAGCAGTGTTTCTTGTTACGTTTCAGTGGACAAACACATCAACGTGCTCCATTTAGGCAGCCCCTCCCTGGAGACACACACAGGAGGGCCCAGACTTGCCACTGCTCTGAACTTGCTGCTGAGTCATATGAGGTGTTACTGGGGGGTGTCACCAGATGGAGAATCCCACAGCAGGGTCAAATATTCCATTTAAAAACATTGAAAGGATTAATATCCAGAATATATAAGGAACTCAAACAACTTTACAAGAAGAAAACAAGCAACCCAATTAAAAAATGGGCAAAAGAGCTAAGTAGGCATTTCTCTAAGGAAGATATACAAATGGCCAACAGACATATGAAAAAATGCTCAACATCACTCAGCATCCGGGAAATGCAAATCAAAACCACACTGAGATACCATCTAACCCCAGTTAGGATGGCTAAAATCCAAAAGACTATGAACGATAAATGTTGGCGAGGCTGCGGAGAAAAAGGAACTCTCATACATTGTTGGTGGGACTGCAAAATGGTGCAGCCTCTATGGAAAATGGTATGGAGGTTCCTCAAACAATTGCAGATAGATCTACCATACGACCCAGCTCTCCCACTGTTGGGAATATACCCAGAGGGATGGAAATCATCAAGTCGAAGGTATACCTGTTCCCCAATGTTTATCGCAGCACTCTTTACAATAGCCAAGAGTTGGAACCAGCCCAAATGCCCATCATCAGATGAGTGGATACGGAAAATGTGGTACATCTACACAATGGAATACTACTCAGCTATAAAAACGAATGAAATACTGCCATTTGCAACAACATGGATGGACCTTGAGAGAATTATATTAAGTGAAACAAGTCAGACACAGAAAGAGAAATACCACATGTTCTCACTTATTGGTGGGAGCTAAAAATTAATATATAAATTCACACACACACACACACAAACCGGGGGGGGGGAAGAAGATATAACAACCACAATTATTTGAAGTTGATACGACAAGCAAACAGAAAGGACATTGTTGGGGGGGAGGGAGGGGAGGGGAGGGAGGTTTTGGTGATGGGGAGCAATAATCAGCCACAATGTATATCGACAAAATAAAATTTAAAAAAATAAATAAATAAATAAATAATAAAAAATAAAAAATAAAAAAAATAAAAAAATAAAAAAATATATAAAAACATTGAAAGGGACACCAAAGCCAAGAAAAGGCCATGCCAACCCAGATAAGGAAAAATATCTTCCCTGGGGGACATCTCCAGACTGGAAGAGTCACTACCAAGGCCTCAACTTTGCTCAAAGTTAAAAAGCCAAATGAGTACCCCAGTAAATAACCAAAAAACCCCAATTCTTCTTGGCCAGATTGTTTCAGTCTTCCTAGCTCATCTTAAGTCCATTCTTCTCAAGCATTTAGTTTGTACTGACAACTAAAAGATCTTAAACCAGATTGGCCAGCTAACAGCCTGGTCATCATATCTCACTGGACCCACCAGCTGGATTAACCTGGATAGCCAGGCAGAGCTGGACAAAGACCAAGTTCATGGGCACAGCCTGTCCTAAAGCAGCTCTTCTCCATTACCTTATGGTGCGGCTCTTGACCTCACTGGATTGGAGTGTGCCCTCCGCTCTCAGCCCAGACTGAGCAATGCACACACAGTGCCCACCAAAGACGAATTCCTCTGCCCCTCCCCCGATGGCCAACCGAGGCCAGGCCCCACAGGACCACTGCCAAGGTGCCCTCTCAATGGCCCCATGACCATGCAAGATGCTCTCCCAATGGCCTTGCAGGTGACCACGGCTCCCACCTGCCATCATGACTCCATTTCACAGTCCACCATTAGGCCACCTTTAGGGACGTAGCTCAGATCCTATCATGGCTTTGGGGCCATGTCAGTCTCTGCTGCTCACAAAGAAGGGGGGCCCTGGCAGGGACCCTGGCCCCTGTGTTTGGGCTGTGATTCCCCATATGGTGTCTGCTGAGTGTCCCCTCCTTCTGCCATATTCCTTGTCCCTTTTCCCTCAACCCCGGCCCCTCATCACTCCACGGTAAAATTTTAAGCATCTGATGGGGCACAGAGAAAGACCAGTTCTTCCCAGTACCCCCTGGCATTGCTTCCGTGGACCCGCTCCTATGGCTGCAATCAGGCTCTCTCGGGCAACGCCCATGTCTGGACATCTTGCCTCCCCACTGCAGCCCAAGTCCCTCCAGGGGGTAAGTCAGGTTCAGATGTGTCCCCCATGCATTCCCCACCCCCAACCCCTCCCAGTCCATAACAGGAATTGGGGTCTGCTCAGCCCAGGCGGCCCTGCCAATAACGGGTGACATGTCAACACCACTCCCCCGTGGGGAGGAGCCAAGAGGCATGGGATCTCAGTGGGCCCCACCTGCCTGGAACTGGAATCCAGGTGTGTGATGAAGACAGCTGCAGACCACAGGCCCCATGGCAGTCAGAGGGTCCCCCGCTTGCAAGGTTAGTTACCTGGCAGCACGTCGGAGTGTCTTTTACTCAGAACAGACACTGACTTAATATACAGATCATAGAATAAACGAAATGGGCAAACCCAGAGACAGAAAGCGAACAGGCTGCCCAGGGCTGGGGGTCAAGGAGAGATGGGGAGTATGAGATGATGGGGATGGGGCTTCTTTAAGGGGGAGATTAAAATGTTCTAAAATTGATTATGGTGATGGTTGCAGGACTCTGAATATAATGAAAACCACTGAATTATATCGTGAATGAATTTTGTTATGTGATGGATGTCTCAATAAAGCCAGGTTTTTTCACCTGGCATCTGTGTATTCATGTATATAAATAGATAGATATATATACACATAGTGTGCATGTGTGTATCTGTGTGTGTACACAGATATACATATACACAGTGTGTGTGTGTCTGTTTGCACGTATATAGATGTATACACATAGTGCGCATGTATCTGTGTGTGTACCTAGATATATATATATATATATACACATAGTGTGCTTGTATATGTATATGTATATAGATAGATATACATATATACATACTGTGCACGTGTATATCTGTGTGTGCATGTAAATAGATATACACATACACACAGTGTGCTTGTATCTGTGTGTACATATATAGATATACAGAAACACATACTGTGCGTGTATCTGTGTGTACTTATATAGATATACACATACACACAGTGTGCTTGTATGTATATAGATAGATATACATATATACATACTATGCATGTGTATATCTGTGTGTACATATATAGATATACACATATACCCATAGTGTGCATGTGTGTGTATGTATACGTACTCCATGGTTGCCCAATGCAACCTAACAATTCTCCATTACCTTAGATGTGCATCCTGCCCTGTGTGCTAACAGGAATGTACTTAGTCACTTCTGTCTTTTTGAGGTTAATAAAAACTAGAGAAAACAACTGTTCTCATTTTTTTTGTCGGAGAAGCAATTTGCTTCCAGAGGCCCCCTCACACCTACCCTTCACCCCTCCTGCCTCTCCTTTACAGAGAGATCATCCCAAAACAGCCCTCCATGGAGCATCCTCAGGGACTGTCCCAGGTGGCGGGGCTGTCACATGAGGAGCTGTGCCAGGCCCAAGTGCATCAGGAAGAGAATTTCAGTTGTGTCTGGCACACCTGGATTAGGTTCTCACTCCATTCAGCTGCTGGAGAGGAATATAGAGCTTGGCCGGTCGCCAGCCAAAGTCACAAAGACCCTATGTGGAGCTGCTGGAATTCAGGAAAAACACTGCCTGACACCACGCCCAACCTTTGTCATCCCTGCTACTGTTGACCAAGGTCTTCGTCACTCGACTGCACAGCCACTGCCCACTCGGCCTCGGGATTGAGGAAAAGTCTACACCCCCCCACTTCAGCAGGCGTGTCGGCACCCCGTCCCGCTGCCAGAAGACAATGGACGCCCTCGGTGCTCCTGCCTCCACGGGGGTCCTGGTTACCGGTTCCTCCTGGCCGCACTCTGGCTGTGCCCATCTGGTGTCTGAGCCCCAAGTCTGGGCCAGGCCCCCTCTGACCCCCGTCCCCCACCCCCAGGAAGCAGAAAGGGCTCATCTTGCCTGTGCAGCCCAGAGGTAGTCCAGCCGCAACCGGACGTCCACCTGCCTGGCATGCAGGGCCAGCGCACACGAGAACAGCAGGATGGCCATGATGGGCTCGTAGCTGTGCCCCGAGACCGCAGCGCCCCTGAGGGAGATGAGGAGAAACCCGAGTCAGCACCAAATGCCCAGGGCAAGACTTGGCCGTCAAACCTGAGAACCGCCCAGAAAGTAGCCCCCAGGGTGAGGACACCTGGGCCCGCTGGGACTGACCAGGCGGAGAGCCACTTCCCTTGGGAAATCCAAGGCCTTGCTAGAATTTGGGCTGAAGTGGAGAAATGGAGGAGCCACCAAACTAAAAGTCTTGTGTACAGCTAGTCCTGAAAGCATTAGCATTCCCATTGGCAGACTGTAATACACGGCTCTGTCCTTGGAACTTACAACATCCCCACCTGGATCTTGATGTCACACTTACCCAGCCTTGGTGTATCCACTGAGCTCCAGAACGAGGATGTAGGACGTGGTCAGCCCACAGAGCAGGATCATTTTGGGCAAGGAGGACACCCGCAGGAATATGGCTAGCGGGAGGGTGCCCACCAGGCAGCAGAGCAGGGCGTGGTGTGCAGACTCGCAGGGCAGGGCAGGCAGCACCGTGCGCCGGCCACCAGCCGAGAGGACCACCAGGGAGCTGTTGTACTTGGAGCTCCAGGCCCAGGGCAGGCAGCCCACCTGGAAAGTAAGGGGCATGGGTGCTGAAGAAAGGCCGGCGAGGGCCGGCAGCCCCTCAGGATGCTCAGGTGCCCCTCTGCTCACAGCCCTCCCAGCCTCCTGTCTCACCCCTGCCCCCCCTCACCTGCTACCAGCCCTTCAAAGATCCCACGGGCTGCAGGTGCAGGCAGGAGGCCCTGAGCAGGACCAGGTGATAACAACAGCTGCTGCCTGCTCCCCAAGCTGATACCCCTGCCCAGCTCCATCCTGTGACTCCTGCCCCAGCCCCATCCTGTGTTTCCACCCCAGCTTCTGCTCCCTGCACACAATAGAGGACCTGGGTTCCCCCGCCAGCAAAAGCCTGCATTTTCCTCTGATGAGTGAAGTCTCTTGTTCACTCTCTTGTCTATCACCCCTGGCCTGTTTCTGACATCTCTGCCCACCCCCTTGTCTCCACACCCCTCGGTTCTGGCCTTCCAGGTGGCTCTCCACAGGGTGTCCTTGCCCACCCCCAGCTCTTGGCCAAGCATTGGAGATGCTCACCACACATCCTTGGGCTACTGAGTAGATTAAGACGGCTATGAAAATACATAAGACGGTGCGGATCTGAATCGTCAGGCATCCTGGAAAACACTGAACAAGAAAATACTATTTTAAAAATGCCCTCTGATTACAAAGTTGGTTCACAAGCACAGTTAATAAGTCACACAACACAGAACATGAAGAGCAGTCTGCAGGGCCCTACAGCCTCACCCCTTACTCATCCGCCACACAATTTTCTTGGCTGTTTTCATATATTTATTCTCCCAGGTGAAAAACGTGACAAAAAAAAAATATCTTTTAAAGCCTGAAGTCTTTAATTTAAAAAGTATTAACACCTCTCCTTCCTTTCCTTTCACTTTCATTGGCACTGAAATTAAATAAATAGATTGACTTCACATTTCCATTATATAGAATTCTTCTATCTCAGAAATGATAAGAACTTCCACTGGGTTGTGTTTTCTTCTATATACTTTAAATGAGTTTCGTTGTGTTCTTGTTACATTATTAGAAATTTTATTTTAAATCTATTTACTTTAAGTACATTCTGGAATATTCAACAAACAATTCCATGGATAAAAAATAAGTCTTTTTTATACTCACACTCCTGAAAGTAAAAATATAAACTAAAATAAATACACACGGGGACCTTACAGAAAACACAACTAACACTGCTGGGGCCCACGACCAGCCAAGAGGCCCTCAGCAGGCTACGGGGGCTACTCCTTTAATCCCCCCTCCCCTACACCAAGGTCAGGATCCTCACTGTCCCTGCTCTACAGCAGAGGAAAAGGTGCACAAGGATCCCCAAGCCCCGTATCACTTGTTCTATGGGTGAGGACAGAGTGGTTGGTCCCAGCTCACACAGCTAGTGGGTCCTGGATCTGGGTCCCAGTTCTAGGTTCCCCGAATACCCACGCCAGTATACTTCACCGAAGCATTGGTCTCTGCTAATCTCTTCAGAAAGAAGAGCTGTTTTGCAGGATGCAATGCCCAAATGCTTTACTGACCTTGGCTTACTGCACTTCTCTCCTGATATGGGTTGAACTGTGTTCTACAAAGTTTTATGTAGTAGAAACTTAACCCCCACTGTGACTGTGAAGAGGACAGGAAATCTTATTATAATAATTGAAAGGTGGGGCCTTGAAGAGGTGATTAGATTGTGAAGACCACACCCTAGTGAATCGATTAATCCATTGATGGTTTAATGGTGGTCATGGGAGTGGCTGTGATGGCTTTAAAAGGAGAGCACTGAGGACATTAGTCTCTCTCTCTCTGCTCCTGCCATTCTCACCATGTGACAACCAGCACTGCTGCAGTCACCACCAACAATAACGCCCTCACCAGAAGCGTTCCCTGGACTTTAGACTTCCCAGCCTCTGAAACTGTAAGCAATAAATTTCATTTCTTCATATAGTACCCAGTTTCAGGTATTTTGTTATAAGCAACACAAACAGACTAACATACCTCCCAACCTGATCTCGGCCCCTGGGGAAGATGTGGGCACAAGTCACTAATCCCCCATAGCCGTCCTGCGGCTACTTCCCAGTCCTACTCAGTGAGGGTTCGCAATGGCCAGAAATGCCACTGGACCCGCTGGCAGGCCCCCAGCAGGCCCCGAACCCAGTACAGGCCCAGGAATAGGATTTTGGAGCAAGGCCTGACATCTTCTGCATGTCACGAAACTCACCAATCAGGTGACTTTGAATTACTCAGAAAGGAGCACCTGGTGTACCTAATATATCACATGAGACCTTTAAAAGCAGAGTTTCCTTTGCTGTGCAGAAGCTTTGTAGTTTGATGTAATCCCATTTGTCGATTTGTGCTTTTGTTGCCTGTGCTTTTGGGATCACATCCAAAAAATCATTACCCAGACCAATTTCATGGAGCATTTCCCCTATGACAATTAACAGACTGAAGAAATACCAACATATTGAGAGAAAACATTTGCAAACCAAACATCTAATAAGGGGGTAATATCCAAAATATACAAGGAACTCAACTCGGTAACAAAAAAAACCCCCAAATAACCCAATTAAAAAATGGGCAAAGAATCTGAACAGACATTTCTCAAAAGAAGACATATAACTGACCAGCAGACATATGAAAAAATGTTCAACATCACTTATCATCAGGAAAACGCAAATTAAAACCACAATGATATATCACCTCACACCTGTTGGAATGGCTATTATAAAAAAGACTACATAACAGGTGTTGGTGAGGATATGGAGAAAAGAGAATCCTTTACACTGTTAGTAAGAATATAAATTAGTACAGCCTTTATGGAAAACAATATGAAGATTTCTCAAAAAGTTAAAAAAAGAACTACCATATGATCCATCAATTGCACTTCTGGATATATATCCAAAGAAATTGAAATCACTATGTTTTAGAAATGTCTACACTACCATGTTCATTGCAGCATTATTCACAACAGCCAAGATAGGGAAACAACCTAAGTGTCCATCAACAGATAAATAAAGAAAACGTGGTATATATGCACAATGGAATACGACTCAGCCATAAAGAGAAAGAATTCCTGCCATTTGCAAAAACATGGATGAACCTGAAGGACATTATGCTAAGTAAAATAATCCAAGCACAGAAAGACAAATACTGCATGATCTCACTTCTACATGGAATCTAAAAAAGTCACACTCAGAAGCAGAGAGTAGAACAGTGGTTGCCAGAGTCCAGGGAGTGGGGGTGCAGGGGAAAGTGGAGACATTGGTGAAAGGGTACAAAGCGCAGTTAGGGGAAATGAATTCCAGTGATCTACTGCACAGCGTGGTGACTACAGTTACTAATAACGTATTGTGTATTTCAAAACTGCTAAAAGGGCAGATTTGAAATGTTCTCACCACAAAGAAATGATAAGTGTGTGAGGTAATGAATATGTTAATTAACTTGATTTAATCATTCTACAATGTACGTATACATATACCATAACATCACATTGTACCCCGTAAACATATATAATTATGTTTTGTCAATTAAAAAATTAAAACGAAATTTAAAACAGAACAAAACAAATCAGAGCTTTCTGATGGCAGAAGAGAAGCAGAGAGGTGAGAGGCACCGGGAAGGATGTGACACACCATTGCTGGCTGTTGCTGGCTTGGAGACAGAGGAGGCCAGATCCAGAGAGCAGCCCCTGGGAGCTGAGAGCCACCCTGGGGACAGCCAGCAAGGACAGGGATCTCAGCCCTGCAACCACCCAGAACTGGACTCGCCAACTACCCAAACAAGCTGGAAGTGGATTCTTTCCCAGAGCCTCCAAATAGAAAGCGGGCGGCAGCACGTACAGTCTGGCTCAGGATGCCCTGAGCAGAAACAGCTAGGACGAATCTGTGTACCTGGAAGTGGGGTGCTGCTATAACAAATACCCAAATGGAGAGCAGTGTGGAACTGGGCAGTGGGGCGAGACAGGAAGAATTCAAAGGGCAGGATAGAGAACGCATACCTTGCAGATTGCAAACTCCACCATCATGAGAGGTCAAATCCCCACCAGGAACCCTTTCTGTACAGGAGGGACATGTGTATACCCTCACGGTTCAGCTCCTCTGAGTGAATCCGGCTGATGTCGGGGAGATTTGCTGGGCTACCAGAGAAGGAAGCTTTTGGTTCTTTTGAAAGACAAGACATGTGGAGAGACACTGTTTCTCCTTCTGGACATGTGGTGGGTAGACATGAAGCTAATGTCCACCTTCAGGGAGGCCAGCCTTGGGCTGAGGCCTGCACTGCAGGGGGCAGAGAGGACCCAGAAAGAAATAGGTCCCAGACGGCAGGATGAGTCATTTGGATAAAACCAACCTGGGGTTCTCCCTCCTCTGGTTGTTCTGGATACATGAGCCAATGAATTCCTTTTATCACTTAAGACATTTTGAACTGGCTATTTAGTTACTTGCAAAATATCACTTGCTGCTCCATGCACTTTCCAGAGGGTGGAGGCAGCTTTGGGAGTCTGGCCGTCCTGGTCACACCCTCAGTGAGGGAGCTCTGACTCCAGCCCCAGAGTATTTCCAGTCCTCTTCAGTGCTCCTGTGAATGTGTTTGATCAAATAAATAAGAGTAAAAATATTTCTCCAGACAATGAATGATGATCACAAAGACCAAATGTGGAGCTGGATCTGGTTTGCTAGGAGCTCTTAGAGAAGGAGGAATATGTAAATGATAAGGAATGAATGTCTGTTATTTTTAAAATGGCCTACCCTTTTTTTTTTTTTTATAGTTAATTTCGGTAACACTTGTCAGCTCTTTTTCATAAGCAGTAAAAAATGTACATTCACAGACAAAAAGTAGCATGAAAAATAGCTTGTAGTAAGACAAGGGGAAAAAAAAAAAAGATAGCTGTTCTCATATGAACAATGGAAAATTCCCCAAGAACGTGACCTACAATTAGATGTAGACCCAGCAAGCTATTTGTTGTCACACACCTCCTCAAAGCATGCTGTCAAGGAAGAAACAAATGACAGCGACACTGTTTTGAAAACTGACTATAGCAACAGCAGGAGAGCGAGCCTCCTGGAATCCGCCACTGCAGGGCAGGGCTGTTCACAACATGAGCTGAATTTAAGAAAAGGCCCCCAACAGTGTGAGGAGCCCACAGACCACAGCAGGACTACAGTGCAATCTGAGAGCAAAACACCGTGGTACATCTGGACAGACTGCGGGCAGGATGCAGGGGAGCACCCAGCATCATAAATGGTCAGTCCACGACAGAGGCTTGGAAGACGTCGCCTTCATTGTGCAGGGGCTTAAATGATTTAGCAATATATTTAAGAACAGGTGCAATATATTTAAGTCTATCATTTCCACAGCTACGTCTATCTCCACTTGGCCTTGATCATGCTGCATAAGGCATGAAGGACCTAAAAAGAACATGCCCGGGGCTTGTGAGGTGACCGGGAGACAGGCGAGTAAATGCATGTCACAGCACAGGAGAAGGAGCCACGTGGAGGGAGCAGGGCCTTGACGGGGCGCCAAATGAGGAAAGGAATTCCACACAACTGCCCACATACACCACAAATGAGCAGCACTTCCAGGAAGCCCTGATGACACTCAGTCCTGGATGATGGTTTCATTCATTTCTAGCCCATTTATATGAAAACAGTAATCTTATTAGAAGTGGGAAATTTCAAAGCTTACCAAACTAAATGTCACACAATCTGCAGAAGTCTAAGAGCTGGGAATGTAGTTTCAATAAATAGCCTTTTTTTTTTTTTTTTTGTCTTTTTCGTGACCGGCACTCAGCCAGTGAGTGCACCGGTCATTCCTATACAGGATCCGAACCCGCGGCGGGAGCGGCGCTGGGACGCTCCCAGCGCCGCACTCTCCCGAGTGCGCCACGGGCTCGGCCCTTATTTTTTAATTTAAAAGAAAATCAGGATATTACCTAAAAACAATGACAAAGTTATGCTAATAAAACTAGATTTAATCTTTTCAATAATTATGCAAAGATAATGCTGGGTATGGCAGAAGTGGACTCTTGTGGAATGGTACATTTGAAAATGAAGGCTGAGTTGTGCCAAAGGCATGCAGGATCAGAAAAAACAGGGAGTCCTCACCAACGAACTGCAGATGGTAGAAGGCTATGGAGCTCACGCCTTTGCTCCAACAGCCCAAGAAGCAGAAGAAGCATCAGGCCTGTATTGCTCACCTGGAAAATGCCCCCTCCTCCCAAGTCTATGGCATGAACACACATAAACCATCCCTCTCATCCCCTGCTGAACTCTCCATTCTAGGAGAATGGGATCAGTATCTTCTGTTCATTTATCTCACAGATATTCATCACCTGCCCATTGTGCCCATTGTGCCCCAAACAGCACACGGTGCCCAGTGCAGGACTGAGGCTTAATGAGCACCTGCTATGTGAGCAGATTCTTTCTACCTGTCCTGGAGGGTGAGGGGACAGAACTGCCTCCACTGTCCCACCTGTCCTGCTGAGAGGGCAGGCAGAGACTACCCACCTACCTGGACCAGGCGATATGCAGGTACAGGACACAGGCCACCCACATACCTGCACCATGTGATGTGCAAGTACAGGACACACAACACCCACATACCTGGGACCAGGTGATGTGCAGGTACAGGACACAGGCCATCCACATACCTGGACCCAAGTGACATGCAGGTACAGGACACACATCGCCCACATACCTGGACACGGGTGATGTGCAAGTAGAGGACACAGGCCACCAGGAAGCAGATACAGAACACGAGCAGGAGCAGAACAGCCACACTTCTGCGGGCAGAAGACATGTAGGTCACTGCTGGGCAGAGTGAGGTGAGGGGCAGGGTGAGGTGAGCCCAAGAGGTGCCTGGGAATCAGCCCCTCCTCCCTTCCCCCACATCTCTTAATACCCCAGGAGGAAGCAGCATCATTACCCTGGCTGCCTGCCACTTGAGTCTCTGGGGACTTGCCCACAGCTGGTTCTCTTCTAGGAGAGGGCATCTGGGGCTCTCAAGTTCACCCCCCAACTTCTACTACTCCCACCCCCAAGATCTAGCTAGGCTGACAGTCACACAATTTTTCTGGAAGCTCCTTTCCTCATGATGGAAAGACAGGAGTTTCCCAAATTTTGCTGAGCTGTTCATTTGCTGGGCCTTGCTGGGAAGGACTTTTCTAGAAGAAGCTTGGTCCCCAAACAGGGCCATCAGACAGGTTGCTGTGTTAACAGTGTCTGGTGGGTTGGGGTGGGGTGCTGAGCACCTAGGACCAAGGCCCCTTCTCCTCAGCATGTGTGTGGGGGGCTTCCATGTGCTTTCCAGAAACTCAAAGGAGACATTATTCCTGTGGGAAGTTTTAAGAAACAGGTATGTCTGGAAGAAAAGTAACAACTGGAGACTTTGTGGTATCTTCCTTGCCAAAAACAAAAGCCACTAAACTCACGTTGACTTACATGATGATCATACATTTAAAAAATGACTATATTTTTCTTTCTTTTTTTTTTAAGAGGCCACTTTTTCTCATTTTAATGTTTTTGAAAATGACGTGGACCTAGAAATCAAAGGAGCCCATTCAGTGCACTGTTTTCTCCCTCAAAAGCTATCACTAAGGCAACAGTTCAGGTTGTGCAGACAAAGAAACTAGAAATATACGGTGTCTCAGAACTGAGTAAATTCAAAATCAAAAATTGAAAGAGACCCGTCCGGGCTGTCAGCCATCAAGGCTTGCTACATCGTGGATGTGAGTACATGGAGCATCGATGTGTGGTTCACGTCTTCCCCAGATGTCAGGCACAACAGTAGAGTAGCTGTGGGAGGTGAACCCTGGCACAGTCACCAGCCCCAGACACCAGGACTTCTCGGTCGCCTGCCCACCTTGCTGACTGGACAGGAACAGCACTTACTGTGGGATTATCAGAAGGTAGACGAGGCCGAATAAGGCAGCCAGGATGAGGGCGAGGACGACGGCGCTGGTGAAGTACTCGTCCTGCAGCTGGTGGTACTGCACGAGACATCAGTCGTCAGGGGCCGCCAGCCACCAGGCGACGCGCCTTCAAAGACGCCCCAGGGATGGCCCCCGCGAGTCACGTACCTTCTGCTCCCGCTCAGCGTGCTTGTACTTCAGGGTGACGACGTTGAGGTCCGCCATCTCCAGCTCCGTCTGGCGGGCTTCTAAGAGGCGGCTGATGTACCTGTTGACGCGAGTGCCCGGCGTGCTGTAGACCACGTTGGTGGAGAAAGACGAGCGGTTTCTGAGTTTTTCTGAGGCTGTTCTCAATGCCCTCCGCTGCAGCCATCACAGAAATAAAGAAATATCGTCAAATTCTCCACTTTACGAAGAAAAGCACTTGTACTTTCCCTCCGGCCAATATCCCCGTCCAGCGCAGGCTGGGATTGGGTTTGGGGATCTGAGATGCAGTCATGGCTCTGCCCCTGCTGGTGGGGAGACTGCATAAGAGTCATCGCAGCAGCCGATGGTGGGGTTACATGTCTGTCCAGGGGTTACATGACACCCTATGTGACGGCATCGTGGCAAGGGTAATGGAACTCAACATGAGTGCAGTGGGGGGACAGCGCCCAGTGCAGAAAAGGCACCTCTGCTCACCAAAAGCCCAACATCCACATAAGTAGAAAAAGACGCCCTAGAGTTCCAGGAGCAGGAGTCCAACTCGCTCCTTCTAAGAGGCAGAAATGGTGGCAACAGACATGCCTCCGCCACCTCTCACTCCAGCCAGGGCTGATGGGAGAAGGGTGTGGGCCTCTCCTCCACGCCTTCCATACGTCACAGGAGGGACATAAGAAAGCACCCCTTTGCCAAAAAACAATAGAGTCTAATTTAAAGCCACCTGCTGTGATCGCATTATCAGTCTTCATAAGCAAGGGCTCGGGTACTTAACATATTGGAGGAGAAAATAAGATTAAAAAGATGCTATCCATGTGATTCTAGAAAAGATGGAATAAACACACTTCTTTTTATCCCTACTGAATGATAAAAGCACTGACAGTATATATAAAATAAATGCAAGAAGACTGTGAAAGGTGAAAAAAAGAAGTAGACCTCTAGGGACCTTAGGACTCAAAGAAAAACAGTGTATGTGTATGTGTGGGGGGGGGGAGAGGGACCGGGAGAATCCCTTGTGGTTTCTTTTTGCCATATTTATCTCAGACTAGGAACTGGAGAAGCCAGCAACCTAAAAATGCCAATGCGTGCAGACAAAATTCGTAAAGCCCCAAGAAAAACCTGTCCTCTCTAGCCAAAGGACCAACAATGGGGCAACTCAGCAAAACAGAAAACTTCTATTTAGACAATAACCACCCTACTCTAGCCATCGTGGAAAAGTCAGTGGCACCACTCCCACCCAGGCCAGCAGAAGACAGCAGGGCAGCCTCAACCTCTACCCTCATTAGGCTGCAAGGAGGCATACCCAAGCCCCCATGAGACAGCACCAGAGAAGGCTAAATCTGGAGTTGAGATTTTCAACTCCACTACGCAGCAATGAGCCCCACTTATAATGCAAGTAAGTACATTGCAGTAGGGAATGCAGATTCCCTACTGGAAAATCTGAATTTCCAAATGTGCTCAACAGTAAAGATGCCCTGTCCCCCAGATGTCATGGAGGACCAGTAGAGAACCTGGACTTCCACCTACACCTGGCAATAACAGGGCAGCACTCTCATCACACCACTGGTGCAGAGACCGAGGAAGCCTGCTTAAACAGAAGACTTCAATAAGATCCAGAGTCTCATAACAGAATACCCAAAATGTCTAGTATACAATAAACATAAATCACTCATCATACCAAGTCCCAGAAAAATCTCAACTTGAATAAGAAAGACAATCGGCAGATACCAACATTAAGATGACACAGTTGTTACAACTATCTCACCAAGATTTTAAAAGCAGCGTTAATTAAAGTTCATTAAGAAGTAATTAATAACACACTTAAAACAAATGAAATATAGAAAGTCTCAGAAAAGAAAGAGAAGGTGTAAGGAAGAACCAGATAGCAGTTATAGAACAAAACCATACAATAACCAAAATAAAAAAAATCCAATGGGTGGGCTCAGTTTCCAGACTGGAGTGCACAGAGGAAAGAATTCCTGAGCATGAAGACAGAACAATAGAAATTATCCAATCTGAACAATATAAAGAAAATAAACTTTAAAAAAAAAAAAAGAGCCTCTGAAACTATGGGACAAAAATGAAAGATCTAACATTCATTCATGTCATCAGAGTCCCAGAAGAAAAAGAAAAAGAATACGGGACTGGACAAGTATTTGAAAAAAGAACGGCAGAAAATTTCCCAAATTTAGCAAAAGATATAAATTTACAGATTGAATTAAGTGAGCAAATCTCAAACAGGATAAACTCAAAGAAATACAGGTCGAGACACATCATAATCAAACTTCTGAAAACAAAAGATACGGGAAAAAATCTTGAAAGCAGCCTGAGAAAAGTGACACCTGAATTACAGGAAAAACGAACTAGAATGCCAGTAAAGTTCTCTTCAGAAACCATGGAAGCCAGAAGAAAGCAGAAAAACATTTTTCAAGTGCTAAAAGAAAAAGACTGTAAACCCAGAATTCTCTATCCAGCAACAATATACTTCAGGAATGAAGGGAAAATCAAAACATTGTTAGATGAAGGAAAACTAAGAGAATTTGTAATCAGCCTAAAAGAATAGCAAAAGGAAGTTCTTGAAACAAAAAGTAGATGGTAAAAGAAGAAATGTTGAAATATCAGAAGGGAAAAGAACAACAGAAAGAATAAAAAAATGGATAAATATTGAGAGAGTACTTCAAATGTTCATGGAAAAATAGAATTAAAAGTTAATACAAATTTTTCCATAAACTTTTTGAAGTATCCTCATACTTTTCTTCTCCTCTTGTTTTTTCTACATGATGTTTGCTCGTTAAACCAAAAATTATAAATTTGTCTAATGTAGTAAAAAATGTTTGTAGAGGACATATACATTTAATAATTAAAATACTTAATAATACTTATTCTCCTCCATTTATAATTATATTGATGTTGGTATCTGTTGGTATTTGAATAAAGGGACTAAAAGGGAGGTGCAGTTTCTACACTAAAACTGGTAAAATGTTGACATCAGTAGACTGTGATATGTTATATGCAAATAATATATATCTAGAGCAACCACTAAAAATTTTATACAAAGAGATACTCAAACAACTATATGTAAATCAAAATGGAATTCTAAAAACTGTTCAAGTAAACCATGGCACGGTAGGAAAAACAAAACAGAGAAATGAAAACAAAAGGAACAGAAACAAAAATAAATAAATTGGCAGACTTTCAATAACATATAAACGTATCAAAAACTACATTAAGTGTAAATGGTCTAAATAAACCAATTATAAGACAGAGAGTGCCAGAAATGATTGAACAAATATGATCCAACTATATGCTGCCTACAAAAAATTCACCTCAAATATTACAATACAGGTAGGTTGAAACTAATAGAATAGAAATGATATACCATGAAAACATTAATATAAAGAAAGCAGGAGTGGCTGTGTTATTGAATTCAGAAAAAGTAGATTTCAGAGCACAGAAAAATTACGAAGGACAGAGAAAGACATTACATAATAATTAAATGATCTAGAAATCCTCAATGTGTAGTCATCAAACAACAGAGCTTTAAATTACATGAAGCCAAGACTTATAGAACTTAATGAGAAATAGACAAGTTCTCAATTATAGTTGGAGATATCAACATCCCTCTCTCAACAATCAATAGAACAACTAGACAGAAAATCAGCAAGGATGTAAGAGAATACAACACCACCATCAATCAAGAAGAACTAATTGACATTTATAGCCTACTCCATCCAACAACAGCAGAATACACATTCTTTTCACGTGCCCATGAGTATGTACTAAGACAGACCATATCCTTAGCTGTAAAACAAAACTTAACAAATTTAAAATAATTGAAACCATACATAATGTGTATTCTCAGACCAAAATGGAATCAAAATAAAATCAGTAACAGTAAGATAACAGGAAAATCTCCAGACACTTCTAAATAAGCCATAGGTCAAAGAGAGAATCTCAGGGGAGATGAAAAATACATTGACCTTACTGAAAGTGAAAACATAACATATCAAAATCTGTGGGACATAGCTAAAGCAGTGCTAACAAGAAATTTAATAGTACTAAATGCTGATATAAGAAAAGAGAAGATGTTTCAAATCAGTAATCTAAGCACCATGTTAATAAACTAGAAAAAGAAATGCAAAATAAACTCAAAGCTAATAGAAAGAAGAAAATAATAAAGAGAAGAATTCAATGAAACGAAAACAGAAAAAATAGAGAAAAGTCAATGAAACAAAAAAGCTGATTCTCTGAAAATATTAATTAAGTTGAGAAATCTCTAGCAAGCCTGACGAAGATACAAAACAAATTCAGGAACGAAATGTGATTTTACTGCATACTCTGCAGATATCAAAAGGACAATAAAGGGATACTATGAAAATCCTACACACATAAATCTGACAACTTAGATCAAATGAAAATAGATCTAGTGAAAATAGATTAACCATTCTTTGAAACACAAAAACTTCCACAACTCACCCAGCACAAAAGGTAATTTGAATAGCCCTATAATTACTAAGGAAACTGACTTCATAATTTTAAAATTCCTGAAAAGGTCATCTCCATGCTCAGCTGGCTTCACTGGAGAATTCTAGCCATGTTTAAAAAAGAATCAACACCAATTCTACCCCATCTCATCCAGAAAGTAGAAGAGGAGTCAGCATTTCCCAATTCACTTTATAAAGTCAGTATCACCCTGATACCAAAACCAGACAAAGACAGTACAAAAAAGGAAAAGTATAGGACAATATCTCTCATGAATATAGATGTGAAAATCCTCAATAAAATATTAGCAAATAAAATTCAGCAATATATAAATAGAACATATACCAATGACCAATTCTAAGGATGCAAGGCTGATTAAACATTTGAAAATCAATGTAATCCACCAGATTAAAAGGTTAAAGAAGAAAAGTTAATTGATGCCAAAAAATAATTTGACAAAATTCAATTCCCATTCATATAAAAATTATCAGAAAATTAGGAATTGAGGGGAATTTCCCCAACTTGATAAAGAACATCTGCAGAACATCTACAGCTAACATTGTACTTAATGATGGCAGACAATGCTTTCCTTCCATGATTCAGAGCAAGGCAGAGATGTCTGTTCTCACCAGCTTGATTCAACATGGAGCTAGAAACCCAAGCCAGTGCAGTAAGGCAAGAAAAGGAAATAAGGCATACAAATGGGAAAAAAGAAATGAAACCATCTCATTTTCAGATGACATGATGGTCTACATAAAATATCCCAAGGAATATACAAAAAAACACCCCCTAGAACAAATAAGTGAGTTCCACAAGGTCACAGGATATGAGATGAACAAATCAGGCACAGAAAGAGAAATACCACATGTTCTTACTTATTTGTGGGAACTAAAAATAAATAAATAAATAAACACACAAACAAATAAAGGGGGAGAAAGAAGACACGAACAATCACAACAATTGCTTGAATTTGTGAAGACAAGTGAACAGATATGATGTGGGGGAGAGGGGAGAGAGCGAGGGGGGTAAGAGGAATGGGTAAAGGGTCACGAAAATCAACTACAATGTATATTGAGAAGTTAAAATTAAAAAATAAATAAATAAATAAACAATTTTTTAAACAGTATTTTTTATAGTAGCATTGAGAATGGAAGACCAATATTAAAATATAATACCATTTATAATCACTGATAAGAATGAAATGATGTGTGTAAATCTAGCAAAATATGGCCAGGACTCAATGCTGATGAAAGAAATAAGAGGAGTTCTGCATTCATGGACTGAAAGAATCAACAGGGCAAATACGTCAATTCTTCCCATATAGACATACACAAGTTTAGCGTAATTCTTATCAAAACCCCAGCAGAATTTTTTTTGTAGATAAATAAGTTTACCCAAATATTAAATAAAAAGGTAAAAGGACCAGAATAGCTCATTTTCCTTAAAAAGAATAAAGTAAGAAGAATCACTCTACCTGATTTTGACTTATATTATATAACTACATTAACCAAGACTGTATGGTGTTGGCAGAGGAATAGACAAATAGATCAATAAAACAGAATAGAGAACCCAGAAATAGCCTCACACACGTATAGCCGAATGGTTGTTGACAAAAGTGCAAAAGCAATTCAATGGAGAGAGGATAGCTTTCCAACAAATGGTTCTGGAGGAATCAGATATGCATAAGCAAAAAAATGAACCTTGACCTTAATCTTATACCTTAGAAAAAATTGATGTAAAATGAATCATAGATTTAACTACTATGCATAAAATTGTAAGACTCTTAAGAGAAAATGTATGTGAAAATCTTTGGGACTTGGTCTACTTAAAAATTCTTAGATACGACAACAAACACATGATTCATAAAAGAAAAAAGATCAATAAATTGGATGTCTTCAAAATTAAAAACGTCTGTTGGGTTGGCCAGTTAGCTCAGTTGGTCAGGGCACAGTACTACAACCGGAAGGTAGAGTTCAGATCCCCCTAATGGCCAGCCACCAAGAAAAACAAAAACAAAAACAAAAATCTGTTCTGTGGAAAACCTTGTTAAGATGTTGAAAAGACAAGCTACAGACTGGGGAAAAATATTTGCAAACCACATATCTGACAAAACAATCATATTTAGGATATATCAAGAACTCTCAAAAGTGAACAGAACAAAAAAGTCCAAAAAATCAAATTAGAAAACAAACAAAAGACATGAAGAGACATTTCACCAAAGAGGAAGACAACATATGAATGGAAAATTAGCACTAGAAAAGATGTTCAACATCTGCAGCCCTCAGTGAAATGCAAAAATAAAATCCAAAGGGGTATCACTACATACTTATTAGAACAGCTAAAATTGAAGAAAAAAAAAAAAGCACTGGCTAGGATGCAGAACTGGATTCTTCATACGTCGCTGATGGGAATGCAAAACAGTACAGATACTCTGGAAAACTTTGGCAGTTTCCCAACAAAAAGTAAGTATGACCCATCAATCGCACACCTGGGCATCTATCCCAGAAAAATTAAAACTTACATGCTCACAAAAATCTGTACATCAATATTTATAGCAGCTTTATAACGGTCAAAAACTGAAACAACAGAAATGTCCTTCAACAGCAGAAAGGTTAGCAAACAGTGGTCCATCCCTATCATGGAAGACTACACAGCCGTAAAAAGAAAAAAATTATCAACATGCACAACAGGATGGATCTCAAGAGCATAATGCTGAGTGGAGAAAAAGCCGAATTCAAAAGATCACAAACTGCATGATTCCATTTATATGATGGCTCAGGGCTTCCCATTTAGTCTATGACCCAGACAAGCAAACCATGACCCAAGTCCCCCCATGGTCACTGGGCATCTGCCTGAAATTGGGCTTGCTTGGAAGACCAGTGGCCAGAGTCAAATGTCCCTGGCCTGACACACCTGGGGGCACAGATGCACACAGGGCCTCATTCAGGTCTTCCATCCCATCACACCCTGTCACCCCCTCACCCTTTGCTGGTCAGCTCACCTGCCAGGTCCTGAGTTACTGCTTCTCTTCCACAATCAAGAATCACAGCCGTCCTCTATGACTCGACAACACAAGAGTAGCCGATGCACGGGTCAGGGGACAGAGAGGAGGGTGGCTGCCCTCAGTGAGTAGACAATGAGCACTTGTCTAAAAATGTACTGGAACCGCCCAAGCCATGGAATAAGCAATAAAGGAAAAGCTCACAACATCACAGACACCACCGGACCCAGTAACATCAATGCCCATGTTAACAGTCAGCGGAGAAAAGCCACCACGTTGATCATCTTGAAACACGCTCAAAAGCAGTTTCTAAAAATCAACATCCACTTCTCATTTTAAAAAAAGACGTGCAAATGCTAACTCGCATGGGCTATACTTTCTTAGCATAAATAATTAGGCACGTAATGAGGGTACTTCAAAAGTTCGTGGTAAAATAGAATTAAAAGACAGGACGAATCTTTCCATGAACTTTTTAAAGTACTCTCGTACTATTACTTCTAATGCAAAGCATCATAATTAATGGTAAAAACCCTATTCATTTTAATTATTAAAGCCTGAACAAAACAGAATGCCCATCTCATTATTATAATTTAATACAGGAAGGAAAAGAAGCAAAATTGTCACTATTTCATACACATATCATTATAGACCAAGAAAATCCAAGAGAATTAAGTAAAAAGTTCTTGCACAGTTTCCATAAGTATGGACCAAACAAGCTGAAATTTAATCTTCATTAAATTCAGATAGATATGGTGGAAGTTTTACTTTTTAAAAGTTCCTAGCCATGTTTAAACAAAAAGCCCAGGAGACAGAGTAGGAGAGACCGCAGGTGGATCAGAAACAGAGAAGAAAAGATGCAGCGGAGAGCATCTTGGTGCTATTTTAACCCATGCTAAAGCGCAGCGCCAGCAAGGTAGGCAGCAAACGCTCACGTCCACGCTTGGTGGGAGACAGCACAGCAAACAAAGGCTTGGAGAGAACAATTTGGCAACAGCTATGCAAAATTGAAATAGACACATCATTTAACCCAGCTATCTCACTACAAAGAAATACCCAAGGCTATCCTTGCAACGCTTGCTAAAATGTTTGTAGGAAAAGATGTCCACGGCACCAGTGCCCATGAGAACAGCCACCAGAAATAAAGTTCTCTCCACCAACAAGCCGGTGGGAGGTCACGTCTTGCACGTGCAGCTGGCAGCCATTTGGCCACTTAAAAAGGACTGGTATGTTGTTATGTGCCTACAGGATTTCTAAGGTCTGTCACTGAAGCAAAAGGCAGTGCATAGGACAAAAAGACACATTCCTTTTTGCATTAACTGGTAAGTTTAAATTTGCATTTTCTGGTACATACACACACTGATTTCTGGAAGGAAATATAAAATGGTAAACAGTGTGGGGAACTTAATTTTTATATAAGTAAGCTTAGAGTATGAAGAGAAGGACAAAAATGGCATTAAAAAGACAGAAGTAGGAGGCGGCTCCTGGGTGTACACATGAGCGGGGATAAGTGTGCTGTCAGACACTAGGGAACTAGAATAAAGAATAGAGAAGTGTCCCCAATCTGGCTCCAGATGGCAGTGGCACATGCCCCACCAGACCAGGCTAGTCAGTGACCACCATCA
Source organism: Cynocephalus volans (assembly GCF_027409185.1). Taxonomy (NCBI): domain Eukaryota; kingdom Metazoa; phylum Chordata; class Mammalia; order Dermoptera; family Cynocephalidae; genus Cynocephalus; species Cynocephalus volans. The sequence goes on from NC_084461.1 coordinate 212,178,916, forward strand.
CAACCTCTAACCAGCCACACACACACTCGTGCAGACATTTGACTCATAGGATTTCATTTTACAAAATAATCAGAGATGTAAATGCACTTTGATGAACAAAAATGCTGAGCATGATTTGCTTCATTTAAAATAAAAATAGAAATTAAAAAAAAAGAAAAAAGAAAAAGCTGTACCCCACAGATGTACAATCAACTATGTTCCAATAAAAAATAGAAATAAAAATAAAAGCAGAAGTGACATAAATATGAATAGAGGTGATCAAGCAAAAGGTCTCTCCTTAGGCTGGAAATCTACGCAATGATTAAATAATCATATTTTTGACGAATATTTAATAACATAAGGAAATGTTTAGAATATATTAGCAAGTGAAGAAAAAACAAGCAAAATGCCTGTGCATCATTCAATCAAGTTTATTAAAAAATTTGTAGGCACACATACACATTTAATAAACCAGAAGGAAGAAAATGTTAACAGCTTTTTTGTGGAGAGGGAGGATAATAGTCAAATGCTTTTCATTCTTTTTTTTTGTATATTTTTGTATTTCTCCATTATTTTCCACAGTAAGTTACTTTCATCACCAGAAAAGAGAACTGAAGGAAAAACAGAACAGGTGTAAATGCACTGGGGGGTTCTGGGTGTATTGCAGGAGCTAATCCTGGCGTATTGACGAGCGGCTGTTTGAGCAAGACCTGAAGCCCTGTGCATGGCCACCCTGGCTGCAGGATAAGAGACCAAACCCTGGGGGGACATCCAGGCCTCTCAGTGAGTGGCAATTCTGAACCCAGCTGGGAGGCACCGGACTGTGTGGGGCCTGACCAAGATTCTCTGCTTGACCAAACTATAGTCAGGCTCCCGAACCTTCTCCTAGGCCCTTCTGTGCACTTCCTTGTAGAATCCAGTATTAACAAGAACCGTGCTAAGTCAGTATAGCAAACCCCACACCCTCCATATCTGATCACCCTGGATATCTGATTGGGTTCCTCATCTTCCCCCATCCTCCAAGTGACATCTGATCACCCTGGCCTATCTTCAGCAAGAATCCTATTAGGTCGGTTTAATGAGGATCCCCCTTCCCCCTGATGTTGCCCCTTGGTTTCCATCCCCTGACTCCCACCCTGCTCCTGAGCTGTAAATTCCCACTGGCTCATGCTGTGTTAGGAGTTGAGCCCAATCTGTCTCCCCCACTGCAATGCCCCACCTACCACTAGGTCCTTGTGCCACACCGCCACCTAGTGGCTGTTCCCCACTGTCCTGCCTCCCTCACCCCTGAATGAGCCAGTTGAGAACACTGGACCCACAGTGAGAGTCTGAGGCTGTCTGAGCGTATTTGTAAGTCGCTCCCCAGAACTCCAGACATGTCTGCTCACAAAAGCCTCACCAAGGTCTGGAACCACAGAACACATACCCCTACCCCGATCCTGAATCCACTCCCAGGCTCAGGCCAGCTGGGTGGGGCCTGGGTGTGGAGGTGAGGTGGGCAGAGTGCGCAGAGGCGAGATGGACACATGAAGGTGGCCCGGGACACCTGGGGAGCCAGTGCTGCAGGTGGGGGATGCTCGGAGCACAGTCTGCACCTGTCACTCACAGGGTCCTCATCACATACCCAGGATGACCACAGTTGCCCCCACTGAGGCCTGTCACTGCCCCATGACCACCCTTTGATATCCCCTATGGTGCAGACACTACTCTCCTCCCTGTTTGGGGCTTGTTTCACTGATCACAAGGCAGCAGCAACAAAGATGGGGCAGATGGCAACAAAGGGGCAATGTCAGAACAGCCAAGGCTCAGGCCTGGCACACAGAGCCTGCCCAGCAAGCAAAGGGGAGGACCTCCTGTAGGCAGAGCGCTTGTGCATGGCTGGAGAGGCGTGGAGTCACTCAGAGGGAAGATGAGCCTTGGACACTGGAGGGAGGCCCTGGGGACAAGGGTGGCAGGCAGGCAGGGCCAGGCCCTGAGGCACACCCAAGGCAGGAATGGGCCCAGCACCAGGGTAGGACCCATCCAGAAGGGGCTGGAGGAGCCAGGCTGGGGCAGGGTCCAGGGCTTTGCCACGAGAAGCACAAAGGACCAGGCTTCAGGTGGCATCTGACCTCCTGATGAGAGATAGAAGGGGGCAAGACTTGGGAGAGGGCTTGAGTGCCCGGGCACTGGGACCAAGGTGAGAGTATCAGACTGACAGAAAAGTCCTGTCAGGCCAGGGCCGAGCAGGCAGCATTGGGCCTGGGGCTAGGGGCCCTGAGCCCGTAGTGAGTCCGTGGGTGAGCGCCAGCTGTCCAGGGAGACTGGGGGACAGAGGGGCCAAGGACAAAACCAGGGACGCCACTGCTCACTGCCACCAGGGGAGGCGGGAAGGGAGAGGTGTGGGTGTCAGAGAAGCTGGGCTGTGGATGAGCGTGAGGAACGCAGGCGCAACTCCCGCCGTGAAAGGAGACTGAGGGGACCCTGCACACTCTGGTCTGCCCAGGCCAGGGGATAGCGGGTGGGGGTGTGACAGCATAGTCGTCCAGGCTGGCAACTGAGAAGGGCTGGGCTGCGGGGGGCCCTGCAGGTTCCTGGGTCCCAAGGCACCAGGGACAAGAGCAGGAGCTGCAGACGGCCTGAGAAGGTGGGTCCCAGAGGTCTGGGTTTGCAACTCCTTCCAAGCCCACCAAGCCCCTAAGGGGGCATGCCACCAGTGCCCCTGAAATCTGAATGGGGGCAGCCACCCTGCAGATCCCTCTCTCCCAGAAGAGGGAAGCAGCCCCCTTGCCACCTTGGTTTGTGAAGCAGAGTTTGAATATATGAGTCAGAGGCCAGCAAACTCTGCCCAGGAACATGCCTGAATTCCCATCTCATTAAACGCCTGCCCCTCAGCGATCCCAGCCAGAATGACATCCATGCACCCCACCACGCCTTCTCTGAGGGAGTCTTAGGAGGCTTCCGACTGGCCCTTTTGCCTCCAGCTCCATGACGGCTCTGCACTCTCCTGCTTTTTTTAAACATTTTGACTTTTTGTTCATCATGGACTCTTTTGGATTAAATGCAGTTTTTCAACATATTGCATGAAAATGTTATTTATCTTGGTGACTGAGTTTTGAGCATGCACCTAAATTGTGCACCTTAAATTGCCTCAACACAGCACAGCCCTGCAGGGTCACGTGGGCTTTGTCAGGGGTTGCCTGGTGCTGTGGGCAGAAGACAGCAATTCAATTGTGTTTCTGCTTCTGGCAATATGGCAAATACAACACCCTAAAAATACCCCCCTTACAAATTATGAGTACAAATATTAATACAAACACACACACACTTTTTAAAATGCACAACTGAAATGGCCAGAAAGTAAAGGAAATTATCAGAGGCCAGAAACATTTAGGCAGGTCGGAGTCCAGACGGGGCAGGAATGCTGAAGCCGCCAGCTACTGCCAGGACAGGGGCATCTCGGGAGACCTCAGCACTTCTCAGGACTGCCTTTCTCATGGGCACTCACAGAACACCAGAGCAGAAAGCTAGGGTCGGGTGAGGCAGGACATGGGATCAACAGTCTCCGCAAGAATCTCAGGCCCGGAGAGGCTCTGTCCTCAGCAAAGACACCCAGGAAACACCTTGCAATGGGAGACAGGAGGCCCACCTATCTTGGACTCAGCTCTGAATGGACGGGACCCTCCAGGTACGTGTACACACAAATCAGCCCAATCAGGGCCCAAATCCTACTACCTGGGACATCTGAAAACCATAAGCCCAACATTTAGTTTAAAGCAGCTCCCAGATGCCTGGCAGACCTAAAGGCTGATCTTCTTTGATGGATACACCATAAACAGAGTTCTTACAGAATTTCCAGATAAAGTTCCAGCGCGCACACACACACACACACACACACACACACACACACACACACACACACACACACACACACACACACACACACACACACACACACACACACACACACACCCCTCAGGTGTTACCCCAAGCTGCCATGAGGGAGGGTCAGCAGGATTTTGCTTCTTCCCGAGAAGCCTCTGAAACCACTATGATGAAGTACCCACAAAGGCAGAGAAAACAGCAGTGGAGAAAGCAACAGCACATGTTTAGAAAATAGAAAATTGGTCACTGACAGTGCAGAGCCCAGAAGGCTGAAAGCGAGCTGGCAACAGGGAAGCCAGGCGTGTTCGAAAGGCTCGGGCACTGATGGCAGCAGCCGCTCTGGTCAGAAGCTGCCAACAAGGCAGCATTAGGTCCCTACGCTTCACCCCAGGCTCCTGGGATACGGTCCTCGCTGACCCCACAGAAGACCAGCAGGTCTTTCCTGGAGGGAACATCAGGGTCTCTGGCCCAGGGTTACACACACGGGCTTGTGTGGCTGGAGTGAATGCCAAGACCCCCCCACTGTGTCCTCCCTACTCAACTCCAGACTTTTACCCCAAGTTCCGCCCACCCTGGTCAGAAGATTGGAAGAACACTCAAAGGTGACTCTGACCAACCCAAGAAGAAAGCTGAAAACCCTGGCCACCCTGCAGTAAAGCCCAAAGAGAACATCCTCCCCCCAGCTCAGCACTTCGAGTCAGCTCTGTAATTCCCTAATATTAATCAAGAACAAAGCAGTGAGGGTCATTAGACACTTATGCAAGACGGAGTTATAAACGAAGACAGACAAACAGAACGAAAGTTGCTTGGAGGAAACAGTTCTGAAACAAGAAATGTGAAAAAAAGAAAATCTCAAGGACGCAAAAGGGGAAAAAATACAAGCTTCAAGCGGAAACAGGATGCCATAAAAAGGAATATTTAAAAAACGAAGAGGAGCTCACAAAAAGAAATTTTTAAATGTGGTTGTAGAAATGAAAAACTCAATAAAAATGTTGGACAATAAAGTTGAAGAAATTTTCCAAAAACTGAAGGGAATAGAGAGAGAGAGAGAGAGAGAAGGAGAATTAGATCACTAGCTCAAGAGGTCCAAAACCCAAACGATAGGTGTTTGGGGAAATGAAGAACAGGGAAAATGCAGGAAAAGAAACAATCAACAAACTAATTCCTAATATTTCCAAGATGGGTCCTCTGGGTCCACAGGGTTGCTGTCATAAAGCATAAAAACAGACCTCAGTCAGGCTCATCACAGTACAAGTCCAGAACACTGAGCCCAGAGAACAGATTCTGTGAGCTTCCTGGGATCAAGAACACACATAAGTGTCATATCAAGAAATCAGAACAGCACCAACCTTCTCAGGGCAGCCCTGGAAGCCAGAACACAGTGAGGTAACATCAGTGAGAGGAAGACCATCGCCAACGGTGCTGGACCAAATGTTTGTGTCTCCCCAAAATCCGTGTGTCGAAGCCTCCAGCCCCAACGTGGCGGTATGAGGAGGTGGGGTCTTAGGAGGTGATCAGGTTTAGATGAGGTCATGATGGGATTAGGGCCTTTACAGGGAGAGGAAGACACCACAGCCCTCTCTCTGCGCCACGTGAGGGCACAGCAAGAAGGTGGCTTGTCTGTAAGCCAAGGAGAAAGGCCTCAAGAGAAATGAACCCTGCCCTCGACCTCGGACTTGAACTTACAGATGAATATACAGAATACCAAGGAGCAAAAAAGAATAAGGTGACAAAGATTTTTGCAGAAAAGAGAGCAGCTCAGCTCTGAGTAGCATTTACAAGATTATAAACAGGTAAACAGTGAATCCTGATCTAGCTCAACTGCATGGGGACTGTACTGGGAGGACGGACGGTCACTCTCCCCACTTGCTCTGCACGGTGGTTCCCCAGCCACTCCTACCTTGTCGTCATCCTCGCAGGTCATGACGTTGGAGAAGGGAATCTCAGCCTTGAACATCTTCCGGCAGTGCATGAGCTGCACCAGCAGGTAGCAGACGGTCTTGAACTTCATCCTCTTGGCCGGTTTTATATCTGAGAGAATCAGGCCTGGAAATATCTGTCCAGATACAACAAGAACACAGAGAGAAATACTGTAAATGAGACACACTTTGCCTCTTGGGATGGGAACACGACCCTGCCAGCGACAGCCCCCCCAAGGCACTGGGATCCGGCTCACCCCTCCTCACCTGGTCCCCTCCCCACACCTGGAAGAGGTAAAGCCCAGGACACATGTCAGCAGGGACACCCCTCCCTGTCTTAGCAAGTTCACAGCCCAAAGAGGCAGTGAATGGAGGATGATGTAGGAGCAATTACATCCTTAAAGCTTTGCATGGGCCCGGCCTTTTAAGGATCAACAGTGCCCACCTTTCGCCGATGGGATGGCACAATAAAAAAGGTTTCGATATTGTGAGTTTTCAAGAAACTGTTCCTCTCATGTCCGTGACCTGGTTCTACCTCGTAGTCCCCATTCAAGCACGCGAGGGTCGTCTTTGTGATGTGAACCTTCCTACAAATAAAGGAGGCAGAGCTGTGGCTGGAGTTGCAGCTGCTGCTGCTCAAAGTCCCATGGGGGCCTCACCAGAGGGGCACAGGCAGAGGATCCCCCAGCGCAGGCTCCACGGGGCGCATTTGCGTCCCCCAGCACGTTTGCACGTGTGGCGTGGGGAGAAAGGAGAGGAGGACCAAGCAGACAGAGGTAGAGCAGAGCAAGAGGGAACAGTGAGGCATGGAGGGTACGGGGCCAGAGGGGGACAGGGGGACCACAGGGGACAGAGAGAAGAACATTAAAAGGTGCGATAGAGAGGACGGGAGACAAGCAGCAGTGAGGTGAGGAACAGAAGAGTGGGAGCCCCTCCCCAACAGTCAGGGTCTGCCCAGATTGAAGAAGCAGGAGGCAGACCCAACAGGAAGCCGACAGGCAGGGCTGGCCAGCAGCCACAGCGTCCCCACATGAGGCGGGGGCAGGGGGACGGGGAGGGGGGAGATGTCACAGCAGCACTGGCTCAGCAGAAACGCAAATGTGACACAGCAGGTAAAATACCCGCCGCCCTGCTCCTTAGCCAGGCCCAGCCACGCTGGTTTACGGGGCGAAAAGCAAACTCCCCACCATTCAAAATCATTCCCTGCAAATATGACCCTACAATCTTCTGAATTCCTTGCAGAGGAAAAGGCTTGGTTTCAAAATTAACATCTTAGTGCTAAGGACAAAAGCAGGCGAGCCCAGCTAGGACAGCCGTGCTGAAGGCAGAACTCCCAAACCTGCTGGGATCCAGAGGGGACGAGCGCAGGACTCGGGTGGTCAACAGTGGCCTTTGCTGTTATAATCGTCAGAGGAAGGGGCGAGCAGGACAGGGAGGGACTGCCGGGCCACAAAGATGAGAGCCCGCGAAGGGCCCAGCGGACAGCACAGGCAGGTTCCCGGTGCTGGCCCTCGCCATAGGCTGGGTGCCCATCTACAGGCACCATTTGTCACCGTCAACTCAGAGCACTCAACCCCCAGGCCCACACGGCTACAGATTGAGCTGTGGGATGCTCCTGGGGTGCCACCATCAGCGGCTGCTGATGGCCCAGGACAGGCAGGGCATTCACTCGGGAGCTCTCCCTGAGGGACACTGTCACCTGCCACCCTCCCTTGGTCAGCCTGGCCCTCAACTACAAAGGTCGCCCAGGCTGTCTGGAAACTTCCAGGCAGCAGTGGTCTCTAGGAGTAAAAGCGTGTCCCCTCCCACATTCACTCCTGACACATCAGTCCCTCAGCAATGGAGGTGGACGGTTGTCCAGCCCCAGCCCCCGGAGCTGTGGGGATAAACGGCAGCTCTCAGCACAGGGCATTTTGGGATCTGGGAAAGAGGGAACGTCTAGGGTACTGGCCTTCACAGGCATGCGGAGAGACCACGTGTGGTTGTCGGGACTGGTCTGCACCTGAGGGTCCCAGCCAGGCAAGGGCTGGGGGAGAAATCAGAAGCCCTGACCCACCTGACCACAGCCACCAGGGGGGTAGGGTGACTTCGCTGTGAGTCCTACTCACTAGGTATGAAGGCCTTGGCCAGGTGAGGAGGCCCAAAAGAGGGCATCACAGGAGGCCCTGGCAGTGGGGCATGCATGTGTTCTAAATGTGCAACTGTCCAAAGTGGCCAGAACGCAGATCTCAAGGGGTAGGCATGGCAGGCTGTGGGTCTGGACTTTCTGCCAGGGCAGCAGGGGCTGCAGAGAAGGCTGCTGGAGTGGGAGGACTCACCGTGGCTGCCAAGGGGGCAGAAACAGCTAGAAAGTGTTAGCAGTGATCCCACCAAGAGACCCTGTGCTAGGGGGATAGAGGAGATGGGAAGAAGGGGTCAGTTGCTCAAGGGTCAGCGAGGAGGAGGGAGTTGAGCTCCATGTGGCCATTCAGGAGCGGGGCTCGTGTCTGGAGGTTGTGACCGTTTGGGTGTTTGAGCTCACTTAGAAATGCCGCATGGTGTCACAACCAACAGCCACGTTCTGTGGCAGGCTCAGCCATGGCTCTGAGGAAGATTTCTAGCACACAGATCATGAACTCTGCTGACCACGAGTCCTGTACTCTCCCTTCCTGTGATTTCACAGGAGCTCTCCAGAGCAGGCCACCTCTCCAGAATGCCAGTGCCCCTAAGCTGTGCTCAGGGGCTCAGCGTAAAGAAAGGGCTTCAGTGACTGTTTCGACCACCTCCCCCGTGGGTTGTCTGGGAGGGAGAGGGAAACAGGCCCAGAGGATGACACTCCTTTAGGGTGAGGAAGGGCTTGTGGATGGGGGAGGCAGGAAAAGGGGGGCCAGAGCCCGAAGTGAAGACAGTTGCCTGCAGGAACGGAGGCATCCCAGGAGCAGACACACACATGCTGGACACCTGGTGTGGCCCGCTAGCCCCTCTCATGAGACGCTGGGGATCCCATGGACACGTGACTCCTGTGCCAGGTGACAGAGCCAGGCCAGCCTCAGAGACCCTCCTGCAGGCACACCATTCTCCTGCCCACTCTGTGAGAGGGACGGTATACTTTTCATTCTGTTCTCATTAATTTTTTCATTGAATATCATGCACTGACTTATTAACTTTATGCAACTGTTTGAAGAAAGGAGAGCCAAAGAGACTACTGTAATTAGAAAGCATTTCGAATGCACACCTCCCCTACCCCTGTCCCCAACTCACCCCGGCAGGCCAGCAGCCTCCATGACATTGGCCAGAGTCACATCGTTGGACCACACGTCATACTGCCACTTGCGCAGGCCCAGGACGCCACACAGGACCCTGCCGGTGTGCAGCCCCACACGCATGTTCAGGTCCACCTCGGTGGCCTCAGCCACAGACCTGCAACACAGGCACAGAGCGTGGGGCTGGGGCAGTGAGCCTGTAAGCGCCAGGGGCTGGGCTGTCCCTGCTGCACATGGCCAGAGCATGAAGGTCTCTAGCCTGGCCCTTCCCGCCTCGCCATGAACTGACAGCCCCAGACTTGTCCCCGGGCCATGCTCCCAGCAAGCTCACACTGTATCCATACCAGCTCCAAGAGCTTCCCCCGTGGCCTCCCTGAGTGCCATCCCCACCTAGGGCAATCTCCAAAGGGAAATGAGCCCAGGACTTCCAAATCCCACGTGGGTCTCATCACCACTGTCCTCAGATGGCGGCATCAGGACAGTATGGATTAACAAAGAGCTCTGCAGGGCCACTGCCGGCCAGAGGCAGGTAACCATCCACTGGAAATGTGGAAAAGGATCTGCAACCCAACATCTGTGCTACACGCCCCATCCCCTTCCTGACACACTCGGCCTTGGGCCTCAGTGCAAATGTCCTATTCTTGGGGTCAAGGACTAGAGGCTACGTCTAGTCATGAGGCTAGTGGTGCAAAGGTGTTAACTCAGGTCAGAACTCGGGAGGACGGAGCCAGGGAGGGACTTGGGGGAGGTGAACTGAAGGCAGGGCAAGCACTGAGAGAATCGAGGACTTCTGGGTACTCCCAGTCCAGCCTGGCCAACTCCGGGCACAGCCTTGCCGTCTCTGAGCCTCAGTCTCCTCATGAATAAACCCAGACTCCAGCTAGATTGGCTCTGACGATCTCTGCCATAGTTCACACTCTACCCCAGGGCAGCTCAAGGCTTAAGGGTGGGGGGCAACCTCCTGCTCCTCCTAGCCCCTCAGGTGTGAAAACACTAACAAAGGCTCCAAGAAGGACCGGGGAAGTACAGCCCACTCCCTCATCCCCATCAGGGCAGTGACGATGACAACAACCCAGCTCCGCCCTTGCCATGCCCCTGACCCAGCTCCACGCTCTGACCCACAGTCCCGTTTCAGAGGCCCCCCTGTGTGGTATTTCTCAATAACACCACAGGACGCACAAGACTTCCCGTTGCAGACTTCCCGCCTGTGCCAGCTCCTTCCCACAGCAGGCCCAGGCTGCGGGATCACCTGCTGGGCATGTCCCCCATGGCCTCCCCGCCTCCCCCAAACCCCTGCCACCTGCCCTCCCAGGCTTGTCTTCCAAACAGGGGCAGCTCTGCCCATCACTCCTTACGACAGCACGCAGAGGCCCCAGCAGCCACTCTGAGACAGCTGCCTTCACAGCCTCCATGCTCGAGGACACAGGACTGTAGAATGACACACGTCTAAGTCAGGGTCCCAGAGGTCCAGGAGCACATGCAGCTTCAGTAACCTCAGAAGTGTGTGCGGGCCACAGATTCATAAAGAAGTTATCTGGAAGTTAGACCACGGATCTATCTCTAACACCTATTTAGTTTTAAACATTTCGAATGTAAATTTTTTTTTTTTAACTTTTTTCTACTTGTTTGCCAGTCTCCAATAAGGGGCACTGAAACAAAACACTGAAGTTAACATTTACTTTTCAATATTCACAACAGAAATGAGTATGGGAAACAAACCTGGGAACAGTTTTCTGTGCACTTTTAGCACTTACACTTCTGCAGTCACGAAAGGTACACGGCCCAGGGACGCCTGGGCCCCAATTGCTTCCATCCCCAGGTCCCCACAAGCCATCAAAGCAGCCCTCTGGGTTCCCAGCAAGCAGCCCCTCACCAGCCTCCACTCAAATCCACGCAGCCTCACATCTGCTACCTGTGTTTCTGACCAGTACACTACACCTTCAATCTTTTCCAACAGGTTCTGCCTCAAATACCTCCATTCTGGTCACATCAGGTCTGCAGTTCACTGGACAATTGCTCCTAAATCAATCAGGCATCCAGACCTGCTCTCATGGCCACTGCTCTGGGCCTCTCTCTTCCTGGGATGCCCACGCTGGCTTTGCCTAAATCCAACAAAACTTCTAACTTTATTTGCAAGGAAGAGAATTCCCACAGCACTTTTGGCCCTTTTTCGTCCTATTTTTCTTCCTTGTGTATGCTCTCAGTTTCACGTATTTATCTTGAGTGTTTTCTAAACAAGAAAAAGTCTGACCTTCATCCAGTGTCTGCAGCCCTGACCCCAGCAGGGAAGAAACAAAACAGTCCACCCCTAGGCACAGGGAGTGGCTGTCGGCTTCTTGGTGCCAATAAATTCCAGCAGAGCTGAAACTTAATCGTGACTACCTTGAAGCTCAAAACTGAAAGGACAGATGCGTGTAAGTGTGTTTGTTCATTCAACAAACATCTACTGAGCATATTCACCCCAGCCGTTATTCTAATCACTGTGGCTATCACTGTGCACATAAGTGGGAGATAGAAGAGAGTGGACCCTGCAGAGGATGATTTACTACTATATACACAGAACTTTCCAGAAATGGTGACAACACACCTGCCCACAGTAGCCTCCAGACCCCACCACACGTGGTGAGAACAGCAGAGCACACAGTTTCAAGCCCCACATTTCCAAATCCAGGCTCCTCACTTCCTGTCCTGGACCTCAGTTTCCCCATCTGTAAAAACACAGGTTCTTAATTAACCTGGAATATACAGGATTCAGAAGCTCCAGGTCCCCTAACATTTTAAGGAAAACCATGTGTGGTGGGTTTAAATGTGTGTGCAAAGAAGCATCTCCTGCCCCATAGAAAACCCATCCCTAAATATATCAACAGATGTGGCTCTGGAAACCAGAACCCAATAACTAGATGAGGTAATCCCCAAAGTTACTGAGAAACCAAGGCATGCTCCACGGCTCACACACACAAGCCAGCTTATTAAAAAGCAAGGTGCTGTAGGTGACAGCCCTGGTGCCAGATGGACAAGGCCCTTCTCATGTGACCTCAAGGCTCCAGGCTGGGGGACCATCAGGGTCTCCTGAGGACCACAGCACATGCAAGCTGGCCTTACCAGCTCAGAGGCGGGTCTGGAGAAGAAAAGCAGATGCAGTTACTTCTAACTTAATCAATGCTATAAACCAAAAATGTGCAGACCATGAGCAAGGCCACATCTGGACTAAGTCTCACTAAGCAAAGTGGCGCCTCGTGTGCCTGGTGGTCTTGTGGAGAATGAGTCTCCTGTGTGAATCTGATTCCTGGTTTACTTATTGTCTGAGATGGACGAGCCTTCCCCCATGAGGTGGAAACACCCCGACTCCTACAGGTGCACAGCCCACGTCGCTGCAGAGGGAATCCTGCAGTTATCGCCGGCTCTCTCTTCTCTGGGGCCCACTCCCTTTCTGTGGAAGCTGATGGATCAATACCTGCAGTGGCTGCTGGAACCCGCTCTGTGTGGGCCCATTTAATCCTCATGACAACTCAGAGATACAAACACTATTTCTTCATTTCACAGCGAAGAAAATCAAGGATGCAAGGAAAGTGGAGCCTCACTTCAGGGAGGGAGCCAGGAATCCGGCAGGCTCATCTGCTCCCATGGGGGCCGTGACATGACATATAATGTGATATAATGTGATGTACGATATGTAATGTGATATATGATGATATGTAATGATATAATGTGATATGTGATATACGTGATACATGATATGTGATTGTGTGATATGATGTATATTAGATGATCTATGATGTAGTGTATAATATCTATGATATACGATGTGATATAATGTAATACATGACACAGTATGCCTGGGATATGCAGTATGATGTTATATAAGATACAATGTATGACATAGGACGTGCGGTGTTATACGTGTGATATATGTGCTATGACATATATGACATGTGATATAATGTGAAGTGACATGATATGATATGTTATATGATGTGACATGGTATGATGTGATATATGATGTTATATAAGATGTAATGCATGATATATGATGTGCTGAGATGATATGATGCATGTGAGGTGACAGGACACAGAATGTGACATGTACATATGATGTGACGTTCCTCCAGAGGACAGACGACAGTCACCACCTCCTATCTAAGTCTTCTCCAAGCCAGGCATCCGTCCTGCCTCCCCCACTGTGTCTGCCCAGCATCTCCGCCAGCCAAGCAGCTTTTCTCTAGAACAGTGACTCTTCCCTATGGCCACATATTGAGATCGCCTGGGTGGCTTTGCCACTCGGAATCCCAGATCACATCCCAGACCATCCTCCTCGGGCTCTCGGGGTGGGGCAGGCATAGGGGACATTGATTCCCACAGCACATCTGACATGCAGCCACATGGGAGAATGGCCACCCTGCAGGTTTGGCTTTGCTCCTGTGTCCCCGACACATGGGGTGCCAGGACTAGCATGCTGCCGAAGTGCAGGCCCCCTCCTGATGCCCTCCCCCAGCCACACAGTCTGCAGGAGCAGCACGTGGGGCGGCCCACACACAGCGATGCTGCACAGGGAGCCCACGGTCTCAACGACCTCTGCAGCCTTGTTTTGGGGGATCTTCTGTGCGTGCACTTCCTGGCAGCTACTTCATCATGTCTCCTTACACAATTCTTGTGCTGTTATTCCTTTTCCAAGTGTGAAACTTTCCACCAAAACCTGTTAACCCTGCTTCACTGGAATGTACCCACCTCTCCACGCTTTGAGATGTTTGCATTCGGATCTACCCACTAACTCAACCTCCCGGCTCCACGCCCTCCCAACCCACAAAAGCCTCATGTCTCCATCCCAGTCTCTGACAAGGACCATGATGAGATGAGGCCAACCAAGAAACCGGCAGACCAGGCCTCGCAGGTTCACCTGCCGGATCCCAACCCCCTCCCCCCACACAGCCAGACCCCGAGACCCCGTCACCCATCTGAATGAAGAAGCACACACTTATTTCCTCCAGAAGGGAATTAGCTGAATTTGGGCCAACCCTTTCTGAACATCTTATTAAGCTATAAAGGTCATTGCTTTTGGCATGACTCATGAATACCCACAGACAAATAGTCACAAACAAAACGTAAAGCAGGGGGTCACTGAAGCACATGTCATAGCTCAGGTGGCACCTCCTGACCCAGTGCCCACCTGACACCGGCATCACTTCCCTGCAGCCTTGGACAGACCCACCAGGACAAAGTGGGGCTCTCGAGGGCAGCCCACATGGGGCGGACAGTGGCCCAGCTTCTGCAACTCAACACAGGCACTTACGTGATAGTGTCGATCATGTCGAGCCCCATCTCCACGCAGCAGTGGGCGTGGTCAGTCTTGGGCTGGGTGAGGCCCGATACGCAGTAATAGCAGTCCCCCAGGATCTTGATGCGGCGACAGTGGTTCTCCTTCAGGGGGGCAAAATACACGGTGAGTGACAGCATCGCAGCTGGCCACAGACACCTCTACGGTGGTGCCCACTGAGCATGCAGTAGGACTTACTGTGCCAGGGCAACCGCACTCCCCACGGGCCACAGCCCCACGTGGGCAGCAAAGCCTCGTGAGGTCCACTGACTCCAATGGGCAGGACGAGGCATCCACTGAGTACCACCCCCTACTCACAGCTTCTTTCCACTTGAGGAGGGGGGGTCCATCCCTCCCACCCTCTTCACTAGGCCAACTCTATGGATCCTTCAAGGTCCACCTGTAATGCCACCTCCACAGGGAATCGGTCCCAACCCTGTGGATTTGCAAAGTGCCTCCCCTGACCACTAACGTGGATCATCACACCCAGCCCTTCTGGAACCGCTAGGTTTTCTGGAAGCTGCTTCTCCCCCTGGAAATGTGAGTCACCCATCTGAGTGTCCCTGCGACTTCTGACCTCCCCCCGTCATGGGGCTCGGTTCAGAAGGGGAAGGCCATCACTGAAAGTCCATTGACTCACTTATACAATGGTAAGGATAAGAACGATTCCACTCACCTAGTGGGTTTCGCTGAGGATTTAAAGAGTAAATACAGCACCATTCTACTTGGCATGTGCCGACTGAGTGACCTCAGCTGGGATTATCAATGCAACTGCTGTCATTTTTATTTCAAGCAAAGTGCTAAACATTGTCGTTTCAAGACCCCTTCTCATCTTGAAATAACTGAGGACCTCACAGAAACCTTGTGTAGGTGAGTTATAGCTATTGATGTTTACCAAAATGAAACCACAACTGAGAAATTTTTTAAAATACGTAAATGCATTTAAAAGTAGTAAATCCACTGCATGTTAATATGACTAGCATTTTATGAAAAATTACATTTCCCCAAACAAAAAACAGAGTGAGAAGTATGATATCTCCGAGACCTGTCCTCAGAGCAGACAGCTGGATTCCCTGATCCACTTCTGCGTTCGATCCCTGTGCTGCACCACTTCGAGGACGTCTGTGAAGGAAACGGCCTCCCAGGGGTATATCACCCAATGAGAAAGGACCCCAACAGACCCTGAGATGGCCTCATAAATCCAAAGAGCTCCCAGCCCCACTTTGAGAACATGTCTATAGCCTATATCTAATTTTATTCTGCAGTTTCTTACAAATGAGCAGACTACTGCAGGTTTTCTTGAATGCAGTGAACTGGCACGAGCACACCTGGGCTGACACCTGCCCTGCGCTCCTGGCTGTGCGACCCCACAACGATCCAGGAGAGGCTCCCAATGCAGCGACCAGCCCTGTAGTTCCTGTAATTGCAGCAACAACAGGGCCTGGGGCCACAGTCAGTGTTCATGGAAAGAAGAGCATTCCATCCCAGAGACAATGTGGCCACATGGGCAGAGAGGCCATGGCAGGTGACACGAATGCTAGGTTGCTGCCTAGTTCCACTTGGTCACAGACTCAAAATGGCCCCTCACAGCCCGGCTCAGATGTCCACTCTTTGGGCTCCTGGCATGGGCTGCAATGCCAGCCTCTGTCCTGTGGAACTAAGAGCCAGCCACGTGGGGGGTCTCCAGCAGCCAACCTTCTCAAGCCAGGCTCACGAGCCTCTAGGCCAGTGGACAGCTCCCTCCTGGCATCTCCAGAACGTCTGTCCCTATCATCACTGTCCCCAGCAGTGGGAAGCAGCCAGCACACACAGGATAGCCAGGGAGGGGCAGCTGCCAGTCCCCATGCTCAGGCTTCCTCCACTCAGGCCCTTGCCCCACCTCCCACCCCTATCTGAGCTTGGAGACCCCCATGGAGAGCTCATGACCTGAGCCACATCAGAATCTCTTCTCAAAGACCATTCTGAGGGGCCCGTGGGAACCTCAATGCCTACTGGCTGTGGCACTCTTCTTGTACACAATTTTGTGAGGGTCACCAGCCCCCAATTCTGGGGACCTGTGCTTTAGAATGTCAGGACCACCAGGGTTATGTGGGTCCCTGAACATCCCTGCATCCCTGTGGGGCATGAGTGGGCGCCAGGAGCCTGGGTGACTGTGGGCGTCCCTATCTCACCTCAGCTCTGCACCATGTCCCCAGTTATCCCTCCCAGGACCCGTGGGTGCCACAACTTCCTGGTCACCTCTGCGTATCCAGGATAAGCCTGTCCCTGGAGTGGGGTAGGTAGTAGGGACAAGGCTGCTCAAGAGATAGGTGTGTTGATTGGGCCAGTGAGATCCAATGGTAGCTGTGCCTTTAAGGGTAAAAGGTGAATTAGGGACCTATTGATAGAGCTGCTCCAAACAGCCCACCCTAAAAACCCCAACTGTCATATTTGACATGGAGACTCAGCGTGTCTGCTGCAGAAAAAGGACATCACTGTGGGCCCAGCTGGTGTGGCATTTTCAATGCCAATCCCTACAGGAGTCACAGGGAGGAGACCTAAGTGGCACACTGTGATGAAGGCCAAAGAGACACCTACGGGAGCCTCACGAGTGACTATCACAACACAGTATGGCCAAGGTATGCAGAACCCATCTCTGAATGAGGACTGAGGGCAAAGTCATCTAGCACAGAACAACCACGTGCACATGGCCACACAGCAAGACCTTACAGGCAGACAAGGGCCATGTGGCTTCTGGAAAAATTGTCCAGAACCATTGTCTTTAGAACAGCAATCCTAACCTAGAACCCAGTCAACACATACATACACACAGGTGCACAACTCCAGCCCATCCCACATCACACGTGAGTCTTTGGAAAAGTGTCCTGAGATGTGAAGCCAATGACCCTCCCAGCCCTGGCCTCTGGAGGCTTCCCTTTCCCACCCACCCCCCGCCACACTGACAGACACAGCCAGGAACAAATGCTGAATATATTGCTTTGTTTTGTTTTTAATCTCAAAGATCCTGGCTTTTGTTAGCAAGTTTAAGAGATCAAAAAAGTGTTTTTACTGGTTTTGGTGTTTGGGATTTTGGAATCTTCTGTGCAAATACGGAAAGCCTGGAATTTGCTGCAGGAGGCACCAAGAGGAGCATTTATGAGGCCAGAGCAGCTGTCTTAGCTTTGTCTCCCCCCAGAAGAAGAAAGTGAAGAGAAGGAAGAGGGATGGAGGGGCTCTGCAGCACATTCAGTCCCAGGGACCGGAGCTGCCCCCTCCCTCCTGGGCTTGGATGGGACACGACTGCCAGCCAGTGTGACCATAGAAGCCCCTGAGAGTACCACAGGTGCTGCAGAGAATCCAAGTAGGAAGGGCTTGGACTTGGCTTCCCAGGTGCGGCCTGAGGGCTGCAGCCAGCTCACAAAATCTGGACCCGCCATGGCCCTACCTGAGCAGACAGCCCCAGGGAGGGGACCAGGAGGGCAGGGAGCCATAGACACCAGCGTACTATGACCCTGTCCAGCCCCAGCACTGACCCCAGAAAGCCACAGAGCACTGAAAAGGCCAGGGCCACACAAGGTTTGGGGGCAGGTCGGGAGGAAGCAGAGGTTGCTGTGTTGGGGGATCCCACGACTGTTTCCAGGGCCCTAGGATACCCAAGACCCTCAAGTGACAGCTCTAAAACAGTGGAGCCCAGAGAGACCAGAGGATGATGCAGGGACCCCACACTGCACCCCAGTTCTGAGGAAGCAGGGAAGTCCTGGGACCTGGGAGCCCCCCAAGCAGAAGGAGAAGGTAGGGAGGGAAAACCTGAGTTCATCTGGTTTTTGCATTCAAAACCCAAACTGTCCGGGTCCTGTGCACTTTGTAAGACTGAGTGTTTGGCCATCAGTAGAAAATAGGAAATTTTAGAAAACTCTATTTCTACACAGTGGGGGCATGCATAGATAACCACTCTGACTGGACACACTTAACCTGCCGCGTCCACAAAGTTGAAAAGAGGCCCTAAAAAATAAGCAGTGACAATTGCAGAAAGTTAAGAAGAATCGTCATCTCCATTTCAATTTTCAGAGTTCATTCCCCCGCAACTCCTTTCATTGAGCCCCGTGAAATGCCAGCCCCTGTGTTAAGCACCAACTATATAAAAGTGAACAAAAAGAGAGAGGCCTTTGTTCCATGACACTTCCTGCTGCAGAAGGAAGAACGCAAGGGGTAGATGAGCTGAAACCCAGGAACTCTGTGACATCTGTCCATGAACAGGCACCTGCCTCAGGACAGACTGAGAGGTGTCAGGTGCCCTGCTGGGTAGCAAGGAGCACTCTCTGAAAAGAGTTTGCTCCTGGTATCAACAAAGAACAATGGTGGGAAAAGGAAACCAGCACAAATGTCTAACTGCACTAGTAGGAGGAACCAGGGGGCAGGAAGCTGTCTCTTTCAGTGTCTCTCAACTTAGAGTTTTCACTGTGGAACTGAACCACACAAATATTTTATGCACCTTAAAAAAAAAAAAACCAAATGACAAACAGTGGTGCCTAAAAATCAAAAACAAAATGAAATTAAATTGTTACCATGCTGGCAGCATGACCACACAGGGAAGAAGTGAAAACACGTATTTGATCACACATACAATGGGTTACAATCCGAGGACAAAAACAACCAAAAAGAAATCTTAAACTGCACTCACTCATTTTATTATTGATAACAACGTTGGCAGTGTCATTTTGAACTTGCTATATGTATAAAGGATGAAACAAATAATATTAATGGCATTACAATTTTCAGCATCAAGAAAAATACAAATATAAAAATCAAAAGATTGAACTTAAAGGAATTAGAAATATCAATATGAGATCTTAAGTTATTTTTCCTTTTCTAAAAAAAATTTCCTATCTCTGTCCCTTGAAAAGTCTCAGGACCAATGAGAACCCAGATTATGGGCATGAAAATGAGGGCTTCTGGGAAAACCCTGAGTCCCTAAAATGCTGCTCAGAGATGAGGTGCTGTGTCAAAAGAAAACAGGACCCTACCTGAACAGGTTCCCACTTGCCAAAATGGAAAACTTGAGCACCAAAAATAAAAAAGACAGGAGAGAACTGAAACACATCAAATTTTCTTAAATCCATGAGTTCATAACAGAGACACCAATAGGACCCCAAAAGCACAGGCAACTAAAGGAAAAATAAACAAATAGGATTATATCAAACTAAAAAGCTTCTGCACAGCAAAAGAAACAATCAACTGAGTAAAAAGACAACCAACAGAGTGGGAGAAAATATTTGCAAAATATACATCTGACAAAGGATTAATATCCAGAATATACAAAGCACTCAAACAACTTTAAAGCAAAAAAACAAATAACCCAATTAAAAAATGGGCAAAGGAGCTGAATAGGCATTTCTCAAAGGAAGATATATGAATGGCCAACAAACACTTGAAAAAATTGCTCAACTTCACTCAGCATCCAGGAAATGCAAATCAAAACCACTTTGAGATACCATCTCAATCCAGTTAGGATGGATGGCTAATATCCAAAAGACTGAGAATGATAAGTGCTGGAGAGGTTGCAGAGAAAAAGGAACTCTCATCCACTCTTGGTGGGGCTGTAAAATGGTGCAGCCTTTATGGAAAATGATATGGAAGTTCCTCAAACAATTACAGAAAGATCTATCAAATGACCCAGCGATTCCACTGCTGGGAATATACCCAGAGGAATGGAAATTATCATGCCAAAGGGATACCTGTACTCCAGTGTTTATTCCAGCACTATTTACAACAGCCAAGAGTTGGAACCAGCCCAAATGTCCATCATCAGATGAGTGGATAAGGAAAATGTGGTATATCTACACAATGG
The DNA here is from genome assembly GCF_027409185.1 of Cynocephalus volans. Classification (NCBI taxonomy): domain Eukaryota; kingdom Metazoa; phylum Chordata; class Mammalia; order Dermoptera; family Cynocephalidae; genus Cynocephalus; species Cynocephalus volans. Next base: position 212,199,058 of record NC_084461.1, read on the forward strand.
AGTACTACTTTGCTATAAAAAAGAATGAAATACTACCATTCAGAATAACATGGATGGACTTAGAGAAAATTATATTAAGTGAAACAAGTCAGGCACAGAAAGAGAAATACCACATGTTCTCACTTATTTGTGGGAGCTAAAAATAAATAAATAAACACACAAACAAATAAAGGTGGGGGAAGAAGACATAACAATCACAAAAATTCCTTGAACTTTTTAAGTCAAGTGAACAGATAAGATGTGAGGGGGTAGAGGAGGGGGTGGAGGGGAACAGGTAAAGGGGCATGAAAATCAACTACAATGTATATTGAGAAGTAAAATAAAATTTAAAAAAAGAAAATTGATAAATAAATGAAAAATGTTGAGTATTTACTATTTTTGAGGATAACTGAATAGCTGATAAGTAAACACTCTTAAGAAATAAATAAATAAATGGAAATAAATAAATTCAGAAGAAATGATGGAATTAAAAGCCACCATTTTGCAAACCCAAATGAAATAAGAAATCTCAGCAGTGGTTGGGAGGCAGCTGCTGTAAAACCACTGGGTACAACATGGATGGGAAACAGGTGATGGGCAGATCACACTAACGACACCTGAATCTACCATTGACCTCAACCTGGCAGGAAGAAAAAAGAAGCTATTGCCTGCTTGCTGGGGAGAAGCAAGTAGAAGCACACTTTCTGAGGAAAGGTTTTAACAAAAAACAAACAGACCCAAGAACCTACTAGGTCAAGTCTCTTGACGATTTACCTGTTCATAGGAGATAATGGGGGCAGGGGGGCCTATAACATTACAACAGAGAATAAGGGACCAAAAACAGGAGGGAAACTAGTACACATGAAAAAGGAAAAACAAGACAAAACAAGAAACACAACATATCTGCCAAGTTCAACAGGTTGTATTAATTGTGTTTTTCTATTTTCTGTATTTTATGGTGGTCTGACAACTTGAGGGCCTTGATGGCTGGGCTGAGATTGCCCCTCCCAGGCTAGCTAACTCCTAAAGACAGTCAACAACTCCCCTGTGAACTCACCTTTCATATGCAAACCAGCCAACCCCTGGCCCATACCCCCCACCACCTCTCATCTAATCCCAGTCGTACATGCCAAGCCAATATTTGTGATGCCCCAAATCACCCCAGGCCAGTACCAGCTAACTAGAGACCATTGCTGTAGCCCAAGTCTCATGGACAACATTCAAACTATCCAACTCTAAACCTGCTCAGCTGCTTAACCTGCCTCACCCCTTCCTTCCCCCAGAAAACATAGTAAAGACTCAGGTCCCCTCCCCCCTTCTGCCTCCTGACCAACTTCAGTGCTTCGGTGTGGCCCTGCCTGGCACAGCCTGTGTACCTGGAACACCATCTCCCATGATGTGCACCACAATCCCCCTCCAATGATGCTCATGGCATCTTGCTTATATCCTGATCACACTCTGTTGAGCATCTTGTTCAGTGAAATCCTGGCCTCACACAATTACTTGCTCAAGGTCCACTCTCCTGAAGTCCTCTAGCCTCCCTCTTGCTCCCCCAGAGAGCTCTGTGCATGACAGTGTGTGTGCCATACAAGTTTTCTCTAAGAATACCATTTGACAGTGAATACAACTAACCTACAAATACACTGCAGGCCTCCAGGTAGATGAGAAAACAGCTTAGTTCTGGTCAAAACTCCAAGAACATTGTTATAAGTTCTTGTAAGTTGTAAGTTCAGAGGATGCATGCAAATTTAAGATGGTGCAGGTGGGTGTACCTCCAGGGTGGCAAGTTTTTGAGCTGCTTGCAGAACTTGGGTGTCACAGCAGCAAGGGATGTGGAGACCCTGGAGTCTCTCCCTCACAGTTTACAGTCAGGGAAACCAAAGCAGAAGAAGAGAGGACGATGTGACCATATCCTTGCATCTGCCCAGTGACTCCTGGCCTCCAAACCAAGCCCAGGGAAAAGCTCCATGAGGAGCAGAAAGGCCAGAGGGGCACAGGCAGCATGGGAATTAACACACACCTTCATGAGCCTGGGACTCAACAGGACTGCTCTGGCTTCCTGGCCAGCTTCCAAAGGTCCCTTCTGGAAATACCCAGAGTAAATACAAAATAACTGAGAAATAATGACCTCACTGACACATGTCCTAAAAATGTCATCTTTCAGCATTCAAAGGTTGAACAAAATGGCCCAAATGCATCACAAAGCCACAACTGTTTGTCTTGTTATCTGTGCCCAGGAGGCCCAATGCTATGTCTGGCTATAAGAGCATTCCTACACTCAGACTACAATTGTCCTATATTCCCTTAAAGAAAATTATATGAATGCAAATAGTCCTAACCTAAACACTCATTAAACTCTTGTTCAAACATTCCTCTGAGCTGGTCCTCATGGATCAGAAAGCCTCTTGGGAGTCCATGTTTGGAAACAGCACAGACTTTGAGAGGCCCTCAGGAGACTCAGCACACTTCACAGAATTACTCAGATCCAGGGGTGGCCTCAAGCCCCATCCAGGAGAGGAAGCATTTCACATGGTTGCCTAACCCGCTATGCTGCCCAATCGACTCTCGCGCAAGTCAGCCAATGTCCGTTGGTACACCCACCTGCACCACCTTAAATTTGCATGCATCCTCTGATGTGTGTCAGCAATAACACGTTGAAACTGAGAACTTACAACAACGTTCTTGGAGTTTTGACCAGAACTAAGCTGTTTTCTCATCCACTTAAGGAATGGAATCAGGATGAGCTCCAGGTGGCCCGGCTGGTAAGAGGCCACACTGGATCAGCTTATCTCTGCAACTGGCACACTGTGGACTCATCATACTGCCCACCACCACCACCCCAGCCTCCTAGAGCTGCCTGAAGGGTATGTGTGCTTATTCTAACCAGTTCATATTCCTGTTAAGAAAACTGACATCCAAAGAAGGGGCCCTGTTCCTCCATAGGTAGTGGTGGAGTAAGACTGAGCCCCGGGACAGTTGTTTCTCCATCATTTCAAAGGGGTGTGGCCAGTTTCCCAGATAGAAATGGTTATCAGAGCCAGTACAAATCTGACAAGTCTCCCATAAATGGAGGAAAGGTCAAAAATACTGTTCACATCTGTGACCATCAACCATGACTAAGGAGGTAAATAAGCCATCAGTTACTATTGAGATGAAGGCAAATATGCTCTGTCTGTGCTTGTTTAATTCCCTCAGGGACTTTCATAAAGACAGATGTCAACTCTGTGTGATTTTCCAAGCCTGTGCTTCACTGGGGTCACCCTGCATCTTCAACACCAGGGACACGGATACAGACAAGCACATGCAAGGAACCTACATCCCATGTGCTCTTCGAAAAAGGACTAGTGCAAATTAGAGTAAAACATTAAAAAATACACACCACCATCAGTCACAAAGGAAAAAGTAACAAGTAATACAGAAGAAACAGACGTAAGGGGATTCATTCCAATATTGAGCTTTCTAGCAGTTACCTCCACAAGGGGAAAAAAAAATATCCCAACTGAAGTTTTTAGATTAAAACTATAATGCCTGAGATGAAAACTATATTGGGTAGGGTTAATGACAGGTTATACACTACAGAAGAAAACATATACTATCCAAAATGAAATAGATAGAAAAAAAAACGTTTTTAAAAACATCATCAATGAGTTGCAGGACAGCTTTAAGAGTCCTACTATATGTGGAACTGGTATCCCTGAAGGAAAAGGGGGAGGAAGCATAAAATATATTTGAAAAAGGGTGACCCAGGATTTTTTTTTCCAAATTTGATGACTATAAATCTACAGCTACAAGAAGTTCAATAAACTGCAAGCACATGAAACATGAGGAAAACTACACCAAGGCACATCGAAATCAAATTTCATAAAAACCAGTGATGAACAGAAAATCTTAAAAGCAGACAGAAAAAAAAGAGCTATTTTATATGCAGGAACAAGGAGTTGACAGCAGACTTCTCAACGGAGACAATATGAGAGAAGAAAATAGAACAACATCTTTAAAGTTCTGAAGAAAAAAAATCACAAAACTGTCAACCTAGAATTCTATACCCAGCAAATATAAATTCAAAAAAAAAAGAAGGCAAAATAAAGAGTTTTTCAGAAATACAAAACCTGAAAGAATTCATCACCAGCAGAATGGCACTACAAGAAATGTTACAGGAAATTCTTTAGGCAGAAAAATAAAACACACAGAAATACTGACCGCATGAATGAAGAGCAATGAAAATCATAACTACATCAATAATAGATAAGATTTTTTTATTATTTAAATATCTTTAAAAGAGAATTTACCGTGTGAGCAAAAATATTAATAATACACAATGGAGTTTATAACACAAGAAGTAAAATGTATGACAATGATTTCATAAAAGCCAAGAAAGGAGAAACAAAAGCATGCTTTTGTAAGCTTCTTATGTTATAAGTCATAAATTGTGTGATGGAAGACTGTCAGAAGTTAAAATACCTACCATAAGCCCTAAAGCAACCACAAAAATAACAAAACAGAAGTTATACTAATAAGTCAACAGAGGTGGTCAGATGGCATCATAAAACATAATAAGTCTAAAAACATAGAACAAAAAGGCATAAAAAGCAAGAAAAAGAACAAAAAACAGATGGGACAGACCAAAAGAAAAGAGCAAAGAGACAGACAAACCTAACTATACCAAGAATGCAGACAGTCTAAATACTCATTTAAAAGTGGACGGTGTCATATTGGATAAAAAGTAAAAGCAAATCCAAACTAGAAAGAAACTTTAAATACAAAGACACAAGCAGACTAAAAATAGAAGGACAGAAAAAGATATACTTTCTGACTATAATCAAAGGAAAGTGGAAGAGATATATTAATATCAGGCAAATGAGATTAAAAAGCAAAGCATGATTACCAGGACAAAGAGGGTGATTTCTTAATGAAAGAGTCAATCCATCAAGAGGACATAACAATACTAAATGTTTAAGAATCTAGTAACAGAGCTTAAGAACACATGAATCAAAATCTAACAAAACTGAAAGGAGAAATCTCAATAACAGAAAGAGCAAGAAGTCAGAAAATGAGTAAAGATACAGAAGATACGAACAACTCTATCAACCAATTGACCCAGTTGGTATTTATAGAACATTTATCAACAAAAGAATTCTACAAAAGCAGAGTACATATTATTTACAAGTGTACATGGATCATTTGCCAAAGTAGACCATATTCAGGGCCATACATTTAAGATGATTCAAATTAGAAAAAGTATGTTTTCTGACCACAACAGAAATAAATTAGAGGTCAAAAACAGAAAGATCTTTGAAAAATCTCCAAATTATACCTCAAAATAACCCATGGGTCTATGAAAAGTCAAAAGAGAAATTAGAGAGCACTTTAAACTGGAAGAAGGCAGGACAAGATGGCTGAATGGAGGTGCCTGGGGCGTTTCCTTCCCACAGAAAAAGACCAAGACAACTAATAGTTAAATATTGGCTGGAAAGTCCGTGGGAGAGAGCAAGGGTGCAGCAGGAGAGTGGCGAGATGTCTGTAGAGCACAGAAGTCCAGGATGGCAGCATGGGAAGGAGAGAGAGTCTACACCACTGGGATCAGCACAGGAGGGACTTTCCCTTGCAGGAGAAAGGTAGACCAAGAGCCCACACCAACCCCCATCCTTACCACAGAGGCCTGCAGTTCCTACTACAGGAGGATTCAATAGCCCTTGCAAGCCTGGAGCCAAGTGTGGGGAGCTGCCTAGAAAACCTGCCCTGCATTGCTCTAGAATAGGGGCACATCCCACTGTGTACTCTCCACCCCACCCTCGTGACCCAAGCTGATGCAATATGAAGCCATCTTTAAACCAGAGACACTACAGCAACATGCCCTGTCCTGGGGGCCAGCAGCCACTGTGCTTCTCTGGCTTTAAGGAACCACCATCTTCCCAACCCACTCACGGGGAAGGATACAACACCTTGATCCCAGTAGCGTGAAGCCTGGGCACAGAAGCAGCTGTGACTTTAGTCCCACACATCTAGGAAGCCAACCTCAGGCCTGCTGAATTGATGCACCTCCACATCCTGGTCAGAGATCAGACAGGTAGAACCACGTCTGGCAGACCATCTCCCTTCCTCCCCCCAACCCCCACCCCGGCCAGTAGGCTGACTTCTGTGTCCCTGAGCCCCAGCCCAGAAAAATGGCTCATGGACCCCTACCCTAAAGAACATGCCCCTGGGCTGGTGGAAATAAAGTGTATCAGCACCCTACCAGAAAAGCAGCAAGGCTGTTGTGCCCTCAAAGGTCCACCTAGAGGCCTCGCCCAATACCCAAAAAGCTACTGGCCAGGCCCCTCTCTGCAGTCCCATCTCAAGAGCTTGCCCACTGCCTGAGAGACAGCTGGCCAGGCCCCCTCTCTATAGCCTGGCCTCAAGGCTTTGCTCACCACCCAAGAAGCAGATCAACAGCTCCACCCTTGGCAGACCCTTTCCCAAACCACTGAGGGAAGCACAATGTTACATCTGGCCCTGAAAAGTGGCACCATGGACTAGCCCCTGACACACACACACCCAGCCAGCCAAGCCAAAGCATGCCCATGCCCCCAGCTCAGAGAAACAGTCCAGCTGTCATGCACCTGGCTGACTCACACCTGAATCTTTCAGCTATGGTACACACATAAATCCAAGTGAGAAACAGAGAATCAGCATTCTCTACTAGGGGTGGACCCTACCACTGGTGAACCAGTCCCAGAGACCCTGACATACCACACACACACTATAGTCTGAGACTCAATCCAGCAGCCCCATCCCAAGTGAGCCTACTCCTGATGACTGTGACAGTGTGCACACTCATACCCCATGGCTTGAGAACCAAACCAGTGAGCCCACCCCCAGCAAAGCTGTGCCACTGCCACTATAAACCTCCCAAGCATAGTCTGCTGAGGCACTCAAAGATATAGGAAAAGTGGATTACAGCTGAAAAAACTATGCAGAGTCTACACCACTGCACCCATCCAGAACAAAGCTATTGTACCCTACCCAATCAAAACAGTAGGATGCATTTGCAGGTGAAAGTTTTTCCCCAGGAAAGCCACTGTACAAAACTCAAAGAGGTGACTATTCCACCAGATGCACTGATATTAACACAAGGAAACAAGAAACATAAAAAAACAAGGTATTAAGACACCATCAAAGAAACACAACAATGATCCAGTAACTGATCCCAAAGAATTGAAAATTGGCAACTTTCCAGAAAATGAATTCAAATTTATAATCTTAACATAACTCACTGAGATACAAAAGAATATAGATAAAGAATTCAATGAAATAAGAAAAACAATTCATGATCAAAATGAGAAACTTAACAAAGAAATAGATATCATTAAAAAAATCAAACAGAAATCTTAGAAATGAAGAATTCATTGCATGAAATAAAAAATACATCCATGAGACTCAACAACAGACTAGATCAAGCAGAAGAAAGAATTTCTGATCTTGAAGAGAGCTGTTTCAAAATAACCCAGAAAGACAAAAAAAGAAAAAGAAAAAGAGAATAAACAAAGCCTATAAGATTTATGGTATACTATTAAGTGGACAAATACTCACATTATGGGTATTCAAGAAGGAGAACAAAACAAAAAAGGTACTGAATACCTGTTTAATGAAATAATAGCTGAAAACATACCTAGTCTTGAGTATGATATGAACCTTCATATCCAAGATGCTCAAAATTCCCCAGATTTAGCCCAAAAAGGTCCTCTCCAAGACACATTGTAGTCAAACTGTCAAAAGTTAAAGACAAACAATTCTAAACACAGGAAGAGAAAAGTATCAAGTCACTTACAAGGGAATCCCCATTAGACTAACAGTAGACTCTCAGTAGAAACCCTATAGGCCAAGAGAGAACAGGATGATATATCCAAAGTTTCAAAGTACTTGGGGTGGGGACCTGCCAGCCAAGAATATTATACTGAACAAAGCTATCTTTCAGAAATGAAGAAAAAATAAAGTCTTTCTCAGAAAAGCAAAAATCAAGGAAATTCATAACCATCAGACCAGCCTTACAAGAAATGCTTACGGGAATCCTACATGCAGAAGAGAAAGAACAATAACAACTATCATGAGAACATCTGAAAACATAAAACATCTGCTGGGAGAGTAGATACACAAATTAGAAAAAGAAAGGAACTGAACTTTATCAGTATGGAAAAGAACCATCAAAATGACAGGAGTAAGACCTCACATACCAATAATAAATTTGAAAGTATACAGATTACATGCACTGATTAAAAGACAGACTGGGTGAATGGATTTAAAAAATGACCCATCCATCTGCTGCCTACAAGAAATGCACCTTACCTATAAAGACACACATAAACTGAAAGTGAATGGATGAAAAAAAGATATTCTACACAAATGGAAAACAAAAGCAAGCAGGAGTAGCTATACCTGTACCAGATGAAACATACTTTAAATAAAAGTCTGTACTAAGAGACGAGGAACAGCATTATATAATGATAAAGGGATCAATACAGCAAGAGGATATAACAATTATAAATATATATGCACCCAACACCAGAGCACCTAGATATATAAAACAAATATTATCAGATTTAAAATAGAGAGGTAGACACCAACACAATAATAGATGGTTAACACCCCCATTCTCACCATTGGACAGATCATTGAGACAGAAAATCAACAAAGAAGCATCAGATTTAATAGGCATAATAGACCAGATGGACTTAACAGATATTTACAGACCATTTCATCCAACAGCTACAGAATACACATACTTTTTATCAGCACATGTAACATTCTCCAGGATTGACCATTTATGAGGCTGCAAAACAAGTCTCAATACGTTAAAAAAAAATCAAAATCATATCAAGTACTTTTTCTGACTAGGATGAAATAAAACTAAAAATCAATAACAGGAGGAACTTTTGAAAATAAAGAAATATATGGAAATTAAATAACATGATCCTGAACAACCAACGGGTTAAAAAAAACAGAGAGAAATTAAGAAGAAAATCAAAACATCTCCAGAAACACAACATACTAAAACCTATGGGATACAGCCAATGCGGTATTAAGAGGAAAGTTTACAGCAATGAGCACCTATATCAAAAAGGTAGAATGATTTCAAATAAACAACCTAACATTGCAACTCAAGGAACTAGAGAAGCAAGAACAAACCAAAACCAAACCAAGTAGAAGAAAAGTAGCAATAAAAATCAGAGCAGAAATAAATGAAATTGAGATTAAAAATACAATACAAAAGAACAATTAAAAAAAAGTTGGTTTTTTGAAAAGACCAAATTGACAAACCATTAGCTGGACTAACCAAGAAAAATACATATTTATTTTCCAAATAAAGAAAATCAGAAATGCAGAAGGAGACATTACAACTGATACCATCAAAATTCAAAGGATAATTAGAGAAATTTTATAAACAACTGTATGTCAATAAACTTGAAAACCTAACGGAAATGGACAAATTCCTGGACACATATGGGCTACTAGGACTGAACCAAGAAGAAATAGAAAACCTGAATAAACGAATAAGAAGTAACAAGATTGAATCAGTAATAAAAATTATCTGAACAAAGAAAAGCCCAGAATCAGATGGCTTTACTGCTGAATTCTACCAAACACTTAAAGAACTAATATCAATCCTTCTTAAACTATTTCAAAAATCTGAAGTTGACAGAATTCTCCCAAATTCATGTTACAGGGCCAGCATGACCCTGATACCAAAACCAGGAGAGGACACAAGAAAAAAAGAAAACTATAGACCAATATCCCTGATGAACACAGAAGCAAATATCCTCAATAAAATACTAGCAAGCCAAATCAAACAGCACATCAAAAAGATCATATGCAATGATCAAGTGGTATTTATCCCAAAGAAGCAAGGATGGTCTGACATATGCAAATCAATAAACACGATACATCATGTCAACAGAATTAAGAAAAAAAAATATGGTCATCTTGATAGATGCAAAAAAACCCACATCTGATAAAATTCAACATCCCTTCATGAAAAAACTCTCAATAAATTAGGTATAGAAAGAAAGTATCTTAATACAATAAAGGCTATCTATGACAAACCCATAGCTAACATTATGCTAAAAACTGGAATAAGACAAGGATGCTCACTCTCATCACTTTTATTCAACATATTACTGGAAGTCCTAGATAGAGCAATTAGGCAAGAGAAAGAAATAAAGGTCATCCAAAATGGAAAGGAGAAGTCAAACTCTCCCTGTTTACAGATGACATGATTTTACATGGACAGAAACCTAAAGACTCCTATACCTGATAAACAAATTCAGTAAAGTTACAGGATACAAAATCAACACACAAAAATCAGTAGCATTTCTATACACAAATAACAAACTAAAAGAAAAGGAAATCAAGAAAGCAATCTCATTTACAATACAAACAAAAATAAAATAAAATAAAATACCAACAAATAAATTTAATCATGGAAGTTAAAGACCTCCACAGGGAAAACTTCAAAATGCTGATTAAAGAAATTAAAGAAGACACAAAAATGGAAAGATATCCCATGTTCATGGATTGGAAGAATTAATACTGCCAAAATGATCATACTACCCAAAGCAATCTACAGATTCAGTACAATCCCCATCAAACTACCAATAATAACTTCGCAGAAAAGAAAAAACAATCCAAAAATTTACATGGAACAACAAAAGACCCCAAACATCCAAAGCAATCCTGAGCAAAAAGAACAAAGCAGGCAGCATCACACTCCCTAACTGCAAAATATACTACAAAGCTATAGTAATCAAAACAGCATGGTGCTGGCACAAAAACAGACACAAAGACCAATGGAAGACAATAGAAAATCCAGAAATAAATCCATATACCTACAGCCAACTGATTTTTGACAAAGAAGCCAAGAACATACACAGGGAAAAGGACAGTCTCTTCAATAAATGGTGTTGGGAAAAACTGGAGATCCATATGCAGAAGAATGAAACTAGATCCCTACCTCTCACCATATACAAAAATCACCTCAAAATGAATTAAAGACTTAAACTGAAGACTTGCAACTATAAAACTTCTAGAAGAAAACACAGGAGAAACACTTCGGGACACAGGACTGGGCAAAGATTTTATGAATAAGACCTCAAAATCACAGGCAACAAAGTCAAAAATAAACAAATGGGATTATATCAAGCTAAAAAGCTCTGTACAGTAAAGGAAACAATCAACAGGAGGAAGAGACAACCTAGAATGGGAGAAAATATTTCCAAAATATGCCCCTGACAAAGGATTCATATCCAAAATATGCAAGGAACTCAAACAACTCAATAGTAAAAAAAAAAAAAAAAAGAGTATAAAAAATGGGCAAATAAGCTGAATAAACATTTCTCAAAAGAAGACATACAAATGGCCAACAGGTATATGAAAAAATGCTCAACATCACTAGTCATCAGAGAAATGCAAATCAAAACCACAATGAGATAACATCTCATCCCAGTTAGAATGGCTATTAAAGACACTTTAATAGCAAATAACAAATGCTGGTGAGGACGAGAAAGGGGAACTTTTATACATTGTTGGTTGCAACGGAAATTAGTATAGCTGTTATGGAAAACAGTATGGAAGTTTCTCAAAAAAACTACACATAGAACTACCATACGATCCAGCATTCTCACTACTGGATATATATACAAAGGAAAGGAAGGCAATGTGTTGAAGGAATACCCGCACTCCCATGTTTACCATGGCTCTGTTCACAATAACCAAGAATTGGAACCAACCTAAATGTCCATCAGTGAATAACTGGATAAAGAAAATGTGGTGTAACTTTGAGATACCAACTCACTCCAGTTAGGATGGCTAATATCCAAAAGACTGAGAATGACAAATGCTGGCGAGGACGTGGTGAAAAAGGAACCCTCCTACATTGTTAGTGGGACTGCAAAATGGTGCAGCCTTTATGGAAAATGATATGGCGGTTCCTCAAACAATTACGGATAGAGCTACCACATGACCCAGCTATTCCACTGCTGGGTATATACCCATAGGAATGGAAATCATCATGTCAAAGGAATACCTGTACTCCCATGTTTATTGCAGTGCTATTTACAATAGCCAAGAGTTGGAACCAGCCTAAATGCCCATCATTGGATAAGTGGATAAGGAAAATGTGGTATCATCTACCAATGGAATACTATTCTGCTATTTTAAAAAAATGAAATACTACCATTCACAGCAACACGGATGGACTTAGAGAAAATTGTATTAAGTGAAATAAGCCAGGAACAGAAAGAGAAATACCACGTTCTCACTTATTTGTGGGAGCTAATAAAAATAAATAAATAAATATACAAACAAACGGGGGGTTGGGGGTGAGAAGAAGACACAACAATCACAACAATTCCTTGAACTTGTTAAGACAAGTGAACAGATATGAAGTTGATGGAGGGGTGGGGAAGAGGGAGGGAGGAAAAGGAGGAATTGGTAAAGGGACATGAAAATCAACTATAACGTATATTGATAAATAAAAATAAATATAAATAAATAAAGATAAATGAAAATAAAAATGTGGTATATTTACACAATGGAATACTACTCAACCATAAAAAATAATGAAATTCTGCCATTCACAGCAACAGGGATGAGCTTGGATAAAATTACGTAAAGTGAAATAAGCCAGGCACAGAAAGAGAAATACTGCATGTTTTCATTCATATGTAGAAGCTAAAAAAGTTGATCTCAGAGAAGCAGAGAGCAGATTCGTGGTTACTACAGACTGTTAAGAGGAGGGAAGATGGGGTATGGGGAGAGGGTGGCCAATGGGCACAAAATTGTAGAAGAATAAGATCTATAGAACTGTACGGAGACTACAGTCAACAACAAATTACTATATAACTTCAAGTAGCTAATTGAGAGGATTTTGAATGTTTCCAAAACAAAGAGATGACAAATATTTGAGGTGATATATATGCTAAATACCCAGATATAATAATTGCACTCTGCATAAATGTACCAAATATTACATTGTATTCCATAAATATATACAATTATCAAGCATCAATTAAGAAAAATAAATTTAAAAAAAAAAAAAAAACTCAGACAAAATAGATCAGAGGTTACCAGAAACAGGGGAAGGAATAATGAGAAGTTAGTGGTTAATGGGTACAGAGTTTGTGTTTAGAATGATGAAAAAGTTTTTGAACTGGAAGTGGTGGTTGCACAGCATTGTGAATGTAATTAATTACACATAACTGTGTGTTTAAAATGCTTAAAATGGCAATTCTTATGTTATATATATTTTTTAAAGAAAGTATTTTGAAATGAATTTTTTAAAAAGCACACAACAAAGAAAATTTGGAATGCTGAGAAAGTAGTACTTCAGGGGAAGTTTAAAGCACTAAATGCTCATATTAAAAGACAAAAAAAAGTCTCAAATTTATGGCCTCAGCTTCCACTTTAAGAAACTACAAAAAGAAGAACAAAAGAAACCTGAATAAGCAGAAAAACACAATGATAACAATATGAAAGGAAATTAATGAAATAGAAAGATAGAGAAATCAGTGAAAGCAAAAGCAAGTTCTTTTAAGAATATCAGTAAAATTGACAAACCTTTAGCCAGAATGATAGAGAAAAAAAGAGAGAGAGAAGACAGAATAAGTTACGTAAGTGGAAAAAATTCAAAACAAAATTTTAGTAAATCAAAGTCAACAATACATAGGAAGGATAATACAATATGTTCAGGTAGGGTTTATCCCAGAAATGCAAGGATGTAATTCATCATATCAGCAGACAAAAAAAAGAAAAGAAAAAAACATGATTATTCCAAAACATGCAAAAAATAAGACAAAAAAATCCAACATTCATTTCTGGTAAATACTCTTGGCAAACTAGCAATAACAGAAAACTTGCTTGACTTGATAAAAAGCATCCACAAAAAAACCTACAGCTAACATCATACTTAATGATGAAAGAAAGAATGCTTCCTCACTAACCAAGACAAGAATGCCTGGTCTTGCCACTTTTATTTGACTTGGCAAATAGAGTTACCTGGAGATAGCAAAAAGATGACAAATGATTTAAATAAAGGTTCTAGCTAGTGAAATAAGGCAAGAAAAAACAAAAGGCATCCAGATGGGAAAGAAAATAAAATTGTCTTCATTTTGCACACAACATGACCATTTATGTAGAAAATTCAGTGGAAATCTACAAAAACCCACTAGAAATAAGTGAGTTTAACAGTTTCAGAACAATAAATCAATATAAAAACTCAATCGTATTTTGCTACACACAGTAACAATCAGAAATTAAAAGTTAAAAACCAATAACATTTACAATACTATCAAAAAGCAGAAACTACTTAGGGATAAATCTAATAAAAGATATGAAATAACTGTATACTGAAAACTATACAACATTTCTGAGAGAAATTAAACAAGATCTAAATAAATGGAGAGAGACACTGCATTCATGGATCAGAAGACTCTGTATTTTTAAGATGGCAATTCTCCCTAGATTGATAATGTAGATTCAACACAATCCCAAACAAAATTCCAGCAGCCTTTCTTGTAGAAACTGACAAGTTGATTCTCAAATTCATATAAAAATGCAAATGACCTGAATAGTCAAAATCACTTTGAAAAACAACAACGAAGTTGGAGAAATCACAGGACCTGGGTCCAGACATTCTAAAGCTATAGAGCCAAGAATTTCTTTGTGTATCCTTCTCCTATGGCTTTTCCTTAGGGCAATGTATATTTGTAAAGCTATGGAAAATCTGTACACAAGAAGAATTTATAAGTACTATGCTGTGTTTTCATTTCATTGACCATAAATCATGGTCAGTCATGATGCTGATGATAACAATTTTTAAGTTTGGATGCAGACCTTCTAAAATGGAGAATAACTGAGTTAATGTAGTAATTTCACTTGTGATACAGTATGTACTCTATGAAGCAAGTATTTAAGGAAAACTACTGCTCACCTTCTGGGTTGTGAGGCTGACAAATCACGGATTGTGTCCTACTTAGATATGCATGTCACGGTGAACAGCAGAGTTCCCAGCACATAGCAGAATCAGTGAACATTTACAGAGTTCAAGTAGAAACCAACCGAATTATTATGGTAGCAAGACAGCAGTCATTTGAAAATTCTCTAAAACAGACACAACTGATAAATGGACAATTTCTAGCATAAAATGTTATCTGGCTATGAATTAAGAACTTAATGAGATTAAAGAGAAATGACCTTATATCTTTATGTTAGAAGATCCTAATTTTTTCACATTAAATTTTCAAATACCTGTGTAGTTTCAACATCACTGAGCCCATTGGTACTAGCTTTTCTGGTAACAATAATAATCATCATCCATTGGATGTCAAATCTGTCCTAGAGGCTATGCTAGATGTTTTATACTTTTTACTGTTTTACCTGCTATTTCTGTACTTCTCACTACACTAACCCTTCGAAATAGTCAGACTTAATCCCATTTTTCCAATAAGGAGACTAAATAAAATGCAGAGATATGTTGATGACTTCTCACAGTGTGTGAGAAGCTGAAAAATGGTCCCCCAAAAAGACACCCATGACCAAATCCCTAGAGTCTTTGAATGTTACCTTATGAGGGGGAAAAAAAAGTTCTTTGCAGATGTGACTAAATTTGCGATTAAATTAAGGATCTTCAGATGTGGAGACCATCCTGGATTAGCCAGATGGGCCTTGAAAACAATGACATGTATCTTTATAAGAGGAAGGCAGAAGGAGATTTTACACATACAGAGAGAGAGGAAGAAGGAGGAGAAGAAGACAGCAATGTAAAGACACAGGGAAATTGGAGTGATGTGGCCACAAGCAAAGGAATTCCACTAGCCAACAGAAGATGTAAGAGGTAAGGAAAAGATTCTCCCCTAGAACCACTAGAGAGCATCCAGTCCTGCCACCATCTTGATTCTGGCCAAGTGATACTGATTTCAGACTTTGGGCCCCCACAAGTGTGAGAAAACAAATTTCTATTGTTTTAATCTACCCATTTTGTGGTAATTTGCCACAGCAGCCTTGGGAAACCAACACACAGTTATAGCACTTGGAGCAAAAGATTTTTTAGATACAACACAAAAGTTACAATTCATTAAAAAAAAACTTATAAGTTAGACTGTATAAAATCTAAAAACTTCTCTGCAAACAACACTGTCAAAAGAATGAACAACAAGCCGAAGTCTGGGGTAAAATGTTTGCAAAAAAGATATATATCTGATAAAAGACTTGTATGTAGACATATAAAGAATTCTTAAAACTCTACAATAAGAAAACAATCAATTCAACTTAAAAAGAAAAAGAAAAATTGGTAAAATATTTGAACAGACACTTCACCAAAGAAGATATATAGGTGGCCAATAAGTAATGAAAAGACACTTCACCACTTTGGTCACACACCTATTAGAATGGCTAAAATTAAAAACTGACCACAGTAAGTGTTGACAAGGATGTGGAGGAACTGGAACTCATATGCTGCTGGTGGGATTGTGAAATTGTGCAGCCACTTTGGAAAATACAGTCAGTTTCCTAAAAAGTTAAACATATATCTACCACATTTAGCATTTTGCTCCTAGGTATTCACTGAGAGAATTAAAAGCACACATCCATACAAAGAATTGCACATGAATGTTCACAGGAACTTCATTTGTAATAACCAAAACCTAGAAAGAACCCAAAAACCCATCAAGAAGTGAATGGACAGACAAGCTTTGGTACAGCCACACAATACTTCTAAGCAATAAAAAGGAATGAAGTATTGACACACGCAGCAGATGTATAAATCTCAAAACAATCATGTTGACTGAGAGGGAGACAATATAGACTATTTATTGCATTATTCCATATATAAAAGATTCTAGAAAATTCAAGCTTATTTAGAGTGACAGAAAGCAGATTAGCAGTTGCCTGGACACTAGGGAGAGAGGAAACAGAAAGTGGGAAGGAGAAGGATTACAAAGGGCCCAGGAAGCATTTGGAGTGAGGGATGTGCTCAGTATCTTGATTGTGGTGATTGCTGGCTTCACACGTGTGCTCATATGCCCAAATCTACCAAACTACACGCTTCAAATATGTGCAGCTTATATGCCAATTGTACCTCAATAAAGCTACTTTTTCTTCTAAAGTCAAAAGCACTCTGTGCCGCCTAAGACAGTGGGAAGCTCAGGAAAGGTTTGGTAACCAGAAGCAAAGGGCTGGGTCTGCCTTAGAGAACGAAGGCTCACCCCAAGGAGCTGCTGTAGCCACCCCAGCAGGTGCTGGGAGCAGGTGGAGACAGCACAGCACAGAGGCACTGACCCACAGAACTCCACTCAGTGACGGGAGCTGCACAGGAGAGAGGCCACACGTGGTGCTGTTTGTTGGGAGAAAGAAGCAGGCCAGGTTGAGGAAGACAGACTTGTTTTTTGTTTTTGTTTTTTTTTTTTTTTTCCTGACCGGTAAGGGGATCGCAACCCTCTCTGCACCACGCTCAGCCAGTGAGCGCACCGGCCATCCCTATATAGGATCCAAACCCACAGCCTCAGCACTACCAGCGCCGCACTCTCCCGAGTGAGCCACGGGGCCGGCCCAAGACAGACTTGTTTATACCTTTGCTAGGAAATGGTCAGATGCACTTTGTAGTCACTAAGTCTTCCATGAAATACACAAATTTGAGAACGTTTCTCAATAAATATTCTTCCTGAAAACACGAAAACACAGCTCCTAGGCTGTCCTGCCTCCCTGCGGGGGCTCTGGTCACATGTTCCCCTGCTTCCTCCTCAGGGCCAGCCCACCCCCATCCCCAGCAGGAACTGGGAGGGGATGCAAAGGGACCCGCCTCCAAGGCCCAGAGTCTGTACATAAACACATGCCTTAGAGAGTAGCCTGCAAAAATCCAGGGCAGTTAGTAAAATGCAGATTCCTGGGCCCCAGGACTCTGAAGAGTGGTTCTGGATCAAGCCCAGGAATCTGCTCTTTTGTGTCCCAGGTGACATGACGATGGCCCTGCGATCACATGCTGAGAAACAACAAAGCAGCCCCTGACAGGAACCTGCCAGGGCTGTCTCCTCCTCAGCCAGGCCATGCATGCTGTCAGTGCCACGGGTCTGGGAAGCTCGGCCTCAGCTCTCCAATCCCCACGACATCTAACACCCAAGACCATCCAGGGAAGACAGTCAGAGGTTTGCTTACTTCACAGCTGCAGCTCTAAACCAAGCTCCCAGGCCAGCTTGGAATCTCTAGATGAGGTTGCCACCGGCCAGCAGGTGTCCAGTGCAGGCTACCCCAGCCTCTCCTCTGACCATCAGAGGTCTCCCATCTTCAGATCACAGGCCAAGGAGTCCAGAGGCCATCAGAGTGGACACCTAAGCACGGCACTGTCCTGCTTAATAAAGATGCAGGGATGGCCACTGTGTGCCAGCTCCCTTCTCAGCACTGGGCTGCCCACAGGAGCATCACTGTGTGATGGAAAATGGGCCATGCACACAGTATAGTAATGGGATGAGCAGTGTTAGCGGGACAGGATGTACCCTATTCCACAGAAGGCTGGAGAAAGGTCAGAGGCCGAATGGTCAAGGCCCCACAGAGAAGATGGCCTTTGGGGCTTTGAAGGAAGTAGTTCTCCTTCTAGGGAAGCAGGCTTGGAGCCACAGTGACACTGCTTCTGACCCCAGGTGAGTAACCCTGGGGAAGTTGCTTTACCCTGAAAGCCTCTTCCTAGAATGACTATGACATCATGTCCCAGCTGGATGTTAGAAAGTTTCATGCGCCCAATTGGTCCTTGCATCCTTTCTCGTGCTGCATAGTGCAGTCAATCTCAAAACTTTCAACCCAGGCTCTTAAAGCTCTACTCTGATTTTGAGGACAGGGCTCAAAAGAAGCAACAGGCCCAGTCCCCAAGCCTAGATCTGCTCCCACAGCTCATCTCCTTCCCGCTATTTCGTGCTGTGAAACTGATGGCCAATATGTCTGATGACATGCTTTGGTTACACAGCCCTGGAGCCACCAGGGGCCCCTCACTCTGCAGCTGTCACTCCCACCACAGAAGGTAGCTTCACCAGGAAAGCACGTACTTGTATGTGGGGTGAGCTTGGGGTGGGCTTCACAGGGTGGGCTTTAAAGCCAGACTCCAGCCTCCTTTTCTGGCACCTCACCCCCAGGTTCTCCTGTGTGTATGAGCATTTGGGGTCAGTTCTCAAATGATGCCCCCTCAGGCCAGGGTCAGGCTTTCCACATCTCTGGCTCCTCTCTGAGCCCTAAGGCATGGCAGGGGGAGGTTGGGGTGCAAGAAGGCAGGCACTGCAAAAAAAGCTGACCAACCTCACGTGCAGTCTGCCAGCTCTGTCTTCCCAGCTCATGCCATGTCAAGAACATCAAGGATGCCAGCGGAAAAGTGGCCTCTCCACAGCAGATCCTGAGTCCCATGAGGATTCAGGTCTGTGTCTTCCACAACGGTTGTTGGGCATTATAAGAATCAGAAAGAAGTCAACTTTTCATTCCCTTACAACTCCCATGCAGCCAGCCACAGAGGGAGCCGTCTTTCTAAAATTCAAAATGATCATAGCCCTAAATGCAAAACCCCAAAATATAAAATTTCCAGAAGAAAACACAGGAGGAAAATTCTTGTGACCTTTGGTTAGGCAAAGATTTTTCTAGATACACCACCAATGTTTTGATCCTTGATATAAAAAATCTCAGAAATCGGACTTCACGAAAACTAAAAACTTCCGCCTATTGCAGGACACAGTTAAGAGAATGAACAGACAAGCTCAGCCTGGGAGGATGAAGGACTCCTATGCCTGCTCGCTGGCCACTGAGGTCTGTCCCTTCCTCATCATCCTGCTGGTGACACCTTCAGCGGCCTGGCAGGGAAGGGGAACTCCCCAAGGCAGGTGCCTCCTGAGAGAACAAAAGCCCCTGGGGAGTCTCCAGGGGGACAGTAGAGGGGCTGGGGCCGACTGAACATGGCCCCCGGCCCCATGGGGACAACGATGCTGGAAAGACAGAGTTGGATGGCCGGGGCACAGGGCCCAGCCCCGTCCTGGCAGCAGCTCAAGCTCAGAGCACAATGAGAGGGAAAGGGCCCAGGAGGGGCCAAGCAGTACTCTCCATTCAGAAGTTTCCAAAAGGACGAGCTTCCTGGTGAAGAGACAGGAGGCAAGCCCCTCACTGCGTCTGCGAGAGCCCTCGACCCTCCGTCCCTCCTGGGAGCACCAGCCACACGCACCTCCCACTTCACGCTGGGCCAGAAACCCACAGGTGCCTGCACCTGACGGGAAGGAAGACCCCGCAGCCTCACCACAGAGGGCGAGGGCATGTGTGAAGACGGCCACAGCCACGTCGAGGGGACAAGCCAGCAGACAGCATGAGTAAGGTTGCAAGTGCATTGCAGACAGGTGGCCCCCATGCCCAACGAAACGACATATGGCCAGAAAGCGCACTGTCCCAAATGCCGACCACCATGCTCCTTCATCCTTGGGGAAGATGACGCAGCCTTTCCCAAGTGGCGTCCCACAGAAGGCTGGCCCAGGCTATCCATGCGGTGCCATAAGAGAAACGGGCTCCACTGCCCAATGCAGGGGATCAAGACCTTTTTTCCCCATGGAAATCTCCCCAAGGGAGCAGTGTCCAAAATCCCCTGTGCCCACCCTCCACCCCAACTCTCCTCCCGTAATCTTCCTACCCCAGGTTTCTGTGACAGGCTCCCAAGTTTTCTCCCACCTACAGTTGGCCCCTAAACTGCTGCCAGGCGCAGCAAGTCTGCCCAAGCTCTGCACCTTTCACAAGCCTGTCCCTGGCCGGGGTCTGCTTCTCCCCTCTCCCCTCCTTCCTCGAGGGAACGTGCACTCTTTCTCGCGAGACCCTGCATCACCGCCTCTTCAGAGAAAGCTGCTGACTCTCTGGACAGAGCTTGCCGCCCACTCCCTCTCCCACAGACCTCAATGACCCCTGCCCACCTCCAGTGAGGCTGCACGAGAAGGTGAACTTGGCTCTATCTCCCTGTGCTCCTGTCATGTCCTTGCAGGACAGGGACAGTGGGTGTCTGGCATTCAAGGAAACCAAGGTGAGCAGTGCCCCAGCAAACCTCACACCCCAGGCTCCCTACCCCGCCCTCTGTGCCCTCAGAGAGGGGAGGCCTCTGGGATATAGTCACTCCTCCCAAAGAAGCCACCCTCCTGCACAGGCCAGGAGCAAAGTCTCAGGGAGGACTTGCCAGACAGATGGGGGGGATTCCCACCACATAGTAACAGGGCACGTTCTTAGCTTCTGATATGATTGTTGCTATGAGCAGTACAATTTACCCCAGATACTCCTGTGGGCAGTAGGGAAAAAGAAGGGCTGGGATATTGCTGTCACTCAGCAAGCGTGCTCTCCCAGGCCTACGACAGTCCCTCAGCTTCCGCAGCTCGGACCCCGGCCTTGCGTGCCCCATCTCTGTTCTGGGAACACTGGCACATTTGTGGGAAGAAGAGGAACACCAGCCGCCCCTCAGGGGCTATGTGGCCAACATGGCTGAGTTCCAGAAAGGGCTCCTGAGACCCCAGACCAGTTTCCCACAACAGGGGCCACAACGGCAGAGGGGATGTTTGTCACTCATGGAGGTTTGGCTGACTGCTCATCTCGACATCCAAACACACTCGTGGACAAGCCGAGGCTGTTAGCACAGTGGTAGCAGATCTTCACCAGGACTTAGCTGCCAGATGTCACCCTCCCAGGAAGGTCTTTAAAACCCTTGACACACAGCCTGCTGAGGGTGAGGGTGGCCACCTCCCTGGCCTGGCATCGTCAGGGTCAGCAGCTGGGCATCCAGCAGGCAAGTGTCAATACCAGGAGGGTGGCAGGCCCAGCACAGGCCTGCTCCAGCAGAGCCTGCAGCCATGGCTGCCTCAGAACCAGGGGCTGTAACCCCAGCTTTGCCTGCCCCAGGGCAGGATGGTGTTGAGGCCACATTCAGGGCAAACCATAGCTGCATGGCCTGCACAACAAAGGCTTTTGCTTGGAAGCCTTTCCGAGTAGGCACACTGGCCATGCTTGTGCAAGCGTTTCCTTATCTGGCAAGTGCAAGGCTCAGATCCAAGGAGAGAAATCAATGAACAGTGAGGCCAAAAACATGGGTGATGTATAACCTTGCCAGCAGAACTGCTTAGCAATCGGTCTAGTTCACATTCGAAATACAGGAAACCCACCCAGCATATTGTTATTACAGACACAATTCTAATTTAATTCAACAAAGAAAAATGCTGCGCTTACCGTGGCTAACTCGTCAAACTTGCCGAAGAGCTCGTTGAGGAGTTTCACCAGCTCCTGGGCTGTGCACTGGGATGCCAGCCCCGTGAAGCCCACGATGTCAGCAAACAGGATGCTGCAAGAGAAAGGGGTGACAGGGCCACCCTCCTCCCAGTCACTTGGGAAATAATGACCCCAGAGTTGTAGAGACATCTACATCTACAAACTACTTTAGAATAAATTACCACATTTATTCCTCTGTGCAGGCTGGAAATGAAGGCTCCCTTGTTCCCATTTTACAGGTGAGAAGACTGAGGCTCAGGAAGCTGCAGGACTCCCTCTAGGTCAGAAGGGATTAGCTGCTGGAGCCATTCAGAGCTCGCCATCCCCACACTGACCTCATAGCACATGGCAAGATGCCGCCCACCAGCCACCAGATCTGCCCCCTTCCCTGGGAGGTCCCGTGACCGGGTTGTGGCCAGCTGCACCCAAGAAGAAGTGGCATGGTTTTAAGAAGTTCGTAAGCCCCTCTACACCCTCTTTTCCCTTGCGCCAGCTGGATGCAGGTGACCATGAAGCCTTGGGTGGGGTCAGAGCTGCATTATGGGAAAGATGGAATCCTTGAATTACTGCATGAAAGGGCCGCCCCTCAGTCTGCAATGAGAACACGAAACACGTTCTCTGTGCCAACGCCTCCTCATCCTGGGGTGTCTATTTATTGCAGAGCTGGGTTCAGCCTAAATAAGTGTCCACCCACAGACCAGAAATATTTTTATGGAAATGATAAGACTTTAAAAAGATGTTTTCTTTTGTTTTTTCTTCTTATAAAATTAAAACATGCTCTTTGCAAAATATTTGAGAAATAACGTCATATACGATTTTTTGTCTTTAAAAATTTTGTAGCTTTAATGTATAACTTAAAACATGAAAAAACACGGTCCCAATCATTCATTCACCTTTGTTCAAAGCACTTTCGGCTTTTCTCTAACTTTGGGACTTCCTGAACGGTAGACCATCTCCCAGCATCCCTACATGAAAGCCATAAGTGCCAAGTAAAGGTACACAACGATTCTTGCTGACAACAGAGGGTGTCACCAAAGACGGGCCAACAATCCAGGAGGGCAGGAAAGGGTCAGGGGCTTAGAGCTTGGACTCCATTGGGACTTCCCAGCTCCACTATTTACAGCGACCAGACCCCAGGCCACCTGTCCGTCCTTTCATCGGTAAAATGGGAATAAGACTAGAGTCATCCCATACCTAATAAGAGCTCAATAATTATTTATAATCACTTGTAATAATGTGTGTTATCATACATTCATTCATTCACTTGCTCATTCAACAAATATCTATTGAGGGCTATATGTGCTGACATTGTTCCAGGTGCTTGAGATTTAGCAGTGAACAAAAGATTCAAACAAAAATCACTGCCCTCAGAAAGATTCCATTCCATTCAGGGGAGGGGGAGACATTTAGAGTATATAAAGGTGACATGCATAACTATAGAGAAAACTGAAGCAGGGAAGTTGGGTATAGAGCTGTGTGTACTGTTACCTAGGACCAGTCAGGTGAGTCCTCAGGGAGAGGAGAGAGGGAGGCATGCAGACACTGGAGAAGAGGATTCCAGCAGAGGGAACAGCAGGTGATGTTGCTGGAATTTTCAATGGATGCAGAATTCTTGCCTTTTTATTTCAGCCTTTGAATATGCCATCTCACTGCCTTCTGGCCTCCCTGGTTTTTGAAATCAGCTGTTAATCTTACTGAAGATCCCTCATAAGCGATGAGTCCTTTCTCTCTTGCTGCTTGCAAAATTGACTCTCTGTCTTTGGCTTTTGACAGTTTGACTATGATGTGTCCTGGTGCAGGTCTCTTTGAGTTAATCCACTATGGAGTACACTGAGCTTCTTGGAAGTGTAGTTTGCTTTCCCCAAAATCTGGGAAACTTTTGGCTGGTATTTCTTCAAACATTCTCTCTGCCCCTTTCTCTCTCTCCTCTCTTCTGGGACTCTTGTTATGTGTGTATTCACTATGAATTGCAAATGGCGCACTGAGTTTGGATTTTAACCCTAGAGTGATTCAGGACCACTGGAGGATTGTAATGAGGACGGTGAAGAGAGCAATGAGATGTCTGCATCTGGGATATAGAAGGACATCTCTGACCATGGCTGGGGGTAGCCAGAAGGGCTGAGGTAGGGCTGGCCACCTCAGCAACAGGGATGCTCAGTTTCCCCGCTTATCTCAGGCTGTTGCACCTGCACCCAGCAGCATTGACCCACCAGCTGCTGGGGGACCAAAAAGCCCATTAGGGGATGAAGATAGGAGATTTTTCTGCAGGGAAGAAACGTGATGACTCCACACATCTGTATTTTTGTTCCAGACAAGAAGAGAGCTGAAGGAAAGGCACTCAGGTGTCCATGTACCTTGCCCAACTCCAGCTGCAGCTCCAACCATAGATTTCATTGTGCTAAAAACACTTAACATGAGACTTAATCTCAAAAAAATTTTAAACGTACAAATATTATTGTTGACTATAGGTACAGTGTTGCACAGTAGATCTCTAGAGCTTATTCATCTTGCTTGACTGAAACTTTCTGGTGGTTGACTAGTAACTCCCATTTCTCCCTCCTCCCAGTTTCTGGAGACCACCTTGCTACTCTTTGATTCTATAAACTATTTTAGATACCTCATATAAGTGAAATCATGCAGTACTTCTCATTCTGTGACTGGCTTATTTCACTTAGCATAATAACCTCAAGATTCATCCATATACTGTCACGTATTACAGAATTTCCTTCTTTTTTTTTTTTTTTTTCGGACCGGTAAGGGGATCGCAACCCTCGGCACAGTGTGTTCTGCACCATGCTCAGCCAGTGAGCGCACCGGCCATCCCTGTATAGGATCTGAACCCGCGGCCTTGGCACTACCAGCGCTGCACTCTCCCAAGTGAGCCACAGGGCTGGCCCAGAATTTCCTTCTTTTTAAGGTTGAATAGTATTCCATCTTATGTACATATCACATTTTATTTTTAACAGCCATATTGAGATACCACTGACATAAAAACTGTGTGTATGTGCATGTACATATAAATGAGCATGTAATTGTATATGTCTATGGCATACAACTTGATGTTTTGATATACATATAAATCGTGAATGATTACAATCTAATTAACATACCCATCACCTCTACAGTTACTACTGTGTATGTGTTCAGAAGATTAAATTTAAGATCTAGCCTCTTAGCAAATCCCAAGTATACAATAAAGTATTGTTAACTACTGTCACCATACTGTATGCACATTAGATCTCCAGAACTTATTAATCCTGCCTAACTAAAACTTTGTACACTTTCACCAAGATCACCCCATTTTCCTCTCTTCCCAGCCACTGGCAAGCACCATCCTACTTTGCTTCTATGAGTCTGACTATTCTAGCTCCACATATAAGTGAGAGCATGCAGATATATCTGTGTCTTGCTTATTTATCTTACCATAATGTCCTCCAGCTCTATCTATGTTAGCACAAATGGCAAGATTTCCTTCTTTTTGAAGGCTGAATAATACTCTACTGTATACATATACCACATTTTCTTCATTCATTTATCCATTGAGGGCATTTAGGTTGTTTCCGTATCTTTCCTATTGTGAATATTGCTGCAATGAACATGGGAGTGTACATATCTACTCAACATACTTATTTCATTTTCTTTGGATATATACCCAGAAGTGGGATTGCTGGATGATATGGTAGTTCTAGTTTTAATTTCTAAGAAATCTCCATGCTGATAATGACTGTACTAATTTACATTCCCACCAATGTCCTCACCACTGTTATCTGTTGACTTTCTGAAAATAGCCATTCTAAAAAGTGTGCGGTGATATCTTGTGGTTTTGATTTGTATTTCTCTGATGATTAGAGATGCCAAGCATATTTTCATGTACCTTTTGGCCATCTGAATAGCATTTACTTTATTGAGGTACTTCCTTCTATCCTAGTTTGTTAAAAGTTTTTTATCATGAAAGGGTGTTGAATTCTGTCAAATATCTTTTTTGTATCTATTGAGATAATCATGCGATTTTTATTCTTTATTCTCTTACTGTGGTGTATCATATTAATTGTTTTTCATATGTTGAGTCATACATGCATCCCAAGGATAAATTCCACTTGGTCATGGTATAGGATTACTTTAATGCTATTAGACTCATTTGCTAGCATCTTGATGAGAATATTTGCATCTATATTCATCAGGGATACTGGCCTGTAATTTTCTTTTCTTGTAGTGTTCTTGTTTGGCTTTGGCATCAGTGTAATGCCGGCCTCATAAGATAAGTTTAGAAATGTTCTCTCCTCTTCAATTTTTTGGAAGATTTTTAGGAAGGTTTGCCATTAATTCTTTTTCACATGCTTGGTAGAGTTTACCGACTTAAGCCATCTGGTCCTGGATTTTTCTTTATTGGGAGGTTATAATAACTGATTCAATTTTCATACTATTTATAGGTATGTTCTAAGTTTCTATTCATGATTTATACTTGATAGGTTATATGTTTCTAAGTATTGATCAATTTTTCCTCAGTTATCCAGTCTGTTGACACATAATTGTTCATAATGCCTCTTATACTCCTTTTTATTTCTGTGGCTTCAGGAATAATCTCTCAGCCATTTCTGAATTTGAGTCTTCTCTCTTTTTCTCATGGTTAGTGTAGCTAAGGATTTGTCTATTTTGTTCCTCTTTTCACAAAACAACTCCTAGGTTTGCAGTTTTTTTCGTAGTTTTCCTATTTTTCGTTTAATGTTTAATTTCTGCTCTTATCAGTATTATTTACTTCCTTCTGCTAACTTAGAGTTTAGTTTGCTCTTTTTCCAGTTCCTTGAGGTGTAAAGTTGGGTTACTGATTTGAGATCTTTCTTTTTTAATGTAGGCATTTATCACTATGCACTTCCCTTTTATTACTGATTTTGCTACATCCCATAAGTTTTGGTATGTTGTGTTTTCATTTTAGTTTGTCTGGAGGTATTGCATAATTTCCTTTTTGATTTCTTCTTTGACCCAATGATTGTTAAAGAGTGCGCTGTTTAATTTCCACACATTTGTGAATTTTCCAATTTTCCTTCTGCTATTGATTTCTAGTTTCATTCCATTGTGGCCAGAAAAGTGAATTAATTCACTTCATATCAAGTGAATTCGTGATATGAATTCACTTTTCTTAATTTTGTTAAGACTTGTTTTGTGACCTAACATGTGATCTACCCTGGGGAAAGATCTATGTGCACTTGATAAGAATGTGTATTCTGCTGCTATTGAGTGCAGAATGCTGCACATGTTGTTTGGTCCATTTGGTCTACAGAGTTGTTAAAGTCCTCTGCTTTCTGATTTTCTGTCTGGATGTTGTGTCTATTATCGAAAGTGAACTACTGAAGTGTCCTCCTACTATAGTTCTGCTGTCTACTTCTCCTTTCAATTCTTTTAATGCTAGCTTTATATATTTAGGCCCTTTTATTTTGATTGCCTATATATTTCCAATTGTCATGTCTTCCTGGTGGATTGACCCTTTTATCATTATAAAATGCCCTTTTTGTCTCTTCTGACAGTTTTTGACTTAAAGTCTATTTTGTCTGATATAGGCAAAGCCCTGCTCTCTTTTGCTTACCATTTGCAATGACTATCTTTTCACTTTCAGCCCATGTGTGTCCTTAAATCTAAAGTGAGTTTATTGTAGATAGCATATCATTAGGCTTGTTTTCCCCCTCATTCAGCCACTCTATGCCTTTTGATTAGAAAAGTTTAATCCATTTACACTTAACATAAATACTGATAGGGAAAGGCTTACTATTGCCCTGTTGTTACTTGTTTTCTGTTAGTCTTATAGTTCTTTTGTGTGTTTTTTCCTCTCTTTCTGTATTCTTTTGTGTTTTGTTGATTTTTCTGTATTCATATTCATTATTAATTCCCTTCTTTTTTTCTTGGTGTAATTTCTATAGATATTTTTTCTTTGTGGTTACCTAAGGGCTTACAAAAAAAAATCTTAATAGTTACAGTTGTCTATTTTCAGCTGGTAACAACTTAAGTTTGATCACATACAAACACTCTACACTTCAACTTCTCTCCCATGATATATACTTTGTGCTGTCACAATTTACATATTTGTATTGTATATCTTTTAACATATTTTCAGTTGTAGTTATTTTTAATACTTTTGTTTAACTTTTATGCTAGAATCCACCAAATTACAGTAATACAGTATTTTGCATTTGTCTATATATTTACCTTTACCAGGCAAGTTTCATACTGTTTTATGCTATCGTGTTGCTGTTTAGCATCCTTTTGTTTCAACTTAAAAACTCCCTTTAGCATTTCTTTCAAGGTAGGTCTAGTGGTTATAAACTCTCTTGGCTTTTCATTGTCTAGAAAGGTCCTTATCTTTTCTTCATTTTTGAAGGAGAGTTTTGCCAGGCATAGCATTCTTGATGACAGTTTTTCTTTCAGCACTTTGAATATATTATCCCACTCTCTTCTGGCTTGTAAGATTTCTGCTGAAAAATCTGCTGATAATCTTATGGAGGTTCTGTTGTATGTGACAAGTTTCTTTTCTCTTGCTGCTTTCAAAATTTTGTCTTTGACTTCTGAGAATTGGATTATAATGTGTCTCAGTGTGAATTTCTTTGGGTTCATCTTATTTGGTGTTATTTGGGTTTCTTACATCTGAACACCCATGTCCTTCACCAGAATTGGGGAGTTTTCAGCTATTATTATAAATTTAATAAGACTCCTGGTCTTTTTTCTCACTCTTCTCCTTCTGTAACTCAAATAATGTGTGTATTAGTCCATCAATGATTTCCCAAAATTCCCTTACACTTTCTTCACTCTTTTAGATTCTTTTTTCTTTTTGCTCCTCTGACTGAATTATTTCCACTGACCTGTCTTCCAGTTCATTAATCCTTTACTCTGCTTAATCTAGTCTTCCACTGAACCCCTCTAATGTATTTTTCATTTCAGTGATTGTGGTCTTCAGCTCCATGATTTCTCTCAGGCACTTTTTTATACAAGTATTTTCTATTCCTTTGTTGAAATTCTCACTTCATTTATGCATTATTCTTTTGACCTCAGTGAGCATCTTTATAAGAGTTATTTTTAATTCTCTGTCAAGTAAATCATATACCTCCATTTCATTAGGGTCAGTTTCTGAAGATTTACCTTATTCCTTTGTTTGGAACATCTTCACCTGGTTCTTCATTTTCCTTGACTCTTTGTCTTAGTGTCTATATATGAGACAAAGCAAGCACCTCTCCCAGTCTCCATGAACTGGCCTTGTACAGGAGGAGACTCCTAACAATCAGCCCTGCCAGAGATTCTGAGGGCCTCTATAAAACTATTTTTCTCCCAAGGGAAAATCAGGCAGCTGTGGTTTTTGTCTGCTTACTCTGTGCTGACCAGGAGGTGAAGAGGAAGCTATGGCATCTACCATCTCAAGCCACCACCCCCATTCTTCCCCAATAGCCAGATTGTACCAGACCCATCAGAGACCCAGGGCTAGAAAGATATATGCTCATTCCTTGGGCAGCCCCAGGAAAGTTGGGGCACTGCTCTCACTAATCAAACTCTTTCCCTCCCTGGGGGGAAGCCAAGAGCTGGGACTTTTCATCTGCTCATTCTGTGCTAAGCAGGAGGGAGGGCCAATGACATCTACCAGCTCAAACTTCTAGAAGGTCCCTTACTTTTGATGCCTTTCCTGCAGCATGGAGAGGCTCTGACTCCCCTCGAGGTGTGCCCTCAATCATTCTGGTGGTCTGTTCTTCTCATCAGGGGCTTGGTCACTATAACATGTCCTCATTCAGCAATAGGAGGCAGCAGGTGAAATGGGAAAAGTTGAGGCAGATGTTAATGTCAGCTAATCCCAGGTCCTGTCTTATCCCTGCCACTTGCTGACCACGGTGTCCTGCACACATGCTTCTCTTTGCTGAAACTCAATTTCCTCACCTATAAAAGGGAGGGGACAATGCCAGTGGTTTACAGGGATGTGATGATATTAAACAGAACCAAGTACAAGTATTTAGCAGAGAGGTTCTAAGCACAACTTCTAGAGTCGTCCTGGGCTCAAAGGCTGTTCTTTAGCTACCCTCCACATACCTGGGCCTTAACCTCCACATTGCTTTCAGCATTCTCCTCTGTAGAACAAGGACAACACTGGTCCTTACCCAATAGCATGACAGTGGCAGAGAATGAGTTCACACAAAAGCTCAGAGTTCTCGAACAGGCAGTGATTAGCCACACTGGACTGCACACAGGGACAACTTGGATCCTGAGGGGTCCACAATCCTCAACTCATTTCCAGTGAAAAAGTACTGCCTTGCAGGGACCCAGGCAGTCAACACGAGACAGAAGGAGAGTTTTTCTTATCCTCCTGTGTCTTCAGGGGACCAGTGAGCAGGGAGGCCTGACACCAATACCCAGAGGAGTCAGCAAAGGGCAGCAGAGAGAAAAAGCACTCCTCCTTCCTGAGTGATGTTCGCATAAAGTGTTAATACTAAACAGGCAACACTTGACTATTCGAAGTGCATTACACTTCAATACCAAGTATTTTTCAAAGAAATACACAATTTAATGAAATAAATACTTTTTATCAGAATCTTTAAAAACAAACAGCAAACCTCAGCATATATAGAGTACATTGGTTCACTCTGAAGCCTTAGTTTCTTCACCTGTAAAATGGGAACAACCTTCCCTACCTCCCAGGGCTGTCATGAGATAAACAGAGTGACAAAGAGGACAATGCCTGTCACAGACCCTGCCAACTAGAATAAGGCTCAGCTATTATTCTGACATGGCAAACTCCCAGCCCAAAATATCACTGCCCAAACCTGGTTTTAGGGATAGAGTTCTGACCATCTTTAGTCAACATATGAGTAAAAGGGTACTAAAATAAGAAAGGGAAAAGAAGATTGTGACACATGCATCACCCAAGAAGCCAACAGCACTCTCCATGTGGGACCTGCTTCCCTGATGGGCAGTTGCCCACCTGGGCCACCTGACGACCTCTCCCCTCCCCTCACAACCAGGATCCTTTGTCCACATCTGCCCACCTCCATTATCACTCCACACCTCCCCCAACACTTCCACACCTCCCCCATCCCCTCCCACCTCCCCCATCACCTCCACACCTCCTCCAACCACTCCCATCTCAGCTCCCCAGGCCCACTGCTGGGCTGGGTCAGTGCCAGCCCTACCTCACGTTGTCATGCCTCTGGATATAAATCTTGTGGAAAATCCTCTCCGGGGGCTTCAGGAAGTCCTCCTTCATCTCCATGGCAACATTCCGGGGCAGGAGGCTCATGAGGAGCCGCTCCTGGACAGGAAAGAAGGGCCCGTGTCAGGCAGCAGGGCCCCTGCTCTTCCTGACCATACCCTTCCCAATGAGGCTGCTGGTGGGAGCTATCCTCAACAAGGGGCTACAGACCCTCCTCCACACACATGGCCGACACACATCCAGTCCTGCAGACGCTGCCTAGCCCTTAGAGCCCAGGTGGGCCTGAGCCCAGGCTTGTACTGCCATTGAACAAGGAACTTGCTCTAGGAGCGTTGGCCAAGCACCAACCCCCACAACACGTGGACATGCCCGCAGCACCCCTAATGCCGCTCCCTGGGCCAAGGTGCTCAGTCTCGGCTGCCTGCCTAGGCACTCTGAGCTTCCATGTGCAGTGGGCACAGCTGAGAAAATGCTGCTGTCTCCAAGCAGGGTCCCTAGCCTCTCTTCACCCCCCACCCCATCCCCCACTTCTGCAACATACTCCGAAGAGTCTTCCACACTGGCTTATAAAAGTAACTGAGCTCCCAGGGCTCACACAGATAAGCGGTCTTGCGGGCAATGTAGCATTTTCTCTTGATCTCTGTCTTCTTTTTTCTCCCTTAACTGTGCAGGACAAGCATTTTCTTATTCCCCCAAAAGAATAAATGTTTGTTTTTTTCAAAATGAGCTGTGCCGTCCTGGAGAATCCTTTCCTCTGCCTAGGCCTTGGTTTGCTCATCTAGACCAAGACTCTCATCTTTCAAGGGAATCCTCTCAGACCTCAACCCCAGCTGGCCCTGGACCCGCCAGGCTCAGCCCTGTGTCTGAGAAGCCCTGTTCCAGAAACATCATGCGAGGGTCCCCCACTTTGCCTTCAGTCCCTCCGTGCCCCCTCCCACTCTGCTTTGGAAAGGAAGACAAGAGTGAAGTTTAAATCCACGTAGAACCAGGTAGAATATCCTTCCTATAAGGGCTGGAGAGAGGCAGAGGAGACGTACCCTCCCTCTATGGCACAGAGACACACCCTTCCCCCTCCTTCCCACCTCCACCCTCCCACACCCACCTCCACACCCAC
This sequence comes from Cynocephalus volans, assembly GCF_027409185.1. Taxonomy (NCBI): domain Eukaryota; kingdom Metazoa; phylum Chordata; class Mammalia; order Dermoptera; family Cynocephalidae; genus Cynocephalus; species Cynocephalus volans. The sequence continues at coordinate 212,231,601 of NC_084461.1, forward strand.
CCCTGTCTCCCACCCTGCACGAGCCTGCCGGGTACAGTTCTCGGGGCTGGGATCCCTACTGGACCACAGGCCCCCTCTCTGCTGCGTGAGGCCACATCCCTGCCCTTGGAGCAGCCACCGTCCATTTGATTTTCTCAGAAGCCTTTGCACCAGAGTCCACCAGGGCAGCAGCCATGCAAACAGCTACACAGACCCTGCAAGCACTTCACACACAGGACCCATGGGGCAATGGAGATCATATTCAACACACTTAAGAAGCCTTTTCAGGTAACTCATAAATTTAGGAGGAAGAAGGCCAGGGCTGGCCCTGCTGGATGCCAGGTAGGGCCAAGTTTGCATATCCGGGCGAGGCCCGCCTGGGTCCTGGCCTCAGAGCCTGTGGCCTGACCATGTTCCCTAAGCAAGACCCAGGTCTACACTGAGAATGCCCCCACTGTGGCCCCCACATAGCCTGTAGGTGGACAGACCCCGAGGCAGAGGGATGCTGCAGGAGGCTGTGACCACTCTCCATGTCAGGTCATACAGAGAGAGGACACAGCAGTGTCCTGGCCACAGCGTGCAGGAACAGCCTTGGGGGCAGAAAGGCCCCATCACACAGGGTGTGAGAGGGTATGCGTATCCTGTGCCCAGCCGAGAGGCTGTCAGGCCCCTTCCTCAACTGAGAGGCCTCTGGGGACAGGGCCCACAGAAAGGGGCCGTCTGCAGGTGGCCAGCTGTGCTGAGCTGGAGGGAAGTTGGACCAGGTGCTCACTCAGGCCATGCACCCAAGGACCAAGAGCAGCATCAGCAATGCAGGCACCACTGGAAGCTTCCGGAGATTGTCATCACCCCAAAGCACAAAGGCTCAGCCAGGTGGGAAGACAGAAGCAGCTGGGCAAACACCAAGGCCACCTGGGAACTTTCCCAGGCAGTCCCAAAGTCCTGGAGAGAAGCAACAGCCCTCAGTGCCTTTGGCCAATGTGCCACATGCCCAGGCTCAGGGGTCACTGTGGCAGGCCCTGCAGAGACCCACACAGGGGTGTTTGGCAGAAGACATCTCGCCCGAAATCCTGGCTCTGCCACTTAGGGCTGTAGCTAGGCTATCTCCCTTCATCACATCTGGCAGGTGATGATAGTATTTGGAGAGTAAAAGGGACCCATAGGTCCGGCCCCCGGACTCCCCCTGAGCCACAGCAGTCACTGTGCAGCCATGAACCTCCCAGCACCACCCATCCCATCACTTCTATGCTCTGCTCGCTGCCTCTCACCTGCACCCCACAAAACCACCAAACCTCTCCAAAGCAAAATCAAGCAGGTAAAACCTGTTCTTCACCCAGTGCCATCTCCCACCTCCCTTTACTGTCAATTTCTCAAAGCACCCCTTCCGACAGCCTCTGAAATGCTCTCGCTGTAGGAACCCAGCCCGAGGCAAGGCCTTAGGGATTCTTGGTCTTTCCACCATCCCAACGGCCCTGCATGATTTGGACTAGGATGGACACAGTCACCCACAGACCAATGGGCTAAGTCAGTCAGGCTGGAAAAATGAAAACTGCAGAAGGATAATGACCACCAGGGACCTCAAAGATGTATCAGGGGAGCATCTGGCACCACAGGTGCTAATCCCAGAGGGAAGGAGAGAAAGCCTGGGAGAGGCCACCTGGCACACAGCCCCCACACACAGATCGCAGGGACTGGGGCTCCTCATGCTGGAAATGCCAAGCCATGGAGAGTGGTGCTATGGCAGAGTCACTGGCCAGCCACCGGCTGTCCCCAGTGTCCCTGTAATTCCACTAACACCACCACAGAGCCCCTATTTTCATCAGGATTCTTGGCTACCTGGAATAAAGGCCCACATTTTCCAGCTTCCCATGCAACTAGATGTGGCCAAGGAAACACAAGTTGAAGGGTCACATGGGAGCTTCTGGAATACTCCTTAAAGATTGCTTGTTCCTCTTCCCTTCCTCTCCTGCTGTTGCTGAGAATACAGTCATAACAGCTGGATCTCTGCTACCATTTTGGTTCAAGAGGATGAAGGCCACACCTTAGGGACACAGGTGGGGAACTTGATGGAGAATGGGTTGCTGAGGGTTTCATGGATCAGACCTACCACACCATCATAAAGTGCTTACCCTGGAATGTGCACATAAAAAGAGCTGTCTCACTTGTTTAAGTCACCATCATGAAGATCCCAATAGCAGACTACTTCTGGCCAAGGGCTAGGCATTAGCACCATCTGATAGCATCTAAAGTCTGCACCCCAACCCCACCCACACCAGCAAAAGCCAAGGATAGAGGCCAGGCCTCCACCCTCCCCAGGATGTGACAAGGCCCCCAACCTACCCCATGTTGGGTGGTATTAGAGAAACCATGGAGGGGGCCCACCTTTCCTCTCCACTTGCTGGTAATGAGCACCTCCCACTCCGTAGAGTCAGTGGGACAATGGGCTCTCCTGCTCCTCCATCCAGCCCAGTGGAGCCTGTGGGACCCAGGACTCTCACTCCTCCCCAGCAGTGAAGAGGAGACTTTCCACTGTAGGGGTCAACGGAGGCCCAGCATGGAGCCTGGACTTCTCCCTCCACTTGGAAAAGAGATGGCAGCCCCCTTCCCTGCCAGAGTGATGTCCCAGAAAACTAGCCAAAACAAAAGGTCCAAATAATATACACAGCCACGTACATGATATCCCAAATGTCCGGGTTCCAAAGGAATATCACTCATACCAACAGCAAAGACTTTACAGCAGCCACTGTAACAATGAGTTGATGAAGAACTACAAACACACTTAAATAAATATAGATGTAAAAATCCTTCACCAGATATTAGCAATTCAGCAATATGCAAAAAATAATTATAAACCCTGACCAAACAGGGTTGAATCTAGGGAGGTAGTGCTAGTTCAAAATTGAAATTATCAATCAATGCTATACACCACATCAACAGGATAAAGAATAAAATCACATAGCAATTGATACAGAAAAATAATTTGACAAAATTCAACATCCATTCACGATGAAAACTTTCAGAATAATAGAAATAGTGGAGAACTTCCTCATCTTGATAAAGAACATCCAGAAAAAGCCACAGCTAACATTATACTTAATGGTGGAACATGAAATGCTCTCAGCAGGAACAATGCAAGAATGATGGCTCTCATCGCTCACATTCAGCAAGGCACTGGAAGGTCTCGTCAGTGCAATATGGTAAGAGGAGGAAAGAAAAGACACACAGATTGGAAAGGAAGAAATAAAAATGATATGATGTTCTACACAGGAAATACAAAGGATGCTACAAAAACAAAACAATACCAAAAAACTCCTTGAACAAATAATTGAATTTAAGGGCTGGCCAGTTAGCTCGGTTGGTTAGAATAAGGTGCTGGCAATACCAAGGTCAAGGGTTTGGATCCCCATACCAACCAGCTGCCCAAATAATTGAACTCAGAATGTCACGTGATATAAGATCAATACACAAAAATCAATTGTATTTCTATATACTAGCAATAAGCACATGGACACCGAAATTAAAAATTACAATACATTTACAATCACTCAAAAAATGAAATACTTAGGTATAAATCTAACAAAGCATGTATAGGACTTATATGAGGGTACTTCAAAAAGTTCACGGAAAAATACAATTAAAAGATAATATGAATCTTTCCTTAAACTTTCTGAAGTACCCTCATATGCTGAAAACTACAAAACACTGATGAAAGAGATCAGAGAAGATCTAAATAAACAGAGGCATTCCATGTGCATACATTAGAAGACTCAACATAGTAAAAAGGTCAATTATCTCCAAATTTATAGATAGGTTTAATACAAATCCTATCAAAATCCCAGCAAATTCATCGGTAGATACAGACAAGATTATTCTAAAATGTATATGGAAAGGAAAAGAAATAATAATAGCTAACATAATTTTGAAGAACAGTAAGGTAGGAGGTATCAGTCTCCTTGATTTCAAGGATTATTATATAACAACAATAATCAAGACTGTGTGGTGTTGGCTGAAGGATAAACACATAGGAAAGTGGAACAGAATCTACAATCCAGAAACAGACTCACATAAATAGGCCCAACCAATTTTTGACAAAAGCTCAGAAGTAATCCAATAGGGGAAGAATAGTCTTTTCAACAAATACTAGAGCAATTGGACATCCATAGGTTAAAAAAAGAAAAAATAAAAAGACCTCAACCTAAGCCTCATACCTTATACAAATATTAACTTAAAATATACCATAGATTTAAAAGTAAATATAAAACCATAAAATGTTTAGTAAAACACATAAGAGACAATCTTCAGGATCTAGGGTTAAGCAAAGAGTTCTTAGACTTGACACCAAAAGCATGGACTAGAAAAGGAAAAACTGATAAATTAAAACATCAAAATTAAAGTCTTTTGCAAAGAAAAAGTTTAAGATGATGAAAAGACAAGCGATAGGCTGGGAGAAAATATTTGCAAGCCACATATCTGACAAAAGACTGGTATCTAGAACACATAAAGAACTCTCAAAGCTCAGCAGTTCAGAAAAGTATAATTAGACAGTGGGCAGAAGACAGGAACAGACATTTCTTGGGAATGCAAACGGTACAACCACTCTGCAAAGCAGTTTCACGACTCCTCAACACACTAAATATGCAACTACCATATGACCCAGCAACTGTACTTCTAGGCATTCATGCCAGAGACATTAATACCAACATTCACAGGAAAACCTATACACAGATGTCCACAGCAGCTTTATTCATAATAGCCAAAAACTGGAAGCTACCAAGATGTCCTTCAGTGGGTGAAGGGTTAAACAAACTTGGTATGGCGATACCACCATACCAAGAATACCACTTAGCAATAAGGAGGAACAAACTACGGATATATTCAACAACTTGGATGAATCTCCAGAGAATTATGCTGGATGAAAAAAGCCAATCCCAAAAGTTTACAGTCTGTATGACTCCAATTATATGACATTTTTGAAATCACAAATTTGTAGAAATGAAGAGCAGGTGAGTGGTTGGCAGAGCTTAAGAATGGAGCTGGGGTAGAGGGACAGAGGAGAGTGGAGTGGAGGGGCAGGGGGTGGGGGTGGAGAGGTAAAGGGGTAGTGGTGGAGGGGTGAGGGGTGAAGGAGCAAGGGGTGGAGGGGCGAGGGGTGAAGGGGCAAGGGGTGGAGGGGTGTGGAGTGGAGGGCTGGAGGGGAGAGGGATGAGGTGAGTGGGTGTGGCCACTAAAGGACAAAGTGAGGGACCCTCATGGTGATGGCTGTTCTGTGTCTTGGCTCTCAGCTTTGATCTCAGGGTTGTGATGCTGCACCACAGTCTGCAAGTTGTTACCCATGGAGAAATGCAATAAAGGGCTCACAGGATCTCTCCGTATTGTTTCTTACACTACATGTGAACCTACAGTACCTCAAAATTTTTTTAAATTTAATTTTAAAAAAAAGATTGTGAATATGGATAAATCGGAATCCTTGTATATTGCCGATGGGGATGAAAGACGGAGCAGCCACTCTGCAAAACCATCTGGCAGTTCCTCAAAATGCTAAACACTGGGTTATCACGTGACCTAGCAATTTGACTCGTAGGTATTTATACTACAGAAATAAAAACGTGTCCACCCAAAAATTTGTACACAAGCTGTCATAGCAGCATTATTTATACAGCCAGAGTGGGTACAACCCAAATATTCATCAACTGTGACTAGATAAAGAAAACGCAGTTCATCCATACAGTGGACTATTATGTGGCCATAAAAAGGAATGAAGCATGACACACACTACAATCTGGATGCACCTTGAAAACACGATACCAAGTGGAAGGAGACAGTCACAAGACACCACATATTTTATGATTCCATTTGTATGAACTGTCCAGAAGAGGCAAATCCAGAGAGACAGAAATGGGCGCCAGGGGCTAGTCGGGGGGCCATTGGGGGTTTAAAAGGGAGTGACTGCTAATGGATACAAGGTTTCTTTGGGGGATAATGGAAGTATTCTAAAATTAGATCATTGCATAATAATTCTATATAATAAGATTATTTAATATATGTATCAAATAAAATTAATACATAAGATTAATATTAATAATATACGTTAAATAAGATTAATATAAAATTAAAATTATTGTACGATGATTCTATGTAATAATAATTCTGTAAATATAGTAAAAAGCATTTAATTGTTCGAAACTTCCAGCTGAACTTTATGGCATGAATACTACCAATACAGCTGTTTTAAAAAATAACAAATAACCCTAGTGACTTGAGAAGGGTGCTATGAATGGGCAGTCCTGTTTACAAATCCATCTTGTCCCTTAAATGAATTTCTCTTGATAAGTTTCTTCACACAATTCGAATTCAAAATTGTTCCATTTACCTTGTTAGGATAACGAATTGAGTGTGTGCTTTAAATAGCTACATGTTATTTTTGGAATTCTGATTTAATAACAGCACCTGAGGAACAGCTGGGGCAGCCTCTGCTGGAGGAAGAGGAAGCTGAGTTCAGGAGAACAGGTTTCCTGGGTGGGCTGTGGGGGCGCCAGGGGAGGAAAGAAGCCCCCAGGATCTGAGGGCTTTCACATGCCTCTCACCCGTTCCCTGGGCTCCCCATCTGTGACAGGCATAAACCCTGGTGGGGCGTCATGAATACCCCAAGGCTTCCAGATGGTCTTCAACACCTGATGGAGCCCACATCCTCACCCTCTCCAAGCTGAAGGAAGGCAGAGCTCACACTTAGGGACCTGGCTGTCCTTTCCTCAAAATAACACCTGGGACCTCCCAATCTGCTGCCTGAATGCTACCTACAGTTCCTACTTTCCTGCCTCTACCTGGCAAACTCCTACACATCCCTCAAAGCCCCACAGGGGCAGACTGCTGCCAGAATCTGTGTGTGCCGGATGCCTGCCATGGCAGCCTACTCTGTGCATGAGAATCATGTGGAGGCCTCTTCAGACACTCCTTCTGGGATTCAGCCGCATTGCAGTGGTTTCAGTGGATTGAGGGCAGGGCCTGGGACTTTGCATCTCTCACCAGTACCTGGCTCGGACCTGCATCAGCAGAACCAAAGTCATTCTGAGCTCAGAGACGAGTGTTCTATCCTGGAATGATGGGATTGGAACACGTTTTCTCTTAGGTTTTAGATAACTCATCTGTAAAACCATCTGGGCCCACTGCCTACTTTTTATTAAGCTTGTAAATTACTGAGTTGATATTTTTAATGGCTATAGGATTGTTCAGGCTTTCTTTTTCTTCTAGGATCGTCTTTGGTAACTCACACTCTTCTGAGAATTTGTCCATTTTGTCTAAGTTTTCAAATACACTGGCATAAAATTATTCTTAGCATTTTCCTATTATCTATTTTTAATCCCTACTTGGTCTGTAGCTGGCCCTGTCTCACCCCTCACCCCCCTTACTTGTGCTGGCTCTTTCTTCCTAACGAGTCTCCCTAAAGGCTTATCTATTTCAAAGAACCAACTTTTGACATTTTTGTTCTGAAACAGAGAGAGGCCTGTTAAAGAAAACCTTCACTCCCCATTGGAGCATTTTAACTCGGTTATCTGTAAACCTAAAACCTCTGTGCAAGCCATTTTTAGCTGAGAAGGGTTGTGACCATGCTGAGAGAAAATGGGCCGCTGGCTACTTTGTTATTCAGTCCATTATCTTTCTCAAGTTATTTACTCAGAGCTCCAGTTCTCAGATGTGTAAAACAGAATAAAGCCCTTATATTCTTTTTTTTTTTTTTTTTTTTTTTTTTGACCAGTAAGGGGATCGCAACCCTCGGCACGGCGTGGTCCACATCACGCTCAGCCAGTGAGCGCACCGGCCATCCCTATATAGGATCCGAACCCGCGGCCTCGGCGCTACCAGCGCCGCACTCTCCCGAGTGAGCCATGGGGCCGGCCCAAGCCCTTATATTCTTAATGATGATGCAGAGACTTGTGATTAACCTTCCACAGTGCCCAGACCCTACAGGGAGACAGGGCCAACTCTAAGCCGTCCCTTCATTCAGTTCCTTTGTTGTTTGGCTGCGGGGGTCATTTTAGCACACCCAAATCCTCCCCAAAGGAATCAGCCTGAGGCATACTGACAATTCAAGTAACTTTTTCCACAGTAGAGAACCTTCTAGAAATACAGCGAGTAGCACAATGAAACGGACAAGCCCCCTGAGATGGTCGAGGTGAGGACAGAAGAGCTATTCCAATGCTTCCTCTTATAGTCATGTTGGGGGAGGTCTTGCTCTTTGTGGCTGCTGTGGCGGACATGCTTGCCTGCCTCTTCAGGATGACGCTGCAGGCCTACAGCCCTAAACAATACAAGAAGGAAGGGACATGGGGTTGCTGCGAAAATTAGTGGTGAGTGGGCACAACGACCCAGGATGCATCCGGCTGGTAAAGGCCAAGGCTGCCCCATTACCCCGGACCCTCAGAGGTGCTCCCGAGGGTGACAGTGGAGCACGCACCGCTAGTCATTTATCAGCCTGGGGCGAGACCAACGTTTGGCATGAGTTGTGGCATCAGACCTGTCAACAGATGGGGAAGGGCTCAGGGCCCTGCAGCCTCCACCTGCAGAACAGCCCTGAGCTCAGGGTGCAGCAAGGGTGCTGCCGCCTCAACAGCTTCCTCCTGCTCCACTGATTCCTGCCCCGGAACAAAACCGGGCACAGCTGGGACAGGACCTGGGGGATTAACGCTGGGAGCTTGTGTTTCAGAACAGCGGTCCCTCATTCGCCCTCCTGCAGGCCTAGGTTGTCAGCTGTGGCCACCAAAGTGCAGTCCCATCTGGCAGGTACTTTCCTGGGAGAAGGTGTTTTCTGCGTCTCTCAAGCCAAACGCCTGCTTTGTGAGCCAAGCACAATCCTCTCCCTGCTCACAAAGCCTCAGGGTTACACATTTATCCCCAGGGACAAGAGACAAGAAGCCCTATCAAACCTCCCCTGTGTGCCTGCTCCCCCTGCCCACCTCTCCACCTTCAGGGCCACCTTCTTCCAGTTGAGGCACAAGACATGGAAGGATTTGTCTCAAAGCACCACCACGGAGCATCGGGCTTGGCGTCTGCCCACGCTCCTCCCCCGCAATCCACCCTCTTCCAGCCCCCTGGACTCTGCCCTGCATTCCACCACCTCCCACGATGACCCCCAGGGACCCCCCCATTGCCCATCATGCCGCATTGACCAAGTGGCTAGAGAGGACAGTAGAAGCAGGTACAGAGTGGAACTGTGTCCTTAATGGAGTTGAAACATGAAAAGAAGGCCAGCATGACTACCCTGGTGGTGGTGGTCCCTCACCTCCTGGGCCTGAGTGCTCCCCACTACACCCCCAAGAGACAAGGCACCTGCACTGAAATCGACCAGCAGGAGGAACTGAGTCCCGGTGACGAGCCACCTAGGAAGGCAGCTGTCCTGTGGCACAACCCCGCAGGCTCAAAGGGAATCAACAGAAAAAATACAGCACAAGTCAGGACTGCAGAGCCCTCAGGATCAACTCCAGGACTCAGGCAAATCCTGTCATTGTTCAGCGCTGGTCTATCAAGACATTTGCTAAGCTTTGAAGCACGAGAGGAAATCACAAAGGAAGGTGATTCTCCCACTGAAAATATGAAAGACTGAATTTTTATACAAAGAAAAGCAGAGCTGGAGGAACAGATTTGGGGAAACACGGGACCCTTCTGATGAAGCGTCAGTCTCTGTCTGCTGCTCCTCCACTTCCCAGGAAAGTCGAGACACAGCTCGGCAAAGGGTCACAAAGAAATGCAGATGGTGACCCACACAAAGACATGGCATCTGTGTTGCAAATGGCAAGGGGCAGAGTGAACAGCAGGAGCTGAGTCCCAACAGAGAAACAGACAGACAAAGGAGAGGGAGAGAGCCAGAGAGAGAGTCAGAGAGAGACAGAGAGACAGACAGACACACAGAGAGATGGCAGAAAGGAAGGAGACAGAGACATTCAGAGAGACAGAGACGGAGACAGGAAAAGACATAGACACAGAGACAGCAAGACAGAGAGAAGCAGAGAAACAAAGACAGTGAGGTAGAGAGACAGAGAGAGAAGGGGAGAGGGAAAGCGTATCAGAAGCAGAACTGGAGGACACGGGCAGCTCACCAGAACCTCACCGCCTGCTGGGCCCCACCCAAGCTTTCTCGGCATTTCTAACGGGCTCCCCAGTGCTGCCAGTGCTGGTGGCCCCAGGCCACTGGAGACCCTCTGCTGTGCAGAGCCCAGTGTAATCAGACTTGACTTACAAGACATAAAGGAGCACAACCTTTAGGAAAATACCCCAGGAACTTGGAAGAGGTCATATTTACACTCCTGAAAATAAAAGTCATAAATACTCGTATTTATTATACAAGTAAATAGGAGTAAGTAAATACTCCTTAGCGTATTTACAGTAGGGAATACCTCATGTCTAGATGAATAAAGATGCACGTGAGGAAAAGACTTTTTAAAAACATGGTTTCTAAATGTCAGCGCTGGGAATACTGGCGCCTATGCATTAAGGGGAAGAGTAAGCAGCCACATTTGTAACACGAGTGCATACACCTGTGCAAAATGTTGAGTCTAATCATAGAAAATAAAATGATTATTGTGTGTGGAAAATAAGCACAAAGGCAAAACCTTGTACATAAGCAGCATCCGGTTGGGTTAACAGGACTGGGTGACATTTACCACTTTGGACACTTCCTGCTTAAGAACATCAGCTCTGCAGTTAGGACTCGGGCACGTCTCTGAGCCTCCCTGAGCCTGGGCTTCTCATCTGTAGAGCTGAGGAAATAATCCCTTGCTCACAGAGCTGCTATAAAAACAAGTGAAATAACGCATGTCGTGCAGAAAAAGCTAGACTAAAAAATATTGGGAGGCAAGATGCCAACAGGAGAGGCAGCAGAAGTCAGAAAAGAAAAAGAGACGATAAGGAAGGTATGGGAGGGGAGAGAGAACTGGAGGAAAAGAAGAGATGGTTCAGAAATACACACGAACACAGCCCACAAAAAAGCCTTTGCTGTCTCCAGTACTTCAGAGGATGAATATAAAGGGAAAACAGGCTTCCGAGGATTCACTTCTGGGATCTTGGTGGAGATAACAACAAGGTCAAACACCTTCTAGAAAGTACCAAGGAGATATCTCTACCAGCCGTAGATGACTCTGGTCTAGGAGAAAATGCATACGGCACAGCCTTGGAAGATATGCAATTTATACACACATGCACGCACACACACATTCATACACACATATACAGAACACACAACACACATGCAGGCATGCATACACACATATCCCCACATACCGCAGGCACATGCAGGTACACACACACAGAGACATGTAAGCAGCCCACACAGACGCACACATACACATGAATGCAAAACCACACATGTGCAACCAGACAGACATGCACATACATGCACACCAACACACATACATGTGCACACATGCACAGAGACAAAGGCAAGTTCGCACATATCCACCCATGCATGCATTCCACACATATGCACATATACATAAACACATACCACTCCACCTACATATCTATCCACATGGACATGTCCACAGACATAGCAGTACGCACAACCCAAACATACATATGTGATTTATTTCTCAACTCTATCCTTTTATTGTAAATACTAGGTAATATTACAATGTCTACACATGAAAGCAAATGCGAGTATATTTTTAAATGTACAGTCAGTATAATAATATCTTGTATTTACAATAGATAGAGTTGAGAAATAGATCCTATCTGTCCCACCACAACAACCACAAGCCCGAGACATCAGCAGTTTGGCCCCTCAGAGACCTGAGAGCACCAGGCTGGGAGGAGAGTCTGGACCCTCCCAGTGAGGCCTGTGACGCACGAGGCCTCACCCAGAGGCTTGCAACCGTCCTTTCCAGGCCACCTGGCGGGCACGGTCCCCACAGCAGACAAGGACACAAGGATGGCTCTCGCCACTCTCTCCTGTGTGGCTGTTTCATCTTGAGGATGGGGGTGATGGTGCCGCTGCCTCGGCTGGCCATGGAGAGGAACGCTCACGCCATGGGCGCTCACGGCCATGCTGCCATCGTGACCACGTGACTCCTCCACAGCTCCTGGGCACAGTACCACAGAACCGCCAGTGTGCTCTGGAGCTGGCCACGCAGAGCCAGACCCCTTGTCTGTGGAAGCCTCAGCCCCTTGTTGCTGGGTCCCTCTGGCCAGTGGGTCACCCCAGGCCTGGCCAGGCCCTGCCTCATCCTCCAGAGGCAGGTGAACCCACTCCAACTGCATCCAGGGACAACTTGCCCAAATGACGCCCTGAGAGCAGCTCCATTCCACCACTCATGAGCAGCTCAGCCCCTGTGGGGCAGCAGCCCCAGGCTGCCCACCCATCTGTTTCCTATAAAACCTTGGGGGCATCTCCTCCACAGCCTCTGATACCAACATGCATCACTGGGAATGGTAGCCCCTGTCACCGAAGGGTAAACTGAGGCTGAGGGAGAACAGAAGGTGGGTGACTCCCTCCACCTCCATGAACACCGCAGCTGCCCCCACTCGGACTGCCCAGGTGCCCGAAGCCCACACAGCCTGGAGAGAAATGGAAGGCCCCAAAGGGCAGAGGGAACTAGTTCAGCCCGGGCCACTGACCTGCTTCTCGTTCTCGTCCTCCAGCCTCAGGCGGTCCTCGATGCAGCTCCGGGCCTGCAGGAATGCCTTCCTCTGCAAGCGCTCGGTCAGGATGCGCACGAAGACCCCATACACGTTCACGCCGAGGAAGAGCAGGGCATTGGCGCCAAGCTGCAGGGAGAGAAGAGACACAGCATGTGGAGGCTGGATGTGGCCATGCTGGAAGCAGCTCAGGGCTGGTTCAGAGAGCACGCAGGGGCTCGCAAACACCTCCGCATGGCCAGCTCCCCGAACAACCAGCCACTGGCCTCTGCGTCGCCAGCCAGACTCCAGCACAAAGCCACTTCACACGGCCACTGGCCGGGGCCGCAAGCACACCACATCTTGTCCTGGCAGGTGTCACACACTGTCCTGCTATGAACGCATCACAGAATTCAATGGGATCCAAGCCCAGTGTTATGGGCTGAATTGAATCCCTAATCCCCAGGACCTCAGGATGTGACTGTATTTGGAGATAGGGCCTTTAAAGAGGTGATTAAGGTAAAATGAGGTCATTAGGGTGGGTCCTCATCCAACAGGACTGATGTGCTTATAAGAAGAGGAGATTAGTACACAGACACAAACAGAGGGGTGACCATGAGAGGACACACAGAGAAGACAGCCATCTATGAACCTGTAAGGGGCCCACAACAGACACAGAACCCGCTGGCACCTTGATGTCAGGCTTCCCGCCTTCAGGACAGTGAGAGAGTACATTTCTGTGGTTTAAGCCGCCTGGGCTGTGAAGCTTTGTTATGGCCCCCAGGAAACCAACGCATCTAGAAAACTTGAATGTGAAGAGTGGCTGTTCCCACAAAGGCCACACAGAACAGTCTAGAAAGACTCAGTGAAGAAGATTTGACAACAAACAACCAAACCAGGATGTCCATCAGGGTGTGAACGGGCACCTGCCAGTGAGGAAATGCAGCGTACATTGGCCCAAGCTCTGCAAGGTCCCTCGGCTGCCCCCACCCTGAGGACAGAAATAAGACAGGCGCCGGCAGCCAAGAAGGGACACATGCCCACCTCTGGCCCAGACTCAGAGGCTCAGGCCTGCTGAGAAGGCCTGACCAGGAAGGTCGCTGCATGCTTTGGTTAAAATAGAATCCCAGGAATATGTTGTCTATGATTTCCTGCCCCTGACCCAACTCCAGTCAAGACGCCACAGGAGGCTTCACAGGAAACCACAACAGCAGAGAGGACCTAGGACCAGGCTCAGATCTCAGGCTCTGGGTCCACCAAGTGTCCTGCCCTGAAGTCACCTCTCCGCTGCCCCTAGCTGGTCTCCTCATCTGGTCTGTCCCTATGTCTTACAGACCACAGGGCCCAGGGCCTGACAGAGGGCCTCCCAGGAGCCAGGCAGGACCATGGTACATCCCACCAGGGCCCCACACAGCAGCTAACTGAGAGAGGTTGCCCACCCACCACCCAGCGGGGCTGCATTTCATACACGTTGTAAGAAACGCCTGTCCCTTGGTCAGCTGCAAAACTGGAGAATGTCTATGTCTGATTAAACCCGGGCATTTCTTCCTCTGCCCCCAGGAACAGAAACCTGCAGGTTCCAACTGTCATAAATACCCTCCAGGGTAAGGGAGGAATTGGTAAAGGGCTATGAAAAACAATTACACTGTAAAATAGTGAATATACCAATTACCCTGATTTGAGCATCACATATTGCACACAGATAATGATACTCAACTCTGCACCCCACAGATATGTATAATCAAGTACGTTTCAATAAAAAATAAATAAATAAATAAATAACGCCCCCCACACATGGGCAGCACTGCAGCCCAGTCCTCTGTGGGTGGGGTGCTGTCCCCCTCAGAGAAACTCCACCAAGGCGACTTGTTGAGAAGGGATCACTGGGTGAAAGGATGCTTCAGGAAGACTGGGTGGCATGTGCCACCACCTCACAGCTGCTTTAAGCCCAAGTGCACCCCTAGATCACGTGCCCTCACATCTTCCTGAACTGGAGGTTCCTCACTGGGCAATGGCACCTACTGATGCAAATGCACCAACGATGAAGTGACCCCAGGGTTTCGGATTCTAGACCCTACCCATGGAGCTCTCTGAACTCATGGCTGGAGATTCATTTGGGTCCAAAATATGAGCAGCCCAGCACAGCACAAAACAGTGGCAATGTGGCTTAGCACCTGCTCAACACAAAGATGAGGAGGGGGCTTAGGTCACTATAAGCTTCTTGAAGATGTAGGATCCACAGGCTGCAGGATCCTGGGAGCGGGGGATCCACCCCACCCACCAGCCATGCCTAGAGCAGTGGATCCAGTTCTGGCCCCCTCAGAAGCATCCAGTACAGGCCGTCCACATACCACCACCACACCTCCAACCACACAGCAGCCCATAGCCGCAGGCGCTGCCCACAGCCAGGCAGGCTCTGCAGGGCCCAGGCGGCTGGCCTCCCCATCTGGACAGCCTGCCCAGCTCCCATCCCACCAAGGACTGAGCTGGGCTATGAGAGGGAAGGAGCCCAGGAGCACAGGGTCCACCTGCCCCACACCCCCCTCTGCACCACCCCTCTGTGCCTCAGTCTCTCCATCAGATGAATGGGCAGGTTGGCAACAATGGCAACACCTACCAAATGCACTAACTATGGAGACCTAAGGAGTAGCCCAAAGAAGGGCTCTCACTGCCAACACACGGAGCCCCCACAACATCAGTGCCTAGGAACCACAGCCTTGGCTGGGCAGCCCCATTCAGGCAGGAGCTGAATTGTGTTCCCCAAAACCCATGTGTGGAAGCCTTAACCCCCAGGACCTCAGGATGAGACTGTATTTGAAGTCAGGGCCTTTAAAGAGGTGATTAAGGTAAAACGAGGTCAGAAGGGTGGGCCCTAATCCAACTTGACTGTATCCTTAAAGAAAGAGATTAGGACAGAGAGGGAGAAGACGTCATCTACAAGCAAGGACAGAGGCTTCAGAGGAAACCAACCCTGCCCGCACCTTGATCTCAGCTTTCTAGCCTCCAGAATGCAGAGAGCAGTTTCTGTTGTTGAAGCCACCCAGGCCGTGGCATTTGTTACAGCCTGAGTTGGCTAAGACAGATTTGAAGCAGGGGTCATGCCCAGCAGCCCCCCAACCCCAGTGCACAGGGACAAAGGGAAAGGACATCATGGATATTGCTGATGATCCCTGCTGTGGATATAATGTCCTCCCAAATTTCGTTGAAGCTTGACCCCCACCACTAAGAGGGTAGGAAATCCGATTATGGTATCTGAAAGGTGGAGCCTTTAAGAGGTGATTAGATTCTGAGGACTGTGCCCTCGTGAATGGATTTATCAATTCCTGGAGTAACAGGAGTGGTTCTGACAACTCCATAAGGAGAGCAAGTGAGGAAGTTAACTCTCTTGCTCAGCCCATTCTCACCATGTGACACCCTAAGTCACCATGAGACCCTGTAGAGAGTTCCCACAAGAACAAGGCCTTCACCAGATGAGTTCCCTGGACTTTGGACTTCCCAGCCTCCAAAACTGTAAGAAATCAATTTCATTTCTTTATAAATTACCCAGTGTCAGGTATTCTGTTGTAAGCAACAGAAATGACTCATACAACACCACAGAGACGAATGGAAGCCTGGTGTGTAGACGACAGAACCACTCTGCTGAGAGGGTCTGGAGAATGGGGGGTGCACAGGAAGTGTCCCAGATCCCCCACCCCATCCCTGCACCACTGATCCCACTCTACACATGGACACACCAAGGGCTGGAGAAGAACAGGATCTCCCAGGACACACACAGCCACACACCTGCTTGTTCTTTTCAGGAATGCTCCTGCAGTGGCCCCCGAGGACCCACCTGAAAAAGGCCCCAATGAGGGGCAGACCCAACACTTGAATCAGAGCTCCCATCTCACAGAGGTCGGAGGCAGGAGGTAAGCAACAGAGATTTAAGACACTGCATTTGGTCCTCTCCCCACGGGACACAGGGCTGGCTCAGGCCAGATACTGCAAGCCAGACCTCTGCAGGAAAGAGCTCACAAGGAAATCACTGGAACCCCTGAAAATAACCTTCTCCCAGCTCAGAGCCAGCACCTAGAAACACACTGGAGAAGCTTTCACAGCACTAGACTGGACTGGCCAGCTGGGCAGAGCCAAGAAGAGCAGTGAGCCAGGGCTCAGCCAGGCTCTTGGTACATTCCAGGGGACATGGCCATGACGAGCTGCACCCATCTGAGGCCCTGGGGCATTTCTAACTGCTGTGACCCACTTCAGAAGCCCCCCATGGGAGGGGATGGTGGATGAGCAAGGGAAGAGGCTGGGACGGTCTCCAGGGTAACAGTTAACATGAGACATCAGGAGACTCATGGTTAGCTCCGACAGACACAGATGGGTACATGCACAAATATTTACAGAAATGTGTACATGCGCATATTTTCCAGCTCTGTCTTCTGGGAGTGGCTAGAAGCAACCACACCCCAGGAGCAACGAGGACCCCTAGAGCCCAGATCTTGGTCTCTAAAAGAACTCTTAAAAAGAGTAACCAGGGCTCTGTGGCGAAATGGCTCATTCTTGGGCCTGACTGAGAAAATATACCCTGATCCTGGCGCATCTTGTAATGCCAGAAAGTAAGGAGAGTGCTAAAACACACTCCCACACACACAACAATGGGGGTGTGTCAAAGGACACGGGAGCCACCTGAAAGAGCTCCCAGTGGCCAAGGCTGAAACAATTTCAGCCACAAATACTGTCAGATTGAGTTGTAATCCAAAGCATAAAATAAATATCAACAAGCCCATACTGATATAAATCAATGATTGAAAAAAAATGAATAAATAATAGCAGACAAATAGGCAAAAACTGGGAGCACTCCAAACAATTCATAGCTACTCCACCCCAAAGGAGGTGAGCTTCTGATTTCCCAGGTATGGGCTAGGCATAGCGACTTCCTACCAAAAATTACCAAATGAAAAAGGAAGTTAAAAAAGAAGAGCTTTACAGTGAAGAAACCTGACAGCGCCACCTCAGCCAGGTGGTTACAACCAGCTACAACATGACAAGTGTGTGGGCAGATGTGCCCTGGACAGGAAGGGATAAGGGCACCTCACCACCGAGCTCTCCCGCAGAAAGCCCAACACACCAGTCTAACCATAAAAAATCATCAGAAACTGATGCTCACTGCACTAGCACCTGCCGTGGTCACCAAACTAGTACCCCTCGTGATCACTAAATTAGCACCCCTCATGGTCACCAAACTAGCACCCCTCGTGGTCACTAAATGAGCAACCCTCGTGGTCACCAAACGAGCAACCCTCGTCTTCATGGACTGACACACTCCTCCAGATGTCCCACAGTCCTTGGAGAAACAGTCTGTTCTATCCTGACATCATTATCCCACACCCCCAGGGACCTACCACTCCTCCCCAGAAACTGTGAGTACCCTGACTCTCCCTCTCTACCCCCTCTGCCTTCACCAATTCCTGCCCCTGAGAGCCCCGTGCCACCAGCTTCTCTCCATCCCTGCTGCCAGACACAGCCCTCAGCTGAGTGCAGCAGGAGTCCCCAGCAGTAGACACTCCTGTCACCCCACTCTCTGGACAGAGCCCACCTCCCCAACAGCTGGAGACCTACAGAGCCCTGGGTTCACCTCTCACCTGTCCCAACACCCCCACGCCTATGTGGCACACGTATGTGTGTGTATGCACACTCACAAGAGCACTGGCTCTGCACACAGCCCTGGGCAGATCACACTCTCAGGACTGCTCCCCTCCCGCAGCCTCAGCCTGGAGGGTTTTCCTTCCTTTCACTGAGCAGCCTCCTGCCCCCTGGCCTGGGCTGGTGGTTCCTTCCTTCAGTGATACCCCAAGATCACCCCTATTCAGTACACAAACCTCACCATTGAACTTGCTCCTGTTTGCAACCTGCTCCACCCAGGCTGTCCCAGGACTGGGCACTGAGCCTTGGAGGCATTCATACTAGCCCAGGGGACAAAGAACCACTGAGGGGCTGCCTTCCAAACCAGGCTGCTGAGAAGATGGCGGGCAGGCATGGATATGAGATCCTGCAGAGAGGTCCTTTCTCACATTAACTTAGGGCACTTCGGCCACAGGCCAAAGGAGGAGCTGACCCCACACCACTGCTCCCCACACAGCACTGGGCACGTCCTCAGTAAATCCAGGGGCTGCCAGCAGCTGCAAACAGCTTCCATGGGCTCGGCCCCTCTGCCATCCTCCGCAACCCAGCATGCAGTCAGACACCACCCAGTCCAGCCTGCGGGTCTTCACTGGTGGCTGGGTGGTGAATGTAATGTCATTCTCTTTAAACTGAGGCTGCTTTTTCAACATTGCACACAAATGTGTTCCTAAATTAACGTAATTGCTTGTTAGCTCTCTGTTTCTGAATTAATACAAGTGTTGTAGAATTAGCTTCATTTGAAAGAGGAATGGGAGAATGCTGATAATTGCTAGAGCTGGTGCCGGGTACTCAAGGAATCACTGTGCCAGGCTCTCTACTTTGTGCATGCTTGAATTTTCCATAATAAAAATAAAATAAAAACAAGTTTAAAAAGTAAAATAGAGCCTGAAAGGCTCTCTCTGAGCTCCTGTCCTCAGGTTTCTCATGAGTGACACTCTGGTCACGAGACCTAGGAACAATTCTCCTGGGGACCCCCAGCCACTCAGCTCCAAGGGTATCAGGGCCCCACGCAGCAGCTCCGTGTGCCCCTTCCCCCAGACCAAGCACACCCATGTTTTCGGAATAGGAGGGAGAGAGGAAAGGCACCCACAGAGGCTGACACATGGACACCAGCAGGAAAGTGAGGAACCAAGGACAGAGAAGTCAGGAAGACAGATGTCAGCCCCCAGGCAGCCAAGCACCCCAGGGTCAATGAATGACACAATGACCCTCTGAGCCTCCCTGAGGGGGGGACTTGGCTTGGGCACCCTCCAGGTCCTCAGAGCAGCCCCAGTTTCAGCTAGCCCATCCCATCCATGGTACCTGCACGGTCTCTGCCCCTCCATTACCTGTAGACACCTGGACACCAACGTGAGCCACAAAGAGGCCACATCATTGGCTAAGCTCTTGGGCCACTGCCCATTTCTGACCTTTAAACTAACTGAAACCAAGGTGCTAGGTGTGAAAGATGTGCACACCCCATGGGGTCTCCTCTCGCCCAGCACCCAGGACACAGTCAGGGCTCAGGAAAAATTTGTGATGTCTGCAGATCTCACTGTAAATTAAACATCAGAGATATTTCAAAACCTTTAGGCTAAACCAGTGATTCCTAAAATGTGCTCATTTGGTTAATCATTCACACAGCACGGCACGTAGCATTTGAGAGAACAGCTGTCATGGAAAAGAAGTTCAACGAACAAGTGTTTCGCCCTTTTTGAAGCCACCGTTCACTCAGGAAGCAGCAAGTTCTCCAACAAGAGGATATTTCTCTTGTAAGGAAAATGTAGGCAAAGGCACCAAGCAAAACGCACTAACAATTCCACACACATGGCCACTGAGCGTCTCTCCAGCACAAGCTCACTGCACTGGCAGGCACATAGTGCCCATGCACGGTGACCACCGGAATGCTCACTGCCACATTTTTCCCTCAGGAGCAGAATGTTCCCCAGAAGACTGTCCCCACCCCTGGCACATGCCAGAATCTGCCCAGAGCCTCCAGAACTTTCCATCACCCTTCCAAGTAGACACTCTCTCACTCTCAGAGTCACGCTCAATAACGTTGCTCCCAGGAATTGGACAATGGAGCTGAGAAAAGCTGCAGGTGCCTCTACCGGCTGTGAGAGGAGCCCTCCCGCAGTGCAGCCCAGCAGGCTGCGGGTGTCTCACAAGCAGGTAGGTGGGGAGGGGGAGGCACACTCCAAAGAATACAGTATTATACAAGTTTATTGAGACAGCATGGGGCCCAGTGGCCACAGAAGGGTGCCAGAAAGACCACGTGCAGGGACAAGATGACAAGTGAGCTGTCAGCACTGGTGGGTGAGGTCCAGGCTGAGGACCACAGTCAGCGTCAGACAGCAGGAGGCAGTCGGGTATTTTGTCCCAGGCATGGCGCTGCTGGGAGATGGACATCCTCCTTGTCCAGGGTGCATGTCCAACATCCCCATGTTTGGGCATATGGAGCAACAACATCTCATCCATCGGAAGCATCAGTGCTCCCAGGAAGCAGTCGACACCAGAGCAACAAGTATGAGCCACACGCAGCATGCTGCATGACAGCAATCAGAGAACCATGTCGCTAAGAAAAGGGCACTCAAGTGGCCGAGCACCAGGGAGCCAGGCTAACCGAGCACTGTGAATCTGTGCTTTCTCAATCAAGGCCACTGGAGTCTACTTCGGAAAAGGAAACACTGTACTCTGATAAAAGGGCTGCTCTGTATTTTTAGAATCAAAACAGAAAGTTGCATTCAGATTTGGAATGTGCTACCGACATAAACTTCATCTGCAGGGCTCAGAGGCTGGAGTGGGGAAGCTCCCACCACTTCTGGGGACCCCATCACGCCCAGGCAGCAACCAGTCCACCTGCTCCCAGAGTCCTCCCTCTGAATGTCACCACCACTCTTGCACATGTACACACACACAAGCATACATGCATGGACACGCATGCACACAATGCACATGTAAACATACACGAGCACACGCATGCATGGGTGTGCATAAACACATGAATATGCACACGCTCACACTGTGTTCACATGGTTGCACACATCCACAAGCATGTGTGTGCACGCACTTATACACATGCATGATCACACGTGTATGCATATGCACACACAGAGGCACCACCCAAGAGATGCATCCGGGCCCTGTGCAGTCACGCCCAAGCCCTGGGAAGCAGGCATCTCTTCTATCCGTAGCTCATGCTTTTTTCCCAGCCCTGACTGAAGGCAGAACACACACAGATCTTGGAGATCAAAGCAGGTCCCACCTTCCCTCTAATCCAGGGAGACAGATCATTCCAGAATCTGTGCTGCCTTCAGCACAAAGCCAGAGCTGGGCAGCTGGGTGGGCTCCCACTCTCCTTGCCCTGGCCCCAGGGATTCCTCCCACACCCCCAGCCCTGCCTGCATGGCAGAAGGAAATATTTAGGGAGGAGGGCAGGTGGGGCCCCTTTAGCATAATAACACATAGGACCCCCCATGTCTCTCTGAGAAAGGGGCCCACCAGCCTGAGAAGAGCACAGGGAGCTGAGGTATTAAAGGGGATGGAGGAGGAAGCCTGGGGAAGGAAGAGGGCAGGCGAGATGGGGCAGTGAGGAGTACCAATGGGAGTGTATGCACAGAGCTGCCAGGGATGGTGGGGGGAGACTGCACCTGCACCTGCCCCACTTGTCGGGGGATGCAGGGCACGAGCCTACCTGGCCTGCACTGGAGAAGGACACAGCTGAGTGGTGGGTGGCCCTACTCCCCTACCCCAAGCGCTCTGGCGTCCCATCCCTGGTCACTGTCCCCATCTCTCCCAAGTCCCACAGGGATGTGCCCACTCTCCCGCCAGCCCTCACCCCACCTCCCTGATCCAGGAGAGGCCTGCAGCCTGATCTCAATCCACAGGCCAGACTCTGAGGTCACCCAAGGTCACGGAGCTGGAGGAGCAGGAGCTGAGCCTCAGCCCGGGTCTCGGCCACAGCCCTGCCAAGACGCAGCGCACAGACTGCTCTTCCCTGGGCACATCTCCCTCAGGGACAAGGATGGCGTCTACCCAAAAAAGAGGTACAATTTAGGAGAACTGTGGTGTGTTTGAGTTTGCGTGTACATATGGGTGTTTGTGTGGGTGTGTAATGCAAGTATGCTCTAGTTTATGAGTGTGCGTGCTTATGTGTGAGTGTGTGGTAGCTCATGAGTGTAAATCTGTGTGTGTGTGTGCAGTGCATGTGTGGGTGCGTGTGAGTTAGTGTGTACATGTGAAATGAGTGTGAGAGTGCACATGGGAGTGTTGTGTGGGTGTGTGCATGTGAGTGTGAACGAGTATGAGTGTATATTAGTTTGTGAATATGGGTGTGTTCATGGGTGTGTGGGGATGATTGTGAGAGTATGCCTTTGGGAGTGCTTGTGTGGGTGGGTGCATACAGGTATGGACTAGTGTGTGTTTATGTGTGAGCACGTGTACACACGTGTGTGAGAGAGGAGGGGCAGGTTTGACTCGTTTTCAAATATGCCTGGAGGTCTCTTCTCATTGGCTGGCTCAGCCCCTTGGGGTAGAGGGAGAAGCTTGTGGCTGTGGTCACAGGGTCCCCCCTCGGTGGTCCCAGAGCCAGGCTAGTGGCCATGCTGCTCTTCTGGCCCAAACGTGACCCCCTGCCACTGCAGCCCCGATGCTGCTTGGGACTCAAACACCTGGCTGCAAAGGGGCCAGCCTGGTGTGGTGGACACACAAAGCCCCTGGCCATAGGGACACCAGCCTCTACATAGACACGGGCCCCCTCTGGCTGGGCTGTTCTGCAGGGCTCCCCCCATGACAGGAGGCAGACAACATTTGGGCTGAACTGAATGCCTGCCACCCACGTCCCGGGGGTCTCCACCAAGTTTGACCAAGACCAGCACCTCACTTGGACTTTTCAGGTTCACAGAGTCAGAGACAAACTAGTAGGTCACCAGTGACAGACAGCTGGTGACAGTAAGGGGCAGCTTCCCCTTCCCTGAGGCCAGAACAGGGCAGGAGGACGGGGAACGCCTTCCAGGCATGACCCACGGACAGTACCTGAAGGACCCATCTCTCCTACTGCCCCCACTGACAGTGGGGAAACTGAGGCACAGGGGACCATCCCATTCCCAGGGTCACACAGCTACACCAGAGCCCCTGAGATGCTGGGAGGTCCACCCACCTCACAAGCCCACTGGCTCCCACGTGAGTCGGGCAATGGTCTGAGGACATTCCTGGGCTCAGCATCCTAGCCACCCGCTCCATCCCTGCAGGAACTTGTCAACTCCGAGCTGAGCGCTGGCCCACTAGACCTCAGAGATGTGACAGGTGGGTCCAAAAACCACCCACCACGAGCCCCAGGAAAGGGCAAGCTAACAGCTCTGACAGCAGTGGGCAGGGACGGTGGTGAGCACACACCTCCCACGGTAGCCTGCTGAGGGGGAGGCCCCACCCAGGGTGGTCTCTCTGGTCTCCTCACACCCCCTCAGGCCCACTCCAGCCTCTGTGTGGCCACGCTCCCTGCTGTTCTCAAGAAAGAGCAAGTCCTCAGTGTGGCCTCTCCCCTCCCAGGCCCTTGCAGACTCTCCCCACCACTCCACTAGTCCCTGTACCTGGTCTCCCAGGATCTAGGCTAAGCAACCCACCCTCAGGGAAGCCACCTCAAGCCCTTCTAAATAGTTTTTCTCCTGCACACACCTTCAAAGTTCACATGAATGCCCTGCCTGGCACGGACTGCAGTCGCAGCTTTTGACCAGGGTCTCCCCCATGGACTGCACCCGACACACAGAAGCACACACAGCCCCGGCAGCTGCAGACCCTTCCTTCACAGCCACATCTGCTCCCAGCTTGTTTCCAGGCCCTCGAAGGAGCTGCCCCTGGCCCGCCAACCCACTACTATCAGTGGGACAGGGCTCCAGCACACACACAGTCAGGGACACTTCCGCAGTGGGACTCCTCCTCTGCAGGTCCTGGGGTGCAGAGAAAAGCCCATGGGTCCACAGGACCACCTTGGAGGCAAAGCAGTGGGAGCACCTGCCCTGACGCCCCATGCCCAGGATGATTCTCCCTCACCCTCATTCCAGCTGCCCGGACATGGGAGGTCCCGGTGGCTTTTTAAAGTTAGAGTGGACAGCCCTTGAGGGACGATGAGACAGGAGATGTGAGGGAAGTGACCACCAGGGATGTAGGAGGGAACCAGGGGACACCCACCCCTAGGAGAGAAGCTGGGGAAACTGGAGAAGCTGGGGGAGGGGGTTCCAGGGAAATTGGTATCCCCTGCAGGATAGCCCCTGCACACTGGCCTGGGGGCCAAGAGGAGGCCCTGGACCACCTGGAGCTGGAGGGAGCCCGGGGACTGGAGAGGTAACGGCAGCGGCCAGACCTCAGCCCGAGGTGGGAGCGTGGGAGCACAGGTGCTGTGCCCCCGGCAGCCACAGACAGGCCTGGGGAAGAAGGTCCAGCCCAGGTCAAGATTACCTCTGGGGCATCACTCCTCACCACAGCTGGGGACAGGGAGTCCACGCCCTGCCTTCTCACAGCCCAGCCCCTGTGCCAGAACGAGCACCCACCTGTCACGCTCCCAGACCCAGCCCTGACCAGGTCGCCCTCTCTCAGCCAAGGCAGACAGGTGTACAAGCAGGTGAACACCCACATGGTGACAGGACCGGCTGGGGGCCAGAAGGAGTGGAGGGGACAGCAGGGAGGGGGGCGGCTGGAGGAGGGGCCAGTGGAAGAAGAGGAGGGGCCAGCAGGGGAGGGGCCAGCAGGAGAGGAGGGGCTAGCAAGAGGAGGTGGGGTCCAGCTAGGACAGGGGCCAGATAGGGAGGAGGACCCAGCAGGAAGAGGGGCCTGCCGGCGTGGAGACCCACTCCCCCAGTGAAGCAGGCCTCCAACTGCGAGGACATGGCCTGTCCTGCAGTGGGCACCGGGTGCGCAGAGGGGCGGGGCGCAGCCGAGCACACATAGGGGCCTTGGGCTTAGCTACGAACAGGCGGGTGAAGCCGGGCCACACACTGCGCTTCTGCACGCTGAGGTTGCATCGCTTCACCTGTGAGCAACGCACGGCTTTGCACAAGAGCTCAGACAGAACTGGAGCTGCACTGGGAATTTCGGCTGACTCCTGTTTGTCTGAGATAATTGTGATGTTATCCAGCATATGGTTACGAACTCGCTGGAAACTAAAATACATTGAATTTACATTGATAGACCAACGAAATGAAAACACATGTTCTGCACACTACAACGGATTCCTGCTAATTCGAAAAAATAAAATAAGAATGCAGAGTCCTGACTCAAGCTGGTCAAAACCAGGCATTTGGGGGCTGTGCGGAGCAAGGTAGCGCAAGGAGGAAGCTCTGACCTGGAGGAGCCCTGGCCTCCCTGCTGCACGAGGCCACCCTCCTTCAACCCCAGCACATGAGTGGGGCAGGGCCAGCAGCTGAGCCCCACCCAGCTCAGCCTTCTCCTGAGATTGCCCTCATCCTCCACAAGCACTCCAAGGCGACGACCTTCCCATGAACACTCCTGCCTTTACTTCCCCACCAACTCCTCCTTCTCCCCACCTCCCTCCACCCCCGTGTCCCCGAGCATGTCAACATCAGACATCAGAGAGCTTATCTCCTCCTCCCCAAGCTGCTCTCTCTGAGGCTCTAAGTAGGTGAGTGGCATCATCAGGGGGCCCAGCCCAGACATCTGGCATCTCCCCTTTTCCCCTCTTCCCCATCCCCATGTCCTATGTTCCCCCATGATGCTGTACTCACCCCCACACTCTCCAGCCCCCCCTGGCCAGCCTCCCCCACTACTGACTCTGAGCAGGCTGTGGACGCTATTGAACAGGATGCTTTCAGTTCTGACGGTTGCTCAGCTAAATAACATCGAATTGTATTACATTTAGGTACAATCAGTGGCCAGAAAGCAAAGGCCTGGGAGAGGGAAGAAACTCCGTTCTGACCAATGTTTAGCACATATTTATGGGGATCCCTCAGTGCTGGGCCAGGTGGAACAAGGCTGTTTCCCATGAAGACCTCCCTGCTTGGAGGATACCAAGCACATCTTCTGTGGGAGGAGCTGAGCACTAGTTACTGATTCCCAGCTGTGTGCACAGTCATGCACTTCCCGAGTTCTCTCCTCCACCTCCCCGAGTCCTGGCTAGCCTGGGTTCTACAGAGAAACCGGAGGCCCCGAAACACACAAACTGCATCCCCAGAACCTGGTGCAGTGAAAATGGCACAAGAATGCTGCGAGAGACCCCAAGAGACTCCCTGCAGAAGGGCAGAGGCTCTGCAAAGAGAACACAGGGACTTGCTCCATGGCTTGGAGCAGAGACTAGAACCCAGTCCAAAGCGCAGACTTTCTCCAGGTCTCCTCGGGGCTGTCCTTGACAAGAGGCATTTAGGTCTCAGAGAAGGGGTGGGATCCGAGGGGAGGAGTTCTAGGAAGTTAACCTGATTCTGGAGCCTGCTTGCCCCTGGTGTTTTCATCAGGCTCAGCACCAGGAGTCCACCCTGGGGACCTCAGACCTTTAGGCAGCATTCCATTATGTGTGCAGCGAGGGCAAGTGCCCCGCATGGATTCCCTCGTTCATTCTGTCCATCTTTCAGCCTCTTTGAGTTATCCACCCCATGTCCAGCATGGCTGCTGCCCAGTACTGAGCAGTGACTGCACTGCAGAGTAACCAGGGTCTGAATGGGAGGTAGGCGGCAGAAACACCAACGCTTTGTAAACGTGCTCGCATCTTCTCCACTTACCTCAACTACCAAGTTGCAGAGTTCATTAAGGACAGGTTTCACAAGCTCTTGGAATTTTCTAAGTGGAAGACAGAATCCTCCCCCGCCCCTGCCACTATGTTTCTATGCATTGATCCTCATCTATTAGTCAATATCACTACCACCTGTACCACCACATGGACTTAAATACCAGCATTCTTAAGTGGCCAAAATGATTTACAAGTGACAGAAAATTTCCAATACGTGTTTTTCCAGTATGAACATTATGCCTTCACTACAGCCCTGTAAGGGGCTGTTATGCCCTTTATATAAGTGAAGAAACTGAGGATAAGGGAGAGAGGGGTTTGCCTTGCCCAGGGAATCACAACTAGTAGCAGGGAAACCCAGATGTCTACTCTCTAAGAATACCTGATCCCAGGATGGGCTTCCTTACTCCACTAGAGTAAAAGGGTCCAGGGGTTCACCACATCCCCAACGGGAGGGCAGAGCTCTCTGGGTCCAGAGGCACCTTTACAAACTCGCCCCTCTGTCTCTTTTTTAATCTTTGGTTTTCTAAATGGAATGACTGGATGGTATATAGGAAAATGCTTTATTCAGAAATGGAAAGATGATATCAAGCCGTTCCTTGCACCAGGTGACTCCCTGGTGTACATAAGGAGAACACAGTGTGGCCGGGATCCCTGGGCCTGCCAGGAGACTGAGCTCAGGCCTCCCTCCTGCTCCCTGGCTGTCCGGGCATCTGGGCAGAGGGGGGAAGTGGCCTTGCCACCAGGTCTGGCTGTGGGGGCCAGCATGAGGCCCCAGCTAAACACACACACTCGGGGGGTGGGGGGAGGTACAGGAGTGCCCCCAGAGGATGGTCAGGCAAGGCCACATGCTGCCCATGGGAGGCAATGGAGAAAGCCTGCTGGAAAACACTGGCCTCCCTCCCCTCCCCAGGCCACACGGTCCTCTGGCTCTAGCCCCCTTTCTCTGTCTTGATCCCTGCCTCTCCTCTGTCTCTGGCCTCCACCCCTCCTTCTCTTTCTCTCTCCTCTCTTTTCCCCACCTACAAACCCCTCTTTGCAAGTTTGGCTCCTCCATGTCCTCCCTCCTTCTCCCTCCCCCTCCCCCCGCATCCTTGCTCCTGGGTTTGAGAATATGCTGGTCTCTCTCTGGCCCTAAAACACAAGTCTAGCCATGTGTCTGTCCCTGTGCCTGGATGTGATGCTCCTGGCATCACAGTCTGGGGAAACCTCCCTAGGTCCTCAGGTGAGGCTGGTTGGTTCCCCAGGCTAGGTGGTCTGACTCCCCATCACCCCCCACCCAGTTATTCCTCCCTAATCTCTGACTTCCCCTCTGACCCCTTGTCTCTCCCCATTTGCTCTCACCGCTGCCTCCTATCCTTAGATGGGCTCCCCCAGCCCATCCCATTTACACCACCCTCCTACTAAACTGCATCGAGAAGCAGAATCAAAACCATCCATAGGGGCCTTTCAAGCTCCCGGTTGGACTGGCTGGAGGGGAGCTCCCAAAGCCCCTGGAGACAAAGACGCCTGGTCCACTTCCACCTCCAAGGCCCAGGAGGAGCCCGTGGGAGGAGCACCACGTTTTCATCCTTTCAACCATCTCCCACCCCATGAGGAGGACAGTGACAAAGTTCTGGTGCTGCAGAGCCAGGGTCGGGGCGACCGTGAAGCAGGAGCAGCAGGGACTAGATGCAAGTGACCTTGGCAAACCCTGCTCCTTCTGGGCTGGAGGAGGAGGCGGGTCCACAAGGGGGGGAGGGGGGACGGGGGCGTGGGGGAGAGACTGATGGGGCCAAGGTCCTTTCTCACTCCCACATACTCCCCTTGGATCTGCAGGGCAAGCCCCGCACGTGTTCCCAGCCGCTGAAGAGGAGCCTCGGGCTGTGCGCAGGGCCAGCCAAGGCGCCCGGCCTGCAGCCGGCTCTCCACGACCGCTATTAGTCCCTCTGCAGGGATGGGTGCAACGAACGAGCGGCGGACCCCTGCTCTGGCCCCTCCAGCTGCCTGACCTTGGGCCAATCCTTTCCCTCTCCAAACCTATTTCCCGTCTCCACACTCCACGCCCATGGGCGGCTTGTAGACTGTCAGTCGGAGGAGAGCCCGGGCCGAGGGTGCCAGCCCCGACTGCGTCCCAACTCTCTGAGTGACCTTGAACACCTCCCCATTTCGGACTTCAGTTTCCCCACCCGCCCGATAGGAAGACGCGCGCCGGCTCCGCTCGCTCCGAGTCCCGCCCGGGCAGGTGTGTCCAAGACTAGATGGGGGACGCGCGGCGGGACTTACCGTCCTCCAGAGACGTGGGCGCTTGGCGGGGACCAAGGTGGCTGTGACCAGCAAGTGAGAGGCAGCCACCACGAGCCCAAAGCCTATGGCCAGCAGGCTGCGCACGGGCAGCAGGGCGTAGGACACGAAGGTGACCAAAAGGAGCTGCCAAACCCCCTGTTCGGCGGCAGCCGGTCCCGCAGCCGCCCCGGCGGGTCCCCCGGCGGGGCCGCCCAGTGCGAAGGGGCAGCAGAGCAGCGCGAAGGTGAGGCTGAAGAGCAGCGCCAGCTGGCCGACCTGCTGCAGCTGGGGCACCTGCAGGGACCGGACGTTGGTGACCACGAGCAGCGCCAGGAAGAGGACGCAGTGCACCGGGTGCGAGCCCTTGGCCAGGCCGGGCGCGGGCCCCGGCGCGCCCAGCAGCTCGGCCAGCGCCAGCGCGCCGGCCAGCAGGGTGAGCACGGCCAGCGCCTTCAGCGTGGCCGCCTGCTCCAGCCGCAGCGTGTAGCCGCGGAACAGCGCCTCCAGCTCGGGGCACGCGAACTCCTCGTCGCACGCCCGGAGCCCGCGCCGACCGCCCGGCCCGGCCGCCCGCTCGGCGCCCCCGGGCTCGCCCGCGCCGCCTCCGCCGCCGCCTCGGCCGCGCGGCGCCCCCGCCATCTCAGCGCCATGCAGCGGCCGCGGCCGCGGGCGCGCCCCTCGCCGGCCCGGGGCGCCGGGGCGCGGGCGGCGGCGCCGGGGCGGGCGGGCGGCGGGCGGCGAGGCGCCGGGGCGCGGGGCGGGCGGAGTTGGGGCGCCGGCTGCCCCGCGCGCGCGCCCCGAGCGCGTCCCCTCCCGCCCGCCGCGCCTGCGCACTGGCGCCCGCCCGCGCCCCGGCCGCGGTCCTCGGCGACGACCGCGTTGCCACAGCCGAGCCCCGGGAGCAGCCGGCCTGGGCGCCCACGGTCCGCGCCCCAACTCTGCGCCCCGCGTCCCCGCCCGCCGGAGGGGCCGCGTGACCTCGGGGATCTGCCTTGCCCTCCTAGCCTCAGTTTCCCCATTGTGTACAACGAAATGCACCCCCTTGGCGTCTCTTGGGAAGTTAAAAATGCTGGAATCCTGCGAAATTCCCCGTGGGGATGGGTGTTAATCCTGCAAAATGTGTGTGCTCCCCTCCGATAAAATCAGACCACTCAATTCGAGAGGAGCGCGCGCTCGACGGCGGACCCAAGGCCGGGACCGTTCGAGGTGGAAAAGTGAAGTCCGAGGCACCCCCGGGTCCCAAAGGAAGGTGGTGGCCTGTAGCGTCTATCCGTGCCACCCCCACGCCCCCGCCCCTCCGCAGTACGCTGGACCCTCCACGCGATCTGCCTTTCCTGGGTTCCTGAGAACCGTTATGCGGGGGCTGGGGGGTCGGGGGGGGAGGTCCGAGAAACAGAGTCCCCGGGAGTCGGCCGAGGGGGTCCCTCTTTAGTGCGAAACTGAGCCTGGGTAAGGTCCTGGCAGTGCTGTGTCCAGGGAAGCAGGTGTGAGGCTGTAGGTACAGGGAGAGAAGGGCGCTGCTCTTTGCCCTAAAGAGGACACCCAAGTGATGGCGAGATGTTTTCTTGGCAGCGGTACAAGTGGCGGGGAAGGTCCTGCTGGCGTGTGAAGACAATCCCGGCGACTAGAGATCCGTGTTTACAGTCCTTCACTGTAAGCAGAGGACTTTTTGCCGGTGCTTCAGGTGCAAGATCTCATGTGGTGCTCAGGATGGCCCCTTGGGGTCGCTGCCTCTGTCCCCCTTTACAGTGAGTATCCCAGGTGACCAGCTCCCTCCAGAGGGCATGCAGAAGTAGAAGGACTGCAGGAAACCTGGGTTCCTCCACCAGGCACGCTTTTTCTCATCCCCTTGATGTGGATGGACCAGGATCCGGGGATCTCACGAAATCATCGAGACCAGGAGGCTAGTCCCCCGCAGGAGGCCCCACCCCAGAAATCAGCAAAATTCGGGCCAGGCATTGGTCTATTTTAGAAGTGCCCCAAAGATTCCAATGGATCTCAGAGATTCCAACACGGCTGCCCCATGTAGTTACATGTGCGCTAGGATTAGAATTTGAGGCATTTCCATTTTCTTTAGTCAGTATTAGGCTGAACTACATGAAGTTGACATTTTTGTAAAAGGTACAAACTGGTCCCATTACTCTTCAATATGTTTCAATCTGATAGTTGTAGAGGACAATGCCTCTGGTCTTTTCCTAGGGTAGGTGCACTTTCCACCCCTTGTCCCCAATAACTTACACCAAAGGCCCTCAGCAAACAGGAGACCACCTGGTCCCTACTGGAGTAGCCTCCCCAGCAGAGTCATCTCCTCTGTGAAGCCTTCCTGGCTCTTTCTGGCACAGCTGGTTCCTTTCTCCCAAGTCTACAATCTTCCATGAAAGCACATACCCTCCTATCTGTAGCCCCATTTTCTGTTCATTTGTTTTCCTCTACTCTCTGAGCTAAAGCCACTGGAGAGCAGCAACTAGCTCTGGGAAGATCTCCTGAAATCCTTGCTTGTCGCTGACTTGGTAAAGCACCATCTTCCATCATCAGGTCCCCTGCTCATCTCCAAATAGTAGCAAAGTCTGCAAGATCTTTCTTTTCCAGTATCAGATGTAGATTCTCTTGTTCAAGAGTGTAGTGTATTTTTATATCCTAATGATTTTATGAAAACAAAACTGAATAATATCTAAAAATGATCAAACTACATGAAAACGAAAGGAGTATGATAAAGTTATCTGGGTGCAAAGTTCACAAATAAATAGCACCATATTGCACCTGTTTTGTCTCTCCACTCTTCTCTCACTCAAAAAATTTCATTGGCAGGATTGGCATCAGTTGCTTTCAAAATAGCCTGAAAGCATTTATATTAGGGTTTGGATGGAAAGAGGTTTGCTCATGTTGATGGTACCCTTTGCTTACTGCCACACGTGCTAGTCGTACCTAATAAAGTACCCAGGACTACATGATGTGTACTTCACATGTCATTCTCGGTTCAGTCATCCTGGACTCCCCATGGCATCTTGGAAAGCAGATTTTATTGCCCTTGTTTTGTTGATGCAGAAGCAGAGACCCAGATTTGCTCCAGAGCAGATCCCAGGTTACAGAGGGGTCACACCAGAGTTTGCAGGGAGTGTGGGGCCTCACTCAAACCCATGGTTAAACCCTTGGAGGGGCAAGAGTCCATAACTGTTCTTGTCAGTGATGCACGCTTAACTGCTAATAATATGTTAATACTCTCTTCCATTTGCCAGATTGGAAGGAGAAGGCCTGCAAATGGGCAGTTTGCAGGCAGAGATAACAGGGAGGTTATCTGAGATACAATGAAGTGTTAGCACCCTGTGCTCTTGGTGGGTGTCATGAGTTGAATTGTGTCCCCTCCAAAATTCATATGCTGAAGTCCTAACCCCCAACACCTCATAACGAGACCTTACCTGGAATTACGGTTGTTGCAGATGTTATTAGTTAACATGAGGTCACACTGGAGTAGTGTGGCTCCTCACCTTTATAAGGACTGGTGTCCTTATACAAAAGGGGAACTTTAGACACAGACACGTACTCAGGGAGAATGCCATGTGAAGACTGGAGTGATGCTGCCATGGCCAAGGAACCACCAGAAGCCAGAAGGGAAGCCTGGCACAGATTCTTCCAAGAAATCAACCCTGCTAACACTTTGGTCTGGGACTTACAGCCTCCAAGACTGTGAAAGAATAAATGTCTGTTGTTTAAGCCACACAGTCTGCAGTACTTTGTTATGGCAGCCCAGACTGACTGATGCACCTCGCATATGGTCTGTCCTGGATAGTATTCCATGCTGCAGTGGGTAAATATTGAGCAACAGCCAAGGATCTTCAAGGATCACAATGAGAAAGTCTGCTCTTCTGGGGAGTACCCACCTCCCCCACCACAGGCCAGAAAACAGAGAGACACGTTGTGTCTGCATGTCTGGGGAACAAGATTTCAGTCACTGCCTGGTAACCACAGATACACCTCCCTCTCCATAAGTACAAATTCATAGGACAATTTGGGCCTGCTTGTTCATGTGGGGGTGGGGAGGTGGGCTTGTAGTCCTCTTCTTCTTTAGTACCAAAGGCTAGTGCCTCGTTCAAGACAGGAGTATGGTTCTTCTTGCTGCAGTCACACTGCCCAGCATCCCTGGGCTTTTCACCCTTCATCAATCTCTCCTGTCCATCTTTGCATTGGAGCTTCACAACTGCCAAGGACCCTGGCCTTTTGAGAAACTACATGGATTGCCAGGATCATGGGAGTGCTGTGGGGTGGGCCCAGCCGGGAGCCTCAGCCCATGTCTAGCTCATGGCCACCGCAGCAGGGACCACATGGTGTCATGGATAAAAGAGTGTGGACCCCTGAGTTGTTCTTGCTGGGCTAATGTCTCAGCATTACCCTGCCTGCTGCGTAATTTTGAGCAAGTTACTCAACCTCTCTGTGCTTCATCTCCTCCTCTGTGGATTGGGGATTCAGTGCTTATCTCCCAGGGTTATTAGAAGGAAGGCCTACATGCACATAAAGCCCACAAGTGTCATTCAAACTCCTGAGATAATTGTATTGATTTAGGCACTCTGGACATTGACTGTAATAGCCAAAGAAGTCAGCTAACCCAGCTGGAACTGAGGGGAAGGGGTCCTAGAGGTAAAAGCAGGTGCTGTAGTGGGATGAGGGGATGGATAATGAATCAGCAGACACCCACTATGCGCAAGGCAGCAGGTCTGGTCTCACTGCTGTGGCCATTGAGCGTCACTGGTCCTGCACTGCAGGATGTTCCCTTGCGTCTCTGGAAGAAGACTGAATGGGAGGTGACTGCAGCTTCGGACTTAGCGTTCTCGACACTGGGCCAGGGTCTTGGGCTGGCCTATGAAAAGCCAGGCATCAGATAAACATCTGACTGTATGTCCCCGTTTGCAGAGAGAGCCAGCTGGAGGAAGTCTGTGTATCGTCCTTGTCTCTTAGGATTTGGTATTGAGCAGAGCAAACATGGCCCCTCCATCAGGACTTCTGCCTGGGAGGGAGAGGCAGATGCTAATCCAGTCATCCTAAATATGTGATCCTAAATGTGACCAGGGCCACAAGGGCTTGGGCATGGCTTGGGCATGGCTTGGGCGTGACTGTCCAGGTGGCACCTGATCAGCACCTGCCCCTCCCACTGCTCTCTGAGACGTTGATGAGGAGGCAAGTGCCAAGAGGTACACTCAAGTGGGGCATGGGGAGTTTGGACCAGGGTAGGCTGTGCAAACAGAGGGAATGCAGCAGATTGATTTAGGATTATCGCCTTACATGAGGAGCCGAAAGGTGTTGAGGCCATGCTGGGCTCTGTGGAGGGTGCCCAGACCCCACAGAAGAACAGGCTAGAGGCAGAGCAGGGAGACCTGTATTGCCAGAGCTCTGGAGGCCCAGTACCCAACATGGGGCCATGACGCAGGGTGGGCAGAGCCTACTCTCCCCTCCTGCACAGAGCTGGAGTCCCTGTGAGGTTTCTGTGTCATCCTGGTGAGACATACGTGGTCTTACCACGGATCAGGGTGGAAGGGCCTGGGTGACCTCGGGAGGGAGGCTGTGGTCCAGGGCTGGAGGCTTTGCATCAGGGTGTCCTCAAGCCCCCTGATCTCACTCAGCCACAGCTGGAGAGGCCTCTGGACATGGGCCCGTGTGTAATGTGGGTGCTGACCCCCATAATTCTATGAGTGAGTCATGTACAACGAGGTTGGCCTCATGTAGCCCCAATCCTGCTGCCTCCTGGCACAACCTGGTCCCCTGAGGTCAGCATAACATTCTCTACCATGCCTTGCGGGAAAGCCAGCAACCCCAGCATTTGCAGGGGAATGGGGCTCACATTCCTTTGATGGCCCTAGCTCCCACCTTCTCCCCCTCATACCTTTACCCCCACAAGGCATGGCGGAGTGAAGCTCTTCTGCATAGCACTGCTCAGGGGAGGTATTTTAAACTGCACTTAAGATGCGATCTCCTAACCTTTCATTTGCCAGGACTCCTCTGGCCACAGTGTGTCAGCTCCTTGTGGCCCCTTGAGCCCCTCTGAAAGGCCTCCTTCCCCTCCGATGGAGACAGCAGGTCACTCCAGCCCCCCATGCTGCTCAGGTTTTCCTAAGGCAGAGCCATCTTCCCTGAGGCATGTCACATGCCCCTCAAGAGCCCAAAGCAAGTGCATCCTGTTCCTATTCTTTTTAAATTATGATTTCTTTCTACTAAATTCAAAAGAAATCATTCACTGCAGGTGAGCTGGGGAGCACCAAATCTCTGCTTCCATATTTTCTGAGAGCGTAGGCGAGCTGTCCCACCTGGTGGTGACCGTGTTGTGTGCTCTGTCCTTGCTAAGTTCCCTGGGGCTCTGCAGCATGTCCTGGGATGCAGGAACATGGTGCTCACAGGGGACTTTGCCAGTTCCTGATCACAGAGGCCCATCCCAGCCTAACTGCTGCACAGCTTCCCATCAGGGAGGTTGGCCCCAAGTGCAGTTTCCCTGGACAGGTTTTTGCTTGTCCCAGATTGTCTTGGGGACGCCTGCTGTCTTTATAGATGGTGCCCAGTCTTTGCCACATGTCCTCACGTCACCATATGTCATATGAGGGACAGCGATTATGGGCCGCGGCACTGGGACGGCAGGAGCAGCTGCTCCAGTCACCTTCCCCAGGGAGCACTACTGAGGAGCATGTGCACAGCGGCACTGCCGCTCTCACGCTTGCTTCCAGCGCCTCCTGGTCAGCTTCAAACCACATCCACACAGTTCCCTCAGGGACGACACTGAGTGGTAATGTTTGGAATCTGCTGGACACAGGGAGTGTATCAGTCAGGATTCTCTAGAGAAACCAAACCAATTGTGTGTGTGTGAGTGTGTGTGTGTGTGTGTGTGTGTGTGTGTGTGTGTGTGTGTGTGTGTGTGTGAGATTTATTTAGGGAATTGGTTCATGAAGTTATGGAGGATGGCCAGGGAGAGCTGATGTTGCAGTTCAAGTCCAATGACTACCTGCTGAAGAATTCCCTCTTGCTTGGGGCAGGTCAGCACCTTCGTTCTACTCAGGTCTTCAGCTGATTGGATGATGCCCACCTACATTATGGAGGCCCATCTGCTTTACTCTACGTCCACAGATTTAAATGTTAATCTCATCCAAAAACACTCTCACAGACACACCCAGAATAACATTTGGCCAAATATCTGGCACTGTGGCCAGCAAAGTTGACACATGAAATTAACCATCATCAAACTCCATTTGGAGTTTGGCCAAAGTCACCAGAAAGGAAAAGATTGTCAATGCGGCCACTGTATTTTCCTCAATCAGAATCAGCCCATGTGGTTTGTCAGTGAGCAAATTGTTTAAAATTAGAAATGTCCTCCCAAGTCCAAAGCTTGAGGCTTGTAAGCTGAAGGTGACATTGATCTAGTGTCCTTCTTTTGAGCATCCATGTAAGGGTGGGAGGAAGGACAGAGTCTCATTGTGGACACGGCCCATTAGAAGGCTGCTGCTTGGCTTCAAGGGAAAAGGCTGGGGAGGCGGACAAGAAACCACAGGATGCCCTGAGCCTATCTCCCTCTCACCAGCATCTTCGCTTTTAAGGAACTAGGGCTGGGCTTCCCCAGTCATGGGTCCCTCTGATGGTCAGCTGAGCTGGGTCGGCTCCGGGTGCATGCCCATCCACACCTCCCTGGCAGCATCTTCCCGGCCCTCGAGCTGACCCGAGATGTGTGCACTTCCAGCCGGAGCTGTGTGTGCCAGGATCTCCCAGGCAGAAGGAAACCTGTGAGAAAGGTCCACACACTCCCCAAGGATGTGGAGCACCAGGTTCTGGAGACACAGGTAGGTAGGGAAGCCTCCACCCTGCCTCCAGGAGCTCACAGTCCAATGGGGGGAAAAGAGGGAAAGCAGCAGCATCTAGGGTGCTCACCTCTGATGCTGGAGGCAACATGGGCTGTCAGGGCTCAGAGAAGGGAGCCCTTCCCACGGGGAGGTACCCAAGAGGGCTGTGGGCAGGTGAGGTGCCAGGTGTGCACCTGAGCAAGAGTGGGGTCCCCTGCTGGGTGATGACAGCAGGAAGGGACCTTGAGTTCTCGAGTGACTTTCGGGTCAATAATGCTCTTGGTAACAGAGCAGGCTATGTCACCCTCTCCCCAGTAGCTCTCCCCACCCCCCATGAATCATTCACAACGGGGACAAAAGGCAATGGGAATAAGGAGTGCTCAGGTACTTCCCCAAAGCCCCTGCCCAGACTCAGTTATTTATAGTGACGCTGGGGATCTAAGCGGAGGAGCGTTAAATGGATTTGTGTAAACCATCCTGGGGCTGAAGATGGGGAGGAGGCAGATTCACCCTGAAATGTGCTGGGAAAATATTTAAAATAAGGTCTGGCTTGGGAGAGCGGAGCAGAGCGGAAACTCGGCTCTGACAGCTGCGTCTGAACGGCCAGAGGAGCTTCAGCCTGAGGATTTGCACTAAAAATAGAATCGCTGGCTTGTGGGTAGAGAATTTGACCCAATTAGAGATTACCAGTTTCAGGAATTACTGGAAAAGAAATCTCATTAAATAGGTTAAATATAGGAGCCTGAAGCTTAAAAGGCCATTTGGGATTAAAAGGAAAACCAAAACTCCAGAAAGATTTTAAAATAAATTTTGCACCTCCTTTAGGGGAAGGGGACTTGGACTCTAAAACGCAGCCGCTGCACTGAAGGGACCTGAGATATGGACTCCTGGAGCACCACATTTTACGGAGAGGGCCAAAGGCTCTTCCAGAGCCACATCTGGACCCTGTGCCCAGCGAGGTCCCCACTGGCTACTGTGGGGTTTCTAGGTAGCCCAGCTCTTCTTGTACCAAAGAGCCAGGGATGGGGCAGCAGTTCTGACAACGCTTAACAGTGGTGACAATGCTCAAGCCAGGACACAGTGACCATGAACCCCAACCCCACCCAGCCTGTCCTGGATTCTCTGAAACTCCAAGGCACTGCGTACCCTGCCCAGGAACAGGTGGCCACACTCCATGCCTCCCTCTCCTCCCCATATCCAATCTGTCACCAGGTCCTACAGATCCTGTCCTCAAAATGCCTTCTTCATCTGCATCTCCGCTCCACACGCCTGTGGTTGCCTGCACAGTCAGGTCTTCCTGGTGCTGCCAGGACCATTGGAACCATGGCTCCTCCCTCCCACCACCCAGTCACCCATTTCCCCTGAAATGTGGAGAGGGTCTTATCCGTGTCTTGCTCTTAAGAAAAAATTAGCTTCCTAGTGCCTCAAGACATCCCTTAAAGTGTGTTTGTACAACACACAAATCCTGAGAAAAAGGAAAAACTGTGTGAATGCATTGGAGAGATGTTGCAGGCAGGAAATCCATTAACCTTCGTTTACGGCAGCATTTCCGAATTATTTGACCTTGAAACACCTAATGGCATACGATGTATCACAAGAATAGTCTGGGCAATGCTGGACAGTGTGCAGGTCGCCCACAGCCCTTACTTGGGATTTTTGACCTGTCAGTTCCTTGCATTCTCCTCTATACCTTGTTATTCCACCTTCGAGACTGGGTTCTTTCCAAATCTCTTTTCCTCTTAGCAGAGTATATAGGAAACACCAACTGTCTCATCTGGATACTACACACACAACACAGAACACTTTTTGTCACCAAAAATGCATAGGTTTCCCCACACCAACCAATTCCCTGACACCAGCTGGTGTCCTATAATTCCACCCAGTTCTGACACTATCTCCCTGGAGTGAGCACAGACCCCACAGATTAAGGGCTCAGTCTCACAACATGCCCCCACTTCAGACGCTGATCACAAGTAGTAGGTCCCCTGGTTACCCACACTTCTGTCTGACTTGGCCATAGATCAGAGGTTCTCATGACCCCCTTTTCAGTTTCCATCATTTGCTAGAGTGAGGCTCACAAAACCCAGGAAAACAGTTTACTTACTAGGTTATCCGTTTATCACAAAAGATATATTAAAGGATAAAAATGAACAGCCAGATAAAGAGATATATAGAGTGATGTCCAGAAGGGTCAGGGGAGCCTGAAAAGTTATGGGGTCCACTGCCCTCCCAGCTCTTTGGTGTGTTCTTGTCCATCAACCCATAAGACCTCCAACCCATCCTTTGGGGGGTTTATGGAGGTTTCACTACAGGGCATGATTGATTAAATCATTGGTCATTGGTGATGAACTCAACCTCCAGCCCCTCTTGCCTCCCCACCTCCCCAGAGGTAGAGGGGTGGGGATGAAGAGTCCAACCCTCCAATTCCAAAGTTGGTTACACTGGCAGTTAGCCCTCATCCTGAGACTATGCAGGAGTCCCCAGCCATCAGCCATCTCCTCAGCATGCAAAGACACTTCCCACTTTGGTGATTCCATGATTTTAGGAGCTGCGTGCCAGGAAACAGGGGCAGATACCACATGTATATTTCTTATTGGTCCACACAGAGTTTTACCCGTTGCATTGGGAAACCTTTTCACTACAACTTAAAGGACTGGAAGCCCAGAGCTGCGGGGTTGGTTTACCCAATTCTTTGCCTGGTCCCAAGGCCCAAATTGTGTTTTCCAGACACCAAAAGGGAGACCCAGCAGAGGGGAAAGATGTCCCCCTGTGTCTCATGTCATTTCCAGGTCAGCTCTGCCCACCAGGCAGGAAAGACAGCCGGGTGGCCCCCAGTCCACATACTCATGTTCATCACTGAAAAGGAGACAGCCTCCCTCTCAGCATTCCCTTAAACTTCTGCCAAGAGTCTTCATGACCCTGCCATGGTCATGTGCTTACCGCTGGGACAATGACTGTGACCAGGGTATTCAGAGCGTGGGTCATGTGTGCGCCCTGAGGCAAGGGCTGGTCAGGGAGACACATAGAAAGGCGATGCCACATTGGAACCACATGGACTGGGGAAGATCTGGAGCTGGTACTGTAAACACAAGCATTGCATCCACTGTTGGAGGGCCAGCTCAACTCCCTCTTTATGGAAGGTGACCCCTCATTGCCCCACACAGACCCCACGCCACCCCCACCACCATCCCTCCAGCCTCACCACTCTGTAGTGAGTTGAAAATGTCCACCCAAAATTCATGTCCACCCGAACCTCAGAATGTGACCTTATTTGGAAGTAGGGTCTTTGCAGATGCACTGAATTAAGGATCTCAAGATACCCTCATCCTAGGTTTAGGGTGGACACTGGGAGAAAGTGGCTCTGTGAAGACAGAGGCAGAGCTTGGAGCAATGCTGTCATAAGCCAAGAAATGCCAAGAATTGCCAGCAACCACCCAAAGATAAAAGAGGCGAGGAAGGATCCTCCTCTGCAGGTTTCAGAGAGGGCTACTCTTGCCAACACCTTGATTTTGAACTTCCAGTCTCCAGACATAATTCTGTTGTAAAGCAACCAATAGTTGGTGGTAATTTTTTATGACAGCCTTAGAAACTGCTGTGGTCTTCAACAATGACTGTTTAGCTACCTGTGTCTTGCTCTCTTGCAACTCCTGGAGCACGCTGGCTATCTTTTGTGTGCTTTCATGTCCTGCTCCATCATCCCCGGGGCTTAGCCCAAGCCTGCAAGTACTCAGAAAATGCTGGTTGGCTTAAAGCACGTTGGTGTGTCAGCCAAGTAACGGTCCAGTGTTTCTGAGCAGAGATGGCTGCTGCAGCAGAGTAAATTAATCATTCGTGGTCCTGTCTTCTCTTCTCACCTGTGAAACAGGAGGCACCAGGACACAGGAACAGTGCCCATGAAGCACTCAGACCACAAAAGCAAACAGAGCTGCCATCTCTGGCTGGTGAGAATATGAGTGCTTGTTTTTTTCCTCTTCTATACATGTTTCTGTGGTTTGCAAAATTTTTACAACAAATTTTTATAATCAGAAAAGTGCAATTTAATTTGATGAGGTTTGAAATCTAGCACTATGTTAGTCTGTTTTCTGTTGCTTATAACAGAATACCTGAAAATGGGTAATTTATAAGAAAGTGAAATTCATTTCTTACAGTTTTGGAGTTTGGGGAGTCCAAGGTCCAGTGTGCACATCTGCTGAGGGCCCTCTTCTTGGTGGAGACTCTGCGGAGTCCCGAGATGGTGCAGGGT
Organism: Cynocephalus volans; assembly: GCF_027409185.1. NCBI lineage: Eukaryota > Metazoa > Chordata > Mammalia > Dermoptera > Cynocephalidae > Cynocephalus > Cynocephalus volans. Next base: position 212,272,873 of record NC_084461.1, read on the forward strand.
ATCACAGGGCGAGGGCTGAGCAAGAGCATTTCAACATGCTCACTTACTCTCCTTATAATGCCACAGTGCACTGCCTGATAACCAATTAAACCACTTACCCATTAACCCATTCATCCATGAATGGATTAATCTATTCATGAAGGCAGAGTCCTCACAATCCAATCACCTCCCGAAAGCCCCACCTTTCAGCACTGCCGTTAGTCTGATTTCCCACCCTTTTAACACTGTTACCATGGGGATAAAGCTTCAATGAGTTTTGGGGGGCATTCAAACCATAGAAAACACATTACAGGTTTGCTGTGAGGAGCAATGAGGAAACGAGAACATATAGGGAAGGACTTTGATCATTGTAAAGCACAGGCAAATATACATTATTATCGTAATAATATTTCTTTTGCAGGACAGGACAAATTACAGAGAGAGAAAAGCCAGCCAGCTCATATGTTTATTCAGTTCACAATTATTAAATCTCTGCTCTCAGCCTGCTGGAGGAAGATGCAGATATGAATGGGATGGGAGCCAGCCCCTGGGGCCAGGATTACAATGAACCAGGGTCTTCTGCTACTGCCCTGGTGGGTCCTGGCCAGTGCACATTTTCCTTGGTCAGAATGCTGTTTGAAAGAGAGAGCTGAAATGTTCTAGGGAAGAGCTTTCTCCTGACAAACTCACCATCTTTTCTTCCACCAGCTCTTGCCCAGATGCTTCACACCAGCAGGACAAACAGCTTTGTTATCACTCCTTAATTGAAGTTCCCAGAGAGAAAGCAGTAAGAGTTAAAACGCTACTGTAGTCATCACAGAAGAGCACATGAATCCAAGGAGATGCTGCTGCATGCCCAGGAGAATGGCTCAGATCGGAAGTGCTGGCCACGGGTACAAGATGTGGCCCAGGAACCCCACTGGCAGTGGCAAACTGCTCCCAGGCTCAGCCCTGCACCCTGGGCTGCGTGCATGCCTGTGAGGACACCTGTGCCCTTGAGCTCCTGGGCGCTGCACCTTGATTTTGGAGGGTTGTTACATGGGAGTGGGGGCTCACTTTGCAAAAATCTGCTGAGCTTAGCATCTGGACATCCACATTATCTGCTCTTGACCTCTTTCTGCTCCACCTGTCCAGGTGAGACATCTGCCAGTCCCCGCAGTCTCTAGGGCTCCACATTTACATTTGTAAAGAAGAGTGTGACTCTTAAAGTGGAGGTGGAAGTGTTGAGAGACTGGGGGAGAGGAGGCAGGGTGCAGGGGAAAGCCAGGTCACTGCAGCTGCCTCCTGTGCCTGCTGAGGGGAGGGTCAGCCCCACTGAGGAGGGGGACGGGGAGGGGGCTGTCTTCTACTTCTCCTTTCTTCCTTCCTCATCACTGAGAAACAGCGACAACAGGACCCCCACCTTGGAATTCACATGGTATCCTGGGTCACTCATTCCCCTTGGGTGATTATGAGAGAAAAGCCTTTATGTTATATAAAAAAGTATGGGGTGGGTGGTGCTGGCGGGTTAGTTAAGTTGGTTAGAGCATGATGCTGATAATACCGAGGTCCAGGGCTCATCCCAGTACCAGCCACAAAAAAAAAAAAAAAGTATGGGACTGTTCTAGAACGGAACAAACATAACGATCAATTGCAATACATGAGCTTTGATTGGATCCTAGTTAAGAAAACAAACCCACAAAAGAGCCTTAGGGGAAGTGATGGAAATGTGAATGTGGCCCAGGTTGGATGAGATTAGGGAATGACTAAGCAGCCAGTTGACTTAATTTTCTCAAGAGTGATCATGATACTGTGATGACAAACTAGTGTCTTTATTCTTAGGAAACAACAGGTTGAGGTATTCAGGGATGAAATTTTACAACGTCTATAACTTTCTTTGAACTGGTTAAGTCAAACAAAACTTTCCATTTTTTATGTATGTTTGAAAGTTTTGTATCAAAAGTTAGGAAAAAATAAATAAACAAAAATAAAATAAAATAAAAAATAAAAAGAGGAAAGGGAAGAGGAAGACAAGAAAGGAAAGAACCTGCCCAGAGAATCAGATCAGAAGTGCCCTTGGTTGTCAGCAGACGCATAAAGGGGACAGCATCTGAAGTTTAGGCCTTCAGCTCTCCGCAGATTAATATAAACTAAGCCTGAGTTCATACTCTGAGATCATCAAAGATGTAAGGAAACAAACTACTGACAGTGACAGTCAACAGAAAAAACTAACAATAGAGTTAGATCCTCAGGAACCCCATCCATTGTAATGATCAGACACAGTGTAAACTAACGATGAATGACATTTTTAAGGAACTGAAGGTATAGTCACAAAAGTGAGCAAGCGGCGGAGACTATAGTAAAATGAAGCTCAGGAGAGCAGCCAGAAGAGAAAGACCTGTCACCTACACAAGAACGTGTGAACTGAGACAGATCTTTTAAACAGCAACAAAGAGAAGTAAAAAGCATGTGGATAGTAATTTTAAAGGGCTAAGATATAGCTCTCAACTTGGAATTATGCAATTTGAAGAGTAAACTTTGTGAAAGAGGACAAAGTAAAGACATTTCCAGAAAATCAAAGGCCAAGAGAATTGCACCAAAATAACAACAGTAATGAAGCTTCTAGAGAAGTGCTCCAGGAGGAAAATAAAATGAATCCAGAAATGAATCTGAGTCATATGGTGAATTAAAAGACAAATATTAGAACTACAAACAAAATTAAGCAATATATTATTTACAAGATCTACACAGAGGACACCCAAAGTTTGCATGTCAAGAAGCAGGAAAGCAATTCAAACACTGACCAAAGAAGGCTGGCTGGCAATGTTAATACCAGGCAAGATACACCTTAATACAAAAATTATTATTAAGGATGGAGAGGTCACAATATAATGTCCAAAGCTTCAATTCATCAGGAAGATATAATAATTCTAAACTTATATGCAGGAAGTGGGCTGCAAGCATATAAATTAAGAATTGGTAGAACTATAAGGAGAAATTGACAAACACTTTATCAAAGTGGTTGGTTTCAATCCATCCAGCTCTTTCAGTTATTAATAGATCAAGCTAACAAAAGGAAATTTGAACGACAGTATTAACAAATGTGTTTTATTCGTTATACATGTAGAGCTATGTTATCCACAATGAGAGAACACACATTCTTCTAGGCACATATGCAACATTTACAAAAACCCCATACTAAGTTACAAAGCAACCCTCAAAATCCCAAAGACTCAGATACATACAGACCAGTTATCCAGCCACAATAAAAATTAAGATGCAATGGAAACAGTATTTAATAGGTAATTTATAGCCTCAAATACTTAAATAGGAAGAAGAAAGTCTTAAAATAAAAAAGCTAAGAATTCAGCTAAAGAGATTGGATAAAGAATTATAGAATAAGCTCAAATATCATTTGAGGTCCATCGTTAGTAAAGAAAAATATAAAATTAAATGGATAGAAGACAAGTATTCAATCTTTTTTCCCAGCTTTATTGAGGTATAATTGACAAATAAAAATTGTATATATTTAAGGCATACAAAGTGATTTTTTAATATATATATATACACATTGTTAAATTATTTCCACAATCAAGCTAATATATTCATCACCTCACATAGTTACCATTTGTGTATGTGTGTGTAAACACTTGAGATCTGTTCTCTTAGCAAATTTCAAGTATACGCGATACATTATTATTAACTATAGTCACCATGCTGTACTTTAGGTATCCAGAACTTATTTCTCCTACCTAACTGAAACTTTCCCACATTTTTGGATTTCACATACATATAAGAACAATCATTCAGTAATTGTCTTTCCGTGTCTAGCTTATTTCACTTAAAATATTGTCCTCCAGTTTCATCCACATTGCTGCAAATGGCAGGAATTCCTTCTTTTTTAGGGCTGAATAGTGTTTCATTTTGTATATATACCACATTTTCTCTAGCCATTCATCTGTTGTAGGACACTAAGGGTGATTTCATATCTTCGCCATTGTGAATAGTGTTGCAATGAACATGGGAGTGCAGACGTGTCTGCAACATACTGATTTAATTTCCTTTGGATATATACCCAGAAGTGGGATTGCTGGATCATATCATAGTGCTATTTTTAGTTTTTTGAGGAAACTCCATACTGTTTTTCATAATGTCTGTACTAATTTACATTCCCACCAACAGTGCACAAAAGTTGCCTTTTCTCCACACCCTCACCAGCACTTGTTATCTTTTGGCTTTTTGATAATAGCTATTCAAACAAGTATGAGGTTATAACACATTATGATTTTGATTTGATTTCCCTGATGATTAATGATGTTGAGCATCTTTTCATATAAATGTCAGCTGTTTGTATGTTTTCTTGAGAAAAATTCCTATTCAGGTTACTTGCCAATTTTTTAATTGGCACATTTGCGTACTTTTTGCTGTTGAGTTGTATGAGTTCCTTACATATTTTGAATATTAATCCCTTGTTGGATATATTGCTTGCAAATATTTTCTGTCATTCTGTAAGTTACCTTTTCCCTTCATTGATTGCTTCCTTTTCTGTGCAGGAACTTTTTACTTTGATGTAGTCCCACTTGTTTATTTTTGTCTTATTGCCTGTCCTTTTGGTGTCAAATCATTACCAAGACCAATCTCAAGGAGTGTGAGGAAAATGGAGTTAGCCCAGTCAGGCCCTCTTGCCTCATATCCAGCTGGGTATGATTCAGCACATCTGTTGTAAACAAGTTGTGTGGGAGTAGAGTTAGAGTGAATGCATGCCCATGTACCCTTTGGCTCGTTGTTGTTTTTGTGTACTTTTGTATGGAAGGCAACAGCTCTCAACCACTGGTCGGCAGAGCTCATGTCTAAGAATAAAGTATGTCCACTTTGCCAGGGTCTGCTTGGTATTTCTTTTGCTTACCTGACTTGGGACCTGCACAGGACTGGACAGAGGGGTCTGTGATCCAGCCTGACAAGGAGATTTTCCCTTATGTTTCTTCTAGGAGTTTTATGGTTTCAGGTCTTAGATTTAATTCTTTAATCGATTTGGTGTTGAGTTTGTGTATCATGTGAGATAAGGATCCAATTTTCCCAACACCATTTACTTAACAGACTGCCCTTTCCCCTTGTGTATTCTTGACATCTTTGTTGAAAATTATTTAACTATATCTTTGTGTGTTTATTTCTGAGCTCTATATTTTGTTTCATTTATCTATGTGTCTGTTTTTATGCCAGTACCATGCTGTTTTGATTACTATAGCTTTGTGATATAGTTTGAAGTCATGAAGCATGATGCCTCCAGCTTTGTTCTTCTTGCTCAGATTTCTTTGGTGTTTTGTGGTTCCATACAAATTTTAGAATTATATTTTTTATTTTTGTTAAAAATGCCATTGGAATTTTTATAGGGATTGCATTGAATCTGTAGATCACTTTGGGTAGTATGGACATTTCAACAATATTACTTCTTCTGATCCATGAGCATGGGATATCTTTCCATTTATTTGTGTCATCTTCAGTTTCTTTCATCAATGTCTTATGGGTTTCAGGATACAGATCTTTCACCTTCTTGGTTAAATTTATTCCTGATTATTCTATTGTTCTTAATGCTACTATAAATGGGATTATTTTCTTGATTTCTTTTTCAGGTAGTTCTTTGTTAGTGTGTATAAATGCAACTGATTTTTGTATGTTGATTTTGTATTCTTCAACTTTACTGAATTTGTCAATCTGCTTTAACAGTTTTTTGGTGGAGTCTTTAGGGTTTTTTACATATAAGATCATGTTACCTTCAAGCAGCAATAATTTCACTTTTTTCTTCTCAATTTGGATGTCTTTTGTTTCTTTTTCTTCCCTAATTGCTATGGTGAGGGCTTCCAGTACTATTCTGAATAGAAGTGGCAAGAGTGGGCATCCTTGTCTTGTTCCTGATCTTAGAGGAAAAGCTTTCAGCTTTTTACCATTGAATAAAAATGTTACTCATGTTAGCAGTGGGCTGTCACATGTTGCCTTTATTATGTGGAGGTACATCATTTCTATACCTAATTTGTTGAGATTTTTATCATGAAAGGATGTTGAATTTTGTCAAATTCCTCTCCTGCATCTGCTGATATTATCATATGGGTTTTGCCCTTCATTCTATTAATGTGTTGTATCAGATTTATACTGTACATATGTTGAACCATCCTTGCATTCCTGAGATAAATCTCTGTTTATCATGGTGAATTATTTTGTTAATGTGCTGTTGAATTTGATTTGTAAATCTATTGCATTTCCAATCAAAATCCCAGAAAGGTTCTTAAAGAGAAATTGTCAAGCTGATTCTAAAACTTATGTGTAAGGGCAGAGACCTAAGGAGAGGTGAGACATTCCCGGAGGAGAATAAGGTGGAGGAACAAACTGAACAATGGAACAAAATAACCTAGAAATAGACCCACATGTATATGGAAATTTGATATCCAGCAAAGGTAGCATTGTTGATTCATGGAAAAATGATAGGTGTTCAATAAATAATGCTAGGAAATATGAAATTAGATACTTACTTGATACAAAACTTCAGTCTTCACAGAATAAAGACCTAAATGTGAAAGGTGATGCTTTAACCTTTCTTAAAGAAAACAGAGGTGGGGCCCTTTTTGACTTTGAGGCAGGGAAGGATTATACCAACAAAATACCGAAAGCAAGAGGCTCACCAAATAAATTTGATGAATTACAGTCGAGAATTTCTTCTCATCAAAGACACTAGAAAAATAAAAAGACAAGCCAAAAACCAGGAAAAGATATATGCCACCTACATAGCTGAGAGTGGGTCAGCATCCAACTTATATACAAAATTTTTACAAATTTTTTTTTAAAAAAAGAATGACTCTTCTCCCCCAAATGGGGAAAAGACAAGGACAAACATTTGAAGGAAGAAGAAACATGATTGGCAAATAAACATATATGAAAAGACACTCAACCTCATTAGCAATAATGAACGTTTTAATGGAGATCACAGTGAAAGTGATTCTACATTCACCAGATTGACAAATACACATGTATTGCAGGGGAGCTACAGAGTAGAAGTAGGAAGGTAAATTGCTTCAGTCATTTTTGGAAAACAACTTGACATTATCTTGTAAATTTAATATTTCAATGTCCTAGAACCCAGATCTGGCTCTGGTTTTAAAAGCCTAGAGAAGACCTTGCACGTATACACCAAAAGACAGGCACTTGAAAGTTCATGGCTACATTGTTTGTGATACAAAACACTGGGCACCACCCAAAAGTTCAAACACAGAAGAAGGAAAAAATAATTTATGACATAGCGACTCAGTGATATTATGAATATTATGAAGCAATCAAGATAAACACATTATTGTTAAGGCAACAATATTGATGACTCAGAAAAATGATGGACTGTTTTCATAACTCTTAAAAATAAGCAAATTATTTAGGGATACACACACACATTTTTTAAAAAATCTCTTTTTCTACAAGAGCAGGAACCCAACAAACACAATTCTGTATGGCAGTGGCCTCTGGTTTAGAAGCAGGATGCTGAATTGGGGAAATACAACATCACTGAGATTGATTCAGTTCTTGAACTGGGGTGCTGGTTCAGGACATTTTTTACTTTTAATGTTTTTGTACTTATGCTTGCTTTGTATTCATCAAATATTATGTAGTGAAAACACTTTAAAAAAGAGCTGCGGTGTGCTTCCTTGACAGAAAGTTCTTCAGTGTGACAGCAGATGCTCCTCAGATATGGAGTGCGAAGGGCCACAACCCCCACAGGTGTTCTGGGGGGATGGAGGTGGGACTGAGGAGGGACCTGGGCCCTGTCACCCACAAGGCTGGCCAGGTGGTTTTGAGGAATTTGGAGGGAGCCCTGAGCTGGGCCATCACTCAGCCGATGCCTTTGGGAAGGTCGCCAATAACAGACTGGGCTGGGGCCTGGACAAGATGACTGTAATGTCAGGCCTCCAGATTCCGTGATGCTCTGGTTCAAAATCTGAGCAAATCAGATTCTTAGAGAACTGACAGGCTGGCATGATCCTATTTTTACAGACAAACGAAAAAAGCTAAGCGGCAGAGAATTTTAAGCTGTCATTCACAGATCAAACCTGCTCGACTGCTAGTTCACTGCTTTTTTCTACGAAGGTGTCAAGAGAGAGCCTTAAACTACTTGTGTGTGTGTGTGTGTGTGCATATGTATTATATGGGTGTGTATGCACGTAAATGTGTATCATAGGTATGTATATATGTAAGCATGTATGTGTGTATTGTGTGTGTATGTATCATTTATGTGTATATTATATACGTGTGTATTATTTGCTGGTATGTATACATGTAAGACTGTATTATGGGTTTGTATATATATGTAAGTGTGTACGTGTGTGTTACTGTGTGTATGTGTATGTATGTATTATACATATGTATATTATTTATGTGTGCCTGTGTGTATGTATATATGTGTGTATGCATATGTGTGTATTAAAATTGTTGTGCCATTATACCTCATAAATATTGTGTATGTATACATATAAATATGTGTGTATTATGCATACATGTAAGGTGTGGATATGTACATATGTGCATCTGTGTATTATTTTGGGTGTGTGTGTTATGTGTGTATGTATGTGTGCCTTTTGCTGAATTATCTAACTGGGAATATTATCCCAAATTCTTTGCTGTAAATCAGCTGTTATCCAACTTGAGCCTGCAGCAAAATCACCTGGAAGGCTTGCCAAAACCCAGATTGCTGCCCTCTCCCCTCCGAGAGTTTCTGTTCCATGTGATCTGGGATGGGACCCAAGAATGTGCATTTTGAAACAGGTGACGGTCCACGTACCCCACTTCAAGCATAATTGCCACAATCGTGATGGAGGGCTACAAATAAACGTTTCTTTTTGCCAAAAGAGCCTGTCTCAATTACTTCTTCACTCTGTTTATAAGATAAAAGGACTAAATCTGATGGAAAAATTGAGAAACAATTTTTTTCATTTATTTAGTTTTTTTAAAAATTTGTTTCAACAATATTTTTTGAGGTATAATGGCACAACAGTTTTAATACAACCACCAATAAATATTCACGAAGCAATTTTAATATTTTGTTCTGGGCTAGCAGCATCTTGCACAGTGACAGTCCTATATATACATATATACATAAGCACTTTATCAAGTACAAATGTTAAAAGCTGAGTGACTTAAGCAATTGCCTATACAAAGGTAAACAAACACCATACGTTATTTTTCTTGAATCCTTTTTGCTGCATAGTGAATTGCAATTACATGTCAGTACAATGTTACTGACCTATAAAGTATACCTTGAACCATGAGGTTTGGCAGCTACCTGTGACAGAGAGCTAACCTGAATATTTTGAGTTTTGTTTTGTTTTTACCTTCCATATATGGGGGGGGGGGGATCCAGCATTCAAAGACCCTAGAAACTTATTTTTCTAATTAACATAAAAAATATTTTAGTAATTCTCATCTATTTCCTATCATTTCCTTATTGTAGCATTGCTGAACAGACAAAGTAAATAGTAGAAGTGAAGTTATGCTTGTTATGGAATTACAGATTAAACCAATTTTTTAAAAAGTCTGCCAAATAACTTTACATCAACTAGAGATCCTGATATACACATCTCAATTTTTAAATTCAATCTTTTTATTTAATAATTTAGAACTGTATTATGATGAACTCTTGAAAACATAAGTGTTCTTAACTATCCGGTTTAGAAAATTCAAAACTGTCATAAGAGATGGAGAAAAGAAATAAAGTATGGAAAAGAACTCAGATCAGAATAAGAAATGAGTTTTGAGCTTGATTTCAACCTCCCATAACAAAATCTGTCAAAGAAAATGAATGATAGTTACATATTTAACAAGTTATACAATATATATAAAGATTATTATACCCTAAAAGAATTATGTAAAGTTAATGTTTGATTAAATATTTACATCAATGATGTCTTATAGACTGCTTAATAGTCTTTCTTTTTTCCTTGATTCTTCTAAAAACTCAACAAAATTTGCAAACCTTTATCTAGACTGACCAAGGGAAAAAAAGAGAAGAGAGAAATCACTAAAATCAGAAATACAGCAGGGGCTTGGTACAGCAGTTGCTACTTCTATTATGCTGGAGCTGGCTTGGAGGAGAGAGACGTCCTTTTCTCTTTCCAGCCTCCACTGGTGATTCTCCAGTGTCACTGTAGTCAGGTGTCTGGCGGGCCACCTGCATGGTAGCTGTGGCTACTGCTGTGGCATTGAGCCACTTTTGCAGCAGCCATGGCTGTGGTGGTGGCTGTCGTGGGCCACCAGTGAGGAAATGGTGTTTTCAGCAAGCTCCTTGCTTGCATCATCTGGCGGAGGGGGCTGGCCTCAGCTCCTACCTTAGGTCTCCAGGTGTGCTCTGTTTCTTCTCTGCTTCATCCGGGCAGCGGGGACAAAAAATTATTTTTAAATGATTAAAATTTGCATTTCCTATTATCTGAACAGGAATAGAAATGAACAATTCTACTTGACAGACATAATCTCTTCTATATATAACTACATAATTACAGAAGCAATAACCCTTCCTATTAAATGTCCCAGTGGTGTAAGTGTTTTCTCTCATTCTGAGCAAGGAATTAACTAAGAGAGCGTCACCATCCCGACCCACCCCACACACACAATCACCACTGGGTCCGGAACTCATAATTTACGTCACTAAATTGACTCAAAAGCTGGAGTAAGACTTTCACGTTTTACATAACTTTACATAACTTTAATGCTTTAGATAACTTTAGAGAATCGTGTTGATAGTTTAAATGTTTTATTTTAAAGAGCTACAGGATGAGGAGAGTTTCTGTGGGAGAAGGACTAGTTCTTCCTAGTTTCTAGCTTATATATTTATATCAATAAAAAGATAGAGCTTTCAGTGCATCAAGAGTCTTAAAACCATTAATGACACAGGCTCTTATGAATTAGTGTTAAATAGAAAAATAAAACGTCAAAATGTAATTCAGCATGATTCCCAGCTTGTTAAAATATTCAGTGTACAGAAAATATGGTTTTCTATACACATTTCATGTTTTCTGCAGTAAGTGTGAACAATAGTCACTGATATGCAGAGCCCTCGCAATGTGTCACGACCTGCTCTAAGCATTTCTGTATCTTAGCATGCAAAGTCCTCACAGGCTCCTGATGGTGGCTGCAGGTGGGGACACTGAGTCACAGAGCTGCAGGTGACTTGCCCAAGGTCCCACAGTTGTCACTCCTGCACTGGCCTGTTTTTATTTTGGGTAACTTTAAAGAAGCCGGTAAAGATTGAGAACTCACTTCACTGCTGGGACATGAAAGAGGCCCTGATGTTCTGCCCGTGTCTGGGCTTTCGCCCCAGGACGGCCTTTCTCTGAGACAGATCACAGTCAGGAAAGTCCCCCTCCACGCTTGGCCCAGGCACAGGCATCCTTCACACCAGAACAGCACTGAGCAGGTGGTTACCTTCCCTGAAGGACCCACACTTAGTCACTTCAGGGTGGAGTAGGTTTAGGTCCACTTTGTGAGTCTGTACATTGAGGCTCAGAGAAATGACATGGCCAAGGCCATGCAGGCAGTGAGAGACCCAGGTTCCCCTGCGGGGCTGTCATGGACTCACCCACGCTCTCACATAGGTTCTGACTGGCACATGCGGGCACACCCACATATTCAGGCACACACCCACACATGCACACATGCAGGTATGCAGGCATGCACACACGTGCAGGCATGCACACACGTGGAGGCAGGCACACACATCCATGCACTCACACACAGGCACCGCCCAGCCATCATAAGGAGGAGGATCCTCATGTAGCCATAGCCCTTCCTGAGAGGTCACCCCTCTCAACAGCCCCGCATTCCCAAGAGGCCCACCCTACTGCACATTGGCAGTCCCCACCAGGTCTCAAGCCTTTGCTGCAGTATTTACTGTCTCTGCTTTCTTCTGCCTCCCACTAATGTTGGGTGCTCCAGCCTTCCCAGGTCCTCAGAGGCAGGGCCTCTTGTCTCCTTCCCTGTTCATCTTCTGCCCATGCTCCTGCAAGAGGGCTGTGCAGGTCTGTACCCTCCTGGAGCCAAGCAGGGGCTACACCCAGGCCCTTTGTCCTGCAACCTGGGCACCAGCCCTGCCCTTGGCCCAGGGCACTCTATGACAGCTGGATTCAGGGCATGCCTGCTGCTAAGAATCCTCGTCTCAAGATAATGCATCAGCTCGAAGGGAAAAGGGAGATCCTGGTGCTACCCGGGGCAGGAAGCAGCATAGGTTTAGGGTGCTGATTGAACCCGCTTTCCCATTTATTTCCCTGTGATTGGCCATATTGCCTTCAGTGAGTCACATGGTCAGCTGGGCCTCAGTGTCTCCCAGTGTAAACAGAGCATCAATACCCTGTTACAGGATTAAAGCAACCGCCTGGGTAAAGCTCCTTCCAGGGCTATATAGTCAGAGGCCTCCAGCCTGCCGATGCTCCAGCGTCCTGAACGTCCTCCAGGGGCTTAGTTAATTACGTTATGTACCCTTTTTTTTTTCCAGATTTTTTAATGCATATGTAGATAAATTAAGCTACACACTGTGTCATGCATGTATGTATCTATATCTTCTGCCTCCATGAATAGCTGGAGTTTATAGTGGCAAGATTTACTATGATTATTGATTATAATCACAATTCCAGAAATCCTTGGTGTTTCCGGGGTTTTTTTATAAGTGCATTTTTCCGATTCTAAAACAGAAAATTGACACACATCACAGAAGATATAAAAAACATAGAGACTCTATAAGAATATAATCACTGATACCCCCTTTTAATTTGAACTAATTTACTAGTGAGACAGACATTTTTTCGTCTACTTTTTACTCTTTAAATTGCTTTTCATTTTAGGCGAGGCTGTTCTTTGTCTTTTCATGTTCTTTGCACATTTTTCTATGGGTGTTCTTAAAATGAATTTCAACAGATTTTTATGTATTTTAAGGATATTAACTTTTTGTTTGTTGTAAGTGCTGCAAATAATTTCCTGGTTTGTTATTTACCTTTTAATTTTACTTTGTCTTGACTTTTTTAAGATTTAATTCACATATTATAAAATTTATCATTTTTAAGTGCACAATTCTGTGGTTATTAGTATATTCACAAGGTTGTACGATCACCACTAATTTGAAAATACTTTCATCACCCCAAAAAGAGACCCTGTACCCACTAGCAGTCACTCTGCATTCTCCCCACCCCCACCCCCAGCCCCTGGTAACCACTAATCTACTTTCTGTCTCTATGGATTTACCTATTCTAAGCATTTCCTAAAAGTTTCCTATCAGTACTTCATTGCATTTATGCCTGAATAATATTTCATCATATGGAAATAACATACTTTATTTATCCATCCATCAGTTTTTGAGCATTTGGATTATTTCTACCTTTTAACCATTGTGAATAATGCTATTATGAACATTTGCATATAACTTTTTGTGTGAACTTACGTTCTCAATTCTTTGGGGCATATAAGTGGGAGTGGAATTGCTGGGTCCCCTAATAACCCTATGTTTAACATTTCATGCATTTTTTACTTGAATTTCCCTAATAACTAATGATAATGAACATATTTTCATGTGCTTATTGTTTATTTGTATACATGCTTTGGAGAAATGTCTATTCAAATCCTTTTTAGTTGGTATATTAGTCCATTTCTGTTGCTTATAACAAAATACCTGAAACTGGATAATTTATGAAGAAATGACATTTATTTCTTACATTTTTGGAGGCTGGGAAGTCCAAAGTCTAGGGGACACATCTGGTGAGGGTCTTCTTGTGGGTGGTGACTCTCTACAGTGATGCGGGGTGTCACATGGTGAGCATGGGCTGAAAAAAAGTGAATTAACATTCTCCCTTGCTCTTGTTATAAAGGCTTCATAGCCACGCCCATGACCACCCATTAAACCATTAACAGATTAATTCATTCACAAAGACACAGTCCCCAGGATCCAATCACATCCTAAATGCCCCACCTTTCAATTACCGAAATTGGATTTCCCACCCTTTTAACACTTTTACAATGGTGATTGTTTCCAACACAAGAACTTTGGAGGGATATTCAACCCATAGCAGTTGGGTTATTTGTTTTTTATTGTGGAGTTGTAAAAACTCTTTACATATTCTGCTTATTAGATACATGAATTGCAAATAATTTCTCACATTCTGTGGGCTTTCTTTTCACTTTCTTAGTAATGTCTTTGATGCACAAAAGTTTTTAATTTTGACATGATTCCAATTACCTATTTTTTCTTTGATTGCTTGTGCTTTAGGTATCATAAATATGAAACTGTTGCCCAATTCAAGGTCACAAAGACTTATACGTATGTTTTCCTTATAGTTTTAGCTCATACATTTAGGTATTTGATCTATTTTGAGCTAATTTTTGTAAATGGTGTGAGGTAAGAGTCAAATTCATTTTTCACATGTGGATATCCAGCTGTCTCAGCACCATTTGTTGAAAAGACTATTATTTTCCCATTGAATGGCTTTGACACCCTTGTTGAAATCAGTTGACTATAGACATATGGGTCTATATGTGGGTTCTTAATTCTGTCCCATTGATCTCTATGTCTATCCTTATGACAGTTACACACTGTCCTGGTTATCATAGGTTTGTAGTAACTTTTTGAAATATGGAAATGTAAGTATTCATCTTTGTTCTTTTTTTTTCAATATTGAACTATTTTTGGTCCTTGCATTTCCATATGAATTTTCAGATAAGAAGCTTATCAATTATTTCACTGGAATTTTTCTAGGGATTGCATCAAATCTGTAGATAACTTGGAGATATTTTCTTCTTAACAATATTATGACTTCTAATCCATGAACACAAGATGTCTTACCATTTATTTAAACTGATTTTTGTTTACTGATCTTGTATCCTACAAACTTGCTCAACTTGTTATTAGTTTTACTAGGGTGTGTGTGTGTGTGTGTGTGTGTGTGTGTGTGTGTGTGTATTACTTCCCTCGGATTTTCTATATACAAGATCATGTCATCTACAAATAGAGATAGTTTTACTTCTTTCTTTCCAAACTGGGTAGCTTTTATTTCATTTTCTTGCCCAGTTTTCTTGGCTAGAAGTAACTGTACAATGTTAAGTAGAAGTGGTAAACACTGCTATGGTTTGAATGTTTGTCCTCTCCAAAACTCATGTTGAAATTTAATCCTTAATGTAACAGTATTGAGAGGTGGGGACTTTAAGAAATGATTGAGTCCATTCATGGATTAATAGATTAAGGGATTAACAGGTTATCAGGAGAATGGGTCTATCATAAAATCCAGTTTGGCCATCTCTCACGTGCCTCCTTACCATGTGATGTCGTGTGCTACCTCAGGACTCTGCAGAATACTCCACCAGCAAGAAGGCCCTCACCAAATGCAGCCCCTGGGCCTTAAAATTTTCAGCCTCCAAAACTGTAAGAAATAAATTTCTTTTCTTCATAAATTACTCAATCTCAGGTATTCAGCTACAGCAAGAGAAAATGAACTAAGACTAGCACACATCCTTTCTTTGTTACTAATCTTAGAGAAAAAACATTTGGACTTTCACTATGTGTGATGTTAGCTGTGGGTTTTCCATAGATGCCCTTTATCATATTGAGGAAATTTTCTTCTATTCCTGGTTTGTTACGTGTTTTTATCATGAAAGGGTGTTGGATTTGGTCAAATGCTTTTTCTGTGTCTATGAGATGATCATGTGTTATTTTCTTGTCTTCTGTTAATATAACATATTACATTGTTTGATTTTTACATGATGAACCATCCTTGCATTCCTGGGATAAATCCCACTTGGTCATGTTGTATAATCCTTTTTATGTACTGTTGAATTCAGTTTGCTGGTACATTGCTAAGGATTTCACATCTTATTTATAAGAGATATTGGTCTCTAGTTTTATTTTATTTGTCTGGTTTTGGTATTAGAGTAATACTGTTTCATAGAATAAATCAAAATTTATTCCCTCCTCTTCTACTTTTGGAAAAATTTGAGATGTAAGTATGTTAATTTTTCTTTAAACATTCAATAGAATTCACCAGTGAAGCATCTGTTCCCAGGCTTTTCTTTGTTGAAAGTTTTTTTTATTACTTATACAATCACTTCACTTTTATAGATTTATTCAGGTTTTTTTTTCTTCTTGAGTCATCCGTGTTTTTCTAGGAGTTTTTCTATTCTATCCAGCTTAATTTAATTTATTGGCCTATAATTGGTCATAGTATTTCTTTATAATTTTTTTTTATTTCTGTAAGGTAGGTAGTAATGTCCCTTCTTATATTCTTGATTTTCATAAATTGAGTCTTATTTTCTTCATCAGTCTAGCTAAAGTTTTGTCAGTTTTGTTGATTTTTTCAAAGAACCAAATTTTGGTTTCAGTGATTCTATGTTTTTCTATTCTATATTTTAACTATTTTTATCCTAATCTTTATTATTTCTTTTTTTTTTTCTTCTTGCTTTGGGTTTAGTTTGCTCTTCTTTTTTACTTTCTTAAGGTGGAAGGTTTATGTGATTATTAATTTTATGTGATAACTTCGCAGGCCACTCAAATATTTGGTCAAACATTATTCTACTTATTTTTTGTGAAGGTATTTTTTAGAAGAGAATAACATTTAAATCTGTAGACTTTGAGTAAAGCACATTACCCTCCATAACGTGAGTAGCCTCATCCAATCAGTTGAAGGCCTTAAATGGAACAACAAAAAGCTGATCTCCCTCATGAAGGAGGAATTCTGCCTCCAGATGGCCTTTGCACTCCAGCTTCAACATCACCTCTTCCCTGGGTCTCCAGCCTGCTGGCCTGCCCTGAAGATTTTGGAATTGCCAGCCCCCATAGTCATATGAGCCAATTGGTTAAAATAAATTTCTCTCTTTTTTCTCTCCTTCTCTCTCTCTGTTTCACACACACACACACACACCTTATGGGTTCTGTTTCCATGGTCAACCCTGACTAATACAATTAAGTTATTCATTGAAGATCATTCTTTTTAAAAAAATATAAGCATTTACAGGCATAAATGTCCCTCTCATCAACAATTTCACAACATCCCATAAATTTTGGTATACTGGGTTATTTTTATTCATCTCAAAGTATTTTTCTAATTTCACCTGTGATTTTTTTATTTGGTCATTGTTTACTTAGGAATATGTATTTTTAAAATATCTGCTTGAAACTATGCTATCTGAGCAGGGCCCCTGCCGTCCCCCATAGTCTGGCCTTCCCTAAGCAAAAAGTCCACTCCCGAGCCTGTCTGTTCTGTAGCTAAAACCAAAGGGACATCTGCTAACTGTCTCAAGTCATCAGGGGCAACCCCACCTGGTTTCCCTGCTGGGGCTGAGACACTGTTCCATTACCAGTCTTCATCTGGTAAAAGTCTGGGTTAATAGAAAAGCCAAATCAACTTACACAGTGCTCCAGGGCAAACGCTTCTCTGACACCTCCCCTCATACCCAAAACCAGCCACACCTATAAAACAATGGGACACCAGGACACCGCTGTCATACTGTGGCCCTCACCAGCCACTCCACCCCCAGATGATGCTTCCTGTGACCTGATAATGTGGCTGCTTGGTGGATGTACTCCCATTTATCCTGAAGAACTGACATATTGGACTTGTACTATCACTTCTACTGCTTTTTGTCATTGTTTTCCAGTCCATTCATTCTTGTGTTTGTTTTACAGATCTTCGTCATCAGATGCATAGAACAAAATTCAGCAGCTTTCCTCTAAATCTCCTCATGCCACCTCTTGTGGAGTCCCCTACTCTGCTCTGTGCCGAACCAACATGTCTAAAGACACTTCATCCAGTTATCTCAAAAGCGCCTCAAACTCAGCCTGTGCAACGTTGAAATCCTCCTGTTTCTCCTTAAAACTGCACTTCTTTGTCCTTATTTTTGGTTTTGCTTCTGAGGTTTTTTTTGGTCTTAGTTTAGTAAATTGCTCCTCACCTACACAGTCACCCAAGAAAAAATCCTGGGACTTAACGCTAATCACTTCTCTTTTCCTGAATCCAATCATATGCCTATTTAAACCACCCCACCCATACCACCCCCTGGGTCTCTCCCCAGCTCTCTCTGCTCCCCATCCCTGCTGCCCAGAGCCCCTTCCAGCTCTCTTCTGAGAGGGCACCAGCTTTCCACCATTCTTCCCATCTGTAGTCTCTCCCCTCTAATATCCCCTCCATACTGTCATCAGCTTGAATTTTCTAAAATGAAAATATGAGTCTGTCATTTTTGTGCTTGACACTGTCCAGGGCCTCTTCATCAGCCCTGAGTACAGACCAAACTCTTGCTCTGGTTTCCACCTGTCTTTTCAGTCTGACCTCCCACTGCTCCTCACCCTGACCCCCTCTCAACCTGAGAAAGCCTCAGCTCACAAAATTCTGCCTTTGGGAGCCTTACTGGGATGACCCCTTTCCTGGAGAACTGGGCTCTGAACCCAACTCAGAGACACCAAATTCTGTTCCCAGAGTAGCTGGAACTCAGTGGTCAAGAGTGCAGGCCACAGGGATATGCTGCCTGGGCTCAAGGCTCCCTCCAGCACTCGCAGCCAAATGACTCTGCACAAGTTGGCTGACCTCTCTGGGCTGTGACTGCTCCATCTGCAACATGGGGGTCATAATAGCCTGCCTTAAAGGGCTGCTATGAGGAATGATGTTTTCCTGTTGCTAGCCTAGAATTGCACTGGTAAATGGTCAGCACTCAACAGACAGTAGCTGTTAATATTCTTTCTCTTAAACTGTTAACTACAGTAGAGCCTCTTCCATTTAAGTATCTCCTTTTCCCATGAGGCTGTGAGTTCCCCGAGAACCAGAACTGCTTTCTACCATCCTTCCAGGCTCAGGTGTAGCCCAGTGCCTGGAGCACAGTCGACAAGAAGTAATGGTAGAAGATTTCTGCTATGTTTAATCCTCACTAAGATGGTTGAGTGGGCTGTTTTCCTTGCTTTGAATCTTGTGCATTATAGATATGAATAAAACAACATTCTCATATGTGCACGCTTGGCCTCAGCCACCTTTCCACAGGACACAGCCTTAGAGGTGACCGTGCAGTTTGCTTCTGTTCTGAGCGGCATTTGAACCTGTTGGCTTTGCAGGCTCCAAGGCTCCCAGCTGCCTCAGGGAATCAGACAGAAGTCATTTGATGTTCAGAATTTGCTGCTTCAACTCAGCCAGCCACAGACTGCCTAAGCAAATAGACTTTAAGTGTCATTCTACCCTTTGACTGCACTTGTGACACTCACAAATATACCCACAGATAGGCCACAACCACCCGCTTCCACCTGTAAGTGAGTTCACCCTTCTGTACTGACTACCAGTCCGAAGTCACACCCAGAGACGAAGCCGTACAGATATGAACCTCCCTCCTCTGGTTTAATCTCCATCCAGGAGAGGTGCCATGCTTCACTATCCTTGTTTAATAAATGGTAGAATTTTACCATTTAAGACAAGCGTAACTGTCACAAAAATCTCTTACTTACTAAGAAGACAAAGAGGACATTAAATAAATCTCCACAAATTTGAAAGAACTGAAATCATACCGAGTATGTTCTCAGACTACAATAGAATCGAACTGGAAATCAATAACTAAAAGGCAAAAGGAATTATCACAAACACTTAGAGACTAAGCAGCACACTTATAGAGTAAACACAGGTCGAACA
Source organism: Cynocephalus volans (assembly GCF_027409185.1). Taxonomy (NCBI): domain Eukaryota; kingdom Metazoa; phylum Chordata; class Mammalia; order Dermoptera; family Cynocephalidae; genus Cynocephalus; species Cynocephalus volans. Next base: position 212,292,492 of record NC_084461.1, read on the forward strand.
AGAGGTCTCAAGGGAAATAAAAATATGCATGGAACTGAACGAAAATGAAAAACAACGTATCCACATCAGTGGGACCTACTGAACGCGGTGCTGAAAGGGACTTGACAGCACTAATTCTTACATTACTAAAGACAAAAATTCTCAAAATCAGTCATTTAAGCTCCCACCTATGGAAAAGAAGAATACATAAAGAAAGCAGAGAGAAGGAACTAGTAAAGAAAACAGGAGAAACTAATGAATCTAAAAACAGAAAATAATAGAGAAAATCAATAAAACAAAAAGCTGGTTCTTTGAATAACCAATAAAATTTATGAAACTGTAGCAAAACTGATGGAAAAAGGAAGACACAAATTACCAAAATCAGGAATGAAACAGAAGATATCACTACAGATCCTGCAGACCTCAATAAGAAAATAAATACATACTACAAAAAATTCTATACATATAAATTTAAAAATGTAGACGAAGTGGACAAATTCTTCAAAAACCACAAACTGTGACAACTCACCCAATATGAAATATCCCTCATGCATGTAGATGCAAGAATCCTTAACAAAATATTATCAGACAAAATTCACCAACATATTAAAAAATATATACCATAACCAAGGGGGATTTAATCAAGGTTTCTAAAGATGGTCCAATATTTTAAAAAATCAGAGTTCCAGTCAAAATGGTGGAATCGATGGTCCCCAGCGTCACTCTCTCCCACAAATCAACCAATTTACAACTATAAAAATGTAACAACAGCCAAGCTGGAGCCACTGGAGCTCAGGGGAAGAGGAGGAGAGACCTACCGAGTTCATGAAGGCAGGAGAAGCCACGTTGAGAGAAAGAAAATACTGCTCTGAGCATTTCAGGCTGTGGCTGCTTTAAGGCTGGAGCTGCTGAGCACATGGAACAGGAACCAGCAGAAGCCACAGCTGTGCCCTTTGGATGGATTTACTTGGAGGCAGCAGGGGAGAAGAGGGCCTTGGTGGTCCCCAGGACAGCACGACCACTAATAGGGTTCCCGTGGACCCACACAGAAGCAAGGAGCCAGAACAGCTGAAAAAGGGGAGCCATTCAGGGGGCGGTGAGTCATCCCAAGGGACCCACGCAAGGCCCATCCCATGGAAAGTGTTTGGAGCACAGGTGGTGGGGGAGACGGGCCCACCAGGAAAACACTGGGACACAGCAAGGACAGCTGATCTGCCCCGCAATCAGCACAGGACCACTCAGAGGAGACTGGTCGGGAATGCAGAATTGCATGGGGTGGAGTTTGGTGAGAAGATTCAGGCTCATATCAGAGTTTCTACACAACGCACATGCACTGGGTCTCTGGAGAGCCGGAAGTACCATTGAACCCTGAGCTGCACCAAAAGCCTTCCCTAGGGAAACAGCAGCAAATCAGCAATTTAGCTCAATAACACAGCTCAGGTACTAGTTCCCACAGGAAGTTCTCCCATTTTAGAAGGAAGCAAAGGACAAAAAATTAGTTCTGACCCAGGCACACCACCAGCACCTCAGAGAGCCGGGGACTGGACCCCCCACCCACAGCCAGGCACATCACCAGTGCCAAGGAGCATGCCAAAACATCACCTCCATATGGGTGGCCCACCACAGTAACCACAGCTACCGCGAAAGTGGCTAGACCTCATAATAACCACACAGATGGTCCACCAGCCACTGGAATGCATTGACACAAGGAGAGTCACCAGCAGAGTGCAAAGAAAAGAAGAGGATGTCTCTCTCCACAGAGCCCATTCCAGAGTGACAGAAGAAGCATCTGATCTATGATAATATTGGGGGACCTGAACACACCTCTCAGCATTGGACAGATCATCTAGGCAACAAATCAACAGAGTAACCATTATTCTTTCAGAAGGAGAGAAGAAATCTAGGGTTATCAGTGGTGGGAGGGGGGAGAGAGAGAAGGATAGGGAGAGACTGGACAAGGGGCATAAAGAATAAGTACAATTTGTAACAATATATATGCCAGTAACATTGATTTGATCATGTTAACATTGAATCCCAAAAATATGTATAATCAATTATGATTCAATAAAAAATAAACAAATAAATAAAAATCAATGTAATCACCATATTAATAGGCTAATGAAGAAAATCACAACATAATACCAATTGATGCAGAAAAAAGCATTTGACAGCATTCAATACCCATTCTTGATAAAAATTTCAAAAAAAGAAGGAAGAGAGGGGAACTTCCTCAACTCAGTAAAAGGGGTTTACATGAAACCTACAGCAACCATTATACTTATTGGTGAAATAACAAATGCTTTTCCCCTAAGGTCAGGACCAAGGAAGGGATTTCTGCTCTCGCCCCTTGTATTCAACCAGGTGCTGGAGATTCTACCCAGAGCAATAGGGCAAGAGAAGGAAATAAAACAAATGGATACTGGAAAGAAAGAAATAAAACTGTACCTATTTGCAGATGACATGACTGTATGCATAGAAAATCCCAGTGAATCTACATATTTAAAAAAACACTAGATATTAATAAGTGATGTCAGTAAGGTGCTAGCACATGATAGCAACCTGCAAGATCAATTGTATTTCTCTATATTAGCAACGAACACATGGAAACATAAATTAAAATACTTTGCCATCTATAATTGCTCAAAATGAAACACTTATGTATAAATGTAAAAAAAAAAGGACAGAAATTGTGTGTTGAAAACTATAGAATTCTGATTGAAGAAATTAAAGAAGACCGTAATAAATGGACATACAGTGTTTGTAATTGGAAAACTCAATACAGTAAAGATATTACTCCTCATCCAATTGACATACAGGCTTAATGTAATTCTATTAAAATGTCAGCAAGATTTTTTGTAGATGTGGACCATTTTACCCTAAATTTTACATGAGAAGGCAAAGAAACCAGAATAAATAAAACAATTGTGATAAAGAACAGAGTGTGAGCAATCACTTTTCCTGATTTTAAGACTTATATAGCTACAGTAATGAGAATGGTGTGGTATTGGCAGAGAGATAGACACACAGATCGATGGAACAGTATAGAGAACCCAGAAATAGACCCACTCCAGTACAGCCAAGAGAAATATGAGAAATATGTAAAAGCTATGCAATGGAAGAAGGATAGTATTTTCTACAAATGCTACTGGAATTAGTGTACATCCACAGGCAAAAGAAAAAAAAATCTTGACCTAAGTCTCATTCCTTACACCCTGTAAAATTAGCTCAATATAGGTTTACAAGCAAAATGCAAAACTATAAAACTTTTAAAAGAAAACAGTAGAAAAGTTTCAGGACCTAGAATTTGTTGCAGAGTTTTTAGACTTGACATCTAAAACACAATCCATCACAGAAATATATATATATATATAACAAATTGAACTTAATAAAAATTAAAAACCTTACTTTTGCAAAAGACTCTGTCGAATGGTTTAAAAGACAAGCTATAAATTGGGGGGGGAAATTTTTGCAACCATATACTTGATGAAGACTAGAATATGTAAAGAACTCTCAAAATTCAACAGTAGAATATGGGCAAAGGATATGAAAAGATAGGAAATCATGGAAGAGGATATTCAAAGGGCAAACAAACACATAAACAGATGTTTGACATCTCTGGCCACTAGAGGAAATGCAAAAAAAGACCACAATGGGATCACTTGACACCTATCAGAATGGCTAAAATAAAAAATAGTGACAATACCAAGTACTGGCAAGTATGAAAACAAACTGGATCTCTCATGTTACTGGTGGGAATGTAAAATGGTACAGCCACTCTGAAAAATGGTTTGGCAGTTTCTTTAAAAATTAAACGTGCACTTATGATACCATCCAGCAATCACACTCCTGGGCATTCATCCCAGAGAAATAAAACTTATGTCCACACAAAACCTTGTATATGAATGTCAGCTTTATTGGTAATAGCCAAAAACTGGAAACCACCAAAATGTCCTTCAGCAGGTAAACAGTGAAACAGACTGTGGTTCATCAGTCCCATAGAATATCACGCAGTAGTGAAAAAGAATGGAACACGGATACCCACGACAGCTTGGCAAGATCTCAGGGGCACAGTGCAGAGAGGAAAAAAGGCAACCACAAAGGTCACAGTCTAAATTTTACTATTTCTATAATATATAATTATAGAATATATTTATGATTACATATATGTAAAATTCTGAAAATAATACAGTTGTAGAGATCAGGAGCAGATTAGTGGTTACCCAGGCTAAGGGGTAGGTGGGGTAGCACAGGAAGATGGTTGTCCGAATGGAATATTTGCAGAATTTGGTTGTGGTGGTGTTTTCACAAATCTACACACATGATAAAATGACGCAGAACTACATACCCATGCATTTTACCAGTGTCAGCTTCCTGCTTTTGACATTGTTCTATAGTTAGGTAGGATGTAACCAGGGAAACCAGCTGAAGGATACAGGAGACCTCTTTCTACTATTTTTGCAATTTCCTGTTCATCCATAACTATTTGAAAGCAAAAAGTTTTTAAAAAGCCAACACGCACACCTATTAAAAAAAGAAGATTAAACTACTGGTACCTGCGACGCACGGATGAACCTTAGAAGATTATGTTGAGTAAAAGAAGCCAGGCACAAAGAGCACCTGCTGTTATGTCTTCATTTCTGAGAAGTTCAAGGATAAGTTATTGATTGACAACTAATCAATGGTGATATTAACCAAACAGCAGCTAGCATGGTTTTGGAGAGATGAACTGGAAAAAAAGATGACAAGACATTAGACACGAAAATGTTCTGTAGCTCTTCATTTGGGTGCCATGACAGGGGTGCGTAGGTTAAGAGGACCAGTAAGTTGTGCACTTTAGAAAAATGTGTGTGTTTATTATATTAAAAATAAAAAGAAATGAAAAAAAAAAAAACCTTACTGTCTTGTTTTGTGCATTTCTAAATGGCCAGCACTAGACCATACCTGAGGGGCAGCTCACTCTTACTACCCACCTGGGGCCCTGACTCAGGTGCACTTCCTCTGCGTCAGGTCCTTAACCCCAGGCCACGGACAGGACAGAAGAATGACCTTCTTCTCTGTTCCCTCCCAGAGTGCTCCCTTGCTTCTCCACTGAATTTCTGTGCCAACCATGTTTATTGCTATTTTTAAATCACAAGTTTCATCCTATTTGTCTAGAGCAGTGGATCTCAAATATGGCCCCAGACCAGCAGCATCAGAAACACCTGGCAGCTTGTTAGAAATGCCAGTTCTGAGGCCGCACCCCAGATCCCTACTGCATCAGAGAGTCTGGGGTGGGCCCAGCAAGCTGTTTTCACAAGCCCTGCAGGCCATTCTGCAGTGCACCGGGAAGTTTAAAGGCCTCCAAACTGGAATCACTCTTGCGGGCTGGGTTCCCAGGAAACCAACTCTAAGACAGGCTCTACAATGGGGGGTGCTATGCAGTGACCTGGGAGTCAGGGGCCCTCGGCATCTCCAAGTATCCCAGCATATGACCCTTCCAATGATCTGCCTGAACTTCATCTGCAGAAAGGGGTGAGCAGGGAACTCGGCTGCTGCACTTTGTTGGGCACATTTCTGGGTCTGGACATGGGCAGACCCTGTTCCATGACGTGGTGGTTCTCGCTTCCCTTGGTTGGGTGGCTTTACCCTCAAGCTGGTCTCTTCCCCATTTTACCTTACCGAAAGCTGCTGGGACCAGCAGACTTGGCTGCTGAGGTGGCCACCTCAGGGTGGAAGCTGACAGCATATCTCGCCATCAGGGAGGAATCGTCAGGTCTCCTCACCCTTCCTAGGGCCTGTGACTGCAGCCCCATTCCTGAGAATAGTTTCTGCCTTAGGGAAGAATTTTTTGGAAAGTTCTGGAGCCCAGCTTGAACAAGCTTCAGAGCAAAAGTGTTGAGGGCAGAGATTATTACAAGTGGGATTTCTCAGAGAACTCAGGAGGAGACATTCAGCAGTGCCCTGGGGATGAACTGTGACTGGCAAGACAAGGCAGCCAGAACCCAGGGAGCATTCTCCCATCTCCTTCTCTTCAGTCATGTGTCTGACTCTTTGCTCTCTGCAACCCACAATTTTCTCTGCTTCTCGGGGTCCAAGGAGGGCTAAAGAGGACCTCTCAGCCCAAAGATAACATCTCATTTCTTCAAGATCGCTGCCTGGTTGCTGTGGTCTCTGTCTCCTTGCTCCACATGCAACAGAAAAAGTCAGATTGTACTTTTGGTCAGGTGTCCCTCCCCACCCCCCCACTGTCCAACCAGCTGCAACTAGGATTGGGATCAGGAAGCAAAAATCTCTGGAGTCTGATCTTTGAGGGTGACGAGACAATTCTTAGAGAAGAGGAGCAGAGCAGACAGCCCAATCTTTACTGCAATATCCTGTAAAGATATATGCAAATGTGCCTTGAAAATTTTTGCGGCTCTCAAGTGCAAAATTTTATCCTCACTAGGAATGATAGAATCAATTTTCTCCACCGGATCTCTGCAATGCCTAATTCATTTTGAACGGGAAAAGAAAATTATTTAATTTTCAGGGGTTTCAGGGTGAAGGGTAAATTAAATAATGACATTGAGCCCATCATTTGCAGTAATTCCTTTTTCTTCACCACTGTCCCAGAAACCACTTTTCTTTTCCAGTCATTAGAGATTATTTCAAATTATTTTGAGAAGAAAAATGCCACTCTGACAACTATAAACAGCATATATTATAGCTCTCAACCTTTTAAAGGATGTTATATGTTGCAGAAATTAAATTGCATCAGACTCAGTATCTCTGGAAACTGAGCAGGCGGACTCCTCCAATTAAGCCTCCTTCCAGCAGCTGCTGCAATATTTTGCCAATACGCCATTCCAATCCAAATATAGTTCTGATTCTCGCAGCACTTTCTGTAGCAATTAAGTGTGTATTTTTTAACATCCCCATGTTGAGTTTGGTGTTCACTTGCCGCGGCCTCCATCCTGTGACCACCTGCAGTCTAATTCTGGCCTCCCCTGCACACCCCAGCATGGCAGCCCTAGTGCCCCCACTCACTATTGCAAATCCACGGTGAACAAAGGAAATCAGCGGCTACTGTTCTTTGCCACCTGGGAGAGGAAGCAATCGACCCCCAGTGCCCCCTCTCTGCTAACGAGGAGGAGGAGGCATCTCTATCTCTTGCCTAGACCTCCCTCCTCGGCCCCACCCTAGACATTCACCTGCCTGCTCCAGAGCTCCACCTGGTAAATGACACCCATGGTCAGTTACACCTGCCAGGGGCTGCTCAGTGTCCTACAAACGCCATCTCAGTTCATCCTCACCACATTGCCGGGAGATATTATTCCCACCAGGCTTTGGTGCAGGTTCGGTGGGCCCTGAAGTGGCCTCTGAGATGGGAAGTCACATACAGGAGGTCTGTCGGGGAGATCACCCAGGGAAAGGGAAGGCAAGCAGGTGGCAGCCCCCAGGGCAATGCAGCCCCGCAATGAAAACCTTACACAGGGAACTTGAACCCACATGAGCCCTGCAGAAGTGGCTCATTTGGGGTGGAGGAACAGGTCCCCACACTCCCACATAGGCCAGTCACTGGATGCAGCACAGTGAAGGGGCCACACTGCCACCCGCAAGAGATGGGCAGGTGGGCTGGGGTCTAAGATTCTGCAGCAGGTGAGTGGAGAAGACAGCATAGTCCCATTCTGACTCATACACCTCCCTTCCCTGCTACCTGCCCCCTCCTGCTACCCCTCCCTGTCTCCCTCGCCCTTCACAAATCCTATCGGGTCTCTGCCAACCACCCCTCATCTCCTGCTCTGAAGTCATGGTCTTACTGTGCACACCCTCAATTCTTGTCTGGACTAAGCAAATCACACCCAAAAATCAGCACTGCTCGAGTCTCTCCCATCCCTCCTGGCTTCTCCATGCTAGCTACTGTGAACCACAGCTCGCAGCTCCAATTAGGCCTCTTCCCAGAAAGATCCAGTGCCTTCCACTGCCTAGACTTGTAAGCACAACACAGCTCCCTAGGGTTTTGTAAGGTGCTCTCCATCCTGCAGAGAGGCCGTCCCTGAGCGCTGCGTGCTGGCTACATGGACCACCCACTGCCCCGCCTGGCAAAGCTCCCTCCTCACAAGGAGGGCCTAATGCCAACCCTGCTCCCTCTTTGGAATATCATTCAGAGGCTACAAAACCAAGATAAGTGGTCCATTGCAGAGGCCTGGGACCTTGTAAAATATTGCAGTACATTCTGGGGTGCTAGGATGAGGAAAAGAGACATAGGAGGGAAGGAGGAATATAAAAATTATTCAGAAGTGAGAAGACAAACACTAAAAATGATAACTGCAAGAACCTACCTTTCGTTATCTTGCTACGCTCATTTTACTGTGGTTACATGGGTTAGGGAACCTGAGACCAAAGGTCTACGAAAAGGGTAAGTGCTAACTAATATTCCTTACCTACTGTAAGGGGGTCAAACAGTGTCTCCTGTGAAATCCACACCCCCCAGAACCTCAGAAAATGACCTCATTTGGAAAGGGGGTCTTTGAAGATGTAATTAGTTAAGGATTTCGAGATGAACTCATCCTGGATTTAGGGTGGGCCCTAAATGACAAGTGTCCTTATAAGAAGCGGACAATTTGGATACAAGCACAGAGGGAGAAGGAGACCATGTGAGGATGAGAGGCAGAGCCTGGAGTGACACTTCTGTGAGTAAGGGGCACCTGGAGCCACCACAAGCTGGAAGAGGCAGGAAGGATGCTCCCCAGAGCCTCTGCAGGGACAGCGATCCTGCCACACCTTGATTTCAGACTCTAACCTCCAGATCTGTGATAGGTTAAACTTCTGCTGTTGGAAGCCACCAAGTCTGTGATAATTTGCTATGGCAGCCCCACTCTCATGGGACACCAGCTTTTCTAATTTTGGAGGGAGGCTACTTTCCCTAGAGTTTTAAGCACCTAGGGACCTTTGCTGTTGCTGTCTCTCCTACCACTCCTGCCACTGGGGGATTGCCTGAGGGCTGGAGAGTGGAGAATACAGGAAAACAAATGAAAAAAGTGGAACGATTCCACCCACTCTTTCTGAGTACTAGAGTCTCCTTTCCTTCTTAGCCAGAGCTAGAGGGCTTCTCCTGGAGCTCTCTCTGTCCCTGTCAGGGCCCACTTCTGGTCTTTGGGGAGACTCAAGTCTGGAGATGGGATACCGAGGAGGAAAACAGAACAGGAAGCTACCACTGGTTCAGTGGCACTTCAAATTCTTGTCCACCACTCAAGCCACCTGCTATTATTTCCTTTTCAGGGTTCTTAAGCCGTTGCTTCATGCACGCTGTCCAGGCTCACAGCTGTGTTCAGAGGGAGGGACAGCTGGAGTGTGCCTCCTCCACCCTGTCCTGGACTGGAACTCCACCCATTTTTTTGCCTTATTCTTTACATTTAAATCTTTATGCAACTTGCTTTGATGTTCTGAGTGAGACATGGATTCCAGCTTTACAGTATGGCTAGCCAGTTGTGCCAGCACAATTGACGACACAGTCCATCTCTTCCCGTGTCCTGCTCCTTGGATTTATTCCACTTGTAAGTTTAATGTTCAAAGAAAATGACAATGAGTTTTTTTAAAGTTGTTGGCAATGTCATCTGAGAGTTTATTTGGAAAAGTAAGAGATGACCAAAGAATTTTTTTAGATAGAGGAGTAATGATATGTGGAATAGACTGCCTGCTATGGTTTGAACGTCTGTCCCCTCCAAAGCTCATGTTGAAATTTAATCCCTGATGTGGTGGTATTGGGAGGTGGGGCCTTTGAGAAGTGATTGGATCATGAGGGCTCTGTCCTCATGAATGGATTCATCCATTCATGGATTCATGGATTCATGGATTCATGGGTTAATGGATGAGTTGATTAACGGGTTATCATGGGAGTGAAACTGGTGACTTTATAAGCAGAGGAAGAGGCACGTTAACACACTCTTGCCCTCTTGCCATGTGATGCCTTGTGCCACCTCAGGGCTATGCAGATAGTCCCAGCCAGGAGGAAGGCCCTCCCTTGACTTTGGACTTCCCAGCCTCCAGAACAGTAAGAAATAAATTTCTTTTCTTTATAAATTACCCAGTTTCAGGTATTCTGTTACAAGAAGGAAAATGAACTAAGACACTGCCTTTCATATGATATAAAGACAAAATTATTTAGTCAATGAACAGATGAGCTACTGGTGTAATAGACAAATCAATGAAGCAGAAGAGAAAATAATAAAGAGAAGATCTGAATATATCCTCACCTTCCTAAACACAAAAGGAAAGGTAGTACCTGTGTATGGAGGGGGAGAGGCAATGGCGGAGGGAAGATGTTATTTATATGTTGGCAAAGAAGGTCTAAAAATTATAAGGAAAGTGACCTAAGAAGCCAACATACCTGTATACGTGCAGGATTATGGCACAGTGGTGCAGATACACACTATTAATAATCTGCAAGTCATAGCATTGGGCTAGGAAAGAAGGAAGGAAGGAAGGAAGGAAGGAAGGAAGGAAGGAAGGAAGGAAGGAAGGAAGGAAGGAAGGAAGGAAGGAAGGAAGGAAGGAAGGAAAGAAAGAAAGAAAGAAAGAAAGAAAGAAAGAAAGAAAGAAAGAAAGAAAGAAAGAAAGAAAGAAAGAAAGTCCTGTGAAAGACCGCACTTCCTCTACTCACTCTGTTAAATCCACCAATTTGTCCTCCAAACCCCATATCTCTGCCAGAGGTTGAAAGGAGATGAATGTGTCCTTGCTTGAACAAAAGGAAATTCAAAATAAGATTGATAACTAGGGATAGGAAACTGGTTTCCCCAGTCAAAGTGTTGAGAAGGGGATATGAGGCACATTAATAATAACATGGGAAAGATAAGAACAAAAAATTAACAAGCCAATTAATTGCTAATTAAAAATCAAAACCCAAAGATCTGCACTAGTTTCAGCTTTTTATGAAGACTCCTTCTAGATTTGACTTTAGCGAAAATTACCTCCAGGACACTGCTGGCTGCTTTCTGGGGCTTTAATCCCATTAAGATGTAATCTGACATATTCTTCCTTAGGGACTGTAAAAAGAAAGGAAGAAAATCTTTAAACACTCAGTGTTGTGGATAAGTCATTTCGTGTTGATGGAATTCATGTAGTTTGTTGGATGTAAGGAACACTTAAAAAATAAGAGTATGTATACTATGGAGTTTTAAAAACATGTTTAACATGAGAATGGAGGCAGAGGCAAATGGAGACACCAAAAGCAAGTTGAAAACATACAGAACTATAACATTTCCTCAATGCTGCATAATCTCTGAGTCATGTGAGCGATTTGAATCACTTCTCTAAGTCCACTTAGTGAAGGGAGGACTAGGTAAGTCCTTAGATGCCTTTGACCATACTGAGTGCAGAACCAGCCCAACAGCCTGCTGGCTGGACCGTCACCAAGCCTGGCTTGAATTCCTGTCCTGGAAGAACACCATTCACCAGGGGGCAGCTCCCTGGCAGAGTGGCTCTATTTATTAGAAAGTGTTCCTACGGTTTTGCCAAAATCTGCCTTCCCGTGGCTTCTTCCCTTGCGAGCAGTCCCAGAAGGCAGCTGGAAGCTTCTGTTCCATGTCTACCTGCAGACCATCCCATGTCTGAGGATATTCTCAGGGTAGGGCTCTTGGTGCCTTGGACCAGTCCTTACATGACAGGGTTTACCAGCTACTCAGTATCTCGGTGCCTCTCAGGTGGCCACTGTCTCTCTTAAGGAGGAAAAACAGCACCATCAGCATGATGACCATGTCAATGTACTGGGAGGGTGGTGCACCCCAACTCCATGGGGACAGAAGCTCCTGTGCTCAGAACCCTCCTGGACCCCACCATACATACTGGTGGGGTATGTATACCCACATACTCTTCATCTGGCTACTCATCCACAGCCTTTATTTGTAATTAAGTGATAATGGTAAATACAGCACTACTCTGCATTCTGTGGGTCATTTTAGCAAATTAGCAAACCTCAGGGGGATTGTGGGAACCCCTGAATTTGCAGTAGGTGGGCAGAAGTGGGGGCTTCACTTTGTGGCTGGTGTTTGAAGTGGGGACAGCCTTGTTGGGAACCTTGACCTTTAACCTGTGAGATCTGTGCTAATTCCAGGTGGTTTATGTCAGATTTGAATTGAATTGTAGGACACTTAGCTGACTGAAGAATTGGCATTGGAACAGGCAAGCATCTACGGTTTGGAGCAAAAGGCATAGCAGTTGCTCAGGGAAGACAAGGTCTATCCTAACAGCTATCAAAGAGAACCTAAGCCAGATAGTAGCTAAAGTGGTAAAAACAGATCTTATTCGGAAACTATTGCAATAGTGGGAAAGAGGCCTCAGCATAGAATGGACTCAGTTCCAAATATAGCAAGGACAAGCGGGGATTTACAGCCAAAGAAAAGGTTGGAAGGCTTGGTGGATGGAACATTACTAAAAGGAGACATTACTAAAAGGGTAGGGGATTCTGGCTAAATAGACCTAGCAGGATTCTTGCAGAAGGCAGGCCAGGTAATCAGACATCGCCTGGGGGATGGTGGGAGGTGAGGAGCCTGATCAGGTACGGAGGGTGGGAGGATTCTCTCTAAATTCGTTTACTAGGATTGTTGCTGAAACTGGACTCGGCAAGGACAGAAGCCCGAAGTCAAAGCCTATTTGAGAAGAGGACTCAGAGGAACTTGACTAAAGCTTGGTCAAGGAGAGTTTTTATCATAGCCAAGATTTCTTGGATGGACATGGTATCTGGAATATTCAATGATGTAGGACAGAGAACTACAAAAGAGTCTGTCTGTGTGTCTGTCAGTAGATAAATCCCTATCACTCAATATCCACACATTTGTGAAAACATGTAAAATTCACGGGCTGGAGTGAGCGAGCCTCTCTTGAGGCCCCTCCAGGGGCTGACACTCGCTGATGAGATTCATTTAAGGGAAGAAGGAGGCATGAAACAAGGCTGAAGATGCTGGTGTGGACAGCAGGGCCCAGACTCCGTAGCCCAGTCTATTGTCTTGTTTTCAAGGTGGCTGCTTTCTCCAGGCATTGGATTTGCAGTGCTGGAAGGAGCTGCCAGGGTTTTGTTCCCCAAACAGAGGGGGTTGGTGGCAGGGATGAGAATAAACACTTCCAAGAGCGTCTTGATGAGATAAGCCCCCAGCTGGCTTTAACCACAATCGTTCACCTTATGATACAAAACACTCACTAAAAATAGTTCTCTCCTAGAATTCAGGAGTGGAAGAGCTTTTGGAGATAGGTTTTCCGGGGATTGGGTAAAATCACTGCTGGACTCAACTCAATTTGATGAAAATGCATTGGGTCTCTCCTGCAGACAGTTCTGACCTTTCAAGTAAGCATCTTGGCCCCAGTGTTGCTGGACCAAGCAGTGTTTGGGTCCTTTTATGTGACAGTGGCCAAAGCTGTGAACACATTTCTCCCATAGCCCCTCTGTCACTTCGATCAACTGACTCAGCCCAGGGGCTCCAAGGGGGTGGTGTTGGCCCAGCACAGACCTCTCCCCTGGGGAGGTGCTGCAGCCACTAGCAGCAGGATGTGTCCCCTCCCCCTCCAAGTAAGGAGCCTCCTTATTGTCACCACTTTCAGGTGTCTGGCATGCATATTTTTCCCCCTTTCTTAAACAGGGTGGCAGCATCTTCCAGGCTCTGTGGACAGAGATGAATGAGATGCTTTGCTTTTATGTAGACTGTGGGGCAGCGCAGGGCAGCAAGCATTTAAAAGAGCAAAATTCCAACATTCCCACTGAGGACTATTTCAGGATCCCCTGCTGCGCTGCACAAGATAAGGCATTCTCCCACAGCCCTTCCACCTCGGGATGCCCGCTCAGTGCACCTGGGGTGCCTGCTCCCCGCCCCCACCCCACACCCTCACCTGGCCAGGTTCCCGCTTTGACAGCCGCCTGCTCCTGCCTGCTCTTCTCCTGTGGCCCCCCACCTGTGCCTCTGCTGCACCCCTCCTCCTTTGTGTCCATTCTCCTGAGCGTGGTGACAGATGGATGCTCAGCAATGAGGATGAAGCACAGAGTCCCTCCAGGTGGGCAAAGGTGCATCCGTAGATCTTGGTTCCCATCACACCAAGGCAGGCCTTCCCCAGTGGGCCTGGGGCTTGATTCCCTGGGCAGCACAGCCGAAGCCCCCCCTTCTTCCTCCCAGGCCCCTATCTCAGCCTCAGGCACCTTTCTGCGGTTGGAGGGGAAGCCACATGAGAGCTGGAAGAGCTGTGGAATGGGTGGGTGGGTCACGTTTTAGTCACTTCAAGTTGGACAAGCACAAGTCTGTGCTCCAACAATCCAAGAGCAGCACACACGGGGTTTCCCCATCACCCTGCCCCCAGCCTCCTCTGGTGAGGATGTGTCCAGCTGCGTGTCCTCTGCTCTCAGGCCACCATGAGGCCTAGCAGGGCCTGCTGCACTCACAGAGCTTCCTTGAGACCTGGATGCTCAGCTGCTCTCCGGGACGTCCCAGCGGCATCTTTGTGATGTTTCTCAACTTTGCTGGCTTCATTTCTCAGCTTATAAAAGGCAGGTGTTGGGCAGGCAATTCCCCAAGACCTTTTGGGCTCTGCCAGCACATGATTTTGAGTGCAACCAGCCCATGTTCTTCTCTTCTGGGATCTTAGGAAAAGAGAATCTGTGCTAGGGAGGCCAAAGGCCTGAGGTCTGCCACCAACCACTCCACCTGCCAGAGGAAGGCCCCTCCTGTAAAGTTCTCTCCTGTCCTCCCAGGGAACTCACAGAAACAGGCATTGAGGGGTATTCCATGCTGTGCCTGCAGTCTCTGTCCAGATCACCCTAACCTAAGCTGCCCTTCTCGCTTCACTGGGGAAGGACACACAGCAGGTGTCCAGGGAGAGCATCCAGACATGTGAGGCCCAGGCTGCCAACTGGAGGCTCATAGACCAAACCTGGTCCTTGAAGGTGGCATCTAAAGTTTCTTTGGGGGCTGGCCAGTAAGCTCAGTTGGTTAGAGCACAGTGTTATGACACCAGTGTCATGGGTTCAGATCCCCATACCAGCCAGCTCCCAAAAAAGAATAAATAAATTTTAAAAATAAAATCAAGTTTATTTTGAGCAAAAAGATCAATGGCTATCAGGGGTTAGGGAAGCATGAATAGGAAGAGCACAGAGGATTTTTAGGGCAATAACACTATGCTGTATGATACTACAATGGTGGACACATGAACTGTGCGTGTGTCCAAACCCACAGAACGTACAACAGCAAGAGTGAACCCTAATGTAAACTCTGGACTCCAGGTGATAGTGACGTGTCAATGTCGGTTCATGAATTGTGACAAATGCACTACTCTGGTGGAAGGATGTTGATAGTGGTGGATGCTGTGAATTTATATGGGAAATCTCTGTACCTTCCTCTCAATTTAGTTATGAACATAGATCTGCTCTAAAAAAAAAAAAAAGGCCTTAAAAAAATTAGGATGTAGGCTCAATCCTACCAAGAATATTTGCTTAAAATTTCATATAACTTAAAAGAAATCCAAAGGGTCACTATGGTATAATCCTTCAAGAGTTATTCTAAGGAAATAAGATCACATAAATGGAACTTGGAGATTTAAAAGAACGAACATCTGGCCATTAATTTAACCCAGTGCTAATATTTAAAAACACAGTGAATTAAAAAAAAAAAAAAAAAAAAAAAAAAACTTCTTTACAATTGATAATATGTGTTTGCAACTAAAAGAGCTGAGGGGCAGGGGAAGCATGAGAATACTAATAATGACTATAATGACAATAACCACGGCCCTGGTCGCAGCAACTGTAGTAACATCTACACAATTGAATGACTTCTGTGCCAGGCCCTGAGCTTTGGTTTTCTGCTTGTCCTGGGATTTATCCTGGATGCCAAGAGAAACTAGACAGGAAGGGAACTGAACTGAAAGGGGAACTGGACAGGAAGGGAAATGAACAGGAAGGGGAACTGGACAGGAAGGGAAATGAACAGGAAGGGGAATGGGACAGGAAGAGGGACTGGACAGGAAGGGGAACTGAACAGAAAGGGGAAATGGACAGGAAGGAGAACTGGACAAAAAGGGAAACTAAACAGGATGGGGAGCTGGACAGAAACGGGACTGGACATGAAGGGGAACTGGACAGGAAGGAAACTGAATAGGAAGGGGAAATGGACAGATAAGGGAACTGGACAAGAAGAGGGACTGGACAGGAAGGGGAACCAAACAAGAAGGGAAATGAACAGGAAGGGGAGTTGGACAGGAAGGGGAGCTGGACAGAAAGGGGACTGGACAAAAAGGGGAACTGGACAGCAAGAAGACCTGCATAGGAAGGAGAATGGACAGGAAGGGGATCTGGACAGAAAAGGGAACTGGACAGGAAGAGGACATGGGGAGAAAGTGGAACTGAATAGGTAGGGGAACTGTATGGTGCATACTGTGCTCATCGTCCACATGGCATTGCACACTGTGACCACTGTCCACACATCATTTCACCTTTGTCCACATGGTAGTTTCCCACATTTGGGGAAATATAGTTGTAATTGGAGTGGTCATCTGAGTTAGATAGTTGGTTTTATACAAAAGAAAAATTTACTGCTCCTATTTTATGACAGGAGGTAGTTTTGCAACCGGGAGCAGGGCCCCCACAAAGTTAGGTTCACGTCTTTTACTGGGAGGTAGGGCTCCATCTTCCTCAGATGCTTAATTTCCTAAGAGATGGTTCCTAGGTGTTAGAGAGAGACATTTCTGGGTCATAAAGCTGGCAAGAGGCTTATTTAGCTTTTAAACAGATTTATCTACATTTCAAAGTGGCAGGAAAGATCTTACAAATACAAGTTTTTTTTAAGTAGACACTCTCAGAAAAGGGAGGGGGACATCTCTTCACATTTTTGCAAGAGCATTAGCTTCTTACTTTAAATTTGCATTTGCCCTCGCAGTGCCCACTAGGCAGTGAGGCTTCATGCCCATGATGATGGCTCCAGTACTGGAGCACCCAGCTCTGTCCTGGGGGCTTATAGTGCCCCCAGTGTGGCTGTTGACAGCGCTGTCATTCTGCTGAGCTTCTACCCTTTGCTTCTGAGATGGTTCACAAGCATGGACAAGGGACATGGCAGCTGAGACCAATGTCCAGGATTTACCTATTTTCTTCTTTTTACTTCTTTACAAAATGTGAACTGCTGACCCTCAAAGATGCCTTAATTACATGTTAAGAAAACCAAAAGGAGTGGAACAATTTGCAGATGTTTGTTTGCTATTTATATTTTTCTTTTATGGGTTAAAGAGAAAGAATTTATATAAAAGGATAAATGGGAAAAGGGTCATTTCATCCATTCAAATCCTTTCACCCTTTATCTCTGGATTATAGTTTTTTTCTTATAAAAATATCATTGAGTACTTCATGCATCATGTTTGTAATAGTAATAGAGAAAGTTATTATTTTTAGCATCTATATGTCAGGTGCTTTACATTCATTGTGTTTATTTCCTCCACGATTCTGAGAAAGCAGGAATTATCACGCCCCTGACATGGCGAAGAAGCTCAGCTTCTGTGGACTCTCTGGGTAGAGATTCTTAACCAAACCCACCTGACCCCCAACTCAGGGCTCTCACTGCTTTAAGAAAGCATTTGAGCTGCAGATATTCTCAGCCATCAGCTTTTGTCCCTCTGACATTAGATTTTTTTATGATACCATAATTGAACATTTTTATGTTAAAAATCGGTTTAACTTTTACAGTTTTTCCTCCCATTGCTTCAAAGCTGAAGAACTTAAGTCTTCCATGATACTAAAATTTTGCTTTCGGCTAGTTTTTAAAACTGTATTTTTCTACATAATTCTTTTATTTAGATGAATTTAATTTTTGTGTGTGAGAGAAAGTATGGATCCCATTCTGCTCCCTCCCGAGATTGCAATCCAGTTATTCCAAGAACATCCACACATAATCCTTCCCTCTCTCCCTTTCTTAGAAACTTCCTCCAGCAAGTTGCAGACTCAGTTGTGTTTTCACTCTTTCCCTTTGGTCTGTGTTTCTATGCATTTGCTTATTCATTCTTTTATAAATCTTAACTAGACAGCACTGTCCAAAGAGCTTGAATTCCTTGGTCATTTCTATTTTGTTTCAGAGTCTCTGATAATCTTGCACAGATAATTTCCCTTTATTTTTAGGTTTTTTCCCTCAAATGTTTCACTCACTTTGGAATCCTTTTAACACTTTCATAAAGAGTTAGAGCTGCATTAAGCCCACAGATTAATTTGGGTAGAGCAATGATGTTTTGTGGTATTCTGCCTTCTTGCCCATGAATGCATCTCCCCTCTCCCTCTCCTGGGTTTTCTTTCTCTCCTGACATATCCAGGAGGTCCCGGTTGCTCCTACAGCTCTCATTAATCTCATTGTCTCATGCATTGTGTGATTTTTGTTTCTATTCCCAAGTGAGTATCTTTTCCCATCTCTGACAGGTGTTCCTGGGGAAGTGAATGCCTTTTATTTCACATATTTACCATGAAACTAGTCTTTTCATTAAACTCTTTCACAGTCTCATTGTTTTTGTAGAAACTACAGGAAACACCTGCTCATCAGCAACTGCACAAAGGGTCCTCTGACCACAGACTACCAGACGCCCACCTGGGCTCCCAGGACCACAAACAAGTGCCCAGAGGAACCCTGACAGCCCCTCCTCCCGTGGGAAGGGCCATGGCAGCGCCACCCCCAGGAGTGGGACTGAGGCCTGGCGATGGGCAGTTGGGAAGAGAGACCTAGAGCCAGGCTCTACAGCCACAGTTTTTCTTCCTCCGCATTCAGAGTGTTCAGGGAAGGTCCCTATGGTCAAGTGGGCCATCCTGAACTCCCCCACCGTGCCTGGCATAGAGTTCAGGGATCTGAAACAAAGTCTTATTTATCAGACCTCACTATTATCTTAAAATAGTGTGAAGAAGGGAGAAAAAACTATGACCCACTTCTGCTCCAAAGATTCCTAAATTAGGGGTGACCCAGCACCCTGTCTATACAGCGCATGTCCTGTATGTAATGGTTTTGCCCCGCATCCTGTATTGCTTTGTCAGGATGCCCTAAATGTCATGTATTCAGCTTTTTTTTTCCTCAGTAAATTACAAAAATTCAGCTGTTAGAGCTATTTTGCCGCCACGGTAATTGAGGCCCGAGTCACTTAAATGGCACCTCTTGCAGAAACCCACGAATAAAGGTGTGGGTGACCCCTTATGGTCTTGCCTGTGAGCGTGGCTGGGGGTGGGGAGGGCCGAGAATTAAAAGTGCTTATTCTCATATTACAGAAAGGAGAAGACTGTCATTTGGCCAAAGTCCCAAGTCATGAACCAGCCACCACCATGAATTAGACCTAACTTCAGATCCATCCTCAAGCTCTGAAGACTAGCCAGTCAACACCAGCCTCCTCCTGAGGCCAGTCTTCTGGAAGGAAGCCAGTCAGTCATGCCCCGATCTCCTGATAAACCCCCTCCTGAAGGCTGAAGCTTCTCAAAGTCCACCGCTCCTGAGACCCAGCCTCCCCATAACCTAGATAAGGTCAGAGGTCAACTCAGATCTGGACACCTGAGCCCCAGAACCATAGCTGTCCCTGGCAGGCAAACAGGAAGCATCCATGATTTTTGCACCCGATACCAAGTTCAATTTATTTCTAGTTCATGAGTTCATCATCATCATTTCATCTGTTCAAACCCATGTTTAGGATTAGTTATGAGCTTGGATGTGGGAGTGACAGATGTGCCAGGTAGCTGTGAGATTATCAAGTTCAATCTTTTTTATTCTATGGTTCCTATTATGTATATTTTATTTGTATATTTAGGCCCCAAAATGTAAAAACATAAGGGCAAATTTTGTGATGTATTTTTTAAACAGTGGACATTTACTAAACAGAAAAAAAGTACTTTGAAGCTCTTTGCTGTGGATACAATTGCTCTTTCAATATTGAAATGGTAGAAAGTCAGACATGAACTAATATAGGCTAACAGCTAAGCACAAGGGATGTGTGATTTCCTCGACTAGTACCAAAGAAAGTGGTAAAATGACTTTTTCTTTTTTTTGCTTTACAGGAATTCATATGAAGAAGATGAAATAATCCCTGCAGAAGTTGTGATGCCTTCCACACTGTATATTACCATCAGTCTTTCAGCTCTAATACTGTCTTAACATACTGCTGCCAGAAGGATTTTCTGATTCCAACATACAAATTTGCAAGTGCCGGCACAAAATCTCCTGCAGTGATAAAAATGTAACCGCTCCACTCGCTGTCACAGAGATGATCAAAGCTCTGTCTCACCTTTCTACAGCACAGGCACAGATGCAAGATGCCAGCAACTGCAGTGCAGGAAAAATACTGCCCTTTGCTTGTGCCGTACTTTTCTCTTGAAAAGGCTTGCTTCTAAGGCTGTCCCAAGTAAGACATCTTTCAGAGGAGACATCAATAACAACAGCAAATTTTTGTAGAGATTCTCTTATTAACTTAATAGTTAATAGAAAAAAAACTGTGCTGCTTTTCATGGACATGATACAAACACACTTTTTGTGGATGTTTGTGCAAAGGTATAGAAGACAATGTTTATTGAGAGTGGAATAATAATGATTCTATGAAAGGTATAGCTTTCCTGCTCATATTCTGGGTCAAGCTTCTCAAACAGCATCTTATGCTCTTTCTATTGACGTTAAATTAATTGTCACGAAATTGTTCTCTAACTCCAATTAAAGGACATGGGTGATTTTCTGAGCATTCAGTAGTATCCAGTTCTCTCACATCCAAAAACCTGTTGTCTCTCTTTAACAAATCTAGTTGAGAGAATCCTCAGTTTATTTGGAGCCCTGAGATCATGCTTTAATTCTGAAGAGAAGGCCCCCAAATTTCTTGTTGACTTTATTAATAATTTACTGAGTGAAGCCTACTTAATTCTTGTTCAGAGTTTTCCCCATCCCCAGAGCAATAGGATTATGCAAATTGATGGAAGAACAAACAGTGTTATTAAAGTCATCTATTGCTTAAAGGAACTTGTCGGATATGTTAAAGAAAAAATTGAAGATATATTTATCCTTTTAAGTGTCAAGGCTGTTCTTCAAAGGGACAACATTAATTATGAGCAGAAAAGGAAATTCTGAGTCAAAATGAATAATTAGTACAGCATTTGCTAGGACTATCTTTGAAATGGATTTCATCCCTTTACAAATTCTTTTCTATTACATGGATGGATGTTACTTATACTCTTCCAGCCTGGGAACAAGTAGAACTACTGTAGTGTTGAAGGGAATAAAAACTGACTGTGATGCATTTTTTTGTGTAGATGGACAACATCTTAAAAAGTTGATGAACAAGAGATGCAACAGAATCCTGAAGAGTAGAAGAGCAAGCTGTACCACAGAAGCTGGTATGAACAAATCAAATCCAAAGGGCAGTTTTACAGGCTGCTGACTTTATGCCAGTACCCGTCCAGCATACCAGCTCATAACATTCACATTGAGCGTATTTTCTCATTAGTGCATGGGCAGCGGGCAAAAGAGTGCATGTGACCACTGTGGAAGATACGTGACAACAGAAATGGGAAGTGGGATACAACTGCAAGGAATTTTGAGTGAATTCTGCAAAAGAAGGAACTGATAGAAAGAGCCAAAAAAACATATGAGGGTACTTCAAAAAGTTCGTGGAAAAATAAAATTGAAAGATAATACAGAATTTTCCATGAACTTTTTGAAGTATCCTCCTATATAGTCTAGATACTTATAATTTATTTCAGCTAAACTATGAATAATTCTTAGTAAAATTATGTCCATGTAATATTTTTCTTTTGTATAAATGAATATATGCATAGGTAATTAGAAGTAACTTAAATGGGCATTAGTATTTTTATGGTCTAAATCTGGGAGCTCTGCCCCAACAGAGCTCACCAGCTGCATTGTGAGTTACTCTCACTTACATTGTATTTTTCTAGAGACAAGTATGGCCTTTATATTGAGAAAAAAACAATAGCCTGCGTCTGTTCTTAAGCATGACTGATAATCAAATCAATCTTACCAACTTTCTAAAATGTGAGCAGAAATTATTCTTAAAGTCTTCAATTTAGGAAAAATTAATAAAAAGTTTGACAGTCACACTATTCCCTGCAATTTATACGCAGAGTGTCTCAGTTAGTTTGGGTTGCTATAGCAAAAATACCAGACTGGGTGGCTTAAACAACATAAATTTATTTCTCACAGATCTGGAGGTCGGGAAGTCTGAGATCAAGGTGCCGGCCAATTAGATTCCTATTGAGGCCTCTCTTCCTGGCTTGGAGATGGCCACCTTCTCACTGTGTCCTCACATGGTGGGAAGAGGGGGAAGAGCTCTCTGGTGTCTCTTCTTATAAGGATGCAAATCCCATCATGAAGGCTCCACTCTCATCACCTAATTATTTCCCAAAGGCTCCTCCTCCAAATCTCATCACATTGGGAGCTGGAGCTTCAACATATGAATTGGGGGTAGGGGAGACACAAACATTTAGTCCGCGGCACACAGGTTTTTCCTTCTCTATTTTTTTTTTTTTAGGGCATTTCAAAAGAGTTTTGAATATAGTGTGTGTCTGTGTGTGTGAGTGTGTGTGTGTGTGTACTCTTCCCACTGTAAGGGCCACTTGACAGAATCTGGAGAGCACTGAGAGATGAGAAGTCTGCCATATGTTCCTGCCTTGAAGGTGATGTGATGGCTGGAGCAATAGTGACCCTTCTATGGCTATGAGGAACAAGCCAAGAAGATTGCTAAGAGGACAACCCTGAAACCACTGAGCTACTGTGCTGAGCTCCAGACTTCTTGTCTCATTTGAGCCACTAGAGCTACTTCTCTGCTACTTACATCTGAAAATATTCCAGAGCCTAACAACAGGTTACAGGAATTTCAATACAAGCAACAACAGTGCCTGGGAAGATGGATGTCCTGTGTGGGGGATATAGACAAGGACTGTGACATACATGGCCAGACAATGAAGACCCTAAAGAGCTCAGGATAAATTCACAGGGGACTGGGATCCTGGAACATGCACACCCTTTTTATTTTAAAATGCATACCACTTAATCTTAAAAGAAAACAGCTAATGATATTTTAAAATATACTTACAATATAAAACATATTGGGTTCGATTTTTGACTCTTAAATGATGTGATGCTGAATTAAAAAATAAAACTACATGAAGCTGTGTAACTGGGTCTGGGAAGGCAAATACAGAGAATCAACTGCAGACTCCACTTTAGAATATAAGTACTGTGATGTTTATAAACGTAGACCATAGATCAATGCATACGTTTTCTTCTATCAATTCTTTGCATTTAATAGGCAGATTTTGGTACATCAAGCAAAATAACAAACTTCCTGATTGTTTTTGGGATAGCCACTCAAGCTGTTTTACAACAAATAATAAGGGGCACTATTCCCAGCTTGCACTAGGAGTACTAGAACTAATGATATAGTTGTAATAAGGAAAAAGAAAACTGAAATCTCTCAACAGGCTGCAAACAAGCCCTGAACCACTCGCAAAGGAAGTGTCTTGAATCCCCCACAGGGGTGCGTGGGTACTGGGGGGCTACACAGCTTCCTCCTAGAGTGACTGGGCATGCAAGAGATTCAGTGGTAGTGGAGTGACAGCCCCACCCACACCTTAGGGTCTAACTGACAGAAATCCTGTGTTCCTGCCTTGGATTGAGTTTCTCCCAAAACTTGACCCCCATTGTGACAGTGTGAAAATGGTGGGAAATCCTATTATGGTAATTGAAAGGTGGGGACTTGATTAGCTTGTAGGACCATGCCGTAGTGAACGGATTAATACTGGTGGTCAGGGGCACGGTTATGGGGGCTTTAAAAGGAGAATGAATGAGGAAGTTGGTCTCTCACTTTGCTCTGCTCTGCCATTTTCTGCCATAAGAGACCCCTGGGTCATTCTCGCCGCCACCAAGGCCTTCACCAAATGTGTTCCCTGTACTCTGGACTTCTCAGCCTCTAAAACTGTAAGCAATAAATTTCATTTTCCTATAAATCACCCAGTTTCGGGTATCTTGTTATAAGCAACAGAAAGGGACTAATATAGTTCCTTCTGTGACAGTTCCAAGAAATGCGTTTGCATGAAGGGAAGATTAGAGGTGGTGCTTGCTGCCTCCGTCTTCCTCTTTCCTGCCATTCCTCTCCATATCCCAGTCGCCTCTGGCTGTGTATGGGCCACTCAATCAGGTGGCTGCTAAGAGCAAGCCTTGGGAACAAGCAGATCCAGATTCCGACTGCAACACCATCTGGCTCTGAGACCTGGGCACGTTACTGACATGCCTTGTGCCTCCATTTCCTCACTGTGAATTGGGACTAAAGTGGCACTGATACCGCAGGACTGTGGGAAGGACTGAGTGAGGCCATCCCCAAAGAGAGCTCAGTGTCGGCCTCTGGGCAGCACCTCTGGCCAGGCACTCTAAGCGCTGCCGTCCCTATTTTGTCTGCTTCTTTGCTCCTCCCCATCTCACAGAAGCACAGGCTCCTGCACACCTCCTTGTAGGGCAGTTCTCAGGACTGAGGGGCGACGCACAGCTCCGCCTGAGCCCCACCTTGTCCTTCACAAATAAGGGAGTTCATGGGCTACACAGCTAAGCCATCCCTCCCTGGGACAATGGAGACTGACCCCACCTCGATGTGCACCCCTATGATGTCCACGTAGTAAATCCACCCTCAGGGCACCTCATGTTTCTCATGGTGCTGAGGGCAAGCTGTGTCTTGAACCTGTTTTGCAAAATGTGTATCAATTCAGATGCATTTTCTTGTGCTCCTCGGGTTGTTTTGAAACAGCTTGTCAAGTTTGCAGAGAATATCAGCTGGGTTGGTTTGTGGATGAGGTGGGGATTGGCGAAGGAGGGTGGACGCAAGCCCTGGATCTAAGACAAAGCCATAACAGTCTTGAGCAAGGAATTTTGTCATTGGACTCATGCAAACACTTGAGATTTTCTCCTCAAAAACCTCCAACATCACAAATACTAAGAGAGAAGAAAGAATGCAGGAGCCAGCTGAACAGGGCTCCCCCACCCAAAATTGTAAAAACTAGGGCATTAGAAATAATGATGACTGTAGTTGACTAAACCACATTCAATTTATAAAAGTTCATGACCCCATTCATGCTCTCAAAGAAAGAGAAAAAAAAGTCAGCCCTAATTCTTTCTTCATCTCCACTAGAATCAACTCTTTTCTCTGAAAATTCACCAGTAGGTGGGAAGAATGAAGCCCTTATGCTACCTTTCCCGCAGCATCTACATTTTGAGTTACTAAGTAGCCCCAGCTGCTAAGAAAAAAATTCTTCATTATGAGTTGATAACACCAAGGTCAAGGGTTCAGATCCCCATACCAGCCAGCCACCAAAAACATAAAAATAAAAATAGTCTTCATTATGGAATATGGTCAGCCAGAAACAGAAGTGATAGAATAGAAAATCCCCTTTAATATAATTTTCTCTAAGTCCATCCATGTTGTTGCAAATGGTAGTATTTCATTCTTTTTTATAGCAGAGTAGAATTCCATTGTGTAGATATACCATAGTTTCCTTATCCAGTCATCAGATGATGGACATTTGGGCTGGTTCCAACTCTTGGCTATTGTCAGGCACAGAAAGAGAAATACCACATGTTCTCATTTATTTGTGGGAGCTAAAAATAAATAAATAAATAAACACAAACAAATCAAGGATGTGGGGGGAAGAAGACAGAATAACCACAAAAATTCCTTGAACTATTTAAGTCAAGTGAACAGATACAACGTTGGGGGGAAGGGGAGAGGGTGGAGAGGAACGGGTAAAGGTGCATGAAAATCAACTACAATGTATATTTAGAAGTAAAATTTAAAAAAATAAAATTTAGAAAATAAATAAAAAATTTTTTTAAATAAAAATAAATTTAAAAAAAGAAAGACCTATGACCTCACAACTCTCTCTCACACATGTGCACACATTTATACTTGTAATAAAATTTTCACACAGTAAAAAAAAAAAAGAAAAGAAAGAAAGAAAGAAAGAAAAGAAAAGAAAATAGCAAAATAATTGACTTAGGCAAGGCCCATCCAGGATGCTAAGGAGTTTGCTGGGATGCTGGATACTTCAGGGTCCTAGCTATGCATCCCACAGATTTCCTGCCATCACCAAGGGAAAAACATTATGTTCAGTGGAAGATTCAGGCAGACAACAGATAAAAGTCTCTTTCTGCTTCCACCATTTTGCAATGTGATACCCTGTGTCACTGAAGCCAGCTCCGAGGAAGACCCTCACCAGATGTGGTCACTGGACTTTGGACTTCCCAGCCTCTGAAACTGTAAGCAATGAAATCTAGGTGATGGGTCTATGGATGTTTATTTTCATATTATATAAAAATTTTGTAATAAAAGGCAAAAAAAAAGAATAAATAATCTGTGGCTCTGCAGTAGCTCATTAGCAAAAGATGCAGAAGGCTGTGAACTGCAAAGTAATAAAAGGCGGCCATGTGGTGTCTGCCAGCAATGCAGTAGTGGCCCAGGGAAATATGGGACCCAGACCCAGAACAGAGATTGTTCTGAGTTGCTCTGAGGACTGAAGGAACATTGGCAAGCCAGACAACTTAAAGCAGAAGGAATGAGGCAGAGAAGCATTGGAAATCACACTGATTGGCAGAAATGACAGGTAGATTTCCTGTGGGGGCCATGTGGAGACTCTTCCAAGACTGACCAGGTCAGCAGGGGGAGCGCTCTGTGCAATGGGTCACAGGTGTTCTCGTCTGCCTTTCTGAAATTTTGGCCTTTATCGGCTCACAGCATCCATGGGGGGAGAAGTGAGGGAGTAGGATTTATGATTTTTACCAAGTGAATTTTAAAAAAGGACAGAATGTTTTGGACTTGACATGCAAACTAGTGTTATGCAAAAGGCTGAAGGGAGATACCAGACTGTGGGTGACCTTTTGCACATCTGTTCCCAGCCTGAGGACACAGCCCATCCTCACTGTTTCTAGAGGAGGGAGGATGGGAGCAAGGCCTCTCCTGGTAGAGAGTACACGGGAACCCCAGTCAGTTCCTGGAGAGGAGAGCAAGATGTTCAGAGGGGTGCAGTGTGTGAGTATGAGTTTGCAAAGTGTGCTGTGTTACGTTAGTCCGTCTTCTGCTGCTCATAACCAAATACCTGAAGCTGGGTAATGTATAAAGAAGGGTGTTTCTGTATGAGATTAAGATTTGAATCTGTAGACTGAGTAAAGCAGATGGCCCTTCCAATGTGGGTGGGCCCCATCCCATCAGGTGAAGACCGAAATAGAACAAAAAGGCTGAGTAAGAGGGAATGCCTCCTGCCTGATTGCTTGAGCTGGGACATCGATCGGTCTTTTCCAGCCTTCAGACTCAGACTGGAACATTGACTCTTCTTGGGTCCTGAGCCTGCTGGCTTTCAGACTGGAACTTACACCATCAGCTCTCCTGGGTCTCCAGCTTGCCAGCTGCAGATCTGGAACTTCTCAGCTTCCGTAACGGTATGAGCCAATTCCTTATAGTAACTCACTCTC
The DNA here is from genome assembly GCF_027409185.1 of Cynocephalus volans. Taxonomy (NCBI): domain Eukaryota; kingdom Metazoa; phylum Chordata; class Mammalia; order Dermoptera; family Cynocephalidae; genus Cynocephalus; species Cynocephalus volans. The sequence continues at coordinate 212,319,917 of NC_084461.1, forward strand.
TCTCTCTCTCTCTCTCTCTCCATACACACACACACACACACACACACACATATATATACATATATATACATATATATGTATGTATACACACACACACATATGTACACACACACATCCTGTTGCATTTGTTTCTCTGGAGAACCCTGACTAATACAAGAGGGAGTATTTACACAAATTATTTGGGATTCTTCTGAATGGGAGACTTCTCTATGCTCTTCATTTATTTATGTATTCAATAATTTATTTATATGACTTTATTTACATAATTATATTTGTGTATATTGTTTATCCATGTTATTTACATAAATTATATTATATATTATTTACATAAATTATATATAAGTATAATTTATGAAAATAAACTTATATAAGTAAATTATACTCATATATATCACATTATATATATTTATATATAGGGACTCACAAATATTTATTTATATTTATTTTATACATTGGGTTATAATCCAACATTACTTTATTAATTTTGGTGCCCACGTTGTTCCATCTTTGACCACTGGCGGCTCTTCTAGTTGGCTGCTATGTCCTTTTAACCCCGTCATCGTCGTGGTTTTATTCTTGTCATTGAGCACTCCCTTACTTTCTGGCACTAGAAAACACTTCAGGCTAACCTTGTGTATTCCCTGCTCCACCTCTAGAATTAGACATTCTCTAGGAGCCTTAGTTCCTTTTATTTGATGTGAAACCCATAATCTGGGCACCAGGTGGGCTCATTGCTACTAGGGTTTCATTGTATCTAGACTTCCTCAGCTGACAAGCGAGGGAATAGGTGTGTGTCTTCTACCCCATGTATATGCCCATATCTGTAATAATTCTGCATGTGTCAGTCTGGATCTCATTAAGCTAGAATTTAAGTTCATACTCAGTTTCTAATGCTCATCCTACTCTACACAGGCCACTCTGGCCTCCTCTCCTTACATGTCTGTAACCTCCACTCCAATCGACAGTGAGAAACTTGGCTATCATCAACCACCATTTATTTCTTGTTCAGCTCCTATGTACATTTATAGTGGTTTCAAAATTGTTAACACATAGCTCCATGGGAACAACTTTATCAGCTGAACCAAGTATAGTGCTTATGTGCCATTCCTTTTGCCTTTAGTCTTACAAACTCCACTCATTTGCAGAGTTACTTAGGTCAGCACCTTTCCCCCACCATTCCATCCAGGGGGGTTGTTTCATGCATTTTTAGCTCAATTAGATTCTTTTGAAATAGGCTGCATACCTTCCTGATATCCCCCAACTTCCTAAGTGATTTTTAAAATTTGCATTCATTGAAGCTGACTGTTCGCACTGTAAAGTTCCATGGGTTTTGACAAATCCGTGGTGTTATGTATCCTCGATTACATAATCATACCTAATAGTTTTACTACCCCGGAAATACCCTGTGCTTACCATTCGACTCTCTCTCCCCTGAACCTTTGGCTACCACCACCTCTGTAGTTCTGCCTATTCTGGAATTTCATACAAATGAAATTACACAGTGTATAGGCTTTTCAGATTACATTCTTCTGTGAATTCTTGTGTGAATTGCTTCTTTCACTTAGCAATATGAATTAAAGGTCCCTCCATGTCTTTTCGTGGCTTGTAGCTCATTTTTTTAATTGCTGAATAATATTCAATTGTATGGAAATACTACAATTTGTTAATCCATTCACCTTCTAAAAAACATCTTGGTTGCTTCCAAGTGTTAGCAATTATCAACAAAGTTCTTATAAACACCCATGCCCAAGTTTTTGTGTACACATAAGTTTTCAACTCCTTTGGGTAAATACCAAGGAGTGTGATTGTGGATCATATGGTAAGAGTATGTTTATTTTTGTAAGAAACTGCTACACTGTTTTTCAAAGTGGCTGTACCATTTTGCGTTCCCACCGGCAATAAATGAGAGTTTCTGTTGCTCCATATCCTTGCCGGCATCAGGTGATTTGGCATTTTGGATTTTCGGCATTCTAAGAAGTATGTAGTGGTATCTCATTTTAATTTACAATTTCCTAAAGACATGTGATATTAGGCATCTTTTTATAAGCTTATTTGCCATCTGTATTTCTTCTTTGATGAGGTATCAGTTCAGGTCTTTGCCCAATTTTCAATTGGGTTGTTCGTTTTCTTATTATTGAGTTTTAAGAATTCTTTGTATATTTTGGATACAGTCCTTTACCAGATATGGCTTTTGCAAATATGTTCTCCCAGTCTGTGGCTTGTCTTCTCGTTCTCTTGACATTTTCTTTCACAGAGCAGAAGTTTTAAATTTTAATTAAATTCAGCTTTTAAATTATTGCTTTCATGGATTGCCCCTTTGGTATTAAATCTAAAATGTCATCATCAAACCCAAGGTCATCTAGATATTCTCCTTTGTCATTTTCTAGGAGTTTTACAGTTTTGCTTTTTACATTGCGGTCTGTTATGCATTTTGAGTTCAGTTTTGTCAAAGACGTAATGTCTGTATATAGATTCATCTTTCTTTGCATGTGGACATCCAGTTGTTCCTGCACCATTTGTTGAAAAGACTGTCTTTTCTCCACTGCATGTCTTTTGTTCATCTGTCAAAGACCCGTTGATTACATTAGTGTGGGTCTAATTCTGGGCTCTCTTTTCTGTCCCATTGATCTATTTGTCTGTTCTTTCACCAATACCACCCTGTTCTGATTTCTGCAGCTTTACAGTAAAAATTGAAGTAATACCAATCTTTCAACTTTGTTCTTCTGCTTCGGTACTGTCTTGGCTATTCTGGATCTTTTGCCTCTCTAACTAAACTTTAGAATAAGTTTCTTGTTCTTCACAGAATAACTTGCTAGGACTTGTATTGAAATTGCATAGAATCTATAGATCAAATTGAGAAGAACTAACAGCTTGACAATATTGAATCCTCCTATCCATGAACATAGAATAACTCCTCATTTATTTAGTTCTTTGATTTTTTTTCTCAGAGTTTTATAGTCTCCACATATAGATCTGGTACACATTTTGTTAGATTTACACCTAGTAGTTCATTTGGGGAGTGCTAATGTAATTGATATTGTGTTTTTAGTTTCAAATTCCACTTGTTCATTGCTGGTGTATGGGAAAGTGATTGACTTTCATATATTAACCTTGTATCCTGCAACCTTGATATAATCACTTCTTAGTTCCAGGAGATATTTTTTGTCAATTCTTTCAGATTTTCTGCATGGACAATCATGCCACCTATAAACAAAGATAGTTTTATTTCTTTCTTCCCAATCTGTATGCCTTTTATTTCCTTTCCTTGTCTTATTGCATTAGCTAGGACTTCCAGTATGATGTTTAAAAGGAGTGGTGAGAGGAGACATCCTGCCTTATTTCTAATCTTAGCAAGAAAGCTTCTAATTTCTCACCACTAAGTATGATGTTAGTTGTAGGGTTTTGTTAGATGTTCTTCATCCATTTGAGGAAGTTCCCCAAATGGGGATTTCTATTCTTTTGAATTGGTTGTGGTTTGGGGCTCAGAATATGGTCTATTTTTTTGAATATTCTCTGAACTTGAAAAGAATGTGTATTCTGCTGTTGTTGGATTGAGAATTCGACAAATTTCAATTATAACAACTTGATTAGTGCTCTGAAGGTCATCTATATCCATACTGATTTTCTGCCTGCTTTATCTATGAATTACTGAAAGAGGGACATTGAAGTCTCCAACCATAATCTTGGACTTGTGTATTTCTCCTTTCAGTTATTGTTAGCATTGTTAGCCACATTTAGCATTGTTGCAGATTCTTAGAAAATCAACCCCTTTATCATTATGTAATAAATGTTACACTTTATCTTTGATAATTGTCCTTATTCTAAAGTCTATTTTGTCTAAAATTAATATACTTCCTCCAGCCTTCCTTTGATTCATTACAGTAGTACTATACGTCTATACTCTTTTCTTTTTCTTTTTGTCTTTTTCGTGACTGGCACTCAGCCAGTGAGTGCACCGGCCATTCCTATATAGGATCCGAACCCGCGGTGGGAGCGTCGCTGCGCTCCCAGCGCCGCACTTAGTGCACCACGAGCCTGGCCCTATACTCTTTTCTTTTAACCTACTTGAATCTTTAAAGTGTGTTTCTTGTAGACAGCATGTATTTGGGTTTGTTTTATTTTTATCCACTCTGCAAATCTCTGTCTTTGAATTTGTATAGTTAGACCATTTACATTTAAAATGATTATTAATACAATTGGATTCATATCTATTATCTTTATAACTGTTTTCTACTCATTTCATTTGCTATTTTTTCCTTTATTTTGACACCTTCTGCAGTTTTAATTGAGCATTTTACATGATTGGATCTTATATCCCTTCTTATGATATCATTTATCCTTCTTTTAAAATTTTTGTAATTGTTAACCTAGAAATTACACTATACATTTTTAATTCATCTTAGTCCACCTTTAAATAATACTCTACTCCTTCATTTGTAGTGCAGGCACTTAGTATTCTTAATTTTTCCTGACTTCCTTTTGCCACTCTGCTATTTATTCACTCAATACTTTGTTACTACTATTGGTTTTAAAAATTTATCTTTTAAATCAATTAAGAATTAGAAAAATAAAGGGGTTTTTTTTAACCTTCATGTATTACTTATCCAGTGGTCTTCCTTTCTCTGTGTATGTACAAGTTTGTTATCTAAATGCGTTATTTTTCTCTGAAAAACTTCTTTCAGCATTTCTTGCATGACATGTTTGGTGACAATGAGTACCTTTCTTCTTTTTTTTTTTTTTTTCTTTTTTCTTTGTCTTAGAAACTCTTTATTTCTCATTCCATTTAAAGAATAACTTTTATGAATATAAAAGTCTAAGTTCATGTTTTGTTTTGTTTATCAACACTTTAAAGATATTAATGCACTCTCTTCTTACTCATAAGTTTTCTGATAGAAAGTGTCTGCTAATTCTTTTACTTATTCCTCTATAGTTAAGGTGTTTTTTCCCCTCTATTCTGCTTGGTATTCTCTGAGCTTCCTAGATCTGTGGTTTGGTATTCATCATTAATGTGGGAAAGTTCTCAGCCATTATTGCTTCAAATATATCTTCTACCTTCTCCTCCTTCTCTCTTTCTTATCCTTCTGGTATTCCAATTATACATAAGTTACGTCTTTGATATTATCCTGCAGTACTTGCACAATCTATTTTGTTTCCTTCTTTCTCTCCCTTTCTTTATTTCTTTCCATGTTCAAGTTGAATGATTCTTTCTTTAGTGTTCTAAAGAAAGAATATGAGTCAGTGTTCTCCAGAGAAACAGAACCAATATTTGAGAGAGAGAGAGAGAAAGATTTATTTTTTTAAAATAGGCTCACAATTGTGGGGGCTTGCAAGTTCAAAATCTGTAGAGCAGGACAGCAGCCTAGAAACTAAGATAAAATTTCTATGTTACCGTCTTGCAGAAGAATTCCTTCTTACAGAAACCTTAGTCTTTGCTCTTAAAGTCTTCAACTGATTGGATGAGGCCTACCCACAGTATGGGTAATCTGCTTTACTCAAAGTTTACCAATTGCAAATGTTAATCACATATAAAAATACTTTCAGGCAATATTTAGAGTAGTGTTTTACCAAACAACTGGGAACCATGCCTAACAAAGTTAACACATAAATTAACCATCACAGTCCATCTCTTGTCAACTTGTCACCCATATACATCTTAAGTCATACTAAATCTCAAAAAAAAAGACAATAAAGAAGTCACACTTCATTCCTGAAGGGTCTTGTCACTCATAGTCCTGCCTAGATTGGGATGTAATAGTTTTCCATTGATCTTAATCACAGGGCATAGTAATACTAAGACACAATCTAAAGGGTCTCCTGTATTCTAGACTTTCTCTTCCTTACCTCCATTGTGGAGTAGCAGTATAATTGCCCATTCATAGTCAGGATCAATCACCCCCACCAACACAAGAACTTTTTCCTCTGCCTGTGGATTCAGAGGCATGAGGAGCTCAAAGTGGCCAGGCAGCAGTCTTAACTTCCAGTTCAAAGGATTCATTGTTGTGTCTTCTGGTGGAAGCATTTGTTTCTCTGGAACTAAGACCTCTAGCCCAGCAGAGCATTAAGTTGTTGGAACAGGAAGCAAAAGTGTTGTTAGTGGGTCACTAGGGATAATGGTGAGTGGTGCCACTCCCATTTCCACCCCTTGATTCCTGGGCCAGTCAATAATGGCTGTATTAGTCTGTTTTCTGTTGCTTATAATAGAGTATCTAAAACTGGGTAATTTTTAAGAAAATGAAATTTATTTCTTACAGTTTAGAGGCTGGGAAGTCCAAGGCCCAGGTAATACACCTGGTGAGGGCCTTCTGCTTGGTGGGAACCCTACACAGAGTCCTACGGTGACCAAGGCAATCACACGGTGAGAATGGCAGAGCACTTTCATGTGTTTTCCTTATGAAGCCATCAGTCTACACCCATGATTAACCATTAAACCATTAACCCATTACTCGATGAATCGATTCATCCATTCACGAGGACACAGTCTTCACAATCCAATCACCTCTTCAAGGCCCCACCTTTCAAATACCATAATCAGATTTCCCACCCTTTTAATACTGTTACAGTGAGGGTCACATTTCCAACACAAGAACTCTTGGGGGACACATTCAACCAATAGCAATTCTATGGGAGAAATAGCACCATATATTGTATGCTGACTCAGAGCATATACAGCCTTCTGGAAAACATTGCTCCATCCCTGTGAGGTATTGCCACCTAACTGGCTCTGTAATTGTGACTTCAAAAGGCCATTCCACTGTTCTGTCATGCCAGCTGCTTTAGGGTGATGGAAAACAAGGTAAGGCCAGTAAATTCCATGAGGGCTCCACCCTCATGACCTAATTACCTACCAAAGGCTCCACCTCCTAACACCACCACACTGGGGGTAAGGTTTCAACACATGAATTTTAGGGGACACAAACATCAGTCCATTGCAGTGGGTCAGACAATACCCAGTTCATAATGGCATGATTGGACTTCTCTTCAGAAACCATGCAAGCAAGAAGGGAGTGGATTGAATAAGACTGGGTGAGAGATGAGATAGCTTTGACTATAAAAGTGGAATTGAAAATGGTGAAAAAACATTTTTGAGGGATTTTCTTTTTTTGGTAAACTTAATAGAATTTGCTGATGAATTTTGTGTATGGAGTGAGGAAAAGAAAAGAATCAAAGATGATTCATAAATTCTTGATTCAATGAAATAGTGAACGTGATGCCACATGTTGGCATGACGGATACAAGTAGAGGTTGTTGGCGGGAGCAGGGATGTGATGACTTTGAAATCACAACTTTCTCTTTTGGCCAAAAAAGTTTGAGGCGGCATCATGGGTTCAGATCCCCCTATCAGCCTGCCACAAAAAAAGGGGGTGTGAGATTCCTATTAAACATCCAAATGGAGATATCATATCGAGTAGAGGACAGAGCTGCAGATGCATAGTTATTGTCAATTAAAAGTTTACAGGACTGGAATAAGAGTGTAAATAGAAAAGGAAAAAAATGCTAGTGCTGCAGCAGAGGGCAGGAATTAGGTCCAGTACAGGCAGATTCCTATCAGTTAAAAGATCAGTTAAAGGAATTAACTTCTTCCTTCTCTGCAGGTAAAAGCCAATGGAATTTTCTAAGCAAGAAAGTGACTTAAGGTTTTTTAGAAGTATAATCAATTGTGCATTGGTAAATGTTTATCAGTCAGCTCTCAGAATAAAAAGGGAGGGAGACCGAGGTACACATAGTATCATGGGTACATTATACAGTATTTCATACAGAGACAGTAGTTGTAAAAGTGAGCTCAAGGTAATATTGAAATGTAATAAAATAACGAGAAAGTAATAAGGTTTTGGTGTTTGTTGGCTTTGTTTTCAAAATTACTTCTTTAGGAAATAAGATTTCTCAGAAGACAGTCTGAATTTCCGGTAGGATAGGAATCTAACCATCTTGCTGCCATGGGGACCGTAATGTTGGAGTCAACACCGACAGCAAGGAAGTGCTTCTGTGGAACCGAGAGTCAAACTGCTCTTTCTCATCTCTTTTGGGCCTCGTGGCAAGCAGTCTCTGGGCCATTTAGTTTTGTAAGTCAATAAATTCCATCTGCTTAAGCAAGTTTATAAATAAATAAATAATATTTCTTTAATCATAGGTTTATATATATATATTAATTTGTAATAATGTCTGTGTTGAATGAGTGGCTCACAAAATTTCTGACCATTTAGCGGCCAGTCAGCTCCCCGCACCACTGCCATGTTCTATAAAACAGAGTGTGTTGCTTTCATAAGAAAAATAAAAATTTCTCATTTGTGGGTTGAGTAGACAGACTCTTATAAAACCAAGCTCCAGTTTCACAAGAAAAGCGTTCCCTTACTACCAAATTAAATCAGAAAAGCTAAGTCATTTATGCAAAGGGAGTTTCCCCAGAGATTTTGAAGTTCTCTCTTCTTAGGCAACTACCAAGTTCCTAACAGGAAGAAAAGTATTTCAACTCCCCATCCTGTTATGAAGTCGGAGGTATCAATGCTGTCCGCTCTACTTCTGGAAGATCAGCATTGGCCAGAAAATCCCGGCAGGAGACCTGCCTCTCCAGAGACAGGACATCTCCTTTCAGATTTACTGTTAGTGCTAGAAAGCCTCAGAGGCCAATATCCCCTTCCTCCAGATGGGAGTACCAAGGCTGCCACGGGGAAAGGAACTTTCCTGAGATCATGCCACAAGGCAGTGGGAGAATCAAGAGCAGAGTTCACAACTGAACTCTGGCATCTTCTGACTCTTGTTCTGGCCAACACAGCAAGCATTTCCCATGATGAAGATAGACCAAACATCCAACACTCTGTGGAGCTGGAGAGAGGAGCTGGATGGGTCAAGATTCCAAACACTCTGCTTTTTCTGGATATTTTCGTTTAATCAAAATTGACCTGCTACCTCAAGCGCAGTCCCGCCGCTGAAGAGCTAAAGTCTGGGGACTGTGAAGGCCCCTTCCGGTTATAAAATTTCATAAGCCAGTAATATCTTAGGGCATACCTTCTCCCGTGGCTACCAGCCTGGTATTGTTTTAAGGAAGACTTGGAAATTCCACTTCAAAACTCATCCTGGCTGCCATGATGATTAACCAACAAATACTCAAGCCAGGCATATGCGGGGGAAACCACATCCTCAGAGACCACAGGCACGAGTTCTCGGCAGTGAGTAAACCCGGACAACAGCCACTGTCCCAGGCTGTGAGGCTGTTATTGTTCTTGAGAGAGGGACCTTGATCATTCTTTTGTGCTCCTTGCTTCATCCTTCTAGAGGGACTTTCTAAGATATTTGCAGACATTTATGGTACACATACTGCACACCAAATCCCATTAAGCATTTTCACAGGCTGTTACAGCTCAATTGCATATGAAGTGATGAAAAGAAAAGAATCACAGATGATTCGTAAGTCCCTGGCTCAACGAAATAGTGAATGTGATGCCACATATTGAAGTCCTAACCCCCAGGACCTCCGAATGTGACTGTCTTTAGGGACAGCATCTTTAAAGAGGTGATTTAGGTAAAATGAGATCATTGGCAGCCCTAATCCAACATGACTGATGTCCCTATAAGAAGAGGAGATTAGGATACAGACACACACGCACAGGGAAGACCATCTGAATACCCAGCTAGAAGATGCCATCTGCAAGACAAGGAGAGAGGCCTCAGGAGAAACAGCCCTACTGGCATCTTGATCTCGGAATTTCCGCCTCCAAGACTGTGAGAGAATGAATTTCTGTGCCGCCCAGGCCGTGGCACTCTGTTATGGCAGCCCTAGCAGACAAAAACACAGGCCATCTCATTTCATCCACCAAGTCTGCGTGGGGAAGGTGGCAGGCTGTTCAGGCTCTGGTGTGGACTCCTAAGGCAGAAGTTCAGGCTGTAATGGTGTGGCAGCCCCTTGGTTATTCTAGGCAGTTTGGCTTTCTGCGTGTAATTCTATTTGCTTGTGGGGAACAATTGAAAGAGTTCAAGCAGCTTTCAAAGCTCAATTTGGAACACAAATAGCTGATTTATGTAATTAGCCCGTGTGCAATTACATGGAACTCCATCGAGTGGCTTTTTGTGAACCAGATTGGCACCACCTGATTCTTAAAAACATAAATAGATCAAGTTGTTAAGTAACAAGTAATTAAAGGGAGCACATGATATTCTCTCTGGGCAATGCAGACCACCCACGTTTAATCTGGTTTCTGTACTACTCAGCCGAATCAGATAGAGGTGGAGTGAGGCTTTCAAAATGAAATGCGCCCAAGAGTTTGGGTTGAATTCAAGGGGACATATGAACGACTCTGCGATCCCAGCTTCTTAGTTTGTTCAGGCTGCTATGACAATTTTTGTTGTTGTTGTTGTTGCTCACAGTTCTGGAGGCTGGTAAGTCCAAGATCAAGGTGCCAGCAGGTGTAGTGTGTGATGAGGGCCCATTCCTCAGAGATGGCACTTCCTGCTGTGTCCTCACCTGGCAGAGGGGCAAAAAGGGGGAAAGGAGTGTATCAGTCTGTTTTCTGTTACTTATAACAGAACACCTGCAGCTGGGTAGTTTATAAAGAAATGAAATGTATTTCTTACAGTTTTGTAGGCTGGGAATCCAAGGCCCAGGAGACACGCCTGGTGAGGGCTTTCTTCTTGGTGGGAACTCTATAGAGTGCCAAGGCAAACAGAGGATCACATGGTGAGAATGGCAAGAGCGTTTTTATGTGCCCACTTGCTCTCCTTACAAAGCCACCAGTCTACTTCCTGATAACCCATTAAACCATTAATCTATGAATGGATTAACCCATTGACGAGGGCATGGTCCTCGTGATCTGATCACCTCTTAAAGGCCTCACCCTTCAAATATCATAGTCAGATTTCCTACCCTCTTAACACTTACCATGAGGGTCAAGCTTCCATCAGTTTTGTGGGGACATTCAAACCATAACAAGGGGCTAACAAGCTTCCTCAAGCCTCTATTTTAAGGACACTAATCCCATTCATGAGGACAGAGCCCTGATCATCTAATCCCCTCCCAAAGGACCCACCTCGTAATACCACCACATTAGGGATTAGGTTGTAATTTATGGATTGGTGGGGAGGGGGAAGGACACAAACATTTGGACTGTAACACCAGCTAAAATGCGGATGAGACCGTGAACATGAAGCACATTGGTAGCCATGGTTTCACTCTCAGAGGAAATCTTATTTTTAAATTACACTGTGGGAAAAAAAAAAAAACTGCAGCAAACATTCTGACAGAGAGGGACAACTTTTTATATATAAAGAGCTCATACAAATCATTAGAAATACTAAAACCCAAATATTTAAGTTGTCAAAGGATGTGGATAGTCAGGTCCCAAGGGAAATACTAAAGACTACTGAGTATCAGATAAAAATTAAATTTCACTAGTAAGCAAAGAAATGTAAAATAAAGAGACACCTTTTTGTTACACATACTTCTAGCAATAATTTAAAAAGTTATTGTGTTCGCCCTGCTTCCTCTTAAAACCCCACTGAATGGCTCTCTAGAAGCACAGAAAAGAATAAACCCACAGTAGCAAAGAAGCAAAGGAAAGGTATCCCCAAGCTTATGGATGACCTATGACAGGCAGACAGGTGGAAGGGTATGTGTGGACGGATGGACAGAGGGAAGGAACAGCCTTACAGAAGTCAGCTCTGAGCCCCCGAGTTCAAGGTCAGCTGGGAGAGTGGAGGCCAGGAGCGGGGAGTGAGGCCAAAGCACAGGGACTGACTTCAGATCTGTGTGTGGCACAAGTGGAGCTCTCGTAGAGCTTCCCATTCCCAGCACCTGTACAGACACTCTTCCCAAGGCAAAAAGCCTGAGGGCTCTGCCTTGAAGAAAGGGACCCTCCTGGGGAGCTCCAAGGCTTCCAGAGTATGCGCTGGCACCAAATAAGCCCTACCCCTTCTGGGCTCCAACCAGGAGACCCTACGAGGAAGCTACCTGCTGCACAGCACCACCTGTCCCAGAGAGAGGGTCCCATGGGCCGATGCTGTGGCCATGGGGGAGGGGTGGCCACTGCCAGCCCAACAGAGGAGGAACATCAGCGACAGGAGGGTGAAGAGGACAGAAACCGACAGAAAGACTGACCAGGACAGTCAATTATTCAGACCATAGAAGAGGTATTTTAACACAGTATCTGAGTTTGTATTTCAGAGGTATTCAAGAAGATGTAACAAACATAAAATATATAATACTATAAAAAAGGAATACTCAGAGAACAAGAAAGACATTTTAGAAATGAAATCAACTGTTTTAATAAAACGTGGAGCCAGAAGACAAGACAGATTAAAAGGAGACAGAAGATCAGCACAGCATGTCCATAACTTGACTAAAAGGGAGGGTCCGATTGATCAAGAAAATAACAAGGAGATTTCAAAGGCCACCAAGAGTTCATCACGACGATTGAAATAGATGCACGTACTCAGACTTTTTAAAATGAACTGTGAAAATATCAGGGATAAAGAGAAGATTCTAGGAACTTCCACAAGAAAGAACAGATCACCTGCAAAGAACCAGAATCAAACAGGCATCAGAATGTTCCCGAGTATTTCCAGAATCTAAACGAGGTCAACCGAGAACTCTGCACCCAAACTGTGAGTCAGGCAGGAGGGCCCAATGATGTATTTTCAGGCACACAGAAGCTTCAAAAATGCATTCGTTCCTGCACCCTTTCTTAGGAAGTTACTTGAAAATGAGGAAAGCAAAGAATCCCGGAATACCGGTTGCCCTTGGCTGTGCCCCCAAGTCTGGAGAAGCAGGAGACCCATTGAGGGTGGGATTTGTGAGCGGGGGAGGCAGAGAAGCAGGCTTCAAGGGTGGAAACAGCCACAGAGAAAGCACATGACTTCCTTTCAGGATGGACTAGAAAAAGAATCTCCAGGAAAAAATAAAGCTGTGCTAAAATGATATTGTACACTGGAAAGAACATACAAAGTAAATTGTAATATGACCAGATTTTGCACCACGGATGGAGTATAAGAAAAGAGACCCAATTGACCACTGAACATCGTCAACTTTATTTTAACAAACTTGCCTGCAGGATGTTAGCCTAGGTCTGGTCTCCACTTGGTCTGGAATTTGGGATTGCAGGCCTGTTGGAGTGGCAGGCTTTTGTTTCTTTCTCCTTTCATTCCCCCAGCCCTCTCCTGTGAACACCTGCCCCTGCTGGGATCTTGTACATCGGGCCTCCGGCCAGCCTCTCCACTCCCCAGATGCCAGGCCGTGGTGAGCCCCCGCCCACAGACCCTGGGGGCTGGGCTCAGTCCCTCCTCACCCAAAACACACTCAGAGGGAGGCCCAGCCAGGCCAGCCAGTGCTGCACCTGCCCCAACTGGAGCCCTGAGACCCACGGACGCAGCAGCCACTTGATTTGCATTGTGTTCTTTTCTCATGGAAGGAGACACACACATCTTGTGCTTGAGACTTGCGATGTCTTATTCTCCCTCTTTCATTTTGTATTTTTTCTGTCATTGGAACACAGAGGATTTTAAAGTATGAATTTGCTTTGCCATATTGATTGACAGTAACTTGCTTATTGATTTTTAAGTTTCGTCATCAGAATTAGTGCGCAGAGCCCTCAACTGTAGTCACAGGAAAGACTGTGATGTTATCAATTGGGACCCTTTAAAAATGAAGATACAGTGGAGTACAACCAGGAAATGGAAGGAAGGAGGGCAGGTGCAGGTACAGAGGTGAGGGAGCCAGCCGGGATCCACATTGCCACTAGTGGCAAATGAGATACAGCTGAAGTTAATAGATCAAAAACAGGCAACTAATACCAGACTAAATATTACACCATCACCAGAAAACATCAGGCAGAGTGATGGGAAGTATTTCGAGTGACCAAGTCCTCATCTTTCATGTCGATGTTATTAATGTCAGTAGATATTATCTAAGTGTGATAAACTGGGGAGAGAAGGCAACGCATAGTTTTGAGGTGTGGATAGAATCACAAAACAAAATTTAAAAAAAAAACAAAAACCACAACTAACAGTGGTCTCCGAAGAGCTAGAGGCCATTCCTTATCATAAGAAATTTTTCAGCTATTCCCTTTTTCCTCCCACGGCCATTCTTTACTAGGATTAAACACACACACATACTGACACACATGCACACACACACAGACTCATGTGTGCACACACAGACTCACACACGCACACACACTGACACACACGCATGCACACACAGACTCACGTGTGCACATACAGACTCACACACGCACACACACTGACACACACGCATGCACACACAGACTCACGTGTGCACGCACAGACTCACACACGCACACACACTGACACACACGCATGCACACACAGACTCACGTGTGCACGCACAGACTCACACACGCACACACACTGACACACACGCATGCACACACAGACTCACACACACACACAGACTCATACACAAGTGTTCATATTCCACACAGGGCATTGTGATGAGGTGAGTTCTCCCCTACACCTGTGCAAGGGTACAATTCGGGATATTCTTCACAGAAAGAAATTTGACAATATTTAAAAAGAGCTTTAACATGATTATAAACTTTGATCAGTCATCCTATTTCTGGGAATCTATTTGAGGAAATATTAAAAATACAGAAAAATGTTTTCATAAGGGGATGTTTCTACAAGTATGTGTTACAGTAATAAAAAGACAAAACAACTTAAATGCCTAGTAATGGGTAATCACATTATGGCAGATCTACTTTGGCATACCGCACAATTGTTAAAATTACATTTTAGAGTGAGATTTAATGTGTAAACATTCTTACATTGTTACATTAAATTTTTTAAAAAGCAGGAATCATACACAAATGGTAACTATGGTTTTGATTGACAATTTAAATTTGATTCCTTAGATTTTGTTTTCCTTTACTTTCTAATCTCATAATCAGAAAAATATATCCATTTTATTTCTTAAAATGTACATTCTGCGTTCTGGTTTGTCAAAACCTAGCCCTGCTGCTTTCAGAGATATTGATGAGAAAGTGGGAGGATTTGGGCTTTACATGTGCCACAAGGGCTACTGTGTTTAAGGGGAACAATTTGGCCGACGATGGATTTGAGGTGGAGCTAAGAGGTTAGAGTGGAGCTTTGCAGGTGACATGAAGGTGTGGTGCATGTCATCATTGGGCACGACCTGTCATGCTGGCAAAATGAGTGAGATCCTCTCTCAGAAACTGCTCCACCCCAGCACTGTGAGGCATGGGACGCAAAACTGAAGGAAGCACTTAGCATTGGCTGAAATATGGGAACAGTCACACATACTAGAACATGTCAACTTGGGTCCCCTCCCATGTGTAAAGACTGCAGAGTTCATTCCAGGATGCCAAATTAGTTAGCAAATAGACACCCCAAAGACAAGTGTCTGAACAACATGGGGTGTATTAACTAAATTTCAGTGACCACAAATGAAATCTTGAGGCACAGCTCACTGTTTTCGTGTTGCCTGCGGCTGCTTTCCCACTACAAGGGCAGCATTGGATAACTGGGGACAGAGACCACATGGCAGCCCACAAAGCCTGTGGTATTTACTGTCTGACCCTTTGCAGAAAAAGTTTGCTGCTGCCTCCTGCTCATGGGAAGGGGAGAGAGAGACGGAGACTGGTAAGTTTTACCCAGCCAGACATTGGGATGCCAAGGTCAAGAAGAGGTGACGTAGAAGCCAGATTCATCCTCGGACCGAGTGAAGGGACGATCTGGGAGCCAGGTGTGGACACTAAAAGGGGTTTCCCCAAAGTAATCGCCTCTGCAGGCAGGTGTGGAACGGCAGGGATGGGACAGGAGGCTGGGACCTGGAACAGGCTGGCGTAACTCTAAATTTGGGGAGGAATAGGCTGAATGAGCGTGAGGGCCATGTCTGGCCAGGAATGGATCAGAGAAGGGATTGGTAAAACCCTCTCCTGGCATTAAGTGGGAAAGAACCTGTGGGAGCCAGGGGTGGCCTCCGCAGCCTCTAGGGAGCAGCCTGGGTGCTTTGCATCAAAGTGGAGTTCAGGCTCCTGATCCCCACTGTGTGAGGGTCCTGGGCTGCCCTCCTCCCTGGGCCCCTCACAGTCTCCTCCATGAAATGCAGTTCCACGGATCACTGTGAGCTTTAAGTTGAGGATGAGCCTGGGCTTTGTAGTCTGCAAAGCAGCTGCTTCTTAACACAGCAGGGAAAATCCCCAGCTGTACCCCACATGCCTCCACTTTGGAAAATTGCCCTGGAGGTACCTGGGATCGAGGCGAAAGCCTTCCCCCTTCCCCACGCCCCCTGAGAGCACCCCGGGCTCTGCATTTTCCTGGGGGAAAGGCTGAGCAATGGGCATCATTTTCTTCTTGGAGTGGAAGGAAGGCAACTGCAGGAGGCAGAAAGAGGGAGGTGCCCAGACCCCTTGGGCTGGGCAGAGGTAAAACCACGGCAGGCCCTGACCCCTGGGCACCTCAGAAGGTTGAAGAAGGGTCCTGTCCCCAACACCTTGGCTTGTGAATTGTTTGAAGAAATTCACTGGCTTTGAGAACTCAAAGAGGTGGTGAGTTTTGTGTCTAGGTCAATACAACAGGAGCAAGGACAGCCTGGACTGGTGCCCAGGAGCACCCTCTCCCTGTGAGCCCATGGGCCCACCCACCTGGAGCCTGTGGGTGCCCCCCAGACCCAGCCTGGGCACTGAACCTAATTCCTACCTGCCACTCAAGACAGCCCCCTGTCCTGCAAGTCCCCCAGGCCATCCTCCTGAGGGCTGGCCATGCCTGGCCATGTCCAGCAAGGTTCCAGGGGTGCGTGATCTGCCCCCACATGCTGTGTTTCTGCTCTAAATCCAAACCCAGACTTGGCCCTGGGGAAGACTTATCTGGGGGGATAGAGGGTGGACGCCGTATTTCATTGTTTGTTAGCTCAATGTACAACTCAATCCACACCTCTAACTGTCCTTTCTCTCTTGTCCCCTGTGCCTGGGTCAAGGCCAGGCCTGACCTGGGGGAAGGCACGGGGCTTCCACAGGCCCTGGAATTAGTGGGCTTGTCAAGTAAAAAAACGAATCCAAACTTAATGAGGACAGACTTTCATTCAAAAGGATTTTTCGGGGGGAGAGGGGATTATTGCAGTAGGGGCGGGCTCTGACGGAGGTCTGCAGGCATCTCAAGGGTTAGGTAGAGAGTTTTTCTATGAGAGCCGGTGTGAGGGGGCAGGATGCAGGCCGGTAAGTTCGGACAGTAGGAGCTCGGGAGGGGCCGTGAGCGGCTCAGGCTGAAGGGCATGCAGGGGCTTGAAGAAGGGGAGAGGCTGAACCAGAGTTTGGATACATTCTCACCTAGGTGAGAGCCTGGACAGAAGGGGGGAGCTGTTAAATAAAAATGAGAGGCCGTTGCTCTGGACTAAGCTCCTGCACTAGGTCCTACACACCAGACTGAAAATCAAAGCGGAGTCACCGCTGCCAAAGTTCTGTCACCAAACCTAAACTGAGCTGTGCTCTGACCTCCTAAGACGTCAGGAGAGAGAGGACACAGCCGATTCCCAGACAGGCCAGTCTCAGTCTTCCACCGGTGTGCTAACGAAGTTCCCCTGCTTTAATTCTCACACAGACGTACCCTGAAGTCACCTGATGTTAAGTAATCATCTTTCCACTGTTCTATCTCCCTGTCGCCACCTTACAAGGTGAAATGACCAGTCCACTGCTTATTCTTTGTTTCTGTTTCAGATCTTTGTCTGTCTGTTAAAGCCAACCTTTTTGGCTCAGCTCATTGGAACACTTATTCTATTTTATGGAATGAAGTGTCGCCTGATTCTAGAATCGTAAATAAAGCCAATTGAGGCTTATTTTTTAAAAGCATTTTGCTCCAACCGATCAGTGGACACAAGCAGCTTGAGCTATTCATGGGGGAGAGGTAGGATCTGGAGGGTCTGGGTCTGGCCTTGTCCTAGGGAAACAAGGGACCCCCGTGAGTCTCATCTGAGTTGTATGGGGAAGGGGCTTCTTTGCCATGAACCCACAAAGCTTATGGGGGGGGCATCTTTATCCCTCATTGTTTTCCAGGACCACAGGGCTCAGGTAAACTCAGCATCCTCAGGTTGGATCCTATGATAATGGGACGTCCTGTGTGCTGGGGAGCCCCTCTGACATTTGGTTTACACAGATATGTAAATTTCTGTCATTCATTTTGAATTTGGAATTGTCACTTTGGATTTAAGAAATACCTGCTTGGATCCCTTTTATTTTATTTAATTAAGAGAATTTCTCTTCAAGTGAGTCCAGTCCTGAAGGTGGATATGTTGTAAATTTTTAGCAGCCTGTATAGTGCTGGGGCCAGGGGACAACTAGGGGCCCTAAGTCATCATGCTAGCCTAAGCCTCCCCTTGTCCCTATCTGCTGGGTGCTCTCTTGGTTCAGGGCACGTGTGTGTTAATCAAAAGGCAGCTTTTTGTGGTTGTTTTCCGATTTCACACATTCTTTTTAAAATCCCCTGCCTCGAGGGAAGAAAAGGAGGAATTGATAAAGGGACACAAAAATCAACTATATTACTATATTGTACATTGATAAATTAAAATAAAAATAATAAAATAAAACAAAATAAATAAAATATAAGTGGGGAAAAAAAAATAAAATCCCATGCCTCTAAAACTGTGGGCTCCACCTCTTAGATAAATAGGTTCATATGTCACAGAGCATAATTTCAATTTAGGAATTCAAACATTAGGCACAGAAGTCACCACCCAATGATCAGTCCACACCGGGTCCTCTCTGGCAAAGGCCACAGTGGGGGCTTCATGCCTTTGAAGCAGGTCTAGGGTTGACCCAGCTCACTTCTCTCGCTCCCTGGCCAGAGTAGGTCCATTCTCTGCTCCTGGCCCTGGGGGAAGCTGCCTCTCTCCAGGTGGCCACAGTGACCACAATGCCCAGCTCCCAGCCTCAGTCGTGGAGGCCACACCACAGGCTTCAACAGCCGAGTTCTCCCCTCCTCCCTGAGCTGCTCCATCCACATCTGCAGAAGACCCCAGCAGGGCAGGCTGTCCAGAGTGGGGGAGGGATGTTCTTGACAGGAGGTGGGGACATCAGAGGATCAGGCCTGCATTCCACACAGTGCTGGTTTCTGCTCATTGGAACTCTTTGCACATCTTTCTGTGTGAGCAGAACTTCAGACCACAAACATGCAGGGGCAGCTTTTGCTCCCTGCTGCTGAGAGCACAGGTGGCACCGAGGTTCCTGCTGACTCTCCCTGTGGCATGGATGTGCAGGGGGCGTGGCATGGCAGGGAGGACCCTGATGCCCATCCACCCCTCCCCCCACCCAGCCACTGCACAGAGCGGAACAGAGAGGTGGCCCAGCCCCCTCCGAGGGCCCTGCTGACCCAGCCACCCCCTGGGAAGGCTGGATGGCCTCCCTGCCAGCTCAACCTGGAAGGTGAGACATGTTCCTTCATTTCCAAACTTTCCCTCAGTTTATTTCCTTTTTGATCACAGAGCAAATTCACAATTCTCTTCCATATCATCTTGGACAGCACCAGGTTGCCCCTGCCCATTCTCATCTCTCCTCATCCCCTCTCCAGCCACTACTGTCAGGACTAGGACTGAAATAGAGCTCACTACACCCTCATAACGTACACTATCTGCTTCTGTAGAATTGCTTGCTTAACCTAAGTAACTCCATTTTGCCCCCTGTCTGACCTGCAGACTACCCCCCGCTTCTACATGAGAAATCGTTGACCTTTTCATAGAAACAAAAAACAATTGCATAAAAACAGGAGCCATACACAGTGAATTATTACATGGGAACAGGAACCATACACAATGAAAACTTGTATGCTTGGTTGCGCGAACAGCTCATTCTCAGCCTCTGTGACCTAGCTCCCTAGCTTGCTTTGTGCACCTGGACAAACCCCGTGTGCCAACAGGATGTAGTTTTTGCCTTTAAAAACCCCACAAGACCAAAGCCTGAGGCTGCTCTTCATTGGTTGCTCCTTGGGAGACGGTCACTGACCAGCTGGAGTGAATAAACTGCCCTTTTCTGCACAAGTGGCATGTAAGTGCATTGTGGAAGGGTGGAAGGGTGCCTCACAACATTTTGGAGGCCCCAGCGAGATGCTTTCTCTCGTGAGTATATCCCTCCCTGCACTTATCTTCTAGGAGAAGATAGAGAAGCTGTTCCTCTTCTTCTCCCTGGAGGCAGACGGGGCACTTTACTCTCTCCCCAGGTAGGTGAGATCTCAGGAAGGGATGGTGCACCAATGGTTGGACTTAGTGGGAGGCTGGATGCAGCATTAACTCCCCTAGTCCTTGGGCTCCCAAGACATCTCTAGGCCCATTGGTAATTTGGATTTGGGTTTGGGACTTGCAAGTCAACATGAATTATGTTTTGGGACTTGCAAGTCAATAGGAATTGTGTTTCTGTGTTTCTTGTTCATCTTTGTTGTTGTGATTGTTGTGTCTGTGGATATCTTAGAGTAATTTTGGTTGTGGCCACTTGTCTCTGTCTTTTGTGTGCTGCCAGTTGTGTGTTTTTGTGTGTCATAAACTGTGGTCTTGAATAACAAGTGGGACAAAATTCCTCCAAATGGGTCTATGGAACAACCCCCTTACCTACAGGTTTGGATTGATATAATCTCTGACAAGCCATCATGACTAAAAAGGTGCCTTAAAAAATGTCCCAAGGTGAATGGAAATAGAATACCCTCTGTGCTTTTAACTAAGCCTTCTCTTCCAGCTTCTCCAAAGAAGAGCACAACCCCCACAGCGCCTCCCGTACTCTCTGATTCCTCGGAAGACCCAAGGTGGCTTTAATAATTAAAAATAAGCTAAGAGTATTTCCTTTTTTTTTTTTTATTTTATTTTTTCTTTTTTTTTTTCTGACTGGTAAGGGGATCATGACCCTCAGCATGGTGTGGTCTGCACCACGCTCAGCTAGTGAGTGCACCGGCCATCCCTATATAGGATCCGAACCCACGGCCTTGGCGCTCCCAGCACTGCACTCTCCCGAGTGAGCCACGGGGCCAGCCCAGAGTATTTCCTTTAATAATTTCTTCTCCTTTCACTGGAAAAGATTTAAAAATTTGGGGAAGTTGATGATAAGTTAAACAGCAGTAGTTCATAACAGTAATGATTTAATCTCTGAATATACTGTAACTGAAGAAAAGAATTTGAAAAACTGTTGTAGGACTGCTAGATTAGTCCCAGAATGTCAACCTCATTTTCAATTTATTGGCTTTTGTTACTTTATGTCATGCTGACCTTATTGTTAAACACAGGTTTGATTGCATTCTTTCCACTCATGGAGAAAATGGGGAAAACATTGCTTTTAAGTTGGTTGAAAGCATTAACTGATAAAACACTTCAGAAAAAATGTGAATTATGCATCTAGGAAAGCATATTCTGTTCATTACATTAAAAGTATATACAGCCCTATTAACTCCACAGTGTAACAGTTGTCAGGGTCAACATTTAGATAGATATAAATGAAATATTTAAATGGTACTGTAAATAGTTTTCAGGTCATACACATACCTTTTTCCTAAAGAATTGCTCTGGCAACTTTGTTAAAAACCAATTGACCAGAACTATGGGTGTATTTCTGGACTTTCTCTGCCTGTTTCCCATACTCGGAGCAGCACTGCCTGACCCTGATGTTCCTCCAAACCCCCCTCTCACTCCAACAAACTCCCTTGCCTCCTGGAATTCCTCAAGACCAGGCTTCCTTCTTGGTTTACAACTGGAAAAATCAAAATCCTTCTTTCTCAGAAAAACCGCAGGGCCTCATCTCCCTCTTGGAGACTGCTTTCTTTACCCACCAGCCTACATGGGATGAGTGTCAGCAGCTCCTGCAGCCTCTCTTCACATCAGAAGAATGCAAGTGGATCTGGAGGGAGGCCCTGAAAACTGTTACCAGTCACAATGGCTGACCCTCTGATGACCCCGTTTGCCTCGAACATGTGTTCCCCTCTAAACAGACCTGGATGGGACCCAAACACAGACCAAGGTAAGGGGGCTCTTGACCTGTATCGCCAGACGCTCCTTAGGGGACTCCACACAGCAGCCCGGAAGCCCACTAACCTATCAAAAGTAAGTGAAACTATTCAGGGACCAAACGAAACCCCCACTGCTTTCCTGGAATGCCTTATGGAGGCTTACAGGACCTACACTCCTGTGGACGCTGAGACCCCAGAAAACCAGTGGGTGATAAATATTGCCTTTGTTACCTAGTCAGCTCCAGACATTAGGAAAAAGCTTCAAAGACAGGAAGGATTTAAAGGAAAATTCTTATCTGAGCTGTTTGAAATTGCCCAGAGGGTATTTAACAACAAAGATAGTCCAGAAGAGAAACAAACCAAAAAGCTAGATTTTAAGGATGCCTTCCTTCTTCAGCCTCCCACTGGCCGAAGTAAGCCAACCTCTCTTTGCCTTTGAATGGACTGACCCTGGGGGAGGATACTGTGGACAATTAACTTGAACTCACCTCCCCCAAGGATTTAAAAATTCTCCAACCTTATTTGATGAAGCCCTTCAGCCCATTTGTTGCAAGATGTGAGGCATTGCCAAGGGGGTGCTCACCCAAGCCCTGGGACCATGGAAGAGGCCTATCACCTACCTCTCCAAGAGCTTGATCATTGTAGCTGCAGTATGGCCAACCTGTCTCTGAGCCATAACGGCAACTGCTTTACTAGTAAAAGAGGCCAACAAGACATATGCTTAGTGGCCCCCCCCCACTCTGTACAGACTCTCTTACAAAGTGCACCTGAACATTGGCTCACCAACTCCTGCACCCAGTATCAGGCTTTACTTCTAGATCAGCCCCTAAAAACCACGGCTCTAAATCCAGCTACCTTCCTCCCAGATGACAACCCAACCAAGCCTGTCCATGACTGTCTCAGAACAATCGAGACTCTCCAAAGCCTCCGGCCAGACCTGACTGATATCCCCTGGACAGAGCTTAATGAAATGCTGTTCACTGATGGAAGCAGTTTCATCTCCAATGGAATCAGGTATGCCAGGACAGCCATGGTAACTTAAGATCAGGTCATTTGGGCTCAAGCCTTAAGCCAAAGAACATCTGCTCAAAAGGCTGAACTCATAGCCCTAACACAGGCTTTAAGGCACAGAAAAGATAAAACTGTTAACATATATACTGACAAAAGATATGCTTTTGCCACTGGCCATGTTCACGGGGTCTTATACAAACAGAGAGAACTATTAACATCAGAAAATAAATAAATAATAAAACAAAAATACTAGCCCTCCTTGAAGCCATATGGTATCCAAAAAGAGTGGCCATCATACATTGTCTGGGGCACCAAAAAGATAAATCATTTGAGACCCAAGGCAACGCTGCTACAGATTTGACTGCCAAAGAGGCCACATTAAAACCAGTGGGGTCATTTGACTCTTTAATAGTCGTTCTGGCACCTCAATTGCCACCGACTCCCCGTTATACTAAAAAAGAAGTAAAACATGCTAAGATCTTAAAAGCCTCCAACAATGCCATGAATTAGAAAATTCTGCCAGACCACTAGGATTTATTTGCCACAGGCTCTAAGCAGATTGCTGATTAAACATATACATCAAGGAACACACCTTGGATCCACAAAATTAACTGAACTTTTAAAAAATATTATTACATCCAAGATCTTGACAAAATAACAAAAGACACTGTTACCAGATACGTTCACGTTCACAAGTAAATCCAGGGCCAAAATCAAGGCTGCGCGTTGGAACCAGAACACAGGGAACCAACCCTGGCAAATACTGGGAAATTGACTTCACCAAGGTAAAATCTGGACAATGTAGGTATTGCTACCTCTTGGTGCTCACAGACACTTTTCTGGATGGGTAGAAGGCTTTCCTACCAAAACCGAAACCACTCAGATAACACTAAAAAATTGTTACAAGAAATTGTCTCCAGATTTGGCCTACCTGTAACCTTGGGCTCTGACAATGGCCCAGCTTTCACAGCCCAAATTTCCCTATTATTAGCTAAAACATTAAAAATAAATTGGAATTCACATTATACTTATAGGCCACAAACTTCAGGACAGTTAAAATGAATGAATCGGACCTTAAAAGAAACACTTACCAAATTAAAACTAGAGACTGGTGAGAACTGGGTGAGCCTCCTTCCCTTTGCCCTCCTAAGGGCTAAATGCACCCCCTACATACAAGGAATTACACCCTCTCTGTTGCCCCTCCTCAAAGATAATAAACTTGCTAAAATCACTAACCATAACCTTCTTCAGTCTATGCCAGATTCACCCCTTGGTCAGAGAGGCCTATCCACTGACAAAAGCAATTGGTCAATTCTGCAAAAAGGCCTCCTGAAATTTGAGAGGGGTTACATTAAATCTATAGATCAATTTGGGAAGAATTAACATCTTAACAATATTATCTTCTAGTCCATGAACATGAAATGTCTCTGCATTTATTTAGATTATCTTTCATTTCTATTAGCAGTATTTTGTAGTTTTCAACAGACAAGTCTTGCATGCTTTTGTTAAATTTGTTCCTAAGCATTTTATTCTCTTCAATGATATTGTGGATGAAATTGTTAAGTTCATTTTCAGACTGTTCATTGCTAGTATATAGAAGTACAATTGCTTTTTTTCATTTTAACCTCAGGTCCTCAAACTTGCCAAACATGTTTAGTTCTAGTAGCTTTTTGGCTAGCATACAATGCTGGCCCCATACAATGCTGCATAAAAATGGCAAGAATGGGCATGCTTGCCTTATTCCTCAGTTTATGAGAAAAGCACCCAGTTTTTCTCCAATAAGTACAATGTTAGCTGTGGGCTTTTTGTAGATGCACTTTATTAAATTAAGAAAGGTGCTCTCTATTCCTAGTTTATTGAGAGTTTTTCCAATTAAATAACAATTTTAAAATTTAAAGTGCTTTGATAAAAAAATTTACACCAAGTGGTCAATCTGACAATGTTGTAAAAAGTTAATTTTTTCCTCTTTGCTATGGTCATTGTTTCCTACATAGGGGCTGGACCTATCTGAATGTGCAGCAGCAGCTGTACCCATATATAATCCACACAATCAGACTAACAAGGTGGATTATATATGGCTCTCAGAAAGCCTGTTGTTTCTATACCAACCATTCAGGTGTCATTAGAGACAGCCTTGCATTAGTCAGAAAATACATTAAAGAAATAGAAGAGTCATATAGTAATAATAAAAATTGGTTTGAAAATCTTTTTCTTGGTCACCTTGGTTAGTGAACAATCAGTCAAACTCCTTGTTTTACATACTAAGTACAACAAATTAAGTACCGATGAATCAATGATTTGATTCCTTCCTAAAGAGGAGTTGGGAATGAAATAGAGGTCCCTACACCCTCATAACGTACACTATCTGCTTCTGTAGAATTGCTTGCTTAACCTAAGTAACTCCATTTTGCCCCCTGTCTGACCTGCAGACTACCTCCCCCACCACATGAGAAATCATTGACCTTTTCATAGAAACAAAAAACAATTGCATCAAAACAGGAGCCATAACAGAGTGAATTATTACATGGGAACAGGAACCATACACAATGAAAACTTGTATGCTTCATTGCACGAACGGCTCATTCTCGGCCTCTGTGACCTAGCTCCCTAGTTTCTTTGTGCACCTGGACAAACCCATGTGCCAACGGGATGTAGGTTTTGCCTTTAAAAACCCTACAAGACCAAAGCCCGAGGCCGCTCTTCCTTGGCTGCTCCTTGGGAGACGGTCGCTGGCCAGATGGAGTGAATAAACTGCCCTTTTCTGCATGAGTGGTGTGTAAGTGCATTTCTTGTGGGAGGGTGCCTCACAACAGGACCCTGGCTGGAGCACACGGAGCTCCCCCTGGGGTGCAGGCAGAACCAGTGCCTCCCCTCCGAGATGTGCTCCAGGCTGGGTCTGTTGAGTCCATCTGTCTTCAAGGTGAAGTTTCCTTGTTAGCATCCTCACCTGTCATGAGCTGGGCAGAGAGGGCTCATGAGTAAATGGAAGATCCACCAAGTGAAGAAGTAGTCATCATGCAGTCTAGGGCAGGCTCCATGGTGGGCAGCCAGGAGGCCTCGGGTGAGGTCTCTTCCTCCTCTGGAGAATTCTAGCACCCGTCAATCAGACGCAGGGACTGGTCAATGCCTGCAGATCTCACAGGAGATTTATAAAAGCCAAGTGACTGTTATTGTTGTAACTCAAGAGTGAAGATTTGATTTTTGTACCATCGAATTACTCTGTTCAGCTTTTCTTATACCAATGAAGATGATACTTAATCAATCTGAATTTTCAAAATATGAGAATTTTGTATTATTACCTTTCTTCTCTATTTCCTACAAGGAGACAAGACAGAGTATGCATTACCAACAAAATATT
The DNA here is from genome assembly GCF_027409185.1 of Cynocephalus volans. Taxonomy (NCBI): domain Eukaryota; kingdom Metazoa; phylum Chordata; class Mammalia; order Dermoptera; family Cynocephalidae; genus Cynocephalus; species Cynocephalus volans. The sequence continues at coordinate 212,346,219 of NC_084461.1, forward strand.
GTAGTAAAACCCTAGCTGTGTGCATAGGATTGATTGTCTAATTCTGCTGTCTATTGTGAGGTTTATCATCATTTATATTCTATCAGTTAGATGACTGAGGCAATTTTCTTCTCATTTCTGTGATGAGATTTTTATTATTCAGAGATTTTTATTATTCGAAATTTCAATGCAGAAATCGGGATGTTTATTTTGAATGAGATGCAATTTCTTCCTCCAGAATTTATTCAGAATGTTTCATAATGTATTTTTAATTCTAATTTGGAAAGTAATTTCTATGCCAGCAACTACCCTGCAGAGACACCCAAACTGGCTATTGGCATAAAAAGAAAAACCAGATATAACTTGGTAAGTTAGAAAAATGTGAATGATAAAATTGTCATTTTCTTTCAGAAAGCACTACATGTTAATTTTTTAAAAAATAAAAGTCATCCTTATGTAATGAATCTTGAAATATTCAGAAAAAACATAAAGGAAAATAAGTTACTTCTAATCCTACTCACCGGAGACAACAATTCTTTACATATTGGTGTATTTTCTCCTATCTTTCATCTACAAAATAAACCTACCTTATTTGCTGTGCAATATTACTACACAGGAATGTGGCATAGTCTAGCAACTTCCCCTAAGATATTTTGCTATTAAAAGGTGACACATCACCTTTCTGGTGGGTATGCTGTAGCATCACACTGTGATTTTCATTTGCGTTTCCCAGATAGCTAGTGAAAGGGGCATATGTCATAAGTCTATCAGTCATTTTGACGTCCTCTTTTGTAAAGTGTCCGCTCAAGTCTTTTGCTCTTTTTCTATTGTATCCTTTGTCTTATTATTGAGTTGTAGCAATTCTTTATACATCCTGTATACAAGTCCTTAGCTAAGTCTATTGTCATTGTTTGTGGTGGCTGTGTTCTGTGAAGCCACCATGGATGCGGAATTAGCAAAGACTGAGCAGATTGAGTTTCCTGTGAGTCTCTGTTCACATTTTCATCAACCAAAATGGTATTTGCATGTAGAGGTCCACTTGCCAATGTAAGCCGATCTCATCAGCTTTTAAAACCTGTTCTTCCCTATGATTGTTTTCTTACATAACACTTAGCAGGTACTTTTTAAATTCTTCTGCAGCCTCCTGATCTGCAGAAACTGCCTCACCTGCAAGTTTACTCTCCATGCCCTATTGCCTTTTGAAATGTGCAAGCCAGCTAGCACTAGGTGAGGAGGATTGAACATTTCCTCACCCTGAATAACTTGATCGTAAATTTCTTTGGCTTTCAGCCTTACAACAATGCTGTCCACTGCATTTTTTTTTTATGGGTGTCATTTCATGAATCCACAAATCTAGCTGCATTTTTATCTTTTCCCTAGTTTCATCACACACTAGAGATATTCTTCAGCACTTGGCCAAAAGGCCTCCCATACAGATTGGCAGATCTCTTCTTCTTTTTTCTGGGGGTAGCATATTGTGGATATGTGGACTCACTAACACTGAACTCAGGGCCCATCAGCACTATGACTCATGCCTGAATGAAGTTTATCTATCACGCGTATTTTCTGTGAAAGGCATATCACAGCTTTCTTGTTCTCGGGGACACTAGACGGCACTTCAGCACTATGCTTGGGGACCATTTTGAACAGCAAAATCAAAGACAAAATGCAAAAAAATGGCACCGAATAGACCACTCAAAGGACATCTGTTTACAGCATGAGGGCTGAGGTAAGAAGTGCTGCCTGGTGCAACCTCAGCTGAGAACATACACATTGAGTGACTCAAATTTTGCACCACTCCGCACATATCTGCAAATGACCGTGAAAGAGCCATGAGTATTGATTTAGGGATTACAAATATATTTTAGTAAGTAGGTGAATTCACAAATATGAAATCTGCAAATAGTGAGGATCGACTGTATTTAGATCATGAATATCTTCTTCTCCCACTCTGTGGGTTATGTTCTTTGCTCTGTTAACACTGTCTTTTACTAAACATAAGTTCTTAATTTTAATATAGTTAAATTTATTAAGGTTTTTTTCTTATGGCTAAAGGTTTTCATTGCCTACTCCAAGGTCATGAAATGCCTCCTTGCTTTCCTCTAAAAGCTTTATTGTTCTACCCTTCACATGGATATTGACCTAGCAAAATTTGTTGCAGATAACATCTTTTTCTCTTTATGACTCATTTTGTCATAGCTCAGGTGACCCTAAATATGTAGGTCTGTAGTGGGGTAGTCTATTTATTTTTATTTTATTTATCCTCACGCCGATACCCATGCCTGCCTTAACTAATTCAAGGGTACTTCAAAAAGTTCATGGAAAGATTCATATTACCAATTTTTCCAGGAATTTTTAGAAGTACCCTCATATAGTTTTTGGTAGCTCCTGTTATCTGTGTATGTCAGTCCTCCAACTTCATTCTGGTTCTTCTGGAGTGTCTTGGCTATTTTTGACTCTTTGAATTTCCATATAAAGTTTAGAATCAGTGTATCATTTTTCATAAAAAATAACTGCTGGTATTTTGATCAGAATTGCACTGAATCAATGCATTCATCTGAAGGGTATTGACATTTTTAAAATATCATTGACCAGCAATTCATGAACATGGAATATCCATCAGTTATTTGTATCTTCTTTCATTTATCTCAACTACGTGTGTACTGTTTTATGTGTGTAGTTCTTGCACATATTTTATTAGATTTATGCTCTCATTGTCTCTAGTAATTTTCTCTGCTCTGAAGTCTACCTTATCTGATATTAATATAGCAACTCCTGCTTTTGCACTTGAGTAATGTCAGCGTAATATATCTTTGTCCATCTTTTCACTTCAAACTTACCTCTGTTGTTGTGTTTAAGGAGTTTCTTACAGACAGCACATAGTTGGGTCATGTTTTTTAGTCCATTCTGCCAATTCACCTATCAATTGGTATACTGAGACCAAATAATTCTTGATATGTTAGGGCTTAAGACTGCCATTTTTGTTTGTTTCCTCTGTTTCTCATTAGTTTTCTTTTCTCTTGCCTTCCTGTGGGTTACTTGAACATTTTGTACGTTTCCATCTTGTTTTGTTTATACTGTGCCTGAATATATTTCTTTATATACTTTTCTTGATGGTTTCCTCTGGGTATTACAATATACATACATAACTTATCACAGCATACTCCCATGGATGTCCTACCACTTTGATGAAGTATTGAAAACTAACTGCAATATAAGTCCCTTTACCTTCTGCATTTAAGAAATATAATTCTCTCAACTATTTCTTCAACATACATTGAACACCACAAAAGATATTGTTATATCTTTTAGCTTCAACTATTGCATATTATTTAAGAAACTCGTGAGGAGAAAAATAGCTATTATATTTACCCCATCTTTACCTATGTAATTATTAGTCTTTCCTTCCAAAGTTCCAAGCCTTCTGCTTTTCATTGTGATTTTTAAAAATACATAACAAAATGTGCCATCTCAACCACTTTTAAGTGTACATACAGTAGTGTTAACTACATGCATGTTGTTGTGTGACAGAGCCCTAGAATTTTTTCACCATGTAGAACTAAAACTCTATGCCTATTGTACAACTCTCCTTCCTCCCACCCCACACACCCCCAGCTTTTGGCAACCACCATTCTGTTTTCTGTTTCTAAGAATTTGAATACTTGAGTTTTTTATTTTGTTTTGTTTTTGTTTTTGGCACGAAGATTGAATACTTTAGATACCGCATATAAGTGGAATTGTGTGGTATTTTTTGTGACTGGCTTATTTCACTTAGCATAATACTGTCAAGATTCATCCATGTTGAGCACGTGTCAGAATTTCCTTCCTTTTTAAGACTGAATAATATTCTAATGTTTGTATATACCACATTTTCTTTATCCATTCATCCATCAATGGTCATTTAGGTTGCTTGCACTTCTCAGCTGTTGTGAATGTGCTGCTGTGAACAGGGATGTGTAGGTATCTCTTCAAGATCCTATTTTCAATTCGTTTGGCAACTGATGATATTGCAAATGAGATCATTTTCTTAATTTCTTTTTTGGATTGTTTATTCTTACTGTATAGAAGTAACAATGATTTTTGTGTTTTGATTTTGTATCCCATAATTCACTGAATTTATTTATTAGTTCCAACAGGTTTTTTTGTGGAATTTTTAGGGTTTTCTATGTAAAAAATCATGTCATATGTGAACAGAGATAATTTTACTTCTTACTTTCTTATTTGGATGTGCTTTATTTCCTTTTCTTGACTAATTGCTCTGGCTAGGATTTCCAGTGCCACATTGAATGGAAATGGTGAGACTGGCGTCCTTCCTCACCTTGTTCCTATTCTTAGAGGGAAAGATTTCAGTTTTTCACAATTAAGTGTGATGTTTCCTGTGAACCTTTTGTATGTGGCCTTTATTATGTTGAGGTAATTTGCTTTTATTCCAATTTTGCTGAGTGTTTTCATTGTAAAAGGGTGTTGAATCTTGTCAAATGACTTTACCACATCAATTAAGTTGACCATGTGGGTTTTTCCCCCTTCATTTTGTTAATGTGGTGTATTACATTGTTTGATTTTAGTATTTGAAACCATCCTTGTATCTCAGGAATAAATTCCACTTGGCATGGAGCATAATCCTTTGAATACGTTGTTGAATTTGGGTTGTTCGTATTTGGTTGAGATTTTTGCATCAATATTCATCAGGGACATCAGTGTCTCCTTTAAGCAGAATTCACTCCCAGGAGAGGACTCTAAAAACACTTTGCCATTTTCTGCTTAGGTTCCTAGATCTAACAGGAGGTTGTGCACAAACGCAGTTGTCAGAGTATAAGTCCAGAGACAGGACACCCACACAACAACTCATGCAAAGCAACTTCATTATTCACATACAGGCAGCAAGAGCCAACAGAAGCCTCGAATCCATGGCCAGCCAGTCTCCCAAAGTTAAGAAAAGCTGCCCAGGGCAGGTGGAGTCTCATCTATGCATGCTCCACTCCCACTTCAGCTGTGGAATGTCAAAAGCAGTCTACTCTGGGCTTTTATACCCCAGGGACAAGCAAGATCAGTGAGTTAAAGCATTGCAAAGCATGGGCTGTTCTGGACAGTCCCTCCCTATCTCAGGATGCTGCATTCTCAGCACATTCTCCAGTTATCCTGAGAACTACAAGCAAGAGACCCGGGTCAGCTAAGGCCGTCTGAGGGACCCATCCTCCTACCTCTAGTCTTCTTTTCTTTGTCTAATTTTGGCATCAGAGTAATGCTGGAATCACAGAATGTGTTAGGAAATGTTCCTTCCTCTTTAATTTTGTGCAACAGTTTGAAAAGGATTAGTGTTAATTCTCTAAATATTTGGCAGATTTCTCCAGTAAAGCCATCTGGTCCTGGGCTTTTCTTTGTTGGTAGGTTTTTGATTATTGATTCAATCCCATTATTAGTTATAGATCTGTTCAGATTTTTTATTTCTTCATAATTCAGTCTTGATAGGTTGTATGCTTCTAGATATTTCTCCTTTTTTTCTAAATTATCCCATTTGCTGACATAGAATTGTTCATAGTAGTCACTTATGATCCTTTTTATTTCTGTAGCATCAATCATAATATCCTCTCTCATTTTTAATTTTAGTTATTGGAGTCCTCTATTTTTTCTTAGTTAATCTATTTAAGGTTTGTTGACTTTGTTGATCTTTTCAGAAAACCAACTCTTAGATTTGTTGATTTTTCTATTGTTTTTCTATTCTCTACTTCATTTATTTCTGCTCTATTATGGTTTCCTGACTTTGTTAACTTTGGGTTTAGCTCGCTCTCCTTTTTCTAGTTCATTGAGGTATAAAGTTAGGTTGTTGACTGGAGATGTTTCTTTTTTCTTAATGCAGGTGTTTACTGCTATTAACTTCCCTGTTAGTACTGCTTTTGCTGCATCTCGTAAGTTTCGGTATACTGTGTTTTCATCTTCACTTGTCTAGAGATATTTTCTAGTTTCCCTTGTGACTTCTTCTTTGACTCACTGGTGTTCAGAATGTGTTGTTTAATTTCCACATATTTTAAAACATTTTTCAGTTTTCCTTGAGCTATTGATTTCTAGTTTTATTCCATTGTGGTCAGAAAAGTTAGCTGATATGATTTCAGTCTTCTTAAGTTTGTTAGGACTCATTTCATGGCCTAATATGTGATCTACACTGGAGAATGTTCCATATGTGCTTGAGAGGCAGGTGTATTCTGCTGTTTTTGGTTGGAGTGTTCTGTGTATGTCATGATTGCCAGGCCTAACAGGTGCAGGATAGGGAGATGCACGTGACTATAAAAGGGTAGCACAAACAATTTTTGTGGTGGTAAAACAACTCTGTATCTTGATAGTAATGGTTGTTACACAAATCTACATGTAACAAAATTGCATAGAACTATATGTGCACACACACAAACACTCAACAGCTGCATGAAAAACTGGCAAAACTGAATAAGTCCATGGATTTTGCCAACATTAGTTGCCTGGTTTTGATACTGGAACGTACTTTGGTAAATGCTGCCATTGGGAAAACTGGATGAAGGGTATATGAGTTCTCTCTATGCTATTTTTCAACTTCAATCTACATTTATTTCAAAATAAAGTGTTAAAAAGAGAAAAAAGCTAATAGCATTCATTTACATTAGCTATCATTATCTGATAATAATGTTGGAAGACATATAACGAATGAAAACCATTCATAAGAGTAACCAAAAAATTAATCACTTGGATAAAATTAACATGAAATATTTGAAACCTATACAAAAATATACAATAAAATACTCCCAACACACACAAAAGTAGACCTAGGATATTATTCTGGGTCAGGATGTCTTCACATCAGCAAGATCTCATATGTTAAAGCACACTGGAAAAATCTTCCTAATTAAGAGTGTTATACCAACATATGAATAGACAAGTCAGTGGAATAGAAGTCCACAAATTAATCCAACCACAGATAGAAATCTAGAATAGGATGAAGGTAATATCTCAAATCACTGGGGATGAGATAATATTTTTAATTAATCATGTTTGGACAATTGGACATACATTAAAAATGATAAAATTTGCTACATTTCTCATACTGCACCTCTCTGTATTTTTTGTTTGTTTTTTGGTGATTGGACAGTACAGAGATCCGAACCCTTGACCTGGATGTTTCCAACACTGCTCTCTAACCAACTGAGAAACTGGCCAGCCCTCTCCGTACTATTTTTTAATTTCCTGTGAATCTATAATTATTTCAAAATAAAAAGTTAAAAAAAGAAAAATCAGTAGCATTCATATATATTAGATATAATTATCTAATCATAATAATACACAATAATAATTATATACTCTTGATAAGGCTGTGGGGAAATAGGTGTGATTACCAAGAGATAAGGTTAAATGAAAACAGCAAAGTACTAAAGAGCATATGTCATATGCTACTTTTATGTAAGAAGGAAGGGGATATATAAAAACATACACACATCTGCTTATCTTTTAAAAAAAAAAAAAAGCACAGAAAGGATAAACCAGAAGAAACAGAGGCAGGGCTGGGGGGAGGGACGTTTCTCTGAGCGTGCATTTTTATATAACCGACTGGAAGCGTAGTAAGGTTCTACACATTCAAAACCTAAAAAGAAATAAGCAAAGATGGGAAGTTGTGGCAAATTAAAACTGAAAGCAAATGAAAACTAATGAACTCTGCAGTATTTCCGGTAAGTACCAAACCCACCAGGAAGCGGACTGGGGACAGATGACAGCTGATCCTAGAAACTGCGGAAGGCAGCATGGACTGTGGACCCACATTTCTGCAGGTTGCGGGACGGACCACAGCCACCAAAAGCAGGTCTCTTTAAGGCAGTTTGATTTTTCTGGTGGCATGGCCAAAGCAACCCTGAAACTAATTTAGGGTATTGTAGGATTGAGCAAACAGGCCAATATGTTGATGTCGCTGGGAGCCGGGTCCTCATGGGAGGAGACTGGAGGTTACAAAGATCGAATGCGAGAAGGCAGGCATTGGAATTGGAGGTATTAGTGTGAACTCATGATTTCTAATGCATGTACATGAGTATACTCGTGAGTATAAAGGCCTTGTGAAGGTGCGTGTGTGCACATCACCTATCTATGATCTATCTGTGTTCTATCACCTATCATCCACCTGCTACCTACTATCATCTGTTTATCATCTATTTATCTATCATCTTCCTATCATTCATCTGTCTATCATCTATCTATCATCTGGCTGCCTATTTATTTATCTCTCTGTACCTATCATCTGTCTATTTATTGTTATATTTCCTGAGAGAAGAAGCAAAGACACCCCAGCATCTTGGCCTCTACTATCATTGCCACAAAAATCCAGGGCTCCTTGGAGAAGTGTTTGACTCCATGCTGGGGCAGAGTAGGTATGAGAGGAGCTCAGAGCATCTGTTGTAAAGAAGCATTAAAGAGTGCTCCAAAAAAATTGATGTGGGAATGTCAAAAGGACACAAGGGCCGGCTTTAAGGTGCTCCAACTGGCCAAATCTGAGACAACTTGAGAGCCAAAATAATCAAGTAGAATAATTAATGATAAACCACAGAAAAAAATAGAAATTCACAAGATCATACCAATAATAGATAAATAAGTGGGAGTGGAGAAAGGGCTTTTGTCATGGTAGAATGCTGAGGACCTCCTGGTAGAAGGGAAGGGAGTCTTGGAATTGGAAGATCATCGTTTTTCAACCAACATACTGAAGGCTGACCCATGCAAGAATCCTCATTGGAAGCTACACAACCTACCTGAGCACTGTTCCAGCCAGGAATAAATAATGCAAACCCTGAATCTTATCATGAAGAAACATCAGACACACCCCAAATGAGGAACATTCTATTAAAGAGATAATAGATGAGAGAGAGAGAGCATTGTGCAAAAATGTCAGTGCCCAAAAAAAGGCCCAAAGCAATGTTCTAGGCTAAAGGAGACTAGAATTGGAGAGACACGACAAATGCAGGACTGATCCCAGACTAGAATTACACAATTACACTGGAGGGGCAAACTTCAAAGGACACTGTGGTGCAATTGATGAAGCTGGATAACAGATAGTGTGTTAAATTTATTAAAGTTCATAAGGCATTTGCTATGGGTTGAATGTCCCCCAAAGTTCATGTGTTGGAAACTTTTTGTTTTGTTTTGTTTTGTTTTTTGGCAGCTGGCTGGTACAGGAATCAACCCTGGACCTCAGTGTTGTCACACTCTAACCATCTCAGCTCACTGGCCAGCCCTTGTGTTGGAACTTGACCCCTGTTACAACAGTGATCAGAGAATAGGAAGTCCAACAGTGACTATGATATTTGAAAGGTTTGTCCTTTAAGTGGTGATTGGATCATGAGGACTATGCCCTTGTGAATGGATTAAGCCATTCATGGAGTAATGGGTTATCAGGGACTAGATCTGATGACTTTATAAGGAAAGCAAGTGAGCATATTAACTCTCTTGCTGATCCATTCTCACCATGTGATACCCTGTATCGCCATAGGACCCAGTACAGAGTTCCCACCCAGAAGAAGGCCCTCACCAGATGTGCCCCTGGACTATGAACTTCCCAGCCTCCAGAACTGTAAGAAATAAATTTTGTTTCTTTATACATTTCCTAGTTTCAGGTATTCTGTTATAAGCAACAGAAAACAGACAAATACAGCATTCTACAATAAAGAAGAGCCTTCTCTCCCACTTGTTTATTTAGTCACCTATTTATTATGAGTATGGACTCAGGGTTGTTCATTCTTTTTTTTTTTTTTTTAATTTTATTTTGTCGATATACAATGTGGTTGATTATTGTGGCCCATTGCCAAAAACTCCCTCCCTCCTCCCTCTCCTGCCTCCCGCCCAACAATGTCCTTTCTGTTTGCTTGTTGTATCAACCTCAAGGAATTGTAGTTGTTATGTCTTCTCCCCCCACCCCTGGTTTTTTTGTGTGTATGTGTGTGTGAATTTATTTATTTATTTTTAGCTCCCACCAATAAGTGAGAACATGTGGTATTTCTCTTTCTGTGCCTGACTTGTTTCACTTAATATAATTCTCTCAAGGTCCATCCATGTTGTTGCAAATGGCAGTATTTCATTCGTTTTTATAGCTGAGTAGTATTGCATTGTGTAGATGTACCACATTTACCGTATCCACTCATCTGATGATGGACATTTGGGCTGGTTCCAACTCTTGGCTATTGTAAAGAGTGCTGCGATGAACATTGGGGAACAGGTATACCTTCGACTTGATGATTTCCATTCCTCTGGGTATATTCCCAACAGTGGGATAGCTGGGTCGTATGGTAGATCTATCTGCAATTGTTTGAGGAACCTCCATAACATTTTCCATAGAGGCTGCACCATTTTGCAGTCCCACCAACAATGTATGAGAGTTCCATTTTCTCCGCAACCTCGCCAGCATTTATCGTTCAGAGTCTTTTGGATTTTAGCCATCCTAACTGGGCTGAGATGGTATCTCAGTGTGGTTTTGATTTGCATTTCCCGGATGTTGAGTGATGTTGAGCATTTTTTCATATGTCTGTTGGCCATTTGTATATCTTCCTTAGAGAAGTGCCTACTTAGCTCTTTTGCCCATTTTTTAATTGGGTTGCTTGTTTTTTGTTGTAAAGTTGTTTGAGTTCCTTGTATATTCTGGATATTAATCCTTTGTCAGATGTATATTTTGCAAATATTTTCTCCCACTCTGTTGGTTGTCTTTTAACTCTGTTAATTGTGTCTTTTGCTGTGCAGAAGCTCTTTAGTTTGATATAATCCCATTTGTTTATTTTTCCTTTGGTTGCCCATGCTTTTAGGGTCGTATTCATGAAGTCTGTGTCCAGTGCTATTTCCTGAAGTGTTTCTCCTATGTTTTCTTTAAGAAGTTTTATTGTTTCAGGGTGTATATTTAATTCTTTAATCCATTTCGAGTTGACTTTAGTGTATGGTGAAAGGTATGGGTCTAGTTTCATTCTCCTGCATATTGATATCCAGTTCTCCCAACACCATTTGCTAAAGAGGCAGTCTCTTCCCCAGTGTATAGGCTTGGTGCCTTTGTCAAAGATTCCACACACCTTCATTCTTTCTTAGAACACAGACTGATGGCTCTCTGTATATTTAAATATTTTCATTTATTACCATTATTCTCCTGATGGACAAATTGCCACAACTTTGGCTTTTGAGAATCTCTTGTAGGCTGGCTCTTGTGTCCCTTAATCTTTAATTATTTTTAATATTTTTAGTCTTTGATTTTTTTCTTGCTTTCTGGCACACACACAAAAAGATGTTTCCAGACAAACATGTCCCTTCCTGGCTTCCACTGGAGACAGGGATTGGGTAGCATTTGGGGGGTGCCCAGTTCATGTAGGGAAAGAAACATTGCTGCAAGTCCACTTCAGCAGTCAGAGCAGGACAAGATAACTTTTGTCAAAAGTGCAAATTTATATTGCTATTTCCAATTCAATTTTAACATGACAGTGTCCCTACCTAAAAATCATTTTTATTCCGGTAATTGCACTTTTTTAATTATATTGTAAAAAAAATCAGTTATTTATAAAGTTGGTGATTTATATAAAATATAAAGAAATGAAAATTGTAAGAATGTGCTATGGATTGAATTGTGTCCCCCCAAAGTTTAGTGTAGTAGAGACTTAATCCCCCACTATGACAGTGTTAAGAGGGTGGGAAATCCTATTATAGTAATTGAAAGGTGGAGCTTTGAGGAGGTGATTAGATTGTGAGGACTATGTCCTAGTGAATGGATTAATCCATTGATAATTTAATGGTGGTCATTAGTTTGGATCTGATGACTTTAAAAGGAGAGTGTGGATAAAGCACTCTCTCTCTTGGTCAAGCCATTCTCCCCATGTGACATTCTGCATCGCTGTAGAGTCACCACCAAGAACAAGGCCCTTGCCAGATGTACCCCCTGGACTTTGACTTCCCAGCCTCTGAACTGTAAGCAATAAATATTGTCTCTTTACAAGTTACCCAGTTTCAGGTATTTCAGTTATAAGCAACAGAAACAGACTAGTATATAACAATACCAATATTGTTATGGGCAGAATACTACTGAATGGAGTTTAAATTTTCTGTGGGGTTTCTTTTGTCTTCAGAATGCATCCCTCTAAGAATGGGCATCACATCAACTTGTTCTGCAGTTCCTCATCATTCTTCGTACTGCGTGGCCGAGGAAGCACTTCTCTGGAGAGGAGCGTGATCCGATTGTTGCAGCTTGCTTCCTGTTTAAAGACACTGACATCCTATCAGCTGATAAGTCTAGGTTCTTAGGAGATGGTGGCAGTCAGCCACCAGCCTGATCTTGCTGGTATTCAGTCACTGGAGAAGAGGGCAGGGTCTCTCTCTGATCATTTAGAGGTAATGGAAAGAACTGAACAAGACTTCGTTTCATCACCATCTGGTCATCTATAGGACTTAATACCTAATTTTAAGTGTGGACATCCTATGTTCTTCTCGGACAACCCAATTCTATTTCCTATCAGTTTATTATCTAATATTAAAACCCCACATGCCTCCACATATTTAACTACATTCTAAATCTACTGTCCCAATGGAAAGATGTTCGATTTGTCTTGCTTTCTTTCCAAGCTACAAGCTCTTTCTTCTTTTCATAAAATGTAGCATTTCTTTATCAACATCATGATCACACTCTGTGTTATAATAACAAGGTTTCAGAGGAGTTTTCCTCTTCTTTCCTGCTTCCCTTCCAAATACTCACCATCTTGGTTAGCGGCAAAATGCTTGCTTCAGCTTTCATTTCTCTTTCTTTCATGTCTCCTGTCTTGTCTGTCCGCTGTTAAATGAAGTTTATAGGAGACCATTGATTTGGTCCAGGCTCCTGCACTAGGCCCCAGCAGACCAGACCAAACCAGAATGGAGTCACTTGTGCTAGGTGCTAGTCATAATCAAAGTGAACTTTGAAATGGGCCAGTTTAAAAAAAAATAAAAAACAGGGGAATCACAGCAACCAATACAAAGGGGCTCAGTTTACCTGGGTCAGCATAAGGAAGTCCCCTCTGTTTTCATTCTGTAAGGAAAGTACCTTTGAAGTCACCAATCTGCTGTTTGCTCCCTGCTTCTGCTTTCCTTAGCCCTTAAAAGCCTATAAAGCCAAACCCCTCCGTTCAGCTCAGCAGAGCACCCATTCTATTTTACAGAATGAGGTGCTGCCCAATTCTATAATCATAAATAAAAAGTCTCATTAGATCTCAAATGGGTTGTAATTTTGGTTTTTGACACAGAAAATATTATAGATAAGGCAGGCCACATCACTTATGGGACCCTGTGTAAAATTAAAATGTGGGGTTCCTTGCTCATAAAGTAAGAATTTCAAGATGGCAACAGCAATGCTAAAGTCAAGACACTGCTTTCAAAATAGGTCCAGCATCTGACTTGTCACCAAACTTGCTGCCACTCCCAGGGGAGCAGGGGAACATTTATCCAGGGGCTTCCATCCCCATCAATCAGGGGCCACCCCATGGGGTATTTACTCCTTCATGCAGTCATGAGCCCTGGTGGGCTCCAGTAGGGGTCCCACAGGGTCATCTGCTGTCCCAGTAGCCAGAGTAAGGGGCTGGTTAAAGTTTGTGGGAAAGACACAAGAGCATTAGAAAAACACAGCACCTAATGCTCTCTTTTTTACGTATCGTTTACCGTCTACTTTTTCCAGTCCAATGTAAACATGAGGATGGAGATTTCTGCCCATGTTGTTTGCTGTTATATCTTTGATGCCCAGAACAGTGCTTGGCACATACCTAGGACTCACCAAATATTTACTGAATGAATGGTCGAATGAATTATTCCATCAACCAACTAAAGTGTCAGTCTGCCCTGAGAACCATATTGTTTAAAGTGAATCTAGCGCATTGGGATCCCTTCTTGATTCTTGAGCTGAGAAGAACTCAAAGTTAACCAATCTAGCCGAGGGTTGGGAACTGAGCACCTGATTTTTAAGGGTCACTAGGAAAGATAAAAGAGGTGGGGACTCCACAGACAGAGAAACGCAGGCTATGATCTCAGCCTAAAATGACAAGGGCTTTCTGAATTGACCCTGTTTGGGACAGAGCAAAGATTCTCATGCAGCTGAGAGGAGGTGAGGAGGAGAATAAACAAGACAGCCACCTCGCCACCTGCCACACATGGCCTCTTCCTGAAGCTTCCCTGAGCTGCTTTCAGATCCCCTGACAAGCTGTTGTGTCTCAGAATTTAAAATGAGATTTGGTCATTTACTAAGGACCACATCGCAGGAGGGAAGAAGTGGGGTATGAAAAATGTTCCTGAACATACTGAAACTACAAGCACAGTTTATGTAAAAGACCAACATAAGGTACCTTGCAAGAGTTGCCTGATGAGGGAAGAAGGTCCTGTAATGCTCAGATACTGGGAGGAGGTTCATGGTATCGGGAGGGGAAGACAGAGTCTAAAGGTAGCAACTTTTAGAAAAATCTTTAGAATGGGCTGCCAATCATATATATCCAAAAGAGGTCACGTGGTGTTTATCCAATAAAATATTGAGTTTTTATCATTTTATTGAGACTTAAATTTTCTTTCCCCACTGCCATCTCTCTTTTCCACCAAAATCTCACACACCCACCCTGACACACTCAGAAGGCCATATATAGGTTAATATTTGTTGCTATGAAAAACAGAAATGACAAAGAGTAGCCAACAGTTTCTTAATGATTGCTGCTCCAACAACAGCATGGTGCACTGTTTGTTTTGATGGAAGGATCCTGCCTGTCAAGCTGTGAACTGGCCATGAGCATGTGGCTGTCAGAGGAGCAGATTGATGTAGGAGCTGTGATGGGTCATGGCCATGCACCTCGGAATGCATGGGCTTCCATGACTCACAAAATCAGCCTCCATTGTCAGGAATTCCTGCTGTGTGCTGTTTTCCATGAAGGATGCAACTAAAGTGGTTTTCATTAGCAAATGATCTTCGACCTACAATCTAGACATTTCACCTGTTTAAATTACAAACTTCCTTCACAACTTCTTGTTTTAAATCTGAACACATTTTTTTAAACCCATCGCTTAATATTTGACAAAAAAAAAATTCAAAATTCTTACATGTCCACATTCTTCAATCCAGTATTTCCTTAGGACCTATCCCAAGAAAATTATTAAAAATGTAAGCAAACCTTTATGCATGTGAATAAACTCCAGTGGATGTTTTCTTTTCATTTATATGAATCATATCACTATCATTAATGTCAATCCCAGGAAGTTTTTAGGATGAAGGGAAGGTGTGAAACTAATTGCAATTATATAATTTCTTGAAATTTTTTTTTGAATGTTAAATTGGTTTTAATGTGGTGGACTTATAAAAGAGTTCTAGTTGCAGAGCACTATAAAAAATAACTTTTTTCTAAAAACTAACATTGGTTTATATTACAGTAAAAGAAAGACTTTAATTTCCTATTTTAAAAAAAACTTCTTTTATCTGAAAGATTAAAAAAATAGAATAAGAGAATATTTAGCCTGTCTCCATACTTGAATAAGCCCCTTGGCCAAATCTGTTTCTAATGTGCGATCACAGCAACAGCCCCCAACTTGCCAGCCTTGCAAAGGAGCCACCTTGGGGAGAGACCTCCCCTCCTAGGGGAGCCTCCGCCTGACATGTGACTGCAATCTCATCAAAGACGACCCCACTCCAGGAATGAGCAGCCAAGCCACTCTCAAATTCTTGACCCCCAACACTGGTGAGAGGAAACAAATATTAATTGTTGTTTGAGGCACTAGGTGTTGGGTAGTTTGATACCCAGCAGCAGATAACACAACCAACTTGCCTTTTCTCTCTTTTAGTCTCATCTGTTATTTGTTCATTGGTTCCTATTCTCCTGCCTTTCTTTTTTCTCTTTAGGGGGTGGCTGGCTGGTGCGGGGATCCAAACCCTTGGCCTAGGTGTTACAACACCATGCTTTAGCTAACCAGCCAGCCCTGCTGCCTTTCTTAAAGGGTTACCTGGTTATTAGCCCATTTTCTTTTCTCCCTTGATATTCTACCTGTATCTTTCAGGGGTTGCTCTACAGAATACAATGTACATCCATAATCGATCACAGTATCCCTTGACTCAACAGGACAGCACTTCACACAGACGTTCCTCAAACAATTACAGATAGATCTACCATATGACCCAGCTATCCCATTGCTAGATATATACTCAAAGAAATGGAAATCATCATGTTGAAGGGATACCTGCACTCCCATGTTTATTGCAGTGCTATTTACAATAGCCAAGAGTTGGAACCAGGCTAGATGCACATCACTGGATGAGTAGATATGGAAACTGTGGTATAGCTACACAATGGAATACTACTCTGCTGTAAAAAATAATAAAATACTATCATTCGCAGCAACTTGGATGGACTTAGAGAACATTACATTAAGTGAAATAAACCAGGTACAGAAAAAGAAATACTGCCTGTTTTTACTTATTTGTGGGAACTAATAAAAATAAATAAACATACAAACAAATAAATGGGAGGGGAGAGAAGACACAACAATCACAACTCCTTGAACTTGTTCAGACAAGTGAAGAGACATGATGTTGATGCGGGGGGGTGAAGGAGGAATTGGTCAAGGAACATAAAAATCAACCACATCATAGACTGATAAATTAAAATTTAAAAAAAACAACAGTACAGTATTTCACGTATAATGCCACAACCCTCCAATGGCAGAATCCTACTTAACACCCTCCTGTCCTTTCTGTTACTGTGGTCATATATTTTACTTTAGAATGCTATAATCCTTGGAAACATTATTATTACTTTTTCTTCAAATGTTAAATTGACTTTAAAAGAATTTTTAAAAAGAAAGAACAATAGTCTGTTACATTTAACAGCGTATTTACCTTTCCTAGTGCTCTTTCTTGCTGTCCATCTAAGTTTCTGTCTGGTATCCTCTCTTCAGCCTGAAATTCTTTTGTTGTGTCTTGTAGTGCGGGTCTCCTGATAAAAAGTTCTCTCCGCTTTGGTGTACTGAAAGTGACTTGATGTAGTTTTCATTTTTTTCAATTTCTGCATATGAAATTCTCGGCTGTCACTTTTTTCCTTTAGCACTTTGAATATGTCGCGTTGTCTTCTGGCCTCTGTCCTGTTGTGGAGTGGTTGCTCTTGTCATTGCTCCCAGTATATGAGGTGCCTCTTTTCTCTGGCTATTTTTAAGAATTTTTTTCTTTATCTTTACTTTTTGGTAGTTTGTATTTGGTGTGTCTTGGTGTGATTTGGGGGGAGAGGGGTGATGAATGTATTTATACTACTTGGGGTTTGCACTCATTCCTAAATTCGTGGGTTGTGAGCGTGATCAAATTTGCAAAATTTTGTCAGATAGATGCATATTTATTAAATACATGTATACTCCACCTTCTTCCTCTTCTACTTCCCCTGGGACACCATTCGTAGGTATTTTAGACCACTTGGTACTGTTGGACAAGTCATTAAAGCTCTATTCACTTTTTGAGATCGTTTTCATCTTCAGCTCTGTGCTTCAGCTTGGATGGTTTCTATTGATTTTCCTTTGAGATCCCTGATCCTTTCTTCTGTTATATCCAATCTTCTGTTAACGCCACCCAATGAATTTTTGACTTCAGCTACTGTACTTTTCGGTTTTAGTATTTCCTTTGGGTTCCTTCTGTAGCTTTCAAATCTCTCCTGAAATTTTCCCATCTCTTCATTTAGCATACTCAGTTATTCCTGCAGACCTCGTAAGCATGTTTATCACAGGCATTTCAAAATCCTCGATGCTGATTCCAGCATCTAGATCCTTTGCAAATCTATTTCTAATGACTAATTTTTCTTGATTGTGAGTCATATTTTCCCATTTCTTCACAATCTACTAAGTGCATTCCCGTGTCTTCATTTAGTAAGAACATTGGTTTTCTATGACCTGTACTCCACTAAAATTTGTGTTCATTTTTGCCACAAAAAAATTATTTTATCTTCAATATCAACTTTTAAGTTAAATCTATAATAACATTAACAGTATGCCAGATGTTTTATTTCTATGGAATAAATTTCTTAAAGCTTTATATTGATTCCATGAATTAGATGAAAAAATTGAAACAATTCGTATTAACTAAATTTTTATTTAAAGCACCTAATGACCCCAATAAAATTGACATTATTTGATGGATTTTTGAAGTTCTTTTTCTGCAATATGGATTTTTGAAGTTCTTTTTCAGATGCCACATAATGACAGATATGGCTCTACTTCACTTTTCACACATGCAAAAAATCTAGAAATAAACATGAAAAAATTGACTTAGAACAACAGCCCTTTGATCTGAAACATCACGCTTTTCAAAGTGACATCTAGCTGTCATTGTACATCTTAATTTTTCACTTTGAGCACTATGCTTTTAAAATAACTGCTAAGTTTTGAAGCAAAACCTGATGATTTCTCAGCATTTTGTTTTCTTCTGGAGCTGGGTG
Organism: Cynocephalus volans; assembly: GCF_027409185.1. Classification (NCBI taxonomy): domain Eukaryota; kingdom Metazoa; phylum Chordata; class Mammalia; order Dermoptera; family Cynocephalidae; genus Cynocephalus; species Cynocephalus volans. Next base: position 212,364,629 of record NC_084461.1, read on the forward strand.
GCCTGGTGCCTTATGTATCAGAGGCTATGCCAGGTTGCACATTCTGCAGAGTCAGTCATGTGTTAAAGTCAGAACTCTGTTCACGCATCTTACGCCCTGTTGGACAAACCCATGACAGCCACTAGAAGTACCAAGGGGGGGGGTCTATCTACCAGTCTCATCCCAGCATATTTTCATGGGATTATTTATAATGATACTTCATTAAAAATTGAAAACCCAGAATGAAAATAAGCTATATGGGCGTTCAGGACAATAGGATTGTTCTGGGAAAACTGGGACACATATTCACTCTATTTATACATACACCTTGCAGAGTTATTGTGAAGACGCAGTTAGTGAACTTTTACTCATGCGTCCCAATTTCATCTCTGCACCATTCATTGTCATCTGCCTTTTCATCCCCTTAAGTTTCAACCATTGAGCTTCTTTCTACTGCACTCAGTCCCCAAAATTGTGGATCTGGGCATTCTCTTCTGTGCCACCTTTTCTATGGTGCTGACTATATTGTGATGACACCTTCACATAGATTTCCATATATTCATAGGGGGAGTTTCAGTGTTCACGTCAGAGTAAAATGGCTTATTCTATGATTTTCAAGGTGCACTGCCATTAGATTGTGCCTCTCCCTTCTGTCAAAACAGATTGTACCCACAGAACTCAAGCCTTTCCATAATTTATCACATTCACTGCTGTGCATAACAGACCACCGTATCTTGTCATTTGGCATTAGTTCTCAAAGGGTTGGGGTGGCCTGTATATGTAAATCCTGTACGACACACACATGTGCACTTAGAATAGAACTTGATCCCTGCGGTGGCAGAAGTCCCCTTGCTCAGCGGGAACCTCCATCTCCAAGAGGTTTTTAAAGTAGACATACATCTTTGATGGAGACATGAATACTTCATGAGCTTGGAAACAGTGCTGGAGGGCAGAGTTTTAGTTTCCAGTGCACATTAAAATTCATGTGAAAATTATTTGGGGGAGCTTTTGAGTTCATAGTCCATTAGTAACTCATGAAACAGCTGTATCAGATGTGCTGTGGAAGAAAAGCACTTGCATAACAAATTAGGTGTCGTTTATATTACATACCACTTCTTTAAGTTTTGGGGGGTAGTTGTTAGTTATAATGAAATTGGTAAAATTTGAAACAAACATGGTTCGGGAAGCACCGTATAAGTAATAAATGATTGTCTAGCTTAGGGAGGATTAAGGCTGACGCTCTTAGGAAGTGTTAAAGCCCTATTCTGACAGGTGAGTGCTGTCATGAGAGGTTGGCGCTGACACCTGCATTAGGGATTCACATCGGCTTCACAGACTGCACCAATTCCAGCCCTGCCTAAATTGTGCGTGCCAGAATAGAAATGTCAGAATTTTCTATGCCTATTACAGGAGCAATAATTCAAATTCAACTAAACTAAACACATATTTATTGAGCACTTTCTCTGTGACAGACCCTTGCTGACAGCTGGGCATTTGTAAGGGTCAGATAGGGCTTGGCCCTGGCAAAGCTCACAGTCTTGTAGGACCCAGTGACCAGTGCACTGATGTAGTGTGTGTGTGAGCAGAACAGTGAGGACGAGGTAGGTAGCGGTACAAGCAAGGGAAGCTTCTGGAAAGTGGGCGGGCTGCACCGCAATGTGGAGATAAAGAGAGGTCTGCAGGCGCGGCAGGAGGGGTGGGCACTGCAGGGAGACAGGACAGTGTTTGCAGACTCAGCTGCTTCGGCCCTCTTTGTGAATTAGGCAGACCCCAGAGAAGTATGGTGATGGGAAAAGCATCCACTCAGCACCACCCATCCGAGGAAACAAAGGTAGGACGCAGGGAAGAGATGGAGAGGCTGTGCTCTCGGGTTGCTCTCAGGCACTTGGGTTTTGTACTGAGAGGAGGAGGAGGATGGTTGGATGATATGATAGTGGCAAGTGTAGGCTCTTCTACTGATAAAGAAATGGGGAGCAAAAAGTCACGCAGCAGTGAGCTCCGCGGAGGGAGGGGCAGACCCTTCCCTCAGGCCACTCTCCTGCTCCCTCCTCTGCCCCCTCGGCCTGTCCAGCACCTGCCACACCACAAGGCTGCCTGCAAAGCAGCAGCAGCCCACTCCTTCCTGGCCTGGCCCTCCACCTACCGGCCTCCAAAACACGGGAATAGGAGATGTCCCCACAGCCCAGGGGCGGGTGTTGTCTATCAAGCCCTGCACTCCTGCGGATTTCTGATTTCCTAGGTGTGTCTGCCTTTGTCTGACTTTCTACTTTCTGTTGTTTAGGAGAGTTGACAACTGTGTAAGGGTAGAGAACTGACAGCTGTGTGTTCTTGTCTGACAGCAGGGCAAGGCGTGTCACCAGGCGGATACGGAACACCAAAGGATGCACTTTGTTGTCTTGTAGGGTATCTCTTAAGAAAGTCATTTAAACATTTGTTTGACCAAACTTTGCAGATTTCTTCCTCAAATTCTCTTTTGAATCAGTATTAACCTCTCATTAGTTCTTTCATCATTTAATGATTTAAAATTTTGCAGTCGGGTTCATTTTGTATTTGTATGGGAGTTGTGGTTTGGTTTGGTTTTACAGTAAGCTTGTACTCTTGTCTTCCTGAAGCCAAAGAAAAGAAACCGAATTCCTTACTGTGTTTAGCAATCGCCGAATCTGTTCAGTGCTGCTCCTGCACCCCAAACCCCACCACCAAGTGCGGAGGCCTCAGCTATGACTCAGCTGGGAGCCAGTTCCTAAGGCAGAAGGAATTAGAATACACCCTGTGATCTGACATGGCCAGGCAACTTTGCAAGTTCCGTCCCCGAGGATTTCAGTGAAGGATAGCCCTTTCCTTTCCTAGCTCGATCCAGGCTGCTGTGGATTGAATGTCCCCCCAAAATTCACTGAAGCTTGACCCCCATCGTAACAGTGTTAAGAGAATGTGAAATCTGACTGTAGTATTTGAAAGGTGGGGTCTTTAATAGGTGATTGGGTCGTGAGGACTGTGCCCTCGTAAATGGATGGATCTATTGATGGAGTAGTGAGCTGATGATTTCATGGGATATCAGAGAGTGGTTCTCATGGCTTTGTAAGGAGAGCAGATGAGCGCATGAGCTCGCTCTCTCTCTCACCATTCTCACCGTGTGATACTCGGAGTTGTCACAGGACTCCGTAGAGTTCCCATCCAGACGAAAGCCCTCGCCAGATGTGCCCCCTGGACCATGGACTTCACAGTCTCCAAAACAGTAAAAAATAAATGTTGTTTCTTTATAAATTACCCAGGCTCAGGTATTCTGTTATAAGCGACAGAAAATGGACTAACACACAGGCCTGCACAGGTGTCTCTCTCCCTCCCTCTCCCTCTCCCTCATAAACAAGGCTACAGGAAACTCTCTCTCCTTTGTCTGTCTCCATGTGCACATGCAGGAGGGTTTCCCTAGGAAAGCACCTAGGTTTGAGTTGTTAGATCGATGTGTGGGCATCCTAACGTTATTTCACACCACTTATCTGCCATGCAAAGTAGCATACTCGTGCCAGTCGGTCAAGCCGCCATAACAAAGCACCACGGGTTGGGCAGCTTAAACAACACTGATCTCTCATAGTTCTGGAGGCCAGAAGCCTGAGATCAAGGGGTAGGCAGGGTTGTTTTTTCTGAGGCCTCTCTCCTAGGCTTGTACATGTCATCTTCTCCCTGTGTCCTCACATGGTCGTCCTTCTGTGTGTCTGTGTCCTAATCTCCTTTTCCTATAAAGACACCAGTCATATTGAACCAGGGCCCACCCGAATGACCTCATTTTACGTTAATCACCTCTTTAAAGTCCCTGTCTCCAAATATGCTCACATCCTGAGGCCCTTGGGATTAGGATTTTGGCATATGAATTTGGGAAGGAACACAATTTGGCCTGTAACACTTCTGTATCCTAAGTTCCTGTTTCTCAACATCTTTGCCAATGCATAATACTGTCAGACTTTTTAATTTTTGCAAATAGAGTGGGTAAAACATAGATGCTGGTTTTAATTAGCATGTTGTTAAGATATAAGAAAAAACAAACTCAGTTTCTTCTATACTTTCACAACAATCAACATAGAATGCTTCACTTCTGTTTACCGGCATGCATGTGGGATGTACTAGTCAGTTTCTGTTGCTTGTAACAAAATACACTGAACTGGGTGATTTATAAGAAAATGAAATTTATTGCTTACAGTTTTAGAGGCTGGAAGTCCAAAGTCCAGGAAACACATCTGGTGAAGGCTTTCTTTGGTGGTTTCTTCAGTAATGACAGGGTATCACATTACAAAAAATGGCCGAGCAAAGAGAACAGACAGAGACAAACTCTCCACTTCTTTTAAAGCCCTCAGAACCACGCCCCTGACCACCATTATTAATCCATTCACTCCTGCATGGTCCTACAATCCAATCACCTCTTCAAGGCTTCACCTTTCAATTACCATGTTAGGATTTCCCACCCTCTTAGTCACAGTGGGGACCAAGTTTCTAATACATAAAACTTGGGGGATGCAATTCAAGCATCAGTGAGTTTGGGGGGACATAATTCAATCCACTACATGGGGATTTCTCACCACCAGCAATCAATGAATTCTGCAGTGGACACCAGATGGGTGTCCTCTTTTTTAATTCAATTCCAACACTCTCTACCTGGTGATAATGTCAGATCGCATAGGGTGAGGGCTCAGTCCCCAAGACTGCCCCACTTCAGATGCCAATCACAAGTCCAGGCTTCCAGAACTTCGGACCAACCAGCTATAAATTGGGCTTCCCATGATCCCCACCTTGGGTTCAATTAGTTTGCTGAGTGGCTCACAGAACTCAGGGAAACACCTGCTTACATTTACCCATTTATTATAAAGGATATTACAAAGGATACAAATGAAGAGATATAGAGGGTGAGGTATGCAAAAAGGGGTGCAGAGCTTCCATAGCCCTCTCGGGCACACCACCCTCAAGGAACCTACAGCTACCCAGAAGCTCTCTGAACCCAGTCCTTTCAGGTTTTTATGGAGGCTTGATTACATGGGCATGGTTGCATGTAGCATCTACTAACCCATAACTGGTCTTTTCATTTTTTAAACAGTGTTTTTTAATAACCTTTTTTTTTTGCTGCTGGCCGGTATGAGGATCCAAACCCTTGACTTTGGGGTTACAAGGCTGTGCTCTAACCAGCTGAGCCAACTGGCCAGCCCCTTTTTAATAACCTTAAGTATTAATGCAGCTAACTTTATCTTCATGATTTGCTCTATTTCTTTCATATAAGTAAATGTCCCTTACTTAGAAGTATTAAATGTACTGTATTTTCTGGGGTTTTCTCTCTGTATTTTAAAGTTTTGCTTTTTACATTTAGACATACAATCAAGTTCAACTGATTATTATGTATGATGTAAAGTAAATGTCTCATTTTATTTTTTCGCATAGGAGTAACCAATTGTTTCACTTTCTTACATAGATGACCACTTTCTTTCTGATTGGCACCACCACATCCAACACATAAGTGTTCCACTTAAACTTTGTCTGTAAAATCTGTTTCCAGTCTCTATTTTCAGCCATTGGTTGATTTTCTATCCCTCTACCAATAACATGCTGTTGTTTTTTTACTATGGCTCTACAATAAGTCTTTGTATCTGGAAGAACTTTATTCTTAGTCTAAACAATCACTTGCCTATTTCCACAGATACTCCTGATGAGATTTTAATAACCATCATTTGGAATATATGGATCATTTGGTGAAGAATTGACATATTTACAATATTGGCTCTTCTTATCCATCAACATAGGAACTCTTTCCATTAATTTAGGTCTTCATCAATACATTCTAATAAAATTTCTTTTCTTTTTCTTTCTTTGATTTTTGTTTTGTTTTGTTTTTCTTACACCAGTCTTACCTTGCACATCCTTTATTAGGCTTTTTCCTGGGTTCCAATTGTTCAGAGATTCTTGTACATGTTGCCTTTTTAATAAAACTTTATTTTCTAAATAATTGTTGCTGGAGAATAGAAATGCAATTGTTTTTTTTAATTTAGCTTATAAGCAATCTACTAAATTTCTATTTCTAATAATATGTTCATACATCCTTTTAAGTTTTCTGTTTAAACAAGGATACCGCCTACAAGTAATAGAGCTTTGTTTTTTCTGTAACAATTTACATGCTTTCATTTTATTTCTGCTTGCCTTATTGAACTAGCCAGGACCTTCCATACAAGGTAGCGTAGCAGCAGCAAGAGGAGACATCCTTATCTTACCCCTGAATATTTTTGTCATTCTCCATTCAGAAAGATGTTACCATTTACATAGATAGTTACCATTCTTCAGGTTAAGGAAGCTTTTTTCTATTCCTAATTGTGATAAAAAAAATTTTTATTCATGGTTGCTGAATTTTATCAAATGCTTTTCTTTGTCCATTTTTTCTATCTATTGAGTTGATCATATAGTTTCCTTTGGTTTGTTAATGTGGTGAGACACATTTATATGTTTTCTAGTGTTAAATTAGATTGCATTCCTGAGTTAAACCCAGGTTGTGTTATATTATCTTTTAAAACCACTGATAGATTATTTTGTTGAGGATTTTTGCATCAAAGTTTGTGAATAAGATTGGTCAGTAATTCTTTCTTGTGCTTAATTGATATCAAGATTTGGCTGGCCTTTTATAAAGATCCAGAGAATATTTCCTATTTTTTTATTCTCGGGGATATTTTTGTATGTGTGAAATTGGGATGATCTGTTCTTTGAAGTTTTCATAGAACTTGCTACTAAAACCCTCTAGGTCTGATGGTTTTTTGTGGGAAGATTTTAAACTACTGATTCAATTACATTAATAAACATAGACTACTGAGGTTTTCCATTCCTTTTTTTAGGTCATTTAAAGTTATTTTTCCCTAGGTGTTTCCTCATTTAAACTAAATTTTCAAATTTATTGGCATACAATTCTTTATCACGTTTACTTAGCATTTATTCTGGTACTTTGGAATATATATATATAGGGCCGGCCCCATGGCTCACTCGGGAGAGGGCAGCGCTGGTAGCGCTGAGGCCGAGGGTTCAGATCCTATATAGGGATGGCCAGTGCGCTCACTGGCTGAGCGCGGTGCAGACCACGCCATGCCAAGGGTTGCCATCCCCTTACTGGTCAGAAAAAAAAAAAAAAGAATATATATATATATTTATCTTGAAGTACAACATATGTACACACAGAAAAGTACACAAATAATAAGTATATAGCTTGATGAAAATGTACAAAGCAAAAACATTCATATAAGCAATATCTAAGTCAGGAAGCAAACCATTTGCAGCACCCAGAAGACCCCCTCCTCCTCTCCCCAACTCACCCCATCCTCCTTCCTCCTCCGATGTAACTGTTATCCTAACTTTTAATACAATAAATCAGTTGTGCCTGATTTTGAACATTATATAAATATTATCATGCAATATGTGTTCTTTTGTATTGGTTTTTTCTCTCAACATTATGTTTGTGAGATGCATTCTTGTTGGTTACAATAGTAATTTATTCATTTTTATTGCTCAATGGTACTACCCTGTATGGATACACTAGAACTTTCTTATCCATTACTACTGATGCTTCCACAAACATTCCTGTGCAGGTCGTTGCGCACAAATTGCTGGGCCATAAGGTAGGAATGTGTTCTGGTTGGTACTGTCAGTCTTTTAAATGACAGGCATTCACGTGGGTGTTCAGAGGCACCTAATTCACTTTTGCTGTTTAACTAATGAGGTTGGGCACATAGTCCCATGCTCATTGGCTGTTTGAATTTCCTCTTTTAAGTACCTCTTTCTGTCGGGTTATCTCTTTTTATCTTATTGATTTTTGTGAATTTCCTGTGTCAGTTATGTTTTGCAAATATCTTCTCCCATTCTGTGACTTGCCTTTTCTCTCTCTCTTGTTTTCCTTCTTGAACAAAGTTTGTAATTTTAATGTGGTCCAATTTATCAATATTTTCTTTTCTTTTGGGGAGGGTTAGTGCATTTTATTTACTATTCAAAGTAATTTCTTTCTAGAAGATCTAGGCCACGAAGACATTCACCAGTGCAAACTTCTAGGAGCATTGTTGTTTTACGTTTTATATTTAGACCTATAATCCACCTGGAAATTTTTGTGCGTGGCATGAGATAAGGGTTGATGGATTTTTTCCCGTATAGACATCAAGTGACCCAGCATCATTTATTGAAAGGTCATTCATTCCTCACTGCACTACTGAGACTCCTTTGTCAAAAATCAAGTGAACATAAATCTTAGATAAGTTTTTTCTTCCTAGAAGCAGACACAGAGATAAGAAATTGTGCATAAGTAAATACTCATGGGGAACTAGGAGCATAAGACTGAGAATGGGAAAACAATACTGGATGCATTACTAAACTGTTACCACCATGGGCAACTGAAACACAATCCTGCTGGGAACATTGGGAGAAGCATAAAACTCACATCTCAGAGAGTGATGGCGTGGGGTGTTCATCCTCTACCTTCCATCAGCTTTTGGGTACAGGTCACATCTGGGAGAGTTAATTCCCTAGCGCCCCTCGGCTGCCCTGTGCACACACAGAATAGGCACAGGCGAGCAAAGAAAGCCTCTCAGGTGTTGGGCGTTGAGCTAGTGGTCAGGGAAATGACTAGGTGAGAGGCTAGGAGTGGGTCACCAACAGCACCAGCTCTAGGGACAGATGACCTCCCTGTTGTCAGATCCAACAGATGCATGCTACTTTTGTATTGTCCCACTCGACCTGAGTTTGATCAGGGTAACTCTGTACGCTCTTCTGGTTTTGTGCCATGGGTGATATTCTCCCTCCCCCAAGGGACATATGGCAATGTCTAGAGACATTTTTGGTTGTCATAATGGGGAAGAGAGTGCTAATGTCACCTGGTGGTTAGAAGCCAGGGATGCTGCTAAAGTCCTACAATACACAGGGCACCCCCTACCCCCACTATCAACAAAGAGTTATCCAGCCCAAAATGTCAACAGTGCCAAAGTTGAAAAACCATGCTCTCACCATCTCTAGTCTCTCTACTCATTCATGTCCTGTGCAGTTTGCCCCCTACTTCGGTCAGAGCCCTACTGGGTGGAGGGTGAGACAGGCAGGGCACTCTGGGCACAAAACAAATGAGAAGCTATTAGGCTGTGTTGCCATTAAACAGTGGTTTTGGGATGCAGAACATTGCTTGATTTTTTTCTTAAAGTCATTTAGCAGTAGTTATGAAAGTGTAAAAATGAAAATAAAAATAAATAGAACTGTTTTGCTGAATAATGTGATTTTCTGTAACAATCTGGAAGGGCTTCACTGTAGTAATTCCTGATCTGTTTAACTGCAAGTCTGGGTAATGTTCCTTAGAAATCTCTGTTTAAGGAGCATTAATACAACTTTAGAACTGCACAGCATTGAAGCTTGAAGGGGTCCGCTATGGACCAAATTGTGTCCCCCCAAATTCATATGCGGAAGCCCCAACCTCCAATGTGACTGTGTGTGGAGATAGAGCCTATAAGGAGATAATTAAAATTAAATGAGGTTATAAAGGTGGGGCCCTAATCCTATAGCGTTGGTATCCTTATAAGAGAAGGAAGAGACATCAGAATGCTCGTGTGCTCACTCACGCTCTCTCTCTCTCTCTCTCTCTCTCTCTCTCTCTCTCTCTCTCTCTCTCTCTCTCTCTCTCTCTCTCTCTCTCTCTATCCCCCACCCCATATGAGGACACAGCCAGAAGGAAGCCATCTGTAAACCAGAAAGACAGACTTCACCAGGAACCAACCATGCTGGACACTGATTATTGATCTGGGACATCTAGCCTCAAGAACTATGAGAAAATAAAATTCTGCTGTTGAGGGCACCCAGTCTGTGGTATTTTGCTATGGCAACCTGAGCTGACTAAGACAGGGCCTCAAGGATCCTGTAGCCAAACCCTCCCAGTTTGCACACAAAGAAACTGACCCAGGGGCCGACCCCATGGCTCACTCGGGAGAGTGCGGCGCTGGGAGTGCAGCAGCGCTCCCGCCGCAGGTTCGGATCCTATATAGGGATGGCCGGTTCGCTCACTGGCTGAGCGCGGTCACAAAAAAGGACAAAAAGAAAAAAGAAAAAAACAAACTGACCCAGGGTACAAGATGACTTTCTCAGGATTGTGTGGTGACCACTTGGCAAACATAGGCCCACAGTGACTTCTTGTTGTGACACACTTGATCCCATCATCACTGGCCCAAGTTGAGTGCTGAGATAGACAAAGGCCAGCCAGCCACCAACAAGGATGGCCTGAACTGTTGGAGCAGGGCAGCAGATGGGGTGCAGGATGGGCTCTGGAGCTTCTCTAAGGCCACCAGGGTGATGTCTAGTGTCTGGAAACTGGCCTTCCCTCTGGTTCTGCAGGTCTAGGTTCAGGTAGGGAGAGGCCATGGGCATGAGCATCCTGCACTGTTCCCTGCTCTTGGTCATGCTGTGTGATGCAGGGTGCATGAGGTCAGAGCCACTAGAGCCATGTGAAATGAGCCTGGAGGGGACAGCAGAGAGGTTCCTGAGGACAGGGGCCCTCCGTGGCCCAGACGGCAGCACTGCATCGTGGGTCCTCACAGCTGCCCGGGAGCACAGGGGTAATGATTCTGCTCTGTGTCCCTCCTCAGCTGACTCCATTTTGCTAACTTTCACCACATGGAGATGTGAGGGAAAAATTACTCTACACCTATCTTAAGGACTGGATAAAAAAGTCCCTCAGCAAGCCAGGGGGTTTGCTTTCAACTGTGCAATGTTTGACACAGATGTTTAAAGGAGTTGAAAGAATTGGGTGATGTTATTTAAAAAAAACACTTCTCAGTTCCAACTAATTAATTATGTGGACAAAATTTCTCAGTGCTTACTTCTATAAAGAAGAAAAATATATAGAAATTTAAAACGTAAGTGATGGAGTTTGGATGTGTTGTCTCCTCCATAACTCATGTGGAAATTTGATCTCCAGCGTGGCAGTGTTGGAAACTGATTGAGTCATGGGGGCGGATCCGTCATGAATGGATTAATGCTCTCCCTGGGGGAGGAGGGGTAGTGAGTGAGTTCTCGCACTATTAGTTCCCACAAGAGCTGATTGTTTAAAGGACCCTGGCACCTCCTCTGTCTCTCTCTCTCTCGCTTCATCTCACCATATGATCGGCTTGTACCTGCCGGCTTCCTGCCACTTTCCGCCAAGAGTAGAAGCAGCCTGAGGCCCGTGCCAGATGCAGCTGTCCCAGAATCGTAAGCCAAATAAACCTCTCTTCTTTATAAATTACCCAGTCTCAGGTAATTCTGTTATAGCAACACAAAACGGACTAATACAGTGAGTCATACTCACCTGTTGATAGATGAGCAAATAAAAAAAACAACTCAGCCCTATGTATCTCAGTAAGTGATATTTTTTCACTGATATCTTAACGTTTAGGTTTAGTAAATATTTAACAAAATAAATATATTTATGATTTGGATTGAATTTTGCCCCCCAAGTTTTATGTATTGAAGCTTAATCCCCATTGCAATTCTTGAAGGTAGGAAATCCTATGATGGTAATTGAAAGGTGGGGGCCTTGAAGAGGTGATTAGACTGTAGGACCATGCAGTAGTGAATGGATTAATAACTGTAGTCATGGGTGTGGTTCTGAGGGCTTTAAAAGGAGAGCACATGAAAGTCTCTCTCTGCTTCCACCATTTTGCAATGTGATACCCCGTGTCACTGAAGCCAGCTCCAAGGAAGACCCTCACCAGATGTGGTCCCTGGACTTTGGACTTCCCAGCCTCTGAAACTGTAAGCAATAAATTTTGTTTCTTATAAATTACCCAGTTCTAGGTATTTTGTTATAAGCAACAGAAAGGGACTAATAATACAATTTATGAACTAATATTGAAAAAACATTTTTAAGATATACGTATAGTGTGGAGAAGGTGTGTGGGTGGTAAAATGATGTGAGGAAGAGGGAGATGTCGAAGATGAGTCCTGGGCTTCTGGCTTATATATATATGGATGTCTGATGGTGCTATTAACTAGGAAAGGGGACACTGGGAACAATTAGGTTTAAAAGTAGAAAATTCCAAGTTCAGTTTTGGACATACTGAATTTGTAGTGCTTTTGACACTTCAAGAGGAAATGTTGAGTAGGAAGTCTGAAGTTCAGGGGAGAGGTCTGATCTGGAGACTAAATCAAAAATACCTAATCTTGGACCAGAGAGGCGCCCTGCCAGAGAGGCCCGAGGCCCGCGGAGACCACGCTCCCTGCGGTGCCAGCACACAACCATGCAGGTAGGCCTCACTGCCACCAGACTCCATCCCTAGCCTGGCCCAGTGTGCACCGACCAGAGAGGCCCGAGATCCATGAAGACCACATGCCCTGTGGTACCAGCTCGCAACTGAGCAGGTAGGCCTTGCCACCACCAGACCCCATCCCCAGCCTGGCCGAATACATGCTGATCAGAGAGGCACACCCCAGAGAGGTCCAAGTCCCATGGAAACCACGTGCCCCATGGCACCAGTGCGCAACCTAGCAGGACGGTCTCAACACTGATGGACATCATCCCCAACCTGGCCAAGTGCACGCTGACCAGAAGGGCACACCGCCAGAGAGGCCTGAGTCCCACAGAGACCAAGTACACGATGGTGCCAGCACGCAACTGAGCAAGTAGGCCTCACTGCCACCGGACTCCACTCCCAGCCTGGCCATGTGCATGCCGATCAGAGAGGCCCGAGTCCCACGGAGACCATGTGCTCTGCAGTGCCAGCACACAACCGAGCAGGAAGGCCTCACCGCCACCAGACCCCATAGCCAGCCTGGCCGACTGCACACCAATCAGAGAGGTGCCTCCAAGGAGAGGCCCGAGACCCACAATGACCACAGGCCCAAGGCAATAGTGGGCAACCAAGGAGACACTGAGGCAGCCATGCAAAATTGGCAGCCCTGGCAGGATCCTAGCCAGACAATAGTGTCAAACCAGTGGACTGTGAAATCCCTTGCCACAATGAATAAACATCAAAGGAAAGATACCAGAAATATGAAAAATCTAGAAAGTACACCACCAAAGGGTAATAACTCTCAAGCTCTAGATCCTATAGAACAAGAAGCCCTTGAAATGTCTGACAAGGAATTCTGAGTGATAATTCCAAGGAAACTAAATGAGATACAAGAAAACTCAGCTGGACAACAAGATGAAACAAGGAAAAGTATACAGGAACTGAAAGAAGAAATGTACAAGGAAATCAATGCCCTGAAAAAGAATGTAGCAGAGCTTGCCGAGCTGAAGAATTCATTCAACGAAATAAAAAACACAACAGAGAATTTAACCAGCAGGCTTGCAGAAGCAGAAGAGAGAACTTCTGACCTTGAAGATGAGCTGTTTGAAATAACACAGGCAGACAAAAAAAAGAAAAAAGAATTAAAAACATTGAAGACAATCTAAGAGAGATATCAGACAGCCTTAAGCGCTCAAATATCCAAGTCATGGGTATTCAAGAAGGGGAGGGGAGGAGATTGCTTGAAAACATATTCAACAAAACAGTGGCAGAAAACTTCACAGCTATAGGAAAAGACACAGATCTTCAGATTCGGGAAGCTCAAAGATCCCCAACTGTATTCAACCCAAAAAGGTCTTGTCCAAGACATGTGATAGTCAAATTGGCAAAATTCAAACACAAAGAGAGAATCTTAAAAGCTGCAAGAGAGAAGCATCAACTCACCTGTAAGGGAGCCCCAATCAGGCTAAATTCAGACTTTTCATCACAAACCCTAAAAGCCAGAAAGGAATGGCATGATATATTCAAAATACTAAAAGACAAAGATTGTCAGCCAGGAATACTCTACCCCACAAGGCTATCTTTCTGAACTGAAAGGCAAATACTATATTTCTCAGACAAACAAAAACTGCAGGAGTTCACAACCACACAACCACCTTACAAGAAATTATCAAGGGAGTACTGGGTTTGGTACCCGAAAAATAACTACACTTGCCATAAAAACTCAAGAAAAATCAAAACCCACTAGTAAAATAAAAATGCCAACAATGAAGAGAAAAAAATGTTTATCTACAACCCAAGGAACAAACAAATACAGAAGACAAACAGTAAATCAGAAAGAAAGGAACAAAAGACATAAGACATCCAAACAAAAATCAATAAAATGCTAGGAGTAAATCAACACTTTGCAATAACAACTTCTAATGTAAAAGGATTAAATTCCCCAATCAAAGGACACAGACTGGCTGACTGGATTAAAAAGATGGACCCAACTATATGCTGCCTTCAAGAGACCCACCTCACCTATAAAAACTCACATAGACTAAGAGTGAAAGGATGGAAAAAGATTTACCATGCAAACAGAAATGAAAAATGAGCTGGAGTAGATATTCTTATATCTGATAAAATAGACTTTAAACTAAAAACCATAAAAAGAGATAATGAGAAAATCTGAACAGACCAATAACAACAAAAGAGATTGAAGCTGTTATCAGAAGGCTCCCAACAAAGAAAAGCCCAGGACCAAATGGATTTACATCAGAATTCTACCAAACATTCAAAGAATTGACACCAATTCTCTACAAACTATTCCAAAAGATTGAATCATAGGCAATTCTCCCAAACTCATTCTATGAAGCAAACATCACCCTGATACCAAAACCAGGTAAAGATACAACAAAAAAAGAAAACTACAGGCCAATATCCTTGACGAATATAGATGCAAAAATCCTCAATAAAATACTAGCTAGCAGAATACAGCAACACATACAGAAAATTACACACCATGATCAAGTGGGATTCATCCCAGGGATGCAAGTTTGGTTCAATATATGCAAATCAATAAATGTGATACACCATATTAATAAAATCAAACACAAGGACCATATGATCATCTCTATAGATGCTGAAAAAGCATTTGATAAAATTCAACACTCATTCATGACAAAGACCCTCTATAAGTTAGGTATAGATGGAAAGTATCTCAACATAATTAAAGCCATATATGATAAACCCACTGCCAATATCATCCTGAATGGGGAAAAGCTGAAAGCTTTTCCTTTAAGAACAGGAACTAGACAAGGATGCCCACTCTCACCACTCCTATTCAACATAGTGTTGGAAGTACTAGCCAGAGCAATCAGAGAAGAGAAGGAAATAAAGGGCATCCAGATTGGAAAAGATGAAGTCAAACTGTCCCTGTTTGCAGATGACATGATCCTATATATCGAACAGCCTAAAGCATCCACAAAAAAACTCTTGGAGTTGATAAATGATTTCAGCACAGTAGCAGGATACACTATCAACACACAAAAATCAGTAGCATTTCTTTTCTCCAATAGTGAACATGCAAAAAGAGAAATCAAGATAGCTAGCCCATTTACAATAGCCACCAAAAAAATAAAATACTTAGGAATTGAGTTAACCAAGGATATGAGAAATCTCTATCATGAGAACTACAAACCACTGATGAGAGAAATTAAAGAGGACACAAGAAGATGGAAAGATATCCCATGCTCTTGGATTGGAAGAATCAACATTGTGAAAATGTCCATACTACCCAAAGTGATATACAAATTCAATGCAACGCCCATCAAAATTCCAATGACATTTTTCTCAGAAATGGAAAAAACTATCCAGACATTTATATGGAATAACAAAAGACCACACATAGCCAAAGCAATTCTGAGCAAAAAAAAGAAAGCTGGAGGCATAACACTACCTGACTTTAAACTGTACTACAAAGCTATAATAACCAAAACAGCATGGTACTGGCATAAAAATAGACACACTGATCAATGGAATAGAATAGAGAATCCAGAAATCAACCCACACACTTACTGCCATCTGATCTTTGACAAAGGCACCAAGCCTGTACACTGGGGAAGAGACTGCCTCTTCAGCAAATGGTGCTGGGATAACTGGATATCCACATGCAGGAGAATGAAACTACACCCGTACCTCTCACCATATACTAAAATCAACTCAAAATGGACTAAGGAATTAAATATACACCCTGAAACAATAAAACTTCTTAAAGAAAACATAGGAGAAACACTTCAAGAAGTAGGACTAGGCACAGACTTTATGAATATGACCCCAAAAGCATGGGCAACCAAAAGAAAAATATACAAATGGGACTATATCAAACTAAAAAGCTTCTGCACAGCAAAAGAAACAATTAACAGAGTTAAAAGACAACCAACAGAATGGGAGAAAATATTTGCAAAATATACATCTGACGAAGGATTAATATCCAGAATATACAAGGAACTCAAACAACTTTACAACAAAAAAACAAGTAAACCAATTAAAAAATGGGCAAAAGAGCTGAATAGGCATTTCTCAAAGGAAGATACACGAATGGCCAACAGACACATGAAGAAATGCTCAACATCACTCAGCATTCGGGAAATGCAAATCAAAACCACACTGAGATACCATCTCACCCCAGTTAGGATGGCAAATATCCAAAAGACTGTGAATGATAAATGCTGGCAAGGTCACAGAGAAAAAGGAACTCTCATACATTTTTGGTAGAATGGCAAAATGGTGCAGCCTCTATGGAAAATGGTATGGAGGTTCCTCAAACAATTGCAGATAGATCTACCATATGACCCAGCTATCCCACTGCTGGGAATATACCCAGAGGAATGGAAATCATCAAGTCGAAGGTATACCTGTTCTCCAGTGTTCATTGCAGCACTCTTTACAATAGCTAAGAGTTGGAACCAGCCCAAATGTCCATCATCAGAAGAGGGGATAAGGAAAATATGGTATATCTACACAATGGAATACTACTCTGCTATAAAAAAAGAATGAAATATGGCCATTTGCAACAACATGGATGGACCTAGAGAGAATTATATTAAGTGAAATGAGTCAGGCACAGAAAGAGAAATATTGCATGTTCTCACTTATTTGTGGGAGCTAAAAATAAATAAATAAATGCACAAACAACCTGGGGCAGTGAGGGAAGAAGACACAACAATTACAATTCCTTGAAGTTGCTACCACAAGCGAACAGATATGATGTTGTTGGGAGGGTTGGGGGAGAAGATGGAGGGAGGGAGGTTTCGGTAATGGGCTACCTAATAATCAACCACATTGTATATTGATAAAATAAAATAAAATTTAAAAAAAAGAAAAAAAACATTTTTAAAAAGTCAATACTTATTCATGATAAAAACTCTCAGAAAAATAGGCATAAAGGGTAACTCCCTCAACTTAATAAAGAGGATCTAAAAAATACCTACAGCTATCATTCTTAATAGTGAAAGACTGAATGCTTTTCCCCTAAAATGCAGAACAAGGCAAAGAAGTCAGTTCTCTCCACTCTTAGTCATAACAATATTGGACATTCCAGGGCAACAAAGTGGAAATAGGAAGCATACTGATCAGAATGGAAGGGAAAAAACATCCCTATTTGCAGATGGCCTTGTTTACATAAAACTCCAAAGAATCAACAAGAAACTCTTACACTAATGAATTCAGCAATGTCACAGGATGCAAGATATATGTTTAAAAATCAATTGTGTTTTTGTATACTAACGAGGAAACAGAAACTGAAATTAAAAATACAATACCATTGAAATTTCTCAAAAATAAAAGACACTATTAGATGTGACAAACATGTACAATACTTGTATGCTGAAAACTACAAAACACTGATAAACAAAATAAAATATCTAAATAAATGAAAAAATGTACCACTTACATGGATTGGAAGACTCAACATAGTAAAGGTGTCAATTGCCTCTATATAGATATACAAGTTTAATGCAATTCCTATCAAAATCCCAGCAATAAATTTTAAGAAATATAGATAAGTTTGTTCTAAAATTTGTGTGGAACAGCACAAGCCCCAGAATAGAGAAAAACTATTTTGAAAGGAATAAGGTGGGAGAATTCACTCCACCTGATATTAATTCTTACTACAGTAATCAAGAACATATCATATTGGCAGAGAGTTAGACACATAGATCAGTGGAGCAGGAAAGAGAACCTTGGCATAGACCCACACAAATATGCCCAACTGATTTTTGACAAAGGTACAAAAACAATTCAGTGGAGATGATGGATGCCCTTTCCAACAAGTGGATCTAGAGCAATTGAATGTCCATTAGCAAGAAAAAGACCTCAACCTTAACCTTGTACAAAAATTAATTCAAAATACATTATAGACTTAAATATAAAACTTATAGGGAATAAAATGAGAAAATATTAGGAATCTAGCACTAGGGAAAGAGTTGTTAGACTCAACACTAAAAAAATTTTCCCTTAAAGGAAAAACTGATAAATTAGACTTCTTCAAAATTTAAAGCTTTTGCTCTGCAAAAAAAAAAAAAAAAAAAAAAGCCTCAGAGATTTAAATGTCAAGGTACAGACTGAAAGAAAAGATTTGGAAGCCATATAGTTCTGCAAAGGACTAGTATCTAGTATATATAAAACTCCCAACACTCGGTAGTAAAAGCCAAATAATCCAATTTGAAAATGTAAAGAAAAAGATGAACAGACATTTTACCAAAGAGGATATAAATATGGTAGAGTTGAAAAGATGCGTAACATCTTTGGCTATTAGGAAAATGCAAATTCAAATCACATGAGGTATCATTACACAACTATTACAACAATTAAAATAAACATCGGTGATAATACCAAATTCCAGTGAGGGTATTTGGAAGCTATATCTCTTACACATTGCTGGTAGGAATGTAAAATGGTACAGCCATTCTGGAAGAGTCTAAAAATTTCTTACAAACCTAAATATGTAACTACTATTATTTTGTGTAGTACTACCCCCCAACAATGGCACTCTGGGCATTTATCTCAGAGAAATGAAAAATACGTTCACACAAAAAACTCTACATAAATGTTTATAGTAGCTTTATTTGTAATAGCCAAAAACTAGAAACAACTCAGACATCCTTCAGTGAGTGAACGGTTACACAGACTGTGGGACATCCACACTGCGGAATACTAGTCAGCAATAAAAAGGAATGAACTACCGATACACACCACAACTTGAATAAATCTCCAGAGAATCATGCCAAGTGAGGAAAGCCCATCTCAAAAGATTGCATGTTAAATGATTCCATCTATAAAACATTCTTGAAATGACAAAATCATCAGAATGGAGAACGGATTAGCAGCTGTCCAGGGTTGAGGACAAGCGAGTGAGAGGGGTTGGGTATGAAAAGAAAAGGGTAACATGAGGGGTACTTGTGTTCATGAAAGTGTTCTGCACCTTGGTCATTTCGGTATCAATATCAATATCCTGGTTTTGATATTGTACTTACTTTTGTAAGATGTTACTTTTGGGGAAAACCGGAAAAAGGAACTCTCTGTATTATTACAACTGTGTGTGAATCTTAAATTACCTCGAAATTTAAAGTTTAATAAAAAATGTATTTAAAAAATCAATTAGCCATATATATTTAGGTTTATTTCTGGACATTTGATCTATTCCATTGATTTATTTGTCTATTTTGTGGCCAATACCACAGGGAGTCCACAGGCTCTCCTGGCATCCCCTCACTGTGCCATGGCCCAGAAACTGTCCCAAGGCAGTAAGCTGTGGCAATCACAGGCTTATCTCTGTTTCCTTCCTCCCAGAGATCATTATCCTACATTGTTTGATATCCAATGGCTTAAAAACCAGTATTTCATACATTTTTATCTATTTTTTGGTTGTTTTGGATAGAAGAGTAAACCGATCTCTGTTACTCCATCTTTATCAGACATGGAAGTCTTTTTCACACATTTCCAAATGGATAAATAGTAGATATCTAAATGCTATTGTATTTAGATTTCACGAATACATTTAGTAGAGTGATATCACAGTAATGTCAATATTTACCTTACTTTAGGAATGACATCCTTTGCTGTATTTAACCTTATGATGAATATTTACATACGTCAACTTTAAAAGAATTTTTATCAATATTACTTCTTGGGTAGATGAGCAAAACAGTTTGAAGACCACTGTTTTAATGTCCTGAGTGGTGTCTCTGCCAGTCTGAAACTAGTGACATTGGTAAATATAATGGTCACACCAGGCTGTTGGGGGTACGAGGACTTGCTGGATCTGTCCCACCAAGGTCCACGTTGTTACATAACAGTACCTGCCCTTGTCCTGACTCCTTCCCCCTAGAATAGGTTCTGTCTTGAATTTCAGGAAAAGGGAGTCTAGGCCTTGTAGAGATTTGCGCAGGTTCACATATATTGGCCTTGGTTTTGATGAACTTAGACACACATACATGATGGATGAGTGTGAGCTTGGACCTTGTTCAGAACAGTTTCTGTCACAGAAAGGCAGAGCGATATGATTCATCCCGTGTCACACTGTTAAGTCATCGGTGGATCCAGAATCGCGGCCCGAGGCATCCAGTTCAGCATCTCCTGTCCTTCCTCCACACCAGTCTGTAACCCAAGTGGGACAAACCCCTACGGCCATGTACCCCACTATTTCTTTCATGTAAAGAAAGAACTAAGTGTCACTACAAAAAATGAAAACTGGGGAGGGGGGAGTAATTCAATACTCTTATAAATAATAGAACAGATGATTCATAGTTGCTCTGTGTATCAGTCTACTTATTAAAAAATTATAAACCAAAATGCAGTTGATACAATAATGCACCACTATATCCTGCAAGGTTAACCAAACAAATTTAAACAAATTCCATTAGTAATCACGGGGCAACATCTTCAGTCATTTAAATTTAAAAAATAAGAATATCAGCAATCGAAATGCATGACCAACTTAAAATGATAGTTATCATAAGGCTTCTTTTCCTCAGCTTTTAGTAATTTCAACCATGTGCATGCATCTATTTAAGAGATTTCCTATAAGTGGCTACTAATAGAAGTAAAAGTTTACAGAATTTTATGTGATTTTTTTCTATAAGAACTAAAGAAAAGCCCTGAAAGTCGGGATTAAACAGGAGTTTGAATTTTGATTCTGGAGTACAATGGATTAAGCAACCAATTTAATTTGATTCACAATTAAAACTCTGGATAAAATATATAATTCAATATTTAAAATTAAAACAACGATAACACATAAGTTGGGCGGGGGTGATAAATGATAAAGCATTCTAAATCTTTGAACTATTAGAGTCAAGGTAATTAATGTTGACTGTAAAATTAAGTACGCATATCAATGTATCTAACATGACCACTTAAAAAAAGAGACAAAGAGCACGCAACTTCCAAACAAGTGGTAGGAAAAAAATGGAACCAGAAAAAGACAAAAGAAAATCAATGAAAAAGAAGGCAAGAAAGAAAGAACTAGAAAACAGCAGACCAAAAAAAATACCTAACGAGATGATAAAATTATATATCAGTAATCAAAATAAATGTAACTGGATAAACAGCAGTTACAAGACAGAAATGTCAGACCGTGTCTTTTTAAATTCAGTCTAACAATTTTTGGTTTTATAAAGAGAAACAACAGGAACTTGACCCAGAGGTAGTTAAAACCTATGCAGAGAAAAAAATGTACACCAAACAAATACTAACCAGAAGAAAGCTGATGTAGCTATTTGAATATCAGACAAATTAGCTTTTGACAAAAAGTTCGATATAGCAGAAAGATATAACATCTCTAAGCTTGTAAGTGCCTGATAAAATAGCCCCAAATTGTACAAAGCAAAAGTTGTCAGGAACCCAAGAACATTTGACAAATGCACTATCATAATGAAGGATTTAAACTACTTTTTTCATAAATAGGTAGATCAAGAAGGCCAAAAATCCAGTAGAAATGTAGAATATTTGAACAACAAAATTAACAATCTGGATCTAATGAGTATTTATAGAACATTACATGCAACAGTAAGTACACATTCTTGTGAAGCACGTGCTAACTTCAATGAATTTCAAATGGCAATCCCCGTTCTCTGACCACAATTCAAGTTAGTTAGAAACCAACAGCAAAAATAAAATGAGAAAAACACCACGCATTTGGAAATAAAACTTCATTTAACATCTAAAGAATTCACGGATAAAAGAAGAAATCATAATGGAAACAAGACTCTGCTTGGAACTGAAGGAGCATGAAAACACCCCTTATCATAATTTGTAGGATGCAGTTAAAATATTACCGAAGTGGAAATTTATAGCCTCAGTGTCTGACATAGTAAAGTTGAAAGTGCAAAAATCCCAAAACACAGTTGCTCTCATTCTGGGTCTAAGCCAAGCCCCAGAGAAACTCTTATACACCTGCTGCACCAAAAATTATCCACAACAAAATTATAGAGGCCAGGTCTCTCCTAGCAAGTGTGTGGTGGGTAAATGTGGTATGTGGTATATACAGCAACCATAGGCAAAATATTTAACAACTTGCCTAGTGCAATTTATTACTACATAAATCAAAATAACACTTCCTTTTTAGTCATTAGATAAAATAATATCATATTACACAAGTGCTTACCAAGCAATATAAATTGGGGTGCAAATTTTTTATCAACTCTAATAATTTCTAATTTTTTAAAAAATTTAATGGTGGTGAGATACGAAACAAAAGTTACCATCTTAACCGTTTTGAAGCATACAGTTCAGTGGCATTAAGTACATTCATAATGTTGTGGAACCATCACTGCCATCCATCTCCAGAACTCTTCACATCTTGCAAAACTGAAACTCTGTCCCCATTAATCAATAACGCCCCATTTCCCCCTCCACCCAGCCCCTGATAACCACCTTTCTGCTTCCTGTTTCTACGAGTGTGACTGCACTAATACTATTTGTCTTTTTGTGTCTGGCTCATTTTACTTAGCATAATTTCCTTAAGGTCCAAACATGTAACATGTGTCAGAATTGTCGTCCTTTTTAAGGCTGAATAATATTCCATTGTATGGATATAGCACATTCTGTAGAGTAATTCACCCATTCGGGCTTGGGCTGCTTCCACCTTTTGGCTATTCTGAATAGTGCTGCTATGAACGCAAGCATACAAATATCTCTTCGAGATCCTGCTTTCAGTTCTTTTGGGTACATACCCAGAAGTGGAATTGCTGGATCACGTGCTAATTCTAGATTCAGTTTTCTGAGACACCGACCGCCACACTCTTTCCACAGCAGCTGCACCATTTCATGTTCCCACCAACAGTGCACAAGCGTCCCAGTTTCTCCACATCCTCACCAACACTTATTTTCTGCTTGTTTTTTTTTTTTTTTTTAGTAGCCATCCTAATAGGTATGAGGTGATATCTCATTGTGATTTCTAATTTTTTAAAGACATTATTTGTTCGATATTTTGTTTGATGCAGCCGTTACACGCAAAAGATGCCATGAATTGACATGGGAACTTTTTCCAGCTCTTTCACTAATTTCCCCATGAAGTTGATAGCTACTAAATGACTTGTAGTTGCAAATAGTAGAAAATTTCTCTTAACATCAAAGAAATTGTTTGTGGTGCTGAATCATTTCTCTGTTTCTACTGCACGATAACTACTTTTAAAAATGACATTATGCTTACTGAAATAAGCCAGGCACAGAAAGATGAATATTGCACAATCTCAATTTTATGTGGAACCTAGAAAATATTAATCTCATAGAAACAGAAAATAAAATGGTGGTTGTCAGTGACTGGTGAGGGAAGGGATTGAGAAGCTGTCAGTCAAAGGCTGCAAAGTTTCAGTTAAACGAGGACTAAGCTCAGGAAATCTATCATACAGCCTGGTGACTATAGCTAATAATAATGTATCATGTACCTGAAGATTGCTAAGAGAGTATATTTTAAATGTTTTTATCACAAAAATGATAAGTATGTGAGGTGGCAGATATGTTAATTAGATCAGTTTAATTATTCAGCAATGTATACATATATCAAAACATCTCAATGCACACCATAAATCTATACAAATTGTCACTTGTCAATTTTTTAAAATAAAAATAAATTTTGTAAAAATCTTGTCGTTATAAAACTGTGATCTTTGTGTATCCATACATCTTTTATCAGCTAAGTCTTCAATATTTTTATTGAAATGTCATATTTAACTTTCTTATTTTTATTAGTTTTTGCTAACTTTTTTAACCGATGCACTGTAATTACACATACTTATGGGGTACAATCTGGTGTTTAGATACATATGTATGTTGTATGATAATCAGGTCAGGATAGTGTATCCATCACAAAAATATGGAATGCTTCAGGGATCACGCTAATCCTCTCTGTATCATTCCAATTTTAGTACACGTGCTGCCAAAGCAGGCCCGATTTTTGTTAACTTTCAAACTCAAGTTTGACAAGTCTTGGAATTCATTAAATTTAAATACCTTAAGTGTTTATCACATTTTTTTTCTTTTTTCATCAAACAAAAACTATAAATGCATTTTCCTATAATTTATTGGTTAACTGAAAGTATTCCTTTGGATTTGATAACCTTTTCATTTCAGCTGGTATTCTGTATGAACTTAGTCCAAGCTATTTATGATAGGAGTCTTAAAAACTCTCTGTGGCCCAGGAGCAAACCGGCTTCTCATCCCCATCACATGCCCACCAGGTGTGGGGCTCAGCTGGTTCCGTGACGGCCTCATTCTGGGACCAAAAGCCTTGTCTTTGCGCATGGATGACCGACCTGCAGAGAGACTGAATGCACAGCTGCTACAGGCACCGGCTTGACAGGGTCCAAGACGCACAAGGTCCCTGACAGAACCAAGAGGCTTGACAATCAGCGTAGTGTGAGCCGGTCCACAGAAGGTCAGAAACAGGCACAAGTGGACGACGTGCTGCTCAGGGATGCAGATACGGGTGGCGGAACCACACAGCTGAGAAAGGGAAAGATGAAGACAGAATTCAGGAGGCCAGTGAGCTCTCTGCAGGGAGAAGGTAGTGCCAGGAGGGGACAGCCAGCAGCGGGTCTGTCGGAGCGTACTTCGCGTTAGGAATCTTTGTAAGATAAGGCAATCTCTGCATGCCCCAGTGCACCCTTGTCTATATGCGAATGTTCGTAGCCCTCCCCGTTTCCTAGCAAAGCCCCAAAATGGACTCATTTTACTATCTGGCTGGGAAGTCTCTATTGCTCCTGACTGCGGCCAACAAAAGGACGTATTGATTAGGTTACGCGGTCTGCTCATGGTTGGCTTAGCCAGAGTCACCAATCTAGGGTAAATCAGGGCCAATCAGGAATGATTAAAAAAAAGAGAGAGAGAGAGAGAGAGAGAAACAAAACCAGAATTTCTGAAGCCTTGGGACAGCTTCACCAGTTATTATTATTTTTAATGATTATTTTTAATTATTTGCAGCTGTTTCTGTTGCTATAGAAATAAACAAGGAGGTTAATGAGACACAGTGCTGTGCCCTTTGGAAGAAATCTGGCCCACAGCTCTGTCCAGCAGACAGCATCTGGGTGGGCGTCTGCATGGAGCGGCCCATGGAACGAGGGGCTGAGGGTTGGTCCTCCTCCCTGCAGGGATCTAGGCTGTGTGTGTCTCCATTCCGCTGGGCAGTGCTGGACACTCACTATGGTTTTCCATGCCAGCATCCAGTACCCATCTTATGACAGTGATCTGGACCCACCTCCTTCTTGACCTGTGCAACCTCAGACAGGATGCACCCCCTCCAGAGACCTAAGTCCCTGTCTCTGTGCTGCTGGTTACCATGTCAGTGGGGCCTGAGAGGGCAGACACGGAGCCCTAATGCAGTCCTTGTGGGCCTCCCCAGCCCATGGTGAGCCCCCACATCCCCCAGAACCCAAAACCCAGCCGAGTGGGCCATGCGCTGCCCGAAGTCCCGGCTGGAATTCACGCCCACGTGAGCTGCCTGGACCACATGGCCAGGACCCCACACCTGCTACAGCAGCCAGAGCAAGGACCTGCCTCTTCCATATCAAACAACACAAACAGCTGCTATCTAGGCTGGGGACAGCTTTAGAAATGATTCGCATTTATTCCTGTGTTCTGTCCAGAGGTAGAAAAGGAGAAATACTTAGAATGGAGTGAGCTGTACTTGACCCCCAGGGGCAGAGCTTCGAGTCCCCTTCGCCCGGTCTCTCTGGACAGCTCACAGACCCCTACCATCCAGGCCAGCACCACCTTCCTGGTGATGCTAAGACTGCACCAATGGACAGTGAGTTCCGGGCCCTTTCCCTTTCCCCACTAAATCTGGACACGCCTGTAGCAACAGCAAGGTCTGCTCCCCACTTCCTGTCCTGCAGAGCAAGGCCCTGGCTGTCCCTGTTGCTGTCACTTAGAAACAAGGAAACTGCTTACTTCTCATCACTCCCTTTGGCCCAGTCCAGGCGGTGAAACCTAGGAAGGGGACAGGACGGCCCTGAAGGATGACCACATGATGGAGGAACCACGGCCCACCCCAGAGCTGAGGTTGCTCCCCTGAGCCCACAAAGGGAAACCGAGGTGGCCACAGCATGGCTCCCAGCCCCTGTCATCTCACCTGTGACCCTCACGAAAACCCCAAGAAGACACAGGTCCTGCTCCCAGTTGAGAGTCATGTGAACTAAGCTCAGGGAAGCAAACACTTATTTTGGCCGGCCCAGTAGGTCACAGTATCCCGTATCCGTGTCTCTGTGTGTGGCCCTCCCGTGATGACTCTGGGCTTGGCCACATGCCTTACTCAGCTGGAGCTGCCATAACCAAATAAATGACAGACACTTGTTGCTCACAATTCTGCAGCTGGGAAGTCCAAGATCAAGGCACCAGCAGAATCAGTTCCTAGTGAGGGCCTGCTTCCTGGTACAGACAGCACCTTCCCGCTCACTTTGTCCACATGCAGGAGACTGGGCACGCTGGTGTCTCTTCCTCCTCTTATAAGGCCACTGATCACATCGCGGGGGCCCCACCCGCATGACCTCATCTAACCCTAATCACCTCCCAAGGACCCCCATCCTCATAATTCCATCACTTTAGGGGTTAGGGCTTCAACGTATGAATCTGGGTGACACAAACGTGTGTCCACGGCAGCGCCTGACTTGCTTTGGCCAGTGGATGTCAACAGGTGTGACATAGGCAGGGACATGACAAGCACCTGCTTACCTAGAATCCTGAGATCCAGGATGGATCAACACAACAAAACTCCTCTGTAATCATGTCTGAACACAAACCAAAGCATGAACAGTCCAGGCCACAAAACACCAAACACCCCCCTCCTGGCTAATACGGTGACAGCTGCTTCCTCATTGATTGCTTTAGCTTCGCTCGAGCTCACCCTCCCTAGAGGTAAGATTGATTAAAACACACAGTCATGGAATCGCCCCACTCCTGGCAGCATGCCATCCACAACACAGCCCTGCTCCCTCAGATCCTCAGGTCCAAACCTCTAACAAGTCTTTTCCAGCAGCCTCTTCTTACTGAGATGGCCCAGAGTTCCCTGTGCAACGAGGAATAAACCCAGCTTGCTCAGAGATGACCAATAAATGCCACATGTGGTCCTGGTGGGCTTTGGCGGGAGGGCTTTGGCATTTCTGAGCTATGACCCCTTCACTGGGGACCCAGAGAGCTTACTTCCATCCATGAGGAGGCCAGCATCTGGGTGGATGGAGCAGGGAGAGGCTGGAGGGATACTGCATGGGACCTGCACATGCCCATTCTGTGCCTCCCACCTGGAGCCTCTGGCCTCTTTTCCACACCATGAAGACAGGTGCCAGGAACTGGGGAAATTAGTGACTGTGGCTTCATCCTGTGGCTGCCTCGCAAGCATCACCCAGGACTTCAAGACTCCTGGCATCAGAAGGAAGTCTGCAATGGCACCTTCTGCATGCCAGGGAAGTGAATATTGTCAAATTGAAAAGCCAGTAAACATGGCAGGAGGATGTGAATAACTAACTTGAGTACGTCTCAGTGTCTTCTCAACTGCCACGGACGTTTTGGAAGGCCCTGTGCCATAGCTTGTGTTTCGTGTTAGTTCTGCATCTGCATTTTTTATAAACTTCTTCCTAGTCAATTGTTTTATTTCACTGGTCATCTCTGAGCCTGGTCCCATGGACTCACAAGACTCACAAACAGCAGGCCAGGAAGGCTTCCTGGAGGAGGTGATGCCTGACCTGACTTTTGTCAGATCCGCATCAAGTCAGGTAAGCAGGCGGAGCAAAGGGCATTCCAGACAGAATCAAAATCAGGAAGATGTGAAAAAACCCATGGTGAATTCCTGAATCTCTCATTTTTATGTGGTTGGAACCAAGGATCATCTGCTTGGGCTCCCCAGACATGACAACGTTTATGCTGAGATATTTGAAGAGCTCACTGGGAAGTAAAGACACAGTTTGGGTTACAGAACAGCTGGACTGATGTACTGGTTTTGTAACTCACTAGCTTAATAATCTAGATAAGCCATTTGTTTTCTGAATCTCATTTTCCTCCTTTTGACAGCGACATAATCATCCCTCCCTTCCCAAGTCCCTGGGCTATTGTGAAGATTAGACAAGATCATGGGTGTTTGGTAATGAAGAAGCATTCTGTGGGGAAAGGCACATGGGACTGGACCCTGTTGCACTTTAAGATGTCTACACCCATGCACACATACACACACTTCACCTACACATGTGCGTGCACTCACCTACACACACGTGCATGCTAAACCACACAGGCTCCACACTTGTGCCCACCTTACCAGACATACACACACCACACACATACACAAGCACATGGCAAAATATGATTGAGCATTAAAAGTAGTTATTTGCAATGAGAATCAATAAAGAAAATGTGTTAAAATGTTAAGTAGAAAATGCAGGCTTTCAAATTGTATCACAAGTGTGATCAAAATTATGTGTATATGTTGTAAAAAGATATGCCAAGTCCTAACCCCTGTACCTGTGAATGTGACCTCATTTGGAAATAGAGTCTTTGCAGATGATCAAGTTAAGATGAGGTCGTGCTGGGTTAGGGTGTGCCCTAATGTAATGACTGATCTCCCTACAACGAGACACATTTCACGACACACAGAGGTGTCGACGCACAGAAGGCCATGTGACAGCTGTAGAGATGCATTCACAGGCCAAGGAATGCCACAGAGAGCTGGTGACCACGAGGAGACAGAAGAGGCAAGATGGAATCCTCCCCTAGCCAACACCTTGATTTCAGGCTTCCCATCCTCCAGAACAGGAAATAAGTTTCTATTGTTTTAATCACCAAGCTTGTAGTAAACTGTTAGGGCAGCCCCAGGAGAGTCTTGCAACATACAAAGAAAACACCATCTGGAAAATAATTTTCAAATAAGAAATACGACAAGGGAATTTAGGCAGTATCTCTTTCCATCTCTGCACTTCTATAGTCCTAATTATCTGAAACATCGATATTCAGTTCCTTCCACTATGTAAAGTTTTTCAAAAGCTAGCCAAATGCTCTGAGTCCTGCGAGGCCCATTCAGATGTGGCAGACACAGGCTGAGGTGCAAGAGACTTACCAAAGATCTTCATGAATAGCAACACAGACCTTCATGTATATAGTCAGCCACATTAGGAAAAGTGCAGGAGGTGGCTGACGCGGTGGAAGAAGGCACTGGCTGAAAGTCCTGGACGGGGTGATTCTGACCAGCCTGCTACCTAGCAGGTGGCCTGGGCAGGCCCCCAGCCCTATCGGGTCCTCCCGGGCTCTCCCTTTGCCTTGATCATGTGCCCCCAGATCCCTGCAGGGCCAGCACTGTTCTGCTGAATGGTCTGTCCACACTCACAAGAATCCTGTCCCTGTTTTCTACTGTCTTAACAATTTGACCAGACGAAAATTATACCAAAGGAGATGAGAATAAATAAGGCAGAAGGGCCAGTGACACACCCAAGCCATGGATGCTAAATCAAAGGCAAACTGATAAACATTTCTTTGCATTTAGTGAGACTTAAAATTTTTGTGATGCTTAATGAAATCCTGGTGAGTTGAAGGCAGCCTTTGATGCTTAAGCCTCATGAAAATTCATTTGTGTGCTCAGCTGACACTGGAAAAATACACTGATCTTGTTGTGGAGTCCATGGCAGGCGTGACGCAGTGTCCCTGCTCCTGCAGACTTGTTCCAGCCAATGCATGGCGCTGACTCTTTCAAAACATCTTACCTAAGAGTGAAGTGGCTTTGCCTTTTCATGGCATTTTCATTCTGTTTCTGCCTCTTCCCTATACAGTTCTCTCGTTGAAGCAGCATCATTGCATGCTGCAGAGGAAGATGCAGGTGCTGGCATCCTGGAGCACTGGGTTCCAGTCCCAGACAGATGTCCAGAGTCTCTGAGCTCCCATTACATCACCTGTAAAAAGCGACCAGGGATAACCAAGTGTATTTCAAGGACTTCTGTGAGAGTTGCACGAGGGGATGTCTGCACGGCACCCTGTCCATGCATCTGTGCCTGAGCTTCTCCCGCCCTATTCTTCTGGTCTCGTTTTTATCGTTTTTAAGCAGGAGATGACCATCTTCATTTCTTTTCCCCACACCCCAGACAACAAAGGTGATTGGGAAACCGGTTAGGAGTAAATGGGAAAAGAAATAATAAAGACTGGCAGGAGAACACAGGAGGCCCCACAGCAGCGGGGAGCTCTGGGAGCCCCCTCTTGCCTCAGGAGGCAGGGCCGGGCAGGAAGAGGCTCGCAAAACAGCAGAGATGTGGCCTTGATGAGGGCAGGCATTTGGGGTGGGAGCAGGGTAGGGACTGGAGGGGTTGGGAGGCCAGCGAGACTAGAAGGGCTCCACTAGGAGGCTGGATCTCCGTGGAGCTTGGAAGATGGAAGGATTGGCGAAGAGGCTGGAGCCACATGCACAGCCATCTGGCAGCAGCTATTCTGGGCCCACACTGAAGAGACAGGGAGCGGGTTGTCCCCAGAGCCAGGGAAGAGAAGGTGCTGATGGTGAGGGAGGTGGAGGGAAGGAGCTGAGGGGCGGAAGGCGGAGGCTTTCCAGGGCTTGGCAGCAGATGGGTGCTCCGGGGAGGTAACCAGTGCTTGTTGGCTTCTGCGGAGGTGCATCCAAGTCCCACTGAAACTCCACATGTCACAGCATCCCCACTCAGACAGGACAGGGCACGTGAGCCTCGCCCTGAGTGTTCCCAGTGAAGGGCATGCACCCTCTGCCATCCACCTTTGGGATGAGGGGACTTTTCTCTTCGTGTAGAAACCATCCTTTTCAGTCTGTAGAAAACACATCACCCTCCCCGCGGCAGCCCCCTGAAGACAAGGTGGTGCCCGCTTCTGCCTTTCTCCACCAGCCTGGACTCCCACGCGCCGGGCCCAGGGTAATGGCCCGGGAGGGGCAGGTGCTGCTGCCCTGGCCCATCCCAGACTCCCACCTTGGGCTTTGGGTGTGGACCATGGGCAGAGCCTGAAGGTCGTCCTTCATCTGCCGTCTCATTGTCTGCCTTCTAATCCCCACAAAACAAAAAAGTGAATAAGATGGAGTTGACCCTTCCTCTAAGAAATTGCAGATTAGAAGATGCTTTTTAAAAAAACTGAAAACAAATGGCAAAAGCAAGCTAAAGATTTATAATGATGTAAGTGGTTTAAATTCCATTTTGATTAAAAACCAAATAAAAAGAAATGCTGCTTTCTGCAATGAAGTGTCACAGAAACTCACTTTCAAATCCACATTTAAGTCTTCCCTTCCTCCAGCATGTGTGTTAACACGGCCACCTGTGTTTCAGTGTTGTTTCTGCACGAGCAACTCCCATAAAGACATACATTCCTTCTGAATTAGCATAGAGATTTAATGCAATTTCATCCCAATGGGATTCATTTAAACTAAAAAAATTGAATCTAAAATTCATCTGAAAGAATAAATAATGAGATTGCTAAGAAACTTTTCAAAATCAAAAGTAATGAGGGAGCTTCTCCTCTAAGATAACTTTAACTGATTAGAAAAAATGAGAAAAGGTTTTTGTTAATTTTTTATTTTTATTTTTTTGAGAAAAGTTATTTTTTAAAAAAACAGATTTAAAGATTCCTGGTTATCTCTAGAAGGAAGCTGCTGATCACAGACTCAGGACGCAGGCATGCAGGCCGATCCCTGCCCTGTGTTCGACTGTCCAGTTGTAAGACAAGTCTCTTTGGCCCCGGCTGAGGACCTCCTCTGGGCGATGGGATGTTGGAGTGTGCACAAAGGCCTGTAAACAAGGTGCAGCTGCTGCTTCCCTGATTTCAATGTAAACACACCTCCTGGGACTAGGCCGATTTTTAGGTGGGAGGTTCTGTCCCTATGGACAGAATGGAGAGGAATCTGCCTGACTCTCAAGTTCCAGAAAATTCCTTCAAGTTTATTGCTCTGGACACCCATGGTTTGGAAACAAGTCTTCATCCCCACAGCCCTGCTGCGTAGGGGGGTCTCTCCATCACTGAGCAGAGCTTTAGGGAAGACATTACAGAGCTGTAACTCCCATTTCCACCTTGGGGAGGTTAACTTTGACTGTGTCCCACTGGGCTGACAATGCCCTGGTCACTTTGTCCTTGTCACAGTCACAACATGAGATGTACGCACATATTGATCAGCATTGGAGACATCTGCTTCAGGCCTTGTGGAAGTCTGCCCAGGGCATCGAGAGGCAGGGGATGAGTTTGGTCAGAGGCTGGAGGGCAGAAGAGGACAGGGGTTGAGTTTGGGGGTCAGAGACTGGAGGGCAGCATGGGGCGGGAGTTCAGTTTGGGGGTCAGAGGCTAGAGGGCAGCGAGGGGCAATATCTCAATGCCTTCTTTCTGCACAGGCTGCCATCAGGACCCCAGGTTATGCCAGTCATCATGTCTCTTCAGGCTCCTCATGGTTGTGACAGTTTCTCAGATCTTCTTTATTTTTGATGACCTTGACAGTGTTCAGGATTATGATCAGGTATTTTGTAGAATGTCTTTTAATTGGGATTTCTTTGATGTTTTTTAAAGCTTATTTGTAAGAAGACCCCATAGGAAAAGAGCTATCATCATCATGTGATATCCAGTGCCTGTGTCATCATGACACTTCACTGATGACATTGACCTTGGTCACCTGGCTGGGGAGCATTTTACAGTTTCTTTGTTTAAAGTCACTCTCCCTCCCGGATTGCACACTGCATTCCTCAGAAAGAACCCACTGTGTGCATCCCGCTCTCAAGGCTGGACAGTGATGTTTCCCCACCTAAGGAGAAGGAGCCTCATTAACCGGTCCATCCTCCTCCATCTGTTCATTTATCCAATCATGTATATCAGTGTGGACTCGAAGACACTTACATTATACTCTGGGTTATAATCCAATAGTACTTTATTTGTTTTTGTGGCTCAAATTGTTCTGGCTTCAGTCATGGGGGGCTCTTACCATTGACTCCTGTGTTCTGTTAACACATCTCCATTGTTTTGTTTTTGAGCACTTTCTCGCTTTTTCAGTACAAAATACTCCAGGATCATCTTGTATATTCCCTTCCTCATCCCTAGAGGCATCTATTTCTTTGAGGATACCTGGTTCCTTTTACTGAAGAATGATGTTAGAAACCAAAATGTGGGCACTGGGTGTGCTTGTCATGATAGGGGTGTCATGGCCCCTAGACCTTCTCAGAGTTAGGAAACATGCATGTGTGCACTAATCCATGGACACACACACACATCGGTATCTACATGAGGCTAAACAAGAGTTCGTAATTACATCTCCAATTTTCATGCGGTACCACATGGTTCCCTCCAGCCTTCTCCTTTAGCTTATCAGGAACGTCTGCCTCTGACAGTGAGAAGAAGCCTGGCTCCCACCACCCACCATCCATTTCCATGGACCCTGGATTTGAATTGTTAACCCATGCCACCCAGTGAGGAAAAGCTGTGTCAAATAAAACACAGTAGTTATGTGCAGCTCCTGTTGCTTTTATTCTTACAAACTCCACTCATTTCCAAAGCTACTCAGGTCAGCACCTTGACTCCACTTCGTTCAGTGAGTTGTTTCAAATGTTTGTAGTCTAGTTAAGCTCTTCTGTCATATGCTGTATTGCATCCTGGGCTGTGACCCCATATTAAGAACCTACTGCTGTCACTACTGCTCGGCTTCCAGATGCCCACAATGCTGGTGGATGGACACTGGACAACTGCCATAGGAAAATCTCCTGTTTTGCCAATGGAAACAGCTGAAACGAGAGAAAGAAGGCCCCTGACTTTCTCCTTATCTTGCATGAATACATCTCATTGGTGGAACCTAATCTGCACATGGGACAGGTGAAGGCAATGAAAGAAACTTAACTTTTTGCTTCCCAGCCTCTGCAGTGGAGGAAGATAGACCTGGAGAGGGTTTGAATGAATGTGGGGAGCCAATTCACCACATCCACCACACGTGACCCCACATGTGGAGTGGGGCATCCAGGTAGAAGGCAACTGTGGTCACTCCGGTGAGAGGCAGTGGTGACCTGGAATAGGGTGGGGACAGCAGGTGTGGAGAGAAGTGGACAATTCAAGAGTGAACGTGTAGGTGAAGCTGGAAAGACAGCATGTTCTTCAATGTAATAGGAAAGGTGTCCTTTCTCTCTTTTCCTTCTTTTTTTAATTTAAAATACTTTAACATTTCTTATGCACATTGGTGGAGTACAGTGTGTTGTTTCGATACATGCATATACTGCATAATTACTCACTTAGGGTAGATAGTGTGATTTGTACCCCTTAGTCTGCAACTTCTCCTCCCTGTGTCCTTTCTCTCTCTCTCAAGTTCAGTCGTGGCAGTTCACTGTAGAAACCCCCAGTGGGCAGGTGTTGCAGCTCTCTATTCTAAGGTGTAATTGCTTTAGACACATGGCACTACTGTCCAAGGAGCCAGCATCCCACTCCAGCTCATCTATGCGTTGGCTCCCCCAAGACCAAGAAATCTCATTTCATATCTTGGTGATTCATATTTCAAAGACGAAGCACATCTTGTGAGACTGAGAAAGGACCCTCGGAGTCTGCATCTGGAAGTCTCAGACTTTCTATGCTCACCTTTGCTCCCTTCCTCCACAATATCTTGTGCCTTCATTATACCTCGTGGGGTCTTGTAAGTCCTTTCAATGACCCTGTCCAGTGAAATTGTTGTACCTGCAGTTAAGGTTGGGGCCACTGAATCTTGCACACAGGTGTTTTCCTATGTATTTCTTTTTCTTTTTCTTTTTTTTATCTTGAATTCAAGTAGGGAGTTGGGCAAGAGCAGAATTCCAATCCTTTTCCTCCCTCTCCCATATAAATTTATGGAAGTGTTTGGGGAAGGAGCCATCCAGTTTCATCTGTCAGCAACTAAGGTCCCTATTCCAAAAGAAATATTGGAGAACGGGGTGATGAGCCACCCGCAGTGGGGTCTGAATCATGAGCCCTTTCCCAGCAGAAGGTCCTGCTTCTCTCCGTGGTCAGCTGGGTCCTGCAGGCAGTGGGATGTTTAAGCAGATATTTCACAGAAGGAAGCCCAAGGAGAACCCATGCTGCCAACCAAGTGATCTCTGAAGGTGGCATCCACAGTAGCAAGTTTACCTTAGTAAATACTCCTTGAAGGACAGGCATCTGCTCTCTTCCACACTCCACCAGTGATCTGGCTTAAGCTAGATATAAAAGATGGGGCCAGAGTTTCGTCTCTGCAGCCAGGAATAGAGTACACTGTCAAGTTGCCATTTGCTCAGACAAGAATGTCTGGGGACCAGGGTCAGATGGGGAAGTGTGGGGACAGCTAAAATCCAGAGATTAAGTTTGAATGTTGACATTTGCAGTGTGTCATAGGCTTCCAAGTGGAGATGGGGGAGTGGACATGGAGTCTGAAGTAGCTCAGGTAAGTGGCACACGTATGGGAGCCACCATTGCACCTGATGGTGTTCAAAGACACGGGACCACATGAAAGCACTCAGGGCGAGTGCGGAAAGAAGAGAGCAGAGGTCTGATGACTGAGCTCCAGGGCCATCCCACTTGTTGAGGTCAGTAAGTTAAGAAGAATCTGAAACATGAATAATGACAGTGCAGAGGGCAATGATGGTAGGTCGGGGTGCCAGGGTCCTAGTGCTGTGGGTAGTGGGGATAAAGTGGGTGAGGGCCATACTGGCATGCTGGGGACAGGTGGCTGGCACTGCGGCAGGTGTGAGGATGCTCTAGTCGCTGCTTCCAAACTCTGGTGTTCTTGGAGTGGAACTGCAACAAATTGATTCGTAATCCAGTGCCTGCTTTATTATTCTCCTAGTATGTGCCACAGCATGTGAAGAGCCCTCCAAATTGAGTTACAGATGAGTCTTTCTCGTAGCTCTCTGACCATAACTTACCCCACACTTGAACAAATTTTAAAACACAGGCAATAAAACGCAGTGGCTTGCTACCAGACACGTGGAAATCAGAATTACGAGCCTGCTAGCGTGGACTCTTGGAGAGTGGGGGACAATAGCTTTAATTTTGTCTCCAGACACCAGACACCTTTTCCTCCACCCTATAATACACTGCTAATTCTTTAAATTACATCTGTTAAGCTGAGATGTATCTATCATAATTGGTTAGAATGATAAGTAGTTATCCTAATGAAAATAAATATCCTGCCAAGCATAGTTTGCTTTCTTTGAATACAGTGCTTGGTTTTCCCTACTTGAATTTCACAGTGAGGACTGGCTTGTTCTGGAGTCCAGCACAACCGGGGAGAAGATCCTCACAGGCCCAGCAATACCCACCCTGCATGGCTCTGTCCAGGTGGGAACTATTTCCAGGACATCCATGCTAACCTCTGTGACTCAAAGACTGGCATGGAAAAGTAGCACAGATTTGTACAGATGCTGTGTGAACAAAGGTATCACGGACTTGCAAATAAGTGTCTAAAGCAACTAACCCACAAAAAGTAGCCATTTGAATGTGTCTCCTCAAATAAACAAGCCATTAAATAGGTGAAATTATAATTCCAGAATCTGTGCGGACCAGAGAGGGACCTTGACACATTAAAGTTTGACTGGGTCCTGAGTTACATCAGAACGTCTTTGTAGATTCAAGGAAGGTTGGCAGGAGAAGTAACTCTGATTTTAGGTAGCTCTCCTGGATGCTTCACTTGCCCTGCTGGCTTCCTCTGTAGGAGCTCCACGTTCTCCCAGCGTCTGGAATGAGGGTGGTGTGGCTGGGGCTCTCCCACTCTCCACTGCCGCTGCCGCAGGAGCAGCCCGGCCGTTCTCCTACGTGCGCTGTGTGGCCCACCCCCACAGACAGAGCCAGCGTCTCCTCCCTTTTCAGCACGCTCCCCTCCATTGATGCAACCTAGAGCCTATTTGGCACCTTCAGCAGCTTCCTCGCACAGTGGACCACAAATGAGCTTGTAGTTGATAGAATTTTCTCCTGTTAAGCCACGCCTCCTCTTGCCTGTGACCATGGGCAGCTCAAAGACCCAGTCCTCAGCAAGTAACATGGCCAGGGTATTATCTGGGCTTCCCCCCAAGGTCTGGCCCGGCCTCTCTGTGACTGGTTGTTCACAGCCTGGGAAACTCTAGAACAGGGTCTGAGAATCAGAGCCAGCTTTGTCGTCACCCCACCCTGCAGCCACAGGTCAAACAGATCGCTCTTCGATGGAAGGAGGATTTGGACTTGACAGTCCCTAAGTCTCCATCCTGTCTTGAGCATCTGCAGGACCGTGAGCTGACTGGCCAGGCTGGAGGCTGTGGTCAGGACCCAGGGCTGTGTTTTGGGTTGGAGGAGTGCTGTGTTTCCCCTCTGTCCTTCTCCTATACCAAGCCTTGCTGACCACACGGGGAACTCGCCATTTCTGGAACGTGCTTTGTTCTTTCACCCTCCAGCCTCAGTCTCGGCTCTTCTTGCTTCTGGGGGCTGCTGTCCCACTGGCATTTCTCCTGGTGAAACTTCGCTGTTCTGCAGAGCCCCTGTCCCCACCATCTCGGGCCCTCTCTCTTGCACGGGTCCCACTGTGCCTGAGGCTGCTTGTTCATGGGAATGTATCCTATACACACAGAGCCATATGGGGACCAGGTTTTGTCTTGCTTACTTCCTTGCTTCCAGCATGTGGTTTGGCATTCAGTAAGTGTTCTTGAGATGAAGGAAGAAAGGAAGGAAGAAAATAGAGACTACAAGTTGACAAGCCGGCACTGTCCCTCTTGCCCAGGAAAGCCCCAGCACTGTAGTGACATCAGAGGCTCCCGAGCCCTCCTTCCTGCCAGCTCCTGACTCTGGCCTCCTCACCTGTGAAATAAGGACAATAGCCCCTGCCCTGCAGGTGCCTTAGGAATCAGCAGTACTGTGAGACACCACGTAGTTCCTGGCAGGTTATAGCAACCACGGGAGAAAAAGCAGAGGAAAGGCAGCTCCTATCACCTCCATGTGGCACTGAGAGCATGACAGCTTCAAGGAAGCTCGCCTACCCACAGCAATCCTCAGAGGTGCACTCTGAGATGACAGTCTGGGCGCTATTTCAGTAGCAGGGATTGCAAAGTACTGCTTGAATTGCTGCAGAGCAGAAGTAGTGGGTCCCCCTGGAACTGTTCATCTGAAGATATTTTTAGCAGAAAGAGATAAGAGTGTTCCTCATAGCTGCTTGTGAGCAATGCCACAGACAGCTTCCTGGACCTCTGAATCCCTGCAAAGCCGTTCATCTAGGTACATCTCAACTTGTCCATTCACAAGACCTTCCCTGAGCAACCACTGTGTGAGCTCTGGGGAGACAGAAGGACTTGGCCCTGTGGAAGGCGGGAGGGGCAGATGGCCTCCTGATGGCCAGTGTTGGACAGAGTAACTGCAGGAATGGTCCCCACACTGGCCAGCTCACCCTCCCCACCTGACCAGTGAAGGTCATGAAGCCCCAAATGGGGAGGTGCAGGGTGCAGAAGGAGCCCTTCTTTACCGAGGGCTGAACTCCTGCTCTGTGGTCTCTGCTCCAGCACCAGCTCACCAGTGACCGTGGACAAGCCCTCCACCCTCACAGGTCCTCTGAGGGCTCTGCCCTGCTGCTGATCCTAGTGCAGAAGGCAAGCTCCCTCCTTATCAGCTCTGATGGTTACGAGGAAAGGAAAAAGGCCCTGCCTCAGAGAAATGCTTTTCCTGAATCTGTGTTTGAATGACACAGACCTGAAGGGACGATGATGGATACAGTGGGTCTCAGGGGCAATACCGAGGTGTAGAAACCAGCACTGAGAAGGGCACATACACCAGAACGAGACAGTAACAAGTCTCTGCATTTCTTTTTTTAAGGCAGCATATCCATTGGCATGTGGACTTGCTATTTCAGAGGATGACTTTCTCTCCATTCATTTCAGTAACTGCAGACCGAGCACGGGCTGTGAGCCTGGCACCATACTCAGACTCCAGGAACACAGGATGCATGAGACACACCCTGTCCTGCAGCGAACTCTGAGTCCAGGTTTCTTCTGAGGGCTCTAAGACCCCACCCACCACAGTATTAACAATGCCAAGCCTCTGACAGCTGTTGACCAAGTACCGGCCCTACCCCTGGCCAACCAGATGGTTTGAAAATGGAGCCAAGATGTGGGGAAAAGGAGACTTTGATGTGTCAGTAGTAGCCATAGTCACTGCCCAGGGAGACAAAGCACCATTTGCATTGTCCAAAGATCAAATGCATGGTGTGGTGCCCATGGCAGGTGCTCCTCGAGGTGCCGTTTGCCTGTGGTGCAGGTTCCTGCTCCCTCTGCTCCTCTTTATTTCCCAGTTCTCCAGATACCCGCTCCATGAGTTCCATTTCTGGTCAATCACTCACAGTCAGTGACTGTTGCTCACAACTAGAGCCTTGGCTCACTCGGAGCCCTAACTCCTACAACCTCCCCTCAAATAACTGCAGCTTTCCTTAAAGCTTTGGTAAGAGCCACCATGATTCTGGGGGAAATTGAGGAAGTCCACACACACTTTGGATGAAGTGGCTGAAGCAAGGACTGCATCCGTTCATCAAGAGGGCATTTGGTCACAGTCTCCAGGGATGTCACTACACCCAGAAGCATGGCTGTCTCATAGTATCCTTAGATGTGGAGCTGGAGGAGGAAGCCATGGT
Organism: Cynocephalus volans; assembly: GCF_027409185.1. NCBI lineage: Eukaryota > Metazoa > Chordata > Mammalia > Dermoptera > Cynocephalidae > Cynocephalus > Cynocephalus volans. The sequence goes on from NC_084461.1 coordinate 212,404,409, forward strand.
GGGCCATGAGGCCTCAGCTTCAAGCACATGTAGAACAGGTGCCTGGGGAATTCTCATAAGTATTTCGAAGCAACTTTGAAAGGAGTTAATTTCTCCCAGTTAGGCCAGAGGCTTATGCCATTATAATGTGGATACAAAAATGAAGCTTGGCTAGTGGGACCTAGTTCATATGGGTTATCTACCAAAATACAGAAGTTTAGGCTTTTGGATAACAAAGGTGTTTTGCCTATTGTTTTTATTTATGATAGTTTCCCAGACTTTTTTTTTTTTTCAATCAGAGATATTTCTGTTCATATTTTCTAGTCCAAATCCTTGTCTAGGGGCAGGAATTCTGGAATGTCTGAACGAGCAGCTTGCCAAATCCTCTCCCCCAAAAGCAAATATAAAACTGGACAAAATTGTCAAAAACAATAGTTTAGAGTATCTGGAAATTGGCCAACATCATATAATAAATTAAGAAGCATTTATTCGAGAAGTTCCACAACCAGAGGTGCTGTCAAGAACACTAGCAATCTTAGCAGTAAGTAATCATGGAAGGTTGACATCACAGCTAGCTTAAGGTCATAATTTTGGGTGCAGAAAGCAACAGAATGGCAGAACAGACAGAAACCTAACGGGAGAGATCTGGAGGATGCACTGTCTAAATTTGGCCTTGACAAGATACCACTTACCCCTGGTGTCTAGAAATCCTAGGGAATAAGCAAAGTTTGCATGTTCCAGGGAAGAGGCCAGAGAAGGCTCTAGAGAGCACCTGTTCCCTGGCCATGTGTAAGACTTTGTGAATTCAGAAAGCAAAAAGCCAGGGCAGACTTGCGAACTGTCTGAATGTTGAATGCATTCCCAAGTCACATGCAGACCCATCAACACAGAGCAGAAGTTTTACAGGCTAAAGATGTTTAAGCACAACCTCTGACCAATTATTGACTGACCACTATGCTGTGTTGACCCATGAGTGACCCATAACAAGCCAGGATTAAAATTTAAAACAATGGTAAACAAAAAAATTGAAAAGAGACATTAGCAGTTGCACTCTACAGAGGAAACAGACTACACATAAACAGTCCAGGCAAGTCATTAAACAAATGAACAAACAAAATTCAATAACCCCAGGGGGAACTCAGAATCCAGAGTTGCTACAATACATTATCTAAAATATCCAGCTTTTAACAGAAAATTACCAGTCTGAGGGGGAAAAAAAAAGAGGAAAGTGAAATTTATACACAGGAAAAAAAAGAATCAAAAGGAACTATCTTTGTGGGGAACTAGATGACGGACTTAGCAGACATAGACTTCAAAGCAGCTGTTACAAATATGTTCAAAGGAAAGCATGATTAGAAAATTAAAAGAAAGTATGATGATAATGACTTACTAAATATATAACAACAGTAAAGAATTAGAAATAACATGAAAGAACCAAATGGATTTTTTGAAGTTGAAAAGTGTAATAACTGAAGTGCAAAATTCACTATAGGGATTCAACAGCAGGTTTGAGCTGGCAGACTATCAGTGAAGCTGATAATAAGTGCATAGAGATTATCCAACCTGAAGAACAGAAAGAAAAAAATGAACAAAAATGAACAGAGCCTCAGAGATCCGTGGGACAACATCATGCCTCCCAACTACACATAATGGCAGTCCTGAAGGAGAAGAGAGACAGAAAGGAGAAAAAAAAATTGAAATAATGGTCAAAATCTTCCCAAATGATAAAAATCATTAATCTACACAAAGGAAGAAATAAAACTGTCTTTGCTCACGGATGACATGACATGATCCCATATGTGTAAATTCTAAGTAATCCACACCCACAAAGAAACTCCTGTAAGAACTAATAAACAAGTTCAGTAAAGTTGCAAGATATATGATAAATATACAAATTCAACTGTATTTTTACATACTAATAACAAACAATTTTAAATGAAATTAAGAAAACAATTCCATTCACAATATCATCAAAAATATTACATACTTAGCAATAAAATTACAAAAGGGAGTTCAGGACTATAAACATTGCTGAGAGAAATTAAGGAAGATCATAATAAATGGGGAGATGCTTTATGTTCATGAATTAGAAGATGCAATTCTAGTAAGATTGCAGTTCTTCACAAATTGGACTGAAGATTCACCACAAACCCTATCAAATCCTAGGAGGCTTTCTTGTAGAAATGAAACACCCAGACTAGCCAAACAGTTCTTAAAAAGAACACAGTTGGAGGACTTACCCTTCCTGATTTCAAAACCTATTATAAATCTAAGTAATCAAGACAGTAAAACTTGTATATGGATATACATAGCAATTAATGGAACAGAACAAAATGGTCCAGATAGACATTGGAACAGAAAAAATGGTAAACACTTATATTTATCGTCAATTTTTGACAAAGATGTCAAGGAAATTCAATGGAAAAAAGAATTTGCAACAAATGATATTGCAGCAATTGGATATCCACACGGAAAAAGATAAATTTAAACTCTTCACATCACACACAAAAATTAGCTCCAAAATGGGTCATAGACTTAAATGTAAGAGCTGAGCCCATAAGACTTCTGGAACGAAGCATAGGAAAAAAATCTTCATGACCTTGGGTTAGGCAGAGAGAACTTAGATACATCACAAACAGCATGATTCATAAAAGAGAATAATGGATCAATTGGACTTCATCAAACTCAAAAATTTTTTTCATTTCAAAAGACACCGTTAAGTAAAAGAACAGTAAGTGAAACTGTTCCAATTTACTAAGAGTTTGAACAAGCCTCAGACTGAAAGAAATTACTTGTAAATCATATATCTCATGAAAGACTTCTATCCAGAATTCTAAAAGAACACTTATAACTTAATAAAAATAAGATAAAGAACTCAATTTAAAATGGGCAAAAGATTTGAATAGACATTTTACCAAAGAAGATATGTAAATAGCCAATAAGCACAGGAAAAGATTTTCAACATCATTAGTTATTTAACCACAAAATCCAACTTCACACCAACAAGTATGGTTAAAATAAAAAAGACAGACAGTAACAAGTGTTGACAAGGATGTGGAGAAATTGGAACACTCACATTCCTAGTGGGAATGTAAAATAGTACAACCACATTGGAAAACAGTTTGGCAGTTCCTCGAAACGCTAACTATGAATTTACCATATGATTCATCAATTTCACTCCTAAAAATCTCCCCAAGAGAAATGAAAATATACATCTATATGTACATGAAGACAACACATGAATGATCATAGCACCATCGGTCATAATATCAGAAACCATTGAAATGTCAATCAACTAGAAAATGGATAAACGAAGGTGGTTTATCCATATAATGGAACATTATTCTGCAATTAAAAGGAATGGAACACTCATACATGCTACAACATGGATGAACCTCAAAAACATTCTGTGAAATGCAAGTAGCTGGAAGCAAAAAACCACACATTCCGTGATTCTATTCATGTGAAATGTCCAGAACAGGCAAATCTATAGAGAGAGAAAAGTAGACTGTGATTGCCTAGGGCTGAGGTGAAATCAGAAATTGACTGCAATTGGCACATGAGATCTTTGTGGGCTGATGGAAATGTTCTAAAATTAGATTGTGGTGATGGTTTTAAAGCTCTGTAAATTTACTCAAAATCATTGAATCTTATGCTTATGTTAATTTTATGGTATGTAAACTATAATGAAATAAAGTTGTTTTAAAAAGTCCTCTGTGACCAATTTATAGAGCAGTTTATCTAACTGCTTTGTTTTCCTCTGAACACTCTCAAACCTCTTCTCTTCCCTGCCTTCCCCAGGTCCCACAACACAATAGCTCAGGGAGATCCAGTGGCTTGAAGAGTCTTGGCTGGTTATTAGGACTCACGCTCCAATCTAGTCTAAATCAAAACTTCGATCCAATATCCAATTCCAAGTTTGTCCCTTCCCTCCACACCGCCCTGAACCACATCATGGGCCCCTGCTCTGTGAAAGAAGGCAGGGTTTCCTCTGCCACCTTCCTCCAGCTCCTTCTCCTTTCTCTCCATGGCTCCTGGGTCTCTTTTTCTTCCTGGTGTGTTAGGGGAATGAGAAAAGGAACCAAGCCCTTTGCTGTGACGGGGGTGGTTGTTGCCCAGGCCACTCGAGGAGGTGTCAGACAACAGCTCAGAGGAACCAGGGTGCCTGCAAGAGGGGAGACCAGCATTTCTCTCAACAGGATAGAGATGCACCATGGAGAGAGAATTCTCAGGGGAATTTGACCTAGGATGTTGCTGATCTCCTGGGAAATTCTGAGGGCAAGAGGCAGCTTAGAACAGCCCATTATGCAGAAAAAAGAAGCAGCTAATTTCCAAGGAGATGAGAGATATTCCCTAAGAACAGGGGTCCGCCAACTACGGCACTTGGGCCAAATCCAGCTCGTACCTGTTTTTGTATGGCTCACGAGCTAGAATGTTTGTTACTTTTTAACAGGTTAACAAAATTAAAAGATGAATATTCCTTCATGTTTAGTAGAGCACATTCACCTCATTTGTTTACGCCCTTTTGCAGAAAAAGTTTGTCGACCCTGGTTTAGAGCACTGATAGCATCACTTCATTGAGTGCATACCAGGTGTTGGCACATATCTGGCACCCAGGATCAGACATGCAAGCAGGACTGGAATATGGTGGCGAGAAAGCATAAGACCATAAAAACGTTAATTCTCCTGTGCTTTGATGTTCCAACTGCTGGGAATTTGTTCTAAGAAAATAATACCAAACTATGACAAATCCACATGCTTCATGGATAATAACGATCAGCATTAGGAATCCATTTAAATAGCCAACAATAGAAGAATGGTGAAGTGAGTCACAGCCACTCACGTGACAAGTTACCACAGTAAATCAAAATGGCAATTTAAAGACCAAGTAGCAATTAACAAATGGACATATGATGTAATCACAGAAAACTGCATATGTGTAACATGCATGTACACCCAGGGATAAAGGCTGGAAAGATGCCTGAAAAACAAACCCCAAGAGCATATGCAAAATTTTAAAATGTGGTGGTTGTCACATTGCTGATTATTCAATCAACAGACATTTTAAAATCTGAAATAACCAAGTGACTTTTGTTTTTGGTAGTTTAACGACAGGGTCCCCTGATAGAAGTGTCTGCTTTACACGCTGCTAACCACCCACCAATTCCTGGAGGACCAGAATCATGTCAACAAGCTGTCTAGACCAGGCTGCTCCTGGCGAATTCCCTCATAAGGCTGAAGATCCAGCAGATGGTTTTCCACTCTGTGTTATATTTATTAACATTTAGCCCAGGCTTAATTGACAATACTAAATGTTGGTTCTTTAAACATTCAGTTTCATTATTTGCAGTGGTAATTTCAGTAAACAGTAGCTATTTCAAAGCTCTGCAGTGTGAAATTAAATTTGTTGGTTAATTAACTGGAAGAATGTAGCAACTTCATTCTGCTTAGAGATTGTGGCATTGGTGTGGCATTGAAATTAGTGATCTGTAAAATTACTCACAGTATAGCAAAGTCAAAACAATAGGATAGATAAATTTATCAACTTTCAGACACTGGCTAGCACTGAGTTTCTTGAAACAGTGCTATTACAGAATTAACACACAGCCATAATCCGTAGAGGCTATTCCTGATGCATTCATAGGATTTAATAGTAAATTTCTCACTCACTGCTTTAAGATTACAGTACTCCCTGAATTGTCTGCCTGGACAGTATTTATCTTATTTAACACTGCTTTTCACTGAATATGAAGTTAAAGTGCTTTACTCTAATTTCAGTCGAAAGAAGAAGCAGTCAGAGAGCTGCCTTCTAGCTCGTTAGCTACATTACACCAATATTTTCTATTAGCTCATTATAAACTTTCCATTTATAAATTATAACATTAAATACTTTTGAACAAAGACATTTTAAATGATTGACTTCAAAAGATAATCACCACCAAATGTTTGACCTCCATTAGTCGGCCAAAAACATTACAGATTATAATAATGAGATGCCTTTTTTTTTCACTTACTGAATTAGCAAGGATTAAAAGCACGGATAATCCCATTGTTAACAAAGGGGGTGAGAGAGCATCTGACACACTCTTTGAGAGGAGTAGAAATTGATACATTTATGAAAGCAGTACAGAGTGACCAATTTGCAGCTACTGAGGAGCAGCTACAGAGGACCCAAGATCTGCACTGGAGTGGATGGGAGCCACTTGCCACAGGACCCCAGTTCAGGTTGCTCCCCATTGCATAGAGAGACTTTAGAGTTTCTGGGCCCACATGCCCTGAGGCTGCCAGGCCAGAGAAGATGGGTGCAGTGGGACTTCCAGCCCAGGCCGTCCCACTGCTGGGAGAGACTTAACAGCCTCAGGGCTCCCACACCCTGAGCCAGCAACCCTGGAGAAGGCTGGCAGGGTGGGAATTCTGGCCCAGGCCAATCCACCACTGGGAGAGACCTAACAGCCTTGGGGCTCCAACACCCTGAGCCAGCTGAGCCAGAGAAGACCAGCCCTACAAGAAATTCTCAAGGAAGTACTGGGTTTGGTACTACAAAACAACCATCACTGCCATTAATATGCAAGAAAGAATAATGCCTACCAGCAAAACAAAAATGCTAACAAAAGAGAAAAAAATAGTTTATCACCCCAAGAAACCAACAAATACAGAAGACAAACAGAAAATTAGAAAGAAAGGAACTAAAGATACTTAACATATCTAAACAAAAATCAATAAAATGCTAGGAGTAAATCAACACTTTTCAATAATAATTCTAAATGTAAAGGGATTAAAATCCCCATTCAAAAGACACAGACTGACAGACTAGATTAAAAAGATGGACCCAACTATATGCTGTCTTAAAGAGACTCACCTGACCTGTAAAGACACACATAGATTGAGAGTGAAAGGGTGGAAAAAGATATATCATGCAAATAGAAATGAAAAACGAGCTGGAGTAGCTATTCTTATATCTGATAAAATAGACTTTAAACTAAAAACCATAAAAAGAGATCAAGAAAGCCACTATATAATGATAAAAGGAGCCATCCTTCAAGAAGACATAACAATCATAAATATATATGCACCCAATGTCAGAGCAGCCAGATTTGCAAAGCAAACACTATTAGATCTAAAGAAGGAGATAGACACTAACACCATAATAGCATGGGACCTGAACACCCCACTTTCATCATTGGACAGATAATATAGGCAAAAAATCAATAGAGAAACACAAGATCTAAACAATACTTTAGACCAATTGGATTTGGCAGATATCTACAGAACATTCCATCCAACAACCTCAGAATATTCATTCTTCTCATCAGCACATCAGTCATTTTCCAGGATAGATCACATGTTAGGTCACAAAGCAAGTCTCAACAAATTCAAAAAAATTTGAATTATTTCATGTATTTTTTCCAATCACAATGGATTAAAATTAGAAATCAATAATAAATGAAACCCCAAAAACTAAACAAACACACGGAAATTAAACAGCATTCTACTTAATGACATATGGGTCCAAGAAGAAATCAAATAGGAAATCAAAAAATTTACTGAAACTAATAAAAACAATGATACATCATACCAAAACCTGTGGGATACTGCAAAAGCTGTACTAAGGGGAAATTTATTGCATTAAATGCTTACTCCAGAAGAATGGAAGATGGCAAGTGAACAACCTAATACTACACCTTAAAGAACTAGAAAAACAAGAACAATCCAAACCCAAAGTTAGCAGATGGAAAGAAATCATTAAGATCAGAGCAGAACTGAATGAAATTGAAACCCAAAAAACGATACAAAAGATCAATGAATAAAAAAGTTGGCTTTTTTGAAAAGATAAATAAAATTGACAAACCTTAAGCAAGATTAACTAAGAAGAGAGAAGACCCAAATAACAAAAATTAGAAATGAAAAAAGTGACATTATCACTGACACCTTGGAAATACAAGAAATCATTAGAGACTACTATAAACAACTATATGCCAACAAATTTGAAAACCCAGAGGTAATGGAAAAACTACCAAAACTGAGCCAAGAAGATATAGAATATCTGAACAGACCAATAACAATAAAAGAGATTGAAGCTGTTATCAGAAGACTCCCAACAAAGAAAAGCCAAGGACTGGATGGGTGCACTGCAGAGCTCTCCCAAACCCTCAAAGAGGAATTGATTCCAATTTTCTATGAACTGTTCCAAGGGATTGAAACAGAGGCCATTCTCCCAAACTCATTCTATGAGGCAAACATCACCCTGATATCAAAACCAGACAAAGATGCATCAAAAATAGAAAACTACAGTCCAATATCCTTGATGAATATAGATGCAAAAATCCTCAATAAAATATTAGCTAACAGAATACAGCAACACATACAGAAAATTACACACCATGATCAAGTGGGATTCATCCCAGGGATGCAAGCTTGGTTCAACATATGCAAATCAATAAATGTGATACACCACATAATAAAAGCAAAGACAAAAACCACATGATCATCTCTATCAATGCTGAAAAAGCATTTGACAAAATTCAACATCCTTTCATGATAAAGACTCTATACAAGTTAGGCATAGATGGAAAGGATCTCAACATAATCAAAGCCATATCTGATAAGCCCACTGCCAATATCATCCTGAATGGGGAAAAGCTGAAAGCTTTTCCTTTAAGAACAGGAACTAGACAAGGATGCCCACTCTCACCACTCCTATTCAAAATAGTGTTGGAAGTACTAGCCAGAGCAATCAGAGAAGAGAAGAAAATAAAGGGCATCGAGATTGGAAAGGCTGAAGTCAAGCTGTCCCTTTTTGTGGATGAAATGATCCTATATATTAAACAGCCTAAAGCATCTATAAAAAAAAAAACTCCTAGAGTTGATAAATGATTTCAGCAAAGTTGCAGGATACAAAATCAACACACAAAAATCAGTAGCATTTCTATACTCCACCAGTGAACATGCAGAAAACGAAATCAAGAAAGCTAGCCCATTTACGATAGCCACCAAAAAAAAACAAAACAAAACAAAACAACAAAAAAAAAAACTTAAGAATAAAGCTGACCAAGGATGTGAAAAATCTCTATGAAGAGAACTACAAACCACTACTGAGAGAAATTAAAGAGGACACAAGAAGATGGAAAGATATCCCATGCTCTTGGATTGGAAGAATTAACATTGTGAAAATGTCCATATTACCCAAAGCGATCTACAGATTCAATGCAATCCCCATCAAAATTCCAATGACATTGTTCTCTGAGATGGAAAAAGGTATCCAGACATTTATATGGGACAACAAAAGACTACACATAGTCAAAGCAATTCTGATAAAAAAAAAATAAGCTGGAGGCATAACCCTACCTGACTTTAAACTATATTACAAAACTATAATAACCAAAACAGCATGGTACCGGCATAAAAACAGACACACAGGTCAATGGAATAGAATAGAGAACCCAGAAATCAATCCATATGACTACAGCCATCTGATCTTTGATAAAGGCAATAAATCTACATACTAGGGAAGAGACTGCCTTTTCAACAAGTGGTGCTGAGAAAACTGTATACTCATATATAGGAGAATTAAACTAGATCTGTACCTTTCACCATATACCAAAATCAACTCAAAATGGATTAAAAAATTTAATATACATCCTGAAACAATAGAACTCCTTGAAACATAGGGGAAACACTCCAGGAAGTAGGAGTGGGTACAGAATTCATGAATAGGACCCAAAAAGCACAGTCAACTAAAGGTAAAATAAACAAATGGGATTATATCAAACTAAAAAGCTTCTGCAAAGCAAAAGAAACAATCAACAGAGTAAAAAAAACAACCAACAGAGTGGGAGAAAATATTTGCAAAATATACATCTGACAAAGGATTAATATCCAGAATATACAGGAACTCAAACAACTTTACAGCAAAAAAACAAATAACCCAACTTAAAAATGTGCAAAGAAGCTGAATAGGCATTTCTCAAAGGAAGATATATGAATGGCCAACAGACACATGAGAAAATGCTCAACATCACTCAGCATTTGGGAAATGCAAATCAAGACCATTTTGAGATACCATCTCACTCCAGTTAGAATGGCTAACATCCAAAAGACTGAGAACGATAAGTGCTGGAGAGATTGTGGAGAAAAAGGAACTCTCATTTACTGTTGGTGGGGCTGCAAAATCATGCAGCCCTTATGGAAAATGATATGGAGGTTTCTCAATCAATTACAGATAGATCTACCATATGACCCAGTGATTCCACTACTGGGAGTATACACAGAGGAATGGAAATCATCATGCCAAAGGGATACCTGTACTCCAATGTTTATTGCAGCACTATTTACAACAGCCAAGAGCTGGAGCCAGCCCAAATGTCCATCATTTGATGAGTGGATAAGGAAACTGTGGTATATCTACACAATGGAATACTACTCTGCTATCAAAAAGAATGAAATACTACCATTCACAACAACATGGATGGACTTAGAGAAAATTATATTAAGTGAAACAAGCCAGGCACAGAAAGAGAAATACCACATGTTCTCATTTATTTGTGGGAGCTAAAAATAAATAAATACATAAACACACAAACAAATAAAGGCAGTGGGGAAGAAGACAGAATAACCACAAAAATTCCTTGAACTATTTAAGTCAAGTGAACAGATACAATGGGGGGGTGGAGAGAGATGGGTAATGGAGGATGAAAATCAAGAACAATGTATTTTGAAAAGTAAAATAAAAATAAATAAATAAATAAAAAATAAAAGCAATCTGGTAGCAAAATCATATCAAATATATATCAAATGCCTTTGTACAGTACCTCTCTATATATTCTGTATTTGAATATTTACCCTCCAGGTGTAACTGTGGATGTATTTAAAAGTGTATGTATGAGGATTTTAATCACAGTGTTCTGTATGATAATAAAATATTACAAATGATGAATTTGATTCTGGCCAACGATATGGTACTGATTAAATAAATTGCATGGTGTTCATTCAATAGGATAATTATGCAGAAATTGAAAATAACATGGCAGCAGACAATATAAGGATATGGAAAGGTGTTCACCATCTATCTGTTAAGTTGCAGGTGAGAACTGTAAGTGCAAAATGGACCCCTTTTCCTCAAGGTCCTACGTATGCGTATTTCTGCTAGATTGGCATAGAGGTTACAAGGGTTACTTCAGCATACGGGCCAGCAGAGACATAATTTCTTCCTTCTGTTTGTCCATATTTCTTCTTTGAGTATGTCATGGTTTTGTAATTAAAACACACACAAAAAAAAATTGTTTAAGACACAATAATCACTTCTTCCTCCAAGGGGGTGTGGAAGGGGCTTTGGCGAGGGCAGGAGCACATTTTACCCAGCAAGCTCAGAGCCTCAGAGACGGAGCTGGCAGTAAGGGAGTGAGGCTAAGTTACCTTCCGGAAAGGCTATAATTGATTTTTACTAAACGCCTTGCTCTTGATGTTGTGCCAGGCTTGGAAGCCAAGAGCAGCAGCAGAAAAAGTATACATTTCACATGTTCGTGTGCCTATCTCACAGATATTTTTAATGAGGATGAATTGGACCATGTATGTAAACATGTTTTGTAAATGATAACACACAACTCTACCATTTTAAAAAATACAATAAATGAAACCAACTTTACAGTATACTTGACCCCTTCCTGCCCAAAATAAAGTTCCCTCAAAGTCCCGCAGACGCAGGCTCCCTGGTATCCCTCACCAATATCCAGGGCTTCTACATCAGATGCACCATTGAGACCCAAGCATGATTTCTCTGTGGCCTCAGTGGATGAGCTTAAGAATCATAGGATGACACAACCGCAGAGGTGCCCCTGGCCAGTGACTCCAGGGCTCCCAGGTCAGAGCCAGGAGACAGAGCAGGTTGGCCCACCCCAACCACGTGGGTGGGTGGCAGAACCAGCCGAGAGCCCAGAGGCCCAAGTGTCCACATGCACCCTTCACAGGCCTGACCCCCCCCCACCTCCACTGGGGCGTGCAGAATCCTGACTTTGTTAATTGCCAACTCGCAGACATACTCACACTGACCAGCCCTCTTATCCGCCCCCTGCACCTCTCCACTTCTCTGACTCTACTTGATTCCCGCTTGCCCCTCCCGACTCCCTCACTCTCCCTTTACAGAGCCCTGTCACCTCCGCACAAATCAGAATGGAACTCAGCTCTTCCTTGTCAGTCATACTGAAGAGAATCCGTTTCACTTCACTGAAGGTCTGGCCTTATTATCTCTGACAGTGCGCATGTCCCATTGTCAGACAACAGAGCTGCCAGGATGGAGAGCCCACTGCAGAGCTTACCCGCTGGGCACCCTATCATGTCCCTGAAACAACTATAGTGTGAGTCACAAGTGGACACACGAGGGAGGGATGTAACAACCCCACTAGACAGCAAGCACTCTAGCAGAGACCCCTGCAACTTCACCTCCAGGTTTTCAGAAACTGGCCCCCATTGAGGAGGAAAAAGAATTCAGCACCCAAAGTTAAGAGGATGAGAGGAAACAAAGGAAAACTGTGGAAAGAAGGGCAGAGAATTGAGGCACATATCTTAAGAGTTTAGCATAAATCTTCCCTGCCAGCCCCCAGTGCTCCAAACCATCTGGGAAGCCGGCAGTCATGGTTCACGTCCATCTCTCCAGCTCAGTTTGATGTCACTTCTCTCGGGAAATCTTGACAGTGCTTCTGTTCCCTGGATCATTTTATCCTGCCCTTTTTGAACTGAGAAGCCCCAAATAGATCTCTTGGGGCCCTATGCACAGGGGTTCAGGCTCCCACTCTAATTAATTTCCATTAGCACGTAAGCCAGACTCAAGTCCCCCGAGACGGCACAGAACCAAGCAGAGGAAGCTGTTTTTCCACCTTCACATTTTCAGGAGAGGATCTTTCAAGAGGCAATTTGAGAAAATTTCAATTTGAGATCCACAGTTAAAACTAGAAGTAGGCATAGTAATTATATAAACCTTTGCAGCTTAAATGGATTTGTCTGGAAAACCCAAGCTCTGAAGAGCCCTGTCTCTGCTTTCTCAACCCCACCTGCTTGAAGCAACCACTGAAGACCACCTCTGGCCAGCTCTGGCCACCACATACTTTACTGCATATAAAAGGTCTATCATCCCCTCGTAGCTAAACCCTGCGAGAGTTAAACCTCCAGTGTGCCCACCACTGTCTTCCCAATGCATGAACATGCCTAATAAAAAGTTACTGAATACATGAATGAAGAATCAAATGAATGAATTCCTCTGTGTATGACTTTCTCATATCTAGGCACTTCCAACTATAAAAAAAATTGTTTATCTTGTCTGACAATCTCCTCCTTGCAACTTCTGCTTCTTTGGGCCACACTAGGCAAGTTGTTTTTTTCTTCCTCAGAGATTTGGAAATAGCTGTCTTGCTCACTTCCCCCACCCCTACCCCACCCCCACAGAGGCTTTTCTTCTTCAGGCTAAATAATCCACAGCTCCTTCCACGTTCTCCCATAACCTAATACAGCATCCCATTTTCCCTCTTGGACCAGGCCTTCCTGTCCACAGCCTCCTCTGCTCCTAGAGATGCTTCCCAGAAGTGTGTGACTCTGCAGCCTGCCATGAGCCACCATCCTGTCCCTCATGCACCAGCCTCTGCCTTATATCAGTACTAGACTACATTAATGTGTAGCCACAAGCCCCTACAACTGCACCCATCTACGTATTTGATGAAATCCGTCTTTGTTTACTGGAGATTGCTGCCCTAACAGGGCTCTGCACATACAATTGTGTGGAAGAGAGGAAGCCAGGTGTGCAGTTGGTCCAGGCCTGGGGAGGAGCTGCCCCCCAAGAACCCAAGTGCACATCCCCTCTTCTCATCTCATCTTCACACTATCCATCATCATCCTTTATGCAGTGGGCAGGCTTGCTCACATTCCTCAGTAACTCTCTTCTGGGTCTTTCTGATGAAGAGTCTTTCTTACCTGAATTTTGCCTCCCCTCCCTCTGCCTAAGGTGAGGGCTCAGCTCAGGCCCCAGCAACCCTGCTAGGCCTTGCCAAAAACTACAAGATGTGGGAGATCCACAGAGGCCACATGCCCCACACTGCCAGCGCACAACCAAGCAGGTAGGCCTCGCTGCCACCGGACTCCATCCCCAGCCCAGCCAAGTGTGCGCCAACCAGAGAGGCACCCTGCCAGAGAGGCCAGAGAGCTGCGGAGAGCACAGGCACATGGTGCCAGCATGCAACCCAGCAGGAAGGCCTTGCCACCCCAGACTCCATCCCCAGCCTGGCCAAGTGTACACCAACCAGAGAGGTGCCCCACCAGAGAGGCCCGAGATCTGCAGAGACCACATGCCCTGCACTGCCAACACACGACCAAGCAGGTAGGCCTCACCACTGCCAGACTCCATCCCCAGCCCGGCTGAGTGCATCCCAACCAGAGAGGTGCCTCCCTGGAGAGGCCCAAGACCCAAGGCAACCATGCACCCAAGGCGCCAGTGAGTGACCAATCAGGCACTGAGGCAGCCATGCAAAATTGGCAGCCCAGCAGCATCCTAGCCAGACAATAGTGTAGTGTTGAACCAGTGGACCATGAAATCCTCTGCCACAATGACTAAACATCAAAGGAAAGATACCAGAAATATGAAAAATCTAGAAAGTACACCACCAAGGGGTAATAACTCTCAAGCTCTAGATCTTATAGAACAAGAAGCCCTTGAAATGTCTGACAAGAAATTTCGAGTGATAATTCTAAGAAAATTACATGAGATACAAGAAAACTCAGCTAGACAGCATGATAAAATTAGGAAAAGTACACAGGACCTGAAAAAAGAAATGTACAAGGAAATCAATGCCCTCAAAAAGAATGTAGCAGAGCTTGCCAAGCTGAAGAATTCATTCAATGAAATAAAAAGCACAACAGAGAATTTAACCAGCAGGCTTGCAGAAGCCAAAGAGAGAACTTCTGACCTTGAAGATGAGCTGTTTGAAATAACACAGGCAGACAAAAAAAAAAAAAAAAAAAAAAAAGAATTAAAAACATTGAAGACAATCTAAGAGAGATATCAGACAGCCTTAAGCACTCAAATATCCAAGTCATGGGTATTCCAGAAGGGGAGGAAAAAGGAGATTTGCATTGAAAACATATTCAACAAAATAGTGGCAGGAAACTTTCCAGGTACAGGAAAAGACACAGATCTTCAGACTCAGGAAGCTCAAAGATCCCCAACTGTATTCAACCCAAAAAGGTCTTCTCCAAGACATGTGATAGTCAAATTGGCAAAATTCAAAGACAAAGAGAGAATCTTAAAAGCTGCAAGAGAGAAGCGTCAAATCACCTATAAGGGAGCCCCAATCAGACTAACATCAGACTTTTCATCATAAACCCTAAAAGCCAGAAAGGAATGGGATGATATATTCAAAATACAAAAAGACAGAGATTGTCAGCCAAGAATACTCTATCCTGCAAAGCTATCTTCTGAAATGAAGGACAAATACTATATTTCTCAGACAAACAAAAACTATGGGAGTTCACTACCACATGACCACCCTTACAAGAAATTCTCAAGGGAGTACTGGGTTTGGTACCTGAAAAATAACTACAACTGCCATAAAAACTCAAGAAAAATCAAAACCCACTAGTAAAATAAAAATGCCAGCAATGAAGAGAAAAAAAAGTTTATCTACAACCCAAGGAACCAACAAATACAGAAGACAAACAGTAAATCAGAAAGAAAGGAACAAAAGACACTTAAGACATCCAAACAAAAATCAATAAAATGCTAGGAGTAAATCAACACTTTTCAATAACAACTCTTAATGTAAAAGGATTAAATTCCCCAATCAAAGGACACAGACTGGCTGACTGGATTAAAAAGATGGACTCAACTATATGCTGCCTTCAAGAGACCCACCTCACCTATAAAGACTCACATAGACTAAGAGTGAAAGGATGGAAAAAGATTTACCATGCAAACAGAAATGAAAAACGAACTGGAGTAGCTACTCTTATATCTGATAAAATAGGCTTTAAGCTAAAAACCATAAAAAGAGATAATGAGGGCCATTGCATAATGGTAAAAGGATTCATCCATCAAGAAGACATAACAATCACAAATATATACGCACCTAATGTCCAAGCACCTAGATTTATAAAGCAAACTCTATTAGAGCTAAAGAAGGAAATAGACACTAATACTATAATAGCAGGGGACCTGAACACCCCACTGTCAATATTGGACAGATCGTCTACTCAAAGAATCAGCAGAGAAACACAAGATCTAAACAACACTCTAGACCAATTGGACTTGGCAGATATCTACAGAACATTACATCCAACAACCTCAGAATATTCATTCTTCTCATCAGCACATGGATCATTCTCCAGGATAGATCACATGTTAGGTCACAAATCAAGTCTCAGCAAATTCAAAAAAAATTGGAATTATCCCATGTATTTTCTCAGACAACAGTGGATTAAAATTAGAAATCAATAACAAATGAAATTCTGGAAACTATACAAATGCATGTAAATTAAACAGCATTCTACTTAATGACATATGGGTCCAAGAAGAAATCAAATAGGAAATCAAAAAATTTATTGAAACTAATGAAAACAATGATACATCATACCAAAACCTGTGAGATACTGCAAAAGCTGTACTAAGGGGGAAATTTATCACATTAAATGCTTACTTCAGAAGAATGGAAAGATGGCAAGTGAACAACCTATTATTTCACCTTAAAGAACTAGAAAAACAAGAACAATCCAAACCCAAAGTTAGCAGATGGGAAGAAATCATTAAGATCAGAGCAGAATTGAATGAAATTGAAACCCAAAAAAAGATACAAAAGATCAATGAATCAAAAAGTTGGTTTTTTGAAAAGATAAATAAAATTGACAAACAATTAGCATGGCTAACTAAAAAAGGAAGAGAGAAGACCCAAATAACAAAAATTAGAAATGAAAAAGGTGATATTACAACTGATACCTCTGAAATGCAAGGAATCATTAGAGACTACTATAAATGACTATATGCCAACAAACTTAAAAATCTGGAGGAAATTCATAATTTTCTGGACACACACGAACTACCAAAGCTGAGCCAAGAAGATGTAGAAAATCTGAACAGACCAATAACGATGAAAGAGATTGAAGCTGTTATCAGAAGGCTCCCAACAAAGAAAAGCCCAGGACCAGATGGATTTCACAGCAGAATTCTACCAAACATTCAAAGAGGAATTGACACCAATTCTCTACAAACTATTCCAAAAGATTGAATCAGAGGCAATTCTCCCAAACTCATTCTATGAAGCAAACATCACCGTGATACCAAAACCAGGTAAAGATACAACAAAAAAAGAAAACTACAGGCCAATATCCTTGACGAATATAGATGCAAAAATCCTCAATAAAATACTAGCTAACAGAATACAGCAGCACATATGCAAAATTATACACCATGATCAAGTGGAATTCATCCCAGGGATGCAAGGTTGGTTCAACACATGCAAATCAATAAATGTGGTACACCATATCAGTAAAATCAAACACAATGACCATATGATCATCTCTATAGATACTGAAAAAGCATTTGATAAAATTCAACACTCATTCATGATAAAGACTCTCTACAAGTTACATATAGATGGAAACTATCTCAACATAATCAAAGACATATCTTATGAGCCCACTGCCAATATCATCCTAAATGGGGGAAAGCTGAAAGCTTTTCCTTTAAGAACAGGAACTAGACAAGGATGCCCACTCTCACCACTCCTATTCAAAATAGTGTTGGAAGTACTAGCCAGAGCAATCAGAGAAGAGAAGGAAATAAAGGGCATCCAGATTGGAAAAGATGAAGTCAAACTGTCCCTGTTTGCAGATGACATGATCCTATATATCAAACAGCCTAAAGCCTCTATAAAAAAACTCTTGGAGTTGATAAAGGTTTCAGCAAAGTTGCAGGATACAAAATCAACACAAAAATCAGTAGCATTTCTTTTCTCCAATAGTGAACATGCAGAAAGAGAAATCAAGAAAGCTTGCCCATTTACAATAGCCACCAAAAAGAAAAAAATACTTAGGAAAAAAGTTAACCAAGGATATGAAAAATCTCTATAATGAGAAGTACAAACCACTGATGAGAGAAATTAAAGAGGACACAAGAAGATGGAAAGATATCCCATGCTTTTGGATTGGAAGAATTAACATCATGAAAATGTCCATACTACCCAAAGTGATATAAAAATTCAATGCAATCCCCATCAAAATTCCAATGACATTTTCTCAGAAATGGAAAAAACTATCCACACATTTATATGGAATAACAAAAGACCACACATAGCCAAAGCAATTCTGAGCAAAAAAAAGAAAGCTGGAGGCATAACACTACCTGACTTTAAACTGTACTACAAAGCTATAATAACCAAAACAGCATGGTACTGGCATAAAAATAGACACACTGATCAATGGAATAGAATAGAGAATCCAGAAATCAACCCACACACCTACAGCCATCTGATCTTTGACAAAGGTACCAAGCCTATACACAGGGGAAGAGACTGCCTCTTCAGCAAATGGTGCTGGGATAACTGGATATCCACATGCAGGAGAATGAAACTACACCCGTACCTCTCACCATATACTAAAATCAACTCAAAATGGACTAAGGAATTAAATATACACCCTGACACAATAAAACTTCTTAAAGAAAGCATAGGAGAAACACTTCAAGAAGTAGGACTAGGCACAGACTTTATGAATATGACCCCAAAAGCATGGGCAACCAAAGGAAAAATATACAAATGGTACTATATCAAACTAAAAAGCTTCTTCACAGCAAAAGAAACAATTAACAGAGTTAAAAGACAACCAACAGAGTGGGAGAAAATATTTGCAAAATATACATCTGACAAAGGATTAATATCCAGAATATACAAGGAACTCAAACAACTTTACAACAAAAAACAAGTAACCCAATTAAAAAATGGGCAAAAGAGCTGAATAGGCATTTCTCAAAGGAAGATATATGAATGGCCAACAGACACATGAAGAAATGCTCAACATCACTCAGCATTCGGGAAATGCAAATCAAAACCACACTGAGATACCATCTCACCCCAGTTAGGATGGCTAATATCTGAAAGGCTGTGAATGATAAATGCTGGCGAGGTTGCGGAGAAAAAGGAATTCTCATACATTGTTGATGGGACTGCAAAATGGTGCAGCCTCTATGGAAAATGGTATGGAGGTTCCTCAAACAATTGCGGATAGATCTACCATACGACCCAGCTATCCCACTGCTGGGAATATACCCAGAGGAATGGAAATCATCAAGTCGAAGGTACACCTGCTCTCCAGTGTTCATCGCAGCACTCTTTACAATAGCTAAGAGTTGGAATCAGCCCAAATGTCCATCATCAGATGAGGGGATATGGAAAATATGGTATATCTACACAATGGAATACTACTCATCTATAAAAAAGAATGAAATACTGCCATTTGCAACAACATGGATGGACCTAGAGAGAATTATATTAAGTGAAACAAGTCAGGCACAGAAAGAGAAATATCACATGTTCTCACTTATTTGTGGGAGCTAAAAATAAATAAATACATACATAACCTGGGACGGGGAGGGAAGAAGACACAACAATTACAATTCCTTGAAGTTGCTACCACAAGCGAACAGATATGATGTTGTTGTGAAAGGGGGGGTAGAGGACAGAGGGAGGGAGGTTTCGGTAATGGGCCACAATAATCAACAACATTGTATATTGACAATGAATGGTTGGTGATAGTTTTCTGGGAAATGAATTACATCACTGATCACATTTCTCTTTTTACCTTCAACACCAGGAAGCCTGGAGATAGGGCAGTTATTTTTAGCCTGAGTCTACTGGGTCCTCACCTTTGTTGCTTTTCCTTCTTTGGCTTCTGCGTCTGCTGCTGCCATCTGGTTGCATACAGACCCTATATATTTTATAAGATCTTGTCAATAGTCTCAATCATTCCTGGAACAAGTCTGGATCTAAAATTGCTGAAACACACACACATTTTTACTGGACATCCATAAATGCATAATTCACGATTATGCACAATTGCATCACTCTGCTAGGGCTTAGTCTACTCACCTGTCAGAGAGAAAAAGCAATCAAGGGTTATGGCCTGCCTGCCTGCCTGTCAAGGAAGGTCTCAAAGCCCAAGGAGCATGAGGACTGTAAGGCGGTTTCTCCCTGTTGCAGCAGTGTGGGTTCTGCAGAGGTGGCTGTCAGGTTGAGGATGTACCTTCCTGGGGAGGTAGTCCCAGCTGGTTGTGAGTGAGGCTCCTGAGCCCCACCTCCAGGATTTGAGCTTGACTCCTCTGCTTTCTAGCTGCTTGAGCTCAGAGAAGCAGCTTAACTGTTTATGCAGTGTAGACAGGCCTGGGGTTGACAGCTGCACCGGGCACTGCTCCATCCACACTGTGGGGTCAGTCCTTACACATAATTGCAACCCTCCTCGATGGGCTGTTGTCCAGGTCAAGTGAGTGCTGTGGAAACAACAGTGGCTTTGGCATTGCCACCATGACCCCAGAATGGTTGTCTCTCTGCCCCTCCCAGAGCCACCACCCACTACATAATGGAGGCAATGGAGTATTCTATGCCTCTGGAAGAAAGCGATGCTTTCACAACAAGTTTCCATAACCTGGGGATTTTTAAGCAATGGGTGCTGAACTTCAGAGACAAGCACAAGAATAGTCCATACCATCCAAAGACTGATGCTTCTGTGAGCCCAGAGAAAGTGCGTGTTTGTTACATAAAAATGAAGATGGTGAGCAGGTGACTTCACAGACATTTATGAAACGGAGCCGAGAGCATCATTGGATTTATGAATTGTAACTTCCAGACTTTGGTTCCTCCAGTCAAACTCTCACTGCAAGTACATTTCACAGAGAAGACTGAGGCTCCGCTGTCTCCTCTGAGCTCAGGTGGCAAAGTGCACCTTCCCTCATGTACCCATGAGGTTGAGCAGGCCTGTGGGCACCCCCTCAGCTTCTGATCCATTTGCTTTGACAAGCTAAGCCCCATGAATCTCTGCAAATAAAGAGAACCTAGAACATAAACGACTGGATAAATTATGGGCAGGGCAACAGCCCAGAGACTGCAATTGTCTTAGCTGCTCATGCCCTGTTCTGGCCGCGGGGAGCAGTCAGGCCCTCCGGCTGGGCCGCACCATCTCGTGACGGAGCGTGTGTACAGCTGCTCCTCTGGCCCCGGGAGAGCTCTCTGCACAGTGAGACTTCCTTAGGAAATTGATTCGTTTGCAGACGCTGGCACAGGACACTTCCTGATGGCAATGCTTCTAATTAGTCTGAGAAAACAAATAGCTCTTTTGTCAGGGGAGAGCTTTTGAGTGGTAACTGGTTATTACTCTGCAGTCTCATCAGCTGCTTTAGCACACACTTGTGTCCTGCCAATCACCCAAGCCAGGAGCCCCCAGCCGCACAGTTCCTCACTCTGTACCTGTTGTCACTGGCACCTGCTTTTGCTTACTGGCACCCTCTACCACACCTGAATCTGCTCTGTTGGCCCCAGACCCTATTCTTTCTCTTCCAATGGACAGTGTGCTGGTTAATTTTATGTCAACTCAGCTGGACCATGATGCCCAGTTTGAGCCAACAAAATGATATTTTTTAATTTGTATACATGAGTATCACTCTTTGTGTTGTAAAGTTCTGTGGGTTTTGACAAATGCATACAGTATCATACAGAATAGTCACACTGTCCTAAAAAAATCCTCCGTGTTTCACCTACCCAAACTTTCTACCCCCACTTGAAGTTCTGTTTGCCATCTCTCTATTTTTTGTCTTTTCCAAAACATCATATAATTGGAATCCACAGTAGGTAGCCTATTCAGATTGGCTTCTTTCACTTAGCAATATCCATTGAAGATTTGTTTAGGTCTTTGCATGGCTTGATAACTGTTTTTTTTAAAAAATCACTATTCCATTGTATGGATTTATTATCACAGTTTATTTATCCTTTTACCTGTTGAAGGGCATCTTGGTAGCTTCCAGGTTTTTAAGATTATGAATAAAGGTGCTATCAACATTTGAGTGCAAGTTTTTGTGGAGACACAAGTTTTCAGATTAGTTGGGGAAATACCTGGAAGTATGATTGCTGGATCACATGGTAAAGGACTACATTTATCTTAATAAGAAAATGCCAAATTATCTTCCAATGTAATTGTATCATTTTGTACCATCACCAGTGATGATTAAGTGTTTCCGGTGTTCTCCATCATTGCCAGCAATTGATACTGTCAGGTTTTTGGATACTGTGATTTTAATTTACATCTACCTAATGACAAATGATGTTAAGCAACTTTACATATGCTTATTTTCCATATACATATCATCTTGGGGGTGATGTCTGCTCAGATCTTTTGCCTAATTTTTAATTTGGTGTTTGGTTTCTCATTGTGGAGTTTTAGCAGTTCTGTGTATATTTTGGACCCAACTACTTTATCAGATATGTAATTTACAAATATCTTCACCCAGACTGTGGCTTGTCTTTTCATTCTCTTAACGGTGTTAAGAATTTCACCAAGCAAAGACTTTTAATTTTGATAAAGTTCAGATTATCTATTTTTTCTTTCACTGATCTTGCTTTGGAGTTGTATCTTTAAAACTCACCACCCAAACCAAAGTCATGTAAATTTCCTCCTATATTTTCTTCTATGAGTCTTGTAGTTTGCATTTTACATTTAGGTCTCTAATACATTTTGACTTAATTTTTGTGAAAGGAGAAAGGTCTGCAGTGAGGTTCATTTTTTTTGCATAGAGACTTCCAACTTTTCCAGCAAAATTTGTTGAATACTCTATTTTTATTCCATTGAATTGCCTTTGCATCTTTGTCAAAGACAATTGCCAATATTTGTACAGATCTATATTTGCTCTATTTTATTCAACTGATCTATGTGTCTATTCTTTTGCCAAACCCGCTGTTTTCATTAATAAAGCTTTATATAAAGTTTGAAATAGGAAAATGTGAGTCCTCCAACTTTCTTCTTCAGTACTGTGTTGAATATTCTAGATTTTTTTGCCTTTCCATTTCAGCTTTAGAATCAATTTGTCAATATCTGTTAATATCTTCAACACAGCTTTTAGGATTTTTAATGGGATTGTGTTGAATCTATAAATTGAGTTGAGAAGAACTGACATCTTAGCAATATTGAGTCCTCCAAACTGATGACTCTTCATTTATTTAGACCTTTGATTTCTTTCATTCATGTTTTGTACATTTCCATATATTTATCCTGTATATATTTTGTTAGATTTATACCTAAGTATTTCTTTTTTGGTGCTATGGAAATGATATTTTTTTTATTTCAAATTCCAGTTGTTCATTGCTGGTATATAGGAAAGCTATTAACTTTTGTATACTAACCTTGTATCCTGTCATCTTTCTGTAATTGCTTATTAGTTCCAGGAGGATTTTTGTCAATTCTTTTGGACTTTCTCCATAGACAATTATGTCATCAAAGACATGTTTCCTTCTTTTTCAATCTTTGTAGCTATTTTTTCTTTTCTTATTGCACTTGCTAGGACTTGCAGTAGGATGTTGCATAGGAGCGGTAGACAGGACGTCATTGCCTTTTTCTCACTCTTATAGGAGGAAAGCATCTGGTTTCTCACCATCAAGTATGATGTTCACTGTAGTATTTTTGCAGATGTTCTTTATCAAGTTGAGGAAGTTCCCCTCTATTCCTAGGTTGCTGAGTATTTTTATCATGAATGGGTTTTGCACTTTGTCAAATGCTTTTTCTGCAACAATTTATATGGCAATATAATATTTCTTCTTTAGCCTATTGATGTAGTAGATTACATTAACTGATTTTTGAATGTTGGACAAACCTTGTATACCGGGAATAAATGCCACTTGATTATGGTGTATAATTCATTTTATACTTTGTCGGATTCCATTCACTAATCTGCAGAAGGTTTTGGCACTTACGTCAGAGAGCGATATGTGTCTGTAGTCTTCTCTTCTAGTATGTCTTTATATAGTTTGGGTATTAGGGTAATATTGGCCTAACAGAATGAGCTTCTATTTTCTGGAGATTGTGTAGGATTGGTACATATATTTCCTTAAATCTTGGGTAGAATTCACCAGTGAAACCATCTGGGTCTGGTGCTTTCTTTTCTGAAGGTTATTTGTTATTGATTCAATTACTTTAATAGGAACAGAGCTATTCAGGTTATCTATTTCTATTTATGAAATTTTGGTAGTTTGTATCTCTCAAGGCACAAGTCATTTCATCTGTTATTACATGTATTGGCGTAGATTTATTTGTAATATTCCTTTATTATATTTTCAAGTTCAGGGGATCGGTAGTAAAGACTCCTTTCTCACTTCTGAGTTTAGTAATTCATTACATTTTTTTTCCCTTGGTTAGCCTGGCTAGAGGTTTATCCATTCTACCAATCTTTTCAGAGAACCAGCTTTTGGTTTTGTCGGTGTCTATTGTTTTTTTATTTTCAGATTCATTTATTAGTGCTCTACTTGTATTATTTCTTTTCTTCTGCTTGTTTAGGCTTAAATTGTTCTTCTTTCTCTAGTTTCCTAGGGTTGAAACTCATTGATTTTAGATTTTATTATTGATTTTAGATATTCTTTTCTAATATATGCATTTAATGCTATTAATTTCCCTCTACCACTGTTTTTGCTGCATCCCACAAATTTTTATAAGTTGTATTTTCATTTTTCACCTAACTATAAATATTTTAAATTTCTTTTGCAACCTCTCTTTTGACCCTTGTGTTAATTGGAAGTATGTTAAACAAATATTTCCAAATATTTAGGAATTTTTAAGCTATCTTTCTGTTATTGATTTTTAGCTTAATTCCATTGTGGTCTGAGAGCACAGTTTGTTTGACTTCTATTGTGTAAAATTTGTTAAACTGTGTTTTTGTGGCTTAGAATGTGATCTATATTGGTGAAAGTTTCATGTGAGCTCAGAGGAATGCGTATTCTGCTACTGTTAGATGGGATGCTCTGTAAATGTCAACTAGATAAATCTGATTGATAGTGCCATTCATGCCATCAATATCCTTACAGTTTTTCTGTGTGATTGATCTATCAAAGGAGTACTTAAGTCTCCAACTATAGACTGAATTTGTGCCAGTCCTCTCAGTTCTATCAGTTTTTGCCTCACAAATTTGGACAGTCTTTTGTTAGGTTCATGCACATTTAGGATTACATGTTACCTTGGAGAACTGGTCTCCTTGGAGAATTGGCCTCCTTTAACACTATGTAATGTCCTGCTTTATCCCTGCTTCATGGTTCTAAAATTTTGATTTGAATCCCACGTGCAGCATTAAGGGTGAATTGGGCCCTTCACCCTGAGAAGCACCATTTCAACTGTCCATAGCTCATCCACAGTTGACCCAGCCCACGGGATTAGTGTAGAGCATACTGGCACTTCCATGTGCACGGCCATCGTTCCCGATCATCAGTTTTCTCCTTTGAATAGATTGAACCCCAGCGGGACTTAGAGGAAGATCGTGAACAACACAGACATGGAAACTGAGGCAGGCCTGTCCATGTGTGCTGCCTCCACTTCCTCTCAGCCCGTACTCTCGTCCCAGCCATGCCACTAGAAATGCAGGCTGCCACTGACACCCCTGAGCCAAATGCACTGGGCAGTTCCCAGGCCTCGCATCAGCAGATTGCTGAGGAGCATGTGAGATAAAACACGATGACAATATTTTCTTGACTTGACTTCCCCGGTAGACTGTACTACTTTGTCTTCCTTCCACCTCACAGTTTTAGCTTCTCCCGATTCTTCTTCCCATCCTGACCTCTAACGCTGGTGTTCTCCAGAGCTCAGGCCTCAGAAATCACCTCTTCTCTCACCCCCAGGGTAATCCCATCCATTTGCATGGTTTCGAATTCCACCTGTGCACAGGTGACTTCTACATGTATACTTCTAGCCCTGACACATCCCCTGAACTCCAGACTCCATTCAACTTCCAACTCCATTCCCTACTCCATCCCTACTCCATCTCCACTTGGTTGTCTTACATGCATCTCCACATTAACAAGTCCAGTTATCCAGCTTCCAACCTCCTCCTCCACAGGTCCTCCTTTCAATAAATACGACATTCTCCACCCAACGCACTGCATGATACCTGGGAAACAGCCAACTCTTCTTCCTTCCACACCCCACTTCCCATCCATCAGCTGATCCTCCTACTCCACCTTCAGAACCTCTCCTGAGCGCATCTTTCTCACCACCCTGGTAAGTGCTGCACGTGGATGTGGCAGCTGTTCCTTGGTGAGGACAATGTGAGGCAGGAGAGGCTCCTGGTCATCCTAATCCTCATCCAGTCCTCCTACAGCCCACTCCCTTTGTTCCATCTGAAGTATAGCACACATGCTGTCAAGCATATGATGAATGCTAATCTCCAGCATGGAGCTTGATCGTGGGATCATGTCTCTATCTACTCTCGAGCCTACAGTGGCCTCGGTTACCTTAGAGTGGCCAGCCTGGCATGATGGGGCCCAGCCTCCTTTGTCCCATGTCCCCCACATTCAGGGCTCCAATCCTCTCATCTCCTGGATGTTGCTAAAGACTCAAGGACACAGTGTCTTGGGACTGCTGTGCTCTCTACTCACCCCCACTTCCTGGGATTCTCCTTCCCAGTTGTCCCCCAACTTTCCCTAACCTTGTTTAGGCCTCTGCTCACATCTCTTCAGAGAGGCATCACCTGATCACCCCTCACACTGGCTGTCTCGCTCCGTTCCCCACTCATAGAATTTACCATCACTGCCTGGCATTATTTCTGTGTGTGTGCATGCACATGTGTGTGACTCTGTCTTCTGTGCGTTATTAACCCTCTAGAATGCTACCTCTTTGGGGAAATGCCAATGGTATGCCCCACTGCCTGCTGTTCCCAATACTAGAACCATCCTGGCACTTAACAGTATTCATCAATGTTGGTTGAATGAAGACTCAACAAATTGATGAGTTTACTTGAGCAATAAAACTACAAAATGTAGTTCTGAACTTGGTGGGCACCAAGGCAATGCACAAATCCCTGTTTCAGGAAGTGGTGAAACCTGGCTGGGCGGTGGCAGCCGCAGGTAGCCCCTTCCCTGGCACTAGAGTGAGCTCTGCATTACAGCGGACTGCTCTAGCTCTGCCTCCAAGAGGAAGCACTTTTCTATTATCCTCCTGACCTCCAGCTTTGCCCTCTGGGGCATCTTTTTGTATCATTTACCCTTTGAGACCTCATCACAAGCAGGCACAGGAGCAGTTCCCTGGTCAGGGACCCTCCAGGGGTTGCAGTCCACCGCCTGAAGGTGCAGATGGGGCACAATCCTGCTCTAAGGGCAGCTAACGTTACGCTTGTTTTACCAGTTAGGTTTGTTGTTTCTTTGGCAATGTAAGGCCCTCAAACCTAGTTGGTTTCTGGTTTATCTGCTTCTAGTCAGTTCCATGTGCTAGGAACACAGCTGAAGAACTACCCAGACACAATTTTTAAGCCTGAATGGACACTCATCTTGAGTTTATTATCTCCATGATTAAACCATCCTTCTGTAATTTAATGGTGGTCCCTTTAGGCAATCTGAAACAACAGGCTTAGCAGGAAGGCAGTGTCTCAGTTGGCTCTTCGTCTCTGGTCCCAGAGCCGTTGGTGAGACGGTCTGCTGGGTTCTGTCTGACTCCAGCAGGGCTGCCTTTCTAGAAACCCCTCCTGATCATCCTGTGTGCGTTGCAGTGAGGCCTTTTCCAGCCTAAGGACTCTCTCTTTCCCTCCCTCCCTCACCCCACCCCCACTCCCATGTCCATCTTTCTCTCTATATTTATATCTTTCTGTCCCTCTGTGTGTGTCTCTCTCTCCCCCTCCATCTTGCCTTCTGCCCACTCCAATGCTAAAAGTCCGAGCAGCATTCTAGCCCTTTCCAAGGCACACATAAGATCTGACTTCTAAGGAATCACACAGATGACTCACAAATGCTTTGCCAAAGCGACAGCTGCATTCCAGCTACCCCAGCTCAGGCCTCCCCTACCCTGCCTCACTACTAAGCCAGTGCCATACATTACAGACTCTCAGGCACTGCATTCCTCATCTGCTTCTTGCACTAAGGCAGCATGACAGTAGCTTAAACAAGATGCATGTTTTTGTCTCACCCCACACAGGTTCAAGGTGAAGGGCGTTGTGAGTCCAGACTTCCCCTAATGGGTTCCTCTGTGCTCCACCATCTGTGTGGTGGAAATGACTCCCCCCACCCAGCATGGGGACAGAGAGGAGGCAGTAAAGGACATACCTGGACAGAAAACAGGTGCCATTTTCCCTTTTACTCACATCTTCTGGGCAGAGCCTAGTCACACAGCCACATGGAGCCTGGGCATTGTGGGCTTTGGGTGACATCAGGCCAAAAGTAGATGTTCTACTACTTAACAGGGAGAATAGGAGAATTGATCTTGGGGGGTAATTTGCAATTTCTGCAGTACATAGTTCAAAGGAAAATTTTTAAAGATACATATATCTGCTTCTAGTCGTGGTTTAGAAAGCTATGCCTTATTTTTATTGTTTTTAATTAACACATAATAATTCTATGTATTTAGGAGGCACAATGTGGTATTTGGATACATGTATACAGCATGTAGTGATCAAACCAAGGTAATTAGCACATCCACCACCTCAAACATTTGTTAATTCCTTGTGTTGGGGACATTCAAAATCCTCTCTTCTAGCTATTTGAAATTATACATTAAATTGCTGTTAACTATAGTGACCCTGCAGTGCTACAGAGCACTAGAACTTATCCCTCCTATCTAGCTGTGACTTTATATCCATTGACTGACGTCTCTCCACCCTCCTCCCCTCTCCTCTTCCCAGCCTCTGGTAACCACTATTCTATTTTTTTTTTCTTCTTTTATTAATATTACTTTTTTACATTTTAGGATGTTGTTGCAGAGCAGTTGGGAGGAGAGGGAGAGGGGAAAGGGGGAGGAAATGTGATGGAAGAAGGAAGAAGGAGGAGGGGCAGGGTTGAGACCTGTGGCACCATCCACATTCCCACAGGGTAGACAGGGGGCTTCCAGTGGTGGCTTGGTCATTGCCCAGCTGGGTGCAGATGTTAGAGAGGTGTGGCAAGAGCCTTTGTCTCCCACCACCCCAGCTCGGGAACCTGGTGCCCTTCTTGCTGTGGCTTGGTAGTAATTGCCAGGCTGGTTGCACCTGTCACAGGGGCATGGCCAAGGCCCTCAGCCCCCCACTGCCCCAGCTTGGGAGAACCTGGGGCACTTCCTATGGCAGCTCAGTGGTCATTGCTGGGCTGGCTGCAGGTGTGGGGGAATGGCCAAGGCCCTAGGCCCCCCACTACCCTGGATCAGGAGAGCCCAGGGCGTTTCCTGTGGCAGCTCGATGGTCATCACTAGGCTGGCTGCAGGTGTGGGGGGGCATGGCCAAGGCCCTCGTCCCCTACCCTCAGGACTGGTTGTGGGTGTCAGGGGGCATTGCTGAGGCCCTCAGCCCTCCCCGTGTTCTGGCTTGGTAGCCCAGGGGACTTGTGGTCCTTCTAGGTGTTATAGGTGTTCTTTGGTGACATGAGACCTTTACTAGTTACTATCAAACTTTGTCTCTCATTGTGGGTCCTTTGTTTTTTCTTTCAGTTCTGTGTTGCATTATTTGCTGTTCCCATCACTAAACTCTGCTCTGGAACTAATTTGTTGTCTTTTCCTTACTTCTAAAGTGGAAGAACTTCCTATGGGGACCAGTACTTGAGCTCTGTGGTTGAGCTAAATTGCTGCTTTGCTGCTGATTCCCTGGGGAAGGCTTTTTGTGCAGCTCAGGTTTTAATGATTGACTTTATAGGTACTTCCAGATCTGGTGAGATCTGGTGCACCTGGGCTATGTAGAAACTCTGATCTGGGCCTGAGTCTTTTCGTCAAACTTCACCCCATGCAATTCTATATTCCTGACCAGTCTCCTCTGAGTGGTCCTATGCTGACTGGAGGGCAGATCAGCTGTCCTTGCTGTGCGCCAGTTTTCCTTCAGTGGGCCCATCTCCCCCACCACCTGTGCTCCAAACACTTCCCATGGGACGGGCCATGTTCCAGTACCTTGCGATGACTCACTGGCCTCTGAGTGGCTCCTTTTTTTCAGTTGTTGTGGCTCTTCACTCCTATGTGGGTCCACAGGAACCCTATTAGGGGTCTTGCTGGCCTGGGCACCACCAAATCCCTCTTCTTCCCTGCCGCCTCCAGCAACTTCATCCGAAGGGCACAGGGTGGCTTTTGCCAGCTCCTGCTTCATGTGCTCACCAGCTCCAGTCTAGAAGCAGCAGGGGCTCAAAACGGTCAGAGTGGTTTTTTCTTTCTCTCATCATAGCTTCTCCCATCTTCATGCACTCTGTAGGTCTCTCCTCCTCTTCCCCTGAGTTCTAGTGGCCCCATCTTGGCTGTAGTTGCTTTTTGATAGCTGTAAATTGGTTGATTTGTGGGAGAGTTGACGCTGGGGACCGTTTATTCTGACATCTTCACTGGAACTCTGGTAACCACTATTCTACTCTCTCCTCTGTGAGTTCAATTTGTTTAGCTTCAACATATGAGTGACAACACAAGCCATGCCTTATTCTTGATTTAAAACACAATTTCAAGATCAGATTTATGGCCCATGACACCATGGTATGAACACGTGCATGTGCACCTGTGCACATTGCACTGTGCATGTGCTCACATGCACTCGACATGTGCCAACACAGCTGATACACGTGCTGATGCATATGCTGTCATGGCCTCGCCAGCCCCACATCTGCACCACCCATCACCATAGGCATTCCTCCCCAATGCCCCAAGGAGGATAGGCCACAGACAGGCATAAGTACAAAACATAAAGAATTTATATAGAAGCTTCCAAGCTTCCAGATGACAAAGTCCTGCATACACCATAGTTATGGTGAACCTACCACCAACCCTTCCCGGTGGAGGCCGGGCACCCGTACACTCCTGCCTTCTAACCACCTTGCTGGGGTGGCTCAGGGAATAAGCAGAGGTGGGTGCTCCTGGGAGCCCCAAGAGGGTCATAGCAGCATGTCTTTAGAGGCCTCAGACAGGTTTGGGATCTACAGAAGACTAAAGCCTGTGCTTCAGAAAATGAACAGGCGGTGGACTCCTCCCCACATGCAGACAGCCAAGGCAAAACAGGAGCAGGAGCATGAAGATGGCAACAGGGCTGCGTCCACTCAGGCAGAGTGAGGGACAGCACACGGAGCTATCTCTGGACTTAGGGAGCACATGAGTGCAGTGGGGTTTCTTGTGCCTTTCCAAAGTGCCAGGACGCTCACTGATGGAGGGAAGCACTGGCCAGTCCAAAGGAGGACAAGGAGCTAGCTCAGACAGGGCCACGGGCTCAGGTGGGAGGAAGACAGCAAGAACTAGAGGCTTGGCCAGTGCCCTAATGAATTTAAATCCTTTCTGTTATCAGTCATTTAATGGGGAAAGGGGAGAAATTCAGTTGAGATATAGAAAAATAGACTTATGGTCAATATGGAGAGCTAAATTGATACAGAAAATCTTTCTTCTTGTTTCAAATACATAGAAATGATAGATAAAATACAAGCATATGACATTAACATGGAATTTGGGTGGGTGACACTAGAGAAGAAAGGTGGAAATATCTCTTAATGTCATGCTTTCTGTTGCTTACATATGCTAAAAAAAAAAATCAAGGGACCATTGAAAGAACGGAATTAGAAAGCAAACTTCCAAACCAGTGGAGGGAGAGAATGAATGGAATAAATGTGATCAATCCAATTGGTGTCAAGAAGGAGGAATAAACAAATAAGGAAAGAAAATGGCAAATAGACTACAAAGAAGTAATATTATAAACTAAGTCCAAAAATGTGAATAATCGTAATAGTGTAAATGCATTAAACTCTCCTATTAGAAAGCAGAGACCATCAAATTGAATTAAACAAACAAATAAAATCTAGTGCTTTGCGACTTATGAAAGACACATATGAAGAAAAACAATGCTGAAAAAAATCAAAACAAACAACACGAAAAAAAATACTCAGCAAACACTAACCAGAAGAAAGCTGTTGCAATATTATATGTCAGACATATATGAGACCAAATAAAAAAAAAATTAATAGGACCGGGACTAGGACAGCTATGAATCAACAGCTGTCAGGCATTGGACCATGATCCCTGACAGAAGGGGAACAAAGAAAGTGAATCCCCAAATCACTCCAGCCTCTTGTCGAGGGCAATGTCTACACTGTGGGCACTAGAGAAGAAAACCTAAAGAGCGTGGCAGCCTTGCTGAGGCAAAGAGATGGGAGGGAAGGAGGATGAAGCAGTTGGAAGTTGAGGGGCAGAGTTTCAAAAAGAATAGCAGTACTCAGGGAAAAAATCCCCATAGTGGTACCCTTGTGCTTTTGCTGGGTACTAGCAAATCTATACAGGTTCTACCTATACAGAATTCCACAGGCTGAGCAAAGAATGACAAGGTAGTTTTCAACAGAACAATGCCAGACCTCACACAGGACAAGGAAATGTTCAAGCCATGACCAGTTAGAACACCAAGTCATTGGTGATCACACAGGGCATTCAGACCCTTTCAGAGGGGCCATGCCATGGCATGATGGCTCAGCCGTCACTGGAGTGGAGGATGCTCCAGACTCTGGGTCAGCCAATTGACCACGGGTCAAATCTAGCCCACCCCTGTTTTTGTTCACCTGTGAGCTAAGAATCATTTTTACATTTTAAAATAGCTTTTAAAAATCAAAACTATAAAGTATTTTGTGGCAAACAAAAATTATATTAAATTCAAATTTCAGTTTCAATAAATAAAGTTGTACTAGAACACAGCAATGCTCAATGATTACATATTATCTATGGCTGCTTTTGCACCATAGCAGCTGACTTGAATAGCTGTGTCAGAGACCAAGTGACTCACAAAGTCTAAAATATTTACTACTTGGCTCATTAAAGGAAACGTTTGCTGACCCATGCTCTACACCCTCCACAGCAAAGCTAAAAAGAGAAGTTAAAAGAATGAAAAAGAAAACATGAACATAACAAGTAAAGAAATGGAATGTTTAAAAGAACCAAATGGCGCTTCTAGAGACAAAAAATATGGTACCTGAATTAAATTCACTGGGTTGGTTTTCATTAGATTGGTCACTTTCTATGAATGTTACATATGTATTTGAATAAAACATGTATTTTGTGGGAGGTGGTACAATCTTTTATTGTGATCAATACAAATCAAATCTGAGTATACAATCCGAGTTCAATTTATATCTATAATATCTACTCGCATTGAAGTGCTGTTTATATTACAAATGTTTTTGTCCACATGACCTGTCATAGACTGACAATGATGTGTTAAATTCTCCTATTTCATTCTTTTACTTTTAATTTACTTATGGCATTATATTTAAAGTGAAATTCTTGTAGACTGCACATAGTTGTGTTATATATTTCATCCATTCTGACAATTTCTGTCTTTTAACTGGTGTGTTTAGACCATTTACATTTAATGTAGTTACTGATACATTTGGATTCAGGTAGGTCTATCACCTTATTATTTGTTTTCTGACTTTTGGGGTTTTTTTCCGTTTTCTGCCTGTGTTAGGTTAGTTAAATATAATTCCACTTTAATTTATTTATTGCAATTTATTACTATGTCTATTTGTATAATATTTTTAGTGATTGCTTTGCTTAAAATCTATTTTTATCCCTTTGGTTGGAAAATATAAATCTTACTGCTATATAGTTCCCTTTACCCTCTTCTTTTTATGCTGTAGTTATATCTACATAAATTGAAAACCCCGTCAGACAATGCTATATTTTTTGCTTTCAACACTCAACCACATTTTAACAAATTCAACAGGAGAAAAAATAGTCTATCACATTTACATATTTAACATTTATGTTAAACTCCTTTGTTCCTGAATTTTATTTCTGAACAATTTCCTCCAATAATTCTTTTTAAACAGATTTGTTGGCAATAAATTCTTTAAGTTTTCCTTCTTCTGTGAAAGACTTTATTTCATTCTAATTTCTGAAGAATTTTTTGATGGATATAGACTTCTTTATTGACATTTCTTTTTCTTTTAGTACTTTAGTACCTACTTCCTTAAGATCTGGTATAGTTTGGATGTAAGACCTAAAAGATAAATAGTGGTAGAGTTTTCCATTTATTCTGGAGATCTAGTGAAGATCATTGGAATGGGGGATGTGTTTTAGCAGTTGAAGTAAATTCTATGATGAAAGACTGATAATCAATACAGAACTGTCTCTTTCTTTTTTCAAATGACAGTTAAGGAAGAAAGATAGATCTTTACTCATGGCCTGTTTGGAGACTGTTCATGAACAGCTTTTAAAAACCAGTTCATGGTTCAGCAGCTGTGCCATTTCTTCAGCTGGCTAGTCTCAGTGGATCTATTTAATTAGATTTCAACACAGCATTTGTAGCCCCAGTAAATTCAAATAATTAAGCTTCACGATTTCTTGTGTGTTATAAATGTCACTAAAACTGCTGTTGCAGAACAGATCACTTATTTGGTAATTGCAATTTCTGTCATGAATTGTTGCATCAATGATTAAAACTTTTAAATAACTTCTTAAAATTGGACTCACTTGAATAATTTTTGGGGGATTAGGAAAAAAATTGTGTGCCACTTTCTTCTGGCCTTGGTGGTTTCTGATGAGACACCTATTGTCATATAAATATCTGTTCCACTGTAGTTAATGCATTTTCCTCTGATGCTTTCAAGATTCTTTCTTTCTTTTAGCACTTTTACTATGATGTGTCTGGGCATGTATTTCTTCAGGTTTATCTTATTTGAGATTTGCTCAGCTTCTTGAATCTGTAGGTTTATTTCTTTGGCCATTTTTGAGAACTTTTTCAGACATTATTTCATCAAATATTTTCAGCATCACATTCTCTCTCCTCTTCATTTGGGACTCTTATGACATAAATGTTAGACCCACAGGTACTGAAACTCTTTTTATAATCATTTTTTAATCTATTTGCTATCTGTTGCTCAGATTGGATGATTTCTATTGATCCTCAAGCTAACTTACTCTTTTCTTCTTCATCTCCATTATATTATTGACTTGCCTCAGTATGTTATTTTTTTCAAATTTTCATTACTGTGGTTTTTCAGTTTTAAAATTTCCATATGGTGCTTCCTTATATTTTCTTTCTTTGATAAGAATTTTTTTCCATGGATTTCAAAAATATTTTCTACTCTTTCTTGAAATACTTTTATAATACCTGTATTAAAGTCTTCATCAGGTGTGGTGTGTTAAATAACAGCCCTCCAAACATGTCCATGTCTTAATCCCAGAACCTGTGAATACATTACCTTCCATAGCAAAAGGATCTTTGCACAAGTCATTAAGAATCTTGAGATAGGAGATTATCCTGATTACCTGGGTAGGTCCAATGTAATCACAAGGGTCTTTTTAAGTTGGAGGCAGGAGGGTCAGAATAAGAGAGGAGATGTGACGACAAAAGCAGAGGTTGGAGTAATGTGGGGCCGCAAGGTGAAGGAATGTGGGGGGCCTCTCGCAGATGGAAAAGGCAAGGATGATGCTTCTTTTTCTGTAGGAGTAGACTCAAGGGACATTGATGTAAGCAAAGGGTGAATAGGACGTCACCTTTGCAAGGAGAGGTGGCACAGTGCACAATAGGTGGAAATGCTGGAAAACAATGTGGGAGGCACAGCAGAAGAGGGTGGTGAGAACGCTATGTCACAGTGATGTTTGGTGAAAGATTTGCAGTGTTAGTCAAATGTGTATTTTTTTAAGTATGGCAAAGGAGCTAAATAGGCATTTCTCAAAGGAAGATATACAAATGGCCAACAGACATATGAAAAAATGCCCAACATCACTCAGTATTCGGGAAATGCAAATCAAAACCACATTGAGATACCATCTCACCCCAGTTAGGATGGCTAAAATCCAAAAGACTCTGAACGATAAATGCTGGTGAGGTTGCGGAGAAAAAGGAACTCTCATACATTGTTGGTGGGACTGCAAAATGGTGCAGCCTCTATGGAAAATGGTATGGAGGTTCCTCAAACAATTGCAGATAGATCTACCATACGACCCAGCTATCCCACTGCTGGGAATATACCCAGAGGAATGGAAATCATCAAGTTGAAGGTATACCTGTTCCCCAATGTTCATTGCAGCACTCTTTACAATAGCCAAGAGTTGGAACCAGCCCAAATGTCCATCATCAGATGAGTGGATACAGAAAATGTGGTACATCTACACAATGGAATACTACTCAGCTATAAAAACGAATGAAATACTGCCATTTGCAACAACATGGATGGATCTTGAGAGAATTATATTAAGTGAAACAAGTCAGGCACAGAAAGAGAAATACCACATGTTCTCACTTATTGGTGGGAGCTAAAAATAAATAAATAAATACACAAACAACCTGGGGTGGGGAGGGAAGAAGACACAGCAATTACAATTCCTTGAAGTTGTTAAGACAAGCGAACAGATATGTGGTTGATGGGAGGGAGGGGGGAGAGGGAGGGGGGAGGGAGGATGCGGTAAAGCGACACAAAAATCAACCACATTGTATATTGACAAAATAAAACAAATTTTAATGAATAAAATAAAATAAAATATGTGCTAGTTGTGAACATTTTTAACTATGCAGATACATTAAGAGCAGAGTTTTTTAAGTGTTGGACGTACACAAGTGCAGATATTTCTGCCTACGAGAGTCCCAATTGAGGCGCCCCTTCATGCCTGTTTTCACCTCTCTAAAATGGAAACAATAAAACAGTATCTAGCTCCTCCCAGGGTTGCTGTGAAGAATAAATGAGTTAATTCAGGTTGAGCACCTAGAACAGGCCAAACATAAAGCAGGCACTCCATAGGCATTACCTTAAATGTCCCAAAATATGTAGGAAAAAATCAAAGTCAATCTGTTTGCATTTTTGAATGTCACATCATGAAACTGGAATGGCTATGCAAGCTATTCCTGAAGATGCTCTTCTTTTTTTTATTTAAACGTAATTGATAATTCATATTTGTGGGGTGCAGAGTTGACTATCAAAACTTGTATATAATATATAATGATCAAATCAGAATAATTAGCATATTCATTACAATACATAATCATTCTTTGTGTCCACTAACCAAGTTCTTGCTGACCCCTCCCCCTCCCCCTCCCCCTCCCCCCACCTCTAGTAACCCCAGTTCTGTTCTTTCCTTTTGAAAGTTCAACATATTATTGTGATTATTCTTTCTATCTCTTTCTTTCTTTCTTAGCTCCTACTTATCAGTGAGGACATGCAGTATTTCACTTTCTGTGCCTGGCTTATTTCACTTAACATAATTTTCTCCAAGCTCATCCATGTTGCTGCAAATGGCAGAATTTCATTCCTTTTTATGGCAGAGTATTATTCCATTGTGTATATATACCACATTTTCCTTATCCAGTTATCCATCGATGAACATTTAGGTTGGTTCCATATCTTGACTATTGTAAATAGAGCTGCTATGACAAAAGGAGTGCAGGTATCCCTTGGACATGATGATTTCCATTCCTTTGGGTATACACCCAGCAGTAGGATTGCTGGATCATATAGCAGTTCTATCTGTAGCTGTATGAGAAACCTCCATACTGTTTTCCATAATGGCTCCACCAATTTACAGTCCCACCAAGAGTGTAGAAAGTCTCCTTTCTCCACATCCTCGCCAGCATTTATCATTCTCTCTCTTTTTTATAATAGCCAATCTAACTGGGGTGAAATGATAGCTCAATGTGGTTTTGATTTGCATTTCCCTGATTATTAGTGATGTTGAGCATTTTTTTTCATGTGTCTGTTGGCCATTTATATGTCTTCCTTTGAGAAATGTCTATTCAGCTCCTTTGGCCACTTTTTAATTGGATTATCTGTGGGGTTTTTTTGCTGTGAAGTTGTTTCAGTTCCTTGTATATTCTATATTTTAATCCCTTGCCCTTCTTGAGTACAGTGGAGACAGTGAAGAAGACCCTTATCCAGTGATTTTCCATGAAACTCAGACGAGCAGATGGCTTGTGATGAAAATTCTCTCACTGATGTGGAAGAGAAGAAAACTCAGAAAGGAGCCCAGGATTAAAAAGAGAAAAAGTAGAAAACCTAGAGAGAGCAAAAAGCAGATGATAAAGAAGGAAAGAACAAGCAATATAAGGACTGAGAGATTCAAAAAAAAAAAAAACAGTAAATAGCTCTTCTTTCCACGAATTGGAGAACCTCACACCATACTAAAGTGAGAAATAACTGGGAGAAAGACCACAGCTGTTTTCTAAAATATTGTTGGTGTCACCTCGTCACACTTCAGCACAGCAGGCACTTATTTCCAAAGTGCTAAGCTTGTGCTTTGGGTCTCAATTTTCTAATTAATAAGAAAAAAAAATATTGCCATCATGCATCAGTTTGCTTTTCTGCTCTGACTCTTCTGTCATTTATATTCATATTTTTAAAACTCCTACATGAAACAAAAATTCTTTACTTTTAAACACCTCCGTTGTCTTGTTAATAGAATGGAGTAAATCTAGAATTACTTCATAAACTTAAAAGAAATTGAAGGAATGAAAAATCAGCTGGCTAAATTACTTTGTGATTTTATAATTTTGAACACAAAAATATATTAAAGAGATAGTATGCAAAGTTATTAAGTAGTTAAATATTAACATCCCCCAAAGAGATCAGAGTAAATACACTTTTATCCAGATGTTAAATTGTTCCAAAATGCCCTGGTTGAATTTTTAACTGAGAGAACATTTCCTCACACATACCACAATACAAATAGGAGACTATAAATATTCACAAAGAGAAGCTTTTGTTAATTTGGGTCCCTTTTAAACCTCTTTAAATTGATACTACCTTAATTCCCACCAATAAAAATAATCCTGAGGGACACAACATTTTCATTTATAAAAGTCCTCTGTAAGCAGGAAACCACTCAGTCTTTTGGAGTTTGCAAAAAGCACTTTGATTTCAATTTATTAAGTAAAAATAGTAAGTTAAAAGAGCAAGTCTATAATAGGATTTTGTTTCTATAAACAAATATGCATATCTTTCTATTAAGTGAAACATGAAATATTAACACTGAATAACAGGTATGCATGATTTGGTTAACTTAATAAATCTTTGTATTTTATATTTTTGGAGACATTTATTACTTAAGTCAAGGGAAACTATTTTAATGAACTTTCTACTATAGAATAGTGTTAAATTTTCAAAAAGTCATGAAGATATTACAGGAAGTTCTCATATACCCTATACCCAGTTTCCACTATTATGCTATATTATGTATTATTCATATTACTTTACATATAATGAGTCGTATCGGTAAATAATTAGTAACTAAAGCCCATGCTTTATTTGGACTTCCTTAGTTTTTATCCACTATCCTTTTTCTACTCCAAGATCTCATTCAGGATACCACATTCGTTTAGTTGTTATGTGGCCTTAGGCTCCTTCAGGCTGTAATAGCATCTCATTCTTTTCCTTGCGGTGGATGACCTTTACAATTTCATGAAGTATGAGTCAGGTATGTTATAGAATTTCCCTAAATGGAGGGTTGTCTGATGTTTTTCTCACAATCACACAGGGGTTACAGGTTTTAGTAAGAAGACCGGAGAGATAAAATGCCATTCTCATCCCATCATATCAAGGGTACGCACTGTCACCATGACGTATTACGTATGATGTTAGCCTTGGTCACCTGGCTGAGGTCATGTTTGTCAGTTTTCTCCACTGTGAAGGACCAGAGCCAAGTCTTTCAATCTAGTTCTGAAGTAGACGCAGCAAAGGCAGAGAGATGCTACATCAGCACAAAGTTGATCCTGAATAAGAGAATTTTCAGGGACTTCCTAAAAGGGTTACCTCTCAGTGCATCTTACTTGACAGCTCCATTTACAGAGTAATCTCTGTGGTAACCCAGAGACAGAGTGGGCCTCCATCAAAGAACGGAGCTGCCCTGTGAGGTTTATGATTCTGGAGATATGATCAGTGGAAGGTGGTCTTGCAGTGGACAGAGTTGCATCAGGCTCTGTCAGAAGTTATGTGGTTGTCCTTTAACAACCAGGGTGGGTTTTTCCTGACAGGCCAACAGAAGGACAGAAAGCTGTCCAATTCCCTCCAAATCCCATCTCTGGACATCTTTATAGAAGACTTTCTTTTCTATTCATGTAGGATGCGGCTTTCAAGTAAGTTGTTTGCTGAAACTCTATGGTCTCATCTTTGAAGAGCAGGTCATGGTACCGAGGAAGGTTCTTGCTAGTTTTATAGTCTTGATAAATTCCCATTTCTTGGGTTTGTAAGTGTGGGTTTGACTTCTCTGTTAGCACTCCCCACCCACAGAACCTCATAAACATTACAAATTATCTCAGCACCCATTCCCACAGAGGCCTGAGGTAGCACCTCGTGAGTGGAGAGGGTATGCGGGTGTTTCCCCCACGTCCTGCTCTGGGACCCCTCTTCTCTGGGTTTGGAATTATTCCTTCCTCCTATAGTCCTTCTTTGGATAAACAGATAACTGTTTAGCTGACGCTGAAAACAGTGACACTTTCCAGTGCTCTGAAGTGTCTGTGACTAGCAGGAATCCCCCTCCCTGGCCTTCATACTCTTGAAAAAGAATCCAAGAGTTGAAGCAAATCTTATATCCTATTTGCAATTGTCCCTATTTAAAAATCTCCATTTCCTGTGGTGACTGATTTTCCAAAACTCTGGGAATTTAAGGTACAGCATTAATTGTATTAAGTGTCATGAATTATCCACTCTGTCTCCCTCTGGAATTAGCCAAGCACATAATGTAGTCTGACACAAAATGGGATTGATTGATTGATTGATCTTTAATACCAAAATAAGAGCAGATAGTAAAATTAAGACCAAAATAGCAATAGAGAAAATCAATTAAACAAAAAGCTAGTTCTTTACAAATACCAGTAAGATTGACAAACCTTTATGAACACTGACAATGATTTAAAAAGCAGCGCAGACACGTACTACCAATATTGAGAATGAAACAGGATATAACACCACATACTCACCAGACATCAAAAGGATAATGAGTAGACTTGAAAAACTCAGCACACATAAACCCAACAACTCAGATGAAACAAATCAGACTTTGAATTGATCCAAATAAACTAACAGAACTGTTCAATATGAAGCAATTTAATAGCCCTGCAACTGTTATTGAAATCAAATTCACAACTTAAAAAATGACAAAAAAGCAATCCACAGGCCTAAATGAGTCCTCTACAAAATTCTACATAACACTTAAAGAAGAATTAACACATTTCTACAAAATATCTTCCAGAAAATAGAAGACAAAATATTTCCCAACTCATTTTATGAAGCCAGTATTATCCTGATACCAAAACCAAAAAAAAAGTACAAAAACTGCAAACGAAAACCAATATCCCTCATGGGCATAGATTCAAAAATTCTTAGGAAATTATTAGCAAATGGAATTCAGGAATATCTAAAAAGAATTATACACCATGACCAAGTGGGGTTTATTCCAGGGATGCAAGACTGGTCCATTATTTGAAATTAAATCAGTGTAATGCCCAATATTAATCCTCTAAAGAAGAAAAATTATATGATAATATCAATATATTTGGAAAAACATTTGACAAAATTCAACACCAATTTATGATTAAAAGAAATCTTTCAGAAAACTGGAAATAGAGAAGAACTTCCTCTATTTGGTAAAGAACATCTACCAAAAGCAAAACGAAACCCTCCAGGTAAGATCATACATAATGTGAAAGACTGAATGTTTTTCCCCCTAATTGTGAAAAGGCAATGAGGTCTTCTCTCACCATGCTCATTTAACATAGTACTGGAAGTTCGACTGCTTGTCTAGCCAAGCAGTTAAGCAAGAAAAGGAAATAAAAAACATATATTGAAGAGAAAACTATTAAACTACTAAAAAGAAACTAAAAACTAAACTACTAAAACTATTAAACTACTACTAGAAAACTACTAAAAAGATGAAACTATTTTTATTTGCAGATGTTATGAGGGTCCACATAGAAAATCCCAAGGAATATATAAAAAAATTATAGAATGAATAAAAGAGTTCACTAATGTCTCAGGATATAAAATCAACATACAAAAATTAAATTTATTTCTATATTCTAGCAATTAACACATGGAAACCAAGATGAAAAATTCAATACCATTTTCAATCACTCAAAAAATAAAATATGTAAGTATAATTCTAATAAAGCATTTATAGGATTTGTATGCCAAAAACTACAATATGCTGATGAAAGAAATCAAAGAAGATCTAAGTTAATTGAGAGATGTACGGTGTTCATGGATTGGAAGAGTCGTTATAGTAAAGACTTCAATTCTTCCTGAATTAATATATAGGCTTAATACAATTCTATCAAAATCCCAGTGAGATATTTTGTATATATTGACCAGTTCATTCTAAAATTTATATGTAAAAGCAAAAGAACCAGAATAGCTTTAAAATTTTTTTTGTAAAGCAAATATAACATGTAAAGGAATCACTGTACCTGAAGTTAAAACTTAATATATCGTTACAGTAATCAAGGTAGTGTGTATTGCAGAGGTATAGACACTTAATCAGTGGGCAGAATAAAGAACCCAGACTCTCACAAATATACCCAGCTGAATTTTTAGAAAGGTGCAAAAGCAATTTAATGGAGGAAAGAGTCATTTCAACAAATGGTGGTGTAACATTTAGACAGCCATAGCCCAAAAAAAAGAAAAATCACCTCTATCTAAACCTTACATTTTTGTAAAACTTAACTCAAATAAATCATAGATTTAAATATAAAATGTAAAACTACAAACTTCTAGAAGAAATTATATAAGAATGGCTTTGGCAACTTGCGTTTGCAAAGAATTCTTAGACATGATATCAAAAGCATGATCCATAAAAGAAAAAAATCAATCAATTTGACTTCATCAAAATTTAAAACTTTTGCTATGTGTAATATCCTGTCAGAGGATAAAAATACAAGCTAGAGACCAGGAAAAAGTATGTGTCCAACAAAGGCATTATAGGAAAATATATAAGAAAATCACAACACTCAACATTGAAAACAAATACAGTCACACACCATATAACAACATTCTGGTCAGCAATGAACTCCATATATCATGATGGTTCCATAAGATTATAATACCATATCTTTACTGCATGTTTTCTATGTTTAGATATGCTTAGATACACAATACCA
This sequence comes from Cynocephalus volans, assembly GCF_027409185.1. NCBI lineage: Eukaryota > Metazoa > Chordata > Mammalia > Dermoptera > Cynocephalidae > Cynocephalus > Cynocephalus volans. The sequence continues at coordinate 212,447,622 of NC_084461.1, forward strand.
TTGTGTTACAATTGCCTACAGTGTTCAGTATAGGTACAGGTTTGTAGCCTGGCAGCAGTAGGCTGTGCCACACAGCCTAGGTGTAGCGGGCTGTACCATCTAGGTTTGTGTAAGTGCAATCTATGATGTTCGCACAACGACAACATCGCCTAACGATGCATTCTCAGAAGGTGCCCCTGTCGTTAAGCAACACTTGACTGTAGTCCAATCAGAAAATGAGCAAAAGACACAAAGAGACATTTCACTGAAGTAGCTATACAAAGAGCAGATAAGCACATGGAAAGGTGTTCAACATTACTTGCCAAGCCATCAAGAAATACAAATTAAGACCATGATACATATCTACCAGAAAATCTAAAATAAAAAATAATAACAATACCAAATGCTCATAAGGTTGCTGAGAAACTGGATCTCTCATACATTTCTGGTGAGGATGTGAAATAATACAGCCATTCTGTACTTGGCAGTTTCTTTCAAAACTGAACCCACGGTTGCCTTACAACCCAGCAACCACACTCCCTGGGCATTTATCCCAGAGCAATGCAGACTATGTCCACACAAAAACCTGCCCATGAACGTTCATAGCACCTTTATCTGTAATAGCCAAAAACTGGAAACAACCAAACTGTCCTTATGTGAATGTCAAAATGTCAATATGGGAGTGGCTGAACAAACACTGGTACGTCCGTACAATAGAGTACTACACTCAGCAACAAAAAGGAATAAACTACTGATATATGCAACAATATGGGTGACTTCAAGGGCATTATGCTGAGTGGAAATAGCCAATCTCAAAAGGTTACATGCTGTATTATACTTATGTAACATTTTTTAAATGACAAAATTACAGAAATGGAGAACAGAGTAGTGGCCACAAGGGGCTAGGGAGGTTGGTGGGTAGATGGGTGTGTGTAACTACAAAGGGAAGAACTGTGGCGATGGAACATTCTGCATCCCGATTGCAGTGGCGGTTACATGAACACACTCAGAGGTGATAAAATGTCAGAGAACTGTGCACACGCCTTCTACCAACCTAAGATATATCCATAAAGGAAACAGGGTAATGTGTGCCCAGGACCTCTCTTTCCTATTTTTGCAACTTCCTGGAAATCTATAATCATTTCAAAATAAAAAGTTAGAAAAAAGTGACAACCTTTTAAGCATTCAAAATTTAAGAATATTTTTATCACAACTGGTTCCAAATTCTTAGACTTAACACTGGAGTCTTTCTTATTACTCCGTATGCAACAAGGATAATCCTACATTTTCATTATATTTTCTTAGAAGCTAAACAGATTCATACATCCAAAATAAAGCAATTTTAACTCAATCTAGTTGAAATACTCTACCTAAAGTCCTAAACATTTCCTTGAACTGTCTATGTTTCAGTCCTGCAATAAGATCCCTTTCCTAAAGCAATCCCACCACAACCCACCCACGTGATTAGAACACGACAATCCAGTGGGATATGACCCTGTACTCTCCTTTCTCCATAAATGTTGAACCAGGGCCACAGTAAAGAGAAGTCTTTCTCCAAGTGGCTGAACATGCTGCGGGCAGCTTGTTTCTCCCAAGCAGCTAGTCTAGAGAGAGGACTGGTGGTAAAGATGCAATAGAGACAGGGCGTCCTTGTAGAAGTCCCTCGGTTCCTTCTGGTGCATGGGACTATACTTGGAGGAGCAAGACTCTACGGGGTGCATCTTCAGCCAGTCCTTGGGCTATGCCGGACATTTGTAGAACCCATCTATTAGTACTGGTCATCTCTTGGAGATGGGACTATGATTAACATGTTTATTTTTTTCCAGCTTTCCTTTATTTTCCCTTATGGATTTTATCTTGAGACATTTGTCCAGGTTGGCAAGATGATTTTAGATTCTGCTCTATGTTAAAATGGTCTTGCTCCATGTCATCTGCAGACTCAATGAATCCTCTTGCTATGATAAACACACTAATCAAGACACGGCCAGGCACAGAGGCAGGTGGCAAACCCCCCAGACGTATCTACTGGCTAACACAGATATGCTAGTTTGTGCCTGAAGGAGGTGCATGTGGGATATTCTAGAAACCTAAGATGTGCTGAAACTAGAGAAATCTGCTTCAATCCCACTTTTTTGGCCACCCTATCTTTCAGGAAAGACCAGAACAGCCTGCTCTAAAAATATTTATGGGGGTAAAGGGATTGTTAATTCAAAGCTTATTAAAACCATATGTAGCTGCATGCATTCTCAGTCAAAATAAAGTGCAATTTCCTGCTGATTTCTCTTGCGTCATGCCACCAAATTACAACAAGGGGAGACCGTGTGGTGCTGTGCTAATTACCAGGACCATATGCTGTGGGAAAATCAGGATGTGTTATTAAAAATGCCTCTTGTGCTACTGCTTGAGCTTACGAGATTCTCTTCCTCCAGGACAGCAATGTTGGTATTTATTGATATTTGAGTAATAAGGCTGTCCATGGGTATTTTTAGATTTCCCTTTTGCCAGCAGTCTTGGGCCACATTCCATCGGCTGAGCTCTGTGCTGGGTCTGAGGAGAGATCCCACAATGCAGTCCCAGCTCTTAAGGGTCTTCCTGCAATGTGAGTTCCCCAAATGGTTAACAAATACCAAACACACTTGTCTAATATCTGCTGGTTTAACAAATATCTGTGGTGCATCCGCTAGATACAAGGCACCAAACCAGGTGCAACAAACTTGGAAAGAAGGTAGTTGACCACCGTACTTTCTAGGAGATCTTCAGTGGGCAAGCCTTCCTTACCTTCCAAGTCTTTGCCCGCACTCTGCACTCTTTGGGATGAGAATATTAAGTTTCAGAATTAATAAAAGATTCACCTTAAGATGTTGCAATGGAGTTTCCTGTGGAAAGTTGGAATGACAAACGACTTTTGCAGCAACACTGGGCATACCAGCCTTGCTGCCAGGAGCACCGTAACCATCACTGGGGATGCAGCCAGGCCACATGCCAGGGACCACTGCAGATGCCTCCTTCTTCAATGGTCATTGTGCCTGTGAGATGGTATCAAGGTCTCTATTTTGGTAGATGTGGTCTCTATTTGGTAGATGAGACTCAGAGAAGATCAATAACTGGGCCCAGGTCACCAGAGAGGCAGGGTTGGAGGTTGTGTCCAAACCAGCCTGTCTGAGCACAGCTCAGTGACCCCGACTTCCCAACCCAAAGCACATCACATAAAATCACACATGATACCACCCAACTGTGAGCTCACATGTGTGTGCAGGGATGAGCCAGCCTCACTAGATGGTAGGAGCCTTTGATCTGGAGTGGCTCGCACCATGTTCTGTGGGGGTCCCCCAGCCCACAGCTAATCAGGATGTCCCTGCTTAGCCTCTTCACAATCCCCATGGACCACGGGACAAGGGGCTCCAGACACTGCCCACCCCCCGACCTGAGGCCCTGCAGCACAAGCCTCACGTTGCTCTCTCTGCAGCACTTGCCCTCTGCTGCCCGTCCCGTCTACTGTAGCCAGTCCCTTCCCCATTCCAGGTATGGCCCAGGGCCAGGAGCTCTGACTCCCTGGGTCCCCAGTCACACGGCCTCTCCTGTCTTCTGGTCCACACTCTGCTCCCTGGGGTTTCCTAACATAGCAGAGGGGAGGGTTAATTTTATGTCAAGTTGGCTGGGCCACAGTGTCCAGATATCTAGTCAAACACCCGTCTAGATGTTGTTGTGAAGGTATTTTTTAGATGAGATTATCATTTAAATTAGCAGACTTTGAGTAAAGCAGATGACCCTCCGTATCGTGGTGGGCCTCATCCAATCAGTTTAAGGCACATATTAAAAGAAAAAAACTGAGGTCCCCTGAGGAGGAAGAACTTCTGCCCCCAGACTCTTTGAACTCAAAATTTGAAACTGCAACATCAACCCTTCCCTGGGTCTCCAGCCTGCTGGCCCACCCGGCAGATTTCAGACTTACCAACTTGCACAGTAACATGAGCCAATTCCTTAAAATAAATCTGTTTTACACTCACTCCTGTCATTGGTTCTGTTTCTCTGTAAAACCTTAACACAGCAAGAAAATGCTTATGGGACTGTTTGACCCTTAGTCCTTCACCACAATGGATGACCCCTGAGGGCAAGGACTTTATCTTAGTCACTTCTGAAACCTGAGGCTTGGCAAGCGGGCAGAAACGAGCATGTGCTACATGAATAAAGACGGATGAGCCCAGACCCCGTGTGCTGAATCATGGCCTCTCCTGGGACACTGCCCAGGCTAACTGACGACCTGAGCTGGAATATCCAGCATCTGGACTGCCCTCGAGTTTTCAAGAATAGATTCTCCCAGCACCAGGCCTGGCCCTGGCCAATACCCCCACTCCCCATGGCCCTGGTCCATGGGGGGCCTGACCCTCACTGCTGTCCTCTGCCCACTGTGGCCAGCTTGCCCCCCTGAAGTGATGTCTCCTCTATCTCTCTGAGCTTGCACACTCCATGTGCACAGTGTCTACCAGCTGGGAAGGGTGGACATGCACACCCATGTCACACACACACATACACTTTCACACACTCATACACTCATGCACTCACACACATGCACATATTCTTACACACACATGCACTCATGCACTCAAACACTCATACACTCTTACTCCTATATACACTCAAACACACACATGCACACACTCGCACTCAGACACTCAAGCACTCAAACACAATCACATTCCTACATATTCTCACACACTTGTACACACTCACACGTACTCTCACATACACAACAATGTGCACAAATACATGCGCTATCACAGGCACATGTGCACACATGTACACACATACCTGGGCTCCCTCCTCTCTGGGGCCCCCAGGAGGACCGCACCTGTGGGGGCAAGGGACTGCTCCAGACCCCCTGCTTTGGGCACATTTTGCTCCCTCAGAGGAGCAGACACAGGCCAGCCACCCTGGCCTCAGAACCTGAAGCAGAGAGGCCCATGCATGTTCTGAAGCTCCCTCCCCGCCGTGCTCTTCCTCTGAGCACAGAAGCCCCTCCTGGTACAGCTGAAGCCTCCCTTCCCTGTCCCCTCACCACACCAGCCGTGGGATAAGTTGACCCTCCTCCACATGCAGAGTGGTCCCCAGCTTCCTTTGTCCAAGCACAAGGGCTTTCCTGTGGTCCCACTTCCCTACATCTGATCCCAGCTCCCACACGGCCTCCACTAGTTTAGTTCCCGTGCCTGACATTCTGGGTCAGGCAACTGTGGAGGTGGGAAGTCAGGGCTCTGAGGAAAGTCCCAGAACGTAGCCTCAGAAGCACTTGCGCATCCCCCACCTGAGCCTCCGCCCCCATGGCCGTGACCTTTCTGCTGTGATTCTTCACACTTCATGTGATCCTCCCATGATACTGTTATTTACCTAAAAACAAAATGAGAGATTAAATGGCCTTTTTAGAACACTGTACCGTGGCGTATTCGCGTTGACCTCTGTTCTCAAACCCACCTTCTTTCTTCACTGTCGGTAACGTTGGTCATTAACACCAAACCTCTCACCACTGGTGCCCAAAAGGTACAGTCTCTGAATAACCTGTATTTGACCTTATCATCTGCTTGACGCTACTTGTTTCGTATGAAATCTTTTGGCTACAACGTTGTATAACAGATAGGCAATCTGCCACACTTGTGACCAGCTCTATAAATGGCCCCATTGTGGTCAGGATTGGACTAGAGGGAGGGCCACATTTTCCGTGAACATTTCTAAATTCAACTCAAATCAACCTTAAGTACACGAGTGAAATCTATGTATATTTGACTTTCATTCTCCTGGCTAGACTATCTATCCCATTTTATTTCTGGGAATAAACACTGTGTCTCAACAATCACAATTCCTTGAAGTTGTTAAGACAAGCGAGAAGATATGAGGTTGATGGGCAGGGGGAGGGAGAGGGAGGATTTGGTAAAGGGACACAAAAACCAAGCACATTGTATATTGATAAAATAAAATGAAATTAAAAAAAAAAAAAAACACTCTGTGTGTTTGCCCAGCAGATATTTGAGTGTCTGCCCTGTGCTGAGGCTGAGCCCCGACTGCAAGAGCCACGAGGGACAGCATGCACAGCCCTTCTCCCATGGGGATGACGGCGTTCAGCTCATCAACAAACTTGTGGAAAGTTGTGAGTACGGCATGAAAGAGACCATCAGGGGAGCCTGTTTTGGACTGGAGGGGCAGGGAGGCCTACTCTCAGGAAACAGCACTTCAGCCAAGACCTGAGAGATACACAGTCGGACCTCACATCTGGGGCTTCAACCAGGCACAGATAGAAGATGTTCGGGGGGGAAATTGCATCTGTAGTAAAGATGTACAGACATTTTTCTCGTTATTATTCCCTAAACAATAACAACTATCTACATAGCATTTACATTGTCTTAGGTATTATAAGTAATCTAGAGATGATTTAAAGTATACTGGAGCATGTGGGTAGGTTATATACAAACACAATTTTATATCAGGGACTTGAGCATCCACGGATTTTGGTATCCGCGGGAGGTCCTGGAACCAATCACCCATGGATACTGTGGGCTGACTGTACAGTATTTGGTCTTTGTGCCCTGGCACAGAGCTCCTAAAACCCTTGGAAGTTCCCAAGTGATAGGAGTGTCTTTTGTGTCTTTTGCACTGGAGTTCATGCTATAAGATGACTTAGAATGCAGCCCCTCAGGAGGGGGCTGGTCATCAGAAGGACCATGTGATTAGTGGTCATCAGAGGACCACTGACCTCTGGGAATGAGGAGGAGCAGGAAATTGAGCTGTATAGCACCCTGGTTAGAGCACGGTGCTGCTAACACCAAGGTCAAAGGTTCAGATCCCCATACAGGTCAGCCACAAAAAGAAAAAAAAACTCTTAAAGTCCCCTATCCTATGCGTCTCTTCCTTCTGACTGTTCCTGAGTTGCAGCCTTTTTAATAAACTGGTAAATGTAAGTAAAGTGTTTTTCTGAGTTCTGTGAGCCATTCTAGCAAATTATCAAATTATCATGGGAACCCCAGATTAATGACTGTTGGGTCAGAAGTACGGGTGGTTCCTGGGACCTACAGCCAGTGTGTGACGTGCAGGGAAGTCCTGTGGGACTGAGCCTTTGACCTATGGGATCTGATGCTAACTTCAGGTAGATAGTACCAGAATTGAATTCAATTATAAGACACCCAGTTGGTGTCAAAAGAGAGAGAATTTCTTGGTGTGAAAAAATATATACATAACCTATTTGGTGACAGAAGAATTTGTGAGTAGAGAAATAGGGTCTTCCCAGAGTCAGGAAAACAACATTTCATTCTTCTCTTCATAGGGTACACTAAGCCTTCTGGAAGGGGTTCAACCCCTAAAGGCCACAGGCTCAGGTTGCTGATACTCTTCAATGGTGAATTTTCAAAAAATCTAAAGTGAAGTAAGATACATTCTCTAAACTACAGATCTGAAAACCCCACACTGGTCCCAGATAAGGCTGTAGAGTCAAGGGTACAAAGAGAGGCACAGAAGCATTTAGAAGGGCAGCAACGATGGCTTCACATCCCACGGGATCCCTAAGACCAGGTCATGGGAGACAGTTTTTTGTCCAGGAAGGTTGGTCTGATAAGTAGATCCAGGATATAAAGGCTAAGAAATAAATAAACCTGGGCTCAGACAAGGCATTTGGCAGAACTGCTCATGATATCTTTCTGGCTACCATGAAGAAATATGAGCTACTGACAGTATAATGTGAGCTTTAATGACAGGGTATATCATTAAATAATTGAAGGATAATAAGGCCCCCTAAAAATTTTATTTCAGTTTGCTCAAGCATAGTCTACAAACTTGACAGTTGGAAATAAATAAATAAGAAAGGCAGAGAGCTTACTCTTATAACCAACAGAAAACAAATCATCAGTGCACTTCCAACAACGTTCCGAATTAATCATCACAGTTATTTTTCTCTCATCAGTTCATTCAGCCCCATGCAATTTATTCTTATTCCATGGGATGTTGGGTGAGCCTCCTGCTTTCCCAAACTCATCTGCTTCTGGCCTGAAAAGAATGCTGAGAATCTTGACTACTGGTACAGTCTGAAAGTCATCTAAGCAAAGTCAGTTGAACCTCCAAAGTCTGTACCTATTTCTTGGAATCTGAGTGCTTCACAGTACGTAGTACAGTCCCTTCCATGCCATTCTGGAGCTAATCTTGTTTTTTGAAGACCTAATTTGTCAGCTTATAACTTAGAGCAGAGCCTCCAGTCGCTCACGAGAAGAAGGCAGACACTAGCCATTGACGATGGGCTGTGGTTACGTGACTGCAGTGACCAACAATGTAAAAATGGAGGCAAAGCGAGTTCCGTATTAGAGGGCAATGCAGAATTATTTCATATGAATTTAATCAGTGTTTCCTCGCAGGTAGAAACATACACAAATTTTGGTTTTTCTACTCCCTCTCTGGGAAATCACAAGGATGGTTCTAAGTGTTAACAAAATCCAAATACATTATTTTTCTGAATTGATGCTTTGATATCGGGGAGGCAAAACCAAAAGAGTTATCAGAGGAGATTTGTTCACTTAATTAAGATTAAACCTTAAGAGCCTAAGAACAATAGTTTGGCTACCTGTTAAGCAAAACAACAAACATTGTTTTAAATAAACGTGGAAGATGATAATACAACTAAGGAGGTTGAGTCTCACACAGTGAGGAATTCCTTCCATGTTCTGTTTTTAATGAAGGACAGAACAAAGTCACCAGAGCACAGACATGTCCCTGGGGACATCGGGCATCTCTGCCATCTGGGCAGATTACAGAAAGTAAAGAAACTCTTACTCCCTCGGGTTAAAATCATACTAAATGCTCTAAGCTAGTCGTTTTAACAGAAAGAAAATCTCATTTATAGCTTTTCAATAACATAATGTCTGGCAGTAAATGATTTACAAGTTCCTTTTAAAAATGTTATTTTAGAGATAAGCAAGGGGGGAGGGCTGACCTGAAGCAGGTGGCACTGGATGAGGGTTGGAGCTGTCAGTGTGAGTCATGCTCAGCCTGTCATACAAATGCACCTGCAGATGGACAGACAGAGACATGGATGGACAAATATAAATGTATCTCTGTGTGTGTGCGGGTTAGCACACGCACACAATTCCTAGTCTATCTTCGAAAAGGGCCTAGTAGCAATGACACCCTAATAGTGTCAAGCTTACCCAATGCCCAAGTCTTGGTTTTCAATACCATTTGCCAGTAAAGGGAAACAGTTCTCCTTGAAGAATTAGGTAATTCTAGGGCTGGGCAGAGAATGCACAAGATGAACCTGGAGCATCTTGTAGTGCCAGAAAGTAAGGGAATGCTAAAAACAAACAAAAAACAAATAATGGGGGTATATCAAAGGGACACGGAACCAATCAAAAGTTCCCAAAGTCCAAAGCTAGGACCATTTGAGCCAGAAAACTAATAAAGTAGTGTTGGATTATAACCCAAAGAATAAAATAAATATCCATAAATCCACAATGATTTAAGTAAATGATTGATAAATAAAGGGGGATTGTGATGATTAATTTTATGTGTCAGCTAGACTGGGCTAAGGGATGCCCAGATAGCTGGTAAGACATTACTTCTGAATGTGTCTGTGAGGGTGTTTCTGGAAGAAAATTAGCATCTGGATCAGTAGACTCAGTAAAGAAGATGTCTCACCAATGTGGGTGGGCATCCTCCAATCCACTGAGGGCCTGACTAGAACAAAAAGACAAGGGAAGGGTGACTTCTCTCTCTTCTTGAGCTAGGACATGCATTTTCTGCCCTTGGACATTAGAGCTCCTGGCTCTCAGGCTTTGAACTTGGACCAAATGACACCAACATCTTTCCTGGGTCTCCAGCTTGCAGACAGCAGATCATGAAACTTACTGTCCTCTATCATTATGTGAAATAATCCCTCAGAATAAATCTCCTCATTTATACAGCCACGTGCATAGCCTAGGTTGATGTATCGCACAGCCTAGGTTTGTGAACCATACCATCTAGATTGTGAACCATACTTTATGATAGTCACATGATGACAAAATCACCTAATGACGTATGTCTCAGAATGTATCCCCATCATTACGTGACGCATGAGTCGGCAGATAGCTAGACAGATAGATGTACTCCTATTGTTTCTCTTTCTCTGGAGAACCCTAACTAATGCAGAGAATAAACAAATCTCCTGTACCAAAAAAAATCACAAATAAGGCATTGTAGATGCCCCTCCCTCAAAGAGCTGGAGCACAGGATCTCCAATCCTTAAGCATTCACTGCACATAGTGGAAAACAGAAAATAACTTTAAAGTGGGAAGACTGGCAAACATTCCCCAGCCAGGCAACCAAGGTCAATGTCATCAATGAAGAGTCACGGTGACACAGGCACCTGGATATCATACGATGATGACGGCACTTTTCCTCCGCAGTCTTCCCCTCAAAACCCCATATCCCCAGTCTAACCATGAGAAAAACATCAAACAAATCCCAATTCAAGGGAATTCTACAAAATACCCAACCATCCTCCTCAATACCGTTAAGGTCACCAAAGACATGGAAGATCTGAGAAATTGTCACAGCCATGAGGAGCCTAAGCAGACAAGGTGACTGGAGCCCTGGATGGGCGCCTGGGACAGGAAGAGGGCATTGGGGAAAAACTAAGGAAGTCCAAATAAAGGATGGATTTTAGTTAATAACAATGTATCAGTATTGGCATTAGTTGGTGCAAATATAGCACAGTAATGTAAAGTATTAACAGTAGGGGAATGGGCTGCAGGGCACACAGGACCTCTCTGTGCTGTCTTCACAGCATCTTTGTGAATCTATTCTAAAATTGAACGTTTATTTTTATAACCGTCTTACGAATATCCCATCACTACTGAATGAACTTAGCCAAAATTTTTAACACATTTCATCGCTTCTTCCACTTACTTTGTAGTTATTTCAAGGCAAATAAGTTCACCCCTCACACACTCAGGTTCTACCTTTCACCACACTCTTCTCGACTCTGAAACAACTCGGCCTGCAGCGTTGTTTGTGCACGTCCCAAAGAATCAGGTACAGAAGGAGAAATTGCCATCTTGGAAAAGGGAATAATTCCTGTATCGATACCAAGCTCTGCTTGAGCGCCATCTGTGTATCGGGGCCTGGTTTGCACATCTCACATGTTAAAAGTCATTTAACACCTCACATCAACCCTCTAACAGATATTGTCACCCTTTTGCTGTTGAGGAAATTGAGGCACAGTTTCTCTAATGAGAAAATTTTGAAAAGACAAGCACGATGAAGATGAGACAAGGTTATGCACGTACCACACTTAGCACGGCACCTGGTGCTGTGGTCATTTTATTACAGCAATCAACAACGTGAAAACAGAGGGAAATCAAGTTCTGTGTTAGAGTAAAATACAGAACTATTTCATCTGGACTTAATGTTTTCTCTGCCGCTAAGAACATACACAAATCTTTGTGCTTTCCTGATACCTCTTTGGGAGGATCACAAGAAAGGTTCTAAGTGTTAACAAGATCCAGAATATATGATTGTGAGCTAAACAAATGTCAACCCATATTTAGTTTTTTATTTTAGTAACCCTGGTTTCATTATAAGCACGTTTGAGATCCTCCAAATGTCTTTATGGATTTGGACACACCACTCAGGCTTTGTCAGTTATTTTTTTTAATGAAATTTTTATTGAGATAATTTGTACATCCAAAAGCAATTTTAAGGAATAACAGAGAGATCTCAGACCTTTTCTCAGTTTCTCCCGATGGTATTACCTTGCAAAACTACAGTGCAATATAACAACCAGGACATTGATATTGATATGACCAACCAATCTTATTCAGAATTCCCCAATACTATTTGCGTGTGTGTGTGTGTGTGTGTGTGTGTGTGTATTTAGTTCTATACAATCTTGTCACATGTACAGGTTCCTGTATTGACCACCACAGTCAAGACACAAAACATCCCATCCACCACAGGGATCCCTGTGTAGTCCTTCTATAACCACCCACACCTCCCCCCCATGTTGTGGATTGAATTATGCCCCCCAACAACTCATTGAAGCTTCACCTGTGTCCTCCAAGTTTTATGTATTAGAAACTTATGGATGTTAAGAGGGTGGGAAATCTTATTATGGTAATGGAAAGATGGAGCCTTGAAGAGGTGATTGGATTGCAGGACCATGCAGTAGTGAATGGATTAAAAATGGTGGTCAGGGGTGTGGTTCTTAGGGCTTTAAAAGAAGAGATAGGAGAGTTAGTCTGTCTCTCTCTCTGCTCTCTCTGCTCTGCCATTTCACAATGTGATACCCTGCAGCACTGAAGTCACCACCAAGACCCTCACCAGATATGTTCCCGGGACTTTGGACTTCCCAGCCTCTGAAACTGTAAGCAATAAATTTAATTTTCTTACAAAGTACCCAGTTGTCATAAGCAACAGAAATGGATTAATACACCCCAGCACTAACACCTCATCCCTATACACTGGCAACCAATAATCTACTCTCCATTTCTAAAATGTTATCATTTCAAGAATGTTATATGAAAGGAATCATACAGCATGTAACCTTTTGGGATTGGCTTTTTTCATTCAGCATAATTCCTGGGATCTTCAACCAGCTGTGTGTATCCATAGCTCATTCCTTTTTGTTGCTGAGTCATATTACATTGTATGAATGTACCCAGTTTGCTTAACCATTCACCTGGTTGAAGGTCTTCTGGGCTGTTTCCATGTTTTGGCTATTACCAATAAAACTTTGAATATTCAGCTACAGATTTTTGTGTGAACATAATTTCACTTATATGAGATAAATACCCAGAATTGTGATTACTGGGTTGTGTGGCAGTGTATGTTTAGTTTTTGAAGAAACTGACAAACTTTTCCAGAGTGACTGTACTATTTTATATTCTCAACAGCAATGAATGAGAGATCTCATTTCTCCACATCCTTGCCAGTATTTGGTGTTATTGCTATTTTTTATTTTAGTCATTCTGATACATGTGTAGTAATACATCACTGTGATTTTAGTTTGCACTTACCTGATGGCTAATGATACTGAACATTGTATCCTGTGCTCTCTGCCATCTGTACATCCTCTTCAGGAAAATGTTCATTTCTTTTGCCCCTTTCATAATCAGTTCATTTGCTTCTTTACTGTTGAATTTTGAGAGTTTATATATTCTAGATACCAGTCCTTTGTCAGATGTGTGGTTTGCAATATTTTCTCCCAGTACACAGCCTGTCTTTTCATCCTCTTCACATGGCCTTTCACACAGCGAATGTTTTTAATTTTGATGAAGTCCAGTTTATCCATTTTTGCTTTTACAGATCATGCTTTTGCTGTCAAGTCTAAGAACTAGCCCTAGATCTTGAATATTTCCTCTTTTTTCCCCCTAAAAGTTGTATTATTTTACATTTTTATGCTAAGTTCATGATCCACTTGGAGTTAATTTTTGTATAAGGTGCAAAGCCTAAGTCAAGGATCTTTTTTTCCTTTTTTGCCTATGGATGCCCAGTTGTTCCAGCACCATTTGTTGCAAAGACTGCCATTCTCCACAGACTTGCTTTTGCACCTTTGTTAAAAATCAGCTGGGCTCATTTCTGTGGGTCTCTTTCTGGGTTTTCTATTTTGTACCACACTGTATTGATTACTGTAGCAATATATACCTAAGACTTACCAAGGCTTACTACATAGCTTCAGTGCATATATGGCTAGATACATTTTCAGTGTCTCTGAGGGATGGGGAGACACGGTCCTTTGGAGACAGAGACTGGTCCTTCTGGGCCAGGCCCCCTGTGGCAGGATTCTTTCTGAGTGCCACCCTGCTGCTCAGGTCCAGAAGGAAAGAGAGCATTTTCCTGCTGGCTGCTTATGGGCTAGTGGGGTTTCTGATCAGTCCCTCTCGCAGGTGCCCCTCTCACCCACTTTGGGGGGAAGGACTCTCTTTCAACCTGGTGGATGGATGTGCCCACCTGGGCCACCTTCTCTTGCTGGGTTGATGGCCTGGTTGCCTTCCTCTGTTGGGAAGGGCTTGTGAGACCCCTGTTGCTGCACTGTTCTTCAGTCCTCGTGTCCCAAGCCAGCTCACCTCCCTCCTTTCACCCTTGAGAGTTCTCTTCTGGTTGCCTCTTGCTTTAGTTTCAGGGTTGATTCTGGACTCGAGAGGGAGGAGCAGGGAGAAGCAGCTGTATGCTGTCTTTCCCAGGCTGGAAGTCTCACTCTTATTTTATGAACATTGGCTTGAACTGAGGTCTTTTAACCCATTTCTCCTTTTGCATCTTTTGCACTGTAATGAATTTTAAAGACAAATGAATCAAGCAAATGAACAGTGGGATAATTCAGATTGTTAAGGACTTCCAACGTCATTGGTCATGGTGTTATTTCTGAGCTTCTAAACAATGACACATAAATGAGCTCCATTCCTCACAACTACCAATTGTCCATGTGGCCAGTGGCATTGTCATGAAATTCAAAACACCCCCAAATCTGTCTTCCTTCAATAAAAGACGGAAGCCCATAAAAGCTGTGACTTGAAACCTTGATAAATGTAGATCTATTGTCACATCGGTGTAGAAATAAATAAAAAGAGAACTGAAGCAAATCCCCATATAGACTAGAATTGTAACCAAGGCTCCACTGCTCCAGGCCCCCAAGACAAACTATAATTAGTTGTTTCATCTTCCTACACCCCCCACAACCAAATGTTCAATTTTCACACAGTGTCATTAGTGGAGGCCGTACTTCTTCATGGGTTAGGTGTGATGCTCACGGAGCTGAGTTACAGCGTATTATTCAGCCATGAGCAGGGTGTGAACACAACCTCAAACACCCCAAGCAGCAGATCCCTGCAGGGGCACATTTTGCTCTTCCCTCTCCTTGCAGCCTCCTGGGAACAGTTTCTGGTGAATTTTTCAACTGTCTCTTTGTGTCCACGTACTTCACTTTAGTAGGATTTGAAGCCATAGACAAACTATGGAGCTGAGAAGTGGAAAGCTGCGGAGTGAAGTTCATTCACATATTCATTCTTTCACTCATTCAAGAAACCTTGAGTAGGACTGAGCCACTTGGAGTGCTGGGGCTCTCATGGGGAGTCCACTGGGAAGACCCACCGTGAACACGCACTTAAAGGTAGTGAAATGATGGAAGACATTAGAAAGGAGAACTGCCCAGTGCGGTAGAAGCACATGAGAAAGGGTCCCAAGTTGTGCTGGGGAGTCAGAGGACCCCCCTGGAGAGGTGAAAGCTGGAACAGGAGCAGAGTACAAGTACAGAAGTCTACAAAATATTTTTTTTTTAATTAAACCAGTTCTACACAAAATCTGCCAGAAAGATAAATAGGAATGTATTAGTCTGTTTTTGTGTTGCTATAACTGTTGGGCCAGCGGGATCGGGAGGACCGGAGAGCGGCAACAAAGTGGCGACGGAGCCTCCATCTTGTTAACTCCACCCCTGCCCCCTTACCTCCCAGGGCCACGTCACCCCTATTAGGTGGGAACCGGAAACTGAACCCTGCTCAATTCCACACCATACATGGGCAAAACACCCACCAACAGGCCTCCCCTATAAATACCTGTTTGTCTCCACCCTGGGCATGACTTCCCCGGCCACGCTCCCTTGCGAGTCGCTGAACCCTGCCCCAGAGCACTTCCATTAAAGCCTGCCTCAAACCCATTGCCTGGCTCCTTTTGTTACTTACCACCGCCGATTTGAACCAGGCAATAACAGAATACCTGCGATGGGGTAATAAAGAACAGAGGCTTATTTGGCTCATGATTCTGGGACAGCTGTATCTGGCAGGGACCTCAGGTTGCTTCTACCTATGGCAGAAAGCAGCAGGCAGCCAGCATGTGTGGAGATCACATGACAAGAGGAAGGAAGAAAGGGGGGGAGGTGCCAGGCCCCTTTTAACCACCAGCTCTAATGGGAACTAATACAGTGATAAGTCACTCACTATCCCATCCCTCCCCTCAAGGGAAAGCATTAATCTATTCATGAGAGATCTGCACCTGTGACTCAAAGACCTCACCCACCCACCCCCACTGCCACGCTGGGGATTAGATTTCAACATAAGCTGTGAGAGGACAAACATATCCAAACTATATCAAGGAAAAAAATAAATATTTTCTTAGTCGTCATGAGAGGGCAGAATTACTCTGATGCCAAAATCAGACAAACACTTTCCAAAAAAAGAAAGAACTATATCTTTCATGAACATAGGCATAAAACTTCTTAAAAATTTTTAGCAAATTGAAACTAATAATATATAAAAAGATAATAAATCACAACCAATTGAGGTTCAATGTAAGTTTGGTTTAAAATTAGAAAATCAAGTTGAAATGTCATCAAGACGGTGGAATAGACTGTCCCCAGCATCATTCTCTCCCACAACTGATCAATTTACAACTATTAAAAGGCAAATACTGTCAACCTGGGACCACTGGAGGTCAGGGGAAGAGGAGGAGAGGCCCATGGAATTCATGAAGGTGGGAGAAGCTGCGGTGAGAGAAAGAAGAGACACTCTGTTTCGAGCCCTGGATGCTTCTCAGCTAGCCAAGAGAGCACATGGAGCAGGAGCTGACAAAATCTGCGGCTGGGCCCTTTGCATGAAGTTGCTTGGAGTTAACAAAGGAGAAGAGAGCCTTGGAGCACACCCTACCCACCCCCAGACCAGCAAGACCACTGACTGGAATCCCGTGGACCCACGTAGGAGTGAGGGGCTGTAGCTGACCAAAAATAGGAGCCACTCAGAGGCCAGTGAGTCATTGCAAGGAAATGGCACACAGCCCACCCCACAGGAAGCGTTTGAAGTGTAGGGGGAGGCTGGCCCATCAAGGAACATTGGGGCACGGTGGGGGCAGCTGATCCACCCACTCAGTGGAGACTGGAGAACTCCAGGGGGTGCAGTTTATTGAAAAGCTTCAGTCTCAGGCCAGAATTTCCACACAGCCCAGGTGTATCTGACCTCATAAGACCCATAAGTGATTAAAAGGTCAACAATTAAAACCTGAGCTGCACAAAAAGCCTTCCCCAGAGAATCAGCAGCAAAGCAGCAATTTAGTTCAACCACAGGGCTCAAGTGCTGGTCCCTTCAGGAAGTTTCCCCATTTTGGAAGTAACCAAAGGACAAATTAGTTCCAGTGCAGAGTTTAAGCAGTAGTGGTAGATAATAATCCAACACAGAACTAAAAGAAAAGAAAAGAAAACACAGATTAGAGAGAAAGCTCTTATTTTAACAAGTAAAGGCTTAACACCACCAAAGAACACCTATAAAACCCAGAAGAGGTAGCAATCTCCTCAAAAACTCAGACATCAATGTAAAAACACAAAGATTGAGAAAGAACAGAGAAATATGACACTATCAAAGGAAATAAACCAAGAACTAGATATGGACCCAGAGGAACAGTGAATTTATGAAATGTCTGGCAAATAATTCAGAATAATCCTTTTAAGGATATTCAGAGAAGAGTCAGGGACAACCCTTCCTCCCACATCCAGGCAGGAAGCATGCCAAAACACCACTTCCATGTGGGTGGCCCATCACAGCCAACACAACAGCCACAGCTGCCACAAAAGTGGCTAGATGCCACAACCACCATGTAGATGGTCCGCAAGCCACTTGAGTGCATTGACCCAAGGAGAGTCACCAGCAGAGACCGAAGAAAAGAAGAGGATGTTTCTCTCCACAAAGCTCATTCTAGAATGATAGAAGAAGCATCTGCTCTACAATAACGTTGGGGGACTGGAACACACCTCTCTCAGCACTGGACAGATCATCTAAGCAACAAATCAACAGAGTAATTGTTACTCTTTCAGAAGGAGAGAAGAAATCTAGGGTTACCAGAGGTGGGAGGGGGAAGGAGTGGGGGTTGGGAAGAGATTGGATAAGGAGCATAAAGAATAAGTATGATTTGTAATAATATATATGCTAATAACATTAATTTGATCAACATACATCAATAATGAACCCCAAAAACATGTATAATCAATTATGATTCAATAAAAATAAAATAAAATATTAGACATTCCAAAAAATAAAAAATAAAAAGGATGTTCAGGGAGTCACAAAAAAATACAAATAGAAAATTAAATGATATCTTGAAAACAATACAGGAGCAGAATGAGAAACTTGACAAAGGAACTGAATCAATTAAAAATAGAGAGAGAGAGAGAAATTCTAGAAATAAAGAATACTTTATCTCAACTGCAAAACTCAATAGAAAGCTCCAATAGCAGACTTAACCAAGTTGAGGAAAGAATCAGTGTGCTAGAAGATAAAACATATGAAACTATCAAATCAGAGAAGAAAAAAGAATAAGAAAAAATGAAACAGAAAATACAGCAAACATGGGACTCCCTCAAGTGAAATAACCCCTGCATAACTGGCATACCCAATTATGAAAGAGAAAAAAAAGAAAGAGATGTAGAAAGTATATTCACTGAAATAATGGCTGAAAATTTCCCAAGTATGGATAAAGACGACAGCATCCAGGTATAGGAAGCTCAGAGGTCACCAATCAAATTCAATCCAAGGAGGAACACCCCAAGGCAAATCATAATCAAAGTATCAAAAACCAAAGACAAAGAAAGGATACTGAAAGAAGCAAGAAAAAGAAACACATGACATTCAACAAAGCCCTAATATATCTCTCAGCAGGTTTGTTAGTAGACGCTACATGCCGGAAGAGAATGGGATGATATATTCAGAGTGCTGAAGGAAAAAGATCATCAGCCAAGAATTCCCTATCCAGCAAAACTAACTTTCAAATATGGAGAAATAAAGTCCTTCTCACCAACATTAGACCCTGCCTTACAAGAAATGCTAAAGGGAGTTCTTCAATCTGAAAGAAGACAACACTAAGGTGAAGAAAGAAAAACATTTGAAGGTAGATAATTCATTAGTAAAGAAAGTTCACAGACAACCTCAGAATACCTCTATGTCATAAGGGTTGTGAATAAATCTCTTACATACTTATTATGAAGACTGAAAGACAAACCTAAGAAGACAACAACAAACACAACAACCATATGAGTTATAGGCAATATTAAAAGAGGTACTTGAAACAACAAAATGTCAAAAAGGTGGGAGAATGATGTCAAAGCATAGAGTTGGCTTTGTTCTTTCTTTTTTCTTGTATATCAAAGTTAAGTTGTTATTAGTCTAAAACAATCTATTATAACAATAACATGTTTTTTATCAGTGTCACACTAACCATAACACAAAAACTTATGAGAAATGCTAAAAATAAATAAATAATGAGAAATCAAAGTACACTGCTAGAGAAAACCACTCAATCACAAAAAAAGACAGTAAGATCAGAAAAATGGTTAACAAAACAACCAGAAAAAAGTAACAAAATGGCAGTAACAAGTCCCTATATATCAATAATAACTTTAAATGTAAATTGATTAAAGGTTCCAATTAAAAGACACAGAGTGGCTCAATGGATTATAAAACAAGAATCAACAATATGCTGCCACCAAGACACTCACTTCACCTATAGAGACACACACTGACTGAAAAGATGAAAAAAGACATTTCATGCAAAAGGAAACCAGAAAAGAGCAGGAGTAGCTAAACTTAAATCAGATAAAATACATTTAAAGCCAAGGAAAGTTAAAAAAGATAAGGTCATTACATAATGATAAAGGGACCAATTCAACAAGAGGATATAACAATTCTAAATATATATACACCCAACTCCAGAGTGCCCTGTTATATAAAGCAATTACTGTCAGATCTAACGGGAGAAATAGACTCCAATGCAATAATAGTTGGGGACTTTAACACCCCACTTTCAGTAAAGGACAGATCATCCACACAGAAAATTAACCAGAAAACATCAGATTTAACCTCTACTCTAGGCCAATTGGACCTAATGGACATATATAGAACATTTCATCCAACAGCTGCAGAATACACATTCTTCTCAGCAGCTCATGGAACGTTCTCTAGAATAGACCATGCATTAGGTCACAAAAAAGCTTCAACGAATTTTT
The DNA here is from genome assembly GCF_027409185.1 of Cynocephalus volans. Classification (NCBI taxonomy): domain Eukaryota; kingdom Metazoa; phylum Chordata; class Mammalia; order Dermoptera; family Cynocephalidae; genus Cynocephalus; species Cynocephalus volans. The sequence continues at coordinate 212,467,579 of NC_084461.1, forward strand.
TAAAATTGAAATCATATCAACTACCTTGTCCAACCACAATGAAATAAAACTAGAAATCAGCAACAAAAGGGACAATAGAAAACATACAAGTATATGAAAATTAAACAACATGCTCCTAAACTATGAATGAGTCCAAGAAGAAATAAAAAAGGGAATTAAATATTCCTGGAGACAAAAGAAAATGAAATCATACCATATCAGAACCTATGCAATACAGCAAAAGCAGTTCTTTTCTTTCTTTCTTTTCTTTTTTTTTTTTTTTTTTTTTTTTTGACCTGTAAGGGGATCACAATCCTTGGCACGGTGTCATCCACACCACACTCAGCCAGTGAGCACACCGGCCATCCCTATATTGGATCCAAACCCATGGCCTTGGCATTACCAGTGCCACACTCACCCGAGTGAGCCACCGGGCTGACCCTAAGAGGGAAGTTTATAGCAATAAATGCTTACATCAAAAAAAAGAAAGACTTTAAACAAACAGTCTAATACAACACCACAAGGAACTAGAAAAACAAGAACAAACAAAACCCTAAATCAATAGAAGAAGAGAAATAACAAAGATCAGAGGAGAAATAAATGAATTAGAGATTTTTTAAAAATTCAAAAGATCAATGAAACAGACTGGGTCTTTCAAAAAGATAAGATTGATAAACATTTAGCAAGACTAATGAAGAAAAAGAGAGAAGAATCAAATAAAATCAGAAATGAAAAAGGAGGCATTATAACTGATACCACAGAAATATGAAGGTTTATGAGACTACTATGAACAACTATATACGAACAAACTGGAAAATCTAGAAGAAATTAATAAATTCATGGACATATACAACTTATTAAGGTTGAACCATGAAGAACTAGAAAATCTAAACAGACTAATAATGGGTAAATGAGATTGAAGCAATAAAAGATCTCCTAACAAAGAAAACCTCAGGACCAGATGGCTTTTTCTGCTGGATTCCACCAAATATTTAAAGAAGATCTAATACCAATTCTTCTCAAACTCTTCTAAAAAATTGAAGAGGATGGAAGACTTCCAAACTCGTTCTACAAGGCCAATACTAACCTTACACCAAAACAGGAAAAAGATAAAACAAAAAAGAAAACTACAGACCAATATAATGAACACAGATGTGAAGATCCTCAACAAAATACTAGCAAACAGAATCCAACAACACATTAAAAAGATCATTCACAATGATCAAGTGGGATTAATCCCAGGGATGCAAGGATTGTTCAACATATGCAAATCACGTGATGCATTACATCAACAGAATGAAGGGGAAAAAACCAAATGATCATTTCAATCGATGCAGAAAAAGCATTTGATAAAATCCAACACAACTTCACGATAAAAACCCTCAACAAATTAGGTATAGAAGGAATGTGCCTCAACACAATAAGGGCATATATGACAAACTCACACTTAATATCACATTGAATGGGCAAAAAGTGGCGGCTTTTCCTCTAAGATCTGGAACAAGAAAAGGATGCCCACTTTTCCCACTCTTATTTAACATAATACTGGAAGCTCTAGCCAAAGCAATAAGCCAAGAGAAAGCAATAAAGGGCATCCAAATCACAAAGAAGGAAGTGGAACTATCCCTATTTGCAGAAAACATGATCATATGCATAGAAAACCCTAAAGACTCCACCAAAAAAATTACTAAAACTAAAAAATGAATTCAGAATAGTGCCAGGATACAAAATCAATACACAAAAATCAATAGCCTTCCTATATGCCAAAAATGAAATAGCCAAAGAAGAAATGAAAAAAGTAATCCCATTCACAATAGCTACCAAAAAATGAAATACCTATTAGTAAATTTAGCCAAGGAGGTGAAAGACCTCTACAATTAAAACTATAAAACAATGATGAAAAAATTTAAAAGGACACAAATAAATGGAAAGATATCCCATGTTCATGGGTTGGAAGAATTAACATCATCAAAATGTCCATATTACCCAAAGCAATCTACACATTCAATGTAATCCCTATCAAAATACCAATGACATTCTTCACAGAAATAGAAAAAACAATCTTAAAATTTGTATGGAACCACAAAAATTCTGCATAGCTAAAGTAATCTTGAATAAAAAGAACAAAGTTGGGTATACCACACTTCCTGACTTCAAAACATATTATAAAGCTACAGTAACCAAAACAGCATGGAACTAGTGTAAAAAATAGACAGACGAATGGAACAGAGTAGAGAGCCCAGAAACAAACCCACACATTTACAGCCAACTGATTTTTGCCAAAGGTACCAAGGGTATACAGTAGGGAAAGGACAGCCTCTTCAAAAATGATGTTAGAAAAATTGGATATCCACATGCAGAAGAAAAAACTAGAACTCTATCTCTCACCATATACTCAAATCAACTCAAAGTGGATTAAAGACCTAAATGTAAGACCTCAAATTATGAAACTGCTAGAAGAAAACAGACAGAAAATGCTACACAAAATGGGAGTGGGCAGTGCTTTTTTGAATGAAACCACAAAGGCAGAGGAAGCTAAAACAAAAATACATAAATGGGACTGCGTGAAACTAAAAAGTTTCTCCACAGCAAGGAACACAATCAACAAAGTGCAGAGACAACTTACAGAATGGGAGAGAGTGTTTGCAAACTACATATCAAACAAGGGGTTAATATCCACACTATATAAGGAACTCGAACAACTCAACAGCAAAAAATAGTAATAACCCAATTTTAAAATGAACAGACATTTCTCAAAAGAAGACATATAAATGGCCAACAGGGCACATGAAAAAAATGCTCAACATCACTACTCATCAGGGAAATGCAAATTTAAGCCACAATGAGATATCATTTTACTCCATTTAGAATGGCTGTCATCAAAAATACAGAAAATAAATGCTGGTGAGGATGTGGAGAAAAGGAAACTCTCTACATTGTTGGTGGAATGTAAGTTGTACAGCTATTGTGGAAAACATTATGGAGGTTCCTTAGAGAACTAAAAGAAGACCTACCTTACAACCCAGCTATCCCACTACAAGGTTTATATCCAAAGGAAATAAAATCAATATATCAAAGAGACACCTACACTCCCACGCTCATTGCAACACTATTCACAATAGCTAAGAAGTGGAATCTACCTAAATTCCCATCAATGGATGTATAGATTTTAAAAACTGTGATATACACACAATGGGATATTATTCAGCTATTATAAGAAATGAAATACTGTCACTTGCAGCAACGTGGATGGAACTGGAAACCATCATGTTAATTGAAGTAAGCCAGGCACAGAAAGACAAATATCACAAGAATTCACTCATATGTAAACTCCAAAACAAAAATGGTCCTCATAGAAGTAGAGAATAGAATAATGTTTACCAGAGGTGGGGACAGGAGGAGAGGGTGATGGATTAAGAGGTACAAAGCTATGCTATCTTCCCTAAGTAAATCAATGTACAGTATATGCACATACTAAAACAATACACTCTTCCCCACAAAAATAAATATAAATAAAATTGAAAATAAAATAAAATTAGAAAATCAAGCAATGTAGCTTATTATATTAATAGACAGAAAGGAAAATCCATATGGTCATCTCAATGGATACAGAAAAAACATTTGACAAAATCCAGCTTCCATTCCTGGTCAAAATTCTCAGCAAGCTATAAATAGGAGAGAACTCAGGATAGTCACAGGGAGAACAGAAAACTCCCAGCCACCATTATTCCATCCCCCAACCTGAAGCAGCACAGATTCAGGAGGAGTTTCTGACCACGAGAAGGTGAGCACAACAATCCACAGGGGAGTCTGCACCTCTGCAACCGTGCACCTGGTGTTAGGAACAGCTGCAGGCATGCATGGCTGCATTGGCCTGGGAGGGACGCAAGCAGAGCTGTCCTCACCCCTGGGGTCACAGGCTGGTGCAGCAAGCTTGGGACCAGGATCCATCCCAACACCCACGATTTGGCTTCGGCCCTGCACCCTCAGAACGGACAGTCCAGTGCAGTGAGTGTGCACACCCTCCGGACCCAGAAAGCAGCTTATTCAGGTCCTTTACACATGGCTGATGACCCTGCCTATGTTGGCAGGATGCCTGTACAATATGTACAGCCATGCGGAGGGGGAGGAAAACCCACACGCCTCTCCCAGTGGTGGCCTCTGCAGACACATGCCGGGTGCTAGGAACTCCTGGCAGCATATGTGACTGAGTTGACCCAGGGAGGGACACACACTAAACAGCCCCACCCCTCAGACCCCAAGCTTCTGCAGTGGTTGCAAATTTGAGATCAGCCCCTACAGCCAAGACCATCCCACTCCGGCCCCAGCAGCAGTTTCACTCCCTGCTGGCCACATCATTGCACTGGGTTGCCCACACCCAAGTCCATGCGACATTCTGTGCCCTGGGAACAGGTGATCCAGTGCAGCAAGGGTGCCACCCTCAGGACAGAAGGGGTTGGTACGACACTTTACTGGGTCAGATATCCACCTAATCAGGGCATCTAGCCACTGCTGGGGCAACCCCACCTTCTTTGGTGACGTGCCCTTGGAATTCATGCAGCCACAAAGAGATAGTGGAAGACTCGTATGCCTCTCTCGGGCAGAGACACACACCTGCAGCACCAACGAGCCCGGCCACAGCAAGGGGGCTTCAGAGAGATCTGGCATCTCTCTTGGGGGCACAGCAGCCCACCCACAGCCCCAGCTGGACATCCATGTATAGAAGAATGAAACTAGACCTGTACCTCTCGCCATATACCAAAATCAACTCAAAATGGATTAAAGACTTAATTAAAGACCTGAAACTATAAAACTCCTAGAGAAAACACAGGAGAAGCACTTCAGGATGTAGAACTGGACAAGACTTCATGAATAAGACCCCAAAAGCACAGGCAACAAAAGAAAAAATTTAAAAATGGATTATATCAAACTAAAAAGCTTCTGCACAGCAAAGGAAACAATCAACACAATGAAAAGACAACCTACTGAATAGGAGAAAATATTTGCAAACTATACTTCCAACAAGGGATTAATATCCAGAATATATAAGGAACTCAAACAACTTAACCGTAAAAGAACAAGTAGCTGATTAAAAAATGGGCAAAGAAGCTGAATAGACATTTCTCAAAAGAAGACATACAAATGGCCAACAGGTGCCTCAAAAGATGCTCAACATCGCTAATCGTCAGGGAAATGCAAATCAAAACCACACTGAGATATCATCTCACCCCAGTTAGACTGACTAATATCAAAAAGACAGGGAATAACAAATGCTGGCAAGAATGGGAAAAATGGGAATCCTCCTACACTGTTGGTGGGACTGTAAATTAGTGTAGCCACTGTGGAAAATGGTATGCAGGTCCCTCAAACAGCTACAAATAGAACTGCCACACGATCCAGCCATCTCATGACTGTGTATTTACCCGAAAGAACGGAAATCGTCATGTCAAAGGGATGCCTGCACTCTCGTGTATATCACAGCTCTATTTACAATAGCCGAGATATGGAAACAATCTAAATGTCCATCGATGGACAACTGGGTAAGGACAATGTGGCATATATACACAATGGAATACGACTCAGCCATAACAAAGAATGAAATTCTGCCATTCGCAGCAGCAAGGATGAGTTTGAAGAAAAGTACGTTAAGTGAAATAACCCAGATACAGTAGGAGAAACACCGCATGTCCTCACCCATAAGTGGGAGCAAATAAATAAATAAACAAGAAATAAACAACAACAAAAAAACAATACCTTGAACTTTCGGGAGAAAACAGAACTGTGGTTACTAGAGGTGGAAAAGGGGAGGGGGAGGGAGGTTAGTGAGAAATTGGTAAAGGACCACAAAGAATGATGACGTTTTGTAATGAAGAACGTGCTAATTATCCTGAGTTGGTCATCACATGTTGTCCCCAGGTATTGATATTCATCTCTGTACCCCACATATATGTATGATCAATTACTTTTCAATTTTTTTTTTTTTAAGTGTAGGCTGTGGACCAGTAGCTCAGGATCACTAGCAGCTTCTAAAAGTGTGGAGTCTCAGGGCCATCCAGAAACAGGCGCTGAAGTTTGAGAAGCAACAGCTATAGTGCACATCATTTTAGAAATAAATATATTTTTAATGGATCACCATCTTACACATATAAAAATTCCAAATTAAGCAAAAACTCAAATATAAAAAACCAAAATAATAAATGGAAGAAAAATCTAAGACAGAGTAACATCCAGAGTTTGGAGATCAGGGAGAACTTCCTCACCAAGTCTGAAAACCAGCTTCTTCTGATCTGTTCAGCACACCATTTTGAAAGAAATGCATTTAAAAGTGTCTGCTACTAACTCTTAATAATTTCATGTCTTGTCTTCCCTGGGCATTTGCATTTTAATAAGGGACAGTGCCCTTGGCCTTAAAAACGGAGTCAGGCCCAGCCTGGTCATTTCCCCAAGCTCACAGGCCAGGAAGGACCAGAGCCACACAGGCCCCGGTCCTCCCAGGGTTTCCTTGAGAATTAGGGCTCTGGAGAGGAGCCTGCATTGAAAGCGAGACCCAGCCTGCCCCTTGATTCTCCCTGAACACGTGTGTAGCTCTGTGTGTGGCTCTGTGTGTGGTTGCGGGCAGGGGACACTGGGTCCACACGTCCCGAGGCCCCTGAGTGGCGGCAGTGACGCGCGCCGCCCGTAGGGGGCAGCAGAGGCCGGGCCGTGGCGCCCACGACGCGCCCGGGCTGCGCGGTGCAGGGTGCTGGGTGCTGGGCGTCACGGAGGCCGCTCCTGGCTGCGCTCACCCAGCGACTCCTTCGTTACTGGCGGTGAGGGGCTCCCAGGTGGCCGCACGTGACTGCACCCTGGGGTACGTCCCACGTTTGCGCAAGGAGCACGATTCTTCACTGTACTTCCCCCCACAGTCCCTCAAGGAATGCACAGAGCACCGGTTTGTCTAAAACGTGCCACTTTGTAACCCTGCGGCCTACGGCAAGTCCCTCCATTTTTCAGGAACAGTTTTTCCACTGGAAAGTTGAACAAGCCACGAGAGACCTTACTCAGACCTCCCCGAGAGAGACCGGGAATTTTAGGAGGGTCATTGACGGAATGGAAATGATTTCACTTTTGGAAATGTAAGGAATGGTAGGAATTCAAAATGATCTTGTGCTGAGTGAATAAACATACTGAATAAAACATAATATGGTTTTATGAAATGATTGTGTGAAATCTTCACCCGGGATGATTTCCTGTTCTCCTGTAGTTTTTCTGATTTACTACGACTGACTATTGCTTTAAAATAAGAGTTCCACTGGCTCAAACTTGGAAATCCTTTTATTTTTCTTCATACCATGATCAGGGAGTTAAAATAGGACATGATTATACCTTAGCTTTCCTTTTGGATTCTGATATAATAAATTAGTGATTAATAATAGATAACATTTTTGAAAATTTAATATGTGCAAGGAACTCTGAGGTGCTTCTGTGCATTCGCTTATTTAATAAGACCGCACAATGTGTTGTTATGGCAATAACAGTTAGCATTTGTTGAGAGTTTACCTCTAACCGCAGTCTCCAAGCAACACCTCAGTCCTGTGGACATGATGATTCCCACGCTCAGAAAATTGTGCCCCAAAGCAGAAAGGTAAGAAAGGGCTCGGCTGAAATGGGAATGCAGATCCCTCCCTCTCATTTCAAAGCTTTTCTCCTTCCACAATCCACTAAGCCTTCACGTTAGCTTTCCTTCTCTCCTGAAAACCTTTTTGATTTTTAATTTTTGAACAGCCTTTATCATTCAAATAATTTTTCAAATCTGTTGCTTATCTTTTCCTTTATTAATTGATTCCTTTTAAGCACAAAAGTTTTAATTTTTTTATGAAGTCCAATTTCCCATAGCGAGTTGTTTTTTTTTTTTAAGAACTGTGCTTTTGGTGTCATATTTTCTCCTAAGTTTTCTTCGAAGACTGTTGTTTTATTAGCCCTTGTGTTTAAGTCTGTGATAACCAAAATTGAGTCTGAGTTAATTTTGGTATACAGTGATGAAAGAATCAAGGTTTACTTTCATTGGTATCTTCAACAATGTTTTATAATTTTCAGTATACAATTCTTGTACTTCTTTGATAAATTTAGTCGTAAGTATTTTATTCTTTTTTGGTGCTATTATAAGGGGTATTGTATTCTTAATTTCATTTTCAGATTGTTTATTGTCTGTACATAGAAAGACAATTGATTTTTGTAAATTGATCTTGTTCATTACGTGTGTGTGTGTGTGTGTGTGTGTGTGTTCTTTAGGATTTTCTACATGCAAGATAATTTCATCTGCAAATAAAGTCGGTTTTACGTCTTGCTTTCTGATCCTTTTATTTCTTTTTCTTACCAGACTGCACTGACTAGAACCTCCTGGAATTTGCAAAGAAGTGGCAAAAGCAGGCATCTTTGCCTCGTTCTGGATCTTAGGGGGAAGGTCTTCAGTCTTTTACCATTTAGTATGATTTTAGATTTTTCATAGATGCCTTCTATGAGATTGAGGAAGCTCCCTTTTTTTCAAAGTTAATGGAGAGTTTTTAATCATAAATTGCTCTTGGATTTTGCCCAATATTTTTCTGCATCTATTGAGATGATCACGTGGCTTGTGTCCTTTCTTCTGTTGATGTTGTTTCAAGGATGTTAAACTAACCTTGTATTCCTAGGATAAATCTCACTTCCTCTATGAGTATATACTCATTTTTAGATGTTGCTGGATTTGATTTGCCAGTATTGTGTTGAGAACTTTTGCACCTATATTCATAAGGGATAGATTTGTAGTTTCGGTTTGCTTTTTTCTTGTGGTGTCTTTGGTTTTTGTATCAGGGCCTCGCATAATGAGTTGGGAAGTGTTTTCCCTCTCCTATTCTCTAGAATAGTTTGTGAAGAATTGCTGTTAATTCTTCTTTAAGTGTTTGGTAGAACTTACCAGTGAAGCCGTCTAGGCCTGCCTGGGCTTTTCTCTGTGGGAAGGTTATAAATTACAATTTCAATCTCTTTACTTGTCATAGATCTATTCAGGTGTTTTATTTCTCCTTGAGTCAGTTTCAGTAGTATGTGTCTTCCTAGAAATGTATCCATTTCATCTAAGTTGCTGAATTTGTTAATATAAAGCTATTTTTAGTATTTCCTTATAGTCCTCTAATTTCTGAAAGGACAATGAAAAAGGATACCTTTTTCATTACAAATTTTGGTGATCTATGCTTTTTCCCTCTCTGTTGAGTTAATATAAAGGTTTTGCAATTCTGTTGATCTTTTCAAAACACCAATTTTTGGTTTCACTGATTTTTTTTTTTTTTTTTTTTTTTTTTTTGTCTTTTTGTGACCGGTAAGGGGATCGCAACCCTTGGCTTGGTGTCGTCCGCACCGCGCTCAGCCAGTGAGTGCACCGGCCATTCCTATATAGGATGCGAACCCGCGGCGGGAGTGCCGCTGCGCTCCCAAGCTCTGCACTCTCCCGAGTGCGCCATGGGGCCAGCCCGGTTTCATTGATTTTTACCACATCTATTTCTGTCACTGATTTCAGCTCTAATCTTTATTATTTAGTTTGCTCTTCTTTTTCAAGATCGTTAGAGTAAAATCCTAGATTATTAATTTGAGATTTCTTTTCTAATATTCCTAAATGTTCTTCTGTTATTTTTACTAAATTTTTAAGTCATCATCTTGGTGGTTGCTCTGAGGATTACATTATGTATCTTAACTTAAAACAATCTTAACTTTATTGCAATAAAACTTTGCTTTGTATTGTAATCTTCTCTCCCCCCTCCTTTGTGCTATAATTGTCATGTACATTACAGCTTTATACTCTATAAGCTTATTAATACCACTTTGTAATTATTGTTTTATGCAGTGCTCATTTAAAATCAGTTAGGAGAAGAAAAGAGTTCAAATACATGTTTATGCTGCCTTTTATATTTTCCTGTGTAATAACTTTTGCTCGTTTCTTTATTTCTTCATGTGGATCTGAGTTACTATCTGGTGTCCTTTCTTTTCAGCCTGAAGGATTCCCATTAGTATTTGTTGTAAGGCATGTCTGCTGGTGTGAATTCTCTCATCCTTTGCTTATCTGGAAATGTCTTTATTTCTCCTTCATTTTTGAAAGATAATTTTGGCTGGATATAGAATTCTGGGTTTACGGTCTTTTTTTCCCAACAGTTTGAGTATGCCATTCCACTGTCTTCTTACCTCCATAGTTTCTGATGAGAAGTCAGATTTTAACCGTAGTCATAAATCAGTTTTCTCTTGCTGTTTTCAAGATTTTTTCTTTGGCTTTGACTTTCTTCAGTTTGATTATGTGTCTACATGTGGATCTCTTTTAGTTTTTTCTACATGGAGTTTGTTGAACTTTTTGGATAAACAAATACATGTTTTTCACCAAAATAAGGAATTTTTAGCCATTATTTTTTCAAACATTTTTCTTCCCCTGTTCTCTTTCTCCTCTCCTTCTGGAACTCCCATTAGGCATATGTTGGTATACTTGATGGTGTCCTATAAGTCTGTAGCACTGTTCATTTTCCTTTATTCTTTTTTTCTTTCTGCTTCTCAGACTAGATAATCTCTACTGATGTGTCTTTAAATGCACTAGTTCTTTTTTCTGCCAGCTCAAATTTGTTAGGTATCTCTAGCAAATTTTTCATTTCGGTTATTATACTTTACAATTCCAGAGTTTCTATTTAGTTATTTTTTATTATTTCTATCTATTGATACTTATTATTTAGTGAGACATAGTTGTAATATTTTCTTTTACTTTTAAAAATAGTTTTCTTTAATTCTTTGAAAATATTTATTACAGCTGATTCAAAGTTGTGTGTACAAAGTCCATCATCTTGGCCCCTCAGGGACACTTTTTATTAGCTGCTTTTTATTTTCCCTGTGCATGATCCATACGTTCCTGGGGGGGGGGGGTTATGTCTTGGGGGTTTTATTGTTGAAAACCAGACATATTAGATAATATATTGTAGCAACTCTGATCATCAACTCATTCCAGAATTTGTCATTGCTGCTGTTTTGTTGTTATTGTTGTTCTTTTTCTTATTGCTGCTCATTTTAGTAACTTTCCTGGATTATTTCTATAAATTCTGTATTCCCTGCGATTGAGTTCTTTGCTAGAGTTTTTTAAGTTCTTGTCATTGTTTTTAAGCCAGGCTTCCTAGAAGTTACTCCAGGTCAGTATAATTTAGTGGTCAGTTATTATCAGTCAGATGTTTTTCAATGCCTTGAGCCACCCTCACCAAGGGTATTATTTGTGAAGACACACCTTAAACCTTTAGGCAGTTTACAAGGCAGTCTTGGCCTTCATTTCCTGCTTGCAGAGGGCCTCAAGGTCAGCCAGACAAGCCTTCTCATCTCTCAGGTCCTTCCCAGGCAGGTACACAGCCCTGCACATGCCCAGGAGTGTGTCAGAGCTGTGTGAAGTTCCCTGTGGTCATCTAGCTCTGCAAATCTTCCTTTTAAATTTTTGGCCATGCTTTTTTGCCTCAACTGAAATCACAACCTTACACAGCTGTAATATTTCCAAGGAGAACTACACCACGGGAATGGAGATTTTCCAGGTTGCTTCCAGTTCAGTCAAACTATTGACTCAATTCTGAGGATAGGACTGTTAGTGGAGCTCCCAGAACAGTCATTCTTCTCTGTTGGCTGTGAGTTTGCCAGCTCTCTGTGTGTTTGGTGTGTGTGTGGTATATGTGTTGTGTGTGTGTGTGTGTGTGGTGTGGTGTATGGTGCGTCATGTGGAGGAGGTGTGTTTGGTGTGTGTATATGTGGTATGTGTGTGGTGTGTGTCCATGGTGTATGTGTCATGTGGGGGGGTATGTGTGTGGTGAGTCTGTGTGGTGTGGTATGTTTGTTGTGATTTGCGTAGTGTGTGCATGTGTGTCTGTGCAGTATGTGTGTGTGAGTGTGTGAGTATGTGTGTGTATGTGATGCCAATACCACTGACCTGAAGGGGAAGGGCAGGTGGGAATAGCCTCAAGTCAGACCACCACGTGTCCTGCTTTTATTATTGAGCTTCAGTCATTGTTTTATTGAATGGATACTTTCAGTTTGTTCTGTACCTTTGTTAATTACCAGGGTTCTAAAATTGTTGGTTTTTATTGTTTTGCCATTGTTTTTGTTGCTTTTGTGGGACAGCAGGTTCCTAAGATCTACTGTTCCAAAAGTCGGTAATTCTCAACAGCCTTTACTTTTGACCAGCCTTGAAACCTTTCAGGAAGTAGGTGAGGTATGAAGCATGAAAGGATTACAATAGTCATCCTGTAACACTTAATAAAACCTTTCTTTAAAAAATATTAAATCAATACTGAAATATTTGAGAGGGTTTCCAAGGCATTAATGGTAGAGCATTACAAGCTATATCTTCAGCCTGCACTGTTCTATTTTTAGTGATTCTAGTTTTCTCATCAGAACCTGATATGACATTCAAGGTAAAATACAGTCCAGACAAGTAGGAGACTTTTGTCTGTGACCCTGACTCAAAGGGACCCCTTCAAACCTCATCGAGAGGCTACCATCTTAAGATTTCTCCAGTGTGACAGGAGGAAATGCTTATAAACAAAAATTCTGCCAAGCAATGTCCTAGCAAATGCACGCCCCTGATAAATCATGTCCGATTAAAACACCAGGACAGGAAATCTCAGCACACCTGTGTCTAGGAAGCCACTCTTACCACGATGCTTAATGAATACCCTGGTGGAACAAAGTCTGCATTTCCTTTTAGAGGCTGTTAAAAATAAAAATGAGTGTCTGGAAACGGCTGATAAGTACTCACTGCTCATGTAATTCAGTCATTACAATTGGCAGTTCTGAATATTTCCAGGGAATGGACACATGCTTGCTATTTGCTTTTGAGAATTTACAAGGGTGACAGCCCAATTCATGGGATTAGCACATTTCTGGGACCAATGTCCACCAGCCATTGACCCTCTGTTGCCATTTAGGGTGATGATTTGAAGGGTTATTAGGCCCTTGATATTGTTCCCAGAGGGAAAATTGGGTATGACCAAAGATAAAAGAGGAACTGGAGCCTAAAATTTATCCAGTCAACAGAAAATTAGAATCAGACCCAACCAACATTTATCAACTATGGGCCTATCTGTGTTCATTCACGAATCCCAAGGCTTAGGGCCGTCAGGAGCCTGCCCACTGCTGGGAGGTGGCCAGGACATGATCCTGCTCAGCCCCATCTGACCTCTTCCCACTGCAGCTGCTCAGACTGTCTGCATTTCAACCGTGTTTGTATCGACCATGCAGAGTGAGCACAAAGTCAAAAATGCCCTCTGCTCCTGGTGCAGGATCCCTGCTTCCTGGCTGCTGTTTTGGTCCCTGGGTTGTTGGACGTTAGCTCTGATCTCTACTTCTAGCCCTGTTCATTAACCATTTATACAAACATTTACCAAGTACCTGTGAGTACCACACAATGAAGATACGAAAATAAGAACTTGGCCAAGCGTGGTTTTGCAGGTGTTACAGAAAATGTGGATTCAAGATTTCATTCGAAAACAGTACTTAGTTTCTCCCTTGACTAGATTCCCAAGTGATAAAAACTCCATTCAGCCAACATTCTGTCATACTTGCCCCATTGCTGGCACTGCTCAGCAATGGGCACTGCTCCTGACCCGTCCAGAGAGGGAGTTCAACACACGTACATGACCAGAGGGTGGCAGGAGTAGTCATTCCCAGTTAGGGCAGCTGGTGAATTTTATATGAGGACAGTGTGCCAGTTTAGCACAGACTAGATGTGGCAGGAGGATCGTGAGCTGGAGGAGTCACTTATAATCCCAAATCTCTACGTCCACGTCCCTAAACACACACACACACAATGCACACAAAAACACAGAGATATGCAAGCATGTAGACACAGACACATAGACACAATAACATGCAAACACAAACATGCACATACACGGAAACAGAGAGGTACACACCGTGCACATACAGAGACACATCTGCACATGAACATTCACACACACACAAACACAAAGGCAGACACACACAGAAACAGAGACACACATACATACATATACAGACACACAAACACACAGATTTACAGATGCACATGAAAATGCACATACACAGGAATACACACAGAAACACAGACAGGTATGCATGCACACAGACACACAACACTCACAGTTACACATGTACACACACACGAGGAAGCTAGGATCTCTTTGCTCCTTCCCTGTGAGGTCCAAGGGATGCGTGAGCACAGCAGACATTCGTCCTTCCTAGGAGGCTGAGCTCTGCCCCGGGAACCAAACAGAGCAGGACAGGGCCCGTTCCCCTCCTCCCCCAGCCTCTATGGGCTCTCTGCATATTACCATGCCAGGGACAAGAAGAGCCTGTTCGAGAAAAGCAAACATCTAGAAAGTAACACCCCAGAGAGTATGCCCTGCCTGAAGCAGAGGTTGGGCAGCACCCCTGGGCCCTGCCCAACACGGGGAGGTAGCTCAGCCTGGGGTCAGCCCCCTCACCGTGCACACAGGCCTGTCCCAGCAGCCTGAGTGCACCCAGCCAACCGGCACCTGTGGTCTTTGCCCAGCTGCACTCTAGCCACCACACCCTTCCCTTCCTAGCTTTAGGTCTGGCTGTCAGTGTCACCTCGTCAGGGGAGTGTCCTGAACATTTTGAATACTATACCATATAGACTCTGGGTCCCGAAAGCGTGCTGATTTTTTCTGTTTTGCAGGCCCGTACACACCCAGGCAGCTTCCGGCCTCGGTTCTCCCCACCTCCGGCAGTAAGGGCTCTAATTTCCCTTCAGTTTGCAAAGCCATTGCTCTGTCCCACAATGCACAGCTCAGGGTTGAACCCTGGACTCACTCATGTGGGGTATACACAGACCTAGGGGACCCCCTACCCCCATTTGGGCCCCCAGGCCATGTGGCCTGCAGTGGCTCCTTGTCCTGGTTTTGATGAGGGAGGGACAGAGTTTCTTCTCCCAGAGCTGGGGCTGCCCACACCAGCTGGGCCATGAAGCTCCCCAACCCCAGCAAAGCAGGCACAGAAAGAAGAAAACGTGTTCCACGCTCAGAGGGGCTAGGGACCCCTTTCCTGCTTCCTCTGGCCAGATAGACGGGACTCCTGCTGGAGTTTTGGCTCCCCCACTGCCACTGCACATTTCTGCAACTAGGGCCAATCCTTGAGTTCAGACTGGGAGAGAAAAGTCAAAAATGGGGGGAACTAACTTGCCCGTGGGTCTCTTCTCCCAGTTTTGATTCCTCCAAATTCACCTGCTTCCTTTACTTCTCCAAGTCCTCTGGTGATTGTGCTTTATCTCTGTTGCAATCAGCAGGAGATGGAGGTGTGGGGGGCCTCACCGGCTGGGTCAGACCAGCAGCTCCAGTGAGTGGCCATTTTGGTCATCTCCGTGGTGACTCGAAACCTCTGGGTGGACGCGAGGGTAGGAGGTCGCTGTCAGGGGCAGAGAGACAAGGCCAGCACCTGCTGGGGCCAGGCGGCAGCTCTTCCTCAACCCACCACCTTCCTGTCCCCCAGGGAGAACCAGGAAGACCCCCATGTTGGAGTCCTCAGGGTCTGACCCAAATGAAAGCATCTGTGACCTGTAGACTGTGCTCAGTGGTCACAGGGAGACAGAAGAGACAAACCACAGGACACACTCCTCAGAAGGAGGCTCCGTGTCCTCCCACCATCCTGCTCACTCCCAGAACTCCCCCCATACCCACCCCCACCCTGCTGTGTGGAGCCATGTTTGCAGGGAGCAGGGAGCCCAGAGCCCAGCTCTCCTCCATGCCAAGGTCTCAGGCACCTCAGGGTCTCCCGCTAACTACTAATTTTTCCTCTAAAGACCAGATTCCTTCCCCACCTGCTTCTGCTTTAGAGTAACTTCTTTTGCTCCTCCAAAGGCTTGGCCTGGCAGTCCCTCCCCACCAGGCATCAGCAGAATCCACTTTTGCACCTCTGGCCATCCCTTATACCCATTTCCACAACAAAGCAATTCTCAGGCCTGACAGTCAAATCCTTTCCATATCCCTAAAGCGCAATCAAAGACAGGAGCTGAGTTCCAGTCAAGATGAGGGAATAGACAGTCCCCAGCGTCACTCTCTCCCACAAATCAACCAATTTACAACTATAAAAATGTAAGCCAAGCTGGGCCACTGGAGCTCAGGGGAAGAGGAGGAGAGACCTGTGGAGTTCATGAAGGCAGGAGAAACCACGATGAGAGAGAGAAAAACTGCTCTGATGGTTTCGGGCCATGGCCTCTTTAAAACTGGAGCTGCTGAGCACATGGAGCAGGTGCCAGCAGAAGCTGCGGCTGTGCCCTTCGGATGGAGTTAATTGGGGGCAGCAGGGGAGCAGAGGGCCTTGGTGGCTCCCAGGACAGCAAGACCACTAATAGGGTTCCCATGGACCCACGCAGGAGCAAAGAGCCAGAACAGCTGAAAAAAGGGAGCCATTTAGAGGCCAGTGAGTCGCCGCAAGGGACCGGCACAGGGCCCATCCCATGGGAAGTGTTTGGAGCATGGGTGGTGGGGGAGACAGGCCCACCAGGAGAACACTGGGATACAGCAAGGACAGCCAACCTGCCCCGCAATCAGCGCAGGACCACTCACAGGAGCATGGTCAGGAATGCAGTATTGCATGGGGTGTGGTTTGATGAAAAAACTCAGGCCCAGATCAGTTTCTACACAACCCAGATCCACCGGGTCTCTGGAGAGCTGGAAGTACCTATAAGGTCAACCATTAAACCCTGAGCTGCACAAAAAGCCTTCCCTAGGGAAACAGCAGCAAAGCAGCAATTTAGCTCAACCACACAGCTCAAGTACTGGTTCCCACAGGAAGTTCCCCCATTCTAGAAGTAAGCAAAGGACAAAAAATTAGTTCTGGCCCAGGCACACCACCAGCACCTTGGGGCCTACCTGGGAACCAGAGGCTTGGAGCCAGGGACTGGACCCCACTACCTCATCCAGGCAAACCACGCCAGCGCCTCCAGGCCCGCCCAGGAACCCGAGGCATGGAGAAGGGGACCGGACCCCCCTCCCACAACCAGGCACACCACACAGCACCTCAGGGCCCACCCAGGGACCCAAGGAATTGAGAAGGTGACTGAAAGAAAGTGAGCCAAGATTCTGTGTACTATTCAAGCGTTATTAAAGAAAGAAATCTGCTGGACTGTGCTCGAAGTAGCAGGCACCCAGGGCTGCCCTGGAAAGTGGACAGCACGAGGTGTGGGGGTGGTAGAGCTTATATTGGTATGTTGGTGCCAAGAGCCGGGTGATACCATCAAGGAGGGTCATTATGCTAATGTGTATCAGGGTGGAGAACTGCATCCTTGCTGAAGCAAAAGGGTCTCTGTTTAAGTCAGGAGGCTTCTCCTAAAGGGAAAGGGGGAGGGGAGGAGAGGAGGTGGGCAGTGCCATTTTATACTTGGGCTTATCTAAAATGGCGCTGGTTATGTTGCAGATCTGTTAGTGACTGGACCCCACTCCCACATCCAGGCATACCACTGGTGCCTCAGTGCCCCACCTGGGGGTCTGGGGCATGGAGCCAGAGACCAGACCCACCCCCCACAACCCAGCACACCATGCCAGCACCTCATGGCCCACCCAGGGACCTGAGGTATGGAGGAGGGGACCAGACACACCCCACAACCAGGCACACCACCAGCACCAAGGAGCATGCCAAAAACATCACCTCCATGTGCGTGGCCCACCACAGCCACCACAGTAACCATGGCTGCCATGAAAGCAGCTAGATGCCACAACCACCATGCAGATGGTCTGCTAACCACTGGAGTGCATTGACACAAGGAGAGTCACCAGCAGAGACAAAGAAAAGAAGGGGATGTCTCTCTCCACAAAGCCCATTTCAGAGTGACAGAGGAAGCATCTGCTTTATGATAATATTAGGGGACCTGATCACACCTCTCAGCATTGGACAGGTCATCTAGGCAACAAATCAACAGAATAACCATTATTCTTCCAGAAGGAGAGAAGAAATCTAGGGTAATTAGAGGGTGGAGGGTGGAGGGAGGGGGGATGGGTAGAGATTAGACAAGGAGCATAAAGAATAACTACGATTTGTAACAATATACATGCTAGTAATATTGATTTGATCAACATATATCAATGTTGAACCCTAAAAATATGTATAATCAATTTTGATTCAATAAATAAAATAAATTAATTTAAAAAGACAGGAACTGCCTTCCCTCCAGCCCAGCCCTTCAAGCAGGGCGTGGTCCCTCCTATGGACTCTGCTGAATCACCCTGCCCTGTCCTTGTGGTCTGGTCTCTCCACTCTCCTCTTAGCCCAAGCCCTTCTAGGCCACTCCTCTTCCCTGCGCTTCCCACCTGGATGCAGGTAGACCCTCCAAGGGACCAAGGGAGGTTGGTGAGGATGAACCCGCCCCCTCTCCGGGCTCCTTCCGCCCCGTGGCGACAGCTTCCTGGGACCTTCTCTTCCAGGGCATGCCCGCTCCAGTGGTGGAATCCCATTTTACATCCTGCATGTCTAACACTACCAGTGCTTCATGTGTTAGGTTATTATCTGCTTTATTGAAGGGCAAGTCTTAGAAAGAAACATAAGATAAATAAAAAAGCAGAAGCCAACGAGCATAGAGTCAAGCATATTAACTTTTTATTGAAACAAGACTGGGAGGAATTCTCCAAGGCAGCCCTCCCTGTTATGGTGGGAACGTGCACTGTCTCTGCCGCCTGCAGTTTGCTCTCTCCCCACGCTGCTTCCCTTCATTGCTTGGGGGCCATTCTCATTTAATAATTTTGACTCTGGTGGTTAGCATATTTCTAGAAAATCACAGCTGAAATAATGAGATAAGCAAATGAATTTCAGTGAAGTGGGGTCCAGAGATTTCTCTCTTTGATCAAGTAGAAAGGAAGGCTTCCTTTCCAAACTCAGCAAAACTCTTAAATGAAATGTTTCATATATTTTAGAAAAAAATGTTTAAACAAGCTGTTAGGAAACTGAGGAAGTTTTGCTTTTAATAAAACAGATATGACAATAGAGAAAATAACATTTAAATCTAGTGAGCAACTGCTGAGGGCAGGTGCCACTCTAGGGATGAGACAAGGAGGTGACAGAGACAGCCGTGGGCTCCAGGAGTCACTGCTGAGTGGGGGCAATCTCTCCTGCATTACATGAAATTATTGTGCCTTGAATAGTGGAGGAATTTTTACGGAATAATTTTATATTAATTTTGAAATAATATTAGCTAATACTCAACTAGACCTACTCTTCCATAAATTATTATATTTTAAATAGCTCACAAGCATACGTGAGAACATAACTTTTCAACATTTGAAATTCACTCCTTACAAAATAGAAATGAGAAAACATCTTGATTAATAAAATACAAATAAAAGAACTATTGCTTTAGAATTTTTGTTTGTGAAGGAAAACTTTCTTTTAAAGATTAAAAAAAAAAGTTTTTCAGCAGTGCTTTAGACTATAAGCAAAGAAAACAGAGTATAAATTAGGGGAGGGGAAGGGGACCTATTTGAGAAAGAGAAAGTTTAACTGTGTGGTATACAACAAGGTTGTCCAGTTTACATTTCCAACTAGAAATAGAATGGAATAGAAGTAGAGGTGAGATCTTCCCGCCTGGCATTCCCAGTGCCTGTGTCTGAGAGGCCGACCCCCTCCCTTCTCTTGGTGGGTGTGCCTGATGTCTCCTCTGGTCGCAGAGACTGGCTTGGGAATGAGCAAGTAGCCCCATCCAGGGCAACAGGCAAGCTCCCCAGACTTCTGGTGAAGCTCTCAAGAAAGAGAGTGCACTCCATGTGATACAGGAGGTGCTCAGTTTCCCTGGGCTCTGGTTTCAGGACATGCCTCTGGGTTTCCAGCCACTCCCTGAGGTCTCAGGCCCCTCCTCTGAGCTCTCCCTGGAGGAAAGTTACTGTTGCCAGTTAGACCTATTTTTAGCACCAATGGGAAAATGAGGCCACAAGAGTCCGGTTTATGCAAATCCAGTGGCTGGGCATGCTCAGTAGAGAACACACAACATTCTTGAGTATGCCTGGTGCATGTGATAGGGTCCCACCAAGGAACATGCTCTGGGAAGAGACTGACTGAGCATGTGCAAGACTAAATGTTACATAACTAGGAGTCACGCCCTTAATTGAGTGTTCATTAGATAGAGAAACTATAAAAGCCAAATCCCAGGCGAAGGCAGGGTGGATGCTCACTTTCCTGGAGGCGACCTGCCTTTCCCTGGCTAAGGTGTGCATACTTTAAATTGTATCAAACTTACTTTCAGCAAGCGGCTGCTCCTTCTCTTGAGCCAGCCTGCACTTTGCAATGAACTTAGTGTGTTTTTCTTGCTTTTGTGTTAGACTTGATGTCTGTACTGAGCTTACTTTTGTGTTAGACTTGGTGTGGGCCCTGCTCAGTCTCTGGAGCTATCCTGCACTCTCTCCGTGGAACCTGTATTTCTTATCTGTTATATTAAACTTGTTCTCACTTTCTACTGTGACTCTGCCCTTTAATTCTTTTCTGTGGTGGAGTCAAGAACCTGGTAAGAGGATGGAGTGGGTTGAGGCCAACTGTTGGGCCCCCCAGACCCTATATCTGACATCAGATGGACTGACACCTCCTAAGAGCCTGTTAACAGTAGGACATGCCATGAGCCACCTTTTCAAAGAGCCTCAAAGGGAGAGAGAACTGTGAAAAAACAATGGGAGAAAACCTAAAGAAAAAATGTTAAATCACAAATGTAGAAGGTCTACTACAAATCTAAATTCAACTTTTTTAATTGGCCTCATGTTTAATGAACGCATTGTTTGAAAGACCAGAACCTCTTAGTGAAATGATTTGAATAGTGTGGGAGCGTAAGGAATGACTGCAGAGGACAGATGTCAGAAGTGGGTGTCTTGCTGCCCATCACAGAAGGGCCACGTCCTGTGCTGTCCCAGCAGGGGAGTGGGAGCAGGGCAGCCGTGATGGTCCAAGCAGCCAGAGTTGGGCACAGGACAGAGAACCAGTTAGGGAGAGAAAGAAGCAGACTTTCATGTGTCACACTGTAACAGGAGACAGCTTTGTGTCTGACGGAGAACTGGTATACCTTGTGGGAATACAG
This sequence comes from Cynocephalus volans, assembly GCF_027409185.1. Lineage (NCBI taxonomy): Eukaryota > Metazoa > Chordata > Mammalia > Dermoptera > Cynocephalidae > Cynocephalus > Cynocephalus volans. Next base: position 212,488,616 of record NC_084461.1, read on the forward strand.
CCTACATGATTCATTTTCAAGAATAGCTTAGCAAGAGTTGCTTGACTAGCTTGTGGTGTGATAACCCCTGACAGTACACTCTCCCAAAGGTGACTCCTCAAGATGGTGGCTGGTCACCTTGTGTTTTTACTTCCTAGTTCTTCCTCCTCAGGATTTCTGGTGTGCCTTTTTTGCAGGCTTGCCCAGAGCCCACCCTTGTCCACCAGAGGGAAGGGGATAATAAATGCCTTATAAGGAAGTAACAAACTTAGGTGACATTCAGGAAGATTGTACACCCCATAGTACTCAGCCAGTGAGGAACTGGGGGAGGAACTTGCACACTAGGGAATAAATTGCTCAATGTAACCATTTCCAGTGTGCCTGCCCAACAGACACCTGATCTTGCAAGACCACCATTAAAGTCTTACTTCACCGTACCTCGTGTCTCTGTGTCCGTCCTTTGGCATTGGATGGGAGAAGGCATTTCTCACATATCTGGAAGGAGAATGACTTGTTCTAAAGAAAGGGACACCCAGATTAAGCTGAAGGAGACCCGAGGAAGAGTTGGACACAGCTGTAGTCAACTCTGTAATTACCTGAAGGGTTCAGAGAGAAGGCATGTCACCCAATGTGTGTCAGGACGTGCTGTTGCCTTCCAAGTCTTCCCCCCAGGGCACCCAACCCTCAGAAATACCTGAGAAAATGGAAGTGGAACAGGAGAAAAAATATGTTGGGTTGGGCCAGGCCTCACAGATCCAAGGACAAGCTGACAGCTCTCGAGGCCACTCTGGCCTCTAAAAGGTCAGGAGCTGAGTCAACCAGCACAGTGACCTCCTGGGTGGTACAAGGCCAGGCAGCAAGGGAACTGACCTGCACACCTCAACAAGCACTCCATGTCTGTGTGACAACAGCCACATGAGAAGCTACAGTAACCTGGGACAGAACTTTTCCTCCTATAACAATTATTACTTATGGCAGCAAGTCATTTTTACTTCTTCTCAAATACAGAAGCAAATTGGTTTTTACTGTGTGAAATGATCTTGAACTTTGACTGAATTCGTAAACACATAAAGAGCAAATGATTGAGACTTACCTTGAAATGTATACCTTTTTATCACATACGGAAAAAAAATAAGATGTGGATTTGGACTCTGACATTCACTAGCTATGAGACCAGAGTCTCTCTGAGCCTCAGTTGCCCTGCCAGCTTTGAGTTGATTGGGGAGTCATATGAATAAATGGAAGGTGCTTATGAGTCATGCAAAAAATCGATAGAGATGATGTTGGTTATTATTATATCTAGTAAAAGCTATAACATTAGCTGTACTTTTTTTAGAATAGTAACTTTTATTTTCATAAAATTTTATGATTTATAACATTTATTGTAAAATATTCAAGAAATGTGGGAAAGCACAAAGAGAGAAAACAATATTACCATCTAATGAGTTATGGACTGAATGTTTGTGTTCCCCCAAAATTCATATGTTCAAGCTCCAACCCCTAATGTGACTGTCTCTGGAGAGAGGAATTTTAAAGAGGTAATTAAGGCTAAATGAGGTCATAAAACTGGGGCGCTGATCCAACAGGTCTCACGTCCTTATAAGAAGAGACTCCAGAGAGCTCTCTTGCCCTCTTTCCACCATAAGGATACAATGAGAAGGCGCCATCTGCAAGCCAGGAAGAGAGTCCTCACCAGGAGCCAGTCAGTCAGCACCTTGATCTTGGACTTCCACACTCCAGAACTGTGAAAAATAAATGTCTGTCATTTAAGCCTTCCAGTCTGTGGCATTTTGTTATAGTGGACTGAGCTGACTAATACACAATGATAGTTTCCATGATTCCAACATCTGTCACTGCAAACATATGTATACACAGAAAGAAGGCTACAGAGGTAACACTGTTGCAAAAATGGAAATACTGCATAAATAATGCTAGAAGCTGGAAGGAAGTAGGTAGATAGATGATTGATAGATACATAGATAATTGATAGAGTGAATTTTATTAAGACGAAGTTATGCTAAACATACTAACCTTAATTTTAAAATGTTTTAATTGAATTTAAAGTGTTTCTAAAAACTGGGGTGAAACAATTAAATGCTAAGCCTCAGACAAGTGTTTATTCACCAGAAGAGATAATTTAGGTTTCTAAAAGGTGTTTGAAATACACAAAACATTAAAATTTAAGAGCCATGAGAAAGTTAGCATTTATTCCACCTTCTATCTCCACCTCCCACCTGCTTATAAATTTTTGAAAATTTTATGTTTTGCCCCGGCTTATAGCATTTATATTCAATTCAATAATCAAAATACCCACATATAGAATTATATTTCTGTGGATTCAATATACTTTTCCTGTTCTTTTGTCCATTTCTACATTCTCTGTTTTTATTCACCTTTTTTCCAGACTTAGTTTATTTTTTACTGAAACATAGTTGATTATACATATTTATGGGGTACAGAGTTGAATATCAATACTTGTGTAAAATATGTAATGATCACATGGAGAAGGGAACTGGACCTCTCTCCCACACCATGCCAGCACCGTGGGCCCCACGCAGGGACCCAGGGCATGGAGAAGGGGACCACCCTCCCAAAACCAGGCACAACATGCCAGCAACTTGGAGCCCACCCAGGGACGCAGGGCAAGGAGAGGGGATCGGACCTCTATCCCATAACCAGGCACACCGCACCAGTGCTTCAAGGCCCACCCAGGAACCTGGGGCAAGGAGAAGGGGAATGGACCTCCTTCCCACAACCAGGCACACTGAACCAGCACCTTGGGGCCCACCCAGGGACCTGGGGTATGGAGTCGAGGAACAGACCTCTCTCCCACAACCAGGCACAACATGCCAGCACCTCAGAGCCTACCCAGGGACCCAGAGCATGGAAAAGGAGATCGGACCTCTCTCCCACAACTAAGCACACCACACCAGTGCCTCAGGCCCTGCCCAGGGACCTGAGGCATGGAGAAAGGGTCTGGACCTCTCTCCCACAACCAGGCACACCAAGCCAGTGCCTTGGGTCCCACCCAGTGACCCAAGGCATGAGGCCAGGAACCAGACCCTACTCCCACAACAAGACACACCACGACAGTACCTCGGGGCCCACCCAGGGACCTGAGTTAAGGAGAAGGGGACCGGACCTCTCTCCCACAACCATGGACACTGTGCCAGCACCTCGGGGCCCACCCGGCCCAGAGGCATGCAGAAGGGGACTGGCCCTCTCTCCCACAACCAGGTACACCAAGCCAGTGCCTCAGGTCCCGCCCAGTGACCTGAGGTATGGAGCCAGGGACTGAACCCTCCTCCCACAGCAGGCACAAAACGCCAGCACCTCGGGGCTCACCTGGGTACCCGAGGCATGAAGAAGGGGACCGGACCCTCCTCCCACAACCATGTGCCTGGTGGCCTTCCCAGGGAGCAGAGGCATGGAGAAGGGGACAGATGGAGTTTGGATGTGTTGTCCCCTCCAAAACTCATGTGGAAATTTGATCCCCAATGTGGCAGTGTTGGAAACTGATTGAGTCATGGGGGCAGATCCCTCATGAATGGATTAATGCTCTCCCCGGGGGAGGGGGGATTAATGAGTGAGTTCTCGCTCTATTAGTTCCGAGCTCGAGCTCGTTGCTTAAAAAGACCCTGGCACCTTCTCTCTCTCTCTTGCTTCCTCTCTCCTGCTTTCTCTCACCATGTGATCTGCTTGTACCTGCTGGCTCCCTGCCACTTTCTACCATGAGTAGAAGCAGTCTGAGGCCCGTGCCAGATGCAGCTGTCCCAGAATCGTAAGCCAAATAAACCTCTCTTCTTTATAAATTACCCAGTCTCAGGTATTTCTGTTAGAGTAACACAAAACAGACTAAAGCAGGGACCAAAAACACCCCACGACCAGGCATACCGCCAGTGCCAAGGAGCATACCAAAAACAGCATCTCTACATGGGTGGCCCACCACAGCCACCACAGTAAACATGGCTGCCACGAAAGCAGCTAGATGCCACAACCACCACGCAGATGGTCCACCAACCACTGGAGTGCATTCACACAAGAAGAGTCACCAGCAGAGACAAAGAAAAGAAGAGGATGTCTCTTTCCACAAAACCCATTTCAGAGTGACAGAAGAAGCATCTGCTCTATGATAATATTGGGGGACCTGATCACATCTCTCAGCATTGGACAGATCATCTAGGCAACAAATCAACAGAGTAACCATTATTCTTTCAGAAGGAGAGAAGAAATCTAGGGCAATTAGAGGGGGAGGGAATGGGGGAAGGGGAGAGATTGGACAAGGGGCATAAAGAATAATTACGATTTGTAACAACATATATGCTAGTAATATTGATTTAATCAACATATCTCAATGTTCAACCCCCAAAATATGTATAAGCGATTTTGATTCAATAAATAAAATAATTTTTTTTAAATGTAATGATCAAATCAGGATAATTAGCACATTCATCATTACAAAATGTGATGGTTCTTTGTGACCCTTAATCAATTTCTCGCTAACCTCATACCCCTTTTCTAGTAACCAGTCTGTTCTCTCCTCTTGGAAATCCAATGTATTATTGTGATTGTTCTTGCTTGCTCGCTCGCTTGCTTGCTTGCATGTTTGTTTGTTTGTTTGTTTGTTTGTTTGTTTGTTTTAGCTTCCACATATGAGTGAGGACATGCGATATTTCTCTTTCTGTCTCTGGCTTATTTCACTCAACATATTTCTCCAAGCTCATCCATGTTGGTGCAAATGGCAGAATTTTGTAATTTTTTATGACAGAGTGGTATTCCATTGTGTGTATATAATGCATTTTCCTTATCTGGTCATCCATCAATGGACATTTAGGTTGGTTTTCATTTATCTTTTGTTGGTTGGATTTCACTGCCACATTTTTCAGGAAAGGTTCTTCTCTGAAATTTGCTAACCTGAGAAAGTCTTTCTATGGCCTTAGTGTTTGAAAGAAAGATTGATTATGTATAAAATTTCTGGGTCACACCTCCCTTCCCTCAAAACTGTCTGGAGGTTGCTCCACTGATCACTGACTCTGACCCTGACCCTACAACCCTGGGTGACCATAGCCCCAGTTCGACCACCTCTGTGTCTTTACTCACCTTTGGGTCCATTGAATACTTCACTGGACATTTTTTTTTTTAAGAAAATACTGATTGGTTCTATATTTCTTGAGGTTCTTAACAATGTCTACTACCGCCTTTATTCTTAATAACAATTTTACTGCATTTAACATTTTAGAGTAACAGTTTAATTACCCCAGATAATTTTTTAACTGTCTTTTCACACTATTGCTAAGAAGTATGTAATCAGACTGATCTTTTTGTCCCAGTATGTGAATTTTTTCTTCCTCAAAACCTAAACATTTTTTTTCTTTTACAGTTCAGTAATTTAACCAAGATATGTTCACTTAATAGTGTTTTTTTTTAGAGTATTTCTTAGTTTTGCATCTTCAATCTATAAATTCAGATTTCCTTAACATCAGGAATTTTTTCTATCACATTTCTTAAAACACTTTCCATTCATTGATTGGGTTTCCTAATCAAGGTTCATAAATTTTAAATTTTATTTACTATATATTGAATCATCTATGTCTACCCACCAAATTTATGTTTTTCTAATTGCTGTAATATCTCTGTACAGTTCCTATGTGTTCACAATGATTAATTTCAAGTCTTTCCTCTAGAAGAGTTGATTAAATTTTAGCTTTGTATATTCTGATACCAGTTTATTTTTTAGTTATACAAAGGTTCTGGTTTTGGTACTTGCTTGGTATTATATGCTCTAAAATTTCCCTTTGTCTTGTTCTATTGGGCTGTATTGGATTTTCTGAGTTCTGCTGTCTTGGGGGAGCTCTGTGGTGGATGTCTACATAGGACTTTCCCTTGACTCAGCGTGGAGAGTCAGAAAATGCCAAACCTTGGTAATTTTCTTGCCTCTGCTGAGATCCTCAGATCCCACAGTGGTAGGTAAGAGCTCCCAGACTGGATGGTTTCTTGAAACTTCTCACCACTTCTCCCAAAATTGGAGAATACACACAAGAACTATTAAGACTGTATTGACTCTTCTTCCTTTCCGAGTATGGGCTTTAGGGAGTTGTGAAGGAGTTCGATGCTGCCTGAGAATCTTCTGCTGATTTCCTTGGCTGCCATTCTCAAATGCTAAGGCATGAATTTACACCTCTTTCTTTCTTTAATAATGGAAATTTCGCTATTTTTTTCTGCTGTTCATTAATTTCATCAGGAATTGGGGGAGGGAAATTTTAAGATCTAGGTTCATTACACCCTCTTTTCCAGGAAAGTCTCTGTAATTTATTTTTTTAATAAACAACAGATTTAGTCTCAGAAGAAATTATTAGAATACAGGAGTAGCAAATGTTAACCCAGAAAATCCTGTGACACTTTCTCTCCCTTTTGGTGCCAATGGGGCAGCCAAGAAGATAATGGAGCAAACGGTGATTGATGATAAGAACTTAATGATATGACTGAAAAGGAAAGAGGAAATGTATCACCCTCACCACACACTTCCATGTGTGGACCATCAGTAGCCATTGCAAGTGGACCCAAGGCATGAACCATGAGTGTTGCTTTGGGGCATCAGGACAAAAGCGTCCATTCTCAAGCCACTCAAGGAGCACCCACAGTGTGAGAACCAGAAGTAAGTTATTGGAAACATACAAGAGAGACCTGTTTTATCCTCACATACAATTTACTCCTGCAGTCTAACTGGGTCCAGACCAGCCTACTGAAAGTCTGCAGCATGACTACATTTCAGATTCTAAATGCTGGACGGAGTGGCCCACGGCCATAGAATGGCTTGAGGATGGCCTCTCTGCTGGGGCGCACGCTTTCCCTGCACACAGAACCCCCCAGGCTCGGCCAGGTCTCATGCTCAGGTTGTGACTCTGCCTTCAAAGTCCAGGTAACCGGCCAGCTCCTTAGAAAACACTTCCAAACGCTCCTATTGAGATGGCCTCGCTCTCTCTGTGCTTCTAGAACACGTACCTACACCTCCCCAGAAGTGAGAGATGCCAGGTTGGGAACAGGATGAGGACAAAGGGACAGGAGAAGGTCTTTGGCAGGAAGATTGGGGGTTTCCCCATGATTGCAAGTGAGAGATGAGTTGGAGGAACAAGGTCAGGGGTGGACGCCCACATGTGTGGCCAGCAGCCTGAGCTGACAGTCAAGCTTCTGAGAAATGGGAACCCGCACTCCCAACCAAGTTTACCTCCCTTTAAGAAAGGATCAGACTCAGCTATAAAAACGAATGAAATATTGTCATTTGCAACAACATGGATGGACCTCGAGAGAATTATATTAAGTGAAACAAGTCAGGCACAGAAAGAGAAATACCACATGTTCTCACTTATTGGTGGGAGCTAAAAATTAATATACAAATTCACACACACACACACACACAAAACCGGGGGGGGGGGGGAAGATATAACAACCACAATTACTTGAAGTTGATACGACAAGCAAACAGAAAGGACATTGTTGGGGGGGAGAGGGGGAGGGAGAAGGGAGGGAGGTTTTGGTGATGGGGAGCAATAATCAGCCACAATGTATATCGACAAAATAAAATTAAAAAAAAAAAAAAAAAAAAGAAAGGATGCAGTTCGTAGAACAACAGTGCATGCACTCCAGCAGAGAGAGGACGTGGGAGTCCCAGGCACAGCGTCCAGTACCCCCAAGTCACTCAACGCTTGAGATACACCTGGCCTCAGAGGGGAGCATGGACTATCTTCGCTGTGGGACCATCTTCTCTCGGCCCGGGGTTCTGCAGCCCTTCTGCCTTGCAGATGACACAGCCCCTCAGGGGTCCCTGAATCACCCTCATCCTCAGCTCCAGCCACACCTCGCCGGTGCCTGTACTTCACCATGAGATTCAGACGATTGGCCAGGGAAAATGGGCCGGATGCTCATTCATCTCAGATTTGGCCCTCCCTGCAAATGTGTTAGTTAATACCACAAGGATGATTCCAGGGTGGGCCAAAGCCCCAGGCAATGGTGGGCGGCTCTGCCCTCGAGGGGACATGAAGATGTGGGTGTGGAACCCCTAGCCTCGGGTTCTGATTACGACATCTAGGTGACATGTTCAGGAGCTGCAGCCACTTCAAAGTTCAGCCCTAGGTAGAAGAACTGGTATGGTAGGATTTGTCCTCACTAAGGCTCTCCAAAGTGGACATGGCCCTTCTCTTTTATAGGGAGGAAAGAATTTAGCCTCCTTTATGTTGCTGGCTGCTGCAGGGTCATTTCTTAACAGTCCAGTTTGCTTCCAGGCCCAGGTGCTTCAGGGGACTTGGCTCATCACCTCCTACAAAAATGGGAGACTCTGGGAAGAGGGACACTGGAAGAGGACCCTGAGCGGAACGCACCCCCACTACCTGCCTGAGGTGCTGTGGTCCTCCTGGCCGGGCTGGCCCTGGACGCATCCCAGGCCGAGGGAAGAGCTCCCCAGTCAGGACCGGAGCCCGAGCCCCTGCCATGTCCTGCCCTCACACCCGTACCTCGGCCCTGCTAGGCTCCGGGCTGCCCGTGGTGGGTGTGGGGCTGAGGTGCCCATCGCTGAGCCTCGCTCATGGGCCCCTCCCTCCCCCTGTCTCTCTCCCTCTCTTCTTGTTTCAGGGAAAAGAATAGGAGGGACATAAAGTCAAAATGAAACAAAACAATAACAGTCACACAAAGGTTACACTTTGCTTTTACTTCAGGCAACTATCTAATTTAATTCACCAGAATGACTTAAGAGAAGGTCTTAAGATTTTTATTTTCATCTTCATGCCTTAGGGGTTCAATAAACACTGGCTGAATTCAATGAATGTAGGGTTAGAGTTCTACAGCAGAATTCCCAAGCCACATTTCTGGGTGTTTTTGTTTGGTTGGGTTTAAGATTTAGACTAGGGGTGAGGCTATAGGGACCCGGGCTTTATCTGGGAACCAGTGTGTACAATTAAATCAAAATCAAGCTATTACTTTTTAAGAATGGTTCTTCTTTTATTCAAATAGCAGATTTCTTTCCACGATGGTCTTTGGAAGCAGGACCACTTGGGCCTCCCCTGGGGGCTCCTGACTCAAAGACCAATCCCATGGGAGACAGGCCATACAAAGAGGCTCCCTGTCAAGTCAACGCTGAGCCTGGCCAGCCCTCAACCATCCCCCTGCAGTGAGGGGGACTCTGCAGTCTACCCATGAAGAGATCCGACCCTGGTCTACAGGCCACGCTCTCAGACAAAAACTTATCTTTCCCCAAGCCCCTTAGGGACTGGAGCACCCACCTGGCACCTGCTCCCTGAGGCTGGTCCCTTCACACACCCACACACATCTGCTTAGTACACCTGAGGCCATGCTGCCTCCACCAGAAACATGGTCACCACCCCCTACCTCCCACCCTGCTGTCAATTCAGGCACAGGACAGGATCTGAAGGTCTGCACTCCACCTCTCTTCTCTGAAGCTGGGAAGCAGAGTTGAGTACAGGACAGACAATGGCCAGACCATTTATACAACAAGAACTCTGACCCACGACCTGCACAACCTGCCTAGGAAACCTCCTCCTCTGCTGCAGTGACCGGCCCAGGAGGCCAGCCTGCTGTAAGTCTGACTTGCAGGAAGCCAGGTGCTCTTTCCAGTGAAAACCCAGGAAGCTAAACAGTAACTTCTGCAACAATCGGCCCTAAATGGCCAGGACTTGATTAATAACTGGCAGCTTCCCTAATTTTGTCCCCACTTCCAACTAGGATCAACCAGAGAGAGCCAAGTATGCCCCCTAGCCAATCACATGGGAGGTGGCGTCTAGTGAGCCCCCCCGGCTCCCCCAGGCCCACAGCCTCTGACGGCTCAGCCGGAGCCTCCCCCACCCACTAAGAAGCTTTTCCACTCTCGGCCTGTCTGTGAGTCTCGGCCAAAATGCAAGTGAGGGTGGCCGACCCCCTCGCCATAGCCAGCTCTGGATAACCAGCCTTTGTTTTTCTCATTTGCTTGGTCTGCACATAAGGCACACAGGGCAGGGGTCTGTCATCAGCATCATCCATGTTATCATCATGGGAGATAAGAATATTGACGCTCAGAGAGATGAGCTGATGAGTCCAAGTTTGTATGGTTGCCAAGTGGCAAATTTAGGACTCAGATATGGGCCTGGGTCCCACTGTGTTCAGTAACAATGCTCAATTTAAAAAGTGATCTTGCACTGCCAGCTGATAAAAATGAGAATCAAAAGACACCTGTGGGGCCGAGCCCGTGGCGCACTTGGTAGAGTGCTGCGCTGGGAGCGCGGCAACGCTCCCGCCGCGGGTTCGGATCTATATAAGAATGACTGGTGCACTCACTGGCTGAGTGCCGGTCACGAAAAAACGACAAAAAAAAAAAAAAAGACACCTGTGCAGTCCTGACCACGGAAATCACCCTCTACCCGCATCCTGTCCTCCCTCCAGACAGCGTTAGTGTGTCTGCCCCCAAGAAGAGCTGCTCCAGCACCGTCCTTCCGAGAAGCGTCAGGGACTCTGTTAATCCCAAAGGAATGAGAGTGAGATCAGTTATCTCAGAATACAGCAACAATAAGAAGAAAACCATTCCGGCATATAAATTTTTCATTGAGTCACCAAAAAAACCCCAGCAACATTAATAAATCAAACATTTATTCTTAGTGAATAATGATCCTCACGTTAAAAGAGTGAAAAAAGAAATAGCTTTTGTGCTATCTACACGCCCACAGGGAAGCACAGGGTGACTGCGAATTTCTCAGGTGACAATGGGAATCACAGATACAATCAGACTGCTGTTGCATTTCATACCGATGCATTTCGAGGGTTTTGTAGCTTGCTTTCTCACTCTATCCAAAGAGCAGAAAGACCCAAAAGTCACTTTAATTAAAGCTTAAATGTCATCAGTAGTTTGTGACAATGTCTGTTTCATGCACTGGCCTGTCTCTCACTCAGAGACTCATCCATTCTCTGTCTCCCAGGAAGTAGTGTGGTGTGGTGGAAAGTAGGGCCCCAACCACACTGCATCCACCCAGCTGTTTACCAGGTACCACATGTATAAAAGAGAGAGAAGGACACTGGATCAGCAGGACTGGTGGGTGTGGACATTGTCCTGCACAGTGCCTGGTTCATGTAGGGGTTGTAACTAAAGTGTGTGCAGTAAATGCATTCACCCAGGGCCAACTTCTTTCAGGGAAAGGAGCTGTCTGGGACGTCACTTCCTGTTAGGATGGAGCGGTTTATGGTAGAAATGCTATCACTGAGAGCAGCTAGAGAAACAGGACAAATTGCAACAATCGTTGACTTAAGGGCATCCATGGGCTGTGATGACAATGAGGACTCGAGGGAGAACCTTCCAGAGGGGAGCAGCATTCCCCAGCTCTGGGTGCAGACCAGAGGCTGAGTTGAGCACGAACCGGGCAGAGGCCATCACTGGAGGCAGAGCATGTGCTAGGGTGGCCAGATGATGCTGGGGTGCAGCGTTGCAGACTGGGCATGCAAAGCACAGGGTTGGCTTCCCCAGAAACATGTATTGGATGCTGAAGCTGTGAGGCTGTGTGGGCTGGGGGAAACCTCTGAGACAGAGGGGATTTCCTCCCCATTCAGGATGCTGAGGAGACAGAGACCCTGTGGGGTCTGAGAACAAGAGGAAGGTGTTGCCAGCCCTGGAGGAAGCACCAAAGAGCTCCAGCTGATTTCCCTTGAGGGCATGTGGTGATCTGAGCAGGGATGGAGGACAGCAGGCCAAGAAGAGCTACTACCCTGGACAGAAAAAGCAATGCCCTGTTGGCTGACAAAGATGTAGATTTCAAGGTCCCTAAGCACAACCAGTCTCTCCCCAAATCTCAAAGCTGTATAGGATGGGCCACTGAATAGACAAGCTTAAAACCTTTTAAATGGAAAAAAATAATGTTTGCAATTTCTCTGTGCTGAAAACACAGTGAAAATCCCTCGAGGACCACACCCTACAGATAAGGATAATCCAGAAAGACAGTTGTTCTTACTCAAGCTGCAGCCCAGCTCAATCCAACTCAGTCCGTGATTGGTCTAGAGTAACCAGACCCTGGTCTATCTGCCCCACAGAGGAAAGAGTGGACCCTCTCTGGTGCCTCTATAGTTTGGTCTAGTATTCATTCATGCCTAACAGAATTACTAGGCATGCAAAAAGACAGGACCTTATAACAAACAACCAAATATAAAAACAAGCAGTACAAACATAATCAAAAGTAATCCAGAAATTGGAGTTGGCAGACTTTTAAAAAACTATTAATTGGAATCCTGCTTCTGGGAAAATGGAGTCAATGTACTTTTATTCCTCTTGCCAAGTACCACTAAGCACAGCTAAAAACCCTGGAAATTGTATATAAAGCACATATAAGACTTTAAAGGGTAGAGAGAAGGTGGCAGACTGTGTAGGAACCTTTGGACCCAAGGAACAACATGGCAGTAAGTTCTCTGTGTGTTTATTTTGCCTTGTGTATCCCAGACTTGAGGCCTAAGAAGCCAGCAACCGGAAACACCAAAGATCACAAACAAAAGGGGGGAAAAAAGCCCCAACAAAGTCTGTTCTCTCTAGCAAAGAACCAGGAAATGGGCAGTCTACCAAGACAAAAAACTTAGACAAAAATCACTCTACTTCAGCCAAACACCACAAAAAAACCTGTAATTTCCATTCATGCCACTGCAAAAGCAATACTCAGAGGGAATTGTATTGTAATAAATGCCTACATCAAAAGAATTAAAATATTTCAAATAAACAACATAATGCTAAACCTCAAAGAACTAGAAAATCATGAATAATCCAATCCCAAAATAGTAGATGGAAAGAAATAATTACAATCAGAACAGAACTAAATGAAATAGAGACCCAAAAATGATACAAAAAAAACAATGAAACAAAAATTGGTTCTTGAGAAGATAAACAAAATAGACAAAGCCATTAGCTAGGCTAACTAAAAAAAAGAAGAGAGAAGACCCGAATAACAAAAATTAGAAACAAAAAAGGAGACAATACAATTGATACCACAGAAACACAAGGAATCATTAGAGACTATTACAAACAACTATACACCAACAAATTTGAAAACCTAGAAGAAATGGATAAATTTTTGGACACATACAGACTACCAAGACTAAACCAAGAAGAAATAGAAAACCTGAACAGACCAATAACAAGCAACAAGATTAAAGCAATAATCAGCAGTCTCCCAACAAAGAAAAACCCAGGACTGGACAGCTTTACTGCTGAATTCTACCAGACCTTTAAAGAGGAATTAATACCAATTCCCTTCAAATTATTACAAAAAATTGAAGCACAGGCCATTCTCCTAAATTTATTCTATGACACTGACATCACACTGATACCAAAACCAGACAAAGATATAATGAAAAAAAATAAATAAATAAAACTATAGGCAAACATCTCTGATGAACATAGATGCAAAAACCCTCAACAAAAATATTAGCAATCAGAATACAGAAACACAGCAAAAAATTATACACCAGGGGCCGAGCCCGTGGCGCACTCGGTAGAGTGCTGCGCTGGGAGCGCAGCGACGCTCCCGCCGCGGGTTCGGATCCTATATAGGAATGACCGATGCACTCACTGGCTGAGTGCCGGTCACGAAAAAACGACAAAAAAAAAAAAAAAAAATTATACACCAGGATCAAGTGGGATTCATCCCAGGGATGCAAGGATGGTTCAACATACATAAGTCAATAAATGTGATACATCACATCAACAAAATCAAGGACAAAAACCATATGATTATCTCAATAGATGCAGAAAAAGCATTTGAAAAAATTCAACATTTCTTCTCAGCAAATTAGGTATAGAAGGAAAGTATCTCAACATAATAAAAGTTGTATATGACAAACCCACCACCAATATCATCCTGAATGAAGGGGAACAAGACAAGGATGCCCACTCTCACCACTCCTATTTAACATAGTATTGGAAGTACTAGCCAGAGCTATCAGGCAAGAGAAATAAATAAAAGGCATCCAGATTGGAAAAGATGAAGTCAAGCTGTCCCTGTTTATAAATGACATGATCCCATATATAGAAAAACCTAAAGATCCTATCAAAAATCTCTTAGAGCTGATAAATGATTTCAGTAATGTTGCAGGATACAAAATTAACATGCAAAAATCAGTAGCTTTTTAATACTCCAACAACCACCTAGCAGAAAAGGAAATCAAGAAAGCAAGCCCATTTGTAATAGCCACCAAAAAAATAAAGTACCTAGGAATCAATTTAACCAAGGAGCTGAAAGATCTCTACAACAAGACTACAAATCACTGCTGAAAGAAGACACAAAAAGATGGAAAGACATTCCATGCTCTCAGATTGGAAGAATTAACATGGTGAAAATATCCATACTACTCAAAGCAATCTACAGTTCAATGCAATCCCCATCAAAATACCAATGACTTTCTTCACAGAAACAGAAAAACCAATCCTGACATTCACACGGAATAACAAAAGACCCCAAGTAGCCAAAGCAATCTTGAGGAAAAAAAAAAAAAGCTGGAGGCATTACACTACCTGACTTCAAATTATATTACAAAGCTACAGTAACCAAAACAGTATGATACTGGCAGAAAAATAGACACACAGACCAACGGAACAGAATAGAGAACCCAGAAATCAACCCACATACTTACAGCCAACTTATATTTGACAAGGGCAACAGGAGCATACACTGGGGAAAGGACAGCCTCTTCAATAAGTGGTGCTGGGAAAACTGGACATCCACATGCAGAAGAAAGAAACTAGACCTGTACCTCTCACCATATACGAAAATCAATTCAAAATGGATTGAAGACATATATAAGACCCCAAACTATAAAACCACTTAAAAAAATCATAGGAGAAACACTTCAGGACGTATGATGGGCACAGACTTTATGAACAAGACCCCAAAAGCACAGACAACAAAAGGAAAAATAAACAAGTGGGATTATATTGAGCTTAAAAGCTTCTGCATAGCAAAAGAAACAGTTAATAGAGTGAAAAGACAGCCTACAGAATGGAGAAAATATTTGCAAACTATGCATCCAACAAGGGATTAATATCTAGAGTATACAAAGAACTCAAACAACTCGACAGTTAAAAAACAGGTAACCCAATTAAAAACTGGGCAAAGGAGCTGAATAGGCATTTCTCAAAGGAAGATACACAAATAGCCAACAGACACATGAAAAAATCCTCAACATCTCTGAGCATCAGGGAAATGCAAATCCAAACCACATTGAAAAATCATCTCCTGTCAGTTAGACTGGCTAGTATCAAAAAGCCAGAGAATAATCAATACTGATGAGGATGTGGAGAAAGGGGAACTCTTCTGCACTATTGGACGGACTATAAATTAGTGCATCCATTATGGAAATCAGCATGGAGTCTCCTCAAACAACTACAGATAGAACTGCCATACGATTCAGCAATCCCACTGCTGAGTATATACCCAAAGGAATGTAAATCTCCATGTTGAAGGGATGTTTGCACTCCTATGTTTATTGCAGCTCTATTTACAATAGCTAAGAATTGGAACCAACCTAAATGTCTACCAATGGATGGCTGGAAAATAAAAATGTGGTATATGTACCTAATAGAATACTACTCTGCAGTGAAAAGGAATGAAATTCTGCCATTTGCAGCAACATGGATGAACTTAGAGAAAATCATGTTAAGTGAAGTAAGCCAGGCACAGAAAGAGAAATACCACATGTCCTCACTCATAAGTGGGAGCTGAAAAAACAAACAAACAAAAAAAAGAAACAAAGAAAGTTAACAACAATCACAATAATTCCTTGGACTCTCAAAAGGAGAGAATAGAATTGAGGACACCAGAGGTGGAAGAGACGGGGAGGGTTAGGGAGAAACTGGTAAAGGGCCACAAAAAATGTTTACATTGTGTAATGATAAAAAGAAAAAGAAAAACAAGCAAACAAAAAGTAAATAAAAGATGGAATCTTAAAAAAAATAAAATAATACAAAATAAAATGTCTTTAAGCAACTAGGTAAGTAAAAATATACAGCACATTAGTGGAGTTAATATTAGTGCTCCTGAGAGAAAAAGAATAGAATTGAAGAACAGAGTCCAGGAGTAGGGGTGGATGCCATGCTAAATGGAACACTCAGGGAAGTCCCTGCTGATGTGACATCTGAGCAGGGACCTGAAGTTGTTCAGGGAGAAAGTGCCAGGCACCTGAGAAATAGGGAAGAGCATGTGCAAAGGCCCTGGGGTTGTAGTGGCCTGGCCTGTTTGTGGAACGAAGGGCCCCAGAGGAGGGTGGGGGAGGTTGGGGAGAGGACATGGAGCCAACAATGGCTTTTACTCTGAGTTGGGAAGTTGCTGAAGGGTGACCTGGCAGAAGCAGGAGGCCTGGTGAAGGAGAAGGTGGTTGGGACCAGAGAGGCAGCCACGGGGGTGGTGAGCTGTGGCTGGATTCTGGTATGTTTTGAAGGTGGAGCCAACTTCCTTCACTGAAAATGTGGCATTTGAGTGAGAGGGAGGCATCAGGGCTCCAGTGTCTGCAGCCAGGGTGATGGTAGGTACCTGTGCCCTGTGGAGTGGGACTGGGTGTGGGACACAGGTGCTTGGTGAGGAAGGGAGGAGATGGATGGATAGACAGATATGGAGCTGGGTGGCCAGACCCGCTCAGCTGGAGCTCTAAGTGTGAGCCTAGCCAGCCTGTAGTGTCATGGTTGGATGTGAGGGGACACCTGGAGACACAAAATGATTGTGATAGCAAACTAGAAAACCTTCTGTGGCCAACCAGAGCTATATCTCCTTCTCGAGGAAAACACAAATTGTTGTCACAGTGAGTCTGTCAAGGACACATCAATGATAAAGTGGCAGACCATGCACAGTCCATAACCTACAGAAAGGGACAGGACGGCTGTCCTGTAGCCTGGCAGGGAAGTCCCCGCAAAGATGTTGTGGTTTTAACATCAGAAACCCACAGAATGTGCATCTGACAAGCCATCATTTCATTCTTCCTGTGACTTTCAGCAGGCATGGTCTGTTGTTTGTTGAGTTAAATAAAACTTTAACAACTACTCACCAGATTTTGAAAGAAGAATTTTGTTTGTACCCACTGGAGATGTTACAGTGGAAGGCAGCCCTGGGCTCTGGCTGGGGTGACAGACACCAGCGGAAGGGATGTGGTTTCCTGGCCCAGGAAGGTGCTGGTCACTGGGCTTGTAGAAGGAATCCCACAGGATGGTGGGAGATGGGCCTGGATGCATTGACTCTGCAAAACTGACCAACGCCCCCCACTTAAAAGTTGACGTATCAACTGCCCACCCCAGGAATCTGCTTACCTGCGGGGACACTTAGTGGTTTTTCACTGCAGGGGCTATTGTGGCAGGATCTGTGTCCTGGTTTCTTTTGCAGGTCTGTGTGTCTGGAAATGAGAAATTGTTTCCTTTCCACAGAGACAAAAGTAGGTTGGAAATTGTGGCCCTTTAAACCGGTGGCCTTTAACTATTAGCCAGTCATGGGGACAGGCCGAGAAGATTCAATTCAAAAAGACCAGTCCACTGCCTAAAGGGATAAATAAGCCTCTTCAAGTAGATGAAGTCATATCTACTTTTATCGGTTAATAGATCGTAGTATTTACGTAAGAACTCTAAGAAGGAAAAAAAAATCTTCCTAAAGCTTTCAATTTCAGTACGCCAACTCTTCAGGAAAAACTCTCAGGGCTGTGAACAGGAGCGACTCCATCTCCGACAGGAGCAAAGTGATTTGGACCCACCGGCCAACCGTGAATGCAGACGTTGTTGCTAAGCTACAGGATAAGAAGTCAGGAAACGTGATTTCATGCTGTTGAGAGTTAAAAGGAAAAGGCTCCAAGAAGCCTAAAATACTAAACCTATAAACGAGATGTGAAGAATGTTAATGGTACTCTAAAAACATAGGAGAGTTACACAAGGATTACAAGAAAATAATAATTTGTTTAATATTACACACCACAGTTCGTCCTTTGACAAATGTAACTAGTTTGATCATTTTGATTTTTAAAAATTATTTACCCTTCCCTTGTGTATTACGGTGTGGAACATAACATAGGCAAAGCAAGTTTGTGTTTATCTTCTCTAAATAAATCTAATTAATTTGAACTTCTCAAATTTCCTATTCTGGTTTTATGAGTCACCACCATTTGTTAAATGTCTAGGACTATGAGAAAGTGATCATGTCTTGCAGATGTCATGCCGGGTGCCAATCCTGGGGCCCACGCCTCTTCTCTATCATGATGTCGGCAGCGAGTGTGTGGCTTTCAAGGTCAGCTTAAATATAATTTCCAAGAATCTTGATTGGCTTCTAGTCCTTGAATTATTTTTTATTATCTCCAAAATTTTCAAAGAAATTAAAAATTCATAGAAACAGAAAAAACTACCAGCATATTAATCCATTTCTGTTGTTTATAACAAAATACCTGAAACTGGGTGATTTATAAAGAAAATGAGGGCCAGCCCGTGGCTCACTCGGGAGAGTGCGGTGCTGGTAACACCAAGGCCATGGGTTCGGATCCCATATACGGATGGCCGGTTCGCTCACTGGCTGAGCGTGGTGCTGACAACACCAAGTCAAGGGTTGAGATCCCCTTACCGGTCATCTTTTTAAAAATTAAATAAATAAAATTTAAAAAATGAAATTTATTGCTTACAGTTTCAGAGGCTGGGAAGTCCAAAGTCCAGGGAACATATCTGGTGAAGGCCTTGGTGGTAGCAACGGTGACCCAGGGGTTTCATATGGCAGAAAATGGCAGAGCAAAGAGAGACTAACCTCTCGTGTGCTCTTCATTTAGAGCCCTCAGAGCCATACCCTGACCATCATTTTTAATCCATTCACTATGGCATGGCATTCAGAATCTAATCACCTCTTCAGGGCCCCACCTTTCAATTACCGTAATATGATTTCCCACCCTCTTAACAGTCACAGTGGGGATCAAGCTACTAATACATAAAACTTGGGGGACACAAACCATATCAACCAGGAACCCAGTTATTACTTATATATGCTTGCCTATATGCCAACAGATTTGCTCTTTTTCAAGTTCCCTTTGGGAGGTAACTTGTGCGTAGGAATTGTCTCGTTAGATGCTTTAAAGCTAACGTTGGATGCTGTGTTGGTTTCCTGGGGCTACTGTAACAAAGTTCCATAGACTTGGTGTCTTACACAACAGAAATTGACTATCTCACAGTCGTGGAGGCTGGAAGTTCTGAAATCAGTGTCAGCGGGGCTGGTTTCTTCTGAGGCTGTGAGGGACAATCCATTCCAGTCCCCTCTCCAGCTTCTGGTGGTGCTGGTGACCCCTGGTGTTCCTTGGATTGTAGGAGCATCACTCCGATCTCTACCTTCATCTTCATGTGGCATTCTCCAGTGTCTCTGTCTCCAAAGTTCCTTCTTCTAATAAGGACACCAGTGATTAGATTAGGGGCCCACCCTAACACAGTATGGCCTCATCTGAACTAATTACGTCTGCAAAGACCTTACTTCCTAAAAAGGTCATATTGTGAGGAACAGGGGGTTAGGGCTTCAGCCTATGAATCTGGAGGGGACACAATTCAACCCATAACAGATGCTGTAAATAATCTTGTGTGGCACCTGTACGATCCTGCATGTTTAAACAAAACAAGCAAAAGAAGCTCAGAGACCATCTGAGGGAAACACCAGAATTCAGAGACATGAATCTGCTCTAAGTGGGTCAGTTTGACCTTCTGCACCTCCTAAGGCCCCAGCCCATTCTGTTCAAGAGCTTGTTTACTTCAGGGCTTTCTGCTGACAAAGGTCACGTGCTTCTAAGATGAGCTGAAGGTCTTAATGATGCCAAATGGGCTTAAGATCTCTCCACTGTGATCAGTACACTCTGCAGCCCGGACCCCTTTTTCCATCCCCTGTCTTCCCCTGACTTGGTGGAGAGTCATCCACAACTCCATTCTCCCCAAAATCAGAATAAGAAAACTGTCAGTGTGCCCTTTCCACCCAAACCAACTTTGGCACTTGCCAGATGGCTCCCACCAGACATTCACATTTGAAGACAAACTTGTCTATTCCATGGGGATAAGTCACATGTTCATCTGCTCCAGCCAACGTGACGAAGGACCGCAGCTGGGCAGCTCACACACACAGACGTATTCTCACAGCCCTGCAGGCTGCAAGTCCAAGGTCAAGGTGTGGGCAGGGTTGGCTTCCTCTGAGGCCTCTCTCTTTGGCTTGTAGACGCTGTCTTCTCCCTGTGTCCTCACATGGTCATTTGTCTGTGTCTGTGTCCTGATCTCCTCCTCTTATAAGAACACCCATCAGATTGGATCAGGACCCACCCTAATAACCTCATTTTACCTTAATCACCTTTTTAAAGACTTTATCTCCAAATACAGTCACATCCTGAGGTACTGGGGGTTAGGACTTCAACATATGAATTGTGGGGGGACACAATTCAACCCATAGCACCTATCAGTCAGGAGTGGGGCTGTACTCCCAGCTGGAAACCAGGACCACGAAGTCCCTGGGACCCGGTCTGGCTTGTGTACTGTGGCTGACAGGGCCCAGCATCATAGGAGCCGAGGAAGGTCCCTTCTTGGCAGGCAGAGAGGTGGCAAGTTTCAGGGACCTCAGAGAAAGGGATTGACCCCCTCATAGATCTGGGGACAAATTGTCTGGGCTCGGTGAAGGTGGGTTAATCAGTTAAGCCAAAATCAAGTTTTGGGGGACCTCAAGGAACCCCCTGTGGGAATTTGTACAGCTGTACAGCAAGGCAGCTCTTGTGCCTCAGTTAACAGCTCAGCCCTGCCCAGGCAGACAAAAGAGGCCACACGGTATGAAAGCTTTGCTATAAAATGCCCAGGGTAATGGGAGTCACCATGACAATGGGTTCAGAAATTCTTCCTCAGAGTAGGAAAGCAGCTCGAAGGAATAAAATCAATGTGCAAATATTGCTGATAGAGAATGGATAATAAACATTAAACCTGTGTCCAGTTTCCACTGTAGAAAGTGATCCACTAAGCGACACGTTCCATTATGATCTTAGTACAAAGACAAAGAGACCAGAACCACTAGACTGAGACTAATACTCAGAGACGGTCTATGTTAAAGGGAGGCTGTGAGGGAGGACGCTATTTAGACTTGCAAAAGAGCTCTCTTAGTCTCTCTACAGGTTTCCTCATTAAGGAGTTAAAGAAAATTCTGACATACACTTGTCTATTTCTATGAGACTGTTGTTTTTAATCATGACATTTAACCATGAGATTGAATTAAATCCAAACAGAAAACCACACACAGAAAACAGAATTCCTCTGCAATCCAAGCTTTGGGTGATCCACATTCAGCTGCCGAAGAGGAGGAACAGGAGACAGAGAGAGGGTGGCTTGGCACCGATGCTGCGTCCAAGTGACCAGCTGGTCGAACACTGCCGGGAGGGTGAGCAAGGTTGTCTGAGAACTGACCCCGGGGGGATCTGTGGAAGGCAGATGGCTGGTGGGGTTGGAGAAGGCAGGGCTGGGAAGCTTCAGGAGAGGGCAGATGAAAATCCCATAAGCAAGGAGAGGACTCCTCACGACAAAGGCAGCCCCAATCCGAACGTGTCCCAGTCAGGGTGGTGGCAGAGCACAGACACAGTCAACTGGAGACAGTTGGATGAGACTCCACAAAGGCTGTTTGTCAACATGTGGACAAGGTGTGGAAGAACCACAGGGAGTGACAGCCCAGGGAGGGGGGAAGGAGCAGCCGCTGGACCCAGAAGGAGAAGCCCCTGCTCAGTGACAGGACCCTGATTTGTCACAGCACACATCAGGAGCAAGCCGGTGCAAGCCCCCCGGGAGGGAGCCAGGCTACAAAGGTTCCCCCTCCCTCTGATCTGCCAGTATCCAACCCCTCACGTAGACCTCAGCCAAGCTGCCGATGCCTGCAGGTGGGACATCTAAAGACGCCCCCCAAGATCCCCAACCCCAGCCATCCAATCAGACACTAATCTAGATTCTGCTGTGAAGGGGCTTGGCAGGTGTAATTACGTTACTAATCGGCTGACTAAAATAGGATCTTGGGTTATCCAGTTGGGCCCAATATAATCACATGAGCCTTTAACAGGAGAAGAGAGAAAAGGCAGAAAAGAGGGAGGCAGGAGAGATGCTAGAGAGGGAAGACGGTGAGGCATCGTGGCTGGTCCCGAGATGCAGGGCCACGTGCTCGGGCTGGAGACAGACTCTGACCACAGAGAACGTGAGATAATGAATCCGTGTTCTCTTAAGCCACAAAGTTCGTGGTGATTGGTTACGGCAGCAAGAGAACACTAATACAGGCCCCCAGAAACATGAGCCACGTGAAACCTAACTGTCCACAGAAGCAGCCTCGATGCCAGAATCCACGCAAGACCTGATTCCACACCCTGTGCTTGGAGAAGGGGAGGCAGACGCTGCCACTCTCAAGCTGATAGGAAGAATCATGGTCATTCAAGCACATCTCCAAGCAGCTGTCAGGTGTTGACTGCACTCATTAATGAGAGAACCAACATAAAGACAAGAAGGAAGATTCGAGGAACTCTCGAAAAATAAAGGTTTATGCAGTTAGGAAAGAAATGCCAAAATAGTCTTGCCTAGTTAGATACAAACTACTACAAGATTAATAAATATGCCATATTTATTAACGACAAATATGGTAGTATACTGCAGGATAATAAAAATGCAGCCTGTGGAGTTATCTTCTCTATGGGGGGAGGGGGGTGCGGGAAGCAAAAATCTATCCCGGCTGTCATGACCTCGGGAATCCTTTTGCCCCACAAGGTTTTATAACTTCTGGGCCCTCATTAATGAAAGTTTATCCCCCCCCCCCCCAGTGGGGTGATTATAGAAAACGCTCCGGCGTGGATGAATCTCACAATGCTCATGCGACCTTATTTCACAGTTGGGGATAAATTGTTATTCTCCCATTATATCTACTTTGGGCTCGTCTATTTTGTTAGAAGTGGTGTTGAGGTTACAGGCATGGGGAGGGTTTCCCTAACTAGCCATCAGAAATGCCATGGGGGTAACGGGTAAACCCACCTTCAGAGGGACGCCCGCCACCAGCAAGAGTGCAGCGTCCCGTTCGCACAGTCCCCTCCTGTAGCTACACCTGCGTACGGGGCATAAAGACCCTCTCCGGAATTTGTTCCTCTCCACTATGTTTTCTTCGTTTTGTCTTCCTGGCGCGTCCATTCCCCAGTTTTTGGTGCATATCTTAGCCTAACCCCAACCCACCCAGAAATTGAAATGATTCCTTTTTTTTTTTTTTTTAATTATTTATTTTTTATTTTTTTTACTATTTTTTTTAGTAGATGTGAAAGATTTTTTTTTTTAATTTTATTTTGTCGATATACATTGTGGCTGATTATTGCTCCCCATCACCAAAACCTCCCTCCCTTCTCCCTCCCCCCCTCCCCCCCAACAATGTCCTTTCTGTTTGCTTGTCCTATCAACTTCAAGTAATTGTGGTTGTGATATCTTCTCCCCCCCCCCCCGGTTTGTGTGTGTGTGTGTGTGTGTGTGTGTGTGTGTGTGTGTGTGTGTGTGTGTGTGTGTGAATTTATATATTAATTTTTAGCTCCCACCAATAAGTGAGAACATGTGGTATTTCTCTTTCCGTGCCTGACTTGTTTCACTTAATATAATTCTCTCAAGGTCCATCCATGTTGTTGCAAATGGCAGTATTTCATTCGTTTTTATAGCTGAGTAGTATTCCATTGTGTAGATGTACCACATTTTCCGTATCCACTCATCTGATGATGGGCATTTGGGCTGGTTCCAACTCTTGGCTATTGTAAAGAGTGCTGCGATAAACATTGGGGAACAGGTATACCTTCGACTTGATGATTTCCATTCCTGTGGGTATATTCCCAACAGTGGGATAGCTGGGTCGTATGGTAGATCTATCTGCAATTGTTTGAGGAACCTCCATACCATTTTCCATAGAGGCTGCACCATTTTGCAGTCCCACCAACAATGTATGAGTTCCTTTTTCTCTGCAACCTCGCCAGCATTTATCGTTCAGAGTCTTTTGGATTTTAGCCATCCTAACTGGGGTTAGATGGTATCTCAATGTGGTTTTGATTTGCATTTCCCGGATGCTGAGTGATGTTGAGCATTTTTCATATGTCTGTTGGCCATTTGTATATCTTCCTTAGAGAAATGCCTACTTAGCTCTTTTGCTCATTTTTTAATTGGGTTGCTTGTTTTCTTCTTGTAAAGTTGTTTGAGTTCCTTATATATTCTGGATATTAATCCTTTGTCAGATGTATATTTTGCAAATATTTTCTCCCACTCTGTTGGTTGTCTTTTAACTCTTTTAATTGTTTCTTTTGCTGTGCAGAAGCTTTTTAGTTTGATATAATCCCATTTGTTTATTTTTCCCTTGGTTGCCCGTGCTTTTGGGGTCGTATTCATGAAGTCTGTGCCCAGTGATTCCTTTGGTTCGGCCCAGCGCTCTCCAGCAGCGCAGCCCCAGCTAGGGCAGGAGGCAGGCGAAGAGCGCGGGTCGCAGGTGAGTCTGGCCACCAGCAGGGGGCGCTGCAGACTCACGGGCCGGCGGCGGGACGCAGCCCGAACGTGTGCCGCTCCCGTGGGGCTGCTGAGTGCTGGCCAGGCCCCGGGCAGGCGGTGGGCTTGCGGGCAGCCGGCCCCAGGGGGAGGCGGAGGGCCGGAGTCCTCGTCCCCCGTCTGCGGGTGGAGAAGGGCGACCGAGCACAACCCGGGGCCCATTTCTGGGGCGGTTCGCTCGAAAGCCGGCAGCTCCTCCTCTGCTCCCTCCGCCCTGGTCCTCACCGAAGGCGCTGCGACACCCCTGCCTAAGACTGGTGTGGGAGCCCAGAGCCCCACTCTCCAAGCGTGGGAACGCTCGCTGGCGTGGCTCGAATTCTCCCAGGCTTCACTCGTGACCAGGGTGCTGGGTGCTGAGACCTCCGAGATGCGAACACGTGGGCGCCCCCAGGAGGCACCAGGGCCTGCAGGCGTGGGTGCCATGAGGGCTTGCAGTTTTTGACCTGCATCCCGGGAACCTGCCATGCCCTGGCTCTCAGGTCTTCTGGGGCATCCAAAGCCTGTATTGAGCATCTTCAATCCTTGCACCAAATCTCCAAGGTTCAGAGATGGTAGGTGTCTTGCCCAGGGTCACACGGCTGTCCAAGGACAGCCAGGTGGGAACCTGGGTCTCCCGGCCTCCCAAACCTCACTCTGTGTGTCTGCAGCCACCGCGTAGGAAGAAAGGGGCTCCACCAACACCCTGGAAAGAGCAAACCCTGACCTTGCACAGGGGCAGGGAAATGTGGAGTTCTGGGACTGTTGGACATTTAGACACAGGGTGCAGCATTCGGGGACCTGGCCCAAGTACTAGGAGTGAGATGAACACAACACATTTGGCTCGGGGCACAGCCACGCCCCGAGGCCACCATCCACCTGATCAGGAGGGGCCCTGCCAACACTGGGGACCCCTGAGAAGGAAGACAGGGGTTGAGGGGACACCCAGTGGAAGCAAAGGGAGGGACGTCATTGGTCCCAGGAGGAATCAGGAGAGAGCGACATCCTCACCAAGGCTCAGGCTCCTTGTGTCCCCTCTGCACCTTCTCTGTGCCTCGGTCTCCTCGCTGTGAAACCGGCTGGGAAGGGGGGCTCGTCCAGGTGTTGTAAGGTCGAGAGGACTAACCAGCACTCAGGGCCAGCGTCCCCTGGTGGCTCCTTCGCGACAGCTGCAAAAAGGTCTGAGCCTCTCAGTTCCTGCACTGGGCATGAGGAGTCTAAGTAACACCTGTGGCCACTGGGGCATGTGGAAACTTGGCTTCTCTCCACCCCGCTGCCATGCCTCTCCTCAGGGGGTAAACTGAGGCAGAACTTCAGAGTGACTTTTCCAGTCAATCTCAGATGACAAAAGTCACATTAGTCCGGAAACAGTCCACAGTTCAGTCATGAAAATGGCCAGTCCGTCATCATAATCCAAACACACTCTGCATGGCCCCATTTGGGGACAACCTGCAGCACTGAAAACCTGTGCTTGGCTTCCTCCCACTTCCTGTGCGGCCTCAGGCTTCTCCAGGCTGCAGGCTGGGTGTGGGGCCATGCGCCGGCCTTGCTCCCTTCTGGCCAGGTGGGGCTCGAAGGGGCTGGAACAATCCCAGGATCCACACACACAGGACACTCCCCACACGGCCACCTTGATGTCCTCCCACTGGACTTAAGGTCAGGAGAAGACACCTGTCCCCAGGACCACAGCCTCTGCCTGCCATGCCCTGAGGGTGAAAGCACGAGGCACAGCGCCACTCTGACCCTCTGCTACACGTCCCACCTCTCACCTACAATAGAAACATTTCTATTTCTGTATCCTGTGATGTAGGGTGGTGCTATGGACTGAATTTGTCCCCCAAAATTGACATGTTGAAGCCTTAACCCCCAATGTGACTGTATTGGAAATAGAGCTTTTAAGAGGTAATTAAGGTTATATGAGGTCATAAGAGTAAGGTCCTAATCCTATAGGATTGGTGCCCTTACAAGAAGAAGAGGAAGAGCGAGCTCTCCCTTGCTTTCTCTCTCTCTCTCTCTCCCCTCCCCCTCTCTCTCTCTCTCCCTGTCTCTCTCCCCACCAATCCCCCATGTGAGGACACAGAGAGATGCAGTCAGAGTGACTAATACAGGTGTCAAACGCATCAAGCAAGCCTTGGGTAACCCCACCAGCAGACTGGCATCAGCACTCAGTGAGGTGGTTTCTAAGTAGAACTAGCATCATCTTACTTCCAGGCAGTCTTCAACGACAATACTGACAGCTGACACACACAATGTTTCCTGCATGCCAGTATCACCCTGCCTATCCTCGAGGACTCCTGATGTAGCAGGGAAACCAGCTGGCTGGGACTGGCACCCGTGGTCTGTACCACTCTGCAGGCCACCTCCTGGTTTGCAGAGCGCTTTCACAGGCATCACTCACTATTCAACACTCAGTTCAACAGACTGAGCCAACAAATCACTGCTGAGCTCTTTCTGCAACCACACGCTGCGTGAGCGCTGGGAGCCAAGGGTGTACAGGGCAGACACACCCCAGCTTCCTGGCTCAGTCCACCACAGAAGGTAACATAGCTCAGACCATTAATTGTATAAACCACAAACCCAACACCATCCCTTTGAAAATTCCAGCTGGAATTTGTGAAGAACTTGTATAACTTCATTCTGAAATTCATATGGGACAATAAAGATCTACAGAGAGCTCAGCTCGCTTTCAAAAAAAGAACAGGGAGGACTCACC
Organism: Cynocephalus volans; assembly: GCF_027409185.1. NCBI lineage: Eukaryota > Metazoa > Chordata > Mammalia > Dermoptera > Cynocephalidae > Cynocephalus > Cynocephalus volans. The sequence goes on from NC_084461.1 coordinate 212,515,834, forward strand.
CTCCCAGGCACTCAGATGACCACAAGCCCTTAACGAGAGGAACATCGATTGCTGTGGTCCAGAGCAGACAAACTGAAGACCCGGGTGGGCAGGAGAGGGTGGAGTAAGGTGTAGGGACCCCGTGACGCAGAGCAGAGAGGACAGCGTCATGGGAAGTATTGGGGAAGTTGCTCCCGATGTGGAAACAAAGTCTGCTCTTCCATTAAGCCATTTACAAAGGTGGACACCATATGGATTCAAGACCGAAATATGAAAGGTATAATTATAAAACCATGAGAAGAAAATAGGAGTATTTTTGTGACCAGGGGTGAAGAAAGTCTTCCTAAGTAAAACAAACACAATAAATAAACTCTTCTTAAATAAGACGACAAAGGCACACACCCTAGGGTGAGGGACTGATGGATTTGACAACACCCAAATTAAGGACCGCAATTCACTGAAGAACACCATTTGTACATTAGCAGATGCCAGCCACACCTAAAATTGACAAGACGGTAAAATCTGGACTATGTTAAGAATTCCCATAAATGAGTAATAAAAAGTCAGAAGCACCAACAGAACGAAGGTAATGAACAGGCAACTACCAGAAAAGGAAGCCCCAGTGGTAACAGGTACATGGAGAAATGCTCACAGCCACAAGTAACATGATAAAGCACCACTTTTAAAGCGAAATAACACCTTATACCAAATAACAATCACACATGAAAAACTAGAAAGGCATGGAACACCAAGTGTTGGCTAAGATGTGAAGAAGAGGGGATCCTCCTCTCCACCAGAAGGAGCGTGAACTGGTTTTGGCTGTCTGGGAAGGCAACATGGCGGCATATGCACAGAATCAGGACGTGCATGCCCAGCCACCTAGCAATCCTGCTCCTGGCTGTACCTCCTGGAGAGACCCTCACAGAGCTCCATAAAGAGGCCTGAGGAGGATGTCATCACAAGATGCACTGTGGAGCAGGGATTGCTGATAACCCAGGTTTCCTCGTGAGGAAGATGGTCCAGTGAATGTGCTAGAGGCCCGTGTGCAGGACTGACGGTTGCTGACCCAACACTCTCTCCCCACCCCCTTATCCACCTCCACCATTGAGCTTGGAAAACATAAACAGTCACTCCTTCCAGATGTCCACGCCGACAGAGTAGTGGCAAGAGTCTGCCAAGGCCTATGGCTGACTGCGTCCATCGCGGTGGCACACATGAAGCAGAGGTGGGTGGCAAGAGGTCGCGTTCTGCCCTTTGATGGGATGCTTTTGCTCTCCCTTGCATTTTGCCTTCTGTGATCTCTGTCTTGTCTCTGACCAGCTGTCCTAAGGTATCCTGAGTGTCCAGATGCAATGTCTTCTCCTGCCCTTGAGGATGGTGGTTCTAGGGCTGGGTTTGCTGCCTTCCCAGGTCTTCAGTTCCTTCTGTCTGCTTTGCTTACTTCAGTCTCTCTTTCAGATTTGAGGCTCTGCTTGGAAGTCAGCTGATCTCTGGTCATATGTGAATATTTAAGAGGAAAATATTGAAACACTGGCTAAGGCTCCATGGTTGGCAGCAGGGCCTGGTATGGCTGTACCTGCATAAGGGTCATCAGAGGTGCCCCACAACCTCCCAAGAGAGCCCAGAGGTTGGCATCCATGGCCCCATCCTCCTAGCCAGTCAGTTTCCCTAGGCAGAATTGCCCGGTCTTTCCTGGAAGGATGGAATATTCTAGAAGCTGATCAGGCAAAGCAGCGAGGCCTCACCTTCCACTCAGGCCGTCACTCCCTTTCTACCCTCATGGGTCCCATGTGAGGTGGGACAGGGCCTCAGGGAGGGCTAGAAGTCTCACTGCTCACCCCACAGACGTGGCCAGCCCACAGCCCACCTGCCACATGCCCATTCCCCTGGGTCCTGTGCCTCTCTGGGGTCCTGAGGCCCGTGACTTGTCTCCCGTTGCCCACCCGCAGGTGCGTAGGTCTCACTTTCCTCCACTGTGCAAAGTTCCCCCACTTCCTGTCTGTCAAAATTTTGCCAACAAAATTTCCTTGACTGTTGTTTCCTCTTTTATTCTGTCCTTTATGTCTGTACTGATTTAGTGGGGTTTAGGTCAATAAATGTTACTCCACCACTTTTAACTTAAAGTCCTGCACACACGTTTCTACCACCCGCTGGGGGTCCTCTCCCAGTTGGAGAAGAGAGAGGGGAAGGACTGGCATCAGACAGGGCACTCCTGCCAGGCTCTGTCTCCTCTGAGCCATCTGCTAACACCCCCCCTCCTTGTCTCAGGCCCTATGTCCTCAGAACTCCAAGCCCTACATGAAACAGATGTGTGGAAATAGATACCCTGTCCTCGCACAGTGAAGCCTGACTTTCTAGGCTCTAGCCTCCTAAAAACCCATGTCAGTCTTCAAACTCAAAGCCAGGAAGTGGCTTTCTTGTTCTGTTAGTGAGCCGAGTGCTATTAAATTGTAGGTGGGAGCCACAGGACTACAAGATCTAGGGAGAAATAAAAATGCATCAGGTTAATGTTTTGAACAGCCACCATCGTCCTTACACTACAACAGGCACGTGTAACAGGGGACTTTGGGCCTATTGGGTTTTCAGGTGAGGTGAGGAACTCAGAACTGAAGGACAAAGAGGGGTTAATCGGACAGGAGGGAAGAAACAGAGGGAATAGAATGTGGTGCAGCTCGGAGAGGGTCATTCCTCAGGGCTCCTCCGCACCAGCCCTTTCCACAACCAGCCCTCAGTTCTAATGTGTCAGATCTCAGGGCTTCTGCTGAGTCGGAGAGCAGTAACCACGACCACCATGGGAAGTGACAGTAGGCGTGAGGACAAACCTGCAGATCTTCCATCTGAAGTTCATGCTCAGAATGGCTCCACCTCGACTGGTAAGCACCGCCCACAGGCCCTCAGTCCAGCCTCAGCCGTGCCAGGCTGTCTCTCCATGTCCAGGCTAGGAAACGTGGGAGCCATCCTGAGCAAAGGTGCAGGGACAGGAGATCATCTGACCTTTCCTCCGAGCTGGGGCCCCCACCCCCCGGGCTGACCTCAGTGGAGATGATGCAGCAGTTGCGTCATGAGTGGACACGCTTCCCACGCAGAAGCACTTGGGAGCAACCAGGAGACAATAGAGGGAAACACACCTTCCCCAAGTGGCCTTCCTCTCTGCTATATCCTGCTTGGTGCCAGGCATGGGAGGGGCCTTCTGAATGACACACTTTAACCTTAGGAAAACACATGCAGTGTGGTCCCAGGGGCAGGCAGAGGAAATCCTGCTAGATGTAGCTGGTGTGTTTTTCTAGCTCCTGCAGCTGTTTGGAAGAACAATATCAAATTGAAGCCCTGGGTGCAGCTACATCTGACAAACAGATACGTTCCAGAAACAGCCGGTCCCAATCCTCAGTCCTAGACAAAAATCCTATCATTTCTGGTAGCAACCCCTCGATTCAAGTGCTCAAGACTGCAGCCACAAAATGTACCTAATGACTCCCAAATCTAGATCTTCAGCCTAAATCTCTTACCTGAGCTCCAGACTCATATACGTACCCCAGGAACCCCAAACCTAACCTATCTGCACCTGACCTCATACTGATGGGACCGGGTCAGGGAGGTCCTTAAATTGGACCTTGCAGGGGAGTAGGAGGCAGAAATGGGGAAGAGGGTAGAGAGAAGGTGGGAAAACATTTGAGAAAAATTTAGATGGGAGAATCAATAGGATGTAAAGATTGGCTGGGTGTAGCAGCGGGAGGGGGTAACATAGGGAGATTCAGTAGTATTCAACAACTCATTTTTAAATATTAATTATTTTTGGAATAGGTAATATGAGGGTACTCCAAAAAGCTCATGGAAAGATTTGTATTATCTTTTAATTCTATTTTTCCATGAACTTTTTGAAGTATCCTCATACATACACAGGGTTCAATATTCAAAGACTACAAAAAGGCACATCATTGGAAGTCAGCTCCTCTCCATGCCTGCCCTCCGGGCACCTGACCCCTCTCTGAGTGGGTCCATGAGGGGCCCTGAAACACAGCTCTGCACCTGGCTCCTCCCACCTGGTAACACAGCTGGGAGACCCGTCTGCACTCAACACACATAGAATGGACCCCATGATATTTAACTACTATTCAGCTCCTGAACTTCAAGTTGTTCTCAAGCTTCTTCTGCAGTAAATATCCTTACAAATATATATGTTCCAGTGTATCAGTAAGATTAATTTCTTCAAGTGAAATTGAGGATCAAAGGCATATGCATTTCCAATTTTGGTTGATAGATACTGCCACACACACTGTACCAATTTGCACGCCAGGAAACAACATATGAGAGTAACTTTTCCTCACATCCTCGCCCACACAGTGTGTTATTACACTTTTAGATTTTTGCCAATCTGATCAATGAAGAATTATGATATGGTAATTCACATAATTTAGTATTTCACATAATTTAAATTGTGTACTTATTTTGATGCGGTCAAATATATTTTTATATGTGTAAAAATCATTTCAACAAAGAGATCTCTACTGATGTCTGCAATGTGCTAGGTATTGGGCTTGGTAGAAAAGACAAAAACTAGAATGACTCCTGTTTCTGCTTTAGTTAACCTGGTGGATGAATATGCCACTCACTGAATACAAGAGGAAGAGAAATCTTGGTAAAGATGTGAAGGGGTTAAGAAGAGAGAACAGGAAATTTTAATAATCCAGGCAAGAGACTATGGTAGTCTAAACTAGCCCTGTGGCAGAAGGAACAAAGAAAGGAACAAAGAGGGAACAATGTCTATTCTGTAGAAAGAATAGACATTGAGGACTGAATAGATGTGGAATGTGGGACAGGAACGAGTCATATATGATTCTCAGATTCTGAGTTAGAGAGTTGAATGAAAGGCGGATCCATTCCCTGAGAAGAGAGACACATAGGAAGTACAGAAATTGAAGAAAAGATTATGAGATGGGGATGCATGCTGCCGGTCCAGATGCACTAACAGGAACTATAGCTACCTAACTCTAACTCTCTGAGGGAAGAAAAAAAAACTAGGGAAGGAAGGAAGAAAGAAAGAAAGAAAAATTATAAAAGACAACAGTTTTCAAAATATCAGAGATCAAACAACGAAGGACAATGATCCCTGAGAGCTGGAAAACAAACAAGATGAACCCTATCGTGGCCCTAGATAACCGTCTTAGGAGAATCTCCAGGTTGTAAGCACAGAGGGGGGAGTTTAGGAGATGGAGAAGAGAGACTAGATGGCTAGAATTTTCAGGGCATATTACAAAATAGAATATAAGTTGCACAGAGACAAAGCTCTGAGGATCTGCAGAGGGTCTCCCTTGAGTTTTCAGTTAAGAAATGAGCTGTGCATGCATGAAGAAACTACCTGAGGCCAGGGAAAGAACCAGCTCAAAGAATTAGAAAAATAGTATTCAGCACTCACATTACCAAACAGTGCCACAGAGTTGGTAATAGTTCCTATTCCCACCAGCTAAACCAGAAACCTCATTGTAGTGGATTGAATTATGTCCTCCCCAAATTCATTGAAGCTTGAATTGTATCCCCTACATTTTATGTATTAGGAACTTAGCCCCCACTGTGACTGTTAAGAGGGTGGGAAATCCTATTATGGTAACTGAAAGGTGGAGCTTTGAAGAGGTGATTGGAAAGTAGGACTGGGCAGTAGTGAATGGATTAAAAAAGGTGGTCAGAGGCCCCACTCCACTGCCCCGAACTGGCACCATGCAGGTGAGCCCACTGGCACCAGCCAGCCAGTGGAACCACATGGCTCCACGTGGCCCCCCACCCTGTTGCTTTGGACCCAGGCAGGAGGGAGCTCCAGGCGCCATCCCGCCACCCCGAACCAGCACCGTGCAGGTGAGCCCACTGGCACCAGCCAGCCAGCGGAACCACATGGCTCCACATGGCTCCTCATCCCACCTCAGACCCGGGGGGGAGCACCAGCCTACAGATCCAACCCACCAAGTTTGGCCCAGCAGAACTCCACACATTAAGGGATCATTCTACAACCACAGAGTGTCGAACAGGAACTAAGTTGGCTTAACACAACCTCCACCACACCTACTGCCAAGTAAGACAGTTCACCCCCCACAGTAGAAACCAAGGCCACTCCACAGCCAACCTCAGTGTAATAGAAGAAGCAAACCCCCTACCAAATGACGAAGCATCAGCAAAAATACACTAGAAGTACAAGCAATAAAGAAGAAATGACACCACCAAAAGGGTAGAGTAATGCCCCAAAGTCAGACTCCATGGAACAGGGAATCCTTGAAATGTCTGAAAAAGAATTTCAAGTAATGATCTTAAGAAAACTTGGAGAAATAAAGGAAAACTCAATTAGAGAACACAATGAAACAAGAAAAACATCCAGAATATGAAGGAGGAAATCTACAAAGAGATTAATACCATAAAAAAGAGTGTAGCAGAACTTCTAGAAATGAAAGATGCACTCAGCAAAATAAAAAACACTACTGAGAGCTTGAGCAGCAGGGTAGAGCAAGCAGAAGAAAGAATTTCAGAGCTTGAAGATGGTCTTTTTGAAATAACTTAAGCAGACAAAAAAAGGAAAAAAGAATTTTTAAAAATGAGGAAAACCTAAGAGAGATAGCAGACAATCTCAAGTGCTCTAACATATGAATTGTGGGTATTCCTGAAGGGCAGGAGAAGGGAAAAGGTATTGAAAACCTACTCAAGGAAATGGTAACATCAAACTTCCCAGGCATAGGGCGAGGTACAGACCTTCAGATCCAGAAAGCTCAAAGGTCCCCAAACAGATTCAACCCAAAAAGATCCTCCCCAAGACATATTATAGTTAAATTTGCAAAGCTCAAAGACAAAGAGAGAATTCTACAAGCAGCAAGAGAAAAGCGTCAGGTCACTTACAGGGGCACCCCCATCAAACTAACAGCAGACTTCTCAACCAAAACCCTACAGGCCAGAAGAAAGTGGAATGATATATTCAAAATACTAAAAGAAAAAAACTGCCAGCCAAGAATTCTTTACCCAGCAAGGCTCTCTTTCAGAAATGAGGGAGAAATAGTGTATTTCCCAGACAAACAAAAGTTGTGGGAGTTCACCACCACACGACCAGCCCTGCAAGAAATTCTCAAGGGAGTCATTCATCTGGAATCTGAATAATGGTGACCATCATCACGGATACACAAGAAAGAGCAAAACCCACAATTAAAACAAAAATGCCAGCAAGAAAGAGAAAGAAGCTAAACCATTCGGCCTTAAATCCCCAAGTCACAGTGAAGAAGAGAAATAAAAGGGGAAATAATGATCAAAAGATATTTAAACAACATATATAGCAATTAAATGACAGGAATTAAGCCACACTTGTCAATAAGTACTCTAAATGTGAATGGACTAAACTCCCCATTCAAAGGACACAGACTAACTGACTGGATTAAAAAGACAGACCCGAGTACACACTGTCTTTAAGAGACCCACCCACCTCACCTGTGAAGACACTCATAGACTAAAAGTGAAGGGATGGAAAAAGAGATACCATGCAAATGGGAACCAGAAATGAGCAGGAGTAGCTATTCTTATATTGTACAAAATAGACTTTAAACCAAAAAACATTAAAAAAGACAAAGAAGGCCTTTATATAATGATAAAGAGAACTATCCAGCTAGAAGACATAACAACCATAAACATGTATGCACCCAATACTGGAGCACCCAGATATATCAAGCAAACACTCTTAGACCTAAAGAAGGAGATTGGTCCAAATATATTAATAGTGAGTGATCTGAACACCCCTCTCTCTGTATGGGACAGGACTTCCAGGCAACAAGTCAATAAAGAGACACAGAGTTTAATCTACACCCTAGACCAACTGGACTTGGCAGATATATACAGAACATTTCACCCAATGGCTAAAGAATACATTTTCTTCTCATTAGCTCATGGTACATTCTCCAGGATAGACCACATATTAGGTCACAAATCTAGTCTCAGCAAATTTTAAAAAACTGAAATCATTCCAACAATCTTTTCAGACCACAATGGACTAAAACTGGAGATAAACAATAAGCAAATTGCTGGAAGATGTACAAATACATGGAAAATAAGTAATAGGCTACTTAATGACCTATGGGTCCAAGAAGAAATTAAACAGAAAATCAAAACATTTCTAGAAACTAATGAAAATAAAGATACCTAATGCCAAAACTTGTGGGATACTGCAAAAGCAATACTAAGACGGAAATTTATTGCAGTAAATGTTTATATCAAAAAAAATGGAAAGACTCCAAATAAACGACCTAATGCTATGCCTCAAAGAACTTGAAAAACAACAATCCAAACCTAAAGGCAGTAGACAGAAAGAAATAATTAATATCAGAACAGAACTAAATGAAAAGAGACCCAAAAAACAATAGAAAAGATTAACAAAACTAAAAGTTGGTTTTTTGAGAAGATAAACAAAATAGACACACCATTAGCTAGATTAACAAAAAGAAGAAGAGAGAAGACCCAAATAACACGAAATGAAAAGGGAGACATTACAACTGACACCACAGAAATACAAAGAATCATTAGAGACTATTATAAACAACTGTATGACAAAAAAATTTGAAAATCTGGAAGATATGGATAAGTTTCTAGACACATATAAATTACTAAGACTGAACCAAGAAGAGATAGAAAACCTGAACAGACCAATAACAAACAAGGAGATTGAAGTGGTAATTAGCAATCTTCCAACCAAAAAAAGCCCGGGTCCAGATGGCTTTGTAGCTGAATTCTATCAAACTTTTAAAGAGGAGTTAATACCAATTCTCATGAAACTGTTCCAGACAAATGAAACAGATTCTACTCTCCCAAACCCATTTTATGAGACCAACCTAACTCTGATACCAAAACCAGATAAAGTCACAACAAAAAAAGAAAATTATAGGCCAATATCCTTGATGAACCTAGATGCTAAAATCCTCAACAAAATATTAGCAATTAGAATACAGCAACCATATTTAAAAAATTATACACTATGATCAAGTGGGATTCATCCCAGGGATGCAAGAATGGTTCAACATACGAAAGTCAATAATTGTGATACATCACATCAACAAGCTCAAGGACAAACACCATATGATTATCTCAACAGATGCTGAAAAAGCATTTGACAAAATTCAACATTCCTTCATGATAAAGACTCCCAACAAATTAGGTATAGAAGGAAAATATCTTAACACAATAAAAGCCATTTATGACAAGCCCACCACCAGTATTACTCTGAATGGGGAAAAATTGAAGTCCTTCCCCTTAAGGACAGGAACAAGACAAGGATGTCTACTCTCACCACTTTTATTCAACATAGTGCTGGAGGTACTAGCTAAAGCAATCAGGCAACAGAAAGAAATAAAGGGAATCCATATTGGAGAAGATGAAGTTAAACTTTCCTTATTTGCAGATGACATGATACTATATATAGAAAAACCTGAAGACTCTATCAAAAAACTCCTAGAGCTGGTTAATAACTTCAGTAACATTGCAGGATACAAAATAAATGCCCAGAAATCAATAGCATTTATATACTCGAATAATGAATTAACAGAAAGAGAAAGAAAGAAAGTAAGCCCATTTACAATTGTCACAAAAAAAAATATGATAGCTAGGGATCAATTTAACCAAGGAGGTTAAAGACCTGTACAATGAGAATTACAAACCACTTCTGAAAGAAATTAAAGAAGACTTGACAACAAGATGGAAAGATATTCCATGCTCTTGGACTGGAAGAATTAACATTGTGAAAATGTCTATACTACCCTAAGCGATCTACAGATTCAATACAATCCCCATCAAAATACCAATGACATTCTTCACAGAAATGGAAAAAAACAATCTTACCTTTCAAGTGGAAAAACAAAAGATCACGAATAGCCAAAGCAATCCTGAGCAAAAAAAAACAAAGCTGGAGGCATAACCCTGCCTGACTTCAACTTATACTACAAAGCTGTTGTAACCAAAACAGCATGGTACTGGTATAAAAATAGACATTCTGACCAGTGGAGTAGAATAGAGAATCCAGAAATCACTCCTCAGGCTTATAGCCATCTGATATTAGACAAAGGCAACAAAAATCTACATTGGGGAAAAGATTGCCTCTTCAACAAGTGGTGCTGGGAAAACTGGATATCCATATGCAAAAGAATGAAACTAGATATGCATCTCTCACCATACACTAAAATCAACTCAAAATGGATTAAAGACCTAGGTATAAGACCCAAAACTGTAAATTTACTAAGGGAAAACATAGGTGAAACACTTCAGCAGTTAGGTCAGGGCACAGGCTTTATGAACATGAGCCCAAAAGCACAAGCAGCAGAAGAAAAAATAAACAAATGGGACTATATCAAACTAAAAAGTTTCTGCACAGCAAAAGAAACATTCAACAGAGTGAAAAGACAATCTACAGAGTGGGAGAAAATTTTTGCCAACTATGCATCCAACAAGGGACCAATATCCAGAATATACATAGAACTCAAGCAATTATCCAGTAAAAAAATAAATGACCCAATTAAAAATGGGCAAAGGAGCTGAATAGACATTTTTCAAGACATACAAATGGCCAACATACACATGAAAAAATGCTCAACATCACTAGTCATCAGGGAAATGCAAATTAAAACCACATTGAGATACCACCTCACACCAGTTAGACTGGCTATGATTAAAAGATGGCGAATTACAAATGCTGGCAAGGGTCTGGACAGAAGGGAACACTGCTACACTGTTGGTGGGATTATAAATTAGTACGACCACTTTGGAAAACAATTTGGAGGTTTCCCAAACAACTACAGATAGATCTTCCATATGATCCAGCAATCCATCTTCTGGGTATATATCCAGAGTAATGGAAATCATCATGTCAAAGAGATACGTGCACTCCCATGTTTATTGCAGCTCTGTTTACAATAGCCAAGATATGAAAGCAACTAAGTGTCCATTAATAGATGATTGGATAAGGAAACTGTGGTATATATACACTATGGAATACTACTCTGCCTTAAAAAAGAATGAAATACTCCCATTTGCAACAACATGGATGAACCTGGAGAAACTTATGTTGAGTGAAACAAGCAAAGCACAGAGGGATAAATACCTCATGTGCTCACTCATATGTGGGAGCTAAGAGAGAAAGGAAGGCAGGAAAGAAAGACCACAGTAGTCCCATGATCCAACAGAGGGAGGGAACATTCCTAGAGCTACAAATTGAAGTTGAGGGGGGAGGTGGAGGGAGGTTGGGGGATAATTGGAAGAGGACAAAGGGTGCAAAAGCAATTTCTGGTAATGGGTATGTCCCCAATATGAATCTGGCCCCCACATCATGGGCAGGAGGGGGGACAATCAGCTTTGTATCTCATGAAGATTCAAAATAAATAAATAAATAATTTTTTTAAATGGTAGTCAGAGGCATGGTTCTGAGGACTTTAAAAGAAGAGGAGAGTCTGTCTCTCTTGCTCTCTCTGCTCTCTCTGCTTCTACCATCTTGCAATGTGAGACCCCTGGGTCACTGTCACCATCACCAGATGGACTTTGGACTTCCCAGCCTCAGAAACTGTAAGCAACAAATGTCATTTTCTTTATAAATCACCCAGTTCCAAGTATTTTGTTATAAGCAACACAAAACGGACTAATACACTCATAATTCACAGTTCATTGATTAAAGTACTCGTAAGGACCTAAATTTAGTAGTGGGGAACAACTAGTCCTAGACTATACACTGTTCTGGTCCAGCCTAGCAAGCAAGAAAAGGAGAACCTGAAAGATTCAAATGGTTTCTGTGAAAATAACTGCATCTAAGAACAAGACTCAAGAATACTTCTATGAATACAAAAATACCCAGCACCAAGATAACATTCACGATACCTGGCATTTAATCAAAAAATGCCAGACATGCAAAGAAACAGGATAATACAACTCATAATGAGGAGTAAAATCACTCAATCAAAGCTGACCCAGAACTGACACAGATATTAGATTTAGCAGACAAGGACATAAAAACATATAAACAGTTTATGTGTTCGTTCAAAAAGCTAGAGAAAAGATGTGACATGTAAAAGTAGAAATATAGAATATTCAAAAGACTTAAGACAAACTTCTACAGATGAAAACTACAATATCCGAAATGAAAAATACAATGGATGAGAATAACAGCAGGTTAGATATTGAAGTAGAAAAGAGTAGTGAATCTGAAGACATAGCAATAGAAACTATTCAAGATGAAATAGAAAAACACGCAAAAAAAAAAAAAAAAAAAACTAGCAAAGCACCAGTAAGCTGAGGAGCAACTTCAAGTTGCCTAATAGATATGGAGATGGAGTCCTCAAACCAAGAGGATGTGGAAAGGTGGAAGAAAAAAAAACTTGAAAAAATAATGGCAAAATTTTTTCCAAACTAATGAAAACTGTAAGCTCAAAGATTCAAGAACCTCAACAAACTCTAAAGAAACATAAAGTAAAGTTCACAAAGGCATATTGTAACCAAAATGTTCACAACTAGAAAGTCTTAAAAGTAGCCAGAGGAAAATGACATGAATCACAGAAAGGAAAAAAGGGAAGGATGACAGCAAGAAATAAGGGAAGCAAGAGGACAGTGAAGCAACATCTTTAAAGTGCCACCAAAAAATGCAAACTTAGACTTCTATCCTCAGTGAAAATATCTTTCAAAAACAAAGGCAAGCACTTCTGGAGTGGTGGCATGAGGAGTTCTGCAAACCCTCTCCTCAGCAAAATGACAATAACTGGTGAAAATTATTTTCTTAACAAAAACAAAGATTTTAAATCTCTGGAAATTGTCCCAAGGGCATAGAGCACGTGTAGAAGCATTTATTCAAGAGCATCTACTGAATCTCAGTAAGAACAATGAGATACTATGGCATTTGAGTATCCACCCACTCCCTCACCACCCCGTCCCCAGAGCTCAGTGGGACAGAACCTACACTCAGGGCAGGCACAGTCAAGAAGTTGGGTCTTCTTCTCCCCCCACTTCCCAATCTAGGGCTATGGTTATTACCTGGAAGGGGCAGGCCAGCATTTCTCATTTCCCCACCCCAGCTCTGCATTGAAGAAGCTCTAATCCAGGAAGACATGGCAGAGAGATCTGGGGATTCCTTCTCCCACCCAACCCCTATTCCAAGAGCAGAAGCTCTATTCAGGCTCAGCAGAGTGAGGACACTGGGCCTAAATGTCCTCAACTCAGCCTGCTTATAGGGCAGGGGTTCAATGTGAGGGGAGGAAAGCCAAGAAAATCAGAGATTGCTTCCTATATCCACCACCCCAAGTTTACAGCAGAGGTGTCACTCCAAGAGAAGTGGGCCACTGTCCTGACCCCCAGACTCAGAAGAGTAGCACAGAGCTTCTTCTCAGACAGAGAGAAAGAGAGAAAAGCAGTAAGAACAGAGAGCTGTATAGTTCTCCCCAACAGAACTGACTTCATTTAGAACAGAGCATTGGGAAGTTCAAGCCTAAGGGCATTATCAAAGACAACTGAGATTTTTCATTGTGAGCAATTAAGAAGATGCTAGTAGCTCCGTGATAGCAGAAAGTGAAATGGGACCAGCTAGAAATTTAACGGAGAGAAACAGGGAAAGACACAGATAATAGGAGCCCTCCAAGGACTGGAGCAAGTCTCAAAGACTAGCCTCAAAGAAGCCCTCCTAGGCAGCAAGACATTAATGGGATCAGACTGTGGAACAATTTATGCTTCCGGGTTTGTCAATAAAATCAGAGCAATAAGATAGAAAATAGTGATGATAACATCTGATATAATACCAGTAGAGGCAGAGCAGCTAGAAGTTCAACAGGGTTATCAGGGAAATAGACAGTCAAAGAAAGCCCAGTTGAAATCACTGTCAACTGCAGGGGAGGAGAAGTCAGATAATGCCCAAGGCTGTGCCTTCTGAGGAGCAAAATCAGACTGCATATGCTTCAAGAAATATAGACTTCATTAAATTAGTCCAGTTATGTCACTAAACAAATAAACCAGCAGGCAAGAAAGCAGCAACAAACTCTTGAGGAGTAGGGAGCAGTATCCAGAGTTGCGACAATATATCATCTAAAACGTCCAATTTTTCACAAAAGAAATATGAACCATGTAAAGAAACAGCAAAATGTGATGCACACCCAGGGTGGAGAAGGGGAGAAACAGGCAACAGAAACTGCCTTTGACATTGAAGGATCCCAGATGTTGGAGTTAACATAAAAACTTCAAAGCAGCTATCATAAATATGTTCAAAAACCAAAAGGGGGCTGAGCCCATGGCGCACTCAGGAGAGTGCGGTGCTGGGAGCGCAGCGACGCTCCCGCCGCAGGTTCGGATCCTATATGGGAATGGCCAGTGCACTCACTGGCTGAGTGCCTGGTCACGAAAAAGACAAAAAAAAAAAAAAAAACCAAAAGGAACCAGATTTAAAGAATTAAAAGAAGGTACAATAATAATGATTGATCAAATAGAAAATATTAATGAAGAGATAGAAATTATAAATAATTTATAAAGATAAAAATAGCCAAATGGAAACTCTAGAGTTGAAAAGTGCAGTAGGGATGGCTCAGCTGGTTAGAGCATTGCCTTATAACACCAAGGTCAAGAGTTTGGTTCTCTGTACTAGCCAGCCTCCAAAACAAATTTTTTTTAAATAAAAATAGAAGTACAATAACTGAAATAAAAATTTCAATAGAAATTCTAACAGTATGGTTGAGTTGACAAAGGAAAACAATCAGTGAGCTTGAAAACAGACCAATACAGTTTCTGCAATCTGAAGAGCAGAAAGGAAAAAAAAGAAAGAAAAATGAAGAAAGCCTCAGAGAAATGTAGAATATCATTACACACATCACCATTCATGTAATCGGTATACCAGAAGGGGAGGAGAGAGGTAAAGTTGCAGAAAAATTATCTGAAAAAATAATGGCTAAAATTGCCCAATTTTGATGAAAAACATTAATTTACATATGTAAGACATTCAACAGACTCCTAATAAGATAAAACCTAAGAGACCTACACTTAGGCACATCATAGGCAAAATGCTGAAAGACAAAAAGAAAACCTTGAAAACAGCAAGTGAAAAATGGCTTGTCATATACAAGGAATCCTGATTAAGATCAATGATGCTGACTTCTCATCAGAAACAATGAAGGCCAGAGGGCAGTGGGATGACACACCCAAAGTACTGGGCAGAGAAAACTGCTAGCCAAAAATCTTATAGCAAATAAAACCATCTTCCAAAAATGCAAGTGAAATACAGACATTTCAAGATAAACAAAACTTAAAGAATTTGTTGCTAGCAGATCCACCTTACAAGAAATATCAAAGTTCTTCAGGCTAAAAGGAAGTGACACCAGAAAGTAATTTGAAAATGCAGGAAAAATCAAAGAGCTCCAGTAAAGGTAATCATATAGGTCATGATAAAACACAGGCTAATTAAGTCTTCTATTTCTTCTCTTAGCTAATGTAAAAAAAAAAAAATTGCATAAATTAATATCTATAAAATTGTACTGTCAACCCTGTAGCAAAAGGAATGTGATATATTTGACAATAACAATACAAAGAAGGGGTGGAAAGAAAATGAGAGCAGATAGTAACTCAAATCCAGAGGAGGAAATAAAAAGAACCAGAAATGGTAAACAATAATAATACCATTAAAAAAAAACCCTCCATAAATACATTTTTGTTTCCTTTTGTCTCTTAGCTTCTTTAAAAGACATGAGATCATATAAAGCAATAATTACACCAATGTTTTGCTGGGTTTGTAACATGCATAGTTCTTTTTTTTTTTTTTTTTTTGTCTTTCTCGTGACCGGCACTCAGCCAGTGAGTGTACCGGCCATTCCCATATAGGATCCCAACCCGCGGCGGGAGCGTCGCTGCGCTCCCAGCGCCGCACTCTCCCAAGTGCGCCGCGGGCTCGGCCCAACATGCATAGTTCTAATGTATATAATAATAATAGCACAAAAAAGAGGAGAGGGGAGGGAGCTATATAGGTGTAAGTTTCTATATCATATTGGAATTAAGCTAGTATAAATTTGGAATAGATTCCATGTTAAGGTGTGTATGTAAGAAACCACTAAGAAAATAACTCAAAAATATATACTTTAAAAAGTCATTAAATTGAAATGCTATGTTAGAAAATATCCATCTAAGACAAAAGGGAGAACAAGGAATAATATAGTCATAAGACGTCTAGAAAACAAAAGCAAAAAGGCAGACGTAAAGCCAACTCTATCAACAGTAACATTAAAGAAGAGCAGGAAGTTTGAGTCAGGAATGAACAGGGCTGGGTGTGGTTTGGTTTCCTCGGGCTGTTTTAAGCTCCCATGAGCCCTGGTGAGCCTGTGCTGCCCGTGGCACGCCCTGAGGCTTCATACACATCCAGGTCTTGATGGGGCTTAACAGCTATGTTTGCTTTTGTTGTATTGTGCAATATGCTGAATGCTGTTCTTCGTTTTAATTTCTCTTGTGTAGAGTCTGGTTTCCAAGAAAGCCTGCAGAACTTTCTGAGTCTTCAGTTTCTTCACGTTGTTCCTGCCCTCCAGTACACTTCAGCCTGAGCTGGGGAGTCTAATCGTGCAATTTTCAGCAGTCTTTTCCTTAGTTTGAAAAGACCCAAGGCTCAGAATTCACTTTCATTCTTTGTGAATACCATTCCCCTTGGTTTCCAAGCTTCCTTCTCTCCAAGCCAAAGATTGAGTAGAGATTTTTTGCAAGACCTGTAGCCACTCAATAGTGTCCTGAGCCTCAACCTCCCCAACCCTGGGGAGCAAAGTATACCCTGAACCAGAGCCGGGACCCACAGGGGCTGTCACACTCATGCTCCTCCATGGCCTCTTTTAGGGGACGGTCTCAGGCTAGGGCCCCTAGCCAAGATTTCAGCTCCTCCTGAGACAATATGGACCCCCATTCCCATGAGTGGGCTGCTGCTCCCCCTGGACAGTGAGGGCCGGGGAGAGCTCTGGGTTCAGGCACAAGCCCTGCATATGCAGACATCCAGATGTGAGGAAAGACAAGAGCCACACCAGAGAGGCACGAAGTGGCCGGAAGTCATTCTGGAGCATGCGTTATGGAGTCCCAATCAGTAAGGGACAAAGACGCTGGCCTTGCCCACCCTGTCTGGGCACCAGAATCTCACCTGTAGCCAAGACAAGACCCTTCCACCTGACTGTGCTTCCAGACACTTCCTGGAGGAGCTCTTTAATTTGGCTCATATGAAACCACCAAAAACATTCCCAGTGTGAACCCACGCTGTGAACTGAGCTCTATGCAGAGTTTACCATACAGTTAACATAACTAAGGTTATTTTCAAAAGCCACAGGAAATGTGGATTCCCTATCAGGGTTACTAAAACACAGAAGTGGCCACAGCTGCAGGACAGGGTGTCCAGTCCTCTGCAAACACCTCTTCTGGCCTCCCCTGGGTCCTTGTGAGTTTCCTGTCCCCACTCATCTATGCTATTTGTTCTTGCCACAAGCTGTCTGCAGGCACCTCTGAGCATTCACATCTGCGGCCACCCCAACTTCCCAATACACTGATGCCTGAAAAAGCTGCTCTGAGCCAACACCCATCACAAAATGCTGTTTACTTATGTCCCAGGGCGTGGATTTGGTATCAGAAGGAGTCAAATCTCTGCTTTGTACTAGGGAGAAATATAGCTTCCTTATCATTTCTCCATGTCTACATATTGCTTTTTAATTTCAAAATAGCTTACTTAAAAAGAGGAAGAAATGAGAGCAGATGGGGACTTCTTTGCAGCTGTCTGAAAGCCACTTTTGTGTGTTCCTCAGACACTCATTGGACACCCACGTGCCAGGGCATGGGCCCTTCCAGGTTCAGGGATGAATTAGATGCAGTCCCCAGCTGTCCTCTAGCAAGCAGCTCATCACAGGGGCCCCTGCCCAGGTGGAGCCTGGGGTCATGGCGGGGGAGGGTCAGGACAGTGAGGGAGTCTCTGGAAGAGGTGTCTGGGGGAGCAGCGGAGGGCGGCTGCAGGGAGGAGTTACAGCTAAGCCGGCGCTCTGAGGAGGGGGAGAGCTGGTGCCGCAGGACTTGGACAACCAGAAGCACCAGGCCAACGGAAGAACCGGGAGCAGTGGGGCTGGGCAGACCAGGAATCCAGGACATCTAAACACAGGAGTGTCCTGGCCACCGCATGACATGTGGGTGAGCTGGGGGCCGTTCCAGGCAAGGAGCCCAGCCTTGGGCCGTGAGGCTAGAAAACTCCTTACACTACCGCTGCCCATTCTCCTTCCAGAAAGCCATTTCCTGTTCACAGAAAAGGAAAAGAGCTCCTGCTTCATGGAATGGTATCGCCACTCTGTCCAGAGGGCGGGGCCATGGTACCCACTAGGTGACCACAGCCCCAATGCCCCCTGCGTCCCATGACACCCCAAGCTCACACCCCTCCCTGACATAGGTGTCTAAGGTGCCATGACCTTCGCAGGAGCCAGGGGCAGTCCCCACCTCTGCACAGAGGAGGATGCACTCTTGACTCCCCTGACCTGCCAGGAGCAAATGTCCTAACATGAAAACTGATGAAAATGGCTTTTCCTTGAGAGCTAATTCAGACCATGCCTTTCCCATCCCAGACAGGGACTTTAAAATAATAATAATAAAACATAATGGTTTTAAAGATGTGGCATTGGCAAGTCCCTGGCCTTCCCTGGACCCCAGTTTGCACATTCCCATCACAATTAGGAAAATGCCCTCCCAGCCCCAACAATTTGGGGTTCTTTGACCAGCCTTAGGAAGCAGCAGGCTGCACCTTCAGAGGGAGCCCTGCCATCTTACTTTTCAGACAACTTAGGGGATCAGGCTGGAGATCAAAGGATGAGAAGCAGCAGCCCTCAATGAGCCAATGAGCCCCTGCCCAACTCAGGGGTCTCTGTCCTCCCAGGTAAGAGGGGCCCCGAAGAGAGTTGCAAGGCCAGCCTCCCACACAGCAACAAGGAGCAGGCACCAGGGCCTCAACCAGTGCTGCGGATGGAGACTCTTGCTCTAAATGGGAATAGCTAACCCAGAAGACTTTAAATGAGATGAGAAAAGAGGCTGTGTGCCTTCTAGCAAGAGCCCTGCCCCAGGAGGGAGGGCACCCGGCGAAACGCTCAGGTCCTCCCGGGCCGCTACATACAAGGTTGGGAGAAGATGGCAGGTAGGAAAACGCACCCAGCATGGGCCCAGCATTCCACCTACAGTGTTTGCTGAGCACGCTCTTTGTGTGTCACACCAGTTGCTGGAAATACAGAAACTAATCCCTGAGAAGCTCGCCCTCTAGCGGGCTCTGGCTTTTTACCCCTTCAGGGTCGCCTGGCCTTGGGCAAGTTTTGGTCTCGTCGTATAAACAGTAGTGAGAGTAGGAATCTACCTTATAAGGTTTTGTGGGGACTAAGGACTTAAAGTACATACACACACACATAGGGCAGTGCCTGTGGCATACCCAGAGTTCACACTGGTGGTTGTGACCATCGATGTCACCAGCAGGTCCTTATCTGGTCCACACAAGGTCCTGAGATGGAGCTAAGAGACAATGACATGGGAGCCTTGAGAGGTGGGAGAGGTTTCCACGGGGGCACCAGGGACTCTTCAAGGGGACCAGTGGTTGGAACTGGTCCTTGAGGGACAAGCAAGAGAAGGTGGGAAGGGGGACGGAGACTGGCCCGCGAGAGCAGGCACGTGTAGGAGGCAAAAAGGGCTGCCGGCTGGAGTCGGCCGGGAGTGGTATGCAGAGGAAGGTGGCCAGTCACAGAGGACACAACCCGCGTTCAGGAAGTGATTCATCTTGTGGCTAGAGGGGAGCCAGAGGGGTCCTCCAGACAGAGCGTGACATCTTGAGACTTGTGTTTTAGGAAGACAGCGTCAGCTGTGGATGCAGGACACGGCCGAGATGCAGGCGGCATCGGGCAGGAGATGCATGAGGAAGTAGGATCTGAGTTACACTCAGGCGGGACGCTCCCTGCCAACCTCTCAGGACATTTTGGTTTAGGGCAGAATGAAAAACCAAACAGATCATTTCTGCCTGTGGAGACTGCACTTGAGGCTGGGTGGGTTTGAAGAATATCCATTGACATCACTGGGCAATTTTATAATCATAATCCTAATGCATCATATTTCCCAAAATAGAGGCATATAAAATGTTGATAGAAAAATGTCTAAGTTACACAATAGTCAGTACTCAGTAACTCAGTTACATGACAAGCACGTTGATAATAGAAAGGTGCTGGAGAAAGCCACCTCCCCCTCTGCTTTAGAGATAGGTATGTCCCTGTGGGGAAAAACAAAGATGGTAACAAAAGCAATTTCTCAATACTCAGCACCACCAGGCAGAGAGCCCCGGGCACTCCCCTAGAGGCTGGCCATCAACCCCCAGACTTCAGTAATGGGGACATCCAAAAGGAATGTTGCTGTGGTCAACTGTGTCACCCCTGTGCCCAGAACAGATTCAGACCATCAAGGGTAAATGCCACCAAGGAAGAGCCAAGCTGGACCCAGCAGGAGGGAAAGGCCACTGGCCAGGGAGCAGGGCCTCAGAGGGGGCGCCAGACCAGCAGGTGTAGACATTTGATGTGCAGGGGTCAAGTCACGGCAACCAGCCCACAGGGTCGGGTGCCTGAACCAGGGGCCAATGGGTTTATTTACAAAAAGTGACAAATGGGACTGCAGAACAGCCTGGCTGCTCTGAGTGAAGCCAGCACATTCTGTCCCCAGGGGAAAGTCCAGTGAAGCTGACACTGTTCTTCAAGTGGATTGGGGAGTGCAACGTCCAGTCCAGGGCGCCGGCGGGGCCGTGCTCACAGCCAGCATCACTGAGAGGCTGCGCAAGCCAGGGCAGCTTCCACCGCAGGGACAGGTCTGCCGAGTGGACAGTGTCTGCAGCTGCCGCAGGCTGGCTCTGCCTGAGACCGCCCACCTTATAACCGCACAGAGACCACTCCTTTTGCCTTCCACCCTGCGCATGTTCCCTTTCATTTCTAGTTCGCTGAAAGTTTTATCATGAATGGCTGTTGGATTTTGTTTTCCATATCTCTGTGGATTCTCTCCTTTATTCTGTGAATGGGTTGGTTTACACTGATTGGTTTTTTTAATGCAAAACCAGCCTGTATTTCTGGGAGGATACCCAGTTGGTTAAAGTGTATTATCCTTCCTATATTTGGCTGGATTCAATTTGCTACTGTTTTGTTAAAGACTTTTGCATCTATGCTTATGAGGAATATTGCTCTGTAATTTTCTTTCTTGCAATTTCTTTGTCAGGTTTTGATATCAGAGTGATGCTGGACCCATAAAATGAGTTAGAAAGCAATCCTTCCTCTTCTGTTGTATTAGTTTGCTTAAGATGGGTGTTATTTCTTCCTTAAATGTTTAACAGAATTTGCCAATGAAGCTGTCTGGCTCTGGAGTTTTCTTTCTAGGAAGGCTTTTTATTAAGAATTTAATTTCTTTACTAGCTACCAGACAAATCATGTCTACTATTATTTCTTGTGCCTATTTTGATTAACTGTTTTTCCAGGAACTTGTTCATTCTATCTAAGTTGTCAAACTTATTGGCATAAATTTGTTCATAGCATTTCTTTATTATCCTCCTAATGTCTGTAGGATCCATTGTGATGGCTCTGCTCCTTCTTGAAGTTAATAATTTTTGGATTTTTTTTCCTTTTACACCAGTCTTGCTAGGTTTCTGTCAGTTTCATAATCTTTTTTGAAAGCCAACTTTTGGGTTTTTGGTGACTCTATTGGTCATCTGCATTCCACTTCACTGATTTCCACCCTTATCTTTAGTATTTCTTTTCTTCTACTAATTTTTTATTTAATTTGCTCTTTTCCTCTAGCTTCTTAAAGTTAATTGATGATTAATGATAAATGAATCGTATCAGTCATTTAAAATGTTGCTGCTTTTCTAATATCAGCACTCAGTGCTATAAATTTCCATTAAATTCTGCTTTGGCTCATCACACAATTGGTATGCTGTGTTTTCATTTTCATTAAAGTGAGACATTTTCTAAGATTCACCCTGTGATTTTTCTTTGATCCATGGATTCTTTTAAAGTTTTGCTTAATTTCTGAATATTTGGGGGATTTTCTAGATATCTTACTGCTGTTGATTTCTAATTTAATTTCACTGTGGGCAGAGAATATACTGGGTATGACTCTAAACTTTTGAAATCCACTGAGATCTTTTTTATGTTCAGGTAGTCTGCCTTTGAAGATGCCATATGTTCTTGCCAAGAATGTTTCTGCAGTTGCTGGGGATAGTGTTCTACAAATATCAATCAGACCATGTTGACCGATGGTACGGTTCAAATCTTCTATGGCTTTGGTGATTTACTGGTCCAATTGTTTTGTCCATAAAAGAGAGAAGGGTGTTAACATTTTCAACCACAGGACACTCTGAAACTACAAAGTTTCTACACCAAACCATACCTTGGACATTAATTGAAACCAAAAGATGCCAAGACTGCAAAATAATTGTCAGTAAAAGAAAAGGCCACAAACAGCAGCAGGGGACTTACCTGCTCTACAAAGCCTGCCAGGGAAAGACCCTAGAGGATGGGGCTTCAAGGGTCCAGGGAAGGGTCAGGGACCCTGGGAAGATTAAAATCACCCCAACCCTGAAATCCTCTGGTTTCAAAGGACTGGCTACTTCAGGGCCAGCATGCACATGTAGGGAAAGCATGATTTAAAGAAACAGTTGTGCAAACACCCAGCTTCTGGAGGAGAAAAAATGCCAAAGGGAAGGAAGAAGGGTCGATTGGAAAGGGAATGTTTAGAGGGGGGCGGGGAATCATCAATGCCTGCTAAAGTCACAGAGAGACGATCCGACACAATGGGAACAAACGCCTCTGGGGGCTTCCAGAGCCGGCCCGGGCCACGCAGTCGCCGGCGGGTTCTCTCTCCCGGGCCGGGGCCCGCTCGCCGCGCTGCTCCCCGCGGGCCTCGTGGGCTACCGGGGAGTCACTCGTGTTACCTTTCGGCCCACGCGGCCTCGGGACACTCTGCGCCGGAACCGAGAGGGGACCGCGCGGGGGTCCCTGGGTCGGAGCTCTAGCCTGAGCAAGCGTCACCGCCGCCCGGGGGCGTCCCTGGGCTGCCGCAGTGTAACGCCAGTGCGGCGCCGGAGGCAGCAAAATCAGGTCTTCCTCCAGGCTGGGTTTTGGCTGCCTGTTTACTAAAGATTTCAGAAGACAAAGCAGCTCTTCTTGAAAAAAATGGGCAGAAACACCCTGAAGTATCAGTGCTCAATATAGTTTCTGACCAAGACACCAGATCAATTATTCCAATAGCAGCTTGCACTGATACACTGGGCAGTTCTGTTGTGGCTGCCTGCTTGGAGGTCTTCCAGACCATTAGTATGGAGCTTCAGGAGGGGATCCACCCTTGCCTGGGAGCAGTGGACTTCATTCCCATTTACCCTCTCTCTGGTGTCGGCTTGGAAGAATGTGGCACAGTGGCCAGTAGGGCCTTTGGTCAAGATGGCAGAATAGACAGTCCCCAGCATCACTGTCTCCCACAAATCAACCAATTTACAACTATAAAAAAGGAACAACAGGCAAGCTGGGGCCACTAGAGCTCAGGGGAAGAGGAGGAGAGACCTACAGAGTGCATGAAGGAGGGAGAAGCCACGATGAGAGAAAGAAACCACTCAGTCCATTTTGAATCCCAGCCGCTTTAAGGCTGGAGCTGCTGAATGCATGGAGCAGGAGCTGGCAAAAGCCACAGCTGTGCCCTCCAGATGAAGTTGCTTGGAGGCAGCAGGGGAGAAGAGGGCCTTGGTGGCCCCCAGGCCAGCAAGACCACTAACAGGGTTCCCGTGGACCCACATAGGAGTGAAGAGCCACAACAACTGAAAAAAAGGAGCCACTGAGAGGCCAGTGAGTCACCAAAAGGGTCCGGCGCACCGTCTGTCCCAT
Organism: Cynocephalus volans; assembly: GCF_027409185.1. Taxonomy (NCBI): domain Eukaryota; kingdom Metazoa; phylum Chordata; class Mammalia; order Dermoptera; family Cynocephalidae; genus Cynocephalus; species Cynocephalus volans. The sequence continues at coordinate 212,539,701 of NC_084461.1, forward strand.
TGGATGTGTTTGGAATGGGGGTGGTGGGGGAGATGGGCCCACACAGAGAACACTAGGACATAGCAAGGACAGCTGATCTGCCCTCCAATCAGCATAGGACCCCTCAGTGTACACTGATCAGGAATATGGAACTGCAGGGGGTGCAGTTTGCAGAAAAGTCTCAGGCCCAGACCAGAGCTTCTACACAACCCAAGTGTACCAGATCTCACGAGTCCCGGCAGCACCTATAAAGTCAGCCATTAAAACCTGAGCTTCACAAAAAGCCTTCCCCAAGGAATGAACAGCAAAGCAGCAATTTAGCTCAACCACAGAGCTCAAGTGCAGGTCCCCACAGGAAGTTCCCCCATTTTAGAAGTAAGCAAAGGACAACAACTTAGTTCCAGTGCAGAGTTTAAGTAGTGGGAACAGCAAATAATCCAACAGTGAACTGAAAGAAAAAACAAAATACCCACAGACCAGAGACAAAGTTTCATATTAACTAGTAAAGGTCTCTCATCACCAAAGAACACCCATAAAACCTAGAAGGACTGGAAGTTTCTTGGGCTACCAAGCCAGAGAGAGGGGAGGGCTGGGGGCCTCAGCCATGTGCCCTGACACCCACAACCAGTCCCAAATGTGGGGAGCTGAGGGTCTCAGTCATGCCCCACCAACACCCACAACCAACCAGTGACAACCACCAAGCTGCCACAGGAGGTGCCCCAGGCTCTCCAGAGCCAGGGTGGTAGGGGGCCAAGGGCATAGGCCATGCCCCCTGACACCTGAAGCCAGCCCATTGACAACCACCAAACCACTGCAGGAAGTGCCCTGGGCTCCCGAGCTGGGGCGGTGGGGGGACAAGGGCTTCAAGCCACAACCCTTTGACATCTACACCCAGCCCAACAATGACCAAGCCACCATGGGAAGCCTTCTAGTCTTCCCTGCAGGAATGAGGGGTTGCCACAGGCCTCCTTCCTCCTTCTCCTATCCTACTTCCTCCCCTTTCCCCTCTCCCCCACAACTGCTCCACAACAATATCATAGAATGTACAAAAAAAAAGGAATATTAATAAATAAACTTTAAAAAAAAAAAAAGAACATAAACCTCTGAAGCCAAATCTAACCTGAGTGATACCAAACCTCAGGATCCAGCAACCAATCATCAGGAAAGGCAGGGGACAGCAGAACGTGTTAAATGACACTACTGGGATGCAACAAATCCAGACCTTGGGAAACTTTATGGGGTAAAGGAGAAAAAAGGGAACCCATAGATTAAAAGAAACTTAAGAGAGAGCTGACATAGCAACCAATGCAACAAGCAGAACTTGTTTGGATCCTGATGTAAACAAATCAACTGTAAGAAAAAAAGAGGGAGGAGGAGAGAATTGGAGATATTTAAACATGTTTAATGTTTGATTATATTAAGGAATTATTATTGACTTTAAAAATGTGAGTATATACTGAAAAAAAAAAGAAAGTAAAGAAAACAAATTTAAGTTTTCTCATATTGGAAATAACTTATGATTGTATGCTTTGTATTCCTAGAAGTAGGTTACCTGTGCTTTTAAATTGTTATAACTTCACACCTTTTTGAAATCTTCCCTACAAAATTTGTTTGTTTGTTTTTTTTGTTTGTTTGTTTGTTTTTTTAATTTTATTTTGTCGATATACAAAAATTTGTTTGGCTTAGATGTCAAAGCCATGACAATTTGTTCCTTGATGTAATTGTATTTCCAATTTCTTGTTCATGTAAGATTTCAATAAAACTAAAAAATCTATTCAAAAAAAGAAAAAGCAAAAAATGTAGAAAGGGATTGAATTGAGAGAGAATAAATAAATTAATTAATAAATGAATAAATAAATAAATAAAAGGAGAGAAATGAAGGGTCTTGCATGACAATAGGAAACCCACAAAATCGGAGGATTCACACCCCACCTTCTCTTCCACCTCCAAACTCTACACCCACCAGCCCTTCATAAGGAATCTGTTAGTTCCCCTTTCCCTGGAGTTGAAAGCAAAAACTTTATATCACCCAACCTACAAATGAAGGTGCTACCCAGTCATGAACACCATTCACTTTTCCAACTCCAATAAGACCTGGAATTGACCCCCTAGTGCCCTAGAAACACCCCCAGGGTCATGCCCCGTCGTAATATGTAGGATGTGGGAGGTCTGAGTGAAGTGGGAGAAAGGTGTTTGTAAAAGGGAAATAAATACACCCATTATCCCTTAACCAAACTCCCCAGACACATCAGTTTTAGGAAGGAACTCACATGGAACTTATGAATCTAGAAATCGATTTACTTAAATCTCTTAGTGCATATTTAGCCCTCAGGAGGTCTTTGGTAATCTCCGAGTTACACACATCCCAGATTGAAGAATCCTGCTTTAAAGCAAATCCATCATCTCCCACCTTATGTATTTACATATTTATTGGTTTATTTATATATTTTTCTCCTTGCTGCAAAATGTGTCTATAGAAGTTTACAAAATACATACAATGCTTAAAAATATAAAAGCTGAAGAGAAACAAGTCTAAAAACGTACAGTGGAGCCAGGAGTGGGGTTATATCTTGCAGCCAGCCATGGGACACAGGGGGTACCTGACAGTCACATGCTGAGAAACCTGCAGACAGATTGATGCTCAAAAACCGACCTAGTGCATCTTTAAAATGGGATGGGGGAATGTCATAAGCAAAGACTTGAACGTTGGGCACAAAGTGGTGGGAAGTAGAGTCTGAACAGGCTCTGGCTTCCCTGCTGCTCCTGGGTGGCCTTAAATAAGCGGTCACGAGGGTAGGGACGCTGGGTTGGACAATCCCCATGGGTCTCCCTGCTTTAAGGTCTAGGACCAGGTTAGAGCGAGTGGACACGTCTATGCTCCAAGTCAAGGACAGCCCAAGCCAAAGGTGGCAGAGGATCTTGTGCACTCAGACGGGATCCTGCACGGGATGGAGAGGCAGAGCCTGGCTGCACCACAGGCCCCATGGAGGGGAGGGTGGGCCTTTGCTTTGCTCTGTCCAGAGGCATTGGTGATTCTCCCGTGCCCAGATCATTTCAGAGGTGGTTAAAAGCACGGGCATCTGCAAGCAGATCAAACCAGGGTTTCATCTGTTCTCCACCAATGACCAGCTCTGTGGCCTTGGAGCTGTTACTTAAGCATGCTGAGGCCTCAGTTTCCTCATCTGCAAACCAGCAGTAAAACCAGAATCCGCCACAGAGGGTCGTGGTGGGATTACAGGATGCAGGGCACTTAAGCGAGGCTTTCAGAAGGTAGTTAGCACCAGGATGGATTTGCCATTGTTGGTCCCAGGAAGCCAGGGCCCCACGCTCCTCCTCTGGTAGCTTTGTTGTCGGGAAACCCTTTCATTTCTGGCTAAAGAAGCTGCCAAGAACCCTTTCCCATCCCAGCCCCACACACACGCACTCACGCCTCTTTCTCCCTCCCTGCAGGCCCAGGGACTCAGCCTGCTCCCCTCTCCTGAGCCACCCCTTCCGTGCCAGGGTCTCTCATAGGGACAGTAAGCTGTCTCCCTAACACCCTTTGTTGGTGTGCCCCAAACACGTCCTGTGAATTGAAGAATTCACTTTTAGGAAAGGAGCAAGGAAGAGAGAAGAAAAGAGGAAATACAGAGTTCAGAATCTCCCTAACTGCTTAGCATCTCTGTCCCTGAATCCTGAGCCCCTTCTGGAGGGTTCTGTTCACCAGATGAGGTGCTGCTGGAGTTGTCTGAGGCTGATTCGGGGCCAGGTAGGGACTGGGATGAGCAGATCCCTCAATTCCTTTCTGACTGTGGTTCCTAAACCCTGCGGCAGGTGCTTAAATCTCAAAAAGAATTCAACTGTCCACTTTGGTCTTCAGTTATGCTTGGTGTTTTATTCATTTACTCTTTCTTTAAAAAAAAAAAAAAGTAAGAGCACTGTCCTTCCCGAAGCTTCTGCCGTTGATCCCTGATTGAGCGTATGGTTCCTAACGTCTTCCACAAGGTTACAAGCCACGAGGGGCAGGGACCATCTCACTCTCGGGTTTCAGGATCCTGATCCGGAAACCTGTAGAGCACATCTGTCCTGCTGTACTGTTGAAGAAGTAAAATCAGAGAGTCGTGGTGACTTGTGCCCAGGTGCCCTACAAGTTAGCAGTGAGGGGGACCAGAAAGGGGAATGGGGACTGCTGTGCCCTAAACAGCCCCACCGCACCCGGCTGCTAGGGAGGCCGGAACAAGTACCACCGATATTCATTCTTTCACAGTTCTGGAGGCTGACGTCGGAGATCAAGGTGTGGACAGGGTGGGTTTCCTCTGAGGCCTCTCTCCTAGGCTTGTACATGTCATCTTCTCCCTGTGTCCTCACATGGTCGTCCCTCTGTGTGTGTCCGTGTCCTAATCTCCCTTCCTATAAGGACACCAGTCAAATTGGATCAGGGTCCACCCCAATGACCTCATTTTACTTTAATCACCTCTTTAAAGTCTCTGTCTCCAAATACAATCATATTCTGAGGTCCTGGGAGTTAGGACTTCAACATATGGCTTTGAGTGGGGGGGACACAACTCAGCCCATAGCACCCCACCACCAGCCCCACCCCAGCCAGTCCCAGTGCAAAAGCGACAGCAAAGCTGCAACCAGCTCCAGACAGCGGCTTGCTTTCAGCTTGCTAGGGCTCTGTTCCAGGCACCAGGCCCCCATCCCCACCCCCTCCTCTGGCCAGATCTGGCACCACGAATCTCGGGTAGGTGGGCACCAAACTATGGAGTTCCCACTTGCCCTGTGCTCTCAGGGCCTCCGTTACTGGCTGATGACACGACAATCCTACAAAACAAACTGCCCAGGGCTGGGCAGCTGAGCAAGTCTTTGAGGACTCAGCCTCGAAACGCAGGGTGCTCCTGGGCCTGGGGTCCACTTCAGCCCAGAGCAGGTCTGCCACAATCCCATATCCACAGTACCCAGATGAAGCTAATCTCAGTGGGACAAGTTATGATAATTTCTATAGATGGAGGAGACAGTCCCCCAGGAGGCAAATCAGTTAGGTGTGTGGAACAGAATATTCCACATCCAACTAAGAGGTTTAGAATATTAACCTGACACGTGTCCACATTTTCACACACAGATCCTTGTCACCCCTTGTACCTTACGTGAATACACATCCCATGGGTCCCATTCATGTTCCTGGTGTTCTTGGGAGGCTCCTTGGTATATCCATTGTCTCAATTGTGTGTTGCTAGGGTCAAGCAAAATTGGGTCGTTTCTGTTGTATTTTTAGGCAACTATTATTTCATTATCTTGGAGCGAGCTTTGACTCGATTGTTTTGTTTTGTTTTGAAATTGACAAAAACAGTGAACGTGTCGGCCGTAGGAGATGGCCATAGGTGATGGGGTTGGAACATCTCCTTGGGTATGTCCTGGGAGCACCTTTCAGCAGGATAGGGATGAGGCAGGAGGACCGTGAGACGTGAAGAAGGCTTTGAGCTTCATCCATAGGAACCAAGGAGTTGTGTTGAGGCAGGAAAGTCTCTACAGCATGTGAAACGACAGCTGAGCAGGGAAACTGGGTGGGACAGGTTGCGGGGATGATCCAGGGACAGAACACAAGGGCCCAAACAAGGCCTCTGCAGGGCACTGGGGGAGGACAGAGTCAGGACGCGCTAAGAAGGAAAGTGGATGGGGTAGGAGCTGCTGATGGAAGGTGGCCCTTGGATATACCCTGGATATGTACGTGAACATTCTATGATTCCATCTCACCTCTGTACGGTCATTTTGTAACAGCCTGAGCAGAAGGGACTCCATTTTGTTCAGCCTTTGAATGTAAAACCTTGTTCTCTCCTGTAACCCAAACGACATAGCCTGTAGCTAATTGCCAAAACGCAATGACTCTTGCTCTCACATTGTATACAAATAATAAGGGAAAATTATTGATCCCAGTGGCCATTCTTTACTAGCTTACGAACCTGATCTTATCTGAGAATAACAGGAACTGTGCCCATGGAGAACAAAGTATGACGCTGGTCAACTCCCACCGGAAGTTCCTTGACGACTGTCTGAAACACTTAAGCATGTCTGCACATCCCTGCTTGGTCACCATGAGTCAGCTTTCCACCAGAGACCCCTACAAAACCCTTCGGCAATACTGGGAGAGGCAGAGATGGTCTTTGAGACATAAGTCCACCATTTCTCCAGGCTGCCAGTTTCCTGATTAAAGGCCACCTTTCCTTACACCAACTCTTGTCTCTCAGTTATTGGCTACTGAGCAGTGAGCAAACGGACCTTTGGGGTTTTGGTAACAATTTCATTCTGAATTCAGAAACAAGATCAAACACGTGGATGTCTTCCATTTTCTTACAGAATTCAAATTTAGCTCCCAACAGCTGTAAACAATAGTCCTCAGAAATAGTCACCATAGTACATTGTAACTCTCAATTCCAAATGTTAGCTCCTGTCATAATTTGCCTAAACAAAGATCCTGGAAATGTGTGTGTGGTAGGTAGGTAGATGATAGATAGATAGATAAATAGATAGGTAGGTAGGTAGGTAGGTAGACAGACAGACGGACAGAGTAGATACAAAGATATAATAAATACATGATTTATAGACAGATATAGATATGACAGATGATAGAGAAGGGAGAATGTTTGCATATACGGTATCATCTCTGAGTGTTGGGATTACAATTTTTATTTTCTGCTTTATATTTCCCCGGTGTTTCATAATTTCCTGCAATGAATGTGCATTGCTTATAAAATAGAAAATATAATATGGGTATTTCCATTTCATTAAAAGAAATACATCAGCATGTTATGTGTGTACGGATAAGGATTACAAAGAAACACACAACCATGATTACTACTTGAGCATCAAAAATTGTGTGACAGTATTTTCAAATCCTAGTTAATAAGAAAGACATTAAATTCTAGATTTAAGTCTATCAGGCTCAATTCACAGGGCTCTGTGAGAAAAGCACTCACCCGTCCACGTTCACTGGCACCTCCCAGGCCCAGGCCCCCAGTCACACCTGGAGATGAGGAAGTAAGTGATGGAAGCCCCCTGCCAAGGGCTCCCTGCCCATGCGGCGACAGCCCAGAAGGGACAGGGACAGCTGAGTGGGGCCAGGAGGCAGGGGACTGCCCCGATAGATGCAGATTGATGGCAAGTGGCTAACAACAGGCAAGCAGCACCACCACAGAAGGGAGCACAAACTTTTTTTTTAATCTTTATTTTTTTCATTGCACCTTTAAGGGGTACAGCTTGTTGTTTCGGTGCATGCAGATATTGCACAATGATCTAATCAGAAGAGTTAGCATATTTACCATCTAAACATTTATCATTTCTTTGTGGTTATATCATTCAAGATCGTCTTTTCTGGCTATCTTGAGCTATGCAATACAATATTGTTAGCTGTTGTCACCCTAGGGCACCAGAACTTATTCTTCCCATATAACTGGAACTCTGCAACTTTGTACCCGCCTACCAATCTTTCCCCTCCCCTCTCCCTTCCCCCGCCTCTGGTAACCACTATCCTACTCTCTATTTCTCTCTCTTTTTTCTCTTTTTAATGTATTTTTCTTAATTGAGCCATGATTATGGGGTACAATATGATATTTGGGTACATTTATATTAAGGGGGCTCAAACTTTTAACCTGGCAATGAAGGTCCTTTGCAATTGACCCATCTTCCCACAGGCTGTCCTGCTCCACCGCACCTGCTGTGGACCTTGTCACACCTGAGCACCTGTGCCCAGGTGGCTCCTTCGCTTAGAATCTTTCCCTGCCATGCCCCACATGGCTTGCGTGTTGTGCGAGTCCAGTGGTACCGTCAGCCGTTCATGCTCTGAATTTCCAGCCACACCAGGAGCCCAGGCAGGGGTTCGACAACACAGAGGGCCCTGGGCCCAGGGAACAGGTGGATCAAAGCCCACCAACATATGGTCAGCACCTACCAGCCAACTGTCCTAAAAGCATCCTGAGACTGTGACACATGCCCGTGAGACTGGGAGGAGGCCAGGAAGGTGACTCCAGGCTCACTCACCCCCACAGCTCCCTTGTTCGGAGCCCGGGTTCGATGGGATCCAGGAGGTGGCATGGTGGTTTCAAAATTCTTCAAGCTGTGTTCCAGGGGCACCCAAATTGGGGAGAGGCCCAAGGCAGGCCGAGGGCAGAGCTGCCCCCCAACAACAGCAGCCCAGCCCCCCAAGACACCATTCAAGAATAGGCAACCACTTGAAACGTTTGACCGTGTGCAGAACAGATGGTCTGAAGCCTGTGGATGCTCCGGCCTCCCTAAGCTCACATGGGTCATGTCATCCGGCACATGGTGTTCCATCTCAGAGCTGGCCAGCCAAGTGGTGGGAAATATGCCCAGACTCACCCAGCTGGTCCAGGTACAGATCATGACCTTTCACTTCTCAGCTGAAGCTGCCTCAAGAACATGGAGTAGACTCAGATTCTGTCCCCTACACTGTGTCCCCCACGGGGCAGGCACAGGTTGGACACCCAGGCCTCCATTCCAGCAGCATCCCCCAGGCAGGTCCCCAATGCCAGGACCTGCCTGCCTGGGCATCGAAGGGGAGCAGAACCTCTAAAGGCACAGAAACTGCCAGGGTCTTTCCAGCCTCCACACACAGCAAGAGGACATCCAGAAGACACAGATCCACAGAACTGGGCCTCCAGACCAGCATCTGCCCACAGCCAGACCCAGCAGGGCCTCCCAACCCCAGAAAACCCACCAGGTGGGGGTCCTGGCAAGCCCAAGGTGGCCTCAAAGAGGAAACCGAGGAGAAATAAGTCCTCTCCTTCATCCTCAAACCTCAGGATCAGGGGCTGGAAATGCCCCAGGGGACTGCAAGCAGGATGACCAAGCCCCCCCTCCTGCCCAGCCCACATGCCCCTGTTGTGAAGCTCTCTGAGACCCCTGAGCTCTGGCATTCTGGGATTCTGGAACTTCAGTTGCTCCTTCTCTGTAAAATAGGTACCAGGGAATCCTCAAGGCCACGAGACCCACCATCTCTGAATACCCTGAAATAAAACAGGAAATCCCAGAAGTAGGAGGAGTCTTTACTCAGACAAAGCACAGACAGAGACCAACAGAGTACATATGTGCACAGGACCCACCCCAGACTGCACCTTGCTCACAGGGGATCCCGTAAGGAAGGAGGCCCCTGCCCCACCTACACAGGCTCTGATGCACCCCACTCCAGCCCCTGGTCATGGGCACAGTCCACAGGAGTTGCAGAATCGTGATGGGACAGACAGGCAGATCTGCAGGCCTTGAACAGCTCCTGGTAGCCCCAGGCTGTGCCCCCATCTCCCAGCCTTCCAGCCTGAAGTGTGCCTGGTCTCCCCACCAGAAGGGCTCAGGGGTCCACAACATGAAAGGGTCTTCCCAAGGCCCACACCTGCCCTTTCCACCAGGTGTGGACAGGGGCCAGGGCTGGGGCAGAAGATGGGGTCAGGGTCAGGGTCAGGGCCAGGGGTGGACGTGGGGTTAGGGCAGAAGATGGGTCAGGGTCAGGGCTGTGGCAGGAGGTGCAGTTAGAGCCAGGCCTGGAGGTGGGGTCAGAGGCTAGGGCTGGGGCAAGAGATGGGGCCAGAGCCAGGGCTGAAGGTGGGGTCAGCAACAGGGCTGAAGATGAGATCAGGGTCAAAGCAGAATATGGGGTCAGAGTCAGGACAGGAGATGGCATTAGGGGCAGGGAAAGAAATAGGATCTGGCTCAGGATTGGAGGTGGGTTGGGGCCTGGGCTAAGGCTGAGGCTGGGTGGGATTGTATACTGAAAACTGGCCTAGAAACCTGGGCCAGACACCCCGGCCCAGCCAGAGGGAGCGCAGGGTGCAGCAGATGATGACTTCTGTGCCCCACATACAAGCTCTGGCCTCATCACATTTTTTTCCACTGGCCCAAGCAAGAGGGAAGAGCTTGGGTGGGCAGCCTGAGTTCCAGCCAGGCGGCAGGCTAGCCACCAGGACCAGGTCGGCCTGGGAGGGTAGGGTCGGCCTGTGACCGGGTGGGATGCCCAGCCTGGCCAAACACAGGCAGTGTGCACCAGCTCTCCCAGCCCGGGGGAACTTTCTTCAGCTGCCAGGCATGGCCCCTCCATCTCGCAGGGCCCTCACAGCAGCTTGTCAGTATGCTGGCTGCGCCACACAACCAGGCCAGCCATGGCAACCGTCAGCAAGACAGGCACGATGATCAGAGGGATGAGAACCTCGTCCGGGGGGTCCTCCCAGTGGACCCTGTCCATGGTGCAGTTGGAGAAGAACTGCCTGTGGACGCCGCTGATGAAGCCCTGGGCCAGGGGGTTGGGCCAGTAGCAGCCTGAGATGTTGGTCTCCATCTGGGTGCAGTTGGTGAAACTCTCGTAGTACCTGCAAAAGCAGAGGGCTTGACATCCAGGCTCTCCCCACAACCCCTCACACCCACCTGACCCCGGGCCTGGGAGGACGGGCAGGGTTGGTTTGGGTTCCATCCCACTTGGTGGCCTCCTGCCTGCAGCGTGGCCTTGGAAAAGTCACTTCCACATTCCCAGCCACAGGGTCATCTGTGCCTGTGAACCACTCCCTGTGTCTCCAGCCCAGATCTGCGTCATCTGTGACCGTGACTTGCTTCCTCTGAGACCATGAGCTCCCAGGGCCCAGGGTCTCAGCCCATCTCCCCTGGTCCCCCCACCACCCAGGTCTGCCCAGAGGACCTGGAGTGAAAAGGACTGAAGCCATGTTGGGACCTAAAACCTCATGAGCTCTAAAAGATTTTAAAAGAACACAATTTTTTTCTTGGCATGCCTTTCTCTGAGTTCCCTCTTTTCCCATGGTTACTTGATATTCTGAACCTTGGATATGGGCCAAGATGACATTATTTACATGAATGTAAAGTTGTTTTCCAGCTAGTCTGAAGCTGCAGACTTGCAGACTTGCCGGGAGGCATGTGCTCTCCAGACTCTGAGATAACTGAAAGGACAGGAGCAGAAACCAGACGGAGCCTTGGCAGGACCTCGCACCTGGCTCCTTGCATGGAGCCCCCACATCTCACATCTCCCTCCCTCCTGCTTTTCATTTCTCACATTCCATTCCCTCAGCCCCCTCTTTAAACACCCACCAGTAAATCTGAGTCTTTGAGATGGCTTTAGCCTGGCCACTCTCCTCCAGATTTTCCAGAGATGGGTTAGCCTAACATCTCTCCTCAGGTCACCGGTGTTCCTGAATAAAGCTGACTTCCATTTTCACCAATGTTTGATTTTTGAGTTTGTTTTTGAAGGGGGGCAGGCAGCTGGCCCCACCAAGCCATGCTTCTCCAGGGTCGAGGGACATATGGTTATGGCCACTTAAACGTGCAAGGCCCTCACCATCTAGGTACACCCTAAGGGCCCAGAGGGAAGGTCTTTCTAAGGCTGGGGGCCAGCTACCTCCCAATCAAGTCAACGTGCCTTCATGTGGGGTTCAGACCTGTGAGACTCAGCCCCCACCTCTTCATCTCCTGCTCAGAAGTCACCTCCCTTGGCCTCATCTGGCAGGACACATGGGAGCCCCCTCCTGGGGGTCACCTTGTCAGTGCAATCACATGGGAAGGACACTCAGGTAGCCATCCACGATGCGCCATGTCTTTCTAAGCAGGCAGGCTCTGGATGAGCCTCACAGCTGACTAAAGGTCACAGCTATCACAACCCAGAGTTCAGCCCAATGTAAAGAGCAACTTCCCAATGGTCCCCTGGCCCGGGATGCAACAAGCAGCCTCTGGAGGTGGTGACCTCCCTGCAATTGGGTCTGTGTGAGGAGCTGCCCGAAATCGCCATTACAAGATGGCGCTGATTTCCGGTGGAGGGCAGGGCTGCTCGGTAACACGCCTGGGCCGATTAGGCAGCCACCAATAAGGTAGGAGCACGTCCTAGGCGAGGAGCAGTCTCTATATAAAGGGCGCGGGTTCCCTCGCTCGGGGTCTCCATTTTTGGCAAGCTTATGCTCTCCCTCTCAAGATGCATTAAAGCTGATCTGCAGAAGGATCCTTTGTGTGCCGCGTCGTTCTTGCTGGCGAGACGGTAGCGCGGGACATTTGGTGCCGAAACCCGGGAACTTGTGTCATCGTCAGCACCTTCGGAGACCCCCTGGAGACAGGGAGGATTCAGAACTGCAGGAGGGTAAGTTCGGAGAGGTATGCCTGTTCTTGGTCTGGGGTTAATCCGGTTGGTTTAAAAGGTTTTGAAATCGCCCGTTGGTGTGGTCAGACTGACGTAGATAAGCAGCTGCACCAGAGACCTGTGTGAGCCTCTAGTACGTAAGGGAACAGCGCGTCTCACAGCGCCTCCCACGGAGTGGGGCGCGTTATGGGTTCCACTCAGTCCATGGTTACCGCGTTAGAGGCCGTGCTGAGACAACGTGATATAAAGGTAGGGGGCCGTGTGCTCAAAAATTTTGTAAAAGAGGTAGATCGTGTAGCGCCGTGGTTTGCTTGTTCCGGCTCCTTGACTTTGAGCTCTTGGAACAAACTAGGCAGAGACCTTGACCGCAAGTACGCGGAGGGAGACCTCCGTCAGGGCACCAAGACCATTTGGAAGTTTATTAAAAATTGCTTAGAAGATGAGGGCTGTAAACCGGTAGTGATAGTAGGGCAAAATACATTAGAGGAGGTCCAAGACAGCATGTCAGAAACTGAACGGAGTGAGAGGATGGGTACCCGCAGGAGGAGAGACGTCTCCCATAAGAAAAAGGGCCCTCCCGGTAAGTCTACGGACGAGGGAGAGATTCTAAAACAACAAAGTGACACTCCCGGCACATCTGCCGGTAAAGGAGGGATTTCAAAACCCAGACAAAAGTTGGAAGGGAAAGAAGGAGGCCTCTACCCTATGCAAGAGCTGGGGGCCTTAAAACAAGAATTAGAAGATTTAAATCTGGATGAGCCCGACTCCGATCCCCTCAGCCCTAGTGAGGAATCCGATTTGGAGGAGGAAGCTGCCAGGTACGAGGAGGAGAGATATCATCCCGACAGGCGGCGGAGACCACTCGGGGAGTGGAAATGCCGGCCGCCCCCAGTGGCCCCCGCACGGCCTGCGCCTTCGGCGCCTCCTCTTTACGTGCAGTCTTCTAATCCCTTCTCATTCCTCTCTGATAAAGTGAGGAAAAAGGTTCAAGCTGCCTTCCCAGTTTTTGAGGTTGAGGGCGGAGGGAGAGTTCATGCCCCCGTCGAGTACACCCAAATTAAGGATCTAGCAGAGGCGGTTAGAAAATATGGTGTAAATGCCAATTTTACTCTAGTAATGCTAGAAAGGTTTGCTGGTGTGGCTATGACACCCGCTGACTGGCAAATGTTGGCTAAGGCAGCGCTCCCTACCATGGGTCAATACATGGAATGGAAGGCGCTATGGCATGAGGCTGCACAAGCTCAAGCCAGGGCAAACACTGCTGCACTGACCCCCGAGCAGCGAGATTGGACCTTTGATATGTTAACAGGCCAGGGCCCATTTGCCGCTGATCAGACGGCTTTCCCATGGGGTGCTTATGTTCAAGTTTCTAGCACTGCCATTAAGGCTTGGAAGGCACTCCCCAAAAAAGGGGAAGCTTCTGGACAACTTACTAAGATCATTCAGGGACCTCAGGAACCATTCTCAGATTTTGTGGCTCGAATGACAGAAGCAGCGGGGCGCATCTTTGGGGACCCTGATCAGGCTGCGCCTCTTGTTGAACAACTGATTTTTGAGCAGGCGACCCAGGAATGCCGCGCGGCCATAGCGCCCAGAAAAGGTAAAGGTGTACAGGATTGGCTCAGAGTTTGTCGAGAACTCGGGGGACCCCTGACCAATGCAGGGCTGGCAGCTGCCATCCTCCAGTCGCAGAGACTGCCTAGACAGGGACAGCCAAGACAGGGGCGGAACCAGAGAGTTTGTTTTAAATGCGGTCAACCGGGACATTTAAAAAAGGATTGCCTGAGCCCCAGAAGGGAGGGAGATACCCCGCCCTGGACGGGCTGCCAGTCTAAAAAGGCGGGGTGGGCACTAAAAAATTACTTTACCTTTTCGCCTTATATGGGTACCCAGTATAATGCTACCTCTTCAGGCCTAAATTGGACATATCAAAACCCCACGATGGCGATCCGTTCCAACCCATTTGATGTTTGGCTGTTGTGTGGGGTAAATGGCAGCTGCACGGACCTTTCACCGTTTGCCTTTTCAAAAGGCGGTGGTTGGGGAAATGCCTCTTTTGAGTGGAATGTGACTGAGTCCTTTGAATCCACTGTGTCCATAAAACAGCTTGGAACAAATTACTCTGTCCCGCCAACACCAGTTTGCCTTTATCCTCCTTTCATGTTTATTTTAACTAATATTAGTGATGAGAGGAGTCAGATTGCTTGTGATAACTATACTTGCTTTTATGCACAGTGCCGGAATGCTACGCTGTTCAATTTGGCCATAGTTGCTCGAATGCCTAGATGGATTCCTGTCCCAGTAGAAGCTCCCAATACTATGGTCTTGTTCAGGCAGAGGAGGGATTTTGGTCTCACTGCGGCAATAGTCGCCGCCGTATCCCTGGCGGCGGGTGCAGCCACAGCTGCTGCCGTCTCCTTGACTACCACGGTACAGACTGCCACCACGTTGAATAATTTGTCCTCCGCGGTAACACAGGCCCTAGAAACACAGACTGCGCTAAACGCTCAGCTGAAGGGAGGATTAATGGTGGTTAACCAGCGGGTGGATCTTGTGCAGGAACAAATAGACGTTTTATGGCAAATTGCTCAATTGGGGTGTCAATGGAAATATTCAGGGTTATGTGTCACCAGTATCCAATATAAAAAGTATACCAAAGCTGCAAATTTGTCTAAACAATTATCCCAGCATCTTTCAACAGGTTGGACGAGAGAATTTGACAACCTGATAAACCAGCTGCGCATGGCCATTGTGTCCGTGAATTCAACAAGAGTGGATGTCTCCTTCGCAGCCGGACTGTCCTCATGGATTAAAACGGCCGTGTCCCACTTCAAGGAGTGGGCAGGAGTGATTGGGGTTGGCATGTTCTTATGTGGGGGAACTGTGCTCCTACTATGGTTGGTCTGCAGATTAAAAGCCCAGACCCAGAGAGACAGGGTAGTCATCGCCCAGGCATTTCTAGCCCTGGAACAGGGGGCCAACCCTGACGTTTGGCTGTCCATGCTTAAGGATTAGCCTGCTCTGACTCCCCTTCCCCCTTCCTGTTGGCTGGCCTCCCTGAAGCTTGTTCAGAGGAGTTCGCCCTTGCTCAAACAGGTCTATGTGTAACAACAGGCTCCAGTGTGTCCAGAGACGGGCAACTTCCCCCAGACTTGAACCAACCTAAGACATGGTGCCCGGTGGCGATAGGGTCAACCTATGACGGGTAAGGTCAAAGTCTGTGGAGGGACGACCTAGGACAGGAACGCTGGCTAATTTGTCCGCGACCGCCGAGCTTGTACCAGCCGCTTTAAATGATAAAAAAGGGGGAGATGTGAGGAGCTGCCCGAAATCGCCATTACAAGATGGCGCTGATTTCCGGTGGAGGGCAGGGCTGCTCGGTAACACGCCTGGGCCGATTAGGCAGCCACCAATAAGGTAGGAGCACGTCCTAGGCGAGGAGCAGTCTCTATATAAAGGGCGCGGGTTCCCTCGCTCGGGGTCTCCATTTTTGGCAAGCTTATGCTCTCCCTCTCAAGATGCATTAAAGCTGATCTGCAGAAGGATCCTTTGTGTGCCGCGTCGTTCTTGCTGGCGAGACGGTAGCGCGGGACAGGTCTGCAATGCCAAGGCTGGCCCAGCCACCCATCCAGTATGCCCTGAAAGAAGCCAGGCAGACGCCTGACAAGGCACCACCAGTTCCACACAGGGCCTGTGCTGCATGACAGACACAGGAGAGCTAGGGGCCCTGCCCTGGCTTCACCATGGGAACAGGGGAGTGGCCCACCTCCTCCTTCCAGTGGTGTCCCTGGAGGGAGCGACCGACCTGGCCCATCAACAGGAAGGAGCCACTTCCTGCAAGGAGCTTCCTGCATGGAACATCATCAGTCTGGATTTTGGCCCATTGCCCTCCAGGTGCCCATCCCTCCTGCTCAGGATCTGGGCAGCCCAGGCACGGTCACCCAGCCTGGCCCCTGACTGATCGAAGGCTGGCTCTCAGCTGGAATACAGCTCAGACCCGCACCTGTGCCCTTCCAGGTAACCTCAGCAAGGAAGAGCCAAGAGCAAGGGAACAGTCTCGAATCTGTGTCCAGAGCCGTAGGCTGTCCTGGGCCTCAGCTAGGATGCAGCCCCTGGGACGTGTGCAGGCTCTGGGAGCACCTCAACAGCCAGGCCCATGGGCAAACCTCATCTCGCCAGGACTGCTCCTCCCCCAGGGCCCCAGACTCGGGGCCTGATGCCCACTCCTCCCCACCAGCTGATCTGGGATCCGAGCAGCCGCCAAACACCACCATGCCTCCAAGGCCTTTCCGCTGAACTGCTACCCAGGAATGCCACCCACGACAACCACCCCCAGGGCCGAGATGAGCCAACAGACCCCAGGGAAGACTTGCTGTGGACAGCTAGCTTACGGGGCAGGGTGAGTGGTATGCAGCCCCAGAACTGCCCCGAGAGGAGGCAGGGCAGGGCTGAGAGCCCCCACTGTTCCCAAAGTCCACTTCCAGCCAGAGCTGGGGTGCATGACGAAGCCCACGGGGCAGGGGTGATCCGAGAAGACAGCATGGATAGTGCTTAGTGCTCAGGTTGCAGGGCCCATGTGACAAGGTCTCTCCAGCCCCAGCTCAGCCATTGACCATTGTGATTTGGTGCACATGACTTATCTTCTCTGAGCCTCAGTTTCTTCATCTGTAAATGGGGTTAGTAATACTTATCCAAATGAGAGGACCAAATGAATTGAAGTCCATACACCCCAGCAAGGGCCTGGCTCAGGGCAGGAGCTCCATGAGGTGTCAGGGTGAGCCCACCTGGCTGCCAGGCTCTGGGGCACAGCTGAGTATGGCACCCGTCTCTGAGGATCGGTTCACAGGCCACACACAAAAAGCCCATGCCCGGTGCTTCTCAAGAAAACTGGGAACTGACTACAGTGTTCAATCCCTGGGCCATTCAGAGCCCCCGACATGCCCCCACCAGTTTGGCTCCCCAGAACACTCTCCCTAAAGACAATGCACCCACAGCCCAGAATGGGAAGGAGAGGGGCCCAGCAGGCTGGAAGCCAGGAAAGGACCCTGAATCCCTCCACTCTCTGTTCTCTCTTTCTGGAACTCCTCCTATATTGGTGCTAGACCTGGACTGACCTCTGGCTGCCAACAGTCCTCTCTCTCCTACTCCTAGCAGATTTCCTCTAGGTCCATCTTCCAATCCTTCTGCTCCGTTTTTCATTCCTATCACACTTGTACTTTCCAGGGCTATTTCTTTGTTCCCAGAGTGCTTTCCTTCCCGTTGCATGAGAGGATTAGTTTGTCCGTTTTTAGATCCTGATGGTGACGGCTGGAAATTTCTTCTTGCCGCAGGTCTCTGGGTTGCTTGGTTCCGTATGTCTGCCCTCTGTCTTCAGGGTCAGAGCCTTTCATCACATATCCAGGGACCCTTCCTGGAAGCTCGTGACTGGGCGTGGGGACTGAGAGTGGATGGAACACTCAGAGACTGTGGAGAGGATTGTCACCCGAGCTTTTCGGGAGGTCGCTATCTCCAGGTCTTTCCTCGTGGCTGGTCTCACTTGTCAGGAAGGATGGCTCCAGCCCTGCCCCCGGGACCACCCTCCTGGGACCAACAGAAGAAGAGGGTGGGTGTCCACTGCTTTCCCCAGCCTCCCTCTCTGGGGCACGGTGCCCACTCCCTGTTGTGTGGGAGGCCCAGACACCCTCGGTCTCCCAGCTTTAATAATACACCACCCATGTCTGGCTGGGGTGCAGGAGGGCTCCGGACACCTCACTGCTTCTCAAATGGCTGTCTGGGTGCCTGATACTGCCAGGCTGGGTGTCAAGAGGCCTGTGCAGTATAGACCTGGCTGCTCCCAGCTCCCCCTTTCCAGCTGCCTCCCCTGCTGTCCTCCCCATCGTGGGCTGGAGATCTGTTTAAACAATCTCCCTACCGAGGCTTTAGCCAGTTACACAGAGGAGTGAGACCAGAAGCTCCAAGCTCATCCTCCCCGACCCCCCTCCCCATGAGTCCACTCTGGGCCAGTGTCCAGGCTGCCTCCTTCAGAAGCCTCCTCGTGGCTCTCCAAGGACAAGAAAATGCCTAGCCAGACCCCTTCCCGCCTCCTCAGCCCACCACTCCCAGCAGACTCAGAAATTCTACCCATGTGGTTCAGCAAACAGTCTCTCTACACTGACTGTGTGGCAGTTCTACTCTAGGGCTATAGATGTGGGCCCCACCCTCTTGAGCCACTGTCTGCTGGGGAAAGGGGCACAGAAGCTAGCTACCAGAACAGCCATAAAGACAGGAGAGCACAGGGGCCCTGGGGCTCGGGGGGGTGAAGGAGACCCAGAGCCAGGTAGGCTATGCAGGGAAGGCCCCTGGGCAGTGTCTCCACTGGGGGCGTCTTGGATCTGCCAGTAGCCACCAGTAGGTCTCCAAAGCTGAAATGGCACAGTGGGAGGTGGGATGGGGTGGGGTGGGGCAGAGAGCAGTGTGGCCCATGGGCAATTTCCAAGGAGGTAAGAGGATGATGCGTCTTGACATGTCATGCAAAGTGTGACCACAGGAGATAAAAAGCTCAGTGCTATGGTTTGAATGTGTCCCCCAAAGTTCCTGTGTTGGAAACTTAATCCCCAATGCAACAGTGTGGAGAGGTGGGACCTTAAAGAGGTGATCAATGGATTAACACTGTTATCATGGGTGTGGATTAGCTATCTCTGGAGTAGGCTCCTGATAAAAGAATGCGTTCAGCCCCCTTCCTCCCTCTCTTGAGACTGTTCTCTTGCCCTTCCACCTTCTGCCATGGGATGACACAGCAAGAAAGCCCTTGCCAGATGCTGGCACCTCAATCTTGGACTTCCTAACCTCCAGAACCATGAGCAAAATAAATTTCTATTGTTTATAACTAACCCAGTCTCAGGAATTCTGTTATAGCAACACAAAATGGACCAAGATAATCTGGAAGCTTCCAGAACACAGAGCCCCCAGCAGTGACATGTCCCCATCACACCTGGTAGAAACTGATGGGACCCAATTTCTCTAGTGCCCCCTGGCCACTGACCTCAGACCCAGCCCAGGCTGGTGCTAGAAGAAAGACACAGACACCACAATTTCTACCCAGCCGAGGCTATGAGGAGAGGCAGGGCAACCCCAGACAAGGAACCCCTCCAGGCAGGATGCCCTCCCAGGAAGAACACACCCCAGGCAGGGCACCCCCCCCCAGGCAGGGCACCCCCCCAGACAAGGCACTCCCCCAGACAGAGTACCCTCCCAGGAAAGACACCCTCCCCCAACCAGAGCACCCCCCCCAGGCAGGGCACTCCCCAGGGCAAGACGCCCAGGAGGGGAAGCAGCCATCAGGGAGGGTTCCCAGACCCATAGCACAGAGGAGAGGCAGAAGCAGGGGTGTGGGGGGCAGCATCCAATTGCTGGAAGGTCAGTGTGAGGGGGCGGGATGGGAGATAGCAGGCTGACAAGGGACCATGGGGTTTGCGGAGCACAGATGACACCGGCAGAGAGTGGGGGCTTGGGCGGGGCTGTGGGCGGGGCGGGGGCGGGGCGGGGCATGGCTGGGGTGCAGGTGGGCAGCGCAGCCGGCAAGCCCATGGGCAGAGCAGCACTCACGCGATGAACTGAGACAGGTCGCACCACTTCCACATATCCACCTTGCGCATCATGTGGGCAAAGGCCTGCCCACACTGGGACAGCAGCTCCAGCATGTGTGCCTCGTTGCAGCCGCCTGCTCGGGGACACCCACCTGGAGAGGGGACAGCCGTGGGAATTCCACTGCATCTCACAGAGGGGTGTCCAGGGGCAGGAGGTCTGAGGGGCCATCACCAGGTTAGGGTTAGGGCTGGGGTTGGGGTTAGGGTTTAGGGTTAGGGTTAGGGGTTAGGGTTAGGGGAAGGCATCCAGAACTCGTCCTGAGAAAGACTCTAAGGTCTTGACCATTCCAAGACCTGCCAGGAGGACTCTAGGTAGGAGGAGGACTCTAGCAGAGGAGGACTCTAGGTAGTCAGGTCCACTCGGCTCTGCCAAAGCCCCCTTCAGATTCTGGAAGGCCAGAGGCTGAGGCCACTGCAAGAATTCTTGTTCCCAGCAACAGGGACAAGGCCTCTGGTCATTCTTAGGGTCTGGCCCAAGCTCCTCACACCAGGATTTCCCCATCGCCCTTGCCCTGCCCACCAAAACACCCCATACCCTCCACCTCATGCCTTCACTCCATGCATTTGCCCACCTGGACCATCCTCCCTCCTATGGAGCAATGCCCACCTATCCTTCAGGACCCGCCCACCCCTGTGGCCTTCGCATTTCCAGGCGACAGGACCTCCCTGATCCTAAACTTCCTCCACCTGACCCCTGCTTTTGCTCTCATCATATAATCAAGGGAAAGCCCAGCCATGTGTCCTGGTGTGTTTGTGTGAATGGGTGTGTACACCGCCCTGCTGTGTTGTGTGTCTGTACAGCCCTGCTGTCTCTGTCCTGGTGTGTTTGTGTGTGTGTACACACAGCTCCGACAACTGTGTCCTGGGGTGGGGTGGGGTGGGGTGTGTGTGTGTGTGTGTGTGTGTGTGTGTGTGTGTGTGTGTGTGTGTACACGTATAGAGCCCTGCTATGTCTTGCAGTGTTATTGCTGCAGGCATTTGCTAAACGCTCACTGCTTTCCCGTATTTAGCAGAGACTTGCCAAGGGATGAATGAATGAACTCTTCCTCTGTATGCAGCTCCCCTGGGCCTGAGCAAGTGCTGGAAAAATGCCTTAATAAGGAAATGGTGGGTTCAGATCCAATCACATTCTGGGGCAGTGACCCACCCCACCAGACTGCAGCACCACTCCAGAGATCACAGGCCTCCTAACCCTAACACGAGAGAAGACCCTGAGACCCCCTTGGTTCACACACAAGGGCCCAAGGCCACAGGGAGGGTCGAGGTGTTGGGATCACAGGGTTAAGAGCACTGGTGGTGAGTCGGTCCACCGCACCTATAGCATGCAGCCTGGGGCCCTCGCTCAGGGATAGGCTGTGTAGGTCACCCCTGAGGTGGCTCCAAGCCCACAACAGTGCTTCTGGAGGACAGAAGAGTGACGAGACAGTAGGGCAAGGCTACATGCAGCAAGCAGGACAAGAAGGAGCTGCATCATGCGGCTCGACCCAGCCCTGATGGGGAGGCTGCATTCACCTGGCAAAGGGCACAACCCAGGCCACCGTGGGGAGGGGGGTGTTAAGAAATGCACAGGCCCCGTCAAGATCACCCAAGTGAACGTGAGCTGCCTGCGTGGCAGGCAAGGCTTGCAGCAAGAGGAAGATGGGGCCCAGGCGCCCAAAGCAAGGCAGCTTCATCAATGGCCAGGAGACGGCCAGACACCAGCAGCAGTGGGGGAGTTTCCAGAAGCATATGTGCAGGCTCGCTGAGACCATGGCAGGGGGAGGCCCCTGAAGCCCAGCCCTGTACTTCCCCCAGCCCCCAGACCCCTGTCATCTCTCTCTCAGGCCTCACAGAAGCCCTGAGGGGCACTATAACACCCACTACACAGAGAGGTCAAGT
The DNA here is from genome assembly GCF_027409185.1 of Cynocephalus volans. Taxonomy (NCBI): domain Eukaryota; kingdom Metazoa; phylum Chordata; class Mammalia; order Dermoptera; family Cynocephalidae; genus Cynocephalus; species Cynocephalus volans. The sequence goes on from NC_084461.1 coordinate 212,561,295, forward strand.
GTCTCATCCAGGGTCACACAGCTTTGGAGCAGTCACCTGTGCCCGGGCCTGCTGTCTTCCCTCACACTTCCTAAGACCCTCCTGGCTCACTCCTCCCTGTCCCCATCTCTCATCCCGTCCTCCAGCAAAAGCAAGGCACTCACTGGGCCTTGCCCTGTTTCTCCCACTGGGAATGGCCACCCCCATCTCCCCAGGAGGAGAACGAACCACCCTCCGCCCGCCCCTCCCCCACCTCACGCCCTCGGGGGCTGGTCCTGACTGCACCCCGTTGCACAGGTGCACACACATGCATACGTGCATGTGTGACCTCTCCCCCCAGCTTGGGCCTGGCACCTGGAGGTCCCCAACAGTGTTTGCTCCATAAATGCAAGAAGAACCCCAGGATCCTAGTGGTTGAATTTTCCTGAGCTATGGGCAAAGGAACTAATGGCCCCGAGGGAAGGCAGGTGGGTTATCTGGACGGTCAGCCCTGCTCCCCTTCATCCCCCACACACTCCAGGAAGCGGTGGGAGTCTGCAGAGGCTGGCTTTCCCCCCAGCGGTCAGTCAGCTCTATGCTGGGGTCTCCTTCACCTTCCAAAGCCCACCAGGACTCACACGGCACCCAGAACCTTGGACACAGGAACACTGTCCCCAACTTCCAGTTGGACTGTCCTCAGATGCAGCTGGGGTCTCACAAGGACAAGCCTACTTGGTCCCCACAGCCACCTCAAAGTGTGTGTCCTTCCTTCCATAAAAATGGGATCAGAGACGCTGCACCACTCATCCAAAATCCCACAGCTTGTCAGCGGCAGCCTGGATGACAGCCCAGGAGGTAGACACCTGGTCATCACCCAAGGCTTCTGATGACACCACCTATAGCTATGGTGTGGATTTTTTTAAACCTATTCAAGCCTCACTATATCCTTACAGAGGAGATAAGCAGACAGACTTTCACATCCAGTCGTAACTCTTCACTCTTGGCCAACAGGGAGGAATGAAACCTGGGCCCCCGGCAGCAAGAGGAACCCCCTCTGAGAAGTCGTAACCACAGGCTGACCTGCTTGTGGATTCGCAGCCCAAATTCACATGACCTGAATCAACTCAGGGAAATGCCAGGTTACATTGCAGCTTAAACTGGCCATGGACAGGCCCCAGCAGGAGAAAAGCCAAACCCTCCTTGAAAGGAGGCACCATCATTGCAGCCCTCAGAAAATCACCATAATTAACTTCCCAAGGAAGATGAGCAGCTCGCAATCAAAAATCAACTAAGTGGAACCTCAGCAGAAAGACCCAACAAGGGGACACAGCCTTCTGGGATGGTGGTAGGAACAGCTCATCCTAAGGGCAAATATCAAATGGAGAACATGATTCAGGAAAATCGACTACATCTCAGTAAGAACAGTGAGAGGCTGTGACATTAGAGCCATAGCCTGATCCCACCCCACCCCCCAACTCCACTTATAGAGGCTGTACTCCAGGCAGGTGCAGCCAGAAAGCAGAGGATCCTTTCTACACCAGCTCCCAGTGTTGTAGTGAAACTAGTTTCACCCTTAGATGGGCAGGCATGTCTCATTCCCCTGAGCTCTGTGTTACAGGAGCTGTCTTTATTCCAGGCACATGAGGCCAGAAGGATGGAGGATCCCTTCCCTACCCAGCCCCTACTTCTAAGGTGAAGGCTCTGCCCCAGGCATGGCAGGCCAAGGACACTGGGGCCCCAACTATCCCCACCCCAGCTCACTGGTAGGATGGAGGATCCTAATGTGATGTAGCTGGTATTCTTATAAAAAGGAGAAATTTGGACACAGAGACAGACAGGCACAGAGGGAAGATGATGTTAAGACACACAAGGAGAAGATGGCCATGTAGAGATGGAGGCAGAGGCTGGAGTTATGTACAAGCCAAGGAAGGCCTGGGGCCACCAGAAGCTACAAAGAGGTAAGGAAGGAGAGTGGCCCTGCAAACACCTTGAATTCAGACTTGTAGCCTCCAGAACTGTAAGAAAATTAATTTGTTGTTTTAAGCCACCCAGTTTGTGGCACGCCATTATGACAGCCCTAGGAAACTACTGTATTAGCCTGTTTTCTGTCACTGATAACAGAATACCTGAAACTGAGTAACGTATAAGAAAATGAAATCGATTTCTTACAGTTTTGGAGGCTGGGAAGTCCAAGGTCCCGGGGGTGCATCTGGTGAAGGCCTTCTTCCTGGTGGGAACTCTCTGCAGAGTCCCATGGCAATGCAGGCAATCACATGGTGAGAATAGCAAGAACACTTTCACATCATCACTTTTCCTGCTTATAAAGCTGCCACTCCACACCCATGATAACCCATTAATCCATTAACCCATCAATGAATTAGTCCATTCATGAGGGCAGGGCCCTCACAATCCTATCATCTCCTAAAGGCCCCACTTTTCAACACTGCCACATTGAGGATCAAGTGCCCACATGAGGTTTGGAGGAGACATTCAACCCATACCAACTATTACAGATGTAAACTACTGAAATTGACACAAGAATAAATAGAAAATCCGAAAAGACCTAGAATAAATAAAGAGATTGAGTTAGTAATTTTAAAACCTCCCACAAAAATAATCTCAGGCTTCACTGAGATAACCCAAATAGCTTCAATGGTGAATCCTACCAAACATTCAAAGAAGAATTAACAGAAATTATTCATATATTCTTCCAGAAAATGTAACAGGCAACACTTACTTCCCCACTTTCCAACTCATTCTCTGAGGCCAGTATTATCTTGATACCAAACCAGACAAAGACATCACAAGAAAACTGCAGGCCAATGCCTCTCATGAATATAGATGTAAAAAAAAAACCTTCAATAAACACTAAAAAGCTAAACCCAGCAACATATAAAAAGGACTACACACTGTGACCAAGTAGAATTTATCCCAAGAATGCAAGGATGGTTCAACATGTGAAAATTAATCAATATAATACATCACATTAATAGAATGAAGAGAGGAAAAAAACAATCATTTCCATTGATTCAGAAAAAGCATTTGGCAAAATCCAATGTCCTTTCATGACTGAGAAACACTCAACATATTAGGAATAGAATCGAATTTCCTCAACATGATAAAGATCATATACGAAAAACCCAGAGCTAACATCATACTCAGGGATGAAAGACTGAAAGCTTTTCCCTGAAGATCAAGAACAAGACAGGGAGGCCTGTTTTCACCACCTCTGTTCAACATAGTACTGGAAGTTCTATCCAGAGCAATTAAACAAGAAAAGAAATAAAAGGCACCCAAATTGGAAAGGAAGAAGTAAAATTACCTCTCTTCACATTATATGCAGAAAACCCTGCAGAATCAACACACACACAAACACTGTTAGAGCTAATAAACTAATTCAGCAGTTGCAGGATACAAAATCAATACTCAAAAATAAGTTGTATTTCTATACATCAGCAATGAATAATCCAAAAAAGAAATTAAGAAAACAATTCCAATTACAGTACAATCCAAAAGAATAAAATTCTTAGGAAGAAATGTAACAAAAAGGACAAAAGTTGTACTCCAAAAGACATTGGAGGATACCTACATGTATAGAAAGACATCCCATGTTCACAGATTAGAACACTTTATATTGTTAAGGAGTCAATACTACATAAAGTGGTCTACAGATTCAATGCTATCCCAACCAGAATCATGGCTGGCACCTTGCAGTAATTAATAAACTGATCCTAAAATTCATATGGAAACTCAAGGGACCCTAATTAGCCAAAACAACCTTGAAAAAGAACAAAGTTGTAGGATTCACACATTCCAATTTCACATCTTACAACAAAGTGCCAGTAATCAAGACAGTGTGGTATTGGCAAAAGGTTAGACATAGATTAATGGAATAGAATTGAGAGTATAGAAATAAATCCTCACATTTATGATAAACTGAATTTCCAAAAAGGTACCAAGATAATTCACTAGGGAAAGAAGAGTCTTCTCAACAAACGGTGCTGGAACAAGTGGATATACACATGCAAAAAAAATAACGTTGGACCTCTTTTTACACTATACACAAAAATTGACTCAAAATGGACCATAGATTTAAATGTAGAGCTAAACTATAAAACTCTGAGAAGAATATATAGGAGTAAGTCTTTCCATCCTTGGATAAGACAAAGTCTTCTTATATATGACACCAAAAGCACAAGCAACAAGAAAAAAATAGGTTGAACTGCATCAAGTTTTTTAACTTTTGTGCTTCAAAGAATACCATCAAGAGAGTAAAAAAACAACCCATAGGATTGGAGAAAATATATGCAAATCATATATCTGATAAGAGACTTGTATCCAGAATATATAAAGAACTCTTACAACTCCATAATAAAGAGAGAAATAAGCCAAACAAAAATGGGCAAAGGATGTGAATGGACATTTCTCCAAAAATACAAACAAATGACCGATAAGTACATGAAAAGATGATCAATATCATTAGCTGTCAGGGAAATGCAAATCAAAACCACAATCACATACCACTTTATACCCCCTTTACAATCACATGCCACTTTACACTATAATCTAAAAGACAAATAATAACAAGTGTTGGTGAGAATATGCAGAAATCGGATCTCTCATATATTGCTGATTGGAATGTGAAATGATGCAGCCACATTGGAAAAGTCAAGCAGTTTCTCAAAGTGTTAAACATCAAGTTACCATATGACCCCACAATTTGACTTCTACGTACATATTATACACGTGCACACAAAAAAATTCTACATAAATGTTCATAGTGACATTAGTCATAATATCCAAAAATGGAAACAACTCAATATTCATCAGCTGATGAACGGATAAACAAGATGTGCTATATCCACACAATAGAATATTATTTGTCCATAAAGGAATGAGGTAATCATACACACTACTACACAAGTGAACCCTGAAAACATTCTGCTAGTGAGAAAAAGCAGTCACAAAATACCACTATTGTATGATTCCACTTACACGAAATGTGCAGAAAAGGCAAATCTAGAGAGACAGAAGACATATTAGTACTTACTTAAGGCTAAGGGGATTGAAAGAAATGGAGAGTGACTAATGGGTATGGGATTTATTTTTGTGATGATGACAATGTTCTAAAATTGATTATGGTGATGACTGAAAAGTTCTTTGAATACACTAAAAAATATTGACATATACTTTAAATGGGTGAATTGTGTGGTATGTGAATTATATCTCAATTAAGCTCTATTTTTAAGGCAAAATAAAAACTTTTTCAAACATACAAAAAGTGACAGAAAATATAACCAGCACACTCAAAGTAATATTTAAGAGTGTCCTTCAGAGAGAAGGAAAGCCATACCAGATGCAAACATGTACCTATACAAAGAAATAAAGAGTACCAGAAATTGTAACTATGTGAATAATTATATAAAATTTGTTTCTCAATATTTAAATTCCTTTAAAAGATAACTGACTGTGAAAACAAAAATAATAAAGCATTGTGGGATTTATAACTTTGGTTTTTTTATATAACAGCAATAGCATATATATCAGGAAGGGAGAAATGACAGCTTTTTAGGCTATACGTGAACCAGTATAATGTCACTTGGAGACAGTCTGTGATGTTAAAGATTTATACCATAAACCCTAAAGCAACCACTGAAGAAACAGTTACAGCCAACTAGCAAGAAGAAAAAGAGGGAGGGCAGGAGAAGAAGAAGAAAATGAAATGGAATAATAAAAAAATACTAAGTACAAAAGAAGGCAGAAAAAGAGGGAAGGGGAAATTAATAGTACCATGGTAGATTTAAACCATATCAATAACCACATCAATAATTGGATTGAAAGTAAGTGGTCTAGACACTTCAATTAAGAAGCAAAAACTGTCAGATAAGATCAAAAAGCAAGACCCAATACAAAAATCTTACTTTAAATAAAAAGACTCAAATAGGTTCAAAATAAGAGGGTAGGAAAGGATACACTATGCTACCACTAATCAAAAAAGGTGGAGTGGCTATATTAATAATGGACAAAGTATATTTTGGAGCAAAGAATATTAACAGAGATGAAGAAGATCTTTTCACACAATAAAGAATTCCATTTGTCAAGCAGACATAGCAATCCTAAACATTTATGCACCTAATAACACAGCATCAAAATGCATGAAGCAAAAATAGAACTACAAGGAGAAAATGAAAAATACATGATTATAGTCAGAGAATTCAATACTCCTCTCTCAGTAATTTACAGAACAAGTAGATAAAAAATCAGGAAGATTACAGGAAACTTGAACAGAGCAGGAGTAGGGGTGGTCAGGGCACAGGCAGGAGGCCAGTGAAGCTGATTGTACTGTGTGCATACAGGGGTGGGGTGCACACAGTTGTTGGGGTAAAGGGAAAGGAGAAGTGATGTTGGAAAGGTGGACCTAGAGCCAGGTTGGGACAGGACACACAGGTCTTCAGAGTTTATTTAAAGCCTAACAGAATGGCACAGGTAAGTCTTCAGCCACAGCACTTTCCACCGAACCCAAACAGGACCTCAGAAGCCCTCACATCATGAGTCCAAAGCAAGCACCAGCCAAGACTGGAGCTGGTATCTTCTCAAGAGGAGCCTATACCATCTCCGCATGAAGGGAAGCCAATATCCTTCTGAAGCTGGACCAAACCACCCACCAGATGCCCCACCTGGCTGGGAACCAGAAGATAGAGACCTCATCCCCTTTAATCCCTGATTTGCTGTGTGGCTCTGGGCAGGACCCTTCACCTTTCTGGGCCTTTGTCTCTCCATTTGTAAAAGAGTGTGATTCTGATTCTGGGTGTTTTCATTGGTTAATAATCATGCACCTACAAAATCTCTTTCAAGGCTAGTCACTATCAGGCTCCAACTTCCTATTTCCACTTTCTATTCTCTCAGCTTCCAGCTGTCCCCACCCATTAGCTGCCCTTCCAGGACCCTTTAGCTGGCAGGAGTGCCTACCCACCCTCCTCTACAAATCAGACTGTTTCCCATCACCACAGCCCCCTTCCTGAGCTCCAGCAGCTCCCACTTCTGTGTATCCTAGGCTGTTGACTGCTGGTTCTATTTTACCATAGCTCTAGACTCTGAAGTGCTTTGAAGGAAACAATAATTATAATAGAAGACTTTAGAAGGCAAACAAAGCCATTCTCTGATGCTAGTGGGAACCACCATGCATAAGGCCACCCAGAAAGCCCTAAGGCTAGGAGGCTAGACTCACCCAGACCACAGCCAGGCCCATGTGTGGGAGTCTCTGGGTTGGAGACCCAAGAATTCATATTTGTTACTCCCTACCCCCCACCCAAGTGATTCCAGTGTGTGGCCAAGGCTAAGAACAAGTGCTGGAAAGCAACATGTGTCCACTCAGATGTGCACACCATCACTTGGAGACTTGATGAAGTGCAGATTCCAATCTAGCAGGCCTAGGGGGTAAGGCACTAATCTTTGACAAGCTCCAGGTGATGTCACTTCTGCAGGTCTGAGGACCACACTCTCAGGAGTAAAGGCATAGAGCATGGAAGAGCAGCAAGCAGAGGCCCTGGGTGCTCACCTGGGCTCTGCCCCTTGGCCAAGGCACGCACTCACTGGCCCCTTCTGGAAATGGAACCCATGGCACCTACCTGGTGGCCCATTGCCCCATTTCCCTTCCCCTTTGGCCTCTGACTCTCCTCCTCTCTCAGTAATGTCCATGCTCCCTGAGTGCCCTGTTCTAAGCGTGGTCCAACCTGCAGAGCCTCACAACAACTAGACGGGACAGGTGCTTAAAGACAGGAGACCTGTGGCTGGGGAGGTCATCTACCTGCCCAGTAGGACACGGCAGGAGAGTCAATATTCAAGGCCAGGCCACCTGTCTCCAGGTGGCATATCACTCCAGGCCCAGGCTCACACCCTCACCCCAATTCCCATCCTTGCTTTGACAAGTGGGGCTCTCTCCCAGGCTTGTCTCTTTGCTCTGGGTGCTCCCCACTGCCTTCCTTTCCTCCTCTCCCAGTAGGCATTTGCAATTACCTGCCAAGGCTGGGCTCTGCATCAGGTTCTGGAGTACAGGCTGACATTTATGTAATGGCCCTGAAAAAAAATCAGGCCTCCTGTCCCCACCCCCAGTTTAAAGATAGGGAATCTGAGGCCCAAAAGAAACCAGGCAACTTTCCCAAGGCCAAACGCAGAGTCAGCATCTGAGCCCTGGGTGGGCTTCCCTCGCAACCTTGCTCAGCTGCACCTGCAGAGCCTGCCAGCAAGAAGTCAGTCCTAGGTCCCTGGTGAGCCTGGCAGTAGAGATTGAGAAGCGCAGGCCCCAGGGACCACGCAGAGGCAGACAATGATGAAGGCAGCATGCGCTCCTATTTCCCTAAGGCCCAGTTCTAAAAGCATCATTTCCCAGCAGCTGACAGACAGGCTTCCCACCACAGTTTCTGAAAGTCGACCTGCCACTCTTCACATCCCTCATAGGGTCCTCTCAGCACCCACGGCGGGTCTCCTGAGCTCCACCCGACATCCCAAGGGGCACAAGCCAGGAAAGCTTCACCCAGTCACTCTCTCCTAGCCAGTGCCATACCCGCTGCCCAGCCCACCTGTCTGAACCCCCAGGACCTGGATCCCCTGGACCTGGACCTGGAACCCCTGGACCTGGACGCCCTGGATGTAAACCATTTGAACCTGGACTCCCTGGGCCTGGACCTGAACTCCCTGAACCCCTTGAACACCCTGGCCCAACTACATCTGGACTTGCACCCCCTGGACCTCCTGGACCTGGACCCCATGGACCTGGACCCCCTGAACCTTGACCCCATGGATGTAAACCACCTGAACATGGGCTCCCTTGTCCTAAACCTGAATTCCCTGAACCCACTGAACCCCCAGTCCACCTAGACCTGTACTTAAACCCCCTGGACCTCCTGGACCTAGACTCTATGGACCTGACCATCTGGACCTGGACCCCCCTGGATGTGGACCACCTGGTCATGGACAACCTAGACTTGGGCCCCCTGTAACACTTGGACCTGGACCCCTATACCTGGATCTGGAACCACTGGATCTAGACCCTTTGGAACCTCTGAACCTAGATCCCTAGAAGTGGACCACCTGAACCTGGACCCCCTGGACCTGGACCCCTTGTATCCCCTGACCCTTGTAGACCTGAACTCCCTGGACCCCTTGAACCCCCTGGTCCACCTGGATCTGGGCCTGAACCCCCTGGAGCTGGACCTCATGGACCTTGACCACCTGGACCCCCTGGATGTGGACCTGAAACCCCTAGATCCCTTGAACCCCCTGGCCCACCTGGATCTGGACCTGGACCTGGACCTGGACCCCCTCAGCCTGCCCCGACTGCCACCTGACAAACCACCAAGCCCCAACCCAGTACTTCCTTCTCTTCTCTACCTCACCTATCCCTCACCTCTTCTCTCCCTCCCCCACCACCTTCTCCCCTCCCCACATCCTCCTTGTCCTGGATGTCGCAATGAATTGAATTGCCCATCTCTCCTACCCAAGGCCTGAGCCTGATGCACCTTCACATTAACCATGATGCTCTGAAACAGAGCTCTAGGACAAGGTCCCAATAACTATCAGTTGCCCTCAGGCGACCATTATGCCCTCTGAGCCCCTAGTCTTCCCCCCTGAGCCCAGGGGGGGTGGACAAAGTTGGCATCGATTTCCCTCCATCCTCAGGGCTACAGCAGGGTTGGTCAGAATAGGAATTGCCAGCCCCTTCCCTGTGACTCTACAATCCACAACTGAGTCAGCCCAGCTTCCAAAGACAAGAAGGATCCCTAACAACATGCCCCTCGCACTGCTCTGCCCTGAATCTCTCCATGTTCCAGATCTCCACATACCCCAGAACCTCCACGTGCCCCAGAACCTCCACAGGCCCCAGAACCTGCACATATTCCAGACTCTCTGTGTACTTCACAATCTCCATGCACCCCACAATCTTCACTATCCCAGGTCTCCACACACCCCAAAATCCCTCTGTAGAGCAGCATCTCATCATGCCCCTGCATTGCTGGGCCTGGCCCAGGCACAATGTGAATGGGCCATTGAGGACCACGTGCCATCCCCAAGTGGGTGTCCTAGAATAACTCCTCTGCCCATAGAGGTGCTGTGAGGATGCCCTCAACAGCAACAGCCCTGGGCATGCACCCCCATGGGACACCTCTGGGACCAGAACAAGAGTGCCCTCCACAGGGAGCCTCACTCCAGCACCACTTCTGAGGCACACAAGCCTTAAGGGGCTCCAGAAAACCTGACAACCCACCCAGTGTCATAGTAACAGAGTAAAGATGCACACTTCTGGCAACACCACCAGAGTGGGTCACTGCCGCTCAGCCACCGCCTGCATTAGTAAAGTTCGCAGGAACTGAATGAGAATAGAAATCCATATTGGTTGGCTCCATCAGGAAACAAAGAACATGCAGGCTTCTGTTTCTTTGTCTCAGGGACTTCCAGACGCTGGGGGATGATAAACAGCCAAACAGCTGCATTTCCGAGAAAGGCCTTTTGTGGCCAGTCATTTGGAAATGAAATACAGGCGCTCTCATCCCCTCTGTGGAAATGAGCCTCAACCAGACCAGCCGGAGGCTGCGGTGACTGTGGTTGGTCGGCCTCGGGAGGCTGTGGTGTCTGGGCGGTTCTGCCCCTAGTCCCTGTGGTCTGGACAATTCCCTCCTCACCCCTGAACCTCAATTTCTTTATCTATAAAATGAGGAGTGGGACCAGATGACCTGCAAGGGACCTCCAATGCTAAACATCTATGGCCCTGTTTTCAGCCAACCACATCCTCCAGGTCTAAGTCACCAAGGCTACCTGCTCTCCAGTCACCGCCCCTGAGTGCAATTGATTCAACAGAATGAGAGTGACCACAGGTGATGCGTAGCAGGACATCATTACTTTTATTCATGATAACAAAAATGAGTAACATGGTACCATGATAATATGATAACATGGTGCGTGATAACATGGTACCATGTTCACACACACGTACACACACACTAGGGTGCTCTATCTTCGGATGTATAAGTGAGTGAGCCCCCGTGAGGCACGTGTGCCAGGCACTGGTGGGCATGGTCCCATACGTCCCCTTACTTAAGCATGAACCTTTTTGCTCCACATCTCTGTGCCCAGCACGAGGCAATTGTAACTGAACTGAGTGAAGTCAAACTGATAGTCACAGCAGCCCTTTACAGGCTGCTATTACTATATCCACATTGCAGATGGGGAAACTGAGGCTAAAGGCCAGTAAGTGCCTTATGATCCTGGGATTATGATCTGGGATTCTCACCCAGACCAGAAGTTCCAGTCAAGGGCTGGGCACCTGCTGAGTGGACTTCCCATCCCCAGGCCTTGAGCAGTGTCCAGTGTTTTCTAAAAAAACAGTTGGGAATTCTCAGACACCCCAGAGGCCAGCACCTTCCCTGCTAGACCTCAACCTAGGGAAGCTTGAGCCTCTGCTCCACCAGAGAGGGACAATGGGAGCCAATGAAACTGGACACACAGGTGGCCCTCAGGACTGTGTCTACCGGAGGCCCAGGATTATTAATGGGGAGGATTTCTGTGCGGGTTCTGCGTGTGGTCCTTCTCAATGCCATGCTAGAGGCAGTCAGGAGAGCCTCAGCCTCCCTCAGAATGAACTCAGAGGGCTTTCCCTCCACCATAGAGACCAAAATCTCCATTCAAGGGGCCTCGCACTGGAGGCTTGTTAAAATCCCAAATCAGTATGCCCCTGATCTCTGGGAACTGCCACATGCCCTTACCCTTCAACACTGCCCCTCATCCTAGGCGCCAACCCTGGAACACGAGATGAGACACACTTTCTGCACACCAAGACCTCATCGATGGAAGGGAAACAATTATTGAGTTTGGTCCACCCTTTTCTCACCTCCCTTCCCGAATCCCAAATCATCAAAGCTCAAGGTACCCAGACAGGCCATCGTACAGCCAGGGAGACTGGGGATCCCTGGAGGACGGACCCAGAGTCCCTGTCCCTCTGGCCAGGGCCCTTGCATCAACTGCTCCCCTCCCAGAACTGACGAGGCTCAGACTCTGCTCACAGCCACCAGCCCTCAGCAGGAATTCTTCCAGCAAGCTTTTACCCTCACACGCACACATGCAGGCATACACATACATGCACCTTCTTATTCTTAGATCATTTCTTAAGTAACTTTCTTCAAAACAAGCTTTTCATTTAATCCCTTTCCATTTTGTGAGCCAGTTTCTCCCTAGAGTCCTATTTTCTTGCTTGGAAGAGGTAAGGAGGGGAGGGCTCTGAAAGCTGCCCCCTTTGCCTCCCGCCAGCTCCGCAGACACACGCCGAAGGGCTGCCCCGGGAGGCCAACGCTGCTGGTGCACAGTCCGCCGTCCGCACCACCGTGCCCGGCGTGCACGCGCTGAAGGCAGGACGGGGAGCTCACTACCTCACCGGCGGCCCATCGCAGGGAAGGGAGCCGGACCTGGCCCGACTCAGCTTGCAGAAGCGACCCCAGACCCCAGACCCGAGGACACGGCAGCTGAGAGGAGCAGGGCTGTCGAGTCCACAGGAGACCCCGTGCCTCCCCTGGCGGCTCCTCCGGAGTGGGGACGGCCGAGGACACTCCCGCAGAGCCTGGGGACCGCGCCAGGGTCACCGCGCGCCCCGCCCGAGCTCCGAGGCAGGGGAGGGGCGCAGCCCAGGCGCAGAGCTGGAAGGCGAGGGTCTGCGCGGGTCCAGAGGTCTGGGGCCCCCGGGGCGGGCCCGACACCCCCTTACCGCAGAGCAGGAGCAGCAGCAGCAGCGGGAGAAGCTGCGGGCGCCGCCGGGTTCGCGTCTCCATGCCCGCCGTCTGCGGCTCGGTGGGGCTCGGGACAGCCGGGGGCGCGGTGGGGGCGCCGGGGCGGGGCTGCGGGGGGCCGCCCAGTCACGCCCCGGTCACGCCCCGGTCACGCCCCGCTCCCTCCTGAACCTGGGGTGCGGTCGTCCCTCTGGCTGGGAGGACGTGGATGGGGGCGTTGGGGATAGTACGAGCTGGTGGGCACGGGGATGGCCTGGGGGCAAGGGGGCAGGCTGGAGTCTGAAGTCCCAGCAGGGGTGAGGCTGAGGTGTAGACAGGGTGCAAGATGGGGTAAGGTGGGGCGCAGGCTGATGGTGGGCTGGGGGGCAAACTGGGTGGGGGCAGGCTGGGGAGCAGGTTGAGGGGTAGACTGGGGGGTGGCCTTGGGGTGGGCAGGGATGCGACCAGCCAGGGAGTGGACCAGAGTCCAGGGCGTGGCCCCTGATGGGGAGGGAGCCTTTGAGCATGTGTATGGGAGTCAGGCCTCCAAGGGACGGGAAAGTGTGTGAAGGAAGTTGCTGTGTAGCTGTGTGAGTGCGTGTGGGGTGTACGGGGGCTGTGGTGTGTGTGGTGTGTGTGTGGTGTTTGTGTGGGTGTGTGGTGGGGGTGTGAGGGGGTGTGGGGGAGTGAAGCATGTGGTATGTGTGAAGTGGTGTGGGGGGTCAGTGTATGTGTGTGGTGTGTGCTGTGTGTGTGTGTGATGTGTGGGTGTGCGTGGTGTGTGTGTAGTGTGTGTGGTGTGTGTGTGGTGTGCAGTGTTTGAGTGTGTGTGTGGTGTGTGGTATTTGTGTGTGTGTGGTATTTGGGGGTGTATGAGTGATGTGTGTGGTGTGGTGCTGTGGTGTGAGTGATGTGTGTGAGGTGAGTGCATGGTATGTGTGTGGTGCATGTGTGTGTGTAGCATGCGTGTGGTATGTGAATGCGGATACATGAAATAGAATGTGTGTGAGAGACTGGAGATAAGTGTGTGTGGCAGGAGGGTGACTGGTGCCCACAAAGATCTGGCCCAGCAGAGTCTGGAGCTCTAGGGGGAGGGAGGGACTTGGTTTCTCCAGCCACAGTTCACTTAGCAGGGACAGGTCACCTCTGTCACCCTTGGCCCCTAGCACAGGCCCTGGGTCCCCTGTAGGCACTTGGTCATGTCTTACGAATCAGTGGTCAAGATCAGTCCTGAGACTTAGAGCTGGGGGTGTGGAGGGGCCAGTCCCCCTGGGGGCCTCTACTGTTCTGAAGAGTGTGGCTTGGGCTCAGGAAGGTGGGGCTTCCTTCTGGACAAGCCCTTCAGCTCTCTGATCCATGGTTACTGCCACCTGCACATGAACTGAGCTGACCCTTTCCTGGCTTAAAAAGACCAACTTTATTTGATAAGGTCCTTATTAGGGATCAGAATTTTCTGTGTTTTTTTTGCTGAAGAGATTGTAATTAGAGCCAGAATTAATTCAAGGGAAACTTAAAACTAATTAAAATTGATCAGTCATCCTGCCTTCTGCCCAAGTGGGTGGGGAGCAGGTGCAGTGGTGAGTAAGGATGCCAACACCCAGGCCTTCTGCCCACAGGTCTAAGACAGGCTGACCGGGGCAGCAGGGGGCTGGCTGCCCCTCCTCCTGTGCCCTGCACCAACCAAGACAAACCAAGAGGACAGTCCAGGGCCAGGTCTCCAGCCAGTGTCCCAGGAGGCTGCAGACGCACAGAGGGCCCTACAGCACCCCACAGGAAAGGCTCAGGCCAGACTCAACCCCATAGCCCCTCTGGGTGGGGTGAGCCAGACAGCACCCTGAAGCCTTCACCGGCCTGCAGGGCTATGGCTCTGTGCTGACCAGTGCATGGGAACGAGCACCCCGGGCCAGGCAAGGCTGTGGTGATGGGCACTGCAGTGCCCGTGACCACTAAGGACCAGCTGAGGCTGGTTCCACTGTGTAGGATGCCCCACCCTGGCTTTGCTGTAGGGATGTCCTATCCATCCTGCAGAATCAGGTTCCCAACACTGCCTCCCCCCGACAAAGCACCCCATGAAGCTCCCAGGACCCCCCCATCAAAATCCTGGGGCCTCACTGACAAGAGGCTGCCCTGTGTCCCCATCCCATAGCACTCCATGTCTCTGTGCACAGTGCTGCCCACGGCTTCCCCAGAGCAGGTGTCTACTGTTTGCAAGCTGATTTAATGTGATAAATAAGACTGACCACAAGATGCCCCGGGGACAGTACCTGTCTCTCCCCTCCCCACCATCACCATCCCCCGCCTGCAGGTGCCATGCCTGCCCCAGGGGTCTGCTGCAGCAGTGCCACTACCTACACCTTCAATCCTGTGTTCTTTAGGTTCTCTCTACCTGTGATGGTTCATAATTCTTTATACCAAACTTCCCAATTCAAATTATTGTGTGGTATCTCTCCTGATCGAACCCTGACTGACACACTGTTATCATGATATTTATTCTGTAACCTTCTTACTCTTAAACAGTTTTAAAAGAACATTTTCTTGACACTCAAGTAGCCTCTTTTCTAAGAGGAGGACTTGTGATCAAACATCAACGTGTTTCTAGCAGATCAGAGAAACGCACAGGCATCCTTCACCCATCTGGACAGAGGAGCTTCTGCCAGTGCCTATAATCCTGGTCCAGCTGAGTTTTGCAGGAGGTTCTGCTAATTCTGGGGTTAGACCTCAGGAGGGTCTGAGAAGTCAGGGAGAGGACGTCATTCCCGGAAGCTTGGCTCCCCCTGTCGGACAGACCTTGAAATAACTGCGGCTCCATCCTCTCCGTGGATGAGGCACCTCTGTCTCCCCCACTGCTTCGGCCCCCCCACCAGGGACACTGGCAAAGGATGTCTCCAAAGAAAGTGTGATGGGGGAGATTCCAGGAAGGGGTGCCTCTGAACCCCAGCTGTTTCCCACACGCCCCTAGGTCAGGACACAACTCTCTGTCTCCTTTTTTGTTGGTTTGCTTAATTGTAGTAAAAAACACATGACATGAAATTTAACATCTTAACCATTTTTAAGTGTACAGCTCTGTGGCATTAAGTACATTCACACTGTTGTTCAGCCACCACCACTATCCATCATCAGAACTTTTTCATCTTGCAAACTAAAACTCTGTCCCCATGAAACACTCACTCTCCGTTCCCCTCCTCCAACCCCTGACACCCACCATTCTACTTTCTCTATGAACTTGATGACTTTTGGTACTTCACATAAGTGGAATCATGCAGTATTTGTCCTTTTATGTATGGCTTATTTCACTTAGCATAATATGCCCAAGGTCTATCCATGTTGTGGCATGTGTCAGAATTTCCTTCTTTTTCCAGGCTCAGTAATATTCCGTGGTATAGATATGTCACATTTCATTTGTCCATTTATCTGTCATCGATTTCCTTTTTAAGTGAACAAAGCAAAGTTTACATACATTTTATTTCATCTTTGTAAATCTATCAGAAGATGTTTTGAGGAAAACATACCAAAATGTTGTCTGTGGTCATTTCTGACTCTAGAAAGATTTGAGGTGATTTTCAATTTACATTCTTTCCCGCTTGTCTCTGTTTTCCTACAGTGGTGTTTGTGGAATGCAATGTTTTGGATGTAAAATGTGTGTTGTGAGCCTGTGTGTGTGCACTGATGTGTGTGTGTGTACGTGGGTGGGTGGGTCGTGTAGTTCTTACATGTGTGACGTATGTGGGGGGATGTGTGTACACATGTTATGAGTTTGTGGTGTGTGTGTGTGCCTGTGTGTATGAATGTGTGTGGATGAAAGGATGTGTTGTGTGTGGAGCATATGAATCTGTGTGACATGTGTGTATCTATCATGGTGTGTCTGTGAATGTGTGCGTTGTGTATGTAAGTGCAATGTGTGCATTCAGGCAGAACCTTGATGGCCCCAGCTAAACAAAATAAACACAGTCATCTCCTGGATTGTGACACCCCCACACACACCTGTGACCTGACAGCTTGCTGACCCAGCTCTCACCAGCTGCCATGATCAAAGGATCAGAGCTGGAGTCAGGGGTCAGTTTGGGGCCCTGAGCACAGCTTTTTGCTTTTTTGACCCTCAGTGAGCTCAAAGTTAAATGCAACAATAAAAACGCCTGTTACGAGTCTGCAGTGTGTGTGTTTGTGTGTTACGTGCCTGTGTGTAGCAATAAAATGATGTCATGTGAGAAGGGGTTTCCCACCTCTCCCAGGGCTGCTAGGAAGGAAAAGCACTTTGGAGGCCGGAAAGCATGATGCAAGTTTAAGGACGTTCTTTAAGGAAGGTGTTTTCCATCTCCTGTGAGAGGACGTAGCCATCAGTTGAGAGCTGCAGCTCATGGGGTGTTGTCTGTGGTGTGGGTGGGAGTGGGAGATGTCAGGGAGGAGGGAATTGCAACCTGCAGGTTACACAGCCCCACCCTGCAGCACAGAGCCAGAGTAGATGATCTGGAGCAGAGAGACAAGAGAGGAACGCCTGGCACGGGGGACGTGGGAACAAGGGTAAGGCCCCAGGCCAGGGCTCCCCAATCCTTTTCCTCTGCTGTTTTCTGTAGGGGCAGGGAGGTGGGCAGTCTCCCCAAACCTCCCTTCTTTAGGTGTGTGAGTTTCTGGGACCCAGGGCAGTGGTGGCCACATCCTCAGCCCAAACCCCCAGCCCCCAAAAAGTGTGCCCTGGACCACTTCCGCCTGGTTTCCTGGCTCCCACATATCAAGACACCCTCATCGCTCCACAGGACATGTCTGTCCTCACAATCTGTGGCTCTGGTGGTACCCCCAGATGTGTCTGTCCTTCCTCCCCTGCCTCATACTCCCCAGGAACCAGCAGAGAGAACAGCTCAGTACGTGACGCAGCCCCTCCCCGCCTATCCAGCCCCTACAAGCACCTCTTCCGTGTCCTGCATATCCAACACAAAGGAAACATTCTGACACCATAGATCCCTTACATGAAACACCAGAAACACCCTCTTATTGTGTTGCATTCTGTCCTCAGAATTAGCTTCACTGGTCTCAATGTGTAACTGGTTGAAATACCCACGTTTTACTACTGAATCTCAAACCTTCTGATTGATGGCAGGTGATACAGCACCATCTAGTGAATGATGGACTTGGACTAGAAAATATCTCAGAAGAGGAGATAGATGCTCAAAAACAGAAATAGAGTTGGAATCATTGTCTGAATCACTTCACATTGTATTCCAAACCTCAAACCTCTCCCGGGCTTCTGGTCGAGATGGTGGAATAGACAGTCCCCAGCATCACTCTCTCCCACAAATCAACCAATTTACATCTATAAAAAAGCAACAGCAGCCAAGATGGGGCTGCTAGAGCTCAGGGGAAGAGGAGGCGAGACCTACAGAGTGCATGAAGAGGGAGAAGTCATAATGAGAGAAAGAAAAAAATGCTCCAACCATTTCATGCCACAGCCACTTTAAAGCTGGAGCTGCTGAGCACATGGAGCAGGAGCCGGCAGAAGCTGCAGCTGTGCCCTTCAGATGGAGTTACTTGGAGGCGGCAGGGGAGCAGAGGGCCTTGGCGGCTCCCAGGACAGCAAGACCACTAATAGGGTTCCCATGGACCCACGCAGGAGCAAGGAGCCAGAACAACTGAAAAAAGGGAGCCATTTAGAGGCCAGTGAGTCATCGCAAGGGACCGGCTCAGGGCCCATCCCATGGGAAGTGTTTGGAGCATGGGTGGTGGGGGAGACAGGCCCACCAGGAGAACACTGGGACACAGCAAGGACAGCCAACCTGCCCCCCAATCAGCTCAGGACCACTCACAGGAGCATGGTCAGGAATGCAGAATTGCATGGGGTGTGGTTTGATGAAAACCTCAGGCCCAGATCAGTTTCTACACAACCCAGATCCACCGGGTCTCTGGAGAGTCGGAAGTACCTATAAGGTCAACCATTAAACCCTGAGCTGCACTAAAAGCCTTCCCTAGGGAATTAGCAGCAAAGCAGCAATTTAGCTCAACCACAGAGCTCAAGTGTGGGTTCCCACAGGAAGTTCCCCTATTTTAGAAGTAAGCAAAGGACAAAAAGTTAGTTCTGGCCCAGGCACACCACAAGCACCTCAGGGCCCACCTGGGGACCTGAGGCTTAGAGTGGGGACCAAACTCCCCTCCCACAACCAGGCACACCGTCAGTGCCTTGGGGCCCACCTGGGGACCTGAGGCTTGGATCGGGGGACCAGACCCCCCTCCCACAACCAAGCACACGGCCAGCACCAAGGCACATGCCAAAAACATCACCTCCATGTGGGTGGCCCACCACAGCCAGCACAATAACCACAGCTGCCACAAAAGTGGCTAGATGCCACAGCCACCACACAGATGTTCCACCAGCCACCCAAGTGCATTAACACAAGGAGAGTCACCAGCAGGGACCAAAGAAAAGAAGAGGATGTCTCTCTCCACAAAGCCCATTCCAGAGAGACAGAAGAAGCATCTGCTCTACAATAATATTGGGGGACCTGATCACACCACTCATCATTGGACAGATCATCTGGGCCACAAATCAACAAAGTAACCATTACTCTTTCAGAAGGAGAGAAGAAATCTAGAGTAATTGGGGAGGGGAGGGAGAGGGGGATGGGGAGAGACTGGACAAGGGGCATAAAGAATAATATGATTTGTAACAATATATATGCTAGGAATATTGATTTGATCAACATATGTCAATGTTGAACCCCAAAAATATGTATAATCAATTATGATTCAATAAAAAATTTTTTTAAAAACCCTCCTCAAGGTTGAGGACTTGACCACGTAATGCCAAGGAAACTGAGGCTTAGCTAGAGAAAAGGGTTTGCCCGAGGGTACTCAGCTAGACAGTCTCTGGGTCCACATTTTCCTCACATCATTACTTATAATTTCATTACTTATAACTTCATTACTTAATTACTTATAATTTCATTATTCATACTTTACCACAATCACCCACCCACCAGGGCCCTTCTCAAAGAACACCTGAAAATATGCTTTTCCCACAAAGAGCTTGAGTCCCACCGAACCACATGAAGCCACGTGGACCAGAAGGTAGAGAGATGGCGGTGCTGGCTGAGGGACAGGAAATCAGGCTCTGTGGTTTCCAAATTTCTTAAAGCGAAAAACCTTTAAAGCCAAACAGAGAATAAGAGACGTCTAGTTGCAAAAGGATTCACACAACAAAACCCAAGTCAAAATCCTCACCAAGAAAAGGAGCAGTAATCCTACGCAAATGAGATCCTGTCGGCCTAAAACAACAAGCGATTACTTCTCACTGCTAAGCACTCTCGGCTCAGAATAGGCTTTCTCCTGCATCAAAGCAAGAGAGGGTGAGGGGAGGGCCTTCTCTCTGTGAGTTGGGAGCAAGGGTAGAGAGAAAGTGTCTGTCCAGCCGTGCAGGACTCTCATGTCTGCCCCTCCAGGTCTGCTCCACCTGCTCTTCCACCCACGCTGACCTTCAGACGCATTGGGCTGTCACCCCTGGGCTTCTTTGGCCAAGGGAAGCACCAGCAGCAGGTGGGAGGGTGCTAGACAGCCCAGGAGGCCTCTGGACCATCTCCTTTCCCTGCTGCTTTAGGCTGTGTAGTGGAGACAGCGCCCTGGTTGGCAGGTGTCAGGGGTTTCCACAAGCCACATGGGCTCCTCCACGCCACTGCACACAGACCTTCCCTGAGCCTGCCTCACTGGCTCTTCTGACCGCTTTCCTGTCCTAGCAGCACCCTGACTGACCTATGATTCAAATTCCACTTCATGATAATAGGCCTGATCCTCCAATAAAAAATAATGTAATTATTGGGTTAATTGCCTGATTTTCTTTGCTTGAAGTCCCTTGGGTAGTAAGCAGGGGGAAGCCCCAGCTTGTACTCAAGGGCTAATTTCAAGTCTTACCCGCTTTCTGCTATACCAGGTCAGCAGACAGGAAAGAATAACATAAAAAGTTATTATACATCTCCCCATGGAATGCATCCTCCCTGGGGGCAGGGTCCATGTCATGTTTATGATTGTAAACCAGCACCTTGAACAGTGCTAAGTATGAAGTACCAGCCAATTCATACTTGTAGAATGAATGAATGAATGAACACATCCCTGCGCAGGCAGCAGAGCATGCATCCCGTCGTAAGCAGGAGTGGGACATTACATCAGCGCTTTGAGAAGCAGTGTGGAGGATGGACACCAGAGCACAAGGCCTCCACAGGGAGGAAATGAGGGAGATGGTGAGCAGTGAGCAGAATTTGAATGTTTAGGGAATAGAACTGGCTGGCCCTGGCCAGAGACCCCGTATCTGGCCTGGTCACTGGAAGGAGGGTGGGACCCCCTTGCAGACAAGGAGCAGTAGTGGAGGGAGGGAGCCAGGCCTGAAAGGTGGGAGCACTTAGCCGGGCGGAGGGCACGTGAGGCTGGCCTGAGCTCAGAGGAGAGGCAGGGCTGGTGGGATGGATCTATGCACAGGCCCCAGCAGAAGGAGCCTCAACATTCGGAGGCGGGAAAAGTAGCAGAAGCCATCTGACCCCTAGGAATAGTGTGTAGCAGCGTGTGAGGAGTGTGAGTGCCACCAGGGAGCCAAGCGCCCCCTGGGCCTGCCCTGCGTTCCTGCACAGCTAGGTGCCTGGAGGAGGCAAGCCACCTGTTCCTTATCCAGGCTGTCCATGTGCCCTCTCTGTGCACTTAGCTCTGACTTCTTCCTTCTCTTGGCCGTCTGGTTGGCTCCAGCAAGCTCCTACCTGAAAGCTCTGCTCCATGAGGCCCCACGTTTCCGTGCTCCTGCCACTTGTGAGCAAACCTGATACGCAGCAAGGGGACAGCAGCTGAGCTGGCGTCCAGTCCAGGTTGTTAGCTGGGTCGGTGCTCTTTTTATTCCTTAGCAATGTTTCCCAAACTTCTCTTGGATTACATGTCCCGTGTCCCAAGTAGCGCCTAAAATGGCTTGAGAGTCACCTGTATAGTGATCAGGACAGACACAAGACTGGGAAATTGGTCATACTTCGGATGGAACGGAGGACCGGTGAGACAAGGAAGTCAGGGAGGCCAGAGGTGTTCACCTCTGAGGTTCCAGATGCATGGGACATTCGAGGCTGTGGCCATGTCTTCTCAGAGCAGGAGTGGAGAGGCCCAAAGGGTGGCTTCTTTGAGACCCTGGTCTCTGGGTAGGATGGATGTTGGGGACTTTAGAGAAGACGCAGGAGGAATCAAACAGTGGATGTTTTGTTCTGTTTGTTTTCCAGTCCCTTCATTGCCTCTTCTCAGGGACTTTCTCTGCGTCAATTAACTTCAAAAAGCAGCTACTTGGTACCGACTAAATGGCCATTTTCTTGCCTCCCTGGATTCTCTGCCCTCTCTTCCATCCCCTAAGAATCCCTTTCAGCCGCAGTGCCATAGCCAGAGCATAGCAAGGCTCCCTAAGCCACTCAGAAGGTGTTCCAACACAACCACGCATCCGCACACACAAGGCGCGGTCGAGCCCCATTTGACCACCAAGCCAGCACGCCTCGGCCTCCCTGGCTTCCCCACTGCGCTCTGCACCTGCTCCAAAGGGGACACCTTTCAGAGTAGCTGTCCAATAGAACTGTGATGAAAGCTACTGTGGGTGCCATTGTAAATGTTGTAGCCAACTAAAAAAAAGTAACACACACAGGTGGAATTTTAATTTTAACAAGACATCTTATTTAACCCACTAGGCCTGAATTACTATCTTAACATATAATCAACATGAAAAAATTGTTAATGAGATATTTTACATTCCTTTTTGTACTGTCTTCAACATTTGGTGTTTATTTTATACTTAAAACTTACCTCAATTCAGATGGTAATCTCTAATCTGTCGAGATTTTACAAAATTTACAGTTGAAAAAGTAGACCCATATACCCAAGTTGTTACTAACACACTTAAAAGTTTTCCAATAACCGCCTAAACAAGCTTTTTAATTTAAATTAATTTAAAAGGCAGTTCCTCAGTTCCACTGGCACCTCTCATGCTCTGGAGAGCCACACGAGCTGGTGGCAACGACATGGAGCTGGCAGCTCAAGAGAAGTCCAGACGCCCGAATTCCTCACCAGGCGTGATGCCAGAGCCACTGCTCACACTCGAACAGAGGAAAGCTGAGCAGGGCTAAGCTAGAATGAAGGGTCCCCAGGACAAGCATTGGCTGTAACCTAATAAAGGTTATCGTCTCAATAAATGAGGGGAAAGAAGGGCTTAGCAAAGGGGAAGTGATCAGCCATGGAAGTGAAAAAAAAAAAAAAGAAGGCACACCACCGGGCTGTTGGCAGTGTCTGCCCAAGTCTCCAAGGGAAGGGGCTCGTAAGTTCACCGTCCTTTGCACAGAGACCTGAGGTCATTAAGCTCAACTCAGGACCCCTGCCTCACAAGCACGGTTGCAATCACCACATGCTTTCCATGGGGCTAACCATTTTGATAGAAGGATTCTGTTCCTGTGCTGGTTATTCTCATGAGACGCTGACCTGTTGCTGCACAGTTTATCAGTCTCTCCCTCAAGCTTGGCTGGTGTGAGTCCTTCCTCGAGAAATGACAATACTTAGTATTGATGGTCCCGTGAGGTTAAAGTCTAAACCTGGACACTGTGGCAATGCTCTAGTCCCAGTACACTATTCCACCTCGGGATGCCTCTTAGAAGACAGCCTGGTGACCATCTGGTAGCACCCAACTCTATTGACTTTCTTCCTTTTTGCTCAAAATTTTTACAAGGACCTCTAGCAACCACTATGCCTAACATAGATCCAGCATCTCACAGCCTGCAGAGAGTTTTCACATTATCCCATTTGAGCCTTTCCATAAAACATAACCAAGGCAAGGCCAGAGTGATTGCCCTCACTCTTTTTGAAGTCAGACCTTGTCTCAGATACTGACTCCTAGGTCCTTTTCTAAACCTCAGTCTGTTTCCTTGCATGCAGAATGTACATGACCCTACTCATAGGTTGCTGGAAAGATAAATGAAGAAATGTTTCTTCCTTCCTAGCACAGGGCTGAGCTGGCAGGAGCAGCAGCATCCCCGTGAGTCCCCCTGTGGCAGGGCGATCACTGTGCACTCGACGGTGGCCCACCCTGCAGCTTCCCACATTTCTGACAGGCGTGGTTCACACACACGGACAAGGGGAGGGCAGAGTGAGGCCCGGTGTGGTGAAGCACGAACTCAGACGTGCAGGACTCAGGAACTCGGAGGGGCTCTGTTTGGGTGTTTTGGTGCATGGATCTGGGAGCCTGAGAGGGGGAGCCTGTGAGTGAAGGTGAGGTGGATAGGATCCATTGATTGGAACAGAGATGCCCCTGGCCACGGGAGATGCAGCTCTGCACCATAATCAGCCACACAGGACAGAGGAAACCCTATAGATATGCACATTTCATAAAAAATTAAGTCAGAGGTTCAAACCATAAACCCCAAAAGTGTAGGTAGGAAGGAGATTCTGTAAACAGCTCCAGCTGCTGAGTGAAGAGCTGCCATGCTCTGCCGTCCCTTCTTCAAAGCGATGAATTTCCCTTTCACCAAGGTGGGTTTACTGGGGATCTTCTAGAAGTGTGTATACAACACAACAGGCTGCAGGGAGCCATTTCAATTCCTGATGTGTCCTGCTAGAGCCACATTTAAGGAACATACACTTTTTGTAGGTTTACTTGAGGCAGAGACATTGATCCCAGCACTAATGAATAAAAGCACAAAGGTGGCACATGACTGGACAGGGTGACCAGAGGAGGAGCAGGAAGCCAGGAGGACGGGACACGGGGGAGGGAGAGGAGGAACTGCAGCTGTCTGGGGAGAGGAAAGGTGGGATTGTCAAAGTATTGATAACAGACTGTGATGACCCGCCCTGCACCACGCAGTCCCTTAGAGGAGGAGGGTAGATGCAGAGCCTGCCCAGGCAGCCGACAGGCAGGGAGGAGCAGGGGGTCCAAGCCTAAGCCAGGTGGCCTCATGGACACCCTGACGCCCCTCACAGCCTTCTAGCCCTGGGTGTTTTCCAGTCAGCATTCTCCAATATCAGAGGTGCAGAGACAAAAATGACACATTCTCTGTCCTCAAGAAGTTCATAGCTGGGAAAACAAAGCATTATTGTGACACCACGTGACCAAAGCAGGGTAGGGCTCATGTGGCGATGGGCGGGGGGTGGCCGGCTGGGCTTGATGGGACCAGAGGCGGGGCGGGGGTTGGGGGAGCTAAGGCAGAGAGAGGCTCCCAAGACCCCTTTGCACCCCTGTGCTCCTGCCTCATCCCAGAGGTAACTCAGATGAGGTTTCACAGCTGTCAGTCACTTTCCACCAATTCTGGAACATGAAAGCATTGTTGTGTGGACTCTGTGCAGTCTCTGCCTTTTTCAATGCCAGATTTGATATCTCAGGTTGAACAGAGCCCAGGCTGTTCGCCAGAGATGAGAAGGACAAGGAGAAAGCAGAAAGCCGCCTTGACTCAAAGAGCGGCATGGAGCAGCTGTGGTGGGGTGTTTTTGTTTGTGTGTGTGTGTGTTTTGTCTTTCCATGGAGTCAGAACTTGAATCTCCCTGGCTTTTCCTGAAGCCCCTGGAAATCTCTGGCCTGGCCCACCCTGTTTGCAGCTAAGGGTCAAGTTTAAAGCCCCAGGTGAGCAGAAGTGTGTCAGAGAGGAGTGTCTTTGTCAGCTCGTGGCTGCCACAAAAAAAGACCACAGACTGGGCAGCTTAAATGACAGACGTTTATGAGTATTTCTCACAGTTCTGGAGGCTGCAAGTCCAAGATCACGTTTCCAGCAGATTTGGTGTCTGGTGAGAGCCGTCTTCCAGGCTTGCAGACAGTGCCTTCTCGCTGTGTCCTCACTTGGTGGAGAGAGAGAAAGAGAACTCTGGTGTCTCTTCTTATAAGGACACAAATCCTATCAGGATCACAGCCCCGGCCCTGCTGTAATGAGTGAGTCCCCTGGGATTCCCCTTTACCATCAGCCAACAAGTGAGAGGCCGACTTAGTCCAGGGAATCCCTGATCCTTCTGGGTCCGAGTGCTCACTGCTGCAGGGTCGCCAATCACACTCCCCAGACAGAACTTAAAGGAAAGTCTTTTTATTTCAAAAGACATCGACCAGGAGACAGAGGGTAAAGTCCCAACTGCCTCCCTGGCTGACTAAGGGCTGAGGTTTATATAGGTAAATATATCAAGCAAAACAGGAAGCTTTAAGAGATGTCTCAGATGAGACAGGATGCTTTGAGAGAGTATGTATACAGCTGCTTCCTGCTTCGAGAGATGTATCGGGCGAGACATAATGTCTGTTTTCATACAATCTTAGGTAATCATTAAGGACAAGCTATGTAGGGGAAACAGAGTTAGTTCTGCAGTGTATACATGAGTGGGAGGTGGTTTCAATGTTTACATTTGTATTAGTCCATTTTGTGTT
This sequence comes from Cynocephalus volans, assembly GCF_027409185.1. Lineage (NCBI taxonomy): Eukaryota > Metazoa > Chordata > Mammalia > Dermoptera > Cynocephalidae > Cynocephalus > Cynocephalus volans. The sequence continues at coordinate 212,587,377 of NC_084461.1, forward strand.
GCTACAACAGAATACCTGAGACTGGGGAGTTTATAAAGAACAGAGGTTTATTCGGCTCTTGATTCAGGGACAGCTGCATTTCGTGCAGGCCTCAGGCTGCTTCTACTCAAGGCAGAAAGTGGCAGGTAGACAGCGGGTACAAGCAGATCACATGCTGAGAAGCAAAAGAGAGAGGAGGGAGGTGACTGGCTCCTTTAAACAACCAGCTCTCATGGGAACTAATAAAAAGCAAGAACTCACTCACTACCCACCCCCCACCCCCAGGGAGAGAATTAATCCATTCATGAGGGATCAGCCCCCATGACTCAAACAACTCGCAGCATTGCCACATTGGAGATCAGATTTCCACAAGAGTTTTGGGGGGACAACACATCCAAACTCTATCAACATTATTACCTCAATTAACTTAAATTACCTTCATAAGGGCCCTGTCTCCAAATAGAGTCACACTGGGGGTTGGGGCTTCAGAGTGAGTTTAAGGGGCACAAACATTTGGCACCACAAGGAGGTTCCTTAGTAATCACAGCAGGGACTCTCACAAGCTCATCACCCAGAAAACCATCTTTCAGTTGCCTACAGATAGGAAGGGGCTCCTGAGCTATGCTGATTTCTTGACCTGAACTGTGGCAACATAGGGTTCACATTATTATTTGTTACGTGTTATGCACTTTTGTGTATGTGTATTATATTTACCATTAAAACAGTGACGAAGAAATCATTCTGGGCACCGGACCTGCATCCAGGTGGCCCTTCCCCAGCAGGCATCCTCCAGCCCCCAGGGCAGCCTCGTCCTCTGGCTCCCCACTTCCTGGACCTGGGACCCAACTAGTAAACTGAGAAGAAGGGGTGGCCCTCATGTGACTGAGGCCACTCCTCAGGCAGAAAGCCTTGTGGCGCTCAGGGCCAGGGAGGCCTTCTCACCACTGGGCACATGGCTGTTCTTGGCTGGCCTGTGGCGGTGGGCAAGGCCCTTGTCACGCTCCCCACAAGAGAAGGGCCCTTGGCCACCATGGGTGCACGTGCAGCCTTCCAGGATTGGCATGGGAAGAACCTGTCCACCGGCTTGTAGCCAAAACCCCAGCAGACTCCTCACCCTTCCAGAAGCATGCAGCTGGCTCTGGGGAGCTGGTCCAATGCCCTTCTCTCTGCGCCAGGCACAGAACCCTCGTGCTACAGCTGGTTCTGGAGCCATGCCTCACCTGGAAGCTGGCACTGCAGGAGGGCCGGCTCAGGGCTCCCTTGCAAGCATGTCCCTGAAGCTCCCATCCTTTGGACATGGTGACTGTGGGCTGACACCCAGGGAGACTTAGGGGAGCCTTCTCATTACACCAGGAAGAAACTTCCTCCTTTTTTCCTGTCAATGGTCCAGACAACTCAAGCTTCAATGAGTTTGGGAGGGAAGAGGGAAGGGACATTCGGTCCATAGCAACAACGATATTTGTATAATGTCTAATACATCCCCAAGATATTTATTAACTACAAAGGGAAAAAATACAGTCACTGTACAGTGTCAAGGCCCTCCAGGCAAAGGCCACCAGGGCACACGTGTGGCTGAACAGTTACTTTATTGCTCATTGCGAGAGGGAACACAACCCCTGGAGAACCACAGGGCGCATAGTCGGGGAGAGGGTGATAGAAAGGTCGCATAGGATTTGGCCTTGATTTGGGAGAGGGTTTAAAAAAACAGGGCCGTGTTCTGGATGGGAGACTGTCAGGCAGCAGGAGGAAATCTATGTCCATGTGTCTTAACTTGTGTAGGAAGAGAGCAGAGCACACCAGGCTAATGCTGTTGATTGGTAAAGAAGCTGCAATCACTCTTGTGTGCCAGCAGAAGGAGCTGCTTGTCCGTTTTGTGGTTTGGGTCCTGTTTTTCTGGGTTCAGTCATGATCATGGAGCAGACTTGTCCAAAGTGGATATTCTGAGAAATTGTTCACGTCCAACAGGAGCACCCCAAGTCTTGGCTCCTAGATGTTAGGGCTGCTTGTCTCTCTCCACAGTGGAGACATCGGCAGAAGTTAATCAAGAGTAATATCACCAGTAACAAGACATTGCTGGAAGAAACGTGGCATAGCCATGTTAATATCAGGTGAAATGCTGTCCTCCCCCATCTTGATGGGCTTTGGTGTCCATCCCTCCAGTCCAAACAGTCCAAGGACGAGGTCAGAAGCAATGCTCATCTTCAGGCTAATTCCCAGGAACAGGAAATGCCTCAGGGCAAAAGCAGCTTGGAATGTCTAGGCTCACCCCTCTGGGTTCGTGTCTTCTTTTGTAGCTTGCAGACATTTTGGCCCTAAGACTTTTTTGGGCTATTATTGTTCAGCTTCTTGAGTCGACCTTGGGGGAAGGTTGATATGAATTGCCTATCTACCATTACCAGAAGCGAAGGTCTATCTTCTGATTTATCAGAAGAACCCAGGGAGAGACTGAATTTCAAATGGTCAATGGCCAGACCATATGTAAGAGTAGACCTCTGACCCACAACCTGTGGCGACCTGCCCTGGAAGCCAGCCTGCCGTCTACAAGTCAGACTTGCAGGAAGTCAGACCACTCTCTCCAGCAACCATCCAGGAGGCCAAACAGTAACCCCTTTAACAATCAGCCCCAAATGGCTAGGACTTAATAACTGGTAGCTTCCCTAATTTTTGTCCCCACTTCCAACTTAGGACCAACCAGAGAAAGTCAAGTATACCCTGCTAGCCAATCACATGGGAGGCAGGCATCTAGTGAGCCGCCCCGGCTCCCCCAGGCACAGAGCCCCCCTCCAGCTCACCTGGAGCGTCTCCCGCCCACTAAGAAGCTTAGTGTCTTCCTGTGAGTCTCAGCCAAACATGGTGGGGGTGGCCGAGCCCCTCGCCATAGCCAGCTCTGAGTAAACAGCCTCCAACCTCATTTGGGTGGTCTGTGTTTATTTCCACACCAGGAAGCTAGATTTTAATGGAATGTCTGCCAATTCTTTTAATGCTGGCAAAGAAAATAAAATTTGTGAAGTCTGGCCAGTTAGCTCAGTCGGTTAGAGTGTGGTATGTAACACCAAGATCAAGGGTTCGGATTCCCATACCAGCCAGTCTCCCAAATAAATAGATAAGTAATAAATTTTGAGAATGTCATAGGAGGTAACTAGGATGAAAGATTGCCGTGTCTTTGAGGATGGTGGGAGCCGCTGACATTCTCAGCAGGTTTGACACCCTAGCTCAGCCTCTGCTGGAGAAAGGGAGTCCAAGGGGCTCCTCCCAGATGCCTCATCCCAGAACCAGGGCTCTGCTGGGTCTTGAACCCCCTGTGAGCCTCTAGCCCTGTGCGGCATGAGTGGTTTGAGCCTCTTTTCTAAGGTGGGGCAGGTGGTTCCCTGACCCCTGGCCTGGCCCTGGGGATCTGGGGACTAAGGGTTTTTCCTAGATCCACTCCCTAATCCAGTGTGGTCTTTGGCAAGTCCCTCCTACAATCTGAGCTTCGAGTCCCTCACCTATGAAGGAAGGATCCTCTGAGGCTCCCAGGGACTGTTGAAAAGCCATTTTGTTGTGAGCTTATTACCAGCTAATGCTCTACCCAGGCATTGCTCTGAGCAATAAATTGAATAAATTGATGCTGCTGGCCCAGCCCCCAGGACCTCACCCCATGGCCTCTGCAGCCTCCTTTCCCCCCCGCTGTGGCCCAGAGCAGAACCGGAGCCTGCTGGGATGCCCACCCCTCCCCACTAACGTCCCAAGGCCTGTGGTGCTACTGGGCACCAGAGAGGAGAGGCAGGGGGCCCAGGGCAGCCTCAGACCCACAGGAGCCCCAGGTCAGGAGGTGGCAGCAGAGCTTTGAAAGACAGACAAGAGAACCTTCTAGGCCAGAGCCAGAGGCAAGAGGTGCAGCTGTTGTGTGCAGAAATGTGACTTGGTGAGATGGGCGAAGTGGGAAGGACCTCGGAACAGACAGACCAAGATGAGGGCTAAGGGATAGGACCATCACCCAAGGTCATGACCCCACTGACAAGGGCTGAGGGCAGGATGAGTACCCAGTTATGACAAGAGAAGGCAAGCATGTGAAATAGCACAGCCTCCTCTGTCCCTGTCTCCTCTGAGAGTTTTGGAAGAAACCGCAACCCAGCTGACCTCATAGGACAAAGAGTGGGGACAGTGTGCTCTAGATGACCACAGCCCCAGGCCTCGGTTTCCCCATCTGTTCTGGGCACACAGGAGCTGCTAGGGAGTGAAAGAGCCTGTACATCTTGGAAGAAGATGGGCTGAAGCCAGGCAAGCCAGGGGCCAAGAAACATCCCCCTGGGGCGCGAGAAGAACCCACGTTCTTGCCTCTGGGGCTGGCGGGAAACATCCATTCCTGGAATGCTCTGGCTTCTCCGTTTAGCCCTTGGGGCCCTGAGGGCAGCTGTGCACCTGCCCTGAACACCTTGTCCCACCATCACCTCCCCTCCCCACTGCCACTGCCCCCCACCAGCCACAAGGAACATCACCCCTTCTGGCCACGGCCACCCCAGGCCTTGGGCCTCGGTTCCCTGCGGTAGTTAGAACAGGCCTCCACTGGGCCCCTTTTCAGATGGAGCCCAGAGAGAAGTTCGTGGTCCAAGTCCCATGGCTCCTGTATAAAAATGATTCTTTTAGAAGCTGAGGAAATGGTAAAAATGGTGGTAGCTTGTCAATGGAGCGACGTGTTCCTCAACCACTAACAATGATGCTTTCCAGAAACCCTGATGGCACAGGAAAGTGCTCAGGATATGATGTGACCATCAACAGGACTGCTGCCGGGCCCTGATGACACGGGATTATCTGTGGGGGAGGGGGGGAGGGGGGGCAATCTATACACGTACATGACGGGATACACCGGTGGGGGGTGCACGCGTGTGTGTCGCACAGGAAAAACTGAGTGAAAATGAACCAAGACATCAGCAGGCTATTTCTAGAACAGGGATCACATGTGGTTTTTGTTTTCCTCTTCATGCTTGCAGGTTTTCTACAATGTGTACAGGTTAATTTTCTAATTAGAGATTATGTTCTAAGTAATCTAGACCATGAGCTGTGGAAAGCTTTCTAGATTTGGAAGCACCTCATTAGGTTCCATCCCCTGGTGTAGTCTTGGCACGTCCAATGCGTGAGATGCTGTTGTTGCTTCTGTCTTACTGATGGGAGAGCTGAGGGTCCATGAGGAAATGGCCTGTCTGAGGTCACACAGCAAGTGAGGACAAAGCCTAATTCCCGAGGATGGGCTCATTCCAGGACGCAGTTTACCCAGGGGGCTAGTGAACCCTGAGCCTTTAAATCTCGGGCAAGACTTCAACATTAGCCAATGCATTTGTAATCATTAAAGAAAACTTGCTGAAATGTGATGTGCTAACACCCCTCTTGACCCCATAACTCCCAGTCTAGACTCATGAAGACAGAGAACAGGAGCCATCACTAACGTTCTGCGCAGCAGGCACAGACTGCTTTCCCGTGGTGCCTCTCTAACCCTCCCAAGACCCCATCTGACAGGTGTCATTACCACCCCATGTACAGATGAAAGAAAAGTCTGCTCGAGGTCACACAACTGGCAGAGCCTAGATTGGACTCACATAGGTGTGAACTCAAACTCTTCCCCTTGGCCACTTCATTAAAGGTGACAATGAGCATTAATGCCACACCCCAACATTTGGACTTTACACCCCTGGTAACAGAACCATCAAAAAGTTCCAGACACGGGAGTGGTAGGATTACACTCAGGTGTGAAAGATCACGCCGAACAGAGCATGGATGACTAATTTGAAAGGGGACAGGCCTGGTACAGTCCTTCCTCACTCCGTCCCTCCTTCCTTCCCGTCTTCCCTCTGGTCCTTCCATCAACAAACATTAATGGAGCACCCATAGAATAAAGACTAATGTCCCAGAGGCTGGGAATGCACCAATCAGCAACATGGATGCGAGCCCTGACCCCAAGGGGGTCTGGAGAAGCGGACAATAAACAGGACAACCTATGAACAAACCAGACCGTCTGTAATCACACAATTCTGTTGAGGAGGCTCCATGATGGCCCTTCCTGGGGCAACCGTCCGGGAGAGCTGGCAGGAGCACGCCCAAGAGGGTTTCAGAGGAGCACCAGTGGCCCGACTGCATGGCTGGCAATTGGACAGAGAGCAGGCAGGGCTGGCCTCCAAGTCTCCAGCTTGAGGGGACCATTCCCAGAGAGAGGGATTTGGGAGGAGGCCGGGTTCAGCATTGGCAACAGTGGGCAGACGTGGTGCCCAAGGCCTCTGGGAGGCCAGATAGTAGGACTCTGCCGGGGCCCAGGCAGAGTCCTGGGGAGCCCGAGCTGTGGTGGAGGGAGATGGCCAGGGCAGCAGAGATCAGGGGACACAGGCGGACACGTCCCCAGAGGAGGAGGTGGGGGGGAGCGGAGAAGGGGGACCGTGGAGGGAGGGGGCGGGGAGGGAGCCTGGGGGACCTGGCATGTGGGAGTTCAAAGGAGGGACTGCAGAGGCCAGATGCCAGATGCAGTGTTGGGGGCCGAGCCTCACACCCACTGCCAGCAGGAATTGGGACAGCTTCTTGGGAAGACACTTGGGCAGAACCTGCCACACAGATGACACACAGACCCTTTGACCCAGGGATTCCACTTCTATGCTTGTACCCTGCAGATATCCTGGGTCATCTGTGGTAGCAAAGAATCAGAAACAACCTAAATATCCATCAATAGGAGATTGGCCAATACGCAGACACTTCCAGCTGCGGTGACTAAGCCGCTCAGAAGCAGGTCCGCGTGTCATTAAACCAACGGACCCTCCAAGATACCTCTAAGTGGAGAAGAAAAAGAAAGGGGAACAGTGTATATACAAGCTGTATTTTCGATTACCTTGGAAAAGAGTAATGTACAGACCAGGAAGGAGAACGGGAGGCTGGTGGTCGAGTGGGAAAGCCACTCCTGCTCTGGCCTGTGCGTTTTCAGCCTTGAAGCCTGTGGCTTTTTTCCAGAAATAACACTAATGAAGGGAATAATGGGGGTTGGAAGCAGCCCCAAGCTGGGGGCCAGCCTCGACCAGGAGGGAGGCCATCCCCTGAACCCCAAGGTCAGAGGCTGAGAGCCCCAGGTCTTCCAATGTGGCTGGGGGGCAGCATGGCCTTTCAAACAGCTTTAGTCTTCTCCTTTTCAGTCCCCTGAAAGCAGGTGAAAGTCATAGGAGAGCCCCTGACAGAAATAGGGAGGAGCTGGTGGGCCGGAGTGGGGCTCATGCAGCCGGGGCTGGGCACAGCGACTCTGGCCGCAGCAGCTCAGAGGATCCACAGAGTGGACATGCCAGGAGATGGCTTCTGGCTGGGCAGTGGGGTTGCATCAGGAGAAGAGGGGAGGGCATGGCCTGGACCCCCAAGAGGCGTGAGGACAGAGGTATGGACCAGGAAAGGCTGAGCCAAGCCAGGAGAAGGGCGAGAGGCTGCGGCAGGGCCCACCGCTGAGCTGGGGAAAGGGGCCACAGTGGCGGCCGAGAGAGCTCAAGGACCAGGGGCTCCAGGGTGATCACTTCGTGCCAGTGACCAGTGCAGTCATGTAGGTCCAAGCTCGGATTAACACTCTGCTGACACCATATGAAAATGTTTAATAAACTCACCTCTGAATGTGTGCTTGTAAGTGAAGTCGGGCAGGACAGTAGAGCATGCATATCAGAGCTGCAACACACACGCATGTGACTCACGTGTCCCCCAGGGCCTGGCCACCCCCTGTGCACAGAGTCCCAACAAGATGCAGATGGATGGGAGCCCCGGCTCCCAACAAACTTGAGTCTCACAAGAACTCAATGACCTTCTGAGAAACAGGCGACCAAGGAAACTGCCCTGCCCTTCCCTACCAGCCCTCTTCCCTACAGAGCCAGCCAGTTATGCTGAAAATGAAGGCACAGAAGGCAGGGGGAGGAAGGGCGGCCAGGGACCTTCCTCACAGTCGGCGAGCCAAGGGCGGAGGTGTGCGTGTGGAGCAGTGAAATCGCGAGTGTTCACAGCAGCACCCCTCACGGCCGCCTGCAGTGGGGCAGCCCAGTGCCCATCGGTGAAAAATGATCCACAAAGCATGTATATCCATATCCTGGAATATTATGGTCCATTAATGTGGTGAAGCACTGGCACATGCTACAGCATGGATGAACCTTAAAAACACTATGCTCAGTGAAAGAGCCCAGACATGACAGGCTATGTGGTTATTTTTATGTAAAATGTCCAGAACAGGCAAATCCATAGAGAAAGAAAGTGGATTGGTGGTTGCCAGGGGCTGGGGCAGAGGGAAACAGGAAGTACCACTGCTAGTGGGCACGGGGTTTCTTTTCAGGTGATGGAAATATTCTGGAATTAGAGGTAGAAGTTGCACAATCCTGAGAATATACTAAAAACCACAGAGCATACACTTCAAAGGAGGGAGTTTTATGGCACGTGAATTGTATCTCAATAAAAAATAAAAATAAACAATGCAACTTTTTATCCTCATTAATATAAAAGTGCACATAGAAATGAATGACCGTAAGATGGCGAGCAGACCTCAGGGAGGTATCTGGCCACACCGTTGTTTCCAGCGTTTTGATGCAGTGGAAGGAACATCCAATCTGACACACACAATCCATAGTTCACTGTGTTGTAAAAAATAAAACTGCTTATACTGTGTCTTCAGAGCAAGAGATGGATCTGAAAAGAAAAAATACAAGAGGAAAAAAATCAGCAAAGCAAAACCGGTTGAGTTAGTTCTGTGCAGCGTTTCCACTGCTGTATACATGTGCCTATGCGAACTACAAAGTACAAATGTGTGATTTGGGTGATTCTGCATACGACCTAACTGCTCTTGTGTGCGCATTTAAACTGGCATTGCACAACATAGAGATGACTGGTAACACTCATGCCAATAACACTAAATTTTAATTTTTATTTACTTAGATTGACACATTGTTAAAAGCACCATGACAAATTGAGATAGAAAGGAGAGAGAGAGAGAGACTGTGGAACAGAGAAATAACCTTTGTATTGTACCAACTTTACCACCACTTTTTTCCTGTTTGTTGAACAAGGTACCCCAAAAATTGCATAGTCAGCCCTGGGGGCACCCTGCAAAGATGGGAGATTTGGGGAAGGAAGCGTGGCTCTGGGAGGAGGGCACTAAACAGGACAATGGGGACAGGGCTGGGGACTCACGGTGTGTAGCTGTGGCTGCGGCCAGAGGGCCTGAGTTTCTGACATGGGTCAGCTCACCTTCAGACCCACCATGTGAGAGAAGGACTCAGACGTCCCAGCCCAACCCGCTCATGGTGTAGGTGGGAAGGGATGCAGAACAGGGAGAAGAAGGCATGGGGGCCTGCCAGAGAGCGACCATGCTCTTGGCCACCCCTCACTTCTCTGAGCTCTGGTTCTTCCCCTCTGGTCTCTGCACAGCCTCCTTCCCAGCAAGGTGAAATGGCTGGTGGGGAAGCATTTTGTAATCTTCGAGAGGGACCAAGAGGTGACAAGTCACCATGGCCAGTATCTGCAGACCCACTCCCTGAGAGCTGTGCTGGACACCCTGGGAGGGGCCTGGTATGAGGTCCAGAACTGCACGGGGAGTGCGCAAGGGCCGTGACGGAGCCGCACAGTGCTGCAGGCACACAGAGGAGGTACACCTTGGCTTCTGTTGAAGTGGAAGAGTGTTCTGGGCTGGAACATCCAAGTGTTTGGTAGCAGAGCCTGAGGGCCCCAGGGGAAGTTCTCAGGGGCTCTGCATCCAAAGCCAGCAGCAAGGGTCCCCGACTGGCCAGGAGTGCAGCCTGGACCAGGAGCTGGACATTGGCTGTCAGTAAACACACAGTCACCATGGGGTCTCCAGGGCAGTCTGCAGACGGCTCCATCCACAGTCCCCACAGCTCCCTCCCTATCTGGGCCCTCTGGGCAGGAGGATCAAGGAAATGCCCCCAGAGCAGAGGGGCACTCTGCCCAGGCAGTACGTCCCACCCCTGTCTCATGGTGCCTGCTCACTTGGCACCGGACAGCCCCTTCTGGGAAGAGGCCTTCCCAGTGCCGCCCTGCACAGACAGGGACCCCCACCCACAGCCCCACACTCCCATGCAGAGCCTGGCCCCTCCCCTATCCAATGCCCCAAATTCTCTGCAAGGAATGTTTGGCTAATAAACACAAGGCCTCCCATTCTCTTGGTAGAAAATTCAGAAAACTACAAAAAAAACACCAAAAGAAATAAATTACTCTGTGAGAAGCCCCTGTACTTGCTATGTGCCTCCTATTCTGTTTCCTGCGTGACTGTGCACAACTTTGGCACATGTCATTTACTTTGTCCCTGCAGGGCCCCTACACGACCATTTAAAATGGATCCTATTTCTGATTTCTTCTGCCCTTAATTTTCTTTATTCCCACGGTAAACATACATTACTTTCAAAATGGGAAAAAGGATCAACATCATTAAGGATTTTTTTTATTTAAAAAATACGACCCCAGTTGTGGTGGCCACCCTACCTTCCCAAGCCTGGGCCTGGCTTCTCCACGTGTCCAAGGAGGAAGCTCCTAGACCCAGATGGGGCAGTGCCAGCCTGGGCCCTCCCTCCTGCAGCATTCTTTAAATGCACTCTGTGGCCTCAGGCTGCCATCTGCACCTGCCCGCCACTGCCACCTGTCACCATGCGCTGTCTCCTCAGCCTGGTGCTGGCCCTGTTCGCCCTGGAGGTGGCCCTCGCTCTGGTCCGGGCCCCCATCATGCCAGGTAAGCCTGGGATGCTCAGCTCTCTCCAGGGACATGCCTAGGAGGGTCCCCCTGACTGATCTCCACTCCCAGTGTGACCCCAAGACACATTTGGCAATGAGGATGAGGAGAAGAGGAACGGAGGAGGCTCATCCTGGGAGTGTCTCCAGGGATGGCAGGAAAGGGGGAGATGGGATAACAGGGCAGGGGCTGTCCTCAGGCCCTGGTCACTTCTGGTCAGGATCTTAACTTCCCACTGCCTGCAATGGGCCTATGGCCTTGCTTCCTAATTTTCATAGCTGACGTCATGTGCTTTTGTCAGCATATCACGTTTTTGGTGGTTTTTTTTTTTTTTTTTTTTTTTTGCTTTCCAAGAAATGGCATGTTGGGCTGTGATGGGCCGGGCTCTCATTCTTCCCATCTATGTCTCCACCTTGCTTTCCCCTGAGGGGTCCCTGGGCGCCGCCCCCCCACCTGCCCATCCTTTGTTCTGTGTGCAGTGCGGGCCATGTGCCCAGAGCCCAGCTCCGAGGAGGAGGCATTGTGCGTCCAAGCCTGCCTCACCGATGACGACTGCCTCAACCATGCCAAGTGCTGCCCCAGTGCCTGCGGCCGCTCCTGCAAAACACCCCTCATCGGTAATGCCCCACCAGGCCTGAGCTCCACAGATCACCCAAGGGGTGCAGAGGGGCCGCTGGCTCCCATCTATGGGGGAGGAAGGAACCAGCTTTGTCAAGGGTCCACTTAAAGCTGGTCACCTCAGACCACCCTCTTAGTGGCCATGCACCAGCATATCCACTTGGCCTGTGTGGGCCCCACTCACCTGCCAGAACCTGCCAAGGCCAGCTGGGGCTCGCCTGCCTCTGTCCCTGAGGTCCCTGAGGGTTCCAGGCAGCAAGGGTCCAAGGGAGAGTCCTGCCCCGAGACCAACAAAAGGGGGTCCCATGCGCACATCGGACCTCAGGGTCCCATGTGGCTCAACTTCCCTATTTGAAAAAAGGGGGTTTTGAGGTAAGGGATCTGAGGAGGCTGGTGAGTGTAAAAGGGCTTTGGGTGATGAAGGGCTGGCCCGTCTCTCCCCTAGTATCTGCCCCCAAGGCTGGCCGCTGCCCCCAGATACAGGCCCTGATGATCTCGCAGCCCTGTAAAGAGAAGAGTGAGTGCTCCAGAGATGACCAATGTACAGACAACAGAAAGTGCTGCTTCAGCCAGTGTGCCATGAGGTGTCTGGACCCCATCCTAGGTATGCGTCCCGGAGGCCCCCTCCCCTGACACCCTTCCTCCGTAGCTCCCCCTGTCCAGCGCCACAGGCCTCAGCGGGGCTTCGGAGGAGCTGTACCTGCCAACCCCTGGCTGCAGGCCTCTGTGGGCACTTGAGGTGGCCACTCAGATAAGGAGTAGGTGTTGTGAGTGAAGAGGCTCAGGAAGGCACAGAGACTGACCAAGGGCTCGGAGCCAGTGACTGGTGGGATTTGGTCCTGCTGGGCCTGCGTGCAGAGTCTGTGGCTTTGCCATTCAAACCTGTGGAGCGGCTCAGCTTCCAAGTATTAGAAGACCTCCAGGTTAGGAGCCTGAGACATGAGTTCCGGGCTAACTGCCCATGCCCACCTGTGAGCTGGACCTCCCTTTAGCAGGTGACCCATGCAGGCAATGGTGAGGCCTGCGATGTTGGTGTGCAGAGCCCCACCTGCTCACCTGCACAACCAGAAAGGTGCTGCCCACCGACTTCTTAGGAGGTGCAGGTCCTGGGCTAGTGGGTGTGAACACATTAGCGTATGAACTACAGTAAGTGACCTCCTCCCTCCCCTGCCCCACCATGGCCGGGCTCCACACCCCACATGAGGCCTTCGTGTCCCTCTACAGAGGACCCCCTTCAGTGAGGGGCTTTCCAAGGGAGCGCTTCGCTACCAGGAGTGACCGACCCAAGTCTGCTCAGCAAGAACTTTCTCTCTTGGATCCAGAGAGCACATGATGCCTCCTACCTGCTGCTAATAAAAAATCCACTCTGCTTTATGTCTCTCTGTTTGTCCGTCTGCCCTGGGCTTCTGCAGGATGCACAAGGCAAATGCGTGCCTCGCCCTAGGAGCTCCTGAGCCGGCAAGACAATCCCCTGTGGTGATGAGCCTGTGTGGGTACACAGGAAGCCAAGCCAGGCTCGCCAAGCTGAGGCAACCTCCAGCAACAGTACGAGGCCATGGTGGCACCTCAGAGTCGGCAGCAGCCTCCCCACCTGGCTGTGGGGGCCTTGCCGGATCTCCTGGGTCTGACACCCTCCAGAGGTGCAGCCAGCCCTGGGACACAGAGACAAGAATAGGAGTTGAGCATGCATGGGGGATTTGGGGGTTCCCGTGACCCCTTCAGTTCAGTAATTTGCTGTGATGACTTGCAGAAGTCACTGAACGCACTTTCCTTATGATTATTCTTTCACCATAAAGGATACAGATCAGGAACAGCCAGATGAAGAGGCACATAGGGTGAGATTGAGGGGTGGGGGGTGCAGAGTGTCTATCTGCATGGGATTGGGGTGCACCAACCTCCTGGCACATCGATGTGTTCACCAACCCTAAGCTCCAAAGTCCAGAGTTTTTATCAAAGTTTTACTACATGGGCATGATTGATTAAATCATGCCACTAGTGAGTGAGCTCAATCTCCAGCCTCTCTCCCCTCCCCAGAAGTAGGGATGTGAGTGGCTGAAACTTCCAACCCTCTACTCACATGGTTGGCCCTTCTGGTGATCAGCCCCATCTGAAGCTCCCTAGGGGCCACCAAGAATCACCTCGTTAGCATACACTTAGGGATGGTTGAAAGGGGCTCGCGTGGACAGCAGAAGACATGCCCACCACTCAGAAAATATTGGGGTGGGGACCACCCAAAACTGCCCACTCTCTAACTTGGCTGTATATCAAATCACTTCTGGTGACAAATCGGGCTGGGGTGGGGCCCAGTTGTAGGTTTTCCATGCACCCAGGTGACTATAATACTCAGCCAGGTTTGAAAGCCACAAGAGAGCTAGAGCTGGGCTGACACGGGAAGGTAGTCACAGGGACTACAGGTGACAAACTCCAGGCCACCCACTGTGATATGGTTTAAAATACATATCGGGTCTTCGTCCCTGTTTCCTAGCACAGAACTCCTAAAACCCTTTGTGCGTAGCTCACCCACCTGGCAATTGGGGTGGCCATCCAGTGTTGCTAATTGGCTTTATCCAGAGGAGAAACAAACTTCTCACATCTCTAAGTCAGGACGTGGTTTTGCAACTTGGAACCAGACCTCCCTCCCTACAGAAGTTAGGCTCCTACCCACCCATGGAAACCACGAGATGGGGGCGCTATCTTCCTTGATGCTTACATTTCAAAGAGATGGCTCCCAGGCTCCTGAGAAAGACACTCCTGGGGCATAAATCTGACAAAACGCCATGTCTCTCTTCTAAAGGATTTACACACATTTCCAAGAGAGGAATAAGTACCTACAATTACCCATGTTCTAAAGTAAGTGCTCCAAGAAAAAGGAGGGGAGGGCAATCTCTTCCCCACTTCCAACAGGGAGAACTAAGCCTCTAATTTATACATTGTTTTGTCCTTACAGACTCAAGCCCCTGCTCAGGCTCTGCCCCCTACTAGCCAAGGGCTGGGCCCATCGTTTCTCTCCTGGGTCTCGGTCCTCCCTGTAGGTAGGAAGGACGACAGCACCCAGCAGGGCGGTCGGGTGCACATGGCTTAGAGATGGGACTGGGACGTGCTCCTTCTCTGGCCTCTCTCCCATCAGAGCAGCGGGGCCATGGGGTGGATTTGGCAGTTCCTGTGAAGGAGCTAGGACTAAAGAGGTGATAGTGGGAGGTATGACAGCAGTCCGTGGATTTAATCTCTCTAGTAGAATTTGCAGAGTACAGCTGATAGGCTGTGTATGTGTGAGGTTTTGGTGCTGGGTAAGGCTGTGACAGCTCTGACCATCTCTGGGACCAGGTGTCAGGGACAGGCTCTCAGCCACTTTGCCTGGATACGGCAGCATGTCCCCAGGAGACAGTCACCACCCCACAGAGACACTGAGCTCTGTGTCCACACAGATCACATTGTCGTGGGCCGGGAGTCTGGGGATCTGCAGCTGGCATGTGCAGTGAAACCAGGCCAGTCTGGGTGGCTGCCAGGAATTCCAATGGCCAGCGCCCCATTTGCACCACAGTCAGCCCAAGCTCCAGCCTCTCCCCAGGCACACAGAGTCCACTGTCTTCCCCCTCACACTGATGAAACACAACGCTGCCTCCATTTACATAGTCCTTTCGTTGTTCCTTATCTGTGCCTGTGTCTGCTGTTTGGTTTGAGTCTTCCATCATAAGTTAAATTAAGTCTCTTACCCGTTGTTCACTTTGCATCTATAAAAGAATCACAATTTTTCCCTTTTTTGAAAATTATCTGTTACCAACATAAAAGCCAAATATGACACACACGTTAACCTGAAAAAAAGATTTTGATTTTCCTAGACTCTAGGCTGCTTTTTCACGTTTAAACAAGTTTGTCTAAGCCTCCTGGAGCTGGGATTTCCTTTGTCCAAACACTTCCTGCTCACACCTTGGGGGTCCAGTTAGCCCAATAGGAGCCAAGATTCTCAGCAGAGAAAAGAAAATCAAGCCACTGGGCTTGTGTAGCAAGAAAAAAGGGGCTACACTGAAAAGCCATTAGCCTCCCAGCCCCCCACCATATGTTCTGTGTGCACTTTGGAGGAGTGGCTCAGACTGGATCAATAACCAATTGAAAGCCCTGAGGACAGGAGGCCACAGCCCCGTGGTAAAGTGAGGGAGGTATTTCTGGTGGAGTTCATGTCAGTGTATCCTCGGACAGGACATAGAAGGCAGGCTGGACCCTGGACAAACCAGAGGAAGGGGTCCTACCTCTTCTGTCTGGATTTGTGGGGGAGCTCAGAGGCCCCTGGGCAAGGCCTAACCTGAGGTCAGCCCCATCTGGCTCACTAGCCAGCGCATACCACCAGGAGATGAAGGTGGGACCTGGAGATATGGTTTACCTCCCTCCACCCCTGCCCTGGGAGCAGGCCCCCCTCGGAGCTCACAAGGGAGGGTGACAGGGCCAAATGTGAGCATCATGAGGATGCTGACGGAAATGGATAATAACACACTGAATAAAAATGACCCAAGAGTCCAGAGTGATATTAAGAAATGGAAGAAAGGGAAAAGTGCTTCTTCATAGGAAGTACTAGTCAATATGTGAGGAAAGAGTGACAGGGTCAGAAAAATCACCACGTTGTGATGCTCAAAATACTAATCAGTCCAGCCAAGGGTCATGGAAGAATGAAAAAACCACAGGAAGGGAGCAAGACATTCACGTGGTCTCAAAGGATCACTCCACGGATCACGTAGTGTTCAGTGGGGAGAGGCTCCTCTGCAGCAGAGCTAGGGGTCCCGTGTGAACTGCGTGATCAAGCGTGGCTCCACCGAGACATCATGCTTCCCAGCATGGCCCATAGGAGGCACACAACACCTGCAGCTGGGGCTCTTGCCAAAGATGTTCACCCAGTTGTCATCAGGATGCCATCAGATACACATAGCATCCACGGGACAAGTGATTTGGACTCTTTAACACACTCAATGTTATATAGAAAGAAGGTGGAGTAACAGAGACTAAGGAGACAAGGGCCAATTGGGGACATTCAGATATGGACCATTAGATGGCCTTATTGAGTTGGTGCGAATTTTCTTAGTGGAATAATGATATTGGGGTCACATGAACAACGTGTGCTGCTGAAGTACTTAGGGGAGAAGTTTATGATGCCTGCAACTCACTTTCAAAGGATTCAGCAAGCAAACCAACCAAAAAAATTTTATATGTATAAGTATGTATATACTGATATGAGTTTAATATGTCCCCCAAAGTTTCATGTACTAGAAACTGAATCCCCACTATGACAGTGTTAAGAGGGTGGGAAATCCTATTATGGTATTTGAAAGGTGGGGCCTTTAAGAGGTGATTAGACTGTGAGGACTGTGCCCTTGTGAATGGATTGATCCATTTGTACATAATGGTCGTGGTTCTGATGGCTTTGTAAAGAGAACACATGAGAAGTTTAGCTCTCTCTCTTGCTCCTGCCATTCTCACCATGTGATACCCAGTGTTGCTGCAGAGCCACCACCACCAAGGCCCTCACCAAACGTGTTCCCTGGACTTTGGACTTCCCAGACTCTGAAACTTACGTAAGAAATAAATTCTATTTTTTTTATAAATTACCTAGTTTCAAGTATTCTGTTATAAGCAACAGAAACAGACTAATACATATACATATACACACATACATACACACATTTACATGTATACATGTAGAAATACATATGTATATGTACAAATACATATACACAAATATACGTACATACATTGTATGGTCTGAATGTTTGTCCCCCCACCTTAAATTCATATGTTGAAACCGTAACCCCAAGGGATGACCTTTGGGAGGTGATTAGGTCATGAAGGTGAAGACCACATGAATGGGATTAGTGCCCTTACAAGAGACCTGAGAGAGCTCTCTCTCTGCTCTTAGCCATGTGAGGATACAATGAGAAGATGGCTACCTGCAAAACAAGAGAGCCCTCACCAGACACCAGATCTGCTGGTGCCTTGACTTGGACTTTTAATCTCTAGAAATGTGAGAAATAAGTTTCTGTCATTTAAGCCATACAGTCTATGGTATTTTATTACAGCAGCCTGAGCATTTATACTGTATACATACATACACATGTATGCATATATACACATGCATATACACAGATAAACGTGTATGCACATATACATGTATACACACACGTATACATGAATACACACTACACACATGTACACACACATATTGTGCAGTGAGAACAAGAGAGGGTGAGGCAGGGGAGGGAAAGAAAGAAGGAAATGTGGCAAAATGTTCCTGGCTGAATCTAGGTGAAGGGTTTATGGATGGTCACTCTACGTAATATGAGCTCTTAGTTTTTGAAAAAGTTTGCAAATTTTCTAAATCAAAGTGGAAAAAGGGAAAAAGCCCATGGGCTGGACCTCCAGGCCAGGGAGTTTGGGGACCAGCTAGTAGGAGGGGAGCAAGTCCCTAGATTCAATAAAGCACAAGGTGAGAACACCACACAGAAGAATAGAGCATCTTGTCTGAGGAAAGGCCAGGCAGGCCAAGAGGGGCCCGGTAAAGAGGCTGGGAGGAAGGACCTGGAGGTTCAACAGGTAAAGTGTCTACCCCAGGGCTTTTGGCCCAGCTGCCCACAATGCAACACAGATGTGGAAAATGTGGGTCCATGGGGCCTGCGGGGCCTTGCTAAGGTCACACTGTACTGGCTGGAGGCCAGCAGCCTGCTCTTCCAGGCCAGTACCCCTCTGTGTGGTTGCACTGGGTCTGCCCCTCCCCATCCTTGAGGAGAGACTATCAGGAGGTCCTGCCAACTGGAGGCCAGCCAGGCACATTCTCTCCCCACTGAGAATGTGCCTGCCCCTGCCCACCGAGGTTCAGCTGGAGAGCTGGGGAGAGCACGGCCGATGTGGAACTGTACCACCTAGACAGAGCACAGCCACTCATGCTGAGACCCAGCCCCAGGAGAGAGCCCTGGGGAGGTCCTAAGGCCAGCCTGGGCAGCTAGAACTACTCAGCCCTCCTCTACCTAGAGCTCAGAATGAGACTGATGGAGAGGCATCAGTCACCTGATGCAGAGAATGCCTACCCTGCCCCAGTCCCTATATTCATGTTTCCAGCTTCTGCCTACTGGATGCTTTAACATCTGCCCTGCATGCAAACACTGGACATGCCTTGCCCTGGACAGCCCGATGATGTACCTGAGACACTTAGCCTTGACCTCTTGCCTCTCTCGCCAACCCCCAACCCCTCAGGAAGAATCCTGGTAGGGGGACAGTGGCTTTTCAAATGCAAACCAAGCAACCCAGAGCCCACACCCACCACCTCCTCCATGGGGCTCACACACTCTGGACCACTACAGACCTGCCCTAATCACACCAGGGTCAGGTACCAAGCAGCCAGGAACAGCCCCTCTGCCCCACAGCCCTGAAATTGTTCAAACCACCATCCTAAACCTGCTTGTCCTGCCTTGTCTGTTCCTTCCCACAAAAATCAATCAAGGCTCTTGCCTACCCATCCCACTCTCCTTCTGCCTTGTGACCAACTGTGGTGCTTTCCCATGTGGTGTGGCATGGCATGCCTCCTTCTCTTGGAACTGTAAATAAACTATTTTCAATGACAATCATCTCCTGATCTATTGGCCTTACTGAACCTCAAATTTTCTCTTAATACACTATATATATATTTTTTTTTTTTTTTAAGATGACCGGTAAGAGGATCTTAACCCTTGACTTGGTGGTGTCAGCACCATGCCCTCCCAAGTGAGCCAACCGGCCATCCCTATATAGGGATCTGAACCCGTGGCCTTGGTGTTATCAGCACCACTCTCTCCCAAGTGAGCCACGAGCTGGCCCTAATACACTATATTTTAATACAGCCCCTTTTAGAGCTGGATTCCACACCAGAGAGACCCCCTCTACCACCTCCCGCTGCATTCTCATGGCAGCCCACTCCCAAAGCCCCCAGGACCCTACTAAAGCTGATCCCCTAGACTTTGGTTTGAGGTCCTTTTTCTTTTTTAATACAGGCATTTACAGTTGTAAATTTCTTTCTAAGCACTGATTTTGCTGCATACCAAAGGTGTTGGTACATTGTGTTTTTATTTTCATGTATCTCAAAGCATTTTCTAGTTTCCCTTGTGATTTCTTCTTTCACCCATTTGTTATTTAAGAGTGTGTTGTTTAATTTCCACAAACAATGAATTTCTCAAATTTCCTTTTGTTATTGATTTTAAATTTAATTTCACTGTGGAATTCAACATACTCTGTATTATTTCAATTCTTCTCATTTATTGAGACTTTTTTATGACATAGTGTTATGGGTTGAATTGTGTTCCCCTAAAAGACGTTGAATTCCTAATCCCCACTATCTGTGAATGTGAACTTTTTTTAGAAATAAGGTCTTTGCAGACAATCAAGTTAAGATGAGGTCATCAGTGTTGGCCCTAACCTGATTAGTGTCCTCATAAAAAAGGAAAATTTAGACACTGAAACAGACACACATAGGAAAGACAATGTGAAGACACAGGGAGAATGCCATTTACAAGCCAAGGACTACCTAAGGCTACCAGAAGCTAATAGACAGACATGGAACAGATTCTCCCTCACAGCCTTCAGGAGGAACCAACTCTGCCTACACTTTGATTTTGGACTTCTAGTCTCCAGAATTGTAAGACAATAAATTTCTGTTGTTTAAGCCACTCAGTTTGTGGTACTTTGTTATGGCAGCCTGGCCAAATTACTACACCTAGAATATGGTCTATCCTGGATAACGTTCCATGTATGCTTGAGTAGAATGTGTATCCTTGCTATTTTGGGGTGAATTGTTCTATAGACATCTGTTAGGTCTAGTTGGTTTATACTGCTGTTCAAGTCTTCTATTTCCTTGTTGATCTTCTATCCAGTCTTTCTATCCATTATTAAAAGTCAAGTATTGAAATCTCCAACAATTATTGTCAATGTGTCTATTTCTCCCTTCAGTTGTGTTGGGTTTTGCTTCATGTACTTTGGGGTTCTGTTGTTAGGCACATATATGTTTACAGTAGTTATATCCCCTATCTTCTTGATGTATTAAGATATATATACATATATTCCTTCGTCTGTTTTAACAATTTTTGTGTTAAAGTCTACTTTGTCTAATATTAGTATGGCCATTCCAGCTCTCTTTTGGTTACTCCATGCGTTGTTTAAGTTTTTCCGTTCTTTTTCTTTCAACCTATTTGTATCTTTGAATCTGAAGTGTGTCTCTTGGAAACAGCATATAGTTGACTGTTTTCTAATTCACTCTGCCAATCTCTACCTTTTAATTAGTGCTTAATCCATGTATATTTAATGTAATTATTGATAATGTACAATTAATATCTGCAATTTCGTTATTTGTTCTTTATATGTCATGTCTTTTTGTCCCTCTGTTTCTCCTCTACATTCTTTTCTGCTAACTATATATGTTCTATTATAGGATTTTAATTTCTTTGTTATTTATTTTCTTTTACTATTGTTAAGGTATTCTCCCAAAATTGCCCTGGGGGTTACAATTAACATTTTGACTTTAAAATCCAGTTTGAATTAATACCAACTTAACTTCAATAGCACACAAAAGCTTTGCTCCAATATAGCTCCATTCCTTTTTCCTTTGTACTATTATTGTCATACAAATAACATCATTATACATTATAGACCTATCAACACAGTTTTATAACTATTTCTTTATGCAGATGTCATTTAAATCAGATAGGAAAAGAAAATAATTACAAAAATACATACTTATATTGCCTTTTATATTTAAATATATAGTCACCTTTATGGATGCTCTTTATTTCTTCACATAAATTCAAGTTACTATTTAGTGTCCTTCACATAAGTCTGAAGGACTCCCTCAGCCTAAAAATATTAGGACAGGTCTGCTAGCTACAAATTCTCTTTTTGTTTATCTGGGAATGCCTTAATTTCTGCTTCGTTTTTGAAGGATGGTTTTGCTGGATATAGGATTTTTGTTTGAAAGAATTTCTTTCATCACTTTACCTATGTCATCTTGCTGCCTTCTGTTTTTTACGGTTTCTGATGAGAAGTTATGTATTTATTTTATTGATGAGTGGCTTTTGCCTTGATGCTTTCAAGATTCTTCGTCCTTGTCTTTTAACAGTTTGACTTCTGTGTTTATAGGTGTGGACCTGAGTTTATTCTATTTAGAGTTCATTGAGCTTTTTGGATGTACAGATTAATGTATTTTTCTTAATCAAATTAAGGGAGTTTTCTGCTATTATTTCTTTTTCTTTTTGCTTCTTTCTCTCCTTTTGGCAATGCCATTATGCATATGATGATATGCTTGATAATGGCCCACATCTCTGAGGCTTTGTTCATTTTACTTTGTTCTTTTTTGTTTCTCAAACTGGATAACCAAAATTGATGAGTTTGAGTCTGTAATTTCTCCTTCTGCAAGTTCAAATCTGCTGTTGATCCCCTCCAGTGAATGTTTCATTTAGTTATTGTACTTTTCAACTCCAGGATTTTTACTTAGCTATTTTTTTTATAATTTCTATCTCTTCATTAATATTTTCTGTTTGGTGAGATATCCCACTCATTCTTTCTTTTAATATTTTAGCCATTGTTCCTTTAATTCTTTGATCATATTTACAGTATCTGATTTAGACTTTGTCTTAAAAGTCTAACATCCGAGCTTCTTCAGGGATAGTTTCTATTGATTGGTTTCTGGGGAATTTGTGTGTGTTTTGTTTGTGTTTGCTGTGTATGGGCCATACTTTCCCACTTCTTTGCATATCCTGTAACTTTTTGTTAAAAACTAGATATTTTAAATAGGACAACCGCAGAAATCAGATTTCCCCTCCTCCCAAGAGTTTCTTTGTTGTTTTTTGTTATTGTTTCGCTTTATTTTGTGACTTTTCTTTAAAGTCTGTATTCTTCTTCATGTGTGACTACTGAAGTCTCTACCCAATTATTATAGTGGTCAGTTAATGATTGGACAAATATCTCCAAGAACACCTGGAACCAATAAAATTCCCAGTCTTTGCTGAGAAACTCTGTGTGCATGTTGGAGTACTCCTTCAGCACTCAACTAAGCAGTTCACTATTCTGCTTGGGAGCCTTGCACTTTGGCCTTGCAGAGTCTTAAGGTCAGCCAGAGTTAATGCTTTGGGTTTCCTCAGGTCTTTTCTGAACACACCCACAGCCTTGGGCATGCACACCATCCTACACATGCATGTGGTCTTCTAGATTTCCAGGAATCTGACAGAGGTTTTCAAAGCCCCCTATGGATATCTCATTCTCTGCATTTCTGTTGTTGGTGGTGGTGGTTTGTTTTTGGTCAGTCTTTTTTTAGCCCCAAATTGTGATGCTGTCTTGGGCAGCTGCAATGTTAACAACTGTTACAGATTCGAGGGGACAAATGCCCTAGGGACAGAGCTATTCACACACAGTGAGCTTCGATTCAGGTTAAATCAGTACAAGCCCTAAGAGGAGGCTTTTCTGCAAGCTTCCAGACAGGTCAATTAGTGACAATTCTCCCAAGCTAGGACTTTTGGAGTGCTACAAACCCTTTCTGCCCCTTCCAGGTGCCGGTAAGCTGCTGGTTTCCATAGCTGGCATGGAGTTGGGAATAAAGGGGATGGGATTATAGCAAGCTACACCACGAAACTTGCTGTTCTTGCCAAGATTCAGCATTTTGGTTTTCTGTTTGTTTTGTCTTTTAAATAAATGCTCTTTGGATTTTTGCAAGACTTTAGATAGTTGCTAAAGTTCTGAAAAGTTTATTTTGGCCTCTTTTGCTATTGTTCTTGTTGTATTTGTGGACGAGCAGATTTTCAAAAGTCTTTTCTCCACTATTCAAGAAATGCTTTTCCTAACCATTCTTAAATATGAGCAGATAGCTGAGGATAGAAACCAAAGCAATGCCAACAAAAAAACAAGCGAAAAAATAATGGCAACTATACAGAGAGAGAAAAAACTTAAGAGAAAGGTTTGCAGTCATTAAAAAATAACACTATTTTTTAAAAGGAGCATCCAAAAGCAAAAAATGAGCTCTTTATAAATAAAAATATGATAGAAACATTTTCAGAAGAGTTGGAAGCTAAAGTTGAGCAAATCTTCCAGAAAGTAGAGCAAAATAAGTAAGTAGATAAAAAGATGAAGAATAGGAGGGACAATATAGGAAAATCAGAAAGTCAGTCCAAAGAGCCAATGTTCAAATCTAGTATTTCAGCAAGGGAGAATTAGAGAAAATGGAGGAAAGCAAGTAGTCAACAAAATCAAAACGAAATTCTCTGACTGAGGACCTAAATTTTTTTTTTTTTTTTTTTTAAAGATGACCGGTAAGGGGATCTTAACCCTTGACTTGGTGTTGTCAGCACCACGCTCACGATCCGAACCCGGGGCCTTGGTGTTATCAGCACCGCACTCTCCCGAGTGAGCCACGGGCCGGCCCAGGACCTAAATTTTTAGACTGAGGTCTTATCAAGCACTCAGGCAATGGATTTAGACTCACTCCAAGGAACATTATTGTGAAATTTCAGAACTCTGGGGATGATGAGAAGATAAAAGTTTTTAGAGATAAAGAAAGACAGAGAAAAGAAAGTAAGGAGGGAAGAAAGAAAAGAACATGCCACATACAAAGTATCAGGAATAAGAATGATATTGGAATCATCAGAAACATGAGAAGCTAGAAAGCCAGAGGTTCATGGAGTAAGCCTTCAAAATCAGGAAATGATTTTTAAAATACTCAGCCAAACTATCAACCAATTGGAAGGATGTAACAAAGACATTTTTCAGGCCTGCAAGGTCTTTAAAATTTACCTCCCTTGCATCATTTCTCCTGGGGATACTAGAGATATGCTCCACTCAAGCCAGAGCATTAACCAAGAAATAAAGATACATAATATAGGAAATAAGAGAGCCAACACAGAAGAGAAGCAAAAGGAACACCCAACATACTGGTAAAGGGAGACACCGGGAAGACGCCCAGACCCTTGACTTGGTGTTGTCAGCAGCACACTCTCCCAAGTGAGCCACGGGCCGGCCCCTAATTTAATGTAATTTTGTATTTTGAAAGACAACTGGTGAAGAATTTGGGGTAGAATTTGTGATAAATAATGGAATCTTAACTAATCAAACAAAAAAACAAGGTAATTAATAATTCCATGGAAAATAAAAAGCTGTGCAGAAAGGAAAATTAATCAAGTCCATATAGGAGTATAGACCTCAGATACGTTTCGTTTGGCTTACACCCCCCACCCCGCCAGCCTCTCTTTCTTATTTTGTAATTAAATGCCAGTATTTAAAAGTCGGGAGACTGCACATAAAAAAAAATCAAAAATTCTCGATTTTTAATTGCTAGGCCTACACAAATTGCCTGCATTTCCGCAAGAAGACCTTCAGCTGGGGCTGCAAAT
This sequence comes from Cynocephalus volans, assembly GCF_027409185.1. Taxonomy (NCBI): domain Eukaryota; kingdom Metazoa; phylum Chordata; class Mammalia; order Dermoptera; family Cynocephalidae; genus Cynocephalus; species Cynocephalus volans. The sequence goes on from NC_084461.1 coordinate 212,612,061, forward strand.
GTGCGGTCTAGAGTTCTCCAGTCTCCACTCCGCCGCCCTTCCAGCCCCGACAGGCCCACAGTCGCCCACGCCGGCAGCCCTCTACCGCCCCTAGCTCTCCTACAGAGCCACGTGGCGCGAACTCCGCAAGAGGACGGAGTACTGGCCGCAACGCACCCAAATCTTGCAGCCTTCGTTTCCAGGTTCTTTCTCATTATCCCTCCAATTTTTTCTCAGTTTCCCATCACCCATTTATCACTGCCCTTCCCACCGCGTTACTTGTGCCGGTAGCAAATGTGCCACCCAACAAGAACGGGGAGGCGGGCGTGGCTTCCGGCCGCACGACACGCGGCGAACCTCACTTCCGGCGGCGCTGAGTGACGTAGGCGAGCACGCCGGCCTGCCTGAGCCCCAGGACGGTGCGGGCGGCCTGTGGAGGTCAGCGGTGGTGTTCCTTGCGTAGGTCTCGCGTCACGGGGAGAAGGGGCTACGGAGCGTGGGTCCTGAGGGCATGAAGGTGTGGCTAGGAAGGGGCGAGAGGCGCTGGTACGCGGTGGGCCCGGAAGCGCGGGCGGGCGGAGCGCTGGAACTCGGGCCCAGGGAAAGGGGCAGGAAGGGTGGGGCCCTGGGCCCGGGGAACCGGACAGGCATGGCGCTAGGATGCGGTGGCCTGGCCGGCCGCCCGTTCGTGGCTGACCCAACAATGCGCACGCGTCTCTCTGTCTTGCCTGCGGGGCCCGGCCGGGAAAGCGCCACCCAGTTGACCCTTCGTGTTTTCGTGACTTCGTGTAGGTCGTTGTCTCTGCATTTTGGCACCAGACTTCCTGCTTGGTATTTGCCTAAAACCAAGTCCAGCTTCCGAATTGCAATTTCCTCCTCTAAACTGCTCTTAGGGCTTTTTTTCTTTTTTAATCGGAAATCGAGAATTCGAGATTTTTTAATCGTTAGGTCTAGACAAATTGCCTGCATTTCCGCAAGAAGACCTTCGTCTTCTTTTTTTTCAAAATCATTTTCCAGGGCTTCCCTGCTGTGCCTGGGCTCGGGAAGTGTTGCACTTGGGCAAATATTCCTCTCTGAACCTCATTTTTTTTCCTTTATGTGTACATAGAGTTAGACTAAGCTTTTTACAGCTGTAATACTCCACTCATGCAAAACTATGTGCTGGCCGTATACCAAGTTCTGGGAAATGGAAGAAGATCAAACATGCTTTCTGCTTTGGCAGAAGCTAGGCCAAGGTTAACGTTTCATCTTGCCCCTGTCATATGCCCTACCTAGGTCATTCAGTCAACCTAGTGAGCAAGAGTGACAGGTAGAATTGTTTAAATCTACATGGTAGGGATATGTAACAAATTCTTGGGGGAGATAATATTTTGTCTGGGCTTGGAAAGATGAAGTGTGTTTTGCTGGACCCTTTGATAGAAGTGGGGGGCCCTTCCAGAGGTAAGCCCTGCCAGGTGAGGTGGAAGTGCAAGGCCTGATTAGAATGGGGGCATGTATTTTGAGGAGGGAGAGGGGATACAACTAAGAAGATACTTCTGGGCCATCTTACGAAGTGCTTTTTTACGGTTGGTTCACTTTTGCTCTTGGAAGTTTGTGAGGTTTTTTTGTTTTGTGAGTAAGTTAGTGATGTAATCTACGTTGGTTTTGGGAAGCTCGCGCCCATGTCTGTAGTGTTAAAATATCCACAGAAGCTTTGGGAATGTGAATTGTGTGGCCTAGGTTTTTCAGGATCGTTCTGATATAAAATATCCTGTACTGTTTTTTCTGTAAACCAGTAATTCTTAATCTTGTTTACCTCTGCAGTAAATGAATGCCATCTAAGCCCTGTGTGCAAAGAGATTCCCATTCAGAGGTCTTGGGCAGGACCTGGGAATTCTGAATTGTTGAACCACTTTCTCGGTGATTTTGAAGCACAACCAAAACTGAAAACCCTCCAACCCAAGCTATAATGCTCCTGAATTTTGATATCTGGTGGTATTCTATACTGAGACAAAAAACTGATTTTTGCCTCAGAAAATACTGTCACATACATACAGAGAGGGTGGCTGTGACTCCATTTTGTTTGTCATGTTTTTTCTCCTAGGTTTTCTTCTAACTGCCCTGTATTACCCCATTTTCTCTCCTTTTCTCTTTAGGGCTTTAAACTCACTGGCTAGGAAGCTTACCCCCCATCACCCAGGCCATGATGGCAGCTTGCCTGGTGAAGCGATGCACGTGCCTCCTGAGAGAAGCTGCCCGTCTGGCCCCTGCTGTTTCTCCAGTTGGCCAACTGAGACTTGCCAGGGTAGCCCATAAGACTCTGACTTCCTCAGCCACCTCAGCAAGTTCCCACTTCCCAAGTTCCTTGACGGAGCTGCTGGAAAAGGAACAAGTGTTTACTCCCTACCCAGAGCGCCAGGAGGTGGACCATCTCATCGAGAAAGCCACAAGGGCAGAGGAGCTCCTGGAGCTTTCTGGTGGTAGTCACAGCCTGCACCACAACCACGCAGCCCTCATACTTATCCAACTCTCTCGCCTGCTATACGAGAAGCCAGAAGACAAGGCCTCACTCATACAAGATACCCGCTTTCAGCAACTGCTCCATCTGGTCAACAGTCAGGTGGGTGCCAGAGAGTTTTCTGAGGGCTTGGACAAGAGAGAACAGCTGGAGATGGAGCCCAGAGCAGCCGGCGCCTGCCAGCTATAGAAGGCTCCCTTGACATCCTGTGATAGCTTCATCTTTCTGTAAATTTCAGAGTACTTCCATGTGCTTTCTCTCTGTTTATCCTTACAAGAGCCTGTTACATATTTATTGCTGTCCTTGTCTCACAGACAGGCAACCAGGAAGCTAGCCTGGTTCTTCTCCATTCCTTGGATCCTTTCCCCAACCATTCAGTCTTAGCTGTGTTGCTCCCTGCAGTGTCTGGCTGACAGCTGGGCACTGCTCTTGAAGTCAGAGGAGATGGAGCTTCCATCATGGACCTGGTGGAAGGTCCATGAAACTTGAGCTGGCCATAGGCATAATCTAGCCACATTCAGACCCTCAGGATGGGCATGAAGAGAGGAGATGAGATCCATTTGTGTGGCACTGGGGGCAGAACTCAGACTACGGAAGCTGCTTTCTGCTCACTGTGAGGAAGGACTCCCTTTATACAGGGTCTTCTCCAGGCCTCTGTGGCAAAAAAAAGGATGTGCAAACCCCTGCTGTGGCCGAATTGGCCCCCAGTCCCGGGTCTGTGCTGGGAGGGAGGTGCTTAGGCACTGAGACCCTGTGCCCAGTTGTCAGGTGTGAGGAAGAGGATAGGTATGACTCGAGGAAGGGGCTGCACTAAATGAGTGTCATGCTGCAAGTTATAAAATTAGTGTAGTGGGACATAGCCAGCTGTTTTGTTTTTTTTTTTTAAAGATGACCGGTCAGGGGATCTTAACCCTTGACTTGGTGTTGTCAGCACCACGCTCTCCCAAGTGAGCTAACCGGCCATCCCTATATAGGGATCTGAACCTGTGGCCTTGGTGTGATCAGCAACACACTCTCCCAAGTGAGCCACGGGCTGGCCCTGCCAGCTGTTTTTTAATGAGGTGGAGTAGTATAGAAAATACCAGAATTCACACAAAATAGGGTGAGTGCTGTCTTATGGAACTTTGTTTTAGTTAAGTACATATGTGTTATGTGTACTAGAGTCACAGTACACATTTGTTTCTTGCTGAGACTGTAGCTCATAACATGAACTTAATTAGGCCCCTTCTTGTTCTCAGGTAGTAATTCTAATTGTACTTACTAACTATTGTGCACATAATTGAAGCAAGTCTTACAATACAAGACTGAACATTGTTTAACAGAATTGTAAGACAAAGTGGGAAAAAGTATTTGTAAAGCCAGTGAAGACCGAGCTTTCTTTTAAAAGATTTTCCTGCTATTCAGGAAACTAGAAAGACGCAGATACCTCGTGTGAGCCGAGGATTGACTCTACTGCTTTCTCCTTCCTCCCCAACCATTCAGACACCAGCTTCTCTGTTCCCAGCTCACCTCCTCGTGTGTGAGGGTCAGTGCTGAGAGACTTGGCACTGGCAGTGCCAGAGCTGTACTCGTTTTACCAAATGTTGTCTTCTGCCAGGACAGAGTCGGGGCCAAGGGCTCTTGGCACGTTGGGCCTGGATCTCTGAGGACTGGGGACACTCCTGCACAGCAGAGTCAGCCTCTGCAGAAATGAAGCAGGCACCAGTGGGGGATGGCAGGGCTGGGGTGCAGGGTGTGGACCCAGAACAACTCTGAGACTTTGGGGTAATGAGTTTGCATTTGTTTGTGTATGCTGTGGAGCTGATGAGACCTCACAGGATGTTGGCATCTCATGCAGGCACATGCGTAGCATGGTGCTGGCATGTAGAAAGAAACTGTGCAAAGGGGCTGGTGGTGGCAGCCACAGCTTGCTCATCCCCAGGAGGCCTTGGCATTCGGGTGAGCTGGGCTTAATAATACGAGGGGGTCTTTACCCACAGGTCAAAGGCTTTCCTGCAAACCTTCACACATGGGAAGACCTGCCTCCGTGGGCAGTCAAGGGCTTGGCATGCCTGTGTTACACCATTGGAGGGTGAGGGCGATGGTGCACTCGAGCCCTGGCCTGCTCTGCAGGACGGCCTCTCCAGCAGCTGCATTCCTCAGACACTTACAGTTGTTTTTGTTGGAGAAAGCTTAGGGTTTAGAGCTTCTCAGACTCAAAATACCAGTTATTTTCCTGAAGAAGCCAGTGTTCTTAATAGCTAAGAATTTTAATTGTCGTTGTAAGTAAAAGTAACAGGTTGGAGACAGGCTGACCTTAGCCTGAGTGCTGCCTGTTTTGCCATCAAGTCACAGCCCTGAGGCCCCACTCTTCCTCTGACCTTTGTTCTTGACTTGACAGCTTTACTTCCAGCTGGGGTCTGCTGTCCACCACATACAGCTATGGCTAGGACCACATGATGGGGGCTGTGGCTCCATATAATCAGCCACATCAGGTCAAATCTGTATTAGGGAAACTCACAGAATTTCTCTTACCACCCAGAGTTCTTGCACGCAAGCCGTAGCAAACAGCCCTGGCCACCCAAAATGGAAGTACTCAATTTAACGGAAGCTAGAGGACCAGGCTCAGAAAACAAGCTAAGGAAGGCTGTAGGGGGCAGCCGGGCACCGGGGCCCTGTTATAACAGGATGGGGAATTCTGTCTTCTCTGAAGAGTTGTAGTAAATGCCCAGGAAATGAGGTTTGCAAAGGTGGCTTCCAGCTCAGGCACAGGGTCAACAGGGTGCCACATGTGACCTTGCCTGTGTCCTTTCCCTGTCCAGATAACCTTGGTTTGGCATGGGACACTCGTGAAGCTGCTGCGGAGCCTGTATGCGCTGGAGCTCCCCAAGTCTTCCAAGGAGCTGCAGTCGGTTGAGCAGGAGGTCCGCTGGCGCCTGCGGAGGCTCAAGTACAAGTACCTGGTCTCCCTGGCAGAGTCCTGTGTCACCTCCATGCAGGAGGAGCACTCCCAAGAGCTGCTGGCTGAGCTGCTCATGCACTTGGAGAGGCGCTGGACAGAAATTGAAGATGGCCGCACACTGGTGGCCATCATGGTGAAGGCCGGGCACCTGTCAGAGACGCTGATGAACCGCCTGGAAGACAAGGTACTGGGGCTGAGAGCAGGCATGCCAGGCCTGCCTCCCTGCAACTTCGGGCTTGGTCCTTGGGTGATGGTCTTCTGCAGAAGGAGAGTGTCATGTGCACTGGAACAGGAGCCCTGGAAGCCTCTTTCCAGTCTCAGGCGTCACATGGGGAGGAGCCAGAGGGCTCTGGCAGCAGCAGGTGGTCACTCTGGGACCAGGTTAATGAAGTACCACTCGCCCACTTGGCTCCATCGAGCACAGTCTCCTTCCCTTGATTGTTCCTTTATCTTCCTCCAAAATTTCGTCACGTGGGTGGTCCCGTGAGGTGGGCATGGCAGGCAGCTCCTGAGGTAACACAGGTGCTGGCAGGCCTGGGCCAGCCCCTGCGTGGCCCAGGCCCAGGACTTTTCTGGAGACGTGTTGCCCCCTTCCTCAGCTTTAGTCCTGCAGTCGAGTCAAATTCAGCCTCTGTTCCTGCCATAGCAGGGGCTGGCCCAGATGGCTGCCACAGCAAGCTACGCAGCTCATGGGCCCTGTGTCCCCCTCCCTGGGACTTGGGGATAAGTTTTACTGCGGACATTGCTCCAGGTCAAGAGGTTCCCTGCGGTGGGTGAGGAGGCAGGCCCTGCACAGACAGGCCTGTGTTGAGTCAGCTCAGGCCCAGTTGCTATCTCACAGGGGCTGCACTGGATGGGACCCCTGCCCCCAGCTCGTCCCACCACCTCAGGCCATCGAGCTGACCCCTGCGCGGCTGTGGTTGACAGTGCCTGGAGCTGGTGGAGCAGTTTGGCCCCAATGAGCTGCGGAAGGTGCTGATGACGCTGGCAGCTCAGAGTCGACGGTCTGTGCCCTTGCTGCGGGCCATCTCCTACCATCTGGTACAGAAGCCCTTCCCTCTGACGAAAGGTGTACTCTTGGACCTGGCCTACGCCTATGGTGAGTCCTTTGGACAGAATAACAGGGTGGAAGGGAGCTCTGGCCATGCAGATGCCTGCAGCTGTGTCAAATTCGGTACCTGCCTACCTGTGGCAGGCATTGGCCCAGAAGGCTGCCATAGAAACACTGTGACTCATGGGCCCTGTTCCTCTCTCCTGGGCTCAGGGATAAATCTGGTTACAGACAGCAAGCCCCTAGACCTCAAGGTTCAGGTGGGGTGGGGCTGGCGGGTTGCCGCTGGCCCTCCCCAGCTCAACACAGTGGTCTGCCCTGTCCCAAAGGCAAACTCAGCTTTCACCAGACCCAAGTGTCTCAGCGCCTGGCCGCCGACCTGCTGTCCCTCGTGCCCAGCCTAACCCCCAGTGAGGTGGCCCGCTGCTCCAAGTCCTTCGCCTTCCTCAAGTACCTCAACCTACCCTTGTTTGAAGCCTTTGCCCAGGTGAGCCAGGGCCTGGCCACTGAGGACAGCTAGGTCCTGGGGGCTCTCCATTCCTGGCCTCAAGTCAGAGGAGCTGGCTCTGTGGGCCTCTGTTGTGAACCATTGCTTGAATCAGGGAAAAGTTAGGCAGCCCTACAGTGCTCACTTGTGGGTGGCAAACATATTTCTTACTTTTTGGTTTATTTGGAAAGAGTTAGTATCATTCCATCTGTCTCAGAGTAGCTGTGGCAGGTAGCAGCGCAGGCGGTGAGGCTGAGCACCACTGGGAACTCTTCCGTAGAGTGCTGACTGCCCCAGAATGGAATCATAAAGAAAGATGACGCCTGCACTTAAGTTTACATTCAACTGGTCTAAACTAAGTTTACTGGTTAGAGAGTATTTTTAAAGTCATTGTCAAAGGGAAGCAGTTTCTAGGTGTCCCTGTTTTCTGTGGGTAGGTGCTGCTGGGTAGAGAAGAGTCTGGCTCTGTATAAATCGCCCCATGTGACCAGGTGTTCATGGGCACTGGTAGGGGTGGGGGGGTCCTGTAGCTGCCCCTGGCCACCCAGGCTCCTCTTAGACAGGCAGGAGGACTATGTGCTTGGCAGAGACTTATCCTGTCCCTCTGCCATCCCTGAACTGCCCAGCACATCTTGAACAAAGCAAAGAACATCACCCTGCCCCACCTGTGCAGCATTCTCTTGGCTTTTGCACATCTGAACTTCCATCCAGAACAAGAGGATCAGTTCTTCAGCCTGGTACGGGGGCTGAGGGGTGGGGATGTGGGCCTCCGTGCGAAGTACACCAGCTCAGGGGAGGGAGGGAGCATTCTTTATGAAGCCCTTGGGGTATCTGCAGGGGCAAGCAGACCAGGTTTACCCCAGGCTTCATCAGGGCTTGCCTGGTGCAGTCTGAGAGCAGCCAGCAGGGGCCAACATCTTTGCCTCTTGGATGCTCTGATCCTCTCAGACCAGGTGCCCACTTGGGGACATTATGGAGAAGGGATTTTGTGCGCTAGGCCCCTGCCAGTGGGCAGGGGGTATAGACGAACCTAGCTGAAGGCCAGCATCAGGTATCACTCTGCCATCCATAGTGGTCTTGGGGCATGAGGAAGGTTCCTGGTGCCTTCCAGCCCGGGGTTGCCCGAGGCCTGACCAAAGGCCAGGGTCTGCTCTCTTGCTCCCAGGAACCGCCTCTGGCCTCAGAGTGACCAGGTCAAGACATGGGCTGCAGTCCAACTGTGAATACTTGCAGCCCATGGGCAGAGCCTGCTTTCTCCAGTGCACCCTGTCCTTGCACAGGTGCATGAAAGGCTGGGGTCAGAGCTGGCACAGCTGGAGCCCTCCCTGCAGGTGGACCTGGTGTGGGCTCTGTGTGTGCTGCAGCAGGCGCTGGAGGCAGAGCTGCAAGCTGTTCTGCATCCCGAATTTCACTCCCAGTTTCTAGGTGAGCCCCATGCTGCCACTGCCATCTCCCCCCTCCCCCCACTACTTTAGCTGGGGAACAGACGGGAGACGGCCAGGGTTCACCCCACCCTTTGCCCCTTCTCCATCCACACCACGGGTGCTGGCAGACCTTAACTCTGCTGCTTCCTGCCCAGGAGAACCAGCTGGGGCTGAGCATGGGGTGCCTCTGCCTTCCCATCTGGGCCCTCCCCATCTCCCCCATGTCTGGTCCTTCTGGCTCTCAGCCCGGCCCCTCCCTTCTCATTCTCTCCTTGTCCCCTAGGGGGCAAATCTCTGAAAGATCAGAGCACCTTTCAGAAGCTGCTGCACATCAACGCCACAGCTTGCCTGGAGCACTCTGAATACACAGGCCCCCTTCTGCCGGCCTCGGCCCTGGTCCCCAGGCCCTCAGCCCTTGACAAGAAGGAGACTCCCCTGCAGAAGGACCTGCAGGAGACTCTGAAGGGGCTGCTGGGGAGCGCTGACAGGGGCAGCCTCGAGGTGGCCACGCAGTATGGCTGGGTGCTGGGTGAGGGTTCCCCTGGTTGATGTCACTTGAATATAACAGGACTGCCCCAGAGCTGCAGGGCATCGGCTTGCCCTGCTCCCCTGCCCATCTCTGTCCATCTTTCTCTGAGGGACAGTCCCACCATGTACTCATCCCACATGCCTTCCTCAGATGCTGAGGTGCTGCTGGACAAAGATGGTCAGTTTCTGCCCCTGAGGGACTTTGTCGCCCCTCACCTTGCCGAGCCAGCCGGGAACCAGCCGCTGCCTGTGGGGGCTATGAGGTAGGTGGCCAGGGACCCGCTGATGCAGTGGCTCCACAGCTCTTGGGAGCATACATGGCTCTCTTCTCTGCTTTTCCTTTTCCTCCACTGAGGGGCTGGGAGAGCAGACACCTGTCAGCCCCTCCTTCTTCCTGTCAGGTTGGCTTTCCTGCGGTGGGAGTTCCCCAACTTCAACAGCCGAAGCAAGGATTTGCTGGGTCGCTTTGTACTGATGCGGCGCCATGTGGTGGCTGCAGGCTTCCTGGTGGTGGATGTGAGTACCTGGTGGGGAGCAGTCTCTGCATGAGGAGAAGCCCCCACTCACACTGGAGTGGGGTCAGATGGGGTGAAGCCAGGCCTAGAGCCAGACAGGTGCCCGGCCTGTAGCACCCAGCACATCTCCCCTGTTGCCCGCCCAGCCTCTCAGAGGAGCCCGTGCTTGGCTCCCCTGGGTGCATTGGAAGGTCGCAACTTTGGAAGCAGACAGGGTTGGGCTCCCCACTCACATGAGGAAAGCAAAGTAAGGGGGAGAGCAAGGACTGCTGCTCAATCTCCTCAGTCAGGGCTTGTTTTCACAAAGACTAGATGGCACGACGCCTGGGCTGGGTCCACTGCTGTGGGCTGGCACGGTGCTCCCACTAGGGCTTGGTGAGACCAGAGGGCTCCTGCTTTCCCCTCAAGGGCCAGAAAATAAACGTGTGGCTCTATGAACCACATAAGGGTTCTGTCACGTTTTCTTCTTTGGGTGGGTATTTTTTTAAAAAAAACAACCCATTTAGATTTAGAGTCCTTCTTGGGCCTTGCGTAGTTTGCAGACCCCTGTGGCACTGACAGAACCAGGGCCTGTCCCCACCCACTCTGCCTGCAGCCCCACAGGCTCTTCCTTGAGCACTTGGAGGCCGAAGGGTAGGCTTGCAGAGCAGTCAGTCACCAGCAAGTGCCAGTGGGTGAGCCACTGGCCGGGCACAGGCAGGAAGGGGGTCCCTTCACCCGCATGACCTGTCTCTGCCTCCTCTCTCCAGGTCCCATACTACGAGTGGCTGGAACTCAAGTCTGGATGGCAGAAAGGCGCCTACCTCAAGGACAAGATGCGCAAAGCAGTGGCTGAGGAGCTGGCCAAGTGACCAGTCCCATCAGCATGGACTGCATTCCTGGGGGCCCCTCTGCCAGGAGGCGCTGGGTGGGCAAGAGGTGTCACCCTTGCAGCCCACCCTTCTTAGTGCAGGACCTTGGCCAGGGTGGGGGTATGGCCAGCAGCTCTGAGGGACAGATGGTCCTCTCATGGGTAATAAATCTTTAATTTTGATGTTGACACCAGGAGGCTTCCAGGCTTTGTCGCACACGCACCCCTGCGCACCTGGGTGTGTGCTTTGGAGGGCAGGAAGTGACTGCCCTGTGCACTCCCCACCCCCAGCAGAACTTTGTCAGGGAGGCAAGGAGCCCAGCAAAGGACTGACTGGCTTGAGGGACACAAGACCTAAGTCTGTCCCAGCTGCTTTCTACTTCCCACAGGGGACCCTTCCCATCATCTGTGTGTGTCACACATGCAAGCCTGTTGTCTAGGGCCCTGTGTCAGCCCTGGCAGACACATGGAGTCCTACAACTATGAACCTCCAGGGGTGGGGAGCTTCCCAAGGAGGCCAGTTGGGTTTTCAGTGCATGGCAAGGGTTGTGATGGAGCTGTGGTCACTGAACCACAGTCCTAGGAGGCTTCCGCCCATCCGTTGTCTCACACTTAGGTGAGTGGAAGGGACCCTGACAGCCTGTGGTGATAGGTAGTGTGAGGGATGGGCACCTGGGAAGTACTGGCTCTGGGAGAGAAGAGCTGCCTCAGCTGACACTGCAGGGCTAGGAGCCAGACTCTGCTGTTGTCACTACCACCTGGCCAGATCCTGCTGCTGCTGTCATTACCACCTAGCCAGAGTTGGCCCAGGGGCCTCTTCCCTGCCAGATGCTGAAAAGCAACAGGGTTTTGCCCTTCCAATCTCATCAGACTCCTGCTGGCAGAACTGAGTAAAGGGAGTCAGAACTGTGAGTTGCCTCCAACAATGTGCGTGGGAGGCTGGGGGGAGCAGTTAGCAGCTGAGAGCAAAGGAGACTAGTCTTCTCGCCCCTCAGCTCTCCACCTGAAGCCATTCCCCCAAAAAGAGCAAGACTAGTCCCTGCTATGCTTGCAGCCTGGCCACTCAGGCATTAGGGTGGCTTTGTGCCAGCAGCACAGGGAGCCGTAGAGCACAGGTGAGCAGAATGCAGGTCACCAAAGGAGTGGTCCCTAACAGTTGGAGGGAGAGGGTGGAGGAGCAGCCAGAGTGGCTTTCTGAAGGTGGAGGAGCATTCCAAAGGGAAGTAACATTGCAGGGACGAGGCCAGGGAGGGCCTTGTATGTAAGGTACTGAGGAAATAAAAACTCGTCCTGTCCACCACTTGGGGCCACTGAGTTATTTTGACATAATCTTGGCTGCCCATGCAGTTGTGAGAAACAATCCACTGATTCCCTCAGCAGTAGAACTCGGGTGCAGGGTCACACCCCGACACGGATATGAACAGAAGTCAAGCTTGAGAACATCTCCATTCCCACTAGGACCCCTCACCTTGCCCTTTATACTCAACACCTCCCCCTTGTCCATAACCACTGGTAACCATGAGTCTTCACCTTTTCTAGTACTTTGTCATTCTAAGAATGTTACATAAAGGAAATCAAAGGATGTGGACTTTGAGAATTGGGTTTCTTCACTTGGCAGAATTCTCTGAGAATCTGAATTCTCATTCAAGTTGTGGGATGCACCAATAGTTCATTCTTTTTCATTGCAGTTGGACCTCTGCTGCTCTTTATTCCATGGTGTGGCTATAACACTCACCTGTTTATCCACTTACCCATTGGAATGCATCTGAGTTGTTTTTTACTATTACTTATAAAGTGGCCATAAAATCTGTCCAGATTTTTGTGTAAGTTTTCACTTCTCTGGGATAAATATGCCCAGGAGTGCAACTGCCAGGTCATAGGGATTTTATGTGTTGAGTTTTTTTTTAGAAGCTATCGAGATGTTTTCTAGAGTGGCTGTACCATTTCACATTCCCACCAGCAGTGTAAGAGGGACCTAGTTCCTCCACATCCTCACCAACATTTGGAGGTGTTTATTTTTTGTTTATTTTAGTAATTTTTATAGGTGTGTAGTGACATCTCATGGTTTTAAGTTGCACTTCCCCAATGGCTGGTGATAATGAACATCCTGGTATCTCTGATAAATTGATATTTATTTGCAATCTATCCTCACGAAATGTCTCTTCATGTCTTTTGCACGTGTTATAGATTGTTTGCTTTTTTATTAGTTTTGAGAGTTTTTTCTATATATTCTAGATGCCAGTCTTTTGTCAGAAATGTGATTTGCAAATATTTTCTCCCAGTCTAACTTTTTTCATCCTGTTAAGGTCTTTTGCAGAGCATAAGTTTTAAAGTTTGATGAAGTCCAGTTTATCAATTTTTATGGTCATACTTTTGGTGTTAAGTCTAAAACTTCTTTGCCTAACCTTTGGTCCTGAACTTTGAAGTGTTTTTATATTTTACATTTAAGTCCATGATCCATTTTGAGGATAGATTTTGCATGATTTTTGTGAGTCTTAAATTGAGGGTTTTTTGTTTGTTTTTGCCTTCCAGATGCCCAATTGCTTCAGAACCATTTGTTGAGAAGCCTGTCCTCTCCCATTGGCTTGCTCTTATACTAAAAAGTCACTTGGGAACTGGCTGGTTAGTTCAGTTGGTTAGAGCGCAGTGTTGATTACATTAAGATTGAGGGTTCAGATCCCCATACAGGCCAGCTGCCAAAACAAAACAAAAATACAAAAATAAATAAAATCAACTGGACATACTTATGTGGGTCTATTTCTGGGGTTTTTTTGTGTGTTGTGTGCCATTAATTTGTGTTAACTGTTCCTGTGCCAATATTTCATGTTCTTGGTTACTGTAGCTATAATGTAGGCCTTAGTATTGGTTAAAGTGAGCAGGTCCTACTTTATTTTTCAAAATTAGTTCAGCTATTCTAGTTCCTTTGCCTTACCAAGTAAATTTTTGAATAATCTGTTCTATGTCTACAAAAAAAACCTACTGAGATTTTAATAGGAATTCCATTAAACCTACAGGTCAATTTGGAAAGATTCAACATTTTTTTTTTTTTTTTTTTTTAAAGATGACCGGTAAGGGGATCTTAACCCTTGACTTGGTGTTGTCAGCACCATGCTCACCCAATGAGCCAACCGGCCATCCCTATATGGGATCCGAACCCGGGGCCTCGGTGTTATCAGCACCGCACTCTCCTGAGTGAGCCACGGGCTGGCCCAGATTCAACATTTTTACTGTGTCAAATCTTCCAATCCGTGATCATAGTATGTCTGTTTATTTAGGTCTTTGATTGCTTTCATCAGCATTCTGTGGTTTTTGTTGTATTAAATGTACACCTAAAGTATTTCTCATGTTTTTTGGAGTGACTGTAATTGTATTCTTAATTTTTGTATTAACGTGTTCATCGTTAGTATATAGAGTGGGGTTGATTTTTGTGTGACTTTGCTATACTCCCTTATTAGTTTTATGCATTTTTTCTTTTCCTTTTGGATTTCCTATGTAGACAGTCACGTCCTCTGCAAATGAGGATATTTTTCTCCTTTTCCAATCTGTATGCCCTTTATCTTTTTTATTTCTAACAGCTTTATTAAAATAATTTACATGCCATACAATTCACCCATTTAAAATGTATAATTCAATGGTTTTTAGTCTCGACGTGGATATGTATAATCATCACCACAATGAATTTTCATTTTTATTACCTCGTAAAGAAACCATGTACCCTTTAGTTAACACCTCCGTGTCCCCTCATCTTCCCACCTTCCCGACCACCCAGCCTTAACCACTATTCTATGTCTGTAAATTTCCCTATTCTGAACTTTCATATAAATGGAATCATACAGGATGTGATATTTTGTGACTGGCTTCTTTCATTTGGTATTATTTTGTTTTTGTTTTTGGTGTTTTTTTAAAAGATGACCAGTAAGGGGATCTTAACCCTTGACTTGGTGTTGTCAGCACCACGCTCACCCAGGTGAGCTAACCGGCCATCCCTATATAGGGATCCGAACCCGTGGCCTTGGTGTTATCAGCACCGCACTCTCCCAAGTGAGCCACGAGCAGGCCCTCTGTTTTACCATTTTGAGTGAAGTGTGGAAACTCTATTTCCATTTTAGTCCCTTTACCTTCTCTACTTGTAAATACTGTCTTGAGTATCAGGTGGTTTTATAATTTGTTTCAGTCATCAGATATGCTCATATGCTCCAGAAAACTCATGAGGATTGCCTGTTGTATTTATCCATATTCCTGCTTTTTCCATTGTTCTTTCTTCCTTATGCTTCAATATTCATTCTTTTATCATTTCCTTTCTGTTAGAAGAACTTCTACTTCTACTATTCTATAGGTGTAGGTCCGCTAGTGACCAATTCCTTTAGTTTTCCTTCATTTGAGAATCTTTATTTCTCCTTCATCCTTTTTGGCGGCGGGGTGGGGGGCAGCTGGCTGGTACAGGGATCTGAACGCTGGACCTTGGTGTTATAACACGACACTCTAACCAACTGAGCTAATTGGTCAGCCCCTTATTTCTCCTTTATTCTCGAGTGATAGCTTCTGTTGTGGGATGCCATTGCCAGTGCCCCCACCCTGGAGGAGGCTCTGGGTGGGATGAGGGAGTCTCAGCCTCAGTAGAGACAGTGTGCCTCCCATCAGTCCCCCTTACCAATTCTGCCAGGCTCGGCTGGTGTTGTCAGGACTTCAGTTCTATATGTGGATGAACAAGACCACCTGGTCCTCCTGTTGGTAGGATGCAGATCAAGAAATGCCAGGCCTGGGTCTCCTTCCTCTGTTGGGTGGGGAGGTCATAAGATGCTCTGCTGCTGTGCTGTTCATCCAGCCCAGGGGTCCCTCACCAGCTCCCCTTTTCGTCCTTGAGAGTTCTATTTTAGTTTTCTCTTATTTCCTGGATTTATAGGTGTACTTTGCAGGAGCAGAGAGACAAGCCCAGGCCGTCTTGTTCAGATTGGAAGCCCCTCAGGCCCTACTGAAGGACTTTTGGTTTCTGAAAAGTAAGTGGTGTTGGCAAAATGGAAGGCAGCTGTCAGAGCAGTGGGGTTAGAAGGATTCAGTTAAGACAATGGGAGAAGGCTCACAGGAGGGGACAACTTAGAAATGCTTGGGCGGTGAAGATGAAGGTCTGTAAGCGGAGGTTGTGAAGGACAGGAGGAAGAGAGGATCCACAACCAGATGGATGGGCTTCTGGCAACTGAGAGGGATGCAGGGTCCGGCACTTCTGCAGGAGGATTCTGGGCTTAGGTTTGGGCGTGGTGGGTCTGCTGCCCGGAGTCCAGTGGGGAGAGATGCCCAGCAGGCAGCCAGGTATGTGGCACTGGGCCTTGAGGCAGGTCTGGGGGAGTCGGAGGGCAGCCCCTAGCTTCATGAACTAGCTGGTAAAACCAGCAGAAGACTGAGGACTTTGGAAGCTCCCTCCCTTCCCATGACAATGGCTGCTCTGATTCCCCCCACCCACCTCAGGGGTGATGACAATGTCTCATTCATCCCTCTCCTGGTGCCTGGAACGGGGAGTGGAAGGGAGGGGAGACGAGAAGCGGAGCGGAGGGGGCTAAGTGAATCAGGGTGGTGCAGCCGGCCTCTGTGGAAGCAAGAGCGCATTTCAGGAAAGCCAAGGGGCGGGCTTCTTCTTGGGAGGTGTGACAGAGGTGGCTGCCAGGAATGGAGGGAGGCGCGTTTCTTCCCTTTTCCTTCCACTGCCTATAGACCTGAGGGGTGGGGTGCAGACGATCGAGTTGCGGAGAGCCTCGGATACCCAGCCCGCCCGGGAACTCGTCTGAGGCCGCCTTGCCTGCTGAGCCCCAGCCGGCTCTATCTCTGGTTGCCATGGTGACAGGAGGCGGTTACCATGGAGACCGACGACTGCGAGGACCAACCAATCACTCTGGAGCTGCGGCTCCAGCTCACCTTTCAGATGGAGACATCGAGCCGGGTGGGGCCCCCTCCCTTTCCTGGGCTCCCCACGCCCTCTGCCTGGTCAGCAGAAGGAGGGGAGTGCGTGCACCCCAGGCCCCCTCACCCCGGGTTCTCTTCCCAGCTAAGGGGTGACGCCACCTTGGTGCGGGGGCGGAGAGCCAGCCTCCAATAGGCCCTAACCCCTCCCTCGTAAGTTGGAATGCTGCGGGAAAGGTGGGGCCTGGCGCAGTCGCCCCCGCCCCCTCGGACCCGCGCACGGCCCGGTGGAGCGCGGTGGGGCGGGGGACCCCGACGCTGCGCACCGCCGGGCGCGCCTGCGCACGCTCACTCGGGGCGGGGCTGACGTCACCCACTCCCCCCATCCGGGCCGAGGGGCGGCGGCCGCGCAGGCTCCGCGGGGCGGCGGCGCGGACGGACAGACAGACTGACGGAGGAGGGACGGGCGGGCGCACGACCAGGACATGCCCGGGGAGGCCGCCCGCGCGGAGCTGCTGCTGCCCGAGGCCGGCGGGCCCGCGCCCCGCACAGGTGAGGCCGCTGTCGCTCCTTCCCCTCCGCCGGCCGCTCTCTTCTCCGGCCCCGCTTCTCTCTCGGTCCCTCTCGTTTCTCCATCCCGCCGCCCTTGCCATCCCCTCCCTGGTCCTTTACGCGCCCTGCCCTCCACCTGAACCCTGCCCCCCCAACTCAGAACTGCGGGGAAGGGCGGGGGGAGGGTGGCGCAGGGAGTGTCCTCCGCCAGGCAGAAGCGATGCGGGGGCCTGTGCCCTTGGCCTCTGACCCAAGGGGTCGTAGGGTTCTGTGTGCTCCTGGCCGCGCCCCATTGTCTGCGTGGAACTGCAGGCCTGGCGGGGACGAGCCGCTCTGGACCGAAGGCGGTGGGTTCCGGAGGCAGGGGGCCCAGCCCATCCGTCGCCACCAGGAGGGTCCTCAGCTGCATCCCAGGCTGCCCAGAGCCAGCGACTGCTCACGGCTAAGGAGGGAGGACCGGACTGCTGGAGTCTGGGGACGTCCAGACGGAGGGCTGGCCGACTTGTGGGAGAAAAGGCCGAGTTGGGTTGGAAGGTGGGAGGCCCTGGGGGAGGTGGCCTGGCCAGCAGTGTCCCCCACTCCCCACCCCCCGCGGCGTGTGCAAACCACTGGCGTCCCTGGAGAGGCTGGGTCAGCAAATGTTGGTGGAAGTTGATGAGGTCCACCTGGGGCTGGAAATATCAGCGCCTGGATGGCCCCTGCCTGGAGAGAGGGCTCGGATAGGGCCAAGGGCACCTTGCTGTGGGCGAAAAATCACTTGAGGATGGGACCAGTGCTGGGTCCCAGGGCCTGGCCAAGAAGTAGCATAGTCTGCCACCGCTGCTCTGGATAGGAGGCAGGCAGTGCAGACCAGGACTCTCCAGACCCACAGTCTTGTGCTGGCTCTGTTCTGGCTTGCTTGGTGACCTTGAATGAGTCACAAAAAACCTTCGACCTTTGGTTTCTCTTCCTCTCTAACCTTGGCCCAGCTCTGCTGTTTCCCGGCCCTGAGGCCACGTCAGGGCCCAGTGCTAAGAGCTTAGCCTGGGGGTAACCAGTGACACTCTATCAGCCACACCCACTCCTGGTATCAGGCATGCCCCAGTGGACCCAAAGGACCCCCTTCTCCCGGACCTTCTGGCTGCCCCAGCACCCCAGCAGTGTAGCCCTCTAGTAATGAGTACCAGCTGGTGGCTGAGATCCAAGGGCCTTGAAGTTGCTGGGGGAGGATAGGGCAGCCAGGCAAGGGGGCTATCCTCTTCTTCCTCTGCACCTCTAATCCTGGCTGATATTCTGCTTTGCAGACGAGGAAGCCAAGGTGCAGAAAATGTCCTTTTCACCGCTGAGCATGGTATAGCAGGAATCACTGGGCAGGTGTCTGCACCCTGGAAAACAGCTCCTGCACGCTGCCCCTCCCTGCACCCCCAATCTCTTGGGCAGGACCTGGCCTGGGCTCTAGGGGAAGTAGGAGGGCCTTCAACAGATGCTTCAAACAGAGGTGTCCTTAGCCTTGGTCCAGGTGAGGAAGGGGACGTCACAGGGCCGTTTAAAATGAGACTGTGAGCATTTGGAGCACACAGAAAAGCACTCGAGAGAACGTTGAGAACAGCAAGATTTAAAACCAAATGTGTAGTATGATCTCACCTGGGATAAAATGCTGGTCAGTATGAGAGTGGGAGGCAGAAAACCACAGCCAGGTGGTGTGGTGCAACTATGGAGGGGTTTTCTTCCACTGTCCTAAGTCCAGTAAGTACTTTCTGATCCATGCACATATCAGCTGGAGGTGTCAGCCCATAGAGGTTTAGCCTCCTCATGGTGAAGCCTGGCCTGGGGGTGGGGGTAGGGGGCACCATGGGCCCAGAGAAGGGCCACAAGGCAGGATGGGAGCTCCAGGGAAGGACCTGGCACTCACCCAAGGGGTGGCTGCCACCATGGAGAGGACTTGGCCAGAGGCTGCTGCTGCCCTCCCTCAGCTGTCCTGTGCTCTCACTGGGCTCCATGGTCACCATCACTGCTCACCACTACCCTTCTGGCCAGATGCTCCAACTCAGCCTCAGTGGGACACTTCCATCTGCATTCTCCAGAAACCTGGCTATATGTGGTGGCCCCTGGCTTCCCCTTCTCCCTGTGCCAAGGAGAGGAGCAGGGTCAGGGGCAGAGCCCTGGTAAAACCCTGGCTGGCTGGCCTCAAGTGTAGGCAGCAAGGATAGGTGAGAGAAGGGCCAAAGAGGCAAGACCTCCACTTTACAGCAGGAATGAGACCTGGAATGTTCCAAAGCTGCACTGTGTGTGGGCCCCTGCCCATCTCACATGGTCCTTCTAATGGGAGGTCATGGAAGGGGTGGTGCCACCCAGCAGATTCCAGTTGCCAGTCTCTCCTGCCAAGCCCAGCTGAAGCATGTCGGTTATGTGCAAGAGAAACAGCAAGCCGGTCTTCGAAAAGAGATAGAAGTACTAGTTGCATATTTGCTAGCGTCCCTGAGAAAAGCTGCTGGGCCATTCGTTTATAACACAGAGCAACGCTCCGCACAAACCCCTTTTCCACAAAGCTGCTGTTAGCCACTCTGCTGTCAAAACTCCTGGAAATTCTCCCTCAGACACCATTCACAAGGGCTCTTCTTTCTCTCCTGCTTCCCCCAACCAGCTCTCCTCTGTGGAAACCCATCTCCCCCGTCGCAAGCTCAGCTCCCCACCTGGCCCAGCCCATACCTCCGAGGCACATCCACAGGAGCCTCATGTCCTTCTCTGTCTCCACAGATCTCTCCTGTGATGCAGCTGCTGCCACCATCCCAAGAGGGGACCAGCGGGAGCCCCATGCCCTGACCCCAAGGCCCAGCCCCCTGGCCCTCACGTTCCTGCCTGGCAAGCCAGGCACCCGGCCCCAGCCTGAGGGAGCCAGCTGGGATGCAGGGCCTGGAGGGGCCCCCTCAGCCTGGGCAGACCCGGCAGAGGGTGGCCCGAGCCCAGTGCTGCTCCCTGAGGGCCTGCCCCCCGAAGCTCTGCCCTCCGAGGCTCCTCTCCCAGCCACCCTGGAGCCTCGGATTGTGATGGGTGAGGAGACGTGCCAGGCCTCCTCATCGCCCAGGGCAGCCCGGCCAGCGCTCAGGGACCAGGAGGGTGGGCACCCCGGCTTGCACCCACCCCCCGAGTTGTGTTCTCAGGGTAATCCTCCTGTGCCTTCCCCTCCCCCAGAGCCTGATTCCTACTTCACGCCTCCCTCCACCCCCACCAAGACCACCTATGCCCTGCTCCCTGGCCACGGGCCCCACAGGGACACAAGAGACTCAGAGGCTGAGTCGCTGGACTCACCACCCGCCTCGCCCTCCGGCTCCTACATCACAGCCGATGGGGACAGCTGGGCCTCATCACCGTCCTGCTCCCTCAGCCTGTTGACTCCAGCCGAAGGGCTGGACTTCCCCTCAGGCTGGGGCCTCTCCCCACCAGGGTCGGTGGCGGATGAAGGAGAGCTGCACCCTGCCGGACCCCCCTCCTCCGAGTCCAGCCTCTCAGCAGACAGTGGCTCTTCCTGGGACCAGGAAGGTCACTTCTTCGACCTGGACTTCCTGGCCAATGACCCAATGATCCCCGCAGCCCTCCTGCCCTTCCGGGGCAGCCTCATCTTCCAGGTGGAGGAGGTGGAGGTGACACCACTGCCCCAGGAGGAGGAGGTGAAGGCAGCGGCTCCCACCCCAGATGGGGACCTGGCCGGGGAGGGTGAAGAGGACAGCACGTCCGCGTCCTTTCTGCAGTCACTGTCTGACCTGTCCATCGTGGAGGGCGTGGACGAGGCTTTCGCATTCCGGGATGACACCTCGGCGGCCTCCTCTGACTCAGACTCGGCCTCCTACGCGGGGGCGGACGATGAGCGGCTGTACAGTGGGGAGCCCCACGCCCAGCCCACCGCCCTGCTCCAGGACATCCAGAAGACAGAGGAGAAGCGCGGCAACGGGGCTGAGGGACCGCAGGCTCGGGAGGGGGCCGTGTCCTGGGGCCCAGAGGAGGCCATTCCTCAGGTCTCAGAGGGAGAGGCCCATTTCAGCCAAAGCCGGGAACCAGTCGTGGACAGAACAGAAGAGGGCCTCGCTTTAGGCCAGGAGTCCACTGCAACTGTGACCCCTCACGGTCTGCAGGCAGCCCCAGGCCTCCAGATGGAGGCAGCTACCAGGGTGGCCCCCCAGGCTGGGGAGGAAGAAGTGGACTCACCCGCTGGACAGGCGCCTGCTGCTGGGGCAATGCCTCAGCCCTCCCAGGAGGGTGCAGGCCCCACGTTAGGCCAAGGGCCTGTCGCTGCAGAGATGCCTCCAACTCCACAGGAAGAAGCAAGCCACAGACGCCCGGGCTGTCCTCAGAATCTGAAGGAGGAAGGAAGGCCCAGCCTCCCCTCAGGCCCAGAGCCTGTGGCTGCGGCCACGCCCGTGCCTCAGCAGGCTGAAGGGGCTCTCGGCTTACCCCAGGACTCTGCTGTGGCAGCACCTCTGTCCCTGCAAGACCCGGGCCTTGCCTCAGGCTGGGAGCCTGTAGCTGCTGCCATCCCTCAGGCCCTGCAGGCAGAAGCAAGCTGCTCCCCAGGGACAGTGTCCTCAACCTTCCTTGCTCTGCAGGAAGTAAATGTGGCCTTAGGACTAAGGCCAGCACCTGAGGAAAGAGTCACAGCCCTCCCTGGAGGCCCAGAGCCTCCAGCCATGGACCAGGTTTACCAGGATGACCCACAGCCCGCCACAGAAGCTGGGACCCCTCAGGCTTCATGGGAAGATGCAGGTCTCACCTTGGGCATGGTGGCCCCCAATCTCCCTGAGCCCGCCTGTGACTCTGGGGAGGAAGTGGCCCGTCCCCCTGAGCCCGCCTGTGACTCTGGGGAGGAAGTGGCCCGTCCCCCTGAGCCCGCCTGTGACTCTGGGGAGGAAGTGGCCCGTCCCCCTGAGCCCGCCTGTGACTCTGGGGAGGAAGTGGCCCGTCCCCCTGAGCCCGCCTGTGACTCTGGGGAGGAAGTGGCCCGTCCCCCTGAGCCCGCCTGTGACTCTGGGGAGGAAGTGGCCCGTCCCCCTGAGCCCGCCTGTGACTCTGGGGAGGAAGTGGCCCGTCCCCCTGAGCCCGCCTGTGACTCTGGGGAGGAAGTGGCCCGTCCCCCTGAGCCCGCCTGTGACTCTGGGGAGGAAGTGGCCCGTCCCCCTGAGCCCGCCTGTGACTCTGGGGAGGAAGTGGCCCGTCCCCCTGAGCCCGCCTGTGACTCTGGGGAGGAAGTGGCCCGTCCCCCTGAGCCCGCCTGTGACTCTGGGGAGGAAGTGGCCCGTCCCCCTGAGTCCACCTCTGGCACTGGGGAGGAAGTGGCCCGTCCCCCTGAGCCTGCCTGTGACTCTGGGGAGGAAGTGGCCCATCCCCCTGAGTCCAGCTCTGGCACTGGGGAGGAAGTGGCCCATCCCCCTGAGCCCACCTGTGACTCTGGAGAGGAAGTGGCCCGTCCCCCTGAGCCAACCTCTGGCACTGAGGAGGAAGTGGCCCATCCCCCTGAGTCTACCTCTGGCACTGGGGAGGAAGTGGCCTGTCCCCCTGAGCCCACCTGTGACTCTGGAGAGGAAGTGGCCTGTCCCCCTGAGCCAACCTCTGGCACTGGGGAGGAAGTGGCCCATCCCCCTGAGTCCACCTCTGGCACTGGGAAGGAAGTGGCCCATCCCCCTGAGCCCACCTGTGACTCTGGGGAGGAAGTAGCCTGTCCCCCTGAGCCAACTTCTGGCACTGGGGAGGAAGTGGCCCGTCCCTCTGAGCCCACCATTGACTCTGGGGAGGAAGTGGCCCATCCCCCTGAGCCTGCCTCTGGCACTGGCGAGGAAGTAGCCAAGGGCCTTTCTGTGCTTGAGCAGGAAGCGTGTCTCAAAGCCAGTGTGCACACAGGTGATAGGGCCGAGCCCCACTCGGCCCCAGAGGAGGCCCTGGGGACTGAGAACCAGATGGGAGCAGGCCCCGAGCTATCAGTGCCCCTAAGTGCAGGAGAGGCTCTCAAGGTACATCCTACTGCCTGTCCCAAGGTCAGCCAGGTGCAGCCGCTGAGCCCAGCTGGGGAGGGAAGAGGCCTAAGCAGCGAGGCCATGGTGGGACCCGGGCTTCCCACAGATGTGGCCACAGAGGCCGGTCTGGGCTCCTGCCCAGCGTCTTTAGCAGGGGCTGCATCCAGGCTAGACAGGGGCTGCCCTGAAGAGCCTGTCCCCACATCTGCACCACCCTCCTGGCAGCCGGAGCCTGTGCCAGGCCCGGGCAGTGGAGAGCAGCCCCAGGCAGCACCCAGTGTCCTCAGCCCCTCCCCACTGCAGCCCCCAGAAAACCCTGCCAGGAACCTGCCCAGCTCACCCCAGGACAGGCTCCCAAGTCCTGACACCCCTGCTCCTGGTGTTCTTGCCCGGGTAGCCCCGCCCCCCTTGGGGTCCCCAGTCCTCTGCCTGTGCCAGGATCCCCAAGAAGACTCCATGGAGGACAAGGAGCTCCCAGGCTCTCCGGGCCTCCCACTGCCCCGGGTAGGAGCCCAGCAGGCCACTGCTGCTGTCTCAGGAACCATGCAGCCTCTGGGGGCTGGGCAGCGGGTCAGCCTCTTGCCCCATTCCCCCCTCCTCATCCCCAAGGAGGCCCCCAAGGATGCCAAAGACCTGGCCTCACAGATGTCAGCCCCCTGCCAAGTGCCTCCTCGCTCTGGAACCCAGAGCCCGCCTGGCCCTCAAGGGCTCCCCGCCCCCGAGCAGCAAGAGGACGAGGACAGCCTGGAGGAAGGTAAGGGGGTGTGCAGGTTGGGGGCCCTGGGCTCAGCCCAGCTGGACTTCTCCCCATGTCTGGTCCTGCTGTCCTGGGCTGGAACACCTCCAAGGCAGCAGCGTGACAGACCCAGACCTCACACTCTACCGTGGAGGGCCAGTGCTGCTCTCTCTGGCCAGGATATGGCAGCCCCCTGAACCCCCATCTAGACGTGAGAGGCTGTCCGTCCTCACAACTCTTCCCTTCCCCAGACTCAACGAGGGCCCCAGGCTCGGGCCAGCACTCAGAGAGCCATGGGGAATCATCGGCTGAGCTGGACGAGCAGGACATCTCAGCACCTCAGACCACCCAGTGCCCAGCCCAGGTTCCTGGTCCAGGGGAGAGGGTGGGCCTCTGGGAGGGCTCCACACCCCCACCCACGGGTGCTCAGCTCTCACCTCTCTCCAGGCCCCGACAGGCGGCAGCGAGGAGACCATCGCCAAAGCCAAGCAGAGTCGCAGTGAGAAGAAGGCCCGAAAGGTGGGCTGGGGGCTCCCCTGGGGACCCCAGGACTGGAACGGTCTGCATAGGGGAGTGTCTTTACCAAGATCCCTCACACCCTATGGCTAATGAAATCCCATCTGTAGGGTGGCCTGTGGGTCAATGGCAGTAACCCACACACCTGCCCCTAAACAGCTGAGGCTGGAATGTCATGAGAGCCCTGAGACTGAGGCCAGCCCCCACTGCACATGGGGAAGGACTGAGCGCCCAAGGTCACGGGGAATGGCAGAGCCTTTGCCTTCCCAGGCACTGTGCAGCCTTCCTCCCCCAACTTGCCTGATGCCAGGTCTAAGCCCCCCTCTGCCCTCTGCCCCAGGCGATGTCGAAGCTGGGCTTGCGGCAGATTCAGGGAGTCACCAGGATCACCATCCAGAAGTCCAAGAACATCCTCTTTGTCATTGCCAAGCCCGATGTCTTCAAGAGCCCAGCCTCGGACACCTATGTGGTCTTCGGTGAGGCCAAGGTCTGTCCTGCCCTTGGCCATGGCCTGGGGGATAGGGGGGCAGAAGGACAAGAAACGGGGAGTGCACAAGCTCTGCTGACATGGCCATTCCCGTGCTGCAGATCGAGGACCTGTCCCAGCAAGTGCACAAAGCTGCAGCCGAGAAGTTCAAGGTGCCCTCAGAGCCCTCAGCCCTAGTCCCCGAGTCAGCGCCCAGGCCCAGGGTGAGGCCAGAGTGCGAGGAGGAGGAGGAGGAGGAGGTGAGGCCCAGGGTCTCCAGGACCCTGAGGGGGTGGGCTCTGCCTTAGGCACCTCAGGCAGCTCCAGCCACCTCCCTGTTCCCCCCATCCAGGTGGATGAGGCAGGGCTGGAGCTGCGTGACATTGAGCTGGTGATGGCCCAGGCCAACGTGTCCAGGGCCAAGGCTGTGCGTGCCCTGAGGGACAACCACAGTGACATTGTCAATGCCATTATGGTGAGAGAGCACCTGCCTCTTCCCTACGCCCCAGCTGTTCCCAAGGGCCTTGGAGAGGTCATGCTGTTGACTCTGCTGGGGAGGGCTTTCCCCAATATGACTCTTTCTCCATTTTTCTACAGGAACTGACGATGTAACTGCTGACAAGGAAGCTGGGTCCATCCTGCCCTTCCCTCAGCTCTGCTGCTCAATAAAGCAGTGCCCTTCACTGCTCCCGAGTGTCCCTCACTGCCCTCTGGGGCCCTCTCAATCCCCTATGGTGTCCCTTCATTGCCCTCTTGTGTCCGCTCATCACCTTGTGGCATTCCCTCATTGCCCCATGGAATCCATTCATCTCTGGAGTCCCCCTGTCAGCCCCCGGCGTCCCCTAATAACCCTCTGGCATCCCATCAAGCTTGGTGGAGTCCCCTCATCCATCTGTGGTGTCCCTTTATCACTCCCTGGAGTCCCCTCAAGCTCAGTAGTGTCCCCTCATTGCCACCTGATGTACCCTCATTGCTCTCTGGCATCCCAAGTTCACTGATGTCCCTTCATCCATCTCTGCTGTCCCCTCAAACTCACTGGTGTTCCTTCATCGCCCCCTGGTGTCCCCTCATCCATCTCTGGCTTCCCCTCATCTTCCCCTGTCATCCTCTCATTGCCTCTTGGTGTGCCCTCATCCATCTCTGGATTCCCCTCATCTCCCCTGGTGTCCCCTCATCACCCCCTGGCATCCCCTCATTGCTCCTTAGTGTCCCCTCAGGCCCACATCTGGCTACGAGTGGCCATCTACTCCATGTCCTATACTGTCTCTGCAGGCAAAGAGCAGTGACCTGCAGAGTGGGGGAACGTTAGGAATGGGGGGCCCTGGAGGGGCAGGTGTGTGGTTCCTGTGACTCTCCACAGAGATCCATGTAAGGCCATACTTGATCTGTGCATGGAGTAGGGGTACTGTGACCCATGGGCACAGGGTAGACTCTGGTGGGGGTCGGGCCCAGGAGACTTTGTGGTGTATCTTCAGCCCCGCCTGATGCTACCAGCAGGACCACTGGCATAGAAACATAGAGACTGCATCAACAATGTACAGTTTCTCAGCTTTTTCTAGTCTAAAGTCCCAAGACCAGCTCTAGGACAGCAGAAAAATTCTCCCCCAAAACACTGTCCAGGCCCCTTCCTGTCCTGAAGCTGTGATACCAAAAGGACCTGTCCACCTTGCTCAGGAGGGCCCCTGAGAGACATTCCAGATCCCCTGGCTTGGCCTGGACACAGCTTGGGCATCCACGGAGCCCCAGGGGCTCTGCCTCCTCCCTCCCCAGGCTGGACCAGAGAAGACCCTGGTCCTGCCATGCAGCCCTCCACCCAAGACACAGGCCCCCAGTATGGGCAGGAGGGGGATGTGACCGTCCAGTCTCCTCAGCCTGGGGACTTCCTGGATGTGCCTTCGGGGTTCTCAACAGGTCTGAGACCACTCTCCAGTGGTGGGAGAGGCCCAGGACATCCCAACCCCAGGTCACCTCCCCTCCCCTCTCCATATCCCAAGAAAAGGTCACTGGGGCCAGAAAGTCACAAGCCAGACAGGGACCAACAATGCTTGGGGAGAACTCACTGGGAATGGGGATGGGGAAGAAGATGAGACAGGGCTCAGGGGGAGGGGACGGAGGAGCACAAGGCCCCCGTGGGCCTCTGAAGACCCTGACCTGGGGCTCCAAGACAAGGTCTCCAAGATGGTGCTTCTTATCTGGTGCAGGGTTTGCTCTTGAGGAAACCACCTGCAACACTGGGGGGTGGGGGAACCCTCAGGCAAGGGGCCAGAGGACAGCAGTGTCCATGGAGTTCTCAGGGCACAGGACAGAAAGACGAAGGCATCCTGATGCTCACATGCTACACACTGCCCCTGCCACCTGTTAAGAGGCCCCACGACCACAAAGCAAAAGCCCAAACCATGTCCTTCCTGCAGCATGAGAGCCTGCTGCCTTCCCTGCCTCAGCCCCTGAGCCCACTGTGCCCAGCCTTGGGAACCACCGAGCAGACGTGGCCACAGGGACAAGGCCAGAGTGGACACCCCTCCTGGTACCCATGGCTTTTACCCAACTGAATCATAAACATGCTTGGCAACCAAAGATTAAATTATTCACATTGCAGTAAACTTTTTAAGGTCTCTGAGAGTTACAACAGGAACATCGTGTGCAAAACTGACAGCTGTCCAGGGCCTGGGTGACAGGACGGCTCTCCCTGTCAGCTTGGCCTGGCCCTCCCCAAATGGGAACATGGTGCAGGGCGTGGCACAGAGCCTCCTGCCCACTCCAGGGCAGATGTCGCTCGGTAGCTCCTTGCTCTTTCACAGTAGAGGACCTGGGCCACCTCTGCCTGGAGCCCCTCCCCAGCCCCCAACCAGTGGGAAGGGCTGACGTGCACATCTAGGCACCTCCTCCAGGAAGGCCTGGGATGACGGTGTGGAAGGTGTGGGTGCTCCCTGCTGCCTGTCACGCTGAGTCCTGGTCCATGCTGCAGCCCAGTGCCTCAATATCACTGCTGATGTCCGAGATCATACGGTCCCACTCGTCCCCCTCGGAAGGCACCGACCGGTCATCAGAGCTGCCTGCGGCCCTGTTCCCATTGGTGGTGGAAGTGGAGGTGGTGCTGAGGGCCCGCCGGTGCCTGCCAAAGCTGTCAGTGATGATGCCACGGCCATCTTTAACACCGATGGTCTCCAGAAAGTTCTCAAAGTGCTGGCTGTCCTTCTCGGGGATGAAAGGCCTCAGACCTGCAGACACATGATACCAACACAGCAGCTCCAAATGGGCTCAGAGCCCCCGACAGGACCGCAGCTGTCCCTGGGCGCACAGCCCGAGAACTGATGCCATGCGAACCATGTCCAGCATCGTGTTTGAAAACATGCACCCTGGGGTCAGTGGTGTGCATGGCTAAAACCCCAGCTCTGACAGGTACCACCAGCCCGGAAAGCTTACTGCCTCTGCCCCACCTGCCCTCCCCAGCATGGCCTCCTCTTGTTCTCTCTCAGTCCTCACAGAACCCCCATGTTCCAGGAAAGAAAACTGAGGCTCAGAGCAGTCCTCGAAGCTGTCTCTGGCATCCAGCAACAAGGGTGCAGTCCTCAGAGCCAGGCCTCACATCGAAGCCTGCTGTTTCCTGCTGTAGCCCAGCCCAAGGTAAGCACCCCAACTTGAAGACTCCCTCCTATAGGGGAGCCCAGTGTCTCAAAACCTCTACTCCCCACTGCAGGAGGTGGACAGAGCCCCATGCTGGGGGAAGAGGAGGCAGGGGACTCAGGTCCCATGTGCAGAAGGGGTGGCATTTCTGGAGCCCCTGACACCCATTGTGCTGTGAAGGCCCTGCAGGGCTTTCAATGAAGGGAAGTGACCTGCCCAGGGCAAGAGCCAAGAGATGGCTAAGGTGAGGCCTGAGGTGGAGGGATAGTCCACCCTGATGCAGGCCCCAAGTACTGGACCCCGCTGCTCAGCTCTACTCCCACCTCCAGGGGACCAACAACTTCTGGAAAGGAGGCGCCTATCTGAGAACAAGCCAGTGGGGCGCTGGACAGTCTCTGAGTAAAACAAAGGCACACTTCTGGCTGGGGGTCAGGGGCCTCGGACCCAAACCCTGGCTGGGACTGACCCAGGAAGCTGCAGGGTTGGCAAGAGTTCAGACTGGACTCCAGCAGGCCCGGCCTCCAGCTCTTCTTCCTCCCATGAGCAGGCAGCCCTTGCCAGGCTGGCACAAGGGTAACAGACAATTCCTTGGTTTGTTGGGGCCAGAGGCCCAGGGCCCAGAAATTCTCATTCAGCTACCACCAACTCACAATGTTCTAAACATTAACAGAGGGGAAAACCACAGCCACGTCACTGTCCCCATGAGGAGTGGGGCTGATATCCGACTGCTAGGCAGACATTAAGGGGCTGAGGCCCAGCTGTCCGAGGCAGGCCATACAGACCACCTAGCCACCTGCATTCTGACCTAATATGCTGGGCTCTTTGGGGAGGTCTTGGCAAAGCCTGGTCCTTCCAGCTGAGAACGGTGTCTTCACCCTTCTGCCCAGCAACTCCTACACACTCACCAAAACCCACTCAAGCATCACCTCCTTGAAGAACCTCCCTGACTCCTCTCTAGCACTCTCCTCCTGAAATGTAGGGTTTTGTCCACTCCCAGGGGACCCTCTCCTGATCCCTGGCAGGGCCCACCCAGCTCAGCTCAGGGTTGCACAGCCCGAGAACTGATGCCATGTGAACAATGTCCACATCATGGTTGAAAACATGTGCCCTGGAGCCAGTGGTGTGTGTGGCTAAAACCACCAGGCCCCGGGAAGTGCCCTTCCAATAGTCACAGCAGATGCCCTGGCCTCGGCTGCGCTCTAACGACCACCTCTGGTTCAAACATGCCGTTCTCGACAGAGCGTGCACCCCACCTCCTTGAGGGTGCCATGTGGACCTTCCCAGGGGACCAGTCACCCTCCCGCTCACCGAGGAGCAGGAACTTGCGGCTGTCCCCGTAGAGCTGCCGCAGGTTGATGCAGAACTCGTGGATGGAGGCCCCATTGCGGTACTCATGCAGCAGCGCCGCGAACTGCTGGATCTCCTGCGAGGATAGCTTGGTGCGCAGCTATGAGAGAGCAGAGCAGGCGTGGCTGGGCATGGCAGACACCCGGAGAGCGGGCCAGCCACCTCTGGCTTCATATCTGCACCCGCTGTGGGGTCAGAATGCCCACAAGGCATCCCCATCCCATCAGGCCCATCCTGGGAGCCACCTGGAGGAGACCAAGGCTCCCAGGCAGATACACTCTCCTGAGCTGGAACACTGGCCGCCTCCTGGGCACGGCAGGAGGAAGGGAGTGCCAGGCCAGCTCCCCGGATGTCCACGCACTCCACACAAAGCAGCAGAGGATCCGCAAGCACTCAAATCAGCAGGGCAGGGGCGGGAAGCTAGTGACCTGGGCCCAGGGCCCATGCCGATATCCTTGGGGTGCAAACAACTGCACGGCAGAGTTTTCAATGACAGCTGTGTTAAGACTGGGAGGGTGAGGGGAGGCACCCAGTATCACAAGAGCCACTGTTCCCACTTAAGATCCAGGCACTGGTTGGGGTCCAGCCCCAATGGCCACAGCACCCCACACCCCAGGCCCACCAAGTCCCCCCAAACTGTCCCCTGGGAAAAGGCAGATGATGTTAGCAAGAATGACCAGGTGTAGGTAGGGCACTCTGCTCACTTCAGCCCACCCCAGTAGGAAGCCCACCCCCCACTGCTCCTCCTCCTTCTCAGGGCTCTCCCTGGTGCAGCCAGTGCCCCAGCTGCCTACCGTCAGCATGTAGTCCTGCAGCAGCTCGGTGGCGCTGGCACTCAGCTCGCTCTCACTGGCAGTCTTGCCATGGGGTGACGCTGGCATGCAGAAGGACAAGGGTGATAGGCCACCTGCATCCACAGAGTCAGGGAAGGAGCTGCAAAGGAACATGGCACGTGGGCAGGCAGCTCCTTGACCCCCCACCCCACACCCTCCCCAGATGCCTAGTCAGTGCCAGGCGTGCACTGGTCCCCAACCTGAAACAGAGAAATGTCGATGACAATGACAAGATGACAATGAGAAGAGAGCTGGCCCAGTGTGGGCTGGCACAGCCACCCAGTAGAGAGAGACCAGGCAGGTGACAGGAGAGCCATCAGCTCAGCCTGGTCCTGGAACTACCCGGGGTGTGGCTTTCGGACAGGCTCTGAGTGAAGGGAAGGAGGACATGGGCCGAGGGGGTGGGCAGCATTGTGTGTATTGTGGGGGGAAGGGGTGAAAGGCTGGGAGGGAGGCCAGGAGATAGACTGTTAGCGAAGTGCCTGGAGTTGGAGGGCAGGGCAAGAAGGAAAGCCAGAAAGGAGAGAGAACATGGACTGAGCCACTATGGAGGGGACAGGGCTGGATGGCACAGAGCCCCCTCAGGCTTGGGCAGAGGAATATCACCATTCTATCCCATGTGCCTCTACAAGGCCTGGTGGGGAAGGTGGGGAATGCGGAGAAGGTGGACCTGGTGGGGATGGCAGGGAAGGCAGCGAAGGCAGGGAAGGCGGGAAGGCGGGGATGGTGGGCTGAGGTGTTGGTCTGCATGCATGTTCAACCCCAGGGCTCTGGTGTGTGTACTCACAAAGTGCCGGCCTCTGCCTCATAGGCCTCCTTGATGTCCACTTTAGTGGAAGAATCATCTGTAAGGAAGATGCAGAAAACAAAGACAACTTTCAGGTACACGGGGGAGGAATTTCAAGTACCACCATCAAGCTTTAATTAAACACTCAGAAGACACTGCTACATTCACAGGAGCTGAGGCAGCGCTAGCCTTCAGTGACCTCCCAGTCCCTCGTCATCAAGCCACCCATGCCCTAGAACTTGCTGTGTGCCCCGCCAGGCAGGCCTCTCCAGACTTGAGCTCACACTCACCCATCCTGTCAAATGCACACCCTGCTGGGGGCTGGGCTGGGGTCCATGGAAGACACACCCATGGCCCGAGATAACAAAAGCAGCCTTTGGAGGTGTCAACCACGTGCCAGGCAGAGCCTCAGGAGCTTTGTCTTCTTGAACCCAGGCACGTGTCATCCCTGTCCTCACTTGTAGATGAGGAACTGAATCAGAATCTATGCAGCCTGGCCCAGGTCACACAGCATAAGCCATAGTCAGAGCCGAGCGGTCTGACCCTCAGCTTGGACACAGCCAAAGACCTGGGATTCCTGAGACCCTCCAACCAGCATAGGGTCTGGGAGAGAGCAGTTGCTTGGGTGATACTCAATAAATGACATCAGGTCCATGTGACACAGACTGCAGTTTGCTATTCCCAACCTGAAGGGACATTTCAACAGTGGTATAGGCAGTGAGTGTAAGTTTTATGAGAAAGGCAGATGAGTCTTGGGGAAAATATAAGACTTTAAATGGGAGCAGAAGGGAGAGAATGGGAGAAAAAAGGAACATTTCTGGCAGTGGGAACAAGGTGAGTATGGCGGGTGATTAATGCCCCCCAAAGAGGTCCACACCCTCATCCCCAGAACCTGTGACTATGTTACATTACACGGCAAAA
The DNA here is from genome assembly GCF_027409185.1 of Cynocephalus volans. NCBI lineage: Eukaryota > Metazoa > Chordata > Mammalia > Dermoptera > Cynocephalidae > Cynocephalus > Cynocephalus volans. Next base: position 212,643,988 of record NC_084461.1, read on the forward strand.
GGGAATTAGACTTGCTAATCAGCCGACCTTAAAATAGGGAATGACCCTGGATTGTGTGGGTGGGCTCAGTGTGATCACAAGGGTCCTGACGTCTGGAGAGAGGTTGAGTCAGGGGAGATGTGACCATGGAGAAGGGCAGAGATGCCACATGGCTGCCGTGAGGACAGAGGAGGACCCACGAGCCAAGGCATGCAGCTGCCTCCAGGAGCTGGGAGGGCAAGGATGGGTTCTCCCCCAGAGCCCCCAGAAGGAGCCACAGAACTGAGAGAGAACGTATCTGTGCTGTTCAAGCTGCTACATTTTAGAGCTCTGTTAGGGCAGCAGTAGAGAACTAACACAGCAAGAAAAAGACCCAAGGCAGAGATAAACAGAGAGTACACGTGCATGTGCATGATGTTCATGTGTGTATGTGTGCGTGCACGCATGTCTGTGTGATATCCGTGTGCATGCAGGCGCAGATCCCATGGTGAGGTCTCAGGAAAGGCTAGCAGGGAAGGAAGTCCACTCAAGAAGCCCCCAGTAGTGCTGTTACACTGTGAGCTAATTTTGTGAAAACTCATTCAACTATATAATTATGACTTGAGTACTTTTCAGTAAAAAAATGTATTAAAGAAAAAAAAAGACCTGACTGGGAATTTTAATGCACAAGGGCCAAACCAATCACACTAAAATGGAATGTTTAACTACAGCTCAATAAAGCATCTCTTACTCATGCAGTACGTTACTCTGGACAATCTGTTGACCTCCAAGCCTCAACTTCCCCATCTCTAAAATGGGGAAGAGATTGGACCTACTTCACTGGGTGGTAAAGGAATAAATGAGACAGAGGAGCATTAGCACCCACAGCAGGAGGGAGGTGGTGCTGAGAGGCAGCCCTCACGATAGCCAGGCACTCGCTTCCTCAAAGCTTTGTAGACTCCCCGCCATCCACCCTCTTTGCTGAGATATGTGAATTACTAGGGAGGGGGAGAGGGCTGGGACTCACCTCCATAAACAGAGGAAACTGCATGCAACAAGCTGCACTGTTTGCAATATCTTTTTCTGCATCTGATTTACATAGACCATTAATCCTTAATCAACAATATGTTTGAAAAATAGATGCTCTCATGTTTAGAAGATTTAGCTCAAATGAGCTTGTCTATAAAGGAGCGTTTTGTATGGACTAACAGCGTCCCGAAAATGCTCTCTGGCTAGCTTTTCTGGAACGTGCAGAAGGCAGTAGCTCCAAGCGCTGTAGCCTTCGGGGTTCCTTTGGTTGTTCCCCAGCCACCACTGCCTGCCTTGCTGGGGCAACCTGAGCAGCCCCCCAAGGGCCCAGCCACAGTCCTGGAAGGGGCCTTCACACTGAGAGCAGCCATGGTCTGGGTGCGCTGAGAGGGAGGTTCCCCAGACCCACCCTCGGCCTCCCCAATTCTGGAACATGCCCCACCACTGGGAGCCTTCTCCTGGCCCTGTCTTTGCTCTCAGTTAGGTGAAGTGACTTCAGCTTCATGTGGTTTCAGAAGAAGTGTTCGAGGTCTCCAAAGTGATACCAGAAAGCCACCAAGATGGCCTAGCATTTGTGCTGAAAACAACAGCGAGGAGGGAGACAGACTAACATGGGCTAAGTGAAGTCTGGAAACAAAGGGCCGCAACATCACTGCAGGCTAACTGTTCCAGGTGTCACTCACAGCAGAACCTTCAGAGGAGGGGGACGGGAGGACCCTGATGTGCCCCGTCTCCTGCTCCTGCTCCCCACTCTCCCACTGCCCCCATTCACTCAACGTACCACTGTGCAGGGACAGATGGCGGGTGGGAGTGGAGGCCCCGTCGAATATAGCTCTGTCCAAAAAGTCGATGGTGGACTCCGTGTAAACAATCTGGAAGACCTGGCCGAGCAGGGAGCACAGCTCTTCTGCAGCAACCTGCAGTGGGAGGAGGACAGCAGCTGCTTTGGTCAGTCTGGCTGAGAGGCCGGGGACCATGCCTTTCTGGGTGGCTTCCAGGGCACCTGGAATGTCTCAGATGCTCAATAAATATGAATGACGAGCAGACTCCATAATCAAATCTCCATCTTTCACTGCCCAAAGGGCTATCAAAAAGGAGACCCAGCTAAGTGCTCCAAGACTCTACCCAGGAATGGACTGTAGCCTAGGTGTGGCCTGGCAGGTGCACATGGACCATCAGGGCACTGCCCCCTCTAACCATTAACCTGGCCCACCAACACTCTCACAACTCCTACCCCAACCTTGGGAAAGAGGGGCGAAGATAACCATCAGCACCACAGCTATAAAACAGTTTTACAAAGTGTGATGTCTAAAGCAGGGGTTCTCAACTGGGGAAATTTTGCACCCATTTTAGGGGACATGTGGCAGTATCTGGAGACATTTTCAGTTGTCACAAGGGGAGAGGCCAGGGATGCTGCTCAATACCCTGCAGCACACAGAGCAGCCCCCGACAATGAAGAATTATCCAGCTAAAAATGTCAATAGCGCCAAGGCTGAGAAACGCTGATTGGAGGATATTTAAGGTGGGCTGTCAGTATTGTCCATTTCACAGATGGAAAAATTAAACGGAAAGGTGTTCAGTAACTTGCAGAGGCCCTGCCACTGTTGGGTGGCTGAGGGGAGCTCCAAACCCAGACCCACAAACTCCTGGTTTTGGCTCTTCCACACTTTCAGGGACCTGCAGGCACAATCTTTAACACAGGCAAGTCTGGGGTGTGGTCCCCACACAGGGGGCCACTGCCCACCTTTCAGCTTGAGGGGAGGGAGAGGTACCTTGAAGAGAAGAACCAAGAGCAAAAGCTCAGAAGCCTACCTCAGGTATGGGGTGGGGGGCTGGAGGGGGCCTGGGATGGGCCTGGGCGGGGCCAGGTGGTGGGCGTGGCTACAGGTAGTGTCCAGCCATGGGTAGAGCTGTGATGGGCTAGGAATGGGACAGGGCCAGGGAGGTCTCACCTTGCTCTCTGCAGCCAGGATGACCAGGCAGCAGGCCTCCACTGGCCCCACTGCGCTCTCTGACAGGGAGCCTGCACTGAGGCCTCTGGAACTTTCCGCACACAGACTCTGGCTGGGGGAGATGCCTGGGTCCTGGGCTGAGAAGGCAACACCATCTCAGGTTAGCACATGGGAAGGAGGGCATTCAAGGCACCAGCTGGGGCTGCATTTAAAACACTGCTCAGGAGCCCTCTACCTGGCTCAAGTGTCCGCCAAATGACCTGGGTGACAGGCCTGCACCAAGCACACCCTCTGGGCAGGGCCTCCCACCACCTCTTCCTTCCCCCACTTCTGTAAACCAGGTGGGAATAGGTAAGCCATGAGCTCCAGGGAACCAGAGCTGCGTGTCATCCCATGGAGGACTATACCACCCCACATGTGTCACCCCAAGTGACTGCCAAGCATCCTTGCTAAAGACGGCAGAGATACACAAGAACTGCTTTTAACTTATACAAAAGGTCATTTCACTTGGTTCAAGTTAACATACAATAGACCACAAATGCAATCCTGAGAGTTATCTACCTCCAGGAGGTTTCCAGGTGTTCTGACCCAAGGCACTCCCTTCTTACAGATGGGTAAACTGAGGCACCGGGGGTGAAGGCCTGGGCCTGACAGTGCATGGATGGCAGAGTCCAGGTGCAGAGCTACACAGTTAGATCCGGTGCCCTTGTTCCTCACTCTACCCACTTCCTCCCCAGGCAAACAAGGCTTTGGCCATACATGGGGTGATTCCAGGCTTGCCTGATGGCGGGAAGGAGCCCTGAGCTCAGGAAGCAGGCTCTGAGAGACAGCACAGTAGGTCAGACTAACCTGGGAGGACCTCAGGACTGGAAACAAAGCCCAGAGTGCCCCTGGTGCTAGGGTGTCAGAGGGAGAGGAAGGCAAGACCGGGCAGCTGCTGGGGAGATGAGGCCAGATGTGGGTGGGCACATGTGCAGAGATGAGGGCTCCGTAACGGCTACTCTGCAAACCCCACAATAGACTCCAAGGGCTACACTGTCCCTACAGCAGCCACTGGCCACCAAGGTGGAAGCAGCCAGAGGTACTGAGCATGTGGAACGTGCCGAGTCCACGCTGAGATTTGCATGCATGCAAGCTGCACACGGGGCCCCAGAGCAGGCACAAAGAAAGGAAAGGCATGATGCAGCTCAGTCATTTTTATACCAATTGCATGCTGACATGGTATTTCAGATAGAGCTAAATAAAATATATTATGGAAACTAATCCCACTTGTTCCTCTACCTTTTTAACATTTTAGATTGGCTCCCTGACTGCTCTCGTGGAAGCAGACGGACAGCTGTGAAGTCACGCCAGCGAGTGTGTGTCTCTGATAACACACTCCCACCTTCCATGAGTCGTGGCCACATGGGCCACCTCAAGATGCCACTGCTTCAGATCTGCTGCCTATCTCTCCTCCACTGCACAGAAAGTGCTTCAGCGGAGGCACAGGTGACCCTGCTTCAGCCGGCACCAACTCAAGTCACAATCCCCTGCACAGCCCCTGCCACATGGACCCTCTGGCAGCCAAACCTGACCTCCAGCCTTCCCATCCTGTGCTGCCCCAAAAGCCAGTGTCCTCTGGGCTTGAAGAGTCATGTGGACGCGCCTGCACATGGTGGGCATGGAGCAAGCGTTGGCTGTTCATCTGGCGTCCTCTGTGCTGGGAACTCTGTGTTCATGATCCTAAACACAGCACACCTTACCTAAGAATGAGCCCCTATGTGAAAGAAACGTGAATGGATGGAGACACGCTGCTGCTCCTGCGCATCTGCTGAAATGCAGAAATGCACTCTCTCCCTTTAAATCAAAAGTTCCTTCAAAGACTTCAGTGCTGTTTTTCATCTATTTTTGGAAAGTTTCTTCTGTGCACTTCTTTCTAAAAAAAATCTACTATCCATTTTCTTTAGCAATTTATTCTGATGACTAAAACTGAGAAACTGCCATGCAGCAAAAGAAACAAAGGGGAGAGCCCATCTCCCCTCCCCACCAGCTTAAAACACCTGCAGGAACCTGGTCAGAAGCTGGTCTCCTTGTTCTTGTCCTTATGGATGCCCCAGACCTAGGGCCTCCTGTAGGGACAAGGGTACAGACACGGGAGCTGGGGGAGGGGGGTCACCACAGTCAGGCAGCGTGGCTAGGGTAGCTAAAGCCAGATGGAATGGACACAAAGAATGATGACATTTTGTAATGATGAATACACTAATCATCCTGATTTGACCATCATATATCGTACACAGCTATTGACATTCAACTCCATACCCCACATATATGTATAATCAATTATGTTTCAATAGAAATAAATAAAAATAGTGGGGGGCACAGGGTATAATCACAATTTGTAGTAATGGGCATGCTGCCAGTATGGATTTGGCTCTCACATCTTAGCCACAAGTCATAACAGTTTGCTTTGTACCCCATGAATATTCATAACCAATAAAAAAAAGAAAGAAAGAAAAATAATACAGCCAGATGGAACCTTCAAGTCCAGCCCCACTATTTACCAACTGTGTGACCTTCGTCAGATTACTTAAGCTCTCTGTTCTCAGTCACTCCATCTGAAAAGTGGGAAGAAATGGAAGCCTCCTTATAGGTTTATTATAGAGACTGAATGAGATAATTCATGACAGATGCTTTGTACTAACTTGAACCATATTAAATCACCATTTTACAGATTTTTAAAAATGGTTAAATGTTGGCAGTTTCATACTGTTCAACCTAATTTAATACCTGGCATGAAACACTACCATGTAGGGAAACAAGAGACGAGCGGAGAACAAAAGGGACCCCACCCAGATGTGTGTGGCGATAGTGCACAGGGTGTGTGCGTGTGTGAGAGTGCAAGTGTACGTGTGAGCGTGAGTGCGAGTATACATGTGAGCGTGAGTGCAAGTGTGTGTGAACGAGTGCGAGTGTGTATGAGTACGAGTGTACATGTGTCAGCGTGAGTACGAGCGTGCATGTGAGTACAAGTGTGCATGTGAGCGTGAGTGCAAGTGTATGTGTGAGCATGAGTATGAGCATGTGTAAGTGTATGTGTGAGCGTGAGAGCGAGCATGTGCAAGTGTTTGAGCATGTGTGTGTGTATGTACATGTACATGTGAGTGCATGTGTGAACATGAGTGCGAGTGTGAGTGCAAGCATACATGTGTGAGCACATGTGAGAGTTCGTGTGCGTGCATGTGTGACTGTGACTGAGTCCATGTGTGCACGTGGACATGTGGTGGTGTGTGTACTGGGGAGGGTGTGGGTGGGTTTAGCTATGGCTACAGAGAAGACAGGGAGAAGGGCTGTACTCCCAGCAGCCACTCCCATAAGCCCCTCCACAGTCACCTCTGTGGTTTGTGACCGCAGCAATTCCCCGACCAGATCCACAGGTTGGTGACTTTCTGTGGACAGTTCCTGAGAGCTCAGCCCCGCTGGCGACATCATGGCTGAAGATATCAATAACGAGAAGGCTCAGCAGATTCCCAGTGAGCTACCAACCTCAAGTGGAAAAACTACGTTCACTCCTTGCTCCCTAAAGCATGGCATGACACCCAGGCAGATGCACTCTGACCCTTTAACCCTGCCACCAGCCCTCTGGAAATGAAGGCCTTCAAGATCAACGCAGCTGAGGGCCGGCCCGTGGCTGACTTGGGAGAGCGTGGTGCTGACAACACCAAGTCATGGGTTAAGATCCCCCTACCAGTCATCTTTTAATAAAAAAAAAAAAAAGATCAACTCAGTTGCCAGCCAGGATAAACTCAGCGAGACCAGGACGGTGTCCCCACTGCAATGCAGCCTCAAAACTCACAACCAAGACGGAAGGCCATGGTGTCTGCCCTCACATCTCAGCAGCCTGAATGCCAGGCCGAGGCCTCCAGAAGCACTGGCATTCAGCAAGGCACTTGTGGTACTCATTGACAGGTTAAGGGAGTGATTTGAAAAGAATGTTCTGCACAATTCTGCCCTAACATGAAGAGAGCTGACTGCAAGGACACACTCAGCTTGGCCTCGTAGACCAAGCGCTCCTGGTTGCCTGGACCTTGTCTTTGCTGTCCTGGTTCTGAGAATGCTGTGCAGGGCTCAAAATGTCAGCCAAGCTGAAGTGACATCCCTCCCTGAGCCTTCTCTCTGGGGCTCTGCCACACCTGGGCTGTGGAGGTGACTCCAGTGTAACCAGAGGGAGGCCCCAGAGGGCCTGCGGGGCAGAGGGACAAGACACCAACTCTCCTGACACCAGTCCCAAATACTGGATCCTTCATCAAGTCCCCAACAGCTCTGAGTGTCAGATCCCCGGGGTCATGGCAGCTGACCTCAGAGGTAGGAGGGCCAATTCTCAGTCAGGACAAGCATCGGCACCTGACACACAGCTGCAGAAACGGTCTCCAGAGCTCCATGAAATTAATTCATGGATGTTCTCCATAGGACACGGACCCTCCCAGCCTTCCATGTTTATACCTGTCTTCAGGACCACCAGGTGTGCGGCATCATCCCGGACGTAGGAGACAGCAGCAATGTCATGGATGGGCACCCTGAGGATGATGTCTTCCCCGTCCCTCCAGGCCAGCTTGACGTTGTAGGCAGACAGGCTGAGCACAGCATCGTGCTCCTGGGTCAAGTGTCCAGGAAGCTGGTGAGCTCTCTGGAAGAAAGCACAGGGCATCCGAAATGCCAGACCCAGCTGTGGGCCAGCAACGGGCTCTTCTCCTGGCAGCACCGAGCTGTCCCATGTCACGCACATGACCAGTGCTGACTGAAAAAGGTCAGCATTGTTCCCCATAGCACAATGGTCCTTACTCCAGGGCCACCAACGCATTCAAGCCACCTGGGGGGTTCTTCCAGAACAGTCTTTAGATTCAGACAAAGAGCATGTAGTTCGAAGTATCTTGAAAATATAAATTTTGGCAATACCCCCAAACCACGTGGAGCAAATCTGGAGAATGAAGTTAATGTTCAGACTGAGGAACCATCTTTACAGCCAAGAGCCAAGGGCACCCGCAATGTGATGGAACTGGGTCATGCCTTGGGGCCATGGAGCCATGAGGAAGGGGACCAAAGGCTGTTGCAGGCCAAGAAGCAGGGTACAGGGTTAAGGGGATCAGGTTACCTTTGCACTGTCTATGAAGTGCAGGATTTCAGTCCTACTGGAGGGGTTCAGGTATCCTGGTATGGACGTTAGTTGACCTAAATACTGAAAAAAAGTGAAGGAGAGAAGCAACATGAGAGAAGGGAAGAGCCAACACCACCACTGCTGCCCAGAGAGCACAGACCCGGGCCTCGCTCACACCTCCGCCAGCTCAAGCGGAGCCTGACTCCGGGGAGTGCATCCTGAATTCCTTCAAAAAACTCTATTGGCTGAGGACACCCCCCTTTCCTACTGCACTCAAGGTCATCACCAAAAGTCCTGCAAAGGGTATCTCCCAACTAGCTTTAGTAGAATCTGGGTTCTAAAACAGTCATGGCTGGTGCCTCCCAGTCACTGCCGGGGGTGCTGAAAGCTATAGCACCATGCACAACCCAACCCAAGGTCAACTCAGCTGAGACATAAGCACAAGTAGACAAATGAAGTATTATGGTTTGAATATGTCCCCAAAACTCACATGTTGGAAATTTAATAATCCCCAAAGCAACAGTGTTGAATTGGGACTTGAAGAGGTGATTAGGTCATGAAGGCTCTGCCCTCATGAATGGATTAGCGCCATTAACTCAGGAGTGGGTTAGTTATCCCAGTAGTGGGCTCCTTATAAAAGGATGAGTTCAGCCCCCTCTAAAGACTAGGACATGAAGTAATAGGTTTCCTTTGTAAAACGTGGCCATGAGGCACGTGGCTCAGCACACCACTTCCATGATGAAGGGCCTCGGAGTGAGGAAGGCTGTAAGGAGCAGCATCATGTCTGCCGGGTTTCTGTCTGCATCTCACCAACTAATGCAATGTGGTTGAGGTTTTGTTTTTTTTTTTTTTAATGGGTTACTGATTTCTTCCCAAGAACAGACTTCCTATACTCAACATTTCTCACTTGTTCATTAACTCTCATATTTCTCTATTACAAAGGGATAAAGTGGGACATTTCCAGTCTGACACGTAGGAGTCATCACTCCCATCCTCACAAGAAGAAGAAAGCTGACAAACTGAAAATCAATGACTGTTCTTAGATCCATCAGATAACTGAGGTCACAGGGCAGCCCATGGCCCTCAAGTCTGGAGAGACAGATAGGTGGATGCTGAGAATCACAGCTCACCAGGGGCAGAGACCATGGAACTGAAATTGGTAGTGGCAGAAGGCAGAACTGACATGCTGGAGCCTGAACCAGACAAGCTTGAGATAGAAACTCCCGGGGGCTCATCATGGGGGCCCATCATGGGGGCCCATGCTGGCTGAGTTTTACCTCCAGGAATCCTTCCAGGTTCTGAGGGTGAAGACAGGAGAAACATTCTCTCGTGCTTCTGCCATAGCTTTCATCTCCCCTAGCAGTGACCAGGAAACATCACTTAAAAATATGACCAGAGCATTCTGTTGTCTTTAACAAAGGCCTTCCTCAAAGAAAACTATCCTCCCAGCACCTAAACCACCTAGGGAAAGGGAAATACCCAACTCCTGCCCCCTCTAGCCTTTCGGTCTCTCCTAAGGGGGAGAAAACAAAACAAAACTGAGCAGCACTTGTGAAGGTCAAAGCCCAGGAGCACAGGCCACTGAAGCACTGAGACCCAACCACAGGACTATGGAACACTTGCCCTCCCCCTACCCCCCCCATCAGTAGGGCTCCTATATCCACGACAACAGGGGATTGCAACAGAAAGAACTGCAGGAAACCCCCAAACAACAGAGGAAACAAAAACAAGGGCACCAGAGGAAACTTCAGCCCCTGACACCTATAGCTACAGCAAACAGTAAACACACTCCAAAGTCCCAGCCAGAAATACAACCTCACACTATGGCCTTTTTACCTCACATCTAACTTTCCTTTTACCTGATACATCAAGTCCAGCTTTTAACAACAAATTATAAGGCACAATAAAAAGCAAAAAAAGAAACAGTTTGAAGAGATTCAGTAAACACCATAACCAGACTCAGATATAGCAGAAATTCTGTATCTTGTTTTGGTTTATTTTGCAACTGGCCGGTACAGGGATCTGAACCTGTGACCTTAAAGTTATAAGGTTGTACTCTAACCAACTGAGCTAACTGGCCTGCCAGCAGGGATTCTGGAATTATGAGACTGGAAATTTAAAACAAGTATGATTAATATGCTAAGGACTCAATAGAAGAAGTGGACATCAAGCAAAAACAGATGGGAAATGTAAACAGAGAGACGGAAATTCTAAGAAAGGATCAATAGGAAATGCTAGAAATAAAAAACACTAACAAAAATGAAGAATGCCTTCAATGGGCTCATTGGTAGACGGGACAGGGCTGGGGAAGGAATCTCCGAGCTTGGGAATATGACAATAGAAACTTCCAAAGCTGAAATGCAAAGAGGAAAAAATGAAAGAAACTGAATTATCTAAGGCCTGTGGGACAATTACAATAGGTGGAGCATGTGCATAATTGAGATACCAGGAGAAGAAAGAGAGAAAGGAACAGAAAAAATATTTGAAGTAATGATGTCTGAGAATTTCCTCAAATTAATGTCAGCCACCAACACACAGATCCAGGAAGGTCAAAGAACACCAAACAAGATAAAAAGCAAAAAAATCTATACCTAGGCATATCATATTCAAACTGCAGAAAACCAAAGACAAAGACAAAATAATAAAGAAGCCATGGGAGGGGACAACACCCAACGTATAAGGGGCATAAGTAAGAATGACATCGGACTTCTCTTCAGAAACCATGCAGGCAAGAAGAGCAAGAAGTGAAAGAGTTGAAAGAAAAAAATGCCAACTTACGAATCTAATATCCAGTGAAATTATCCTTCAAAAGTGAAGGAGAAATGAAGATTTTCTCAGATGAACAAAAATTGAGAGATTTCATAGGTACCTGGCAAGAAATGTTAAAAAGAACATCTTCAGAGAGAATGAAAGTGATTTGGTTAGAAACTCTGATCTATCTAAACATTATAAGGGATGTGAGGGAAGAATTGAGAATGTTCAGTTATGAGGTACTTCCACTACCCATGAAGCAGTACGGCATTATGTGAAAGTAGATTTAAACTAGTTATAAATGTATATTGCAAACCCTAGGGCATCTAAATAAATTTTTTACAAGAATTATAATTGACAATGATAAGAGAGGAGAAAAATGCAATATTAAAGGCTCAAATAAATCCAGAGAAAGCAGGGCTGGCTGGTTAGCTCAGTTGGTTAGAGCACAATGTTGAAAACACCAGGGTTGGGGCCGACCTCGTGGCTCACTCGGGAGAGTGCAGCACTGGGAGCGCCGAGGCCACGGGTTTGGATCCTACATAGGGAATGGCCGGTGCGCTCACCAGCTGAGCACGGTGTGGGCGACACCAAGCCAAGGGTTCCGGTCCCCTTGCTGGTCACAAAAAAAAAAAAAGAAAAGAAAAAGAAAACACCAGGGTTGGAAGTTTGGATCCCTATACCAACCATCAAAAAATTAAAATTTTAAAATTTTAAAAGACAAAAAAAAAAAAAGAGAGAAAGTGGACAAAGTGGAAGACAAAATGCAAAAAGAAACAAAGAACTAGGACAATGAATAGAAGATAATTATAAATATGGTAAATATGAATCCAGCTATATAAATAATTACTTTAAACATGAGTGGTCTAAACACATACACCAATTTTAAGACTGTCAGACTGGAATAAAAAAAAATTAATACCCAACTATATGTTGCCTACAGAAAAACTAGTTTTAAAGACACATACAGATTAAAAGTAAGGGGACAGAGGAAAATACATCACATTAACACTAATCATAAGAAAGATGTAGTAGCTATATCAATTTCAGATAAAACAGACTTCAGAGCAAGAAAATTAGGAATAAAGAGGGGAATTACTAATGATAAGGTAGTCAATTCTCCAAGAAGACATAACAATCCTAAACATGAACACACCTAACAACAGAGCATCAAAGTATGTGAGGCAAAAACTGATGGAACTGCAAAGAGAAACAGACAAATCTATCATTATAGTTGGAGACTCCAACACTCCTGTACGACAAATGGACAGATCCAGCAGGCAGAAAATCAAGAAGGACATAGTTGAACTCAACAGCACCATCAATCAACTGGATTTAATGGACATCTATTGACAACTTCATCCAACAGCAGCAGAGTATACATTCTTCTCAAGCTCACATGAAACATTCACCAAGAGAGACCACATTTCAGGCCATAAACACTCTAGAACAAATTTAAGAGAAAAGAAATCATACAATGTCTGCTCCTCAGACCACAGTGGAATTCCTTGAAAGATAAAATGTACCAAAACTCACATCAAGAGAAAGATGAACTAAATAGACTAGGAACTATTAAATAAATTCAATCAGTAATTAATAACCTTCCATAACAGAAGACACCAGGCCCAGATGGACTCACTAATGAATTCCACCAAACACTGTAGCGAGAAATTTTGCCAATTATCTACAGTCTCTTCCAGAAAACAGAAAGAGAAAACACTTCCTAACCCATTCTTTGAGGCCAGCATTACCATAGTGTCAAAACTAGTCAAGGACATTACAAGAAAGGAAAACTATAGACCAATGTCTTTCGTGAACATAGATGTAAAGGTTCTAAACAAAATATTAGTAAATAAAAGCCAACAACATATAAAAAAAATTACACAATATAACCAAGTAAGATTTATCCCAAGTGTGCAAGGCTGATTCAATATTCGAAAATCAATTAATGTACTCCATCACATCAACAGGCTAAAGAAGAAAAAAATCACATGGTCATATCAATAGATCCAGAAAAAGCATTTGGTAAAATCTAACACCCATTCACAACAAAAACACTCAGCAAACTAGGAATACAGAGACTTACTGAACTCAATAAAGAACATCTGCAAAAACCTGCAGCAAACACTTCTAGTAAGAAACTAGATCCTTTTCCCCTAAGATCAGGAACAAGGCAAGGATGTCCCCTCTCACCACAATAATTTAACATCATAATGGAAGTCTTAGCTAATGTGATGAGACAAGAGAAGGAAATAAAAGGTATGCAGATTGGGAAGGAAGAAATAAAACTGTCCTTGTTTGAAGATGACCTTTCTGGCTAAGGAGCCAAGCAGGGAGGTCATTCTGGGGATTTCCAAATCTACACAGTTAATCATGACAACATGAACCAGTCTACCTAGTGCTGTATGATGTGACCCTCACACCAGATGGAAGAGGAAGCAGAGAAAAGAGGAACTGGCTGAAGCACATTCAGGGTGCACTAACAAAAATAAGTTTTGTTTGGGCTTAGTCAGATGAGCACCCTAAACTTCAGAAAAGCCACTTTCAAAAACTGTTAGTGTGTGCTGGACAGCTCCATAGGGAAATGCATATTTATTCTGAAAAGTTTTTTTTTTTTATTTTAACTTCTCGATACACATTGTAGCCAATTTTCATGATCCTTTACCTGTTCCTTTTTCCCCCCTCCCTCTCCCCTCCCCCCTACATCATATCTGTTCACTTGTCTTAAAAAGTTCAAGGAATTGTTGTGATTGTTGTGTCTTCTTCCCCACCCCCCCACCCTTTGTTTGTGTGTTTATTTTCAGCTCCCACACATAAGTGAGAACATGTGGTATTTCTCTTTCTGTGCCTGACTTGTTTCACTTAATATAATTTTCTCTAAGTCCATCCATGTTGTTGTGAATGGTAGTATTTCATTCTTTTTTATAGCAGAGTAGAATTCCATTGTGTAGATATACCATGGTTTCCTTATCCACTCATCTGATGATGGACATTTGGGCTGGTTCCAACTCTTGGCTGTTGTAAATAGCTGCAATAACCATGGGAGTACAGGTATCTCTTCGGCATGTTAATGCCCATTCATCTGGGTATATTCCTATTGGTGGAGTACCTGCGTCATGTGGTAGATCTACCTATAATTATTTGAGGAACTTCCATTCCATTTTCCATAAAGGCTGCACCATTTTGCAGCCCCATCAACAATGTATGAGAGTTCCTTTTTCTCTGCAACCTCTCCAGCACTTATCATTCTCAGTCTTTTGGATATTAGCTATCCTAACTGGGGTGAGATGATATCTCAAAGTGGTCTTGATTTGCATTTCCTGGATGCTGAGTGATGTTTAGCATTTTCTCATGTGTCTGTTGGCCATTCGTATATCTTCCTTTGAGAAATGCCTATTCAGCTCTTTTGCCCATTGTTTAATTGGGTTATCTGGTTTTTTGCTGTAAAGTTGTTTGAGTTCCTTTTATATTCTGGATATTAATCCTTTGTCTGATGTATATTTGCAAATATTTTCTACCACTCTGTTGGTTGTCTTTTCACTCTGCTGATTGTTTCTTTTGCTTTGCAGAAGCTTTTTAGTCTGATACAATCCATTTGTTTATTTCACCTTTGTGCCTGTGTTTTGGGGGTCCTATTCATGAAGTCTGTACCCACTCTACTCCCTGGAGTGTTTCTCTTATGTTTTCTTTAAGGAGTTTTATTGTTTCAGGATGTATATTTAATTTTTTAATCCATTTTGAATTGATTTTAGTATATGGTAAGAGGTACAGGTCTAGTTTCATTCTCCTACATATGAATATCCTCTTTTCCTAGCACGATTTGTTGAAGAGGCAGTCTCTTCTCCAGTGTGTGGACTTGCTGCCTTTGTCAAAGATCAGATGGTTATAGGTGTATGGGTTAGTTTCTGGGTCCCCTATTCTATTCCATTGATCCGTGTGTCTGTTTTCATGCCAGTACCATGCTGTTTTGGTTATTGTAGCTTTGTAATATAAAGTCAGGTAGTGTTATGCCTCCAGCTTTATTTATTTATTTTTCTCAGAATTGCTTTGACTACGTGTGGTCTTTTGTTATTCCATATAGTCTGGATAGTTTTTTCCATTTCTGAGAAAAATGTCATTGGAATTTTGATGGGGATTGCATTGAATCTGTACATCACTTTGGATAATATAGACATTTTCACAATGTTAATTCTTCCAATCCAAGAGCATGGGATATCTTTCCATCTTCTTGTGTTCTCTTTAATTTCTCTCAACAGTGGTTTGTAGTTCTCATTATAGAGATTTTTCACATCCTTGGTTAACTTTATTCCTAAGTTTTTTTTGTTTTGTTTTGTTTTTGGTGGCTATTGTAAATGGGATAGCTTTTTTGATTTCTTTTTCTGCATGTTCACTGGTGTAGTATAGAAATGCTACTGATTTTTGTGTGTTGATTTTGTATCCTGCAACTTTACTGAAATCATTTATCAACTCTAGGAGATTTTTTTTGTAGAGGCTTTAGGCTGTTCAATGTATAGGATCACATCATCCACAAACAGGGACAGTTTGACTTCATCTTTTCCAATCTGGATGCCCTTTATTTCCTTCTCTTCTCTGATTGCTCTGGCTAGTACTTCCAACACTATGTTGATTAGTAGTAGTGAGAGTGGGCATCCTTGTCTAGTTCCTGTTCTTATGAGGCAAACATCACCCTGATACCAAAACCAAACACAGATACATCAAAAATAGAAAACTACAGACCAATGTCCTTGAAAATGGCCTCTACTTCAATCTTTCAGAACAGTTTGTAGAGAACATTCCCGTTCAGAATGATATTGGCAGTGGGCTTATCATATATGGTTTTAATTGTGTTGAGATACTTTTGGTCTATACCTAACTTGTAAAGAGTCTTTATCATGAAAGAATGTTGAATTTTGTCAAATGCTTTTTCAGCATCTATAGAGATGATCATATGGTTTTTCTCTTTGCTTTTATTGATGTGGTGTATCACATTTATTGATTTGCATATGCTGAACCAACCTTGCATCCCTGAGATGAATCCCGCTTGATCACGGTGTATAATTTTCTGTATGTGTTGCTGTATTCTGTTAGCTAGTATTTTGTTGAGGATTTTTGCATGTATATTCATCAAGGATATTGGCCTGTAGTTTTCTATTTTTGATGTACCTTTGTCTGGTTTTGGTATCAGGGTGATGTTTTTCTCATAGAATTAGTTTGGAAGAAGGGCTTCTATTTCAAGCTTTTGGAACAGTTTGTAGAGAACTGGTATCATTTCCTCTTTGAAGGTTTGGTAGAACTCTGCAGTGAACCCATCCAGTCCTGGTCTTTTCTTTGTTGGGAGCCTTCTGATAACAGCTTCATTCTCTTTTATCGTTATTGATTGGTCTGTTCAGATTTTCTATATCTTCTTGCCTCCGTTGTGGTAGTTTGTATGCGTCCAGAAATTTATCCATTTCCTCCAGATTTTCAAATTTGCTGGCATATAGTTGTTTATAGTAATCTCTAATGATTTCTTGTATTTCTGAGGTGTCAATTGTAATATCACCTTTTTTATTTTTAGTTTTTGTTATTTGGGTTTTTGCTCTTTTTTTGTTAGCTGGCTTTGCTAAAGGTTTGTCGATTTTATTTATCTTTTCAAAAAACCAACTTTTTGTTTCATTGATCTTTTGTATTGATTTTTGGGTTTCTATTTCATTTAGTTCTGCTCTGATCTTAATTGTTTCTTTCTGTCTACCAGCTTTGGGTTTGGATTGTTCTTGTTTTTCTAGATCTTTAAGGTGAAGCATTAAGTTGTTTATTTGCCATCTTTCCATTCTTCTGAAGTAAGCATTTAATGCAATAAATGCTTTTGCAGTATCCCACAGGTTTTGGTATGATGTGTCATTATTTTCATTAGTTTCAAGAAATTTTTTGATTTCCTGTTTAATCTCCATGTGTTTGTATAGTTTCCAGAGTTTCATTTGTTATTTATTTCTAATTTTAATCCACTGTGATCAGAAAAAATATATGGAACAATTCCAATTTTCTTTAATTTGTTGAGGCTTTCTTTCTGACCTAACACGTGGTCTATCCTGGAGAATGTTCCACGTGCTGATGAGAGGAATGAATATTCTGAGGTTGTTGGGTGGACTGTTCTGTAGATATCTGCCAAGTCCAAATGGTCTAAAGTGTTGTTTAGATCTTGTGTTTCTCTTTTGATTTTTTGCATAAATGATCTGTCCAATGTTGAGAGTGGGGTGTTCTGGTCCCCTGCTATTATGGTGTTAGTGTCTATCTCCTTCTTTAGATCTAACAGTGTTTGCTTTATAAATCTGGCTGCTCTGACACTGGGTGCATAACACTGGGTGCATTATGTCTTCTTGATGGATAGATCCTTTTATCTTTAATCTTTATATAGTGGCCTTCTTAATCTCTTTTTATCGTTTTTCCTTTAAAGTCTATTTTATCTGATATGAGAATAGCTATTCCAGCTCGTTTTTCATTTCTATTTGCATGATACATCTTTTTCCATCCTTTCACTCTTAGTTTATGTGTCTTTACAGGTCAGGTGAGTCTCTTGAAGACAGCAAATTGTTGGGTCTATCTTTTTAATCCAGTCAGTCAGTCTGTGTTTGTTGAGTGGGGAATTTAATCCCTTTACATTTAGAGTTATTATCAAAAGGTGTTGACTTACTCCTAGCATTTTACTGATTTTTGTTTAGATGTCTTAGGTACTTTTTGTTCCTTTCTTCCTAATCTTCTGTTTGTCTTCTGTATTTGTTGGTTTCTTGGGGTAGTAGATAAAGTATGTTTTTTCTTTATTGTTAGCATTTTTGTTTTGCTGGTAGGTTTTGTTCTTTCTTGAGTATTCATGGCAGTGATGGATGTTTATAAGGTATCAAACCCAGTACTTCCTTGAGAATTTCTTGTAAGGCTTGTCATGTGGTACTGAACTCCCACAGTTTTTGTTTGTCTGAGAAATATACTATTTGTCCTTCATTTTGGAAGGATAGCCTTGCTGGGTAAAGTATTCTTGGCTGGCAATTTTTGTCCTTTAGTATTTTGAATATATCATCCCATTCTTTTCTGGCTTTTAGGGTTTCTGATGAAAAGTCTGATGTTATTCTGATTGGGGTTACCTTATAGGTGACTTGCCACTTCTCTCTTGCAGCTTTTAAGATTCTCTGTCTTTGAGTTTTGCCAGTTTGACTATCACACGTCTTGGAGAGGACCTTTTTGGGTTGAATATGTTAGGGGGTCTTTGGGCCTTCTGAATCTGGAGATCTGTGACTTTCCCTATACCGGGGAAGTTTTCTGCTGTTATTTCACCGAATATGTTTTCAATGCCATTTCCTTTTTCCTCCCCTTCTGGGATACACATGATTTGGATATTTGAGCACTTAAGGTTGTCTGTTATCTCTCTTTTTTCTTTTTTCTGGTTTGCCTGCATTAATTCAAACAGCCTGTCTTCAAGGTCAGAAATTCTCTTTTCTGCTTCTTCTAGCATGCTGGTTAGACTCTCTGTTGTGTTTTTTATTTCACTGAATAAATCCTTCAGCTCCACAAGCTCTCCTACATTCTTTTTCAAGGCATGATTTCCTTGTACATTTCTTCTTTCAGATCCTGTATACTTTTTCTCATTTCATTGTGTTGTCTAACTGAGTTTTCTTGTATCTCATTTAGTTTCCTTAGAATTGTTGCTCTAAATTCCTTGTTAGTCATTTCAAAGACTTCCTGTTCTATAGGCTCTAAAGCTTGAGAGTTGTTTTACTTTGGTGGTGATGTATTTTCTTGATTTTTCATATTTCTGTTATCTTTCCTTTGGTGTTTTGTCATTGTGGCAGGGGGTATGACAGTCCACTCATTTCAACCTGATGTCTGGCTTGGATCCTGAAGGGACTGCCAATTCTGGGCAGCAGGAACTAGCCTGGGCTGCGTGTTCCATGATACGTGTCTTTTCCAGCACGGCTGTCTCAGGATGTGTGGGCCCCAAGTCTCTTAAGACTCTCTAAGTGGCAGGGACCAACCTGGGCTGAGGGTCCCACAGCGCCTGCCTTTTCGGGCACAGCTGTCTCAGAGCGTATGGGCCCCAAGGCTCTTAAGTCTCTCTAAGCAGTGAGGACCAACCTGGGCTGGAAGTCCCACAGCGCCTGCCTTTCCCAGTGCGGCTATCTCAGGGCATGTGGGCCCCGAGGCTCTCAGGCCTCTCTGGGCAGCAGACACTGGCCTGGACTGGGGTCCCATGGCATGTAGCTCTTGCCTGTTCTGGTACAGATCTCATGTCTCCTGTTGTTGCTTTTTAATAGTTGCAAGTTGGTCACTTTGTGAGAGCAAGCAACTCTAGGAACCGTCTACTCCACCATCTTGACCAGAAGTCCCTTATTCTGAAAAGTTTTAGATTTCATCATCTCATGAGGTAGAGACAGGGAGAAACAAAAGCGTGTTTTTGTCTCCCTAATTTCTACAGGGCTGAAAATCCCCCTTTGACAATTAGAGCAGTTTAAGAATAAATTAAGTAGCACATCCATCTACTGGCTTATACTTTGCCTGGCATCAATGAACATTCTGGAACGTTTCCACAGATTGTGCATCAAAAGACACAATCAAGAGTGAAAAGACAACCCACAGAATGAAAGAAAATATTTGCGATCATATATCTGATAAGGTGTTAATATACAGAATATATAAAGAACTCCTACAACCCAACAATAAAAAAACCTGATTTAAAAAATGAGTAAATGTCTTGAACAGACATTTCCCCAAAGAAGATATACAGGTGGCCAATAAGCACATGAAAAGATTCTCAGCATCACTAGTCATTAGAGAAATGCACATGAAACCACAGTGGGATACCACTTCACAACCAATAGGATGGCTATTTAAAAGGGGGGTGGGTGGGGCTGGCCAGTTAGCTCAGTTGGTTAGAGTGTGATATTGAAACACCAGGGTCAAGGGTTCGGATCCCTGTACTTACCAGCCACAAAAACAAAAAAAGGAAAATAACAAGTGTTGGTGAGGATGTGGAGAAACTGGAACCCTTATATACTGCTGGTGGCAATGTAAAATGGTGTGGCTATTGTGTTAAACGGTATTGTGGTTCCTTCAAATATTAGACAGAATTAGCATATGATCCAGCAATTCCACTTCTGGGTATACAAAAGAATTGAAAGCAGGAATTTGAAAACATTTTTGTAAATCCATGTTGACAGAAGCATAATTCACTATTGACAAAAGGTAGAAACCACCCAAATGTTTATTAACATGGATAAACAAAATGTGGTCTATACATACAATGGAATGCTATTCCACCTTAAAAAGGAAGAAAATTCTGACACACTACAGCATGGAGGAGAACTGAAGATATTACACCAAGTGAGATAAGCCAGTTACAGAAGCACAAATACTGTATGATCTCACTTACGTGAGGTCCCTAGAGTCATCAGATCCATAGAGACAGCAAGCAGAACAGGGACTGGGGGCAGGCGAAATGGGCAGTCACTGTTTAATGGGCACAGGATTTCAGGGAGGGTTGATGAAACGTTCTGGAGATGGATGGTGGTGAGGGTTGCACAGCGTCAATGTACTTAATGCCGCTGAACTACACACTGAAAAATGGTCATGATGGTAAGTTTTATGTGTTATATATTTTACCACAATAAAAAAATTCATCTTATTATCTTTATTTAAAAATTTCATTTGCTTAAAAACTTTTTGAATAATGAATATTATACTGTACGTTAGCTATCCCTCCTAGCTTTGTATTATCCAAAAATATTGTTTTGTGTTTTCACGCAAATGGGTAATAAAAAATATTGAATAATATGGGGTCATATGTCAAGTGCTTTGCTGAAACAAAAATACCCTGGTATTATGTCTAGAGAATTGTACAGGAATTCCCCCCAACCTTCCCATGGCCTAGGATCACACAATGTCACCAACACTATCTTCGTTTTCTTGAGTGTCATCCAAAATTCAGCCACCATGCCTCAAACTCAGGCTCACAGATACCCAGAGAGGATTCTACTTTCTTTATACAGGAATGAGCCCTCACTCATTTGAGATTTTGTTTACTGTAAAATATTTATATTAGTAAAACAACTTTTGTCAATAAAGATTACCGCTCTAGTCCCTGCTATAATTCCAGATGGAACAAAGTGCGCCTCCTGGACAGTCCTCCCTGTCTGCCCTGGGTGAACGCACTGTCTCTTGGTGTCCCCTGGCCAACACCCGGTGCTTCCTGTGGCAATGCCTTGCCGGCGCACACTCACTGCGTGCTGTACCGATGATTAGTCACAGCAAGTTGAGAGCACAGCTCCAAGAGAAATGACCATGATGAACCAGTGAGAGCACGGGGACATCTGACTGTCTGGTCACCAGCTCAGCTCTAGTATGAGAGAGAGGGAAGATGATGTGGCCAGGTGGCCTCCCACGCCCCTTCACCCAGCCCTGTGCCGTCTGCCCACCTCCATGCTGACCTGGCCAGCTTGCCACTTCACCAGGCACCTCGTTTGGGGGTTCAGGTGGGGGAGAAATTTCTTCAAAAACTAATCTTCAACAGAATACAGTAAGTCCGTTTTTACACTTGATCACAAATCAGCCTCCCCATAACCTCCATCTATTGGCCTCGATGGCTAAGTTTTCCACAGCAGAGTCAGGGCCCTGACAAGGAAGGAACGGATTCTGAGATGTGGGATGGGGACATCTGGGTAAAGCCCTTGAGAACTTCAGTCCTCAAATTCTTCTGAATGCTCTGGGCCTGCAGAAGTGGCCCATCCCCTCTTGTTGGAAGATAAAACCCCCGTCCCCTGCCTACATACACCCACACCTCTTGCTTGAAAGTGACACAAGCCTCAGATGAGATGGGTGTCTCGTGAGATGATGCTTGCCCTCCTCAGAGTCTGCCCTCTCCACCCTCCCAGCTAGACAACCCACTACAGGCATTGCCCAACATGATGGGCAGGAGCTGGCAGCATGCTTGGGGAGGGTCCCAAGGTGCTGGGTCCAGGGGGTGGAATATGAAATTGGATAGGAGTCTGTCTCTACTAGGGCACATCCCACGACGCAGCACTGAGCCCTGACAAGGGGTCAGAAACTGTCCTAAGATGCTGCTGGTACAGCACTTAGAAGCTCAGCAGAAGCAGTGGCTCACGTCAAACAAAGCAGAGGCTATAGAAAACGGCACAATGGTATCAAAAGGCTTGGGGAAGTGGGCATGTTGGAACAGGTCTACCGAATGACGGGAGAACCCACCAGTGGCCCACAATCCTTGGGAGGACCTGAACAGCATTCCACCCATCATGGCACTAATGAGTGTGCAGGAACAGGCCTGGCACCCCAAGAACCTCAAACTGGCTGGCCCCTGCAGGGGGAGCTAATGCTCAGACATGGTCATCCAGGCGTACTCCCCAAGAGCAAGAGGACCTGGAACAGCAGAAGCCGGGGGTGAGTGGACGCTGTAACAAGCACCTGGGGAAGCCAGATCTGCAGGGACCTACGGAGATGGCTCACAGGATGCTTCTATTCCTAGGGGAGCCAACAAGGGCAGTGCTTAATATACCCAAACGAGATCAAAACTGAATGAGCAGAAGACCAAGGTGTGCGCCAAGGTGCACAGCAGTGGAAAGCATCAGCCCCTGACTCAGTTTCCAGACGTGAAGGAGAGGCCAAGCCTGCATGAGGATGGACCTGCAGCACCAGGGCAGCACACACCACAGCAATTTGCCCAGCTCTTTCCAAAGGGAGTTCACTTACCTGGGCAAAAGTACCTTGAGGAAATGAAAACCTTTCAACAGTTTTGGGGACAGAGGGTCTGTGATGATGCTGATACTTAGGGACCAAACTGCCAACAAGGTCCTTTGTAGGGAGGAACATACGGGGTCAGGGAGGCATAAATAGTGTCCAGGCCGGGGCCTATCTCACAGTGTGTCCACTGGGTAAAGACTCAGCCAGTGGTCATCTCCCACTTCCTGAATATAACAGACATAACACGCAATAAGGACAGACACACTAAGCCATTTGCAGAACCCTCACACTGATCTTTGACCTGCAGAATAAGAGCTATTGAAGCAGAAAAGGCTACTTGGTGACTGTTTGGGAGCTATGTTTAAAAAGAAAAGGCCACTTGGAAGCCCCTGAAACTAATCCCGGCCCCCAACCCCAGCCAAAGTAGTAAATCAAAACCAGTATCACTTTCCAACAGGAAAAGCAGAGATCAGTGCTGCTCTCAAAGACTTAAATGATGCAGGGATGGCAGTCCCCATCTCAGGCCCAGTCTGGCTCCTGCAAACACTGCATGGATCATGGCAGATGACAGTGGACGGCTACAAACTGAACCACCGTTGACCCTTGAACAAGGCAGGAGTAGGGGCACTGACCCCTGTTCTGTCAAAAATCCAAGTATAACTTTTGACTCCCCAAAAACTTAACTAATAAACAATTGATTAACACATACTTTGTATGTCATATGTATTATATACTATACTCTCACAATAAAGTGAGCTAGAGAAAAGAATATGGTATTAAGAAAACCATAAGGGGCTGACTGGTTAGTTCCATTGACTAGAGTGCAGTGCTGATAACACCAAGGTCCAGAGTTCAATCCTTGTACCAGGCAGCAGTCAAAAAAAAAAAGAGAGAGAGAAAAAACATTTACAGTACAGTACATAAATTTATTGAAAAATTCCACTTATAAGTGGACTCGCACAGGTCAAACCCATGTTGCTCAAGAGTCAACAGTAAATAAGCATAGTCTTGGGTACAGGGTTTCAGTTGCTGATGCACCAAACACTTCTTTCTCAAACCTATCAGGAACTGCTCATGTTCTCAAGGGATGCACAACAGAACACCCCAGGACTGTGCTAAGAATCCAGGACTGTGCTAAGAGCGCCAGCTGCAGGAACAGGTGGCCCACAGATGCCCAGCAGTGCTGTACTGAAGCCTCTCCCTTAGCTTATACCTACAGCCTCAGAAAGGGTTCCTGACTTGCAGCTGATGGAGGGGAAGAGCGAGCTTGTACTTGGGAAGAAGCCAGTGCACCACAGCCCTTCCGAGAGGCAGACATGCCAGTGGGATACTAACCAGAAACCCTGATAAGCTGTTCTCCCTCAAGGAGACCAGCCAGCCACTCAATGGCCAGCTGAATACATCGGAGCTCCGTTGACCCTGCAACAGGAAGGATTTCTTCCTGGGGGGGATTAGCATGTACTCAAGGTATGGGCTTGTCTCCCCCGCCTGCAGTGTCAGCCAGCCCCACTTTCCAAAGGCTCGTGGAGTGTCTGATATCTGAAGTGGGACAGCACGTAACACTACCTTGTCATAAAGGAGGCACAGCAGCAGGCATGTGACCATGGAATTCAATGGTCCAGCCCAATGGAGGGGTGGAATGCCTTCCAAAGGCTCAGCTGCGGAGCCAGCTGGGGGGTTGGGGGTGACACCCTAAACCAACAGCCACTACGTGGTGCTGTGTCTCCAGTAAGAGAATGCAGGGATTTGAGATCCAAAGTATGGAGGAACAGACAGCCTTGTTAGCTCAGTTGGTTAGACTGTGGTGCTGTCAGCACCACAAGGTCAAGGGTTCAGATCTCCGTAGCAGTCAGCTGCCAAAAAAGACAAAAAACCAAAAAACCAAGGAGGAGTGACTCCAACCACCATCAACCCGCATCATCATTTGGGGGAATTTGTGCAGCTGCCCACTCAACTTCAGGTTTTGTGGGCTCTGAGAGCCTGGCTCCCAGAGGCAAAATGCTTCTACCAGGAGACACGATAAGGTTGAATTGCTAGCTGGTCACTTTGGGCTCCTTGTGCCAGCAAACAAGCCAGCAAAGGAAGGAGCGACTGCTCAGCAGGGGTAGGTGACCTGGATCACCATGAAGAGGTAGGGTCAGAGAGGTCAGGGGACCCTTACAGGTCTCTGGATATCCCCAGGCCCCTAAGTGGGCAAATTGGCAACAATGTCCCAGGAAGGACAGGACCACCCAGGGCTCAGATCCCAACACAGACAACCTGGACCAGCAGAATCATCAGCCAGGGAAGACCCTTGAAGAGGCAGTGAAGTGGGGAGATACAGAGTACCAGAGCAGCCTTGGCACCCACTGAGGTAGTGGGGGCTGGAGTCCATCCAGAAAGGTTTCCAGAAATTAGGACCAGATGACTCTGGAGAAGCTGTGTCTGGACTGAGTGAACTCAACTTAAGAAGCACATGGATCGGGAGGCCCAGGGTGGGGTGTAGCACTCGCACTGCGTGTCCCACCGAGCCCCCAGCTGCTTCCCTCTTCACGGTGCTGCCCGGCACCTCCCACTCCCACGCACGCCCTCCCCACTTCACGCTTCCTAGCCCATGACTGACAAGCCAGGCTTTGGAGCAGAGGATCAGGTTGAAAGTAACCCCTGAGCCTGCAATCCTCGTGAGTCTTTTCCCCCTGCACTACCCTGCCGCCTCCTCTCTTTCTCCTGAGGATGCTCGTAACAGAATAGATCGTCGAACACAATCCCTACCTTCAGGCTCTACTGCTAGAGAACCAACCAAAGACAACTACAAACAAAGACAAATGACAAAATGGGAAAAAACATTTACAACTAACTGCACAGCAAAGGACTAACAGACGTGTGTGTACTACTGAAAAGATGTAAGAAAATCAGCAACGACCCAAAAGAAAAATGATCAATGAATCTAGAAAGACAGTTTGATAGAGATCTGACTCTTGACCATGTGAAAAGATACTCGACCTCACTTACAAGTACAAATTGTAACAAGAAAATGTTTCACGACTCAGATTGGCAAAGATTGGCAAAGATCACGACGTTTGAGTACACAGTGTTGTTCTTGACAGTGTGCAGAAACAGGTACTCTCAGAGACTGCTGGTGGTGTACTTTGGCTTAAATCCCCTACGAAGAGCAATTTGGAAATATCTGTCAAATTCAAAAGTGACCTAGCCTTAGACCCAGAAATTCTACTTCTGGAGTTTGTCCTATAGGTATAGTAAAACATGTGTGTAACAGTTGGAAACAAATTAAATATGTATTACTAGATCACTGATTAAATAAAACATAGTATAGTTATATAATAGAATACCATGCAGCCATTAAAATGGACAAGGCAGCTTTATATGTCCTAATGTGAATACTCTCTGAGATATATTGAGATATACAAGGGGTCTTCAAAAAAAGTTCATGGATAGATTCATATTATTATTATTATTACTATTATTATTATTTTGCAGATTGAGGAAACACAGCTTCCCAACAAACCGAAAGTATGTGCTCCCTGATTCCCATTATCTTCTAATTCTATTTGTTCCATGAGCTTTCTGAAGTACCCTCATATTGTTGAGAGTAAAAAGTAAGGTGCAAATTAGGAAAAAAAAAAGAAAGAAAGAAAAGAAAAGGCAAGGTGCAAAGAGTGCAGCCCATGTAATACTTGGGAAACAAATGCACATGTGTGCTTGCATATGGATAGACTACCTGTATAAGGACACATGAGACACTAGTGTCAGGAATTCCTTCCAGAGAGGGAGGTGATGACTTCTTTTCACCAAAAATCTTTGTACAATGTGACTTTTGTACCACGTACATAAATTATATATTCAATTAAATCATATATTCCATTAAATCTAACAAGAGAAGCATCTTGGGTTTGGAATCATTGATATGATTATCCATTGTCCCGCCCAGAATTACCACCATACAGTGAACCTGGTGTGAGTCCCCTCCCACAGTCACCAGGCACCTACGAGACACAGCAAGCGCTGCTGTGGGAAATGTTGGCCTGTGACAGAAAGTATAGAACATTTCTGCTTTATGAAGGTTTCATGAGGATTAAATAAGAAAAATGTACTTAAAATGTTAAACAGTGCTGCTGCAGACAGTAAGCATTCCAAAAACAGAACCTACTATTAAGTTCCTCTTGACTTTATTTTATTAACGTTCATTTTAATTATAAAATACTTTCTAAAAGCTGGCCGGTTAACTCATTTGGTTAGAGTGCAGCCTTATAATCCCAAGGTCACAGGTTCAGATCCCTGTACCGGCCAGCTTTAAAAACAAAGAACTACACTGGAGAATGTGGGACTCAATATTTCCTCATCACCGGAGGATTTTGTTGTTGTCACCGTTTTTATGAAAGTGTACAGTTTAAAAATGCAAACATTCACAAGTGGGAGCTAAGAGAGAAAGAAGGAAGGAAAGACAGACCACAGCAGTGCATTGGACTTGCAGAGGAAGAGAAAAGACCTAGGGTTGCTGGGGAGAGGTTGGGCGGGGGACACGAGGAATAACTGCAATTTGTGGTGATGGGCATGTTGATAGTACGGATCTGATTATCACATCTTGGCTGCTGATGGTCAGCACTGTGACCCATGAATATGTACAATAAGCAAGAAAATATATATAAAAATGTTTAAGAGCGAAAAAAATAAAGTTTTTTAAAAAAATAAATAAGTAAAAACATAGTCTAAAAAATCATATAACATAACAAAAAACGACCATCTCCTGTCCCAACAAGGACAACCCCTTAAACCACTTGCAAGGCAGCCATGCTGGAGTCTTCTGTTTTTTCTGGCATCTAGGGCCATTTTTCTAAATAATGAATTTATATTGCATTGCTTGGTTTATAAATTTAAGACATTATCTACTGATTTACACTTATATCACCTCTCCCAATTCCCCTTCCTTTTTTCTTACAATTTAATTTTTTACTTAATCATTACTTAGTGCTTATATCATTTTGTTATCTACATTCTACCTCACTGCTGTGCCAAGTAGTAGTGAAATTACGATTTTATTCATGTGTAATCTTTTATTCCTTTATAATTAAACTTTTTCTTTTAAGATACACGCTATTGTAAGGAACATCACAGAGAGATCCGTCACCCTTGACCCTATTACCCCCAACAGTAACATGCTGCAGAAGAGCAGCACAGCACCACACCAGGACACAGACGTCAATAGTCAGAACTCAGCATGTCCATCACGACAGTCCCTCCCATCGCCCTTTCACAGCCACATCCACTTCCCTCCCGTCCTGGAAAACCCCAATCTGTCCTCCATTTCAGTAACTGTGTCATTTCAAGAATACTATATAAAGGGAACCATACACTATGGAACCTGCTGGATGGAAAGGTTGTTTCATGCAGCATAATTCTCTGGTGACCTATCTGGTCTGCTGCGTTTATCTGTAGTTCATTCTTCTTTATTGCTGAGCACTCTTCCCTGGTATGGATGGACCTCATTTTGTTAAACCATCTACCTACTGAAGGATGTTGGGGCTGTTTCCAGTTTGGGACTATTATGAAGAAAACTGCTTTGAATATTCACACGCAGGTTTTCATGTGAACATAAGTTTTCATTTACCTGGGATAAACGCCTAGGCACACAATTGCCAGGTCATGTGATAGCTGCAGTTGAGTTCTTAAGAAAATGCCAAAGACTTTTTCCAGCACGGCTGTAATATTTTACACTCCTACCAGCAATGTATGACAGATCTGCAGCCCTGCCAGCATTTCGAGTTCCCACTATTTTTTAGTTCAGTCATTCTGTCAGGTGTGTAGTAATAGCTCATTGTGATTTTAATTTGCACTTCCCTAATGGTTAATAATGTTCATGTGCTTATCTGCCATCTGTATATCCTCTTGGGTGAAACATCTCCTCCTGCCTTTTGCCCATTTTCTAACAGGATTGTTTGCTTTTTCTACTGTTGAGTTTTGAGAGTTTTTTATATATGCCAGATACTAGCCATTTGTCAGATATGTGGTTTGCAAATATCTCCTCTCTGTCTGTAGCTCATCTTTTCATCCTCTTTTGCAGAGCAAAAGTTTTAAATTTTGATGAAGTCCAGTTTATCAGTTTTTCCTTTTATGGACTGTGCTTCTAGTGTCAAGTCTGAGAATGCTTTGCCTAGCTCTACATCCTGAAGATTTTCTGTATTTTGCTAGAAGTTTTAGAGTTTTTTTTAACATTTAAGACCGTGATCCATTCTGATTTAACTTTTGTATAAGGTGTCAAGCTCAGGGTGAGGTTCACTTTTTGCCTTCTGATATCCAGCTGCTCCAGCGCATTTGCTGAAAGGCTGTCCTCCCTCCCCTAACGTGCCCTTGCACCTCTGTCATGCATCAGCTGGGCATGCCCGCATGGGTCTGTTTCTAGGTTCACGCTTCTGGTCCCCAATATGTGTCGTTCCCTCTGCAGACACCATATCATCTTGACTGAAGTAGCAATGAGGTACATCTTGAAAACAGGCAGTCTGATTCATTTCATCCTTCTTTTTCAAAATTGTTTTAGCTGTACTAATTCTTTTGTCTTCCCATATAAATTTAAGAATAATCTTGTTTATATCTACAAAAAAATCTTGCTGGGGTTTTGATAGGAATTGTACCATTCACTTCTGATAGTTGTGGAGCTATTTAAATTATCTACTTCACACTGGGTGGCCTGTGATAGTTTGTACTTTTCAAGGACTTGGTCCATTTGTATCAACATGGGCACAACTGACATATTAACCAGGTGAGTCTTCTTATCCATGAACATGGTATGTCTCTCCATTCATTCAGATCTTTGATTTCTTTCATCAGTGTTGTATGGTTTTCAGCATACAAATCCTGTACATTTTGTAAGATTTATACTTGTTTCATTTTTTAAGTGATTGTAAATGGTATTACATTTTTAATTTGTGTTATTTTAATTTTGTTCATTGTCCATAAACATATTTTGTTTTTCTGAGTGTTTAATCAGGAATGGGTGTTGGATTTTGTCAAATACTTTTTCTGCATCAATTGATATAATCATGTGATTTTTCTTCCTTAATCTGTTAATATAATGGATTATATTTTTGAATATTGAGCCAGTCTTGCATCCTTGAAACAAACTCTTGACCATGATGTACAATTCTTTTCATGTATTGTTGAATGCTATTAGCTAATATTTTGCTAAGGAGTTTTATGTCTATATTGGTGTCTGTCGTTTCCTTTTGTTCCATACTGCTTTTGTCTGATTTGGGTATCAGGATAATACTGCCCTCACAAAATGAGTCAGAAAGTATTCCTTCCCCTTCTGTTTTTCTGGAAGAGACTGTAGAATTGGTGTTAATTCTTTAAATCTTTTAGAATTCTCCAGGGAAACCATCTGGGCCTGGGGACTTCTTTTATGGGAGTTTTCAAATTAGATATTTAATTTATTTAATAGTTAGAGGGCTATTCAAATTATCTATTTCATACAGGGTGACCTGTGGTAGTTTGTGCTTTTAGAGGAACGGGTCTGTTTTTTGGCCCACTGTTTGTCTGTGTATAGGTGCTTGTAGGATTCTCTCATTATCCTTTTGATTCTGCAGGGTCTCTCCACACCTGAAGAATGTTGTGCCACTTCCTTCTGGTCCCCATGACTTAGAAATCTGCTATCATTCTGTTTTCCCCTATGGCTAAAGTGTTTTTTTCTTGTTGCTTTCCAGATTTTTTGTCTTTACTCTCCGAAAGTTTTACTATGATGTGTCTTAGTGCGGATTTCTTTGGGTTTATACTGTTTAGAGTTTGCTCAGCTTTTTGAATCTCTAAGCTTGTCTTTTGCTAAATTAGGGATGTTTCAGTCATTATACCTTCGAAGATTTTCAGCCATGCCCTTTCTCCTCTCCCTCCAGAGCTCTGATGACACAAATGTTAGAAAATTTGCTTTAGTCGCTCTGAGGGGAGGGGACTACCATCTTCTTACCATCAGGTGGGGGTCAAATGTCAGATTCCCCACATGGCCTCCAATGACCCTGAGTGGGGGGGGGTCTCTCTATTGTTGGTCAGGGTGAGAGTTCAGGCCCTCCACATGGCCTCCACTGAACTACAGAACCACTCAAGGGTCCTCCAGGGTTTGTTACAGCCCAGAGGGATGAAAGTCCCTGCTCCCTACCTGGCCTTCTCTGGGGGAGGATGTGGCCCCCTCAGCCTTTGCTGGCAGGGGCAGAGGTGGGACCACAGCTTTTCCTGTGGTATTTGATTGTGGCTGAGTAGTTTTAGGCTTTTGGTGGGGTTTTGTCAGCACCTACTGGTGTTTCCGGGTTGATGGCTTCTTCAACTCCTAGTCTGGGCTACTTGTGAGGCAAAAAGAACCTGAGGAGGTCACCACCAGGTCACTGTCTGGGTCCTAGTGTCCCTGGCTGGTCTGCCTTCTTTCTGCCTCTCAAGGTCTTACATTATTGCATATATAACATCCAGGGATCTTATTGGTAATTAATGGGAAGAATAGAGAAAAGCATGTCTGCCCCATCTTCCCAGAAAAAGAAGTCCCCAGCCTTTAAGTTTTACTATTTCATTGTTTAATCTAGATCCCACCCCCACCACTTGCTTTGTTTTCTATGGACTGTTCTAACTCTTCCCCAATTCTTCAGCAGCCTCTCAAAATATTCTTCCACTCAAAGATACAGAACGATCTGCACTTCCCTCTCTAGGAGCTTCCCTGGCCTGCTCCTCAGATTCCTGTCCTAGGACTTGGCTTTTCCGTCACCCCAGGAATCATCTGCAATCTTCCCTGCCTTCAAGCCTGGGGCTCTGAGCCTGTGACTCTTCCTTCCAGCACGCCCTGTGTTTGACGTAGCACATCCTCCAGCAACTTCTCAGAACGGGCTCCTGCACGCTCAGGTTCTGGAGGCCTCACTTTCCATTCCTCACAGCTTTCCAGTCCTCACGATGGGAGCCTCCCAGTGTGCAGACACAACCCTCAGTTAACTCCACAGAATATTCTCACTCTACTGCTCAGTGGTTTCCTCTCACTCTTTCCTCCATTTTTTCTTCCTGAGTCAGAGGTTGAACCTCCTTGATTAATCCTCTAATTTTCTGTTTTTCTTTTTCTCATTTTTTAACTAACTTTCTTTGTCTTTTGGCTATTCTTTCTGGGAGACATTGACTTTTACCTTTCAACTCCTCTACTGAATTTTTTGAGATATATAATTAACATACTTTAAATTCTAAAAGCTCTCCCCCTCAACCTTTTCTTTATCTAAAGGTAGAATCCTGTTGTTTCATTGTTAACAGTATCTCCTCTAATCTTTCTGAGACTGTTATATATTTTTTAATTTCTTCTATTTTCTGCATTGTTGCAGTTTCATTCAGGTTTATTTTCTGTGTTTGTCTTGATCGCTATCTTTCTCAGTTAAAAGTATTCCTCAAACGTGTACTTATCTGCCTGGCTACCTGTGTTTAAAATGAGGCTCTGAAGAGCTGACAGAAGCTGTGTGTGTGGTCAGGAGGTGCTGACTGCCGGGCTTTATTCAGGCTGGTTAGGTTAACCCCAGGGTCAGTGAGGGGCTGCTCAGCTTCCCTGCTAACCACCCTTCCAAGGATCCCCTTGTGGGAGAGGTCTGGCTGCAGGTGTTCTGGAAGCTTGACAGAGAAAGGGGTTGGGATTCTCACCATTCCACATACAGGCTTTGACTTAACTCCCTTGCCTTCCGTCTGGGTCTCCCCAGACCCTTCCCTGTGCCAGGTGTTGCACGTCCACAGCCCCACCTCCCAGTATGGTGGGGGCAGGCCAGTCATCCAGCTGGGCCTCCCACACACATTCACACAGCCCTGTGCTCCCGAGCCCCCTGGACTTTGTGTCCACTGGGGGACTTGGCCCCAGCTGCCTCAGCTCTCATTTGGTTATGTCCCCTTCACTGGTCTCTCTCTTCCAGGTTTATGGCTCACCCTCATCCACTGCTGTCTCCTGTCCCATTCTCTTTTTTCTTTTTTTCTTTTTTTTTTTTGGCAGCTGGCTGGTACAGGGATCAAAGCTTGGTGTTATCAGCATCACGCTCTAACCAACTGGCTGGCCCCCCATTCTCTCTGACCTTGTGGCTTTATTTATTTATTTTTTTTTTTTGTCTTTGTTGTGACCGGTAAGAGGATCAACCCTTGTCTTGGTGTCGCCCGCACCGCGCTCAGCCAGTGAGCGCACCAGCCATCCCTATATAGGATCCAAACCCGCAGCGGGAGCGCCGCTGCACTCTCCCGAGTGCGCCACGGGGCCGGCCCAGACCTTGTGGCTTTATAACTCTTTATTCATTTCCTTTCGTTTTAGGGGAAGGACTAAAAATCAACTCATGCACCTCACATAGCTTATGCACAGTCTTTTGGGTACAGGCCTCTAATGCATGGTCTGGATCAGGACCAGGCCCCAGCTGTGACTGTGACACCCACAAAGCCCCAAGGCCTCGACTGGGTAACTCTTTTCACCTGCAAACTAAAGGAGTCATGAATTTTCTCCCAGCTCCAAGGCCCTCCTCTGGTGGAGCAGCACTCGCTGACCACACAGCCAGACCTTCAAGAGAAAGAAGGTGGCCTGCTACTGCAGAAAGATCCAGAAACAGGGGTCAAAGACAGGAATCTAGGTGTGGCAGTTATTAGAAATAGGACCACAGGCAAGATAACAGGTGGGGCAATCAGCTCAGGCGTCTGTGTGGACGTATACCCCACTCTCATTTGCTGGAGACAGCACAACACTTGTGTCGCTGACAGGCGCGCCCTGCAGCCCGGGACTTACCTTCACCTCCTTCTCAACATAGTCGCTCAGCAGTCTGTCTGGCTCGACGCGCTCGGGCAGTGACAGCACCACAGTGTGCAGAGGGCGCCTCTCTGTCACCTTCTCATGGGCTTTCTTATCTCTACTCTTTTCACCTTTTAGGAATACTCGTTTAAATGGCGACACAATTCCAGGCTGCAGGCAGAAATGGCAATGATTGGAGTTCATTATTGACAAATGCTTTGTGTTGTCCCTATGGCTAACAAACAGATGTAGCCAAAACCACTACCATGGTCCCCATGCAAGCAGGGGTTGGTGCTGCCAGACTGGTGAGAAAGTACCACACACACAAGCCTGTGGACCCAGGCTCCACGGCTGTCAGGCAGGGCAGGGCGCCATGAAGTCTGCACCTGTCCCCATGACACTTAGAAGGTGAGTAACCTTAGCTGGTGAAAAGAAGACAGAAAGTGGGAGATTCCCCCTGGAAGACCAAGCATAACACGACTCCAGCTCTCCCCGGCTCTGCTGGGTCACATCATTTCAGAGGACTCTGAGAAGGAGGTGGGAGGTGTGGCTAGTGCTGACATCGCCACAGCTGAACACGTTCTGCGGGAGCACCTTTCTTGAGGGAGCACATGCTGGTTAGGCAGTCCCTTCCCTCAACAGGGCCTCCCTGGTCTGGGCACTGGCATGCAGGACACCGAGCACCACAAGGATCAACAGGGGAGTTGCTGTGATTAGCAGCTGGCTGGCCCCCATGCTCTGACAACCTCACCCCGTACTCAGCATCTCTGGAGGGTTCTGAAGGCTAATCCCATAATCACCGTAAACATAAAAAGCAAAAGTGAGAATGAGAGACAGAAAAACCACAAGCCTTGCCTGTGACGCCCCAGGAAAAGCCTGGCCTTTGCTGAGAGATCTCACTGTGGTCCCTGTTTCCAGTCACCCAAAGGAACACAAACCCAGAGAAAACGGGATACTGACACACAGCCTCAGCAGGGAAATGTCACAAACACAGGCCTATGAAGACCAAAGCTGGTGACCTATGTCAGAGTGAAAAACTGTTGCCCCATGTTTTCTCTGTGACTCAACAGATAACTGAGGGAGGAGATGACAGCCTCCTTCTACAGCTCACCCATCCGGATGGGGTGACCCAGCACCCAGATGGTAGCTGGGACTCCCCTTATCACCAAACACTTCCAGAAACAAACAAAATATATATGAGATGAATTACCACACATTTATTAAGAGCTTTCGTTTCTCCCCTGCAAATGGGAAATCCAACCATATACCGAATCCAGTAAAAAAGGTGTCACAGAATCTGTGGTCTGATGAGGATGCCTCGTCAAACCCACCAATTGCCCAGATGAATGATCGGTGACTGTTCCTGACAGAGGCAGGATTTGGTGGCCCGGTGACTCCCAGCAGACCCTGCCCTGCACAGGCCCCTCCCCACCACTGACTAACACACTTGGCTTTTCAGCAGTAGGAGAAAAGTCAGCAAGCACAGAAGGCCCCCTCCAAATAAAACGAAACCTCACAAAGCAAAACCTCAACCTTTTTCCTGACCCTGCAGCCCATGACAGCCAAGGCTGAGCTTTCTCTGCTCCTCAGCTTCACTCCTTACCTTTTAATAGTTAGCCCTGTGACACCTGGGTTTTATTCCACTGATCCACTAACAGAGATACAGAATCAGGAGGCTTGTTCAGCAAAACGATACAACAAAAATCCCTGGTTTTCCAGCTGTGCACTACCTGGCACTGCCACTGTGCCTATGTGGCTCTCTACCAAGGGTTTCCCAGTCTCACGGGCCCTTTGCTGGCTCTTTCTTCTGCATGTCAATGCAGATGCTCTTAGGTCCGAGGCTTGCCTCTGTTCTGCCACGGTCTGGGCTGCGCCACTTACTAAGCACACTGGTTAGCTGAGCTCTCACCATCTGTAAACGGGTTAAGGAACCTTGTAGGGCTGCCATGGGCAGTCAATGAGATATAATCCATGTAAAGCTCTGAACGTGAATCTGACAAGTCGTGAGCAAACAAAACACATGTCAGCAGTTATTTTTATGACTTTTTATTCTTGACAATACACAATAAATTCATCTCTCCATTTTTAATTGCTGTCATTACACAGATGACACGAAAGTCTCAGACTATTTTCTATACATAATGACCACAGACTAGGAAATAAAGCAGGGTCCAGCACCCCATCTGAGCTCTTTATACCTGCCCCCGATGTGTGATTGGCCTGTGACCCAGCTTGGAGCCCTGTAACTTGCTAAATTCTTCCCATCACATGGTTATTGGACCCGCCCTGCATCCAACTACATGACCTGGTATAGTCCCGCCTTGACCTGGAGTAGTTCACCCTTGACTTGGAATAGTCTGCCCTTCACCTGGGATAGCCCCCCTTGACCTGGAATAGCCTCTCCTTGACCCTCCATTTAGAATAGTCTCCCCTTGACCTGGAACAGACACCTCCTTGACTTGGAATAGTCCCTACATGACCTGGAATAGTCTCCCCTTGATCTAGAATAGTCCCCCCTTGACCTGGAAAAGTCCCTCCTTGATCTGGAATAGTCACCTCTTTGACTTGGAATAGACCCCCCCTTGAACTGAAATAGTCTCTTTGACCAGGAGTAGTCCCCCTGTCCCACTCGCCACAGCTCCCAGAGGCAGCCCCTCAGCACTCCTTGCTAGAGGAGGGGGAGGGTATGGAGCAACCATGACATAAGATCCTCAGGGCTAGTAACAGCTGGAGCTGGGTGGTGTGAACTCAGAGCTTCATTTACTTTTCTCTCTACTTTTTTTTATATTTGAAATTTTCCATAATACTACATTTTTTGAAAAGGACGAATATGGCTGCTACCTCCTGCTGCTTACACATAAATTGAGACAAGATATAAAAGCATGAAAAGTTAAGATAACCACTATCATTATAAGAAGACCGTCTACAAGACAAACTGCAGAATGGACAGAAAGTGCTTCCTGAGAGCTCGTTGGGGTTGGCCCAGTCTAGGACAGCACATGGATCCCTGGGTTCCAGCTCTAAGACAGAGTAAAGACAGGCCATCCTTGCGGCACCTTTCAGGCTTCATTCTCCTTAATCCCCCACGAGTTTGATACCCAGGATGAGTTTAGACAAGTAGCACTTAGAAGGGGAGGGGGTGAAAGGGGTGGTGATGGTGTTTGGACCAGGCAGTGGCAGTACGGGATTCACAGAGGAGAATGATGGAAAATGTCACCTATGATTTGTCAGACAACCCCTGACAATAAACTGTAAGTAAAAAATGACCCTCGAAATTTAGTGATGTAACTTTAGCAATGGAAAAATCATGTTTCATCAGCCCCACCAAATACAGATCAGGCTCCACTCGACTGGGACTTCCTCTCTGCTGGTACCACCCTCAGTGGCCAGATGGCAAATGAAATACTCTTCAAATGCATTACACTGGATCACTCATCTATTTTCCGGGTTCCTATGATTCACAAGGACCTGCCCTGGGGGTTATGGAAGTACAAAGACACATGGCATGAGCCTGGCTCTTAGGAAGGAAGCTTACATCTCCACATACATAGAGCATCTCAAATTGGCCAGAAGAAAATGGCTGCCCCTAAAACATTTCCACCTGCAACCCCACAAAGCTCACTCCTCCTAAACAATGGCTAGCTGTGGCATGGACAGTGACTGAGTTCTGAACTCGTCAGTGCACACAAGCAGCTCAGTTCCATCTGTATGCTCTTCCCAAAGCTGCTTGTTAGCCACTCAAGTTACTAACCTACATGAGGGAACAAGAGGAAACCAGTTCTGAGACAAGAGATTTACCAAGATCAACCTCCAACCAAGAGGCCCACGCCAAATCAACAGATCCACAAACCACACGCAACTTACACTGTTATTACAGTGCTGATATACAGGTTACAAAATTATAGTCTGCACACAGAATTATGGTCTGTGCTGGGACGGATCCTACAATTCCACTCCTAAAGAAAGACCCTCTGTGACTAAGTGGTGGGGCACCTTTAGGTGGCGTCTGTCACAACTCATGCAGGGCAAGCAAACCAGGATGGCCCATGTGGGCGCCTTGTACTGCCCAGGGGCAGTTCTTGCCTGGGTTGAGCCCAGCTCCACTCTCCTCTGTCCCTGATGCTGTGTGTGACCCTGGCACCTAGCATGGAGCCTACACAGGGCTGGAGGGCAAAAATGCTGGTACCAACTCTTGACTGGGAGCTTACCCCATGCCAGGTACCCAGGGGTGCACTACGGATGGAGGAGACAGCCCCTGCCTTCGAGGATGTCATAGGCAGCAGGAGAAATAAGATCAGTTCAGAGTAACAGGAATTATATCCACAATAAAAACGGCCAGCCAGTGCTAAGGACTCACAAGATGGCCCGAAGGTGCACATTAGTGCTAAAACTGCTGTGTTTTTAAAGGTGCTACCCTAAGCAGCAGGGAACAAGCAGAGGTGACAAAAAGGAGATGTAACCCTCTGTCTGCTCACAGATCAACAGAGAGACCGACCCCATAATACCAAAGTCAGGGCTGCGGGAGTACTTCGGCCAGGGGGACCTGTCCCTTCAACCAAGGCCTCCAAATCACAGCTTAATCAAGTGCAGCAGCCTCTGTGGACCATGTGGAGGCAGGCGTGTCTCTCTGACCCTAGTCCTTTGCCCTGAATATCGCAGGCACCACAGGCTTTTTTTTAAATGTCCGAATCATTTTGATTGGTGGATGAGTCTTCCTAGAAAGCGGAATGTTGAAACTACTGAGAAACGTGTCCTCGCACACCTGCTGCAGCTTTCCTCTGCATTTCTCCACGCTTGGCAGCGGGAAGGCGGCTGCTCTCCCCAAGGGCTTTGCACGAGGTGGCGCCCATCAGCTCCCAGCGGCAGGGGACGACGGGAGGGACAGCGGACACTGCTGGAGGTTCTCTGTTATTCCAGAAACAAAACTGAACAAGAGGGCACCTCAGACTTTTGGAACTGAAGTTGCTTTTGAACACGAAAATTTAAAGGGAAGTTCTGGTTAAAAAATAAACCGAGAAATAATTAAGTTCTAGTTAAAAAACAAACTGAGAGGGGCTGGCCAGTTAGCTCAGGTGGTTAGAGCGTGGTGCTGATAACACCAAGGTCCAACGTTCGATCCCTGTACCAGCCAGCCACAATAAAACTAAAAAATAAAAACAAAAATAAAATAAACTGAGAAATAATTAAGAATATTTTGATGCCCAGAATCAGAATTCCAGTAAACCACGATGGGTTCTTTAACTCACTAGAATGTTCTACAGATTGATACACAGAGTTTTAAAACAAAGCGGTTTTGGCCCACATAACCATCCACTCTTCATTTAGCAACTCTTTTACTGAGCATACATGTCCCTCACTGCCAAAATGATCCCGAGACCAAAGGATCAACTCAGCCCCTAGAGGGAGCACCAGCTAAATGCAGTTTCTCTTCCACAAGTGGAAGAGAGTGGAGGGTGTGAGGTCGGAAGCTCAGCCTTATCTGCTCATTTGGGTGAACAGGCTCCGAGGAACTGGGTCTACTAAACAAATTCTCAGAGACTAACTGCCAAGTCAGAGCGTCTGTTTATTAATCCACAATAAGAAATGCATCCACTGCAAGAATCAACATAACCAGACTCCCAGAATAGTCGCCTATACTTGGGGGCCAACATAAATAACATGGCCACACATACCAGCTGGTTTCTCCATGCAAAATGCTAAGCTCAGCATTATCCTGGAGAAAGTGCTAAGAATTTTAAGAAGGAAGAGAAGAGGAAAACTAAGAGGCACCGAGTGCCCAGTACGTCCCAGGTACAGTGCTGAGGCGTTTTCACATGTGCATCTTATTTAATCCTTACAATAAACTGCAAGGTAGGTGCTGTCTAATTAATGAAACAAGACTGTCTCTGAACAAAGACATTTAAAGTAAAAGGCCCTGGGTGTCTCACGAGTACTCGCTATGTGCGGGATGTTTGGCTGCAACAGCGAAGGAGCCACTGTCCCTGCCCCCCCGGGGACTCCCATTCTAAAGCGGGAGAGAGACAAATAGCAACCGCTTGCCAGTCGTCAGACCTGGCACCAAACTCAGCACAGCCCAGCTTCGGCAGAAACCTGAAGCTGCAACTCTGGCCAGCTGGATAGCAAGAGGCTGCTGTCCCTATGGATCAACACCTGCCATCTCTCATAAATCACACTGCCCCAGTGGCATCGGAGGCACTGCAACGAACCCTCCCTCACAAACTCCAGGACGAAGAGCCTCCCTATGGGCACCTGCACCACCACACTACTCATCTACATTTCAACACCAGCAGTCACAGCGATGCCAGCAGACAGATCCACTATCTTTTTTTAAAAACTAAGTAGTTCAGTGCCTACCAATGGAAAAAGAACCTCTCCTTGGTGCTTACAGAGGCCTAAATAACAGGCACGACACAGCCCGTGCATCCCCATCTCAGGACTTGGCAAGGATCTCTGCACACTGCTGCCTGTTTGCTCCAATGACCAACATGCTGGCACTTCAATGTGACAGGAGGCCACCGGGGTGGGCCAGGGTCCAAGCCGAGGGTCCTGCTGCAGCACCCCTAGTCTGTCGCAAGCCTCACAGTGAGATTCCAGGCACAAATTTCTACAGCTTTAGGTGCTATTTCTTGATCTTCCCTACATCATTTTTCAACTCAGATCTTGGGCCCCAACTGACTACAAATCCACAGGAAAATTACTCTTCCCTGGAAGATGTAAGACCTGTGGCCTCTTCTTCCTTAAGATGGATGAACGTGCCACCCACACGTTCCACCTGGATGGGACAGCTCCTCCCCTCCCACGTGCACCTTGGAGTCTTCGGCCTCCACCAGGAGCCACAGGGTCTCAGGCCAGGAAGCGGCAGATGACACCTCCGCCCTCTCCTCCCAAAGCAGGGGTCATGGGGACCAGGCCATCCTAGCCACAATGGAAACTGGCCACAAATGCCACCCACAAGGGACCCACGTGATCTTCTGGACAGCTCTTCCATGCAGGTTTGAACCTACCTCATTCTCCATGGAACACCCCGTTTGAAACTCTGTTAGAGGAGGAATTTCTTTGGAGGAACTCTGAGTCCTCCCCCTCTGCCAATAGTTACTGTGCATTCTCTATTCACTGTGGCGCCTGTTGAAAAATATGGTCGGATGTAGCCCTCCTTCTGAAGAAAACATGAGTGAACAGGAAGACCAGAAACCACAGCTTCCTTCTGCAGAGCCCAGTGAAGCTGTTTACAATTTTAAAAAGTTGAAAATGCAGGCAGCACCCAGAAACTGCTGGCAAAATCCAAACAGGCTGCATGCACAAAGAGACACAAGGAAAACCCGCATGTCTTCCTACTGCTCACCGCTTGCGAAGCCACAGGCAGCCGGTGCCACAGGCAGCCAGTGCCACAGGCAGCCGGTGCCACAGGCAGCCGGTGCCACAGGCAGCTACTGCATTCCCACCCAGCGCTGAGCGGTCAGCAGAAGCCATTACTGTGGAAGTCTGACCAGACTGCAAATTCAAATGCTGAAACTGTGCGAGCAGAGACCACCACTGGAACTGCCCCTTCCTGGTAACGACAGGCCCCGCTGGTGGTGGGAAGAGGCAGCAACACCGTTCCAGCCATGCTATTTTCAGCCTTTGCTCTAAGGCAACAAGACTTTTACAGGGACATCTGCATTTCCAGGTGGGGTTTGGGCAAGGAACACCTGGCTCTTAGGTCCTTGGCCTACAGGTGCCTCTACTTGCCTCCAGGACTCATGAGCTCGAGTCAGTACTTTGAAACTAAACTTGTGTGTCCCTGGGCAAGCTCGTTTCAACTTCTTTAGGGTTAAGTTTCCTAATCGAGAAAAGGAGAAGTTGGATAAGTTGCTGGTGAAAACCCTTATGACTCTGAATATTCCAGATGGCTTGCAAATAGGACAGGCTACTTAATTAAATGTTCTGATTAATGAGTGACCATATATATATATATATATATATACACACACACAGATCAATATACAAACACAGCAATTCCAATATAATTTATTAATATCAGGTTGAACCAAAATGCTGATTTTCAACAGTGTTTTACCTATAAAAATGACAATTTCATATGGTTCAGCTTTATTAAAATGCAACAAAGAAAGTTTAATTTTTCTTGATTCTGAAAAGACTGCTTCAGAATAATAGTTTTGTGCTTCGTATTGTTACTTAAGGCCTGAATGTAGAAAGTATAGTGAAGTGGGGAAAGCAGTACTAAATCTAGATTGGCTTGAGTCAATATCTGGTATTAAATGGACTGTCACTTTATCTCTTTAAAACCCAGAGCAGATTCACCAGCTCAGACTCCTTTCTAAAAGGTGCCTCTACAGAGCAGAACCAGGGGCCCCTGACCTCCAGGGCAGGCTTGAAGGGGAAAAAAGGAAGCCAGATATAAGATACAGAAAGAGATGCTACTCAGCAGAGCAGCCCACTTCTACTTTGACTACTGGGGGAAAGGGGGAAGGGCATTTCTGGGGAAACAGACACGAATAAAAAGGAAACTCAGGGCCAGCCCCGTGGCGCACTCGGGTGAGTGCAGCGCTTGGGAGCGCAGCGACGCTCTCGCCGCGGGTTCGGATCCTATATAGGAGTGGCCGGTGCGCTCACTGGCTGAGCCCGGTTCGGACGACACCAAGCCAAGGGTTGCGATCCCCTTACCGGCCACAAAAAGACAATAAATAAATAAATAAATAAATTATAAAACTCTATTAAAATAAAAAAAGGAAACTCACACGCTTGGAACACTAGTCACGCCATCCTTCCTTCACACAGTGATCCCCACAATCCGTGTGAAACAGAAAGGCCAAAGAGCAAACAGAAAGAAGCAGGCACAATTTACAGACATTGGGGAAGAACTGCACCCGTAAAACAAGAATAGACAGCTGTGAAAAAGAGAGAACAGAGAACAAAAGTATCTCATAAATTACAAATACGATCGCCAAAATAAAAAGTTCTCTAGGATAATAAAATGGAGTTGCAGAGTGGGCCAAGGCCTGCCTGCCTGCTGTAGCCCACAGCTGCAATCCTTTTACAAATGAACATTTGCCATCTATTTGATGAGGGAGCACTAACTTTGAACATTAATTAAGCAAAATGCCAGCCCCCCAAAAGAATTCTGCTCAGAAAACCATATTATAAAAAGTTGTACTCAATTATTATTATGTTTTGAACTTTGTCAATAAAAATTTTGTGCAAATTCATTTTCTCTCCTACTATATAAGGCCATTATATACTTAATGGCCTCAATATTGCCTCTTAGCCCACAAAGCCTAAAATATTTACTATCTGGCCCTTTACATGAAGTTTGCCAACCCTATCCTGGAATATAAAGCAAAAAGATAAAAAGTTAGAAAATATGAGAAAAATTAAACACCATAGAGCCAGATCCACGAAGTCTAGCAGTCACCTAAGAAGAGAATAAGAGAATAAGAATCAAAAGAGGGACACAAATAGCAGAAGAAGCCACTGAAAGACACAACTCTATGGACAGAAAAAGCCTAGTGACAAGCAGGCTGAATGTAAAAGAAGCATCCTAGATGCAGCCTCATCCTTATAAAAACTACAGAATTTCAAGAGAATTCTAAAAGTTTCCAAAAAGAAAAAAATGAAAAGGTTACCTGTAAAAGAACAAGAATAAGATACACATTAGATGTGTCGTGATAGAAGGGCATATGGTAATACCTTTAAAATTCTAAGGAGAAATTATTTCATATCTAGAAATTAAAGTCAAAGTGTCAATCAAGTTTGAAGGTAAAATAGTTATTTACACACTTGCAGTGTCTTAGGATCTTTCCATGCTAAAAACCTTTTTGAAAAATACACTAGAGGATATACTCCCAGCAAAAGAAAAAGGATCCAAGAGAGAAAAAGATATGGACTCTAAGAAACAGTGTAACCACACCAGGAGGCAAAAAAAAGAAACTCCAGGGTGATAATGACAGCTATGCAGCAAGCCAACAAAAGAAAATCTTCAAGAAGACTCTATTACATAAACTACATGACTAAAAGCCCAGAAGTTCTTGGTGATAAAAACACATCTCTTTAGAAAGAAAAGCAACTTTTTAGAAACTCTAGTAAAAACAAAAAGCTGGTTAAAAAAAAAAAAAAAAATCATGATCCCCATTGAAGCATACTAAAACGTGGCCTACTTATGAACGCAAAGGGAGCACAGACCAACGGTCTCCATCTGGTCTCGTTGCTTGACACATTCTCCTTCCAAACTACAGATTTCAAGGCAAAAAAGTCACATCCTCCCACTCAGTATAAGCACACTACTTGAAACAGAATTCAGACAATGGTGAAATACCAGGTGTGCTCGCCACTCTGAGTCTGCCAGCACTTCGTGTTTTCAATGGAAACAGCTAGGAAATGGCTGGTTTTAAAAAGAAAAATCATAAATTCAAACAGCTCTAATTCAAAACGAACCTACTAGGATTTTACCTTAAGGTCTCTAACTTTAGTCTTGTATCTTATCAAGTTTTATGTGAAAAATGGTTGCTACCTATATGGTTGACTTCATGACCCACTGAGTCATGACTCATAGTTCACTAAATCCTGCCCAAAGACCCAGCTTCAGCCACCACCCTTCAGCATGGCAGGGAGAACCACCCAGCCCTCCTCCCTGGCTCTCTTCCCCTCCCCTGCCCCTCTTCCCCTCACCCTTTCCTCCTCCTTTCCTCCCCTCTCCCCCTCCCTTCTTTCCCTGCTCCTGCTCCCTTCCCTCCTCCCCACTCTCACAACACCCACTCTGCAGACCAGGTTTCTGCAGGCCTGAGGGACAGGGAGAAGGGTGCCTGGTGCACAGCTTTAAATCCACCTGACCCACTGCCTTCTGCTCTTCTGACACAGCACTCAGTGCTCTTGGGCTCAGGGGCACTAAGACCCCTCTCCAGACAGTGGAGTGAGATTTGGGAAGACAGCTCCCCAGAAAGCTCTTTACCCAGTGGGCATTACGCTAGTGTTTCAAATAAATGATACTACCATGGTAATAAGACTGTGTACACAAACACAAAAAAGTACACACATACAGGAAAGTAATCTGAAAGACTCTAATAAAATAGTTGTTTCCAGCAGGTAGGATTTCTTTCATTATTTTTTCATTGAATATATAGTTTACTATGTTTTCTGAGATGTAAATGTACTTTCTAGTTAGAAAAATT
Source organism: Cynocephalus volans (assembly GCF_027409185.1). Lineage (NCBI taxonomy): Eukaryota > Metazoa > Chordata > Mammalia > Dermoptera > Cynocephalidae > Cynocephalus > Cynocephalus volans. The sequence goes on from NC_084461.1 coordinate 212,688,445, forward strand.
TCACAAGGTCATTTTGGAAAATAAAATCCAAAATTATCATACTGGGAAACAGTCAACAGTTTGGTAATGTGCAACACAGGCAGGTTGAAAACAAGCACTCTCATCATAAACTGCTGTTAAGAATAAAACTCAGTACTCCTACAGAGAACAATTTGTTATATCTCCTAAAATTACAAATGCACATATGTTTTCCCAGCAACTGCATTCTCAGGAATAAACCCTATAAATGCATTATATACACATGAAAGATTAGTATGAAGGCTAATCGTTTCATTATTTGTCAGAGCAAAATGACAAGCTAAATGTCCATAAAAAGACTGCTGTTTAAGTAGATTACAGTAATCCACAGATAAAGTGCCATTCTGCCTTAAAGAGGAATAAAAAACTATATATCCATAATGAAAGATCTCCAAAAAATATTATCAAAAGAAAACCAAAAAATAAAAAGAGGTTCCTATTCCCCATAATAAAGGGGAGACTGTATCAGACTAACCTTCTCCAAGCAAGACTATGATGAACTCTAGATAAAATATGAAAAATAGCCTTCAGAAGGCACTGTAGATGAACCAGAAGTAAAAACAAACTAGGAATTTGCTTGACCCTTGAAAGAAGGGAACATCATCAGGCAAAATTCACCTTTATATTGCTTTACTCCTGAGGGTGCTCTCCAGTCTGAGAGGATTTGAGACTGCCAGAGAAGCTGGAAATTGAGGGGAAAATCCTGGAAAGGAGGGACCCACAGAAAGAGTAGCCCAAGGTCTGAGAATAAGCTCCCCTCAAGTCTTTGGCTGAACTCTGAACTGCACACGTCAGGGTTAGACTCCATAGAGTCCAGAAAGAACACAACAGCTTGGAAGTTTAAAGAGCTAAGCAGAGATTACAGCTGCCCAACTGCAGGATAGAGTCCAAGTCCTACCAAGTTAGCAGGACTTGACATACACCCCAGTCTGTCCATTTAAAAACACACAGGGGCCACCCATACCTAAGGAGTAAAAAGTATATCCCAATACTAAGAGATCTGTTCTAGGAGTAAGGACAAAGATTAAAAACTGATCTACCGTCTCTCTGCTTTCTCTGCTTCTACCATCTTGCAGTGTGAGACCCCTGGGTCACTGTCACCACCACCAGATGTGTTCCTGGGACTTTGGACTTCCTAGCCTCAGAAACTATTTATAGAACCTGGCCGTTTTCTACCTTGTGAGACCCCTGGGTCACTGTCACCACCACTAAGACCCTCACCCAATGTGTTCTCTGGTCTTTGGACTTCCCAGCCTCAGACACTAGTGGAGGTCAAGATGGCAGGAGAGCTGCCTGCCACTTTTCCGCCACGAGTAGAAGCAGCCTGAGGCCCACGCCAGATGCAGCTGTAGGAGAATCGGTGCAAAGGAACAGCTTCAAAAGGGTGTCTTTACCCTGCCGAGAACCGGGAATCTTCCCCCAACCCGCGCGCACGACCCACCAGTGTGCCACAGCCCGCGTTGCAGCTGTGGCCGCAGACGTGGAAACATGGAGGCCTGAGCCAGCGTGTGTCACCCCAGGCTGCAGCGGTGACTGTGGCTTCTGACCCCCCCGCCCCCACCCGCCCATCCCTGGGGCTGGAAGTGAATCAACCCGCGGCCAAGACAGGGAGACGTCAAGCAGGAGAGGCAGAAGCTCCGTGGAGACCACACGCCCTGCGGGGCAGCCACTACGTGATCCAACAGGTAGGCTTCACCTCCGCCACCCGGCTTCATTCCCAGCCCAGCCCAGTGCACAAAGAGCAGGGAGACGTCCAGCAGGGGAGGCAGGAACTCCACAGGGTCCACGCTGCTGCCACGCAATCCTGCAGCTTGGCCCAATGTGTACAGAGCACAGAGTCATCCAGAAAGGGAGACAGAAGCTCCGTAGAGTCCACACACCCTGTGGGGGGGGCCGCCGCCGCACGATGCAGCAGCAGGTAGGCTTCACCGCCGCCACCCAGCTCCATCCCAAGCCCCGCCTAGCACGCACAGAGCAGGGAGACATCCTGCAAGGGAAGAGGAAGCTCTGCAGAGACCACACACTCTGCGGTGCCTCGGCGCATCCCAGCAGCCCGGGCCAGAGTGCACGGAACAGGGAATCACCGAGGTAGCTATACCAAATTGGCAACGACAGCAACATCTTAGTCAGTCAATAGTGTCAAACCTGTGCACTGTGAAACCCCCTGCCGCAATGAATAAACATCAAAAAAAAGATACCAGAAATACAAAAAATCAAGAAAGTACACCACCAAAAGATAATAAATCTCAAGCTCTAGACCCTATAGAACAAGAAGCCCGTGAAATGACTGACAAGGAATTTCAAGTGATAATTCTAAGGAAACTGAATGAGATACAAGAAAACTCAGCTAGACATCATGATGAAATGAGGAAAAGTATACAGGACCTGAAAGAAGAAATGTACAAGGAAATCAATGCCCTGAAAAAAAATGTAGAAGAACTTGCAAAACTAAAGAAGTTATTCAGCGAAATAAAAAACACAACGGAGAGTTTAACCAACAGGCTTGTGGAAGTTGAAGAGAGAACTTCCGAACTTGAAGATGGGCTGTTTGAAATAACACAAGCAGACAAAAAAAAAGAAAAAGGAATGAAAGGCATTGAAGAAAATCTGAGAGAGATATCAGACAACATTAAGCGCTCAAATATCCGAGTCATGGGTATTCCAGAAGGGGAGGAAAAAGGAGATTGCATTGAAAACATATTCAACAAAATAGTGGCAGAAAAATTCCCAGGTATAGGAAAAATCACAGATCTTCAGATCCAGGAAGCTCAACGATCTCCAAACGTATTCAACCCAAAAAGGACTTCTCCAAGACATGTTATAGTCAAATTGGCAAAACTCAAAGACAAAGAGAGAATCTTAAAAGCTGCAAGAGAGAAGCGTCAAATCACCTATAAGGGAGCCCCAATCAGGCTAACATCAGACTTTTCATCACAAACCCTAAAAGCCAGAAAGGAATAGGATGATATATTCAAAATACTAAAAGACAGAGATTGTCAGCCAAGAATACTCTACTCTGCAAGGCTATCCTTCCGAAATGAAGGGCAAATAGTATATTTCTCAGAGAAACAAAAACTGCGGGAATTCACTACCACACGACCACCCTTACAAGAAATTCTCAAGGGAGTACTGGGTTTGGTTCCTGAAAAATAACTACCACTGCCATAAAAACTCAAGAAAAATCTAAACCCACTAGTATAATAAAAATGGCATTCATGAAGAGAAAACAAATAAAAACGCTATCTACAACCCAAGGAACCAACAAACACAGAAAACAAACAGTAAATCAGAAAGAAAGGAACAAAAGACACCTAAGACAACCAAACAACCGATAAAATGCTAGGAATAAATCAACCCTTTTCTTTTTTTTTTTTTTTTAAAAAGATGACTGGTAAGAGGATCTTAACCCTTGACTTGGTGTTGTCAGCACCACGCTCAGCCAGTGAGCGAACCGGCCATCCATATATAGGATCCGAACCCGGGGCCTTGGTGTTATCAGCACCTCACTCTTCCGAGAGAGCCACGGGCCGGCCCTAAATCAACACTTTTCAATAACAATTCTTAATGTAAAAGGCTTAAATTCCCCAATCAAAAGACACAGACTGGCTGACTGGATTAAAAAGACGGACCCAACTATATGCTGCCTTCAAGAGACGCACCTCACCCATAAAGACTCACACAGACTAAGAGTGAAAGGATAGAAAAAGATTTACCATGCAAACAGAAAAGAAAAACGAGCTGGAGTAGCTATTCTTATATCAGACAAAGCAGACTTTAAACTAAAAACCATAAAAAGAGACAATGAGGGACACTACTTAATGATAAAAGTACTGATCCATCAAGAAGACATAACAATCATAAATATGTATGCACCCAATGTTGGAGCAGCCAGATTTATAAAACAAACTCTATTAGACCTACAGAAGGAAATAGACACTAATACCATAATAGCAGGGGACCTGAACACCCCACTGTCAATATTGGACCAATCATCTAGGCAAAGAATCAGCAGAGAAACACAAGATCTAAACAATACTCTAGACCAATCGGACTTGGCAGATATTTACAGAACATTCCATCCAACAACCTCAGAATATTCATTCTTCTCATCAGCACATGGATCATTCTCCAGGATAGATCACATATTAGGTCACAAATCAAGTCTCAACAAAGTCAAAAAGATTGGATATATCCCATGTATTTTCTCAGACCATTATGGATTAAAACTACAAATCAATAACAAACGAAATTCTGGAAACTATACAAACACATGGAAATTAAACAGCATTCTATTTAATGATATATGGGTCCAAGAAATCAAGCAGGAAATCAAAAAATTTACTGAAACTAATGAAAATAATGATACATCATACCAAAACCTGTGGGATACCGCAAAAGCAGTTTTGAGGGGAAAATTTATTGCATTAAACGCTCACTTCAGAAGATTGGAAAGATGGCAAGTGAACAACCTAACAACTTCACCTTAAAGAACTAGAAAAACAAGAACAATCCAAACCTAAAGTTAGCAGAAGGAAAGAAATCATAAGATCAGAGCAGAACTGAATGAAATTGAAAACCAAAAAACAATTCAAAAGATCAACGAATCAAAAAGTTGTTTTTTTGAAAAGATAAATAAAATTGACAAACCATTAGCATGGCTAACAAAAAAAAGAAGAGAGAAGACTCAAATAACAAAAATTAGAAATGAAAAAGGCGATATTACAACTGATTCATCTGAAATACAAGGAATCATTCGAGACTACTATAAACAACTATACGCCAACAAATTTGAAAATCTGGAGGAAATGGATAAATTTCTGGACACACACAAGCTCCCAAAACTGAACCATGAAGACGGAGAAAATTTGAACAGACCAATAACAATAAAGGAGATTGAAGCTGTTATCAGAAGGCTCCCAACAAAGAAAAGCCCAGGACCAGATGGATTCACAGCAGAATTTTACCAAACATTCAAAGAGGAATGGACACCGATTCTTTACAAACTATTCCAAAACATTGAAATGGACGCAAATCTCCCAAACTCATTCTATGAAGCAAACATCATCCTGACACCAAAACCAGGTAAAGATATAACCAAAAAGAAAACTACAGACCGATATCCTTGATGAATATAGATGCAAAAATCCTCACTAAAATACTAGCAAACAGAAAACAGCAACACATACGAAAAATTATTCATCACGATCAAGTGGGATTCATTCCAGGGATGCAAGGTTGGTTCACCATACGCAAATCAATAAATGTGATACACCATATTAACAAACTCAAACACAAGGACCATATGATCATCTCTATAGATGCTGAAAAAGCATTTGATAAAGTTCAGCACTCATTCTTGACAAAGACCCTCTATAAGTTAGGTATAGAGGGAAAGTATCTCAACATAATTAAAGCCATATATACCAAACCCACTGCCAATATCATCCTGAATAGGGAAAAGCTGAAAGCTTTTCCTTTAAGAACAGGAACTAGACAAGGATGCCCACTCTCACCAATCCTATTCAACATAGTGTTGGAAGTACTAGCCAGAGCAATCAGAGAAGAGAAGGAAATAAAGGGCATCCAGATTGGAAAAGATGAAGTCAAACTGTCCCTGTTTGCAGATGACATGATCCTATTTATCGAACAGCCTAAAACCTCTACAAAAAAACTGCTGGAATTGATAAATGATTTCAGCAAAGTAGCAGGATACAAAATCAACACACAAAAATCAGTAGCATTTCTTTTCTCCAATAGTGAACATGCAGAAAGAGAAATCAAGAAAGCCTGCCCATTTACAATAGTCACCAAAAAAATAAAATACTTAGGAATTCAGTTAACCAAGGATGTGAAAAATCTCTATCATGAGAACTACAAACCACTGCTGAGAGAAATTAGAGAGGATACAAGAAGATGGAAAGATATCCCACGGTCTCGGATTGGAAGAATCAACATAGTGAAAATGTCCATACTACCCAAAGTGATATACAAATTCAGTGCAATCACCATCAAAATTCCAATGACATTTTTCTCAGAAATGGAAAGAACTATCCAGACATTTATATGGAATAACAAAAGACCACGCATAGCCAAAGCAATGCTGAGCAAAAAAAAAGAAAGCTGGAGGCATAACACTACCTGACTTTAAACTATACTACAAAGCTATAATAATCAAAACAGTATGGTACTGGCATAAAAACAGACACACTGACCAATGGAATAGAATAGAGAATCTAGAAATCAACCCACACACCTACAGCCATCTGATGTTTGACAAAGGCACCAAGCCTATACACTGGGAAAGAGACTGCCTCTTTAGCAAATGGTGCTGGGAGAACTGGATATCAATATGCAGGAGAATGAAACTAGACCCACACCTTTCACCATACACTAAAGTCAATTCAAAATGGATTAAAGAATTAAATATACACCCTGAAACAATAAAACTTCTTAAAGAAAACATAGGAGAGACACTTCAGGAAATAGGACTGGACACAGACTTCATGAATACGACCCCAGAAGCACGGGCAACCAAAGGAAAAATAAACAAATGGGATTATATCAAACTAAAGAGCTTCTGCACAGCAAAAGAAACAATTAACAGAGTTAAAAGACAACCAACAGAGTGGGAGAAAATACTTGCACAATATACATCTGACAAAGGATTAATATCCAGAATATACAAGGAACTCAAACAACTTTACAAGAAAAAAACAAGCAACCCAATTTAAAAATGGGCAAAAGAGCTAAGTAGGCATTTCTCTAAGGAAGATATACAAATGGCCAACAGACATATGAAAAAATGCTCAACATCACTCAGCATCCGGGAAATGCAAATCAAAACCACACTGAGATACCATCTCACCCCAGTTAGGATGGCTAAAATCCAAAAGACTCTGAACGATAAATGCTGGCGAGGTTGCGCAGAAAAAGGAACTCTCATACATTGTTGGTGGGACTGCAAAATGGTGCAGCCTCTATGGAAAATGGTATGGAGGTTCCTCAAACAATTGCAGATAGATCTACCATACGACCCAGCTATCCCACTGCTGGGAATATACCCAGAGGAATGGAAATCATCAAGTCGAAGGTATACCTGTTCCCCAATGTTCATTGCAGCACTCTTTACAATAGCCAAGAGTTGGAACCAGCCCAAATGTCCATCATCGGATGAGTGGATACAGAAAATGTGGTACATCTACATACACAATGGAATACTACTCAGCTATAAAAACGAATGAAATACTGCCATTTGCAACAACATGGATGGACCTTGAGAGAATTATATTAAGTGAAACGAGTCAGGCACAGAACGAGAAATACCACATGTTCTCACTTATTGGTGGGAGCTAAAAATTAATATATAAATTCACACACACACACACACAAAGAAAAAAAAAACCGGCGGGGGGAGAAGATATAAAGATATAACAACCACAATTACTTGAAGTTGATACAACAAGGAAACAGAAAGGACATTGTTGTGGGGGAGGGAGGAGAGGGAAGAGGGAGGGAGGTTTTGGTAAGGGGCAACAATAATCAACCACAATGTATATCGACAAAATAAAATTTAAACAAAAAAAAGAATCTAGGTGGTGGATGTGGGAATATTCACTGTAAAAGCCTTTTAACTTTGATGTATTCAAAAAATTTTATCATAAAATGCTGGGGGTGAAGGGAACAGGCTGCAAAAAGCAGAGACAGAGGCTGCACAATCCTCTTTCAAGGAGTGGGTGTGAAGACAGATAATACTGTGGAGAGGAGCTCAAACTGGGTCTGACTTCAGATGTGCAGGTGGGCTTCAGTTACTATGTCTAAGAACATAAGAGCACAAAATGTAAGAGCTGGTTAGGGTGACCCATTTAATGGCAGTAACAAAACACTTAGACATAATCAGACCTGGGGCATTTTCTCACATGTGACAGAGAGTCAACATGCAGGGTAACATAACTGACACTCAAACCTGTCCAAGGCACCTCTTTAGTAACATGTGTCCCCACCCAAACCAACAAGGGAAAATGAATACAGGTGCTCCCTGACTTACATTAGCCTAGAGCTGGGCAACATCATCTAACACAAAGCCTATCTTACAAGAAAACTCTGAATGACTCATGTAATTTGTTGAATACTGTACTGCAAGTGAAGAACAGAATGGTTGCATGGATACTTGAAGTACGGTTTCTACTGAATGCATTCTACTTTCGCACCATTGTAAAGTCAAAAAAATTGTAAATCAAACCATCAAGTCAGGGACTGTCTATACTGCAAACCACGCCTGACCCAAGAGTACATGATAACAACACCGGAAGCAAATTAGATTTGGGGGGGGCTGGTCTGTTAGCTCCGTTTGTTAGAGCATATGTTACTGATAACACCAAGATCCAGGGTTTGATCCCTGTATCAGTCAGCCACCAAAAAAAAGAAAAAAGAAACAAAAAAGATTTGGGGGGAAAACTTGCATGGAATTTTAAACTATAGAATGGATATAAAGATTAAGTAAAGGCTTCTCTCTTTTTCTTCTCAAAGTTAACAGTAACAACATACGTGAAACAGCATCTCCCAACTGAGTCACACAGTACACCAGGTTTCCCTTAGGAACAGTAACCCCAAGGATTTAGGCTGACCAGTTTTCTCACCTTCAGAATTCAACTATTCTTTCCACCTCCCTGGGTTACAAGATATACCATCCTAAGCTGCAAACAAAAGCCCAAATTCCAACTCCCACTATGCTATTAAAGGGGATTATATTCATTGAGCACATCTAATGCCTGCAATCAAATGCCCTAATTCTTAACACAATCCAAGCAAAAAACTGTTACTGTTCAGGCACACTTGGGAGAAAAAAAAGTGTCACATTTTTGGCACAGGCACAGAGCTAAGGAAAAAACGTCGTATTCTACTAAAAAACAAACACCTCCTGGTTCGATTGAAAATCCAAAGGTAAATGCCCTCACACCTGAGTAATCATTTCAACAGCTGCTGTCCTCGGACTGAGGAATAAGAAAGCCAAGAAATGGAAAGTGCACTAACAAGGGTCTACCGTCCACAATGACACAGTGACACATGCAGAGGGGCCCTTTCCTCCCACTACAGATTCCTGAGCACAAAGCCTGTCCCAGGTGACAAAGCCGTCCCTCGTTCTACTGACCCTGAAATGCCATACACATTTTCCCAACCACAAACAGCGAGCTTTGATTTATGATCCACACAGAGCATGGTGCAGGTCATCCTGTCACTCTGGCGGCCCTTAGTGTCCAAGGCAACATGCAGACCCAGTCGGTCCTTGGAACCCATCCCAGGACCACAGCACTCCCATCTACTGACAAACTGACTTCTAAGGTTTGCTTCAAAGTGACTTGGCACATTAGTCTATCTGGGCCATCAGCACTAAGGACCACAGGCTGGGCGCATTCCACAACAGAAACTTACTCTCTCACAGTGCTGGAGGCCCCAGATGAAGATGTGGGCAAGGTGGTTCCTTCTGAAGCCTCTCTCCTTGGCTTGTAGTCTTCTCCCTGTGTCCTCACGTGGTCATCTCTCTGTGTCTGTATCCTAACCTCTTCTTATAAGGACACAGTCAGTTTGGATTAGGGCCCATCCTAACAACCTCATTTTACCTTAATCACCTTTTTAAAGACCCTATCTATTATAGGGTAGCCGGTTAACTCAGGTAGATAGAGCATGGCACTAATAAAGTCCCCATTTAAACACAGTCACATCCCGAGGTCCTGTGGATGGGGCCTCAGCACACGGTTAGGGGAGCAGGGACGAGAAGATGCACATGAAATAGACTGCCCACACATCAACGCTGTTTGAAGTTAGGAATGGGGGCTTCATTACACGCTCTTCTCTATACTTGTTCTTGAAATTTTCACTAAGAGAAACATTTTCCTGATCACTCTTATCGAAGCCCACTTTCTCCATCTGTCCTCAGCTTCATCTCCTGCTCTGAGGCCGCAGGCTCATCCCACACAGCTCGGTCTCCTCGGCGTCTGTGCCTGGCACAGTGAGTGCTGACGAACATTTAATGGATAAATGAACCAGCAGTTGTTGAACACCATCCGTGGCTTCAGGTGCACACAGGACCAACACCAAACTCACCCGGCCCCAGGCTCTCACAGCACCATGGGGCTGTCTCCACTTCTTCTACACTTCTGAACTTCAGTCCACAATCCTCGGTCCCCCTCTGGAATCGGCTAACATCTACCTGATGTCTCTACTGACACATCGTAGCATCTGCCCTTCTCTAATTTTAGGTGTGAGCAGCTTACTTTCCAAAGTACAATGTCCCTAACCCTCTTCTCACTGTAGGCACTTGAGAAAATAAAGAGGATGATTTAAATGCTGAACAGTTAGATTTACAGGACTTGATCATGGCCATTTACTCACACACTGCAGAGTGATGATGATATGGGGACACTGGTGACAGAAATGAAGAAACAGGCAGGTCAACAGTAACTGACCTCATGGGGACAGAATGCTCAGAGCCCTTCTCATCTGCAGGGTGCGCCCCTCCACACTGCAGCACTATTGCTAAGATAAATGTTTTCCTCTATGCTATCTTCCCCTCGAAGAAGCACTGGAAGATTCTGGTGTGCTCTCTGAATCTAAATTATGATTATGGAATCCGACTATATGGTGAAAACTAATAAATACACGATATTCTGTAAAAGATAACTTTCTAAGCCAGAAGAATAACAAGCCTCATGTTGCCAGTCATTCCAGCTTTGTCTACCGACCACCTGACTTAGGGTCTCTGCCCTCCACATCCTGCCCTGGTCTTCCAGCCTCCTGACCCAGGGTCAACAAGTTGCCACCCAAGAATTGCTATGACAACTATCCAAGAGGAAAGATGAAATAAGGTATAGCAGGCCCAAATTCACTTTCTTAACTCATGTTTCAGCTTGTGACAGTTACAGAATCAATTTAGTTATAAAGGCAATTTAGTAGGTCATGACCAGCAGTTTTTTAATGGAAAAAAAAAACAAAACAGAAGACAATAAAAATATCTGAGTGTGTTGTATAGTAAGTACCAGTCCTTAAACTTTCATTTTAGTTATAGACATTTACACACACACACACACACACACACACACACGTCTGGGCACTGGGTCAGTGTGGAGAAGGCCTGGCTTTTTGGGAACTGCAGTGACCAATCTTTAAAAGGAGCTGTTCCAGCCTAAGTTACCAAATTTGCACAGACATTAGCCTTGGGGTGACACGGCAGGCAAGCGAGGTGTTAGCCCAGGGCCTGTAACCTAGAGGATCTGTTCCTACCCACTTTTTATTATGGAAACTCTCAAAAATACACAAAAGTAAACAGAATGTATACCCATTACCAAAGCATTCAGCCACTCCCCCTCCTTTTTTACTTCTAGTTTGAGTAAAGCAAATCCCAGAAATCATATTATTTCACCTATAAATACCTCAGTACACATGTCTATCAGATCAGAACTTAACAAAACATAATACAGATATCATACCCAACAAAATTAATAATTATTCCTTATTATCATTTAATATTCACTTCCATACTTTTAGAGAAGCTTATAACCTTTTTTTAAACAATGCAAATGAATTAGATCAATGCAAATGTTTAACTTTGTTCAGGTTGAAATCATGGCCACCAGGTGGGGTGAACTAAGACCTAAGAGCAGAGGCAGAAGCCGAGACCCCAACAGGGAAAAGGCCAAATGGATCTGAGTCAAGTATAAAAACACACACAACCCAACTCAAGTGTACACCTAAGTTTCCCACAAAAAGGAATTACAACTTGACAGAACAGTGCCACAATGCATGGAATGTAGGTCCAAAACAGAAGCTTATTCCCCAAACCCCAAATCAGGACTTGCAGTTTAAAAAGTACCAGATATCAGGACAGGAGGGCAGCTCCCAAGTTGTCCTGGGCCCCATGCCTCCAGTGGCCAGTGGACTTCTCTGTTAATGCATTCATCCTTCCATACATAACCAGGACTGAGCTGTCTTCCCACTAGCTCCTCAAGGTCACTGGCTCCTCCTGCATACCTATCACCCAGTGGGTTTCATGGGACACAACTAGGGCTCAACACATGTTTGTTGAATGATCTACAGCCTGCTCGAGGAAATCCCAGGTGTACAGTCACCATAACCAGACGTGCCCAGTACCTTGAGAAGGGCAGGACTACACCTGGGACCACTGTCCACGAAATCCACTTGGGTCTATCGGTTCTCTGGCAGCTCACTGATTCCTGTGTCCCAAGGAAAAGAGGCCACAATAGAATAAGACTGAATTACTGCTTGACAAGACACCAAGACAAGAATCTGAGATCTGGAAAAAGCCTACCAATCCACATTTTCAAAGGTTTAAATCTGCATTTTTTTTGAAGGAGCTAACCTAGAAAGAGAATTTAAATGTCCAAACTACTAGTGTAACACTATGAAGTCATTACTTCTGCTATTTAAGCTTCAATTTGTGTATGAGTTTAAGACAGGTATCTCTGGTTAATTTACAGTAATGGGAATGATTTAAGCTCCAAAGTTCATAAGTTGGAGGTGATCTCACACTGACTGGAGGAGCAGAGAAGGAATGTCCTGCCATCTTGAGATGGGCAGGGTATACTAGGTAAAATGTGTGAAGTCACAGCCTGAATAAAAATCCACGCCCCAAAGCTCTCTGTCTAGCCTGCCTACAGGAAACGAGCTAAGGCAAGTGGCAAAATACAAAGAAAACACAAAACTCCCAGGGCCGGCCCGTGGCTCACTCGGGAGAGTGTGGTGCTGATAACACCAAGGCCACGGGTTCGGATCCCATATAGGGATGGCCGGTTAGCTCACTGGGTGAGCGTGGTGCTGACAACACCAAGTCAAGGGTTAAGATCCCCTTACCGGTCATCTTTTAAAAAAAAAAAAAAAACACAAAACTCCTGGCTTAGGCAACTACATAACAATTGATTACCTCCTCTAAAAGTAGGGACGATAAAATTAATCATTAATCTTGTCTATGCCTAAATTTTTTCATTGCCCCCAATTAAAAATTGGGGGGGGCTGGCCTGTTAGTTCAGTTAGTTAGAGCAAAGCCTTATAACAGCAAGGTCACAGGTTAGGAACCCAGTACCACCCAGCTGCCAGAAAAAAATGAAAGAAAGAAAAATTCTTGATAGTTTTACTGGTTCTTCAGTTCTATTCCAAAAGCTCAGGAAGGTCTTACTGCTTCTCTCTTAATATTGCTGAATGTTTAGTGTTTCTATCAAAGCTGGTAGAAGGCTCCAAAAGACAGTCAATTCCATCCTTGCCTGGCAGACAGGTAGGAGGGCCAGGTGCCCAAATAAGTTGTGCACATTGAGGAGCTGAAAGTCCCCAGCGCTCTCAGCTGCCTGCATTCCCCAGAACAGCAGGCTCAGTTCCAGCAAAGCTCAGCATCGTCCACTCAGGCCTGCTGCTGGTCCCTGCTAAGCAGTCACTGGGTTAGCACGTCTCCTTTCCTACCACCTCCTCTGATGCTGCTCAGCTTCCCCCTTTTCTAGAGGTGCACGACACCCCTCTCTACTCTAATGCTTGCAAGCTGAATCACTTTCTTGGGCTGTTTTTCTACTTTAAGCCATCTTTGTAACCACAATTGATATTGTATCTAAATTAGACATGCGTGTTCCTAACATAACAAAACAATGAGTGGAGAGAAAGTAGAGAAGCAGCACCACAGGGCTCCCTGAAGGCCATCTGGCTACATTCAACTTTTAAAAACGGGGCATCTTGTAAAACATGGCAGAGGAGTAGTCAATGAAAGGACAGTGTCTGCTCTGCAGAGTGCCAGGTGATAAGATCACAGTTAGGACTTATCAAGGTCTGTTTTAAACTTGTGCATGAAAGTGCCCACACACATTTGTCAAAAAGAAAATGATAGGCAAGACATGAAGATTATAAAGCATTTATTTGAAAAGGATACATTTTATTAAACCCCTTTTCCACTTTAATAACTTATCCCACATCAATTTTCCAGTCTCCTTAAAGTGTTGTTTCTTTATCAACTACTCTAGCCTGTAATTAAAGCCATATTTTTAAAACTACACTAACTAAGGAGCCTCTTGAACTATGTCCTAAACCCCACTGCCAAATGTAACGTCACCGAAACCACGCAATGGCTGTAGGTGAGAGCGACACTCCACGAGCGTGCGGACCGGGAAGCGAGCCCATCTGTGCTTTTACCGCACACCGTGTGGTCCCTCGCCGGCCCACTCCTCCACAGCCCCGGCCCCGCAGCGGAAGGCCCCGGAAGGCTCCGGGCCGGGCTGCACCCACGGAAAGGCGCGGCGCTTCCTGTCCGCAGCCGCCGAGAAGCCCGCCAGACCATTGTCCAGGGCCCGCCCGCCGCGCGCCCCCACCCGCCAGGCCCGGGGGACCCACGCCCGCGCCTGCCGCCCCGACGCCGCCGCAGCACGCGCCCGCGACCGCTCACCTTCTTGCCCTTCTTGCCCTCCTCCTCCATGTCGCCGCGAGCGGCCCCCGCGGCCCGCCCGGCCCGCCCCGGGAGCCCCGCTGCCGGAGGCCGCTACATGCTCACCCCAGCCCGCCACCCCCGCGCTCGCGGCACCGCCTGCCAGCCCGCCCAGCCCCGGAGTCCCCGCCCCGGCCGCGCCCCGCGCCCACACTTCCGGGCCCGAGGGCGCCCTGCCCCGCCCCTTCTGTGAGGACGGAGCGCGCAGGCCCCGCTCCTCGAGGAGGCCCCGCCCACAGCCCACAAGGCCCTCTCCAGGGCCACTGAGAACGCGCCTGCCTTGCCCCGCCCCTAGCCCGCCATGCGCCCTTCGCGAGAGCCGCCCGGACCGACTCCCTTCTCCCTGCCTCTTCAAGGCCGCGGGAGCGCGCACAGTTCCAATTTTTCAACTCTGCTGCCATCTTTAGGTCGTCTGACTTCCCAGTCTGCATCGCGCATAGAGAGGCCGGACTCAAGTGCGTGGGTAGGGGGCGGGGTCCGCGGGGAGGGGTGGGGCCTCTGGAGGGGCGGGGCGTTCCGTTCAGGGGCGGGGTGTGACGCCACTTCCTCCTTTTTCTTGTGTTATCCCCTGTGATTCCCTCCGCCTCAGGGAAACCCTTTTCTAATCCTTCCTCTCCTTTTTTTTTTTTTTTTTTTGGCGGTTGGCCGCTAAGGGGCTCCGAACACTTGACCTTGGCGTCGTCAGCACCACGCTCTCTCAGGTGAGCTAACCGGACAGCAAAATGCCTGGGTTTGGGGGGGGCGGAGAAAGCGACTGGCCGGTTGGAACACCAAACCCTTGACCTTCTTTCTGTTCTAATACCTGCCTTTCTTGGACGACACAGGAAAATATTATTGCAACAGCAAGGGCGTCCAGGCCCTATAAGAATAAAGCCGTGGAACCATAACAGCCATCTAGAATAATTACCACATTTTACAGACGAGGTCCAGGGAATCAGGTGATTTTGCCCAAAATCAAACTGCAAATCAGAGTCACCAGCAGGCCCGCTATTTTGCCACTAAATGAAATGGCCAGTAAGGACCTTGCAACACAACTAGAACATAAACTGAAACCAAAGGAAACCAACATTTGTCTCAGCTGATTCTTAAAAATATTGGATACTGTGCCAATTGTCAATGTATTGGCTCTCAGCTCCACATTCATTTCTCACTTCCTTCTACGAGAACGTGGAGCTGGGCCTTTTAAGCATTCTTCCTTTGCCAGAGGGCGCAATATTAAGCACAGCCAGCATAAGGGAGGGACTGGCTGCCTGGTTCTGCTGAGCGCTCTTGGCAAGTGCCTGCAGAAGGAGAGGCCTCCTCTGTGCCCACCTCTCACATCAAGGGTAGCTTCTTTAGTTTTAGGTTCTCCGCAGCTCGGGCGGCTTCCCCAGCACCTGGCTTCTGCAGTGCACACCTGCCAGTGGAACGCAGCAGCCAGGAGTTTCTTCCAGCAACGCCCTCAGAAAGCTTTATATCCCAGTGCTTCAGCAAGACAGCTCCCCATCAACAGCCTTCCCTGGCACCCTAGAGAGCAGAATTCCAACAAGTTCTCCCAGAAGTTCTGTGCTGTTCAGCTAGTTGAGGCTATGCCCTCTCCAACAAGGTCTGGGTCTCAGCCCTGGGGGTGAGGTGAGGAGGGGGTGGAGGTACTTCCTGGGATGCTTTATGTCAGCCCTCAGAATAGTAGCTGCTCCTTCTGTCTACTGTTCTTGTCTTCTTTAATCTCTTGTTACCCTAACCTCCTGTTATACTTAATAATTCTTTATATTAAATCTTTCCTATACTGAGTTTCTGTCTCCTGATTGGACCTGTTTGATACAGATACCAAAGAAATAGTTGGTACCTAGCACTCCCCAAAGGTATTCCAGTCCCTTTGGCAGATAAAGCAGCGGTGCAGGAAATGCCCTTTCAGTCTACATTCTGCTATAAGCCAGCTTGCCACATTCACAAACACAAATGTTGCAGTGCAACCGCCAGCCCCAGCCACCAGGGAAAAAAAGGTGCAGTAAACGTGGTTGTCATTATTCCACCACAACTCACAGAATAAAGGTTTGATGTTTAAAGTCTTCTGCAGTCTTCCATTATTGTAACTTTCCACATTTATCACTCTGTAATGCAATAAACTGACTTTTCCGTTTTTGGTTTTTTTGGTGGCTGGCTGGTATAGGGATCAAACTCTGGACATTGGTGTTATCAGCACCACGCTCTAACCAACTGAGAACCGGCCAGCCTTGTAATGCAATAAATAACACTACTAAACCTTCCCTTAGCCTGATTCTGAAGGTGCTGACTTCCTCAGGCTGCTCCTACCCATTAGAATAACTTTGCCTCATCTCTGCATAGACAAGCCCATGCTTAAGTAAAAATCCACCTACTCATAATCAGATGGCGAAAACTGGAAATAAAGACAACCAAATGAGAAAAGCAAAAGCTATTTATTCAGTTTGCTGCAACAAGGGAGTCTGACACCATCATTTGCATTTGGCAGAGACTCAAAGGTAGGCAGAGGAGTATGTAAGCCTTCTAGTGGAAAAAGGGAAGGCTCCAGGAATGCCTTGATTGGAGGCTGTTGGCCTGGGGAAGCTGGAGGCAGGGCATCCATGTGATTGGTTAGGGGTGCATATTTGACTTTTTCTAGTTGGTCCTAAGTTGGAAGTGGGGATAAAAATTAGGGAAGCTCTCAGTTATTAGTCAAGTCGTAGCCATTCGGGATGAGTGTTATAGAAGTTATTGTTTGGCCTCCTGGATTGTGAGGAGACAGCAATCTGGCTTCCTTCAAATCTGACTTACAGCAGGCTGGTTTCCTGGGCTGATTACTGTAGATAATGAGTTGGTTTTCTAGGTAGGTTGCAGGTCAGAGTTCTAGTTTTATAAATGGCCTGGCCATTTTCTGTTTGTATATTCATAACAGACCTCAATAAGACCAGCTGCAATGACAACAGAAAACAATATTTCTCCCAACATCATACCTCGACTGTAAAGTGCCCCAATAGTCTCCTTCTTTTGAGCAATTACTGCTTTCTTACCAACAACTCTCTAACCTGTTTTGAGGCTCCCACCTCTTGATCAAAAATGACTTACATACCCAGTTACTAAATTACCCACACTTCATGAAAGCAACAATCTAGAGCTGATCCCCAGCTCCCCTCTCCCCTCCTCAGAATTATTCAGGGCCAGCCCAAACCTTACAAAACCCCCTTCCTACCCCCTCATAATAAAAGGTGGCCCACCTTCCTCAGGTGGTTGCAGCACATTAATAAACCCAACTTTGTTGGTCTCCTGGTGAATTTGGCTGTTGGACTTTGTCACCTAACTCAAGTATCACCTCTTCCAATAAATCTTTTTTTTTTTTTTTTTTTTTTTTTTTTTTTTTTTTTAAAGATGACCGGTAAGGGGATCTTAACCCTTGACTTGGTGTTGTCAGCACCACACTCAGCCAGTGAGCGAACCGGCCATCCGTATATGGGATCCGAACCCGGGGCCTTGGTGTTATCAGCACCGCACTCTCCCGAGTGAGCCACGGGCTGGCCCTTCCAATAAATCTTTGGGTGCAATTTTTCCCTCCTCCGGTTCCCAGAGCAATTTGTGTGGCTATGATGCTAGAGAAAATCACGTTTAGGACATTTCCTCTACTCGACTATAAGCTCCTTTGAAGGAAGGGACATTTCCACACACCTCTGAGAAACTCTAATGAGGGAGATGATGCACACCTGGCCACACTGAGTTGGAAGGACACTGGCAACACTGCCTGGACACAGCTTCACACAGATGCTTCCCAGATAGAATCTTGGGTTTTCAGGAAACCCCTAAACACTGAAAATTTACCCTTAATTCGCCTACTCAAAGACAATGTCCCCAGACTTGCATCTTGGCTAGATTCCAGCTAATTGATTTTTTTAAAGTTGATCTTTTTACTGTTCCTGAGGCTGACCAGTTTTTCCCTTTTTGTCCCTCTCAGCCAATTGTCCTTATGCAAACTCACAGCCTGCACATAACTAGATGTCTCTGAGTTACTCTTTGGCATATGCCATACAACACTTCACACTGTGCCATCCCTGCATGTAATGAATCTGTGTTGACTTAATCAATGAAGGAAAGACTTAGTCCCTTTAGAGTTGGTTACAGTGAAGTCTCAATGAATTTATAATATCCAGTTTCCAGCCTTCTAAATCATGAAGGACCAAACCAACTCTGTATCACATAACTCCTCAGAAATATAGCCATCCTCATGGAGCCGGGGACCAGAACCCCTTCCCACAACCAGGCACACTGCCAGCACCTCAGGGACCACCTGGGGCCCTGAGGCACGAAGCTGGGGACCACCCCCCCCCACTCCCACAACCAGGTACATCGCCAGTGCCAAGGAGCATGCCAAAAAATCACATCCATGTGGGTGGCCCACCACAGCCACAATAACCACAGCTGCCACGAAAGCAGCTAGATGCCACAACCACCACGCAGATGGTCCACCAGCCACTGGAATGCATTGACACAAGGAGAGTCACCAGAAGAGACCAAAGAAAAGAAGAGGACGTCTCTCTCCCCAAAGCCCATTCCAGAGTGACAGAAGCAGCATCTGCTCTACGTAATATTGGAGGACCTGAACACACTTCTCAGCAATGGACAGATTATCTAGGCAACAAATCAACAGAAGTAACCATTACTCTTTCAGAAGGAGAGAAGAAATCTAGGGTTATCAGAGGTGGGAGGGGGGAGAGAGGGGGATAGGGAGAGATTGGACAGAGGGCATAAAGAATAAAAAGATTTGTAACAATATATATGCTAATAATATTGATTTGATCAACATATGTCAACGTCGAACCCCCAAAATATGTATAATCAAATATGATTCAATAAAAATTTTAAAATTTTAAACATTGTTTAAAAAGAAATACAGCAGTCCTGTTTGGCCCCCAACCGAGGCAATCTTGCAAGCCCCACTTTGACATCTCCTTGGTTATAAGTGCTTATTGTTCCAGAGTCAACTTGCTAATTTTCTTTTCAGGCATTCATTTGTAAGAGACCAGAATATGCCACCCCAAAATATGCCTCATTGGCATAAGGATTATTTTGAGCTAATTATTTTCAGAAATAGCAGAAGCTACCCTTTTGTAAGGGAAATTTACATTTATAAAAGAAATCTCCATTTGTAAGGGTGTCTGCTCTGTACCATGAAGAAGAGGATGACTAAGTTACTAGAGACCCTTATCAGTGAAGGCAGGGACTTAAATCTGCACAACAAACCTTACATTTGTTTACACTGATTTTCCTGGTCACCTTCCCCATGCTAGGACAACCTGCATCAGGCCCTGGGCATTCTAGATTTTGGGCAAACCACTTAACCTTTTTGAGTAAGCATTAGATTCCATGTTAGTAATCTGGAAGTAATAGTCCTGTGTCTTAGGGTTTTGACATTAACGAAATATAGAATCTATTTTGTAAAGTGATTGAATGTGTTTACTAGGTGCCACACACAAAATAGGAGTTTCAGACACTGCTCGGCTTTTCTTTACCTACAGAACCAAGTACTTGCTTTCCCAGCCTCATATTCAAGACCCTTGAATATGTAGTCCGTATCTTCTACAAATCGAGCAGTCCCTTTCAGAACACTCTACAATCCTGTGATACTTGGCTGTAATCTTCAACAAACCACGTCTTTCCCAGTTTCAGGTCTTTCCAATGTGGTTTCCTCAGCCTGTGTAGCGGAATATAATCAAAAATAAAATCTCCCAACCCAGAAAATCTCTCCACAAAGACAGAAGAAAACAATTTTATTACTGAATAAGCATTAAATCAAAATGTGATGCGCATCACAGGCAACTCGCTAAAGGAACCACAAAGACAGAAACTCACTCTTTTATAGAGCTAAGTGGACACAACCCATCACAGTAAGTAGGTTTTGCAATTTGAAGTCAGGTGACAAGTTAGGCCTTTGTCCTCCCAGGAAACATGAAGATTGAGCTTTATCCTAACGATTACATTTCAAAGAGATAGGTCCCAGGAAACATTCCTGAGTTGAGACTGGCCATAGGCATATTTAGCCATTAAAAAGACTTGCACGCATTTGAAACAGAGAACGAAATTCTAAAAAGGCGAGTGGGACAGGGTTTCTCTTCCTTTATTTCCCCCAAGGGAGAATTAAGTCCCTATGCTTAATATGTATTTGCTCTTTCACCGTTCCCACGTGCTAGTCCCACAGGCAGCCTCCTGTCCACTCCCAAGGCCCTGCCTTCATGTAATCCTTAGCCTGGTGCCACAGAGTAGGCGCGGCCGCAACGGGAACGCCCCACGCCCACGTCGTCCTCGCAACCCCCGACCCAGTCTTCTTCCCGCACCGGGAAGGCCCCGCCACTCCGGGGCTCAGCGCCTCTCCCCTCCCCCCACGTCTCCCCGGACCAGGCAGCCCGGGCCCCGTCCTGCTCGGTCCCTCTCAGCTGCGGGACCCTGGGCAGTTTACGTAACTCCAGCCTCCTAAAGGCGGTGGAGAGACTGCACTCAGCAGACACGCAGACGCCTCAGGTCGCCTACCACCAGCAGCCGACAACCGGTTCACTCGACCCCAGCCCGCTGCGCCCCGGAGCGCCCTAGGCCACGCCCCCGCGCCGGCGCCTTCCTCATCTGCCCGGGACGCGGTGACGTGGCGCGCGCGCGGCTTCGGGGCGGGGCACACCGACGCCAGGCGTGAGGCGGCTGGTGATGGCGGCTGTCCCTTCTCCCGGCTTCCTACTCCCGGGCGCCTTCGTCATCCCCCGCCATCGGGAATCCCAGGCGATGCCTGCCTTTTCCTGAGCCCGGATAGGGGTCGTGAGGACTCGGTGGCGGGAGGCCGGGCCTACGCGTGCTGCTTCCTTGCGAGGGACAGTCGACAGTGTTTGGAGCATTTTCCCCGGAGAAGACTGAGCAGCCATAGAGTGACTCAAGCAGTCCGTCTGAGGGTCTCGTTCAGAAGAGAAGAGGGGTTTCTCCTGCTAAACCTCGAGGGACTCCAATGGGGACTGGATCGCGAGTAAGCCCGCCTCAAGAGATCTGTAGAGGGCTGGGCGGGTTACTCATTGGTTAGAACGTGGAGCTGATAACACCAAGGTCCAGGTCGATCCCTGTACCGGCCAGCCGCAAAAAAATAAAAAGATAATGAAAAAAGAGATGCTGTAGAGGGATTCAGGCGTGGCGATGAATTAGAGCTGGGTGATGGTTCAGGGACATAGGCTGGAGCTGACTGCATTTGTCTCCTTCTAGGTGGAAATCGTGGCCAGGTGGACGGTCCCGCGAAGTAGGACTGTCACAGCCGCTGTTCTGTGAGATGCCCCGGTAAGTCACATTGTGGAGGCCCAATCTCCGCCTTCCCGGAACTGGGCCCACGTTTTCTCTCAACCATTATTTCGTGGGGAAAGTCCTTATCGAATCTACTCATGTGTCGTGGTCTATACCCTAGTTCAGAGTGTTTTGCAAGATATAAAGTACATGTTGAGAAGAATAAGGAAAAAACCGCTGTTTTTGTATAACTACATGCCGGTATGGACATTTCTGTAGTCATATGAGTTTAAGAAGCACCACACTAGAATTATAGTGTCTCAGAGACTGGTGTGAAAGTCTAGCTCCTTTTGTCTGATCTATTTAATACTAGTTTACACCTTCTCTTACTCCCTCAGCCAGAAGGGCTGTTCCCCTGAGAGTTATCTGTAGCTGCAGGCTCCTGGAACTGAGCTCACTGTGCCTAATTCAGCTCCATGGTCTGTTTTCCCCTAAACCTACTGCAGGGGCTGGTCTCAGTGAAAGTGTACTGCCAGGTGCCTGGGGTGTGGGGAGTTTGAGTGAATGTGGGCAGCAAGCCTCCAGCGTGCTTGGGTCTGCAGTGACCCTATGCATTCCTACAGTGCTTGCCAGAACACTTTCGAAATGGTTTGAGGCCTTGCCCTGCTCCATCCAGAGCAAGGTTATAGAAATTTCAGACAATTGCTTGCTCCCTTCTGGATCTGGGGTGTTGGGCGTTGTACAGATCTGCACCAACTGATGTGGCAGCCACTTGGCACATATGGTTAAGTTAAAATTGAATAAAATTTAAAATCCGGTTTTTCAGTCACATTAGCCGCATTTCAGGTGTTCAGTAGCCACATGTGGCTACCATATCAGACCATGCAGAATAGAGAATATCTCTGTCTTTGCAGAAGTTGTTTTGGACAATACTGGTGTAAAAGGTGCAAAGGGATTCGCTGAGTGTGTGTATGCTTCAAGCTCAGTACAAATTTTATTATGTCCTTAAAAGCCTTATAAGTGCAAAATGAAGCTCAGAGAGGTGGAGTTGATCCAGAGTAGAAGCTAAATGGTGGGAGTTGAACCAGAGTAGAGACAAATAACAGGGAAGAGCCTTGTCCTGACAGACTGATGGTACAGGGTATTTATAGTTAGAGGGCAAAGCAAAGAGAAACAAAGGCTCTGTTCTGCAGAAGGGCTGAATACCTGGGAGCTAATGGAGGGCGAGGTTGGTATGCTGATCTTAAAGGAACACCTCATGGGAGAGGAGGGCGCTAATGTTGGTTAACTGCCTGGATTGTGCCAAACCTGCTCATTTTTCACCTAGTTAAATATTCGAGGCAACACCATGAGGTAGTACATGAGGTCCAGTACAGATGAGAGGGACCCAAAAACTGGCAGATGGGGGTTTGACACTAGGTCCCTTAACCCTACAGCCTGTGCTCTTTTTTCGGATGACAGGCCAGGAAGGCTGACTGGGATCTAGAAGCGGGTGGGAAGTTTGAGTTGGAGGGAAATGCGCTTATGTTCTTGTCTTGGTGTGAGGACTTTTAGGTGCAGTGAGGGAAGGAAGAGGTGTGGTGAGGAGAGTATTGCCAGCTTGGTCATAGCACAAGCAGCACAGCTCCTGTGTTTGTCTGGGTGGTGGGGTCACCTCTCGAAGGTCGAGGCTTCCAGCTGACTATCTGTCTCTTCAGTCTAGGAGCAGCTACTGAAGGCTTCAGGTCTGCTGTCAGGAAGCGCTTCTCTGGGAGTGTCATGTTTCCACAGTCTTGTGAATGAGGCACTGTCTGCCCTTTGTCCCAGGTAATCTTTTCAAGGATGTTTATGCAGCAGACAGCCTCCTCCAGGGCAGAGCGGAGGCATGCTTGCTGTCCATCGTAAAATATCATGAGTCCTGCACTCAAGGTGCCTTTACTATAGCACAGCCCCTTGCTTGTGCAGGTGCCTTCTAACTCCGCTTATATCACCCTATAGAAACTGGGGCTTGGGAGGGTGGTGGAAAATGCTGGCTACTGCTTTGCCATGAATAATCATGGCAAAGCAGTAGCCATGATTGTCCTTTGTCTCTACTCGAGGAGTTTTTATTTTTTCTGCCAGCATCCATGAAGCTGGCAAGCTAGCTGCAAGGAGGGGGCATCTCCCAGTTCCTGACAGCTGTCTCTGCCCAGCAGCTCCACTCTGTGTTCCTGCCCCAGCACGTGGCACAAGGGTGTCTGCTGTACCTTGGAGTTTCAGAAGCAGCAATCCCAGGATGCCAGAGCTACAAAGGCCTGAAGAGATCCCCTCAGTGGATGTCAGGCTGTTCCCGTGGAACCTGTGCAGCGGTAAGAGTGCAGGAACTGCCTTGTGTGTTAGTTTTCCATGAGTCTCAGGGCCAAAAAAAAGTTCAAAACCCGTGAACTTATTCTGACCTTCCTATATTATAAGTCAGGTGATTGAGTCCTAGAAAGGTTAGTTGTCTTGAAGCTCAAGAGACTATTTGGGACAGTTGTGTAGTATCTGGACTCATGGGGCCCTGATTCTTGGGGATAGTATTTGACTGCCTTTGTGGTTTGGATTCAACCTACAACATTTTCCCCAGAATCTCCTTGGGTCAGTGGTGTGCCAGCCTGGAAAGGGTGTGGCTGCTGCTAGGTCGGTCACAGACGCCTCAGCTCATGGTGGGAGTGGGTTTAGGAGTCGAGAACTTAGGGTCACTTCTGTTATTGCCACTCATGGCAATAGATGTTTATAACATCCAGGGTTGTGTGTATTGGGTCACTTAGTTTCCACAAGGTCTCTGAAGTGTTTCTAATCTCATTTTTAGAGATGAGGATGTGGATACTGAGAAGCAGAGTGAGCCCGTGTTGACACACATAGTGAGGAGTGGAGCAGAATTTGAACCCAGATGTTGGCACCTTAATTTTCTGAGCAGGTTTGAAGCCTCACTTGCTCCCCTTCTAGGAGTCAGGAACTTCTGGTTCTTGGCCCAGGCTTGGGGTATGAGTGGGTCAAGGCCTGGGCTGCTTGTTTGACATTCTTTTGACTCCAGGTTTGGACACTAAGTGCTCTGCTTCCAGAATGAGGGGCCTCACTGTGGATCGGGACCCAGGCCCCTCCAGCATCTTCTGAATGAAAAATAAGGAATACTTAATAAACAATGGCTTAAATGTGTGGTTCAGTTCAGCCTCTGTTTCTCCTTTCCATATGCTAGATGCAAAGATGAGGAAGACCCTGCCCCTTCCTGAAGGTGTTGACAGCTAAGTCTGGGAGCCCCAGGTGGTTCACCATTCCTGGTGCTCATTCCTTGTCAATAGCCACTTGGAACTTGTGATCACCTTTTGTGTGTGTGTGTGCCACCTGCTTGGACTGATGGTGGCATGCTGTGGTGGTAATTATCACAGATCTGAGGCCGACTGGTGAATTCTGCAGTGGGGGTGATGGGGCATGAAGGCACATCTGCTTTGAGATCCTGGAGTAGGTTCCAGTAATATTCAGCAGTTGGCTTGATAGGATGCTTGTGTTTCTTTAGATACTCTCAAGATACTCACCTAAGTATGGAAACCAAAGTATGTGAGCTAATACTCTTAGTATGTGCAGTGTGCCTCAGTATCTCCTAGTTCATTTGAAAGGTAACTAGTCACAATCCACCAGTGGCTGCACCCAGGTCTAGCTCATCTAGCTAGATGCTGGTGATACTGTTATCAAAGAATGTCACAGCAGCCAAAGCCTGACAAATTCAGCCACTACGGATACAGTGAGCAACTATCATTCAATTTACCACTGACGTAGTGAAAGGGAAAGTACCTAAAGCTGCCAGGTCCCTGGGTCCTGGTCTCATACACTAAAAAGGGTGAAAGGAAAGGGCCTTCAGCTGGAGGTACAGCATGTTCCCTTGCTAAGAAGCCAATTCTGAGCAGTTTTCTGGTCGGCAGCTATAACGGGGGAGTTGGCAGGAAGCTTCATGCTTCCTCAGAACCCAGGAGACTGCAGCAACTCACAGAGAGGTGAGGTGAGTCTGGGTGGCGCCAGAGCAGCTCCTACAATCCTCTACCTTCAGTTCCAGGAGGCTCATGAGGCTCAGGTGAGCTGTGTGGCCCATGTGGGTACGTGCAGGCTTTCCAGGATGCCATAGGGGAGTCATTCCCCTACAACTAACCTAACTACCCATATCCTCAGATGACATGAAAATTTTAAAGTGTCCAGATTCCTGCATTGTACAATTGTACAGGACAGCTGATAAACTGGAAAGGGATACTTTCCCAGGATCTGCTGCAGCGGTCAGCAGCAGGTCAGCTAGTCTGGGGCTTGGAGGCAGCTGGGTGAGGCAGTAGGGTCCCCTAGAGGGAGGCATCTTGAAACTGATCCAGATGAAATAAGGAGAGTAAAACTGCCACCAGTCCAGGAGGGTTTCCTCAGCCCACAACAGCCAGAGTGGGTAGTGATCCCTTCCTGCTGTCCTTCTATCTGGTGGTCTCTGCCTTTGGCCACCCACCTGTCAGCTGTTCCCCTACTAGTCGACCCTATAAGGACATGCCCTGGGAAAGCTGCAAACAGGGCTACCATTTGTGCTGCCTGCTGAACAGCAGGCCAGGATTTCCCTGAGGTCTGAGTAGGAGCCACCAAATTCAGTACACACCCAGCGGGGAACTTCCTTTGGTATGATGTCACCTCTGGGCCTCAATTTCAATAGATATAAGAATGACAGCAAGTGCTACGTGAGAGTCAAGCGAGCAATGCAGGCAAGTGCTTGTGCAAACTCAGGGCGGAGGCGGCGTGGTCATGACTGTGGTCATGCCCAGTCACACAGCAACCAGCCTCTAAAACCAGGGCTAACGAACTGCCTGCAGCCCAGATCTCTGAGCTAAGAATGGTCTTGACAGTTTTAAATCGTTAAGGGGAGAAAAAACCCAAAAGATTACTTTTTTGTAACAGGTGAAAATTTTGTGAAGTTCACATTTCAGTGTCTCTTAAGATCTTACTGGAACACAGCCACGATGGTCTGCTTGACTCAGTGAGAATTCCGCAGGCTCTTGAGCGTGGGTTTGGGAAACCCTTCAAAAGCACCAGCCCAGAAGCTGGGGGTGGGGAGGGAACCTCACTTGTCAGAGCTTGGAAGGATGAAGCTTGACCCGAATTTGCCCAAGAGGAACCCTAGGCCCAGCCCAGGGTGGAGCCAGCACCATTTCCGGATGTGGGGGTTTTTCAGGCCAGAGGCACCTTACCACTGCTCATGCATGGTTTAGTTTTATCAGGTACTTAGATAAACAGTTTTAATTTTATTAAGTATGCATTTATTTTAAGGTATCTGAGAGAAAAAATAGCTTGCATATTAAATAATGTTTTCAAAGTTTAAAAAGTGAGATGACTGAAAGACAGTTGTTAAACTAGTGTTTGTTGAGTACAGCATATCTCAAAGGTGGCACATGAAGGACTCAAGTTGAGGATACTGAAGTCTGCCCTCTGGCCTCCCAGGGAGAGGAGGGATGAGAGAGAACTGCCCCAGTTGGCCCGGAGGCGGGCATTGCTGTCAGGAAGCCTGTACTTGGAGACAAATCTGAGCTGTGGCCAGCTGGGTCACCTCCTAAATGTGCTGCCTCATTGACAAAGCATGACGACAACAGGCCCTGAGAGCCATGCAAGCTGAGATGAGGCAGGAGGGCTGCAGGCATGTGTCTGGACTCGCCACTGTCCATGGAGGGTGGGCCAGCTGGAAGTACAAAGCAAAGGTCAATCAGGGGCACAGGGGTCCCATCGCAGGCCAGCTTCACCCAGAGGACATTATAGGTTTTCTGTCCCTTCCAGGTCACTGGGGTGGTGAGTTGCAGTGTGAGGAGTACTGACCACTGGTCCCTTGGCCAGGTCAGACAAGACCCTTTGTCATTTACACCCCAGTGCAGCTTGGGCACTCTGTTAAGAATGTTATCTAGTCTCCCACCCCAAAGGCCTGGGCATTAGGATCCTTTTTCATTTTTGTATTAATGTATAAGGTACATGTAGTAAAATTCATCTAGTGTTCAGTTCTGAGTTAACAGACACATACAGCAGGGAACCACAACCATGTCAAGAAATCTCCCTTTAAAGTCACACAGGTGACTCTAGCATGCTGCCAGGGTTGGAAACCAGCTCACAGAGTCTTGCCTACTGTTTGGGGATGTATGAGAGCTTCCAAAGGAGGCTAGCCAGGAGCCCTCCAGAGGGGAGGGGCTGGCATCCAGCCTCAGCCCCAGGCCCTGGCATGCAAACGGGTAGGGTAGACCGTTAAGCACAGCCTCCCTGTGAGGTGCAGGGAACAGGAAGTGGGCTCAGAGCATCTCAGAGGGGAGGGCAGCCCCTCCCAGGGCCAGAACCCACTTCCTACTTTTCTGCAGCGCTGGAGGAGGCTGACAGGGGAGCTGAGCCTGCCCCATACCTCCCCTCCCCTCCGCCCTCCTGCTGCGGCACGAGAAGGCCAGGGCAACCTGGCCTGGGTGTTTCCAGCTGCAGGATGGAGGAGGAGGAAGGCCCTGAGTATGGCAAACCCGACTTTGTGCTTTTGGACCAAGTGACCATGGAGGACTTCATGAAGAACCTGCAACTCAGGTAGACCCCTGGCCAGGGGCACTGGGCTCCCCTCCTCCATGGCCCCCCAGCCCTCAGCCTCGCAGAGACCCGTGGGAAACAGGGAAGCCTCCGGTCTCCATCAGCAGGGGAGGGGGCAGTGGCACCCACCTACCCAGGCCATGCTCAGCTGAATTGAGCACCTCAAAGCATTTCCCCAGGGACAAGGTAGCAGACCAGGAAGCAACCATCCCTGTTGGAGCTGGAAAGTTAGGGCTGGCACTGCCCAACCCAACCTCCCACACAGTCCAGGTGCCTTTTGCTCCTTCCTTCCTGCGGGGCAGGGCCAGAGCACAACCCCGCTGTGACAGACAGGCTCCAGGCACTGGGACCAGGGGCTGCGCTCTCCTTCCAAACCCTTCCCAGCTGATTGATGCTCCCTCACTGTACCTCATGGGTGGGGCCCGGCCTGAGCTTTGGGGACTCTGAAGTGGGCAGGACCCACCCTGGTGTTCAAACAATCTCACCAGGTTGAGATGACACTCAGGGGATGCGTGGGGTATCACAGGACATGGCTGGTAGAAAAAATGACATCAGAGCCCAATTTGCCCTTGAGGGTGGACAGAGGGCAGAGAGGAGTCCAGGAGGCAAGGGCATGGCACGTCAGGGTGGCCATGCAAGCAGGTGGGTTTCATAACCAGACTCCCAGGGAGGGGCGAAGGCGGCCTGCTGTGTGCTCAGGAAGCTCCCTGATTGAGCTTGGCGACCCCACTAAGGATCCCCAGAAGTCAAGAGGCCAAGGGCCTGACCCGAGAAGAGAGCTAGACAGGAAAGGAGTGAGCACTGTGTGCACGTTATCCCCTGTTTTCATGAAAACGACCGCATGAGACGGGCACTGTCAGCTCTGTGTTCATGATGACAGTAGTGAGCCCAGAGAGGTGGCTGACTGGTCCAGACCATGCAGCTTGTACAAGGGAAAGAGCTGAGCCAGGGAACACCCATGTCAGAGGTGGTAGCAGAAGAGGAACCCGAGGGCAGGGCTGCCGCCCGGGAAGGGCGGATCCCACACACTGAAGGAGTCAGGCCTGAGGAGCAGGCCAGCCAGTCCTCCTCCCAGGGGCAGAAAGGTCAAGAGAGGGACTGACACAGGCCTCCACTGGCAACTGGCTTTGTGAAG
The DNA here is from genome assembly GCF_027409185.1 of Cynocephalus volans. Taxonomy (NCBI): domain Eukaryota; kingdom Metazoa; phylum Chordata; class Mammalia; order Dermoptera; family Cynocephalidae; genus Cynocephalus; species Cynocephalus volans. The sequence goes on from NC_084461.1 coordinate 212,717,865, forward strand.
GGAAGGGTCAAGAAGTCTGGGGGTGTGCTGGGGGAGGAGCGCAGCTGCTGGCCACGGCTGTGGGCCTTCTGTCTCCACGTTCCCGCCCAGGGCTAGACTCAGGAAACCGCAAAGACCCCTCCCTCCATTCCCAGCCCAGCCCCTTTCTTTCAACCTTACTCCCCACCTGCCCTGCGGGGCCCACCACAGAAGCCAGCCCTGACTCTGCCGTGCCCAGGGCGGTCTTGGGCAAATTGGTTCCCTTGGTAAAATGGGTGGTTATGATTGCTGTAACCTCAGGACCCCTGTGGAGAGCAGCCTGAACCCCAAACTCTATGCCACGGTGGGGGCAGGCTCTGAGTGGCTGCAGGGAGAGTGCTGGGCCCTTCCTCCTCTGCTCTCAGCCCCTCAGGTGGGAGCCCTGGCTCACCAGGGTCCCGATGCCCTCCCCCCAATGTGGCTACAGCAAGAGGCCTGTGCCCAGGTCCTGAAGCCTGGCCCTCCTGTGTCCAGGTTCGAGACAGGCCGCATCTATACCTACATCGGCGAGGTGCTGGTGTCTGTGAACCCCTACCAGGAGTTGCCTCTGTATGGGCCCAAGGTCATCACCAAGTACCAGGGCCGTGAGCTCTATGAGCGGCCGCCCCACCTCTACGCTGTGGCCAATGCTGCCTACAAGGCAATGAAGCGCCGGTCCAGGGACACCTGCATCGTCATCTCAGGTACTTGTTCCTGCGTCCAGGCCCCCAGCCTGGGGATGAGGGGTGATTAGAGCCCCAGAAACCCCCATCGCTCCAGCCTGGGGGTTTGGTTGGGGACAGGGAGCTGGACTAAGGGGCGCAGGCTCGCTAATTCTGTCGTCTGTCTTTCCGGCAGGGGAGAGTGGGGCAGGGAAGACAGAAGCCAGCAAGCACATCATGCAGTACATCGCGGCCATCACCAACCCCAGCCAGAGGGCTGAGGTGGAGAGGTGAGCGGCAAGGTGCAGGGCCTGGGCCATGGAAAGCCAGGGACCTAGGTACTGGGGAAGGGCCTGGAACCCAGAAGCAGGAGATGAGGACTGGAGCCCAGTGCAGGCCTCCTTCAGGGGGCTTGTCCATCAGGAAGCCTCTGGGTAACTCCCCCCACACACCCAGGGGTGGGACGTGGCTGGCCCACGCCCAGGACCTCTCAAGTGAGGTGGGACAAGACACAGCAAGGGGCGCAGGCTACAGCTGGGGAGGCGGTGGCAGGAACAGCTAGGGTGTGGAGTGTAGCAGGGCCTAGGGACACCTGAAATGGCTCATAGGCGGACAGTGGGTGGCCTTCGGCGGAGTGCATGAGAGCCTGAGAAACAGTCCAGGCAGGGATGTGGGATACGGCAACCAGGAAAGCAGGGCTGGCTGCCACACTCACCCTCGGGGCCTGTGGAAGAAGCTCCCTGTGTCATCTCTTCCTGTCGAGGTGCCAGGTGCCAGGTGCTGTGGGGTTCAGAGGGGGCCAGTGATGTCAGTTGCTGAGCACATGTGGCTGGCCCTGCTGCCCACCTCTGCAGCTGGAGGTCCTGGGGAAGGGTCAGACCAGCCCCTCTTCCCAAGGCTGCTGAGGTCTGGGAGGGAGATGAGGTGACCATGAGAAACAAAGACAACAGCATCTGCCAAGGGCCTGTCCTGGGCTCAGTGTGGCAAAGACCAAGTCAACCACAAGCCAGTCTGGCGAATACACTTCCCAGCATCTCAGAGGTGAAGTGGCCCTCTCAGGGCCCCAGGGTAAGCACTGGGAGGCCTGGCCTCAGCTCCCTCTCAGTCAGCCGCTCTACCCATCCTGAGATGCTGTGATGTCTGTGGGGAAGGCTTAGCAGCACGACACTGTTCCCAGGATGGGGGGTCTTTGCCTTGAGCCCCTGGCCCCTCTGTGCCCACAGGGTCAAGGATGTGCTGCTCAAATCCACCTGCGTGCTGGAGGCCTTTGGCAATGCCCGCACCAACCGCAACCACAACTCCAGTCGCTTCGGCAAGTACATGGACATCAACTTCGACTTCAAGGGAGACCCTGTCGGGGGACACATCCACAGTTACCTGCTGGAAAAGGTGGGCAAATGGGCTGAGGAGACCCCATGGGACATCTTGGCTGAGACCCTTCCAAGGCCCGGGGGCCCTAGGGGGCTGTGAACATACCAGCCCTGACATCACAGTTTAGGAAGGCTGGGCTCTTGCAGTGGGCTTCTCTGGGCCTCAGTGTCCCTGAGACCCAGGCCTTCTGACCCCCTGCCTGCTCTGTACCTGGGAACACTCAGATAAAGCCCTAGGGGTGGACCCCTTCCCAGGCCAGAGTCCAGCCGCCCCTCTCTTCTCAGTCTCGGGTCCTCAAGCAGCACGTGGGCGAAAGGAACTTCCATGCCTTCTACCAGGTGAGCTGCTGCAGACACAAGGAGGGGCAATGAGGGGGAGAGGGGAGGGCAGCAGCCTGGGCCCATGTGCGACCCCTCTCTCACTACCCCAATTCCCCCCCAGCCCCTACTCCACCAGTCCCAGGCCATCGTCCTCTTCCCCACCACACACACCCCAATCGTCACTCCTCGCCCCACACAGAGAGGGTGGGAGCTAACAGGAAACAGGAGTGGAGCTGTCCCCACTATCTGAGAACCTAAGAAATGGGAGCTACAAGAGACCAGACAATGTCTCCAGGGACTCAGCTCCCACTGAAGAAAACTCCCTGGGACACAGGCAGCATCTCTATGGACTTGAGCTCCCACTGAAGGGAACTCCCTGGGACACAGGCAGTGTCTCCACAAATTATGAGCTCCCCCTAAGGTGGGAACTCCCTGGGACATGGGCAGTGTCTCTAGGGACTCTGAGCTCCTATGAAGAAGAGCTCCCCTGCGACACAGAATTGTGTTCATTGCTCTGAGCTCTCCACCGAAGTGGGAGCTGCTTGGAACACGGGCAGTACCTTTGTGGATGAGCTCCCCACTTAAGTGGAGCACTATGGGACATGGGCGGAGTCTCCACCAACTTGAGCTCCATGGGACACAAGCAATGTCTCCGTGAACTCTGAGTATGAGGAGTGTTTCCAGGGGCTCTGAGTTCCTCTTAAAGTGTGAACTCCCTGGGACACAGGCACTGTCTCCATGAACTCTGAGTTCCCACTGACGAGGAGTGCCATGGCTCACAAGCAGTGCCTCCAAGGACTCTGAGCTTCCCTTTAAAGTGAGCTCCCTGGGGCATGAAATTGTGTTCATTGATCTGAGCTCTCCACTGAAGTCAGAGCTCCTTGGCACATGGACAGTGTCTCCAAGGCCTCTGAGCTTCTCCCTTAAGTGGAACTCTTTGGGGTGCAGGAGATTCTCCACCATTTCTGAGCCCCTGAACTGGGAGCTCACTGGCACATGGGAAATGTCCATAGTGTCTGAACTTCCCCTGTGTTTGTTGGTTCAGCGCTGGAAGAAAGCCTGTGTCTGTGTCATCCTGCCTGTGTAGGAATGGGTGGGGGTTCAGGGGGTATTTTAGAACTTAGTCGCCTAACTAAGGGGTTTCTGTGTACTCTAGTTGCTGAGGGGCAGTGAGGATGAGGAACTGCAAGGACTGCACTTGGAGAGAAACCCTGCTCTGTATAATTTCACACGCCAGGGAGCCGGGCTCAATGCAAGTATGCGCAATGTGAGTGTGAGGGACACCGGGCTCAAATCAGGCTTTGGTTCAGGGTCCTGGGAAGGGTGGCAGCAAATGGGCAGTGACCAGCACAGGCCAGGGTGGTGTGAACAGCTCAGGTGAGTGCAGAGGGCACTCAGGGTAGAGAGAAAATGGCTCAGCGTGGGGACGGGGCAGGGGTAAGCAGGTGCGTGGGATGAAGGAATCGGGTCTCAGTGTGGGGACCGGGGGCAGGGATGAGCAGGTGTCTGGAATGGAGGAATCGGACTTCAGAGAGTCAGGTGCCCTGGGCTCATAGTGGCCCTGCGGTGGTGAACCTCTTCTTCCCCAGGCCTTGGACAGTGATGAAAGGAGCCACCAGGCAGTGACTGAAGCCATGCGGGTTATCGGCTTCAGTCCTGAGGAGGTGGAGTCTGTGCATCGCATCCTGGCTGCCATATTGCACCTGGTGAGCCTAGCTAGGAGGTCATGTGAGGGCCACCTCCCCACGGGGGTTTCCTGGATGGGACTGCCCCAGGAGGAGGGGGAGACAGGGCTGCGATGTCCTCATGGGCGATGTTTCCATCAGTGTTTGGTAGAGAGCTGCTCTTAGGGGCCAGGGCAGCCAGGCAGGTGCAGTAACAGATGAGCACTGTGCAGATGGGCTGTGCAGCTTTGGGAACATCACTCAGCACCTCTCAGCCTTGGTTCTCTCTGGTGGCTCAATGAGTGAGTAGGACAGAGCTCCTCTGGCTGCCGGGAGGGTGCAATGGGGTCGTTCTAGAATCATTTTGACGTGAGGCAAAGGCTCTGGTGTGCTCCTGCCCACCCCCTGCCCCCAATCTCTGGCTGTGTCTGTGGCCCATGGTGACCAGCTGACCGTGTTGGTCTGAGCAGAAGTTGAGCTCCACTACATCCATGTCCCCTGCCTCCCTTCCTCCTCCCTGTCCAAAGGCTCCTGTCCCAATGGACCCTGGACTGTTCGTGACTTTCCCATCAACAGGGAAACATCGAGTTTGTGGAGATGGAGGAGGGCGGGCTGCAGAAGGGGAACCTGAGGGTGGCCGAGGAGGCACTGGTGAACCACGTGGCTGAGCTGACAGCCACACCCCGGGACCTCGTGCTCCGCTCCCTGCTGGCTCGCACAGTGGCTTCAGGAGGCAGGGATCTCATAGAGAAGGGCCACACCGCAGCCGAGGCCAGCTATGCCAGGGATGCCTGTGCCAAGGTACATGTGGGTAGGCAGAGGGAGGGAAACCCAGAAGGCCTTCATGGGGGAGCCAGGGCACAGGCAGCAGGAAGCAGTGTGTTCCCATCCCCAGGCAGTGTACCAGCGGCTGTTTGAGTGGGTAGTGGACAGAATCAACAGCATCATGGAAGCCCGGGGCCGGGACCCTCGGCATTATGGCAAGGACACGGTCATCGGCGTGCTAGACATCTATGGCTTTGAGGTGTTTCCTGTCAACAGGTGAGTGCCCTGCACAACAGTCCCCACCTCTGACCCCCCACCACAGTCCCAGAAAGCTCAGCTGGGACTGGGAAGCAGCAGTGTCTGAGTTCTCCCAGCTGACCCCTGGGCCCCAGGGCTCATGCCACCCTGACCCATGATATCCTGATGGAAGGGAAAATTGCAGGGCTCAAGTTCCTGGCTGTGATTCCCAAGTCCACTGCAAAACAAGCATGCCAGAGGTCAGGGTGGGGCAAAGGAGCAGCCCAGGGCAGGGATGCATCATCCACTGGGGAAGCCATGGGGGTCTGACACCAGACCCCTCAAGGAATGGCCAGGGAGATGTTCAGGGTGAGGCAGCCACCATTACCACTCGCTCCTCCAGGAGTGAGTCCCTCTGAAGCCCCCCACATCCACCCGCAGCTTTGAGCAGTTCTGCATCAACTACTGCAACGAGAAGCTGCAGCAGCTCTTCATCCAGCTCATCCTGAAGCAGGAGCAGGAGGAGTATGAGCGCGAGGGCATCACCTGGCAGAGCGTGAGTGCCGGCTGTCACCAGGAGGGGCACTCGGGGCTGGGACAGAAGGGGTGGGCAGATGGGGCATGGAGGGAGCATCAGAAGTGTACACGGGGCGCGGCCCCGGCTGGCCTGGCAGGTGCTGAGCCTCCCTGCCTGCCGCCTCTGCCCAGGTGGAGTACTTCAATAACGCCACCATTGTGGACCTGGTGGAGCGGCCACACCGCGGCATCCTGGCTGTACTAGATGAAGCCTGTAGCACCGCGGGCACCATCACTGACCGCATCTTCCTGCAGACCCTGGACACCCACCACCGTCACCACCCACACTACACCAGCCGCCAGGTGCCCCCAGCTGTCCCATACCAGCGTGGTGGGCTGATAGGGCATGCCCTGCAGGCACCATGCTGCCTGGTCCCCACCAAGGACCCCACTTTGGTGCCATTGTCGTCACTGGGGGGGCCTCCTTCCTCTGCCTGGGCGGAGTGGACACAGGACTGTCCCCTCACACAGACCCCCCCACACATGCCTTCTGTGCCGTGACCTCAGCTTGTCCCCACAGCTCTGCCCCACAGACAAGACCATGGAGTTTGGCCGAGACTTCCGGATCAAGCACTATGCAGGGGACGTCACGTAAGGACCCCCGCCCACCCATGTCCCTTGTTCCCCGCCAGGCCACATTGCATGTGTCAAGGGGCAGGAAAGCTCCAGGGGAGTGGCTGGGAGACACAATGATATTGCCCCTCTGTCACCCCCGCCTTTTTAAGATGTTGGAAACATGCTCTTTACTAGATTCGCATGTGAAGAGCAGGAAATGAGGTTTTGAGGATAGCGGAGCTTAACCCTGGCTGCATTCATTTAGGGGCTTTTAAAAAATACCCATGTCTAGGCCCTACCCCATAACAGCATCTACGGGGGAGGAGAGCTGCAGTTTAGCAAGGTGGGGGTGGGGAGGGGGCCAAGATTCTGCATTTCTAACAAGCTCGCAGTCCTCCAACCACAATCTGAGTACAAAGGCCCAGGGTGTCCTGCAGAGATTGTCATGATGATTGTTAATTTACATCTTGCTCCCCTCATCCCCTCATCCCAAAACAGATTTGAGGTGACTCAAAGAGAGTTACAAGTGTCTAATGTGAACTTTATAAGGAGAGGAAGTAGAGTTGATGAAGCTGCCAGATGTCAGATCCGTTTCACAAAAGTCATGCCCTCAGCCTTCACAGGTGCTGCAGGTGGAGCCAAGATTTGGCATGGAGCCTTTGAGTGGTCCAAGAAGGAGGCAGTGATTCTGAGGTTCTCAGTGCCTACAAGATTAAAATAGACTAAGACTCAGGAGTTCTCGGTCATAATTGCAGTTGGTGATATTTATCAAAACTCAGTAGGCACTCTTCCACGCATTGCATGTACATCAAGGCACAGAGAGGTTGAGCAGCTTGTCCAAGGTCACACAGCAGGCACGTGGTAGAGCTGGAACTTAGTTCTAGGACATTTGGCTTCAGAGCTGAGGGCTTAACCGCGTGATTCATCTTCCAGGAGAGAAACTTCTCCTGTAGGAGGGAATCTTAGGTGATGAAAGAGAAAGCAGGTGTGAGGGGGCAGGAGAGGAACCAGTGGCAGCAGGGAGGAGGGGAGGCTGACTTATGAGGACAGAGGCAGGTGGGAGGAGGGTGGGGGGCTTTCTTGGGGGGACGGCAGCCTGGCCCTTGCTCCTGTCTCACCGGCCCGGCCTGTGGCAGGTACTCTGTGGAGGGCTTCATTGACAAGAACAGAGACTTCCTCTTCCAGGACTTCAAGCGACTGCTGTATAACAGGTGAGCATGACTCACGGGATGTGTGGGCACTGGAGGGTCAGGGACTCTGGAGTGTGACCCCCCTGACAAGTGGGCAGCCTGAGGCTCAACGCTATGGCCAGGCAGCTACGGGTGGGGCTTTTCTCCCAGAGGGCGGCTGGGCATATGGCCTGTATCTGCAGCACAGACCCCACCCTGCGGGCCATGTGGCCAGATGGGCAGCAGGACATCACAGAGGTAACCAAGCGCCCCCTGACAGCTGGCACACTCTTCAAGAACTCCATGGTGGCCCTGGTGGAGAACCTGGCCTCCAAGGTATGCTGCCCCACCCCCACCCCATCCCTTCTGGATTCTTCTCTCTGTGCCCTGAGTGCCCCCAACCACCTCTGCACATCATGGGGCTCATTCCCATCTGTGGGAGCAGCATCTGCCCCAGCAGGGGACCCCTCCCACTGCACAGGTAGGAGAAGAGGAATCCAGGGGCTGGGCTGAGGCTGGGTCAGTCTCTGAGCACACAGCAGGATTCAAACGGACCTTCCCCTCCTGCCTTGTCTCTTGGAGGGGATGGGGGAGACCCTGCTGAGACCCGGGGCTTCCTCTGGCAGCTGGGGCCACAGGGACAGAAACTGGCACTAGCTTTCCTGTGGAGCTTCAGGCCCAGCTGAGGGGGACACGGCAGGGCGGTTAAACAGTAGAACATGCAGAGGTGGCAGTCCCTCTTGGAAGAAGAGAGGACGCGCAGACAGGGGGTGAGGCCTGCTCCTGCTCCCCTGGGTTAGAATTTGACTCTGGGCCCATGGGGGGTTCATGGAAGCCTCTGGCTTGGGACAGTGTATATGGTCGCCGCTGCCCCGAGCCCCTGCCCAGGTCCCTCTGTCCCCCCAGGAGCCCTTCTACGTCCGCTGCATCAAGCCCAACGAAGACAAGATGCCTAGGAAGCTGGACGAGGATCACTGTCGCCACCAGGTCGCATACCTGGGGCTGCTGGAGAATGTGAGGGTCCGCAGAGCCGGCTTCGCTTCCCGCCAGCCTTACCCTCGATTCTTGCTCAGGTACTGGCAGCCGATGCCCACCACTCGTGGGCTGCAGTCCCCAAGTGAAGTCCTAGTGGTAGGACCTAAGGGTCCCTAAAGAGGGCTTTGCAAGCATAGATGCAAGTGGGAGGCACCATGCTGCTGGCCTTAGACACGGAAATGTCTGTGTGGCCATGTGTATGAGCACATGAGGGAGGACATGTGTGTGAGGACACAAAAGTGGGGGACCCGTGTGCACATGGGTGTCGTAGGTGCTCCAGGAATGTACAAAGAGGATTTCGGCCCCCCTGGGACTCTCAGCACTGCTGTCATCTCCCCAGGGGCAGGCTCCACACCCACTCCCCAAGGCCCAACCCCCACTGCCCTGTCCTGTGGTGACAGGTACAAGATGACCTGTGAGTACACGTGGCCCAACCACCTGCTGGGCTCTGACAAGGCAGCCGTGAGTGCCCTCCTGGAGCAGCATGGGCTGCAGGGGGATGTAGCCTTTGGCCACAGCAAGCTGTTCATCCGCTCACCCCGGACGCTGGTCACACTGGAGCAGAGCCGAGCCCGCCTCATTCCCATCATAGTGCTGCTGCTGCAGAAGGTGTGTGTGTGGAACGGGGGGTGACGCACCACAGGGGCCACAAGCACACTTCATGGAGACAAGCCAGGATTGAAATTGATTTAAGCAAAGAGTACAGAGGCAGTTGAGGCACCACAGTCCTGTGGCTGCCAGCTTCAGGTCCAGGTGGATCCAAATGCTCAAAGTTTTTAGAAATCTGGCTTCCCTCCCTCCCTCCTTTCCTTCCTTCTATCCTTCCTTTCCCCTTCCCTCTCTTCCTCTGTCTCTCCTTCTCTGTCTCTGTCTCTCTCACTTTCTCATCTCTCTCCATATACATGCATCCATACACGTATCTATTTATATTTTTTCCTGAATTAAATGAAGTCATGACACCCCTAAATACCTCTGCATGCATGTCGTAAGAATAAGGACATTCTCCTTTATAACCATGGTAACGCTAGAACACTTAAGAAATCTAACCCTGATAAAATAATAACATACATACCTGAATAGCTAATATGTAGGCCATATTCAAATGTCCGCAATGTCCCATCATTACCCATTACATCTTCTAAAAATCAATGATCACACTCTGCATCGGTGGCTGCCACTGTGTCCCCTTTGTTTGAAGCACGTGGCCCCAGCACCACTGTTCCAGTGTAGAAAATGTGCACTGTATGCTGCTGCCATGGCCACTCGATCCTCGGACTGCCCCCACCTTCTCACAATGGCATCCTTGGTCCATACGCTGCTATCGATGGCTGTGTTGCTTCAGTCTGTTTTAATCTGTGGGTGCCTGGGCTGCCTGCTTTGTCAGGTTTCCAGTTTGGGCTTTGATGGTGGCATTCTTGGGGTATCCCTGCATCTTGGGGTCTCCAGGAGTTGGAGGTTAAATCTACACCAGGTTGATTCCAGGTAGACTTGTTGGTAGGTGCCCTGGGAGGTGGGAAAGCACTTCCATCTGGCCCCACCTCTCTTCTCATATGAACTTTCTGTCTAGGGGTGCTGAGGGTCCCCAGTGGTCCCAGGTACCAGCTTCAAAAGCCTAGAACAAGTGAGCAGCTCTTTCCCAAGAATCTGCAGGCCTTGGGCAGGGCTCACCTGGCCTCTCTGGCCACATGCCCACCCAGGAACCAACCCCCAGCCAGAGGGTGGGTCAGCATTCCTAGAAACAAACCGGGGGTGCTCAGGAAAGACTTAAAGTGAGAATTGGGGTTGGGAGGCCAGGGTCTGGCTGGCCTGACCATGTGTCCCATCCTACCCGGCCTGCCCAGGCGTGGCGGGGCACCTTGGCGAGGTGGCGCTGCCGGCGGCTGCGGGCCATCTACACCATCATGCGCTGGTTCCGGAGGCACAAGGTGCGGGCTCACCTGGCGGAGCTGCAGCGCCGATTCCAGTCTGCACGTCAGCCCCCACTCTATGGCCGTGACCTTGAGTGGCCACCACCCCCCACCGTGCTGCAGCCTTTCCAGGACACGTGCCACGCACTCTTCTGCAGGTACTGCACCCAGCTTGCCACTTTTTCCTTTCAGCCAACATCCACTAAACACCTGACCCTGTCATCCCAGCTCCAAGGCACCCAGCTAGGAGACACACCAGCCCCCTTGATAAGCAGGAAAATGGGGGCTGTACCACCATGGGTGGCGGCAGAGCCCTGACCATCCCTGGAGCTGTGCTGGCCATTCAAGGTCCAGGACTACAGCCTGCAGGGTGAGGATGGCCAGTTGGGGCTGCCATGCAGAGGACTCTGCATCTGAGCAGGGCCTTAAAGGCTGAGTAGTTCTCCAGGACGAGGGGGACAGAGCAAACAGTGTGCTCAGAGTGGGAGGGTGCTGGGTGGCTGCAGGTGTTGAGGCCACCTTCCAGGGGCGAGTGCTAGGCAGCAGCCCCAGGCTGAGGGCTTGGCTCTCTCCTGTAGGGAAGGGGCCATGGGAGACATGCCATCTGACTGCAGCCCTCTCCTAGGTGGCGGGCCCAGCAGCTGGTGAAAAACATCCCACCTTCAGACATGGCCCAGATCAAGGCCAAGGTGGCCGCCATGGGGGCCCTTCAGGGGCTGCGTCAGGACTGGGGGTGCCGGCGAGCCTGGGCCCGAGACTACTTGTCCTCCGTGAGTACTGGGCAGGTGCAGGGCTGTGGGGGACCAGACTGCCAGGAGGGCTCACAGCTGACACTGTGCCTGAGTCTCCTCAGCCATCCTCTCCTGGGCCTGGTGTTGTCCATCCTGTGACCGTGCTCCTGAGCTCCCACCAATCTCCCTAAGGTTTTCATCCCTGGGGTTGAAAGGTTTTCATCTGGCCCTGCTGTCATGGCATTCACTGAGCAGCCTTGACTCCTGCACATTCCCCCACCTCTATATATCAGGTACAGCTGTCCCCGCCGTGTTCTCAGGTACAGCTGTACCCTGTGTTCTCAGGTACAGCTGTCCCCCCCGTGTTCTCAGGTATAGCTGTCCCCCCCCGTGTTCTCAGGTACAGCTGTACCCCGTGTTCTCAGGTACAGCTGTACCCCGTGTTCTCAGATACAGCTGTCCCCCCTGTGTTCTCAGGTATAGCTGTCTCCCCCCTTCCCCATGTTCTCAGGTACAAGTGCCCCCCACCATGTCCTCAAGTAAAGCCCCCAGCCCCACACCTGCCATCTCTCCCTTATTCTTCACATGGCTTCTGTGAGTTTGGTGTCCCTGGCCCTGTTCTTCAGGGATGAAAGCTCAGGGTGCTAGAGGCTCATCCAGTTGGCAGCTTCTGTGGGGAGGGGCCAGATCACCACCTGTGCCCTGCCTCCCTGGGGGACTGTCACCAGAGCTACACAAGTCCAGGCCTGGGACTTGAGGAGTGGCAGTTGGTGGGGGCGGGTGTGCTGGGCAGGGCACAGACATGGCCTAGAATGTCAGAGCAAGAGGACTGTGTGTCCTCAGCCCTCACAGAACCCCATCCCAAACAGCCCCTCTCCCCACCATCTGTCCTCAGGCCACTGACAACCCGACGGCCTCAGGCTTGTTCACTCAGCGACTGAAGGCTCTTCGGGAGAAGGACGGCTTTGGGGCTGTGCTCTTTTCTAGCCATGTTCGCAAGGTTAGGAGCTGGTGCAGGGGCACTTAGAGGGATATGGTGGGTGGGAAGGGCTCTGTAGGGAGCAGGGGCAGCCCTAGCCCAGGCCAGTTGCTCTTTAAACTTCAGGAACCGTCAGTTCCAGCCTGGTCAGTGAGGAGGGGCCCTGGGAAGGGTAAGCGGTAGGGACGGCCACGGCCTGGGGCCTGGGCGGGTGACTGGGCAGCAGCAGCCTAGGTTCAGACAGCTCTCCTGCAGGTGAACCGCTTCCACAAGAGCCGGGACCGGGCCCTCCTGCTCACAGACCGGCATCTGTACAAGCTGGAGCCAGGTCGCCAGTACCGTGTGATGCGGGCTGTGCCCCTTGACACGGTGAGCATTGCGGGCGGGGGACAGCATGTGGAACATCTGCAAGGGACACTGCCAGGTGGGGAACCCTGCCTCAGTCTCCTCCCCTCCTGACTTCCTGTGATGGCCTAGAGCTGCCTAAACCTCAGCCAGTGGCGGTAGCCCTGCTGAAAGCCCTGCAGGGACTTCCCATTGCCCACGGGGTGAAGGGTGCAGCTCTGCAAGCCCTGCTGGCACAGCTACCTTGTCGTCCCCACACTCTCACACTCTGGCCCAAGCCAAATGGCCCCTTTCTCCACCTGTGCTGTCTGGGGTTCTTCCACCTGAGTACGCAAAACACACCCATGTCCCCACCACTGTGATCAGCTGCTTCCCTGTCCCCACTGCTCTCGCACCTTCTGCCAGGCTCTGTGGGCTGCTTACTCCCTCACGTCCCAGGAATCCTTGTTCCCAAGAATTCTCTTCCCCATGGGACAAGCAGCAGCTGGGGCAGGGATGAAGGCTGGGTGACCTCTGGGTGTCCCAGGGTTTTGGGGTCTTATGACAGTCAGAGTAGAAGGGGCTGTTGGTGCTGCACTGTCTGACACAGCATGTCAGTAAAATGAAGTGAAACTGAAAACTCAGCCCCTCAGCCACAGTAGCACATTCAAGTGCTCAGTAGCCACAGGTGAGCAGGTGCTGCTGTGTTGGACAGCAAGGATCTAGAACGTTCCATCATGGCAGAAATTCTATTGTGCGACGCCCTGCCCAAGCCTCCCCTTTGTCAGCAAGGATCAGAAAAGGAAGGAAGGGGCACTGGGGGGATTGCTGGGCCCTGGGGCAGCTGCACTGGCCCAGGGCAGGGTTCAGGAGAGGCTTCCTGGGGAGGTGAGGGCTGGGGTTCAGGTCGGGGCCTGCCACACCCTGATCCAGAGCTCCCGCTCAGGTGACTGGGCTGAGTGTGACCAGTGGGCAGGACCAGCTGGTGGTGCTGCACTCCCGGGGCCGGGATGACCTTGTAGTGTGTCTGCACCGCTCCCGACCACCACTGGACAACCGCATCGGGGAGCTGGTGGGCGTGCTGGCCGCACACTGCCAGGGGTGAGTCCAGGTGGAGGGGCGGAGTCCAGCCTGGGCAGCTGTGGGGACATGGGGCTACACACCCCCTGCTGCCCTGACCCCCCTCCTACTGCAGGGAGGGACGAGCCCTGGAGGTCCGTGTCTCCGACTGCATCCCACTGAGCCAGCGTGGGGCCCGGCGCCTCATCTCCGTGGAGCCCCGGCCAGAGCAACCAGAGCCCGATTTCCGCTGTAGCCGCAGTACCTTCACCCTCCTCTGGCCGAGCCACTGAGCCGCAGCCCCTGGCCTCACACCAGGTCCTTGCATCTGGCCCTGGCCACCCTGCTGGCCAAGGACTTGTCCGCCCCTGCCCAAACACTGCGCAATAAAGACACTGCATCTGTGCCCTGCGTGGCTCGTGCCTGTTTCTACTGGGCCACAGGGGAAGGCTTGGGGTCCCAGGGTCATCTTTGGGCAAAGCTGGGGTAAAGCACCCCCCGAGGCACAGAGCAGCCTGAGGGCCATCACAAGTGTGCTGCCAGACAGCCATGGCCCGGGGCTGACACTGTCCCAGCTGCTAGCCCTATAGGGTGCTGGGTGTATATGTCTAAGGCAGTGGGAGCTACATCTGCAGAGGAGCCACGGAGAGACCTGGCCCAGCAGCCAGCACCTCCCAGCATCAGGGAGCAGGGTGTGATTCTGGGGTTTCTTGGAAAGCCACCAAGAGGGAGGCCAAGGTGAATACCACCTCCACTCCTCTAGCAGACTGAGCCCTTCTCCAGCCATGCCCATCCCTGCCAGACCCTCGGACCCCTCATCTCCAGTCCTCCCAACTCCCCCAGCCCCCACATCCCCTCAGCCCTCAGCCCCTCAGATCCTGAATCCCTCAATCCTCAGCCCCACAGCCCTCTGCCCCTCAACCCCTCAAATCTCATAACCGCAGACCCTCAATCTTCATACTCTCAGACTCTCAGCCCCTTAACCCCTCAGATCATCAACTCTTAACTCTCAGCCCCTCAGGCCCTTCCTCTCTTTCTTCCACAGGAGTCCTCTCTGCCCTCACAGCTGCTCACTCCCTCCTTTTCCTGGAGCACCCTAAATTCAGGGACATCCTCAATAGCTTGTGCCTCTTTGGTGTGGGAGTAGGTCAGTGTCTCCTGCCATGGCCTTTGGGTGAGGCATGAGTGTGCAGGGTCATCCGGGCCCCTGTACCTACTGAGACTCCCTGTCTATATGCCCAGGCATCTGAGGGTGCCAGAAGTCAGGGTCACCTCTTGCATGCAGGTCAGTGTCTAACTGTTCCTGCAGGGGAGGAGCTGCCTTCCAGCTCAGCCCAGAAGGCTCCAGAAGCCTCCACATAACAACTTCCAGATTCTCTCCCTGGCTCTGGTGGCTTCAGGACTGGGCCAGGCGCCGCCCTCACAGAGCGATCAGACGTGAAGGGTTCCCTTCAATTGCATAATCCTAAATGGTCCTAGACATTAGGTGGGTCCTTGCCCTTTGCAGATCACCTCATCAGAGAGCTCCACGGCATCTGCCCACTCCCTATCCAAATTCTCCTCCCTTCTGCACTGGGCAAGGGGAGAGGAGGGGGGAACCTAAACCACCTCTGTGAAAGCTCTTCCCAGATCTGCAAGAAGGCCCTCTGCCAGGCTGAGGGGAAGGCCTTAACAAGCGAGGGAAAACCTCAGGGAAGCCCAGAGTGGGAGCTACATTTGGAGTCTAGCCTGCTGGGGGTCACTCTCTGCCCAGGCCCAGAGCCTCGAGGGAGAAAGGTTACGACTGCCACAAGGTTCCTGGGGTCCTGAGATCTAGCCCAAGGGGTGGGAAATGCACAAGGAAGGAGAAGGCGATAGAAGCCTGTCTAGTGAAATCTGGCCCCACAGCAGGCAGTTCACATACACCACCAATCACTTTGACACATCTATGTAAGTAGTGTGCTGTGTGCCCTGGCTCTAGCGCTTTGCAGATATCCCCCACCTGATACCTTCAAGGCCGAAGTTACTGTCATTACCCCAGTTACAGGTGGGGAAACAGAGGTTCCATGGCCTGCCCAACACCCCCAAGTGCGGAGAGGGTGCGAGGTCTCAAAGTGGCTCATGTCACACCAATGCGGCCCCCATGGCCCAATAGGACCGTCACTTTGCAGATAGGGAGTGGAACCTGAGCATTGGGATGGGGTCACCAGCTGGTGAAGGACAGTGCCTTGACCAGGTCCAGCTCCTGCCCACTTGTCCCAGCCCATCCACATTTACTATCAACAGAACGAGTTTGCTAGAACCTTCCCCTCAAGTTGTTACAAGGATCACAGGAGACAGTGGGGGAAGATGTTGTGTGCACAGAGGCAACCCTTATTCTGGGGAGAATAAGAATATTTGGGGAGAGGAGAATCCCATCCATGGGCTCAGGTCAGCTTCCCTTCCCACAGTGGCTGGTCCTTGGGCAGCTCTGGGAGTGGAATGTCCACCTCCATCTTGCAGATGGGGAAACAGAACCATAAAGGAGGACATTTTTTATTTTTTATTTTTTTAATCAAAATTGGTCTCCCCTGAAAAAATGCTTAGACTCAATTCTTTTAATTATCCTCACATATACTCCTGCCACTTCTTTATTGAAGGTAATTCACACACCATAAAATTAAAAATTTATGAAACATTATAATTCACACACCATAAAATTTACCATTTGAAAATGTGCAATTCAGTAATTTCTACTGTGTTCATAAGATTGCACAACCAACCCACCCTAGTATTTAATTTTAGAACTTTCTCATTACCCCAAAAAGAAACCTGTACCCATTAGCAGTCACTTTCCATTAACTAACCCCAGCCTTGGGCAACCACTAACCCACTCTCTGTCTCTACAGATAAACCTATTCAGGATATTTCATATAAATGAGATCATGCAATCTATGGCCTCATCTGTCTGGTTTCTTTCGCTGAACATGTTTTCAAGGTTCAACCATACCGTAGCGTATATCAGTACTTCATTCTTCTATGGACAGATCCATTGCATAGATATTCCACATTTTGTTTATCCATTCATCAGTTGATAGACACTTGGGTTGGCTATTATGAATAGTGGTGCT
Source organism: Cynocephalus volans (assembly GCF_027409185.1). Classification (NCBI taxonomy): domain Eukaryota; kingdom Metazoa; phylum Chordata; class Mammalia; order Dermoptera; family Cynocephalidae; genus Cynocephalus; species Cynocephalus volans. The sequence continues at coordinate 212,734,305 of NC_084461.1, forward strand.
AGGAACACTCGTGTACAAGTTTTGCATGGACACATGTTTTCAACTCTCTTGGTATATAGCTAAGGGTGAAATCTCCAGGTCAAATGGTAACTCCATGTTTAACTTTCTGAGGAATATTGAGATGGTTTTCCAGAGTGGCTGCCCTATTTTACATTCCCACCAGCAATGTATGAGGGTTCCAACTTCTCCACGTCTTCATTTTTTTTTTTTTCTTGCTGTCCTAGAGAGTGTGGTTTTGATGCGCCTTTCCCTAATGAAGGTTGATGCTAGACAACTTTTCATGTGCTTACTTAACGCTTCTACATCTTCTTTGGAGAAATGTTTATTCAAATTCTTTGACCAGTTTGAAACTGGGTTATTTGTCTTTTTATCGTTGAGTTGTAAGAGTTATTTATGTATTCTGGATACTCTGCCGCTTTTTTGTAAGTAAAAAAATGTAAGGCTTGTTTTTATATTGTGCATGGAGTAAAATCAGAGTCACATGAATATTGGGGGCAGACCCTCAAATGTGTGTTTGAAACACTAGGAAAAGATCTGCTTCTCAGCCCAAAGCCAACACCCTAAGTGCAGGTGACATCTAACCCAGGCGTTTCCCTCTTGCCTTATGAGCTGCTTGTTCTGTCAACAATCCAGCAAGAAGGAGGTTGACTCATGGGAGCACCATTCATCTCAGACGAGGTGTGTACCAGAGATGATTCATGGGCCATTGGCCATCATCCTGTGGTCACCAGGTGCTCCTTTGCAAGCAGGCAGCACCTGGCTCCGGCCTCTGTCTGCTGCAACCCCCTCCCCGCCTGGCAGTGTGGCAGTGGCCGGACAGCAGTCCCACAGCCACATAGGCCAACTTACCATCCACCCCCAAAAGCATTCCTGGTGCCCAGAAGGGACAAAGCTTTGCGCACACGGGGAAGATTGCTCAGCCTCTCCCCTAGAATGCAGTGGTGTCCTCTGGGAGCTCTGCCATGGTCTCGGGTGATGCTCAGCCCTGGGGGATCCTGAAGAATGAGATGGAGCAGTGACCCTCAGCCTGCAGCCCGCAAGCCACACGGAGCCAGAGTCCACCATGAGACTGTGCCTTGGCATCCTTCCCGGGAGCCCAGGCCAGACCTCGATGAGTGAAACAGATCCAGGCATGATGCAGTAAGGGCCTGGAAATAGGCGGTGCCGGCCAGGGTTGGGCAGAAACAGACAAGATGCACTGCAGCGTCCACATCCTCTGTCTGTCTGTCTGTCTGCCGGCATATGTAGAAAAAAGACAGAAGGAAACACCAGAACGCTGGGAGTCTTGTGTCTGGCTGGTGGGACTGCAGGTGGTTTCTATCCTAGCTCTGCAGGTGTTTTTCTGTTTTCCCTAAAATTCCTACAGTGAATGTTACCTAGCCTTGCTTACTGGCCTATGGCTATGGACAAAATAAGGGGGTTGTCTGGGCTCTCAGCCCCCATACCACATATGCAGGGCTCTTAGCAGCTGTCCAGTATCTCATCAGGGGGTGGGGCCAGCTCCTGTCCTGACAACAGCCCAGGACCCCAAGGATCCCCAGGACCATGATAAGCAGCTTGGGGGTGCAGCTTCCCATTAACCCCTACCCGCTCCTCAGGCTCACTGGCCACGACTGTTCCTCCATCCCTGTCTGTCAGTTGTTAGACTGTACCTCTTGAGGCTGGAGTTGGGGAATTTGACCCGGCTGTGGTCAGCGTGCACATGGTGGGTGAGAATCATCCTCTTCTGTGGCCTGGGAGGCAGGATCGGGCAGGGCTCCCTGTGAGGCCTCCACCTCCAGCACCTGATGGGGAGTCCATGGCACCAGCTCCCACAGAGCAGGGACTGGGAGAAGTCCTGAGACTCAGAGACCCGCACAGACCGCCTGAGTTAGTCAACATCCTGTGGAACGAAGGTGCACTCTTACTTTTGCTTAGGAGAGAAAAACCCTCACAGGTTACAAAAGTTCGGAATATTCCAGAAACCAAATCTATAGAAGCATGACCATCTGTTCAGTTTAAATCTTCACTAAGCAAATGGGAGAATAGTCCTGCAGCTGGAGAAACAGCACAAGTCACAAGGTCCAGGTCACGGTGCTATGGGGTTAGTTCCCCAGCTCCGCTTCCCATATACCATCAGTTATTCTGTCCTGTTTATCAGAAATCGAAATGTGAAATCAAAACAATCAATACATTTTCCAAGTGAACATAACTGTACAGAAACTTCCTAACCTCCCAGCTCTTCCTTGGCTATAAGCCATGCTGACTATTTCTCCCCAAAGTGGGGCAGACCCCAGCCCCCCACCCCAGGCTGAGCACGGGGAGACCCGCGGAGAGAGACTGGCAGCAGCTGCTGCAAGGACAGGCTGGGTGTTGAGGTGAGAACCCCTGGGCAGCAAACAGCCTCTGGAATGAGTGTGGGGACAGCAGCATGGGTGGAGAGGACAGCAGCAAGCACAGAGTGAAAGGCCAGGCACCAGAGAGTGACACTGAGTTTTGAGAAGGCCAGACCAGGTGATCGAGACAAAGAGGCTGTTCAGGGCTTGTCTGAAAAAAATGTGTTCCCAAGAGACGGGTGGTGCTCTATGGCTTGAATGTGTGCCCTCCAAAATTCAGGTGTCAGGGACTGGCTGGTTGCTCAGTTGGTTAGAACATGGTGCTAATGACACCAAGGTCTGGAGTTCAATCCCTGTACTGGCCAGCTGTCCAAAAAACACAAAAAAAGAAAAGCCAAAATTCAGGTGTTGCTAATGCGATGGTATTAAGAGGTAGGGCCTTTATGACATGACTACACCATGAAGACTCCTTCCTCATTAATGGAACGGAGCCCTCCCTGCTCTCTTGCCCTCTGCCTTCTGCCATGTGAGGATGCAGCAAGAAAGCCCTCACCAGTTGCCAACACCTTGATCTTGGATTTCCCAGCCTCCAGACTGCAAGAAATAAATTTCTATTCATTATAAATTACCCAGACTGTGGTATTCTGTTATAGCAGCTCAAAATGGACTGAAGAGTTAAGATAAGGATTTGGCACTAGTCACTACAGAAAACAGTGTGGCAGTTCCTCAAAAAAAAATTTTTAATCACCATATGATCCAGCAATCGCATTTCTGGTTATACGTACAGAATAATCAAAAGCAGCATCAGGCTCAGACCATTCTCACCATGTGATACCCTGGTCACCACGGGACCCTGTAGAAAGTTCCCACCCAGAAGAAAGCCTTCACCAGGTGTGTTTTCTGGACCATGGACTTCCCAGCCTCCAAAACTAAAAGGAGCATGGAGCAAAATGTGTGGAAGTCCCTGTGGAAGGAAAAAGCCCTAAGGCTATTGTCTGAAGACCAACATGGACACGTGAAACCAGATGCAGAGAAAGGCTGTGGGATGCTGTTAAGAAGTGATTTGTTCAGGGGTATCTGGAAACAAGCAGGGAATTTGTGGTTTATCACAGCAGAGTGCCTACACATCTCTCTTCTGTAGTGGTGATAATAGATCCCACTTTATTTGGGGAGGGTTAAATAAGATAACTGATGTTCCTGGCAGAGTGGGCACTCAAAAAATTTCTCTTGAAATAGTTACATGAACAGATCTTATATAAAGACTCTAAATTGACAACCAAACATCAATCTGGGATTCAGAATTAGTTTTGTAAGAGATTTATTTTTCATTTATGAAAAGGTGCACCACAGAATTCCTGCAGAGAATGGGGACAAAAACTTCCTAGTCAGTGTATTTTAAAATATTTGATTTGCAAAAATTTAACATACTTTAAAATAGTTGTCTATTACTAATAATAATCTGTATTATAATAAAGTGTTATATAATGCATTGGGAAAAAAGAGCAGCATCTTCAATAGATATTTGTTACATCCATATTTATAGCAGCATTATTCACAATAGTTAAAATGTGGAAGCAACCCAAGTGTCCACCAATGGATGGATGGACGGATGGACAAAACGTGGCGTACACATACAATGGAATATTATTCAGCCTTAAAAAGGGAGGAAATTCTGACACGTGCTACACCGTGGATGAGCCTTGAGGACATTATGTTGAGTGCAATAAGCCAGTCACAGAAGGACAAGTACTGTATATGGTCCCACTTAAATGAGGTCCTAGAGTGGTCAACTCCATAGAGACAGGAAGTAGAGTGGTGGGTGTGAGGGGCAGGGGCAGGGGGGATGGGGAGCGAGCGTTCGATGGACGTGGAGTTTCTGTCAGGGAAGACGAAAAGAGTCCTGGAGATGGATGGTGCTGATGGTTGCACAATGCCACTGAACTGCACACTTAAAAGTGGTTAAGATGGCAAACTTTATGTCATGTGTATTTTGCCACATTTAAAAAACCAAATACTGTATTTATTAAAAATAATAATTTGGCACCTTAGCCCAACCGCAGTCTCCTGGATGCACCTCACCTGGAGGGCAGCTCTCCGCGCTCTGATCTGCTTGCCAGGTGAATCCACTAGGATGCTCTGGTTGCAGGGGACAGAGTGCCTGACTTATGTGCTCCCCGGCCAGGTGGAAGTGCTGAGCCAGTATTGGCTGTGTGGGGCTTGACAACCGGCTTCCGAGCGGCTCTTCACCGAATGCCCAGCCCTACAGATGCAGGCTGGCTGCCCTGTGTGGCTTCACACATCAGAATCTCACCCGGCTGAGTCCAAAGGAGAACGGAAGGGTTCCCCTCACTGCAGCCTTTTATCAGGGAGAAGATCTCTCCCAGGAACCCCCAGCCAGGGTCAGACCTTATGCCTGTGGCCAGGCCCATCACCAGCATGGAAAACAGCACGTCCAAGATCAGTGTGGAAATAAACACAGACCATCCAAATGAGAACAGTCAGAGGCTGGTTATCCAGAGCGGGCTATGGCGAGGGGTTCGGCCACCCTCACTTGCATTTTGGCCGAGACTCACAGACAGGCCGAGAGTGGAAAAGCTTCTTAGTGGGTGGGGGAGGCTCCGGCTGAGCCATCAGAGGCTGTGGGCCTGGGGGAGCCGGGGGGGCTCACTAGACGCCACCTCCCATGTGATTGGCTAGGGGGCATACTTGGCTCTCTCTGGTTGATCCTAGTTGGAAGTGGAGACTAAATTAGGGAAGCTGCCAGTTATTAATCAAGTCCTGGCCATTTGGGGCCGATTGTTGCAGAAGTTACTGTTTAGCTTCCTGGGCTGTCACTGGAAAGAGCACCTGGCTTCCCGCAAGTCAGACTTACAGCAGGCTGGCCTCCTGGGCCGGTCACTGCAGCAGAGGGGGAGGTTTCTTGGGCAGGTTGCACAGGTCGTGGGTCAGAGTTCTTGTTGTATAAATGGTCTGGTTGTCTGTTTATATATCTAGTCTCTCAATGGCCTCACCCCCACTGGGGGGCCCCTTCCCTAAGCACAGGGGGTGATGTCTGAAGAGGAGCATTCGAGGAGGAGCAGTGGTCACATGGAGCCACCCTCCCGTGTCACTTCTCACTGTTGTGCTGGGTCTCATGAATGGCAGGCACAAATATTTCAATAACCCAGTAAATTAATAAATCTGTGAATTGTATGTTTGTCTGTTAGATTTGGGTTAGTATGAGTCAGTCTCCAAAAGCCTGACCAGCTCTGCTTGAGGCTCCAGGAAAGACGAGGACCAGACCAGGATCTGGTACAGAGACTAAGGTGTCAGAGAAGGGGCCTTCCCGGGATGGGCACCAACCTCCCTGAAAACCATCACATAACTTCTCTTCAGAATTTCTACACGTCCAGCAGATTAGTGGGGAGTGTGCTGGTCAGATGGCACAGTTCTTTTCATCTTATTAGATGTCGGAATACAAAAAAAAGTGACAGAGATTTCAGGTTGGATTATTTATTCAAATCTGAGGGCTAATGTTAGAGTTAGGTTCCTGTTGGGATTAGTATTATGTTTAAGGATAAATTTAGTGCTAGAGTTGGCACTGGGCTTAGGGTTAAAGTTAGCATTAGGGCTACAGTTTTTTCTTTTAGTTGGAGAGTCAGGGTTAGGTTTAGGATTAGAGTTAAGAATTACGTAAGAGTCATGCTATAGTTAATGGTTGTGTTAGAACTGAAACTAGGCGCCGACCCATTGCTCACTTGGAGAGCGTGGTGCTGACAACACCAAGTCAAGGGTTAAGATCCCTTTACTGGTCATTTAAAAAAAAAAAAAAGAATTGAAACGAGGTTTTGTTAATCTAGGGTTGTTTAATATCAGAGTTAATATTAGGGTTAAGATTAGTGGTAAGATTTAGTGATACTGTTAGGATTAAATTTAAGGTTAATGGTAATGTTGGTGCTACAGTTAGGGTTGGTAAAATGGTGAAGTGTATGACTGTGATGAAGGGTTAACATTTGGGATTGATTCAAATATTAGGGTTGGAATTAGTGTTGGGTTAGGGCTAAATCTGGGGTTAGGGTTAAATTTGAATTGGATTTTGCAATATGATTGGATTTATGATTATGGTTAGGCTTAATATTTGGTTGGGGTGAGAAGATTTTGGTTAGAGTTAGGATCAGGGTGAAGAATAAGATTAGTGTTTAGGTTTACAAAACAGAGTTAAGGTAAAGTTAATTCTCAGAGCTGGAGTTAGAGTTGGAATTATAATTAGTTTAGGGTTAGATTTAAGGTTAGGGTTAGTTTTAGGTTTGAGGATCAGGTTAGGATTACATTAATTTTGGGTTAGGGTTAGGGTTGCAGTTTAGAATAAGTGGTAATTTTCGGAATAGGGGTTGGTGGCTGGCTGCTGTGGGGATCTGAAGGATTAAGGTTAAATTTGGTGGCAGAGCTATTAGGGTCGGGTTAGGCTTAAAGAGTTCAGAATTAGGATTTGTGTTCATTTTGGGTAAATTTATGTGTTCCTTAGTGTGAGAGGTAATTTGGGTATTTGACTAAGGGTTAGGTTTAACTTATGAGTTTTATTAACACAGACATTTTTATTCATAGGCTTTGTTTTAGGATTACAGAAAAATCAAACAGACAGTACAGAGAATTCCCTTATACCTCCTGCCCCCACTATACATACAGCTTCCTCTATTGTAAACATCTTACATTAGTGTGGTACAGTTGTACAATTGATGAGCTAATACTGATATATTATTAACTCAAGTTCACAGTTTAAATTCAGGTTCACTCTGTGTTGTATGGTTCTATGGGTTTCAACACACACGTAATGTCATGTACCCACCATTACAGTATCACACAGTAGTTTCACTGTCCTAAAGATCCCCTGTGCTCCACCTATTCATTCTTTCCACCCCACCCCCCACCCCCCAGCCACAGCAACCCCACCCCACCCTGCTCCCTGAACTCCTGGCAGCCACTGATCTTCTTAGTGTGTCTATAATTTTCATATCGTTGGAATCATGAAGTATGTAGCTTTTTCAGACTGGCTTCTTTCACCTAGCAATATGCATTTAAGTTTCCTCCATGTCTTTTTGTGGCTTGGCAGCTTTTTTTTTTTAATTGTTGTATAATATTCCATTGTATGAATGTACCACAGTTTGCTTCTCCGTTCACCACCTATTGAAGGGCACCTTGGTTACTTCCAGGCTTTGGCAACTATGACTGAAGCTGACATACACATTTGTGTGCAGGTTTTTGTATGCATGTAGTTTCCTTTTTCTTTTTCTTTCTTCTTTTCTTTTTATTTATTTATTTTATTTATTTATTTATTTTTTTTGAGTGCTGGCTGGAACAGGAATCGAACCCCGGACATTGGTGTTATCAACACCAAGTGGACGTAGTTTTCAATTTATTTGGGTAAACACCGAGGAGTGTGATTGCTGGATCATATGGTAAGAGTGTGTTTAGATTTTTAAGAAACTGCCAAACTGTCTTCCAGAGTAGCTGGACCATTTCACATTCCCACCAGCCATGAACGAGACTTCCTGTTGCTCCACGTCCTCACCAGCATTTGGTGTTGTCAGTGTTTTGGATTTTGTCCATTCTAACAGGTGTATAGTAGTATATCATTGTTTTAATTCTCATTTCCCTAATGACCTATGATGTTGAGCATCTTTTCATATGCATTTTGACATCTGTATATCTTCTTGGGAGATGCCTGCTGCACCTTCCTGTGGTTCCCCAAAATCCCACAGTAATTCCCAGGACCTTGTGCAGCTGTGAGAGTGTCACAACCACCACTCTCTGTTGTGTGATGTTGCATGGGGAATACCAGGCCAGTCAGAGGGCTGTCAGCCCCAAGGATGGGGGAACGAGGGTCCTGGGCTATCTCTGCAAAGACTGCTGCACCAACATCAAACCTGCAAATTCCTGAAGCTGCAAAGAGGGCTGCCAAGCACAGACAGCAGCCTCAGGACTTACAAAGAAGTATGAGCTCTATCCCAGAATGGTTCCTGCCAAAACTAGCAGGGAAGCCAATCCACCAAAGATTTTTTTTTTTTTTTTTTTTTGCGGCTGGTGGATACAGGGATTCTAACCCTCGACCTGGTGTTATAACACCATGTTCTAACCAGCTGAACAAATTGGCCAGCCCAGCAGCCATTTCTAAAGACTCACCTTGGGAGAACGTGTCACAGGAGTGCAAGGAGTGATCACCATTGTTTAATTCGTGCCACTGTTCCTACACACGTGACCTTTGAGATGACAGTCAATGAGAATTGTCATTGGTAAAAAGGAGAATAATACGATTAACTATTTCAGATGACATTACTGGGCTGGCACTAGGCCCAGGTATAGATAGAAAGATGTCTATTTGTATTTGTCCATCAGGGACGGTCCATGTCATGGATGTAGGCTCCTTGCTTCACAAATCTTGGTGGATCAGCCAAGTTCAAATGTGGGTCTCTCATTCCCCTCTAACCCTGTCCTGTCAGGACCCCTTGGGAGGAGTCTGTGGTCAATGTCCTGTGCCCTCCCTTCCTGCCCTGCTCCTCCAGGACCTATGGCAGAGTTTCTCATTTTCTTGGGCTATTGCCATCGCCAGACTGAGGGGATAGTGGAGGCTGAAACGTCGCTGTGCCCAAGGGCTTTGTGCCAAGGACACCCCCAGAGCAGCAACGGGATTGGAGCTTCTCCTGTAAAAGCCTGTAGACCCCAGTACTGACCACCTGCAGCACCAGCCTGGGGTATGTGGGCACTGGTAGGTCCATCTTCCCAATTCCTTGGGGATGGCAGTCTCTGGGGAGTTTCCCTGCCAGACTCTACTTCCCTGTCCACTCTCATCAACTGCCCTCATGCCCCAGGCTCTTTAGGATCACCTGAAGCCTCCAGCCTAGGGAAAGATACATTAGTCTCTCTCCTCATAGGTACCCACAACCTTACGAGTTGCTTTCCTGGTGGCCTCTGCTCCCCTTCCCACAGGGAAGGCCCATTTCCTAACCACTAGGCTTCTTCTACAGTCAACCAGCCTCACACCCTTGCCTGGCATTATAGAGACGAGAGTGGCTTCTTCTTGGCTCTGATTGACTGCAGTGGTGGCTCCCACCAGGTCTTGGAAAGAGGCAGTTGACCCCCAGTGGTGGTCTTGAACTTAGGATGTGTGTTTTCCCTTGGGCTCTTGTTGGGGACGAGGGAAAGTGCCCACTGGTCAGTTTCCATGCATTCTCTTTGCTACTGCTCCCCATTTTGTCCCTCCTCCCTGCACTCTGACCTTCCCCCACAGACCTAGCTGGTGCCTATGCCCACGGCACCCTCACAGGGAGGCCCAGCTCAAAGAACATCTCCTTAGTGAAGATTTTCCCTAGCATTTTATTATGAAAGTGTTCAAACCTACAGCAAGTTGATACAATTTTACAGTGAATGCCCTTAGATCTCCCATTTCCAGTCCACCACCACCACTTTGCTATCCATCCGTCACTCTCTCCATCCATCTTATTTCTCTTCACGCACTTCAAAGTAGATGTAGAAACAGTGCACTTTCCCCCAAATACCTTTGCACTCATATAATAAACTAGAGTTTAGCGTTTGTCTACGGATTTTTATTTTGATATAAAATTTACATTCAATAACATCCTCAAATCTTAAATGTGCCACTCAGGGATGTCTAAAAAGTGTATCTACTGAAACCGACTATTAGCATTGATCTGGAAAGTTCTGTCACACCCCACTGCCACTGGCACCCACTGTTCTAATTTTTTTCCACCATGGATTAGTTTGGCCTGTTCTTGAGCACTGTGTAAATGGACTCCTCCAGTAGGTAGCCTGTTGTGCCTGCTTCTTCTCACCCCATGCCCATGCCGTGACTTTCAGATTCATCCGTGTCATTTCCTGTATCAGTGTTTGTTCCTTTTCCCTGTCCAAAAGTAGCTCATTGTATGGATGGACCACAGTTCACCTGTTGATGGAAATTTATCTGGGTTGTTACCTGTTTTTGCCTCCTGTGAATAGAGCTGCAATGAACTTTCGGGTCAAGTGTTTGTGTCAATAGGTTTTTACTTTTCTTGGGACAGAAATTGCTGGGTCACAGGGCAGGTTTATACTATTTGATAAGAAGCTGCCAGCCATCTTTCCACAGTGGTCTCCACTGTGCTACAGTTGGGTGGCTCCACATCCTGGGCACCTTTGGTCTCTTGGTTATTGACGTTTTATTGTTGTATGTTTTTCTGATGGGCTTGATCAAATCTTTCGCCTATTTTTCAGTTGGTCTGCTTGATGTTTTACAATTATTAATAAGATGTAGGATTATTTATATGTCATGAGTACCAGCACTTTGTCAGACATATGTTCTGCAAATATTTTCTTCCAGGCTGTAGGTCTGGTGAGGAGAGGTTTCAATTTTTGATGGACTCTAACTCATCATTTTTTTCTTCTATGGGTATTATTTTCTGAGAAATATCTAAGAAAATTTTGCCTACCCTCAACTCTTAAAAATATTCACCGATGTTATTTTCTGAAACATTATGGTTTTAGCTTTTATGTTTAGGTCTATGATTCATCTGAAATTAGTTTTTGTATATGGTATGAGGAAAGTAGAAATGTTCGTTTTTTCCCATGCATATTTCCAGTTATTTTAGCATGATTTGTTGAAAATATCTTTTTTCCCCTATAAATTGAATCCTATTTTTATCTACAGTGTTTTACAGTGTATCTATATGTATATACAGATATAGATATCTATTCATTGTGTATTAAAATATACATGTACAACCTATCATGGTTTACTGGTGTTGACATTTTACAACACTTTGAGTGAGATGATAGTGAATTCTCAGTCGTTTCTCTTAGGTTTTCCTGGTATAAAACCTTATCTAATGTGAATAGGACTATTCTTATCCTCTGCTTCACAATTTTAATACTCCTATTTTATTTCTTTTCCTGTGTTTTTACTCTCAAGATTTGGAGAATACTTCCAGTAGAAAAACACTTAGTAACTGGGGCAATAAGAATCATTATTTCCTTCTTGGATTTAAAAGGATTGCTCTATGATTCTTTTGTCAGGTGGATTTTAGCTTCTGACCTGAGATTATTAAGAAAATACAAACATTTCTTACGCTACTGAGCAATTTTATTTATTTATTTATTTATTATACAATGTAATCAATTTTCGTGGCCCTTCGCCAATTCCTCCCTTTCCCCTCTCCCAAAATTTTAAGTTTTAAATGCAGGGGATCTCATATGGACAACCACACACACACACACACACAAAAATGCAGTTAATTTTATCAACTATCTTTCTAGTATCTATGAAGATGCTTGTCACATATTACATGAATTTCATTAAATATATTAGGCTGGTCCGATGGTAGTGGGTTATCAGAACTTATTAACATTAGTGTCACTAAAATTGGTGTACAATCCCCCACTCCTAAATTTGAATGCCTTAAAATAAATAAGTAAATACATAAATGTACTAATTATGTGATGATATTTTAAAATCATCTGGAAGGAATGAACACACGGTAACAGCCAGGGAACTGCAAAGTCAGAAGATAGATTGGGAGACATACCCAATCACTGTTAACACGTTGCTACTAATTTTGAAGCACCTTGAAACTGAATATGCCAAGAACAGCTGCTGCAAATATGAACAGAAGATTGATGAAATGATAAGGAAGCCCTAAAGCAGGTTTATTTTATGAGGGTATGAAATATGATAAATATGACTATACGTAATTGCTGCTTTCTCAATAAATGTTATTGAGTAAAAATACTACACATCTGAAAAGATTCTCTTTCTATTTCACATCACATACCAAAGTTAATCTAGGTTGATTACAGTTTCAAATGGAAAAGAAAATAGTTAAATAATAAATAAAAAAATACATATTATCTTTGTAGAGGGAAATCGTTTTCAGCATAAGAGCAAAGCATACAATATAACGGAAAAATGTATGTGTGTGCACATATGCACACACGTATATGTATATGTGTATATACACATAACTACATAAAAAGTAAAATTCTCTCACCAAAAAAATAATAAATGAGATTATATGGCAAAATGCAATAAAAAATTGTAACATATATGGGAAGTTTTTATATTCACATACTGTATATTGTTCTTACAAATCAGTTATATAATATTGGCAGACTTCTGGAAAACCGAATAAGAACACATATTGCACATTTACAGAGAAGAAGTACAAATAAATGGTCATGAAAAAATAGTAAATGTCAAATGTAATAAGTCAGGAAAATTAAAGTGTAAGATACCACTTTAACATGGCTTATAGTAAGCAGTGACAGTGTTTAGGAAAGAATCACACATTTACACCAAAATTGACCTAGCTGAGATATCTTAGGGTTTGAATGTTTTTGTCCCCCCCAAATTTTTTTTGTTTGTTTTTTAGCAGCTTGCCAGTACCGGAATCCAAACCTTTGACCTTGGTGTTACAAGGCAGCACTCTGAGCTAACCTGCTAGCCCTTGCCAAAATTTATATGTTGAAATCCTAATCCCCAATATGAAGGATTAAGAGGTGGGGCCTTTCGGAGGTGATTAGGTCATGAGGGTGGAGTCCTCATGAACAGTATGAGTGTCCTTTTACAAGAGGCCTGACAGAGACCCTTACCACTTCCAACATGTGAGGACACAGCAAGAAGGTGCCATGTATGAACCAGAAAGTAGGCCCTCACCACACACTGAATCTGCTGGTGCCTTGATCTTGGACTTCCAGTCTCAAGAGCTGTGAGATATAAACTTCTGTTGTTTGTAAGTCTATGGTATTTTCTTATAGCAGCCCAAACAGATTAAAACATCAAGACAATATTGTATTTAAATTTAAGGCTTTGGGGCCGGCCCGTGACTCACTCGGGAGAGTGCGGTGCTGATAACACCAAGGCCCTGGGTTCGGATCCCATATCGGGATGGCCGGTTAGCTCACTGGGTGAGCGTGGTGCTGACAACACCAAGTCAAGGGTTAAGATCCCCTTACCGGTCATCTTTATATGGGATTTTTCAATAAATAAATAAATAAATAAATGTAAGACTTTGGAAAAAGTCAAAATATTATGAGTTCAATAAACCACGGTTGACCACACAAAGGAACATAATGCTACCATTAAGACTGTTGAAATAATATTTAATGACATGGAAATATGGTCACCCATTCAAAAATGAAAAAAGTAATTATAAAATAATTATATTGTAATTACAGTTTTGAAAAATATAGATACAGATGTGTATAAGAGGAAAAAGAACAAGAAAGAAATACCTTCAGCTGTTAATGGGGGCTATCTTTTTGTGTGATATTTCTGTTTATTTCCTTTTACCCGTCACTATCTTATGATGTTTCTACTCTGGAACACAATTTATGTTGCAGTAAGAAAGAAATCGTTTGAGGCCGCATCATACCCTTGGCAAAAACTACTCATTGAGCCTATGGGTCCCTGTGTGGAAATGCGGCCTCCCCGAGCATATCTCTGAGGAAAGAAGACTGTGGGCTGCATGAGTTAGGGGTGATGTTGGGATTCCACAGGCCAGGCTAGGGTCTGAGCCTGCCCTTTCTGCTGGGGATTGATTCCCCCCGTCCATGTCTCCACTCCCTTTAACACAGTGAGGTTAGCACCTGCCCATGGGAGGTTCTAAGGATGACATGACATCCACAGACCAAGGGTCAGCAGTGTGTCTTCTTATTGTCCATACAGTCAATATATTAGTATTGTTGTTCCTTTAGTTTCTCAATGTCTTTTCCTCATGTTATCTGTAAATAGCTACCCTCTGCATCAAGCCTCTCTCTGCTCTGGGTAAGTCTTAAATCATTAAAGAACCTTCAAATAGTATGAGAAAGGAGGATCCCTTGGCCCGATGGGGCCTATCTGGTCCATTCTGGTTTAATGCCTTTCGTGGGAAAATCGATTTTTTAAGATCTGCCTTTTCATGGCCCAAATGCTCATCCAGCCTGCCTCAACCTCCCCAGCACCTTTTCATTTCTCACTTTGTGCTCTAAAATAGATCTTCTGCTCATAGACAATGGGTCTTTTCCTATCACCCTGGGAGGCTGGCAGTGGGTGAGTCTTCACTCTGTTACTTAGACATTCAAATGTGTGATCTTACTTGACAATCATTCTAGCCCTGTGAGGTAAGGCATGGTATCCTTATTCTTATTTTATAGATGAAGAAACAGAGAGGTGATTTAATTCCATCTAGGTGCCTGAATGATCGTTGGAGCAAATCCTGCCACTGCTAATGATCAGAATCCTTATATTTTATTCACACGATCAAAAATGGACTTCTCTTCTGGTGAGATATTATTCATTTTAGAGTCAATCAGTCATAGCAGGTGGCAATTTCCTACCTAATACACTGAAGATGATTAAATAGCAGGTAACATAAGTACGTCAGGCACTGGGTGAAACTGTGGAGGAATATTACTTGTTTTCTTTTGGTTTGGAATGAACAGATATACATTCTGCGATGGCAAGCATGTGGGAAAGAAGGCTGTCTGAGGCATGGCTGGTATGGGTATAAATTGATTTCACCTTTTTCTAACGGTAACTGGACAACATCTATAAAAATTAGAATCTCCCATAGCCTGATTTATCAGCTACTCTTTAGCAACTTATTCTGTAGACATCCTCTAGAAGTATTTCATAAAGACATGCCTAAAGGTATTCATCATGATATTAATGATAAAATTGGAAAGCCCATCATTTAGATACAAACATCATAGTTGTTGTGTGTAGCTGTTGTTGGCTTGTTTTCATAGCTGTGTAGTATTCCATTGTCTGTTTATTTTATGTCATTTTTCTCCTTTTGATGGACATCTGGTGGTTTCCAGGAGCTCTGGAAAATGCTACCACGCATATGTGCATGTTTCTATCGGGTGGAGTGGCGAGCTCCTAGGGTGTGTGAATATTTATCTAGTAAAGATCCTGCCAAACTGTTTGCCAAGTGGTTGCACCAGTCGTGGGAACGAAACTCCGAGTATTGTCAGTCTTTTTCATTTGGTAGGTCTGCAGTGGCATCTTGTGTTTTTAATTTGCCTCTCCCTTTTTGTTAATAAGGTTGAGCACCTCTCAACGTGATCATTGGCCATCTGGGTATTCTCTTACAGTGTGTTTGAGCTGAACACCTAGCATGGCCTCTCTTAAATTTAGTCTCCTCCACTGAGCCACGTGAATAACAATATTCATGTGTGGGAATTAAGATAGAGCACATATAAAGACCCAGCAAGTTCCCAGCTACCATCCTCCCAATAGGGTGTCCCCCACCCCCTCAGCTTTCTTGCATCCACAGCTCCCAACTGGGCACCTGGCAGGTGGGGGGATGGAGGGGATCCCCACAGCCTGTATCAACACTGGGTGGTCCCGCAGGTGACCACAGGCTGAGAAGTGGGAGGCCAAAAATGTGAATACATTCTGACAGGCTCGTTAGAGAACTCGCCCTGCACTTAGGGCCTCCTCGGAGTGCTCGATGATCTGTGGAAAAATAAAGCAAAGGTTAATAAGTGAGTTTCTCCTGACTTCTATATTCTGACTGTGGCTTTCTGCATCCTTTCCTGAATGATGAGAGCAGTACTTTTTAAACACCATTACTCAGCAAAGCAGGAAGTTGGTAACCGAAACTTGGGGGACTTTTGTTTGTCCTTGAAATCCAAAAGTCTGGGAATCAGTGGTCTAGAACAGCACTATCCAACAGAAATAGAAATCGACCCACAGAAGGAATTTTGGGCCGAGCCCGCGGTGCACTCGGGAGAGTGCGGCGCTGGGAGCGCAGCGACGCTCCCGCCGCGGTTCGGATCCTATATAGGAATGACCGGTGCACTCACTGGCTGAGTACCGGTCACGAAAAAGACAAAAAAAAAAAAAAAAAAAGAAGGAATTTTAAGCTTTCTGGCAGCCACATTAGAAAAGTAAAACAGGTGAAATTGATTTTAATCATACTGAAATATTATTTCATACCGTCTAGCTACCAAAAAAAGAAACAAAATATTATTTCAACTTGTAATCAATATAAAAATTATTAATACTATGTTTTGCATTTTTATACTAAGTCTGACACCTACGTGTGTATTACACTTACTGCACGTCTCAACAGGGACTCACTACGTTTCCAGGGCTCAGAGCACCTGTGGCTGCCGTGGAGGACAGCTGGGCCCGAGCGCCCGAGGGGCCTGCGGGTACTCAGCAAATAGGTAGGAAAGGACGGACAACGCCTTCGCCGCTGCGTTGCTGCCATTGCCGACGCGGAGGCGGAGTCGTACAGCGGCCTCTCCGGGACGACCACCAGGGGACACCGCCAGGGGGCGCGAGAGTGCGGTGGCCAGGCTGCACGTGGCATCCTCGCGAGGGCGCCGGCCAGGGTGGGGTGTCGTGCGGACCCCATGCGGCAGGTCTCACAGGACCCAGCCATCCAAGGCTCCGAGATGGAGTTCCCCCGGCCCCCATCTGCTGTGGGACGCTTCACCATCCCCAGTGAGGAGGGGAGCAGGGCTGGCACCAACCGCGGGGGAAGGAGTGGGTCTGAGGGGCTCTGAGAGGAACCCCTGGATGCTCAGAAAGGCACAGGCGCCTTGACTCACCGAGTTCGAGGGCTGGTCCTCGCAGAACCAGGCACGACGGCTGGACCAAAGGACACCTGAGAGCGGAGTCCACCCTCCCGGGGCTCTGGCTTTGACGGTGGGAGAGAAGCCCTCCCTCCACTCCCACTCGGCTGCCTCCAGCCTCATCGTCCAGGTCGTCACCTCGATCATGGGTGAGAACATCCAACCCAGTCTCTCCCCAGGGGGCGCCTCTGCTGCTCCTGGAAGCTCCCCGGGGTGCTTCTCCCAGATGCTCCTCCCATAAAGGGCATCTGGGCGGTTTTCCACTGCGTAGATGTTTGGGGACGCCCTCCTAATTGCTTCTGGTTTCTTTGTTTTCTACTCAGCTTTGCGTGTTGCTGTTCCATTCATCTTTCCAAAGCCCAGTGGAGAGTAAAACGCAAACACCTGGTCTGCCCCCTGAACTCTCAGAACGTTTGTAAATCTGTCTCTTGTGCCCTATTAAAGACCCTTTACCTTTCCAGAAGGTAAAAAGGCTACACTTAGCAGGTGGCCAATAAATGTTTATGACCAACAAAATGCCACACTCAGTGGGAGGCCAAAAAGGATTCCTGAAATCAATAATTCTCATGTTCTCTTTCATTCTCATCTGGGACCTTAGATGCAGTCTGAGTATTTGAACCCAAGTGCAGAACTTGCCCAACATAAAACTTAGAAATGATTTCAGGTGGGGTTCCAGTTCTCAGGCCTGGGACCCAGGGGTCCCCTGAGATCTCCCATCAGGACGGTCTGTTCTTATTTAGATATAGTTTAGACCCTACATGGGTGAATTAAATTTTCTCAATGAAGTCTTTAAGATTGTATTTCTTTATTAACTATTGCCAAAAATAGGAGAAGCACTGAAATCCCTAATATGATTATGGGTAACTAACAAAGAATTTTTATAATTTTTCAAAAGACCTATTACACTGATCATTAGAGTGTTTATATTGCCTGATTTTTAAAAAATCAAACAACTCTGCTAGATTTACCCAAACCCATTTACTGGGTAAAAATTCCTATTTGGAACTGTACGTGGTCGTGACAGCCACAAGGCAGCACTGAGCCTATGGGGACAGAAAGAGGGGATTAGAGAAGGTACAGACTTCACCATTACACAAGGCTGCTTTTCTATGATTCAAAGAAAAAGAAAACTTGTCCAAACTACATAACCAGCAGTAAAAGTCTGACCTGTATGTTACTTCTCCCAAACAAAATCACCATGGCAACACAAGCTACACACACACACACACACACACACACACACACACACACACACACACACACACACACACACACACACACACACACACACACACACACACACACACACACACACACACACACACACACACACACACACACACACACACACACACACACCCTTCTTGGGAGAGCCCCAAATGCATGCTTAGGTGTCTGGGCTGAAGTGTGGGCCAGTGAGAAACGACATCAACAGCACAAAGACCACCAGCTGCAGCATTTCTGAAGCAGAAATGGTTTCACTCAGTCGTAAATCCGTACATCCAATCCAGTATTAATTCACTCTATTATCTTTATCAAATAATTAGAAATGGCAACAGAAAAGGTGAATGGGCAAAATACAAGCTGTCCAGATACCATGGTTTGAATATTTGAAAGTTAGGGATCTAAAACTGAAATTAAAGTAAAAGGAAATTAGAGTTTGGTTTTCTATCTTTTTAAAGGACAGAAGTCATGCATGCTCACGAGAAGAAACTGAAAGTATGTAAAGAAAAAAGCCACTGGAGGCCAGGAAAGGGCCTCCGCTCTTGGTGGGTCACTAACAAGTGTGCTGAGGGGAAATGCCTGTGACATAAAGGCCGTCACGAAAAGGCAGACCTGGCTGCCTTTCTCCTGTCCTGCCTGACTCTCCTCTCATGATGCTTGCCTTTGGAACCTGCTACTGTGGAGAGGCCTCAGATGTGTGAGGCCAACAGTCCCAGCTGGGGTCCCACCAATGGCAGGCAGGCATTGGTCACCAGATGTGCAAGTGAGCAAAATGTCAGATGGCTCCAGCCGCAGCCTTGAGCCACCCACTGACGCTGAGTGGAACTGATGAGCTGTCCCCACCAAGCCCTACCAAACTGCAGATTTGTGAGCAAAATCAATGTGACCACTATGTTTGGGAGGAACCAGGGATCCTGGAGTAGATGACCTTGAAGCTGTGTCCTGAGGGCACCCAGAGGAGGGGGCTGAGCAGGCATTTGGGGAGAGCACACTAGGTGCAAGGTGTGCAGAGAGGCACAACCAGGTGGGGGCAGTATGCGGAAGCACCTGGGGAAGGAGCCAAATGTGTTCCTCAGGGCTTGTGAGCCACATGCCTGGACCTGAGATAGTTGAAAAGCTCATCTGTAATGCCGCTGTTTGGAGCTCAGAGTGCACTGGCCAGAGATGAACATAAGCTGATTTACCACACTGGCCTACAGCCTAGGAAGACACTGGATGCAGCAATATGCGATTCTGTCAGCTGACCCCACTCTGACTCCCCATCTACCTCAAGTGCAGAACCAAGAATCCAGCCAACAGTAGGTGCTCAGTGACAGTGGATGATTTTTGAGTGGCTCCGAGTCTGAGGGCTCCCATGCTGTCTGAACAGACGGCAGCTGTGTGTGTCCCAGGCTCTCTAGTGGACCATGTGTCTGAAGTAAGGCTGAGTAAAGAGAGCCACATGGTGAGCCCTGGTGGTTGCCAGAAGTCAGTGGCCACCCAGGGAGAGAGGGGCTTCGGGTGGACAGCTGACCTGAAGGCAGGGGCTCGGCCGGGGGTGTGTGGGGAGAAGAGTCCCAAAGGGACGCAGGAGCCCTGGGTCCAGCCCTTCCTCATCTCAGCCTCACCATTCTACCCTGAGAAACACTCCCATATTGGGGCCCCTTCCCCTTTTCTTTCCTGAAAGCAGATGCATGGTCTTCTCGTGCCAGCGCCTGCATCCTTAGAGGCCAATGGGAGGACAGCAGGACCCCCCAAGTGGAAGGGCCTCCCCCTGCCCCCGGACCAAGTGAGCAGCCCAAGCAGGGTGCCGGATCAACGCAGGAAGCCCAGATACATTTGAATTTCAGAGAAGCAGCCACCGACTTATATTTGTTGTCCTTCTGTTTGCTGAATCTGGCAAACTCATGTTGAAGGCCACATGACCAACTGGTAAGGAGCAGAGACTGTGGCTTCTAGAAGTGCGACTGGAGTTGGTCCTGCCCTGGTACCCCAAGGCCTCGGGGCTGGGAAGGTGGTAGAGAAGGGGGCCTCAGTATGGCCACCTGCCTCCTAGGTCTGTACTGTCAGCTGCAGGAATGGGGCGAGCCCCGGCTCTCTTCATTTTGTGTTGTAATTGAGATTGTATTTTTAAAATTAAAAAATATGGTGTTCCTAGCCCTTCCTTTAAGCCCTCACTTTTCCACGTATAGCTCTGCTCACAATGCACCAGGAGAGGTGCTGACCAGTCCGGGGCGGGGAGCGAGCATAAGAGACACAGTGGGTTAGGAGCCCTGTCTTCTCTCTCACCCTGCAACCCTGCGAGTCACGCCATCTCTCTGGGTGTTAGTCTCTCGTGGTTCCAGAGAGCTGAGTTCGTATATCTCTGAGACCAGCAAAGTCATCAGAAGTTTCCATTATTGGGAAGGGAACCCTTCCCCAGGTCCACGGGAAGACCATGGAATTGCGTCATGAGTCACAGAAAGAAAGGTGTGGGCCTCAGTGGGGGAGCAGGGGCCCCTGGCAAGGACTCACTGGGCACAGTCCCTGACTGTCCTCATCGTACCCTGCTGCTCACAGCCCAGGACCACTGGCTAGAGCAGTGAGAGGTCAGAGACAGCACCTGGGCAGCCCTGACAGTCACACCAGGCTGAGGACCCACAAGGCCCTGGGCCTCAGCCCCACTCTACCCCATGCAGAGGCCACCTGCCCATGGCTGAGTCCAAAGAGTGCTAAGTCTGGCTGTATTCGTTGCAGCCTGTATCCCTCCACCCTGACCCCTGACCCTGACCCTCATTTTGCTCCCACCAGTGTCGTTCTTCCAAGGCTGGGCCTGATGTCTGGGATCAAGTGCATGGATTTCTAGGATCTAGAAATTTGGTCAGCTAAACAGCTACCATCTAAATGACCCCCCAGGATCCCCCATGTTGTGAGGTACCCTCCCGCAAGAATGCACTTACACACCACTGGTGCAGAAAAGGGCAGTTTATTCACCTCAGCTGGCCAGCAACCGTCTGCCAAGGAGCAACCACAGGAGAACGGCCCCAGGCCTTGGTTTTGTGGGGTTTTTAAAGGCAAAAACCACATCCCGTTGACACACAGGTTTGTCCAGGTGCACAAAGCAAGATAGGTAGCTAGGTCACAGAAGCCAAGAATGAGCCGTTAGAGCAATCGAGCATAGAGATTTTCATTGTGTATGGCTCCTGTTCCCATGTAATAGTTCACTGGGTATGGCTCCTGTTCCCATGTAATAGTTCACTGGGTATGGCTCCTGTTTCTATGCAACGGTTTTTATTTCTATGAGAGGGTCAACGGTTTCTCATGCAGAGGGGGTCAGATGGGGTAAAATGGAGTTACTTAGGTTAAGCAAGCAATTCTACAGAAGCAGATAGCGTATGTTATGAGGGTGCAGGGAGCTCTATTTCACCCGTAATACATTTTTAATTGAATCGTAACAGATACATATCCTAAATATTCCATCAGCGACAACACAAAAACACCACTGGGTTGGTCTCTTCACATGCTGTGGGCCATTTGTATGTGTCCTTTGGAGAAATGTCTATTCAGGTTCTTTGCCATTTTTTATTTGGGTTGCCTGGATTTTTATTGTTGAGTTTTCATTCCTTATATAGTCTGGATATTAATCCCTTATCATATATACGATTTGCAATTATTTTGTCCCATTCTGTGAGCTGTCTTTTCACTCTCTTGATAGTATCCTTTGATGCACAAAAGTTTTTAATTTTTATGAAAGTCCAATTTATCTATTTTTTCTTCTGTTGCTGGTTTGGACTCATCTTCCCAATCTGCTCTTCGTGCTCCACCCAAACTGCCAGAGCCAAGGCCCTACCGTGTGACTATCACAATTCTACCCATGGCTCCAAATGAAATTGTTCGTTTTCTATGCCAACTTCGAGGCCTTGTCTATGTGCACCGATGAACTTTAACACCATTGTGGGGTGCAGCTGACCCCCTGAGGGGCTCTGCTATGGTGTCTTGTGCTCTGTTCCAGTCCTGATTTATTTTCCCTCTTATTAGCTGTTCCTGGTGGTTTAAGTTCATCTGCACATTTTTTTTACTATTATTATTTTTTTTAATTTCATTTTGTCGATATACAATGTGGTTGATTATTGTGACCCCTTACCAAAACCTCCCTCCCTCCTCCCTTTCCCCCCTCCCACCCAACAATGTCCTTTCTGTTCGCTTGTCATGTCAACTTCAAGGAATTGTCATTGTTATGTCTTCTTCTCCCCCCCACGTTTTTTTTTTTTGTGTGTGTGTGTGTGTGTGTATATGTGTGAATTTATTTATTTATTTTTATCTCCCACCAAAAGTGAGAACATGTGGTATTTCTCTTTCTGTGCCTGATTTGTTTCACTTAATATAATTCTCTCAAGGTCCATCCATGTTGTTGCAAATGGCAGTATTTCATTCTTTTTTATAGCTGAGTAGTATTCCATTGTGTAGATACACCACATTTTCCGTATCCACTCATCCGATGATGGACATTTCGGCTAGTTCCAACTCTTGGCTATTGTAAAGAGTGCTGCAATGAACATTGGGGAACAGGTATACCTTCGACTTGATGATTTCCATTCCTCTGGGTATATTCCCAGCAGTGGGATAGCTGGGTCATATGGTAGATCTTTCTGCAATTGTTTGAGGAACCTCCATACCATTTTCCATAGAGGCTGCACCATTTTGCAGTCCCACCAACAATGTATGAGAATTCCTTTTTCTCTGTAACCTCACCAGCATTTACCATTCAGAGTCTTTTGGATTTTAGGCATTCTCACTGGGGTGAGATGGTATCTCAGTGTGGTTTTGATTTGCATTTCCCGGATGCTGAGTGATGTTGAGCATTTTTTCATATGTCTGTTGGCCATTTGTATATCTTCCTTAGAGAAATGCCTACTTAGCTCTTTTGCCCATTTTTTAATTGGGTTGCTTGTTTTTTTCTTGTAAAGTTGTTTGAGTTCCTTGTATATTCTGGATATTAATCCTTTGTCAGATGTATATTTTGCAAATATTTTCTCCCACTCTGTTGGTTGTCTCTTAACTCTGTTAATTGTTTCTTTTGCTGTGCAGAAACTCTTTAGTTTGCTATAATCCCATTTGTTTATTTTTCTTTTAGTTGCCTGTGCTTTTGGGGTCTTATTCATGAAGTCTGTGTCCAGTCCTACTTCCCGAAGTGTTTCTCCTGTTTTCTATAAGAAGTTTTATTGTTTCAGGGTGTATATTTAATTCTTTAATCCATTTTGAGTTGACTTTAGTGTATGGTGAAAGGTATGGGTCTAGTTTCATTCTCCTGCATATTGATATAGAGTTCTACCAGCACCATTTGCTAAAGAGGCAGTCTCTTCCCCAGTGTATAGGCTTGGTGCCTTTGTCAAAAATCAGATGGCTGTAGGTGTGTGGGTTGATTTCTGGATTCTCTATTCTATTCCATTGATCAGCGTGTCTGTTTTTATGCCAGTACCATACTGTTTTGGTTATTATAGCTTTGTAGTATAGTTTAAAGTCAGGTAGTGTTATGCCTCCAGCTTTATTTATTTATTTATTTATTTGCTCAGCATTGCTTTGGCTATGCGTGGTCTTTTGTTATTCCATATAGATATCTGGATAGTTCTTTCCATTTCTGAGAAAAATGTCATTGGAATTTTGATGGGGATTGCATTGAATTTGTATATCACTTTGGATAGTATGGACATTTTCACTATGTTGATTCTTCCAATCCAAGAGCATGGGATATCTTTCCATCTTCTTGTATCCTCTCTAATTTCTCTCATCAGTGGTTTGTAGTTCTCATGACAGAGATTTTTCACATCCTTGGTTAACTCAATTCCTAAGTATTTTATTTTTTTGGTGGCTATTGTAAATGGGAAGGCTTTCTTGATTTCTCTTTCTGCATGTTCACTATTGGAGAAAAGAAATGCTACTGATTTTTGTGTGTTGATTTTGTGTCCTGCTACTGTGCTGAAATCATTTATCAATTCCAAGAGCTTTTTGTAGAGGCTTTAGGCTGTTGGATATATAGGATCATGTCATCTGCAAACAGGGACAGTTTGACTTCATCTTTTCCAATCTGGATGCCCTTTATTTCCTTCTCTTCTCTGATTGCTCTGGCTAGTACTTCCAACCCTATGTTGAATAGGAGTGGTGAGAGTGGGCATCCTTGTCTAGTTCCTGTTCTTAAAGGAAAAGCTTTCAGCTTTTCCCCATTCAGGATGATATTAGCAGTGGGTTTATCATATATGGCTTTAATTATGTTGAGATACTTTCCATCTATACCTAACTTATAGAGGGTCTTTGTCATGACTGAATGTTGAATTTTATCAAATGCTTTTTCAGCATCTATAGAGATGATCATATGATCCTTGTGTTTGATTTTATTAATATGGTGTATCACATTTATTGATTTGCGTATGTTGAACAAACCTTGCATCCCTGGGATGAACCCCACTTGATCGTGGTGAATAATTTTACGTATGTGTTGCTGTACTGTTTGCTAGTATTTTATTGAGGATTTTTGCATCTATATTCATCAAGAATATCGGCCTGTAGTTTTCTTTTTTGGTTATATCTTTACCTGGTTTTGGTATCAGGATGATGTTTGCTTCATAGAATGAGTTTGGGAGATTTGCGTCTGTTTCAATCATTTGGAAAAGTTTCTAAAGAATCGGTGTCAATTCCTCTTTGAATGTTTGGTAAAATTCTGCTATGAATCCATCTGGTCCTGGGCTTTTCTTTGCTGGGAGCCTTCTGATAACAGCTTCAATCTCCTTTATTGTTATTGGTCTGTTCAGATTTTCTACGTCTTCATGGCTCAGTTTTGGGAGCTTGTGTGTGTCCAGAAATTTATCCATTTCCTCCAGATTTTCAAACTTGTTGGCGTATAGTTGTTTATAGTAGTCTTGAATGATTCCTTGTATTTCAGATGAATCAGTTGTAATATCACCTTTTTCATTTCTAATTTTTGTTATTTGAATCTTCTCCCTTCTTTTTTTGTTAGCCATGCTAATGGTTTGTCAATCTTATTTATTTTTTCAAAAAACCAACTTTTTGATTCATTGATCTTTTGTATTGTTTTTTGGGGGTTTCAATTTCATTAAGTTCTGCTCTGATCTTAATGATTTCTTTCCGTCTGCTAACTTTAGGTTTGGATTGTTCTTGTTTTTCTAGTTCTTTAAGGTGAAGTGTTAGGTTGTTCACTTGCCATCTTTCCATTCTTCTGAGGTGAGCATTTAATGCAATAAATTTCCCCTTAGTACTGTTTTTGCAGTATCCCACAGGTTTTGGTATGATGTATCATTATTTTCATTAGTTTCAATAAATTTTTTGATTTTCTGCTTGATTTCTTCTTGGACCCATATGTCATTAAGTAGAATGCTGTTTAATTTCCATGTGTTTGTATAGTTTCCAGAATTTCATTTGTTATTGATTTGTAGTTTTAATCCATTGTGGTCTGAGAAAATACATGGGATAATTCCAATTTTTTTTGACTTTGTTGAGACTTGATTTGTGACCTATATGTGATCTATCCTGGAAAATGATCCATGTGCTGATGAGAAGAATGAATATTCTGAGGTTGTTGGATGGAATGTTCTGTAGATATCTGCCAAGTCCAATTGGTCTAGAGTATTGTTTAGATCTTGTGTTTCTCTGCTGATTCTTTGCCTAGATGATCGGTCCAATATTGACAGTGGGGTGTTCAGGTCCCCTGCTATTATGGTATTAGTGTCTATTTCCTTCTTTAGGTCTAATAGAGTTTGTTTTATAAATCTGGCTGCTCCAACATTGGGTGCGTACATATTTATGATTGTTATGTCTTCTTGATGGATCAGTCCTTTTATCATTATGTAGTGTCCCTCATTGTCTCTTTTTATGGTTTTTAGTTTAAAGTCTGCTTTGTCAGATATAAGAATAGCTACTCCAGCTCGTTTTTCTTTTCTGTTTGCATGGTAAATCTTTTTCCATCCTTTCACTCTTAGTCTATGTGAGTCTTTATGGGTGAGGTGGGTCTCTTGAAGGCAGCATATAGTTGGGTCCTCCTTTTTAATCCAGTCAGCCAGTCTGTGTCTTTTGATTGGGGAATTTAAGCCTTTTACATTAAGAGTTGTTATTGAAAAGTGTTGATTTATTCCTAGCATTTTATTGATTATTGTTTGGTTGTCTTAGATGTCTTTTGTTCCTTTCTTTCTGATTTACTGTTTGTTTTCTATGTTTGTTGGTTCCTTAGGTTGTAGATAGCCTTTTTGTTTTTTTGTTTTCTCTTCATGAATGCCATTTTTATTATACTAGTGGGTTTTGATTTTTCTTGGGTTTTTATGGCAGTGGTAGTTATTTTTCAGGAACCAAACCCAGTACTCCCTTGAGAATTTCTTGTAAGGGTGGTCGTGTGGTGGTGAACTCCCGCAGTTTTTGTTTGTCTGAGAATATACTATTTGCCCTTCATTTCAGAAGGATAGCCTTGCAGGGTAGAGTATTCTTGCCTGGCAATTTTTGTCCTTTAGGATTTTGAATATATCATCCCATTCTTTTCTGGCTTTTAGGGTCTGTGATGAAAAGTCTGATGTTAGTCTGATTGGAGCTCCCTTATAGGTGATTTGACGCTTCTCTCTTGCAACTTTTAAGATTCTCTCTTTGTCTTTGAGTTTTGCCAATTTGACTATAACACGTCTTGGAGAAGTCCTTTTTGGGTTGAATACAGTTGGGGATCTTTGAGCTTCCTGGATCTAGAAGATCTGTGATTTTTCCTATACCTGGGAAGTTTTCTGCCACTATTTTGTTGAATATGTTTTCAATGCAATCTCCTTTTTCCTCCCCTTCTGGAATACCCATGACTCAGATATTTGAGTGCTTAATGTTGTCTGATATCTCTCTCAGATTTTCTTCAATGCCTTTAATTCTTTTTTCTTTTTTTTCTTTTTTCTTTTTGTCTGCTGTGTTATTTCAAACAGCCCATCTTCAAGGTCAGTGGTTCTCTCTTCAACTTTCGCAAGTCTGCTGGTTAAACTCTCCATTGTGTTTTTTATTTCACTGAATAACTTCTTCAGTTCGGCAAGTTCTGCTACATTGTTTTCAGGGCATTGATTTCCTTGTACATTTCTTCTTTCAGGTCCTGTATACTTTTCCTCATTTCATCATGATGTCTAGCTGAGTTTTCTTGAATCTCATTCAGTTTCCTTAGAATTATCACTTGAAATTACTTGTCAGACATTTCAAGGGCTTCTTGTTCTATAGGATCTAGAGCTTGAGAGTTATTATCCTTTGGTGGTGTACTTTCTTGATTTTTCATATTTCTGGTATCTTTTCTTTGATGGTTTTTTTTTTTTTTTTTTTGTCTTTTTCATGACCGGCACTCTGCCAGTGAGTGCACCGACCATTCCTATATAGGATACGAACCCGCGGCGGGAGCGTCGCTGTGCTCCCAGTGCCACACTCTCCCGAGTGCACCACAGGGTCAGCCCTTCTTTGATGTTTATTCATTGTGCCAGGGGTTTTCACAGTCCACAGGTTTGACACTATTGACTGACTAAGATGTTGCTGTGGTTGCCAATTTGGTATGGCTACCTCAGTGACTGCTCACTTGGCCACTAGTGCCTTGCATGTGTGGTTGCCTCGGGTCTTGGACCTCTCTGGGGAGCCACCCCTCTGGTCAGCTTGGACTCAGCCGGGCTGCTGGGTCATGGGGTGGTACCACAGGGTGTGTGGTCTCTGCTAAGCTTCCACCTCCCGTGCTGGACTTCTCCCTGTTCCCTGCACTCTGGGACGGGCTGCTGGGATGCATGGAGGTACCACAGAGCGTGTGGTCTCTGCGGAGCTTCCCTTTCCCCTGCTGGATGTCTCCCTGCTCTGTGCGTCCTAGGCTGGGCTTGGCATGGAGCCAGGTGGCGGCGGTGAAGCCTACCTGCTGCTGGATCACACGATGGCAGGCCCCCCACAGGGTCTGTGGACTCTACGGAGCTTCTATCTCCCCTGCTGGACATTTCTGTGCTCTGTACGCATTGGGCCGGGCTGCTGGATCGCGTGGCAGCAGTGTGGTCCCCGTGGAGTTCCTGCCTCCCCTGCTGGACGTCTCCCTGCTCCGTGCACACTAGGCCAGGCTGGGAATGGAGCTGGGTGCCTGCAGTGAAGCCTACCTGCTGGATCATGCAGTGGTGGCCCCACAGGGTGTGTGGTTTCTGCGGAGCCTCCCCTGCCAGACATCTCCCCACTCTGTGTGCACTGGGCTGGGCTGGGACTGGAGCCGGGTGGCGGCGGTGAAACCTATCTGCCAGATCATGCAATGGCGGCCCCACAGGGCATGTGATCTCCGCGGAGCTTCTGCCTCCCCCGCTGGATGTCTCCCTGTTCCGTATGCACTTGATGTTATGTTTTTATAGTTTAAATCGGTTGATTTGAGGGAGAGAGTGACGCTAGGGACTGTCAATTCCACCATCTTGACCAGAAGTCATCAGCACATTTTATAATCATGTTTTATTCAGTTCTTGACTAGAGATGCTAGGTGGGTTATACAGGCAGAAAGGGTGTCAAGCATAGGACCGTGCCCTGCAGCAGGGCCACCCCAGTGTGGCTCCAATGGTGGGCCCAAGCCATGCAGGGGGCAATTCTAGCTCAATCTGGGGAGAATAAGAGGAGTAAGCTGGGGAACCCACCAGGAGTGCAGGGGACACAGGCATTTGAGATTCTGTCTCTTGCATGCATTTCAATTTTTTCCTCAAGTTTTCCCATATACTTATCAGTTGCTGATCTCTTAAAATCCATATTTAGAGGAAAATGACTAAACTACAGTTGCAGAGAAGCAGATTCAGAGATCTCCAGTGTTTGCCACAGGGTATAGATGAAACCGTGTGGAAAGGCAGACCCCTGACCACACCTTTGATCTGGTGGTCAGCCCTGCAGACTTAGTGAGCAGAAACAGCTGCTCATGCGTACTGCTGACAACAAATACAAAACTGGCAACGACTTAAATTTCCAACCACAGAACACTGAAATAAATTAGGTCAGCTCATTGAAACTGGTAATCACGAAGACAACATAAAAACATGGCAACATGTTCGTGCAATAATGTAAAGCAGGGTGGGAAAGAAAATGACTTTGTTTTCAATACTATATATAACTACCTACAAAATTACAGTGTAAAAATAGATGTACATCTTGGTAGAAAGTAGAAAGGATCCAGAAAAAGCAAAAACAGGAGAAACAGGTGCATTGAGGTGATAGGATTTATGTAAAATTGTTTTCATTTTAAATTTCCTTTAATATTTTATAAAGGTTTTAAAAAATATACTTTTAAGATACTTCTACCTCCTGAATTAAAACTTGAGTTAAACAAAGGAGCAATTCAATCAGAGGAGGACAAAGAAGGTGGTGGATCTCATTGTTCATCTGAACCAGCAGGCAGGAAAGTACTACGCTCCCAATTTACCAAAAAGAAAGTATCATCCCTGCCCAGAGGAGTTTACCCTTTTGTACTCTGAAGGCGAAAGAGCAGCCAAGCTTTGGAAATAAAGGTATATCCAAGGCTCTGGTCATAGGCTCTGCCCCTTGGTTAGGCTCCATTTCTGATTCTGGGTAAATTCAGCCACAGCCAGCAACTCGGGAGCAGATGGCGTGGCCAGGCCTCCGATGGTGGGGACAGCCAGGACAAGGGGCTGGAGGGCATCCAGGGGGCTGGTCTCAGCCACACGGATTCTGAGATGGAGGCAGCTACAGACACTCTGCACGCAAAGCAACTAGAGGAATCCAACAGCGACAGAAAGACCAGGGCTGGTGATATGGAAATGCCCTCATTGCAAAAGCAGTTGAAGTTCAGAGAGCCCATCAGATGCTCAAGGGCCAGCAAGAAGGGGGCACCAGGAAACCCAGGGGGGTGACAGGACAAAGCCAGTGGGAAGTGATTGGAGCAGGCGCACAAGGTGGCACTGGGTGCAGGAATAGCTCCTCCAGGAACCTAGGCAGTGAAAACCCAGGTCGCTGTCAGCCAGGAAGGGTTGCGCTGCCAAGGTGTTGCCCCATGGGAGGGGGAGGGGTGTGATGGGACTACGTGGGCATCCGCATGCCCCTGCTCTGCTTGGTTGTTTCCCAGTGAGAAAGTATCCATATACTGCTTTTTTAACTGAAAAGATGACGATTGCATTTCAGAGTCTGGATAACGAGTGGGAGAAACACATGACAGACACAAAATTGACCTTCCCTGAGAAGCAGGTGGGTGCTGCTAGACTGTGAACTACACCAAAGGGTTGCCAGGCACAGGGAGGGGTGGGAGAGGGCCTCGGGGCCCACCTTCCTGCTCCAACCCTTAGGTAAGTGGTTCTCAGCTTCGTACATAGTCAATTTAGACAACAGAAGGATCTGCACATTCATTGTCTGCTCCCCTCCACCTTGGTAGAACTGCCTGAGTGCTGTCTTAATAAACACACGTTTTCTTGATTTCCTGTTCAAATTGAGCAGCCTCTCAACAGCAGGGAGTGGTTCATAGTTCTCCACCCCAGCTGCACATCAGAATCAACTGGGGAGATTTTGCAACATAACAATGGCCAGGCCTCACCCCAGACTGACTAAATCAGGACATCACATGTTCCTTGAGTAACTCTGATGAAAGAACCAGGGATTCAATGATACACTGTACATTGTTTGTGATATATTAGTAAATAAACATAATAAGCTATCATTAAGCACACCCTGAAGACAGGCTGCCCAGTTAGCTCGGTTGGTTAGAGCTCAGTGTTATTGTACCAAGGTCAAGGGTTCAGATCCCCATTTTGTCCAGCTACTCAAAAATAAAAGAGTATACCCTGAAGAATCTCATGCAACTTCTGTAGAAACAATATGGACGTTCCTCAAAAAACTGAAAATAGAATCACCATATGGTCCAGCCATCCCACTGCTCAGTATTTATCCAAAAGAGTTGAAATCAGGATCCTGAAGAGGTAGATGCGCTTCATGTTCATAGCAGGACCATTCTCAATAGCCAAGCTGTGGAAACAACCTAAATGTCCATTGAGGGATATTGGATAAAGGAAATGTAGCATATACATTTAACGAAATATTATTCAGCCTTAAAAAGAAAGAAAGTTCTACAATATGCGACAACATGGATGAACCTCAAGGACATCATGCTAAGTGAAATAAGCCAGTCACAGAAAGACAAATACTGTATGATTCCACTTATATGAGGAATCGAAAATAGCTGAACTCATAGAAACAAGAGTGGAAGGGTGGTTGCCAGGGCCTGGGGTAGGGGAAATGGGAAGTTGCTAATCAATGGGTATAAAGTTTCAGTTATGCAAGATAAATAAGTCCTAGAGATCTGCTGTACAGCATTGTCTCTACAGTTAACAACACGGTATTGTGCACTTAAAAATCTGTTAAGAGGATAGATCACATGTTAAGTGTTCTTACCACAATTAAATTTTTAAAAATTTAAAGGATTTTTTAAAAAGAATATCCTAGGGCCGGCCCTGTGGTGCACTCAGGAGAGTGCGGCGCTGGGAGCACAGCAGTGCTCCCGCCGCGGGTTCGGATCCTATATAAGGATGGCCGGTGCGCTCACTGGCTGAGCGCAGTGCGGCCAGTCACAAAAAGACAAAATAAAATAAAATAAAATAAAAAATAAAAAGAATATCCTAAAGAAATTGAAAGACAAGCTACAAATGGTAGAAGACATAATCAACAAATGACTGCATTAATAACATGTACAGAACTCCCAGCCCAATAGAAAAATGGTCAAAAGACATGAACAGGCATTTCACCAAGGAGAAAACATACCGCTAACAAACTCTCAGAGATGCTTGACCTCCTCAGTAATCAGGAAAACAGTAATCAAGGCAACAAGAGATAGTAATTCTTACCTATTTTGCTCGCAAAAAATAAGAATTGGACAATACCAAGAGCTACAGAGGTCATGGATCCAAGAGATCCATATAGAAACAGGTTTAACAACTTGGAAAAATCATTTGGCATTTCCTTATAAACTCAGACATTCACACGTCCAACAATTCAGGAAACCACTCCTGGGTGTATACCTAAGATGAGCCCCACACATCTGCCCCAGGAGACAAGTTCCAGTGGTGAGAACATCCCCAACCCTAATGCCCACGGACAGAAGATTATATTTGGTGGTGGTATTTGCTCATGATGGGATATTATATAGCAGTGAACATGAATGAACTCCAGCTAAATACAAAAACATGGTGAATTTTCATACCGTAATGTGGAGTGAAAAAAATCAAGTCCATGAGACTACTTATGTGATAGTTAATTTTATGTATCACCTTGACTGGGCCATGATATTCAGTTTTTGGTCAAACAGTCTTGTTGCTGTGAAGGTATTTTTTAGATGAGATTAAGATTTAAATCAGTAGACTTTGAGTAAAGTAAATAACTCTCCATAACGTGAGCGAGCCCCATCCAATCAACTGAGGTCTTTACAAGAAAAGACAGAGATACCCCAAGAGGGAATTCTGCCTCCAGATACCCTTTGGACTCGAGTTGCAACATCAACTCCTCACTGCATCTTCAGCCTGTCAGCCTGCCCTCCAGATTTCAGACTTGCCAGCCTCCACAACTGTGTGAGCCAATTCCTAAAAGCAGATTTAGATAGATAGATAGATAGATAGATAGATAGATAGATAGATAGATAGATAGATAGATAGACAGACAGACAGACAGACAGACAGACAGACAGACAGACAGACAGACAGAAAGACAGATAGAAATCCAACTGGTTTTGTTTCTCTATACAACCCTAAAATAATGTATAATATGATTCCCTTTTTTATAAGGTTAAAAAATAAAACTAAACAATTTTTCTTTATAACTTAAAATTTTAATCACTTCTGAGAGGTAGGGGCAATAAAATATGGAGGGAACATGTATAGTAGATTTAGATTATTGTCAGTGTTGTAGTTCTTGGGTTGGCTGGTAATTCAAGAGGCTTTATTAAAATGTTATTAGTGAATGAATGAATGAATGAATACATGGACTGTTTTAGTCCGTTTTGTGTTGCTATAACAGAACTACTTGAGACTGGGTAATTTATAAAGAAAAGAGGTTTATTTGGCTTACGATTCTGGGACAGTTGCATCTGGCATGGGCCTCAGACTGCTTCTACTCATGGCGGAAAGTGGCAGGCGGCCGGTGGGTACAAGCAGATCACATGGCGACAGGAAGCAAGAGAGAGAGAGGAGGTGTCAGGGTCTTTTTAAGCAATGAGCTCTCGTGGGAACTAACAGAACGAGAACTCACTTATTAATCCCCCCTCCCCCAGGGAGAGCATTAATCCATTCATAAGGGATCCGCCCCCATGACTCAATCAGTTTCCAACGCTGCCACATTGGGGATCAAATTTCCACATGAGTTTTGGAGGGGACAGCACATCCAAACTCCATCATGGACTAATAACAAGAGTGCATTATGAACCAAAGATTTTGATCAATATAATTCTGTGCATAAATAAAAACTAATGCTATGCATCAGTATGCATGGGAGGATCTTAGCTTTGTAATACAAATATATGTATATACACACGTATGTAAATTTGCATTTAAATTTTTGTATTGGAAAAACTCAGGTGGATAGCACTAATATTTGGGGTGGCATTCTGAATCATTTACATTTCCTTATTTTTTCTTTTCTGAATTTCCCAAATTCTCTATTATAATAACATATTTCTTAAAAAAGAACACATTTTTTAATATGAGGGAAAAACATAGTGACATCATCAGGATGCCCAGTTGTAACTCAGTTAAGATTGTATGCTCTGTTTTCATGCTTAGTGAATGGCTCAAAAAGACATGGATTACAGCTAGACAGAAGGAATAATTTCTAATGTCCTATAGCACTGTAGGGTGACTATAATTAACAACAATTTATTGTATATTTTCTAATAGCTAGAAGGGAGGAATTTGAATGTTCCCAACACAAAGAAATGATAAATGTTTGAAGTGATTAGTATGCTAATTACCCTGATTTAATCACTGAGCATTGTATACATGTATTGAAATATCACACAGTACCCCATAAGTATGTACAATTATTACGTGTCAACTAATAATAATTTTTTAAAAGACGTGGAAAGTTGAAAATTGCATACTTCTTTTCAATTTAATTTCATTAAATTTTTACTGAGTGTTTACTTGAAAGGAGACACAAAGATAAGACATAGTCCCACCTTTTAAGGAGTGTGTAATGTGGACAGGAAAATAAGACTTCAGAAATAGCTGCACCGCAGGGCAGAACATAAGTGCTCAAAGTATCCCAGAGAGCTGTGTCTCTGCCCAGGGAGAACTCAGGGTGGTCAGCCGTACTCAGAGAATCTTCACAGAGATTCTGAACAAAAAAAGGGACCAGTTACAAGAACTGCATCCTAAACTAGACAGTGAAAATGAAAAGGATACAATGGGACAAAGAGCACTAACAGAACTTATTTTGAACCATTTTAAAAACATTTCAAGTTGAACATTTTCTCTTTTTACTTTCATTATGATGTAATTTCAGATTTAGAAAAGACTTGCAAGAACAGTACAAAGAATTCCTGTATACCCTTGTTAAAAGAAAAATTTTGACACAATAGATTTAACAGTTTATTTGAGCAAAGAACAATGAATCTGGCAGCATCAGAACCAGAAGACGTTCAGGGAGCTCCACCCAGCATTGTCAGCAAGGAGTTTTTTTTTTTTTTTTTTTTTTTTTTGACTGGTAAGGGGATCGCAACCCCTGGCAAGGTGTCGTCTGCACCACGCTCAGCCAGTGAGCGAACCGGGCATCCCTATATACGATCCGAACCCATGGCCTCAGCGATACCAGCACCACACTCTCCCGAGTGAGCCATGGGGCAGGCCCAGCAGTAAGCTTTTACAGGCGGAACACGGAAGCAAAGTGGAGAAATCACCTGATAGGCTACAGCTACGCATCTGCCTTACTGGGGCATGATGTAATGAGGCGTTTGCTTTATTTGGGCATGGTGCAATGAGTTGACTGCCTGTGACTGGCTGAAGCTCAGGTGTTTGTGATTTGCTGAAAACCAGCTATTTGTTACAAAAAACATATTCCTAAATTAAGTTTCCATTTGTTTAGGTACTGTTGGGTTGCAGTTTGTTATGTATGTACTCAAAGAACAGAGATAGCCTCAGGCTAACAGCCTCCTGCTTATTTAGCACCTTTCACCCACTCTCCAATTGTTAATTCTCTCTCACGTTTGCTTTATCATTCTCTTTGCATGTGTATATTTTTTTCTGAATTGTTTGATGGTAAACTACAGCCATGATGCTGTTTTTACTTCTAAATACTTCAGTGTGTGTATTAGTCCATTTCTGTTGCTTATAACAAAATACCTGGAACTGGGTGATTTGTAAGAAAACAAAATGTATTGCTTACAGTTTTGGAGGCTGGGAAGTCCAAAGTCCAGGGAACACATGCAGTGAGGGTCATCTTTGGTGGTGGCTTACAGCAATTCAGGGGCCACACATGGCAGAAGATTGCCCAGAAGAGAGAGAAATTCTCATGAGCTCTCCTTTTAAAGCCCTCATACTCACACCCCTGACCACTATCATTAATCCGTTCACTAGGCATGGTCCTACAATCTAATCACCTTTGCAAGGCCCCATCTTTCAATTACCATAACAGAATTTCCCACACCCAGTGGCTATAGTGGGAATTAAGCTTCTAATATACAGACTTCAGGGGACACGATTCAATCAATCCACAGCAATTTGCAGTTCCTAAAAACAAGGATATTCTCTTACATAACTGAAGTACAATTATTAAAATCAGGAAATTAACATCAGTATGATGATATTATCTGATCCACAGGCCTTATTCAGATTTCACCAATATTCTTTATAGAAAAGAATAGCTCCAAACACACTGTCAACACATACTCTTAATTCTCCTTTAATCTGAAACAATTTTGTCTTTCATGAGATTGACATTTTTGTAGAGTTATTTTGTAGCCTGTAATTTTGTAGAATTTCTCTCAGGGTGAGTCTGTCTGCTGTTTCCTCATGTTTATATTCAGGTCTTGCATTTTGGGTAGGAATACCACGGAAGTGATGCCATGTCCTCCTCAGTGATCATATCAGGATGCACATTTGGTCCGTTTGTCCTGTTCCTGCTGATGTTAACTGTGATCACTAGATTAAGGCAGTAACTGCTAGGTTTACCAGAGGTTCTTTGTAATTAAGTATTTATGGGGAGATACTTTGAGATTATGTAAATATCCAATTTACTCAGCAAACTTTCACCCACTGGTTTCAAATTCTATCATTGGTCCTATATTTATCACTTGGTGTTCTATAAGGAAGAGACTTTCTTGCCCTCATTTATTTATATCAATATATATATATATGGATTCTTATTTTATTCAGTGGTTGATAACCTGTTATTACCATTATTTATTTGATGCTTAAATTGTCCCAGATTAAGCCAGCAGGAGTGTCCCTTGAGCATGTCACTCATTTTTTGAGCACTTACTTGCTTCCAACACAAGATATTCCAGGCTGAACTTAGTTTTCTCTCCTCCAGCCCTGGAATCAGCCATTTCTCCAAGGAGCTCTGGTTTCTTTTAATAGGGATTGGTACTAAAGAAACCAAGAACTGGGTGTTAGGTGTGCTCATTCCCACTGGGGCATCATTGTTTCTAGAAAACATGTATAAATAACTATACTCATGCCTATGTGTCTATGTGTGTATTTCTATATCTATCTGCATGTATATATGAGCATGTGTATGTATTTCTGTATCTATCCCTGTGTTAATATGCATGTGTGTATATTTTTATATCTATCTGCGTGTGAATATGCATATGTATGTGTTTCTATATCTATCTGCAAGTGTGTAAATACGTATACGTGTATTTCCATATTTATCCATACATGTGTGTATGTTTCTATGTCTAGCTTCATGTGTGTGAATATGCATGTGTATTTCTGCATCTATCTGCATGTGTGTGAATGTGTATTTCCATACCTATCTGTGTATGTGTACATGCATGAGATGAAACCGTGAGCTCATACCAATATCTCTGATTCTAATCCATCCCATAGGGTTTGTTCTCATCGTCCCCCTTTCCATGCTTGTAACTTCCTTCAGTTAAAGATTTTTTTAAAGTTCTGGCTATCGTTGAGGCCATCATCATGAAAAACAGCACCCAGAAACTTCCACCCCTTCATCCCAGGGCCTTGCTTTGTGTTCGGCGCAGTCTTGGGCATCATCCAACCTGAGACCCTTGCTCTAATCAGGCGGAAGGGCAGACAGAGCAGCCAAGCAGGGGCTCAGATCCGAGCCAGAAGGCCCTTCTGGAAGGTTCAGGGGAGGCAGAAATAGAATCCTCAGGAAGTGGGGAGTACTAGTGGGGCGGGGGGAGCACTGAGATTTTCTGGGTGAGATGAGAAGCAGAACAGATGGGCTGTTGGCCGGCTCCACAGAAAGACCACAAGTGACCCATGGGGGCTTGGAAAGGGCAAACCTGTCCCCACAGCAGCTGATACGAGAGCCCCTGACTGGGGCTTTGTCGACACAACAGCTGGCTCTGGCCAGGCTCATGGGCAGCTGGGAGTCGGAGAGGAGGCTCCTCATACTCAGCTGTCGGCTGAGAGAGAGCACACAAGGGGCCCTACGTGTGCGTCCTTCCCCTGTTGTTTTGGGACTTGAGTTAAGTGGGTTCAAACACTAGTGGCCCAGGTTATGACCTCCCCAGACCTGTTTATTCATCACCAGCTGATACACTTTCCAACCACTCTGTTTCTAGGGGTCCTGTTCCCTTGAAGATCATTGCATTGGGGGGTTTCAACTCTCATCCAGCAAATACACTTACCAAAGAATGACAAAAGCACAGGGTTTTATTTATTCATGTGCTCTCTCAACTCAATATCAGCTGAAGCTAGTAGGGTCTTTATAGAATATGGAGCGGGCCAGGGGATTTATAGAGGAAGCTTAGCCACACCCATGAATAGCATCGACAGCGGCCCCCAAGTGGTCCATACACATTACCTCCCTTACTGCTTAGGGCAGCTCTGTGGGGTGCCCGTGACCATCTCCATTTTACAGATAAGAAGGGGCCATGACCCACAGAAGTGAAGAAACTTGCCCCAGAGTGCTGTTTTCCAGGGAGTCATGAGGCCAGGGGGAGCATTGGGTGAGCGCAGGTTCAACAGGGCATGGCAGCTGTGCCCAAAGCAGCCTCCCAGCCTCCAGGAGTGCCTGGGGAGGAACTACAACTCCTGGAGGGTGATGGAGCTGATCAATAAGTCCAGAGTCTGAGAAAATTTTTGCTCCCTGAAACCCATCGCTAATGCAAGGAATTGATTTTCTACCGCACAGAAGGCAAAAATCACCAGAATAAACAGCAGGTATGGACCTTCTGCCCAGAGCCAGGATGAGACCCTCCCTTCAGATTGTGCAGAAAACACAAACTTGCTTTCAGCCACACGAATCCCAGAAGATGTCACTGGAGGCTTCCAAGCAAGCCAGCTGGCCTCTCTGCCCAGAAGTGTCAGGCCAGCACCTGCTGGAGTGGCATGCCCTGTCATCTTGGCTTGTTCTCTCCAGTTCACTTTTACCCCAGATGGGAAAGGAACAGAGAAGACAAGGAAGACCACAACTTCCAAGCAGCTGAAAGCAGGAGGGCCTGGGAGCGCGTGTGGTTTTCACTACAGATTTGGTCACAACCCCCTTTTGGCTGCCCTGCAGGCTCTCCCACCAGCACCCATCCTGCTGATCCTGGGCCTTTGACCATCCCATCCTCTGCCTCACGGTTTCAAGCACAGGCCAGTTGGGCACAGCGGGCAGTGTCTCCCTTGCTGGGGAGAGGTCTTTGGATTGTGGGCAAGAAGCATCTCCAAACACAAAATGAGGATAGTCTACAAAATAACCAGACTTCACTCTTCAAAATGTCACTGATATGAAAGACAAAGAGAGACCCAGAAACAGCTCCAGCTTAGAGAGGAGGGCACGTGGCAGCTGAATGCTGAGGGATTCTCCTTTGCTGCAGAGGATGCTATCGGGACACTTGGCAATATCTGAATGAAGTCTGCAGATTAGACAACAGTGCCATGTCTGTGCTAGTTTCTTGATTTTGATCATTGTGCTCTAGTTAGGTAAGAGAATGTCCTTGTTTGGGGAAATAGACACTGAAGTATTTAAGGGTAAAGGGCACCATATATCTGCAGTTTATTCTCAAATGGTTCAGGAGGAAAAAAATATAGACAGAGACAGAGACAGAGAAACAGGGAGAGGGAGAGGCAGAGACAGAGAGGAACAGGGACAGAGAGAGTGATGAAATAAATGTAATGGTATGTTAACATTTGGGGGATCCATGTGAAGAACACTATTCTTGCAACTGTTCTGTATGTTTAAATTTTAAGTATAAAAGGAAAAATAGGGCTCACCAGTTAGCTTGAATGGTTATAGCTTGGAGTTATAACCCCAAGGTCAAGGGTTTGGATCCCCATACTGGACAGCTGCCAAAAATAAAAAGGAAAAATAACAGGAAAAACAAGGCACATCCTCCCGGCAATGTGTGAACACTTTCTCATTCTCCTGGCCCAGTTCTCCTGAATGCTCAGCTTGGCCCTGCCCAGGGCTGTCCATCTGAAGCCCCCATCCCCAGGACCTGGCACTCCCACCCCCCTAACCAGCTCCCAGCCCTGGCCAGGCTCATTTCCATCTGCTGCCTCAGCCCAGCCTCCCAGCTCCTCAGAGGTGTGATCTGCCCACCCGCTTCTAGCCTGGCTTTGGACAGGCCCCTGGGGCTGCTCGGCTGGCAGGGCTTCTAGTCCAGCCTAAGCCTTGCAGGCCTTCGCAGGCTCCTCCTTCACAAGTGGTCTCACTCTTGGGCCCTTTCAACAGGAATTGCTCCAACTTCTCTCCTCTTCTCTCCCTGGTCTCCAAAGGAAAAGGATGCCATCTCACTTTCCTGGGCCCGATTCCTTTCCCAAGTGCCCATCCAGTGTGCCTACTCCAGGCCTCGCTTGGGGGTTTCTGTCAAGGCCCCTGAGCACCACTTCTGCCATCCTCGGCCTTGAGGCCAGCAAAGGTCTCCTGGAAGCAAAATGGCCTCCATCCTGCTTTCCTTTGCCAGTTCCCATCCTTTTCTGCCCTGTCACACAGGGAAGCTCCTCGGTGTACACTTCCTGCCCCCACACTCACTTGTGAGCACTCTGACATCCAGCTTCCATTCCCCCAGCCCCCAAAGTGGTGCAGTGTCAAAAACACAGGATTTTGAATCAGAAGACTTGAGTTCTAGGCTCTGCCCCAAGTCCTAAGAGCTATGTCCTAAGAGCTGCGCTTTCAAGACATGCAGAAGCCCATGTGCATCTCAGTATGAACGGTCACCTGTGATCTCCCAGTCAGCCGACCCCTCAGCCTTGCTGTCTTCTCATCCTGTTTGCCTGTCCCTGATCTCTCCACGCAACCACCTAGGAGCTTGATGTCCGATCTACCTGTCTGCTGGTGGCCCCCAAACCTGCATCTCTGTTACTCCCCCCTCTTCTAGACTCTGCTTCTGTGGGCCCTACAGCCACATTAACATCTCCCCTTGGGCATCCAGCCAGCTCCTTAAATTTAACATGCCAGCGGTTAGATCCATTCTCATTCATGCTCAATTTGCCAAAACACAATCGAAGCAAGGGCTTAAGACCACCAAGAAGGAAAAGAACTTGGGGGAAAAGTACTTGATATTCCAAAAATGCATCAAAACAGCTCATCCTGTTGTACACTGTGTATTGTCAATTATATAGGGGAGGAACACCTAACATCTGCAGCACTGGGGGCCTCTGGAAGTCACAATTCAGTGCTGGATATTGTCTTCATCCAAGGAGCTCATTTCACTGTACAGCCTTGTTCTGCTAAAGTCAGCCCAGATCTCTAGTCACTAGAGCAAAATCCCCCTCTACTACTCTCTCATGGTCCCATGTCCAGTTTTTAAATCCTCATTCAAAGACCCCACACACTTCCTCCTCTCCCATCAGCATTGCCACCAGCCACAGCCAGTCCTCACTGGCTCTGGTCTGCAACATAGTCATTGCCTCCTAACTGCAGGCCCATCTTGGGTCCCATCCCCAGTCTACCCATGCTGTTCTCTACCATGGGTCACTTCCTTGAAGCACAGAGCTGGAGGTGTCACACTCTTGTTCACACAGCCCGTGACTCCCCCTTGACTCTAAATTGAGCCTAAGCTCCCCGCCTCCCCAGCAGGTCCCAGTCTAGCTCCCGATTCCTTTGCTCACCACTAACTCCTCACAGACCCTGGTCTCCAGCCAAACTGGACTTCTCGCCATCTGGGGACATATGTTCCATCTGCCCAAAATAACATATCCCTGTCTCCACCTGTTAAGATCCATCCTGGAAGGATCATTCAATAAATAGTACTGGGACAATTGGTTAGTCATTTGAAGGAAATTTTTTAGATTCCTTACTTCCTACACTAAAATATATTGCAGACAAACTAGAGTTAAATATAAAAAATCAAACCATAAAAAGTGTCAAATATATGTGATTATTGAATATCTGAAAGGGGAGAAAAGATCCTAAGCTTAAAAGCAAAGAGTGAAATTTCAAAGGAAATAAGCAATAGATCGACTCTTTAAATAGAACTTGACTCATTAAAACCAAACTGATAAGAAATGAACAGAGGAATAGAGAGTCCTTTACATGAACTGGATGTTGGGGTCCCCTATACAGGGAAGTTGTATTAGAGGAGAAATCAGAAAGTTATTTGGTTAACAATGAATTAGATAAGCAGTTGGGTGGACATCTTTCAGTAAAGTCGAAGTGATGCCTGACACTGCATTCCTTCCCTACGGATTTGAAATGTCCAAATCCTCACCAAGGATGAAAATGTTCAAGGCCTGAAATTTGTTGTCTTCTCCTGGATTCTCCTTTTTCTAGGAGCCTGACATCAAAATCCACTTCATCTGCTTATGGCTCCAAAACCTGATATCCACTACTAACCCCTCTTCTGGACTCACCCCAGA
Source organism: Cynocephalus volans (assembly GCF_027409185.1). Classification (NCBI taxonomy): domain Eukaryota; kingdom Metazoa; phylum Chordata; class Mammalia; order Dermoptera; family Cynocephalidae; genus Cynocephalus; species Cynocephalus volans. The sequence continues at coordinate 212,776,366 of NC_084461.1, forward strand.
CCACACATTGAGCACTCATGAGCACTCACTATAACTTAGGCATTATGCTAAACGTTCTTCAAGTACTATTGCCCAACAATCTTACAAGGTTTTGTGTGTTTGTGTGTGTGTGCACATACGTGTGTGTGTGTTAAACTGTTAAAAAAAATTTTTGTTGTTGTTAAAATGTTTTGCCCATTTTTTATATTGGGTTGTCTATGTAATTATTGAGTTTTAAGTGTTCTTTATATATTCTGGACACTAGTTCTTTGTCAGGTTTATTATTTATTAATAGCTACATTTAAGGACTAGGAAACTTCAGCTTGAGAAAATTAAATAACTGGGCAAGGTCACACAAATTCAAATCCAGACAGTGTGACTGCAGAGCCTTCACTTTCTAACACTATCCCAATACGGTTTCTCATTACACCTCAATGCTCACAACACAAAAGCTCCATAGAAATTATTCCCATTTTACTGATAAACTAAAGCTTGGCAGGGTCAATTCACTTAACCATTTTAACATGGCTGGTAAGTGTGGTGACAGCAAGAACTTGTTAACTGATCTCTGGATCCCGAATCTTACCTCATCCAAACCATCTTCTACACTGTCCCCAATGTGATCTTTCCAAAATGTGAGTCTGATCACGTGACGGCTCCAGACTCTGCGGAGAGCAGTCACTCCTCAGCATTGCAGATGACCTTCCATATCTATCCCACCTTTCACTGTCAACTATGGCACTCCTCAGGCACATACAGCCCAGCGGCTCTGAGATCGCACTGTCAGGCCCTTGGTGCCCCCACACTGCCGCTTCAGTCTCAGCTCACGCCTCCTCCCTTGAGCCCCACAGGCAGATCGGAGCCTGTCTCTGGGTGCTCCCAAGAATCCCCCTCGCCCCGGCCGCCGTAGAAGGCGTAGGCGGGGCTGTGTCCCCAGTACACAGTCCCGGCGGGCTGGCGTGGGCCCCAGTGTGCTGAGCGGACGCCCCAGAAACGCAGCGGAGGGACGCGGACGACCCTGGAGTCTAACGTGAAAGTGTCATGGGAAAGAGCACGTGGACGGAAGTGGCGGGGACTTGAGTCACGCCTAGGATCGCAAGTCCCCAGGCGTGGCCTCTGAGCCGCAGCACGGCCTGTGACGTCACCCTCCTGCGCCCCGCCGTCGGTGCACGCGCTTCCGACTGCGAGGCCGCGGCGGGCCAGGAGGAATGACGTCACGGGAAGCCGCGCGCCGGAAGCGGCCCAGGCCGCGCGGAAGTCGCGGGGGCGGGGCGTGGAGGCGATGGGAGGCGGCGGCGGCCGGCGATGAGCGGCGGGAGCGCGTGAGCGAGGCGGCGGGCGAGGCTGGGGGGCCCCGGAGCGCGAGCCGCAGGGCGGAGGGCCGGGGCGCGAGCGCGGCGGGCGGCGGCGAGGCGGCTGAAAAGATGGCGGACGGTGACAGCGGCAGCGAGCGCGGCGGCGGCGGGCCCGGCGGTTTCCAGTCCGCGTCCCGAGGTGGCGGCGAGCAGGAGACGCAGGAGCTGGCTTCGAAGCGGCTGGACATCCAGAACAAGCGCTTCTACCTGGACGTGAAGCAGAACGCCAAGGGCCGCTTCCTGAAGATCGCCGAGGTGGGCGCGGGTGGCTCTAAGAGCCGCCTTACGCTGTCCATGGCTGTGGCCGCCGAGTTCCGTGACTCTCTGGGCGACTTCATCGAGCACTACGCGCAGCTGGGCCCCAGCAGCCCTGAGCAGCTGGCGGCGGGCGCTGAAGAGGGCGGCGGGCCGCGCCGCGCGCTCAAGAGCGAGTTCCTGGTACGCGAGAACCGCAAGTACTACTTGGACCTCAAGGAGAACCAGCGTGGCCGCTTCCTGCGCATCCGCCAGACGGTCAACCGCGGCGGCGGCGGCTTCGGCGCGGGCCCCGGGCCCGGCGGCCTGCAGAGCGGCCAGACCATCGCGCTGCCCGCGCAGGGCCTCATCGAGTTCCGCGACGCGCTAGCCAAGCTCATCGACGATTACGGAGGCGAGGACGACGAGCTGGCCAGCGGCCCGGGAGGCGGCGCTGGGGGCCCCGGGGGCGGCCTGTACGGGGAGCTCCCGGAGGGCACCTCCATAACGGTGGACTCCAAGCGCTTCTTTTTCGACGTGGGCTGCAACAAATATGGGGTGTTTCTGCGAGTAAGCGAGGTGAAGCCGTCCTACCGCAATGCCATCACCGTGCCCTTCAAGGCCTGGGGCAAGTTCGGGGGCGCCTTTTGCCGGTATGCAGATGAGATGAAAGAAATCCAGGAGCGACAGAGGGATAAGCTTTATGAGCGCCGTGGTGGGGGCAGCGGCGGCGGCGACGAGTCCGAGGGTGAGGAGATGGATGAGGATTGAGACGGGCGGCTTCCCCTACAGGCCTCCCCCACCCCGCCACCATCCCCTTGGCTAGATGGTTTCCTTTCCTGCTCATCCTCAGTGAGCTAGTGGAGAGTGAGCAAGGGAGGCCCCAGAGGAAAAAAACAAAGTGAAAAATAATATAGTTAAGAGAAACAACCATAAGAGAACAGTCACGGACAATTAGAGAAAAGCAGTAAAGTTCCAAGGAACTGACAGCAACCTGCAAAGAGAGGACAACAGCATCTCCTCACCTGCCCCAAATAGCCTCAACCTCTTTTCTTCCATTTGAGGTTCCTTCATCCAGCAGGGTAAGTATGGAGGGGATAGATCCTCGCACTTCTGGGCCAAGAAACAACTGAGTTACCCAGATCCATTGATAACAGTTGAATTTGTGTTGTACGTGGGTGATCAGGTCTGAAGATCTCTCCAGGCCTCCCTGTTGCAGTGTCTGCCCCTTCACTTCCATTGAAATCAGCATTTTGGATCTAGGGCTTCATGGAATCATTGAGAGGAAAGAGGCCTTTGCAGTTACCCGGTTCTGAGGGTACAAGTTCGTGAAAATGGATTGCAACTTTCAATAATCACGGACAGGGCAAAATAATTCAAGAAGCCATGGGAGAATACAGAAACAAATTGGATCCTTTTTTTTTTTTTTTTTTTAATTGTTTTGCATGGAACCTGGACCAAGGCCCATGTCTTTTCTTTGCAGAATTGTTTTCCGGGATGCACATGGATTCAGATATCAACGCTTGAGCTGGAATCCATTACTAAAATAGTTAAAAGTTGGCAAAAATATTTTCAAAGATAAAAGCGGTTTTATATTAGGGATTGCTGAGGTAGGCACAAGAGGAAAGTTAGGCATAAAGCACAAGGCAAACTGTTTGAGTGGGTTGGTTGCTGCTCACTAAAGTTCTTCCCCTGATCTCTAAATATGGAGGTCATTACCAAGAAATGGCTTAGATACGAAGGAGAGCCAGATCCCCGTGGCTCCACCATGTGAGCCAGTGAATTATGGCTAATTCGGCTGTTACAGCCATCGGTTGGCTGGATTTTAAACCATAAAACTTGAAGATTACCTACAAAAGGAACAGTGAGGCTACAAGCCTGAGCTTTAATGGAATATATGTCCTCACAGAAAAGTTGGAAATAACCAAAACTGAAGTCTTAATTTACCTTCAGTTTAATCTGTGGATTTGTTCAAATACTAAAGATCCTCAGGTCCAGAATTCCAGCATCATTTATTTTAAAATAAATTTTTAAGAACTTGACTCATTGTATCAGTACCTCACAATCAAAGTTGGCAAATGATGGATGAGTGATTCAAGCAATGCACCCGGTGGAAGCTGAAATCCATCTGTGAATAGAACTGAAGTGTACGTGAATATGCTGACTATATCCTAGAAGCATTTTTATATACCATCTTGAAATTTCAACAAACTGGCTTTTGTCAGCTTATCCAGCTGTCTTTCAAGAATAAAAGTTGGGGTTTTCAAGGATCGCCTCTTCTATATTTTAAATGGATTTTCAGTAGAAATGATTTTTACTAATCAAGTTAATCCCACCCCCCATCAAAAGGTATTCCTAGAAATATCATAGACCTAGGTAACTTTGAATTGAATGGGAGCTAATGTTCTTTCCAAAGTTTTCAGGTATTCTTTGTGTGACACCTTCTCAACCAGGAGGCAAGTAACCCCAACTCCAGAATCTTAGTATTTTTTTTTATCTGCATGCTTGCCCTTTATTTGAGCTGCCTTTTTAATTTATTGCATATCCTTTTTATTATCTTATTTTGGTATTATTCAATCTATACAATCTTTTTGTATTTATTGGGAAATAAGTAATATACAAAAAGGTCGTTTTCATGTATTTGTGGCTGAGAGGGAGGGAAATAATTGTGTATATAAAATTAGGCTTTTTTAAAAAATAGGCTATGATTCAGAATATTGTTGATCTTAGATTTAAAAAAAAAAAAAAAAGTGGGAGAGCCACAAACATTGGTGCCCTTTTCAGACTATTTCTCTACTCATCATCCACAGTAGAATTTTTAAACAGATTTTTTTAAAGCTTTTCTTTAAAATTTTTCTCCGTTGCAAAGAATGTTTCCTAAATTGTATGGGAGCAATAGTATTTTTGATGTTTTAATGACATCCGTATACTTGTACTGTATTTTGTACTACAAGGCAGCTGTTTTCAATAATGTCCTGCTGTATTTACCTATGTGTTTTGAGTGTTTATTTCTTTGCTGCGGAGAACAAATTCCTAGTTTTAGTAAAGGAGCTGAGAAGCTAGCATTAATTAGGTTTGCAGAAACTACTTAAGTTTCAAAACTCTGAGGCAGCAATGAAAATTAAGGTTGCAGCTATTAGTTGATTGCTGTAACTTTTTCATTTTCAAACCATGTACAATTCCTGTATAGACCAACTTGTTTTCTTGCTTCAGTGGTGGTTCTGTTGCTCAGCTGCAGTGAGCCAGTTCAATTTTGCAAAGGTGCAGTACCTCTCCTTTTCAAGGGGTTGGTTTATTCTTTTTTCTTTTCTTTTTGGCTGAATTGCAGTAACTAGCCTTGCCTTTCTATTCTGTAGAAATGACAGGGTCTTCACAATCCTTCACCAGTGGCTACTAAGCTATAATTAGCTGAATAGAAAGAATGTGGAAGTGGGTCTGAGGCATATAGAATATGTGCCAAGAACACTACCATATATGGCATCAGCTTTGGTTACCAGAGAAATTTTCTTAGTCATTAGACCATATAACAGTAATATATCATATGTAAATCTTTAGATATCAATTTGAAAATCCTCCAAAAAAAGGAGCAAAGAATGCATAAGCTATGTGTTGGCAAAAGTAATTTATATTAAAATTTTGACCTGCCTATGTAAGATTGAGTGGTAAATGTCATAGTGGTGGGTTTTTAAGTCTTAACCAATCTCTAAGGTTTGTATCTCCTGCAGGGGGTGGTTCATGGCCTCTTTTCCCACTGCAGGAAAATTGCAGAAGGATGTGGATTAATTGTAGTATTTCACTGATCCTCATTCCAGTCACTAGGGACAATAGAAATCTGCGAAGCACAGAGATTCATTCATAAATATTAGTTTATTAAAGGAAGTGGTCTTTGTTAATTCCAGTTAGATAATAGCATTGTACGGACTTTGGGAAACAACCAATATTTTTTGTCTTGTTTTTCAGCTGCTACTATGAATGATTTAGAGCTTGTTTTTAAATTTGGCAAACATCCCAGCTAATCAAAATAGTCATATTCTGAGAAGTAGGAAACTAAAACTCCTTTTCAAATAATACTACCAAAGTTACGGAGATGAGAAGTCAAATTTTAGGAACAGAATCAAAAGAGCAAAAATCCGTGAAAAGATCCTACTACTCCTTTCTGGTTTCTATTGTCCCTACTATTTCAGCAAGTGGAACAGCAGTTCTAGTCAGCAAATTTCAGTGCATATGCTGCACAAAACAAAACATAAACCTGTATGGCACCAAAAATCAAAGTGAAAACCAAACCAAAAACCCAAACACCCTATGTTACTATTGGAGGCATGTAGGTGGTATAAATGACTGTAGCTGTGATGCACACATGGCTACTTGTCTCGTCACTTTTCATAATTATTTACTGCAAAATGACAGAGGCTTTTGGTGCAGGCAGCCATTAATCTCCTGCTTCCTTTGTTACCTCTGAATCACTTTGCAGTAAATTGCAGGTCTTTTAAGAGATTCAAGCTTCAGTTTTCTCAAAACAAAACAATTATCCTGTCTTATCTGAAAATGCAGGGTTGTGGGCAAAAGAGGCTGGTTATTATAATGCCCTCATATTGAGTGGTCTGTAAACGGCTGCACACTTCAGGCACTATAGTTGTTGAGGCTTTGTTAAATGTGACCTTGACTGGCTTTACAGGGGTGTAGAATGTAAGCTACACAATGTGACTGAATCTACCTTGCTGTTAAGGTAGTTGAAATTAAGGAGAAGCTGTAGTGTGTAAGCCATGCACATAAGTATTCTTCACTGTAAATTTTGTTTTCATTTTTAACCCAGTTATGGTACTTTGTCCAATGCACAACTGATCTCTCAGTAGATATTCATTTGAAAATAGTGTGGCCTTGATCAGTGAGAAGGGGAAGGAGAGAAGTAACTTTTTCGCTTATGTAAAAATGACTCGTTTGCTGAGAGTTGTGGTTCTGCAGCACTCTTAGTATAGTGTTCGTGATCAGTCTTTTTGATTGGGGAAAGTTAATGTTTTTGACCCAATTTGATTCGATTGAGTTGTCTTCTATTTTTAGGAAGTATCAGAATTGCTCTGATGAATAACAAAGTTGACTGCTTTGATGTCCAATCTCAGGTTTTAGAATATAGTGGTATAAAATCCCACTATTATTAATTCTTAAAACAAGTTTAATTTAGTACACTCTAAAAGTCAGATGCATAAGGCCTGTTCAGAGAGCAGAGCCTCCATCTGTTTGCTCCTTTTCCACTTTGTACTTCACTTGAAAAAGTGTCAAGTGACTTTACATTGTATATTTCCATTCTAACCCTGACATCTTTCTCAAAGATAAAGCACTTTTTGATCATGAAATACATGGAATCTTTGTATGATGTAGATCATCATTTCTCAGGCTCCCCTAAATAATCTGCTTATGAATATTGTTCTAAGTCTGTAAGAAGAGTAGAAATCTTTGCTAATGTTAGAAAGTTTGTATTATTGATCCAGAATGCATTTTGCTAGTTTCCAATGGATGGGAGAGTAAACAATGCTGCATTCACAATTTAATAAGTTACTTTCCCTTGAGCCTTAAGGTAACTTTTTCTTTTCTGTCAACAACAGCACTGAAGTTATAGTAAATGAATGAGATTATCAGTTTTCAGGGTTGGTTTTAGAGTACTGTAAATCAATTAGCTGTCTTCCTAAAGAGTTACAAATCCCAATGTACTAGATAATGGGTGTGTGGTTGTGGCTGGGGGTGGGGGGAGATAATTTGTAGAAAAGAAAAAAAAAAAAGAACTACATTTACCTTAAGAAAATATAGACAAAAAAGAAAAAGGGCATGTCATGTGCCCCATTTGAGATTGCATACGTAAGGTGGAAATGGCATGTTATAATTTCATTTCACCAGTTTTTAACTTAGAAAAACAAGCTCATTACTTTTCAAATGTTAGCCCCCAGAAGTTTCAAGAGATAGCCGGATCCTTGAGTGGTGAGTTCTATTGATATATCTGACTTTGCTATTTAATGTTACTTTTCCCAGCCTTCAGTCTTAAAGTACTTTTTTTTTTTTTTTTTTTTTTTTTTTTTAAAGATGACCGGTAAGGGGATCTTAACCCTTGACTTGGTGTTGTCAGCACCACGCTCAGCCAGTGAGCGAACCGGCCATCCGTATATGGGATCCGAACCCGGGGCCTTGATGTTATCAGCACCGCACTCTCCCGAGTGAGCCACGGGCCGGCCCTTAAAGTACTTTTATTACTGATGGATTTATCAGACTTTTACTTGAACAAATGTAGTCCAGTTGTCAGTACTGAAAATTAAATTTGGAAAATGAAAAAAATAATGAAATTGCATCATGAAGACTTAATACCCTAGTGATTCCCAATTGATAACTGTACCTCTGATCCAAGTGAAGCCTTTATGAATGTATTTTATATTTCCTAATGAAATAGGGAATATGCCATCAATGTAATCTCCTCTATTCACAGTATTTTACTTTCATTTGAAAATCTAACTTATGCCCCTTGAATTAGACATTCCAATTGGGATAGGTAGAACCATGTTAAAACAACTGCAAATTCCATATTGGTAGTTTCACTGCTCGATAGGACTTCTGCTAAAGGGAGGGCAGAGTTTTATTAGAACCTAAAACTTCATTTTTTTTTTCCCATAGATGGTTATAACAGTTTGATGAAAATATAACTGTACTTTTAATTTGAGTCTAAGAGGAAGCCTCATTTTCCCTATTTTATATCTAATATGCATTGGCATGGATAAGAGAGGGCTGATTATATCTTTTTAGTATAATGAAATGTGGGCCCAGAGTATCGGAGAGAAAGCAATAGAACTATTTAGTGTCTAGTAACACATTGCAGAAGGCAGGAGTTTATCTTTTTTTTCCCTACCTTGGGTAACTCTTCAACGGCTCTTTCAAGAAAACTGATTTAGACCATGTCTTATTTCTTAAAGGCAAAATATTTTGTCAGCAGTGTTAACCCAGTGTTGTAAGATCAGGCTGGTTAGGAAAATGTTTATATTTGGAAATAGAATGGAAAGTGGTTTATTTCTTCCCTTCTTAAGTTTCTTTTTCAGAGACATGTAACTGCAGGGAGAGTCCAAGAAAACTGAAGAACAAGATTATATCACTAAACACATTTGTATTCTAGGAATTTGAGAGTTTCATTTTAAACTGATAAGATGTTAGGGATAAATCCTTTTCTTCCAGCCCATGTGTCACCTTTATGTACAAAAGCTCTGTGGATTCCTAAAAGACAATAGATTGGGCAAAAAGTCTAGAAATTGACTTTAAATCAATACAGAACATACTTATAGAGTCCATGGTTTTGCACATTTTGGTAGCAGGCAAGTATATTTGAGTTATTTGTTGATGACTTATCAATATTTGAATAGTAACTAAGATTACCAGTGTGTTTGAACTTCTTTTTTCTGAAGTTCTGGAACAACTGTATTAGTAGGGATTTATTCTTCCTTTTGGACCCTTATGCAGATGTTTTTCCAAGATCTCTTTTTTTTTTTTTTTTCTTTTCTTTTTTTTTTGGGCTTCAAACATATAGGATCCGAACCCGTGGCCTTGGTGTTATCCACACTGCACTCTCCCGGGTGAGCCACGGGCCGGCCCCAAGATCGTATTTTAAAATCCATCCGTCTTCTGATATAGTTCCAGATAGTTCCACTTTTCATTCTGTAGGAATTTTCACTGCCAGTCATATTTACCAGTGGCTTCCTTAGACTAGATTCCTCACTCCAGAACTGGGACTGATGTCCTGCCAGTAGAGAATCTACAGAAGTAATTTGAATGAATTAAAACCAAATCTTGATAACAGGAGACAGCTTCCTGATCTAAATGTACAATTAGAGTTTAGGTTGAAAATTACTTTAAAAGGGGTTTTTTGAGATGTCTTCAATCTCTGTGTAAATACCCATATGCTTGTGCATTGTAAACCAAGTGTGTGTTCCTATGTATAAACTTGTAAAACTGATTTCTGCTTCAAGAGAAGCTGCACCTTTAATTTTATAAGGTCCCCTCTACCTGTAACCCTATAAATGTTTGTAAATAGAACACTAAAATTTTGTAGTGATAGGATCAATTTGGGAATATCTGCTGAGAGACCAAAAAGTTCATTTTTTTAAGTACCTTGGTTAAAGAGTAAAGATTATTCCTCTTGCTTATTTTTTAAAAGAAGAATGCACTTTAACAAACATAGAGCTGCATGGGCAATTCAAACAAATCCGTGAAGTGCAGTACCCATTCAGAAATCACACTTCCTGAAAACCGTTCAAAAGCAGAATCCAGATGGGCTGTTGATCTCACTGCCTGTAGGTTGAAGCTCAGATTCTGATCAATTTCAAGATGAGCAGGGCTGCTTCAAAAGAGCGTTGTGAGTACAGCCAGAAGCTTCAGATAGTTCTGTAAAATGGCGGGTCCCATATTTACCACTAACAAGCAAAACTGACAGAAAAACTCATGGAGAAAAAAGTTTAAGAATCCTTCCTGCTGGTGTACACTCCTTACAATAGCAGACTTTTGCAAATGGAGTTTTACAGTCTATATTTAAAAAACTGTATGTTTGTAACAAATAAAGTATGCGGAAAAACGATTGACAGTCTTGTGCTGGTGTCTCTAATTTATAGAATTACCTTATGTGGTGATGGGGAAGGGAAATTGATCTGCTGCGGTTCACAAATGGGTATGAAATTGGGGGAGTTGCCACTTGCAGTGACTTGAAAATCATTGCACATTTCATGTGAACTATAGTTCTAGAACTTCTGGTTTCTCATAACCCTTTTCTAGTAAGCAATCTGTAGAATAAATCAAAATTAGAAATTAGTTTTATGTGTTGGTCCTTAAACCAGACAGACCACTTGCTTCCCCTAACTTTTTCTGTCATTTGGGATGGCTGCAAAGAAACATGTCCCAGGTGTTCCCTCATCGTTTATCTACGTCACAACTGACTGCTTGGAGGGTGTTAGGCCAATATTTTCTTGCCCTAATGTTAAAAGGAAAATGAAGTTATTGTGTCCATAGAGCCTGGCCAACTGAGGTCAACTAGGTTCAGAGAGGGATTCCCAAGCTTCTTGGTCTCAGGAACCCCTTTGCATTTAAAATTTACTGAATATTCCAAGGAGTTTTTATCTTTCTGGACTATATCTGTAGATACCTATCATATTAGAAATCGGAACATTTTCAAGACAAAAACACATGTTCCATCCACTCTCAGAGCAATGACATCGTCCATGTCATTCAGCCACTGGAAACTCCACTGTAAGATGAGAGAGTGAAAGTAGAAAAAGGCAAGTAATATGAACATAGTTTTGACCTCTTGGACTTCCTGAAAGTGTCACAGAAACCCCTAGGGAATGCTGGATCACCCTTTGAGAACTACTGAACTAAACTGGTGTATTAGTCCATCCCTGTTACTTATAACAGAAATACCTGAAATTGGGTAATTTGTAAAGAAACAATATTATTTACAGTTTCGGAGGCTGGGAAGTCCAAAGTCTAGGGAACATACCTGGTGAGGGCCTTCTTTGGTGGTGACTTCAGTGACACAGTTTACCACATAGTGAGAAGGTGGATGGCTTCAGCAGAGCAGAGAGTTTCTCGTGCTCTTTTAAAACCATCAGAACCTCAGGGCCAGCCCGTGGCTCACTCGGTACAGTGCGGTGCTGATCATAAAACCATCAGAACCACACCCATGATCACCATTAAACCATCAGTGGATTAATCCTTTGACTAGGGCGAGGTCCTCACAATCTAATCACCTCCTCAAGGCCCCACCTTTCAGTTACCAAAGTAGGATTTCCCACCCTCTTAATACTGTCACAGTGGGGATCAAGCTTCAGTGAGTTTGGGGGGACATCCAATCCACAGCAACTGGTATGCAAATTACACCTTTCTGAAAATGAGGGATGGGGTTGGAGCAGACTAAATTATATAGCTTGATAATCCTTTAGTTCTCCCCATGTTTTCTTTATATTAGAGGCTCTTGCTCTGAAATAATTACCTTCTCCAGCAGACAGACAACACACACATACACATACTGTGATTTTTCACAGTATGTGCGGTTTCCCTGTGATTGTCCAGTTCTACAATCTGTGGCAGTGGTTCTTGATGCTGACTGCAGAACTGCCTGGAGACCTTTGGATACTGATGCCCCAGCACCACCCCAGACTAACTGAGTCTGAATCTTTGGGACATAGAGGTTTTTTATGCATGTATTTTGCCTTTTTTATTATTATTGTTATTCCCACTTTGCAGATGATGTGTTTTGCTGTTTTAAGCTCTCCCAGGTCACTCTAGAATGCAGTCAGGGATGAGAACCAGTAGCCTGTGGGATCTTAAGGTATAAAGAAGGGGAAGGGTATGAAGGGTTGGGAATCTCTGCCAGAGGAAAACAAAACAAAGTATAGCAGAACATTCCTTGAATGTATGGTGTTTACCTTGTAACCTTTGTGCCAAATTACCCATACCACCACTTAAACCTCTAAAATACAATAACTAATCGAGAAAAGTTTGCAAATGGAATCCTCAAGTATTGTTAGTAGTGCCCCCACTGGGGAAATCTGAGGTTTTGCTAGCACAGAAAACCCCTTACTGTGCGTTGGAGTCTCCTGGAGGTCTTGTTAAAACATGGATTAGTAAATTTCTGATTCAGTAGGTTTGGAGGGAGCCTGAGAAGTTGCATTTCTAACAAGTTCCCAGTCAGTACCCCGCGGCTGGTTCGAGGGCCACACCTTGAGATTCGCTGTGGAAATCACAACAGTTATGGGGAAAAATGTTGCCAACTGACAGAGGTCTCAGGAAGCATTTGCCTTGACGAGTTAGTTCTTCCATAGTCCTGCTAAGGCTCTGTCTGGTTTACTAGAAAGCGTATAGGTGATTTGAATTTTTTGGCTTCATGTGAAGTTTGTTCCTGTTCAAAGGAATAGTCAGGCTATAGACTGAAGAGCTTGGAGCCAGTGCCTCAAGAATAGAGATATAACTTTATAGTTCTGGTATTTTTTATGTTGTTAGCTAGGTTCTATCCCTGACTCTGTCCTAAACTAATACAGTAATGTTATTCTGGCTTTCACAGATAAAAAGCTTTAAGGTCCTCGAAAAGTGTCTAGCTTCCAGAAAAAGCCATTGAGACTTGGGGAAATGAGAGCCACCTGGTGGTCAGTACCAAAATCTTTTAATAACGATTCTTAGATCAGATCACTTGTAAATTCATTCATTTAGTTTTCGGGTAGCTTCTATATGTGAGGTATTGTAGTCGGTGTAGAGGATATGGTCTGTGGTTCAAATGGAACTTACAGGTTAGTGGGTTGGGAGAAGGCATAGGAGAAAACTTTAAGGAAGAACCAGACTCCCTAGCTACTCCTAGGCCTCTGTCCAAGCAACAGATCATTTAATTTGCTACATCATTACTGACCCAGACCTTTATTCTTTACAAGAGACAGCCCCATTGAAACTATAAAAGAAAAGATAATATACCCCACATGAGATGCAACTTTTCTTCAACATTCATGATACTTTATGTAGACCTCTTATTAGGACCATTTTAAGTCCTCTGAATGACAAGAGTGAAGTTACATCTAAGCCAGCTCTTTTATCTTCTCTTATCTGATATCTTGCTGCCACAGAGAGGACAAGCTTCTCACTTACTCCTATGCTATGAGCCTGAGATGACACATAACAAGTCCACAGGTGCTCCACAAAGCTCTGCAGAACCTCATGTGGATGCTGCAGAAAGGCAGTCACATGTAGAAACTGGGTCACATTGGGCCGAGCCCGTGGCGCACTTGGTAGAGTGCTGCACTGGGAGTGCGGCGACGCTCCCGCCGCGGGTTCGGATCCTATATAGGACTGACCGGTGCACTCACTGGCTGAGTGCCGGTCACGAAAAAAGACAAAAAAAAAAAAAAAAAAAAAAAAAAAAAAAAAAAAAAGAAACTGGGTCACATTCATCAATATTTTCAGGACATGGTATCTGAGAAAAAAAATAATAAAGTATTTCCCCAAAGTAAAAAAGAAAAGCACACTGATTTGGTTCATTCGCATTGATGACCAAGAAATAAAATACTATAGTCTTCTATCAAAGTGAACAGCCTAGAGTTCCTAACTCAATTATAAGTACCAACTGGCACCTTTTATATGTTTTTGTTTTTGTTTTTGTTTTGGTGGCTGGTTGGTACTGTATGTTAAAATTATGTTTTTCTTTGTCTGAACGCAAATGGTTCTGAACACAAAATTGTTCAGAACACAAAAGTCACATTGCAGGAGTGAACTAGAACCGGACAGACACATACCACAAAATCGGTGATGGGGAGCAATGTGGACCTGAAACCAGCCCCACTTTGATGCTACTTTATTTTTCCCTGTGCTTGGTATCAAGCCAAGAAACAGCCAAGTATTTTTTTTAAATTTATTTATTTTTTAAATTTTATTTTGTCGATATACATTGCGGTTGATTATTGTTGCCCCTTAACCAAAACCTCCCTCTCCTCCCTCCCCCCGAACAATGTCCTTTCTGTTTGCTTGTCGTATCAACTTCAAGTAATTGTGGTTGTTATATCGTCTCCCCCCGCCCCCAGTTTTTGTGTGTGTGTGTGTGTGAGAATTTATATATTAATTTTTAGTTCCCACCAATAAGTGAGAACATGTGGTATATCTCTTTCTGTGCCTGACTCGTTTCACTTAATATAATTCTCTTAAGGTCCATCCATGTCATTGCAAATGGCAGTATTTCATTCGTTTTTATAGCTGAGTAGTATTCCATTGTATAGATGTACCACATTTACAACTCAACTTTAAATACTCATGTTTACAAATTACATCAAAACTGTCACCTGCATGAGCAATAAGCCGTGCTCCAACTAATTCCCCAACCATGGCTGTAACGTTGGGTGCGATGGCCATCATTCGATTTTGTAGATATTCATAGAGCTGGGTTCTGTATTCAGAGATTTCAATCACCTGGGTGCAAAGATGCAGAATGTTGCAAATATCTTCTTCTGAAACTTCTGTTCCCCCAAGTTTATAAGTAAGAATAAGCAATAGTCTGTTTACTCAACCACAGATCAGGAGTCCCACAGGTAGTTTGTATAACAGAGGTTGGGGGGATGGCTAAGTCTCTCAAGCTTGTGGGTGACGCAAGGCTGGCCCTATACATACCAACACACAGGCTTCCTATCTGCTCACTTGCGAGACCCCAAGCAGCCCTAAGCTGTCCTCCCACCCTCAAAATCATCCTATTTTTGCCTCATTCATTTAGTAGACCTTGTAATTGGTGGGCATTTCTTTGCTTTTCTTTCTTTTCCTTTTTTTTTTTTTTTTTTTTGGTAGTTATAGTCTCAAATTTTCTTTTATTACAAAATTAATGCATTCTTAATTTTAACAAATGTGAACAATATAGAGCCACTGTAAAGAAACAAATGAACAGACCCACTCTTTCTCCAGACCCACTCCTTAAAGGTAACTGCTGTGAAACAATTTAGCATGCATCCTTTTGAAAATTTTTGATAATCTCTTAATCTCAACAGTGTTAAGTCACCATCATATTTATGTACGTATTAATATATACTGAAAAAAGTTTTATTAACTCAATAGGTTAAATGATAAAGAATTCACGTTTGTTAAATTGATGTCTATCTCCTAAGGAGTTTCCTTTTTTTTGGAGGCTGGCTGGTAAGGGGATCTGAACCTTTGACCTTGGTGTTACCAACACCATGTTCTAACCAAGCAAGCTAACCAGCCAGCCTGGTTTCTGAGGTATTTTCTAATGTACATGTCTTATTATTAAGCTGTTCCACAAGGGCCACAACTCTTATACAGAAAATACATTGAAAAGTAATTTAATTTTTCCTTGTTTTAGGTTCCATCAGGCCCAAGTAAATACATCTTCTCTAAAAAAAAAAAAAAAAAAAAAATACATCTTCTCTAGAGGTAAAATAAAAACTCTTGGGCCTCTGGAATTTAGAGAAAAATGTCTTTATTTCATGAGTTCTAGTAAATGGAGCATTTGCTGATTGCATTTCCTAGAGCTTTTCTACTCTGCAAAGGTATGTCTTTCCCTTTCTGGTAAACATCTTGCATTTAAAACAAATGTCACTAAAGGAGGTGATTCTCTCCTGAGAATTCACTGGGTGGAGGAGTATGGAGATGCAGTTGACCTTAGCTTTTGTGTTATGAGACTATTGTTAAGTTTAGAAATAAGAAAATTTGTTGTGTTTACTGGTTACATGACCTTCAGTGAGTTATTTCTCTCTATATAGAATATTTCTATGCCTACTTACATCTAGCTGCTTCTGGCCTTGAAGCTTTGGCTTGGAATTCAGAAAAAGCCTTCATATTCATTTACTTTTCTTGTGTCCCCTATAATGCATAGTTCAGAACATAAGGCAGGTTGGTTCTTCACCCTGTAGTATAAATAACATAGAAAGAGAAAGTATGCTAGGTGCTCAAAGTATGGCAGAAAACAGTCTCCTGAGGGAAGAAGAGCTGTTGTCAGCAATGTGGAATGTTCTTGTCCAGCAGCTGTTGATTTTCTGGCAGTGAAAACCCAGCTGGTGACATCATTCAGGCAAGTGACTCATCAGGGCACTGTGATCTCATTTGTCTGCTCCTCATCTTACTCCACACCTTTTCTGGTGGCAACAGCAAGCTCTCTTTTGGTTACAACTGCTGGGCTCTACCAAACCTTTGTCAGCTCTAGGTTTTCTTGCTTGTGGACAAGATAGTCCCTGTGTAGGGAATTCTTGGGGTTTTTCATTGCAATGTTTTTACATTGTACCTATCATTTCACCTTCAAAGCCCACACACTTTAAGGGAACCAGCTCTTCCATTTTCCAAAATCAAAATACTGAATGTAAAAAGGAGACTGAGGAGTCTCGATCCCTCCCCTTCCTTACCATGTATATCATTCGCCCTGGGCAGTCCTATTTTGTCTATTGTCTCAGTGTCCCATCCAGTTTAGCACTTGCCCCAGATTTTTCACTTTTTACAAGGTAATATGATTTTTACTTTTATTAAAATAAGCAGGAACTAGTTTACCAGACCTCCACTTTGTACTCCTAGCTTGTTATGGTTTAGTACTGTGTTCAATGAACAGAGTTTTCACTTGAATGCCTGGTTAAATTTGCAAAAAGACCATCCATAACCTCTCTGTCCCTTACCCTTTTCAAACTCAATACAACACTTCCACTTCCCTCTCTAGTCAGCATGAAAGCCACTTGCTGATAAAACAAAGTGCACTTGGAGTGGCTGGGAACAGCTAACTCCTTTTGTATTAGTAGTGGCTGGAGAAGTATTTGATGCTGCTGTCTGGGATCAGTGATAAACCATAGGTTAGGGATATGTGAATTACGTACAGTGAAAACTCTAAATGTTTTTGCTACAGTGATGTTATCACTTATTGTGTGATGGAAATCTATAACTATTTGTTATTCGATAATGCTTTCTTATTTTGTGATAAAGACTTTCGGCAAAAGTGAGTTTTGAAAAGTGTAAATCTGATAAAAAAAACTAAGTAAATACTGAACTTCTGTTTCTATGTGTAACTTGCACAAAATTTCATTGACATTTATTATCAGTGCTGTATCAAGATTAACGACCACAGGAAAACCAGTAGACAGGAATCTGCTGTAGAAGTATCAGTATATACTTCAAAAATTACTAATTATTTTAAGTAAACTTTGCCCAGAGACAATGATTTAATTTATACAGAAGGTGCTTTTACAAGTCACCCTGTGAAGCAAGACTTTTCCCGAAACCAAAGACTACTTTTTATTTTCGGCGGCCGGCCGGTTTGGGGATCCAAACTCTTGACCTTGGTGTTTTAACTCTGCACTCTGGGTCCAGGTTGGAAAAGGCGGAGGCAGCGGCGGGGGCTGGATACCGAGTTTCTCGGCTGCTAGGTCGGTCCTTCCCACAGCGGGGGCGGCCTATGTCGAGTGGAGCCCAAGGCGGGGAGGGCTCAGTTCGCATGTGGAAGTCCCTCACCTACTTCATGCTGCCCTCCCCGGGGTGGGAGCGAGCATGCTGAACGTTTTCCTGAAGTCGCACCCCGAGAGCACAAGAGACCCGAGTTCATCACCTGCACGCATCTCCGCATCATGTCCAAGCCCTTTACCTGGGGAGATTGGCAACCATACTCTATTCCATACTCTCGTGTGAACCCGCTTCCAATTGGCTATGACGACCAATAAAGAGAACCTGGACCACTGCGCAGGAACCAGGGACCACAGCACTGGTTTGGACCATTCTTCTGCACGCGGACCAGTAAAGTGCACCCGCCCTTAAGCGCACCTTTTTTACTTGTATCAAATGATGACCGATATACTGATCTTCCATCCTTTTGCTTTTGCAGATGGCTTAAATAAATAACTTAAACTTAAAACAAACACACACACAGAAAAATAAATAACTCTGCACTCTTACCAACTGAGCTAACTGGCCAGCCAATTGACTACTTTCGATTAATTTCATTCATTTGCAATTCCAACTTTTCTTATGCCTATACAAAAAGTGAATCGATGGCTGTTAATATGTAGGCTACTTTAGCAAAAGAATTCCGCTTATACGCTACCAATTTTATCAGTGCCTTCAACTGATTCAAACAGAAAAATCAACTTCATTAATTCTAGCAAAGTTCAAAATTCTCATTCTATTCTTTTCTGGCCATTGCTGGGGGTGCTATAATCACTCTCTAACCAACTGAGCTAACCCTCCAGACCCTCAATCAATTCTTATAATCAATGTTGAAGGTGAAACAATCTGTTATCATTTGAAGGTTACTGTGAAATTAGTTGAAAAGTTCAACAATTAAAATAAAAATTGTTTTTGTGGTAATACAAATTCAAAGTTGGATGAAGCATAGTGTTGTAGTACAAAAATGTGCTTAAATTAGGAAATCCATGGAGGATAAATGTAATGCGGAATCGGATGTAGTATACACATAATTCATAATGGTATCCAAGCAAGCTGTGATATCCTACCAACTAAAACAGGTGTAGTTGTCAAATTTTAACAGGTTTTAGAGTTAAGTTTAAAATAGATATTGAATCTAAAAAGCACTTCAGCATGGCAGTTTGGGTTTTCTTTCTTTGCTGCCCATTATCCTATTTTAGAAATGTTTGAGACTTTGAAAATCAATCTATGCTGTATTGAAATTTTTTGTAAATGAGTCCTCAACATTTTGGTGGTATTTTATTCAAAAACCAGTTGGAAAATCCAAGCATTCAATGAATAGGATGGTAAGAAACTTCAGCTTTTGAAGCCTTAGTGAGTTGTAATTATTTAAAGCAACACCTGCAAACAGGAAGACATTAAACTTGATCCCTACAAAACGAAGGGAAAAACTGAATAAATTAAATGAGATGTTGCTCTGAAATATCTACACTTGTAGATAGAATCTTTTTTTTTCTCCCAGTCCATCTTTTTTTTTTTCTTTTTTTTTAAAGATGAACAGTAAGGGAATCGTAACCCTTGACTTGGTGTTGTCAGCACCACGCTCTTCCAAGTGAGCTAACCGGCCATCCCTATAAAGGGATCCGAACCGTGGCCTTGGCGTTATCAGCACCACACTCTCCCAAGTGAGCCACAGGCCGGCCCTCTCCCAGTCCATCTTTTAATTTTTTTGAAAAACTGACATTACATAACTAAACTGAAATGTATTAATATTCCCCTCTTACATTTCCATGAGAAACAGAAAAAATCCTGAGCCAAACACAAAACACAGGGAGAAGCTTATAAAAATATGTATCTCAGCATTAACAGCTGAACAGAGAAAGGAATTAAGATGCTTTAGTTAGAAACCACAAGTGGATAATGAAGTGTGTAGAAACTGAAAATTTACAATTTAAAACCTGGAATGGTTGACTGTTCCCAATACTCCACAGATGAATCCTGGGTGGTAGTGAACAACAGAAAGGGATTATGAGTGAATCTGCTTTGTTCTAGCTGCTCCCCATGACACCAGTCTCCAAGGAAAGCCTGGCATTGATTAGATATTGAGCCAGGCTAATGCTGGCAGTAGTCTCCTATCAGATTCTTCCACTGGGTTCAGGTTTTGATTTGCACCCCAGACATCTGACAGATCTCACTGATTTTGGCTCCTTGACTCCAGATTATGTAGCCAATCAAATCGTCCGAATGGTGAGTTCATGAGAAGTCTGAGCAGATGCATCCAAACCTGCCCTATAGCTTTTCACCTCTGGAGAGCTGGATTGATTCATTGCCACTGAATCCGGTGTTGCCAAGCGTTATGAGAAGATGTGGCTGTTGCATTGCCAATTGGTGCAGCTTGGTCAACTGATCACCTGCAAAGACGAGGACAGAAGAACTGGACGGCTCTGGAATGAAATGGTCACGCCCTTGGGGAAGGTGTGGGAGAGGGGGAGTGGGAGAGAGTCTCCAATGTGACCACGCAGATCTGTCTGACATTCTCAATGGATGGATTGTGGAATGCCAGCAATAGTGATGGCCTGCTCAGTTGAGTTGGGGAGCATGTCCCCTGACACCTCACCTCACCTGAGCCCGTGTACTCTTTTGTATTTCCTTGATCTTGCAACCACCTTTTCCAACAAGAGAGCCACATTCACTAACAGGGACCACCAGCCTCAGGGTGAATGTGGGTCTACTGGCAGCTGTACTATTGGTCATGGAGCTGCTGATGTCCTTTTCAAGTTTGTCAATGATCGCAGCAAAGGCTTTGAAGATGGCATTAGTGAGTCTGGCCAAAGTGGTGATTCTCTCAGGACAATTCACTTCTGAGATGTTGACCTGTACCACTCTCCTCGCGCGTCTTCGTAACTGATTCTCCTTTCTTTCCGATGATACCGCCCACTTCCTTTCCATGCATAAGTAGCCGGATAGTGAGAGTGACATTTAATCCACCTTCAATCACTCCGGTGTCCAGGTCGAGCAGTGTTTTGGGAAGCTGGACTTTGAGTGGTCAAGTGTTTGGTCACTGGTGGGGGTGAAAGCCAAAAACTGCAGGCACTAGGCGACTAAGGGGATAGGGGGAGCGGGAGGGAAAAGCGGGAGGCCAGGGGCGGGAGAATAGGGGCAGACGTTAAGGAAAGGGGCTCCCTGCGGGGCGGGCGGAGGAGGAAGGGGGAAAGAGACCCCGGGCGGGCGAGGATGCAAGTTGCGGCTGCTCCTGCTGCTGCCTCTGCTGGTCTGGGCGGATAGAATCTTTTAATGGAACTTCTATTTTTAATTGGATAAATTTATATTCTGTACTGGAACGGAATGAAAATGAAAGGGTTTAACATTTCGTATCATCTAAATTTGTGAAAAAAAGGAATGAGACAACTTGTTTAACGTTTTGTCTCAAAAACATATTTGTCAAAGAAAGGTACTCTGAATTCAAAGCAAAAAGATAGTGACTGAAAAGATTTGGGCTGAAATGTTTATACATTTCAATATAAAAAAGAATCAGAATTGAGAATATCTTTCATGTAGCAGAAATTTTTCTGTTAACATCCATCTGTGTAGAGAGAGTATTTTCTCAATCAAAAATATTATAATCAAGGGGTTGGCCGGTTGCTCAGTTGGTTACAGTGTGGTGTTATAACATCAAGGTCAAGGGTTGGGATCCTGGTACCAGCCAGCCGCCAAAAAGAAAAAAAAAAAATTATAATCTGTGAAGGAAAGAGAAGGAAAAAAAATTTTTTTTAATTTTGTTGTGTTTTGTTTTGGAGTCTGGCGGGTATGGGGGATCCCAACCTATGACCTTGGTGTTATAATGTTGCACTCTAACCAATTGATTAACAAAATTTTTTAATTTTAAAAAATATTACAATCAACAGAGAAGAGTCAATCAAAGGTGTCAACGATTTCAAATGTATTAACCATAGAACGCAACTTTGAAAAAGATTGCAGGCAGTTTTATGAAAAACAATAAAAATAATAAGACCACAAAAAGTTACATTTCTGTAGGGGAAAAAGTTTCATATTAGAGACAGTATTAACTAATTAAAATATGTCAATGAGAACCAAAAAGAATTATTCAGATAAAAGCTTTTTACATTTTTGTTTTAATGTACATGGATATGTTATAGAGTCCTCAAACTTAAATCAGTCAACAAATATTTCAAAAAATTATATAACTTATATTTACCAAACCCTTTGAATTTCAAGTGTCCCAATTTGGATGATAAATTATATAGTCACACTACACATAGCAAACCATTTTTATTAGTTTCCTGACACAAAATTAACTATATATACTGTTCCGCAGCCTGCTCTGTCTTTTTCACTTAACAATATATCCTAGAGATATTTTTATGTCAGCATATAGATATTTTTCTCATTTCTTTTTATAGCTGAATGATACTCCATTGAGTATATATACAGCGTTATTGAAATACTGATGGATGCTTGGGTTGTTTCCAGTTTTGTTATAAACAAAGCCCCTATAAATAGCCTCGTACATATAGTTTCATATGGACTAAAGTGTAGCTGTAGGGGGTACTTTCACAGTAGGGCCTTGGGAATCAAAAGGTAAATGCATGTATAACTCATGATATATTGCCAGATTCCCTATGGGCAGTTTTTTGTTCTACATTCAATAAGAATAATGGCCAGACTGGATTAGAAACCACATTTTAAGTATTTCACACTTTTAAACACAAATGTTACATAAATACTCTCACTGTAAAATATTCAGACAGGAACACAGAGCAGAACATGAACATCCTCTTTCTTTCCACACCCTTATTCCAAGGTAATCATTGTCAGTAGCCTGATGTAAAGCCTACAAGTATTTTTTCTATGTATTCACACAGGCACATTCATACCAATCATCTGGAGTTTATTTAAATATAAATTGAATTATACTGTATTATTCTACAAACTGTTTTTTATTTTTTCCCACTGAATTGTTTATCTTGGAGATCTTAATGGTGTATGTAATTTGAGCTCATTCATTTTAACAAGTTGCATAATGTTCCATAATATGGATATACCAACATTTATTTAATCACTCCCAGAATTCACATTTTATTGTGAATAAATTATGGTATTAAAATAGTATGACAAGATAACTAGATATTTAGAAGCATTACAGTACAAAATATTTACCAGATTTGGAAACTCATGTAAACAAGAACATATCTATATTTGTATTTTTCAAGGCAGGAGGTGGAAAGAGCATGCATGGGCCTTATATCCAGACAGACCCACATTACAATTCCAGTTCTGTCACCTACCAGCCATGTGACTTGAAATAGTTCATGTAAACTTTCTAAACCTGCTTTCTCATCTATGAAATGGGGATAATAAAGTCTATTTTGCATTTTGTTGTTATGGAGTAAAAAGCACACATGGAAAGTATTTAACAAACATTTAACACAATGCCTAGCACACAGTAGACTGCCCCTGGATGGCTAGAGGCAGGGATGGGAGGATTCTTTTTACTGCATACCCTTTGTACCTTTTGAATTTTGTACATATGAATATCTTGCCCACTCAAAAATTGACTGAATGTTTACAGATATATGCCATTGTCTTAAGGTCAGGTTTCCCACGAAACAGATGTCTTCAAGAGATATACTGTGGAATGCTCTTGAGGACATTACTATGAGAAAATGAAGGAAGGAAAATTAAGTAAAGGGAGAAGCTGAACTGCAATGCACTTAGAGCAAATAGGTACTAATCACACAGGAAACACCAGAGCTGGAATGACCCTTCAGAATTGTTCCAAATTAAGGCAAAAAAGCTGGGCACTGAATCCCACACATCCACCAGTCACTGGAGATAGGCAACCCCCTGAAAAGGGATGTAACCTTGACTGGTGCAACTGCCTTTGGCAAGTGCAATTCCTGGGGAGAGACTCCTGAGTAAACAATCAGTTAACCCTCTCAGGAGCTAAAATGCCTGTCTTGAAGTGCGCTCTGGACTGTGCACCACAGCATATACTATACCAGTGGTTCTCAAATTTTTGCGTGTACTAGAATCCCCTGGAGGACTTGATGGTCCCCACCCCCAGTTGGTGTATTCAGTAGGTGTAGCACAGGGGTGAGAATGTGCATTTCTAACAAGTTCCAAGTAATGCTGCTGCTGGTCTAGGAATCACACTTTGACAACCATTATACTATATCATACTGGGTTAAATCCATCAAAATTTAATCTGTCAGTGTTTGGTAGTTTATAACTTAGAGGTTTTATACCTAAAATTCTTTGGTTAGACTGGTGTTCTTCATGAGCTCATCATATTGCCTTCTTTGTAACTCTAGCTCAGTAGTGTTAGTGGGCAGAGTTTCTCCATTTACAGGTGCCAGAAAACTTCCATCCATGTTTCTTCAGTGTGTGTGCCTCAATATATTTCTTTCATTTCTAAACAGGATATGTAAATCAGTAAAGGGATTATTACCATTGTGTGTGATGAGAACCAGTTTTTTCCAGCCTAACTCCATTTTCATCAAAATCTGAATCAGTAACATAAAGGCTGAGGGGTAAAGAGTGGTAGGTGAGAAAATGATTTTGCTGTTAAGGATGCTGACATTTATTGGATATTTATTATATCCAAAGAGGGCTAAGTACTTTCTTATACATTATAGAACTAATGCTCACTCAGAACCTGTAAAATAGGTACTTCTATTTTCAGTTTTATGAATGACAAAACAAGATAGTAATATTAAATACCTTGCCCAGCCCTAGTAAGTGAAGTAGTCTGAATTCAAACTCAGATGTTCCCACAGACCACACTGTTTATCTAAGTGGTTTAAACATGTGTTAGTATTTTTTCCTTTAATTTGCCAACTGACAATTACAGGGTACTAAGTATTGTACCAAGCAAAGAATAATGACCTAAAAAACGGTTCTGTACACTGAAGGAGACCGTTACAATTAAGCATGGTGATAGCAGTATACACTGAGTGTTGTAGGCATATGGAAGGGCACTTAATCCGAATCAGGATGTCAAGGGAAGGGGTTCTGAAAAACATGATGTCTGTATTGACTCTTAAAGGATAATTAAAAGTTACCCAAGGAGAAGCTGAGATGGAGGACTGTTTCAAGAAAATGCAAAAGTATGTGCAAAAGCATGATGGAGTTTACTGTGTGGTACAGGGGAAGTGACAAAACATGACATGGGCGGGGGCAAGAAAATGTGGGGCCTATCTATGTTTTGCTAAGGATTTGGATTTTGTCCTAAAATTGACGAGGTTAAAGGAAAATGTTAAGATTTGTATTGTAAGAAAGAGGAGAGGGTAAAATGAAGGAAGAAAAGAATAGACAGGACATTAGTTAACAGCTTTTGCAGTAATACAGGAGAGACATGACAAGGGCTAAACTGAGCCCATGGCAATGGACGTGGACAAAAAAGCCAGATTTGAGATATTCAGGAAGTAGATGTAAGAGAGATGTGGTCAGATACTAACCTTCTTTCAGTCCCTTCATAGTGACAAGTCTTTCTCATTAACAGTGATTATCGCTTACTGAACTAACTCCGAACTCTTCGACCTAGTTTTCAGGCTTCCACTAATCTGGGCACATTGCTCCATTCCTCCCCATTTCACCGGACCCTTCTTCACACTCGTCTTATTCATATTCTTCCAAACTCTTATTTGGAAGCTCACCCTCTTCCTCTTCTCTAATTCAAGTTATTTTCCTTAAAGACTCGCTTTCCCAAGTTGCTTCCTCTCACGGGGGCTGAACCCAAGGATAAAGTCCATGTCAGAAGACAGAAATTCAAACTCTAGGGCAGGTATTGCCCACCTGGTGATACAGGTCTGAAATGCCGGCCTGGGAAAATCTCAACACAAGAACGAAATCTCCACGAAAGCACACACTGGTTTTGTTCACCACCGACCCCCAACACCTAGAACACTGCCTGGCACAGTAAGTGGATCGTACCGTAAAAAGAAAGCTGGAATGAGTTAGAACCTCTAAGAACTTGGTTACCTACTGGCTGTGTGATCTCAGACAAAGAACTACGTTTGCCTAAGCCCCATTTGTGGACGAAATGGGGCCGGCTCTCCCCGGAAGCTCATATTGTCCAGACTGTAACGGAGATCAGGAGATGGAGGATGGTACGACGATGAGCCTTTTCAGATTATGGAAATAGGTCGTGGACGGAAAAAACACTATCGTCGGAGAGCCTACTTTGTGCCAAGTGCGTTCACATACATTCTTTAATTTTCACAACAGCTTCCAGGGGAAGGCAATTCCACTTCAGAGCTTTTCTTCCTCTCCAGTTGTGAGTTTCCCCCAAAATCTTAACCTAATAACGTAAGGGAAACAAAGCAAATTAAGGACCTTGCCGGAGTCCGCGCTGAGGCGACATCCGGAAGCCAGTCGGCCAGAACAGCAGCTGAGCATGAGGAACGTCCAACCTTGAAACCCAGCGCCCGCGTGATGCACAAAGTCCTGGCTAAGACGAAGATACCTTCAGAACCTTTGTAAAAATCCGCCAGGATAAGCAGGTCCCGACAGCTTTTTGCTGCCAAACAAATCTCAGAACCCGGAGAACCATCGGTGAGAATGGGCGGGAAAGCCTCAGCCGCCTGAAATCGCTTCACTCCATTGGCTAATCGTGCTGTCGTTCCCGGCGGCCCGCCTTCTTTCCTCGCGGGCGATGTTTTCACTGGGTCTCGTCCACCAGGTCTCTGCTCTTATTGGGCCGTTCTTCTGCTCGTCAAACTCGGGCGCGCAGAGAAAGGCGGAGAGCACGTCAGTGTTGGGGCCATAGGCCCCGCCTCCTCGTGCCGTGTGCAAAAACAAACAGCCGTTAGGGAGGAGGCGTCGAGGGGCGGGGTCTGGCTAAAAGGAGGCGCGCGATTGGGCAACCGCCGGGGTTCAAACCAGCAAGGCCAGCGCGCATTGGCCGCGGCAGCGCGAGGCGGGCCCGGGGCATTGTCCGGCTCCGGTGGCGGCGGCGGTCGGTGCTGCAAGAGCTGCGGCGGCGGCGCGGCGGCAGTGGGAGGGCGCGCGGCCGAGCGGAGGCAGAGTCCGCGCCGATACCATGGTGAGGGCGGCCGGCGGGCCGGGATTGGGGCCTAGCCGGGGAACCCGGCGGCGGCGCGGAGGCCCCGGTGGCACCGCTACCTGTGGAGCCGGGAGTTCGCGGGCGCAGGGGCCGCGTCTGGCTAGCCCTTGTCGCCGCCGGGGGGCGCTAAGTCCGGGCCGCCGAGCCCTACGGGGGCGTCCTGCAGGAAAGGGCCCGTCCCGAGCAGTGCGGGTCGGTCCTGACCGTCGCCGGGGCCCACGCCGGCCGCCGAAGCGTGGACAGTGCCGGTCTCCACAGCGGTTCCCTCCGCACGAGCGGGGCACACGGGACCGCCGTCCAAGTTAGAAGGCTCCGGCGATGTCTGGTTACGTAATCTCCCGGGCAGTAAATTCGGGATTTTCTGCGAAAAGGGGCTTGTATTCGTGCCTTTTTGAACTAGAAGGAATCAACCGCACGATTTGTTCTAGGTGATTGCGTAGGTTTGAAATGAACGCCCGCTGTCTTGACTCCTTTGCAGTTTGCTTTTTTGACTATAAAACAGTACCTCCCTTTGCTCCTGCTACGGATTTTCAGTCTTAAATTATGTTTCTTTATTTCAAAATTCAGATTTAGGTAAGAAAAGTGTGGCTCTTAAAAAACAAAAGTGAATAAAACTTTAGCCCCATTTTAAAGTTGAGAGAAAGGAGAAAGTGTTAAAGGATAAGCTATGCATTGCATCAAAGATTGTGTGAAGTAATGATACTGTTACGAAATCTTATTTATGTCGGTATTCCTGCTTTAAGCATCCTGTTGTGAGACAGGTAACTCCAGCTGGAACTGGCTGCGTAAAAGTTCGGTCATTCTTCATAACCGCAGATAGTATTAGATGATTTGTCCTATGCTTGATGTAACAAGTGTGGCATTTAATATACATGGCACCTAACTGTAGAATTCTCAAATCTTAGTGCTGGAGTAGACCTTACGAAAAATTACGTCTGATCTAAGTACTTAACTATAAAGCACTTGAACAAACTGAGGCATGCATTACATCTAATCTGTAAGTTAATTTGCTCAAGCTGCTGATTTTCATGATCCTTGCTTTGTATTTAAGATGTTTTGCAGTCTTTAGTGATATGCCATATATTTGGTGTCCATTTACCAGTAGCTAAAAATATATAAGCGTTAACATAAGCTAAAAATATAGGAGGCGTTCAGTTGTCATTCTTAATTTTAAGATTTTAAACTTGAGGGGAAGTGAGCATGTGTCTGTTAAACTAATATGAAAGTATCTTGATATCCATTTTCCAAGTTTCTTTGTGTGAAATGTACTCCACCTCTCCTTCTCTTTGTATATATATGTACACACAAACTGTATATAATTTTTTAAAACCGAGAAAGAGGCTTAACGCAGGTTAATACTAACCTAGTTCTAGGCCGGCCCGTGGCTCACTTGGGAGAGTGTGTTGCTGATAACGCCAGGGCCACGGGTTCGGATCCCTATATAGGGATGGCCGGTTAGCTCACTTAGGAGAGCGTGGTGCTGACAACACCAAGTCAAGGGTTAAGATCCCCTTACTGGTCATCTTTAAAAAAAAAAAAAAATACACACACACACACACACACCTAGTTCTTATAGTAAAATATTTTAATTGCTTATATTTTATTTCTTAGTCATCAACTGTAATTAAAGTTGAGAAGATATACGTAGTTTGAGGGGATTTGGGAAAGAAATCATCCATTTATTGTACAATTTTGTATCAGATAGGTTTGATACCATTAAAGTTTGTTTTTGTTAAGTATAAGAAATGTGTTTGGAGTCTCAAATCTTGGAAATAGTCATTTAATGCATCAAGGCTTTTAAAACTTGATTATATGTCTACTTCCTCAGAAAGCAAATAGATGGTGCTGATAATACCAAGGTCCAGGGTTTGGATTCCCTTACCAGCCAGCTGCCAAAAAAAGGAAAGAAAAAGAGCAAATAGGTAAAACAGCAAATATGACAGATTTGAAACCGTTAGGATAAAATTGCTTAAGCAAAGTAGTTACTGTATAAATTGGGAAGCCTGGGGAGTTTTGCAGTTGGCAGTTAATAACTAGTTCTTATTTCCTAATCCGGTCATACAGAGACAATGATTAATAAGTTTAGACTCATGCACAAGTTGAGAGGTCAAATGTTTTATAGTAGGGTAAGTAGAGAGGAAAAGTTTTATTTGAGGAATAGGTGAGACTATCTTGTTTATGGAGCTGACCTCAGAAACCTAAAAATTATGAAATGTCTTTTTAAGGAATTATTAAAATATATAAGCCATCCTGGTAGAAATCTAGAGAGTCTCAGTTCTCTCTGGTACACTTAAATCAGACTCTCTTGCTGAATTGTTTAGTATAAGAAAGAAAATATGAGTTCTTAGACTTTTTTTCTGCTTCTAATACCTGCCAAGGCTTTACTCCCCCCCCCCCCCACGTGATTTTGGGAGATAAGCATTTAATCCACTGAGACATGCAGTTAGGAGGAGTGTACAAGGTTGGTTTTAGCCTAATTTTTTTTAAGAAAAGCATTTCAAAAGGGATATGCCTTTTCAGCGCTTACCCTCTCATTTGAAAGTATAGACCCTCAAACAGCTAGCCAATTCTATAAACTGATTCTTTTTTTTAACTAGCTTTCTTTTACAGCAAGGAATAGATTTAAATGATAAAATCAAAAAATACAAAAGGGAAAATTGGTTGCCCTCTTTTCCCCTCCCTAGAGGAAAATAACATTTCTAACTTGTCTTTCACTTTCTAGAAATATATTTGTATACACATACTTTATAATACCCCATTTTTACATGAGCAAAAGTTCATTACACTTGCACATACCTTGCCTTTTTCACATAGAAATAGGTTTTGAAGGTTGTTCTGTATCAGTTCATATATGTGCCTCATTTGTTGAAATGGCTGCATAACACTCCATTGCATTTCTATACCGTGATTTATTTAACCATTCTATTAGTGGACATAAAGATTATTTAAGAAATATTTTTCTATCGGTTGAAAATAATATTTGTTTACCCTCTTTAGTAGAAGTAAAATACTTTAAATGTGCAGTTCGGTAGCATTAAGTACAATTCACATTGTATAACCATCACTGTCATCTATCTCTGGAACTTTTTCATCTTCCCAAACTGAAACTTTACCCATTGAACATTAACTTCCCATTTTCCTGTCTCCCAGCTCCTGGCAAGAACAGTTCTACATTCTCCTGTCTCCCAGCTCCTGGCAAGAACAGTTCTACATTCTATGAATTTGACTACTCTAGGGACCTCATATGTGGAGTCATATCTTTTTTATGACTAGCCTATTTCAGTTAGCATAATGTCCTCAAAGGTTCATCCGTGTTGTAGCATGTGTCAGTATTTCCTTTTTAAAGTTGGATACTATTCTATTGTATGTATATACCTCATTTTATTTATCCATTCATCAATCAGTGGACACTTGGGTTGTACAAATATCCGTTCCCAGATTTTGCTTTCACTTTTGAGGCATATACTAAGAAGTAGAATTGCTGGGTCATATGACAATTCTGTGTTTAATTTTTTGAGGGTTTTTTGTTTTGGGTTTTTTTGGTAGCATGCTTTTTTCCCCCCTCCCAGAAGAGCTGTTCTGAATATTTCTGTGGAAATGATGTTATGTTGACATTTAAAAAAATTATTTAATTATGAAATATTTCCAGCATGCATAAAAGTTATATTGATTTGCAAGATTCTTCAATCTGAAAATTGAGAAATATGTTCAATATTTAGAAATCTCATATTTTAAACAGGAGTTTAAGGTTTGACCTCTTTTATATAAATTAATAAAAGGTCATATTTTTATATTTATGAATGAGGAAAGAGATCACCTAGATATTTTTAGCTACCTAAAGTGAAACTAGATCAAATTTTATTTCCTAAATATTTTTGAAGTTGCATTTTCAACTCTTCATCCAAAACTTTTTTTTCATGTAGGCTGGAGGCAAAGCTGGAAAGGACAGTGGGAAGGCCAAGGCTAAGGCTGTGTCTCGCTCACAGAGAGCTGGGCTACAGGTAATAAATCTACACTGTCCTAGTTCGTTATTTATTTATTTATTTATGGCAGCTGGCCAGTATGGGGATCCAAGCTCTTGACCTTGGTGTTATAACATTGCTCTAACCAACTGAGCTAACTAGCCTGCCCCATAGTGCATTATTTAATTATTTTCTTTACCTTTGCAACTTATGACCCATAGATGTTTCATTAATTACAAAAATGTATTTGTATTACTACAGACCTTTAATAGTGAGATTAATTGGTCAAGACTTAAAAAGTTAACTATCAACCAGCCAGCTGTCCCCCACCCCCAGTAAGTTTTATCTGTTGTATCCTTTTCTTCTAAACAAGAACAAGATAAAGTCTTAATGATTTTGGTAGTTTTTTCCTATTAAAATGTTTTTTCAATCCCTGTACCCGCCAACTGCAAAAAAAAATAAAATATTATTTCAAGATTATAATTATGTCTCTAATTCTTTTATAAATTGTATCATACTAAAGTGAGTATGCAGTGATTTTTCTTTTGAAGATGTTTGTTGTGGTACATTAACTTTCAGGATGAGATAGAATTTGGGGGACAATCATGAACTGTCCATTAGTCCTCTGAATATTTCCCCAATAGCCTCAGTTTTAGACTGAGTGATATACTCAAAACCACTAAATATTTTCAAACTTCTTGTATTTGAAATGTTACAACTTTAACCCACAAACTCAAGATTTCCTGGATGAGTAAGAATTATTCCCTACATACAAGAAACATTTTTAAATAAGAAAGTTGGAAGGCCAGACTGTAAGGTTTGGATTTTATCCTCTTGGCAGTGGTGACATGATCTAGGTGATACTGTGGGAGATGGAACATAGATGGAGATTATTGCAGTGGTTTAGGAATAAGACAACCCATGCTTGAACTAGAGTAGGATAAGAAGGAATAGAAAGCATGTGTGTGCAGAAAATGGGTAGAGAGGTGTAGGGTTGAGAGGAAGTCAAAGAAAGGTTCCTGTAAGGCTTACAACCTAAGGGACAAGGATTTTTTAGTAGGGACAAGTTATGAGATCAGTTTAAGTGAAATTCACCAAAACATGCATGTGAAGATGTCCAGAAATTTGAAACATGAATCTATCTTTCTAAGAGATGATAGACCTAATTATAAATTTGGATCATGTATGTAAAGTTGGTAGTTCATGCTATGGATGAGTTTCCTAAGCTAAGAGCATGAGAAAGGAACACAAGGACAATGTCCACAAGGACATTGGTGGACCATTCAGAAAAACATGTTTTTTTGAGTCTGAGAAAGAGACTAAGGAGTAGTGAGTTAATATTAGACTCTATATAGTCTCTGAAGCCTAAGAAGAAATGTTTTTGAGTTCCTGCTGTGTGCCAGACAATATACCAGTCACTAAAGCTGCAAAGGGGAATAGGCATGGATCCTGCTCTTAAGAAGCTCTTAGGAATAAATGTAAACACACACAAAACAATGCTTTTTCTCCTTAAGGATGAGATTTAGAAGTGGCTAATAGATTGGTAATTAAAGTGGCACTGCTGGCCTTCAGGGGTAAGTTCGGAAGCTAGGTTGGGGTTGGGAGAAACAGGTGGCAAGAAAGTGAGGGTTTTGGATTTGTTTTTAAATTTTGCTTTTGGAAAAGATACCTAGACTAACGATGCAGTTGTCATAGATGTGTGGAGAAATTTTAACTGAAGTTTGCAGAGGAAAGGAGCCAGTGGGAAGGAAGTAACTGGAGCTGTCAAAATAATGGGGCAGGGCTGGCCGGTTAGCTCAGTTGCTAGAGCTAGGTGTTATAACACCAAGGTCAAGGGTTCAGATCCCCATAACGACCAGCCGCCAAAAATAGTTTAGTTTAGTTTAGTTTAGTTTATTTATTTATTTATTTTAAAAGATGACCAGTAAGGGGATCTTAACCCTTGACTTGGTGTTGTCAGCACCACGCTAAGCCAGTGAGCAAACCGGCCATCCCTATATAGGATCCGAACCCGCGGCCTCGGCGCTACCAGCACCACACTCTCCCGAGTGAGCCATGGGCCGGCCTCAAAAATAGTTTTAATAATGGGGCAGTGAAAGGGTGAGGAAGGTCCATAAGAAAGTTGCTGGGGGGTAGTCAAGGGCACATACAAGTGGGGTTAGGATACTTTGGAAACAAGAAAGTACCTCTTTTCTCAGAAAGTAGAGTCACAATGAGACAATGATATTGATTTTTCTTAGTTATCAGGTGACCTCTTGAAACTGAGGAAAGAACAGAGTTGGGTCCAAGGAAGGTGGCAGAGATTCAAAGTCGCATGCGGCTATTATGTAAAGGATACAAATATGATCATTATGCCATGTTGACTGTGCAGTTGATGATGCATAGCATAGTTTCTCTTCATTTTATGAACATAATGAAACTCTCCATATCATGCAGAAGTTAAAGGTTTGGGGCTGATTACCAGGACATACACACAGGCCTTAAGAACTGTTCATTGCCAAATAGATTTGACTTCTGATATGTGTGACCACGTTTTTTATAATTCATGCTTTACTCATATTGTTCAGCCTTTGATTACACTCACTGGTGCAATGTTAGGACACTGCAGTGCTTCCCACTGAGATGTCTCTCTTTCAGTTTCCTGTGGGCCGCATCCACAGACACTTGAAGACTCGCACCACAAGCCACGGAAGGGTGGGTGCCACTGCTGCCGTGTACAGTGCTGCAATTCTGGAGTACCTCACTGCTGAGGTTTGTGGGGGCATGTCTGCTAAATATGGGAATCCAGGAGGTGTTCTAGACTAAGTGACTAAAACCTATGGAGTATATTTCAGAAAAGAATAGCAGCTTTAGATGCATCTTGTCAGCCTTTTATCCAGTGCCACTGTCAAAAAGAACTTTGGTGTACTTGTTTTTAAAGTTAAGCAAGGGACAGCAATCCATATTTTTAAATAACATGACAAAGGAGTATAAAATACTGTACCACTAGTTAAGTGAACTCTGAAGTATGTAATCAATAGGTGATATTCGTGAAACTACAGTATAACCTTTTAGTTTATGAAGATTGGAGATGGGGTAAAGATTTGTCAGTGCAGTGATATAGAAAAATCATAAATATGATATCAAAGTTAAAAAACCTAATCCTTCTGTTTCTCTGCATGATTGTTTACACAAAATGCTGTATGTTACTCCATTTGATGTTTCAGGAAGGTAAGTTAAGTGGGCAAGAGTTCTTAATTTGGGGGTCATGGACCACTGCTTTCCCCATCCCTACTCCTATGCTAAATGAATGGGAAGCCATGAAACTCCTTCAACTACATTCTGGGCCGGGGAAGTAATTTGAGTAGAAAGCAAGTCAAGTGGTAGAGACAGCCAACCTGGTGGAAACAGAAGGAAGGTTCTTACTTGGGAAAGATGTGGTTGGGAACTAGGCTGAGGAATTTAGGTTTAACCTGAATGTCAGTTGTCATTGCTGTCATTTCTTTAACCTCACCAAGTCATCTGTGTCCCACTAGAGATTTAACATTGAATCATGGGCAGTTTTGACTTTGCTATGTCATGAGCAAGGAGTTTTGTCTGGGCACTGTGGTACTAGTTGAGAACTCTCTCTTCCTTCTCAGTCTTACACCAGTTTTTACTTGTTTAGCTGCAGACTGTTTGGAAAGGTATGCGTTTTTGTTCACTAATGTTGAGCCACAGTTTTTTTTTTTTTTTTTTTTTTTTTCTAAAGATGACCAGTAACGGGATCTTAACCCTTGACTTGGTGTTGTCAGCACCACACTCACCCAGTGAGCCAACCAGCCATCCCTATATGGGATCTGAACCTGTGGCCTTAGTGTTATCAGCACCACACTCTCCCGAGTGAGCCACGGGCCAGCCTGAGCCACAGTATTCTGACTCATAATGTTTAAGTCCCATCTAACTTCCCACTTTCTTTATCCTTGGGAATATATGAGGGCACTTCAGAAAGTTCGGGGGAAAATAGAATTAAAAGATTACATGAATCTTTCCATGAACTTTATGGAAAGTTGTATATTTACAGTCAACTTATTTTCCAGATACTTTTTAGAGTTTTCGTCATTTAGTAGAGGTGAAATACTGAAATTTAAGCCAAGAGTTGAGGTCAGGGGTAATCACCTTTCAAACTTGGTTTCACATTGAAATCACTTGAGAAGCTTTCAAGCTAGCCCTCACCCTAGACCAATCAGAGTCCCTGGGGAGAATGGAGTAGGATACTGGTGGTTTTAAAAGCTCAACAGTTGTTTCTGGTGTATACCCAGGCTTATCACTGCTCTATTTAAATGAGGAGGCTCTGTGCAGTTATTGTTGTATTACTTCTATCAGAGGTTTAATAATGCCAGTATAGTTTATGGAGGCAAAAACAAAAACTGCAGTTTTACCACCAGCTGGTTGAAATTCTTCTAGTTGAAAATTCCCATTATAGATTAAAGGGCTTCTAGCTTATTGCCTATAGATTATAGGGCCCACTGACGTTAAAAACTAAATAAGAAATTAAATTACACTTTGAAACTTTCTAGTTATTAAGAAATAAATTTCGGCTATGCAAAAATAGACTATGGGTATATTAAAATATATGATTTTTTCTAAATGTTCACATTTAGGATCTTGGCTAAGTGGTAATATCCCTTGTCCTTATCTTAATTTCTTTGTATATAGAAGTAGGTTTTTGCCCAAGTTTCTATCTCTGTTTCAGAGGAGGAATATAAAAGGGATCAAATGAAGTAATGAAATAGAAATAGAAGAAAGAAAGACGTATTACCAGTTTTTTATATATTTTGTCTGTGTTGTATGTACACATTCTAGAGTGATCTTTTTAGCTGTAATTGGGAGTCTGCATTGAATCCTTAAACACTTCATCCTTCATTTGATGTGTTATCTCACGGATGCTTTATAGGTGCTGGAGCTGGCAGGTAACGCTTCCAAGGATCTCAAAGTAAAGCGTATCACTCCACGTCACTTGCAGCTTGCAATCCGTGGTGATGAAGAGTTGGATTCTCTTATCAAGGCTACCATAGCTGGGGGTGGTATGTATTATTACTTAAGCCTAGATTATTTCTGGTCTTTCTTATATGTCAGTCAGGTAAATGATTCAGTGCATTTGAATGGTTAACTAGAAAGCATGTAAATTTTAATTCTGTAAGAGTTAAATCTACTACAATTTTAGGCATCTTTTCATAATGATCTGGATAAATATTTCTTCTCCCTATAGCCGTAGATAATGCTATTTTTATTTTAGCCAGTTCTTTGTCTAAATTTTAAAATGTTTAAAATATTTCCCATACCTTTTAAACTGTTTGACGAATGATCTTAAGAAATTGCTTAACATGATACCCTTGAAAGGGCTGAAATAGTCAAAATGGGTCAGGATCATTATCTCTTCTGGATCACCCTTGGAGAACCTCATGAAAGTTGTGTTTACTCTTCTCTAAAAATGCACATAAAATCACACAATTTTACATACAGTTTTAGAAGGGTTTACAGACCCTTGGGGTGGGATAGCCCATGATATAGATACTTTAACAGGATCAGAAGGTGAAAAGGGACTTAAGTAAATTTGATTCTTTGTATAATTGCCCTTTTTGCTTGAAACACAAAAGTAACATGTAGCCAGCTAAAAAAGTTTTTAATAACTTTTTCTTTATTTCGTTGTAGGTGTGATCCCTCACATCCACAAATCTCTGATTGGAAAGAAGGGACAGCAGAAAACTGCTTAGAGGGTTGTTTTAACCAACCCTCTTCCTCCCCGTCATTGTACTGTAACTGAGACAGAAGAAATAATGGGGATATATGAAATTTTTTAAAACAGTTAAATGGAAAAGCATAGACAATTACTGTAGACATGATAAAAGAAACATTTGTACGTTCTTAGACTCGAAGTTTGATAAAAGTACCTTTTCATGTGGTGACAGTTGTGTGTTGATTGGCTAGCCTTCCTCCCATGTGTTTTATACAAAAATGGAATTGATAAACCATTTTTTACAAAATTAATTTGTCTCAAAACTATTCTGTTCATGAGGTATTGGAAATATTTTGCTCAGACTTTGAAATTTTTTAAATCTCAAATTGGTTATTCAGAATGATCTTAAACAGAAATTGAGAATATAGCTTTACCATGATTGATACCATGTTATATTGACTCTTAGATGCTCTCGATTTGTAGTATGCACCATTATTTTACATATCATTAAGAAAGAAAAACTCTGCCAGTTAAACCCATGATATGCCATCAGTTATGAGACACATCCCAGTTTCAGAGATGTTAGAATATGGAAGATGTACATATATGACTGAAATGGGTTAGTAGAATTATTTGAATTCTTTACTGAGCACTTACCATGTGCCAGGCCCTGAACTAAGTGCTTTACTGATCAAGATATTTTATTATCCCCACTTGACAGGTGTAGAGCCAACAGCTCAAAGAAATTAAATGATTTGCCAAAAAACATTCAGCTAGTAGATAAAAAATGCAGAGCTAGGATTCAAAACCTAGATCTGGCTGACTCCAGAGCCCACACCCTTCCCTGGAATTCACATAAAATTTATCAAAGGTTTCTGCTTTTGGCTTAAAATTCCAACTGTTAGTGGTCTTTTATTGATACAGGTAACATTCAGTAAATTGTACAATCTTTTAAAAATTTTTTTTTTTTGTCAGTGTCTAACTTACAAGATTTAACGTATTGGGGAATGGTCCATCAGAACGTTGTATTTTTCTGGGGGAAATCTTCATTAAAGTAGGAGGTTTTTTAGTATAACACTATCAAAACTCTTCTTTAAGAACATATTTTATTATGGAAATTTTCAAAAATACACAAAAATAAAGAGCATAGTGTAATAAAGCCCCATGTACCCTCCTCCAACTTTAATAACTGTCCTGTGGTCAGTCTTGTTTACCTATATTCTCTGCCTCATGCAGTGGATCAGATTGAATCCCATTACAGGCAAAATATTTTCATGTATGTATACTTTAGAGGCATACTGAAATATGTCACTAAAGAGGGGGCATTTTTTAGAACATAGCCATAGTACCATTGTCTAAGACAACGAAACATTTTTATTTTTAAATAGCAGTATTCAAATTTCCCTCATTGTCTCATAATTTTTTTAATAGTTGATTTGTTTGACTCAGGATACAGACAAGATCTGTATCTTGCCTTTTGTTGATATCTCTTAAGTTTCTTTTTAATCAATACGTTTCTTGGTTTTTCTTGTTAATTTTTGAAGAAACAGTTGGTTGTCCTATAGAATTGTCCCTCGGTGTGGATTTTACAGAATGCATCATAATGGTATCATTTGAAATATTTCTGTTCCCTATAATTCCTATAAACTGGCAGGGAGATCTAGAGGGCTTTTTGTTCCATTTTGTTTTTTCACAAACAATTCATAGGTGGTATTATACACTTCCTATTTTTTCATATTAGAGGACACGTAATGTCTCTCATCTTATAATGTTAAAATTGATGGTGGGTATGGATGCTGCCAGCCTACTCCATCCATTATAAAGTTCTCTATCATCTTTTCCTTTAATGGCTTTAGCCACCGTTAATATTTACCCAGATCTGGGATTCCATTAGAGGTTGCTAACATGGGGATCCAAACCTTTGACTTTAGTGTTATCAGCACCATGTTCTCACCAAGTAAGCTAACTGGCCAGCCCTGTAATTCTTTAAAGAACTTTTACTCATCAATTTACAAGGCAGGATAAAATAGAAATTTCAAATTCTGATTGAATTCTCTGGGCGCTTATTTTGAAGTTTCTGTATTGAGAGGCCTACAGTTCTCCCTGTATGAGGTGTTAATAGTAACAAAAGTGGCAATAGAAAACAAAGCAAGATAATGAACAGATCTTCCTTTGAATCACTTGAATAAGGGCATTTTTACCAGAAATTTCAAGATAATTGCTTCAGATAGCTTTCATTTTGATAGTGTAGTTATTTGACCACCTACTGTGTTGCCAGTATTGTATTTTTGTTTTGTTTTCTAAAGAAAAACTTAAAAGTAGAACAACTAGGCCCTCCCTGTATTCTTGACCTAGCTCCCACAGTTATGATCACTCTTGTTTCAACCATACCCAATCTTTTCTTCCCACTGGGTTATTTTAATGCATGTCCCAGCCATTGTATCACTTCATTTACAGTATCTTAATATGTATCTCTAAAAGACAGCTTTTCTTTTAAAAAGTTTTTTTTATAATTTAAAAAAACAGACCCAGTCTAACTACTATAACATCTAAAATTTTAAAAATATAATTCCAGACCTGTATTTTAGATAGTACAGCACAAAGGACTACAATGGCACTTTAGCAGAGGGAAGGATTTTTTTCTTAATAGAAAATAGAACTTGAACAGGGCCTTGTGGAATTGGTTGCACTTGAGAAGAGTCCAGTAGGGAAACAACATGAACAAGGTCTTGGGAACGAAGAATAGCATTTTTATGGAGAGTTATGACATATGCCCTGAAGAGTATCTCACTCTTAAGACATTTAATGAGAAATGTCACACTGGCTTTGGTACCTATGGTTGAATTTATGGCGATAGTTCTTGTTTGACATTTTATTATGAAAATTTTCAAACATGCAAAAAAGTTAAAATAGTTATAAAGTGAATAATTCTTATACCTGCCACCTAAATTCTACAGTTAACATTTTACTTGTAATCACATAATTTATCTATGAATGGCCTTTGCTGTTTTTATTCTCTATTTGTCCTTTTATTTCTTTTTAGAGAAGAGAAGGTGTTCTTAGTTCAGATGATGTCATTGTATTAGATGATTGCAAGGTTCTACTGGGATATGTGCTAAATTGAATCAAAGAATGGGCTGAAGATGCTGAATAAGGAAAGTTGCTTATCAGGTAGGCAAATCCAGTTTTAAGCAAGATTCTTGATCTGCTTAGGCGATTTGACTTGAAGTAATTTCAGAGCACTTTTTTGTGCATACTAGTAGTTTTCTGGATGCATAAGATGTTCTATTTATGTTTGGCCTTTTGGATAAACCATGTTGCTACATTGTTGGTCCAAACTCCCATCCTGAGTGAAGACAGTTGAGTCTGGGGACTTCCAAGCACTGGAAAGGATGAGAACATGAGGACGGGAGGGGTATAGTCAGTGTTCGTTTCTCAGTTTTTGTTTCTTAAGGGAGTCCCAAGTGAAGTCACCTGAAATGCATAAAACTTGAAGACCACCCCCCCACCCCATCCCTGGTAAAAATAGGCTTTTCCACAATCTACCAGTTAAAGTACAAATACATGGTATTCATTCCTATTTGGGTGAGGTCCAGTCCAGCTACTGTAACTGGTTGGACACCTGGCAGAGGGCAGAATACTGTGAAACATTTTTGAAGGGAAAAGACACTTTGCCTTGGGGACTGTATATGTACAAGAGAGATTCCAAGAGGAAATGATAAGCAGAATTATAGCCCCCATGACCTTCCTTCCCCTGGTGTTACACCTGTGAATGTGTTACATTACATCGTAGAAGGGACTTGCAGATATAATTAAAGTTTCTAAAATAGGGATATCCTGGATTATCTGGGTAGGCCCAATGTAATCACATGAACCCTTAAAAGCAGAAGGGCTGGCCAGTTAGCTCAGTTGGCTAGAGCTAGGTGTTATGACACCAAGGTCAAGGGTTCGGGTCCCTGTACCGGCCAGCCACCAAAAAAAATGAGGAAGAAGAAGTCAGATTTGAAGATATGCTTGAGATGCCACTGCTGGGGATAGAGTGGCCACATGGAAAGCAGGAGAAGAAAATGAATTCTGCCAAATAGCCAGTGAACTTGGAAGAGGACCCTGAGGAACAGATGAGACCTGGGGTCTCAGCCACCTTGATTTTTAGCCCAGCGAGACCAAGTGTAGAAACAGCCATGCCGTGCCAGACTTCTGACTTACAGATACTGCTGTTTAAAGCCACTAAGTTTGTGGCAAATTTGTTACAGCAGTAATGGAAAACAACTAGAGGGATATATACAGGGTTTGCAGACTTCAGACACCGGA
This sequence comes from Cynocephalus volans, assembly GCF_027409185.1. NCBI lineage: Eukaryota > Metazoa > Chordata > Mammalia > Dermoptera > Cynocephalidae > Cynocephalus > Cynocephalus volans. The sequence goes on from NC_084461.1 coordinate 212,816,881, forward strand.
AGAGTTAAAATTTCTGACTTGTTACAAGTAAACAGCAGGAACAAGTTGGATTTTGTAATTCTTTGGAAATGATATATAGTCTGGAGTCCGATCCACCTGGATTCAAGTCTTTGTTGGCCGGTCACCTGGCTGTGTGGCTTCACCTCTTCAAGCCTCTGTCTTCATCCCTAAAATGGAGATAATAGTACCTACATCACATACTCTGATCTTTGAATGAGAGAACACATGCAAGACGTTCAAGCAGAGTGCCCAGTACCCAGAGATCTCCAAGACTCCCTGAAAGCACCAAAGGCCCTTTTGTCTTTCAGTCAGCAGCATTTCTTTATTACCAGAGGCTCAACAAGAACATGGACAGATTAAAGTTAAAATGCGGATTGTGAAAACTTGGACTCCCTGGCCAGTAACTTAGAAGACTACTGCAGAAAGTACCAGCGTCAGCATTAAAAATTAGTGCTGATAAAGTAATGTGTGAATCTATTAGGATGTTAAGAAATAGACCTGTGACATTCTGGAGAAATGTATCGGGACATCCTCTGTATCCCCAAATTGAAAATGCATCACAGCACATAGTTTCATGAAACCTTCAAAGAGCATAGCAGTTACCGGTAATATGCAAACTAAAAGAAAAAATAGCTATGTTAAAACAGGAGTTTTGGCCATTAGCTCTGTTTGTTCGTCTTGTTCCCTAGCTGCAAGCACCCAAGATTCAAACGCACCTAGGAAACTAAATTACTATGTATGCCATGGACCTTTTAAATGGATACATGACAGTTAGTGAAACCAGGAATATGAACTCTTCACCTGCCAAATATATACTGTACTTTATATGTGACACAAGAGCCCCATGAATTCCATGGCCACATCTATACAGGACAGGCCTTCCCTTCAAGAGCTGTTCTCGAGAGAGCATAGGGGTCAGCTCCCTAAACAGGAGCTGAGACAGTCCTCCCAAGTGGCATGGCCCTGTTTCCTTCTTATGCAGTGACAGTTGGAGAGGCAAATTCTTACCAGAATTTATGAATTTCATCTCTGATTAATAATTACACAAAAGCTTGCTCTAAATTTTTTTTAATCATTCTAATCCTGTAAGTAAACTCTGAAATTGAAAAGCCACGGTACAGCTAAAATTTCAATACCAGAGGTTAAGCTAGTTTCTTCCAGCTTGGCTCAGATTCTTCAGGGAAGCCCAGTTCAGCCAAACAGCTCTTTACTCAGTCCATACTTGACTAAGATACAGGCCTGCCCCCTTGCTCCCACCTGCTCTTTATCATGAGTCCTTCATACCTGAATGTTTCCACTTCTTTGGGACTTTTAGGAGCTAGCCTCTACAAATGCTGATAGTTTGTAGAGTTAGGAATGCCATGTAACATACAAAGATTACAATTTTTTTTTTCCTTGGCAGTAGCCTACTCTGGGCTTAGTATATACTTTTGAACTTTCTGTAATTGACTTATGTTAAACTTTCTGTAATTAAAGACCTTTTGCTATTTGAGTTGTATTCCTTTCTAACTTCAAATGTCTGTATTTGTGTATAATAGAAATATTTCATTTGTGGACAGACAAGATTAGGGTTGGCCACTGATGGTGGTTCCCACACTATTTTTTCACAGATGTTTCATTACGTGGATGAGTGTATTACATAATAAAATTGAATAATGGTAATCTTTTTCCAAATGATAGAAAAAAACAAGCTAGTTGATTGTCTTGTCAATTTTGTTTTGTTTTTAATTTTCTGTACTGCTTATCAGCAAAAAAATGAAAGAGTACCATATGAATATTAATGGAAATGCTGAACATATTTATTTAATTGGCATGATTTTTCCATGGACATGTGTGCCTAGTTTGATCTTTTGTTATATGTAGCCTATGGTCACATTTTATTTTGGTAAAATTGTGCCTAGTTTATATAATGGAATTAAATATATTCTGTGTAAAAATAGTTGGGCTGGACTAAATCATCTCTGGACAATCGCTTTCAGCTTTAAAAACCCTGAGAAAGTGTCTCCCATCACTGAAGGTATTTGAGCAGAGCCGACCTACCCAGCCCTGGCCACACCCAGACCACACTCTGTGCTGGGCTCCACAGGACGAAGGCTTCATTTTATGGATGAGGAAATTCAGGCAGAGCAAGATGAATCAACATCCTAGGGTCACATTTAAATGGGAAAGCTGAGAATCTGTGCTCAGTGTTCAGTTGACTGCCCTATAGAAGATGGTGTCAGCTGACATTTTCTGTGCACAGGCATATTCATCTAGTCTCTAGAATGGTCAATGGGGAACTAACCTGCTGGGAATTTCCCATAAGCCTGTAGATTGTATGGCCTTCCATTGTGGGTGCGTGTGGGTGTGGATATAGGTACTTGAGGAACTCTGTCCCAAGGCTTTGCTTGGTGGAGGTTAGCAGCATAGCCCTATGTTACAGTCTTTATCCTGGCAAAGGGCTTATTCCCCACCTACCACACATACTCCAACATGAGCTGCTGTTTTCATTTTCCATCAGTAGCACCAATTTCTCAATCCCCATTCCACTTTTTCTTCCCTCTACCCACTTTACTCCTATATTCTTCCTCAACTATAAGTATAGCCACATACTTCTGGAAATTCTAAGAATCTGATTTCAAATATTCTTCCTGAAGCACATTCATACTATATTCATACTTTGCAGAGCACACATTCTGACCTTCAGTTTTGACCATTCTTCCTTCAGATGTATGCAGATCCTTTCCTTTTCCACTCACTTCCTAGGTTCTTGTGGATACCTCCTAACCAGTCTCTGAGTTTTAACTCACATTACACACCACTGCCAGATTGTCCCTGATATATGTCCCTTTGGGTTTGTCAAACCCTGCTCCAGTGCTTCCAGTACATCCCAGTGCCAGTCTCATCCAGGAAGGTGAGGCCTATGCAGCTGGAGACACAAGTTGAAGCTGCTTGCTCTACTGGGTCCTCTATCACCAAGTTTGGTTTCCCCTGTCATGGGTGTTATTTCCTTTCTATCTCTTCCTCTGATTCTGATATATTGAAAGTCTGCCATAATAACACTTCTTGACCTCAAAATATAAAGCTATAGGAACCAAAACAAAATGGCACTGGCATAAAAACAGACAAATGGAACAAAATTGAGAGCCCAGAAATAAACCCATGCACTTACAGCCAATTGATTATTGACAAAGGTGCCAAGAATATAAAGTGGAGAAAGGTCAGCCTCTTCAATAAGTGGTATTGGGAAAACTGGATATCCACATGCAGAGGATTGAAACTATACCCCTATCTCTTGCCATACACAAAAACCAAATCAAAATGGAATAAGACCTAAATTTAAGACCCCAAACTATGAAACTACTAGAAGAAATCGTAGGGGAAACACTACATGAACTGGGAGAGGGCAGCACTTTTTTGGGCAAGACTACAAAGGCACAGGCAACTATAGCAAAAATAGACACATGGGACTACATCAAACTAAAAAGCTTCTGCTCAGCAAAGTAAAGAGACAACCTACAGAATGGGAGAAAGTATATGCAAAATACACATCAGACAAGGGGCTAGTATCCAGAATATATAAGGAACTTAAAAGCAAAAAACCAACTAACCCAATTACAAAATGGGCAAAGGACCTGAATAGACATTTCTCAAAAGAAGGCATACAAATGGCCAACAAACACATGAAAAAAATGCTCAAAATCACTAATCATCAGGGAAATGCAAATTAAAACCACAATGAAATATCATCTTACTCCAGTTTGAATGGCTATTATCAACAAGACCGAAAGTAACAAATGCTGGCAAGGATGCAGAGAAAAGAGAACTCTCCTGCATTGTTGGTGAGAATGTAAATTGGAACAGCCAATTTACATTGTGGAAAACGGTATGGAGGTGGAGGTTCCTCAGAGAATCAAAAATGGACTTACCTTGTGATGTAGCTATCCTACTACTGGGTATATACCCAAAGGAAATGAAATCAATATATCAAAAAGACACCTGCACTCCCATGTTCATTGCAATGTTATTCACAATAGCCAAGAGATGGAATCAACCTAAATGCCCATCAATGGATGAATGAATTTTTTAAAAACTGTGGTATACATATGCAATGGAATACAATTCAGCTATTTTTAAAAAATCCTACTATTTGCCGCAACATGGATGGAACTGGAAACCATCGTATTAAGTGAAGTCAGTCAGGCACAGAAAGACAAATACCATGTGAAATCACTCATGTGGATTTTTAAAAATGGTTCTCATAGAAGTAGAGAGCAGAATAATGGTTACCAGAGGCTGGGGTGGACTCACAGGTGTAAAACTATGCTGTCTACCCGAAGTGAATCATTGTGCAGTATATGCATGTATTGAAACAACACACTGTACCCCACAAATATGTACAAGTAAATGTTAAAAAAAAAAAAGTCTGCCATATGCCATGTAAGGACTGCTGCTATCTGGCTGCCACCATCAAGCAGCTTATAACCCAACTCGAAGGAGAAATGGGCATTTAGAAGGATTTCAAACACAAGGCTGCATACGGTCTATGACAAGGCAGCAAATGAGTGGTACTGGTCCCTTCCTACTGTCCACAGATTGTTTTTCAAGTAACATGTATTAAGATTTTTTTTTAAGTGTTCAAAGAAAATGGTTTTTAGTGCTCAAAAGTATCCAAACACAGCACCTCAGAGCTCAGAGGAGACTTCCACTGAGGGCACTGTTCTGGGAGGGAGAAAGAGAGGGTCTTGGAGAAGAGGAAATCTGGCTAAGGAGAAGGAGGAGGAAGAGAAGAGGGAGAGAAAAGGAGGGAAAAAGAAGGGAATAGAGAGGGAAAAGGAGGGAGGGCAGACAGGTGTTCCAGGAGAAGAGAATTAAAGCTGAGAGCTGAGGCAAATTAAGGAGCAGAGTGGAATATTCCCTCTGCAGAGTAGCAGGTAGTAAAGACTGACTGACAGGGATTCCCACGCTACAGGGGTTAAGTTCTGCAAGGTAGTGCTTAACCATCTGCCTCCACACTGTTCCCATGTCCACACCACTGACTGATGAATGCTCCTCACACACAGTGACCCTTGAATATAGGACTGTGCTTTGACAGTATAAAGATGATTCTGGTAGCAGTGTGGAGGATGAATTGGGAGAGGAAGAGAGCTTAGGATAGACTGAAAATGGAGATAGCTGGGTCTTGATGAGATGGGCTTGAGTCTGGATAGACACATCTTAATTTACTCCAAAAACGTGACAGCATTGCACTCACACAGCCGAGGAGAAAGAGCATGGAAAGAAAAGAACCTCTTGAAGGCAACAGCATTAGAACCATTTTTCCAAACCAAGAAAAGTTGCAACCAGAGGGGTCAGTAGAGAGAAGTAGGTCCCCAGAGTTGTGGCATAATCTAAAATGGCTGCTTCTAGAGGGTAATAGCAGCCCTTTAAAATTCACTAGTAGTAGGGCCGGCCCATGGCTCACTCGGGAGAGTGCGGTGCTGATAACACCAAGGCCCCGGGTTCGGATCCCATATACGGATGGCCGGTTTGCTCACTGGCTGAGCGTGGTGCTCACAACACCAAGTCAAGGGTTAAGATCCCCTTACTAGGCTGGCCGGTTAGCTCAGCTGGTTAGAGCACAACCTTATAACTCCAAGTTTGCAAGTTTGGATCCCCATACCAGCCAGCCACCAAAAAAATAAAATTCACAAGTAAGTTGTTCTTGTGATAAACCCCAGTCAGTTCATGTCTTCTGATACCTTCATCCTTCCTTTGGCATGAAGAAAAAATAAATAAAACTTCTTGTATCTCCAGCACAGTACAGAGATGGGCACTTAACCTTTCTACAAGGTCGATGATCCATCCTTCTAAAAGGACATTGATCCATCATTACAAGGTCATTGATCCATTATTAAAAGGAAGAATGGGGCCGACCCCGTGGCTCACTCGGGAGAGTGCAGTGCTGGGAGCACAGCAGCGCTCCCGCCGCGGGTTCGGATCCTATATAGGGATGGCCGGTTCACTCACTGGCTGAGCGCGGTCACACAAAAAAAAAAAAGGACAAAAAAATTAATTAATTAAAAAAAAAAAAAAGGAATAATGAATACCTGAAAATGTGGAAACAGATTTGGAACTGGGTAATGGGTGGAGGCTGGAAGAATTTATAGGATCAGGTTAGAAAATGCCTAGATTCTGGTGAGGGCTTAGAAGACAAGAAGACCAGGGAGAGTTTGAAATGTTTAGAGACTGGCTAAATGGTGGTGACCAGAATGCTGATAAAAATATGGACACGAAAGACAATTTTAAGGAAGTCTCAGATGTAAATAAGGAGCTTATTGGAAACCAGAGCAAAGATCACCCTTGTCATAAACTGGCAAAGAACTTGGCTGAATTGTGTCCAGGCTGGAGGGCTTTATGGAATGCAGAACTTAAGAGTTATGAACCAGAGTATTTGGTGGAAGAAACTTCTTCTTTTTTTTTTTTTAAAAGATGACCGGTAAGGGGATCTTAACCCTTGACTTGGTGTTGTCAGCACCACGCTCAGCCAGTGAGCGAACCGGCCATCCGTATATGGGATCCGAACCCGGGGCCTTGGTGTTATCAGCACCGCACTCTCCCGAGTGAGCCACGGGCCGGCCCATGGTGGAAGAAACTTCTAAGCAGCAAAGCATACAGGGGGCTGTGTGGCTGCTTCTAACAGCCTATGCTAAATTATAGCAGCAAGGGCATGTTGTTAAGATGGAATTTATAATTAAAAGGGGGTTAGTCAGTTAGCTCACTCAGTTGGTTAGAACATGGTGCTGAAAACACTAAGGTCAAGGGTTCAGATCCCCATACCAGCCAGCTGCAAAAAAAAGAAAAAAGAGTATAATTTTAAAGGAAGCAGAGGGTAAAAGTTTGGAAAACACTCAGCCTGGCTACAGAAACAGTGAAAAAGTGTGTTCAGGAGAGGAAACCAAGGGAGTAGCCCAGCGACCATCTGCTAAGATTAGTACCAAAAGAAGGGATCATCTAGAGAATGGGGGAAAAAAACTTGAAGGCATTTCAGAGATCCTTGAGGCTGCATCTCCCATCACAGGCCCAGAGGCCTACAAAGACAGAATGACTTCAGGAAACAGGCCCAGGGTACCCTTCCTTCATGGGCTCGCTTCCTAGGGCCACCTTGGGAAGCTGTTCCCTGTATTCCAGCAAAGTGCTCCTTGACTGCCCCATTTGTAGCTAAATTGACCCCAGGTGCTGCTGGACCCCCTGCTTTAGACCCACTGCTTTGGAAGATACAGGTTGGAAACCTTGGCAGCATCCACATAGTGTTAAGTCTTTAGGCTCACATAATACAAGAGCTGTGGAGCCAGGGCAACCTCCACCTAGATTTCAAATGATGTATGGAAAAGCCTGAGGGCCCAGGAAGAGATTTGCTACAGGGGTGGAATTACCACAGACAGCCTCCACTAGAGCAATGCCAAACAGAAATGTGGGATCAAAGCTGCAGCAGAGAACCCCATTAGGGACATGCTTCGTGGAGCCAAGGGAGTGAAACCACCACCAAGACCCCACTCCTTATGCCAGTTTTCTATGTTAGTCCATTTTCTGTTGCTTATAACAGGATACCTGAAACTCGGTAATTTATAAAGAAACGAAATTTATTTCTTACAGTTTTAGGGGCTAGGAAGTCCACTGTTCAGGAGGCGCATCTTGTGGGGGCCTTCTTCTGGGTAGGGACTCTCTACAGAGTCCCGTGGCAACTCAGGGTATCACATGGTAAGTAAGAATGGTGAGATCGCTTTTCATGTGCTCTCCTTAAAGCCACCACTCCACACCATAACACATTAAACCATTACTCCATGAATAGATTAATCCATTCAAGAGAGCATAGTTCTTATGATCCAATAACCTCTTTAAGGCTCCACATTTAAAATACCCTAATTGGATTTTCCACCCTCTTAACACTGTTACAATGAGAGCCAAGTTTCCAATACATGAACTTTTGGGGGACACACTTTACCCATACCACAAGGTCATTGGTCCATCTGTCTGTGAGATCATTGATCCACCCTTCTATACCTGGTACTCAGTCTTCTTCCCTGTCGATGCCAGAAACTGTGCCACTGTGGGAAGGTCTCCTTCCTACTCCAAGCATATAGACATGCTGGATAAGAAGATCACAAAATTATTGCCATAGTAAGAAAAAGCCTATGAGTGATACAAAGGAACCAGAGGCAGAGAGTTCACTGGGAACTGAGCAGAATGGCTTACTGGGGAGCTGAGTGTGAGGAACCATTAAGGACTTGGGGCAGGAGGAGCAGGGGCTGGGCTTGACTCCCCTGCCATGGGACTTGAAAAGCAGCCTGGATAGATGACACAAACACCCTAACAGGAAATTGAGGAAGTTTCCATCTGCCTAGCATCACACATGTAAAAAATAGAGCCCTACACTGCCAGTGTCTCAGGGCCCTGCCTGAAGGCCCGGGGCATGGAGGTGGGGACTGGACCCCTAACCACAACCAGGCACACTGCCAGTGCCTTGGGGCCCCACCCAGGGGCCCGAGGCATAGAGCCGGGGACTGGACTGCCCCACAACCAGGCACACCATCAGCGCCAACGAGCATGCCAAAAACATCACCTCCATGTGGGTGGCCCATCACAGGCACCACAGTAACCACAGCTGACACATAAGTGGCTAGACGTCACAACCACCACACAGATGGCCCACCAGCCACTGGAGTGCATTGATACAAGGAGAGTCACCAGCAGATTCCAAAGAAAAGAATAGGATGTCTCTCTCCACAAAGCCCATTCCAGAGTGACAGAAGAAGCAGCTGCTCTATGATAATATTGGGGGATCTGAATACACCTCTCAGCATTGGACTGATCATGTAGGCAACAAGTCAACAGAGTAACCATTATCTTTCAGAGGGAGAGAAGAAATTTAGGGTTATCAGTGGTGGGAGGGGGGAGGGAGAGGAGGATATGGAGAGATTGGACAAGGGGCATAAAGAATAAGTACAATTTGTGATGGAGTTTGGATGTGTTGTCCCCTCCAAAACTCTTGTGGAAATTCGATCCCCAATGTGGCAGTGCTGGAAACTGATTGAGTCATGGGGGCAGATCCCTCCTGAATGGATTAATGCTCTCCCTGGGGGAAGGGGGATTAATGAGTGAGTTCTCGCTCTATTAGTTCCTGTGAGAGCTTGTTGCTTAAAAAGACCCTGGCACCTTCTCTCTCTCTCGCTTCCACTCGCCATGTGATCTGCTCATACCCACCGGCAGCCTGCTACTTTCAGCCATGAGTAGAAGCAGCCTAAGGCCCGTGCCAGATGCAACTGTCCCAGAATCGTAAGCCAAATAAACCTATTTTCTTTATAAATTACCCAGTCTCAGGTATTCTGTTATAGCAACACAAAACAGACTAAAACAATTTATAACAATATACATACTAGTAATATTGACTTGATCAACATATGTCAACATTGAATTCCAAAAATGCGTATAATCAATTATAATTCAATAAATAAATAAACAATAACAAAATAAAAATAAAAAATAGAGCCCTAATTCTGAGTTCACACTGCCCTGAGTTCACACTGCCCTCCCTTGCAGGTTCTGGTCTCCCTCCCCAAAGAACATAAAAACTGGCCCAGAAGCTGAAGACCTGCAGGATATGATCTGGGCAGACTCAAAACCATGCGTAAAAAGATGTTTGTATGTCTCAGGACATATTGGGACTTTAATGGAAAACAGTAAAAAAATCACAAAACATACAAGAAAGCAAACCACCATTAACAACAACAACAACAACAAACTGGATTTGAAAAAGTAGAAATTCCAGAAATAAAAGATACAGACATTCATTGACATTAAAACTTCATGGAACAGGCTAAGTAGTGGGGAGGATGAGTGACCTAGGAGGCAAACCTAAGACAACCTCCCAGGATGCAGCAGAGTGAAAGAACCCATTAGGGGGTCTTCTGCAGCTTCTGATTCAATGGCTGTGGGGGTGCACCAGACTCTGCATTTCTAACTGCTAAAAAACAAATTTAGTTGAAAGATCTAATTGGCTTTTTACTAGTGACATGAACCAGGCAGTATCTCATTCTGTGAAACAGAAAAAGTATTCTGCTGGGCAAGGCCGACAGTTTTTATAAGGTAGCCAGAAAAGGAACAAGGAAACAATACCAAAAAATAAATAAATAAATAAAGTGGATTGGTTAACCTCAGGTTGCTTTCCTTGTAAGGGCAAAAGCAGAGAGAACTCCGTTATTACACCAACTCAGGTGATGGGCCCTTTTCAGTTGGTTGCTGCAGATCTCCTGCTTTTAGGAAAAGCTGGCCTGTTTGGGGATTTTCCTGCTTCCTTAAAATTTTAGTTGGGGGCTGGCCCGTGGCTCACTCGGGAGAGTGCGGTGCTGATAACACCAAGACCATGGGTTCGGATCCCATATGGGGGGGCCGGTTAGCTCACTGGGTGAGCATGGTGCTGACAACACCAAGTCAAAGGTTAAGATCCCCTTACCGGTCATCTTTAAAAAAAAAAAAAAAATTCTAGTTGGATTGCATAGCACTTAGCACGAGTGACTCCATTTTGGTCTGGTCCATTTGGGCCTAGTGCAAGAGCTCAGCCCAAAACAATGGATTCCCATAAATTTTGTTTACCATGTTCTCCAAGAGGCCCTCACCCAGCTCTAGGGCAGGTCATGCGCAGCTGCGGATTGGCGAGCACAGGAGAAAAGCAGTGAAGAAGAATAGCTTCTCAGAGCCTCACGTTTGAGTCCATGGTTGCATCAGTGGAGAGTTCAAGCAACAGTCTCATCCTCAGACTCCAACAAGCACCCAAGGGGCTGATACGGGGTGCCTGAACCCCCTTCCTCCCCAACACACAGACACATGCTTGCTGAGTCAGGGGTTCCAGGCATGGGACCTGGAAATCTGTACTTTAAACAAGCACCCCAGGTGGTCCTAAATAGACTTATCAGTTGAGAACCCCTGAAAACAGACACACGTGGGCTTTCTGCCTTTGTTCTCTTATTAGAATTGTGATCAGGGAGAATGGCTCTGCCACACAAATTCAACTTCCAGGGGCCAGCCCGTGGCTCACTCGGGAGAGTGCGGTGCTGATAACACCAAGGCCACGGGTTCGGATCCCATATAGGGATGGCCGGTTAGCTCACTGGGTGAGCGTGGTGCTGACAACACCAAGTCAAGGGTTAAGATCTCCTTACCGGTCATCTTTAAAAAAAAAAAAAAAAAAATTTTAACTTCCAAGAGGGCTTTAATTTGTGAACAAATACAGACACATGATATTAAAATATGCTGCTTTAATTTCTTGATCCAGATTGCACAATTCGGATAAAAGAGGTTAGCCTGCATCCCCACTCATTTTTAATTAAAACATTTTTTTCTTTTTTTTTTTTTTTTTGGTCGTTTTTTCGTGACCGGCACTCAGCCAGTGAGTGCACTGGTCATTCCTATATAGGATCCGAAACCGCGGCGGGAGCGTCACCGCGCTCCCAGCGCAGCACTCTACCAAGTGCGCCACGGGCTCGGCCCAAAAACATTTTTTTCAATTAAAAAAAAAATCGGGCCGGCCCGTGGCTCACTCGGGAGAGTGTGGTGCTGATAACACCAAGGCCACGGGTTTGGATCCCATATAGGGATGGCCGGTTGCTCACTGGCTGAGCGTGGTGCTGACAACACCAAGTCAAGGGTTAAGATCCCCTTACCGGTCATCTTTTAAAAAAAAAAAAAAAAAAAAAAAATCATGCAGGTGAGCAAGTTTTGAAAGAAAAATTAAATGTTGGTTCCTTCCTCACTCATCTTTCAAGCCTAGTGGAATCCAGGGCTCAACCCTCCCTGCCTGGAGCTTTCAGGGAGGCTCCCCTGGGACCGGCTCTCCTGGGAAACCACTCTGGCCAAGCCCTGGGCCAGTGCAGCATCAAGATCCCTCGCACTTTTTTGCTGCTAGCTATGCGTTTTCCTATAGTCAGGATTTTCTGATATTTGTCAACCCGAACAAATGTCCAATCGGAGTGACTTTAAGCTGTGGGAGGATATTTCAAGGTGGCCTTTCCAGCATATCTGCTTCCCCTGTGGGTGCGGCTCTTCCTGCCAGCCCTCCATTGCCCCAGGGAGCTGCCGCCCTTCCTTTGTAAAAGCTCTGAACTTGAACATGAAATGACTGACTTTGAAATCTACAGGCTTATAAACAGGAGTTAGTCATGTGACAGAGAAATGTACACCACTCACTCTTGCCCTGTTTCGTGATAGGCACGTGAGGTAATGAGAAATAAATGCAAGCTGTTCATGTATGGAGTGCAGATGGTATAGCTCTTACACAACGAGCATTAATTCTTAGTGTCGTTCATTTTTTGCTTGAATACTCACCACCCAAGGCACCTTGTGCAGTCCAGCTCTGATTGCACACTCACTGACCATATTGAAGGGTCCTGGACCTAACCCCAGTGGTCCCCTCAGAGCAGAGGTCCCCAGCAACCTGCCTTGGCTCTCCTTCCAGAGCACTTCTGATCTCCTGGCCCATCCTGGGGACTCTCTGGGACCCATGCTGGAAAAGTCCCACCAGGGGAGCCTGATGGAGAGCGGCCCAGCAGCAGGCTCCAGGCAAGGGTGCCCATGTGTTGGTGGAGGCCAATCTGGCAGCAAAGGCACTGTAAGAATAAAATGAGCTCTGTGTCCTCACACCCTGGAGTGTTAAGTCTCCAAATGAGGTTGGGACAGCCAAGAGGATGGGGTGGTCTTGTGCTGGGGTAGGGAAATGGCACCATGGGATCTGCAGGCACATCCAGGGGAATGGGGAGATGAGATTCAGAAAGGGCCCTGAGAAGATCATTCTGGCTTCCAATGAATTCTGCCCCCACCCCCGTAACATGCGTCCTTAAAAGACTGGATTGGGCTGAGGACATGGCTGCCCTCAAGAGGAAGAAAATGCCTTATTCTGTATAGTTTGCAAAGTGCTGGCACAATTTCTCAATCCCTCTATATTATTTCACAGTGAGGCTAGTGACACTCTGACTCTAAATGGCTCACGAGTGGTGAGCCTGGATGCAGCTGATGCTCTGGACCTGGGTCTCCCTCCCTCACGTTCTGCCTGCCTCTGCCGTGGCGCTGCTCCACCTGGCCAGTGTGTGACCTCAGGGACCCAAGTAGGAAACCTCATAGCCCAAAACACTGTCCAAAATGTTCCACTAGAGGAAAAGTATTATTCAACAAAGCACTTTGCTGTCAGGAGCAAGAATTTAGATTGTATCCTGTCAGCAACAGTCCAGTGGTGGAGAAAGAATGAAGTTCTTGATTTTTTTCTCTCCTTTTTCATGTCACAGTGCTTTGCCTTTTTCCCAGCATTTTGTTCTCTTGCCTCCTCTCTCCAGTTCCCTCTCTCAATCCCTCCCTCTCTCCTTTCTTTCTTTGGAAAATGTATTGAGAGCCACCAAGTGCCAGGCATTCTGATAGGGACTGGGATATATAAAGATAAAAGTAAAACTCCTGGCATCACTGGGCTCCTATGGACAAGTAACTATGAAACAACATGCATGTGTGAGATGCGTTAATAGCATATCTTGTAAAAAGTGCTATGGGAACAAAGAGGAGGGAGCAATGAATTTTGTCCCCACCAAGAAAGTCAAGAAAGGGCTCACCTGTACTTGAAGACTACTTTGCTAGAGAGTGAAACTGCTTAATACCTCTAATTGATAACTCTTAATGCCTTTTATCTTAGGTATCTTAATACCTAACATAAAAACTTTAGTGGAGAAAAGGGAAACATTTGCCCTTATATGGAAAAGGAGAAAACAGATTGTTAAATATCCAAGTGTACTTTAAATGCAGAAACAATTACTAACAACAGGCAGTACCAGAAGAAGTAGGTGATGTAATTATACCCCTTTTACAGATGAGGAAACAGGCTTAACATAAATCACTGTCCCGGAGTTACCCAGGTGATAATGGTAAAAGTGGGCTCCAAACCAGTCTGACCAGAGCTCATCTCAGCGTGGAGAACAGGACAAGCTGGAGGGCACTGGAATCACAGGGAAGCGACCCACCTGAAACCAGCCCCTAGAGCAGCCCAAGCTGCTCACAAAGGTGGTCTCCTACCCTGGATGCATCCTCCCACTGCAGACTTAGCTAGTGCTGGGGTTGACTGGCTGTACTTAGGGTTAAAAAGTTTTGAGAAACCCTAAATGTCCACAACTTTTGGGATGTATGATGGTTGCTATCTTCCTAAAGTATTCCCCCAAAATATCAAAATTCAGGAAATTGAGTGTATAGCTGAACAATAGTCTTTTTTTTTATGGGAAATTACAGATTGTAAGATTTCAGGCAAATAGGGAAGCTACAGTCACGCTGTAAAACACACCTGCTGAGGTCCCAGGCTACTGAACTCTGAGCTGTTTGGTCATGCTTCAGGCCATGACCTGGGTCGTAGAATTAACTAGTGGGTTGCCACCAGCATTTTATTTTTTAAAAGAAATAGGAACTATCACAGTGCAGTACATTTGGTAAGAGTCATGATATCTGTTTCAGTCATATGTGTACCAGACCACAGCGTAAAATATACTCCTTTCCAGGGGTTACAGTCAAAAACATGGCCTAGTTCTGCCCCTCGTGTGTCATCAAGGATCAATTCTATTTCTTCCCACATCTGCTTATGTGAGTCATATCTATTTTAAGTATGTAATTCAGTTAATAATTATGTAAAATTATTATGAAATAAGTGTGAAAAAAGAGTTATTTCTTTAAAAAGCAGTTTTGGAAAGAGCAGATTAACACAAGATGCTTCTTTAAAAATGAGTTGCTGAGGCAAATGTAAAAGATCTGGGGAAGGTAGTAAAAGTGTATTACGTGTTCTACATTCTGAAGGGCAACCTAGAACAGCAAGGAAAACGGCCTGACAGGACGACATGCACAAGATCAAAAAGCATTCAAACGGGCGACAACTTAATCTCTAATGACAGACACGAATAAGTAGATGAATGATTGACAAATGTCTTATTTAAAATATATATTTTAGTGTTTCCTGATGACATGAAATTATTAGTGCTTAAAGTAATAATAATGAATGGAAAAGTCTAATTTTTGAGCAATATCTTTGTTTACATTAAGCATTTTGAAGTTAGCCAAATACTACTGATTCATTTGAGAATGTATGATTTTGAAATTTTCACATATAATACAGGTAAAAATTACTCCTCTCTGCCCACAGTCCTTGAGACTGCTCTTGGAGACACCACTGTGAAACATTTCTCTGTGTCCTCTTCCCAAGGATATTCTAGGCACATGCAAACATACAGACATTTAATTTTACTTTTTATGAAAACTGTAGCATATGAGGATACTTCAAAAAGTTTGTGAAAAAACAGAATTGAAAGATAATACAAATCCTTCCCTGAACTTTTTGAAGACCGCCTTGTGATATTGCATTCTACTGTTCTTTACCTTTTTTATTTTTTATTTTTTATTTTTTTCCATTCAATACTCTATCTGAGGCTATTTTGGAGATGTGCTACCTTGCTCTTTTTTTTTTTTTTTTTTTGGCGGCTGACCATACTAACTTGTTCTTTTACAGCTACGTCCTACCTCATCATGTCAGTGGTTTTATTTATATTTATTTATTTGGGGGGCAGCTGGCTGGTACCGGGATAAACCCTGGAACTTGGTGTTAACAGCACCATGCTCTAACTAACTGGACTAACCGCAAGCTCAAGTGGTTTTCAGCAGGATGGCAATGCCCCCAGGAAACACTTTGGAAATTTGTGGGCCACCAACACTGGACAGAGGTGATGCTGGCCATCTTGTAATGCATGGGACTGCCCACGTGACTTTCAGACACCCAGCTAAATGTTCAGTACATGAAAAATTCATTTATCATTATCTAAGTCTAGAACTTCACTTTACATATAAACTCACAGGGATTTGGTTTTAGTTTTGGTTGTTGAAAGTTTTAATATTGCTGGCATTTTTCAGGCCTGTAACTTCCATGTACAATCAGAGAGAAGCATGAGCTTTGTTGTTTGGAACTTTGTTGAGAATTGTTCATCATTTCTGAAGGTCATATGGTATCGCCTGAGATACTAGAGACACCCAAACTGCACCCCTGTGCTTGTTCGCAGTTAGAGCGGGGTGCACCCTGACCCCTCACTGTGCTCTCTCGAGTGGTCATAAGGACCCAAGCATATGCAGAATGAAACACATATTCTTTCATTATCAGGGATTTCCCTTTCTTTTCTCCTTTATTGTTCAGTTAGACATTACTGATTTAAAAAAATGATGTATATAAGAAAGTTACTATAATTTGAGTTCAGTGTGGTAAAGGGATATTGTTACAAAAGGGGCATTGGATCTGAAAGGCTACTATAAATTAATAGATTACTGTAATTTAACCAGCCCCTTATGATAAATATTTACAATATTCCCAGTTTTTCATGCTATTTATTTGCTTTACTTCCCTAAAATTGCATTCATACAGAATCATTGATTTAGACAAAGCAAGAAAAACTTAAACATGAACTAGGAATAGATATTTCAGAGAGTTCAAGGTCATAAAGATAACCAGTCATTTCCTCTCACATTTAGAGGAGCAAATGTGAGAGGAAAAGTAAGCAAGCGTACTTACTTTTCTTCACTGACATTACTACCCTTGTCCAAGCCTCATCCCTCACTCCTGGATGATACAGTACCCTCCAGAGTCCACTCTACCACACAATTTATCCTCAATACACCGCAGTCAAAGTCCTTTAAGGCAAATGCTGTTACTCTGCTGCTCAAAGTTCTGTAGACATATGGATCTTACTTGGATCTACTTTTTTTTTTTTTTTTTTTTTTTAAAGATGACCGGTAAGGGGATCTCAACCCTTGACCTGGTGTTGTCAGCACCACGCTCAGCCAGTGAGCTATCTGGCCATCCCTATATAGGATCCGAACCCGTGGCCTTGGCGTTATCAGCACCGCACTCTACCAAGTGAGCCACAGGCCGGCCTTTTTTTTTTGGCTTTTTGTGACCGGTAAGGGGATCGCAACCCTTGGCGCGGTGTTGCCGCACCGTCCATTCCTATATAGGATCCGAACCCGCGGGGGGAGTGCCGCTGGGCTCCCAAGCGCTGCACTCTCCCGAGTGCGCCACGGAGCCGGCCCGGATCTAAATTTTAAAAAGCCAACTGGGGGGGAAAAAAGCATTTACAAGACATAAATTTGGGAAAATGTGAACAGTGATTGGACAATTAAAGATATTAAGGAATCATTAGTTTAGAGGCAATAGTGGTATTGTGGTTATCTTAAAAATAAAAACATATTTTAGAGACAAACTATATACTAAAGTATTTATGAATATGATGATATGATGTTTGGATTTTGCTTCAAAATAATCCAGTTGGACAACAGAGGACTGGTAGGGGAGGGGGGATAGTTGAAACAAGACTGCATGTGAGAGCAAAATATCAGAGAAGTTTTTTGACTTCAAGTACCTCCATTTTACATTGAAAATTTAATGAGAAATAGAACATAAACTAGGAAATTATAAATGAACTGTAAGGTTATAAAGAAGAATATATGCATCTGGGTTAAGATGGTGAACTGAGGGCCAGCCCGTGGCTCACTCGGGAGAGTGCAGTGCTGATAACACCAAGGCCCCGAGTTCGGATCCCATATAGGGATGGCCAGTTAGCTCACTGGGTGAGCGTGGTGCTGACAACACCAAGTCAAGGGTTAAGATCCACTTACCGGTCATCTTTAAAATAAATAAATAAATAAAATAAAATAAAATAAAATGTTGAACCTGAGTCCAATTAAACTTCTAGGCCTAATTTCCAGTTTACAGAAAATACAAGAGCTAGAGGAATAAGTAAATAACATGAAGATGAAAACAATTAGACGACTTCAGAATAAAGTATATTTGGGGATGGCTGCTTAGCTCTATTGGTTAGAGCGTGGTGTTATAACATCAAGGTCAAACGGTCAGATCCCCATACAGGCCAGCCACCAAAACAAAGAGCAAGACAAAAAAAGAGTAATGGACATTCTACAACGTCAATGTACTGAACTCTTTAAAAAGTCAATTTCACAAACAAACAAACAAACAAACAAAATAGTGGAAAGGCAGAGATCATTAGTATATGAGTCAATTTAAATGAAATGTCCAGAAAGGGCAAATCTACAGAGACAGAAGGCAGATTTGTAGTTGTCAGGGGCTTGGAGTGGAAGTGAAATTGACCGCAAATGGGCACAAGGCAGGGATCGTACTGGGGTGACGGAATGTTCTAAGACTGGATTATGCAGATGGTTGCACAACTCAATAAATTCACTAAAAATTATTGAACTCTTTAAAAAGATGAATTTTATGGCATACAAATCTCAATAAAGTTATTTTAAGAAGCTAATGAACAAATTATGTTTAAAAAAAAGATTGAAAGGACTTCTAGATTAAGAGACTAAGGTTATGTAACAGTCAAACGTAAAGTGGGATCCTGGAGTGGTGGGGAGAGAAGGGACAGTTATAAGGCATTCTAATTATATGTAAATTATACTTTAATAAAGCCTATTTTTAAAACACATTCTAGGAACAGGAGAAATCTAAATATGCACCAAATACTATAGATTTTATGGATTTTCTGAGGTGTGATGAGGGCATTGGGTGAGCCCTCCCTTCTAGGACTCACACCTGGCCAACTTTCCTTGAAGTGGCTCTTGTGCTGACAGAGAACCTAGGGCCACACTGTAACCCAGACTCTGCTCATCTTGCCTTTTCTTGGGGGCCTCCACCAAATAGCAATTTTACCCTTTCTTTACAAAATTAGGTTTGTGCTTGCTTCTCACTTTTTCAAACAATGTTTTTATGGACATACACAAGTGCTACAGAACACAAAAATCAGAACCATGGATATGTCTCACGGGGGAAGGAAGTGGAAGAACTCACAAAGGGCACTTCTGGGGTATTAGTAATTCTCGACACACTGGGGTTCCTTTATTTCTAGTCTTTAATCTGTACACTTTAGATTTGTGGTAGGCAACTCTTTTAAAGACAGCCCCTGACAATCTCCACTTCCAGGTATACTATACACACCCTTGCATAATCCTCTCGAGTGTGGGCTACACATACTAGCAAATTACTTGTAACAGAATACAGCATGATAGGTTAATATTTCTGTGACTAGATTAAGACTAAGTTATAGTCTTATATAAGTTTTTTTTTTTTGGCAGCTGGCCAGCATGGGGATCTGAATCCTTGACCTTGGTGTTACACCACCACCCTGCCCTGTAACACACTACAGTGTTATAGGTATAAGACTGCCATCTTGGTGGACTTCACTTGCCTTCCAGCTTGCATACTTCCATCAAGCAAGCTATGATGGCCAGGCCTTTGTGACAAGGATTTCAAGGCAGCCTCCAATCAACAGCCCACATGGCACAGAATCCTGCCAATACCCATGAGAGCACACTAGGAAGCAAATCCTTTCCCACCTGAACCTTGACTGCAGCCTGTGAGACCTTGAAACGAAGGGCCCAGCTGAGCCATACCTGGATTCCTGACCCACAGACACTGAGATGTTGCTAAAATCCACTAAATTTTAAGGTGATTTGTTACACAGTAATAGATAATCAATGCAACATACTCTGTATGTACGACTCACAATAAAGTTCACTAACTCTGGAAAAACATCAAAATGGGGTTCAGTAAGGGGTCTATATTCCAGTTTCACAAACCACTTGTGAGCTTTCCCTGGACCAAGCGCTGACCTAAGTACTGAATCTACTGTTGAACAACCTAGAAAAAACCTGAATATACGTGCTAAAAGAACGGTTCATATGTACACCATAGGCCAGTAGTCATTCTTCCAAGTACTTCATAGTTAATCCTCACCACCCTACAAAGCAGAGGATCTTATTCACTGCACAAAGTGTGGTTATGTATATTGCAAACTTGGTTCTCAGAGTTAGACACACTCCCACTCCCAGCTTGGTAATGGTTTCCTATGAGGATCTATGAGTGCCTCCAACTAGTGAAGGAGTGACAGATTCACCAGGTTTGAATCTTACCTTTCATTTAAGCACCCCTTCTTCCTCAGGGAAGCCATCTGCAACCTTCCTAGCCAGGTCAAATCTTACCACAAATGATGATACCATGCACTATAAGGGAGGAGCCTGCCTACTTGGCTCATGATCACTTTCCCAGTACCCAGCATGGTGCCTAACATTTAGTATTAGAATTCAACAAAAACCTGGATGAATAAAAGCAACAAATGACTAGATGTGGACAAAGGACTAGTGTATATTAACTAATAAAGACTGGGATGACAAAAGGATGCCTATTTCCACCTTGAGCTCAGGTCTGAAGCTCAGCAACAGACATTGCCAGCCCTTGCATGACATAACCCAGAGAACATGTAACCAGAAAATAGAGGGCTGAGATCCACAAGGTGTTGGGAAGGGTACACACGGAACCAGTCAGGAAGACAAAAGTTGCAGAAGATAAGTGGTTGAGTGCACCATCTCACTTTTAGGACAGAAAAGCAATTTTGGAGTCTATTGAGGGCCCTATTAACTGGGGCCAATTAAGGTGGGCAGTGTGCACAAGCGCTGCAGTGAGACAAAATGGTGTTAACTTGCATCTCTAGATTACTCTGACAGTTTTCGGTCAGCCTATACATCCTAGCACTTCATTTTATAAGAAACCAAATTCTCGATTAAGGGATGAACCTTGTATAGACAGGCCAGGTTTACATTATGGAAAGGACTGGAATACCCCAAATGACCATAAAGTCTACATAACCAAGTCTAGGGAGTAACTAGGCACTGAAGTTGGTCTGGGGTTTAACCTGCTGCAGGAATACTACACAGGACCAGTCACCTAGCCTGAATCCCACTGCCTTTCTCTATCAGACTCAACTACTTAGATAAGAATTACCATTCTAAGTAAAAGCTGTATAAACTTGATCTACATTCTCAAATGGAAATAGCTCCAGATGTCCCAGAACATGGCACAAACACATTTCCCCTTATAGCCTAAAATCTAACCACATACTTCCCCGTCAAGAGACAGCAGCAGTGTTCAAGTTAAGCTTTGTTAAAGACAATGAGCCACAACAGATTTCCAATTTGTGCCAGTAGCAATCTTGAACCTCTGAATGTGCCAAGAGGGAATTTTCCACTCCTACTGTTACAGGAACACTGGTCCAACCTTGTCACTATGTCTTTGATTTCTGGCTCCTTGGTTTTCTGCCCCTGCCTACATTTTCTATATTCCACTCACAGCTTATCTTCAGATACTCAAAAACAGGAAGATTTCTTGGGTTGGATAAGCCAAAACCAAAGTATTTTATGAAATTAAGCAAACACAGCAAGTGTTATCTTAGAATTAAGTAACCTGTTGATGCTGAAAATGAAACCTACGTCAACACCCTAACCCAAAGAAGAACAGACAATTGTTATTTAGCTTTTATTTCATAATCATAAACTTAACTCTACAATCCAGCTCCAATTGCAAAGGAATAAAGAAAATATGGAACCCAACGAACTGCAGCGAGAGCACAAAAATTACAGGATATTGCGAGCAGATGGGGTGGAGGAGTACTCTCATGAGCTACAGAAGGAATGGTCTGGTGTTAAGATGAAACAGCCAAATTTATTAGAGTTGTCCACAGTCGGCAATGGTGATCTTCTTGCTGGTCTTGCCATTCCTGGATCCAAAGCGCTCCATGGCTTCCACTGTATTCATGCCATCTTTCACCTTGCCAAAGACCACATGCTTGCCATCCAACCTGGAAACAGAACAACCAGCACTTTTATCAGTAACCAGAGATAAAGTTGCCCCCAATTCAATATAGCACATCCAACAGAATGTCAGTAGAGTGGTTTATTCAGCCTTGTGGACTAGTTAAATACTGGTCATTAATTTTTCTATCTAAAACAAACAGCAATACCACAGTTTACTATAAACCAATCTCAAAAAGAAGGAATAACATTCTCCAATTGTCAAGTGTTTTACAATTAGAATGGACCCACCCAAATGACCAACTATATACGCTAATTACATAAAAGTAGCACTCTTAAATTGTTTGCTGTGTTTCACCCTTACCAGTCTGTCTTGGCAGTGCAGATAAAAAACTGGGAACCATTTGTGTTGGGTCCAGCATTTGCCATAGACAAGATGCCAGGACCTGTATGCTTCAGGATGAAGTTCTCATCATCAAATTTCTCCCCATAGATAGACTTGCCACCAGTGCCATTATGGCGTGTGAAGTCACCACCCTGTGAACATATGATAGGAACCTGTTGCTACTGGCAACATAACCAGAAACTGCCAAATCTGAAAGGTTCAAACTTTAAAACCCAAATTCAAACTGAATAGAAGCATTAAGTAGAACCAAAATGGCTGAATCCCAAATTAAGGGAGCAACCAAAATAAAAATCAGTAAATTTCATACCTGGCACATAAACCCTGGAATAATTCTGTGAAAGCAGGAACCCTTATAACCAAATCCTTTCTCTCCAGTGCTCAGAGCACGAAAGTTTTCTGTTAAAAAAAAACACACATGCACATATATACACACACATATATAAAAAGCCACATATATATATACACACACTTTCTAAAATCAATACAATTGGAATACCTTTGTTAAACTTAGAAAATGGAACCAACCTGCTGTCTTTGGAACTTTGTCTGCAAACAGCTGTAAGAGAAAATGACAGTTAATCAACAACATCTGCTTACATATTTCATTGCTTAGTACCCATGTCTTTAGGGGCTTCTGAATCATAAATTCATTTTCTCACTAGAAGAGAATGCTTCTTCAGTAATTAATTTCGAATCCCAAATAAGAACTGCTCCTGACAGTCAGCCTTAAAAGGTCCTGCAGGGTTGGGTCAAGAAACATGAGACCCAAAGACATGCCAAAAAATCCAGAACCAGTAATGTCTTAAACAATGAGAGACTTCTAACATGACCTGGAACTTTTAACACATCTCATCTACTTCTGAACAGACATATGGCTTCTCAAAGGTACATCACCTCCCCCAACTTCAGTTGGAACCTAAGCACAAAAGTCTAAGGAATGACTAGTACTGCTGCACCATCAGGGGTAAATAGCTGTTGTTTTAGTCTGGTAATGAAAATGCTACTACCTCCAATCTGTTAACATAGCTTTATGGATTAGATGAGCAGTCACTTCTCTTGGTTTCCAGGTCCCTTACCTAGTAGTGGGGCAAAAAAATAAAGATTGGTTTCTAGTGCATCTGCTTTGAATCTTTCCCGAATGTATAAAACATTATGGTGAGAGACGAAACAAATACCATGGAAAACATTTACAAGTACTTTCACAAAGACAACCTGTTTCCTGGAATGTACTTCGTTTTTAAATATTAGTACCTAGAATATGAGTATATGGCCTCTTTTTAAACATCAACTTTTCTCAAGCTTTGTAATCCATATTTAAGTTACTACAGCTTCCCTTCTAGACCTTCACTAAAGCATTGGAAGTTCCACTTCCGTTCTCACGAAGGGACCTCGAGGACGTCTTGTCTCATTTCCATGAAGCTCTCTACCTAACCTGAGAATAACTTGCTGCTCATCACTAGACTCAGGCCAAGTTTCCACAAGGGCACTCGTCAATTGTCAGCTCTGACAAGATAAAAGCGAGATGTAGATCGACCAGCATGTAATGTTTCTCCAACACGTGTTTAGGTGCGTAGTATGTACCAGGCACTGTGGACAGAGTAGGCAACAAGGAAATCCCCCTGCCCTCATAAGGGGGAAACCTATTTTTGGAGTTAAGATCCTAAAGCCTAACCATTAGTGGCTTTTTGGGAAATGGTATGAGAATAAAAACACTAAGCAACATCTTATTTCACTACACTCTAAGGCCTACCCGTGTTGGGTTACCTGGAATGGAATCACGTTTAATATTCAACTTTTTAAAAGAAACACGCCAACTTATTTAGATATTCTACTGTAATTACTACCTATTCTTTATTCGTTGAACACCTCAAAAATAACTAGGTGGCCAGTGGTAACCCACCTTGGTCAGAAGATGCCTAACGTGTGGCCAGTCTCAACTTGCCGGTTACACAGAGGGGAGGAGCTCAAGAGCGCCTCCCCCGCCGGCGCCAGCACTGCAGCGGAAGGCGGTCCTTGAGCACCAGCAGCCGCAAGGCCCGCTTCCCATTTCCGCTAGGGGGTGGGGGGGATTCGGAGGGATGTTTAGAGCCTATTTCCAAATAAAATTTCCTATTTTAAATCAACTGGAGCAGCATTCAAGTCACCATCAATCACATATTCTTAAGAAATCCTACATTTTTAACAAGGCCTCCCGCGATTTACGGGGATTAACTAACACGGAATGGCTCACACGGCGCCGCAGTTCGAGACCCCCTCATGCAGGCAGCTCCCCAGCTGAGGACAGAAAGCACCCGAGTGCCTCCCGACGCCTCTCGGGAGGGAGCTTCCGGGGAGAGTGGCTGTGAACGCACGCGAGCGCCCTTCTGGCTCCGGTCTGCGGGGCCGAGGCCAGGGCGGGGCCTCACTGCAGGCAAGGCGCGGGAGGGAGCGCGGCCGCCGAGCACGTGCGCCGGACCGGGCAGGGCGCGGCCACGTGGGGCGGGCAGCGGGCGGCGCGGGCCCCCTCCCCCAACGACCGCCCCGCCCGGCTTTGTCCGCCACCGCCCCGTCCTCCTCCCCGCGCCTCGCCAGCCTCCCAAAATGGCCCCTCGTCAGGAAATGGCGCCGCTACCGCCCGCCCGCGCTCGCTCCTCAGGAGGGTCGACCCGCGTCCGTGCCCTCGGGGCGCCGCCGCCGGCCTCACCCGCCGCCAGCTCCCCGGGCCCCACCCCGGCGAGCCGCCACCCGACCGACCTCGAAGGAGACGCGGCCCAAGGGCTCGCCATCGACGGCGATGTCGAAAAACACAATGGGGTTAACCATGGCTGACAAGAAGAAACTCGGGCGGCTGCGTCTGCAAAGCAGCACGAGCCCGGCCGTCCTCCTCTTTTATAGCAGCCCAGGCTCCGCCCACAGCCCAGTCGCGCGCCTCATCTCTGGCCAGTCGCGACTGGGGCCAGGCCGGAGTGACGGTTAGGTTAGCCTATAGGTGAGGCCGGCGCCGGGGGAGGGCGGGACGGGAACGCGCGTGCGCGCTGACGCGCGAGGCAGGTTCCCGCCCGCGGGCTCCGTCGCGGTGGCTGCGGCGCGGGGCTCGGGCGCGGCTCGGACGCGGCGCAGGGCGCGGCACGGGGCGTGGGGGAAGAGTGGGTGCGGAACCGCGGAGGGCCGCAGGGCGCGGTGGCAAGCCCGAACGTGGAGGCGCCTCTGACCCTGCCCGGCGATGGGGCGCGTCTCCCCATTGCTCAGAGGGGGCAACTGAGACGAAGGAAGGCCTCAAGGTCGCGCAGCCAGTCAAGGTCGAGCGGGGTCCGCGTGCACCGCCGGGAGCGGAGATGGGATGGCGCGACACTGACACCGTGGGGCAGGCCCGCGAGCACACCGCGCCCGGCGACCACCCAGCCCGGCCAGGGCTTGTCAGGGAGACGCGGTTGGTTGGTTTGAATATCACCGTTTTCTCAAACCGAGGATGGCGTACAAGCGGTTTCCCCCATCTGAGACATTATGAAATACTTTCAAAATGCCCTACTTTCCGAAAATATCTTGCATACTCTGCTTGAGTTTTCTCCAGGAGGAGCCATTAAAATAGGAACCTAGCTCAGGCTCTTACCTGTGAAAACGCATTGTGCGTATTTTTGCCCTTTTTTTCCTTTTTTAACCTCTGATCTCCCCTCCTCCCTTCAGGGACAGAATTGTGTTCTGATTTCTGGCTGAAAGACAAGCCACAATTTAAAATTGAATTTTTAGGGCCGGCCCGTGGCTCACTCGGGAGAGTGTGGTGCTGATAACAACACCAAGGCCACGGGTTCGGATCCCATATAGGGATGGCCGGTTCGCTCAGTGCTGCTGACAACACCAAGTCAAGGGTTAAGATCCCCTTACCGGTCATCTTATTTAAAAAAAATAAATAAATAAAATAAAATTGAATTTTTAAGTACTTTTATTAAAATGCACTTACATGAATTTATACATCCTAGGTTGCCACTTAGTTGCAATATTCAGAATGTAATTTAATGTTATTTGACATCTAAAACTCAGTTTCTTTATCTACAAAACCAGGATAGGGTTGTGGTGAAATGCATATGAGAAATCATATGATGAATGAAGTCCAGTATTGCCTCTTGCCATCCTTATTAGTAACATCATGAGCCTAAGTGTGCTAGGAATTTATAGAAGGTGTGATTTTGTTTTCACAACCACCCTGTTATCTCCATTTTACAGATGTGGAAAGTAAGACTCTGGTTATTTGCTCAAAGTATGGGCTTATGTGTGTTAGCAAAGCCAGAACAGGAAACTGCCTTTTTTTTGCTCACTTCAACATCACCCAATGTTTTGTAACCTTGGGGAAGGTACTTGTCCTTATCTGACACTGAAAAAAATTACCATAGGCCATCAGGCACAAATTCCATCAACTTCTCTCCACTGTGAAACTTAGAACAGTTAGGAACTCCTCCTAAGAAATGAACAAATGAGTGAATGAATGATAAAATAAAATCGTCTTTGTGACTTATCTGCCCTCACACCACTATTTGAAGTTTTTCCTCTTGTTGCCATCAACATTGTCACAGCAAGGTTCCAGTCCTCATTTTATCCACACAGGTATAGGGTATGTACATTCAAGAATGCAAATGTTCGCGTGTTTGGTTAAAGGGGGCCAACGTTGTAGGGAATCCTTTACTAGCATTATCTGTTGAACGGGACTTCCTGACTTTGTAAAATATCAGCAGACACAGAACCTCAGGAATGTGGTGCTGTCCTTGCCTTATTTGGATGAATCAGACCAAAAGCAAATCCATCCAAACTCAACAGTGCCCTGATCTGGCTAGCTGGAGGTGTTCTATACCAGCAAGTGAAATTCTATAACTCCACTGTAGCTTTAGTTCATCTAGCATCTTATAAACAAATGCTTATCTCAAAAATGTCTCTGAGCAAAAGAGAATGAAGGGGAGAGATGGGGGATCAGGATATTCAAAATTATAAAAACATACTACTTTGGAAGAGGGTGACTTGTCCTACATTTGCCTCTTGCTCAAGGCCTAGCGTGGTACCTCTGCTGTTGAGAAAATGGAAACTGCTCCTGGTGACCTCCCAACCCACAAACCCAGGTGCTTTTCACAGGCCTCATCTTCCCTGGCACTGCCCTGCATCAGGCATGTTTCACCACCTTCTGCTCCAAAAGCTTCCTTCCCTTGTTGGCTTTCTCTCCTGTTTCTCCTACCTCTGACCGGTTCCCCTTTAACTCTTTCACAGATTTCTCCTCTATCACAGTTATACATTCTCTTGTTTTGCTCCTTTACACACCCTCCGTGGTCAACCTCATGCATTCCCATGACTCAGATTCTCAGATGATTCTAAACGGAGCCCTCCACCCAAGCTTGCTCCAAAGCTGCAGGTGGCCTCTTCCTGCCCACTGGGTCTCTCCCGGTAGATGAAATCCTCAAGATAGCACTTCTCCTTCTCCTCCCTCCCCCAAGGCCTCCCTTTCCCTGAGCAGCCTCTCCATCCTCAGCTTCCTCTCCTTCCCCAGGCCTCCCCTTCCTCCTTGCCACTGCTACAGCCCTTGCCTGGTCCTCCATAGCAGCCTACTAATTGTTTACTCAGCCTCAGTTTTTCCTGGAACTTCCAGAATGGTAATTTTCAAAACCATCTGATTTTGTAACTCCCATGCTAAACATGAGAGAGGGCTCCTGGCCACCCACAGTGTAGAATACCAGCCGTCCCTTCACAATCTGGTCCCAACTTCATCTACCACACTGAATTTCTCATTCTCTCCTGCCATGGCCTGCTTTTCCAGGGCTCATGTCTTTGCCTATGCAGTGCCTCCTCTGAAATGTCTCCCCCTCCACCAGGCAAAGCCTACCTCTCTGGTCCCCTTGGGAAGCTTTCCGTAGTACTGGTCTACCAACAACACCTGGTTCATCTGTGTATACCTGATCCCTGTATCCTGCCAATAGGATATCAGAACTCTATAAAAGTTAATTAAATTAATGAATGAGTGAACAAATGAATGAGGTTAATTGCCCAACTTGGGTGATAAAAAGGCTAACAAAAACCTAGGCCCTGGGGTGTATCTCATCAGTGGGGGTTGGGAATTCATTCACACACACTGCCAACCCACGTGACCCCAAACCCCTGCTCTGGCTTCTGCGGACCTTCCTCTTTTACAGTCATCCTGTGCATGAAGATGGCTGTGTGACTAAGCGTGCAGTATGTCAGCTCCAGCACCTCATCCGGACAGTTAGGAAGACAGGTCTTTGCAGGACCAGAGAATTGGAGCCTTCCTATGGCAGATGCCAGGGGTAGCCAAAAGGACCCTGGCTCGAGCCTGGCCACCATGCACCTCAGGTAGGTGTTAAGTAGTTGTAATGATTAAGAGAAATTGGCTTTTTTTTTTTTTTTTTTCAAAGATAACCAGTAAGGGGATCTTAACCCTTGACTTGGTAACTGGCCATCCCTATATGGAATCCGAACCCATGGCCTTAGTGTTCTCAGCACCACACTCTCCCAAGTGAGTCACGGACCGGCCCTGAGAAATTAGCTTTTAAGAGCAACAGCCTGTAACTCCATTTTTAAAGGAATATATAGTTATTATTTAATTATAATTAAAATATACAGTAGTTTTTACTCACTTTGATTTTTTAACAGCTTTATTGAGATATTAGATATGTATACTAATACATAATGTATTAGTCTGTTTCTGTTGCTTATAACAAGATACCTGGAACTTGGTAATTTGTAAGAAAACAAAATTTATTATTTACCGTTTCAGAGGCTGGGAAGTCCAAGGTCCAGGGAACATGTCTGGTGAGAGTCTTCTTGGTGGTGGCTTTACAGCAATTCAGGGGTTTCACATGGTGGAAAATGGTAGAGCAGAGAGACAGAGTCTCTCACATGCTCTCCTTTTAAATCCTTCAGAGCCACACCCATAACCGCCATTATTAATCCATTCCTTAGGGCACAGTCCTCAGAATCTAATCACCTTTTCAAAGCCCCATCTTTCAATTACCATAATAGGATTTCCCACCTTCTTAACAGTCACAGTGGGGACCAAGCCTCCAACACATTAAACTTTGGGGGGGACACAATTCAATCCATAATACATACCATGAAATTTACTTATTTTAAGCATACAATTCAATGGTTTTTAGTAAATTTGGAGTTGTGCAAACATAACCACAATCTAATTTTAGAAAATTTCCCCATCCCCAAAAGAAACCTGTGTCCATTTTTAGTAACTCCCTATTCCCACCCAGTATAAATGTGTAGTTAACAATTGGTTTAGACTTGATTTCCAACTGAAATATTACAAAGTTTATATATTACATTTTAACATTTAAGAGAGCCATAACTTCAACATGTTTAAAAGTTTACCATGTCAGCTTTGTACCCAATGGATATGCATAGCCAATAAAATTAAAAAATATTTTTAAAAGTTTATCAGAGTTATTTTATACTTAGGAAGGTTTTCTTTGTTAATTTGGACAATTAAATACTTCAAAAGGTTATCAGCTTTATTACATTGACAAATGCAGTTCAGAACACTTGAAGATGTATTAAAAGACTTCAAATTTGCTATACTTATAAAGAGACTAATATAATTTGTGAGCTAAACTTAAAGCCCAGGAAAGAAGTAGTTTTTAAAATTGTAGCTTTAGTTTGGATCCCCATCCCAGCCAGCCACCAAAAAATAAAATAAAATAAAATTGTAGCTTTAATAAATTAAATATCAGTTGTTAACATATAACAAAATAACTTTTGAATAATCTTTTACATAAAAAAGCCACAGGGCATAAAACCTCCACAGCAGGTGCTCTTTCAATCCCTAAGTCCCTCCTGGCTCTGCATCCCCCAGGTTCAATCTGGGTTCTTCTGGAAGACAGGAAGACTAAGGAAGAAGGAGGAAGGCAAAAGTCACAGGAGTGAGCCCTATAGTCTGTCTTGCAAAAGCTTTCTGGGAGCCCCACCCAGTGACTTCCACCCTGGGCTGCAGGAATCCAGGAATATGACTATTTTATTGGGCACCTGACTGCCCACACCACCTCTGGGGGCCTGTTAGTAGGGAGGAAGCAAGAGGAAAGTGTCCGGGAGACATCGGGCAATGTCTGATGCAGAGCAGGGAGTGACTGGGAATTCCTGGCACAACCAGAGCCCTGCAGAACCCAGCAGAGCCCTGCAGCAGCCACCCAGCGCTGAGGGTGAGGTTGTGGGCAGAGAGGACATATCTGCTGAGTCCAGCCCTTCAGTGTCTTCAGTATCTGGGGTTTTCACACTTTGCTCCCCAGCCGAGCTCATAAGGGAGGAGATTTCCCTAACAAGAAGGGTGACGATAACCCAAACCAAAGAACAAAAACTAGAATAAGGCTTAAGTTAGTGAATCCAGAATTCTAGAAAGTGATTAGTTGCTGTTATTAAAGTCATTGTTTAATTCTCACAGCAGTCCTCTGAAGTATTGAAAGGATCTTGAATAGTGAAGATGCTGTTATTATCCCTATTTTTCACAAGAGGAGATAGAAGCTCAAAAAGATTAAGTAACTCGTTCAAGGTCACACAGCAACTGAGAGGTTGCGCCAAGGTTGATACCCATTTCTACTGACTCTAGACCCTGTGCTCTTCACCTCTGGGCCACAGCCTCCATTTGTTTTAAATCGAAGTAAAATATATACAACATGAAAATGACACTTCAGACTTTTTTTTTTTTTTTTTTAAAGATGACCGGTAAGGGGATCTTAACCCTTGACTTGGTGTTGTCAGCTCCACGCTCTCCCAAGTGAGCCACGGGCCAGCCCTATATGGGATCTGAGCCCGTGGCCTTGGTGTTATCAGCACCACACTCTCCCGAGTGAGCCACGGGCCGGCCCACTTCAGCCATTTGTAAGTATACGATTCAGTGGCATGAAGCATATTCACATTGCTGGGCAGCCATCACTAGCCATGTCTTTTCACCTTTTCAGAATGAAACTGTCCCTGTTGTACACTAACTCCCTATTCTCCCCACCCCCCCAGCCCCTGGAAACCATCATTCCACTTTCTGTGTCTATGAAATTGGCTGCTCTAGATCCCTCACATGAATGGAGTCATACAGTATTTGTCCTTTGTAACTGACTTATTTCACTCAGCATAATATTCTCAAGGTTCATCCAAGTTGTAGCACATGACAGAATTTCCTTCCTCTTTAAGGATGGATAATATTCCATTGTGTGTGTAAACCACATTTTGCTTATTCATTCATCCATCGATGGACATTTGGGTTGCTTCCATGTTTTGTGCCACTATGAATAATGCTGCTATGAACATTGGTAAGTCCCTGCTTTCAATTCTTTTGGCAATATACCCAGAAGTGGAATTGCTGGATCAAAAGGTAATTCTGTGTTTACTTTCTGAGGAACCTCCAAACTGTTTTCCACAGTGCCTATACCATTTACATTCCTGCCAGCAGTGTACAAGGGCTCCAATTTCTCCACATCATGAACTCATTATTCTGTTTTTTAGAAAATATTTATATATAGTAGCCATCCTAGTAGGTGTGAAATGATATCTCATTGTGGGTTTGATTTGCATTTCCCTAATGATTAGTAAACTTGAGCATCTTTTGTGCTTTTGGACATTTGTATATCTTCTTGATAGAAACATCTGTTCAAGTCCTTTGCCCATTTTTTAACTTTGCGTGTGTGTGTGTGTTGTTTCTCTGTAGGAGTTCTTTACGTATCCTGGATATTAATCCATTATCAGTACATGATTTGCAAATATGTTCTCCCATTCTGTAGATTGTCTTCATTCTAGGATAGTATCCTGATTTTTTCTGAGTGCACAGGTTGTATCCAGTTGGCTGTGTTTCATATATGATTCCACAATATATATGTTTCATATATGATGGAGTTGAGTCCTACCATCAAATATAAGGTCAACATTTCCCACAAGGCCCAGTTCTCCAGGCTCCTGGGATGATTTTGGCAAAGTCCCTGTGGTGACTGTTTTGGTCTCTGATGCTGAAGGCACAATTGCAGCAGGTGAGGACAGAAGCAGGAGGGAAAACAAAGGCGGGGAAGATTTAATCCTCTGCCCAGAACCAGAGCAAAATGAAACGTGGGCCCCCTCGTTCAAAAATTATCAAGAATTTCAAGACAGCAACAGGAGAGCATTAAATCAAGCATAGGTCCATCTGATCAAGGGGCTTGTGTGGCTGAACAGGTCACACACCCCTGATGCCAGCCTCGCCACAGCTCTTGGTGACCAATGGTCAATCTCTGGAAGTCCCAGACAAAAGGAGAGTTTCTACTCACCCACCCAAGAGCCAACACTGAGTGCTCATGAGAAAGATTAGAGGCCAGTCCAGAGAACCGAGAAGCCAACATGAGGCACAGACACTCAGGGCCTGCTGCAGCCTGAAGGGGCAGAAGGAGTCCTGACAGAAGCCCTCCTAACATAAGCGGCCTTGCAGTGAGAGCTCAGGAGAGCCCCTGGGAGCGGGGGTGTGTGTGTGTGTGTGAGTGAGACCCAGCCTGGAGCAAAATGCACGTGGGCCTGCAGGAGTCTGAGGGTTGAGCAGGAGTACTGACAGGCTGGCCACACCATGCCCTACACCAGCTACCACAGGGGCTGTGACAGAAGAACTAAAGCCTCCCAAGAATGCAGGCACATGGGGCCTGTGTGTTCTGAGAGCAAGAAGCCCTCAGAGAAACACCAGAGATGTTTCCAGGGGTTACACTGATTGTCAGGCACCAGCCAATCTGCCACCAGGAAGGAGAAGAAGAGCAGAGATAGGCCACCCTGCCAAGGAGCAGGTGCACAGGACAGCTACAACAAAATCTCCAAATAATCAGATGCCTACTATAGAACGATGTCTGCCCTCAAGTAATGTGAAGCCCGTGGAGAACTGACTCTCACAGCAAAGTCCAGACCCAGCTCCCTGCAGACTGGGTGTACTTGACTCCAACACTAACAGCCTATCAGACAGAGAGGTGCGCAATTCTCTGGGCAGAACTACTTTTTTTTTTTTTTTTTTTTTTGGTGACTGGCTGGTACTAGGACCTGAAACCTTGACTTTTAGGTTATCAGCACCATGCTCTAACCAACTGAGCTAACTGGCCAGCCCAGAAATACTATTTACTTAAGTCTTTACTATTCTTTTATACACAATGCCTACATTTAATAACAAATTTCCCTTGCCTGGCTGATTTCAAACTGGGACATTGAGTTTTTTCTGCCTTCAGACTCAAATAGAAACATCAGCTCTTAGGGCCGGCCCATGGCTCACTTGGGAGAGTGTTGTGCTGATAACCATCACCAAGGCCACGGGTTCGGATCCCTATATGGGGATGGCCGGTTGGCTCACTTGGGAGAGCGTGGTGCTGACAACACCAAGTCAAGGGTTAAGATCCCCTTACAGGTCATCTTTTAAGAATAAAAAAAAAAAAAGAAAGAAAGAAAAAGAAACATCAGCTCTTTCCAGGTCTCAAGCTTGCTGGCCTTTGAACTGAAACTTACATAATCAGCTCTCCCGGGTCTCCAGCTTGCCGACTCACCCTACAGATCTTAGGACTCATAAGTCTCCATAATCATGTGAGGCAATTCCTTACAATAAATAAAGTCTTTATAATAAATAAAACAGGGAAAATTAAACAACAGACAAAGCACTCAATATCTGAGACAATATCAAACAGGCTAATACATATGTAATTAGAGTCCCAGAAGGACAACACAAAGAGACAGAATGGGGCAGAAGAACTATTTAAATAGATAATGGCCCAAACTAATCCAAGAGCTCAGCACATTCCAAACAGGATTAAAAACAAATGAGCTGCAGATGTCAGAACAGTGGAGCTGACTGTACCTGGAAGAGGTAGCCAATTCTTTGCTTGATATGGCTCAGCAGCTGAAGACACCGACTGAACGAGCCAAACAGGCCAGCTCCTACAGAGAAGCTGCTGTGACCCAGGCCAAATCCAGGCTGATGCAGAGCAGAAAGAGCAGTCCTGTATCAACTGTGGCCAGGAGGCCATGAGCAAATCAATGGGCCAACACAAGTTCAACTACTGCTCCATATTCTGCCAGCACAGTACTGAAAAGACCACCAGTACATGTGTGGCCAATTGGCAGCCATCACCATCCAGACAGATAAAGTGCATGTTGCCAAGAATGTGATGGAGAAAGTCACCATGTGAGGGGCTACACTGGCAACTGTGGAAGCCAGGCCCCTCTCTGCACTACCCTGAGGCTGTCATGAGTCAAAGACCCCCTCGAGGACTTTGCGGGGGAACACTGAGGAGAAGAGGGGTTGTGGGAAGGTGGTTATTAACAAACTCTGAGTGAACTGTGCCCCTGGACATGGACTCCTCTTGCCTAGAAATCCTGAGGAAGGCTAGCGGTCTTGTGAGGATGGGCTGCTCTGCAGTGGCTGGGGGATGCCGGCTCAGGGCCTCCTGCCATCTCAGTGCTTTTGTTGTTGTTGTTGGTATTTTTATTAGCTTTAATTTTTTTTAATCATTACACAATGTAAACATTTTGTGTGGCCCTTTACCAATTTCTCCCTAAACCCCCTTCCTTCTCCTCTTTTCCCACCTCAGATGTGCTCAGTTCCATTCTTTCCTTTTGAGAGTACAAGGATTATTGTGATTGTTATACTTTCTTTCTTTTTTTTCTTTCAGCTCCCACTTATGAGTGAGGACATGCAGTATTATCCAGTCATCTGTCAATGGATGTTTAGGTTGATTCCAACTCAGCATTGTAAATATAGTTGCGATAAACATGGGAGTGTAGGTATCCCTTCAACATGATGATTTCCATTCCTTTAGGTATACACCCAGCAGCAGGACTGCTGGATTGTATGACAGTTCTATCTGTAGTTGTTTGAGGAAACTCCATACTGTTTTCCATTATGGCTGCATTAATTTACAGTCCCATGAACACTGTAGGAGGGTCCCCCTTTCTCCACATCCTTGCCAGCATTTGTTATTCTCTGTCTTTTTGACTGGCCAGTATAACTGGTGCGTGATGACATCTCATTATGGTTTTGATTTGCGTTTCCCTAATGCTTAGTGATGTTGAGCATTTTTTCATGTGACTGTTGGCCATTTGTATATGCCTATCCAGCTACTTTACCCATTTTTTAATTGGGTTACTTGTTTTTTTACTGTTAAGTTTTTTGAGTTCCTTGTGTATTCTGGATATTAATCCCTTTTCATATGCATAGTTTGCAAATATTTTCTCCCATTCTGTAGTTTGTCTCTTTGCTCTGTTAACTGTTTCTTTTTCTGTGCAGAAGATTTTTAGTTTGATAAAATCCCATTTGTTTATTTTTCCTTTCATTGCCTTTGCTTTTGGGGTCTTGTTCATAAAGTCTTTGCTCAGTGCTACTCCCTACTTTCCCTTATGTTTTCTAGTTTTATAGTTTTGGGTCTAATATATAAATCTTTAATCCATTTTGAGTTGATTTTGTTATATGGTGAGAGATACAGGTCTAGTTTCATTCTTCTACATATGGGTGTCTAGTTTTGCAAGGACCACTTATTGAAGAGGCTGTCCTTTCCCCAATGTATGCTCCTGTTGCCCATGTCAAATATCAGTTGGCTGTAAGTATGTGGGTTGATTTCTGGGTTCTCCATTTTGTTCCATTGGTCTAAGTGTCTGTTTTTATGCCAGTACCATGCTGTTTTGGTTTCTATAGCTTTGTGGTATAATTTGAAGTCAGGTAGTGTAATGCCTCTGGCTTTATTTATTTATTTATTTTTGCTCAGCATTGCTTTGGCTATTCAGGGTCTTTTGTTGTTCCATGTGAATATTAGGATTGTTTTTTCTATTTCTGTGAAGAATGTTATTGATATTTTGATGGGAACTGCATTGAATCTATAGACTGTTTTGGGTAGTATGGACATTTTCACCGTGTTAATTCTTTCAATCCAAGAGCATGGAATGTCTTTCCATCTTTTCATGTCCTCTTTAATTTCTTTCAGCAGTGATTTGTAGTTCTGATTGTAGAGCTCTTTCACCTCCTTGGTTAAATTGATTCCTAGGGGGTTTTTTTTGTTGTTGTTGTTGTTTGGTTTTTTTTGGTGAATGTTGTAAATGGGCTAGCTTTCTTGATTTCTTTTTCTGCTACTTCATCATTAGAGTGTAAAAAAGCTACTGATTTTTGCATGATTTTGTATCCTGCAACTTTACTGAAATTGTTAATCAGCTCTAAGAGTTTTTTTGGTAGAGTCTTTAGGTTTTTCTATAGATAGGATCATATCATCTGCAAACAGGGACAGTTTGACTTTGTCTTTTCCAGTCTAAATGTCCTTTATTTCTTTCTCTTGCCTGATTACTCTGGCTAGGACTTCCAATACTATGTTAAATAGGAGTGGTAATAGGGGGCATCCTTGTCTTGTTCTCATTCAGGGTGATATTGGTGGTAGTTTTGTCATCTATGGCTTTTATTGTGTTGAGATACTTTCCTTCTACACCTAATTTGCTGAGAGTCTTTGTCAAGAAGTGATGTCGAATTTTGTCAAATGCTTCTTCTATGTCTATTGAGATAATCATATGGTTTTTGTCTTTGATTTTGTTGATGTGGTGTATCACATTTATTTTTTTATTTTTTTATTTTTATTTTTGTCTTTTTCGTGACCGGCGCTCAGCTAGTGAGTGCACCGGCCATTCCTATATAGGATCTGAACCTGCCCGCGGTGGGAGAAGAGCTGTGCTACCAGTGCCGCACTCTCCCCAGTGTGCCACGGGCTCAGCCCCGGTGTATCACATTTATTGACTTGCATATGTTGAACCATCCTTGCATCTCTGGGATGAATCCCACTTGATCATGGTGTATAACTTTTTTCGATGTGTTGCTGTATACTGATTGCTAATATTTTGTTGAGGATTTTTGTGTCTATGTTCATCAGCAATATTGGCTTGTAGTTTTCTTTTTTTGTTGTATCTTTGTCTGGTTTTGGTATCAGGATGATGCTGGCCTCATAGAATGAGTTTGGGAGAATGGCCTCTTTCGATTTTTTGGAATAGTTTGAAGAGAATTGGTATTAATTCCTCTTTAAAGGTCTGGTAGAATTCAGCAGTGAAGCCAGCTGGTCCTGGGCCTTTCTTTGTTGGAAGACTGCTGATTACTACTTCAATCTCATTGCTTGTTATTGGTCTGTTCAGGTTTTCTATTTCTTCTTGGTTCAGTCTTGGTAGCCTGTATGTGTCCAAAAATATATCCATTTCCTCCAGGTTTTCAAGTTTGTTGGTGTATTGTTGTTTATAACAGTCTCTAATGATTCTTTGTATTTCTGTGGTATTGGTTGTAATGTCTCCTTTTTCATTTCTGATTTTGTTATGTGGGTCTTCTCTCTTCGTTTTAAGTTAGCCTAGTGAATAGTTTGTCTATTCCATTTATCTTCTCAAAAAAACCTTTTTTTTTGTTTTTTGGCTTTAACAATAGTTCTGGAGGCTGGAAAGTCCAAGATCAAGGTTCCAGCTGATTCAGTTTCTGGTAAGGGCTCTCTTCCTGGCTTGCCAACAGTTGCTTTGTCCTCACACGGCTGTCCTGGTACATGCATGTGGAGGGTGGGTGGGAGGGGAGCTCTGTTTTTTTTGTTGTTGTTGTTCACCTGGTTATTTCAAAAAGGTCAGAAATTTGTTCTGCTTGTTCTAGCCTGCTGCTTAAGCACTTCATTGTGTTTTTTTGTTTTGTTGAATGAATCTTTCAGTTCCATGAGTTCTGCTATATTCTTTTTAAAGGTATTAATCTCTTTGTAAATTTCCTCCTTCATATCCTGGATTTTTTTTTCTCATCTCATTATGTTGTCTAACTGAGTCTTCTCATATCTCATTGAGTTTCCTTAAGATTGTTGCTTGGAATTCCTTTTCAGTCATATCAAGGGTTCCTGCTCTGTAGGGTCTAGTACTTGAGAATTACTGTATTCTTTTGGTGGTGTCATATTTTCTTGGATTTTCATATTTCTAGTATCTCTACATTAATGTCTGGTCATCTGGTAGAGCAGTTGCTTCTTCTATTACTCTGGAGTCGGCTTTGAGAGAATTCTGCTTTTTTTGGTCTCCACTGGCGACTCTCCTTGTATTGATGTAGTCAAGTGTCTGGCAGGCCACCTGCATGGTAGCTGTAGCTATTACTGTGGCAGTGGCTGTTGTGGGCCATTCAGATAGAAGTGGTGTTTTTAGCATGCTGTTATGTGCTGCTGGGTGGGGGGTGCTTCCTGTGGCTCCTACCTAGGGCCCCGTGAATGCTCTTGCCTGCTGCCAGATGGTGGAGGCTTCCTGTGGCTCTCAGTGCTCTTTTTTATCCCTTTAATCATGAGCATCCATTCTTGCCCAAGGGTGCACCCAGTGAGGTATATATATGATTATGATGTGTCTGTCAACAAAGTTGTAAAACGTAAAAAAAAAAAAAAAAATGAACACACAAAACTATACCTGGGTCAAACTGCTGGACAAAGATAAAAGAAAATCCTGGGGCCGGCCCATGGCTCACTCGGGAGAGTGCGGTGCTGATAACACCAAGGCCATGGGTTCGGATCCTGTGTAGGGATGGCTGGTTGGCTCACTGGCTGAGCATGGTGCTGACAACACCAAGCCAAGGGTTCAGATCCCCTTACTGGTTATCTTTTTTTTTTTTTTAAAAAAGAAAATCCTGAAAGCAATGACAGAATAAAAGACAAAGGGGGAAGAAATTGAAAAGAATACAGCTGACTTCTCATCAGAAACAATGGAGGCCAGAATACTGGAACAACATTTTTAAAGTGCTGAAAAAAAAAAAAAAAAAAGACAAATCAGTGGGAAGAGAATGGATTACTCAATGAATGGTACTGGGACAATTGACTATATATATTTTTTTCTTAAAAGATGACTGGTAAGGGGATCTTAACCCTTGACTTGGTGTTGTCAGCACCACACTTTCCCAAGTGAGCCATGGGCCAGCCCCTTGACTATCTTTTTTTAAAAGGGCTGGTCAGTTGATTAGCATGGTTCTGATAGCACCAAGGTCCAGGGTTCAATACCTGTACCAGTGAGCCACCAAAAGCAAACCAAACCAAAACAAACAAAAAAATAAAGTTAAATCTTATTAGGTCTTATTCACTAATATAAATTATACTTTTTTAAAAAAAAATCTTTTTCCATCACTTAGTGAAAGAAGTGTGTTAAGGTATCTCATGATGACTATAAAGTGTTATGCTGTCAAACCTGTCCATTGATCTGAATTTCAGCTACATGTTTTTCAATTCTTGAAGTTCTATTAGGTTCTTTTTCAAGCCTACTGTGTTGCTTTTTATGTCCTACTTCTTCCAGATATTTTTCAAGCCTGACTCTTGAAAAAGGGAGGGAATTCACTAGAGGGAATGTGGGGTATGCTTGAAGCCCACGTTTCTTCCAGAGACCACAGCTCCAGCTGACCAGTGGCTGAAAGCTGTTTTTTTTCCTATGTCAAGTGCTGATAGGAGGGCAAGTTTCACACCAGCTACTCTGTCATGATCAGAAATGGAATCCACTTGTCCTTTTTTTAAAGATGTAGGTTTCTGTACCAGCCAAAAATTTTGGTTGCAATCAACAGAAACTAACACTAGCTAAGGTAAGCAAAAAGGAATTTATTGGAAGTCTCTCTAGTAACTCGCAAATTTGGTGGGAGGCTGGAAGACCCAGGCTCAGAAAATGAGCAGGAACTGAGAGAGCCTATGCACAGGGTATTGGTGGCAATACCTTGAAGATCAGCCCAGGAAGGATGGGACTCCAGATGCCAAGGCACCTGCACCACTGCCCACCACCTGATTGGCCTGCACCTGCAGCACCCCTAGCTCACAGCACCTGAGCCCAGGCCACGTGCCTGCTGCAGTTGCCATTGTGGGAAAGCTGAGCCCCAGTCCTCACATACTGGGAGCCCATGTGGGCAGGGGTCCAGGCATGAGAAGCCACACAAGTGGCAAATGTCTTTCTAGACTTAGATGTGCACAGAGTGTTTCTGAAAGACCATATGGAAATCCTTTCTGCTTTCCACCCATTTAGGCTATTTTATTTTGTTTCATTTTTTTAAATCAATAAAAATAATTATGAATATTATTTGGTATTTACAAATGGTATGTAAGATGCCAATTTTAAAAACAGACTTTATTTTTTAGAGCAATTTATAGGTTCACAGCAAAACTGAACCTTATGTACTATAATTCCAGCACTACAGTATAATACAGAGTATTTTCACAGCTTTAAAAATCCTCGTGCTTGGCCTATTCATTCCTCCCTTTTCTCTAACCCCAGGTAATCCCTGATTTTTTACTGTCTCCATAGTTTTGCCTTTTCTAGAATGTCATAGAGGCAGAATCATCCAGTATATAGCATTTTCAGATTGGCTTCTTTCACTTAATATGCATTTGACATTTCTCCATGTCTTTTCATGGCTTGAGAGCTCATTTCTTTTTATTGCTGAGTAATATGCCATTGCCTGGATGTACCACAAATTTTTTATATGCCCACCCACTGAAGCACACCTTGGATGTTCCAAATTTTGGCAGTTATAAATAAAGCTACTATAAACATTTGTGTGTGAGTTTTTGTGCGGACATAAGTTTTCAACTCCTTTGGATAAATACCAAGGTGTGTGATTGCTGGATGGCAAAGTAAGAGTGTGTTTAGTTTTGTAAGAAACTGACGAATTGTCTTCCAATGCAGCTGGATCCTTTTGCATTCCTTCCAGCAACGGATGAGAGCCCCTGTTGCCCTGCTGTTTTATCATTTGTTTGTTAACATGAGCGTGCATTTACTGTACAGAAGCGGAATGTCCCCCCAGGCAGCAGACAACTCAAGGTCGGATGTGATTGGATGTGACACTTCACTCCGCT
This sequence comes from Cynocephalus volans, assembly GCF_027409185.1. Taxonomy (NCBI): domain Eukaryota; kingdom Metazoa; phylum Chordata; class Mammalia; order Dermoptera; family Cynocephalidae; genus Cynocephalus; species Cynocephalus volans. The sequence continues at coordinate 212,857,756 of NC_084461.1, forward strand.
GCTGACATGGATGGTCTTGCTGCTCTTTGGCTCCTGTGGGGAGAGTTGGGACAAAAGCAAAGGCAGAAGACAAAAGAGCAGGACTCATTCCAGATCTCTCTACAAAGAGAAACTGGATGAGCAGGTTGGCTCAGGGCGGAAGCTGGAGGCCCTCAGGAACCTCCTGCTTCACCTCTGTGGTCCTGTGCACTTCAGTCAGGAGGAGACTTGGCCTTAAGACAAAAAATACCAAACCCCCGGCTCCAACAGCATGGACGTCTGTTTTTCTTACATGAGCAAAGTCCAGGCTGGTCAGTTGGGTCCAGTGGTGTGATCCCACCACTCCTAGGGAGCCAGGCTCTTGTCATCTCTCACTCTACCACCCTCAATGTTTGGCGTCCACCACAAGGGCAAGTGCTGACCGCCACAGCCACATCCCAGCAGGCAGCAAGGAAAAGCCGCAGAAAGGGGGGGTACAGCTCTCCTTTTGAGGAGACCCACAACACCCCCACTGATGTCTCACTACCCAGGACCACATGGAATGGCTGCGGTGAGCTGCAAGACCAAATGGGGAGGGGATCTGCACTCCTGGTCAGCCAAGCGTCCAGCCAAGAACCAGGGTTATTGTTACCAAGGCAGAGGAGGTAGTGGGTATCTGGGTGGAGGCAGGCAGCCCTGGCTAAGCTGTGCTTGAAGGTCCTGCCAACAGAAGACCCCGACCCCGTCCTGTGACCCCTATGCTACCAGGTCTCATTCAGTCACCAGTCCTATTGCAGCAGAATGGCAAACACTTCCTGAGTCAAACCAGCCAACACTGACTGGACATCTAGGAGAATCCCACACTGGCCCTGCAGGGCACACGTCCTCAGCCAGGACATTCACAGGCTGGGTGGAGAAGGTGACGTGCAGACAAGCCAAGCAGGCCATGCTGGGTGCACGGGTGGAGGACAGCCTTCAGGGAAGACTGTCAGACACACTCACGGAAGACGGCTCCGTTCATTCCTGGGTGAATTTCTTTGACAGATATTGCCAGCACTGGAATATTCAGGGTAACATTGCCTTCATGGAGCTTACAGTCTAGCTGGGAAAACTGAAAAATAAGGGTCTCCTCAGGCCAAAAATGTTTAAATCAGGCACCAGACCCACCTTGAGAGTGACAGCAATAAAGGAAAGAGTAAATGATACGCAGGGGACATTCTATACGGCAATTTGACTGAGTGAAAAAAACAATGTAGAATAAAAAAAAATCAATGAAGAAGAAAAAAAAAGGACTATCCTAGATTAAAAGAGATTAAAGAGACACAATGACCTTGATTAGATTCTGGATTGAAAAATAAAAGTTATTATAAGAATGTAATAGATATTTCCTAGGTGTGATGATGGCAATATGGTTAGATGGAAAATTCTTATTTTTCCAAGATGCATGCTGAACTGTTTAGAGATGAAGTGTTTATTTTGTTTGCAACTTACTTTCCAAAATTGTCAACAAAGGAAAAGTAAGTGTGTGTGTACAAAAATACAGATATATGGAAAGAGAGAGGGGGGGCAATAAAGCAATATGGCAAAATGTTAACAATTGGTGACTTTCAAGGTTAGGTGGGTGCCCATTGTACTATTTTTTAACTTTACAAGCATCAAAATTTATTTAGTTAGTTAGTTAGTTGTAGTCTTTTTAAATTTTAATTTATTTTATTATACGCACATGTGGGTACAACATTGATTTTGAATAATGGTGTACACGTGTGGTGGTGAGATCAGTCTCGTTAGCTTATTCGTCATTACAATACGTGATCATTCTTTGTGTCCATTGACCAAGTCCTCATTAGCCCCCTCCCTCACCCCCTCCCCTCCCATTTTTCCACCTCTAATTTTCTGAAAGTTCAATGTGTTACTGTGATTGTTGTTTCTTTCTTTCTTTCTCTCTGTCTCTCTTTATTGTTCATTTGTTTATTTATGGATTCATCTCCCGGTTATGAGTGAGAACATGCAGTATTTCTCTTTCTGTACCAGGGTTGTTTCACTTAGAATAATCTTTTAAATAAAAAGTTGAGGAAAATAATCACACCACAATTCAGTTGATCAGCTGTGATGTGAGTTGTGACAGGCAGTTCACAGAGTGAATCGAGGTCGCAGCAGGAGGCCCCAACTTATTCTGGAAGCAGAGTGCTTCCCCGAGAGCAGCCTGTCAGCTGAAGCCTGAGCTTGCTGGGACGCTGAGGAGTGCAGGAAAGGGGCAGCTGAAGCCTGAGCTTGCTGGGACGCTGAGGAGTGCAGGAAAGGGGCGAGGGCAGGCTGGCTGCAGTGGGCGGGGGCCAGGGATTCAGACTTCACTCAAGGGCAATGGGAGGCCACCAGGACACCCTCTTCTGCAAATGGTTTCCTCCGTTTGGGGAGTGCTCCTGGCCCCACTCAAAGCATGCGGGTGGGCCCCCCCCCGGCTGAGCCTAGCAGAGCCCATCCCTGGGATTTTTAACTCGGACCCAGAGAGTGATCATCATCGGGACCTTTTCAATGAGAAGTGAAGCTTAGGAGCTCCAGGTCCCAAATACCCAGAAACAGCTGGTCTGAGAAACCAGCAGGTCATCTTGGAGGATACTTACCCATGTCCAGCTGTCCCTAAGGCCCCTGGTGGCCCTCTCAGGATGGCTATATCAAGCCCCCTCCTTCCTAGTCTGATTTGAATTGGTCACTGTCACCAGCAACATGTCGAGCCCTGGCTAATGCACCATGAAAGGTTCAAGAATGGGAGTGACCTGGCCAGAGGACAGCTGTATGTTGGAGGTTGGAGAGGGGGTGCCCATTAATCTTACCTTCTGGGTCATAACTGAGAGAATAAACAGGAACAACTTACAATAAATGAAAATAAACATATAAGCTTTATGTAAGGGTCAGTTAACAAAAGGGTGTAGACCCTGATCTTCACTTACATAAAGTTGAAGAATAGGCAAAATTAATCTCCAGCGGGAGAGGTCAGAACGGTGATGGCTGCAGGATGAGTGGTGGCATGTGTCTGTCTGGCTCGGGTGGCAGGTGCACAGGTGTGCCCACGTACCATGATTCGCTGCACTTCACGTCTGTGCAGTTCACTCTATGACAATTTTTAAAAAATTTATCAGGCAAGTGGCCAATAACCACCATTAAAAAGGTAAACTGTAAGGCCGAGCCCGTGGCGCACTTGGTAGAGTGCTGCGCTGGCAGCGCGGCAACGCTCCCGCCGCGGGTTCGGATCCTATATAGGACTGACCGGTGCACTCACTGGCTGAGTGCCGGTCACGAAAAAACGACAAAAAAAAAAAAAAAAAAAAAAAAAAAAAGGTAAACTGTAAAAAAAAAAAAAAAAAAGATAAGAAAAAAACATCAACAGTGCCTGAGACAATTGAAAACTTCCTTGATCATGTCCAGAGACTTTGCTCTCTGTTTTTGTTTTTTTCTGGGTTGATGGCCAGTACAGGAATCAAACACTGGACCTTTATGTTATCAGCACCATGCTCTAACCCCTGAGATAACCAGCCAGCCTGGTTTTGCTGACATCCCTGGTTTTTCTCTTTGAACCAACCTGAGTCAAAAGGCAACCAGTCCCCAGGGCAGGAAGGATGGGATGTCTCGATGGCCACCAAGCTTGGAAGGGTAGCCAGGAGGAGACCTGCAGTGGGTGGAGGGGGGAGCCGCACCCTGTCCCCACAGGAGAGGGCTACGGGAAGGGACTGTGGCAGTAGGGGAGGGAGCTGGCCTTCCACGCGAGTTAGGAAGTGTTCCCTCAATGTCTGGGAGAGTCTGAGAAGTACTGGTGTTCATTCTTCTTTAATATTTGGTAGAATTCACCATCTGGTCATGAGCTTTTCTTTCTTGGGAGACTTTTGATGACTGATTCTACCTCTTTATTTGTTATAGATCTGTTCAGGTTTTCTAGTTCTTCTTGAGCCAGTTTTTTCCATTTGTCTTTCTAAGAATTTTTCCATTTCATCTTGGTTATCTAATTTGTTGGCATGTAACAGTTCATAATATTCTGTTATAATCCTTTCATTTCTGAGGTTGGTGGTAACGTTCTCACTTCCGTTTCTGATTTTAGTTATTTACATCTTCTCTTTTTTCCCTCAATCTAGCTAAAGGTTTGTTAAATTTGACAAAGAACCAGCTTTTCTTGTTTTGATTCTCTATTCTTTTTCTTTTCTGTTTATCTGTGCTCTAATCTCTATTATTTCCTTCCCTCTGCTAGCTTTGGGTTAGTTTGTTCTTTTTGTAGCTACTTTCAGTGTAGAGTTGTTAATTTGAGATCGCTTTTTTTTTTTTTTTGATGCCTGGACAGTAAGGGGATCCGAACCCTTGACCTTGGTATTATCAGCACCATGCTCTAACCAAGTGAGCTAATTGGCCAGCTCTCTCTCCTTTTTTAATGTAGGCATTTTACAGCTATCAATTTCCCTCCTAGCACTGCATTTGCTGCAACCCGTAAGATTTGGTATGCTGTCCTGTTTTCATTTATTTCCAAGTATTTTCTAATTTTCTTTGTGATTTCTTTTTTACCCTTTGGTTGCTAAAGAGCATGTTAATTCCACGTATTTGTGAATCTTCCCGTTTTTCTTCTGCTATTTCTAGTTTCATTCCATCGTGATCAGAGAAGGTACTTCACGGGATTTCAATCTCTCATTTACTGACTTACTTTGTGGCCTAACATGGGGTCTGACCTGGAGAATGTTCTGTGTGCACTTGAGAACATGTATTCTGCTGCCATTGGTTGGAGTGTTCTATATATGTTAGGTCTAGTCAGCTTTGTGTTTTTTAAATTATGTAACACGTGGCACATACATAAAAACATATGTGACATAGGAAGCATGATAAAGTGAAAACCCATGAAACCACGACTCACCTTGAGGACTAGAACCTCACCAACACCTTTGCTCTTCCTTAAATGCAGCTGTCCTTCCTCCACAGGTGAGCACCATGCTTCGTGGATGCCCTCACTTCCCGCTCTGACGTTAGCACAGCATGAGCCCATACCATGCACACTGCTTTTGAGCTTCATGAACATGGCACTGTGCAGTGCAAGATTTCACACCCTGCTCTTTCATCCCACAGTGTTTATGTTCATGATGGGGCACCGTCATCACTCTGCAGTCTTCTGGCACAGTCGCTCCTCAGTCATCTGTCCATCCTTCCAAGGATGGCTTCTGGGTAGTTGTCAGCCCTTCACTCGTACCAGTCTCCCGGTCTCTCCATTCCACCCAGGAGCACCCAGACTTGCCGCAGGCTGAGTGGATGGGCACCCCAGTGCCCAGCATACTGCCAGCTGGCATTCTGAGAAAGGAGGGGCCCTGCCCCCCATGGTGGGCTGTGGCTGAGGGGGCCACCGCCTGGCCCTGTCCCCCCATGTCCTCTGCCACAGCATCAGGAGTGTTGCCCAGGCTGTTGCCCCTTTTGCTTTTCTCCTCTTCCATGCCCTTGGCCAGAGGGCAGAAAAGCTGAAAATAGGCTATGTAAGAATCCCAAGGGGCCGGCCCGTGGCTCACTCGGGAGAGTGCGGTGCTGATAACACCAAGGCCACGGGTTCGGATCCCATATAGGGATGGCCAGTTGCTCACTGGGTGAGCGTGGTGCTGACAACACCAAGTCAAGGGTTAAGATCCCCTTACTGGTCATCTTTTAAAAAAAAAAAAAAAAAAAAGAATCCCAAAAGGCACACCTGTGTGGTCTTACACGTCCATGGCACTCAGAGCCGCTGGGGCCCTGTGCACACTGGCACCTCCCCCCTCCCCACCCCTCGGGCCTCTGGGCTCCCGGACAGATGCCCTCCCCCAGCACAGTGTGGGGCAGGCCTTGGCAGCCGGCCTGGGATCTGGCCACTCCCTACCACCCCCACATTTCTATTTTTCCCCAGCAGTTCTCACCCACTGGATGGGAAGGCCTTTAGGGACAGGGCCTTGAGGCCCAGGACAGGAAGAGAGGGCAACCTGGACCCCACCAAGCTGGACAGGCAGATGGCAGCAAGGACACACCTCTGCATCCCCCTGGGGGCAGCAAGCAGAGGCCTCCAGGGAACAGAGCCCAGAACCAGTGAGGTCCCTGGCAGAGCGGGGGCTGCCTGACCACTGGCAGCTGGCTCCCAGCCCCAGGGCACACCCAGGGAAGGTGACATGGTGGCAAATGTCTCTCTGGGCAAGCCTGAGACACTTCACAAAATAGATCTCCAGCTGAAGCCAACTTGGAAAATTCCAGGGAAAAGGAAATTTACCATGGGGCAGGAACAGTTGAGTCTTGGCTTGGAGCATCCAGAACACGACGTGGGGCCCTAAGAGCCACCCACAGTTTGGCCTGACCCCCGCAGCCAGCACAGGCTTTGCAGGTGCAGAGGCCAAATTCCACTCAGGTCTCCAGCTTCCGGGGGAGACCGCAGGCTCCTCAGAGCACAAAGGAAGGACTAGGCCAGGCCCACCAAGAGGGAGTCCTTTAATAGAGATCAGCACAGACAGGAGGCAGGGGGAGCCCTGCTGCTGCAAGCTCGTGCTGTGAGCCTGCAGATGCAGTGTCTTCCTCCTCCCGACCTGGGTGTGGGCCCACAGGAAGGGGATGGGAGAGGTGGTTTTAAAAAACACAGCTGTACTAATTCTTTACTTTCACAGAAAAGGGGAACCTGGGATAGCAGCCCACTAGAGAAGTTTTACACAGAGCTGAGTCTGAGAGCCCAGCCCACCCAGCCAGGCCGAAGCTCCCTGTCTCGCTGCACCCCTCAGGGTCTCCCTGAGCCATCTGCTCCCGGGAAGGAGTGGCGCGCACAGGGAAGGCCTGGGCTGTACTCAGAGGAACGTGCTGACTTAAATAGCTTCTCCCCTCTGCCAGCTGCCAATGCTTGTACACTATGTACACTGTTGTGCTTTACAGCCCCCTCCCCCCCAACACCACACCCAGCAGGGCTGGGAGACAGTTCTAGGCTCTCTGAAGGCTGGGGTTCAGCGTGGTTTCAAGAACTGGGGCTGCTGGGTGTGGGGGCTGTCTGAGCCGGAGGCCCAGGGGATGCAGCTGGCCCCACCGCACGCCTGGCTCTCCGAGGTCGAGAAGGTGTAGAAATGGAAGGGTCAACACTGGACATGATGCAGGCCAGGTGGGAGCAGGCAGGGGCGGAAGGACACGGTGCAGGGCTTGGAGACCAGGGACGTGAAGTGTGTGGACGCAGCTGGGCAGGGGCGGCAGGGCACCTCAGCATAAACTGTTCTGCAGCAGTGGGCTTAGAGGAGGAGGGGGCTGGGCCGCTGGCCTGGGGGACCCTCTGACCAAGCACCAGCTGCTTCCAGTTCAGGGGTGGGGCCGGTGCAGAAGGCCCTGGCTCCAGGTGTGTGCGTGGGGGGAGGTTGGAGAGGAGCACCGGGTGTCCTTTGGGGCTAGGTGTGGAGGGCAGGGCCTTGGTGACATCTTGAGTGTGTCCCCACCAGGCTGGGGGTTAACACAGGATCAGTTGTTCTCAAAGAGAGAGAGCAGGTCATCATTGCTGTTTGTGGGAAGGTCGGGTGGGCCCAGGTAGGACAACAGCTCATCAGGGTTGGTCAGTTCTGGGAGCAGCTGAGGATAAAGCAGAGGCCATTAGCAATTTTGGTCTCAGACCTGCCATGTCCAAGTGGCCATCCTGCCACTGCATCCCAGCTGTCCCCAGGCTCAGTGGGCATGCTGAGCAGCCCCTCCCCACCACAGGCTGGGCACCTGACCGCCTGGGATCTCCCTGCAGAAGGTACTCTGAGATCAGGAATAGCTCACGATACACTGTTCACCACCAGGAAACGGGGCGCTTGCCCAAGGTGGCCCAGCTGCTCACGAGCACACTGGGGTGCACAGGCCCACAAGGGGATCCCCAGTGTGATTCCCCAGGGTGAATGCAGGTGGTAGAATTCCAAGCCCCTAGGGTTTTCTGCTTTGAGCTGCTCTAATTTTTTTCGTGTTGAACTTCAATGAGTTTCTATTCTGGTCCAGGAGCAATCAATTCTGTCTCTCATGCACTTAGTTTGGACTCGCACACCACCTGTGAGCCAAGACACAGAAGTACTGAACACATGGACGGGTCAATCAGACTCCAGGAACTGGGTTGTCAGCTTCCAGCCCCATCTCCTCCGAGGATTCCGCACACACCCACCGCGGGCCCAGCCCGGCGCCAGCCCACACTCACACACGTGGAACCTTGTGCCCCACAGCTACTCCAGGTGCCCGGCACGCGAACAAAAGAGCTGCATTTAGTTGACCTTGTCTGACCAGCTCTCCCTGAGGGGTTACCATCCTCCCTTCCATGAAGCGTGTGGGCTCTGGGGATGAGGGAAAAGCCACCTCAAGCCCTGGCTCCCAGTGCTGGCCAGGGTGGGGCCTGGTACTCACGTCCAGAGCTGGTTCTGGAGCCTCCCCTGCCCCAGACATGCTGGGGGGCCCCATCACGCCCACAGCAGGATTGAAGGTCAGTTCGCTGACAGGCCCCAAGCCTGCTTGGCCCAGGGGCTGCCGGGATGCTGGGGGAGGGTTCGGGTGGTGCAGCTGGGGACCTGGAGGAGCCCCAAGGTTGGGGGTGTGCAGCCCTGGTGCCCCGGGATTATGGGCAGGGTCCAGGTGACCTGCTGGTGCCATCTGAGGATGGAGAGAAGAATTAGTTAAAACAGCCCAGGGGCAGGCGCTCCACTAGGGAGACAGGACCCTCGGCCCCCCGGCACTGACCTGGCCTGGGAGGCAGGGAGCTGGCTTCTCTGGAGTCAGGAGGCTGCTGGGAATGTCAGACTGGTAGGAGATAGGTGGTGGCCCCGGGGTGAACTCAGCAAGCGTTGGGGTGTTGGGCGTGGTGGGTGGGAAAGATTCGGGGAAGGTACCGGGCCCTAGGAAGCTGGAACCTGTGAGAGGAGAGTCGGGTTTTGGGTGAGGGCAGGAAAGATCACTCTGGCAGAGGTGCCAGGATGGAGGCTAGCTGTGGCATGGGTGGGACTCGCTAAATAGCAGCAGGCTTTACAGAAGTCACTTTTTAGAGAAGTGCATTTCTTCTCATCACTGCGAAGGGGCACTGGCCTCGGGACATCCTAGGAGTGGAGGCACCGCACATGCAGGGTGCGTCCCAGGTGGGTGCCCCAGACAGGGCCAGTCCACAGAGGTGCTCTGGCCAAGAGCCCCTTACTCCAGACCAGGGGAAGGAAGGGTGGAGGCCCCATAGCCTGTTTCCTAGGCCCATGGCCGGGACTGTGCCTTCACCACCACGTCCCTGAGATTGGACATGCAGGAGGACAGGCACAGTTTAGCTAAATACGTTTATTAACTAGTTTGTGGCTGGCATACTGACACACACAGGCGAGGAGACTGCTCTGGAGAGGACAAGCGTTTTGCCCAGGGTCACCTGAGGTCTGAGGCTGGGTCTGCTGTACTCACCCTGGCCGGGGTAGTCGCTGGGGGCAGGGGCTGAGGGGGGCTGCAAGGGGGCAAAGGGGGCAGCGCCAGGGCCCAGGGCGGCGATCATCTCCATCACGCTGGGCATGAGCACGTGGGCAGGGCTCACGGTGCGACAGCGCTTCAGCACCGGCCCGTCTGGCTCCTCCTTGATGTGCACGTCAGGCTTCACGGGCACTGGTTTCCAGCTGCACGTGGGGTCGATGGTGATCTCCTCATAGTCAGAACTGGGCAGGGGCACGTGGGGCTGGTCACCTCCTGCCTGGAACTTGCTGTCCCTCCCGGCCCCGGGAAGGTTTCCAGGTGGACTCTCCACTCAAACACTTGCTGCCCCCCAGCACCTTCTGTGTGCTCAGCGGGATGCTGGCACAAGACCAATATGCAGGTAGGACACACACGCCATGCCACATCTGGCCTGGAATCAAGCCCTCTCCATGGTGGAAAGAGGCTGGGAAGGCTGCCCTCAGCAAGGGGCACCCCCACGCCTGTCCCAGGGCTGCCCTCTGGTGGCCACAGATCTGGGGCTGCAGGAAGAGAACACTTACTTCTGAATGTAAATCAGGATGCCCAGCATGTACTGGTCCACCTCCAGGCCTTCCAGCAATGCTGTCTTGCTGTAGAAAACAAAGGGGACAGGGCTCAGCAGCCTTGCCCAACCTCCTCCTGGGCACAAGCCCCGTCATTTCTCAGCCTTGTCAACAGCATAAGATAACCCTGAGCAAGGCGACCCTGCATGAGGTAACCCTATGTAAGGCACTGTACGAGGTGACCCTGTGCGTGAGGTGACCCTACCCGTGAGATAACCCTGCGTGAGGTGATTGTACAAGGTGACCCTGCAAGAGGTAACTGAGTGAGGCCACCCTGTACGAGGTCTCTGCCCTGAACTGCGCCATCCTGGACTGTGCTGCAACCCCTTCCAGCAGGCTGTGTACCTGGTGACACTGCTGGAAGTTTCACCCGTGAAAGCCTCTGAAGAGATGTACAGCCCCTTCCCTGCCATATGCCAAGTCTCCAAAACTCACTTGCACACAGGGCACCTCCAAGTCCCTCGCTCACAGTTGAGCTGTAGGTACGACTCTAGGTCGAAGCACTGCAGAGAGATGGGGAAAGAGACCATTTTTCACGGTGGGCAGGGGCGAGCTGGCCACCATGTATGCGCATGTGGAAGACAACAGGTTTTTGCTGTAGCATCATTTTAACGGATCAAGATTGGGAACAGCCCAAGCAGCCCTTGCCGGGACTGGAATGCCCTTTGGCCAAAGCAGAATTGGGCAGCTGCGCTGATGGGGAACCACCTCCAGGGCATGTTCAAAGAGAAAATTCAGGGACAGCAGCGGCCACCGTGGCCACAGAGGCTGAGGCGTGAGCGTGTCCTCGTCTACACACAGAGCACTTCTGCAAAGACAAACTGATGGTGGCTCCTCCTGGGGTGAGCAGGAAGAGGACTGTGCCCTGCATCCTCATGGTTTTTAAAACTGGAACACAATGAATGCAGTAGCTAGTAAAAATATGAGTAAAATAGTGATTATATTTAGAAGAAACAAAAGCCCAGTCTCAGGGCAGAAAGGAGGGGAGCCAGGCCAACCTACCCCCTTGTGGGGGGCCTGTGCTACCAGCCTGATGGCCAGGTGCTCAGAGTCCATGTCTGCCCCAAAGGACGAGGCTGACACAGCAGCTCAGACCAGTTTAACGGCAGCATATTCCGGCAAAGCTCTGCCGTGACCCCTACTTGTATGTGGCGACAGTCGTGACCGCGGGCAGGGAGCTGGATCCTCCGGAAGGTGATGGGGCACTTCAGGGACACCTTGATAGCTGTCTGCTCCACCCCGTCTTCTCCATTGGGCCCAGGGGTCCCAGGGATGGTGCCGCTGCTGAAGTTCCGCTTTACTGACAATGACAGGGGAAAGGACTTGAGTAAAGGGTCCCCAAGACTGGGGAGGCTATGAATGGGGACTTCAACCAGGGTCACTGCTCAGTCAACAGCTCCAAAGGGCCACCTGGAGCTAACCACTGCCCCCAGCACAGAGCTACCTGCCCTAGAGGGGATGGCCTTGTGTGACATGGGGATGTGCCCACATAGAGCAGCAGTGTTTGGCAGAGGCATGGCCTGGCTGCCCAGGGCTGAGGGGCAGGACAGCCACTCACTCTTGGTGATGCAGTGCTCAGCGGGCAGGAGGCGCTTCTTCAGGAGGCCCTGCAGCACAGAGCGCACGGACGGGCGGTGCACCAGCTGCAGCACGAAGAGGTGAGACTGCAACACAACAGGAGGGCACCGTCAGGGACGCAGCCAGGGCAGCCACACTCCTCGGCAGCTGGGCTCCATCCTCCACTGGACGCTGACACACAAGCTCAGATCACCCAGTGCACCTGCCAGCTCGTGCCTGGACAGCTCTGCTGTGCATTGCACCTGCTGTTCACCCACGACCTAGTCCTCACCTCCCTGTCAAAGGCCATCTACTGAAGTCCTCCTGCTCATAGCGGGTCTGAGTTAAAACCTCCTAAGTCCCACAGAACGTGGCATGAAAGCTGCCCCGTCTCCAGACCCCTCACAACCAGGCTGACTGGCGATACTCCTAAGCAGATCCTTTCTCTTCCAGCCCAAGGCCTGCCTGTGATCCCAACACCTGCTAGGACCCGAGAATGCCTGATCAGCTGGAGACTCGGAAATCCATGAGCTTTCTGCACAGCTTGGTTTCTCTTACATAATTAATGTGAGCATCAAATCTAGTAAATTTAATCTAACTGGAAAACAGCTAGGGTGTATTTAACTGGATCCCTTTTCTTAAAGGGCGAGGAGCACAGATTAAAATGGAAACTATAAGGTGAAGCAGCGCCCTTTTTCTGCAAAGATAAAGCCCCCACACCCTGGCCATCCCACATCCCCACACCCCTGCCCACAGCCCTATAGGGAACACCCAGGCAGCAGGTGACAGAGGTGGTGATCTGGATGATGCTGCAACCTGGCCCTGCCCCACCTGGGCCCCACCCCGCCCACACTCCCACTGGGGACACTCACACAGCAGCAGGCAGTGACGGTGATCTGGATGGTGTTGCGGCCCGGCTGGCATACATGCTTCAGGTAGAGGGGCTTGTGCGAGGTCTTGTTGTCGCCACGCTCGATGGTGAGGGGTGTGGCGTTGACGCTGACCTGCACCGAGGCCGGCCAGTTGGTGTTCATCTGCCGGTCCTCGTGGTGGTAGCACTTGAACTGCAGCTCCAGGTCAGGCCTGAGTTGGGGAGACAGGCGGACACCCGGAAAGTGGGCACTGAGAGTGTGGGAGGAGGGACCAGGGGCCGGGCGGGGGCTGAGCGGGGCTCACCTCAGCATCAGGGTCTTATAGACCGAGTCTCGCAGCTGGAAGACGTGGTTGCTCACAGCCAGGTTGTGCTGCAGGCGGAAGGGCTCCAGGACCACCCCGTCGCGCACGGGGAAAGTCAGCCGTAGCTCATCACAAGGGCCGCTTCCTGGGGGCAGAGGTCATGCTGGCCGTGAGCTGGGCTGCCCCAGCCAGAGTGTCTTGTAGCCCCTCGAGGAGGGTGGCTGCTCCCCACCACCCTGACCCAGGGACTGTGGCAAGGGAAGCCCCACCTGCTGGCGCTGCTGGGCCCTTGGGAGCATCTCTCCAGAGACCCTGAGCCAATTGTCATGACGTTCCATCTTGCCTCAGTGTCCTGGCCTAGTGTCTCCTAAACTATGTCCCCCAACAAGGGAACACACCCCCAGACAGAAGGCCTTTCCAGTGATTTTAGAGAGTCTGAGAGGTCGAAGGGTGAGGGGGCCACCTGCCATCGCCCTATTGCTCAATTAAGGTTTTAGGATCCCAACTCCCGCTGCAGTGGGCTCCCTGGAAGCAGGGGTTCTTAACCAGGAATGGACTTCAGGGGGGTCATAAATCCCCTGAAATTATATACAAAAGTTTGTGTCCATGGGTATTTTTCCAGAGAGAAGATCCATGGTCTCCAACGGATTCATGAAGCAGGCCACAAACAGAAAACACAGGTGAAGGCTGGGCGCTGAATGATTTAAGGTGGAACCCTTGGCTTTTCTCAGGAACCCAGCAGCGGCCCCCTGCCACCTAGCTCCCTGCAGAACTCTGGAGTCCTGGGACTCCCGCACACCCACCCTGGCCTCGTCACCACTGTTGTCCCAAGTGTAGACAGACTCACCAGAGGGCGACGGGTGCAAGGAGCTGAGGCTGGGCTTGAGGTCAGGCAGGAAGGGAGACTTGACCTCCTGGCTTGGGGACATGTAGGGGACACTGCTGCTGGGGGTCATGGGTGGCGTGGGGTTCCCCGGCAGTGGGGAGCTGGGGTAGCCAGGGATGGAGCGGGCAGGCTGTAGGGGATGAGCACAAACAGTCAAGGCAGGATGGCGGGGGGGTGGAGTCTGTTCACAGAGCACCTGCTGGGAACCATGGCAACACAGGTAGGTAGGAGGCCGCCCCAGGGGTGCCTGGCAGGGCACACACGCTTCCTCTGGCCTGCGTGCTCCCTCTCCATATACCCACCCCATGAGCCTCCCTGCAGACCCCCTACCCCACTCAGGCTGGGCGGGCTGCAGCCGATGCCACCCCCGCTGAAGCTGGCACCCTGCCTGGTGAGCTGCTCTGTGGGCTGCGGGAGAGAAAACCGCGTGTGCCCGGAGCTCCAGCCTGCTCCAGTGCTGGGCCCAGACTGATCCTAGAAGCCCACCACACCCATGGGCACTGGCCTCTCTGTTCTTCTTTATACTGTCTTGTATTTTTCAAATAATCTACAAGGAACATTACTGACTTCATAACGAAAAAATAACCGCTACAGAAAAAGAGGTGACCCCACATGTCGGAGGGGCTGAAAAGACACAGGCGCACTCACCCCTCCTCCCCAACTCCCCACTCCTACTCATTTTCCAGCTACACCGCCGGCCGCCCAGGCCACCCCCCACCCCGACGGTGTGCACCACAGGCAGCGAGGGCCTGTGTCCTCTTCACTGGGCTCCTCTGCAGCACTCAGAGGGAATAGGGACACTTTTCCATAAGGGTCATTCAAATGGTTTAGGTGCCTGCTGGTAGCTCCCAACACCAAATTTCCAAGATTTACGAATCTCGCAGAGGGTCCTATTGGAACTGGACTCCCCACTCTGGAAGCTGCTCTGGCACTGGTTAGGACCCCTGGTGAGGCTCTGGGCCTGCCCCTCACTCAGCTTGTCACTCCCTGAGGGCAGGACTGCCTCAGGGTCCCCTATGTATCCTGTTGCACATGGCATGGAGCCCAGCACAGGGCCCAGGAGAGCTGGCCCTACCTTGTAGTGCAGTCCCACAGGGCCAGGTGCGGACAGGGACTGGCCCATGCCCTGCTGCAGGGGCAGCCTGTGCCCGGGGTAGGATGGGGAGGTGGCAGGGGGCTGCCCGGGTGCATACTGGGCAGTGCTGGGCACGTACTGGCCTCCTTGCAGGTACTGCTGCCCTGGATACACCTGAAGAAGAGGCAACATGCCCGGGGGGAGAAAGAAAAGACTTCAGGGGAGTCGGTTCCCAACAAGAAAGCAGCATCCCATGTGCTGGAGGGACAGGGCCTCCCTGGTCCCCGTGGGGACCCTGCTGCAGTGTCAATGAGCACAGGCAGTTCTCTCTCATTTGCAGAAGCCCACTCTTACCACAGCTCTGAAGGACACTTGGATGAGGGAGTCAGCACCCAAGGCCCAGCTGGGTGGCCTGGACACTCACCTCTGAGTAGGCTCTCTTGACCCCCTGACGGGGCAGCGGCTGGGCCTGTGGAGGTCCAGGGTACCCCTGCTGGGGTAGGCGCTGCCCTGCGTACAAGGGTGCCATGCTTGCTGCCCGGGTGGGGTTCATGGCCATAGGAGAGAGGCCAGCAGGGCCCATCACCCCTCCCATGCTAGTGGGGTTCATGCCAGTGGGGATGCTGGGCCCCCGAGGACCTCCATGCTGTAGAAACTGGCTATTAAAAGACTGTCCGGCCCCCATCTGGGAAGAGAAAAAAGAGGAATCGTCCAGGCCCCACCCACAAAGAGCTCCAAAAGATGGGTGCACTGCCCCCCTGCTGCTGTGGGCACCATACCCCCTCACAGGCTGCCCAGGGCCCTGTCCCCTCAAACCCTCCCTTCTTCCCACTCCTCTCTCTTTCACTGGCCTCACAAGACCCCAGCACACTCCGTACCTGTCCCAGAGTCTCCCTCCCAGTTCCGTACATGCTGGTCACCTTGCAGGAGGATTAGGGGGACTCACCGCTCCATACTGGCTCAGCTCCTGGCTCTGCTTCTCCTGGAGGGCAGCCACGGTGGCTGTGGCTGTGGCCGTGGCTGTGGCAGCCGCAGCAGCAACAGCAGCAGCAGCTGCTGCTTGTGTGAAGTCAGTGGAGGGTCGTGCGGTGTGTGAAGGGAGGCCCAGGCTCCCCGGGCCGCCTGCATACCTGCAAGAGACACAGGAGTGCCACACTCTCTCTGTGGGCTCATGGGGGCCAGACCTGCTCATGCAGCACCTACAGGGGAGCCCGTTCTTTCTAGACCCTCCACTGCAGCTGTCTGAGCCAGCGGGGAAGCAGAGGCAACGTCCAGCTGATCAGTGTCCCAGTTCCGAGGTGCCCACCAGCTTCCTGGCTCCTAGCACACCTGCTAGGTGAAGGGTCCTCCTTACCCGGTGGTGAAGCTGGGGCCCCCGGGGTAGCCCCCACGGCCATACACGCCTTGCTGCACATAGCCTTTGCTGGCGCCACCTTCAGCAAACGCCTGCTGTCCGAGACACTGAGGGGAGGTCAGGGCAGAGCTGCTGCCTGCCACGCCGGGCATCATGGAGCCACCAGGGGGGCTCCCCGCAGGGCCCATGGGATTCCCCAAAACCTATGAGAATGCAGGAATCACCAAAGGGAACCAGCCAAACAATCTGCTTCAAGCAGCAGCTCTAAAGTGCTAGAAACCAAGAGGCCTGGCAGGTGGTGGAATAGAAGGGGGAGGGGCTGAGAGAGCTCCATAGGGAGCAGGGAAGCAGCTGCTCCCAGGTCAGGTCAGGGTGGTCTGTGGAGGCCAGATGAAGCTAGAAGAAAGTCCCATGGCAGGTGTGGAAGGAGAACCAGTGCCCGAGAACTTGGGAGACTCAGGAAGCCCTGGCCTCACCTCTCGGCTGCCCTGGACTCATGCCCCAGCCTTCCCTCTCGGCCACCCAGAGCTCTAAGAAGGTGCTAAGCACCACCAAGTGTTTCGAGGCTCTGGCTGCTCAGGAGTGGGGCCCAGGTGGGTGCTTACCTGGCTCTGGGTCGCGTTGCTGACTCCCCACACAGTAGTGACCACCGACAGCGATCCGGCTGGCTGAGTGGCGCTTTGTTGCCAAGGCACAGACTCGTAAGCGAATGAACCATCACTACAGGGGAGAGGCTGGTGAGGCCTGGGTCAGGAGGCCCCCAGTGCCCGAGAGCCCAGGACCTTCCAGCAACGCCTCCCCACCCCGGGCCTGAGAGGGGCAGAGAGAGGAGCCCACGCTCACCCGTGTGGTGCGGGGGGCAGGGCAGGTTTCATGGGGTTCATGGAGTTCATTGGCAACGGAGCAGCCTACAGGCCGGGTCTGACGGTGCTTATCTGGGACTCAGCTGCTCTGGCTGCCGGACAGGCAGGAAGGGATGTTAGCTGAGGTGCAGTGGGCAGCCCCTTTCAGCAGGGTGGAGGCTGGAGGGAGCCCAGGGCAGTGTAGGGTGCTGCCCTCTGTCCACCCCACCCACCCTGGCAAACCCTTGCCCTTGCAAAGCCAGCAGGGAAGCCAGCACAAACCCTTTCTCACCCAGACCCTGCCACCCAGGCCCCTGGATGAACCCTGGTAACAGGCTTTCTCACTCCAAACACTTTCTATACTCCCCCTCCCCACCAAGGCCTGGAGATGCAAAGTCAGGGAGAATCTAAGACTGGGGGCTACAGAGGACTCGGTTGCCAGGAACCCCTCAGAAGGCCCTGAGGTGGGAGAGATGGCCAGTCAGGGGGATACCACCGGTGCAGGGTCTTGCCCACCCTGGACAGCCCACATAGCTGGGGAGGGGATCTGGAGGCCAGGGGCTGAGAAGGTCAAAAGGGGAGTGCAGGGGTAAGGTGGGCAGCCACCCTTCAACCTGGCCTGGGGCAGGGGCACACGGGATACCTGCTGGAGCAGAGTGAGGGCCGCAGCCCAGCCCCTGGCTGGCAGCATCCACTCACCAAGAGGGCCCTCTCCTTTCCAGACGAGGGGGACCTCAGAACTGGCCCAGACTGCACCAAGAGGGGCTACCTGGAACTGATGTGCACAGGGGCTAGGAGAACCAACCCCCGACCCCTGACCCCAAGGCCCATCTGTGACACCCATAGCAAGTTCCCAATAGGAGGAGGGTTGGTGGGTACAGCAGAGACCACGACGCAGCTGGTGTTTACAAGCTGGGTGGGGGGGGGGGACACTGAACCATCTCCGCAAGATGGGGCTGAGTGGACAATGGACTTGGTACTCGGGACAGGGCAATAGTGGCAGCAGATCGGGAGAGGATGAAGTGTGGCCGCCCGTTGGGACAGCCTGCTGACACCAGGGGACTTCTCTCACTGTGCCAGGTTTGCTCTCCCCACTTAGTAAATGAACCACATAAGTGACCAGAAGTGACCACACCTCCAGGCTGCTTCCAAGTGCCACCTGTTCCAACACCACAGGCTGTGGGCCCAGACATCCCCCAGGACCCTACTCCTGGACTGTCCCCAGGGCTCTCTCTGGTACTGCCTTGTGTCCTGACATCCCCAGGGCCACCTTCCAGGTCCACCTCTACCCACTCTGACCACAGGGGCACACTGGCTGCAGCACTGGGTGAGTGAGAGGCCGTGTGGCTGGTTCTTGGGGGGTCCCCAGGGGAGGCCAGGGCATGTTCTGTCCTGGACATCACTGCCGTTTAAGGGCTGCAAGGCTGCCAGACACACAGATATGCCACCCGAGGCATGCTGACCTCTGATGGCTTCCATCCTGCCACTCCAGCACTCACCAGGCCCAGGAGAGAAAGGGTGGCCCGAGCACCCACCTAACCCCAGCTGGCATTCCTGTGTGTTGGCCAGGGGCCTCATGCGTAGCTCAGCACCAATGGAGGTAGGACCATCCTCATTCCCTCCACAAATACAGACCTGGAGGCTGGCGGAGGGCCAGTCCCGAGCCCAGGGCCCCAGGGCAGGTGAGACGTAGAGCAGGGACCGCAACTGGCCCTGCCCTGGAGGCCTGTGTGTGTGTGGACTTCCACTGGTCCTCACCCACCCCAGCACTGGGACTGGGAGGGGAACGGACCAATTAGGGGAAAGGGAAAGGGAGGAGGTCCAGGAAACGCCTTCAGGGGAGCCAGACAGGATTTCTGGCCCCAAGGCTCCTCACCCCCACACCGAGACTTGCCCAGGACACAGAGGCCAGACAAGGCAAGGGCCAGCAGCTCCAGAAGGCTCAGGACACCTGGACCTTTCCAGGAAGGCTGGCATCCCCGCACAGCCTGCCTCTGGGATGGTGACACTGGGGGAGGGGACCTGGCAACAGCCAAAAACTCCTCCTCAGACCTGTTGGGTGGACCCTGGAGCAGCAGCGCACGGATTCCAGGACCAAGAATGGAGATACGGCAATCAAAACCGGGTGCTACTGAGTGACAGAACCATGGGTCAACAGAAGAGACTAGAGAACCTGAAACAGACCCTCACAAATACACCTAAGTGATATCTGACAAAGCGCAGAGGCAGTTCAGTGCAGGAAGGAAAGCCTTTCCAACAATGCGCTGGGACAATCAGACATCTGTAGGCAAAAACCAAAAAGAGCCACCTAAACTTTGCACCTGATACAGAAATCAACTCAAAATGGCTCACGGATTTAAAAGTAAAACGCAAAACTATAAAATGTTTAGGAAAATACATAGGAGAAAGTCTTTGGGATCTAGGCCAGGTCACGCAGCATTCTTAGACTGGACACCAAAAACACGATCCACAATAGAAAAAAAAAAAAATAGATAAACTGAACTTCGTCAAAATTAAAAATTCTTCCTCTGTGAGAGACCATGCTAACGGATGAAAAAACAAGCTACAGACAGGAGAAATATTTGCAAACCACATATTCAACAAAGGGCCAGTACCTAGGACATATATATAATTTTCAAAACTCAGGAAAAAATCCAATCACAAAATAGGCAAAAAACGTGAAGAGACACTTCACCAAAGAGGATGTACAGATGGCAAATAAGCACGTGAAGAGAGGCCCAGCACACTAGTCGGTAGGGAAATGCAAATTAAACCCACAATGAGATACCACTATGCACCTATCAGAATGGCGAAAATAACATCACTAAATGCTGGCAAAGAGAAACTGGATCTCTCACACGTTGCTGGTGGGGATGCAAAAGGTAAAGCCACTCTGGGAAACAGTGTGACCATTTCTTACAACACTAAGCACATAGCTACTGTACTACGACCAGCAACTGCACTCCTGGGCATTTATCTCAGAGAAATGAAAACTTGTGTTCGCATAAAAACCTGTACACAAATGTTTATAGCTGCTTTATTTGTAATAACCAAAGAATGGAAACAGCTCAGATGTCCTTCAATGGATGAAGAGTTAAACCAAAAGTGGTACATCCATAAAAAGGAACCAAGTACCGATAGACCCAACAACCTGGATGAATCTCCAGAGAATTATACTGAGTGGAAAAAGCAACCCAAGAAGCTACATACTGTGTGATTCCTTCATTTGGCATTCTCAACACACCTAAATTGGGGAAATGAGAACAGACTGGTGGTTGCCGGGGTTAAGCCTGAGGGGAGGGGAGAAAGGCACTGATGTCTCCTCCACTGCTACAGATCTGGCAGCAGGGAGGTGGGTGTGAGCACAAGGCAGCAACAGGCCCCTGAAGTGTATCAGTGCAGCCTCCTGGTGTGCTGCCCTACTGCGGTTTTGTAAGATGTTACCCTTGGGAGAAACTGGGTAAAGGATACAAGGGACTTCTCTGTTATTTATTACAACTGCATACGTATCTACAATTATCTCAAAACAAAAAGTTTAATTACAAAACTGCCACCAGCCCTCCCTTCTGCAGAGCTGCTGTGACAATCCTTCCTCAGCCCAGAGAGGGTTGGTTGGCGTGGCCCCTTTGCTGTCCCAAGAACCACAGAAAGGGAAGCAGGCAGATAAGTAGGCGAGCCCCTGCCCGGGGCTCAAAGGACTTGAAGGATGGTGCTCCATGCAGAACTGTCCCATTTCAGGTCACCTAGGGCAGCAGCTCCCCAACTCCAGGGCATCACAGTTACTGAAGCACTGGTGATGGCGGCTGGTCACACCGGCGGCCCAGCCCCACCCCACATCAGCAGGATGGGCTGGAGCCGAAGCCCTGCACTTCTAACAAGTTTACAGGTGGTGCTGCTGCTGGTCCAGGAACCACTGTCTGAGAGCCTGGAGTCTAGGAAATGCAGACAGCAAGCAGAAGAGAGACAGGACAGGGAGGGGCCCAAAGCAGCCTCCTCTGTCACATGGGCCTGGGGAATTCCACCTCTGATGCTCCTACACTGTGGACAGAGAACACAAACATTTCCAGTTCCTCCTGGGCCTACTCCTCACTGCACAGGGGATTTCCTGCCAAGCTCCTGAACTCTCCTCTCTGGTCTCTTTTCTGAGGACAAATCTCTCTGGGAAGACCCCCCACTCTGCAGGTCTGGCATCCTGTGACCTTCTGCTCCTGACCACAGGGAGTTGTTCTGTGAGTACAGACCCTCCTCCCACCTCCTGGTTCTGAGGCAGGGCTGGGAATTAGCTGATTGTGCAAGGTCCTGCCTGCCTGGGGGCTTCCCACCCAAGGCTCTCCCTATGTATTAACTCCAGCTGGAAGCCAGGACCCCTTGACAGTTGCTCTGGCACGAGCTCAGTGTAGAAGGCCACATGGCTTTCTGGGAGTTGGGTCACATCTTCCTCCAGAAGCAGCTACAGAAAACTTACTACCCCGACCCCTCTTCCCCAGGTGTCCCAGAGCAGCTACACTCCCGGGTCTCCTGAGCCGACCCTCCTGAGCCTCACTCCATCCCACCTCTCCACCTGCCTGATCACCTAGAAGCAGGACCTAGCAAGTGGCCCAACTGCAGTAAGGCAGTCCTGCAGCAGGCGACACTTCCCAGCAGGCCACAGAGCAGCACTTGCTGCCTCCAAGGCTCCAGGGTCAGGACCAACCCAAGGGACGCTGGGTCAAAGGGTCTCAGGGAAATGAAGGCTCTGGAGTAGGACAGGAGTGGGGTCCTTGGTACCAAAGGTGGGGTGCTCATGTATACAGGTGGCTGGAAGTCCTGTCTCCTCTACCTGTGAGGCCACAACACTGACCAACCTAAGTGTGGGGCTAAATCAGGAGGCCGTAGTTCAAAATGTCCAGAAGTACGCATTTACCAATGACCCGGGCATGGGTCATTTCAGTGAATGGCTGAAGAGACAACTATATATAACCCAGCCTCAGTTTACAAAGTGCAAAATGAGTATCTGGTGACCGCCTTAAAACTAAGGACATGTGACCGCCTTTGTGTCATCAACTCTTGGAGATCAATCCCAATAATGAGGATGCTCCCCAAACACAATGAGCCTGTCCTTCAGAAGTCTACACCTGCAGCAGTCTCACCTGCTGCTGCTTCTCATTTATACTTCCAGCCTGTAACCACACCTTGGCTGTGACAAGGGCCCTGAGGTCACTACCACTGGCTGAAGTTAAGATTCCCTCACTTCTTCTGTTGCTCCCAAGTGTCAAGGGATACCCTCTGGTTCTAGCTTGCCGGGACCTGGTGGTGCATCTGTGTCCACCCTATTGGTATGCACCACGGTCTTAGACCAAGTCATACGTTCTGTGTGTGTGTCCCTCTGAAATCTTCTGTGACAACACAAATGACCTAAAGACATCACCTTGGATGTTCTGTTACTGGAAAGAGGGCACCCCAGGGAGGGGGGACGGGGGGGGGAAGAGGGCAGACCACAGGGGTAGCAGGGCAAGCGGGCCAGGGCAGGAGGAGAGAGCAGGGCACCCTGGGTGGGTAGGGACAGGACACTAGGGAGAGCAAAGGCACCTGGGGGGACAGGGCAGGTGGAGGGGTAAACAAGGCACCCAGGGGAAACAGGGCACTGGAAAGAATATGGCACCGGGGAGGCCAAAGTACCCCTAAGGAGCAGGACATCCTCATGTCTTAGTTTCAGAATGTCCAGTTAGGAAAGGGGTGTCCTCATCAAAACCACCGCTTAGGGCTGACAGAGCAGCATCCTCCGGCCCAGGAGCAGCCCTTGGGCGGTGACAGCCTCCGCGGGCTCTCACATCAACCTGCTGGTGGGCAGTGAGAGCAGAGGGGCGCTCCGTGAAGGTGAGACCGCCTGGTCCCAGAGCCAGGAAGAGCCAGGTTGGGGAGAAGGCCCGGCCAGCCTTCCCCGCTCAGGAGGACCCCGAGGGCCGCTAACATTCATCGGCCAGCCCCCAACAAAGGCTTAGGGAGGGGTAGAACGACCCCGACGCCCACTGGGCCGTGTCTGCCTGAGACCACGACGCACGCATGGCAGGTGCCGGCAGGTGGGCGGTAGAGCCCCGGGGCCCCAGCCCGGCCACAAACCCCTCCGTAGGCGCCGCAGAGGGCCGTCGGCGCCCCGGGGAACCTGCCACACCTGCCGGCCCGCACCTGCCGCACCTGCCCGCCCCCGCCGCCCCGCACCTGCCCGCGGGTGGCTTTGTCAAGCGCCACCCCCGGGTCCCCGCTCACCTCCGCCCGGCCCGGCCCGGCCTCTCGCCGCGGCGGCCCCAGGCCGGCGCCGCTCCATGCGCTCAGCCCGCCCTCCGCGCCGTCCGCAACCCCGGGGCCGCCGCCGCCCGCACCATCGCGCCGCCGCCCGCTCCGAGGGCACAATGGAGCCGCGGCCGCGCCGCTCATGCATATGCATGACGCCGCGCCGCGGCCCCGCCTCCCAGGCCAGAGCAGCGGAGCCCCGAGCCGGCGCTCGGGGCGGGGGTGGCCGCGGGCCTGCGCGGCCAAGGACGGCGGGGTAGGGCCGGACTGCGAGCGGCCGAGAGGGCCGGAGACGCGGCCCGACCGCGACTTGCGCCCCCCTGCCCCCTCCACACCTTTCCAAATGCGGCGTACACGGAGCCCACCGCGAGCTTCCTGCTAGCTGTCGGCCAGTGGTGGGGCGGGGCCGGGAAGGAGGTGGGGCCAGCGCGCCGGGGCGGGGTCTAGCGGGAGGCGGGGCCAGGACGCCATTGGGCGGGGCCGGGAGGCGGGGCCAGGGCTCAGGGCGGGGAGGTGGGGCCTGGCCGGGGAAGGAGGGAGGGGGGGAGGGATGAGCCCCCTCCCGGCGGGGAGTCCTGCGCTCGCCCGGCCCCAGCGGTGCCAGTTAGGGAACGCGGTCCTGATAGCGACCCGAGAGGCCCCTTGTTAAGACAGAAAACGAAACCTAACCGCCCCAGCTCGCTTTCCTCACCGCTCAGTTCTTCCCAGAGGTCCGCCTCCCTTAAAACTCTCTTCAAGTCACCGCAGAGCTCTTCTCGCCCCGCTTTGATCAGTTTGGACCTTTCAGATGTTATTATCACACTTTAAGTTATCCTCGACTTTTTCCCACCCTAGGTTTAGGAGGATTACGTTCTCTCGATTACTCTCCACTTTTTTTTAGTGTGGTAAAATACATATACAATTTACCATCTTAACCGTTTTTAAGTGTGCAATTCAGTGGCATTAAGTACATTCACATTATTGTGTAACCATCACCGCCATCCGTCCCCAGAACTTTTTCACCTTCCCAAACTGAAACTTTGTCCCCATTAAACACTACCTCCCCGTTCCCTCCTCCCCCCAGCCTCTGGCGCCTGTGACTTTGACCACTGTAGGGACCTCACCGAAGTGGAATCTTACAGTACTTGTCCTTTTGTCACTGGCTTAATATCATGTCCTCAAGGCTCGTCCAGGTGGTAGCATGTGTCAGGATTTCCTTCCTCTTATGGCCGAATAATATTACATTGTGTGGATAGACCACGTTTAGCTTATCAGCTCATCCGTTGATGGACATTCCACAATTAATTTTTAACATTCCTGAAATTCCTTCCCTGAAGG
This sequence comes from Cynocephalus volans, assembly GCF_027409185.1. Classification (NCBI taxonomy): domain Eukaryota; kingdom Metazoa; phylum Chordata; class Mammalia; order Dermoptera; family Cynocephalidae; genus Cynocephalus; species Cynocephalus volans. The sequence continues at coordinate 212,882,195 of NC_084461.1, forward strand.
CTACGTCTGGACACTGTGCTCTGTTTCTTTGGGAATCTTCATTGAACAGATGTGGCAGTCCTGCTACATGGCAGCCACGGTCTGGGCTCTGTGAACACTGGACTGTCTCTAGGAACCAGGACAGTAAGGCCCCTCTGCACTCGGCACAAGCATGTTGGAGGGGACAAACAGAAGGAAATGACTCAACAGATAACAATGTGTCCATCTGGGAGAGTGTTAGGAAGAAAATAAAGCAAGATCACAGGCTGGGGAGTGAAGGGGGATGAGGGAGCGATTCTCCAGGGAGCCGGCCCTGAGGGAGAGATCCGAATGAAGTGGGGGCAGCCACCAGCAGGCCCTGACCCTTCTGCGTCAGAAGAGGACGTGTGTTTGGGGGGGTTGCAGGCAGGTTCATGGAGGAGGCCAGAAGGGACCACACTGAGGGTCCCTGCTGCCCCCAGTACAGGCAGCTTTGTCACTCCTACCTGCTGCAGCAGCTCCAGCTGTGGCACCCCTGGGTGAGGCCACTTGGTGCCCACTCCTTTCTAGATAGTATTTTCATTTTATGCTATATGAATTATTAGGAAAGTCTTCCTTATTTACTGGGAAGAATTCTGTCTTCCTGAAACCTTCCCTCTAAAACTGCATAAAATAACAATCCTCACTAGGTTATTTGACAGCAGTTCAAATACCAGGAGAAATTTCCCATCCCCCCTTGGGTATTCTGCTAGAGAACAATGTGTCCAGTTCTTTAAGTGTTAATAGTAACCTGATTTTCAGACCCCATGCCAACTGGTCATTGTCCTTTAAACAGGCACCAGTTAGACAATATCACTTTTAAAATGTGACACCAGGAAGGGAACCCGATATCTTAAATGTGGCCTGCCTAGCACAGCATCCTGGGGCTCCTGCCAGTCAACGCTCTCCTGTAGTCAGTGTGGCTTAAAACTGAATTTGGTTTTTAACCAGTACCTCAGTTATTATCACAGGCTGTTAGCATGCATAGTTTTACCTATTCTTAACTTGCAAAATTAACTTTAAAAGAAAAAATTGCTGCTGCTTCTTTGCATACAAGAAGTATATTCTAATTGAGGACGATACAGAAATATGTAAAATAAATCAAAACCTTTCCCTGAATGTTCAAAGATAATCTCTGTTAATTTTTTGCTCTATTTTTTCCCAGATGGTTTTCTTTGCATATCTTTTTTATTTTTTAATTTATTTTTTCTTGGTATATTTTTTTCTCTTTTTATATCTTTATGTTGTGGAGATTATGGTATAATATGATTTTTGCATCCTTATCTTTTCACATTTTCAAAATAAACAATTTCCCTTCTTATAAATATTGTCTGTAATTCTCATAAAATAAATACTTCAAAGATTTACTTACAAGGATGTTTACTATGACATTATCTATGACACTGAAAAATTAGACACAAGCTGTATTCATTCATTCAACAACTTTTGTTGAGCTTCTGCTGTACACCAGACACTGTTCCCAGTGCTGGAAATATAAAGCAACTAAAACAGACAAAAATCCTTACTGCTGTGGAGCTTATGTTAGTAAGTTAATAGTTAAATCCTAGCAGGTAATGGTTAAGTAGAACATACTCACAGGTTGGAATTTATGAAGCACCCAAAAATCATGATTTCGAAGAATATTTAATGGGATAAGAAGACATTCACATTTGCTAAATGAAAACAGGCTACAAAGTTTTATGATGCCAACATTTTAGTTTCTCAAAAAGCATTTATGGAGTACATGGTCTTTCCACAGGCCACTACAGGGGAGACAGAAACCTTTATAACAGAGATATTGATCAGACACCACCTTAACCAAATGACCAAAGTCAACACCACCAAGAGTGAGACCAGCTGACATCCAGGAAACAGAATCCTCCTAGTGGAAGTTTCAGCCAGAAATGTTCAACATGAATCTGATTATGAGAAAACAACCAAACAAATCCAGACAGAGGCTCAGGATCCAGAACTGGCCCAGACTCTCAGAGAATGCCAGGCCTGGGGAAATGGTCTAGATCAAGGGAGACAAGACACAGGAGAAGCAAATGCCAAGATTCTTGCCTGGACTGGGGAGCAGGGTGGGGGGCGTGGGGGGTGTGCGTTACTGAGGCAACTGGAGAAACTTGAGTTTGGACTAGAGACTAGATAATAGCATTGAATGGATGTTCATTCTTACTTTTAAAATTTTTGTTTGTTAAAATTATTTTAGTTTGAATGGATGTTACATAACCATGTTATGGGTATGGGAGAATGTCATTGCTCTTAGGAGACTGTCGAGGGGAAGTATTTCCAGGTGAAGGGTCATGGATTGGCAACTAAGGCTCACAAGGTTAAACCAAAACAACAAAGTGTGTGTGTAGATAGAGAAATAAAAATATGTGGCAATGTGTTTGTAGGGAAATCTAAAAATGTATTTTAAAAGGCGTTTTAAAAAATGATGAGAGGGAAATGCACCAAATTGTGAGTAAAGATGCATTATGTGTAGATTCAGAAAAACCTATTCAAAAGCCTTAAAAATATTCTTAAGAACTGCCTGTTTTGTAGATGTATCATGATTTATGCTGTAGACAATAGAGAACAACAACAAAAAAAAATCAAGCAAAGTAGAACTTGCATGTTGTATTCTAGGGAGATGAGTCTGAGAGGTGAATATGGAACAAGGAAGACCAAAGACAGGAGCTATTGTTGGATTCATGGAGTGAGGGATGGCCAGTTATTTCACTTGGGAGAGCTGGTAACACCAAGGTCATGGATTCAGATCCCCATACCAGCCAGCTGCCAAAGGAAAAAAAAAAAAAAAAGTTTCACGGAGTGAGCAGGGAGCTGAGCTAGGTGGTGTTAAGTAAAATTTATGGGAGGCCATTGTTTTAGACTATGCTCCTGCACTAGCCCCAACAGACCAGACCAAACCAGAATGGAGACACTCATGCTAGGTGCCACTGTTAGCAAACCAAATGGAGTTTGTTTGCCCCCACACAATGGAAAGCCAAACACCAAGAACCAGTTTTTGTAGCAGAGAAAAATGTTTATTCACAAGATGGCCAAGTGAGAAGACAGGAGATATATATCTCAAATCCATCTTGTCCACAGTAAGAAAGAAGATATATTTGTGGGGAAGTGGTTATGAGTGGTGCAAGGCATGGGGGATGGTGATTGGTTAAAGCATTTCAGGGGGTTTTTCAGTGATCTGTGCAGGCACAAGCCACCTGCATGCCTCTGCCTGTTCAGAAAATGATAGCATTAGTGGGATCTGGAGGTGGAGTTTTCAGCCCTCTGATGTCGAAAGGTCAGACATTCGTGTAGGCTCAGTAGAGAGGTATGTGGGCTCAACCAGTTTAGCCTGGTTTGTGTTGGACCAAGCTAATTCCAAGGGTCCTGCCAAACACTTTACATACACAACCCATAACTTTTGCACCAGAGCTGTTATCTTATAGGTAGACAGAAAGAAACAGAATGAGAGGTTAGTTATGGAAATTTACTGAAAGAAGGAGCAATTTAAACAGGGAATAAATTTTAACTGAAAATTTAATAAATTACTGGTTACGCCACATAATCAAACTGAACTTAGAAATGGACCAGTTTTCCAAAAAGCAGGAGATGTACAGCAACCAATCAGAAGGTGCTCTGTTTACTTGGGCCAGTATGATAGAGAAGCCCCTTTGTTTTACCCCTGTAAGGAAAGTAACTTTAAAACGATCAACTCCCTTTTTGTTCCCGTTTCTGCTTTCTTCAGCCCTTTTCTTTTGATAAGGCAGAGGCTCAGCTCATAGGAGCACCCTTTCTAAATCTTTAGATGAGATGCTGCCCAATTCATGAATCACTAATAAAAGCCAATTAGATCTTTAAACTAAATTTGTTGACATTTTGTTTTTTAACGGTGGGTTGTGGGTAGAGAGGATGAAGATGTCTGAAAGAACATTGTTGAGACTTGGTGGCTGAGCAGGTGTGCCAGGGAGATGGGCCCAGAAGCAGGTGGGACTGCTATGGCCATTCTCCCTGCAGAGTCTAACCCAGCAGAGGTGGGGGCTGGGGCAGGAGCTGGGCCAAGTCACCCACAGCTACCTTTTCACAGGGTCTCCTTTGCCATCAGTGAGGTTTAGGGAGAAAGGGACAGGGGCTGGGCTGGCAGGGCAGGGCAGGAGCAGGCAGGGGATGGATGGCCACTTCACAGCAGGGTCCCCTGGGCATAGATTTGTCCTCTTTGTTGCAAAGATTATGGAGATCTTCTGAAAGTTGTTTATGAAAAACCCTCCTCCCCATTTTTCATATCTGCTCAGATGTCTCCACCTTCTGGAAGCTTCTGTGCCCCACATCTCTTCTGCTTCCATGTAGTTTGGTTCACATGGCCTGGCCTGGTCTGGCTGACTGAGTTCATGCTCCTATTCAACCCTCTCACCTTTGCCCCCTGCTAACTGGCTCATTCTTTTCATGTTTCTTAAAGTTCTGAAAGAATCAGTGGCTGGTCAACTGACTAGTTTCAGCCCGGCCATGGGTCAGTGACCTGCTGAGTTGGGCTCTGGACACTGAGGGTGAAGGGGGGGAGGGGCAGAGAGCAGACAGTGGGCATAGGTGGAGGGTAACATGTATGCCAATGGTGCAGGGTGAGAGGTCAGGAGGGGTGGGCTGAAGGTGGCATGTGGGCTGTCCCCATCCACCCTGCCACGATGACCTGGAAATCACTGTGCTGGTCCCTGTGCTGGCCTCCTGCTACCTCCCTTCCTTCCACACCCATGTCGCACTGCAGGTGCAGGAAAGCCTGGCCTCCCTCAGAGCACTGCAGATGCCCGGATTCACTCAGTTACAGTCCTCACATGGTCCACCAGGACCCCAGGCTCTGCCCCACACCCAGCCCCAGGCCCCACCACGATCCCACCCAGGCCCCACCACAGACTTAACAGAATTAAAAAATATATATTTTATTGTTTCTTCTTTGTCACAAAGTAATACTTTTTTATTGTAAAAAATAAAAATAAGTAAATAGAATAAAATAAAATTTATTTCTTCAATTTTGCCTCCCAGAAGAAGCCCTACTATTTTTAGTGTATTTTAGTGTACATTCTTCTGGTATTCCACGTACAACATTTCAATGGCATTAGATTGCACTGTGCATGTTTATACAAATGGACCTGGGTCAGCACTGTCACCCATGCCCCCTCCACCCAAGGTCACTCGTGCCCACTTCTTGGCCCCCAGCACTCCTGGGGGGCCCACAGGCTGCTCCATCAGCCCAACAGTCCCTGGGGAGCGAGTGGGGGGAAGAAGTGTGGGGAGCTCTAAGGACTGAGGCTGGGTGGGGTTCACCACCATCTGCAGATGGGGGAGGCAAGGGGAGGAAGCACCAGGCAGAGTCCCTTGTCCTGGCTCCGTGGGTCTCCCCTTCCATCAGGGCTGCTGAGCACGAGATGTCCCCCTACCTGTGGCAACCACGGTCTGCAATTACTGCCCTTGACGAGTGCAGGCTGAGAGGGGGTGTCCAGGGAAAGTCAGAGGAGGGACAGCTCAGGACAACTCAAGAGAGGCAGAGGAATGAAGAGGTAGCTCGAGGGAGACACAGGCTTAGGTGGGAGATGCTGAGGACATGGCACAGGAGAGGAGACATTTGATGATGCAGGAACCAAGAATATGGGAGTGTCCTGTGGCCACTGGAACAAATGACCACAGACCAGGTGGCTTCAACAGCAGATGCTGATTCTCTCCCAGTTCTGGAAGCAGGAAGTCCAAGATCAAGATGGGCAGGACCACACTCCCCCAGGGGAGGATCCTGCCTGCCTCTTCCAGCTTTTCTTGGCTTGTGGCTGCACCACTTCAGTCTCTGCCTGTGTCTTCATATGGTCGTTTCCTGTGTCTGTTTCTTTTTTCTTTTCTTTTCTTTTTTTTTTATAAAAAAGATGACCAGTAAGGGGATCTTAACCCTTGATTTGGTGTTGTCAGCACCATGCTCACCCAGTGAGCTAACTGGCCATCCCTAATGGGATCCGAACCCGTGGCCTTGGTGTTATCAGCACCGCACTCTCCCGAGTGAGCCACGGGCCAGCCCTCCTGTGTCTGTTTCTAAACTCCCTCTACCTCGCTCTTACAAAGACCCTTGTGGCTGCAATTAGGGACCACCCAGATAACTCAGGGTAAGCTCCTCCTCGGATAATCCTTCACTTAGTCACATCTTTGGCCATATAAAGTGATATTTACAGGTTCTGGGGATTAGGACACGGACATATCTTTTTGGGGGCCACCATTCAGCCCACTACCTGGAGCAACATCTGGAAGCAGGGAGGGGCAGCATGGTGGGATTTAGCATAATGTTTCTTTTTTTTGTCATTTTTGTGACCGGCCGCACCGCGCTCAGCCAGTGAGCGCACCGGCCATCCTTATATAGGATCCGAACCTGCGGCGAGAGCGCTGCTGCGCTCCCAGCGCCGCACTCTCCCGAGTGCGCCACGGGGTCGGCCCTTTAGCATAATGTTTTTAAGGCTCGTCCACATCATAGCCTGTGTCAGTGCTGCATTCCTTTTCATGGCTGACTGACATTCCATGTTATGGATACACCACATTCTGTTTATGCAGCCATTAGTTGATGGACATTTGGGTTATTTCTATTTTTTTGGCTATCACGAACAATGTTGTTATGAACATTTGCATATAAGTTTCTCTGTGGACATATGTTTTCATTTCTCTGGGTATATACCTAGAAGTGAAATTGCCAGATCATACAGTAAATCTATGTTTAACCTTTTGAGAAACTGCCAGACTCTTTTCCAAAGCAGCTGCACTATTTTATATTCCCACAGCAGGGTGTGAGGGTTCCAGTTTTTCTACATCCTGTGTCTTTTTGATTATAGACATCCTAGTAAGCATGAAGTGATATCTCATTGTGGTTTTGATTTGCATTCCCTTAATGATTCATGCTACTGAGCATCTTTTTATGTGCTGACTGGCCATTTGTATGACTTCTTTGGAGAAATGTCTATTCAAATTCTTTATCCATTTTTGAATTGAGTTGTTTGTCTCTTATTATAGAGTTATAGGAATTCCTTATATATTCTAGACACAAGTTCATTATCAAATACATGATTCATAAATATTTTCTCCTATTCTGTGCATTGTCTTTTTACTTTCTTGACAGTGTCCTTCAACTCACAAAGTTTTTTATTTTCATGAAGTCTACTTTACTTTTTTTCTTTTGTTGCTTGTGATTTTAGTGTCATATACAAAAAACCGGGGCTGGCTATTTAGTTCACCTGGGAGAGCATAGTGCTGGTCATGCCAAGGTTGTAGGTTCAGATCCTCATACCAGTCAGCCACCAAACCCCCCCCCCAAAAAAAACCATTGCATGCCCTGACGCAGGGCCACAAAGATTTATACCTATATTTTCTTCTAAGTGTTCTACAATTTTAGGTCCTACAATTAGGTCTTTGATCCAATACAAGTTTATTTTTGTAGATAGTGTAAGGTATGGGTCCAACTTTATTCTTTTGCATATAATGTCCAATTTCCCCAGTACCATTTCTCGAAAAGACTGTTATTTCTCCATTAAATGGTCTTGGCACCCTTGTTGAAAATCACTTAACTAGAAAGTGAATGTCTATTTCTGGATTTCCAATTATATTCCATTGATCTATGTGTCTGTCCTTCTGCCAGCACCTCACTGACCTGATTACTACAGCTTTGTAGTAAGTTTTGAAATTGGGAAGTGTGAGTTTTCCGTCTTTGTTCTCTTTTTTCAAGATTATTTTGTCTATTCTGTGTCCCTTGAATTTTTTAAATTGACAGATAGTTGCACATATTTATGGGGTACAATGTGATGTTATAATATATGTATACTACGTGAAATGATTAAATCAAGCTAATTAACATATCCATTACCATGCACACATTTCTTTGTGGTGAGAACACTTAAAATCTACTCATTTAGCAACTTTGAAATACACAATACGTTATACTAATTATAGCCATCATAACTGTGCAATAGATCACTAGAACTTAGTTTCAGGATCAATAGATTCCTAAAACTTTTTACCCTTTGACAATCATCTCCCCTTTTCCTCTTCTCCTCCACTCCACCCCCCACCCCCCAGCCTCTGGCAACTTCCCTTCTCCTCTCTACCTCTGTGAATATGACTTTTTTAGGTTCTTCATACAAGTGAGATCATGCAATGTTGGTCTTTTGTGCCTAACTTATTTCACTTAGCACAATGTCATCCAGGTTCACTCATGTTGTTACAAATGATAGAATTTCATTCTTTTTTTATGGCTAAATAGTATTCCATTGTGTATATATACCACATTTTCTTTATCCAATCATCCATTGATGGACACTTAGGTTGATTCCAAGTCTTGGCTATTGTGAGTAATGCTGCAATGAACACGGGAGTGCAGACATCTCTTTGACATCCTGATTTCATTTCCTTTGAGTATATACCCAGACTTGGGATTGCTGGATCATATGGTAGTTCTATTTTTAGTCTTTTGAAGATCCTCCATACTGTTTTCCAAAACGACTGTACTAATTTACACTCCCACCAACAGCGTGCAAGGCTTCCCTTTTCTCCACATCCTTGCCAGCACTTATCTTTCATCTTTTTTTCTTTTTTTTTTAAAACTAGGTTAGAGTTTATTAAGAAGGAATGGAGGAGGCACAGCACAAACAGAAGTGTGCAGCACCCAAACTGAACCCAATCTGGGATTTCTGAAACAATCTTGTCAGTTACACAGTCACTTCCTCCTTCAAGACACAGGGGAGAGGAGGGAGGAAGTCCTGTGGCACAGCCTGTGATTGTTCCTGGGTCTTGGAATGACCTCACCAGAGCCTCCAAGGTCTGGCCAAGAGCTCAGGGTTCAGACTTCATGGTGGATGCATGAAGACCCATCAAGACGATGAGGCCGTGAAGCTCTGGGTGGTGGCCAGTGTGCATCGGGAGCTGGGAGCATAGTCTGTTACCACGTGGACACAGTGTAGGCCTCAGGTGAGGGCAGCCATGGGGCTCAGGCAGCCTGTAGGTGCCTTTGGGTTCTTGCAGATCTTATGAAGGAACTTTTCCTTGGGGCCATCTGGATTGCCGTAGACACTGGGGCTAAAGCCCTCAATGATTGGGGGCTGCAGTGGTTCAAAGGGTACTTCTGGAGTCACAGGGCCAGGAGTCATTATGCTGGAGGTAACAGAAAAAGGAGAAAATCCTAATTTTTTTGAAAATAGCCATTTTAACTGGTGTGAGGTGATATCTCATCATGTTTTTAATTTGCATTTCCCTGATGATTTGACATTAGCATTTTTTTCATGTACCTGTCAGCCATTTTTATGTGTTCTTTTGAGAAATGTGTATTCAAGTCTTTTGCCCAGTTTGAATCAGGTTATTTGTTTTCTTGTCATTGAGTTAAGTTCCTTATATATTTTGGATATTAACCCTTTATCAGATGTATGGTTTGTAAACATTTTCTCCCATTCTTCAGGTTGTCTCTTCACTCTGTTGAATGTTTCCTTTGTTGTGCAGAAGTCTTTTAGTTTGATGTGATCCCATTTGTCTAGATTTTGCTTTTGTTGCCTGTGCTTTGGGAGTCATATCCAAGAAATCACTGCCCAGACCAATGTTGTGGCTCTTTCCCCCATGTTTCTTCTAGTAGATATAGTTTAAGATCTTATGTTTAAGTCTTTAATCCATTTTGAGTTGAATTTTGTATATGGTGTGAAATGAGGGTCTAATTTCATTCTTCTGCATGTGGATATCCAGTTTTCCCAGCACCATTTATTGAAGAGACTACCCTTTCTCCACAGCATGTTCAAAAATCAATTGACTGTACATGTGTGGGTTCATTTCTGGGCTCTCTATTCTGTTCTATTAGTTGATGTGTCTGTTTTTACAACAGTACCATGCTGTTTTGGTTACTATAGCTTTGTAATATATTCTGAAATCAGGTAGTGTGATGCCTCCAGTTTTGTTCTTTTTGCTCAAGATTGATTTGCCTATGTGGAGCATTTTGTGGTTCCACACAAATTATAGGACTTTTTTTCTTTTTCTTTTTCTTTTATTTTTTTTCTGACTGGTAAGGGGATTGCAACCCTCGGCATGGTGTGGTCTGTACCACGCTCAGCCAGTGAGCGCACCGGCCATCCCTATATAGTTTCCAAACCCTCGGCCTCAGTGCTCCCAGTGCCGCACTCTCCCGAGTGAACCACGGGGCCTGCCTGGATTTTTTTTCTATTTCTGTGAAAAATGTCATTGGAATCTTGATAGGGATTGCATTGAATCTGCAGATCGTTTTGGGTAATATGGATGTTTCAGCAATATTAATTCTTCCAATTCATGAACACAGGGTATCATTCCATTTATTTGTGTCTGCCTCAATTTCCTTCATCAATGTTTTGTAGTTTTATGTGTACAGCTCTTTCACCTCCATGGTTAAATTTATTCCTAAGAATTTTTTGATGTTACTGTAAGTAGGATTGTTTTCATAAATTCTTTTGCATTCATTGTTAGTATATATAAACACTGCTAATTTTTGTATCTTAATTTCGTGTACTGCAGCTTTACTGAATTAGTTTATTCTAACAGTTTTTTGGTGGAGTCTTCAGGGATTTCTATATACAAGATCAAATCATCAGTAAACAGAGACAATTTCACTTCTTCCTTTCCTGTGTGGATGCATTTTATTTCTTTCTCTGGCCTAATTGCTCTGGCTAGGACTTCCAGTACTACACTGAATAGAAGTGGTGAGAGTGGGCATCCTTGCCTTGTTCCAGATCTTAGAGGAAAGTCTTTCAACTTTTCACCATTGAGTATGATGTTAGCTGTGGATTTGTCATATATGACCTTTACCGTATTACAGAATATTCCTTCTACACCTAATTTATTGAACATTATTATCATAAAAGGATGTTGAATTTTTTCAAATCTTGAATTTTCCTATGAATTTTACGTTCAGCTTGTCAATTTCTACAAAAATATCTGGGATTTTGATAAGGATAGTGTTGACTCTGTAGATCAACTTGGTGGATCAGTCAAATAATTCTGGTGGGCTTTTGGGTATTGAGACTGTCCCAAGTTGTCTGGTACCTGAGCCTGAGTTGATTTAGGGCAGGGGGAATATTCTGTTGGTGTGTACGGGTTTGATAGAGGAGATGGTTGGGGGTGTGGGCTTTGGGTTGTTTAGTTTGTATATGGATGGTGAGTTCCAGGGGAGCCCTTTGCTATCTATAAGAATTGGCTGGCCCTGGGGCGAGGGGGGGGGGGCAAGTCTTTCCCCAGTCAGGGAGACCACAAATGCCAGAGCATCAAGATGATAGAAAATAAAAAAAATATAGTTCATACAATTGGTCCTGTGATGAATGGATGCTAAATAGACAAATCTAGAATCTAAGAAACAAAGAAATCTTATTTCCTTCTTTCATTTAGGTCAATGGTTCTCACATTTTTGATCTCAGGACAACTTCACACTCTTAAAAATTGTTGAGGGAGATTTCTGCTCTCAGAAAGATGGACTAGATGTAATTTTCTCTATTTATCATGCTAAGTACAACTAAAACCCTAGACATTACGTATAAATAAAACAAGAAGACTCTGAAAAGTGGGAAAAAGAAGGAAGACTGACTGACAACTTCAGAACCCAAGGAACAACACAACAGTAAATTCCCTGTGTCCTTTTTTTTTTTTTTTTGGTCCTAAACTGGGCACCAGAAAAGCCAGCAACCCAGAAATGCCAACAGCTGCAGACCAAAAACACCCCAAGGAAGCTGTTCTTGCTAGCCAGAGGACCAAGAAGGGGCGGCCTGGCCAGACAGAAACTTTTAGACAGTAATTGCTCTACTCCAGCCAACACCATAGAAAACTGCAGCACCACCTCTACCCATCCCAGTGAAGGCTGAGTGGGGAGCCAAGACTCCACCGTCATCCAGCCTTCCCCTGCCTGCTGGGTGCTGTCATAGGAGGCTTGGTGGACAGCCAGGACTTTGACCACCTCTCCGTGGTAATGAAGCTATCCCCTCCCTAGAAATGTCAGTGGAGACCACGTGGAGCACAATAGCAAGATGCTCATCCCAGTCAGAGAGTGTAAGTGAAGGCCCAGTGGGGAGCAGGAACTCTCACCACACCTGGCAGCAATGAGGAGACCTCCCTCATGGGGTGTCACTGGAGGCCCCGTGGGGAACACTCACCTGAGGTAAAGAAGAGAAACACCTCCATCTCCTTCAGTGTAAAAAGAAGCTATTTAAAATACAAGGTTTCAATAAGATTTGGTCTCATAACATAATACCCCAAATGTCTGGTTTTCAATCAAGAATCATGTGTCATACCAACCCAGGAAGATCTCAAGCTAAACTTAAGAAGACAATTAATAGATACCAGTACCAAGATGACAGAGATGTTAGAATTCTCTGACAAAGATTTTAAAGCAGCCACCTTAAAAATGCTTCGACAAGTAATTATATACACTCTTGAAACAAATTAAAAAATAGAAAACATCAATTGAAAAAAGAAGATATAAAGAAGAACCAAATGGATATTTTAGAGCTAAAAAATGCAATAACTGAAATTTAAAAACCTCAATGAATAAGCTCAATGGCAGAATGGAGGAGACAGAGGATCAGGAAACTGAAAGATAGCCCAATAGAAATTACTCAATTTGGGGCCAGCCCCGTGGCTCACTCGGGAGAGTGCAGCACTGGTAGCGCTGAAGCCGCAGGTTCGGATCCTATATAGGGATGGCCGGTGCACTCACTGGCTGAGCGTGGTGCAGACCACACTGTGCCGAGGATTCCGATCACCTTACCAGTCAAAAAAAAAAAGAAATTACTCAATTTCAACAACAGAGAGAAGATAGGCACAAACAAAAATAAACAGAGCCTCAAGGACATGGAGGACTATAAAGAAAGGTCTAACATTTGTGTAATTAGAGTTTTGGAAAGACTTACAACACCAAGATCTTGGGTTCAGATCTCAGTACAGCCAGCTGCAAAAAAAAAAAAAAAAAAAAAAGTCTTGGAAGGAGAGGGGAAAGAGAGCAGCTGAAAAAGTACCTAAAGAAATGACATAATGGCTGAAAACTTCCCAAATATGACAAAAAGTATAAACTTACACACAAGAAGCTGAGCAAATCCCAAAGAGAATAAATCCAAAGACATCAATGCCAAGACACATAAGAAAACTTCTAAAAACTAAAGACAAAGAAAAATTACTCAAAGCAGCAGGACAATTAATATGAGAGAGGATTCCTCATCAGAAACCATGGAGGCCAGAAGGAAGTGACAATGTTTTTTAAGTGCTGAAAGAAAATAACTGTCAACTCCAAATTCTATATCCAGCAAAAACATCCTTCAGAAATTAAGAGGAAATCAATACATTCTCAAATGAAAGAAAACTAAGAGAATTTGCAAGAAGACCTACCTGAAAAAACAGCTGAACAGAAAGGAAACAAGTTATAAAAATGTATCTTAACATCAAGAAGGAAAAAATAACACAGAAAGCCAAAAAAAAAAAAAAAAAAAAAAATGTAGTTAAATGCAATAGACTTTCTTCTCTCACATCTTCTAAATTAAGTTTGGTGGTTGAAGAAAAATTTATGCATTGCCTGATGTGATTCTAAATATACATAGAAGAAAGATTTAAGAAAATTATCTTGGGGCCAGCCCCTTGGCTCACTAGGGAGAGTGCGGCGCTGGTAGCGCCAAGGCTGCGGGTTCGGATCCTATATAGGGATGGCCGGTGCGCTCACTGGCTGAGCGTGGTGCAGACGACACAGTCCTGAGGGTTGTGATCCCCTTACCGGTCAAAAAAGAAAATAAAATTATTTTGTAAATAGATCAGGGTAAAGGGATGTAAAGGGGTTAAGATTTCCACACTTCACTTGAACTGGTAAAATGATGACATCAGTAGATTGTGATAAGTTAGTATAATACCTACAGCAACCAGTAGGTATGGTATAGAAAAGCTATACCATAGATAAATACCAATGGTCAAAAAGCACCATAGATAAATAAAAATGGAATTATAAAAAATGTTTAACCCACAGGAAGGCAGAAGGAAAAATCATAGAAATGATTCTCTATTGTCTACATAGAAAATCCCAAGGAATCTATTTTTTAAAAAACCCAAAAACTCTTAGAATTAGTGACTTCAACAAAATTGCAAGATACAAGAAAAACATACAAAAATCAACTGTATCTCTATATACTAGCAATGAGCATGTAGACACCAAAATTCAAAATATATTACGAATTACAATTGCTAAAAAAAATCCACAAAATACTTAGGTGTAAATCTAACAAAATGTGCCGAACTTATAGGGAAAACCACAAAATGCTGGTGAAAGAAAGAAATACATAGATATGTTGAGAAAGAAACATATATACACACACATAAAACATACATATGAAAGAAAGAAACTTGATTTGTTTGCATATATACATCCATCCATCCATCCATATATATATAAATTTAGAGATATTGGGTGTTTGTGGTTTGGAAGACTCTACATTAATGATGTCAATTCTCCCCAAATTGATATATAGGTTTAATGTAATTCCTATTAAAATCCCAGTTTTTTGAAAACATAGATGATTATTCTAAAATTTATACAAAAAAGCAAAGGAACTAGAATAGCTAAAATATTTTTTAAAAGTAATAGACTTTTTTTATAGCAGTTTTAGGTGTGCAGAAAAATTGAGCAGAAAATACAGAGTCCTCATTTACTTCCCTCCTTTGCACATGATTTCCTCTGTTAACATCATGCATTCTTGTGGTACATTTGTCACAATTGATGAACCAGTATTGGTACATTATTATTAACTAAGGTCTATAGTTTACATTAGGGTTCACTCTTTTTGTTGTATAGTTCTACGAGTTTTGAAAAATGCATGTCATATATCTACCCTTATAGTATTACACAGAAGTTTTAATGCCCTAAAAACCCCTGTGCTCCACCTATTCATTCCTCCCTCCCCTGACCCCTAGTAACCACTGATCTTTTTACTGTCTCCATTGTTTTGCCTTTTCCAGAATGTTATGTAGTTGGAATCATACAGTAAGTAGCCTTTTCAGATTGACTTTTCACTTAGTAATACACATTTAGGTTTCCTATGTGTCTTATTGTGGCTTGATAGATCATTTCTTTTTTTTATCACTGAATCATATTCCATTGTGTGGAATAGTTTATTTATCCACTCATCTACTGAAGGACATCTTGGTTGCTTCCAAGTTTTGGCAATTATGAACTAAACACCTATAAACGTTCATGTGCAGGGTTTTGTATGCACATAAGATTTCAACTCATTTGATAAACACCTAGGTGTGTGATTGCTAGATTGAATTGTAAGAGAATGCTTTGTAAGAAACTGCCTGTTTTCCAACATGTCTGTACCACAGTGCATTCCCACTAGCAATGAATTAGTTTTTATTGCTCCACATCCTCACCAGCATTTGGTGATGTCAGTGATAGGGATTTTAGCCATTCTTGCAGGTGTGTAGTAGTATCTCATTGTTGTCAGCTAAAAGAATTTTGAAAAAGTATACAGTAAGAGGATCAGTGTGCCTGATTTTGAGATTTATTACATAACTACTATAATCAAGATAGTGTGGTATTGGTGGAGGGATAGACACGAAGATCAATGAACAGATTAGCAAACCCAGAAATAGACCCATACAGATAATGCCCATCTGATTTTTGACAAAGGTACAAAAGCAATTAAATGGAGGAACAATAGTCTTTTCTTCAAATGGTGCTGGAACAGATGGACATCCATGGCCAAAAAATAAAAAATAAACTTTCACCTAAACTTCGCATCTTATAGAAAAGTTAATTCAAAATGAATCGCAGACAATGTAGAATGCAAAACTATAAAACTTTCAGGAAAACATGTTTGGGATCTAAGGCTAAGCAGAGGAAGTTTTTAGACTTGACACTAAAAGTATGATTCCTCAAAGGAAACGTCGATAAATAGGACTTTATCCAAATTAAAAACTTTGCTCTGTGAAAACCCCTGTTAAGAGGATGAAAAGACAAACTATAGGCTGGGAGAAGCTACTTGCAACTGAAAACTCAACAAGTCACGGTTTTTTAAAGGTTAGTTGCACTGTGGAACCTGAGGCCACACTGATGAACGTTTTGTACCGTTTACATGAACAGCCATTGGCCTGTCTTGAATTCTCAATGGACTTAAACATGTGTGATTTTCTAATACCATGCATTTGTCATTTGAAATATTGATTTCTGGAGTCATATAAATCTTCCAAATTCTGACACATTTCAGTATACTATATCAAAAAATTACATGTTAATATTACCAGCAAACTCATCAGAAAAGTCTTTAAGAATGGGGAAACCGGTAAGATCATGGTGGTGGATACAAATTTTCTGAAATCCTAATTTTCTCACAAAAGCATGAATTTTATCATTGGTAACAAATACTGTCAATTGTTTTTCTTGAAGCGGCAGCCTCGCTTCCTTTCTTTTCGATTAAATACCAGGTGTGAATAACTACAGCTTGTCAGTTGTCCTGCCAAGCAGAAAGGGTGCATTGCGAGAACGGTGCTAGTTGAAGGCGGGTGACCGCAAGTGCCTTTCCTGGTAGTGACATTCAGGCTTCAGTACCTGGTGTTTCCTTTCCCCTTTTGTCACAAAGAATATTAAAAGATGTGCACTTAAGGGTAGAGATTTAATAAATTAATCGTGTTGCTTCGTCAAGGACATTCTTAAGTGAAACCGGCAGTTTTGGTTAATTGCTTTTATTAATGGTCCTGGTGGGCATGGTGGGGAGGAAGGTGACAGAAGCTGTTTCAATTCAATGCTGGGCGCCAGCAGATCTGCAGGCACCTTTCCTTTTCACTATCTGTGCAAGTAAGGTCCACTGTGACCTCGCTGACCCCGACGGCCTCAGAGAGCTCCGGGGGCTCGCAGACCTCCCTTTGATAACTGCTACGGACTCACTCACTATAACAGAGACCTTCCCTGACCGTCTCATTTAAACAGTGCAGCCAGCCCAGCCAGGGCTGTGGGGACAGGCTCAGGCTGAGGGGGCACACTCCAGGCCACCCCGAGAGAACGAACGTGCATTGATGGGCAACATGGCCAGCCCCAGATCCCCTTCCAGTCCAGGGAGGCCTTGGTCTTTGTGCCGGCTTCCCCACCTGTCCCTCAATTCCTGTCTATTAACTGCCCGCATGCAAGCCCCTTTCAGCAAGGCATGTGCATGGTGCCCAGTGGGGGTCTGCAGGTGAAGAGTGCCTGGCGGGCCTGTCCAGTGTGGCACCCTTCCCCTCCCAAAGAGGCCCATCAAAACCTGCCCTTACCCCTCTGTCCTTTCTTCTCTATTTCCCAGCCTCACTGTCAACTGTCACATGATCCAGAAGCAAACTCCTTCCCGGATGCTCTGGGACTTTCTCACCCCCTGGGTCCCTTTATCTAATGGCCCTCATGTCCTATGGCAAGTGGCCTGCGTTCTCCCAGCTGTCACAAGCCTGCTTACAGCATGGACATGGCCTCCTGCTTGCAGTGCCCACAATAAACCTTCCCTGTCTCACGGAAAGATCCACTGAAAAATCCCCTCGGAACCTTCTCAGGTCAACCTGATGCTCTTGACTCATCTGCTCGCCACTGCCCTGTCCTGACTGACATGCGTGTATCCCACCTGTGCGGCACATGCAGTCTGTCTGCGGTGTATATGTGTGTGTGCCCACATAGGCTGTGTCTTGTGGCCTTGTGTGGCTTCTCTGTGAGGTCTCCAGGGCAAGGACGTTACCTTCTTACTTAGTGTCATTTCCCATTGCCTGACATCTGCCAGAACCTCAGAAAGTTAACAACCAACTAGTTAACTTTGCTAATCAGTGAGTAACTGGAATGTGACATCTCAATACTAAATCCTAGCTGGGCAGCCAGAAGGTGATCTACGAACAAAGCAACAAGCAACAGCCACAAAGTGAAGACTGAGGGGGACTGTGGGGGAAGGAGGACACAGGATGACAGAGGCAAAGCTGGTTTTGGAGGCGAGAAAACCATCAGCAAGCCAGCGGCAGGGCAGGGCAGGCACTCCGTAGCTCCTGGGTGATGCACTGGGCTGAGAGGGACAAGGCAGGGAAAGGGACTCCAGGCAGAGGGAGTGAGACCAGGAAGGGGCGGCCCCCAGCTCCTCTCTAGTCCTGCGGGGCTCTGGGCAGCCTGGAGCATCTACGAGGAGGGGAGGAGGGCTCCCTAAGTGACCAGACTACCGAGGAAGGAGAGCTATTGACTTTCTACAGGGGACAGACAGGATCCAATCTGAGTTCGCAGGAGATCATTCTGCAGTGATGAGGTTGTCTCTGCAGGAGGGGAGGGATGAAAGTTACAGGATGCCGAGCAGCACTGCCAGGTTACTGGCCTGTTTGATGAGGAAAATCTAGGGAGAGAACAAGATGGGGGTGGGGTGGGGAGGGAGAAAAAGGAGTCCTCTGCGAAATGTAGACTCGGCTCTTGCTCTGCGGGGGTGCATGGGTTGGCTGTCCTGGCCCTGCCCCCTCCCCTCCTTTTCCCCACTGTCTTCTTCAGTCCCAGGAGTCAGGACTCCCATGCACAGATGGCTCGGAGCACAAACCCCCGCTCTGATCTGTATATCTGATGGCCTCCCTGACATTCCCACCTGGATGTTGCAAAGCCTTCAAATTCAGCCTCCCCCTCACTTCTCCGACTGCTGTCTCCCGCTTCTACATTGTGGAGGGGAAGGCAGGGAGCAAGCCTCCTGACATCTGTCTCCCTGCAGCCCCTGGTTCAACCTCACCTGGGTCTCTAAGCCTCGCCCATTTTCCTCCAACACCTCTGGTGCAGGTAACAGACCACCAGGGCCTTTGCACATGCCAACCTGGTCATGAAGCTCCCTGTTTACACTCCTTCCCTGGCCTCTGGCTGTGACAAATGGGGCCCTGAGGCTTTGCTAACTCCCAAACTAAGCAAAACTGTTCCTTGATCCATAGCCCAGACTCTTCATTGAACTTAGGTGCTAAACCCTGTTCTCATAAACTTCAGGACTGGTGGGGGGGCGGGCAGAGGAAACCCCAGGGGAATGCAATAGAAGGGTCCTACACAGAGGGAATTGTCCTGCCTCCTGGAGCCCCCCTCAAGGTGGACACACCTGGCCAGGGTGGTAGGTGGGATGAGGGAATCTCCTGGGCTGCTCAACAGCAGCTTTTCCCACTAGGGCTGGTTTCCTAGATGGGCAGGACAGAGATCTGGCAGGGAAGGAACTCAGCCGAGGGTGTCCAGGCCAAGGGCGTCCAAGGGCAGGCAAGGACCTAGCTGGAGTCCAGCTGTGGGCTGGAGAGGAGACAAGGTCTCTGCAGGTCCTAAGGCTGACGACCCCCACCCTCACCCCCACCCACACCAGCAGATGGAGTACTGGTGGGGGGAGGTAGTGACACTCTGAGCAGGAGCCTGGGCAGACTCGGCACCTGAGGCTAAGACAGGTTCCTAGAGCAACCTGGGACCATGCTGGGGCCAAGCCCATGGGCTTGGGGAGGGGAAGGGGGCTCATAAGGAGGACGAGGGCCTGGGAAGAGGGTGAGGCCCTGGGGAGAGGAATACGGCAGGGGAGGGCAAGAGCAGCCCCCACAGGCACTCTGGACAGAACCCCCGGCTCTGACCTACACTGGGGGAAGTCTCTAACGAAGAGTCAGGTGTGACAGAGCAGACACCAGAGCTGGCCGAGCAGGGGTCCCTGTGAGGAGACCCTCTGGTTGGAGGATCAAGGAATCCTAAACAGGGAAATTTTCTACCGTCTCTGTTCAGTGTAATCCCAGATGAATACAGTCCTGATGCGGAGCTCATTGTCCCAGGAAGCTTAGGACTGAAGCAGCGGTGGACATTAATTCCAACTCCATTTACACCAGGGGGCTGCAGCCTCCTCTCCTTCCTCAGATCTGGACACCTCGGCACCAGCACGGGATGGAGTGAAGCCTCAGCTGTCACCTGGCCACCACTGGACAGTACTGGTCCTCAGACTGCGCTGAGTCCATGCAGCTGCTGATGCCTCTGCAGTGAGGCACCAGCCCTCGGGGTCCAGACTTTGGCCCTGACCCTCACCCTGCCCCACCTGCTGCTAGGGGTGGCACAGGTGTCACTACTGGGATGGGGGATCGAGGGGGGGTACTGCAAGCTCTCTGGCCTGCCTCTAAAGCTTCTCTCCCTGGCGGAGCAAGCTGAGAGCTCACCAACTTGTCTTATGTCTGGTTCTGGTATGTCGGGTCCTTTAATTCAGAAAAGCACAAGGAAGCCACATCTGGCCTGGACTCTGGTCCTGCCTGATGGTGACATGGGTCAGGCAGGCTCTCCACGTCCCATCAGAGCCTTGGGGATGAGTCCCAGGGGGCTGAACGGCTATGCTCCTGACTCTCCCGTGACCAGAACAAGGCCTCCCGGTACTAAAAACACATTTGCATGTCCCATCAGCTCAAGCAAAGAACCAGGTGGGTGCAGAGGTGAGCTGGCGCAAGGCCCAGAGGCAGCACGGTCTGGGATCCAGCACACACCTTGCCTCGCACACCCAGCACCACATCTGCTAAATCCGTGTCGCTACCCCAGGGCCACCACCCAACACCACTCTGTTCTGTCCACACACGCACACACACAGGTCCTAACCCATTGAAATCTCATCTAAACACACAGGATGCTCCCTAGACAGTGTGGAGCTACTGCCTTCTGACAATTCTTCCTTTCTAACTTTAGAAAAGGGGGCAATTAAAAACTGAAGCAGACCAAAACTAACTAGAAAACCATTTGCATGATGTACCGTGAGCGCCATGTCACTTAGGCACTAAAATCCCCCTTGGCAGTGGCATCTGGTCCAGTGCGTCTGATTGTCTCTGATCTTTCCAGTGCCTTTACAAAGGCCCATTCTCCTTGTGGGGTGCTCAGGGCTGCAGACCACCCCCTCTACTTCAGCAGCTTCCAGAAAAGCCATGCCCATTCCATGGTCGTATCTCCCACCAGAAGGGCCCATGGCCGGCAACATAATGGTCACCATGCTGAGCCACTTCAGGAATCAACTCAAGCCCCCACTCCCCAGGAGGTGCTCTGGGCACCTGAGCCATCTGGTCTCCGCTCACCCAGGTGTTCTGCCTCCCTGGCTTTTCTCTGCAGCCCACCCTGAAGACATCTTCCAAAAGGTCTTTGGATTGGAGTGAAACAGTGAAACCCTGGCTCACCACCCAGATGGCAGGACAGAGTCGGTGGTGTTTATGGTGAGCTCTTCTGTGCAGGACAGGGGCCAGAAGGCTCTCCAGACACCACAGCAATTTCCATAATGCTCTGATCAACCCCTCACCCTGGCAGCCTGCTGCAGTGCAGGGAGGCTGTGTGGCTATGGGCAGACAGCACAGGTTTATCCCACCCTATGCAGCTCTGGGGGCAGGTGGTGGCTGTTTTCTCTGACGCCAGGCCTCACTCTACCTGGTATGGACCGGTAGTCATGTTGTAAGCCATGCAACAAGGGGGTAGCAGAGGCTTCAGGAACATGGGGCCCAGGCAGGTGCTGCCTGGAGTCAGGGGCTGGAGACCCCCTCCAGGCCTTTCTCTGAGCTCTTCCTCAGTGGAAGGTTCAGTCAGTCCCTCAGGAGGCCAACTCCTGGCTCGTTGTGGGTTGAAGACAGTACGCTCCTGGCCAGAGGGAACCCAGGGCCATGCTGGCGTGATGGAGGGGGGGCGGGTTTCATGGTGGTGGTGGGGTCTCATCTCCAAGTTAGATGAGCTGCTTGGGCTTTGGGGGGCAGTAACTAATAACTGTGTTGCTAGGGTGAGCCCACCAGGCACGCTGGCTCAACACGGAAGCACAGAGTGCAGAGTGCTTCTTTTCAGGTGGAGTGGGGAAGAGGGACCTGAGAGCAGGGCAGGCTCAGAAACAGGGTGCCCCAAAGGCAATCTGGTGGCCCAGGCAGGCTCCACTGTGCTTATTAGGATGGCCACTGTCACGTGTACGGGAGTTGCACGGGGCCGTGGGGCGGGAGCCCTCAGCCTGTGTAGCCGGCAGGGGACGGTGAAGAGGGGCTGCTTCCAGGAAGGTTAGGAGGGGCCTGGCCCAGCCCTATTCCTGTGGGGAGAAGGTGGAGCAGACAGAATGACAGGGCAGACAGAACCAGAACCACGGATAACTTAGTTTATGGGTCAAGCCAATGCAATGCAAAGTTGTTTTTGTTCTTTTTTAACCAAAATAAATAAATCATATCCGTCCCTGTGAAGGTCAAAGTGATGGATGAAGGGCAGCTGGCCCCTTGGCCACGCCCTTCCCCTTGCCCCCACCCCTCCTCTCCATCTTCTGACCTGCTTTGGCACAGCAAAAAAATGATGCATCACAAAGTCTCCATTGGGTTAAAAGGAAATAGCAGAAAGAAAGAAGAGTGATGGGGGTGCCAAGGGAGGCAGGGGTAGGTGGAGGGTCAGCAGGACCGATACGGAGCAGCCAGCGCCCCGGTGCAGGAACCTGAGTGGGGCTTCCTGGCCATGCACAGGCCCTGTGGGCTTCGGTGCTGCCGGACCCCAGACAGGGTGGGCTGGGTACGCTCAGCTCCCACGCACAGCCTGGGACCCTCAAAGGGGCAGCAGAGAATGGACATTGCAGAGACCAAACCTGTCTTCTCTGTGCCAGGTCAGGCTAAGGTCACTCCATAGCAGAGGCTACCTTCTGCCAGCTATGGCTAGATCCAGCTCCAGGCTCCCCCCCAACACCAATTCTAAGGCTCAGCCCCAAGAAGATGAGGCTACCCTAGCCCAGGTGCAGATGCTTGTGCCTTGCTGGGTGACAAGGACTGCCAGCACACTGGGCAGTCACAAGGACCAGACCATGCCCTGGGAGATGATGCTGGCAGGAAGAGGCCTGGCCAGAGCTGACCCTCTCCAAGGACATCCTGTGGGGGCTTCCTTTCCTCTTACCACTCCCCACGGCCTCTATGAAAGCTGCTCAGCGTGACAGAAGTCGGCAGAGCCTGGGGAATATCTGGCCTGGGTGGCAGTCAAGCAATCGAGGGGAGAACAGCCTAATTCCTACGGAAGTGGGGACGTGTGCAGCACAGTGGGAGGGAGAGAGGCATGGGCGGCGCTGAGGCTCTAATCTTTAGTTGAGAAGCGAGGGGTGGTCGTAGCATGGAGAGGGCAGCAACCCAAGCAGCCCCTGGCCATGTCTACGAGAAGTTCTTGAAGGCATCCAGGTCGAAGGCTGTGTCCAGGAGGCGCTGCAGCTCTGTCAGGTGGGTCTTCTTGTTGCCAGTGGCTGGAGCAGCTGCTGGGTCCCGGCCAGCATACCTGAGTGGCAGAGAGAGGGAGGGAGAGACAGGGGAAGTGAGGGTGCTGGCCACCAAGGGGCCTGGCCTCATCCCTCTCTAGCAGGTGCCCCGGGTCACTGCCCACTGGCCTACGGCCTTACCAGACAGGCTTGGCACGGTTGATGGTGGTCCGAAGTCTGGGCTTCACGTAGTCATAGTAGCCTTGGTTCTTGTGCTCCTCCTGGCACCAGGCCAGCTCGGCACTGGGGTACTTCTGCACCTCTTTCAACAGGAGGTCGAAGGGGAATGGTGACAACTGGGAGAGAGCAGGGGTCATGTTAAGAGAGGGACATCCTGAAGGTGGGTCAGGTCAGGCCAAGGGGGGCTGCTGTTCCAGAGGGAGCCACCTCATCGTGGCTGTTCCAGGAGGGGAAGGTCAGAGACCTGGGAGTCCCCATCTCAGTAAATGATGTTCTAGATGTTCTAGCCCCATCACCCCACAGAAAGGACACTGTGGTGAACTGAATAATGTCCCCCCAAACTCACTGAAACTTGAATTGTGTCCCCCAAGTTTTATGTATTAGAAACTTGGTTCCCACTGTGACTGTTAAGAGGGTGGGAAATCCTATTATGGTAATTGAAAGGTGGAGCTTTGAAGAGGTGATTGGATTGTAGGACCATGTAGTACTGAATGGATTAAAAATGGTGGTCAGGGGCGTGGTTCTGAGGGCTTTACAAGAAGAGAGAGGAAAGTCTCTTTCTCTCTCTCTCTGCTCTCTCTGCTTCCACCATCTTGAAATGTGAGAGCCCTGGGTCACTGTCACTACCAACAGATGGACTTTGGACTTCCCAATCTCAGAAACCATAAACAATAAATGTCTTTTTTCTTTATAAGTCACCCAGTTTCAGGTATTTTGTTATAAACAACATAAAGGGACTAATACAGACACCAACACCTAGCTGAGGTGTCACCCGCCTTCACCTGCTCTATCCTTGTGATGGCCACCTGCTCCACCATGCCCCGTGCCTTGCGCTCTCGTGTGAGGTCATAGTACACCTTGCCAGTGCAGAAGAGAAGCCTCTTGACGCTCTCTGGGTCCTGAGCTGCAGGGCCATCTTCTGGGATCACTCGCTGGAAGTGGGTTCCTAGGAAAGAGTTCCCATGGCCCGGCTGCTTCTCTTGGGGCCCGTCCCCCTGCTGCTGTGCTTGAGCAGAGAATCCCAGGAGACAGGGCTGTGCCACATGCTGCTACTGTGACATGTGGTTTCTAGGGGTTAGAGATACTTCTGCCTCGCCAGCCTCCCATGCCTGTGTACTTGCTCAGACCAAGAGTGCTTTGAAAAGCACATTATGTGTAACAAACACACAGTGTGCAGGGCTGGCCTCAGATATCAGCAATGCCAGGTTATTCTTCAAAATGGTCTGTCTCAAACTTGGGACAATTAAGTCTATTAAAACATCCCATGTCTACTCTGTTCATATTCCTCATGATTTTATAAATATAAAAATTTTCAACACAATCAGAGGAAATATTCAGATGGTTGGGGCTAGGAATAGGGACCATGAGAACAGAACAATGCCAATGAGGGAAATCAGATTCAAAACAAAAGTCCCACTTTCATGATGAAAATGCTCAGCAAACCAGGAACAGAAGGAAACGACTGCAACATGATAAAGGCCATGTATGAAAACCCATGGTGAACATCATACTCAATGGTGGCAGACCGAAAGCTTTTCCTCTAAGATCAGGAACAAGGCAAAGATGCCCACTCTCACCACTTCTATTCAGTGTAGTATTGGAAGTTCTAGCCATAGTGATTAAGCAAGAAAAAGAAATAAAAGGCATCAAAATTGAAAATAAAGTAAAATTATTTCTTTTTGTAGGTGATGTGATCTTATATGGAAAAAACCTTAAAGACAGCATTAAAAAACTCTTAGAACCAATAATAAATTAGCAAAGTAGCAGGATGTAAAAATTAACACACAAAACTCAGTTACATTTCTATAGATTAACGATAAACCTGAAAAGGAAATTAAAAAAAAAAAAATTCCATTTACAATAGCATCAAAAAGAATAAAAAATTTAACCAAGGTGAAAGATTGTGCAATGAAAACTATAAAATAACACTGTTGAAAGAGAACAGAAATAAATGTAAACACATCCCATGTTGATGGATTGGAAAACTCCATATTGTTAAGATGTCCACATTATCCAAAGCAATCTACAGATTCAATGTAATCTTTATAAAAAGCCCAGTGTTGTTTTTTGCAGAAACAGAAAAGTCCATCCTAAAAATCATAGAAACTCAAGGGGCCCTGAATAACCAAAACAGTTCTGAAAAAGAAAGTTAGAAGGATCACACTTCCTGACTTCAAAAATTACTATAAAATGCTAGCCAGTTAGCTCACTTGGGAGAGCGTGGTGCTGACAACACCTAGGGCAAGGGTTTGGATCCCCATATAGGCCAGCCACCAAAAAAACCCAAAACAAAACACAAATTAAAAAAAACCTTACTACAAAGCTACAGTAATTAAAACGGTTTGGTACTGGCATAAAGACAGACATATAGACCAATGGAAGAGAACAGAAGAGCACGGGAATAAATCCTCACACATGTGGTCAAACGATTTTTGACAAGAGTGACAAGACCATTCAATGGAGAAAGGAGTCTTCAATAAATGGTGCTGGGGAAACTGGATATCAATATGTAAAAGAATGAAAGAAAATTTGGACCCTTATCTACTACAATACACAAAAATCAATTCAAAATGAATCAGAGACCTAAATTTATGAGCTATAAATACAAAATTATTAGAATAAAACATATGGGAAAAGCTTTATGGCCATGGATTTAGAAATGATTTCTTGGATATGACACCAAAGACAAAGGCAACAAAAGAAAAAATTGGCAAATTGGACTTCATGAAAATTAAAAACTTTTGTACATCAAAAGACACTATCAACAGAACAAAAAGGCAACCTATAGAATGAGAGAAAATATTTGCAAGTCATATATCTGATAAGAAATTAACAACCAAAATATACAGAGAACTCTTAAGACTCAACAACAAAAAACCAAACTGGATTAAAAAATGGGCAAAGGATTTGAATAAACTGTTCTCCAAAGAAGATATACAAATGTCCAATAAGCACATGAAAAGATGTACAACATCACTAATTATGAGAGAAATGTAAATCAAAACCACAATGAGACACCATCTCACTCCCATTAGGATGGCTACTTCAAAATATTAAGTGTTGACAAGGATGTGGGAAATCGGAGCCCTTATGCACTGCTGGTGGGATGAAAAATGGTACAGCCACTGTGGCAAACAGTTTGTTGGCTCCTTAAAAAGTTAACATAGGATTACCACATGATGCAGCAATTCTAGTACTGCGTACATACCCAAAAATATTGGAAGCAGGGTCTTGAGGAGATATTTCTACACCACGTTCATAGCAGGATTATTCGCAATAGCTAAAATGTGGAAGCAACACAAGTGTCCAATGACAGACGAATGGATAAACAAAATGTGGTGTATACACAATGGAATACTATTCAGCTTTAAAATGGAAGGAAATTCTGACATGCTACAACATGGATGGACCTTGAGAACATTATGCTGAATGAGACAAGCCAGTCACAAAAGGACAAATACTCTCTGATTCCATTTATATGAGGTTCCTAGTGTAGTCAAATGCATAGAAGTAGAAAGTAGAAAGCTGGTTGTCAGGGGCTGGGTAGGGGGGAAATGGAGTTAGTGTTTGACAGGGACAGAGTTTCAGTCTGGGAAGATGAAAAGTTTCTGGAGATGAACAGTGGGGATAGTTGCACACAATGTGAATGTAATTAATGCCAGTGAACTACGCACTTAAAAATGGTTAAAATGGTAAATTTTATGTATATCAAAATAAAAAACTCTGAGAGGAGACAAACATGGGCTTTGCTTTAACCAAAGACTATAGGGGGCTTGGTGGCTAGGAAGAAGAGGGCTTCCTGGACCTGTGAGCCCTGGGGACATCTGGGACAGCCAGTGGCTGTGTCAACCACCTGCTGTCCACTGTGCACATGGAGATCTCAATGCCGCAGGCTAGCTTCACACAAGCACAGGCGGTGTGTTACTTGGCAGGGCCCTGCCCTCCAGTGTCTTTCCTTCTGTCCCAAAGGACCTGTGTTGGAGCCTGGGTCTCTGAGCCTGAGGTGAGCTGCCACATGCCTGCAGGACAAGGCCACAGGCAGTGGCACCAACTCTCAATCTGACTCACTCACTGCTTCTAATGGAGTCCGGGGAGCACCCACAGGCAAGAGGCAGCAGCCCCCCGACTGGACATGAAACATCCTTAGACTAACTCACACGCAAGCTGTGATTTCCACATCTGTTATCATTAGTCTTTACCCTGAGACCAAAAATGTAGCAAGAATGGCTGGTGGGTTCACTCATTTGGTTAGAGTGTGGTGCTGTTAACACCAAGGTCCAGGTTCGATCCCTGTACCAGCCAGCCAACAACAACAAAAAAAAAAGTGTGGCAAGAGTCACAGTAAAATCCATAAACATAAGCCCCACAAGCCCCATAGAGCAGTAGCAAAGAACCCCCAAACCTACCAACCCCCAAGGGTCTCCTGCACACCAACCTGGAAGCATCTCGTCAAAGCTGGTTCTGGCCTCAGGGTGGCGCAGCAGGGACTTTGGAGTGAAGATGATTAACTGAAATACAGAACAACAGCTCGTGATGGACCGGGTTTTATTTATTTATTTTATTTTTAAAAAACATTTACATGTTGATGTATTCTTGCCAGGTGATTTTATTTATTTATTTATTTTTTGGTGGGTGGCCAGCATGGGGATCCGAACCCTTAACCTTGCTGTTATTGTACCACACTCTACCGAGTGAGCTAACTGGCCAGAACCCAGGGACCGGGTTTTAGATTCCAGAAGGAAAGTCAAAAGTGAGGGGCTGCCCGTGCCTCAACCTTCAGGATAGCTCCCAGCTCTCAATGGAAGACTCACATCAGAAGCAGCAGAGGGGGCCGACCCCGTGGCGCACTAGGGAGAGTGCGGCGCTGGGAGCGCAGCGACGCTCCCACTGCGGGTTCGGATCCTATATAGGAATGGCCGGTGCACTCACTGGCTGAGTGCCGGTCACGAAAAAGACAAAAAAAAAAAAAAAAAAAAAAAAGAAGCAGCAGAGGAGAAGGACCGTCCCGTGGCTCACTTGGGAGAGTGTGGTGCTGATAACACCAAGGCCACGGGTTCAGATCCCTATGTAGGGATGGCCGGTTAGCTCAGTTGGGAGACCGTGGTGCTGACAACACCAAGACAAGGGTTAAGATCCCCTTACCGGTCATCTTTAAAAAAAAAAAAAAAAAAAGAAGAAGAAGAAGCAGAGGAGAAAAAAAGATGACCAATTTTCCTGCTGTCTGCCTCCCTTGGCTGGGCGTCCACTCCCTTTGGCCCTGTCCTGGCCTGCTCTGAGGCCTGCCTCCCGCACGCCCCCCAGCATCCCAGGGCAGAAGGGTGTTCTCCCTGTACCCTCCCCATACTTCCTCCTGCTGGATCACTTTCCCCACTCGTCTGTCCACCGAGTTCCTACTCACCCTTCCACACCCAGATCAGGGGCTGCTTCCTGGGGACCC
The DNA here is from genome assembly GCF_027409185.1 of Cynocephalus volans. NCBI lineage: Eukaryota > Metazoa > Chordata > Mammalia > Dermoptera > Cynocephalidae > Cynocephalus > Cynocephalus volans. The sequence continues at coordinate 212,911,031 of NC_084461.1, forward strand.
TGCACTCCCTAGGACCCTGCCAGGGCTCCCCTCTCTTCCAGAGCTCAGCACCCCCAATGACCACCTGCTCACATGTCATCCTCCCAGCTCTGACTACTCTGCAGCATGGGAGGACCAGCTTGGACAAAGAGGACGTGTGGTCCTCTGACGGCAGCACTGTGTATGGGATAGGGGCACCCTGACGAGCTGTCTTGTCCACATCCCCCTTGCAGTTGCCACCTAGCCAATCCCAAGCAAGAGGTGCTCAGAAGAGCCCTTCCCTGAACCAGCATAGCAGGGCTGGGGCCCTGGGCTCATCCTCAGGCCAGGCCTTGCTTGAGCAAGGGGGACCCCACCACTGACCGGCTTCCGGAAGGGCAGCAGGATCTGGCGTCGCAGCACATGGAAGAAGTTGCCAGGGGTGGAGCAGTTGACAACAACCCAGTTGCAGTCGTACAGCTGATTGATGTCAAAGTTGGCTTCCATGAGGTCCTGTAAGGAAGGAACGAGATGGCCGGAGGCAGCACTGAGCCTTCTGCCATGTGAGGCGTCTGGGGGCAGGAAGCCTCAGGAGGCTCCACAGCCCCATCCTCAGATGCCCAACTCACCTGGAGACACGAGTGGACACTAAGGAGAGCAAGTCCAGCAGGCTCGGCTGCCAGCCTCACACCCTGACAGAGATCTTAGTCCTGCTTCATCCATCCTATTTCTCTGAAAGCTGCTTCCACCCAAAGAAACTGATTCCCAATAGTTTCCTACGAGCTCTTAGAGTTTCACTGAAATCACCCCAAAGTCCTCTCCCCTAGGAGTCTGTGAGTCCGAGCAGAGACAGTGTGCCTGGAGCTCACGCTGATGGCTCCCGCAGAGCGTCTGTGCTTTCAGCCGCAGGGGCAGGGAGTGCAAGTGGTCCCCGTGCTTTCTTTCTCCTGGGCTCTGAGGAAGCCTCTCATTTTGGGGAGACACCCATTCCAGCTCCCCAGCTAGAGAAAGGGGCAGCACTGAGGTCTGATGCCTCAGGATGTCCAAGTGGACGTTCCTCCCCAAGGTCCCTGGCAGATGCCCTGGGGGTGGCCAGGATGGGGGCAGGCAGGATCTGCTCCACTCACTGGCAGGACGTCTGGGTCATCGTTGCACATCTGCAGGAACCGCTCTGGGCGGGCGGAGGAATGCTCTGGACCCTGCAACCAGACACATGAGGCAGTGTGGGCGTTCAGGCACATATGTTTGCTCTCTCTGCACCACTCTTCCTTAGTCTACTTGCTCCTTCCTGGTCATCTTTTCTCTCAATGGCAGAGTTCAATTCCTCCCCCTCCCCTCTGCAAACTGCCTGGCTCCTCATCATTTCCACATCTGAGTTTTAAGACTGTGTCACATGGGGGCCTGTGTGGTGGGACAGCACCAAACAGGGTGTGGCGGGGCAAGCAGGCTGAGCTGCTGGCAACAGGTACTGAATGTCCCATGGACATCTGTGTGTCTAGGTGGTCTCTCAGTGGTCTGCATCATCACCCCCTGCTTCTTGTCCAGAGTGGGGAGGATGGGAAAGGGATGGGCATGCTGGCCACATGCAGATGAGTGGGAAGCACAGGCAGGGCCTTGGGAGGCTGGTGCCGGCCTTTGGGGTTGGGGTCCCAGGAAGGCCCTCTGTTGTCCTAGGTCTGCAGGGGCCACAGGCTCACCATGCCCTCCATGCCATGAGGCAGCAGCAGCACGATGCCATTCTGCCGCACCCACTTGGCCTGCCCTGGGCAGATGAACTGGTCGATGATGCACTGAGCTGTGTTGTGGAAGTCGCCAAACTGGGCCTCCCAGAGGACCAGGGCATTGGGGCTGGCCATGGCAAAGCCCAGCTCAAAGCCTGTGAGAGAAGGAGGAGAGAGAATACTCCATCAGAACCCCAGCTGGAGGATGTGTGGGGGTTTCAAGGGTACAGGGCACTTACCCAGGACGCCATACTCTGACAGCGAGCTGTTACACACGGTGTAGGGTGCCTGATTGGGCCAGAGGTGGTTCATGGGGATGCAGGTTCTCTTATCCACGTTCTGGTCGTGGAGTACGTGGTGGCGGTGGCTGAGGTGAACAGCAGGGACAATAACTAGGAGCTCTGACCTGACAGGCTGATGTGCTGTGGACCCGACAGCACCAGCAGACCCCACATGCTGCAGCCTGGACTCCCCCCAGGCGGCTGCAGAGCTTGCACCCCCAGCCCTAACAGAAGGTCCAAAGCAAATAAGGGGATGGTGCCTTTAGCCTGAGGCAAATGGGACTGGGTAACTGTTTTCTGGAAGTCATTGTCTTCTGGGAAATACACACCGGAACCCCTCCCTTTCTGCCTCCCACTCTTTGGAAGGGGAATAGAGACACCCAGAATAGTACCTGAACGTGCCCCGCTCCACGTCCTGGCCACTCAGCCGGATGTGTATGCCCTCCTTCAGGAGAGAGCCAAATGCCATATACTCAGCCAAAGCCCAGTCCACAGTCCGGTTCTTCACCATCTCTCCACGAGTTTTTAAAATCCGGCTCAGCCCTGCAGAGATATGTGATCATCAGGTGCCATAGGCCTGGCCGCCTTGCTCCCAGTGCTAATGAGAAGAGCCTGTTGCACCCATTGCCTGCAGTTTCCTGGCTCACTGGAAGAGCTGTGACCTCTCAGTCTCTCCTTTACTACTTAGCAAGCGAGGGACTGTGCTGTGGGCGGTCCCGCCCAACCACCCCACTGGCGTGGGCAGGGTGGGGAAGTTGCTGGCTGGGGCCCAGCATTCCCACAGGCCAGTGACACCTTACCTCCGTGAATGGTGAAGTCCTCCACGGGCACGGAGCTGGCCACATTGCCGATGTGCGTCAGGACATCCTCAGTCAGGCCTGTGGAGGGGCAGGACATGCTCCTGGGCTGCCCATCCAGGGTGAAGAAGCCTAGGAGAGGAAGGACAGCTGAGGCGCAGCACCTGCTTTGGGAAAGGACATTGTGGAGCAGGTCCCAGAAACTGCTGTACTATTTCAGGATTGTGGCACACACGTGAAAGAGTGCAGCTAGACCATGCTTCCAAGAGAGCACTGGTCCAAGGGTTCAGTTGAGGGTTCACAGGGGGCTTTGCTGAAATGGTGCACATGACTGTGTGCTGTGGGGGCAGAGCGGGGAGCAGGGCTCACGGCCACTTCCGATTCACAAAGGAGTTCATCTGTGGCGCCAGCCCCTCGCTCACCAGGCCAGGGGGAGTCCAGCCAGTGCTTGATGTGAAGGATCTTCTCGTCTTTAGATCTGGCGAAAGCTTCCTCACAGATCTTATCGTACTTGGAGATTTCCTCCTGGAGGTTTGAGCACAACACCACTGTGGCAGTCACGGGCAGAGTACACCCTGCCACACCACCCACCCCAGCCCCATACTTCCCCACACAGCTCAGACTCCACTGGCTCCAACACTACTCCTCGCTAAAACACCTGACCTTTCTAAGATTTGTGAGAAGCCTACAAAAAAATATTTTAGTCTTTTCACTCCCAATAGTTTCTTCCCCACATTTGCTGGCTGGAGATCCTGCTCAGAGTTTGAGTCCCTGCCCCTGCACCCCGACCTCCACTGCCATGCCCTTTCTTAAGACCTGGCACAGTGCTCTTGGTTCCTAGCACACCCCTGAGGAGGCTGGGCCCCAAAGCTCCGTCTCCAGCAGCTGTCCTCTTGGGCCCTGTCCGGTTCCTATGCTTCAGACACAGCTCCTTGTACCCCCCCCAAACCCCCAACCCCAGCACCTGCTTGGGCCTTCTCACACCCAAACAGAACTTACTGTCCAGATTACACCCAGCCCTTTACCAAGCTAGACGCTTCATCCACTTCTCACCCTTGCACAATCTGCTTTGACTGAGAAAACCAACTAAGCAGCCACTACCTTGTCTCCAAAACATGCCTTTTCCCTCTCCCAAAAAACTATTTAAGGCCCACCTCCTTTACAAAGCAGCTCAGTAGCCCAGACCTTCCAAAAAGGTATAATTGAAACGCTGTAATTGTAAATATCTCACAAGCTTTCATTTGGATCCTCCTCACTCTGCAAAAGCAAGAACCACCCCTGTGGCTGGCCTTCTCCAGTCCTCCCCGGCCCCGGAAAGGCCCGCTGGCATGGAGCCATGGGAACACACCTCATACTCAGGCTGGTTGACCACGCCCTGGGACACTAGCAGCTCCGCATACTTCTGCAGCACGGGCTTCTGCTTGCGGATCTGCTTGTACATGAGCGGCTGCGTGAACATGGGCTCATCCATCTCATTGTGGCCATTGCGCCGGTAACACACCTGGTCAGAGTGGCAATAGAGGACATCAGAGACCACGGTTGGCTGCTCGAGAAGGAATGCCATCACGGCACCTGCCCCATCTCTATGTGATGCTAACACACCTCACGTCTGCTCTGCCTCAGTTTATCTTCTCTAGAATTAGGATCCTCTCTCTCTTTTACACAGTAGAGTTACTCTGACTTATCAAATGAGAACATGAGAGTGACTAGGGAATACAAACTCTTTATTCACAGAGTTGTCCCACAACAGGACCAGACGAGCCCACCAATGGTCCTCTTCACCACTGCAGCTACTGCCTGGGGGGATTCATGACTGCACCTGGGCCTGAATGCTCTGGAGTTAGGAGGAGCCTATATGAGGTCTGGTACTAGAGAGCCCCAAGGTAATGCACCAAACCATGCCCCTCTCCTTGGGACGCAGGGGTGTGAGGGCAAGAGGGTGGGCCAGACATTGTGCCTGGGATGTGCTGTCTTTGGAGTCACTCACCAAATCGACAACCACGTCCTTGTGGAAGGTGCTCCTCCACTCGGCTGCCACCTTGCACACGTACATGACAGCCTCAGGGTCGTCTGAGTTCACGTGGAAAATGGGGGCATTCACCACACGGGCCACATCAGTGGGGTAGGGGGAGGAGCGGGCCATCCGAGGGTCTGTGGTGAAGCCGATCTGCAAGGAACATGCAGCCTGGCAAGGGGGCACCCAGCATGGCCAGCACAGGGCCCAGGGGCGGGGGGGCACAGCCTATGCTTGCTGCTTGGCTGCTTTGGGAGAATGTTCCCGAAATGGCTGTTTAGGTTTCTTGTTTTGAAGTTTGGTTTTTTTTTTTCCTGTTCTGATAAAATTCATATGCTCAACATAAGGAATTTGGAAGAGATACACAATATTAAAAGTTAAACAGTTACCTATAATTCCACAGGCTACAATGTAAATATTTTGATGTTTTCCTTTCCAGATTATTTTCTTTGGATGCATATATATGTAAATATGTGTGTGTGTGTGTGTACATATATTTATTTAAAATTTGGGATCTTATTTCTATAATTTTGCACTTTATTCATACAACATGAGCACTTTTTCTTTGAAAAGAAAATTTAAAGGCTTCATAAGACTTCCCACCACTAAGATGTACTAAAATTTAAACATGTATTCATAATTTTATAACCTGCATTTAAAATTTTATTTGTACGAAATATTTCAAATATAAAGTATGATAATACTACATTGATCATCCATAAACCCATCACCCAATGTGAAGAAATCTTAACAGTTTCATCAGCTGGAGGCCAAGCCCACAGGCCTCCCTACCCTGAAATAAGAGGAGGATGTTTCCACGAGTTGCTATTTGTATTTTATGTGTCCATAATCAGCACATGGTATCTTCTTAGGCTTGTTGTTAACTTTCAAATTTTGATGTAATTTCAAACCTGCGAAAAAGTTGAAAGGATACTAGGAAGAACTCCCACAGAGTCTTCACCTAGATTCACCAATTGTTTACACTTCACGCCCTTCGCCCTTCCCCCTTCACTTTGTTATCCCAGCTCTTTCCATCACACACATACATGCATGCCTTTGATCTGAAACATTTAGGAGTCAGTCGTGACCATCCCTATTTCCTGGGAACAAGGACATTCCCTCACCCTGCCAGAGTACAGCATGCAGCCTCAAGCAATCTGTTGCGTGACACCACTGTCTCTAGTCCACAGTCCACACCCACATTCTACCCACTGTCCCAATAACTCGATAATGTCGGCAGACCAGGACACCTCCCTGCATTTAGTGGTCACGTCTCTCTAGTTCCTGTTAATCTGGAAAGCTCCTCTGCCTTCCTCGGTTTTTCACAGTATTGACATTTTTGAAGAGTACTTTCAAGTTTTTCAACCACACAGATATACGCTCTATGTTCCTTATACATGATAGCATACTCTATACACTGTACAAATCCTTTGTAACTTGCTTTCTGTTCAAAGTTTTTTTTTATGATTCATCCAGGTTGAAATTTGTAACTCTACTTCCTTTAGTAGAGCTTAGCAGTAAAATTTAACTACTAAATAGTATATACCACAGTGTGTTTATCCATTCTCCCACTGGTGGACAATTTGTAGTGTTTCAAATTTGTGGTTAACACAAACAATGTAGCTGCATGCAAGCTTATATGGGGAGTTTACTTGCAGTCTACTCCTAGGAAGAGAAAACTGAACCAGAGGCACAAGCACAGTAAATTTTTCTAAATACTATCAACTTGCTGTCCAGAGTGGCTATTCCACATATACTTCTACAAGCAGCATGTGAATATCCTGCATTTCCATTTACCATATTGTGAATATTTCCCCAGGATATTAAACATTTTAATGGTGATATAATATCCCTTCCTATGGCTTTGCCAAATTGTATACCAAGACTCTTCTGTTGCTGGACATATAGCTTATTTCCTAGTTTTATGGTAGTAAAAATACGGTTTTGACAAACATTATTATACAAAAGTATTTAGGATTGATGGCTTCCGTAGGAGAGGTTTCTAGAAGGGGAATTTCTAGGTATGTTTGTAGAGAAACATCAGCAAAGCAGCCACTTCCTGTCCTGCTACAGATCTTACTGTTCCCTCACCACCTCATGAGCAATGAGCCAAAGCAGTAAAGAGATAAAGAAAATACTAGCAAAACTGTGGTCCTTCAAGAGGTCTAAGAATTCTATACTGAAGTGCCGGCCAGTGGCTCAGTTGGGAGAGTGTGGTGCTGGTAACACCAAGGCCACGGGTTCAGATCCCTATATAGTGATGGCCGGTTAGCTCACTTGGGAGAGTGTGGTGCTGACAACACCAAGTCAAGGGTTAAGATCCCCTTACCAGTCATCTTTAAAAAAAAAAAATTCCATATTGATGTTAAATTTCTCTTAAGTAATCTCCCTTCTCACACTGAATAAAGAATAGAAATAGACACTGATGAGAACATTAAAAATGATGGATCAAGGATAGTCTGACACTTAAGAGAGCTGGGAACAATCTCATCTGGTACTGGAGCCAGAGTGGCCCTTTTGGGTCTCACCATTTAGGGAAAGAGAAATAGGAAAGTTAGTGATCGTAATACACCTTGCATCTAGACCTCACAGAAAGGAAACAATTTTGAAAGGTGGAGGCCTCAAACCCCAGTTGTCCTCCCCAATATTCACTATTACAAGCTTCTGTGTCTTCAAGTACATTTGGGCAGGGGAACACACACACACACACACACACACACACACACACACACACACACACACACACACACACACACACACACACACACACACACACACACACACACACACACACACACACACACACACACACACACACACACACACACACACACACACACACACACGACAGAGGTATACTCTACTAGCACAGGTATCTACATGGGTGGATGTGCTCAAACACAAGGAGATGGGGGTACACTCTAAATACTGCTCTGTACTCTTTTTCCCACTATGTATATTAATGTATAGGTACATTAATAACACTTAGTATACTTGTGGGAGTGAGTGTACTAGAAGGAAAATCCTCTGCTAAGTGGAACTGCCAGTCTGGGAGCTGAAGGGACCCTAGACCCAGATGGTTTATCCTCTCATCCCTGGCTGAAGCCATGTCTACTTCAACTCTGACAACTTATTCACTAGTTGCCCCAACACTTCCAAGGAGAAGGAACCTACAACTTCTGGAGGAGCCGGTTTTCCTACTGGAACAGGTCTGATTGTTCGAAGTTCCTCCTTTCATTCATCTGCAATCTGCTTCTTGGTAATTGTCATCCACTGGTGCTGACTCTGTCCATTATATTCTTTGCTACAGGAATTACTGATATTTGAAAACAGTTCTCATGCTTTCCAGGTGTCTTTTATCTCCTGGACTACACATGCCCTGCTTCCTCAGTCATTCCTTGTAGGCTAGTTTCCAGACACTGTGCCATCTTGAGACACGCATCCTGGATGCAGTACCACTTATGTTAGAAAAAAATCAATGGAGATGCTCTATAGCAGAATGGAGGGGAGAGAGGATCAGGAACTTAAAAATGGAACAACAGAAATGACCCAATCTGAAAAATGGAGATAAAACAGCCTGAAAAAATAAAATGAACAGAGCCTCAGGGCCCTGTGAGACTACACCAAAAGACCCAACATTCTCGTCATTAGTCCTGGAAGGAGGGGAGAAAGAGGGTGGGACTGAATAAATACAGTGGAATCCTGAATGACATGGGTTTGAACTGCAGGTTTGAGCTGCATGAGTACACTTATAGGCAGGATTTTCTTCAATAAATATATTGAAAACATTTTGGTTAGGTATATGTCATGAGTGCATGACATATACCTAACCAAATAGTTAAGTAACCTACCTAACAGTAGGCTAGTACTACTTAAGTAACTAACTACTTAATTACTACTTAAGTAAGGATTCAGAGTCCCCCATAGGGCTCGGAGGGAAGCTCACAATGTACTTAGGTAGTTAGGAATAAAGTTTTGAGGGAGTCAAAAGTTATGTTCGGATTTTCAATTGCATGGGGGCTTCAGCACCCCTAACCCTTGAGTTGTTCAAGGGTCAACTGTAATGGCTGAAAAAAGAGATGTTTGAAAAGTTTCCACATTTGTCAGAAGACATAAATCTACAAATTCAAAAAGCTAAGTAAGGGCAAATCAATTCAATAAGGGAATTTTCCACAAATGGTCTTGGGACAACTCATAAAGTTGGGCCTCTTCCTTGCACAATACATAAAAAATAACTCAAATGGATGACAGAGGTAAAAGCTAAAACTATAAAGCTCTTAGAAGAAATAGGAATAAATGTTTGTGACCTTGGGTTAGGCAAAGCTTTCTTATTAGATATGACATCAAAAGCACAAGCAACAAAAGAAAAAACAGGCAACTTGGACTTGATAAAAAATAAAAACTTTTGTGCTTCAAAGGACACCAAAAACATACTATAAAATGGGAGAAAATATTTGCAAATTACATATCTGATAAAGGGCTTATATTCAGAATATATGAAGAACTCTTACAACTCAACTGTAAAAACACAACCCAAACAAAAAATGGGCAAAAGATCTGAAGAGAAATTCCCTCAAAGAAGATAAACAAATGACCAATAAACACATGAAAAGGTGTTCAACACCATTAGCCATTAGGAAAACACAACTAAAACCACAGTGAGATACCACCTCACACCTACTAGGATGACTAAAATTAAAAAGATAGACAATAACAAATGTTGGCAAAGATGTGGAAAAATCGGAGCCCTTGTCTACTTCTGGTGGGAATTTGACATGAATGGAGCAGCCACTTTGAAAAACAGCCTGGCAGTTCCTCAAAAAGTTAAACAGAGACACCATAGCACCCAGCAATTACATGCATAGGTATATACCCCAAAGAAATGAAAACATGTACACAAACACTTGTACACAAATGTTCTTCACAGCAGGATTATTTATAATAGCCAAAAAGTAGAAACAACTTAAATGTCCATCAACTGATAAAGGGGGAAATAAAAGGTGGTCTAGCCATACAATAGCATATTGTGCAGCAATAAAAAAGAGATTAAGTCCTGATATGGTACAACATGAACAAATCTTGAAAACAGCTAAGTGAAAGAAGCTAGTCATGAAGGACCATATATGATATGATTCAATTAATATGAAATGTCCAGAATAGGTAAATCTATAGAGACAGAAAGTAAGTAGTTCAGTGGTTGCTTAGAGCTGGGGCGGGGGGGTGCACACGGGGGCTGGGGGAAAAGGAGTGTGATAACTGAAGGATACAGGGTTCCTTCTTGAGGTGATGAAAAGGTTCTGAAAATGGCCATGGTAAGTTACACACATCTGTGAATATACTAAAAACCACTTAATTGCAGACTTTTTAAATGGGTAAATTATATGGTATGTGAACAGTATCTCAATAAAGCTATTGAAAAATGTTTAAAAATTAAAAAAGAAAAGCTGAGAAATCCCAAACCCAAAGAAATCCACTCCAAGACACACCATAGTCAAACTTCTAAAATTAAGGACGAAGGAAAAAAAAAAAAAAAAACAGCCTTTCCACAAAGAAAACTCTAAGCCCAGAAGTCTTTCACTGGTGAGCTCTACCAAGTATTTATGGAGGAAATGATACCAATTCTACACAAACTCATCCAGAAAATATGAGAGGAGGGAACACTTCCTAACATTCTACTAGAGGAAATGATACCAATTCTACACAAACTCATCCAGAAAATACGAGAGGAGGGAACACTTCCTAACATTCTACTAGGCTAGCACTACCCTGATACCAAAACCAGACAAAGACATTACAAGAAAAGAAAACTACAGACCAATACCCCTCATGAACACAGACATAAGAATTCCACATTTGAAAATCAATCAATGTACTTCACCATTAGAAAACCATATGATCACCTAGATAGATGCAGAAAAGCATTTGACAAAAACCAACATCCATTCATGGTGAAACTGTCCACAAATTAGGAACAGAAGGGAACTTCCTCATGCTGACACCTGCTACAACATGGATGGGACCTTGAGAACACTGTGCAGAGTGAAATAGAACAGTTACAGAAAGATAAATAATGTATGATTCCACTTACATGAGGTACTGGACTAGTCAAATTCACAGAGACAGAAAGTAGAACGCTGGTTGCCAGGGGATGGGGGAGGCAGGAATGGGAACTGAGAGTTTAAGGGGGTATGAAGATTCTGTTGGGGAAGACGATAAGGTTTAGGAGATGGACGCTGGTTGCACAACATTGACCTGCACACTTAGAAATTGGAAAAAAAAATACAGTCAATAGTGGGGTTTTTTGTTTTTTAGATCTCTCTTTCCTTGGTATTTTTTTCAAGACTTCCTGACCATTCCTTGAAGGAAAGCAGATCAATTACTGGCTGTATCATCTACCTCAAAAGCAAGCTATTCAATCTCTCTGCTCCTCAATTTCCTCTTCTGTGAAACAGGATAATACCACCCACTGCATGGGTAAAAACCCTGTGGATGAAGTTAAACTATATGAAGTGCCTAATTCAGTGTCTGGCACACAGAAGGCACTCAATAAGCGGTGGCTTTTACTACATTGTGTGTTATACTCCCACATGACAATGTTCTACCCCTCTTCTAGTATCTGACCTTTTAAATTTTGAGCTCTTTAGTGTTTACTTTGTAGTGACCACATTTATTTATTTATTTTTACTCACCACTATACTAACAAGGATATTTATTACATTTAAAAATCTTCCTTTCTCCCTCTCTACTTCTTACTGGGACAGCTGCATCTGTTTCTTTGTCCCCATCTAATTCATTCTGCATGTAGCAACACAACACCTTCATAATCAACCAGTATCTTGTCACTTCTTGAGACAGTCACTCCGGTGGCTTCCCAATGCAACTGGACTGGGGCTTTCAGTAGGAACTAGCTCATGGGAGCTCTCACACACTAACCACTAGCTGTGATGGCCTTGTTCACTCCCTTGGACACCAGGACCTCTTTCCTGCCTGGATCCTCTGCTCCTCAACATTTGCCTCTTGACCTTCAAGCCTCCAGTTAAATGTCAGCTCCTTGGAGGATCATCAGTTGACTAACCCAACACCTCATGGACTACCTCCTGCTCTCCTTTTCCTTCAGGCTTTGCTGATGAGTCCCCAAACTACACTCAACGCCAAGATCCATGATGCTGGGAAGCATGCCCCTGCACTGCCTGGAACCTAGCACAGTGCCTGTACTTAAAAAGCACTCAGTATTTGTTATAGCAAGTCTACAGGCGCTGGTGAAATGCACCCTTTGACACAGCTGGTAGGAGGACATTAACAGGTGATAGGTAACAAGGGTGGTGGAAACAGAATGTTCATTGCAGAAAAATGAGAATCCTAAAAGCCTCCTAGGTAAAACAACCTGTAATGTATATTTCCATTAAAATGATTATTTTAAGAGTATGTAATGACAAAAACAAATAATGTAGTAAATAAAAATGGATATGAAGCTGTGTATATAGAACTAAAGTTTCTTAAAAAAAGAGAACAGCCACCTGTATGCTTGTGGGTGTAGAAGAAAATATTCTAAAACAATAACACCATCTTAAATAATGTAATTAAAATATCTCCACCCTAAAAAAATAGTTTTTGACACAAAAGGCCAAGTAGTATTACATAATATTCTGAGCAGAAAAATCCATGGACACAGAAAGTACATTAGTGGGTGCTGGGGGCTGGGGGGAGCAACGCTTAATGCTTATGGGGTTTCCTTTAGGATGATGACAATGTCTTGGAAGCAGATAGAGGTGGTGGTTATACAACACTGTGAATATACCAAAATGCCATTAACAACTTTGAAATGGTTAAAATGCTATTATAATACCAAGGTCAAGGGTTCAGATCCCCATACTGGCTAGCAGACCCAAACAAAAAAAGTTAAAATGCTAAATTTTATGTTATTTTATCACAATTAAAAAAAAAATCAATGAATTAGCAAATAGAAGATGGTAATTCTACTTAGTTGCTTTTTGAACAAAATAAATACATATAAAATCTGTCAAGCTTAATAAATTTTAAAGATTTAATATACAACATGAGGACTGTAGTTAATAATATTGTATTATTTTGGATTGTTGCTAAAAGAGTAGATTTTAGCTGCTCGCCACAAAAAAGGGGAGTAACTAAAAAATAATAAATAAATAAAAATTAAAAAAGTTTTCTGTGTAGTCCAAATTTTTAGTAATTTTTTTTTCATAATCATGAAACAATGAATGTTCCAAATGACTAAAAGATGTCATTCTAAGTAAAACTGGTGTGAGCAGCAAACCCTCAGGAGACAGTCTGCCCAGAACCCCAAGGCTGGGGGAACCACCACCGAAGCCCTTGCGAGGTACCTGATTGTTGACAACCACGTGCACAGTGCCGTGAGTCGTGTAGGACGGCAGGTCGCTGAGATGGAAGGTCTCGTACACAATGCCCTGGCCGGCAAAGGCAGCATCCCCATGCAGTAGGATGGACATGACCTGCAGACACCAAAGAAGACCCCAAATCCAGCATAAACCAGTCACCAAGTCCACAAGGCAAACAGAGGAAATGAGACATAATTAAAAAAAAAAAACTTGTTTTATGATAATTTCGAACTTAGAATGTGGCAGGAGTAGAAAGCCCTTTCTCCTTGACCCCACCTTGCTGACACCTTGGTGCACCTGCTCCACACCCACACCCGGCCGCCCTACTACCTTTGTCCCTCAGCCTGCTGGCACAGGACGTCCTCCTGCATATACCCCAGACCCTCCATCCAGGAGAGCAGCCATCCAGCCCATAGCCCACGTGCTCTGGGCTGCAGCAGCTGCTGTGGCTCTGGAGACTTGTCCCCATTTCTGCAGCCTTCACAGGCCTGGGCACCCATTTGGGAAGGATGCCCACGTCATACGAGGTTAAGTCTGGGCACCTGGACAAGCTGCTGTCTACTGTTCTCCCTTTAACTTACCATTTTCTCCTTGGCAACAAGGACAGTAGTGGTATTTTGTGAGGAGTAACTTTATACCATGTTCCTCCTCAAACCTCCACCTCAGTCTCAGCAGCATGACGGACAACTGTGCCGGAACCAGCCCCTCAGGTGGTGACAAATGGCGACCACCGATTTCCTTTTTTTTTTTTTTTTTGTCACCGGCTGCACCGCGCTCAGCCAGCGAGTGAACCGGCCATCCCTATATAGGATCCGAACCCGCGGCGGGAGCACTACCGCGCTCCCAGCGCCGCACTCTCCCGAGTGCGCCACGGGGTCAGCCCCGACCACCGATTTCCATTACTCCCACATTTACTAATTGGTGTCCTCTGCAAGGAAGAGCTTTCTCTTCTCCCTCCTTATATATTTGCATTAATATGTACTGATGGTTTCTATTTGATAGATTGTATGTAACTGGTCAGTATCATTAGATATTTTGATGCTCATGCTGTTTCAGATGTGGTGTGGGAACCCCTCTCAGCCGGTTCCTGTGTCCTCTGGATGGGTCCCCACCACCTCCTTGCTTTCTGGCCAACGAGCATTGTGGCCTCATGCTGTGCTGTCCCTGCCAGCCCTGGAACCAGTCCTTTCTCTAAGAAGCCTGGTTCTTCCAACAGAAGATGGGATATGTGTGCTCACTGCCACCAGGACACCCTCACTTCTAGGCCCTTTCAGCACAGAGTGGAATGTACGGCTGCTCATGCACGTGCACACACACACGGGGCTATTTCTGTATCTGCGTGTATATATAATAAAACTATGAGTTCATACCGATACATCCAAATTCCAGTCCAACACTTGTTTCTAATCCGCCTCCACCCACCTCTATAAATATCTCCTACAGCTGTGATGCACTTCGTTCCCATGGCCTACAACATGTTTACCTACTTGCTCAGTGTCCCCAATGCCCCCGACATGCAGACCCACCACCTCTACTCCTTGGATACACAGCCTACGCCTCTTCAACCCCCTTGCATTAGTCAGGATTCTACAGAGAAACAGAACCAATCAGGTTGGGGATGGGGGAGATGAAGAGATAGGGATTGATTGATTGCTTTTAAGGAATTGGGCTGGCAAGTTCAAATTCTGCAGGGCAGGTGGGCTGGCTGAAGATCCAGGGAGAAGCTGATGTCACAGTGCAAGTCCGAAGGCCGTCTGGAGGCAACATTCCTTCTTCTCTGGGGACCTGAGTCTTTTTTCAAAGGCCTTGAACTAATCAGATGAGGCCCACCCACACTAAGGTGGGTCATCTGTTTTACTCAAAGCCCACTGGTTTAAATGTTCACCTCACCTAAAAATGCCTTCACAGCAACATTTGGATGGGTGTTTGACCAAACAACTGGGCACTGCAGCCAGCCAAGGGGACATACAACACGAAGCCTCACACCCTCTCACACTGTGTGCTCGGCCTCTGGACCTCTACCTCCTCAAGTCCCTGTCACTGCTCTGGTCCTCAGCACTGTGCTGAGTACTTGCCAGGAAGAGAATGTCCATGATCTGCTGTTCAGGAACAAAACCTAGAGTATTTATAAACAGCTGCATGTGTCCTGCCTTTTGACAGACATTGGGGATGCTCACTAGGACAGTCGGACAATGGACAAGCCCGCTTTGCTGTGATGCCCTGTTGAGTGTAAAAGCTGCTGATTTTCAGTCACTGACACTTCATTTCTTCCTGAACCCCACAGTGTCATTTCTTCCTGCACATACTTTTCTGTATAACTTCAGTCTTCTACTGATGGAGACACTCCCATTCGCCATCTTTTTCTCAATTTTCTGGTGATGTCATAGTGCTCCCGCACTGCCGGTCTGCTTGGAGGTGACTGGCAACTGAAATCACCCCTTGCACACATGGGGCACCTCCTTGACCCTGGCGGCCTGACCCATACCTCTGGCAGGCACTGGTTCTCCCTTTGCTGTAGGTCGCACCACTGCACTGAGAAACACTTTCATAGACAAATATCCCAAAGGCCACATTAGCACTGAGCCAAATTGGGTCAAATTCACAATCATGTTCAAGGTTATGGGAAGACCTAAGCCGCATTTATGGAAAGTATGTAATTTTTCACAAACATTGAGGATTATGTAACACACTCCAGCTCCCTGAGGTCTGGATTTAACAGAAATCAAATCATTCCGGAGGGGTGTCAGAAGAGTAGCAAGGAGAACAGGCAGGAGGTGAAACTGCTGTTGACCCCACTGAGGAAGTGAGAGGCTTTGGGCAGGTGATGAGGCAGCTCAGCAAGAGGTGCTGCAGGCCTCGAGAGGCTGGCAGCTGCCTGCACAGGGGCAAGGACAACTGTGACAACATGGTGTGTGTTGTCACCCCCCAAAACAAGGGGACTGATGGCTCTGATGCAGCTATATGCAGATTTGCAACCAAACAGGGGTGAGCCAGCCTCCCTTGTCCCGGCATCTTACAAATGGACCAATTAGTGTGACCATTTGTAAGAGTTTTAAATATCTTCCACCGCTTTCACTCTAAATAGTTCATTCCTTCTTGGGATATTTCCAGCATTCTGAATGAGCACTACTCAAGTGGATTTTTGTCCACAGTTTATGAATGACCAATCACCCCAAATTTTCTGCGATCTCATTCCACTACTAAGCCTCAAATGCCTGAGCAAGCATCCTAGCCAAGGATGTCCGAAATGCCAGAGGACTGGTCGCCCCCATGCTGTCCCTCCGACCCCACCCCAATTTTCCCTCCCAGACACCCCGGTGTTATTAGTGGTTACGGGGGCTGCACATCCCCCAACAGAACCAAGGCCTCTTTGCATCTACTTGGAGTTTCTGTGGCACCATCCTGGCCCCTGAGCTTGGAGCCATGGAGTGACTGCTGCCTCCTCATGGGTCACACACATACTTTACACTGAATGTCCACTGATGTGCGGTCACTTCCTGCTGTCAATGTGCCCCCGGCCTGGGATTCCATTACCTGTCAAAGTGCTTTCCCTTGTTCTAATCCTCCAAACACAATAGATTTACAGTGGATTTACAATATTTTAAATTACAGACACAGTAAACTAATACGAGGCTCCTCCTCTAAAAAAGACCTGACCTCTCCTCTCTCTGCTCTGGTGCATGCCTGGGAAGTGGGCCCATCCCTGCTCTGCGTCCCCAACCTCCTCTTCATCTTTGCTCCTCTCTTTCGTCTTCAGAGAACACTGTTCCCTTCCCACCAATCCTGCCATTTCTCCAATTACACACAACTACTTGCTATGCTGATAAGAACCAGGCTTTTATTCCTTGTCCAACTCCAGCCTGCATCTCAGTACACTCTTCTGAAGTTATTTACAGTAAACTTTGCAGTTTTATATCACAGTGTGTGTGCTCTATGAACTTCCTTACCTATGGTCTTTTCTCTAAAGAGAACAAGAGATCCTGGAGAGCAGGCTGGTTATGCCTACTTTGTACGTTCCCTAGGATGCACACAGTAGATGCTACAATATTTGATTTTTCTGATTCCTTAGTTTGTAGGCGATCATTAGGTAATAAAAACTATGCAGTTTGAAGTGGTGCTGGGATAACTGGATATCGATATGCAGGAGAATGAAACTAGATCCATACCTCTCACCGTATACTAAAATCAACTCAAAATGGATTAAGGATTTAAATATACACCCTGAGACAATAAAACTTCTTAAAGAAAACATAGGAGAAACACTTCAGGAAATAGGACTGGGCACAGACTTCATGAATACGACCCCAAAAGCACGGGCAACCAAAGGAAAAATAAACAAATGGGATTATATCAAACTAAAAAGCTTCTGCACAGCAAAAGAAACAATTAAAAGAGTTAAAAGACAACCAACAGAGTGGGAGAAAATATTTGCAAAATATACATCTGACAAAGGATTAATATCCAGAATATATAAGGAACTCAAACAACTTTACAAGAAGAAAACAAGCAACCCAATTAAAAAATGGGCAAAAGAGCTAAGTAGGCATTTCTCTAAGGAAGATAGCCAAATGGCCAACAGACATATGAAAAAATGCTCAACATCACTCAGCATCCGGGAAATGCAAATCAAAACCACACTGAGATACCATCTCACCCCAGTTAGGATGGCTAAAATCCAAAAGACTATGAACGATAAATGCTGGCGAGGCTGCGGAGAAAAAGGAACTCTCATACATTGTTGGTGGGACTGCAAAATGGTGCAGCCTCTATGGAAAATGGTATGGAGGTTCCTTAAACAATTGCAAATAGATCTACCATACGACCCAGCCATCCCACTGTTGGGAATATACCCAGAGGAATGGAAATCATCAAGTCGAAGGTATACCTGTTCCCCAATGTTCATCGCAGCACTCTTTACAATAGCCAAGAGTTGGAACCAGCCCAAATGCCCATCATCAGATGAGTGGATACAGAAAATGTGGTACATCTACACAATGGAATACTACTCAGCTATAAAAACGAATGAAATACTGCCATTTGCAACAACATGGATGGACCTTGAGAGAATTATATTAAGTGAAACAAGTCAGGCACAGAAAGAGAAATACCACATGTTCTCACTTATTGGAGGGAGCTAAAAATTAATATATAAATTCACACACACACATACACACACACACAAACCGGGGGGGGGGGGGAAGAAGATATAACAACCACAATTATTTGAAGTTGATACAACAAGCAAACAGAAAGGACATTGTTGGGGGGGGGAGGGAGAAGGGAGGGAGGTTTTGGTGATGGGGAGCAATAATCAGCTACAATGTATATCGACAAAATAAAATTAAAAAAAAAAAAAAAACTATGCAGTTTGTTACAAAGTTCTATCTTGAGGTTAAACAAAGGCAAGCAGTTATAACCTGCTGAGGATTTCTGTACACAGGCAGGCTGGCCAACCCACATTCAACACTCGCTGTCACACAATGGGAAAACGCGGAAGCAGGAGCCACCACACCTGGGGCCTGCGCCCTCCTGCACCTCTTTCAGGTACCGTGAACTCCTGTCCCAATGGCAGTGAGCCCACCTCTCCCATGTCTGTCAGTTTGACAGCTTCTCCTCCAGTTTCCCCCCTACTTTTTCCTTACAAAGCCTCTCCTTTTCAGTGAAGACGCCTCCGTGCACCAATGCTAACAGCCAGACCGGCTCTTCCACAGATGTGGTGAAGACAGAAGCAAACTCCCCACCTAGTGCTGGTGACTACAACTTTGGGAGAAAGCATATTTGTAAGCAGGTCTATTTTACTATTGCTACTCTTTCAAAGACATATAGAACATTTTTTTAAACTCCAGAAACAAGACGTCTGAAATGTGCCCAAGTGAGTGGAGCTCCTTGCCAAGCCATTGGGCTGTGCGGACCTGCCTCACAGGCCTCTCCCAGGGGCCTTACCTTTTTCCCTTCGGTATCCCCACAGTAAAACTGCTCAGCTTTGGTCTTGCCCATCACCACGGGATCGGCGGCCTCAAGGTGGGAAGGGTTGGCCACCAGAGACAGGGTGATGTTCCTGTCAGTCACCCGGTTGATCCTTCGGTGATACATGCCCAGGTGGTACTTCACGTCTCCAGAGCCCTGACAGTGTAAACAGTGAGTCTGAATCTTGGCTGGGGAGATGCTCACTCTACAACACAGACCTTTCACGTGGGATTTCTACTCCCAGGACCCCACTGCAGAAGGATGGAGAGGCCTTTTCCTAGGATCACTCCCACCCAGAAAAGGTCCCTCGGCCAGAGGGACATCCTTATGCTTCAAGGACTGTAGGACTGTCAGGCCTCTGACAATGTCAGCCACTGGCCACCTCGTTTGTTCCAAAGCTGTAATTCTTCCAACAAGGAAGGCAAACTATAAATGGTAAGGAAGAACTGAGAGCCTGATAGGTTGTTCCCAGAGGCAATTGGAGCTGAAGTCTCATGTGGTTTAAGGCTGCGCGGGATATGCACATCTTGGGAGCCTCACCTCATCGGCTGCCTCCAGCTTGGAATCAAACTGACAGAAAATCTGCTCCAGCTCCTTCCTGATGACATTGGCAAGCACGTTCAGCCGTCCCCTGGGACAAAGGGCAAGCAGGGTGAGCAGACCCCAGGACAGCAGATGGCAGGGAGGCTGCTGTCACCCCCTTCCCTCCCCCAGCACACGGCACCTGGTTGGTTTGCAGCCAAACAGCTGTTACCAGAAGTTGGTGTGGACACCAAGCCCCAGTCTGCCAGCGGGCAGCAGAAGGGCCAAGAGTGCAGAAATGCCACTGGCCCACGGCCTCCTCTCCCTGCTGTGCCCTCTGCCAAGGTCAGGGAGAAGCCTTCCCTCCAGGTTAGACTGTGACAAAGGCATTGGGTTTAACTTTGGGGGTGGTTTTTTTTGTGTGTGTGGCTGACTGCTCTGGGGATCTGAACCCGTGACCTTCATGTTATAAGGCTGCACTTTAGCCAACTGAGCTAACCGGCCAGCCACACTGGGTTTAATTTTTATAAAAATGCAACACAAGGCCCAACACCAGTCTAAAACCACATGTAGCCTTGGCCTCCCCGAGGCAGGGGGTGCAAGACCCCCCTGGAAAGCAAGACACCCTTATGTATCACTGAGCCCCAGACTCACTGACTGGCCTTGGGGAGGGAATGGCTACTTGCTCACAGTGCTCACCCTGAGCCTTGGACGCCCCCACAGGGATGGCAGAAACAGATGGTACCTGTGTGGCATGCCCATGATCACGTAGTCCACTCCGTTCTCACTCGACTTGTCGATGATGGTCTTGAGGGCAGGGATCAGTACCTCGCAGCCTTCCAGACCAAAGCGCTTCTCGGAGGACCACTTCCGCTGCAGGAACTCCTCAAACCTGGATGGAGAGCCGAGCCACTATGAGAGCAATGTCACTAGGGCTAGTCCTTAAGTTAGACTTTCCTAAATGACATGAGAGGGATTCAGAGGCTGACTCTTCTTGCCTGCTGTCCTTTCCCACGTGTGCAGCTGCAGCTACTGCCACCCCACGCCCAAACCCTAGCTGAGAGGCCCACAGAGAGGCACGGACACCATGGCCGGGCCACTGCTTCCTGGGAGCACAGTTCCATGGCCCTGGCCAGACTCGTACCTGGTGGACCGCACAAGCCTGGCCAGCAGGGTCCGTTTCTCCTCATTCGTGAACTGCATGATCCCGGGGGTCTCAAACTTCTGCCGGATCCACTGGCACTGCTCCAGGTCGTTGATGAACATGAACTCCACCCCAATGTGCTGGCAGTAGGCCATCTATTCCACAGACACACACAGGCACGGGGACCTTTAACCAGGTCTGGCTGAATGACAAGTGCTGACTGCCCAGTTCAACAGAAGACACGGGAAAAAGCGGCTTCCTTTTTAGCTGCGCCGAGGCGGGTGTGACTGAGGCCCTCCTACCATGCCATGAAGGTTTCCCTCAGGGACCCAGGTACTTGCACACGGAGAACCTCCGGCCCCTCCAGGGGGCCAGGCCAAGGAACAACCCCAGCTCTACTTTGTTACCCTTCTGGCAGGGAGTGCAGACAGTGTCAGCCGTGGCATTGGGCAACTCTCCAGGGAAGGCAGGTGCCCTCAAGTTCAGACCTGTGCCCAAAACCCGCCAGAGGAAAGGCCATGACCTGCCATAGGCTTAGGGGCCATTTAAGATGCTCAGTCTTACATTTTTAA
The DNA here is from genome assembly GCF_027409185.1 of Cynocephalus volans. NCBI lineage: Eukaryota > Metazoa > Chordata > Mammalia > Dermoptera > Cynocephalidae > Cynocephalus > Cynocephalus volans. The sequence continues at coordinate 212,932,379 of NC_084461.1, forward strand.
CTTTTACTTTTAACAACTGTTCTCAGGAACTTCAGGCCTAAAGAAGCGTGATTATATGTGTGACAAAAGGAGGATCCCTAACAGACCAGGGTCGTCCTGCACTGCCCACATACCACACCTCAGGAGAAGAGGCCCTGAGACAGACAGGCTCAGTGGGAAAGAAATCAGGAAGAGAATAGAAAGGTTCCATAAGTAAGGGGAGGCCTGGGGCTCTGGGAAACCCACCTTGCGGCTGCCCACAGCCCAACACCCTGCAGAGGCCTGGGCCCCTCCCGAGCCTCCCTTCCTCCTCGATAGAGCAGCTGTCCTGGAAGAGCAGGAGGAGGGTCTGGATAAAAAGCTTGAGTCAGCCCTGGAGGGCATGAGGAAACAGGCCCTGACGTAGTCAACAGACAATTCACAGACCCCACAGTAGCACTCTTCACAGCGGCCACTGCGGGCCAAGAATGCAGAGTGCCAGGTCCTGCTTGGCAGCTCCCGTCCATGATCCCATTTGGTTTTCACAAGAAAAGGACACCAGCTTACAAGGCAATTAAAGGCTCTGGCAAATTTGGCATCAGTCCTGTTCTCTGTAGGGCAAGATGGGCCATCCCTGCCCACTGCTCCACAATCATGGAACAAAGCAGACTTTGCCTGAACTCAAAAGTATGGCTAACCATAACACTCTGGTTAACACCCTAGTCAAGAGAAGGAAAATCTTGCCTAGAAACAAAAAGACAAAATGTTGCTGGGAAACACCCTGGTATTTAAGGCATTTTTATTAGCCCTAAACCGTATTCCCTGACATCTACGATGGTAAAACTGGGAACTTCTAACTCAGATGCACAGGAAGTCCAGGAGAGGTGTACATTTGCCCTCACCCCTATATTCAAAGCCAACATCAGTCCACCGTCCCGTCTCACTTTTATAGGTGTCTGGAGACCCACAGTACCCCAATCTACTGACCGTCAAAAAAAATGCATTTCTGGAGAAACCCATTTGAGAAAACATGGCCCAGCCCCACAGTGGCTGTTAACGAAACCTCAAAGAGGACCCATCTTCCCTGGGGTCCATATCTGAGCTGCAAACTCAGCGACTGGCTCTCTACCCACTCCTCGTCATCCCAGTCCCTCCTAGTGGCCTGCTAGTGAGGGATGGCAGGGTGGTGAGGACCCTTCCTGTCCTTACTGCAGCCATCCCCCATCACAAAGGCAACAGAATCCACTGCCCACACCCCTCCTCTCTCCCTCTTACAGGAGGCGGGATTTCCATTAATGAATAATTAAAAGCTCAAAGGGTTAAAAACTATGGAAATCAGTATCTCTCCAACATTATCAGCATTACTTCAGCTATTAACTTGGAGGTGAGGTGTAGTTACCAGGCCACTGGATCATGTTTTGTTTCCCTGTTCTTGGCTCAATCTCCCAAAGAAAAGGGCAGAGATTTTTAGGGGCTGATTCTTAGTTTCTCTCTATAGTGAGACAAATTTTAGAAGCCAAGAAGTTGCACTTCCTCTAATTATTTAAAGAGCCACAAGTGGACCCCTATGTCACATGACCAAAGTTCTGTCTGATCACACCACCAATCTTTCTCTCACTCACTCTCTCTCTCTCTCTCTCTCTCTCACACTCACACACACACACACACACACACACACACACACACACACACACACACACACACACACACACACACACACACACACAATGTAAGTAAGACATTACCACCAGGCAAGGTAGTGAGGGGTGCAGTGGACTGAATTGTTTTCCCCCAAAATTTAATGTGTTCGAACCTTAGTCCCCACTGTGACAGTGTTAAGAGGGTGGGAAATCCTACTATGGTGATTGAAAGGTGAGGCCTTGAAGAAGTGATTAGACTGTGAGGACCCTGCCATAGTAAATGGTTTAATGGTAGTCATGGGCATGGTTCTGAGGGCTTTAAAAGGCAAGCACATGAGGAGCTCTCTCTCTCTCTCTCTGCTCCACCGTATTCTGCCATGTGAGACCCCTGTGTTCTGCCATGTGAGACCCCTGTGTCACTGTCACCACCACCAAGGCCTTCACCAGATGTGTTCCCTGGACTTTGGACTTCCCAGCCTCTGAAACTGTAAGCAATAAATTTCGTTTTCTTTATAAACTACCCAGTTTCAGGTATTTTGTTATAAGCAACAAAAATGGACTAATAAAAGGGGGTTAGGCAAATGTCTGTAAACTGTCGTGAGAATAGGCTATTCTAAGCTAGGGGCACTCCAGGGACAGGAAGTGCTGTGTACTGGGCTTTCTGGGGTAAGAGCCCAACTCTGGGGATCTGGCATCAGAGGGGCTGAGGGGAGGCAGCCTCATCATGTGCTGTGAGTTCTCTACCCCACCTCACATGACAGAAACAGGACTACTTAGGACTCAAGGCTCAGAGAGGAAGTTAACCACAGGGGACATAAGCACCCTCTGCCCCTGGACCCTGCTCTCTGGGAAGGAAAATGCTGAAGGGGGCTCCTAGGAGGGGACACTGTGGCCTCCTGTGCAGATGGTGTCCCCCAGGGGAGCTTTCTAATGACAGAGCTGCTGGGCTCCCCACTGGAGACTCCTATGAGGGGAAGGTGCCAGTGCCAAGACAATACTCAGTGCAGGCTAGTTTCATCAGACTGCTGTTCTTGCAAGACCAGATAAACAGGAAATACACAAAGGGAATGAGGGGGACACACAGCAGCCATGTAACTCAGAGCAGAGCCACGTGAAGAAGGACTGGTCTATATGGGGAGCTGTTTGTAAGGTTTGGGCAACATGAGATCTACTAGATCAGCAACATAATGTGAGCCACACACATAATACAGGTTTTCCTACTAGATCAGAAATATAATGTCAGCCACAGGCGTAATATAGGTTTTCCTATTAGAAACAGATGAAATTAATTTTCCTTCTTCATTTGACCCAAGATATTAAATATATGATCTTTCAATATTTAAAAGGTCATTGAGATACTTTGCACATTTTGAGTGCTCAATATTTACATGTAGCTGGCTACTGGCACCCATACTAAACAGGGCAAGACTGGAGATGATGGTCAGTGTGGTGCAGATAAAGGAGCCGGGAAGGATCCAAAGGTTGATTTACCTCAGACTAATCCTGACCACTCCCTCCTGGTGCCCACTTCCTCTAGCTGACTACTCCTTCCTGGCACTGGCTCTTTCCAGCTGACAACTCCTTCCTGATGCTGGCCCTAGGTTTGGTCTCCACCCACTTCTCTCCCACAATCCCAGAAATGAGAAAGGCAAGGAGTGAAGCAGTCCCAAGCGGAGATGCTGATAATACCGTAGGACACTCATCACAAACTACAGAAATGCCACCATCTGACACTCAGATATTCCCGTGGAACCACTGACAACAGAATTTTAACTCAAACTTCATTCACTGGTACAGGGATTAATCATTGGGGTGGCAAGGGGATTCTGACATACGGGACATGGGTTCTGGCCTGGGCACTGAGATCTCTGAAAGCTCCCCAGATGGCTGTAACATCCAGCCATGGAAGGAACCACCTCAGAGAGCCCTACTGGCCAGTGTGGTTCAACCTGGGCATGTTAGGAACATCAGGTGTCACCAACAAATTCAGAATTTGCATCTTAGGCAGGACCCCAGGGGATCAGTACATCCAATTCTGAGGGGCTACGTTCCAGAGTATTTTCTCAGTCTGCTTTAATTTTGATTCTTCAGCTCTCAACATCATGGGAAGCATTAAATAATGATAGCAGCTAACGCTTGGCATGAAGCTCTCATCAAATCCACTCTCCCCTCTGGAATGGGAGTCACAGTCACCCTTGCATAGATGAGGGAGGCTGCGACTTGTCCTAGGCTGGAAGAAGTGGAAACAGGCAGCCTAACACTACAGCCACGACTCTTAGCCACTGTTTATTTATAGCATGTGTGTACGACAAAGTATCTCAGTGTGCCTAGTACTAACAAAGTCCAAAAAGAAGGAAAAAAAGGAAATGAAACACAAGAATGAGAGTTATGGAGGGAAAGAGGGGAGAATGAAGGCGTCCACTACCCAGCAGCCCTGGAACTTGTGTATATGGGGAGTGAGTCCTGGCTTGAGGCCAGGCTCTCCAGGGAATGTCACACATTATGACATAAACTCCCACTGGGATTTGGAAATTTTGGGGGGAAATTTCTTTCCCTCTCACAATGGCTAATTGCAAAAACATAGGTTTCTATCTACGAAACAGCCAAAAAATAGTTCCTTTTCCCTTACATTTAAAAAAAATATAGGATCAATGAAAGCTAGTCTTGAGGCCATCCTGCCAATGTAGCTTTTTAACAAGTCCACTGGACTTTTCTGGAAGCTGTGCTGTATTCTTACCTCCAGCCGACGGATGATCTCCCGCAGAGGAAGTGCCGACTCCTGTCCCCCGATGAAAGTGGTAGTGGGCAAGTGGAAGACCTTGTCCAGGTCAGACTCGTCCAGGCCGTAAAACCCTGTGGGGCGATGTGGGCAGGACAAGCCAGATGAGGAGAGACAGGGCACAGCTCCACAAGGACCATAGTTTATAGAAAGGGGAATGAACTCCCCAAGGAAGCAGAAAGAGAAGAAAAAACCATATAAAAAGACCCCGATATACATAAAAATAATATTTTACAGCCAGAAACACAAGCTTTAGCAATAAATGGAAGCTGAGAATATTAGTGGGTGTCATAGCATAGATAAACCAAAATAAAATTCATATTATGCATTAGTCCAGTGCATTAATTATTCATAATTTAGAGGCAATTTATCTCAAGGTCCCAAAGACAAAGACCTATTTTGGGAGTGGGAAGAAAGGGCCATGAAAAGGCACTAGGTAAGTCAATCAAGAATCAATTAAAAACAGTTAAGAAGGGAATTACAGTAGAAAATGAGGAACTGATATAGAACAGCAGATCATATAGGTATTATAGGACAATAATATATGTATGTGGCAAATGACAAAAAGCTGAGGGACTAAGAAGTGATGAGAGACCATCACCAGAAGCCAGGTGATCAGCTAGAGAGCTGCAGACAAGGGTCCAACGCTGGGCAGTGGGACAGTTGGGCATGGGACACAGCCCCAGCCTCTGATTAAGGATGTTCTCATCTCCTGAAATACCTAAACTGCACATTCTAGGCCTGTTTTGCAGAGCTCGGCAATCATAGGCCTAACGCTCCCTCACCCCAATTCACTCAGTAAGAAGTGACTGAGTAAACACTAATATTCACTGGTGAGCACTAACTATGGGGAAGATGCCTCCTCATCTGAAAGCATATCTCAAATCAATGAAGAATAATGATGGAAAGGCACTTTCTCTGGCATTACGAGCTTGTTTCACCTTGCAATAATTATCAAAGGGGAAGGCTGTAGATGGCACTACAGGTTCTTTTTCTAGTTTGGCACCTACCCTGAAATAACACATCAGCTGGAGTAGGGCAAAGAGCACAGTTCAAGAGTCACTAGTGCCTGAATACCTCACACTAGCATCTGCTCAGGCTCCAGGAATGAATGTGAACCTATTATCAAGCATTCTGAAAAGTCTCCAACACCTGACTGGACAAAATGAAATACTCTCATTGTTTCCTGGTCAAACCACGTGGAAATAAGAGCCAATGTCAGACATATGGGTCCCACCAAGGATTAACTCAGTAGTTTGCAAACACAACTGTGTACTGAAATCTCCTTGGAGATTTGCAAAAATGCTCCAACCTGGTACTGACTCAGTTGTCTTGGGAGGGCCGAGGAATCTCCCCAGGTGATCTAATTCAAGCTGGGTGTGGGAACTACAGTCTTTATCTAATGCTTTAGGACAGTTTTTAAGTCTTAAAAGCAAGCTATGTTTTTCAATCCCTTTTTGTTTTATTAAAACAAAAGCAAATCTGGCCTTTTTTACCTGGAGGTGGTGATGGTAGTAGTGGCTTAGTTAAGTTACCCACCTGTTTCCTCCTGTCATTCTATCAACAGTGAGGACACAGCAAACACTTGGAATGGGTGAAGCCATGTACAGCACAGTTTATAGGCAACTGCCCTCCAGTGCTCATGAACGAAAATCAAAATCCATTTTTGAGAAAATTTTCCTAGATAATAAAAAAATTCAGGCTAGGGGCAGGTCAGGGGACCAGAGTACCCACACAGTACGTATTTTGTTGGGAAAATGTTTTGATAGTGAAATTAACCAGTCAGGTGTATGCTCCCAGATGAGAACTGTGCATTTATGGCCATCTTTCAGCAGGAAAAATCTGTGAAGTTGGTGTCTGCATATGTTCCTTGGCCTCACCATGGGCTGGTCCTTCCTTCTATTACCATGAATTCTTAGATCTTGGGCTGTACTACTGAGCCTCAGAACTGCTGGCCCACTTCTAGTTCTCTAGCCATTTGAGAAGTTAAATCTATCAATGTCTGCTTTGGGAAGGTAGAGTAGACATATTCTTCCTTATTCCCTCACTAAGTACAAATAAAAACCCTAGATATACATAAAACAAACATAAGATGATGCTGAAAGAGTTAAAGAAGGCAGACCAGCCAAGGAGGTCATGAAGCAAAACACAGCAGAGAGTTCCCTGGATTTCCCTTTTGCCTCAAATATCCCAGACTTGGAGAAGAATCAACAACCCAGAAACTCCAATAGGTGCAGATAATGCAAGCCCAACAAAAGCTGCTCTACATCCAAAGGACCAGGAGAAGGGCAGCTTACCAAGACAGAAAACTTTTAAATAATAACTGCTCTACTGCAGTCAAACACCACAGAAAACACTACAGCCCAGTCTTACTCTTGCCAGGCTATAATGAACCCTAACCCCTAACCCACATATGGGTTTCAGAGAAGGCCCAAGAGGGAGCCCCAAATTTCCTCCCCCAAGGAGGCAATGACCAGCCCCCTTTCTTTACCCCAATGTCAGTGGAGACTTGAGGGGGACCAGAATTTCCACTGCTACCTGTACCAACAAGGTGTGCCTTCCCCTCCCTACCAGACAGTGAACAGAGGAGGTCTGCTAAAACAAAAGATTTAAATAAGATCCTGACCCATAATACCAAAAATATCCTAATTTCAAGAAAAAAATCACTCATAACAAAGCAGGAATATCTCAGGAATGAGAAAAGACAATCAACGGACATCATCACCATGATGATACAGATGTTAGAATTACCTAAGACTCTAGTGGAGCCTCATAAAAGACTTCCAATGAGCAATTATGAACATAATAGAGACAAAAAAACTCTTCAGTCATAAAATAGAAAGTCTCAGCAAAAACCTGAAGATATATAAATGGACCAAATAGAGATTTAAAAAAACAAAACAAAACAAAACAAAAACCTCAATAAATAGGCTCAATGGCATAATGGAGGGGCAGAGAATCAGTGAACGTGAAGAGAGAACAACAGAAATGGACCAGCCTAAAGGACAGAAGGAAAACAAACAAAAAAATGAACAGAGCCTCAAAGACATGTGACACTATAACAAAAGATTTCACATATGTGGATGAAATCTCAGAAACAGGAGAAAGAGGGTGACTCAAAAGGTACTTGGAAAATGATGAATGGTAACCTCATAAGCTGAGTGAATCCACAGGATAAACCCAAAGAAATCCATGCCAAAATACATCATGATTAAACGTCCTAAAATTAAATACAAAGAAAGTCCTGAAAGCAGCCATCGTAAAGTGACACCTTACCAACAGGGAAAAACAATTTGAATGACAGGGGATTTCTCATTAGAAACCATGGAGACTAGGAGGAAGTGGCACAATGCTTTTCAAGAGCAGAAAGAAAAGAATTCTGTCTGCCCAGAATCCTATATCCAAAAATATCCCATAGGGCCAGCCCGTGGCTTACTCGGGAGAGTGTGGTGCTGATAACACCAAGGCTGCGGGTTCGGATCCTATATAGGGATGGCTGGGTAGCTCACTGGCTGAGCGTGGTGCTGACAACACCAAGCCAAGGGTTTAAGATCCCCTTACCGGTCATCTTTAAAAAAAAAAAAAAAAAAAAAATCCCATAGGAATGAAGGGGAGATCAAGAGATTCTGAGATGAAGTAAAACTAAGAGAATGTGTCACCATCAGACCTACCCTAAAGGAATGGCCAAAGGAAGTTCTCCAAATAGAGAGGAAACAATAAAAGAAGAAATCTTAGAACATCAGCAAAGTAAAACACAAAAAGCAAAAATATAGGTAAACACAACAGACTCTCCTTCTCCTCTTGGGTCTTCTAAATTATGTTTCATGGTTGAAGCAAACTTATAACACTGTTTGATGTGGTTCTCAACATATGTAGAGGAAATATTTAAGATAATTATATTATAAATGAAGGAGGGTAAAGAAATTAAAGGAACATAAGATTTCTACATTTAACTTGAACTGGTAAAATGATATCAGTGAACTGTGATAAATTATGTTTGTATAATGTAATACCTAGAGCAACCATTATAAAAGCTATACAAAGATATATACCCAAATATACTATCCTTGTATATAGATAAAAGTAGAATTCTAAAATATGGGTTAAAAAATGCACAGAACAGCAAAATGAAAGCAAAATAAATCAAAGAGAACAAACAGAAAATAAAAAATAAAATGGCAGACATAAGCCCTAACATATCAATAACTACATTAAATATAAATGAACTAAATAAACCAAATAGAAGACAGAGATTAGCAGAGTGGATTTTTTAAAAAAAGGAACCAAACTATATATTTATCTACAAGAAACTCATTTCATATATGACATAAGCAACCCGAAAGTAAAAGGATGGAAATGTAAACATTAATCAAATGAAAGCAGAAGTGGCTATATTAATATACTAATATTAATAAAGTACATTTTAGAGCAAAGAAAATTACTAGAGGCAAAGAAGGATATTACATTATGATAAAAGGGTCAATCCACTGAGAAGACATAGCAATCCTAAATGTATATGCAACAAACAACAAGCTTGCTAAATATGTGAACCAAAACCTGACAGAACTGAAAGAAGAAACAGACAAACCCACATTAGTGTTATGTATAAATAGCTGAAGACTTTGATACCCTTCTCTCAACAGCTGATTGAACGAGACAGAAAATCAGCAAGGATATAGAAGAATTCAACAACCATCAACCAACAGGATTTAACTGACATTTATAGAACACTATACACAACAACAGCATTCTAATAATAGCACTCTTTACAAGTGCCCATGGAACACATGCCAAGATAGATAATATACTGTGCCATTAATAAAAAAAAAACCCCAAAAACCCTCAACAAACTTAGCAGAATTGAAATCATACATTATCCAACCATAACAAAATCAAACTAAAAATCAACAATAGAAAGATAATAAGAAAATCTCCAAACACTTGGAAACTAAACAACACACTTCTAAATAATCCATGGGTCAAAGAGGAAGTATCAAGGGATAGTAAAAAATACACTGAATGGGATAAAAGTAAAAATACAACATATTAAAGTTTGTGGGACAGCTAGAGCAGTACTGAGTGGGAAATTTATAATAGTAAATGCAAACACCCGTAAAGAGGAAAAGTCTCTAATCAATTATCTCTAAGTTCCTGCCCCATGAACCTAGAAAAAGAAGGGAAAAACAAACAAAAAAACCAAAACCAACAAGCAGAAGTAAGGAAATGATAAAGACCAGAAATCAATAAAATTGAAAACAGCAAAACAGAAAAATCAGTGAAATAAGGAGTTGGTTCTTTGAAAAGAACAATAACATTAACAAATCTTTCACAAGACTTCCAAAGAGAAGACACAAATTACCAATATCAGGAATGAAATAGGATATCAATAAAGACCCTCCCGATATCAGAAAGACAATAGGGAAATACTATGAACAACTCTACATACATTTGACAACTGGAATGAAATGAACCATTTCTGGAAGAACACAAACTACCATCACTCACCCAATACGAAGAAGATAATTCAGATAACCCTATGACTAATAAGGAAATCTAATTCATAAAGAAAACCCCCTGAAAAAAAAATCTCTTAGTGGTCAATTCTATCAAATGTTTAAAGAAGAATTAACACCAATTTTATATAATCTCTTCTAGAAAATAAAATAAGAGTAACACTTCTCAATTCATCTTATGAAGCCAGAATTACTCTGATACCAAGAGCAAAGACAGTAAAGAAAATTACAGACCAATATCTCTCATGAATAAAGATGCAAAATATATAGATAGATGATAGATAGGTAGGTAGACAGATAGATATAGATATATAGATATAGCAATGTATAAAAAGAATTACACACCATGACCAAGTGGGGTTTATGCCAGTAATTCAAGGCTGGTTGAATATTCAAAAATCAGTCAATGCAACAAACTACATTATCATTAAATCTTGTACATTAAAGAAGAAAACTCATATGATCATATCAATAGATGCAGAAAAGAGCATCTGATAAAATTCAACACCTATTCATAATAAACTGTAAGAAAAATAAGAATACAGGAGAACTTCTTCAACCTGATAAAGAGCATCTACAAAAAAATCTATAGCTAACATTATATTTAATGGTGAAAGACTGAATGTTTTCACCCTAAGATCAGGAATAAGACATAAGGATGTCCACTCTCACCGCTCCTATTCAACACAGTGCTGAAAGTTGTCGTGACTACAATAAAGCAAAAAAAAAAAAAAGGAAATAAAAAGCACACAGATTGGAAAGAAGAAATAACTGTTCCTATTTTCAGATGACATGCCTGTCTATACAGAAAATCCTAAAGAATCTACAAAAAAAAAAAAAAAAAAGTCCTAGAATAAGTGAGTTCATCAAGGTCACAGGATACAATATAAACACAAAAATCAATTGTATTTCTATATACTACCAATGAATACGTGGATACCAACATTAGAAAGAAAAAATATATTTAAGTGTAAATTTAACAAAACATGTACAGAATTTATATGACGGAAACTACAAAAAGCTGAAGAAATTGACGATCTAAATAAATAGAGGCATACTATGTTCACAGATTAGAAGACAACATGGTAAAAATGTCAGTTCTCCCTAAATGGATCTATAGGTTTAATACAATTCCTGTCAAAATTTCAGCAAAGTTTTATGTAGACATAGACATGCTTATTCAAAAATTTATATGAAAAGGGAAAAGCCCTAGAATAACCAAAACAATTTTGAAAATAGAAAGTAAAGTTCACTAGCTATAGTAATCAAGACAGTGTAGTACTGGTGAAAAGACAAGACACAGAGATTGAAGGAAAAGAATAGAAAACTCAGAAATAGACCCACATGAATAAGTCCAACTAATTTTTCCCCCAAGAAAACATCAGCAAGTCCAACTTATTTTTGACAAAGGTGCAAAAGCAATTCAACGTAAGAAGGACAGACTTTTTAGTCAATGGTGCCAGAGCATTTACACATCCATATGCAAAAATATAAAAATAAAAGAATCTTGAGCTAAATTTCATACCTTACACAGAAATTAACTCAAAATGGATCATATACTTAAATGTAAAATGCAAAACTATAAAACCTTTAGAGAAATACATAGGAGAAAATCTTTGGGGTCTAGGGCTAAAGAAAGATCTTAGACTTAACACCAAAAGCACGATCCATAAAAGGAAAACTGATAGGCAATATTAAAAACTTTCGCTCTGCAAAAGATTCTATCAGTCAAAAAATGGAAACCATCCAGAGATCCTTCAATAGGTGAACAGCTAAAACAATTGTGGCATATCCATACCATAGATTATCACTCAGCAATAAAAAGGAACAAACTATTGATTACACCAACAACCTGAATGAATCTCTAGAAAATTATGCTGACTGAAAAACGCCAATCCTAATGGTTACATACTGTAATTCCATTTGTATAACATTTCTGAAATGATAAAACTACAGAAAGGAGAGCACAATAGCGGTTGCCAGGGGTTAAATGTGGTGGGTACGAAGGAAAGAAGTGGATGTGGCTTTCAAAGGGCAACAGAGGCCTCCTCATGGTGATGCATATTCTGAGTCTTGACTGTATCAATGCAGTGCCCTGGTGTGATGTTGTACTACAGCTTTATAAGACATTCCTATTGGGGAAAATGGCTAAAGGGCACAAGATCTGTTATTTCTTACAACTGCATATGAACCTACAATTATCTCCAAATAAAAGTTTAATGAAAAAGTAGAGTCTCACAGATATTACAAATAAGATGGAGGAAAAAGAGAACTTAGAAAAGCTGGAGTGGAGGGAAGAGACTGGCCACCAGGGTGGATGACAACAGGCAGATGAACCCCACAGCACCTCAACTCTGGATTCCTCAAGTGTTCTGCCCAGAACCAAGGGTCATTAAGGGTTGCCAGTAAGTTTTTATAAATATTTCAGTTGTCCTTCAAACATGGAACATTTTGGAAATTTTGTCCAAAATGCCCAGGAAGCAAAATCTGCTAGAATCCAGAGTCTAGTCAAAGCTGCAGCACAGACTGTGGAGGACAAGATAAGCCACCATGCAGAGCTGAACTGGCCTCAGGTCCCCGGCTGACTACAGCAGGAGCTAAAGGTGTGAACTATGCTGAAGATGGATGCTCACAGGGAAGCGATGGTGAAGCACACGCGGAGATGAAAAATGCTCTTCCGAACACAAAATGGACAGAAACAAAATGACACCAGGTAAGTAGCTCTACTTATTGGTACTAACTAAATGAAGGGGAAAATGTCTTTCAAAACAATTAACAAACTTTAAAACACTGAATAGAAGTTGTGTCAACTTTCCCAAATCGCATGCTAGGAAAAGTTGCACATCCTATTCAAATAAAGTCCTCAACTCCAGAAAGGTGAAAGGCTCATTATTTTCATACCTCCTACTGTTAGCATTCGAAGTCGTTCCTGGAAAACTGCAAGATCTGAGAGGCAGAGTGGGGTAGCATGGGTGAGCGCAGAAGGAAAAAGACAGGCGAGAGTTAGTTTAAAAAAACCAAAACACCAAAACTCTACACCATCACTGCCATAACAAGTAGCACAAACACCGTCACACAGACACACACACACCAAAGGAGAAGAGGGTGGGTAGTATGGTCAGGGGATCAATTCTGGAGAGTGATTTTGGTAAACATGGAAATTGCTTGTAGAACAGCTGGAATAAGGTGAATCAGAAGGAGGGGGGCCAGCTCCCCTGACACTGGGAAGCCATCAGGTGGTGGTGTGAGAGCTCTCATCCTCCCTAGCCTCAAGAAAAGGTTGACACAGTGCTCTCCTGGGAAGCCACATACACCTGATCTAGACTACTTTGGGATATAGAATTGAGGAAAAGAAAATACAAAGCCTCAATTTTAGAGCAGCCACTCCTCAGAACTGGATTCAAGCAGTAGACTAGACTCTAAGCCTTAAGATTCTGAAGGATTCTAAAGAGGGAAGGAGGTTCTTGGCCTCCCTCACAAGAAGGCAAAACTAGAACAGAAAAGCTCAGTAGCTGAAAACAACCCAAGAACCACAGCTACACAAGAACAGCTGTTCATTTCCATCTACCTGTAAACTTCTTGAATTTCTACACCTAAAAGCTCTCTTGGCCACTAGTGAAGATCAAGATGTTTATCTGGATACACAAAAAGTAACGCTCCTGACCCATTTCCCGGGTACGTGGGCCTGGGGGATGGGGCCAGGAAGGTAGGGACATGCAGAGGGGCTGATGCTGAGCAGAGCCCTGGCCACAGTCACTGAGCATGCTCGCTGTCTAAGGAATGCAGAGAAAGGCCAGCTGAGCGCTTTCTTTGAAGGTGATGCTAAGAACTTGGACTCAGAAAAGACTCTAGCAAGCAGGCCTGCTCCCTAGGGTCCCCCAAGGGCACACCTGGTAAAGCTCTGCCTCCTTCCCCTAGGGGACAACAGCTTCCTCCAAAGATCTCAGAGCCAAGTGGTTCTGAAGACAACAGAATATCTAAGTTCTGCACCAAAATATTGATGCTTTGTTTAAGGCAAAGATGAAGAATGTTAACTATTCTACTTCAGTGTATTGAATGAAGACATGAGACCATGTCAGGTAGCCATCAGCACTCCCATGGGGCTTGTGGTGTATGTTAATCACTCTGCAGCCTCCGGGGAAGGAGGGGGGCCTCAAAGGGAAACCTCAAATGCTCATTTCTGTTAAATAATCTAAAGGTAAAGTGGTAAAATGTTTACATTCTGGGTATTGGGGATGTGGATGCTCTCATTTCCATCTGTACTTTTTTGTATTTTTTAAACAAAAGGCAAACAAAAGACACAAACAAAGAAATGGAGAATGAAAAGAGAACAATAGAAGATACACTGGTTGGCATTTACAGAAAGCGCACAGATTTTCCAGCACCTGAGTGCAGTGAAGCGTTTAAACCATTACTTCTTGAGGAGTGCAGGTGCTGTGCTGGAAGAGAGAGAGCTGCTGGGGGTTGGCCGTGGCACTTCTAAGTGAGGCACAGCTGGCAAGGAGCAGGGATGTGACCCTGGGAACTAGGTGTGACTTGGTTCACCAATTCCTGGGCAGATGCAAATAATCCTACAGTCAATTAATCCTCTTAAATGTCATGTGTCAGCTTGGTCCAGGCCTCATTCCCCTTGAAGGTGACCATATCCACCAGGACTTCAACCCTCTCAGGCACCTCACTGGCCTGGCCCAAGTCACTTAGGGAACCTCACCTGTCACTCCTCACTCCGTTATCTGCAGCACAGCACACTGCACACGGCAGTCAATCAACGTTTGCTAAATAAACTGCTCTCTCTTGCGCTGAAATTATGAAAGTCGATGAAAAATCAACTCTATTTTTAGCTTTTTCTTCTCAGCCATCAATGGAGCAACCCACAGAGCCCCTGAGGGTCAGGAGGATGTGTGGAAACAGTCATTACATGCTGTGCTCTTAATGACAGCAGGTTGTTGGACAGAGGCCAAGAACGACTTCATTTAAGTAGCTGAAATTCTGCCACATTTTTTGACTTCTGAATCGAATTTTTAACTACTTAAGTTCATTTTCTAAAACTGATATTAGGAATTTACAAACACTAATGATAAACAGGTGAGAATTCTCATGCTTTCCTTCCGTTTATTGATAAAATCTGTTGTTCTGAATGCTCCCTTAATTATGTTTAAATCTCACATTAAAATAAATGTCAATCACTTTTGTCACTGTGAGAATTTATACAGAAGCCACAGACAATGGCATGTTTGAGTGGGAATCTAATTCAAATGTGGCCCTTAAAAGGAAAGAGAAAACTGAGGGCAAGAGTTAATGGGAACTTTCTCCAAGTCCCAAAATCAATTACAGCAGCTCAGGATAGAAACGAGATGCCACCCCCCAGCCCAAACCACACACGGAAGGGGGATGCCTAGCATGAACGCCCAAAGGCATGACACAGCACACAGCCTCAGCGAAGTCTGCAAGTCAGTCTGTTTCTACTTTTCATCAGGGAGACTACAAAGGATGACATCAAACCCCATCGGACTCACCATGGGACCTTCCATCCATCACCACAGCCTAGATCTGGCATTTTGCAACATATACCCATATCTACCTTGGCACCCTGACCCATGACCCTTCTTTAGGGTCAGCCAGGAAAAGCCTGCCTAGGAGCCCTCCTGCCAGACCTTGAGCTGCCACCACCTTCACCCCAATAGGACCCATGAGGATATGGGAAAGGAGTCCATCGAACCTCACCTGGTGCCTCTTTCTACGGGCCTGCAAGTTTAATGTTGAGGAACCTCACTGTGGAGTGTGGGTGACAGGGCATGTGTATTCAAGGCACCTCACACTGGAACTTTCAAACCTCCTCCCCAAGGGAAGTGAAATCTATGGTACAACTTGGCACAGACTGAGACAGGCTTCTGGGGGCTCACGTGGAAACTGGTCCCTAGCATGACACTTCATGAGGAAAGCTATGCCCATTCCAGTCACCACTGCACAATTATGGAACACAACCCTTACCTAATTGAGAAACTGTTCTAAAATTAATTTTAAACATTTTATCTTTTTTTTTTCGTGACTGGCACTCAGCCAGTGAGTGCACCGGCCATTCCCATATAGGATCCGAACCCGTGGCGGGAGCGTCGCCGCGCTCCCAGTGCCGCACTCTCCCGAGTGCGCCACCGGCTCGGCCCTAATTTTAAACATTTTAAATGAAAATAACCACTAACCCCATGATCCCAACAATATTTTTGTTACATTCATGGCAAGTTCTACGTGAAAGCAGTATCTGATGGTAAATCACAAGGCTCTGGGACTATTGAGTAGTTCTGTATCTGCTGAGAGTAATTGGCAAGAGTCTAATTTTTAATTATCTCTCCCCTGTTACTTCAGGGACCTGGAGAATTTCTGAGAAGTGAAGACAGGTGCCCTAGGCCAGCATTTCCCAACCTTTTCAAAATTTGTCAGAAAAGGTCAAGAACTCAATGTAAACTGTACCACATATTCAACTTTATTTTAAAAAACTCACAGTAGATAGAGCCAACACTTACAGTGGACACAGCCCCCTGCATGCACTGCTGACCAAATCAGCCTGCCACTGGGTGCTCAACTGCCGAGCACTTTCAGGCAGCATTGTCAGTGCCCTTTTGGACTGGCTTTGCCCATAGCTCCTGCTGTGCTGTGCCACCCCCACCCCCTCCCCGGACAAGCCTTTCCAACAACAGGCAGAACATGCTGCACTGGAAGCAGGAGGGTTGTGTTTAACTTGTGGGTGTTATCACTGCTCTGAGCCTCAATTTCCCCAAAGAGAGGGAAAAAATGTAACTATGTCCACAGGGATGTGGGAAGGGCAACTAAACGGAGGCATGGAAGTAATCTCAGCTCTGAAAAAAGATGCATGCGACACAGGACACCCCTGTGCAGGGCTCCGACCCCATCCTACGCAAGGATCACCACATGGCCACTCAGCCTACCCTCTTCTTACTGCACAGGAGGGGCTGGAACCTACTACCCAATGCCCAGGCTGACCAGCAGTTCTCCTGGGCCCCAAACTTCCCCCCATCCAGAGTTCTAAATTCTTAGTTTGCAAGTTCCTGCATGAGATGCTACGATGCTTCCTTATCATTTGGATCAGCCCAGTCTTCACCACTACTAACTCCTGTGTAATCCTTGTCTACCTGCTCAACCTCTCAGATCCTGAATTATCCCATTACCACAGTCCTACAGCTACTTATCTCAAAAGATTGTTAATAGCCACATTAGCTCACACTCAGAGAGCTTAGTAAGCTCCAGGCACTATTTTAAGGAGTTTATTTAATTTTGAAACAACCTTAGGAGGTAGGTAATATCAACCCTTACAGATGAGGTGAATGAGGCACAGAGAGGTTAAGCAACTGGCTCAAGGTCACACAGGCAGGTATGGCAGAGCTGGAATTCCAATCCAGGGAGTGTGGTCCCAGAGTCCAGGCTCTCTGGGGTCTGAATGAGATGATGGGTTGTTAAGTGCTCTACAAAGTATGTGGTGACCACATCTGACCTTTGCTTTCTCGAAGACCTGCACACATCAAGGGTGAGAGTTGAAGACCAATCCTATGATTCAAATGTATTGAAACATTCACACTATTTCCATTTTTTCCACCCAAAAACAGAATTTATTGCAATTTTTGTCACACTATTTCAAATCCACAGGATTAAAATGCACTTTTCTCCTGAAAAGTGGAAACTGCACCCAAACTCTCTTAGTGGTTCCAAAGGGTCCTGACCAAAGGGGTCAAAAATCTCCCTTCATCAAAGGATTTCAGGAATCTTTGGAGACAATTCTGTGCATTTTGATCTTACCGTTCATAAAGTCCTCTGACCCTCTCACCCTCACCATGTTGTTGTGGAACCTGGAACCACAAACCTCACAGGAGCACAAATACCCGGGATTCTCTTCCAGAGTGGAACCTAAGGGGAGGCCCTGTGAAAGCCTAGGAAGAAGGATGGAGGCAGGATACCCCAATTCTGGCCCTACTCAGTCACTAATGAGATGGGAACTTAGGGGCTGAGCTTGTCGACAGCCCTCAGGATTTTGATCCTTCAAAGGCTTGGGATCACTCAGGGTTGTCCGCTCCTGGCTCCGTCTTGATCAAATTAATCTGAAGGGGGAGAGAGGATACCTTTAGGGCTCCTCAGGTAATTCCAGTATGTGGAGTTGAGAACTGCTGAAAAAGGTCCATTTGAAGATATTGAGAAAGTGGCAACTGTGGATGCCACGGTGAAGAGGAGCTTGGACCACACAGGCTCAGGCAGCAGAAGGTGAGCTGGTCACCTCACTTGCTCCTCTCCTGTCCCAGTGTTTTGCCATGTGTGGAAAACCAGCATTCCATGGTCCCCTACCCTGACTGACTACAGCAGGAGGTGCTCCTCCCTGAGGTGGCTCCGGGCAGATCCCTGTGCTATTTCATCAGGGAACACTGAGTCCAGCAGCGGGGTGGGGGGGCTCACCTTGTCCTGAGCTCCTGGAGGGGACCCCGCAGGTCTGGAAGTCTCCAGAGGCAGTGAGCACAGGGGCTAGAGAGGCTCAAGGCTGACAGGCTGTGACAGGACTGGGGGATGCAGGGCAGAGGGTGTCTCTGCTAAGGGGTGAGGAGCAGGAAAGAGGCTCTGCAATGTCCTGGGGACACTGCAAAGAAAGGCCCACTTCTTGGGAGCATGAAATTGTCACCATTGAATAAAGGAGCAGGGTTCAATTCACACCCAATCTATAATCCAAACTGGCCCTATTCAGTAAGATTCAAAAGGGTTTCTCTAAACTTCCTTCCTAAATCTGCTAAAGGATTGATATGAAGTAGAGCAAACCCTATTTTATCTAGGAATGTTTTTGAAATCAAGACAAAAGAGTAATTACAAACCATCAACACCAATCCAGAGTCATCTTTGATGTCTGACTTTACATGATTAGTATCTGACCCCCTTGTCCTAACTCAGTAATGCCTACAAGAGGGCCGGCCCCGTGGCGCACTCAGGAGAGTGCAGCTCTTGGGAGCGCAGCAACGATCCCACCGCGGGTTCGGATCCCATATAAGACTGGCCAGTGCACTCACTGGCTGAGTGCCGGTCATGAAAAAGACAAAAAAAAAAAAAAAAAAAAAAAAAAAAAAAAAAGTAATGCCTACAAGAGCCCCCAGACACTGCAGAGCCTTAGAGAGACTGTTTTTCTGTACTCTTCCAATGTGCCTTCGAGGAGGCTAATTTCGTCCCCTTCCCAAGAGCAGTATTAGGCAGGTGGGTGATGATCAATTTCATTAGCATGCACAGTATCTGTTGTGAACATCCTGGCCATTTCAAAATTAGTCACATTATCATTTCTTTAGGGCAGGTTAGCAGCAAAGTGATGTAAGCAGATTAACTCGAAGCAACTGCAGGTGACTGCCCAACTGCAACACCCATTTCGCCTCAGGAGGAGGAGGGGTGCAGGGGGGAATGTCTACTGGAGACCTTGACAAGAACCCAACTGTATTCCACACATACCCCTCCCGAGGCCCTGGCCTCCTGACACTGTGGGAACGCCTTCCAAAGTTTCCTCAGTGTGATCACCTGAGTTACAAATCGGGAGACCCAAACTGCACAACTTGCTCTGGAATTTGCCCCTTAAGGGACATGAACTTTGGCCTCCAGTCAAAGGTAAGCAGAACACAGAGTGCTTCAGAACAGCTGTGACAGCAGCTCCTGCACAGGCCTCGTGACAAGCCTCATGACGTGCCTCAACAAAGGCAGCACTGCACGCAGACTTGGAAAGCTGAAGCCAACAGAGCTGTTCTCTGAAGCAGCTTCTGAACCACCTGCCCCAGGAAGAACAGCTGTTTCCCTGTGTCACAAACCTTTCTGTTCAAAATTTTATTTTCCAATTTGGAGACTGAGACACTCTGGCTGAAAAAGTGGGATAAACATCACTTGTCCAAAACACACTAAGGTTTTATTACTGATAAATTTCAAGTGATCAGAGCAAAGGAAACTTAAGAGCCTTTCCCTCCTGCCTGGATGTCCTGGCTACCACAGGCTGCGGCACAGAGAGAGGGGCTCAAGCAACGCAGCTGACTGTTCTTGGACCCTCACCAAGTTTGTCTGTGGATGAGATAATGTCAGCGGGCACGGAGGAGTCCAGATCAGCATCCAAAATCCCCAGGGGGTCCAGCTGTGCTACATGGTGCCCTCGTATCTACGAGTGGGCCAGCGATGAGAGGGAAGGACACACACAAAAGGACAGGAGAAAAAAAAGAGGGAAGGGTAAAAAAAAAAAGTAAAATTACATTAAAATTAGCATTTACAGATTAATTCTCACCCACGTTTGAAGAAACAGTTACTGGAGCATCATCAAAATTTACACAACTAATTCCGAGAGGATCAAGTTTTGCAATGTGGTGACCCCTGACCTGGAAGCAATAACACAAGCAAGTCATTAAGCAGGTCCAGCGAACTGTGGGGAGGGATAAAAGAGTTATACTTCATGCAAACCATTCCCAGAGAGGAACACAGCACCGATGAGCTCATACCACAAAATTAGGTTTAAAAAGTCGTGCAATAGTTTATTTAAAAAGCATTATTATGCATAAATGCACTTTTCTAAAAAAAAGGAATAAATGCCTCAGGTTATGATAAACTTGGGCCGTCTAAAAGGATCCATTTCCCAGGATCTTTATACAATTTCCCTTGATAAACGGAAATGAGAAATGCCAGGGAATTCTTACTCCAGTGTGAAGCCTACTGCAGCACAGAACATAAACATTACCGTTAGGCACTGGCCTTGACGGGGAGGGGTGCAGATGAGGTATTTTACTAAGAGAAGGGTGCCTGTGAGGCTCTGTGCCTAGTGCTACTGAGTGGGTCAGCACACAGTAGTGAGAACAAAAAACTCCGTTATAACTCGGACTTAAAGCTCCTGATCCAAACTGCTTGGAAAACAAAAGGAGGGCTGGCCAGTTAGCTCAGCTGGTTAGAGCTTGGTATTACAACACCAAGGTCAAGGGTTGGGATCCCCTTACTGGCCAGCCACCGAAAAAAAAAAGAGAAAAAAAATCTCTTTCGATTTTTAGTTTCTTTCAGTTTGGGATATTTTATTCACAATTTCTTGCTAGCAATTGGAGAACAGGAGCAGCTGCTGCTAAGTCACTGAAAGATCAGGTTAAAGTTGATGAGGCCAAGGGCATGCAGGCAACAACCAAGAAACACCAACTGT
Source organism: Cynocephalus volans (assembly GCF_027409185.1). NCBI lineage: Eukaryota > Metazoa > Chordata > Mammalia > Dermoptera > Cynocephalidae > Cynocephalus > Cynocephalus volans. The sequence goes on from NC_084461.1 coordinate 212,953,457, forward strand.
AGGCCGAGCCCGTGGCACACTCGGGAGAGTGCGGCGCTGGGAGTGCAGCGACGCTCCCGCCGCGGGTTCGGATCCTATATAGGAATGGCCAGTGCACTCACTGGCTGAGTGCCGGTCACGAAAAAGACAAAAAAAAAAAAAAGAAAGAAAAAGAAACACCAACTGTGCTTCTCACCTACAGTAATGTCCACCATGGATAGCACTTCAGAGTACAGGGCTACTTGCACTTGCCCCAAGAGAGGGTCTTCCATGCCAGACCAGGCGTGAAGGACCAGAGGCCCAGGACCCTCCCTGTGCTGCCCTGGGACGACACCTGCATCACTGGCCCTGTCTGTACCAACATCTCCAGGAAACAAGCATGGGAGAGAAAGGGGAGCTCAGGGGCATTTGTGCCCTTGCTGCCACCACTGTAGCTATGCAAGAGCAGCCAGCAAGGGTCTCCAGAAGGGCTGCCCCAGGCTTGCCTTTTTCCACCTGTCCTCCTTGCAACCACCACAGATCAATCTTAAGGTCTGAAGCCTGGCCTCTCCCCACACATAGGTGGACACCCACCCTGGAAAGGCCTTGGTTACTGTACTGAGAAAGGACAGGCAGAAAAAAACCCCGATCTGCTTGACACTCATCCACAGAGGCTGGTGCCTAACTGCTATGCTTTTGGAGGGACCTCCCCTGCCCGTCACCTACCCTCCACAGGTTCAGCTGCCTCCTCATCTGCCTGTCCCCAAACTCTACATGTTCATTTTTGTTCACAGTATTCAGCTGTTAGCAACTAGAGGGGGCATCCACCCACCCAACAGCACCACCACTCTGGCCACTGCTCACTATGGGTGGACAGCACTGGTTTTCCTGCCCACAAATCTTTCTTGCCAACTCATGAAAAGAAACAAGGAGCTATTTATAGGGCAGGCATTAAAGGTGGCAGAGGATTTGCTCGAACAGGGTTAGCTTGGCTCCTTTTCTATTGTATATTTGATTTTCCCTCCTTAAGGCCTCAGAGCAGGGAGAAAGCACTTAACTTTTTCTACCTCTTCCAAATGCCATGTGGAAAGGCAGATGATGCCGTATAAGGCACGGCCCAGGGAACACTTGACCTTCTCTGAGTGATGGCCAGTGCCCCGCTTACCTGGTACGCCCTGATGAGAGACTGCACCGCCAGGTGGTCCTCCACGAGCTTGTCGACGTTGGGCTGCGCCTCCACCAGGGACTGTGTGTGGGCCACGGTGGCTAGGGAGCCTCGACTCAGGGGAAGGGGGCTCTGGTAGGCACTGCCCGGGGGGGCTCCAGCATTGGTGTTGCGAAAAAAAATGTCCCACGACTAAAGACAAAAAAGGCACAGGATTGATTACCTCACTGCCTGGAGTCCAGGACGCATCTGTAGCCACAGAGAGCTGATCTCCACAGGCGAGCCACATCTACCCCAGGCCGGCTGAGCCGCTTCCCTGCTCTGGCCAGCCCGGGTCCCTGTCTTACCCCACACAGTGGGTTTCTCTCAGAGTTCTGGCCCCTTTCACTTTTGCCTCAGGATGTGCCTTCTGACCCCCACACCTGTAACACTGATGCCCTGTGGCTGCCTCCCATTGGCACACACATCCCAACGGCCCAAAGCCAAACTCTCCACAGACACATGCTGACAGCCCCTGTGGGCCAGATGCTGGGACCTCAGAACAGACGTGAGCTCAGGAAGCCGGTCAACGGAGACGTTTCTTGTCCCATTGTTTTCCCAGGCCCAAGCACCTGGGAGGTGATGCTCCTGGCCCTCTGTCTATAGGTCTGCAAACCCCACCAGTTCTTCTGCAGGGATGCCAGATACTCACATAGGAGCACCCAAGGGACACTGAGGGGATTTAGCATCTCCCTCAAGACCCCAGAGGCTCAGTACAGCCTTAAGGGGGCCCAGGACAATCTTGCTCACATCCTTCTACTCCTCTAGAAACATACCTTAACCCCATAATCTTGTCTCTACTTCAGGAGGGGCTCTCAGGGGCTAAGAGCTGAGTGTGGGGTCAGAGATCCAAATTCAAGTCTGAGCTCTGTGATCTTGGTGAGTTACCTCACTTTCTGTGCTCAGTTTTCTCATCTAAGTACAGAAATGTATATTCTTCATAAGTATGCTGTAGACTACCTAGTGTACTTAAAGGCATTAGCACATAGGCAAGCAGATAACAAGTACTTCATAAAAGTCAGGTGTTTTATCAGTTTGAATATTCTTTGTGCTACTATGGACTAACTAATTTACTAATATTCCTAATATTATTGGTTATTTCGTGTTTGAATGATTTGATTTACAATTTGCATAGACGCTGTGAACTATAATAGTTTATTCATCTCATACAAAGACATGTTTTTCCCAATATTTGAGATCAGAAATACTAAGATTTTATAAAATTCCATTGCAAAAAACAAACAAAAAACCCATTAAAAACCAGTTTAGAAAGATGAAAATCTTGTCTTTTTTCTCTGCAATGTATTTTCCAGCTTTTAAAATTCTTTCATTAATAAACTGATTAGACTGTCTTGAAAAATTCAGAGACAAGAAACTTTACTAGATTTTTCTGTTCATCTTCCTAGTAAACTCTACCAAGGTGCTGCCCAGATATGTTCCTCGTCTGGACTTGGGCAGATATCGACTGGGTCTGTATGAGTCTGGGGATGGGAGAGGTAGGGATGGCTACAGAAACCATGACATTAGTCCCTGAGGTCTCTGGCTTTTTCAGACAGGCTTTTATAATGCTGTCTAGGGCACAGACATACCTAACTCAGACAGACCCCTACCAAAAGCATCTCTGTAGGCTACAGCCAGCCACAACCAAAGAGCTCCCTAAGATAACGTGCGGCTCAGACCCTCCGCTTCACAGAGGGCAGTCAGGCCTCTCACTAGAAACTGTTTTTGAGGGGAGTTTTGTGGAATGTTTAAAATATTCTACAATAAGAACATATTCCTTTCATATTTAGAAAAAATCATTTTTAAAAATCAAACCAGGGCCGGCCCATGGCTCACTCGGGAGAGTGTGGTGCTGATAGCACCAGGGCCACAGGTTCGGATCCCATATAGGGATGGCCGGATAGCTCACTGGGTGAGCGTGGTGCTGACAACACCAAGTCAAGGGTTAAGATCCCCTTACCGGTCATCTTTAAAAAAAAAAAAAAAAAAAATCAAACCACTGTGGGTCTGACTGCATAGCATTGTGAATATACTAAAATTCACTGAACTGTATGCTTTAAAATGGTGACGTTTATGTTATATGAATTATACCTTAATGACCTCAATGTTTTAACTAATCAAGCTATTCAAAGTTTTACTATTTTTACCTTTCTGGTTAATTTCCAGTGTATCAGCTGATGGCAGGAGAAAGAGTTGGGGCTCTTTTCTGGTACCTCCCACAAAACCTACTGCAGAAGTACCTTACACCAATGTAGCCTGACAATCAGGGACATGAAGAAAAAGTCTGCAAACTTCTGTTTTCAACAGGTACCGTCAGTATGCCGCAGAAATCCATGATTTGGAATCCCCCAGACCATTTTCACGACCTTCTTCCATCAAAATGGTTTCCACCAAAACTCATTTTGAGTCTTCCTCTAATGTGGGAAAAGGCAGTATTTTCACCAGAGAAAAAAACCCAACTTACTCTTGTGAGAGAAAATAGAGGCTACCTTACCATCAACTCCCTAGGGCAAGGTAAGGCTGCCCCCACTCAGCCCCTGACAGGTTCTGTGCAAGGTCACCCCCACATCTTTCTGACTTTCATGGAGCTTTCCCAGCAGGCCTGAGACAGCTCCCTACATTCTGGAGCAGAGATGAAGGAGGAGTGCACGCCTTAGTCATCCATCCTGGTTCTAGAAGAGGAGATGACGGAGCAGCACACACCCTGGCCATGCATCCTGGTTCTGGAAGCAGAGATGATCGAGGACCACACTCCTTGGCCACCCATCCTGGTTCTGGAAGCAGAGATGAATGGGAATGCACACTTTGACTGTCCATCCTGGTTCTGGAAGCGGAGCCATCCTGGTTTCAGAAGAGGGGCTGCCGGAATGCACACCTTGGCTGTCCATCCTGGTTCTGGAAGAGGGTCTGATGGAGGACCACAAGCCCTGGCCATGCATCCAGGTTCTGGAAGCAGAGATGACCAGGGACTGCATGCCTTGGCAGTCCATCCTCAAACACACGGGGCCTGAGGAGCTGCTGGGTGGGTCTCTTGCAAGCTCTCCCTGGCCTCTGCCCAAGTCTCCAGTAACTAAGGGCCTGGCCTAAAAGGAGAAGCCCCTCTAATACCTCAGCAAACTGGGCAGGAGTCATCCCAGCCACATCCCACCACATAAAACCTAATCCCACCACATAAAACTTAATCAAGGTTCTTCTTTACCTCAAATTTGCTCCAGCACTAGAGTCCCCATGCTCACCATGTGTCCCTACCCAGGCCAGCTCTGGACACTCATGCTCCTGAGGCAGAAACAAGGCTCAAGGGTAGGACATGACCCTGAAACCAAGTAGCCACTGGGGAGCAGCACAACCTAAATTTTCTTAAACCCTTAAAATATATTGTCTTCCTTTTACCTAACAGAACCCACTAAAAATTATCCAGAAACACAGGGCAAAGGCGCCCAAGAGCAAGACCTTTGATTAAGGGTCTTCCCCAGCCATACAGACTGACTCTTTATCCTGGGGGCCAACAGCTGCTTATGGATCCAGAGCCAAAAGTCACAGCAAAATTCACAAGTTTACCTCTCTTCAGTAAAATTTGCTTGCTTTGAATAACAATAAAAACCAGTAAAATAGTGAGGACAGGAGTAGCAGCAGCAGTAGGAGTAGCTAACTTTTACTGATACCATCTGTGGGGCCAGCTTTTCTAACTCACTTGGGGCAAGCACCTGGAATCCCGCACTCTGCTGGGAGAGGCTTGGGCTCAGGCAGAATTTACACACAGCAGTCACCAGGCCAAGTGAGAAACAGCAGAGCAACCCTTACATAAAGAGTTCTGGCCAGCCTAATAACAGTGCCAAACGTCTCACACCCTGGCTTACCCTTGCCAAGAAGTGCCAGAAAAATGACAATCTGTAACCTCTGGGCTCAACAATAAAATGAAAGGAATTTCCACCCCCTGAAGCTCAGGGGCCCGGGGTCAAGGTCTAGGTCAAGGGCGGCCATCTGGCCCTGAAAGCACAAAGGCTGCAGGCCTCCTTCCAACTCTTTCCCTGGAGAAAAGGCTGGTGGGTGATTGCTATCATCGGGCCTCCTCTCTCTGACCTTCTTTTGTGCTTGGAATAAAATTCCAGGTGATTTTCAATTGGCTGAGGACAAATAAATGCACAGACAAAAATTCAGCTTGTGCTGGAGGCGGTCAGAAAAACTGGTTCATTCTGGTACTGCTGAGCTGCTAGAAATCCCGGGAAGGAAAAAATATGCAGTAAATGCAGCTTCCACGGCCTTTCCCTTATTCACCTCACCCCGAGCACCCCTCTTCACTCTCCAGACTCAGCTCAGCTCTGCACCACTGGGGGAGTGCCGTGCCTTTCCCTATCCCTTCCTCCGATAAGGAGCCCACCCTGCCTCTGTGAACCTCCCTCTGGGCAGGGCTGCACACCCAAGAGCAAGCCCTCTTTGCACCATGACTTGGGGTCACACTAAAAGGTTTTCAGACTTGGGTTTTCAGAATGCTCTGTAGTGTGGTGACTGTACACCTTTGGCAAAACCCATCTTCGCACTAAACACTTAAAACTGGTGAATTTTAATATATATGTTAGACCACAAAAAAGTTGATTTTTAAAAAAAGGCTTTGAATGAAACTAATAAAAGAAAATAAAATTTTTTTTAAAAGATGAAAGAAAAAAAATTTTTTTAAAGCAGGGAAATGTTTCATAACAATGGTCTAGGCAAGGATTTTTTGGATAAAACGTCAAAAGAACAGGCAACAAAAAAATTAGACTAAAAAACTAAAAAGCTTCTTAACAGCAAAGGAAAAGAATCAACAGAGTGAAGAGACAACCTACAGATTAGAAGAAAATATTTGCAAACTACACATCTGACAATAGATTAATATGCAAAATACACAAGGAACTCAATTCAACAGACAAAATAATAATAATAATAATAATAATCCAATTAAAAAATGGGCAAAGGACCTGAAAAGACATTTCTCAAAAGAAGACACACTGATGTTTGACATCACTAACAATCAGGGACATGCAAATCACAGAATGGCTGTTATCAAAAAGACAAAATATAAAAAGTGCTGGTGAGGACACAGAGGAAAGTGAACCCTTACACACTGTTAGTGGGAATATAAATTATTACAGCCATTATGGAAAACAGTATGGAGGTTCCTCAGAAAATTAAAAATAAAACTATAAATTGAGCATCCCTAATCCAAACCCCCAAATCCAAAACTTTTTGAACACCAACATGACACTCAAAGGTAATGCTCAAAGGAAATGCTCATTCAAGCTTTTCAGATTTCAGATTTTTGTATTAGGGATGCTCAACAAATATTCAAAATACAAGAAAAAAATCCAAAACCCGAAATACTTCTGGTCCCAAGAATTTCAGATAAGGGATACTCAACCTGTACCATATGATCCAGCAATCCCACTACTGGGTATACTCCCAAAGGAAATGAACTCAGTATGTCAAAGTGACAACTGCACTCCCATGTTCATCACAGCATTAGTCACAATAGCCATGGAAACATTATTTACAATAGACATGGAAAAGACACGGAAACAACCTAAGTTCCCATCAACACATGAATGGATAAAGAAAATGTGGCATATATACACAATGGAATTCTATTCGGCCTTTAAAAAGATGGAAATTCTGCCATTTGCAACAACATGGATGGACCTTAAGGACATTACGTTAAATGAAATAAGCCAGGCACAGAAGGACAAATACTGCATGATCTCACTCATAGTTGGGTTCCCAAACAGGCCAGTTTAAATTTTCAATAGACACGATAATGAAGTGCCCTCTGCTTTAATCCTCACACAAGAAGGATAGCCGGAAGTAACCTGATGTTAACCAATCAGGTATTTTTCTATTGCTCTGTCTCCCTGTCCCCACTTTACAAGGAAAGCAACTTTGAAATGATCAATCTGCTTTTTGTTTTTGCTTTCTTCAACCTTTCTGTCTCTAAAACCAACCTCCTGTACTTAGATCATCGGAATACTTATTCTATTTTATGGAATGAAATGTTGCCCAATTCTAGAATTGCAATAAAACCAATAGATTTTTAAATTTGTTGTAATTTTTCCTCTGACAGATTTGGCAACCAATAATGGACCTGAGGAAGACTGCTGAAGACCCCAAGATCCCTTGAGAAATGAAAAAAAGGCACCATTAACACTTTTTGGGGGGAGAACCACTATCTTCCTCACAGAGCCCAGAGAATTTTAAGTCCCTCTTAGGCCTGAGCTCTGCTCTCTTTGCATGTGAGCTCCCTGATCTCTCCAGCTTTGGGGGTACTAAGGGTTAATTTGAACTGTGGCAGGGCACATGAGCTTTGGGTTTGTGGTGGAGTCACTGGCAAAAAGAGCTGCAGTTTTAAAGGTAACTGACAAGTGGTTGTAGTAAGTGGTTATTACCGTAGGAGGTATGAACTCCGGCTTTGGGAATTTACAGGTATGTGGGGTTTCGAATTGCACACTTAGGTAAGGGAGACCTCAGGTGTCTGACAGGATCAGACAGAAACTGGAAAACCACTGGCTAAGTTAGTCAAGGAGATCTCCACACCAAAGCCATTGTGCGTCTGAGAAAATCAAGATCCAACCTAAGAATGGGATCCTAATTTATAAAGATCTGAGTACTTCGCCTTCCAGTACTTTTGCCTTTTTCATGTATAAGAATTATGGCCCCAGAAGCTGCAAATATTTACAAAAGTGGCAAAATCTTACTAAAAATAATTCAGAATTATGATGACTACTATGTAGAATGTTCCAGCTGAAGAACACTGCAAGATTGATTTTTTTCCCTCCCATGAACAGCTATGGCTTTCCTGTTTGTCTTGTTCTTTGTCTGAGAACTTAGCTTGACTTTCTGTCAGGGGCACATATTTATAGGGCCTGCATTGTGCAGTCAGCCAACCAGAAGGTTGGGAGCCCCAAGAACAAAGCTGGACAGAAATGTGCGCTGTAACACGGCTAGACTGTTGCCAGCTGTCAATGTGTTGTGTGAGTCTTCTTGGGGGGAGGGCTGTTTTGGGGAGTGGCTCTGGGTCACAGAAGGGCTAAAGTGCATTTTAAAATAAGGGCACCCCAATAAGGCCCACTCAGAAGCTTTTAAAAAGATTTCAGAAAATTGTATTGCCTCTTTAAAAGGCTGTTCTTAGAAGACCAATTAAAAAGCTTAAGCAAGTAATGAGAAAATTAAATCTACCAGTCTTTTTGTTTAGTTACTATCCCACCCCCAAAGACAAAAAGAAAGCTAAAGTATTTATAAACGTTAGGTCCTAAGGTCAAGAAGGCATAGAAATGCATTCTTTGCCCCCCAACAAATAATCTAATTAAGAAATAAAATAAATTTAAAAGACTACGCAACTAAATCCTTCTCCAACCTTCTCCAAAATACAACTTTCTGACATTTAGTTAGCTATTTTGAAAAGTCTTTGTAAAAGAAATTTACAGCTGTAGAGGAAATCTACATTTGTAAAGGTAGCTCCCTCTTTGCACCTAAACCATTAGAAACTTTTGAATGGGGAAGATGCTGACTTAAAGTTTATGTAACAAGCTTTACCTTTGTTTATGTTACTTTATCTAGTCATCATGTCTTAACTGGGCCTTTACCTACCCTTTCTCTATCTTTGTTTCAGCCAATAATTGTTTATATCTAAGTTCTGTAAACTGTCTACCTTGTTTCAGCTGAAAGTCACCCTTTTGGCAGTGCAAATTTAGAGCTGCACAGCTAGCAATTTCTTGGGGCAATGAAATGGATGACGGAAGGATTGACAGTCTAAGGAAGGGGAGAGAAAAAACTGGCAAATAAGGAATCTTGAGCTATAAAATGAGCTTTTGTCTGTGTCCATATGTCTATATATGTTGTGTATGTGATATTTTTCTATCAAAATTTTTTTTTTTTTTTTTTTTCGTGACCGGCACTCAGCCAGTGAGTGCACCAGTCATTCCTATATAGGATCCGAACCCACGGCGGGAGCGTCGCCGCACTCCTAGCGCAGCACGCTACCGAGTGCGCCACGGGCTCGGCCCTCTATCAAAATATTTAAAAAAACCCCTAACTAATCGGCTTTTTAAAAAAAAGTAATAATAAATACTTAAATAAAATATTTTATCAAACAAAAAGGGGAAAACAACCTAACTCCTGATTTTCAGTTCACGTGACTTGGGTAAATCTTAGGTAAATAACCTGTTTCCTGTTTTTGGGTTAACAAAAATAACTGTGTCCTCTGATAAGCAAAACACCCATGTATTTAACTTTTGGGTTCTTGCTTAGGAGGTAACTGCTTAACATTCTCATGCTGTAAAAATGGTTAACAGGAAAATAACTGAGGGCTGGCCGGTTTGCTTAGTTGGTTAGAGTGCAATGTTGGTAACACCAAGGTCATGGTTTCCAATTCCTGTACCAGCCAGCTGCCTCTCACCCACCCCCAGCACGGCAAGAAAGAAAATAACTGGATGACAGTTTTGTTAAACATCTCATAGAATTTTCATGAACAGCTCAAGCATGGTTGTTAAAAAGAAGTAAATTAGGCATAAATTTTTATAAATAAAAGCTGCATAGTTTACGAAATCTTTTTGGTAACTTGAAACTTTAAAGTGAAATTAGGTAATAGACACTTGAAATAGTAAAACGTTAATTATGAAGCATAAGATTAAAGTTTATATACATTAGCATCTTGTTTTTATATGGTATAGAAAAGCTACATATATTTGGGTCTTGAATCTAATTTCATAATTTCTAGAAACATGTACTTCCTCATAGAACAATCCTTTTCATGTTTACTAACAGACCTAGGTTCTCACAAATTTAAGGTTACTGAGAGGTAAAAATTCTAATATTCGTAATTAAGACTACTAGAAATAGGGAAATAATTCTGTATGCAAAAAAACTGTACAAGAAAAGTAAGATGTGTTTTTGGTGAGAAACTGTAAAAAGACATGTTGACTTAAAAGAAACTGAGGCCAAACATATAAAGCATAGGATTTATTGGGCCAACATGACAACTGCAACTGGGGAAATGCACAGGTCAGGTGACCCTGAAAAATGTGCTGGGAAGGGGTCCAGCAGAGCTTAGCATTTTATAATCACAAGAAGGAAGAATCAAAGGAGAGAGAGGGAACAACCCCCTCAATCACTTCATCAGTTCCACTATTGGTTGTACAAGATATATAGATTTCAGATTGTTACCAGGTTACATTCTTCATGCAGGGATCTAGAGTAAGCAATACAAGAAGCACTCTAGATTATTTTATGACTTTCTGGTGCCATCACATCTGCTTCTAAATAAAAATGTTCTTATGATAATGTTTTCTAGTACATGTGAATATGACTACTGACTTATCCCAGATCTCCCAAAGCACTATAATTTAGCTGAACAGGTCAGAGCAGGGTTCTTTTTATCACACATGATATATTTTTGTTAAAAAGGAGCAAATTCTTTTGGGGGTCACTGGCCAGCCCATGCAGGGATCTGAACTCTTGACCTTGATGTTGTAACAAAAAAGGAACAATTTTTTCCATTTCAGAGGTTATTTAAAGATTGTTTCAAAATATGGATTTAGTACTGGCCGGCTGCCAAAAAAAGAAATTGAGTTGGCTGGTTAGAGCATGGTGCTGGTAACACCAAGGTCCAGGGTTCCATCCCTGTATACTGCCAGCTGTCAAAGAAAAAAAAAAAAGGATTTAGGAAGGAAATAGAAACAAGGCAGGAAGGTTTAGGAAGGAAACAGAAACAGAAACAAGGCAGGAAGGAACCACTAAGTAGGAGACATGCAAAAAAGTTTTAAGTACGAGGATGTATTTTTGGAAAAAAAAATTGAAAGGAGAGAGTAATTTTTTCTTTTGCATGAGAGATGCAAGTTATAGAAGGTTTGTGGAAGATCAATCTCATGAAAGGAATTTTATGTGTGATCAAGTAAGCTAAAATTAGAAGGGAATTATTTGTAAGTTTTTCTAAAAATTGAGCATTAATATTAAAAGTGCACTGAGGCAAGGCTAGATAGTTTGCCGACCTATGTTGAAACAATAGGGTTTTCTCGAAGCACTAATCTGCTCTTAATAGAAAATTGTCTTTTCAGGGCCAGCCCGTGGCTCACTTGGGAGAGTGTGGTGCTGATAACACCAAGGGTTCAGATCCCTATATAGGGATGGCCGGTTGGCTCACTTGGGAGAGCGTGGTGCTGACACCAAGTCAAGGGTTAAGATCCTCTTACCGGTCATCTTTTAAAAAAAAAAAAAAAGGGCCGAGACCATGGCGCACTCGGGAGAGTGCGGCACTGGGAGCGCAGACGCTCCCGCCGCAGGTTCGGATCCTATATAGGAATGGCCGGTGCACTCACTGGCTGAGTGCCGGTCACGAAAAAGACAAAAAAAAAAAAGAAAAGAAAAGAAAATTTTCTTTTTAAAGATTTTTTTCCCCACCCATACTGTTGATTGCTAAATGTATATAAATAGTCTGATCATGATGCTGAATAAATGTGTCTTTAAAAAAAAAAAAAAAAAAAGAAATCGTGAGAGGTTTTTCTTTATCTTTTAGGTAACTGGCCTAGAAACAGTTTTATCAATTGTTCTGTGCTTCTGAAATCTTTAAAATTTTTTGTCTTATTTTATAATGATTTTTGATCCTACTGAATTAAGTGTTTTAAACCTCTGATATTTAAAAAACTTCTCAAAATCAAATTCTAAGAATTAAGTCTTTCTGACCTCAAACTAACTTTGAAATGTTCCAAAGGTATAATGTTCCTAGAAATCTGATGTGTCTTGGTATTAATGCAATCAGTCATAATTTGGGTTATTTTTAATTGTTGAATGGCACAGAAATAACCAAATTTTCTTGTCAGCTGCATAACTCTCTTCAGATCTTTAACCATGGCCATTTTAATTTTAAGCCTTGTCGTACAGTTATTATTCTGATACTATGCTTTATTCTAATGCTCTTTCTGAGAGCGCTTTGCAAGCAATTATATTCTTTATAATTACAATTCCTTATATTATATTATATTCCTTATAATTGTTAAGTGTTTGTTGTGTCTTCAAGGAAGTTCATGAAAGGAATGCAAATAATTCTTACAAATACTGGTTCCTGATAACTTGGGAGTTCACACTGTTGGACTAAATTTCTAACATTCTAATGAAGAAACTGATGGGTTTGTGAAACTGCTAACCAGATCAGAGCAAGAATTAATTACATGAGACTGGATAAAGAATTATGAGCTTTTACAGCTTCTTTAAAATATTGCTGGTTCTTTTAATGTTTTGTTTTCCAGATTTAAGAAAACTTTTTTAAAGCTATCTATAGCTTACAGCAATTTGGGTAAAGCATACTTTTGTAAACAGAAATTGAAACATTTGCTTTTCCTTTCTACCTGGTCCCTACAGAGTTTGGAACTATTCATGAGTATTCTGATTTTATGGCATATGGTTATTTACATAAGTTCAGTAAGAATCTGTTCTCTTTAACAGAATATAATTGGAAACACTGGTTATATTACCAAGATTTTGACTAGAACACTGTACTTGAAAATGTGCATAGGATGCCTGGCCTCAAGGATTCCAGGCCTTATAGTGAGTAAAACATCCCTTCCTGGCAAGCCCAGGAATCTCAAGATATTAGATATAGCAGACAAAGTCTAATGTCTGCCTTGGTTTGGTCTCCTAGCATCAAGATTTTTAAAAGTCTAATCTAATATTCATTGTCAAAATTTCTAGCAAAACAAATTTAAAAGAAGCCTATGTGGTTATTCCTACTACACTCAATGTAAATAACCAGGCAAATTGGTCTTACCATGATTATCTTTGGTAGAAATGAGGATAAATGTACAGAGAAAATTTTATGTTTCGAAAGAAAACTATAGTATACCTGTTATTAGGCTATAGCCCTGTTTACTGTTTTTGAGTTTTTATTATCCACCTGTAGACTAGACTGGATTCTGAATTTTTCTAGTTTTCTCTAATATCTGATTATATAACTCTCTAACTAAGAATAACTGATCTGTTCCTAAAGGCTTATAAACTGAAATTGGACGGCTTGATATAGATTTCAAGGGACATCTTTCATGCCTGACGCATGGGCTGCACAGAGCTCACCAAAAAGCTTGATGCCATAACCAGAGACATTCAAATTGCAAACCAGGATGAGAAGATTCCAACTCCACTCTGTGGACAGTTTTTCGGAAGATTGTGGGAACACGACTTCCTGCCATAACGGAACTCTTGCGCCTCTTAATGTTTCCTTACTTATGCCTCCCTTCACTCAGCAGAACAAAGCTGCAGTTAAAATTTCACAATCGGTAGTTTCTGCAGGTAACTTGCAAATTGTTACTCCCTGCTTCAACTCAGTCATAGATGTTGGATTACCTACTAACCGCATGGAGATGAATCTGTGCAGTTGCTAAACATTCCTGCTGCACATGGATAAATACATAGGGTACTATAGAGACTCAGTTACAAAAAAATCAATGAACAGGCAACTTGGATAAAATGGCTCAGTTCACAGGTACCATGGCTAAGGAGCATACGCCAAACTCTTGGTATTATCCTCCTGATAGTAATGATACTAGTTTCCCTGGTGCTCTGTATTCTCTCAAAAGTTTTAAATGTTTGTGTAGGGGCTGGCCAGTTACCTTAGTTAGTTAGAGTGTGGTGCTGAGAACACCAAGGCCCAGGGTTTCATCCCAGTACTGGCCAGCGGCAGAAGAAAAATGGTCTCCTTTCAAACAGTCAAAGCGGCTGAACAAGAAAAACTCAAAGAAATGCATGACAATGAGGACACCTTAACCTATGAATGGCATGCTGAGACCAGGAACTCAAGATGGTAACTGAGAGTAACATGAATGCCCTAAGCTGTGGTCACACTCTCACCTAGGTGAGAACCTGACCAAAAGGGGACAATTGTTAAATAAAAATTTTAGGAGGCCATTATTTTGATCTAATTTCTTGCACTAGGCCCAAAACGACCAGACTAAAATTCAAAATGGAGCCATCCCAGCTAAATTCCACATCACCCTAAGCTAAGTTGTGCTCTGACCCTCTGAGGAATCAGGAGAGAGAAGTAACAGCCAATTTCACAAACAGGCCAGTTTAAATCTTCAACAGACATGATAATGAAGTACCCTCTGCTTTCACCCTTACAGAAAAAGGACAGCCGCAGGTAACCTGATGTTAACCAATCAGGTATTCTTAGATTGCTCTGTCTCCCTGTTCCCACTTTACAAGGAAAGTAACTTTGAAATGACCAATCTGCTTTTTGTTCTTTGTTTCTGCTTTCTTCAGCCTTTTCTGTCTCTAAAACCCACCTCCTCCAGTTGGCTCGTTGCAATGCTTATTCTATTTTATGGAATGAAGTGTTGCCCGATTCTAGAATCACAATAAAGCCAACAAGACCTTAAATTTGTTGTAAATTTTGTCCTTTGACAAACAGCACCACAATCTAACAGCACATTACTATCACAAAGAATGAAGACAAAAGTTTCCTGAAACAACAGTGGTTTTCCACCCAGGAGAAATGGAGGCAAAGTCAGACTTCAGCTTCTCTATGGGGGGAAATGTGGTGCCGGGACCTCAGCACCAGCTCAGGGTGATGGCATGGACTTCTGAGTTACAGGGACCTACACAAGCTTCCCCAGCTCCACCACACCTAAGACCCAGCCCATTGCCAACGTCATATGCCTCTCCAGCCCCTTAATTGATTTCAGTCACACACACTCAGTTCCTTGACCACCAGAGGATGTTATTAAGAGGGAAAGGCTAAAATGTTAAAGTGGGTGGGCAAGGCTGCAAATGACAAACAAGGAGCAGGAAAATGTGAGCCTGAGGGAGTGAGGGGTCCTGGGCCAGAGCAGGGGTACAGAAAGGTACCTGCTCCCTGAAGGCCAGTTCTGCACCCAGCAAGGGGCTGTGGGATTCCAACCAAGCTCCTATCAGATGGAAATGTTTTCCCTAAAAAAGTGTCAAATGCGTGCAGAACGTACCATGTGAAAAAATGAACACTGTTACTTAAAAAAAATCCAATTCGGATTCAACTATCTATTAACTTATACAGCACGCTGTAAGGATTGGGAATAGGAAGATGACTAAAATGAGATCCTCACTCTGAAGAAGGACAAGACAAACAAGTAAACATGTAAATTCCAGAATGGATAGAAGTGCTGAGAAGGGAAGAGTGAAATGGATGGGGTAGGAGAGGAGGTGGCCTGTGGTCTGAGCCCTAAACGCAGGTGGGACATGAGTAGCCTAGCAGGAGAGAGAAGGCATGTGAGCAGAGAAAACGGGGAGCACAAGGCATGGCCCATCACCTTGCTGAGGCCCATGACATGGCACCATGCAGGGTGTGTGGGTGAACACAGTAAGAGACCAGACTGGAAAGATGGGTTGGGACCAGGCCACAGGCAGGGGAAAAGGAACACGACATATTAGGGAGAAAACTAGTTACCCACCCACCAGGGGAGCAAGGGCCTGCCAGGGGTTAGTAGCTGATCTTTGCCACCAAATGGCATCAAAAGGAAGGTGACTCACAGGCAGCAAGGCAGCTTGTGTGCCTCCCCACTAACCTCCCACAAGTGGGCTTAAGATCATCAACTTGCTACTGAGATGGCAAATCAAAACACGATAGATTTCAAGTGTAAATAACTAACATTCAGTTGAAATGAAACCAGAACTCCTACTTTAATTTTAGGTAACTAAATCACTTGGCTGTCACACATGAAGCTCTGGTTTCCAAGTCAAAAGTCACTGCTGCAATGCTTCCCACAAACAGACTTCTACATCACGACAACACACTTTAGTAGCCAGTGCTCTACACGTAGCGGGTGATCAACGAACCTTTGTCAAATTCAATTCAGACGGGATTTAGCCTCCTTGCCAGGGGAACAGCCTGATAAGTGTGGGGTTACATCCCGGGAGAGCCCTACGGATGGGTAGATGGAACCCAAGTCCAGGGGTTCCTCTGTCACCTCAGCAGAGGCATTGACCTTTACAGGTATGGGACTTCTGACAAGGGACAGTTGTTTCCACACATCAGTGGTCCACTGAGGCATTCTGCCCATCTAAGTCAGCAGACTCAGTACAGCCTTAAGGGCCAATCTCCCCCAAGTCCTCAGTTGTGAAGTTACCAACGGAGAACATTCTTATTTCTGAGGGTGGCAAATACACCATCTGACACAGACCTTCAGGCCAACAGCCCTCTGCAGCCCCCAAGCTCCCGCTCTCACAGGGCCACAGCAGGCCTGGCCAGTTACCTCCTGAAGTCCCAGGCCCTGGGTCTGCCTCTCACAGGCTCCATGAGGATCAGGGAAGCTGCCTTGGCTCTTGTGCCTGTTTTCTCGTCTATAAAAGTCTCGAACACAGGCTATTAATGATGCCCCTGCATCTATCTACATAGACTTTTACCATTTACAAAGAACCTGCACATATTCTTGCATTTGTTCAAGAAATCAATGATGGACATGAGGACGGCATCAGAACTCGGCCACTGGGTTACTGAAGCTTATTCTAGCTCCCAAACTCTACAACTGCGGGCGGCTCTGGATTGACTGAACCATCTCGTCTCACCCACAGCCTGACAGACGCCATGCCATCCCAGCAGCTGCCCTCCCACCTCCACCTCAGCCATGGAATGAGCCCACTCCACCCATTGGTCACCCTTGGTCACCTCATTAGTGCCACCTCGTCTCTGCTTGATGATTGCCAAGGACATAGAACAATAATCCAGGGGAGCAGGTGGGGCAAGTGCTGGTCTCCTTACTGCATGGAGCCACACCCCAGGCCCAAAGGCTACCACACATCTGGTAAATGAATGATGAGGCCCAGCAAGATCACATACAACCTCACTTATTAAGTTCTGATACTAATAATGCTCTTAGGTTGCCATAAATATGAACTACAGGGTAATGAATGACCAAGGAAAACTTGCACATGGCCCTCCTCACGGCTTATCCTAATCTACCCAAACCAATAAAAAGGCAGCTGCTCCTGGAGACCCTGGGTGCCCTGGGGCCATCTGCCTCCCCATCCTGGCCATGGCGCACAGCTGAATGACTCTCCTTTCCTGGGCAAAAGACAGGGCGGCCTGCACAGCCTCTATCACCTCTCTAATGCTGCAAACAAATCTGTTCTAACTTTCCTGAAAATATGTTAGGAATGAGGGGGAGACCTGTCGATGGCCTGGCCTGCCACATTCAGAGCCTTCAGAAATAATTCCTGCCATCAGGCTAAGCACAAGTCTCCACAGAGAGAGGACAGGATGGGAGAGCGGGACTTCGGACCCCTCCATCTATGGCAGGCCTCGCTCAGACCGTCCCCAGCTCGGGAAGACTCTCCTGAAGCACTGCCTACCACCATACCACCCACTAGGCAAAAGCCCAGTGATATGCTGAGATCCAGGCCTGCTGACCTGCCACTACTAACTGTTGGTACTGTGGGCATTTATAACCAGGGCTCTACTTAGGTATATATGGCTCAGTTACAGAAACCAAGAGCATGCATGCTCCATTACAACAATCAGCATGGGAGAGAGAACATTCCCAAACCATCTCTACTATCTTCTCTCTGTGTGGGTGTGTAAATAAAACGTCCATAAACACCCAAGAATAGCAAAAAAAAAAAAAAAAAAAAAAAAAACTGCCTCAGCTCTGCCCTGTGGAATCTGCTGATACTAGAACAATATTCCCTGGGACTCTACACTAGACTCGAGGTGGCCACTCTATCAGATCACTTTGAAAAGGGCCACAGGGTTTCCCATCTCTATACAGATGACCCCGGGTGCTGTCTGTGACTTGCTCTAACCAACTTAATGGGGTAGTGGGAGTGGCAGTGTGCAGGCGGAGCCTAGCCCTCAAATGCCCCACAGCCTTCCTTTCCCTATCTGGAGCTACCCCGAGGCCTTGTGTGGGAGTCACTCTGGCTTCCTGGATGATGACAGGGCCCAGCAAACAGTCGGCACCAACTGCCAGACACACCAATGGCCGTTGTGGCCCCACCAAGCCTCAGCTGCATGGAGCAGGCCATGGGAGGAGCCCTAGGCCAGGACAACTGGGCATAGCATTAGAGCACTTAGCATGCTGCCCAGATAAGCACAAGATGATGCGTTCCACTGGCTGTCAGACTTGCAGCTCTCAAGGGAGGCTGGAAAGAACCATGCTAGTCATCTGGGGCCACCTGTGGTCATCAGGTTGGGACCTCACCTGGAGCCAAGTATCAATTCCCTCTGTCCTCCAGAGTAGTAACTGATGGCCCTTCTTGGGGGAACCTCAGCTCAGCTATGCAAAGCAACTGCTATAGGGTTTCAGATAGAATGCTGAAGTCTTCAAGTCATGAGCACTTCAGAGATAAGGTTCTGGAAGGCTATCTCTGCACCTCACTATCCAATCATGGACATGCAGAGTTATGAGAGGGTCCTAAAGGCCCTCAGATCTCCCCAAAGGGGTTCCTTGGGTGGGGAGGGGAGCCAGAGAGCAGGTAACCTAGAGGCAAAACAGGTTGATTTGCAATGTGACAACTTCACTCACCTAAAAAACAGGCACTAACCCTTTTAGTAATTTCTCCTCACTGCCACCCAGCTTCAGACCATGTGGGGAGGCTGAGTCACCCCTCTGACACACAAAGCCTGGCCCTTTCATTTCCTCAAATGAGAAGGAGGCCACTCCAGGGCAGGTGCCTGTGGCTGGATGTGCTCCAGAATGGAACTCACTGGAACAATTCATTCCTTTTTACTCTTGGTGTCAACTTTCAACTTAGGGTTTTTTTGATCTCTCTCTCCCTTCCTTTAATAGGTGAAATTTTTTAAAAATTATTTTTCTTAAAATACAAAAAGATAATCATTAAAAATATCATGCTCCACAAGACGCAGTGACCCTTACTCAGAGTGGGCTTCTCTCCTCCCACCCAGCTTCAGTGAGCTTGTGTGTCTGCTGTCCTGGCCCTCCACACTCCCTGCCCTTGGGGACCCTGACTTCTGCTCCACTGTGTCCCCAAACTTGCTCTCCTTCCACCTGCTGAGCGGTCCACGTCTCCACAGCATGGAACAAAATAAACAGATGTCCCTTGGCTTGATCTTAGAACCTCTCCATTTACTTCACAATCCAAACTTGCGGTCTTTTCTTGGTACCTTTGGCTCCTGGCCCTGAGCCCACATGCATCACCCTGCTGAATGATGATGAGGCCCCACTGGGCTCCCTCACCATCTCTGCTCTTCCCTGAGCACAGACATGTACCCTGGCTCCTCCTTACCCTGCACAGCTCACATAACTGGCACTTCCCTTCAGAAGCTTGGGGGTTAGAGCACAGTGCCGCAACACCAAGGTCAAGAGTTTGGGCCCCATACCCACCAGCCGCTAAAAAATAAAAAGAAGCTCGGTGGATTCTCTTCCACATTTTGTGGGGGCAGCTGGCTGGTACTGGGATCAAACAAACCCTGGATCTTAGTGTTATCAGCACCACGCTCTAGCCAACTGAGTGAACCAGCCAGTCTTCTCTCTGCATTTTAACTTACCTAACCATCCTGCCAGCATGACAGGGCAGAACTGCCTTCCCTTTTGAAGTGCCGCTAGTGCACAGATGCCACGAGCTGCTGACTACCCTACAATACAAGTGGAGGCGCTTCTTCATGTTTCTTGTCATTTTTGAAGGGGTTAATTTTATCTCCCTAACTCAACCATAAATGCAAACCCCTCAAGTGTAAAACACTGTGCTGCCGTTAAGGAAGTACACTTGATTTAACACAAAAAGCCACTATTGCTGAGACTGCTCCTGACACAAGAAGCTAAAGATCATCGAGGGGCAACTTCAAAGCCCGGATCACTGAAACCCACTCAAGTAGGCCATGGACATTATGTACCTTACATTATTACATGTGGTTTTTCATAAATCACTCATAAATCAACTACATGAAAGATTAAAATACTCAAAAATGTATTCCAAGCACCAAGCTCTGTCATTCCTAAAATGCCTGGTGAATTCCGTCCATAAATAAACCACTTAAGCAGCATCAAATTGTTCTGCAGATTTTTCAACACAGCTGCCCCTCATCACATGAGCACATCAGGCCTCCACGTGACCCATGGGAAGCCACTGCACTAGGCCAGGCGCCATGGGAGGAGCCGCACGCCAGGATGGAACCAGGCATAGCACAGTCCTATTCTTAAAAGCACAGCCAAAGCAGCTTCAATGCTGCAGACTGAAAAGACCCATGTTACCCTGCTCAGGGACAGTGTGTGTGTTTGTATTTTTCCTCCACTTGGCTGGTTCACTCACAGAAAATAACAGGACTGTGCTTCATAAGCATGGAAGGAGGAAGCATGACCCTGCCAGAGAGCAGAGAGGCCAGACTCAGAAGTGAGACTGCAGCCTGTCACTGCCCCTGCCCCGAGTGAAGAGCCCCACTGCAGCAACCACATGTGCACCCAAGTTCTTATCACACTTCAGGAGCTGCCACGTGAAAGGCACAAGAAGAAAAGACCCGCAAGAAATGGGCATCCCACTGAAGTCAAGTGTTTGGACCCTCAAACTGGTCAGCTGCCAAAAAAATAACATAATAAAGCAAGACATGGACATCAATAACATGAACAGGAAGGAGGATATAAGAAGTGGACAGAGGTCAAACAAGAAGGCACCAAGGCACAGGGCAAGCCCTGGGAAAGGTAAGCAGCCAGGCAGGCCGAGAAAGGAGGAGGACTGCAGCCCTAGCTCTAGCCACCCCTTGGGATCAGACCCTGGATCCTCCTCAGCAGGGCCAGAACCTGGAGGACGCATCAGGAGGAACCAGATGCCACACTACACCTATGGTTGGCACCTGTCACTACAACAAGGCCAACGTCCAGACTGACAGGGGCCTAGCAGTTCTCAATTACCTGTTTGTATTAAACATTAATGATGATAACTTAGTTTGACTGTGTTTTTAAGACACAAATAAAAACAAGATGTCACCACTCAGTGTGTCCCTAACATGCTGACAGTACAGGCCACCACCGAAGGAAGGCTCAGTGAGCAGCACAGATGCCAGACTAGAACAGAGACAGCAGCCTAGGTGGGGACCAAACTTAGGAGCACAAAGGAGGAGAGGGACACATGGGCCCGGTGCAGAGGCAGAGCGTGGTGCTGACCAAGTCAAGGGTTAAGATCCCCTTACCGGTCATCTTTAAAATAAATAAATAAATAAATAAAATAAATTATAAAATAGGGATATAACAACCAACTCTAAAGTATAAAACCAACGTATTTGAATACAGACTGAGAATTAAATTCAATCAGAGGATTATCCTGTTCATCTTGTCAGGTGAAGTTATGAAAACATTTCCTTTTCAGCTAGTCACACCAGTGCATTTATGCCAGAAATGATACAGCTCTGGGATTCGCCCTGAAATACTCCAGTGGGGTCCCCCCACACCCAAAACAAATCACCAGGGAAAAGTTTTTTAAAAGATCAGCAAAATGTAGACAGCTGTCGAAGCTAGGTGATGGTTCTCCTCACAAGGTTCACTTTCTACTCCTCTCTCTACTGTTATGTATACTTGAAAACACCACAATAAAAAGCTTAAGAAGTGATTAACAGGAAAGCAGGGTTGGAGGGCAGGAGGGGGAGACGCTGAGTTTGTTCTGTTTCTGCTGGACACAAAAAGTTCAGTCCTAGCAGCCCCTTGTAAGCTCTCTGAAAATGAAAAATAAATCTTACAGCACTTCTAATTTTATTATCTCTACTTACAGTCTGTGTTCTAAAACAAGAGCACAAATCAAGCATTCTTAATAAAGTGAACTGTTTCTAAGGCTCTGGGTCCTAACCTTTCATGGGTCATAGATGCCTTTGAAAATCTGACAGAAGTTATGGATCATATCCCTTGAAAAATGTGTACACATCATGTATTGGGCCTAATTCAACTTGAAGAGGACCCACCTCGCTGTCTGGGATGGCAGTGGAGGAATGAAGTCCCTGCTGGACAACAACCAGAATCACAGGAGGGCATGTCCACTGATTTAGCCATCCTGCCGCCTCCCTTCTACAAGCTGGGAGGGGCAGGGCACACGTGTGATTCCAACGCTGTACCCCTTGGAGGCTCTCAGCAACAGAAACAAGCATAAAATCTGCCCCAAATACCCTTGCATGCAGTTTCTGAATATACTTTAAGTCCCTTTCTGAGACTCTCTACTTACTCCCTGCAGAACCTCTCCAGGATGTGGTCACTGTGACCTGTAGAGCCCAAGGACTCAAATCCCAATGCGTGGGTTTCTTCCCCAGCAGCTGCATCTGTGGAGGTACCCTCGGCTCTAGCTGGTAGAAGCCCAGTGCTCCTGCCTCAACCTGGGGACAGGGCAGATGACACGACCACCCTTCCCAGCCCACGCCCCCCAAGGGCCCTCCAGCCATCACGTGCTGCCTTCTTTGATACCATGTGGTAGGGAGACTTTTTAAGGAGAACCAGAGTCATTTGTATATCTTTCAGTCTAGGGAACACAAAATCATTATGCCCCCAATAAAACCCTCTTCAGAAGCTTGCAGCAGGAGCAGCTGTGCTAGTGTCAGCCCAGCGTCCACAGCACTACAGGCACACAGCTCACGGTGTCTGCCTCCTACCTACAATCCACTCACAGGACCAAGCATTCACAAGCATAGGCAGTCCTGAGCCAGGTGCTCCTCACCTTTCAGGCACAAGGCACTGTCATTCAGCAGCTACTGTCTCTAAATCCAACTGAAAATAACTTCGTTGGTTCCACAAAAAGGTTATGTTTGAGAAAAAGAAAGGCAAAGGGATAGGCCTGGGCACAAGATAACAGTCTTTGATTCTGAAACCTCTGGACTAAGTTTTATTCCAGAGATAATCTGCAGTTGTTGTCTTCAGAAACATCCAACATAACAAAGGCAGGGGCCATTTTCACAGGGCCCTTCTTTCTGGGCAGTCAATTTATATACACACTAGGAAAATAAACTACAGATCTCTCACAGGAAACCAGGTCTCATCTTGCTCAGGAAGCCACTTGGCTCCCAGGGTGTCATGGATATGGGGAAGGACTGGGCTAGAACCCCTCCATTGCTGGGCAATGAAGCTGAGACCAAGAGGTGGCATTCCTGATGGACCTGTTGGTCCAGCAGTTGCATGAATGTATTCATTCTTACATGTCACTAACACTTACAGGTAAAGCTTATTCACAGGGGCCCTTTGGAAGCAGGATGCCCTTTGGTGATAAGACCGCAAGATTGAAGTGTAGGAAAAAGGCCAAATTCATAACGAGGATAAACAGCGTTGACTGAGCACTCCCTGTGTGCGGACTCCGAGTGCCCTGCCTTTATCATCTCCAACTCTCCCAGCAACCCTACGGGTGACGTACAGGAGGTCAGGAACCCGGGTCCGCCCTCTTACTACCACATTGCCCTACCTTCCAACTCCTGAATTAGACTGGCTGCCTTATACAAAAATCAAGAAATGGTTATCAACACCTATCCATGGGTGAAAAATAGAATAAAGAAATTCCATCACTAGGCATGACTTACAGCAGCAAACGTGTGCAAAAAGGGGTCTAAGAAAGAAGTGGCACTATAGGTAATACAGAGAAAGTAGAAAGAAACAGAAGAAAAATAGGAACATAATGACCTAAAAGGCCATCTACACAAAAATTACACAAGATGACTTTAAGGCATGTCACATATAAAAGTGTCCTCTCGGGACAGCAGGATGAAGGAGCTTCGTGAGGCCCTGTTCTCGTCCACACTCTTCTTTCTTCAGAGGCTCCATCCTGAAGCAGCCCTTGGGGAGATCCTGGTCACGCTCGTGCTTGCTCACAGCCTCACAGGGTTAAACGTGGTGTCTGTTGCTGGACATGAAGCAAAGGGACCGAGGCTTCTGCTGGGGCCACGCTGGGTCTGATGCAGATGACGCGGTGGTTGGTGCGGGGCTAGAGCATCTGCCTGCCCGTCGACTCCTCCAGATGCACACACTTACCTGGGCGGTCAATCAGCAGCAGACCAACACCCCAATGCAAGAAGGACCCACGGCCCTGCGAGCCTTACCTTATGTACACTTTTGGGGTTTTCCAGCCAAGCACAGTACATCTCCTCCACATAGTTCGAACTAGTCCCACTCAGAAAGGGTTCAGCAGCAACAGGTGCAGAATAGCACCGAATCTGTTGAAATGTCCTAGCTGCTGCTGGTCTGTTTTGTGAAAATGTCTTAACAGTCTGGGAAGCCGTCAACGGCCTCAACTTAGCAGCACAAGTCCTTAAATGAAACATTTTTTGTCCTGAAGTCTTTCACGACTGCCTGTAAAAAAAAAATCAAAAAAGAAAAGTAAAAAAAGAGCATTTTAGGAGATAAGCCTACTGGAAAAAAAAAAAAAAATACCCAACTGATTGTTGAGGAGAAAGATCCTGGTCTGTAAATGCACTCGCAACAGTGTGCCATCTGCTTGGTGCCTGAGAGCACAAGAGAGCCAACAGAGCCGTGACTCTGTCAAATGGACACACATTCACTTAAAAGTTCAAATCTTGTTTGAGGGCTAAGACAATGATAGACATACGATGTTCAAGTTTATACACTACATAAAACAATTACAAAAAAGGCAATGAGGATTAATTTAGGATTGGGATTAGAATTAGTTGTAGAAGGGCGGGCCGGTTGCTCAGTAGTTAGAGCATGGTGTTATGATGCCAAGGTCAAGGGTTCAGATCCCCTTACCACAAAAAAACAAAACAAACAAACAAAAAAACAGAGAATAAATTGCAGAATGAGAAAGACATTTTCTAATCCATCCAAAAACTACTGAGCACCTTCTGTACTCATAGTATTCCAGAAAATTTTACAAAAAAATTAGAAAAATAGTTTGCTTAACCTCAATTAAGTTATCCTTGAGCAGGAGAGAAACAAAAACAAAAAATATTACAGAGAAAGCATTGAGTACTTGAGAGGCACAGAACGTGTCATCAAAACCCCCTTGGAGGAGAGGCTCCATCCAGGTGGGGGCGTCTCAGGGAGGGAAGGATGAAGGAGGGAGGACAATGCACTGCTTCTGGAAGGGCCCTAGTAGGAAAGACAGAGGTGGGAAGAGCCAGAACAGAAGGGCTGTGTCCAGGGTCCAGGTCACCTGTGGCGCCCAGCCACCTTTCACGAGCCACAGGGAGGCAGGTTTAAGTAAGGGAGCATGTGCAGCAGTTTCCCTAACTCCTGCCCACCCCATGCCCTAGATAGTGAGCAAGTCCACACATTCCCTACATGGCAGGCGTCAGCCCAAGTTTCCATCCCCTTAAATTTCACCCAAGGTCACAGAGCTACTAGTAGCTAAGCCAGGATACCAAGCTAACTTTCCTGCTCTACAACATGCTGCCTGGCCCTTCAGCAACTTGTATCCAGTGGGCGGGAGGGAGGGGCATCCAGGACAGGTGGAAAGAGAAACATCTTGAAATATCTACCAATTTGCTTAATCTAATTTATAACTCTATCAAAAATAACCACTTTATAAAAGAAGTTATGTATACACCAAACATGAAAGAGTCTGGAACAATCAGACTGTTCTGAGAGGGTCTTGAACCACTTCCAGCCTCCTTCAGGAGTCCTGCCTGCCTCTAAGCAGTGGCTCTCTTTCAGGAGGGGAAGATGATGACTGTGCTGTTTTCCTCTCAACAACCCCAGCTGCCAAAGGGCAGCCAGTCCCAGTAAATGGGGCCCTGGGAGGAGAGCCTGGGCCTCAGGGCCAAAGGGCCAGAGTCAAAGAGGAGGGTGAAAGGGCCATCAAGGCAGAGGAGGAAGGTTTCAGGAGGATGCTGCCGGTGAAAAACAGGTGCTTGCTGGTCTAATACTTGGTTATTCATGAATTTGCCTTGAAGCAGATGCCCTGGTTGTAAAGCTGGAAATACACCCCATGTCCACACCTACCTGAAAGAAATCCAAGCTCTGAAACATGCTATGAATCACTCAGAAATAAATATTACATTAAAAAATCTTCTATATTGTTTATTAGAGCCTTCCTCTTGGCCCATGTATGCTCAGAATACACATAAGAGATTGACACAGAGGGCTCAGAGTGCCGGTGCTCTCCTCTGGCCTGCTCCGTTGGATAAGAAAAGATAAAAAATAAAACATAAAAGGTCAGTAAAAGGGAAAAGCAGAACAGATGCTTTAAAAACAAACTAAAAAACAATAACCTGCTCCTTACAAATTAAAGGCCAACAGGCAATATATTCTAGATATTACTAGAGAATGCAATCTTAACCTCTGGATTTCCTTTTACTTTAGAAATCAAAAGTTTTAAGTTAATTCAGTAGTTCTTTCTCCAACTAATAATCCAAAAAAAAATTTTTTTTTAAAAGATGTCCGGTAAGTGAATCTTAACCCTTGACTTGGTATTGTCAGCACCACGCTCACCCAATGAGCCAACCGGCCATCCCTATATGGGATCC
The DNA here is from genome assembly GCF_027409185.1 of Cynocephalus volans. Lineage (NCBI taxonomy): Eukaryota > Metazoa > Chordata > Mammalia > Dermoptera > Cynocephalidae > Cynocephalus > Cynocephalus volans. Next base: position 212,979,994 of record NC_084461.1, read on the forward strand.
GAACCCATGTCCTCGGTGTTATCAGCACCACACTCTCCCAAGGGAGCCACAGGCTGGCCCTATAATCCAATTTTTTCCGCTAATAAATTTAAGGCAGACAAACAGCCCTAACATTTATGGCAAAAAATACTACTGCTGCTGCTTCTGCTGCTAACTTTTAATTATACAGATCCAAAGGAAAAGATTCATTTTTTCCTCTCTACTGTCATTATTATCTAGATAGCATGAAACATACAATCGCCTCTGAGTTGGGTTTTTCTTCTAGAACACAGCAGCATCACCTTATTAACCATTCAGTTGCTGCAACAGCCCAACTAACAGGCACTACACTGACAACCGTAAGACACGCCTTTCATCAGTTCTTCCCAAAGTGGTCCTTTCCATATGATACTGTGAATAAATCATGATGTTTGGCTATCCCAGCACAGTTACCAGGATAGCTAGAGAGTTTCAAACTTCCCTTAGGATGACTCATCAGAAAAGCTGCCCACAGCAGGTGGCTCAACACCCCCTGCCTCCACCCAGGAATGGCCAGGACAGCTGCTTGCTGTCCACACTCTGACAGAGACACACAGCTGACACTGGACTTACAGTTCTTTTTTTTGAAGATGACCAGTAAGGGGATCTTAACCCTTGACTTGGTGTTGTCAGCACCACGCTCACCCAGTAAGCCAACAGGCCACCCCTATATGGGATCCAAACCCATGGCCTCAGTGTTATCAGCACCACACTCTCCCGAGTGAGCCACGGGCTGGCCCCATGGACTTATGGTTCTGATTCTGGGAAATAGCCTGTCCTTCACCTTTTTCTCTTATAGAATGTCATAAGAAGGAATTGAATACAGAAAGAAAACTGCTAGACAGTCAACATTAGGTCTTATGATCCAATTCTAGAGTTCTCTAATTGACACTAAGTCAACATTAAGAACAGCACACATCATTTGGTAGAAACATTCAATTGTCTCTTTCACGAAAGCTTTGGCTGTCCAAAAGGTCCAAGTGTTTTGATTTTTGGTTAAAAAAAATATTTCTAGGGCCAGCCCGTGGCTCACTCGGGAGAGTGTGGTGCTGATAACACCAAGGCCACGGGTTCGGATCCCATATAGGGCTGGCCAGTTAGCTCACTGGGTGAGCGTGGTGCTGACACCACCAAGCCAAGGGTTAAGATCCCCTTACTGATCATCTTTCAAAAAAAAAAAAAAGACAATCTATAGATGCCAACACCAAGATAACACAGATGTTAGAATTATCTGACTGGGGCTGGCCAGTTAGCTCAGTTGGTTATAGCACAGCCTTATAAAACCAAGGTCCAGAACCCTGTACTTGGCCAGCCACCAAAAAAAAAATAATCTGACAAAAGTTCTAAAACAGCCATCATCAAAATGCTTCCATGGGCTGGCCAGTTAGCTCACTTGGTTAGAACATGGTGCTGATAATACCAAAGTCAAAGGTTCAGATCCCCAAACCAGCCAACTGCCCATAAAAAAAAAAAAAAAAAAAAAAAAGCTTCCACAAGCAACTATAAACATGCTTGAAACAAATGAAAACTAAAAAAGTCTCAACAAAGAACTGACTGGTAAGCTCAGTTGGTTACAGTGTGGTGCTGATAATAATACCAAGTCCAAGGTTCAATCCCCGCACCAGGCCAGCAGTAAAAAAAAAAGAGAGGAGGGCCGGCCCGTGGCTCACTCGGGAGAGTGCGGTGCTGATAACACCAAGGCCCCGGGTTCGGATCCCATATAGGGATGGCCGGTTCGCTCACTGGCTGAGCGTGGTGCTGACAACACCAAGTCAAGGGTTAAGATCCCCTTACCGGTCATCTTTAAAAAAAAAAAAAAAAAAACAGAAATTTAAGAACTGAAAAATGCAATAATCAAAAGTAAAAACTTGATAGCAGAATGGAGAAGAACAACAGGAAATCAGTGAACTCAAAGAATACAGCAAAAGAAATTATCCAATCTGAAGAACAGAGAAAACAGACTAAAAAATAAATAAATAAACAAGGCCTCAGGGAACCATGAGACTATAACAAAAGATCTAAAATTTATGTCATCGGAGTCCCAGAAGAAGAAAGAGGGAGGGGATGAAAAAGAACTCAAAGAAAGAAATAATGGCTAAAAATTTTAGCAAATGATATATAAACTTAGAGATTCAAGAAGCTGGGTGGACCCCAAACAGAATAAACCCAAAGAAATACACTCTACGACACATCATAAACAGACTTTTGACAACTCAAGACAAAGAAAACTTTAGAGCAGCTGGAGAGAAACAATGCCTTACATACGAGGAAAAAAAAAATCTTGAATTACAGCATAATTCTCATTGGAAACTATGGAGGCCAGGAGTGACTCACACATTTTTCAAGCACCAAAGGAAAAGAACTTTCAACCCCAAGTCATATGAGCTCTTGCATATCTAGCAAAAATATCCTTCAGTAACGAAAGGGGAATAGACACATTTTCAGATGAGGAAAAGTTAAGAAAATATGTCACCAGCAGACTTGCCCTAAATGAATGGCTAAAGGAAATTCTCTCAACAGAAAGGAAATGATAAAAAGAATCTTTGGAACATTGATGAAGAAAAAACAAACAATGGAAAGAACTAATATATCAGTAAATATAATTTCCTTCTCTTTGGTCTCCTAAATTACGTTTGATGGTTGAAGCAAAAATTATGACATGTCTGATGTGGTTCTAAGTGTATGTAGGGGAAATATTTAAGACGATTTTCAATGAGGGAGGGCAAAGGGATGTAAAGGAAGGTAAGGCTTCTACACTCAAACTGATAAAATGAGGATACCAATAGATTGAGAAGTCTATCTAATGTAATACCCAGACAACCACTAAAAAAGCTGTACAAAGAAATAAACTCAAAAACACCATATATGAATAAAAATAAAATTTTTTAATATATTCAAGTAACCCATAGTAAGTCAGTGGGAAAAAAGCTTAGAAATGAGGGCTGGCCAGTTAGCTCAGTTGGATAGAGTGTGGTGCTGATAACACCAAGGTCCAGGGTTCAATCCCTGTACCCGCCAGCCACACACACACACACACAAAAGAAAGATATGGGAGACTTAAGTCCTAACATATTAATAATTACATTAAATGTAAATAATGTAGTTACAGTTGAATCTTGAACACAGGGAAGTCAGGGGTTCCAACCCCCTGCACAGTAGAAAATCTGTGTATAACTTTTGACTCCCCCCAAACTTAACTATTTAACAACTACTTAAGTAAGGTGTGTACTTTCCCTCAGGTCACAGCTGTGCCACTGGGAGCAGGGGGGGGGGGTTCGGGGAGTTAAGCTAAGTACTTAACTACGAATAGCCTACTAATAGCCTACTGTTACACAGGCTACTTAACTGGTTAGGTATGCCTTGCATTTGTGCCGAAGCAAAAATTTTCCAATATAACTACTGAAAAAGATCTGCATATAAGTGGACCCACGCAGTTCACATGTTGTTCAAGGGTCAACTGCACATCAATTAGAAGACAGGGATGGGCAGGTGGATAAAACAGGACCCAATTATATACTTGCCCACAGGGAACTCACTTCAAATATAATGATGTAACATTGAAAGCAAAAGGATGAAAAACGATGTAACATGTGAATATTAACAGAAGAAAGCAGAAGTGGCTATATTATTATCAGATAAAGTAGACTTCAGAGCAAAGAAAATTACCAGAGACAGACAGGAACATTATATAATTAATGACAAAAAGGTCAACATACCAAGAAGATATAGCAATCCTAAACAGGCATGCATCAAACAGAGCTACAAAAAAAAAAAAAAACAAAAAAACGTGAACCAAACTGATAAGAGTGAAAGGAAAAAAAGACAAACCCACAATTATAGTTGGAGAATTTAACACCTTCTTTCAAAAATGGATAGAAAAGCTAGACATAAAATCAGCAAGGACACAGAAGAACTCAACAAACGTGCAAACTGGGCCGGCCCATGCCTCACTTGGGAGAGTGTGGTGCTGATAACACCAAGGCCACGGGTTTGGATCCCTATATAGGGATGGCCGGTTAGGTCACTTGGGAGTGTGGTGCTGACAACACCAAGTCAAGGGTTAAGATCCCCTTACCGGTCATACTTAAAAAAAAAAAAAAAAAAAAGTGCAAACTACCACAACACACCCAATATGAAATAGATAATTTTATAACCTAGTGATTGCACTCCTGGGCATTTATCTCAGAGAAATGTCAATTTATGTTCACATAAAGATTTGTACATTAATGTTTAAAGCTGCTTTATTAGTAACAGCCAAAGAATGGAAAGGAAACAGCCCAGAGGTCCTTCAATGGATGAATAGTTGAACCGACTGGGGTACATCCATAGCCCGGATGCAATAAAAAGGAATGAACTATATATACATGCAACAACTCTGCTGAGTGGAAAAAGCCTAATTTCAAAAGGCTGTATGATTGCCTTTATTTGGCATTCCTGACACACCAGAATTAGGGAAATGGAGAACAGATTACTGGTTGCCAGGAGCTGAGGGTTGGGGGCAGGAGAGAAGTGGGTTTGGTTATAAAAAGGCAATGGGAGCGTTCCTTGTGATGAAAATGTTCTTCCTCTTGAATTTTATTAATGTAAATATCTGGCTATGATATTTACTATAGTTTTACAAAATGTTACACTGGAAAATACGGGTAACAGGACATGGGATCTCTTGGTACTATTTCTTATGACTGCATACAGTAGGTTTGTATGTACAGTTTCTTAAAATTTTACAATTTTCAAAATAAGTTTCTCAATAATTTGTACAACTATCTCAAAATTAAAACTACCTAAAAATTTAAAAAGTAAATGGTACTGTATTTCTTTCAAATGGGGCAGTGAGGAATGAGTTCAGCTAAAAGCAGTTCTTTTGTGGTATACATATAATAAACACAGTAAATATTTGGTATTTAATAAACTGTGAGTTCAAATTTAAACAAGACCAGCAGACATTTGTGTACAAGTATGTATTTCTGAGATTCAAGTTAGTCTTTGAAAGTAACCGAATTGTGATGATGGTTGCATAACTGTGAATATACTATAAATCACTAAATCATGCATTTTTAATAGGTGAATTGTATGGTATATGAGTTATATCTCAATAAAGCTGTTACTTGGGGGAGAAAGTAATTGAAATGTGAAAAGTCCTCTCAAAAAAATGAGGATACTCTTATCTTTCTCCAACTTTCCAAGACCCAGTACAGTAGTGTTAAATATTATCCTATGAGGCGGTCTATACAGCAAAAAGTGTGGTTTGATTGCTGCACCTAATGCTGCGGTGCAAAAAAGTCTTCATCCCAGGCCACTCAACCTAAAGCCAGCTGCTCAGAGCAGTGCACCTGGAAATCAGCCTCAAAATACAGGACTGCAAGACAAGGCTCAAGGAAGTACCAATGGAGCCCGTCTGTCCTGCGCTCTGGGCGAAAGGGTAAGAGTGCACAGGGGCGGACAGCAGGTGGGCGCACCGGGCCAGGGCACCGCCGCCACTTCCCTGTTAAATCTCAGCAGGTAACAACTCACATCTACGTGAGACAGCTTTTCGAGAGAAAACGAGGCGCATGGAAACTGTTTCTGAGGGAAACGAGCTTCATCTCGATCAACCTTGACCCCACCTTGGGCAGCAGGCGCGTGACGGCTGCGGGCACCGAGGTCGGCGCCCCGACCCATAAGGCGGTCCCGGCCCGACCGCCCCACCAGAACGAGAGGCCGACAGCCCGGGCAGGCCAGCGCCTCCGGACAAAGCGACTCGGTGCCCTCGGGCGGGAAGGAAGACGGGGCCAGGCCGGGAAGACGCGCCGGACGCCGACCTGCCCACGTGACGCCCATCGCGACCTTGGGGTCACCCTGGCTGCCGAACCACCCGCTCCCTCACATCCGCCCGCCGCTCCGCTCCCCGCGCGACTTCGGCGCGAGCCCGTACCCACCAATCTCCGCCCGGCGGGCGGCCCCCGCCCCGCCATTGGCTACCACGCCCGCCCGTCAGTTCCCATCCCCTCCCACCACCCTCCAACAGCCCCGCTCCACCCAGCTCCCCTCCCCTGTCACCGCGGCGCCCGCGGCACCAAGGGCGCGGCGGTCTCGCCCTTTGCCGCGACCCCCGACCCCAGACCAGCAAGCGCCGCGCCTCCCGTCATCGGGCCGGGTCCGGCGGCAGTGCACGATTACCTGTATCCAGCTGAGCTCCACCCGAATGAGGAGCCGACACCCCACTCTGGAGCACCAAACTCTCGACCCCGCCCAGCGTGTGGCGTCAGCACGTAGCCCTGCCCCGGAGGAGAAGGCACGCCCCTCCCCTGTGGGCGGGGCCCATGGCGTCACAGAGCCGCGGAGGCTCTGAGCGCCTACGGTGCAGGTGCGGAAGCTGCGACTGCAGGGGCTCACTTTCTTGCACATCTAGTGAGAGAACTCATTTCGTGGACTTCCAGCTTCTTTCACGGTCATTTGTACTGTAGTTTCATAAGAATTAGATGTCTTCAGCTCCTGTTAGGAACCCATTTAGTGATAGCTGGATTGATGTGAAATTTATCACTGTGCAAAAATAAACACTTAATTGGAATAAAACCTACGTTATCGAGCGCTCGGGCTTCGTTATTTTGCATCAGGCTTTGAGACAAGCGTTTTGAGATCTGCAGTACTGTGTAACAGCTTGTGAGATAAGTGATCCCATCCCCAGTCTACACACGGTAAAAAGCCGTGCTGGGATCTCGCCCGGTTGTCCTGACTCCAGAGCCACCTACCTTTCTTTTCGTTTAAAAAAGAAACGCTGTTTATTAACCTACAACACCCTGTTGACCGTAAGATGCTCTCTATTTCAAACTGTTAAAATTTGGGGAAAAGTTATTTCTCAGAATTGATGAAATATGATCAATTATATTCAATTACACTCCGAGAAAGTTAATCCCTTGCAGTTCTTCAGTGTTCATTACAGCCAGGAGAAAGCCTCATATTATGCCCATGTCTTTAACTCCCCTCTTTTCTTCTTTCCCTTTTTGAGAGAGATCACATTGGACTCAAAGCTTCCGATGGTCAATAATATAAAACTAGACCTTAAACTGCTTTGTCTTTATGATTTTTGACAGTTTATCTTTGATAGTTATGGCAAGTGATATAGTTCTTCCTATTTACGATAATAATAGCTTTCTCTTGTAATAAATGGTTCTATTTATTTACTTAAAGAATATATTAGCTAGGGCTGGCCCGTTGCTCATCTGCTTAGAGCACAGTGTTCAAACCCCAAGGTCAAGGGTTCGGATCCCCTGACTGGCCCAGTCACCAAGAAAAAAAAGAATATATTAACTAGATATTAGTATGAGAGGGTGGCATCCAAATGACTGACAGTAGGGAAACACTTCCAGACTATCTCGAATGTTCTCCTGGGTATATTCTCCCAACAAGATAATGAACTACTTGAAGACAAGGACTTTGTCATGTGGCACAGCAGCAGGTATTGGGGCAACAAGGGACAGCAATCTGATCACCATGATAATTCCATAGAAGACACAAATATCTGAATCTGGGCCAGTATTCAGACCAAGGATATGCCACCCACCGGTGAGGATGATATAGACAAAGCAATTTCTGAAAGGGAAAGGCAAAGTAAAAGGAGTTTTTTGTTTCTGTTTAAGTGGATGTATAAATGCTTGTAGGAACAAAGTTGGACTGATCTGTGGAACGAGGATCTAGAGACTGGGAGAAGGTGAAGGGACTAAGGAATAAACCTCAGTATGCTTTTTTATTTTCTAAAAATTGTAAAATGTATATTAAAATTTGCCATTTTAACCATTTTAAGTGTAAAATTCAGTGGCATTAGTGACATTCACAATGTTGCGTAACCATCATCACTATTTCAAAAACTTTTTCATCACCCCAAACAGAAATTCTGTAACCATTAAACACTAACTTGCCATTTCCCTTCCCTTCTTCTCCCCTGTGGTAAGCTCTGTTGTACTTTCTGTCTCTATAAATTTGACTAGTTACCTCCTGTAAATGAAATCATACAGTAATTTGTCCTTTTGTGTCTGGCTTACTTCACTTAGCATAATATCATCCATGTTGTAATATGGATCAGAACTTCATTCCTTTTTATGCCTGAATAATATTCCATTGTATGTATATACCACATTTGGTTTATCCATTCGGCTATTCACGTACACTTCGGTTGTTTGCACCTTTTGACTACTGCAAATAATGCTGCAATGAACACTGACTTATAAGCATCAGTATGAGAACCTGCTTATAATTCTTTTACATACATACCTATGAGTGAAATTGCTGCATCTTAAGGGAATTCTGTCTAGATTTTTGAGGAAGTGATAAACTTTCACACAGTGACCACACCATTTTACATTTTCACCAGAAAAGTATAATGGTTCCAATTTCTCCACATCCTCACCAACACTTGTTATTTTCTTTTTAAAAATTGTATATGGCCATCCTAATAGGTGTGAGGTGGTATCTCATTGTGGTTTTGATTTGCATTTTTCTAATGGCTAACGGTGTTGAGCATCTTTTCATGTGCTTCTTGGCCATTTCTATATTTTCATTTTTTAATCTTTTAAAATTTTTTTGGCAGCTGGCTGGTACAGGCAACAAATGCTGGACGTTAGTGTTATCAACACCTCGCTCTAACCAACTGATCTAACCAGCCAGCCCCTGTTTGCCCTTTTTTAAATGGAGTTGTTTGTCTTTTTGTTGTTGAGTTATAGGGGCTCTTTATATATTCTTCATATTAAATCCCATCAGATATATGATCTGAAAATATTTTCTCCTATTTTGTACGTTGTCCTTTCACTTTCTTGATAATGTCCTTTGATAAACAAAACTTTTAAATTTGTTGTTGTTGTTGTTCCCCAGGAGTTTATTTCAGCAGTTCCAGGGCTGGCTAGGGCCGTGCACATAGAAGAGATATTTCACCTCTTGGTGGTGAGATGAGGCTTGTGCTGTCATCGCAGGGCAGGTGGGGGCAGCAGGGACTTGATGTGGACTGGTGGAACTAACCACTGGCCCACAGCACTTGCTGGTGCAATCTCTTCCACCTTCATGATCTGGATGGTGAGGACCAGGCACCCTGTCACTGGGCGGCAGTGCCCACAAGGTCAGACCTCCATGTTCCCTGCACAGGTTGAGGATGCTGCTTTGGGAGGTAGAGGTAGAGCAGCCAGATGCCCAAATTCTTCACCCGAGGGGGTAGGGGGAGTAATTCTCCAACACCTGCCCACAGGAGACAGTCTCCCCTAAGGACTTCTTCATCTTCTTCAGCTGAGCTACTAAGTACCAGAGGCGCAAAGATTCACATGGAATAGAGGGTTGGTGGGCAGCTTTTGGGGTTGGACAGGCAGAGCCCTGCCACCTTGTACATTCCGAGAGTGCTTCATGGCCTCTCTTGGCACTCACAGCTACCTACAAAGGCCAAAAGTTTTTAATTTTAATGTTGCTCATGTCATATCTAAGAATCCATTGCTAAATCCAAGGTCATGAAGATTTACCCCTATATTTCTTCTAAGAATTTTATGGTTTTAGCTCATATTTAGATTTTTTTATCCATTTTAAGTTAATTTTTGTATACGACATTCAAGAGGGGCCAACTTAATGTGGCACTCAAACTGTCCTGATACCATTTGTTGAAAAGGCTATTCTTTCCCCATTGAATGGATTTGGCACCCTTTTTGAAAGTCAATTGACCATAGATAATTGGGTTTATTTCTGGACTCTCAATTCTATTCCGTCGGTCTATACCAATATGTCTATCCTTATGCCAGTACCACACTGTTTTGATTACTATTTGTTTGTTTGTTTGTTTTGTTTTGGCAGCTGGCCAGCACAGGGATCAAACACTGGACCTTGGTGTTATCACCACCACATCTTAACCAACTGAGCTAACCAGCCAGCCCTGTAGTAAGTTTTGAAATCAGGAAGTGTGAGTCCTCCAACTTTGCTCTTTTTTCAAGATCATTTTGGCTATTTAGGGCCCATTGCAATTCCATATGAATTTGAGGATTAACTTTTCCATTTCTTCAAAAAAGGTTGTTGGAATTTTGATAGGGATTGTATTCAATCTGTAGATCACTTTAGGTAGTTTTAACATCTTAACAATATAGTCCATGAACACAGGATGTCTTTCCATTTATTTAGGCTGTCTGTAATTTCTTTCAGCAATGTTTTGTAGTTTTCAGCTTATAATTCTTTCACCTCCTTGGTTAAATTTATTCCTGGGTATTTTATTCTTTCCAATATGTACTAGTCCATTTCTGTTGCTCATAACAAAATACTTGGAACTGGGTAATTTATAAAGAAAATGAAATTTATTGCTTACAGTTTCAGAGGCTGGGAAGTCCAAAGTCCAGAGAAAACAGCTGGTAAAGGCCTTGGTGGCAATGACAGTGACCTAGGGGTCTCACATGGCAGAAAATGGCGGAACAGAGAGAGACTAACCTCTTATATGCTCTTCTTTTAAAGCTCTCGGAACCACGCCCCTGACCAGCATTATTAATTCATTCACTACAGCATGGTCCTACAATCTAATCACCTCTTCAAGGCCCCACCTTTCAAATACCATAATAGGATTTCCCACCCTCAACAGTAACAGTGGGAATTAAACTTCCAGCATAAGAAATTTGGGGGGCACTATTCAATCAATCCACAGCACAATATATTTATAAATGGAATTGCTCTCTTAGTTTTCTTCTTGGGTTGTTCATTATTTTGGGGTGTTGATATTGTGCCCTGCAAGTTTGCTGAATTTATTAGCTCTAATATCTTTTTTGTGAATTCTTTGGGACTTTCTATGTATAGGATCATGTCATCTGTGAATAGAAAAAATTTTATTTCTTCCTTTCCTGTTTGGACACCTGTTTTTGTTTATCTAATTGCTCTGGCTAGAACATCCAGTACAGTGTTGAACAGCAGTGGTGAAAGTGGGCATCATCGTCTTGTTCCTGATCATAGGGGGAAAGCTTTCAATCTTTCACCATTGAGTATGATGTTTGCTGTGGGATTTTCACAGATATACTTTAATATGTTAAGGAAGTTACCTTTCATTCCTAGTTTTCTTAGTGCTTTTTTTTTTTTAATCATGAAAGGGTTTTGGATTTTGTCAAATGCCTTTTTTATCAATTTAGATAATCAAGTGTTTTTCCCCTCCCTTTCTTTTATTAATGTGGTTATTACATTGATTAATTTTCTGATGTTGAACTTGCAGGACAGTTCTTTGGGTGGCCTTGAATTGATCCAGTTCTCCTCCCTTTCTCACTTGTAGTTCTCAAGAATAACTGTAGAACCTGCTGGGAAAGATAACGGGAAACTGGCTGGGACAGCCCAGGGTCTAAGCCAGTCTTCCCTTAGAAAGGATGTCCTTCAACGCTTTGCCCAGCATGATGTAAAACCCCCAAGGTATAAAACCCAGAGCAGACTGCTTTCTGGGTCCCTTAACTACAGTGCAACTGGGGCAAATGCAGACAAGAGTCCATCCACCCCAGGCAGCTTTGCTGAGTGTTGGAGGACTGGCTCACACTGAATCCTAGGCTTCTGTTGGCCTTTGCTACTTACCTTTAAAAACCTACTTCATGTAATTTATTGTGTGTGTGTCTGCCTCACTGGACTCAGGCAAGTAGTAAAAGAGTAGCCCAAGATGCAGTGGGCTGAACTGGTAACCAGTGTACAGTGGACGTGCTTTGAAGAACTGCCCTTGCATTTATGGATGAATTCCACTTGGCCATGATGTAAAATCTTATTAATATGCTGTTGGATTTGGTTTGCTAGTATTTTATTGAGGAATTTTTCATTTATATTCATAAGAGATATTGGCCTAATTTCTTTTCTTGTGATGTCCTTTTTTTTTTTTTTTTTTTTGTCTTTTTGTGACCAGTAAGGGGATCGCAACCCTTGGCGTGGTGTCGCCCGCACCGCTCTCAGCCAGTGAGCGCACCGGCCATTCCTAGATAGGATCCGAACCTGCGGCGGGAGCGCCACTGTGCTACCAAGCGCTGCACTCTCCCCAGTGCGCCACGGGGCCAATCCGTGATGTCCTTATTTGGCTTTAGTATTAGGGTAATGAGGGCCTCATAGAATGAGGTAGGAAGTGTTCCCTCTCTCCAAGTTGTTCGAAAAGTTTAAGAAGACTTGGTGTTAATTCTTTAACATTTGGTAGAATTCATCAAGAAAGCCATCTATTCCTGGACTTTTCTTTATTGTGTCACTTTATGTAACTTTTGTTTTATTTACATTATCTAATTTGTTGGCATGCAATTGTTCATAGTATTCTCTTATCATCCTTTTTATTTCTGTAAGGTTGGTAATGCCTCCACTTTCATTTCTGATTTTAATTATTTGTGTCTTCTCTCTTGTTTCTTTACTAGTCTAGCTAAAGACTTGTCAACTTTACTGAACTTTTCAAAGAACCAACTTTTGCTGTCATTAACTCTTGTTTTTCTATTCCCTATTTTATTTTTTCAAAAGAAAATACAATTTTATTAAAGAAAACCGATAGTTACATTGCTCACAAAAAACTGATTATATGCAATCTATTTATTCCTTGATATTGTTACAATTTTCATTATTGATATTTTGTTTGAAAACTTTGCGGAAGTCTCCATTTATGCATGAAGAGAACAGAAGCTAGTTGGAAGTGTGGCAGGTATATTCTCATTTCACAATTTATGGTTGAAAAAGATCTAAATGAAATAACAAAATAGAATTATAGTCTGCTCTTTTCATCTTTTTTTCTCTTCCAGTTCCCTGGTTTTCCAGAGTAACTGATAATGTGAATACCTTAGTCTTCTTTTAAACGTTTTCTCTTGAATTATATTCAGAAACAAACTAAATTTTTCTTAATAGCTGCCTTTAGACATCTGTTTTTTTTTTTTTTTTTGGCAGCTGTCCAGTGTGGGGATCTGAACCCTTGACCTTGGTGTTATAACACCAAACTCTAACCAACTGAGCTAACCAGCCAGCCCTTAGTATGCTTTTTCATTAAAGCATGCATTCTACATTCATTCAACAAATATTTATACCAGATTGGTTCTAGGTTCTGGGGATACAGAGGTGAATACAACAGACAGGCAGGATCTATTGTCATGCAGTTGACATTTTAGGGTGAACAAAAAAGGCAGCAATTGATGGTTTGAAGTCTACAAAACAGGGTACACAAATAAAAAGCAATGGCTTTTGTTTTTAATTTTTAATTTTGTTAAATAAGTAACACATGAAGGTACTTCAAAAAGTTCGTGGAAGGATTCATATTATCTTTCAATTCTATTTTTCCACTACCTTTTTGAAGTACCCTCATATTTATATGGCTCAAAAATCAAAAGTATATTTAGGGCTGACTGGTTAGCTCAGTTGGTTAGACCGTGGTGCTGATAACACCAAGGTCCAGGGTTCCATCCCTGTACCAGGCAGCCACAAAAAAAAAAAAAAAAAAAGAAAGAAAGAAAGAAAAAGAAATCAAGGGCCGGCCCGTGGCTCACTCGGGAGAGTGCGGTGCTGATAACACCAAGGCCCTGGGTTCGGATCCCATATAGGGATGGCCGGTTTGCTCACTGGCTGAGCGTGGTGCTGACAACACCAAGTCAAGGGTTAAGATCCCCTTACCGGTCATCTTTTAAAAAAAAAAAAGAAAGAAAGAAAAAGAAATCAAAAGTGTATTTAAAAGTCTTGTTCGCAAAGTCTCCCATGCCTGTGACCATCCACCTTATTCTATGCTTGCCTGCCAGACCCCTTTCCTGCTGGCGTTAACTCTTTACTTATTGGACCGCAGGACACTCAGGTATCCTGAGGTGAGAGCAAAGGTGGAGGGAGTTCAGGGGCTTGGTAGTGGCCATTTACCAACTAGGATAGGAGTATTTCTATATTTTAACCAGCACCACCATACTGGAGTATATGGGCTGAATATCCATGTTACCTATAAATAACCATTTATATTAGTTTCTTATATATTTTTCCAGTGTTTTTCATGCAAGTACAAACACCAAAGATAGTTTACTATGTACTCTCTTCACCCTGCTTTTTAAATTTAACAATATATCTTTGAAATCTTCCCATATCAGTTCATAGAGAGCGTCCTCACTTTCTTGCAGTTGCATAACTGCGTTGTGTGGTTTTGGTGGGGATAGCTCATCTGTGTTCCATGTGGTGTTGGCTAGGGCAGCTCCACTGGAACTGGAAGATCCAAGATGGCTTCATCTGAATGCTGGTCCAATCGGGTGGGCTGGACCTCATGCCAGCTGGGTTCCAAGAGAAATAAAAATAAAAGCTGCAAGTTCTCTTATGGCCTGTGCCCGACAAGTCATACAGCTTCTCTTCCACTGCATTGAATTATGGAGCAATCCACAGGCCATTCCAAGATTCAAGTGGGGGAAACAGACTCCACTTTGCAATGGGAGCAGTAGTATGTGTTTACACAGGTTAGAGGAATTGTTGGCAGCAGTCTTAGCAGACAATCTACCACAACAGGGTCCAGTCATGGTTCACATGTCTTATTTGGTACATGCATCTTTGGTTTGTTTTAAACTAGTACTCCTCCTACTTTTTTCTCTCTTCTTGACTTTAGTTTTTGAAGGGTTGAGGCCAATTGTCCTACATTATGGATTTACCCTATTGTTTCTTCTTTGTCTTCAGTGTCCTAAATTCCCTGTAAACTGCAAGATGGCACAAAAGACCTGATTAGATTCAAATTAAGCATTTTTTGTGAAAATACTTTGTACCTGATAAAGATTGAACTGTGTCTCCCAAGTTTAATGTATTAGAAGTTTCATCCCCACTGTGACTATTGGGAGGGTGGGAAATCCTATTATGGTAATTGAAAGGTGGGGCCTTGAAGAGGTGATTGGATTGTGATTCACTATGCCTAGTGAATGGATTGATCCATTCACTGAGTAATAAATTGATAGATTAATGATGGGCATGGGCATGGTTTTGATGACTTTAAAAGGAGCCACCTGAAAAGGTTAGCTCTCTCTCTAGTCTGCCATTTGAGACCCCTGTGTTGCTGTAAAGCCACCAACCAAAGAAGATCTCAGTAGATGTGTTCCCTGGACTTTGGACTTCCCAGCATCTGAAACTGTAAGCAATAAATTTTGTTTTCTTACAAATTATGCAGTTCCAGGTATTTTGTTATAAGCAATGGAAATGGACTAATACAGTGCCCATCGATGATCTTTATGTTTTAGAATGATCACCTATTGCCTGGATAGGATGATAATTCTTTTTGGCAGCTGGCCAGTATGGGGAATCTGAACCTGTGACCTTAGCGTTATAAAGCTGCATATTAACCAACTGAGCTAATTGGCCAGCCAGTAGGATGATAATTTAAAAATCTACCTCAGGGGCTGGCCAGTTAGCTCACTTGTTAAATGTGGCACTGATAACACCAAGGTCAAGAGTTTGTATCTCTGTACTGGCCAGCCACAAAATAAATAAATAAATAAATGAATAGTTAATAAATAAATAAATAAATACAAATCTACCTCAGATCAAGTCACTCTTTTCTCAAAACCCCTTAAGGGTTTTTTCTCACTGGCTTTCTTGCCCTTCCTTGATGCACCAGACACACACCAGCCTCAGGAGTTTTGCTCTTTCCTCAGGCATCCACATTACCCGCCCCTCCTTAGGAGGAGCCCTTCTCAAGTGGCACCTTCTCAGGGAGCCTTACCTGGCAACTCTGTCTAAAATTGTACCCACTCTCCCTCCAATCAGATATTCCCTATATTAGTTTCCTCTGGCTCCTGTAACAAATCACCACAAACATGGTAGATTAAAACAACGGACAATTATTCTCTTAGTTCCGGAGGGCAGAAGTCTGAAATCAAGGTGTAGGCAGGGCCACACATCCTCCAGAGGCTCTAGGGGATATTTCATTCCTTGTCTCTTCCAGTTTCTGGTGGCTTCAGGCATTCTTTGGCTTAAGGCAGCATCACTCTAATGTCTGCCTCTGTTGTCACAGTGCCTCCTTCTTCTCTTTTCTTTAATTTTTTTTATTGTGGTAAAAAACACATAAAACTTAACATCTTAACCATTTAAGTGTACAGTTCAGTTGTGTTTAGTATATTCATATTCTTATGAATACATCTCCAGAACGTTTTCATCTTGCAAATCTGAAACTGTACCCATTAAATAACAATTTCTCATTGTCCCGTCCCTAGCCCCGAGAACCACTATTCTGCTTTCTGCTTCTATGATTTTAACTACTTTAGATACTTTATATAAATGGGATCATATGGTATTTGCCTTTCTGTGACTGACTTATGTCACTTAGCATAATGTCCGTAATGTTTATCCCTGTTGTAGCATGGATCAGAACTTCATCCCTTTTTAATGGTTAAATAATATTCCATTATCTATATACACCACATTTTGTTTACCTATTCATCCATTTACAGACATTTACATTGCTTCCATCTCTTGGCTACTGTGAATAATGCCACTGTGAATATGGCAGTGTGGACATCTCTTCCACATCCTGATTTTGGTTCCTTTGGCTATATACCCAGAAGTGGGACTGCTGAATTGTATGGTAGTTCTATTTTTATTTATCTTTTTTGGCAGCTGGCCGGTACGGGGATCAAACCCCAGACATTGGTGTTTTCAGCACCACACTCCAACCAATTGAGCTAACTGGCCAGCCTCAGCCCATTATTTTTAAATTTTTAACACTTGTTATTTTGTTTCTGTTTTATTTTTTAAATAGTAGCCATCCTAATAGATATGAGGTATTTCTGTGTCTCTTATAAGGACACCTGTCATAGGATTTAGCACCAATTGGTAATCCAGGATTATCACATCTCAAAATCCTTAATTATATCTGCAGAGACCCTTTTTCCAAGTAAGGTCACATTCACAGATTTCAGGAATTCAAACATGGACATATCTTCTTGCAGCCACCTTTCAACTAAACTCCCTTTCCTCTTCCCTGCCTTATTTTTTTCTTTGACATTTATCTCCATTTGACATGCTATATATATATATATATATATATAAATTTTAATTTATTTTATTTGCATACAATAATCAAGATAAAGCCATGAGGACAAGAAGTTTTGTTGGTTTGGGTCACCATTGTGTTCCCAGAGCTAACGACAGTGACTGGCACAAAGGGCTGCTCAGCACACAGTGCCTGAGCAAGTGACGGAAGTGGCCTAGACACAGAGCTTACACAAACTCTGGCACAAATTGCCCCACCACCTCTGAGGGGAAATATTTCTGGATCTGGGCAATTAGATTACTAGGTAATCTAAGGTAAGTTTTCTAAAGTGGGTAATGTAATGTCCTTCAGTTAGGACAAATTTCAAGGTCCTCTTTAAAAAAAAAAAATACAGAGTTACTGATACAAATAGAATTTGTCTCCAAAGTAAATTAGGGTTCCTTGGAGAAATGGCTGCTTTTGTGTCTAGGGCAGGAAATATACAAAATGAAAAGCAAGGAAGACCCTAAAGACTACCAGGATTGTGTCAAAAGGACACAGGAACAACTGAATGTCTGATGAGACAATCTGAACATTAAAAAAAGGATAATGTACTTAATGGATTAAAGCACAAATATTTAAATATCCATAAATTCATAATAATACTGCCTCTTTCCCTCAGAAAAACCCAAATTAGTCAGTTAAGAGTTTTATGGGGATCAATCCATCATTCTTAAAAATTGATAGATAAAGGGAGAGCATCAAACATATATCCTGGCTTTCCTGAATGGATTGTATTTCAGAGTAACCAGAGTAGATGAGGGATCTCTCACCTTTGTAGAAGAATCCTATGCAGGAGGCATGAGAGCATAAGAAATCACCTAGAAATCACTTTGTACCCCTAATGAAAATAATAAGTCTAGACTAGGGTTTCTTAACCTCAGCACTACTGACATTTTGGGCTAGGTAATTCTTTGGTTTTTGGGCAGGTGGAGGGCTGCTCTGTGTATTATAAAATGTTTAGCAGCTTCCATGGCCTCTACTAACTAGATGACAGTAGCACCATGCCTGAATTAGTCCATTTGTGTTGCTTATAACAAAATACCTGAAACTGGGTAATTTATAAAGAAACAAAATTGATTTCTTACAGTTTTGGAGGCTGGGAAGTCCAAGGTCCAGGGAACACATCTGGAGAAGGCCTTGTTCTTGGTGGTGACTCTCAGAACACAATATCACATGGCGAGAATGGGCTGAGCAAGTGAGCTAAACTTCTCACTCACTCTCCTTATAAAGCTACCAGAACCATGCCCATTACTCCCTGAATGGATCAATTCTTTCACAAGGGCACAGTCCTCACTATCTAATCACCTCTTAAAGGACCCCCCCTTTATTTTATTTTTTGGCAGCTGGCTGGTATGATCTGAACCTGTGTCATAAGATTGTGCTCTAACAAAAGACCCTACCTTTAAAATACCATAACTGGATTTCCCACCCTCTAACAGTTACAATGGGGGCGGGGGGGTCAAGTTTCCAATGCATCAACTTTTGGGGGGCATATTTAACCCACAGCAGCCCCCAGCCCTCAATTTTGACAACCCAAAATATCTCCAGATATTGCTAAATTTCGCCTGGGTGGGATAGGGCAAAACTGCCCCTCGTTGAGAACTACTGTTCTGATGATTATCAATGGTTCGTAGACTATTAGAAGAAAGATTGATGGTAAACTTTGTGATGGATAGATCAGGCTGACAACCCCTGAACAGAGAAATGAATTCCAACATTATTAAGAGGGAGACAACCACACATTGTGTGTCTCCTGATGTGTCACAATAAAAGTAAACAGTGCCAGCTGCAAAGGGTTCTTGCAATACAAAACCCTCAAATTAAACCTGAACCTAATCAAGCTTCCAGCCCTGAAACCATACATGTATCAGGGTCTCCTTTAAGGAAAAAATGACAAGACTACAAGTATAACATTAGGTATAGGGGTCTGTGCAAGTGAGGGCCTGAAGAAGATTCGTGAGTTGCAGTGTACACCCTCCCTGGCTCTATATTTAACTCTGTTTACAAGACACACCAGGGACAGAGAAACATGTTAAATGACACACGAAGACACAATCAGCAAAACTCAGAACGTGGAAATTCTGTTGGCCAAATGACCCAGTTTCTTCCATAAGTAAATGGCATGAACAACAACAGAATAAGGGGAATTGTTACATATTAAAATAGACCTAAGAGATATGTCAATGAAATGCAATAAGTAGACCTTGTTTGGACCCTGAGTAAACAATCTGTGTAAAAAGTTTTATCGAGACAATAGGAGGAGGAAATTGAACACACATACTAGCTATTAGATGATGTTAAAGAATTGTTTTTAATTTTGATGGGTGTGATAATGGTATTTTTTAAAGACCTTATCTCTTAGAGACACACATTTAAGTATTTATGGATGAAATGATTTGCTTTAACACACTTCAGGAAAACAATGCAGAAAGGGATAGACAAAACAAGGACGGTAGAAAGCTGCTTGTTGTTGAAGATGATGAGTGTATGAAAGTTCACTGTAACTGTTCTACTTTCACGTGTTTGGAAATTCTCTTAATCAAAAATTAAAAATGGGGGGCCGGCCCATGGCTCACTTGGGAGAGTGTGGTGCTGATAACACCAGGCCACGGGTTCGGATCCCATATAGGGATGGCCGGTTTGCTCACTTGGGAGAGCGCGGTGCTGACAACACCAAGTTAAGGGTTAAGATCCCCTGACCGGTCATCGTCATCTTAAAAAAAAAAAAAAATTAAAAAAGAAGTTTTAATCTTTCTTTGCTCTAATTTCATACCCAATAAGTACCTTTCTAGTTTGTTTTTCATCTCTCTCTGTACAAAAAAAGGGTGTGCTGTAACTAGGTGTGTAAACACGCCCCAGGACGCTACTCATTCCAAGTTTCCCTCCTACCTGTCTGTTCCTTAATTTTCTTAGCCCAGACTTTCAGTGCCATCTTGCACCAGTTTTTTCAAAGAATGAAAGGAGGAGAATGAGAGATGTAGAGAAGGGAGTGAACCACAATAAACAGGGAGGTCAAGTTACTAAAATCTGGAAAGTGTCTCCCACTGGATTTGGACAGATATTACAAACCGTCCACTTGAGTGCGGCTCTGTTGTCCATTCCATCAGGAAAAAAAGTTGATTTCAAGCCCCAAATCAACTTTCAGCTTCTTAGAGAAGGACCGGCAACTCTGTAGCCTGGTGCTCTCGGCCCCGGACCCGGGGCGCACTCAGAGCCCAGGGCGTCGTCCCGGCTCATCTAGGCTTTTACAGGATAGACAAGGGGGCGCGCTGGGACCCCACGGGCACGTTCCAGGTCATCGAGGCCGCCACTGTCAGGTAACTTCCAGCGTCCCGGTAGCGCTCTGGAACCCAAATCACTACTGGGCGCAGGTGAGCGTCACTGCGCAGGCGCAGAGCGGTGTCGTACGGCGACGTACAGGAACGGAGGGGTGGGTGGCACTGCACAGGCCCTTCTACCTTCCCACTAGGCATAGCGGGAGAAGCGCGCAGGCGCAAAGCTGTGCGGGGGGGGAGGGGCCGGGGGAGGGGCGGGGAGAGGCTTGCGTGCGCGGCGGCGTGGCGTACCGGAAGGGAAGGGACAGAGGGCGGGCGTCACTACGCAGATACCTCCTCCTCCACCGCTTGCGGGAGGGGAGGGGTCTTGGATGGCGCGCCGGCGCAGAGCGGTGCTCCGGTTCGCGCATGCGCGCGGGGGGGTGAGATGGCGGGTTTCGGGGGCGGGAGACTCCCTGCTATGGGGCTGGCGGCGCTGCTGCTGTTCGCGCTGTGCACAGTGGGCACCTGGGGGCTCTACTTCCATATCGGCGAGACCGAGAAACGCTGCTTCATCGAGGAAATCCCCGACGAGACCATGGTCATCGGTCAGGCGGACTGAGGGTGGAGAGGCCCTTTGTCCCCAGCCCGGCCCTTGGCGGCGTCCTCCTAGACCTGACCTGAGGGTGCCGAGGACGCCAGGCCCTACCCAGCACCTCGGGTCGCACGGGGCGCGGGGGTGAGGACGCTGGGCGGAGAGGCGGCTCGCGGGTCCAGATAGTGACTGTGTGTCTGTCCTGCAGGCAACTATCGCACCCAGATGTGGGATAAGCAGAAGGAGGTCTTCCTACCCTCGACCCCTGGCCTGGGCATGCACGTGGAAGTGAAGGACCCCGAGGGCAAGGTAGGGCCGCCGCTGGCAGTGCTCTAGCTAGCATCGAGCGTTCCTCAGTGGAACTCCCGTGGGGTGTGAAGCGCTTCCTGGGTCCTGAGATAGGAGACAGGAGCTTGCACTTAGAGAGGTCGCAGCAGAGGTGGGGCCTTCATGACGCACGTTGCAGGTGGTGCTGTCCCGGCAGTACGGCTCCGAGGGCCGTTTCACGTTCACTTCCCACACGCCCGGTGACCATCAGATCTGTCTGCACTCCAACTCAACCAGGATGGCTCTCTTCGCCGGTGGCAAACTGGTAAGAGGATTTTCTCTTTGGTCGCAGATTGGAATATCTCACTTGTTTCTAAATATTGATTTGTCGCCATCATCATTTGTGACACTCTGTGGCACAGTCAGAATTGGGGAGACAGATGTTGCCCTTATGCCCCACAGCCAGGGACAAGAGTGGGTTTCATAGCCTTGGACAGATGGTTGAAGGTTCCATCACTCAGATACCCCGTGTTTCCTTGTAGCGAGTGCACTTGAATATCCAGGTCGGAGAGCACGCCAACAACTATCCCGAGATCGCTGCTAAGGATAAGCTAACGGAGCTGCAGCTCCGCGCCCGCCAGCTGCTCGATCAGGTGGAGCAGATCCAAAAGGAGCAGGATTACCAGCGGGTAAGAGCATGTCTCCTTGTGCTTGGAGATGAAAGTGACCTTTATGCCCACTATTCCTACTTGGAGTTTCTGCTTGGGTTCTTCCCTGCTTGGTAGATCAGCTCTTCAAAGAATGGAATGGAGTGTATCAGTCTAATAATTGTGGTTTTTGTTTTTGTTTTTTCAAAAATTTTTATTGTAGTAAAATACATGTAACATAAATACTTACCATTTTGACTGCTTCTAAGTGTACAGCTCTGGGGTATTAAATGCATTCATAATGTTGTGCCACCCTCACCACCATCCGTCTCCAGAACTTTTTCATCTTCCCAAACTGAAAATCTGTGTCTATTAAAAAACAATTCTCCATTCCCTTCTTCCCCAGCCCATTCTACTTTCTGTCTCTATGAATTTGACTACTCTAGGTAACATATAAGTAGAATCATACAGTATTTACTCTTTTGTGACTGGTTTATTTCACTTAGCATCGTGTTCTCAAGGTTTATTTACATTGTAGCATGTGGAAGAATTTCTTTACTTTTTAAGGCTGAATAATATTCCATTGTATGAATAGACCACATTTTGCTTTAGATAGTCACTTTTAAGCTCTATAAAGTAAAGTGAAGATCTCCATACTGGCCAGCTGCCGAGTAAATAAATAAAGTGAAGACAGTTCACAGTCTAGTAATAACCATTGTCTACCTGCTTTCCTTGGATCTTGTTTGAAGTGGTAGGAACATGATTTCAGTCCTAACAGAGAAGCTTGCGGAAGGACATCACGACCCCTTCTTTGAGGCAATCTCAACAGGGAGACCGTGGCAGCATTCACAGGCGCTATTCCAGAAGGTGTTTGGTCTTGGAGTTGAGAAGTCACACATGGGGGGAACCTCACAACAGCCCGAGATTGTTTCTCCTGCTCTTTTAACCTTGTGTCCATTGCCCCACGCAGTATCGTGAAGAGCGCTTCCGTCTGACCAGCGAGAGCACCAACCAGAGGGTACTGTGGTGGTCGATTGCTCAGACCGTCATCCTCATCCTCACTGGCATCTGGCAGATGCGTCACCTCAAGAGCTTCTTTGAGGCCAAGAAGCTGGTATAGAGCCCTCTCCATATGACCCTTCCTTTTCACCTCAATTATTTGGTACTTTCCCCACCCTATCCCTTATCCACCTGGATTTTGAGGGAAAAAAAGAAAAAAAATATGTCACATTGGTTCCATGGCAGCAAACCATTCAGATCAGCCACTTATTAACCCTGGTTCTCAAGGACACAGGACATTGGTTCAAGCTTTCAAAATCTGTCTTAGGGCTACCCAGGACTAAGTCTTGCTTCTCTTGCCTCCAGTGATTCCCCTCTATTCTCATACAAAATGAGCAAATGAAAAATCTCTCCTTCACCTCTGCTCTTTTTTTTTTTGGTGGCTGGCCAGTGCGGGGATCTGAACCTTTGACCTCAATGTTACAACACTGCGTTCTAACCAACTGAGCTTACCGGCCAGCCTGACACCTCTGCTCTCTGTCTGCTTATGCAGTGGGCGAGTGGCATATCCCATGGAGGAGGCCCTGACCCCTGCTCTGTGGTCAGTCCTGGGTTCACTCAATGGCTTTGTGAATGTAAATAAGGGGCAGTCTTGGCCCTGGAGGATTGAGATGTTTTTCTATAGTAGAACTATTTTTTGATAAATTATATATTTTCCTTCCTCATTGAAGTGCTGCTGCCTGTAACTAGCTGAAAACACTAATGCAGTACATATACGTTGTTTATTCGCACATTTCTAATAGCTACCATGGCAGCTCTCATGATTTCAGTGCTCTGTGGGCAGACGTTACAGCTGCTCATGGCTGTATCAGAGGGCCAAGCAGAGTTCTCTTACACATTTGTGATTTCCATCCCATAGGGCCTCAGAGTCAGAGGTAAGGCAGTGACGGAGCTAGCATGGGTCAGTGCACTCTTACCCTCCCTCATCCCTTAACTTTTATTTAAGTTGTGTTAAATGTTTTCTTCATGGGAACCAGATTTGGTTCTTTATACACATTTTTTCCAGTGAAATAAAATGTGTTGTAGTAGCTGTGTTTGAGATGAAATAAGAGGCTATGGGCAGAGGGGAGGCAGAGAGGGAAGGAGGCAAGGTTCCTGGCTTAGACTGCCTCTGTGATGACTTGGAGTGGACTTCAGTGTGGACTTGTGGTACTAGGACTGACTTGGACAGACCAGCTCCTAGGGTATTTGGGAACAGGGTGGTTGGTTGCTCAACCATTCACAAAGTAGACAACACATCAGCAAGGAATCATCTGAGGAAATTAAGTACCCAGCTTCTTAGCCCCCAGAAATGTGAATTTGAAAATAAATAACTAAATCTGAACAGATCTTAAAATTCCTCCATGCACTTCCTGTGTATAAAACTTAATGCCATCAGTTGCCCATTCTTATTTTTTTCATACATTGTTTATTTGAAATATTATTTATTAAATGTATCTGGCCTACAGAAGTAAATTCTTCCCTTCTTGCTACTTTATGCCCTGCTGTTCCATATATGTACCTATTTTTACCCTTAAAAATACATGAAATTTAGTTTTATAGTTTTCATTTAAATATTTTTGTATTAAAAACTACATATTCCTCATATTTCCAATTCTGGATGGCTGTGTAACACTTCAGTGAAACAAAATGCCAAAATTCTTCAGATATTTGAAATAGTTTACAGTTTTCTTCAGGTTAGAATTAACAGGGAGAGACTGGCCAGTTAGCTGAGTTGGTCAGAGCATGGTAGTATAACATCTAGGTGGAAGGTTTCGGTCCCTGTACCAGCCAGCTGCCAAAAAAAAAAAAAAAACCATGGGAAATCAGATATCCTTTGAACTAATTAGATGTGTGGACCTCTGGCCTGAGGCTCTTGGGGGATATGTGACATGTTGGGAAGGGACACATTTCTGTCCTGTGGCTGTTACTAGAAATATAGCCAGTAGCAGCTAGACTGGAGCCTGGGCTGTGAGAGGACGGGAAGCTAAGGATAAGGTCTGCTCAGCAGAAGACACAATTGAGCACATCTCAGTTATGCAGGTAGGTCAGTATGCCCTGAGTTTCTCCTCTTGCTCTTTTTTTTTTTTTTTTTTAAAGATGACTGGTAAGGGGATCTTAACCCTTGACTTGGTGCTGTCAGCACCACGCTCTCCCAAGTGAGCCACGGGCCAGCCCTCCTCTTGCTCATTTTTGATAGGGAGGAGGGTAGTGGAGTGGAGTGAGGACAAAGATGGGTATGCATTACACCTTTACACTGATGGAGCAGGAGGAATCGGAATGGCCAGAGGATGGGCCAACAAGTGGTGGCTGTGGGGAGAATAAGCATTTCCATAGTGGTGTGTCATATTCATAGATACATTGTGGCCTAAAAAAGTTTTTTTAAAAAACAATAGGCTACACCCAAAGAATTCTGGTGATCCCACCACCCCCTTATACTCTTGATTACATTCTGAGATTTTTGCTTTCTTAGACAGCAACGTCCTTACCAAACAGCCTTCTGTCTCCTTACCACAAAAAAAGTGGGTTGGGGGCGAGGGGTGACCATTCTTAATATCCCTATCATCTCAGCCCAGTTCCCCAGCTCTTACTGGGACTGGCAGTACCCATCTTCATCATTTGCTCCCAGCCTGACTTTTCCTGGTGTGCATGAGCGATTCTGTTCTCAATTTAACAACAGCCAGAACCTAGTCTTGGTACTCGGATGCTGGGCCATGTCAGACCAGATGCAAAGATCACTCTGGAAGCTCATCAACCTGGGCATCACTCAGCTCCAGTCTGATTAAGTAGATTTGTTTTTAGTGGTATAGTAGGCAGATTAATAGCCCCCCAACAATGTCCATATTCAAATCCCTGAAACCAGTGACTATGTTATCTAATATGGCAAAGGAAAATTAAAGTTGCTAATCAGATGACTTTAAAATAGGGAGATTATCCTGGATCATCTGGGTGGGCCTAATGTAATC
Organism: Cynocephalus volans; assembly: GCF_027409185.1. Taxonomy (NCBI): domain Eukaryota; kingdom Metazoa; phylum Chordata; class Mammalia; order Dermoptera; family Cynocephalidae; genus Cynocephalus; species Cynocephalus volans. The sequence goes on from NC_084461.1 coordinate 213,005,727, forward strand.
ACAAGCGTCTGGTAATTTTATTTTCCTTTCTTTTGGCGGCTGGCCAGTGTGAGGAATCAAACCCTTGACTTTGGTGTTACAGGGCTGCGTTCTAACCAACTGAGCTAACCCACCAGTTCATGTCTGGTAATTCTTGTGGCCCCCTTCCTCCATCTGCAAAGCCAGCAGTGGTGGGTTGAGTCTTCACATGGCACCACTCTGACCTTCTCTTTAGTTTCCCTCTTCCACTTTTAAAGTGATAAGTTTCTTAGTCTCCACCTGGATTAGTTTTATTGTGATAAGGGTTCTTAGTCTCTGCCTGTATTAGTTTCCTATTGCTGCTGTAACAAATTATGACAAGCTTAGTGGCTTGGGTCTCACCTTGATTTTAGCCGAAGACCCATGTCAGACTTAAGACCCACAGAACTGTCATCAAGCTGTGCAGATGACTGATGAGCAGCCAGGTATGGGAACCTTAGACCAACCCTCCTTCCTCTGTCTCAGGCAGCTGCTGCCATGGATCTGTGCTGCTCATTCTTCCAGCCCGTCCCCCTCCGCCCGGCCTCACTCCCGGTCTCCAAAATAGGCTGGTGCGCCCCGCCTCATTTGCTCTCATTTGCCCCGCCTCGCCGGCCCCAACCCTAACCTAGCGAAACCGATCCTGCCAACCCCTATCAGCACCGGCAGCGGTTCCCCCTGCAGATCCAGAGGAACCGTGGGGAGATCCGGTTACACCCGAGCACTGTGCAGCCGCAGACCGCGGACAAAACACCGGAAGCCTTGGATCCAGGACTTCCGGGAAGTGACGGATCTTCCGACTCTGATTGGATGTTGCTTTGGCCCGCCCCCACGACGTCGTCATTTTCCCTGCCGCGCGTGCGCGCTGTCACTACGGAGTAGGACTATGGCGGACCCAGAGGCGTTGGGCTTCGAACACATGGGCCTGGATCCCCGGCTTTTGCAGGTACTGGGGAGAGCTGGGGAGCTGGTTAGTGGGTGCGCCGTCCTCCGCGCCGCCTGAACCACGCTCCTCGTCTCTCCTAGGCCGTCACCGACCTGGGCTGGTCGCGGCCTACGCTGATCCAGGAAAAGGCCATCCCACTGGCCCTGGAGGGGAAGGACCTTCTGGCTCGGGCTCGCACGGGCTCCGGGAAGACGGCCGCATATGCTATTCCGATGCTGCAGCTGCTGCTCCACAGGAAGGCGGTGGGTAGCGGGAGGGCCGAGGAGAGGAAGGAGGCAGGCCCCAAAGGCTGGGAAGGGAGGTTCCCGTTTGTGCAGTGTTTTCTCTTGGTCCCCATCCCCATGCAGGCTGGCCTGGGAGAAGCTGGTGCTGTTGTGGCTCTGGGCTGGAGTTCATGTTTACCTGGGCGCTGCTATTACCAACCTTTGTGTAATCTTGAGTAATCTTCTATAAAAAGGATAAAAAGGGGGCACATCTTCCCTTTCTACTTATAGAATTAGAATGAGATTTCGCCTCCATAACTAGTACATTTTAAGTAGAGTATTTTCCTTTTATCCGTGGGGGATAAGTTCAGAGACCCCCAGTGGATGTCTAATCTGGTAATAGTACAGAACCCTAAATGTACTATGTTTTTTTATTATGGTAATGGGTGTATATAGCGTGGATAGGTTGTACAGTGGATTCCTGTCAGGGGCAGGAAGGAGCCAGATAGGGAGAGATTTTATCGCTACTTAGAACAGTGCACAATTTAAAGTTTATGAATTATTTATTTCTGGAATTTTCCATTTAATATTTTCCAATCATTGTTTACTGAAACCACGGGAATCAAAACCACGGATAAAGGGGGGACTACTGTAACATCATAGCCATAGAGTAAGTTATTCTTTCTTGAGAGTCAGAGCCCAGGGAAAGAGTCCTCCACTCTACATTCTAAGGCAGGCAGAGAGGTTGATCAGAACAAAGCTAAGTTGTGTTGCAGTGGATAGGTCAGATTGCCTGGAAGAAGTAGAGAAAAGCATCATGTGGACACAGTAATATGCACTGCTGGCTAAAGTCTTTCATTCACGTTCTTAAAGACAGGTCCTGTGATAGAACAGGCTGTGAGAGGCCTTGTCCTTGTTCCTACAAAGGAGTTGGCACGGCAGGCCCAGATCATGATTCAGCAGCTGGCTACCTACTGTGCTCGGGACATCCGGGTGGCCAATGTCTCTGCTGCTGAAGACTCAGCCTCTCAGAGGTGGGTGAAAGCACAGCCGCAGGGGAATGAAGCTACACAGAGATGTGGGATTGGGTTTGTGTGTAGCAAGAGAGAGGGCTGGTCCAGCATGAGGTCTCAGCTGCTACATTCTCCCTGATGCTGCTGTTTGCCCACCTGCAGAGCTATGCTGATGGAGAAGCCAGATGTGGTGGTGGGGACCCCATCCCGCATATTAAGTCACTTGCAGCAGGACAGCTTGAAACTGCGTGACTCCCTGGAGCTGCTGGTGGTGGATGAGGCTGATCTTCTTTTTTCCTTCGGATTTGAAGAAGAACTCAAGAGTCTTCTCTGGTAAGGAAGAGGTAGGGATGGTTTCTGGTGGAAACATTTGTGAATAGAGAATTGGACCTAGAGCAGGGTGGCTGGAAGTTCTGCTGCCTGCCACAATTAGAGGCTTTTGGAGCTGGAATCTGATCAGGCTCTGTTTCATTTCAGTCACTTGCCCCGGATTTACCAGGCTTTTCTCATGTCGGCTACTTTTAACGAGGATGTACAAGCACTCAGGGAGCTAGTACTACATAACCCGGTAAGGGGCACGTTGAGCTGCAGGCATGGGGACACTTGGAGGACTTGATGCTCCTTTTTAGAGGAGCTTTTGATGTTTTGGGTGGGATAGTTGTCATGGGGTGTTTTATCTCTGGTTCTGAGGCACTAAAAGCCAGTCATCTGATATCACTACATACATATTTTCAGGCATCCTCAACTGTTTCCCAGTTCAAATCATGCTTTATCTAAAAGCCTGAGCAGGGATCCCTCAGGGAGCTGCTTAGAGCAACAGAGCCAAAATTCTAAGGCCAAGTTCTTGCCTTACATAAATTGTATCCTTCAGAAGCTCTGTTGCTATGGACCTATAGTTGTTTACTGATATGTCTCTCTTTGTTCTGTGCCCCAAGCACTTTATGTGTAGTTTCCATCCTCTATACCCCACAATAGTTAAGGCATTTTGAGTTTTTTAGGTTACAAAACTAGAGGGGACTGAGGGTGCCAAGAATCCTTAAAGGCATCTCAGCCCTGCACTAAAATGTTGGTGCCTGGTTGGTGAGCCAGTGGCTGTAGCATCTGTCTTCTATTTCTTTCCTGATCATCGGTCTGTCCTCTCCCCAGGTTACCCTCAAGTTGCAGGAGTCCCAGCTGCCAGGGCCAGACCAGTTACAGCAGTTTCAGGTGGTCTGTGAGACTGAGGAAGACAAATTCCTGCTGCTGTATGCCCTGCTCAAGCTGTCATTGATTCAGGGGAAATCCCTGCTCTTTGTCAACACTCTAGAGCGGAGTTACCGGCTACGCCTTTTCCTGGAGCAGTTCAGCATCCCCACATGTGTGCTTAATGGAGAACTCCCACTGCGCTCCAGGTGTGCCATGGTCAATATCTTGATTGAGTTAAGTTGAAAGTAGGCATTGACAGCTGACCCAGTTGATGTTCCTGTTTTTTAAGTGCTTAGGGGCCAGGCTGTGGACTTGACTGATACTGACATTTCTCACAACTCTAAAATACCTACTATTACTCCTTTTTCTATTAAGGAAGTTGAGGCACAAAGGTTAAGTAGGGAAAGAGATTAAGAGGAAGAAAGGAGAAGAAAGAGATGATTATGACAGTGCCAGGACTGGGAGAGGGGCCTCCAGCTTGCTCTGAGGGGGCTGACCCTCCCTCCACTGTTGGCCTGTAGGTGCCACATCATCTCACAGTTCAATCAAGGCTTCTACGACTGTGTCATAGCAACTGATGCCGAAGTCCTGGGGGCCCCAGTCAAGGGCAAGCATCGGGGCCGAGGGCCCAAAGGGGACAAGTAAGTCCACATTTCTCTTCTTTTCTCAGCCTTCCTAAGTGAGTCCTGTTTTTCAGCTTTTTGGGAGACTGAAACAAGGGCGCACAGAGCAGGGAGCCAGACGTTCCAGATCCGGCTGGTTCTAGGCCCTTACTCAGCTGCCTGGGCACAGAACAGGGGAATGAAGGGTACCCAGTAAACGTGCAGCAGGAAGGGGAAGACTGAACCTGGGTTTTTGGCATATGCAATTCTGCGGGGGAGATGGCCAGCCTGTGTCGGGTGTGTGGCTGTGACTTGCAGGGAGTATGTTTCTGAGAGGAAAAGGGAAGCCCCCCAGTCTCTGTCCACTTGAAGGGTTGACTGGCCCAGGGGTGGTTCTCACATTGCCCCCGAGGACAGTGAGTTCTACTGGTGCCCCAGAGCTGAGCTCAGAATGAGAGTTTGGCCCTGTGTCAAAGCTCCAGGCCACCTTCCGATACCCCAACTCGTGTAACACTTCTGATGTTGAAGAGTCTTACATATATCAGGGTCTCGTGGTCCCCATGCTTTGTTTAGAGGAAGTTTTGCTAATTAAGCTTGAGAATGCCTATCCAAAGGAGAGGAAGGGTCTGGCTGATGTTGATTGACTCCGCAGGGCCTCTGATCCGGAGGCAGGTGTGTCCCGGGGTATAGACTTCCACCATGTATCTGCTGTGCTCAACTTTGACCTTCCCCCCACCCCTGAGGCCTACATCCATCGAGCCGGCAGGTAGGAGGGCTGGGAATATGGGGGGCCAGGCACCTGGCTGTAGGCATGATGAAGGCTCAGAGCTTGCTGGACTGTTCCTATAGGCCAGAGATGCAGGCTGGGCCATCTCCCCTTGCAGGACAGCACGGGCCAACAACCCAGGCATAGTCCTGACCTTCGTGCTACCCACAGAGCAGTCCCACTTGGGCAAGATTGAAGAGCTGCTCAGTGGAGGTAAGAGGTTGGCTCATGTGGGCTGGGCCAGGCCAGGTATCTCCCACGATACCTTCAAACCCTGGGAAAGTGACAGCAGCAGTAACAGGGTAGTGTGACCAGCAGCTTCCAATGTCCATCCTCTTCATGCCCGTGTGGCAGGCACTATCCCTCTTCACAGATGAGCAGACCAAGGTATTTTGTCCAAAGTCACTTCTACAGTCTGCCTCTTGAGCGTTAAGTGACGTGACACGCTACTCTGACATACCTCATGACAGCGCCTGACCCCATATGCTAAGTGCTCCTTGATTGCTCTGCATGGCATCATCCTGGGGTGCCCTTGTGGCCGGGGTGCCCTTGGCAGAGGAGGGGAAAGTGGACGGCAGGTCCTGGGGCTCAAGGGTATGATGGGGCTCAAGGGTATGATGACACCCATGTCTCCAGGATACATAGGTTACCCCCGTCCACAGCACCATAGAGGTGTCCCATGAGACCCAGGTACAGAGAAGCTGAGCGTTTGGCATACCAGGGAGGCGGTGGCTCCCCTGCTGCCTTGACCCTGGGAGAAGGTGCAGGAGGCTGCAGGTGCAGTCTTGGTAGACCCCATCCTCAGCCCTCACCTGTGAGACCCTCACTGGTGCCTTCTCCACAGAGAATGGGGCCCCCATCCTGCTCCCCTACCAGTTCCAGATGGAGGAGATCGAGGGCTTCCGCTATCGCTGCAGGGTGAGCTGGACGTGTGGGGTGGGGAGTGGAGGGTTCGGGGCTGTGACCCAGGGATCGTGCCCTGTTGCTGAGCATCCAGGCATGAGGGAGGGTTTGGGGCAGCCCCACCATCTTGACCTTCAGCATTCACCTGTAGGATGCCATGCGCTCAGTGACTAAACAGGCCATACGGGAGGCGAGATTGAAGGAGATCAAGGAGGAGCTTCTACACTCAGAGAAGCTCAAGGTGAGGGGACAGGGAGGCAGGGTGGGGATGAAGCTTAGTAGGCCGGCCAGGCTGAGTGGTGAGAAGCAGAGAACCAGGTATTGTGCTGGCCTTTGGCAGGGAGAGGGAGGAAACGGGCCAGGAACCAGTGAAGGAAGCCAGCCCATTCTGCTAGCAGATAAATTGGCACAGCCTCACAGTGGGCACCCTCCACGTCCATCAGAATTACAAGTTCACGTGTACTTTGGGGACTGACTTGCTAGGCATACTTCTGAATGAGCATGGTCATACGTGCCCGCATTCATCACAGCATTACTGTGGAACCAGAAGATGGAAACACCCCCGAGCTCACCATAGGGGCGTACTGAGTAAACTAGGGTACTTCCGTAGCTGAAGGCTACACTGACATAGCAAAGAATGAGGAGGCTGTCTGTGTGTCGATGAGGAGCAGTCTGAGAGGATGCCAAGCGAAAAGGGGTGCAGGGTGCTGCTGTTTGCCTTTCAGACAAGGGAGACTGAATATGTAGTCCTCATACATGTGCAGCGGACTCAGAGGGAGACGTGAGAAACTGGCTCCACTAGCCTACTCTGCACAGGGAGGGTGGCGGGGACAAAGGCAGTAGGAAAACTTTTCATGGCATGACCTCTTGTGCCTTTTCAAACAAGTGAGCATGCTATCCTTTCAAAACTGAATCTGCAAAGTTAAAAAGAGGGGTGCTGACTCTGCGGGGCTTGTTCCCCTGTCAGACATACTTTGAAGACAACCCCAGGGACCTCCAGCTGCTGCGGCACGACCTGCCCTTGCATCCTGCGGTGGTGAAGCCTCACCTAGGCCATGTCCCTGACTACCTGGGTGAGTGTGGCCTGGGGGATCAGGAGGCAGTGGGCTGGAGCAAATGGCATTGGTTGCTCAGGTGGAACAGGACCCAGGAGACTCAGGCGGCACACATGTACACAAACAAGTACGCTCATGTGTGTGCTCGCTCGTTTAAGCTTGTCCGCCCATCCCATGGGATAGCTGTTGCTGTCTCCATTGTGGACATGAGGAAACTGCGGGAGTACGGAGTTGGTGGCAAACCCAGGATTTCAGGCCAGGCAGTCTCCAGGGCTTGACTGGATGAAAGAATGAACCAGTGACAGGTCGGATGGCTCTCTTTGGGCTGAAGGGAGTGAACAGGTTTGGGGAAGGGTCAGGTAGGCGGCAGAGCTCCCGGTACTGGACAACACTCAGAATTAGCAGCCCCTGAAGGCGAGGCCCAAGCACCTGTGGAGTCTGGGGCAGAGCAGTCGATAGGGAGATAGATTCTATGAACAGAAACAGATGAGGTGGCAAAGGGAAAAGGGCAGGGTGGGGCAAGGGGCACAGGGCTGGCAGGTACAATATCAGGACCCCAGGAGTGGTTTCTGTGGTGGCAATAAAGCCAAAACTGGGTCTGTACATGGCCATTAACCTGGTGGCTCTGCTCATCTGATGCAAGCTGTCCTGGGTCATGACTTTTCTTCTTCGACATGCCATATGTGAGTTTTCGGTAATGAGTGTGTATGACTTTTATGCTTAAAATAGATAGAGGAGGTGGCTGTGGGCAGTGAGTGCAGGCCCCTTCCTGGTACCATGGGCTCTGGTCTGCCTGGACCACGAGCAGACAGGTGTGGTGTTGCTGCTGTGGTGGTGACAGGAGGGTGGAGATGGAATATACCAGGGCAGGAGTGGCCTGAGTGATGGGAAGGGAAGGGTCCAGAAGAGATGGAAACTTGAAAATGCCATGGTGGGGGGCCAGGTTCTCAACAGCAGTGAACTGGAGGAGGCCCTGGTCCTGGTCTGAGATGCCAGGAGGTGGAGCAGGGAGAAGGCGGTGCTGGATCTTTGGCCTGAGGGATCAGGTCTTCCCAGTTAAATTGGAGCAAAGTCACTGCTAAGATGATATGTCCAGGAGGTTTAGAAGGGCCCGGGGATGGTCAGGATGTGAGGATCTTTGGCACTTGGCTTGGGGAAGTCTTTGGGACATGGAAGTGAGGGCAGAGCTGAAGTCAGGTGCCACCGGGATGGTGCTAGGGAAGGAAGGATGTGGGACCACCAGTTGGGGACACCTGGATCTGTAGTGATGAGCCAGGTGTGAAGTAATTACCCATCAACTTATTTCAGCTGCATTTTCTTTAAAGCTGTACATATTTTTCTTGTTTACTGTTTATTGCAGCAAATTTAAATACTACAGAAGAGTGATTTAGACTGGAGTCTAACAAGCTCACATTCTTCTGGCCCTGTGCACCAGCATGTGTTGTTGGCTGTCAGTTGGGTCAGAATTGGACGATTTGCTGTGGAGTTGGTGGGGGTGGGGGTAGCACCGAGAAAGGCTTGTGGGAGGGCTGGAAGCCCCTTGTGAGGTGAGACCACGTCTCTGGGATAGGGATGGCAGTGGAGGCTGGAGCTTGTGGCAGGTGAGATGGCCACTGAGATCAAGCATCTCTTCCAGTTCCTCCTGCTCTTCGTGGCCTCATGCGCCCTCACAAGAAGCGGAAGAAGCCGTCCTCCTTCAGGAAGGCCAAGGTACAGCTCCTACCTTGGTGTGCTGGCGCCTTGCGCTCAGGATGGAGAGAGGGCACCTGACAACTGGGCCCCAAAAACCTGGTGGCTGGGACAATCATGTGGGCTAGGGACACTCCTGTGGCCGCCCATGAGCACAGCTTATCTGTCCCTGGCTGCCCTTCCCCCTGACAGTGTCCACAGCAGCTTCTGGTCTTGTTGGCTTGTGGCCTGTGGGGGCCTTGCCAGGTCACTGGCCACTTTGTGTCTGTCTCAGTTTGGGCGGACAGGCGATGGATTGATGGAGGGTCTGGTTCCAACTAACCTGTGACTTTGCCCCCGTAGAAGGTGAAGGCCCAGAATCCACTACGCAGCTTCAAGCACAGAGGAAAGAAATCCAGACCTGCAGCGATGCCCTCCTGAGGTCTCCGGGCGCCTGGGGGGCTGAGCACAGTGTAGAGCAGCTCCCTGGCCTGCAGGGGTGGCACAGCTCTGGCATTTACTGCACTGCCTGGACAGACTGAATTCCGGGACAGCCAGTGCTGGGCCCTCCAGCTCCTTGGCACTTCCAGGCCCCTTAACAACAGAATAAAGTTTTTAGCTGCCCCTGCTTGTGCCTCTAGCATATAAAAAGGAACTATTCCCCAAACCTCGGCAGTTGGGAAACTTCCAGAAGTGGCAGCCCTGGCTCTGCTGCTACATGCAGTGCCTTTCTTGGCAAGCAGAGGTCAGCAGTGAGAGCCCAGAGCCCTCCTGCCCAGCTCCTGCAGCCCTGCTGTCGGGGCGGGGCCCCAGATGGGTCTGTACCCTGGGGAGATGTGCCTTCCTGACAATGAGCCTCCCTCTCCCCCAACACATGCGCATTGTGGATTCAGAGGGGAAAGCCGCTCACCCTTCAGAGGAGTCAGGACAGCTGTCTCCTGGTCCCTTCCTGATGACTGCTCATGTGAGCTTGTGTCTGCATGTGTTCAGTGTACAAGTGGTAGTGTAACATGCATGCTGTTCTCTCTCCTGCCCGGCCTCCACTCTCCGGCCACCTTTCCAGCCTGAAGGCTGGGCCTACCAGCTTCTGTTTGCTGGTTGCAGCTTGGAGGGGTGGGATTCTCTGCTGACTCAGTCTGCTTATCACAGTGTCATTGTCACCTGCTTATCAGGCATTACCAGGCCAGGCTGGGGGCATAAGGAGATAGGATGGGGGTGGGAGAGCTGGGAGAAAGTAGGGAAGCACTTGAGTGCTTTAGAAGGAAACCAAGCTGTATTGCATCTCAGCAGAAGTTTGAACAGAGGTGAGGAGGCTGGGCCTTTGGTTATAGTTAGGGTGTGGTATGACTAGGGGTAGCAGGACCTGAAATTTGGGGTCTCTACAATCTCTGCTCTTCTGTTAACTTCTGAGGATTTCTAGGAAGCCAGGGTGGGTGATGGGGGCGGGGGCAGTGTTGCTGCTTGGGTGGGATTACGAGCTAGAGCAGACTTCTTGTCTCTGTGTTTGGTGGCTCAGGGGTGTTCAGAAGGAAAAAGTTAATGGAGCTGGAGATAGAGCAACTATATATGAGCATCTGCTGGGTCCCAAGAAATGCACAGACCCATGCATTGGTATCACTTCCACATCACGGGAGAATGCTTACGCTGCCATGGCCAGGCCTTCACCCTGCTTCACAAGGTGCCAAGACCTGGCTCTGGGGACAGCAAGGGCTCTGGATGTTTTAGATGTTATGGCCAGGCTGTGCTGTAAAATGTATGACCTGTCTCCATCACTTGTCTCTCTGACTCTCTCACTTCAAGCACACCTTGCCCAGAGCTTGCTTCCCAGTACTCTGCTGTATTCCTGCTAGGGGACAGCCAGGGTTGAGCCAGGGGCTGGACGCTTGGGTGATGGAATGACGGCTGTTGAATGCCTCTATTACTTCCTCCTAAATCATGGTAGCCCTTGGGGAGACTATTCCCATGTTCTGGATGGGGGAGTTGAGACTCAAAAGTTACCTGGCAAACCTGAGGGCACAGAGCAAGTGAGGGCTGGACAGCATTTGGGCCTCAGCCCGTCCACCCCAGTGGAGGTATGTTGTTTGTGTTGCTTTGCCCCCCACGGATTTGTTACCCCACTTTCCCTAGGTGATGGAGACGTAAAGGATTACTTAAAGCCTGTTTTTTTGAGCAATGAGAAGCCCCAAAGTGGTTAGCTTCCCTGGGAACGCTTTAGCAAGAGGCAACCCTTCCTCGGGAAATTAACCCTGAATTGGGTTTATTTACTTATTTATATTTATTTATTAGACCAGGAAGTTATAGGAAGAGAACATAGGTGGGGTTATAGTTTAACAATATAGGCTGGTAACTTTTAGTGAAACAAGTCAGATGACATTCCATTAGACAATTAAGTGATCCACCAACAAAGGCTTGATCTTAGCAAACATTCCTTCTCCCTCCAGAAATTCTCCAGTATCTTTATATAGTAACTAGTGTGTCCTTGAGTCAGCAACCTTGCTGTGCCACAAATCTTTATCTTACACCAGAGACTTTAGAGCCTGAGAAAAATTTCCAGTCCTCTGTAAGGTCAATATTTGAAACTGCAAGGCTTTGGAAAACCAGGCCCTGTGAGATACATATGCTTCATAGTATATTCCACAGAGGTGCTGGTACTACTGGGGCTCTTACACCAAGGGGCACAGGCACATTGTAGGCACCCTGGGTCTGCCCCTGCTGTGTTCTTCTCTGAGCTACAACAGGCCCTGCACTGGGTCGGGTCTGAAGTGGTCAGGGCCCTGGAGAGAATGGGAAGGGCTCTGCATCCTTCCCAAGTGTGCTGGGCTCATTTGGTGCCCATACAGCCCTGGGCGCAGGTACCATGTGTCTCTACAGGTGAGGAAACAGGTGCTCAGGGTCGGCAGGGGTGCCTCTTGGACTCATCCTCTCTGACCAAAGCCCGTGCCCTTAATTTGGCACAAGCATGTCCATACCAGGTCAGGCCTCTGGCCTCAGGGTGTGTGCATGATGTATGCACAAACCTGGGGGCTGTCTGGGGCCAGGCAGTTCCAGAGGCTTCATGGACCTGGAAGGGGTATGACATGTGCTGTCTCAAAGCTTAGGGCAGCAAAGAAGCTTGGACAGTTTCCAGGCAGGGGAAGCCCTGGGCTCAGACAGGAAGGTCAGGGGAGTGCAGCGACATCACCCCAGGCTGACGCAGTCTCCCCCACACCTAGGCCTGAATGAGCGCCTGTGGGTCTGGGTCATGTGCTGGGGTCTAGAATCAGGTAGAGAAGTTCCAGTCTGCACACAAGGAGCTTTATTGGGCCAAGAATCAGACCTTCATTGAACTCAGCCTCACTCGAGCTGCAATCGACTACAGTGGAGTTGGTGGCATCTGTCCTCCCAACACCTGGGGCCTACCAGGTGCAGGCACTGGGATGGGGGCAAAGGGAAGGCAGTGCTTTACTCTCGGGGGTCTTAGCCTCCTGCATGGGGGGCAGCCGGTGAACCAGCGCACAGACTGCTGATGGTCACATTGGGGGAATTCCAGAGTGCTGGAGGGCTATCCAGGGCCTCACTGTGTTGGAGGGAATGCTAGCTACCTTGAGGAAGCGAGGTTAGTGCTGAGATGGGAATGGTGAGAGGAAACAGCAGTCCTGGAGCTGCATGTGCAAATTCCCTAAGGTGGGAGGGTGCCTGGTACATCTGAGGATGAAAAGACCAGAGTGGTTGTCACCAAGGTATGCAGTAGGGGCTGAAAAATTGACTTGATTTACTTTTGAAAATATAATACAGTCACATATTAAAAATTGAAACAGTACAAGAAGGTATAGGATTTTTTTAAGCTGTGAGAACCCTGATCAGATAGCTGAGGGGTGATACCCTGAGGGAGGACAGAGTGTGCTGGAAACCTCTGGACCCAGAGCACAAGAGGCCCAAGTGCAGTCCCATCCCAGCTGATTCTTTAGCCCTGTCTGCTGAGGATGCATGACTCATCTTTGGGGCAATGTGTTGTCTGTGGGACTTTGGTCTTTAGGGGCAGGATCCCCAGGAGACAATGGTGAAAGGGAGGTGACCCTGCCAAGTGTCACCCTCATTTCCCAGAAAGATAATTATGTAAGGTGCCCACCTTGCAGAAGGGGCTGTGTCACTTCTCCATTTATCACAAGGGTAGTGGTCAGTCATTGCAGAGGGCGAGCTGCCTTGGCTAAGAAGAACTGTTGTGTGCCAGGCACCATGCCAGGCCAGTGCCCATTATTTATTTTTATTTTTATTTTATTTTTTATTTTTTGACTTTTTGAGACCGGTAAGGGGATCACAACCCTTGGCGTGGGTTCGTCCGCACCGTGCTCAGCCAGTGAGCTCACCGGCCATCCCTATATAGGATCCGAATCCGCGGCGGGAGCACCGCTGCGCTCCCAAGCACTGCACTCTCCCGAGTGCGCCACAGGGCCGGCCCAAGTGCCCATTATTTATTCCTGCTGAAATGCCTTCAGAACTCAGCATGTCCAGTGTCTATTCACCTGATGGCCCACAAACCTGCTGCGGGGCAGTAGGACTAACAGGAAGTTCTCCGAGGGTGACTGAGCTAGGGAGATACATCAAGGGGTCTTCAAATGAGTGCCCCAGGAGCTGCATCTGCCATGCAGAGACCCGCTGTGGCAGGCCTCAGGTGTCTGGGTAAGACCATGCCATGGTGGCCGCTTACTGGCTGTGTGGCCTGGTATGAGGGAGGCGCCTTGCTTTTCTTGGACTTCTCTGAGTTTTCACCTGTAAGTGTGGGTAAAAATGACCCCTCTGAGGGTTTTTGCAGGGGGCTGATGTGTAACGTGTGTGATGTGTTGGTGCAGCCCAGGCACCTGGTGCCCCTGTCAAAGCCCAGCTCTGTGCTGACACCTCCCAGTGACTTGGGATTCCACCATCGCCCTGTGGGATGAGCCCTCATACAGTGCTCCTCAATCTGCCTTGTACACCGAATCACGCAGGGATCTTCTTAAAATGCAGGTTCTTCTGCGGCTCTGGGTCCTGGGATTGATTCTGCATTTCTAACCACCTCCCTCCTAGGTGAAGCCAATATTGCGGGCTTTAATGTCCACCACATGTATCCATTTTACAGGTTGGCAAACTGAGGCTCAGATTAGGTAGCCAGCTCAGTGCCACCTAGCTAAGTGGTGGCAGGGGAGGTGCTCAGCCTATTGGACTCCAGGCTGGAATCGGAGGTTGCAGACCTGGGTTCAGGCTGCAGTTATGAAGCTCCCGTCACTGCCCTTCTCTGAGCCTGACATGTCATCCATGAGGCATGGTGCTGAAGGGTGGCCAGGTAAAGTATGGGATGTCCAGCTAGATTCAAATGTCCAGCTAGATTCAAATGTCAGATAAACAGTGAGGAATTTTACAGCACAACCATATCCCATCCAATATTTGGGGCATACTTAAAGTAAAAATGTTATTCACTGTTTCTCTGAAATTCAAATCTAGCTGGATGTCCTCCTTCTCACTTGTCGAATTTGGTAACTCTAGGTAAGACCAGGAAGCCTTCCTGAGCCCCAGCCTGGCCTGGGCACCTTCTCCATGTGCCTGACACTGCCTTAGCCTCGTGAAGCTCCAGTCAAGGAGGCCTGTCCCCACCCTGGTGTGGGAGCTCTTTGGAGGCAGGGCCCATGCCAAATTGTTCAATAGAAGTTTCCCTCTGACGGTGTCCCTGATGACTTGGGAGTAATTTTTTTTCACAACCCTTCTCCTGCCTGAGGCTCCTGAGAACTATTTCCAATTAAAAGTGGAAGGAAAGGATGTGGTAGAAACAGAGCCGGAGTCTGCACGCCCTGACGTAGCAGGCAGGACCCCGCCCTCTGTGTCACCTCTATGATTCAGGGCTGGGATGGGAAGCACTCGCCCCATCCTCATGGAAGCCTTAACTGTGCCCCACCCAAACCCAGAGATGCTCCATGGGCCCCATGTTTGCCGAGGCCAGGGTATCAGGTAGAGGCAGGGGCTTATCCGTGTCCCGACCTGGGAGACCCTGCTTCAGTCCTCTGTCACTACTTGTTTGGGTACCTACAGCTCGCTGTACCATTGTTGGCTGAAAATTAGAAAATGCAGTGCGGTGTCCAGGGGGACTGCCCCAGAAAACAAGGGATACAGGATGAAGGTGTCCCACCCAGCTTGCAGGGCTGACATGAACGTGAGAAGCCACTTGGTTCTTGTACAATGGAGAATGAGCAGAAGGGTCAGTCTCCCCAACCTTCCAAACTCAGCCTGGACACATGATCTCCATTTCTGATGCCTCCTCCTGCTCGGTGGCCTGGCTTCAGTGTTCTTAGCCCTGCCCAGGTTTAGGCCCTCTTCTGTCAGTACCTGCATCTGGGGTTAGGGGTGCTGGGGGCAGGGGGCAGTCAGGGAAGATTGGCCAACTGCCCACCCTCCCCTCCAGGGAGTCCTCAGGAAGGACCCAGAATCTCTCGTCCATTTAGAGATTTTGCCTTCCTCATCCTCTCCCTGAGCCTGCAAGCCCATCACCTGAGCAGTGGGCTGGAGGAGCAGGTTCCTAAGCTGCTAGTAGCTGCTCCACCAGAGGGTGGGGACAAAGGGTCAGAAGGCCCTGAACTTTCTGGCTTCCACAGCAGTGGGTCCTGACTACATACAACCTTGTTCTTGGAGTAATCTAATACATCAACCGAAATATACAGATTGGAAGGATAGGCCCTGCCCCAGGAACCAAGACCTCAGCCTCCAGAAGCAAAATGCACACACAAGGTGATGGATAGGTGAAATGCTAAGGGAGAAGGGCTGCCCCTACTATGATAGCTAGAGCAGGGAGAGACCACTCAGGTCTGACGGTGGTGAAAGTCCCCATCACTGAAGAGGAGATTCAACGGGCTGGATTTGGGAAGGTCTGAAGAGGTCCCAGAGACAGCCTTGGCCTGGTCACTGCAGAGCTGGGAGAAGGAGGGAGTTAGTTGGTCTAGCAAATCTTCCTGTGGGGTGATGGTTCTCAACCAGAAGCCATTTGCCCCAATGGGGCATTTGGCAAAGTTTGGAGACATTTTAAGTTGTCACAACTGGGCAGTGGATGCTACTAGCATCAAGTGGAGAGAGGACAGAGATGCTGCTAAAATCCTACAGTGCACAGGGCTGCCCCCACAACAGAGTTGAAAATGTCCGTAGTGCTGAGGTTGAGATCCCTGCTGGAGGGCAACAGTAGGAGAGGGGGTGCTAAAAGCCAGGTGGCAGAGAGCAGGGAATCCCAGGAAATCAGGAGTGTGTCCAGCTGTACATAAGAGAACACCAGATGGCAGAGGTGGGAACAGGAGTGGTTTATCTTTCTCACATGTCAAGATAAGTGGTGCCAGATGTCTACAGAAGTTGTGTAGACACAATGCCCCAGAGGTCTGAGCCCTTTGATCTTCCTGCTCTGACATCTTTTTTTAATTTTAAAATATATATGAAATTTACCATTTAAACAATTTTAAGTGTACAATTTAGTGGCATTAAGTACATTTGCAAGGTTGTGCAACCGTCTCCAGAACTTTTTCATCATCCCCAACAGAAATTCTACACCCATTAAACAATAACTCTCCATTCCCCACTCTTCCCAGCTCCTGCTAAGAAACATTCTTTCTGTCTTTATGAATTTTACTACTCCAGGAACCTCATATAAGTGAAATAATGTAATATTTGTTCTTCTGTGTCTGGTTTATTTCCCTTAGCATGACGTTTTCAAGGTTCACCCACATTGTAGCATGTGCTGGTACTTCAGTCCTTTTTGTGGTTGAATGGTGTTCCATTGTACGAGGGTACTTCCAAAAGTTCATGGAAAGATTTGTATTATCTTTCAATTCTATTTTTCTTTACTTTATTATTTTTTTTTAAAGCTGACCGGTAAGGGGATCTTAACCCTTGACTTGGTGTTGTCAGGCTCTCCCAAGTGAGCCATGGGCCAGCCCTCAATTCTATTTTTCCACAAACTTTTTGAAGTACCAATGTATGTATATATCATCTGCTGATAGACATTTGGGTTGTTTCCACCTTGGGCTATTGTGAATAATGCTGGAATGAACAATGGTGTACAAGTATCTGTTTGATTTCCAGCTTTCAATTTTGGGGGGTAGATACCTAGCAGTGCAATTTGGATCATATGATAATTCTTTGTTTAAATTTTTGAAGAACTGCCAAACTATTTTCCTCAGTGGCTGCACAAATTTACATTCTCACTAGCAATACGCAAGGGTTCCAGTTTCTGTACATCCTCATCAACACTTGTTATTTTCCATTTTAAAAATCATAGTTGCGGCTGGCCAGTTAGCTCAGTTGGTTAGAGCACAGCCTTATAACACCCAGGTCAAGGGTTCGGATCCCCATACTGGCCAGCACCAAAAAAAAAAAGGTAAAAGTCACAGTCATCCTAATGGGTATGAATGAAGTGGTACCTCCGTGGTATTGATTTGCATTTTCCTAATGACTCACAATACAAAGCATCTTTTCATGTGCCTGTTGGCCATTTGTATATATATATTTATTTTTTGCAGCTGGCCGGTATGAGGATCTGAACTCTTGACCTTGGTTTAGCATCACCCTCTAACCAGCTGAGCTAACTGTGTCCAGCTCTGCCCGCGCTCCCCCCACCCCCTGGGGTATATCTTCCTTGGAGAATTGTCTATTCCTTTGCTCATGCTTGAATTGGGTTGTATTTTTGTTATTGAGTTGTAGGAGTTCTTTATATATTTGGGATACTAATATTAATATTATATCAGGTATATTACTTGCAAATATTTTTCCTAATTCTGTGGGTTGTCTTTTCACTCTCTCAGTAGTATCTTTTGATGCACAAAGGATTTCAGTTTTGATGAAGTCCAATTTATTTATTTTTTTCTTTTGTTGTCTGTGCTTTTGGTGTCCTAGCCAAGAAATCATTGCCAAATCCAATGTCATGAAGTTTTTCCTTTATGTTTTCTTCTAAGTGTTTTTGCTCTTATGTTTAGATATTTTATTAATTTTTAATTAATTTTTGCATATGGTGTAATATAAAGGTTAAACTTAATTTTTTTGCATGTGGATATTCAGTTTTCCCAACAACATTTGTTGAAAAAACTGTCCTTGGTCTATTTATCTGTCCTTAGCCATTATCATACTTTTTGATTACTGTAGCTTTTTAGTATGTTTTGAAATCAGGAAGTGTGAGTCTTCAAACTTTATTCTTCTTTGTAAGATTGTTTTGGCTATTCAGGGTCTCTTGAGATTCCATATAAATTTTATGATGGTTTTTCTTTTTCTGCAAAAACTGCCATTGGGGGCCGAGCCCGTGGCGCACTTGGTAGAGTGCGGCGCTGGGAGCGCTGCGACGCTCCCGCCGCGGGTTCGGATCCTATATAGAACTGGCCGGTGCACTCACTGGCTGAGTGCCGGTCATGAAAAGGACAAAAAAACAAAACAAACAAAAAAAAAAAAACTGCCATTGGGATTATGATAGGAATTACATTGAATCTGTAGATCACTTTGGGTAGCATTGTAATCTTAACAATATTATGTCGGGCCGAGCCCGTGGTGCACTTGGGAGAGTGCGGTGCTGGGAGCGCGGCAACACTCCCGCCGCGGGTTTGGATCCTATATAGGAATGGCCGGTGCACTCACTGGCTGAGTGCTGGTCACGAAAAAGACAAAAAAAAAAAAACAATATTATGTCTTTCAGTCCATGAACAGGGGATATTTCTCCATTTATTTATGTCTTCCTTAATTTCTTTTGGCAATGTTTTATAGTTTTAAGTGTACAAGTCTTTCACCTTTTGTTAAATTTATTCCAAAGTATTTAATTCCATTTGATACTATCGTAAATTGAATTGTTCTTTTAATTTCCTTTTTGGATTGTTCATTGTTAGTATACAAAAATGCAACTCATTTTTTTTTTTTTTTTTTAAAGATGACTGGTAAAGGGATCTTAACCCATGGCCTTGGTGTTATCAGCACCACACTCTCTCAAGTGAGCCATGGGCTGGCCCTAAAATGAAACTCATTTTTGTTTTATTGATTTTGTATCCTGCAACTTTGTGGAAATCACTTATAAGTTCTAACAGGTTTTTTTAGTGAAATATTTGTTTTTCTTTTTTTACATATAAGATCATGTTATCTGCAAATAGAGATACTTTTACTTCTTCCTTTCTAATTTGGTGGTTTTAATTTATTTTCCATACCAAATTGCTCTGGTAAGATTGAATAGAAGTAGTAAAATGGGCATCCTTATCTTCTTCCTGATCTTAGAAGCAAATTTTCAGTCTTTCACCCTTGAGTACTGTGGTTTTTTTCTTTTTTCTTTTCTTTCTTTTTAAAAAATACATATATATATATGACCTTTATCATGTTGAGGATATTCCCTGTATTCTTAGTTTTCTGAGAGTTTTTATTATGACAGGTTGTTGGATTTTGTCAAATGCTTTTTCAGCATCAATTGAGAAGATCATGTGATTTTTCTTCATTCTATTAATGTGACATATTGCATTAATTGATTTCCATATGTTGAACCATCCTTGCATTCCAGGTATAAATCCCACTTTATATGGTGTATAATCCTTTTAATATGCTGTTAAATTTGGCTTGCTAGTATTTTTTGAATATTTTTATTTAATATTCATAAAGGATATTGGTCTGTAGTTTTCTTTTCTTCTAGTGTCTTTGGCTTTGGTATAAGGATACCATAGGACCACACAATGAGGATGGCATTGTAAAATGAGTTACAAAGTGTTCCCTTTTTTTCAATGTTTTGGAAGAGTTTGAGAAGAATTGATATTAGTTCTTCTTTAAATGTTTGGTAGAATTCACCAGTGAAGCCATCTGGCCCTGGGATTTTCTTTTTGGGGAGTTTTAACGTTACTGATATAATTCCATACTAGTTATACATCAATTCCAATTTTCTATTTCTTCATGAGTCAGTTTTGGTAGTTGAGTGTTTAGAAATTTGTCCATTTCTGGGCCGAGCCCATGGCGCACTCGGTAGCATGTGGCGCTGGGAGCGCAGCGACGCTCCTGCTGCGGGTTCGGATCCTATATAGGAATGACCGGTGCTCTCACTGGCTGAGTGCCGGTCACGAAAACGACACACACACAAAAAAAAAAGAAAAAAAAAAAAAAGAAAGAAAAAAAAAAGAAATTTGTCCATTTCTTCTAGGTCATACAATTTGTTTGCACACAGTTGTTCATAGTATTGTCTTCTATTTTTTATTTCTGTGAAATTATAAAGTCTCTCTTTTATTTCTGATTTTAGCAATGTGAATACTTTTTTTCTTAGTCACTCTAGCTAAAGCTTGTTAATTTTGTTTATCTTTTCAAGAAACCAACTTTTGGTTTTATTGCTGTTCTCCATTGTTTTCTATTCTCTATTTCATGTATCTCCACTCTAATCTTCATTATTTCCTTCCTTCTACTGGCTTTGGCTTTAGTTTTTCTTTTTCTACTTTCTTAAAGTATGCAGTTAGAAAATTGATTTGAAATCTTCCCTCCTCCTCCTCCTCTTCTTTTTGGTATATGCATTTACAGTAAAACAAAATTCCCTCTTAGCACACTTTGCTGAATCTCATAAGTTTTGGTATGTTGTGTTTTCATCTTTATTTGTCTCAAGGTATTTTAATGTTTGTTTAAAATTTTATTTATATATTTATTATTTGGCAGCTGTCTGGTGTGGGGATCTGAACCAGTGATCCTGGTGTTATAAGGCTGCACTCTAACTAACTGAGCTCACTGTCCAGCTCCCAAGGTATTTTAAAATGTCCCTTGTGATTTATTCTTTGGCTCATTGGTTGTTAAGGGTGTCTTGTTTAATTTCCTCATATTTGTGAAATTTTCAGTTTTCCTTCTGTTATTGATTTCTAGTTTCATTCCATTGTGATTGGAAAAGACTCTGTCTATGATTTCAATAATTTTAAATGTATCGACCTGTTTTGTGGCCTAATATATCATCTGTCCTGGAGAATATTCCATGTACACTTGATAAAAATGTATAGTCTGCTGTTGCTGGGTGGATTCTTCTGTATATATCTATTGGGTCTAATCACTTTATAATGTTCAAGACTTCTATTTTTTATTGGTCTTCTGTCTGATTGCTTAATCCATTTAAGTCTCCAAGTATTATCATTGAACAATTTTCCCTTCAATTCTTAATGTTTCCTTCTGTCTATGGCCATACCATCCTGAACATACCCTATCTTGTCTGTAATGTTTCCTTCATATATTTTATTTTATTTTTAAAAGATGACCAGTAAGGGGGATCTTAACCCTTGACTTGGTGTTGTCAGCACCATGCTCTCCTAAGTGAGCTAACCAGCCATCCCTATATAGGGATCCAAACCCATGGCCTTGGTGTTATCAGCACCACATTCTCCCAAGTGAGCCATGGGCTGGCCCCTCCTTCATATATTTTAGGGTCATGTTGTTTGGTGCATATTTGTTTATTATTATTATATACTCTTGATGAACTGATCCTCTAAGCAAAATGTAATGTCTTTTTTTTCTCTTCTGATAATTTTTTACTTTAAGCATATTTTTCTGGTGTTTATATAGCCACTCCAGCTGTCTTTTTTTTTGTGTGTGTGTGACCGGTAAGGGGATTGTAACCCTTGGCTTGGTGTCGTCGGCACTGCACTCAGCCAGTGAGCACACCGGCCATCCCTATATAGGATCTGAACCCGCGGCCTCAGCGCTCCCAGTGCCGCACTCTCCCGAGTGAGCCACGGGGCCAGCCCCCAGCTATCTTTTGGTTACTATTTACATGGAATATCTTTTTCCATCTTTTCATTTTCAACCTATTTGTGTCCGTAGATCTAAAGTGAGTGTCTTTTAAACATCTTATAATTGGATCATGTTTTTAAAAATATATTCTGTGCTCTCTGACTTTTGATTGCAGAGTTTAATCCATTTATATTTGAAATAATTACCTATAAGGAAAGATTTCAGCCATTTTGTCTTTTCTTTTCTATATGTCTATGGCTTTTTGCCCATTTCCTTCATTACTGCCTTCTGCATTTAATCTTTTTTAATGGTTATACATTTTGATTCTCTTCTCATTTCCTTTTGCCTATATTCTATAGATTATTTCTTTATTGTTGCCCTGGGGATTACATATAATATTCTAAAGTTATAAAAATATGATTTGAATTGATACTGATTTGACTTCAAAGCATACAAAACTTGATTCCTACACAGATTTGTTGTTGTTGGTGGTGGCTGGCTGGTGTGGGAATCCGAACCCTTGACCTTGGTGTTACAACACCGGGCTCTAACCAACTGAGCTAACTGGCCAGCCCCCTCTATACAACTTTTTTCTTCTCTTTATGCTGTTTATGTCACAAATTTCATCTTTATACATTGTTTCATTAATAATATAGAATTATATTTTATATGGATTTGTATTTTAAATCATGTAGAAAACAAAAAGTAGAGTTAAAAACCAAAGTTGCAATAATATCTTTTATATTTAGCCATGTATTTATCTTTACTAGAGATCTTTATTTCTTCAAACATATTTGAATTACATTCTAGAATCCTTTTATTTCAACCTGAAGGTCTTCTTTGAGAATTTCTTGTAGGGCCGGTCTAGTGGTAACAAACTCCCTCAGCTTTTGTTTATCTGGGAGTGTCTTAATTTCTCTCTTATATTTGAAGGGTAGTTTCGGATGTATATAGATTTCTTGGTTGACCAGGTTACCCCCCAATGCTTTAAATATATCACGTCCACTGCCTTTTGGCCTCCAAAGTTTGTTATGAGTAATCAGCTGATAATCTTTTTGAGGATACCTTGTACATGGTGAGTCACTTTTTCTTGCTGCTTTCAATATTCTCTCTTAGTCTTTGCCTTTCAACAATTTGATTATAATGTGTCTCAATATGAGTCTCTTTGGGTTTATATTACTGAAGTTCACTGAGCTTCTTGATATTTATATCCATGCCTTTCATAAAATTTGAGACGTTTTAGTCCATTATTTTTTCAAATAACCTGCTCCTTTCTCTCTTTCTTCTCCTTCTTGGACTTCTATAATGCCAACATTGGTTTGCTTCATGGTATCCAATTAGTACCTTAGTCTCTGCTCACTTTTCTTTATTCTTTTTTATATCTGTTCTTCAGATTTGATGATTTCAATAGTCCTATTGTTAAGTTTACAGTTTCTTTCTTCTGCCTACTCACATCTGCTCTTGAATGCCTCTAGTGAATTTTTCATTTTATTGTCCTTTTCAGCTCAAGAATTTCTGTGGTTTCTTTTCATAATTTGTATCTTTTTATTGACAATCTCATTTTTTCTATGCATAGTTTTTCTGATTTACTTTAGTTCTTTGTCCATTTTTTCCTTTAACTCTTTGAGCATATATAAGACAGTTGTTTTACAGTCTGTCTAAAAAAGTAATAATAAAGTCTTTGTCTATTAAGTCTAATGTTGGACTTCATCAGGGATGATTTTTGTCTATTTTTTTTTCTTTTGAATGTGTCATATTTTCCTGTTTCTTTGTATGTCTGTGATTTTTGTTGTTGTTGAAAAGTGGTTATTTGACTATTATAATGTGGTAAGTCTGGAAATCAGATTATCTTTTTTCTTCAGCAGTTTTTGTAATTGTTGAAGGCTGTAGTAATCTGTTTGTTTTGATGCTTTTCTAAGCTATTTTTGCAAAGACTATTTGTTGTTGTTTCTGGTCACTGATATCTCTGCTTCTTTAGCTTGTGTTCAGCCAATGTTTTGACAGAGATTTCCTTGAATGACAGGTGCTAAACAAACAAAACACACACGTGCACACATACACACAAAACTAAAAGAGAGAGAAATAGAAAAACAAGCAAACAAGCAAAAACAAAAACAAAAACAAACGAAAAACCAAAACCCTACCTCTCTTAGTCTTTGCAGATTGGCCGAGACCTTCTTTTAACACTTACCTAGTTTTGCTTTGAGCCTAGGGATCAACCTGTGGTGTAAGCTTAAGGGCTTTTCAGGTCTTTTCTAAGCATGCATTTTGCCCTGGCCATGCATATGGTGTTCTAAATATTCTGTATAACAGCAGTCTCCTGCTTATCCACAGGAGATATGTTCTAAGACCTCAGTGAATACCTGAAACTGCAGATAGTGCTGAACCCTATATGTACTGTTTTTTCCTATACATACGTACCTATGACAGAGTTCAATTTATACATTAGGAATAGTAAGAGATTAACAATAACTACTAATAAAATAAAACAATTATAGGGCCGGCCTGTGGCTCACTCAGGAGAGTGTGGTGCTGATAACATCAAGGCCACAGGTTCAGATCCTTAAAAACAAAAACAAACAAACAAACAAAAAACAATTATAACAATATACTGTGATAAAAATTACATGAATGTGGTCTCTCTCTTTCTCCTCTCTCAAAATATCTTTGTACTGTATTCACTCTTCTTCTTGTGATCTGTTGATCTGAACACCAAGAAGGTTACTAAGAGACCAATGGGCAGGTAGCATAGGGAGCATAGATACACTGAACAAAGGGATAACTCATGTCCCAGGTGGGATGGAGCAGGACAGTGTGAGTTTTTATCACACTACTCAGAATGGGTGCATTAAAAAACTTATGAATTATTTCTGGAATTTTCCATTTAATATTTTCAGACCACAGTTCATTCATTGCAGGGAAGCAAAACTGTCGACGGGGATGGGGGAGATTACTGTACATAGCTGGTTTTGAATGTCCTAATTTCCCAAGCTTCTCCTCTGTGCCTTAGACGGTCTATTGCATGTCTCCATCTATAATCTCTTGCCCCAGGCATAATTTCTGAGCAGTGGCCTGCTTTTAGGCAAAGGAGAGACAGCATCAGGCAACAATCCTTCAGATATCCCCCAGACAGGTTAGAACAGATGTACATAGTTTGCAAATAAGGTCTGCTCTGCTCCCTTTGAATTAAGGGAAGGGAGTGGGAACTGTGCTGCTGTTGCTTCAAGACCAAGACTGCTGCCATGCTGGGAATGGGGGGCAAGGGTGAATTAAAATAGCACACAACTTTTCTACTGTTTTAAAATTGGATTTATTTATGTATTTTTGATTGATTGATTGCTTGGTTGCTGTAGATCCTTGTCTGTTTTCTAGAGCTCCTGCAAAGTTGGATTTGATGATTCTCCGTGTTTTTTCAATGTTTCTTTGGGGGAATGAGAGCTTGGAGCTTCCTAGTCCACTGTGTTGCTGATGTTATTCCCAGTGACATTTTTTGCATCTTGATTCTTTCCTCATTTTGATGCCTCAGGACCACAAGATGGTTGCTACAGCTCCAGACATCCCACCTATGTCTAGGGCAGTGAAAAGGGGGAAGGCTAGTGAAGTAACGCCCTCTTTTCTAAGAGCAGGACTGACGCCACTTAAGATAGCCCCTCCATTGTGTGAAAGTTAGGTGGGAAAGTGGGGGTGGGATGGGAGGAGCTCTGCTAACTGCAAAATTAGCTCATGTACTGTTGGCTTGCTTGCATTGGCTAATACCTCTTGGCGCGGTGATTGGGTGACCAAGTTGCCACGCTTGCAGCTTTAAAAACTGAGAACAAAGACAGTTTGGTGCCGCACCTTGAATTGGCTGGTGCGGTCCCGGCTGCTGGAAATAAAAATCTTTCTCTTTTTCTATATTGGTCTCCACGGATGGGTGTTTTTTTCTCCCGACGCCTATAACATTAGAGTACCATGCCAGCTACATACATCTTCTTTAACGAAGAAAGCAAAAGCCTTCACGTGGGCCAGAACTGCATCACATGGTCACTGCTGGCTGTAAGCAGGGCTGGAAGAGTAGGGAGCAGCCTCTCTCACCTGAACTGTGAGCACAACCCTTCACCAAATAGAGTCTGGGTTCTGATGGAAAGGAAGATGAAGGTGCTGCTTGTAGGATGGATACCCCAAAGAGCCAGAAGTAGGGAATGTGATTACTCACATCCATACTGGTCAGAGTACTACACACAAACTCAGCCAAGGTACCTGTGGCCCATGTTGGGTGACTGGCTCAGCAATGCCACCTAACCTTTCCTCTCAGCCCAGACCCCCAAACTATCTGAATGCTGTTGGGGTATAGAGCAGCAAGCCAGTGAGTGATCTTGATGTCTGCAGGGCCTGTCTACACATGACTTACCTGGGGCAGACTCTACCTGGTATCTGCCCCCAACCTGACGCCCCCTCACTGCTGCCTCCTGACTTAGTGACTTGTTGAAGCTCAAGTTCCCTCTTTGGGCCTGCTGAGAGTGGCCACATTTCAGACATATTCAGTCTTACTAATAATAAGAGATGAAGGCAAGATGGTGCGTTGGCGTGTTGCTTGTGTCAGTGGAAAGAGTCACTGTGTATTCATAAGCCAGAACTGGAATTAACCCTTAACCAGATATGAATAACTGATAATCTGATAATTACCTGACAAATCCCAGATTAGGCTGGGGGAAGAAATGACAAGATGTGCCCTCAAGAATCATAAACATCACACTCTGACTCACGAATGTCATCTCGGTGCATGTAATAGTCCGTTTTTGTGTTGCTATAACAGAATACCTGAGACTGGGTGATTTATAAAGAAAAATGACATCTATTGCTTACAGTTTCTGGGGCTGGGAAGTCCAAAATCCATCCGGTGATAGTGATGGTGACCCAGGGGTCTCACATTGTAAGGTGGTGGAAGTAGAGAGAGGAGAGAGTGAGACAGCGAGAGAGGGAGAGAGCGAGAGAGAGAGAGAGAGAGAGAGAGAGAGAGAGAGAGAGAGAGAGAGAGACTCTTCTTTTAAAGCTCCCAGAACCACACCCCTGACCACCATTTTTAATCCATTCATTACTTCATTGTCCTACAATCCAATCACCTTTTCAAGGCATCACCTTTTGATTACCATAATAGGATCTCCCACCCTCTTAACAGTCACAGTGGGGGCCAAGTTTCTAACACATCAAACTTAGGGGATACAATTCAATCCACTACAGAGCATTTAAAGAAATAAATCCAAAAAAGAGGAAACATCGCTAGGCACAAAGAAGTTAAGCAGAAACTTATAACAATGAAATATTGGAAATCAGTCCAACTTTTTAGCACTACAAGAGTGGTATATCCATCTGCTCTCTGGATCACAATCCAGTGATAAATGTGCTAATCAGAGACTGAAGGCAATGGTATTTATGTTAAAAGTCAAGAGAAAAAGCAGGATGTACATGTGTACATATTCAGTGATCACAACTTAACACATGCCAGGGGCGAGGCCTGGGGGGACACAGGCACAGAGCGGGTGGTGAGATTGTGGCTGAAAGTTTTCATCTATTCCAAGTTGGAATGTGCAGCTCTCATGCTGTTTGTGTTTCAGAAAAGACCACAGGAGATTCATTTGGTCTTGGGCTCCATTTGTCTATGCTGGGCTGGGCACAGCTGGGCTCCAGGGTCCTGCCTGGGCAGCCCCCATGGGAACACATGTATTAAAATATGGGGTGAGCCTGGTGGCCGCTGCAACAAACACCTTTTTATCTTGGCACTCGTGGTCCCCACGCACCAACGGTGACATCATGCTGGCCACAGGTGCCTGGGGCTACAGCTGTGGAAAAGTATTCTCATCCTATTCCTTAGAGGCGACCCTCTGGGTCATGTCTCCACCATCCCCAGAGGTCCCAGGGCAGGAGCCACGCTTGAACATACCATGGTTGGCTTCCTTCTGTCCCCTGGCTCATTCCTTGCTCACTTATTGCTGTCATCTGGGTCACCTCTCAAATTAACTATTTGCACTGGGATCCTTGCCTCAGGGTCTGCTTCCATGGTACAACTACACCCAGGACAGAGGACACAGACAGACAAGCTTCATGAGCCGTAGAATCTCAGTACCTGCCAGCCAGGGCATGGGAGCAAGGCTGGGAAGGTGCCGGACGGGGGCGTCACTTCACAAGGGCAGGACTGGGCTGCTGCCTTCTCTTTCTCCTCCACTGTGGCTGACACGAGGGCTTAGAGGTCAGCCTGACCCCGCCCTGGCCCCTTCCCCTGGGCCTCTGGCTTCTGCAGGAGTCTGAGCAGCTCCCCTGAGTCACAAGAGACAGTGGGTTGGACAAGAAGCAGGTCTTTCCCTGCGGCTGTCTCGGGCAGGTAGCCATGGGGGAGATGTTCCCAACAGGCTGCCCTTATCGTCTGCTCAGCCTTGGTGATGGGGACCAAGGTCACGGCCCATCCTGGGAGGCCTTGAAGGGAGGCCTTGAAGATTCCTATCAGGAGGGAGCAGAAGGCGTGCACCTGGGCCCAGGAGGGGCAGGGCTGTGCTCAGGGCTCCCTGCCATGCTCTGCCCCTGACCAGGGTTGGCTGGGGGGACTGGTCTGGATCAGTGACAAGATGGGGGAGGGAGGAGGAAGCAGGGAGTGAGGGCAAGGTGAACGTCTGGGGTCTCAGTCCATTTTCAGGCCCCAGAGTGAGCTGTTCCTTCTCCTTGCTGCCTGGAGGGGACTTTTGTCAGTGAGTCACTCCACCCTAACTGTCCCTCCGTTATCAGGCTGTTAATATTAATTAACAACAGTTGCTAAGAAGACATGCAGAGGGTGTGTCTGAGCCCTCAGCTGGCCCTGGTCCCAAGAGGAGGTGGGGCAGAGTGGGAGTCTGAGGCTGATTCAGGGTGGGCATGGAGGTTCTGAGGGCCAAACTGTCTCCAGGCCCAGACACCAACTCCAGCAGAGACTGAGGGGGGGGACTAACAGCTGGGTCTGTCCCCTGCTGGCTCACTCTCTGGCTGCAGTCACTTTGGGAAGTGGGTGGAGACTCCAGCACCTCCACGATGAGGTTCATCTAAAAGAGGGCCTGTGGAAGGGGCCAAACGGTGGGAGGAAGGAGAGTAGGTGGATCATTAACCAGCAGGGCTTAGCCCCATTGGTCCCCAACACAGTCAGGCCAGGGCTGTCACTGAAGGGGAGGAGGCTCCCTTAATGTATGTCCAGTGCTCGGTTGTCCCCGAGGCCTGGCCCTGCTCCCCTCTGACTGCTTCCCAGCCCTGGGATGGCGGAGGCCAGCTTGAGGAGCTGGCTGCTCTGGGCCCTGCTCCTGTACTCGGTGAGTCTTGGTGCTCCTGTCCATGTCCCTGCTGCCTCCCACTGGGGGCCCCAGGGCCAGCTTGGTACCCGGTGGGGGCTGCTGGGCCACAGTGAGGGAGGACCTTGTGGTCTTGGGGCCAGGCTGGTCTCTGGACAAGAGAGATCCCAGGCCCTCAGAGGAGGGGGGTGGATCGTCTCCAGGTCATGGGGTCAGAGAGAGACAGCTGGATTGGTGTACCTGGAGCGACTTCCATCTCTGGCCCTGCTGTGGGGTCCTAGACTGAGTCAAGGAGGTGCTGGCGGTGGGGCTCCCAGGAGCATTGCTTCGAGAGGACTGAACATCCTAGGGTTGGGATGGGTCCAGGGCGCTTGCTTCCTAAGTTCCTTGCTCACTTGGATGTCTGGGAGGTGGGTGATGGTTTTGGGCCCCAAGTTTGTGCTGGTGCTCGGGGGGGTGCGGTGGTTGGCTCCAGTGAGACTCAGGCTGTGGGCAGAGCCCAACACACACGAGGCACCTTGGGGCTCCCTTGCCTCTCTAGTGTGACCTCCCTGAACTGCAGGTCTATCAGACTCCATCACCCTCAGGAAGAAAGGCCTGGCTGCACGGCTCACTTGTCACTCCAATATGGGCCTCTGGGAAACTGCCCACCCCCTTCCCCACTGTGTCCTTCTTACCCTCATGCCCTCCCTGTCCGCCGCTGCCTGGACAGCACCCAGCTGTGCCGACTTGTGTCAGGCCCCCGAGTGATGTTGCTTTGCTCCGCAGGCCCAGGGTGAGCTGTACACGCCCATCCACAAGGCCGGCTACTGTACCTTCTACGATGAATGCGGCAGTAACCCAGAGGTGTCTGGAGGCCTCATGTCACTGTCCAATGTGTCCTGTCTGTCCAACACACCGGCCCGCAGCATCACGGGAGAACACCTGGCCCTCTTGCAGAGCATCTGCCCCCGCCTCTACACCGGCCCTGACACCACGCAGGCCTGCTGCTCTGCCAAGCAGCTGGTGTCGCTAGATACGAGTTTGTCGATCACCAAGGCTCTCCTCACCCGCTGCCCGGCCTGCTCTGACAACTTCGTCAGCCTGCACTGCCACAACACCTGCAGCCCCAACCAGAGCCTCTTCATCAATGTCACCCGTGTGGCCCAGCGAGAGGCCGGCCAGCCCCCAGCCGTGGTGGCCTATGAGGCCTTCTATCAGAACAGCTTTGCTGAGCAAACCTACGAATCCTGCAGCCGAGTGCGCATCCCTGCAGCCGCCACGCTGGCCGTGAGCACCATGTGCGGTGTATATGGCTCTGCCCTTTGCAATGCTCAGCGCTGGCTCAATTTCCAGGGAGACACGGGGAACGGCCTGGCCCCTCTGGACATCACTTTCCACCTCGTGGAGCCCGGTCAGGCTCTGGAGGACGGGATGCAGCCTCTGAACGAGGAGATTGTGCACTGCAACGAGTCCCAGGGCAATGGCGCAGCGGCCTGCTCCTGCCAGGACTGCGCTGCATCCTGCCCCGCCATCACCCGCCCCCAAGCCCTGGATGACACCTTCTACCTGGGCCTGATGCCAGGTGGGCTGGCTCTCATCATCATCCTCTGCTCTGTCCTTGTGGTGCTCACTTCTGTTCTCATGTGCTTCCGTGCGGCCCCCCGCAAGGACAAGGGCAAGAGGGAGGACCCCAAGGCCAGTGCCCGCCTCCCTAACACACTTAGCCTCTCTGACAGGCTCAGCCTCTACACACACACCTGCCTCAGCTGGTTCTTCCAGTGCTGGGGCACGTGGGTGGCCTCATGGCCGCTGACTGTCCTGGCAGTGTCCATCGTGGTGGTGGTGTCCTTAGCAGGGGGCCTGACCTTCACAGAACTCACCACGGACCCCGTGGAGCTGTGGTCGGCCCCCAATAGCCAAGCCCGGAGAGAGAAGGCATTCCATGACGAGCATTTTGGCCCCTTCTTCCGGACCAACCAGGTGATCCTGACGGCTCCAAACCGGCCCAGCTACAGGTACGACTCCCTGCTGCTGGGGCCCAAGAACTTCAGCGGGATCCTGAACGTGGACCTGCTGCTGGAGCTGCTGGAGCTTCAGGAGAAGCTGCGGCACCTGCAGGTGTGGTCTCCCGAGGCGCAACGCAACATCTCCCTGCGGGACATCTGCTACGCTCCCCTCAACCCGAACAACGCTAGTCTGTCCGACTGCTGCATCAACAGCTTCCTGCAGTATTTCCAGAGCAACAGCACGCTCCTGCTGCTCACAGCCAACCAGACGCTGATGGGGCAGACCTCCCAGGTCGACTGGAGGGACCACTTTCTCTACTGCGCCAAGTGAGTCCTCGACAGGGTCCTGGCAGAGGACAGGGAGGTGGTGGGCCTGCCAGGAGCTAGGCCAGGTGCACAGCCAGTCCTGAGGAACCAGAGGCTGCTGTGCCCATGTCTCTGTCCTGGGGCCACAATGTGCCTGATTCTCTGTGCACTCCTTCCCCAGCCCCCAGTCCCCTTGGTCAGAATTCCTGCTCACTGCAGCAGATTTGTATGTGGCCAAATCACGGTGCCCCAGCCCTGTTTCCATTCGGTCTTCCTGGAGCACTCCTGACATGTGGGAGCTCCCTCCTCCCTACTCTCGGCT
Source organism: Cynocephalus volans (assembly GCF_027409185.1). Classification (NCBI taxonomy): domain Eukaryota; kingdom Metazoa; phylum Chordata; class Mammalia; order Dermoptera; family Cynocephalidae; genus Cynocephalus; species Cynocephalus volans. Next base: position 213,036,657 of record NC_084461.1, read on the forward strand.
TAAGTCTCAGAGGACTCTTATTGGCCCAACTCATGTTTGTGTTGGCTTTGTTTTTCTTTTTGTTTCTGTGCCAGGCCCTGGAGGGCCATCTGTAGCTCTTGAGGTACCATGGTGTACCTGGGTCAGGATGGGGCTGTGGCTAGCCTCAGGCCCCAGGTGCCAGGCCTGGTGTTCTAGTGCAGGCCAGTCACACATCCTTACGCCGTTTGGGGTTTGGTCCCTGGCTCTGTCCACCTGGTGTGGCGCAGACAGGATGCTGCTGAGGCTGAGAGAGAGGGCAGTGGGTGGGCAGGTGGAGGCCCTTTGAAGTTGGAGCAGAGCAGAGATCCTCAAAATGAACTTTTCATACTCTGTACACTTGAGAGCAAATGAGAGTTTAAAAGGCAAATAGCATTTTAGTGTTATTATGAAAAGTTTTGACCTTACAGACCCTTGGAAAGGTCTCCAGGACTCCTGGGGTGGCCCCAGGCCACACTTTGAAAACTGCTGGATTAGACAAGAGTCAATGCTCTCTGCCCGTCAGCTGAGCCCCAAGTTTGGACTGCTTCCCAGAGTGCCTGTGCCATGAATCAAAGGCTGTCCCTCAGGAATGGCAGGACAGAGGAGCCGCTGGTTGCTCTGGGACCACAGCAAGGGTCTGACCCAAGACTCATGTCTGATTGCAGGCTTACAGTCCTCGTGTATCATCTTTATTTTGATTTTGGATGCTCACAACTCTTGGGTGGTCTGATTATCCCCATTTCACAGACAGAAAAACAGGCTCTGAGAAGTGTGGTAAGCTGCTCAGGGTCACATAGCAACCGGCACTGTCAGGAATAGCTGGTGACGGATGCCCTCGCTTGCTCAGAGCCGACAAGGGCGTTAGAGAGCTATGTCCAAGAATCCCACTGCATCTTCACAGCCATGCACTCTGCAGAAAGCGTGACGATGAAGGTGTCCAGACTTGCCCCAGGGCATCAGGCTAGTGAACTATGGACATGTTGGCTCCTGGGCTCTAAGGCCCCAAATTGGAACACAATGCCTGGAGGGTTTGGAAGGCCCTGGGTGGGAGGAGGAAGCTGAGAGAGCAGCTTTTAAGGCAGCCTGAGCAAGACTGCTTGGGCTCAAATCCTGGCTCCCCCACCCCCTTGGGGCCTTAGGCGTGATGCTCAATCCACTTTCTTAATCTGGGAATCAGATAATGATGCAGTCTGGAAGGTCAGGCTGGTGTGAGGGGACATGAGAGGCACAGGGAGACGGTGCCCAGAGCAGTCCCTGCTGGGCACAAAGGAAGCACTTGGGGCAGCGCCAGCCTACTCCTGGACGGGCCCGCATGAGATCTTGTTGGAAGAAAGCCATTTAGAATCCACTGGGCCAGATGATCTGCTGTCAGTGTCCCTCAGCTCAGCCTCCCCGATGCTGTGGGCTGGGGCAGGCGGGGGCTGCAGGGACTGGACAGGGCCAGGAAAGTCCCCTTCCCATTGTGGTGTCTCCCTGCAGTGCCCCGCTCACCTACAAAGATGGCACATCCCTGGCCCTGAGCTGTATAGCTGACTACGGGGCCCCTGTCTTCCCTTACCTCGCTGTGGGGGGGTACAAAGGTAAGCTGGGCAGGCCTGGAAAGGAGCCCAAGGAAGGAGCAGGAATAATAGGAGGGTAGGAGTGGTGATGGGGGTTCCTGCTGCCTGGGGGTGGCCCAACTTATGCTGGTTGCAGACAGAGCCCCTACTGCCTCTTTTCTCTGCCACCTCCTTCATCTTCTCACAGCGCTGCCCAGGTGCTCTGGTGTTGTGCCTGTGTCCAAAGATCTCGCTTTTGGCTGAAAGAGGAATGTGGGGTATAGGGAGTAAGGCCATGATTCGAATGAGAAAGGGTGGAGTAGGAGAGAGGGGAGGCAGGGGTGCAGCTGGAGAGGGAGGGAGACAGGTGCAGCTGGAAGGAGGAGGGAGACAGAGGTACAGCTGGAGGGTTAGGGAGGCAGGGGTGTAGCTGAAGAGGGAGGCAGGCATGGGTGCAGCTGGAGGTGGGCTGAGCATTGCTTTTCCCAGGAAAGGACTACTCTGAGGCGGAGGCCCTGATCATGACCTTCTCCCTCAACAACTATGCTGCTGGGGACCCCCGCCTGGCCCAGGCCAAGCTCTGGGAGGGGGCCTTCTTGGAGGAGATGCAAGCCTTCCAGCAGAGGACGGCCGGCATGTTTCAGGTCGCATTCATGGCTGAGGTAGGGGCTGTGGGGTCCCAGGCTCTGGTAGTGCAATCCAGGTGGCTTCTGTGTCCCCGTCCTGCCCCTGCCCCTTCCTGCTTCTGTGTCCCCGTCCTGACCCTGCCCCTTCCTGAGGAACTCTGGACAGTGGCTGCCTGCTCAGAACAGGGTGACTGTGATAGTCATAGTCTTACCGGGGCTCACAGAAGGCCACCTGGCACGGTGAGCCAACACACTGGCAACACGGTGCCAGTGACTGAGCTCTTGCGAGCTGGCCTGGCCGGAGCAGGCAGTCAGCGGGGCTGGTTGGGCGTGTTTGCAGCGCTCTCTGGAGGATGAGATCAACCGTACCACGGCTGAGGACCTGCCCATCTTTGCCGTCAGCTACATCGTCATCTTCCTGTACATCTCCCTGGCCCTAGGCAGTTACTCCAGCTGTAGCCGTGTGCTGGTGAGAGGTGGGAGGGACACAGCCAGGTGGGCTGGCCGAGGGCCCCGGACATCTCCAGCAGGCCTTCTTCTAACACTTTCCTAACCAGAGCACCTGAAAACAGCCATGTGGACACACCCAAAGTGGCTCTCCCAAAGGGTGATGTTTCTTGGAAGTGCTCTGTGTTGAAAGGTCAAGAGCAGTTTTCTGTTCCTTGACATATCCCCATTTGTCCAGATATGAAGCTAATATTTAGCACGTCTTGCGATGCGTGCTCGAGGAGGATGTGCAGGCTCACCCAGGCCTTTGGGTGCCAGGGGCCTGCCCTCGGGAGGATGGCACTGCAGACGTGAGCTGCTTGCTGCTGTGGGCAGCACCGAGAGGCTTACCTGCTGCCCACTGCCCCCCAGACTGGGGTGAGGGGCCTACCCAGGGAGATGTCCTGGTGGCCAGAAGCCTGAGCCTGGCTGCATTGCAGGTGGACTCCAAGGCCACGGTGGGCCTAGGCGGGGTGGCCGTGGTGTTGGGAGCGGTCATGGCTGCCATGGGCTTCTTCTCTTACCTGGGTGTCCCCTCCTCCTTGATCATCCTCCAAGTGGTGCCTTTCCTGGTGCTGGCTGTGGGGGCCGACAACATCTTCATCTTTGTTCTTGAGTACCAGGTAAGAAGGAAGGAGTTCTCCATGGCCCTGACCACCTCCTCCACTCCCAAACCACTCCCCCGCCCCCCACCAGACGGGACTCGTGTGCTGGGCCTTCTTGCAGGCCCTGTCTGTGCAGTGCCACTCATGTTTGCAGTACCTGTAGAACAGAGTGCACTGACTAAGTGCATCCATCCCATCTGTCATGGAACTTGCTTTCTGTTAACCCCGCATGGCGTCGGGTAAATGCTTCCCGTGTTGGCTTGCTAGTGCCATTCCCATTTTTGTGCTTCTCTGCAGCGTTCCATAGGATAAATCCGAGTTGATTTAGCCTCCCTCTGTTGGGGAACATTTAGTGTTCCATGATGCTTGGAACAAGGATGCTATAGATATCCCAAACGCACCAAACAATTCTCTGGTTCAGACACTAGAAGCAGCAAGTGTGGCCGTGGAGAGGGTTCCCAGGGTCTGTTCCTGACTTGGGAAGGTCAGGGCAATTCCTCAGGCCTGGCCAAGACTCTGAGCACTTGCCAGCTCCCTGCTGGCCTTTCAGGGATGGCACCCTTGGTGGGCTTTGGACCTTATCCCTGCTGTTCCCACACAGAGGATGCCTCGGAGGCCTGGGGAGCAGCGGGAGGCACACATTGGCCGAGCCCTGAGCAGAGTGGCCCCCAGCATGCTGCTGTGCAGCCTCTCAGAGGCCATCTGCTTCTTCCTAGGTGAGCCTGGGGTGGCTCCTCCCCACCCAGGTGCTGGCCTGCTGGGTTAGTGCCCGAGAATTTTTGGAGAGTAGCGGATGCAGGGCACAGTCCCTTCCCTCTGCACCCTGTCTGTGCAGGTGTCCACTCCACCCCTGAAGCCAGAGTGCCCTGACAGCCCTCTGCTTCCCCACTCCCCAGGAGCCCTGACCCCCATGCCGGCTGTGCGGACCTTCGCCCTGACATCTGGCCTTGCGGTGATCCTCAACTTCCTGTTGCAGATGTCAGCCTTTGTGGCCCTACTCTCCCTGGACAGCAAGAGGCAGGAGGTAAGGACAGCTAGGCCAGGACTGGGGACCTCTGCCTGGAGGGTTTGGGGGGCTCCGGGTAGGAGGATCTGCCCCTGGGATCCCACCTTGGCTAGGAGGTGGGGTGGCCTCACTGCCACAGATATGGCCCAGAGAGTGGGGGGGGGGGGAGCAGGACATTGTGCTGGGAGGGGAATACTTGGGCTGCATATTCCCCTATTTCCCACAGAAGAATATTTTCATTTTGGAAATTTTTGGAAATATGCTCAAACCTCCCACCGTACATGAGGTCACAAAATAAATATGAGAAGTTGACAGAAGTTGAGTTATTGGTTCTGTGATGGTGTAAAATTCAAAGATATTTTATCAAGACAGAAAATAAGAGCAATGAAAACAGCACACGGGCATGTACCCATGACGCTGCAATGGCATGGGCCACTTGCAGAAGGTGGCACTCCCTGCGGGGGGGGTGGCAATGGAGGCGGTCCCCAGGAACTGCTCTGGGGCCACCTTGAAGTGCTGCCTCCTCCCTCCAGGCCTCCCAGCAGGATGTCTGCTGCTGCTTCAGGCACCGGGACCTGCCCCCGCCTGGCCAAAGCGAGGGGCTCCTGCTCCGCTTCTTCCACAAGGTCTACGCCCCCTTCCTGCTGCACTGGCTCACCCGCAGGGTCGTGGTGAGTGGGCCACACACCACCCAAGGCCAGGGGGACTGGGTGGGACCTCATCATGGGGAGATTGGGGTTGAGGGTGGAGAGGTTACCCCAGTCCAGGTGCCGATACTTGGGACTGGCACTCAAGTCTGCCCAACTCCAGAATGTTTCCCATGACATCCCAAACTGGACTCAAATTTGGGGGGAGATGGGAGGCTGTTGGTTGGGCAGGTTCTCATGCAGCACTTCCTTCCTAAGCCATTCCTGTTTCTGGCCCTGTTTGGAGTGAGTCTCTACTTCATGTGCCAGATTAGTGTGGGGCTGGACCAGGAGCTGGCACTGCCCAAGGTGAGCCTGGGCCCTTCCCAACCCTTGGTCCCCTGGGATTTGGGGAGGGGCAACAGCACAGAGCAGGTGGGGGCTGCACGGGCCAGGGGCTTGGCAGGCGGCACAGAATTGCTCACCCCCTCAGAGGTGCCCCAGTGCAGCAAGGGAGAGAAGCCACATCCATGCATGAAAAACACAAGAGCTAAGTGACGTCCAGTTTGTTTACTTTTTCTTTTGTGGCCTGTGCCTTTGGGTCATATCCAAGAAATTACTGCCAAATGTAATGTCATGAAATTTTCCCCTATGTCTCTTCTAAAAGTTTTATAGCTTTAGGTCTTACATTTAGGTCTTTGATCCATTTTAATTTTTGTATATGGTGGTAGGTAAGGGTTCAACTTCATTTCTTTGCAAGTAGATATCCAGTTTTCCCAGCACCAGTTCTTGTCCCTTCCATTGAATGGTCTTGCCCCCTGTCCAAAATCATTTGACCATATATGTGAGGGTTTATTCCTGTGCTCTCTATTCTGTTCCATTGGTCTCTATGTCTGTCTTTATGCCAGTACCAAACAGTTTTAACTACTGTAGTTTTGTGGTAAATTTTGAAATCAGGAAGTGTGAGTCTTTCAACTTTGTTCTCCTGTATCAAAATTGTACTGGCTATTCGGGTTCCCATATAAATTTTAGGATGAATTTTTCCATTTCTTCAAAAAATAACATTGGTATTTTTTTTTTTTTTAAAGATGACCGGTAAGGGGATCATAACCCTTGACTTGGTGTTGTCAGCACCATGTCTCCCAAGCGAGCGAACCGGCCATCCCTATATAGGGATCTGAACCCGTGGCCTTGTTGTTATCAGCACCACACTCTCCCAAGTGAGCCACGGGCCGGCCTGACATTGGTATTTTGATAGGGATTGTATTGAATCTGTAGATTGCTTTGGGTGTATTGACACCTTAACGATATTATCTTCCAATCCATGAACACAGGACGTCTTTCCATTTATTTATGTTTTCTTTAAATTTTTCAGCAATATTTTGTAGTTTTTGGTGTACAAGTCTTTCACTTGCTTGGTGAAGTTAATTCCCAAGTATTTTATCCTTTTTGATGCACTGTAAATGGAACTGTTTTAATTTCCTTTTCAGATTGTTTATTATTGGCATATAGTAATACAACTGATTTTTTTGTGATGTGATTTTGTAACCGGCAACTTTGCTGAATTTGTTTATTAGCTCTAACAGTTTATTTATTTTAGTAAAGCCTTTGGGGTTTTCTACATATAAGATCATGTCATCTATAAATGAAGATAACTTTACTTCTTACTTTCCCATTTAGATGCCTTTAATTTCTTCTTCTAGCCTAATTATTCTGACTAGGACTTTCAATACTATGATGAATAGAAGTGGTGAAAGTAAGCGTCCTTGTGTTGTTTCTGATCTTATAGGAAAAGCTTTCATGTTATTCGCCATCAAGTATGATATTTGCTGTGGGTTTTCATTTGTGGCCTTTATCATGTTGAGGAAGATCACTATATTTCTAGTTTTTTGAGCATTTCTATTAGGAAAGGATGTTGAATTTTCTTTTCTGCATCAATGGAAATGATCATGTGATTTTTTTCTTCATTCTACTAATGTGGTGTAGTACATTAACTGGTTTTCATATGTTGAACCATCCTCACATTCCAGGAATAAATCCAATTTTGTCATGGTGTATAATCCTTTTAATATGCTGTTGAATTCAGTTTGGTGGTATTTTGTTGAGGACTTTTGCATCAGTGTTCATAAGGGATATTGGTTTGTAGTTTTCTTGTAATGTCCTTGTCTGGTTTTGGTGTTATGGCAATGCTGGCCTCATACAATGAGTTCGGAAGTGTTCCTTCTTCTGCAATTTTTTTGAAAGAGTTTGATGAGGATTGGTGTTAATTCTTCATTAAATGTTGGTAGAATTCACCAGTGAAGCCATCAAGTCCAGAGCTTTTCTATGTTGGGAAGGCTTTTGTTCCCTCATTCAGTCTTCTTCTTAGTTATGGGTCTATTCAGATTTCCCATTTATTCCTGATTCAGTCTTTGTATTTTTTGTGTTTCTAGGATGTGTCCATTTCATCTATCTGATTTTTATGCATACAATTGTTCATAGTACTTTCTTATAATCCATTTTATTTCCATGGAATTGGTACTCGTGTCCTCACTTTTAATTCTGATTTTAATAATTTTGAGTCTTTTTTTCTTTAGTCTACTTAAAGAGTTGTCACTTTTGTTAATCTTTTTGAAGAACCAACTCTTGGTTTTGTTGATTTTCTCTACTGTTTTCCTATTCTCTTTCTTATTCTCTGCTCTAATCTTTATTATTTTCTTCCTCATGCTAGCTTTGGGTTTAGTTTTTTTGTTTTTGTTTTTTTCTAGTTCCTTAATTTGTAAAGTTGGGATGTTGATTTGAAATCTTTTCTTTTTTAATGGAAGCATTTATAGCTATAAATTTCCCCCTTAGTACTACTTTTGCTGCATCCCACAAGTTTTGGTATGTTGTGTTTTCATTTTCATTCATCTCTAAGTATTTTCTTATTTCCCTTGTGATTTCTTCTTTGACCCATTGGTTGTTTATGGGGGTGTTGTATAATATCCACAAATTTGTGAATTTTCCACTTTTTTCTTCTGTTATTTCTAACTTCATCCCATTGTGGTTGAAGAAGATACTTTCTACTGAGATTTAATATGTGGCCTAACATATGGTCTATCCTTGGGAATGTCTTGTGCACTAGAGAAGAGTATGTATTCTGTTGTTGGGTAATGTTCTGTGTATGTTAGATGTAGTTGGCTTGTTGTGTTGTTCAAGTTGGTTATTGTGTTGTTCAAGTATTTCCTTACTTATTTTCTTTCTTTCTTTCTTTTCTTTTTTTTTTTTTTGTGACTGGTAAGGGGATCATAACCCTTGGCTTGGTGTCACCCACACCGTGCTCGGCCAGTGAGTGCACCAGCCATCCTTATATAGGATCTGAACCCACGGCCTTGGCGTGCCCAGCGGCGCTGCCCTCCCAGCGCCGCACTCTCCCAAGTGAGCCACAGGGTCGGCCCTCCTTACTTATTTTCTATTTTGTTGTCTTATCTATTACTGAGAGTGGCATACTGAACTCTCCAATTATTACTGAAGAACTGTATATTTCTCCTGTCAATTTTGTAAATTTTTGCTTCAGATACTTTGATGGTCTGTTACTGGGCACATAGATGTTTATAATTGTTATGTCTTTTTGGTGTGTTGAAACTTTTACTAATATATAATGTCCTTTGTCTCTTGTAAGCTTTTTGATTTGAAGTTTATTTTGTCTGATATTAGTATGGTTACCTCTACTCTCTTTTGGTTACTATTTGCATGGGATATCTTTTTGCATTCTTTTACTTTTAAACCATTTGTGTATTTGAATCTAAAGTGAGTCTCTTGTAGACAGCATATAGTTCATGTATTTTTTATCCATTCTGTCAATCTTTGTCTTTTAGAGATTAGAGAGTTAAACCTATTTACATTTAGGGTAATTACTGATAAGGAGAGATTTACTTCTCTCGTTTTGCTATTTGTTTTCTATATGCTTGATAGCCTTTTGTCTCTTATTTCCTGCATTACTGACTTTTGTGTTTATTTTTAGTAGTGAAACTTTAAATTCCCTTCTCATTTCTTTTTGTGTACGTTCTATAGTTTAGCTTCAACAGCATAAAAAACTCTGCTCCTATACAGCTCCATCTCACACCCTCTCAGTTTTTGATGTCACAAAATTACATCTTTATGCATTATGTATCCAAAAACATAGACTAATGATTGTTTTTATGCATTAGCCTCTTAAAGCATGTAGAAAACAAAAAGTGGAGTTAAAAACCAAAGTTATAATAATATTAGTTATAATAATATTTTATAATTGTCCATTTATTTACCTGTGTCAAGAATCTTTTTACTTCTTTACACATCTTTGATTTACTGTCTAGTGTCCTTTCATTTCAACCCACAGGACTCCCTCTATCATTTATTGCAGGGAAGGTCTAGTGGTAACAAACTCCTTCAGCTTTTGTTTACCTAGGAATGTCTTAGTTTCTTCCTCATTTCTTTTTTTTCTTTTTCTTTTTTTAAAGATGACCGGTAAGGGGATCTTAACCCTTGACTTGGTGTTGTCAGCACCACGCTCAGCCAGTGAGCGAACCAGCCATCCGTACATGGGATCCGAACCTGGGGCCTTGGTGTTATCAGCACCGCACTCTCCCGAGTGAGCCACGGGCCGGCCCTCTTCCTCATTTCTGAAGGACAATTTTGCTGGAAATAGGATTCTTGGTTGACACTTTTTTCCTTTAGCACTTTGAATACACAAATCCACTGCCTTCTGGCCTCCACAGTTTCTGATGAGAAATATGCTGATAATCTTATTGAGGATCCTTTCTACGTGATGAGTTGCTTCTCTCTTGTTGCTTCCAAGATTCTCTCTTTTGTCTTTGTCTCTTGACAGTTGGATTGTAATGTGCCTTGGTGTGGGTCTCTTTGAGTTCATCCTATTGGAGTTTTCTGAGTTTCTTGGATGTTTATATTCATTTCTTTCATCAAATACGGGGAATTTTTGACCATTATTTCTTCAAATAGTTTCTTTGCCTATTTCTCTCTTTTCCTTCTGGAATTCCCATAATGAGTATGTTAGTCCACTTGATGATGTCTCAAGGGTCACTTAGGCTCTGCTCTGTTCACTTTTCTTCTTTCTTTCTGTTCCTCAGACTTGATAATTTCAATGGTCTTACCTTCAGTTTGCTAATTATTTCTTCTGACTGCCCAATTCTGCTTTTGAATTCCTCTAGTGAATTTTTCACTTGAGTTATTGTACTTTCCAGCTTCAGAATGGCTTTTTGGTTCCTTTTTAGGTTTTCTCTTTATTAGTATTTTCATTTTGTTCATAAATAATTTTCTTGACTGTCTATGTTTTATTTTAACTCTTTGAGCAACTTTAAGACAGATGTTTTAAAGTCTTTGTCTCGTAAGTTTGCTATCTGATCTTTCTCAGGAATAGTTTCTGTCAAATAATTTTTTTCCTTTGAATGGGCCATAGTTTCTTTTTTTGTACGTTTTTGATTTTTTCTTTTTTATTCTTTTGTACTCTGTGTGATTTTTGGTGGCTGCTATTGCTTTTTATTTTATTTTATTTTTTTAGAGATGACCAGTATGGGGATCTTAACCCTTGACTTGGTGTTGACAGCACCACACTCTCCGAAGTGAGTGAACCGGCCATCCCTATATAGGGATCTGAACCCACGGCCTTGGTGTTATCAGCATCACACTCTCCCAAGTGAGCCACGGGCTGGCCCTGTTATTGTTGAAAAATGTACAGTTGAGTCTTATAATGTTGTAACTCCAGAGATCAGATTCTTCCCCTTCTCCAGGGTTTGCTTTATTTTGCTTTATTTACTGTCGATGTGCTTGGAATCAGCCTGAGGTGTAAAATTAATGTCTCATCAGGTCTTTTCTGAGCCTGCACCTCTCTCTGGGCATTTGTGGTGATTCCCCTGTATTTTTGGATGCTTTTGAATGACCTAATCCTTAAATGTATGACTCCCAAAAAGAGAAAAAGGGGAAATGAAGGGAGAGAAACAGATGCTTACCCTTTAAATCTCCTGGAAGTCACTTTAGCCAGAGGTGGGGGGTTGCAACAAGGGTGGTGGGAGTTCCAATCATGGCTGCCTGCCCATGTGTCTTCATCACCAAGATCAGAAGCAGCAATCAGTGATCAGAACTCAGATCCTTGATATTTGGAAGACAGTCCTTATTGCCTACCCTGCCTCCTGCAAGCCATGTGCAAGCTGCTCCTGGAATGCATGTATGACTGCATTCCTTCAGGCTTGGAGTGGGGAATGGGTAGCTGCTACTGTACTAAAAGCTGAAATCGACCACAATTAACCACAATTTACCACTCAAGACTTATATTGAAAGCTCCCAGTCCTTAGTATACTCCAGAGTTCCTAAACAGTGACATCGGACAGCTTCTGCCAGTTTAATTGTTATCTAGATGGGGAAACAGATTCCTGGTGCTTCCTACTCCACCATTTTCCCTGATGTCATTCTGAGGTTTTATGTTATAGAAGGGAACAGAACATGAAGATGCCTGGTGCATGGTCTTGATAGTGTGCACATGGACATTTACATGTGCAGGCAAATATGGGCTATGGTCACAGGCCAGCTTATTAGACTGTGGCTGTGCAAACTTGGGGATGATAGGAAGGGTTAAAAGTATAATGCATGTTTGTGTGTTTGTTAATGTGTTCACACAGGGTGATATGTATTGCTCTGTGCTTGCAACCTCCATGAGTGTACTTCTGTGTGTGCACCTATGATTATACCTGTATGTGTGAAACCTGAAGCATGTATATCTGTGGGTACACCTTAAACTACGTACCTTTGTAATTGCACTGTGTACACCTGTGAGGATACCTCTGAGCATGTTTGTCTGTGCTCGTCCCTCTTTGTATGTACCTTATGTATGACCTCTGAGCATGTACCTCAGAGCATGCACATCCATGTATACATCTGTGTGTACCGCTAAGTGTGCACCACTGTATATACCTCTGTGTACCTCTGAGCATGTACCTCCAAGCATGTACCTCTGAGCATATACCTCTGAGCATGTAGTTCTGAACGTGTACCTCTGAACATGTACCTCTGAGAATGTACTTCCGTGTGTGTACCTCTAAGTGGGTACCTTGGAGAATGGACCTCTCAGCATGTGTACCTTTTTGAGTGTGAGCTAGTGTGAGCCCTTTAGGAGTGTGTATGGCCTCCCAAGGCTCACTGACGCTCCTCTGCTCTCAGGACTCGTATCTGCTCGACTACTTCCTCTTCCTGAACCACTACTTTGAGGTAGGGGCCCCAGTGTACTTTGTCACCACCTCGGGCTACAACTTCTCCAGTGAGGCAGGCATGAATGCCATCTGCTCCAGTGCAGGCTGCAATAACTACTCCTTAACCCAGAAGATCCAGTATGCCACTGAGTTTCCTGAGGAGTGAGTGCCTGGCCCACCTAGCCCCCTGGCCTGCTCCTTGTGTCCTCCAGTCCCCTCTTCCTGCTTGCTCTACCCCTGCCACTGCCCTGCTGTCCACCTGCTGCTATATGTCTAGGGAGGCCCAGCATGGGGGTTGGGCCACAGGAAGGGCCCACCCTCACCTGGCTGGTCCTGCTCCTGACTCCCCCGGCTCTCAGGTCCTACCTGGCCATTCCCGCCTCCTCCTGGGTGGATGACTTCATTGACTGGCTGACCCCATCCTCCTGCTGCCGCCTTTACAGCTCTGGCCCCAATAAGGATGAGTTCTGCCCTTCGACCGTCAGTGAGTGTGGGGCCTCGGTATTCATTCCACCACAGCTTGGGGAAACTGAGTCGAGAGAGAGGACTGGCGAGGCTTGTGCACCCCCCGTCCCTACTGCAGGGCCCATGGTGCAGGGAGTGGGCTGGGCCTCAGAGCAGCAGCTCTGTGAGGAACGTGTGTTGTGGCTGTGCTGGGCCACCAGGCATCCTCACACTCATGCTCCTTCTGTGTTGTGCCCACACTTGTGGGGCATGTGGCACTTGTGGGCAGTGGGACATCAGGTGTGAGAAGCTGAGGTTGGCATGTGGCCCTGCCACTGGAGCAGCTGTATTTGTAGGTGGAGTGAGAGTCTCCTGTGGGGCTCGTTTCTCTGCCCCAAACTTCCCTTCCCCACCTGTCCATAGGTGTTGGTAGTTCCTGTAACTAAGAGGGGAACTTCTCCCCAGTTAGAGACAACACGTGGGAATCTCCCTAGAAGTGACTTATGCAGGTGGGAATGCCTGGGGACCTTTGATGGGAGTGGAGGAGAAGGGGGACAGAGCAGGAGCTGCCTGGCCCTGGGGGGCCACTGCCCAGAGCCCTATATGCAGGCTTCTTCAACTGCTTAAAGTACTGCATGAGCTACACAGTCAACCCTGTGCGACCCTCAGTGGAGCAGTTCCACAAGTATCTTCCCTTGTTCCTGAGCGACCCGCCCAACATCAACTGTCCCAAAGGGTAGGTTCAGGAGGGGCTTCTGCTGGGAAGTGTGGATGTGTGGGCCCCAGGAGGAGGTGAACACAGAGGGGCAGGAAGAGACCATGAGGGGCATCTCTAGGGTGGCTATTGGCTGGACAGACAGGAGGAGGCTGTCCCTGGCTAAGCTTTTACTATGGTGTCTCCTTGCAGTGGCCTGGCAGCATACAACACCTCTGTGGATTTGGGCACAGATGGCCAGGTTTTAGGTAAGCATGGCCTTACCTGGAGTGAGGGACCAAAGACTTTGAGGGCCCCTAAGAGTCCCAGGGAACTGCCTCTCCTCATCTCACATCTTTTCTTCCCTCTCCTTTGTCGGGGGCTTCTAACTACCCAAGCCCTGTCAGCAGGGATCCTGTCTCCCAACTCCACGTCCTGAGACTTCACCCCTTCTCCCATCCCCAAGTCCATGGTCAGCATGCAATACGTGGAATTCTTTCAGCAGTTGATGCCATACTCGGGAGCCACCCACCCCAAGCTAAGCACCTTTTCTCATACAAGTCACACGCAGAGTCAGCAATGGGCAGCTGACTAAATGCATTAGGAGGCCCCGGTGCAGTGGAATCCAGCAGCCTCGAAAAGTAGTGAGGGAGGTGAAGCCAGACTGCTAGCAGAAAGCACTCACAATGTGTGGCCAGTTTAACACAGCAGACAGCAGAACAAGGCAGCGTGTGCATGAAGGGGCTGGCCTCTGTGCACACGTGTTTGACGTGGGGACTCTGGTGGAGCTGGATGCTGGAGATGGGCCTGGGGGTGGGTGGTGGATGGGGAAGCTTCTGATGGATTCTTTTGCTTTGTACTGAAATAATCCACAGTTTGAGTTATTAGAAACAAACTGACTGAGGGTGATGCTCGCCCCACCCTCCTAGATAAATATTCTGTGAAGTTCCCATCTTCCAGGAGGGGTAGCTCATCCCACCCCGCCCTGGCCCTGGTCCCTGGGCATCGCAGGCTCTGCAGGGCAAGTATGGCGGGGCTGGTGTGGACAGACAGGAGTGGGGTGTCTCAGTAAGGGACAGAGGAGCAGGCTGTGGAGGGAGCAGATGGGGACGCCAACCCCCATGACCTGGGGCAGGTCTGCACCTACCTCTGGACTTAGTCTCTTCACGTGGCACTAGGTTAGTCTATAGCAGTGCTTCTCAAAGTGGGGTCCACTGGCCAGCAGCATCAGCATCACCTCGAAATTGATAGAAATGCCAGTTTCTAGGCCTCACCTGAGACCTGCTAGATCTGAATTTCTGGGTTGGGGTGGCTATCTGTATAAACTGACTTCTAGGTGGTTCAGAGGCCTGGCAGAGGCTCTTCAGGCACCTATCCTGATCTAAGGATCATTCTGATCTTAGGTTGTATGTGTCCAAGAGCATTTCTCTTCTGTCCTTCTTTCTCCACATGTACATAGCTCTGCTGTTTTGTTTCCTGATATACATGCTCCTTGTATACAATGAAGAAATAATCTTTATTGTGCTTACCCAGCAGGAGCCCTAAGCCACAGTGCTAACAATTCTACTGTGTTCATTTTTCTGTCTTCCTTTTAGTTTTTTCTTTTAGGAATATACAAACTTGAAAACTATCTATGTTAATTTAAAAAAATTCGAATGCACATTTTGAAACCATAGAGAGAAGAATTTGGGTTCACCAGGGAGATCTCTTTAGGCTCCATCTGTCAAAGGTCATGCTGGATGCAGGTCTCTCACCACAGCAGGACCAGATACAGAGTGTGGTGCTGGTACAAAATGAAAATGCTGGGCACCTGCACAGACTTTACTAAGAATTTCAAATGGTAGTGGCAGAGCCCTGAACCCAGCCTGGTCACACGCCCATGCCACGGTCCCTAGGGCATTCTGAGGGTGTCCTGGGGCAGGCTCTAACCTTTGTGTTTCCCTTCCCCATGTGCTATGGCTGCCCAGCTTCCCGATTCATGGCTTACCACACACCCCTGAAGAACTCGCAGGATTACACGGAAGCTCTGCGGGCAGCTCGGGAGCTGGCAGCCAACATCACTGCTGACCTGCGGAAGGTGCCGGGGACAGACCCGGCCTTTGAGGTCTTCCCCTACACGTGAGGACCTGGTGGTCAGGCTGAAGGGAGGTGGGAGTGACTGCTGGGAACAGGAGGTTAGGGCTGTGGGCTTGTAAGGGATTGCATGAGACAAGGGCCAGCTTTGGCTCAGAAGGCTCCGGCTGCCACCTGGGACCTGCGCATTTCTCACTCTGGTCCCCAACATATGCCTTTCTGAGTCCCAGTGTCCTCCTTCTGAAATGGGGTGTCCTGTTCACCTTAAGACCTGCGAGGCCTGCACTTGTGGTCACACTCTGCATTCTGGCAGGATCTCTAATGTATTCTACGAGCAGTACCTGACTGTGCTCCCTGAGGGGCTCTTCACGCTCAGCATCTGCCTCGTGCCCACCTTCGCCGTCTGCTGCCTCCTGCTGGGCATGGACCTGCGCTCTGGCCTCCTCAACCTCATCTCCATCGTCATGATACTTGTGGACACCGTTGGCTTCATGGCCCTGGCGGGCATCAGTTACAATGCCGTGTCCCTCATCAACCTGGTCTCGGTAACCTGCCAGACACAAGCACCAGGTGGCCCCTGGAGGGACGGTTGGGGATCCAGCCTCATAGGACAGTGCCAGTTATGTCTAGAATCCAGACACCTGCCCCGCTGGTCCCAGTAGTGACCTCATCTCCTGGCTCCTTCCTTGCCTCTGCCTTTCTCTGCTGAAGCCCCCTTTCTGCCTCAGGCGGTGGGCATGTCTGTGGAGTTTGTGTCCCACATCACCCGCTCCTTTGCCATCAGCACCAAGCCCACTCGGCTGGAGAGGGCCAAGGAAGCCACCATCTCCATGGGCAGTGCTGTAAGTGGGGTAGGGTGGGCTGCCCTGTGCCCTGCCTGACACCCTGTGCCCTGCCTGACACTCTGTAGCCCGCTTGACACCCTGTCCCGCCTGATGCTCTGTGCCCCATCTGATGCCCTCTGTCCCTCTTGATCACCTGTGCCCCATCTGACAGCTTGCTGTAACCTCCTAGGTATTCGCGGGGGTGGCCATGACCAACCTGCCTGGCATCCTTGTCCTGGGCCTTGCCAAGGCCCAGCTTATTCAGATCTTCTTCTTCCGCCTCAACCTCCTGATCACCCTGCTGGGCCTGCTGCACGGCCTGGTCTTCCTGCCAGTCATTCTCAGCTACCTGGGTGAGTGCCCAGGCCAGCTCCTGCCAGCCTGCTGTGGTTATGATGATAACAATGACAACAGTGCATGTGCACCACAAAAACTCAGGGAGTGCAAATGTCAGAAGCACTCACGAAGCCAAGACCATGACCACATGGCATTTCCTGTTCTGGAAGCTGCTGTTGCTCACTTAATATATTGTGAACATCTTTCTTTGTCAGCGGATGTGCGTCTCACGTGGCCCTATGAATCTCTACTGCACCGGTGCCGGACTTTTAAGCATGACCTTTAGCAAGAAATATATTTTATGCTGAGAGGTGATGCGCATGGGTGCACACACACATATAACTAAAACAAATGTTCTGCAAAATAATACTTGCCCTTACCACATGTGAAGCATCCTCATATTTTTGGTTCTATTCTATCTTTAATTTTAAAAACGTTGGTGTTAATCTACTGGGTTAATTTCATGACTCATTAATGGGAGGTGATGTGTAGTTTGAAAATGCCACCCTGCAATTTAACTAGCTCCCAACTGGTGGACATCAGACTACTTCTGACTTTCCACTATTATTGCCGGTGCTGCAGTGAACAACCTTGTGGCTGAATCTTTGACCTCATCCTCCAACATTTTCTTAGAGAAAGTCCATAAATGGCTATTGTTAATGCCAGCTGTCAATACCCTCCAGAACAATTTTGCCTTTTAAACTTACCCTAGTAGTGTGCATCAGTGTCCATTTCCCTGTACCCTCGTCATTGAATGTGACCATTAAAAATCTCCCCCTGCAGAGATTTAAACTGAGCTCCCAGGACAAGGGTACTTCTGGCTCTCGGGGTGGGTGAGCTGGGATTTCAATTTTACCCCTCACCAGACTGTAATAATAATAAAACAACATCGGGGCCGGCCCGTGGCTCACTCGGGAGAGTGCGGTGCTGATAACACCAAGGCCCCGGGTTCGGATCCCATATACGGATGGCCGGTTCGCTCACTGGGTGAGCGTGGTGCTGACCACACCAAGTCAAGGGTTAAGATCCCCTTACCGGTCATCTTTAAAAAAAAAAAAAAAAAAAAAAAAAAGAATAACTCACATTTACAGAAGGGTGTGTTTGTGCATCAACACATGTGTCCTTAATTCCCTTCCCACCCCTAGAGGCAGGTATTGTTGTCATCCCCATTTTATAGATGAGGAAACTGAGACACCTGCCCCAGGTCACAGACCTGGGAACCTACACAGCTCCAGCATTCCTGAGACATGGCAGTCTCTTTAGGGATTTCCTGACCCTCTTTGGAAGAGGAGAGTTTGTGTTTTGGGCATGGCGGGTGAGACACAAGAGAGGGGCAATGAGGGGCAGCCCTGGGGTGTTCTTGGATGAGGGGAGCCCAGGGCCTAGGAGCTGCAGGTGGTGGCTGCTCCTTGGAAGTTCCCAGATTGCCTGGGGGAAGGGGGGACAAGGAGCTTACAGATCTGGCCCCCCCTACAGAGTGGCCAGGACCCCCTGAAGCTTGGGCCATGTAAGCAGTGACTCAGAAAGGCATGTGGTGAGCACAGAGCCCCCAAGGGACTTCTGTGCCCTGAGTTTGTTGTACAGAGTGAGGAACAGCTTCTGTTGGCTGCAGATGTCAGCACAGGGAGTCCCAGGAGGAGTGGGAGAGAGAGGCAGTCACAAGTCCTTGGGGCGGTCTGAGGGCTTTCCCTGAGAGAGCACGCCCACAGAGGCAGCCAGGCGTAAATGCCAACTGAAGCGGCTACTGGTTTGGGGGACAGAGTAGAGCAAGTGTGCGGGAGGTGCAGATTGAGGTTGGGGGCTCAGCCTTCGCTCTCTAGACATCCCCCTGCCTGCTTCTCTGATTCTGGTCCTCTGTCACTGTCTCTCTGCAGGGCCTGATGTCAACCCAGCTCTGATGCTGGAGGTGAAGTGGGCCGAGGAGGCGCCAGTGGCCAGGGCAGCCTCCTGCTTGAAGCACCCCTCCCCGTCCTGCACAACCAACACCTATGTCAACCACGGCTTTGACCATCCTGTCAAGGGTGCTGGTGCCATCAGCGGCTCTTTGCCCAACAATGGGAAGGGGCTCTGATGAAGCCAGAGCCCCCGTCCAGGCTCTGTGGCCCTGAACAAAGAGGCCATGAGGGTCTTCCCTGCAGCTGTCCCTTGACCCACCCTCTCCTCAGGGCCTGAAGGAGACTGTTCTCATGAGACTACCTGGCACTGGAGGATGGCACACCCTCTGGCCACAAGGCATCCAGGCAGCACCACCCATAGCTGCCCTGGTTTCCAAGTCACTCGGACCTCATCAGCTTGAGCTTGCTTCTGCTTCTGGGCCCTGGTTCTCAGAGCTGCCAGGAACAGACACACTCTGCACTGGTCCCAGACTCAGGCTCTTCCTTGATGCCTGCTTCTCATCTCACTTTTCCCTTCTCCTGTCAAAAAAGTCTCAATTCCATGTCCATAAGTCCTTAACACTCACCAGTGTCCCTGAGAACAGAGAGTGACCCCCATTCTGGCTGTGATCCTGCAGGAAACCAAGGAGAGGCAGAGGCTCAGGCCAGAGCCAGGGCTGGGAGGCCGGCTAACAGCCACCCCATCCAGGGTGCACCTGCAGATCTATCATCTCCAGTCCTCTCTGGTGAGGGAAGGCCCTGGGAGGATGTCCTCATAAACACTCTGGTCATGATTGGCCCCACCTGGAAAGTGGTATTTGGTTTGGCCTCTAGCTCCATCAATTACTAAGGCTGTTGCTGCTAATACAAGCCACTTGCATGTCTGAAGGCTGGGAGCCCTCGGGGTCAGGCCGGGCCTCCCACCTCCATCTCATGCATGGAGCACTAGTCTGTTAGCCTTAAACCAGCCCAACCTGAGCCTCTGTATAGAACTCTCCAGAAGCATAAACTCTCCAGATGAGAGGAAGAAGCCTTGCTCTGGGTTGTGCACTTGGGTGCCTAATAAATATCTGTTGAGCAGAAATAGTGTTTTATGTTACATGTCCTACTCTGGCTGCCTCTGGGTTCAAGATAATTTTTGTAAATGACACAAATAATACTTGTGTGGGAGAGTGATTTATGGAGATATTTTAGATTGTGTTTTGTTCTGTTTCCCCTCCCTCTTCTCAAGAAAGTAGCCAGGTGGTTGTGTGCCCTTGCCTTACAGGTGCCTTTGAGGAGTGGGAGTAACTTCCCCTCAGACTGGGCGGGCACAGAGCCTAGGAGTCAGCTGGGAGCAGGATGTGCAGCTTGTCCCTTTCCAGGGCCAGTCTATGAGGGAGGCAACACCTGGGTCACCTGCCAGAGAACCTGGCAGTGCACTTAGTGAGGGAGGGACCCACTATGCAAACTACCAGCTTCCAGGAAGGTCCCTTGCCACAACAGTGGATGAAAATGTCAAGGAATATTCCAGATCCCCCTGGAGCCTTTTTGGGAGCCCCTGGGTCCAGCCCTTGTGTGGCTGAGATGCTGCTGTGGCTTCCTATGCTCAGAGGGCCTGTTAGCATGTGAAAGGAGGACAAGAAAAAGGGGGTAGAAAGGAGCTAGCATTTCTGGAACCTACTATCTACTCACTGGTCCTCACAAGAGCCCTGTGTACCAGGCACCATTAGCCCTCCTTTGGGATGGTCGCTGGCTGGCCAGGATGGACAGCAGATCTGGTAAAGGGAGAGTTACCAGGGAACAGAGACTGAGGAGAAATCACACAAATCACCCTGTACAAACTCCACAGATAGACAAACAGATCTGAGGAACAAAACAGCTTCCAATAACAGTGACATTTCATAACCAGAGGAAAGGACAGACCATTCAGTAACTGCTGTGGGAGCAGTTAGCAAATCATTTGGATCAAAATAAAGTGATATCTATGCCTCGCACCATATACAAAAATAAAAGTACAGATAGACTAAAGAGCTAAACATAAGAGTGAAACTCTACAACTATTAGAAGAGAACACAGAAGAAAAGTTTCCTAAATACAGGGTCCAGAAGCCATAAAGGTAATGACTGAAGGTTTGATTACATAACAATTAAAAATTTCTGTAAACACACAAACACTAACAAAAAAATATATTAAAGAATTTGAAAGACATGAATTGGAAAAAATATTTGCAACATGTTTAACAGCAAAGGATTAAAATCAAGAATTTAAAAAGATAGCAAGTGGTGGGCTCGGTTACGTGGCTAATTCTTGCACTGAAAACAACAAAATTTCTGGCTAAAATAAATCTTGGTCATAGTATTATGTAAGTCATGTGCCATAAAATGACATGATGTTTTGGTCAATGACAGACTGCATTACGACGGTGGTTGGAGCAATGGGCTATACCATATGGCCTACGTGTGTAGTATGTTATATCATCTAGGTTTGTGTAAGTGCACTCCATGATGTTTGCACAATGATAAAAATACCTAATGATGCATTTTTCAGAACATATCCCCATTGTTAAGTGACCCATGACTACATATGTATACACATACACATACATGCACATACTTGTACATATTAGATGAATACAAATTTAGAATTATTATATCTTTATGGTAAATTGAAATTTTTATAGTTATGAAGTGTCTATAAAAATGTCCCTCTATCATTTTTTCAACCTTATAATGTTATTATACATACATACATATATACATATGTACACACACACACACACACACACACACACACACACACACACACACACAATTGTCCCTCAGTATCTGTGGGGAATTGGTTCAGATGCTCAAATCCCTGATATAAAATGGTATAGTATTTGCATATAACCTATGCATACATATATATTTAACATAACATTAAATTTGTTTTTTCTAATCACAGCTGTCTGTTGTTCTGCCTGCTATCATGCTCAGAAAATCCTTTCATACTCTAAGGTTATAAAATTATTTCTTAGATTTTCTTCTACTATAAATTTTATCCTTATTGTTATAGACATTCATAAATATATACTAATAACAGTGCAGAAGTATAAAGCTAAAAACTCCCTAGTCACACATTCAAATCCCACTGCTTACATGTATTCATCATCAATATTATTGAGCATCTACTCGGTCAGGCCCCAATACAGCAGTGAAGATAACAGACTAAGTCCCTGGTCTGCTTAGAACTCTTTAGATGGGGTGAATGGGAAGACCTTGCTCAGATGATACCCAAACTGAGACCTAAATAAGAGAAGGGACCAGGCCATGCAGAGATCTTAGGGAAGGCTGTTCAGGCAGAGGCAACAGCAAACACAAAATCTCTGTGGCAGGAATCTGCGTATTGGGAAGGCCTAAGAAGGGTAATGTAGCTGGAACCTGGGCAAGAGTGGTATTAAGTGCCTGAAAGAGTGGGCAGGAGCCAGACACACAGGGCCTTGGAGTCCAGATGCGGTATGTGGATTTTACTCTAAATACGAAGGGAAGAGAAGCCATTGGAGGGTTTTAAGCAAAGAAGTAATATGATTTGGTTTAGATTTTATTGATCAGTCTGGTTGTTATGTAGACAAAGAATTGCTAGGGATATAAGAGGCAAGGCGATCCTGTGGGATGATGGCTGGGACCAGGCAGATGGTGTTGGAAATGGTGAAAAGTGGGCACAGTGAGCACTGGTGTGCAGGTAGATTGGCTTGGATGTGGGTAGTGAGGAAGGATAGAAACTAAGGATGACTGTATTAGTCTTTTTCTGTTGTTTATAACAAAATATCTGGAACTGGGTAATTTGTAAAGAAACAATATTTATTGCTTAGTTTCAGAGGCTGGGAAGTCCAAAGTCCAGGGAACACATCTGGTGCGGGCCTTTGTTGGTGGTGACTTCAGTGATGCTGGGTGTCACATGGTGGATGGCTGAGCAGAGAGACAGAGCTAACTCCTTACTTCTCTTTTAAAGCCCTCAGAACCACGACCATGACCACCATTAAACCATCAATGAATTAACCCATTTACTTGGGCACAGTCCTCACCACCTAATCACCTCTTCAGGGCTCCACATATCAATTACCATAATAGGATTTCCCTCTTAACATTGTCACAGTGGGGGTTAAGCTTCTAATACATGGACTTTGGGGGACAAAATTCAATCCACAGCGATGACAAAGCATATTCATATGCACATCTATTTGAATATAATTTAAAACCCCTGCACAAACGTGATTCTGCCATATATTCTATTCTGCAGTGTGGTGTGTTCTATTACACACAAATTCATACATATAGATCCTTGGTAAATACATGTTGAGTGAATAAAAACTATGTATCATATATCACCTATGGTTGGACATTTAACTCCAGTTTTTCATAATTATATATAATGCTGTAATGAATGTCCTTGTAGAAATAAATTCATACACTTGCTTGTGCATAGCTGCAGGGTAAATTCTTGTAGTGAAACTGTGTGGCCAAGACTGATGTACATTTCGCTTTCCAACAGTGTATTGGGTATTTTCTTTTACCGTTCTTGATTTGCTCTTCACCTTTCTCCAATCTACTCTCTTTCCTGGGAGGCTGACCCAGATGAAAAGGCCCCCTTCACTTCCAGCCTCAAAACAGATGTGACCACTGGTTGGTGTGACAGGGATATTGAGGACAAGGAGACAGAGGTCAGGTGGCCTCTGCAGCTGGCTCCTGATTATGCTGGTTCTGGAAGCCACTTCTTTCCAGGCCCTCCAGGCCAGCGGTGGGAATGGCTCTCTGCAGTTGCTGGTCCCTTGGTAGCAATCTATCCCAAGTGGGGTTCAAAAGCGTTGACCACATCTTTGTAAATAGTCCTTTTTAAAAAGTCCCTTCAAATTACCCAGCTTGGGAAGGCCACCTGCTTCCTACCAGGACCCTGACTGATAAAGCTAGATTTTGTCAAACGGCCTTCCAAAGTTTGTACAAACTTACACTCCCACCAGTAGTGTCTAAAAGTGCCTGTTCCCCTACATCTTTTTATCACAGTGCATATAAAGTATTTACTAATAAAACACAGAAATCCTCTAGATTTACAGAGTGGAATATTTGACACCTTGAATTCTGATCTCCTTTATTCTTATTTATTTATTTATTTTGGCGGCCGGCTGGTCCAGGGAACTGTCTTCTTTCTTACTATACTCTTTTATTTTTTTGGTGGCTGGCCCATAAGGGGATCCGAACCCTTGACCTTGGTGTTACCAACACTGCATTCTAATCAAGCGAGCTAACTGGCCAGCCCCCTATTCTTATTTTTAACTGTTTTGTTAAACCATAGTTTTGTTTGTTTGTTTTTTCGGCTAGCTGGTATGGGGATCCGAACCCTAAGCCATAGTTTAATTTCAAGTGTTTTTCTCTCTTTTAAAAATAATGTCCTGGTATTTTTTTTATATCACCATATTCTTTATATGATTACTTTAAAAATCAATAATGAAATTATAAAACTAATTCCAATGTAGGAAACAGACAGAAAATAGTACAAATACACATAAGAACCTACACTAAGATTAAACACACGTTAACATTTTACCATACTTGCACCAGATCTCCTTTTACCAACTTTCTGTTTTGAAAAGTTTCACACAGGAAAGTTGAAAGAATGGTTCGATGAACCCCAGTACAGTACATCTTCCAACTGAGAATCAGTACTTTAACCATTTACTTTTTAATTTTATTTTTGTGTTTGTAGATTTTAAAAATTGAAACATAATTAATTATACATATTTGTGGGGTACAGAGTTAAATATCAATACCTGTATACAATGTGTGATGATCAAAACAGGATAATTCGTATATTTTTCATTACAAAACATAATCACTCTTTGTGACCCTTTACCAATTTCTTACTAACTCTCCTCCCTCTCCCCCATCTCTAGTAACCACAGTTCTGTTCTCTCCTTTTAAAAGTTGAACATATTATTGATTATTGTATCTTTCTTTCTTTCTTTTTTATTTGTTGATTTTTTAGTTCCCACTTATGAGTGAGGACATGTGGTATTTCTCTTTCTGCGCCTGGCTTATTTCATTTAACATAATTTTCTCCAAGCTCATCTGTGTTGCTGGGAATGGCAGAACTTCATTCTTTTTTATGGCTGAGTAGTAGTCCATGGTGTATATATACCACATTTTCTTTATCCAGCCATCTGTTGATGAACATTTAGATTGGTTCCATCTCCTGGCTATTGTGAATAGAGCTGCAATAAACATGAGAGTGCAGGTATTTCTTTGACATGATCATTCCACTCTTTTGGGTATATATCCAGCAGTGGGATCGCTGAATCATAAGGCAGTTCTATCTGTAGTTGTTTGAGAAACCTCCATACCATTTTCCATAATGGCTGTACTAATTAACAGTTCTACCAACAGTACAGGAGGGTTCTCCTTTCTCCACACCCTCACCAACATTTGTTATTCTCAGTCTTTTTGATAAAAGCCAGTCTAACTGGGATGAGATGATACCTCAGTGCAGTTTTGATTTATTTGCATTTCCCTGATTCTTAGTGATGCTGAGAGGCCAGCATCACCCTAAAGCCAAAATCTGACAAAGACACACCAAAAAAAGAAAACTACAGGCTAACATCTTTGATGAACATAGACACAAAAATCCTTAACAAAATACTAGCACACAGAATACAGCAGCACGTCAAAAAGATTACACATCACAATCAAGCGGGATTCGTCCCAGGGATGCAAGGATGGTCCAACATATGCGAGTCCATAAACGTGATATATGACATCAACAAAATCAAGGACAAAAACCATATGATTATCTCATTAGACACAGGAAAAGCATTTGACAAAATTTAACATCCTTTATGATAAACTCTCAACAAATTTAGTATAGAAGGAAAATATCTCAATACAATAAAAGCCATATATGACAAACCCACCGCCAACATCCTCTGAATGGGAAAAAGCTGAACGCTTTTCCTTTAAGAACAGGAATAAGACAAGGATGCCCACTCTCACCACTCCTATTTAACATAGTACTAAAAGTATTAGCCAGAGCAATTAGGCAAGAGAAAGAAATAAAGGGCATTAATTTTGGAAAAGGTGAAGTCAAATTGTCTCTGTTTGCAGATAACGTGATCCTATACATAGAAAAGCCTAAAGACTCTACAAACTCTTAAGAGCTGATAAATTATTTCAGTAGAGTTGCGGGATACAAAATCAACACACAAATATCAGTAGCAATTTTAGACAGATTGAAGTCTGGCTTGAGGAAGTAACCACTTGAGCTAAAGCCGACCCTCAGTAGCATTTTTATACTACAACAACAAACTAGCAGAAAAAGAAATCAAGAAAGCTAGCCCATTTACGATAGCTAACAAAAAAATAAAATACCTAGTAATAAATTTAACCAAGGAGGTGAAAGATCTATTCAACAAGAACTACAAATCACTGCTGAAAGAAATTAAAGAGACACAAAAAGGTGGAAAGACATTCCATGCTCTTGGACTGCAAGAATTAACATTGTGAAAATGTCCATACAAATGTGAAAAGCAATCTACAGATTCAACGCAATCCCCATCAAAATACCAATGATATTCTTCACAGAAATAGAAAAAACAAGGGGCCGGTTAGCTCACTGGTTGAGTGTGGTGCCAACAACACCAAGCAAGGGCTAAGATCCCCTTACTGGTCATCTTTAAAAAAAAAATAAAAGAAATAGAAAAAAAAATCCTAACATTCAAAATAATAATAATAATAATAATAAAGGTAGAGGCATTGTACTACCAGACTTCAAATTGTACTACAAAGCTGTAGTAACCAAAACAGCATGGTACTGGCATAAAAAACAGACATATGGAGCAATGGAACAGAATAGAGAACCCAGAAATCAACCCACATACTTACAGCTAATTGATCTTTGACAAAGGCACCAAGAACACATATTGGGGAAAACACTGCCTCTTCAATAAACAGTGCTGGGAAAACTGGACATCTATATAGAAGAATGAAACTTGACCATTACCTCTTGCTGTATACCAAAATCAACTCAAATGGATTAAAGACTTATATAAATATAAGACCTGAAACTATAAAACTCCTAAAAGAAAACATAGGAGAAACACTAAAGATGTAGGACTAGGCAAAGACTTTATGAATAAGACCTCAAAAGCATAGGCAACAAAAGAAAAAATAAGCAAATGGAATTATATCAACCTAAAAAGCTCCTGCACAGCAAAGGAAATGATCAACAGAGTGAAAAGAGACAGAACGTCAGAAATATTTGCAAACTATGCATCCAACAAGGGATTAACACCCATAATATGCAAGGAACTCAAACAGTAAAAAAACAGGTATCCTGATTAAAAAATGGGCAAACAAGCTGAACTGACATTTTTCAAAGCAAGTTATAAAAATGGCCAACAGACACATGGAAAAATGTTCACCATTTGCTTTACTGATCTCTGTGTGTACACCTTTTCTCTGACGTTTGAAAGTAAGTTGCAAACATCATGACACTTCATCCCTAAATACTTCAGCTCTGTCTCATAAGAATACGGAAATTCTCCTGCATCACCACCAGACCACCAATAGACCTGAAAATTTAAAAATACCCCCATGTTTATTATTTGAGATGGAATGGATCTACTATCCATTCCATCTCAAATTTCCCCAGTTGTTCCCCAAATGTCTTTTAGTGTTTATTTAAGTCTCTCTCTCTCTTTTTAAAAAGAGATAAAATCTTAAAGATACAGCTAAAGTCTTGTCCCCATCTCTTCCTCTTTCTCCCTCCACAGAGGCAGCCACTCCTTAAATTTGAGTGTGTCCTCCTGCTGCAAGTTTCTATATTTTTATTACATATATCTATCTGTAAACAATACATAGTATTATTTTGTGTTTTAAAATTTTTCTTAAATGATATCATACTTGACCTACCCTTTGGCAACAAGTATTTTTTTCATGCAACATCACATTTGTAAGATTTATGTTGATACATGTAGATCCACTGCAATCATTTCAACTGTGCATGATATTCCAGTGTGTAAATGACCAAAGGGTTTTTAACCATTCCCTTGCTAATGGGCAATTAGATTGTTCCCATTTTTTTCTATTATCAGGTCCACAATGTCTTGTTTGGAATTCCCGAATCCCAAAAGCTTTAAAAACCTAGTTTTGTTTTTTTCTTAGTAAGTTTAGAACAAATTCATTTGGCAGCAAAAACTGACCTGACAAAATGAGAGGCTACTTATACTCTTTATCCACTTGGTGTGAAGTCATATATTTCATTGCATTAATGAGTCTGATTATGGGTTGCTGTCCCCAACCCCAAAGGGTCTAATATCTAATGTAGTGTAAGCATCAAATTACATTTCTACAAAACGTTCTTCTTTTTTTTTTTTTTTTTAAAGATGACCAGTAAGGGGATCTTAACCCTTGACTTGGTGTTGTCAGTACCACGCTCTCCCAAGTGAGCTAACCGGCCATCCCTATATGGGATCTGAACCCGTGGCCTTGGTGTTATCAGCACCGCACTCTCCTGAGTGAGCCACAGGCCGGCCCTCTACAAAACCTTCTAAATCCTGGAATACCTCTCACCTCTGAGATTTCAGGTATAAAATTGCGGACCTGTGTGATGAGCATGTGTGTATGTTTCCTGACGTATGTGTGGGAGGACTACCTGGAAGTGGGATCACTCAGTACTCTACTGTACAGATCAACTGCTCTCCAAAGGGGTTGTACCTGTTCATACTCCCAGCAGCAGTGCAAGAGATCACCTCTCTCATGAACCAACACACGCACTCGTTTACTTTCTAGGAGAAGGAATAGGATTATGGATGATTATCACTTTTGAAAATACATTTTTATTTTTTTTAAAAGATGACCGGTAAGGGGATCTTAACCCTTGACTTGGTGTTGTCAGCACCACGCTCAGCCAGTGAGCAAACCGGCCATCCGTATATGGGATCCGAACCCGGGGCCTTGGTGTTATCAGCACCGTACTCTCCCGAGTGAGCCACGGGCCGGCCCTTGAAAATACATTTTTAAAGTAAAATTCTTTAGAATAGTTCTGGATATTTTTAAAAAATTGCAAAGACAGTACGGAGAGTTCCTGTATACCTCACACCCAGTTTACCTTACTATTAACTTACTACATTAGTATGGTAAATTTGTCACAATTAATGCACCAATATTGATAATTACTACTAACTAAAGTCTACGTTTTATTTCATTTCCTTCATTTTTACCTAAGTCTTTTTTCTTTTCCAGGATCCCGCCCAGGACTCCACATTTAGTCATCGTGTCTCCTTAGGCTCTTCTTGGCTATGACAGTTTCCCAGGCTTTGATTATTTTTGCTGACTGTATTAGTCCTTTATGTTGCTTATCAGAAAATACCTGCAACTGGGTGATTTACAAAGAAAACAAAATTTATTGCTTAAAGTTTCTGAGGCTGGGAAGTCCAAAGTCCTTCTGGTGGTGGCAACAGTGACCCAGGGGTCTCACACTGCCAGATGGTGGAAGCAGACAGAACAGAGAGAACAGAGAGAGAGAGATAGATTCTCCTCTCTTCTTATAAAGCCCTCAGAACCATGCCCCGGACCACCATTTTTAATCCATTCACTACTGCATGGTCCTACAATCTAATCACCTCTTCAAGGCTCCACCTTTCAATTACAATAACAGGATTTCCTACCCTCTTAACAGTCACAGTGGGGGCTAAGTTTCTAATACACAAAACTTGGGGGACACGATTCAAACTTCAATGAGTTTTGGAGGACATAATTCAATCCACTATAATGACCTTGACAGTTTTGAGGAGTACTGGTTAGGTATTTTGTAGAATGTCCCTTAAATGGGGTTTGCCTAATGTTTTTCTCATAATTAGACTGGGGTTATTGGTTTTTGGAAGGAAGACTGTATTAATCTGTTTTTGTGTTGCTTATAATGGAATACCTGAAACTGGGTAATTTATAAAGAAACTAAGTTTATTTTGGCTCACAAATCTGGGACAGCTGCATCTGGTGCAGGCCTCAGGCTACTTCTATTCATGGGGGAAGTAGCAGGCAGATGGTGGGTGCAAGCACATCACACAGTAAGAGGAAGCAAGACAGAGAGAGAGGGGAGGTTCTAGGGTCCCTTAAACAACCAGTTCTCGTGGGGACTAATAGAGTGAGAACTCACTCACTACTCCCCTCTTCCTCCTCCCAGGTCCACCCCATAACTCAAGCTCCCAACATTGCTAAGTTGGGGATCAGATTTTGCCATGAGCTTTAAGGGGATAACATATCCAAACCCTATCAAAGACCATGGAGGAAAAGTGCCATTTTTGTCACATTATATCAAGGGAACACACCATCAACATGACTTAATCACTGTTGCTGTTGACCCTGATTGCCTGGTTGGGGTCATGTTTGTAGGGTTCTTCACTATGAAGTTCCTTTTCTCCCTTTCCATACTGTCCTACTATGAAGAAAATCACTACGCACAGCCCACACTTAAGGAATGGGGGGTCAGTCTCTACTGAGGGCAGAGTACCTACATAAATTATTTGGAATTCGGAGCAGGAAATTTGCTCAGTCTCTTCAATTTATTTATTCAGTATGACCTATCTATATACCAGGGTACTTCAAAAAGTTCATGGAAAGATTCATATTATCTTTTAATTCTATTTTCCCACTCTCTTATATTTCCTATCTCTCATGTATTGATATATATCATCATATATATCAATATATCTGTCTATATCAGTATGAACTCATAGATATTAATTTTGTATTTTGAGTTCTAATATTGTTGCAGTGAGTTACTGTGAACTCGCAGGGAGAGGCAGGAAACACCAAGCCTTAAGACAGGAAACAGAATTTATCAATATGCTGGCATCAGTTCAGCGGACTCTTGTCCAAAGGCTGAGCCCCGAATGCAGTGGGGCTGTTATTTTTATCTTTTAGCATTTCCAGGTTTTTGTCAGCACCACACTCTCCCAAGTGAGCCACAGGCTGGCCCTCATTTCCAGGTTTTTGCAACAGGGCAAGAGAAATGATCTTATGATCTTATGATCTTACATGGTTAAGACTCTGTCTCAGGGTGGAAAATTGCAGCAGGGGAGAAGCAGGATGGAAAATCCCATTACAGCAGTCTGTGGCAACCGCAGTGTGAGACAAGGTAAGGGTGCAGCTGAGTCTGTATGACATCTGGGTGGGGGTCTTGGTTACAGCATAGCATGGCACAGCATGGGTACCTAACAGCCACAGCTGGGCGGGACATAGCCAGGTAAGTTAAAGTGCCTCAATACAATACTACTTTATTTTGTTGCTCAAATTTTTCCAGGTTTGGCCATTGGAAGCTCTTTCAGTTGGCTCTCATCTCTTTGTCACACCTCCATCAGTGTGGATTTGTTCTTTTTTAAGCAGTCCCTTACTTTGAGGCACTACAAGAGGATCATCTTATATATTTCCTGCCCAGTCTGAGAAATCACCACTTTTCCCAGGAGGCCTGCTTCCTTCTATTGGAGAATGATATTTGAAACCAAGATCTGGGTGCAAGGTATGCTCATTGCTACTGCAACATTGTTGTTTCTGGACCTTCTCAGCTAAGAGCAGGAAAATATATATGTGTATACTAACCTGCATGTATATACATGTTTCTATAAATATTTCTATATGTAGCCATCTGTATCTGCAGTAAGCTACACATGAATCCATACTGATGTCTCCAACTCTAAGCTATTATCACATGGATCATTCTAGCATCCTCCCCTTGCCTGTTACCCTCCCAATAGTGAAACATCTGCCTCCCAGCACCCATATCCATTTACTTAATTGTTCATTTCTGTACACATAAATAATATGAATTTTAGAATTGATAATCCATATCCCTGTAAGAAATAACTTTATCAACTAGAGTTCAGTGTTTATATACAGTTCCTTTTGCTTTAGTCTTACAGACTCCATTCATTTACAAAGTTACTTAGGTCAGCATCTTTTTCTACCACCCTCTTTGGTGAGGTCGTTTCATGCATAATATGTAACACAGTTAGAATGTTTGGTCACATTCTGCATTCCATTCTGGGATCCTCCAATCTCCTAAGTGATTTTTTAAAAAATTACATACATTAAGGCTCATTCTATGTGCTGTACATTTCTATGGGTATTGACGAATGGATAATATCATGTATCCATTATTAATGTCATATAGAATAATTTCACTTCCTAAAAAATTCACCATGCTTCACTTGTTCACCTTTTCTCACACCCAAACCCAGGCAACCACTGATGTTATTACTGTTTCTACATTTTGCCTGTTTCAGAATGTCATATACTTGGATGGTATTCTTTTCAGATTGGTTTTTATCTCTTAGTAAAATGCATTAAGATTAACCTATATCTTTTTGTTGCTTGATAGCTCCTTCCTTCTTATTGCTTTATAGTATTTTATTATATAAATGAAACACAGTTTGTTCATCCATTCACTTATTGAGGGCATCTTAGTTGCTTCTATTTTTTGAACAGTATGAGTAAAGCTGATATAAATTTGCATGTAGGTTTGGGTGTGGATATAACTTTCAAATCAGTTGGGTAAATACATAAGAGCATAATTGCCAGATTGTATTTGTGAGATTATGTTTAACTTCCTACTTGTTTTATTTTTAAAATTTTACTTACTTTTTGAATTGGCAATGTATGCACACAGTATCAAATTCAAAAGTAAGTCTCCCTCCTATTTTATACTCCAGCTTCCCTCAATTTACCCTCTCCAGAGAGACAATGCCTATCTTGTGATACTTACAGATGTTAAAAGGAATTATCCAAAACTTTGAAACACAACAAGTAGCTACATGTCCTTTCAAAGTCACACTGAGACATTACATAAGGCTCACCTGAGGATTTATTAACTCTCTAGGGCAGTGGTTCTCAGAGTGTAGAATGTGGACCCTGGGGGGTGTCCAAGGTCAAAATAACAATACTATGATATTATTTGCTTTTTTACTATGTTGACATTTTGCACTGATGGTGTGAAAGCAATGGTGGGTAAAAATGCAAGTGTCTTAGCAGGAACCAAGGCAATGGCCCTTTTCTAGTTTGCTAGGGCTGCTGTAATAAAGTACCACAGACCGGGGGGCTTAAACAACGGAAATTTATTGTCTCACAGTTCCAAGACCAAGGTGCTATTAGGGTCAGTATCTCTTCCTGGCTTGTAGCAGTCACACTGTGTTCTCACATTGCTTCTTCTGTGTGTGCTCACAGAGGATCTCTAGCGTCTCTTTCTCTTCTCATAAGGATACCAATTCTATCAGGGAAGGGCCCCATCCCTATGACCTCATTTAACCTTAATCACCTTCCTAAAGGCACTGTCTCTCCAAAAACAGTCACACTGGGAGTAGGGGCTTCAACATCTGAATTTTAAGAGGGCATTTTCAATCCATAACAGGTACCAAACTCTGCTAAGTATGCATTGTATTCTTCACTGCCTTACACTAGTAGTAAAAATATCACAGTTTCACTTAAGAATGTTCCTGATGAAGTGTTATAATTGTGAATTTTATTAAACGTTGACTCTGAGAACAAGTCTTTTTAATATTCTGTGTGATGAAAGGAGAAGAACATATAAAATACTTCTGATTCATTGAAGTACCATGGCTGCTTTCATGCACAGCACTTGTGCCAGCTAAGTGAGCTGGACCTCTTTGTGTGGTACATCATTTTTACTTGAACGACAGAATGAGTAAGACTGTCACCTCAAGGAAATCCATTGATAGTATTTATTACCAATAATAAAGTTCAAGTTTTTAAGCTAAAATTAGAATTTCTAAAAACCTATATCCTGCCTCCATGAGCTTAGCAGCTTCCCAGTAATCAGACTTCTTTGATGAGCTCGGTGGTGATACTAATGACAGCGATTTGTTGATGTTGTGTAACGAAATGAGGAAACATTTGGAAGAGGTGCATAATGCAGTGGATCAACATTTTCCAACAACTAATGTAACAATGGTACAAAATCATGCATTCATGTAAAGATCCATTCAAAGTGCAGAATAGACCAATGTAATAGAATAGGAAAAGTTTATTGGTATGGTTTTAGATTTCATGTTGCAAGTAACCTTTAAGAAACTACCACTTGTTGAATTTTGATGTAGTTTTAAAAACAAATACCCACATGTATTTGAAAAGACAAAACACGCCTCTCACTTCCAACTACCTCTGTGTGAGATTGGTTTTTCATATACATCAAAACAACATATTACAATGCAGTTAATGCAGAAGTAGATGTGAAAATCTGGGGGTCTTCTATTAAGCCAGATATTAAAGAGATTTGGAAAAACGTAAAACTATGGTACTCTTCTCACTAAACTTTTATTGCTTTGGAGGACATTATTTTTTCATAAAAGTATGTTAACATGTAATGTGTTTTTTGTGGTTATTTAAAAATGAATAAATAAATAGTTTAAATTTTTCTAAGTTTTAATTTCTAATATGGTAAATACCGATAAATATAATGCACATAAACAAAGTTCTTTGGAGTCTTCAACAAAATTTTTTTTGCTGCGCTCCCAAGCGCGGCACTCTCCCAAGTGCGCCACGGGGCTGGCCCTACTTCAACAAATTTTAAGTCAAAAAAGTTTCAGAACCACTGCTCTATGACAATTTACCTGAGTTTGACTTTATTTACAATTCATTAGAGCCCATACACTATGAAGGTATACGTTAACTTGTAGATTTCAGTCCGGCAGAGGTGCAAATCATTTTTTTCCATTAGAAAATGTAACCTATGGTATTATCATATTGAAGAACACCAGCAGGCTTTGTGTCCAACTTAATAATGTTACTCACAGCTGTTATTAACAAGAAATTCATACAACCCGCATACACGCATTTTCCCTTATCTGGCCCACTAACAAAACGCTTACGGCGGCCGGTTCTAACCACGGGATCCGGACACCTGGGCGGGAATTCAACCCAGAAAGCCGCACGGCTCCACAGAGCACGTGACGGAACCCGAGCGACCGCGCGACGCTGCCCTTACCACAACTCTTCCGCCCGTTTCAAACGTGTCCACCAGATGCGTTCGGCGCAGCAGCCACGGGCCTCCTCGCGCGTAGGAACCACGCTAGGGCGCACGTCGGCCTCTCTCAGGTAGAGCCACCCGAGGGAAGCCCGGCCGGGCAGCTGGCCCGGGGAAGGCAGCTCGGGTCAAGGGGCGGAACCAGCGCGGACCGGAAGTTTAGCGGCTGCACCGCCCGGCGGAGCCGTTGGCCGCGCACGCCGGAAGTGGCGGTCGGCCGGCCGAGGCGGCGCCCGTAGTGTGGAGCGTCGCTCGGGCGGGCGGCGACATGGAGCCCGGGGCGGCCGAGTTGTACGACCAGGCCCTGCTGGGCATCCTGCAGCACGTGGGCAACGTCCAGGACTTCTTGCGCGTTCTCTTCGGCTTCCTATACCGCAAGACCGACTTCTACCGACTGCTGCGCCACCCGTCGGACCGCATGGGCTTCCCGCCCGGGGCCGCGCAGGCCCTGGTGCTGCAGGTGAGGCGGGGGGTCCTTTTGCCGGGAGCCGCCGCCCGGGCTACCCCATCCCCGCGCGGCCTGCCCTCCAAGCCCCCCAGCCTGCCTCCACCTTACCCTGAGGTCTGGGATGATCCTGCGAGGATGGCTTGAGTATTTCGAGGCGCGGATCAGGTGTCAGGTGTTTCTTCCAGGAAAGCAGCGCGGTCTTGCCCAGGCGTCCTGAGGTGTCAGAGCAGTCCGCAGGCTGCTGGGGGCTGTGCTCAGCACCCCGCAGCGCGACCCTTGACAGCGCTGGGGGGTTGCTGGTAGCGGTGAAAACCGCGGGTGCCCGACGGGAGGGTGGATGTTTATAGCAGAAACCTGCATGTCCCAGAGCTGCCACAGACTCTGGAGGTGGCAGGGATGACGGAGGCATTGTTGCTATTGTGCTGTTTATCAGTGGGTGTGGCCGCATGTTTGTAATGTGACTTCCCAGGTCAAAAAGTGTCATTGTGGTGATTATAAGTTACACTTGGGCTTAAATATGAACATCCCAGGTTAAATTTACGGTATGTGTGAAGTGCTATCAATACTCATTCAGTGAAGTTGACTGGGCATTTTTTAATGTAATTAATTATCAAGCATTTACTGATTGTATTTTACACTCTCAGCTGCCATAGGCACTGGTGTTGTGGGTGTTTGAGCAATGGTCTCTCCTTGTGACATTTACAGTTAAGAACATAAAACACAGAAGGTAATAGAGAACACTGCAAGGCTAGTTATGGGATAGAGCCAGTTGGAAGGAAAGGAATAGAAACGATGGTTGAGAAACCAAGGTTTTGTAGGAGAAGTGGGACTTTTGGCGATATTGAAGGAAAGTGTCCAGCCAAGCATTGAGCCTGTTTGTAGGAACCTTAGAAGATAGAGAAGCTGATGCTACTTCCCACACTTCTCTAGCACAGTACTTTTTGTAAAGTGCTTCGAATGTTACCTTCCTCAAGTCTTACTGCAGGTTGACAGTGTTGCTTTTCTCAGTGTCTGCAGGAAGAAACCAAAGCTTAGAATGACTGAGTAAACACCACAGTAATATGGTCAAATGAGGGGAGGGGACAGAGCTTCATTGGGGTTCAATTTTAGAACTTAAGGCGATTCCTAATTCTTATCAGTGGCCCAAATGCCATCAGAATGATCGGAGAGCTGTTGGAGGTGGCTTTTAGCATGACCTTATGACAGTTTAAAGAAGTTTTGCCATTTGATCTTCACAGTGGTCTCTATAAAATACTCATAGATAAGGTTGGATTTTTAAGTACCAGTTCAACAAGGTTAAGTGATTTGACCAAGAACACACACATCCTAGAGCTGGAACTCAAAACTTAATTTTTCTGATTTCAAATTTTTCTCTATTTAACTGTTCCATAATAAATAGCACGGTGAGAACACTTTTATCTAGGATGATTGCAGCTTGCAGAAAGGTGTGGAGAAGAAAGGAACATTTACTGAATGCCTAGTACTAGGGATCTTCAAAAAGTTCACGGAAAGACTTGTATTATATTTAAATTCTATTTTTCCACGAACTTCTTGAAGTACTGTACGTACTAGTGTCAGGTCTTTTACTTTCTGGGGTATTATCTTATTTAACCATTAACATAAGCTGAGAGGTTGGGCAATAAACTGAGGCATGCATTCATTTATCTGATAACTACAGTTGACTCTTGAACAACACAGGTTTGAATTGTGCAGGTCCATTTATACTTGATTTAAAAAAAAATCTGCATACAAATGGACCTGAACAATTCAAAGAGTTTCTTTTTCTTTTTTTTTTTTTTTAAAATGACCGGTAAAGGGATCTTAACCCTTGACTTGGTATTGTTAGCACCACGCTCACCCAATGAGCCAACCGACCATCCCTATATGGGATCCGAACCTGTGGCCTTGGTGTTATCAGCACCACACTCTCCCGAATGAGCCACAGGCCGGCCCTCTTTTTTTTTTTTTTTTTCTTTTACGGTGGTCCTTATGCTGAATTCATTTATCTAAGAATATAGTATATAATACATATAACATACAAAATAAGTGTTAATGGACTGTTTGTTTTTGGTAAGGCTTTTGGCCAATGGTAGGCTATTAGTAGTTAAGTTTTTGGGGAGTCAAAAATTATACATAGACTTTTGACTCCCTGGGGGGTCAGCGTGCCAACCCCTGTGGGTTGTTCAAATGTCAACTGTATTTATAAAACACCTCTTACAGGTTAAGTTGCTCTTATAGATTAGGATTTGGTGATCAGTCTCATGAAGTGGTAGAGGTGGGGCACAGGGACAGAGGAGGAGAAGGGATGAGTCAAAGGTGATCCAAGTTTTCAAACTTGGGTGACTGGAATAATGGTATGCATTAACTGAACTATCACCTGGGTTTAGGGGAAAAAGTTTAGTTTTAGACAAGTTGTATTTGAGGTTGCAGACAGAAGTCCCTGCCCATAGGCTGTTGGAATCATGGGATTGGATCTTGTAGTAGATGGAGGTGGTCTGAGGCAGAGAGAAGAGCTGAAGGTGGAGGACAGACTTTGGGGAATAATTGCAGTTCAGGGCAGTAAGTTTCACAGAAACTAAGGGGACATTCTCCAGCAGACAGTTGAGAGGGGTGTTGTGTTTTCTGGAAGTGGATCTCAACCATTAGCATTGCCCAAGGCACTTTTAACAGCACACATTCCCTGGATATTTTGTTTGGGTAGATCAGGGTGAATCTTGGGGACCTATTCTTTTGTCCACAGAAACCCATTTGGCAGGAGACTTGTAAAGGTGATTTCATTATTGGCAAGCATTTTGTTGTGGGCTTAGGACATTAAAATATTGAATCAGACTGGTGACTTGGTACCCGCACAGCATTATCTCTTGGTGGTAGCAGGTCATCTCCTGACCCCCCCACCCCTACTTATCTGCCTATTAGGGGTTTTCTATTTCTGCTCCGACTCAATGGCATAAGATTTCTTCCTGTGCTCTCCACTCCCCCAGGTGGGATTCTTGGGGTCTCTGCTGAACATAGGCAGAGGGTTTGGATAGAAGTGTTGGGCTGCTCCATTCTGGAACTTGGAAGCTTTTCCTTGATCTTTTGGGGAGTGGACTGTTGGTGTAGTGTAAGGCTTCTCACTTTTCCTCCTAATACTAAGGGCTTGCACAGCTCGGAATGCCCCCAACAGGAATGATGTATGTGAAAATTGCATTCCACTGCATAATATATTAGCATGTTTTAAGAAAAAAAAGTTTAGGATGACATGTCATTCATTACAATTGATAATTCTATCTTTATCCTGGAGTTCAGCTTGAGAAGAACTGCTTAGAAATTCCTAACACAAGAATGAGGAAAGCTGGCTGTATCCTGTTCCTCATGTAACTTGTTGGGAAATCTTGGAAGAGTCACTTCACCTCTTATTAGCTGAGGAGATTGACTGGAGGTTACAGACGTCTCTTCCAGCACCACAATTCTGTGAGTCTAGAATGAGTACTGAGAACATGTGGCAGTTGTGATGTCCATAGTGAGTGATGTGAGAGAGTTTCCTGGTGGTGCGGGTGGGCAGGTCAGAGGAGGTCGGGTGTCCTGAGTAAGCAGGGTGGTGGGCACAGTGAGGACCATCGGGCCTGGGGTCCTGGGGGGTCCTGTGTTAGAAGTCTCAGGTGCTGTGAGAGAGTCCTTGTTGCTTTGCTTTTGTGGAGTTAAGATGAAGCTCTGTGGTGTCAGGTGGATGAGCAGCTCTGAGGGCAAAGGACCTTCGGGTCATACACATGCACATTAGAGAGAAGCCAGTCAGGGCTTCAGGTCGTCCGCAGAAGTGGAAATGGATCTAGTGTTTGCAGTTTTTAACCTTTTAGGATTTTATTGATTTTCCTTTGCCTACATTGTTGTTCCTCTGTCTTGCATTGTTTGGTGCATGCTGTGTAACTTTTAACTTTCTTTTTTTGCTGGCAGGACCTTGGGCAAGTTACCTAACCTCTCCAAGCCTTTTTACTTCCTCTTCTAAATGTTGATGTTATCTTCTTCACAGGATTTTTTGTGAAGGTTTTGAGAGAATGTTTGTAAAAGCATTTGGCATAGTTCATATGTTAGCACCCTTCTGTTTTATCTTACTGTGTGATGTGCAGAGCACTGTTATTTAATACTTGTCTGCATTCTAGCCCTTTGGAATCTGACACCTACCCCTTTTCCCAGGTTGATCTTTCAGGCTTTCCTCCCTCCAGCCACTGCAGGAGCTCTTGGTATTTCTTCATGAGCCTACTTCTTGGAGTTGTGGCATTTCCTCCAGTGGTTCCTGTGGAAGAGGTGTCTCTTGTTCAAGGTCAAATTGAGATCCCATTCCATCCAAGAAGCCTCCTTAGGTTTCCTTCACCAGAAATGCACATTCCTGTGCACAGTCTGACAGGGCATCAAGGACTCCATCATGCCCCTCTTGTATCTTGTAGAGTTGTGTTTGGGTCTGTGTTTACTGTACTTTTTTGGTGGGGAGATTGTAGTACCTTCAACAGTATGACTGTGTCTCAGAAAAGGTGAAAGGCTTGTCCACACACTAGAATTTCAAGTTCATATAAGGCAGGAGCTGTCACTTTGATTTTTCTGTGTTCCTTGCACACTTTAGGCACATAGTAGATGTTTGTTGAGTTGAATGCCCATACCTCCCCCCAGCTCTTGCAATGTGGGAAAGATAGCAGCAGTTGAAGCCTGGTTGCATTGGATTGAAGTTCAACTACAGCTTCATCTTTCATTTTTGATTCCGTGTTGTTGGTGCCTTTATAACCTACAGTACCAGGACAGTGTGTTCTTTGCATTGTGAACAAGACTGTTTGGGGCCTGTAAGAATTGTGACAGGTAAGACCATCTAGCTATACATCCTTTAGGTATGTAAATATTGTTAGCATTGGCTTGTAAGTTTTTGATTTTGTTGATTTTGGGACCCTCCTGTTAAAGACCGCTTTCCTATCAGCTTTTGGTGAAGTTGTGGTGCATTTCCATTTTGTCAATGGGAACATGTTTTGGTCTACTGTTTTTTAATTCTCTACTTACCAGATTTTGCTACATTTCTACAGAATGTATGGTACAATATGGGGCAGATGAACTGATTGCTGGGTTGCTGTTTGGTTTTAGGTATTCAAAACCTTTGACCACATGGCCCGTCAGGACGATGAAAAGAGGAGGAAGGAGCTGGAAGAGAAAATCAGAAGAAAGGAAGAAGAAGAGGCCAACACTGTGGCAGCTGCTGCAGCCGAGAAGGAATCAGTCCCAGTCCCAGTCCAGGAAATAGAGATTGACTCCATCACAGAATTGGGTGGGCCTGGAGAAGTAGAGAAAGTGCAGCCTCCAGGCTCACAGGATGCTGTGCAGGAGGTGGCCCACAGCTCAGAGAAGGCAGAAGCTCCAGGAGCAGTTGCTGGTGCTGCTGAAGTTGCTAGGGAATCACCACCTCTTCCCAGGTAGGAACTTCAATATGAAGCTTCTTTCCTTTTCACCTGACATCTGGTGGTTGGGTTTGTCCATAATTGGTTCTCAGTTTGTGGCATACCAATTCTTTATTTCAGTATTTATTTAGCTCTTTATATTTGCAAACTGCATTACCGTCTTTCAGTTACATAGCATGGGAGGTCATTTGGCTCCAGTCTTCTTCCTTTTCCTCCTTTATGAGATAAAATGATAATCTATCCACAGTCACACAGCCAATTAAGAGCCAGAACCAAAATTAGAACACTTGGTTATCTCCACAAAGACCTAATTTTATCTATGTGTAGCGGCTTTGCCTCAGCGTCTCAATTCTTGGTGTTCTCCCTTTGGGAGCGCTGATGGGTTGCGTGGTCACAGTGCCCCAGGTGTACTGGACACCTGAAGAGGCAGTCCAGTGTAGGAGCCTGGATTCATGTCCTGGCTCGGCTACTTCCTAAATGTATTACCTTGGGCAAGCAAAGTAACCTTTCTGTATATTGACTTTCTCCTCTGTAAAATGGAGGTGATAATAATAGCACCTGCCTCTTAGGGCTGTTGTAAATTTTAAATGAGCTGAAGGTCAAGCAGCTAGTGAGTGGCAGAGATTGACTGTGACACAAGGTTTCCCTGACTCAAGCCCTGTGCTGTGCTGTGCTGTACTGTACTGTACTGTATTGTACTCACTTTTCAGGAGTTAGTTTTCCTGGGTGCTCTAAACTTGTTATGCAGTCCTTCCCTGTGGTCTGAGTGAGAGGAGCTGATACCTCCTTGTGTGTGAGCTGTGGCAGTGTCTGCAGGACAGCTGTGATCCTCTTGGCCTGCTTTGTTTTTAGGAAAATCTACTTTCTTCCCTCTGTAGAAGGACTGCCCCTGCCTCCCTTTGACTTCCCTTCTGTTCTTCCCACTCCTTGCATTCTCTCTCTGACCTGTTTTGAGCGAGTTTTTGAATCTAGTTTCTAGTTAATGAAGCAAAGTGAACAACTTGGAATGACATGTAAAATATGGAGGAGAAAATAAGTTTTATAAAGATAGGATGGGGCAAGACTGCAGTCTTAAGGCCAAACCTAATAATGGGGTTCAGAGAAAACAGTTGTTGATGGTTGAACCAAGTTGATGAAGGAGAGCAGGTCTTGACCTGGTCAAGAAGGGGCAGAATAAGGATGTGGAGTCTGGAAGCAGGATGGTGGGGGGGCATAGGTGGAGGGCAGATCTGATATTTCCTTTTAGCTTGAAGAACTTTAATATTTCTTGCAGTGCGGGTCTTCTTGTGATGAATTCTTTCAGCTGTAAATGCCTTTTAGTTTGTCTTCATTTCTGAGCATGTGTTTGCTGGATATAGAATTTCAGGTTGACACTTTTTTTTTTTTCAATACTTTAAAGAATGTCATTCCATTATCTTCTGGCTTGTATTGTTTCTAAGCAGAATTGAGTGGGCATTGTCTGTTTTCCTGCTATGTGATTTATCCCTCATCCCCCACCCCTTGTGCTGCTTTTAAGATATTTTATTTATCATTAGTTTCAGCAGTTTGATTATGTTTTGCTCTGGTATGGTTTACTTTGTTTTTATACTGCTTGGGGACTTTCGAGCTTCTTCC
The DNA here is from genome assembly GCF_027409185.1 of Cynocephalus volans. Classification (NCBI taxonomy): domain Eukaryota; kingdom Metazoa; phylum Chordata; class Mammalia; order Dermoptera; family Cynocephalidae; genus Cynocephalus; species Cynocephalus volans. The sequence goes on from NC_084461.1 coordinate 213,078,505, forward strand.
AGGCTTCCCTGCCTCTCCTCCACCAAGTCTCTTTTCTCTTTGTGCCTCCTTTGGAATAGTTTCTACTGCCCTGTCTTCAGGTTTACTATTTTTTCTCCTTTAGTGTCAAATCTTTGGCTAAACTCCTTCAGTATATTTTTTATTTCAGATATTATATTTTTCAGCTCTGCAAGCTCCCTTTGATTCTTTTTTTTTTAATGGCTTCAATTTCTACCCTTATTGCTTTTCTTTAAATCCATAATATATATAATAGCTATTTAATGTCTTTTTCTGCTAATTCCATTATCTCTTTCATTTCTTGGTTTGTTTCTGTTGACCGAGTTTTCTCCTGATTTTGAGTCACATTTTCCTGCTTCTTCACTTGTCTGGTAATTTTTTTTTTAATTAAAAGATGTTTATTTGTATATATTTGTGGGGTATAGTGTGTTGTTTCAATACATGCATGTATTGTACATTGATTCACTTAGGGTAGATAACATAGCTTTGTACTTGTTAATCCACCCCCCCACCCCATCCCCGCTGCCACCTCCCCCGCATAACCAGTATTCTACTCTGTACTTCTATGAGAACCACTTTTTTTGTTTGTTTTTAGATGTGAGATTATGGTGTTTGTCTTTCTGTGCTCGGCTTACTTCAGGTAACACGATGGTCTCCAGTTCCATCCATGTTGCTGTAAATAACAGTATTTCTTTTTTTTAATAGCTGAATAGTATTCCATTGTGTATAAATACCACAGTTTTTTTATACATTCATCTGTTGATGGGCATTTAGGTTATTCTCTTTCTTGGCTATTGTGAATAGTGTTGCAGTAAACATGGGAGCACAGGTGTCTCTTTGAAATGTTGATTTCATTTCCTTTGGGTAGCAATCCCAGTAGTGGGATTACTAGGTCATAAGGTAGTTCAATTTTTAGTTCTCTAAGGAACCTCCATACTATTTTCCACAGTAGGTGTACCAACTTACGTCCCCACCAACAATGTAGGAGAGTTCTCTTTTCTCCGCATCTTCACCAGCATTTGTTATTTTCTGCCTTTTTGTTAATAGTCATTCTAAATGGAGTAAGAAGATATTTCATTGTAATTTTAATTTGCATTTCCCTGATGAGTAGTGATTTCAGCATTTTTTCATGTGACTGTTGGCCATTTACATGTTTTCTTTTGAGAAATGTGTGTTCAGGTCCTTTGTGCATTTTATAATTGGCTTGTTTTTTTGCTGTTGAGTTGTTTGATTTCCTTATATATTCTGGATATTAGCCCCTTGTCTGATGTGTAGGTTGCAAACACTTTCTTCTATTCAGTATGTTGTCTCTTCACTTTGTTGATATGTCCTTTGCTGTGCAGAAGCTTTTTAGTTTGATGTAGTCCCATATGTCCATTTTTGCTTTAGTTTCCTGTGCCTTTGTAGTCTTGTTCCCAAAAATGCTGCCCACTCCCATTTTGTGTAGCATTTTCTCTGTTTTCTCCTATCAGTTTCATCGTTTTGCGACTCAAATTTAGGTCTTTGATCCATTTTGAGTTGATTTTTGTGCGTGGTGAGAGATAGGGGTCTAGTTTCAATCTTGTTCATGTGGATGTCCAGTTTTTGCAGCACGATTTGTTGAAGATGCTGTCCTTTCCCTTTCCCCAGTGTATATTTTTTGGGGAAAAAAATCAGTTGGCTGTCAATGTGTGGGTTTATTTCTGAGCTCTATTCTGCTCCATTGGTCAGTTTGTCTGTTTTTATGCCAGTACCATGCTGTTTTGGTTACTATAGCTTTATAGTATATTTTGAAGTCGGCTAGTTTGATATTTCCAACTTTGTTCTTCTTGTTTAAGATTGCTTTGGCTATATGGGGTCTATTGTGGTTCCATACAATTTTTAAGATTGTTTTATCTGTTTCTATGAAGAATGTCATTGGTATTTTGATAGGGATTGCATTGAATCTGTAGATTGCTTTGGGTAATATGGACATTTTGGTGATTTTAATTCTTTCAATCCATGAACAGGGAATATCTTTCCATTTATTTGTGTCTTCAGTTCCTTTCACTAGTGTTTTATAGTTTTCATTGTAGAGGTTTTTCACTTCCTTGACTAAATTTACTTCTAGGTATTTTCATTTATTTGGTAGCTATTGTGAATGGGATTACTTTCTTGATTTCTTCTTCAGATATTTTATTATTAGGGTATAGGAACAACTATTGATTTTTGTGTGTTGATATTGTATTGTGCCACTTTACTGAATTCATTTATTAGTTCTAGTAATTTTTGGTGAAGTCTTTAGGGTTTTCTGTGTATAGGGTCATCTCATCTGCAAATAGGGATAGATTGACTTCCTCCTTCCCAATTTGGAGTTCCTTAATTGCTTTCTCTTGCCTTATTGTGTTGGTTAGAGTTTCCAGCACTATGTTGAATAAGATTGTCTCATAATTTTTGATTGGATGTAGACCAGTTATGAATGTTATGTTGTTGAGCCTATGGATTTTGGTTTTTTTTCTTTAAAGAGTATTGATTTTTGTTCTTGGAGGCAATTAATTTATTGGCAGATCCGTGTGATCTTTTAAAAGCTTGTTTTGAAGCTTTGTTAAGGTGTGTCTAGGGTACCTTTTATTCTAGGGCTAGGTTAGTCCTAGTCCTATTTCTAAGACATGGCTTTGTTGAAGTCTCTCTAAATGCTCCAGCTGTTCAGTGAGGTCTTTCCATTCTCGCTGGTTGAAACTTGAATACCTCCTAGCCCTGTGTAAGCTCTAGGGATTGTCCAGGTCATTTCCCCAGGATTTTCTATCTGCCCTAGAGAGTCACACTCTACACATATGTGGTTTAGTATTCTGCAGTTTTTTGGAGTTCTTTTTATGTGCATCTCCTCTTTATCAGTAGTCTTTCTATGAAATAATCAGATACGAGAATGAAGATTGAAATTACAAAACGTTTTCTTAATCTGTTCAGGCTGCTATAACAAAATATGGTAGTTTGGGTGGCTTATGAACATTAGACACTTTTTTTTTTTTTGACTGGTAAGGGGATTGCAACCCTTGGCGTGGTGTGGTCTGCACCATGCTCAGCCAGTGAGAGCAACGGCCATCCCTATATAGGATCTGAACCCACGGCCTTGGTGCTACCAGCGCCGCACTCTCCCGAGTGAGCCACGGGGCTGGCCCAACAGTAGACACTGTTTGCTCACAGTCAAGGTGCTGGCAGATTTGGTGTCTGGTAAGGACCCACTGGTTCATAGACCTCTGTCTTCTTGCTGTGTCCTCATATGGTAGAAGGGATGAGGAAGCTCTCTGGAGTTTATTTTATAAGGGCACTAATCCAGGCATGAGGGCTCTACCCTCATGACCTTATCACCACCCAAAGCACTACCTCCCAATACCATCATCTTGGGGTTAGAATTTAATGTATGAATTTTGGGGGGTACACAAACATTCAGTTCACTTCAGTTTTATTTATTCCAGCATTACATATATCAGCAAAATTTTGGAGGAATTTTGACTTTTTGTAGTAAGTGAGTGGTTAAATACATTTGTAAAATGTTTTTAACAATTACTGACATGGATCTTATGATAGTCAGTCTTATGTGTCAGTTTAGATAGGCTACAATCCCCAGTTATTCAATCAAACCATCTGGGTGTTGCTGTCCTGGGTGAAGGTATTTTGTAGATGTGATTAAAGTCCATAATCAGTTGTCTTTTAAGTAAGAGATATTGTCCTAGATGATCTGAGTGGTCCTGATCAATCAGCTGAAAACCTGAAAAGCAGAGCAGAGGCTTCTCTAAAGTAGAAGAAATTCCTCCTGTGGATGGCAGCGGCACTCAGTTTCTGGATAGTTCCACAATGGCCTGCCATAATGATTTTGGACTGGCATAACCAGCCGCCACAATCACGTAAGCTGCTTATTTGCAGTAAATCTCTTAATAAATATGTGCTGCTGGTTCTGTTTCTTTGGTTGAACCCTGACTTATATACATATTTTATGATATAACTTTAAGTGAGAAAAAGAGGATTCAAACTGTACGGTTTAATATCAAATTTGAGAAACATTTAAAATTACATATATGCAGAGAAAAGACCTAGAAGGAAATAAATTATTACTAATGGTCAACACAGAGTGGTGGAATTATGACTGCTCTTCACTTTCACCTTTGTCCCTTACTATATTTTCTGATTTTTCTACAATGAGCATACATTTTGTTTTATTATTTTTTGCATTCCTTTTATAATTTCTAAAAACTTAAAAGAGGAGATTTGTTTTTGATTTCTCAGTAATAGATTAGAATAGCCACCTTATTATCTTGTAGAGATTCTCTTTTTTAATTCTTGAACCAAAGTTGTATTCCAGGTTAGAATTAGAGATAGTTTAGCAAGTTCTACCTTGGTAATAAGTATAAAGTGAAGCCTTGGATGTGTTTCAGGAAACTTGGTAGCCTTCACTCTTCATTCAGATTAGCCTTGTACTAGAAGAATCCTGATCTTCCAACACTTCCAAGGACTGGAACTCAGTCTTCAGTTACTGTTTTTCTGTGAACAAACAGCAAGTTGTCGCACAGATCTCTAGTTACACCTGAAATGCAGTGTTTTGGCAGATCTTAAAAGAGAATGACCACTCTTTTCCTTCTTCTACCTTTAGCTGTATCCCAAGTCCCTCCATCAATGACCAAGGTAGCTCCTATAAACTGTAGATCTGCAGTTCTGGTAATTGAATAATTTAAGGTAGCTATTCTTTAAATGACTACACAGAAGCACTGTCTGTTCTGAGCACTTTGTCTAAAATTAGTTACTTTGAATCTGGGTCTTGGATTGCTGATTTCTTATGACTCTGGTTTGACACACGTTTGCTAGTGGTTCTGTACAGTATTAGGCAAAAACTCCCTTTTATTCTACTGTAAAGTCATATCACGTGCTTCATTAATTTAAACGGATTTAGTATAGGTGCTGGGAAAAAAAGGAAGCGATAATAAAAATTTGTATATTTATATTTTGTATATGTATTTTTATTATAAGCTGTTCATTATTGTATAGAGTACAATATTTTTTTGTTTTGTGTTTTACTGAAGTATAATTTACATAACAGTATAGTCCACTCTTTTTGGGATACAGTTTATGACTTTTGACCATTATAGTGTTGTAACCACCATGACAGTCAAGGTGGATGACGTTTTGTCAGTCTGAGACTCCATGGTGCCTCTTTGTAGTCACCCCTGGCCCCACTCCTGGGCCTTGGCAACCTTGGGCCTGTGTTCTACCCTAAAGTTTTTACAGTATATGTTTTTAATTATGCATAATAATGTACAGGTTTTTATACACAAAGCTACATGTATAGTATGTTTTTGGTAATTTACAGAAATATTTGAGAGACATTTGGGGGCTGATGGAAATGTCCTTTATTTTGAGTGTAGTGGTGGTTACACTAGACTCCACTGGTCCAGAGTCATAAACTGTTTTCCAAAAACAGTGAATTGTTCTTTTATGTAAGTTATACATCAATAAAATGCAAAACAGAAATTTTAATTTGACCTAATTTTGCCATCAGTCTGATTTTAGCACCTCCCCTACTAATGAGCTACAGCTGCCCTGAATTTCATTTTTGCTCCTGCCCTGCTGTAACTGGCAGAACATGTCAATTGAAGACCAGAAATCCCCCACCCCAGTGCTTAAAGTTCCCAGTCTTATTCCTCAGAGAAGAGAGAAAATTTGGGCATACAGAAATTTCACTGTTTTACACAACGTAGCATTTGGAGAATGTGCTTATATTCTGTGAGAAAACTTCACCGTTTTAAGACATCATAAAATAATGCTATTTGAGTCTTGATGTTTATGCTGTGATTGACTGGGTGACCAGCACCTACAGCATGATTAATACTGTGGAAGGAGAGAGGGACAGAAAGTCTGCAACATCTCATGTTATAGTCACTCATCTAGGGTTTGCCTTTGGGTTCCAAAGTAGTGTTTGGTATTGGTTTCCTCTGGGTGCTGGCTTTCAGGTATCACCTGGCATGGTACCTGCAGTTCAGGCTCCCGACCTGCAGGTGTCACTGTAGGCAGTGGAATGATAACTGCATTTGCTGGTGCTGGGATGCTGACAGAAATCTAGAAAGGCTGTGCCAGTTCTGAGCTTTACCCTTTATGAGGCACAAACAGAATCCTTTAAAAAAGAAAAAAAAGAAAAGAAAAAAGTAGTTCTAAGAATGTCACTTATCACCTGGAAACAGTTGTCTTTGTCCTGAGTTGTCTCTTGGATCAGGGTCAAAATGCTCCCATAATGTTAGTATTGAATGGGTTGTGCTGTGGGCCTGGGTCTAACCCCTCCTGCCCTGGTCAGGGAAGCAGAGGAGTGGCAGCGTGAGGAAGGGATGTCATGGAACCTCTTAATGTATTAATCACTTCTAGTAGTACAAGCCTGGTAGAACATGATACCTGAGGAAGCTGGTACTATCTCTTGTTTTGGGTGGTGTGGCCTTTGTGCCCAGCTGTTACAGTGACCTAAGTGCTTCTTAGGAAGGGAATGGTACCTTTTAGAAGAGGAATTTCAGTACCTTTGGCAGATACTTGGTCTTTATCAGGCTTCTCCCTCCTGATTTGCCTACCTGGGTGTGGGCACTCTTCACTCTCTTTAATGCTCTTGTCCATTTCCACCTCATCAGCAAAGTTTTGCCAGCACTCTGTCCCTTTGCTCTCCCCAGCCAGTAGCCATGCCTCCTCTGAGTGTGCACTTCATTTCATCATGTCCAAAAGGCTGGCCAGCCCAGCCGTGACCACTGAGCCGCTGCAGGAAGTGCCCTGGGCTCTCCCAAGCCGGGGTGGTGGGGGACCTTGGGCCTTGGCCTCCTCCCCCGACATGTGCAGCCAGCCCAGCAACAACCTCCAAGCCACAGCAAGAAGGGCTCTGGGTTCCGAGCTGGGATGGTAGGGAGAGAGGGCTTTTGCCATACCCCCCTGACATCTGCACCCAGCCCGGCAATGACCAAACCACTTCTGGAAGCCCCCTGGTCTCCCCTGTGTGAATGAGGGGGGTGCCACAGGCCTCAATCTTGTCCCTCCTCCTTCCTCCTTCTTCCTTCCCATTTCCTTTCCCTTTTGCCTCTCACCCTTCCTCCCAACTGCTCTGCAGCAACATCCTAGAATGAAAAAAATAATATTAATGAAATTACATTTTCTTTAAAAAAAAAAAAAGTGAGGCTGGCTATTCTCACAACCTCAGTGACTGGGGGCAGAGGCTTACTCAGCTCCTCTCACCTCCTAGCCCTGTGTGAGGTGAGCACTCCAGGGCATGCTGGGTTCCGTTTCTTAGCACCTCTTTGGTTTTGCTCACTGTCTTAGTCCCTCCCAGCTGCTATAACAAAAATACCATAGCTGAGGTGACTTGTAAATGAGACATTTATTGCTCACAGTTCTGGAGGTTGGCAGTCCAAATCAACGTGCCAGTGGATTTGGTGTCTGGTGAGGCCCTGATTCTTGGTTCATAGGCCTCTGTTGTCTTGCTGGGTTCCCACAGGGCAGAAGAGGTGAGGCAGCTTGCAGGAGTCTCTTTTATAAGGGCACTAACCCCATTCTTGAGGGCAGTGTGACTGTACCCAGAGAGGAAGTCCCAGGCCCAGAGTGCAAGAACCTTTCTGTTCTCCCAACAGCCCACCTGAGGGACATGAAGGGGCACAGATGGCATGACAGGTGGGTGAGTGCTACAGAATGAATGTTTGTGCTCCCTCAAATTCATATGTTGAAGCCCTGACCCCCAAGATGGTGATATTTGGGGGTGAGGGCTTTGCTGTTTTAAGAAAAAAGCAATGATTACCAGACAGAGATATTTTTTAAAACTAAAATAATCAACTTCTATTTGAATATTTTTCTATAAAAATAGGTACACCTTTTCATGCTAGCTTTTTTTTTTTTTTTAAAGATGACCAGTAAGGGGATCTTAACCTTTGACTTGATGTTGTCAACATCACGCTCTCCCAAGTGAGCTAACCGGCCATCCCTGTATAGGGATCTGAACCCGTGGCCTTGGTGTTATCAGCACTACACTCTCACAAGTGACCCATGGGCCAGCCCCCCTTTTTTTCTTTAACATTGAAAAGATAATGTACGTACCTCACAAAAAGTTTATTAGGTAGGATTTAAAATACCAGCCACAGTAGACAGAAGAGTATAAGGCTCCTCATGTGTGTGCTGCCTGGCCCCCCAGCCCCTTTCTCCCCTTCTGTGTGATTTTGAAGCAGCTTCTGCCTCATACCATTTCATCTATACATGTTTTCAGCTAGTGTTTAACTTCAAGTTTTCTCATAATGTCCTAATTTTTCAAAAAATGGTATGTTTGAATCGAGCTACAAACAAGGCTGCAAATACCCATGGTTCAGAATTGACCCTTTATTTCTCCCTCCCTCCCCTCAAAATTTATTTGTTAAAAGAAATCAAATTGTTCATTTGTTGACTTTCTTATTGTTTGGATGCTGGTTGTTACCTGTGGTGTGGTTTAACCCATCCTCTGTCCTATTTCCAGTAAGTCAGAGTCGGATTTAGGGTTACATTTTCAGAGTTATAAGAGTATATGATAGAAGCAAGTTCTCTCTAGAGGCAACCATTGTCAGTAACTTTTTTTGTAAAATTTGTATATTTTATGTGTATATATGTATCTTCCTTGTTACATACAGTACACATGCACACACCAAAGCACATTTGTCACATCCCTGGAATGTACAGTGGGCACTCCCACTCGATGAGCAGCTGACATAACTGAGGACTTCCTGTTGCCAGGCACCCTCTTAGTGCACTTGCAGGTTTTTCACTGTCCTCACAACTCTGGGAGGTAGGTCTGTTGCCCTTCCACTTTGCAGTTGAGGAAACCAGCCCAGGCTCATGTTGTTGAGAGGCAGAACCCAGGTTTGCCTTTGGGTGGTTCGCCCTGACATTCTTCATTGCTGTTGGCCTTGCATCACTGGTCCAGGTGTGGCATCCCTGTCATGTCTGGATTTTCAGAAGCTTTCAGGTAACACTGATGTATAGCCAAGATTTTTCTCAATTGCTATATAGTATTCTACTGTGTAGATTGTAACATCATTATTTAATGAGTCCCCAGGAGGTGTGATTTAAGTTGTTTCCAGTCTGCTGGCGTCACAAGTGATGGTGCAGTGCATATGCTTGTATGTGATTCTTGGAACATATGTATTCGTATCAGCTGGGTGAATTCCCAGAACAGAAATTACTGGGTCAAAGGGCATGGCATTTGTACTTTTGATGGATGTTGCTAAATTGGACCCAGAGACTTTCTTCCAGTTTGTTCTCTCACTGCCAGGTGGTTGGAGGGTACCTGACTCCATTCCAGGTGCTGGCCTGCTCTTAACCCATTTCTGGGCTGTTCATACTCTTCTTTGATTTTCTGTGAAATGTCATTCACTTTTTACATATCTTGGATTCTGATTTGACTTTGTATATCTTTCTGTTCTTTTTCCTTTTCCATTCTATTTATTTATAGTTACTAAATCATTTATTCTATTTGTTTGCCAATATCAAGCTATTTTATTTACTATAGCTTTCTAATACATTTCAACATTTGATTGAACTAATATTTTTTTAAAAATGTTTATTTATTAATATTATTTTTTTTACATCCTAGGATGTTGCAGAGCAGTTGGGGGGGAGGTGGAGAGGAGAAGGGGAAAGGAAATAGGGTGGGAGAAGGAGGAAGGAGGAGGGGCTTGGTTGAAGTTGGTGGCACCCCTCTCATTCCTGCACTGGAGACAAGGGTGCTTCCAGCAGTGGCTTGGTTGTTGCTGGGCTGGATGCAGATATCAGGGGTGTGTGGCTGAAGCCCTTGGTCCCCCCCACCACGGCACCAGAGTCTGGGGTGCTTCCTCTAGTAACCTGGTGGATGTCGTTGGGCTGGTTGCAGGTGTCAGGAGGGCATGGTGGAGGCCCTTGGCCCCCCACCACCCTGGCTTGGGAGCTAGGGGTGCTTCCTGCAGCTGCTTGGTGGTTATCACTAGGCTGGTTTTGGATGTCAGGGGGCATGGCTGAGGCCCCCAGCCCTCCCTGCTCCCTGCTTGGGAGCCCAGGGGGCTTCTGGTTCTTCTAGGTTTTATAGGTGTTCTTTGGTGGTGTTAGACCTTTACTAGTTAATATCAAACTTTGTCTCTGATCTGTGGGTATTTTGTTTTTTCTTTCAGTTCTGTGTTGGATTATTTGCTGTTCCCACTACTTAAACTCTGCACTGGAACCTATTTGTTGTCCTTTGCTTACTTCTAAAATGGGGGAACTTCCTGTGAGGACCAGCACTTGAGCACTGTAGTTGACCTAAGTTGCTGTTTTGCTGCTGGTACCCTGGGGGAAGGGTTTTTGTGCAGCTCAGGTTCAGTTTTTGACTTCCAGGTCTTGTGAGTTCCACTATGCCTGGATTGTGTGGAAACTCTGGTCTGAGCCTGAGTCTTTTCAGCAAACCGTACCCCCTTCAGATCTGTATTCCTGACCAGTCTCCATTGAGTGGTCATGTGCTGATTGGGGGGCAGATCAGCTGTCCATGATGTGCCCCAGTGTTCCCCTGGTTGCCTGTCTCCCCCACCACCTGCACTCCAAACACTTCCCATGGGACAGATTGTGCACCAGTCTTTTGTGATGACTCACCGGCCTCTGAATGGCTCCATTTTTCAGTTGTTTTGGCTCCTTGCTCCTTTGTGGGTCCATGGGAACCCTGTTAGTGGTCTTGCTGACCTGAGGGCCACCAAGGTCCTCTTCTCCCCTGCTACATCCAAGCGACTTCATAGGAAAGGCACAACTGCGGCTTTTGTCAGTTCCTGCTCTGTGCACTCACCAGCTCCAGCCTTGAAGCAGCCAGGATTTGAAATGGTGGGAGTGACCCTTTCTTTCTCTCATTGCAGCTTCTCCTGCTTTCATGAACTCTGTAGGTCTCTTCTCCTTTTCTCCTGAGCCGTAGTGGCCCCAGCTTGGCTGTTGTTGCTTTTTAATAGTTGTAAATTGGTTGATTTGTGGGAGAAAATGATGCTGGCAACCGTCTATTCTGCCATCTTGACCGGAAGTCAATAGAACTAATGTTTAATCTTTTTTCCCCCCAGACTTTGCTTGACTATTCTTGAAAATTAATTTTTCCACATGAAAATTCTGTTGAAATTTTCATTGGTAATATATTAAAATTTATATTTTGAATTAGGAAGAATTGAAATGTTTACAGTATTGAGTCTTTCTGTCTAAGAACAGGGTATGTCTTATTTATTCAAGTCTTGTTTTATGTTGTTCTGTAGAATTTTATTTTTTTATTTTTATTTTTTTTAAAAGATGACCGGTAAGGGGATCTTAACCCTTGACTTGGTGTTGTCAGCACCATGCTCACCCAGTGAGCCAACCGGCCATCCCTGTATGGGATCCAAACCTGTGGCCTTGGTGTTATCAGCACCACACTCTCCCGAGTGAGCCACGGGCTGGCCCCAGAATTTTAATGTTTTTATTCAGTACATCCTATACACCAATACTGGATTCTGTTCCTGGGTTTTAATAGTTTTTCGGTTGATTTTTTTAGTTTTCTACAAGTATAGACTATTTAGTATTTATTATAATGTTAGTAACAACTATATTCAGTAATATGTATGTTTTTCACATTTAGAATTTTAAATGTAACTTTTTTTCTCCTCCTCAAAATTTGTTGCTGAGCAACTGGAAGGATGGAACTGACAGTCACTAAGCATGGTAGGGGCAGCTTCTGGGAGGGATTTGGGCTGGCTGGGGCTGCCACAAATCAGAGAAGCAGACCAGTGGTCTATGTGGTATTTCCCAGTAGGCAGTGGACAAATGGGTCTGGAATTCTGAGATGATGACCAAATGGGTACTTGAAAAGCATTAGTGTTTAGATGCATTGAGGGCCGACCCCGTGGCGCACTCGGGAGAGTGCGGCGCTGGGAGCGCAGCGACTCTCCCGCCGCGGGTTCGGATCCTATATAGGAATGGCTGGTGCACTCACTGGCTGAGTACCAGTCCCGAAAAAGACAAAAAAAAAAAAAAAAAAAAAAAAGAAAGCCGTAGACAGGTCAGATCACCACGGCAGTGAGAGCTGATGGAGGAGAGAAAAGGTCTGAACATTGAGACCTGGGTGTTGTGATGTGGAGGGGACCTCTGCCCAGGAGACTGGGGAGGGGCCAAGAGGGCGAAGCGAGGGAGTGAGTGGGTTCAGATTGTCAGCTGAGAATAACGGGAGCCATTGCAGCACCAGCATGGTCAGACTCACTGCTGCAGCTCTCTTAGGCTTGTTCCTGGAGTCTGCCGAGCACCCAAGATCCCAGGCACATTTGTTAGTCTTTGTCACCCCTTCTCACTGAGATGCACACCTGAGGTCTCTGTGCCATCTCTGCCCTGTGTTGGTCTCAGTGTGTTCCTGGACAGGTGGTCCTCTGGTCTCTGTCCCATGGATGGTGGCTACATACTCCCCCTCCCTCCACAGTGCCCCCTCCCTCCACAGTGCCTGTCCCTATGTAAACTGCTCGTTGAGTGTCTTTTCCCTCAGGCACTCGTACCTGCTCATTCCCTCAGCACAGAAGTCCAGAGAGGAAATTAGCAGAAAGGGATGGAGGGTGGGGCTGGCCTAGGTCACCTGGCCTGAGCTGGCTATGAACACTTAGAATCATCTATTGGTATTCATGGGGGACTGGTTCCAGGACCTTCTGCAGATATCAGAATCCTCGGGTGCAATAGAAAATGATCTAGTATTTGCATATAACCTACATACATTCTCCCATATACTTTAAATTATCTCTAGATTACTTATAATACCTAATACAATGTAAATGCTGTGTAAATAATTGCATTGTTTAGGGAATAATGACAAGAAAATTCTGTACACGTTCAATACAGACATAATTTTTTTCCCCAAATATTTTCAGTTGGTTAGTTGAACCAACGGATGTGGAAACTATGGATACAGAGGGCTGACTGTATGTCTGCTCACTGGGTATTATATGTCTTCCCCCTTCTAGGTGGGACCTTGTCTACCTTATTCACTGTGGATTCCAGTGGCACACACATAGTTGACAGTCAGTGAACAGCTGAATGAAAGAATGATTGGAGTTAAAAGTCATGTTCAAAATGAACAACCTTTGAATTTTAACATGTCTTATGAATGCCATTGTCCAGTAACACTTTTCTCACATTTTCACATTTGTGTATGTTCTGTACTTCCCTGTCTTCTTAGGGCAACTCAGAGTTGTGTTTTAAACTGGTTAATAGAGAGTCCTGAGGCCACTTCTCTGTCTCTTGCCTTTGTGCTGAGCAGTCAGATTGTCAGCTGCCTCTTATGGTTTTCTTGTGTGTGCTCTTGCCCTTCTCTCCCTTCCCTTGGCGGCTTGCAACCCCCAAATGACAGAGCCCGGGATTGTGCAGACCCCAGTCTATGCAGGCCTTGAGCTCTGAGCCTCACTGTGAGGGAGTTGGAGTGACCTGAGTTTTCATGTTTCTCTCGTTTTTTTTCCCCTTCAGTTGTCCAGTATAGGGATCTGAACCCTTGACATTGGTGTTATCAGCACCATTCTTTTCTTTCTTTTTTTTTAAAAATATGGCTGTATATTTTTTATTTAAAAGTGTTCGTGTTGCACTTAATGGACACTTAATAACTATGAAAGTATCCAGAATAAACAGGGAAGTGAAAGCACCCTGAGTTGGAGTATTTCTAAGTGCTAAAAACCGAAAATCCCTTTTATTCAGAGTCCAAAGTATCAACATTAAGTATCAAATGCAATTCGTGTTCTACAGATATAGTGTCCCAGTGAAGTCCAAATACTAAATACTAAACTCCTTTCATTATGATTGTGAGGACTGTCCCCAAGACCAACTTTTTAAAAATTATTATTTTTATTGGTTATGAATAATCATGAGGTATAAAGCTGATTGTCACCACTCATGCCCAAGATGTGATGGCCAGATCCACACTGGCAGCATTCCCATAACCACAAATTGTGATTATACCCCCTGTCCCCACCCAATTATCCTTGACTTTCCTCTCTATCCCCCTTTCCCCCACGCCACTTTGTATCCCTAAGTGTGTTCTCTCTCTCTGCAAGTCTAACATACCACTGGGTCTGTCTTTCCTTCCTTCTTTCTCTTTTAGCTCCCACTTAGTGAGTACATGCAGTATTTATCCCTCTGTGCTTTGCTTATTTCACTCAACATAAGTTTCTCCAAGCTCGTCCATGTTGTTACAAATGGGAGAATTTCGTTCTTTTTTATGGCAGAGTAGTATTCCATGGTGTATATATACCACATTTTCCTTATACATCTCTTTGTTAAGCTAAGGAACTTGCTGTGGAAGTGGCTTCTGAGCCTCGAGCAGAGCCTAGGCACGTGGGCAGCTCTGTCGTGTAGTTTGCCTTGGGATCCCCTGGAACAGGTCATCTCAGATGACTTGGCTCTGAGTCCTATAAGCTGAGAAATCAGATTCGGAGCCTGTGCAGATCTCCTCCTTTCAATAGCAGCTGTGGGATTCTGACAGTGAGGCTCAGGACTGAGGCTTGGATGCTGGCTGCCATGCTATGGAGCTGCTGTGTTCTTAGGTAACCAAGGACCAGCATTATACTCTCATGTAACTGTCAGTCTGTTTATTTCTTTATTTATTTTTACTTTATTTTTTATTTTCAAATTTTTTATTAGCTTATTCATTCTTACAAATCATACTTATTCTTTATGCCATTTATTTAGTCTCTCCCTGCCCCCCCCCAATAACCATAGATTTGTTCTCTCCAACTGATAGATTAACTACTCTGCTGGTTTGTTGCCTAGATGATCTGTCCAGTACTGAGACAGGTGTGATCAAGTCCTCACCTATTATTATAAATCAGATGCTTCTTCTATTACTCTGGATTGAGTGTGCTTTGTGGAGAAAGAGGACCTCTTCTTTTTTTTTTTTTTTTTTGTTTCCGCTGGGGCCTCTCCTTGTGTCAATGCAGTTGAGAGTCTGGCATGCCATCTGCATGGTGGCTGTGACTGCCACTGTAGAGACTAGTCGCTTTTGCTGCAGCCATTGCAATTGTGGTGACTACAGTGGGCTACCTCTGTGAAAATGGTGTTTTTGGTGTGCTCTTTATCTGGTTGCAGCTGGGTTCGGCTTCCCCTGGCCCCATGCTTCAGTCCCCTGGCTGGGCCCTGGGGTGGTGGCAGCAGCTTGCCTAGTTGTGGCTGGCTTCAGCTTCCCCGGGTTCCATCAGTCTGTTTATTTATGTTTTGGTCTTTTTTTAAAAAAAAAACAACACCTTTGATTTTTAGATAATTCACATTTACCCCCCAAAATTGCAAAAATCATGCAGAGA
Source organism: Cynocephalus volans (assembly GCF_027409185.1). Taxonomy (NCBI): domain Eukaryota; kingdom Metazoa; phylum Chordata; class Mammalia; order Dermoptera; family Cynocephalidae; genus Cynocephalus; species Cynocephalus volans. Next base: position 213,093,771 of record NC_084461.1, read on the forward strand.
ATTCCCGTACATTCTTCACCCAACATTAGTGTCTTTTATAACCAGGGGCTACTGGTAGCTCATCTGTAGACCTTGTTCAGATTTTGCCTGTTGTTCCAATGATGTCCTTTTACCTTGGACTAGGGTTCAGTCAGTTATCATCATTGTATTCGAGGTTGCATCTCCTCAGTCTCTTTCATCTGGGACAATTTCTTAGTCCTTGTTGTTCATGACCTTGACACATTTAAAGAGAAACGACCTTTTTTTCTGGAGGGGTTGGGTAGAATGTTCCTCATTATAGTTTTGTGAGTCTTCCTTATGATTGTATTCACGTTACACATTTTGGCAAGAATACCACAGAAGTGGTCTGTGTCCTCAGTGCATCATATCAGGAGGTGCATGAGGTCGATTTGTCCCATTCCTACTGGTGTTGACTGTGGTCATTTAGCTGCGGTTGTGGCTGCCATGTTTTTCCACTGTGGAATTGCTATGTCCCCCTTGTAATTAATAAGTATCTTGTGGGGAGATACTTTGAGACTAGATAAATATCTTGTTTCTCAGCATATTCTTGCCCATTAATCTTAGCAACTATTGATTATTCTTACCTGAAATAATTATTACTGTAGTGCTTGCTGAATGATTTTCTATTTTCATCATTCTTTCTACATTTATTAATTGGAATTATACTTGTCAAAAGACAAAATTACAACAAATTTAGTTTAAAGATCTACTTGGCTTTTTATTTGTCATTTTAGAATTGAGGAACACTCATTCTATAAAATAGAAATATAAAATAGAATGAGTGCTCTGCTGAGCCCAGCAGAGGAGGTTGGCTTAATAGGCTGAAGAAAGCAACAGGGAACAAAAAGCAGATTGGTTCTTCCTTTCTTTCTTTCTTTTTTTTTTTTAAAGATGACCAGTAAGAGGATCTTAACCCTTGACTTGGTGTTGTCAGCACCACACTCTCTGAAGTGAGCTAACCGGCCATCTCTATATGGGATCTGAACCCATGGCCTTGGTGTTATCAGCACCACACTCTCCCGAGTGAGCCATGAGCCGGCCCAAGATTGATTCTTTCAAAATCACTTTCCGTATAGGTTAGGACAGAGGGGACTTCTTTATTATGCTGACTGAAATTGACTGAAATTTCCTGGGTTTTTTTGTTTGTTTTTTCAGAAAACTGGCTGTTTCAAAGTTCAATTTGATTACTACAAACTGAACTTGGTCTGGTCTGCTGGGACCTTGTGCAGGACCTCAGTCCAAAACAGTAGTCTCCTGTAATTTCTGTTTAACATACTGTAAGGAAGAGCTTTTCTTTCTTCCCACTGATTTATTTACTCATTCATTGTTTGTTTATGTTGATGTGTCCTCATGGATATGTATTCTATAGGGTATGATCCATTGTTGTCATTGTTTTTTTGCTCAAGTGGCTCCTTCTAGTGGACTTGTCCTTGTGACAACTTCGCATCATTTTCAAGCCGAACCACAAGATGTTCCAGGTTTATGTTGTTACTTCCCTATCCCAGCTGTGGATTAGATCTGTTCTTTAAAGATCCTTCTTGTTTTGATTAGAGACTGGAAGTTGGGCCTGGTGTGTTCATCGGCTCTGGGTGTCGTTGCTCCTAGGCCCTCCCAGTGGATGAGCGATGAAGGTATCTGTCTCCTGCCCTTTTTGTGGTTTACTTCTTTATCCTCTGAAACCATCACATTTGTCTTTTCATTTCCTGATTCCAGCCATTTTTCCCCTTGTAAAAAATTTATGGTGTGGGTTAAGAGTATGAATCTTGTTGTCTAAAAACCCTGCATTCATTTGCTAGCTCTTACACTGATAAGCTGTCTGGCTTTGCACAGATTTCTTCATCACATTGGTAATACTTAACTTAGGGGATTGTTGTAAGGGTTAGATGAGATAGTGTAATTAAAGCTTTCATTACAAGGTAAGTATTAGGTTTGGTTCTTGGATTCAGCAAGTATTTATGGAATGAATAAACATTTATATTTGTTTTAGGACCTTGGGGCAAATGGGATATAGGAGTGCCATCCTGCCTCAGCCCCTGCCCTGTGCCTGCTGGACTCGATCTGGGAGCATGGCCTCTGGCTGATGCAGAGGAGCCTCCAACATCTCTCCTTGTTCCCTTGAGCTGTTGTAGAGTTTAAGTCAGGAAGGGAGAAAGGAAGGCTTCTTTCTGGCCACCCACTATCAGAAATTTTAGAGTGGGTGCTTTGCTGTCCCCAAGTTAAATGAGCAGTCCTGATTTTGTCTGGTCTCATTCTGCTTCCTAAAGCAAAACCACACACTAATCTGTGGGTGGTGTTATAATGTTATGCATTAGAAGGGACTCCTCTTCCTGTTCCTCCTTTTCTGGAACAACTTTTGTGTCTTTATTGACCCATTCTTCAGTAGGGGTGGGTGCTGGCTCTGCTGGCTCCACAGGCCCCGTAATAGCAGGTGCAGTCTGCCCTCCAGGGACTGTCGACCTTCTTCACTGCTGGGGGCCAGTGAGGGTGGACGTTGGAAAGGAAACCAGCCATTGCCTCTCCAGACTTCAGCAGTGGTGCCTGAGGCCCACTGTAGGCTTGGGCCAGAGTCTTCTCCTTGGAGGCCCAGTGCTCTCTTTCTGTGACCTGCAGGGCAGGATCTGAAACACAAGTCTGGGCTGCTCATGTGTCTGCCACCCTGTGAGGCTTTGTGACCTGGTGGTTCTTGGGAAGCAGTGGTGTTTCTGCACTTTCTCCCTCCTGCCCCCACCAGCATGCCGCCTGCCTGGCAGCTCACCCAGAGCCTCCCAGTACGTGGGTAGGTAGGACTAGCTGTGACCTAAAAACACTTAAGTATTTTCTGGGTGTCCCTGGTGAAGCTGAATGAGGAAAAAAAGAGGAATGTTACTTTGGATGCTCAACTTCTCCTAGGAGAACAAACTTTCAGATCCTTTGTTTTTGAAGGCAGTGTGTAGCTGGCAGGAGGAGTGCTGTGCAGATTGGTGCTGGCTTCCTGCGAGGGTTGTGGCAGCCTCCTTCCTGAAGCCTCAGGGCCCCTTGCTGACTGGATTGGGTCTTAAATAAGAAAAACAGAAAGCTCTATCCTATCCCAAGGTAAACAAGCCACCAAACCATCCAAACAAAAGCAATAAGACCCATGTAGTTGCCTCCCAGAGCTCAGAATAAGAAAGGAAACCCAAATGGTGGCCCCAGAGGAGTGTTCAGGGCGTGTAGGTGTGGTCCCCTCACCCTCCTGCCTGCCAGCAGGTAGTTGTGCCCTCTGGAAGGGCATCTAGCGCCTGCTGGGCGATTTCAGATCTAGAGTGTCTCTGGGGATGAGGATTCTTCGACTTTCCCTATTTAGCTTTTTTCCTTCTCAGATTGGCCCTGGATGGCTGTCCCAACTTCTAGGGGCACCATGGGCTTTATGTTGATGCAGTGCGGTGCTGCTCGCAGGTTCCTGGCAGATGACATTTCTATTTTGCCACTACGATATCCCATTTTGAGTGGCTGCTCCACCCAGGCTTTGTGGTGCTGGTTCCCGTGGTCATTTCTCTTCAAAACTTTGTGCTCATGAAGTCAGCTCTGTGTCTTTGGGCAAAGCACCTGTGATTTTGCTGCTGTGGCCTTTGTTTAGATTTGACTCTCTTGTACCCCTCTTTTTCCTTAGAATTTTTTACTGATGTTTTGAGAAATGCTGCATGCATATTTCAAAAGCAACTCAAGAAGCATGGGAGGGTGTGTGGTGGGACTACAGTGGTTTCACTCATGGTCCCAGTCTCATGCCACTCTCCATAGAGAGGTGATCATGATTATCTGCTACTGTCAAGTGACTGCTGTTACTAGTGTCCCGTGTATCTTTCAGGAGATGGGTTTTTTAAAAAATTGTTTTTTATTGAAAAATAATTGATTATACATATTTGTGAGGTACAAAGTTGACTATCAGTAGTTGTGTACAGTATGTGATGGCCAAATCAGGATAGTTAGTTTATTCATCACCAGAATATGTAATCATTTTTGTGTCTGTTAACCAATTTCTTATTAATTTCTCATTAACTCCCCTCCCTCTCTTCTTCTCCTTTCCACTTCTAGTAACCACAGAGGAGATGGTTTATGAAAATACAAGTATACTTATTTAAACCTCTCCCTGTACTTTTTCTTTAAAATAGACTATTTTTTAGAGTGGTTTAGGTTCACAGCAAAATTGAGCAGAAGAGTTCCCGTATACCCCAGCTTCCCTTACCCCACACAATCAACATCCCACATTCCCCTACTTTTAAAATGTAAACTTCTCCATAGATTATAGCATGCTGTGTGCACTTATTTTTTTTTCACATAAAGCATCTTACACACATTCATCTCAGACCCTGGCACCCTCTGTTGGTATCTATTGCATTCTCTAGAATGGACAGGCCTTCAGGAGTCGACAGTGTTCTGCTGTGTGAACTGTGCTCCAGCTGTCTTTATGTCTAGTCTCTCAGTCTTGTTTCTGGTGGAATTAGAGGAGAATGGTGACTAAACAGAGATGACTGAGATTTTTTTAATTCTTAAGAGTTTTTTTAGAAGTAACATAGTGGAGAATTAGAAAATACGAGTCCATGTAAAAAGCAAAGAGACTGAGAGAATTTAAAATGCTCCCTGAAATGTCCTGGGAATGTCTGTGTGGTGGGATGCTGGTTGGTTGGGTGTGTGTTTGGAGCATGTGGCCTTGCTGCTCCCTGTGCCCATGCTGGGCTTGGCTTACAGGGACCTGGGCACTTATGTCCCTGAGGGTTTCATTGCTGTACTGCAAATACTTATAGTTAAAATTGGATTTCCAAAATAAATGACATGAGTTAAAAATTGCTGTTGCAGCACAGTGTTGTGTCACATGTTAAAAAGGTTCCTGCCTCTCCATCCCCCAGAATGGATGTGGGTTATTGTCTGCTGCATTTTAAGAGCAGGGGATTTAAAATAAGGAAAAGAGAGTTGAAATTCTGTGCTAAATGCCAGCGTTGTTGGTAGTCTTAATCTAAAAGCTGAGGAATGGGGCTTACTCTCCTTCTGAAAGGCTGTTGGTCCATGGAATAACGAAAAATTAAAGCAGAAGATCTGATGGCATTTTTCTATGGCTGATGTTCTCTGAGACATCAGTGAATGATTCGTTTGTGCTCTGTCACCTTAACCCAGAGGTCTTAAAGCAAAGAAATGTGTAACTTAACCCAAATTAATGGGACCGTGGAGCTATTTTCCTTTCTGCTGTCACTTTAAGGGACTGTTATTTAGAGGACCCAATTTGGGAAATGATTCCTTTGGTCCTTCATATTACCTCAAAGGTTGTAGACGTACAACATTCTCCTCATTTCATCCAGAAAATATATTTCTTCGAAAATGTCCATTGATTTTTATTTTAGCAAGTAATGGAATACATTCCTTTTGTAAACGTGGTAAAACTCAAGACCCTTCTGCCAATCTCAATCTCAGCACTCTTCCAGAGATTAACCACTGTTCTTGGTTTCACCTTTTGAATTTTACTTATTTTTTAAAAATTTCAGTGATCCCAGTTTTTAATGTTTGATGTGGAGGATTCTAACATTAATAAAACAAATGTATTTCACAGGGCCCAGCTTCCAAAGCCCTGTAGTTTCAGGTATAGCCTAACTTTTTAAAATTACACAGAGAAATTTGCGAAAGACAGGAAAATTTCCCTGGGCTAAAGTCTTTGTTGTAGATGAAGAATTGTAACAGCAAAATTGCTAGCTCAAGGACAGACGTCCTTGGTGCATTTTAACCTACCTATTGACTGATGGATATGTTAAGAAAGTTGCTTGATTGTTATGTAAATATGCTAAGGAAATTGCTGTAGGGAAAGAAAGTGTTTGCTAAGAACAAGCTTTTGTTGGTGGACCAACTTAACTTTTTACTAATTGCATTATGGAATGTCACTTTGTTATTTCACTGATGTTACCAGCCTCTATTGTTAAACTATACTTAGTCATAACTCCACCTATGTTCCTTTTCTGTAACTTTCTGGTCTGGAGAATAAATAGGGAGAAAGAACCCCAGTTCAGGGTTAATCTTCCTAGGAGGAATGCCTCTCTCTTGAGGGTTCCTGGAAATTAACCCCTTTGGGGCTTCTCACTGCTCAGAAGAAATTGGCTTTGAGTAATCCTTTGTGTCTCTGACACCCTGGGGGTGAGAGGTGACAGTTTGAGACTTCTGGTCGTTTTTTACAAGTGCAGTGTCCCCTCGCTCCTCTTGGAGGCTGCGATTGTGCCTGTCCTGAAGTCCTTTTGCTTTATTCACTCTGAGTCCTGCAGCATCACATCTGTATGTATAGAATTAGGTGTCCCTTTTTTAGGTTTTGGGGATTCTTGGCTGTGTGTTCATTTTTGTATTAAGTTCCCGTTAGCCTGTTTGGATGTTGTGTCAGTGTTCTGCAGCTGGTCTCTAGACATTGTGGGGGATGTGGTTTGGGGTGGACTGTGCCAGCTGTTGGTTCTCAGGGAAGACAGGCTCCCTGCCCTCCATGGGTGTCACCAGCCTGTCTCCCCCAAATCGACAGTGTCTGCTCTATCCACTTCTCTCTGGCTCCCTCCTAATTGGGGTCAGGTGAGTGGAGTTACTTGCGCATGTACTGGGGTCGTTCTTTTGTTGTACCCTAATCACATCATCCCTTGATGTTCATGAAGACAAACTAGAGCTGGCTGGAGTTCCTGGGCATCTCTAACCTGCCTGGGAGTGTGCCCTCCTCTTGGCTCACACCTACATTTTGGTGCATCCTCCAGCCAGCCTCTGCCTCCTAATCATCAATGGTTTTCCCTTGCTAATTGCTTTTCCCATTAGCTTGTAAACGGGTTTAAGTCTCACATGCATACACACGCACTAAAATATCTCCAGAAAAATTAGCAAACTCCTCCCTCAACTCGAATGTCTTCTAGTTAACTCAGGTCCTTCCCTTTTCAGTTAAGCTTGTTGAAATCGTTTTCCATCTTTTCTCTCACACTTCTCTATTGTCACATTGATGCCCTTCTGACCTTGCCTTATTCCTAGATCTCTCCGTGGAGTATTCCACTCTGGACCTTTCTTCTCCAGTGCTCTCTTCTTCTAGCTTCCAGGACACTATTTTCTGGTTCCACATTCCTGTTCAGGCCCCACCCACTCCACCCCGCCGCCATTCCCAACTGTATCCTTCTTCCCATATACTCTGGACACATGCTACCCAGGACTGAGCCTCCCACTGAAGTCCTTCAGTGGCTCTCTCTAGTTCGTATCACTTTTCTGCATTTCAGACTTTCATGTGGATAATGATGACTTGAGGTTTGAGGTCTGCAGTTTATTATCCACTAACACTTTGTTTTTAATTTCAAAATATAAATTAGAAGTCAAAAATGTCATTTAACTGAACCATCCTTGTCTGCTTTCCTGATTCTGGGGAGACACAAACACCGACTGCCCTCATCCACCTGCTCTGTCCTTCCCAGCATTGGGGGCCTTCTCCTGGAGGGCAGGGCAGGTGCAGGGCCATTGACCCATTTCATAAGTGAACTATGCTCTCTGCTTCTTCCATTGGCAGTGAATCCAGAGAGAAAGCAGAGATGTCTGCCAGGTGTACAGGTTACCTGTGTGCTGCTGAAGTCTTGCTGGATATTGCTGCTTGCCTTCACTGGCTCACCTGGGCCAGCCCTTCTAGGTCTAGACCTGCTGGGTCCTGGCTCACCTTGTGTCTTGGCCAGAGGTTGTTGGGGGAGGAGGGTGCTACAAATACAGGGTAAATTTGGCTCTGTCTGCTATGCAGTGTTAGTAGGGGTTCTTGCGGATCAGGCAGTGTTCAGGACTGTGTTAACCCCAGCCTCCAGAGCTCCCTGGTTACTCACAGGGCTGGGAGATAAGGCTTCACAGTGAGGGGGTTGAGCATGCTCCAGGAAGACCTCTTCCCTGTCAGTGACAGCCTTTGGATAGTCATGGCTGCTGCTTGTCTCAAACCTTCCAAATCTTATTCAAGGTTGTCTTCTGGCTCACTGTAACTCAGAGCTGCCCAGGGAAAGGGGTTCAGGAAGACGGCTCCCAGCTTCATCAAGTTGACACAACCACACACACGTTTGTGTATGTATTTTTTTAAAAGTACAGTTTGATGAATTTTTACAAACTGAACATTGCTATGGAATCATCACTCAGAAGAAGGTATTACCAAAAATGGAATAATTGGGCCGGCCCGTGGCTCACTTGGGAGAGTGCGGTGCTGATAACACCAAGGCCACAGGTACAGATCATATATAGTGATGGCCGGTTAGCTCACTGGCTGAGCGTGGTGCTGACAACACCAAGCCAAGGGTTGAGATCCCCTTATCGGTCATCTTTAAAAAAAAAAAAAAAAAATTGAAAGCATCCCTGTGCCTCCTTCTAGTCCCTAACCCCTACTCCCAGCTACCCAGGCTGCTGTAACAAAGCACCCAAACTTGATGGCTTAAAACAATAGAAATTTGTTCTCTCACAGTTCTGGAGGCCAGGAGTCTCAAATCAAAGAGTCAGCAGGGCAGTGCTCCCTCTGAAGGTCCTGGGGGATGATTCTTCCTGCCTCTTGTAGCTCTGGTGGCTCCAGGTGTTTGCTGGCTTGTGGCGCATCATTCATCTTCCTCTGTGGTCACATGGTCTTCTCTGTGTGTCTCTTATAAGGATATTTGTCTCTGGATTTAGGGCTCACCAAACAATCCAGGATGATGTCAACTGAAGATCCTTACATCTTTTCCCAAATGAGGTCACAATCACAGGTTCTGGGGATTAGGATGTGGACATATCTTTTAGGGGGCACCATTGAACTTACTACAGCCGTAGATTAATTTTAACTGATTTTGAAGTTCATATGTGGAATTATACAGTATGTACTCCTTCTGACTACTTTTGTTCTCATGTTTGTGGAACTCATCTACCAACAGAATCAGTAGTTCTTTCTCATATAATACTTAACTCTGTAACTTTAACACAAGCCATTCTACCACTGAGGGGACTGTTCCATTTTTTCTATCCAGGATCCAAAGACCACACATATTGCATTTGATTATCCTGTGTTTCCAGTCTCTCTTCATCTAGAATAGTCATCGTGTTTTCTGTTATTTCTGACTTTGGCTTTTTGTAGAGTTGAGGCCATTTATTTTGTAGTGTGTCTCATAATCTAGGTCTGCCTGGTTGCTCCCTTGATTAGATTCAAGTGTGACGTTTTTGTCTAGCATTGCATCTCATGTGAGGAGGCATGTGAGGGTAGAGTGCCCGCTGTCGCTGACTGGGGTCAGCTCCCTTGGGTGACTTGGTGTCTTGTTATGGCCAACGTCCGACGGGTAAAAGAAATTTGCCCACGAGAACCGGGTGATAGGAAAAGGAAAAGAGTTTATTTCTGGCAGCCAGGGCTACGCAGGCCAATCAAGAAGTGCAGCCCCGAGTTGAACCCTCTCGCAGCTTTTATTTTTAGGTAGGTGGGAATTTTTCACGCCTGACACAATCTAGCCAATGCAAGCAAGCCAGCGATACATAAGCTAATTTTGTGGTTAGCCCTGTAGCCCCTCCCCACCCTGGATTCCCCATAGGGATTTTCCAGGCTAAAATGGCATAGCCACCTAAAATGGTGTTGGCCATGCTACTCTGTTTATTCTCCCATTTATTTTAGCAAGCGATTTGTACAGAAGCAGAATGCATATGTTAAGGTTAGTAGGGTTTGGGGCGTCCCTTAACATTCTCCAAAGGGTTCTGCTGCAAAGACAGCTTTTTTTCTTTGTCATTAATAAATAAGTTGCAGGGAGACAGTTTGAAGCCACTACAGCCTCTTGTATCCATTGATGATCCTGCCCAGTATCAGTTACAGCATTGGTGGTTGCAAAATGATGACTTAAAAGATTCTGTTATTCCTTCTATGTGTATTAGCTGGCATTTGTTTCCCCCATGCACTTGTTTTTGAGGACCGCTGTGGACTTAAGGATTTTAAATCTATTGTAATCCATTACTGTTAGTACTCCTTTTGATTCTCAGATTGTCTCTCGCTTTGCCAGTGGGGGCCTCCAGACTGGCTCCTCTGTCAGTCTGATGCGCCCCATCATTCTTTGAGCACTTTCTTGCTCTGGCACAGACTGTACCAGGATCACCTGTGTCTTCTCTGCCTCAGCTCTGGTACCAGCTGTTTCCCCAAGAAGCTCGTTCTGTTTTAGTGGGATGGTATGGACAGAAAGTGTGCTCATGGCTTGTGGGTAACTTCTTCCAGACCTTTTCAGTGGACAAAGCTAGGAATTATATGCAAGGTCAAGAGTTCTGGCCATTCACAAAAAATTTTAAAAATTAAAAAAAACCAGCAAAAAATGTTCTTGTTGACACGGCTGGTTCAAATTCAGCCTCAGCAGCATTCTTTCTTAGTTCTGAATTTGTGTTTCCTTTCTCTCACAGAACCCCAGTTTCCAGGATCAATATTTTACTTATTTCTTCTGTTTACGGTACATGCAGAATGGTTTGAATTACTATACCAACACCAATATCATCATCAATAGCAAACCTACCAGGTAAAGCTGAAGATTACTCTGCAGTTCTTTTTGTCATTAGAATATATTCCACTTAGGTATGGTCGGAGTGCTGTCCAGAAACTACTTGAATTCTTTTTTTCCTGGTAGTTATGTTATCAGTTTAATATATGGTTAGATTCATTTGTGTTTATTTATATTCACTTTCATGGTTTGCTTTATCCATTTTTTTTTTTTGAATATGTAAAACATTTTCAGAGTTCACAAGTCAAAGATTTATGAAAAGTGAGAAAGTTCACTCCTATCTCTTCTACCTGCTTCCTTCTAACCACCTTTACCCTCCAATGATTTTCATTAGTTTCTGGTGTATTCTTCTCATTTTTCTTCTTGCAGAAGTAAATAATGCTACCTACCTATATGCAAGTTTCTTCTTATTTCCCCTTCTTCCTTACAAAAAACATAGCATACTCTATATACCTTTGCATATTGAGTTTTCAGCTGACAGTGTGTCCTGGAAATCTTGCCCTCACAGTCCATTGAGACCTGCACTATTTTGTGGCTGCAGAACCTGCTCGCTTGTGTGACTGGGCATTGTTTATTGATTGTCCAGCTTCTGTGGAGGGCACTCAGTGTTTGGTATTTTGCTGGTACAAGTACTATCGCAGTGATAACTTTGTGCTGTATTTTGTTTTAATTTTGAAGGGGTGTGTCTTCAGGGTAAATTCTCAGAAGTGAGATTCATATGTCAAATAGCTGTGTAGTTTTGTAGATAATGCCAGCAAATTCCCCTTGAGGGCTGTTGCATTTTGCCTTGCTCCCAACATGTAAGAGAGGCCCTGTTCTCGACAGCTGGCTCGCGGGGTGTGTGAAAGGTTTGAACCTTACTCATCTGAAAGGTGGTATGCAGTGAGGTTTATTTCTTTTATTACGTGTGAGGTTGCACATAGTTTCATGTATATAGGAGCCAATTGTATATCTTTTTCTGAGAGTACTCTGTTTTTGTCTTTTGCCTGTTTTTCTGTTTGGGTTTTGTTATTTTTTTACTTCAGTTTTTAAGAGCTCACAATATATTGGGAAGATTAGAACTTCATCTGTAATATATATTGTATATATATTATAAATATTCCTTCCCCTGCTTATCTTTTGACTTTGCCTGTGACACGTTTTCTCCCCGCAAACAAGTGTTTTTTAAAAAATATCTAAAATATTAGTTATAATTTTTTGTTTTTTGCATCTGGATTTTGAGTAAGAGTTAGAAGTCATTTCCCGCACTGCGGTTTTGAAGGATTTCAGTCATTTTTCCTATAGTCTTTATATTTTTTTCTGTAATTCTGTGAAAATGACCTTTGTGTGGGTTTAGTTTTTGTCTTTATATCTCTGATCCATCTGGAGTTTACTCTTTTGTTGTGAGGTATGGATACAATTTTATCATTTTCCAAATGGCTATTCAGTTGTCCTAACAGCATTTATTATAAAATACAGGAACTGTGTTTTAAAAGAAGACTTATAGGTACCATGCCAGAATGTGAACTGCTGGCTGAGACTTAGATCTCCCTAAATATGGGGTCTTGGCTCAGGCATACTGTTCTCATAAGTGACCCTGTGAGGGCATGACGTTGCACTGAGTTTTCTAGAAGTTCCCAGGACGTGTCATGGAATCTGATGTGTAGAATGAAGCTGTTGCAGCTGAGAGCCTTCTCCTTTCCCTCTTACTTTTGGGATGATCTCTGAGGTGCCTCCTGAGCACCAGAGGCCACTGGAAGTAGTCAGGAGGTCACCATTTCTAGGAATGCCTACTCCTAAAAAGCATCTGGCCAGAACTTTAATGCAGAGCATATGTCAGGTCATGAGACTGGGGAAAGAGCCCCTTGTGCTGTGGACGTATCACTTTTTATGTCACACTTTTCTCATCTATAAAATGAGAAAACTTTGTTAAATAATCTCTAAGGTCCTTTCAACCAGTCAAAGACAGACAGGTTACTGATTGATATGTAAAGATACTGCTATGTATCTTTATATATGTAAAGATATGTAAAGAAATTGCTGTTAAGAAGAGAATGTTTGCTAAAATCAAGCTTTTATTAGTGGATTGACTTAATTGCATTATAGAATGTCACCTTGCTTGTCTTACTGAATGTTACCAGCTTCTATTGTTAAACTTGTTAAACTATACTTAGCAAAAAACCCCACCTATGTTCTCTTCCTGTAACTTCCTGGTCTGGAGAATAAATGTGGGAAGAGAACCCTAATTCGTGGTTAATTTCCCAAATGGAAGGAATGCCTCTCTCTTGAGGGTTCCAGGAGATTAACCCCTTCTTGGGGCTTCTCACTGCTCAGAAGAGATGGGCTTCAAGTAATCCTTGGTGGCTCCATCACCCAGGGGAAAAGGGGTGACAAATCCATGGGAGGCAAAGCAACATATTGGTCAATGTTTTCTTATTTAGAAATTTTTCTAGAGACACGATCATTAGGGGATTTTAGGGTAAAAGTTGTGTATGTGTTAATTTATTCTAGGCAGTTACATAGTGGAGATGCTAATGGCAAACAAATGTTTGGATCTGTTCAGTAACTATAACTAGAGCCCTGGAAATTAGGCTCTTTGTATGAAATTTTATAGCATTTCATGAAATATTGTTCGTAAGCAAAATATGCTTAGCTCTTTGACTAAGTCATCTTAAATAAATATCCTCAAAGATAGAGAGGTAATACATCTCTCTCTCTCTCTCTCTCTCTCTCTCTCCCCCCCCCCGCCCCACGTAGGAGAGAGAGAAGTGTGTGTGTAAGTGTCCCTGATCATTCCAGCTCAGAGCAATGGAAGACTGAGTTTGGTAATATGCTTTACATGTGCTACATTTGTAGAATACTATAGAACGTCTCCTTGGGGAGACTGCCTGTGTTCAGGGACCATCTGCCTCTGCAGCTGAATCATCTGAGTCCTGATTTTGTTTGCTGTGGAGCCAGGCACTTGGACACTGTCCCATCACCACCCGTTCATCGCAACTGTGAGCAGCTTTCGCATGGTCATGGGTCATGGCCTGATTCCCAAACTTCTCTCTTTCTTTGTTTTTAACCCCTTCTCAGCCATTGTGGCGAAGATGTGGCCATGTGACATGGCTAGTGAAGAACTCCTTTCTCTCTACCTTTGATGCCTCTCCAAAGGCTCCTTGACTCTCAGCAGTAGAGGGCAGATTGTTATGTGTGTCTGTGGCCATCTCACCCAGTGTTGGGAGCTTCTCATCCTTTCCACAGTATCATGAATGAGTGGGAGATTGTTCAGTCTTTGTTAGCATTCCTCCAGTGTCAGTGAGCTCACCATGATTTGAGACAGCCGCTTCCTTTCACAGATCACACTGATTTTTAGAGAAGCCTTCTCTTCATATGCAGCTTGCCCTTACACCTTCCCATCCCACATTTGTGTTGAGTGCCTTCTGTGATGTGCAGGCCTTGTTCTAGGAATTGGATGTACAGAGCAGGAGATGCTAGAGGAGCTCACAGTTCAGAGGGACTTGGACAAACAGTTGCAGTCCAATGTGATGAATGCAGAGGAGGGGTCAAACCTTGTCTCTGGGATGTCAGAAGTGCTTCTGGAGAAGGTGAGGCCCATGCTTTCCTTCATGGGTATCAGGGGCCCTAGGAGCCCGCAGAAGAGAGGAAGGGATTCTTGGAAGGCAGGGAGGCAGAAGAGAGCATGGGAGGTGTGTTCAGGAATCTCCTTGGTGGGGGGGGGGGGGGGGGGAGTCTTGGAGCATTCAGGAATCCTGTTATCCTGTTGGGATGGGGGAAGTCTTGAACAAGTCTGAGCAGTGTTGGATCCAGTCTGGTTCTTAGGCCTGTTGTCTAGGGCCACCTAAAATATGTGGTAGTAGAAAAGAATTAGGACACAGTTCAAATAAGGTTTTGTTTTTTTTTTTAATTCCTTAATTTCTTATTCCTGGTACCACTACCACAATTTACAGAGGAATATACCTGTTGTAATGAAAAGAAAAAGACAAAGACAAAGCTACAACAGATAAAAGACCTCAGGAATGTACATGTAATTGACACTACATTGCATTAATCAATAGCTGCACTTTTTGCAAACTGTAGCTATGACAATCCTGAACAAGAAGGGTTTCCTGTTTAAGGTGCAGTAACTTGTTTGACTATGGATCATTGTTCCTTCTGTGGCAGATTTTTACAGTACCTCTAATGCATTTGGGACAACTGTCCCAAAGTAACCTGCAGCTTTCCAGACAACTCCTTGCTCTCTCTCCTGCTACGAACTATAGCCCTTTTCTGCTGTTTTTAGAACCTTCTGCTACCATATCCACCACTTCCACCACCAGATCCATAACCACCACCATAGGGACTGCCTGAGCTTCTCCCAGCAAAATTGCCACCCTTCATGGGTCCATAACTTGATTGCTGTTGTACACTGTAATTTCCAAAATCATTATAGTTTCGGCCACCACCAAAATTTCCTCCTTCATTGTAACCATCATATATCCTCCACCACTGCCACCATTTCTACCACCTTGGTTTCCATATCCTGGTCCACCACCACCATAGCCCCCTCTACTGTTATAACCAGGAACACCACCGTAGTTGCCAACCTCACCTCCAAATCCATTATATCTGCCATCACATCCTCCATAACTACCTTGGCTGCCACCACCTCCACCACCATACCTCCTCTTCCACCAGAGTTTGCACCATGGCCAAAATTACCTCCACCACCTCCAAAATTTCCTCCATGACCCATAACGTTGCCAGCTCCACCTCCATGACTTCTTTGTGATCCAGCAGACTGCATCTCTTGTTTAGAAAGCGCTTTTTTCACTTCACAATTATGCCCATTAATAGTGTGGTATTTCTGAACAATAGTTTTATCAACTGTATCATGATCATCAAAAGTTACAAAAAAGCAAATTCTCTCTTTTTTCCACTTTGCCTGTCTTCCATAACTTCTATGGTTTCAATCTTGCCAATACTTTTCAAAGTAGTCTCTCAAATTATATTCTTCTGTATCTTCTTTAATACCACCAACAAAAATTTTCTTCACTGTTAGATGGGCACTAGACTTCACAGAATCCTCTCTAGAAACAGCTCTTTTTGGTTCCACTACATGCCCATCAACCTTGTGTGGTTGAGCACACATTGCTGAATCCACCTGTTCAACATAAGAGTAAGTCACAAAACCAAAGCCCCTGGAATGCTTTGTTTGAGGGTCTCTCATTAGTGCACAATCTGTGAGTGTGCCCCATTTCTCAGAATGTTCTCTTAAACTATCATCTGTAGTTTCAAAGCTCAGACCACCAATAAACAGTTTTTTCAACTGCTCTGGTTCCTTTGGATCATGGCCCTCCATTTTGAGGCCGGACTCGCTTCTTCCAACTCGAGTTCAATATGGTACTGAGAGCTCAAATAAGTTTTAAAATAGTGAAAGATTTTCCAATGAAGGAAAACTAAAATCCTTAATGCAAATTTTGCAAAAAAGCATAGTAGCCAAGTGTTAACTAGTGTTGACTTAATTCACTTGGAGCAGTGTTTCATGGCGTTTGTCACATTCAGTATAGGTTGGAGTTTAATCCTGGATCCAGGACTTAAACTTTTGTTCTCTTTCCCCTCCTAAGTTAAAGCATCCAGTTCTTTTCACCTGTATTTTCATGTATCATTTATATTTTCATGTTATTTTTTGAGGTAGCTCGTTTTCTGTTTTCCTTTGAGGAGACAGTGGCATGGATATGTTTAGAGCCTCAGGTGGCTTAAAACTCTAGGTGTAGTCAGTGGTGAAAGTTTTTTTTCTTGGTTAGTCTCACTTTAGTGGTGATAACTATTACATATGCTGAGGGTATATGTAAAAAAGGCTGTGGTAGAGTATGGCCTACTATTTGCACAGTCTTGTGGCAACTGCCCGCTTCCTGCTAATGGGGCAGAGTATGATCATAACTGCCTTCAAATTTTAGTTCAGCAGTTATGATGATGCCTTACAGTTTAATTTGCATTTCTTTATTTGTAGAGAAGACTGCATTTTCTGTGCAATGATTTGACATTGGTATTTCCTACTTTGTTAACTCATTAACTTTGTTTACTCGCTGTTGGGTGTTGCCCTTTGGTGGAGTTTTGCAAATAAAACTTCATGTTCTTTCTTATTCACTGCTTTTTTTCTTCCAGTTGATGTGCTGAATTTTGTTCTTTTTGCTCAGAATTGCTTTGACTATTTGGGATCTTTCGTTGTTACATATAAATTTTTGAATTGTTTTTTCTATTTCTGTGAAGTATGTCATTGGTAGTTTGATGGGGATTGTATTGACTCTGTAGACCACTTTGGTGTAGTATGGACATTTTGAGAAAAATGATTCTTCTAATTCATGAGCATGTGTTTTAGCTATTCTGAGTTCCTTGTATTTCTGTGTGAATTGCAGAATCAGCTTGTCAATTTCTGCAAAGAAGTCAGTGAGGATGTTGGTAGGTATTGCACTGATTCCATAGATCAATTTTGGGAGTATTGCAATCTTCACAATTTTTAAATCTTCTAATTCAGGAACTTGGGATGTCTTTCCATTTTATTTAGGTCTTTTTCAATTCCTTTCAACAATGTTTTCTTGTTTTCAGAGTATTATGTATTTTGCAGTTTTTTGCTAAATTTATTCCTAAATAATTTATTCTTTTTGATGCAATTGTAAATGGAATTTTCTTAATTTCCTTTTCAGATTGTTCATTACTAACTAGTCTATAGAAATACAATTGATTTTCATATATTGATCTTGTAACCTACAGTTTTGCTAAACTTATTTATTAATTTGTTTTTAGTGCATTCCTTGGGATTTTTTATATACAGGATCATGTCATCTGCTAATACAAATAAATTTACTTCTTCCAACCTGGATACCTTTTATTTGTTTATTTTCTTGCCTAACTGCCCTGGCTAGAATTTCCAGTACAGTGTTGGATAGAAGTGGTAAGATCAGGCATCCTTGTCTTGTTCCTGATCATCAGGGAAGCACCACCGAGGATGGTGTGGACTGTGGTTCTTATTCTTTCTTTGTTTTGTCTCATGATTTGGTTGAGAACATACTCTAGTAACCTCCTGAGAAAGTGATCATGAGAGTGAAAGTTTTTGAGACCTCCTCAAGGATCACCAACCTTCTTGATCTGCCTGGGATTGAGGGGTTCTCGGGACATGGGAGTTTTAGTTTTAAACCAGGTCCGTTCTGGGCAAGTGGTTTGGTTTACCCAGGATGTGGGACTAATGGTGCCCTAAAGCCAGGAAAACCAGGATGAACTGGTCACCCTGCCACATGCCTAAAAATGCCTTTGTTCTACCTTCATGCTCGATTGACAGTTTGAATCTGTATAATTTGTAGTTGGAAATTTTCCCTGAGTTGCTCCATTTTTTTCTAGCTTACAGCATGGCTCTTAGGAAGTTGTAGTCATTCTGATTTTGCTCTTAGTGTGACATGTTCTTCTTTACTCTCTAGAGGCTATTAGATCTCCCCTGTTTCCAGTGTTGTCAGAGCATCATGCTCTGAGTTTGACTCTAGTTTAATCCCATGTGCTAGGTGCTTGCTGGGCTTTTCAGCTGCAGATTCATGTCCTTCATCTCTGCGTTTAAGAAATTTCCTGCTGGCTGGTTAGCTTGGTTAGAGCATACCCTTATAACAGTGAGGTCATGGGTTTGGATCCCCATACCTGCCAGCCTCCCTCACCTCTCCCACAAAAAATAAATTTCCTTAAATTCTTCCTGGTTATCTCCTTTCCTTTATTTTTTTGTTCTCTGTCCAGCTCTTCTGTTATTAAGAAATTGGATCACCAGTTCCGTTCTTCCCGTTTTTCCCCCTATGTTCTATGTCTCTAACTTTTTGCTCTTCTTTCTGGGAAACTCACACATGATTTCCTCAACTGTGTAGAGTTCTGCTCTTTTCCTTTGTTACTATTATTACTTTCCCAAAGCTTTTCTGAAAGCGATTGTGGTTGTTGTTCTTCAAGTAATATTCTGGTCTTGTTTCAGGGATACAATATCGTGTCACTGTTCTGAGAGGATGTACACACATTCACACACTCATACACATGTGCTCTTACTCCCAAGCACATTCACATGCGCTCTTACTCTCCTGCACACTCACATATGTGCTTTCACACACACACACGTGCGTGCACATACATACCTGCCAGAAGGACTGGGCTGGGGGGCGTTGGATGCAGGGAGCTTGGGTAGGAGGTGAATGTCCTGGGCCAGCCTGGCAGGGAGGATGTGAGCTGGGGGATGTGCATTGATGGGAAGGAAGGAGCTAGGGCTGCAGGCCTTGCAGGAGGACAAGCCTGGTTCCCTGGTAGATGTTTTGGTGACAGAAGAGCATGTGAACTATGGGTGAGAAGGTACCCTGTGCAGTGCCATATACATGCCAAGTGTCGTTGCTCTCTGTGTAGATAGAAACGTGTTTGGTTTCAGCTAGTAAACGACAGTTTGAGATTTAAGTGGAATGACTGACAGTTGGAAATGGGGTCTGAAGTTTGGGGAGAGAAACAGAAGTTGGAACTAGATGTGGGAGTTGTGATCTTGGAAGTGGTGGTGGGCTGTCTGAAGGGAGTGAGAAGAAAAGAAGTCAGTGCAAAAGTGGGAGAGGTCCACAATTAGGGGGTGGTTGTTAGAGGAACCTTCAAAGAAGGAAAAGACAGACAGAGAAGGCAAATCTAGAGTGTTCCACATCAAAGATTTGAAAAAAGATTTTGAGAAGCACTCAGTCATTGACCTGAGCTGAAGAAGAGTTGAAAGGGTGGACAATGGGTGTAGCCTGGAGGACCAGGTCACAGGGCAGGTGGCAGAGCTCCTGGAGTGGGCGAGGCTGGGCTCTGGTTATTTGCCGTAGATGAAAAGCAGGTGAAAGGAGTCAAATGCACTCATTCAACAGTAATGTGACCCCACTTGAGATGGCAGTAATCGGTAGACTAGGAGGTCATTGTCTTTGTGTGCTCTTTGCAAACTGTCTTGACATGGGAGAACTTTTATTCTTTATATTTAAAGACATTTTGAAGTCCTAGCATCTTGGCATGGTGATGTTCACCTTCCCGCATGCCCACCTTTCCTGTAGCTTTCTGTGGTATTTCTGTCAGCTGTTGCCTGGGTCTGTCATTGCTGAATAGATGTGCTGTTGTTCCAAGCCACAGAGACCCTGCCAAGTCTTAGCACCCTTTTAACCCTCATCTCAGGGTTAAATGTCCAGGTTTATAGGAAGGAACAGGAAATTAAGTCCAGAACGAAACTCTTCCACATGACTACCTTTTTCTCCTTTGGCCTGGAATCCTATTTCCAGCAGCAGTGAGCTTATCTTCCAAAGGAACCACCATGGAACTCTGTAGACCTTGTTTATTTTTGAAGTCACTTCTTCTCAGCAGTCTGAGCTGTTATGCAGAACCATGCTGTGGCTCCATAACAGAAATTGGGTTCTTGTGCTGGGAACAGAATGAATATCTCTGAAACCCAACAGCTGATTTTTTCCTCAGAGGTGTCCAGGGCAGCAGAGATGGAGGAAGTTAATGCATGGAGCCCTTCTAAAGCATAATTTCAAAGGAGTCACAGTTAAGTGAATTTACATTTATGGCCCAAGTGACATCAACCCTTTGCATGTGAGTTCTTCCTTAACTGAGTCACAGGGCAGCCAAATGGCTGGTCCTTGGTCACCTGCCCTCACTCTGACTGCCACTCCTGGCTCATTCTGACTTGATCGTATTAAATCACACCATTCATAGCTATCTGATCTTATAACCTTACTTGTTCACTCCCAGAAACATTTAGGAGAAGGTGGTGCAGTCCGAATCCTGAGCTTCTGCCTGGCTGTAGCCAGCTTCTGTGCTGTGTTGGACTCCTAGAATCCGTGCCCGTCCTAGGAGGAAGCTCCTGCGAGGTGTCCTGACTGGGGAGGTAGTCTCTGTTGTCCTTGTGGGGTGCCTGTGTCTTCAGCATCTCCACACCCTGGCCTTGCCTGCTTACCTGAGTCATGGGGTCCCTTCTCTTTTGCCTCAGGGACCTCCTTACACCTGTTCGCCTATCCTGAGGACTCAGGTGGGCTCCCTCCCTCCAGGGCTGCCCCTGACTTTGGTTCATATTTAGTTTTGAACCATGGCTGCCATTATCCCTGTGGTACAGGAGGACATTTTTCACCCTTGTTGGTGGTACTCTCTCTTGTCTGTGCTTTTCTCCTTCTCTGCAGATGACTTTTTTCCACAAATGGCCTTTGATTTTATTGATGAGATCATGCCAAAATCCAGAACGAATACTTTATTTTCTTTTTTCTCTCTTGGATGTCTCTGTCAACCACCACAGATACTGCTCTAGCTTCCTTTCCTGTTTTTATCCTTTCTCTTTTCCCATCCTCTTTTCAGCTTAGCCCATTTAATTTTCTTATGTACGAAACATCACGTATTTAATGCATGCACTTTGATGAGTTTTGATGTGTACACACCCATGAAACCATTTTCACAGTTGAGCTGTGAGCATTCATCACCCCACAGGCTTCCTCACAGTCTCTGCTGTGCCCGTCCTCCTACCTCCATCCCATCCCTAGGCAGCCACTTTCTGTCACAATACATTAGTTTATGTTTTCTAGACTTGTATAAATGGAATTATACAGTATGTACTTTAAAAACATTACTTAGTTTTTAGAAACTGTGGTAAAGTACATATAACATAAAATTTACCATCTTAACCATTCTCCAGTGGCATTAAGCACATTCACAGTGTTGTGCAGCCGTCACCACCGTCCATCTCCAGAACTTTTTCATCTCCCCAAACTGAAACTCTGTCCCCATTAAGCAGTAACTGCCAATTGCCCCTTCTCCCTGTCACCTGACACCCACCGTTTTACTTTCTTTCTCTGTGAATCTGACTTTTAGAGACCTCATATAAGGGAATTGTGTATTATTTGTCTTTTTGTGAGCGTAATGAAAGGTTCATCCATGTTATATTATATTTTCCTTCCTTTTTAAGGCTGAATAACATCTCTTGTATGAATATACACATTTTGTTTATCCATTTATCCATCAATGGCCATTTGGTTTGCTTTCAGCTGCTGTGTACAATGCTGCTGTGAACATGAATGTACAAATATCTCTTCAAAGTATGTAGTTTTTAAAGTCTGGTTTCTTTTAGGATAATTATTTTGAGAGTTAGCCATGTTATGTGTATTAGTAGTTCATTCTTTTTATTGCTTTCTCTTGTTTATCCACCCATCTATTGGTAGATATTTGGGTGGTTTCGCCTTTTGGCTATAAACAAATAAAGCTGCTATGAACGTTTGTGTACAGGTCTTTGTGTGGATGGACACTTCATTTCTCTGGGTGTGTGACTGAGGAGTGGAATGACTTTGCTGCATGGCAGGTGCCAAATTGTTCTCCAGAGGGCTGCACATTTTATAGTCCCAATAGCATGTGTCACAGTTCCAGTTGCTCCTCTTCTTAATCGACATTTGGTGATTTTGTTTTTTTTGTTGTTGTTTGGCAGCTGGCCAGTAAGGTGATCTGAACCCTTGACCTTGGTGTTATCAGTACCATGCTCTCCCAGGTGAGCTAACAGGCCAGCCCACGTCTTAATTTTTAGACATTCTCACAGGTTCTCATAGGAACAGAGGGGTATTTCATTGTAGTTTGAATTTGCATTTCTCTGATAAGCAATGATGTTACAGTCCTTTATATTTTCTTTGGTGAAGTGTCTGTTCAAATCTTTTGCCCATTTTAAAAAATTGGGTTGTTTGTTTTCTCGTTATTGATTTTTGAGAGTTCTGTGTATATTCTGGATACGAGTACATTATCAAATGTATAATTTGCAAATATTTTCTCCTAGTCTTTGGATTGTCTTTTTATTCTTTTAACATTGCCTTTTGAAGAACACAGGTTAGTTTTGTTGAAGGTCTAGTATATCAGTTTGTTCTTTTATAGGTCGTGTTTTTGGTGTCATATCTAGAAATTCTTCCTAACCCAAAGTCATGAAGATTTTCTCCTATGTTTCTATTAGAAGTTTTATAGTTTTAGGTTTTATATTTAGGTCTGTGATACATTTTGAGTCATTTTTGGAATGTGGTACAAGGAGTGCCTTGAAGTTCATCTTTTTTGTGCGTATGGATGTCCAATTATGTTCGCATCATTTGTTGAAAGGACTGTCCTTTCCTCACTGAATTTTAAAATATTTTTCCCTTTTCCTTTGTCTTCTGCCTCTTTGCGTGGGAAGCCTCCCTTACCCACAAGTTTCTCCTGGCCCTGTTACACCTCAGGCACACGGATCCCTTTCATTTTGTGCTGTGCCTTTCTTCTTCTGCCAGTTCCACCTAGCCCTTGTTTTTTATTCTTGTAGAAACACTAGCAGTTCGATTTCCACCTTTTCAAGTTAAAATAGTGTCTTTCTCCCAAGCTGTGGACAACCTTCTTGGGGTTAGAGTGAGTGGCTTTTCCTGAGCTTCTCTCTCTTGATCTCTTCTAAGATGTGATGCTGTCAACTGCCCATTCTCCTTGAAACACGTGTGTGTGGCTTCTGTGCTCTCCTGATTCTCTTCTTCCCCAATGATTAATCTTTCAGCCTATTTCTTAGGTTTGTCTTCTTCCCACCCCTCAAACGTGGGTGTTCTCAAGATTATCTCTATAATCAGCCCTTTTCTTCTTCTTTTGGCAGTCTTTTCCCTTGGAGAGCTCATCTACTCCCAGAGCCTGAAGCCACACATCGGTGGTTTATTCTGACTTCTGTTCTTTATGTCTCTGTCTTTGGTCCTTCATTTTAATTGTCCTCATGTCCTGCAGATTTACAGGTGACCACATCAGCCTCCTGACTTCCTTTCTCTATGAAGGGTCATACTATTCTCTCCATTGTGCAAGCTCAGACCACCCTCTCTCCTCTCTTGCTTGTCCATGTGCACTGAGTCACAACTTCCCTGCGATTTGCCTTGATATTCTGAACAAAGTGAGCATGTCCTTAGGGAGAAAGACTTACAAATTATTTTTTCTCTCTTTCTTTCTTCTTTTGGAGTGAGGATGGGAGAGTGCACGTGGCAGGCAGTCTATGTCCAGCTTCCTCCCTGAGCTGGAGCAGGGCCACAAGGGTCAGGGGTGGGTCCGTGTGACTATGTGGATGCAGAGTTGGAGCTCGTGAAAGTTATCACCCAGCTTAGAGTAAGCTGTACTGTGAAGACAGTCCCCACATCTCAATGGAGTTTTATTTCTCCCTGATTGTGTGAGTGAGAACAAACACAAACTGTCCTTCCTTTGCTCTCATAGCACAACAATCACAATCAACACAGAAGACAGATTTCTGTGACCAAATATGTGGGTTTTTTTTTACCCCATACACTAAGCAATTAATTCTGCAGCAGACACTAGCTGGGTGTTCTCCCGTTCAATTTCAGCACTACCTACCTGGAGATAGCATAAGAACCTGCAGGTTGAAGGTTGAGGGTTCAGTCTCCCAAACTGCCCCCTGCTTCCCTGCACTTCTGATACCAGTTGCAAGCTACAGGTTGTTTTACCTGTGCTTCTGACTGGCCATCAATAAATTGGGGCTCCCACAACCCCCTCCTTGGGTTTGATTAATTTGGGGAGGGGCTCACAGAACTCAGGGAAATGCTTACGTTTTTACCGTTTTATTTTAAAGCATATTACAAAGGATACAGATAAAGTGATAAGGCATGTGGGAGGGGGTGTGGAGCTTCCATGCTCTTTCCAGGCCTGCCACCTCCCAGGAACCTTCATGTGTTCAGCTATCCAGAAGCTCCCTGAACCCAGTCCTTTTGGGTTTTTATGGAGGCTTCATTACATAGGCATAATTGATTGAATCATTGGCCACTGTTGATCAATTTAACCTTCATATCCTCTCCCCTCCCCTCCCTCAATGTTGGGGGTGGGAGTACCTTGGGGTGTTGGGTGACCAGATGACCAGCCCCCATCCTGAAGCTACCTAGGGGCTTCCAGTCGTCAGTTAACTAATTTGCATATAAAAAGACAGCACTTTAGAGATTCTAAGGATTTTAGGAGTTGTGTGCTAGGAAGAGGGGATGAAGACCAAATATATATTTCACAATATCATGCTGAAGTTAGCATGTACTGTGGTTTACATGTGGTTCTGGGTGGGAATCAAGGCTTCTGTCAGTGCCAGCAGTGTTGGGAAGTATGGTATCACTGTTCGTGAATTAAGCGGAAAGCAGCATTCCATTACCTGTACTATTTATCTGGTGTCATGGGCAGGTATTCTGGGGGCTCTGTGGAGAACTTCTGGTCAGGTCAGCAGTCTCTCTCCATGTCTCCTGTGGGGCAGGCAGGGCCACCTGACCTCAGGAGTGACTGTAGAGAGACTAACAAAAAAGTCTTCCTCTACTCTCAGAGGCCTTGCTACTGCTCGTGTTCGTTGTGTGCTGCACAGACCAGGAATCCCCTCCAGTTTCTGCCTGCTAGACTCTTGAAATTGGGACAGGCAGTCAGAAATGCAGTGAGGGGAATGAGAAAAGCCTCGTAAGGCCAAAGAGAGTGGAAGCTGAAGGCACCTGTGGGCAGACTGCACTATGCACCAAGGGGGAGCCTATCTTCAGGTCCTGAGGGTGACGGTGCAGGTGAGGGCATGGTGGATGCATTGCTGCCTGAATAGCTGGGGCAAGGCCACTTAGGCCATGCGACTTTGGACTGTTTCGTTAGCCTCTGGGAGTTCCTGTTTTGTGGAGATGACAAGCCCCCAGGGTTGTGGTGAATCTTACATGTGGTCCTGTGGCACCCCTTGTGAATGGCCTGTATCTCTTAGTCCCTTCCTGTTGATGCCACGTGTCTGTGTTCCCCATGTGAACTTGGTGCCACCCAGGTTCCTAAAACCCAGGTTTTAGGATGGCTAATACAAGGATGGGGTCTTAGTCCATCTGTGCTGCTGTAACAGAATACCTGAGACTAGGTAATTTATACAGAACAGAAATTTATTTTTCATAGTTCTGGAGGCTGGAAGTTCAAGATCAGGGCACTGGCAGGTTCAATTTCTGGTGAGGGCTGCTCTCTGCTTCCAAGATGGCACCTTGTTACTGTTTCCTCCCGAGGGAGGAACTCTGTATTCCCACATGGCTGAAGGCAGAAGGGCAAGGGAGTCACAATGCTTTGAGAAGCCTCTTTTATAAGGGCCTTAATCCCACTCACTAGACTTATGGTTTAACACTTCTTTCTTTTTTTCTAATACTTCTTAATACCATCACACTGGCCATTAGGTTTCGACACCTGGATTTTGGAGGGGATACATTCAAACCATAGCAGATGGCAAAGTACGGAATCTCTCTACAGAAGGCATTGTTACAGGATGGGCTGCTTGGGCCCATCATTCAAATAAGAAGCATTTTTAGTGTCTTTGCCTAGAGACAATTAACTTTGGCAGGTGAAGGCCATGGCTTGAACTTGCATGGATCATTCCATGTCGAGATGGGACTTCAGTAAGTGTGTTTACAGCTGGGCTTTCAGGTCCCCTCACCCCAGGCCTGTCCCTAGGAAAAGAAAGAGCTCCACAGCAACATCTCCTTGTTAAAGGCTCTTTTTAAGTCAAGAACTGACTGCTAATTCTCAGCAGCCTAAGTAAATGTAAAGATGACTTTCTGACATTTGTTTTGTTGTGGCTGCACTTATAAAAAGACCCTTATATAATTTGCTACAAAGAGCTCTCAAATGAACACAATGAACATTGCCAGAAATCCAGCTGGATTTCTGAGATATCGTTGTGTTTACTTATTTTTCTGATTTTCTGTCAAATCATGTAATTACGTTTGATGGAGTATCTAGTCCTGCTAGTTAGAAGGGTAATAGTGTGGGGATTGCTAATGTATACATTAGTCAAAGATATTCCTCTGAAATGCTTTTTTAGGGAGGCAGTAAAAAGTGACTGGCGCTGCCTGCAGTCTACTCAGATGTCAAACGTAAACCAACAAAACAAGGCACAGGTATACCCCGGCCACTGTCAGGGCCCTGGTTCGCCAGCCTGTGGCCTGGGTCTTAGTCCCAGCCAGTCTCCCAGCCACCCTTGGAATAGGCTCACCTGGAGAGTCTTAGTCCACTGATATGCAGAAGAGGTTCTAATTGGCTCACATGGAGGTTTTAAAATAGTAGGACTGTTTTTCCAGCCTGTCTTCATTCTGTTCACCGCTAAAATTTCCTGGCAGCCTGTAACTAATGAGAATGGAAAAGTACAGAGATTTAAGCTAGCAGCCTTGAATGCTTCCATGGTGCTTTGCACTGGTTTTTGATCTTGCTGCTCTCTGGGGTGGCCAGATCCCTCCAGGTTGAGCTGTGGTCTCAGGTAGTGAAAACAACACTCAGACTAAGGCCCCAAGATAGTCATGGGGAAAGCCCATTTTGTCATCATGAGAGTATGACTACTGCTGTGGTTTAAATATCCCCTCCAAAACTCATGTTGAAACTTAATCTCTAATGTGGGAGTACTGAGAGGTGGGGCCTTAAAGAGGTGATTGGATCATTAGGGCTCTGCCCTCATGAATGAATCAATCCATTCATGGGTTAATGAGTTAATGGATTATCATAGGAGTGGAACTGGTGACTTTTTAAGAAGAGGAAGGGAGACCTGAGCTTGCATGTTAGCATGTTCTTACCCTCTTGCCATGTGGTATTCTGCTCCATTTAGGGATCCTGCAGAGAGCCCCCTTCCCCAGGAAGAAGGCTGTCACCAGATGCACCCTTTCAACTTTGGACTTTCTAGCCTCCAAAACTGTAAGAAATAAATGCTGTTTCTCTATAAATTACCCAGTTTCAGGTGTTCCAAGTGACAGAAAACAGACTATGACAAGCACACACACTCAGTAGAGAGTAGTAGCACCCAGAGGTCACGGGCTGGGCTGGGAGCGTATGACTGGACTGGTATAGACTGTTATGGGGCGAACGCACAGAGGAATCCAAGACCGGCATCAGTGTGGCAGTTTTATAGCTCTTTATTTTAGTGTTGCAGCTCTTTGTTCAGTGTTATAGCGCCTCTTTTTGCTTGCAAGCAAGGAGAGCACTGAGGGCAGAAACTCCCAAGCCAGTGTCTCCCAGAACAAAGGAAAAGACCCCTTTATATAGTCTAAATTCCTGCCCTTTTCCCTCACAGGTTCCCATTCAGGTCCTCTTATGTAAATGAGGGATACTGTCCTGCTAATTTGGATTGGCTGATTGTGGGACACAGTCTGTTGGTCATTTTAGGAGCCTAATTTGCCTCTGGCCCCTGGGGGAGGTGTGAGACTGCGGTTATCTCATAGAGGGCGGGCCCAAGAAACAAGCAGGGTAAATGGCAGGGGCTTGAGTTTCCAGTGGAGCATAGAGTTTCTAAAACAGTTTCTCAAGTGGAAAAGGAAAAGCT
This sequence comes from Cynocephalus volans, assembly GCF_027409185.1. Classification (NCBI taxonomy): domain Eukaryota; kingdom Metazoa; phylum Chordata; class Mammalia; order Dermoptera; family Cynocephalidae; genus Cynocephalus; species Cynocephalus volans. The sequence goes on from NC_084461.1 coordinate 213,121,533, forward strand.
CAACAGTCAAAAATGCTTAGGGTTCCCTGCAACAGACACTTTGGTAAGTGGCTGTGTCAGACATAGCTGGTGTGTTGTCTCACCTGAGCCCTGTACTCCTGCTGCAGTGGTGGTGTTGTTTCCCCACTCTACTGATGAGCAAATCAAGATTTAGAGAGCCAGGGACAACTGGTCCAAGGTTGTATCGCTAGCCAGTGGCCCAGCAGGGACTTCTCACTCCAGAGTCTGTGTCCCTAAGCACTAAATGGTGTTGCTTTCTCTTCTCTTTTATCTGGAATTCTTGAAAGATGTACCTTGCCTTAAACAAATCTGACACGTAAAACCTCTTTGCCTTGGCGTTTCAATTTCCCTTTAGAGACCTCCTTGCTTTGTAGGGAAGTTCATGTAGAACTTCACATCAGCTCAGAGCTCCATACCCAATCTCTATGCCACTCGTGTAACCGTCTGTGTTGTGTTAAACTGTCATGTTAAGCTCTGTCTAGGTGTTCCTTCCATTGTGCACACACACAGCAACAATCCCTGCTCCCCTCCAAAAGAGAAACGATTAAGAGAACACCAGAAACAATCAGTGTGGAGAAACCTGTGAAGAGTTATGAGGGGAGATGGCATTGGAAAAGAGTTATAAGGGAAGATGGCATTGGAGGTCAGCAGGTTGAGAAGGGCAAGCGCCCAGTCAGAAGGAAAATAACCTGTGCAAGCAAATGATGGCATTAAAGGAGTGTTAACATTCCTGTATTTCTGGGGGAAGGGAGTGACCGAGGATAGGACTAGTGGGGACCATATTGTGAAACCCTTATTGATGCTAAAGGGGGTTTATCTTTAGAAAATGGGGTAACCAGTAGTTTCCAACTCAAAGAGTGTTGCGCTCAGATTTGTTAGAAGTTTACAGGCAATAGTCAGAATGGATGAGTTAGGACATGGAGAAAGGATACATGCCAGGAAGCTGTTGCAGTGGTTCAGGAGCTGTGTGTGGAAGGTACAGGGATAGCCCTACATTTCTTGGAGCTTGGGGGGAAGCAGGAGAGGTTGGCCAGAGGAGACCAGGTGGTGGTGGGTGTGATGGGGGGAGGAGGAGACCATGTGGGTGGATGTGATGGGGGAGGAGAGGGAGACCAGGTGGTGGTGGATGTGATGGGGGGGAGGGAGACCAGGTGGTGGTGGGTGTGATGGGGGAGGTGAAGGAGACCAGGTGGGTGGAAGAGAGGGAGGCCAGGTGATGGTGGAAGAGAGAGAGACCAGGTGGGTGGAGGTGATGGTAGAGGAGAGGGAGAACAGGGTGGGTGGAGGTGATGGAGGAGAAGGAGACCAGGTGGGTGGGTGTGGTTGTGCCCATGGAGTTGAGAGAGGTCCTGGAGGGGTCCATTGGTGGGAGCATTGACGTCCGATGTAGCAGAGGTATCAGATGGACAGAAACTATAAAAAGGTAAGTTTGGATTTGATACTTGAAAGTCACTAGTGGTTGGATTCTTGGAAGTCACTTGGAAGTGGTTGGCAGAGTTTATAGAGTGGTATGCTAGAACGTAGGGTAGGGAGAAGGTGACTCAGGACATTTAGCCAGGAATAAAAGGGAGAAGATGGCACAGCCTCAACAGAAGGCTGGTTGAGAGAAGAGCTGTGAGTCCTTGTGTTTGGTTGATTTTAAGGAAGGGTGAGGTGTGAGGGTAACAAGTTATTGGCTAAGAAGAGCTTGGGGATCCAAGAGACAAAGGGATACTGATGTGCAGGGCCCCATGGGGGTGGGAACAAGAGCCCTTCCCAGGCTCACAGGACTCAGTATTACTGATAGTGGGTGTTTGCTAATTAATGTCAAAGTTGTTTTTTTATGTAAGCTCCGCAATTAGTGGAGCTTTGCTCTGTCAAAGTAATTCTTTGCTTTATTGAAAGGATTTACCATAAGAGTCCATTAAATAGAGAACTCCTGAGTTGGTTGGGGTTTCTCTCTGTACATGTATGTGGACATCGGACCTCTGTGAAGATTCTCAGAATTGGGCATTGTCTCCTAACCAGAAGTGCTTTCTGTGCTTTATACTCACCTTCCCCTATCCCTAGGCCTGGGCCACTGGGGCTGGGGTGACAAGGCTTGGAGGGAGCAAGCATTTCTCTGGGTGCTTTCCCAGAAAGAAGAGGGGCAGAGAGACAGCTTTAACTTTTCTGGCTTCCTGTTTTCAGATTTACAGTCCTGGGATGGTGCTGTTTAGCCTGCAGCCGCTGCAGCACCAGCCAAAGCCTTCCTTCTTCCAGAAGTACTGCTCTCATTGCAGTAGATCTTGTTTTACTTATAGAAAAAGCACTAGTGTCTTCTTATGACAGCTTTTCTTGAAACTGAGAGGCATCTAAATTTGTTACCCTTAGATGAACATACCCTGGAATCTCACTTTTGTTAGAATCTGATAGGTTATACTTTTAAATTCCAGCTGCGATAGATTATACTCTTAAATTCCAGCTGCACATTTTTTTTTTTTTTTTGCTTGCTAGCAAAATAATCGGTATAATGAGAGGGGGCTGGTGCACGTGAAGAAGGCTGACTTTAAGGTTAACCACCTCCTAGGAGAACTTAAGACCGGGCCTCCGTGTGGCAGGGACTCCTCACCACTGTGGTGAGCAGAAGCCACTCTCCCGGTGTTCACCAGAACAATTGAGGACATTGGTCCAAATAGTGTCTAGTTCTTAGAATTCCAGAGATGTTTTTGTTAAAATGGAAACAAAACTCAGACTTTGGTTAATTGAATTGCTGATTATTTAAAGGAAACAAGTGTAGAATGTCTGTTGTAAGATTACATGCGATCTTAGTGCACCTATTTTGTGAGTTCTGTTTTTTATATTGAATGTGTTCAAAGCTTGTCCCACTGTATGCAGAGTGTGTTTGAAACTATTAGATGTGGTTTGTTCTCTTTCTAGAGTGTTATACAGTAGTATCCCCTTACCTGCAGTTTCGCTTTCTGCCTTTTTGGTTACCTGGGATCCAAGAATATTAAATGGAAGATTCCAGAAATAAACCAAATTTTTAAGTTTTAAATTGTGCATTAAGTAGTGTAAGATGAAATCTTGCACCACCCTGAGATGAATCATCCATTTGTCCAGCTTATCCATGCTGTCTCGCTACCTTCCCGTTAGTCACTTAGTAACCATCTTGGGTATTGGATCAACTGTTGGGGTATTACAGTGCTTATGTTCAAGTAATCCTTATTTTACTTAATAATGGCACCAAAGTGCAAGAGTGGCAATGCTGGCATATTGTTATAATTGTTCTATTTTATTATTGTTGTTAATCTTATTGTGCCTAATGTATAAATTAAACTTTATCATAGGTATACATGTATAGGAATGAACAGTATGTATAGGGTTTGATATTGTCTGTAGTTTCAGGAATCCACTGGGGGTCTTGGAGCATATCTCCCTTGGATAAAGGGGGACTGCTGTAATCTTATGTGAGACTCCCATGCATATGTAATCTCGTGCTGCATAAGTAAACATAAAATGAACCAATAAACAAAATGCCTGTTTTGTACTTGAATAAAACATCATTTGATGTCATGGTGGTGCTGTGAAAGAGCTGTAAAGAAGGGAGAATTCACTGCCTCTTGTAGTTAGGGAGGAAGTTTAGTTTTGTTAAAGGCTTGAGGGTAAGAGGAAAGTGATTGGATGAATGAACTGAGACAAGACGGATGAGGTGGCATGAACCTCGAGCCAGCGCCAGCAAGTCGTCGTGCCCCCTCTCCCCAGGTTCCGAGTGTCTGTGGTGGTGCCCCAGGTACACACTGTTCTCTGGTTCTTCTGCCCTCATACTTATTTACCGTCCCCAGACTCGTGACCCCAGGTACCCTCCAGATCCACTCCCTTAAGCATTCTGCAGTCCAGTCTCCATGTGGCAACTTTTAAGACAATCAGATACTGTGGCTCCGCATTCCAACCCTGCAGTGACTTGTGATCATTTTTTGATTAAATTCTGAACTCTGGTTTAAAAAAGCCTGATTCTGATCTTGCATGATATGACAACGTCTCCTCTTTGATAACAATAAGCACATTAATGATGGTGACAGTGGTGATGGCAGGTAACACTCACTCTGCACAAGACACCGTTCTGAGTGCTTTGTATCCATTCATAAACCACAATAACTTCTCTGAGCTAGGTGCTCGTGCACCCCCATTTTGCACGTGTGGAAATGGAGGCATGGGCCCTTGGTCACAGTGGGTCATTGGCAAAGCTAGACCAAGGACTTTCTGTGGGCAGTTCCCTTGGCTGCTCATCTCCGCAGTCTTTGTAGCAGGCCCTGTGTTGTCATTTCTTAGACTTCAGTGTGAATGTTCAACTCCTCCCAGGGGCCTTCTCTCTTGACCAGAGGTTCTGAAGGGGCCACTTAGTCACTTTTGATTAACTCTGAATATGTGAGTCTCACGTTGTTCTCCCTTGTGTCCCTGTGCCTATAATAATGTGGGCACCTGGCAGGTGTTGGGCCAGTATTCATTCAGTGGCTGGTGTGTTGGCTCTGTCACAGGGCCTGGGATCCCAGAGTGGGCAGAGGAGAGGTTTCGTCTTTGGCATTGACAGTTGCCAGCCCTAGGCTTGCTTGCCGCCAGGGTAGTGCAGAGGCCAGCGCCTAGGCAGAGACAGGGCAGGGCAGGTAGGGCACAGAGAGTCCTTGGGTGATCGCATGTAGGGGGGCATGTTACTGCCCAGTGCTTTCAAACTGTAGACAGTAAACTGGTGCTGTTGTTGCAGTAGGCAAAGTTGGACAATGTGGAGCTTATTTTCCCCCTAGCACATTGGGTGGCTTTTTTTTAAAGATGACCAGTAAGGGGATCTTAACCCTTGACTTGGTGTTGTCAGCACCACGCTCACCCAGTGAGCCAACCGGCCATCCCTATATGGGATCCGAACCCATGGCCTTTGTGTTATCAGCACCACACTCTCCCGAGTGAGCCACGGGCTGGCCCCAGATTGAGTGGCTCTTGGTACTGAAAGTCCTCCCAGGATATGATATCCCCAAGGAAACAAGAGATCATCTGAGTAGTCCACATTGAAGAATTTAGGCTAAAAGTCTCTTAAATCCATTGTCGGCATACTCTGAGTAAAAGAAACCAACATAATGGTTGTCAGGGTTTGCTGTGGCTAATGTCTGAAATCCTGCTCACAGCGCCCATTGTCTAGCTCTCTTAATCTTGTTCGTGACACCAATTGCAAAGCTGGGCGACCAGTCTAGTTGTCGGGCCCTTTTACCTGTTGGTAATCCTGCACCGACTGGGCTGATTGTTGAGCTAAGGCCCACAGACCCCTCAAGCCCATTCACAGACTGGATCACAAACTCTTCACATGCCAGACTGGGTCCCCAGACCCCTCACATGCCAGGCTGGGTCACCAGACCCCTTCATGCAGGTCTGTGATCTAGGTAACCAGCCAAAAGGTCCTTGGAGCCATAGGTTGGAAAACATGGCTGCACCGGGCAGATGCCCGAGGCCGATACCCGAGGCCAACGCCCGCCTGCCTCACCAGACTCTTCTCTCTTTCTCTCCCCACCTCTGGCCGCCCCTCCCCCTCCTCTCTCTCCCTCCCTCCCTCCCTCTCCCTCTCTCCCTCCCTCCCTCCCTCTTCCTCCCCCTCCCTCTCCCTCCCTCCCCCTCCCCCTCCCTCCTTCCCTCCGTCCTTTTCCCTCCCTCTCTCCCTCCTTCCCTCCTTCCTTCTCCCTCCTTCTCTCTCCCCCCTCTCTCCCTCTCTCTCCCCCCCCTTTCTCTCTCTCTCCCTCTCTTCCTGTCTCTCTCTCTCTCTCCCTCTCTCTCTCTCTCTCTCTCTCATGCATGCACGTGCGCGCGCGCGTGCGCGCGCGCGGCCCTGACCAGACTATTCTATTTTCCCAACAGTGGTCCACATACTGATTGTTGTAAAAACACACCTCGTTATTTGTGGAAAGCCCTCTTGGTAGATCGCTAACATTTTTGCCCCCCAAACAGCGGGAGCAGTAAATAACAACCTTCTAAATAAAGCAAATGGGAAAACATTGCCAGAATTTGCTATATCAAGTGCTGTGAACAATGGCAGCCAGCAGGGAAACTATGTAGAGGGAAAAAGCCCTCTTATTTGCTTTTCAAAATTGGTAGGACTGGGGAAATATGGGAGATAGGAGATAAAGGGGGAAAAAAGAATAAATACAGTAATCTTGAGTTGAAAACGATGCTAAACCATTTTGTTTGTGACTGTGATTCAGTATCCAGGGCAGGAAACTGTTAACTGCTCTGGTATAACTAATAACCTCCCAATGGGGAGAGACCTCACGATACATGAAGACTGTGGTAAGAGCTTTATAACAACCTTTATAGCTCACAACAACCTGTGGGTTGGGGTGGTCATTGTTGTTCCCACCTTACAGATGAGGAAATTGAGGCTATACCAAATTTTTTAAAGGAATTTGCTCAGATAACTCAGCTAGTATGAGCTGAAGCCCGGGATTGAAACTCTGACCTCAATTCCATGGCTTGAAATGTCACTGCTGCAGACTTGAATTGCCTCCCTCCTCCTTCCCTGAGTGTTCACAGGGTACATTGTCAAAACTAATTAATATCAAGACAGTATTAACTAAACCACAGGCTTTGGGGTTTTTATGGTTTTCCCACTAGTTAATCCCCCTTTTCTGCTCCAAAATTGGGTCCAGGATCCACCTTGCATTTAGGCATTGTGACTCATCACCTTCAGTTTGTGACAGTTTCTGTCTTTTTTGGGGTTTTTTTGGTGCAATCTTCACACTTTTGAAGAAGTCAGGTATATTGTAGATTGTTCCTAATTTCAGTTTGTCTGGTGTTTTCTCATGATTAGACTGGGTGGACTTGGGGAGGGGGACCACGGAAGTGATATGCCCTTCTCATCATATCAGGTTGGGGACACAATGTCAACAGGAATTATTACCGAGATGCTCACTGGAACACTTGGTGGAGGAGTGTTCTGCCCTGTCCTGTGAATGTTGTCCCCTTTCTGTGCTCTATTCATTAGAGCCCCTAAGTCCACCCTCACTCAAGGGGCGGGGAAGATGGGGGAGTCTCAAAGAATTTGTTAAATTGTTAATATGTTAAAACCATGACAGTAATTGACAGATATTTGGGGGGGAATACTCAGAGGTTATACAAATATCCTATTTCCCCTTAAAGTCCTACCCACTCATTTTAGCATCTTCAGAGGATCTTTCAGCATTATTACTGTGATATTCTCATGGCAATTTCCAATTTCCCTCATTCCTTCTACGTCTTTAACTGGAATTCTATAAGGAAGAGTTGTCTCCTTCCCTCGTTCATTCGTTATTATTTATTCAGTTATTTGTTTATATCGATATCGACTCGTGGGTATTTTACTCTTTACGTCATCATCCAGCACTATATTATTTATTTTGATGCCAACGTTTGCACCTCTGGCCATTGTGGCTCTCTCAGGTTGGCTCCTGTGTCCTTTGATATCCCTGTATCCCTTTTTTTCCCTGCACTTCCTTTCTTTCTGACACTGCAAGATGCTCTGGGCTCATCTTATATTTTCTCTGTTCCAGTCCTAGAATCACCCACTCTCGAGGAGCCTGATTCCCTTTATTAGAGGACAGTATTTAAAAACCAAGATTTGAGCACTCAAGGGGCTCCTTGTGCCTGCTTCTAGGCCCTGTCAGTGGACTGAGCGAGGACATGGATGTGGTTTACTACTCTGCCATTCACACGAGTCTCTGTTTTGGATCTCTCTATCTGCATGTACATTAAATAAGCATGAGCTGTCACCTGCATTTAGCAAATCTCAATCAGTGAATTCTGTGTCATGGAGTAGTGGTGTTCCTGACAAGTTGCTGGTCATCAGGACCCTGTGTCCTTATTTCTGTGATGCTGGATGTGAGCCCACAGTTTCTTTCTCTTCTTCTTGATAATGATGGGTATGTCCTTCCTCTCCCTAGGCCACAGCACTTAGGCTCAGTGCTCACCTGTCCCGCCTCTTTGTGCTCTCCATGTGTGTTTGAATTTCTCATTCTCATGCACTGCTTGTAATTGCTGTGGTGGCTCTGATGTGGGACTCCTCCTGACAGTATGGCTGCTGCTTCCTTCTGAACACAGGACCTTCTCCTCCTGACCACGGGGCCTCCTCCTTCTTACCGGGTAGCCTCCTGCTCGTGACCTTGGGGTCTCTTCTTCATGACTGCAGGAACTCCTCCTTCTGACCATGGAGTCTCCTCCTCCTGACTGCATGGCTGCCTCCTCTTGACCACAGGGCTACCTTCCTCCTGACCCTGTGGCCCTCCTTTCACAGCACAGCCTCCTCCTCCCTGTAGAGCAGTGAAAGTTGCTGTTTTTAAAATCTCCTTTCCTATCTATTAGGTTTTTATGGGCAGTGGTTTTTAGACTTTGTTTGAAACCTATAGCCACAGTGAGAAATACATGTTACAGGGCTCACAGATACACACATACCTGTGTAGTGGCAGTTTTACAAATCAGAGTTTGCTCTTTCTCTGTGCAATGCATCTACATATTTTCATTCCATTTTGTTCTGTTCTGTTTTGCTAAGTAGATTTATATGTACACTTTGAAAAACATTGTTCTAGGGTACTCATCTTCCATTGTGTACAAGAAGTTGACAGTCCCCTTCTCCTGGCCCTCTCTTGATATGAGGGTGGGGATTTGGATTAGGACTGGGTATATGGTAGAAGTGTTGACTAGGACTGGATGAGGACAGTCCAGGGTTGGTAGAACCCTCATGTCGGTGATCTTGAGGGGAGGTAGTCAGAGGTCTAGGGTATAAGCTGTGGATGAGTTTATATCCACTGAAGAGTTGATGGATCTTTGGGAAAGTTGCTGTAATGAACAGTAGAGCCAGTCAGTGCCTGGGCAGGAGACTGAGAACAGGCCCCATGCTGATGAAGCAGAGCAAGTGAGGCCTCCACCCCGTGTCCCTCTTTGGAGGCATTGGGTCCCTGTTTCATTTGCCTCCTGGTGTCTGATGCTGTGCTGCAGACGCCTGTGCATTCTCTGTTTTCTCTCCTGGGAAATAGTTGCATTGCTGGGGTGCATCCTTTCTGGTACTGTAGGTACTGTATGTAGGCTTCATTGTTGGTAGTTTTCTTTGGCCTATTATTCAATTGGGAAATCTTTTGTGAGTTGAAATAGTAAAGCTGTTCATAATTTTTCTGGTTTTGAATGAATAGGAAAAGAAAATTGAGTTAAAGACTAAGGTACTTACATAACTCAAAATTCTTATATCAGCATATTTATGCAGTAGATTATCTAATTTTTATGTATGTATGTATGTATGCATGTATGTATGTATTTATTTATTTGAGAAGATGACCGGTAAGGGGATCTTAACCCTTGATTTGGTGTTCTCAGCACCACGCTCTCCCAAGTGAGCTAACCAGCCATCCCTATATAGGGATCTGAACCTGTGGCCTTGGTGTTATTAGTAACACACTCTCCCAAGTGAGCCACGGGCCGGCCCCTTAATTTTTATTTTAAAATATATATTTACATTTATATACTTACAGAAAGCTAGAATATCTCCCTCCCTTGTTAAAATAATTAACACAATTTAAGAAAAATATCTCACTGTACAAACCTCCATTTTTAGTTAATTAAAAAATAGTTTTATAGTAAATATTGATTTTGTTGACACTGGCTGACCATATAATATGGATTGTCAAAAATATTCCTTAAATTTACATTTAAATCTATTGAATTATTCATGGACAGATTATAAGTGACTCTAAGTACCTTGCCTTATTTATTTTAAGTAAACATGGAATCATCTAGTATTCTTTAACTGTAGCTACAAAATTAATTTTAAAATGTAAAAGCAAAATTTTAAAGTACACTTTTTATAAGAATTATTTTTAAAGCAAGCCTTCCTAACTGATCAGTGGACAGTCTGCTGGCTGTGTAGGTGCAGTGTGAAGACAGAAGGAGCCTGTCTGCCCCAGGCCCCAGGTGTTGCTGCTGAGGAGCTGAGGGCCCTGCCCACAGTGCAGCAACCTGTGGGACAGACTGGCCAGAGTGAGGTCAGTGACAGGATGGTTCCGGGGGTACTCTTCTGTGTTCCTCAGCTGGACTTTAAATGGCACAATATAGAAAATCAACAAAAGCAATAGTTGGTTCTTTGGGGGAAAAAAACCCCATCAGAATGGACAAACTGCTGGTACAATTGATCAAGAGAAGAAAAAAGAATCCACAGAGAAACCAAGGTTGAATGAAAAGGGGCTAATAACTCTAACAAGAAGAGAATAAAAAAATTAAGAGAGCGTATTCTTGGTAGAAAATTGACGTGACTCTTTCAGACCTTGAGGGAGGAAGGAGTTGTGAGGATACAAAAGCATTGACACAAGGTAAAGATTGATGCATTTGATGATATTAAAATGAAGAACTTGATCAGATAGACATCTTCAAGTATGAAGACTACTTAAAGACTAGGAGAACGTATTGGTAAACTATGTAACGAACAAAGAATTATTTTCAGAATATATAATGAACTTCCACAAATCAAGGAAATTACAAGCAAAAGAAAAATAGCAAAAGACATGAACAGGAAGACACATATGGCCAATAAGCATATGAAGAGCTGTTCACCATCATTAATAAGCAGGGAAATGTGAATTAAGACTGTACTGAGATTCTGTTTTTATGTATACGTAATTGGCAAGATAGTACAAAGCATGCATCCTGTGTGTGTGTAGTACTGCTCACGTTGCTGGGGAGAGCAGATTGGGGCAATCCCTTTGCGAAACATTTAGCATGATCTTTTAAAGTTGGGCATGTATATGTATATGGGTCCTGTGACCCAGCAGTTCCCCTCTTAGGTGTATAGCCAAGCCAGATTATTCAGATTTTCAAAAATACACAAAAAAGGGGCTGGGCTGGCCTGTTTCTCACTTGGGAGAGTGTGGTGCTGATAACACCAAGGCCAAGGGTTCAGATCCCTATATAGGGATGGCCGGTTAGCTCACTTGGGGGAGCATAGTGCTGACAACACCAAGTCAAGGGTTAAGATCCCCTTACCGGTCATCTTTAAAAAAAAAAAAAAAAACAACACAAAAAAGAGGGAATAGCATAATGAACTTACACCTACAAAACTTGCACCCTGCTTTATCACTTAGCAATGTGTCATGGTTCTTGTTTTATCTTTCTCCCTTCCCCCAGACTTTTTTTGGTTTTGTTTTGGATAGAACAAATCCCAGATGTCATGTAATTTCACTCATAAATACTTGAGTAAAAAATCAGGACTATCTTACAAATTTATAATTTCTTAAAATCGTCTAATACCCGGTCTATGTTCACTTTTTCCTGATGATCTCAAAAATATCTTCTTACAGTTGTTTTTTTCAAATTAGCATTCCGACAAGGTCCAAACATTGAATTTGGTTGATAGATCTTGCAAGTCTCTTAATTTAGAGTAATTCCTCTTTGTCTATTTTTTAGTCCCACACCATTTATTTTTTAGAGAAACTTGGAACTTTGTCTGGTACTCGTATAATTTCCCAAATTGTGGATTTGGCTGACTATATATTCATGGTTTTGATGACCGTGTTTCTCTACCCCTTGTCTTTCCTGTGAAATGGTAATTAGACCTATAGGTTGGAATCAATTCGAGGCCCCGTATTTGGGCTTGTAGGTGGGGCCCTCCCAGAGGTACATGACATCTGACCATTTCAGACATTTTGGGGATGTTCTGGATCCATCCATCAGCAGGCTTCCCCTCATCTCACCTTGTGCTTAGCAGCTGTTTTCATCACACATTACAGATGCTGATTTCCTCATTCTGTTTTATCTTCTTCGTTTGTTGTCTGGAATTCTTATTTAGGGACTTGGCTTTTCTGAAATTACAGTTCGTACAGAACCATTTTATTGATGAATTTTCAGATTGAGTTGTGCTCTGGTCACTAAAAGTGACCCACAGGGTTTTTGTTTTATGAACTTAAGGATTTTTAATATGTGTGTGCTTTAGTCCATTGTGGATGTTATTCTTTTTGGTCCTAAGATTGTCCTGTCTTTGGCCAGCAGGAAGCCTCTTAAAATTGGCTCATGTGTCCTTTCAACATGACTTTGCTGGTCTTTGACACTTCCTCGCTTGCTGAGAGGACAGATAGCTCAGGCTCACTCTGTACATTCCAGCCCAGATGGAGGACTGGCTGCTTCTCCAGGAACTTGGACCTCCTGTTGGTGGGCCACCATCATCTTTGAAGCAGGCAGGTTACTGTCATTAGAAGGACAATGTGTGGTAGATGATACACTGGTAATATTAGGTATCAATAAAATTATTGACAATAGATTTTAGAAAAAGAAGCTCCAGGGTAAAAGTGTAGAATTGTTAGTCAAAATGAATAACTTATCTCTATAGATGTCTCAGAGGGTTCAAAAATCATCCCTTATACATAAAAGTTGCTTGATGAGTCTTCTGTCCCTAGCCAAAGACTTTCTAACAGGGAAAGCACTAAACAAGAATAGTGACATTGAGTGTCATGAGACCCTATTACAGCCATTTTACATGGTTTGTCTCATTTCTCATGACCACCCTTTGGGACAGATGCTATTAGTGTTCCCATTTTATAGATCTGGGGACCAAGACACAGAGAGGCTAAGTGACCTACTCAAGATCATGCAGTTGGTGACAGCAAAGGCAGTCTTGACCTCAGGGTTTGAATGCCACAGACACCCAGCATTCACTTAAATGTTACCTGGGTGTGTGAAGTGCAGCGTTCAGGGAATCTGCTTCACTGTCCAGGGGACTGGCTTGGAGGCAATGAGTAGTAGGACGTACTGAGACCAGAGCCTGTGGCCTGGGGTAGCTATCCCAATAACATTGAGCCTGGTGTGGGGCTGGCTGAGGTAGCGAGGGGTCTGCCACATTGGCCTGATAAGGGATCACGTCCGTGTTGGTGAAGAAGCATGAACTTAGAGATAAAGTGTGCTCAGCAGTGAAAGAAGTCGCTCAGGAGATTGTCTGCAGGAACCAGGCAGGAGACAAGGACACACCACCATCCATAGAGATGGCCTGGGAAGGGCCACAGGAGGGCTGTCTGTGTGGGAGCCCAGGAACACTGGGCTGCATCTGGGTGGCTGGAGTTGGGCAGGCATGGCAGCTAGGGTCCAGGACCAGGGGCTTGTTGGAGTGGACAGGTTTTCAGGAGTGGACCTGCCTGGGAAGATATGACCAAGAGACAGGAATGGGCCCAGCAGACATGAGTGTTATAATTCAGAAGCAGAGCGGTGGCCTGGGCGGTGGGGAGAAGGGTACATTTTTATAATAATACTCATTTTGGAAAGCTTTGAAAATGCAGAAACTCAGAAGAAAATTTACTGTATATCCACCAGGTGGAAAAGATGTTGGTAAATTCTAAATAGAGACCGACTGAGCATAGGCAGGAACGAGTTGATAGAGAGGAAGGAGGGTTCATTTGTAGGAGGAGAAGAAAGAAGGGAGGAAGGAACCATGATGACTCAATCATGGGCTGCCTTGAGTGCCTTGGTGAGGCACTGGGCTTTGTCTCCTGGGCCATGGGGAGTCACAGAAGGTTGTTGAGGGCAATGTGGTTACAGTGGTGTGAGAAGAGGCTGAGAGAGGCTGTGGCTGTGGCCTCCATCCAGATGTGGGACATGCAGGATGAGTGGGTTAGAAGGAAATTGGAGAGACAGACGGGGAGTATTAAGGGAGAGTGAGTGAGCCCCTGGCTGCTGACTGCCTCTTACCCATGGCACACATGCCGCACACGTGCACACACTACACTATGCACATATACGCACCATACACATATCACACGCACATATATGCACGCACTGTCTTAGTCTGTTTGGGCTGCCATAACAAAGTTGCTTAGATTGGGTAGCTTGTAAACTGCAGACATTTAATTCTCACAGTTCTGGAGCCTGGAAGAATCTGCACTGGCAGATTCTGTATCTGGTGAAGGCCAGCTTTCTGGTCCATAGGCGGCACCTTCTCACTGTGTCCTCACATGGTGGAAGGGGCAAGGGGGCTCTACAGGGCCTGTTTTATAAGGCAGTAATCATATTCACAAGGGCTCCACCCTAACGACCTAATCACCTCCCAAAGGTCATACCTCCTAATACCATCACCTTGGGGTTAGGATTCAACATATGAATCTTGGGGAGACACAGACATTCAGACCACAGCACATGCATGCACACCGAACACACATGTTGTAGCGTCCTCCTCCCAACCCCCCGAGGGTATAGAGGGCAGTCAAGTCAACCGGTGGTGGTGAGGTGTGAGCTTTCGCACCTGGGGTGACCGAGGGAGATGAGGGTGACAGGACATTGTTTGTACTAGGTCGTTAAAGGCAAGTTAAAGGCAAGTGTGAGCATTTAAAGTGTAGACAGGATTGATGGCAAGAGACAGGAAAGAACATTGTATCTGGGGCGAGGAGGGGTGGTGGCGAGCTGGGCCTCAGGCTTAGAGCTACAGGGGGACCCTCTGGTGCAAACACCTCCACTTTGCAGTCACTGGCTGTGACTTGGGGGAGCCAGTCTGCTCCCTTCAGTCAAGGAGTGAACGCCTGTTATGTGCATTCTCTCTCTGGAAAAGAGCTTGAGGGCAGGACTGTCGCCCCATTGAGTTATAAATCTGTTATCAGTTTGGGGCTCTAGCTTCCTTGGCAAAAATCTTTAGGTTAGGGCTTTGCCTTCCTTTTACTCACTGTTTTTCATACTTTCCACTAGCTGTTCTAAATCTGATCCTTTGGTTTTTAAAAACAAACAAAAGGAGAGTTTCTAGTGGCACTAGGGACTTTTCTTACTTGTGGCAGTGCTTGGATGGGCAGACTGGATGGGTCAGGTTCCTGACCAGGTGTGTCTTTAATGATGGTGCTGCCAGCTCCCACCTGTGCAGGTGACTCTGGTACCTGGCTCCCCTGCTTATCAGTGCCGAGACAAAGACAGCCTGTCCCCGAAGACAGAACACCCAGAGGACACAACATCCAGCAGGCAGCAGAGCTAGTTCCATGTTTTTCCTTTAACACATTTAGAACCTTGTTATCCCATCCATCAGGAGTGGGAGCCACAGCAAGACCTTCTCATAATCTGCGCCTGGCTGCTGACTCACTTTGCTGCTCCCACTCTTGGTACAGAAGCATCAACGCACACTCCCCCGCCTCCCTGCCACCCAGGCCGCAGCTGCAGCGGTGACCGAAGGACGGTACAGTGAAGCACAGAGCCACCTGCACTTGACAGGGCACTTATTTTTACATACTGTCAGCTAGAAATAATCAATTTTATTTAAAGTGCACGTGGACTCTGAGTGTTAAAAAAAAAAAAAAAAAGCACCCAGCAACTTGCTAGGGCTGTCTTAGGAGTGATTCTGCTGCCTCCTTTGGAAGGAGGCTTTCGGGGCCATGCCAGAGGAGCTAGGACTGTGGGGATGCAGTGGGAGGATGGTGTGAGGCGGGTCCTGTGGGACCAGAGCCCCCCTCCATGGCACGCAGCTTTGGAGGCAGGTGTTCCCTTCCCCATCTCCCCCATCCCCAGCTGAGACTGGCAGCCCTCCACCTTGGAGGAGGCAGGGCCCCTCTGAGTGGCAATGTGGGCGGGGTGACTGCTGTGCTTTTGGAGGCGGGTGGCCCCAGGTACTCTCCTGCCCCCTCTCTTGAGAGATCTGAAGAGTGTTCATGTTTATTCCCTGATGTCTGTCAAGTGCTAGGGCCGTGTTGGTCTTTATTTTGTGTGTGTGGGTATTTTATTTTTCATGATTTTCATTATTTTCAAGTGGTAATCTACCCACAGGCTGTCCAGTGAGAAGGAAGTCTCTTTCCTCCCAGTTACTAGCATAGAGGTAGCTGCTGCATCCTGTTGTTTTTTTGGAGTTATCCTCCGCACGTTCAAGTGTGTCCACATCAGATGTGAGCTTTCACGTGGGAGGGGGTTGTGGAAACTTGGGGTGGGGGTGGGAGCAGGTCCCTTCCACTGTGCCTGGCTCCTCCACACCCCTTCCAGGGAAGACGCATCACTGTCTCCTGTTGATGACACTTTTTAAAAGAGAACCGTTTTTGTCTTGGTTATAAAAAAGCCAACGTATTGTAGGGAATTTGGATAATACCTAAAAGTACAAAGAAGAAAGATTCCTTGTTATCTTACCACCAGAGGTAACCACAAAGGTTTAATATGCTTCCTTTCAGTCTTCAGTCTTTTTTATACATGTGTGTGTGTATATACATTTTTTCTTCTTAGAAACTGAAGCTGTACCATACATAAAAGTTGTATATCCTTTTTTCAGTTTTATAGTATGTTGAAAGCTTTCTCCACATCACTAAATAGTCTTTGAAAATACCTTTGCTGGTTGCATCTACACTAATCTTTTTTGATTTTCAAGGTATTGACATTATTTACTTTCCATCCCCATACCCTCTTTTCTTGTGCCATTGAGCACGTGCCCTCTGCGGCTCTTGGTTCTCCCGTGTCTTCTCTGTGTTCCACAGTGACCCACCTGTGTGCGCAGTTCAGGCTGGCATCCATTCTGATTGGTCGGTGCCTGATCCTGCCAATATTCAGTGCTGAATTTTGAATAGCACCTTTGATTGAAATTAATTTCCTTAGCCACTGTGTTTGCTCACCATAACAAAGTACCACAAAATGGGTGGCTTAAACAACAAACATCGATTCTCTTATACTTCTGAAGTGGGAAGTCTGAGATGAAGGTATGGGCAGGGCCGTGCTCCTTCAGAAGGCGCTCGGGGAGGATCCTTCCTCACCTCTTTCAGCTCCAAGTGGTGGCCGATAAGTCTTGGCTTCCCTTGGCTTGCAGCCGCAGTACTCTAATTTCTGCCTCTACCTTCACATCGTCTTCCCTGTGTGCATCTGTCTCTGTGTCCAAAGTCCTTCTTTTAAGAATGCTAGTCATACTGGATTAGGCCCACCTTAGTGACCTCACTATAACCGGATCACCCTTGTAAAGACCCTTTTTTCCAAGTAAAGTCACATTCTGAGGTCCTGGGGGTTAAGACTACAACATATCATTTTTGGGGACACAGTTCAGCCCTTAAAAGCCACCAGTCACCCAACCCAGAGAGCTTGGATCGTTGTGGAGGTCCAGCCTCACATAAGAGGCAAGGCATACAAATCATAGGTGAAAACAAGAATACTTCAAAAAGTTCATTGAAAGATTTGTATTATCTTTCAATTCCACTTTTCCACATACTTTTTGAAGTATCCTTGTATATTCTTGTCCTAAAATTTCAGCCAGAAAAAGTGAGCCCTCTTTAGCTCTCCTTCCCGACTTTGTCTAGTACCTGCATCTACACAGATGGAGGTGCACACAGTTTCATGTCTTCCTGTGTGGGTGCAATCATAGTACACTCGTTGTGTGCGGGTCCGTGGGGCTTTCTCCCTGCCAGGTTTCGTCTGCTCGTCTGTGAGCAGGCCCTGGAGAAGGTGACTGAGCTGCACTTGCTGTGGGAATGCTCCCTTTTCATAACTGCTGCCTTGTCTTGACTAGGCTTCTGTTTGTAATTTAGATCTGTAACTCACTTAATTGACTTGTGAGTCTAAACTTATTTTTATATAATTATATAACTTATGTTTATATTATTAACATTGTTAAGTTTTATCGCAAATACTGTATTTTTAACATCAGCTTCTTGACTAGTCCTTTTTGCATCTGTGCTGTGTTTGTAACAGGCATATACAATAGGGCTTGGTTGATTAGGTTTTTTAGGCTGTCTCATTAAACATATCGCTTACATCTTAATAATGATGTACAAGATTTTAATGCCGTCCCTTTGGCTTTAATTTATTTACTAGGAGAAAATAAAACCTAAGGGTTGGATTAGGATTGATGTTTAGCAGCTTCAGGACAAAGTTGGTTTGCTTTTTTTTTTTTTTGAAGATAGGCTGTGCCAAACAGTTTATAAGAAACCAAACACCCATGAGCCCGAGGATGTTATTAACAATGGCACTCTTAATTAACAGGCCTGGTTCTGAGCATTGTGAAGGCTGGCAGGACCAGGCTGTGCTTTGACTGTGGCACAGATACTTTTCCTAAACTCAAGGATTCTGCACCTGGGTTTCTTCTCTGTAGCTTTCCCCTTGTCCTATGATTTCCTGGGAGGCCATGTAGGAGGATCAGAAAGGAAGTCGCCTCAAAAGATGGGGAGGTTGCAGATGCAAAAGCAGGTGAGCTTGAGATGAAACTTGGGTTGGTCACTCCTTGAGGACGTAGGAGTAGTGTGTACTGGGCTTACCGTGGGGTCCTCCACTCATGTCTGCTGGTTGGCATCTCACCTTTCTTGTTCTTTTTCAGGATTCAGGAGCAGTTCCAGAAAAACCCTGACAGTTACAATGGTGCTGTCCGAGAGAACTACACCTGGTCACAGGACTACACTGACCTGGAGGTCAGGGTGCCAGTGCCCAAGCACGTGGTGAAGGGCAAGCAGGTAATGGCCATAGGTGGGTGCTTACCCAAGTCAGTCTGAGCCATCTTGGGAGGGTTGGGATGGGCTCAGGATAGGAGGTGTGTTCCTTCTTCTGCCCCAGGAGTGGGCTGCATGCACCATCCTTCCCACTTTCTGCTCATGAGTTTTGCAGACCCCAGGGGTCTGTGAGCATCTCCTCACTGTGTGCAGTAGCACTCAGTGTTCTCATTCTGAGCGGCACCCGATGACCAGACGTGTGTGTGTGGCTTGTGGCTTCCCAAGAGAGAAGCCCATGCATCCGAAGTCCTCACCTCTTTTACTAAACAAAGTCACAGACACTCTCAGCCTCTATTTGAGATGGCCAGCTTCATGGTTTTCAAGAAAATACTCAAACGTTACCTTGGTGGGTTCTCCATTTTCTTTAAATGTTAAATCTGCCTTCAGTCTAGCCAAGTAAACTCACATTGATCACTAAGGTGTGTTCACACTCACTGGCTTTGCCAGCACAGGACCCAGTAAACTCACACTAGACAAAGTGACACTGTGGTAGCACCTCCCATGTGTGATGATGAGCTGAGTGTCACAGAGATGAGAGACTTATGATCTAATTCTTCAGGACCTTTAATCACCATAGAGAGCTCTCTCAGTGCTGCAGTCTTCCCAGGGCAGCAGGATGGCCTTGAAGGAGACAGGGAGGGAGGGGCAGGCCCAGCCCGCCCCAGGGGACCCTTCTGCTCTCCTTGCTATCTGCTCACTTCCTCCTATTCACACAGGAGACATGGTACCAAGGGTAAGCTTCCCCGTCCCTGCACCTTTCTTTCTAAGGTTCACTCAGGGTGTCCCGTCCCTGCCTGGGCCAGTTCCCTACTGTCGCTTCCTGTGCTTTTGTCACAGATCAGGGGTGTGATGGCCAGGCCTGTCATACCCATCGCTTGCTGAGGCCAGCCATGTGGCTTCTCATAGGGTCATGTGGAGAGCTCATTCATGTCCTTGGGGTTTTTTCTCCCCTCAGTGACAAACACAGCTCCGGCCAGTCCTGAGAGGCAAAGCAAAGAATCCCAGTTCACAGTGATGCAGAGGGCTTATGCCCTGTAGGGCTTTTCTTTGGAGCAGGGAACCGCGTTAGGGTGTGGCTGTAGCAGTTCCAACTTGAATTAGTTTCTGAAACAGCCATCTAATAAGCTTGAGTGAGTAGAAGTTTAATCTTATAATGGGAGAGAGATGTTTACTCAGGGAAGCTTGATGAGAATAACATCATAGCTTGTTGTGAACAGGTAGGCTTCACTTTTAAAAAAACCTCATGTAACTAACAATGCAAAATGGGATGTCATGTAATAAAAAATTTGATATATGCCAGAAGCTGTATTCTTGTTTCAATTTCATGAAAACTTGCAACCTGCAAAGTTAGTAATATTCTGTTTTATAGATGAGAAATTGAGGCCGAGAGAAGTTACTAAATTGCTGACCAGTATCATCTTCTGTGCCTGGAACAGTGAGCACTCTGAATAAGTTTTTGAATGATTGAATGGCTGAATGAATGAAGTGGCAAAGCTGTGGCTCTGGGCTCCACTCGAAACAGGCAGACATTCCCTGAACGTGTTCTGTGTGTAAGAGTCTGGGTGGGGACTGTGGCAGCCCTAAGAAGACTGGGACTTCCAGAAAGGAGGGATAGCCAGTCTCAGATGAATGCAGCTCATTCTGTGGCACTGAAGACAGCGTGCTCACTTGCTATGAAAGGAGCAGAGACATAGCCCCAAGCCTTTATGGTACCATTGACGTGGGTCAGTGAGTGGCAGGTGGCCTAGCTTCATCAGGAAGCAGCTGGCTGCTTAATCCTTCCTTCCTCCCACCCCCATCCCAACATATCTCTCACCAGTGCTTGGTGATCTCTAGAATCATAAAGTTCATGTCAGACCAGATCTCTAGGGATCATATACCTATAATTCCAGCTTTGAATGACTACTTCTTTTCTGTTTTTAATAGATCAGGAGCAGGTGCTAGCTACCCTTCCCAAGTAGTTTACGCAGCATCTTCTTGAGGTTTTAGTGGGTCAGGTATTGATTTCCAATGTATTTTTTGTAGGATTGTCATGTATGTAGCTGAATAAACTGTGGGAAATATTGATTTCTGTGCTTCATTCACTTGGCTAAAAATATTAGTTTCCTGGTCTTTTATCTGTCTTCTAAAGTATTCCATGAACCTCTGGGGCTTTCTCTGAAAGGACTTGTAATAGGCCCAGCCTAAAATTAGTTATTTCCCAGCTTACCTAACAGCTCTCACTATACTTTCCACAGCTGCCTGGGACACCTCCCCATTGGAAATGGGTCTTAGATATGCTCACCAACGTGTGGAGGGTTGGTGCCATGAGTCTGTTCTATGGTGGGCGCCATGTTGGGAGGGTCCTGCCCTGTTTCCTGCCTCAAGTTCAGATTTATGCCTCTCTCAAATGCACTTGTCATGAACTCCAGGTGATATGACCCTACTCTCCCCAAGGATGACCCTGGATTTGGCTCATTCTGCATTAGACATTTTCTGAGCATGTGGCCTTGCTCTCTTCCAGGAGCTGTGGGTATGTGGTGGTCACCAAGACAGACATGTCTACAGATCCAGAGCATATATCCTGGTGGGGTGCAGGCAGTAAAAAGTCAGCCAATCAATGAACAGGGCAACTCCAGGTAACAGCAAGTGCGATACGGAACATGACACAGCATGGTCTGTGTGTTTAACCGGCGTTGATATAGTGCTTGTCCCCTCCGGTCCTGACTGTCGTGCAGTCAGTCACATGCACACCCGCAGCTGGTGAGGGCTGTGTGTGCAGTGTCTCTCAGCCAGCAAGGCCAGGCCAGTATCCAAGACTTGCTCTGCAGCCAGCACTCCCTCCCACCTCAGGGGAGGCTCAGAGGTGACGTCTGGTTATGATACCAGGATGGAAGGGTAATTCACCTCAGCTGCTGATTCATTTAGTATTGGCATTTTGGGACACTCGCCAGCTTAATTTGCACTGGTGACCTGCCTGTGAAAAAACCTTGGTGTTGTGCTGCATCTCCTACATGGTTGGAAATTTTCTGTTTCTCCTTCTGTGGTATGTTTTTCCCATGTCATTTTTATAATACTGCAAGCTTCTTTTTAAAAATTCTTGGTCTCTCAGTTTCTTAGTGATGTAAGAATTTTAGTCATGCATCACTTAAAACTTTAGAATAAGTTTGTTTTGTATCTCTTGGATTTTGCTGGTCTAAGGATTTTTCCTCAGATTTGCACTTTCTGGACTGGTTCCTTTCCCATCATTCTCTAAAAGTACCTGTCACAGCTGCCTGTCAGCAGTGTTTATTTTTGTCTTTTATCTCTGGCACCTCTCAGACATAATCATGATGGTAGCCACAACTGCAACAGTTCAGCTGATAAAATCAGAACTTTTCTGGTTGGGAACTCAGGGGCTTGTGTCTGTCTTGGGGCTGAAGGGTGGAACATCACAGGAGAGTCTGGCTCCTCTGTTCTCCAGCTGGAGATTGATGCTGGCCTCTCCTGGACTCTTTCTCGTTGACCCCTTTTCTGTAGAAGTAGATATGATGAGGTCACACTTGCTGCTCAAGAGTAGTGGGGGACAAATGAGTATGTGTATAATGCTTTATGTTCTTTAGAAGGAAAATAGGAAGTGTTCTTATTTTACATGCAGCACTTTAAAAAAAAAAATCATTTTGCTGGTGAATCTAAAGAAAATCTCAAAATGAAGCTTTTGATCTCATGCATTAGTAACATGTGGTTAGGGCTTCACCACGGTCTTTGCTCTATCTCCTGCTCTGCTTGAGAAAGCAGCCGTGTTCCCCTTTGTTTCCTCAGTGTAATAGGGATGAAGAACTTAGAGTTCATGACACAGAGGTTTATGTGATTGCTCACATCACACCGGGGTGGTTATAGACCTAGCATTTCACTGAGTCATAGAATTTTAATGCTTTTGAAAATTGAACTCCAGAGATTTTTAGTTTAACCTCTCATTTTGCAGATGAGGAAACTCTCCTGGTGAGATGGTGTCAGAGCAGAAACCAGAATCTAGGCCCCTATCCAGCCCTGTTTCATTGACTGTCTTGGAGTGGAAAATGCCATTGTGTTGTTGCAAACTAAGTCGTGACTGGATGTCATTGACAAGTGATTCTGTTTCCTCCTGACTCTCTTTCCTCTTAGAGGTTGTGGGTGGACCTGCAGGCTGGTGCTGCATCTGCGTGCCCTCTCTGTCCCACCCTGGGAAGGAACTGCACCTTGCCTCCTGGGCGTGTTTTGTGGAGGCTCTTACTGATCCCCAGGCTTAGATGTGTGGTGACGCTTTGCCTCTGAGCTTGATGCAGGTGCTGGAATTTGTGCTAAAAGCTCCATAACATATGGCATTCCCTTCTTAGAATTCGTTTAGAAAAAATGTAGGAAACTTCCATAACAGTAAATGCTAATAGGCTATATTTCTCAACTTTATTTTTTTAATTTGCCCAATTTTTGAATGTATAACACATTTATATGTTTGAAAGTATAAATACATGCAATGAGAAAATCCTGCTTTTGTGCTTCTTCTGTACTGACTCCCAGTCTTGACCTAAGTCATCACTTAACTGGTTTGGGGGATATTTTAGCAGATATTTTTTATGCATATATAATCAAATATGAATATATATTTCCCCATCCCAGCTTTTAGCACCTTAGTGGTGTATTCCACTCTCTGAGGTGGCCTCACTGCCTCCACCAAGTGTTAGCCTGGCCCCACCAGGGCGGCTCTGGTTTCTTCTGTTTACCTTCATGTCCCCAAGTGCCTGAGGGGTGCCCAGTAAATTCTTTTTTTTTTTTTTTTTTTTGGTTTTCTAACTTTATTTGACAATCAGCAGTTAGTTCTCATCCACATTGACTGTCTGCAGATTTTTGAAGGTGGTAACAGGTACATAAGTAACCAAAGTATAGAGCTTGTTTGGTGAATCTTCATCCTCGTTAACGTTTTCTGGACAACCGCACACGGATACGGTATGGGACAGTCCTTATTCCTTTAGCCCAGACAGCTTTGTTGAGCCTGGTATCAATGCGCACATCTGGAGTCCCCATCTCCTTCATGGCAAATTTCGGGATCTCTTTGAGTGCCCCGAGGAGCATGCTTCTTGAAACCCACTCCATGGATACGCTTGTGAGTGTTGATGGTGTATTCTCGGGTCACCACCTCGTTGATGGCAGAATGGCCCTTCTTCTTCTCGCGGCCCTTCTTCTTCTCGCGGCCCTTCTTTGCAGGAGCCATCCTGTCGGGCCCAAGTTAGAAAGGCTAAATTCTTAGTATCATCTGGCTTAAATGCTCTGAGTCCACCACCCCACACCTGGGGCTCCTGTCCTCTGCTTTTGCCCCTTTCAAGCAACAGGCTGATTATGAAACTGTCCCTGTTAATGGACATTTAGGTAATTTACAGTCTTTTGCTGTTATAAACAATAAAGCAATGAGTGCCTTGTAATAAATTTCATTTTGCATATATGCATTTCCATATAGAATAAATTCCATGAAGCTCAGTTGCTGGATTGAAAGGTATATGTATTTTTAGTTTCCATAGGTGTTGCTAAATTGCCTTCAGTAGGGGCGTTACACTAACAACATGCCCATCAACAGTGTCCTTGGTTTTTCACAAATTTGCTGACAATGGTATGTTATCAAACCTCTGGGTTTTGTGAAAAATAGTATCTAGGTATAGTATGAATTTGTATTTCTCTTATGAGTGAGGTGACACGTGCCTTTCCTTTGAACTGGTTATATATCTTTGGCCATTTTCTATTAGGTTGTTCTTTTTCTTAATGATTTCTAGGCATTCTTTTGCGATATATATTGCAGATCTGTTGTCCTATTTTGTTATTTATCTTTTGAGTTGGTTTATGTTCTTTCCTTGCAGAACCTACTAAATTTTCTGTAGTCAAATTAATCAGTCTTTTTTTTTTCTTTTATGGCTTCTGGAATTTGAATCAGGGTTAGAAAGGAGTAAGTTGCATTTTGGTAGAGTTTCTTTGATGGTCAGTTATTTGAACTTTTGGTGCCTTATAATCCACTTTGATCTTCTTACCCCATTAAAGCAGTTTTGTCTAAATTCTGCTAGTGGTTTTCAACTTAACTGGAAATGAAATGATTTCCTCATAGGAGGCCCTTCTCTGTGGCAATTTGGATCCCATCTCATTTGTTAATAACCAGTAGCCTAACACTGTGAACTTTATCATTTGCAATTGACCTTCCTGTTGTATTTGATTACACTCCAAAATGCAGCTGTTAAAAAAATACAGGTAAAACTTGAAATTGAACATAATTAGAAGGATATAACTAAAGGTGAAACTGGACACTAGTGTTGATTTTTAAAAATGTCTAGATTATACACACCATCTCTTACAAACTGTTGTATGAGGGCTATGTGGGGTGTTGGGCTTTAAACTGGTTCTTGTATTGAGTATAACTTTAATGATGCTCAGTAAACGTGAATGTGTTCTTTGGATCTATCCACACACAGTGCACTTGCATCTGTATCTCTGTCTTATTGTTTGGTAAGAGACCCATTGCTCAGGTTGCTGGGTGTTGTTCCTAGTTTTAGTAGGGCCTCCATGGTAGTGTTCTTATTAGCACCTCAAGCCCTGTGACAGAGCATCTCCTCAAACATGAGTGTGTCACAAGATTGTTTCTAAGGTGATCTCAACCTCTGTTGCTCCTTCAGACTGCCTCACTTGTGAGATGAGGCTGGAGAGAAGGAGGCATCTCTGTGTTCCCCTCTGTGCACCCCCTGCACCCCAGGCTTTCCTTCCATCACCCACATGTGGATGTATGTTTTCAGTTCTCATGGCTGTATACCTTGAGGTAGAATTGCTGGGTCATGTGATATCTCTATAATTAACTTTCTAAGGAACTGCCAAACTGTTTTCCGAAGTAGTTGCACCATTTTACATTTTATATTTCCACCAGAAATGTATGAGGGTTCAAATTTCTTCATATTCTCATTAACACTTTTATTGTTTATTTTGTTCTTGTTTTTTTAATTGTAGCTGTCCTACTGTGTATGAAGTAGTATTTCATTGTGGTTTTGACTTACTTGCATTTCCCTGATGACTAATAATGTTGAGCATCTTTTCATGTGCTTATTGTTCACTTGTGTATCTTCTTTGGAAAAATGTCTCTTTAAGTCCTTTGTCCCTGTTTTAATTGGGTTGTTTGTCTTTTTATTGTTGAGTTGTAAGTGTTCTTTACATATTCTAGGTACTGTACTCTTGTCAGATGCATGATTTGCAAATATTTTGTCTCATTTTGTGGGTTGTCATTTCACTTTCTTGATAGTGTTCTTTGATGTACAAAAAAAGTCTAATTTATCTATTTTCTCTTTGTTTGCTTGTGCTTTTTGTGTTGTGTCTAAGAAACCATTGCCTAACCAAAGATCACAAAGATTTATTTATATATTTTCTTCTAAGGGTTTTATAATTTTTGGTCTTGTGTATAGGTCTTTGATAGATTTTGAGTTCAGAGTTTTTTTATATGGTTTGAGATAGTAGTCCAACTTTATTTTGAGGTAGTAGGCCAGTTTCACTCTTTCGCATGTGGATATCCAGTTGTTACAGAGTTGTTACAGTACAGTTGGTTAAAAGAACTGTTCTTCACCCATTGAGTTCTCTTGGTAACTTTGTCTAAAACCAATTGACCAAAAGTGTACAGGTTTATTTCTGTACTCTCAATTCTATTTCATTGGTCTGTATGTCTGTCCTTATGCCAGTACCACACTGTTTTAAGTACTGTAGCCTTTGAAAATTTTGTTTCCCTATTTTGTTCCTTTGTTCCTCCATCACTGCTTTGTGTTAAACAGATATTTCCTAGAGTAGTATTTTAAATCCTTTGTTGATTTTTAACTATTTTTTGGAGTTATTTTCTTTGCCCTGGGGATTACAGTTAACATTGTGTTTTATAACAATCTACTTCATATTAATGCCAACTTAATTTTAATAGCATACAAAAATTTGCTCCTATATAGCTCCTGTCCCCCACTCCTTTGAACTATTATTTGTGCTTTATGGAGTTGTTTTTATTTATTTTATTTTTATTTTAAAATTATTATTTAAAATTTTTATTTTATTTTATTAATAATATTTTTTTTACATTCTATGATGTTGTCGCAGAGGGAGGGAGAGGGAAAAGGGGAAGGAAATGTGATGGAAGAAGGAGGAAGGACAGGGTTGAGGCCTGTGGCACCCCCCACATTCCCACAGGGAGAACAGGGGGCTTCCAGTGGTGGCTTGGTCATTGCCGGGCTGGGTGCAGATGTCAGGGGTGTGTGGCAAAAGCCCTCGCCTCCCACCACCCCAGCCCAGGGACCTGGGCCCCTTCTTGCTGTGGCTTGGTGGTCGTCGCTGGGCTGAGGGCTGGTGGTGGTGGGGGGGGCATGGCTGAGGCCCTTAGTCTCCCACCACCCCAGCTCAGGAGAGCCTAGGGCGCTTCCTGCGGTGGCTTGGTGGTCATCTCTGGGGTGGTTGTGTGTGTTGGGGGTGTGTGGCTGAGGCCCCTGGCTCCCCCATTTTCTGACTTGGTAGCCCAGGGGACTTCTGGTCCTTCTAGGTGTTATTTTCATGTTCTTTGGCGACATGAGACCTTTACTAGTTACTATCAAACTTTGTCTCTCGTTGTGGGTACTTTGTTTTTTTCTTTCAGTTCTGTGTTAGATTATTTGCTGTTCCCAGCACTTAAACTCTGCGCTACAACTAATTTTTTGTCCTTTGCTTACTTCTAAAATGGGGGAACTTCCTGTGGGGACCACCAGTTGAGCTCTGTGGTTGAGCTAAATTGCTGCTTTGCTGCTCATTCCCTGGGGAAGGCTTTTTGTGCAGCTCAGGTTTTAATGGTTGACTTCATAGGTATTTCCGGATCTGGTGAAATCTGGTACACCTGGGTTGTATAGAAACTCTGGTCTGGGTCTGACTCTTTACATCAAACTGCACCCCATGCAGTTCTGCATTCCTGATCAGTCTACTCTGAATGGTCCTGTGCTGATTGGGGGGCAGATCAGCTGTCCTTGGTGTGCCCCAGTGTTCCCCTGGCAGGCCTGTCTTCCCACACTGCCCATGCACCAAACACTTCCCATGGGACGGGCCATGCTCTGGTCCCTTGCAATGACTCACTGGCCTCTCAGTGACTCCTTTTTTTCAGTTGTTGTGGCTCCTCACTCCTATATGGATCCACAGGAACCCTATTAGGGGTCTTGCTGGCCTGGGGCCACCAAGGCCCTCTTCTCCCCTGCCACCTCCAAGTAATTTATCTGAAAGGCACAGTTGTGGCTTTTGCCAGTTCCTGCTCTGTGAACTCAGCAGCTTCAGCCTGGAAGCGGCCAGGATTCGAAACGGTCTGAGCAATTTTTCTTTCTCTCATCATGGCTTCTCCTGCCTTCATGCACTCCATATGTCTCTCTTCTCACGCTGAGCTCTAGTGGCCCCAGCTTGGCTATCATTGCTTTTTTATAGTTGTAAATTGGTTGATTTGTGGGAGAGAGTAATGCTGGGGACTGTCTATTCTGCCATCTTGATGGGACGTCTGGAAATTTTATATACTATTAAAATAGTTCCCATAAACATAGTTTTAAAAATTCATTTATAATTTCTTTAATTCCTGAAAGAATAGCTTCTTTCAAATATAGTAACATATGGGAGAACTTCCTGATATCATTCACCAACTTCTTCATGTAATCTGGATCAAAAATGGAGCTGGAACTTACAGACTTGAGCCCCATTTCAGAAGTTGTAACATCAGTAGATCGTTGGTTTGATGCCCAAACATGTTTTTTCTTTGTCTTTTTCTGTTATGAGCAATCATCCTTTTATTTAACAGTCAGAAAAGCTGAAATCCCCAGCGCTCCATCTCGTGTCCCAGAGGCGGTTGCCTGCCCGCCCAACACTTGTGCCAGCCACAGCCATGGGCAGGAGTTTGCAGCCCCCATCCCCCACAGCCTGTGGACGCGGGAGGAGCCACCCCCACTCCCACAACTACCGCCACAATTGCGCCGTATGGAGTTGTTTTTAAATCAGACAGAGAAAAAGAATTATCAATAGAAGATACACTTATGCTGTCTTTTATATTTCTCTTTACCAGCACTCTTTCTTTATTCATGTTGATTGAAGCTACATCTAGTGTCCTTTTGTTCAGCCTGAAGAACTCCCTTTAGCAATAAATTCTCTCAGGTCTTGTTTATCTGGGAACATCTTAATCTCCTTCATTTTTGAAGGATAGAGTTGCTGGATATAGAATTCTGGGTTGACTTTTTTGTGTGTGTGTTTCTTTCTGCCCTTTGAACACTTCATTCTGCTGCCTTTTCTGGCCTCCATGGTTTCTGATGAGAAATCAGCTGTCCTTATTGTGGATCCCTCTCATGTGATGAGTTGCTTCTCTCTGCTTTTAAGATTCTTTCTTTGTCTTTGGCTTTTTTGACAGTTTATGAAGTGTCTAGGTCTTGATCTCTCTCTTTTTTTAAAAAGATGACCAGTAAGGGGATCTTTAACCCTTGACTTGGGGTTGTCAGCACCACGCTCTCCCAAGTGAGCCATGGGCCGGCCGCTCTTGATCTCTTTTAGTTCATTTTACTTGGAATTTGTTGAGCTTCTTGGATGTGCAGATTAATTTTTTGTCAAATTTGGATATTCTGCCATTGTTTCAGTATTCTTGTCCTTTTTTCTTCTGAGAATCTCATTATGCATATGTTGGTGTATTTGATGGTGTCTGTCAAGTTTCTGAGGCTCTGTTCATTTTTCTTCATTCTTTTTTCTTTCTGTTTCTCAGACTGGGTAGTCTCAATTGGTCTGTCTTCAAGATTGCTAATTCTTTTTTATAAATACTGATATTTGCTTTTGAGCCCCTCTAGTGGATTTTTTTTCTCCCAGTTATTTTTGATTTCCTGAATTTGTATTTGGTTCCTTTTTAAAAAAATAATTTCCATCTCTTTATTGATATATTTATGAGACTTCTACTGAGTTCATGTCTGGGCTTCCTCAGGGACAGATTTTATTGGTTGCTTTTTTCTCCTGTATATGGGCCATACTTTCTTGTTTCTTTGCAAGTCTTGTAATTTTTTTGTTGAAAACTAGGTATTTTAAATAACACAATGTGGCAACTCTGGAAATCAGATTCTCCCTTTTCCCTGTGGTTGTGAGCGGCCAGTGAAGTCTCTACTTGGTGAATTTAGTAGTCAGCTAATAATTGGGCAGAGATTTCTTTAAACATCTGGGACAAGTACATATACTCAGTCTTTGCTGAGAGGCTTCATGTGCACGTTGGGGCACACCTTCAACACATCCTAGCAGTTGAAAACTGCCCTAACCTTTACTTCCTGCTCATGTAGAGTCAAGGTCAGCCAGGGATGAGAGCTTTTTAAAGGCCTTCTCTGGTTTGTCCTGAGCATGCACTGAGCCCTGCACATTCATGTGTCCTTCTGAATTCCCAGGAATATGTCAGAGCTTTTCAAAGTCCCTATGGACATTTTATTCCCCACCTTTTCCTTCTGTTTGCCTTAATTGTTATCTCCCACCTCAGGCAGGCGCATCACTTGCGCATAACTGTTTTCAAGAAACACTCCCTGGGGAAAGGCTTTTCTGAGTCTACTCAAAAACAGTCTTGCAAGTGGGGTCTTCCAGGGAATCTTCACACAGATCAAATTGTGACAATTCTTTGGGAATGAAGCTTTGAAGGAGCCCTGGCTTTATTTTATATTGATCCCCCTGATGGCTGCTAGGCTGCACCGGGAATGCAGTCTGCCAAGGGGCTGGAGAATGGGGATGGGTCTAGGGCAAGTTAAGATGTCACAGAGTTCACTGTTCTTACTGAGATGCAGTCATTATTCTTAAATAAAGCCTCCCTAGGTTCCTGCAAACCTTTGGTTAGTTTCCAAAGTACTTAAGTTGATATTGGCAATTTTTGCCTTTTGGTGGTGGTGGTGGTTGTTGCTTTTATGGAGGAAAGCTTTTTTTGGAGGTCCTTATTCTTCCACCATTTTCATTGACATCCATTTGGATCAGGAATTCATTACATTTTTGTTTTCCTGGGGTTTCTTGCTGCCTTTCTTTCAATCTTGTCAAAATAGTACTCTTTCATCATAACCTCAGTATTACCCAGACTCTCAGTCATATTGTGTATTGTCTAGAAATCACTTTCTTCCTGAAGTCCTCTCACCTCCGACTCCAGTCTAAACTGGGTATTTCCAGCTCTGTTACCATCCTGGAGCTTCCTTCATGCACTTCTGCATTAAATGTACTGTTTTCTGGATCCCAGGGTGGATATTCCTTGTTTAGTTTTCATCTTCATTTTTTCTCAAAGTGGTATGTGGTAAATGCAGTTTTTGTATACCTTAAAATGTATTTATTGTAACTTTTCATTTATTACACAGTTTGGGTATGTATAGAATTCTGGCTTGAAAATAATTCTCTACTAAGAAGATGGATGGTGTTTCTCTCTTGTCTTCTTACATCCAGTGTTAACTGATTCTAGAAAACTCTTCCATTCAGGTACTTTGTGAGTAAACTTTTTCTTCTCCTCGTTGGAATTTGTAAGACCTTAACTCAGTGTTATGAAATTTCGTAAGTTTGTGTAAGTCATCTTTCCTTCATTCTGCTCAGCTCTCAGTGGGTCTTTTCAGCCTGAAGTCATATTTTTCTTAAGCTGTGGAAAATTATTTTATTTTAGTGTCATAATTTCTGGAATGCCAGATTGATTGTCTGAATTGATCTCTGTCTCTACCTTGATTTCTTTGACTTTATTGAAATTTTTATTTTAGCTACCATATTTTTAATTCATGTTTTCTTTCTTTTTGGTCTAATTGTTCTATTTTCATATTTTATTCTTGTTCTATAGGTACAGTATCTTCTCAGATCTCTGTGAAGATGTTAAAATGGAAAATATTTTAGAATATCTTTTTTCCTAATTAGCTCTGTAATCTTTGTTTTTGTTTTACCTAAGTCTTGTTGCTAGTTTTCTTCATAATATGCAATCCTCAGTTTCCTTATATTTTATCAGAAAATACTTTTGCCCATTCTCTTGTGTACAGGGTGGTGTTGATGATTTTATCCATTGTGTGTCTGGGTTCTGTTCCTCCCACCACTGCTGAGAGCTGAGTGGATCAATCTGTCAGCTTTTCTTTATAGGGTGTGGGGCCTTGGCCATCCCAAGGCTTGCTTGTGTAGGGCTTCACTTGGGTGGTAGGCATCTACACCAGGCTCCTCAGACTGCTGGTCAATTTCTTTGGAGCAGTGCCCTCTCTTGCTCCATAGCAAATTGTAGGATTCCTGTCCCTTCTGACAGGGCTTCCAGGGCACAGCTGTTCCCACTCCTGCCCTCCCCACCTGCTGAGTCCCAGCTGGAGCCCATGGAGCTGTGGCTTCCTGGTGTCCCATGCCCTGTAGGATCTGTCCCTCTCTCCTCTCTCATCTTCTGCAGATTTGTTGGCATGTCATCTGCTCCTAGCCACCCACCTCCCCCCTTCATTGTCTGGGGATTTTCTCTTTGTTGACATTTCTGCAGGTCACAGGAGGTTGGAGTGATGACTGCCTATGCCCAGGGTGACGTCTTCAACTGGCACTCTTGGAAGCATCTCTTGTCTGGTTTTCTCCCTCAGTGATTTGGTTCATTCCCCTGGGCAGGCAGTGTGAGAAGCTTGCCCACATTTGGAAGTTATCATGTTACATAGAGCTGGCTGGGAGAATTGTATTTATTAAAGTGAGCTTGCTCTTGGGAGACTAGGACCGAAGGAGACTTGACCTGCGGTGTCAAGTTTTCATCATACACAGAAGTTCATAGTGAGGCATGACCTGGCCCAGCGTGTGTCTGGATCCATCCAGGAGTGAGTGGAGTGCCACCATGTTTGCTCGAGTTTCTCATGCTGTGAGAAGGCAGAGAGCAGAGGTAGGCTGTGCCCAGCACTCGACAGAACCAACCAGTCTCAGGGGAGGATGCCTCCTCGGGATCTGCATCTGAGCCTGGTGGGGCAGCCTATGGCCAGCAGAGGGTTCTGGACATGCCCACCCGGAGGGTAGCCCTCTGCCACCTCCCCACTCCCTGCACAGCCCAGGAATTGTCTTTCACTTAGAAACTGCCCGACGATGGCAACTCCCACACATCGTTTTTCCTCTTGCCTTTTAATTAATGGATATTTAAACTACAGATAGATTGCAGTATCAGATTTCACTGGTAAATACTAAACTCCAGTTTGAAAATTCTGTAACTTTGAGAGGTTTTTTGCAATTATTTTATAAGTATTTAAGGAACACCTACCAAGTGACAGTAGAGTAGCCTCCAAATTGTTTTGATTCCACACACCTGTTAGAAAAAAGTGCTAAGGTACTAGCCCCTAATGTCTATTTAATGTATACGTTATGCAAATACTATTCTAAAAGATTTTGACATTATAAAACACATAGATTTTAGGATTTAAAAAGAGTAAGTGAAACAAAATGTAAACAGGAATTCTGTTTTCTTTCCTCTTCCAATTACTGACTTTATGAACCTCCTGGAGTTCACACACGTACCCTGCTTTGGAGGCTGCTGGCTGGGGCATGTGGTATGAAGTAAACGGAGCCCTGCTCCCAGCAGCTCCCAGTTCATTTGTGCCGACAGACAAGTGGAAGGCAGGGTGGTATTCCCAGGCTGGTGAGGAGGGCGAGCTGAGGCTTATGTGGTCTTGGTTTCATAAAGAACCAAAACAGAACACAAAAGCAAAGGAACTGGTCTCATTCTTCTGGGTGAAGGCAGAGCAGTGGCTCACGGAAGGAAGAGGTTGTGATTGTCTCTTGTAGGATAGTCCTGGGGCAAGCAGTCCAGGGTGTGCAGCCGCTCAACTCTCTTGGGTGCTGTGGTCCAGTGGTGGGCTCCTGCAGCTTCCAGGTAGCCATGAGAGTAGGGGAGGGGGCAGCACCTACCACCTGTCTCCTCTGCTCCCCTTCTGTTGTGAGAATTGGTCTCCCTTAATTGGAGAAGGGAAAAGGATTTGGGTAGAAAGCCAGCAGCTTCCACCACAGCACCTTACATTACCAGTTTTGTTGATTTTCAGTCTCTCATCAGAGAGATTTTCTGACACATTTACCTGAGCTAGCTGATAGTTTGCAGGTTGCTATGAGTATAAATTGGTCTGGTGTGGCTTTCTCTGCTGAGGCTCCTGGTGAGCCTGATCTGATGGCAGTGTTGTAGTGTGTGGTCACGCACCTCAGATACCACTGTCCCTCCCAATGTGCAGTGTGTGGTGGTCACCCTCACATGTGAGATGATTTTCTTCTGCTATGTTCCAGGTCTCGGTAGCCCTGAGCAGCAGCTCCATCCGTGTGGCTATGTTGGAAGAAAACAGGGAGTGTGTCCTCATGGAAGGGAAGCTCACCCACAAAATCAACACCGAGAGTTCTCTCTGGAGCCTTGAGCCAGGGAAGTGCGTTTTGGTAAGTGTGAGTGCCTGTGTGCAGAACTCCTAGGTAGATTTTGAACCTGCTGTGATGCCCCCGTTGATGCGGGTCTCTTTACACTCGAGCAGTGAGGCCGTTCTTTCTGGCAGGTGGAGCAGACAGGTTTTTCCTGAGCATTTTGCACACTGCTATGAGTGTGCCTGTATAGGCCTTCCCATCTGCAGCCTTGGCTCCTCAGGTCCTGGTCATTTCCAAGAGCTCTACTCTGTACCTCTAAGGCAAGAACAAGAAAATTGAAAATGAAAAGGCAGGTTGAGTTTTCACAGATGCCTGTCTGGAGAGTGTAGAGCTAATAAATTCAGATCAACAGGCTTCTTTGACCAAGAGGCTCTTCTCAGCCTGCAGCTGGCCAGACATAGCTGAGAGCTTGTGATGTGAAGTCACAGTGTGGGTCCAGATGAGTAGCTCACATGTTTCCAGTTCACAGACTCCCTCGCAAATTGGGCTGTGCACATGGGCCAGATCTGTCAGCGGCTCAGTCCCCTCTTGCCCGTGAGAGCTTGAATCCTGTTAGTGGTGACTGTGCTGGTGCCTGAGTGGAGGCTTCCCACAGAAAGGCTGAGGTGCGGCATAATTTGGACTAACTTGTTTCCTCTTTCCTCTTACTGGGATGTTTAACCAGGGCATGGTAAAAGGGATAAAGGTGAAAAGAAAAACATTAAGTCTTTGGACAAAAATATTCTTAGAATTCTATATAGACATATTCTTCATGTGTGCAGAGTATGCAATAAAGAAAGAAATGAGTATTGGTTTCAGTTCCTACAGGACATGATGGTGGAGGTGGGTTTTACTCTGGACCAGCCTGGACCCCATCTTGATATCAACCTGGAGGGTGGCGCTTCCCTGGGCCACACAGAGGCGTCTCTCCGGACCTCTGCATGGGCAGCATGCTCCTTAGTGCTGCCATGGCCCCAATACTCTGGCTCTCCTAGTGAGTGTTTCATCCTAAACAGGGTCTCCTGAGGCCCTGCGTGTGGTGTGTGGCGTTTCCAGCAATGGGGCTGGGGCTGGGTTGTCCCCGCATCTGACTTGCCTGGCCACCCAAGGCCCACCTCTGCTGATGGCCAGCAGTGGTGACAAGGATACCCGTGGCAGAGCTGCCACCCATGGGGACTGGCTCAGAGCCACATGTGGGCCCAGTGTGTCCTGTTATTGTTCACTCTGTTGCATTTCCCCGCTGGGGTGGCATTCAGCAGCTAGAAACAATAAAAGTTCCCTTCTCCTGCCCATGGGTGTTGTGCTTGTCCCTCGTCCCCTCACCCCAGACATGTAAAACTTATGTATTAAGGGCATAGCCCGAAGCCTTTCTCTGCATTCCAGCCTCCTGTGAGCACCAGCAGTTTCTACTTGGTGTCATACTCGACCTTCGCGGGTGCCCTCACCACCCCTGCCTTGCTTGAGCTTCCCACGTGGTAGGAGTGAGAGAGAGTGACTGCCGCTGGTAGCACCGGGCTAGCAGGCTGGCTTTCTGCAGAGCAGCCCATGGCCGTTGTGTCTGCCTGGGTTGCACAACTGATCCTGTGGCCACTGTCTCCCTGGACTGAGAGATAAGTGACACCCTGCAGTAAAACATTGGCCTCCGCTCTCTTCTCTTTGTTTGGTTAAACTCTGAGTGCAGAGTGTAGAACAGGTCGCGGTGCTCTCGCAGGTTCGCTCTGAGTGGGCACCTCTTGGCGAGCCTGCCCCACATGGTCTGGTCATATGTTATAGATGCTTAACCAGGAGCCAGTAGTGTCCCCACCTGAGACGGAAATGGCCGGCCTTAGTTACTGGTCTCTGAGCGCATAGCTATCGTATTTGGAATCCACTGGGATTATAATCAGTATAATCAATGATTCCTTTTACTTTACATTGTTTCTATAAAAATATTATTATTATTATGGCTCACCTCTTAAGGGCTTTTTGTTGGTAGAGATGACTGACTTTTTCATGGACATTCCAAAGCCATGTTTCTTTTTGTGTGTGTTTTGTACACTGGTATGTGGCTAGTGGCCACCGTTGAACACATACTTTGGGCCTGGTGCTCTGTGAGGTACTTTACAATGCCGTTTAATTTTCTGCAAACTCATTTTATAAATAGGGACATTGAGGCTCTGTGGGGTGACCACGTTGCTAGAGGGTGGAACTACACAAACCCACACCTGCCTGGTCCTAGTTGGTCTTTCCAGTGCCCTGTGGGGACTGGGAAATGTCCCTTCCAGCTGGAGAGCTGGTCACAGTGAGGGTTTCAGAGGCTTCTCTGTGTCAGGTGGACATGTCAGATGCAGCCACCAGGCAGGTGGGGGGTGTGCACTCTTCCTCCTCATTCACCTTGCTGGAGATGGCCAGGCTGGGATCTGTGCCCAGTGAGGACACAGACGCCCTGTTCTCACACCCAGGACCCTCTGGGCCTCAGTGCAGCCTCCTGGGCTTGTCTTCACCTTGTATGTTCTGCTCTAGTCCAGGCTTTACTTGGGAGCTGGCTGCCTCTAGTTTTTTATTTTGCTTTTGTCAAGCATCTGCTCCTTGAAGAGTTTACAGGGAAAAGCAGAACCAGCTGCAGACCAAGGGGGCACTTGTCATCACAACTTCTGTATTGTTCTCTCTCTGCTGACTCTGGCAGAGTCAGAGTAGAAAATCCCTCTGTGGTTGACATAACTGCACGGGCTCTTTCCCGTGTTCCCTTAAAGTTGCTTTTATTAGCAGTAGATGGCATCACATTTCTAACACAGCTTCACTTGTGGAAAATAGTGTCTGAATACAGAGGAGGCCTGTTGAACCTCATCACCCTCTTCCACATCTTTCTTGTCAGCACAGGCCCCCCAGCCTCACACCTGCGGTGTGCTTCCTTACAAGATGTTGGGGCTCTGCCTAAACACCCCACCCCAACAACATAGCCTCTAGTACAATAAATGTGGTGTGTTATAGAAACATTGCTATTTAGGGGAGCTAAGGGGTTTGTTGTGTTCTTGATTTAATTATTTATTGGTGACACTTTGGGGCCAAATTTCTTCTTCTGATCACATCTGAGATAATATCTTAAGTCAGTGAATAGGTGAAGGTCCCGTTTGCCTTCCACTTGCTGCACTGCCTCTTCCGTGTGGAACCTGGCATGCTGCTTACCTTGAGCATAGGGGGCTGCTCACACATTGCGGGGCCCAGCTTTGAGTCATCACTTGAGTCTCACTGGACTTCCATTTCTCATCCTTCAGCCTAGGCTGAACACCCTAGTCTGGTTGATCTTCTGATGTTTGTTGGTTGCTTATCATTAAGTGCCCGACTCTGTGCAGGTGCTAGGGATGGTTAAGAAAAATAAGTCAAGGACCCTGCTCTAAGGGGTCCTAGAAGATGTCCTGTGAACATGGCCTTATTTGGAAAAAGGGTCTTTGCAGATATGATTAAGTTCAGGATCTCAAGATGAGGTCATCCTGGATTATCCAGGTGGGCCCTAAATCCAGTGACAAGTGTCATTAGAAGACACAGACAGACACACAGAGGAGAGAGGGCCATGTGAAGATGGAAGCAGAGACCGGAGGGATGTGGCCACCAGCCAGGGAACTCCCGCAGCCACCAGAGCTGGAAGAGGAAGGAAGGATCCTCCCATAGAGCCTTCAAGGGAGCGTGGTCCTGGTGACATCTTGATTTCAGACTTGTGGCCTCCAGAACCGTGAGAGAATGAACTTGTGTTATTTTAATCCCCCTGGTCTGTGGTTCCCTGTTACAGTGGCCCAGGGATGCTAGTGTAGGGGCTCCCATTGCAGTGCCACTGTGAGGCCACGTAAGACAAAACGGGTGAAGAAGGTTGGCATCCAGAGCTGTGCTGCTGTGGTCTCCGTCACCCCAGCCTCCTTGGTTAGAGCTTCTGACCCTCTGACCTCCCAACAGGCGAGTACAGATGTGCCACCTGCTCCCAGCTGCTCCCCCGGGCCTGCTCCTCCTTCCCTGTGCTGTGGATCCCGCATTAGACAACCAGGGCAGGCAGGGGCGGCAGCTAAAACCGTGTGACAGCTCTCGCCTCCTTCTCTCCCTCCCTTCCTCCCACATTTCAGA
Organism: Cynocephalus volans; assembly: GCF_027409185.1. Classification (NCBI taxonomy): domain Eukaryota; kingdom Metazoa; phylum Chordata; class Mammalia; order Dermoptera; family Cynocephalidae; genus Cynocephalus; species Cynocephalus volans. The sequence continues at coordinate 213,159,365 of NC_084461.1, forward strand.
ATGTTAAATGAGACTTCTTGACTCAGGCAAGCTCCTTTCTTGGTTACAGAGATGTAAAATCAGTCGTGGCAACGGCACCCATTCCTTTTCTGCAATGCCTCGTTCAGGCCTAGAAGCCAGGCCGTTGGCTTGCACGTTGTCCTCGTTCTTTCAGTCAGGGAGCTGCCAGGCCACTCTCTGTGTCGCCGTGGGCGCTGCAGCCAGCCAGCCATGCTCTGCTGCAGGGCTCGGGCATGTCTGTGTTTGAGATGGTTGTCGCAGCTGTATGTGAGATGAATACTGCTGCACACACATGCCTTTATGTACTGCCATGGTGCACACACAAGTCATGTAAAGTCCATGGAATAGCTCTGGAGTATTCTTGGAGGAATGAGACCTTGAAGCTTGGGCTGTAAAGCTCACTGTAGTAGTGCACTGGTTTATGATTTTTGAACCTTGTGAGTGTTTTTGTACAAGATACACATCCTCCCCTCCCCCTGTATTTAGATTATTTCCTGAAATTATTTCTCTAAAGTGGAATTTGGGCTTATTGCAGTCCCTGAGCCATTTGCCATGGTTCTCCTGGAGGATGCATTCCTGAGATGTCATCAGGGATGTGTGCATCTGATCCCCCTGTCTCCACCAGCAGTGGGCTTTTTCACTGGTTTATCTGGATACCTCCAGTTCCTCCTGTTTTTTTTGTGAGGGTAAAGTGGTTTATTGTCTGCCCGTCCTCGTTGGTGAGCCACCTTCCCTATCCTGACGACCTTTCTTGGCCCCATGAGGCTGTCCGTGTGAGTTACTTAACATACTTCCTCATAAATTCAGAGTGGAGACTACAGATTAAGTTACTTTAGCATTTTGGCAAGAGCTCAAAGCCTGGAAATTAGTATGTGAGATGTGAGCCCTTAAGCCTTCAGTGCTAACAAGGTCTCTGGGGAGAGCCCTCAGTGTGTTAGTGGGAGTCAGAACCCACATTGTCCCCACTCCCTAGATTCCAGTCGGGCAGAGCTGAAGCTGGGGAATTAAACAGAAGGTGGTAGCGAGGCAGCCTGTTCCGAATGGGAACCCTCCTGCCCTGGGTGGGAGGGGAGAGTGGGAACACAGCTTGATGTCACTGTGGCGTCTCCACTGCTCAGAGCTTGTGGGCCTCTGCCTCGAGCAGCAGCCACTGGGGCCTTCCAGCCATACCCAGACTATGGCCGAGTCTTCATTTTGTTTTTACTTTTTAAGCTCAAGAAAATAGGTGACAACTTTAAAAACAAGGAGATTTCCTGTAACAATCTGACTTATAGCATGTCCTGAGAAGTTGGAGGCTGCACTGGTATGGCCCATGTTCTTCCCAAAGCACGTGCTCAGTGGATAGGTACCCTGCAGCCCCCCGCCACACTCTGCCATCTCACTCCATTATCTGCCCTTGTTCCAAGGTGCCTGCCTGGAAGGAATGTCCCACAATGTTCCTGTAAGTCTCATTGGCCCAAACTTGATCACACAGGCAGCCGCAAGGAGTAAAGTCGTCCTCGCTGGGCACATTGCCTCCCTGAATAGAAATGAGGTTCCGTTACTAAGGAAGGAAAGGGGTAGAAATGCTGGTGACTCATCGGCACAGATCAGGAGATGCTGTGAGGTAAGTTTATTCATGCTGAGGTTGAAAGTTTCCGTGAGGACATTTTGGGAACATGGATCAACCTGAATTCTGCGGTCCGTCAGACAAATGGGTTGTTGGTCTAGGACCAGGCAGGTAAAAGAAGAGTCTGGAACGTCTTGTGCTGGAAAGTGAGGCTGTGCCCAGGAAACGACGGGGCGAACAAGGTCCCAGTGACCTCCACTGGCCTCATCTGGGATCATCTGACACCAGCATAATTAAGGATGGTAATGAGCTATGAGCCATTGAGAGACTAGGAGTCCAGGAGTCGGCGTTGCCGACAAATAGATAAATAATTTCATCACAGAGGGAAAGGCGCCTGCTTAAGTAAAGTGCCTAATTCTCCAGTCAGTGTGGAGGCACTGGAACTGGAAAGTCAGCATTTTCCAGCCTTCTTCAGAGAGATGGGACCAGGTGGGACTCCTCAGTGGTCGCTGCATGGGGGTTCTGAGGAGGACCATGTTTGCAAGTCACTGACTACAGTGGAGAGGTCAGCCCTCATCTTGGTCAGGTGACCAAGTGCACATCCCAGTGAGGGGTGTGAGCATCATGTGCCTGCAGGTGGGACAGATGCACGTACAGCAGGCATACACTCTTGAGTTAATCAGGAGGAGACACTGAAAGAGAAGGCTGTGGAGATGTCCCTTATTAAAGGGGACAGGACCCCCACTGTGTGGGATGGACCTTAGACTGGATCCTGTCCCATAAAACATAGATGGACTTCCCATACTTAGGAAATAACTCGGGGTATAGGGCCAAGATGGATACAGCTTACTCTTAGATGGCTCAGAAACAATATGTTGTATATTACAAACATATTACACAGAGAGATAGTTCACATAGACACAGAGCTGCTACTCAATGCCTGTGTTGGGTGGCTTTGTACTTGTCCTATTCTAGCAGTTTGTAAGTTTGCAGTTATTTCCAAATAAAATGTTTTTTAAGATACGATGGCCAGTAAGCACTTGAAAAGACATTCAATGTCATAGTCATTTGGGAAATGTAGTGAAAACCACGATGAGATGCCCTTGCACACCTGTTAGAGCAGCTGCTAGAAAGGCGGACAGTACCCAGCACTGTGGCATGGGATTCTCCTGCGCCTCTGGTGGAGTACACAGTGGGGTGGCCATTTGGGCAGCAGCTGGCCCCATGAGACCCAGCACTCACACTGCTAGGTATTTACCAAGGAGAAATGAACACATACAGATCTTTATGCAGCTTCGTATCTAATTGTCAAGCCCTGGAAACACCCACATGTCCAGGTGGTCCAGCCACATCTGGAGCACAGCATGGCCAAGTGTGAGAGAGCCCCCTGCTCAGAGAGGAAGCAGACACACCATGCTGCGCATTGTGCGGTTCTGTATGTGGGACATTCTGGACACAAGCTGGACGGCATTGCGGGCTGAGGGCACTGCCTCGAGGGGGAAAGGGTTTCTGGGGTGTGGGCTGAGTGCAGTGGTGGCTCATGGAGACAGAACCTCAAAATGATAAGTTGTACTATATGCAGACTATACCTCCACAGACCTGACTCGTCAAAAGTAGCAGCATGTTAAAGTCAAAATGAAAACCAAATGTTAAACCTTCAGACTATTTTATCAAAGGTAGGGACCCTTGACCTCCATCCCAGGAACATTTTACCCGTGTCCTCTTGGCACTGCACTTCACTCTGGGTGTCTGGAGATGGCCTTGAAAGATGTGTGCTCTGTACCATTCAGTGGTTTTGAAGGTGATGTGACCGAAGGCATATCTGAGGCCTCCCAGAAGTATGAGTCCAAGGATCATAGTTACATGTGGGGAATGATGGAGAATGACAGAGTAACAGTTACAAATTAAACCAGTTTGTAGAAGGTGAGAACATGCCAAGCATTAAAGAACTTGTCAGCCAGAAGGCTTTTGAGGCATGGTGTTTTAAAAAAATCTAGAGTTTGGTAAGTAGAAAGGGGCAGGGACCTGCTTGTGGGGTTACAGGCCCAGAGTGGAGAGATGGATTTCTCCCACGGAGCATGTGAGGAGGGATGCGGGCCCAGTCAAGGACTTGTCAGAGTGCCCTTGTCTAGTGTAGTTGTTACTCTTACTCTTCTTACTAGTATGTTCATCCTTAGAAAATAGAGTAGTAGATATTTGAAGGGTACTAAGTAAATATTTACTAAAATTTTGCAAATGAGACATTGGTCTTCCAGGACCTTTACAAAGACCTTTCTAGATGACACCTCGGGTCCTGTGTCTTGCCTCAGCACTGAAGCAGCCACATGGTTACTGCGAAGAGCAGTGAAAACTTGACTGGAGCAGGTCAGGGAGGCAGAGGGGCAGGCATGTGTGTAAGTGGGCAGGATGGAGGACCAGTGGTGCCAGCCATAATGTGAGGATGGCTGTAACCAGAAAACAAGAAGCCAGGTGTCTGTGAGGATGTGGAGAAATCAGAACCTTTGTGCGTTACTGACAGGAATGTAACGTGGTGCAGCCACTGTGGAAAACAGTCTGGTGGTTCCTCAGAAAGCTAAACACAGAATTACTGTATGACCCAACAGTTCCACTCCTGGGGTATGGAGTAGGGCGAAATGGGGATTGACTGCTAATAAGTATAGGGCTTCTTTTGGGGGTGATGAAAATGTTCTGGATGGTGATGGTTGCATGCCATTGTGAATAGTACTAAATGCCATTGAATTTGTTCACTTTTGAATGGTAAATGTTATGTTACGTGAATTTCATCTCAATTGAAAAATATTTTTTAAAACAAAATGGGCTCCTGTCTTCTACTAAGAGACGTCAGTGCTGCACACGGGTGATGTCTGTGGGTGAGCATGCGTCTTCTAGGACTTCACTGTCCCTTACAGCAGCCACTTCTCAGGTGTGGTGGCTGCAGGAGCACTCGGCATGTGGCTCATGGGACTGAGGAAGGGATGTTTTTATTTTAATTAATTTAAATGTGAAAACCAGGGCTGGGCAGTTAGCTAATTGGTTAGAGTGTGGTGTTGGTAACACCAAGGTTAAGGGTTTAGATCCCTGTACTGGCCAGCCACCAAAAAAAAAAAAAGAGTAAAGACCTACCTGATTTAGTTAGAAAGTTACAGTTACGTAAGTCCCTCAGAAGTCCTGGAATAGGGAAAACAGTTTCCCACTTGGAAGCTTTTTCATCACATCAGCTTGGATAAGACAGGTGGAGTTCTTAGAGTTGGGGTCCCTGAGGGCCAAGGCAGGTCCTCCCACCCCCCGTGCAAATTGTGAAGTCAGCCACAGGCCAGCTGAGCAGAGTATCTGGAAATGGACAGTTCATCCTAAGTGTAAATTGGCACTGGCACAGCAGCAGTCATTTACTGGTTAGAGCTGGCATCCATGGGGGTGAGACTCTCACCCTCTGTTTAGTTCTGAAGAATCTTCTCCACTGCTTGCCCTCCTGCACCTCTTAGTAGAGAGTTCTCAGGACCGACCCCAGGGCTCTGCAGGTGTTCTGTGGTGTTGGTGGGTTTGGGCAGCAGGGTCGTAGATGGGGGAGGTGCCACATTAGAGCACTGTTGTTTCAAGCCTGAGAATGCTAGTGATTCTCCAGGGCTCCCTCAGGGGGCGACCAGTATCCAGACTCGCTGTGGTCTCACTTGTCCCCATTACCCTGAGTGTGGCTTGGCAGGTCTCACCCACCTGGTTAGGAGTCTGCTCCTGGTGGCTGTGCCTCTATGGTGAGAGGGGCTCTTGCTTGCTGTCTCTTTTCTGCCTCTTCCCCTTCTGTGAATAACTTAGTGCTTTCATCCCCTCAAAGAGAGAACAGCGCGAGGACAAAGTGGGCAGACTCATTCTGTTCCTTCTTGGCCACCCAGTGAGAATTTCCCAATGAGCTCAGCCATTGACCATGGGGAGTGTAGCCAGTGTCCTCACTTCCTGTGTATCCCCATGACCACTGACCTCAGGGATGGTGTGGCCTGGGCCTTCCCTGTGACAGGCCGAGGAGCCAGGTACACTTGGGCACCAACTTCATGCAATGTCCCTCTGGTTCCGCTTTGCTCTTAAACTGCAGTTCCACTTGGCTTTCAGTTTTTGAGGTAATGAAATGAGTTCCACAGACATCTGGGTAGGTGCTGCTTCCCTGACCAGGGGCGAGTCTGACATGCCCCTAGAGGAGCTGAGCAGGCTGGGAACAGGTTTGGGGTTGGCTCCTGATGGGACCTCCTCCTCCTTGAGCCATTGGAGGTTCCAGGACTGGGGCTGGAGGACCCCTCAGGCAGCAAGCCTGGCCCCAAGCAGGGAGTAGTGACAGGGCACTTGGGGTGCACAGTTGGGGGCTGAGGGGTACCCAGGAGATTCTGTCATGTATCAGGCTGAGCCTTTGGTCTTGCAGGTTCCAGCTTCCACGGAGATGACAGGAAACTCAGTGTTGCTCATGGAAGCCAGAAAGATCATTGAAGAGGAAGGGGTTGATAAGAGCAGAGCACAGACAGGGCCCAGCAAGGCAGGAAGCACTTACAGAAAGGCTTTCCATGGCCAGGATTGGGCCAGGTCCTGGCAGGTGGAAGGCATCTCAGGGGTCGTAGAAAATCTCCGCTTAGGGGCTGGCCCATGGCTCACTCAGGAGAGTGCGGTGCTGATAACACCAAGGCCACGGATTCGAATCCTATATAGGGATGGCCGGTTAGCTCACTGGCTGAGCGTGGTGCTGACAACACCAAGCCAAGGGTTAAGATCCCCTTAGCAGTCATCTTCTTAGAAAAAAAAAAAGAAAAAAGAAAACCTCCTCTCGGTGAGAGTGGGTGGGGTGAGCAGATGGTGTGGGCACAGTTTGTGTCTGAGGATCAGGACCTGATGAAGAAGTACAAAGGTGCCCACCAAAATGTGGGTCCCTGAATGAGTTTGCAGAGGTAGCAAACACATTCTCAGGCTCAGAGGGTCCTGGCCAGGGTCCCAGGACCCATATGGCCACTTCTCTTTGAGCAGTTGGTCCTGGGCTCAGCCTAGGACTCCCATCCATCTGCAGGCTCAAGCTGGCAGGCCCATGGCCATGTGTCTCCAGTCCCTGATGCAGGTCTCTGCCCTGCTTGTCCCCAGGTGAACCTGAGCAAGGTGGGTGAGTATTGGTGGAATGCCATTCTGGAGGGAGAGGAGCCCATCGACATCGACAAGATCAACAAGGAACGCTCCATGGCCACTGTGGACGAAGAGGAGCAGGCGGTCCTGGACAGGCTCACCTTTGACTACCACCAGAAGCTGCAGGGCAAGCCACAGAGCCATGAGCTGGTATGAACACAACAGTCCTCTTGCAGGGGCCAGCCCTTAGGGCCCTTATATGGGGGAAAAGGTTGACTAGTGGCAGAGGGGTTGGTGATTCTGGTGGGGAGGAAGAGGGTGTGGGCGTGCTGCCCTGCTGTGTCCCGCCCCAGGGAGCCCAGCGTGGGCCCATCTCACCTGCTCATGTCAACTGATTACCACCTGAGGACAGGTGCACATTGGCATTTTCACCGTGTTCTCACACGTGGGCCAAGGGCTCAGGTAGCGGAGCCTCAAAGAGTGTCACAAGATGTGCCCTGCCCACACTGGAGCCTTGTAACGTTGGGTGTGTGCCACCTCTTAGGTTTGTGGTCATCCACATGAGTCATCCTTGGAGCTCCCACGGGACCCTCAAAGATGAGAGGAGGGAGCCAGGCTGAGGGCCAATGTAGGCTCTGCCCGGGGAGCTTTGCAAGTGTGTTTCCGAAAGTCGGAGGCCTGTGTGGGAGGCTTTGTGAGGTCAGTGGCAGGCCAGGGTGCAGGAGGAGGAAGGCTTATGTCTGACCAGCGTAGCACCTAGTGTGGCTGCCCCTGGCAAGGAAAGTGATTCATTAGATATGTACGTCTTTCTTCCTATTTTAATAATCCCAAGAGTAGCTATTCAGGGAAGAAAGGGTTGCTTTCCTCAGATTATTTTTAACTTCCAGTGTCCCATATACACAGCATTGTGGGTGTGGATCGCAGCCTGACAGTGGCACGTGGACCAAGTGCTGCCTCAAGTCTGTAGACTAGGGTCAGTGCTGGGCACTGCCATAGACACAGAAACACACCCCTGCCCCCCACTGAGAAAGCTGTTTAGAGCTACATGTTTTGCCATTTGTCTCTTGGAGGAGCCTCACTTTGTGGTTTAGTGGAGTTATCCTGGTCCTTGCCTCCAGTGTGGTGCATGCACAATCGGTGGTTCCAGAAGCTCTGCTGCTGCATGTTGTCCACTCCTGCCCGTCTTCACACACGTGCCCATCCTGCTCCTGTGAGGGTCCAGGAGCCTGTGGACAGGAGTGCTGGCATCCTCACCTCACCCGGCCCCCTGCACTAGGGGCACGTAGTGAGCACTTACTGCATACAGGTAGGGTGGGGTTGACTGGGCCATGGCACCCCTGAAAAGACAGTCTTTCTTTCACGGTAGAGAGGTTGAGTTTTCGAGGTCACAGAATGTGTTCAGGATCCCACAGTAGCTCAAGCAGCAGGGGTCTGATCTGATTCCAGACCTTTCTGTCCTCCCAGCCCGTGTCTAGAATGTTTCTCTTGGTTCAGCCACTTTTCCACCCTGGGCACAGTGATGTTCACATCCATACAAAGGTTGTAGTGGCATCTTGGGTGGTGAATAAGCTCGCAGAGCTCACTTCAACTTGTTTAGACAGCCAGTCCTGCTTGGTTGCACTTTACTCCAGTTATGCTGCATTTGCCTGTGGCCATCAGGTGAAAGGCCAATCTTTAAACATTTACCTTATAGATGGGGCTTCTAATGGTAGCTGTTGGGGATGAGGACATGAGGGACCTGCCTACCGCTGTGTTCAGGTTCAGCTCCCTCCACAGAAGGGCTGAGATGTATTCACAAGTTGGCATCTGGGCAATCTGTTTTGACTGGAGAACATGAACTCAGGGGCTTATTGTCCTGTCACTGCGGCCATTCCTTCCTGATAGAAGGAAGTCTCACCAACTGTCACTCATGCCACAGGATGGAGGGACGAAGAGCAGGTGGCTCCTTGCATCCTTCCCAGACACAAACACTGGGTCTGTGTTATAGAGAAATGCTAAAAATTAATCTCTATTGTGGTTTGAATTATATTCCTACATTTACCAAAGCCATGATGGTGAGGTCTTCTGTAGACTTTAGCTGTGAGATGTGGGAGAAGCTAGAATGTTCTCTGGCTATTTTCATCTCTAAGTCCTCAAGTTTCCTGTGATTGTGACTCTTGCAGAATGACAAGTCAAAAACAAAACAAAACCACAGTTAACACCGGCATGTTGTGGGAGTTGCCAGTAGTGCCAGGACACACACAGGACATTGGGGGCTCCAGCAAGCCCACCCTCCCCTTTTTCCCTCTTTCCACTTTCCCTCCCTTGTATCCTTCCCCATCCTGACCTTCTCTGGCTCTCTTCCCTCACCCTTCGTGTTCTGTGCTGATGCCCCATGGCGTTGACTTGTCTCACCCTCCTTCAGAGTCTGCTGCTGGGACCTGAGTGCCATGCTGGCCTCAGCACGTCAGTGAGGAGGGCTGACAGTTCTCCCTTTATGGTGCCAACATTCCAGCCATTTTAATCCCATCTTCTCCACAGAATGTTTCAGTCTTACTTTGTAGTCTCACCAACTGCCCTCCCCAGGAGGCTGCTGCTCTTGTCCCTGCATTCCTGGAGTCCTGAGGATGCCTTGTTCTGGTGGTGGCCAACCAACTTGCTGCCCAGGACTAGGAACAGGGTGGTCTGTTCATTGCAGGTGTACTGAGGCAGCTGCCAGGGAAATTCTGGGCCTTGAGCTCCTATCAAGATTTTCACTGCTTGCCTGGGGCAGGTGGCCTCAAGGGGTGGGAGATGGAGCACCACATATTGTGTGCATGTGTACACATATGCAGGCACACATGCGGCTGCCAGGGTGCCCTGCTGCCCTGGAGCTGACTTGCTCCATGGCAGTGTGATGGGGCTGTCTGGTTGGCATCCTCTGGGAAAGCTGCCCTCCTGGCCCACAGGGCACTGCAGAGACCCAAGTGTGGAGATGAAGTTCCCTGCAGTGGCCACAGGGGGCTTGCATGTGCCTGGCATACAGCTGCTTATGACCCAGCACTGTGGAGCCCAGGAACTGGACAACAACCCAGTGAGGAAGGATGCATACGAGAATCTTGAAGACACTGTGGTCTAATGGAAAGATCTCTGTGTTTTGAGTCTAAATTAACTATGCTGTAGACTTGCCATGAGCCAGGCAGCATTCTTACTCTCAAAGGGATATGTGTCCCTGCCCAGGACAAGGAGCCCTGGGGATAACTTCAGTGACATGCAAAAGCCCAGGACTGGCGGTGAATAGGCGAGACCCAGGGTGACCCCCACACCAGGGCTGAGCTACTGGATGGCCAAGGAGCTCCAGCTCTCAGGCCTGTGGCCTTAGATAGGCAAACTGACTTCTCAGGGCTCAGTGTGAATCTGTGTCCGAGCACCTGCCTGGCACCGATGCTAAAGTCTCAACTCCTCTCTGGGCTTGACAGGGCTTGGTAAAGGGTCCTCAGCACACGGGGGCCCTGAGCACCGAGGGGAACGTGTAAAATGCCCTAGGTGACCATAGACTCCCTTTTTTTGTTGTTATCAAGTGAAGAAATTTACCTAGAAAGGTAAGTTGATGCCCTTGTGTGGCCTCATGTAGCAGTTTAGCTACATTTTACTCACTTGTCATCAGGGATCCCTCATAGGCAGAGGGACCTTCTCAAGAGTTACAAAGATTCACTTTGCTAGGGTCACCAAGCCTCACTGTTGGAGAGAGACTGGAAGTGGGGCTGGCTTCTGCTGTCAGCTCCATCTGCTGTGCATGTTGGCATAGTCACAGTTCCCACCATGCTCTGGCACTGATGCCCATTTATGGTGTGAACTTGGAGTTTTCTAAATTTGCCAAGGTTTCAAATTGTGCTTCTAATACTATAGACGCTGTGTATTTTGAACCGTTTTTATTTTGTTGTGACAAAACTTCTATCGTTTTAAATTCTTTGATGTCACTATGAAATAACCTGCCCTCTGGCTTTTCCCTAATTTAATTTCTTTTGAGCAGGATTCCCACATCTAGAAAGGGGATGTGGAATGTACAGATGCCGATGCTCAGTCTGTGCTCAGATCTGCCTGTGTATAGGATCTCTCCAGCCCAGTAGGACTCAACTGTAACAGTCAGTAACTATGACATTGCACAGGTAGATACCACCGGTCTCTGGTCATAAGAGTGAATTTGGTGACATACAGGAATGCCTGCTCTCCACCTTTGCCCTAGGAGCAGTCTGAATGCCAACACCAGCACCCTGAGCTCCCTCGGTTGTAAGATCAAGTCTAACAATCTGCCCTCTGCACTCTCCTTTCTACATCTGGCCCCACGCAGCCACTAGGTTCCTGGGGTAAGCATGTGGTGGCTGCAGGGCTCTGCAGCCGTCACTTGCCATCCAGGTGGTTCAGGCTTCATCAAGGGGTTCAGAGGCTTGTATGAACCTCCTTCTGAGGTTGTCCGGTTGGTCCATTCTTGTGTTTGGTTGGGACTGTCCAGCCTCACATCTCTAGTGGGCAGAGGTGTGGGCTGGGTCTTCAGGCCTATGCAGAGGGGGCTTCCTGCAGCCTCCCCTGCACCCCCAGTCACTCGGTGTGTGCCACTCACTGAGGTCCCACTGTAATTCCTTGTTCTCAAAATGGTCCTTCCAGTCTCTGATGTGAGTTACCTGTAAGAAATTGAGAATAATATTGATTGATCCCCAGTACATGTTAAGTGTCTTTGATATGCTTGTTGCTGCATCACTTTGGCTTAAAACAGGAAAAAGAAAGCACTCTTGTCAGGATGTTGTATTTTACTTGAGGAGAAGCTGTGGTCCTGAGAGTCCAGCAGCCTCGTCAGACACCAGGAATTTTCCACACTGCTCGAGTCTGTTAGCTTTGTGATGAGAGAAGTATCTGTCTTCCAGGCACGTTCTGCAGGGCTTTCTGCAACTGGGGCCGTGGGCCAAGTTGGTAGGGTGCTGTCTGGCCCTGAACCCAGTTAGCCTCTTTCACTTTATGTGGTTGAAGAAAGAAGAGATCATCCCCTACCCTGAGTGCACTAGCGGTGGCAGGGTGAGGGGGCAGATGCTATCAGGAAGGAGGGCCCGCCAGCTCAGGTGCAAGTGCCTCCCTCAAGGGTGCAGCCTTCCTGGTGTCCACTGGCCATGGCCATGCAGCTCTGGCCTGCTCCTGACCCTAGGATGCTGGACAGTTCCAGAATGGCCACATGCTGGGAGAGTGAAGTCCTGTAGCTCTGACCACATTGCTAAGGAAGCAGTGGGGAATTCCTGACTGGTGGGGCCACCGCTGGACATTCTGAGGTTTCTCCCTCTGCGTCATATCCTGGGTCACCCCGGGACTGTCTGATGATTTAATTCTCCATGCTGAGAACTTCCTCTCTGGGGAAGAAGGGGCTAGGGTACCTTTTCTGCACACCTTAGTCATGTCCCTGGTGGAGCTGAGGGACCCCCTCTGTACATCTTAGTAAGTGCCTGGTGGGGCTGTAGGCCCTGCAGGCTATTTGGAATTTGGACAGAGATCCTGGTGGAAAAGAACATGAACCATAAAAAGCAGCCAGTGCTTTGCTGGGGACAGATGACAGAGGGTTAGAAATTCAGCCCTTGGGGAGCACCATCTTGCAGAGAAATTGGCAGACACCCAGCACCTCCCCTGGTCGCCAGCTGTCTCAGGGCAGTACGGTCCTGTAGTCATTCGGTCCTGCCGGGTGATCCTCGAACCCTGAGAAGGCTGACAGCTTTGTGCCTGCAGCCAGAGTCTGCTCTGGGAGCAAGTGTGCAGTGCCACTGATCCCTGTTAACCTCTCTATTTTCTGTTTGTAGAAAGTCCATGAGATGCTGAAGAAGGGGTGGGATGCTGAAGGCTCTCCCTTCCGAGGCCAGCGATTTGACCCGGCCATGTTCAGCATCTCCCCAGGGGCCGTGCAGTTTTAATGACCGGAAGGGAAGGAAACTCTCGCCAGCGGGGAGGCGGCGACCTTGTCTTCGGCAGTCCCCCTCGGCGCCCTGCATGCCAGGGACTTGCTCATCTTGTTCACCCCTAGCCATCCTTTCTTTCAAGGGTGAACCAGGCCTTCCACCCTGATCTTGCATCTCCAGACTGTTCTAGAGAAGGTGTGGGGCCTGCTGCTGCGTGGCAGCCGCTGTGGCCAATGCTGAGTGGAGGTGTTTGAGATGCAGGAAGGAGACACCCCAACAAATGGGGATTACATGCTTTTGTCTCCACAGTAACCAGCCACTGCAGGCAGCATTTCTTTTCTCCCCTGCTCTCTGTTTGCTGCTGTTTTGACGCTGTCCTGTGGCTTTTCTTCTGGTTGGGGGTGGGGAGTTGTTGCTGGGCACTTCTTCATTGAAGTATGGGGAGCTCAGTGCTTGCATGAGGGCAAGTATGGACGGCTGTGTGGCTGTTGTGGGGCTGCTTTGGGAACCCCCTACTCCTCAGACCTCTTGTTGGGCACATCCACATGGAGTCTTACTCATCCCTCTGTAAACGTGCTTGGGCTGCCTCAGCCTCATAGGCAGAGCGGCGGAAGCTGGGGTCCTAGTTGCACGTTCTAGATGCTGGGAGGTGGTCTTAGGTTCTGGCATCTGGCCTAGGTGCAACGGGGATTCTGTCCTGTGACTGTTCTGCCTTGCCTCGGTTCTTGTTGAAGTGAACTGAGCCCAGCTACCACTGCATGGTATACTCTGCTTGGCTCCGCATGATACCTCCTCTTTGGGTGCACCATGTCAAAGCACGGGCAGGAGCAGAAAGTTGGGCGGCCTCAGGAGGAGACCACAGCATGTGTCCAGCAGCCCATCAGCAGAGCATGTTGGCCACAGGTCCTGAGCAGCCTTGACCTCCAGGAGCCTCTGGCAGGAGGAGTTTCTGCACAGGACATGAAGGCACAGCATCCCACCGTGATTGAATCTGAGAGTGAAGACTGTCCTGTCCTCATCCCTTGTGCCAGGCACAGGACTGTGCTGCCTTGTCCCACGTCTTCTCCAGGGACCAGCCACCGCCTCAGTACCTCCAAGCCTGTGCCCTGAGCCATGGCTGCTGACAGACTCCACCTAAGGTGCGAAGACCTGATTGTGGGGCATGGCCTCAGGGCCCTGTGTCCCGAGTACTCACAGTGGCTTTCTGTGTGTCCGTCGCCAGCAGTGTGGTGCTGCCACTGCCTGGCACCATCCATTTGCCTGGCCATCAACCTCAGTGCGTGGAGAAGTCATATTGCAGGTCTCAGCACCCTGGCACCACTTCTGGCCAGTAAGACTCTAAGAGAGCCTGCTCCCAGGAGGAGAGAACCCTGCCCTGCAAACTTTCTCTGTGAACACTGGGGGATGGAGCTGTGGGAGAGTAAGCTGGTGGGTGGTCCTTCCAGAGGCTTCAACCTTCAGCTGCATAGATGGGAGCTGGTTTATTGCAGCCAATTTTGGGTGTAGATTTCTGGTTAAAGTGGTGGCTGATAGCCCTTGTAAGAAAGGATCCCTGGGACATGTCCTGTGGGTCTGGACATGCTGTCTGATCATCAAGGGAGAACAGAGGGTCCCAAATACTCTCTTTGGGATGTGACAGCCCTATTGTCTGATGTTTGTCACCTATGAGGGGTCCTGAGGGAGCCTTTGTCATTTTTTCCTGGAGTTCCCATCAAGGTCCTAGGATTTGCACACAGCTGTCCCGTGTAAGCTTTCCCGCCTAATTCGAGGTCTTACGGTGTGTGTGTGTGTGGTGTGTCCCCTGCCTTCTCTGTAGTCCCCCAGTTGCCCCCATTTTACCCCCCACCACGTAGGCAGTCTTCCAGAAGGAGTGATGAAGAAGAGAAGATGCCCTATACCTCCTTATTTGGGAGACTTTGAGAGTCGTTCACTTCCATGGTGACTTGTCTTCCTTTCACCCAATTTTATTTTCTGTGTTGCATTTCTCCTCAGTCCCTGCCCTGCTTTAGTAAACAAATGATAAACCAGCGTCTAGGAAGAGTAGCTGGGGGCAGCGTGGGCTGTGTGGCAGGAGCAGCCACCCTGCATCTGTTCCTTGTGCCCCTGGCAGTATTTGGTGTGGTGTGGAGCGCATCCTGATGTGGCTCGCCCTGCATGGCTCTCCCTGCATGATCGCCATCTAGTGGATAATTCTGTGCCCCGAGGTGCCTCCCTGGACTAATCTAGCCTCTGGAGCTGGTGCACCATGCCTGTTTTCTCTTTTTAGACACGACAGCCGCAGTTTGGCCACTAAGTCCACCAGCTGAGGTCTGAGGAAAGCAGGGTGACTCGATCCACTTTTCCAGGGCCAGGAGAGTGGAGTGTCCAGCCTGCAAAGCTGCTCCAGCTCCTCGGTGTTGGTTTGCAATAAATCTGTATTTAAGCAGTTCTGGGTCTGTGTGTGACATTTGCTGCTGAGATAGTCCTGTATGTGTGTGGTCACTACCTGTGAATCTAGCCATGAGGTTCTGAGCCCATGTACATTGAAAACCAAAATGGGGAATTCTTATGGATTATTTCCCATCCAACCTGAATGCCCTGGGCAAGACTTTACACAGCTTTCAGAAATCTTTTTGATCATGGGGGGGGGGGGGGGGAAGATAGCTATAGATCTTACATCTTTTCAAACAAGTTCTAGAATACTTTTACCTGAAAGTCAGGGTGAGTGTAGAATTCTGAACAATTGCACTGGAGGGCTGCCTTCACTCACCAGGCTTCTGGGTCCTTGGTCTCCAGGTGCCCCTGCGTGACTCAGGGTCCTCAGTGCCCCAGGTGCACATCTGCTGTTACCTGCACTGAGCCCTTAGAACACGGGCGTTGGCCAGGACATAACCTCATGTCTGACAGAACCTACCCAGGCAGCCACCTGCCCCTTCCTAGGTCAGATTGTGGCCTCTCCCCATCTGTGCCCCACCCTATACCTGGGGATCCTAGGGGCAGGACCTGGGGGTGCAAGAAGTATGTCTTGAATAAAATGGACAGTGCTTTAAAGGCTACACAGTGGCATTGCTGAGCAGATGCCTGGGCCAGAAATAACCTGCTGCTGGAAAGGGGAGGCTCCTTCCATGATTTGCTCCTGAAGTGCACAGGAGGGAGAAAGTCAGGAAGTGTTGTGTGGAAAAGTGTCCAGGAGGCGTCAGCTGCTGCACAGAACTCGCTGCCCAGAACACAGCGCTTGGGGAACAGACTCTCACCCCCACCTCACATCTCCCCTGGTGGGCCAGCTGGCAGCCAGCCCAGCAGGGGCGGGGCAGCTCGCACTGAGAAGAAGCGGGGTATTGTCAGAGCACAGCGCACAGCCCCTGCCCCCTTGGCCAGAGGCTGAGCAGCCCCACATGGCAAAGGACTTGACAAAAAACTGGGGTGTGTCCCTCAGTATGGGCTTCCCCATGGCCAGTGAGGCTCATGTCCACTGTCTGACCAAAGTGTCTGGGGACCAGGTGCCTGACCAGGCTGCTGCCCTGGGGAGTGTTTACTGGACACCAGGACGCCCCACATGGTCGTGGTCAGAGAGCTTGGGGCCTCTGTTGCCAGTCCTGGTCAGGATGGTGCGGGCACTACCAGGGGTGAGAAGAAAAACTAATATTAAGACTGAAAGTTGAACTGACCAGCCCTGCCTTCAGAGAGAGAAAAGGAGCCAACGTTACTGAGTTCCCTTGTGTATCAGATCTCCCTGCTGCACATGAGAGAGCCTTATGCCAGGGGAGACAGGCTGGGCCAACTGCCCCCTTGGAGGGTGATGGGGACACCAGAGCCCATTGCAGGGCTGGCTGTGGCTGGGCTCCATTGGGCTGCCTCACTGTTGGAGAACACTGTGCTCCCCATGGCTTGGTTTGTCTGGGGTGGCTGAGGGGGTGATCACTGGAGCAGGAACACTGAGTCACAGCCTGGACTGTGGACAGCGAACCCAGCTGGCCCAGGCCTGCTGAGGCCACTGTGGGGGCATCCGCTGTGGTTGCTGGGTAGACCCCTGGCATGCTGTGTTTGCCATCTTCCCAGTTGTGCTGATGGAGATGCAGTTGCACATGGGGGCAGAGGGGACACTCGCAGACACTCAGGGCTGTGCAGCTCCCTGGAGAAGGGCGTGAGGTAGGTGCACTTGCAGGAAGGATACCTGGGCCTGGTAGGTGACCTTGGCCAGCCTCCCTGCCTCTCTTGGTCCTAGGTTTTTTTGAGCAGGGCTGAACAGGGCCTCAAGGACTTTGTGATCTAACCTCTCATTGTACTGTGGCCACAGAAGCAAGTGACCTTGCCAAGGCCATGTGGTTGGTGGCCCGGGGGCCCAGACCTGCCGGTCCCCTCTGTGCACCTGATGACTCCTCATTTGCTTGCTTCTTGGAGCAGCCGCCTCTGAGGCCACCAGACCCTCCTGCCTGATCTCAGTCACCTTGCCCTCCTTTCTAGAATTAAAGAGCAAGATCAGCTGTCCCCAAGTATGGTCCTGGCCATGCCACATGCTCTGTGGCACCGTGACCAAGGTGAAGGCCAGGGGCTGAGATTGTCCGGGGGCTGCCATGGGCCCCGATCCCAGCAGGCAGCTGATCATGGGACTCTGCCTCAGGCCCCCTGGGTCACCCCTGTCCCCCCAACACAGGCCTGGCACATGTCATGTTGGATGAAGAAGGACCCCAACATCATTTGCTCACTGAAACTTTCAACAAACCAGATGGTGCCAGGGTGTTCCAAGCCAAAAGGGGGGTGCTGAGGCCTAGGAGTCTCCTTACTCAGGTGCAGGGCCCAGGTCTTCCTGCCTGCCAAGCACTGCTCCCCAGCACCTCACTGCTGAGGAGGGGACTGCCAGAGGATGGAGCATACACATGGTGGGCTGGGAGATTGGGAGAGTCAGCTCCCACAGGGAAAGGGGAGCCCTCACCCCAGGAAGTGGTGGGCCAGGGAGGTTGGGAAGCTGCTCTTGTCATGGATCTGAGGTGTGAGCTTGGCTTCCAGGTAACTAGGGTGAGGGCCACTGTGACCCCAGTGGTGGCCCCTGGTGGGACCACTGAGCATCAGCATGGAAGTTCAAGATCTCCCCACAATTTCTTGTGGGGAGTGGTGACCAATTTTGTGGAGAGCTCACTTACCAGGGGTGCCTGTTCTGCGGGATGCACCCTGTAGATAGTGGCCCTTAGGGAAAAGATGGGGTTTGGAGCTATTAGAGGCTGGGAGACCCAGGTCCCCATCAGGGAAGAGGCTACAGACTGGAGCTCGGCCTTCAGGTGGGGAAGACTAGCAACTCTTGGTGACCACCTGTTTCCCAGTTGACAGTATGGAAAAGGGACTTTGTTGCCCTAGGGTAACATTTCTAAGCCTGGTGTTGTGGGGGTGGACTCAGGCTCCATGTGGGTGAGCCATCGGTCTGGGGCCATCTCAGTGAGGCTATCCAGGCAGAAGGGCTCACTCAAGCACCTTGTGGGTCTGCAGAGGGTCTGGAGAGGAAGGGACAACAGCCCTGAGTGGGGAGAGCTAGGCAAGGGGGTGGGACAAACCTTGTCTGGAATCTATGGCTTGTCTTCACACGGCCTGACCCAGCCAGGCAAGGAGGGATCTAAACCACCCACCTGAAAACGTCCAGGGTGCCTGGTGACGAGACTGCAGCCACTGCAGGCTGTTGCGTGCCCAGAGTAGAGGTGCCTGGTTGGCAGTGGTGGGCTCTGTGTCTGCCCCCCTGGGGTCGATCTGTCCTCCGTAAGGGACTTTATTTGCTTCCACGTCCAGCTCAGAGAGGAAATTAGCTCAGCTCTGCACCCACCACTCCCCACTTCTGCGAGCCACCCCTCAGGGCCCCAGCCGGGTACAGGCTGACACCAGCTGGCCCTGCGGTGGGCTTTGGTCTCCCTGCCATCCTCTGGGGGGATGCTGCATCCAGCCTGGCCCATCTTCCCCAGCAAAAGGCTCTCTCAGCACCCCTAAACCGTTCTCCAATGTTCTCTCCAGAGATGGTAGATGCTGTCGAGGCAAGAACCATATTTTGAGCTTTTGAGATCACTGGAAACTTAAGGCAGTGCCAACCACACCCAGAAATCAAGTGACACTGAGAGCAACAATTTTGTCCTCTCCTGCCCCTCTTAGAGCCATCTACACTTAGTAGGGACAGCTTTGTCACCATCGGTCTCTCAGCACACATCTTCCCCGCTGCCTCTCTGCGTGAGCGTGCCCCGTTGCATATGCTCCCTCCGGTGAGCTCGGCCTTCTCACCCCATGGCTATGTCCTCCAAGCTCCACTTCCTGCCTCTCCTTGGGCCCTCTTGTCCAAGCTCTGTGTCCAGACCACTTGGACTTGGACTCCTGCAGGCACCTCACACTGACCGTGCTGAGCCTGCACTGTCCTGCCCTGCATAGTCACCCAGAGAGCAGAGGTGGCCGCAAGCTGGTGTTGTGGGCCATCTGCTCCAAGTGCCCAGGGACGTGGGGTCAGCAGCCTCAGGAAACACTCCACGGGCAGCAGCAGGGGGTGTGTGTGTGTGACAGGCTGAGTGGGGTTCCTGTGAGACCTGAGGGGACTAGCAGGATGCTGTTTGGAAAATACACTTTGAAGCTTTAAAAGGATTTTTTATCTGGACCATTTGGGGAGCTACATCTCATAAAAGCAGGTCAGATTTAGAGGTGATCTTCCACACGCAGCCCCAGTGGCTCAGAGTTTAGAGACCATTTGGGGAGACGTAGTGTTTGGGTAGCAGCACATAAAGACCACAGTGGCAATATTGATTTTCCTAGATAGAGGACTCACGATCCAGTTTAAAAATATTTTCCGAATATTTTTTTGACAAACTTTATTTAAAGAGCTCCTGCCCCAGCCACACCCTTTGGTTTTTAGACACTCATTTCCCTAAGTAGGACCCTCTTAAGGCTCACCAACTCCCCTTCCAGGATCCCTCCCCAATCTCCGGAGTCCCCCCCGCCCCAATCTCCTGCAGTCACACTGGGTCCAGGACTTTGGAGCCCAGGATGGGTTACACATCCAGCTCAGTCCATCCTGAGCATGTGTAGCAGATCCCAGGGGAGCACGTGCTAACCTTCAAAACTCTGAGGAGGCAGGGCCCCCCTCGTTCTAAACATTAATGCCTCATACACCAGCTACAGAATCCGTGGGGTCCCTTATTCAAAAATCAAGAATCTCAAGTTGGCCACAACAGAGCGTTACTGAGCATGGCCCTGGTGACTGCCTCACTGGGCGTCCTTGACACCCACCTCTCCTGCTGGTAACAGCCCTCCATGGCTGAGCCAGGCCCTTGGACAGACAGCAGCCCTCAGCCAGCCCTGCTGGGCCCACTACATGGCTTCAGGGCAGCTGGGCTCCTGTGAGCACCATCTCTTGCCCACCCGCTGCCTTGTCTCTGCCCCAAGACAGCTGTCCAGAATTTTCCACGATGTCATCATTTTCTGTTGCGCACACATTTCTAATCTGCACAGATAAACATCTTTGTGGCTTGCTTTCCCTTCTGCCCTTACCGTTGTGAGCTGTTGCTGTGTCTGTACACGATGCTTGTCACTCCCCCCAGTGGTGTGTCCCATTGAGTGACTATCAGTTTAAGCACTTCCTGCTGCTAAGTACTTAGGTTGGTCCCAATTTTTCACTGTTAGGACAACACAGCAATCCTTCTTGGGCATGCGAGATTCTCTAGGGCACGTCGTGTAGGTGGAGTTGCATGGTCAAAGGGCACCCATCACGCCCCTCCGGTGGGTGGTGTCTTGTTGCTCAGCCCCTCAGCATGTCCATGTTTGCAGTTACTCTGGGTGTAAAGTCGGATTGCCCATGCATCTACCTTGTCATGGTGAGATGGAGCATCCTTTTGTTTTTATTAGGCATTCGGGTTTCTCCTGTGAACTTTCTGTTTGTATTTTTGTCCATTTTTCCTACTGAGCTGTTCGTTCTTTTATTACAGACTTGTAGGAGTATTTTGAATACAAACCTCTGTCAGTGTATATATTCCAGAATTTTCCATCCTGTAGCCTGTCTTTTCTCTTTAAGCTCCTCCTCCACTCTCAGGGTCCCACTCTTCCCAGGCAGGGGCTTTCTTGGGGACCACCCCTCACTCTGTCCTCAGGACAAGCATGACAGGTTGTAGGGCAGGCACTTGGGACAGGAGCTGCCTCTACTCTGGGATGGAGACCAGACCCCCCTCAAGGCTACCTCTGCCTGAGGCCCTTTCCCTCAGGTTCAGGGTCCTGCTCTCCGGGCTGTAGCTGGTGGCGGCACCCACACCATCTGGTTTGCAGACAGGTGTCCACTCACCTCCTATGGACGGCTGAGTGAAATGAGCAAGTTCTGGCCCATCGCCCACCTCCTCATCGCAGGACTTCAGGGGAAGAAAGCACAAAGCTGTGGAGATGGTCCAAGCTTCTCAGCTCACATCCACTTATGGGCAGAGCAGAGAGCATGTGGCCTGCCCCGAAGGGGAGAGCCACAGCAGCATGGGCTCAGCAGGAAGGACTGATCCTAGGAGAAGCAGCTGTGGCCTCTCCTGGCTCTCAGCTTGGGGGGCAGTGCTCTGCTGCTGGCTCTGAGAGAAGACACTGGTGGAGCTGGCGGCCAGCCACCTGGCCCAGCCCCCAACATCCCACCTGCCTCCTGCCCCAGCCCAGGAACCTTCAGGGAAGGGTCACCTCAGCCCAGAGCTTGGGAGTCCCTTGCCACTTCCCAGCCAGTATCTGTCTGGCACCTCCAATGCCCCTGTAGTCCGAGGAGCAGCACCTGACAGTGTGAGAGTCCTAGAGGGACTCCACACTATGAGGAAGAAGTTGAACAAACAGAATTCACAACCCTTCCTAGATCCATCATGGCAAACTTCTGTTGAAAGCTGGATGGACAGGCAGACTCTGAGGAGCATAGCTCACCGGGGGTAGGAGCCGCGCTGGAAGAGGCATGCAGGGGACACGGCTGGAAACGGAAACCGACATGTTCACGCGGCTCCGCAGAATCTGTGCTGACATCCTGGGAGATACCTGTCAGGTGTCAGCCAGGCCTGTCTCATCTGTCAGAATGGACTCCTCACAGGGTTGGCCTTGCTCTTGGCCTCAGGGCAACAAGAAGGTCCTCCTCAACACAGCCAAGGTCTTGGCAAGTAGGACTGGTATCCAAACCTGCCAGGCAGGCCTGAGCGGACACCTGGAGAGCAGGGTGGGAACCAGAGATGAGAGACAAGACCTTGGCCAGAGGGTGAGAGGCCAGCAGAGATGCAAAGGGAAGCAGAGACAGAGGAGGGACAGGGAGGGAGAGGGATACACTCAAGAGATGGAACAGGAGGGATGGGGGAGGGACACTCAAAGATGGACACAGGAGGGACAGAAGAGGGACACACTCAGATGGGCACAGGAGAGATGGGGGAGGGACACACTTGGACACAGGAAAGACAAGAGAGGGATATTCAGGATGGACGTAGGGATGGGAGAGGGACACTCAGATGGGCACAGGAGGAACAGGAGAGAGACACTCAGATGGGCACAGGAGGGACAAGGGATAGACACTCAGACACAGGAAGGATGGGGGAGCGACACATTCAGATGGGCACAGGAAGGACAGGGGATGGACACTCAGAGATGGACATAGGGATGGGAGAGGGACACACTCAGAGATGGGCACAGGTGGGACAAGAGGGGAACACACTGATGGGCCAGGAGGGATGGGGGAGGACACCTGTGGTTCTTCCCAAGTCCTGCAGACTCCCTTAATACTCCCCGTGTTCTCAAGATGGACACTCAGATATGGGCACAGGAGGGACCCTGTTTTGCTTAAGGTAAGCTGTGCCTTTCCTGTGTCTTTGGGCAAAAAGAGCATTAACTAGGGGCTATCCTAGTCTCCTCTGTGTGGGGCTTGTGCTGATTCCAGGGACTGTTGCCAGCAGGTAACCCCAGAGCATGAAGCAGGTACAAAGCAGTTTTCATCCTCGCTGGGCTTCTCAGAGGAGTCCTGACCACAGCCTACATCCCCTCCATGTGACAGCTAAGGAAACTGAGGCCCATGGAAGGTGCCAGAACCCCAAGGTGGGCATCTCTACAGTGCCCTGTGTCTGCAGACATGTGGGCTGGGGAGTTGCACACCCTGCGGGAAGGGGCCGTGGGCTCACCCAGGTGGCAGCACCATGTGGGGCTGACCCTTCTGTGTCAGGGCACTGAGTGTGGGAAGGAGTCCTTGCTTGCTCAGAAAAGGGAGGCCATGGGGAGCTTCCTCCGACCCAGGAGCTGTTGGGAGCCCAAATTTAATCATTGGAGATCGGCAGCGGCCAAGTCTGAGGGTAAGGAAGGAAGAGAGAGAGAAAGTCCCCAGCATTTGGGGATTTTGGTTTGGGGAGCTGACTTTCCACCCTCCTGCCAAGAGGTGGGGTGCGGGTTCCTTGGGGATGTAGTCAGAGACCCCCTGCCCTGTGGGGAGTACCTCTTAATGGCACCCCTGACCCTATGCCACTTCACTACACCTGCTGTGAATCCCCTCCAGGCCCCCAGCCTCCCTCAGGGCTCAGAGCTGGTACCACCTGATAGCCAGGGCTCTGGCTTCCTGGGAAGGATGCCTGCCCAGAGGCCACCACCCAGTTGTGGGCATAGCCACCCGTGGCCAGCCCTCAGGCCTGTCAGCACCCTGCCTCTGCCACTTCATCCCTTTACTGAGCAGAGGCAGGCAGTGTGTGTGCTGGCCACAGCCACAGATACACACACACGTCATCCTGGGCAGAAAATGGACAGCCGTGACTGCCTTAGCATGAGTCGCACGCCACAGACAGCCACACTGTGTGCTCAGGATCCATGTGAACAACAGGAGCCACTGAAATCCCAAATTTCCCAGGTAGTGACCGAAGATGAAGCCAAGAACTGCTGTCATGACTAGGAAGGATGGGCACAGATGGACTCTGCAGGGCCAGGGAGCAGGCTGGGCTCGGGTGCGGGTCCCTCGGAGTGGGGAGAGCACTGGAGACAGGGATGAGAAAGGAGGGCAAGGACCCTGTCAGGACAGATCTTAGAGGCTGTGGGTCTTATGTTTGGAGTTTATCCCGAATCCTGGAAGAGTCTGAGCAGTGCAGGAGCCAGACCCCGAGGGGGGTAACTGGGAGACAGGGACACTAACTCTGCCAGGCCCCTGAGAGCCAGGGCTGCCCTCAGTCCCCCACCGCAGCCCCTGTGCAGGCCCAGGCCGGCTCTGCTCCTCACTCCCTCTTCTCCTTCCTCTTCCCTCCCCGTCTTCCTTCCCTTCCTTCTCCCCTCCATTTTTCCCTCCCCTCCTCGCCTTCCTGTCCCCTCCCACTTCTTCCTCTCCTCCTCTTAGGCTTATGGTCCCCCAGGACCCCGGGCCCCAAGAGCTACTCCACCAGGATTTGGGAAGACAGGTGCCAGCAGGAAGGTGGAGGCCTGGCATACACATGGTACAGGCCCCACAAAGGCACTTGTTGGCTTCTGGATGAATGGGCTGTGACCTCAGGAGCTGAGCCTCTCCTCCAGGCTTGTCCTCAGAGGGGCATTTGTGACCCCCACATTCCCCCGCCTCACCTGCCCCCCACTGTTACCTCCACATGGGGCAAGGTGGAATGCACCTGGGGGTCTCTCTTACTGCTCACCCAGAGCCGGAGGCCACCACTGAGAGGGCTGGACATTCCCATGCCTCAGTCTCCTCAGCTGCAAAATGACCAGTGTTCGATGGGAATGGCCCTGGTGTTGTATCTCTGAAGGTGGGGAGTCAGCACCTGTGGGAGCAGCGCCCTCACGCCTGCCACCCCTGCATTTACCGCCCACCTCTGCCAGACCCCCAAATTCTCCCTGGCTTGGCCCACAGGACCACACAACACAGCACACAGGCCTAGACACGCATTGCCACCCCTCCTGCAGGACCCCAGCCACCCGGGGTGCCAAAACCCGGTCTGGTCCATGGCTAGTCCTCTACCTGCTCCCCTCTCTTTCCCTCTCCCCTCCCCCCTTCTGTCCTCTTTCCTTCCCCTCCTCTCCCATCCTCACCTTTGGCTGCACTCTTTCTATAGGGAGAGGCTTTGAGAGTCCCTCACAAGCCTAAATTTTTTTTTTTACTGTGGTAAAACAGACATAGCAACAAAATTTACCATCTTAACCATTTTTAAGTGCAGTTACCTTCAGCACATTCACAGTGTTGTGCAACCATCACCACCATCTACCTCCAGAACTTTTTAATCTCTCCAAACTTCATATACATTAAAAATGTTAATTTGTTGCTGACATTGAAAAAAAATGAGATTTTACATAAAGTTCTGGTTTCTGGGCACTTTTGAAAAGTTAGGATCCCGGGCTGTAGCAGGTAGGAAGGGCTGAGCATTGCAGTCCCCACCACTCCTCACCACCCACAACTGGCTCCCTCACAATGGAGAGGGGGGTCCATTACAAGAGGATCAGCATGGCAGACCGGCCATCAGCCCGGGTCAGCCGGCTGCAGCACTGGACTGGAAGGAACTGGAGACTTGAGTACAAGATGCTACCAGGGTGCTGAGGCACAGGGGTTCAGGCCTCCCTGGCAGAGGGAACAACCCAGGTGGGATCCCAGGGCCAAAGTATGCATGGGTAGGGCTGCGGGGAGGGGCCTCAAATGGTGACCACAGGGGTGTGGACAGGTCTGTGGTCAGTGGAAGGTGTGGAGAGCCCTTGCAGGGGAGGGTGGGGTCTGGGATTTAGGAGCTGGGCGGAGGGAGCTTGGGTCAGTGGCAGAGATGGTGGTACGGTAGGGAGGACGGCCTGGGCGCTCCTAACCTGTTCACCCAGAAAGGCCTAGGGGACACAGGGAGTGAAGGAACTGTCTGAGCCCTGCCTTCAGAGTCTACCAAGGTTATCTTCTACTTGTGGACAAAAATAATCACAGATGGGTTTCTGGGATTAATTGTTAACTTCTTATTTTGAGACAATTACAGAGTCACAGGAAGTTGTGAAGAAATGTCCCATACACCTGCATCCAGCTTCCCCCAGTGGAAACATCTTGAGAAGCCACAGCACATCAAAACCAGGGAACCGTCTCTGGTACAGTCCACAGAATTTATTCGGATTCTGCCAAGTCTACATGCACATGTGTGTGTAGCTGTGTGCAATTTCATCACAAGTCCTTTGTGTAACTGCTGCCACAATCAAGATACTGTACAGGCTCTGTGCCCCCCAATCCCTAACCCCTGGAAACCACTAATCTGTTCTCCATCATTATGATTACATTATTCCATGACTGTTGTATAAATGGAATTCTGCAGTGTGTATCTTTGAGACTGGCCTTTTCACTCACCATGATTTCTTTGAGGTCCATTCAAGTTATAGTGTGCATCACAGTTCATTCCTTTTTATTGCTGAATAAAAAGGTATGTGGATATACCACGGTTTGTTTAACCATCCACCCATTGGAGGACATCTGGAAACATTTATATAGAGGTTTTTTGAATGAACACAAATTTTTGTTTCTTTAAGATAAATACCAAAGAGTGCAATTTGCTGGGTCACATGAGGGATCTTCAAAAGGCTCATGGAAAGATTTGTAGTATCTTATATTCTGTTTTTCCACAAACTTTTGAAGTACCCTCGTATGTTTGAGTGTATGTTTAACTATAAGAGACTGTCAAACGGTTTTCCAATGTGGCCGGGTCAGTTTATACTCCCACCACAGTAGGAGAGCTGCAGTTTCTCTGCATCCTCGCCCACGTTAGGTGCCATGGTAGTCAGAGTAAGGGCCCCCACAGAAGCCCCCATCTGCCCTAATCCTCAGAACCTGTGAACTATGTTATGGAAGGGGAAACTAAAGTTACTGATGGAATTAAGGTTGCTAATTAGTTAGCCTTAAGAAAAGATTATTCTGGATTATCTGATTGAACCCAATGGAACTACCAGGGTCCTTTAGATGTGGAAGAGGGAGGCAGAGTGTGGTGTGATGGGGAAAGGCTGGAGCAGCCATTGCTGGTTTTGAAGGTGGACAGTGGCCAAGAGCCTCACAAGACTCGTTTTGGACTGTTGACCTCCAGGACTGTAAGATAATAAATTTGTGCTGTTTTAAGCCACTAAATTTGTGGTAATTTGTTAGCGACAGGAAACTAATATAGGTACTGTCAGTATTTTTTATTTTGACCATTCTAATAGGTGTATGGTGGTATCTTATCAGGATTGAATTTGCATTTCTCCAATGGCTAATGAGGTTGATCTTCTTTCCATGTGTTCGTATATCTTCTTTGGTGAAATGTCTGTCAAGTCTTTTATACATTTTCTAATTGGATCAATTTTTTTTAATGTCAAGTTTTGAGCATTTGTATATTCTAGGTAAAAATCCTTTACTGGATATGTGACTTGTGAATGTTTTCTCCAAGTCCATAATTAGTCTTGTCATCGTTTTAACATAGTCTTTTTCAGAGCAAAAGTTTTTAACATTGTTGAGGTCCAGTATGTAAAATTTTCCTTTTATCAGTCAGGCTTTTGGTGTGAAGTCTAAAAAAAATTCTTTGCCTAGTCTTGTATCTCAAAGGTTTTTCTCCTGTTGTTTTTCTAGAAATTTTATAGTTTATGTTTTATATTTAAGTCCATAATCCATGATCCATTTTGAGTTAATTTTTGTATAAGGTGTGAGGTTCTTTTTCTTTTTCTTTTTTTTGCCTATGAATGTCCAATTGCTCCAGCACCATTTGTTGAAAAGTCTATCTTTCCTTCTCTGAATTGCTTTTGCTCCTTCATCAAAAATTAATTGGGCATATTTGTGTGGATCCATTTCTGGAATCTCTATTCTAATTCATTGATCTATGTGTCTGTTTCTCCACCAATGCCACACTGTTTTGATTACTGTGGCTATATGATAATCCTAGACGTTGTGAAATTTATTATTTTTCATACTTGTTTTGGCTACTGTAGCATCTATTTTCACATAAAGTTTAGAATAATCTTGTCCATGTCTACAAAAAACCTTGCTGAGATTTTGATATGAATTGCATGAAACCTCTAGATCAGTTTAGGAAAAATTAACTTCTTTACTATCCTGAGTCTTCCAATCCATGAACATTGTATGTCTCTCCAAGCCTTTAGATCTTCTTTGACTTATCAGCATTTTGTAATTTTCATCACATAGATTCTGTACGTGTTTTGGTAGATTTATACCTAGGTATTTCATGTTCTTTGTTTTTGCTTTTAATTTTGTTTTTCTCTTGTTCATTGCCAGTATATAAAAGTGAAGTAGACTTTTGTGTGTTGATCTAGTATCCTGTGACCTTACTAAATTTATTAGTTCTAGGAATTTTTTTGTAGGTATTTTGGGGTTTTATTTTCTATGTAGTCAATTATTTCACCTGCACACAGAGACAGTTTTGTTTCTTCCTTTCCAATCTGGATGCCTTTTGTATACTTTTATTTCCTTGTTGCAGTGGCTAGAACTTCCCATACTATATTGAAAAAGAGTGATGAGAGCAGATTTCCTTCACTTGTTCCAGAACTTAGAAGGAAGGCACCCAGTATGTCACTGTTAGGTATGGTACTAGCTGTAGGTTTTTAGTATATGCTCTTTATGGGGCTGAGGAAATTCATCTCTATTCCTACTGTGCTGAGAGTTTTTATTGTGAATGGGCATTGAATTTTGTCAAGTGTTTTTCCAGCATCAATTTATATGATCATATGATTTTCTTCTTTAGCTTGTTGATATGGTGGGTCAATTATGTTCAAATATCAAATCAGCCTTGCTTAACTGGCACGTTTATATATACTTGGTCTGTACATTGTTGTATTCTATTTGCTAATATTTTGTTGTGGAATTTTTGTGTCAAGGTTCATGAAATATATTTCTGTAGTGTTCTTTTTTGTGCTGTCTTTTTTTGATTTGATGTTAGGGTAATCCTGGCCTCATAAAAGGATAAAAGGAGTTGGGAATTGTTCCTTCCTCCCATATTTTATGGGAGAGATTCTGTGAAATTGGTGTTAATTCTTAACCCACTTGGGCTGGGAGATTTCTTTTTTTTTAGGAACTTTAAAATTATAACATAGATTTATTCAATAGCTATAGGACTATTTAGGTTATGTATTTCATTTTGCCTGAGTTTAGGTAGTTTGTAATTTTCAATAAATTATTTTACTTCTTCTAAGTTGTGGGATTTATGAGTGTAAAGGTGTTCATAGGGTCTTCTCATTTTCCTTTTAATGGCTGCAGGATCTATTATTATATCTCCTGTTTCATTCCTGATATTGGTGTTTTGTTGCCTTCTTTATTTTTATCATTGTCAGCCTTGCTATAGGTTTATCGATTTTATGGATTTTTTTGAAGAATCCATTTCTTTTGCTTTATTAATTTTCTCTGTAGTTTTCCTGTTTTCAATTTCATTGATTTCTGCTGTTATCATTTGTATTTCCTTTCTTCTGCTTGCTTTTGGTTTATTTTGTTCTTTTTCTAGAGATAGCAACTTAGATTATTGATTTGCAATATTTCTTCTTTTCTAATGTATGTGCAGTGCTACAAATTTCCCTGTCAGCACTGCTTTAGCTGCATCTAACAAATTTTATTTATTTTTTTATCCAGTTTTATATATCTTTTAATTCACTTTGGAACTTTCTTTTTGACCAATGCATTATTCAGAAGTGTGTTGTTAAATTTCCAAGCAAGTGTTTGGAGATTTTCCTGTTGTCTTTCTCTTATTGATTTCTGCTTTTGTTCCATTATTGTCAGAGAGCATACTCTGATTTCAATTCTTTTAAATTTGTAAAGGTTTGTCATGTGACCCAGAATATAGTCTATCTTTTTGCATGTCAGTGGACACTTGAAAAGAATGTGTATCCTGCTATTGTTAGGTGGAGGGAGTTTCTATAAATATTAATTAGATCCTATTGGTTAATGGTATTGTCCAGTTCTTCTATATCTTTGTTTATTCTCTATTTAGTACTTTTATCAATTGCTAAAGGTAGAATTCTTGAAGTCCCCAATGATGATTATTGCGATGGTTTGAATGTTTGTATTCCCTCTAAAATTGACGTCAGAACTCAAACCCCAATGTGATAATATTAAGAGGTGGGGCCTTTAAGAGGTGATTAACAGCCTTACAAAAGGGTTGGAGGGAACTAATTAAGCCCTTTTAAAAATTTTTATTGAAACATAGTTGATTGTACATATCTGTGGGGTACAGAGTTGAATATCAATGTGTAATCAGGCCCTCTTTGCCATTCTTCCTCTTGTCATGTGAGGACACAGCATTTGCCCCTTCTGCCATGTGAGAACACAGCAAGACAGCCTTCACCATACACCAAAATGCCAGTGCCTTGATCTTGGATTTACCAGCTTCCGGAACTATAAGAAATAAATTTATGTTGTTTATAAATTACCCAATCTTAGGTATTTTGTCATATCAGCACAAATGGACTAAGACAATTGTGGATTTATTTTTTCTTCTTTCAGCTCTACCAGTTTTACTTCATGTATTTTGAAGCTCTGTTGTTTGGTGCATACACATTTAGAATTGCTATACCTTTTTGGTGGACTGATCTTTTTATCATTACCGTTCCAATTTTAGTATATGTGCTGCCGAAGCGAGCACTTTTTTTGTCATTACCTAATGCGCATCTTTGTCCCTAGTCATTTTTTTTTTTGCTCTGAAGTCTACTTTATCTCATATTAATATAGCCATTCCTGCTATATAAATAAAAAATTTAAATGTTATATTTTAAATAATATTTTCACAATATATATTTTTCCATTCTCTTACTTTCAGTGTATTAATTTGAAGTGAGTTTTTTGTAGATGGCATATAATTGGCTCTTTTTTTATCCATTCTGCTAATATCTGTCTTTAATTGGTGTATTTAGACCATATACAGTTAAAGTAGTTATTGATATGTAAGACATTAGTCTACCATTTTATTATTTGATTTCTGTTTGTTCCCTTTGTTTTTCATTCCTATGTTTCTTTTTTCTTGCCTTTCTGTAGGTTTCTTGAAATTTTTTTACAATTACATTTTTATTTATTTGTAATTTTTTTTTTTGGTATATTGCTTTGTATAGTTTTCTTAGTTGATTGCTGTATTACCATATACAGTTATAACATTACAGTCTGCTGGTGTTAACATCTTATCACTTTGAGTGAGTGTAGCAATCTTACTTCCATTAAGGTCCCTTTATCCTCCCAAATTTTAAAATAGCGTTGCCTTAAGTATTTTCTCTACTTTGAGGAACCACATCAGATGGTGTTAACACTTTTGCTTTAGCTATAAAATATAATTTTAAAAAATCTTGAAATGAAGAATAGTCAATCATATTTACCTTTATTTTTTATCCTTTTCATTATTTTTCTTTCATTGATGAAGGTTCTAGTCTTCTTCTGTTCTTTTCTTTCTGTTTGGAGAGCTTCCTTTAGTCATTCTTTAAGGACAGGTGTGATAAAAATAAATTCTCTTAGTTTTCTCTATCTGGATATGTGTTTATTTCCCCTGCATTCCTGAAGAATAATTTTGATAAATGTAGAATTTGCAGTTGACAGTTCTATTTTTTTAGCACGTGAAAAAGATTGTGCCATTCACTTTTGTCCTTCATGTTTTCAGGTGAGAAATATGCTGTCATTTGAATTAGTGTTCCTCTGTTGGTAATATATCATTTCTCTCTGGCTGTTTTTTTTTTTTTTTAAGATGACTGGTAAGGGGATCTTAACCCTTGACTTGGTGTTGTCAGCACCACGCTCAGCCAGTGAGCTAACCGGCCATCCCTATATGGGATCCGAACCCGGGGCCTTGCTGTTATCAGCACCACACTCTCCCGAGTGAGCCATGGGCTGGCCCTCTCTCTGGCTGTTTTAAGATTTTTTTCTTTGTCTTTAGTTTTCAGAAGTTTAATCTTGATATGTCTCGGTGTGGATCAACTTGGGTTTATCCTATTTGGGGTTTGCTCAGCTTCTTAAATCTGTAGGTTTATATCTTTTGTTAAAATTGTGATGTCTTCAGACATTATTTATTGAATTATTTTTACTTCATTCTTTCTTCCCTTCTACTGGGACTCTGATAATATGAATGTCAGATCTTTTGTTTTGTCTCATAGATCGCTGGGGCTCTGTTCATTTTTTTTTTTTTTCAGTCTATTTTCTCTCTCTTGTTCAGAATGAATAAATTCTATTGATTTGCCTTCAAGTTTGCTGATTCTGTCTTCTATCATTCCCACTCTACTATTGAGTTCACTCAGCAAGGTTTTTAGTTTGGTTAGTGTATCTTTCAGTTTTATAATTTTCCTTTGGTTCTTTTTATAAAGTAAGATAAACTTACAATATTTTCTTGCTGAGATTTTCTATTTCTACATTTGTTTCAAAAGAATTTGTAACTGCTTGTTGAAGCATTTTTATGATGACAGCTTTAAAATCCTTACCAACGTCTGATTTCAACAATTCCATAATTCCAATATCTGATTCATCTTGGCATTGGCATTAGTTGATTGCTTTTTCTCATTCAAATTGTGGTTTTCCTGGATCTTGGTATGGTGAGGACTTTTAGATCATATCCTGGACATTTGGTTATTATATTAGGATACTCTAACTCCTATTTGGGAGTTCTATTTTAGCAGGCAATCACCCTTTTTAGGTTTAACATTAGATATGTCCTACTTTTGTGGGTTGTAGTTCCAATGACAGTTTAGTTTTCAGAGCCCTTGCATTACGATTCTGGTGGTGCTGCCTGTGAGTGTGAAAGGTGCTTCCATTGGGCTCCT
Organism: Cynocephalus volans; assembly: GCF_027409185.1. Taxonomy (NCBI): domain Eukaryota; kingdom Metazoa; phylum Chordata; class Mammalia; order Dermoptera; family Cynocephalidae; genus Cynocephalus; species Cynocephalus volans. The sequence goes on from NC_084461.1 coordinate 213,191,552, forward strand.
TATGGCATTTGGTGGAGGGTGGAGAGACACAGGTTCCACTGACACATGGATTAGCCATCCCTCTTGTGTTCTGGTTGTGGAGCACAGAGCTCTGGCTTTGTTGGGCTTTCTCTTCCCAAGTCCTTTGGTCAGAGAGGGCAGCTTTTCCTGTTGTTTATTTGCTTGTTTGTTTTGTCTATGCCCATTGGCAGTTCAGGTTGCAGGGCTCCCTGTGCCCAGTTTGGGGTATGTGGGAGATAAAAAGATAGCCTGGGGAACTCATCACCATGTTGTTCTCAAGTTTCAAGGTCCTTAGCCAGTCTACCTTCTTCTTTCCAGCTTTCAGGATCCTTTTACGGGTATCTGTTGAATTATGTCCAGGGAGGGAAGATCTGGGAAAGAGTGAGTCTAAACCATTTTGTTCTGGAGCAGGAAGCCCAGTTCTGTAAGATTTTACCATCACAATATTTTCTCTATAAAATCAGGAGCCATCATTACCCTCAGATGGCAGTTTTGGTGGATGGCAGCCCACACAAAAGGCACCAGATCTTTAGGCTGCCAGGGGTGGTGAGAAGGCAGTCAGAGAAGAGCTGGGAGGTGGAAGGGAGAACTGGAGACAATGGGAGGGACTAATCCAGAGCATCATGAAGCTACCAAGAGCCCACTGTGTGCCCTTGGGGAATAGAGAGCACTGCCCCATAGACCTCTGTCTGCTGGACCACAGCTTGCCAGGGGCCATTGCAAAACAGCATGGGAAGTGCAAAGGCCCTGGGGTGAGGACAGAGGGATGAGGAACAGGAAAAGGGAGGCAGTGTGGAGAGGAGGGAATAACAACTCAGGCCCCTGAGCCCCAGAATCTGCTGCTTCCTCAGGGCCAGGGGCTGATGGTCCCCTCTGGAGGCTCTCAGGCTCCACCCCTCCTACATGGAGCATAGGGCCCTGCAAGCAAGAAGAAAAGGCAGAGCTGGGCTAGGGGCCAGGAGGAGCTTCTGGGGGGCAGGGTCCCAGGTGGCACAGGAGTAGTGCACCTCAGGGGAGCAGGAAGCGGCCACTCTTCTCAGCTGTTCTCACCCTAGGGATAAAAATACCAGTCTGCAAAATCAGCTGCTAATCTTGTTGCTAGGTAGAGTTCAGCGCCTGAATTGCCATTTTGTGCTAAGTTTGGCTGAACAGCTTTCCCTGGGAATCAAAGACTCAGCCTGCTGGCTCTGGGTCCCTAGAGGGGGCACAGGAAGGCAAGCATTTTGCTTGTTGTTTTATGGGGGTGGGGGAGACACAGATGTGGCCCCATGGAGAGAGCCTGGGTCCTGGGTCGAGCTGCCTTTGACTCTGTGGGAATGCCGTGGAGGAGATACATACTTCTTGGAGAATCTGTGCAGATGCAGCACATGGGGTCAGGGTATTCTCACTAGGGAGGGACCAGGGACTAGACAAGGTGGGCTGGGAGTAGAAGCCCCCATGGTGAGCACACCTGGGGGCTACGTTTTCCCACCAGAGGCCCTAAGCCAGAGGGACAAGGCAGATAGTAATGCTGGATACCACTGAGGGAACCTTCTAGGGGAAAGTGCTCCATGCCCCACTCACCACCCCATCACCAGGGCCTCTGCGAAAGGCCCAAACTATGAGATGGTTTTGGTCAAGGTGGGGCAGGGAGGGGGCACGACCCATTTGACTGAGTGGCTAGACAGAGGGGATGGGAAGGATGGGCCAGGAGCCCTTGGGGACTGCCTATCTCAAGGAGCTGTGTGAGGAGCACGGGAGGGTCTGGGAGGGGCTACGCCTGTGGTTAGGTGCTCATGGGCTCTGCTGACATGGCCACAGTGAACAGGCTGCAAGTGTCTGAGATGAAGGGACACAGGACTGGCTGGGCCCTGGAGCAGCCTCCTGGGGCTCATCATTGTTTTCCTTTGTGACCTTGCAGACCTCAGGAGTCCTGCAGTGTGCTCCCTCAGCCTGCCCTGAAGTCAGACAGCATTCAGGGAGGGGCCTGAGCTTCCCAGGCAGAGGCCACACTGGGTCCACACAGCAGTTGTGCCAGCCAGACTGCCACAGCTCTCAGCTCCAGCCCAGGGTCTCAGTCACACAAGGAGTCAGGAGTGTCCCCCAGGCACCCATATGCAGACCTGCCAACCACAGTCCTCACCAGGGCCTGAGGTCTCCTCCTTTCTGGCCCCTGTTGTCAATGTCTCCTGCCCAGGAAGGCCACCAAGGTGCCCTCACTACTGCCTCCTAATATGGCCTGCAGGAGGGTGCTGACACCCTGTCCCTAGCTCCTCCACCCTCCAGGTGCAGGAGCGTGGTAGGTCCCTGTGGTTCTTGATGCCCAGAAGCCATGCTGTGCTCTGCAGTGTGAGAACATCTGATCCCTCCCACCCACCCATAAAGAGGCTTCACGCAACCAGTTGGTGAAATCTGGGCTCTTGAGGAGCTGTCCACATGTCGAAATGTTTGAGTCCCAGTTGGAACCTAAGGTGGGCTCATTTGCTGATGAGCACAACCGCCCCAGGCTGGCTGGGCCACAGGGGAGACCAGAGCAGAAAGTCACCCCCAGACACGCTACCAGCTTCTCCTGTGCCACCCTTCCCTCCATGGAGGAGACACTAAACAGTATTGAAGACCTTGTCTTGGCTTCTTACCCAGGATATGTTTGGCAGCCATGCTCCTGCCCTTCCTTCAGGTCTCCCAGCTACTTCCAAGAGGAGCTGTCATCTGTGGCCCGTTTCTCTCTTGTGATTGATTTGTCGGGATTAAAGAGCTGGCAGAAGCATCTGGACCTGGGACTGAAGTTGGGGAAAAGTTCATGAAAAAGACCCTTTATTACCTAGAATATGACACTGTGGAGGAGAAAGAATCCTGGGCCTGAACTACTTGGTTAATTTAGTACATGATCCTGGCCGTCTGGCCCACAGCCAGGGAGGGCTCCTGGGCAGCAAATTTCCTCACCTAGAAGCAGGAGGTGGGGCTTCCAAGCCTGTCCCCACTTCATGTGGGCCACCAGCTGTTCTTTTTGCTTGTTTGTTTTAATAACAGCTTTATTCTCCTAGAACTAGCTGTCCAATTTTGGAGGTTCTTCTTTGCAGTAAACAGTTTATGGATGAAAAGCCAAGGTGGGTTTTATTAAGAGCAAAATGCCGTGTTGGTTTTTCTAAATGTTAATAAACTTAGAGAAGCTAAAAGGGATTTTATAACAACAACAATAAAAAAATGGATCAAGAACCTAAATGCAAGAGCTAAAATCATAAAACTCTTAGATGAAAACATAAGATTTGACAATGGATTTTGGATTTGACAGTGGCTTCTTAGATATGACTCCAAAGCATGAGCAACAAAGGAAAAAACAGACTAAATGGTCTTTATTAAAATTTAAAACTTTAGCGCAAAAGGCATTATCAAGAACGTGAAAATACAAACTACAGAGTGGGAGAAAATATTCATGAGCCATATGTCAAATAAGGGTTCAGTATCCAGAATGTAGAAAGAACTCCTACAACTCAGTAACAAGAAGATAAACAATCCAGTCAAAATATGGGCAAAAGACTTGAATAGACATTTCTCCAAAGTAGATATACAAATGGGCAATAAGCACCTGCAAGTTAATATCATTAGTCATTAGCAAAATGCAAAAACCACAATGCGATATACTTCATACATACTAGAACAGCTATAATTTTAAAAAGAAAAGAAAAAAAGAAGTGTTGGCAAAGATGTGGGGAAATTGGAACCCTTGTGCACTGCAGGGGGGAAGACAAAATGGTGCAGCTGTGGAAAACAGTCTGATGGTTCCTCAAAAGTTAAACACAGAATTATTATTATTATGGCTCAGAAATTCCACTCCTAGGTATATACCAAAAAGAATTGAAAACAGGATTCAAGCAGATACTTGTATGCCATTTTTCATTGCAGCATTATTCACAGTAGCCAAAAGTAGGAGATAACCCAAATGTCAATTAACTGATAAATGAGTAAACAAAATATGGTATAAAAATACAATGGAATATCATTCAGCCACAAAGGAATGAAGTTCTGATACATACTTCAGTATGGATGAACTCTGAAAACATGCTAACAGAAATAAGCCAGACACAAAAGGACAAATAATGTATGAATTTTCTTATCTGAAATATCTAGGATAGATAAATTCATAGAGACAGAAAGAAAGTTGACTATAGAGGAGTTACTACTTAATGGCTACAGAGTTTCAGTTTGGGGGTCATAAAAAGTTTGGAAGTAGTTGTGGTGGTTGCCCAACATTGTGAATGTATTTAATGCCACAATTCAGTTAAATGGTTAAAATGGCAAATTTTATGATATGTATAATTTTATATATATATAGTTATATATATATTTGTTATATATATATAATCACAATTTTTCAAAAACTTTTAACATTTTTTTCTAAGCATTTTGGCTTCAGGAGATAGACAGATTTCCTGGACAAGTTAATATACCTCTCTAAGCTTCATTTTCCACATCTGTAAAATGGGAATAGGTATAGTACCTAGCCCCTGGGATTGCTGTAAAAATCAAATGACATAGTACATGTAACCACTTAGCACAAAGTCTGGCACATAAGTGCTTAATAAAGGGGGGCTGTCATAACTATTTTCATGTATTCATTTAATAGGAGAAATTTGCAGATGATACAGTATTGTGATTATCAGTCACAGACATTAAAATAATTGTTACAATAATTTAAAGAAAATAGATGATAGGATAGAGAATTTAATTAAAGAATATATATGTAACAATTTCTATATATGTGTGTATATATATGTACACATACTAGAGTTGAAAACACAATAGCTGATATGTAGGATTTAAAAGTGAAATGAAACATAGCGGGAGACAGGATTAATAGAAGTAGATTGGTAGGATTAGTGGAAGTAGAAGAGGATTAGTAGAGGATAGGACAGTAGAAAGTATCAAAGCTGATGCACAAAGAGTGTTTAAAAGATGGAAAATACAGAAAAGAGTGTAAGACATATGTAGAACATGTTGAAAAGTTCTAAAATATGTAGAAATGGAGTCCCAGAAAGAGAAAAGATAGGTAATGGAGCAGAACAATACTAGAGTATGATAATTCTACAAATGAATGTCATCAATCCACAAATTCAAGATACTGAATGAATCCCAAGCAGGATAAATACAAAGACAATCATAAATCTTAAAAGGAGCCAGAGGAAAAAGGAGTAACAATCAGACTGATAGCAGACTTTTCTAGACAAATTATTACAGCCAGAAGCCAAGAACATTTTAAAAGTGCTAGAAATGAATAACTGCCAACATAAAATTCTATAGAATTCTGTAGCAAGAAATATCCTTCAAAAGTGAAGGTAAAATGAAGATATTTCTAGGAAAAATATTTTTTAAGTGAGTAAAGTAAATGAGAGAGTCTTTCAGGTGGAAAAAAATAATCCCAGATAGAAAGATTGAATTCAGGAAGGAGTGAAGAGAAATGGAAAGAGTAACTCTAAATGAATATTGACTCTATAAAACAACAATAGTAATGCCTTCTGTGGTTTAAAATATATGTAAAAATAAAATGCATGACAACAATAACCAAGTGAGAAAGATGGAAATAAAAACAGAGTGTTCTAAGGTCCTTGTACTATCTTGGAAGAGGTAAAAAAGCAAGAAAGAAAAAACCTACTTATTTGTGATAGACCCTAATAAGTAAAGGAGCAAAGGAAAAAGGAGCACTTCAAAGGGGTAAAAATCAGACGGACAGAAGACTTTTCAATGCAAATTATTAGAATCAGAAGGCAAGAAATAACACTTTTATTTTTATTTAATAAAAGCATCTTTACTAGGAAGACTAAAATGATGAGTGTACATTAACTTGAACAGCTTAGGCTATACGAGAAAAGACTTGAAAATTCCTTTTCTGATGATTTCCAGGAGACTTGTATTCCATTTATATGAACCTTGTTCTTTCCTCAGACCTTGCTTTTTCCTTGGAAAAAAACCTATGTTTCAACAAGTGACGATTTTTCCCTTTCCCATGTACAGAAATCCTTATGATCCCTCAGACAGTTCCTTCTGGAACAAAGAAGAAAAAACTTTTTAAGATGCTTGAGAAAATAACTGCCAACCTAGAATTCTGTAGCAAAAATGTTCTTCAAAAGTGAAGGTAAAATGAAGAGATTTCTAGGGAAAAAAATTTTTTAGATGAGTATAGGCAGTTCTTCAAGCATGTGGTCCTCAAGAGTAACAACTTAAAAGAATTATAAAAGTATATAAATAGTAGATAATAAAATAATAGTAAAAGAATGCATAATTAACAGGCTAATTGGTGAGGGAATGAAATAATAAAAAATACTTAATCCAAATAAAGGCAAGAAAGAAGAGGAAAAAGAATATCAAACAGGTGGGATAAATAGAAAAAAATTCACATAGTAGGTACAGACTAAAATATATGAGAAAGTATGTTAAATGTAAACGAAGTAAATATTCCAAGTACTACTGAGATAGACTGAATCAAAACAAAACAAAACAAACTATGTATTGCTATAAGAAACACAATTTAAATATAAGGATGTAGAAAGGTTGAAAATAAAGGGATGGAAAAATACATGCCATGTGTGTCATGGTTCCTAAGACCACTCTCAGGCTTGATGATTCACTAGAAGTACTCATAGGACTCAGAAGAGCTGTTATACTCATGGTCACAGTTTATTAAAGCAGAAGATTACAGATTAAAGTCAGCAAAGGGAGAAGGCACAAGAGCAAAGTCCAGGAGAAACCATGAGCTTCCAGATGTTCCCTCCCAGTGAAGTTGCATGGAACATGCTTAATTCTCCCAGCAACAATGTGTGACAACAGGTATGAAGCACCACCAACCAAGGAAGCTCACCTGAGCCTCGTGTTGTTTTGGGGGGTGGGGTGGGGTGGAGGGGTGGTCATCCACATAGAACACATTTTCTGCAAGACTATAGTTACTCAGTCTCTAGCCCTGAAGAGGTCAAACTGATACAGCACAGCCCAAGGCCTCAGGCATACAAAAGCAGGTACTCACCACAAGTAACATGTTAGCATAAGCTATCTGGGTGTGTTAGTTTGCTAGGACTACCATAACAAAATGCCGAAGACTGGGTGGCTTAAACAACAGAAATTTATTTCTGACATTTCTGGAGACTGGAAGTCCAAGATCAAGTGTTGGTAGGGTTGGTTCCTCCTGAATTTTCTCTCTTAGTTTGCAGATGGCACCTTATTGCTGTGTCTTCATATGATCTTCCCTCTGTGTGTCTGTGTGTCCTAATCTCTCCTTGCAAGGACACCTGCTAGATTGGATTAGGGCCTACCGTAATGGCCTCATTTTAACTTAATCACCTCTTTGAAGGTCCTGTCTCCAAATGCAATCACATTCTGTGGTACTGGAGGTTAGGACGTTAACATATGAGTTTTGGGGGCACAAAATTCAGTCCATAACATGGGTTTAACTGATATAGCATGGCCCAAGGCCTCAGGCATACAAAAACACTCTTTTCAGGTAGGATATTTCAAAGGCTCAGAGATTATCTCCCAGGAGCCTATCAAGGGCCAGTCCTTTCTTGAATGTGCAGGGTTTGGACCAACGAAGCCTAATGAGTTAACCTTCACTGCACACCATGCAAGCACTAACCAAAAGAAAGCTAATGTAGCTAATACCATCATAAGATAAAATAGACATTAAGAAAACAAAAAGTAACTAGAGATAAAGAGGGATATACCATAGTGATAAAAGGGTAAACTCACCAGGAATACACAATTTAAAATTTTGTGTGAATTTAATAATATAACTTCATATTATATAAAGTAAGCATTGACAATGCTGAAAGGAGAAATAGAAACATTGGGAATCACAGTGGAAGACTCTAATCCACCTCTCATAATAAATGAGAGAACAAATAGACAAAAAACTCAGTGAGGATATCTGAATAATGTGATTAACAAACTTGACATATTTGACATATGCATGATACCATACCCAATAATGACAGAACACACATTATCTTCTGATGCAGATTTTGATCATATGTTTGAGCCATAAGTTTCAACACATTTTAAAAGATCAGAATTATTCAGATCATGTCCTAGGAATAGAAGGGAATTTTCTTATTCTGTTACAGAGTGTCTATAAAAAACCTTCTTAATGATGAAATATTTAAAGCTTTTCCCCTGAGATTTGGAATGAGACAAGGACACCCACAGTCACCACTACTACTCAACATCATTCCGGAAAGCCCAGCCAGTGCAAAAGGCAAGCAGGAAAAGACCTAAAGGTTGGAAAGGAAGAAATAAAATTCATTATTTACTGATGACATCATTGTGTACATAGAATATCCAAAAGAATTTCAAGCAACTTACAAGCATTCATATGTGAAAGTAGCAAGGTGTTGGCTACAGTATTCCTGGGGACTGAATTGTGTCCTCCCAAAATTCATATGTTGAAATTCCAACCCCCAATGTGACTGGCTGTATTTGCAGATGGGGCTTTTAGGAGGTAGTTAAGGTTAAATGAAGTCATACGGGTGGCATCCTAATCTGATAGGATTGGTGGACTTATAAGAAGAGGAAGAAAGAGATCTCTCTCTCTCCACACACAAGAGAGAGACCCTCACCAGAACCTGAACAGGCTGGCACCCTGGTCTCGGACTTCCAGCCTCCAGAACCATGAGAAAATTAATTTTGGTTGTTGAAGCCATCCAGTCTATGGCATTTTGTTATTGGCAGCCTGAAGTGACAAAAGACAAACATCAACATTTTAAAAATTGTATCTGTATGTACCAGCAACAAACAATTGAAAATGATATATAAAAATGATCATTTACAGTAGTATTAAAAATATCAAATACCTAGTAATACATTTAAAAAGACATATAAAACCTCTACACAGGAAATTATTAACTTTATTGATATAAATTGTGGTACACCTAAATAAATGGAAGGATACATACTATGTTTGTGGATTGGAAGACTCAGTATTAAAATGATTTCACATCTCTGTAATTTGTGCTATAGATTTAATGTATACACACACACCCCAAATCCCAGAAGTTTTGTGTGTGTGTAAAATCGACAAGTTGATTCTAAAATCTACTTGAAATTGCAAAAAACCAAGAACAGGTCAGATACATTTGAAGAAGAAAGAAAAGGAGGAACGAGAGAGTGAAGGTGGAGGACATCACCAGCACTCAGCAAGACTTACGGCAAAGTGACAGTGGTTATCCAGTGTGATGTTGGCTAAGGAACAGACCAATGGAGCTGAGCAGTCCAGAAACCAGACCACATAGGCATGTCAATCATGACAAAGTTGATACTTTGTTATATAATGGGTAAAGAATGGCCTTTTCCAAAATTTTTACTGGGTGAATTGAATACACATGTGGGAAGAAGATCTCGACGCCTACTTTACCCCCCCCCCCACACACCCCTAATTCATAGGATTGTAGAGCTAAATCTGAGGGTCAACAGTATAGCTGTAGGAAGAAAACATAGGAGAATATCTTTATGACCTTGGAAGTAGGTAGCAATTTCTTAAATAGGATATAAAAAGCACAAGTGCTATTGAATTAAAAAATTGATAAATTTGATCACATTGAAATTCAGAACTTATATTTGTCAAAGGACAATATTGATAACGTGCAAAAGAGGGTGAAAAGACAAGCCACAGAGTGGGGAAAGATATTTGCAGTGTGTATATCTGACAAATGTCTCCTATCCAGAATATACAAAGAACTTCTACAAATCAGTAAGAAGACAACCCAGTAGAAAATGGGAAAAAAGACATGAGCTGCAGCTCAGAAAAAGGGATATCCAAATGGTCCAAAAATGAGAGAAGGTGCTCGCTCCATGAGCTCCTCCTGAATTGTCAGGGAAATGGAAATTACAACCATGGGGTAATGACCTGCACAGTCACCTGAATGGCTGAAAATCCAACAACACCAGCTGTCAAGACTGCGGAGCAGCCAGAATCCTCCTAGTGTGCTGGTGGGAATGTAACTTGGCACACTTGGGGAAATTCTTTGTCGGTGTCCACTAGGGGTGAGTGTCCACATACCCAATGACCCAGCAATTCCACTCCTAGGTATTTGCTGAACAGAAATGCATCACATGTTCACCAGCACATGAATGTTCACAGCTGCATTACTCATAACAGCTCAGAACTGGAAACCACCCTAATGTCCCATCAACAGTGGAACCGAGGCATAAATGCTGTATGTTTCCATGATTGGGACTATATAGCAGTGAAAAAGTCATGATTGCTACACTCAGAGACACATTTGAATATCACAAACATAACACTGAGGGGGAAAAAGCCAGAAACAAAAGAAAAACTACTTTATATTTTCAATGACTTAAACCTCAACACCAGGCCATACTAATCTATGCTGGCAGAGGTCGCAGTCATAGCTACCAGTGTGGGAGGGAAGAGGGTATAAGGTGTCTAGGGATTGTCCCTTTTCTTAATTGGGGTGCTGAGTGAAGATGCAAATTTACTGAGTCTGTACGCTTGTGATTTGTGCACTTCTCTGTATTTATATTATACCACAATAAGAAATAATTATTAAAATAATTATGCTCCATCCTGTTGTCTTCTTTTCCTTCTTCATGGCCTCACAAAACCTCCTCTTTCTTTCTTTCCTTCCTTCTTTCCTTCCTTCTGCTCCTCCTCCTCCTTCTTCGTCTTTTATCTTGAAGTAATCTCAAATTTACAGAAAAGTTGCAAAATACTATGAAGAGCTCTTACATACTCCTCAACCAAGTTCTCCAACTGGTAACATTTTTTATTTGCCTCATAAATCTCTCTCTCTGTATATTAATATATTTGTTTCTGAATCATTTGGTAACAAGCTATAGACATGATTCTTCATACCCTTGTGCAAAACAAGGGTCCTTTCCTATCAAACACAGTACAACTGTCAAGGGCAGGAAATTAATCTATCTGATATCAGCATGTAATCCACAGATCCCATTCGAAGTTTGCCTATTGCCTCAGTAACGTCATGAATTATAGAGGTAATGGTGTATTCTTCTCATGGCATTCCTATTAGGAGGCTCACCTGTTAACTTGCCCCACTCCCTGTGATGTTAATTTCTATCACATGGCTAAGATGGCACCTGCAGGGATTCTCCACCTCGATCTGAATTTCCATCTGGTATCATTTCCCTTGACCTGAAGGTGTTCACAGCTTTGACTGTGTCACAGGTCTTCTGTCAGTGAATTCTCCTGGTTTTGTTGATCTGGATGTCTTTATGTCAACCTAATTTTTTAAGGGCATTTTTGCTGGATAAGAATCTTTTTGGTTGACAGCATTTTTCCTTCACATACTCTGATGATGTCATTCAGTTGTCTTCTGGCCTCCATTACTTCTGGTGAGAAGCTGGTAATAATTCTTATAATTGTTCCCCTGTAAATATGTGTCCCTCCCCTTCCCCCAGCTACTTTCAGGATTTTCTTAGGTTTTCAGAATTTTGTGTGTCTGAGTGTGGTTATTTATAAATTTATCCTGATTTGGGTTTGTTGAAAATATTAGATATATAAATTGAGGTTTTTCATCAAATTTAGAAAGTTTTTGGCCATTATTTCCTCAAATATTTAATCTGCCTCAATTTCACACCCTTTTCCTTGTGAGACTCCAATTACATGTGTGTTACACCATTTGATACTATTCCACACATTTCTGAGGCTCCGTTCATTTTCCTTTAGCCTTTTCTTCTCTGATCTTCAGATGAGATAATTTCTATTGATCTGTCTTCATGTTTACTGACTCTTCTACTATCTCCTATCTGCTGTTAAACGTTCCAGTGAATTTTTTCCTTCAATTATTATGCTTTTTTCTTTTAAAATATGCAACTGGATATGTATGGGTACTTCAAAATTCATGGAAAAATATAATTGAAAGAATACGAATATCACCATGAACATTTATATTCATTCCATATTAGGACTGCAATTTCCTATCCACTCACTGATTAAGACTATATCTTTCTTTAGTTATTTAAGAGTATTTATAATAGCTGCTTTAAAGTCTGCTAAGCCCAACATCTAGGTCATTTTAGGTTCAGCTTTTGTTTCTATAGATTGCTTGTTTCTTGCCAGGAGAATCACATTTTCCTGTTTCTTCGTATACCTAGTGATTTTTAAAAATTGAATACTGGACATTGTGGCTAGTATGTTGTGAAACTCAAGATTCTGTTAACTTTCTCTGAAGAATTTGGATTCTTGTTTTTTTAGGCAGTTCAATTACTGACTGATAACCTTGAACTTGCTTAATAGGGTTTCATGCTTTGTTACTGCAAATCTGTGGAAAACCTAAGATGTTTCCCAAGCCTCTCTAATTTGGCAGGACACAACCCTGCCCTAGGTATGTATAGCCTAGTTGTCAGCCAAGGACTTCCAGGGCTCCCCACTTGGGAGTTCCAGGGAGCCCTACCTGTACAGCTTCCTCTTCTCCAATAACCTGCTCCACATGTGCCCATCGGCTCCACTCTCGTCTCTACCTTTTCAGTTCCACATGACCTCCATGCTCTGCCCAGACTCCAGCCCTTTCTGCTACAGTCAGGAAACCGTCCTTGGGAGAGAGCAGAATGATTGCGGGGCTCACCTTGTAGGTTTCACTTCTCTCAGGGATCCACGTCTTGCATTGCCTGTTGTCCACTGCCTGAAAACAGTTGCCTCACATATTTTGTCCAGGCTTATGGTTGTTTATGGTGGGAGGACTACTCTGGTTCCAGTTAATCCATAATGTCTGGAAGTGGGAGTTTGCCTGAGCCTGCTAGGCTGGCCACTGTGAGGGTCTAGGCCCATTGGCCAGTCTGCTGAGACCCCAGCTGAAGTCCTGCAGTCCAGGTGTGAGGCTGATGCCCCAGATAGGCCAGAGACTGAGGGACATTCAGAGAGAGGCCACAGAAAGAAATGGCCAAGGCTGCAGCCCAGCCTGGTCACAGCCACTGATGGGTACCATGTGCCAACACTTCAGGACCATTTGTCCTCACCTCCCTCAGGGGCTCCCTCTTCTTGTGGTCCTCCTGTCTAAGCCCTGGTGGCCTGCCAGGCTGGGGGCATAGCGGGAAAGGTGAGGATAGGGACTAGGGAAAGGGGCAGGAGTCTATGTCCATTGTGTCAAGCTTCTTTTGAGACTACCAAGGAAGGCCAAACATGGCAGAGACCAACATTGCCCTTAGGTGGGGAGCCCTGCTGGCCAGGCAGGAGCCACTCCACTCTGGGGGCCTCTGGGTCCAACCACCGCCCCCTCCTCCTTCCACTGGCTCTGCCAGGGTTACAGGGACTTCTGGAGCAGAAGGGGCATGCAGCAACTGTGAGATGAGGGGGACCCTGAATGTGAGGGGGGCCACCTGCAAGAAGGAGTCGAGAGGGCAGCTCCTCCTTTAGAGTCAGCAAGGGGAATCCCTGAAGGACAGAGGGCAGTGGGCCACACTCCTCAAAGGGAGAAAATTCAGCTGCAGAGCATGTTCCTGCCCACTTCCTTCTATACAACCCACATAGACGTTTTTGATGGGGGAGGCAGTTGCACTCAGAGGGTGGGCATTGCCTCTCTGGGAGAAAGGCCCATGATCTTCAAGTTCTGTGTGCATCTCTCCATCCCTGTGCAATCCGCGCAGAATTGCTGTTGCAGGTGGTGGTCTCCTCTGCCCCCAGGCTAGCAGGGACCTGGGATGGGGACTGGCATCTTGGCACAGAGCTGGCATGGCAGGCCCAGGATTCCAGCCGCCTCCCACTCCCTCCCTCACTGCTGTTTGTCTTCAGGCAAGTTACTTAACCACACAGGGCCTCGTCATCATTTGTAGAGTGCTGCCGGTAATAACATATCTGGCGTACAGGAAGCACTCAAGAAATGCTGGCTCTGACTGTGATCGCTCTGGCTATTTTCTGCTTGCAATAGGCTGGCGCCTGTTAATTTGTTCGTGCGCGCAGCTTCCCATAATTACGGCGGCTGTGTACAAACTGCATTATACTTGGCGTCTCCCACGCAAGGGCTCTTGCATCCACGGCGCGCTCTCCCGTCCCACCTGTCACGTGGCCCCGCATCTCCATCCACTCGCTCCCTTGTTTCTGCCAGGCCAGTCCCCTGCGGGGGGCGATTTGGGTTGTTTCCAGTTTTCCCTGTTATAAATAGCGCTGCTGTGCATATCTTTATTACAAATTCCTTCTTTCCTCTGAAACCCTGAATAACTGAGCCCACAGGGCATTCAGTCCCCGGCGCAGGCTGTCTTGCAAAGCCCTCCCGCTTCCCGGCGCGCTCCCCCCGCACCGCGCGGGGCCTGCAGATGGGCGCGGGGGCGGGAGACCGCCTGGTCCCGGCCTCATCGCGCAGAGCCCGGCCCTCCTGCGCCCGGGAGAGCAGGAACGCGCGGATGCTCCACGTCTTCCCATCCGCAGGCACAAAACCAAACCAAATACAACCTAAAGGAAAAAACCCACCCGTGTTTCCTAACTTTCTACGCCCTTACATTTGAAAAGATCTCCTTGTGCACCTGCAGCAGCGGGAGGCAGCTGGAGAGCCCCAGCCACATTTTCTTATCAGGGTTTTTTTAATGCTCCCCTTCTTTTTTAACGCTCTCACTGACTTTTTAAAAAATAGCACAAATATAATAAGTTAATATATTCTTATTGTGTGCAAAGTTCACCAGTTTTTACATCTATGCGGTGTTTTTTTACTTTTTTGGAGTCAACATAAGTAATTGACACGAGGGTACTTCAGTTTGTGGAAAAATAGAATTAAAAGAGAATACGAATATCTCTCCATGAAGACCCCTTGTATTTTCCCAGAAAAAAATTCTGTTTTAACTACATTTTCCCACTTGTTGGTAAAATAGTATTCTTTTATAACCTTATCTCTTTATTTAATTTTTGCCTCTTTCATACCTACTCTTTTGGTTTATTTTTGTTATTGACTACACTTGACAACGATTTATCTTTTTCTACTATTAACTTTTATTTCAAAGATCTAGCTTTTGGTATTATGAGGAGCTGTACTACTGATTGTTTTTTATTTCATTAATTTCTGTTTGGTGTCATCAAACTCATCTTTTTACGTTTCTTGGGGTCATTTTGCTCTTCCTTTCCCGCTTCTTGGGCGGTGAGCCCTCCTTTATTTTCAGTCTTGCGTGTTTTCTGATTAGCACAAGCAGGCATGACCTCTCCTCTGAGGCAGCTTTGGCCACGCCCCGTGGCTTGTGATCCCTCCTGGTGGTTTCACTCGGTTTGGTTTGTAAGTTTCATATACGTAGTTTCCAGGCTTTGTCATTTAAATTTCCTGTTGAGTGGATTTATGTGGCTTTCCTTTAGTTATTTCTTTTAAGTTTTATTGCACTGTTGTCAGTAATTCCTGCTTTTGTAGAATTTTTTCAAATTTC
Source organism: Cynocephalus volans (assembly GCF_027409185.1). NCBI lineage: Eukaryota > Metazoa > Chordata > Mammalia > Dermoptera > Cynocephalidae > Cynocephalus > Cynocephalus volans. The sequence goes on from NC_084461.1 coordinate 213,206,891, forward strand.
TTTTGTCTCCTAAAGCTTGGTCTATTGCAAAGACTCTTCCATGTGACTGAAAAAAGTGTATTCTCCATATGGGATATGGATATCAACATACATTTCATGTAATTTTTAAGTTAAGGTATAATTTACATACATAATTATATGAAACTTGTATGTAAATTACATTTACATAAAATGCACTGATTTGAAATGTACAGTTTGCCAAGTTTTTGACAAATGTATATATATATACTTGTATAAGCATGAAAAAATATAGAACATTTCTACCATCCCAGAAAATTCCTTTGGGCTTCTTCAAGTCAATCCCAGCATCACCCAGATCCTCTGCAGAGACAGCCACTTTTCTGATTTCTGTAACCATAGATTAATTCTAGAATTTTGTAGAAATAGAACCGTGCAATGTGTATTCTTTGTGTCTGGCTTCTTTTGTTCAGCTTCTTGTCTGAGAGATTTACCCATGTTGTTCAGTGCATTGGTAGTTATTCTTTTGTATTTATATACACTGATTTGTTTACCTAAATTCCTGTTTATGGACTTTTACGTCGCTCCCAGTTTCAGCTACCATGAATAGAGCTACTATAAATGTTCTCGTACAGTTTTCTTTCTTTATTTTTTTTGACATATGTTTTTATTTCTTTTGGATAAATACCTGACAGAGAAATTGTTGGGTCATAGGGAAGGTATTTATTTAGCTTTATAAGAAATTGCCAGTTCCCCAAAGTGGCTTTTTCATATTAATACACATTATCTTTTATAGTGTTTTGCATCTGTTAACAATAATACATTCTAACAGCTATTAGATATTAGCTCCCGTCACAGGCAGAACTCAGAAACAGCTGCACATGCTCCATGGACATTGGCTCCTTAGCAGTGATGGCCAAAGAATGGGTGGGGCACCAACACAGGCAAGTTACAGAGGGCACTACTTATTCCCAGGACACATTGTCTACTTCTTTAGTCATAGACACCCACACCCCAGCATTCTTTGCAGCTAAGTGAAGTCGCGTGACTTAGCCTCAGCCACTTGGCTGTCAGTGGGTCATGTGGTAGAAAGCTGACCAGCACCCACTATCCACCCCCCTCTCTCTATCCTGCTGCTTGCAACACAAATGTGATGGCTGTATCTCCACGTCAGAGCACCAGGAACAGGGCCAACCTGGTACCAGAGCAGATAGTTGGAGGTAGCCTGGTCCCTAAGGGCTTCATGACCAGCACAGGTGCCACCTCTGATACTTGGGGAAACGAATGATGCCCGTCTTGCATCAGTCCCGGCTGGAGCACACAAGTCTCAGTGTCCACATGGGGGACTCTGGGCCCCACAGCTAGTCCTCTGCTTTAGCATAGCCTCAAGCCTGTGTGTGGAGGCTGCATTTGGTGGCGTGGGAGTGCAGGGTCTCCTGACCCACACTAGGAGGCAGTTTACATGACGACAAGTTCCGGTGTCCACTGCGAGCCAAGGAGGAGCTGGGAGCTGCTCCCTGGCCCCTCCTGGCCATGTGCGACTTACTCCTGTCGGCCTAACCACTCCTGGCTGGTAGAGATACCTGGGTTGTGGGGGCTGGCAGGGACAGTGCCTGGCCCTCTGGGGCCCAAGGCCTGAGACATCCCTAGGACGATGGAGGTGACACCGACCAGGACAGGCATGGTGGGTCGGACAGGAAGGGTTCACCTCGCCTGGGACCAGGGAGGCCAGAGTTGCTCCAGGGAACCCCAGCCAGCCAGAGGACCGGGAAGGGTTTAGGAGAGGTGGAGTGGGCTTAGCAGGGGCTGCTCTCATTTCTCTATCTGCCTGAGGCACAGTGTCTCCTGGACAGATGGTGGATGCCTTCTGCTTGGATGCCTGGTGAGAAGGGAGGAAATCGGGGGGGGTGGGGGGATTCCCACCCTATGTCCCCTGGTTGAGTCTTTGATTCAGGTCTGTGGACACCGCCCACGGCCCTGGGGCTTGCTGGTTAGTTTATCATTTTGCTTGTTAGTCATCAAGGTGGCTCAAAATTCCTTGGAGGACTCAGGCTCCAAAGAGAATCTGCAGATGAAGCATCCACAAAACGTAGTGGGGCCTTTGCTGCTCTCTCTTCTCCATCCTCTTCCTTCTTTTTTTTTTTTTAGTCTTTTTCGTGACCGGCATTCAGCCAGTGAGTGCACTGGCCAGTCCTATATAGGATCCGAACCTGCAGCGGGAGCGTCGCTGCGCTCCCAGTGCTGCACTCTCCCGAGTGCGCCACGGGCTCGGCCCTATCCTCTTCCTTCTTAAATACACCAGCTTGTTCCAGCCACAGGACCTTTGCTAAACTGCCTCTTCTGCCCATGCCTTTCCCCTTCTCCTCGCAAGGCTAGCTTTCCTCTGTCATTCAGACTTCAGCTTAAACTCCAGCTTCTCTTCTGAACATGGACACCTACTGTGAAGCTGCCACTCTGTCACTCTCCAGCAGGCCACTTTGTTTCATGTCTACATATAACACCGCTCAATTTGTTTATTGTCAGTCTTGGGGGTAAGCCCTACAGGGGTAGCCACCTGCCCACCTCATTCCCTGATGTGATTCGGTGCCTCAGAGCCGGCACACAGTTGGCACTCAGTAACTGCACAGAGAAGCCAGTTGTCACCCTAGAGCAGAGTGCAGTGGCTAGAGGCACCAGCTATGAAGTCAGGCAGATCCTTCCGGATGCCAGTACTGAACTAGCTGTGCGACCTGAGGCCTCGGTTTCCTCATCTGTAAAAGGCAGGTAGTGATAGCCCCTGTCTTGCGGTGTTATGGTGAGGTTCACATGAGGTGATAAGAGTTGGATGGTTTCTGGCATGTAGTGAGTGCATTGTAAATTGCAGCCATGGCCTTCACCACCACCACCACCCACATGCCTGCCACAGTGTCCTGTATGGGCAGCTATGTCAAGGGCAGGTGACCAGGGGGTGGGCAGACTAGGGTCCTTCTGCTCTGGGAACCACAGCCTGCCATCCCAGGCAGACAGCTGGGCCTGGGAGAGATGGTACAGGGACATCCTCCCACATGACAGCAGCCTTGGGGGTGAGGGGTAGGGGAGGCGTGGCTTTCTTTGGGAGAATGAGCCCCATGTGCAGCACTTTTGGCTCTGCAGATGTGATGCTTGTTGCCATGGTGACTGTCCTAACAATAACCTCCCAGAACTGATATTCCCCACACCCGCCCCAGCTGCCACCTGGGAGGGAGAACCCTCCTGCTTAGGAAAGCGAACTGGAAAGGACAAGGTGGGAGGCAGAGATGATGCGGGGGTGGGGGCAGAACAGGGGCCCTTCCTGAAGGCAGGGTGGGGGGCAGCAGGTACAGGAGCAGGTGGCAGTCTGGGTCTCTCCGCCAGAGCCAAAGCCAGATGAGAGGGCTTCTGGGGTCCAGCACCAGAAAGAGTCATGGCTGGAAGCCTTTCTCCCTTCTAGCTGTTTTGCTCTGCTAGGGAGCAACCCTCTGGATGTGGAGGTGGGGACTGGGCTGTTCTGAGTGGGGAGCCAGGGTCAGGCTGTCTGGGCAGGGACAGTCGAGGTGCCTCTGGTAGCTCAACCTCTCCCCAGTGTATTGTGCCCAATTACCCCGACCTTCCTGCCCTCGTCAGGGAAGCTTCAAGGCGTGCTGCAGCATTTTGGCCCAGAGGAGGGCTGGCCTGGGGTTCCAGGTGCAAACTGCAGTAGAATGCGGGGAGAGGCGCAGGATGCAGTGGGCTTCAAATTGCACCCCTGCATGACCCCGACTTTTCGTGTAACCCTCATCCTGGACAGCCTCCCCCGCTTTTGAAAGGAGACCTCACAAAAGATCACCTCGAGTGTTGCTGTGTCCTCACCTGGGGCTACAGGAAGCTGTGTGTGTGTGTTTGTATGCATGTGTTCGTATATGTACATGCATGTGTGCATGTGTGCATATGTGTGTTTGTGTCTGTTTGTATGCCTGTGTTTGTGTGTGTATGTGTATGTGAAAATAAAGGCAAGCGAGGCCTTCTGGGCCAGTGGAGCTTGAGTCCCAGCTGTTTCTTGGCTGTGTGACTGCGGGCAAGCTACCTCACCTCTCTGTCTCTCCATTGTCCTTTCTAGTAAAGTGGGGATAATAGTACATGCCTCATAGGATTGTTTGGGAATTAAATGAGATAATATAGGTAAACTGCAAGTAAGCACAATCAATATCCACTGCCGTTAGGATTTCAACACCACTCTATCACCTCTAGACATGCTGGTAGGAGCGTGTGTGACTTCCCAGAAGCCTGGCGCTTCTGTTTCATTTGCTTTGCTGATTGTTTTCTATTGTGTGGCCCTGCCTCCTTATCAGAAATGGAGTTAGGCAGATGCTCTCAGCAGCTGCCGGGAGAGGCGCCTGTGGGGTTAGACACAATCCCAATAACAAGCCTTATCCAAGTCCATGAGGGGCCTCCAGTCCTCCCCTGGGACCACCTGGAAGTGGGCACTTGCCCGTTAGGATGGCCCAGGGTTCTCCTGGTTGAAGCCTGGCATTGAGGCATGGGTGGGGTCTCCCTTCCTGCTGGGTCCTGCTGAGGTCAGGGCCAGGCTCCCTCTGCCTCCTCAGCCAGGAATCTGGCGTGGGTCACAGCATTTGCTGTTAGCCTGCGTGTCCCTTGTCTGCTAGCTGTTTCATAGGTGCGAGATGGGACTGCAGACCATAGCACAGGGACTTGTTGCCACGTGGTCTGCTAATCACCCAGTAGCCTCCTGCCAAATGAGTCCTGGCTGGGAGGGCCCTGGTGGCTCCCACTCCAGAATTCCTTCCTTCGCTCCCTTTTCCAGGAAACATTTATTGTGGCTTCTGGGGCTAGCCCTGGGCTGGCCCCAGGTGAGAGAGATGAACAGACAGGCCCAGAGTCTGTCCTTGGAGCAGTAAGCAGGTCATGTCAGGGCACAGCATGACCCAAATCCAGAGCTGGCTGTCAGAAACTCCCTCCTCAGAGCCTGCCCAGAACGGACCCTGGTCCTGTCCCTTCAGAGGAGTGTGGGGGTGCTGGAGCCCCAAGGGTCTGAAGTCCTGGTTCCAGATGGCAGCCTGGGTGCTGGCTCTCAGGGAAGGCTTTTAGTGGAAAACCAGGTCAGCCCTGCCTCCTCCTTCCCGCCTGTCTCTCTCCTCCTCCTTGGCCTCCAAGGTGCTTTCAAGAGGGGCTTCGGTAGGTTGCCCCTCTTCCTCCAGGCCAGAGCAGGGGCAGGTAGGTGGACCAGGCCTGGGGGAGGGGAGAATGTGTCTCTCTACCTGGGCAGGGTGTCTGTGAGCTCTCAGAACCCGAGTGACTGATGGAGCAGTCCCTGTTCCCCTGGCTCAAGGCCCCTCATCCTGGACTCTGCATGTCAGTTTCTGGGACCTTCATTCCAGATACCCCAGTGCCCAGTCCTGGAGGAGCAAGGAGGAGAAGTTGGGACCATGGGAAGGGGGCAGCCCCCACCCTCTCACTCTCTCATTCTAGTGTCCCAGGGTGATCACAGGCCTGGGAGCTCCTGAGCAGCTCCATCAGGCCAGGCAGGACTGGGCCGTGCTATGTGTGGAATGGTGGAGACTGGGCAGGAGGGGGTTTAGCAGCATCTCCTCGTGGAGGTGTGAGGAATGAGTCCTGGGGAGGGTGGCACTCTAGCACTCAGCCCCCCATGTGGGCCCCAGTCCCCTCCTGCTGTCAAGGCGAGGTGGGACTTTAGGGGAAAGAGGAGGCTGGGTTCCTTGTGGTCCCCTGCATGTATAGGAGCAGGGGGGGTTGCCGGCTGCCAGCAGAAGAGCTGGCACAGGTGGCCTGCGTGTGCAGGGCGCGGGGGTCCACGCTGGCACTTGTGGAGGGTGTGCGGGTGCGGGTGTGTGTGTGCAGGGCGCTGTGCTGTGCAGGGTGAGGGCGAGGTTTCGGGTGTGTGCTGTGGGGAGTGAGCGCGGTGCGGATACAAGGCGCGGGTGTGCGAGCAGGCGCGTCTGCAGGCCGCGTGTGTGGGTGCGGGCGCAGTGCGGGCGTTTGTGCAGGACACGTGTGCAGGTGCAGGGCGCGAGTGTGCGTGCAGAGTGCGGACGGCAATGCGGTGCAGGGCGCGGGTGCAGGTGTGGACGCGGTGCGGGTGCGGGGCGCGAGTGCCGGTGCAGGAGTGGCGTATGCAAGGCGCGGGTGAGGCGCGTGCAGGGGGCGGCGGGCGGGGCTGGCGCGGCGGCGGCGCCGGCGGTGACAGCGGCGCCCGCGCCTCCCCGCGCGTAGGTGTGCGGCGCGCTCCTGGCGGGGACGGAGCGAGCAGATCTCGCGTGCGCTCGCTGCCCGGCGCAGCCCAAACCGGCCCCCGCCCGGCGCCGCTAGCCGAGGTGTCTCCTGCGCCCGCGCTCGTGTCGCCGCCGTGCCCGCGAGCGGGAGCCGGAGTCGCCGCCGCCCGAGCGCAGCCGAGCGCACGCCGAGCCCGTCAGCCGCCATGGCCACCACGGTGACCTGCACCCGTTTCACCGACGAGTACCAGCTCTACGAGGATATTGGCAAGTAAGAGTCGAGCCGCTGCACACGCGGGCTGGGCCGGGGACCGCGGAGGGCCGGGATCCCGGGAAGCAGGGACCCCGCACCGCCGCCTCCGAGCGCACTGCGGCCCCGCGCGCCCCCGGCTTCTCCGGGCTCCGGGCCCGAGCGCACGGCCCCTCGCGGCCCCGACCCCCGAGCCCCGGGCCCCGCCGCCGGACCTCGGCGTGTGCGGCCCTGCCCAGCCCTGCCCAGCTCTGCCCAGCGCGGCGGCCGGGCCGGGGCCCGGGAGTCGGGACTCGGAGAGGCGGGGGCGGCAGCAGGTGTCCCCGGAGCGCCCGGCAGACGTGACGCATTTGGCGGCGGGGAGGTCAGAGCGGAGGGGCGCGCGGGGGTGGCCACGGGGTCTGGAGCGCTGGGAGGGGTCGGCCGCAACCCCAGAGGGTCGTCCCCCGCGCTGGCGTGCTGTCCCCACCCCCACCAGACCAGCGGGTGGCGGGGGTGGCGGGACCTGCTCCGCGCCTGCTACTGCGCGTGGGCCCCATCCGCGCGGGGTGCCGGCGTGGGAGCAGCTTTGCCATGGGTCCCCCAGGGAATCTGGATTTTGGAGGATTTCCCCCCAGATTCTTCTGGAAACAGGAATTTGGAAGCCGGGGTGGGGGGTACGACGAGGTCAGGGAAGCTGGATCAGGTCATGGGGTGGGGATGAGGGTGTGAGGCGGGGAGCCTGACTGGGCTCCTGATTTAAGGGTCATCGAGGTAGGTGGGGGATGGATTTTGGAACGTTATGGGGGGGAAGGCTGTAGACGGGAGGGGTTTGAAAGATTTGTTTCAGGTATGGCGTGGGGGAGCGTACAGGTGCGTGACTTCTGGACTCTGCCCGGCAGCACGAGCAATGTGGGGAAAAACTCTGGTTTGGGGTCCCCAGACCCTGCTTTACGTCTGGGGTCAGAAGCTGGGAAGCCCTTGAGGGACCTCTTCTCTGGCTTGGAGTCTCCCCTCTGTGAATCAAGGTGGCTGCACCTGACATCCCTTGGGACTGGCTTCAGAACTCCTGAATCCCCAGCCTGGCCGGCTGGAGCCTCATCCTCCCCCATCCCCTCCCCCTCTCCCCCTCCTGCGCGGTGGGGGCGCTGGTGAGACTTCCTCGTACACATCCAGCAGCAGATCCTTTTTTCCCTTTACTAAAAAAGCGTCTGGTGAAACCTTGTGGTGGGCGAGGGCCGCTGATCATTGATAATTGTGGAGTGAGAGCTGGAGGAGTGTGGGGGTGTGTTCGTCGGGCTTCTCCTGCTTGCATGCAGAGGATTCGGGTGGGGCCTGGGGTGAGGAGCCAGGTAGAGTGGAGCCCATGCTTCATAGCCGGTGAAAGGGCAAGGCTGGGGGTGGGTGGGGAGGTGGAGAATCCTTCTGTGGGGGTGGCTGGACCTGGAGAGGTGCCAAGGGAGGTCTCCAGGGAGGGGGTCCCAGTGCCCCTTTTACACAACTGTGCGACCTCCCTGTGGGCCCTGGGGACACAGGGCTTGCAGGCACTGGCTGTGGCTGGAGGCCTGTGGGGAAGGGGCAATGAGCTGGGGGTCTTCTGATGGGGATGAGGTGGCCTCCTATGGACGGGAGCCCTGGGCTGTGCCCAGGCGGTGTGGCTGGCTCCCCAGCTTGCAGACCCTCAGACAGGGGACCTGCCATCTGTCCTGTTGTTCTCCACAGTTGCGCCCTGGCTGCTGTGGAGGCAGATGGGCAGCAGTGGATGAGCTTGGTTCTCCAAAGAAGAGGGAAGCTGTGGGATCACTCTTTCCTAGGGGACCTTCTTGTCATCCTCCCTGCTCGTTCCCAAGAACACTCATGCCCTCACATGGGGCATCCCTGGTCTTCTCTGAAAAAGCTTGTCTCAGGACCTTCCCTCCACCTGCAGCTCGCTCCAGCTGCTCCCTCCTCCGCTTTGGTGTCAGCCTCCCTGCCCTCGCAACTGAGCCGCAGAGACTGGTCATCCCGGCTGCTGTCACCCACATTGGGGAATGGAGGTCATTGGGGCTGCCCTCGGGAGGCTGAAAAGGGGGACCAGGTAAAGATGAGACTGCCAGGCTCCTCTCCTGGGAAATCAAGAGCATGTGTCACTGCTGGAAGGGAGCCAGTGGGGCCACCATGTTGAAGGGTCAGGAGTGAAGCCTGATGTCTGTTGAGGGGACCACCATGACTGGGGATAAGAGGGAAGGTGCCCCAGCCAGGAGCAGTCAGCTCAGTCCAGCACGCATTTGTGGAGCCCTACAAGGCACCAGGCCCTGGGGGGATGCCGAGGGCCTGTCACAGCCCTGTTTGGGGTGGCCCTGGGATAGGGAGGGGACCAAGAGCCAAGGGGTGAGGCTGCTGTTGTGGGTGCAGCCGTGTTGCAGATGGGGACAGGGCAGGGAGCTGGGAGAGTAGGGCAGAGCACCCTGAGGGGGGTGTCTGAGGCCTGGGCCCAGCTGTGGGAACTTGGCCTGTGCACAGGGGTGGGATCCTGCAGTGGTCATGTTGGCTGGTTATTGACAGGCCTGCCCAGGGCACAGTTGGTGTTGCTTCCTGGCCCCAGGTAGATGTGTCCAAGTTTATTTAAAGCTGCAGCCCTTGGCACCCAGTCAGGCGACACTGAACTCCCTGCCCAGTTGAAGGGCTGGGCCACAGGCCCACAGCTGCTCGCATGTGACGTGGCTGCCAGCCCTTCCTCTCCCCTCCCACATCTTTTTTCTCCTGTCTCTGCTCCCAGATCTTCCCCTGGGGGCCTGGGCAGTGGGTCAGCTGGCCAAGGGGAGCCGCTTCATGGGCCCTGCTATGCCCAGTCTGGCGTGGCTCATGGATATACTAGCCTCGTGGCCTGTGTCCTGGGACACAGAGCTACCTGGAGCCCTGGAGTCCTAGGAGCAGGTGCAGAGCGAAGCAGGAATGTCCCCAGTGCAGACCGGCCAGTAGTGCAGTTTTAATTTTTTTGTATGGAGTAGATTTTAAAAATCCAGAAAAATACCAGGAGTAATAAAATGAACACTGGTGTTTCTTCTACCCAGAATTGAAAACTATTGATCTTTTGTCATTTTAGCTTTAAAAAAAAATTATAAGAAGTAAAATATTGCAAATAAGTATTAAGTAACCCATTTTCCTTCAACTACTATTATGCATTTGGGTTTTTCCTTCTGGGCTCTTTTTGATACATTTATATACAGATATAAGTATCCATAACTCATATATAGGATTCTTTTGTGTGTTTTCTTTTAACTCGATGTAAAAAACCTGGAACCTATTCTTTCATTCCACATAGTCTTATTGACACCTGTGTGCGTTGATGTGTTTCGATCATGGGCTGCTGCGGAGCCATCCATAGTGTGAACACCATGTTTTATCTGCTCTGCTACTGACGGAAATCTAGGTTGTCTCCTGTTTTCTGCTCTTACCCACCACACCGTGATCAACACCGTGTGTGCATGTTTGCTGGTGCAGGCGTGAGTTTCTTTAGGGATTATCCCTGGCAGTGGGGTTGCCAGTGAGGGTCCACGTGCTTCCTTTGGGGCACCCACATCACCCTGCTGTGCCCACTCCCACCAGCAGTGCTGGGGACACTCCTGTCCCTGGGGCTGCTGTCACTTGATATTGGCAGGTAGTAAATGTGGACAGGTTGTTGGGTAGGAAGAAGGGGTCTCAAATTTTGTATTCAGGCTCATGAATTTCCACTTTCAGGGAGTCATCCTCTTTAGAATACGGATTCCCTGCCTAGAAGAAAGCAGCTCCCACAAGGTTTTGGAGATAATTTCAGGGATTCATGGATCCCTCCTTTTCTGGGTGAGATGGCACTGGAGCTCATGGCCCACATTGTAACAACGTTTAACATGGATGTTACTTTAAGCATTTGATTTGATTTGAGGTATCCAGGAAGTCTCCACCCCCCTGTTACAGACAGAGAACCAAAGCTAAGGAAAAGTCAGCAACTTGCCCAAGCCCAGGCAGCAAGGAAGGTCCCCGACCCCCAGTGCAGGGCATCTTCCACCCTTCCTAGCCTCCCCCGAACCTCAAATAGGCCCAGATCTGACCTTGATATGTCCTTGACTCCATCCAATGGTACCCCAGTTGGCAGAGAGCAGGCCGTGTCTGGGCACGTTCACGACCTGACACTTGCTAGGTCATTGCTGTCAGCTGTTCGATGCTTTCTGCAGAGAGGCGTCCTCTGCACTAGTGAATGGCCTGCTAGGTAGTTAATAGATAAACTTAGGAAATTCAGAGCAAATCAATTTTTGAATCTCCCGAGCTCTGCAGCTGGTTGCCAGGGAGGAGAAGAATGAGCTGGAGGAGGAATCACTATATATTTGCTTTCTCCCTTCCTGGAGCACATCAGGCACTTCCTGCCCCAGGCCCTGGCCAGGGCGTTCCTCTTCCCCGGACACCTACACAGCTTGTTCCCTTGGGCTGCTCAGCTCTCCACCCTGGCTCCCCACTCCCACTTTTGTCTTCTCTCTAGCACTTTGTACCATCGACACACTGGGCAGCGTACCCACACCTAGGCAGGGGTTCGGGCGCCTGGCCCAAGGTGAGTGCTCCTAAGGGGCAGAGTGAACCAGGTGGGCCTCTGCCTGCTGGCCTGGCTCCAAGGAGGCCAGAGTGAGTCCTCCTGGTCTCGATTCCTTAATGTAGGCTAGTTTCAAAAGAAGTTGCACATGCTGAGGTTGCTGGCAAGATGTGCATTAAGGTGATGCTAGTTTAGTTACTATTTAATGGTATTTTTATACCATAACCTACTTTGCTGAGAGCTAAGAATATATCCGCATGCTTGCTACCCGGTCTCTTTCTTTTCTGGTAACAGTTGCTAGCACTTAAGTGGTGCTTATTATATTAATCTGTTTTATCTGTGAAAAAGGTACTATGATCATTCCCACTTTACAGAAGGGGCAACTGAGGCACAGAGAAGCCCCCATCACCCAGTAGAGGTTACACAGGGGCAGGGTTTGATTCTAGGCAGTTGACTCTGGAATCCGTTGTGCTCCTTTCGGAAGCTCATGTCCCTACTCTACTCTGTGCTGTTAAAATACTGTTACTCCATGGGCTGACACACAGCCAGCTTGTGGTCCAATCTGACCCTAGGCTTTTAGGGATTGCGCCTGTCCTTGGTGGGCTGCTAGCTACACTGGCTTTGTGCTTTGCAGATCAAGGGCACTGCCCCATGGTTCCCCCTTTTGAAAACATCATTTCCTTTCATCGTCAAAGACAACCAACACTCTGACCCCATTTGAGACCAGCAAGACTTGAAAGTTCTATTTTTTTAGTTGAACAAATTACCAGAGCAAGATGATCTTGTAAAAAAAAAAAAAAGGAATACAGAAGTAGGTACAATAAAATGTGACTCACACTCAAGTGCCCTCAGTCCCCAGAAATACCTGGACTGTTTATTTTAATGTCATATAAGGATGTGTGTGTGTGTGTGTATGTGTACATATATACATGTGTACGTTTATCACATATGTATTTTTAAACACAGATGGAATCACCATATATGTGATTCCTCAATATGTTTGCCCCAACATGTTTTCATGACGACCCCCCTGTCATTCAGTCTCTGCCTAGGCCCAAGATCTACCAGTTCTCTTAGCAGAGAGAAGTGTGTAGACAATATTTTTTATTTCTTTATTTTTGGCGGCTGTCCAGCACAGAGATCATACTCTGGACCTTAGTATTATAACACCGTACACTTAACAACTGAGCTGAATGGCCAGCCCCTAGGCCATATTTTTTAAACCAAAAATTGGGACCCATCCTCTGACAAGTGTAACGGGGTATGATAGGACCCTGTATTCGGGGGGTGTGATTGCTGTGAACAAAGAGCTGTGTTCTTAGCACGGTGGAGCTGCCAAGGTCAAGGCCCCCTGTATTAAAGAAGTCCCAGGTCTCACTAGAAAGAACTGAAGGACATATTCCCATCTTCTTTTTTTTTTTTTTTTTTCCTGAGAATCCCCAAGAGCAGAGGGGAGAGAGATGCAAATGTCTGAGTTTTCTTTCTTCTATTAAAAAAATATTCTATTAGGATGGTTTGCTTATTTTTGCTTCTTTGGCCTTTGACAAGTTCACGTTGAGCCACCCTGGAATTTAACAAGTAATTTAATAGAAAAGTCCAAATGGAGATAAATGCACAATGTCTGCCCCTTGGAAAGACTACTCTTGTGTCCCTGATGCCACCTCCCTGGCCCAAGCAAGAGAGGTGGCCTTTCTGGAAATTTCAAATATAGTTTCAAAAACGTTAATTGCCTCCCTCTCCCCCACGAAAGTGGAATCTGATTTGACTATTTTAAAATAATTTCTACAGCTGCAAGTCACTTTATTAGTGCAGAAACCTAAAAATGCATTATGTATCAACTTGGTTTAAAAACAAAAATGATCATATTGGCCTATTACATTGTATATTTTATTTATATAAAAATCTGAATTTATTTAAAATAAAAACATCCTTTCATGTTAGAGGCAGTTTTACTAGCTGCCAAACTTCTAGTGGCTTTTGTCTCCTGGGTTAGGAGGTCACAGACTCAGGTCCTGGTGGACATAGTTCTTTTTGTATTGACATAGTAATCCTAAAACAACTAAAGTTATGATTCTTTGCTAAGCCAGATACAAGCTTTTGTTGAATTCTAGAACAGATTGGCAACAGCCAGGCAAAGATTTAAGACAGTTTTATGGGACAAAGCACAAAACCACACTGTTGTACGGCGGTGGGGGTGGGGTGTAATTTGAGACCCTCCCGTCCTTGTTTTCTACATTGTGAGCAGTGAGTAAAGACTGGTGCGACGAAATGCTCCCTCCATCAGGGATGATGTGGAAGGTGTTGTGCCTTCCAGGTGTCAAGCACATCCCAGTTAGGGCCATTTCCAGCATGGAGCTAGGGAGCAGCCCCTGCCTCGGGCACCAAATGTGTGCTGCATTCCAGTGCTTAGAACAGGGCCCAGCACACAGTAGGTACTCAGCAGTGGCCTGGCGACAGCCTGGGTCACTCAGGCCTTGCACCTGTGACTGCTTCCCAGAGTGGTGGCACACCCCCGGTAGAAGATGAGGGCCTTGCCAGAGGGGCTGGGTGGCCCTGCGGGTGGGTACTGGGGTACTCTGCTGCTTGCTGGGTCTCCTGCTGGGGCGGTCACAGGGCTGTCAGCACTCACTCACCTGTCATGGAGCTTGACTCCTAGAGGTTTGGAGCATTCTGGCTTTTTCTTCATAAAGTTCTTCACATTCCTTCTGTTCTTGTATGTTGAGGCACAGGCTGATTCTCAAAGTCCGTGGGGTTTGATCCGGGTCACTTGTTAGGAGCTTTCCGGGCAAAGAGCTTGGGTCTAGTTAGGAGTAGGAGTTGCCGAGGAAGGCGGCCAGGACAGTGGTTCTCAGCTGGGGAAGTGTTCATGTCCCATCCCAGCACAGCTAGTTAGGTGCCCGGGGGGATGAGGCATCAGTATTTTTAAAAGCTCCCAGGTGGTTCCAGAGGAGCAGCTACAGGGTACTGTGCACCTGAGGCTGGACACTCACCTGATCCTGAGCTCCCTCTCACATCTCTTGTTTCTTTCAGAGCCTCACCTAACCATGTGCGTTTAGAATTTGCCTTTGCTTTCTGGATGCTCACAATGACGTTACCCCTCACCCTGTACAAATTGTCTAGAGCAGCACTGTTCAGAAGAAATAAAATGTGGCCACAAAGGTGAACCACACGTGTGATTTTAAATGTTCTAGTACTTAAAAAAAAAAAAAAAGGTAAAAATAAACAGGTGAAGGGAACTTTAATATATTTATTTAACCCTATATTCAAAATATTATTTTAACATGTAATCAATAAAAAATTTATTAAGCTATTTTGCATTCCTTTCTTATATTCTGTCTTTGGAACCTGGCATGTATTTTACACTTATGGCACATCTTAGTTTGGGCCAGCCACACTCCAGGTTCTTGTGGCTACCTGATGGCAGTGGGTACTGCATCGGACAATGCAGGGCCAGAGTTTCAAGGTCACCTTTTTAGAAGTTTATTTTTTTATTTTTATGGTTTCTTTTGAGATGATAGAGTCTGAGTTGTCTTAGTCTGTTCCTGATTTTTTTTTTTTTTTTGCTTTCCTGCAGACTTATCCATCCATTCAGCAAGTCTGGCCATATACTTTCCATTTGCAGGCATTTTCTGGGTGTTTGGGAAATAGTAGTGAACAAAGCAGTCAAGGATGCCTGCCCTCATGGAGCTTATTTACTGAGGGGAGAGACAGGTAAAAAACATAAAAACTAAACAAATTATCTGATAGGCTAGAAGGCTGTGAATACCTCTGAGAGTAATTAAAGAAACTCAGAGGTGTCAGTTAGAAGGAAGGTTACCCTTATAAAAAGAATGGTCAGGCCAAGAAAGAAGAGAGAAGACTCAAACTGCTAAAATCAGGAATGAAAGGGGACATTACTACCAACTTACAGAAATAGAAGAGATTATAAGGAAATACTATGAACAATTATGTGCCAAAAAATTAGATAACCTAGATGAAATGGACAAATACTCAGAAAGACTGAAACTGACTCAGGATAAAATAGAAAACCTGTGTAGATCTATAACAAGCAGAGATTGAATTAGTAATTTAAAAATTTCCCACAAAGAAAAGCCCAGGCTCAGATAACTTCACTGGCAAATTCTACCAAACATTTAAAGAAAAATTAATACCAATTCTTCACCCTCTCCCAAAAATAGAAGAGGAGGACTTTCTTCCCAATTTTTCCTATGAAACTAGTGATACCCTGATACCAAAACCCTAATACAAAGACATCACAAGAAATCTGTGGAACAGTATTCCTTATGAATATAGATGCAACATCCTCAACAAAATAATAGCAAAATGAATCTAGTAACATATAAAAAGGATTATACATATGAACAAGTAGGATTTATCCCAGGAACAAAAGGTTCTTTCAACATAGAAAAATCAATCTATGTAACAAACCATATTGCTAGAATAAACAAAGAAACTATACGATCATCTCAATAGATGCAGAAAAAGCATTTGACAAAATTCAATACTCTTTCATGATGAAAACACTCAAAAAACTAGGAGTAGAAGGGCACTTTCTCAACTTGACAAAAGACAGTTATGAAAAACAGCTAACATCATATTTAATGTTGAAAGACTAAGTGGGTTCTCCCTAAGATCAGGAACAAGACAAGGATGTTTGCTCTCTGCACCTCTGTTCAACATGGTACTGGAGGTTTTAGCCAGGGCAATTAGGCAATAAAAAGAAATAACCAGATTGGAAAGGAACAGGCCAAACTACTTCTACTTGTAGATGATATAATCTTGTACATAGAAAATCCTAAGGAACCCACTAAGAAAACTATTAGAACTAAAAAATGAATTCAGCAAAGTTGCAGGATATAAGATCAATATACAAAAATCTCTTGTATTTCATTACACTAGCAATGCTCAATCTGAAAATAAAATTAGGAAAAACAATTCCATTTACAGTAGCACCTAAAAGAATAAAATACTTAGTAATATATTTAACAAAAGAAGTGCAAGACTTGTACATTGAAAACCACAAACTGCTGTTGAGAGACATTAAAGAAGATCTAAATAAATGGAAAGACATCCCATGTTCATGGATTGTAAGACTTCATATTGTTAAGATGGCAGTATACTCCAAATCGACCTGCAGATTCAGTGTAATACCTGTAAAAATTCCAGATGCCTGGTTGCAAAAATTGACAAGTTGTTACTAAAATTCACATGGAAATGCAAGGGACCCAGAGTAGCCAAAAAAAATCTCAAAAAAAGAAGAAGAAAGTTATAGAACTCACACACCTTGATTTCAAAACTAATTACACAGCTACAGCAATCAAGATGGTATAGTATTGGCATAAGGATAAACAAACAGAGCAGTGGAATGGGATTGAGAGTCTAGAATAAATCTATACATCTATGATCAGCTGATTTTTGATAAGGGTACAAAGACAATTCAGTGGGGAAAGAATAATGGTCTATTCAACAAATGGACAATTGGGTATCGATGCACAAAAGAATGAAGTTGGAACCCTACAATGCCATATACAAACATTATCTCAAAATGGATTGTAGACCTACATGTAGGCGCTAAACCCATAAAACTCTTACAAGATAACATAAGAGTAAATATTCGTGACTTTGGGTTAGGCAGTGGTTTTTTTAGATATGACACTGAAAGCATAAGCATCAAAAGAAAAGTTGGACTTCGTCAACTTTAAAAACTTTTGTGCTTCAAAGGACACCATCAAGAAAGTGAAAAGACAGCCCATAGAACAGGAGAAAATATTTGTAAATCATATGTCCAATAAGGAAATTGTATTCAGAATATTTTAAGAACTCTTATGCCTAACAGTAAAATAAAACAACCCAATTCAAAAATGGCAAAGGACTTGAATAGACAGTAGTTCTCCCCAGAAGATGTACAAACCTCCAACAGCGCATGAAAAGATGCTCGACATCATTAGTCATTACAGAAATACCAATCAAAGCCACGATGAGATACTGCTTCACCCCCTCTAGGATGGCTGTTATCACAAAGGTAATAGCAAGTGCTGCTGAGAACATAAAAGGGGCAGCCACGACGGAAAACACTTTGGCGGTTCCTCAAAATATTTCCTTCCTAGGTATACATCTACGAGAGATGAAAATACGTGTCCACACAAAAGCTTGTTTGTAGCAGCATAATAATAGCCCCAAAATAGAAATAATCCAAATGTTCATCATCAGATAAATGAATAAAGAAAAATGTGTTATATCCATCCAATGGAACATTCAGACACAAAAAGAAATGAAATACTGGTAAGTATTGATACATACTACAGTGTGGATGAGACTTAAACACATCGTGCTCAGTGAAGGAAGCCAGTCACAAAAGGCCACGTGGTGTATGATTCCGCTTGTATGAAATGTCCGGAAGAGGCAGATCTGTAGACTGAAAGCGGAGCCGAGGGGCGGTGGAGAGAGGATGGGAAGGGACTGCTGGTGAGGAGAAATTTGTTTGGGGGATGATGAAAATGTTGTAAACTTAGATTGTGGTAGTGGGTGTACAGTTCTGTGAATATGCTCATATTAAAAACCACTGACATATACACTCTAAGTGGGTGAATTGTTTGGTATATGAATGACATCTAAATAAAGATGTTAAAAAATAAATAAAACCTCCTTGGAAAAAAAAAAAGCTCTCGCCTCTGGCTCTCAGCATTCAAATTGCTGAGAAGTGAGCTTAAAGATTAAAGCCAAGGCCCAGCTCGCACCGGTGGCCTCCCCTGATCTTCAGGGCCCCAGCAGAAGTGTGGCTTGGCTTGGGTCAGGCCTCCTCTGAACCAGCTTCCACAGCGAAGTGTCTTCACAAATGAAAGACACGGTGAGAAGCAGTCTTGTCACTAGAACACCTGACTCGTGCCTGATGACAGTGTCTCTAAACTTAGCCAGTCCTCTGGGCCTCTGCCTAGTGTGAACTCAGGCTGACTCGGCACAGCTCCCGCTGGGCAGGAAGGCCCAGGAACATGTGAGCCCCTCAAGAGCAGGGCCGGGGCAGGCGGGCTCTGGCCTGGAATCCAGGGGATAGTCGCCACGTGGGTGATCCCCACCCTGAGGGCACGCGGGGGAGGGTGCTGTCTGCCTATTCACTCTCTGGGCTGCCTTTCTGAGGGTTCCACCTGCAGGGACCTTGCCTGCGTCTGCGTCCTCGGGCTCCATTTTTCTCCTTTTCCAAAAACTCTGGTGGGGGAGGGAGCAGGTTTGTTTCTCCAGCTCACCAGCTTACTCCCCTCTTTTTCTCCTCCCCTCCCTTCACTTAAAGGGTCTGTAGGGGTGTCCCCTGTCCTGCCTTTCCACTCTGTGGCCTGTCCTTAGCCCCACAGAGCTTCGGGCTTTGGCAGCCCTGGGACTGATGTCACTGCACTCTGGGTCTCTGGCTCCCACTGACACGCAGCTGGGATATTTACCCTACCGGAGGCTGAAGAATCGAGTTGTTCTAAATTCCAGTCACATCTGCTTTCTGCCCCACCATGGGGACTCTGAGGGCGGCTTCGTCAGTGACTTTTGAGCCATGTGCAGCATCATGTTATGGGTGCGTGGGGAGTTTGGTTGCCCACTAGGCCATGGGGTCACCATGGGGCAGTTTGAGTCAGAGCCCCTGCAGGGCACCTTGTGTAGATGTCAGCAAGGAGCCCTTGGGCAATGCCTTGAGGAGGGCCTGAGGCCAGCCTGGTCTACAGGGTGCTCCTGGGGTTGTTGGGGCTGCCCCAGGCTGCAGCAAGCAGACAGTGAGACCTGGCCTCAGTTTCCCCCATCTCCTGCTGGTGTGACTCCATGGTCACAGGGTAGGTCAGTGCCTTTCGGATCCTGCCATGTGACCTTGGGCAGCGGAAAGGTCACCTCTTAGAGTGTCATTGAGAGGGTCAGTGCACAGTGCAGGGAGCCAGCCACATGGCCATCCATCCCTGTTGGAGAGGGGAGGGCAGAGCTGGTTGGATTCCCCTCCCCGTGTTGCCTGCAGACTGGAGCAGAGACCCAGGCCCCAAGGCCCGGTGGCTGCAGGTTTCCCTGCTGCTGTCTTTGGGGCCTGGGGCTGGGGAGGCGGGGGCATGCCCCAGAGCCAGGCTGGGTGTGTGGTCAGCAGGACAGCCCTCCAGGTGCCCGGAGCTGGGCTGGGAGGGTCCCAAGTGGCAGCTGTCTGTGCTCGTGTCTAGCTTCAGTGGGGCATGTGGGACAGAGCAGCCCTGCCCCCAATCACAGCTGCTGTTGCGTCTGGTTCATGGTTTACTGTCTGGAATCGGCAGGGATGGTTTTCTTTGTATTTTTCTTGCTTGTCACCATAGGTTAAAGTTTGATTTGCCACATGGTGCTAGAGTACTTGCCACATGGAGTACTTTCTAAAAATCAGACTTTAAAGACAGCATTACGGGGCCGAGCCCGTGGCGCACTTGGTAGAGTGCTGCGCTGGGAGCGCGGCGACGCTCCCGCCGCGGGTTCGGATCCTATATAGGACTGACCAGTGCACTCACTGGCTGAGTGCCGGTCACGAAAAAACGACAAAAAAAAAATAAAGACAGCATTACAAGTACCAGTTTCTTTCATTATTTCTTAATGATTTCTCAGAGATACAGCCGCATACCCAACCAGGACATTTTTATTGTGGTAAAATACACATAACTTAAAATTTACCAGTCTAACCATTTTTACGTGCACAGTTCAGGCGTTACGTACGTTCACAGTGTTGTGCAGCCATCACCACTGTCCATCTCCAGAACTTTTTCATCTCCCCAAACTGAAACTCTGTCCCCATCAAATACTGACTCCCATTTCCTCCTCCCCAAGCCCCTGGAAACCACCACTCTGCTTTCTACCTCTGCGAGTCTGACCACTCTAGGGACCTCTTATAAGTGGAATCATACAGTATTTGTCCTTTTGTGACGGTTATTTCACCTAGCATAACATCCTCAAGGTTCATCCATGTTGTGGTATATGACAGGATTTCCTTTTTTAGGGCTGAATAATATGCCAGTGTACAGACAGACCACATGAGTTTATCCATTCATTCCTGATGGATACTTCCAACTCTCAGCTATTGTGAATAGAGCTGCCATGAACGTGGGTGTACAATGGACACTTTTAAAGGACATGGTACGTAGTCCCTCCTGCTGGGCCCGATTGACCTGCAGCACTGAGCACTGTGGCTGTGGGCTTTGTGGAACTCTCTGGGCCTCAGCCTTCCCTCTAGGAGGGGTGTGTCAAATGGTGTTCTGGGTTCTCCTCTCGCTCCTTATATTGGTTCTGTGGAAATCCCATTTCTTTCCTCTGAGACTTGTCGCAAGCTCACCTGTCAGATGTGCAGGTGCCCCCCAGGCCAATCACACGGACATTTTTAAGCTTCCAAAGTCCTTCTGTCTTCCTTGAGAATAAAACTTAAGAGGGATGAAATCTGATTGATCTGAAATGTCAAGCAAAACCCCAAAATGTTAATCAATACACACCTTGCAGGAAAAGAGAACTGAGTGACACAAAACATCTTAAGTCCTAGAGACTCCGTGGTCGCGGCTACACTGGGTGTTATTCAGGGTGTGGGGCCCAGGGTTCCTGCAGGTGGTCAGCGGGTGCGCCTGCATGTCCTGGGCAGAGCCGCGCTTGCTGTGTCCCTGGTTCTGTCTCCTCCGGCTTGTCCTCTGTGAGCTGACGCAGCCCTGGCGGTTGCTCTGTTCAGGAGCAATTTCAGATCCTCCAGGGTTTGGTTCAGCTCTTGTCCCTGCGTGGTCCCTTCCCGGGCACAGTGGTTGGCAGGGCTTTGAAGCACTGCCTTTGAAGGCAGCTCTGTGGGGCTGCTCGCAGACCGGCCTTTTGTGGGAGCCACTACTGTGATTGTGTTTCTGAATCCAGTCACCGTTCTGGCTGGTTTCACCTGAGTCAGCTGGTGTCACGTGGTCTTGGATCCATTCAGTACCACTAATGGGATAATGACACTGACTGCTTTCTGGAGGGTGGTCCCATCATCAGGCTGTGAGGCTGGGCTGTGTCCTTTCCACAGAAGGGGAGACTGAGGCTGCAGTGACAGAGCCCAGACCCCGCTGTCCCCTGTCCACGCCCATGCCTGGGTCAGATGCCGCCTCAACACAGAGGTCTCTGTCTGCTCTCCCTTCCAAAGGCCCTCTCCATGCCCTGTGCTTGGGGACATGACTGAGCTGGGGACTCAGACGCTGCCAGGGTACCCCATGAATGTGCGGGGGAGAGGGGGACACAGCATGGCCATCCCACCCTCGTTCCTGCTGGTTCGGGGCTTGGGTTCTGGGCCTGAGGGCACAGAGGCCTTGAAGCTGCCAGGCCAGGAGCAGATGGCCTTAGCTTGAGGTGGGTGGGCAGGAGACCCAGCCCCAGAGCCTGGCCCCAGCTAGGCAGCTGTGAGCTGCTCCTTGTCTGGCCACCCCTCCAAGGAGAGCCCAGCTGGCTGTAGCGACCCCTCCTCCCGCGGGCCCCACCTGGGCTCCCCACCCCTCTGGGACAGCGCCCAGCAAAGAGGTGGCACTTTGTGGAATCCGTGTTCCTGGTGGGAGCCTGTTGGGCAAGGTGGGCCAGGCTGTACAGGGCCCTGGGCTGAGGACACAAACCTCCCGTACAGTCTGAGCCAAGCAGGCAGCTGCCCACGCCCAGTTCCCTTGGTGCTTCTGCTGGGCGGGCAGTGAGGGCAGGCTGGCCATGGACAGATGCCCACAAGGACTGGGCCGCTCAGTCCCTGGTGTCACATGGAGAGCTTCCCGGGGCTTGCACACCACCCACTCTCAAGGCCTGCTGCTGGGCAAGGCACGTTCTATGTGCCTCGCGTGGCCGGTGGTGGGGACAACAGTCACCTGCATTCCCTGAGCAGTACTTGGCCCGGCCCTTGGGACAGGCAGGTCTGGGGGCCCATCATCCCTCTTTTCTGAAGGCTCCTGGCTGCTTTTGTCCTCCCAGAGCAGACATGTAGGGTGGGCAGGGGGACCTTGCCTTGCCCCCGGGTGTCTCTGCAGACCTTGCTTAGAGAGGTCAGCAGGAGGTTCCTGGCACGTGGGCACTTGGGGGAGATGCCTGAGGAAGGAGGGATGCAGAGGAGAAGCACTGGCAGCCCCCAGGCAGGGCAGAGGGGCAGGAGGTAAGGAGACGAGGGGGGATGGAAGCAGTGTGGGTCCCGGACTGGGCATACTGCCGGGTGCCCCCACAAACAGGGGTCAGAGAGGCCCTGTCTCTCCTCCTCCAGCCACCTGGGCCTTTCTGTCCAGCATCAGGGCTCCCTCTGCCCTGGATGCCACATTCATCCTGGGACCTAGCTTGTCTCTGGAATCTCTTGGGTGAGAGTCAGGATGGCAGCTGCCCATGCCCCAGCTAATTGCCCACGTCCCCTGACGAGCTTAGACTTCTGCAGGCCTGCGCCGTAGCAGCAGAGAGAGGAAGAGACGGGCTTTGTCCTCAAAGCATCCCTGTTCACTCTGGGGGACAGAACAAGAACGTGCCCAGCCCCATCTCCCCCAATCACGGCCCACGTGTGTCACAGCGGCCCTCACAGCATTTGGGCTGCACATGCGGAAGGGGTAGTTTCCCTCAGCTATAAAGAGCTCCTGCAGGTCAGTAAGAAAACAGCCCAAATGCCAGTTGAAATGGGGATGAAGGGTATAAACAGGCAGCTCACATACAA
This sequence comes from Cynocephalus volans, assembly GCF_027409185.1. Classification (NCBI taxonomy): domain Eukaryota; kingdom Metazoa; phylum Chordata; class Mammalia; order Dermoptera; family Cynocephalidae; genus Cynocephalus; species Cynocephalus volans. The sequence continues at coordinate 213,229,492 of NC_084461.1, forward strand.
AGAAACAGAACACTTCAGCTGATAAAAACCAGAACACAAACTGAGCAAGGCTTGGCCATCCGGCATCCTCATGAGCTTCCTCCATTCATCCCATCGGCAAATGAGGCCACCTCCACTGATCTCAGACCCAGCTCCCTTCCTGTGGCCCAGGACCAAGGCCCTGGGCTGCAGGAACCCCCGAACTCATCACAGGGAGGGGGTCAGCCCTGGATGAGACAGAGAGCCTCTGCCAGGAGGTGGGAGATGATTCCAGAGATGCAGTTGAGCCGGGGCTGACCCTGCGGCTGCGGGACAGAAGGTGCCAAGATGCAGAAGGACCAAGGCCAGGCCGGCTCACGCCCTCTTCCCCCTCCTCTTCACACCCTGCCCTCCCTCCTCTTCACACCTCCTCCCCCTCCTCTTCACACCTCCTCCCCCATCCTCACACCCTCCCCACCCTCCTGCTCACACCCTCCTCCCCCTCCTCTTCACACCCTCCTCCCCCTCCTCTTCACACCTCCTCCCCCATCCTCACACCCTCCCCACCCTCCTGCTCACACCCTCCTGCTCACACCCTCCTCCCCCTCCTCTTCACACCCTCCTCCCCCTCCTCTTCACACCTCCTCCCCCATCCTCACACCCTCCCCACCCTCCTGCTCACACCCTCCTGCTCACACCCTCCTCCCCCTCCTCTTCATACCTCCTCCCCCTCCTCTTCACACCTCCTCCCCCTCCTCTTCACACCTCCTCCCCCTCCTCTTCACACCTCCTCCCCCCCTCCTCTTCACACCTCCTCCCCCATCCTCACACCCTCCTCACCCTCCTGCTCACACCCTCCCCACCCTGCTCACACCCTCCTCCCCCATTTGCACCCCTTCCTCTTCTCACCAGTGCCTTGGCCAAGTGGGTGATATTTCTCCAGTGGGCCTTGTTCATCATCTGTAGAAACCACTACAGGCTTCAAGGCCGGGCCAGGCCTAGGGACATGCCAGGTTCTCCTGGACTTTGGTGGCCAGGCCTGATCTGCTGGTTGTACCCTGGCCTGGTGTGTGGAGGAGGTGTGGGGCATGGCGGGCTCCATTGTGCTGCTGGAATGGTCCTGCCCTGTTGTCTTTATTTCTGTACTTATTCTGGTTTTACTTAATGCCATCCCACCACTGGGGTTATCTCCATGGCTTCTAGGAGGGGTATGGCCCAGTGCGGGGTCACTGGAGATAGACCTTTGTTGCTGGAGATTCCTGGAGAATATGGTTTTCCTGAAACAGGGAGATAGAGAGACAGATGGGCACACACACGCACAGGCACAGGGACAGAGAGGGTGGACAGAGGAAAGGGAGCATGAGCGAGAACTGAGCAGAAGTCTGGGACTGGGGAATTCCCACAGAGGCTGCATGAGACAGGCTGGATTTGGGGGAATCCGTGCCCAGGTCAGTGTGGCTTTCAGAGCCCTCTGCAGGGCCTGTTCCCCCAACAGGCCCTCTCCTCAGCAAAGGCACTCACCCCTCTTCTCTGTGGTCCCAGTGAGACTCGAGAATGACAGCCCTAAGGAGGCCTCTGTCCTGATCGGGTCTCCTCCACCCACCCCCAACTTCTCTCAGGGGCTTTAATTAGGGTATTTGGGGTGTGCGAGGGAGGCCACGTCATCCCCCTTTGTAGTCCCCTCTCTAGGAGTGTGTGCCCTGGGAAATGTCAAGTGACTGGGGTAGGACCTCTGCTTGGTGGTATTTGCCCATTTCCATGGTGTAAAGACGCCCGCCATGGCCAATAGCAGGCTGCCAACATGACAGCAACTGGCTGGTAAAATTCCAGGAAATGTGACAGCTGGTTCTCTAGCTGGTAAGAGTTGGCTTGACACCCCACTGCCTCGGTTGCAGCCCCACTGGCCAGGCCCCAGAGCCCCTGCTCCCCAAAGCCCCCACTGCCGAGGCTGCTGCCAGGGCGGCCCCTCTGTCCCTCCCTTCTTGCTCTCTGCCCGGCTTCAGTCCGTGCTTCATTCTTCTCTCGCCCCACAGGAGTGCACCATCCATTCCCCCAGGACATTGTTCTGAGCCTCCAAAGGGCACCTGCAGGTGACACATGCAGGGAAGGCCATGTCTGGTTAGAGCCCTGCCTCCACACCACGGGACTGTGACCTCGCAGGGCATTTGGTGTCCACCCCTGCCTGGGAAATGGGGAGTGGAACCCCCACCCCTCACAGGGTCTTGAGAGCCCAGGGAGGGGACACCTGTACGCTGGGGAGGGCCATGCACATGTGGTGTTACACCAGCATCTCTCCTGGGTGTTGACAGGTCTGGGGATGGTCTTGTCACGCAGCTCAGGGCTGTGACATTAGAGGCCTGAAGCACTGCTTCCCAATGCCATGCAGGGTCCTGTGTCACACTCAAGTTTTGTTTCACTGTATCTGATATATTGGTATTTTCCTTATGGTGTATGCTTTTCAGTGTTGGTTTTGAAAATCCTTCCCTATACAGGTGTCATTATGGTAGGTTTTTTTTCTCTTTATATTTAAAAAAAAAAAATTAACGGACTTCATTTTTAGGGCAGTTGTCTTTTGTTTGTTTTGTTTTGTTTTGAAAAAGATGACCGGTAAGGGAATCTTAACACTTGACTTGGTGGTGTCAGCACCGCGCTCTCCCAAGTGAGCCACGGGCTGGCCCTTAGGGCAGTTTTATGTTTACAGGAAAAATGGTCAGAAACTATATAGAGAAAAAAAAAAAAAAGAAACTATATAGAGTTCCCACCTACCCCTTCACCACCTCCCACCACAAGTTTCCCCTGTTGTTATCATCTTGTATTCCTGTGGTACGTTTGTTACAATCGATGGACCAATATTGATATATTATTATCAGTTGAAGCCCATACCTCCATTAGAGCTCACTCTTGGTGTTGAACATTGTATTGATTTGAACAAATGTCTAGTGATGTGTGTCCGCCACTATAGTATCATATGGAATAGTGTCCATGCCTTAAAAATCCTCTGTGCTCGGCCTATTCTCCCTCCCTCCCCACTAACCCCCGGCAACCATTGATCTTTTTAATGTCTCCATAGTTTTGCCTCTTCCAGAATGTTGGGGAGTTGGAGTCATACAGTGTGCAGTCTTTTCAGATCAGCTTCTTTCACAGCAGTATGCATTTAAGATTCTTCCGTGTCTTTTCATGGCTTGATGGCTCATTTCTTTTTAGCCAAATAGTATTTCATTGTCCGGATGTACCACAATTTATTAATTCACTTACTGAAGGACATCTTGGTTGCTTCCAAATTTTTGCAATTATTAATAAAGCTGCTATAAGCATCCGTGAGCAGATTTTGTGTGTGGACATGAGTTTTCAGCTCCTTTGGGTAAATACCAAGGAGCATGATTGCTGGATTGTATGGTAAGATTGTATTTAGTTTTGAAAGAAACTGCCGAACTGTCTTCCGAGGTGGCTGGACCACTTTCCGTTCCCACCAGCCGTGAATGAGAATTCCTGTTCCACATCCTCACCGCATCAGGTGTTGTCAGGGTTCTGGACTTCGGTCATTCTAATAGGTGTAGAATGATATCTCTTTTTTGTTTTGATTTGCAATTCTCTAATGACATATGATGTCAAACATCTTTTCATATGCTTGTTAGCCATCTGTATACCTTCTTGGTGAGGTGTGTGTTCAGATCTTTTGTCCATTTTTAAATTGGATTGTTTTTGTATTACTGAGTTTTAAGAGTTCTTTGTGTACTGGAAACCAGTCCTTTACCAGATATGTGTTTTTCAAATATTTTCTTCCCTTCTGTTGTGGCTTGTCTTTTCACTCTCTTAACAGTGTTTTTTTGCAGAATAAAACTTTTAAATTTTGATTAAGTCCAACTTATCAATTTGTTCTTTCATGGGTCATACTGTATTTAAGAAATTATCTCCAAACCTAAGGTCATCTAGATTTTCTATATTATTTTTTAGGAGTTTTGCAGTTTTACATGTTACATTGAGGTCTATGGTCCATTTTGAGTTAATTTTTGTGAAAGCTGTAAGATCTGTGTCTAGACTTTTTTTTTTTTTTTTTTTTGCGTCTGGATATCCAGTTGTTCCAACACTATTCTTGAAAAGACTATCCTTTCTCTATCTAGTCTCCAAAGACTTCAGATTTTGTTCTTCTCCTTTTATATTGTGTTGGTTTTTCTTTATCTTTGCCTTCCCATGTAAACTTTAGAATAAGTTTTTTAATGTACATAAAATGGCTTTCTGGGATGTTGATTGTGATTGTATTGAATGTATACATCAAGTTGGGAAGAACTGACATATTGACAATAGTGAGTCTTCTTACCCATGAACAAGGGAATATCTCTCCATTTATTTAGTTCTTTAGTATCTTTCACCGGAGTTTTATAGTTTTCTTCATATAGAACTTGTACACATTTTGTTAGATTTATACCTAAGTGTTTCACTTTTTGGGGTGCTAATGGAAATGGTATTGTGTTTTAATTTCAAGTTCCAGTTGTTCATTGGTGGTATATAAGAAAGCAATTGACTTTTGCAGATTAATTTTGTATCCTGCAACCTTGCTATAACCACTTATTAATTTCAGGATTTTTTTTTTTTTGGTCAGTTCTTTGGGATTTTCTACATAGACATGTCATTTGAGAGCAAAGTTTTATTTCTTCTTTACCAATCTGTACACCTTTTCCTATTGCATGAGCTAGGGCTTCCAGTAAGATGTTGAATAGCAGTCGTGAAAGGGGATATCCTTGCTTTGTTCCTGATCTTAGTGGGAAAATATCTAGTTTTTTAGCAGTAGGTGTGTTGTAAACTCTAGGTCTTCTGTAGGTGCTTTCTTATCAAGTTGAGGAAGTTCCCCTCTATTCCTAGTTGCTCAGAGTTTTTAGTCATGAAGGGTGTTGGATTTTGTCAAATGCTTTTTTCTGCATCTATTGACATGATCATATAGTTTTTCTTCTTTGGTCTATTGATGTGATAGGTTGCATTAATTGATTTTTGAATGTTGAACTAGCTTTGCATACCCGGGATAAATTCCATTTGGTCATGGTATATAATTCTTTTTATATCATTGTATTCAATTTGTTGAATTTTGTTTGTTTGCTTTGCATCAGTGTTTGTGAGAGGTATCGGTCTGTAGATTTCCTTTCTTGTAATGTCTGTCTAGTTTTGGTATGAGGGCAATGCTGGCCTCATAGAATGAGTTAGGAAGTGTTTCCTTTGCTTTTTTTCTTAGTTAACCTAGCTAGCAGTTTTTAAAATTTTATTGCTCTTTAAAAAAAAAAAACAGCTTTTGGCTTTGTTGATTTTCTATATTGATTTCCTGTTTGCAATTTCATTGATTTCTGCTTTAGTTTTTATTATTTCTTTTCTTCTGCTTACCATGGATTTAATTTGCTCTTATTTAAAGTTTCTTAGGGTGAAAGTTTAGATTACTGATTTTAGTGTTTCTTTTCTTCTAATATATGCATTCGATACTACAAATTTTCCTCTAAGGACAACTTTTGCTGCATTCCACAAATTTTAATAAGTTGTATTTTTGTTTTCATTTAGTACAAAATAGCTCAGTTGGTTAGAGCACAACCTTGTAATACCATGGTCAAGGGTTCAGATCTCCGTACTGGCCAGCTGCAAAATAAATAAATAAATAGACAGATAGATAGATAGATAGATAGATAGATAAAAGGAGAGCAAGCGAGAAGGTTAGCTCTCTCTTGCTTGTGCCATTCAGTACAAAATATTTTTATATTTCCCTTGAGACTTTCTCTTTGATCCATGTGTTATTTAGAAGTGTGGTGTTTAATATCCATGTATTTTGGGCTTTCCTTGCTATCTTTCTGTTATTGCTTTCTAGTTCAATTCCATTGTAGTCTGTGAGCATACTTTGTATGGTTGCTATTATTTTAAATTTGTTCAGGTGGGTTTATGGCCCAGACGGTGGTCTACCTTTGTGAATGTTCTATATGAGATTGAGAAGAATGTGTATTCCACTGTTATTTGATGAAGTGGTCTATAGATGTCCATGAGATCCAGTTGATTGATGGTGCTATTGAGTTCAACTATGTCTTTCTTAATTTTCTCTCTGCTGGATTTGTCCATTTCTGATAAAGGGCTATTAGAGTCTCAACTATTTCTCCTTGAAATTCCATCAGTTTTTGCCTCACATATTTTAATGCTCTGTTGTTAGGTACATACAAATTTAGGATGGTTATGATTTCTTGGGAAATTGACTCCTTTGTCATTATGTAATGCCCTTCCTTATCAGATGACAGTTTCCCCTGTTTTTAAATGTGTTTTGTCTGAAATTAATATAGCTACTGCAGCTTTATTTTAGTTAATTTTAGTATGGTATATGTCTCCCCATTTATTTACTTTTTAAAATTGTAGTAAAATGTACATAACATAAAATTTCCCATTTTAACCATTAAAAAAAATCATAACTAACACTTGTTGAGTGTTTGCTATACTCATACACCAGACTATGTATTGTTTTTTGACTTATACAAAAGCTCTAAGAGGTACTATTATCATCTCCATTTACAGATGAGGAATTTCCTTGGGATCACACAGTTAGTAAATGGCAGAGTCCAGAAATGGACAAAGAATTGTGAATTGCAAGCTATTGATCCTACAAGCTATTGTTTTTTCTAATTTATATGAATAGTTTACTCATTTATATTCTGATTTTGCTAATCAAAATTATTCTTTTCCTTTGTTTATTTTTAATTTTTATGTTGTGAAATATATGCATAACAAAAAACTTACCATTTTAACCATTTTAAGTGTACAGTTAAGTGGCATTAAATACATTCACACTGTTAGCTACCATCACCACCATCTGTGTCCAGAACTTTTTCATCTTCCCCAACTAAAACTAATGATACCTGTTAAACAGTAACTTCCCATTCTCTCCTGCCCCCAGTCCCTGATAACCTCTATTCTACTTTCTTTCTATGAATTTACCTATTTTAAGTACCTCATATAAGAGGAATCATACAGTATTTGTCCTTTGTGACTGGCTTATTTCACTTAGCATAACATCTTAAAAGTTTATCCTTGTTGTACTATGTATCAGAATTTCCTCTCTTTTCAAGGCTGAATAATATTCCAATGTATGTATGTACCACATTTGTTTATCCATTCTTTTGTCCATGGACACATGGGTTGCATCTACCTTTTGGCTATGGTCAATGATGCATCTATGAATATTGGTATACGAGAATCTATTTCAGTCCCTGCTTTCAATTCTTTTGGCTACAACTACAGTGGAATTGCTGGATCATATGATAATTCCATCTTAAACTTTTCGAGGAACTGCCAAACTGTTTTTCACAATGGCTGCCCATGTTACGCTCCCATGAGCATTTCACAAGTGTTCCAATTTCCCTACATCCTCACCAACACTTGTTATTTTCAGTTTTTTTTAAAAAGTTAAAAGTTTTTTATACTAGTCATCCTAATGGATATGAAGTGGTATTTCACCATGGTTTTGATTTGAGTTCCCTGATGGCTGTGATATTGAGCATCTTTTCATGTGCTTACTGTCCATTTCCATATCTTCTTTGGAGAAAGATCTATTCAAGTTCTTTGCTCATATTTTAAATTGGCTTGTTTGACTTTGAGGAGTTTTCCTATATTTATTCCTTATCAGATATATGAATTGCAAATATTTTCTCCCATTCTGTGGGTTGCTTTTTTACTCTCTTGATAGTGTCCTTTGATGCACAGAAGTTTTATATTTTGGTGAATTACAGTTTATCTATTTTTTCTTTTGTTGCCTGCATTTTTGGTGTCACATCCAAGAAAGCATTGCCAAATCCAATGTAATGAAGATCTCCACCTGTGTTTTCTCTTAAGTGTTTTATACTTTTAGTTGCTAAACTTAGGTCTTTGATTCATTTTGAGTTAATTTTTGTATATGGTGTAAGATAAGGGTCTAACTTCATTCTTTTGTTTGCACGTGGAGGTGCAGTTTTCCCAGTACCACTTGTTGAAAAGACTGTTCTTTCCCCCATTTGGGCACCCTTGTTGAAAATCAATGGACTGTATATGGTAGGATTTATTTCTGGGATATCAATTTTATTTCATTTGTCTATATGTCTGTCCTTATGCTAGTACCACACTGTTTTGATTACTGTAGCTTTGTAGTAAGTTTAGAAACCAGTAAATGTGAGTCTTCCAACTTTGTTCTTTTTCAAGATTGTTTTGGTTACTTGGTGTCGCTGGAGGAGATTTCACATGAATTTTAGGATAGGATTTTCTATTTCTGGGAAAAAAAAAAGCCATTGGGGTATTGATACAAATTGCATTGAATCTAGATAGTTTTGAGTAGTATTCAAAATATATAAACTTTACTCTTAATCTATTTGTGTCTTTATATTAAAGTGGGTTTCTTGTAGACAACATATAGTTAGGTCTTTTTTTTTTTTTTAATCCAATCTGACAGTCTCTGTCTTTTCAGTGGTGTATTTAGACCCATTGATATTTAAAGTGACTATTGGTATAGTTGGATCAATAGCTACCATATTCGTTACTGGTTCTGTTTGTTCTCTTCTTCCACTTTCTTTTTTTGTCTTCCATTCTTTTTCTGCCTTCATGGTTTAATTGAGCATTTTATATGATTCCATATTCTCTCTTCTCCCTCAGCATACCAACTATACTTCTTTTTCTTTCTTCCTTTCCTTTTTATTTTTAAAAAATTTTTTAGGGGTTGCCCTAGAGTTTGTAATATGCATATACAACTAATCCAAGTCCACTCTTAAATAATACTCTACCATTTCATGGGTAGTGAAGCAATGCAAGTACTTTGTAGCAGGGTTTTTTCTAATCCCTCCCTTCTATCCCTTGTACTGCTGCTTCTTTTCACTTATCCATAAGCTGTAATCAGCAAATACATTATACATTATCTGTTAGATCAATTAAGAGTAAAGATTTTACTCTTTAGAAAAAAAGATTTTATATTATCTTCACTTATTCCTTCTCTAGCTCTCTTCCTTTCTTTATGTAGATCCAAGATCTGACCTATGTCACCTTCTTTCTGAAGAATTTCTTTTAACATTTCTTGCAAGGCAGGTCTGCTGGTGACCAATTCTCTCAATTTGTTTGAGAACATCTTTTTTTCTTCTTTATTTGTGAAGGATGATTTCTCTGCATACAAGATTCTAGGTTGGTGCTTCTTTTCTATCAACACTTTTGAATATTTTATTCCACTCTCTTCTTGCTTTCATGGTTTCTGAGGAGAAGTCTGATGTAATTCTTATCTTTGTCCCTCTATAGGTAAAGTGTTTTTTCTTTTGGCTTCTTTCAAGATTTTCTTTGTCTTCGATTTTTTCTTCAATTTGAATATGATATGTCTAGGTATACATTTGGAGATATTTATTCTACTTGGTATTCTCTGATCTTCCTGGATCTGAAGTTTGGTGCCTGTCTTCAATAATGACTGAGAATTGGAAAATTCTCAGTTATTGTTATTTCAAATATTTCTTTCTCTCTTTCTTTTCTTTCTTTCTCTCCTCCTCTCCTCTCTTTCTCTCTTTCTTTCTTTATCTTTCTTTCTTTCTTTTCTCCCCTCTCTCCTTCTGGTAGCCCTATTACATGTATGTTACAACTTTTGTAATTTTCCCATACTAGGATATTTTGTTTTGTCTTTTTCATTCTTTTTTTCTTTTTAGTTTGTAAGTATCTATGGATGTTTCTTCAAGCTCACTGGTTCTTTCTTCAGTTGTGCCCCGTACATTGATCAGCTCATCAAAGACATTCATTTTTGTTACAGAATTGTTGATTTTCAGTTTATTCCACTTTTTTCTGTGAGGACAGGAGTGGTGACTTCCAAGCTCCTCACATACTGGACCAGAAAATGTTTTAAGCTTTGCTTTTCACATTTAGGTCATTAAAAAAAAATCTATCCAGAACTTAGTTTTCAGTGTGGTTTAAAGTAGGCACCAGTTATTCTAACACATCATCAACCCTTCATGGTACATATCATTAAACCCATTTTGCAGATGGTCACTAAGTTGCAAGTCCAGAGTTCACCCTGGTCCTCCTGATTCAAAGCCTCCCATCTTTCTACTCTGTCTTTGGCTACTCTGAGTCCAGAATCACGGGCCTTGATCATCTTCCCTTGACTTCCTGTGTCCCGGGTGAGGCAGAGTGCAGTGCCACTGGGCTGGATGCTAAGCCCCATCTGCTGGCCATCACCTCCATCTGCATCTGACTCCTTTCTCCTGGGGATCCAAGGGTGCACTGCCCTGGTGTCCTGGGAGGACCCTTTAGGATCCTGGAGAGGCCATCACCCCTGCACCATTGCCATATGACACCATACTGTATACAAATTACTCATGGCCAGGGTGCTGAGGAGGGAGGGGTACACGCCTGGGCACTCTTTGGGGAGTGTGAAGAGATGTGTGCATCCTCCTGTTCCAGTAGAGGAGGGGCACCTACAGTAGAGAAGGTAGTCTTGGGCAGGTTTGAGTTCTGTCTGGCAGTTTCCCACTGGTGGGCACTTCACTGTGTAAGCTCCAAATGTTGAAGTCAAAGGCAGATCCCCGGATTGCCTGGTCTGTGAAAGGAGATGAGGAGCAGAGGGCCAGGAGGTGGGATTCGCACAGGTCAGGAGGGATGGAACCAAGCCTAGAAGACTAGCCTTTTAATATGTGAGTCTTTCTAGACCAGGGATAGAGATCCCATGATGTGCGACCTGCAGTTCTCTTCCAGCACCCAGGGCAGACACCGCTAGTCAATCACCGTGTGTGTGCGCCGTGCCCCAGTGCTCTGTCCATTCCGAATACCTTCTGCACACCTGTCCTGGGCTATCACTGGCACAGAGGAGGGTGCAGTCAGTGCCTGGTGACCAATGACCTGTTTTCGTAGCCCTTATGCTACCCGCACCTGTGTCCTTGTCCCCAGTGTCCTGCCTGCCCCTCCTGTCTCCCGTCGAGAAGCAGATGGAGGCCTCTGGTGTGAGCCTGTGGGGCTGGGGGTTTTCGGTGGCCCAGGAATAGAGGCAGAGCACATTCTGGAGAGGGGTCAGCCAGGCGTGCAGGATGCTGGGCAGGAAGAGCAAGGGGCCCTCAGGAACCTGGCAGACCCCACCTGTCCCCAGGCTGGTGCCCACCGCTTCACTCCCATCGCTGCCTCCAGCCCTCCAGGGGGTCCCCGCTGTGGCAGGGAGGGTGGTGGGTTTGGGCATTATGAAAGGTGAGGCCCATGAGGTTGACATCAAACACAGTGTCACGGAAATGGGTCACAAACCCATGCAAACTCCATCTGGCTGCATGACAGTGACGGCGACCACATTAATTTATGTGAAAATGTGAAGGGGCACCACGCATAGTCATGTTTGTGTAAGCCTCCCTAGGGTGCACAGGACATTGCATCATAAGCGTATCAGGTTAGGAGGCAGCTTGTGCTCTGCTCACAGCATTGTCAAAAATGTACAGAAAAGTGGCCTCTGAGTGTGCTTCCTTGACATGGCGTCGGGGGGCGCGTGCAGAATGGTGCTGCGGTCCTGGCGGCTGGGGGTTGCAGTACTGAAGCCAGTGGTCTCCTGTCCTGTGTGCCTGGGGAGGGACTGCTGGGAGGGGGCTCTGGTCACCAGGAGGCCGGGGGTGGCCCTGCCTTGTCAAGGAGGGCAGAGAGAAGGGGGTCCTCCGCGGGGTTTCCTCACTCTAAGGTGCACCCACAAAGACTCCAAGGGCAGCAGCTGCTGTTTTGGGGTGGAGCCGTTCTGTTTGGGTGTGTCCTGGGGAGTGGGCTGTGGACATTTCGGCATTTCGGTCTGGCCTCACCATGTGTTTCTTTGTTAATATGTTCATTCCTTCAAAAACATCTTCTGTGGGTGTCAGTGGGTCACATGGGGTTTCAGAAAGGGGTAGGCATTGAGTCCTAAGAATAGAAGCCCCCACTTCCCCAGCTCCTCACCGTCTGGAGCCTTTTCTGAATAAAGATTTTTGTGGTCAAATAGGTTAGGGAAAGGCTGCACCTCTTACTTGCAACTTGGAGATTCACAGTACGGATTACAAGATTAAAGACCCTGACAAATCCTGCAGTGTAAAAAAAAAAAAAGAGGAAAGGAAGCACTGTTTACCCAACTGGTTCCTAAACGTCTTTGCCACACAACTCCTTTAGTACCCAACATCTGTTACTTGGGGAATGCTTGCCTATTACACACAGTGGCAGACTCTACAAGGCAGAAGTGGGGGTCAGCATGCATTATGGGATGAACTGTGACCACCCCCAAATTCATATGCTAAAGTCCTAACCCCTAGTACCTCAGAATATACTTTATTTGGAAATAGGGTAGTTGGAGAAGCAATTAGTCAAGTTAGGATGAGGTCATACTGGAGATATGACTGGTGTCCTTATAAAAAGGGAAAATTCGGACACAGACACACAGAGAGCGGACACTATGTGATCACGAAGGCAGACAGAGATTAGAGTGATGCTTCTACCAGCCAAGGAACACCAAGGGTTGCCAGCACCACCAGAATCCAGGAGAGAGGACCGAAACAGATTCTCTCTCCCAGCCTCGGAAAGAATCAGTGCTGCCGATACCCTGATCTCTGACTTCTGGCCTCCAGACTGTGAGAAAGTAATTTCTGTTGTTTAAGCCACCCAGTTTGTGGTCTTTTGTTTCTGCAGCCTGAGCAGACTGATGAAGCATGGATAAGTTACTACCTCCGCTTCTTGCCAGGTTCAGCATTTGGGGCCGGGGAGCCCCTGGGCCGGGAGCAGGAGGGAGCCTTGGCGAACTTTTCCAGGGGTCCAAGGAGGGACCTCACAAAGGCCAGCCTTGGAGCATGGGGCAGTGACTTTCCATTGCTGGTGGTATATATTGTTGTAAAAATCACCCAGCAATTGTACCTTTGGAAATGAACTCTATGGAAATAACTGGAATGCTCACGACAGGCTGCTTCTGAGAAGGGAATTGGAAACATCCCAAATGCCTGCCAACTTTTTGTTTTAGTGCTCAGCCATCCGTGGCACGTCGACTTGCCAGAATGTTCTCTACTGTTCAGATGAGTATGTGATCGTGGTCAAAATGTGGGATTCGTGTGTAAAGTGATGTTAGATATAAAAGGCGAAATATACAAAATAGAAACTTGCCTACAGCTGAAGCTTGGGCTTAGATGCTGGCAGACCAAGGGAAGTTTGGTGCCCATAGACAGAACTTAAGGCTGATCAGCGCTTGTCTCCGGCAAGGCTACCTCATGCCCAGATTTTAGAACCCAGGATGGCTGGGCCCTGGCAAGGGTGGACAGATGCAACCGGGTGAGCTCAGCTAGTGCCTGTGGACCATCTTGGGTGGGTGAGGGGCAGACCCCGCCTCCCTGTGTGACACCTGCTCCAGTCCTGGGGCGCCAGGGAGGCTGGGGAGGGAGGGGCATCCTTAGGACAGGCATTTGTGGCACAGCAGCGCACAGCTGTCAGATCATGCTGTTGAAGATTTGTTAACGTTGTGGGGAAATACTGAGAGGGAAAAGCAGAAAAGAGAGACAAGAGGCTCCTGAACGTGCAAGAAGACACCTCCCGATGGTGTGGAGCTGCACACCTGCACAAATAAAAGCGTCAGTGGGGCTCTGCCAACAGTGTAGAGGGTTATGATTGGATTTCAACCTGTTCTTTAAACTGTCTTGTTTACTCTATCGTGAACATTGTAAACATAATAATATGAAAACATAATCCATCTACTGTAAGCATGGATTATGTTTCTGTATTATTATCAGCAGAAAAATACATGAAAGAAAAAAATACCCACAACAATCACAGCACTGTTTCATCCCGTTTCCACCAAATCGCTTAGGTCAAGATTAAAATATAAAAGGACTTTGCCTCCTTCACTCCCAAGAGCTCATTTTAATCAAAGGTAGGAAATGTGTTTTTTAAGCTAACATGCAAATAAATAGCAAATTGATTTAGTTTCAAAAAGAAAAAAACCCCTAAGGGCCCTCGATGTGGTCAGTGGGCCCATATGTGTTGGCCTGCCCTGGCCCCTGGCCCTGGGCCCTGCTTGGTGGAGTCCACTGGGGATGACCAGGTGGGAGAAGGGACGTAGATGGCCTTAGGCTGGTTTCAGAACAGCCGTTTATTAATTTACAGCAGGAAATAAAACTGCCAGCCTGCCGAGTGCTCCTGTTGCCCGCTCAGCCTATTCCAGAAGGATCTGCGTGGGAGGATGCTGGGGGGGCTGTGTTTGTCACTGGAGAGGTGGCACCCTGCCTGTGCAGGGGGTGGGGGGGCGGCTCACATAGAAAACCCAAATGGGAAATTTCGATTTGCAAAAGAGGTCAACAGGGGATGGATCTTTTGCTCTTACTCAAGGTTCCTGGGCTGCTTTCAGCTCTATAATTTAAGAACCCTCTGGAATTGCTGGTGGACTTCCTGTAGACTGAAGATGTCCCTGACATGGGCCCTCAGCTGTCACCATTGTTGGGAGTCTGAGGGGTTATCTCAAGCCCATGCTGGACTGTCAGAGTTAGTAGAAAATGCACGTGTGTGTGTGAGAGAGAGAGAGAGAGAAAGAGAGAGAGAGAGAGATGCACCTTGCCACTGCGTTGTTAAGCAACCAAACACATTTGTGGTTGAGGGTGGAAGAGTCCGGTTGGCAGGTTTAGTTTTGCAAATAGTGGGAAGCCAGCACTGTGAGGCCAGAGAGGACCCTGGGCAAGCTGTGGAGGTCCGGGCAGAGGCAGGAAAGCCCTGAGTGTGGGCGGCACAGGACCCAGTGCCCAGAGAGGAAACCGGAGGTGCAGACGGGGCCTGAGGAGGCAGAGAGAGGTGCAGGGGAGAAGCTGCCGCTCTGAGATTTCCACCCTGGAGACAGAATCCAAGTGCTGACTCTGCCAGCACCCTATGGCCTGCTGTGGGACCTCAGGCATACAGGACCCCCACCCCCGATGCCTGGTCCCACCCACACCATCCTGGGAGCAGAACCACATTGCCAGCTGCTCTGGAGCCAGCACTGTTTTGTGGCTTTTGCACATGCCACCTCGTTTCATTCACACATGGTTGAGGAAGTGGAGGACGATCGTTGTCACCCCTCACTGACAGGAGTCACCAGTCTTGATGATACATCTGGAGTGGGCCCCTGAGCAGGGTCTGCAGTGGCCACGCGGGACAGGCATCAGGATGGAGGGTCCCAACTGCTCTCCTTGGTGTCATTACCGGGCATCTTAGCTGGCACGCCAAGAGCCAGAAGTCACGGTAACTCCATCTTCACCAATGAGAGTGGGCATGAGAGGGTCCGTGTGGGGCTGTTCGGCAGCCCCCATTGTGGGCACAGAGTGAGGCTCTGACCTTACCACAAACGTCAGCCCAGCAATGGCCACGCTGCTCACGGACCATCTCCCCCCATCCTGCCCCAGCTCCCAGTGGCGGGGACAAGATGGCAGGGCCAGCCTAGGCAGCTGGAGCGGCAGTGGTACGACCAGCAAGGCCTGGTGGAGAGTGGGGTGGGCCACAAAGCCACATGTGGCAAGGAGCTCACGGGGGCCGGTAGGAGCCACGGATGATCAGCAACAGATAGCAGGTTCCAGGTGGTGGCTGGTACGAAGGGGCAGGTGCCTGGGGGCAGCTCAGAGCTGGGGCTGGCGGGAAACTTGGGGCCAGATTCTGCCCTGAGAGGGCAGCAGAGCCAGGGACAGGGCTGTTGTGGGTGTGAGGGGGTGCTGGCCTCGGACCTTCCCTCACTTTCACCATCCCCAGCAGTGCTGCACATGCCGCAGGTGCCCGCGCGGCCCCCAGGCAGCTCGTGGGAAGCGGGCCGCGCAGTTCCAGGGCTCCGTTCCCGCACAGAATTAATTCTTCCCTTCTCTCTCAGGACCTGTTTCCCTGGTACTGCTGAATGAAACTGTGTTCTGAGCCTTCAGCAAGGCAAGGACTCAAAGAGTATTTTCTTGTTTTAATTAGCTTTATTTGATTTTAAAAGCCCTGTAACGTGCTTGGTGTCCAGGGGCCTCATGATCCGAACAAGTTATTCCAATCACTTTCAGCTGAGTTCAGTAGCAGGCAACCTTGAGGTTCAAACTCGGTTCATGGCCAGGCTCCAGCACAAACGTGACCTGGGACCCCAGGGCCTGCCTGCTGCCTCCTGCCTGCCCCTCAGTGCTGGGCGGGTCTCACCGCAGGGCGGGCGGGTGGCCAGTCTGCATGCTGTCCAAGGTGTTCTTCCTGGAGCCGGGGCATGGATTTGCCACGGTCTGCCCATCTGTGCTTCTGGATAAGCAGAGAGGGGTTCGAGCCCATCCCTGTGCTGGGGGGTCCTCCAGACCCTGTGCATGAAGGGTGCCCTTCCACCCACAGGCCCTGGACACTTTGGCAGGGCCCCACTCCTATCAGGTGGCTTTTAGGTCAGTTTTTATTCCTGTGGCATGGGCTGGGCACTGGGCCTGACGCCAGGATCCAGAGTACAGGACACAGCTCCTGCTCCTAGAGAGCCACGGGGGGTTAGAGGAGAGAGGAAGAAATGGACAGATAAATAATTGTAATGAAGGTGTGAACTGACCTGAGATACATGCAAGGTGTGATATTCAGAGGAGACTGAACTGACTTCCTGTGGGAGCTGGGAATGGAAGGAGCTGTTTGAATTGGGACTTGAAGGATGCTTAGAAGTTGGCCTGTGGCAGCAGGGGTAGGCTTATGGTACAGACCAGGGACCTTTGTGTTGTTTCTCAATGATTATAAATTCTGGCAGGCAGGTGCTGTGAGTCCCGAGGGAGGATAGTGACAGTGTTGGCCTCCCTGTTCTTGGAGATGTCCCAGATATTGGGGCCCCCAGCACATGGCCCGCATGGCACATGCTAAACATGTTTGTGGCTACTTCTTGAAGGGCTGGCGCTTCCAGGGGGCTTTCTGTGACAGATCAGCCTCCGGCAAGTGGCAGAGCCACCAGGGAAGAGGGGGCAGGCAGTGATGGTTCTGCCACTGCCACCCGAGCGCCCCAGGGAGATGGCAGGGGAGGGGGATGTAGCCTTTATGGGGAGGAGCTTGTTTCAGGGTTTCAGGGTGGGTCTTCCAGAGAAGTGGCAGATAGCTGGGGTGGGGCCTTAAAGAACGTGAGGGCAAAGAGGAGGGAGAGAGAGATTGGTCCAGGGCCGGAGCAGGGCTGGCTATAGAGGGATAGAAGAGAGAGCCAGGGAGCTGGGTGCAGAGAGCTGTGGCCATCGTGGGGGCCCAGTGCTCCTGCCCACTCACCATTGCCAGCCACCTGCTCCTTCTGGGGGTATCTAAGCACTGGGAATGGGACCCTGACCTCTCTTCCCAAGGATACCCTCTGCCCCACCTGCAGGCTTTGTCCACCTGTGGGCTTTTCCTATTAAGTGCCTGCTGGATGCCAGGTGCCGTGCCTGCCACCCTCCCTGTCAGCAGGTGGGCAGCATGGTGCCCCCCGCACCCGACTCATCACCAGACTCCCCAAGCACCTCCCTCGTTCCCACAAGCAGCGGTGCCTGGCCCCTGCTCACCTGGCCTCTTGCCTGTTGCACGTATCTTCCTTCCCTCCTTGTCTTGATCGCCAACTGTCCCAGACCCAGCCTGATGGTGCAAGAGCTGCTCTGGAGCCTTCTGCAGGGGAACAGGGTGGGGGGGGTCTGACCTGGGGAGGGGAGAAGGGGCTGCCTGGGGCAGTCCCTGACCTATCATCTGCTATCAGGCTGTTGGTTATTTTATGTGTGGAGACCCTGGTGCTGGGGGACAGTTGTGGCTCACTACCGTCTCCTCATGTGCACACCCTAGTCTGGACAGCAGCTGGGAGCCCTCTCTGCTGGGGGGGAAGGGGTATGAGGCTCTCCTCCCTGCTCCAGGGACAGGCTCACCCACAGCCGGCAGGGCACCTGGCACCGTCTGCTTGCCACAGACGTGCAGTCTGGCTGTCTGAACTTCCCACTGAGGGTCAGCCCTGCACCACAAGATCGGGTCCTGGCGCAGAAAAGCCTGGAGTCCCCGCTTCCCTCAGGACCTGGCCCCGACTTGCAGCCAAGGCAGTGCTGCGGGCACTGTGCCCTTCAGGGGCAGGAGCAGGACAGATGGCCACTCAGGGCCCATGGAGGGAAGCTCTGAGCTCTCCTGAGCAAGAAGTGGATGAGATTGGCTTGGGCAGACAGCTACGCAGCCCGTGGGAGGCCCTCCTCATCCATTATATGGATGGGGAAACTGAGGCCCAGAGAGCTACGTTGCCCTGTGCAACCAGGAAGTGACAGGCAAGGACTGAAACCAGACCAGGCTCAAAACCCGTGGTCTTCTGCTCACCACATTGTCTCCCACGCCAACATCACTTGTTAAAAACAATAATCCTGGGCCGAGCCCGTGGCGCACTCGGTAGAGTGCTGCGCTGGGAGCGTGGCGACGCTCCCGCCGCGGGTTCGGATCCTATATAGGAATGGCTGGTGCACTCACTGGCTGAGTGCCGGTCACGAAAAAAAAAAAAAAAAAAACAATAATCCTTTCCTTAGATTTCTTTTCTTAAAAATTTTTTTTGAGAATGTAAGCGATGCACACAGTGAAAAGATCCAATGGAACAAGAGGATGCGGTGTGACTACTGTGCCCCCCTCTCCTGGTGCTCCTGGGACAGCCGCTGTCCCCGCTCACGGTTTGCTTCAGCAGCTCAGTGGCTGCCCAAGCACAGTCATTGATCATGATGATCTGAGTCACTAAGAAAATGTTCAGATAGACTTAGTGTAATTATTTATTTTTTCCAAGCAAGTAAATAGTACGTTTTTACAAAGATTTCTCTCAAAGGACTTAAGCAAAAAAAAAAAAAAAAAAAAAGCGTTCACTATCTAAGATGCTACTTTTCCGTCATGCGGAGCCCTTGGCTTGGACACTGTCTTGGTTTCTGAGGCTATCCTGGCCAAGGAGGCTGCACAGGTTGTGTTCTGAGTGAGGGGCCTGTTCCTGCAGATGGAGGGCTGGGCACTCTGGGGGTGCGGAGACAGAGCAGGGTCACGCATGGTCAGGGCTCATATGGCACATGCTCAGCCTGGTCCTAGGCTTCCTCCTGTCCCCCTTTCTCCCATCCCTGGCCTGAGGGTCTACTTGTGTCCTGCCTGCATGCACACCATTCCTGCAACATGCCCTGCCCCACCCCAAGTCTCCCATGCTGGGTTTTATGTTCTTAGAAAATGATCTGAAATCAAATTAAATCAAGTTAAATCAATGGTGGTAATAAGTCAAGTACCCAGAGCACCTTCCAATGGGCAGCGGCGCCCTCCCTCGCTTCCTTCCCTACCCACCCTGGCCCACCCTGGCCTCGCTGGGCTCCATTGCTCTGTGGCAGCCACTCTGGGTCTCTGGGAGGTGTGGACTCTCTTAGGGGCTTTCTGGTGCTGCGGCCGGAGCTCCTCTGTGGGTTGGTGTTTGTGGGCAGTGTTCAGGGCCTCTCTTGATGGCCTCAGAAACTATGACCCACATTCCCAGACTCAAATTCTTCCTTGTCTCTTGGGCTCCAGATCATGGTTTGCATCCTCTGCCATCCCCCGCGCCCCACCGCCCCCGTTCTCTCAGAAGCACTGACATCTTCAGGCTGTCACGTGTGAACGAATGTTCCTTTGGCCCCCATCCAGGCCTCCATGGCTTCTGCTGTAATGGTGGGACAGTGGAGAATCTTGGGGGACCCTCTCCTCCAGCTTTGTGATTTAATGATATGGTGCTTCTTTCTCCCTCCAAAACCTTCAATGAGTCACCGTCCCCATGTCCGACCGTACCAATTCCCCATAAATCCGTCCTCTGGAGCTGGGCCTCCTGGACGGTGTGGTTTTATTTCCCTCGGCGTGAGTGAGGGGTGTTCACTAGGGTCTCATGGACTTGGTAGAAAGCACCTGAGGGTGTGTGCTGAAAGGCTGCTGGGTGGATCCTTTGTCCAGCTGACCCACAAGGACTCAGAGGCCCAGGGGTCCCACTGGAGCTGAATGAGCCCACTGGCTTCCCTCCCAAGGGCACGACTGAGCCTTGCCCTCTCCACAGCCCCCGCAGGGCGTGCGTTTGTCTGCAGGGCTCTGCCAGCTGTCGGGAAGTGGGGCCTGAGAGTGGTGTGGGAGGGGCACCCGCTCTCTCTCGCAGATCTCCGAATCACTGGCTGTGGGCCCAAGGCCTGGCCGGTAGCTGGATGCTGAGCGTTTATGGGGAGATTAATTGGCCTTCTCTCTTTCTCCCTGTCTGTCTCTGTCTCTGTCTCTTGCTCCTCCACTTTCCTCCCCAGGGGGGCTTTCTCTGTGGTCCGACGCTGCGTCAAGCTCTGCACCGGCCATGAGTATGCAGCCAAGATCATCAACACCAAGAAGCTGTCGGCCAGAGGTAGGGCACAGGGAGTGTCCGGCATGGCAGTGGTTGGGGTGGGACAGGGGCTTGGGGGGGTCAGGCCCTGCAGACTGGGCCTCAGGTCCCTCCCAGGGTCTGTGGGCTCGTGGCCTCCCCTGCCAGTGGCTCCATGCACGTGGAGTGGGTTCATGGATTGGAGGCTGCTGTAGGTGGTGCTGGGGTGTCATGGCCTTGAAGGCATGTCTGGCCCAGTGAGGTGGGGCGGGGGGGGGGGCAAGGGACCCAGGAACACACCTTGCTGTCTGGTTTGGGTGTTTACAAGCCCCCACATTGCCCCAACTCCCCAGTCTGTTGGTGCCTCCAGAGCTGGACGGGGAGAGGTTCGTGGTGGCCAGGCTTCCATGGTGGTCAGGTGCTGTCATCTGCCACAGGAGAACTCAAGGACTCAGGGGCTCTGGGTGACCGGGCAATGCTGCAGTTGGCTGCTGATGGCAGAGTCCTGGTGCTATGGCTGACCAGGAGCATGACCGGGCAGTTCCCTCCCTAACCGAGCCCAAGTCTTGCGCGACGGGGATGGGGCTTTGTGGACACGTGGGGCGTGTGTGAGGAGGTGCCTTCCATTGTGCTGGCCACAGTGGTCTGGCTCTCTGGGAGCTGGATGCCACGGTGGAGCAGACAGATGGCTGCCCTCATGGGTGTGTGTCCTGTGGGATCTCCCTGTCCTCATGGGGTCTCCCTATCCTCGTGGGGTCTGTGTCCTGTGGAGTGTCCCTGTCCTCTTGGGGTCTGTGTTGTGTGGGGTCTCCCTGCCCTTGTGGGGTCTGTATCTTGTGGGTGTGCTGATAACAAAGCCAGAAGTCAGTATACAGCAAGTTCAATGGTGATGGGCAGAGGCCACCAAGCTAAGCCCCTGTTGCGGCTCTCCTCCCCCACTCCCCTTCTAGAGCACCGCCCACAGCCCTGACTAGCACCTGGGCACAAATCTGAGCTAATTGGGGACCAAAGAGGCCCTGATGTGTCCAGCCCTGTCTGCGGGATGCTGTTGGGCTGAATCTGAGCAGAGACAGGGCCTCCTCTGGGCCGGCGGGTGGGCGGTGAGAGCCGCCTGCTGTCTGCTGGGTCTACATTTTACCATCCAGCCGTGCGCAGGGCAGACAGCTGAGCCCGCCCCTTGTGCAATTTATTGAGTTGTGTGTAGGTGTTGTTTGAGTGCCTGCTGTGTGCCAGGTCATCAGGGCTCAGCAGAGGGTTTCTTCTTCTGGGGGCATTGTCTGAGACCAGGTGGAGGGTGGGGGACAGGGGCACTCCTGTCTCAGCTCTCATCTGCCTCCCTGTTGCTGGACCACGAGGGGCTCTGCACAGGGCCACCTGCCATTGGTTGGCTCTGCTGGCCTCTGCTGGGCCTGGCTTGTGGTGGGGTGGGTGGGCCAGGTGGTAGTCTAGGGCCTGGGGCAGCGAGCTTATGTTTCCTTTGTCAAGACACAGACTAGCCTGGTGCCAGCTGTGCTCGGGGTTACCCATGGCCGGTGCCTGTGGCCAGTTCCCATGCTGTGGGCCTCCAGGTGACATCCCTGAGGCCTGGACATTCCCTGCCTTCCACAGGGTGCCATGTAGAGATCTGTGAAGCGAAATGGCCTTGGAGCATGTGCACACAAGCATGTGTCTGTGCATGTGCATGTGTGACTATGTGTGCTCATGTGCATGCACATGAGTGTGTGCATGCATACAGGTGAGTGTATGGGTGTGTCCCTTGATTGTGCTTCCAGAGTGGGGCACTAGGACAGTTGAGCTTTGACTAGTCCAGGCTGAGCAAGGACACTGAAAAGTCCTCCTGGTTTCTGCTTGGGAAGATGCTTTGGACACCCTAGGGCCCTGGAGTGAGACGAGTGGGGGTCCTGGAGGTCACCCCTGGCCAGGAGGGCAGTGTGGGCAGAGGAGAGGACCACATGCTCTGAGGGTCAGCTTTGATGGGCTCGGGGACATTTGGCCAAGAGGGTGGGAGGAGGAGTGAGTGACCTCTACAGCCGGGATTTCAGGCCGGACTCAGGAGAGACATCCAGGAAGACTCGGGGACCAAGTCGTGTGGTGGGGGTAGGAGGGGACACAAGCCTGAGTGCAGTATTGTGGGTGGGACCAAGGTTGGTTGGGGTGCTGGGGACAGATGTCACCAGGGGCAGGGAGCCGCTGGCTGCTGTGGGGCGTGGCCAGGGTCCAGGGGTCTCTACTGGGAGCACAGACTCTGGAATGAGCTACCATGTAAGGAACACAGGATTGAGATCAGCCTTGTGCTCTCTGATTGTGTGCCTCTGGGGGATGGGGTCAGTGTGGTTGTCTGTGATGATTGAGTTGTACCCCTCGCCATCCAGGGGCCATTGCTGGCTTGAGCCCTACGCACGGGGATGGACAAGCATGGGCCATGGAGCCTGTGTCCCTCCTGGTCCCAGGGAGCAGCTCATGCATCCCATGGCTCCTGCACTGTGGACAATGTCCCACCTGTGGGCAGGGCATGTGTGACCCAAGGAGGCAGCTCTCTCCTGGGTCATGGTCAGCAGAACCTGCCTGGCCTTGGGGGTGGGGCCAGGGTGGGGAGCGTCACCTGCACCAACATCATGGACAGAAGATGGGAAGCTGCAGGACCACGCTGAGGTCTCTGTCTAGGAGGGTCCTGAGTGACCGGGTCTGTCCCAGGTTAGTCATGGCCATGGCACAACCCATGGTGTGGTGGTGTGGGTGCCTCCCGCTGCCAAGAGTGACCTTGCAGAGTCTCATGTTGAGTCCCAGGACCCTGCTCCAGATTTTGGGCCATGTGTGGGAGCCCTGGGCCCCTCTGGACACCAAATGCCCATGGTATCCCCTGCACTTGGCTGTCTTGGGGTCCATGTGGGCTGCGGGGGCATCTCCTCCATTTGCTTCCCAAGCTCAGGTGCCCCAGTGCTGGTGGCATGGCTCTGTGTGGACTCTGCAGCCTCACCTTCATCTCTTTTCTTTTCTTTTTTTTTTTTGGTGGCTGGCCAGTACAGGGATCTGAACCCTCAGCCTTGGTGTCATACACCACACTCTAATGAACCAAGCTAACTGTCAGCCCCTCTCACCTTCATTTCTGAGCTGTGGAAGCTGGACCCTGAGCTCTGGTGCTACCAGCACAGCCCCTTCTCTACCAGGCCTGGACTGGGACCCAAGGAGATGCCAGGCCAAGGTCAGGTCTCTCAGCTACATGGTGGTGATAATAATATTAATATTAACACTTACTGAGCGCTTGCTGTATGCACTGCTCCAGAACTCAGGAAGCTTCTGTGTTCCCTGACAGTCAGTGGTCAGCATGGAAGCCCTGCAGCTGTGAACTGTCTGGGGAGGTCCCACACCACACAGGCGGGTTCCCTAAGGCAGGAAGAACATGAGCCTTGAAACCCAGGAGCCTCCCAGGCATCCCCTTCACCCCCTGCCCTCTCCTGGATTTTGTGGTTGGCTTTCCTGCGCCTTTTCTACTGCTTTGCCATGGTGGAGTTTCAGTCCACCTTCATTTGAGCCCGAAAGTGGAGTCACGCTGCCAGCGTGGCCTGCCCTGTGCTCGGAGTGATGTTCTGGGTGCATCCGTGGGATGGATTCGTTCCTGTGGGATGGATTTGTTCCTGCTGCTGGGTGATGTTCTGCTGAATGGAAGCTGCTATTTTTCCAGCTCCGTGCTAACTCCTGACGATGTTAGCAGACCCGCTGAAATCCAGCACATGAGAGATGCTCCATAAGACATGGGAATGAATTCAGTTTGGCAAAATGTCACTTTCCAGTCAACTTAGTATTTTAAAAGCCTGTCCCAATTTATTAGCATAGGCAACCAGAATCCATAAATGGCTTGTACCCCTGCTTCTCCATTTGTCCCTGAAGGACAGCAGCTGCCTGACCCACCTTGGGTCCTCGCTGGGATCTCCAGAAGCCCTGTCCACCCAGGCCTGCATGCACTGGGGCCTCAGAGTACCACCCCCATGCCCCTTTCTGCACAGATGAAGCCACCTGGGCATCCCCTCCCTTCCTGGACACCAACCCATACTGGTGGTCCTGTGCAGGACACCGTCTGCTGCCAGGCTCTCCTTTGGAGTCACTTCATCCCTGCTAGCTTCTCCTGGGCCGAAGGACCATGTGTCATGTCAGACCCAGGGCTTCCTGGCTCCCCCTACCCCCCATACAGTCTTATTCCATGGGCTTGTGTGAGGCTATGGGAGGAGGGGAGAGGGCCCACCTCAGATATGCCCTAGACATAGACTCTCACCCTGGTACCTGATGGATTCACACTGAGGACACAGAAAATATACCCTGAAATAAGCAACTACAACCCCGTGTGCTGGGTGGGAGAATGGGGGAGGGGTGCTGGGGGGTTGGAGAAAGTCACCCCAAAAGTTGTGTTGACGGGGTCTTGAAGGATGAGTAGGAGCTTGTTAGGCTCAAGCAGAAAACCAGTTGGGTATGTTTCCGTGGAGTTAGGCAGCTCCTCTAAGTTAACCTCACATCCCCTATTTATAGCTTCAAAGCGCTTTACAAGTCGGAGGATTAAGAGTAGTAGAAAACTGAAATCTCAGGCATGTTCTGGCTCCTTTGTCCTCCCCTGACCACCACCCTGCAATCTGCCTCCAATCTGGGGCCCCTGAACTGCCCAGCCCTGCCATTTTCTTGAACATTTTTTTTTTCCTGTTTAGCTTTTTATTATGAAAAAGATCACCCAATTGGGTCACCTGCCCCTGTCACCTCAGCCCTGCTCCAGGGCAGTGTCCATAGCAGGGTCTCAGAACTCCTGGCCGCCAGGGAACCCAGCGAGTGGCCAGCCCGTCTCCTTGGGTTGAAACCTGGGACTCTAGGAGATGACCAGAGCTGGCTTTGCCTTGAGTACTGTGGGCATTGCCTTGGTTTTCCCTTCTACTAACCCAGCCTGCCCCCGGGGTTGGCAGTGACTGTGTGGTGCTGGGCAGTCGGAGACACCACAGTGGGAGCACACCGTGGTACCTCCTTCCGCAGACAGGTTCCTGTGTTCACCACCCACCTCAGTCTGGGGCTCTATGTCCTGTGCCCTCTGTAGGCTGGGCTGCTTCCCCCATGCAGGGATCAAGGGCTCCTCTGACCCTCCCTAGACCCTTGGGCTTTCTTGACTGGAGCGATCTCGGGACCTACTCAGAACTTCACCGTGAGGCACCTCCCGGTGAACGCCTAGCCCCAGCTCTGATGGTCTGGCTGTCTGACCTCAGCCAGCTTACCTGGCCACCCTACACCTCGGTTTCCCCAGCTGTATATTGGGGATAAAAGTAGTGTCTACCTCAGAGGGACATTGTGAGGACTGGAGGAGGTGTGAGTGCCGTGCCTGGCAGGCCCCAGTTCCACTCCTCTCCACCTCGCTGACCCCTCCCTGGCCAAATGGCCGGCACCCTGCGTGGACGCCCCTATAGCTTTCTGGTGCTGTCTGCCCAGCCTGCAGGCCCCAGGGCCCCCTCCTCCATAAGGCTATCCTGGATCCTCCCGCCTGGAGCTCCCCTGGCCCCGTGGCAGTGGCCCATGGGCTTTCCTCTAGTGACCACGTGCTCCTTGAGGGCGAAGGCAGCTGGTTCAGCCGGCTCCCTCCCACCCCAGCCAGAGCCTGTGATCCAAGGATCCAGGGGCAGTGGGGGCTCCTCTGAATGGCCTCCCCACTGCTATTCTGAGAGGAGGGGGATGGGGTGGCCCAGAGAAGAGGGGCTGGAGGGAGCCGACATCCCGTGCTGGGCCCAGAGGCTGCCCGCGGCCTTCACCTTCATTCCTTATTTGAGTCCAGCACCAAGATGGAGGGGCAGGCTCGCTCACTCCTCGGTGTCCCCACCCCAGAATTCTTTGGGATGTGCTGTGTCCCCACACCTGCTGCTGTGCAGGACTGTCCAGGGCCAAGGGGAGACAGCCTTGGTCCTGGGAGGCTCTCCGTGAGCAGAAGCCCAAGAAGCAGCAGGTAGTGTGAGCCTACGGGGAGGAGGAAGCCGGCCCTGCGCTCGGGAAAACTAAGGCCACCCCGGAGCTGCGAGCACTTGGGCCACGGGGACACTGCAGGATCACACCCAGCTTATGCCAAACGCCATCACAGTGAGATTTTTAAAATTTAATAATTAAATAGAAAATTGTGAGACATTCAAAGTCTGTGAATATACTGAATAATTAGAGATTATTAAACAATTGTTAACAAAAGCAGTTAGAGGAAAATTAATTGACTGGGGGTAAAGAGCTCATTAGGCACACCAGTCTTAAAAAATTTTCTTGTTATCTGCGCCCCCTCCCCCCACAGTGATGCTTAATGGCTGTTCTGGGGGCAGAGGGGTTGTGCCTGACTCACCGTGCATGGAGGTGAGCTGGCCTCATGCTCACTGCACAGCTGCTCACGAAGACCTGGCTAGTGGGAGACCTCAGGGGTGGGGGGACCCTGCCCTGAAAGGGACCCTCAACTCGGGGCAGGGGCTCATCTGTACCCTGACATCAGCAGCACTCATCCCGCATCTCCACACTGCTGCTCAGAGACCCTCCCCACACTCCCAAGGCCAGTGCCGACTCCTTGATTACAGATGAGGAACTGAGTCCCCTAGAAGCTCAGAGATGCTCAGGCTCCCACAGGTTGTAGTTGGCTGAGCCAAATGGGCATGGGAGGTGCTAGATTTCACCCAGCTGGGGCTGGCCGAGGATCGGTCCTGTGTGGGGCCTACAGGTGGGGCTGACCTCACAGGTGAGGAAATCCAGGCTTAGCACTATGCCTCCTCCCATCTGCATGCCATGCCCGGGTGGCCCCCAGCTCCCCAGGGCCTTATGGCCTCTTCTGTCTTCGGGCCACCCCCATCCAAAGGTGTGATGGGGAGGAGTCATCTTGATGTCTCAGGGGTCTCTGGGGAAAGCGGGCAGGGGAGTTCTTTCCTCATCCTGTGGCTGTGGGCATTGCTTCGGTTTCCCCTTCTGCTGCCCCAGCGCTGGGCAGTCTGTGACCCCACAGAGGAGGGCACCTCCTTCAGCAGATGTGCCCTGCGTTCACCGCCCGCCTGGGTCTAGGGGCTCTGTCCTGTGGCTGTGCCCTCCTGGCGCCTCCCCCTACAGGGACCTGCGGTTCCTCCCACCCTCCCCTTCCTCGACTGTGGGGCAACGGGAGGGCGAGGGAGGGGGTCCCGGGGCCGACTCGGGGCTTTCGTGCTGCAGCCGGCTCTGCGGCATGACCGCCAGCCGCAAATCTACCCAGGGAATAAATAATGAGCGCCCGATCGGCCGAGTCCCCAGAACTGGGTTAATAGACGACTAGGCGCCGCATTGCAGGGGCGGCTGAGCATGCGCGCGAGCGCGGCGCCCCTCGCCGGCCTGGGGCCCTCCCGCGACCCTGCCGGGACCCTGGGCTCCGTGACTCTTCCCTCCGCGTTTCCTTTTCCTTTCCCTACTCCCTCCCCTCCCCTCCTGCGCTCCTCCCCGAGTGGCTTCCAGCCTGAGGGAACAGACTTAGGGCTTGGACCCCCAACCAACTCTTGGTCGACTCAAGTTAGGTTCCCGGGAAGCTGGGAGGGTGGGCAGGGCTGGGGTCCTTCCCCCTGGGAGCCGCCCTCTGTCCAGCCCCAGGGGATGATGACCCTCCCCTGCGGGGTTCTGTTGCTAGGATTCGGGTTTATGGGAATTTGGGAGGGGACACCCTGCGCGCAGGCGCAGAGGGAGTAAGGGGGAAGTTGGGAACCTGGTGGGGGGCCGGGTAGGGGCGCCACATTCCCATCCCAGGCGAGCGCCACCAAGGAGCGATGAGGGGACCATACTGGGGTTGCCAGATTTAGCTAACAATTTGAATTTCAGATAAACAGCAAAAAATTCTAGTATATGTTCCGAATTGCATGGGACATATTTATACTAAAAAATTATTCATTGTTTAACTGAAATTGGAACAAACTTATACTGAGAAAAAATTTTTTTGTCTGAAATTCAGATTTAACTAGGCATCTTGTGTTTTATCTGGCAGTGCTAAACAAGGATTTTGTAATTAGCTCATAAACTGAATTGGTTAAGTCAAAGGCTTCTCGAAAAAGAGGGGTGGGGAGCCAGGTTTTGTGTATGTGTGTGGGAGGGTGTTGGTGGCCTCACCTGTGGGGTGGGGAGGGGGTGGCCTGGGTGTGGCTTCTGGTGTGAACACTGAGTCCCAAAGGCGGTGGGGCCCACTGGCCTGGGTCCAGCACCAGGTTCCTGAGCCTCCCTGACCCTGGGACACAGATGTGCCATGAACTGTACGCAGGAGCAGTGCTCACCCTTTGGGTTGTGGAGGGTTGAGAGGGGGTGAGGAAGGGGTTGCCTGTGGTTACCAGGGGAGGGCCCTCATGGGGTCATTTTGTGGCAGTTCCTGCCTCCAGGGAGCTTCAGGGTTTCTCCTGTAGGCCGCCGGCCTTCTCGCGGTCCTGGGGGTTGGGGTTGAATCCCATCAGCCGGTCAGTGTGAGAAAAGGACCCTGAAGGCCACCCAGGGTGGAGGGCTGGGGGCTGGGTTTGGGGCTGCCTCTCCCCTCCCTGCCTCAGTCTCTTTTTCTGTAAAATGGGTTGGAGGTTGGCCCCAGTGCTGCCTGGCTCTTCCAGTACTGACATTCCCCAGATCTGGATGGGTCTTTACTGCCGCCCCCTGCCCGCCACAGGAGGTGAATGCTGGATCAGAGGGGCTGGGTCAGCCCAAGGCCTGTGGGCCCCGGGTTTGAGGACCTGGCTCTGCCAGTGTGGCTGGTGTGGTCAGTGTGGTTGGTGTTCTTGTGGCCCTTCTGCTCGCCTCCCCTCACTCCCTCCACGCTGGCTCCACAACCCGACTTTAGGCCCAGTGAGGGTGAGGCCTGCCTCAGGTCTCCTGCTCTCTCTCCTTGAGCCCATGCAGACGGGGGTGGGGGGAGGGGGGCAAGCAGGTCCCCAGGACCACCTGGACAGGAGTGGGAAGTACCCAAGCTGTGAGTCTGAGGCCTGGGAGGGATGGAGCTTGAGCCAGGCAGTGCTT
Organism: Cynocephalus volans; assembly: GCF_027409185.1. Taxonomy (NCBI): domain Eukaryota; kingdom Metazoa; phylum Chordata; class Mammalia; order Dermoptera; family Cynocephalidae; genus Cynocephalus; species Cynocephalus volans. Next base: position 213,258,674 of record NC_084461.1, read on the forward strand.
TGTTCTCTGCCGTGCTATTCCAGTTGGTGGTGGAAACGTCTGGATAACTGGAAGTCCAGGACTAAGCCCAAGTGGGGAGCCGCCACAGGGAGACCTGGAAGGAGCTGGGGGCACTGGGATGGGCTCCCAGGTATGTAGACTGGATGGTGGGAAAATTTGGGCAGCTGTCCCGGTCTCTAGAGAGGACCAGAAGGATGTGACAGAGTGGAAGGCAGAGGAGGAGGCTAGACGTAAGGCCACAGTGGTCAGCAGCTATGGACAAGAGTGTGGCCCTGGAGGGAGCCCCAATGCCCCCCCCCATGAGGGGCCATTTCCTGGTCTTGCAGAGTCTAGTCCTTGTCTTTGAGAGTAGGACGTTACAGGGTGAGTCCTGTGCCCAGAAAGCACTCAGTCTGTGCTCACCTTGTGAGTGTGTTAGGGGCCAGGTGCTGAGCTGACGGCGGAGCCACGGCTTGCCCACTGTCCCGGGAAGAGGCTGAGCAGCTGTCTGTGGGGAGGTGGGTTGTGATGGGACCTGTCAGGAGAGACCCTATCCCAAGCGTGCGGCCTATTGCACAGGGTGGGAGAGGAGATGGCCACCAGCATGCTCCTCTGTCACATGCCACATACCCTGGAGGGTGGTATTGTTCCCACTTTACAGCTGACAAAACAGCACTGGAGAATCTAGGCACCTTTGTTTCAATTGCCTCCTATTCCCCTTGTTTGTGGGGGTGGGAGTTCTGTCCTACGGTTGTGAAGGACTGGACACAGGACACCCGGCACTGGACAGATGAGATAGACAGGTTCATGGTCACATGTGCTGCAAGCCCGGGGAGGAGGAAGGGTGAATAGCAGGGGCTGTGGGAGGTGGTCTTTGTATTAACAAGGCGACGAGGTGCCCCTGGTTCCCACCAGAGGATGAGTTTGGCTTGTTGGAATAATCCTGTGGGTTGGCAAAGAACTGAGGCCCGCTACCCAGGGATAAGCAGGAACTGCGCCTGGTCCCCTTGGTGAGGAGGGTGGCCTGGCTGGAGCCATGTGCCTGGGCTTAGACTCAGGACGGAGACAGGTGGTGAGGCTGTTCGAGGCCCTCCTGTTCCCCTGGATGTTGAGGCAGCACGTAACATTGGTGTTAGTTTCAGGCCTTACACAACAGTCCTGCACAAGATGCCACACAGCTCGGCAGTGACAGGGTGGGAATTCCAAGCCCCATCTCTGATTCAAAGCTGAGCTGCACCCCACCTGTGAGAGGATGGTTCTGATCCTGCCGAGGGCACCAGGCTGGTACACAGCTGAAAGGCCAAGTGGACCCCATGGAGGGAAGGTTCTGGGGACCCCCCCCGCAAGGTGGCCTCTCAACGACCATGCTGCAGCCCACAACCAGCCTGGGTCTATCAGGGTGACACACATGTGCAGATGATCCCGACTTAGGTGTCAGGGTCCCTCAAGAGCCCTGATTCCCCTTCTTCTTCCAGAACGGTGGCTGGCAGCTGCAGGATGCGCCCACAGACGCCTGTCACCATAGCTGCCTTCTGACACTGGCGGGCTAATTGCTAGTTGCCGAGTTGCCTTTTAAAAACAAAATGTGCGCAGAAAGCCACAGCCAGCCATCGCTTGGCCTTGGGCGGCTGCAGGAGAGGGGGTGCCAGCCTCCACTGCACTGCCCCTTCAGCGCCGCCTCCACCTTTCCCATGACTCACCTCAACACCTTCAGGATCCCAGCTGGGCCCCCAGGCTTCAGGGCCAGGGCGGTTCTGGCCTCAGATCTCTCATTTGGATGTCAGCGCCCCATGTCCCCACCCCAGGATCTCTGGAGGTAGAGCAGGCTGGGGTCACTCATCAAGTGTCCCCGCCGAGTCCCACCTGGGGGCTCCAAGAAGTCTCATGGGAAGGACAATGGGGAGGTGGCCCATGCTTCCCCAAAGAGCAGCTGCTCCTAAGGTGGGGGATCCCTGGGACCTCTCCCGGCGGGGCCCTGTTCCGCTTCCACTGGCCTCCCTGTACCTCCGTCTGCAATCTGGGGAGATGTAGCAATGGCCCTGTCCCGTGGAGTGTTCTGAGGGGACATGCAGGACTCTCTGTTCTTTCTCCAGGGGCAGTTTTCCTTTCAAGGGGACCGGCCAGGTCTGTCCACGACCTTCTTTTGGCCCCTAAACCGGCCTGCACCCCAAGACCAGGTGGGCAGGCCCTGCTGCGGGGCCCTGAGCTGCCTCTGGGTTCGGGCTGGTTTCACTTCTCATTTACCCAGCCCGGTGAGTCAGAGGAGAGGGGGCTGGCCCCCACCCACTGCCCCTCTGTCCTCCAACACACTCAAGGTCAGAGCCTCTGGGGAGCTGCCTAGCTTCTCGGTTGGAAGTGCTGGCACAGAGACCTGCACTCACCTCTGCCTCCCCCCACCCCACAGCCCCTTGTCCTGGGACACTAGGGCCCAGCCCTGGGGGTGACGCTGCAGCAGGCAGAGTGCGGCCCAGGTTGGACGGCGCCTGACTCGGGCCACACACTCCGCCAGCCTGGTGTGGAGGTCCAGGATGCCCTGTCGGATTCTGTCCTGGCAGCTCGGTGCCACCAGGGCTGATCACTGGGCTCCGGAGCTCTCCACCCCTGAGGAATCTGAAAACATAGACGAGTTTCACCCCGTAGTGAAGTGGGACGCATGAGTTAAATGTAGCACACGCCTGGTCGGTATGTGGTGTGGACATCTGTGAGCCTTCTGATACTCTAGAAAGCTCTCTTGTGCTGTCTGATAGAGTGGGTCACCTGGGGCCAGTGATCTTGCCCACATGCTGAAGGTGCGGGGAGTGGAGCCACTGTGACCAGAGTCTGGAGTGTCAACAGAGGGCGTGCTGAGGGGGGACTGCCTCTGTGGGGGGAGGCGGCCAGGGGTCGGGGAGAGGAGGAGCTGAGCCGTGGGGGGTCTCTCTCTGGACAGGGGTCTGTCCTGTTTCTGCCTCTCTCTGGGAACAGCAATGCTGGGCATGGCCCCTCCCCCACCCTTTTAACAGGGGGTGGGGGGAGATACTGAGGGCCCTGAGCGTGATTTGGATGCAGCCTTGGTGGCATCCTGTGTCCCCCACTCTGTGGCTCCCTACACAGGGTGTGAGTTCCGGAACGTGGACCTGGACATTGGAGGCCCTTCAGCCACCCCCAGAGAGTGTCAGTGCTTGGTCCCTAGAGCCACCCCAGGCCAGCACATCTCCCCAGCCTCAATGATGCTGGCTTTGGGCTCACGTTTGGGGCTGCTGGTTTAGCCTGAGGGAGCAGAGATGTGGGCAGCTCAGCAGAGGGTCCTAGTAGGCTCCCAAGCATGCCAGGCTCAGTGTGGACTTTCCACATATGATTTCATGTACAGTCCAACACGACCCTTTGGGGCAGGACATCATTATAATTTCTGTCTTACAGATGAGGCCTGGAGAAGTGGTGTCACTTGTTTCAGGCCACACAGAAAGCAGGGGCTTGCGGCACTCAGGCGGCCCCTGCCAGACCCTAGCCCGGAGCGGCTCTCAGCTGGGCATGGGGAAGAGGGGGAAGCAGACCCTCACCGGGTGTCTTCCCCCTGCCCCTCATCTGCCCCTCCCAGCGCTGTTGGAGTCCTGTCAGTGACAGCTCCTGGCAGTTGGCGAGGGCCCAAAGCCCACCTACGCCCCGCCTGTCCCCTCTCCCTGGCTCCCCTCGTTCCACCACCCTGCCCCCACCCCCTGCTGTGAGTCACCCGCTGCCAGGGAGCAGGTGAGGGCTGGGGAGGGGGAAGGACAGTGTGGGGGCCTGGGGCAGGCAGGGGACCTCCGCCAGCTTGATTCCCACTCCCTCTTGGCTCTGGAGAAAGGAAGACAAAATGGTAGGGAATGGGTAGCAGAGATTTACTGAACAGTGTCACTTTGGCTTGTCTGGGGGGCCTGTGGCCTCTGCTGTGTGAGACCCTCCTCCCCCCGAGGGGTGCACTGGGGGCCCCACATGAGGACAGCTCGCCAGAGCTCCCCCAGCACTCGTGCTGATGAGGGTGGTGTGGTGGTGGGGAGGAGCTGGTTTTCAGGCTCTCCCCTCCACCCCTGGCCTTTTGGGATGTTTCAGAATTAACAGGCGTTAACGCATGTTAACTGCGCAGAACAGACGGTGCCTGGCAGGTGCTCCAGAAGGATGGATCATGAGGCCTGTGCCTTTTTCTGAACTCCACTGTAGGCGGAGCAGCCCCTACCCCTGTCACCTTCACGGTGGTGGGTGCTGGCCACCAGCCCAGTGATAGCCCAGAGGAGCCCCCGCTCCCCTCCCTGGCCCTGGGAGCTCCACGCAAAGGCCTCCAGGGGGCCTGTGGGTCTGGGAATGGCTGTTTTGGGGGGGCCTATGGTCTCTGCTCCTGAAAGCTTGAGCATTTGTTGATGAGAGGTCTGGGTGGGCATGATATGATGTCTCTGGTGACCCAGAGGGTTGTCCTTCCCCACGAGCATGCATGGAAATCATTTGCTTTGTCCGGCCTCTGCAGGTGGTGACTCAGACTGTCTGGGATTTCACTGTTTTGCAGAAGGCTGTGGGGCTAGGGGGCAGTGGAGCCTTGTCACCCGGCCCTCAAGTGCCCTTCTTGTGCTGGTGTGGGTATTCCCCTTCCTCTGTGACATCAGCCCTGCTACACCCATGGCCAGCAGTTGCAAGAGCTAAATAGTGGATTCTGCAGTGAGCAGAGGCTTTGGCTAACAGGCAGCTCCACCTACCAGCCCAGAGAGGAGCAGGGGATGCAGACGGAGGGGCATTATCATGGGAGGCCCCTGGTCTTCGGAGAGAGGCCTTGGTTTCACGTCCAGCTCAGCCGCCTGCTCTGTTGGGTGCATCAAGTTGTCTTGTGGGTCCTCAGGTGTGTGCCATGGGATCATCCCAGCGTGGGGTGTGCAAGGCTCAGCTGGGGCCGCTTCTCTTCCCACGTACCCCTGTGGTTCCCAAGCCCCCCTGTGCCCAGCACTGGGCCCCACATCCTGCTGATCTCAGGGGCACCAACGGTGCAGGTCTGGTAGAGCGGATGGCCTGCAGGCCAGGGCTCTACAGAGATCAGTGAATCACCTAGAGAAGCTTGCAGGCCCCGGCATCCCTGAATGAGGAATCTCAGGATTTTGTGCTATCATTGGAATTCAAGCAGGCGGGCGGATAATTGCAGGTTCCAATTTAGCCTGATCTCTTTGAGTAAAATTGTTGTTGGGTTTTTTTTTTTTTTTGATAAGTGATTTTATGGAGGTATAAATGAATGCTGCATTTTATCTGTAGGATGTGTTTCTGGTGGGAGAAATAAATACCTATGTTTTGCCAGCATCTCTGAGCCGGGTATGTAAATGTGTGTGCACATGTGAGCGTGTGTGTAGAATTGCCTCCAGACTGAATGAGCCGGTCACCCTTTGACTTAAACACAGGCGCACAGACACATGCCCTTGTCTCTCTTTGGGGTGCAGATGCTCAAGATTAACCCGTTTAGGAGATGGTCGTACTAGAGTTCTCTTTCCAAACATCACAGCAGAGTCGTTGTGGAAACAGAGTCTTTTGCTAACACGAACAGCAAACTCCTTCTCATCTTTCAACACCCCACTCAGACACCACCCTTGAGTCTCCCGCAGGCAGAATCAGGGCCTCAGGACACTCTGCTCATCTCTCTGCTGTGAAAGAGATGCACAGCACAGCTGTCATCGGCCCCTCGTGGCCCAGGGCCTGTCTCCCTTGGATCCTGAGAGCCTCAGTTGGTGCTGGCCAGGGGTCTCTAGGTGGGAGAAGGAAGAGGGAGGGCAGAAGGGTCTCCCCTTGATGGGGTGGGCTTCCCCAGAGGTTGCGAGGGGTTTGGCCTATGCCCTTGCTCCCTGCCTCCGCACTTCTGTCTTGCATCCTGTTTCAGCGATTGTCCTCAGACCTTCTAGGGAAAACTCAACATCGAAGGGAACTATAGTCCCTGGAGCCGGTGCCTGTGTGGGGGTGATGTGAGGCCTGGCCTGATGCTGACCCACAGGGGAAGTGAGCCCAGCACCATCTGGGGATGTGGGCGAGGCACACTGGTGGGTTGGGCAGGTTCCCAGGCTTGTCCTTGCTTTCTCAGCCTACGTAGGTGTGGCATTTATTCTGTAAATATGTAAATACTACCTAATAAAATGCTGACCATGTGGATGGCCCTGCTGGCTGTGGGATGTGGCAGTTGAGGTGAGGAGTGGCAGGAGCCTAGGTCTCAGGCCTCAGGTGACCCCAGGCCTCTCAGATAATCTGTACACAGCCCCGGAACTGTGATCAAGGCAGGCCTGGCCACTCGGCCCTGTAGCCTGTATGCCTGGGGATCCCCTCCTGATGGATGAGCTGGGTGACCCACTGCCTGGCCCCGACCAGGGCATCACTGTAGTAGACACAGCCGGGGCTGGCCACTCAAGAGGCCTCTTGGGACCCCCCTCAGGAGGGGACTCGGGGCTGGGGCCCCAAGAGTGCTGATGGGGGGCCCTGGAGAAGGTGGGCTGCTGATGCAGACCCCAGTGGATTTCTGGCTGTGTTCTCTCCACAGGCCTGCTAGAGTCTGGTCCTGCTCCATGGTCACTGCTGTGGTCTCCTGAGTCCAGGCAGGTCCCTCAGAGGCCAGAGCCCCTGGAACAAGCATCCAGGTGCTGCAGCTGGATGCTGCCTGGGCCGGGAGCAGGAGGGAGGCGGTTCCATGGACCATTCAGGGCCAGGACATATTTCTTGTGAATTGAATTGGGGTGAATTTAACTCTTTTAACCTTATCCATGACGAGGGGGTTATGATGTTAATTTGGAATCCAGGAATAACGTCCTCGACTTTGTAGAAAGAGTCATAGGACGTCCAGAGGTGGCTCGCTCCTCCTGCCCCTCCTCTTGTGGCTTCTTATTCCCACCCAAAGTCAAGTAACATCAGCTTAGATTTTTTTTTTTTTTTTTTTTTGGTCTGATTTTAAAAAATTTAAGGGCAAATGTTATCATAACAGATTTTATGAAACACCTTCATATCAAATCAGTGGTTTGCTCATTGGAGACAAGATCAAAATCTTTAAAAACCATGTTTGCCTAATTGTAAAAGTGCACATGATCATTGTCAAAATGGGGGGGTATAAAAACTAAGATAAATTACCCACAGTTCTGCCCCTGGAGTGAAAGACTGTTAACATCTATACGACATAGGAATCTGGATGTCACTAGATTAGATTTCGTGCCATGGTTCGTAGTTTCAAAAGGGCCCTCTGAGTGCTAACTTTCTGGAGCTGCCAGGAGGCCATGGCTGAGGTGCTGTTTTGTGTTTGTAGAAAGGGGCCCTGGAGGGCTGTGACCTGCACCACCATGATGGACCCCTGGCCAACTGTCCTTTCTTGGCCACACAGGGATAATTGATCTCCCTAATGGCACACTCAGGAGTGGATACGGGATCTTATGGCTGGGACTCTGCTCTGGGTGATGTTTCAGTAAAAAACACAGTCGTGTAAGTTATCTAAGTCCCAGGAAAACGGGTTCATAATTGCATTTTTCTCCTGATTTTTATTTAGGGTTTTATTTATTTAAACACAATCATGCAGTTTTTCAAAAGAAAACTGCCTACCCTGGTCCCACCTCACCCTCCCGAGTTCTCTGTTCCCTCAGCCTGGCTCAGCCATGTCCACCTGGTGGCCACTCGTGATCTCGGATTGTATCCTGTTCGGGGGGGAAATTAGCTGTAAAACACATCATTGCGACAGTTGGCAAAATTGGAATATGGGCTGTAGATTTAGAGACAGGGGTTGTATCTGCAGTAGATTTACTGAATCTGATAACTGCCCTGGGATTATTTAAGAGGGTGTCCTATCTTTAAGATATATGCACTGGAGGGTTACCTGGTAAGGGTGTGTGGCTTGCTCTCAAATGCTTCAGAAAAAAATAAGTGTGTATGATAAGGAAGGAGAGAGATTATATAAAAGTGCCGAGTGTGAGTACCCTATACTGTTCTTGCAATTTTTCTCTAAGCTTGAAAAGTGTTCAGAATAATAAGTTTAAGAAAAATACTATAAAAGATAAAATCAGTGCTGTGAACTCATGACCTAGCACCCTTGAAGCCTTGCCGATGGCACCCTGTCTAGGAAAGGGAGGTTGGGAAGGTTGTGACAGTCCCCCGCTTTCTGCCAGAGTTGGGCCTCGTGTGCCCCCTGCCACCCCGTGCCCCATCCAGTCATGTTCAGTCAGTGTCACTGTGTTTGAGCTTCATACAGATAGAAAACAGAACCCACACTGCGTGTGTTCTACTGCGGTTGTGTTTGGTTTATCCATTCTAATAGAGACAGACACTTGGGCTGCCTCCGGTTTTGGCCATCACAGACATCACTCCACGTCTCTGGTGACTCAGCCCCTACTTCAGCAGGGACTTAGGGTGCATTTTGGAAGACAGCTCTGTGCTTGCTGAGTTGGGGTGCAGGCAAGGGACTGGGGATGCCCGGGCTTGTGGCTGTACAATGGGGTGGGGTCTGACTCTGTCCACCTGCCGGGGGTTCTGCCGGATCCCTGCTGTGGGGTGCCAGGCACCTGCGTGAGAAGCAGATGGGAGCCAGCTGGGCAGGGCAAGGAAGGGTCAGCATTTCCCAGGGGCCCAAGGCCTGTCCTGGGAGGGAGGCAGAGCCAGCTGGACGCCACTGCCAGACATTCCCATCTGCAGGCGTGGCTTTCCCACTCAAGGAAGGCACGTGCATGTTTGCAAGTGTGTGCTGTGCCCCCGACCAGTGCAGCCACGCTGCCCCAGGGAACTGATCTCGGAGGCCTTCCTTCCTGCAGGTCAAGTGCAGGGATCAGAGGCCTGCAGACTGCTTTCATGCTTCCTGAGGACCCTTTTTTTTTTTTTTTTTTTTTTGTCTTTTTCGTGACCGGCACTCAGCCAGTGAGTGCACCCGCCATGCCTATGTAGGATCCGAACCCGCGGCGGGAGCGTCGCAGTGCTCCCAGCGCCGCACTCTCCCGAGTGCGCCACGGGCTCAGCCCCCTGAGGACCCTTTTTAATTGGCAGCTTTGCTCTGCCTGCTGGTGGGGAAGAAGGCTCCCCCTGCAGTCTTGTTTGGTGTATTAATGATGTGCCTGCCTTCCCCATGAGGGGCTCAGCACTCAGCAGTCATGGACCCAGACACTGATGCCCCCTCCCTGATCCCATCCCACCCGGAGGCAGCCTCCATCCTGACCTCGGAAAATCCACTTGCCTGTCTGCATGGTTGCCGTGCATGATGGTGACATGCTGTGACATGTCTGGTTTTGACCTTTATGAAAGCATATTTTGGGTACTCCTTTGTTGGTGCTTTTCCCCTCAGCACTGCACTGGGATGTTGGGGTGATACTCATGCGTAGTTGGGCGTAGTGGAGAGCTTTGTTTCATCTCTGTTCCTTATTGTGTGTGACTATGGCAACATGGAGTTCCCCTTTCTCCTGTCAATGGAAATGTGAGCTTTTTGTTTTTTGTTAGTACAATCTCCATCCACTTTTAAAATCCTCCTAGCACCACTGTTTGAAATATAAAATTTCTGGCTCATAAATTGCTTGATCCTTTGGGGGCCCAATGGCCCTGCGGCCAGTTGTCCCTGTGCCTCCCTGGGGTAGGAGGAAGAGCCACATGGGCACTGTGCTCTGAAGGGGCTGCTTCCACCAATTTACTCCTCTTGCCCAGGTGGGTTTTCCTCTCTGATACTTCTGGCTCTTCTGAGGCTGCGTCCCCCCGCTACCCCGTCACTGTTCGAACAGGCCCGCCTGGCAGACAGCCGTGTTCCGCCAACCCCACCACCGATCCATGAAGAACAGATTTGGCTTCTGTAGAAAGCTCCAGAGTATGGAATTGGGACAAATGAGTGAAGGATTAAGTTGGTGTTCCCCTGACATGAGGCACTTTGTGTTCTTTGAATCCCCTGGGGGAACTTTTAGCCCAAGTTGGTACCTCTCGCTGCTCCCCACGGGACTCTCTGCCCCAAACACCTGCCAGCGTGGCCCTGCCCCAACATGGTGGTGGCATCTCCCCTCTGCAGGTGCAGCCCAGAAGGCCAGGCGGTGGGTGGGCCTGTCCCCACAGCTGCGGTAGGTGGCTGCTGCACACCCGCATGGGCCTCTTCTGACTTGGGCAGTCTGTGGGTCACCAGATGCTGAGGCACGAGGTGATGCCTTTTCCTTTTCTGTCCCCAGATCACCAGAAGCTGGAGAGAGAGGCTCGGATCTGCCGCCTTCTGAAACATTCCAACATTGGTGAGCAGCCCCCAGGAGGACAGGGGCTGGAGGGTCTCTACCCTTTCTCCAGGACAGCGGCTCTTTCCCTTTTTGAGATCAGACTTTCAGAGAGATGCCAAAGGCCTTCCTTCTCTTTGAAATATCCCACCTGAAGCCCCTGAGGATGCCTTGTTTCCTCTTCTGACCTTGAGGACCCCATCCTGTCTGATGTGATTCCTGGGGACAGGCAGAATGGGGACCTCCCTGACGTGTGGGGAGGAAGGGACGGCCCCACTCAGGGTCAGAGGCAGGGCTCCTGGGTGCCCAGCTCTGCTGATTGGACAGATCCCTTCTCTGTCCTTGCGTCTTCATCCAGGCCGTTGGGTGACAGTGGCTGCTGAGGAAGGGAACTGACACATTCCTCAAGAGCCCTCAATGGGACTGGCACCCAGCGTGTGGCTCCCATAACTTGGGGCTGAGATTCTGGCAAAAACACACAGGGGCCTAAACATTCTGTGGCTTCAGAAAAGCCACAAGATAGCCCGATTACAAAGGGACAGTTTGGAAAACAGAGGCCACTCAAAGACCTCACCACGTTCAGCCCATGGCCTCAGAGCCTCTGCACATCCCCTTCTGCTAGCCTAGGGCTCCTGGAACCATGGTCTGGGGAGAGTGACCACTAGCCCAGAGTCAGGTGCCCCATGGGGGCAGTTGGAGCCTGGAGCCCAGGGGCCAGTAGGCCATCTGAGCCTTTCTGGCTGGGCACATGGGGAAGGTCTCCAAGGTGGCCTGGTCTGGCCTCATCTCCAAGAGGAGGTGGGCTTTTGGCACAGAGCCTCCTGTTGTCTCTGGCAGCCCCACCCATCTGCACCTGGGGTAGACAGGAGCCAAGGCTTTGACAGGGTCCTGGCCCATCTGCCCACATGAAGCATGGCTGGCCGGGACTCTAGGTCTGGGCTCCTCTCTGAAGCCCCAGACCCAGTCCCGTGTTGGAGCAGTAAATGCAGTTCTAGGAGTCACAAGGACCCCAGGCCGTGCAGACCCTGGAAGTCAGCTCAGGCCTCCTCAGGATCCATCGGCTATCCTGCCTATGCCTCACCCTCTGTGGTTCCAGTGCGGTCCCTGCTATGGCCCCCTAGATCAAACATGCACACGTGCATGCATGTGTGCTGGTGTGTCCAGCTGCCTGTCCTCCCCTGCCATTGGCCCCTCTGGGGACTTCTGAGGAGACCAGGAGCAGCCATCGCCTTGGGGTGGCAGCCACTCTCTGGGACAGAGGGCAGGGAGGGGCGAGGCGGGGAGAGGAAAGGGTCCGGGTCTGCCTTGGCCACGTGGGGAAGCTTGCTGGGATTACAGGAGCTCCGGGAGGGCTCCATCTGGCTCCCAGAGCTGGTTCTAGGAGTCCCTGCTGCTGCTTCTCTGTAGCCCTCAGTGGTGCTGGGGACCCTCAGCTGCCCCCTGGCCCAGGAGCTGGAGGGAAAGGGCAAGTCCCTCATATCCTGGGCAGCCCCTCTAGCCCCCAGCCTTTTAATCACAGACTCAATCTCAATCAATCAGCATCCCTTAGGACAAGCCTGGCCCCACCTCCAGAAAGCCTGACTCAAGAGGCCAGGGCGGAGTTGGGGGGTGGGGACGGCAGGACTCTGGATCTCAATGAGGTGTCCACAGGGGCCTCAGGCCCACTCTGCACTGGCTGTAGAAGATGTTCCAGCAAACAGTGGGGTCCCCATTGGCATCACTGTGCCAAGAGCCTCAGTCAGACCTCACCACCAGGCCATTGACCCTTTGCCCACCGAGGTTCAGCCTCCAGGTCCTGGTCTACTTTACATTGTGTGACCCTCTTTCTGAGGCTCCTGAAAGATGCCACCTCCCCATCCACCTCTTCCTAAACCCCTTCCCTTGTCCTTCCCTGTCCCACCCCTCTGGGTCCATCTCTCTCTTCCTCTCTACCCCCAACTCTCCCCTGCACCAGCGAAGGGATGGGCCACCCCTTCTGAGTGGATTTGCAGGGATCTCCTTATTTAGTGGAGAAGACCCAGGTGTTGTTTGGGTTGATGTTATCCAGGTAGTTCTTCAACAAGATGTCTCTCTGCTCTGCCTGGGTCGCTGGTGTGGTTCTGGGTTGGTTCCAAGCAATCCCTCTGGAGTGGTCGCTGGCGTTCCTTGCAGTGGCCAGTCAGGTTGGGGCCCAAGAGCAGCACGTTGCAGAACACAGAGCAGGCAGATCTGAGGCTGTGGGGTTCTCTGTAGTCTCAGGGGGCTCTCTAGGAGTTAGTAGTCAGTGAGAACTGTAGGGGAGATGAGGGGAGCCCCTTGCTCTGTGAGCCAGTCCCCAGCCTCCCCCCGAGTCCACCCAGCCCCACCTCTGGACAGAAGGCTGCTCACAGGCTGCCCTGGGAGCGGAAGCAGTTGTGTGTCAGGCCCGGGAAGGGAGGAGCCTGCCTCAGTTTCCTCCTCTGTAGAATGGAGATGCTCTTGCGCCCCTCACAGGGAGGAAGAGCCAGAATGATTCACGTGGAGAGCCAGGCGTGAACTGTGAAGTCCCCTCTTTTCTGAGTGACATGCTTGGAGTGCAGAGGACAGAGACCTGGACTGGGGCTGGTGAGCTGCCCTGAGACACAGGCCCCCGTTTGTGGGGTGGGAATGTGGACACCCCTCTTCACAGGGTGGTTTCACAAGTGCAGCCGCCATCCATGCTGCAGAACAGGTCACCACCTCTTAGACCAGTAAGCGTGGACTGCCTTCCAGTTTCAGCCACGGCTGCCCCACCCTTTGTGGGACCCAGTGCAAAATGAAAATGCGGGGTCCTTTGTTGAGAAATCATTAAGAATTTCAAGACAGCACCAGTAGAGCTGGGCCCCCTTGGCCAGGGCCCGGGGCAGCTGCGCAGACAGAAGGCACGTCCAGAGGCTGGCCCCACTCACAGCTTCACGCAGTGTGGACACTGGCCAGGCCTGCGTCTTCGAAAGGCTTGGCCAGAGCTGCAGGATTTGCTTCTAAGGGGCTCCTCACATGGCTTTCGGCTGGGGCCTCAGTTCCTCTCCATGAGGCCATCTCCACAGGGTCACTTGAGTATCTTCATAACATCACAGCAGGCTCCCCCAGAATAAGTGATGACAGAGACAGACACAGAGAGAGACAGAGAGGAGGAGAGAGAGAGACAGACACACACACACAGAGAGACAGAGAGAGATAGAAACAGAGTAGGAGAGACACAGAGACAGGCAGAGAGTGAGAAAGAGGGAGAGACACACACAGAGGCAGAGATAGAAACAGAAGGAGAGATAGAGAGAGAGAGAGGAATAGAGAGAGAACGAGGAACACATGCCTTTTAAAAAAGTGATGGTAAAATACACATAACGTAGTAATATTAATCATTTTAACCATTTGCCAGTGTTCAGTTGGGTGTCATTAAATACATTCCCAGTGCTGCGTACCTGTCACCACTATCTATACCCAAAACGTTTTCATCATCCCCAAACTGAAACTCTACCCGTTAGTCATTAACCCCCTGCCCTCTGCCCCCGTCCCCCAGCCCCTGGCACCCACCATTCTGCTTTCTGTCTCTATCAGTGTCCCTGCTCATAGAGCATTTGTCATTTTGTGAGTGGCTTATTTCACTGACCATAAGGTCCTCAAGGTCCATCCATGTTGTAGCGTGTTTCAGAATTTACTTCCTCTTCAAAGCTGAATAATCATCCCTTCTTCATCCAGAGCACACTTTGCTTATCCATTCGTTCCTCGATGGGTTTTCTGCACCTCGTGACCATTGTGAATGTGCTGCCGTGGATGTGGCTGTACGCATGTCCACCGTCCCTGCTTTCTGTCCTTTGGGTACATGCCCAGGTGTGAACTGCTGGACACACAGAAATTCTGTTTCACCTTTTGAGGACCTGTGGTGCCTTTTTATGATCTAGGCTAGGAGGGATCACTTCTGCCTTACTCTGTTTACTTGAAGCCCACACACGAGGCAAAGAATCAAGCTCCCTCTTAGAGGAGGAGCATTGGAAGGGGTTTGGATGCGTTTTGCAGCCACCATGATGAGCATGGAGGTTGTGGGCCCATCGGCGTCCCTGGGCTGAGCTGGCATGTTGTGAAGGATGCCCGAGCCTGGCGCTGAGCACCAGCTGCAGACCCACTGCCCCCAGCCACTGACCAGGCTCTCTGGCTTGCACTGGGTATTTGAGGCAGGGCCTGGCCGAGAGCTTCCTTCTGGGAGTTCAGTGTCTCCTCAGAGACAGCAGGAGAACTGGGGGGACGAAGCCATCCAGCCCTGTCCAGGCTGTCACCCTGGTCTTCACACCCTACATGTCTTGTGCCAGCAGACAGCCCCCCAGGAAGAAGACCCCAGCAATGAGCCCAGGGGCCTGGGCGATGCATGGCTCCAGGTGTCAGGGGACTGCCTTTGGGGTCATCTGGAAGGAGAAGGTGTAATAAACAAGCTCCCAGATGGTCAGAGCTCCTTGAACCCCGTGGATGCAGGGCCCCCAGGTCAGAGCCCAGCCACAGTGCCCATGTAGGTTTGGTGAAGGGGGTCGTCAGCCCCAGAGCCCCTGTGGACCTGGCTTCTAGGGTGAATATGGGGCTGGCTCCCTGCAGCAGGCGATGGTGCTGGTGACAATGGTGTTGACGTCTGTGGAGTGCTTATCCCTGAGCACAGGTTGTTTGTGCCCTGTCTAGGTGTCCAGGATGGGCTGTGCCCTGCTACACCCAACTGTTCCCCGATAGCCTCATGTCAGCACCATCCCTGGGGAAGTTCAGGGAGTCCCTGTTCAGCACATATTTATTGACACCTGCCCCTCACCAGATGAGGTCCTGGGAGGGGAGACATGGCCATGAGCCACTGTCCTCATTTCACTAGTGCCATAGGAGAGTGGGTCCCAAGCCTCCCTGGATGCTCCCAGGACCCTGGGTTGACAGAGATGAGGCAGAGCCATGGTGGCAGAGCCTCGTGGAAGAATCACAGTGCCCTCAGCCCTACTTGGGGCCCTCAGCCACTCCCCTGACCTGCCCTCCCCTGGGCCTGGCTCAGAAAGTTGGAGAATCCTTACCACCTGGTTTGGGCTGGAACCGTCCTCCCTGGCTGGTGCTCCACTGATGAACTGGGCACACCAAGGCTGGGGAGGACAGGAAGAAGGCAAATGGTTCCCAGCGCTGTTGTCAGGCAGCTCTGCTCACAGGCTACCAGAGTGGCACTGCATGGCCCAGGGTCAGTGCCTCTGCAAGCCGTGGGCCTTACAGGTGTCCAGAGAAAGGGTCTGAGAGGCTGCTTGGGAAGGGCAGAAAGACTCCCCAAAGCCCCCTTGTCCTTGAACCCAGCCAGGCTCCAGTGCAGGAAGCAGCAGCCCAACTCTGGGGCCTAGGGCCAGGCTGCAGCCCTGGCCTTTGAACCCCTGCCCAACAGGGGAGCAGCCTGGAGGAGGGGTGGCCCCAGCAGAAGGGAGCCTAAAGCAGAGGAAGAAGAGGGAAGAGGCCACGTCCCTGAGCAGGTCATCCCTGTGAGCTTGTCCCGTGCAGCCGGTTAGCCCTGGATGCTATTTGCTGTCTATAATAACCCAGAGGCTTCCAGTTACTTCCAGAGGCTTAAGTTACTACGTAGAACTTTATTTATTTGCCACCTCTGTACGCTGCCCATGATGTTATTTGTGTACTGTTTTTATTTAAATAGATTTTGTCACAATTTACTTTTTTACTTAGCCCTGTCTGTGATTTCACAGGTCTGATGTGCTAGTTAGGTTTTCTTCTAAACCATTAAAATAAGTGCGTAACTGTTTTTTAAATGTTAAAAGTGTGTGCACATGCACACCGCCTTGACTTGCCCCACAACCCCCAGGGGCTCCCTGTGGCCCGAGGGACCTGCTTCTGGGCCAGGAGCCGCTTGCTTGCGCTGGGAGGGGTAGGTGAGGCCTATGGGCAAGGGCAGCCCCCACCATGAGCATGGTCCTGTGGCACCCTGGGGAGCAGCAAGGTGGTTTCATGGAGGATTAGAGCCTGCCCTGGAGCCACTGCCCGCGGGGGCTCTACAGGGTGCCCTCCATGGCCCCTAGGGCTTCTCTGCTGCCAGTGGGTGATGTTCCTACAGCGTGTCCCAGATGGAGGCAGCTGGGGTGGGTGGGGCAGCTCAGAGGGGCCAACCTGCTGGGCCCCCAACTGGACTTATTCAGTGGCCCCCACTAGAAAGGAATCTGGAGGGGTGGGCTTCTGTTTAACTGTAGTGATTTTGCAGGAGGGTCCTAGGAAGGGGTTGCCAGTGAGCCCCAGGGACCCGCCAGGTCTTAGGGAGATGCAGGCCAGCCTGGTGATGTGGGGATCTAGGCAGAAGCGGGGAGTCCAGGGGTCACCTGTGCTCTTGGGACAGAAGTCAGTGGGGAGGGGCGTGTGGGAAGTGGGGGTGTTGGTCACAGGCATGAGCCGTGGCCAGTGAGGGCTCTGCTTGGCTGAGGTCAGTGTTGGCTCCAGGACTACCCTAGTGGGCAAGAGTTGACCTCTGCCCAGAGAGCTCGCAGAGGACAGGCCATGGGACACCTCACTCTTTGAGGGTGGGGCCAGGTGAGGCAGAGTGGGGAAGGTGGGCTGCTGGGCCTGAGCAGAGATGTGGAGCAGGGAGTGGGAGGATGGGGCTGTGCAGATGTGGCACAGCTGGCTGGCTGCCCCTGGGCCCTGTCTCTCTACTCTGGGCTTGGAAAAGCAGCCTGGGCCCCCAGGTGGGCCTCCGCCATGCTGCTAAGCTCGGTCACCTGGGATTCCTCACGCTTGGATGATGATGGTGACATTGGCAGTAACAGGGCTGTGGTTTGCTGAGCTTCTCGCAGGTTCCATAATTAGCATCCACAACGATCCCATGAGCTGGAGCTATTTGATCCCATTTCGCAGAGGAGCAGGCTGAGGCTTGGATGGGCTGAGTGACCTGCCCGGGGTCACACAGCTGGGGCAAGTGGTAGAGGAGGAGCTGGCTCCACATGTTCTGGCTGTGTGAAGGGGCTGGGTAGCCTGCCCTCCGGTGGGGGGCATTTTGCCTGAGGCATAGGTGCTGAGAAAGGCATTGGTCTGGGGCCACTGGAGCCAGGGATCAGTGGGGTGAGACTCAGACCCCAGGGTGAGATTAGAGTTCCAGGTCTGCAAGGACACAATCGGCCGGGCCCTGGAGGACCAGAGCCCGGGGAGGGCTGGCATTGGCAGCCAGTGAGAAACTAGGACAGCGCTGGAGGGCACGAGGAAGGGGCTGGAGCTGAGTTGGCTGTTTGTGTCTGAGACCCGAGGGGCCTGCGGGACTTGGGAAGAGGCGGCTGCACTTCTCCCTTTCAGTGCCCGGGGCCCCATCTCCAGTAGTGGGGGAGAGCCAGACCTTGGAGGTCCCTCTGCCCAGGACCTGAGGAGCTGGGGGGTGGCCAAGCAGCAGTGCTAGTGCAGTGCAGGCCCTGGAACTGGACAGACCCAAGTCCACAGCCCTGTTCTGCCTTCTGTGAGCTGTGTGACCTTCAGCTGGTTACTTAACCTCTCTGTGCTTCGGCTTCCTCACCTGTAACCTCTAGGGATGGTTGGAAAGATCAATTAAATTAATATATGCAAAGTGCCTGGAACAGCCTTGGCACACAGAGTGCTCAGCATGTGCTGGCTGTCATCATTGTCATCCCAGCAAAGGGCAGAATTGGCACGTGGGAGAGCAGTATCCAGAATGAGAAAACGTTTGCTGCCTAATGCAGGCGCGTTTCAGCTCAAGGAGAGGCAGGCGTGGGTGCTTGCTTGGTGCCATGTCACCTGGCTGTGCCCTCGCTCCTTCCCCCACCCATTCATTCGTTGCACCCCACTGGCTCTTGCCCCAAGCCAGGTGGGGTGTAGGGTGGGGGGTGAGAAGCAGCAGGCCCTCTTGGGAAGCCATGGAAACAGTGGTCCTGAGGGAGACAGTGACCGCACTCCATCCAGCTGACCCCGTCAGTTCTGTAGTCGGAACTCAGGGGCCAAGCCCTTGGGTGATGCCACATTGGTTGGGTCTCCCTCTGGGCTGGGGTCCCTGGCAGAAAAGTGGAGCTGAGGACTGAGGTCAGCTCCTCTCTCCTGAGAAGCTTCTCTAGGGCTCCTGTCTGGGGCTTGGTTCTGTGAGCTCCTCCTGCTGCCCTCCCTGGTGTTAGGAGCCACTGAGGCCCCAGCTGGGGCCCACCAGGCCTGGTCTCCCTCTGGCAGGAGGAAATAGGAGGCCAGACAGGTGGCTGGGGGGAGGGAAGGGTAGGGCGTTGCCCAGAGGCCCAGTGGATGCTGGCCTGGTGTCCAAAGCTCTCCACTAGGCCCTGCCCTCCCACCTGCCCACCAGGGCCCTTCCCAGCCCCATCCTGTGGTGGCCCCAGGGCTCTTGGCAGGGAGTCCCTCCCTGAGGGTTTACACTGCTGCCCTGTGTGCCTGGACAGGTGTGGAGGCAGGCAGTGGGCTGTGTCCTGGGCTACTGCCCGCCCCTCATGGCTTCTCTGTCCCCACAGTGCGTCTCCATGACAGCATCTCCGAGGAGGGCTTCCACTACCTGGTCTTCGATCTGTAAGTGCCGGCGCAGCGGACTCTCACCCTCACCCACTTCCAGCATCCGGCAGGTGGGGGCCGCAGCCTCCCTCGCCCAAGGAGCAGTCCCAACCCGGGTCCAGCCCCTCCCTCAAGTGGACCTGGGCTGCAGGTCCCTGCACTGCCAGCCACCCTCGCCTCTCCTCCTTTACTTTGCTCCTTGTTCAAGTCCCGTGGGGAGAGAGCTGACTGCCTGGGCCCACCCCTCTATACGGTGGGCACACCAGAGGCCGGGCTCGGGGAGAGGAGGGAGGACCCAGAGGAGCAGTTAACAGCTTCATTCATCCTGTGTCCCTCAGTGCCCTCATCCCAGCTGGACTGGGGCGCCGCCGGCTGGCGTGTGTGTGAAAGCACAAGTGCATGCGTGTGTGGGGGTGGGTGTGCATGAGTGTGTTTGCACGCATGTGCATGTGTGCATGTGCAGTAGCTGAGCGAGAAGGCGTCTGGGGCCACTGCCACTTCTCGCTTCCTGCTGGATTTAGAAGTGGTGATGTCATCTCCTCACTCTTGACAGCTCCTGCTAAGCAGCACTATATTTAGCTGTCTGTGTCAGTGCTGCTCCAGGACCCTGGGCTGGGCAGGGGCTAGGCCTTGGCCTGCCCCTGTGGCCTCCAGACAGCCGCACAGCCAGAGACATCTGGTGGCGGTGCCATTGCCACAGTTACCTGGATGCCCCCCTCCTCCCATGACTGCCCACGGGCATGCAGGCCGAGCCAAGACAGGACACCTGCATGGAGGCTGCCCTCTCAGCCCTTCCTCCCCCAAATGACAGATTCCCAGTCTGTGGGGCATGCAGGCCTGAGGAGGCCTCTGCCACGTGGGGTCCTCTAGTCAAGAGAGGCTGACACTGTCCCTGTAGGGACTTGGCCACCTCTCGGGTACACCTGTGTGTCCCACAGGACACCACTTCAAATCGCCAGCCAGGGGACCAGGACTGACCTGGGACACAGTGGCCACTGCCCAGCCAAAGCTGTGTCCTGAGATGTTTGTCCCACAGCCCTGGGGATGTGGCAGGCTTGCTGTCACACGTATGTGCCCAGATCCATCTTCACCAGACTCTTTTCCCAGGAAATGGGGAGACCACTGGGCTGAAGTGGCCCTGTCCGGGGCCCCTGGTGGCCAACCGATGGCTGCTTGTGTATCAGGAGCTGAGAAGGGGAGAGAGAATGGTGTGTGTGTGCACATGTATGTGCGTGCGTGCCCACGTGAGGCTCTCTGCTGGCTGGCAGGTGTGGGGAGAAGCTCTGGGGTGGCTGGGAAGAGGACGTTGGCCAGTGAGTCTGGAAGGGCCTGCACGTTCTTCTCCCAAACCTCTGTGGCCCCTGCACCTCACTCATCCTCCAGGGCAGCAGAGGGATGGGGCAGTGGTTTCTGGGATGGGCTGGCATCATCTTCAGGAAGACTTGAGGCCCCTTGGCAGTTTGGGGGCTCCGTGGATTTTGGGGGATTGACAGTATCACCACTCCCCATGCCTGGGAATGTCACAGGGCTAGGGGACTGGGCCTGGGAATAGAAGATCCCACAGACACCGCATGCCCAGAGGAAGGAGGCTCCCATGTCTCCTGAAACTGCAGCCTAGAATCAGCCACGTGTCCCCCGTGGACTAAGGAAAGGAGGGGACATCTGCAGGGCCTCCAAGACTACACCCTTCCTGGGCCAGCACTGAGGCTCCCAAGTCTCTGCAGCAACCCATGTGGGGGTGGAGGCACAAACTCCCTGCCCCGAAGCTCTGAACCACAAGGCGGTCCCAGCCAGGGAGTACCAGGTGCCATTAACCCATCTGCATTTTTCTGAGCACACAGGGCTCCCAAGGGCCTGGTCCTGGCCCAGGTGAGGCTCTCCTCAGAAGGCTCCTCTGAGCTGCTGCCCTGGTCCAAGACCTAGTGGGACTCCGGGTCTACAGAGCCTAATCTGTGAGCCATGCATGCTGAGACCTGAACAGCTAATACATGGTGCTGGGACATGCAGCTCCTTGCCTGGGCTAGAACCAGGATTTGATCCTCCTGCCCCAGGCATGCATGCGTGCACACACATGCACAAACACACTGGCTATGTATACATGCACATGCCCCTCGGGCCTGAGACACACATACATACGTACCTAGACACACCAGCACACATGTACACAAGCACACACATCCACACATGCAAACCAGTGTACATGCATGTGCACAGCTACACAGATGTACACATGTGTGCACACACGTGCACAT
The DNA here is from genome assembly GCF_027409185.1 of Cynocephalus volans. NCBI lineage: Eukaryota > Metazoa > Chordata > Mammalia > Dermoptera > Cynocephalidae > Cynocephalus > Cynocephalus volans. The sequence goes on from NC_084461.1 coordinate 213,279,570, forward strand.
CATCACACATGTACACATGTGCAAACACAGGCACTCATACAAACTGGTGTACGTGCATGTGAGTTCACAGAGACACACATGTACAAGACACATGTACACAGGCACATGCCAGCATACAGGTGCACACATGCATAGCTGTGTACACAAAAATGTACATAGACATGCATGCACACAGGCACACACCAGCATACATGTGCACACATGCACACACATGTGTGCATACACACTCAGACAGGCTGAGCTCAGGAGCCAGGCCTAGGAAGTCCCCACCTGGACATCATTTAGTTTCCTCATGGTCAGTGGGTGCTAGTCAGTAGCAGAGACGTGGCAGCAGTGAGGAGTGAGAGGAGAGAGGTGCTGAGGTTGGAGGGAGGGTGAGTGGGGCACAGTGCTGGGTGCCGCTGGTGTGTGTTAAGGGACATAGGACAGCAGGGCCAGTCCTGCAACAGAGGCAGAGCCCCCAACCCCAACCCCCATCCAGGACAAAGAATGGGGGATAGGAAAGGGACCCCTGGTCCTTTAATGATCTGCTTCAGGCCAGGGGTGCTGGTGTCTTCTTGGTGCATTTCATCCTCATGTTGCTGTGACTCAGGGAAGGTGGGCACTGCCTGCGCTGAGCCCTGGCCTCCTGTAGGGCAGAGGGGGGCCACAGAGGCTCCTCATCCCAGGGGCTGCTGGGGGGACTCAATGGGATCAGGGCCCGGTTGGTCTGGAGCAGGGGACTGTTAACGCTTAACAATCCTCCTTTGTATTTTCCTCCAACGCTGAGAGGACACCCACCCATGACAGGGCCACCTCTCCAATAGTCCCCACTCCTCTGGGTTGTCCTTGCTGTGGCCCAGCCCTGCCCTGTGTGCTGGGCACAAAAATGAGAAGACCCAAGCCCCGCCTTCCAGAGCTAAAGGGAAAAACTGAAGTGCAGATAGGGAAACCCAGCACCCAGGGCGGTGTAGCCAGGAGCAGGCAGGGAGCTGGAGAGAGGGTAAGGGTGCAGAGGGAGGTGCCCTGGGGCCCCACGCCACCCCTCCATGCAGGGACACAGGAGGTGGGGGCCTCTCAATGAGTCTTCAGCAGACTCAGAAGGGGCTGAGTGGGTGAGGGGCTAGGGCAGTCCCAGAGAGGGCTCTGCCCTGCCCTCCTGGTGTGCATCTGCCCCCTCTACCTTTCTGTTCCACGCCCACATTGCCCAACCCAGGGGACCCTGGGCAGCTCAGACCCCTTCTGGGTTCCCTACAGCAGCTCCTGACCTACAGTTCTGTCCTGACGGTGGAGCCTAATGTCCACTCACAGGGTGGGGACTCAGGGCAGGAGGCTATGCGGCAGACACCTCCCGTCTGGCCCTCATTTCTGCTCCCTACTGGAGATGGGAGCACCTCAAGACCTCGGCCCACCAGGGAGGCCAGACCCAGGCACTGTATCTTCTGGCCCCTCCACTCCTAAGCAAGGGCAACGACTCTGGCCCTGGGGCGGCTTGAGGAGGGGAAACCAGATCTTCTTAGACATGGAGTTAGTGTCCCAAGGCCTGGGTATAGCAGTGCAGAGCTTTGGTGCAAACTCCTGTGCTGCCCACTCTGGGCGAGTCACTCAGAGCTTTGAAACTCAGTCATCTTCTCCATAAATGGAGTATAATAGTGCCCATGTCATGGAATGGTTGTGAGCACTGAAATGTTAAATATCATCATACGTGAGTAAGCAGTGGTTAGCTGTCAGTCCTAGGTGACAATGGTAATAGGGTCAAGATGGTGATGCTGCTGGTGGTGGTGGTGGTGATGATGTTGGTGGTGATGGTGATGATGGTGGTGATGGTGGTGGTGTTGATGGTGATGGTGGTGATGATGGTGTTGATGGTGATGATGGTGATGGTGGTGGTGATGGTGATGATGATGATGGTGTTGATGGTGATGCTGATGATGGTGGTGATGGTAGTGGTGTTGATGGTGATGGTGGTGGTGATGGTGTTGATGATGATCATGGTGTTGATGGTGATGCTGATGATGGTGTTGGTGGTGGTGGTGGTGATGATGGTGTTGATGGTGATGCTGATGATGGTGGTGATGGTGGTGGTGTTGATGGTGATGGTGTTGATGAAGATCATGGTGTTGATGGTGATGATGGTGATGGTGATGGTGGTGGTGGTGGTGGTGGTGATGGAGGTGATGGGGTTTGGGATCTCCAGAATCTGTGACCCCTGTGTGCTTTTCCCACAGGGTTACTGGTGGGGAGCTCTTTGAAGACATCGTGGCCAGAGAGTACTACAGTGAGGCTGATGCCAGGTGGGTGTGGAGCCCTCACACTGTCCTGCCCTGTCTTCCCTCACTTCCTCTCTTATCCCTCACTCAGCCCCACTCCTGCCCCTTCTTCTAACCCGTGCCTATTCCTGTGTGATAGTGTCCTTTCCATGGCCCAGGCACAGGGTTGGCTGAGCAGAAGGTCAGTCTGTCTGCCCAGCTGACAGCCCCACCTAGCCCTGCTGGGAGCTCTCTGAGCAGGCCAAGGAGCAGGGGCAGCTCCTGTGTCCTTGACCAGCACGGGGTTGTGGCCCAGGTAGAGAGTGGCCCATGCCTGCTGCATTTACCTGGGGCCAGAACTGTCCCACAGAGGTGGTGCTGTCCTTGGGGTGGCTGTCGGGGAGGAGAAGGAGACAGTGTGGTCGTGGGTATCCTCTTGCCTTTGCTTGGATGTCTTAGTTCATGGCCCATAATGGGCACCCTTGGCTAACTTCCTCACAGAGATGAGCAGTTTCCAAATGCTTTTCCCAAAGAGATGGGCCAGGAGTCCCTCCCACAGTGTCCAGCTTGAGCTTAAAGCCCAGGGAAGTCAACAACCTGAACTGGTGGCAGCTGGCTGGGAAAAGGGCTGCTGGATCTCCCCCAGGTCCCCTGCAGCCTTGCTCACCCCCACCCTGGGGCAGGAGCAGGAAGCCGTGAGACCTGAAACCTCAGCACAGGCTGAGAGGCCACCTCTTTTCCGCGCCCAGGGGGATGAGGGATGGATAGTCTCAGAGACTGCTGTTTGTGGCATGACTGCTTGGTACCAGATTGAGGGATGGCACATGTCAGCTGGGAGATGACAGCGTTTCTGTCCCTGGAAGGATAGGCCACTTGTGGCGTGTTGTGGAACAGGCCAGATGCCACCATGACGGAGGTGTCACTTGTAGCAGTTCATCTTAGCTCAGGGACAGCTGAGGGCCATCACTCTCTGCCTGCTGGGCTCTGCCCACTGCTGCTCTGCCACAGAGGTGTGCATTGAAAGAAGATAAAAGGCCAACAGTGGCCCTCTCTAGGCAGAAGAGTTATAGGTGATTTTAAATGTTTTATTTTGTCTATTTAAGAACTTATTTTTTAAAAAATTTTATTAATATGTATTTTTTACATTCTAGGATGTTGTAGAGCAGTTGGGAGGGGGAGGGCGGGGAAAGGGGAAGGAAATGGGATGGAGGAAGGAGGAAGGAGTAAGGGTGGGATTGAGGCCTGTGGCACCCCCTTCTTTCCCACAGGGGAGACTGGGGGGCTTCCAGCAGTGGCTTGGTCATTGCCAGGCTGGGTGCAGATGTCAAGGGAGTGTGGCAATAGCCCCCCACCATCCTAGCTCAGGAACCTAGGGCCCTTCTTTGCTGAGGCTTGCTAGTTGTCACTGGGCTGGTTGAGAGTGGCAGGGTTGTGGTCAAGACCCTCGGCCCCCCCACCACCCTGGCTTGGGAGAGCCTGGGGTGCCTGCTGCGGCAGCTCAGTGGTCATCGCTGGGCTGGTTGCTCATACAGTGGGGCGGGGGGGGGCATTGCTGAGGCCCTTGGCCCCCATCCTTGGGGCTGGTTGCAGGTTTTGAGGGGCATGGCTGAGGCCTCCAGCCCTCCCCTCTTTCTGGCTTGGTAGCCCAGGGGATTTCCAGTCCTTTTAGGTGTTAGAGGTGTTCTTTGGTGAAATGAGACCTTTACTAGTTATCAAACTCTGTCTCTGGTTGTGGGTATTTTGTTTTTTCTTTCAATTCTGTGTTGGATTATTTGCTGTTCCCACCACTTAAGCTCTACACTGGAACTAATTTGTTGTCTTTTCTTACTTCTAAAGTGGGGGAACTTCCTGTGGGGATTAGCACTTGAGCTCGGTGGTTGAGCTAAATTGCTGCTTTGCTGCTGATTCCCTGGGGAAGGCTTTTTGTGCAGCTCAGGTTTTAATGGTTGACTTTATAGGTACTTTCGGATCTGGTGAAATCTGGTGCACCTGGGTTGTGTAGAAACCCTGGACTGGGCCTGAGTCTTTTCATCAAACTGCACCCAATGCAATTCTGTATTCCTGACCAGTCTCCTCTGAGTGGTCTTGCACTGATTGGGGGGCAGATCAGCTGTCCTTGCTGTGCCCCAGTGTTCCCAGGGCTCAGGGGCACTGGTTTCTTTTCTAAGGTTCCTTGAGGAAGGACTTTGTATTTTGCGAAACAGCCTGGACGTGGCCTGTCCCCTTGGCATGGAGGATCATGGAGGAAGACGAGGCTTTTCTTTATATTTGACTTATCAGAAAAGCAGAAGGCTGGCTGGTTAGCTCACTTGGGAGAGCGTGGTGCTGGTAACACCAAGGTCAAGGGTTCGGATCCCCTTACCAGCCAGCTGCCAAAATAAAGAAAAGGAAAGTGGGACAGAGCCACCTCCTCCTGCTCTGAAGTGCTGGGTGGGGAGCATCACAGAACACACTGGAGCACGGACTCAAGCCTGAGGAGGGGGCATCTGGCCCACTGGAGCCTCCCACCCACAGAGGGGACCCCACGGCACAGAGTCCTGGCAGTGCCTGGACTGAACACCTCCTGGGTACCACCCTGGGGCCTGGGGCTCCCTGCAGCCCTCTGACAGCCCCCACCCTGCCCACTGTCCCGCCCATAGCCCCTGCTCTGTTCCCTGCCCCCCAGCGCCCTGTCCTCTCTGAGCCCCCCCCCCCCATTCTCAACGTCCTCAGCTCCCGGACCCTCCCCCGCTCTTGTGAATCCTCTCATCCCCCCCTGTGATTTGGGGGTCCTGCCCCAAGTCAGCCTCCCTGAAGCCATGCCCCCTGAGGCCGAGCCTGGAGGAGACCACCCAGGACGGGCTTGGGCCCACGCAGCTCTGGCCACAGGGGTGGAGGGGTCATTGTGCGGCTTTCCTCCACACACCAGGGCGTCAGCCCCTCTGCCCACCACGGGGTGGCCTCAGCCACTTTTTGCTCATTGTCCCAGTCTTTCTCGGTCTGTGTCTCTGATGGCCACACAGCACCCCTCGGGCCCTGGCGGCCTGGCCCAGCAGCAGAAGCCCTACCCGCCTGGCCCTCAGATCCTCTGTCACAGGCCAGGGAGGCACAGAGCTGCCTGGGTGCTGGGGACCCCTGCCCAGGACTGGAGTGGCTTCAGGGTGGGCTCAGGAAGGGAGAAGCTGGGGTTTTCCAGGGTCCTCAGGAGTTTGTCTGGCTCTTCAGGTCCCAGGAGGCTTCACAGGAGCCAATTGTAGTGTGCTGGGAGGGGAGGGCCTGCTGCGCCCCTGCCAGGCATGGTTGCTCCCTGCTCTCACGGCAGGTGTCCCCACTTCTCCCCAGAGGACTCTCTATGTGGAGGGTGCCCCTGGCTGTTTGGGGTCCCTTCAAACTGGTCCAGAAGGGATGGGGCCGGGGCTTCTCCCTGTCCCGCCTGCAGACCCCTGGTCTTGTCTCACACACTCTGCTCCCTCTCTTGGGGGCTGGGGCTCAAGGGGGTTTCTCGGTAGCAAGGCTGAGGAGGGGCAAGCAGCCCAAGTCCTGTGGGGGTGCTGGAATCTGGGCATGATTTTGGAGGCTGAGTGTCGCAGGGGCAGGGGAGGGAATGAGGGAGCCTCCTGGAAAGTCTGCTCCTTGGCTGGTGCCACAGATGCCACCAACCTCAGGTGCCCTCTTTACCTCTCCAAGCCCTGCGCCCTGCCGGCAAGGGGGTCATGTCGGCCTGCATGGGTCTGACCCCTGCGCCCGTGCTTCAACAGCAGTGCCCGCTGGAGGGTCTGCCCGGGAGGCCCTGTGGGTGGTCGCCCCATAGGCACTGCAGGGAACTCATGGCAGGAGCATGGCAGAGGAGCGGGGCTTGGCCTAACCCCAGGGGGAAGCACCGAATGGAGTCAGGGCTGTGCTAAGGCAGAGAGAGGGGACCAGGCGCCAGGCAGGAGTGGGTGTAGCCGCGTGGTCAGAGCCAGTGGGAACGGCGCTGTCCTAATAAGTGCAGGCCTGGCCTGGGCAGGTGTGGTAGTGACTCCAGATGCCTGGCGCTGCTGAAAGTGGAGCATCTGATGATCTCCAATGAGCCGCATCTTGGGAGAAGAAGGGAACGAGACAGGAATTGCTTTTCTGAACTTGTTTCTAACCAAGGACGTTGGAAATCCCTCTTGGGAGGAAGCAGGATTTTAACTTTGGAGTTGGTGAGGAAACTGAGAGCTCTCCATGTCTTTTTTAAAATGGAGAAAGCGAAGTTCAAAACATGTAGAATCTGTTTTTCAAAAACTTTAAAAAGCAATATGGTTCATGAAAGGAAGGTGGAGGGACCCAGTGAGATGCTGACTGTCCCCAGGGGAGACATCAGAGCCCAGACTATGAGAATGACGCCCAGGATGCTGCTTGGGGACAATTCTGACCATAAGAGTGACCTCCTAAACCATTCAGAACATGAAGAAAAGCCCCTAGAGGGATCGGCCCTGCCTGAGGAAGGTGCTCGCTGTTGACAGGTGGAGTTGGCCTCGCCCTCCTGGGCCACGGTCTCACATGGGAACAGGGGAAGAGCTTAGCCAACTCGTTCATGAGCATGGATGTGAAGAGCCTGCAGCCTGTATGACAAGTGGATGGGGGTTAAGGGGGAGGCTTAATTACAGCAACACATGCCAATCCCTGTGAGACCCTCATGGTCACCATGGAGAGGTGTAGCCCAGACACTGGCTCAATAGTCACCGTGTCTCTGGCGTTGGTTTAGGGCCCAGCACTGCCAGGAGGAGAGGTCAAGGAGGACTGGGCATGCTGACTGTGGTGTCGGGAAGGCATCCTTGAGGGGTGACCGCTGGAGGACAGGGGACACGGCACAACCCGGAGCTGCAGCCAGGATTCACGCTGGAGGAAGTGCCCCGAGTCTGGTGCTGCCTCCTGTCCTCAGCATTAGATTGTGAGGTGTGTGTGGTGCAGGCCCAACCCCTGTGGGCCACGTCCAGGGAGGTGGGCCTTACAATGGTCACAGGCTCCACACAAGTCACTCTGCTGGAGAGCATCTGAGGGCAAAGGAAAGGCCAGCCTGCAGGGCTGCAGCAGACCACGGTGATAGGCTGGATGGAAGGGCCAGAGATCTACATCCCTTTCCAAGACAAGCAGGGCCAAGAATGGCCACGGGAGCCGGCCATCCACACTGCGCAGGTGCGCAGGAAGGGGGTCACACTGAGCCCTCATGCATTCCACAGGGTCTGGGAGGACATCTGACCCACTGCCTCAGCCCCACTGGCCTTGGCTTTCCATCCTAGACACTTGTGGGAGGCTGAGCTCTGCCCACTCGAGTGAGGCCCCTCAACCGGCTTGAGTGGGTGAGGCTCACGGGCCTTGCCAGGGACACAGCCAGCTGCTCACAGGGGACTGACACCCTCCAATGTAACAGGTGCCGGGCTCCCTTGGGGACAGATGAGGGTGTCAGACTCCTTACGGTGGCTCGTCACGGGCAAGCTGCAGGGACACAGCCCCTGACAGGAGTGGCAGGAGCTGGAAAGGTGGCCAAGGGGGCTTGGGGAGCAGCTGGACAGTGGGGGAGATGCTTTGGCCAAGGGCAGGAGACCCTAGGGCAGTGAGGGGCTGGAGACCCCAGGGCATGTCAGAGTGGAGATGGGATTGTAGTTCCTGTCCTTGGTGACATTGAAGGGGAGGCACTGAGGGGCTGTCTTCACAGGTGCGGGCCTGGCTTCTCTGAGCCCCACAGACCTTAGGCATCCACCATCCCATTGGGATCTGAGGGCTGGGTTTCTTCAGGGAGGAACCTCGGATTTGCTCTTTAATGCGGTAGCTGGTGGTGTCCAGATGTGGCCAGGAGGTGGGGAGCTGTTTGAGGGAGAGGCTGGACTCCTATGGCCTCTCTGGGTTTGCCATTAGGAAAACAAAGACCACCCCTCCCTCTGATCCTTGGTCACCCCACTGTCCTACCCCACACAGGACCTGGCTGGGATAGGAGGGTCCTGAGGGGCCTACCTGTCCCTTCTGCGCCCCTCCCAGAGGGGCCGTGACTGAGCCTCCGGCAGGTGGGCTTCAGACAGCCTTAGCACAGGCCTCTAGGCCCAGCAGGTGGCCTTGGGGTGGTGGCTGCCATTGCCCTGCAAGGTGGAGCTGTCCCTTAGGGTGGGGCACTGGGTGGGGCCCCAAGAGGCCTATGCCTGGCACCAGGAGCACTTAGGAAGGCAGGCTCAGGCCACAGGGTCTCATGTGTGCAGGGCTGGATGGCCCTGGTCTGATGTGCCCGAAGACAGGTGTCAGGGAAGTGCCTGAGGGCTGCTCTGCCAACACTTCCAGCCAGTCACCTCCTGGGTAGCTCGGGACTTCTGCTGACAGCCTCCCTGCCTGCCAGAGGAAGGGCTGCAGGGAAGCTGTCTGTGCTCAGGAGACCCAGCCGTGCACACAGGGCCCCGCGGGCCCCTCAAAACCCCAGAGCTGAGCTAGATGCCCCCAGTGTTGCCTGAGCTGAGCGGTCCCACCCTGACGCCACTAGCCAGTGTGGAAGTTTAAATTCAGTTTATTTAAGTGAAATAGCGCAAGCACTAGCGCACTGTTCCTGCTCCAGAGCAGAGTGGGGTCCTGGTGCCTGGGGCTCGCCACACACCACGGCATCCACCTGCCCCTGCCTTGGCCCTTCCCTGCCTTGGTTCCCTACCCCATGCCCACCCCCTCACCACAGCCTGCCCTGCAGGGTACAGACTCAACTTGGCCTCCCTCCCAAGGGTGCCCAGCTTAGGGTCAGGCTTGGCCAACATGAGCCTGGGAAGAGGGTGCACTGGGAAAAGTCCCTTCCGTGGGCCTGGCCTTGCCTCCCCATCACATGTGGGCCCCTTGTGAAGGCAGGGCCAGGGCCGGCGGCGGAGCCTCAAAGCCCTCTCCTGGCCAGGACCTCCTTTCCCCTTGGTTCCCTATGTCCTCCTTGTCCCCCAGGCTGGGGACCGCAGCCAGTACCATATAGCACATCACCATCACCACCCATGCCTCCTCTCGCTGTTCCCCCAGCCTTACCCCGGGGGCGATTCCCACTAACCACCTGCTGTTTGCCACAGTCACTGCATCCAGCAGATCCTGGAGGCCGTTCTCCATTGTCACCAAATGGGGGTCGTCCACAGAGATCTCAAGGTGAGTCCCCATGCCACTCTGTGCATGTATACATGTGGGTGTGCATGTGAGTCCACAAATGTGTTATGGGCTCTGTGTGCACACATGTACAGCCATGCGCACGAGGATGGGCGTGTGTGTGCATGCTTGTGCACATGTGTGTGCATGATGTGTGTGTGCTCATATGGATGTGTGTACATGTGCATGTGTGTGCACATGTGTGGGGGGTGTCTGCACATGTCCCTCCCAATGCCTCCAGGCCTCCAGGGCTGGTGGGGGGTGCAGTCCAGAAATCAGCCTGTTAACAAACGTGCACTCAGGGTCTCACTTTCTGGGCTCCCACCAAATAGTGTCCCTGGTCGGTGGGGACACAGATGGCAGAGGGCTGGTGCCACTGGGAGCAGGGTGGCAAGAGCAGGCCTCACCTGGCTCTGCCGAGTCCTCCCAACCCTTTCTCCAAGTCTCTGCTGCCCACAGTTCAGCTCTCAGCAAAGAAGTTCTGGGTTCTGTTCAAAAGATTTGGTCACCCCCCAGGGCGCAGAGTGGCTGGGGCCTCTCAGAAGCCATCTTCCCTCTCTCCTCCTCCCTTCCCTTCCTTCCTTCCTTCCAATGCCCTGTCCTCCTCCTTCAACCGCATCTTCTCCAAGCCTTGGCTGAGCCAATTTCATTTCTCTGAGTGGGCAGTGTGGACCCTGGGCCTGTCACCCTGCTGGAGTTTAACACCAAACTTCCTGTGGGCATTTGTGCTGAATGGGGGTCACACACTTCCTTAGGCCATTGATGAGGGGGCTGGTGTTTGCAGCTGTTCTGGGGAAGGTGTCTCTCTGGTGCCCCTCCACATGTCCCCACTGCCTCCTCCCTCTCCTCTGCATGTCCCAAGGGTCCTGCTCTGTCTTATTGGAGTCAGCCTCCCTCAGGGGCCCTGGGTTGGTGCAGGGACTCAGAGGTTCTGCTGTGAGGGGGCATGGACACTTTGTTTCCCTACCCAGCCATTGATCTGGTTAACGTTGAGGCCAAGACAGAGAAGTGGAGGCCAGTGCTCTCCCCTCCTCAGTTCAGGGGGCAATCCTTGCTGTGGCCTCCCACATCATCAAAGGGGACAGAATGTGCCTCCTCTCCTGGAGAGAAATCCCACCATCTGATTGAGACAGCCCCAGAAGTGGTGCCATTGTGGGGTACCTGTCACCACCTGGAGGATGGTGGCAGAGACAGATGGTCAGGTCCCTCTCAGGGGGACTGGGAGGGGCCAGCATGGAGCCTGGAGGCAGAGACACAAATGTGCAGCCCAGCAGGGGTGGACCCACACACACCTCCTTGCCCAGTGCTTCCTCGGCCAATCACTTAATGCTCCTTCTCCACGGGAAGAAATATCATGGTGTCTGCTCTGCACAGCCTCTTTCCCTCCTTCCAGGCTTCCAATGTGGGTGTGCAAGAAGCTTGGGGCCCCCTGCCCTGCTCACGTCAGCCAAATCAAGGGGTCCCAGGGACTCTAGGTCGATGCCTGGTGGGCAGGGACACAGTGCTCCAGCCTTGAGGCAGGGAGGTTGAAGCAAGGGACAAGAGGGCAGGAGGCCTTGTCCCCTCCTACTCTATAGGGCCCTCGGAGGAAGCTCTGGGTTTCTGCTGTGTGGGGTCTGAGGATTGCCAGAGCTGGAGCCCTCACAGCTCAGGAGAATACAGATCTTCCCACACAGGGTTAGCGTATTCTCACATCGAGTGGCTCATCAAGCTGCAGGGTGGTGCGTGCAGTGGATGAATTGCCAGGGCTTCCCGAAGGGAAGGGCGCGGGAGGCTGGTGGGGATCTGAGGGCTCTCGGGCGCCTCCTGGTGGTCAGAGGTGAGAAAAGCCACAGCTGTGGGCTCCCTGGTTGGCACTGGCCACCGTGGGGATGGGCCAGAGCCCTGTGGGTTTGGAGGCTGGACAGGACGGTCCCCGGGGATGCAGCAGCTAAGACCTTCTCAGATTCAAGTGCCCCCAGTCTGAGGACAGCAGCCTACCTGGCCTCTCCTGCATAGGGAAAAAATGTCCTTCCAGCCTGAGTAAGGGTGCTGCCACCTGAAAGGCCTGAGCAGCCTTTCCTCACCTGGGGGTGCCCGACAGGCAGGCGGTCAGAGCCGGGACCTCCTTTCTGCCCTGTGTGGAGGGGCTGACCAGGGCTGGGTGAGACTGGGTGGGTGGACGTCCTGGGCTGCCCCGGGCACTGGGGCCCCTGAGTGTTCCTCTTTGGCCTTTGGGAGTCACTGTCTCAGCAAGAAGTGCCTGAACCTCCCAGTAGCCCCACCACCACCACTGTTGTAGCCCCTCTGCCAATGGGAGTCCCAGGACCCTGGGAGCCCCCTGCAGCCTCCCATATGGCCTGCCCCAGGGCTGTGGGGAACATCGTGGTTGCTTGTAAGGGTGAGCTCAAGGTTTTGGTTCAAGTGGCCCCCTAGATCCCCATTCTGAGGTGCAGGGGATCCAAGCTTGGGCTGAGAGCCAACTCCCTCTGAAAGGCCAGGACTTGTGGGATGCAGACCTAGGGCCCGTGACTTAGCTGTACCCCGGGGATGCCCACATGGTAGGGAGTCAGATCTGTACATCCCCTCCTGCAAACTGCTGTCCTCTGTTTTGTAACACCCCCTCCCCCACTGTAAACCTCCCCTCTGGGTGTAAACAATGTGCCCTGGTGCTGGTCGCCTCCTGCAGCCGGAGAACCTGCTCCTGGCCAGCAAGTGCAAGGGTGCTGCGGTGAAGCTGGCAGACTTTGGCCTGGCTATCGAGGTGCAGGGGGACCAGCAGGCATGGTTTGGTGAGTGCCTGAGGGTGGGGGGGATGCCCGCGGCCCCTCAGGGCCCCTCATAGCCCCTCATAGTCCCATCCCCTCTTGCTAGGGTTTGCAGGCACACCAGGCTACCTGTCCCCTGAGGTTCTTCGCAAGGAGGCCTATGGCAAGCCCGTGGACATCTGGGCATGTGGTGAGACCCAACGGGCCACTTGGCAGGGCTGCCTCCTTGGGCAGGGGTCTCCTTCCATGCGGGGGTGGGGGAGCAGCAGGGAGCTGGGCTCAGGCTGCCCATGAGTGGTTGGGAGTGGGTAGGGGGCTGTTTGTGCCATCTGCCCACATGTCTGCTGCACCAGGGTGGAGGCACAGGAATGCTGAGGACCCCAGTGCTCTCGGGGGCCATGGGGTGCAGGGCATGGGCTGCATGGTAGGCAGCCTCCTGGTGTGGCTGCAGCCCTCATGGCCCCGTCCGCAGGGGTGATCCTGTACATCCTGCTGGTGGGGTACCCGCCCTTCTGGGACGAGGACCAGCATAAGCTGTATCAGCAGATTAAGGCTGGAGCCTATGACGTGAGTGCCCTGGGACCCCGTTTGGACTGCTACCCTCCCCAGGGCAGCCTGGGAAGAGACTGGGAGTGGGGAAGCCCTATGTGTGGCCAAGTGCTGGGTCCTGCTCTCCCAGATTCGTGGCAGGGGATGAAACCCCATGGAGAATTCCAGCCCCTGCCTAGGTGGGGGCTTCAGACCCGGCCTGGGTTGTTTCCTTCTGTAGTTCCCATCCCCTGAGTGGGACACCGTCACTCCTGAAGCCAAAAACCTCATCAACCAGATGTTGACCATCAACCCTGCCAAGCGCATCACGGCCCATGAGGCCCTGAAGCACCCGTGGGTCTGCGTAAGTCATCCTGGTGCCCTCTCGGGGGGGCTCCTGGTGGAGGGGCCTGGGATCACTTCCTTGTCGAGGTCCCTGGGATGGCCTTGTAAAGATGGCATTGGAAGGTAGAGGAGGCCCCTTCCTCCTGACCACAGTCCTGCCTGTGAGGGGACAAGGCTTGAAGTCACAGGCAGGTGGGGACAGGTGGCCTCTCATCGTGGTGGTGGCTGTTGCTCTCAGCACATGGTGGGCCCTGGGGTGCTGCAAGCCCTGCTTCCCTGGGCCTCTCCCCTGACCCTCCGCTCCTTTGAGCCCCCTCAGGGGCACAGCTGATGCCCCGGCCCCTCTCCCCACAGCAACGTTCCACGGTGGCCTCCATGATGCACAGACAGGAGACAGTGGAGTGTCTGAAAAAATTCAATGCCAGGAGGAAGCTCAAGGTAAGGCCCCAGCCCCAGCCACTGGCACTCTGTATCCCTACGGCACCCAGTGCTGGAAGGGGTGGTCTGGAGGCTCGAGGCAGGCCCCACAGGAGAAGGAGGTGAGGTCTGAGCTGCCCTGGGACTGGCCTGTTTGTCGAGTAAACTCAGTCCCACCATGGGAACTAGCCAAGGGTGCCCTGGGGCCACATGGAGGGGCCATCCTGAGGTGTGTCCTGCAGGCCCTACACCTGGGGCTCCTGCAGGCGGGACATGCCCTCTATAAGTCATGCTCTCTTTAGTGCGAGCGAATCCAGAAGCTTCTGGCCCAGAGCAGGTTTGGTAAGAAGAGAAGAGCTGAGCTCTGGTCCTGGGTGGGCAGGGGGAGTTCAGGGAGGGAGGTGGGCACTAGCAGGCTGCCTGACCTGCTGCACTGGCAGGACTGGTGCTGATGGTCACTGTGGGGTACGAGTCGGCTGTCGCCCTAGGCTGCTGGGTGCTGAGGGTGAGGGTGTGGCCTGGACCTGGGGGCCCATTGCCCGACTGCCCTCCTCTGGTCTCTGAGCCTTTCTCCCCGAAGCCCCGAGGGCAGCCCCCAACGGCTCTGGGCCTGTCATGGAAAGGAGGGGCAGTGGGCGAGCCAGACCGCAGAGGAGCTGCTGTGGCGATTAGTGGTCCTGGTGACCCCTGAGGCTTGGGGTTCTTGAAGCACTTAGATGCTGTGGTTGGTTGGCAGGTTGAGTATCCAAGGCATGTTTTAATTCTGGAAACAGGTGATCTGTGTGTGCAGCTCTGGGTTCCCGGAGCGCTCACCTCTCTGGAAGTCTGTGATGAGTCCTGCCAGGCACCCCTGGCGCTGAGCGTCTGAGTGGGTGGGTGGGAGGGGTCTTCTGGCCAGAAGCCAATGGGACGGTCCTGGCTTTATCTGTCTCTCCCCAGGGGGCCATCCTCACCACCATGCTGGCCACACGGAATTTCTCAGGTGAGACACTCTTCTCCAGGGAGGACTCCCCTGCAGGACTGCGACAGGAGGCTCCTCCTTTCTCGCCAGCCCTTTGGCCCCTCCACAGCCGCTGGCCCACGCCTGGCCTCGGTCCTCAGCTCTGAGACCCCTGCTGTCCACCTGGCCTGGCTGGTCTCCCTCATCGGGCAGCCCCAGCCCCTTTGTGTTGGGTCTGTGTCCCCTTCTTTGACATCCCGAGTGTCTATGCGGCCCACTGCCCGGGCTGCACGGCGTGTGTGTCTGTCCAGGCATTTGTCGGGCATCTCTGTGGCCTCTTCGTTGTTTTGAAAGCTCTGAGCACCGTGTTGTGTGCAGGAGGCGGGCAGAGGGTGTGGGCTGAGTCTGAGTCGGCACAGGAGGCTCTGGGGACCTCCCTGCTGAGTTCTGGATGAGAGGTCACTCAGGGTGGGTGGTGGGGGGAGCAAGGTCTCCAGGGGTCTCTTAGAGACCCCTGAGGCCCAGGGCGCTGGCAGGCCCACCTGGCACAGGGGTGGCATTAGTCCTAGAGTAGAGCTGGTGGCCCCAGCGCTCAGACAGCTGTGCTGTGGCTTCTCGTCGTCGACTCTCCATGTGCGGGCGTCTGTGGTTGTCTTGTCCGTTCGCATCTGGCACCCCCATCCCCCCATCCTGTTACTTTGGCTGTGACACTGCACCGCTGAGAAGGGCGCCAGTGGTCACACCAACTCTAATAGGACTATCTGTCTGTGGCGTGCCTGCCACGCCACGGTGGCACGAGAAGCCCCCGCTGGGGTTTTCTAAGGAGAAAGGAGGCAAACGCTTTTCAATGTCAATCAGTCCAATCTTGTTTTCACTCTCCTGAAAAAAGGATTCTGGAACCATCCATCACCTAAACTTTAACTCTAATCTTCTTCTGCTTCCTTTGTCTCTTTTCTCCCCTTACCTCCCCTGCCCTCGTCTGTGTCCGCCTGCCTCCCCTTCCCCTCGTCTCTCCTGGTGCTAACAGTGGGCAGACAGACCACCGCTCCAGCCACAATGTCCACCGCGGCCTCCGGCACCACCATGGGGCTGGTGGAACAAGGTAGATGCGTCTTGACCAGTGTCACCCGCTCCCACCTGTCCCTCCCGTCGGCATGCAGCCCCCTGCTGCACAAAGCCACTGGCCAGGCCTCCAGAGCCACCCCTGAGGCCACCAGGCCCCCGGGAGCCCCTGCTCCCGCCATGGTCACATCCCAGCAGAGCACCCTGAAGGCAGGAGGAAGCCCCCCAGTCTCCTTGCCTAAAAGAAGAGGCACTGGGCTAGGTGACCCCTGGGCCTCACCAAGACCCAGGTGCATTTGGCTGAGACCCCCTTGTCCTGGTCCCCGAGGTCTGGGGGTCTGGAGACCCCTGTTCAGAATGGCCTTGGCCTTGCCAGTAGTCTCTGGGCCTGCTGCTGGGGGGTTTGAATCCTGAAAGGGGGCTGTTGGGGAGCTGCGTCTGAGACGCTGCCCCAAGAGAGCCTGTGGGGCTCAGTCCCCTGTGTGCAGATGCCCTCGCCCCTGGGGACCTGCACGGAGCCGGTGGTCTGTGATGCTGAGGCCCACATATGCATGTCTGCCTGTGAGTCCCCTAGGACAGGCTGCTCTGGAGCCAGAGGCTCAGGCCTCTGAAGTGACTTTGAGTCCAGCTCTTGGTTTCTTTCTACCAGGTCCTCCTCACCTAGCCCCACACTCCATGAGGGGAGAAGGCCAGTTCCATCCACCTGCCGCTCTGGGCTGGGTGGGGCCAGACCTCCCAGCTTGAGCCCAGAGACCTTGCTGGCTCCCACCTGCCTGCCTGCCCGTGACCTTGGGCAGACCCCATGCGTGCTAATGACCTCAGGACCTCCTCCTGGGTTCCATAGCTGCAAACCGAGTTGAGGGCTGGTGTGAGTTTAGGGCAGGCAGGGCCAGCCACAGCTGGCTGCCGCTGTGCACACAGGGCCGACCTGGGGTCCTCCCAGAGCTGAGCTGTAAAAGGTTTCCTGTCGTGCTTCCAGCATCAGCTGGGGCCAAGGCAGGGCCAGGGTGTTGGTGATTCTTTCCTCTATCCTTCCTGCACACCCACCCCAGCTTCCACCTACAGCCCTTCAGGGTGACAGCCAGAACTTCCCAACCAGAGAACCCCCTTCCTGGGGGAGGCTCAGCCATCCTTCGCAGATGGCTCTTCTCCCACATAAGCCTAGCGCATGTGTCCGGCAGGAAGGACCCGAGCGTCTGAGGCTGCTCCATTTCACAGGCCTTTCTGGCACATGTGGTGGGCGGATGGGACTGCGGTCAGAGAAGGCTGAAGCTGGCTCGTGGGGAGGCCCTGCTGCCCAAGGACAGTGCGCGAGGCAGGCCGCACTTAGCCACTCTGCCTGGGCCCCCTGCGATGCTGCCTGCCTGCAAGTGAACGTGGGTGACCGTGCATGAGGCCATCCGCATGTGTGGCTCTGCCCTGGCACCACGGGCCTCTCTGTCCTGGAAGGGGGGTCAGTGCATGTGGACAGAGCCCAGCATGGCTGTCCAGCGTGACCGGCTGGGGTGAGGCAGAGGCGGGGCTGGCTCAGCCACACCCATAGACGTGTGGCAGGGCTCTTCTCCGTGGATGATGGCTGGGTCTGGTACCGTCCCGTCAGACCTCCCAGTGTGGCGTGGCACCCCTCCACCAGCAGGGAGGCCCTTATCTGTAGAGCATGTTGTAGTTTTGCCTCTGTGGTCTTCCTGGCATCGAGCAATTGTGACACCCACAACTGTCAGGGTAGCTGTGGGGTAGCATTTGCCTTGGCCTGAGGACATCTGGGGTGAGAGACAGAGGGTCTCTCCTTGTCCCCCTGAGGCCTGTGGAACCACCAGCCTAGGTGTCTGGGTTACCTCTGGCTGCTTGGTCCACCTTTGGCTTCTGTTGCACCTAATAAATGCTTGCAAGTTGAGACAACACCGTGCCTCTGAGCACCAGTGCAGACTGGAGTCGACAGGATTCTGGCCACAGGGAATCGAGCTAGTCCAGCGCAGAGGTGCGTGGCCAGAGCTATGTACCCCAGGATGGCCTGGTCCAAGCACCCCATGCAGATTCCAAGACGTGCATAGGCGTTGGTTTAAAAAAGGAGCTCACAAGATGGGATGTTTGGGAATGGATTGAAATGACACAGGTGTCGGCTGCAGGGCTTCCCAGAGCTTGGATACGATGATGGCCCATCTAAGTCCTCAGAGAGGGCTCCCACCCCTTGACTGTGAACTTCTGCCCTATTTCCCATGTTAACATTTCCAGTAGCACAGTTTGGAAATGTAGGTTGTGATAGACTCGGGGACGTAAATGGAACCCTCTAAGACTAAGGGCTGTCCCAAGGTCTCCACCAACCCTGCCTATAGTCTGACCCAGGCACCTCCTTTCCTATGAGAATCATCTGAAGCTGGCCAAGGGTGCTGACCTGGCCCCAGCAGGTCTCAGACCAGTATTGACACTGGATCCAACTCAGAATACAGTTGGAATGCCACTGGATTGGCCAAGGCTGCCCGACCTGTGGGTAGGCTCTGCCTGCAGAGGTGGGTTAAGCCCACCTTCCACAAACCACCCATTTAAATTGGCCACATCTTTGAAATGAGTGTTCCCAAAAAGGGATGGGGATCCTTTCCCTTTCCTGCTCAGGCCCCTGGGAGGAGCTGTCCTCCTGGCTGTGTCGGGAAGCTGGTCGCCAGCAGGACAGGATCCCCAAGCCACAGCCTCAGTCTCAGGAGCACTGTGCCCAGCTCTCACACCAGAACAGACAGGCAACCCAGGTGGCCGGCGCTGGCAGGTGCTTGTGGGGATGAGCTGTGTGTGCTGGAGATGGGGAAGAGAGGGGAGAGGTGGGGCCCACAGACAGGTAAGCTGGGGACCTGTCCCTCTGTAGTGAGTTAGAGGGGAGGCAGATTGTGGCTGCAGCAAGGGGGAGGTTTTTCACAGTCTGTGCTGTAGGGAGGTGGAAGTCATTTCTGGTCCTGGAGCCCACCTTGCAGAGCTGCCCTGGGGCATCAGGGACCTGGTCCTACGTGCAGCCTCACCAGGGCCTTGGGCCTTGGGCAGGTGAAGCACAAGGGGCAGGTTTGGGGACAGGAGGGTGACGCCTTAGCTCCAGAGAGGTCCTGAGAAGGACTCTTGGGCTCGATACAGAACTTTGGGAGAGTTAACAGATCCATGAGGGAGGGAGGCTGTAAACAGAAATTCTGTGCCCATTGCAGGGCCACACAGACTGCTCTGCAGGGTCCCAGGGCCACATGTAGCCCCTGGGAAGTCACAACCCTGCACTCCACATGCAAGGAATGGGAGGAACCAAGGAGGAAGCAGGGTGGGCATCGAGACAGGAAGGGAGGTAGCCAGCCTGGGCACTACACTGCCCCCCGTCTCTGAAATGAACCAGGTGACCTGGTGCAGCGAGCAAGCGTCAGAACCCCCCACGGGCTTGTGGGACAGATGCCGGGGCCCCCAGAGGGTTTGACTCAGGAGGGTTGGGTGGGCCTGAGGACTCGCCTTTCTGACTGTGCAGGACAATGCTGCTGCTGGGGGGCCCATCTGAGACCCGCTGCAGCTCTAGGTCTGAGTGCGCCTGTCTGTCCAGTTTCTTATCCCCGCCCAGGCCTGCGTGGGCAGCATGGGTCCCCCTCCGAGCAGGCAGGAGCATCTGGCTTCGGAGTCTGGCTAGCCAGCCTCCTGGAGCCGACGGGCTGGGAGCTGTGCTGCCTACCTTCCCTGCCTGGCCCGGGATGAGGGATCCCCTCCCATGCTGTCCCCTATCCCCTGGCACTGCAGCACAGCCCTGGCTGCTTCCCTCACCCGCTTTGCTCTTCTTGGCCAGGATGGCTGAGTCCCGGCCGAGTTGCACCCCTTGCCCAAACCAACACAAATCTCGTTTTCTCTCTCTTCCTTCCTCACCCCCTTCTCCTCCTCACCCTTTTCTGTAAGGTAAGCTCACTTCCTTTTTTTTTTTCTCTTTTCTTTTTTTAGTTCTGTAATTAAAATTTTAACTGCTGTAGATGCTGCGGGGCTGGGGGCTGAGCCAAGCCAACCCCAACCGCCGATGGGGCCCATCTGCTAGGCCCGGGGTCCTCTGATGCTTGTGGGCAAAGAGGCTGGTGTTGGCCCCAGCCAGTGCCCACCCCGAAGTGGCCCCAAGTCTGGGGCTGTTGGGGGCTCTTCAGGAGGAGGGAGAGCAAGGCCACCCGTCTGCCAAGGGATGGGTGAGGGCAAGGAGGGCGGGAGGCTGAGAGCGGCAGGGGCCTGGGCTGGGGACAGGCCCCTCTGTGGGAGCAACCAGCTGCTTGGGAACATGGAGAAGTGTGGAGGGCGTGATCCTCTGAGGTGGCCCCGCTCAGCTGCCCACCACCCTCAACCTGGCACCATCCTGTCCTTGTTCCTGTCATGGGAGGGGTCAGTGTCCTGCCTTCCTCTGCATATGGCCTGGAAGCAGAGGGGCACAGGGTCAGGAGGCTCTGCAGCACCCACAGGCACCTCTGGGTCCCAAGTCAGAGGAGAGATCTCGGTGCCCTGCAGAAGCCGCAGGGTCATGGAGGATGGCTGGGGGAAGGGTCCTTGGGCAGTCCTGGCCTGGCCCCCACTGGATGGCTCAGGCTGCTGCTCCTGTCCGCGGACATTGGACCATGCATGGGGAAGGAGCTGAAGTGGGTGCGGGGTGGGGGTGTGCAGCCGTGGCTGTGCTGTGACTCAACATGCCTCCTTCCCTCCCATGCAGCAGCCAAGAGTTTGCTCAACAAGAAAGCAGATGGAGTCAAGGTGAGGTGCCAGCTCGGCCCAGGGTGCCCAGAGCCTGCAGCTCTGCCCCCACCCCCCAGGCTCTGAAGGCTCAGGGAAGGGGAGTGGTGGTCCCTGCCTAAGGGCTCCTCTTCCCTCTCTCCACAGCCCCAGACGAATAGCACCAAAAACAGTGCGGCAGTCACCAGCCCCAAAGGGACGCTTCCTCCTGCCGCCCTGGTACTGACCTCCTCAGCTCCTGCCTTTCGGGTCCTCCCGCACCTCCAATGGTGTGGCTGCCGCCCCAGAGGCGGCCGGGGTGAAGGTGGGATCTGGCCCCTACTGGCCTATCTCTGGCCCCTGGCCCTCACCCCTCACCGCATTGAGAATGGTGGAGTGGGGGGTTGGCCCCCCAGAGGAGAGGCTGCTGGGGGTGGGGTGCAGGCAGGGGTGGGGCTGCTCTAGGGAGCCCAGAGATGTTGGGCCAAGAGGAGAGTTGGCCCCTTGCTGGGGCCCAGAGATGTTGGGCCAAGAGGAGAGTTGTGGCCCCCACCTGCACCGACATGGGCGTCTCCCCAGGAGAAGCTGCAGCAAGAGGCCTCGAGGAGGCTGGTGCGGCAGAGGACAGAGGGGGCTGCCTCGGCTTCCTGTACCCCCAGGGGTCCCCACCCGTGGCTTCTCCATCCCCTCAACAGGCTGACTCAGGCTGGGGCCTGGCTTGCAGGGGGCTGGGCTGGCTCTGCAGGGGGAGCAGCCCCGAGTGGCTTGTCCCATGTCCGTGGCGAGACGGTGGCGCAGAGGCAAGGTGTCTAGGCCAGTAGCAGCCAGGGTGGGCTTCCCTCATGAGCCAGCTCACCCGTGCTGGTCTGTGGCTGCCCGAGAGGTTGGGCTGAGGGGCTTCCTGCTGGGAAGGGGTGGGGGTCTGTACGACACGTCCCTACTGCTCCCTTCACTGCCCCTCAAGAGGGTGCCTGTCCAGCTTTGGCCCCCATGCCCCAGGGGGGGCTCCTGTCCAGGTGAACCCCACAGTGGGTGCTCGCAGGGATGCGGAGTTGCAGCCAGGGGACAGGGGCCTTCCTCCTGGGCACTGGGTGCATCTAAGCTGTCCAAAGGTTTGGGGTTTGCTGGCTGCAGGGTCCTGAGTTTGTTGGAAGCATGCTTGGTGTCTCCCCCCGGTTTTTGTGCCCCAGGCTGGGCTTCTGGGAGCCAGCCCCAGACTTGCCAAGTGGCCCCTGAGCCCAGGAGGGAAGAGCCTTCCAGTGAGGGGGGAGCTGCTCAGAGCGGCCGGGCCGTGGCCTCAGCCAGCCCCATCTCAGACCCTGTCCATCCCATGTGCCACCCACTCCATGACATCTTCAAACCTGTGCCCTGCGACTGAGGCAGAGGGTCCTGGCAGCAAAGGTGGGGGACTCCCCAAGGCAGAGGTGGCTGCTGCGGCCCCCCCCACACACCCGCAGCTGCGCACAGGCGTGGCCCGCCGTCCATCCGGCACCTTCGCCAGCCCAGAGGTCGCGTGCGCTCCATTCCTGCTGGCCCGCCCCAGGCCCTGCCGCCAGCCTGCTCCGCGCCTCCATGCCTGTCCAGCTCTGCTCTGCACTCTCTCCTCTGTCTCCTCGCTCCCCTCCTGGCGGTCTCTGCTTCCTTTTCTTCTCACTGTCCCTCTCTTTCCTTCCTCTGTGTCTTCCTTCTTCTGTAGGAGCCTCAAACCACCGTTATCCATAACCCCGTGGACGGGATTAAGGTACTGCTGCCTCTTCCCTGTCACGCTTTCCTCAGGCAGGAGGCGCCGCCTGGACAGGGGTCTGGGACGTTGCCCCGGGGCAGCATGGTGCAGTGTCCCCAGCCACCCCTCCCCAGGGCTCCCACTCAGGAGCTGTGTCCGGCTGCCTCCCCCTCCGTCCCCTGGCGAGGCCCCAGCGCTTCCTGCTGAGTGGACCCTCCCCTGCTCCTCCTCTCTGCTCTGCCATCTGCTCCCATCACATTGACATCTTCACCCTGGGGCCCGGGAAGGGGCTGGCTCTCGGGTGCGGGAGGGACGGGGCTGCAGCTGAGCCCTTTCCAGGACAGCACCACACGCCCACACACAGCTCCCCCGCCAGACTCCCACCTGCGCCCGGGCTCCTCACAGAGCCCCCACAGTGCCTCTGTGGGGTCCCCACTTCCTCCTGGCCAGCACCACCCCCAGCCCACCATCAGAAGACCTCTTTCTCCATGGCAGGAACCAGTGGGCCACAGGGCACCCAAGGGCCAAGGCAGCCAAGAGCTTGGGCGTCCTCCCTGCCTGGCAGTGGGGGACGGGTGTCCCTTGGACCCTGTGCGTGTCTGGGGTTGGGTCATGTTTTCCCTGTGAGGGGCCCCTCAATAACCTTCTGGGCTGTGGTGAGCCCTGACCCTACCCCTGAATTCCCCCAGTTCTGGTCTAGGGCCCAGAGCAGTGTCTCCAGTCAGTGTCCAGACCTGAGGGAGAGGGTGGTCCCTCGGGAACCTTTTGAGATGTTTTTTCTGAGGAGCAGAACAGACTCCCTGGGGACTTGGTAACAGGTGGATGGTCTTTATGGGAAGGGTGGCAGCAATCTGAGCAGGGTGGGAGTGCTGGGGCACTTTCACCCTCTAAGGCTGCCTGGGAGGTGAAACGGGGGCCTGGCTGGATGGTTTAGGCCTGGGCGGGGTAGGTGACCCAGGAGGGTCTCATCTCTTCTGGGGCAGGGGATGTAAGTGGCAGGTGTGCTTTGCCTGGGGAAGGGCCCAGGTTCCTGGAGCCCTGTGGGGACCTGCCCATTTACTGGAAGCTTCTCAGCCTGTTCGCAGATGCACGGGCCTCTGGGCTTCTGCTTCACCAGGAGTCAGCCAAATCCTGTTGTGTCTTAAGTCCTACAATTTCAAAAAGCCAGATTTCCTCTCTCGTTAAAGGGAGTCAGCTAAGCATGCCAGAGTCTTTCTTCAGGGCTTGTCTTGTTGGGAGAAAGTGAAGTCGAGGCCTGGCGATTGGGGACATTAGGGGGCAGGGAAGGCCTCGACTCAGGAGTCCTTACCCCAACCTGGGTGAATGGGCCCCTCCTGGGGACCGGCTCAGAACTGGGCGCCTTCTCCTCTCATTGGGCTACATGAGGATTTTTAGGGCTGGGGCTCTGCAGCTAAGAGAGGGCCTGTCCCCTGAACCCTTAGCCTCTAGGTTCTGTCAAAGCGGCTGGGGCAGAGGCCCATCCCGGAGCCTGGGCTGATCCCAGTGCAGGCCTGCCCTGTCCGCCTGTCCTCAGCCATGTCCCAACCCGCTGCCTTTCTGTGTTTCCTCAGGAGTCTTCTGACAGCACCAACACCACCATAGAGGACGAAGACGCTAAAGGTACGTGCACTCAGCTATGGCTGTGCTGGGCTGCTCTGGAGGCAGATGGGCTTCAGTGGGTGCGATGTCCTGTGACGTGGTCTCACGGTCCCTGTGACTACAGTCTCGCCCTGGGCCTGGGTGTCAGGGTCTGCGTGGCTGAGACAATTGGCGGCTGAGCAACGTCCAGGTGGTTCTTCGCACCAGGACCCTCACTCACTCCGGGTGACCATGAGCTCTGTCCCCACAGGCAGCAAGTTAGTGGGTAGAATTTGCTCAAAGGTGACGTCGTTCTTCAAGCTCCCTAAGCTTACAATTCCGTCTAGCGTGCATCTGCTGAGCGGCCGGGCAGCTGAGTGGTGTTCCCCTGTTTGCCTTTGCTGACTCAGCCCCTCCTCCTGAGTGCACTTCTGGGCCACACCCTGACCTCCATGGCCCCCTCCCCATGCTGAGCCAGGCCACTGGTCTTTCGTATACCTCAGAAGGACTCCAGGGCACCCAGCATTGGGGCATGCTCCCCCAGGAAGGGGTCTAACACCTCCAGGTGGTCCATGTGGGGCCTCCTGACCCTCACGTCACGGTCACACCGTCACGTAGATAAGCCCTAAGCTGCCCTCAGGACTTCCCAGGGGTCCGACGGGGAGAGAATAGGCCACACCTGCCCTTCCCTCCTCCTGCCTCTGTCTGCCTCGTGTTCACATCTGTCTGTTCCACCCCAGCCCCCAGCATCTCTGACATCCTGAACTCGGTGAGAAGGGGCTCGGGAACCCCGGAAGCCGAGGGCCCCTTGTCAGCGGGGCCCACGCCCTGCCTGTCTCCAGCTCTCCTAGGCCCCCCGCCCACCCCGTGTAAGTAGAGGCCCCCAGGCCTGCTGTCTCTTCTGCTGAGGGCTCACTGCGAATGGCCGGCGCTCAGCGGCTTCCTGCACCTGTGCCTGCCCTGCACGGCCCAGCTCCCCCAGGCTGGGCCTGGCTGGGCTTCGGCCGGGCACATGCGCTGATTTGGTGGGGCAGCTACCTGGCTTCTCCCTCCAGGGGCCCACCTCCCACCCCCCACCCCCCACTTGCCACCTAGCTGTCCAGCTCCAGGTCTCTCTCCCAGAAGGTCTGTCCCACACCTGGGCAGCCCATCTGGCCCCTCTGCAGCCCACCAGGCCCCCAGGCCTTCTCTGCTGAGATGCTTTTCCAGCCTGGCTGTTGTGTGCCCTGCTCTACGGGCTGCCCCTTGTTCCTAATGTAACCCGAAGCCCTGAGCACCCTTCCTCAGTCTGAGGGGTGCCCAGGAAGGTGCCAGAACTGGAAAACCAGCCAGGGCCCCAGGAGCTCATGCAGAAGCAGATACTATGGAGAAGAGAAGGCCTGACCTTCCGTTGACTGGAGGCTGTCCACATGAGGCCAGACCATTCTTCCTGTTCTTCCTTTTTCCACCCATCCAGCGCTTCCCAAGAGCCGGCACCTGTTGGCTTCTTGTAGGCCAGGCTGCCTCTCCTGGGAGGATTCCCTCTGCCCTCAGCGGCTTCCACCCCACACGGACGGACAGAAGCATCTGCCAGTGATTCCTATAGCCTCTCCACATGTTCCTCTCCATCCCCCCTTGTCCCCTCCGTACCCCCATGCGCCCCTGTTTCCCCCACTCTCTGGCTTGGCTGTCAGTCCATAGGTCTCCCTCCTGCATGCCCCCAACCCTCCTGCCTCATGTTCATGTCTGTCTGTTCCACCCTAGCCCCCAGGATCTCTGACATCCTGAACTCGGTGAGGAGGGGCTCAGGGACCCCAGAAGCAGAGGGTCCCCCTCCAGTGGGGCCCCTGCACTGCCCATCTCCGACTCTCCCTGGCCCCCTGCTCACCCCGTGTAAGTAGCACCTTGAGTGGCCCGGTGGCTGCTTGGAGGGGCTCACGGTGCAAGAGACCCCAGCCTTGGCACACACCAACTGTGCTCTGGGAAGGGCCAGAGTGTGGGGGAGGGTCGGGGCACGGGGTCCCTCTGCTGGGTCATAGGGAATTGCATCCAAGCACATGAAGGTGCCATCTGGTCTCAGATAACGGAGATGTGGTCAGGAAGTGTGTGCGTGTGTGTGTGTGTGTGTGTGTGGACAGCTGTGTGTAGGAAGAGCTGACCTGGAACCCTTGCTGCACAGTGGTCAGAGGTTGGAGCTTGCTTCTGATGTGGGGGGCGTGAGTGGCCTCAGGATGAGGCAGCCCCTGCAGCTTCGGGGTGGAGGGTCCATTCACCGGCTGGGCCTTGTACACCATGCGGTGCTGGCTTGGGTCGGGGGTGGACCTGCCCGGACAGTGATGGCACGGGGAAGAAACACCATCCCTGGCTTGGGAAGTTCTGGCCTTGGGGCTGCCTGAGTCTGGACATCAGGGAGCAGGCTGGGGACTGTGGGAGGTGTGGACTTGGGGGGCAGCCATGGGCACGGCTGAACACGAGAGTGGGAGGGAAGAGGCTGGCGCGGGCTGGGCACCTCCCCGGGCAGGGAGGAGCCGTGCGGCCGCCTCCCCAAGCTGTCTGCCGACTGCTGGCCAGTATCGCTTACACGGATGGATGACATCCCAGGGCTGCAGCCACTGCCGCCCCCACCTCCAGGGAGATACCGGGCTGGGGGTGGCACTGAGACACTCTCAGAGAAGAGGCTGCTGGGCCAGGGGCTTGGCATGGCAGGGCAGTGGCTGGGTGAGTACTCAAGTGCCAGATGTGGCTGCAGGCCACCCCCCCATCCCTTCTACAGGTCAGGCCTGGGGGGGTGCAGCTGCAGGTGGCCAGAGGGGAGGGGGAGAGCAAAGCCACAGGAGCAGCGGCCCAAGAGGTGGAGGTGCACAGCCTGCAGGCTCAAAGGGCACCGGGTCCACCCTGGGTGACCTGGGAGGGCACGGGGCAGCCTCTGGAGGGGCACGAACCCCCCAGAGCATTCTGTGGTTGGCTGAGGACCCCAGCAGGGATTGGTTGAGAGGATTTGAGGTGCGTGGCTGGGGTGAGAGACCAGGTTCTTGCTGGTAGAGGGAGGTAGGGGGCGCTCAGAGCTCACAGAGGGAGGCGGGGAAGGGACATGGTGCAGCTGTGGCAGGAGCACAGCGGGGCTTCTGGGAGTGGCCAGAACCACCACTGTCCCATTTCTGCAGTATCTTGTCTGATTTTAAGGGGCCTTGCTGTCCTTGCGGAAGTGAAGGGTGTGCCCAAGGGGACTGGCCTAGAATGTGACCCCCTCAGGTCTGTGTGAGCCAGCCCAGGGCTGCGACCTGCCCTCAGAGTCTGTGCTGTAGCCTGCGGGTGGGTGCTGTAAGGACAAGGTCCACAGTGGGTGCCCAGTAGCCAGGTGAGATGTTAGCACTCCAGGCTACTTTCAGGGGCCCCTCAGGGTCTTCCTGAGCTTGGCTGGGGGAAGAGGGGGCACCTCAGAAGGGGGCTGAGAGCAGGGCTGCATGGAGGGGCCAGGCAGGGCTGGGCAGAGGTGTGGACAGGACATTCCCTGGAATTTGGGCAGGGGAGGCACACAGGAGCCCTGCCCTGCTGGCACCAGGGCCTGGGTGACACATCCTGCAGGTCGGTTGTGGGTCCCCTCCTTTCTCAGGAAGCTGCCCACCAGCTGTCTTAGTGTGTAAATGGGGCAGGTGCCTCCTGGCCCACCTCAGGCCCAGGCTGCTCCCCACCCCAGTGTTCCCTAATCGGGGATTATGCCCAATCCAGGCTGATCCCTGAGCAGCTGCCCTGCCTCCTGCAGCCACCGCTGGCTCTGAGGGTTAGGCTTGGGGCCAGCCTGGGGACACAGGAGCCCAGGCCAGGGTCAGAACCTACTCTAACTCCACCTAGACACTTTCGGTCCTGGGCTCAACGGCTGGCCCTGAGAGAGGATGCAGAGGTAGCAGTTGGCCTCTGGGTGCCTGGCAGGCCTGACTTGGCCCTGAGGCTCTTGGCAGTGGCAGACCCCTGCCTACCACCTCAGCTTTGTCCCTGGAATTGCTGGGGGCGGGGGGCAGAGGCAGCCTGTCCTCACTAACAGGCTTCACTGCCTGGTTCATCCCTTCCTGCTGAGCCGCTCTTCCCTCCTTATGTGTCCTGTCCTTCTCCAGGGGCCTATATATTGAGGACACAAAAGTGTCATGTGCTATTTGGGGAGACAGAGTGGAGACTGGGTCTTGCCAGGGTCGTCTTGCCAGGGTCATCCCACAGTCAGGAGGTATCCAGGCCCACTTACAGCAGCCTTGGCCCCCTTTCTGCACAGTAGGTGGGCGGCTCTCATATTGGACCCTGTTTCCCAAACTTCAGGCACAGTTACCACTTTGATTGGTGCTGTGACCACGTAGTTCCTCCTTTTCTGTTTACTTAACACTTTCTCTTTATGCAGACTCCCATTTTTAGGAACAATTTGTTTACAAATACTCCATATTACTTCATTAAATGAAGGTTAGTTTCACTTAGCACAAGTACAAGGTGGCTGTAGAATCAGAGTATGCTGGAAACACAAGGAGCAAAGTAACATCTCAGTTCCAGCTGCATTCCCCTGTGCGCCGGGGGGAGGGGCAGCTCTCACAGGTTAGAAAAGGGAATTAACAAGCAACAGGGGTATTTGGGACATGTGGACACCACAGACTTCTCCCTTGACGTGGTTAGAGCAGAACTGGATGGCCCTGTGGTCCCAGGGGAGAGAGGACGGAGATGAGGGAGGGATGTCACAGCTGGGGTGGGCCCTGAACTGGGGCTGCTGCATGTGCTGGGACAGAGCCCTGGTGCCCTCCTGGAGCTGGGCAGGTGGACGTGGGGCTTGGAGCAGGACTCATGGTGGTCTTAGCAGGAACTGCAGGGGAAGGGGCTTCTAGAGCCTGCAGCCCATCTTCCTAGTGGCCAGCTTTCCAGGGTCAACCAGGTGGGTGGGGATTGGGCTTCAGCAGCAAGACTGCCCTGAGCAAAGATGCTGACAAGGTCTAGGTGCAAAGTTAGGCAAGAAACGGAAACAGGAGGATAGCAGCAGTACAGCTGGTCAGGAGAGAGGCCTTTCAAGATGGGGCAGCTCACCAGCGCACATGTGCACACACGTGCAAATATGTGCCCACACACCCACTCAACACACACACACACAGCATATGGGCAGGCGCACATGCAGGCACACACATGCACATGCGTGTGTGCACATGTATGCACTTCGTGTGCATGGTCACACACTTGTGTGCACAAGCACACATGTGCATGTGCTCACATTTGCAGGCACATGAGTGCACTCAGCTCCTCAGAGGTGCCATCGAGCTCCTCCTGCTGCCACTGTGCAGCAGGGGCTGTGGTGTCCCAGAGCGGGTGCAGCACACGTGTTCCTAGGCAGGCGTGGGTGCCCCTCACACCCAGCACACGCATGGGCACGCCTGGGCTCCCATGCAGCACGCAGTTCTCCTGCCTTGTACTCAATCCACATTCCAGGTGGGCAGCTGGGTGGGGTGAGTATCCAGAGGGCCTGGAGGTGCTGGCGGGAGAGTGAGGGGTGGCCCCACCACCACCGGGCCACTTCAGAATGAAGTGCACATGCTTGAGGGCCAGCAGTGCCTCCCAGGGGAATTTGCTCACATGGGGCCCTCCACGGAGACACTCACAGCTGAAGGGTGGAAGCCACACACATGCCACCGCCAGGGCCTCAGTGTAAAGATGGCGCGTACGCAGGAGGACGTGCAGCCTTCGCGGTGCGGGTGAGCCAGGTGCCACCTTAGCAGTCTGGGGCCACCCATGGGCTGGGCCAGGGTGCATAGAGACACGAGTGGGGAGAGCTCTGGCAAACCTGTCTCCGCTGCACTTCTGGGGGCCTGAGTTTTTACCCTGGGTGAGTTACTGCTTTAAAAAATCACGATGATAGCTATGTGTGGGGCGAGCCTGTGTGCATGTGCATGTGTGTGCATAGGTCTGCACGGAAATGGTTAAGTGCTCCCCTCGGGACAGGACTACTCAGGACAGGACTCCTCGGGAGAGTGAGTGAAGCACAGGACTGAGGAGGACACAGGCATCTTTGACTGTGTCTATGATGTTTCTTTCAAAAATGTCTAAGGGAATAGGAAAGGCTCTGAGATGTGAGTCAGCAGAGTGGGGGTTATACTGTTCTCTCTGCTTCTTCCATATATTTCAAATATTTTACAATGAAAATAAATGGTAATTGAAGCAGCCAAGGGGCCACCAGCGAGCACCTGGGCTTCTGGAGGAGCATGGGGCATGTTGGTTGCAGGATGGCAGGCGTGGAGCGGCGGGCACGGCTTCCAGCAAGCAAAGGGACCCTCCACACTTGCTCTTCCTGCTGCCTGGGAACCCCCCCCCCCGCCCATCTTCTTGCCCCTCAGCCTTTGCTCCTGGGGACCCTGCAGCTCACAACCTGTGCCTGCCGCCCCCGCCTGCTGCTGCTTCTCCTCAGCCTCCATGTGGATCCTGGCGCGGCCCTTAGTAACCTCCAGAGGTGCTGGGTGAAGGAAGCGCTAAGCTGAGCATAGGTGCAGGATGGAGCCAGGCAGGCGGCAGGTCAGCCTGTCCAAGCTCAGGGAAGCTGGGGCAGGCCTGGTGGACTCAGCCCACATGGGGACAGGTGGTGATCGTGGGGCAGACACAGCCTCACGGGGGCAGGAAAGTGACTGTAGGGTGCACACAGCTCATGTAGCAGCAGGAAGGTGACCATGGGGTGGACAGAGCTCACATGGTGGCAGTAGGGTAACCGTGGGATGCCCATAGCTCATGTGGTGGCAGGAGAGTGATTGTGGGGTGCACACAGCTAATGTGGTGGTAGGAGGGTGACCATGGAGTGGACACAGCCACGTGGGGGCAGGTGGATGACCATGGGATAGACAGCCACGTGGGGGCAGGAGGGTGACTGTGGGGTAGGTAGGGGCAGCTTGTTCTCCTTTCTGCATTTTCCAACATTTTATAATGTGGATGGAGTATTTCTGTCATTTGAAAACATTTTATTTAAGAAAAACTAGAAGCTGTTGCACTTGGACATGAGGAGGCCATTGGTGACTGTGGAGGGGATGGCCTGAGCAGATGGTTTGGGTGAGAGGTCCACGGGGTTGTCTGTGGAGAGGAAAGGCCGGACCCAGGTGGGCGCTGCTGCGTGGATGTCGCCCACAGCTTGTGCTCCAGGCCCCTACCTGGGCTGTGTTGGGGGGCATCCAAGGGGGGGCCCAGCCAGTACCCAGTGGTCACAGGCCGGTGCGTCTCCCTGCAGCCCGGAAGCAGGAGATCATCAAGACCACGGAGCAGCTCATTGAGGCAGTCAACAACGGCGACTTTGAGGCCTACGCGTGAGTCCCTGGGGGCCGAGGGGCTGTGGGAAACTAGGATGCAGACCTTGTGGGGGCCCTGCTCCAAATCAGGGCTCCACAGGGTCCCTCTCACCTGGATTTGCCCCCCAGGAAAATCTGCGACCCAGGCCTGACCTCATTTGAGCCTGAAGCTCTGGGCAACCTGGTGGAAGGGATGGACTTCCACAGGTTCTACTTCGAGAACCGTGAGTGAGAGAGCCGGGCGTGTGCACGAGGGCGCGGCACCCTCCAGGACCCCCTCAGCCCCTCTCAGGCAGGGCAGCGGCCCCCCAGGAGTGCCATCCTCTGTGTGCCCAGGGTTGGCCGGGCCCTTGCTGGCTCCTTCTGCGGCAGTTCTTCCAGGACAGACCAGCCCCAGTCACACTGTTAAAGGGTCCCGTGCCACTCCAAGAGAGCCAAGCCCTCCCACGGCGGGGAGGCAAGACTCGGGGTGGGGCTTAGGCTGGTGGGGCAGTCACACTGGGTGGCCATGGTGCCCGAGCCCTGTCTCTGCCCACCGTCTACAGTGCTGGCCAAGAACAGCAAGCCAATCCACACGACCATCCTGAACCCTCACGTGCACGTCATTGGCGAGGACGCGGCCTGCATCGCCTACATCCGGCTCACACAGTACATTGACGGGCAGGGCCGGCCACGCACCAGCCAGTCCGAAGAGACCCGCGTGTGGCACCGCCGCGACGGCAAGTGGCAGAATGTGCACTTCCACTGCTCGGGTGCACCCGTGGCCCCGCTGCAGTGAAGGTGAGTGCTCCTCTCCAGGATGTGGTAAAAGTGGCTGCAGCCCCAGGGGCGACAGGGAGAGCCTGAGCTTTGCAGGCAAGACCACAGGCATGAAGTCATTAGGGACAATGGCAAGCGGGCCATGGCCGGCATCCCCAGAGGATTGGGGAGCTGACCAGAGCTTGCTGGGTCATGGGTAGAGGTGGGTCCTGGCTCCCTGCCCATTTGTCAGGACTATTAGGACTGAGACAGGGGTACCCCAGCAGTGGGCGTGGTAGGGCCAAAGCCCGGTTTTACGGGATGGTAGTAATTGGGTCGGTCGGGCGCCTCCAGCACCTCCCCTGAGTCCCTCTCCTTTTTGTGGACGTTAACTGTCCCCTCCTTCCGGGTGCCGGCACTTCGCACACAGCAAAACCCAGGGTCAGATGGGGAGATGGCTGCTGAGGAAAATGACCTGCCCGCCCTGTTTCAGAGCTGCGGCCTGGTTTCATGGATGGAGTTGGCGTTTGGAGCCCGGTCGCCCTGGGGCGCACGGCCCATCTGTCGCATGTTTGTGTCTGCCTCGTCCCCTCCCCTGGTGCCTGTGTCTGCAGAAAAACAAGACCAGATGTGATTTGTTAAAAACAAGATGACGACAACGACAACCACAAAAAAAAATTGACATCGGATGAAATGGAAAAAAAAAAAAAAAAAACTAAAGAAAGGAAAAAGCTGTAAAAATCATTGGCATTTGTGGGGCCGCCCCACCCAAGCTCCACGTGTGTCCGTCTACACTCCCAGCCTCAGAGGCCCAGCTGGGGCATGATGGTGTCCTCCAGGCCTGTCCTGCGTGCTGGGCGGTGTTAGTTTGTAGGTAACGCACACCCCAACCTCAGGCGTCTGCATCTTCCCGCCAACGCATGGGCTCCATGTGGTGTGCTCACCGTGGCTGTCGTGACATCAGGTGTCTTGGGGAGGACTCTGGGGCTGTCGGGCTGCCTCCCCTCCTGCTAGTCGTGCCTGAGCGTTGCTGTTGTTCCTGCTTCCTCCTTCCTTCCATCCTCGTGAAGGGCTGGGTGTAGGTTTCCCCACTCCCAATGTCCCCGTGCACCCCGCAGAGATGGCCTGCAGCAGAGCCCAGGCCAGCCCCTCGCCTCGGCCGGAGGAGATGGGGGCACTGCCCCTCAGGCCGTCAGAGAAGCCCGTGGGCTCAGGCCTCCAGCTCTGGTCTTTCTGGGGGAGCAAGGTGCAGAGAGGGTCATGCCTGGCAGGAGACGGCTGAGGACATCGTGGCTGCAGCTCTGACACAACCACCATGGAGGGAGACTGGCCTCCCTGCTGTTGGAGGCTCCTGTCCCTTCTCTGCTGGCCAGTGGCAGATGTGGCAGCTCCAAACCCCGTTTTTCCCCCGCCTCCACCCGGCAGCCCTCCCCTTGGCCTGTATGGCCTCTCCCCATGCAGCTGGGAGCAGACTTCACAAATGACTGTGGGCCCCAAGTCCCTAAGTCCCCACTGAAGCTGGCGGAAGTTTGCCTGCTGCTGGAGTTCAGGGAGGCAGGGGATCGGGGCTTGGTCAGGTGACGCAGCAAGTGCCAGAGAGGGGTCAGAAGGTGGTGGCTGCCGGGCTCCTGGGCTGAGGTGGGGGTACTGGCAGGTGTTTGCTGAGGAAGAGTGCTTTGGAGTCTGGGCCTGGAGCGAGAGCTGCAGTGGAGTCTGCCCCACAGGGTCATGGGGGTGTGGGGAGACAGGGCTGCCCGAGCTCGCCCAAGCCCACTCCCCGCCCTAGGTCTTGGCGGGGCTACGGTGTATGATGGTGCCTTCCAGGTGGCCTAGGGGCGCAGCTGAGGAGGGAAGGCAGGCTGGGGGCCCAGGACACCAGAGGATGGAAGGAGGGTCCTGCGGGGACAGCGGTGCTGCCTCTAGGCGCTGGCCTCAGGCTCCCACAGTTGAGGGTGCCGTCAGGAGCCTTGACTGCAGAGGCTGGGGGCTCCCAGCCTGAGGCCTGCCCACCTTCAATTCATGTTGTTTTCAATAAGGATTTTCTTTATCTTCCCCCAAAAATCAAGCCAAGGGAGGGGCAGGGAGTGGAGAGCAGGACACAGGATCCTAAACTCTGAGGGGACTGTCCACCAATGGACACTCAGAGTGGACGCTACCTTCCGTCCACACCGTGCCCAAGACAGCTGTCCCCACCCATGGACACAGAGTAACATCGCCAGTCTCTGGGCCATGGACAGCGTGCAGCCTGCGGTGGCCATCCTGGCGTCCTGGGCCTCCTCCCGCCTCTTCTGCTCACCTTGTTATCTCCACGGAGCTGCCTGTCTGGGATAATTTGGGGATTTTTTTTCTGGGGGATAATTCTTTTGCATGACCCCTCAAGAGCAAGCCACGCCCACTCTGCTAGCTAGGTGTACGCAGTGTGGTGGCGTCCGCCACCTGGCCAGCACCGCAGGGCGTCGGCTGCCCACAGTGCTGGCTGGCCTTCCCTCTTCTCTCTTTTTGCTGAGTTTCATTGTCTTTTCTTTCTGAGCCTTGTAAGTGTACAAAAATTATTCTTATTTTGTTCTGTCTCGGGAAACTGCAAATAAAAGAAAAACAGGACAAACTGCTCCAGGTGCAGCTGGGTGCTTTATGCTGGGACCCTGCCTACCCTCTGCCTCACAGTGCACACCCAAGCCAGTCTCTGGCCCAGGCCTGGCTTGGGCCCCTTCTCTGAGAAGGGGGTTGGGGGTATGGAGGCCTGAGCTGGTCAGATGTTCCTGATCCCCTCTAGGGTGGACACCCCAGCCCCAACCTCCCTGACCTCTTCATTCACCCTAGTGGCCTCTAAAGATGAAGCCAGGAGGGGCAGCCTCTAGGCAGGAAAGAGCCCCAGGACTAAGGCCCCCAGCTGTCCTGTTGAGCCTCTCACTTCACCCCCTTCGCCATTTGACACGTGTTGGCTGTTTTGGACACGGCACTGCTTCCATGGGTTATGCAGTCGGTACACAGGCCAGCTCGGACGTCAGACATGGATGTCAGATGCAGCTGCGATGCAAAGATGACATGGCAGGCAGCTGTCGTGGGGGTTGGGAGGCTCCACAGGACCTGGAGCACAGGGCAGAGATCTGGGTGCAGCAGAGGGACTCAGGCACCTGGGAGCGAGCCAAGGGCCCAGGTCAGCAAGCCAGGTGCTAGGAGCCTGTAGATCAGGGCCAGCTTGGGGATTCGTCCTGGATGGAAGGGGACAGGCTACCTCCCAGGCCTCTCCTGTCCTTGGGCTCTGCTGGCTCCTCTGCAGCCTCAATGCCCTCCTCCTCCCAGACACCATGGGCGGACCCTGTTGGTCCCCTCCCCGCGCACCTTCACATTTCCATGGCAACCTTGCCCCACCTCTCTCCATACCTTGTCCCAGGCCTCATGCTTTCCTGGGGCAGAAGCGTGGGCTTCAAAACAGTCCCAGACACCGGACACCCCACCCCCACTCATGGGCCTAAGTAACTTCTGATACAGCAGGTGCCCTACACCCTACAGCAGTCATGTCTGCTGGGAGCCGGGGAGCCTGAAGGATCAGCCTCCTCTGTCCTGAGTATCTGGTTACAGACATCTTTGTTCAGGGAGGAGGCCCTTGATGTCAGCTTCTCACTCCCTGTGGGCTGTACCTGGCCAGGTGTTATCTGATATGTGGGCGGGCGGATGTTGCGGATGTTGGATCCCAAGAGTCCGTGCAAAGATCTAGGCCAGCCCCCAGGAGTGGGCAGTGTCTGTCCCAGAGCACTGTATCTAGGGCTCCACTTGCCTATCAGCTGTAATTGGAGGAGCCTTTCCAGGCCAGGCCTCCCTCAGGAAGCGGTACGCTCTGCAGTCCCCTGCCCTCGCGCATGCATTATTCCTGAGGCCTTTCTGCAGAGGCTATCAGAGCATAGCACATGGGGCTGCACCACCCTGTGTGGGGCCCAGCACTCCTCACTTTTAAATAGCATGTTGGGCAAAGTTCCCTGGGCCACGTGTCACCCCAAGGAGGCTTAAGTTAAACCCACGAGTGCCTCTGAGCAGGAAAAGCCAGTGCGCTTGGTCCAAGGCTGCTTCCAGAGCCATGCAGAGAGGTCACAAGCACAGGCTGAAAGCCGGTGCTGGGCCTGCCTGCTGGGAGAGACCATGAAGTAGGCTGCAGAGGCCTTAGGCCTGAAAGGACCAGCCATCGAGGCCATTCTCTAAATTCAAGACCAGATTTGGACTTGAGTCTGACATGCCTTGGATCACTTCCCAACTTGCAGGGGTCTGCTCTGTTCCTCCAGGGGACAGACTGTCACCATGTGCCCTACAAGGCCCCCTCCACTCCCAAGACACTTCCGCCTGTGCTTGGTGGGAAGCCAGGTGGTCTCACACTGACCCCAGGGTCATAGGTGAGGAATGGGAAGCCCACACTGACTCAGGGCCTCCTCCCCTGGCTCTGCAGCTATGAGGCAGCAGCTTTCCCAGGTTCCAGCTAAGACATGAGAACAAGATTCACAGACAAGGCTGCTTCTACTCCAGGGCTCCCTCACCTGGTTAACAGAAAAAAGAAATAGGGTTCTGCTAGAAAGGTCTAGAGAAAGGAGATTGTGTTGGGCCTGGAGCTGCCACTCCTGGACAAGACCCACCCAGGATAACTTGGACCATCACCCTCTTCCCAGGGGCAGGGCATGGCGAGAAAGGATCCCCCTGAAGCTCAAATAAAACACAGGACCACTTTGCAATTCCAAAAGACAACTTTATCCCAACAGAGACCTCTCAAACAGAACACCGAGAAGTTAGGCTGTAGTTATATAAAAAACACACTCTTGCCAAATGATTTAACATTAGCATACTACAGGGTGCAGGGAAAAGCAGGCGGGCCCTGTGTCGTCACTGTGCTGAGTCAGACCCACCTACCCGGCTGCCCTGCTCAGCAAGACCCAGGCCCAGCCCCTTGAAAGGCAGCCAGAGGTGGCTGAAAGTCTCACTTCCTCTTCTCCCAAATTCACTACCCACCCCCACATCCCTCCCCAGCATCCTCCACATGGGGACAAGGAAAGAGGCAATGTCCCATGGTTCCTTCTCCCTCCCTCAGGATCCAGGCCCACCTCACTACTCCTCAGGCACCAGTCAGCAGGCTGGGTCTGTGCCTTCCAGGGGGCACTGGCTGGGGGTGTCCATGGTGGTAGGACCACCACACAGCAGGGGGAGAGCACAGTGCCTAGAGAAAAAGGGCAGTGGCAGGTAAAGAGGCCCCACCCTCTTGCCTTGCCCACCCCTGCCCAAACTGGGGATTTGGGACTCCCAGCAGGGACAGTGGAAGCTCTCAGGGCAGGGATTCCAAGGATGAGTCCACGGGCTCAAAACTCGTCAACAGCATCCAGCAGGGGCTTCCGGGGGGGCCCCACGTGCATCCTCAGCAGAGTGGGCATGAAGCAGCAGTTTGGACACAGTGCTAGGACTCCAAGGGGCTGCACATCTTGGGCTGCTCCAGCTATGTCCAGAGTTCAGGCCTCAGCTGTGGCAGCTCCTGCCCCGGGTGGGCACCAGCTCAGACCAACCCTCGGCCTCCACCATCCCTGCAGCTGTCTCTGACCATGAAGGGGCTCACAGGCCTGCACTTGCCAGACCGCAGGCAGTGCTGGGAATTATCAGGCTGGCTGGCATCTCCTCCTGGTGTCCATGGGAAAGACCCATGTGTTCAGATGCACAGGCCCAGGCAGTTGCCAAGACAGTCTCGTAGCCAGAGAGGCAAATAAAAACCAGTCTTGAGAGACTACAGCACTGCTGTTTTGATCCTGATGTTCAAAGTCAAATTGCAGGTCAAGGCAGGGGTCCCCCTACCTGGGCAGCTGAGTGTACCTGTTTGGACCTTCCCTGAAGACAGGAGCTCCAGCTGACTGTCGCACCTTCCCAGGCTCAGTCCCCAGCCACACACTCCACCTGTGTCTCAGCTCCTTCCCAGCACCTCCCACTAGTCACTCCCTGGTACTGGATGAAAGGTGCTCAGGATGGGCCCTGCTGCAGCAAGAAGCCAATCCCAGCAGGAACAAGTCTCAGAACTTGTGAGATCCAATGACTGTTTCCACCCCCACAAACCCTGAGTCTGAAGCGCTGCCCACCACCAAGCTCTGGCCACTGTGGTGGGCTCGCCCATCTCCAACAGTGGCCCCAGGGAAGGCTTTCCCAAGAGGCTTTAAACTCTGCCCACCCAGCCCTGTCAGCAGGAACCCCCCCACCCCAACAGCCCCACTCACTGGAGTGTTAATATGGTTAATGTACAAATAAAATCCAAAGACATATCGAGAATCAAGAAAGTGCTGGCTCTGACCTCCCTCTTGCAAAGCCTTCCCAGGTTGGCTGAGAAGCATTGAGCCGTTGAGCATCCACAGGAGCCACTCGGAGTTTATGGTTTCATTTGCCCAAAAATACACCTTTGGAGGACTCAAATTCTTCCCCCAAATCACAACCAGACATAAGAATTTGTGTGTTCCCCACCCTTCCACCATCCCTCGGTCCCTCCCAGGAACTCCAAATTAAAAATGGCCAGTCCGCCCCACTCCAGATCCTCTTCTATGGTTGTTTCTTCTCTTCTGGAGGCTGCAGTTTTGATGTGAATGATGGTGACGGTCCAGCACAGGGCCTCTGCAGCCTGTGTCACATGATTGCGCAGCACGAGTTTTGTTTCCTGGCCTTGAAAGAAAGAAAGAGGAGCTGAAGAGAACTGAGGAGGACCAGGTGGCCCCAACCTCAGCAAGTGTGACAGAGGGAGCTCTAGGAATTGCAGTTGGACAGGGGAGAGGAAGACACCACAGGACTGTCTTCAGGCCTCGAGAGAAGATGTTCATAGCAGTTTACAGCACCAAGCACAAGGTGAGCTGCGACTTCAAGTGCTAGTCTGGGATTTTTATTTTTTTCTATTTCATACCCCATTAATACTATCAAAAAGTGAGTAAAACTCCTGACATCAGGCCAGGTACAAGCAAGGAAACAGCAATGCAAACTGGAGTGGCTGGGTATCTTAGTTTTGCCACCAATCTTGTCAGTGCATCTGACCATACATGGTGGTATTTCTTCCCAGAGAATGGGCTTCAAGACGGACAAACATGGTCCCCACTCAGTGACTGCTGTTACCACCCTCTCCCTTCCTTTCTGGGCACAAACAATCCTCCTAACCCCACTTGGCCATCTCCCTCCAAGGTGCACACGAAAGCAAATGTGTGTGGACAGACCAAGAAAAGTCGTCCCTACCACTGTCCAGCACTGGGCCAACATGCCATCTCCCCCCAGGAAGCCACCAGCACTGAGCTGAGAGGAAGAGGCAGCTGGCATTGACCACCTTGTCAATGAAGTACTCTGTCAAAGGGAAATTAACTAGAGGCTTAAGGATGAATGCCTAACTGCTCAGCAGACAGAAGGAACAAGGGCAAACCCCTGGTGATCAAAACCTGAACCAACTTCTGCCTTCCTGAAGAGGAGGTGCAGGTTCAGAAGTCACCGAGGCAGAGCAGCAGAGAGCAGAGCAGAGGCAGGGCGGAAAGGCTTCTGCTTGCATCTGCTCTGCACCCAAGTGATCCCGCTGCTCATCAGCTGGGCCTGGGGCACTGCACAAGGGGTGAAACCCAAATCCACCATGATCAAACAGTCTACAAGAGACCCACTAGTAAATGGAGTGACAGAAGAGACATGCCTTCGGACAAGGGACACCCAGGTGTGGCCAGGCGCTGGGTACTCACAGTTTTATAGAAGGCTTTAGACTGCGTTCCCAGCACTTCAGATTTGGACACCAAGTCGTCTAGCTTCTCACCTCGCTCTAACAAAGACTCCATGGTGTTGTGCTGGGCAGAAGAAAAAAGAAAACTCTTTGCTCTGTTCAGTAAGTGACTGCTGACAGGAGCTCCTCGTGGATGTTGTCAAGGGAGAAAGTACTTCCTCTGGGCTCTTCTCCAACACACAAACATTTCTAAGTATTGGGACTCAGTCACACAAATTACTGTCCCAGTGAACAGAACAGGACCTGGTGACATTCCTAAGGAATCCACAAGTTCTAACTGGGATGAAGAGAACTGGCCAAAAAATCATCCCCAGCACAGGCTTAGATAACCACTATTCTGGGAAAGCTCCTGTATACACACATTTATATATTAGTATTAGTAAGTATGTGTGTGTGGTGACGGTTTCTTTGGGAAGAGACCTGTAGCTGGGCACTACATGACTATATTGGGTTGAAAAGTGGCCCCCAAAACTTATGTTTACCCAGAACCTCTGAATGTGACCTTATTTGGAAATAGGGTCTCTGCAGATGTAATCAATTAAGACGAGGTCACACTGGATTAGTGTGGGCCCTAATTCAATGACTGATGTCATTAAGAAAACAGAAACACAGACACACACAGAAGAGAAAGCCATGTGATGACAGAGGCAGAGACTGGAGTGACTCCTCTATAAGCAAAAGAATGCCAAGGAGTGCCAGCACCACCAGAAGCTGGAGAGAGGCCTGGGACAGACTCTCCCTCTGAGCCTCCAGAAGGAACCAACTCTGCCAACACCTTGATTTCAGACTTCTGGGCTCCAGAACTGTGAGAGAATAAATTTCTGTTGTTTTAAGTTATCAGTTTGTGGGTTTTTGTTAACAGCAGCCGCAGGAAACTAAAAGAGTGGGAAATCTGTGCCCTCTGACACAGCAGCTGTGGATAGCTGCTGAGCACTTGGGATGAGGTGAGTCCAAACTGAGATATGCTTTAAGTGCAAATACCCAGATTTCAAAACCCAGACTCAGTATGCAAAACATCTCATATCTATGCATACTGATTACATGTTGAAAAAATACTGTTTAGATACATTAGGTTAAATAAAATATGTTAAAATAAATTTCAACTATTTTCCTTTTATCACTTGAAAACACGGCTCCAGGACACCAAGAATTACACACATGACTCCCATCTGTATCATGTTCCTCCTGGACAGCTCTGTGACAGAACTTGTCCTTGTTCCCTAGAAGGATTGTGCCCTAGACATCCTCCCTACAAATCCTGCACTTAGGAACCGCCCTGCAAAAGGAACCACCCTTTTCGTAAGGGGTCTAGGGATGGAGGACTCAAGAGAGCCAGTGGCCCTGCTGCCAGGACTCAGGAAGCAGTGGCTCACTTCCCTCCCTAGGCAACTGCTCCTAGAGCAGCTGTATACATATATGAAATGTCACAGAATGAGGAACTGGCAAAAATGTCCTTTATCCCTACACATCTGAGCAACTCAGATTTTTAACATAAAAAGTTAACTGGGTTAAAACAGACATCAATAATCCAAATTTTACAGCAGCAGCTAGAATGGGGCTGGGCAACATGACTCATCCAGTCTCCATAGTGGACAGAGGAGAGAGAGAGTGGGTGTCCCAAGCTCTGTTGTACCCACATACTCAGACTCAAGAAACAGAAAGAACAGACAGAGCTTGGGTAGAAAATGTGGAGAAATGCCACCTGAGTGGTAAGAAAGCTCAATGGGTTACGAAAAACAGGGAGACGCCTTGAGATCCTCACATCTAACTTTTGTTCCAAAGCCATGTTACTCAGAGCACTGTCCAGAAGTCCTATGTTTGAAGCCCCTAGGATGCTTTTTATAGAATGCATATTCCCAGGCTCTGCCCCAGACCATTGTGTCCAACCCTAGGAGACACCAATGCACACTAAAGCCATGCTGGTGAGGTCAGGAAAGCTTCATACTGTGGGTGGGTTTTTGCTGGGTTTCATATCTACCCATTTATGTATCCATCAGCTGCTGAGCACCAGTGTAAACTAGGTATTATATCGTGAGCGGGAATGGAAAGATGCCGCAGTGCTCACATGCTGGTCAGGAACACACGTAAACAAGCAGTGACAATATGGTAACATTCAGAAAGGCCCGAGTGTGGGGTACTTGCATACAAGCCAGGCAGGAAAGGGTGTAGGAGAGGACAGGGCCCAGTCATGAGACTGCGTTAGGGAGTTTGCACTTTATCCTGGAGCAGATTTGAGACCTGAAGGATGTTAAACAGCAAAGTGACAGATCAACGACTGCTGTCTGGTAGACAGACTGGAGGTGGATGGGAAGCAAGGGGACTAC
Organism: Cynocephalus volans; assembly: GCF_027409185.1. Lineage (NCBI taxonomy): Eukaryota > Metazoa > Chordata > Mammalia > Dermoptera > Cynocephalidae > Cynocephalus > Cynocephalus volans. The sequence goes on from NC_084461.1 coordinate 213,321,002, forward strand.
TGAGAGACAAAGGCCACAAGGGGTGCACCTAAGGTAAAAAACAGATGGCTGTTCACTTTCCACATGCAGTGCAGGATTGAAAAAAAAGAAAAAAGAAGTAGAAGTAGCAGTTACAAATCAGGAGATTTCAGGTACAAATGCAGGCCACCAGCTCCTCTCAAATAGGCCTCACAACCCAGGGCCTGTACTCCAGAATGTAGCTGCTCTGCAGTCAGTGCGGTGTACTTCAGTCTGCTCACCTTCAACCCAGACGCTGCAAGGTGAGGTGCCTATCAGGGGGTCTAAGAACCGCCCTAACAAAGTCACCAGAGGAGGGGATCATGTACTACAGAAGGTCAAACCCTTGGAACCAGGTTAACTGCCCAGACAGGGAGCAGCCATGGGAAAGAGAGACTCAAGGGCCACAATGGTTCCCAGCTTGGCCCCCTATAAACAATGAGTGCTGTGAACCAAGACAGGGGTACAGGCGGAGGGACAGTCTGCCACACAGGGTGGTGAGGGCAGGAGTGCTGTGGTTACTATAAAAACAAGGACTGACTGAGTGCTCAGCCAGTAGCAAATCCTCCTGCCCCTTGGTTCTTGGGTTTGTTCCACCTTCCTGCTTACCAGGATTATTTTGGTCTCGTCTAGTTCAGCCTGCACTTTAGTCATGGGGTCAGCTTCTCGAGGGTTCTAGGAAAGAGCCAAAAACAAGAACAAAATCAGGACTGCAGAGGCCACCCAGAAACAAGGCTCAAAACCAACAAAGCTGGACAAGACTCAAAAGTTAAAAACCACAAGAGAGAAACAAAAAGTTTGCCGAGAGCTTGAGTTCCCACGTCCAAAGGTGTATTCCCTGTGCTTTCAAATGGAAGGATCGAAAGAACACTGGCTCGGAAGCTGTCAGAAATTACCAGCCAAAACCGTCAGAGTGGTTGGCTTTTTCAGTTTCACAAACATTCTGGGCCACACGGTCTCTACATGATGTTTCTTTAAATCCTACCTGGTATCTACTGAGGTAACCGTCCAGGGCATCATAATGGATTGTAGCAGGGGAGCCCACGGGCCAGTCTATCCTGTCAACCTGCTTGGAGAATTCATCTAGAACCTGCAAGACAAAGGAGCCTGAACAAGTCTCCCACGTTGTGTTCACTAGCACACTCAGCGATAGCTTTGCCCTGAGCATTCCATCCTGAAAAAGGCTCCCAGGCCCCCCAGAGCCCAGGGAGGAGGGAAGAGGGAGCTATCTAATGGCAAGGGGGAAAATCTAGGCTAAAGTTCCTCTTTTCAAATTTTTATTATCATTAAAACATATCCTAAGTATTCTGGGAATCAAAAGGTAAGTATACCTACCTTGGGATAAACCTCACTTGGGGAATGATAAAGGTATTTGAACTTCAAACTACAGACCTTCAGGAAAAAGGGGACTGGCCCTCTAATTTTCTGAAGCAATTCTTCAAAAATGGAATTTGGTCCTTTGGATTTAATCAACCACCAGATTTCCTGTGCTTTGAAGTGTTTTAGTGCTTTCAGGGTTAGAATTAAGCCTCTGACTTCAAGGAATTTATAATTAGCACCACAAAAAAACCCTAAAGAATGCCAAGGTGCTAAGCTCCGAGGTGTGACTGACCTACATCAGGGAAGAGGGCTACAGTAACTGCGGGAGGCAACATGGAGAGTGCAAAGATGTTCAGAGGGGCACCTGGAGCAGAAGCACAGGGACAGGAAAGCAGCCATGAAAACACGAGGCACAGCTGTCTCGGAGGGCCCAGTCCAGAGGGGAGATGCTGTACCTCAATGGCCTGGACACAGATGGAACAAGGGGCAGAAGCCAGCACCAAGGACGGAATCTGGGCAGGGATGCCAAACTGTCTATTGGTTTAGGGCAAGGATGGGGGCCAAAAACATGTTAACTTTGGCACACCACTTCATCCCTTATGCCTCGGGCACTGCAGTGACCCCAGGACCCCGTGCATGGATGCTCCAATTCCAGTCCAGACAAACCACAAACTCACCTTCTCCAGCAAGGTAAAGGCTACCCGGGATGGGTACTCATTATCAGCAATGACCACACCTGCAAGACCGTCGTTCCGGATGTAGACATGGCACAAGTACTCTAAGACAACAAAAGATCAGACACATGAACAGTGACGTGAGAGCTTCAGGCTTTTTTTAACCTCCCAAATCAGTCAAAGAATCACAATGCTGGGTTCCCGCCTTCAAGGTCAAATGAAGCCACTCTGAAGCTCACCATATCTGAGCAAGGCTGTGTTGAGGCTTTGCAGTCTGGCTCAATGGACCACACATGGGAGCTTGGGCCAACACGTGTTCCAGCAGCAGCAAGTGCCCAGAGGCCTAGAACGCACAGTGAAGGCCTAAGGAGTCACCAGCAGAGCAGAAAACACACCCCAGGTAACATGGCCTTGGGAGCATGTCCAAGTCACTTCCTTGAGCTCAGGCCAGGTGGGCTGTATCTTAGGGATTCACAGCCCTCTGAGGTCTGTGCTGCTCTTAAATGGAAAGAACTCCAGACAAGCCAAGACGCTTCCACTTTCTTTAAAAACCCTTTCAAAGCTCCTACAGCCACAGTCTTCCATATCAGAGCAACCTTGCTCTGCCTGCTCTACTCTGTGGTGGGCAATTTTGGGGGTGCTGTGGTGGGAGAGTCATCCAGAAAAAAATTAGTCACTGCTGGTTGAGGTCTACACTGTGACTGTACTGAAGTCATCACATGATCAAAAGGTACAATTTGTACAAAGCCTTCTGCAAAATATTCACAATCCACAGGATTGTTAATTTTTATCACTTTGAAAGGATTCAGACATGACACAGCTAACCACATCCCCAAAGTAAGAGAAATGTAAGGATTACAGCTTACAAATAAGAACCTTCTTGTCCTTAAGGACCTGACCCAGAAGATTCCAATGCTAAGCAACAGAAAAACAAATAAAAGAAGAGGGAAAGATTATGAGCCCCTGAAATCAGAAAAGGGCAGAGATGAGGAAGAGGAGAATGGAGGATTATCATACATGCTCTCCAGATTCTGTGCACATTCCCAAGTAAGTAAGAATCAAACATGGGATCAAAGTGCACACACAGAAACCAAGAAGCTGGCCAGTGTCTGAGGAAGTATCTTTAAGTAATAAAGTTGGGGAAGGCAGACACAGTCTGAGGGTGAACCGAGAGAGAACACTGACATGTTCATGATTCAATCTCACTTCTGCACAGGGATCCCACATAGAGTACATATATTTAATATTGCCTGTTTTGTATCTGATATGTGTATCATCAACTCACTAACTCCACATCACGTGACTCGAGGCCAATGAATGTGTGAGACAGTCTTTGCTGCTACCTGTTGAGGTTCATGTAACCCTTTCCTGACCTAACATATACATCTAAAATAAATGCATAAAAACTCTCACACAAAACCTGAATTACGAAGAAAAAATAATGCATTTTCAGATTCCTGGTCCAAAAATATCTAAGCAGCACAGAATGCAGTATTACCTCAACAGTACTAGCTGTAAATCCTTTTTTGAGGAGTCAGCAACTCTGGAGGGGAAAGGCAACAATACCATATGAAGGCTACTCACTGCTCTAAGACAGTGGGACACTCATCTTAAGTGAGTCCAAGCTTTGGGGGCAATTTTATCCAAAAAGCTTAGACTCCAATAGTGGGCACAGAATTCTGCGTAAATAGGAAAAGGGGGAGAAGGGAAGAGAGAACAAGCTAGCCAAGGGTGGGGTCCCGACAGCCCTCTCCATCACACTGTCCAAGGGCAGTGTACAGTCCACACACTCACAAGCTGGCTCCTCTCACCTTGTTCTTTGACAGAAGCTCTGCTGCCTTTCGCGGAGCGCTCCACAATCAGCTGGCTTGTGAAGGTCATGAATTCCTGCACACTAAGAAACACAACACATATTTATCACAGTTGTCTGTCACCTTGTCCCCAACCCAATGGAAAATGACCTTTGAGCTTATACATCAAGGAAACATTGCTTCTTGGTTTCTTTCCTTTCCCTCCCAATGCTAGTAACAAATAATAAACACTGTACACGAACACAAATACAGATAATTATGAATGAACACTACCATTCAAGCCACATCTGCGTGCTACCTAGCTCATCAAAACAACCCACTTCCAGACTTCTGGGGAATTTTGTACAGGATACAGTCAATTTTACACTTTGTTCACAGCATGATTTGGGACACAGTAGAAAAGCAGGAGACACTTCCTGCTCTCAAGGGCCCCATTAACTTCCCAAAAGCAGGACAAATAAAAACTGCACTAGAAAAACACAAGTGGAAAAAATTGTTACGCAGATGCACAACCAGTTATGGCTGCGGACACGTGACAGACCCTGGCAAGGCCACACACATCTGCAGCAGGGGCTGGCTCAGGTCTGCTAGGGCTCATCCATGGGACTAGCCCAGGGCACTCTGGAAGGAATGGCAGGAAATGGCTTAGCCAAGACAAGGAAGTAGGAAATGGCTTATACAAAGGCTGAGAAGGAGCAGAGGGTTCGTGCTGGGCCCCAAAAGGGAGATCTGGCCAGAATGGAACAATCACAGGAGATGGTCCAGCCAGAGGAACGGGTTCTAACAAGGAACTTCTGACTGGGGATGTAACATAAGGACATCTAGGGCCATCAGAGCAGAGTCCTCAACCAGGCATCCAGAGCAGGGCTCCCCAACAGAGCCATAAAGAAAACTGAAGATGCTTAGAGTAGGACTGTAATTAAGTAAACAAAGAATTTCATTAATTGTGACAGTCCGTACACAAGGGCCAAAAAAGCTAAGAAACCATTGGAAGGTTTTAGTTTAGGGCCTGGTAATCATAGGGCAGGAAGGATGGAAGTGAGGAGGTCTTATGAGAAAATAAGCTCAGCTGAGACATGTGTTGTATGAAGAGACACTAGTAGAGCTATCCCTTTAGTACTGTAGTTGTTAGTCATCTGAAACTAATGTGAGTATGCCATACAAGAGAGGTATATGTCCTACAGTGAATTCTCTGAGAATCTTGAGTATTTAGTGGGAAAGAAAAAAAGAAAAAGAATCAGAGCCAAGTTGGCACCAAAAATTCCATCAGAGAAAAGCAACAACCCAGAGCAGAGAACAGAGGCCATGGTAAAGAAAGCAAAGTATCAAGAACTTCCAGAAGAAGCCAAAAGATGATGCAGCAATTCCACTTCGCGTACATACCAAAGAGAATTGTGAGCAAGGTCTTGAAGAGATATTTTTACACCCATGTTCACAGCAGCCTTATTCACAATAGCTAAAACATGGAAGAAACCCAGGTGTCCATTGACAGATGAATAAACAAAATGTGGTGTATACATACAGTGGAATATTATTCAGCCTCAAAAAGGAAATTCTGACACATGCCACAACATGGATGAACCTCGATGACATTATACTCAGTGAAATAAGCCATTCGTAAAAAGACAAATACTGTATGATTCACTTATGTGAGGAACCTAGAATCATCAAAATCAGAGAGACAGAAAGTATAGTGGTGGTTGCCAGGGGCTGGGGGAGAGGAAGGAATGGGAGTTAGTGTTTAATGGGCACAGGGTTTCAGTTTCATAAAATGAAGCGTTCTGGAAATGGATGGTGTTGATAATTGCGTAACACAATAAATGTATTTAATACCACTGAACTGTACACCTAAAAATGGTTAAGGTGGTAAATGCTATGTTATGTGTATTTTACAGTTTAAAAAAAGAGCCCAAAAGGAGCAGAAAGTTTCAACAAACTAACAACTGAAATGTTTTTAGATCCAGCCAGAAACTCACTGGGGAAGCACTCTCATCAAGAAGAGCTGCACTGAAGCAGTGAAAACAGAATCCAAATGGCAGATTCCACCTGACTTTGAGACAAGCTGACCACAAATATGGACACTATAGGGTCTTTCGCCTTTTGTGCCTGCGTCACCTCATGCCCTCCCATGAAGGGGCTGCAAGTGTCTGTAGTCCTTCTAATACATACCCTCCTGCAATTAAAGTGCCCCCAGAAACATTTAAAAAGCCTGTAAGTCCTAGGGATCCCAAGCTTCCTTCCAAATCTTCAGTAAACCACAAGTGCCCAACCATTAAAAAGCAAACAATCTGAGTTTGAGTCCTAACTGGTTGTGGTATAATCTCTGGGGGCCTCGGTAACTTTACCCATAAAAATATCTATCATAATTAAGTTTTGGGAAGGCCCACGAAAAAATATAATGAGGCTCCCTGGGTCAGAATCACTGGGTGGGAGGTGTTGGTTTAAAATATAGACTTCTGAGCCTCAATCTACTAGTTCAGAACAGGTGGGCGTTAACCTTAGGAATCTGCACTATTTCAAAGTCCCCTTATACTTCTTTGTCGACAGAAATCTGAAAAACACCGAGTACAGAACGATGTTCTAGAACGGCACAAGCTTCTTATGAGCGAATGCAGGATGACTCCTCTGAGGTACAGTCAGCGCTGACCGAGGAAGAGGCCATGGCCGGGTTTCACTGTGTGAGGCCAAGTCCCGAGCACGGGACCCCGGGCCCTCCGCGACCTCCCCTGGGCCACCCCGTCCCCCGACCCAGAGCCCGCTCCTCTCCGCCCGGCCGCCACGGCCCCGCCCGCCTGCGCCGGCTCACCTGGACTTCTGGAAGAAGCTGAAGGAGGACACGTCGTACGCTGCTTTGAGCAGCACCGCCTTGGGCTCGCTTTTGTAGAGGACGCTGAGGCTGTACAGCTTCATGGCGCCGCGCCCTCGGGCCGCCCGCCCGCCCGCGGGGCCGGCTCGCAGGAAGCAGCGCGGCCGCCCCTCCTGGGAACCACGGTCGTCGTCGCCGTCGCCGTCGCCGTCGCCGTCGCCGCCGCCGCCCCGCCTCCCAGCCGCCGGCTGCTGACGGGGCCGCCGCCGGCTTCCTCCCCTTTGCTCGGGGTTCACTTCCGGTTCCGGTCAGGGGCCGCCACCCGAAGCCTGACAGAGGGTTATCACGCCCCGGATGTAGAAATGAGAGGCAGGAAACACGGCTTAGCCGGGGCAGGGCGCCGCTCATGCGCTTAAGCCTGGCCCAACCGCGCTCGCCTGAAGTAGGCAGCACCCGGCTGGGCTGTGGTGGCCAGTCCACGAACCACCGAGGCAGCGCTGGGTCGTTTCGCGCCCTCCCGGGACACTCTGGACAGGGGTGGGCCGTCCAGGTCGCTCCCACTCCCCCGTCTGGGCCATGAGAGCAGCCCATACCTTCCTCATGGGCAGTGAGACTTAGAGCAACACTGCCGCGCCAGCGCTCTGTAAACCCTACAGGAGAGAGCATTGCCTTTCTGGGAGGAGTTCTGTAGATCAGAACTACACATTCCTGAAGGGTGCCTCCCGATTTCGGATCGTTGACTGCCCCTTCCACGTGTAGGACGGGTTACATGGGATCCCTCAGCAGGAGGCTGCAGGAGTGCAGGCTGGGCCTAAGCGGTTTTAGGACCTCACGGAGTAGCAGCTCTCTCTTCACCTCAAAAGAAGGCAGAAATTGAGCTCCACGTTGCAAGGAGCAGCCTGCTGCGCGGTGACGTGGAAAACCTCGTTTTGCTTGAGTTGTTGAACTAATGCAAGTCCGTGGATGGGGTGAGGGATTCACAGTTCCCTGAGAGTGCCACATCTACCTGGCTCTTGTATATGAAATGGCATCATGGAATCAGAAAGGAGCTTGCAGGACACATACACATGAAAGGACCTTGATCTTTGGAAGTTGGCAGTAAGATCACACAAGCATGCTGGAAGCAGCTAGATCTGAGATGATGCGAAGGAGATGATATATTGGAAAAACCAACAGCATCACTCTAAACATTACTTTAAATCAAGTTTTCTCAGTCTGGCACCATTGACATTTTGGGTTGGATAATTCTTTGTTTGGGGGTTGGGGGGAGTCCTGTGTACTGCAGGCAGCATCTCAGGCCTTGTACCCACTAGATGTCAGCAGCAAGCCACTCCCCATTGTGGCAACCAGACATGTCTCCAGCATTGCCAAATGTGCCCTGGGGAGCAGTGATTTTGAGAAACACTGCTCTAAATATTTCTGTGGCTGAAGGAAGTTTCCACCACCTGCCCACTCACTAAGCACTTCCCTCACCACCCCTCTCCCCTGGGTATTTCCAAGTGCAGAGGGTGGAACGGGCTTTTCCACATCCTCTCCATTTCGGTGCTAACATCAGGAACAGCCATTGGCAGTGGCCAGGCCAAGCCACCCACAGATGTGGGCACAATACTCTGACCAACAGAGTGGCAGGGTACTACTATCAGTCCAGCCCTATACCACCTGAACTGACACAGTTGCCCTATAGGGGGCAGGTGAGAGCTCTTTCTGATGAAAATCCCTGGAATCCTTTTTCCTTTGACACCAAAAGTTGTATGAAAGGATCAGGAAGGCAGTGCTTAGGTGGAATAGGTTTAAATGTGTTCAGCTGACACATAATAGTAGCTGTCCTGGCATTTCCCTTACACCAAGTACCCTTCAGGTGCTACCTCATTTAATCCTCACAAAAACAGAGGAAGGTATTATTATTATTACCACTTTACTGACAGAAACTGAGATTCAGGTTAGGAAAATTGTTAGTAAGATGCAGAGTTGGGGTTCAAATGTCAACACTGAAATGTTTAACAAACTCTCTTGAAGCCTTGTTCCCCCCCTGGCAACTCTCCTTGTCCCTCTCTGGCCTTGCTCAGCCTGCATTGCCCCAGGAAGCCTCACTCGGCCATGTGGCTGCACACTTCCCAAGCTTGTCCATCTAACGTCTTCCACTCCATCACCCCAGATGTCACCCAACTTGGATTCAGTCCCAGCATTGCCGCACCACAAAACCACCAAAGTGAGCAAACCATTACCTTCTCTGAGTCTTGTGTTTTTTCCATCTGTAAAACTGAAAATAGCATGTTGCTGGGAGTGATAAAACATTATATTCCAAGCTCTAGTCATTGTAGATGTTTAACAAGTAACAACAGCGATGATTATCTGCATCATTATCACTAGTGACAAAAAGGAGGGGAGCTCATGGTGGGTTGAAGGTGTCCTACAGACTGTGGTAAGTGGAGATTTGAAGGTAGGAGGACATCTGAGTAAGGTCTATATATGATCATAGTTTTGTATTGATTTGGATCACTGAGAATTCTTTGTTTTTAGGAAATACACATGGGTATTTATTAGTAAAGGGAAATCATGTCTGCAACTTACTTTTAAAGCAAATACAGTAAAGCAAGTTTAAGAAATAAGGATGAAAGGTGTTCAGGAATTCATTGCACTGTACTTGCAACTGTTCTGTAAGTCTGAAATTAGGGGAATAGAAAAGATTGCAGCCATGGGTGCTGAGGATATGAATGCAGCATGCACAGGAGTAGGATAGCACAGGCTCTCGAGTCCAGGCAACACACACCCACTCCAGTGCTGGGCCCTAGAAGAAAAGCCCGTCTGCACACAGGACTGGAGTAACACTGCCCATGACAAGTGGCCCAGGCCCTATAAGTTTGCCCCGCTAGGTGGGGCAGGCACTCACACTCACCCACCCTTCTGGCCTGACCCTAAAGATACCCACCCTGGCTGCACAGCAGAACCCCCAAGGAGCCAGGGAAAAAAGTGGATCAAGGGACATACCCGCAGGAGGCCCAGTCTAGGTGAAGAGCCCAGCCACACGATAGCTCCTGCCCCCACACCCCCTCATCCAGTCAGCCAAGGCATCTGGGCTGTTTTCACTCTAAATGTCACATGAGAGGGCCGGCCCATGGCTCACTTGGGAGAGTGTGGTGCTGATAACACCAAGGCCACAGGTTCGGATCCCTATATAGGGATTGCCGGTTCGCTCACTTGGGAGAGCGTCATATTGACAACACCAAGTCAAGGGTTAAGATTCCCTTACAGGTCATCTTTTTAAAAATAAATAAATAGATAAATAAATGTAACATGAGCCTCCACAGCTCATTTGGGAAAGGGGCATGGGAAGGGGCCACTGATGTGGTCAGACCTCCAAGGCCTGATTAGGTCACTAAGCCTTGTGTGCATAGGCTTGATGCCATCAATCGGGGTAGTCAGCAGACCCAGTCCCCAGGCACACTGCTCACTACCATGACCTCTCACTGAGATGTCTCAGGCTCCCACTGGGCTCTCCAGGCCATAGGGAAGACAGACATTGTCTGCCATCAAAGGTTTGAGTTCTGCCACCAGCTGTGCAGGAATGGGGGATCTCAGAACAAGGGAGGGGAAGGGACAAGACTATACTTGAGCAGGAAGGGATCATAGCCAAGGAAGACGGGGGCAGGTGGGAGCTATAGAAAGTAACGAGATAGGTGCCCTTGTTTGAGACTGCCTCCCCTGCAGGGGCTTCCCAGAAGCTGTATTTGTCATAGACACACCTGTCCCCCCTTGGGGGGGGGGGCTAGGGATGGATGGGAGGTCCTGCTGGATGAATGCAAGAATTTGGAATTGGGACATGTAGTTATTTAGGCTTGGGGCTTTTCCTGCCGATGGTACCCAGATGGTTGTGGGGCTGCCCTGCAGGTAAAGTGGGAAAGAGTCTGCTGAGCAGGAGAAGAGGGGCAGGTTGCAGGCCTGCAGGGGTGCCCCCACTCCACAACCCGCCTATACCTGCCACGTGAAGGCAGAAAGGAGGATGGGAGGAAGGATGAAACACAAGATGTACTCCTGGGTGGTGCACCAAACACAATCTACCAAACGATGGCCATGACCACAAGTTCTCAAAAGAAACCCCATGCATGTGGCAGAGGAGGCTGAGCCCACATGCAGCCACCATGGGCAACGTCCCACCTGAGCCAATCAACCAGCCCTCCCTATTGCTACAGCAGTTGGTTTATAGATGAGCACCTGACCCAGGCCTCAGGCAATCAACACAGGCTATAAAGCCTTACAGTCAGAGCAAAGTGCAAGATTTCAACACCGGAAAAAGAGAAGAATGTGATGGGCACAGATTCAGGAAGGTGTGCAAACCCCAAGCAAGATAAATGAAAACTTCTGGTTAAAAACATGGAAGATTAAGCACATATGTTTAGAGGAACCCCATCCCAAATAGCCTCCACAGTAATGACACAAAGACAAGGAACAGGGGGAGAAAAATTACAAAGAGAAGATGCTGCCAGAGGTGGGCATGTGTAAAGTGAAGAGGGTCTGGGCAGGTGAAAGGTGGGGGCTTAGCAGCGAGAGGGACCGGAAGAAGGGAGGGGAGTCCTGGAGAGGCTCCTGCCTGGAGGGGCAGCTCCCTCCCCGCCTCCTCCCCAGATTCTTCAGCCAGGAATGTACCACCATCTAGTCCACCCCAAGGAGGTGGATGGAAGACTTTCTTTTGGGAGAATTGAGTGGCTCAGAGATTCTGCCACTTTGTGGCTCCCAACAAAACCACTCATTGTTTCAAGTAGTCCCTGTTGGGCAAATGTCCCCATGAGGCCACCCCACAAGGCTCTGGCCAGTCTGTAGTGCAGCTGCCCTTGGATCAGGTGGCATTCCAATCAACTGTGGCCAGAGAGGGCAGGCCCATGCAGCAGAACCTGAGACCTCAGCATGAGGGACTGCCTTGGCCCCTATCCTTAGAAGAAGGCTATGGAACCCTTATGGGGACTGTGGAGGATACTAACATTGATAAGCACGTGTATTTCACAGAGCCTTAACCTTTAGCTTAGAAGGACCAAAGTCCTTAGATTAGTAGGGTCACAGTCCTTAGATCAGGTTGTAGCTTAGTGGGGCCACTGCTCTTAGTTTTAGCAGGGCCAAAGCCCTGTAGTTTAAGGAACAGCCTAACTTTTTAGAATTACACATAGAAATGCTAAGCTTGGAAAAAAAACAGAAAAAAACTTTCACAGGACTAAATAGTCTCTGGTGTGGATAAGAAAATTATCCACAGCAAATCACACAAAAAGTGTGATTTGTAAGGGCAGTCGTCCTTGGTGCAGCTAAACCTAATGGTGAGAAAGTATGTGCGCTAAAGGCTTCAAGGTTATTGGTTGGGGGATGTTCCTCATCTCACCTTCAGCTATTTAAGTTTCTTGGGGGAACTAAGTGTTGCCATGACGATTATCTCATTGTTCTTTTTGTAACCGCCTGTGTTCCTTTTCTGTAACCGCCTGTGTTCCTTTTCTGTAACTTTCTTGCCTGGACAATAAAAACTGAGAGAAAACCCGATTCAGCCTTACTCCTAGGAATCCTCTCTTGAAGGAATTGCTCCTGGGATTAACCCCTTCTGGGCCTCTCACTGCTCTGGAGAAATGGGCTTTGAGTAATCCTTTGCATCTCCGTCACCCTGGGAGAGATGATGGGGTCCAGGAGCACAGAAGGCCATTCCATCCAATCCTTTAACTTCCCCAGCCTCAGCGACCTCATTTGGAAAGTGGTGGTAATAGTATTAGCCGTGCCTGCTGCCACAAGATTGTATGTATGATCAAATGACAAAATGAATTCAAAAGTATTCTGTGAATCATAAATGTTTTAATCAATATTAATTATAATGACACTTGCTCTTTCCCCTAATAAATATATTGTCTTTCTTTAGGAATAAATCTAACCAGAAAAGTGCAAGATTTGTACAAGAAAAATAAACTCACCTGAAGGACACAAAAGAAGACCTAAATAAATGGAACAACATGTCATATTTCTTTTTGAGAAAACTCAATATAATAAAGATGTCAGTTTTCTGAAATGAATCCCCAAATCCACAAATTCAAAGCATTTCCAATGAAATTATGAATAGCATTATTTTCTGAAATGAGATGAGTAGATTCTAAGATTTACATGAAAGATAAAAGGCATATGGTAAAGAAAATTTTGTAGAAAAAAGAGGGCACACTTGCCTCACCAGATATCAAAAATAAAAAAATAAAAAATTATACAAACTGAAAGTGCAGTATCGACATCAGAATGAGATGCCCAGCACACAAAGCACAGCCAAGGCCAAGGCCTGACTGACACGGCAGGTCAAGTAGAGCAAGTCACTTTTACATTCAGACAGGTTATTACTCCACAGACAGCAAAAGAACGGGTACCCAAAAGTGCAGCTCTCTGAGTCCTTGTGCCTTATACCAAAAAGTAAGGCACTAAAACAAAATCAACTATTATAAACTCTCCTTGGCCTCCCAGGAAGATGGGGAGGGAAGTGGGATATGGCCTTGAAGCAGTTCCCCACAAGCCTCCAACCTCCTGTTCCAGGAGGGTCACAAATTATTCTAACAAGGCTCAGATCAGCTGTGGTTCCAGACTTTTCCTGCATGCTCTATTCATTCTGTCATTTGATTAGACAATCTTGTGGCAGCAGGCAGGGGCAATACTATTACCACCACTTTCCAAATGAGGTTGCTGAGGCTGAGGAAGTTAAAGAATTGGATGGAATGGACTTCAAGGTACTCTGGTACCTGCAAAATGACCAGAGTGTTGGAGTGAACAGGACTGAAGCCATGTTGGGACCTAATACCCCCTGGACTCTAAAAGATTTTAAAAGGACACAGTTTTTTTTTTTTTTTATTAGTTAGCATTTCTCTGAGTTCCCTCTTTCCCCATGGTTATTTGATATTTTGAACCTTGGTTACAGGGCAAGATGACATTATTTACATGAATATAAAGCTGTTTTCCTGTCAGCCTGGAGGTGCAAACTTTCCACGAGACACATACCATCCAGACCCTGGGAAACCAAGGAAGCCTGAAGCTGCAGGCTTTCATATACTACACAGACCCTGAGATAACAGCAAAGATGGGAGCAGAAAGCAGACAGAGTCCTGGTGAGACTTTGCACCTGAGACCTTGCAGGACACCCTTGCTGCTCACATGCCCCTCCCTCCTGCTTTTCATTTCCCACGTTCCATTCCCCTTCTTTAAAAACTCGTCAGTAAACCTGAGTCTTTGAGAATAGCTTTAGCCTTCTCAAACTACTTCAGGTTTACCGGAGAGATGGGTTAGCCTGACATCTCTCCTCAGGTCACCGGTATTCCTGAATAAAAGCTGACTTCTATTTTTACCAACGTTTGACTTTTGGGTTATTTGATTTTTGTCTGGGGGTAAACAGCCAGACCTGTGAGTTTGGTATCAAATTTTGGGGAGTCTCAGCCAGGAGCTAGGGGTGCCCTGTAAGAAGAGCACAGTTATTCCCTCACAATAGAGAAATAAGACAATGGAGTACAAATATGGGTGCAGTCAGTGTTACAAATCAGCGGGAAAGGATCACCTCCCTGCAAACAGCCGTATTAGGACTCCTGGTTCACACCTACACAAAAAACTGTCCTAGGACCTACAAGAGCAGAAAGGAGGCTTTGGAAGAAAGGTAAGAATATGAGGCATACCCTCAGAATGTCTAGGCACACCAAACACGAACGTTCCTAGAAGACTAAAGTGCTGAACATATGCGGGCACTTCAAAAAGTTCATGGAAAAATGGAATGAAAAGATAATACAAATCTTTCCATGAACCTTTTGAAGTAACCTTGTCTAAAAAAAACTTGGAAAAATATTAGGAGGACATGTGGGAGAACATTTTACAATTTGGGGGCTGGAAATGCTTTTCTTAATAAGACGTGAAGTCCCAAAACAAGAGGGCAAAGATTGACATTAATAAAAACTTGATACTTCTGTATGACAAAAGACACTATTAATCAGGTTGTAAGTGTAACAATAGGCTGGGGAAGATGTGATAGCACAGTTAACAAACAAAGGATTAATAGTTTTTTGGACAGAATATAAAAATGTCTTCTATAAAGCGATAGCTTGAAGATAATTCAATAGCATCCCAGTTGAATAGCAGATGATCAACCTTAGTGTAAGAAATGCAATAACAATAACCATATGAAAAGGTGTCCAGCATTCTGCAATTCAAACAATAATGAGATGACAGATCAGCAAAAAAAATCAGAAAGATTAGTCATCTCAAGGACTGGCCATGATGTAGCCAATGATGTTGGTGGAAGTATTCACAAATTGGTGAAACCACCTGAGGGGACAGTGTAGTCCTAGGTACCAAAATGTGAAATGTGAGCAGCATTTGGACTAGCAATTCAGCCTCTAGGAACCATCCAGAAGAAACATTTGTATGTGGTTACTCAGATGGAATACAAAGATTTCTACCGCAGCCTTGTTGGTGATAGTGGAAAACTGGACCTGCCTTAATGACAATCAGTAGGAATGATTTTAAAGTGGTGCAGTACACGTCTGGAGAGAGCTCACTGGCCACTTCTCCCTTCTTCTGTTGGGCCTTTGAGCGTCAGTGGCCCAGGACTTGGTCCTGATCCCTCTTCACTCTATGCCAGTGCTATTCAATATGGTAGCCACCAGCCACACTGAGCACTAGAGAAGTGGCCAGTCCTAATTGAGAAGCGCTGTGTGTGCACCAGAGCGCAGAGTCTCACACCAGGCACACCTCATTTTGGTCCTGACTGTTGAATGAGCCACTTGAGCCTGCAGCCTTGTCAACTCCAGCACCCTGGCCTCCTGCTCTGTTCATGGGGTTGTCCACTTCAGGGGCATTTGGGCTGTGGGGGTGGGGGTGCATCCAGGCCGAGGGCTGAGGCCTCCAAGCCGGGCCTTCCCTGTGGGCCTCTGTGCCTGCAGCGTTGACCTCAGCCAGGCATGTGGGTCAGGCCCTCTACTCCGGTTCAGGTTTCAGGATGGCAGGCAGGGAAGGCCACCATGAAGCTCGCTGGTCCCAGGCTTGGCTATGCCAGCACCCAAGCTGCCTGCTGCCTTTTCTTTGGTTCCCAGACTCACGGGGCCTCTCTGCTCCTCAGAATGTGAGTGTGGGAGACCCTGAGATGCTGTCCTGGGAACTGAACAGGTGGCAAAGTCTTCACAGGCAGTGACAAGGCAATTGAGCAGTCACCATAGTGATGGGGATGAAGGCCTTTTGCTACCAGTTCCAGTTTTCTGCATGGCAGCTCTAATGACAGGATGGTCAGCCCTGTGGGGGCCCGCCCCTGGTCACCATGGCAACTGCAGGCCCTCTGAGGAGTACAGAAGCCCTGGCAGGAGAACATCCATGCCACACCTGGTCAGAGCAGGAAGTGTTGAGTGGAGACTAAGCTTGGGGAAAGCTGGCTGGGACGTGCGAGACACAGTCACCTGCGGCCTAATTACTGAAAAGCTGTCCCCAAGCCACAGGAGGGGAGAGGGCCTTTTCTGCTGAGTCTGTCTCATGCACAGCAAGCCGTCACAGCTCAGCACAGTCCAGAGAGAAGGCTGCGCAGTGCAGAGGACACTGCCCCAGAGCCAGGCAATGGCCCTGCCCGGGGAACACCCAGCCTGACCAGGCCTCGGTGGGGAGGGGTCCAGAAGAGAACGCTTGCTGACTTGTGGAGAACGATGAAAAGGAGGAAACTGTGATTGAACCTCAAGCCCCAAACCAGCCTGAGGTGGACCACATTCTCCTGGAGGCCCAGGGCTGGCCGTGACCCCTGGTGGGGAGAAGCCTTGGCTTTTTCTGCTTCAGAGACCTGTTGGGGAACGCTGAGGGGTCCCAGCACCCCCGGGCTGGCCACTGTGCAGATGCTGGACCACAGAGCCAGGATGGAGGCCGCCAAGAAGGAGAAGGTAGCTCCCACCTCATCAGGCATCCTGGATGCCTCAGTTTGCATGTCCCCAGCACTCAGTGGCTTGTTTGGCACCAGCACGAGGTTGCACCTCAGAGTCCAATTTTATGCCCAGAATTTCCTGGGGGGCCTTGTGGGTGGGCAGGTCCCCCCTTCTCAGCAGGCCCATCCCTGTGGATGCTGGCCCTGTTACCTGGCAATCAGGTTGCCAGGGGGCCTCCGTCAGGGGCAGGCTCTGGGGAGTTTAGAGCCCCAGCTGGGGGGTTTAGGGACCTGGGATCTTGGTGGGCAGAACCCACTGCCTGATTTTGGGACAATAGTCAACAGACATCGTGACAGATTAAAGATGCCTGCATTTCCTCACAGGATCACTTCACAGGGAGCCTGGGGGCTGTCACTCCCTGGTGAGCAGTGAAGGGCAGTTACTTTTTCCAAAAACCAAAAGAAATCCAGGTGTCCTCTGAGCCAGCCCTGGGCCCAGCAGTGAGCAAGGAGAGAAGTAGGGACAGGGACACTGCTGTGAAACATTGGGGGGAATGCAGCGACATTGTCCCTGCTGGGGGCCTGGCGTCGTGGGGGGTGACGGGAGTGAGTGGGTGGAATTCAGTCGCTTTGGCATGTTTTCTCTGGCTTCTCTCTTCCTGTGTGAAATGACGAGGTCAGCATAAACAGCAGGCTGGTTGTGCTTCTGGCAGAGCTAATGAGGGTAGGAGGGACAACCAGCCCCAGTCGGAGGGTGCACACAGAGCAGGTGGCTGGATGGGTCAAGGCTCAACCAAGCCCCACGTCTGCCTGTCACTGGTGATGTGGCAGGACTGTGGTTGAGAAATCCTGCCCGAAGGAGCCACATCAGGCCACCTGGGGAAAAGGAGAGTGGTGGTTTTGATTGGCACAAGCAGAGAAAGGCTCAGAGATGTGAGAGGTGGACATGGGGGCTGCAGACATCTGGGGCTTTCTCGAAACAGGGAGAGGTGGCCAGGTGCATGCCTGTGTGTACACCTGTGTGTGCGTGCCTGGGTATGTGTGGGTGCAACAAATCACTTTAATAAAGGCCACAGCAGAGCTGTCCTGAGCCCCCTGCATACAGAGTGACACGTTGGGGAAGCCACCTTGTCAGGCTGGGCATCTGTTCTCAGATGCTGGTGCTACCCATGCCCTTTCTCATGTCTGCTCCACAGGTCAGGGCATGCTGGTCCTGTCCAGGGCCAGCTGTGACCCTAGAGCCCTGAGGGATCACTGACACCCTCATCAGGGCTGAGAGCAGAGCAAGGGACTGCCTCAGGCATAAACTCTAAGGGTGCACCAAAAAGTCAGTCATAGAAACAAATACTACTTTAATGCAATATTTTAAAGAATCAAAAGTAATGCAAAAAATTCATGATAAACAAAACAGTAAATTCTAAATGAGCAGGGATGAGTATCACTGACCTTTTCACCGTCCCAGCCCTGTGCTGACCCCTTTTCCAGCACCAGGGAGAGATGAGGGTGGCGTGGAGCTGGGCACCCACTCCCCTCCGGTTCACTCTGGCTGGGCAGAGGACTCGCCCTTTTCTCAGGGGAGCCTGGCTTGGTTTTAGGGTCTCCTAAGGATCTGGCTTTTCTAAATGAGCTGGCTGACAGGCCCACCCAGGCCAGCTCTGTGTCCCATGGGAGTGCTGCCTCCTCCCCAAGCTAGAGTTTGACATTGGGGCAGTGAACAACGCCCTCCTCACATTTCGAAGTTGTCCCCAAGATGCTGGCGGTTGTTGTATCTATGCAGACTCCCGGAGGAAACGTCTTTGCCTTTGTGGTCATTTTGGAGGAGAATGAAGTGTTGCTGGTTTTGCTCTTTCCATTTCTCTGGCTGCGAGCAGCCATCACACCTGTACCAACCTTCCCATCTTACCTGTGGCCATTCCTTTACAATCTGTAGGAAGATGTGGACTCAGTACCCTGTCCAGTGCCTTCCCCATGAGGATGTCAGCTCCACAGGCACAGGCCTGGTCCTCCTGATGCCACCTCCACCCTCCTTCCCACAGCCATGGTCACCTGGTGCCCCAAAACTGCTACCTCATTCCTTGGGCATCAAGCTCCATCCCATGATGGGCACTACTTCTGGGGTGCCTGAAATTGGGCCCTGGACATCCCTGCCTTGGGGACTTTCTGGTCTATATTTCACCCCTCCCCTCCCTGTGGCCCTTCTGCTGGTCCAGAAAACAACCAAATGGTGCACATTGTCCACAGAGCATGCGGTGGCAGGTGGGGGAGGCTACAGCAGGTGTGCTTAACTGTGCATGGTGGCTTGGTGAGCACTTTGCAGGAAGGAAGCGGAGTATTGGTCAGCTCAGGCCGTGTAACAGAATTCCATAAAACGGGTGGCTTAGAAACAACAGAAATTTATCTCTCACAGTCCTGGAGGCTAGACGCCCAAGATCAGGGTGCCAGCGTGGCCAGGTTCCAGGGATGGCCCTCTTCCTGGCTCGCAGATGGCCACCTTCTCACTGTGTCCTCACATGGTGGAGAGAGAGTGAAAACAAGCTCTCTGGTGTCTTCTCTTATAAGGTGCTAATCCCCCTCATGACCTCATCACCTGAATACCTCCCAAAGGTCCTGTCTCCAAATGCCATGGAGTTGGGGGTTAGGGCTTCAACATATGAATTTGGAGAGACACAATTCAATCCATAACACCAGAGGGGCAGCCCAGGAGAAACTGACCTCCCTCCACCAAGGGTCTCCAGCTGCCCTGGGCACCTTTGCCCTTTTAAAGAAGGCTCAGAAATGGGATGAGGTTGAATGACTCCAATACGTCTGTCCAGTTTCCCTGGCAGGAATTGTCCCAAGGCCCCAGGGGGAGAGATGCCCCCTCCCCCATGCTGCTGTGGCTCCCAGTATCCCACCGTCTCTTTCTCTCTCTGTCCCTCTCTCCATCTCTCTCTGTCTCTGTATCTCAGCCTTTCTGAATCTCTGCTATTTTTCTTTGTTTCTCTGTCTCTGTCTCTGTCTCTCTGACCCTCTGTCTCTTTCCCTCTTTCTCTCTGTGTCTTTCTCACTCTCTTCCTCTCTGTTTTTTTCTCTCTGTCTCTCTTTCTATCTGTCGTTCTCTTCCTCTCTCTCTCTCTCTCTCTTCCCCCCCCGTCTCTCTCTCTCGGGTGGGAGCACAAGGAAAAGAGGCTTCTTCCTCACCCTCCCAAGCCTGTCCCTCATGTCACTGACCCCAGGAGCCAGGTCCACACCACCCAGGTCCCTCTGCACTGGAAACCTCCTTCAGGGCCACTCTCTGCCCCACCCCTGTGGCCCTCAGCCTCAGCCCCTCTTGGAGCCCACCCTTTGCTTTCCCAGGCCCAGTCCCTACTTGGGAATGTTCCTCGGCCTCCAGGGGCCTCAGGACACACTTCCTGGTGCCCACCACAGCCTGGATCGTCTGACCCTGGCCACCTTCCCTCCTGCTCTGTGTGGCCAGTTCACGTACAGGCCATCCTTCCCAGCTTTTCAGAAAAGCTGCCTTTATGAGGCCTGAACGCCAATAAATAGTTGTGCCCTACACGGATCCATTTTTTTTGTTTGTTTGTTTCTGCTCCCAAAAGCTGCTCTGAGGAGTGTCTCTGTTTCACTACTACAAGTCTTGTTGAGGGCAAATTGCCCCATGTCCTGCCTGACTCACATTTTTCAGTGTTTTAAAAACATTCTCAGAAAACAAACAAACAAACAAACAAACAAAATTAAAAACATTCTCAGCTTTTCTTGCACATTTACTCTTCCAGATGAAATTTATAATAATTAGTCAAGTTTCATAAAAAGTGCTGATTTGAGAAAAGAGAGACCTTCTATCCTGGAATATGGACAACTTCCCGCTGATTCAGGTCTTTTTCTCTACCTTCAATGAAGTGTTCACATCTTATCTCTCTGGGCCTTGGGCTCTCTTTTCTGGGAGAGAGAGTTAAGCTCCTAGCCCAGATTTCTCTTTGGACCCAATGAGAAGGCTCCCTGGTGACATCAGTCACTGATGCTAGATGATTCGGAAGAACTCACACAGTGCCCAGAGTAGGACGGTGGCCGACGCCTCAGGGTCCTCCTGTGTGCAGCTCCTGCCGGGTGCTAGGGGACAGGCATGGTGCCAACACCTTTGACCTAAAACGTGAGGGGACGGCAGCACGGTCTCCACACTTGAGACCGTAGGGAGCCAGCACTGATTCTGGGTGGGGCAGAGGGCTTGGGGGAGGCTTCTAGGGGAAGCAACTCGGAGAGGGGCCCTGCAGAGAGGAGGCTGCAAAGAGCATGAAGGTGTGAGTCCTGAGTGGCCAGGTACAGACAGAACAGGGCATGAGAGCACTGCAGGAAGGTGGGGGCTGGGCGGGAAGAACCTGCATGTTGAGCACCCCCCCCTCCCAGTGGACAAGCAGCTCTCCCTGGGCCCCTAGTAGCTCCTCAGGCCCCCTCTGGAGTTGTCTTGGACCTTCTCACGAGCACCAGCCCCTTTCTCATCCACACGCTCAGTCCACCCCTCTGCACCCCCCAGTGCCAGGCCGCACCTGCCCCAGCCAGGGCCCTCCCTCTCGTGCAGCCCGAGCAGGAGGAGGCCAGCTCCCCCCACAGACCCAGCCCCGCACAGCCTCCAGGGCCACCTGAGCCCTGAGCATGCATCGTGTGGTGCTGAGGGTGGGGGCTGAGGCTTCTCCCCGCAGGGTGAGCCGCTTGGCACAGGCTTTGGCCCTCTGTGCTGGGCACGCCTCAGCCTGCCCTGTCCTGCTGCATTGAGACACTCGGGCCCACGTGCCAGTGCCCTGGCTGATGCCCCAAGTGGACTCAGAGATGGACATAGAGACAATGGTCACCACACGGCCGCCCCAGCTGGTCACTGAGTGGAAGCAAGGGCCCTTCTGACCACCCCACAGGGCAGGCAGGCACCCTGGGTGACGTGTTTTCAATGAAGGCCCCAGACTCTGAGCTGGCCCTGGGGAGGATGGCACAGGAAGAGAAAAAGAAACCTCCCCCTTAGCACTCCCTGAAAGGGCAGAAGTAATTTGGGTGCCTGGAGAGAAGGGGCCCATCCCTAAATCAGACACACATCTCCCCTCCCATGCCATCCCCAGTCCCCTCCTGTGAGAGGGGCGCTCCCCAGCCTCCTGGTGCCTGGGTTTTGGTCTCACAGGGTTTGGCTCAAACCCTGCTCCTCCCACACCCAGCAGGCTGGCCTTTGACAACTGTAAAATCCCTCCAGTCCTCAGTTTCTTCTTCTGTAAACACCCTCCCAGGGCTGCTGTGTGAGGTGTGAGCTCCCAAGAGGGTGATGGCCAGGGACCTTGCCAACCTGAAGAGGGAAGGAGCCCTGGGCAACAGAACCATGTGTGGGCATGAGCAGGGAAGTCCTGCAAGCAGACAAACGAGGGAAGGTCACCCATGAGAGATCTCTCTCCAGAACACAGAACCACACTGCTGCTTGCCCTCTGCTATGACACCATTATCCACAGACAGGCTCAGATTAAACCCATGTCAGGTGTGCCCCATGGTCCCTGCCACGCAGCTCCTCAGGTGTGGTCTTAGCACTATAGGTGCTCAGCCCTGCAGAAGGCCTCAGAGCAGCACTGTCCCGATCATGGACTGTAGGGCCCCTTCACGGAGCACACTGGAGGAAGCTCAACCCTGCAAAGTCAGTCAAGACAGGCATGTCCAGGCAGGGGAGCCAGAGCCACGCAGCCCACAGGCTCTCCTGCAGAACACGGTATTCCCTGGAAATACCATGAAAAACATGAATGCATAAGGTTGTAAAGAAAAGTCAAGGAAAAGAAATGATAGATAGCTGTAAAATCACTGACAGCCCTCAGAGGCCCACTAGCGAGTAGTGGTTTTGGTTAATTACAAAGAAATGGTGGATGTTTCTTTAATGATCCAAACGTACACATGGACATATAGAATCACATAACCAATCAGTCCTATACATCACTTATTAATTACTTAGAAACTATAATAATAGTGTTAACAAATATTAGCAGGAAGGACTCTTTGGTTTCCAATAACCAACCCTTAGTCCCTGCCCAAGGGGTAGTTTATTGGACATATGTGGCATTGCAGGGGACAAGTGACTGTCTCCTCCAGCTGCTAGCCCCTCCCCTCCTGCGCTCCAGTCTTCTCTGTGGAGGGAAGTGGCTTCTTAGTGCTCACCTCCTTTCTCCCAGTCTGAAACCAGCTGGGCAGGTGCTCCAAGCCACCACCAGAGCCTCATGCAGGAGGGAAGGAAGGCAGTGCCCCACGAGGAGGTCAGCAGGCAGAGAGAGGTGCAGGGAGGGGCACACCCGCGGTGTAGACACAGCATGAAGCCCTCTGCCCACAGCCCATGGGCTTTCATTGCCAGTGATTCCCTGGTGAGGGGTGCCTGCCACACCCCCATGCCTACCCTCTCCCTGAGACTCTGGGGACAAGTGGGGTCTGTATGCTGGCACAGGGAGCTTTGCAAACAGCTGTGCTGCCTGGGGCTCACTGGGCCTGGGGATCCACACAATCCCTTGCAGGAGCTCCTGCTTCAGCTGCAAGAGCCTCAGATGAACTTTAATCTCAGGAGGCAAGTCTAAAAGCCTTCAGAATGCAGGCCACACAGGACCATTAGCCTGCTGGGGATAAGCCAGTACACATGGGCAGCATTCCTCAGCTGCTGGTGGACTGCCAGGCTCCCTCCCCAATACTCACTCGAGGACTGGGGCTGGCTCACTGGAAGGAAGATGGGTTTTTCTTATATTCTTCTTTATACTTTTCTGCCTAGATTAAATTCCTATCCCTTCTCTCCAAGAGAACCATAAACAGTGTTAACTCTCCTTGAAAGTCCACGGTGCCCGCCAGCCCTTTGGCAGCAGGCCTAGAGGTCAGCTTGGCCATCTCTGCCCTGGCTTCCCTGCCCCCCAACCCCAGAGGTGCCAGGGGTGCCCTGAGGTGTACGTGTGCATATGTGACTGTGTGCTGCATGTGACCCGAGTCCCATGACTGGGCGAAGTCTGGCACAAGAGAGGACTGGCCGTAGCCAATGTGGGGGAAACAGTCGGCAGGTGCAGAGCCAATGACCTGATCAGGAACTTGCTAGTTTCTCCCTAGGCCTGTCTGGTCTTCTGCATCTCCACATACCTACTCTTGTTCCTATCCTGTAGGTTGCCAGGTTTCAAATGCCTAGTAACCTTGGGCTTCTCCTAGTGCCTTGCCACGTCCCAGGCCCTGCCAGATGGAGCCACCGACCCCCCAAGTCCAAGTCTGTGCAACTCCTTTCCCACACACACTCTCCCCACACCAGTCTCTCTCTGAGGCCTCAGCATGGACCGACAAGCCACTGCGAGTCCAGTTGCTGTCACTCGGCCTCTTTGGTGGATCCTGTGTGCCGGTCACTAATTGGGAGTAATAGCGAGGTTCATTCACCTCCACCAGCTGCCGGGAAGAGGAAGGAGAGATTTCCTGCCAGAGGGGTCAACTGCAGGGTAGAGGGCCACTTGGGAGTGACAGGAACTCAGACCAGATGGAGGGGTGACACATGAGAGCTGAGGCCCTGGCCTCCACGTGACCAAGGGGCTGCACCCCCCATACCTGGGCCTGGCAGGTGCAGGTGGCCCTCTCCTGCTCCCTGGGCCCTTCCCAAGGCTCAGCTCCTTTTTGCTCACAACCACTGTAAGAGGTGGGGTGAACACCTCACCCTGTTTTACTGATGAAGGAGTGAGAGCTGACAAATGTCATGCCACAGTCACACATAGGGAACAGCAGAGCAGGGATGGAGGCCAGACCTCTGGATTCTGAAGCCATGTGCCCTGCCCCATGGCCAGCCCAGTGCTGCTGCCGTGCAGAGGCCTCCACTGGTTGGCAAGTCCGAAGGCTCCATGACCTAGTGAGGGGCTGGGGCCAGGCCAAGAGGCACCGGCTTCTAGATGGCGTGCTCCTGCCCTGCCCCATGACACTGTAAATTGCTGGTAGCGTGTCTGAGAAGCACAATGATCTACAGCAACATCATTCAGCACAGACGCTGATGCGTATGGTAGTTATGAGACTAAAACCTACACGTCCATCCCTATCTAGGGGAGTCTCTACTGCTGCAGCAACAAATTGCTTCAAGCAACCTACATTTATCTTACAGTTCTGGAGTCTGAAATGGGTCTCCTGAGGCTAAAATCAGGGTGTCAGCAGGGCTAGTTCCTTCCTGAGTCTCTTGGTCTCCTGGGGAGAATCCATTTCCTGCTTTCCCACCTTCTAGAGGCCCCCACCTTCCTCGGCTCACAGCCCCTTCCTCTGTCTTCAATGCCAGCAACCATGTCCTTCTCACCTCTGCCTCCATCCTGACGCCTTCTCTGCGCCTCTGCCTCCCTCTCCCATCTGATGAGGACCCTTGTGACGACCCTGGGCCCACCCGGATAATCCAGGATAATCTCCTCATCTCAAGGCCCTTATTTAATCACAACTGTCAGGTACCTTTTGCCCTCAAAGTAACACATTCACAGGTTCCTGGGGTTAGGACGTCTTTGGGGGCCACCACCCTGTCCCCTCCCACGAACCCCCCAACCTGGAAGCCCCCTCAATGATGAGCACTTCCCTGATTCTCTCCCTGAGATCCCACTTGCCTCATATCTTGGCTTACTGGGTTTGAGGACGTTTTCTTTTCAGCAGTAGACACACACACACGCACACACACACACACACACACGCACACACACACACACTCTCACACACACACACGCACACACACACACACTCTCACACACACACACTCACACACACACACACACGCACACACACGCACACACACTCAATCAAATTCTTACAGTGAAATGTTGAAACACGACCACACAGAACTGTTCCCCCTTCTGGGCAGCACTGAAGAGTGTGGAGGAGAGGCTGGGTCTCCCAGGCCCATCCAGGGTCACAGCCTGCACCTCTCGTACCAGTCTCCTGCATGGCCCAGATGGAGAAACAGGTGTGCCGCTGGCAGGAAGGGCCTGGTTAGGTGAGAGGAGGGGTCCATGAATAGCAGAAAGAAGGGACAGAGAACCAGACCGAGTGATGGCTCTTGGCATGGGTGGATCTTAGAGGGTTTGGAACCATAAAGGGATACACGACCTCAACTTCCCTTTCTAATCTTACCTGTTCAGGAAGGGGTCCCAGGGCCTGTGTGCCCCTGTGAGGGCTTCTAGACAGGAGGACAGGTGGACACCTGAAGCATAAGAGATCTTGCAGTCTCTGAAGTGTAAGAGGAACCACTCCACTGGGGGAGGGGACGAGGGGCACACCCTTCTGGTTCGTGAGGGTGAAGGGGCCACATGGCCACAGATAACCGGGAAGGTGCCCATCTGTGTGCCATGTCACTCCTCCATGGCCGTGTCTAAATGCTGGGCTTGTGCTGTGGGAGGAGACCCCTCAAAGGTGTCAGCCGTCAATGTAGGCGCGTGCTCTACAGCAGCGCTGACTGGGAGAAATATAACAGGAGCCTCATAGGTAATTTTAAGTTTTCTTGCAGCCACATTAATAAGGTAAAAGAGAAATCAGTGAAATTAATTTTGTAATACATCGTTTAGCCCAATATGTTCAGAATATTATTATTTCAACATGTAATCAACATAAAAGTTATTACTGAGATATTTCACATGCTTTTGTTCACATTGTCTTCAAAAGCAATGTCTTAGTCTGCTCGGGCTGCGATAACAAAATACCATAGATTGGATGGCTTAAACAATAAAAGTTTATTTTCTCACAGTTCTGGAGTCTGGGAAGTCCAAGATCAAGGTGCGAACAGGGTTGGTGTCTGGAGAGGGCTCTCTTCCTGGCTTGCAGATGGCAGCCTTCTTGCTGTGTCCTCACATGGCCTTTGCTTGGTGTGTGCACACAGAGAGAGACACACAGAGAGACAGCTCTCTGGTGTCTCTTCTTATAAGGACACTAATCCTATTGGATCAGGGCCCCACTCCTGAGCCTTCTTGGCCTCCTGGGTCTCCTGAGCCTGCTTGGCTCCCTTGGTCTCCTGAGAATTCTTGGTCTCCTTGGCCCCCTTGGACTACTGAGCCTTCTTGGCCTCCTTGGTCTCCTGGGAATTCCTGAGCCTTCTCAGCCTCTTTTGGCCTCCTGGGTCTCCTGGGCTTCCTGGGCCTGGATGGGAGCAGGACTTGATTCAGTCTTCCATGATTCTAGGACTCAGGTTGCTGGCTTGCCTTCTCTCAGCTCCATGGTGAGCTGGGACCACTCAGGAGGTCCAACCTTTGGAATGGGGCTGAAGATGACAAAATTAGGGAGCCTGAGACAGGGGCTTAAAATCTCAAACAGCCCCTCTTTGGTGAAGTCCATTCCCAACTCATGCCTCCATTTATTCCACAAATGTCAACTGAGGGCCTTGAATACACAGGGCCATACTCCAGGCCTGGGACACAAAGTGAACAAGACATTTCTACCCAGGCAGTCAGATGAGAACAGGTGAATAGAAGACCACATAATTTCAGATAATGGCTATTGCTATGAAAAAGAAAAACTAGGCAAGAAGCCAAGAGATGACATAGGCTGGCTAGGGAACACCTCCCTGAGCCTGACCCAAGTGAACACATCATCACCCACATAAACATCTGAAGGCACACATCTGCAAAAATCACATCCTATTTCAGGAATAGCAAGGAAGCCTGTGAGGTTGCAGTGACGGAGTCGAGGAGACAGGTCAGCACAGGCACAGCAGGAGCAGCCAGTTCTGTAGGACCATACAGGACACGGCCCTGGGAAACTGGGTTTTTCCCAGGCTGAAAATCCAGCAGAGGTGTTTGATCAGGGAGTTACATTACTCATTTGTGCTTTTCAAAGATTGTGCGGGGTGCTAGCTAGGGGCAGGGAGGGACAGAGAGGCCTCCGAGGGCTGTTGAGTGGTCTGGCTGTGAGGTGGTGCTGGATCAGGATGGCAGAACATGTGGAGGGATGCAGGACAGGTGTGACAACTGGAGCCAACAGCACTGGCTGATGATGGCTTTGAAGAGAAGGGGTAGTTGTGGACAATTCCATTGTACTTGACCAGTAGAGCAGATGGCAGACCCCCGACTCTAATGAAGAAATCAGGGCAGTGTGTCAGTGAGAAACAAAAACCACTTGAGTAATTCCAAGCAGAGAAGGGTTTGGTACAGGGAACTGGGTGCTTATAAAGCCATCAGGAGGCTGAAGGAGCAGAGCTAGGCCCCCCAGGGCTTTGGCCTCACTGTCTCACCCTGCTGCACAATCTCAGGGCCAGGGGCTGCCACTGCCTCACCTGCTTCATGCTCAGGAAGCTGGGAGAGGGGTCCAGGCACCGCAGCACTCGTGTCAGTCAACACATGGGGGTCCACTGCCATAGACCTTCCAAATCCCACAGGAACATGCCCTGTGGTAGACCCTGCGTCACATTCCGAAGCCTTGCTGTAAAGGAAGCTAGAAAACGTGGCTTTCAGCCTCTTAGCCCTTGTGATAGGGTGGACAAAAAAGGGGTAGGAAGAGGTGCTGAGTGCAAAGAGACAATCCCTAGCACAGAGGAAAACTGAAAATAGTTGTTGGACACCAAATGGGGTTGTCGAGGAGGTTTGGGGCTCAGGGGTGAAGTCAGGGCTGGAGTCACCATGGGCCACACAGTTACTAAAGACACCAAAGGAGTGAAGGTGGATGCAGAAGCATCAGGTGTCAGGGGCCTCCTGGGGAGACTAGCTGCTTCTTTCCCTGCACTTCTAGAGCACTTTGCTGTGGCTTGAGGGTTTGCATTGTCCTGCTCCTAAAACATCAAGAGTGGCTGCAGAGGTCTTAGTCACCATGGGTACACAGTAGGTGCTCAGTGAATGCTTGTGGATGAATGAATGAATGAATGAATGTCATGCAGTATGCCCTACGAACACCATAGCAAACATGAAAGCTTTGCTCTGTGCCCTTGTGAGGTGTTCAAGCCTAACAAGAGAAACAGACAAACAAGCAATCACAGAAGTCCCCCCTCTTCTACCCATGTAAGAATTCTATTTAAAAAACAACTTATAAAAATATAGGATGACTGAATGACTGAAGGTTGTGATTATTGATATTGGGCGATAGGGGTTCATTACACTATCCTCTCTACTTTTGTATATGTTCAAAGTTTTCTTTCAAAAAAAAAATGTAAGCACTATGAAAAAAAGGAAAGAGAAAGTAAACAGGGCTAGATTTGACACAAACTACTCTCATCCAGCTCCGGAGTCTCCTTACACATACACATATAACCTGGAGTAATATTCACCTGGCATTTCTCACCTGGTAAGACCTGGGCACTGGCCCGTCCTAATGGGATCTTTGCTGTAGATGACCAGCAACGATCAGCCCTACACTAGCTGGAGAGGCCAAGAAGTGGGATTCCCTGCTCTCCAGGGCTGTGTCCAGAGGGCATGATTGTCAGGCCCATCCCAAGTGAAGATGCCATCTTGGAAGTACATGTGTCCTCTGCTACCTGAGCACCTACTATCTGAATATTCTCTGTAATGAGTGGCAATGTCATTGACCCAAATTTCACTCTCCAAGGTCTGGCCACTTAGCTCAGTTGCTTAGAGAATGGTGCTGATAACACCAAGGTCAAGAGTTCAGATCCCCATACTGGCCAGCCACCAAAAAAATTAACTCTCCAAATGGAAAATGAGTATATTGAATCCATGTTCCAGTTGCACCTGGGTCCTGGGAGAGGGTGTGGGTGTCACATCCCAGCTGTCCCCACAGGAGGACCAGATCTGAGACTTACGGTCTGCATGTGTCACATCTATCTGCTGCCAGTATGAAGGGGAAACATAATTTCTCTGTTTTACATCAGGTTCCAGAGAGCCTGAGACTGAGGTTCTTGGAGAGCATCTTTTGGGGGTGTGCTGTCACTGGAAGATAAGGAAGTGGGGGAACAGGCAAGGAGGTGGGTCCAGCTCTCACGGGCCTCAGTCCGATCCAGTTCTGATGCATGAACCAGCATCATACATGTCCTTGCTGCGGGAAAGGGGCCAGCCTGTTGTGCCTGTGTTGGAGTTCCCTGCTGAGGGCCACAGAGCCACAGCAGTGATCTCCCAGTCACTTCCAGGAAACTCTTGGGAGAAGAGTGTAGCTGTGGGCAGCTGGCTGGAGGGTGGAGGTGCCAGCCTGGCTGGGGGGCACCAATAGCAGGTGCCACCTGGATGGGCACCCCTGACTGCTCCCCATATCAGGCTTGTTCTCTCCAGGCACAGCTTCTGGAAAAACTTACAGTTGGAGGGATAGGGGGATGAACTACAGCTCCTGCTTCTGTAGGTGGTCCTAAAACTGAGACGATACTCATCACCCCCCCATCCATTCTAGAGTCCACTCCACCTTGGCTCACACTGCTGGTCTAGGTGGCCTGCCTGGTGGGGTGACCCAAACCCTTATTATCCCCGAGGCATCTGAGTCCTGGATTCCCTTACCAGGTTGTGAGTTGTATTCCCTGTCACATTGGGCATGGGAGGACCAAGAGACACCTGCAAAGCCCCTGAGTGCAAACCACACGCTCGCCTGCTCAACTGCAGCTGTTGTTCTATCTCCTCACAATGACAAGGGCCAAGTGCCACCTGGTCATGTGTGCTCCTGCCCAGGATGGTAATGCCTTTCTCTCCACCTGCTGGCCTCTGGCATGAGGAGCACAACATGACCAGGAGGCACTCGTAGCTCTGCATTTAGCAGGATTCTTACTGTGTCCCCTGGTGGAAGCACCCCCCTCTAAGAACCAGGACTTCTAGACCCATGAAACCTAAAGCTGTGGGTTTAGGGAACACAAGTTCCCTGAGTGGGTCATTGGGAGTGATGAGGAACTCTAGGTTCCCATACCCGTGCATTTTACCTTTTAGGGACATAGCATCGTCCGATGGCCATTGGAGTGTATTTTGCATCTTGGGGGACAGTGGTCCCTCTTCATAGGGTGTCATTGTCATGATGGCATCCCAGCTGTGCCTTCAGGAGGAAATCTCACTACTCCACCTGTAATTCCTCAGTTAGTGGGACTGGCCAAGGCACTAAGGTAGAAGAGGCAAGTCCACACCTGGCCAGGATATGTGTCAGTCCTGGTCAGGATGACTCGCCCCTTCCAGAAAGGGTCCAATAAATGCAATCGAAAAGTCTGGATAAGAGGGCTTATTACTTGTAACAAGTAATGCAGTATAGTGGGGATAACTCCCAAAGCAGTGTCTCTCTGAACAAAAGAAAAGGAGTATCCTATAGACTAAGTTCCTGGCCAACTCCCCACCCAGGTCCTCATCTAGGTCCTCCTATGCTGATGGAGGATGCACACCTGTTTAGTTTGGATTGGCTGACTGTGTTCATTGGTCAGTTTTTGAAGCTTAGTTTGCACTGGGGCCCAGAAAGGAGCCCTGGAAACTTGTCTGTAATCAGGAGTTTCATTGCTGCTTTTTGGAGCATGCTGTTCCCTGCATCAAATCATCCTGAAAAACTCTTAGGCATAATGCTGGGTGCTTGGGCTTCAGCTAAAGGCCTTACAGCTCAGATTCCCCTTCCCTGTGTTGGTCATAATTGTCATCAAGTAGAAGCTGGTTGGTCTCCTTGAGGAAGGCTGTCATACCAGGGATTCAGCCTCGGTCTCTGACGCTGGCAGGTCATACCTCCCACAGCAGCAAAGGGCAGGTCAGATGTGCTGAGAGGGAACCTGTGCTTCCCTCTCTTCCCCCGTCATCATTTGTTTGCAAGTGCATTGTGTACACACAGTGCTGCCTGGCCACCCTGCCACCGGGCTCTTCATTGCTTCTTCTGTAGCAGGTGGTTTCTGGCAGTCACTAACTCCTCAGACTTTGTGTTCACTCACATGGATTGGTCTACACACCTCTCCCCCTTACCATTTCTTATCCCCAATCTTCTAATCTTGCTCCTTCAAGCCACTGAACAAGCAGTTGAACTACTCACCACTGTCCACGAGTCTGTCTTTACCCTGGGCCACTTCTCTCTCCACACAAAGTGCATAACCAGGGACACTTACCCAAACTCTGACAATTGAGAGAATTTCTTCTCACCGTTGCCTTTCAGGATCACCCCTGAGTGAGGCTGTAGTGCAGCAGGAGTCCATTTCCAGCTCACACCAACATGCCAAACTGACCTGTCCATGACCAAAGCATGGGTGGGCTTCTCTCTCCCCCAGCAGCTAGGCAAAAGAAAGGCCCATCAAGAGGCCACGCTTGTGAGATGAGGGAGAGGCCCAGGGTGCTGGTGCAAGGATGGAAGGTGGCAGATGGGTCTGGGCCACCTGTCCCTGCAGCTTGCCTGTGCCCTCTGGACCTGCTCAAGCCTGATTCCAGATGTACCATTTTATGATAGATGGCTTATGCCCTAGCGGCCCTGACAGTGCCCAGCTCCTGATGGACAGTTGTGGCACATAGCTACTCAATGTCCTGTGGTCAGATGCTCTGCCTGATAGCACGCCAGGAAATGCAATCCAAATGGTGTTTTTTTTTCTCTGCACAGATGGCATGGTCTTGGTCCAGATCCCTATGGGTCTGGACTGTGACTCTCCTGTTGGGGCTTACCTCACATTCTGTGCAGTGTAATACCTCCAGTATTGTGGGATCGGCCAGGTTGCATAGCTTAAGGGTCAGGGCTGATGGTGGCACCTTCTGGACCAGCTTTAGAGCCCTTTCTTTCTCTGGCCCCATTTAAACTATCAGCCTTCGATGTCACCCAATATAGAGGTGGGAACACTATTGCCAAGTGTGGAATATGCTGCCTCCAAAACTTGAAGATGCCTAGTAAGCACTATGCACCTTTCTCAGTGATAAGAGAAACAACATACAATAATTTGTTACTTAACTTAAAGAGATTGTCCTGGCATGTCCCAAACCACTGTACCACTAAAAACTTCACTGCTGTGGCAAGATGCTGGATCTTTTCTAGAGTGCATGTGTCTTACCAGGACATCCACAGCACTGGCTCCTTCTTGCCCAGGAGGTCCAACAGCATGATGCGTGGGCCCATATAATGTTTGGTGGATTGTCCGGGTGATCCAGGTGCCTTGAGACTATGTGAGCACCATGAATATGTACTGTTGTCCATCTCACATGAATGCACACTGTTTCTGATCTTTCTTCATAAGGAGTATGGGAAAAAAATGAATTTCAGCCAAATCAATAGCTGCCCACTATGTACCGACCATAAGCTATTAATCTGCGAGTGGGTCTGCTATTTGGTTGAACTTGTAGCAGTCCATGGTCAACTGTCCTGATCCAACCAGATTTTGCAGGATCGTCCTGGAGAATCAAACGTTGGTAGGATGTGACCCACTGCCCTACATCCTTTAAGTTTTTGAGAATGGCAATAATTTCTGCTATTCCCCCAGATTTGGTGTTTTTCTATTTTGGCTGGGGGAAGAGTGTGGCCGTTTCAAAGGCTTACATTTGACCTTTTCTATTATAAATGTTCTTATGCTGTAGGTAAAGGACCACTGTGAGCATTCTTCCAATAGTTAAGTATACCCATCCAATGAGTCATTCAGGACCCAGGGAAATGACCTCTGAGTGGACACATGGAACTAGTAGGTCCAATGTGAGACAGAGCTGGGCCAGAACTCTGTTTATCACCTCGCCCTATTAAGTCCCTACTCTAACACAGGAGCCATGATGGCTCTTGGGAACCCTAGATATCAGTGTCAATTGCTATGAAGTGGCCATCAAATGATCTGAGAATTACCCTTACCCAGTGTAGTCAAGTAAATAGCCATAGGTTCCTACTATGTGCACTTGCTGTGGTATTACAGGTCCTTCCTTACAGGGACCGCGTCCCTCTGCTCTGGATCTGAGAACTAGGGCAGGTTTGAAATCTATGTCTTCCCATCATAACTTTCCACTGGGGCGGCTGACCTCAGCCTTCCGCTTGTCCTTTTTTGCCCCTATGAATACAGCGCTCTGTGAGTCTGCCCTTAGATCCCTGGAAGCCAAAGCCCTCTGGTTATCAGCCTGACCTTGCTGCCCAAAATGACAATTACTCCCACTTTGCCACTGGTGTGCTTCTAAGTGCTGCCACCTGTCTCTTCCATTAGGGATCTATCACTCCCAGTGCCACTAGCAAGAGCAGTTCTGAAAAAGCACTGCCTGCCACCAGCCCTGGTCCACAGAGGACAACCCCTGCTGAGCCCGTCAGCAATGTGCCCCTCACCAGCACATTCCTTCCAGCCTTGGCAAACATGGTGTCCTCCCTGCCTTCCCAAGCAACACGGCCAGTTTGTGGATTTTCTAATTTCACACAGTAGATCAATTTTACTATGTCTGTTTCTCTCACCCTTTTGGTCACTTTTTCCATGGTCCACCACATAAACTTAAATACCTCTACTTCATTTAATGTGGGCTGTTGCTTTTTCTAAGCCTCCAAGAGCCACCCTAGCAATGTTTCAGAACCATCTCTTGGGTGGCTCCACATCACAGGAGAATTCCCCAACATCAGCAAAGACTCTCCTATTCTAGGCCGGCCCGTGGCTCACTCGGTAGAATGTGGTGCTGATAACACCAAGGCCATGGGTTCGGATCCTATATAGGGATGGCCGGTTTGCTCACTGGCTGAGCGTGGTGCTGACAACACCAAGCCAAGGGTTGAGATCCCCTTACCGGTCATCTTTTTTAAAAAAAAAAAAAAAAAAAAAAAGACTCTCCTATTCTCTTTGTATTCTACCTACCTTGATCTAGCACCTTCAGGATCTAGTCTCCTGCTTCCTGCCAGTCAGTGCATGCTAGCCAGGGCCTGTGGTTCCTTTGTCATATAATTATTTTCCTTCCTCAGCAGATTCAACACTTCCCCATTTGGGCTGAGATTTGCTGAGATTTGACCTCCTCATGTGGCCAGGAGGGGAGGTGGGGGCAGATCCCAAGAAGGTCATGCATGCTCTCGCAGGGCACTTGCCTCCTGGAGATAGCTGCACAGTCAGGTTAGAGAAGGCCTCCTTCTTAAAAACTCAGCGGAAGCATGGGCATCTGGGAATGCAAAATGCTCGAGTGCATCTATCCACACATAAGAAAGCTGTTCTCTTTCCAACTCCTCATGCAGTGATGCCCTGTTGGCAGCTGGAAATTGACCATGGTGGGAATAATTACCCCATGAAAATCAGAAAAATGCTACAAACCAGGGCATCTTCCACCCCTGGAAAGCCGGTTGTTGGCCATTTGCCAGCACACTGCTGCACACACTCCTTCCTGGTCGGGGCCCTGGCTTGCCTCAGTGGAGGACTCAGCCCTCGCTAAATTTCCACTGCTGCTCTTAGAACTGAGTCCTGTGCCTGGTCTCCAGCTCAGCCTGTCTCACTGCAAGAGACAAGGATCTTCTTAAACACTACCAAGAAGACTCTGTGGCTCTCAGACTTGGCTTCATAGCAATAGATCTGAGACTCTCATTTTCTCCTTTCAATGCATTCTGCTACTTATCGACAGCCACTCAGTTGCACAATTCTTAAGGTTAATATCTCTGCCAGACCCCTCAGTGCCAGAGGCACTGCGTGAGCGAGGGCCTCCCTGTCCACCACCCATCCCAGCTCCCCACAGGTGGAATCCACTCTGCCTCATGCCAAGGACTGTCAGTACTCCTACCACCAGTGTGGGGTCCTCATGTTACCCAGCTGGAAGGTGATCAGCCCCAGAATCCCCCCTCAGCAGCTGACTTCTAGGACCACCCGTGGTACCCACTGTCTTAGGTCCTAGAAACAGAGCCTGAGATGAGGATCCTGTGATTTATGAGACAGTGGTCTCAGGATTAGGCAAAGGTACAGGTTCAGCTGAAGTCGAACCACGGTCTGACCCTGCAGGGAGCTCTGGAGCATGGATGACATCGCAGGGTTGTCTCTCTTAGGCAGGGGCCAGCTCTTGTACTCCTACATTAGTCAGTCACTGGCTGGGGGTCCCTGGGTGGAGGCTAAGGCTGCCATATTTAGCAAATAAAAATTCAAAATGCCCAAGTAAATTCGAACTTCAGATAAACTATGAATAAATTTTAGTGTATGTCCCAAATATTTCATGACATGCTGCATTTTCTCTGCCAACCCTAGGAAGGGCATAACCTCCCAGGTATTTTTGTGGAGGTGACTTCATAGATCGGGGCAAGTCCCAGGAGAAGAGTACAGCTGTGAGCTGTTAGCAGTCAGCCGTGAGCAGTTGGGAGTGGGTGCAGGCAGGACAGAATTTGAAGTGAACAGGATTGTTAAGTACGATATACAGATGCACCCATGATTGAGTTCTTAAAAGTTAAATAATTAGGTAGTTGGTGTTTAAACTGCTTTATGTTATGTGGAAATTCTTGGTGGATTGGTATATTTAGAGTTTTAGTGATAATGGGGAATTAGATAGGATTTTCAGGTGGGCATCATACTTTTTCTAATTTAAAACCATGGAGTATCATAATCCTATAGAGTAAAATCATGCTATTGATGATCAGCCTTGCAATACATTTTCAAAGTGGCTGTAAAGGTCGTGAGTGTGGTTCACCCACCCCAGGAAATCCAGGGGGGCAGCATCAAACCAAGTTTAGCTAATTGGCAGTTAACGCTGGAGCAAGTCAGAGGCTAGAACAGATCACTTCCTTCAACCCTTCTCAACACAGCCCGGCCACCCAGTCTGCCATCCCCCCAACGAGAACCACAGTCTCTCACAGGTGGGCAACATGGCCCAGGTGGATCTCAAGGGACAGAAGTCGAGGAAATTCTTTGATTGGAGGCAATTGATGGAGCAGAGAAGTCTCTGGGGAGAAGTCCCTGCAGGGCAGAAGATGGGGGGATAGCTGTGGATGATTCTATGAGCAGATCCCAGGATCTAAGGGCAGTTCAGGAGGGGTGCTGGTGCTGTCTCTGGTCACCTCCCCCTTCAGACATCAAGTTGGAGTGTTTGCAACACAGAAAGAAGCAAACACAGATGCTCAAGGTGCCAGATTCCAGCTCCCTCAGTCGGGTTAGGGGAAGGAGATGGGAGCTCTGGGAGCTGGTGAGACTTACTAGCGACCTGACCTTGGACGAGGAACTCAATCCTCCAAAACTTGTTTCTGCCCTAGAAAACAGGGATAAGATGCCACCCCATCCCACAGAGTGTGTGGGGATTAGATGAGAAATCCTGCTGTTCAGACAAGACTCTCTGTTGTTACAGGACCAAGGAGATCTGGGCCCAAGAGGAGAAAGGTCTGTCTTTGGATCAGGAGAACCAGGGTTCCCAAAGTCCTGTGCCCCAGGCCTCAGGTTGCCTTCTGGGCGGCATGTGAGAGCTGGAATGCCACGGAGCAAGGTCGTCTGGCACAAGCCCAGCCTCCCCTTCCTTCCTCTTCAGGTCTCAGCCCAAACGTTATTTGGAGAGCATCACTGTCAGAAACCACCTGTGCTGTCTGTTTCCTGCCCTCTAAGGGGCAGAGCCCAGGACAGCAGGTCTCCAAGCCCCTGTTCCCAGCCCATTGTGGGGTTTCCCTGCTCGGTCGCTGCTCTGCCATCTGGAGGGTAGCATGGCCTGGAGCTGCTCCCTGCAACCAGGCTCTGGTCTCACCAGCCCATTGTCTTGAGATCCCTGGGTCAGCTCCTAGACCATGCCAGAGGCAGAAATGTGTCAGTGGTCTATGTGTGCTCTAGGGGTGGGGACAGATGCTTTCTTGCCCCCCACCAATAGCCAGTTTCCCCAACTTCTTGCTCAGGGAGCCTCCATTTTGTTCAGGGGTCAGGTGGCAATGTGCCCAACGAATGTCCCTGCCTGACCTAACCCACCCACCCTCTTCTGCCGGAGCCAGGTTCTGGACGCAAGAAGCCAGAAGGGGAGATGCGGCAGCAGAAGCCCCACCCCCTTTTGCTTCTGGAAACTTGTTGGGCCTGTCTGTACCTCTTGTGCCTGTGCCAGCCATGAAGGGAAGGCCAAGAGAATCAGAAAAGCTAACCCAGAGCCTGACATCAGGCCGAGACCACCTGCCTTCGGACTATTTATTATGTGAGATCATAAAGCCTACCCATGAGCTCAGTTTTAGTTGAGTATCTGGCACAGTGTAAACAACCCTAACCAACACAGCGGGGTTGACCAGCTGTTCATCTCAGCTTCAAGTGAGAGGAGCTCTACAGTGGTGGAAATGGGTGTGGGGACACAAAACCCAGTTGCTGGAGACAGAGTGGGGCTCAGGAAAGCAGGCAAGGCAGGCGCTGGGCAACAGTCAACCTGAGAGGCGACCAAAACCCAGTGCTGTGCTGGAAAAGGGCTAAAACTGGCTCTCCAGGGAAAAGACCTGAGTGGCTGTTTGCTTCTTTCTAGGTTGCAAACACTCCAACCTGATATCTGAAGGGGGAGGTGAACAG
This sequence comes from Cynocephalus volans, assembly GCF_027409185.1. Lineage (NCBI taxonomy): Eukaryota > Metazoa > Chordata > Mammalia > Dermoptera > Cynocephalidae > Cynocephalus > Cynocephalus volans. Next base: position 213,358,740 of record NC_084461.1, read on the forward strand.
AGTCAGCACCAGCACCCCTCCTGAACTGCAGCTCAGACCCCGCGATCTGCTCATAGAATCATCTAGAGCTATCCCCCACCACTTCCCCTATCCCTGAGACTTCTCCCCAGAGACTTCTCTGTTCGGGCAGCCGCCTGATATCTCTCTGCCCCTCATTCAAACTCCTGACTCTCTCCAACCTCATCCTCTACTCTTCTTTTTAAAATTAAGATATAATATACATACAATAACATTCACTTTCTTAAGTGTACAGCTTGATGAGTTTTGTCAAATATACATGGTTATATAACAACATCAACATCACCATTAAGATAGAATCTTCCCATCACCCCAAATGCCCTCAGTCCCACCCCTTTGCTGTCAATGACCTCTCGCACTCCAGCCCCTGGAAACCATTGGTCTATTTTCTGTCCCTTTAGTTTTGCCTTTTCTAGAATGTTCTACAAATGGACTCGTTGAGAATATAGTTTCTGTGTGTGGCTTCTTTCACTTAGCCTAATGCTTTGCATGTACCAGCAGTGGGTCAATCCTTCCATCCTTTCCATTGCCAAGCAGTGAGTACTCCACTGTAGGGATGTGCTACACCTATTTATCCGTGGATTCATTCACCAGACAATGGGCATTTGGGTTGTTTCCAGGCTTTGGCTATAATGAATGGAGCCGCTGTGAACATTCGCGTACAGGTCTTGGTGTAAGACACGGGTATTCATTTTGGGGGAATAAATATCTAGGAGTGGTGTCATGTGGGAAGTGTACGTTTAAACTTGGAAGAAATGGCCTGACTGTTGTCCGCAGTGGACTGTACCATTTTGCAACCCAGCCAGCTATGTCTGAGGATTCCAGTTGCCCCAGCACTTACTTGGTTTTGTCCACTGTTTAAATTTTAGCCATTCTGATGGGTACGTAGTGGCATGTCAGTGTGGTTTCAATTTGCGATTCTTTGACTAATGACATTGCACATATTTTTGTATGACTATTAGGCATTCTTTGGCAAGGTTTTTTAAAATTGGGTTGTCATCTTATTGAGTTGGAAGAGTTCTTTATGTGTAATGGATTCAGGCATTTTATCAGGCGTGTGTTTGCTGAGAAGGGAGAGGGGCTCTACATGGACTGGACCCTAATGAGAAGCCTGGATGCAAGGCCACATGTGTGTCTGTGACCTGGGTCCACAAGCCCCTCCCCCCACTGCCTACACCCCTGCAGCAGCACTCACCCTTGGTTGCTGCCCCCTATAGTGACGTCCCCCTCCAGCTCCTCCAGAAGCTCAGCGATCAGAGTGGGCCCTGGACACAGCCCCTGGCTTTGAACCAGGCATTTGCAGGGGCAATAAGGAAAAGTAAGTTAGTTTATCCCTCTGTGGCTTTATTCACTGAGTAAAGTGAAGAAACATCACAGGGCTGCCATGAGCATTAAATAAACTAATCCATGTAAAGAGCTCAAGACAGGCCTGGGACAGAGTTTACATGAGCTGTTTTGATACTGTTCTCCCGCTCCATCCATCCCTCTGTTGTCATAAACAGGACAGCCTTGCACCTTCTGCAGGACTCAGCTTCCCGGCCCTGTGTAGCCAGCAGGTCCCACCTGTCATCACCACATTCAGTAGGCCGTGATTAAGCCTCATCAATGGCCAGGCATTGCATGGCATTTCCATATCCATATTTAAAAAAAAAAAAAAAAAAAACTAGCTGGGCTTGGTGTTCTTGTTAGGGGAAGGTTTTTCCTCATCTATTAACATTTCTTCTATTGTTTCCATCTGCTCAGGTTTTTCTGTCTTCTTGAGTCAATTTTGGTAATTTATATTGTTTTGAAAATTATCCATTTACTCTATATTTTAAAGATTTATGGAAGTAAGCCTTATATATAATTCACAAGATTTTTTAGGCTCCCCTATATCTGTCTTTAAGTCCTTTTCTTGTTCCTGAAGGTGTTTATTAGAGTCTTCTCTGTTATTCTTGATCAGATTACCAAGTGTGCGTCTATTTTATTGGTCCTTTTAAAAAACTGGGTTTGGGATTTGATAATCAAGTTTACTGTTGTTTTCATTTTTGTGTTTTCTGTATAACTAGGTTTAGCTATTATCATTGTTGATTCCTATATTCTAATTTTCCTCTCATTTACTTTATCTTCTCTGTGTTGGGGTTTTTAGCATCTCGTGAGAAATGCTTTGCTTGTTCATTTTCCGTTTTTTTTTTTTAGTAAGTGCATTTAAGGGTGTAAATGTTTTTCTGAGTACTGCTTCTGGCTGTTAGCCATACTTTGGACATTTGGTACACTCATGGGTATTCATTTACAAAGAGTCCATGATCCGATACAGATTTCCTCATTGGCCCAAATGCCATTTACAGCAGTACTTTTCCCTCTCCAAGTGCACAGAATGTTTTGGTTGCCCTTCTGCCATGCGCTTCTAGGCCACCTTGGCCTCTTTTGCTAGGTGCACCTCTGTACGCTTTAAGTTGGAGCCATTCAGACATATACATGTTTTTCCAAACACCTCTGACGCTGTCCTGCTGGCCGCTCTCTCTGGCGTGTTCTCTCTCCCCTGCCAGTTCCACTCAAGCACCAATGGCTGCAGGAAAGAGTCTTAAGAAACCCTGTCCTGTTGCCTCCAGAAAAAACCTATCAGTCTCTTTTATGCTCCCCAAAGTCTCTGTAGCTTTACCATTATCAGTTTGTATCACGTTGTTCATTTGTGTCTTCTGCTAGATGGCAAGCTAGGTACTCAAGAAACATGGAATGAATGAGTAATCCAGTGTCCCTTCCAACCTATTTTTGGTCATTGATATCATCATGGTGAGTACTAATTGGGGCACAAACCAATTAGGGCTGTGACCAATATACCAAAACATGAAATACACCTACATAGTAGAATTGTATTTCTCACCCATGTAATTATAAAGTATATGCAGATTTTGGCCACCTGGGAGGTTCTCCTCCATACAGTCATTCAGGAATCCAGGCTTCTTCCATTCCGTGGCTCCACCCTCACCTAAAGCCTTAGCCTTACCTGCATCTAGCCTCGGAAAATTGAGAAAGAACATGAGAGAGCCATGCTCTTCCTAAGAGCCCAGATGTGGAATTGGTATGTGTCACTACTGCTCAAATTCTATGGAGACTTCTCCATGCAAGGGAGGCTGAGAAATACACAAAGCTGGCCAGCCAAGCACCAGTGTTGTTGTCATAGTGGACATGGAGGACACAGGTTTATGTCCACAGCTAGCAACCTGTGCCACAGCCCACTCCTCTGGCCATCCTTTGCCATGTGCACCTTTCTTTTTACACCCGGAATAGACTTCATCTCTCCCTGAAAGAGATCCCCCATGATCCCATGTGCCCTGCATCCAGGTCAAAGCCCAGGGTCTCAAGGTAAGGGGAGCCAGGTACAAGTCTCTCTATCATCTCAGATAATGCTGCTCATGGTCCAGTGGTCTGTGAACTAAAGATGAGCTACCTGTCCATCATGGAAGCCAGGATCCAGGAGAGGGAATCCTTAATAAAAATTCCTGTTTGAAAGGAGAAGAATGCAAAACAAAGATGTGTCCATAGCAATGATGAAATCTCACCAAGCAGGGACCGGGCAGCCCTCCTCACCCCAGCGTGGCCATGTTCCTTGCTAGGATTCTGGTTCTGCCCTCAAGGGTAAAACCCAACCCTACAATGTCATCTGCAGCCTCAGGTCCCACCCTTCGGAGGTTATTCCTGGACAACCATCTTTTATGGCCTGTCTGAAATGGGTAATACCCTTTCACAGCCCACTTCCCACTGATAAAGTTTGGGGTCCCACAGGTTACTTTTTGGCTTAAACAATCAAAGGTTTTTTCAAGCCAGGCTCATGGATTTTTTTCCCTCAAAAACTCAGTAGGCCTCTCATCTACGTATTTGCTCACAGGCAGCAAAATGCACCAGTAACTACAACCAAAGTTCTCTCCTAGACATGGATTTTTTATCTATTTTCTTTCTTTCTTCTCAATGCCTGTCCCCTTCAACTTAATGGCAGGGGCCTTGAGGCATCTGAAACAGATGGGGGTGAGATGGCCCTGTCAAATCAGCCTCTGCCACAGGGCTGGGATGTCTGAATGGCCTTCCCAAGACCTTCCTCAGGCTGAATGGTCTTCCCAAGACCTCCTCCAGTTTTGGAGGAGTCCAGAAGCAGTAAATTTCTCTGACCCTGTTTACAGGCCGTGTGATATCCACATGTCTACAGCTATGCAAGGCACCTGCTGGTAAAAATTGTTGAATGAACGAATGCACATGTGTAGCTGAGTGGTAATTACACTTGGGGGAGGGAAAATCTTGCTTTTACTAAAAGATCAGATAGTTTGTCATTCTCTCTTTTTCTCCTTGAAGTAAACTATGCATAACATAAAATTTGCCATTTTAGTCATTTTTATATGTACAGTTCAGTGGAGTTCATTACACTTACAACATTGTGCAACTATCACCACTATTTCTAAAACTGCTTCATCACCCCATACAGAAACTCAATAACTCCCCTTCCCCCTATATCCCTAGTAGCCACTATTCTTCTTTCTGTCTCTGTAAATGTGCCTGTTTTGACATTTTATGTAAGTGGAATAATACACTATTTGTTCTTTTATGTAATGCTTATGTCACTTGCCATAATGTTTTCAAGGTTCAGCCATGTTGTCGCATGTGTCAGAACTTCATTCTTTTTCATGGCTGAGTAATATTCCATTGTATGTATATGCCACATTTTGTTTATGCATCCACCCATTGATAGACAGGTTGTTTCCACCTTTTGGCTATTGTGAATAGCGCTGCTATGAATGCTGGCATACAAGTATCTGAGTCCCTGTTTCCCATTCTTTAAGGGAATATACTTAGGAAAGCAATTGCTGGGTCATGTGATAATTCTACATTAAACTGTTTGAGGAATCGCCAAACTGTTTTCCACAGCAGCTGCACCATTTTACATCCCACCAGCAATGTGTAAGGGGTCCAGTTTCTCTGAATTTTTGTCAACATTTGTCACTTTCTGTTTTGTTTTTTTTTAAAATACCAACGCCCTAGTGGGTATGAAGTGGTATCTCATTGTGGTTTTGATGTGTACTTCCCTAATGACTAGTGATGAGAAGCATCTTTCCATGTGCTTATTGTCCACTTCTATATTTTTTCCGAAGAAATGTCTATTCAAATTTTTGCCCATGTTTAAATTGGGTTATTTGCCTTTTTGTTGTTGAGTTGTAGGAGTTCTTGATATTAAGCCCTGGATATTAAAACTTTACCAGATTTGCAAATATTTTCTCCCATCCTATGGATTATCTTTTCACTTCTTGATAGTCTTTTTGCACAAAATTTCAAATTTTGATGAAGTCCAATTTATTTTTTCTTCCATTGCCTGTGCTTTTGGTGTTATATTTAACTTCATTGCCAAATCCAAGGTCATGAAGATTTACCCATATGTTTTCTTCTACGAGTTGTATAATTTTAGCTCTTAAATTTAGGTCTTGATCCATTCTAAGTTAATTTTTGTTATAGTGTGAGGAAAGGGTCTGACTCCATTCTTTTGCATGTGGTTATCCAATTTTCCCAGCACCATTTACTGAAGAGATTGCTCTTTTCCCATTGAATAGTCTTGGCACCCTTGTTGGAAATCAAATGACCATATATGGGAGTGTTTATTTCTGGCTCCTATTCTGTACCCCTTGGTCTGTATGTCTGTCATTATGCCAGCATCACACTCTTGATTATTGCAACTTTGTAGTAGGTTTGAAATTGGGAAGTGTGAATCCTCCATGTTCTTTCCCCCCACCCCCAAAGATTGTTTTGGCTGTTTGGGGCCTTTTGAGAGTCCATATGAATTTTAGGATAGGTTTTTCCACTTTTACCAAAAAAACACCATTAGGATTTTTGTAGAGATTACCTTGAATCTGCATATAATTTTGGGTAGTCTTGTCATCTCAATAATATTAAGTTTTCCAATCCATGAACAAAGGATGTGTTTCCATTTATTTAGGTCTCCTTTAATTTCTTTCAGCAACATTTTGTAGTTTTCAGCATATAAGTCTTTCCCCTCCTTGATAAAGTTTATTCCTAGTATTTTATTCTTTTTGATGCTATTGTATATGAAATTGTTTTCTTAATTTCTCTTTTGGCCTATTTGTTGCTATTGTATAAAAGTACACTTTTGTATGTTGATTTTTGTATCCTGCAACTTTGCTAATTTCACTTATTAGCTCAAACATTCTTGTGGATTATTTATGGCTATCTACATATAAGATCATGTCATCTGAAATAGAGATAGTTTTACTTCTTCCTTTCTGCTTTAGTCTGTTTGGGCAGTTATGACAAAATGCCATAATTTAGGTAGCTTATAAACAACAGAAATTTATTTCTCTCACTTCTGGAGGCTGGGAAGGCCAAAATCAGGGCCAGTTAATTCGGTGTCTGGTGAAGGCCCACTTTCTGGTTCATAGATGGCCCCTTCCAGCTGTGTTCTCACATGGTGGAGGGGCTAAGGGAGCTCTCTGTAGCCTCTTTCATAAGGGTATTAATCACCTCCTAAAGGCCTCACCTCCTAATGCCATCTCATTGGAGATTAGGATTTAACATATGAATTTTGAGGGGACACAAACATACAGACCATGCACTTTCCAATTTAAATACCTTTTATTTATTTGGCTTTCCTAATTTCCCTGGTTAGAAATTCCAGTACTATATTGAATAGAAGTGGCAAAAGTGGGTATTCTTGTCTTGTTTCTGATCTTAGGGGAAAAGCTTTAAGTCTTTTATCATTGAGTATGATGTTAGGTGTGGAGTTTCTATAAATGACCTTTATCGTGTTGAGGAAATTCCCTTCTAGAGTGTTTTGATCATGACAGGGTATTGGATTTTGTCAGATGCCTTTTCTGCCTCAATTGATATGACCATGTAGTTTCCTTCCTTTATTCTATGAATGCAGTGTATCACATTGATTGATTTTTGTATGTTGAACCACCCTTACATTCCTGGGATAAATCCCACTTGGTCATGGTGTATACTCCTTTTAATTTGCTGCAGAATTTTGTTAGCTGGTATTTTGTTGAGGATTTCTGCATCTATATCCGTAAGGGATATTGGATGTCTTTGTCTGGTTTCAGTATCCAGACAATGCTGGCCTCATAGATTGAGTCAGAAGTGCTCCTTCCTCTTCAGTTTTTTGGAAGAGTTTGACAGGATTGCTGTTAATTCTTCTTTAAATGTTTGAGATAATTCACCAACACAGCCACCTGGTCCTGGAATTTCCTTTGTTGGTTGGTTTTCAATTACTACTTCAATTTCCTTACTACTTGTTATTAGTCTAATCAAATTGTCTATTTCTTCCTGAGTTGGTTTTGGTAGTTCATGTGTTTCTAGGAATTTTTTCATTTCACCAAAGTTATCCAATCTGTTGACTTACAGCTGTTCATAGTATTCTCTCATCATTCTTTTTATTTCTGTAAAGTTGGTAATCATGTCCACTATCTTCTGATTTTAGGAATTTGATTTGAGTTCTTTCTCTGTCTCTCTCTCTCCTCTCTCTCTCTCTAATAATCTAGCTAAAGGTTTGTCAATTTTATCTTTTCAAAGAACCACTTTTTGGTTTCATCAATTTTTCTCTGTTGTTTTTCTATTCTGTATTTCATTTATATCCACTTTAATCTTTATTATTTCTTTCTTTCTGCTAGCTTTGGGTTTAGTTCGGTCTTCTTTTTTTAGTTCCTGATGGTGTAGAGTTAGGTTATTGATTTGAGACTTTTCTCCTTTAATAAAGGCATTTACAGCTGTAAATTCCCATGTGGACACTGCTTTCACTGCATCCCATACATTTTGCAACCTTGTGTTTTCATTTTCATTCATATTTTCTCATTTCTCTTGTGATTTCTTCTTTGACTCATTGGCAATTTAAGAGTGTCTCATTTAATTTCCATACATTTGTGAGTTTTCCTTCTGATATTCCTTTCTAGTTTTATTCAATGTGATCCAAAAAGATACTTTGTATAATTTAAATTTTAATAAATTTGTTAAAACTTGTTTCATGACCTGAAATATGTTATCACTGAGAATTTTCATGCACACTTGAGAAGAATGTATATCCTACTGCTGTTAGATAGAGTGTTATATCTGTGAGGTCTAATTGGTTTATAGTATTAAGTCCTCTCTTTATTGATCTTGTGTCTGGATTTTCAATCCCTTACTGAAAGTGTTGTGTTAAAGTCTCCAACTATTATTGTAGAACTGTCTACTTCTCCCTTCGTTTCTGTAGATTTTTACTTCAGATAATTTGGGTCTCTGTTGTTTATAATTTTTATATTTTCTTGATGGATTGAACCTTTTATCAATATATAATGTGCTTCTTTGTCTCTTAAGACCTTTTTTTTAACTTAAAATCTATTTTGACTGGTAACAATAGCCACCACAGCTCTCTTTTGGTTACTATTTTTATGAAATATCTTTTTCCATCCTTTTGCTTTCAAACTTTGTGTCTTTATATCTAAAGTGAGTCTCTTGTAGACAGCATATAGGTAGATCATGTTCTTTGTATCCATTCTGCCAGTCTCTGCCTTTTAATTGAAGAGGTTAATCCATTTACACTTAGAGTAATTACTAATAAGGAGGGGCTTACTTTTACCACTTAGCTTTTTTTTTTCCTTATGTCTTAAATTTTTGTTGTTGTTCTTTCTCAGTTCCTTCATTACTGGATTTTCTTTTTAGCTGATTTTTTGTGTTGTTACATTATAATTTCCTTCTTTCCTTTTCTGCATATATTTTTAGTTATCTTCTTAATGGTTGCCTTGGGGATATAATTAACATCTTAGACTTGTAAGAACCTAGTTTGAATAATACTTAATTCCAACAGTATACTCCAACAGTATACTCTACTCCTACACATCCCCATCCCTCTTCCTTTATATTGTTATTCTCACAAATTATTGCATGCTCATTAACATAGATTTATAATTATTGTTTTCCACATTTGCCTTTTAAATCATATAGAAAAACAAGAAGAGTTATGAACCAAAACTACACTGATTCTGTCAGTCATATTTACCTATGTAGTGACCTTTACCAGTGGCCTTTATTTCTCCATATGGCTTTGAATTACTACCTAGTGTCTTTTCATTTCAGCCTGAAGGTCTCCCTTTAGCATTTCTTTTTTCCTTTCATTTTTTTTTTTTTTTTGCGACTGGCCTGGTACACAATCTATTTTTTTTTTTTTTTTATGGTATGATTTTTTCTTTTTTTCTTTTTCTTTTTTTTTTTTTTTTGAGATTTTAAACATATTAGTTTTCACAGTGAAGGACTGGAATAAGGTAAGTATAAATAAAAATATTTATAGTCTAGTAAACTATGCATTGTAATAGGAAATAAAGATACTCAAAAGCCATTAGCAGAGTATAAAGTTATGACATATTAACTTGTATATTAAAGTTGTGTTATATTTATAGTTGTGCTATAAAGTTGTACTTATTTAACCTGTCATATGCTATATCTTTTATACCCAAGGGAGAAATTCTGTTGTTACTTTGGTTTTTTTTTTTTTTTTTTTTTTTTTTTTATTTTATTTTGTCGATATACATTGTAGCTGATTAATGCTCCCCATCACCAAAACCTCCCTCCCTTCTCCCTCCCCCCCCCCAACAATGTCCTTTCTGTTTGTTTGTTGTATCAACTTCAAATAATTGTGGTTGTTATATCTTCTTCCTCCCCGCCCCCCGGTTTGTGTGTGTATGTGTGTATGTGTGTGTGTGAATTTGTATATTAATTTTTAGCTCCCTCCAATAAGTGAGAACATGTGGTATTTCTCTTTCTGTGCCTGACTTGTTTCACTTAATATAATTCTCTCAAGGTCCATCCATGTTGTTGCAAATGGCAGTATTTCATTCGTTTTTATAGCTGAGTAGTATTCCATTGTGTAGATGTACCACATTTTCCGTATCCACTCATCTGATGATGGGCATTTGGGCTGGTTCCAGCTCTTGGCTATTGTAAAGAGTGCTGCGATGAACATTGGGGAACAGGTATACCTTCGACTTGATGATTTCCATTCCTCTGGGTATATTCCCAACAGTGGGATGGCTGGGTCGTATGGTAGATCTATTTGCAATTGTTTAAGGAACCTCCATACCATTTTCCATAGAGGCTGCACCATTTTGCAGTCCCACCAACAATGTATGAGAGTTCCTTTTTCTCCGCAGCCTCGCCAGCATTTATCGTTCATAGTCTTTTGGATTTTAGCCATCCTAAGTGGGGTTAGATGGTATCTCAATGTGGTTTTGATTTGCATTTCCCGGATGCTGAGTGATGTTGAGCATTTTTTCATATGTCTGTTGGCCATTTGGATATCTTCCTTAGAGAAATGCCTACTTAGCTCTTTTGCCCATTTTTTAATTGGGTTGCTTGTTTTCTTCTTGTAAAGTTGTTTGAGTTCCTTATATATTCTGGATATTAATCCTTTGTCAGATGTATATTTTGCAAATATTTTCTCCCACTCTGTTGGTTGTCTTTTAACTCTTTTAATTGTTTCTTTTGCTGTGCAGAAGCTTTTTAGTTTGATATAATCCCATTTGTTTATTTTTCCTTTGGTTGCCCGTGCTTTTGGGGTCGTATTCATGAAGTCTGTGCCCAGTCCTATTTCCTGAAGTGTTTCCCCTATGTTTTCTTTAAGAAGTTTTATTGTCTCAGGGTGTATATTTAAATCCTTAATCCATTTTGAGTTGATTTTAGTATACGGTGAGAGGTATGGATCTAGTTTCATTCTCCTGCATATCGATATCCAGTTATCCCAGCACCACTTGCTGAAGAGGCAGTCCCTTCCCCAGTGAATAGGTTTGGTGCCTTTGTCAAAGATCAGATGGCAGTAAGTGTGTGGGTTGATTTCTGGATTCTCTATTCTATTCCATTGGTCAGTGTGTCTGTTTTTATGCCAGTACCATACTGTTTTGGTTATTATAGCTTTGTAGTATAGCTTAAAGTCAGGTAGTGTTATGCCTCCAGCTTTATTTTTTTTGCTGAGCATTGCTTTGGCTATTCGTGGTCTTTTATTGTTCCATATAAATGTCTGAATAGTTTTTTCCATTTCTGAGAAAAATGTCTTTGGAATTTTGATGGGGATTGCATTGAATTTGTATATCACTTTGGGTAGTATGGACATTTTCACTATGTTGATTCTTCCAATCCAAGAGCATGGAATATCTTTCCATCTTCTTGTATCCTCTCTAATTTCTCTCAGCAGTGGTTTGTAGTTCTCATTATAGAGATTTTTCACCTCCTTGGTTAACTCAATTCCTAAGTATTTTATTTTTTTGGTGGCTATTGTAAATGGGCAGGCTTTCTTGATTTCTCCTTCTGCATGTTCACTATTGGAGAAAATAAATGCTACTGATTTTTGTGTGTTGATTTTGTATCCTGCTACTGTGCTGAAATCATTTATCAATTCCAACAGTTTTTTTGTAGAGGTTTTAGGCTGTTCGATATATAGGATCATGTCATCTGCAAACAGGGACAGTTTGACTTCATCTTTTCCAATCTGGATGCCCTTTATTTCCTTCTCTTCTCTTATTGCTCTGGCTAGTACTTCCAACACTATGTTGAATAGGAGTGGTGAGAGTGGGCATCCTTGTCTAGTGCCTGTTCTTAAAGGAAAAGCTTTCAGCTTTTCCCCATTCAGGATGATACTGGCAGTGGGTTTGTCATATATGGCTTTAATTATGTTGAGATACTTTCCCTCTATACCTAACTTATAGAGGGTCTTTGTCATGAATGAGTGCTGAACTTTATCAAATGCTTTTTCAGCATCTATAGAGATGATCATATGGTCCTTGTGTTTGAGTTTATTAATATGGTGTATCACATTTATTGATTTGCGTATGTTGAACCAACCTTGCATCCCTGGGATGAATCCCACTTGATCGTGATGAATAATTTTTCGTATGTGTTGCTGTATTCTGTTTGCTAGTATTTTAGTGAGGATTTTTGCATCTATATTCATCAAGGATATCGGCCTGTAGTTTTCTTTTTTGGTTATATCTTTACCTGGTTTTGGTATCAGGATGATGTTTGCTTCATAGAATGAGTTTGGGAGATTTGCGTCCGTTTCAATCTTTTGGAATAGTTTGTAAAGAATCGGTGTCAATTCCTCTTTGAATGTTTGGTAAAATTCTGCTGTGAATCCATCTGGTCCTGGGCTTTTCTTTGTTGGGAGCCTTCTGATAACAGCTTCAATCTCCTTTATTGTTATTGGTCTGTTCAGATTTTCTACATCTTCACGGTTCAGTTTTGGGAGCTTGTGTGTGTCCAGAAATTTATCCATTTCCTCCAGATTTTCAAATTTGTTGGCGTACAGTTGTTTATAGTAGTCTCGAATGATTCCTTGTATTTCAGATGAATCAGTTGTAATATCGCCTTTTTCATTTCTAATTTTTGTTATTTGAGTCTTCTCTCTTCTTTTTTTTGTTAGCCATGCTAATGGTTTGTCAATTTTATTTATCTTTTCAAAAAACCAACTTTTTGATTCGTTGATCTTTTGAATTGTTTTTTGGTTTTCAATTTCATTCAGTTCTGCTCTGATCTTAATGATTTCTTTCCGTCTGCTAACTTTAGGATTGGATTGTTCTTGTTTTTCTAGTTCTTTAAGGTGAAGTGTTAGGTTGTTCACTTGCCATCTTTCCATTCTTCTGAAGTGAGCATTTAATGCAATAAATTTTCCCCTCAATACTGCTTTTGCAGTATCCCACAGGTTTTGGTATGATGTATCATTGTTTTCATTAGTTTCAATAAACTTTTTGATTTCCTGCTTGATTTCTTCTTGGACCCATATGTCATTAAGTAGAATGCTGTTTAATTTCCATGTGTTTGTATAGTTTCCAGAGTTTTGTTTGTTATTAATTTCTAGTTTTAATCCATTGTGATCTGAGAAGATACATGGGATAATTCCAATTTTTTTGAATTTACTGAGACTTGATTTGTGACCTAATATGTGATCTATCCTGGAGAATGATCCATGTGCTGCTGAGAAGAATGAATATTCTGAGGTTGTTGGGTGGAATGTTCTGTAGATATCTGCCAATTCCAATTGGTCTAGAGTCTTGTTTAGATCTTGTGTTTCTCTACTGATTCTTTGCCTAGATGATCTGTCTAATATTGACAGTGGAGTGTTCAGGTCCCCTGCTATTATGGTATTAGTGTCTATTTCCTTCTTTAGGTCTAATAGAGTTTGTTTTATAAATCTGGCTGCTCCAACATTGGGTGCGTACATATTTATGATTGTTATGTCTTCTTGATGGATCAGTCCTTTTATCATTAAGTAGTGTCCCTCATTGTCTCTTTTTATGGTTTTTAGTTTAAAGTCTATTTTGTCAGATATAAGAATAGCCACTCCAGCTCGTTTTTCTTTTCTGTTTGCATGGTAAATCTTTTTCCATCCTTTCACTCTTAGTCTGTGTGAATCTTTATGGGTGAGGTGGGTCTCTTGTAGGCAGCATATAGTTGGGTCCTGCTTTTTGATCCAGTCAGCCAGTCTGTGTCTTTTAATTGGGGAATTTAAGCCTTTAACATTAAGAGTTGTTATTGAAAGGTGTTGATTTATTCCTAGCATTTTATTGGTTGTTTGGTTGTCTTAGGTGTCTTTTGTTCCTTGCTTTCTGATTTACTGTTTGGTTTCTTTGTTTGTTGGTTCCTTAGGTTGTAGATAGTGTTTTTGTTAGCTTGTTTTCTCTTCATGAATGCCATTTTTATTGTACTAGCGGGTTTAGATTTTTCTTAGGTTTTTATGGCTGTGGTAGTTATTTTTCAGGAACCAAACCCAGTACTCCCTTGAGGATTTCTTGTAAGGGTGGTCTTGTGGTAGTGAACTCCCGCAGTTTTTGTTTGTCTGAGAAATATACTATTTGCCCCTCATTTCGGAAGGATAGCCTTGCAGGGTAGAGTATTCTTGGCTGGCAATCTTTGTCTTTTAGTATTTTGAAAATATCATCCCATTCCTTTCTAGCTTTTAGGGTTTGTGATGAAAAGTCTGATGTTAACCTGATTGGGGCTCCCTTATAGGTGATTTGACGCTTCTCTCTTGCAGCTTTTAAGATTCTCTCTTTGTCTCTGAGTTTTGCCAATTTGACTATGACATGTCTTGGAGAAGGCCTTTTTGGGTTGAATACGTTTGGAGATCGTTGAGCTTCCTGGATCTGAAGATCTGTGATTTTTCCTATACCTGGGAAGTTTTCTGCCACTATTTTTTTGAATATGTTTTCAATGGAATCTCCATTTTCTTCCCCTTCTGGAATACCCATGACTCGGATATTTGAGCGCTTGAGGTTGTCTGATATCTCTCTCAGATTTTCTTCCATGTCCTTGATTCTTTTTTCTTTCTTTTTGTCTGCTTGTGTTATTTCAAACAGCCCATCTTCAAGTTCAGAGGTTCTCTCTTCAACTTCGACAAGCCTGCTGGTTAAACTCTCCGTTGTGTTTTTTATTTCGCTGAATAACTTCTTCAGTTCAGCAAGTTCTGCTACATTTTTTTTCAGGACATTGATTTCCTTGTATATTTCCTCTTTCAGATCCTGTATACTTTTCCTCATTTCATCATGATGTCTAGCTGAGTTTTCTTGTATCTCATTCAGTTTCCTTAGAATTATCACTCGAAATTCCTTGTCAGTTATTTCAAGGGCTTCTTGTTCTATAGGATCTAGAGTATGAGATTTACTAACTTTTGGTGGTGTACTTTCTTGATTTTTTGTATTTCTGGTGTCTTTTTTTTGGTGTTTATTCATTGTTGCAGGGGGTTTCACAGTCCACCGGTTTAAGACTAATGACTAATAGGATGTTGCTGTGGTTGCCAATTTGGTATGGCTCCCACCGTGACTGCTCAGTTGGCCTCTAGTGTCTTGTGTGTGTGGTTGCCTCGGGTCTTGGGCTTCTCCGGGGATCCACCTTTTTGGTCAGCTTGTACTCTGCTGGGCTGGTGGATCACGTACCACAGGGTGTGTGATCTCTGTTGAGCTTTCACTTTCTGTACAGGACTTCTCCCCGTTCCGTGTGCTCTGGCCCAGGCTGTTAGATCATGCAGTGTCGACCCCACCGGGTGTGTGGTTTCTGTCGAGACTCCGCCTCCCTGGCCGCACGTCTCCCCCCTCTGTGCACACTGTGCTGGGCTGGGGCGTGTCTTCTGCACCCCTCGTCTATCAGCTGGGCCTTCAAGACCCTGCTCAGCACCGCCTCGCCCAGGAAGTCTACCAGGTTTCTGCTAGGCACAGACGACCGGTCTCTCTGGGTGCCTTTGTAGCACTGTGTAGATCTTTCTCGGGTCTTATTCACCTTTGTATCCCCCCGGTATAAACCGAGTCTAGTGCCCGCCTGCAGCCTGCTCTCCGGCAGGTTCAAGCGGACCTGGGAACTCTCCTACCGCACTATTCCCAACCAGAAATTCGTTAGGCTTTTTTCCAAACTGGTGGTCGCAGAGATGGTATCTGCCTCCCAGTAACAGGAAGTTTACCGGGGCTTGAGTCCAGGGTGTGGTGGAGTGACAGTCGGCCCGCCCGTACTTCCTAGCCCTCCCAAAACTGGTCGGGACGCCCCACACCCCCAGTCCTGCCAGAGAACCGCGGAGGGAGTGGGAGAGGAGGCCGGCCCGCAGGGTCCGGAAAGCCCCGCGCCAGGCCAAGCAAATGGGCTCAGTGATGGCCGAGCAGGGCGGAGCTGCCTGCACCTGGGCAAATGGAGGCAGCACCGGGGCAGTGAGTGGCCTGGTGGTGCAGGCGGAAGCCGCGTGGGCATTCACCCCCCGAACAGAGCTGTGCCAGGGATCACTCACAGTGCTGTGCCAGGTCGGGCGCTCGCTCTGTCTCTGGTTTGTTGCCTTCCGTGTTCTCGGCGCTGCCGCCTCGGGCTGTTCAGTCGCGGCGCCGCTCGGGCGCTCCCAGGAATCTTCTTTAATGCCGGCCTGAAACCTCGAATCCTGAATAGGGCAGCTGGCCGCCTTCAGTGCGGCCCCAGCCTCCGGGATCCTGGCTGCATCCACAGCAGCCCTGGCGCCGTGTTCCCTGTTTCAAGACTCACTTTTGCAGCTAAGAATCAGTTCTTTTCCTGCTCCACACTTCAAAGCTGTTGCCTGTAAATGAGGCAGCCTCTCCTGCCGGGGGCAAAGTGGCGTTGAGCCCCCACGACCGGCCAGCAGCAGCAGTCCTCCCTTAAGAGATGGCCAGAGGAAGGTCCACAAGTTTCCCGGCTGCCTGAGGCCCAGTGGCCACCTTTTCCACCTCAGCTACTCCGCGCCAGCCGCCGCAGCCGCCGCCATCTTGAAACTCTCCCTGGTACACAATCTAAACCTATGACGTTGGTGTTACCAGCACCATGCTCTCCCAAGTGAGCTAAATGGCCAGTCCTCCCTTCAGCATTTCTTGTAAGGCATGCCTACTGGTATAGAATTCTGTCAAGTTTTGTTTATATGAAGTGTCTTAATTTCTCCTTTATTCTTGAAGAATAGTTTTGTTGGTCACAGAATCCTTGGTTGACAGATTTATTTTTTTCTTTCAGCCCTTTAAATATGTCATTCCACTGCCTTCTGGCCTCCATGGTTTCTGATGAGAAATAAGCTGTTAATTTCATTGAGGATATTTTGTATGCCATATGTTACTTCTTTCTTACTGCTTTCAAGATTCTCTCTTTGTCTTTGTTTTTCAACAATTTGACTGTAATGTGTCTCAGTGTGATCTCTTAGTTTATTCTGCTTGTAGTTCATTAAGCTTCTTGGATGTGTATATTCACATTTTATATCAAATTTGGGAAATTGTTTCACCACTATTTCTTCAAATATTTTTTCTGCCCCTTTCCATTTGTCTTCTATTTCTGAAGTCCTATCATACTTATGTTGGTATGTTTGATGGAGTCCCACAGGTCTTTCAGATTCTATTCATTTTGCTTCTTTCTTTTCTTTTCTTTCATTTTTTTTCCTGCTCCTCAGACTGGATAATTTCAATTGCCTTATCTTTAGGTTCACTGATTCTTTCTTCTGCCTGCTCAAATCTGCATTAAACCCCTCTGGTGAGTTTTTCATCTCAGTTACTGTAATTTTGGGGTCCAGAATTTCTATATGCTTCCCTTTTAATCATTTGTATCTCTTTATCGTCATCCCCTATCTGTTCATATGTTGTTCTCCTCATTTACTTTAGTTTTTTTGTCCCTGGTTTCCTTTAGCTCATTAAACATATTTAAGACAGTTGATTTAATATCTTTGACTACTAATTCCAATATCTGTGTTTTCTTAGGGATACTTTCTTTCTAATTCTTTTTTTCCTGTGGTTCAGTCATATTTTCCTGTTTCTTTGTATGCTTTGTAATACTTTGTTGAGAACTGAATATTTTGATAAATATAATGTGGTAACTCTGGAAGTTAGGTTCTCCCCCTCCTTAGGAATTGATTTCGTTGCTTGTTGAGGTCTGCAGTTGTTCATTTTTATAGTGACTTTTCCAAACTATTTTTGCAAAGTCTATATTCCTTCTTGTGTGTGGTCACTGACGTTTCCATCCTGTTGTCTCTGCAGTCATCCTGTGACCTGAAAGAGAAATCCTTTAATGTATAGATCAAAAAACAAGCAAAAAAACACAGCATTTATGTCTCTTTAAATCTTCTGACAGATGCTACTAGGAAGACTGCTACAGCCAGAGGGCATAGAAACAAAGGCAAGCTTACTCTGGGCTCTCAGAAACCACCAGATCAACCAAAATGCACAACTCCAAATTTCTGGAAGACAGGTCCTTTCTTCCCACCCTTGCTCCAGCCACCAGCTCTAGGAACATGGGTACTGTCCCCATGGCTATGGGAGGGCTGAGAAATGGGGAAAGTAGCTGGTTCACCCATGCTGCTCACTTATGAATCATCAGAAGCCTCTCCATCAAGCACTCCCATGGTTGCTATAAGCATCTGGTCAGGTTCCAGAGTTTTGAAATAGTTGCTTGTCATAGTTTTTTCCCCCCCGTAACTTGATGGTTGTTTAGGTAGAGGAAACAAGTCCTGAAACTTCCTACTCTGCCATTTTCCATAACATCATCCCATAGACATTCTCTTTTCAGACAAAAAGCTTCAATGATTTAGTGTAGGACTAGCATCTGAGAGGCTGTGCCACCTGGTCTGTCTTCTTAGAACACTCTGAAATAATCAGTAGGAATAGGGGTGGGAGCCTGGAATTAGATCTGCCATAGATCAAGAGCTCAGGACAGCCTGTGTTGTAAACTCTGATCCAAGAACTACAACATCCTTTGGAAACAACAGTAACTACAAGCTATTGAACAATTTGTATGTGCCAAGAGTTTTATCTGTATTATCCTGTTACATCCTCTCAACAGCCCTGTGAGGCAGGTGAATCGTTACCCCATTTTACTGATGAGGAAACTGAGGCCTAGAGACATTAAAGGACTTGTCCAAAGTCCCAGAGCCAGTGAGTGGCAGAGTCAGACTCAGGCTAGGGACATCGTTCTCCTGTGTTACCAGATGCTATCCAGCCTCTCCACACAGGGTTCTGGATGATCCTCCCACCCCCTCACCCTGTCCCCACCCAGTACACAAGACTACTCCCTCCTCCTTCACCAGTACTCTGCCCTTATCCCTTACACGGTACTGGCCCTTAGGCTTCACCCCTGATCCCTGACCCCAGGCCTCCATCCCCATCTGCTGTCAGAAGCCAACACTGGGGCAGAGCAGACCTCGGTGGCTACCACTGTTCCAACCGCTGCCAGCTGGAGCTGAAGCTCGTAAACATCTCCAGCTTGGAAGCAGCCCCAAAGGATACTTTCTGTTCCCCAGCACGTGCTTGGCCCTGAAGAGTTCCTCATCTAGTCATGAAAGCTAAACAGTTAACAGTCCTGGAGTCAGACTGACATGGGGGTGAATCCCAGCCAAGTCCCTTATAGCTGTTGCATTCTAGTAAGTCCCATAACTCTCACGGGCCTCAGTTTCCCCACATATAAAATGATGGCTCCCAGATCAAGGGCCAGTTGTAATCCCTGTAGAGGGTCTGGCACAGCACATGGCATGTGGAAGCCACTGAGCACACACCAGCTGTGTCATTTGACCTTGGCGTGCTCTGTGGTCTCTTGGATCATCTCCCACTTGTCCCTCTGTCTCTGATATCCTGGCCACAGGCCATCACCATCCCGCTCCCCAGGCCTGGGCCTGCCCCTTGGCACAAGGGCACAGCCAGTCTAGTGTCTACCCTGCTGCGAGCAAATACTTGCAACACCGTGCTGACCTGCAGTCCCTATTGCATCAGTGTGCCCATGTATGGTGACCAGCTGGTGC
Source organism: Cynocephalus volans (assembly GCF_027409185.1). Lineage (NCBI taxonomy): Eukaryota > Metazoa > Chordata > Mammalia > Dermoptera > Cynocephalidae > Cynocephalus > Cynocephalus volans. The sequence goes on from NC_084461.1 coordinate 213,378,004, forward strand.
TGAGGGCAATCGGGGGACAGGCTGTGTAGCAGGGGCTGCACTTTGGGCCCCCTGGCATCCTGGCCTCCACTTTCTTTCCCACTGGCATATGGGGCCTGGCATTTGGCCTATTTTACTGTGATCCTCTATCCTTTAGAATCTGGGTCTCAGAGCTTCTGTGCCAAAATAGCAGATAAGGCCCAACCTTTCCATTTTTTTTGAAACTGATTTTTAAATATTACTCCATTAATACACATTCATTGCAGAACAATGTAGGAAATACAGAGAAGCAAAAAAGAAAAATAAATTAAAATCACTCATATTTTCACCATCAAAACAATTACTGTTATCATTTTGCTGTATTTCCTCTGAGGTGTGACTGGTTTTCCCGTGTTAGTCATCTATTGCTGTATGACAAATTACCTCAAATGCAGTGCCTTAAAACAACAAATCTTTTTTTTTTTGTGACCGGTAAGGGGATCGCAACCCTTGGCGTGGTGTCGCCCGCACCGCACTCAGCCAGTGACCGCACCGGCCATTCCTATATAGGATCCGAACCTGCGGTGGGAGCGCCGCTGCACTCCCAGCACCGCACTCTCTCGAGTGAGCCACGGGGTCGGCCCCAAATCTTTATTATCACACGTGTTCTGTGGGTCGGGAGTTAAGAAGCAGCTTAGCTGGAGGTCTGGTTTGGGGTTTCTCCTGAGTTTGCAGTCAAGGCAGGTGGTGGCTGGGGCTGCCTCATCTGAAAGCTTGACTGGGACTGGCAGGTCTGCTTCCAAGGTAGTTCTCCTGATGCCTGCCAAGCTGAAGCCCCTTGTTGGCAGGAGTCCTCATTCTCAGTGGACCTTCCCATAGGACTTGAGTATCCTCACAATGTGGCAATCCAAGAGAGAGCAAGGCAAAACCCATGACATCTTTTATGGCCCAGCCTCCAAGTCACACTGCAGCATGTCTGCATTATCCTACTTGTTACACAGGCTGGAGCTGTTCCACATGAGAGGGGACTATACTGTGGGGTGAATTCCCTAGGAGGGATCTTGGAGGGTGGCCGCCACAACCCCCTTAGATGGTATGTCATGAGCATCTTTCCATGCCAATAGAGGCAGAGCAATCTTACCAGTTTTAATGACTGCATATAAATGTAGTATAAGTTACTTAACCAATCCCCTATAGTTGGATACGTGGGTAGTGTCCCATTTTTTTTTTTAATTGGGGGCTGGTCGGTACAGAAATTGAACTCTGGATCTTGGTCCTCTCAGCGCCATGCTCTAACCAACTGACCAGCCAGCCCATGTGTCCCATGTTTTGATACTAGAATGAATAATCTTGAGGATCCATCACTGAGCTTGTCCTATTATTTCCCTGTGATAAATAAAAATCAAGCCATGCCTGTCCATCAGCTCCTTGAATGCGGATGCCAGCTGGGACACAGAGCAGGGTCCCTTCTGACTCTACCCTTCTTTTTCTCTCCCCATCGAATGCAGAGTTCACCATCTGCTGAGACATCCTAGCCCACCGTTGCACAGCTCTTTTTTTCTAGAAAGCTCCAAGTAGGAACAATGTCCATCCATCCTCCTCGGGACAGCCTCAACCTATTGAACACAAGTGCGTCCCGGGAATCCCTCAGAAGCCATCGTCTCTGAGGCCCTCTCCTTCCTGGCCCCCCTTGTCTGCACAGGTCTGGACAGGTTTGTCCATACAGAATTCTTTGAGGGCAAGGACTGTCTCCTGGTACGCCGACACTTGGCTGTAGTGTCATGTAACCCATGGGAGTCACTTCTTCACCTAAAGAGGAAGCACTGAGACAAGACCAGGAGGGGACTCAGGAGGGCTGGCCTGAGGCACGAGAAGCTGGTCCTGGTGGACTGACCGGTGGGGAAGTGGGGCTGTTGGTCCCCTTTCTGCCCTCACAGGAGCCAGTGAACCGAGGAGGTGACACCAGGAAAGGACTCCGGAGAAGGGTGCTGGTTGCTCAAGTACAAGCTAGAGGGCACTGGCATCCAGCCAAACCCAGCAGGGGGTCCGTTGCCTCTGCCCCGCCTTTGTCCACACCCTCCGCACCCACTTCCCAGGTGACAGAGCTAAAAAACTCTGACCCTCCTTACCAGCGCTATGTGCTTGGCTCAGGAGAAGGGCAGGCCCCCTTGGGCCACTGCTTCCTGGTCTGGCTGGTCCAGAAGAGCACCCGCCCTCAACCCTGGCATGAGCCCTGCCCACGAGCAAGCAGCGGCTCACAGCCAGGGGCCGGCCGGGTCAGTGACCCTCGCGTGGGGTCTGGTGAGGCCACTTTTGCTCTATTTTGGGAAAGCGATCGATCGTTTCAAGGGCTCTCTCAGGGGTGACCACTCTGGCCATTGACGGGAGAGCCTGGCATCCTGACAAAGCACCCTCCATACCTGACCCACTGCAAACTCCAGCTAATTTTAGCAGGGCTTGGCAGGTGCTGGCGAGTGCAGGGCATGTGGGGGTTACTGTCGGGTGAGCCCAAGGAGGGGCCGGGCCAGGGAGACATGGTCTGTGCCCCACGGATGCACCTAAAGCGAGCCCTAGGCCTGCACTAGGCTGTCACAAAACCTAAGCATGACCTCCCCACTTTCTTGTTTGTTTCTTCTTTCAAGGCATCTTGAGGTGGGTTGATAATTTACAGTTGAGGAGTCCTGCCTAAAACATGTATTTTTTACTTGTGCGGGACACATTGGAGTGGCTGTGGGGATCTGCACCTGATCGTGGCTCTTCCATCAGCTTAAACCTGGCTCTCATTGGCCCAACGGGGTGATAGCCACGTGTGCATCGCTGCGCCAACCTTGAGGGACATGCCCACCTCCCACCTCTACCTTGAGCATCTTGAGTCCCCGCACCCTCTGCTCACCCTTCCCAAGTCCTGCAGTGGTCAGGCCTGTGTCCTTTTCTGCAACAGCTTCGGACCTGGCCTTCCTGCCACTGGCATGCCCCTGCTCACCCAAGTGCCATACAGGATTTCCCCGACCCCCCATGGTATGAAATGCAAATTGGACCTTTCCACAGATGAAAATCCATCGGGGATCCCCCTTACCTCCCAGAGCAAGTCCAAAGCCTTGCTGGCACAGGCCAGGCCTTATCGGTACCCCTGCCCTGTTTGAGGGCATTTCAGCTAGAACTTCTGCCCGCCAAAGCAGCCAGGTTGACTTCCCACCCTCACAAGTCCAAGGAATGGAAGATGGATAGGCTGGTTCCACAACTGCCCTCCACCCTCTGGGCAGCAATCCAGGCCCTGTCCCATAGCCCTAGTCAACCTTGACCTACGTGGGCCTCTTCTGTCCTTCTGGCCCTGCCCCCGACCCCATGGCAGTGGGCAGAGTATTTCAGCAGCTGCCTGCTGAGCCCTTCAGTGCAGAAGTGGGGGCTGCTGGCCTCAGGCAACTCTCTGGCCAGGCAGCCCTCACCTTGCCCTCAGACTCCAAAGCTGCAGCCACACTCTTGGCCACAGCAGGCAGGAACATCTCCACTTCCCAAAGAACCTACTTCTTAACCCTCAGAGAGATGACAAAGGATGTGACAAGCAGCCAGGTCCAGACAGCCTTGACTCTGGTAAGGGTCACTCCAAAGCCAGGGGGCCTAGGATTGGGACAGTAGCCCTCAGGGACATGCCCTTGGTTTTGCAGATTACCAAAACCAAGGTTGGGTACCAGGGGTGGCGAGCAGACCCTGGACCCCTTGAAAGGAGGCACACGGGCCTCTGGGGGTCCTGGCTAAGGCAGCTGTGCCTGTCACTGGACCCTCTCCCCACCACCCCCTCCTTGCTGTGGCCACCCACTGTCCAGCCTCTCCAGAAGTTCTCAGGAAATTGCTCCCAGGCTGACAGTGACCCAGGCATCTGGCACCTAGCCTCGGGCTTGGCAGGAAGTGGTGTCCAGCACTCAGGGTCTCCTCATAGCAGTCTGGGGGTTGGTGGCTCAGGGACTCTCTTCCTCAAGAGTTTGTGGGTGGCTGGCCCAGGGTCGCTCACTACTGTGTGCACAGCTGCCCCGGGGGCCCAGGAGCAGAGGGGCTGGGCTGCAGGTGGACACATGGCACTGCGACGGGCCTGCAGCATTTGTCCTCTGGGGCCTGAGGCTCCACCAGTGCTGAAATGGAAGCTCCTTCGGGCCCTCCTTGGTCCATCAAATGCAGCACTGAAAGGTGCCTGCCCTTCTTCCTGTGTTCTGGGGATGGGACCTCAAGCACTGCTCACTGCGTAAAGGGGACAGCCTTCCCGCCAGCTGTGCTGCAACCTGCCCCCATGGCCCTGCCCAGCCAGTTCTGCCTCCCCCATTTTGCCATGCAACCTATACACCCGGTGACCTTGTCCAGGCCTGTGGCCTTAAGGACTGTCCCATTCTGATGGCTTCCAGATTTGTATCTCCAGCCAGACTTTCCACTGAATGCTGGCCTCACATGGCCCTATGCTACCTGGGGCCAATCCCCTAGCTGGCAGGCATGCTAACATGCCTAGACCAAGCCCTGCTGCCCCCACCCCAGCTACCCCATGTGGGTGTGTGTAGCCCCTCCCTCCCAGACTCTGCTCTTCGTCCACCCCCCCACCTCAATCTGTCAGCGAACGTGACTTGCTGTCCTCCCTTCCGAAAAAGTGTGGACTCTTACCACCTCTCACCGCCCCTGCACCCACTGTCCCTGCACTCAGACTGCTGGGATAGCCTGGTGCCCGCACTTGCACCCACCCATGCCTACAGGCCTACCTGCCCTGCACCTTGATGTGATTCTTTCCTGTTGCTCCCACGCAGTGCCTGGCACGCAGCAGGCATCTGCTGAATTGATGAAGCCAGTGCTGTTGGGAGAGTCCTGGGACAGGAAGAGACCTCTGTTTGGTTATCGCTGTGGGCCCTGACTATGTGTGTGCCCTGTGACCTCTGGGGCAAGGTCAGCGAGAGAAACTTCTGCGGGCCACTGGGGTTGCCTCCCAGAGGCTGCCGGGTCATGGCAGTCTCTGTGCTCTGTTCTCCTGGGGATACATGTGGGGTCCTGCGGCTTCTTGGGCCCCCCAGCAGCACCCACATTTCCTAGGCTGCTCAGGAAAGGCCTGCAAGTCTGCGCAGATGCCCAGCGTGAGATGTGTCAAAGAAACACCTGTAGCTGGGGTCTGGGCTCCAGGAAGGGCTGGGGCCAGCCCTGAAATGGGGCCAGAGGCAGCCAAGTGGGGACTGGGGAGGGGTGGGCAGGCTCGGAGTGGCGTCTGAGTTTAAACCCCAGCTCTGTGCCCCCCGATGCTGAGGGATTGGAGAAGGGTTTGCACCTGTGTGTTCAGTTTCCTCGCTTGTGGAGTGGAGAGAATAAAAATACCTGTGTCCCGGGTTTTGTAGGAATGACAGGGGGTGCCCAGGGCAGGCCAGGTGCATGGAAGTGTGGCTCAGCCTGAGTCCCTGCTCCTGCGAAAATCCCTGGGGGCCTGTGAGGCAGACCTCCACCCCACACCATGACCCCGGGGCTGTGAGACAGAGCCGGTGGGAGTTCCCTCCTTGGGGTCATACATTGACCCAGGGCCAGGAGTGCAGGCATCTGAGGAAGGGGCTCATGCCCACCGAGGATGAAGCTCACCTTTGGAGCATGCTCCCCACAGCAGGAGGCGAACCCCCATGTCAGCCACGCCCAGGTGGCTCCAGCCAGCTCCACCACCACGAGGACAGGCTCCCCACTCCACGCACTCGCTTCCCCACACCCCCATTGAGAATGGAGGCCTACTTTTACAAAAACCCATCAGAAATCCTGATTTTTCCCTAAAAATGTCTTTATTTTAAATAGGTTTTAAAGGTTGGCAGCAAATTTAAGCTTCTGAGGATATGACACAGGACATATCAGACCCACAAGCCAGATGCAACTGGATTTACAAAAATGGGTTCAGGGTTGGCCTAAGTTCCCATCTCTCTTTTTCACTTAGCCCGGATGTTCCTCCCAGGCTCCACCTCCTTTACTGTAAGGGCCACAGAAGGCCCCATGGTAAGGTGTCCCAGCATTGATGCTGAGTCCCCGCGGGTGGAATGGGGTCTCCTGTGGCAATAGGAGACACTTCATGTGCTTCTTGTGAAGTGCTTGCTGGACTCTTTCTGCAGAACAGATTCTTAGGAAAGAAACCACTAAGTCAAAATTAAATATTGATAGAAACTCCAAATTGTCCTCTGAACAGATGGCATCCATTTGACCTCATGCAGTGCCCGGGATTCCTCAGGGGGCATGTTCTGGCCCAGAAGGCAGCAGAGCCAGGGCATCCCCAGTCAGTGGCTGGCCCATGGGCCTGGACATGGATGTTGAAGACTTGGGCTTTCCCAGGCCCTATGGGGTCCTTCCAGTCCCCCATACCTGTGACAATAGAAACAACAGCCGCCATTTATCTCCTTCTCTCTGTGTCCCTCCCAGGGCTGGGCCAGTTCTCCATGCAGCCCTGCAAAGGAAGGTCACTCAGGAGTCCTCAGCTTTCTGACACTATAGCCACACTCTGACCAGCCTCCCACATGGGCTCCCAAGCCATCTTTCTCCCCCAAGACTGAAGTGTTGGCTCCTCCTGTGAACAGCCCTAGGCCAGATGAGCTGCCCCAACAGAGGGGCGGGATGGAGCCATTGGGGCCTAATGGCTTGACCCTGCAAGATCAGCATCTCTTTTGTTAAGAGCCCACAGATGTTTTATAATCAGGTCCTTGAACCTGAGGGGGGATGTGGACATGCTGGCAAGGACTTCCTGCAGGCAGCCCTGGAGTGCATGGGCCCCACTGCATGTGCTGGATGTGTGCACCTGCACAGCTGACTTCCATAAGCTCCTCATCTAGAAGGTGGGCAGATGCTGGCACCTCATCCCTGGTGCTGCTGTGACAAGGCTGGGAGGCAGCTGTGTGAAGCACCCAGCTCCCGCCTGGCATAGTGGAGGAATTCAGCAAACATTGAATGTTACTACTGCTAGTTCCTGGCATATTCTACATTTGAAAGTGTAGGAAAGAGACACAGAGGCAAAGGTTGGAACCGTGGGCCTTTGAGGACAGCCTGCATTGTTCCACAGAGCACAGCGGACCGCCAGTAATGTGGTCCACAGGGACAGCCATGGGGGCTGTCCTCCCCTCCACCCCCACGCCCAGAGCTGCAGAACAGCGCCTGCTCAGCCAACACGGGTGCTTGATTCTGTGTCTTTTGTCACAGCCTTTGTCAGCCCCATCCCTTTCTGACCTTCCCTGAGTTTAAATTTTAAGGGTGGGATCTCATTAGGAGAAGTGGTCTTAACTAAGGATCTGTATCTGTCAGCAGTGATTTGGGCTGCAGGAAACCAAACACCTGAGTACCTGTGACATAAGCAGTTAGATTTTGCTCCCATAATCAGCCTGTGGAGGTAGAGGGTTGGGCATCCATCTCTTATAGGCATACTACTAGCAGCTTTTCCCTTCAGACTTGTTTCCTCATGGTTGCAAGACAGCTGCTGCAGTGCCAGTCATCACATTCTTATACAGCTGTGTTTACTTACAAATATAGGGGGGCACTGAATTTTCCCTTCCTGCCGAAATCAGGCTTTTCTTCACCTGCCATGGACCAGAACTGGGCCACATGCCCAACTCTAAACCAACTACTGACAAAAGGGGATAGAATCACTGTGCTTGGATTAGCCCAGTCATGGGCTATAATCTGCTATACCCACTCCCCAAAAAACTTGGGTTCTAAACACAGGAAGAAGGGGCAGCAAATGGCTGTGTTGCCTCTGGCTGGAATTCAGAGCAGCTCCAACCCCCTGAGCTTATGCATAAGACCGCAGGCAGAAGAATGTGAATTTTTGTAAAGAGTGGACACACGACTTTTATCAGCATATCTTTCCATTTCCTTTTTGGTTCAAAATGAAAATATCTTTATGATTATTTTTCTCACCACTGTCCAGATATAACCAGTGTATCAACATGAATATGCACTTTGTGAGAAGGGGACAGACACACACCATCCACCTGCAGCTTACTGGGGTCGCATGGGCAGAGCCACAGCTGCTTTCACGGCCCGTCCCCCTGCCCCCGTGTGGAGGGTGCACTGCCACACCATGGGCCGTCCATACTTGAATGGCAGTGTGGAATCTGCACTGCCTGGGCACAGGCCTCTCTCAGGCCAGTGCATGGAGACCCTTCTCCCTCCGGGGCCTCAGAGCTGTCCACTCTGGGGCTGATAAGCAGACACCCTGATGGGCAACAATATCCCCTCCTGACTGGTGTGGCCGAGGCCATGCCCTGTGCTCTGTTGCACTGGATGGCCCGTTCATTTCCTTGGCATTAAGTTGTAGAAGTAGAATGATGGGATCTTTTAGACAGCAGTGCCAGGGGCACGTCACCCTCCGGTCCTGCCACTCCAGCCCTGTCTCACCAACTCTCCCCTCCTCCTCCCCTTGCCCCAGAGCTGGACCAAGGGAGGTGCTACGAGACCTTGTGCCACAGGGATATCATCAGGGACAAAAGCCACTGTGCCTCTACCGCTTGCCCTTCCCACACTCCCCAGGCTAATTTGTTGAGGGGGCTGGTCTCAGAAGTCTGCCTTTACCATTTTTCAGCTGGTTTTAACTGTGGTCAAGAGTTTGAAATGACCCAGGGTCAGAGGATAAAAGGAGATTCAGGATGTGTGTGGGCGATGCCCCAGGAGACCCCCAGTGTGTGGGCACCTGGTGACAGCCCCACCCGTCCCCGCGCAGGTGGAGCAAATCCTGGCGGAGTTCCAGCTGCAGGAGGAGGACTTGAAGAAGGTGATGAGGCGGATGCAGAAAGAGATGGACCGCGGCCTGAGGCTGGAGACGCATGAGGAGGCCAGTGTGAAGATGCTGCCCACCTACGTGCGCTCCACCCCGGAGGGCTCAGGTGCCGCAGGGATGGGACCCTCACCCCAAGGCGGCTGTCAGCCAGGCCTTAGCATGAGGAACGCCCAGGCCCTTCTAGGTGGCTCGGCTGTCCCCAGCCTTCCTGAGACAGGACACCATGAAGTCCCCAATGTGCTGGGCCGGTTTCTGCCCTCGGCTTCTCTGGTCCAGCCCTGGGCACTCAGGCCCACCCTGGAGCCAGCAAGCCTCAGGAAAACTGGCTTTTCATTTCACAACGAGAGATGGCTCCCTGGGGTCACTTAGGAGACCCCCAACCCAGTCCTGAATCTGGGCCATTGTGCTAGGTCCTTGTTAGGCTCCAGGTGACTCACCGACTTCTCCCCAGTTCACCTTGGCCACTTCCCCTTCTTTGCTCTGGCATCCCCCAGCCTGGCATCGGCAGACCCTTGTCCAGCTCTCTCGTTCCCGTCACCCAGATCCCGCCCAGCCCAGGGCCTGCCAGGGGTTGTCCATGAGGCTGACGTGTTTCTCCCTGTGCCTGCAGAAGTTGGGGACTTCCTCTCCCTGGACCTGGGCGGCACCAACTTCAGGGTGATGCTGGTGAAGGTGGGGGAGGGCGAGGCAGGGCAGTGGAGTGTGAAGACCAAACACCAGATGTACTCCATCCCCGAGGACGCCATGACAGGCACCGCCGAGATGGTAAGAAGCTGGGGGGGGGGTCTGGGGGGTGAGGAAGGCTGCCCAGGATCATAGGGCTCAATGAGTCCTCATGGGAGGGTCCATCCATCCATCAGTGGCAGAGGGAACTGTGGGCAGGAGGATCACCAGCCTCAGAGGGCCCCAGAAGGCAGCTCAGAAGCCTAGGGGGACAGCCACCAGGCACAGCCAATGTGTCCCTGAATCCCACAGTTACCATCTGGCCAGCATCACGGATGGGAACGGGCTGAGGAGGGGTCAGTGGCAGGAGGTCCAGCTGGTTGCACCCTGGCCACTTTCCCAGAGGAAAAGCCCACGTGTAAGGACAGAAATGTGACCTGCCAGCTGGAGAATGTGCCACTCACCCCTTCCCATAGGCGGTCCTTGCCCTCTACCAGTGTGCACACAAAGTGGGGTGACAGCAATCACAATGTCTGCTCAGGCAGCAAGACTGCCGACCATGGCGAGCCCTGGGGGAGGTGGGCAAAGCCAGAGCCCCCAGCACGGCCAGGCACTAAGCCAAGGCTGATTCCCAGAGGGAAAGGTCTCCAAGACAGGAGGCTGCCCGAGGCCACCCGTGGCCACCCGGCCCTCACCACACCTGTAGCTCACTGCCCTGTACATGAGGCCTGGCATGAATCAAGGCAGCGAGAATGGTGTGGGTACCTCCCTGGGCCTCAACACCCAGCAGGGTCAATCTGCAGAGCATTCAGCAATGCCCAGTTCTGTGGACAGGCCCACGTGAGCGGGACGGGGTGGCCAGGACACCTGGAAGTAGCAAAAAAGACTGGGAGCTGAAGATAGAAATCTCAGTGACAGGCAAGGATGTACTTCTGTCCAGAGCCTCATGGGACAGCAGGGCACGCCTGAAGCCAGACTTCCTTGGCTCCATCTGGGAGGGTGGGCTGGGACCAGCCCATCCTGTGTCACTCTGTCCCAGAGGCTGATGTCAGGGGGTTCTGGCAAGGCCCAGGGCCTGAGTCCCAACAAGCACCAGCCAAAGAGGAGAGGGCAACTGCGGGCAGGCCTGGCGTGCGGTGGCAGGCACAGAGGCCAGCGCTCCCCTGGGGCCTGATGGCTCAGCACCCGCTGAGGAGCACCTCAGCACGGGCCCCAGGGAGGGCAGCCGGGCAGCCCATCCCCTGTAGCCCAACAGCCACCGTGGTGCGCCTCTTCCAGCTGTTCGACTACATCTCCGAGTGCATCTCCGACTTCCTGGACAAGCATCAGATGAAGCACAAGAAGCTGCCCCTGGGCTTCACCTTCTCCTTCCCCGTGAGGCACGAGGACATCGACAAGGTGGGCCAGGTGGCGGGTGGCGGGGGGGAATGAGGGTGGACGAATGGGTGGAAGCCCCCTCCAGAGGAACTCTACAGCCCCCACCCCATGTTGGGAAAGATCTCTGAAGGGAGATCTGGATTCCAATCATGGCCCTGTCACGATCACGAGGCTTTGGAAAATAAGCGTAATGTTAGCTGATTCTTAATACGTGCCCTAAGGCTCCCACAACCCTATGATGCTCGTGCTGTGGTCACCCCACGACAGGTGAGGAAACTGAGGTTAAGCAACTTGCCTACAGTGGGTAGTGGCAGGTGGCAGCGTGAGTGGGGCTCCGACTCGCCCATGGACCATTGTGACACGACAGTGCCTCTGGTTGATTCAGAAATGGGAAGGGGCTGAGATTTTACCCTACTGCAAGCTAGCAAGTCAGACTGCTGGCTACACCTACACACACATAAATTATACATACACATACATAAAACGGGAGAACTCTGGGTTAGAGACAAAGCAGCTGGAGCAACATCTTATGTGTTTTTCCAAGTCCCAGCTCCCACAGAGACGCAGTGAGGGCCAGGCAGCACCCTCACTTGCAGCAGGGTGCATTACAGCAGAGAAACCCCGATCTTATGCAGGGCTTCTCCCCTCAGCACCTATCTTTACTCTGGGATGATGTCTTTGGGCTTTATTGTACAGACATTCTTAAATTGGCTGGGACCCAGCCCTGCAGAATATGAGCTATTCGTGGTGAATCATCCCCACCACCCCTCAAAGCTACGTGGCTGCTCCGAGCCTGTTCCTCAACTGTAAAGTGGGGTGCATAACCCTGTGGCCCTGGTCAGGAGCTAGTGAAGGGCTGCAGCCCAGCCCCAGCAAGGGTCAGCAGGCTTCCTCTTCCCACAGGGCATCCTTCTCAACTGGACCAAGGGCTTCAAGGCCTCAGGAGCAGAAGGGAACAACATCGTGGGGCTTCTCCGAGATGCCATCAAACGGAGAGGGGTGAGCGAGCACCTGTGCCTGCCCGGGGGCTGCCTTGGGCCCCCCACCCCAGCACCGCCAGCCTCTCTCCTTGGTCCCCATCACTGCAGTCTCTCTGTATGTTTCTGGGCAGGACTTTGAGATGGACGTGGTGGCGATGGTGAACGACACGGTGGCCACAATGATCTCCTGCTACTACGAAGACCGCCAGTGTGAGGTCGGCATGATTGTGGGTAAGGGCTCCTGAGCCCCTGCCCCTTCCACACTGCTGAGGCTCCTCTGCCTACAGCAGGCTGCATGGGGACCCCACAGGCTGGCGGCCGGAGCAGGGCCCAGTGACAAGCCCAGCTGGTCTTGGGTGTCATGATGCGGGGGCCGTGTACAGGTAGGAAGCATTTCAACATGCTGATGCAGATGGCAGGCCAGCTGCACGTCACCTGGCCCATCAGGATTTAATTAAAACACTGTATCTGGTAAATTGACCAAACTGGACAGATCTGTCCAAGTGGAAGAGGATAAGTGAAAGTGGCGTCATCCCTTCCTGGACGGTCTTACGGCCCGTCCCCTGCCCCTGCCCAAAGTGAAGGCAGGTGCCAGGAAAGGGAGCAGCAGCCCTCCCCTTCCAGCAGAGGGGTCTCACAGCAACCTGGGGGCCTTCTCAGAAGTTCCCACGATTGTCGAAACAAGCGTTTACTGAGGAGCAAATCAATCGGATTAGTTATCTGCTGTGCACACAGGCGTGTGGGTGTTTTTCTGGACTCTCTCAGCCCTGGTTACTGAGAAAATCAGTTTAAAGTTATTTGCTTCTGTGGGCTTGCGGAGCCAACTCTGAAAGGTTCTGTGTTTGTGCTCTTAGTTACCCACCGTATTATATCCCCATCCCCAAATATACACATGTCTTATGTATATCATATGTGGATACTCAAAAAGTTCAGGAAAAATAGAATTAAAAGATAATGCAAATCTTTCCATTAACTTTTTGAAGTACCCTTGTACGTATTTATACACATGCATACATGTCAACATTATAAACATAAATATATCTTTTAAGCTCCAGCCTGAACTTGCTGTCTCTCTTCTCATTTCCTATTTCTTTTACTTCCATTCTCCCCTTTCGGATGGAAAGGTGTCTTTAAGTACAACTTTAATCCCTGGCTGTGCTCCCCCGGCCCTCTCGGGTCCCCAGAGCTGCCTCGGGCTCCCCAAGACTCCCCAACATGCACTCTCCCCAGGCCAAGCTGTAGCTGCTGGGCCCAAGCGCACCCTCCCAGAGCAGAGGTGGCAAGAGATGAGCAAGGCTCACATCTGCCCCACAAACACTCTTGGTGCCTTTGCTTAGTGTTTAAAAACATGTTTATAATTTTAGGATCTAAAAATTGGGAGAATCCATATCAAAGTCTAGATTTATGTTTTTTCTGCAAACAAACTGGAAAGCCAGGCATCATGGGCCCTGATTCCCATTTGGCAGTGACACTGAGCAGCACCTGAGCTGTGTCCCTGGCAGTGCCAGGGGTGTACATCTCATGTAGTCACGCCCCGCTGGGGCTCCGTCCTCACCATTTTGAAACTCATCATAACTTACAAAGGGCTTGACAATTGTCACTTTGCACCAGGCCCAGCAAATTACAAATTCCATAGCCAGTCCTGCCTGTGATAGCCTCTGGGTGCTCCCAAGGGCCCACACGGTGCCTTACTCACTTCTGGGTGCTTCAAACACAGCTCAGGACAAAAATGATCAGATATTTGTGTGGAAAGTGCTGGAAGACAGGAGTGGTGCCTAGACAAGATGATGCCGCAACATCCCACACCCATGCGCACTGTTCCCCTCCATCCTCCCAAAGACCCAAGAAACAACCCAGGGTGGGGGAGGTATTACCGTCCCCTCTTAGGGAAAAGGACACCTTGGAGAGCTGGCCCACCTACCTATCCCAGGCCACATAGCCAGCCCAGGCCTTCCAGCCCCAGGACAGCACCTTTCCACTGCTCCAAGCAACACCGGGAGACCCTTTACACAGGCATGGAGGGCCAAGGGGACCTCTTGCAGGCAGAACCAGGCCCTACTGGGCACACCTGGGGGAAGTGCAGCTGGGGCAGCTGGGAGGGGCCTGACACGGCCACCCCACAGGTACGGGCTGCAATGCCTGCTACATGGAGGAGATGCAGAATGTGGAGCTGGTGGAGGGGGACGAGGGCCGCATGTGTGTCAACACCGAGTGGGGCGCCTTCGGGAATGCAGGCGAGCTGGACGAGTTCCTGCTGGAGTATGACCGCCTAGTGGACGAGAGCTCAGCGAACCCTGGGCAGCAGCTGTAAGGATTCTCCTGTCCCCCCACACACACACCAGCCTGGCTCTCTGGGACAGCAGATGGGAGCCCTGCCACCACAGATAATGGGCTTGTTTTTAAACAGCTCTGGGGAAAAGCAAACTGACGATCCCTTCAATGCAGTCGTGACCTGTCCCCTGTGAACCAGAACAGTGAGGGAGGGGAAGGGTTAGTCATGGATGTGGTTAGATAAGCCTGGACCTCTCCCTTCCAACAGGTGATCTCAAGCATTAGAAGGCTCTGGGACGCCCCCAGCAAGGCTTACAGAGTTTAACCCAGGGTTTCTCCAAGCACATATTTGTCCAGGTTCACAAGGAACGTTAGCATTGTGTGGAATGCTGCAGCTTGGCAGAACCCAGCTTGGGAACCAGCCCGCACAGACCATGGCTATCATTTGTTAACCACCTACTATGTACCAGGCCTATGCTAATTACTTTGTTAGCTTCATCTCTGAGCTCAGGGCCTCAGTTAGCTCAGTAGTATTCAATGTATTCCAAGATGAAAATACAGAGGCTTGTAGATCAAGCAAGAGCATGTTGGTGCCGTGGTGCATGCCTCAGGCTGGGCGCTAACACTCTGAGCCTTAGTTTCCCCAACTGTAACTGGCCAATGAGGACAGCAGCCCCCTACACGGCTGTGGGAGGACTACAGTGATAGGCCGCAGTTTAGCGCAGGACCCCGTATGAGAGAGGTTCCAGGGAGGACTGGCCCAGGTATTCGACTTAGAGGGAAGAGGCGTGACCCTAGGTCCTTGAGCCATGGGGCAGGGTGCCCCACGTGGCGGCCTCGTGACCGTATGGGGGGGGTGGGGATACATAACCGAGCCACCCTGTGTCCAGGTACGAAAAGCTCATCGGTGGCAAGTACATGGGCGAGCTGGTGCGCCTCGTGCTGCTCAGGCTCGTGGACGAGAACTTGCTCTTCCACGGGGAGGCCTCGGAGCAGCTGCGGACGCGCGGCGCCTTCGAGACGCGCTTCGTGTCACAGGTGGAGAGGTGCGTGGGAGCGGGGCGGGAAAGCAGAGGGTTAGGGAGGGGCCCTGCAGCTGGCCCAGCCCTCGCGTGCTCCCACCCCGTGGCACCCCACCCGCCGTGGACACCGTGTCACTTCACCCACGCACCTGCCCCGAGGCGCGGCAAAGTTGTCTCCCCCACTTAGAGCGGAGACCCTGGGCTGAGAGGGAGCGGCACGGACCGGGTTACTGCTGGTCCCTGGCGGAACCGGTTCGCGCTCCCCTCAGGCATCCACGCCCCAAATGCTTTGGCCTGGTGAGGTGGGCAGGGTCGCCCCCACTGCTCCATGGGGGCCCCCCGGCTCAGCCAGGGGAAGACGCCGCTGCTGGGGGGACGGGCTGGCCGGGCGCAGAGCGACCCTCGGCGACCGCCCTACCCCTCTCCCGCCCCGCAGCGACTCCGGCGACCGCAAGCAGATCCACAACATCCTGAGCACGCTGGGGCTGCGGCCGTCGGCGGCCGACTGCGACATCGTGCGCCGCGCCTGCGAGAGCGTGTCCACGCGCGCCGCGCACATGTGCTCGGCCGGGCTGGCGGGCGTCATCAACCGCATGCGCGAGAGCCGCAGCCAGGACGCGATGCGCATCACGGTGGGCGTGGACGGCTCGGTGTACAAGCTGCACCCCAGGTGAGCGCGCGGCCGAAGGGGGCGCGCGCCGGGGGCCCCCGCGGCTCCCGGCTCCTCCGCTCCTCGTCCCCGCTTGGCCTAGATACGGGGCGAGGGTGGGCCGCGTCGGGGCGCCGGCGGGGGCGGCTCTGGAGGACGGGCAAGGAGGCGGCTCGGCAGCCCTGCTCCCTCCCGCTTAGCTTCAAGGAGCGGTTCCACGCCAGCGTGCGCAGGCTGACGCCCAGCTGCGAGATCACCTTCATCGAGTCGGAGGAGGGCAGCGGCCGGGGCGCGGCCCTGGTCTCGGCGGTGGCCTGTAAGAAGGCCTGCATGCTGGGCCAGTGACAGCGGAGGCCGCGGCCGCACTGGACCCGGGCTCCACGGGACAGCGCTCCCAGCCTGGCCGGGGCAGGAGGCCTCGCCTTGTAAGGACCCATCCTGCTGCCACCCGCGGAAGATGCGGAGAGGCCCCCAGGGAAAGCGAGCCGGCCTCTTCTCTCAGAGTCGTTGGTGGGTGGGACAGCCCTAGGGCCCTAACTGGGGTGCGGGCTGGGAGGAGCAGGAACAGAGACTCCCAAAGCCCCTGCCTTTCCTGCTGGAATCAACTACCCAGAAGGGAGTTGCCCACTCAGGACTGTGTTGCATTTCCACACTGCCTGCCTCTCAGCTGCCCGGGGAGCGGGGGCAGAGGGCCCGGCTGCGAGGACGAGGCCTCCCGGGCTGCAGGTTCTGGGATGGACCCTCACAGGAGAAGCAAGAGACAGAACCCACAAGTCTCTGCCCCAAGGGACCCACGGAGGGGAGAAGGCCCAGCCCTGCACTGTCAGGAGCCCCCCTACCTGCTCCCACAGGCAGGATGGCGTCCTCAGCTCCCATGGCGCTGGCCCAGGAAGAAACTGCAGGCAGCGTTCAGCACACCCACAGGGGACCATCCGGGCTCTCTCTTGTCTCACCAGACCTCCCATATGCCATCCCACCCTCTCCATGCCCAACCTGGGACTGTGTGGGTTTTTTAATTAAAAATCGTAAAAGTTTTAAACATGTCCTGTCCACCGTTCTTTGACCTCTGTGCATAAGGACTGTGGGGACAATACATAAAGAAACATGATCACAGGCATGTGGACATGTTGCTGGGCTGAGGTGTATCTTGGAATTTGCCTTCCCCTCTAGCGGTTATGCCTGAGGGAGTGTAAAGAATGACAGACTGGCTGTAGGACAAGGAATGGGCGACGTGGAGTGTCAGAGGACTGGATAGCACACTGCCTGTCCCAGGTCCCAGCTCACCTGCTGTGCAGTGCGTGTGGGAGAGAGTGCCAGGTCAGGAGTTGCTCAGGTCGGGGGACGGGGCTGATACTGCAGCAGGTCAGTCTCAGCAGGGTCCTGTCCCCTCAGAGCCACCTTAGGTTTTGACAGTGAGTGGGGGCCAGAGATACAAGATGTCACATGATTTCTAAGGTCCCCCCAGAAACTCCTGTTGGTGAAATACATATTTTGTGTTAGCCAAGCATAGGACCTAATGTTATGTAGCATAAACACAGTTACATATAAACACTATTTGTGTGATTTTAATTCACATTCATTTTGCAGTGAGGGAAAATGCCTCGCAAATCAGGAACAACTGTGTTTTGTTTCATTCAGAATTTAGCCCAAAGTTGTGATTTTAGAAAGCCACTGCCCCTACCCCAAGATCTCTTTCTTTCTGGTGCTTCTCATGTGGATTTGCTTTCAATCTTCTTAGATCTGTTGAGTCTAAATTATTCATTATAAGATGGTGCAAGCATTATCAGTACTAATGTCCTCGTGTTCAAGCATTCACATACTGGAACACATTTTAATATAAATTGCTTTCTAATTCTCCTTTAAATTATAGTTTTAGGGCATTGTATTGATTTTGTAAAATTCTCTGTGTAGGTAGGTTACATATCTGAATTGAAATGAATGCATTGAGATAAATGAGTAAAGGAGGTGTCGTATGTTAGGCAATTATGTTTTAGCCAATGTCTAAGACGGCAGCAGGTGGATGGGAGGAACACCCAAAACGGCTGCGGAGAGTTTCAGGTCCCTAGAACAGCACATTTTCCGAGAATCACAAAAAACCCCTCCCCCTTCTTCCTCCACCACATCCCCTTCCTGCGCGCACGAATTTCTCCACCTACAGAAAAATTGCAACTCAGCTTAAACCCCGCTCGCTTCCCTCCTCTTCCTTCTTAGCCAATAGGAACACTCCAGCTCAGCCTAACTGGATATAAAAGGCCCAGCCCGACTCTCCCTGCTGCTGCTCCCACTCTCGAGAGGGCAGCCTGCTTGTTCATTTTGCCTGCCTAATACACTTTGGTTGAGTTCCTGTCTCCTGGTATGTTTCTTTTGTGCTTGGGCCGGGGTTTTTTCCTTTCACCGTAAAATACAAATACACAAAAGGGACATTGGGTCTGGCAATCAGAGTCCTGTGCTCCACCAGCCGGCCACTGACAGAGGTGCATGGAGGGGTGGTAGATGGGGCCACGGATGCAGCAGCCTTGCATAGCTGGCTTCGGGGTGGGGAGAGCCCAGCCAGCAGGGCTACTCCTGCTGCCTTGAGAAAGTCCAGAAGGTCCCCACTTCCCCACTGCCTGCTTGGCCCTTGAGCCAGCCAGGCTGCTGCTCTAGAACAGCAGGGGTCACCCGGCTCCTCACTCCACATGCAGCACCACCGGAGGGGCCCCAGGGCCCACTTTCAAGGGGGTCAAGGGGATGCTTGGAGTCTAGAACCCCTGCCACAAAAGATTCATGCAAAACAAAACACACAGGGCTGCCTGTCACTGGGGCTGCCGGCCTGCTGTGCCCCAGGCCAGCAGTCCAGAGACTAGACCCATCAGCCACCAGGCAAATGGGAAACGTGTCACCTGAGCTCCTGGCTGGGGACATCAGAGAGAGGTTCCACAGGAGGTGCAGTTGAGATGGGGCTTGACAACAGCAAGATGCCAAACAGTGGAGGTGGGAATGTCCACAGAGAGGCACCCAAGGCAGGGCAGACCATGTGGGGAAGGCAGTGGATGCTTTCCTTCACCCCCCAGAATTGGCCCACAGCCAAGCAAAGGCTTCTGCGTCGGGCCACAGACAGTTCAGGGCTGCTTTCTGTCCCTTGGTCAGAGAAGCAAGAGATCAGATCTAAGGTCTTCACAGAACTTCTGGGAATCCCTAGGAGTCTCAGGCCAGAGACCAACCTCAGAACCACCCACCACCCTTCCAAGCCAGGTGGGGCCCTGGGCCAGCCCTCTCCAAGCTGTCCTCTTGGACTGGCCAGGATTCTGGCTGGACCTGCAGGAGGGGCAGTCAGATGGGGGATAAAAGGGACGCTTCATTCAGTACCTAGAATGATGAGAGCTTTGAGCCTGCTCTGATCTGGGAAGACATTGCACCACGTCCTGCAAGGATGGATACCAGGATGTTACATGTGGGGGATTGAAGGTCACCAGGAATGCAGCTGGAATCTGCTTGGGGCCCTCGTCCTCCCCAAACCCAGGCAGGGGCTGCCAAGTTTGGGCCTATCCTCTACTCGTCTCCTTATTTGGACCTCCAGGTGATAAGGCTGAGACATAAAGGGGGCTGGGCCTGCGACCATGACACAACCAAGATCACAGCAGCCAGACCACTGCAGAGAGAGAATGGTAGGTGCCCGTTGCTGGCCCTGGGGCTGGGAGAGCAGAGCCGGGGCTGGGAGAGCAGAGCCGGGGCTTCTGTGCCTGCATTGGGCCCAGAGAGGTGGTCTCCAGTGCTAGGAAGAAGACTCTGACCCAGGAGAGCCCAGGAGTGCTCTGGGGCTGTGCATGGGTAGGGAGGGGAGACTTTGGGGAGCTGGGGAGAGGACTGTTCCCCACCTGTGGTGTTGCAGGCCAGCAGGAAGGCAGGGACCCGAGGCAAGGCCGCAGCCACCAAGCAGGCCCAACGTGGTTCTTCCAATGTCTTTTCCATGTTCGAGCAAGCCCAGATCCAGGAATTCAAGGAAGTGAGTGCCCCAACCCCAACAGCCTTGGACTGCACCCTGCACCCCACCCCACATATACACCCCCCTTCTCTGTAGGTCAGTGGTCCTGGCCCCTGACCTTGCTCTTCACACCACTCAGGATTCTCCCTGACCTCCCACCTTCCCTGGGGCTGGGGGCTGCTCCCACCTGAGGGCCCCTCACCTCACAGGCCTTCAGTTGCATCGACCAGAACCGCGATGGCATCATCTGCAAGTCGGACCTGAGGGAGACCTACTCCCAGCTCGGTTCGTGCACCCACCTCCCCCGCCCAGCCTGCCACTGCTCACTCAGGAACCCTGTTCAGAGCTGTGGGGCCACCCCCTTCCTCCACCCTCCCCTTCTCCTTGCACCTCCCTCCCCTTCTCGTCACACCTTCCTTCCCCCTCACTTCCCCACCCCCAGCTGCCTCTGCCTCTGCACCCACTGGGACTAGGAAGGAGGCGAGGGCAGCCTGGGCCCTTCTCGGGGACACCCAGGGTCCTTGTGTGCATCTCATGCCCACCCCCACCAGGCAAGTTGAGTGTCCCAGACGAGGAGCTGGATGCCATGCTGCAGGAGGGGAAGGGCCCCATCAACTTCACTGTCTTCCTCACCCTCTTCGGGGAGAAGCTCAACGGTGAGCCTGGGCAGAGTGGGGCTCCCTTGCCAGGCAGTGAGCCTGGACTCCACCTGGACTCCACATGAGCCCCACATGAACCCATGCAAATCCCACATGAACCCCCAATGAATCTACATGAACCCCCAATGAATCTACATGAACCCCACCTGAACCCCGGCTGAACCTGCCTAAAACCCACCTAAACCCTACCTGAACCTCACCCGAACCTCGCCTGGACCCCACCTGACCATGGCCCACCCAGAGAGTGTGGGGCCCCCCTCCCATCCTCTGCCCCAGCATCCTGTGGGCACTGGCCACCCCAGTGCTGACTTACAGTCAGGAAATGTGCTTTCAGCTTCCACTCCCAAATCCCAGATCCCAAATCCCAATCTCCCAGCCGGGCCCACCTGCCTCAGGAGGACAGCCCCTCTGAGCCCCAGGAACACTTTATATTGGGGATTGCCCCCCACCTCTTCTGGGGCATGGAGGGCTCCCCATGTGCCCTGGGCCCCCACCAGGTTGGGGCCTGGGAGGCCGGGGACATGGGTGCTCACCTGGTTGCCTCTGCCTCCCAGGGACAGACCCCGAGGAAGCCATCCTGAGCGCCTTCCGCATGTTTGACCCCAGTGGCCAAGGGGTGGTGAACAAGGATGAGTAAGTGTGAGCCACCAGGCGAGGTGCTGTGCTGTCCCTCGTTGAGGGCCGCCTGTGCCCCATGGCCTTCGCTGCTGTCTGGGGGGCAGCCAGCCCTCCCCTGGGCCATGGGAGCCTCCAGCCCATCCCCCACTCATGCCCTCCCCTTTGCCCCCAGGTTCAAGCAGCTTCTCCTGACCCAGGCAGACAAGTTCTCTCCAGCCGAGGTGAGGCTTCCCAGCCCCCTCAGTGCCTGTCCCCGCACCTTCCCGGGGCCTCACGGGGCAGGCAGGGCACTGGGGAGGCTTCGGGAGCCCACTGCCGTGCAGGGCTCAGGGCCCAGCCCCAGCGTGGCAAGTGCCAAGAGGGTTATTTGGGCCATTCTGAGACCTGGAGGGTGAAGACTCGGAATGAGGAGAAAGGGAGGGTGCACCAGGCAGTGGCTGTGTCTGAGGACCTGGGGTGAGAGCACAGTGGGGAGGCTTCATGCACAGGGTAGGTCTGTCCCTGTGGCCCCCATTTGGGCCATTACCCCAGAGTTCTGGGTTTAGTATTGAAGCAACTAAAGCCTGAAGCACGGCCCCAGGGGGTAGAGCGAGGGGTCACCGGTCCCCCTCGGGTCACAGCTCTGCTGGGCTGCCTCTCGCTGGTGCCTCCCCAGGTGGAGCAGATGTTCGCCCTGACACCCATGGACCTGGCAGGGAACATCGACTACAAGTCCCTGTGCTACATCATAACCCATGGAGACGAGAAGGAGGAATGAGGGGCAGGTGCTGGGCACGGGGGGCTCGGGCACCTCAATAAACTCTGTTGCGGAATCAGAACTGCAGTGGTGGCTTGTCTGTAACAGATGGGGCAGGGACCAGCCAGGGGGATCTCAGGGGCCCTGCACAGGCATTGCTGAGATAATAACTACCACACTTCTGGGGAGGTGGCCCCCCACCAAGTCACCACGACTCACCCCACACTGCCAAGTGAAGTATGAACTATGATCATGCCCACTGTACAGATGAGGACACTGAGGCCCAGAGAGGGCGAGCCACACCTCTGGGAGAGGAAACGGCCAGATTTACACCCGCCTCCACCAGGCCCAGGAATGAGCCCCAAGGTGGGCACTGCCTGCTCCTCGTGGCTGTGCAGAGAAGAGGCTGCTATCTGGGCACTCAGCCAACTCTCTGCCCTACAGCCCAACTGGGGGTGGCAGCCCTGGGATCTCCCAATTGCACATCCTCCCCTGGGCCCCTGCCCACTCCCCCTCCCAGCATACCAGCAATGGTTTGCTGGGCCCTGTGTGAATGGCACGGAGGAACCCATTTGAAAATAGAAGCGAACTTCTCAGAAATGCAGCTAGGCACTCTGACATGACTGGAAATGGGCACCGAAGGAGGGGTCAGAGCGCATGCAACTTTTCAAAGGAAATTTTTAGAAACTGGCCTCATGCCTCGCAAGTCCCTCACGCACAGTGAGGACTTCTCGAGAGAGAATTGTTAGCAGCCCCATCCCCACCTCATATGCAGAAACTGGGCACTGGAGGAGAGGGGGATCCCCATCATAGGTAGCAGAGGGGCAACAGGGGACCTCCAAAGTACCTGAGAGAGAGAGACAGAGAGAGAGAGAGACAGAGAGAGACGGAGAAAGAGAGAGACAGAGAGAAAGGGAGAGAGAGAGGCAATGACAGCTCCAACAGCAACCAGACTCAGCGTGTGCAAAATCTCCCTCCAGCAGGAGCAGCCCAGTGAGAGCTCCCTGCCCCACTCCTGCCCCCCCCCCAAGCCCTGCTGCAATCCTGCAGCCAGGGAGGTGGGAAGAGGAGAGCAAGAAAGGAGCCACTAATCACATTCCCTTCCTGAAGGCCCCAAGAGGAAAGTGTTTTCACCTGGAGAAGTGTTCAGTTTTGATTTTTATCTGGGACTTGACTATTTTAATTAAGTTGAGATTTGAGATTTAAAGTAATCATAGCATTTTCTATCGCTAACAAGTGATCACAAAAGCCATGGAACTGTCTCAGTTTCCACCCCGGGTGCAGGCCTTGAAGGGGCAAGCCCACTGAGCAGGCTTGAAGGGGCAGCAGGTGAACGCAGTCAGGTAGCTGTTGGGCTTCTGTCAGACATGCGTCTGCTGGTTCAACAAACTGATTTCATAAAGTAAGGCATAATTTTATAATCCAAGCTTCCACAAGGAAAAATTGTGAAAGACTCTAAAATGGACCACAAAGATCATAGGTGTCTTGTTTTCTGATTCGCTGGGGTCTTTGAGCTATTTCGCAACTCTGTAAATTGTAGATAACTGATAGCAAGCCATGATTCTCATCCGCAGACACGCAGATAGACGTCCAGTGGAAATACAACTGACCTTTCCTTCTCCTCTGTGGACGAAGCCAACTCTGCGTCTACTAAGCAAATTTATCTCAGCACTTCTGTCTGCACATGCGTCTGCTCTTTGAAGTCTCCTCTGAACCAGTTGTAACGTCTTACCGGTTCACTCATGATTAAGGAATAAATAAAATCTTTGGCAGGTGTTCATTTTATTTTGTATGTGAGTCATGATTTTGCTTTGAACAAAGTATCCTTTCACACTCCTGGTGTGATTATCTGATAAGGTCAGTCCCTTCTGCACCAAAAATGCCTGTATGAGTGTGAGTTTGGAGTAAACTCAGGACAGTGTGTGTCTGAGTGTGTGTGTGTGGGGGGGGGGGGGGAGGAAGAGGTGGAGAGGGAGAGAGGTGAAAGAGAGAGACAGAAGGATAGAGAGAGACGGGGACAGATGCAGGACATGAATTTGGCCTGTGCTGCCCGATGAGGCAGCCACTGGCCACCCCTCAGCCACTGAACACTTGAAACGTGGCGAGTGTGAATTGGGATGTGCTGCAAGCATGAAACACACACCATATTTTGAAGATTTAGTACAAAAAGGAATGCAAAATATCCCATTCATAACTTTTATATTGATTATGTGTTGCAATGATAATATTTTGGGTGTATTAGGTTAAATTTCAAAAATTACTAAAATCAATTTACCTATTTCTTTTTACCTCTCTAATGTGCCTACTAGAAAATTTTGAATTGCATACATGGCTCACATTTCTGGCTTTCATTTCTACTGGACAGCGCTGAGGCAGACTGTTGAATGTGTTTGTTTAAGCCTGTAGTTTTGGGGAAGCTTCGAGATGGTTCCTGGATTCAAACACGCCAGCACTCTCTGCAGACAGTGCTTCCAGCAGGCACCAGTGGTTTTGGGTGGAGCTGCCGCTGAGTGTTCTGGCAGTATAGGCAGAAGGGGGAAAAGGCTGTTTCCAGAGAGCAGACTCAGTAGGTAAGAGTGTGGTGTTGTCAAGGTCAAGGGTTCAGAACGCTGTACTGGGCCATCAAAAAAAAAAAAAAAAAAAAAAACTGAAAAAATTGGAAAACACCAACTGAAAAAAGAGAGAGAGAGAAAGCAGAGATCATGCAAATTCATGTTCAGAGGCCAGATTTTTTCCTCGGGTGAAACCTTGGTAAACACCTGAGGATGTCGGAGGGAAGGTGGTGTGAGGTGGCCATGGCTAGGGAGAGCCCTGGGAGGGGCCAGGCCAGATCTATGTGGTCCACCTGCTGAAAGGGGAGCTACTCCCCGGAGGGCGGATGCCCCTGGCCAGGCCCACAAGCCACTCCTGTGAGCCGTGAGCCCTGCATGGTCCAGGCCTGGGTCCTACCTGCCATTGCCAGGATTCAGCTCCCAGTTGGAAAACAGACACAAGAAAAACAGACACAGGACCCGAGGGGCCCACAAGCCTTGGACTGCGCCTGAGCTCTGTGTGACTCAGGGACAGGCTTCTTGCACATTCCCAGCACCCGCTACACTGTGTCATGCGGATCCTCAAGGGGAGCCTCATCAGGAGGCTGCATGCAAACCCGCCCCCTCCCATCCTTCCTGTTTTTCTAGAAGCCTCAGAAGCCTGAGCACACCCCCCTCCAGGCCAAGGCGCTTGCTCCAGATGTCCCAGAGCTCCTAGTCCTCAGGGTCCCTTCCCCAAAGCCCACCCTTGGATCTGTGCCTGGGCTTGAGCCCCCCGCTGTACAGGAGGAAGTCCTTAAGCCTCTTGCCCTCTCTGGGACCATGTGCAGAGCCTCCCCATTTCTCTGGAGGGATTTCCCTCGGCTCCTACCCCTCCACCTCTTCTGCCAGGAGCTCACGTTCAGTTTGACAGTAGAAGCACCGGCCCACCAACCCGACCTTCTCTCCC
Source organism: Cynocephalus volans (assembly GCF_027409185.1). Classification (NCBI taxonomy): domain Eukaryota; kingdom Metazoa; phylum Chordata; class Mammalia; order Dermoptera; family Cynocephalidae; genus Cynocephalus; species Cynocephalus volans. The sequence continues at coordinate 213,403,136 of NC_084461.1, forward strand.
CCGTCCCCACCCCAACACCCCTGCTGACCCAGATGCCAAAGGCCTCGGGAGCCTCTTGCCTACAGTGTGGCCCCTCAGCCCCCAGCGCGACAGCTTGTGGGCCTAACCTGGTGCTCTGACTCGAGCTAGGGGAGGGTCCAGCTGTGCTGACCAGGTGCCCTCACCGGCCTTTGAGTGGTCTCAGGCAGAGATGGCCAAAAGGGCAAATACAAATTAAAAGTAAGGGGCTGGCTGGTTAACTCAGTTGGTTAGAGTGCAGTGTTGCAACACCAAGGTCAAGGGTTCGGATCCCCATACCAAAAAAAAAGAGTTTAAGAAAATCAAAAATAAGAAAAAGTTAAATCTCCCTGGTGCAAAAAAAAAAAAAAAATAGACTTTCCTCCAACCCTTTTCTTAGAGCATTTCAGAAAACTTGGGTTTTTTGGCCTCTTTTTACATGAATCTGTTTAAAAGCTAAGTAAGCCTCTTGCCAGTTTTACAATCCAGGAATGTTTCCTTGAGGACATGGGAGCACCATCTAAATGGTAATCACCGAGGGGGGTGACATTGTCATCTCCCAGTGTCCTGGGAAGGTGGAGCCTAGCCTTAGCTGGGCCTGCTCCAGTTGTGAACATACCTCCAGTCTTAAAGGCGTGAGTTTATTTTTTCCTTTGGATAAAGGCAATTAGCAAACCCAGAGGGATCAATCCCCAGAGGGATTTAGGGTGAACGATGTGTGACTGCTGGTGCTGTGGAGTCCTCTTACTGTCACCGTTTCTCTTAACATGGATGGAAGGGGTTGCCCGTGTCTCTGCGGTCTCTCAGCGGGCTGTCGGTCCTGAGCCTCGCAGTCTGTTTAATGCTCTTCAATAATTAAACTGTTTTCTTTCTTGAATACTTTTGTGGAAAGGTTTTCTGGGTTGGCAGGAAATTTTGTTTTTAATTATCTCCCCAACATGGCCTGATGTTGCATTCCTCTCAAGAGCCTCAGTCTTGCCAGGGTAGGGCGTGGGGCTAGTGGCCTCCTCTGGGGACAGCTGGCCCAGCTGGCCAGGTGCACAGCACGGCTGCTCCCACAAGGGTTAGTACTGTGCCTTTAGCCCCAGCCTGGGCCCCAGCCCCTACCCTGCCCCTGCCCCTGCCCCCCACCCTCCCTCTCTGCACATTCTTTCTTTAGTTGAGTTAACCCCACTGAAATGTTAAAGACAGCCTCTTAAATTCCTGCCCTGGCATGAGAAATATGTGACCGCATGTGAAATATGTGACCCTCTTGCTTCTCCAGCTGGTGTGGGCTGTTCTGCAGTTTCGCCGTCAGTGCCTGATGGGCGCCGGTTGCCCTGTAAGCTACCTCGCCCACCCTCCAGCCCAGACCTTCCCCCGCAGGCTGAGAGACCCCAGCCTGGCCCCTGACTGCCCTGCATTTTGATTTTAATTCCTAAGCATGCCGGAGGGTCCAGTAGAGTTGGAGAGACAGTAAGGAACAGGTAGGCCTACCCACACATACCTCTTCCTTTGCACCAAAACTTCTAGACTCTTCTAGACTGAAAGGCTGGGGTGTGGAGAAGTGAGGGAGGCACAGCTGGGGGTGGGCTTTGGCCAAGGTAGAGGAGTGGGCACAGTCCCCTCAAACCCCACTGTGTACACACGTGACCTTGACCTGTCTGGGGCTCAGTTTCCTCAGCTGTGAAGGAGGGGCTGGCTTGGCTGTTGATGACCCCTGACAGCATCTGCTCTGCTCTGCCAGGTACTCCTCACCAGCACGTGGCAGGCTGCTCATCCCGACCGCAGCCCTCTCACACTCCACAGTAGCTGGGTTTTTAGCTGTGCGCCTGGCCCTAGAATAAAGACTATGCTTCCACCTCCCTTGCTCGCAGGTGTGACCAGGTGTGGTGGCAGTTTTCTCCTTAAGAGAGAGGTGTGCACACCTCCCTCCCACCTGCCGCCTGGCCCATGGCTGGCCCACAGCTCCCTTGGGCTGTGGACATGAGGGCCACAGCCACAGGATGTAGGGCTGACACGGGAGATCACACATCTCCTCACCCTCGTGTCCACGTCCTACAGGAAGAGAACAAGTGCCACCTGAGGGCAGCCGCTGTCGTTGGAGCCTTTATAGTTACAACAGAACCTAATTCTAACTAGCACAGTGTGACTATTATCCCCACGTCCCAACAGGGAAACTGGGGCACCACGTGCTTAAGCAACCTGTCCAAGGTTACACACAGCCCAGAGGTGGCAGAGCTGGGTTTGACCGTGCTGTTGGTCTTTGCATAGATGGATCCCAGAACAGAACCCAGGCAGGTCTGGAGCTCCCTCTCCAGGGGAATGAAGTGCGGCACACAGCCTGGGAGACCCCGCAGGTGAGCTGTGTCCTTGCACCTGGAAGTTTCCATGTTTCACACTTATCCGGGGGCTTCACATGAAGATGTCTGAATTGCACAGCCTCTTGGCAGCACCCACCCTCTCCGCCTCTTCTTCTGAGGTCAGCCCAGAGCGAGCTCTCCACAACGCTGACCTTACTTCAGAACCACCGGGCACATCCACAGGGTGGGGGCTGTGTGGCACTGGGTTAAAGTGCAGAGGACCTGTGGGTGGACTGGTCTCCCAGGCAGTCTCATCCTCCCCAGGTGGCAGAGGCCCTGGAAGCCACAGCCCTGTGTGCACACCACCAGGGGGTCATCACATGACAGTTAAAGAGCTCAGCGTATCACCTAGCGCAAAGCTGTGCCCGTCAAGGGGCTGAGGTGTTCACCCACCATATGCAAGCTGAGCTCACTCTCTTGGATCCCCAAGGCACCATGCTGAGGCAAAGCCCAAGATCAAGATCACTTGGAGAGAGAGACCTGGCCCCTGGCCCTCCCATCTGAGGCTGAACATTTGGGAATGAGACGCCAATGGACCCTCCAGCCCAGCCAAATGGCCATGCCCAAGCTCGGGCAGAAGAGACAAGCTGCCTGATCAACCCACACGCCGTGAGAAGTGAGAACCACGTGGTGTTTCTGAGCTGGCCAGATTTGGCGTGGTTTGTCTTGCAGCAGTAGATAAGTGGCACATCATCTCGGCCTGAATCCTGATGAAGACAAGCAAAGCACTGACAAAGGTTTAAGACTAACCAAAGGTCAGATGCTTTTCTTCATTTTAACCTTTAGTCACAAGAAACAGAGGCTCACCCCACTGGCTCACCTCTTACTGTAGCCCAGGCACCTGCAGGTCTCTGGTTAGAGTTACCTGGGACCAGCCCCCCGAGAGCAGGGAAGGTGCTGAGGTCAAGCAAGCTCAGTCCAGAAGGTGCTGGAACAGCTCTGGCCACACTGTTGAGGCTGCAGCCCTCCCAAGAGCCTCCCTACCCTGAAGTGACCCCACCCCCCTTCTGGGCCTTCTGGTCCCTCTGGCCCCTTGTTCCCCAGCCCCTCCCCACCTCTGTGGCTTCAGGCCTCAGTCCAGGGGTCACCTCCTCCAGGAAGCCACTCCAGACTCAAGTCAGGGCAATGTTCCTCCCAGGGCTCAGATGGCCCACCCTGCTCAGCCCTATGCTATGGCTTCCCGTGAGCAATGTGAGGGCAGGAAACGTGCTTGTCACCTCTTCCTCGGCACAGAGCAAGTGTTCTATGAATGAGTGAAGTGACATTGTGAATCTCCAGACCTGTGGAGGCTGAGGACCTGGCGTCTTTATAGACTCTGTGGGTCCCTCGAGTTTGCCACTCGTGGCAGTTTATTCCCAGAGGTTTCTCTCTGGGTCGCAAAGTGTGCTCCGCTGAAGGTGGTTGACAGGAGACCTGTCCTACCAGCCTGAGACAGTGCATGGAGGTGGCAGCTGCAGTAGGAAGGAGCTCGTCTGATGCCTGTTGTCTGCTGCCTGTGCATGCATGTGTGTGCATGTATGCGCATGCGTGTGCACGTGTGTGCATTGTGGGGGGAGTGTGCGTGTGTGTGCGTGTGCGTATGCATGTATGCCCTGTGTGTGTGTGCATGTGTGTGTACACTTGAGTGCATGTGTGTGCGTCCTGTGGTGGGTGGGTGTGGATGTGTGTGTGAGTGTGCGTGTGTGTGTGTGCATGCTTTAGTGCATGTGTGTGCGTCCTGTGGTGGGTGGCTGTGGATGTGTGTGTGAGTGTGCGTGTGTGTGTGTGCATGTGTGTGCACGTACACACAGTGCATGTGGAGAAGAGAGACCCATCTTGCTGGCTTCTCTCCTGGCTGTCCTCTTCACATCCCCACCCCCACTGTCCACACACTCTACCCTTAGCTGCCCCTTGCCTCCAGGACTCATTGTCCTGTCTCCACCACCCCAGGTGTTTAGAACATTTGCCAACTTAGTCCTGTCGCTCCCAGGATGTGCTGCTGATGTGCAGAGCCACATGGCTCCAAAATAGAACCTTATCTCCCCTGCCTGCCCCTTTGCCGTCAGAAACACCTCCTCCATCCTTCTCACAGGACCCTCTGAACTCTCTGCCTCCTCCTGCACCTCCACCCTCCAAGCGCTGCCCTAGGCTGGCCACGGCATCCTGGCCAGCTCTGTGCGACTCTCCACAAGGGACGGCCTGCTCTGAGCCACCTGAGCTCCCCACCAGGGCCCCACCTACAGCCCCCTGCTGAGAACTCAGCTGTAGGGATGGGCAGTGGCAATCCATGGGAGATGGGCCCCTACCTCGGGACAGGAGTGGGTGGCCACATGGTCAAGTGAGCTCATTGGAGTCTCTCTCCAGAGAAAAGCCTAGGCTGGACTGAGCAGAGGGATGGCCATCATTCCAGAGGGACACGGAGCAGCAGCAGCAGGTCTGTGGGAGAAAAGGGGCAGGAGAGTGGGAGAAGAGAGGCACAGGCCCTGAGGCCAAGGAAGGGACAGGAAAGGGGCCACCCTGCCCTTGGGCTCCACAGGGCTGTATCCCTATAATGATGCCCACCTTTTGTTGGAGCTGGTTTCTGCCTTCGGCCTAGCTCTGGGGACCAGACCCTCCTTGCTGCCTGGCCTGGCCCTTCTGGCATGTGCCCAGGTCCCAGCCTCTCAATCAGCCCCACCTAGTTCTCATCTATGTCACCTCCAAGTAACTGTCCACACACACAATCCAGCTGCCACCCTGGACTGGCCCCGGGGATCTGCAGCTGTCTGCTTCCATCCTCTGTCAACAGTACCTTGAAGTGGACCTTGAACTTGTCAATGGTGCCTTGAAGGGGTCATTTAACCAGCCCAGCATCTGTCCCCTTCCCAACAGCACTGAGTCCTGTGGGGAGGTCTTTCTCTCAGAGTCTGTATGGGTTGTGTGGGAGGGTCCTGGTAATCACCCCTGCAGAGGAGTGGGAACCCAGACCCTCAGCAGCACACAGGCAGTAGTCTCTCAAGCCACGCCCAGTGGGCTGGACCACGTCTCCCAGATTCTGTTTCAAGACCTCATAAATCCAAGGGTAGAGGGAACGCAGGCATGTCCCTCCCAGGACTAGTATCCACATGAGAGAATCCCAGAGAGGAGGGGATTGCTGTGCTGCCAGCTTCCTGGCTCTGCTCCCAAACCGGGTCCTCCAACCCCCCACCACTTCTGCATGTCCCTGATATCCAACTAATCGACTGCCTCTCATTTACGTTGCCCACAACCAAAGAATACACCTGCCCTGAACCCACTACTCAACTGTAGCTGGGTCTTCCCAAGGTCAGGGCCCAGCTGTCATTTCCAGCCTCAGTCTCAAACAGTGTACTACGCCCCACAGTGCGAGGATGGCACCACTTCGATCTTTTGCCCACTGCGTCCTGAGCCATGTTTTTCATAGTCAAAGAATAAACTCAACATCTTGAGGCTCAGAGCACTCACCTCACCCACCGGGATCTCCCTCTGTGAACCCTCACTCCCCGAGCTCATTAGACCTGGTCCACTCCTTCACCCCTTTGCTCAGGCCTCTCCCCTGCCCTGGTCTGCTCCACCTATGGCCTCCTGGACTGCCCACCCTGGGTGGTGTGGCCTGAATACATCCATTTGGCCCAGCCAGTTTGAACGAGCCTATCTCATCCCATGGCCTGGCCTGTCATTTCTGTGATACTCTTAGCTCTTTGGGGAAACCAAGGGCCATCTAGTCTGCCTCTTGGCTCATACTTCAAACCATAAATGGACAATGAATATTTAGAGATTGCTATGATTTGAATGTTTGTCCCCTCCAAAACTCACATTGTTGTAGTAAGCAGGACTGAAGCCATGTTAGGACCTAAAACCACCTGGGCTGCATGCAGGGGAAGGGGCGGAATTTAAAAAGGACAGTATTTTTCTCTCTACTCTTTCTTCCCGCACCTTGACATTTTATCTTGCTCGCTAAATAGGAAAACAAGGCTGAGAAGCTAGCAGTACTCTGCAAAGCTAACAGTTCTTTCCCTGAGACTTGTAGAGCTTTGAGAAATGATCAAGGCCAAATGAGTGGAAGCTGATCTTGGGCAGCAGCCAAATCAACCAAAGCTCTGCAAAGTGAAACTGCACAAAAGACTTTGCAGAAGAGTTGATTCTACTCCAGAGCAAATCAAAATCTTACAGGGTCCTGAGATAACAGCAAAGATGAAAGCAGGAACCAGATGAGGCCTTGGCGAGACCTTATACCTGACTCACAGACATGGACTCCTCATAGCTCAAGTCTCCTTCTCTCCTGCTTTTCACCTCCCACATTCCATTCCCTCAGCAACCCCCCCTTTAAAAATCCCTCAGTATATCTGAGTCTTTGAGGTAGAATAGCCTACCATCTCCTTCAGCTGAACATATCTGCTTTTCTAAACACCAACCATTTGACTTCTGAGTCTTTTTTAATTTCCTTCTCAAGGGGGTGGGCAGCTGGACCTGAGTTCAGTGACATTGAAACTCAATCACCAAATAGTAGTGAGAGGGTGGGAAATCTGACTATCGTATTTGAAAGGTGGGGTCTTTAAGAGGTGATTGGGTCACGAGAGCTATGCTGTCATAAATGGATTAATCCATTCATGGATTAATGGGGGAATGGGTAAATGGATTATGGGTTATCATGGGAGTGTAACTGGTGGCATTATAAGAAGAGGAAAAGAGACCTGAGCTAGCACACACTTGCCCTCCCACCATGTGATGACCTGAACCACCTTGGGGCTCTACATAGAGTTCTCACCAGTAATAAGAGCCTTGCCAGACATATTGCTTCAACCTTGGACTTCCCACCCCCCAAAACTATAAGAAATAAATCGCTTTCCTTTATAAATCACCCAGTTCCAGGTATTTTGTTGTAAGCAACAGAAAAGACTGAGACAGAGGTATTTGTGATAACTTTTTTCCATTTCACACTAATTTACAAATTTATCATTAGGACTATAGAAGAAGCAACTTTCAGAAACTCAAGCATCATTGTCCTAATATTCAAGGCCAAGGGTTTGGATCCCCTTACCAGCCAGGCAAGAAAGAAAGAAAAGAAAGAAAGAAAAGAAAGAAAGAAAAGAAAGAAAGAAAAGAAAGAAAGAAAGAAAGAAAGAAAGAAAGAAAGAAAGAAAGAAAGAAAGAAAGAAAGAAAGAAAGAAAGAAAGAAAGAAAGAAAGAAAGAAAGAAAGAAAGAAAGAAAGAAAGAAAGAAAGGAAAGAAAGAAAGAAAGAAAGAAATTCAATCTTTCCCTTATAGGAAATTTAAAATATTCATACAGTGTTGAGATATTTATTGTCTTTGCCTGTTTGACTTCTGCAATGTCTGTTTACACTGTGGAGTCCTAAGGTACGAAGGAGGGAATGTGAGAAGAGGGGTCATAGTCTTATTTACAGAAAACAGGATATAGTCTAGTTAATCAAGGCAAAGAGAGATTTATTAAAGGACATCAGGGAACTGTCAAATTCTCTGGGATTCCAGAGACATGGGGTTTGCTACTACACAACCAGGGACAACACATCCAGGAGAAACACAAGAGTCCTATGGACTGTTGACCAAAAACAGCAGTGCCACTGCCTGCTGCCACTCACATGCTTCTGACTGGATGTCAGGACTCCTTCACGGCTGCCCCAGAAGACACAGATACCTGAAGAGATTGAATCTGCAGTCAAAAAACTACCCACAGGGGGCTGGCTGGTTAGTTCAGTTGGTTGGACTATGGCCTTATAATACCAAATTCAAGGGTTCAGTTCCCAAGACTGGCCAGCCACCCCCCCAAAATAACTAAAAAACCCCCAAAACAAAAAAACACAATTGGCCACAAATAAAAGCACAGATATACATACCTTTGCCACTGAACACTACCAAACATCCAAAGAAAATTAATACCAATTCCTCACAAACTCTTCCAAAAAGTAGAAGAGGAAAGAATATTTCAAAGCTCATTTTATGTTGCTGATATTACCCTGATACCAAAACCAGACAAAAATATCACAAGAAAACTACCGACAAATATCTCTTATAAAGATGGATGTAAAAATCCTCAAGAAAATATGAGCAAACTGAATCCATGAATTCAGAAACTTATAAAAAGAATTATGCATTATGACCAAGTGGAATATACCCCAGGGATGCAAGGTTGGTTGAACATTCAAAAATCAATTAATGTAACACATCATATCAATACAATAAAAAACAAAATCATATGATCATCTCAAAAGATGCAGAAAAGACATTTGACAAAATCTAACACCCTTTCATGATACTCTCTCTCTCTCTCTCAACCAAGAATAAAAGAAAACTCCCTCAACCTGATAATGGACATCTGCAAAAACCCACAAATAATATAATATTTAATAGTGAAAGACTGGATGCTCTCCCTCTAAAATAAGGAGCAAGACAAGGATGTCTGCTCTTCTCACTTCTATCCAATTTTGTACTTGAGATTCTAGCAAGGGCAATTAGGCAAGAAAATGAAATAAAAGTCACCATATTAGAAAGTAAGAAGTAAAATTATCTGTATTTGCAGGTGACATGATCAGGTATATGAAATTCTAAGGAATCCACTAAAAAACTATCAGAATTAATAAATGACTTCAGCAAAGTTACAGGATACAAGAGCAATACACAAATATCACTTGTATTTCCATATACTTGCAATGAATAATATGAAAATAAAATCTAAAAAACAATATCATTTACAATAGCATCAAAAGAATATAACACTTAGGGGAAAACTTTTTTAAAAAGTGTAAAACTTATACTCTAAAAACTACAACACATTATTAAAAGAAATTTTAAGAGATCTAAATAAATGGGAAAACATCCATGTTCACAGATTGGAAGATCTAACATTAAGATGTCAATACTCCCCAAACTGATCTACAAATTCAAAACAATCCCCATTAGAATCACAGCTGACTTCATTGTTGAAATTTACAAGCTGATTCTAAAATACACATGGAATTGCAAGATACACAGAATCAACAGAACAATCCTGGAAAAGAAGAATAAAGGGAGGACTTACACACTTCCCAACTTCAAAACTTAACAGAAAGTAATGGTTGTCAAGACAGTGTATACTGGCACAAGTATGAACATATAGGTCAATAAACAGAATTGAGAATCCAGAAATAGAATTGAGAATGCCAAAGTAATGAAAAAAAATAGTCTTTTAAACAAACGGTGCTGGGACTACTGGATTACCACATGTAAAAGAATAAAGTTTGATCCTTACCTCACGCCATATATAAAATTAATCCTGAATGGATTAAAGATCTAGTGTAAAAGCAAAAACTATATATCTTGTAAAAGAAAAACCCACAAGGGTCAATCTTCATGTCCTTGGATTTGGCAAAGGATTTGTAGATATGACACCAAAAACACAAGGAACAAAAGAAAAAAATAAATAAATTGGAATTCATCAAATTGTAAAACTTTTGTGCTTCAAAGGACACCACTAAGAAAGTGAAAACACAAACCAAAGAATGATAAAATATTTGTAAGGCATTTATCTAATAAGAGATTTGTAACTAGACTATATAAAGAACTGTTACATATGGGCCGGCCCGTGGCTCACTCGGTAGAGTGCGGTGCTGATAACACCAAGGCCACGGGTTCGGATCCTATATAGGGATGGCCGGTTAGCTCACTGGCTGAGCGTGGTGCTGACAACACCAAGCCAAGGGTTGAGATCCCCTTACCGGTCATCTTTTAAAAAAAAAAAAAAAAAAAATCAGTGTCACCTCAGATTAATTTTTTTTCCTAAAAATATCAGTGAGTGATTGAAGAGTAATGTCGGGGAAGATGGTGGAGCAAGAAGAACCAGGAATCTCTCCCCACCTAGACAATGACTGTACTGGCAGAATCTGTCTGACGCAATATCCCAACTGTATTTTCTTAGATTCTGTATTTGTCTGTTCAGCATCCATTCAGCACAGTGCCAATTATATTAACTATATTTTCTTATTCTTGATGCACTGGCATTGGTGGCCTCATTAACTGAGGAGAGACGGCCTCTCCCAGGGCCAGCCAATTCTTATACATAGCAAAGTGCTCAGCCGGCCAGGAGTGCACCTTTTATATCAAACCAACAAATTCTGAGTCTAAACCCCAATAATTCCTTACCTAACTGTCAACCATGCCAATACTTCCCCTGCCGTAAACCAATCCATGGCCAGGTACCAGGCAACTAAAGACCACCCTATGCTCCAAAGCCTACTGGAATTGTTCAAAAGAACCAGTCCTAAGCTGCTTACTCTGTTCTGCCCTTCCCATAAAAACCCTACTAAAGGCTCTGGCTTCCCCTTGCTCCTGTCTTCTGTCTCCTGATAGACACTGGTGCTTCCCATGCAATCCTGTGTGGCATGTGGTAACCCCTCCCCTGGGAACTGTGAGTATAAAAATCTTTTTCCTTTCAAGCCCCATTCTCTTTTCCTGTGTCTGCACTGAATTTACCACACCACACCCAGAAGCTGTAGTCTTAGAACGGGTAACTATTTTGGAAATCTGTAGTCTATTCCAAGACTTGCAGCTTCCAAGGGAAGATAGATTGCAGTCAATTTTGATCAGTTTCAGTCCTTAGAGCCATGGAGGCTACCCATCCCCAACCCACTCCTGGCAGGCAACTGTCCCAGTGTTCCTAGAGTAGCTTCAGGAGCCAGGGTAGGCAATAAAGAACTTGTCCTCCAAACTTCAAGGATCTGAATTCTGCTCATGGAGGTACAACACAGAGGTGGGTAGCAGTTGTTGCAACCCCTACCATCATTATTTCAAACCCCTCCAGCTTAAGTGGTTGCACGGGATTTAAAAAGCCATCGCCTGTTTTTGTTTTGGTTTTTTCCTTAATTTTTCCTTTTTTTCCATTTTGGGAGCCAGACATTTAAGGATTAGGGCTTTTTTTGTTGCTGTTGTCTGGATTAGGACATTCAAAAGCAACTGCACATACAGGGGAATTTAGAAAGTCTGTGCATATGCCCAAGGAAAGACTGGCTCCGAAAAGACCTCAGAAGACCTTAACCTTTTGCCACAGGCTGACCTCCAGCACAGAAATAGCAGAAAACAATTTTTTAAAAAAACAGCAAACTTGGGCCGGCCCCATGGCTCACTCGGGAGAGTGCGGCGCTGGTAGGGCCGAGGCCGCAGGTTTGGATCCTATATAGGGATGGCCATTGTGCTCACTGGCTGATCGTGGTGCAGACCACACCCTGCCAAGGGTTGCGATCCCCTTACTCGTCAAAAAACAAAACAAAATAAAACAGAAAACTTGTAAGATTCAATTGTCCAGTTTTCAACAAAAAAAAAATCACAAGGCATACAAAGAAACAGGAAAGGAAAAAACAAATCAACAGAAACCACACCAGACAAAGTCAGATGGCTGACTTACTAGTCTTTACTTTAAAACAACTGTCTTGCTGGCTGATTAGCTCAATTGGTTACAACAGGGTGCTGATAACACCAAGGTCCAGGGTTGATCCCTGTACTGGCCAGCTGCCAAAAAAATTAAAAATTCAAAAAATTAAAACAACTGTCTTAGACATGCTTGAAGAGCTAAAAGAAGATGTGGACAAAGTCAAGACAATGATGTACAAATAAATGGGAATACAAAAAAGACAGAAAACTTTTTTAGTTTTTTTGTTGTTGTTTTTTTAGGTAAACAAAAAGATTCTGGAGCTGAAAAGTACAATAACTAAAATGAAAGATGCACTATAGGGATTCAAAGGCAGATCTGAGCAGGGAGAAGAAAGAATCAGCAAAGTTGAAGACAGGACAATCAATGGAATTATTAAATTTGAGGAACAGAAAGAAAGAAATTGAAGAGAATAGAGCCTAAGGGACCTATGAGACACCACCAAGCAGACCACATACCCATTGTGGGAATTCCAGAAAGACAAGAGAGTGAATGGGGCAGAGAAATTATTTGAAGAAGTAATGGCTGAAAACTTCCCAAATTTGATGAATGACATGAATATGTCCAAAAAGTTCAATAAACTCCAAGTAGGATCAACTCAAAAAATATCCACACTGAAGCACATTATAATCAAACTACTGAAAGCTAAAGGAAGGAGACAATCTTAAAAGCAGCAAGAGAAAATTGGCTCATCACATACAAAGGATCCTCAAAAAGACTGTCATATTTCTTATTGGAAAACTTGGGAGGCCAAAAAGCAGTGAGTTTATATATTCAGAGTGCTGAAAGAAAAATAAATCCTGTCAACTGAGAATCCTATATCTGATAAAAGTCTTTTAAAAATTAGCAGAAAATGAAGACATTCCGGGTAAACAAAAGCTGAGGAGTTCATTACCATTAGGCCTGCCCTATAAGAAATTCTAAACGGAATCCTACATGATGAAATGAAAAGACACCACTCACTCAAAGCCAAATAAAAAAATAAAGATCTCTGCTAAAGGCACCTACAGGGGCAATTAAAAAGCTAGTATTACTGTAACTTTGGTTTGTAACTCCAGCAAGTGGTTTACAAATCCGCCAAGTGGGATTTACTCCTGAAATGCAAGAATGGTTCAAAAATAAATAAATAAAATGTAATAGACCACATTAACAGTAGGGGAAAAAAACCCACATGATCATCTCCACTGATGCAGAAAAAGGACTTGACAGAATTCAACACCATTTCATGATAAAAAATAAAACATCTCAACGAACTAGGAATAGAAGGAAACCCCCTTGAACAAGAAAGTCCATATATGAAAAACACAGTGAACATCGATCTCAATAGTGAAAGACAAAGCTCTTCCTTTAAGATAAGGAACAAGACAAAGGTGCCCATTTTCACCGTTTCTATCCAACACAGTATTGGAACTTCTAGCCAGAGTAATTAGGCAAAAGAGATAAAAGGCATCCAAACTGGGCGCGGACGCCGCAGGACACGAGGCAGAAGCCGGGAGTCTCGGACCCGAGTTCCCACGCTGTCCCCACGCGCCTCGGCAGAGGAGCTGCTCTCCAGCAGGGTTCGCAGCCCGTGGCCTCCTCCTTTCCAAAGGGACCCTGCTCGCGCGTCACCATCGCTCCAAGTAGGACGCTCTGCGGAGAAGCCAAAGCCCAACCGGCTTCACCAGTGACACGGACCAGAACCACAAGGCGGGGCCTATGGGCGGGGCTTGACGGGGCGCCGCAGCTCCGAGACGCGCGCGCACGCTCACGAGGCCCCGCCCCGCGTTGCCTGGGGAACTAGGAGCCAGGCTCCGCGCTTGCACGGCGTCCAGAGGCCGCCGGCGGGGATTGGTGGAATGCGGCACGCGGTAACGGGGGGCGCGGTGCACGAGGATTGGTGGGATGAGGCGGTGGGCGGGACAGGCGCGCGGGGATTGGCGGGATGCGGCGCGCGGCTTGGTGAGTGCGGTCTGGCCGGGCTGGGGCCACGGGGGTTTCGCGGCCTGGCGATGGGGTCCGCGGGGGTCGGCGGGGCCGGGCTACCGAGGCCGGGGGCTCGGTTCTCGGCTGACGCTTCGCAGGTGTCGCCTGGAGCTGAGCTGGGGTCCCGGCACGCTCGCCGGTGCTGCGGGTCCCGCGCGAGCCTGCAGCTCCCCACGGCGCGGCCTGGCTGCAGCCACCGTCGCACACGTTTGGGCCGAAAGTTAATTCATATTCATTCATTCGACAAATACGTAGAGCCTGTGTCCTATACCTGAGTTGTCCAGGAGAGAGAATATGAGCCAACTGTGGAACTTCAAACTTTGTAACAGGTGTAGTAAAAAAGTAAAAAACAGGAGAAGTCAATTTTAGTAGCCCAGTATATCCAAACTATTATTTCACCTGTATGTGAAGAAATTGTTGAGATAGCCTTTGTGCTACTGCTCAGATCCGGTGTGTATCCCACACGTACACCTCAGCTGGACTGGCTACATCTCTAGTGATCAGTAGCCCCAGGTGGCACGGTGCGGTTCCAGGTGCTGGTAATACCTCCAGGAATAAAACACATGAGCTCTCCTGGAGCTCATGGTCTAGTCGGAGGAGGCAGACAAAAAAATTTAAAATAGTTTGTTAGAAGGTAAAGGCTGGAAAAAACAATAATTGGAGAAGCAGAAGCACCAGGGGAATGTCGCAGCTGTAAATCAGATGGTCAGGGGAGGAGGCGACACTTGGGTTAAGACCTGAAAGAGACAAGCGGAACAAGCCTCGGAGAGCGACACAAGGTGGAGGAGTAGAGACACAAGGTGGGAGGGGAGGACTGAGGTGGCAGATCTCACAGACGATTGAAAGGACTTGGGACTTTATTCAGTAAAATGGGGGACCTTTGAAGAGTTTTGAGCAGAGCAGTGACTGATTTATGTCTTAGTTAGTTTAATTTTATTATTCAGTAAGGCTTGTTACTTTATGGTGGGCTTATTTAGTAATAAGGCTGGCCTCATGCCTGGAGATGGACAGTTGCTGCAGAGCTGGATGGAGGCAGACCAGGAGTTCTATTTGAGGCATACTAAACTTGAGACCCTGGTAGTTATCAGGTGGAGAGGTGGACGCCCAAGTCTGGGGTTTGGAGAGAGCTCCAGGTGGGGGAAACACTCCTAGCTTTCCTTTCTTCCTTTCTGGATGAGAGTTACAGGGCAAGACCTCAGTATCCAGACACAATAAATTTCCATATGGATGGGAGGTCTGGTGTCAACTAGAGCTGGGACCCTTCCGGTGCAGTGTGGTCAGTGCAGTTAACACATCAGGAGAGCTGCTGCTTTGGGGACGGCAGGGGTGCCAGGAATGTCTTTGTGTCCTCACAGTGTTCTTCCTTGGCCTGGGCCCAGCCGTCTGGACAGAGCAAGCCGAGAGCGTGGCCATGTTTTCCGAGCAGGCTGCCCAGAGGGCCCACACTCTGCTGTCCCCACCATCAGCCAACAACGCCACCTTCACCCGGGTGCCTGTGGTGACCTACACCAACTCCTCCCAACCTTTCCGGCTGGGGGAGCGCAGTTTTAGCCGGCAGTACGCCCACATTTATGCCACCCGCCTCATCCAAATGAGACCCTTCCTGGTGAGTCGGGCCCAGCAGCACTGGGGTAAGTGAGAGTTTCCCTCCACCAGCCCAGAACTTAGAACTGTGCGAGAAGTGGAGCATTTCTCTAATTTATCCTACTCTACATTTACCTTAGGAAAATGAACTTCTTTATCCCTCAGTTTCATCTTAAGGTAATGAAGATGAATTAAGTGATTTGTGGGTTTAAAGTTAGGTTTAGTTCAGAGGCTGGTCCAGGGTAAGGGCTCAATTCTGGCAGTGATGGTGATTGGCAGAGGGAAATATTCTGTCTTTGGTGCAGATCATTCAGCGTTTGCCCACGCTGTAGCTAGAGAGCCCCTCAGCAGGGCAGGCCTGGCGCCAGGCTCCAGGAGCCAAGGCTTTTGCAGTGAGATCATGTCTTCCTCATCTTTATTGTCCCTGGCACTAGGCTCCGTGAATCTCAGCCCCTGCCACACGTTAGAACCACCTGGGGAGTTTTAGGAAGCTCATCTGATCCCACACCAAGCTACAGGGTCAACTCTTGATTTATTAGAGGCCGCCAGGATAACGCGGCCCAGAAATCTCATATCTAGATCAAATTTGTTAGGAATGTTTTCTGTTCTCTACTTCTCGCAAAAGTGTTGTTTCCCTCTCCTCTACCACACAAGGGATCCTTCCTCTGCCTCCCAATAACCTTTCCCTAACTTTCCTTTAGGCCCTCGGGACACCCTCCTTAGGCCCTTCCAGGGCCCACCTGCTGCTCAGGCCCAATGTCAGTGCCACCTTTTAGATTTTTTCATGCAGTACCCTCCTCTAGTACCACATTTCTCTTCCAGTTACTGTAGATGCTGACAAAGCTCCCCAGTGATGGGCAGTAGCCATTTCACTGCACCAACAGACTGTGGTCGGGAGTTCAGACAGCTGCCACCATGAAAGATGTGATTGGCAGTGGGGCAACAGCATCGCTCACTCACAGGCTGGCAGCTGATGCTGTTGCCCCAAATACCTACATGGGGCTTCTCGTGTGGCTGGGGCTTCCTCACCAAAGCTCACCATGTCTCTCGGAATTGGTCTCTCTCCACTCCCCTGTTCCCTGAACGTGCCAAGCCCTTCTTGCCGTGGGCTTTTCCCTTTGCCTGGCACTAGTCTTCCCATGGTTTCTTCTCACATCTCAACTGATGTGCCATGTCCTTCAAGAGGCCACTCGTGGCCACCTTGACTGATCAGGGCTTTCTCCATGTTTTCTACCTCAGCTCCCTGTTTGTTCATTCTGTTTGTCACATGGCTAATTCCTGGTTTATTGTCTGTTGTCTCTCTCCTTCCTGGATGGTAGGCTCAGCTAGGGCAGGGGCTGGCCTCTGCATCCGGTTTTGATGTTGGTGCCAGCGCATTTTTACAGGGATGTGTGGTCCTGCCCAACACTCAGGGACATACATTTGGATCCCAGCTGTGTATTGCTAAACCCCTCTGTGCCTCAGTGGGGGTGATATCTACTTTGAGTACATTGTCAGGGTTGGATGAGTTACATGAACAGTGCTTAGGGCCCCCCAGGGCAGAGTGAGAGCACAATAGGTGGGGATCTGGGGTCTGTCGTTTCCGCTGGTGTCTGGCATTGCTCTCCAGTGCTGGCGCCCTCCTTATCTTGTTCTGAATTACTCCCCTCTGTCTGCTCTAGAGGGTGTAGAGCTGAGGAATGTTAGTTATTCCAGGGCAGGAGGGGCTCAGGTTAGGCTGGAGTCAGCTGGGCCAAGGGGTTGGGCGGGCACCCACATTACGCTGTCACCTCCTCACAGTGTCTTCTTCAGCCTGGGGTCTGTACTGACAAGTCTGTGGGCCTTCAGGACTTACATTCCTTCCTCCTGCCCACCCTAGCCCCTCCCCCCGCACCTTTCTCCTGAGTGTACCGAACCCTTCCCTGTGTTCTTGTTTGCCCTTGAGATCCTGGAAAGGCACTGGGAAGATGGTGTCCAGGCATGGTGTCTGGGCTGCCTGATTCCTCAGGGAGTGAAGCAGGTGTAGGAGATATGAAGTCTGAATTTGGGGTGTCTGTTTTCAGAGGATGATGGAGGTGTGGGACTGGGTGGAAAAATCCAAACTCTTCAAGGAAATTGTGATATTTTTAGGGCAGGGCTATGCTGAGATGTGGCGTGCCTCTTTCTAAGAGTCAGTGTTATAATTTAGGTGTGAGTGAAATAATACTCTCTACTCGTTTCCTGTGGCCTCTGTAACAAAGCACCACAAACTGCATGACTTAAAACAATGGACATTTATTCTCTCGTGGTTCTGAAGGCCAGAAGCCCGAGAGCAAGGTGTCAGCGGGGTGGTTCCTTCTGGAGGCCCTGTGGCAGGGTCCTTCCTAGCCCCTTCCATGTTCTGGTGGCCGCTACCCTCCAACCTCTGCCCCGTCTTCACATGGCCCTCATCTCCGCGTGCCTGTCTCTCTCTGCCTTTTTTGAGGACACTCGGCATTCAGGGCTCAGTCACATCCAGAGTGGCTGTCATGCTGAGGTCCAGGGGTTCTTCCCTGGATGTTCTCTCCCTCCTGGAAAGGCCACTGGGTTGCAGCACTCCAGTGAGGCCCTGTTAGGTGTCCCATGGTGGAGGGCTGGGCATGGCCTCCGGGGGCTTCGCCAGGGGTGGGGCCTCCTGGTCTCTGAGTCTGTGCCCCTCGTGCCCCAGGCAGTGGAGTCAATGTGAAGAAGCTGTGTGAGCTGCAGCCTGGGGAGCAGTGCTGTGTGGTGGGGACTCTGTTCAAGGCCATGCCACTCCAGCCCTCCATCCTGCGAGAGATCAGTGAGGAGGTGAGACCCGTGGCTCACACAGGGCGGGGCAGCCTCAGCCTCCCTTTGAGCACCTCCCTAGGGGACACTGATAAGCCACCCACTATAGACCCAGGTGATGGGGCTGGGCCTCTGCCCATGGTGGGTGGGAGAGCAGTTCCAGAGGGGTGGGGGGACTTGGTGGAGCCAAGGTGGGCTCTGGCCCCAAGACCACCTTCTATCTCCACATTCCAGCACAACCTGCTCCCCCAGCCTCCTCGGAGCAAGTACACCCACCCAGACGACGAGCTGGTCCTGGAAGATGAATTGCAGCGCATCAGACTGAAAGGCACCATTGATGTATCAAAGTTGGTCACAGGTGGGGAGCCCTGTGGGGCTGTGTTGTGGGTGTGGCCTGTACATCGAGGCCTGGCATGGAGGTAGGGGTATGTTCAGGCAGTAGGAGTCCATAAGGTGGGTGAGACCTGGCTGGGAGATCGGTCTCCTGCCTTTACCCTAAAGCAATGACCACAGGGAGTGGGCTTTAGTCCTAGAGTTCTAAGTGACAATTCATTGGTGGGGCTGAGGAGGATTGGCTGGTTTTGACCATTTGGGTGACTGGAAAGAGGTTGTAGCACCTGGGGTTCTCCCTCCTGGGGGCCTGACACTGCTACTCACCAGGAACAGTCCTGGCTGTGTTTGGTTCTGTGAGAGACGATGGGAAATTTCTGGTGGAGGACCATTGCTTCGCTGACCTTGCTCCACAGAAGCCCGCGCCCCCCCTTGATACAGACAGGTGAGGCACTGCTCTCAGGGGCTGGGACCCTGGCACAGTGCAGGGGATCTGGGAGGAGCTGCTTCCCTTCTCTGCCCTGGAGGACCCCATCTTCTACCACAGGTTTGTGTTGCTGGTGTCTGGCCTGGGCCTGGGTGGAGGCGGTGGTGAGAGCCTGCTGGGCACCCAGCTGCTGGTGGACGTGGTGACGGGGCAACTCGGGGACGAAGGGGAGCAGTGCAGTGCCGCCCACGTCTCGCGGGTCATCCTCGCTGGCAACCTCCTCAGCCACAGCACCCAGAGCAGGGATTCCATCAATAAGGTACAGCACCCACCTGGCTGCATCCAGGTGCTGGAGAGTCGGGCACCTGAAGGTCTTGTGGGTCTGGTGGGAAGTGCCCTGTGGTTCCTCTGGGGACTCACCCTGCTCAGACCCTTTTTTTGAGGAGAGTGGAGCCAGACAGCAGTGAGGGTCGGTAGGACAGCTCTGAAATCTTCCTGCTGGTGGAGCTCTGCTCTGCTGTCCTCAGAGCATGAGACCCAGGTGGGCTCTAGGTGTCCCTCTGATCTGAGGTCCACACAGGGCCTGACAGCCCCCTGGGCTTCTACTTCCAGGCCAAGTACCTCACCAAGAAAACCCAGGCAGCCAGCGTGGAGGCTGTCAAGATGCTGGACGAGATCCTCCTGCAGCTGAGCGTGAGCAAGCTTGGGGGCTGGCAGGGTGATTGAGATCCCAGGCTTTGAAGCTGCCATCAGGCAACAGTGGGCAGGGATGGGGAGGGTTTGTGACAAAGCGGGAGGTGTGGGCTCCCAAAGACCCTGCGAGCTCCCTGCCCTGTGCCCTCCAGGCCTCGGTGCCCGTGGATGTGATGCCAGGTGAATTTGATCCGACAAACTACACGATCCCCCAGCAGCCCCTTCACCCCTGCATGTTCCCTCTGGCCACTGCCTACTCCACGCTCCAGCTGGTCACCAACCCCTACCAGGCTACCATCGATGGAGTCAGGTAGCCACACTTCAGTCTAGCCCAGCCTTTGCTTCAGGAGGCACAATTTGGGGTGGGAGGGGAGGGAAGGGGAGGGCCTGCCTGGGCCACACCCACAAGAGCACCAGGTGAGCGCTGGGTTGGCCACTGTGGGTGGAGCCATGATGGCGGCCCCTCCCCAGCCAGGGGTCAGCCAAGCCTTGCCTTGCAGATTCCTAGGGACATCAGGACAGAATGTGAGTGACATTTTCCGATACAGCAGCATGGAGGATCATTTGGAGATCCTGGAGTGGACACTGCGGGTCCGTCATATCAGCCCCACAGCTCCTGACACCCTAGGTAATGGGGTGAGCCACATAGGGTGGGACCAAAGGGCCAGGAAGGCCTGGCAGGGGCCCTGACACTGGCAGGGTTCCCAGCATGGGTTTGCACCTGCCAGCCTTGCCAAGGCCTATCTAAGGAAAAGTGCAGAGGCTTGACACTTGTTCTGGAAGCTACTTTGGAATCTTAATTCTGTCTGTGGCCAAGGCCTGCTCAGGGCTGATGGCCTTGGGAGTATATTTGAAGCTTGGGCTGGCAGGGCACAGTGTCATGCACCCAGTGCCCACCCCAAAAGACAGAGGCAGCATGGGCACCTTGACCTGCCCCTGGGGTCATGTGGCAGTGTCTGGAGGCACTTTTGTCATAACTAGGGGGGCTGCTCCTGGTGCTTACAGAGGGGAGGGATGCTCCACATCCTGTGTGGGATGGCCCCCACCACAAGTCTGCCCAGCCGTTGTCCTGTGTGGGACAGCCCCCACCACAGGACTGCCCAGCCCCAGTGTCCTTTGTGGGACGGCCTCCACCACAGGACTGCCCAGCCCCAGTGTCCGGTGCGGACAGCCCCAGCACAGGACTGCCCAGCCCCAGGCTGCCTGGTGCTGAGGCTAGAAGCCCCGCTCAGCAGTAGGCCCTCCTCCAGGTTGTTACCCCTTCTACAAAACCGACCCATTCATCTTTCTGGAGTGCCCTCACGTCTACTTTTGTGGCAATACCCCCAGCTTTGGCTCCAAAATCATCCGAGGTAAGTTTTGTCTTCTGGGAGCCCCAGGCCTGGGCTGTCATGAGGGATTTGCTCTTGCCTGGAGACAAGGCTCACAGAGAAGACAACCTATATTGCACAGTTCCCCTGGTCCCCGTGGGATGCATAGCCCAAGGTCTGCCAAGTGGCCATCATGGTATTGTGGGGAGGGAAGCCTAGCTGACGAACCAACTGGGCCGGGGCTGAAGTGGCCCTGAGCTCATGTGCTTCTGTCAGGGCTGATGTCTGGTCTTCCATCGTCACCACCCCACTGTGTGCTGACGGGGAACTCTCCTTCACTTCTGGCAGTTTCCCTTTGAGAGAGGCCTCACCCAGAACCTAATGTGGGTCCCACGGGGCTTCTTTGCAGGCCCTGAGGACCAGACGGTGTTGTTGGTGGCTGTCCCTGACTTCAGTGCCACGCAGACTGCCTGCCTTGTGAACCTGTGCAACCTGGCCTGTCAACCCATCAGCTTCTCGGGCTTTGGGGCAGAGGACAATGACCTTGGAGGCTCGGGGCTGGGCCACTGACTCAAAAAGGGAGCCTTGGCCAGGGAGGCCTGGGTGGAGGCCATCTGTTCCCAGCAGCGTCAGCACTGTAAATAAAGCCTGGCTGTTTTCTGGTGTTGAGCCTCCAGCTCACGGGCACTCTGGGTAGTCTGCTCTTGCCGGGGCCCCCGCCCCTGCAGCAGACACAAGCCTCCCTCCTCCTCCCTTCTCCCTGAGCTGGTCAGAACAGCGGCAGTGCCATGACCTTGTTTTATTGGTGTGACCTTGGCTCCTTCAACCTGCAGCCATCCCGGCCTTCATGAGGCTGGCAGGCGGAGCAGGAGCCTCTGCTCAGATGCTGGCTTTTAAGTCTTGGTTTTGTTTGCGCCCCCTCGGGGGGCAGGACCAGCCATTCCTGCTGGGCCACCTAGGGGCCATCGTGCTGGTGGGTGATGTGACTGTGGGTAGGGGCTCGGGAAACACTGCTGTAGCTTGAGCTGGGCCAGAGCCTTGGTGGGACCCTGATCTCAGAAGTCCCCAAAGTTCACTGTGTAAGTCTCAACTGTTGTGAAGGGGAATGCCCAGCCAGTGACCATCTCTGCTTCCTCTTCCTCCTCTTCCTCCTCCTCCATCTCTGCCACCTCCTCCTCTTCCACCTCTTCCATCTCTGTCTCCTCCTCCTTCACCTCTGTCTCCTCCACAACTGGCTCCAGCTCAGTCCCAAGCTCTGTCACCACCTCTGTGTAGGTCTCAGTCTCCGACTCCTCCCAGCCAGCGGTGGTCAGGGGCAAAAGGCCCCAGAGCCCCAGGGTAGTGCTTGGGGTGGATGAGGGGGTGGGGGTGGGGGGCAGCGTGGGGGGCACGGTCGGGCTGGCAGTGGTGGCGTTGAGACGCCGCAGCCGCATCTGTTCTCGCATCCGCAGCCGGTACCGCAGGCGCCGCTGCTGCAGGCGCCGCTGCTGGGGGGTCATGGGGCGCGATGGGTCGATGTGTGGGATGGGTCGGTTCCCATTCATGGCCAAGATCTCCCGGATGCGCTTCCAGTTGGAACGAGCCAGGATGAAGTTGCACTGGGTGGCCCCAATGTCGTAGTCCACATTGCAGGTCTTGGCACTCGGGGTGTAGCCTTCCGCGTGGGCTGTCACACGGTACTCACCCGGGTTCAGGATGCGCCAGTAATCACCACCACTTGCTGCACAGGGAGGACGAGCCCAGCTGCCCAGAGACCCCAGGCCCGCAGCCTCCCTCTGAGGCCCCCTCCCAGGCCCACCCTCTCTGGCAGGGTCCAGGGCACCTGGGACCAGCTGGGCAGGCCTTGTGCTTGCCTTGCCGAGACCATACACAGATTCGGTCCCCTTTGCTGCTGCTACTTGGGGAGAACGGGGGAAGGCAGGGTAAAGGTGCACATACAAGGTACCTGTCTTCACACCGTGGTTGATGCCACTCACGGAGATGGTGGCATTAGCAATGGGGATTCCCTGCTCATCCGTCACCACTCCCTTAATGCCACGATGCACCTGCAGGAAGGAGGCAAGGTCTGGTGGTCCACATGGAGACCCCACATGCCTGCGGCTCCCTCTGCCCCTCCAGGGCCCGGTCCTGGCACTTCACCCTCCTCTCCCCAGGTGCTGCCCAGGCCGCCTCACCTGCTCCATGAAGGTGAGCAGCGCCTCCTTGTTGTTCTCCCACTCGCCGGGCAGCTCGCTCTCGTGAGGGAACTTGTCACAGCCCAGGTAGACAGAGAGCTCCAGGCAGTTGGTGTGCAGGTAACTGAAGTCATTGATAGCTAGGCAGGACAGACTACAGTCACCCCCTCCCCAGGCCAAGAGCCCCACGACAGCCCCTCCCAAGCTGACTCACTCCCCGATCGGGGGTTCCACTTGGCCCCGTTGACGATGCCCATGCTGCCAGTGTAGTCCTGGGCCTGGCACCCTCCCCGGTAGGGCTCGGTCATGGTGAGGTGGGCGGAGGCATAGGAGATGGCCAGCCAACGGAAGATTGCGTGGTCGGGGGTCTCCTGGGCCTCAGATGCCTCGTCCTCGTCCTCTCCCCGAGCGGCCGCCATGGCTGCAGCCAACAGCTGCTCCTGGGTTGGCGTGCGCACCATGTCATAGGGGTAGGACACCAGCCGCTCTCCGCCGTTGAGGTTTGCTCCCAGGACAAAG
Organism: Cynocephalus volans; assembly: GCF_027409185.1. Taxonomy (NCBI): domain Eukaryota; kingdom Metazoa; phylum Chordata; class Mammalia; order Dermoptera; family Cynocephalidae; genus Cynocephalus; species Cynocephalus volans. The sequence goes on from NC_084461.1 coordinate 213,426,637, forward strand.
GGGTTCTTCTCCATCCAGGCGATGATGGCCCGGACCTCTGTGGACACCTAGGGCGGCCGGCATGTGAGGTCAGGGCTGCAGGCTCTGTCACTGTGCCCCAAGGTCCTCCCACCACCTCTGTCCGGTCCAGGACCTTCTCATTCTCCCCCATCCCCCATAGCCTTGATGCCTGGAGCCCAGTCACCTGCCAGCCCCTCCAAGCCCTGAGCTCCAGCGCCTGGCTGGGACCCCGGGGTCTGGGCTGCTCCCCGCCTCACCGTGGCATCTGGGGAGAGGTAGCGTTCGGGGATGGGCAGATTATTGTTGGGGACCCGGTAGGGGACCCATTTCCTCTCCTCGGCTCCCCAGAGGACAGAGTTCAGATCCGGGAAGTCCTCAAAGATGTCAAAGCCCTCCTCGGTCCACAGTCCCAGTGCCCAATTCCCAAATTCTGAGCCCTGCAGGGAGCCGGCAGTCGGTGTCGGGCGTCTACCCCTCATTCCCCCGCCGACCCGACCCTGCCAGCCCCACCCCCACCCACCATTTGCGCGGCCACCTCGTAGCCATCAGGGTTGAGGGAGGGCACCAGGTGGATGCGTGTGTCCTGCACCAGGCTGCGCACACGGGGGTTACCATCGCGGTACTCGCGGCACAGGTACTGCATGAGCAGCAGCAGCAGCTCTCGGCCCAGCACCTCATTGCCATGGATGCCAGCTGTGTAGCGGAACTCAGGCTCCCCTGCAAGGGCAGGAGCCTCAGCGAGCACCCAGCCTCCCGAGGCCCAGGGTGCCTGAGGAAGGACCAGACCCACTTCATACCCAAGGGGCTAGGGGGCTGGAGGTAGCTGAGGCTCGTAGGGCCCAACAAGACAGGCCCAGACCCCCAGAGGGGTTCTAGGAACAGGTGGAGGTGGTGAGCTCTGCCCATCAACACCGCATGCCCAGCTGCAGCACCAGGGCCCTGCCTCTGACCGGAGGCAGAGGGGAGGCCAAGCCCCATCCTGGCAGCACTCAACCCAGACCTCCAGGGCACAGGGCCTCACCCAGCTCGTGCTCCCCAGGGTTGTCCGAGATCTCCATGGCGTAGATCTTGAGCCCTCTTGAGCTCTTGCCCAGGCTGTATGTGCGGGTGATGGTGGGGCATTCCTCATTCACAACCTTCATCAGCTGGGCAGGGCAAGGAGACAGAGTCACAGCCCACCGCCCACTACTCTATGGGGAAGTACAGGTGTGGCGGCCCATGCAGGTAAACCCAGCCTCCTTCCTAAGGTGAGGGAGGCCACGTCCCTGGAACCAGCAGGGGCTGCCCAGGCAACAGGAGCCCCGGGCACAAGCTCCCCGTCAGCCTCTGCACAGGACCCACCCCCAGCCTCGGGACGAGTGTTTCCAACCTGGCGCATGTCCTTGTAGCTGTGGTGCCTGAAGTCCAGGTCATCAGTGGCCACCACCTCATTCTGTGCGTAGTAGCTGTGGATGGCTACAGAGTGGTAGCAGGCAGGGCCATAAGCCAGCTGCCTGCTGGCCACCCCCAGCCATCCCTACCAGCCCCTCTGCACTCACGAGACACAGGGCACCCTAATACTTCCAGGCGCATGCACAGGCTGCCATTCCAGGTGATCGGGAAGATGCGGATGAAGCGGGCCACCACCGGCTCTGGGAGCTCGCTCAGCACAGGTGTGTCCTTGTCCACATTCCCGTGGAAGGTCTGAGGAAAGCGAACCTCAGAGCTACACCCACACCCCCATACCCCATGGAGCCCACCCCCAGCCCAGACAAGGGGAGCAGAGCTGAGGACTTGGGCGCCCACCATTTCCTCGTAGCCGTTGGTGTACATCACCCACGTCTGGCTGTCATTGCTGAAGCCCACGAAGAAGGTGGTCACAAAGTCGTCACTGTGGAGCGGACAGCAGTCAGGGCAAGGCTACTCCCATCCCAGGCCCTCAGATGGCCCAAGTTCCCCTCTTCTGGGCCCCAAGAATGTAAGAGCTGGCAGGGCTGAGGGGCACAGCCCAGGTGTCACGTGGCCGTGGGCGGGCCATTTGTCCCTGACCTCATGAGCTCATCTGGACACAGGGCTCTGACTGGCCATAGCTGAGGAGTGGGAACAGGTCAGCCCCTCACTGATCTTTTTGGCCTTCCTGGACCCACAGGAACGTCCCAAATAGGACTCAGACCTATGCCTGGAGCCACCCGCCCCTGCCAACCGCCCGTGAGCCCAGCCACGTACTGGATGCTAGAGTCTCGGCCCTGGGTGATGATGCCTGTGAACCGAGTAGTCCTTCTGGTGTCCACCTCGATCCACTGGGTCCTCCCGTCATCCTCAGCACACCACGCCCCATCATAGTAGTCATCCTCGTTGGCACCGGCCTATTGGGGACAGCGAGGAGGCTGAGCATGAGCAGAGGAGCCCCCTGCCCCGGCTGGGAGATGGGCCCACCCCAACACCCACCTGCATGTTGAGCCGGCCGCGCTGTGCCCCCAGGCCGTGGCGCAGCATGGAAGAGGCTCGGATCTGGTTGTCCTCGATGCGGTGCGACTCCATCCCAATGGGGGGGCACTCTGGGGACATGCAGCCCATGCTGGTGGCTTGCTAGCTCCTCCTCTCTCCACCAAATCCAGAGCCAAGGAGCCCCCAGTCCACTCCCTTCACCTCAGGGGGCGCCAATCAGAGGTGGCTCCGGCTGGCCAGTGGTTCCCTGACCTCCACAGCCCCAGCCCATCTCAAAGTGACTCAGACTCAAGCCAGGAGCTTCAGACCAGCCTGTCCTTCCCTTCCCTGGGCCTCAGTGCCCCATCTGCAAAATGTGCTGGCCATGTCAGCACTGGAAATCATAAGTGGAGTCGCCCTGGGGCCCTCCATCACAGATGTCATCCAGATGGGGTCATCTGCACCTTGGCCCCATGGGGATGTCAGTGAACGTGACTATGGGCTGCACTCCCCACCCAAGGCCCTGGGTCCTCCTCCAGCCACCTCTACCCCAGCTGCTAGGGGCCCCAAGGAGCCACCACCCTACTGAAGCAGGTCGGCCTTGGGCCCAAGGCAGAGGTACAGAAGACTAAGCGAGACTGTCCTTGGCTTCCAGGACACCCCTGCTGCACACCAAGAATCTAAGAGCAGGAAGGGTTCTGGGGGCCCAGAGCCCCATCAGGAAATCTAGGCTCAAGTCCATGTGTGGCCTTGGGTGGGTCATTTGTACCAGCACCCCCACCCCGTGGCCCCAGCCCCACCCCACCCCTGGCCCCCACTCACTGACTCTCTCCGTGGGAATCCATTCCTCTTCCGAATCCTCACCCTTCCCAGGCCCTGGGAAGTAGAAGAGAGGTGATGCTGAGGGCCCCAGAGACGATCAGGAGTCCAGACACTGCCCCACAAGGTTGAGGCCAGCCCCGGCCCCAGCCACACACCTTTGTGGTCCTTGCCCTTCTCCACAGCCCACTTGTCTGTCTCCTCCTCCTTGGGACCGCTGCCCTCCTTTTTGGGTTTCTCTGGAGAGTGCAAAGTAGGAGGGGCCTGTCAGCCTGGCCCTGGGCTTTGGGGTGCACATGGGTGGGGGTCATGCTGAGCTGGGGGCAGGGGGATGGGAGTCAGGCCGAGGTGGGGGGAGGTGATTGGGGGTCAGGCCGAGCTGGCAGCAGGGTGGCGGGGGTTAGGCTGAGCTGGGGGCACGTGGACGTTGGGGGTAGGTCTGGTGTGGAACTGCTTGGTCCCACTCACTCAGCCCCTCCTTCTCTTCGTCCGTCTCGTGCTCAGCGTCAGGCTTCTGGGGTGGGAGAGGCGGGAAATAATAGTCCACTGCGGGGAGAGTGAGATGGGCTGAAGCCGGCCCGATCCTGCTCAGCGGGCTTCACAGGAGCCCAGCAGGGCAGGGCTGGGCAGGAGTTGGGGCGACAGGCTGGGAGAAAAAGAGAGGGTCCTCTGGGGTGTGGAGAGGCAGCCCAAGCTCAGGTGGGACAACCAAGACCCTGCTGAAGTCACCAGCCTGGCCCCACCAGGGGGGTTTGGCCTGAGGAAAAGAGAAATCAAGGCTGGGCAGAGAATAGTCCCAGACCATGGGATGGACCTCAAGTGACCAGGAGGACTGGGGGGCAGGGGAGTCTTGAGCAGGGCAGAAATGGGGCCAAGGGTTGGAAAGATTGAAGGGCACCTGGGGACAGGGGAATGGTAAGGACAAAGCCCAGCAGGGGAAGGAGTCTGAGGACTCCACAGTGATGGGCGGACATGAGGGAGAGGCAGGTGAAATCCCCTCTGGCTCCCTGAAAGGCGTGGGATGATGGTGACGAGCTGGCAGGAAGCCAACCAGAGCACGGGACAGCGAAGGGCTGGAGCCCACATGGGTGACAGGGCCAAGGGCGAGACCTAGGGGCACCCCTGCTGGGGGCGAGAGCAAAGTCAGGAACCAGGAAAGTGTCAGGGAAGGACCAGTCTGAGGGGAGAAGAGGACAGACAGGGCATCGAGGCCAGGTGGGCACATGGGGTGGGCAAGGGGCATCAAGATAACTGCGGCCACAGCTGGAGTTGCATGGTGGGTCGGTCACCATGGCACAGTCTCCGGACCACCCTGCTGGCCCCGGATGTCCACTTGCCTGTGTCCCTCAGACTCTGAGGTGCCGGGTACTCACTGTCATCGTAGTTGGGGATCACGTAGCCACCCCCATAGTCGGGGGGTGGCAGGGGCGGCAGAGGCTTCAGAGGCGGCTCTGTGGAGGTGGGGAGGTGCGGATGGGCCCAGAGCCCCTGGCCTGTGCACCCCCCCCACATCCTATCCCCACCATCCTACCGATCCTCTCCTCCTCCGGGGCCTCGGCCTTCTCCTCAGGGCGCTCCGGCCAGAGCCGCTCGGGCCTCCTCCTGCTTGGCGGCGGCCTGGGCTTCTTCTGCCGCCGGATGTACTCGACTGAGGGGGAGGCACGCTCTGAGCGGGGCCCAAGGCCGGGACAGAGCCTCTGGGAGGACTGTCAGTGGGTGCCCCAGACCAGGGGCCCAATCCCGACAGGGACCATGGGGGTCCTACTCACAGTCCTCGTAGTCCTCCCTCTCTATCTGGTCATTGTAGTCCAGTGTGGGCAGCTCGGTCTCCTCCTCTGGCTCTGAGGGGAAAATGCTGGTGGCTGCCCAACACCCCCACCCAGATCCACTCTGGGAAACCCCTTGGTTTCAGACCAAGCCGGGGCAGTTGGTCACCCTGAGACCAGGTGGACAGCCACTCACCAGGCTGGTGCTGCCGTGCCTCCACGTGCGTCTCCTCTCCTGGACCCTGCCGGGTGTTTGGGAGGGCCCCCCCTACAACACAGAAGCCCCAGCGCAGGTGGACAGGAGGACTGCCTGACCACCTTGACAGCCTAAGGCCACCAGCCACCTCTGGAGACTCCACAAGGCCCTGTAGACACCCTCCTGAAACCAGCTCAGCCCAAGGAGGCCGGGTTCTCTGGCTCTAGGTACCCTGCTGGCATTCCCTGGGGCCAGAGAACCTTCTGGGGAACCCTGCCCTGCTGCCTGGGAGGCCCTACTACAGAGCTGTCCCCCACAGAGGAAGGCAGGAAGGAAACCTGCAGGCTGTGTGCCCAGGGGCATATAAGCAGGGGCCCAGGGAACAGAGACCCCACCCATGAGGCTGCCAAGCCCTCCCCCTACCCAGGAGAGGCTGCAACACTGACAGAACTCATCAATGAAATGGCCAAGTTCATGATAAAAAACAGGCCCCAGAGCCCACCTTGTCCCACCCTCAACCCTCCCTGACTTCACCCGAGTAGGGAGTCAGAGCCCCATGACCCCAGAGGAGCCTGGCACCAACCTCCCTCCTGGGGCAGCTCCTCAGGGCTGGGAGGCGGGGGCAGTGGCCACTCCAGGGTTTCTGAGGGGTCCAGAGTCGGGGGCTTTTTCCCTGCCAGGGGCCTCTTGGTGGCCTTAGGTGGCTTCTCCTTGGGCTTCTTGGTAGCCTTGGGTCGCTTCTCCTTGGGCTTCTTGGTGGCCTTGGGTGGCTTCTCCTTGGGTTTCTTGGTGGCCTTGGGTGGCTTCTCCTTCCCCTTCTTGGGCAGCCTGGGGGACCCCTCCAGGGGCTGCTTGGTCGCCTTGGGGCCTTTGTCCTTCTTGCCTTTCTTCCCTTTGTCTTTGGCTTTTTCTGGAGGCACTGCCCAAGATGCAGATCAGGGCAAATTAACGGAACCCACCCTGTGCCCCACGCAGCCCTGCTTAAGATGCCCACAACCTGGGTCCTGGGGCTCTTGTCAGTCCCCAGTGCAGATTAGAAAACAGAAAGGTTAGGTCACTTGCTTGAGTGGTAGAGCTGTAACTTAGAACTGGGCTTTCTGTCTGCAAGTCTGGGGTGAGTCTCTAAAGACTGATAGAGACCCTGATCCTCCACCTGCCAAAAATCTCAACAAGGGCCTCTCACAATCTGCTCCTTCACCAAATGTCTACTCGGCCAGTCACAAAGCACTATTCTGTGCTGGGCGTGGAAGGAGCAGAGGAACTGAGTCTCCAGGCCTGGAAGAGCACTCAGTCACCTCTGCCAACATCCATACAAAGTAAACGACATGGGCCTAAGGCCCTCCCTGAGCCTCCCTACAGGGGCAAGAAAAGCTTCCAAGGAAAGGGACACTTGGTGGGTCTTGAAGCCCAAAGATGAGGAAGTGGTCTGGGAGTGGGTTGGAAGGATAGGCGGACCTGGGTGCCACACAGAGGACAGGGAGCTTGTGGATGCTCAGTCATCTCAGGGGGTCTGGGAGAGGGAGCAGGGGCCGCGTGTGTGGATGCCCCATGGGAATCCTCCCAGGACGCTAAGCAGGAGCTATGAATGCTGTTCTGAATTTCACAGGGGGTGAGGGCACGAGGGGAGTTTGGCCAAAACACAGGAAAAGTTACAAAATGCTGGCAGCCAGGAGAAGCGGGGCTAGAGCAGCATGCAAGCCCGGGACAGCAGGCCCAGAGCAGCTGGAGCGGGACTGGCTGGAGGGTGGGGAGAGCTGGGGCTGCAGGGGTGGGGCTTCCGACCTCAGGAATGATGGATGGGGCCTGGGAGTCTCCTGGGAGAGAGATCACAAGACCCTCTGCCACCCTCCAAGGGCCACGACAAACAGTTAAGATTTACTGAAAACGTATTACGTAAGTGGCTCTGGACTAAATGCTTTGGGGATGCCTCACCTAACGGTCATAATAACCCCTGACTACCCACGGCCAACCCCACCAGGAAGCCTTGGGGGGAGATGGTCTTCTGCAACTCCCTACCTGCCCTTGTGCTCCTGGAGTAAAGGTAAGAGGGGGAGGGGGCACCCCGAGGCTGTGCCACAGAGGGGCAGAGTGGCCCCGGTAGGACGGAAGAGTGGTGACTGCACAGCCCCCTGCGGCTCGAGACCAGTTCCTTTTGGTGCCTGGGGGTCTGAGGACGAGGGACTAGGACAACCCGAGCCACTGGCCCCCAAAAGTGCCCTGGCGCCCTGTGCTGGATGTGCCTCCGGGCCGGCGAGGCTAGTGAGGCTAGCAGCCAGCAGTGACCTCGGCCTGGCACAGTGTCCCGCCAGACATCTGGGCTCGCGGGTGCCTTAGAAAGCCAGCCCTCACGCGGGGCGGACTGGGGAGTGGCCAGACCTGCGGAGCCCCTCCGTCCTCACCTGAGGTGCCAGCCCGGCCACCGTCCGCCCCCCGCCCCAGGCTCCTACCTTCGGCGGCTGCCTCCGGTCGCGCCCCCGCCTTGGCTTTGCGGACGCTCTGGGTGGGCTCGGGAGGCGGCGGGGCCTCCACGTCGTCCTCCCGGGGCTCGTGCTCCAGCTCCGACAGGAAGCCCTCGAGGAACTCCTCGATTTCGTCGTCGGTCAGCACCGTCTGCGGACGCCCCCCGGGGCACAGCGCCAGCAGCGCCAGGAAGCAGCCGAGCAGGGGCGCCCCGCGCACGGCCGCCATGGTGCGGCACGCGCGGGGGGCTCGGGGGTGGGACGTGCGGGCAGGGGCGCTGGGGGCTCCGGGGAGGGGCGGGAGGGGGCGGGCGCCGGGGGCTCCGGGGTGGGCGAGGGAATCGGGGGAGGGGCGTGGGGGGGACAGGGGCGTGAGGGGATCTGGGAAGGGGCGGGAGAGGGGGTCCGGAGTGGGTGAGGGGACCCGGGGAGAGGTGCGGGGTCTCGGAGGCTGGCGGGGCTCAAGGCTGTTCGGGGGGCTCCGAGGCGCTGGCGGCGACTGGGCGCTCTGGCCCCGCGTGGCGCGCTCCCGCGCGGACCGCCCTCTCCAAAGCGCAGCGGCGGCTGGCCGGGGCGGGGGCGCCGGGGCTTCCGGAGCCTCTCCCCACCCCCCGGGGAGAGGGGAGGAGGAGGAGGAGGAGCTGGGCGTGGACAGAGGGGCTGCGGGGCGGAGGGGGTGCGAGCGCACAGTGGCAACGCAGGGCGCTTGGCACTTCCCAAAGCGCGAACTGTGGCCGGTGTCCAGGGCTCCGAGGCCAGCGCCTAGGGCGGAGGGTCTGGGGGGAGGGAAGGTACGTGGGAGGGACTGGGGTGCCTACACCAAGCCGGGATTCCCCGCCCGCTGTGGCCGCTGAGCCCGCCAGGGTGACTGGGAACTCCGATAGAGGAGCTGCAGCCTCAGACCTGCGGGACCCTCTGCCACTCAGGGGGCCACGTAAGGGCCACGAGGGCGCAAGGGCAGACACCACATCCTTCCCATTCTCTGGAGCACCTGCTGCACCCAAGCGGCCACCTCACTCAGTCATCCAACCCACCTCTCCTAGCTGAGTGGGGCCAGACCCTGTGCTGGGCCCTGGGAGGAACAGCACTGTGGAAACTCACTTTCTAGCTGGAAGGCAGGTGCAAAACTGCCCTCTGCGCAGTCCGCCTGCTCTGCTGGGGGTAGGAATCCCATGTAAGGACATTCCTTCACTGCTGGCCCACCCCCAGGTCCCAATATGAACAAATAGCCATTTCTCTCATATGAACAAATCGCCATTTCTCTCCTTCCCCATAACAGAACCCATTTTAAAAAACCCTGTTTGCAGGCTGGCCAGTTAGCTCGGTTAGAGTGCGGTGTTATAACACCAAGGTCAAGGGTTCGGGTCCCTATATCCACCAGGCACCAGAAAAAAACAAAACAAAATAAAGAAGAGGTTGGATTTAAAAAACTGTTTACAATAGCTCCAGCTACCACATGGACCCAGAGGGCACTGAGTTTGGGCATCAGAGGATCCAGGATCCCTCAGGGACTATTCTCATGGTGCCAACATAGGGAGATTCGAATATGTACCTGGTGTTTGCCATAAGGCTTCTCTAATGGCAAATGTTATCTGGATCTAAATGGCCATCACAGCTAAGGCTGGAGCTCCCAGAACATTTACCTTTGAAGGAATGAGGAAGCAAGAGAAGGCACAAATGCAGCCGTGGGTCAAGTTCAGGGGCACGTCAGCCCTAATCCAAGGTTGTCTATAGTCAATAGGAAAACCCAGGAGATCCTGAGAGTATCGACAGGGCAGAGTTTGGACCCTGGGTGAAAGGGGAAGAGGAAGTCAGTCAAGAAGCACTTGGGCCCTGGACCCAGCCCTGGGCCAGCCTGAGCAGGCAGCAGCCAGGGAGACTGGGGTGGGGGCGCTGGGCTCAGGACCTCAGGGAGGCCTCACCTAGGCTCTCAGAGAAGACCCCCAATTCCCAACAGCCAGGGCCCCATGTGAGCCAGCCTCTGCCTGCCATGTGTCCCCAGGCCGGTCCTGGCGGCTGCCAGGATGAAGCAAACTCTTACCCACCACTGTCCTCTTCAAACCTCTGAATCATCATTCTCAAAACTTTTTCGGGGAATTTGCTCCATTGCCCCCAGTTGAGTGTGTCAGGCCAGGAGGCCCGAGGCTGGTGAGGGACTGTGAAACATCACTTCCCTGGGAACAGCTCTCCTGTGGATTGGATTTGGGCCCAACCTCCTGTGCCGGGGAAAATAGAAATTAAGAAAACAAGAAGGAATAGAAAGAGCCTTTTCCTTGGCCCCAGTGAATCACCAACAGGAACATGAGTGACAGCCCTCCTGGGGACCTGGGCTCGGGTAGAGCCAAGGGACTGGAGGCCCTCTGTCCCCGAGGGTCTAGGCAGGTGGAGGGGGCCAACTGTTGTTCATACCAGGATGGTGTGCCTCCTCGGGATGGTGGGGCCGAGACCCCCACTCAGCTTGAAGTCCTTCACCCAGAGAGTCCTTTGGCCCTGTGTCCAGGGCTCAGGCTGGGGCCTGGGGCAGGGAAGGCCTGTAAGGGGACCCCTCACCTCTGCTGAGGAGCACAACATCTAAACCAGAGTCCCCGAGGTGGCAGCCAAGGCAGTGGGAGGCTTATGGCCTCCTGTGGCTTCAGGGTCCCTTGCCCCTGCCATGCGGCAAGGCATCTGTGTCTGCATCCCAGTGCTCTCCTGACCCACCCTGGGGAATCTGCTAGATACCCCGCAGACCCCACTTCACCACACACCTCTAGCTCCCCTCATGGACGTGGCAGGGACTGCTGCAGCCTTTCTCTCCCTCCCAGCAGGGGTCTGCCCCAGGGACCACACAGCAGGACTGGCTGGCCTGGGAGAGGGATGGTGATGCCTGTCCCTCATGCTGCTAGAGTGAGGTGGGAGACTTGTTGGGAGAGCTGAAGCTGACTGGTGGAAGGGCAGGGAGAGGAGGGCAGCCTGGCCAGTGAGTCCTATGTAGCTCTGAGGGCTGTCCAGAAAGAACCCTGCCAGGTGGGAGGCCCCAAGAGAGAAACCTCAGGAAAGAGAGTTTGAGGTTGGGTCAGGGGCACTCCAGAGGTCAGGGTCGAGGCCACTGCCGAGACGTGGCGCTGTGCAGAGGGTAGGGGCCAGCAGGCACAACTGTCACATCGGGACACCAAGGCCTCTTTGCCCAGTGCAGTAATGCCCCTCCCCCGCCCCCCAGCCAGTGGAGCAGAAGTGGAAGGAAGGCACCCCCCTCTTCCCACAGTGGGTCAATCCTGGGGTCAGGGAGAGGAGGGAAGGATGCTGCCAAAGGATGAGAACTCGAAGCTTTGATGTAAACAGAGTTTGGCTAGTCAATGCTGTCAGAAGATCAGCCGGTGCAGGCAGGAGGGGGCCCAGAGCCAGTCAACAGGCTGTGACCTTGGATAGGCTGTAAGAAGAGGGGTGGCTGGATGACCACTGATGGGAAGGAGCTGCTCATTTGGATGTCACCATACAAGCAAGGCTCAATGGTATCTGTCATTGCACTAGTCAGGCCTTGAAGCAATGCTGTCCTAACCTTAGGAGGTGTGAGAGTCAGTCCCAAACCTGCAGTCCACTTGCTAGTGACCTTGGCCTGGTCTGCTCCTCTCTCTGGACTTCAGGGTGACCACACAGCTTCCTCCTGCCCTCACTTAGTCTCCACGTCCAGGGAGTGCTGTGGCCCCTTGAGGAAGACCCAAGCCCGGTGGCCTCTCTCTGAAGATGCTCTTCTGGCCCCATGCAGGGGAGAGCCCCACTCTAGGCCCTCTCAGGGAATAGGTTGAGTCTAAAGGTTTCAGCAGAAATTCTTCGACTGCACTCTGCACCCAGGGACACACATCTCAGCTCCTGAGTTCATGAGAATATGCCCCTGGGCCGTCTTGCCAGGACCTGCAGTGCCATTTCAGTAGGAATATGAGTGAAATGTCACTCACACCATGTCACTGTGACCAGAAAGTTTCAATCTTATCTGCTCCACACCACAGGCCTCTGGGGTAGACAGAATACCATCCTTTGACCACCCACTCCCAGCCCAGCTGGCCCCTCAGCACCAGCCCCGTCACCTCTGGGTTCCAGGGCAATTTGTACACAACTCCTCAGGGTGTGTATCCCTGTTTGTGGTTCTTCGGTTCATTTGGAGGGATCTAGGGAGCTTTCAGCAAGGGCCGGCCTGAGCGTGGCCCACAGATTCAGCAATCACAGATGTGTAACCTTCCTCTGAAACACTGGAGCCAGGTTGGGGGGGAAGCAGACGGGGTTGGGCAGGAAGTCAGCAACTACAACCCCTGGACAGAGGGCACAGGCAAGGGTCCCAAACTCCCCAGCAGAGGCTCCCTAAGGCATCTTAGGTCCTGGCATAGTGGGTGGCACGGAATGGGCATTGAAGTAATGCTTGTTGGGAAAGTGTATGTTTTCCCATTTCTAAATGTGGAAACTGAGGCCCAGAGAGGAAAAGTGACTTGTTCAAGTCACAAGCATGTAAGTGACGGAGAAGATCCAAGCTAGGATAACAGGCTGAATGGCCGGGCTCCATAGCCTCTGGCCTCAGGCAAAGGGAGCACCGGTTGGGGAGGGGCGGCTTGCCTCCTCCTGCTGAGGCCCGGGCTGCAGCTGCTGGGCCTCCCATGAGCCACTCTGGTGCCTCAGCCTGGCCAGCAAACTCACCTGCCAGCAGGCCCTGGTGTGCCTGAGTTCTAGCTGGGGTGGCTGCAGAACACAAGGGGACAGAGGCAGCCCAGGCCTGGGGGGCTGGGAGCAGACTCTCCCGAGCTGCCCCAGAGCCCAAGGCCTCCAGGGGCCCCATGGCAGCAGTGGGAAGTGTCACCTCTCCCACAGAGTGATGGAGATGCAAAGGATTACTCAAAGCCCATTTCTTCTGAGCAGTGAGAAGCCCTGAAGGGGTTAATTTCCATGAACCCAAGAGAGGAATTCCTCACAGAATTAACACTGAACTGGGGTCTTCTCTCAGTATTTATTCTCCAGGCCAGAAAGTTACAGAAAAGGAACATAGGTGGTTACAAAAGAACAGTAAGATAATTGTCATGGCAACAATCATTAGGTTTAGCTGCACCAAGGACATCTGCCCTTGGAGCCAGCAATTTTGCTGTGTTACAATTCTTTATCTACAACAGAGACTTTAGCCTGGGGAAAGTTTTTTGTCTTTTGCAAGCTTAACATTTCTTTTTTTTTTTTTCAAAAGATGACCGGTAAGGGGATCTTAACCCTCAACTTGGTGTTGTCAGCACCACGCTCAGGCAGTGAGCTAACCAGACATCCCTATATGGGATCTGAACCCGGGGCCTTGGTGTTATCAGCACCTCACTCTCCTGAGTGAGCCACGGGCCGGCCCTGCAAGCTTAACATTTCTATGTGTAATTCCTTTTTTTAAAAAAGAAAGATGACCAGTAAGGGGATCTTAACCCTTGACTTGGTGTTGTCACCACCACACTCTCCCAAGTGAGACATGGGCTGGCCCTCTATGTGCAATTCTAAAAAGTTAGTATATACCTGAAACTACAGGGCCTTGGAAGCTAGGGCCTGTGAAATACACTTGCTTTATTAATGTTAGTATCCTCCACAGGGAAGGTTGGGCCTCAGGAGGAAGGGAAGCCATGTGCACTGAACAATGGCCTGGGACCGGCCCCTCCCTGTTTCTCCTGGAGTCCTGGGTCTGCCTCCAGGGGCCAGAAGGGAAGGCACCAAGCCCAGTTCGTTCCTCCCTCTTGGGGGAGGGGACCTAGAAATGCCCCCTTCTCTGCAGCTCAGGTGCCTGGACTTTATTATGTGGGGTCAGCCTGCTGGGGCCCACAAGGAGGAGTGGTTCCCAGAGTGGAGGGGACCTGGGGTCTCCCAGACAGTGTTCAGCCATTCTTACAACTGGCAGAACAATTTGCTTGGTTTCCAGCAACTCGAAAACCGCATATGATTTTCCACAGTCCGGTGCTCCCCAGGCCTGGCTGCTGAGTGAGCAGAGTTCATGCTGAATTCCTTCCACTCACCACAGGGCAGACAATGGGCCCAGCTGTGGGGAGACTCGGCTGGGGTGGAGGGCACCACAGCAAGGCGGGGGCAGTCTTCCAGCACCGATGAGTAATTCTGCAGCTTGAAGATCTGGGAAGAAGGCATGTGACAACTCAGTATGACAAGCAGTCCAGTGTTAAGTCAGAAGGAAGGAAGAGACGTTCAAAATGGGTCTAGTGGGAAAAATGTTTGACCTTACCTCACAGCTTTATCAGAATTAACAACATGCAGATTAAAGATGGAGGTGTTAGAAGAGAAACCATGGAAGTACATACGGGCATCTGTGTTTATATTCTTGGTGGGGCTCAACTTTTAAGGAAGGATAGAGAATTTAGGTTGCATAAAAGTTTCGCCTTCTGAATATCACAACATACTGAAAATGAAATTAAAAAGCAAAAACAAAAAACAAAACTGGGAAAGGATCTACAACCCCCAGATCAGGCAGTGGGCATTCTTACCCTCCTGTAGTTTTAGGAATGAGCTGTGGCCTCAGACTAACCTGCCACGAACCCCCTCTGCACTCCAACTGCACGTTCTCTCTCTCTGAGCCTCAGTTTCTCTCCTCTGTACAATAGGATAAAAATGACACCACCAGACCTCATAAGAATGGTGTGAGGATTCTCTGAGATACATCTGGAAAGTTGTGCCTGGAAAGTAGTGAGTCTTAGATAAAAGGAAGCTGCTAAATAAAGTTCTTTACATTTTAAAGCTAATTTGGCTTTTTTCCCCTTTTAAAAGTGAACTAAGAGACATAAACAGGCAATTCACAAAAGAAGAAACATTAGTGGCCAATAAACATATGCAAAAATGTTTAACCTCACTAAAAATTATAAAAATGCAGATTAAAATATATGGAATACTATTTTTTTCTTTCTTTCTTTCTTTATTTTTTTTTGGCAGCTGGCTAGCACAGGGTAAGTACTATTACTATTTTTTCTATTATCAAATTCTCAAGGATCAAAAACCTCCCAGCATAGGTGGTACTGGGAGATAGGTGTCTGAGCACTGTTGGTGGCAGGGACTTCACACTATTCAGGAGGTCACCTCATTTAGGGTCTCTTGGCTGAAAAGAACAGAAGCCCTCAAAGTGTAGGCAGACTCAGGGAACAAGAACAGGGTTAAGCTGCAACTGTTCATAGTTGTTTTGCAGGAAGCAGCGACTGGATAAGTGAGTTTCAGTCAGGAGCTGAAGAGCTGAACTTTGTTGAACTTTTCTCATTATAACGCTAAATTCTCTGCTCAAGGAGGAGCTTAAGCCTCATTAACCTGACATGGGGTGTGTGAACAAGCACGATGTGAAACTGAGCATTGGCCAACAAAATCCCACCTCTACATGCGATGACTTAAACAAAATTTTTGTATCTTCATGTTTGTATTAAATAAAAGAGGCTGTAACTTTCTCTTTCCAGAGACACTGATTTGGGAACTTTCCCCGGTGATCTCCCTAACGTTTTTCCTTTTGGTAGAGTTTATCTGATTTGTTTTTGGGGGTGGAGGGGCAGCTGGTTGGTATGGGTACCAGAATCCAAACCCTTGTCCTTGGTGTTATCAGCACCATGCTCTAACCAAATGGCCAGCCCTGGTGGAGTTTGCTTGGAATATACTCTCCTGGAGGCAGACACTCCTTGAGTTTGGTGACAAAAGCAGCTGAGCCCCAACAAGCCAGCCTGCTGTGAGTGATGGAAAACCCAATGTAATGATGACTACAATAAGACAGAAATTTAAATCTTGCTCACATAAACATCATCCAGAGGTAAGCAGTCCAGAGCTAGTATGGCAACCCAACAACCGTCAGAGATTCTGGCTCCTTGCATTGTATTGCTCCCTCAGCATCAACATACATCTTCTATCTCATAGTACAAAACAGTTGCTTGAGATCCAGTCATCATCGCATCATCCCAGCCAATTTTTTTTTTTTTTTAAAGATGACCGGTAAGGGGATCTTAACCCTTGACTTGGTGCTGTCAGCATCACGCTCAGCCAGTGAGCGAACCGGCCATCCCTATATAGGGATCCGAACCCGTGGCCTTGGTGTTATCAGCACCACACTCTCCCGAGTGAGCCATGGGCAGGCCCTCACATGCTCTTCTTTTAAAAGCACTTTCCAGAAGCCGGACAAAGCTCTGTGTTCATTCTATTGGCCTTGGTGGAACTCAGTCACAGGCTACACCCAGGTACAAGGGAAGCCGGGAGGTGTAGTCTTTCTCTGATGGCCTGTGCTGGCTACATGCCAGGGGTTCTGTTACTAAAGGAGATAATAGACACTGAGGAGTAATTAACAGTCTTTGCTACAGATGATTTCTTTCTTTCTTTTTTTGCTTTTGTGTCTTATAAGATTACTAAAATTTTAGGAAGGTGTAAGAAAAAACAGTTTCTGGTGGAGGAAAGTGTAAAAGCTGAAATCTCAGGGAAGTGTGAAAACAAGAAACCAACCACGGTATTAGCAATTTTGCAGCCAGTTTGTGTGTGAGATATTCACATTCCTGCCTGTTGCTCTGCAGACTCAGCCCAAAGCCCAGCCAAGGAAAACAAGACTTGGGCAAACAGCTCCATGGGAGGAAGGGGACCCCCGGAAGGCACCCTTCCCCAGATGTCTAGTTCCTGCCATTAGAGAGGGGTACCAGAATGCCCCCCAGGCCACTGTGGTACAGAGTTTTCAGCGCTAACACCTGTAGCTGCCTGGTCTCTATCTCCAGCCTCCTCTTGAACTGCCAAGCTTCTCAAAGGGGTTGTTCACGTTTGAAGGTTCCACTTCCTCAGCCCTGGGCAGCTGTTTCTGCACCTGGCACTCTGACCAGGCCCCGGGGATCACCAGGGCTAATGGGCCTGCCCAGCCACTGCAGTCCTCTCGGTGACAACTCCTCCTGGGCAAGGTTAGGATTAGGGTTGCCCAAACTTTGGACTGGCTCCTCTTCCTCCCCTTCCGCTTTCATGTGGGGGTTCCAGGGATGCCATCGGCCCCTCTCTCTTCTCACTCTGCCTCCTCTCCCTCAGAGTGTGATGCACCCCTGCTGTTGAGACTCCCACCTGCCCATCTCTGCCCTGACTTCCGAGCCAGGACCAGCTGCCTTCTCTCTGAGAGCATCGCAGGGGCTGGGCCTCCGTAGGTCTGGGCACTTGGTCTCACTCCTCTCTGCTCACCACAGCCTGACTGCCTGCCATGTTCCAGGCCTCCTCTTTGCTTCCCCATTCACTGCCCACAGGCCACTGAGAGGGCTTGGGGAGCTACCTGTGTTCCTCAAGGAGGAAGTCCTACCCTTCATGGCCCATAAGTCCTCGCCTTCACCTTACCTCCGCCTCCTCCCTCTGGCCCTGGGGCGAGCCTGGAGCCCTTCTGGACTGTTCCCACCCAATCCACACCATGGTTAACCCCACCCACAGCAGACCTGGACCCCTGCCCCTTTTTTAAAATTACCCCTGCATAGTCCTGCAGGCAAACACCTTCCCAGAGGGTGAGGAAGTCGACAGGTGGTCCCTCCTTCCCAGCCCGCTGATGGGCAAGGGAGGGGCAGACAACCAGAGAGTCAGGGAGCAGGACACTGAGCCCACCCTATCCAGGTCTGATGGAAGCATCAGCTGTGAGGCAGGGGTGGTCACGTTGCCCTCACTGTCCTTGAGATTCTGTTATCGACAGGCCAGGCTCAGCTTACCCTCTCGCACTAAACAAATGACTTGAAAGTCCAAACGTTGGTGCAAGGATTGGGAGGTTTATTCAGATGACTGGTACTCAACTAAATGTCTAACCAAGCAAACAAACAAAGAGAAAAGAGGAGAGTGGGGTCCAGTTTATCCTAGTCCCAATCAGCGGGGCCAACCTATTCCACTGACACAGTAATTGATACAAGCAGTTCTCCCCACTGCTGCCAGCACAAAGAAGAAAGGTACCTAGATATAAATCAGAGGAACAAAGCATAGCCAGGAGCCCTCCACGGTGCACCTATGCAGAAGAGCAGAAGAGAGCTCAGAAAATCAGAGAAAGGCAATGGCTTCTGGACTTCCACTCACTGCGTGGCGTGAGAATGAATCCCCAGCACTGTCATGACGGGAACCTGCTCAAGCAAGGTCTTCATGGTGCGGGACTGGCCTCCCACCTCTGCTAGTCACCTGTCAGGGCAAGCCGCTGCCGGCCAGAGGGAGCAGCTTCTCACAGGGTGAGAGGAGTTTAAGCTGTAGTTGTCTGGCAGTCACTTTAAAGAAAAAGAAAGGGGCAAAAAGGAGAGTAAAAGAGAATAAAGCATTGCCTTGTCAGAATTTAGGCCAGGGACTCCAGGAGAGACTTACCAGCAGCAGAGACGTGGGAGCAAAGTAGTCCCAGTGGCTACTTGCCTCTTGCACCTAGAGTCTTCTCTAGTGCCCAAAACTTTCCAGTTTTTGTCAGTGACTAAATTAGGCTCTTGGATTCCTAAGTCATAGAAATGACCAATGTACCCAGCAGTCAAACAAGCAACGCTTTATTAAAAGAGGAGATAGATTTATGCATAAGGGAGGTAGCGACAGTAAAGCTAGCCCCCCGAGGGGAGCTGTTCAGGGTTGTTTTTTTTTTTAAGTTTATTTATTTATTTAAATTATTTTTTTACATGCTGTGATGTTGTGGAGTAGTTGAGGGAAAGGAGGAGAGGGGAAGGGGGAAGGAAATAGGGTGGGAGAAGGAGGAAGAGGGGACACGGTTGATGCCTGTGGCACCCCCCTCATTCCTGCAGGGGAGACCAGGGAGCTTCCAGCAGTGTCTTGGTCATTGCTGGGCTGGTTGTGGGAGTTGGGGGGGCATGGCTGAGGCCCTCTTCCCCTCACTGCCCCGGCTTGGGAGAGGCCAAGGCACTACCTGAGGCAGCTTGGTGGTCATCGCTGGGCTGCTTGCATGTGTCGGGAGGCATGGCTGAGGCCTCCAGCCCTCCCCTCTCCTTGGCTTGGTAGCCCAAGGGATTTCCTGTCCCTCTAGATTTTATAGGTGTTCTTTGGTGATGTGAGACCTTTACTAGTCAATATCAAACTTTGTCTCTGGTCTGTGAGTATTTTGTATTTTCTTCCAGTTCAGTGTTGGATTATTTGCTGTTCCCACCACTTAAAAACTCTGCACGGGAACTAATTTGTTGTCTTTTGCTTACCTCTAAAATGGGGGAACTTCCTATGGGGACCAGCACTTGAACTCTGTGGTTGAGCTAAATCATTGCTTTGCTGCCGATTCCCTGGGGAAGGCTTTTTGTGCAGCTCAGTTTTAATGGTTGGCTTTATAGGTACTTCTGGGTCTCATGAGATCTGGTGCACCTGGGTTGTGTAGACACTCTGGTCTGGGCCTGAATCTTTTCATAAAACAGCACCCCATGCAGTTCTGCATTCCTGACCAGTCTCCACTGAGTGGTCCTGCACTGATTGGAGGGCAGATTAGCTTTCCTTGCTGTGCCCCAGTGTTCCCCTGGTGGGCCTGTCTCCCATCCCCCATACTCCAAACACTTCCCATGGGATGGGCTGTGTGCCGGTCCCTGGCAATGACTCACTGGCCTCTGAGTGGCCCCTTTTTTTATAGTTGTTCTGGCTCTTTGCTCCTATGTGGGTCCACGGGAACCCTGTTAGTGGTCTTGCTGGCCTGGGGGCCACCAAGGTCCTCTTCTCCCCTGGAGCCTCCATGCAACTTCACCTGAAGGGCACAGCTGTGGCTTTTGCTAGCTCCTGCTCCATGTGCTCACCAGCTCCAGCCTTGAAGCAGCCAGGGCTCGAAATGGTTGGAGCGGATCTTTCTTTCTCTCATTGTGGCTTCTCCTGCTTTCATGAACTCCATAGATCTCTCTTCCTTTCCCGCTGAGCTCTAGTGACCCCAGCTTTGCTGTTGTTGCTTTTTAATAGTTCTAAATTGGTTGATTTATGGGAGAGAGTGACTCTGGGCACCGTCTATTCCACCATCTTGACCAGAAGCTTTCTGGAGTGCAGCAATTCAGGTCTCTCAGATTGTACAGCTTGTCTGTCAGCTTCACCAGTTTGGCCCTGGGACTACTGTGGGGTGCCTGCTCCACCTGTAACTGCTTTCTCTCCAGCTTGGGCAGACTCTTGTCATCTGTCACCTCCTGCACCCGGCTCTGCACAGTTTCTGAGTCTGGGAAGTCCAAAGTCCATCTGGGGGTAATGACAGTGACCCAAGGGTCTCACATTGCAAGATGGTGGAAGCAGAGAGCACAGAGTGTTCAGGGTCTTTTATAGAGAAAGGAGTTAAGGGGTACAGGCCAGGGTCACTGGGGGTGGTCTGTTCTGTTCTTCCTGGTTCATCACGGTGCTCACTCATTTAGGGCTTCGGTCCTTGCTCCTGCTCAGTAGGTCCAAGATGGTGCTGGTGGTCATCATCATCACCCGAGGAGGGTCATTGTAGGGTCACCTTGAAGCTTTGTGCTCATGCGGCAATTCCTAAAGGGGTCTTAAGGTTAATCTGTAACTTAATTTTTACAATTATAGTAAACAAGCCTTGGGGAGCGGTTTTGCACCTCCGTAAATATCTGTTTCCTCTCTTCTCTCAGTCTATTTTATCAGGGCAGCCCATGGGGTAATCATGGGAATCACGTTCCCTGGAGGTCTCATGACTGAGGAATGGAAAAGTAACAAAGTGTCCTCTGCAGAGAAAATGGAGTCAGTTTGGTTCACAGGCTTAGCCTTACTCTGTTTCAATGCCACTTCCCAAAATGAGTTTGTGCTCGTGCAGCTTGCGGGGCCACAGGTGCACGTGTCATGTGCAGCCTCTGGTGCCCAGTGCTGGGCTGGACACCACGTGGTCCTGCCAACCTCCCTGTGGGGTCTAGAATCCCAACAGCGAAGCCTCATCAGAGGAAGGCTCTGCCTCGGGCAACTGCAGTTGCCTGACAGGAAAAAGGTAGGGACTAGGAACCTCTCAGAGTGCCAGTCCCACGCACGCCGCACCGCACTGCAGTGTCCAGACAGTGCCTGCCACCACCTCAGCTGTGCTGGTGAAGCCAGTGGCAGCCTTGGGCTCAGCTCCCCTACTGGGCAGAAGCCCTTGCCGAGGCCGGTGCTGGTCACAGCCACTGACTGTGTTGAATACTCTTCCTTTTTAAAAGTTCTTTGTTATGCAAGTAATGTGTGCTCATTGTTGAAAAATTGGAAAACACAAATAGGCAAAACAACAAAACTATGTGATGAGTTTGATTAAATTCCAGAGTGTGCCACTCCCTGGAGAGAACAACTAATAGGCCAGACCTGGAGAAGCCCGATGGAGCCGGGCAGCTGGGTTCACACCCGACACCACTGTTCACCAGCTGTGCAAGCTTTGGGAAGTTGCTTGCTCTCTCTGTGTCTCCATCTCCTCCCCAGCAAGACAGGGACATCAATGTCATTCACCAATAGGAGAGTCCCAGGCATTGATGAATTGACACATGTAAAGTGCTTAGAACAGTCTGGCAGAGAGCACTGGGCAAGGCTTGATCTAGTTATGCATACGTGCTTAAAATTTTTTATTATGGAAACTTTCAAACATATGCAAAAGCAGAAAGATGATACACCAAGCATCACACCCTGTCACCTGCACGTGCAATTCAATTCATGCCCATCTTGTTTCATCTGTTTTCCAACCCTTTCCTCTACCCCAAGATAATTTTGAAGCAAATCCCAGACATCATATGATTCTACCAGGAAATATTTTATTGTGCATTTCTAAAAAAAGGACTCTCTCCCTCTCCCCCTTCTCTCATAACCTATTATTACTCTTGAAAATTTCAACCACAGTTCCTTAATATCCAGCATCCATTCAGAGTGCACACTTTCCCAATTGCCTCATACATTTTGTTTTTTGCAGTTTCTTTTTGATTGCTCTACCCCTTAAATCTGTTTTAATCTTCTAGCTCCTACTCTATCTCTCTCTTCTGTTCTTGCATTTATTTGTTGAAACTAAGTCGTTTGTCCTTTAGAGTTTCCCAAGTTCTGGATTTTGCTGATTGCATTTTGTGCCACATATTTTAAACTTAAATGAAACTATTATATTTGTTGCAGATGGGAATTCAGTCCAAAAATGCAGAATGCCACATATGCAACTTAATTTTTCCTTGAGTGGTTTCAATTCCATTTTGAGCACCCCAATCCACTGCAGCTGTGTGGGGTTCTTTCTTCCCTATTCCCAGATTTCCCAGGGCACCAGGAGGTGAGTTTGGGGGTTACCTGTGTATCTGGCACCTGCTCAGCCATCCACATCTGACTGCAGAGCCACATGCATAACCAAGAGGTACCCGGGTGATCTTGCATCTGTTAGCTCACATCAGGTTTATACATCAGCCCTTTGCAGGAGCCTCCTTATTTTTGTTTTATACGTGAGGAAACTGGGATTTGCGTCAGTTAAGTGACTTGAATAACTGTTGGCAGAAGTCAAGAGCACCTTCAAGATGATGGGAGGTGAAGGGCCATGTCCCCGAGGGCAGCTGGAGGACAGGAGGCTCCCCTGACCCCATGCTCTAGTAGAACTGCTCTGGTCAATCCTCCAGAGACTTGTCACTTCCAAGTCCTCATCTTGAGTGACCCATCAGACATCAATGCCATTGTTATACTTTCCTCATT
The DNA here is from genome assembly GCF_027409185.1 of Cynocephalus volans. Lineage (NCBI taxonomy): Eukaryota > Metazoa > Chordata > Mammalia > Dermoptera > Cynocephalidae > Cynocephalus > Cynocephalus volans. Next base: position 213,448,848 of record NC_084461.1, read on the forward strand.
GGAAGCTTTTGCCACATGGCTTCTGGGAAACTGTCCTTACCCAGTTGTCCCCCTGCTCCTTCTCACTCTCCGTCCTCCCTAAATTTGGGGAGACCCCTGGGCTCAGTCCCTGCACATCTCTGCACCTTGCCCATCTTTGGTGACTTCCTTGCCCCTGATGGTCCCCCATTCATTGCTGCAGCCCTCGCCACTCCCAGGATGCTGGCCTCGTCTGTCACATGGGATCCACAACACCTTCCCTTGGTTTCTAAAGAGGTCTCAGGGTTACCTCTTTGAAACCACACTCCTGAGCTTCTCCACAGACTTCCCCACCTTAGGACGTGGCAACTCCAGCCTTTCCACTGCTGGAGCAAATCCTTGCCTCTTTCTCACGGCCAGATCTGACCATTGATGAATCACAAAGTAGTCTGTAGCCAGCATTCTTCACCTGGCCCAGTCACCTCCCACTGTCTCGTGTCAGCATGGCAGCCTTTTAGAGGGATCTCCTGGCTCCTGCCCTTGCCCCTTTGTAATAAAGCTGAGTGGCTCTGCGCAAAACCTCCTCTCTCACTCTGAGTAAGAGCCAAAGATGCTCAGTGGCCTGTAGGGCCCCATGTCATCTGTCCTCACTTTCTGCCTCTCTCCCCTGTTCACCCCGCTCCATCTGCACAAGTTCCTGGCTCTTCCATGAACTTCCAAGCACGGCCTCGGCTCACTGTCCTCCCTGCCCAGAATGCTCCTCCTCACCTCCATGATGTCACCACTCAAACGTCATCTTCCAGGTGGGCCCTTCCAGGCCTGGGTGTTCCCTGTCCTGGCCTGGCTTCAAGGCACTTGGCGTTTGTCACCAGCATCTCAGCTATCTACTGCTGTGGGAAAAACTGCCCCAAATGGAACAGCTTCCAGCAGCGGTGATGTGTGTTCCTCAGTTGGCTGCTTCCACATGGTGTCAGCTGGAGTCACCCATGCAGTGGCAGTCGGCTGGGGCTGGTGCTGGCTGTCACCTGGGCACCTCTCTCTGTCCACATGGCCTCCCAGGCTCTTTATGTGGCAGCTGCAAGCCCTTGTATGGCTAAGCCCACAGGTGCCAAAACATCACTTCTGCTGCCTTCTGTTGGCCAGAGCAATTCCCAGGGCCAGTCCAGAATCAAGGAGACAACACTAGACCCCACCTCTTGTTGAGGGAAGCAGCCAAGTCACTCTGCAGGAGGGTGGCCGTGTTTGTGATGGCCAACTCCTCCACCTGACACAGGATACATTCTCCCACTGAATTGCCATCTGTCTGCTCCGCTGGAACACAGTGAGGGCAGAGCTTCTGAGTGTCTCAGGTGCTCCACCCCAGCACTTAGGACACAGCACAGTTGTGTTAAGTGACATTGGAGGATTGCTCTGAAGCCACATAGCCAATATCTAATCACAGTCTGCCTCTTCAGAGCGTGGCAACCTTGGAGACATTATTTTGGCTCTAAACCTCAGTTTCCCTATCTGTGAGATGGGACAATAACAGTAATGCCAATTCCACACAATCAGAAAAAGATTACAGATATAGCACAACAAATAACGAGCACAGTACGGGGCCCATCTGAGCCCTCTGCAACTGTTAGCACCTCCCCTCCCCTCCCCATCCATCTGCACAAGGCCCTGACTTCTGACCTGGGCTCTGCCTCTGACTAGGACTTTGGGGATCCCTCCTAGGACATCTTCCTGGCTATCACCGCACTCCCTGCTTTTTCCCTTGATCTTGACCTTGGCTTTGACTTTCTCTGTATGCAGGGGCAGCTCATTGTCTCCCTGTGCAGCTTCTCCGGACTCTCTACCCCTCCACTCCGTGGCCCAGGGTTTCTCCTTGAGCCAATAAACTGGAACTCCCCATGTTTGTCTCTGTCTTTTATTTCAATGATAACTGCAATAAATGGGAAAATACCTAAATAAATGACAATGGGTCTGTTTATTCAATAATGTAATGACACCATAGTCTGCTCTAATATAAACGAAATAATTTGTGGTGGAAACAGTAGACAATTTTGTCAACTTGCCACAAAGTTGGGGTCAGCAAAACATCCCTCTTCTCATAAGCCTTCCTGGCCCCTCAAGTCCTTCCCCTGTTACCAACCACGCCTGAAATGCTGGCTGAGCCAGGGCTGGTTGGACAAATGAACCCAAAGAGTCTTCATTTTAAGGACACATCACTTCTCCACAATTCTCTGGCCAAATCTTTGTGGTGGGAGGGAGTCAAGGATCTCCTCTGCCCCTCAAGGCCAGCCTTTCGCTCCAGGTCCTGTCCTGGGCCTCCAATTCCCTCACCCCATTCTTATATGGAACCTGTCCAGCAAGCAGAGATGCACACCCTCCTTGAAAAGCAGTAATGGTTTCTCAAAAATAAAGCCTCTCTTCCTGTTACATAACCAACCAGGCCCTGGGTCAGTCATAGCCCCCAATTGTAGTACATCTATTGTCAAAACCCAAATCCTACGTCTCTGTGGATCTGCACAGACAAAGCAGGCTGGCCACTTGCCCCAGGTCATAGGGTCCAGAGGTGAGCCCAGGGCAAAGCTAGACCCAGATCAGTGGGTTGAATGGTGGCCCCCAAAAGTCACGTCTTGTCAAAACTTCAGAATGTGACCTTATTTGGCATAAGGGTCTTTGCAGATGTAATTAAGATAAGACTCTTGAGATGAATCGTCTTGATTTAGGGTGGGCCTAAATCCAATGACCAGTGTCTTTATAAGAAAAGGGGAAGATACACAAACACAGAGGAGACCCAGAGGGAAGGTGGCCATTGTAAGCAGGGGCAGAGATGAGAGCAAAGCTGGCACAAGCCAAGGAATGTAGGATCCACCAGAAGCTGGAAGGAGCAAGGAAGCCTCCCCCTAGAGACTTGAAGGGGTGAAGTCTTGCTGACACCTGGACTTTGGACTTCTGTCCTCTGAAACTGGGAGAGAGTACATATCTTTTGTTTTAAGCTGCCCAGTTGGTGATCACTTGTTACAGCAGTCACAAATACGAATACACCTGGTTACCCTGCAATGTGGTAAAGTAGGTCAGAGAAAGCCCAGGGCCAGCACAACTGGGCCAGCAGCCCTCAGTCCAGCCGCATCAGCGGTCTGGCTGCATGCTGTCCGGGATACTGCTGGAAAGCGGCCTGCAAGGGGGAGGCAACCAAGACTGGAGGGCGGGCCCTGGAGCCAGGGCAGAGTCCTGGCCCTGCAGGCCTCTGGACCAGCTGAGCACAGGTGTCCACAGCACCACAGTGAACTTCAAGGGAGGCACTCCACAGGGAGGTTTTGTGAGGGTCAGATTCATCTTGGAAAAATGCAACTCATACATCTGGGAAGAAATAATACAAAGCATAAGTAGGATATAAGCAGGAAGTGCCATGGCTCAGGAGCAGGGGAGGGGACTGGAACCCTCAGGGCAGCTGATGGAGCTAGCCGGGCGTGAAGGGGTTCAGCTAGGAGGATGTTTGTGCAGCCTCCCTGACCATTTGGTTTCAGAGGGGAGCAAGAGGCTGGGGACTTGGATGTTTGGGAACCCCTGAGCCAAGTTTACAGGAACAGCCCAGTCTAGGCAGAGGCTGAGGTCTCTGCTTCCCAGTATGTGTGACAGTGGCCGGGGGATCCAGTGAAGGGAGGAAAGGAGCACCCCACCCACCCACCCACACTTGGCCCTGTCCGCTGCTGCCCAGGCTGGCCTTCACCCTCCCCTCTCTCAAAACCTCCCTGGGCCTGTGTCCTGGGGAGGACATGGAGCAGGCAGAGGGATCTTGTACAATTCCAGAGATAATGCTGGCCTCAGAGCCAGGAGACCGTGTGCACATCTTGGCTGTGCCGCTCAGATGTCCACAAAATGAGGATGGAAACTTATTTTCCCTTCCTTCCTTTCAAGTAATTCATGTCCTTTGTGGATATTTTAGAAAGTACAAACAAAATGAAAAAATTTTAAATCACTCACAGTCCCACTAACCACTGCAAATATTTTCTTAGCCATGTCGTCACTATATTTTCCATGTATATTGCATATAAAAAACGTGTTTTTACAAAACCAGCCTCACATTACACACACAGCTCTCTGCTTTTATCACATAATGATATCAGGTCGTATCTCAAGGGCATCTTTTGGTGCCAGTGAATATGGCTGTACAGCAGTGGTTTTAAAAGTCAGGATTATTGAGGTATAGTTATCATACCATAAAATTCACCCCTTTTAGTGCTTAGTTCTATGAGTTTGATGATCATAGTCCTGTAACGCCCACCACAGTCAAGAGAGAGAACATTCCATCTCCCCCAAATTCCTTCTTGGCCTTGTGCAGTCAACTCCTGCTCTGACCCACAGCCCCTGCCAATCACTGGTCTGTTTTCTGTCCTATGGTTCTGCCATTTCCAAATTGTCGTATAAATGGGATCCTAACATATGTAGCTTCCACTATGCAGCTTACTGCATTGAAGACTCACGCAAGCTGTCATAGGGCCAGTTCCTCGCATCTTGGTGCCACTTAGTGCTCCACGGAGGGGATGCACTGGTGTGTAAAGCCAGCCCCCAGCTGAAGAACATGTGGGGTGTTTACAGTTTTTAGTGGTATTAGTAAAACTCTACAAAATCATTTGTTTTTGGCGGCTGTCTCCTATGGGGATCCAAACTCTTGACCTTGGTGTTATAACTCAGTGCTCTAACCAACCGAGCTAACCAGCCAGATCCCCTGAGAGTGGCAAACCCAGCCCTTTATTCTGCTCCTTCTCCAGTGATACATCCTGGGCTGTCTCACTCAGACATACACACACCACACACATCACACTCGGCAACCCAGAGCAAATGCTCCATCTCGGAGACAAAAGGTCATCTCATGAGCAGAACATGTTCCCAACTGCCACACTCCCCGCTATGGCAGGCCACCTCTCCCCAGCATATAGGGCACACCTCGTCCTGCTGACCAGGCGAATTTCTCTCTCTCACATCCCCTCTGGCCAGGCTTCATGCTGACTTCCTGGGCCCCATGTGGTTTGCAGCAACCACTCAGAGGGCCTGGCCGATTTCTTCCAGTGTCACTTGGACGAAATTCCTTGCACAAACATTTTTGCACAGTTGTTCAATGTTTTAAGTTTTAAAAACGGCCTCTGCCTCCCCAGGAGAGAACAAGGACTCTGAGGGGAGTCCAGGTGCCCTGGCAGAAGACAGGGGACATTAAGAGGAAAAGAAATGGTTTTAGTGGATAGACAGCTGAAGGGACCAGCTCTGGGGACTTTTGGGTAGAACTACTCCCTGAGGAGGGCAGGAGCAAACCCACAGGTGGAGAACATAGGCTCTGACCTTAGGAGTCTCCCGTCTATGCTGGCATGAGGAGAGGGTGGGGAGACAGGGGTCACACCTCAGGCCTCCTCGCTGCGGTGTGTGGGTCTCAAGGTCCAGGAAGCTCTAAAGGCCTGGAGGGGAGGACAGGTAGTTGCGAGGCTGGGAGGTGGTGGTGGGTGGTCAAGAGGACACCTTGGCTGAGCCACCTGCCTCCTTCCCCTCAGCCTATGCCCTGAGCCCACCGAAGAGGATGGTAAAGGGTTGGAGCATAGGCTGGTGTACTGGGCTGCAGGAGTCTGGGGCTCAAGACTGAAGAGGGAAAAGAGGATGGATCAGTGACGAGGAGAGGATGGGAAAAGGTGTTACATGACCCAGCCTGTGCCAGGCTAGTCTGAGCAGGGCTAGGCTGCTCTAACAGATTCAAATGTAGTACATCAAATAGGATAGGTCTTCCCAACTTGATCGATAGATTCAATGTAGTCTCAGTCTTGGAAAAGGAATTGCTGGGTCGACGTATGTGATTTAGTTTTCATTTCATTGGATACGGTTGCCAGATTCGCTTCCAAAAAGTCCCTCCTGCAAACGTCCGATTCTCTCACACTGTCAACATGTACAAACAATTATTTAAATGTCTGGTAATCTGACAGGTGCAGATATTCTCATTTCAATTTGTGCTTCTCTAATGACTGTATAACCTGGGCCCTCCAGTCATACATTGCTGGACTAGGATTCCTTCTGAGAGTCACCTACTTGTGTTTTTTTTTGCCAGTTTTCCCTTAGATCACTGTGTTTTTCTTATTTACCTGCAGACAATTTTGTATTTATGAGAATTAGTCTTAATTTCAACATATGTCACAATTTTTCCCGGTTTGTCTTTTGACTTTAATTTTTAAACACATTTTAAATTTGTGTGAAGTCCAGTTTATCATTTTTTTCCTTTAGCGGATCCAAGTTTATTGAGATACTTGAATCATAAAAACATTCATCGACTTTTTTCCAGTATGTTTTTCATTTCTTTTTTAGATTTAAATGCCCGATCCATCTGGAATTTATCTTGGTGTTAAGGGCTGAGGGAGGGCGCCAATTTCTATTTTTCCAAGTGGCCGGCCAGTTGTCACAACGCCACTCGACTGGAAAACCTTCCCAGTGTGTTTGCAGCGGCCGCTATACCCGCGCATTCGAAACCCGCGTGTCTGCCGCGCTCCGCGGACCGGTCGGCGCCCCTCTCTGCGTTTCCCTGAACCAGCCCCGGGCGCAGGAGGAGCAGACAGGGCCGGCGCGCGGCCTCCCGGCCGAGGAGAAGCCCCCCGACCTCCCCTCCACCCGCCGCCGCCAGCGGAGCCCGACGGCCCGTTTCCGCCAAGGTGATTTAAATAGAAGGCGTGTCATCCAGTGCTATTTGCATAGAGGCGGGGCAGAGCCCGGGACCGCCGCGGCGCGCCCACGGCCCTAGGGGCGAGTCCCACTGAGAGGCTCATTTGCATAGGGTGGGGCCTGGCTTGGAGCCCGCGCGCCACTTCCTCTTCCAGCTGGCTTCCTTCCGGCTCCCGCTCGCCTTCCTTCCGGTTTCCGCCCTCCTTCCTTCGACTTCCGCTCGCCTTCCTTCGGCTTTTGCCGGCGTTACCCGCGATCGTGGCCCTGATGCTCCCGAAACGGCGGCTAGCGCGGGCCGGGTCCCCGGACGGCGGTGCTATCTCCTCAGCGCCCTCGTCGGCGCGCTTCCCCGGCGTCGCCATCTACCTGGCGGAGCCGCGCATGGGCCGCAGCCGCCGGGCCTTCCTCACACGCCTGGGACGATCCAAAGGCTTCCGCATCCTCGACGCCTGCAGGTGCGCTGCCCGGCACGGCAGGCCAGTGTTCAGGGTGGGGCCGCAGAGGCAGCTTCGTGGGGACGGTGGAGGAGGCCGGCCACCTTATTTCGCATGCCGGCGAGGCCCCCTAGTGCTGCAGGTGGGATAACTGGCACGCCTCCCACGGGGCAGCGGCACCTGCACATTGGACTCCAAGTTAGTTCTGGCACCTCATGGTTGTGTGACCTCTCCTTGGCCCTCTGTTTCGTTTTCTGTAAAGAGTGCTATTAATTAGGGCAGGGAGTGCTCTACAGGATCACTGTGAGAATCAAAGCCAGAGGTTGTTGTGTTTTTTTCTTTTTAAGGATGACCGGTAAGGAGAGCTTAATCCTTGACTTGGTGTTGTCAGCACTAAGCTCTCCCGAGTGAGCTAACCGGCCATCCCTATATAGGGATCCAAACCCATGGCCTTGGTGTTATCAGCACCACATTCTCCCAAGTGAGCCACAGGCCGGCCCTGCCAGAGGCTTTTAAAGAGCCATACAGGGGTTGTAGGAGTATTTACAAAGTGACCTTCTGCCTTGGGTCAGTTCCCTGTCGCCCTGTGAGCCAGACTGACTTCTCAGGAGGCTCAGACTCTGTGGGCTCCCCTGTCCTTAGGCCTGAGGAAGTAACTTGACTTGGGCTCTCCCATAGGGAGGGAACCAAGAGGAGCAAAACTTGCCCATACAGAGACTCCGCCTAGAGTAAGAGAGCTGGGGGTTCCCATAGGGTTGAGTTTGGGAGAGCCAGTGTCTTCCTCTGCCTTTTTTTTTTTTTTTTTTTAAATGTACTTAATTAAATATCACCAGGGGTTGGTAGTGTGCCAGGACCTCCCAGGAGAGGATGATCGTAGCAGTTTAGAGTGTGGGGGCACTGTCTGTTTTTACAACAACACTGTCTATTTTTATCCTCCAAGGTAGGTAGAGGAGGAAATCAAAGTATAGATACTTTCCTTCCCCAAATCATGCAGCAAGTATATGGCAGAGCGGGGGTTCAGACCCAAGCAGTCAGGCTTGAGCATCTGTGCTTAAACCCAGCACTTAGACAAAGACTGTCTACCCCTGCCTTTCAGGAACTCCTTTATCTGAGATGGACAGGGAGACAAGTTAACACAGAGCCAGCTGGGCTCATGAGCACAGCTCAAGCAAAAGCCACAGTCCTGAGGGTGCTTAGGGGTGGAGGTGTTCCTTCCCTGTGGGAGGGGCTGGGAAGGTTTTCTGGAGGATCTGACATTTGAAGAACAAATGGACAGTCACAGTGCAGGGGACACCAATAGCAGAGGCTTGGAGGTGTGGAGCCAGATAGGGCTCAGGACCTCACCTCACCTCCTCCCTCTGCCCAGCTCTGAGGTGACACATGTGGTGATGGAGCACACTTCGGCGGAGGAGGCTGCACGCTGGCAGGAGCACAGCTTGATGGCTGCTCCCCCAGGCTGCACCCACCCGGCTCTGCTGGATGTAAGCTGGTTCACTGAGAGCATGGCAGCTGGGCAGCCTGTCCCGGTGGAGCACCGGCACCGCCTGAAGGTGAGCGGGAGAGGATTAGTGTTGGAGAAAGCCCTGGTACAGGCTGTAGCTCAGCTGGGACTGGTGACATGGCAGCAGTGCTTCAGGTTCTTCAGAGGAGGTAGGCAGTGAGGGCTCTGCCCAGACCACCAGAGGGCCCTGAGAAGCCAGTAAAAGGGCCACGATAGGGACGGGGTGGGCAAGGCCATCCCAGTTTCTGTTCTTACCACTGGTGCAGGTTCTCTAGGGGTCCACTTATTTTAGGCATTGTAGGCCCTTCTTCCTCACCAAGTAGCCGATACTGTGAAACCAAGTAACATGACCCACGGGTCAGCAGGACCTGTCCTCAGGATGCTGTAGGGTTCATGGCCTCTGCTCTACCTCAGTGGGTCCCAGTGGGGACACATACGTGAGCTCAGGAGCCATGCTGCCTTCATTAGAGTTCTGGTTCTGCCTGGGAGCCATGAGGCGTGGGGCAAGGCCCCAACCCTCCAGGCCTGAGCATCCCTAGCCCACTTGATTGTGAGGATCTGGGGAGATGGAGTCCATGCAGCATGTGCAGCTGTGAGAAGAGTGCTCCATAAGGCAGCCAGTGTTAACTCCTGCTGATCTGGCCTCAAGAGTCCCATCCTCAGACTGTCCTGCAGGGTAGTGCCTCCCTCTGCTCCTGATCAGAGTTGGCCACCTCTGTTCTGTGAGCTGCAGAGGTGAACGCCCCAGGAGAGGCAAGGCTCCGGTGCTGCCTGGCTCTCGTGCCAGCCCTGCAGCCTCACATTGATCTGTCATTGCCTATCCCAAGGTGGCTGAGCCCACGAAGGGGCCTCCAAGCCCTGCATGGATGCTGCCCTATGCCTGCCAGCGCCCCACGCCCGTCACACACCACAATACCAGCTTCTCGGTGAGCCACTGCTGTGAGCATGGTCCCAGCCCTGGGAACAGGAGGACGGGGGTGGCAGCCGGCAGATTGGGGCCAAGCGCCCTGCCCACCCTGCCTCTTACCAGGGCCCTTCCCTGCAGGAGGCTCTGGAGACACTGGCGGAGGCAGCGGGCTTTGAAGGCAGCGAGTGCCGCCTCCTTTCCTTCTGCAGAGCAGCCTCTGTGCTCAGGGCCCTTCCCGGCCCTGTTACAGCCCTGAGCCAGCTGCAGGGGCTGCCCCATTTTGGAGAACACTCTTGCAGGGTTGTCCAGGTAGGTGTTCACCATACTGAGCAGGGTGGGGTGGGGAGACCTTAGGCCTGGTAAGACAGCAGGGGCCTGGTGATCAGAGGCCAGCTTGGAGGGACAGACAGACGTGGGTGCAGATGCTGCTACAAGGCCCCAGCAAGCCACCTTCTGCACTCGGATTCCTCCTTTGTAAATCACCCACCTACCTCAGGGCACTGAAGACTCAGTGAAGGGAGCTGCAAGGGCCATGGCAGGGCTGCGGGCTGGCATTATCATCAGTCCCAAACCACCCTGGACGGTGGAAGAAAGCCCTCTGAGTACAAGCATCTCTTTTGAAAATACAAAGTAATTGGTCATCTGACGTATTGAGTTGTCCTTCTGTGCACTTTTATTGTGAGAATACGTAGTGCCAAAAGATGCTTTTAAATGAGGTCATATGAATACACTCACATTTTGAAAAGCAAATGTTTGTATATCCTGGGGCTTGATGTTCGTCTGAGAGATGATCCATGTTTCCCAGCACCCAGCTGTTGTAACTACAGACCCCGAGGGGCTCTGGGGCTGTAGCTCCCACCCCCCAGTTGTGTGGCAGCGCTTGGGTCACCTCCCTGGGTACAGTCTTCATTTCCAAGTCCTACCAGACCCTGCCAGGACAGAGCCCCTCTCTGCAGGGTGCTGACCCTAACTCCCTGTCCCCTCTCTCTGTGGCCCCTCAGGCTTAGACTCTTGTTTTGTCTCCCCCCCAGGAGCTGCTGGAGCATGGAGCTTGTGAGGAGGTGGAGAGAGTCCGGTGTTCAGAGAGGTACCAGACCATGAAGGTGCGCGGAGGGCGGGGGGGGGGGGCGGGGACCCCAGCAGGTGCACACAGCCCCTCAGCCCTCTGCCGGGAAGAACAGCATAGTCCTCACCTTGTAAAGGGAAGCTAGTGGGGGTGGCTGACCCCATCCATTCGTGAGAGAATGTCTTGCCAAGGAAGTGGCAGCTAAGCTGATACCTGCTATGTATAAGGCTGCCAAGTGGAGACAGGCAGGGGAGAGTCTTGTTTTGAGCACAGGGAATTTTCTAGATTACTCAGCACCATCTGTTCTTATTGGACTGTTTTTGATGGAATATTCTCAAGTATATTGCCTGTTGTGGCACCTTAGAGGACACTGAACAAAACACGGCCTTTTCTTGGCTATCACGGGGACACTGTGAGCTGCTTACACCTGCACTATCTCATCTTGATCCTGTGTGTGTTTCCTGGTGTTGTCGGCCTGCCTGTCTCCACAGCGCAACTTCCCTCTGTCTGCTAAGGAAATGCCATCCGAGCTCTTCTGGATGCCTTGGTTGTACCTGCACTGACACCCTTTCCGCCACCTAGTTTTGTAGCTGGAGCTTGTCAGAGCAGTGGGAGGGTGGGCCACTGGTGCTGCAGGAGGTTGCACAGAACGTTGTCAGGATTGGCAGGGAGGGCTTCCAAGAGGGAGACTTGAGTGATGTGTGAGGGACAGCTGGGCTCAAACAGGTAGAGAACGGGGCAAGGGGCATTGGTGGGGACAGCGGGGCCAGATGAGCAGGACCACTGCTGTAAGTGTGGGGCGAGGGGCCTTGGGGAGGTGGGAAGGCCATACTGGGTGAGCAGACGCAGGGATGGGGATGAAATGACCTTGAAGTTGAGGAGGTTAGTGAGTGGTGTCGGTCCCACCAAGGGTTTCCTGGGCAGAGGAGGGAGAGGTGCTGAGAGACATCTCCCTCCTCCACCTTGCCCTACCTCCTGGGTACCCCAAAGTCCCAGAAGGCATCCAGGGTGGCAGAAAATTAGTAAGTAGAAGTTGTTTTTTAAAAAACAACATAATTGGGTTAATCTCAGTATTTTTTAGTTGGGATTCTCATGGTTACAAGTGACAGGGACCCACCTAATACTCTTGGTTCAGAGAATCAAAGAGAGGATGGGCCAATCCTGAACAGAGGGGACCTGGGCCAGGGGGCTTGAGTCCCACCAGGCCGCCCTCCCTCCTCCCTGCCTGTCTGCCAGCAGCTTCGGTGGCTTCATCATCTCTTGCCATCCATCCGCTTCCTCCGTCGGCAGGACACAAGGCCACAAGGTGCCTCTGACAGCCCTCGGGCGCCTCCACCCCTGCACTGGCTTGACCTCAGTCTCAGTGCCAAAGTTCCTGGGGAGGGACTAAGTGGCCAGCCCCGGGCAGGTGACATGCTTGGCCGGGGCACACCCTGTGTGGGGGAGATGCATGTGAGAGCGGTGCCCCCAGTTCTTCTGCCAAAACCACTCTCTCGTTTGTTAGCTCCTCCCTGCTGTTTAAGGAGAACCACAGAAATAAGTTCCAGCTGCTGTTGGTTGGGAGTGACCTGGCTTTCCTAGTGAATTAAGAGCCCATCGTGCTGGTTTGTCAGGGGGACTATTTTGGCTGTGTTGGAACCACAGGCTAGAGCTGTATAAGTTCTGGGGAGAGACCTTTTATAGAGGAGAGGGCAGGTAGCTCCCCAGAGTCTTTTGGCAAGTGGCGAGTGGCCGCAGAGCCCCCAAGTCCAGCTTCGGGCACGCTGTGGCTCCTGGGGCTGCAGCAAGGCATGTGTGGGTTCAGCCCCAGTGAGGGGGGTGGGTAGGCACCGCTCCAGGTTTGCATCCTTGTGTGTGGCCTCAGGCAGGTTGCTTAAATTCGCAAAACGCAAGGGGGATGGCACCTCCTAGGTGCACAATGACTTCACGAGGCAGCGCTGCCACGTCCAGCTATGACACCCCCTACCCAGAGCCACGTCCTCATCTGCATCTCGCCATGAGAGCTTTGCTCCTGACTGTGTTGTGTTTTTTCCTCTGCACAGCTCTTCACCCAAATCTTTGGGGTCGGCGTGAGGACTGCTGACCGGTGGTACCAGGAAGGGCTGCGAACCCTGGATGACCTCCAAGGACAGCCCCAGAGACTGACCAAGCAGCAGAGAGCAGGTGAGCCTTCCAGAGAGGCCTGGGCCCTGGGCTTCCCCAAAGCCCCTGGATCTGAAAATTTCCTTCACCCTGCAGCCCTCAGCACTGACACACAGAACGTGCTGGTTCCCTGGACGACAGGGAACAGGGGTGGTGCAAAGGGGTCTGGGTGGCAGGCCAGCCATCCTTGTTTGGTGGGCTCCTAGGGCCTCTATCCAATGGATTCAAGATCTATTGCAGCCCTGCCTCAGTGAACAGTGATGGTCACAGCAACTGCTGTGACATTCTGGGCCTTATGTCATTGCCTCCTGGTTAGACTTTGACCTGGGACTAGGGACAGCCTGGGCTTCAGCACATCTGCCACCCCAGCCTATTGACCAGTCTGTATGGAGGGGGCCTGCAGGGGGAGGTGACACCGTGTAGTGGGAAGAACATGAGCTTTAAAGCTTGTTTTTTTGTTTGTTTGTTTGTTTGTTTTTTTAAGATGACTGGTGAGGGGATCTTAACCCTTGGCTTGGTGTTGTCAGTACCACGCTCAGCCAGTGAGCGAACCAGCCATCCCTTTATAGGATCCGAACCCACAGCCTTGGTGTTATCAGCACTGCACTCTCCCAAGTGAGCCGTGGGCCGGCCCTCTTTAGAGCTTGTTTGGGTGCTGTCTGGCATTCACCATGTAGATGACCATGGCCCTGAGACTTAACCTGTCTGAGCCTCAGTTACGTTTACTGTAGAGTGGAGAAGGGATGGCAGCATGGAGTTCCGTGAGCTCCTCTGGCAGGTGCCCAGCAGATGCTCTGTTCCCTCCATGTGGCCTGCCTGGCCACTGCAGCCGTACTGTCTGCGACCTCCCCTAAGTTGAGGGCTTGGCTGAAGGAGCCCCCCAGCCCAGCAGGCACTGCTGGCTCACTGCTTCTTTCCCTGGGCTTCTGCCTAGTGCAGAAGGGAGTGAGACCCGCAGCACTGGCTCCCTGCCATGGCCTCGCCCCATGACCAGGGCTGGCAGGGACGGCCAGCAGCGTTTGCATGAGCTCACTCTGCCGGGCGCTGCTGTTCCTCCCATTGAACCCGCCCTTAGCTGCATGTGAGCATGAAAGGCGCCTCTTGAGAAGCGAGGAGACAGCAGTAGGCTAAAGCGAGGTGTTCCTCGTGGCAGAGCCATTTTCACATCTCACTGCTGCCTGGTCCCATTTATAGATGGGAAAACTGAGGCATCAGAAGGGACGGTCTGTTCTGACCATGTCAGCATCACTGTCCTTATATTTGGCTGTAGTGTCATTTTGTAAGATGTTACCTTTGCAGAGAGCTGGGTAGAGGGCACATGGGGATCTCTCTTCTTTCAACTGTATATGAATCTACAATCATCTCAAAAGTTTAGCATTTGAAAGGGCAGATGGGATAGTGTTGTGCTTAGACTGGGATGCCATTCTGCTCCATGCTCCAGCCTCTTGCTCCTCGGAGGCCTCTCCCTGTCCTGCAGCCATGGGCCCCAGGTGACCTCCTTGTGCTGGTGAGGGACAGGCCGGGTGAGTCAGGAGAGCCGGCACTGCCCACAGGTCTCCAGCACTACCGAGACCTGAGCACCCCAATCTGGCTGCCTGATGTGGAGGCCCTGCAGCAAGTAGTGGAGGTAGCCGTGGTGCAGGCCCTGCCCGGGGCCACCATCACACTGACTGGCAGCTTCCGGAGGTAAGGGGGGCTAATGTGCCCTTCTTGCTTGGCTTCAGACCCTTCCCCAGTGAAGGGACCTGAGGTGGGGACACTGAGATGGGCCTTCCCACTCACTGGAAGGGACATGCCCTTGACTTGGGGCCAGAGAGTCAAACTGGTCCCCTCAGGGGGAATTCGCAGGGCCATGATGTGGACTTCCTCATCACCCACCCCGAGGAGGGCCGGGAGGCAGGGCTGCTGACCAGCGTGATGTGCCGCCTTCAGAGCCAGGTGAGTGGCTGCTGACTGTGCCATCGCGCCCAGCCTCCTGCTCTCCACACCATGGTGGTCCCGCCCATGCTTGCCTCTCGCCATAGGGCCTTGTCCTATACCACCAGCACCAGCACAGCCACTGTGGGTCCCCTGCCAAGCGGGCCCGGCACAGCCACACCATGGATGCCTTTGAGAGGAGTTTTTGCATTTTCCGCCTGCCTCAACCCCCGGAGACGACTGTGGGGGATGCCCCTAGGCCCTGCCCAGCCTGGAAGGCTGTGAGGGTGGACCTGGTGGTTGTGCCCATCAGCCAGTTCCCCTTTGCTCTACTTGGCTGGACTGGCTCCAAGGTAGGGTGCGTGCTGCTGGGTGCGTGGGCTGGGGCTGGGCCAACCCTGCTGAGGACAGCTGCTTCCCCCCAGCTTTTTGAGCGGGAGCTGCGCCGCTTCAGCCGGAAGGAGAAGGGGCTGTGGCTGAACAGCCACGGGCTGTTTGACCCTGAGCAGGTATGTCGCTGGGGACTGGGGCAGGAAGCACCTCCACAGCCTGCTCCCTGGCCCACAATCTGAAACGGCCCCACACCCCTCCAGCCTAGAACCCACAGGGCCTGAATCTGGGCCTCAACACCCCCATCCTGGCCTTCAAGAGTACATCCACCTCGGCACCCCTTCCTGGCATGGTGGCCCTGGGCATGGGCCTCTCCCCATAGGGCCTTGTCCTATACCACCAGCACCAGCACAGCCACTGCGGGTCCCCTGCCCAGCACAGTCAGCAGCCACTCACCATCCACTGAAGCCCCCGTTCCTCTTCCAGAAGGTGTTCTTCCACGTGACTTCAGAGGAAGACATCTTCAAACACCTGGGCCTCGAGTACCTTCCCCCAGAGCAGAGAAACGCCTGACCTGCCTGCCAGCCCCTACTTCCACTCTTAGGAAATGAGAGGCTGCCCCAGACCCTTGTCCACTGAACATTTCCAGGCAGATGTTCTGCCACCTCACGTCACCCCTCCTGAGCCGGCGTGCCCTCACCAGCATGCTGCAGGGCATTGGCTAGGCGGGGGCCGTCAGCTGTGTCATCCTGAGTTAGCTTTCAGCCTCCCCATGCCTCTGGGTCCTGTCTTGGACAGGATCTGAGCGGTGCCCACTTCATGGAGCTGTGGCAAACCCAGTGGTCGTGAGTGGCCCTGCCTGATGCATGTCTGTTCAGTCGAATTGTAGCTACTGTGACTCCTGCAGGCTCCCTACACCCCCACTCAGAAGTGCCCTGCGTTTGAGCCATAAGGTGGATGCTGTGTTTCATGCCTGTGAGGAGTCCACTCAGGGTGTAAGGGTATGCCACTGGCATCCAGGGAGGGGCTGTGAGGAAGAGGACTTTGGGTGCTGGGGCCTCAGGACTGCAGCCCCCAGCCTGGCGTCCTGCTTCTGCCTTGAAGGACTGCTCTCAGCACATTCTTAAACACAGGGCACCTCCTGCTGCTCTTGCTCAGAGCCCTCCAGCAGTTCCAAACCCAGTCCCTGCCAGCCGCATCTGCACTCTGCCTCTGCCCACTGGTCCAAGCCCTTCTGGCTCACTGCTTTCCCACTTTATGTGCCCCAGGCCCCACATGCCCGGTTCCAAGGGCTGGACATGCGGGTCACACACCCGGTAATGTGCCGGCTGTAAGGCCTCACCCTCACCAGCTCAGCCACCTGGAGTGACTCCCCCCACATTCCCCTCCCCCGTCAGGTCTTGAATCAGAAGTCACCCATCCGGTGAGGACTTCCCAGAACTGTCACCACTTAAACAGTATTTTTTAAATGCCATGCAGAAAAATAAAGTGCCATTCAGTAAAATTGACTCATTCCTCTTAGCCACCACTGTCAGGATGCAGGAGGTCCCGCCCCAGACACATCCCCCACAGTGTCCTGTTGTGCTCACATGTTCCCCAGCCCTGACTTGCTCCTCCGTTCTCTGTCCCTGTGGTTTTGCCTTCTCTGGAATATCACATATGTGGAACCAAACCATATGGAACATTTTGACCAGCCTCTCTTCCTCAGTATAATGCTCTGAGCTTTGTGCAGTGGTTGAGCGTGTCCGCAGTCTGTTCCTCTTTGTTGCTGTGCAGCACTCCAGGCCAAGGCCACTCCAGCTTATCTGTTCAGCTACAGGAGAATGTTTGGGTTGTTTCCAGGTTTGGTGATTATGCATAGAGCTGCTGTAGACACACATGTACAGGCTTTTGTGTAGACACGAATTTTCATTTCTCGGATAAATAGCAAGGTGTAGGACTATTGGGTCATATGGTAAGTATAAGTTTATAAGAAAGAGCCCAATTGTTGTCCAGAGGCCTGTGTCATTTTGCAGTCCATCAGCAACAAGCCACCCATGTGAGTTAAACAGTTTCCCAGTAGCCTAAATTAATGCCTGATTAATATTACATTGTATGGAGATACTATATTTTATTTATCAGTTCATCAGTTGATGGACATTTGGGTTGTTTTCACTTTTTGGTCATAATGCTACTGTGGACATGTTTTAATTTCTTTTGGGAGTAGAATTGTTGAGTCATTTGGTAACCTCTATATTTAACTTTTTGAGGAACTGCCAGACTTTTCCAAAACAGCTGCATCATTTTATATTCCCACGAGCAATGTATGAAGATTCCAATTTCTTCACATCCTTACCAATACTTGTTGTAGTCTGTCTTTTTAATTATAGCCATCCTAGTGAAGGTAACATGGTATTTCTTTGTGGCTGATTTTAATTTCCCTAATAACTAGCAATGTTAAGCATCTTTTCACGTGCTAATTGACTATTTCTTCTCAGGTCCTTTGTCCATTTTTGAACTGGGTTATTTGTCTTTTTACTGTTGAGTTATAAGAGCTCTTTATGTATTCTGCATACTAGACTCATCAGATACATGACTTGCAAATATTTTCTTCCATTCTGTGGGTTGTCTTTACTTTCTTAATGGTGTCTTATAAGCTCAAAAGTTTTTAATTTCATAAAGTCCAATTTGTTTTTTTCTTCAGTTGCTTGTGCTTTTGGTGTCATACTTAAGAAATCATTTCCATGGTGAAGGTTTACCCCAAGTTTTCTTCTAAAAGTTTTATAGTTTTTGCTTTTACATTTGTTATCGATACATCTTGAATTAATTTTTATATAGGTGTGAGCAGATAGGGGTCCAACTTCACTGTTTTGCATGTAGAGATCCAGTTGTCCTAGCACCATTTGTTAACTATTCTTTCTCCATTGAATTCTTTTGGCACCCTTGTCAAAAATCAATTAACCAAAATGTGAGAATTTTTTTCTTGGACTGTCAATTCTACTCGATTGATCTATGTGTCTACCTTATGACAGTACCATGCTGTCTTGATTACTGTAATTTTTGGAAATTGGGGAGTGTGAGTCCTCCAACTTTGTTCCTTTTTGAAATTTTTTTGGCTATTCTGGGTCCCTTGATTTTCCATATGAATTTTAGGTTCACCTTGCAATTTATGCAAAGAAGGGACTTTGATAGAGATTGCATTGACTCTAGATCAGTCTGGGGAGTACTGCCAATTTTACTTAACAATATTGTCTTCTGATCCATAAACGTGGAGTATCTTTCCATTTATTTAGATCTCCTTTAGTTTCTTTCAACAACGGCTTATAGTTTTTAGAGTGTAAGTTTGATACTTCATTTAAATTTATTCCAAAATATTTTATTTTTTTGATGTTATATTAAATAGAATTGTTTTAATTTCATTTTCAGATTATTCATTGCTAGTATATAGAAATACAGTTGATTTCTGTATTCCTGGAACCTTGCTGAACTCTCATTTATTAGTTCTAATAGTCTTGGTGGATTCCTTCAGATTTTCTTCTTTTTAAAATTTTTTATTATTTCTCCTTAGGATTTTCTTGGACAAGGTGATGCCATCTGTGAAGAGAAATAGTTTTATTTCTTCCTTTCCAGTCTGGATGCATTTATTTCTTTTTCTTGCCTAATTGCTCTGGCTAAAACCTCAACTTCAGTGCAGTGTTGAGTAGAAGTGGGACATGCCTTGTCGTTTTCCTCATCTCAGCCTTTCACTGTTAAGTATGTTCTTAGCTGTGGGTTTTCATAGAAGCCCTTTATTAGGTTGAGGAGGTTCCCTTCTATTCCTAGTTTGCTGAGTGCTTTTATCATGAGGGGTGTTGGATTTTGTAAAATGTATTTTCTGCATCTATTGAGATGACCATGTTTTTTTAAGGACAAAATACTCTGTTGGTGGGTGTATTACATTAATTGACTCAGACGTTGAAACAACACAGCATTCCTGGCATGAAGTCTTTTTTTTAAAATTTATTTTATTTATTGAACCAAAATCGATTATACATATTTTGGGGGGGTGAACATTGAGATATGTTGATTAAGTCAATATTACTAGCATATATATTGTTACAAATAATAATTATTCTTTATGCCCCTGGTCCAGTCTCTCCCCTTCCCCCATTCCCTCCCCCTCCCCCCTTTAATTGCCCTAGATTTCTTCTCTCCTTCTGAAAGAATAATGGTTACTCTGTTAATTTGTTGCCTAGATGATCTGTCCAATACTGATAAGTGTGATCAGGTCCTCCAATATTATCATAGAGCAGATGCTTCTTCTGTCACTCTAAAATGAGTTTTGTGGAAACAGACATCCTCTTCTTTTCTTTGTCTCTGCTGCTGACTCTTCTTGTGTGAATGCACTCCAGTGGTTGGCGGACCATCTGCGTGGTGGTTGTGGCGTCCATGGTTATTGTGGTGGCTGTGGTGGGCTACCCATGTGGAGGTGCTGTTTTTGGTATGCTCCTTGGCACTGGCGGTATGCCTGGTTGTGGGTGTGTTTGGTCCCCTTCTCCGTGCCTTGGGTCCCCAGGCGGACCCCAAGGTGCTGGCACGGTGTGCCTGGTTAAGGGGAGGGCAGTCTGGTCCTCTTCTCCATGCCTTGGTTATCCAGATGAGCCCCAAGGTGCTGGCGTTTTGTGCCTAGTGTGGGAGGAGGGTCCGGTCCCTGGCTCTATACCTCAGGTCACTGGGTGGGACCTGAGGCACTGGCTTGGTGTGCCTGGTTGTGGAAGAGAGGTCCAGTCCCCTTCTCCATGCCTCGGGTCCCCAGGTGGGCCCCAAGGCACTGGCGCAGTGTGCCTGGTTGTGGGAGAGAGGTCTGGTTCCCTTCTTGCCTCGGGTCCCCAGGTGGTCCCTGAGGTGCTGACGTGGTGTGCCTTGTTGTGGGAGGAGGGTCCAGTTCCTGGCTCCATGCCTCGGGTCACTGGGTGGGACCCAAAGCACTGGCTTGGTGTGCCTGGTTATGGGAGGAGAATCCAGTCCCCTTCTCCATGCCTCAGGTCCCTGGGTGGGCCCCGAGGCACTGGCGTTGTGTGCCTGGTTGTGGGAGGAGGGTCCGGTTCCTGGCTCCATGCTTCGAGTCACTGGGCGGGACCCAAGGCGCTGGCTTGGTGTGCCTGGTTGTGGGAGGGTGGTCCAGTCCCCTATTCCATGTCCCAAGTCCTTGGGTGGGCTCCGAGGTGCTGGCATGTTGTGCCTGGTTGTGGGAGAGAGGTCCGGTCCCCTTCTTCATGCCCTGGGTCCCTGGGTGGGCTCCAAGGTGCTGGCATGTTGTGCCTGGTTGTGGGAGGGTGGTCCGGTCCCCAGCTCCATGTCTGGCGTAAATTCTGTCGCTTATGGGATATATTCGTTTTTCTGTTGTTGCTAGGCTATGTTTGCTAGTATTTTGTTGAAGATTTTTGTATGTATATTCATAAGAGATACTGGTCTGTAATTTTCTTGTAATGCCTTTGTCTAGGTTTGGTGTCAGGGTAATACTGCCCTCATAGAATGAGTTGTTACCTTTTACTATAACCTATGTACATCCCATTATATTTAAAGTGAGTGTCTTGAAGACAGCGTAGAATTAGGTTATTTTTAGAAATCCAAACTGATAATCTGTCTTTTAGTTGGCATGAGGAGACCATTTATGTTAATACAACTATTGAAATGTTTAGATTTAGGTCCACCATTATGTTATTTTCTGTTCTTCATTTCTCTGTTTCTTTCCTGCCTTTTTTTCCTCCTGACTTTCCATTGCACTCTCTCCACAGACACACACACAAGTGTGCGTGCACACACAGTGGTTGTTCTAAGGACTATAATATACTTAACTTTTCACAGTCTACTTAGAAGTAATATTTTACCACCTCAAGTGGAGTGTAGAAACCTTAGCACGTGTAGGTCCCTTTGCCTTCTCCCTTCATGTTATAGTTGTGTTACATCCACATACACTGAAGCCCCCATCAGAGAGTATAATTTTTTTCCTTTCCTCCTCCCACCTTCAGTATCATTTTTAATTCAGCCATCTCATATATTTTAAAGAATTCAAGACGTGAAGAATAGTCTCACATTTATGTGGCTTCTTACCATTTGTGTTGTCTTTCCTGCATTTCCAATGTTCTGAGCTTCCTCTGGTATCATTTCCCTTCTGTCTGAAGAACTCGCTTTAACTTTTTTTTTTACAGCAGGTACTGTGGTTATGAATTCTCTTAGTTTGCTTTCATTTGAGAATGTTTTTGTTTTACCTTCCTTCCTAAAGAGTATTTTTGCTGGATATAGAATTCTCAGGTGACAATTCTTTTGTTTCAACACTTCAGAAATACTGTTCTACTTCCTCCTGGCCGGCATGGTTTCTGGTGAGAAATCCACAGTTTTTCAGAAAATAGTGCCCTACATGAAATGCATCATTTTTCTCTGGCTGATTTTAGGGTTTTTTTGTTCTTTAATCTTCAGAAATTTCATTATAATGTCCAGGCTTGGATTTTTGTTATTTTTGTCAATTTATCCTGTTTGTGGTTCACTGAGCCTCTTGATTTGTAAGTTTTTCTTTTTCCAAACTGTCATCAAGTTTGCTGACTCTGTCCTTTGTCATTTGCATTCTGTTATTGAGCCCATCCAGTGGATTTTAAATTTTTGTTATTGTATTTTTCAGTTCTAAAATTTCCATTTTGTTACCCTTTATATCTTGTTTCTTACCTGATAATTTCTATCTTCCCATTCATTTTAAGAGTGTTCACCAATACACTGAAGCCTGGTTATGAATAGCTGCTTTAGCATTTGTATCTGATAATTCCAATACGTCAGTCCTCTTGCTGTGAACATCCATTGATTGTCTTTTCTTCCATGTTGAGATTTTCCTGATTTTCATACACTGGGTCATTTTGGATTATATCCTGGATATTTTGAATATTATGTTGAGACTCTGGACCTTGTTTAAATCCTAAGCAATATGCTGATTGTTTAAAGTGTTTGCACTACTAGTCGTGTTAGTCTCATGTGTACTCTGGTTGGCCTGGGACTTGCAGTATGAATCTACAGTCAGGCCCCACGTGCACAGCTGGGCAGCGACTCCACGTGTTCACGTGTAGCTCTATTGGATCACTCACTTAACCTTCCCTGCTCTGTTCTCTCCTTTCCGAGACGTCCAGCCAGAGATCTGGAGCCTTTGTTTCCCCACCCTGCTGCATACTTCCTGCAGCTGCCACCAGGGTGCAGCGCAGAGGCAGAGAGCAGCAGCAGTGGCTAGTCAGGGCCCTGAATCCTCTGGTCAGAGTCAAACTCCCCTCCCCAGGTTTCAGGTGCCTGCCTGGCTGCCGTCACTGCACCCTTTCATGTTATTGCCCAGGAGTTGGGTGGGGAAGAAAGGAAAAAACGGGGGGATTCCCTTAACTCTGACTTGTAGGAGTTTTGTTTCCTGCTCCTTGGACAGAGATTCTCCTGGAGCCCTTTTGTCTACACTGGATGCACTTCCAGGTTTCAAGCTGCTTTCATGTCCAGGCTGGGCAACATTGGAAGGAAAAAATGATAACCACGCCACTGTTCAGTAGAACTTTGAGTCTGGCCTTTTCTCATCCACGTGCTGCTGCTTTTCACGACCCCCAGGGCTGCCCATGTCTTTCTGGGACTGATGGTCATGGCCGGTGGGAGGGATGGGTAGACAGTGCTCCCCCACCTCCCAGGACCATCCTGTGACACACGGCTCCCCACCCACCGGGCCGCATTCCTGGTGGAGGCCCCGAGGGCAGTCCCGAGTTTCCCACTGCTGTGCCCCAATGCTGGGAAGCCCTGGCACACTCGAGAGGCCCCGCAAATGCCTGTCATGTGAATCAAAGAGGAGGCAAGCCAGAGCCCAGGCTCAGAAGCCGTAAACTCTCCTCTGGGCTTCCCCGGCCCCCACAGGCAGCAAGTGACTTTAAAGTGCGACCATGCTCCAAACTGCAGTGATTCCCACTGTGGGGGGACACAAAGCCCACCTCTGCACTATGCCCACTGCTGCCCCAGCCTGTTTGCTGCTCTATGGGGATCTGGTCTTTGCTGGCTCCTCTGCCTGGAATGCTCTCTCCATAGGACTCAACATAGCTGAGTCCTTTGCGTTCTGCTGTTTCCACTTAAATATCACCTCAGAGGGTTGTCCCTATCCTCAAGCCCTGCGCCCCACCCACACACCCCTGAAAGTGGCTGCCCCTCCTCACCTCTTTTCCCATCCCATTACGTCCCTTCCTTCTAAGTACTTGTCACTGTCTATAATAGGCATGTTCAGCTACTGGTAGGATCCCTCTCCCCTACTGGAACATGGGCTTCTCATCTGGTGTCTGTTGGACCCTAGGGCCTGGCCCTCAAATACATGTAGTTGGACCAGCGGGTCAATTCCTGGTGTGGTCAAGGGGACAGAGACCATAAAATTAGATGTGGCTTCAATCAGGATAGATTTGGAGCAATGAGACCTGTGTGTGGTGCTGCTAGGAGGAATGGGTTACACCTCCTGTTGGCCTTGGGGTCTCCCCTGCCCACAGGAAGTTCTCCCAACTCTGCCCATTGGGACTCTTGGGCCAGCCTTGGAGTTCAGGGTCTCAGAGTCTCCACCTCATGGGCCAGTGGGATGGAGGAAGGCCTGTGAGGGCCTCTTGCACACTCAAATCAGTCTCAAGGTGGTGGCTGACCTCTGCTGGCCTTCTACCCACCCTTTCCTATTATCAGAAGCATGGCAGGGTGAGACTGTGGCCACTGGGGTGAGGTGGGAGAAGGGGGAGGCCCTGGAAGGGGCCCATGCCAGGGGTCTGGCCAAGGACCCCCTTGTGAAGGCTGCAGCTACAACTTTGCTCCTCAGGGTTTCCTCACCACTCCGGCCCAAGTGGCCCTTGCCCCACAAACCTGAATGCAGAAGTCCTGGGCCTGGGCTCCACTCCATGCCATCCCCCACCTGCACCTCAGCCCCTCTCTGGGCGCTCCTGTGAAGCTGAGCATGTACTCAACCATCAATGGCTCACTCCCTGAAGGTGGGAGGGCCCCTCCAGTGGTATGAATCTTGGAATTTTTTACTTTTCATGGTAGTTTCAGCTGGAAGGGGTAAGCCTGGCTTGGGCGAGGAGAGGTGGGGTGTGAGAATGTGGCAGAAGTGGACAATATCTTGAAAAAGGGACCCCAGAGCAGAGAAGGGGCCCCATAACTTTCCTGGTTGTCCTGGAAACCCACCTGCCCATGCTGCTGCCTGGTACCCTCTCCTCTCCTGCAAGCCTGGACCTTTTCCCCCAGAGCTGCACCCTGCACCTGCTCCCCTGGCTCTGTCCGTTGGTGGGCCCCTCTTAGCTTGGCCCCCAGGTTGCCAGCTCCTTCAGGGATCAGTCTGTGGGCAGGGCTGGACAGAGAGAGGGCCTGCCATGGAGCCAGGGAGGGGTCAGGACATCTGAGGAAGGTTTCCACCAGTACACAGCTCTCCACACCAGGATAAGCAGAGCAAAACCACAGGGGAACCTCTTGGCAACTCACATGTATACATACATACGCATGTACACACATGGGGCCAGTTTCCTTATGGAGATGTAGGCTTGTCCACAGTTGTGTTATGAGTGACTAGGAGGAAGGAGGTGGAATCTTTCTGTGTGCCCCTTCCTGAGCAGGAAAGGGTGATTGCGCCACAGAGTCCTAACCTCAAGGAGTCTCCCCTAGGGAATTTCTGCCAGTCCCTCATCCCTCAGGCCCTGACGCCTGCCCTTCGTGCCCAGCCCTACTTGGCAGCCCCACCAGCTCAGGCTCTGGGTGCCAGCTGGTGTGGACCTGTCACTCGAGCCCAGGCGGGGATGGCTGGTTGTGGGGGCTATTTAAGTCCAGCTCCCTGGTCTGCCCCTCCCAGCAGCTCTGCTACTGGCCACCTGCTGCTGCCTGTTGTGCCTGGAATGCTGATTGGCAGTTGGCTGGGGTGGGGGCTGGGGATGCTGTTATAAAACTGGGATGATTGGGAGGCAGCCATCCCATCCAGAGCCCCCGTGTCCCGCTGCTGTCATGGCCGCCCACCGCCTAGTGATGGTCCGGCATGGTGAGAGCACGTGGAACCAGGAGAACCGTTTCTGCGGCTGGTTTGATGCAGAGCTGAGTGAGAAGGGGGCCGAGGAGGCCAAGCGGGGAGCCCAGGCCATCAGGGACGCCAAGATGGAGTTTGACATCTGCTACACGTCGGTACTGAAGCGGGCCATCCGCACCCTCTGGACCATCCTGGATGGCACGGACCAGATGTGGCTGCCCGTGGTGCGCACCTGGCGCCTCAATGAGCGGCACTACGGGGGCCTAACGGGCCTCAACAAGGCAGAGACAGCTGCCAAACACGGTGAGGAGCAGGTGAAGATCTGGAGACGCTCCTTCGACATCCCGCCGCCCCCCATGGATGAGAAGCACCCCTACTACAGCTCCATCAGCAAGGTGGGCCGCCACAGGGAAGGCCTCCAGGAGGCTGTGGGGACGGGAGCCCAGGTGGGGGGCCAGCTGCCTAGGGGGGGGAACAGCACTGTCCCTATGTCCCCCAGGAGCGTCGCTACGCAGGCCTGAAGCCGGGGGAACTGCCCACTTGCGAGAGCCTCAAGGACACCATCGCCCGGGCCCTGCCCTTCTGGAATGAGGACATCGCCCCCCAGATCAAGGCCGGCAAAAGAGTGCTCATCGCAGCCCATGGGAACAGCCTGCGGGGCATTGTCAAGCACCTGGAAGGTGAGGCCCATCCTCAGGAGGGTGTGAGAGGGCAGTGGGGGCCATGGCCCAACTTCTTATTTTCAGCCAAGTACCCACTGCCTGGTTGAGGGAGCTTTGCAGACGTGGGTTTTCAAACTGGATTGAAATGGGAGGGCTGAGAAACCATTTTTTAAAGTTTTCTGAAACTTCTGTCTCCTTTCTGTGAACACTGGGACACTAGGTAGACCATTTCCTTCTGAAGGCTGTGGGTGAAGACCTGGGTTCCCTCCCCAGGGATGGATCGCAGTTGAAGCCTGCCACGGTCAGAGGTGGGGCAGGCGCCGAGGGTGGCATCTTGCCCAAGGACAATCAGCTTGGAAGAGGAAGGCTGAGACTTAGGGCATCTGGCTCCGACTCCGGGTTTGCTGTTGGATCCTGGACAAACCACTTCAGTGTGGGACCTCAACCCTTTATGGGGAGGTCATGGGCTCCTCCCAGTATGCCTCCTAATGGGGGCCTTGGGCCCCACTGTCCCTCAGGTCCCCAGAAACCCAGCTCCCATCCCACCATCTCCCTCCCCACACCCCTCCAGGCAAAGGTAAGACCAGTCAAAAGAAGGGCGCAAAGGTATGGAGCAGCCAGACCCCATCCTACTAAAGAGGGGACAAATGGGCCTGCGTGTGCATGGGTGTGGGGAGGCCCTTCCCAGTGACAGGGTCCTCCCCATCTCCACCTTAGATAGGCCTTGAGGACTCTCAGAAACCCAGAAAGTCATAATTAGCACTTGAATGGCCTTCAAGCTTGAGATCAAGGAAAGGCAAGAAGGGAGTGGGGTGTGCCCCAAATCTCCCACTCCCAGGGGCTGACAGGCAGCTGGCCAGAGCACACAGACTGCCGGGCCCTGGACTGGCTAGCCCGCGTCTGCTCTCCCTCACGATGCCTGCTCCCCACGCCCCTCCCTCCTGGGGGCCTCTCACAGCCTGGTCTTGGGGAAGAGGATGCAGCACGATGAATGTAACTGGATTTCAGTAGGAGCCGGGGTATCCCTGACACCATAGAGAACATTCTCTTAAGCCCTCCTGCATGGAGGGGGAGGGGGGCGTGAATACCAAAGGTCAAGCTGCTATTCCTGGCACCGGGCTGCAGGAGGCAGGCTGGGTCGGGTTTCCACAGACATGGCCTCCCCTCAATCCCTCTCCTCACCTGCTCCTTTTCTCAGGATATCTACAATTTAGAACACTCTAGTAACCAAACAGCTAATGTCTTTCCAAACCTCAACTTCAGTCTGGCCAGAGTTCATGTCAGACCGAGGAGTCAAAGGACGGCACCACCACAGGTCACGGCCACTAGGGCAGGGACAAGGTCCTAGTTTTACCACTGGGCTATTTCTGTAGGCTGCTTGCCTTGACCTTTAGGTACTTTTCTGTGGCCTTGCTCCCAGGACTGGAAGGGTTGATGCAAGCAGATGGCTCTGTGGCCCACAATGGCTGTGGTGTCTGCTGTGTGGACAAGCTGGGGACAGAGGGGCTGAGGATGCCTGCTTCTCTGTACAGGGATGTCAGACCAGGCCATCATGGAGCTGAACCTGCCCACAGGAATTCCCATTGTATATGAGCTGGACCAGGCGCTGAAACCCACCAAGCCCATGCGATTCCTGGGTGACGAGGAGACAGTGCGGAAGGCCATGGAGGCTGTGGCGGCCCAGGGCAAGGCCAAGTGAGGGGTGGGCTTGGGGCAATAAAGACACCTCCTCCCAGTGCCTTGAGTCCAGCGTGGCCAGGGCAGCTTACCCAGCTCGCCCCCACCATTAGCTGTAGGGACCTCAGGGAACAGAGGCACAGCTATCCCCCCAAACCCATGTCACCAGGAGCTGTGTCCACCCCAGGAATCTGCGCTCTGAACAAGACCCTATGGTGACCCTGAAGCTTCAGGGCCACTTGGTAACCCTGCTCTAGAATCAGGGTGCTTGGGGCTACTTAAGGAGAAGAGCCCGAGTGACCTAGCCCTCCCCACAGGGAACAAGGACCACAGCCAGGACACTGCTTTCAGCCAGCTTCCTTCAGAGGACAGGTGGTCCTCTGCTGTCCCTGCAACTCCCAGAGTGGCACCTTGAGCCCCAGGGACAGACAAGCCTGCAGGTGGCTTGAAAGCTAGCAACACCCCAGACTCATGGGGCCTCTACAGCTGGGGTGGGCCTGCCCAGGACATGCTGGCAAGAAATGGGAGAGGCCTGAGGAGCAGGTGGAATGAGCCCTCAGCACAGCCTCCACCCTAGGCTGCTAGCATGTGAGGATGGGAGTCGAGCATGTCTGCCTAGCACCTCCCGGGGCACACGAGGGACCTAATTCCCCTGGGGCTCAGTGGGTGCCAGGCACCTCACTCCACACTTGCGCATGGGCAGAGACTCCTTGAGGCAGGGAGCGGGGTGGCCCTTGGTCTCTCCAAGAGGAACTGAAATGCAGGAAAGCTCCACTTCAGTCACATCCTAATGTTTATGCCACTCCAGGTGGCAGATCAGCGGCTGCGGTGGTCTGAGGGTGTGTGTGCTCACACCCACGTGCGCATGCACGTGCACACCCCAGGCACAGGGCTGGCTTCCACATGGGAGCATTCAGGCTACAGCAGGGCAGGTCAGAACTGGGAGCCTGTGGGGACCAAACTGCAATTCTTAGACCAAAAGCAGGTTTCTTCTTCAGATGGGCTAGGATAGAAAATTGGGGGATGAAATAGGATTGGGAGAGGGCAGCAGACAAAGACCCCTGCTGAAGCCAGAATCAGCGTGAGGCACACGGGGGCCGGCAGACACTGAGTGAACCACACTGAAGGACATGCTGTGTCTGCTGTTGTTTTCACAAACCCAGAGACAGGAGCTGGGTCATCTGGTCCCCACTTCCCACAGCCAGGCAGAGGGATAGGGAAATGGAGCAGGGAGCACAGAGCAGGCTCCCAGACGACCTACCTGCTGTCAAGACTATCAGATCCACTCTGACTCTTAACTTTGGTCATAAACTCTGCTAAGAGCAATTCTCTAAGTTCATTGTTCCCAAGGGTCCATTCTAAACAGCTGTAGCCGCCACCCATTAGAAGCAAGAGAAAAAGAAAAAAGGCAAATGCAGGAGGCAGCCTGGAGCATGGATGTGCCTCCAGATGCCCTGCTAAGATCCCCCAGCCTGCCAGTGGCTGCTCTCCTTGGTGGAAGTCACCAAGGGGCTGGCCGCAGGCGGGGCCTGGCTAATATCCTTCTGGGGACAAGGGCCAGGCTGGCTGGGAGGATCTGGGGGGCTGCAGGAAGCATGTTTGGGAATCACCAGGTTATTGCTGCATGTGGGGTGACAGAGACTGAGCCACCCAGGCCAGAGGGAGCCATGAGGCCTCGTCTTCATCATGGGTCCCATTCCTGGAAGAGTGCCAAACATCAACTCTCAGGCCTCCTCTTCCAGCAACAAGGAAGCCACATCTGGGTTGGGAGGGAAAGACGGCCCTCAGCCTCACTCGATGAGCTCCACGTAGTTGGCAGGGAACATGCCAAAGTGGCCATCTGGCCCATAGCCACGCCACCAGCCTTCATCGATCACCTCGATGCCCGTGATGAGGTTCTCAGGGTCAAAGGAGATCTCCGTGTCGTCAGCTGCAAGGAGGGTGAGCTCAGGTGCTGTGTCAGGACTCTACGACCCCCACCCCACCTACTCTGGCAGCCCAGCAGCTCCACTGCTCCGACAGTAGGGCTCACTGAGGCCACTGCCATCCCGCTGGGCCTTTGCCTGTGAGGGCTGCACCCCGTGACGCTGTTGCAGCGGCCACTCTCCCAGGGCAACCTTTCTACAGAGCTTTCTGCAAAAGGCTGGAGGAAATACCTGCCAGCCTGCTCCCCACCCAGGGACTTCTGGGGAACCAGCATCCAGGCCTGGTCCACCTCTCTGGTCACACCTCCAGGTTGTACAACAAGATGGCAACTGGGATTCACACCAGTGGACAGCGAGTAGCTGCCCAGAGCACACAGGGAGGCCTGGGCTGTGCAAGACAGAAGCTTCAGAGCCATGGTTGTCCCTACTCCAGAGGTGCTTCCACTTCCAAATTTGCCTCCCACCATCCCCTCCCCCTCCCCCAAGCCCCAGACCCTCTTGTCTCCTAACCTCTTGTCTGTGGTGGCTGGACTGGGGCACCTTACCTGCCTGGTAGTCATACAGGGCCCGGGCACAGAGACCTTGCCCACTGAGCCCCTGGCCCCGTGTGTAGTGGTCAACATGCTCAGAGCCAGCACCTTCCTGCTGCACCTGCCCAGGGACAAGAAAGATGTTACCCCAGACTCAACCCCATACCACTCCCTGCCCTCCCTTGCACAGCTCAGTTGTGGGGGGTGGGGAGGGGGACAGCACTGGGAAGGTGAGCAGCCCTACGGGACCCGCCCCAGCCCTACAGCATGGCAGTCTCCCCGACATTGCAAATCCCCCAGGCTGTGGACCACAAGGCACTCTTTCCACCTAGCATCTACCAGACAATTTGTGGCACAGGGCAGCTCCAAAAATTACAGGAGATAAACCACACGTGCTTTAAAACCCATCATGGGACTGGCCAGTTAGCTCAGATGGTTAGAGAGTAGCCTTATAACAGCAAGGTCATGGATTTGGATCCCCATGTACCTGGTGCCAGCCACCAAAACCAAAAACAAAACCCATCATGCTGTGCCCCAGAAAATGCAGTGTTCCTGAGCGTGCCTTACAGCCCACTCCCACTGCAGAAAACTCACCAGTGGGGGCTCCTCATAATAGGTCTCCTGCTCCGGGGGTTCCTCGTACACAGCCTCCTCTTCTGCCTGCACCAGACACAGAGGCGCACTGGGCGCTGGCTCCTCATGGAGATCTGCACCGGAGAACGTAGCAGGTTCTAACACCACACACCCCTCTTCCCCACCACTGCTCCCCCAAGACCCCCATGGGGTGACAAGTGCCTTGCCTGCCCTGGGCCTTGAGCTGGTGGGAGTTGGCTCTCTGCTGGAGGGGGTCTCCAGCTGGGTGAGCTGCTTTTGCAGGAAGGGACTCCTCAGCTTGCCTGCAAACCCCAGTAAACAACACACACATTACTCCAGAAACACCACCTGGTAAGTACAGACACACACCCTCCCACTACCACCCAGATGCTCAAAGCTCACAGGGGCTTGCCCTGGCTCACGCAGGTGCAGAGACCCCAGGGCTATATGCTGAGTGCTGGGTTGGTGGACAGTGCAGTCCTGTGTCTTCTGGGGGCCACAGTGGTGACCGATAAGGTCACTGATGAAGTCAAGGGCAGGAGAGGACACCTGAGCCCCAGGCTACTCTCCCAGGCATCCCTCCTCCTCGTTCACTCATCCCTGTCACCCTCTGATTCATGTCACTAGTCTCAGGGGGCCCTATACAGGACCTAGGCCCCTCAGCCCACCCCTGCCTCACCCAGGCCTGAAGAGAGGTCTCACCTGGCTGAGGGATAGAGACAGAGGTGGTGGACATTGCCCTCTCCTTCTGCTTGAAAATCTCCCTTGGGTGTGTGGCCTGCAGACTGGGAGACTCCTGGGGGGAGCACATAGTGACCCCAGCAGTGAGCAAGAACCTCCACTACCCCTCCCCAGACAGTAGCCCCTGACAGAAGCCAAGGGGCTCACAGGGCCTCCCCAGGATGGGGCTGTGGTCCACGCCGGAAGCTTCTGCCCTTGGCAGTCCTCTCCACTGTGCCCTCTGAATCGCACAGATGTGCCACAGTTCCAACCTGTCCCATGCTGGCTTCAGGGCAGTCTCCGCACAGGTCTGGGCCAAACCCCAGCCCAAGGCGTGACTGTGATGGGTCCCAGAGCAAGATCCTGGAACCTCAGGGAGAGAACGTCCACATCTTACCTGCTCCTCTCGGTTCCCTGAAACCACATCTTGCTGCTGCTCACACGTCCTGCTGGGGAACGTGGAGTGGGGAACGCTGAGGCTCAGCACAGCCCCTCCCAACGTGCCCCCAGGAGCCCCCCAGGGCAGGCGGAGCTCACCTCCCAGGGCTAGCTGCGCTGCCCTGCTCCTGATAGCGCTGCTCCCGGAGGGCGGCCTCACGCAGCTCCCGCTCCCGGCGCTCCTGCTCCAGCCGCCGCTGCTCCTCCTCAGCCCGCCGCTTCTCCTCTAGCCGCCGGTTCTCCTCTTCCTTCTGCAGGGAGAGCCACCGCCCACTCAGCCCCTCTCCGGGACCAGTCCCGTCAGCCCAAGAGCAGGCGCTGGAGCCGCTCACTTGCTAGCTCTGTGGCTGAACCCATCTGCGCCTCAGTCTGAGCCCACATAGATGGAGCGAGAACAGCTGCTCTGTGAGCTTGCTGTGAGCAAGACCGAGATGCAGGAAGCAGCACACGCAGGACGTGCACCTGGCACACACAGGACATATGCTCAGGCAGCACTCACTTCAGCTTTGGCCCAGAAGCTGTCTTTGCCAACCCTCTTGATCTCAGAGACGGCGTTGGTCTTCTGGTACACTGAGCCCTGTGGGGACAGAGCAATAGCTGGGGTCCCGGGCCTAGGAGCAGGACGTTAGGCCCACAGGCACCAGAATTCACTGGACTCACCAGAATGCAGGTGAGAACTGCCATGATGGGAGCCAGCGGAGGCGACAGAGCCTTGCCCAGGGACCCTCAAGGAAATGGACAAGATGGCCTGAAAGAGGCCCAGAAAACTGTGCCAATCCTGGACAACACTAGAGGGGTCTGTGGTGGCACCCGGCCATTGTGGTTGGGGACCAGGGCAAGAGAGGCCTCTGTGGCCACCTGTAAACTCCTGGGGACCGGGCAGTTCTGAGGCAGGCCTCTGGCAGGGAGCCACTCCTCAGACAGCTCACCAGCACAGCAGTGTCCACAGCGATCACCACAGATCCCAACTGCACATATGAGTACCCAGTTCCCAGGTCATCAGCCCTGCCCAGTGCCAGGGCCACAGGCCTGCAGGTGTCTCCTCATGACACGGATGGGTCTTCTCTGGTTTTGGGCTCTGCCCTGATACCACCTGAAGTTTCTCCACAGCAGCTACCACCAGGGGCTGTCCAGGACATGCTGGCACCAGGGCCTCGAGAGCAGCTGGGCTATCACAGCTGAGTGTCCCTGAAGAGCCTCTACTCTGACCACACACAGTCTGCTCCAGACAAAGGCACCAGACAAAAGCTCCAGCTGGTCCAACCACCAGGTGGGGCTGGCACCCACCATGGCTTGGGGGTTACCACCTGTGGAGGCTAGGAAGGCAGGGGCCTGGCCAGCCTGGATGCTGGGAACTACACCCTCCTTAGCCCCTGCCCTTGGGCCCTAAGCAGCGAGGGAGTAGGCGATAGGTGGGCAGCACTCACCACGGGGGCTTGGGGCCCCGCGTCCTGGAAGCGGCCACTCTCTTTGTGGAAGCTGTAGTTGGCGCCCGAGGCCTTGGCCACCTTCTGCATGATGCACTCGGGCTCCACGTCCTCCTCAGCTCGCGCGTTGATGGTTATGTGGGCCCCCTGCGATGGGAGCAGTACTTGAAAGAAAGGCTTTGCCAGCTCAGGCAAGGATGGGACAGGCTCCTATCATCCCACACAGCATAGACCACGCTACATACAGGACCAGTGCTCAGGAAACTGGAGGGCACCTGTCTGGCAGCTTGGAATTGAGGCACAAGTTTCTCTCAAGGGCTCAAACCAACCAACTTGGAGCAAACCCCTCACGTGTCCCAGCTCACGAGGGCCTGCCCTCCACACTGCGCCCAGTGGCCCATCCTGTAGGTACAGCACATGCCCTGCTGCAACTCCACAGATGGCCCAGCAGGATCTGCATGAAAGGCTTTCCACTGAATCAACGAAAACTAACTTTAAGTGCCATCTGGAAACAAGCACATTTTCTATAAAAAGCAAGCTGCTAATTTCTTTCTGAGATGCCAGACCTGTGACCTCATTCTCTGACCCTATGCACCCAATAAACTTGAAATCCTCTCTTTCAGCTTCCAGATGGAGAAACTGAGGCACATCTGAAGTTTTGGCAGCTCTGGAGATCAAAGTCTTGAGTCTCTTGCCCGTAAGCAAAGAAATGAAAAAGTCACTGGGCATGTATACAACAAACACTTTCAATATTTAAAAAGGTTCTATTAGAGCACTGACATGAATCCATGCAGAAGCAGACTGGAAATGGATGCATCAAAGGGAGTAGGCACACGCAAGAGGTGGGCACATATAACTTTCTCCCTCCTCCAAGTCCTGACAACACTGCTAGATTGTTTGCAGTGATCATAAAACAAAATGGAACCAGGGCCTAGCTTGCCCACTGGCCCAACTGCAGCGTGGTCCTTTACTATCCTGCCCCACAAGGCTAGCCTCCTGCATGCTTGCTAGAGTGGAGCAGCCTCTGGCTGTGCCCTGCAGGCCAGACACAGCACGAGTCAAGGGCACACTGCTGACCCCAACTCAACTCCCACTCACTTGCCCCCAGGAACCTGGGGGAGTTTGGTCCTGTGAGGCGCTCACCTTAAGGAAGTTGGCCATGGTACTGACGTGGTTGGCGCACACTCCCTTCCGCACATCATTCACGCCCTCACCTGTCTGCAACACAAGCACACCCAGCATGACTCAGGCCTCCCTCACAACTGAGGATGGGGAGTGAGTCCCTCCCCTGGGGACCTGGAAGCTTCCCTCTGTCCCAGAAAAGAGAAAATGGCAACCCCAAAGCAGAAGCAATTCTCCTATGTCACACAGATGAGTCCCTGCACCTCCAAGGGGCTCAGGGACATTCTCTGGTCAGGACAACTGCTGGCTTCCACTATGGGGGAATTTCCCAAGTGGATTCTGCTCTGTTGGAGCCCCTGCACTCCTGAGCACTCCCTTGGGACCTCTGCTCCATCACAACTACTACCCTGAAGGGGCTAGAATTTCTTGTGACTGTGTTTATTCCATTTTGCAGGAATAACTGGGCTTGGGGGTGAATGCTGCACAGCAAGGCTGCAGTTATTCTTTGGGCTGCAACGAGTTAATCAGCTATTTTGCTCATTCACCAGCTCCAAGCTATTCTGTTGACCAATTAAGTTGCACCAGTAAAACATCGTGTTCCCGATGTCAAGTTAAAGAAGGAAAGAAGACAGTGGAGTTTCCCAGGCCACACCTAGATGAAAACTTGGAACCCTGCCTCCGCGGAGCTCCACATACCCAGTTGATGAGAACAAACTTGGGCAGGCCAGAGTTGGGGTCCTTCACTCTGCAGAAGGCATACATCACTTTCCCGCTGTTGAGCTCTTCCACCATCTCCTCCAGGCCACCCTCTGTAGCATAGTCACAGGAGGGTCAGAGGTGGTCCCAGCAACCCTGCCCACCCCAGCACCTAGTCCACCAGGAAGGGGGCCCGAGCCACCTCTAAACCAGGGCTTTTCATTCTCACCTGTATCAGAATCATCCAGGAAGTGTGTGGGGTGTGTCTAAAATCAGATTCCCAAGCTCCACCCCTACTAAACTGATTTATGACAGCTGGATCGGACCCTGAATTTGCATTTCTGACAAGCACCTCAGGTGATTATTTTACTCACACCAGTTTAAAAACTACTCTAAACCTACAGGTAATTCTGGAAATAAAAAGTGTCATTTCTGCTACAAACCAGACTTCCAA
Source organism: Cynocephalus volans (assembly GCF_027409185.1). Lineage (NCBI taxonomy): Eukaryota > Metazoa > Chordata > Mammalia > Dermoptera > Cynocephalidae > Cynocephalus > Cynocephalus volans. Next base: position 213,484,032 of record NC_084461.1, read on the forward strand.
ATGGAGGATGCCTACATCAATTTTACTGTTAGCTGGACCCCACAAAGAGCCCACAACAGTAGGACCTACTGAGTCACTCCTGTCTGGATCCACATGTTTACTGAGACTCCAGGGCCACCAAGAGGATCAGGAGAGATGAACCGTCCACAACCGCACAACTGGTTCAGCTCTCACGGACTCTCAGAGGAGAGGGTGATGGGGGTGCCAGGAGTGGGCTGCCCCCCCCGTTTTTGGTGGCTGGCAGGTATGGGGATCCAGTGTGGGCTACCTTAAACCATTCTACCCTGGCCCTGGGGCTTAGTCCCCCAAACTTTCCCAGGTTGTACGGAGGAGCTGGAGCTATATTTTAACTACAGGGCTCCACAGAACCTGGGGCAGCCATGAGTCCCCATTCTGGGGACAGCAACTTGCTGCATTCTCAGCAGAGCCCTTTTCTGTTCCACTGGGGATGGCAATAGGAAAGGAGGTTGCTGATCCCTACAACTCCCAGTCACCCCCTCGTCATGTGAGACTACCATTCAACAGAAATCCTTCTAGAAAGAGGATGCATCAGGAAGAAGAACTCAAAAGAGAAAGGGGCTTTACATCAACAGCTACTAAAACTACACTTGCTTGGCCAAGCACAGAACACTCTCTAAGCACTCACTGAACAATGAGGCCACCAGCTTAGGACAAAGAGAGAGGCCAGGCAAGCTTTGGAGGAATCAGGGGTGTCAGCTGGAGGCCCTGCGGTTCATGCCCCACCATTGCTGGCCAGCCTTCTCCAACAGCCTCTGCCCAATGCCACCCAAGAGCCTGTCCTTCCCCAAGAGTCTATCCTTGACCATCTGTGGTGACATCTCTGGCCCCCGGTTCTGACTGTTGCTGTTCCATGTCCTGATTGAGGGTCCAGGAAATGTCCCAAGGGAGCCAACATGGAGGTGGGTCTGTGGAGGCAGGCTTGGACTCAGAGCCCACCCTCAGTGGGGGGAGGTGTTGCTGCAGTCGAGCTACGTACGGGGGACACCTGTGTGCTAAGTCCCTGTCCTCCCACTGTGATGGCTGAAATGCCAACCAAGGAGGACTGCTGACAATCACAACCCTCTCCCCTTTGTGTGCCTCACCCTCCTGGTACCCCAAGAGCCCATCTGGGGTCATACTCACCCCCCATGCCAGCCACACGGATGTCATTGCTGTTGCCTTCATAGGTAAAGAGAGCCCTGAAACAAAACACAAGTGGGCTCTGTAGCCGGCACCTTGGGCCCTGTCTGCTGTCACTGCACCTAACATGGCTTCCTGTTGCACCCAGGAGAGCTTGCCTTAATAGTGTGGTCAGACCCAGGCCTCCTCCCACCCGCTCTGAACAGCAAGGCAGGTTCTCAGTGGCTGCTATGCAGCCTTGTAAGCTCTGAAGCCAGGACGACTTACCAGGGCTTGCTGGCAGGGACAGAGCCACGGAGATGGGAGCACACCTCCACTCTGAAGAAAATATAAGCTGTGGTGTTTTACAGACTTTCTATACATTCATGTGTGAACTACTCATCTGGATATTGGTAGATGAATTTGAAAAGACAACAGATATCTACATATTCTTGAACTCAAAGCACCCAAAAGGAGAAGGAAGAAGGAGAAATACATGTGTGGGGCACTCTGAAGGCTGCCCAACACGCTTGTGGTATCTGCCCTGTCTTCTGTAAAGCCTGACAGGTGGGCAGCAGGCCTTTCTGGCCTTGAGACTCTCCCAGCAAACATGGATTTTAACAAGCTGTGTGCAGCATCAGAAACCACAAGGGCAACAACCCAACATGAAGTCACCTAATCAAAACTAACCACCCACCAAGCCCCTCATGGACAGGCACCTGAGGGCAAGTTTTCTATCTAGTGGGGCCATAACTCTCCTTAGGAGACACTGGGACCATGCCTTTCTCCTCCTGTAAGATTAATTATTCATAAAAACTCTGGAAATGATTCTGGCTCATAAACTTGTGCCCTAGAGGTGTTGAGGAAATACAATAAATTTTATCAAGTCTGGACCGTGGAAGGTCCCTTACCAGAACAAAGATTACTCAAGGAGAGCACTCTAGAAGAAGTGATCTCCAATAGGTAAGCTTTGTGTGGCCCTCCCCACAGTGCACACATGGAGTCCAGCCATTGACATCACCCCCCACAAGCAATGATGGTGGACACGGTGTGGGGGGCACTGATCCATCCAGTGTCTGTCATCTCTCCAAGCTCTAAACATAGGCCTGCTGAGACTGACTGGAGAGAAGCCCCAGGGGTAAAAAGTCAGGCAGGAACTATATCAGCTACGATTTGGCTTCCCCAGGGCCTTGCCAGCACCACTGCAGAGATGCCTATACCGGAAAAAGACGGAAGAAATTAGACCCAGGCCCAGCAGATCTGGTTGATGGGAAGGAGACAGAAAACAGAAGACAAACACTCAAAGAAAAGACCACGGAGAAACAAGGAGAAAAATTTAGGAGCTGGTGGCTGTTCAGGTGGAGCTGGTGGAACTCACTGGAAGAGAGAAGCCTGTTCTTTTTGATGGCCACATAGCCCCAGTTCCAGGAATCTGAACACTGGCACAAGCAGCAGAGAACAGAAGACAGCAGCGCAGCTCAGCTCTTCCAAGAAGGAATTGGCAGCTGTTAAGAGCCAAGCACTGTGCCTGCCACCTACCCCTCTGACTTCATCCCTCTCAACCCTGGGCTCCAGTCTAAGCCATCTCCATTCCCACATTCAATCAAGTTCTGCCCTTCTGCTGCCAGGGAGTGAAGTAGGTGCAGGAAGTGACTTATGACAGGTGAGAACAAATCATGACAAGATCTGTGGGGGAAAGGCACAGGAGACAGGTCCAAAACGGAGAGTTTATGCTAGGGCTACTCCCGCGCCATCTGGCCTCAAGCCCTGACTAAGTGCCACCTGCCCTGTGAGTGAAAACTTTTACAAAGCACCAAACTGGAGACCACTTCTTCCTCTTCTGGTATTCCCTACCACTTTTTCTGTACAGCTCTCAGTCCGTCCTTCATCTGATCATCTACTACATATAACAACCCTGCACCAGGTACCAGGGACAGAAACAAGGCCCAACACAACCCTTCTAGTGAAGACATAAAAGTGAAAAGAAAACCCACGAGGGTTTCTGGCATGTTTTCACTATGTGTCTGAAGGAAGTCAAACAGGGAGATGTGAAAACGTGACCGCAGCCAGGGAGCTAGGAGTCAAGGAAGGTGCTATGGGTCAAATGTGTCCCCCAAAGTCCATGTATTGGAAACTTAAACCCCACTGTAACAGTGTTAAGAAGGTGGGAAATCCTATTATGGTAATTGAAAGGTGGGGCCTTTAAGAAGTGATTAGATTATGAGGACTGTATCTTTGTGAATAGAGTAATCCATTGATGGCTTAATGGGTGTGGTTCTGATGGCTTTATAAGGAGAAGGAGTGAGCAGGTTAGCTCTCTCTTGTTCAGTCATTCACCATTTGACACCCTGTGTTGCTGTGGAGTCATCACCAAGAAAAAGGCCCTCACCGGATGTGTTCCCAGGACTATGGACTTCCCAGCCCAGAACTGTAAGAAATAAATTTTATTTCTTTATAAATTACCCTTTTATCGATATTTTGTTATAAGCAACAGAAATGGACTAACACATAAGGCAATCTCATGCAGAGAAGGGAAAGCTGGGGAGCCACCTGGGATGGTGCAGAAGTGTGCTCCAGAAAGAGGAAGCAGCAAGAGCCAAGGCTCTGAAGAGGAACAAGCATGCAAGTATGAGGAAGGAAAAATGGGCAGAATGATGGTAAACAGGTGTGGCCACAGTGCTAAGTGGGAGGGGTGGGAAGAGCTGGGTCATGCAGGGCCTGTTGGCGGTGGGGAGAGGAGTCTGGATTTATTCAGTGTGCAACAGGAAACCACTACAGAGGTATAGACAGGGAAGTGACATGGTCCAGGTATTTTGTCAGCTAGTTAGTGGGGACCTGCCACACAGTATCTGCTGAGTAACTACCTTAATAGCTGTGACAGTGAGGGTGGAGGCTGAGTGGTACGGTTCCTGAGAAGACTGAGGAGGAAGAGAGACCTGGAAAGAAGATCAATTAGGAGACCCAGGAGTCTCCTAGGAAAATCAGTAAAGGCTAAACTGGGTGATCAAGAACATGTAAAGGAGCAACACCCATAACTGGACAGGACTGGAGAGAGGCAAAGACTCCTCTGGGTTCCAAAGCCAGGTAGCCTTGTGTGGATGTGAAAATGGGGCACTCTCTGTGGAGATATTTTGGATAGGGTTTAAAGTAACAAGTGGGATCTCTGAGTCCTCTGAGAAACACAAGTGGGAATGGGAGGGGGCAGGGTAGGGGCTGATATCTAGACACTCTCTGGAGAAAAATAACAGTCACTAACATGGGGTGAATTTCCTGAGGGATTAGAAAGAAGGAAAGAAAGAAACCCTACCAAAGCAGTTCCAAGACATCCTTCCATAGTCAGATGCCTCCCAAACAGAGGATGCACTGTTTGGCACAAGTGCCATAGGGGGCCCCCATGGTGACTTGGTTCCAGACCCAACAGGAGAGTCTGCAGAGACTCTATAGAGGCAGGCAACTGGTATTCTGAGATGTTTCCCTGAAGCTCGGGGCTGAAGGCAAGGCAAGGCTACAACATCCTCAGTGTTAGAACAGTACACTGTATGAAAGCCACTGTATGCTGGGCACCAGGGGAGTGCAGAGGAGATAAGAGAGCACTTATACAAGTGGACATGGCCCAGTCACAGCAGCAGAGCCTTGCCCCAGGCAATGGGAAAAGGCTCCAAGTAGACCCCAAAGGGCAGACTCAGTTGGGAGGGCCTCAGTGCTGACCACAGGGTGGCCCCAGCATGACCCAACTTCCACAGTCCAGTTTCTATTCCCCAAAGTTGGTCATCTTAATCGAGCATACACAGCGTATTTCTCAGAACTAGAAATGCTCAAAATTGGTCTGTGAAAACAATTTAAGCAAATGGGCAAGCCACAGAGAATTTCCATATATAGCTATGCATGCTCACAGACCAGAGAGCTGACCCTGTGTGGGGGCTAACCAGGGTCACCGCAGAAACTTCAGATCCAGGCTTCCGGTACTGTAAAGCCCCCTCAACTGCAGGACGAGATCTACACACTGACATCCGAGCAGAGGATGTCTTAGGGTGGTGAACGGAAGCTGAGACCTTTTTCCAAATAGGTAGCCAGCACCCTACTTTCATTTCTTCATCCTATTCTCATCTTCCCATGGCTCAAGCACAGGAAAGAGTACTCTTCCTGGAGATACAGAGGTTCTGAAACCCACATTCACAGAGAATCAGAGACCCAGACCCGTAAAGCCTCCAGGACAAGGCTCACATTCCCAGCCCAGCTGCTCGACTGCTCTCAAAGCCGACCCTGAACAAGGCGTTGGATGCAGCCGGGCGTGGCTTCCGCCTTCTCAGGGAGGATTGTGCAGGACCCTTTTTGCCAGGGAAGTCCCAGGGATGGAAAGAACCCGGCGAAGCGAGCAAGCACAATCAGCCCGAGAACACAACACGGAAGTCCTAAAACTCAGCCGGGTGGCGAGCGGCAGGGGGAGGCGCTGTGGGCTCGCCGAGTCCCCCCAAGCCGGGTTTAACCCGTCCACGCACGGGAGGTCGAGGGGTGACGAGGGTGGAACAGCACCCACGCTGGGCGGTGGGGCGGGCAGGCAGACGAGCCCCGAATCACCTGCGGCGGCGCCCTCGGCGCTCGCGCCCCCCGATCTTCCTTCCCCTGGCCCGCCCCCAGTCTCGCCTCGCCGCCCACCAGTCAGTCGGGGACTTCTCGGTGACCACCCGCACGTAGGCCTCCTGCAGCGCCGGCCCGTTCCGGCTCAGGTTCACCGCCATGGCTCGCCTCACTGTCCCCTCACCACCGCCGCCGCTTCCCAGCCGGCCGCCCCTGACGGCCGGAAGCCTCGCCTCCGAGGGCCGGAAGCCCCGCCCTTGCGGCCGGAAGCCTTGCCCCTGGCGGGCGGAAGCTACTCTCGGCGGCCGGAAGCGAAAGTGGCGCGGCAGGGATGAGTGGGCCCCTCCCGGCTGGGCGTCGGAATGGCCGGTGGCGCGTGTGGGTTCCGCCAGTGGACTAGAGAAATGAGGGAGTGCTCAGCCTTCTGTTCGCCCTCAGGGTGGGCTCCTGGGGCGCGGCCGAGCGCGTGCTCTGGTGCCGCCCAGCCGGCAGCTCGCCATGCAGAACTGGCTGAGGGGACCCACCAGTCCTGCCCTCTAGTATCTGCCCTCACGGAGCTCCGTGCACATTCTTTTCTAATTCTTGTCACAGTTAATGTTCTTATTTGAGAGATCTTGGGTGCATGAGCCTCCCTCCAGATGGACCTCCCCTTCCCCCCTGCCCCAGTCTGTGTGTGGACCCTAAACAGAAGTTTTATCTAGGAATGAAGCATGCATAAATTAATGAACGCACAAATAAATGAATGCGAAGTGACGATCTCACCACTACAAACCTAACTCAAAGTACTTTTGTGCTTCCTCGCTCTCACCTGCGTTTTCCCCCTCTACAGTTTGGTTGAGGCCAGGGTAGTGGAAGAATGCAGAGAACAAACCTTGTGCTTCACTTCCTCATCTGGGATGATTGGTCCTCCTGGAAGGAAGGGGCCCATAATACCTCAACCCGCTCTCTTCCTCCAGGAAGCAACAGTCCTTTCCATCCACAGATGTGCCTGCGCTGACTGAACTACCTAGAGGCAGACGTGTCAAGGCCCAAGGCAGCTCACAGCTTCCTTTCCTGCCGTGGAAAACAACTGCCCCATCTTTTTAGAATACAAATCCTCAGTCACTTAGGGCAGGATGTGCTTTGGAATTCAGAAAAGTTATATCACATATATCCTGTATAGTGTGTAAGCCCTAGGACAAGATCTGGTGCAGATCATTCATACTTCTGCAGTGATGTGTGTGAACAATCACCTAAGTGGGCTATAAGAAGACTATATATCCTCATTTAGGTTCAGGTCAGGTTTTGCAGCCAAACGAGTGACCAAAATCTTAATGTGTCAGGGTCTGGATTGTGCAGATGAGGGCTTATGGACCTATTTTGGCACAAACACTGTTCATTTGTTATGTTCATTTTTATTTCTGTTCACATCATTGTTGCCTGTTGTCTTAGTCTGTTTTATGCTGCTATAACAGAATACCATAGACTGGGTGATTTATAAAGAACAGAAATTTATTTCCTTACAGTTCTGCAGTCTGTGAAGTCCAAGATCAAGGTGCTAGCATCTGGGGCAGCAAAAGGGCTCTTGCTAGATGCTGGAAAAAGGGCAAAGAGAGGGAGAGGGAGAGAGAGAAAAAGGGAGAGGGAGAGAGAGAAAGAGACCAACTCATCCTTTTATAAGGAACCCACTCCCAAGATAACAGCATTAATCCATTCATGAGGGCAGAGCATTCATGGCTAATCACCTCTCAAAGGTCTTGCCTTTCAACATGGTCACCTTGGGGATCAAGCCTCCAACACATAAACTCTGGGGAACACATTGAAACCTTAGCACTTGCCTTACAGGCAGAAGCTCTGATATCTCTGATGGGAGAGCAGTTTCCTTATCCCAATGTGGAGAAGTCTCAGGTCCTGGCAAAACATTCCTTCCCTTCAGCAGCTCCGGTCTGCAGCCCTCACCCCTCACATCAATCAATTCTGGATCTTCTCTTCCATAATGCAGGTCTCCCCACTTCTCCACTTTGACTTGACTATTGTGTTTACATCAGAGAAATGAACTCACATAAATGGAGGCTGCCCAGCTCTCTCAATGTCCAGTCATTTTTTTTTTTTTTTTTTCTTATTCAACCTTCAGTAATATCTCTCTGCTGCCCTTTTTTCCTCAGACCAGATCCTCAGGTGATGTTCCTCTGCTCAAGCCTGGTTTCTCTGCTTCCAATCCCCATATTCCAGGTGAGTTCAGCCCTCAGTCTTATGGTTCTCCTGCCTTCCTCCCTTTGACCCTACATGTCTTTGTTTTTCTTGTCTGGAAATGTTCCTATTTAAAAAACTTCCATTTGCCAGTTGCCTTCACCCAGTTGGCCTTCAGTCCCCAGCCTGGGGTCCCTGGACCCCTAGGAGGTCTTGGAGCACTTTTCAACATTTCAGTCAACCTGGGGAGAACCTACCTTTACCTGAAATCAGGTTGTTCAGGACAAAGCAGGTCTTTGTGTTCTGGAATTAGATCAGCTCAGTGTGGTGACCAGGCTCATCCATGCTGATGAGAGAAAAGCAGGAAAGACCCAGGCTCCGTGGAGAGAAGGCTATGAAGAGGGTCTCTGGTGGTGGGAAGTGGGGACACCAGGATTCTGCTTCCTGCTCTAGTGTGTGGGAACCTGTTTCAGCTTGACAGGCCAGGGAAGGCCTCTCTGAGGAGGTAACCCCGGAGGGGAGACTGAATGGGGGTGGGGGGTTGGAGTCATGGGAAGATCTGGGAAGAAGTGTTCCAGCCTAACAGATCTGAGGGATGGGGCACAGGGAGAAGAAGAGGCCCAGGGGAAGGACTTTGGGTTTTATTCTAGGTGTAATGGAATCCCTGATGGATTTTAAAGAGAGGATGTGACCTGCCATATGTAGATCATACCCACCCTTGTCTCTCTCCCACTCCCATTTTCCTTATGTTCCTGTTTCCTCTTGGCCATCCCTCTCTTTTTGGCCAGCTGTTCCTTGGTTTGAGAAAGTGAGATGTCTCCAGAAGTCCTAAGACTCCTTTCTCTTCTTAACTAACTCCTGTGGCATTGGCACAAGCCTTAATACTTTTCTTTTTCCTTTTTATTGTTTGGCAACTGGCCAGTACAGGGATCAAACCCTGGACCTTGATGTTGTCAGTACCATGCTCTAACCAACTGAGTGAACAGGCCAGCCCCTGTACTTTTCTTGTATCAGACGAACTCAGATCTGCTTTACCTCTCGATGCTCTCCTGTTGGGTTTAGATGACAGATCCAGGCCACAAAACCAGAGCCCTGAATGGTCAATGTCCTCTACACTCTGAGGGCAGTTGACTGTATCCTAAAGGCATCTGGGTCCATGTCTGGAGGGAGGATCCCACTGGCAGACTCCCTCTGGAGCCCACCGTCTGGAAGGAACCAAGAGCACAGAGGAAAAGACTGTGCTGACAAGCACAGCAAGGCACTGCAGTAAGAAGGAACTTCTGTTAATTCACTCTTCCTCGATAGAAATGTCAATTAGCAGGAAAATAATTTTCTTAAAAACCACCAGGATTACACCTCTCTGCTCCAGATACACGTGGCCACATCACTGCAGAGTTAGAGAAATGGAATTATTGCTTTTCCTGCCCTAAAAAGAAAACTTTATGCTACATGGCAAGTGGAATCCAGTGAACAAACACATCACATGTTGAGAGATTAAAAAACAAAAACCACTTTCCTAGCTGAGTCCCTGTAATGATTTGAACAAGAAATAAGCTGTCAATGGCAGGGAGGTGGGAAGGTGTGCAGCAGATGACGCTCTAATTCTGACCGCACCCAAGACACAGGCCCTTCGGGTGGGAAGCAGCCTTTGCTGAATGCAGTGCTTCCTCTGCCTGGAGGGCCCCCACTCCATGTCCATTCATCAGGACTCACCCTAGTCCTACCTCCTCCCCAAGGTCTTTTCCACACCTGCACATTGCTCTAATATGTTCCTGCAAGGCCCTTATTTGGGTTTTTCACAGCCTGCCCTGAACCGTAATGACCCACAGCTTCATGGGGCTTGTTTCAGGTCTCTTTACTTGGCTCCCAGAAGGGAGCGTGTCATGCATTCTTTTCATAATTCCCTCTTCCTCCTCTCAGACCTTGCAAACTGCAAGTGCTCGATCAATGCTCTCATAATGCCATTTGAGGTAACTGGAAAGTGATTGTGATGACCAGCTAGCAGCCAATGTTCCTCGCCTTGGGCCCTTGTGGGTGGGCTGGGGGAAGCAGGGTTGAGAGGCAGGCTCTGAGGGGCCTGGCTGAGCCCCTGCACTTGAGGGAGATCTGCTGTGGGCAGCTGGACACCACAGAGCACACCTATCTGGAGGATGGGGAATGGAGGCCTGGGAGAAGCGGGGGGTGGAATGGGAAGGAAGGAGACACATTTTTTTAGGAAAATATAGGAAGTCACTGTCTGGTCTGATAAGGAGTTTTGTAGATTCTCTATAGCTTTTTGTTTTTGTTTTTAATAAAATCTCTCAACAAGAAAAGACCAGGATGGTAGGCACAACAAAACCAGAAAACTGGCCACGAGAGAAAAAGTCCTTCTTCCTCCTGTCACCAGTGGACAGCAGGTGATGGAGCAGTCCTCTGGAAGGCATGCTGCTCAGGATGGGCTTGCTGCTGCTGCTTGCATGGCAACAGGCTGCTGTCTTGAGGGTGCTGACCACCACATCCTCTGCTTGCAGAGGACCAGCATTCGAGGCTAGGTCCAATACAGGTCCAGTCACTACCCAGCACTGCTAGGGAGGGAGTATGTGCACCAGGCAGAAGAGCCAGACTCAAGGAACACACGCCTGGGAAGAAGGGGTGGAGAGGAAAGGAGAGACTAGTGGCTCCATGCTGATCTTAGGGCTCCTTCTCTGCTCCTTGGGTACCAGGGACAGACCCTAGGCCAGGAATTCTGCAGACCAGTCCTGTAAGCACCTTCTCTGGCATTTAAACAGTATTTCTCCTGAATTTCAGAGACAGAAATCTGTCTATCCTTGAGCAACTGCAGCGAGTCAGTGTGGAATTCTAAGTGTTGATACACTACCCAACTGTGAGCTATGTTGGACGTTTGCATTCTGGCATTTTAATCCCTTATCATGAGATTTCCACCCTTTGCCACGTTCTTAGAACTCCTGGGTTTCCCAGAGCCTGACAGAGGATCAACCTCTTAGCTCCACTCAGCAAACCCAGAAGCTTCTGGGGAGAGTTAGTACAGGTTGAGCATTCCTAACTGGAAAATCTGAAATGCTCCAAAATCTGAAAATTTTTGAGCACCAAAATTATGCTCAAAGGAAATGCTCATTGGAGCACTTCAGATTTTGGACTTTGAGATTAGGGATTATCAGCTGGCACAAATTCTGCAAATATTCCAAAATCTGAAAAAAACTGAAATCTGAAAAACTTCAGGTCTTAAGTATTTCCGATAAGGGATACACAACCTGTAGCCATTTGTTCATCACAAATCAATTGCTTAAGATCATGCAACTCCCTGATCTCTCTGGCCCACAGAGAAAAATGCACATCACCTGGCAGTTGGCTTTTCAGTTCCGCTGTCCAGTGGCCAACCTGGGACTCTCTCTGGAAACGTGGCATCTGCACATGTGGATCACACGAGAGCCACACATACCACAGTGCATCTTAGAACAAGGTTTTTGACCTGTAGAGCCTGTCCTCTGGGCCAACCTAAGCCCTGGAAGGCAGAATAAGTGGTGACTTTCCCAGTGGGAGAGAACCCAGGGGATTTTCTGAGAATAAACCTGTCCCAGGGGTCTGGCAGGCACAAAGCCCACTTCAGGCTTGTAGTGGATGAGTGATTATTTACACTGGGGACCCCAAAGTATTGATATTACTCTCTCTACCACATATCTCCAACAGAGAGGACAGGCTTATGGAAATTTTGATTGGACTCAGAAAATTCATCTGTTTCTTTGGAGTCATAGCTATTACACTTCAAAGGCCAGAGTATGGTTACTCCCTACCACCAACTTGGGCCTGGACTTTCCCCTCTGACCTGTCTCTAACAAGTAAACCAGTCCCACCTTCCCTGACAACATGAATCATTATCTGTAAAGTGCTTTGTAATGCTTGGCTGCAGGAACACTGTGCAACTGCCTGAAGCACATGGTCTCAGACACCACCTGGCACTGCTGCCTGGGAGGGCCACATGCTGACAGCCTTCCTAGAGGACACCTCAGCAATGGCATTCTCCTCATCTGTTAAGATTTATTGTTTTGTTTAAGCAAAGACCAAAGGGGTAGCAAAGAGACAAAAATTAAAAAGGCAATCCTCACCATGGTGAGAAGCAAGGAACTGGGCCCACAGGACCCAAAAAGTAGCCTACGGTAACAAGAGGATCCAAAATGGGGACACTGACAAAAGAAATGCAGACCAGGCTCACTCTGCCTTACCCATTGCTGATGATTTGAATGACTTCCATATTCTCACTGGGAAAGTGTCAGGCCATAAAGTCACAGCTACATCTTGGGAATTTCTGGAGCAAGTCAATCTCCCAAGGTCACTGTTGGCTGAGCCTCAGTGCTACTTCCTTCCACTCAGCCTGGAAAGACCCTGTCTGGCCATTTGATAACAGTTTTACTGTTACTCCACTCCCTGCTCCTACTCACCCAAGCACCACTTCTTGGAAGGTGAAATGAATTGAACTGTGTCCCTCAAGTTTTACATATTAGAAGATTGGTCCCCTTTGTAACTGTTAAGAGTGGGAAATCCTATTATGGTGATTGAAAGGTGGGGCCTTGAAGTAGTGATTAGATTCTTAGGACCATGCCTTAATGAATGGATTAATAATGGTAGTCATGGGCGTGGTTCTAAGGGCTTTAAAAGGAGAGCACGTGAGAGTCTCCCTTTCTCTGCTTCTACCATCTCACAATGTGATACCCTGTGTCACTGAAGCCATCACCAAGGAAGACCCTCACCAGATGTGTTCCCTGGACTTTGAACTTCTCAGCCTCTAAAACTGTAAACAATAAATTTTGCTTTCTTTTTTTTTTTTTTTTTTTTTAAAGATGACCGGTAAGGGGATCTTAACCCTTGACTTGGTGTTGTCAGCACCACGCTCAGCCAGTGAGCGAACCGGCCATCCGTATATGGGATCCGAACCCGGGGCCTTGGTGTTATCAGCACCGTACTCTCCCGAGTGAGCCACGGGCCGGCCCTAAATTTTGCTTTCTTAGAAGTTACCCAGTACTGTGTATTTTGTTATAAAGCAACAGAAATGGACTAACAGAAAATTGGTACCAGAGAAGTGGAGTGTTTCTTATAACAACTATTTGGAACTGGGTGTTGAGAAGAGCCTGGAAGAATTTGGATGAGGCTAGAAAAAGCCTAGGTGCTAGTGAAAGTTTAGAAGACAAGAAAATCAGGGAAAGTTTGGGATGTTTTAAAGACTGATTAAATGGTGGTGACCAGAATGCTTATGGAAATATGGACTGTAAAAACTATTCTAAGAAGGTCTCAGATAAAAATAAGAAGGAATTTATTGGAAACTGGAGTAAAAATCACCCTTTCTATGAACTGGCAAGGAACTTGGCTGCATTCTGTTCATGCCCCAAAGTTTTATGGAATGTGGAACTTCAAGGTGCTGACCCAGGGTATTTGGAAGAAGGAATTTCTAAGCAGCAAAGCATTAAGGAAGCTGCATGGCTACTTGTAAATACAACAATGAGTTATGGCAGTAAAGGCATGACATGAAGCCAGAATTTAAAAGAGAAGCAAAGCATAAAGATTTGAAAAATTTGCAGCCTGGCCATGTGATAGAGAAGCAGAGAGCATTTTCTGGAGAATAATTCAATGGCATAGCCCAGCAACTGTTTGATAAGGAGATTAGTAGAGAAGAAAAGGATTATCAACAGAAGGGAAAAAAGACCTTGAAGGCATTTCAGAGGTCTTGGAGGCTGCCTCTTCCATTACAGGCCCAAAGGCCTAGGGAATGGCCGCAGGGAATAGGCCTGAGGTGCCCTCCACTGGCTCGCTGCCCAGGACCACCTCAGGAAGCTGCTTCCCACATCAGCACCCCAGCTACTTTGGCTGCTCCAGCTGTGACTAAATTAGCTGTAGGTGTGGCTGGGCCCACAGCTTTGAAAGATACAAGCTAGAAGCCTTGGCTGCATCCAGGTGGTGGTAAATTTGCAGGATCACGGAATGCCAGAGCTGGGAAAGCTTGGGAGCCTCTATCTTGATTTCAAAGGATGTATGGAAAAGCCTGGGGGCCCAGGAAGAGATCTGTCCTATGGGTGGATTCACCAAATAGAGTCTGCCCTAGAGGAATGCTAAGAGGAAACAGGGGGTCAGAGTTGCAGCAGAAAAACACCACCAAGGCCATGCCTAGTTGAGCTGTGGGAGTGAGACTGCCATGGAGACCCCAGAATTGTGGAGCTAATAGCATGTAATGCCAGCCTGTGAGAGCTGTAGCATGGCATCAGACCAGTGAAGCCATAGAAGTGGAGCTGCCTGAGGACTTAGGGACCCAACCCCCACACCAGCATACAGAGGATGTTGAACATGGAGTCAAGTTACATGATTCACCAGCTTCGAGATTTGATGCCTGCCCCACTGGGTTTCAGACTTGCTTAGGACCTGTTACCCCTTTCTTTTGGCCTATTTCTCTCTTTTCAACCGGGAATATGTACCTTATTCTTGTCCCACCATTGTATCTTGGAAGTAGATAATTCATTTTGGTTTCACAGATAGGACTTTGGACCTTTTGAGTTGGAAGGAGTTAAGACTTTGGGGATGGAATAAATGTATTTGCCTGTGAGGACATGAACTTTGGGAGCCAGGGCAGAATGATATGGATTGAATTCTGTCCCCCAAGTTTTATGTATTAAAAGCTTGACTCCCATTGTAACTGTTGAGGGTGGGAAATCCTATTATGGTAATTGAAAGGTGGGACCTTGAAGAGGTAATTAGATTCTTAGGACCATGCCCTAATAAATGGATTAATAATTGTGGTCATGGGCATGGTTCTAAGGGTTTTAAAAGGAGAGCATGTGAAACTCTCTCTCTGCTTCCGTCTTCTCGCAATGTGATACCCTGTGTCACTGAAGCCACCACCAAGGAAGACTCTCACCAGATGTATTCCCTGGACTTTGGATTTCCCAGCCTCTGAAACTATAAACAATAAATTTCATTTTCTTAGAAATTACCCAGTTCTGTGTGTTTTGTTATAAGCAACAGAAACAGACTAATACAGGAGGGGACCAGATTTATAACCAACTCAGAAAAGACCAGATCAAATTTGGCTTTCAAGGGCCGGCCCGTGGCTCACTCGGGAGAGTGTGGTGCTGATAACACCAAGGCCATGGGTTTGGATCCCATATATGGATGGCCGGTTGGCTCACTGGGTGAGCGTGGTGCTGACGACACAAGTGAAGGGTTAAGATCCCCTTACTGGTCATCTTTAAAAAAAAAAAAAAAAATTGGCTTTCGAGATTTTAAGCCCCTCAATTTTTCTTCCTCTTTGGAGGTTTTATTAGAATAATCCCTTTCCTGGGTCGAGCCCGTGGCGCACTCGGGAGAGTGCGGTGCTGGGAGCGCAGTGACGCTCTCGCCGCGGGTTCAGATCCTATATAGGAATGGCCAGTGCACTCACTGGCTGAGTGCCAGTCACGAAAAAGACAAAAAAAAAAAAAAAAAAGAATAATCCCTTTCCTGCCCTTTTCCTAGCTAGCCTAATCTCAGAGCTCTAAGCTCTAAGGGCAAACATTAAAATGTGTTGCATCAGAAAGCCAAGAGAGGAAGCCAGTCACCCAACAGACTCTTCTAATTTTAGCCTCTGAAGAACCTGTTAAAAGTTTCCATGTCTTCCGTTCTGCCTGAAAGAAAAAAGGAGACTTAAGTGTCAACGATCAATTAGAGTTATGAGTGAATTGCATTTTTATTCACGTTTAAAAGAGTATCTCCACTCTCTTGTGTTCTAGTCTGTAAAAGGCTTACATTTGGACTTAGTGCAGGCTCCCAGTGGAAGAATGTGTGGGGGCGGTGTAAAACCTCAACACATAGAAAAGCATAACCCAAATCCCTCAGGTTTCATAATTTTGCTCTTGCTTCTAAAAAGACAGTCATCTCTAATGGGTTGTTAGTGCTTTATAGCCTAACGATTTTCCACTTGCTGCTTCTTTGTGTAGGGGGAGAAACGCTAGCGTGAGGCACTGCAAGACTGGGGGAAGCCACAGGGCAAGGCCTCCACTTGCCAGTGACGCCTTGCCTCCACTGTTCCTGATGCCTGGGAGCCTCCAGGATGAATGGACACTTCTTGGGACATGGTTCTATGACAGACGGGGTGTGAGGAAAGCCTGCTCTTCCCTGGGCACCCAGGACAACCCCGAGTTCCAAAAGGAAAGGGCATGTGAGGAGAAGGGCGAGGCTCTGTGTGGCACCATGGCAGGAAGTGGCACCAGTTGAGGCCAGGCTGGGGAGGCGTGCAGGGCCTGGCCCCCAAGAAACGAGCAGATGAGTCAGGGCAGGGGGACCGATTCCAGTGTAACCAGGAAGCTGCAGATCATGACAATGGCTGCTGATATGGCATCAAAGACAAAACATTGTCAAAGCCACAATGGCTGAGACTGGCACCAACATGCTGCAGCTGTAGAGACAAGGCGACCAACGTTTGTTTGAGGAACAGATGACTCTCTGTGAGAGGCTCAGCCAGCAACTCAGAGTCTCACAGGAAGACCTCTCTGCATGGCCAGTTTCTCTTGGACAATGTCTCCTGTAAAACCTCCGAGGCACTTACATAGCATATTTCTGTGTCCACTCTCTTGCTAGTCTGTTGTACCTGGAAGAAAAAAGCAGAGGGAATGACACCCTCACTTGAAATGTCACTTCTTTCACTGTGGAACAGAGAACAGGACTGATGTGGGGAATTGCTGCTACTGCTGCTTGTCAAACATCTAGGACTGACGATGAGTGAAATAAAGACTTTCCCTGGAGCAAGAACATGTCAGTGGTGGCTGTAAACCCCTGGCTCGGAGTCCTGTTGATTCTCCATAACTGTGTACTGTGGAATAAGGCAATAAACCTCCTCCCTTTCTCTCTCTCCTCTCCTACAGTATGGATGTGGGGAGGATAGGAAGAGAAAAACAAAGGTCAGCTTGGAATAGTCCCAGGCTGTCTAGCACACAAACTCCAGAACATGGGCTTGGAGCCTGGCTACTGGAGTATGGACCAGCGCCCTCTCAGCAGCTGGGCCACCTCTCTGTGTCCTGGCCTCTGTTTCCCACGGGGAGACAATCTGCCTGTGTGGTCATGGGGAAGACTGGACAAGCATGTCTGTAAAGCACGTGGAGCAGGCCTGGCACCCATGGAGGACTATGTAGGAGTGTGTATTTATCCTCATTATGGTAAAGAGATCTGATGCCATGAGAATGTAAGAGAGATTTGTAGTTAGAGGAGGCACTAAAAAATCTTTTTGGTATGTCTAAAATATCTTTTAATAAATGTTAAAATAAATACAATTTTAAATCTAAGCAATTAAAAATCGTTGTGACTGTGATTCAGGAAACCTCAATGAGGGAAATAATGAGATCTATAAAGGTGTCAAGAAAAAAGTTAGTTGGAAAAACCACATTCCATTCTAATCTCTTCAGACAGAGAGAAGTAATGTACTAAAAGATTCACTGGAAATGTTCTTTGAAAGAGCCAGCATTACCCTCCTCTCAGTGCCACATGCTGGGATTGTGCCGCACACAGGGCCACTGCTCCTGCTGCCTGGGCCCCCACCATGCCTGGCCCTTTCTCACTATGCCATCAACACTCAGAAGTTAACATATAGTGATGACTCCTGTGCCTGCTCCACCAACCACCCCCGCTCCGAGGTTGTGCCTGGCCAGGGGGTTTGGAATTCTACAATTCTGGGTCTGGTGATTGGTGTTTAAACAGAGTTGGCAATGCAGGTCTGCTGGTGAAACAGCAACACACTGCTGACTTCTGAGCTTCAACCAGCAAACTGAACTCAGCAGCATTTCCTCCCTTGTCTGGCCTTGGCCTTACCCTGGGTGTATGACATTCCCTCGTCTTATGCTACAAACCTTAGATTTCTATCCAGAATTTTCTTGTTGTCAGATTCTTCGAGTCCATTCTTTGGCTCACCACTGACTTTGCTGGCCTCAAGGGCTTGGCAATAATATTTTAAGGCTCAGGAGTGGCAGCTGATGAGCTCTCCAGGAAGGTGAATTGCCTTGATCTGCTTCACCCTCCTTAGAGTCTAAGAACATGTTAGTCAGAGAGCCAGGACTCCAAGCCCAGGGCATGCCCTCAGTGCACATGGATTCAGCATGGGCAGGAAGATGTCTGTGGGAACCTGTATAGCCTGAAGCACCAGCTCAGGGTAAACGTGCTGCCTGGAGCTGCCTGGGGCAGCCATGGCACAAAGGCAACCCAAAGAGGATGCATACTTCTCTCTGTCAGCCTTGTAGGTGTGGGCTATCTCTGGCACCAGGGGGTCATCAGGGTTGGGGTCGCACAGCAGGGAGCAGATGGACAAGAGAACTGGGAAGAAAAGAAAAGGTTGGTCAGTTGCAGCCATGGGCTGCCAGGTTGCCACTGGGCTAGTAAGCCTCCCCGAACTTGAACTCTCTATCGACTGAGCAGTTAGCTGTCTTCTCTTGAACACCCCAATCTAGATCATTCTGCCCAACGGCACAGTAGTCATGAGAGTATTAGCTCCACACATGAGTTGAATGGCAGTCTTCGCTGTGAACTTCATGGTGTGGTCCAGGCACACTTGCTCCAGGAAACGCCCCTCCTCTGGGCAGCTGGCCCTCCTTCCCCAGCCTTAGCCTCTGCCAGCCCCACCCCCACCTGTGCTCCACACCACACATCTTTGGTGTCTGGTCCCAGTAGCTGTTTACTAATAAGGAAACAGGAATTCAGAGCATTCAGGTAATTTGTTCAAGGTCACAGACTTGGAACCCAGTAAATGGGTAAAAATGAGATTCTGAACCAGGTCTGTGTGACTGCCAAGCAAATGCATTCTCCTGCTCCTGTGCTCTCATCAACACCCTTGCAACTACAGTGTCTGGGACACGCACTCAAGGTGGCTCTCAGCAGCCCAAGGGAAAGGACTGTGGTGAGGGGCAGAAGGAACCATGGTGCCAAGATTCTTGGGGTCCTGGACAGAAATGTGGACTGTCTTTCTTGGCTTTGCTTGGGACCTACCACATGATCCCAGACGAAGTCAGTGAGTCCATCAATGTCCTGACCACAGTTCCCCATAGGTAAACTGCAGCTGGTAGGGCAGGTCTGCCCTTCTTAAGCTCCTCAACTCCTGCTGCTCTGAGCCCAGATGTCACAAGGAGGTCTGCAGTCTCCCCTCCATGTTGCTCAGGCTTGCCTGCCCTTCTTCCTTCTCACCCCTTGGTGCTGCTCCCTGCCACCCTGCTTTCCTCTCCCCTTCCTCACTCCATGCCTGGCTCTGCTGCCTCCACATCAGGCAGTCCCTGGAAGCTGGTGGACTGTGATGGCTGAATCTGCCTCCTGGTACTTCTTCCCAGCTTCAGGCACTGGGATGAGGCTACACGAGGCTCAAGGTTCAACTCAGAGAGGAGCTATCTTGGCAAGACGTTGAGCTGTTTCCTGGATGCCTAGCTTGGTGGAGCCCACTCTGCATCCACAGGGACTGCAGCTCAGTGCAGGGGCTCTGTCCCTCTGGACTTACCATGCCCACTTCTGCAGGCCTTGCTAGCCTTCAAAACCCAGCTCTGCCTGCTGCCCCGGTGCCTTGTAGCCTCTTGGGCTGCTCGGAGCTCTGCTGCCTGCACCGCCTCACACTCCACATTCTGCTTATTTCTTGCGCTCCAGTATTCTGCTTTTCTTGTGCGGATTTTCACCAGCCCTCCACCCGACAGGATGCTGCACTGTACCCACATGGCCCACGCTCAGGCCATCTACGCTCATAAGGAATGCCTGCATTTCTAAAGCCCAGTCTAGACAGGTTTCTTCAACCTCATCAGAGACATGTGCTCAATATCACTTATTCTGGGGAGGGAGGATTTCTCCACTGATTGCAAGCCCCTGCAGTCAAGCCCTGCACTCTTCCTTCAGAGCTGACTCACAGTCCGCCTTGGTGCTTGTTAGATGAATGAAGAAATGAGGGAACAGAGAAAGTAATGCAATATTTGTCTTTCTTATTTCTAGATAAAAGTGTAAGTACAATCAATATTTTCTTCTTCCACCCATGTGACATTCTTGAGCACCCCACAGTGACTGACTGCTGGGACGTGCCAGGGTCCTGAGCACTGGGTTCTGCCACTGCTGCCACCCTGCAGTGTGGGAACATCTAGGTGGGCACAGTGGTGGGTGGGGCTGTGTGACCTGGGGAAACTGCCTGCTCTTTCTTAGCCTCCACTGCCGCCCAGTCAGCGTTGGGATACAAACGTGTGTGAGACAGGGTGCAGGGAGAGTGCTGTCAGTCTCTACCTTTTGACATGGTCAGCGCTGGAGACCACTGAGACCGTAGGATGTCCAAGCAGATGCTGCCATTGCTGTTGATGTTGGGGTGATAAATTTTGGTAGTGAAAGCAACCTGCAGAGACAACAGATTCTAAGTGAGACAAACCACAGAGATGTCTGGAAAATGAATGAAGAAGAAGCAGACGCCACTGGGAAGAACCCAGAGTGTGCCCTGTATACAGCCCCACACAGTCCTGGGTGAGCAGGACCCCCATGGGATATACAGGAGGGGGTAACCCCAGGGAAAGTCCCTTGACCCATTTCCTGCTGGATTCTCACTCTGAGCACAGGGGGGATTGAAACCCTCTCCCCCAAAGTAGTACACTCTGAGCAGTATAAAGAAGGGTGGTGGGGAGGACTCAGAAGCTCCCAGAACTCAGAATTTCTATGCAAAAAACAATGACTCTAATTATGGATACAATGAGGAAATCGAGTTACCACAGGGCAAAAGCCAGACAAAATTCATTTCTTATCCCCTGCTTAACTGCTTACTTTGTTTGGTCTAGCCGGCTTAGACAAGACTTGATATTTCAGCCATGATCGGCCTTGGCTGGATCAAAGTTTTGCTGACATCAGATGTGTCACCAGCAGATAAGCCCAGGCCACCAACCTTCCTCCTTCTGTATTTCACCCTTTGTAAGAACTCTTCAGAATTTAGCCTTCAAATACCCTTGCACATTTCAAACAGGGAAGGATACCCATTGTAGAAAAAGATATGAAACCACCTAAATGTCTCCCAATTCATTTTTGGTGAAATTAATGTTACATTTACGCAACGCAGTACTATATGCTATGGTTTGAATGTCCCCTTCAAAACTCATGTTGAAACTTAGTTGCAACTGTAGCAGCATTGAGAGGTGAGGTCTTTGAGAAGTGATGAGGTCATCAGTGCTCTGCCCTCAGAGTCCTTAGTTCCATTATTGCTGGAGTGGGTTGTTATAGCGAGCCTGGCTCCATGTGGTTTTTCTTTCACGTGCGTTTTTTTCTTTGGCAGAAGGATGAGGCACCACCAAGGCCCTCACCAGATGCCGGCCCTTCCACCTCTGACTTCTCAGATTCCAGACTGTGAGCTAAATAAATCTCTCTTCTTTCTAAATCACCCAGTCTGTGGTGTTGAGTTAAAGCAACAGAACCAGACTAAGATACCATACAAAAAAAGAATTGTTTAAAAAGAATGAGGTGAATAGTTATGTGTTCATACGAAACAATGTCCAAGATGTATTTGCTGATGGGAAATGCATCAAAGCAAGATGCAGCTCCATGGTAAAATCTGTTTCATTCATGGCAGAAATAAGGGAGACCACCAGTGCCTGCACAGGTGTGGATTATGCCTAGAAGATAAATAAGAAATAGGTGGGACTCTGTGCTGCTGGCGAAAGAAGGCAAGGGCTGGGGAGGTGGGTCATGGGGACGGTCCTATTTTCACCATATACTATCCTACCATTCGACTTAAAAAAGAAAACAAAAAAACAAAAAAAACCCAAAAAAACTATAGCCACCTATTACTTCTTCAAATGACCTCCCTGGGCCTCTGGCTCCTTGCCATGAACAGTGACTTGATCTCTCTCCCAGGCCTGTTGTGGGGCCCATGGAGTCAGCCCCCTGTGATGTGCAAGGTACTGAGTCAGCTGCAGATTTCACTGTCACAGAAGCAAGACAGGAACCAAGCTCACCCCTCAGCCCCACCTACACTCCCACTCGACAGTGACCCCAACACAGTCTGGAACAATGCAACAGTGATCATTTTGCCTCCTTCCTTGTTCTGAGAACTCAACAGTATTTCTTAGGCTGCGTGGTGGATGCACGGGCATCCTTTATGTTACTACCTACAATTTTCTGCATGACTGATTGTAGGGAAAATGGTCTGAGCCCCTCAGATGTTCAGAATCTTCCCGAGCATTTGATGTAAATATGCAGGTGCACCCAGGTATTCCTCGGTTATTGTCTGATGTAATTGTGTATGTGCACCCAGGTGTCCTGGGTTATGGACTTAAGTATAAAGGATGAGTGGCTCTAATCTACAGGGCCCCCCTGCCCCCAGGGGGGCCATGGGGAGGCCACCACTGCTGCTACCGGCTCTTGCTGCCAGTGCCCCTGGGATGTCCCAAGAGGCCACTGCCGCTGCTGGAGACTACTGCTGTTGGCTGCTGATGCTGCTAAGGACTGAGCTCCTATCGTCTGCCAACAGCTCCCAGGACCTTTCCCAATTACCTAGCTTTTGGACCTGGACTGGCATGTGAGGGGTCTGGTGACCCAGACTGTACAACAGGTTTGAAGGGTCTGTGGGCCCTAATCCCTAGCCCGGACAGTACAAACGGAAAACTTAGTGTAATTAAAATAATGAAATGTCTTGGCTTCAGTTATGAATTGCTTTAGCAATACAATTGCCTCTTTAGTTATGAGATGCCCAGCCAGACAACTGGCATAGTCACATAACCCTCCAATTGGCGTAGCTATTACTATTGCTGTAACCATTCAAATGGCATAGTCGTAGCAGGATTCTGGGCAGGTAAAAGAGCCCAACAATTGGTATCATGGGTAGGATGCCAAGCAGGTAAAGAAGCAGAAAGCCCCTTGAGAGGGAGAGGAAATGTGGCTACCCTTGGGTATGTGGTGCTCGGTGGCTGCTTTCCTGTTGAACAGGGCGTGGCTGTTGCTTGCTGGACTGCAAGCCAACATGGACCAGAAGCCCCTTGAAGCAGCATAGTTTCGAGATTTGCAGCAGAAAGCAGACAGGTTAGAAGTGCAGATATATGCCCTGGAGGCTGAAGTATAGCAACAGATTGTCCCTGCTTCCGACACCAGGGATGATGACAAGCTCAACGGTGAGTCAGGGGAGACTGTGCATCTCCTGGCATGACTTGCTCATCAGAAAGTGAAGCACGAGCAGCCTATGGGGCCGGGCAGACCGGTTGGTAACCCACAGGTGACTCAATTCACTACCTATGTCCCATATACCCAGAATGAATTGGTTGGCTTGGGGAAACAGTAAAGCAGCAGAAACAGTGAGAGACCCTGGCTGCTGCAGCTATGAGACCTAGGGGTGGATGGTGTGAAGTGTTCTGGAGAAGATATAGTAAATGCATGTCGTGTTTATTTGAAGGCAAATGGCTTGCCAGGTGCCACTTAAACCCAGTGGTTTGCTGGGTGCCATATAAACCCAAGAAAGCAGATGGCTCACAGGGTGCCACTTAAACCCAAGAAAGCAAATGGCTTGACGGGTGCCATATAAACCCAACAAAAGAGTGCCACATGCAGATGGGCAGATGACCCAAGGACGGGTGCCCCTGCATAATTTCAAGTATGTTTTCACCTGGTGAAAAGGTGGAAAAGTTAGCCTCCGTTATTATGTGCCTGTCTCTGTGGCAGTGGATACAGGATGGCCTCAGATATGCACAGAGGCAAGACCACCACTTCTTGATGGAATGAGTGAATGCAGCTGTTCGAACTGTGTGGGTGAATGCCAGAGACTGTGAGTAAATAGCCACAGTAAGCCGAGTTAATTCAAGTAATTGAGGAGCCGGAGAGGGGGCAGCTAGATGCTAATAGCTAAGACAATAGAAGAAAGGCCCTGAAGGCATTTCAGAAGTTTGGGAGAGTGCCCCTCCCATCATAGGCTGGAAGGCCTAGGAGAACTGGGTTTTTACGGAGGGCAGCCTTGGGGCACTGCTGCCCTTGAGGAAACTGCTCCCTGTATCCCAGCAGCTCTGGCTGGAGCAGCCCTGCCTTGGGTGGCCCCAAGTGTGGTTTGTGTAGCAGCTCCAGAGATCACAAGCTGGAAACCTTGGTGGCATCTATGTCAAGTTTGCAGGCCAGCAGAACATGAGAGCAATGGAGGCATGGCAGCCTCCACCCAGATTTTGGAAGATGTATGAGAAAGCTGGGAGACTCAGGCAGAGACCTGTTGCAGGGGTGGAGCTGCTGCGGAGATCATCTGTGGAGCAACCTGGAGCAGAAAATGCTGGAGGCTATTGCTGTGGGCTGCTGCTACTGCTGAGGACTGAGCTTCTGTCATCTGCCAATGGCTCCCAGGACCTTTCCCAATTATCTAGCTTGTGGACCTGCATGTGAGGCGTCTGGTGACCCAGTCCGTACAATGGGCTTGAAGGGTCTGTGGGCCCTAACCCTTAGCCCGACAATACAAATGGAAAACTTAGTGTAACTAAAATAATGGAACATTTTGGCTTTAGTTATGAATTACCCCAGTAATACAATTAGCATGGCTATTGCCCTAACAGTACACTGATACAGTTTATAATAAAAGCTTTTTTTTTTAAAAGAACTTACTTTAGAATATAAGAAGGCTGTGTCTCTGTGAGCTTGAACATCTATTATCATTTGATTTTTTCCAGAAAGAGTCAAACTTCAAAAGGGGGGGATGGGGAGGGATTGGTCAAGGGGCATGAAGAACAATTACAATTTGTAACAATAATATATATGTTAGTAATATTGATTTGATCAACATATCTCAATGTTGAACCCCCAAAATATGTATAACTAATTTTGATTCAATAAAAATTAAAAGAAATTAAAAAAAAAACAACTTCAAAAGGGTCTCAGACAGGGCCGAGCCCGTGGCGCACTTGGTAGAGTGCGGCGCTGGGAGCGCGGCGACGCTCCCGCCGCGGGTTCGGATCCTATATAGGACTGGCCGGTGCACTCACTGGCTGAGTGCCGGTCACGAAAAGGACAAAAAAAAAAAAAAAAAAAAAAAAAATGGTCTCAGACAGGAGGTATTTGCCTCAATATCTCTAAAGAACATGCAGCCTTGCCAGATTCCTCCTATAGTCAGAACATCCTTGCCAAAACAAACTTCCAGTTTATCTTGTTCCCCTGGGGAAGGAGATTTTAAAAAGACAGAAGCACTTCCTCTCTTGTAGATTATCACTTATTTCTTAGTATTTTAATAGGAGCAGTGTTTTCACTTTGTCTTTGGCAATTAGGGATCCTGAAAAGGCCCGACAGACATACAGGACTACATCTTATTTATTTTAAGAAAGATCCTCAGCTGCTCACATGCCAATGAAGGAGATGTCAGAAATTACTACTTTAGACACTGCTGTGTCTCTCTGCAGGGAAAGGGAGAAGGTGGTGGATCAGAACTGTGGATCAGAACTAGTGAGCATGCTAATGCTTTTTTGACCAACCCCCCTTGAATAGCAGTTGTATTCCAATCTGGTGGAGATATTTTAGCATCCTTATTGACACATCCCACTCCACTGCCAAAGCCTGGATAGGTCTCCAGAATCCTGAACACATTTAACCATGACTTAAAACACCCAGACACTGGGTGGCCTCTGGTAGCAATGCCTGGACAGAGCTGTGGCTGGTGAGCCTGGCAGGGACTTCATACCGGCTCGGATGAACATGTAAAATGGTGGCTATGAGTCTGACTCAAACCGAGCCATTGAGGCCAACTCAGGTGGTAAGATACAGTGACACCACAGTCTCTTGTGCTGTGGTGCTCTGACATGGACTCAGGACTTTTATTTATTTATTTTTTATTTTTATTTTTTAAAGATTACCTATAGGTTTCATGGATTGTACTGCTTCTACACCTCGCGCCCGGGCAAGTGAGCGGCGATGGGGACTACCGGTCAAGATGGTGGAATAGACGGTCCCTAGCGTCACTCTCTCCCACAAATCAACCGATTTAAACTATAAAAACATAACATCAAGTGCATATGGAACGGGGAGACGTCCAGCGGGGGAGGCAGAAGCTCCGCAGAGACCACATGCCCTGCGAGGCTGCCATCTCACAATCCGGCAGATAGGCTTCACTGCTGCCACCTGGCTCCATTCCCAGCCCAGCCCCATGCGCACAGAGTGGGGAGACGTCCGGCAAGGGAGGCGGAGGTTCCGCAGAAACCACACACCCAGTGGGGCTGCCACTGCATGATCCAGCAGGTAGGCTTCACCACAGGCACCCGGCTCCATTCCCAGCCTAGCCTAGTGCGCTCGGAGCAGGGAGACTTCTGGCAAGGGAGGCGGGAACTCCAAGGGGACCACACTGCTGCCACTCGATCCAGCAGCCCAGCCCAATGCGTACCGAGCACAGAGTCGTCCACCAAGGGAGATAGAAACTCCGTAGAGTCCACACACCCTGTGGGGGGGCCGCCGCCACGTGATCCAGCAGCAGGTAGGCTTCACCGCCGCCACTCGGCTCCATTCCAAGCCCAGCCTAGCACGCACAGGGCAGGGAGACATCCTGCAGAGGAAAGGGAAGCTCTGCAGAGTCCACATGCTCTGCGGTGGCTCGGCGCATCCCAGCAGCCCAGGCCAGAGCACATAGAACAGGGAGAAGTCCAGCACAGGAGGTGGAAACTCAGCAGAGACCACACACCCTGCGGTACTGCCCTGTGATCCAGCAGCCCGGCCACGTCCAAACTGACCAGAGAGGTGTCTCCCTGGAGAGGCCCAAGACCCGAGGCAACCACACACGCAAGGCACTAGTGGCCAACTGAGCAGTCACTGAGGTAGCCATACCAAATTGGCAACCACAGCAACATCTTAGTCAGTCAATAGTGTCAAACCTGTGGACTGTGAAACCCCCTGCCACAATGAATAAACACCAAAAAGAAAATACCAGAAATACGAAAAATCAAGAAAGTACACCACCAAAGGATAATAACTCTCAAGCTCTAGATCCTATAGAACAAGAAGCCCTTGAAATGACTGACAAGGAATTTCGAGTGATAATTCTAAGGAAACTGAATGAGATACAAGAAAACTCAGCTAGACATCATGATGAAACGAGGAAAAGTATACAGGACCTGAAAGAGGAAATGTACAAGGAAATCAATGTCCTGAAAAAAAATGTAGCAGAACTTGCCGAACTGAAGAAGTTATTCAGCGAAATAAAAAACACAATGGAGAGTTTAACCAGCAGGCTTGCGAAAGTTGAAGAGAGAACCTCTGAACTTGAAGATGGGCTGTTTGAAATAACACAAGCAGACAAAAAAAAAAAAAAGAAAGAAAGAAAGAAAAAAGAATGAAAGGCATTGAAGAAAATCTGAGAGAGATATCAGACAACCTTAAGTGCTCAAATATCCGAGTCATGGGTATCCAGAAGGGGCTGGAAAAAGGAGATTGCATTGAAAACATATTCAACAAATAGTGGCAGAAAACTTCCCAGGTATAGGAAAAATCACAGATCTTCAGATCCAGGAAGCTCAACGATCTCCAAACGTATTCAACCCAAAAAGGTCTTCTCCATGACATGTTATAGTCAAATTGGCAAAACTCAAAGACAAAGAGAGAATCTTAAAAGCTGCAAGGGAGAAGCGTCAAATCACCTATAAGGGAGCCCCAATCAGGCTAACATCAGACTTTTCATCACAAACCCTAAAAGCCAGAAAGGAATGGGATGATATATTCAAGATACTAGAAGACAGAGATTGTCAGCCAAGAATACTCTACCCTGCAAGGCTATCCTTCCGAAATGAAGGGCAAATAGTATATTTCTCAGACAAACAAAAACTGCAGGAGTTCACCACCACACGACCACCCTTACAAGAAATTCTCAAGGGAGTACTGGGTTTGGTTCCTGAAAAATAACTACCACTGCCATAAAAACCCAGGAAAAATCAAAACCCACTAGTATAATAAAAATGGCACTCATAAAGAGAAAACAAACAAACAAAAAGCCTGTCTACAACCTAAGGAACCAACACAGAAACCAAACAGTAAATCAGAAAGCAAGGAACGAAAGACACCTAAGACAATCAAACAATAATCAATAAAATGCTAGGAATAAATCAACACTTTTCAATAACAACTCTTAATGTAAAAGGCTTAAATTCCCCAATCAAAAGACACAGACTGGCTGACTGGATTAAAAAGGAGGACCCAACTATATGCTGCCTTCAAGAGACCCACCTCACCCATAAAGACTCACATAGACTAAGAGTGAAAGGATGGAAAAAGATTTACCATGCAAACAGAAAAGAAAAACGAGCTGGAGTAGCTATTCTTATATCTGACAAAATAGACTTTAAATTAAAAACCACAAAAAGAGACAATGAGGGACACTACGTAATGATAAAAGGACTGATCCATCAAGAACACATAACAATCATAAATATGTATGCACCCAATGTTGGAGCAGTCAGATTTATAAAACAAACTCTATTAGACCTAAAGAAGGAAATAGACACTAATACCATAATAGCAGGGGACCTGAACACCCCACTGTCAATATTAGACAGATCATCTAGGCAAAGAATCAGCAGAGAAACATAAGATCTAAACAATACTCTAGACCAATTGGAATTGGCAGATATCTACAGAACATTCCATCCAACAACCTCAGAATATTCATTCTTCTCATCAGCACATGGATCATTCTCCAGGATAGATCACATATTAGGTCACAAATCAAGTCTCAATAAATTCAAAAAAATTGGAATTATCCCATGTATCTTCTCAGACCACAATGGATTAAAACTAGAAATTAATAACAAACGAAACTCTGGAAACTATACAAACACATGGAAATTAAACAGCATTCTACTTAATGACATATGGGTCCAAGAAGAAATCAAGCAGGAAATCAAAAAATTTCTTGAAACTAATGAAAATAATGATACATCATACCAAAACCTGTGGGATACTGCAAAAGCAGTACTAAGGGGGAAATTTATTGCATTAAATGCTCACCTCAGAAGAATGGAAAGATGGCAAGTGAACAACCTAACACTTCACCTTAAAGAACTAGAAAAACAAGAACAATCCAAACCTAAAGTTAGCAGAGAGAAAAAAATCATTAAGATCAGAGCAGCACTTAATGAAATTGAAACCCAAAAAACAATACAAAAGATCAATGAATCAAAAAGTTGGTTTTTTGAAAAGATAAATAAAATTGACAAACCATTAGCATGGCTAACAAAAAAAAAAGAAGAGAGAAGATTCAAATAACAAAAATTAGAAATGAAAAAGGTGATATTACAACTGATCCATCTGAAATACAAGGAATCATTCGGGACTACTATAAACAACTATACACCAACAAATTTGAAAATCTGGAGGAAATGGATAAATTTCTGGACACACACAAGCTCCCAAAACTGAGCCGTGAAGACGTAGAAAATCTGAACAGACCAATAAGTATAAAGGAGATTGAAGCAGTTATCAGAAGGTTCCCAACAAAGAAAAGCCCATGACCAGATGGATTCACAGCAGAATTTTACCAAACATTCAAAGAGGAATTGACATCTATTCTTTACAAACTATTCCAAAAGATTGAAACAGACGCAAATCTCCCAAACTCATTCTATGAAGTAAACATCATCCTGATACCAAAACCAGGTAAAGATATAACCAAAAAAGAAATCTACAGGCCAATATCCTTGATGAATATAGATGCAAAAATCCTCACTAAAATACTAGCAAACAGAATACAGCAACACATACGTAAAATTATTCACCACGATCAAGTGGGATTCATCCCAGGGATGCAAGGTTGGTTCAACATATGCAAATCAATAAATGTGATATGCCATATTACTAAAATCAAACACAAGGACCATATGATCATCTCTATAGATGCTGAAAAAGCATTTGATAAAATTCAACACTCATTCATGACAAAGACCCTCTATAAGTTAGGTATAGATGGAAAGTATCTCAACATAATTAAAGCCATATATGATAAACTCACTGCCAATATCATCCTGAATGGGGAAAAGCTGAAAGCTTTTCCTTTAAGAACAGGAACTAGACAAGGATGCCCACTCTCACCACTCCTATTCAACACAGTGTTGGAAGTACTAGCCAGAGCAATCAGAGAAGAGAAGGAAATAAAGGGCATCCAGATTGGAAAAGATGAAGTCAAACTGTCCCTGTTTGCAGATGACATGATCCTATATATCGAACAGCCTAAAGCCTCTACAAAAAAACTCTTGGAGTAGATAAATGATTTCAGCATAGTAGCAGGATACAAAATCAACACACAAAAATCAGTAGCATTTCTTTTCTCCAATAGTGAACATGCAGAAAGAGAAATCAAGAAAGCCTGCCCATTTACAATAGCCACCAAAAAAATAAAATACTTAGGAATTGAGTTAACCAAGGATGTGAAAAATCTCTATAATGAGAAATACAAACCACTGCTGAGAGAAATTAGAGAGGATACAAGAAGATGGAAAGATATCCCATGCTCTTGGATTGGAAGAATCAACATAGTGAAAATGTCCATACTACCCAAAGTGATATACAAATTCAATGCAATCCCCATCAAAATTCCAATGACATTTTTCTTAGAAATGGAAAGAACTATCCAGATATTTATATGGAATAACAAAAGACCACGCATAGCCAAAGCAATGCTGAGCAAAAAAAATAAAGCTGGAGGCATAACACTACCTGACTTTAAACTATACTACAAAGCTATAATAACCAAAACAGTATGGTACTGGCATAAAAACAGACACACTGATCAATGGAATAGAATAGAGAATCCAGAAATCAACCCACACACCTACAGCCATCTTATCTTTGACAAAGGCACCAAGCCTATACACTGGGGAAGAGGCTGCCTCATTAGCAAATGGTGCTGGGAGAACTGGATATCAATATGCAGGAGAATGAAACTAGACCCATACCTTTCACCATACACTAAAGTCAACTCGAAATGGATTAAAGAATTACATATACACCCTGAAACAATAAAACTTCTTAAAGAAAACATAGCAGAAACACTTCAGGAAAGAGGACTGGACACAGACTTCATGAATATGACCCCAAAACCACAGGCAACCAAAGGAAAAATAAACAAATGGGATTATATCAAACTAAAAAGCTTCTGCACAGCAAAAGAAACAATTAACAGAGTTAAAAGACAGCCAATAGAGTGGGAGAAAATATTTGCAAAATATACATCTGACAAGGGATTAATATCCAGAATATACAAGGAACTCAAACAACTTTATAAGAAAAAAACAAGCAACCCAATTAAAAAATGGGCAAAAGAGCTAAGCAGGCATTTCTCTAAGGAAGATATACAAATGGCCAACAGACATATGAAAAAATGCTCAACATCACTCAGCATCCGGGAAATGCAAATCAAAACCACATTGAGATACCATCTCACCCCAGTTAGGATGGCTAAAATCCAAAAGACTCTGAACGATAAATGCTGGCGAGGTTGCGGAGAAAACGGAACTCTCATACATTGTTGGTGGGACTGCAAAATGGTGCAGCCTCTATGGAAAATGGTATGGAGGTTCCTCAAACAATTGCAGATAGATCTACCATATGACCCAGCTATCCCACTGCTGGGAATATACCCAGAGGAATGGAAATCATCAAGTCGAAGGTATACCTGTTCCCCAATGTTCATCGCAGCACTCTTTACAATAGCCAAGAATTGGAACCAGCCCAAATGTCCATCATCGGATGAGTGGATACGGAAAATGTGGTACATCTACACAATGGAATACTACTCAGCTATAAAAACGAATGAAATACTGCCATTTGCAACAACATGGATGGACCTTGAAAGAATTACATTAAGTGAAACAAGTCAGGCACAGAAAGAGAAATACCACATGTTCTCACTAATTGGTGGGAGCTAAAAATCAATAAATTATTCACACCCACACACACACACACAAAAAAAAGCCGGAGGGGGAAGAAGACATAACAACTACAGCTCTTGAAGTTGATACGACAAGCAAACAGAAAGGACATTGTTGGGTGGGAGGGAGGGGAGGGAGAAGAGGGAGGAGGGAGGGAGGTTTTGGTAATGGGCCACAATAATCAACCACATTGTATATCGACAAAATAAAATTAAAAAAAAAAAAAAAAATAAATAAATAAAGATTACCTGTAAGGGGATCTTACCCCTTGACTTGGTGTTGTCAGCACCACGCTCTCCCAAGTGAGCTAACTGGCCATTCCTATATAGGGATTCAAACCTGTGGCCTTGATGTTATCAGCACCATACTCTCCCAAGTGAGCCACGGGCCAGCCCCTCAGGACTTCTGAGCATGTCATGCCAAAATGCATAACCTTAGTCCAATCCTGAGAAAATATCACATAAACCCCAAATGAGGGACATTTGACAACATAATTGATCAGTACTCCTCAGAAGCATCAAGGTCATAAAAGAGAAACTGAGGCACCATTATAGATCGTGACAATGAGGGAGACATGGCAACAAACAAGTGCTGGGTCCTGGAACACAAGGGGGACATTAGTGGAAACTGGTAACATTTGAATGAGGTCTTTAGCTCACAGTATCATGACTAGTGTAAGATGCATACATCACGGAAAGCTGGACGAGGAATAATGAGAATCTTGACACTATTTTGCAACTTTTTTCTAAGTCTAAAATTATTTGAAATAGTTTTCTCAAAAAGGCTGACACATCCGGGTTCAAGTGCCCCCTCCACCATGAGTCACGTCATCCTCAGGAACGGTGTATCCTCATTCATAAAACAAAATTGATATTTTTATTTAAAAACGAGAATAAAAATACATATTGGTATATGCAGAAAAAAAGCTGAAGTGATGGGTACTAGGCTGTTAGCTGTGGTCTTCGCTGGGTCTACAGCAGACTGACTTCCATCTGCACATTTAAGTGTCTAATTTAAAAATAATAAATTTTTGGCTGGCTGGTTAGCTTGTTTGGTTAGAGCACGGTGTTGTTAACACCAGAATCAAGGATTCAGATCCCCGAACTGGCTAGTTCACCAAAAAAAATGAATAAAAATAACTTTTACAAGTTTTGCAATAAAAAAAAAAAAAAGTTGGTAAAAGTGATGTGAATCCAAGAGCTCAAATCCCTGCACCAGCAGCCAAAAAAAAAAAGATGTGAGTCCCATACACACTGTTGTGTCACCACATCTGACCTGCAGCCCCTCCTGTTGGCTCCGCCTTCTAATACCTCAGAATCTGTGCTTCTCCCCACCTCCACGCCACTGGATGTTCCCTCACCACTGAGCTTGTTCTCCACACAGCAACGAGTGATCCTGTTGTCATGTGGATCCCACTGAGTCACTCTTGTCACTCTCCCAGTTGATGCCCACCCATGCCCATGCAGACCCCACTACTCAGACTGTAACTCTCTGGTCTCCTTCCCAACCCCAGGGATTCTTCCTGCACATGGCCTCACTCCCCCAGGTGGTTCCCTGTGGACCCCTCCCGGGTATGGCTGGGCTTGAGCCTCTGCAGAGCCTTCTCCTCAGGGCGACCTCCCTGGCCACCCTGGCTCCTGCTGCCAAGCACTGGTAGTGCTTCTCCTTGGCACTGATGAACTCATGAGCTAAATGTCTTCTGTCTCCTCCACAGGACTGTGGGCCTTGAGAGAGCAGGCTTTGCACATGGAGCCCAGGTGAGTGACTACAGGCAGCCCTGGTATGAGCCCTGGTACGAGGTCAATTCCAGAAGCAATATGACCCAAGACAAGACATCCTAGCACACATTGGATGCACTGGGGCAGGGGGTCAAGGCAGCTCTGCCAGGCCTCTCTCTCCCTAGGTGGCGCTGTTCTTGAGGTTCCGCCAGCAGGAATGGTGTGTTTGTGGACAAAGGAAGGCCTGCTGCTCTTTTAACTTAATAAAGGAAATTGAGAAATGATTTTCCAGGGTCCTAGACCAGGGTGTTTCCACCTTGGCACTACGACATTTGGGGCTGGATTGTCCCGTAATGGGAGGGAGGCTGTCCTGTGCAATGTAGGGTGTTGAGCAGATTCCCTGGCCTTCACCCACTAAATAAAGTAGAAGCCTCCCTCCTCAGTTTTGACAACTCAAAATATCCCAGGATGTTGCCCAAATGTCCCTGGTGCAGGGGCAAAATCACCCCGGCTAAGAACCCCTTTCCTAGAAGCTAAGTAAGGGTCTGTGAAGAAGGGAACTGGAGCCTGAAGACATGACAACGTTCAGCTGCAGCCACGAGGAGCATCATTAAAACTGCGGCATCAGTAAGGAGCCCAGTTCACTACACTGGCCCATGCTCACAACAGGGATTAATTCTGCAAGTCCAAAGTTTTAAGTCCTGAGAAGCTGTAACCAGGGAGGTGGAGTGACAGAGCCTCAGGAGAAGCCGACCTACAGATCTCCTCACAAGTGACTTGAAAAGGCCCCTTCATCATAGGTTGTCCTTTGTCCAAATGTCAGAGGAGTTTGGGAAGCCT
This sequence comes from Cynocephalus volans, assembly GCF_027409185.1. Lineage (NCBI taxonomy): Eukaryota > Metazoa > Chordata > Mammalia > Dermoptera > Cynocephalidae > Cynocephalus > Cynocephalus volans. Next base: position 213,518,311 of record NC_084461.1, read on the forward strand.
CACCTTTGGGGGCTTGAAAGGGTAATCCGTAGGAAAGTGGATGGACAGGAAGAAAACGCCTCCTTGGTAAGGACTGTCATTCTGGAAGGACAAGACAGAGAAAGAGATCAGTGCACGTGCTCAGTGCAAAGTACAAGAAGCAACACGGGTGGTGTGCTCAGTTGCTGCTACCTACCGGGCCCATGATGGTGGCCTGCCAGTGGAACACTACAAGACAAAAGAGAGATGGGCACATAAGAGACCCCTCAATAAACAAGTCTACCCTATTGAAAAGATACTGCTAAGTTTATAGGGTACTGTCCGTAAAAGACTGCCCTCACTTCTGACACCAACTGCAAGTTTGGGGTTCCCCAAACCATCCTCCAGTTTGGTCATTTGCTAGGACCCCCACTGCTCACTGAAAGCTGCCATGCTCATGGTTACAGTTTATTACAGGGAAACAACACAGATTAACACCAGGAGGGGCCCAAGTGCAGAGCCCCCATTATCTTCTCCTTGTGGAGTCAGGACATGTCACTCTCCTGGCATCAATGTGTGACAACCAGGGAAGCTCACATGACCCCAGTGTTCAGAGTTCTTATTGGGACTCTACCAAGAGTGTATGATTGAGTGAGTGCCCATAGGGCTGAGCTAGTCTCTAGTCTCCAGCCCTAACGGCCAAGACCTAAAGCTCCCACCTTAAACCACATGGTTGGTCTATTTGGCATTGCCAGTCCTCATTCTAAATCACATTGTTGGTGTGGGTCAAAGCCTCCAGGCAGAAAGACTTTCCTATCATGTGTGGCATCTTAGAGAACACCTCCCAGAGGTTGAGGACCAAGGACACATCTTTTGGGGGCAAGATTAGATTCTTTACTACACAGGTGCCAGTAACTACAGTTCAGCTCTCTCTGTTCAGAATTAAGCCTTAGCTAGGCTTCAGCTACTTCCCATGTTGCTTTTTATAAACCCCTTCTGTTCATGGTTCTTCCCTGGATTTGTTCTGAAGCCCTCTCCAGAGAGTCTCCCAGGAGCCTGTGGACCCCACCCTGGGGCTTCACTGGTGTTGCTTTCCCCTTTGTCTCTCTTGCACAGCCCCTGGGCAGTGCCCTGTGCTCTGCGGGCTTGGTGACAAGGCCAAAATGAGCCCCTCTTGTTCTTCCCTTCTAGATCCCCACCCTTTGTGGCCAGGCTGGGCTCCTTGTCAGTGGCTTAGAGCCTTTTCCTGCTGCACATCACACCTTGCAGCCTCTCCAGTGTCTCAGGTTACTTTTACAGAGCAGCTCCTGTGCACTCAGCAACACTGGCCTGGAGTGGACTGAACACTCACCTTCAAGGCTCCCAAGTCATGGGAAGGGTCCCCAGGGCAAGAGAATCAGAGCCTCTGTGGAAAATGCCTACTCACCCACAGGAGTGGGGTCCTGAGACCATCTGCTGGGCCTGTTATTCTCAAGAGAATTCTGTCTTACATGGATTCATGATGGGTGTGGAATTAGCCCAAGGTTTCAGACCTGGTCCTGTCCTGAGTCTCCTGAACCAGGAAAGCACCAAGGCAAGGGTGGGGGCACAAGTGCAGGTACCAAAGCAGGAGCTTCCCACCCCTAGAGGTGCCCAAAGGCAGTCAAGGCAGCCCATCAACCCTTTTCAATATTTCAAAGAAATGCTGATGAAGAGAACACCTTTATCTGCAATAAGGCTGCCTGAGCTAATGAAAATATCATTTCTTTTGCTTTTGATGTTTTTATTCCAGCTCATGCTAATCATTAGCTGGCAGGGAGATATACTTCTGTATAATAAGAATGTAGAATGGAATTTCTTATTAAATAAAAATGTTTTTGATAATTAACATATTTCAGAATAGGAACCTGTAGGGAGTAGGTAGGTAATAAACGTGGTCCCTTCTTGGTGAACAGGTTAGGATTCCCTGGTCTCATTCACTTTAACCTTTGAGGGCTGCTGGGGTACTAAGCAGAGCTTGAGGACACAGAGGAGAAAGCCTTAAAAGGAAGGACAGGAAAGGGGACAGAGAAGGGATGCTGGATAGGGGCTATTTGCCCACGGGGCAAGTGTGAAATTGTCCTAAAGGGCTAGTGAGCTTCACACTATGTGAACCTCACCCACTGAGGTACTGACTGTGGTGGGTGGCCTTAATGCTGGCCTCTCCCATAGTGACAGCTGACTCCTGGCATAGGGTTGCATGCAGGAACAGTGAGCATGAGCTAAGCCAAGTGCTAAGGAGCTGCCTCTAGACAGCTAAGGCTGAGTCAGGACCAGCTCAATCCTACAGAGACCTTACCTTTTTTTTTTTTTTTTTTTAAAAGATGGCTGGTAAGGGGATCTTAACCCTTGACTTGGTGTTGTCAGCACTGCACTCTCCCAAGTGAGCTAACCGGCCTTCCCTATATAAGGATCCGAACCTGTGGCCTTGGTGTTATCAGCACCACACTCTCCCAAATGAGCCACGGGCTGGCCCCCAGAGACCCTACTTTAACTTGACATTATCTTAAGTGACAGGTAGAGGGAAAATATGCTGTGGAGTCCTGGCATGCTTATGAGGACAAGAGCAAATCAGTGGTTAACGGGGAGCAGGGGGCTGAGTAGGTTCAGGAGACAATGGCTAGAGTCGCCCTTGTTCATTGTACTCTGCACACACAACTGGGAATCATTTCTGTTCTGCTCCAGAAATGTGATTTAAACCCCCACATAAAGCTCTGGAGGCTTCCACTTGCAGTGGCTCTGTCTGCTCACCCTGGCTCCTCTCAGCCCCAGCTCCTCCCAGGACATATGGACACACATGTGACACCACTCCTCTTTTCTTCTGCCAGCTTTGTGAAATTTTTCTTTTTTTGTTGTAGTAAAAAATATATAACATAATACACCATTTAAACAACTTTTAAGTGTGTAATTCATGGCATTATGTCCATTCACAATGTTGTACAACTGTCACCACTATCCATTTCAAAAACTATTCATCACCAAAACAGAAATTCTGTCCCCGTGAAACAAACCTTCCCCATCCCTACCTCCCCTTGGCTCTGATAACCCCTTATCTACTGTCTATCTCTATGAATTTGCCTAGGCTAGATATTTCATGTAACTGGAATCATACAGTATTTGTCCTTTTCTTTCTGGCTTATTCCACTAAGCATGTCTTCCAGGTTCTTCCATGCTGTAGTCAGAACCACATTTTGTTCACCCATGCATCCACTGATGAGCACGTGGGTTGCTACCACCTTCTGATAATTGTGAATAACAGTGCTGTGAACATTGGAGTACAGGTTCTGTTTGAGTCCCTGCTTTCGATTCTTTCATATATGTACCCATGACACCACCCTTCTTTAACACATGCTGTCTTCCTTCCCCACCTATGTGTCCCACAGCTGCAGCAACTGTACACTCACAGTGAAGAATGGGTGTCTCAGAGCCCATGACGCCTAGAGAGAGGAGGCGAGGTGGGTGAGCAGAGTGCAGCCCTGGAAACCCAGCACTGGGCAGCTCAGTCCCTGGCCAGTTGGCTGTGAGGGCAGCCAAGGGCTGGCCAGGGCTGCTGCTCCCTCTAGCCCTTCTCCTAAGTAGTTACCCAGAGCTGCTTCTTCAGCCTCCCCCTGGGGAAAGGCAGACATGGGAGAAAGGAACAGGTACTGCCTTTCCCTTGGCAGAGGCAAGTAGTGGCCATCCTGCCCCTCATCAGCCTCCTGCCCCACTCCAAGGTCCAGCAGCAGCACCAGCTCTTCCATGACCAGCTTTGTGACAGTATTTACACCGAAGCCCAAGTGTAACTCCATCAGAGGCACTTTCCAGACACGATGTGACTTGGGACATGCTGGTGTTCTCACAGGCCCATGGAGGGAGGTGGTGACTTCTGGCAGTGCAGGTTCCATTGTGACTGTAACCTGACCAGCCACGCTGCCACAGCCTCCAGTGAAAAAGCAATTCACGAGCAAATGAAGGAAAAGCAACTAACTGGTTTTCTTAAAAACTGGTTGGCTGATAATTTGGGAGTCTTAATCGCAAGGCTTCTGCAATCTAAAGCCCTGAAAAGTACTTACGATCATCACCCACAGGTCCTGCAGAACACTGGGCAGGAGGATCCCTCTGCAAGTCGGTTAGTTCCTAAAACATGAGACAGTGGGTTAGAACTGGTGTGTGCCTGGGGATGCTGCCTCTACACACCAACTCCTTGGCCAAAATGAATTCTCCCAGTGGGATGGCTCCTAGGACTCAGGAGGGGTGGTACACAAGGCAGGTCATGGGGTCTACTCCCAGCTGTGAAGACACCAGAGAAGTAGGTATTATCATTCCCATTTTATAAATTAGGAAATTGAAATGTAAAGAGGTGAAGTTACCTAACCAAGATTACAGAGCTGGAAGAGGAAAGGGCAAGTAGTCAGTCACATGTAGATCTGCCTTACCCCCAAACCTCGCCTCCTACCTGCTCAGGTGGAGGACGTTCCCTCCTAGGTACTACTCAGGATATGGAAGAAAAAGAGCCCCAGGAAAGTGTTCTGGGAGAAGGGCAGGAGCCAGGTTTTAGCTGTGGGCTAATAAATTAATGCATGGAAGCACTTAGCACACAGGAAGTACTCAGTTAAAAACAGGACCCTGATATTTCAATCTCTCTAACTCTATCCAGCCCCTCCACCCCCTACCCATCCCAAATGCCCGACCCATCACTGGGTGTCTGGCAAGTCCTAGGGCTCTGAATGTGGAGACTAAGGGCATGCGAGACAAAGTCTGACAATGCTGCCCAATGTGCCATGGGACCAGGAATTAATTACACCATAACTAGATTCCCTTTATGGGACACTAACTCTAGCCACAGCCCTAAAAGAGATCCTGGCCCAGCATGAGCCTCAAGGCCCAAGACTTTGGCAGTGACTCTCAAACTTTAGTTTGCATGTATGAGAATTCTTCCTAATATTCCCTACCTTCCCCAGGTTCCAGATCTGGGTAAATTTCTTGGGGTTTCCACAGAGGTTCTAAAAGGAAGGAAGGAGGCACAATGGTGGTGCATCACGTGGCAGGGAAACTCAAAGTTCACACCTGGCTGGTGATGTTCTTCCTCACCTGAACCAGCCTACCACCACCTCCTCCACCCAGACCCTCCTGCTCCCAACACGTGTCTCTGGGATGCTGATCATTCTAGTAACCTTCTCCCTCTCTTGCCATCTTGTACTTACCCCACTTCCCCCAGATTTAATCTGCCGCAATGGGAGTGGACACACCACAGAAGCCAGCAAATGCTACAAATCAGGGCCACATTTTCTCTCCTGGAATTGATTTTTAAACATCTACCAGTACACCACTGGCCAGTTCTCAATTAGTGTCTGATATATCTGAACCCATTTCCTCACAAGTAAAATGACTGTATTGTACTTGGTGAGCACTCAGTAAGAGCATTACTAGTTGTCACAGTAGAAGTGAACTTGGGAAACAACTAAGGTAGTGTGAGGGGACCAGGGCACACTCTAGAGAAATACAATAGAGCTTAGAAACCCTTGCAGAAGAGTTCCCTTTTGCTTACCTCTCTGCTCTGTGCCTCTCAGCACTTCCACTATCACTCTGCAGGGGAATTGTTTCTATCCATTATGACGCTGCATGAATGAATGAGCTCTCTGATAGGACTGTTAAGGCAAATCCTGGAGAGACCACAGAACAGTCAGGGGCAGGAAAAGCCAGCAGTACAGGCCAATTCCCCTCTAGCTAATGAGGTTCCACACCTCCACACTTCTGCATGGGCTGTACCCAGAATCTGCATCATTCCTTTGGGGGCGTGATGAAAACTTACTGGGACTTAACAATCCTGAAAGACCAGAAGCGGATAGACACCAACCAGCACCAAGAAGTTTTGAATGCTAAGTGGAATTTCAAGGAAGAACGGTGTGACTCCAAAGAATCTTGTCTATCCATTTAGCACATTCCTGTGCTCATCTAATAAGGCTAGAAGACTCACGTCTGAGTACCAGCTCCATCACTGGGAAAATCACTTTTACCTCTTTGGGACTCAGTATCTGTTAGGTTATAATTATAATTGTCTGCCAACTTGCCAGCATTATTATATGGCTACAAATTTTTTAACGTATAAAATGCATGCAAGAGCACCCAGTAAAGATCAAGGACAACAGCATATAGAGGATGCTACCATTAGTATTATAAGAAGGGGAAAAAGAATGGGTAGAAAAAATATATGTACATATATATATTTCTGGAAGAATACTTAAGAAACTAATAAAACTGGTTGCCCCTGGGGAGGGGAACTGGATAGCTGGGAACAGGAGTGAGTGGGAGACTTCTCCCTGTATACCCTTTTGTATCTTTTGAATTTTTAACCATGGGAATTTATTACCTAATCAATAAATATTTTATTAATTGTAAAAGACTATACAATTTAAGGCTGTGTAATAATTATCGTTACAAACAACAATAATAGGAGCTGGCTGGTTAGCTCGGTTAGAGTGCAGCCTTCTAACACCAAGGTCACAGGTTCGGATCCCTGTACAGGCAAGAAGCCAAAAAAAAAGGAAAAAATACAATAATGATAGAAGTGAAGAGTCCCACAAAAGAGAAAGAAAGTTAAAGTATTAAGTATTGCTAGAGAAAAAGAGTTAAGCAAACCACGGTAAACACTCAATTCTTTTACTCTGTTTCCTCAAATCCAAGATATGGGGGATTGTAAGACGCAATTTTATTTTATGTACTACTAAAAAAGAGAACATGCTGGCAATTAAAACTAACACCAAATGGTTTCTTTATAACTAAGCTTTTATCCAAAAAAAATTTTTTTTGTAGCGAAGTGATTATAACCTACATTATTTAAGCAGGTAAAAAAATTATGTTGACTTCAATGGTAAATGAGCCATGACATGAAAAGATAATGAATATAAAAGGAAAGCAATTAATAAACAAACACAAAAAATGTTTTTCCTGCACCAGAAATGCAAACTGAAAGAGGAAGATAATATTACCCATCTATCAAATAAACAAAATCATGTAATTATACAGCAAAATTCTGGAAAGTTTATAGTAAAAATATTATACTTGAACATTCCTTATGGCACCTTAAGTTGAGGACACTCTTGAAAAACAAGTGTCACGGAAAAAAATATTTGACTTGTAATGTCATTTCTGAGATTTTCTTCTAAGGAAACAAATAAGCTAAATAAGGCTTAATATTTATAAGCATAAAACTTATCATTAGAATATTTCCTATTACAGCAAAAAAAGAAACATATTAGAAAGTACTAATAGGAAAACGGTTAAGAAAACTGCAACAATGTTCACTTAAGTAAATATCTAACAGATAAAAGTGATAATGAAATAGAGCTCCATACACCCTCATAACGTATGCTATCTGCTTCTGTAGAATTGCTTGCTTAACCTAAGTAACTCCATTTCACCCCCTCTCTGACCTGCAGACTACTCCCCCGCCAGCATGAGAAACTGTTGACCTTCTCATAGAAACAAAAAACAATTGCATAGAAACAGGAGTCATACACAGTGAATTATTACATGGGAACAGGAACCATACACAATGAAAACTTGTATGCTTGATTGCTCGAATGGCTCATACTCAGCCTCTGTGACCTAGCTCCCTAGCTTGCTTTGTGCACCTGAACAAACCCGTATGCCAACGGGATGTAGTTTTTGCCTTAAAAACCCCATAAGACCAAAGCCCAATGCCGCTCTTCCTTGGCTGCTCCCTGGGAGACGGACGCTGGCCAGCTGTTGTGAATAAACTGCCCTTTTCTGCATGAGTGGCATGTAAGTGCATTTCTTGTGGGAGGGTGCCTCACAACAATAACTGAACATTTTTTTTTTAAAGATATTTTTATTGAAAGACATCTTCCAGGCTTCCTTAGACCTAATCAAGTATCACTCAAGCATACAAAAAGAAAAAAAAAAAAGAAAGAAAGAAAAAACATGTGAAACTAAATAAGTTGATTTGTTCAGGTATTCCTAGAACTTCTTCTCATTCACAGTCCAACACCAGTCATTGAAGTCCACATAATATCATCTTCTGTGCTTTCCAAGGTTCTGGTGATGCAGCAGTTCTTAGAGTTCTCCACTACGGTCTCTGGAGTTTTCTTCCAAGCCATTGATACTCTGCAAAGGCCCATGATACAAAATTTCTTTGCACATATCCCAGCAAGAAAAAGTGACCCAGCCTCACTAATTTGAGGGCCGGTGGTGCCATTGTAGGCTTGACATACTTTTAAAGTTAGTATTTCCACAATTCTATTGTTTTTTCCAGGACTTGATACACAATTTACAGGGCCCATGCAACATGAAAACGTGGGGTCTCTTGTTCAATAATCATTAAGAATTTCATGATGTAACAGCAGAGCATAAAACCAAGGGTTGGGCCCTTCTAAACACGGGGCTCTGTGAGACTCAACATGCCACACACCCCTGATGCCAGCCCTGGTTTCTTCCTATCCTTGATTCTTTGAAGGAAGGTTCTCCCTGGCCCTATGACTTCAGTCACCTTGGATGTACAGTTGCCATCTCATCCTCAAGGACCAAACTTTTTTCTCCAAGTCTTCATAAATCTCATCAGCCCACATGTTCAAACATGTAGGTTCAAACCTACACTCCCAGCTCCCTGCCTTCAAAACTTTTGATTCCTCATCCTAGGGAACCACAGCACCATTCCCCCAGTGACCCATCTGTGTACCTCCCTGTCTCACTTTCACCACTTCCTCTCCTCAAGTACTGTTAGCTCCACCTCTGTCATCCTCCAAGCACTGCTCCTGCCAGGTATCCATTCCATGGTCATTAACTCCGGCAAAGCCTTTGCTGGACTTTCACAATAGCCTCAGCTCTCCCTCTGCCTCACTAAAGGCTATACTTCAGCCAGAAGGATCTTTTTATAACACAGATCTCAGCATGCCATTCACCTATTTCAGTGCCCTAGGAAGACAGAAGACCCCTTTTAGAGAATGATTCATCAAAATTATCTCACTTTTAGAAAGCTATTTATAAAAAATGAGTCATACTCTTAGAGATCCTGTAATTCCACCTCTGGCAATCAAACCTAATAATCTGAATTAAGAAAAAGGCTCATTGCACAATGATGTTCATCAGAGCATTATTTACTTAACGAAGCACTTGTTATAATAACAACGTCAGTGAACTCATATTGAGTGCTTGGTATATGTCCAGCATGTGCTAAACATATATAATCTCACTTAATTCTCAAAACAACTCTACAAACATGTAGGACAGGGAGGCTAGGTGCCTTGCCCGAGGTCAAGTGTAAGTGACTTCACATTCTCTAATCCAGGTCCGTCTGACACCCAAGTCCATGCTTTCACGAACTACAGATAATGAATGATTAAAGTTACTGGTCATGCACTTGTGGACGTTAATGTTAAAAAATAACGGTTATAAATACTATTTTACAATATGGAAAATGCTTATGTTTAATGCTGTGTGAAAAAGTGGATAAGACATACAGTATAATCACCATTTTTTAAAGTACAGGGAAAAATACTGGAAGTAGGTATGCTAAAACGTTCACAAATGATAATGTGCTAGAATTGGAAATACTTTTTCTTCCTACTGTTGTGGATTTTCCAAATTCTACTTAATGCATGAAACCTCTATAAGGCCTCGCTGTTACCTACAGAATAAAATTCCAGCACTGCCCCTGAGACCCATCCCAGTCCCACCACTGTTTCCCCAGCCGAGCCTCCTGGTCTCCCCGCTGCCGGGAAGGCTCTTTTCCCCCTTCTCCACCTAATCTTTAACTGCCGAGTTCCTACTCATCCTTCAAGTCCAGCTCCAGCTCTGTCCAGCCCTTCTGGATACTCCAAGAGCGAGCCTTCCTTCCTCAAGGGACCGGCGCCGCCCGCCTGACGCAAGCCCCACGTGACCCCGGCCCCGCCCCGCGCTCGCGCTGATCCCTTTTAAGGAGGAACGCCTCCATCCATCCCTCCTTGGCTGGTGTCGCTGTGTCCTGCGGCCTCTCAGCGCTCTCCACTTCGGCTGAGGCGCCCTGCCCGCGTCCCGACGCCCAAAGAGTCGGAGGGTGGGAGGGCTCCTTACTTTCTGGATGCGTTTCAGCGCCATCCTGCCTCCGCTGCTGCGGCCCTGGGCGGCCCGGCCGGGCTGCCTGAGGCGGCCGCTGCCGCTGGGCCACAGCCGCGCTGCACGCCGGTAGTTTCCTCCTGCGCGTGCGCGCTGCGGTGCACTGTGGGGCCGTCGTCGCGCTTGCGGCGTTCCAGGCGCGGCGGAGGGGCAGCCATCCTTCCTCCTGTCGGCTACGCGGCTTGCTGCCCCTAGTTCTGCGGCTTTACCTCTGGTCAGCGAGGGCCCAGGGAAGCCGGCGGAGAGGACGGGCTGGTTCATGTCACTGTGAGGTGCTACAAGCTATGCCCCCTGTCCTCACCTCCTGGGCTGATTCTCAGGCTGTCACATGACACCTGAGAGTAGTGGTTCTCAACTCTGTGAGTATACATACCTTTTTAACGTTATTTCCATGGAGATGTATGTACAGAAACACACACATAACCATATGCAATGGGACTGGAGATGTGCATGTTCAGTAGCCCTTTGGGTGAATTTGATGCACTGTTAAGGTGGAGAATCACGGCCTTAATCTGTGCATATCCCAAACTTAATTCTCTGTTTTTTTCCCCTTTTCCTAAGACCCATCAGGCATCTAGGTCAGTTTTTCAAACTATGGGTTATGAGCTAATTAGTGTGTCACGGAATCAGTTTAATGCGTTGCTTCCAACAGTTAAAAAGAATGAAATGGGATAAAATATAAAATACGAGTGCATCTCACATAGTAAGGATAAGAATTGCGAAAGTTCTGTTGACGTGTTTGGATGTAGATAATATTTATTCTTCAGACTAAGACACTTTTTTTTTCCCCACCAGTAAGGGGATCGCAACCCTCGGCATGGTGTGGTCTGCACCACGCTCAGCTACTAGTGAGCTAACCGGCCATCCTTATATAGGATCCGAACCTGCGGCCTTGGCGCTACCAGCGCCGCACTCTCCCGAGTGAGCCACGGTCCGGCCCAGACTAAGAAGACACTTTTGAGCATGAAAGGGGGTGCTGATATAATCACTCTAGGACCAAAGGTGTAATCTGGGATTATCTCTGGCCAACCTGGACATATGGTCACCTAAATGTGTGTATTCAGGATGTAAAATGAATTACAAATATTTTGATGGTCTCCTCGCCATATCCTTGGTGTCCGTTTTCCATTCACCCAATCTGTCCTCCACACAACTTCATGAACTATCTCCCTAAAATGTAAATATTATCATGCTGCATTCTTTCCCCAAACTCTTAAAGGAAGCCCCACTGCCTGGAGGATTATGTTCTGTCATCCAGGGTCCTTCAAAATCTCGTGTCCTCCAGCCTTACCTCCTCCTTGCTGACCTCTAGCCCATCTGACTATCAAGGTTTTCCATCAGTGCCTCATCCACATTCCTTTACTCTTGGCTGTCCTTGGTCTGGAAAGCTACCTCGTTTTTTTCCCTCTAAAGCAGAGCCATCACTCACCTTCCAAAGCCAGCTGATGCATTACCCCCTGAATGGCCTAGATGGAGCACCTCCTGTTGGTGTCACATCTTTACAACACAGGGTCATCCATCTTCACATTGTTAACGTAGCTTTCCTTCCCCATACCACAGGTGATCCTAAATTTTTATAATTTTTTTTTTAAATGACCGGTAAGGGGATCTTAACCCTTGACTTGGTGTTGTCAGCACCACGCTCTCCCAAGTGAGCTTACTGGCCATCCCTATATAGGGATCCGAACCCGTGGCCTTGGTGTTATCAGCACCACAGTCTCCCAAGTGAGCCACGGGCCGGCCCTGATAATGATGTTTTTAAATTTTATTTCTGGATGGTGGGTTTGCTAATGATGTTAATTTCCAAATTTCCACAGAGAATTTGCATCATTTGTATAATCCAGAAAAGAAAGAAACAGAATTATGTAGAACAGAAAATGAAGAGTTCTATTTCTAATTTCTGTTGGTAGTTTAGTGCATAGTTTTCTAAACTTTTTGCTATGCTTATATGTGATGTTTAATTTATTAACTTTGAAATAATTTCAGATGTATAGAAATGTCACTAAAATAATATACAAATTATTTAAAAATTGATAAATTTGATGTCATAAAAATTTAAAACTTTTGTGTTTCACACAACACCATCAGGAAATCAAAAAGACAACCCACAGAATGGGAGAAAATATTTGCAAATCGTATAACTGATAATGGGTCTGGGATCCAGAATATATGAAAAACTCTTACTACTCAATAAAAAAGTCAAATAACCTAATTAAAAACTGGGCAAAAGACTTTTTGAGGAAATGGACATTTCATCAATGAAAATATACAACTGTCCAATAAGCACATTAAAAGAAAATAATTAGTCATTGTGGAAATGCAAATCAAAGCCACAGTAAGATATCACCTCATGCCCTCTATGATGGCTGTAATCCAAAGGACAGAAAACAACTTTCCCTGTAAGGTGGGGATGGGGAGACAGGACAGTAGAAAAATAACTGATTATTTAACATCAGTTTACTTCAAGTGACTTCTTTTATGTAAGGATTAAAGCAGAGAGTACTTCATCATCATGCCTATTGAAGATTTAAATTGGCCTGTTTGGGAAATTGGCTTTTTCTCTGATTTTCTGAAAGGTTAGACAATAACTTAAGTTTGGTGATATGGAACTTTAGTAGGGGTGACTCCATTTTAATTTCTTAGTTTGGTCTTTTGGAGCCTAATGCAGGAACTTAGTTCAAAACAATGGCCTTCTGTAAGTTTTATTTAACAAGTCCAGCAGCCCACAAGGAACTGAATCCTGCCAACAGCTGAATCCTACCAACAGCCATGTGAGTAAGCTTGGAAGTGGGTTCTTCATTAGTCAAGCCTTGAGATGATCCTGGCTGATAGATTGACTGCAACCTCATGAGAAACAACAGAAATTTATTTTCTCACAGTTCTGAAGGCTAGAATTCCAAGATCAAGGTGATGGCAGGTTTAGTTTGTTCTGAGGTCTCTCTTCTTGGCTTGCAGGTGACTGCCTTCTCATTGTGTTTTCACATGGTCTTTTCTGTGTGTGTGGGCATGATCTTGGTGTTTCTGTGTCCATATTTCCTCTTTTTATAAGGACACCTGTCAGATTGGATTAGGGCTTACCCTAATGTTCTCATTTTAACTTGATTGCTATTTTAAAAGCCATATCTCCAAATACAGTTGTATTCTGAGGTATTGGGGATTAGGGCTTCAATATATGAGTTTTGGTGGGAACCCAATTCAGCCTATAATAGAACCAAATTAATCTGTGCCTGGATTCCTAATCCATAAAATCTGACGTAATAAGTTTTTATGTTAAGCCACCAAGTTTTGGGGCATTTTGTATGCAGGTCCTTCAAGTTGGATCCTGTGTCCTTTAAACATGCCACCATTGTTTTTTGAGCACACCTTACTTTCTGGCTCCACAAGATATACCACACTAATCTTGAGTTATCTGTGTTCCAGACCTGGAATCAACCATTTCTCCAAGGAGCCCTGGTTCCTGTTATTGGAGAATGGTGTTTAGAAATCAACAGCTGGTCTCTAGGTGTGCTCATTGCTACTGGGGTGTTATTGTTTCTAGGCCTTTACAGTGTACAGAGTTAAAAAGTACATTTATGTATACTAATCTATACCTACTGAAACGTCTATATTTATTTCTATATCTATCTGTATGTATATTAAAATCTATGAGTTCTTATACTTCTGATCTCAATCCAACATCACAGGTCTAATTTTACCTTTTCCCCTTTCCTTATTAATAATATAACTATGCTCTGTTCTAACAGTGAGAAATCTAGCTGTCGTTATTCACTCTGTGTGTGTGTGTGTGTATTTTTTTTTTTGGCTGCTTGTTGGTATGGGGATCTGAACCCTTGACCTTGGTGTTATCAACACTGTGCTCTAACCAATGGAGCTAACTGGTGAGCCCCACAATATATTTTTTATTTGCTCAATCCTAGTATATGCATTAAGTAGTTTTGGAATTACTAACTGATATACATCTGTGAAAAACATTTATTAATTGGATTATAATATTATTTACAGTGTTTTGTCTTTAGTCTTGTAGTACTAGACAGAATACTGTTTCTAAAAGTTATCTGGGTTAGTTCTTTACTTCCGCAGCAGGCAGAGAGGTAGGAGAACAAAGAGAGCCTAAGGCAACAGGGGAGAAGAATAGGGAAGGCCTTTCTAGACAGACACAAAACTCAGAAGGCACCATGGCTAATACATTTTCAGAAGGAAAGAACAGAACTGTGATTACTGGAGGTGGGAAAGGGTGAGCTGGAGAGGGGTTAGCGAGAAATTGGTTAACAAGACATGTATTAGGCCATTTTGGTGTTTCTATTACAGAATACCTGAGACTGGATAATTTATAAAGAAAAGAGGTTTATTTGGCTTATGATTCTGGGTCAGCAGCATCTGGCATGGGCCTCAGGCTCCTTCTACTCATGGTGGAAAATGGCAGGGCAGCCAGCAGGTGCAAGGATATCACATGGTGAGAAGAAGCAAGAGAGGAAGGGGATGTGCCAGTGTCCTTTAAACAGCCAGCCCTTGTGGGAACTAATAGAGACGTCACTCACTACCCTGCATTCCCTGGAGGGCATTAGTCTATTCATGAGGGATCCACACCCATGACCCAAACATCTCCAAACACTGCCACATTGGGGATCACACTTCATGAGCTTTGGGGGTGGGGACGACATATACAAACTATATCATGACATAAAAATGTTTACATTTTGTAATTATAAACATGCAAATTATCCTGATTTGATCAGCATACATTATACACAGGTATTGATATTCAACTCTGTACCTCACAAATATGTATAATCGTGTTTCAATGTAAATAAATAAGGGAGAAAATATTTGTAAATTATATATCTGATAACTAATTAATATCTAGAATGTATATACAGGACTCCTAAAACTCAACAACAAAAACACAAACAACCCAATTTTTAAATGGGCAAAGAACTTGAATAGACATTTTTCTAAAAAAGATATACATATGGCCAATAAGCACATGAAAATGTGCTCAATATCACTAATCATTAGGGAAATGAAGCCAGAACTGCAGATCCCACCTCACACGCATTAGGGTGTCTGCTATAAAAGCACAACAAAGCAATAACAAATGTTGACAAGTTTGTGGAGAAATTGGAACCCTTTTGCACCATGGTGGGAATGTGAAATAGTACAGCTGCTGTGGAAAATAGTATGGTGGTTCCTCAAAAAACTTAAAATAGAATTATCATATGACCCAGTAATTCCACTTCTGGGTATTTACCCAAAAGAATTGAAAGCAGAGTCACATAGAGGTATTTGCACATCCACGGTCATAGCGCATTTTTCAGAGCAGCTAAAATGTAGAAGCACCCCAAGTGTCCATTGACAGATGAATGGGTAAACGAAATGTGTGAATACATATAATAGAATATTTTTTAGCCTTAAAAGAAGAGAAATTCTGACACATGCTGCAACATGGATGAACCTTGAGTACATTACACTAAGTGAATTAGGCCAGTTGCAAAAAAGACAAATACTGTATGATTCCACTTATATGAGGTGCTTATAGTAGTCAAAAGCATAGAGAGAGGAACTAAAACAGTGGGCTGGGGGTAGGGAAAGTGGGAGTTATTGTTTAATGAGTATAGAGTTTCAGTTTTGCAAGATGAAAAGAGTTCTAGAGATGAATTGTGATGACTGAACAATATGAATGTAGTTAATACCACTGAACTGTACATTTAAAAAATGGTTAAGTTGGTAAATTTTGTTATGTGTATTTTACAACAATATAAAAAATTGAAAAAAAAAGAGTCCATGAACTACTTTTATTCTGATGACATTCGCTAATAATAGCCAATTTAAAGTTTAATTTTTAGGGCCGGCCTATGGCTCACTTGGGAGAGTGCGGTGCTGATAACACCAATGCCATGGATTCAGATCCCTATATAGGGATGGCCGGTTAGTTCACTTGGGAGACTGTGGTGCTGACAACACCAAGTCAAGGGTTAAGATCTCCTTACCTGTCATCTTTTAAAAAAATAAAATAAACACATAAAGTTTAATTTCCATAGCCTTGTGAGTAATGGGCTCAAAAATCAAAATCCAACACTTGTACAAAATCTAGGACCTGCAGTAAGAGTCTAAATACATTTGGATCCCAAAGGTTTATGGCTAAGCAGGAACCTGAAGTAAGTGTTCTAATTTTCTGCTCAGATTTGTGTTGCTCAGTGGTCTGGGGAACTTAAAGCCTTGAATTTGATTAAGATAATCCTAGACTGGTGATATTCCCAGGCATTTGGCGGAAACAAATGCATATTTTCTCTGGAGAAAGGTGTCTTCATCCAAGGCCTCAAATTATTTTTCCAAATAATTTTTCAAATATGATAACCAGCCCTATGGTGAGAACCACGAAAAACAAAAGACAACAGAATGACTTATGAAGACTTTAAGCACTGGAATTATCAGAAACAAATAGTCAGGAGTAGAGAGCTGGAAGGAAGTAGAAGTATTGTTTAAGGGCTTGTCCTTTTTGAAGAAAAATTATTTTCAAAATGATAAGATTCATTGCTCTCCACTGTTTCTTCTCCTCCTCCCTAAAAATACACAGAGCTTCTAAAAGTTGACCAGGATAATACCCAATGGAAAAAAGCAGGTGAAGGATATGAATTACAGTTTACTGAAGAGTAAATCTAATAGCTAAAAAGTTCGGAAAGATTCTCAGCCTCATTGGTAATCATGGAAAAATGAAAACAACAATGGGATATTCTTATTCATTTAGCAGATTAGCAAACTGAACAAGAGCCACAATGCTTCAGAGCAGGGCCTTCAAATGCTTCTGAGGGAAGTAGAGATTGCTGCAATCCTTGGAAATGGGAATCTGGCAAGAGATTTTAAGATGAAAAATACACATATTTGAAATTCACTTTGGGGAATATATCTTATGAAGATTCAGAGTGTGAGTGCATAAGGAATAATACCTGAATGTCAATCAATAGGAGAATGAATGTTTGAGTAACTTATAGTACCTCTCTTTGCTATGGATTATTTACTATGCAGCTATTAGATAAATTATATGTAATACAATTTTTAAAAATAGCTTTATTTATATACCATAAAATTCACCTGTTTTAAATGTGCAATTCAGTGATTTTTAGTAAATTTACAGAGTTGTGCAATCCTCATTACAATCCAATTTTAGAACACTTCCATCACCCCCAAAAGATCCCTCTTGCCCATTTGCAGTTAATCCACAGGCATCTGCGTTCTTTCTCTTTCAATTTGCCTTTTCTAGATATTTCATATAAATTGAATCATACAACATGCGGTCGGTTATCTATGTCCAGCTTCTTTTACTTAGTGTCTTAGTCCATTTTGTGCTGCTATAACAGAATACCTAAGACTGGGTAATTTATAAAGAACAGAAATTTATTTCCCAAAGTTCTGGAGGCTTGGAAGTTTAAGGTCAAGGTGTCAGCATCTGGTGTCTGGTGAGGGCCGCCTTACTGTATTCACACATGCCAGAAGGCAGAAGGGCAAAAAGGGATGAACTCTGTGTCCTCACATGGCAGAAGAGAAGACGATGTCTGTATGGAACATGTATAGACTTTTTTTCTTGTCATTGTTTCCTAAACAATACAGTATAACTACTTACATAGCATTTACATTTTATCAGGTATTATAAGTAATTTAGAGATGATTTAAAGTATATGGGAGGATGTGCATACATTATATGCAGTACTACGCCATTTAAAATTAATTTTTAAAAACATCTTACCATATTTTTATTTTGTATTTCCTTTTTTTTAAGTAATAGACTTTATAGCAGTTTTAGGTTTACAGAAAAATTGAGCAGAAAGTACAGACAGTTCACATACTCCCCCCCCACACACATGTAAACACAGTTTATCCTATTAGTAACATCTTACATTAGTGTGGTACATTTGTTACAATTATGAACCATTATTAATACATCATTACTAACAAAAATTACATTAGGGTTCACTCTTGTACAGTTCCGTGAGGTTTGCTAAATGCATAATGTCATGTATCATCATTACAGTATCTTATGGAATAATGTCATTGTCCTAAAGATCCTGTGTGTTTGACCTATACATCCCTTTCTCCCTTCCTCCTTCCTTGAAGCCTTGGTAACCATTGATCTTTTTTTTTTTTTTCCATTACTTCATTTATTATTTTTTTGTATTGGGATTCCTGCTGTTTTAAAGATGGCTTTTTCTTGCTTGAGTGTTACGTGAATCTTTTTATAAACTTTTTAAAGTCCCCCTTGTATATGTATATATATGTGTGCATGTTTATAAATGTGTATGTATATACATATGTACACACATATACACACAGATTATATATGTATCTGAAAAGCCTTCGAATACTGATATCCTACTGATGTAAAAATTCAACTCCTAGAAACTTGGCTTAAGAAAACAATCATGGATTCATATGGCTACAAGGATATTTATTGCCTACATTCCTTATAATAATGAAATACTGGCAGCATTATTTATGTCCAACAATAGGATTTGGTTAAACACATGATGGTCCATCATGCAGTGGAATGCTAAAACTCATGTTAAGGAAGGAGATTTAATTTCAATGAAATTGTATTATTTTAAAAACCAACAAAGTTTATTTTTCAAAAATGATCTGACCTCCCTCACTCCAGTGGCAATGATTACTGCCTTGAATCAGGCCAGTTAGCATTGCCCACTCCTCAAATTCTTCCTAACCCTGGTCCTCTTGGATTTGTACTTAGAATCTCACATGTCCCCTTGGCTTTACTTATCGGCTCTCATTTACAGAGCATTAATTATCTTCTGAACTCAAGGCAGCAATTGTGAGCTTCCATTTTACTGAAGAGGACAAGGAGGCTCAGAAGCATTGAATGGATTCTCCCGGGATAGAAAGAGACCATCTACCAAGCAATGTATTAATTGCTTTACCAATATTAACTCATTTAATCCTTACAGAGAAGGCACTTATTAGCTCCATTTTTCAAGTGAGGATCTGTGGCCCTGGAAAGGTCTCTCTTGCCTGAGCTCCTACAACTGGTAATTGGAGCCCAGATTCCAGCCCAGGTCTTCTGGCTCCAGAGCTAAAGCTTTTAATCACTGCTTTACTGTCTCGTATTCTTATTATTAGGAGAAATAATAAAATAATGATTATTAATATTTAATGTAACAACAACAAAAAAATGCCATCAACAATGGTTACGTTGTCCAGAGCTTTTATTAATAAGCACTTTTACTTACAAGAGATCATTTATTTCTGAAAATTCATTTTGCAGAGACAGGAACTGAGGCTCAAAAATTTACCTGCCAAGTACTCAGGGCTCGTAGTTGATGCTGAAACCCCACTGCAGGAATTCCGGACTTATTATTTTTGCTTGATAATACAATATAAAGAATAATAAATGTTCCCCACATTCCTTAGGGCTTCACCATGTGATTTTACACGCGTTTTACAAGGGGTAACCGGCTTAGGTCAGTGATTTGTCCAAAACAGCACCTCAAGTAAGAGTAAAGTTATTGTTTTGCTCAAAAATAACAACGCCTCACACCCCAGGGCTAAACGGAAGGTTTTGAAACGGAAATTACACTCCGATTGCAGAGAGGTATGGACCTAACCCAGGGCCTGGACCTGGTTCGTGGCCCGGGGGCAGGTTCTCCAGCCGGTCTGGCACCGCTGGGCGCTTTCGGCGAGTTCCGGCAGCTGGGCAGGAGGGCGGGCTCGGGGCTGCGGCGGGCCCGGGCCATACCCCTCCCCCGACGCTCCCACCCAGCCCGGCCCGCCGCCCGAAGCCTGGAGCGCAGCCCAAAGCGGGCCTGGAGCGCCGGCCGGCGGCGAGGCCCCTCCCCGGCGCCGAGTCGCGGCCGCGCGGAGGACGCGGGGGAGGCGGGAGCGCGAGACCTCGTCGTGCTCATGGCGTCGCCCGGGTGAGTTCCGCGTTCGCAGGCCCCGCGTCCCCGCGGCCGCCCCGGGCCGGGAGCAGCTCTGGCCTGCGGGCCCCTAGCCCGGCCCGGAGCGTCCCCGCCCCACCAGGCCCGCCAGGCTCGCGGCCCCGGGCCCCTACCGCCGACCTTGGGCGGACGCGGCCGAGCGTGGGGGGTCGGGCCGGGGGCGCTGCGCGGGGCGGGGGCGCCGGCCAAGGACAGCGGCTGCCCCGGGGTACGGAGGTCTGGACTACGAGGGCCCGGAAGGATTCGGGGTGGGTGCGAGGTCCAGGAGGCCCGGCGGGGGTAGGGGTCACTTGGGGTCGCAGCGGGGGGGACACCTATGGGGGCGCGGCGGGGGATCGCTTGGGGCGACGGCGGGGAACCGGGGCGGGGGTCCTCGCAGTGTCCGAGGGTAACCCGTGGAGGCCTGGAGAGGCTTCACCCTAGCGCCCGGCATTTGTTTCTGGTTTTTAAACTCGCCTGCGTTGGTAGTTTATGCTTGGTTTTCAGCGTGGTTAGGATGTACCCAGAATGTCAGGACCGAGGGCAGATGCAGACCCTTTGCCCAGAGCCCCTAAAGCCATTGTGGGATATCCTTAGTTCAGGCGTTGCCCATGGGCCTTGCTTAGGGTGGCTGGGCTTATTCTGATGATTACCTCTTTTTTACTTTTTTTAGTTTAAAATTTTCTTCCTTTTAGGAAATAATGACATACATAGTGTGTAATTTTTAAAAAATTCTCACTTGGCAAAATAAAGCCTCAGCAAATCATTATTACCGTTTTGTTTTTGTAATTTTACTAGTCACGAAGTCTGGGGATTAACCCAGAATTAACCCAACATCTTCATCTTAAGGGAGGAGGAAAATTAGTCTCAAGGTCATGCCTTAGTTGGTAAAATTCTTCTTTGACTTGTTCATCATTTGAGAGGGTGTTAGACCTACTGGCTGTGATAGTAATTCAAGTCGTACATCTTTACAATTCACAAAGGGCCTTACAGGTATGTCTTGGGGGGCAGGCATGTGGGATAGAGACCATGGATATTATTATGCCTCTTACAGGTGAGGCCTGAGCCATGCCTTGGAGGGATTAGGCTCAGAACAGTGGGCCTGAATGGAGCAAGTTGGTTTGAACCCAGGTCTGTAGACTCTAGCCAGGTCATGGGTATTTTCCACCTGCCTGCTATCTTTCTAGGCTGGGGGAGGAGAGAGGGCAGTGGTCACTTCTGGGACCAGGCCTTTTCATCGCCAGCTGAGTAGGCAGTACTTTGAACTCATAAGTAGAGTAAGCAACGGCCCATCCCTGGAAAGGCCAGACTCACTGACCTAGGGGTTCAAGATCCCGCTGCATTCCTGCTCCTCTTGTCAGGAAAGGATGAGGCAGGGCCTGGAGGCAGCATGAAGGTGGCTGAGCCTGGGTGGGGCCACCATGAGGCTTTTAAAAAGTCATGGTGCATTTGGGGCCAAGTGCATTGCTTTGTGGACATGGGTCAGAGGTGTCTTAAGGCTGGTCTGGTAATTCTATAAGCCAGTAGTCCCTAAATTGTGTCCCTGTAGTAGGTGGCATGTGATATTTGCAGTTCCAACTGTTTGTGAGTGACCCCATGAGACTGCAGTTATTTGTGATTTTCCAAGGGATACTCATTGCAAAACGAAGACACAAACCCTTTAGTATTCTTTATTTCATTTTATGGGGAAAACCATTACGCACCTGTTACAGTGTGTACAAATTTAGGGATAGTTCTTAACTCCAGACCTAAGTCCCAGGTGGCCGCTCTACAGGCTTCTTTGGTAGATCAGAGGCTAGCCAGGGAGACAGTGCTTCCTGAGATCCCCTAGCCTGTCTCAATCAGCTGACTAGCAAACATTAAACCTACTACACTAGGCATGTGGGGAGCAAATCCAGAGATAGAGGGTAGAGGTAGGAGGAGAGTGGTGATCCTGACTGGCTGTTCATAGAGGAGTCCCCAAATCCAATGTTCTTTACTAAATGACAATCTCCATGAGAGAGTTGGGAAAGAAAGAAGAAATCCTGACTGTTTTTGAGTACCTTACGAATGTGCTAGGTATTGTGCCAAAGGAAATGGCAAGAATGAAGGCATCCAAGGAAAAGGTGTGTTTGAGAAATGACCCACAGCCCGGAGTGTTTGCAGCTAAGTGCAGACAAGGCCACAGGAGAGGCTGGGGCCTGACTGTGGGACCTGGCCTCGATGGTGCGCTCTCTGCCCACCACTCCCTGAAGGGTGTTTTCTGGTCAAGAAATGACACCATGGCTTTGGCGCTCTGGAGAGTCCATGTGACAGCAGTGTGGAGGAGGCAGAGGGGCAGGAGACACAGGCTATCCACTCACCTGCTACCATCTGCCTTCTTGTGAATGGGTCTCACTGTGTGCCCTTCTCCTGTCTTTGTCTTTTGCCTGGCAACTGCTCTGCCGGCTTCTTCATTGTGGGGCTTCCTGGGGTTCTGTAGGCTGTCTCTGCTAATTTCAACACATTTCTCTGCAGGGTCGCATCCATTTCTGTGGCTTTAACTGTTGTCTAAATCAGAAGTTCTTAACCCAGGGTCCATGATTCGTGGATGGGCTTCTGGGGCTCCCTGTAATTGTATGCAGCGTTAGGGGTAGTGTGTATTTTCCTGGGAGCAAGGTCTGTAGCTTTCATCAGATTCTGAGAGGGGTTCTTACTCTTAACATGTTACAACCATCCATCCTGAATTTATAGATTTTCATTTCCAACTGTGCACTGTATACAGTTCCTCGAGTTTACTTGACAAACCTGGGCTACCAATGCAAAATATATATTTTTTTCAGATTCTCGGGTAGATAATTTGAAAAACACAAAAAGTATAAAACAAAATAAAACTAAAGTGTAATCCAGGTTTCCATAGACCACCACTCTTAAAATCTTGGTGTATTTTTAAATAGTCTATTACTCTTACCAGAGAGACAGTCTTACAGAAACAGCTAGAGTCCCCCCCACCCCCCCATTTGAGTTTGGTGAGTACCTGGCAGACATTTTCCTTTGCATTTACATATTGTGTTTGTTCTTTGCTTTGTATTTGCATAAGTGCTATCATACTGTTCTGCAGCTTGCTTTGTTAACCCAACAGTATGCTTCGAAATTCTTTCCATGTCAGAACAAAGAACAGATCTACCTAAGTTTTGATAGTTATATAATATTCCATGGTGTGGTTATGTTATTCAGTGAAGAATGTTTCCAGTTTTCTCTAAGATCCTGCTGCTTGTCCGTGTGTCTCTGGGCACTGAGAGTTGGTATGAAGAATTGGACTTCATGGTCAGAGGGCTTGCCTGTCTTTAAATTGATCCTACCAGATTATCCTCATAAATGGTGGTACTTCCTTCCCCTCCACCTACAGATTTTAAAGGTTTTGTATACCTCCCAACACGTGACATCAGACTTTTTGACTGTCTGATGGAATTATTGAGTCAGAAATAGGAAGCGAATAACAAATTCACTTTAAAGATAGGAATCTTGGGATAGCCAATTAACTCGATTAGAGTGTGGTGTTGATAACACCAAGCACCAGGGTCAAGGGTTCAGATCCCCATACCAGCCAGCCACCAAAAAAAAAAATCCTTGTATTTCCTCAGAAACACTCAGTCACAAATAATGTCAAGTTCTAACCACCCACATTCCACAAGTAATATTTGATATCCATAAGAATCACCTGTCTGAATCTGTGGGGAACTGGTTCCAGGACCCCATGAATACCAAAGTTTGCAGATGCTTAAGTCCCTGATATAAAATGGCATAGTATATAAATATAACCTATACACATCCTCCTGTATACTTTAAATCATCTCTTTGTTACTTATAATACCTAATGCAATGTAGATACTATGTAAATAGTTGTTATAGTGTATTGTTTTATTATCGTATTATTATTTTTTTCTAATTCATTTTTTCTAATATTTTCGATCCACGGTTGGTTGAACCTGTGGATGTGAGCCCACGGATGTGGAGGGCTGCCTGTAATCTCATAGTCCTCAGCTTTTTTTCAGAAAATGTGGTCATTGTTGCACTGATTTGTTTTTACACTAGGCCAACGATAAGGGAAGGAGACCTGTCCTAGAAGGAAGGAGCCAGGCTGAGGATGGCTGGAAGGATCCACAGGACTGTGGGGTGGGCATGGGAGAGGTCAGAGATACTGAGTTCAGGGAAGGTACCCTGGCTCTGGGTGGGTCTGGGGAGAATGCTGAGCTGCGTAGAGGTGGGACATGTGGTAGGGATGAGGTCACTGAGTGAGTAAAACCCAGGACTGTCTGATTGGTCAGGGTTGAGGAGAAGCTGTCACTGGGTGACAACCCAAGGCCAGTGGTTCCTCTGTGGACCCAGAGTCGTGACTGAGGAAGGAGGGCACATGTACTATGGCTCCTCCCTCCTCTCCTCCTCCCTCCCTCCCCCCTCCTCTCTTCCCTTGTGACCTCCTCAGGTCCCTTCCTCAGCTCACTGTCCTTTACGACCTCAGCTGGAGACCTCATGCACCCTCCTGGCCACTCCTGCCTGCTTCCCTCAGGAACGTCACCACCCCTTGAAATTCTCAACGACTAACTACTTGGCAGCTTAAAGTACTACCCTTAACATTCATTGGACATTTTAAAGTACCTAAGACTTCATTTTAATCTTTTGTCTTCCTGTAAGGGAAGATAATCTCCCAACACCATCATTTTGTGGGGACGGATGGGCTCAGCTTTCCCATTGGCAGCCTGGCTTGGTGCAAATGGGCCAGGCCACAGTCCCAGAGTCCACAGGTTCTCTGCACTCAGTAAAAGATGGATCCTCCGGCCAGGCGGAGGGGAGGGAAGGGAAGGGAAGGGGCCCACAAACCACACTTTGAGGAGGAAGCACTGATGAACTCAAACAAGATGTGTCTTGGTTTTTGGGAGAAGTCTGACAGGAACCCTTAGCTTGCTCAGTAGCTGCTGTAGCTTGTGCAGAAGGGACACAACTTTGCCAACAGGACCAAGACGTTGCAGTGTCTCTCCTTCATGGATCTGGGATTGTCCAGCCAGCCAGCAGCTAGCTATGTGGGATACAAGGGAAGTACCGTCCCTGTAGAGCAGCTCTCCAACCTTTACTTAACCTGCCATGGGTGGCAGAGTGCACCAGGGCCTCATCAGAAGGAACAACCATGCGCTTGACCTCTCTGAGGAGACAGACAGAAGAGCCCACCCCAGTTCAGGGGAGGGCCTCTTACCCAGAACCACGAGTAGCAGGGACTTTCTAGTTCTAAGGAACGTTCTTTTAAATTTAGATCCTGCCCATTTCCAACAAGTGTGTGGTTACGTACTGTTCTGAGTGTGCTTTTGCACATGTGAAGTTATGTGATCTTCACAGCCACCCTGTCTAGTAAGTACTGTATTGTCCCCATTATACAGCTGAGAAAACTGAGACCCAGCTAAGCAGTTTAAGGTACACTTGATGCAGAATGACCCCATTCAGAATCATTACAGTTGGTTTTAATTTGGTTGTGGAGGCACAAACAGAAATGTTGGAGTTGGTAGTTTTTGCTCTGATTCCACAGCCCATGCATCATCTCCCCAGTGTCTGTGGATGCATCTGAAGTAAGGATGTGCTCACATGGCTCCCAGGGGTAAGAAGCTGTATTGAAAGAAGGGATAATACCTTCAATTATGGCTTTGCAAAAGATGTCTGAAAGTGGCATAACTTAGAAGCAAAGATTCTCACTCGAGGCTGTGTGCTTTCCTGCTGTGGTTAGCTGTGGAGGTTCTGTTTTAGATTCTTGGCACTGTGACTTTTGATAAAATTGTTAGTTGCTTTATTTTTAAAAATAAGTAATATATGCCCATGGTATCCATTTCAAAAGTTATAAAGGGGACGTAGATGAAAATTAAGGCACCTCCCATCCTATTCCAAGAAGCATGCTTACCTGAGGATCTGTGCTCCCACCACATACAGCACTGAGGGTGAGCCTGGCTCGTAGTTCTCTGTGTTTTTTAAACCCAAAATGTGTCGCAGAGATGTCCTTTATCAGTTTTGTTTCTGTTTTGATTCTTGGCTTTTTCTTACAGGTCCCTAGGTCTTTATACCTTAAGAGAATGAACCCTTGTCATTTGTACTGCAGATTCTTTTCCTTGGTTGGCCGTTTTGCCTGTCTGTCAGTCTTGTCTGCTTTGGTGGTGGGCCAGCACAGGGATGGAGCCCTGGACCTATGTGTTATCAGCAGCACATGCTAATCATTTTGCCTTCTGAATTTATGAAGATTTCCCTACTCAGATATTTTTCTTTAAAAAGTCTTTAATATTTTCTTTCAGTGCATTTTTTGTTTCCTTTTTAATTTAATCTTAGATCCAGTTGGTATTCATTTTGGTGAAAGAGCAGTAAGGATCTACCTTTATTTTTTTTCAGGTTGTTGTAAATGGAATAACCTCCAGATACTCAAAGCCACTCAGATCAGAGATAGAATTTCCAACTGTATTTGGGCCTATTTCTGGGATCTCCTTTTTCTGACCTGTTTGTGTATTCATTAGCTAGTTCTACAACCTTAAGTTATTGTAAAAAAATTATTAAATTATCATGTGTTATGATCCGGCAGGTTTTATCCTCCTTCATTCCTGTTCTTTTTCAGAATTTTCCTGATATTGTACAAATATTTCTATACAGAATCAGCTTATCTGTTTTTGACCCTAAATTCACTTACAGGTTAATTTGGGGAGAATTGACTTTAAAAATTATGAAAAAATTATGTTAAGCTTTCCCTTTCAAAAACAGGGTATGCCTTTTCATTTGTTCAAATCGTTCATATTCTTCAGTATTTAAATTTCGTACAGGTGTTGCGTATCTACAATTTTTTCTTGTTGTTGCTACTATAAATGGGAGTTTTCCTTCCATGTTTTTAACCTATCTTGATATAGGAAGGCAATTATTTTTTATCTTAACTTTGTTATGTCCCCAGCTTGCTTAATTTTCTCATTGTTTGCAATAGTTTTCTGGTCAATCTCTTGGGTTCTCCAGGTCTGCCTGAACTATAATTTCTTTCTGTTATGGATAAAATGCAAGTTGATTCCAACTTTGTGGCGGCTGAAACTTGGTGTTGGGTGGAGGCCATAGAATATGGTCTTTTTTTTTTTTTTTTTTTTTTTTTTTTTTTTTTTTGTCGTTTTTTCGTGACCGGCACTCAGCCAGTGAGTGCACCGGTCAGTCCTATATAGGATCCGAACCCGCGGCGGGAGCGTCGCCGCGCTGCCAGCGCAGCACTCTACCAAGTGCGCCACGGGCTCGGCCCGAATATGGTCTTTAGGAAGGTTGCTGACCATGGTCTCCTGAGTATGTGATGGGGTTGACATTCCTAGCCCACCAGTCCTCCAGCCCCCATGTCTGCTGCATCTCCCGCAGGCATGTCACTTCCTATCTGCTCATGGTCCTCTTTATCTACCACCTTTCCCCGGGGATCTGAGATGGGAGCAACTGGTTGAGCCTGGAAGCTTATCCTTGGCCGCCGTCTTTCCAGATACGTTGTCCAGTATGTTGAGAGCCAACTCATGCACCATCCCCACTGGAGCTGCTGCCCAGGTTTGAGCCTTCGTGATCTTAGCCCAGCAGCCGGTGACGCAGGCCTGTCCCCCTGGACGCAGGGCCCTGTCATGGCTCCTCATCATCCAGGATAAAAGCCAGTCTTTCCTGTGGCCCATAAAACTCAGCCTTCTTGGCCTCTCCTGCCACTTCCTCCTCCTCACTGGTCACTTTCTCCCCTTGCCTCAGCTACATGGGCCTTCCTGCTGATTCCTGAGCACCCTCAGGCCCTGTCCTGATGGTGCCTGTGCTCCTCTCCCCAGCAGCGTGTGGCTCGCAGCTTGCCTCCTTCAGGCCTATACGCACACAGCCCCTTCTCCAGCAGACCACTCCGACCACCCTGCAAACACAGCAATCTGTCCCCTACCCACTTCTTGACATGCCTGGTCCCCTAATCGTAGCCTACTCTTTCTTTTTTCCATAGTGCTTAATATCTAGTGTATCCTATTAAAAAAAAAAAAAAAAAAGTCATTGTTCATTGTCAGCCTCCCCTCACCTTGTTGGATGAAAGCCAAGAGCAGGGCATTTTTGTCCTTTACTGATGTGTCCCAAACACCTAGAAGATTCCTAGCAGTAAATAAATATGTGATAAGTTCAAGAGGACACTGACTTGCTTCACGCTCGTAAATCTCTTCGGACCCTTGCAGCAGCCTCGTGAGGTGTGCAGGGCAGGGAGGTCCCTCTTATAGATTAGTATAGATGTGCTTAGTAGTGTCTGTGCAAAGACTGCTCCTCTGTCTTGCTGCCTACCTCTCCTTTGAGCTCCTGGAGAATCTGGGCTGTGTTTTAAAGCCCCGTTTCCCATTGTACAGTGTGACTTATACAGCCTTGAACCCTTGGCAAAGACTGGCTGCTTGTTAGAAAGCGATTCTCGCCTCCGAACACTCTCAGGTAGCGCGGATTGCAGTGATCATCGCTCTGGAGTCCAGCTGTCACTCTGGCCTCCCCATCCCAGGAGCCAGTGTTATAATATCTGGCATCTGTTTGTCCTTGTGTGTTACTTGATAGAACCTTTCATGCACATTTTCTTAGCCAGGCCCCTACTGCTGCACAGTGAGCCTTAAACTTTTCAAAGCATGTCTTCACCCTGTAGAGGTGGGATGCCCCTTCCCCAGATTTGGCTTGGATGTTACTGTGTGTTGAATTGTGTTCACCCAAAACATATGTTGAAGTCCTAACCCCCAATACCTGTGAATGTGACCTTTTTTGGAAATAGGGTCTTTGCAGATGTGATTAGTTAAGATGAGGTCACCCTGAATTAGGGTGGGTTCTCACATATTATGACTGGTATCTTCATAAGAAGCAGAGAAGAAATACAGAGACAGACACACAGAGGGGAGAAAGCCATGTGAAGACAAAGGTGGAAGCTAATGTAGCTGTCAAGCCACACATAGGCCATATGAGTTTCCTATGGCTGCTGTCACAAGGTACTACAAACTGGGTGGCTCCAAAAAACCCAAATTTATACTCTCATGGTGCTGGAGGCTAGAAGTCTGAAACTAAGGTGTTGGTAGGGCTGGTTCCTTCTAGAGGCTCTGAGGGAGAGTCTTTCCCAGCCAGGCCTCTCTCCAGCTTCCAGTGGTGCCCACAATCCTCAGCGTTCCTTGGCTTGTAGACACCTCACTGCAGTCTCTGCCCCGTTGTCACATCGTGTTCTTTCCGTGTATTCAAATTTCCCTCTTCTTATAAGGACACCAGTTATGGCATTAGAGGCCCACCCTAACCGAGTATGACCTCATCCTAATCTAATAATCACATCTGCAAGGACCCTATATCCAAGTCAGGTCACATTCACAGGACTGGGATTAGGATTTGGACTTACTTTTTGGGGATGAACTGTTCAACCCACAGCATACACCAAGAGGGTTTGAAAAGCATTATTACTCATATAGTGAGGCTTTTGGGGCAGAGCAACTGGCTTGAGGTTCTCTTTCGGTTCGGAGGTGGCACCTGCATGAGGGTTCCTAGCCAGTGCCAGAGGGGGGGCCTCTGGGCTTTCTGCCAGCTGGCCCAGATGTGGGGCAAATGGGGAGGGGACTTGAAAGCTGTTGGCATCAAACGTCAGCAATGGAGCTCGGCTCTTTATTATCCGAGCAGTTAATGATATATTGTTGGTTATAATGCGGTGAATAGTTGCACTCAGATATCTCTAGCACTCCTCTTGTTCAGGATCATTTTCCTGGGCCTCCTTGTTTTGTTGGCACCACCCAGTGAAGGAGCAAGGTTTGTTGCTAAGAATTCATGGTGAATGTAAGACAAGAACTGGGCCCTGCTCACAGGGTTTGCCCTGCTTATTCCGGGCATTGATGGGCACTGCCCCAGGAGAGCGCGACTCTGAGGTAGGTCAGTGGAACAACAAAGGCGCGATTTGCCTGGTTGATCATTTCTTACGCATCGAACACCAGGTGTGCTGAATCGGAATCTCCAGATGTTAGTAGAAAGCTCCTTAGGTAATTCTGTTGGGCAGTTAGAAAGAAACGAAAAGGAAAAAAAGAGAAAAAAAAGACAAATTTAGCCCTGTGCCACCTTCCGTGGAGAGACAGCAAGACAGACGGCCTCCAGAGTAAGGGGTGCTAGAAGCGGACCTGCCAGAAGTAGGGACAAGACCAGCCACATGCTATTTACGGTATAGGAGCTCCCAGGGGGAGGCCCAGCTGGCCACCCTGGTTGGCAGGTCCCAGGTTGGAGTCCATCTATGCCCTGAAGCTGGTCAGTGTCTTGATTCCTGCAGCCAGACTTGGACAAACCAGCACATCCACTTGCTAACTTAGTGATAAGGAGCCGTAGACACCCTGGACTTTGTGAGGGTGGCTGTGGGGTCACCCTGCCCTGCAGAGAAGTCTGTGTGGGGAAGCCCCCAAGGATGATGGGTTAGCTGCCTCTGTGCAGGCAGCCCCCACTGGGGGGCTTCAGAGGACTTAGGCTCTTCTGTTTGTTTGTTTTGTTGTGTTTAAGCAATTTATTGACAGACCTTTGCTGAGACAGGGTTAGGTTATTTTTGCAAGTGATGGAGGTGGTTAGTTTCATTTCTAGAGAGTGATTTTATCTTCATATTTTGGGGCCACCTTAACATATTTACCTTTTAAAAAATTGCCTCCAATAGTAAAAGTAGAATGTTTTCCAGAGTTGTTAAGGATATGAGAAAATATTCATGATTAGTTAAGTGAATAAGGAAGTGGAGTGTGTTGAGCAAAAGATGCTAATTAGGAAAACAAGTGCAGGTCAGGGTGGCCCAGAAGACCTAAACTGAGCAGGCATGAGTCAGACAATAGGACAGGCACTGCATTATTGAGGTTCATTTCGATTACCCAGTCAGAATGTTGCCCATGCTCTACATTGTATAATTACTGTTTTTTATTTTCTCCCTGGCACCTTGTAGGCAGTTTATGAGGAAACATTTTAAGACTGGGCAAGTATCTTGCTCCTCATCCACATTTTCCTTGGAGAGTTAATATTCAGGACCTAGCATTGATGTTTATTCTTGCTTGAACCAATCTCGATTATGATGGTTGCAAAATGACCTATTCTGACTGCAGCGCCCCTCCACATGTAGCATTCTCTTGTGAGCAAGAGCTCTCTCTTTTCCCCATTTCTTTATCTATTTATCATCTGTATGGACTCATTATTTCATGTTTTTCCATGGTTTTAAATTAATTACTGTATTTCATTATGTTTGTGCTCACATTGTCCCAGATTTGACCAGTGGGAGCCCCGCAGGTTGGCTCCCATGTCTTGTGATGTGCCCCATCACTTTTGCGAGCACTTCCTGACTTTCTGAAATAAGATGCTCAGGCTCCTCTGGTCTTTGCCTACCCCAGCCCTCATATCTGCCAGGATCTCCAAGGAGTCCTTGTTTCTTTTAGTGTGGGATGGTATTAAAGGGTGCCAGGTGTGCACACTGCCCTTATGGTAAGGACATAGCTAGGAAACAGATGCATGTGTACACGCATATACACAATAGAAACATGCATGCACAAATACACATCTGCACAGATGCATACATGTGCATATGAGCACACATGTAGAAATCACAGTTCACACCAGTACCTCCAGTTCCTGTAAGCCTCTGTACGTTCTTTTGTAACTTCCTCCATCCCGTATTTGTATGTGCTTTCTCAACAGTGACAACCCTGGCTCCTGGCACAATCAACACATTGATTCATTTGTTCATTCCTATGATACCCAAAATAGTCTATTCTTTGTCTTTTTTTTTTTTTTTTTGGTGGCTGGCTTTAGGTAAGGGGATCTGAAACCTTGACTTGGTGTTGAAACACTGCACTCTAACCAACGGAGCTAACTGGCCAGCCCAATTTGTTCTTAACTGGATTACAGTTATCAATCAAACCTGCTTAAGAGAATTCAGTATCACCCCTCCCTGACCATGGGCACCATTAACTTTTGATCAACATTCTTGTAGATTTCTTTATATGCAGCTATTGATAAATATGCACAATTTTATTAATTATAATCATACTGTACATACTGTTATGTAATCTGACTTTTCCCCCCACCGATTAACATATTCGCATCTTCTCATAACATTTCATCTAACATCTATTTGTCCACAAAAAGAAATCTGTAGAATATTTTGTAATGGCTGCAGAATAAGACTGTCATTCCTTGTTACTGGACTTTGATTTTAAAAGGCATCCAATTTTTTGCTATTATATGTAAAGCTGGCATCAACATCTTTGTAACTAAATCTTAATTATTTCCGTAGGATAGAAGTGGAATTACTGGTCAAAGGGTATGTATATTTTTCTGTCTTTCTGAGTGGCTATGTTGCTCTCTGCAGCAGTTTCTGAGGGTGCTGGTGTTTCCAGACAGTGCTGCTCAATTGTGGCTGCACAGTAGAATCATGAGGGCACTTGTAAAAGCAGTGATGCCCAGGATCAGCTCTCAGGGATTCTGGTTTTGTGGATCTGGGGTGTGACCCAGGGTTTGTAGTTTTTAAAAGATCCCCAAGAGATTTTCGTATGTAGCGAATTTGATAGGTGAAAGTGATATTTCATTATTATAATTTTCTTCTGAAATTATTCCAGGCATTCAGATTTGGGAGAAGTGGCCCCAGAGATAAAAGCGTCAGAGAGACAAACAGCCGTGGCCATTGCAGGTAAAGTTAGACGTGGGCCCATTCTGAAGCAGGTGAATTTCTTTTGTTCCGTTGGGATTCTGGGTTCCAGCACCTCCCTGGGCTGGGGATCATGGACATCAAAAATAAATAAGCTTAAGCCTTTTATGTTTCCTTGTACAAGAAGATTCCATCTAAGGGCCTTTTAAGCATCCTTCATCTATTCTTTTAAGCATCCTTCATCCTTCATCATTTTTTCTTTTTTTGCCTGGGTTTTTGGTGTCATATCTAAGAATCCATTGCCAAATCCAAGGTTATGAAGATTTACCTGCATGTCTTCTTCCAAGAATTATATGGTTTAGCTATTATATTTAGCTTGTTGATCCATGTTAAGTTAAATTTTGTGTATGTTGTGAGGTAGGGGTCCAACTTCATTCTTTTGCATGTGAATATCCAAACCTCACTCTTAATGCTAACAGCCCCAAGGTGTGAAATGGAGGCTTGAATGTCCATTTAGTGCCCAATAACAAGTATTCCAAAATTCAGTGAAAAACTCCTATAGGGTGAGTACTGGGTACTGTAATAATTGGGGGGAAGGTCAGTTTGACAGGTGAAAATGGTTTAAATTACCCCACCTGAGTTCCAGCAGGCGGCTCATAACAGTTCTTTTTCTTTTTTTTTTTTTTTAGTAATTCTTTTTTTTTTTTTTTCTTTTTTGTCTTTTCCGTGACCGGTACTCAGCCAGTGAGTGCACCAGCCATTCCTATACAGGATCCGAACCCGCGGCGGGAGCGTCGCTGTGCTCCCAGCGCCTCACTCTCCTGAGTGCGCCACGGGCTCGGCCCGGCTCATAACAGTTCTTACTGGGCTCATTTTCAGTGGTGGGGCCTGGCCAACACTCTGCCCCTTGTGTTCCACTTGAACCCAGGGCTCCCATTGTGTTGGAGCCTAAGCTTGTGTCACATTTAGACCACTTCCTGGTAAGAGAAACCTTGGCTAAGGGGACCAAGCCCATGCTGGCCCCCATGTGTGCTGCTGACTTGTGTCCTCATGTGGGGCCCTTCCGCCCGTTCCATAGTCTGCTGAAGGCTGAAGAATGTCAGGCTCTCTCCACCCCTAGTCAGTGGTTTTCTTAGTTTGGTAGCCCTGACTCTTTGGCTACTCCTGCGTCCTTGACCTCATCTACCTGTCATCTGTTCGGATCCACATGAGAGCTTTTTCCCATCCCCAACCAAGCAAGGCCCTGTTTTCTCCGAATCTGAAGGTTACTACTGATTCCAGCTCAAAAATACTCTCAGAGTCATCTCTACCCCATCTCTGGCAACTCTAGATTTTCCGATTCACTTCTCTAACCATTTTCTCTCCTTTTGGATTTCTTGGAAAAATTCTTCTGATGTCTTTTCTTGAGTTAGAATGAAGTAGTCTTTTGACTGCTTGGTATTGGGGTTTGGTCTATGTGGGTCATCTTGTGTCTTCTCCTATATTCTCATGCTTTCTGAACCCCCTTTTCTTTTTCTCCTTTTCTCTTTCCAGCTCTTCACATGTCTAACTCCCAGAGACATCATCAAATAAGACAGTTTGAAATGTTAGGTTTATCTGGCTGATTATGTGGGAGTCATGAGATAATTGATAATTCTGAAAATACCGGAATCTTTTCTTGATTCATAAACTTTTCAAAACATAAAATTTGGAATAGATGATACTTTTACTTGGATCAAAAATCACACACAGAAAAATCTTGCTCACCCAACTCCAAATATATAGGGTTTTAAGGTCTTTTTTGCCAATGTAAATGTCTGAATAGCACTAAATTAAATACATTCTATAATGAAAATATTAATGTTGATAACCTATCATGATGTTAGAGACATTGGACAAATAACAATTTACTTGTAAGTCACAATTTTCCCCTACTCTGCTCCTTCCCTGCTTATTTGTGCTCTGATGTCAATATCGTTTAAAATGATTACAGACCTCAGGTCTTATGATAGAATAGATATAAGTTTGATAGGAGGTGATGGATCTTGAAATTGCACCAAGGAATTATATCAATTTACAATTTAAATAATTTCTGAAATCAAAGGTTAACCTATATGTTTCATGAATTTATTTTTTTTATTTTCACAAAGTTTAGTAAATTCCACAAGAAGTATATCCTAGAGCAAATCTCTGTCTTGTGTACAGCTATTACAGTTTTGTGATGTATTTGTTGTTGAAGAGTAAAATTTATATAGGATGAACTAAAGCCAGTAATAGCACTAAAAATAAACATCAGCCACATATCCTTGCTTGAACTTTTTGATAGAAAGTTCTAACTTGCTGATGAAGCTAACTGCATGGTTTTTTTTCCTTCTAGATTTGGAATGGAGAGAAATGGAAGGAGATGATTTTGAGTTCCATTCTGGAGGTAGAAACTACAGGATTTGGCAACAAATTGAATTGGGGAAAGAGAGGGAATGGGTAAAGTGAAAAATAATTGGGATTTTATATTTTGCACAAATGGGAGAAGTTGTTACCTTGGTAAGAAAGCAGGGAGGATTCTGGGATTAGTTTAAGTTACTTTATGTCAATCAAAGGCACATTATTTGATTGATACTTCATTTTCCTTTGCTTTTTCCATAGATGGTACAAATGAGGCTCAGGACAATGACTTTCCAACAGGTATGCCTTTTCTCTTTATATTTTTTCTCTCTGTGTTCTAGCTTCCTGTCCCGTTGGAGGGGATGTTATCTAGGCAGTTGGTTCCCACACCTGACTGCGTCAAATCACCTGGGGAGGCAGGGCACTCTGATTTAGGATGTCTTAGTGCATTAACCCTTTATGCACTATCAATGATATTGCTTAAAAAAAAAAAAAAAGAAAAAAATCCTAGGGAGTTTGCTAATCATATAGAGTAACCAGCCCCGACTCCCACCCCTCACCCCCCACCAACCATACCCACTGCCTGTAGTGAATTAACATCTTTGGAGAAGAAGCCAGGAATGATTCATTTTTAACAAGTTCCTGAAGTGACTCTAATGCACGGCCAGCTTTGGAAACCATTCATCGGGTCCAATGAATGGCTTTGCCCAAAGCTGCCAAACAGCCTGCCCAACACAGTGGGCATGGGTGCATATATAAATAGGTTTGTTTACTCTGGTCTTCCACCTTGCCTTTTACTACCATGCTACTTAAAAAATAAAAACAGTTGTTTCACATCTAGCCAAGAAAAATGGTGTCCCTAGTTTCATTCAGGCAGAACTAGGAAGCCTGAACAACACCTGTGAAGGACTTCTGCCACAGTGTGACTCTTTCCCATGCAGTTCTTTGTTTTTGCAATCAGTCAATCCACAGGTCCCCTGTACTCTCTGGGGCAGTTCTGCAACCAGACTGCCCATAGAACTCTCTGAGCCCTGTGTCCAGTGCTGTGAGTCCTGCTGGCCACCTGGGAAGTGGTCCTGAAACCACCACTTGACCTTCTTGGGAAACAGGAGAAGGGCTGGATCAACCAGGGTTTCCCCTTGTGATTTATTTGAGCTTGTAAGGCAGCATCACATGCATTGCTTCCACTCTTGAGAAAGGAACTGGAGAAAAGTCTGCAGCTCAGTGGGATTTGTATTTATTTATTTTGTTCATTAACATTTAAAGTGAACTAATTATATGTGGTATGAACATTGGTAAGATGTCAGGCCAAGACCTGGGATGTTGGACAGAACTTTTGGAGATAGTATTGTACTGAGCATCTAGCAAGTAAGAGTTTATATTATATAGGGTGATATTTGAATATATGTACAAAGAAGAGCACACTTAATAACAGTCTGCACTGAACATGTAAATACAGTTAAAATTAAAAACTGCATTATTGGTCTCAGATTTGCAAAATGGTTATTTAGCTATGATTATGGACATTCTATGCTTAGTGATATTTTCCTGTTTTTCTTTAAAATATTCTCCAACTTGCAAAGAGAAAAGAGCATTAATTGAAAACCAGAGAGTGAATCAGTGATATTGTCCCTTGTGGGAACTTCCTGGTGACGTTGAGGGAGTCCACAGCTGGTCCTGGAGTGTGGGGTGAGGACGAGGGAGCCCACAGCTGGTTCTAGAGTGTGGGGTGAGGATGAGGGAGTCCACGGCTGGTCCTGGAGTGTGGGATGGGATGAGGGAGCCCGGGGCGGGTCCTGTAGTGTGGGGTGAGGACGAGGGAGTTCATGGCTGGTCCTGGAGTGTGGGTTTGGAAGCACATAAATATCCTGTGGGAGTGGGTTCTGATTGGGAGGTGGGGCCTGCATTCAGCATCTAGGGGGCATGTGCTTTCCACTCTAGCCAATTAATTTTGAGTGTAATGTTGTTAGATTTTTCAGGTTTCTAGAGAAACTAGAAATCTAGACTTTTACATGAACTCTCTCAGTACTTAAATGTGGTTCCTCAGTGTCCTTTTTTTCTTTCCTTTTTTTACTGTCACACATACCTGTGGTTGGAGTGGAATTATTTTACCTTGATGTAGGGGTTCCACCCTGTGCTTTGACCTCAGGTCAGCCTCGGGCACACTTGGCCTCCCATGCCTGCACATTGCTCTCCGAAGGGAGCCATCACTGACCCCTGGCTGGGCTCTCCGTCATGAGTGGTACCCTGGCCCTGACTCAGGATTGCAGGGTGAGCGCTTATGTCTCGATTTCTTTCCACAGTGGAGAGAAGCAGGCTTCAGGAAATGCTGTCACTCTTGGGACTGGAGACATACCAGGTCCAGAAACTCAGCCTCCAGGACTCTCTGCAGATCAGCTTTGACAGCATGAAGAATTGGGCCCCTCAGGTTCCCAAAGACTTGCCCTGGAATTTCCTCAGGAAGCTGCAGGCCCTTAATGCAGAAGCCAGGAACACCACTATGGTGCTGGATGTGCCCCCGGACGCAAGGCCCATGGAGAAGGAGCACCAGATGGAAGAGGAGGTCATCTATTGGGACCCGGCTGACGACATTGCTGCCGACATTTACTCTTTTTCTGAGCTGCCAACCCCCGACACACCAGTGAACCCCTTGGACCTTCTCTGCGCCCTCCTGCTGTCCTCAGACAGCTTCCTGCAACAGGAAGTAGTGTTGAGAATGTCCCTCTGCCAGTTCGCACTTCCTCTTGTGCTGCCTGACTCAGAAAACCACTATCACACATTTCTGCTGTGGGCGCTACGGGGCATCCTGCGGACATGGTGGGCCCAGCCCCCGCGGGGGGTGGGCAGCTTCCGAGAAGACAGTGTGGTTCTGTGCAGGACACCCACCTTCGCCTTCGTGCGCATGGATGTCAGCAGCAACTCTAAGTCCCAGCTGCTCAACGCTGTCCTCAGCCCGGGCCACCGGCAGTGGGACTGCTTCTGGCATCGGGACCTCAACCTGGGCACCAACCCCCGGGAGATCGCAGATGGGTTGGTAGAAATCTCCTGGTTTTTTCCCAGCGGCAGGGAGGACTTGGATATCTTCCCTGAGCCTGTGGCCTTTCTGAACCTGAGAGGTGACATTGGGTCTCACTGGCTGCAGTTTAAGCTCTTGACGGAAGTGTCCTCAGCAGTGTTTATACTGACAGACAACATCAGCAGGAAGGAGTACAAGCTGCTGTATTCTATGAAGGAACCAACCACGAGGTTCTACTTCATCCTCAGTCCCTACCGTGGTAAGCGAAACACAAACCTGAGATTCCTGAACAAACTCATTCCTGTGCTGAAAATAGACCACTCGCACGTCCTCGTGAAGGTCAGCAGCACCGACAGTGAGAGCTTTGTGAAGAGGATCCGCACAATCGTCGGCAACGTGATGCGGGCCCCCTGCAGGCGGGTGTCTGTGGAGGACATGGCGCACGCAGCCCGCAAGCTGGGCCTCAGAGTTGACGAGGACTGTGAGGAATGTCAGAAGGCAAAAGACCGGATGGAGAGGATCACCAGGAAAATCAAAGACTCGGATGCCTACCGAAGGGATGAGCTGCGACTGCAAGGGGACCCCTGGAGGAAGGCAGCCCAAGTGGAGAAGGAGTTCTGCCAGCTCCAGTGGGCCTCGGACCCTCCCGAGAAGCACAGGGCTGAGCTGAGGCGGCGGCTGCTGGAACTTCGAATGCAGCAGAATGGCCACGACCCCACTTCAGGGGTGCAGGAGTTCATCACAGGGATCAGCAGCCCCTCTCTGGGTGAGAAGCAGTACTTCCTGCGGTGGATGGAGTGGGGGCTGGCGCGGGTAGCCCAGCCTCGGCTGAGACAACCCCCGGAGACACTTCTCACCCTGCGACCAAAACACGGGGGTACTCTGGACTTGAGTGAGCCGCTTTGGCCCGAGCCCCTGGGGGTGGAGCACTTCCTGCGGGAAATGGGACAGTTTTATGAGGCTGAGAGCTGCCTTGTGGAGGCAGGGAGGCTGCCGGCAGGCCAGAGGCGCTTTGCCCACTTCCCAGGCCTGGCCTTGGAGCTGCTGCTGAAGGGGCTGCCGCTGGAGCTGATTGATGGGAGCACCCTGAGCATCCCTGTCCGCTGGGTCACGGGGCTCCTGAAGGAGCTGCATGTCCAACTGGAGAGGAGGTCGCGCCTTGTGGTCCTGTCGGCCCTGGGGGTGCCAGGCACAGGGAAGTCCACGCTTCTCAACACCATGTTCGGGCTGCGGTTTGCCACAGGGAAGAGCTGTGGTCCTCGAGGAGCCTTCATGCAGCTCATCACAGTGGCTGAGGGCTTCAGCCAGGACCTGGGCTGTGACCACATCCTGGTGATAGACTCAGGGGGGTTGATAAGTGGGGCCTTGACCTCGGCTGGGGACAGGTTTGAGCTGGAGGCTTCCTTGGCCACTCTGCTTATGGGGCTGAGCAACGTCACCATGGTCAGTTTAGCTGAAACTAGGGACATTCCACCAGCTATTCTGCATGCATTTCTGAGACTGGAAAAAACAGGGCACATGCCCAACTATCAGTTTGTGTACCAGAACCTCCATGATGTGTCTGCCCCCGGCCCCAAGCCAAGAGACAGGAGACAGCTCCTGGATTCACCCAGCAACCTGAGCAGAGCTGCAGCCCAAATGGAGAAGCAGGGTGATGGCTTCCGGACACTGGCGGGCCTGGCCTTCTGCGACCCTGAGAAGCAGCACGTCTGGCACATCCCTGGCCTGTGGCATGGAGCGCCTCCCATGGCTGCTGTCAGCTTGGGGTACAGTGAAGCCATTTTTGAATTGAAGAGATGCTTGCTAGAAAACATCAGGAATGGCTTGTCTAACCAGAACAAAAACATCCAGCAGCTCATCGAGCTGGTGAGACGGCTGTGAGAGTTGAGAGCAACGGAGTTCAGGTGCGGGAGGCTGCTTTGGCAGCCTGTTCTGATGGGGTGTCCACACGGGGCTGCACCCTGGCACCTGAGAGTGGCAGGTGCATGATCCACGTGAGAAGGAAGACAAGCAAAAGACAGGGTTGGAGTCTCCTCAACAGAGTTGAGAAAGGCGGTAACCTCCCAGACCAGCTCAGAGATGTTCTGGGGAACACAAAAGGCCCCGGGTGGGGGAGACACACAAGCAGTAATTTGTTCATGGTCTCTGAGCACCTGTCCAGGCGCCTGTGGGGCTAGCCCTTTGAGCAGCTGCTCTCTTTCATTGGCCCCTGGAGAGGGGAACAGCTCCCTCAGCTGCTGTAGGCTGGGCAGGACAGAGGAAGCAGAAGTAGGCCTTGTCTCCACCCAACCCAAGGGCCTCCCTGTGGACCAGCATTCAGATGTTTTGGTGATGTGGTCCTGCTCTGTGTAGTCACTACCATGGCTCCATATTTATTGACTGATCTGTGTCGCCTTCCCTGCGCCCCCCAGGAAGAGGTCACCAGGCACTCTCTCTGCCCACAGCACTTTGTTATACCTCTGCTACACACTTCACACAGCGTTGTAACTTGTGTGTTTACATGTCCGCCCCCACTTCCCAGACTGTGAGCTCCTTGAGGGCAGGGACTGTACATTATCCAGTTCTTTGTCCCCAGGGCCTGGCACACTGTAGGCTTAATAAATGTTTGTTGAATAAATGAAATGAGTGAATGCTCACGAGAGTAATGGGCAGGTTCTGCCTCTCTGTGCCGTAATCTTCTGTTTTGCAAAGAGCATCTGTCTAAGGAGGGGCATGCAGGAGAGCATCTGGAATGGGGGGCACCTCAGCGATGTGCATACAAAAATGCCATGTCATGTACTCTCTTGAGCATAGAGTCATTCTTCAGGCCGCTACTGGGGAATGGTACTGAATCTCTCCACGGTAACTATAAGGTGTCTCCATCATTACCCCGTTGCACAGGTGAGGAAAAGGGGGCCAGAGCAGTTAAGCGCTCGGCCCTGCACTTGGAGTGGGATCAATGTGTGAACATGGCTCTAGCACACACACCCTGTGCCCCTCTTCCAACCTCTCCTCTCCTCTAGGCTCCCATAGCTTCCAGGACCACCTCTGTCTGCCACATCAGTGCCATCCCCTCCTCTGACATTCTTGATGTCACCCATGGCCCACTTGCCACCATTTGAGCCCAATGCTTGGCCAAGGACATGGGGCTCCTGCCCTGCCACTTTTCCAGCTGGAGTCCTGGCCTGTACAGCCCTCCCCAAGGGCCTTAATCACCTCTCTGAGCCTTGGAAGCCCACCAGCTCTAGGAATCTCTGCTTGGTCCTCTGAGCCTTGCTGCTTGGGCTTTGAAGACTCCTTCCCTCTGTGTTTCTTGACTTCAGAGACACTAGGTCCTTCCCCAGGCGGTGACAGGAGATCCTACTATGTATCTTGTTACTCCTTTTATTAGACTCAGCAAGGGAGCCCTTGGCTCCAGTGCACTCTGAGCTGGGGACTGGTAGCCTTTCTTAGTGAAGGTGCTTGGCATACTGCCTGCCTGCCATGGCTTCCTTGAGTCCCAGGATGCTCGACCTGCCGCTCCCTTGATGTTCAAAGTGTTGGCCTTGCATTCTTGGAGTCTAGTTCCAGATGCATGAAACGGGCTGAAAGCAGTTCAGGAAACTTTGCAAACCTGATCTTTTGCTAGTACAGGAAGACCATTCCTTTCTGAAATTCAAAAACAGTCTCTAATCCTCAGGCTCTAGAAACTTTTCATCTGTCCTGGATCAATGAAATAACACAGATTGTAAGACATTGGTTCAGTTGGAAATACGAAAACTTTCTTTCCCACCCGAGTCACAGAAGCTACCCAAAGGCTTCTTCAGCACTGTAGGAATTTTACCCAGGATATTTCCAGGCCCCAAATTCAGACACTAGAAACCTATCTTAGAATTGTCAAATGTAAACAGTTCCCTTAAAGATTGATTCAGGCTATTCCTAAAATCTGAAACAGGGAAGCCAGCCCTAGTGGGTACTTACAAATTAAGGATTCTTTACATGGGATCTGTCCATTGTTCAAAGATAGGTTCAATCTTTGAAACTTAGGTGTATGCATTTTTTTTTCTGGAGCAAGAGTTCATAGCTTTCATCAGATTTTCAAATAGATGCAGGGTATGGCAGTGCACACCTGTAGTACCAGCTACTTGGGAGGCTGAGGCTGGAGGATCACTAGAGCCCGGGAGTTGTGGGCTGTAGTGTTCTATGTTGATCAGGTGGCCACACTAAGTTCAGCATCACTATGGTGACCTCTTGGGAATGGGGGACCACCAGTTTGCCTAAGAAAGGATGCACTGGCCCAGGTTGGAAAAAGAGCAGGTCAAAACTCCCATGCTGATCACAGGTGGCATGGGGTTGTGCCTGTGAATAGCTGCTCCACTCTAGCCCAAACAGCACAGCGAGACCCCTCTCTGGAAAAAGAAAAGATGCAAGATCCAAAATAGATCAGAGTAACTGCTGAGTAATCAGGGAGGTTATTCCACACGTTCCCAGGACCAGATACCATTAAATTGCATCAAATACTTGCCCGGAAGCATTTAAACTTTTGAAAACAGTCAAGTCTAAAGACTGTATCTAACAGACTCGGAGCAAGAGGTTGCGCCGGGCAGCCTTGAGCAGAACCCGAGGAATTCTGGAACTGCCTAGGTAGAGTCGAAAGTCCATTGCTCCTCTCAGATGTAGGAACAGGTGAGGGTACCCTGGAGCTGAGTGATTTTTTTCCAGGAAGAGTCACTTACATGGTCCCCTTGCCCTTTTTGAGGGGTTGATGTTTCAAATATAGGACCTGTGAAGGGGATTTGCCTTCAGACCCCCAAGTCAGTGCTGCTCTAAAGATTCAAATTTGTACAACACCTAGGTTTTGCCTGGCAGTCCTGGAGCGCAAGACACTAAGCATCAGTCTGCCCTACCCATTCTTGGATGGTCACCACAGCCAGAGACCCCTCCTACACCAGACCTGAAGACATCTCCAGGGTCTGAGAGGCCCCAGAACTTGCCACGGGGCTGCTGGGTGCTAACGTTTGTGGATCCAAGCTTAGCGATGAGAGGGCCACTCAGAAGGGTGCACAGGGAGGCAGGCTGCTCACGAGAGGATGGCCATGTGCTTGGTGTGGACCAAGCAAGTGGCGTCCTGGAGGAGGTGGGCCTGGGGGTGGAGGCAAGGAACAAGCAGCTCCCGCCCCGTTCCCGCCCCTCTCCCGCGAGACGGGTCAGAGCTCGCTTCAGCTCACGGACGCCAGCCTGGTTCTGAACCTCCGCCTTGCTTTCTACTAATTACATGACCTCTGAGCGAAGTTACTCAACTTCTCCAAACCTTAGTTCCCTCTGCCAGCACTTGCTTAGTAATGGAAGGTGCTTTGGCAGGGCCTGCTCTGTGGCTGTGGAGGAGCCTGTCTGTGTGCAAGACAAGCAAGGTGTCCAACACAGCATCTACACAGCCTGCACGCCTGCAGGGTTGTGCAGAGGAAACTCAACACCTTCCACATCGGCCTCAAACATTTTAACATGTCAAATTGGAGTTCATCATGTAATTAGTCAATGGTACCTTAATTTGCAGCCATTTTTCTTTCTTAATGGCATTTCAAACTGTCTTCTAATCGATGTTGTCTTAGACTTACTGAAATACAGTAGCCAGCAGGCTGGTGTTGAGCATTCTGTATCAATGTAAACCTGATCTGGTGGCCACCCTGACTCCTCAGATACGGTGAGTTAACCCAGTAAGGAAAAATGCTTTCTGTTTTTCTGAGTTGGTAATAAAAAATGGTTTAGCCATAAACCTATCCTGAGTTCTCCTAAGACTCCAACAAAATTACACCAGAGTGCAGCTTTATGAGAACTGATAAGTCGGGACCA
Organism: Cynocephalus volans; assembly: GCF_027409185.1. NCBI lineage: Eukaryota > Metazoa > Chordata > Mammalia > Dermoptera > Cynocephalidae > Cynocephalus > Cynocephalus volans. The sequence continues at coordinate 213,562,100 of NC_084461.1, forward strand.
CAGAAGAGGGCCCAGGTGACCTTGATCCTAGTTCTCCTGCCATTGCTTCATCAACTCTGCCCTCTCCCATGGCTTCCCCCAGGCTGCTGTCGCCTGGCTGGCCCTGGCTGGCACTTCTCTCTCAGGTCAGCCTCTGATGCCAGTCCCTCCTCCATTCACACCCACCTGCTCGTGTCAGGGGCCCTTCTATGCTTCTCTTTCATTCCTTGTCTTGCCATGTTTTAATTGTCTCCCCATCTGACCCCATTTTCATGTCCAGATGTAGCACAGTCTCTCACAACCAGGGCATGGAGGTCTCATTGCCTGTGCACATGAGGACCATTCCTCTGTCTTGTCTCTCTTAAGGTGGATTCCATCTATCCCAAGCCCTGGTTTGGCCCCTTTGGGTTGTTTTAGGCCAGGGAGGGTCCCAGTGTGGCACTGGGAGTTTCTAATTATCTGAGGTTCTGATGTCAGCAGAGTGGATTTCCTCAGGGCCCCAAAGGTGAAGTTGGTAGTTATAGGACCTGACCCACAGCACCCAGCCCCTCCTCCCTGTGCCTCAACAGAAGGAGCATGGGGTGGGAGGATGGAGCAGGAGCCCTCGCGGAAACACAGGCTCAGAGCCATCTGGTTGTCTGTGGCCTGGAACATTTCTCTGCTTTAACTCTGGGGTTTCAGTGGTGGTTTGACTTATTCCCCAGAACAGAGCTGAGAGCCTCTGGGATTCCTCTTGGTGAATGGGTTGGTTATTAGGAGAAAATGAATTACCAGGAGTAGAGTAAAAACATAAGTTCACAAAGTACAAAGTAGGCTGGCTGGTTAGCTCACTTGGAAGAGTGTGATGCTGGTAATGCCAAGGTCATGGGTTCATCTCCCATACCAGCCAGCTGCCAGAAAAAACAAAGTGTAAAGCATCAGCAGTTCTGAGTTAGGGTAAGTCAGGCGTTGTAAAGAGAACCCGCAAGAGTGGGTCTCAGCTAACCCTCCTGCCAACAGGAAATAAGCACTGTGCTCCAGGCTGGACTGTGCTGGGAGTACAGGCACGCTGAGAAGGCTCTTCTCATACAGCCTCTCTCCACAGCCCAGTCAGTGCTGTGTCCTCTGACACATGGGTGAGCTCATGGTGGCTGCGCTTGACCCAAGTGGACAGACCATTCCCAAGAAGTCCAGACCACCCAGCAGGCCCCTTCTCTGCCTGGTGGCCCACGAGTAGCAGGCCTGGACTGGTTTCCCAGGACCCATGGTAGAAAAGGGGTTTAAGGAGCATCCAACAGCTTTCTTTCGCCCCCAAAGGGGTCTCTACAAGTACAGGCTTTTGGAGTCTCCCAAATAAACTATGAATTTAAGACAATGATGCTCAACTCCATCTGCAAACTGGAATCATCTAAGGGGCATTTAAAACATGGCTGCTTGCTCCCCTCCTCACAGAGGTGGTGTGGCTCCCTGTGGACTCTCATGCAGTCAGGGCTGAGAACCACTGCTTTGAGAGCATAGACATATCTTCTGGCTCCTGGCTGTCATGTGGAGAGTAAAGCCTCCCTCTCCTCTGAGAAAAAACAGTTGTACACCCTGCCTCTGCATTAGGCGCCATGAGGCACAGATGGGCCCTTCATATAGGGTCCCTTGCTCTTGGTTGGGACTGCTCCATATACAGGCAGTTCCTGAGGGCCAGTTGGGAGCTATCTGAGATGAGCCACAGTAACCCAGGCCAGTCCCCCATCTGAACATGGTTCTGAACCCTCACCCCCACCAAGTGCTGCAGTAGGGCCCCAGATTCGGAAAGAGTGCATGGACCAGAAGGCCTGCCAACGTTTATTGGCACCGTAACCTCAAGTGAGTCTCTGAGCCTCCACCTTCTGATCTGTAAAACCTGGAAATGTGCCACCTTGGCAGGACTGATGGGAGAAGCAGCCTGCATCCAAACACCAACAAATGAAAGCTACAGAAAAATAAAATATCCCCATTAAAAATTTTAAATGGTGATTTAAAACTAATGTATTAAAAAATGTCATTTTAAGTTATTTTAATTAAATAAATATATCCACATGAACTCCTCCCCCCAATCAAAGAACCACCCAATACCTTTTTTGCAACAAGGCATGGAATAAACAAAGATGATAAACAAATGGTAGGTAACAGGGTATTTGAACCCCAGAAGTGGTCACTATGATGCTTGGAAAGATCTAGGTTAGTTTGGAATTCCTGGGAGATACCTCATGCCTAATGGAGAGTGGCTTGAATAGAGAAAAACACAGATTCGATCAGAATATTGCCTACTGCCTCAAGGGCAAAAGTTGAACTCCCAAGTACAGCCTTTGTGATGTGACTCCTGCTAACCTGGCCAGCAACCCCTGTCTCCTGCTGCCACCCGCACCTTGGATAGGTGTCAGTGCCTTTGTCACCTTTGCCTTTTATCTGATTCCCGTGTGATTCAAGACTCAGCCCAACTATCTGTTCTTGACCCCACTTCCTTGTCTCTGGTCAGGGTGGTGTTGCTGTGAGTTTGCACAAAACCCTTAATAGCTGGTTCATCTCCCTAAGAGGATGTGAGGATGTTTAGATATAAGGGACCCTTTTTTTTTAAACTCTTAACTGCTCATTCTGCCAGGCATTTTACAGCGTAATTTTCACAATAACCATTATTGTCCCCATTTTACAGGTGAGGGAAACGGGCTCAGGGAGGTCCGTTACATGCCCAAGTCACATAGCCAGGAAGCAGTACATCCAGGATTTGGACTTGGGCAATCAGATGTCAGATCCCATGTTGCTTATCACCTGGGAGCAGATTTATATAACTTAACAAAAGGTAGAATTATCAAACTTTATGGAAATCTTTAAAATGTATTGTCAGTTTAAAAGGATTCTTTAGGAAAAGTTGAAAGTTCTTATGTTTGCAAAGTGTTGTGGACTGGAGAGCACCTCATCCCTGTTATGTCCCCTTATCCAGTAAGTGGAACAGTTGGAGGCCACAGTTTGAACATTAAGAATAAAGCGTTTCTAGTGAAGTGGATTTATTAAGGTTTTTCTGAGGACCCAGCTTCCAGCAGTCAGAGAATCTTCATCACAGAAAATGGACTGAAGTCAAGAGACTTGTGTCTAGGTCCCTTTCTGCCTCTCCCCAGTGCCATCTCTCCCCAGTGCCATCTTGTGCAATTCACGCCGGCCTTCACTTCCACGCCCCTCCCCGCAGATGATCATTTATGCCCCTCCGACAGGAAACCGCGGCCCTCTGCAAGTACCATTAAGTCCCAAACGGCCAAATACTGGCAATTTCACATGATTCAACCTAACATAACCCATAACAGCTATCATGTATTAGATGCTGTCTTGATCCCAACGGCTGTACGAGGTAATACCATTAATAAAGCCCATTTTGCAGATAACACAACCGAGGCTTAACTGAACGAAGATTGTTATGCATGGGCCTGACTGCAGGGCCCGCGTTTTTTCGCTTACTGAGGAGTTCTAAGATATCCAGCATTGCCATCTTGCCCGCTGACATTAACAATTGCTGGCTACCAATTACAGTGGCAGCTCTGGTTTGAGTATTACAGGCCCTGCGATAACCCCATGAAATTTCCTTGCTCTCCAGCCTTTCCCCCGCTTTACTTAAAATTGTCCTTTGCCAGGGGGCAGCCGCCATAGTATGGTCATGGTGTGGGCAAACTCTACCCTCTGCCTAATTCCTCCTTGAAGAACTGGGTAGAGTTTTAGCCAAAGCATGCTTTTTTTCTTTGTGGATAAAAGCCGGGAGATTTCTTTTTTTCTTTTGGTAAATTATTATTTGGAGACATAGCTCAGCCGCCTAATTTCTCTGACCTGGGAAAAACGAGGGCCACGGCTGGGCAGAAGGGGGTCCGGCGGGCGGCACACCCATAGCCCCTACTAGCGCGAGCTCTCTGAGGGGAAACCTCACGTTTTGCATCACCTAATTTCCGAGGCTAAAAGCTGACGCAAACAGCGACCGCGGCGGGTCGGAGAGCCGCAAGAGTCAGCGCTCGACGGGTTGCAGGGGAAGGGTGAGTGGTGCCGCCCCGCTCGCACACCCGCGCGGGCTCCATTTGGTCTCGCCCGCGGCCGTCTCGCCCACCTCCCCCTGCCGCGCGGCGCCGTGGTACGTCCCGTGCTCTGCGCGTGGGCCAAGATGGCGGCGCCCTTGTGCGGGCGAGCGCTGGGGCTAGGGCAGTCGGTGAGTGGGCGACGCGGAGGGGCGCGGCGGTCGGGGTGGGGTCCTACACGTCCCTTCGTCTCACGTCCCCTCCCCCTCAGGCGCTGTCCTGGAGGCGAGAGCTGCCGTGCGCCTGGCGCGCCTTGCACACCTCCGCGGTCTGCGCCAAGGTGAGCGCGGCCGGGGGTTCGGGTCCGGGGTCGGGGCGAGGTGGGGATCTGGGTTCGGGGCTGAGGCGAGACGGGGTCGGGTCGCGGGATCGGGGTCGGGGCCAGAGTCAGGAGGTGGGGCGGAGGCTGGCGTCACGGGTGCGGTACGGAGGCTGGGCCGGAGCGGGGGTCCGGGGCCAGGGTCCCGCAGAGTCACAGCCTCTGTTGCTCCTAGAACCGGGCGGCCCGAGTCCGCGTGGGCAAGGGGGACAAGCCAGTGAGCTACGAGGAGGCGCACGCGCCGCACTACATCGCCCACCGCAAGGGCTGGCTGTCGCTGCACACAGGTGAGGCCGGCAGCACGATCCCAGGCCTCCGGAAGGAGCGCCCAGTCACTGTCACGCAAACGGAATGAACAGGTTTAACTCCGCAATTACTGTCAGGATCAGAAATCGGTTAAGTCGGTTTAAAGGAGACGCTAACAAGCAGAGACATATATAGCCCAGAATGTTGAAGTGGATTTGAAGATGTATGCAAAACTGACTTTGTCCATGGGGCGCGGGGACTCACCTGAGCCTCTGCTGAACAGAAATGATTTGCACGTCTATAGACAAAAAGTATTTTGCGTTGCCATTAGTTACCTGTAATTTACAGAGAAGTAAAATAGTGCAGAGGCAATGAAAGCAGTGAAGCCCCCATAGAACCTGATACCTGGAAGCGTGTGTTCTGAATAATGCAGATCTCTACTCAAACAGTTTTCTCTACAAGTGCGCACAGTCAATCCTCATCATTCCTGGGTTCCATATTTGGGAATTCTTCTACTTTATTCATTTGTAACCCGCAAATCAGTACTCTGGGCGCTTTCAAGTTTCATTCTGGGACATGGCAGAGCAGCGACTCCACAAACTCAGCAAGTCTGAACACTTGACCTAGAGACTGGCCAGCCACCAAAAACAAAAACAAAAACAAAAAAATACAGAATCTCATCCCCCACCCTTTCAGGTTCTGATTCTGAGGTCTGGCCTTGGGTGTGGAGACTCAACAGACATTGCAAGGAGTCTGGGGTCCACACCGAGAATCCTCTGGTGAAGGCCGTGGCCCTGGCTTGTGAGAGAACTAGTGTTCCAAATCTCAAAAGTGGTGGCCTCATCTGTCTGGTCCGTGGGATGACCAGTGCAGCCAGGAAAGACTGGAAGAGGGGCTAGAGGTGGAGGCATCACCCGAGTTTTGTGCTCTCGCTCAGGCCTCAGCCTTCCCTTTTGTAAAACAAGGATAATGAAAACACCTACTTAACAAGTTTAGTTTGGGAATTAATGAAATAATGTACTTTGAACATTAAACTGTTATTTTTCTTATTCCATTAGTAGAAGAAAAGAGAAGAGGCTGGGGGTGAGGGTGGAATTGAGTGCCCAGTGCTTCTGGATGTTAACTCTGGAGCTTCGGCAGGTCCCCAGGGCAGCAGGGCTGACTCTTCTCTGATGTCCTTCCCGCTTTAGGTAACCTGGATGGAGAGGACCATGCTGCCGAGCGAACAGTGGAGGATGTTTTCCTTCGCAAGTTCATGCTGGGTACCTTCCCAGGCTGCCTGGCTGACCAGGTGGTCCTGAAGCGCCGGGCTAACCAGGTGGAGATCTGTGCCCTGATCCTGAGGCAGCTGTCCCCGCACAAGTTCTATTTCCTCGTGGGCTACAGCGAGACCCTGCTGTCCCACTTTTACAAGTGTCCTGTGCGACTCCACCTCCAAACTGTGCCCTCGAAGGTTGTGTATAAGTACATCTAGGACAACCCTTTCATTCGCAGGAAGCTGTAGCCGGCAGAGGACAGAAATGTGTGGGAAAGGAGGGACATGGAGCACAGGGAAATGCGTCCCCTCATTTCTCAGTCGCTGTTGAACAAAGACCCTTTGTGTCAATTTGCCTCTGTTTGTCTTTGTTCTTTAGGTGAGGGAACTAGAGTAGGGTTTATCTGAGGGTGTTCCAGGGTTGCAGGAAGGCTGCTGGTTGTCTGAAGTTCAGCTAAACAGATCAGTGAGTACCTGTGCCAGTCGCTCTGTCAGGCACTCCACCTAAAGTTTTTTATTTTCTCTCAAAGCGGAATAATCCATTTTTGATGATAATAAAGTAATCAATGTTAATTTTTTGAAAATCAAGAGAATATGGACATAAGTCAACTGTGAAGCTTTGTTGTCATTTTATGCCAGAGATTCCTACTATGAATGGTTTGTTATATTTTACTTCAGATGTACTTTATTCTAGAAATACGTTAGTGCATACTCATCATTTATTAAACTTTTACTGAACACCTGTTCTGTGCCAGGCACTCTTCTAAGTGCTTGGAACCTATGAATGAGGATAACATTCCATTCCAAGACCACTGCCTTTGTCACTATATCCTAGTGGACCGGGACAGGAGATGAGGCAGCATTAAAGACTTCAAGCAGGTGATGGAGGTAGACATGCAGGTAAATGGGGAAGAGCTTTTCAGACAGTTCCATCCACAAAAACCAGCCCAGGGTGCTAGGAAGTGGGGAAAGGATTGCTGAGCCTCACAGCTTCACCGATACCGATCTCAGTCCTCACTTTGACAAGGACCCTGACACCTCTCTCCAAGCCTCGACCTGACACACCCTAATCCTGACCTTGAACTTGACAGTGGCTCTAACTCACACTAACCCTGAACCTGATCTGATCTTTGCCTTGATATTGACTCATCACCCTGATCCTGATTCTCCCTAACCCTGACCTTCACCTCACTCACGTGGACCTTTCCCAGTCATGTCTCTTACTGACCCTAACCTTGACTCTGAATCATGTGTGCTCACACTGAACTTCACTCCGTACCTGACCCTGACCAAGACCCTGACTCAGAACTTCAACCTAAAGGACCCTGAACCTTAGCATGAGCCTGATGGCATCCTAACTCTAGCACTGATGCTCAATTTTACTCTGACTACGACCCTCACCCAGACTCCTATCCTGAGTCATTTATTTATTTATTTAGTTTTTTTTTTTTTTTTTTTTTTTTTTTTTTTTTTGTGACCGGTAAGGGGATCGCCCCGCACCGTGCTCAGCCAGTGAGCGCACTGGCCATCCCTATATAGGATCCAAACCCGCAGCCGGAGCCCTGCTGCACTCCCAGCTCCGCACTCTTCTGAGTGAGCCACGGGGTCGGCCCCTGAGTCATTTAAATTTGACTCATCCCTATGCCAGATTCTGACCCTGAAACTCAACCTTCACCTATAACGTGTTCCTGATCTTCACCCTGACACCCTCATGGAGACCCCGTCACTCACTCTGCTTTGACCCTACCTTTGACCCTGATTCTAACACTCAGCAATTCTGAAACTGGTTATCTTTCAGGTGCTGGGACTCACCTGGACCCTGACTCAAGACCCTGACTTGAACCTGACCTTGGCCTGATTCTGCCCCTAACTCTGACCTTCACATGAATTTGTCCCTGTGCTTTACCCTGATATTGACCGTTGTTTTAGTTTTCTATTGCTTTCATAACAAATTACCATAATCAGTGGCTTAAAGCAACACATTTATTTCTTAAGAGTTTTGTAGGCCAGAAGTCAGAACTGGGCCTCACTGGAGGCAGGGCTGTGTTTTTGGAGGCTGTTGGGGAGAATCTGTTTCTTTTCCACCTCCAGCTTCTCCAGGCCATTTGTGCTCTTAATTTGTGACCCTTCCTCCATTTTCAAAGCCAGCAGTGGCACGTCAGATCCTTACATTGCACCACTCTGAAGATTCTGTCTTCCTTCTTCCACTTTTAAGGACTCTTGGGATTACATTGGGATCACCTGGATAATCCGGGGTCATCGCTCCACCTCAAGGTCAGATGATTAGCAACTTTCCTTCTTTCTTATGTAATATAACACGTTCACAGATCCCAGGGATTAGAATGTGGACATTTTTGTGGGGTTATTATTCTGCCCGCCACAACCCTAAATATATCCTTGCTTTGATCTCACCTTGAAGCTCAACATCACTCTCTCTCAGACTCTTACACTGAATTTAACCCTTGTCTCTAACTTGCACCATGACACTTAACTCTGAAGGTGACCTGACCCTAACCCAACTCTCACCTTGACCTTGACGTGACTCACACTGATCCTGATCCTCGTGTGACCTTTAACAACACCTGGACTTTCATCCTGCCCCAACCCTGTTCTCAACTTCACCCTTATTCCACTATGACCCTGACCCCGACTCTCGACTGGGGTTGGTTGAACAACAGGCCCCAAAGATGTGAGTATTCTGATTCCCAGAACCTGTGAGTACAGTACTTTGTAAATGTGATGTTAAGGGTCTTGAGATGGGGATATTATTTTAAATTATCTGGGTGAGCTCACTGTGATCATAAGGGTCCTGTATTAGTCAGGGTTCTCCAGAGAGCCAGGCTGCTGGAGAAAAGGAGGACAGCCCCAGGGCCCTGGAGCCTCAGGCTGCCACTGACTGTGGGTGAGCTTTTGCACTGTTCCCTCAGGGGACACCAAAAGCTCAGGTCACCCAATAGGCCCTTGGCCATAAAGCAAACAGAAACATACACATTTTCAGTTGTGGTCTGTTCACGAGGGTGGCCTGTGCATGAAGCTAGAGTGGTACAGTGGTGCTCCTGGGCTGTTGGCCACTGGCCATGAGAGGCTGGGACAGGCTGCCTAGTTCTGATCTCCAGCTTTTATCGTTTTAGATTTCTGTTAAATTAAGTTTGACCTAGAGTTTTCTTGGGACATAATTAACTGTAACCTAACTTGTAACCTAATATGTAAACAGGCATAACCTACTCTCATAACAAGTAGCCAAGTCTCAGCCAATCACAGGCACCCAACTGTTCAAACCATGTCCAAATAAGGCAGTGCCCAGCTGTGACCGTGTAGCTGTGTCCGTGCCTCACTTCCGTTTTCTGTCCTTCGCTTTCCTTTTTCTGTCTGTAAATCTCATCCGACCACATGGCAGCCCCAGAGGCTGTCCGATTTGCGAATTGTTCTTTGCTTAATTAAACTGTTGAATTCCATTTGTCTAAAGTTTTTTTTTTTTTTTTGTCTTTTTTTCGTGACCGGTAAGGGGATCACAACCCTTGGCTTGGCGTCGCCCATACCCCGCTCAGCCAGTGAGCGCACCGGCCAGCCCTATATAGGATCCGAACCTGCACGGCGAGAGTGCCACTGCGCTCCCAGCGCCGCACTCTCCCGAGTGCGCCACGCGGTCGGCCCTTTGTCTAAAGTTTTTCTTTTAACACTTCTGATCTCCACAACCGTAGGATATTAAATTTGTGTTCTTTTAAACCACAGAGTTTGTGATTATTCGTTACAGCAGCAATAGGAAAGCAATACACTACTCAATCTTTTGATGTCAATTTAAGTCATTTTTCTTTAAATTTGTAGAACAGGTGTTTTTTTTTTCTTGGTGGCTGGCTGGTAGGGGCCACCTTCAAGGAAGAACTCTTGACTTCGGTGTCATAACACTGTGCTCTAACCAACTGAGCTAACTTGTCAGCCCAAAACAGGTGTTAATTGAGTCTCACTCAGTAGCAGACATGGACTTAAACCAGCCATATCCTGCAATGTATCACTGTCATATGAGGCTCCCTCCTGTGGGTTTCTTTACAGCACTGATCACGAATTCCAATGGAAGAGAGATTTGATGGCTATTTATTTGCTATCTGCCTCCCGTGCCTCTCAAACAGCAGGCTCTGTGAGGACAGTGGCCCTTCTGTCTTGGGTCCCCAGTGTATTTCCTGGTGCACAAGAGCACAGGGCAGATCTTGGAGAGCTCCGTGCTAGTGCTTCACCTGGGCCTTTTTTCCTTGACTTTTCTCTCCTGCCTGCCTTCCAAATCTAGCTGTCCTGTGCCCCTTCCCGTGCTGATCTTTGCTAATGCACTCCCCTGAGAATGTGTGGCTCCTTCTGGGAGCAGAATACCTTAGCCCAGCTTTCCAGGGGACGTGAGAAAGGGGATAAAAGTGGGGCTTTGGGGTCAGGATTACCACAAGGAGGTTGACTAATGGGTCATGACTAATGTAGATTCCCACTTTCCCAGGCCCTGCCCTGGAGATAGCAGAAGGGAAGGAGCATGGGAAAACCTGCCTAGGCCACTGGCCCCCACTGTGCCTATGGGCAGTGGTGTGCAGGTAAGGAGTGGCTAGGGGAAGGCATCTGCCAATTTCTGTGGTGTAAGAACCACCCCCTACCACCATGGCTGATTTCAAGACACCAGGGATAATCCTTCCCAGTGGAGCTGGGAAGTGTTTTTTCTGATACCAAGCAATTCTCCAAGTCTCAGCTTCTCTGACACCAACTGGATGTCTAATAATTCAGTTCAGTTCTGCAACTGACTACCCAGAGTTAGCATCAGACCCCACAAGTTAAATGGCTCAGTCTTATAAGACTGCCCATACTTCTTTGGCTGACTACAAATTGGGGGTTCCCACAACCCCCTCTTCATGTTTCATAATTTGATAGCATGGCTCACAGAATTCAGGAAAACACTTGAATTACATTTACTGGTTTATTATAAAGGATTAAGATATGTGGGAGGGGCATGGAGACTTCATGACTTCTCCGGGTACCTCACCCTCCCAGCACCTCATGTGTTCCCCAACACAGAAGCTCTCTGAATCTCAATGTTCAAGAGTTTTTATAGAGCTCTATCTCTGGGCCCCTCACACCCGTTCTAGAGGCAGGGGGTGGGGCTAAAAGTTCCCACTGGCTAACCGCTTGGTCTTTCTTGGTTTTTCTCCTTTTGAGGCTATCTTGGGGTACCCTAAGTCACCTCATTTGCATAAGCTCAGGTGTGATCAAAAGATGCTAGTTATGAATAACAGAAGACACTCTTATCACTCAGGAACTTCCAGGGTTGTTTTTATTTTTTCCTTTTTTTGGTGGAATAGGAAGTCAGCTTTGTTCAGGAATACTGGTGACCTGAGGAGAGGTGTTAAGGCAAATCTATCTCTCCAGTAAACCTGAAGGAGAACGGCCAGGCTAAAGCCATTTCAAAGACTCAGATTTACCGAGGGGGTTTTAAAGAGGGGGATGAGGGAATGGAACATAGGAAATGAAAAGCAGGAGCGAGGGAGACGTGAGCTGTGGGGGCTCCGTGCAAGGAGCCAGGTGCAAGCTCTCGCCAAGGCTCCATCTAGTTTCTGATTTTGATTTGCTTCGGGGTGGAGTCAGCACAGCTTTGTTGATGTCTTTGGTTTCTCAGGGTCTGGATAGTATGTGTCTCGTGGCAAGTTTGCAACTCCAGGCGTTAACTCTTTGATACAATTGCCTTCTGTACTAGTTCATTTCTGCTGCTTATAACAGAAATACCTGAAACTGGGTAATATATAAAGAAACAATATTTATTGCTTCCAGTTTCAGAGGCTGGGAATTCCAAAGTTCAGGGAACTTACGTGGTGAGAGCCTTGTTGGTGGGTAATGACTCTTCATAGCAAAGCAGGGTCTCATATGGCAGAAGCAGAGAGAGAGATGAGTTTTCTCATGTGCTCTCCTTTTAAAGCACTTAGAAGCATGCCCATGACCACCATTAAACCATCAACTTATTAATCCATTTACTAGGGTGTGGTCCTGACAATCTAATCACCTCTTCAAGGCCCCACCTTTCAATTACCATAATAGGATTTCACACCCTTTTAACACTGTCATAATGAGGACCAAGCCTCCAACATATTAAATTTTGGGGGGACACAATTCAATCCATAGCACCTCCCTACTCTTGAGTTACTTTTGTTCATGTTCTCTGTTTCCTGCCAATCATTTTTCAGGGAAGGTTCTTGGTTGACGTACTTTCTTAACCTCTGCATATTTGAGACTGTCTTCCAGTGGCCTTTGTACAGAAATGATAATTTGGCAGGGCATATAATTCTTGGTTCGAAATTATTTTCCTTTAAAACTCTTAGATATTGTTCCATTGTCTTCTGGCATTTAGAGTGGCAAGAGAAAAATCTGAGGTCTGCCTGACTTTTGCCCCTTTAACTTGCTTTCTCTGTCTGGATATTTGCAGAATTTTTTCTTTATCCTTGAAATTTAAAAACATTACCAGAACAGGTCTAGGTGTTGCTTTCCTTTTGTCAAATTTTAAAGGTAACTTGTGCACTTTTTCCATTTGTGGATCTAGTTCACTCTTCAACTCCAGAAAATTTTCTTCAGTTCATTCCTTAATTACTGTTTCAGCTCCATTTGCTTTGTTCTCAGTTTCAGGTATTCCTATTATATGTCGATTGTATCCCCTGCACTGGCCTACTAGGTTTTTTTCTCCTCTTTTCTTATCTTGATTTCTTTTCCCTTTTTTCTCTGCAATCTGTGAGACTTTCTCTTGTTTTGCACTTTCTTCAGTAATTTGATTTTGTGGACAGTCTGGCTTGTACATTTCTATTAACTCTCTCAACCCCCCAACATTTTTCAAGCTTTCTGACCTCTCTTTCTCTATTGCTGCATATAGGTTGTTAAATCCCTGTATTATATGATTCTCGAACCTTTCTATAGCTTCTATTTTCTGGGCTGTATCTGTTTCAAGAGGAGGCATTTTCTCGATTATTTAGTATTGTTCCTTTCTTCTGAATTGCAGTTTTACAACCTTTTCAATGGCTCTACTCAGCAACCAGGACCAAAACCAAAAATTCTCCAAGGGTTTTGGAAGCTGTGTGCCAGGGCATAAAGACCAAATTTATTTTTGTATTATACCACAGGAAAAAATGCACAGTAGCACATCACTGCAACATACAAGAGTAAATATCCTCAAGAGCATAGTCATGGGAAGATTTAATAAAAATAATAAGGTGTGATATATTTTAAATATGTATTACCTATGTTTTAAAAATAATTCAAAAATAAAAAATAAAAATATTTAATTGTAAGTTTTATAATTTAATTGTTACTAATAGATTTAACTGTCAGCTCACAAAATACCTGAAAATTTAGCAATTGCCTCTTGCAAGCCCCATTTCGCCACTGCATAAAATTCTTTTGTAATCTGTCTGTATGACAAGCAATGCCTTCCGGGGATTTCCAAACATAAACAAATATATACTTAGATCGATTTTAGGCCTGTGTTCAGAAAAGCTAGAGTGAGATCAGACATAGGCAGCCCATCCTGGTCTCCTGTGTCCAGTGGCCAGCATCTCAGAGGTGAGCAGAGGCGTCTCACATACACTAAAAGAAAAAGAAATAGGTGTGCAGCACTAGCTCATTGGTGTTTTAATATGTTTTTCCCTCACGACAAGTGATATTAAGCACCATTTTCTATGCTTATTTGCCCTTTGCATATCTTCTTCAGTGAGGTTTCTGTTCACAACTATACCCATTTTTAATTGAATTATTTGTTTTCTTCTAGTTGACTTTTAGAATTCTTACTACATTTTGGATACAAGTAATTTTTCAGATATGTGTTTTCCAAATATTTTTCCCCCATCTGTGGCTTGCCTTTTGTTCTCTTAAGAGTGTCTTTCACATGGTAGGTATTTTTAATTTAATAAAAATATAATAAAGTAATTTAAAAATTAATTTAAATTTAATAAAGTTGATGTTAATTTTTTTCTTTTGTGGACTGGCTTTGGTGTAGTATCTAAAAACTCATCACCAAACATGATGTCATGTTAAATTTTTTTGTGTTTTCCTATAATTTTTACAGTTTTGCATTTTAAATTTATGTCTATGGACTATGTTGAGTGAATTTTCGTATGAGCTAAAAAGTTTGTGTCTGTGTTCACTTTTCCCCGTATGGTTTCCAATTGTTTAATCACCATTTGTGGAACATACTTTCCTTTTCCTTTGAATTACCTTTGTCCCTTGGACAAAATCAGTTGACTATATCTACACGGGTCTATTTTGGGCTTTTTTTTCTTTTTTTCTTTTACAGGTTCAAAAACTTTTATTTCATTACTATCCAAGTACCTTTGTGAAGATAATTGTACAAGTCATCGCGTGGAGAACGGGCTGGGATGAGCTGCGCAGCTGGAGACCGAGGGCGGAGGGGGCGTCCGAGAGCCTCGTCACCGTATTCACACTTGGGCTCTTTATTCTGTTCCTTTATCTGTCTATTTCTTGACCAGTATCACATTTACTTCACTACGTTTATGGTAAGCGTTGGCATCCTGATGCGTGAGTTCTTCCTTTGTTCTTCTTCAGTTTTATGTTATCTATGCGAGGTTTAGAAACACTTCGCTGGGAACATTTGGGGGTTATGCTGAATCTATACATCATGTTCGGAAGAATTGTCATCTTAACAATATTGCTCTACCAATCCTGAACAAAGAATACCTCTGCATTTAGATTTTGTTTGATTTCTTTCAACCGTGTTTCTAGGTTTGCTGATTGCATATTTCTTTATGGTTTGTTAGGTTTATACTTACGGACTTCACTTTTTGGGGTGCTTCATAAATGGTATATTTTTATTCCAATCATTCCTATATTACTGATATATTGAAAATCAATTGACTTTTGTCTATTGGCTATCTACTTTGATTCTTGTTATCTCCATCCATGCCGATCAGGGTACGGGATGTAGGCTTATCCTGTTTGATTTTCCAAAATAATGGCATGGAACAATCACAACACTGAATTCCAGAGATTCACCAGGATCGCCTGGAGGGGGCGCACGGCCGCCGCCAACAGTGAGCGCGGAGCGTCCTGCGCTGCGCCCCGCGGCCGGCAGGGGGCGCGAGACCGCCTTCGCCTGCTGGGCTGGTCCAGAGCGTGGGCAGGAGCTCGGTTCTCAGCACCCCCAGGGAGGCGCCACAGTGACAGCGGCTTCGGCTTCGCGATCCCGGGGGGCCGCGTGAGGAAAAACGAGGAAAACGCTTCCTGTTCATGGCCCTCTGGGCTGAGGAGGGAGCTTTATCGTGGTTCGGCGGCTCGTCATCACAGCCTGCTGCAGCACTGTCACAGACTCGGGTTTGTTTCCGGGGAGAAGCCCCAGGACAGAGAAGGGAGAAAGTCTGGGGAGCACTTTTATGTCGGTACCACGTTTCCAATTTATTAATAACTTCCTAAGCTAGACTGTACTCATTTGTAGTGGATTGAATTATGTTCCCCCAAACTCACTGAAGCTTGAATTGTGTCCCCCAAGTTTTATGTATTAGAAACTTGGCCCCCACTGTAGCTGTAAACAGGGTGGGAAATCCTATTATGGTGACTGAAAGGTGGAGCCTTGAAGAGGTGATTGGATTGCAGGACCATGCAGTAGTGAATGGATTAAAAACGGTGGTCAGGGGCGTGGTTCTGAGGGCTTTAAAAGAAGAGGAGAGTCTGTCTTTCTCTCTCCTTCCACCATCTTGCAGTATGAGACCCCCTGGGTCACTGTCGCCACCACCAAGACCCTCACCAGATGTGTTCCCTGGACTTTGGACTTCCTAGCCTTGGAAACTGTAAGCAATAAATTTTGTTTTTCTTTATAAATCACCCAGTTCCAGCTATTTTGTTATACACCGTTTCTCTTTCTTTTCAGCTAAGTCAATAAAGCTTTCTTCTGTTGTTAGAATTTTTAATGTGAACGTACTTTAGGATAATGGTACATTTGTTCATTATGGCTACTTCTCTTGTACAACCAAATGTAAGGAAGAATATTTTGATTCTGATTTCTCTATTGTGTTTAAATATAACTTTTATAGTGCTATTCTATTTAATCATCTTGGGTAAAGTAATTCATTGCTCGGATTAATCGATTCATTGATTTATTTGTATATTCTCAACAATATTTACTGAAAGTTTAATTTTGTCAAGACTTTCTCTTAAGTCCTACAGAGAAGAGAGGGCATAGAAAAGTGTAATAACTATCAAGGAATTTATATCCTAGTGAGATAAAAAAGTGTCTGTAAATAACTTATATTAGAGATCCTCAAATTAGCCATTCAGTGGTAGAAGGGATTTCCAGTGGTGTTTTGGCCTGGATAATTTGGATAGGGATAGTAGTAACAGAAACATAAAAGACAGGAAAAAGGTCAGTTCTGGAGAAAAGGTGATGAATTCATTTGAGATATGCTCAGTGTGAGTAGAGGATGGTATTTCCAAGTACGTATGTGCAACAGGCTGTTGGAATATATGTTAGAAAAAATTCAGGTTAGAGATGCAGATGTGGGAATCTTATTT
This sequence comes from Cynocephalus volans, assembly GCF_027409185.1. NCBI lineage: Eukaryota > Metazoa > Chordata > Mammalia > Dermoptera > Cynocephalidae > Cynocephalus > Cynocephalus volans. Next base: position 213,578,487 of record NC_084461.1, read on the forward strand.
TTTTATTAAGAAGCAAAAATTGAAGCCATAAGATTGAATGAGAAGTGCCTGCAAGTCTTTTTCACCTTTAGTTGACAATGGAATTGATGGTGAAACTCTTTAAAAATAAATATGGCCATGCCCCACCCTTGAAGATTCTGACATGGAAGATCTATGGAGCCTAAATATATGTGTTTATGAAAAGTTTTGTAAATTCTATAGTTGATTCTGAAGCAAATGTCTAATGGAGGTAACTGACCTTTAGAGATGGGTCCCGTTGAGAGAAAAGGAAGACTGTGTGCATTTAGGAAGCAGCAGCTTAGCAGGAGAGATAAGGGAACAGGGGACAGGTGCCATGGGAACTGTGCGCCAGCTCTCAGGACAGCGGTGGTAGATACTATTCCCCCTACAGAGACCTGCAGGAGGATGCAGAGAAGGATTTGGAAAGAAGCTGCTGATGTGGGCCGAAGTCACGAGGTGGAAGAAGTGCAAGGAGGCACATTTCAGTGAGAGATAAAGAAGAAATATGTCCTTTTCTAAATTTAGAAAATATGTATCGAAACCAATGAAAGCACGTGCAAGGGAAATGAGAAAAAGGGAAAAGTGGAAAAATTGCCTTTAATTCCACTATTTTAATGCAGCTCTTGCAATTTTTGTGTATTGCTTCCAGTATCTTTTTATGGAAACTCTTTTTACTGTGAAATATCCCCTGCAGAGAGAAATAATGCATACATATATATGTGCAGCTTAACAAAATTATTATAAGACAAACACCCATGTAACCAGGGTCAGTAAACAGCAATGCCACGTCCCTCAGGGCTTTCTGTGCCCACACCAGTCCCCCAGCAAAGGCTGCTTCCTCTTACTCCTACAGTAGTGACTTTCCTAGTTTTATTGTTTCATCAGCTGTTTGCATCTCTATTCACTATAGTTTAGGTTTGTATGTCTGTGAACTTTATATAGAAAGATTCATGATGTATTTATTATCTTGTGATTTGCTTCTCTCTCAAAATTATTTTTGAAAATTTATACATTTTACATATTGCTTTGGTAATTTGTTTCATTGTATAAGTAAGTATAACACAGTTTATCCATTCATTCTACTGTTGAGGGTTTCTTGGACTGTCTGCAATTCAGAGATGCTGCAAGCAGTGTTGCTGTTGTACCCGTGTCCTGGTACATATGGACACGGATTTCTCTGTGGTACATGTCTCGGGCTGGAATTGCTTGTATTAGAGGATAACACCCCTTTTCTGTGTTATTAGATAATACCAACATGTTCTCCAAAGTGCTTTTACTGACTTATTCCCACAAACACAGTAAGTGGATTCCTGTTAGGCGCCATAATGTATGATACTGGGCATCATAATTTTCACCCATCAGAAGAGGGTGCAATAGTAACTCTGGGTGTAAACTGGCATTTCTCTGATAAAAAGAGGCTGAACACCTTTTCATGTTTATTGAACATTTAGATATCCCTATTTGTGAAGTGCGTTTTGAAAGGTCTTGCTCATTTATCTATTGTAGTCTGGTTTTTTTCTCATTACTTTATAGATGTTATACATTTTAGATACAAATCCTTTGTTAATTATACACACTGCAAAATCTTCTTTCATGTGGCTTATTTTTTCCCCCTTAATAGCCTCTTTTGATGAACAGAAATTCTTAATTTTAGTGTAGTCAGATTTATTAAACTTCTTTATAGTTAGTGGTTTTTGACCTGTTTAAGAAGTCTTTCCCTAAGAAGAGGTCATGATGAAGACATTTTCCTTTTTTTTTCTTTTAAAGCTTACCCGTTTTGCCATTGACATGTACTTTTGTGTGTGTGTGTGTGTGTGTGTGTGTGTGTGTGTGGCTGGCTGGTAACAGGGATTGAACACTGGACCTTAGAGCTATCAGTGCCATGCCACTCACATTTAGATCCATGGTTCACTTTGAACTTATTTTTGTGTGTTATATGAGTCAGTGCTCAACTCTGACATCTTCTGTATGAAGACCCAGTTATCATGGTACCACTTATTGACACATTTGACATAAGTTAAATGTCAGTTTTTTGTATATTTCTGGGTTCTCTATTCTGCTTTGTTTATTTTTCTATCTTTGCCCAAATGTATACAGCTTCAGTTATGGATTTAGTAATGGTTAACATTTTACTCTTTGCCTCACCTCACCCCTTTTTTTGCTAAATATTTTAATATTTTAACAGCTGTTGCCATAACCTAGTCTAGATCTAACCGTTACTTGAACCATGCAGGTGTCCAGGGAGGTAGCCAGGTGGGTAACAAATGAAGCCATTAGCCTTAAAAGGACCTGGTGATTGACTAGATGAGAGACATGAAGATGACTGAGGATTATGGTTGGCCTCACTCTTTTTGTTGGTATTACTTTTTCCTAAGAAAAGAAGGATGAGCAAGTTTGTAGGAGGGGAAGATTATATAAATTTAAGACTTGTTGAGTTTTGGGTTTCTGTGGGACACTTGCGTATATAAATCCAGTGGGCATTTCAGTATCATATTCTGATATTTAAGAGAGGGATCATAGTGCTTCTCAAATTTTAGTCTGCATTTTGCAGTCATCTGGAGTCATCTGGAGAGGTTTCAAACACATATTCCCAGGCCCCACCACAGAAATTCTAAGTTATCAGGTTTGGGGTGGAGCCCAAGAATTTGCACTTCTGAGAAGCTACCAGATGATGCTGATGCTGAGCTAAAGTAGACATTTAGGAGTTACCCGCACAGCTTCTTAAAATTTTGCATTTTTGTTGTAAAATCCCTGCATACCTATTGTTCAGTTTATTCATAAGCAACTTTCCCCAGTTTTTTTCTAACTTATACTGCTTCTCTATAGGAATACTAGTGAATTTGTATATTTGTGTCTCTTAATCTTTATTATAGAAGGATCCAGTTAAAAGTATCATATTGGCAGAAATCCCATTGGATACAAAAATATCACACTGAAAAAAAAAAAACGAAGCTGATGGCAGGATAAGGCCATGTCTCCAATCTCCTCCACAAGGATTTTATCCTTATATCAAGATTCAGATGTATGTACTGCTTGTTGTGCCTGTGGTTTAAGCCAATTACATGCATTTTGTGAATTTTTTTTTTTTTCAAAATGATGAATACTCTGTAGACTTATAAAAGTTTACAAAAAAATCTTTAAGTCTTCTTTGCTTCATAAATCTGTATTCATTCAGTTCTCCTCATGGATGCTCTGACCTGAGGAGTGCTATTAGTTTTATTATTTATTATTATTATTTATCCACATTTTTAACAATGAGTTTTAAAATGATTTTTTCCAGGGAATAGAGCTGTGAGAGAGCTGCAGACATAAATTTGAGATCTGTCTACATGGAGGCGACACCTGGAGTAATGAAATAAATGAGTCTACAGAAGAGCTTACAAAGAGAGAGAAATAGAGAGTTTGGGCTAGAACCTTTAGACATATTGACAATTTTAGGAAAATTAAGAAATGGTAACAGAGGGAAAGCAATAGAGAAAGAAATATGTTTTTACTTTTCTTTTTTTTTAGTCAAATGATTAACTCCATGAATAAAATAACTATACTTACTATGAAGAAGTCCTTAAAAAGTAGCACGATACACTGGAAACAGCAATGGAAATTAAGAGATTTAGAATTTCCTCTTATCCTAACAATAATCATCTCTTTGACCCTGAAAGTAATTTACCTTGTTCACCTATTAAATAAAGGAGGTGGAATTGATATCTTCAAGGTATCATCTATACCTAAAAACCTTTGAATTACAAAGTCAAAGTTTTACTTTGTTGTCACCATGATTCAAAGGCTTTTGTAGAAAATAAAATGGATGCTAAAAGCTGTTGTCAATGCCTTTAAAGATGCAAGACAAAATGTTGCTGAAATCAAATCATCAAGGAATGCTTCAGAAGAAAATCCTTCCAAGAACATTTTGTGTTCCAATGATGATGTACGTAAGCATGAAGAAACTATGATTAGAGAGCAAAAAGTGAAAGCATACAAAATATCGGAGAAGAAACAAAAATCGAATTCAAAAGAAAAAATGACCAAGATGTGACATGGACCCAAAGCAGTGAACTTTCCAAATTCTGTATCAAAGCCCTTGTAAAAAGAATCTGTAGTTCCCCATGAGTCCCAGAAGACACCCGTTGACCCCAAAATGAAGACATTATATCAAACTGAAAAAAAAAGGTGCAATAGTTTGCATGGTGGTAACAGTGATAGGGAAGAATTACATGAAGAAGAGAAGGACTTTTTGATGATACTACAGAAGAAAAGCTTTATAGTCTTCCGTGTCTGAGGATAGTAATAGTGGTGACGACTTCTTCACTGGAAAAGTCAGATTGACATGAAAGAAGAAAAGTAGTTGCCATTCTTCAGTTAACAATAACAAAAAAATCTCAGAAAGTGTTACCCAAAGAAGATATACTTGAATCTCATCAAGATATAAGAAATGACAAAAACAATCAAAGCACACAAGCCAGGAAATTTAAATAAGTGATTTTCCCTTCTTTATCTAGACGTAAAAGCTCTAGAAGAAATTACTGTAAACAGGTTCTTAAAAACAAAACTTCAGGTTTTCAGCAAAATGAACCTCTCAGATGAAGAACTGGTTTAATAAGAGTGCACAAGAGGACTCGAAAATACAAAACAGCGATCACAGCTGCTGCTTCATCCTTTGTGGGAAGCGAGCAGGATGCGAATAGAACAGCAGTCTAAAATTGCTATTTCAGGGGGAAAAATTACATTTGATGATTGATTAGTGTCTCTTCCATAAACTTTTTCATCTAAATCTTTTTTTTTTCTTTACTAGCATATTATCTAAACTTGTATTTGAATGAAACTCTTTGTTTTTTTTTTTTGTTTTTTTTTTTAAAGATGACCGGTAAGGGGATCTTAACCCTTGACTTGGTGTTGTCAGCACCAAGCTCACCCAGTGAGCAAACCGGCCATCCCTATATGGGATCCGAACCCGTGGCCTTGGTGTTATCAGCACCACACTCTCCCGAGTGAGCCACAGGCCGGCCCTGAATGAAACTCTTTGAAGGGGTTATAGAGATGTTTGTTTTTGTCTTTGGTTTTCTTTTCTCAAGTGTGTTCAAGTTGTGCTTGTATAAGACTCTCACAAATCAACTAAACACTTAAACTGATTTTTAATAATATGCCCCAAACTATTTTTGGATAAAAGAATTTTGGGATTGTAGCTGTCTCAGATTTTTCTGTTTGTGCCTATCATTAAGTGTATTTCATGGTTAAGATCTGTTTTTTTTTTTACCTTGAAAATAAGTGTCAAAATATATTTAAAATGATAGTTAAAAATGTAAGACTATTTATCGCTTCTCGGCCTTTTGGCTAAGATCAAGTGTAAAAATGTAAGACTATTTGAAATAGTCAGATCGCCTTTATTAAGTTATTCTTGTTAATAAAACTAAGAAAGTGATTTTTTATGCAGATAATAAATTGTATAAGTAAATATTAATTTGTTATAATAGTTTAAAAATAATGAAATAAAATGGATCCCCAAGAAATCTCAAATCTTGACACCAGGCATTTAGGACTGATGCCTCAGTTAAAAATTTATGTTTGCAAACCATCTGTTGATTAGTAACTACTTTCCCCTGTGATGATTGAGTTAATTTATTAAAAACTTGTAAGGCCGGCCTCATGGCTCACTTGGAACAGTGCGGCGCTGAGGGTTGCGATCCCTTTACCGGTCAGAAAACAAAACAAAACAAAACCTTGCAGAACATTACTTTTTCCTTCTATGCAAGCTTCCATAAAGAAACTTAACTACAGGTAATTTGACACAATAAGATTAAATATCCTTTTGTCACCATAGCAAGAGATGTTTTTATCATCACAGGCAGTAAAAGACAGCCATTGCCAGAAAGTAGATATAACTTTTTGCAGAGTACCAGTTTTAAAGTGCATTTAAATGAAGAAAATAGAAGCACAGTCATCAAAGCAGCAAAATGCCAATTTTCAAGAATATTTTAGGGAAGCTTTTTTTTCCATAAGATCATCAAAGGCAAATGAGAATTGCTATTTTGGGTTAATGAAAGAAAACAGAGAAAGGAAATTGACTAAAATGACTTCCATCACTAAAATTAAGTAGGATGTGAAAGTATTTAAACAGAATAAATGCTGAAAGTAGCTATTTCAAGTATCTTCAGTTAATTTTAACAAATTTTCAGTGCTAAACTCTGACATTGTAATTTAACTTAGATTTGTAATTTTTATACTCAGAATGTATGTGAAAACACTCAGTATACAGTCAACACTTGACATACTTATTGAGAGTTAAGTATGATTCAGGAAGGTGTATTAACATTTTAATCATTTAATCCTCAACTCCATGGGATTGCCACCACTTTTAGATGAAGAACACGGGACATATAAAGTCAACTTGCTTGCCCAAACTCCAGTAGATACTATGTGACGGATCTGGGATTCAAACTTTTTCTCCCAAGCCCATGCTCTTAAACCACTCTGCCTTACATTTATAAATCTGACTCAAGCTACGTCATTCCAAGAACTAACCTCGGCTGGTGCTTTTCTCTCCTTCTCCAAGATGGGGCAGATCTGGGTGAGCCGAGTGAAGGTTGCTTTGATGGTGATCACACCTCTGAGGACATAGGACTTGCAGCTGGCCAAAGTCAATGAGAAAAGAAACGTTCTTACAAAGATTTTTTAAGGGAAGAGGAAGAAATCACTGCTCAGGTCAGGAATTCTTCCAAGAAGTTGTTAAAGGACAGTGAACTTTATCTCTTGGGCACGGACACACACAAGAAGAAGAGTGTTGGGAAAAGGGAGCAATTTGGTCAGGCTCCCCTCCTTGCCTTGGAGCTGGTTCAGGGTGATTCAGTAAACATTGTGTGGGTGGAGTACGTGTGCCTGCAAAGCAGTGCCACTTTGGCTGGTGTTTACTGCCTCTGGTGCCTGCCCTGCGTGGCCATGTTTTCCAGACCTGCAGCTTCCAAGGACCGTGTGGCTGGTTACCTAGCTCACAGACCTGCATGGAGAGGTCTAGTGACCCAGCCTGGCATGGAGGGGTCTGGTGACCCAGCCTGGCCTATGAAGGGTTTGTGACCCAGTCTGTGAACGGGCTTGAGGGGTCTGTGAGCTCCAGACGCAGCCCTAGCTCAACCAATGGCCCAGTTGGTGCAGGATTACCAGAAGGTAAAAGAGCTGTGATAACTAGCGTGGTTGCCAAGCTTTACAGTTGGCATCATGAATAGGATTAAGAGCTAGACAATTGGCGCTGTGAGAATTCTAGGCCTTAGCCATAATTTAGCAGTAGCCAGACAAAGAGGAAGACTCCCCTGGTGATTACTACTATGGAGGACAGTGGTTCTTGTTCTGAGTGCCCATAAACCAGTGTGAAGGAGCAGAAAGGGGGAGGGTTGGCATTTTGGAGGATTCAGCATAGAAGAACAGTCTTCATTTGTGATACATCAGACATTTTGTCTTTGAAATCGTCACAGAAGAAAAAGAAAAAGCCCAGCCTGCAATCTGCTGATACAGCTACGGGTCTATTGAGAGCTATCACTTCCCCACTGGCATCAGCCTCCAAGTCCTCCAAAAAGACAGGGGAGAAATACTCTAGCTCTTCAACCCATTCAGAGAGTAAAAGGGACACCACAGGAAGAAAGTAAGTGGGAGACATGGGGAACTAGCCCTGGAGGATGGTGACTGCCACAAATCCAAAAAAATGAAAGCGCTCTGTGTGTACACAGAGACACTGACTCTTTGTGAGCCTGGTGGTTTAAAGATGAAACTTATTCTCTCACCAAAGGAGAAGGGAAGCAGCTCAGGTGATGAGGAGTCTTTTCAGTACCTCTCTCAACAAGCGACTGTGAAAAAATCCTCTAAGAAATCAGCTTGGGATGAGCAAAGTGCTTTACTTCTAGGACACCAGTTACACAGCTTTCTTAAAACAGACTAGAAGAAGCACAAGCCATCCTCAAACCCACAGTCATCTGGGGGACCCACATGTCTTCAGGACAGGGTACCTCACTGGGCAGTCATATTATGTAGTTATATTCTTATGCATTTTACAACACTGGGTAGTGAAGCAGATTGAGTAGGTCAGTAATGTTATTGAATGTGTTTCTGTGCTTTTATCGATCATTTCTGGTTGGTACCTACATAATTATAATCTAGTCAGTTATCACATAAATTCCATCTTATTTGAGAGAGGAAAGTCACAGAAAAGTTTTCATCAGGACTTTTCTACTCCTTTAAAAAATCAGAAACTTTTGGAGATGTGATGACATTATTTAGCAAAGCTACTTTAAAAAGGAGGTACTCAGAAAAACAAATGCTAAGCTAATTATACAAAAGTTTTCAAAATATTTCCTCCAGATTTATATGATTTGATTTACTTTTAGCACTAACTTAGTGTTTTTGTATAACTGATTAATCTAAAGTTATTAAATATTACAAGTTTAAAAATTTCTCCAGGGTTCACTACTCGACTGTAACCATTTTCATCATTAATTGGATGTCATCTCAAATGAATATCTGCATCTATGCCTATATATAAATAGGAGGATAAATGAATGAATGTATGAAAATCATCAAATTGTGTACATTAAAAATGTGCAGGGTTTTTTTGCATATCAGTTATACCACAGTAAAGTTGCTAAAAATAAATGTATGTATGTGTAGATGAATGGATAAATGGAAGGAGAAACAAGTTGAATCACACTATAGTTATTTCATATATTAAATTTTGTAATACTTGAATTTATCAGAAAAAACGAAATTGAAGTGAATCTAACAGTATCATTAAACTTTAAATGTTTCATAAACGTTTATTAATACTTAAAATACCCTTTGTAATTAAGAATAAAGATTAAAAATATTGAGATGGATATAATTTTAAGTTTTACTTTTAGGTAGTGTCAATTAAGTCCTGACATTAAAGATAAAGAAATTAACACATTTTTACCTCTGTCTCTGTCCTTATCTCCTGATTTTTCTGGCTATTTCTACTTTATAAAAATTTCTAAAATTTGTCTTCTCTTCTGTAACTGTAATCTTTATACCTGTTTTGTCTTTTTTAAATATATAAATGGATTTGGTACTCATCCCCGGTTCTTTTACCATATTCATAGCAGATATGTTTTTTATTAAATCGATTTTGGTTGGTCGAATTTTGTTGTCAAGCTAACTTTTTTAGATGCATTTTCAAGTAAGGTTGATATAAACTGTATTATTAAAACTTCTGTTTGCTGTTGAAATTTTATGATTATCCACGTATGGTTTTTCTTGTTTGTAAGAGGATACTGAATACACAATACCATGCTAGACTGGGCATACAGAAATGTATACATTGAAATTCGTGACCTGAAAAACTTTAAAGTTGAACAATCAACCACATGCTGCACCAAATACAATAACAAGTAAGCTCAGGATGTTATGTGAGTTTTCAAAACAGAAAGAATAGGTTGAGCAACCATCATGCAGAGATAACATTGGAATTTAGATAAATGTCGTTGCACATGGAAGACAGAACAGGATGACAGAAGAGTCTGCAACAGTAGATCTAGACCCTAGCTGAAGGCCCTGCAGCCCCAACCTTATTCACTGGATCAATTGGATCGATCAGTTCCCACCCATCCCACTTCTATCTCCGCCCCCAGATGTGTACTGTCAATCTTCTACTGTCTTCTGGCATTAAAGGTTGCACTCATCTTTTTCATGACATTTCCCTTATTTTTTAGTTGGCTGTATTACGTAGTTAAGTGACTTTTTAAAGAAGGGCTCCTGTGATACACATATTCCCTGAATAACTTTTGACACACACTTGATGTCTGCCAGTTGCTTTTTACACTTGAATAACAACTTGGCTGTAAATAATATTTCAGAATCACACCTTCTTTCTTTCAACACCTGCAGACACTACTCAACTATTTTCAAGCAATAGATATTGCTTTATAGAACTGGAAGGATAGCTTAAGTTTAGCACTTATAAGTTATTCGCTTCTTCACCTGGGACGCATGAAGAATTTTGTTTATCATCTAATGTCAAGAATGTAACTGGGATTATGGGGGCCAGCCCGTGGCTCACTCGGGAGAGTGCGGTGCTGATAACACCAAGGCCCCGGGTTCGGATCCCATATAGGGATGGCCGGTTTGCTCACTGGGTGAACGTGGTGCTGACAACACCAAGCCAAGGGTTAAGATCCCCTTACCGGTCATCTTTAAAAAAAAAAAAAAAAAAGAATGTAACTGGGATTATGAATTTCTATAACTTGTCCTCTAACATTTTTTCCCCAAAAAACTATGCACCCTTTTTGTTTGTGATTTCAGTTCTTCCCTCATTATTTGGATCTTTTATTGTATTATATCTGGAATAATTGTCTGGTTTACTTGTTAATTTCTACTGCAGAACCCCTAATTGTTGTTACATGGTATCATTTGGTCTTTCTTTTTAAAATCTATTATCTTCTAATTAATTATATCTTTGTCTCCTCTCTTCACACTTACCTTATCTTAAATATAATATCAATTATTAAAGTTTAAGCTTAAAAAAAATAAAGTTTAAGCTTTATTCTGTTTATGGTTCTAATTTGTTTAGTTATTCTATTAGGACCTTGTTTAGAATCTCCATTTTTTCCTCAGCCCTAAATTCTCCATTTTTACGTTTGTGCATTAACTGGTCATTTTGTCTTGGTGTTCTTGCTTATTGAATCTCGTTTCCAAAGTTCTATGGCACAAGTAATTTTCATGTATTGTCTTTCTGTTCCTTTGGTTATGTTTCATCTCAAACTGGAGTTTTTGGCTTTTTATTTCATACTGCTTTGTTTTAATCAATGTGTTTACATAGTTGCTGTGCCATTGTCTATTGATTTTGCTTAATTTGGAATTTCTATTCTCAGATCACTATATTTTACTATAGGTGAATTCTCTCTCATACTCTCTGTTTTTGTCTTGGTGTGGTAGGCTGAAAAATGCACACTCCCTCTCCTCCCCCCAAAACATCAACTTCCTAATCCTTGGAACCTATGAATATGTTACCTTCCATGGTAAAAAAGACTTTGCAGATGGGATTAAGTTAAGGATTTTGAAATGGGAAGATTATTTTGGATTATGTGGGTGAAAACAATGTAACCACAGGGGTGTTTATGATAGGGAGCCAAGAGAGTGCCAGTGAGAATGAAGGTATAACAGTGGAACTAGATGTTGGAGTGACGCGTTCTGCAGATGAAGGAAGTGAACATGAGTGAGGGGGTGCAGGCAGCCTCTGGAACCTGGGAAAGGCAAGGGACCGATTCTTCCAGAGAGCCTCCAGACAGAACCAGCCCTGCCAACACCTTGATTTGAGGACTTAAGGCTCATATTGTACTTCTGACCTCCAGAACTATAATAAATTTGTATTTTAAGCCACTAAATTAGCAGTAATTTGCTATAGCAACAGAAAACCAATACAGTAAGAACAATCTGTTCTCTTAGATCTAGACCCAATCAGAGCCATTTTTACTTTGGGGGGAAATTATTCATTTTTTTCCAGTTTAAAAATTATAGACTATTAATAATACCCTCAGTCATTAACCTGTTAAAGAAAACACTTTTGATTACTTCATTGAGTTGAATTTTCTTTTTTATCTCTAATCACCAGTCCCTTCCTGTTGCTCCTCTCCATATACATATATTTTAGTTGACTTGACTTCTTCTTGGAAATTAATTCTATAGTTTGTACCTATCATAATTTATCCTTTCTTCTTGAGTTAGAAACTAAAAATTTCAACTCCCTGATAGCATAAATAATACGGGGAATATCATACTTATAAATATCCCTTTATAGAGTGAGATTATAAAGCCATAGGTTACATGCTCATTTCATTTTACAAAATGTTGCCTAATTGTTCTCCAACATGGCTACATAGGTCAATACTTGATTTTAGTTTATAAAGATTCCCCCTTTCATCCGTAACCTCTATAATCATTTGGTATAGTTTGAGCCTCTAATTTTTACCAATTTGATACATGAAAGATAGTATCTATTTTTTGCTTTAATTTTACTTTTTTCTGATAGCTAACAAAGCTGAAAATTTCTTGATAAATGTGCCTGTCATTCAGTGGCCATGATGTGTGAGGGGAACATCCAAAGGGCAGGGCCTATTGCAGGGAAAGGACACTGAAGGGGGCTAGGTCATGGCCTAGTTCTTACGATAATTACTAACATTGAAAGTAAACACATATTGACCCTAAGAGATGAGGTGTGTTCTGTGGTGGGTGGGAGGTAGAATGGAGCTGCCCCAGAGTTCAAGTCCTATATACAAGACCCAGTTGTTTTCAGAAGACATAGCTCGGGGCCTGAATTAGAAGCCTGGAGAGTGAGACCTTCAGATTTGAGAAAAACAGAATTCCTGACAAGGGCCAGGAGTTGTAAAGCCAAAGGTTATCACTTCTTCCAAACCAATGGGAAAGTGATGAGAAAGAGTGGCAAAAGAGACATGTCTCTTTGTGAAGATATAGATTATTGTCAATAGCAGAAGAAATTCAATAAATGTTATTGTATGAATTTATGACATGTTCTCAAATACACATCTGTATACCAACATACATTTCACATATTTATGTTTATACATAAGTAAAATAGTACTACTAAGATATAGTATTTATAATTTGCATGAGACAAGCATGGTTCTAATTCTAATCCTGTCAGGTACTGCCTTATCATTTCCACCGGAGAGATTTTGTGATGCAGTATTCCCAGATACATTAAAGAATTTCCTTTGTTTAATACAAGTCATCTATCTTCTAGTTTTGGTGTCAAGTGCAAAATATAGAAATTCAAGTTAAAGATAGACTTTGCAATGTATAAAAGGAATCGCCACAGGCAGTGGGTTGTAGCAATCTTGCAGTCCTGTAACTACTAGCTGAGTCCTTAGAATGTGCTGATGTCATCCATAGGTCACAATGTACTGCTGAGGCCTTAGTGATGACTTGTAACAGACCTGATAACATACTGAGCACTAGTCAGGACAGTGATTTGGTGAAGAGACAGCCTATTGAGTGATTTGTTGTTCCTGAATGTACAAATTTCATTGTCTGCCTTCATCAACTGTCTCTCTGAGAGAAGAGATTCAGAAAGAAAGCTACCTGATTTGAGTAACTCTCCAAAGAGTTGAATTATGAAGTGGAAACAAGAAAGAAAACATCTGAAAAGCACATACTCCCCCCAAACTGCACAGACGTCAAGAGGTATGAGTTAGCATATTCTCTGCGAATAAGATAAGCAGGAATTGCCTCCTAAAAAGGAGGAATCTAGGATTCCTAGATGTGGTAGAGGAGGAGAGGAGAGAGAGAAAAAGAGGGAGAGGGGAAGTGACTCAAGGAGGGTGGGAGAGAGATGTATGTGTGTATGCTGCTCTCCCTAAGGGCCCAGGTAATCTGAGAGTAAAGAGAAGGTTCAGGTGACCCAGGTATTTGTCTCTGTGACTTAGGGCCTATGCTACTTACACAAAGTCATTCTGCATGACTCTGACACAGACACAGTGGTTGGTTAGTCTAGACTACTTTTTCTTAAAAAATGCATTTCTCTTTATTTGACTTTGGAGGTTATTGAGGAAGTAAATGATGTTATTATAACTTTTCTCCTTTTAATGAAGAATGTGTGGCTCACAGAAGTGAGGGAAACATTGAAAAAGCAAGTTTGAGCACTTAAATACTACTTGCACAGGGATGGAAACATTAAGTCATAACGAATTTACCCAGTGGATTGTTTTGTTTCAGACTATAAAGATGTAAATGTGGGGCTCCTATGTAAAATGTAAGAAAGAAATGACACACACACACAAAACCATTTAGCTATGATGGTTGAATCAAGGAGATGGGGTTTGGCTCTTTCTGGAAAGTAAGAAACCAGATAGCTGTGGTTGCCACGGAGATTAACAGTAAACAAGTTACTCTTATGAAGGAAGACAGTTGCTCTGTGGTGGGAGGGGGACAGACTGGAGCCAGCCCCAAAGTTCCAAACAGTGGCTTATATTCCTGAGGAGAATCTGATATTTCCAGCAAAGTTTGGGGGCTCTGCATATTTTGATAGTCAGTTAGAGAAAGACCTGGACAGTGAGGCTGTCTTCATGCTGCCTTCAATAATATTAGTGAATATTCAAAGACGTTATTGAGTGTAAACTATGAGACATGCAAAACACATACCCACACCTGTTTGTGTATACACACATAAAACATAAATAAGCCAGAGGATGATAAATATTAATATCTAACATAATTGCCCACTTACCATGTACTAGATCTGATTATTTGCCTCTCAAAACCACACTACGCCCAAACTTTAAAAAAATTTTTTATTTATTTTTCATTGTGCATGTTTATGGGGTACAGTTTGTTGTTTCAATACACACACATATTGTATAATGATCTAATCAGAATAGTTAGCATATCTATCACCTAAACATTTATCATTTCTTTGTGGTTATAACATTCAAATCCTCTTTTCTGGCTATCTTGAAACAAACAATACAATATCATTAGCTATTGTCACCCTAGGGTACCCTATCTAACAGTACACTCTAACTTCACTAGTCAGAATAAACTAGGCCATAGTAACTAATACACAATGAATCTATTTCTTGCTTATTTAGCAGTTCAGGATATAAGTGCAGGTCCATAGGCAAAGTCTCCTCCATGAAGTAATTTATGGGCTGGGATTAATGAAAACCTTGTCATCATTAACATGCAGCTTACAAAGAGACCCTGGGTTATCAATGATACATCTCAGTCAGCTGGAAAAGGAAAGAGCACCGAGGGGTACAGAGATTTGTATGGCTATTCTTGGAAGTGGAACATGTCACCTCCACTCATTTTCCTTTGTCAAAAACTTAATCACATGATCAGAACTAACTACATGGGAGGTTGGTAAACATACGACAGTAGTATGCCCAGGTAGAAAGGAGATAACTAGCAGTCTCTGCTCCATTTGGAGAGAACACAAATTGTACAAACGCAGTCACTCATTATATATTTTGACACAATAAATATTACCCTACATTTAAAACTTTCAATAGCAGGAACCAGATTATGCTATCCATGATGATGGAGGCCATGTTTGTTCATTGAACATGTTACATAGTAGACTCATTGTTTAATGAATAAATACACATAAACACCAATCATAGGACATCTCCTTTATCTTTTAAAAAATTTTTCACGTAGTCGCACTTACAAAAAGATGCTCTGCAACATGGATGCAAGGTATTGGCCCCAACTCAAGACCAGCAAGCAGGGGAGGCATCTTCTTCCTCAGACTACTCCTGAATCTCATCTGAAGATGAGCTCATTGGTGCCGGTATGGAAGGACTATAGGAGAGTATGTGGAAGGGAAGCTGGGATCTAGGCATAGTCCAGAGGTGCCCATCAGTTGAGACAAAGCTGCCCGATGTGGAAGAAAACTCAAAATTCTCTTCTATATTTTAAAAAATCATTAGCGATAGAAACAATAAATTCCAAAGGAAAAACATCTAAAAGGACTGGGGCAAGCTCAAGGATATCAACAGAGAAATGGTTTCTGCTTAAGGAAATGTTGGGAGAGGGACTAAGGAGATAAGAATTTTATCATACTATGTCAGTATGAGCCAGGAGAGGGTGTGATATACTTATATTGTCAGGAAGGTGTGAAAGTGCTGACAGATTAAAACAGGCCAAAAGTCACAGGATCCTCAAGAGCTGGACTTGAGGCACAGTATAGACACACCCAGTCCAAGACCCCATCACGTCCGCATTTCCCTACCCTCATCTCTCATTTCCTTGTCTTCCACATGCATACAGATTCTCTCTACCCAATTTTTGTCCCTACCATACAAAGAGTAATTATTACTCTGACTTCTAGATGATCCTTGATTCATTATTCTTGTTTTCTAAACTTTATATAAATAGAAGTGCACAATATATTTACCTTGTATCTGGCTCCTTTCACGCATCATTATATTTGTGAAATCCATCCATGTTGCATGTGACTGTAGCTTGTTCATTCTCATTGCTGTATATATTCCATTTCATGAATATAAATAATTATTTAATTATATTTTGTGGGGAATTTAGGTTGCTTTTACTCTGGAGATCCTCTAAAAGGTAATGTTCTAGACACTATTGCATGTATTTTGCTATAATGACCTATTTCTGTTTGGTGAAAAGGTTGAGTTCCCATATTTCTGTCTTAACTCTTTTGGAACTCAATCTGTCATACTTTTATTTCCTAAAGCAGTCCTATATTACAATCCACTTACTCTTACACATTCTTCTCTGCACTCTCATCTATTTTTAGTGCTTCACACAGCCTTGCGTTCTGAAAACTCATATACTATTATTATACCCTTTGATTTTCACATCCTTATGTTCTTGCCTTATTCCCTTAGATTTTGCAACTATACTAATTCCTCTAGACTCAAAGAGAATATTCCCATTGATTACACAGCAAAACCATATAACAATAAACAACACAAATACACAAATCTGTAATCATAGGACATGCAATGGACACACATAGATACGTTTCCAGCTAACACACAGACAGAAAACACACATACCATTCCCACTCAAACAAAACTCACCCCATATTCCCATTTGCAAACACTAAATCAATCACACATTAAACTCTAACCCAATTTTAAACAACATGTTATGAATTTGTGCACACCAAGCACGCTGCATTCAGCACACAAAATTTTACTGAAATGTGTGCATAATACACATGCCACACATATTCACAATATCTTGATAATTTTGAACAGTTAAATGATATTGGTGGGCTTCATTAACATTTGAAACAGGGACAGTAACATAATAAAATGATAAATATTTAGCTCTTTAAAAAAACATTTACCAATTGTTTTCTTTGAGGTTGTGAATCTCTAGGATGTGGGATGAAGAGAGTGAAAGTGTGAAAAATGTAGAAGAAGGCAAACTGTACCAAAAATCTTAACCAGAGTTGGTGGGAATGAGGAGACTTGAGGGCAAGATCCAGATATAAGAAGAGCATACTGAAGTACACCAGTTCCCTGCCCAGGCTAGAGATAACTGTTCAGGACAAAATAAGAATTCCTGTGTGTGTGTGTTGGGAGGAGGGAGTTGTACATTGGGGAGAAGAGTGGTAGGAAGAGAGCAGAGTGGGAACTGCTGTTTTAGCTGTAAGCTCTTGTCCCTACATGGAGCTCTATAGTTTCCTCAGGAATTTTGGTTCCTTGGTGTATAGAATTACACCCTGGGAACAAAGAACTAGATTGTGAGAAAGTGTAGGCTCCAGATGAGTGGATTTTCAGAAGAAAAGTTTGGCAAAATAACGGAAGTCAATAGTTCTATCATCTCATGAATTATGACACAATCAGGGATACAGCATTAGTGGATGGTATGCAGTCTAATCCAAATGGGGGACGTCTAATCCAACCCCCAACACCCAATGATAATACAAATGTTTCTGTGTACATGTATGTTAGGGTTTGTAGTAGGATATAGATTTTATTTTCCAAGAGGTCATAGGTCATGTCTGTTTCTAGAGCTAAGCACATAATTCAGAATATTTGTCAGTTGAACGAATGAATGAACCAAACACCCACTAAATCTTTCTGAACTTTGTTCCAATATCTAGAAATCTCAAACTTACATAAATATGATTGACAATCTGGGTACACTTCGGAGGACGGTATGCTGGTCCATGACTCAGGAGATGAAACCTCTGAATCAGAATATTTCTCCTGTGACTCCTCTTTACAGATGCCCTTTTGTGCTGGTAAGGAGAAAGGTAGAATGGGAAAACCAAGGCAGATCAGTACAGCAGGAGTCTGAGAGTATCTAGAAATCCAGTCCAAAATCTTGGGGGAGGGGGGAATATACAGTGTTCCATAAATTTCATGAAATATGTTAAACACAATGACATATGTATAGTCAGCTAAACAAATATTAAAATACCATATTAACTGTACTCTATGTGACATCATAGTTCCAAGATACACACTACAAGCAACTTCATTACGACAACATATGTACATAGTGTCCGTTCAGCCACTGACACCTGGGTAAAACTAAAAATTATTAAATACTTATATTTTAAAGCTTTGGCCAGGAAATAGACTGTGGTCTCCGTGAGTGTCTGGTACAGGGTGAGCTATCAAGATCTGACAAATGGGTAAAATATTGTACATATGTCTTTAATTTCCATTTGATTTGACAGAAATCTGGACGATGTAGAAGGATGATACACAGCCTGGTCGTATTCCACAGAAAGAGCAGAAAACCAGTTTTAGGTCCAATTATTTTTCCTCCTTCTCCTCGGAGCACAAGAATCCTCATAAGTGGAGATGTCTAAACTTGAGCTAGGGTAGGAGAGTGGGGAAGGGAGATGGAAGCATGGCTGTGGGGTCTGGCTGAGATCTCCTGTCTACAGCCTGATAGATGGGAGATTTAAGTTGGGACAGCCCATGCCCAGACCACCACAAAAACACAAGTTCTTGTATTTCTCCTCTGGGAGATGCTCATTACATCTACATAAAACAAAGCCTTGAGATTCCAGGGAACTCTTGCAAAGGACAAGTGTCCAAAAATGGAAGGGTTCAGAGCAGGGATGCATTTGAGAAGGCAGAATCCTAGCAGAATGACAGTTCTTGTCAGAGAAACAGGGAAGCCTCACTCAGTCTGAACCTGAGAAGTAGAACTCTGTAGGTCACAACTGTTGGCAGGTCACTGACAAACAGAAAGATAGAGACCAAAGTATCTAATGAGGAAGCAGTGGATTCTACATTTGCCTTCAAAAGGGGGGCAAAACTCCCTGGCTCATGTCCCCTCATAAGGCAGAAGATTTGAAAAGGGAACTCAAATTCTGGCCTCTTACAACCTCCTACCCTCATAAACACACGTGAATTTTTACCCCGTCATGCCCAATTAGCCTCGACACCATACGTCTTCAAGTTTGTCTCTGTAAACTCTTATCCCTTCATTCTCCCTTCCTTACTCCCATTTCCTTATTCTCCCAGATGTACTTGTAAACTCATACCCTCACACACTGTCATCATGCCCTCGTTTCATAGCACATGTATTGTATTCCTCAAATTTTCTTTCTCCTAACCTCATTTTTACAATATCACAATCTCTCACACAAATAATTCACTCTTGTAGAACCCCAGATTTCACAATAACAAAGTATGAAGCTAAACAATCATATACCCCCTTCTCAAACTCCTCTCTGTTCCCAATTCTCTAGTCCCTTCACATAATCCCACAGTCTAGGAGCTCACATGATCTCCCTTTTATCCATATGTGACACAGCTTTTTGTAACAGTTCCATTGTCTTTTCAGATCTCACAAAATTACTCAGATCCACAGTCTCTCATAGAAACCAAAAGCTCTTATATAACTGCTTGTACTTAAATATCACATGACATGCAGATCACATAACACATGGAAGATGAAATACCTATACATACACAAAAGTGTGCTGTGCATCACCCAAACACATCACACTCATGCTACCTTCATGTACAATGACAATTTGACCCCATACTCACTACATGAAATTTTCAAAAAATGTAAGAGATACACACAGACGTGTATATACACCAGACTCTACTCACCAAACATGACACTAATTCTATGTAAAATGTATACCTGACATACTAAACATCGCCAGGAGGATGAAAGTCATCACGTGTGAAATAGCCTGGGTCTTGAAGGGGCAAAAAATTCCTCCCTCAGGCAGCTTTCTTTTTCCAAAGGCAGGAAAGCTGAAAAACACTGCAGGGACACAGTCAGTGGCGCCCCTAAACAAGACATACTTTCATTTATTGTACTATAAACTGTGCTTTGCAAAATCTCTACAGCTTTGTCTGTGTTTGGCTCCTCTCTGCTGTCACTTAGAACAAGACATTTGATACTGTAACCAAAAGAAATAATAAGATGTGAGAATTGTGAAATTTCTTAAAAGAACACGGGGATCCACCAGGAAGCAAATCATGTCAAAAGTGGCCAACAAGGGTTCATGACAGAAGAGTAGCCCCTATTTCTCTCCTTCCCCAGTAATACTTGACACCTTTGAGGAAACAGCCTTCACTCCTGGTTCTTAGTATACCATGGAAATTTTTTCCCAAGGGGGGAAAAGAAAGAATTCCACTCCTTGTGGACTCATTTGAAGCTCCTCAGCCATCTTTTCCCAAGCACGAAAATGATGAAATGGACAGCGATATCTCAGTCACTTCCAGGGAAAGGCCAGCACCATGACTGGCCTGCACTTCAACCCTTCCTTGGGACCAAGGCTTGTCTCTGCCTTGTCCAGTGCCTCTTGGAAGGGAGCCAGGCCAGGTCTTTGTTCCTCGTGCCAGCTGGATGTGTGGAATCTGGTGAAAACATAATGAATAAACTTATGTTTTCTCCAGGAAAAATCTTAAAAGGCACGTTGCTCATCTTCCATGTCCTGGAAAAGTGACACTTGCTGTTCACTGTTGTCCAGTCTACTTCGAATTGAGGCCAGCGGTGGAAACAGCCACGCCTGGAGCTGGTGAGTCTGCATTACCGCCTAGTGTTTGCTGTGGCTTCGGAGGACTCTTTGCTTCTATATGACACCCAGCAGCCTTTTCCTTTTGGTTACATGTCTAATATACACTACGACACCCTGAATGATATTTCATGGTCCAACGACGTGGCTTTCCTGGCCATTTCATCCATGGATAGCTATTGTTCATTTGTGGACATTTGAGAAAGATGAACTTGGAATTCCTTTGAAAAGGAAGCCAGTTTTGAGTATGGGAACTCCTGAGACAGCAAAGAGAACCAAGAGTCAGATGCACCAAGGCTCTTCACCAGGACCCAGACCAGTAGAGGGAATCCCCCACCAGCAGAATCCAAGACCCCAGCAGTCCGTGAACAACCCCTCCTCAGACCAGACAATCTCCAGCCCCAGAAGCAATCTAGGACACTCCCTCAATCACTCTTGGTGTCAAAAACTCCTTGCCAGGGCCAACAGAGGAGAAGACCCTGCAGCCCAGTAGTCAAAACACAAAAGCCCACCCATCTTGCAGGGTTACTCTGAACACGTTGCAAGCCTGGAGCAAGACAGTGCCCCAGAGAATAAACTTAATACCCTTAAAGACAGATACTTCACTAAATTCTGTACCGCTCAGCATAATTCCCAACTCTTGCACAGGAGAAATTCAGTCAGAGATGTCTGTAGACTCGCAGGGCAGTCCTCCAGAGCTGAAAAGCCCAGACTCGGTGAAAACAATGGAAGCACCCAAAGTCTAGACCCTTGATGGGACCTCGACGTCTTCTTGAATGCCTGCCAGGTCAGGGACTCCCCCATGAGCAGGGTGGGAGTTGAGGCCAGTGGCAGCCTACACAGCAGAACAGACATTATAAATTGATTTCTGTAACAGAAGACACTCATGTACTGACTTTTCTCCAGAAATATGTATACTCTTGTATTCAGTATCCATCTTAACTTGGGAATATGAATATTTTAATAGACTCAATCTTTTTGATGAGTTTCTGAAACTGGAGCAGTTCATCATTATGTAGTGTGAAAATCAGTAAATCCTCCCTCGAACTACTCACGAAAGTACAGACACTTTATGGGTGGACTCCTTTGAAAGTTAGGATTAATAAGAGGAAAAAGTAATTTGAAAAAGTTAATTCTGTTGAATTTTACAGTGTTTGAAGAGTTTGTTAGATTTAACTTTTAATTAATCGATTAATTAAACTTTGGCAGTTTGTTAAAAAAAAAAAAAAAGAAAGTATATCTTGTTTAGTTCATGGACAATGAAGGGCTCCTCTTCCATGCTCCAAAATTCAGATAGAACAACCTGAATTTTTTCTTGAGTTTTCCAAATCATGCAGGGATTCCTGAGAGTGTCTGAGCACCAGTCACTACAGTAAGAAAAGCTGCCTTCTTCCTCAAGTGGGTTCCCTTCTGTGTTTTGATTTAGTTCAGAGCATAAATTCCGTATCATTTCATGTGGATGGTGGTTTGAATGTCAGTTTAGTTTTCAGTGCCTTTGGTATGCTTCTTCGGATTCATCCTGCACATGTGCTGCTCTTGAGTTAGAGACTTGGCACAAAATGGATACTAGAAGCATTTTTTCACTCATTTAAAATTTTTAATACAGTTCATTTAAAGCTTAATAATATGGAAGTATTGAGTTTAGAAAGTCTTCATGTTAAAAAAAAATGCTACGCATATCAATCTTATCCTGCACTTACTGATATGTTTCTTTAAGGACCTGATTATAACTTCTTGCATTCTGCAAGGTGATATATATCAATGAGGGCCACAGTGAATTTTGTTAAATGGGCAAAGAAAATAAAAATTTTTTACATGTTACCCATTACATTTCTGGCATTTCCTATTTGTTATTGTTTTCTGTACAATGACAAATAATTCTACTATCCATATGGATTTTGTTAACCTTGAATTTTCCCATTTTTCTATAAAAGTTCATGTACATAGCTTTGAGATTCAAAATTCTCCCTATGCTTGTCTTCCTTGTCTTACTCTGACTTAGTATAATTAATATTAAGTACAGTATAAAACATGTTTTTAAAAAGCTTACTAATTTCTGCTACCACAGATTGACGTAAGTATGAACAATAATCTGTTTAATGTGATAAGGATAGTTTTCCTATCATTTTTTACATGCTGAAAATTGAGTTCACATATATAAAACACTTTGCCTTATTATAATGTATTGTCTTTGTGGTTTGAATTTTGTATTGTAAAACTTTTCCTTAATTGTGGCATAGAAATTTTTAAGATATGTGTTCCATTATAGAATGTGTTGGAACAAGTTTGCTACTTTTTTTTGTTTTTGGGTTTTTTTTGTGTGTGTGTGTGTATTTTTAAAATTGAAAATTTGAAGAACCCATCAACATAGCATATGATACCAATAAATGAAATCAAACTTCATCTCCTCAATTTGGGTATAATTTGCAAATTAAAAACTTTTGAAACTATAGCATATCTTACAATTAATAAGCAGCAATTAAATACTAGCATTTTCTTGTTTCTAAGAAAGCATATTCATATCAAGAGTATCATACTACTACTGAGAGTTGGACTTCAGAACATAGGATATAAAGCATGCAAAAATAATTTTGTCATGGCATGGTCATGTTTGTTTTTGTTTTGTGTATTTTAAAGGCAGACTAAAGTAATAGATTAAAGTTGTGTTTATTCTGAATTGATAGATATGAAAGTAGGTGGGTAGATGAATGGATGGATGGATAGGTAGACAGACAGGTAGGTAGATAGATAGATACTAATCTCAGTGACTATAAATTCTTTAAGAAATTCATGCAATTATTCTTTGAGATGGGCGTTTCCATCTGTAGGTGAATAAACTTGGCTTATAGAAAGAAAATTTCATGTATGAGTTGGAACATGTACAGGGAGTCCAAAAAGCTGTGAACCATAGGATAAACTTATTTTTAAACTCTATTTTTCTTGTTTCTAGACTACTTGAACACTGTTATTCTATTATAAGTGGTAATGTTGCAAACATTCTGATCATAATAACATGAAGCTACAATTGTGAAATCAGAAAACATAAAATTTCTCTTCACCTAGGAAGTGTCCAACTTAATCTGAACAAAAAAATGCAATAAATACACTAAAGTATTCAAAAGGCTACAGACTGGTAATAATCTATTTTCTGTACTCTAATTAGACCCACTTGGGGGGGGGGTACTTTATCTAGATTGGAGTTTGGAGTTTGAAGAAAAAATATATCGTGGGTATTATTTGAAAATTTCACAAATGTACTGTTTAAAAATAGGTTTGCCCCTGATGTATTAATAACTTAAATGAATACATATGCACCCTCAGGCACATAGATAATGTCCTTTTACAACCAAGCAAAACAAGTTTTATACGTACATGTGTCTGATTTCTCTTCCTTTCATTTTTGCAAACTTATGTTTTCTACTCTTTTAAAGTCTTGATTTGAATCAATCAGGATTTGTTTTTTATTGTGGCTCCATCATTTTTCTTCCATAAAGTTCATGTAATTATTATAATTACATTTATTGTGTTTATAAATATTTTTTGCTTGATTTTTTTCCCCTTTCCATTAACTAATTCAATAAGTCTTGTCTGATTATTTGACAGTACTATAAAACCTCCCAATGTGTGGGACTGTGAGCATAACTGAGTCCATCTTGGGTTCTTCCCATAAAGTTATACAGCAACTAGGGGGAAGGTAGTTAGAACAATAGGTAGGAACAAACTGCTGACTGTGAAGAAGGAAAGATTAAGTATGAATGTGATAATAAGCCAGCCTGGCCAACTGCATCAACATTTGGGTATAGTTGTGTTAAATTTGTTTATGAACTACCTATATAAACCTGAGCTCAACCTTGAGACAGTGTGGAAAAGAGCTTGGCATATGCCTTTGGGTCACTGTCCACCAAACTCATTACCCTGTAAGTAAGTTACTGTGCAATAAAGTTCTTTTATTGCATGGAATGGCCTAATTTTTGTTTGGTCTCAAGATACCTTTTCAGTTTGGTGGACAATCTGCCTTTGGTCCACCTTCAGACAGAATGCCACTTTCTACTTATTCAAATACATCAGGTAAAAATTAAAAAAAAAAAAACCAAAAAAACCCCCAAATACATCAGGTAATCTGGTAATCTATCAATTCAGTTTTTCCCATTGGAACATTACACATATAGTCTTTACCTTTGTGAAACAATCTAGAATAGTTACTTGCCAGGTCTTCAGTACAAATATACTCATGGGATGTACTTTCAGTGAGCTATTATTTTCAAAGGTCTACTTGATGGATCCCAGGACTTCCTCTTCTTTTGGTCTAGATTTAGTAAGTTAAAACCTCCAAGAGTTGTTTGAAAAAGAGCACATTTTGAGACACTGAGTGTCTGAAAATGTCTTTATTATTTACACTTATAGTTTGGCTGTACAAAGTTTCAGAGAGGACCATACAATGCTGATTGGAACGTCTGTGACCATTATTAGAATTCCTGATGGCCCTCACTGTGGGATAAATGAGACATTACTGGCCATTTCAAATTTCATATCTGTAAGGATTTTCTATAGGATCATTTAAATTCTATAGAAAAAAAGTCTTTAAAACTTCTGCTTGGGAAAATATGTGATTCCTAGGGTATTATTCAAGTTAAGTTTTTGGAAGAGAACTAAGAGTATAATATTCTGTATGAAGCATTTCAATAAATATCCCTATTTTAAGATCATATCTTTCCCTCCTAATTCATACTGTTTTTGTTTCCCTGGATCTGAGAACTTCTTTTCTACATGAGGCTTGCAAATATTACATATTTTCATTGCAATATGTAAAATTTATCTTTCTCACATAGTTTCAATATAATTTACTTAGGTATGATAGCAAAATATGCCAATCTTATGTGATTCCAATGAAAGACCATATTCTAATCTGTTGTTGCTGCTATAAACAAATACCTTAGACTGGCTAATTTATGAAAAATAGAAATTTATTTCTCACAGTTCTGGAGGCTGGGAAGTCCAAGATCTTGATGGCATCAGCAGACTTGGTGTCTGGTGAGGGATCTCTGCTTCCAAGATGGCACCTTGTTGCTACATCATCTGGAGAGGACAAATGATGTGTCCTCACAGGCAGAAGAGATGAAATGGCAAAAGAAAGCTTCCTTCAACCTCTTTTATAAGAGCACTAATCCATTCATGAGTGTGCAGCCCTCATGACTTAATCACTTCTTAAAAGGCCCTACCTGTTAATACTATCATGTTAGGTAATACGTTCCAACATGTGAATTTTGGAGGGACCTATACATTTAAACCACAGCAAGCCATTAAAGAGAAATTTCACCAGTGGTCTCTTAAAATACCAAGATTAGAAGTGACTTCATTAAGAAACAAAAAACTTCAGCAGAGTGATTGCAGCTATGAGCTCTGAAACCAGGCTTCTAGATTAAGAAATCTTCTAGATTTCTGTGGATCTAAATTAATTAAGCTTCCTATGCTTATGTTCCATAGTCCCCTCTGGGAATATTAATGTTTCCTATATCTCAGTGCTACTGTGAAAATTTCATAAGATAATAAATGTGAAACATTTAGTGCAGAGCTTGGTCCACAGTAAGCTCAATGTGTTGATTTTCATCAACAGCACCACCAACCTTATCAATATTTTTATCAATAAACTGGTGTGAATAATGATAGTATATGGGACTCAGAGACTGACTCAGCTCTAATGCAAACCTTCAGCAAGTACAGCATCCAGTTGAGCAATTATGCCTCAGCCCTGTGGTACATGAGGAGCAAGAAGGATAAATATGAATATCATGTTTATGCTGCTTTCTGTGCCATGAGTATTAAATCCTTTGTCACTGATCCATGGGTCTTTTTTCTTCTGCTGTGATTCATAAAACTGTGGCTTCTAACTTTTTAGCTGGCAAGCAGAGTAAAACTCAGACCTTCTACAAGTTTTAGCAAATATTTATTTTTAATGATGGTGAGAAAATTCATTTATTTGTTGTAGCATTAAGCTAGTAGTCTTTTCAAAAGTAAACCTCTACAATATGAAATTATAAAACTCAAACTATGTTTCTTATATCTATATAGAGTCTTCATGTTCTTTTAAGCATAAGTAATATCCTACAAATATTAACACATTCTTTAAAGAGGTTTTTGTGCTCAGATGTAACTAAAATGTGAGCTATTTGTATCTACAATTTTGAGGTCAACAAAACTGAAAAGGAAGTTTACCAGTGCAATTAAATCTGATTATTTTTAAACTTCAATATCTGTAAAATTCATACCCTTAATATTTCACAAATATTCTTATTTTGTAGAGGAATAAAACTATTACCATTTAATTCTGCTTAGGTATTTTATTTTGGCTTAAAATGGATGCCTATTTATTTGTGACCACATTCCTTTTTGCTAGTCTATTTTTTTCACTGGTGTTTGGAAACAGGTTATTCTGATAAATTGTACAATGTGCAATACCTGTGTCTTAAATAAATCTGGGTTCAATAGATAGATTTTACTTTCAGTCTTAAGAGAGTAAAATTAAATTAGTTAAACGTAGGGTTTGAAAAATATTTTAAATAGTTAATATTTCAGTGTTTTTTCAGGGAAAATTTATTTATTTTACTCTATTACCTCTTCATTCATGAAAGCTTACATTTATCTCAAATATTTCTTATATTTTCTACTAGCATCTATTTAGGCGGTTAGTATTTGACCCAAACTTAGATTGCAGATTGGAGCACCCTCTTGTTACTTCACATTGTGTTTTATAAATAAACAAAGCTCTGAGTACATTGAATGTAAATCAAGCATTTTATGATTTCCAACATTTCATAGTAAATCTTGAGCCTCAAAACAATCTGTTGAAAGAATTGTTTTTATTCTTATAATTTTTATATTTGGCAAGTAGTTTCAAAATTATCTTAATTCTGTTGATTTTTTTACTATAGAGAAAGATTTGGTCCTTAATCTTAATTTATTTAAAAAATTAATAGAGCAGTGTACAAAAGCAGTGAGTAGCCACCAATATGTACATAAGAACATAGCAGCCACAAAAATGATTTTTTTGGTTCAAATTCCTGATTTTATGGTGACTTGTAGCCAAGAATGAGAAGCCAGGAATGTAAATGGAGTCCTATCTCATGTCATATACTTTCTATTTTTTATACTTCAAGATTATGGTTGAAAGTAGTGAGGCAAATCTCCCTGCTAGTCAAGAACAGTAGAAAATAATGCAGTAGCAATAGGGATCCAGATATATGAAACTATCGCTTAGAGAATCTACGAGTATAGAATTGACATGTTCATCAGTATAAAAGCCTATTGATATGATTTCACACACAAAAAATACTGCTTTCCCAAAACATGTCTTCTGCTCATCCCTTAAATGTAGTCTCTCACTGAAGAGACTGTGGATCAAAACCTAAGGCGTAACGTTTTGTTAAAATTTAAATATAACTTGAAGGCACTATAATCTCTCTCCTTGCTTATTTCTCTCAATTATGCCTTTTACCATGCTGTCATTCGCATAGTACTTACCCAGTACTCTTGCCTTTCCTCTTGCCTGGCATCTTTCTTTTCTCTACTTATAAATTCATATAGATGCTACAGACAGATATTTCCTAAAGTAACAAAGTTATATAGCTTTCTTAAAAAAAGCAGACATTATGATGTCTGTCCCTTAACTTTTATAAGAAAAATCATTTTGCCTAAGACTGTACTGCTTCTCGGTCCACTGTTAATATCTGTCATGTCCTGTGTCTCTAATAAAATGTAGTGTCTTTTCTCTGATGAGATACATTGGTTAACACAGTTCACGATTCACAGATCACAAAATTTGAAAAAGATGATACAGATTTATTGTTCTATCAGAACAAAATAAAACAATCGTTTTGCAAAAGGTAGAGGTGGAAGAAATGTCCCAAAGCACTATACCATCTTTGTTCCTCCATTATCCCCAAATAAATTTAGGGTTTGGTCATAGTTAACACCACTAGTTTTATAGTAATCCATAGAATTATTGGTTTTGTGATGGGGATTTAACATTTAAACCAGGTGAACCTCTATTAAGAAACCCAGTGAAATTTTTTGAGTGAACATCTAGGCTTAAAATAACCTTGTAACATACACAGCGTTCCTAAGATCTCTGTATCTTTATTCATGCCACAGTGATGTCACCCCATGCTTTTTTTTTTTTTTTTTTTTTTTGGCCAGTAAGGGGTCTGCACCACGCTCAGCCAGCGAGCGCACCCGCCATCCCTATGTAGGATCCGAACCCGCGGCCTCGGCGCCACGAGCACCGCACTCTCCCGAGTGAGCCACGGGGCTGGGCCGGCCCCTTCCATGAACTTTTTGAAGACCTCTTATATATGTGTTAAAAGAGTTTGTGTGCATAACCCTTAGCAAATGTCACTAAATCTTTGTCTTAGACAACCCTGTAGCCTAAATCTAAAGGCCAGAGACACATTTTATTTTTATTGGACCTTCCACTAGCTTCCCCAGGAACAGCGTGCCTGTGATCACTATAGAGTTCTGTAGCACCTACTTCTTTCATCAGACAGTGTAAATAGAACCCCTAGTGAAGACAAACTTTTAAAGCAGTGAGTTAGTTTTTACAATTTATTTTCCCTAGTGTGGTCAGGGCTCCTTGAAGACAGGTCTAGGTGCCTGCAAGCTTTCCATTCTCTGGGCCACCCTCTGTATTTATACCCAGTTCTGATCATTGCCAGTGATTGAAAATTTGACAAATATGTATGGAATATTATTATATTCTTGGTGATGATGATTTTAGGCCTATCTCATTTCATCCTCATAAGAATGCTTTCCAATAAAAACTGTTATCCCTAATCAAAGGTAAATAAACTAGGGCCAAATCATGGAAAAAGAGTGGCACAATTGGGGCCAAAATGCTGAGTCCTAGAGCATCCTTCTGGAACATAGCTGCCTTTCTGATGGGGAGGTGAAGAAATGGGGAGAGAGACAAAGACCCCAGGAGAACCAACCCTTCCAGCCTTTCCAGACAGAGTGCCTGTGTCCTAGATTGCTGGCTGGAGGACAGCAGGTCAGAAGAGGAGAAGGCTTGGGCCACACCTCTGGGGGCTCACATACCGGCCACCCTCGCCAGCCTACACCCTGGCTCAGATTCAGAGTAGCAGGTGCTGGAGGTTATTTTAAAAAGTTCATGGAAAGGTTCATATTATCTTTCAACTCTATTTTTCCACGAACTTTCTAAAGTACCTTCATAGCTGTGTGACCTTGGGGAAAGTTAGTCTCCTGCTCTGAGCCTCAGTTTCCTAGTAAAATAAGGAGATTGAATCAAAAGACCTTCACTCTTTCTTCAAATTATAACACTCTATGACCTTGGCTATGATTTGAAAACCCATTGTATTAGTCAGTTTTTGTTGCTTACAACAAAATACTTGAAACTGGGTGATTTATAAAGAAAGTGAAATTTATTGCTTGCAGTTTCTGAGGCTGGGAAGTCCAAAGTCCAAGGAACACAGCTGGTGGTGGTGACAGTGACCCAAGGGTCTCACACTGCAAGATGGTGGAAGCAGAGAGAGCAGAAAGAGAGCTTCTCATTCACTCTTTTTAAAGCCCTCAGAACAAACGCCTATGACCACCATTTTTAATCCACTCTCTAAGGTATGATCCTACAGTCTAATCACTTATTCAAGGCTCCACCTTTCAATTACCATAATAGGATTTCCCACACTCTTAACGGTCACAGTGGGGGCCAAGTTTCTAATACATAAAACTTGGGGGACACAATTCAAGCTTCTGTGAGTTTTGGGGGGACATAATTCAATCCACTACACCCATGGAAGGACTGGGAAAGCTCATAAAGCCTAAGAAAGACTATGGTTTTCTATTTATAGAGCAATATATATTTTTCTGTATTTCTGCTGCTTTGCCAAACATCCCTTTCACCTTCTCCTTTGAGGACACTACCCTTCCCACATTCATGGGATTCTGATGGGGCTGCCAATCACAGTACCAAACCCCACCCCTGGCCAAACTTATTGGCTCAAGGATTGAGCACTGGACCCAAGAAGACCAATCAGAATCCTCCCCTAAATGTTTATGTGTGGATACAGAGAGAAAAAGAGTACTCACTTCTTGGGTTGCAGGACTGTTGTCTGCTGCCCACCTTCCTCCCTACTATCTATCCCCTCCCTCCGCGTATAGACATGTCCTCATCTTTCCACTTCATTGAGGAGGCTCATCTAGGGTAGGAGAGAAAAGCAAAGGCAGGAGAGAGAACAGACTGAGGCCAGGCACTGTCCCAGCATCTTGCTTGAGCACCTCAGATCCCAGCTCCTATTGGGGCTTCTTAGCATGCAAAACCCCAAATTTCTTGTATTTAGGGTGGTATTAGTTTCCTGTGGCTATCGTAACAAATTGCTACAAACTTGGTAGCTTAAAACAACAGAGATTTATCTGCCACAGTTCTGGAGGCCAAAAGTCTAAAATCAGTATCATTGGGCTGAAATTGAGGTGTCAGCAAGGCTGTGCTCCCTCCAGGGGATGCAGGGAGAATCCAGCTCTTGCCTTTTCCAGCTTCTGGTGGCTGCTGGCATTCCTCAGCTTGTGGCAGCATCACTCTGGTTCCTGCCTCTGTGTTCACATTGCATCCTCCTCTTCTGTCCATGCCAAATCTCTCCCTGCTGCCCTCTTAGAAGGACGCTGTGACGGCCTTTAGGGCCCATCCAGATAATCCAGGATAATCTTCCCATCGCAAGAACGTTAACTTAATCACATCTGTGAGACCCCCTTTCTAAATATCTACAGGTTCCAGAAACTAGTACCTGATTAATTAGCACATTAATCAGCACATTACAGTGTATGAACTAATTTGATTTCTATTTCTGTTATATTTACTTCTTAA
Source organism: Cynocephalus volans (assembly GCF_027409185.1). NCBI lineage: Eukaryota > Metazoa > Chordata > Mammalia > Dermoptera > Cynocephalidae > Cynocephalus > Cynocephalus volans. The sequence goes on from NC_084461.1 coordinate 213,609,842, forward strand.
AGTTAGGGAAATAACAGACAAGAAGAAAATAAAATTCTACTCCACTCAATCATGCAACTATTAAATGAATGCCTAATACAGAGCAGAGATGGAACAAGGTTCTAGTTAACAGAGAGGGAAAAAACTGGCCTATTTCTGTCTCTCTGGATGTTACAGTCTGATGAAAGAAACAAAAAAATAAATAAACAAGCAAATATAAACTACTCTGAAGGAAACTGCTAAAGCTTTATTGCCTTCCATTCTTCTTCCATGAGTATTTTTCACTATTGGTATCTCACTTTCTTCACTGATTTTATATAATTAGCATTTCCCCTGTCATTAAATTTCCTTCAAAAGCAAGATGTTTTATACTCAAATATTCCTTTATTTGGATGTTATGACTTATTATCATTACCTAATATTTTTTTCAGTTTTTTGTTCCCATAGACAATACCACAATGAACATCTTCACTTGAATGGCTAATTGCTTCCATAGGAAAGCTTCTGAGATGTGGAGTTACTAGGGTGAAGTGGAGATACTTTAGAAAGCTCTAGATGAACACTGCCAGGTGACAGAAGGATAAGACCCATTCACATTTCTACAGAATTGTCTGCGTGCCTCTGTCACTGCACATACACATTTTGTTTTGAAAATTTTGCCAATTCGATGGATGAAAATTATATCTTAAGGGCTTGGATTCCCATACCAGCTAGTCCCCCTTCCCCAAATTATACCTTATTTCAATATATATTTCTCCAATTATTAGAGAGGGTAAACTATTTTTACATCTGAATAGCCATTTTTATTTCCTCTACAAATTTCTTCTTCAGGTCCTCTGCCATTTTTCCCATTTGATTTTAATGCTTCTCTCATGGATTGATAACCATTCTGTCTTGTTCGTGGAAAATAGTTTTTCCTTGTCATTTGCTTTCTAATTCTGTTTACATGGATTTAGAATTTTTTAAAAGGAAAATATCCCTGCAAACAGATGAACCCCAAATGTGCACTTTTTCCCTGGGTGAATTCTGGCTTTGCTCTAGGAGTTGCTTCTGTGCCTGATGCAGGGGCTTGCAGGCGGTTGCAGGGGGTGGGGTGGGGTGGGGGGTGGGTAGGCTCGGCCCTCCTGGGGTCTCAGTTCAGCCTCACAAGCCTTAAGTGAAAGAACTGCAGATTGTCCTTTGGACTGGCCTTCACCTCCATTTCATGATTGATCTTTTTACTTCTTTCTTTTTCTTGGGTGTTTGTATGTGTATGTGGTTCATTTCTAGTATTTACAAGGTCTAAAAACCAATTTAAAAAAAGTGAATTCCCAGGAACACACATAAGTTCCCCTCTAAATTGACACTTCTGGAAAACCCACCCTGTGTGGGAAGGAAGGTCTTGCAGGATGAGCGCTGGGCTCAGCTGGGAGCATGAGTGGATGTCCCACGGTATGGCCTGTGCCCCAGTCCCAGCCCTGAGAGGGCCTGTGGCTTCTGTTGTTGCTATTGGTGTTCATTTGCTTTGGTAGGTTGTTTCATATGGCACATGTGTGAGTATACAAAGATAGTCCCTAACCTGCATTCTAAGGTGGAGGGGCTCGTGAAGTTAGGCTTTTGATTTAACAAGCTGAGGGCCAGAGTTTAGTTGCTCAGGCTAAGAAGAAAGATTTTAGAGACCACACAGGCAGAAAAAGGGAAACAGAGGAAATGAGTGCCTGGCATCTGAAGAGAAACTGAGGAAGGAATAGAGACATTGAAGGAGATTTTATGAATTTTACCACGAGGCATGTAATGCAAACCTTATCTCCTGATGGAAACTTCAGGGAAATACACACTCCACACAGGTGTGTTTGGAATTGGGCCATCATATGAGATGAAGAGGGGAGAATGGCCTCACAGTGGATGCTGGGTGAGCACCAAGGCAGAAGGTGGGGGACAGCCATGTCTGGGGACACGCACTACAGAGGGATGGTCACTCCTTGCAATGAGGCAGGGGAAAGGCAGCCCTCTTGTTCATCCTGTCCATGCTGCACTGGAGGGCAAGATGACACCCTTTGTCCCACTGCTAGCTACACTGACCAGAGGGAGCTCATGCCCTCATTATGTCTCACCTGGAACATTCTGGCAGTCTCTCACCTGTCCTCCCCCAGCCACCAACATGATCTTTCTAAATCACAAATGTGATCCCATTTCTCCTTGATTGTGATCTTTGATGTCTCCCCACCTGCTAGCCTTTCCTGTGCATGCAAGACCCAGAGACAAAGGCCCTGTCCACGTTCCCGTCCTCATGGCGTCTTCCCTGCACATCTGTGCCCAGCCTCACAGGCCAGTCCTTCCCCATGCCAGGCTCTCTCCAACCTTCATGCTCTCACACATGCTCTTCCTTTGCTAGTGTGGTGTTAAAACACTGTGCTCTAACCAACTGAGCTAACCAGCCAGCCCCCGGGAGCTCCTACTTGTCCTTCATGTCCCATCTTAAGTGCCATCCCCTAATGTCTGGGCCTTGCCAGCCAGGTTTTATGTCCTCTTCACTCTGGCTCCCGAAGCACAGCAAACCTACATGGGTTCTCGTAAAAGCCACAGGTACTTATCACATACCAGGAACTCTGCTGAGCGCATTGAATCCATAACCCAGTTAGATCAGTCCCACTACTAACCAACTTACAGATGAGGAAAGTGAGGCCCAGAGAGGCTTTATGCCTTGACCAAAGCTACACAGCTACAGTGGCAGATCTGAGAGTTAAGCCCCAACCTCTTAAACCATCCCTTTTTGTGCCTGAAAGCATGTGAATACTGCTTAATTGCATGTCTCCATCAGTAGCTCCAAACCTGGCTGTCCTCAGTGTCATGAATTCCTATAATTTCACATTGCATCCGCATTCATTTTGAATGTGAGTTTAACTCTCTCATACCAGAAGCAGGGCTTAGTCACCCTTGAGAGTTTCCAGTTCTCCACCTCCTTCCAGCTCCTCAGTATGGTTGATCCAGTTATCTGCCTTATACATTCAACTGCTAGTGGCCACCTCCCCCCGCACTGACCCCCACGCCCCGCAGGGGCTGCACAGAGATGCCACAGTGATGACCTCTCAGTCACAGTGGGACTCCAAGGAGCTGGTGTCTGCTTGCTCTAAACCCACCAACGAGGACTCCCTGCGGGAAACCTGCTTGGGTGAGCCCTGGACCCCACCAAAGGCTTTGGCCCACAGGTCCTTCTCCCTCACGTTCTTGCGCCCCACCTGCTGGTTGAGTGTGTGTGTCCCAGATGGCTGTCCCCTTCCTGATGGCCTTGCAAGTTGCTGCTCTCTTCTCTCTGGGATCTGTAATCAGCCACTCCTGTGATTTCGTATTTTGTTGAGTTGCCTCTCTGTGTCTCACCTGACCGACACCTGAACCTAACTCCCCTCCTTGTTGGGGCTGTCATAGAGAGTGGCTGTCTCAGTAGGAATAGACTGGACACAGGTCAGACAAGAGCCACAAGGGCATCTGCCAGTATTCACAAGTTTCCTGTAAGAGGTTACTCCTGCTCGCAGTTGGACACTTAGGCACTAGGTCTAATGGCCAGGATAAAGGCACACTGCAAATCCCCAGACACATCCCTGGGGCCCTGTCAGGGCAGGGCTAGAGTTTCCAGCCACTCTGTGAGAGAGACCTCAAGACCAAATCAGAAAAAATACTACGTCGGGATTACTTACGGAGTGCACAGACGTGGCGCTGCCCAGAGCTGCTGAACCAGAGTCTCTTGGGTAGGGCGCAGAAGTCTGCCACCTTCAAAAGCTGTTCAAGTGATGCAGATGCTCAGCCAGGCTTAGCAATCGGGTGACCAACCGTCCTTGTTTGTCCAGAAGGGAGGGGTTTCCCAGCAGGGGAAAGTTTTGGGGAAATGGGGATGAGTTGGTCACCCATTTGGAAGTTGAGGTGAGAAGGGCAGTGTCCTCTCACGGCCTTTCAGCTCCCGCCGCTGGGAGTGAGCGTTGCTCATCCTTGTATCCCGTCAGCACCCAATGCAGGAGGTGTTCAGTACATGGGGAGAAGCGTGTCATGTATCTAGGACGTAACAACATGGAACAATTCTCCTCAGCTTTAGGCTCAGCTGGAAAAGTCCTCAGGGCCTTCAGTGTGAGGGCAGGTTGGAGTCAGCAGGGACAGCCCTCATCTCGTCCCACACCACACTGCCCCACCCCACCTGCCCTCAGAACCCGCTCTGGGCTGGGGACAACCAGGCGGCCGGCTCAGCTGGGAGTCCGCTGGGAGGGACCCCTGCTCTTCTCGGTCAGGCCTGAGCAACACGGGGCGCCCCAGCAAGCTGAGTGGGGCTGTGCCAGTGACAGCGCGGTACTGGCGAGCAATGGCCCAATCCCCTGTGTTACAGATGAGGAAAGGAGTCCCAGTGACGTCAGTTTGTATGTGCTCTTTGTCAAAGGAGGAAATGGCCTCTCTGCCCACCGTATATGCTGCCAGTGCATTTTCCTAGTTTGTTCTTGGTCTTTGAATTGTTTATGGTATTTTTTGTCCCATAGTGATGTTTTAAAATTTCTGTGTAGTCACATACTATCTATCTCTTCCTTAATGTTTTCGGGGTTTTGTGGCATGCTGAGAAGGGCCCCACTTCCTCATTTCTTCTAGAATTTATACAATTTTTTTAGTGTGAAGAGGATTAGGGATCCAGCTTTTTTTCTCCCAGTGAGGCCCAAACAGAAGAAATGACTTCTCCAAAGTCACAGAGTGGGTCTGGCGACTGCTGGGAGGAGGGTACCCCATTCAGAGCTCACCAAGCTGCCATGCTGTCACCACCCCAAGTGTGTGTGAAGATCTCTCCTTTAACCAGTCCCGCTTAATGCAGACTCACAGTCTCCTTTTTTGAGGGAAAACGGGATTAGGAGCTAAGATGTTGAGAATTTAGAAGTGATTTTCTTCTAAGGGATTATTGAATAGAGTCCATATAAGATTTAATCTAAATAATCAAAATCATTATCATAAAAGAATCCATGGGAATGATAACATGACACCAGAACTGTGACAAAAATGCTAGTTATCCCCAGACTTCTTTAATTTGTGATACTCCATTATCACTGGTTTCATTTTTTTAAACTTCCACTTCTGTTATGGACTGAATGTTTGTGCCCCCACAAAGTTCAGATGTTGAAATCCTAACTCCCAAAGTGATGATATTAGGTGAGGCCTTTGGGAGGTGATGAGGTCATGAGGGTGGAGCTCTCATGATGGGATTAGTGCCCTTGTAAAAGCCCAAAGGAGCTCATTTGCCCCTTCTATCAAGTGAAGACACAGTTAGAAGGTGCCATCTCTGAACCAGGAAGTGGACCCTCTCTAGACACTAAATCTGCTGTTGCACTGATCTTGGAATTTCCAGCCTCCAGGATTGTGAGAAATAAATTTCTGTTGTTAATAAACCACCCAGTCTATGGTATTTTGTTACAGCAGTCCAAACAGACTAAGACACCCTTAAAACTTATATATTACAAAGAGTTTTAAAATTAGAGTACATTAATATTATATTTTTTTTCTGAGATTCTCATTAACTTTACCTTGAAATAACTGAAAACACCACAGGCTACTGAAATACCAATATTGGAAATATCTAAAGGATAAAAATTGACTTTAAAAAATATCACATTGGACAAATATTTTGAATATCCAATTTGTTCAGGCTGATAATTCCTAAGCTTTTCTGTACTAACTATATATGAAATTAATATAGCTTTATGTAAAAGTTCAGGAGGAGGAGGAGGAGGCCACAATAATCAACCACATTGTATATTGACAAAATAAAATTTGGAAGAAAAAAAAAAAGTTGGGGAAAGGATACTAGAAGGGTTAGAGTATAACATACCAATGTTTTGCTTCCTTGGATCTGGTTTAGAGCTCATCACAAATTAGCAAAGGGCACATGTTTTATGGCTTCAAACTAAAAATTCCATGCGAATGCTTAACAAAATACTGCTTAAAGTACTGCAAATGTATAGCTCAGTTTCCAAAACAGAGCTGAACACAGCTGAGGAGTGAAGTGGATTAACTGGCCCAAAATGATTAAAGGGTAATTAAAAGCAGACAGTTACTTTGAATTTAATGCTATTTTTCTTCATAAGCCTGAAATCTAAACATGTATTTTAAAGCCAATACATTTAGCATTTATTTTTTTCCATTCAGAGCATGGTGTTTGATGTTTATCGCTCTAATTCTGTTTATTCATGAAAAAGAAAGTAACCTTTCAGTGTGTAGTTAACATTAATACAAAAGTGCCACCCAATGAATATGCTGTACATACAAAAGTGTTACTAGAATTTACCATCTCCTTTAATGAGTGTAATTTTCAGTATTTATATGGCCCTGATCATTTATATAAAATTATGCACTAATAATTTACTATTTCAAAAATATGTAAAAGCATCATATATTTTACCTATTGGTTCATAATTAACTGAAGATGTGCAAAGGATATCCCAACACTTGTGAAGAAAGGGTTTTGCATATTAAATGTTACTTGTAATGTTAGCAAGCCCAAAATGCTGGCTGACAGGAGAGACACACTGTTTCTTTTCAAATGTTAGGCAGCTATAAAACTATGATGCTCCTTCACTTTTGTAGATTTTGTCTATACCTCATAATATATAATTTCAAAGATTTTCTGTCTGGTGCCCTTAATATGAAATGTGTGTTCATAATTTCACTTCAGCCTGCTATTCATGGTCAGTCATCATTTTTAAGAATTCAATATTTATAATTCATATAAGTAAATTGAATGATAGCATCAATAATAAACCATAGAATCTGTAAATCAGTCAATAATGTGACGTGGTCAAAATATTAATATGATTTCATATAGCCTTATGATATCACACTCTATACTGATCAGACCATAGTTGGAGTATTGTTTTCAGTTTTAAGACTGTACGAATTGAATGGAACACTTTTTTGTCATCCTTTTATTTCTCAGGAAATATAAGCACATGGGGAGGGGGAAGGAAAAGGAACCAAAACACATACAATAAAAAAAAAAGTCTCTTTTTCACCCTGATCCCCCAGTTTCTCTCTTCAGTGGCTACTACTACTACTTTCTCATGTTAGATGTACTGTGTTTAAAAGGAATAGTTCAGTTCAACAACAGGTTGAATGGTGCCCAGTTTGCGCCAGGAATGGTGGTAGGTGCTGGGGAATCAAAGGTCATTAAGAACCAGCATTGTGCCATAGTGGAAACAGGCTCAAATGTATCATTTGATATAATACAAACTCTTTTTAAGTATGCAAAGAATTCACCTCAGAGCAGTCTTCTTGAGTTTCGGAATCATTCTTCCAATTACCATGTAGCTGAACAATATCATGCATATGTTTCATAGGCACCTTGAGCTGGACATGTCCAAAACTGAACCACCAGTCACCTCCCAAATGAGCTTGCCTCTGTTACCTAAATCAGAGAATGGCACCCAATTCATCTAGGTGCTCCAGCCAGAAAACTCATTCATTCAATAGGTATTTATCAAGCATCTACAGTGTGTGAGGAGACTTCAAAAAGTTCGTGGAAAAAATGGGATTAAAAGAAAAAAGTCAAAAACTATTTCTCAACATAAGCTCCATGAAGTTCAAGACAATGATACCAGCCAATTACTCCATCCCTAAAGAACTGAGGTCCTGGGAATTTCATCATGTCAATAGCATTTTTTACTTTGTTAACTGAAGAAAAATGGGTGCCCTTTAAAGATGTTTTAAAACTAGCAAATGAAAAGAAGTCAGAAGGAGCCAAATCAGGACTATAAGGTGGATACCTAATGATGTCCCATCAAAACTCACAAAATCGCCCTTGTTTGAAGAGAAGAATGAGCAGGAGCACTGTTGTGGTGGAGAAGAACTCTCTGGTAAAGCTTTCCCAGGCGTTTTTCTGATAAATCATAAGCACTCGTTATCATTCTTTGGCCCTCCAGAAAGTCAACAAACAAAATGCATTGAGCAACTCAAAAAACTGTTTCTGCGACCTCCACTCCTGACCAGTCTGCTTTTGCTTTGACTGGACCACTTCCGCCTCTTGGTAGCTACGGCTTTGACTGTGTTTTGTCTTCAGGATCACGCTGGTCAAGCCATGTTTCACCTCCTGTTACAATTCTCCGAAGAAATGCTTCAGGATCTTGAACCCACTTGTTTAAAATTTCCATTGAGAGCTCTGCTCCTGTCTGCAGCTGATCTGGGCGCAACAATCTGGGCACCCATCGAGCAGAAAGTTTGCTCAACTGCAATTTTTCAGTCAGAATTGTGTAAGCTGAACCAATTGAGATGTCTATGGTGTTGGCTATTGTTTCTGCTGTTAATCGTCGGTCCTCTTTAATTAGGGCCCGAACAAGATTAATTTTCTCCTCGCAAATTGATGTGGATGGTCTGCCACTGCGGGCTTCGTCTTCAACGTCATCTCGTCCTTCCTTAAAACGAGTTATCCATTTGTAAACTGCTGATTTCTTTGGGGCACTGTCCCCATAAACTTTTCTTAAAGCATCAATGATTTCACCACTCTTCCACCCAAGCTTCACCATAAACTTGATGTTTGTTCTTGCTTCAATTTTAGCAGAATTCACGTTGCTTTTCATACTGACGTCTTATCCTTCTTAGTGCCTTAAACTAGATCCTGTTCAGACATGTTATAACAAGTTAGTACAAGTTTATTTTTGTGCAAAAAAATTTGAAATCCATGCATAGTTTTCTCATGATATGCTTTTTCCATGAACCCCCTCTTCTAAGGACTTATGCTAAGCTGTGAATACATGACAGCAAATAGGGCAGTCCTTGCCTTCACTCAAGCCTGCTTATGGAACCCCATCCTTCTGTCATCCATGCTTCCATCTCTACCCTCACAATCTAATCAGCCACCCAGTTCTGCCACTTCAAATTCCTGCATTCTTCTGGTCTATTTCTATCTACACTGGCAATACCCTAGTACAGGCTGCCATATTCTCTCCCCTGGATTACTACAATGATCTCCTAACTGGTTTCCTTCCCTCTTGTGTTGCTGTTCTTTACTTCCTTTTTCTCAGTAGCCAGATTCATCATGTAAAATACAAACCTAATCATGTTGAAGTCACTCAGACTTACTATTACCCTTCAGAAGCCCTAACTCTACTATGACTAGTAATGCTCTTCATGATCTGGTTGCTGTTTACTTCTCCAGTCCCATCTAAAATCTCTCAGTTCCTATATTTTTCTCCTGTCCTGCCCAGGCCTTCACAAACATTGTTACCTTTATCTAGAACAGTTGCCCTTCACCCTTGAACCTGGCCAGTTCCTGGCTATTCTCAAACATGGATCCAATCAGCAGATGGGACTGCTTTTTTTTTTTTTTCCTTTAGTTATCTGTCTTCCTTTCCTAAGAGACTGTAAGCTCTTCCGGGGGCAGGTATTAGATTGGTTATCACCACATTTGCTTGTTTGCTATTATATTTCCAGTATCTAGCTCAGTGTCTGGCACAAAATAAAAGCCCAGTGAATATTTTTTGAATGAATAAATAAATGCCAAAAAAGCAAGGAGAAAAGGTAGCTAACTCAGACTATGGAATAAGGAAAGGCTTCTTGGAAGACCTCTGAAAAATAGGTGAGGATAAAGAAGAGTCAGGCAAAGAAAATATGGACAGTCCAGATGGAGTCAACAGAATGAGAAAAGGTTTCAAAGTGTAAAACAGCCTCATGAATGGGAAGTGGGTTTGATGGCAGACGTGGCAAGACCACAGAGGCCTGAGCATGCCAAGCTGGACTTTACCTTGGAGGTGACTGGAGGGGGTGTGTGCAGAAATTTAAACAGGCAAGTGGAGTGGTCAGATTGACATTTGATTCTGGTCATTCTGGCTGCTACTTACAAGACAGCTTTGGGGTGTAGGTGGGGGTGGTAAGGCAGGGAGATAGAATTGGTAGTGGAAATGAAGGAAAGAACACTTTAGAGTTTGAAGAGCCCTCTCAAGTGGAGGAAATGAAATTCTAAACCTCATGAGAAAGGTCAGGAATAGCGGTTGTTTTAGGATCCGGGAGCAAATAAGTTTAAACAATGGGAGGGAACACTGCCCAAGAGGAAGATACAGACAGAAAAACAACTCAAGGGTAGAATACCATTTAAAGGACAGGCAGAGAAAAGGCCCTGTAAGAAGCATGCACAGGTAGAAAAAATGGGGGAGATGCAAAAGGAGTTAGGTCTCAAGGCGGGTCTGATCAATGGTATGAAATGCAGCAGAGAGGTCCAGAAAAAGCAGCAGTGATCAACAGCAGTGGTAGAAGAAGTACATTTTATTTTCTGAGATAGACAAATGAGAGGTAGATATTGTGGCACTGAGGGAAGTGGGGAGGCAGGAAGTCAAGGTGTATGCTCCATGATGGCATCATCAACTTACTGGGGAGAAGGCACTGGAAATGCCTGTGGCTCCTAGGGAGTCTCTATACCAATGAATGGGTGACTGATGGCAAGCAGAAAATAGGATCCAGTCTTAATATTTCACCTATTCCTACCACATTAGACCTTTTTCATCCTTACTAATCTGCTACAAACAAAGCAGATATAACAGCATGGACTCCATCTCACTTAAAAAAGAGATTTCTTTTTTTTTTTTTTTTTTAAAGTTACTTTTATTTTTTATTTATTTATTTATTTTTTTTGTCGTTTTTTCGTGACTGGCACTCAGCCAGTGAGTGCACCAGTCAGTCCTATATAGGATCCGAACCCGCGGTGGGAGCGTCACCACGCTCCCAGCGCAGCACTCTACCAAGTGCGCCACGGGCTCGGCCCTAAAAAAGAGATTTCTTTAAAGCACTAGCTCCCACAGGAACACCATGTGTATTAAAGATAACGGCCCAGCTGCAGGCTGCCATGGTCTCAGTGAGCATCCCTGTCTTGTCACTCAAAGGTCCCTTCAGTCCTCACAGGTCTGTCATTCAGCCTTTAGGTGCAGTCTAGAAAGGAAACAGGTGCAACAAGTTGCAGATGCACACAAATATGTGTCAAGTGCTTGAAAAATGTCTTTTAGACCGCTCCGGTTACCTTCTAATGAAGAGCAGAATTGAAGCTGGGAAGGGGACTGAGGAAAGTGGTAAAGTTTGTGAGAAACCACTGAAAGTTACAGGATAGAGAACTGACTAATGATGCATTTAAGGATTGTTAAGAGTCAGGGAGAGGGCTGAAGCTGGAGACGGAGAATCTGTTGTATGTCATTTCGTGTTACTTTCTACAGGGCGCCCAGCTGGGATTTGTAGAATAGATTCAGGGATAAGGTTTTGACAGGCACCTGGGTCAGAGGCATTGGACACAGGGAGTTTGGATGCTGATAAACCATGCAGATTAGGCTGGGAGGGGAGGCAACGGCAGGAGGGCTGACAGGGAAAATGAAACAGAAGAGCGGATGCAGTGCACGGAGGGTACGATGCTACAGCCAGAAAAAATAATGGACTTTACTTTTCTGCAGTAGTTAGTGTTTTTATGAATGATGACAAAACTCTAGAAAGTCTACAGTGAGAATTTTGCTGCTTCATTCTCTACCTCAAACTAACCAGAATCAGGCAACCAACTTTTGAAAAAGATTTTCCCTTGTAATTAAGACAATTTGAATAAACACTCAGTTTTTTCCACAAATAATTTCACTTCTAATATAACTATCAATTTGCTATATGTGTAGCAAAATTATCCCCCCAAATAAACAATTTTTTATTGTAGGCACAATGAAATGGTTGCCCTGCTCTTTTCTTCCTTCACCTTGTTCTTCTCTTTCCATGTGGTCCACTGTAATCTTGGCTTTCATGTATGTCACTTTTTCCTTGTCTAGACTTCCAACAACAGTTCAGGCATTTGTTGAGCACTTACACTTGCAAGATATTTTACTAGGGACCATGTACAAATAATAATAGTCAAAATAACAGCTAATGCTTATCAAGTGCTCACAGCGCTGCCAGGCACTTCACTAAGCACTTTACATGAACTAATTTGCTTAATCTTCACGATACCCTGTAAAGCTGACAGGACTGTTACTATTTTAAAGATGCAGAAACCAATTCAGTTAGGTTAAACAACTTGTCCAAGTCCACACAGGTAGTGATATAGTCAGGGATCTACATCCAATTCTTTTCTCTAGAGCTGTGCTCTCAGCCGCTTTACTGTGCTCCCCATCCCTGCCTCTAGGAGATGTGGTCAAGTGGAGGATGTGCATGCATAAGTAATCAATTTGATTTCATAAGGTACAATGAGAAGGTCTTTTTTTCTCCTTTCCTCACTGTCCTCTCTGATATTTTTTTAAAGACGATTTTCCTAACCTACTTTTGTGTTTTACTAGATTGACTTTGAGTCTAACATGATTAAGAAGACAGGGGGGGAAAAAAAAGAAAGCCCTAAACTACTAAATATAAAATGTATTTTTATTTAGAATTGATATAGACTTCTATGTCCATAGGTATAGTCCTTCAATCCACACAAGAAAGCAGCAGATTTTGTTTCTATTTTCAACACAACCTTTGTAGCACTGTTTTTCACATAATTCAGTCCAGACTCCACATCCAACATACCACTGTGACCAAACAGTGCTGTAGCCTATAACAAGATGCAAATCCTATTATGTCCTCTGGTGCCCCAAACCTCAATGAAACTTAATGGCCTTTCCCCCTGACTACTAGGCCCATCATTCCTTTAGCTGCAAGGACCCTGATGTGATGTATGAAGTGTACTGTGTTGACTCTTGCCGGAAAACCCATGTGAAAAATACAGATTTCAGGGTCCCTTACCTGAAAAATCCAACTCACTCAGGGACATGCAAGTTTGTGGAACAGTTCAGCGGCGGAAAGCAACTGGAGTACCTGGCTCCTGCGCAGGAATGAATAGAGAGAGGGAGAAGCTAAGATCAGGAGACTAGGGTTCTACCCTAGGCAGTGCCACTGACTTTGTAATGGGGATCAAATCACTTCTCTCTGAGCTCAGTATTCCTACCTGTCAAAGTCAAAGGATTTGGCTAGCTGACCTGTTAGGTTCCTTCCACCCACCTCTCAAGGTCATGCTTATTGATAACAACAACAGAAAAATCTGCTTTGCCCAGGTCAGCTAAATTATAATGCCTTGGGAGATCTGGTAATAAATGAGGAGTCACATCTGCAAGTCCTGGAAAACGTTATCATAAGATCATTTTTACTTAGATGCAGGTGTGCTGACACTAGAACGTCACAAAATAACCTAGAATGCTCTTGTAATCCTTACTCTAGATTCCCGCATGTAGGATGTAACCTAGAAACAATCCCGAATCTATACGTCACATACAGCCAATAGAAAAAAGTGAAGTGATTAGGCGGGGCTGTCCCCTGTTTCTGCCCCTTCTTGTGATTATGCAGTGCTAAGCTCTGCTGGCACTCTTCGGAGGACACTTCTCGGGCGACCTGGTCTATGCATTTCTCCAGCTGCAATCGTCACATTGGCTCAATAAATCCTATGCTTTATATGTTCGGCCTCAGTTTCTTTTAGGTCAACATACAGCAGAATGAGAAGATCGGTGCCCATACCCTGGCTATGTTGCGTGTGAACTACCGTGCGCAGCTGTGGGTCAGTCGCATCACCTTCCAGATTTAGAGGCCGCCTTTGAGGCGACAGAGGGTATCTACCCGCCCCCGCTCTCCCCTCTAACAAAGCCTACAGGAGACCATGCCTCCAAGCATCTGACGCAGAACCCGGCTCAAATCAATGCTCGGCAAACGGTCACCCCTCTGGCACTCTCCGACTCACCTCTGTGCCTCCCGTCCTTTCTCCTTGGCGCCCTGAGCTTGGCCGAAGCCTCCTGAAACCCTCGCTCGCCCGCGCTCTTCTACTCAGCCCCTCGAAGGCTCTCCGCAGCTCCGGGGAGTCGCCGGCACCGCGGAGCACCCAGGCCCAACCCTTCCCCACGCAGCGCGGCCCTGCCCGCGGAATCCAATTCCGACTGGACACCGACGCCGAGAAGCAGGGTTCCGCGGGCGCCGCGCAGTCCCGGCTCACGCCCTCCCGCCGGAGCCTACGGAGCACGGCCGGCCTGCGCAGCCGGAAGAGGGACGGGCGGAAGGGGGCGGGGCGGACGGGCGGAAGGGGGCGGGGCAGGGGCGGAGGCGGTGGGTTTGAAGAGCGCCGAGCTGGGGCTTGCTGGTTGTGACTGCGCCTGCGGCTGCGGCACGACCCGGCGGCGGTCCGTGGGCCGCCGGCGTTGCAGACGATCGCGAGAGGCGCGGGAGGACGGGGGAGCGGGCCGAGGCGGGCGGACGCTGGGCCTGGCGGTGTTTCCGTGGTGCGCGGCGCCGGGGAGGTGTGGAGCCCGCAGTTCCTTCTGATTTCAGATCCAGAAGCAACCTGAGCTCCTTTCCTGCCAAACGATATGGGTTTGGTCTGCTGAAGCATAGACTGTGGAAGAAGAGACTTGACCCGAAGCTGGTCAATGTAAGCCTGTATTTATGTATGTTTTTTAGTCCGTTTATTTGGAAGGGTGGTGGTAACGGGGCTTATTCGGTTGCAGGTGCTTGTCGCCTTTCTAGAGATTTCGGTTGCTCAAAGTTATCTCTTAACCAAATCCAAAACCATGAATCAAAAGGCAGAAATGTCGTACTTAACACAGAAGTCAAAGAGAGCAGTATATGTATGCACTACGCATGCATAACACGATTTTTTTTTCCCTGTATGAATTTAAGGAATTTTTACGTGATTCATTGAGGTTGGCAGTTATTTGTGTTTGTTTTTGTTTAATCTCTGCCTCCTGGAATGTTGATTTCACAAACTAGTTTATTTTAGCAAAACGAAGAGTGTAAATTTTAACATGTATTCTTTCCATATTTACTCTACTTATCATCGTAGTGTTGCAAATAAAAGAGAAACAGGAATGGCAATTAGCAGTTAATCTCTGCTACTTGCTAAGGAGTCAGAGGGTCACATTACATATATTAGGTCATTTATATACTTTACCCCGCCTAAGAGCTCAAACTATATAGTTGGAATATCTCTTTCTCTCTCCGTCTCCCCTTCTCTCTCTCTTCCTCCCCATATACACGTATGAATGAATTGGAACTGCAATTGTACTATGAAAGAACAGTAGGATTTGGATATGGTAGGCGATTCCAAAATGAAATATTGGAAGTCTGGGAAACACCTTGGAGGAGACTAACTTGGAGCATAAAGTTCGTTAGATTATAAAAGGTTTGAGAAACCAAGCAGAAAAATTTGAATTAAATGTTGTGGGTAAGGTGAGTAACTGAAGTGTTTTTGTACAGATGTTCCATGATGCATTAGATGTTCTATAAAGATTAATCTGATAGCAGAGTGTGCAAAGCATATTAGAGAGGAAAGGGATGTACGACAATAATTATGAAGATATTTTACACCTACTCTTTCTCTCTGTTATGATAATCACAATCAGATGTAGCTTGTTTTCAAAAAGAAAAGTGACTTTTTCTGCAGTCTTTCTTTGGCCCAGTCTTTTTATCAACAGTTTAAATCTATGACTTAGATGAGAATATAGAATGCATATTTATGCTGAAAGGGACATTTAATATGTGAGGTATCAGAATGTAGATTCAAAAAAGTTCCTAGCTCTAAAATGCAAGCTTGCAATTATGAAATTCAGTAGTAGAAAATACAAATCCTTGCTTACAGTTCAAGTAATCAATTATGTAAGAAGAACATGGGGATGTCCTGGCTTGATATAAATGGGTCATGTTGAAGAAGTTCTCAGAGTTTCAGTTGATTACAAATATATATTTGTCAGTGCTACAGTTGTAGACTAGATCAGCAGAGGCCACTGTCTACTGTATTAATACTTTGTCCTAGGCAGACGATATCTGGAGTCCTGTACCCAGTTTGGGCATTATATTTTAAGAAGACATTGACAAAACAGGTGTGTTTTAGGGGAAGGAGAGTAGGATGGTAAAGTTCGTAAAACAGTGTGGCTGTGTTATGTATGAGGAGTGGGTATACGTAAAGAAATTATACTTAGAGGACAGAGGGCTTAGCAGAGACATGAGAGTTTTCTTTACATTTTTGCAAGTGGTGCCGTGTAAACAGGCATTAATATATTCTATTTAGTTGCAGTGACTAGAAATAGGACCATTAGGAAAAAATTACAACAAACTTATTTCTACAAGGTATGAAGAAGAGTTATCTAATTATTGGAGCCACGTTAAAGTGGGAGAAAGTTGCCTTGAGAGTTAGTGAATTCTGTCATGTTTTGGAGTGTTCAAGCAGAACCTGGAAGTTATTTGTCAGTCATCTTTTAGTATGGCATCCTACATTTACTGGAGGTGAAGCAAGTTGCCAAAGCTTTTTAACCCTAATATTCTAAGAAACATTAGGAGCCTAAAGAAGATTTCCAGAATTGTGGGCCATTTCAATTTGTTCACAAAATTGAATGAGGGCAGGGGATCTGCAGGTGGTTAAACAGGTATTTCAGAGAGTGGCTGAGGCAGTGGCTGCTATTTCTGCTCCTCTTCCTAGTACAGTTAACTGTTGCTATTCTGCTAGGTGTGGGCAGAGATATCAAAATGAAAAGGTCTTGGCTTACTGGGATCTCACAGTGTAGTGTCAGAGTTCTATAAACATAAGCTATAGTCTATATTTATAACACATTAAACTTTCTTAATGACATGGTTTTCTTTGGGAAGGAATTGCTATCTTCTTCCTCTCCACTCCATCCCATATACATTCAAAGTTGAAGACTTCCACCAAACCGAACTGCCTCCATCTCTGGCACTTCCTCAGGATGCTTTTATTTGAAGTTCTAAGATGTAAATCTAAAATTGTTTGCTATCATTGTGGAGGGTTTTGAGTTTTTAAAGCGTCTTAGTGTCTCCAGGACTGTGTGTGTGGTTTATTAGAATCTTTCACTATATCTTGGTATTGCATGAATACTTAAGTAACACACAGAAAAAAGAGATTTCGGAGCTATGGAATTATGCTTTGTAGTAGACTTAGGACTTGGTCCTTTGTCATTGAGAAATATATCCAAAAATCTCTTTTTGAAAATAGGATGTTTATATCCTATGCTTAGAATATAATTTATAATATGCTTTTCAATATTTTTTCTCCACTTCTTCTTCAAGAGACTCATTTCTGCCCATCTGCCAGGTGAATGACTTTAAGACTACTGATGTTCTACATCCAAGTTCGTGAGAATTTAAGCAATTCTCGGTCAGTATACCATTTCACCTTTCCATTGATAAAGGTAAAAAAAAAAAAAAAAAAAAAAAACCCTAAAGGAAATTGGCTTTAGAAAGTGTATTCTGTCCCTTTGCTTGATGTCCTCCTGTATGGAAAAGACCAAGTATAAACCATTCTTAGGGATGAATTTTTTTATATCCTGTGATTGGAAATTTTTCCCTTTGTAGGTCCACAGAAAAGCTGTTTTTCTCTATTTCTTCTTAACTCCTTACCTTTAAAAATGTTCTATAAATTTGGGAATAGGAATACAAATAATATGCAACTGTGACATTGCATAGTGGTTTCATCATGCCAGTTTCATCAAATGTAACAATTACATTTTACCATGAAGAAATTATCTTTTAGAATTAATAATAGTCATGATGTTATATTAGAATGTAAAGTTCTAGCTTTATTTAAGTGTTCCTTAATTCATTTCACTGTAATATTTATCCATCAAGTTATTTTATGTCGCAAGAGATTTGGTGTGCTATTTAAAAATTTATTTTTTATCCACTTTTGGATCTCTTACTTTTTTTGTTGTTTATTGACAAAATTTACATACAATAAAATTCACCAATTTTAAATGTAAAATTTTTAATGAGTTTTTGGGTTTTTTTAATCAATAAACAATGTAGTTGATTTTCATGTCCCTTTACCGATTCTTCCCTCCCCTCTAAAATGAGTTTTAACAGATGTATATAGTTGTCTAGCCACTGCCACAGTCATATATAGAATATATGTATATTTCCGTGATCCCCAGAAGTTCTTTCATGTCCCTTTGTAGTCAGTCTCTTTTGGCCACTCCCATTCCGTGGCAAGCACTGCTTTCTATCACTATAGTACTGACTTTTCTAGAAGTTCATATAAATGACATTACATAGTCTATAGTATTTTGTGTCTGGCTGTTTTAAGCACAATGCTTTTGAGATTCATCCATGTTATTGCATTTATTAGTATTTTGTTTCTTTTTATTTTGGAGTATTCTGTTGTAAGTATATATCACAATTTGTTTAACCTTTGACCAATTGATAGATGTTTGAATTATTTCTTTTTTCTTTTTCTTTTCTTTTTTTTGTGGCTGGCTGGTACTGGGATCCAAACCCTTGACCTTGGTGCTATAATGCTGGAAAAATACAAAATTAATTCTTTCAATAGCTTGTTTTGCCTTTTGAACAGAACCTACTTATTGTAGCTTTACTGATAATCAATGGCTCTACTCCTGCTTTTGTAAACGTGCTTGCTTATTGCAATGACTACTGTACTGGCTACATGAATGCTGAGAGAACAAAACTTAAAAGAGCCCAGAAGAGTCCGCCTATATAAGCCCTATAAGACCTAAGCTCGAGGCTCAGATTTTGAAGCGCTAGCTCATCTGGGCCAGCCGGTGTAATAAAAATACCTGACTTTTCAACCCCCTGAGTGCCGACTGCTTCTCTGTCGAAGTCTTCTGTAACAATAACACCGCTCTCTAACCAACTGAGCTAACCGTTCAGCCCTGAATTATTTCTAACATCTGGCCATTGTGAACATTAGCACACAATTCTTTACGTGGACATATTTTCATTTCTCTGGGTAAATTCCTAGGAGTAGAAATGCTGGTTCGTGTGGTAAGTATATACTTAAGTTTTTAAGAAATTGCCAAATTGTTTTCCAAAGTGGCTGCATCACCACCAGCAATGTGTGACAGTTTCAGCTGCTCCATGTCCAAGCTGGACTTGGTACTGTAAGTTTTTAATTTTAGCTATTCTAGAAGATGTGTAGTGGTATCTCAATTTCCCTGATGACTAATAACAATGAGCATATTTTCATATGCTTATTGCTATCTGTATATTTTCTCTGGTAAAGTTTCTGTTTGAAATATTTGCCTGTTTTTAAAAATTGAGTTGGTTGTCTTATTGGGTTGTAAAAGCCTCCTTCAGATATTTTGGAAACAAGTTGTTTATCAGATCTGTGTTATGTAAATATCTTCTCCCAGTCTGTTACTTGCCTTTTCAGTGTCATAACAGTGTCTTTTAAAGGGCAAAATAAACTTCAATTTTAAAGATTCTAATTGACCAATTTTTTTCTTTTGTGATTTTTTTTTGTGTCTTGTTAAGAAATCTTGGCTTGATCCAAGGTTGCTAAGTTTTATTCCTGTATATTGCTTCAGGAGTATTATGGTTTTAGTTTTTATTGTTTATGTTTGAATTTTTACATATGGTATGAGGTAAAGGTTAAGGTTTATTGTTTCTTTTTGCTTAGGGAAATCAAATTATTCTTACGCTCCCTTTTGAGAAGATGGAATTACCTTGGAACTTTTTTGTCAAAAATCAATTGATCAATCACTACACACCTATTAGAATGGCAAAAATCCAAAACACTGACAATACCAAATGCAGATGAGGATGTGGAGCAACAGGAACCTCTCATCCTATGCTGGCGGGATGACAGTGTGGCAGTTTCTTACAAAATGAAACATACTCTTACCGTGTGATCCAGCAGTCATGCTCCTTGGTATTTACTGAAATGAGTTGAAAACTTATATTCACAAAAAACCCTACACACAGATGTTTATAGCAGCTTTATTCACAATTATGAAACTTGGAAGCAACCAAGATGTCCTTCAATAGGTGATTAAATAAACTGCAGACAGCCAGACAATAGAAAATTATTCAGCTCTAAAAGGAAAGGGGTGATCAAGCCATGAGAAGATATGGAGGAATCTTAAATGCATATTACTAAGTGAGAGAAGCCAGACTGAAAAGGCTACACAACTATTTGACGTTCTGGAAAAGGCAAAACTATGGAGACAGTAAAGAGATCAGTGGTTGCCCGAGACTGGGGGGAGGGAGGGATGAAGAAGCAGAGCACAGGGGATTTTTAGGACAACAGAACTGTTCTGTGTGACACTGTCGTGATGGTTACATGTCATTATACATTTGTCCAAATCCATAGAATGTACAACAGCAACAGTGAACCTTAACGTAAACTGTGGATGGGGGATGATGTTGGAGGAGGCTGTACCTATATGGGCACCTGGGGTATATCAACATTATCTGCTTCCTGCTTAGGTTTGCTGTGAACCTAAAACTGCTCTGAAAAAGTGTATTTAAAAAATCACTTGACCCTATATATAAGTATATATGAATCTATTTCTGGGCTCACTCTTCTACTCTGTTGATCTACGTGCCAATCTTTATGCCAAGCACAGTACCTTGATTAGTTTAGCTTTATAGTAAATTTTTTTTTTTTTTAAACTGGCCAGTACACAGGCTGCTTTTTATCTTAGAATAAATTCCTAAATTTAGAGTTTCTGGGTCAAAGGAAAGACTCATTTAAAATTGACCCATGTTGCCAAACTGACTTCTAGAAAGATACCAATTTATATTCCTGCCAGTAGAATATGAGGGTGCCCCTTTCCCTATACCCTTTCCAAAACTGGTTGTCTTTAGTTTTCTCTTTATTTTTGTCACTCTTATAGAGAAAATAAAAACTCATTTTAATTTGATTTCTTTAATTCTGGTGATTTTTGACTATCTTACTCAGTGATTTGTTATTATTTCCTGTTTTGTAACCTACTTGTTTGTGTCCCTTATTTTATTTTTTTAAGAAACTCCATGAATTGAGATATGAACTCTCTATTTCTTTGTTTTTCAAATTTATGATTTTTTTCCTTTTAGAAGGTTTATATTTTTATGTAGTAAAATTTATAGATATGGCCTTTATGGTTTTTGGCTTTAATTCTTTACACAGAAAGTCTCGTCCCATTCATCAGTTTATTTTTTAATACTATACATATTTTCTCATTGTACTTTCTTTCCCTGTTATTTTAACACTTATACTTTAGGTCCATCTGAAATTTACTTTGGTGTTATATATTCCTTATTTTTCTGTCATTCTTTTTATTGGCAAATGCTTTCATCTGAGTAGTACTGACTGTGGCTCAATTATGTTATTCATTTCTTTGTGTCTGCCCCATTTAAATCTAGGTTAAAACAAAATCATTTCATAATTATAATATCAAGTTTTTAGTTTTTTTATAAAGGAAGGAAAAGTGATGAAAGTAAATGCTATTGTAAGGAAAATGAATTCTAATTTTGTGGAGCCTTTAAAGAGAGTAGATAGCATGGTGGTTTGCTGAACTCTTATAAAATAACAGAATATACAGAAATAACAGTGATGCTTTATTTTAAACATTCACCTTTGGCCTGTGAGTTAATTGATTAAAAGGTAAGAACCTTTTTTTATAAATAAAAAAAATTTAAATTACACAAGACATTCAGTAATACATCCCTGTAATAAAATAATCAAATATCCGAGAGAGAGAGACAGATCAAATATGAAAGGCTGTCTTCTCTCAGCCCAGTTCATCTAGACATGACATCCTTCCCATCCTTTTTCCATGACATTTCATGCACATATACAGATGCATATAGTCATGTGTCCCTATTTTGTTGATCTGTTTTTAGAGAAATGTATTTGGGTTATATGTTGATCTGTCAATTGGTTCTTTCACTTAATATTTTTGGGAAATCTTCGATGTCAGTACATAGAGTCATAGAGTGCTCCAAAAAAATGTAAACAAAATTTGGGAAGAAGTTCATATGAACTTTTTCTTCT
The DNA here is from genome assembly GCF_027409185.1 of Cynocephalus volans. NCBI lineage: Eukaryota > Metazoa > Chordata > Mammalia > Dermoptera > Cynocephalidae > Cynocephalus > Cynocephalus volans. Next base: position 213,631,560 of record NC_084461.1, read on the forward strand.
TCTTTTTTTTTTTTAAATTGTAGACTTGCAGCAAAGTTTTATGAGAATTCCCAGATACCCTTCACTTCAATTCCCCAAACGGTTACATTCACTTTTGAAATTCAGGAGAAGAAAGGAACTTGTTTTGATTCAACAAGCATGTACTGAGGAGCTTCTCAGTGCTGTTACTTTGTTTGGGTACTGGGGTGGGTAAAGAAAGAAAAATTTTCACAGCTTCAAATTGCTTGGTCAATTAGGAAACACATTAAAAACATAATTATAGTATAGAGTTGCATGTACAATAATTGTACTGTTTCTGGAAGGAATGTAGAGGAAAGGGGAGCAGGATTTTCAAGGTCAATAGAAATTCAGCAGGCAGACAGAAGTAGAATAATGATATACTAGGAAGACCATACTGATCAAAGAAAGATCACCTAGAATTGTCTAATCATAAGACTAGTATTACCAGGTTGTAGGATGCAGAAGGAAACTGGTGGGAGATGAGATTGGAAAGGTGAACGAGAAGCACACAGTGAAAGGCCTTGAATGTCACACTAAGGAGCTTGATGTCTGGTCTGTGGACAAGGGTGAGCAAGTAAGCAGGTGAGTGATATGGTCAAAGTTTAATTTTATCTTCACTACAGTGAACTTGGAGCGGATTTCTTCTAATTTCTTTGGTTTTTTTTGGTTTTTTTTTTTAAATTACTGGAATGGTAAATAATTTTATTATATCTAATGATAAAAAAGTTTTCTCACCAGAATGAACTGAAATCGTCAGTGGTTTCTTTGAAAGAAGTACAAGAGAGTTTGAAAACAAAAATGGTGGATTCTCCAGAGAAGCTAAAGAATTATAAGGAAAAAATGGAAGATACAGTCCAGAAACTTAAGAATTTCAGGGTGAGTTTCCTTTTTTAATTTTAATGCTTTTCTATCTTTTAATTTCTTTTTAGCAAATCCTTGTTTAGTCATGTGTTAATTGTTTGATTTCTGGATTATCTGTACTTCTCTTTCTTGTAAACTTTTGACCTTTAATTTGCAGCTCTTCTCTAAAATGGTTATGGCAAAAAGAAATATAATTTCAACAAATTTGTTGAATTAGGCAGTGAATTTTTGAGGCTGTATTATGTGTGATCAAATAGAAATATTTTGTCCTCATGAGATTTAGTTTTTTTTATTATAAGGGAGGAAGGTTTTCAGCAATTTTACAAACAATTATATAATCACAAATTATAATAATGTATGATAAAAAGGTATAGGGTGTGCATGTGGAGGAGCAGGGGATATTGAGCAGTCTCTGTAACTTCTGATCAATTTTGCTATGAATGTAAAGCTGCTTGACAAATTTAAAAATATTTTTAAAAAAATAGCACCAAAAAGAGTGGGGGGAGGGGGGAGAAGTAGAGGGTGCTTTGAAATAATGTAATGGGAGAGACCATTTTAGTATTGAGGAATCAGGTAGAAGAGAGAAGAAGTGGAAATTTATGCTAACGTCTGAAGGGTGAGCAGGTGATTCCAGTAAATCACACATGAAAGAGCATTCAAGGCAGAGGGAACAGCATATGTGAATTTTGTGAGATGGTAGGGAATGAGGTATGTTCAAGGTTTTGGGTTACTGTGGGAGATGGATTGAGATGAGGCAGGACAAAATTAGAAGTGGGTAGATAATTTAGCATCCTTTATGAGGCAAGGCTTTTAAAATGTTAATTAAAAAACATTTCTGGTTTATCTCTGAACTTGTTATCCAAGTCATTCCTGATAATTTAAGATTATCATACAAGGATAGAGAAAGATCACCAGAACAGAAATGAGAGCCCAGAAATAGAACTGAGCACAGTCATCCCTCAGTATCCATGGGGGATTGGTTTCAGGTCGACCGCCCCCACCCCACGGTTGATGGATATGGAGAGCTAAGTGTATCAATGGGAAAAGGATGGTTTATTTAAAAAACAGTTTTGGCTCAAGTAACTATTATCTAGAAGAAAAGGGAGTTAGGCCTATACCTTGCACCATTTATGAAAATAAATTCTATGTGAATTAAAATTTTAAATTTGAAAATTTAACAATTTTAGAAATTTCAGGAGAACACATATAATCTTAGACTGGATAGATTTTTAAAATTAAAGAGTGGAAAACCAAGAACTGTAGAGATAAGCGACCTATTAGAACATATTTACAATGCATATAACAAGTAAAAGGATTATATCCAGGTTACGCAAAGATACAAAGAGTATTTACAAATTGTAAGAAAAAGTCAATAGAAAAGTGAGCAGTAATGATTAGGCACATCACTGAAGATGAAATCCAGCTGGTTAATAAGGTAGAACGAGAGATGGGCTAGCAGGGAAAAGGGCAGAAGTCTTTGTATCGTACCATGGTTGTGGTAAATATACGAGAGTACTTCAAAAAGTTCATGAAAAAATACAATTAAAAAGATAACACAAATCTTCCATGAACTTTTTCTTTCCCTTTCTCTTTCTTTTTCTTTTTTGTTTTGGTGGCTGGCCAGTACAGGGATCTGAACCCTTGACCTTGGTGTTAAGACACTGTGCTCTAACCAACTGAGCCAACTGGCCAGCCCTCCACAAACTTTTTGAAGTACCATTGTATGTTCATTTTGCAATTTTAGAAGAGGAATTAATCTTTCTAAAAGAATTAGCTATAGTAATAGTTATACAAATGAATAGGAAGATTATAAATATGAAATATGATTGCGAAGGAGTAATCAGAAATATTTTGAGTATTAACAGAATGAACTCCTTTAATGTCATCATGAATAACCTTTGGAAGATACTTCAATGAATGATTTAGTAAAATTATGGCAGTTTTTAGAGTATGGTGTTGATAACACCAAGATCCAGGATTTGATCCCTGTTACTGGCCAGCTGCCAAAAAAAAAAAAAAAAAGTAATAAAAAATTATGGCAGTTTTCCTTTGTTCGAGGATATTTGGTGATTACGAAGCATAATTATATGTGTTTAGACAGTAATAGTGCCTTGTTATCAACCTAGAAACTTAGTTGTTCTCTGCTCATAAGCTTTTAGTGTTAAACGCAGGAATTATTTAAGAGCAAACAAACTGACATTATGCAGTTTTGTAACGGAGAATATCCAACTGTGGTCTCTATCTCTTTTCTTTCTAAGCAAGAAGTGATGGAGAAGTGTGAAATCTATGGAACCATGGTTAACTGCCTGCCCTCATGTCAGCTGGAGGTGCAGTTATATCAAAAGAAAATATAGGACCTTTCAGATAATAGGGAAAAATCAAAACGTATTTTAGAGGAGGTTTGTACTATGTAGAATTTTCCTGTCTTTATTAAGGAAAAGCTTACTATAGTTCCTTGGATTTTGCTTTCACTTTTTGTTACTATTTTTCTAAAGAAAAGCAGAATCATTCTATAGTACAGTAGATGTGGCAGTGTATTCTAGGAATTAAGACACTTTTCCTTTTAAACATAGCAAGACCCATTTTAACCTTCAGATAAAAATGAATAATAAATTAACATACTACATTGCCATATATATTTTGGAAAATAGTAATGGGATTTGAAACTTTTTCTAACAGTTGAAGATGATTTTATAATCAGTAAGCATAAAGTCCCAACTTAGTGCCTCACATGTACTGAGGGCGTAAGGATAGGTGTAAAGTTTATGACGTAGTCTCTGCCTGGAAGAATGAGAGCCAATGTTGTCATTTAAATTTGTCAGGATAGAAGCTTGCAAACCCTTTCACTTCTCAGCTTTATCATCATAATCCAGACTGTCCCCAGGATCACTAACATTATGTTTGATAAATGATTTCTTGTTTGAAGAAAGGGGATTCGAAGGGGAGATGGCCTGACATATTTTTTCTCAACTCATAATCCCGTTCTCTGCCATCAGGAGCCACCCCAAAAAGATTGAGATCTGCTTTTAATTGTTTCTAGTGTCTACGCTTTTCTCGTTATTCCTATTAACCCCCTCCGCTCTAGCCTCTTAGCTGATCTCAGTGTGTCCCTCTGTTCTAGTCCTTGCTGAAAGAATGACATGATGAAACACCTGGCTAGTTGTCATGTTCTTTCTCAGTGCCGCTAGTGCCTTCCTGTTGTCACCTTTGTTCAGTCCACATTTCTCTGCTGGGCTGTCAGGGTTCAAACAGTTTTATCTCATTTTAAAATCGTATTTTATTGTAGTTCATGCTAGAAAGTACCTTTTTGTTTTCTTTATAAATCCTAATTGGTTGTATTGACTTTAAATACTTCTCATAAAATACAGAGCCTGAACTTGGAGGAACAAATTAGTAGGTATGAGTTAGAAATGAAGAAATTGAGGATTGAAGAAAATTCATTCAAAAGACTGATAATTGTGGAGAAGGAAAAGCTTGCCATAGCACAATTCAGAATAAAGAAGCAGCATGAGGATGCTAGTAAGCAGTAGAAATGCACAGTAATTGAGTATGAAGTTATTTTTAATTTTAGTGTATTAGGAAGTAATTAGGAAAGGCCAATACATTTTCCCTCTAGGATTCAAAACTACTACTGTATTTTAAAAAGGTATTCCACCTTTAGGTGACTAAAACAGAGGAGTTAGTTACAAAAGTTACACTGCTCCTTCTAGATTTAGAGATGTTTTAGCTACTAGTTTCTTTTCTGTTCTGGATACCACAGTTGCCCTTCCTCCGTGATACCACAGTTGCAGTTCCTCCGTGTGCTCCGTAAAAAGGGTTGAGCCACTGCTCATTTCAGTGCATGTTAGAGACGGTGGTCTAGAGTTGCTGTAGAATGAATCAGCTGGTCTGTCTTACAGTCCAGCTGGTCTGTAGAGTAATAGTATCCATGTTTTGAGAAAAAGTCTTATTTTTTTATTCAGATAAGAATTAATACTTTACTAAACACATTTTTTAAAAGCCAGTATATTGGGGTATTTCATTGCTGGGTCTTCTCCCCATCAGTCCTAAGAGTGTGTTTTTAGAATACATGCCCCAGATATGCCTACGATGTCATTTCTCTAGTTCGTAAAAGGTGCATTAGGGATTATCTGAGTATTTTCTTTGCACTTCCTCATGCATGTGAAGAGAAAGGGCAGAGCATGAGGATTTTGTATTTGTTGCCAAACTGCCTCATGGAAAAGTTGTACTGATTTACCTCCCCACCAGCAATACACAAGTGTGCACAACTGGGGAAATATAACTTAAAATCTCCACTTTAAAGAATAACTTTCGGGTGAAAGAGCTCACTATATGCCCTGACGTGACTATAGCACCACACTTTGGGGTTTTTATCTATTTGTTTTTATATCTTGGGAAGAGTTTTAGGTTTGTCAAACAAATACTGACATGTAATCACTTTGGAATCAAAATTAGAATTGTTTGCCTTTTTAGATGCTTAAGAGGATTATATATTAGCTGTCTCTATTTTCCATTAGGGACTGGAATAAAGTTCAGGAAAAAAAGAGGTGCTGTGTATGAGTAAATAACCTTAATTAAACAAGAAATCCAAGAAATTAAATTTGGAATTCAACAACTAAAAGATAATGCTTCAGTAGGGAGAAACTGAAATCCCAGGTGAGAATGTGTTCATAAGAATTGATTTCAGGTACCAGGTTGGATTTTTAGGAGCAGCATCTTGCCCTTGACTCATAGTGAGGTTGTGATCAATTAAAGGACCCCTATGTTTTACACATAGAGTTCAGCCCAGTTAAGATAGTTTTCACCATATTTTAATGTAACTATCACTTTTAATTCATCATTTTACTATTATTTCTTTTAGGTTTCATTTCAGTCTCCAAAATGTCAAGGTCAGTTTAAATCTGTCATTCTGTCATTCACACAAACTGTCTCATTGCTTACTGCCACTGGCAAATTTCCTTTTTTTTATTTTTGGCAGCTGGCTGGTAAGGGGTTCTGAACCTTTGACCTCAGTGTTACAACACCATGCTCTAACCACCTGTCATCTGCAGATTTGATCTGCATGTCTTTTCTCCAAGATATAAATCTTGAGTAGACCTTTTGCTGCATTGTATTTTTCTCATCAGAGTGCCGTAGAACTATCCATCAAAACTTTGGGTACAATTGTTCAACTTGGTAAATTGTTCTAACCTACCTTTACCCAGTCCACATTGTGATATCCATTTGTTCCATAGTAGCATGAGAAGGTCTCCAAATTCCTTCGTGAAATCAAGATACTTTTGTCAAAGAACTTTCTTCAACTTATTTTATAATCATCCTCCGTGAAAAGGAAAAAAGGATATGTTAAGATTGCCAATTGTTCCTTGTATAATTCTGTTGGATCCTAGTGATCATCATATCCTATTTTTCATTAAATATTCTTTCCCATAGATAATTCATCTCTTCTAGTTTCAATTATTGCCTTATATTTGATAGTATAAGATAGAGGAAAATGTATACAGACTAATTGTTTCTTATTTAATCTATTAAAATTGTTCTGCCTCACTATTGCTTAATTCATAGCACATCCCTGTAGGTTTGAACTACCTGATCAGTTTATTTGATTATTATTATTCCTACTACTATTATTTTTTTTTTTTTTTGTCAGCTGGGCTGTACAGGGATTGAACCCTGGACCTTGGTGTTATTAGCACCACACTCTAACCAACTGAGCTAACCAGCCAGCCCCATGTTTTATTATTATTTTTAATTGACACATAATAATTGTACATATTATGGGGTACACTGTGATACTTCAGTATTGTAATGATCAAATCAGGGTAATTAGCATATCCATCACCTCAAATATTTAACATTTCTTTCTGTTGGGAAAATTCAAAATCCTCTCTCTGGCAGGTAGCAATGGAGCCAGGCTGACACTTGCCCAAGGGTCCTGAGAGTCGTGGACCACGTGCCTCAGCCTCGCCTGCACCACAGCACATCCAGGCCAGTAACGGAGTCAGTGCAGCACCTGGGGGTCTTGAGACTGGTGCCTGGGCCTTAGCCCCACCCCCACCACACATTTAGGCTAGCAATGGAATCAGCCAATGCCTGAGATCCTGAGATAGGGGCCAGGCCAGCCCCATCCTTACTGGAAACCAGATCCTAGAATGTACTTATTAACCACTTGTGTTTCTTTGGGGTGTATGACTTACTTGCTCATATCCCTCACCAAATTTCTGCTTAGATTTTTCTAATGCATTTTTAGGAGTTCTTTTTACAATAAAGATGTTAATTTTTGTGTGTGTGTGTGTGTTTTTTTTTTTTTTAAGTAGAGAGTGAAATAATGGTTACAAGAGGCTGGGAGGGTGGGGATGAGGGGAAAATTAGGAGTGAACTAATGGAGATAATACTATGCTATCTACCCTAAGTGAATCATTGTGCAGGGTATGCATGTGTTGAAACAACATACTGTACCCCTCAAAAATAAATATAAATAAAATTGAACTGGAAAAAAGAAACAAAATCCTCTCTTCTAGCTATTTGAAAATAACTTTGTGTATTTTCAATATACAATTTTATTTATTTCAATAAATATACCCTACTGTGTTATAGGACACTAGATCTTATTCCTCCCATCTAGCTGTAGTTTTGTATCTGTTAACCAATCTTTCCATATCCCACCTCCCCACCCCCTGCCCCTTTCCAGTCTCTGATAACCACTATTCTACTCTCTACTTCTATGTGATCAACTCTCATAGCTTCCAAATGGAGTGAGAACAGGTGGTATTTCTTTCTGTTCCTGGCTTATTTCGCTTAACATAATGACCTCTAGGCTCATTCACGTTGGCACAAATGACAGGATTTCATTCTTATGGCTGAATAGTATTCTGTTGTGTAAATATACCACGTTTTTTTTATCCATGAGTACACTGATCGACACTTGGGTTGATTCCATATATTGGCTGTTGTAAATAGTGCTTCAATAAACATGAGAGTGCAGATATCTCTTCACTATACTGATTCCTTTCCTTTAGATATATACCCAGTAGTGGGATTGCTGGATCATATGGTAGTTGTATTTTTAGTTTTTCCCATACTGTTTTCCATAACGGTTGTACTAATTTACATTCCCGGCAGCAGCATGTAAGAGTTTCCCTTTCTCTTCATCCTTACCAGCATGTTATTTTTTGTCTTTTTAGTGATAGCCACTCTAACTGGGGTGAGATGTTATCTTACTATGGTTTTGATTTGCAGTTTCCTGATGCTTGTTGATGCTGAGCATTTTTTCATATACCTGTTGGTCATTTTTGTCTTCTTTTGAGAAATGTCTATTCAGATCATTTTCCCATTTTTAATTTTTAGTTATTTGTGTTTTGTTTTTGCTGTTGAGTTGTTTGAGTTCCTTATATAGCCTCAGTATTAATCTCTGGTCAGATTCATAGTTTGCAAATATTTTTTCCCTTTCTACAGTTTGTCTCTTCACTCTGTTGATTGTTTTCTTTGCTGTGCAGATATAATGCCACTTGTCTATTTTTGCTTTTGTTGCCTGTGCTTTTGAGGACTTGTTCATAAAATCTTTGCCCAGACCAATGTCCTGAAGTTTTCCCCTATGTTTTTTTCTAGTAGTTGCATGGTTTCAGGTCTTGCATTTAAGTCTTTAATCCATTTTGAGTTGTTTTTTGTATATGGTGTGAGGTAGGGGTCTAGCTTCTTTCTTCTGCATATGGATATCTGGTATTCCCAGCACAGTTTATTGAAGAAACTATTCTTGCCCTGATGTATGTTCTTTTTTTTTTTTTTTTTTTTTTGTCTTTTTCATGACCGGCACTCAGCCAGTGAGTGCACCGGCCATTCCTATATAGGATCCGAACCTGCGGTGGGAGCGTCGCTGCGCTCCCAGCGCCGCACTCTCCCGAGTGCGCCACAGGCTCGGCCCCTGATGTATGTTCTTGATGCCTTTGTTGAAAATCAGTTGGCTATAAATACATGGATTTATTTCCAGATTATCTATTGTGTTCCATTGGTCTCTGTATTATCAGGGTTCTCCAGAGAGACAGAATCAATAGGGTATGTTATAAATATATGAGAGGGATTTATTAGGGGAATTAGCTCACATGATTATGAAGAAAAGTCCCACGATAAGCCATCTGTAAACTGGATGCTGGTAGCATGGCTCAGTCCCACTCCAAAGACGTCAAAACCAGGGAAGCTGATGGTGTCCTTGGTGTAAGTCCTGGAACCCAAAAGCTAACGAGTCTTGAACTCTGATGTCCACAGATAGGAGAGAAGAGTGTATCCCAGCTCCAGTGGACAGAGAGATTCACCTTTTTTTCCTAAATTCTTTAAAATTTTTCTTTTAACAAAACACCCTCTGAAAGAGACCCTGAAAGGAGACCTTGTCCCCCCACAGCACTGGCTATGCCAGAATGATCCAGAAGGAATGAGATCTGTGCATCAACTCTCCTTTCTCCATAGAGTTGAGAGGACTTTTCCTATTAAGCAAGCTTCGGTGTGCATGTGTGTGGGTGTACATATGTGTACATGTATGTGCATATGTATGCACAGGTGTGCACATGTGCATGTAGGTACAGGACACACCACTGAGGCACAGTCTGAACCTCTGCACAGACTCTGAACACAGCCTTCCTCTGCCCTAACCCTCTGTGTCCTCATCTGGCATTTGGGTATTATGAGAGCTGGGACAGGGTTAGGCAGGCTCATTCATGGAAATTCCAAGTGAGGTGCCCAATATTTGCTTGATAAATGTTAGTTATTATTAAAAGCTCACATCTGCAGAGTAGAACCTACTACATGAAAATTTGCCAAAAATCTCTGTCCTTCATATATTTGGTAAGTAAAAAATATCTATTGATTGCCCTTCAGCTAACCCCCCTTCTCCCCAACATCTTGCTTGCCCCAGAGGGGACTCCTGCCCTGAATTTTGGGTTTCTCAATCTCCAGTGGGGTTTTCCCACCAGTTTTACCACACAAGGCATGTATTTCTAAACAAAAAATTCTTTTGTTTTGCCTGTTTTCAAACTTTATAAATGGAATCATGATATATGTACTATTCTACAATTTGCTTTTTTTGCTTAAAATGGTATCTGTGAGGTCTTTCTGCACTGAGCTGTTTGCTTTCGTTTTCATCGTATTGTATCATGAGTTTGCCGAACTCAAATGGAATGCACCTGTTCAGTGGCACATGGATATTTGGGGGCTCCAGCTTTCCCATGGAGGACATTGCTACTATAAACATTCTTGTCCACATCTCCTGGGCCACATGAGGCTCTCCAGCAGGCCTAGGAGCAGGAGTGGAATTACCGGATCATAGGTGATGTACTCCTAGCTTTAAAACATGGGTCGTTGTAGGATTAGTGATAAAGGTCTGGGAGACTTGTATTTAATCGTCTAAAATATTTCATTGTCCCTATTGTTGTTTATAAAAACAAACCATCATTCTCTTTGTTTCTGGTCAGGGTGGCATTATGATCATTGTCATCGGTGTAATGAGGCTGAACTGGAGGGAGGGGCTGTGGGCCACACAACACCTCCACATCACACATCACAGCATGGCTGTGTAAGTGAACGCCAACGGGTCACATGGTGAACTCATGATAACTCACTAGTGACGTCCCTATTTCTCAATGTACAAAGTGCTTGACCATTATTAAAGTTTGGCTTTTACATGAGCAGAAGCCATCCGGAGCACATCATTTCAGGATTTACACTAGAAGAAAACATGGAGTGAAATCGGTTTTTGAAATCTGGGGTGATTAGTTCCATCAGAACAAACCCAACTGTTTCTAATTCTCACGTACCAAAAGCACTGAAAGCAAACCGTGTTGGTGTCATTTTACTCAGGCTCAGAGGAGTCACTGCTTTCGGCACTGAGAACAGAGGAAGGGGTCAGAGCCCAGGTTTCGGGGAGAGCACAAGGGACCAGGCTAATGACTGGCACAGCAGACAGGCCCATGCAGGGTGAGGGAAGGACCAAGTTTTTGGTAGTGTCAAGGAATTCAGGTAACACGTTTGAGAATATTTACAATGTCAGCTCCAGAGATATCTCAGTAACCAAACTAAACCTACAAGTTCAGTTCTCACTGAAATACAGTGACTGTATTTATCCAATCAGAACAAGATAATGTTGCTCAACCCCCATTTCAGGCACTGAGATGTGTGGGGTGACTTGCCCTACCTCACAGGGCCAGCAGAGGGCAGAGCACTGCCACCTGGGGCAGCTGGGAGCTTGGCCAACATCAGCTTGGACTGTGGGGAAGAATCTCATTAAGTAATTTTACCTTCAGCCTCACCCCAAGGAGGGTACCCAGTCAACAGGTTTGTGATCTGTCCCCTAGCAGACTTCCAGGCCAACAGAGACAAACTAGCCCTCTTGCTATTAACGGCCTCCTCTTTAGCCTTAAATCCTGTTGTTAACATGCTGATTGTTTCTGCATTTTTTTTTCTCTGCTTTAACAAGGATGTTTTCCCAGGAAGTCGTGGGGACCCCCAGGTTGAAGTGTGAAAAGGACTGTGGGCTGGGGTGATGGCCCCCCACCTGCACCCTCAGCACAGTGCAGAGCCCGGCTAGTCAAACATGCAAAAGCAGAAGCAGCTGTTGCAGGCACGCTGGCCTCCCGCCCGGGACATGGGGCTGCACGGCCACCCCCGCAGGCCCTGGCAGGCCATCTCAGTGTGGTCCAAGGCCTTGGGGGAACCTGACCCATGCCAGGCATTAGCTGATTGTCTGACCAGCAGACATCCACCCAAAGGGGCATGGCACCATCCAGGTTAAGTCTGAGACAGACGGCAGCACGCGACAGCAGCCTGGGGACAGGAGCACGAGTCCAGCTCCTGCAGCTTGTACTAGGTTGAGGCCCAGGAGTGCTGGCCCTCAGCATACTGCCTGGGCACATGGACAAACGGACAGCCTCAAGTAAGAGGCGCTGGGGGAGAAACATGGGGCAATTCACTCTCCACCCTGAGCAGGCCCACATTACAGCCCCTAGAGCACAAGGGACAGGGGGATTCTCTGACTGGGGTGGAGGTCTCTCTTGCTTTTAGCCCCTAGAAGAGTGCATGGGCTCAGCATCTGCTAATGACCCTCAATCTGGGGTGACTCACAGAAGCACAGAGAAGGGGCTTCTTGAAGAGTGTGCAAACCACACACAGACACACACACGACTATGCTGAGGTTCCCATGCACCTCCACACCTCTCAAAGTCACACAGCAAACTGCCAGGTAGAGCCGCTGGGCGTGGGAGTGTGCCTTAGCGTCCACCAGGAAACAAACCCATCTCCAGTGCAGGGAGTAGGATCTGGCACCAGATCCGTGCCACACTGATGTGGAAGAACTCCAAGTCCACCCAGCACACAGAAGCCGGTGATGCCCCAGCCCCCACTGCCCCTGGCTGACTTCTTGTCCAGTGACAGGAAATCTGACCACCATGAGAATTCTAGAGTCCGAATATCTTCCCTAGAAATAGTTCCAGTTCAGTAGAATGTTCTGAAAGAAACCCCAAATCAGGCTAATGTCCTTGAAAATGCTCTAATGAAGCTTAAAAAAAGAACATCTCCTGTGTGGCTAATCCTGGATTCCTTGACTCTGAAATGCAACCCAATTCCCCGGATTCTTGGTAAAGTGCACTCCAAATCACACAAAAGGGGATTCTGGACAATGGTTTTTTATTGGCAAGTGATGATAGCCACTTGTCTCTGTAGGCTCAGAACGGGAACCTCAGGCCTTCCCCAGGCTCTTCTTGATGAAGTAACCTACCAGCCGCTGTGGCCTCTTCTGGTACTCGGTGAGCACCTCATGAGGGCTGAGGATCTGGTCCCCATCCAGACGGTTCAGGAGGGTGACACACACCACAGCAGCTGCAAAGAGCAAAGGCCACACATCAAGACAAAGTGTCAGATCTCCAGTTCATTCACCAAGATGCAATGAAAGACCAGGGGTTCCAGGAGCAGCCTCTGGCCCCTTTCAGGAAATGGGCGACAGCGGAGTGTAGGAGGTGGAGGACGGAGAGAGAAAGGCACTGGGTCCCGGCGCTCAGAAGGTCCTTTCCTCTCTGCCACCACCCCGTCCTGTCTCTCCTTCTTGCCTTTGCTTCCCAAAGGAATTCCCAGGCCAATCTCAGGACCAGCTCAGGGCTGCCCTATACCACCTTGAAAGGCACATTTTGGCCCAGGTGATAGGATGCAGGGATTTCTGGAATGCAGTGTAGGGCCTGAAGGGTGGCAAGGAAATTGGGGGGACTGGGGGTAGTGGATTAGCCACAATTCAGAAAGCCAAAAAGCTTTGAAAGCTGAGCTCTTTGTAGGGTTGGTGGCAATCTCACTGGGCAGCCACACAAGATCTGAGCTGGGGAGAGTCTTTTCGTCACCTTTCTTACCCCACACAGTAGCATGGGGTCACTGCAGGGACACAGAGAATTCTGCATTTTGTCGTGTGACAATCAAAGGACGTTGAGCACACAGGTGCAGGGATGCCACCTTCATTCAGAAACTGACTTGGGGACAGGGTGGGCAGAAGTCAGAAACTGGTATTGGAGTGCCCTGGGAGGAGGGGCCCTGGTGTGGGGCTCTGGGCTGAGCCAGCAGAGCAGAGAGGAAGGGATGAGGGGTGCTGAGGCCAACCAAGTGGCTCCTACCTCTGAGGCCACACTCGCTGCACATGGCAGCAAACACTGACGATTCCATCTCAATGTTCCGGATGCCGGCCGCGTAGGCTGCCCGCAGATACGCCTGCTTGTCCTGCTCCGTGTAGGAGCAGAGAGCGCCGTCCAGACGGCCTTGTCCTGAAACATATGTGCAGATGTGAGAACCACATGCATGCAGTAAGCTCCTCCCGGGTCACAGCACGCTGGCACCTGCTACGACCCGGACACACCCGGCCCGCCCTCCAGGTGCAGGCCTCCACACAAACAGATCGTTACAACCACCGTGGAAATGCTCCCTCCGAGACAGCAGCCCCGTGTGTGCAAACCGCTGAGGCTCAGGGGAGGGACTGGGGCTCCCTGGCCGTCGCCTCACCTTCGTAGAAGTCCAAGGTGCACATGGTGTTCCCCACGACCGTGGTGAATTCGCTCAGGTCTGCGGAACACTGCAGCAGCTTCTGTACCAGCTGCTCATCCAGGTCCGTGCTCCGAACGACCCGCTTCCCCAGCACGATCTGCTCGAACTCCGGCTTGAAGCAGGCATCCACGGCCTGCCGGGTTATGACCACCGAGCCGGGCTCCAGACCTGGAGAAAGAAGCAGACGTGGAGACTGGGCAGGGTGGCCAGGGAGTGCCCAGCAAAGCCTGTGGAGAAAAGAAAGTGATCTGTTGTCACGTCTACAAACTGGAGCATCCAGCGTTGCCCTAAGAAACACACGATGGCCCCTTAAAAGGTTTTTCTGACTAAAAGCAAGTAACATGTAATAATTGTAGAAAATGTAAAAGAGAAAACCACAAAGAATCACCAGGAATCTCCCTGTGCTCTGTTCAACATTCTTGTGTCTTCCAGCCATGGCTAATTTTCACTACTGTCTGGAACTCCACCATACAGCTTTAACAGGATGTAACTGATCCCTGTTTCATACCTTTTTATTATTTAGATTTAAAGCAAATACTTGAAAAGAAAATAAGCAAAAACTAGGCTAGAATAGTTATAACGAACCCTCATTCACCCCAAACCAGCTTCGACGAGGACCAAATCCTGACCAACCTGGTTTTCCTCTATGATGTATGAATTACTAGGTTCCATTTTGTATCTGTCTTCTGGGCACACCCTCTTGAACTATTTTCATGTTTGTGGGGACATTATTCTGCTCCTTATTTTTTCATCCTATAACTGAACATTGTTAGGGATTGAATGTTCATTTAACCCCAAAATTCATGTGTTGAAGCCTGACCCCCAAGATGATGATTTTGGAAATGGGACCTTTGAGAAGTGATCAGGACATGAGGGTGGAGTCCTCGTGAATGGGATAAGTGCCCTTATAAAAGAGGCCCCAGAGAGCTGCCTTGTCCCTCCACTATGTGAGGACACAGTGAGAAGGCACCCACTATGAAACAGGAAGTGGATCCTCACCATACACCAAACCTACAGGTGCTCTATCTTGGACTTGCAGCCTCTGGAATTGTGAGAAATAAATGTCTGTTGTTTAAGCATTCAGTCTACGGTATTTTTGTTATTGCAGCCTGAATGGACTAAGATAACCATAACCCTGTCCTCATATTTATTTTAATGCAAAATTAGTTTTCCTAAACTTACAGGAAGGAATAAGAAATCAGGAGAACTTTCTAGAGCTCCCACATCAGTTGTTTTCATGAAGCATTGGAAAATATGGCAATCGCTATGACCCTCTGGCTGCTTGCTTCCTCACCCTTGTTTATCTGAACCTCCTCGTTCCCTGGCACTTCCTGTCACTGCTTGGGTCAATTCAGAGTTTCCTCTCAGCAGTTTCCCCCGGCACTGAGGCTGGAGCAGGGAGAGCTCAGCTGATGCCTTTTGTGAACTCACAGGGCCTGGGATGTTCAAGCCCCTTCAGATTTCCTCGTCCCCCTCACACTGGGAGATGCAAACTCCTCCAGGGTCAGCACTTTCCTAGCAGTACCTGTTGGCTCCCCTGAGGTGCTTTTGTTTCCAGGTCTGTGGATGCCTCGCAGCCCTCCTGAGCTTCCTCCCAAGGATGTGCTGACTCTGCCCAGAATTTGTGGCTATTGTCCCACAGCTCATATTTTGGGATTTCTGGGGACACCATGTCAAAAAGGTTTGGGTTTTGCTCTCCAGTTTCTCTGTCCTTTTTTTTTTTGGTGCCTCGCCTGTACGGGGATTTGAACCCTTGACCTTGGTGTTAAATTGAGCTAACCGGCCAGCCCAGCTCTGTCCATTTTAATGGGGCAATTTAGGGAGACTCAAAATCTACACTGCTCAAGCCAGAATTCTCTCTCATCATTGATTTTTAAAAATCCCTCCAAAGCAAAAACTCAAGAACCACTTGCTAGAGTTCTTGGCAGATGCTAGCATGACATGCACGGCCAGGAGTATCTGGTTGGTGTTATCAGAGATTAAATCTGCAGAACTGGAATGGCTCATGGCCAGTGGTGTGTTTTCCTGGGAACAACTTCTTTAAACTTTAAATTACAATCATGCAAACACAGATTTCACACATTGATCCCTCTATATGATGAAAAAAAAAAACAAGATGTGGGGTCTAAAGACTTGGGGGTCTAAAGCAAGTCCTCTTTTATAGTCAGAAAATCTAAATTCTAGAGCTACCATAAATCCAAGAGAGGCCAGGCCTAGATAGTCAGAAAACAAATGCACACAGGCGCAGCTGGTAGCACCAAGGCTAACCTTGATGTGGAGCAAATGCAGGCTCTGTCCACTAGCTCTGAGCTCCTCCGTGGGAGCAAGAACTGCTGGAGCCCAGTTCTTAGCAGAAAGACTGGTACAGAGTCATGACCTCAGAGAGCAAACTTATGTAAAATAAACTTGCCTAATAGGCTTTTGCTTACAATTCAACAGTATTTTAGAATTTTGCTTTCTCATTAAATCCTATTTTTCTTTGTCATCTTTGTTTTTTACAAAACACGCTGGGGACTGGGAAGTTTTGAGCTAATTAAAGGACACTTATCTTAGTTTTGTATTCCACCTCTCTCTTCCCTACCCCTCAGAT
This sequence comes from Cynocephalus volans, assembly GCF_027409185.1. NCBI lineage: Eukaryota > Metazoa > Chordata > Mammalia > Dermoptera > Cynocephalidae > Cynocephalus > Cynocephalus volans. The sequence continues at coordinate 213,648,067 of NC_084461.1, forward strand.
TTTCCTGTAGGTTTTCTCATAATGTGCTTCAAAGCCTCACAGGAAAAGGGTGGAGAAGTGAGCAAAACAGAGGCAGAGAGGAAGCGGGGATTAGAAAGGATAAACGAGGAGGCGCAAAGTGCCTGCTGCCTTTCTGCTACCTGTCTCTAGGGTACAGGCTGGGAGAACTGGTTAGACAAAAAAGTAAAACAAGTTTCTTTTCACACCTCCTGTTGAGAAGCTTTCCTTGTACAAAGCCAAGGGCCCATCCCATGCCACGGTGGAGCCGTGGCAAGGGCTCCAGTCCTCTGTCTCCTCACAGGGCAAGTGGCTTGTCTGCAGACTCACCTATCCCGCCTGAAGTGCCAATGCGGATGATGGTGATGTTGGAGCACCTGGCATGGTACAGCAGCTTGATGAGCTCGTGCAGCATGATAGCGATGGAGGGAATGCCCATCCCGTGCTGGAACCAGAGAGAAATGCCAATGAAAGCTCCAGGATGTGCGTTCATCAATACCCTAGTTGACATTTTATGTGGTGCACTTCAATCCACCACGCTCATCACAGTGGTAACGGAAGATGCACTTCAAAATATAAACTTAAAAACTATGAACACTTTGGGGAACGTAAAAGTGTGCAAAGAGCTGTCATTACAAGGTCCCATTTGATCCACACAACTTGTCAGACAGGTGGCAGCTGAGGAGCCAGGCGCTCAGCAGAGAAGCAACAGCCTGCCACTGCTGTGCAACACACAGCTCCTTGCGGCATTTGAAGCCCTGCACAAATGCCCACCCCACACACCCATCAGAGGTTTCTCTTTCCACTTTTCTTCCTATGGTCTCTGCTTCAGCCAAACTGAGTACTTGGCTGGTCTGTCATCCACCAGACACAGGATGCCCTGCTGACTTTGTACTTTAGCCTGTGCTCTTTCCTCCCAGCCTCCTTCAAAGACCATCTGGTGTCACATCTTCCACAACGCCCTCCCTGAGATACCCTCAGCACGTCAGGTGCTGTCCCTGTGGTAGAGCCCTAGCGGAGAGGTATTCCTGTTAGTACATCATGGTGTCTTCCACACAGGAAGTGCTTCCATAAATTATCTGTCACTGATAATGTCTTGCTCCCTGATATTGGTATTGCTAGAGGTCTCAGGTGACCAGGGAAGGTGGGACATGCATCTCAACAGGAGGAATATCCTCCCCTAACTGAGTTGCTCTTTGTTTACATTGCTGCTGACAAAGGAAATCAAAATTGGAAAACATGAAGACTTCTTTGATGGAATACTGGAGATTTCTGGGATCACCCCATTGCTAAATCAAATGTGTTATGAAGTAATCACGCACCGTGAGGTGGCAGAGGAGATGGGAGGCCTGGGACGTGGCTGTGGCTCTCCTCATGGCCCTGGTCCAGGCAGGGCACCCCCTCCTGTCTGTGTCTCTGGTTCACCCCGGGCACACTCTCCCCCTGCACTGCCACCTGCGCACTGTGGAGAAAGCTGTGTGTTTGCACTTGCATGTGCATGTGTGTACTTGCTCTCTCCTGGAGACTGAGCCTCCAGGCAGAAGCCTGGGTCCCATTCATCTCTGCATCACAGCCATTTACCGTAAACAGGTGTTAGAGGGCCAGCTGCCTGCTGTGCAGAGGGGCGGGGCACAGGGGCATGCAGAACCTGGACACTGAGCCCAGGTAAGGGGCAGGTACTTACACTGACAGACAGCACTGGTCCTACTTTGTACATGGCATAGCGGTCGGTCCCCGCACAGATGTTGGGATAGTCGACGCCCGGGTGGTCAAAGCCCAGCTCTTCAGCCACATACTTGATGAAAGCCTTCATCCGGGAGGGGCTTCCACCCACACACACAAACTGCAGCCAGAAAGCAGAGACCCTATCAATGCACTGCCTATAGTAGACCAACATCAGCTTCACCTAGAAACTTGCCAGAAATGCAAGTTCCCTCACCACACCCAGACCTACTGTATCCAGGGGTCCAGTAATCTGCATTAACAAGCCCCTCTGGTAAGTCTGAGAGGCATTCATCACAGAATCACTGCTCAGTATAGGTGACCCCACAGTGAACAGAGCCAGCTCCACAAACACAGGTCCAGAACCTTGCTCTCTGAGAAAGTACTTCCAGGTCTCATGTGTGCTTGGCCTCCCCCATGTGCATGTGGAGGGCAGCCCGACCTACTGGAGAGAGCCTGGGTCAGAATGAGACGATGTCCCTCACCTCCTCACTGTGCACCAGGGCCCCCACCCCATCTGCAGAGCAGGCTGCTAAGCATTACCTCTCACCCGGCCATCCCCAGTGCCAAATGGGCAGAGCATGGAAGAGCCAGGGACGGAGGGGCTGGAAGGTTGTAGCTACTGTGGGTGGGTCTCTCTCAGAGAAGTAAAAACTTAAACTTGCAAAGAGTCATGTAAGAAAAAATAAAAATAAAAAAAGCAAATAAGCCAGTTTTAAGGAGTTTGAAGATAAAGGAAATGAATTATTATTCTCTAAACATAAAAAAAGACATTCCCATAGCCTGGAATAAAAATCACTACAGATTAACCTAATGGGATGAATGGAAATTTAATGAACTTAAGAGCCAAGGAAAGTTACCCCAGAGTTTGAAACCAATACTGCCAGAGAACAGTACCACCAATGGCAGATGAGACACAACTACCATTAAATACCAAATTATGATCCCACATAGCAGCACTGGATTCCAGGGTCCTGGTTCATTTTTACTTTTAATTCTATATGTTAGTTCATCTTTACCCATAGGGATTAGACATTTAAAAACCGAGGGATTCAAGACTCTGTAGGGAAAATGGACTGGAAGCTACATTCTGCAAAAAAAGCCATTAAAGACAATTAGCTGAACAGAACATCAATATGTACCTGAAGTTACAAACAACAGATGTGATACAATGACCATTATTCACTATCCCTTGATCCCCTAGAAAATGTTTTATCCCTCCCTCTTCTCTCAGTTAAGCATTAGGAAGTTTACTTTATATACTGTTTTAATTTTATGCTGTACTAAATTTGCTTTGTAAGAAATGAGTTAGGGACGAATATGGCATTACTTAGAATAGTTTTCTTTCACTGGCTAGTTCACGTACTTGAAAAGCTAACAATCTGCAAAAATCTGATGAACACATAACTTCGTGAGCCTGTCACCAGAGTATCTCTCAACCATCTGTGAGGAATCTACCCGTGTCACAGAGGAGGAGGTTGATCTGAGGACAAATTCTGAGAATTAAAAGGCTGGCTTTTTACCTTCACATCTCCAAACATAGCTGGGAAGTCGTGTGTGCTAGTGCTGAGACTGAAATGGTACAGAACATCTTCTTTCATTGTTGCTACGTTTGGATTTGAAAGTCGGACGAGGCAGTCACTGTTAGAAAATGAGAAAGTGGAAGTTTTGTAGAACAACAGTGTCCAGTGGCAGCCATCATCACAGGAGTGACCTATGTCAGCGAGATGTGTGCAGCACATGGCGGGGGAGGGACACTGCCAGGCCCTGGGGATAAGATGCCCCAACACCATCAAGGGCCCCAGTTCATTCCCAGCACCCCTTTTTGGAGGGCAATCAGGAAGAATTTGGAAAAGAACACAAAAAAGCGCAAAGATCAAAATGTTAAATTGCCCCAGTTGCTACCCAAATCAAATTCATTCATTCCATAAACTTGACTTTACTTTAAAACTAATATGTTCACCATGGGAAATGTGGACAAAAGTAGAAAAAAAATCACCTCTAATCCTATCACCCAGAGATAACCTTTCCAATCTGCATGTTTTTAATTTCTTTCTCTTATCCTGTTGCACTAGCTACCACTTCTCCAGTCCGAAGTCCAATAGGAGTGGTGACATACATCTTTCCATCTTGCTTTTTTTTTTTTCCCCAATGTGGATACTAGAAAATTTATGGGTGGCTCATTACATTTCAATTGGACAGCATGCTGCTGGTCTAGAATAGGCGTTGGCAAGCTTTTTTCTTAAAAGGCCAGATAGTAGGGCCGAGCCCGTGGCGCACTTGGTAGAGTGCGGCGCTGGGAGCGCTGCGACGCTCCCGCCGCGGGTTCGGATCCTATATAGAACTGGCCGGTGCACTCACTGGCTGAGTGCCGGTCATGAAAAGGACAAAAAAAAAAAAAAAAAAAAAAAAAAAAAAAAAGGCCAGATAGTAAATATGTTTGCCTTTGCAGGCCATATGGTTTCTGCTACTTAAGTCTGCTGTTGTTGCAAGAAAGCAACACAGACAATATGCAAATGAAATTGGTTGTGTCCTAATAAAACTTTATTCACAAAAGCGGAGGCCCCAGGTCTAGAGGATTCCATCTGCAGCCTCCCCAAGTCCCTTAGAGCCAACCTCAAACACAGCTCCTTCAACAACGTTGAAGGAATCTCTTTCTCTGGGAATCTCCTTTCTCTTCTGATTCCCAGAGAAAGGCATGCTCCCTGCAGGAAACTGAGGCAGATGGGCACTCAGAGCAATCAGGGCCTTCTTTTTCTTTCTTCTGAGTCTGACTTTCTGCCCAGAATCAACTGACCATGTTTCCTCTTCAATCTAACTCCCTAAGAAAAGGAGAAAAAAAGATGCAAAAGAGCCAAAGACTTGCTGCCTGTGAGCTGGAAATGCCCTTATATGTAAACGGATGCTCTCTCATCAGATATCGTCATTCTCCATCTCTCTCCAGCAACAAAAACTCCTGCAGGCCACAGCCATCTCTTATTTATCTCTCAGTCCCCCACAACACACAGCAGACATGCAAAACAAGGTTGAACTGGCCATCCTCTGCCTAACCTACATTATCTACTCCCTGTTTCTATCTGGCATGTAGCATGAACAACAGACACTCAGGCTCCAGACACTGAGGGTTCCCACTTCTCCCTCTGCCTACATTCGACAGCTTCCTCCTTTCATGTTTCTCAAATGTCCCTTCCTGTCCAGTCCCTTAGAGTGGTATCCAGATTAACTCATAACAGACAGAAAAGTACAAAAGATTAAAGATAAGGAGGGAGGGGGCTGCTTGACTATTTCAAGGGCAAGTGTTAGGACATTTCAGAAATCTCTGGGCCGATAATCAGCTGTCAACAGTGATCACTCATGACGTGCCAGGTGCACGCAGGGGCCGTGAGACTGCACCCTGGGCAAAGATGCTGTGAATCCTGCTCAGGAAGGGCAAGCCACCTGCCTGAGGTACAGAAGCCACATCTGTCTGCCCCGAAACACCACATCCTCCTGACCAGGCTGTGTGGTTCTTCAGATTTAGGGGGGTGCAGCATTCTTTGAAGGACCAAATCCAGAAGTATGTGTGGTTTAGGACCATCCCTAGACTTTCCCAGAAAGCCTTTTTGATCTCTAGGCCAATCTGAAATTCTGACAATCCTCACACAGGCACAGTATCTCAAGTTCCTTTAATGACAATTACTTTTAATGTTATCATGGTTCCTGAGCTCCTTCAGGATGTTATGAATACACAGAGTACAAAATAGAATGGCTACCAGGCATGCTTCAAAATGACAAAACAGGATGTGATTAAGACGACTTTGTCACGTATTTCAAAATAGAAAACCTCTTTTTCATAGCAATTCCAGGAAGAGGAGGAGAAGGAAATAAGGTGTAACCATAAAGATCAGCAACGATTTTATTATTTCATTTATTTATTTATTTTTAAAAAGATGACTAGTCAGGGGATCTGAACTTGTGGCCTTGGTGTTATCAGCACCACGCTCTCCCAAGTGAGCCACGGGCAGGTCCCAGCAATGATTTTAAAACATATAAATTTGACACATACCATAATGAACCGAAATATGCTCCAACTTATTTTGTAAAGGATTTATAAATAACAAGTCAAAGGCATATTATTTGGAGAAATATTTTCTGGCCTACAAACAAGTGACAACAGAGTGACAACACTCTATCTTGCTTTATTCTGCCACTTTATTCATTTTACAAAATTCACTGAGCACCTGCTATGAAAGAGAAATGTGAGATGAAAATGAATGAAAACTAGCTACTGATCCCAGGAGTTTATCAGTAGGGAAGAGAGAACACTAGCAACCATTATAGAAACTGGCCCAAATGTCTTAGGACAGGTACTCATGGGGACAGGAAGAGAATAGGGGGAGGGGCACCAGGGCAGGGGGTACTAGGGAAGGAGGAGAAGGAGAGCCCCAGGAAACATCCACTAAATCTAATACCAGACGAACACCATGCTGGGCATACAGAACACAAAGATTAGTAAGACACAGCCCCACTCACGGAAGGTTTTCAACTTTGGGGTAAAAATTATATTATTAATACCTAGCACATATTAATTCATTTGATACTTACAACTCCGGTATAAACTAGGTACTGTCATTAACCAGTTCAAGGTCACATCCTTAATAAGAGGCCACACCCAGAGCTCTTAATGCCACACCTAACTGCCTCTGTAGCTGGAACAAAAGTAAATAGTTGACAATAAAACCAGGGAGAATAAAGTAACTACTGAGCAAAGGGAAGGAGTAGGTCCTCACTGAGCCACGTGGCCCTTGATGGCCCAGCCCTGCCTTCTCCAGTCTTCACTTCTACCCCCCTCCCCTGCCTCCCACTGGTCCTCCATCTCCACCCTGGAGGGGTGGGGGGTGCTTCCGAAACTGTGGTTAGGGCACTTTGCCTGTCAGTGACTGAAGCATCAGGCATACTATTAGAAAAAAGTAATCTCTGCAGGTAATGTCCACAGGCATCCAGAGACGTTAAGATAGACATCAGGACCTAAGAGGTAGAAAGGAGGCAGGTGAGCTGTCCATTTGGAATTATGACTTGGATATTTGACTGTTATGTGAGAGACAGAGAGGTCTCAGGGCCCTGGGTAACCATAGCAGAGGTGGTGGACAAATGAGTGGTGAAGAAATTAGAAAAATCAGTGGATTTAAAGTACACGTAGGAATGAGAATGAAGTCAAGAAATTCTTGCTTTTCTTATTTTTATTTTTTTTTGGCCGCTGGCCAGTACAGGAATCAGAACCCTTGACCTGGTGTTATAACAACACTCTCTAACTGAGCTAACTGGCCTGCCAGAAACCCTTGCTTTTCTAGCAATGCCCAAACATAAAAAAGGAGTCATGAGAAACACTCACTAGAAATATGACAAACTGCAAAGAAACAAGGAGAACATTTAAGATTCAGAAGCAAGACAGAGCTGGGAGACAGCAGCCATATATAAAAGAAAACCTCCTAGAAACAGATTTGAACTTTGAACTAACTGCCTGGTCTTCAGAGACATGTCCCAAGGGTTAAGAGCCGGTAACCAAGGCCCCATACCCCAAAAGGGGTCTTTGATCATCTGACTCATGAGCCTCCCAATCCATTAATCCCTCCAGGCCTCAGTCTGTCATAAGAATCAAATGCATTAATATGTGTTACATTTTTAGAAAAATTCATGGCACAAAGTATGCAGAATAAACCCACCCCACATGGGTGGGAGACTTACTTGTGATTTTCAAGTTCCTCTGCGTCAGCTCCTGCGAATGCCATTCTTTCAATTGAGGCAGGACCCTAAGGAAAAAACATCACACAGAATAGAGTGAATCCACCCAACAGGAACCAAGGTCGTGCGTAGCCCTACTAAGGCAGGAAGTCAGCGCAATGAAGTGGAATTCTCTACACACTTACATCAAATATATTACCTAAGTGTGTAAAGTGTGTGTGTGTTTAGAGGGCTGCTAATTTCAGAGAGGAGGTAGCAAAAATGTGCCAAAAGCCCCTATGGGCAGCACTCCACACTGTAGAGAACCTGTCCCTGTGTCCCTCTTTCCCAGCCCAGCAATGGTCAGGACCTCATTCACCCCATCAACCACACCTCTCTGCCTCACCCTTCTAGATCTTAAGAATCCTCTTCCAGATTTCAAGAACAGCTGAGGGAGCAGGAGGGACCAGGGCAAAGGCATCAGCTTGGGGACAGGAATCAGCCTGCTGCCCCGCCTGCACTGCAAAACCCAGTGGGAAAAAAGTTGCATGTACATAACCAGTCATTTTATTGGGTCTCAATAGTCAGAAAACCCCCAAGACTACTTCTGTATGTGGACAAGGGCAGAGTTCTGCCAGAGCACTTTGGAGGAGACAGTGGCTCCCACTCGGAACTCGGCTAATGAAGCTACATGTCCCTGCACCCCTGCACCGGCCAGGCCCCCAACTCCCCGGACAGGCTCGCGGGATGGCAAGGTCCACCTAGATGAGGAAAGTGAAGCACAGGATTCACAGCATGATCCAAGGGTCACAATGACATCAACAGAGCCTGCGAAGTGGGGCCACTTTCCTGAGTCCAGGCCCGTTGCCCCAGGAGCGGCTTTTCCCTACGTCTCATCAGTCACTGACCACCAGGCCAAGGCCCCAAAGCTCCCATTTTGGAGAACAGATTTATAACTATTATTACCATAATATGCTGATCATTTCAGTAAATCCTGAAGGCCAGAGAAAACTACAGTATTGGGTCTGCAGCCAAAATTTTCCTGCAGCTGCTGGCTTGTCTCCTGTCGCCGGCTTCTGCTGTCCCTCAGCATTTACAAGACGCTTCTTTGGCAACACCAGCCTGTTGTGGTCCAGCTAAGCGAAGCTAAGGAAGGGACAAGTTCTAGGAGGTGCCACCCTCCTCCTCTATCCCCACGGGTCACATCAAGCACAGCACAGGGAAGGATCACTTAGGAGCTGAGCGGGCAGAGGCGCCAGGAGCAGGCTCCCTGGTCTGCATCGAGGGTGGAGCTGGCAGGCAGCTGACGCTGTGTTCCTGTTACGCCCCATGAAGGATCCGGGGCCACAGACGGCTACAGTCACTTCTCCACTGACAGCAGCAGGGTCTGGGGTTAAGCAGACTCCCGGTCATCAGGGTCAGTTTCTGTCGGTAGGCGTGTTCCCCTGTAAGAGCCGTATCCGCTTACAGCAACCTCCCTAACCTCTTCACCCTCCTCCAGGCATGCTGTGTTTTGGGGTTTTTTTGGGGGTGGGGTGGGAGCTGGTGGGAGGAAGCAGCAGCCCGGGGGATGGGCAGGGGAAGTCAGAAGCAACCTCCTTCCCTTGGAGCAGCCTCTGAATCAGAGAAGGTGGAGAGTTGTCTAGGAGACTCCCCAGGCAAAATCTGACCCTTATTTTACAGAAAAGGAAACCAAGTCAGGCAGAGCTTCCTGCCTGGCCCTGCAGAGTGAGGGTGTTTTTCTCTAGGCTTGGCTGCTATTCTTTCCTCCGAACCAGAGAAATTTCAGCCAGATGAGCAGAGAAGCTGGCTCCTTTACCAGTCCTTGCCCTCAGCTGCCTCACACCCTGCTTCCCCATGTGGATCTGACTACTGGTAGGCTGTGACCTTCCAGAGACTAACTTCTCTCTACCCACCCAGCCCAGCACTCAGCAAGGGTCTACTGAACCAACTTCATTTGCAGAGAGTTGCAGACTTCTGCAGAGCTCCAATCAGAAAGTTCCCTGCTAAATCACTTGGGTGATGACCACGCAGGCCAAGTTTGCCTGGAGAGTTCTGGCACAATTATCAGAGGCGCTTTTCACTATCCAAAGGATCTGGACCTGGAGGATAAATTATATGGTCACCCCACTCACCAACTGAGAGATCAAAGGTAAAAAGGAGACCCTTGTGCTGATTACCAATGAGGCAATTACAATTTAGGGACATAGTGCTATGTTTCAAATTCAAAAGAAACATGCAGTTTGAGTACTGTGTTTTGTGTTGTTCAAGAAGACTAAAATCCTATAGCAGAATAATGTGTTTTTCTTTTGCAGTCTTGTGAATGTATTAAATGTACAGCTCTTATAAAAATAAATAAAATTCAAAAGCTTTCAGGTTAAAAAAAAAAAAGGTGAATGAAGTCGCATGCTGTTTTCCAGCCTTCAAAGGCTGGTCACACCGTGTAGCCCCTGGAGATTAGTTTAGACAAGGGGGAGACAGAAGGGGACCGGGACCCAGTGTCAATTGCACACCCTCCATTCCAGGCCACAACTTAAGCATCAGACAAAAGGCCTTCTAGTTACCCTTTTTTAGCTGCAGGAGGAAACACCTCCAGGAGCACACCGGAACACCCCCACCCGGCCCCTGGCTCCTGCAAACCGAGGACAAACGGATGGGATTTTCAAGCACTGCCTTTTGTTCAGCTTAACTCTGCATCTTGTTTTAATGTACAAGTTATTCATAGAATTTTAGGCAATAAAATTTCTGATGATTGCTTTTTAAATTGTTTTACTGAATTACAATTATGTGCATCCTGGACATTTTCCCTCCAACAGATAATATGTATAGTTTATTTCCCAATGACATACATCTGATTTTGCAAAATGGACAGCCAGCCTCTTTATCTCAGATGCAACACCAGTGCAGCCTTCCACTCCCTGTTCACTGCTCGGCTGAGAAAGGCTGACTTGCCAAACCCAGTCCCACTGCAGCCACTGTCTACCCCAGGACAGGCGCAATTGGTTCTGCCTTTCCCTCTCACACTGCCAAAAGCTACAGCTATTCCTTCAATAACAGGGAGAATTGTGGTGCTTGCCTGGGTGCTTTTAGTATCATAATCAGAAAGGGCATAAGTGTCTATAAGATACCAGAAAGTGCTAAGCATTACCTATATTAGTCATTTAAGAAATCTGAAATCTCCTGTGAAATAAATGAGACAAGGAGGTGTTCCCTGGAGCCTCACTGAGTGTCTATAAAGTTTAGATTCCACCTGGTGTAAGAGCATCTCCTATGACATGTGTGATCTGGAAGAACCGGGAGGCTGAGAAGCTGGAGTTCAGTGTGTGTAACAAACCCAGGAAGTCAGGAGTCAACCAACAAAGGGCACCTGTGGAGAGGTGTCAACATGCCACAGGAGGTCTACTTACTTCACTGATGGAGGGGGAGCAGAAAAGAAGACTGCTAACCCAGCCCGCACCTAGAAACCAGCGATGGGTTCTTAGTGGTTCCTGACTAGGAGCCAGCCTGGAAAATATGTGGTGGGAAGAGGACCCTCTAGACAGGAACAACACCACCAACAAGGCCAAGGAGACACAAAACCCGTGAGCCCTAGTAGGAAAGAAGCGCTCAAATACAGAGAGACTAACAGGTCAGCGTCAAAATAGAAACTGCACTTGGCCCCAACTGACCAGACTAAAAATCAAAATGGAAAAAGGCTCAAAATCACTACTCATCAGGGAAATGCAAATTAAAACCACAATGAGATATCATCTCACTCCAGTTAGAATATCTATTACCCACAAGACAGAAAATAACAAATGCTGGTGAGGATGCAGAGAAAAGGGAACCTTCCTATGTTGGAGATGGGAGTGTAAATTGGTACAATCACTGTGGAAACAGTACTGGGGGGGGTTCTTCATACTGTTTTCTCTGTTTTTAGTAGAACTAAAAACAGATCTACCTTATGACCCGGCTATCCCACCACTGGGTATATACCCAAAGGAAATGAAATCAGTAGAGCAAAAAGATACATGCACTCCCATGTTCATCATAGCACTATTCACAATAGCCAAGAGATGGAATCAACCTAAACCCATCAGCCCATCATTGGATGAGTGGATAAAAAACTATGGTATCTATACACAATGCAATACTATTCAGCCATAAAAAGAAGTGATATCCTATCATTTGCAGCAACATGGATGGAACTGGAAACCATCATGTTAAAGTGAAGTATGTCAGGCACAGAAAGACAAATACTGCATGATTTCACTCATGGGGAATCTTTTTAAAAAAGTGATGTCATAGAATTAGTAGAATAATGGTTATCAGAGGCTGAGAGGAGAGGGGAGTGGGAGAAGGGGTAGACTAATTGATAGATTTTGGACGTGGCCAGCACCATTGTGCACAAAATAAGCACCGGCATGAAATAGCTGCCAGCCTCGTCTTCTACTCCAGCACCAAGCCCGTCCCCCCTTCCCTTTACGAGAAGCCTCCTGACTTAGAAACAACCTCCCGACTTAGAAACAACTTTCTGGCTTCTGCATCGGCGCAGTTCTCCACCCAGTTACATCAACCTAATGGTCCCTCCCCCCATACATTTCGTGCCCAAAAGCTAATATAAACTCTCGCAAACCCATTGTTGTGGCTGTCCCCCATTTTTAGGGCAGCCCCGGGCTGTCCTCCATTTTGAGTACAGCCCACCAGATTTTCTTCCTTTAATAAAGCTTGAACAGTACCCGGCGTCTCGGCTCACTTTCTTTCACTAATAGCTACAAAACTATGTTAGCTACCCTAGGTGAATCATTGTGCAGTATACGTGTGTATTGAAACAACACACTGTACTCCAGAAAAATGAGTACCAATAAAATTGAATAAATAAATAAAAATAAATAAAAATCAAAATGGAGCCACTCACCCTGAAGTTCCATGTTACCAAACTAAAACTAAGTTGTTGTCTGACCTTCTGAGAAATCAGGAGAGATAACAGCCAATTTCCCCAACAGGCCAGTCTCAATCCTTCAATCATCGTAGAGATCAAGTTCCTCCAGTTTTAATCCTTAACCTGAAGTAACCTAGGCCAGACAAAATGGAGTCACCCCTGCTAAGTTCCATGTCACTCAGGTTGTGGTCTGACCTTCCAGAAGTCAGGAGAGCCATTTACATCAGGCCTGTTTAAATCAATAGGTATGATAATGAAGTTCCCTCTGTGTTAACACTTACACAAAGGAGACAGCCAGAAGTAACCTGCTGCTGACTAATGAGTTATTTTTCTATTGTTCTGTCTCCCTTCCCCCACATTACAAGGAAAGTAACTTTGAAATGTTTTTTGTTTCTCCTTTCTTCAGGCGTTCTCTGTTAGCCTTTGTTATTTGTAACGAACTTCAGAACACTTCTGACTGTCGAGTGGTGTTTCCCAGGTCAATCCTTACATTTGGCTTCCAATAAACTTTACAAAATTATTTCTGTCTCAACAGCCTTAATTTCGGTCAACAAGATGTCCCAATAAAAATCTTTAGCATCATCCTAGAAGTGACTGGGGCACCTTAAAGGTTTTAAACAGAAAAGGACAGTCAAGAGACTGCATGTTGCATATATGTGAAGGGGTCCAGAATAAGCTGCTGTGGCATAAAAATTATTTTGAGCTAAAGGTGCCTGAGGGAAGATGTCAGACTGAAGCTGATTTTAGAAAACATTCCTTCTAACATTGTACCATGATACTCTCCTACCACACAGTGAGAGAAGAAAACTTCCCGTTTCCTGAAGACAAGTTTTCTCTCACCTCTCTGGGACCCCATGCTCCTGCCTACACAACAGGAGTTTGCTAGTTTTCACTGGGCCTGCAAGTTCTGCCCCTCCCCCAGAGGTCTCCCAAACCTGCCTCAGGCTCTACAGGGAGAGAAGTCTTTGCTGTAGGCACCTGGGCTCCCTTTCCTGTTGCCAGATCCAACCTACTATTCTAATTCTGAGGTTTTATATTGTTTGTTTTAACACATTAAACTAAAATCAGATAGGTAGGTTACTTGTGTAAATAGTTTAGTGTGTAAACGTAATACTTTTTTGAATAAATGTATTTTAAAAGCAAATAGTATGAGAATAAATGTTCAGTGCTTACAGAGAAGGAAAACCTGAAAGTTTCACTTTGTTACATATTTGTTTTTCATATTTCGTATTTTTTAAACAATGTTTGCATCAATTTTATGATCAGTAAAGACAACCAAATCCATTTTGACAAAAAGCCAATGTAAAGAAAAACTACTTTATCCTTTTTAACTAAAACAATACCCACCAGGGCTGAAGGTATTGTAACCAAGAGCATAATTTGTGCCCAACAAACCTGTGCAGAATCGAAGAGGTCTGCAGTAATGAGGCTTATGTGGAGGACCAGAAGGTCCATTTGGCCTCTGAAGAAGGGAAAGAAGTAATGGAAGACTGGCTAAGTGGGGGAGGTGTGGGCCAAAATGCAGATGGCAGGACAAAGTGAAGGGAGAACAGACAATGGCATGCCCTAGGAATGGCTCAGCAGGACTTATAACTACCCAGATTAAGACATTCTTTGTATTCAAGGAAGTGACACAGTTTTCTAAAAGCCAAGGTTGCAGCAAATAAATGGAACCGTGGTCTTTAAAACCCAGAAGGCACCAGGAGGGAGGAAACGAGCCAAAGAGAGACCAGGCAGGGGACGAGGGAAGAAAGCAAAAAAAGGACAGAGAGGTCACTGGGGCGCCTGCCCCACAGGAAACGGCCTTTTCTACTCCGGATCTCAGTGTTTCTCTGTAACTCGCCCTCAGAGGGGAGCAGCTTGACGAGGACAGACCTCTGCAATGGGAGGCCGGAGACACACGTTCCAGGTCGGGACAGTAAGGCTGCCGGCGAGTCATCGCGACCTCGATCCACCTCGCCAAGCCTTGAATTTGGAAAGAAAAACGAGACTTGCTGCCAGCCGGGGGGGCTGCAGAAGACCCTCGCAGGTCTAAGAACAGGGTGCTATGTAAAAAAAAAAAAAAATCATAGGGGCCCACTCCCCATGCAAATTATATTCGTGTCACATAACAATGATGAAGTGTCTCTGTTGAGCTGCCAGACAACTCCACGCCAATCATTCATGCGGTAACATTTTCTTAAATGTTGAGTCGATGGATACTTGAATCCACTTTGACTCTGAACAATCCCTCGAAATGAAACTTCACTCCTCCCCCATGAAAAGGCAGGTGGGGACAAAACGTCACTTCGTAACTGAGGTCACAAACTCTTTTCTTCTGGGGGGCCCAGCTCAGTTCTAGCGGCTCTCGCACTCTCTTCCCTCCCGGATTGGAGCTTCGAGAAGCGCCGGTCCACGCTCTGCTCTCCACGCTCGCAGCGCCTCCGCCAGGTGGCATCGCGGCCCGGGGCCTTCTCCCTCGGCCGCGCGCGGCAGGTCGCAGAGACTTCGGTGGACCCGAGGCGGCGCATCCTCTCCGCCCGACTTCTCCACACACCCTCCTCCTTGCACCCCCTCGCTCCGCACACCCTACGCGATCACCCTCCTGCCGGGATACCGCCCCGCGCCCTCCCCCGCGCACACCTGCACGCGCACCCTCCTCCCCGCGCACCCTCCCTCGGCCTGCTCCGGTTCTCCTCGCCTGCCCCGCGTACACCCTGCACGCACACCCTCCCCCGGCCCGCGTCGGTTCTCCTCGCCTGCCCCGCGCACATCCTGCACGCGCACCCTCCCCCGGCCCGCGCCGGTTCTCCTCGCCTGCCCCGCGCACATCCGCGCGGCGCACCCTCCCACCGGCGCGCCTCCCCGTGCTCCTCCCGCGCCTCCGCGCGCCCTTCCCGGCCGCGCTCCCGACACGTCCTTCGCAGCTGACCGCCCGGGTCCACGCGCGCCTCAGTCACCTCACCTACAGGGATCATTACCCAGGAAGCGGAGGAGCGAACATCGTGCGAGGTGAGAACCGAAAGTAGAACCCGCGCGGCGGACGACTCACCGCTCAGGACTCGCTACACCCGCTGCGCCATCCGTGCGCAGCGACGCGGGCGACAGAGACCTCGCCCAGGGGGCCGAGGAAGGCGCAGCTGGCGGGAGGTTCGCGGAGGGCAGGGCCAGGGGCTGCGCGCGGGACCACTTACACGACGGAACGACGAGCAAGCTGGGATCCAAGTCTGCGCGTCCTGCCCGCCGCGGCCACCCGCTGAGCCGCGCCCGGGGGTCACTGCCCCGCCCCGACCCCGCCTGCCCTCTGACTCCGCGGACCGCGCCCCGGGCTGTTCCGGCGGGACACGCCCCTCCCCTCCCCCCACCCCGAGGCTGGGACTGCTGTCCCCGCACCTCCGCCCGCTGTCGTTTCCCTCGGCTTTGGGGCACTCGGGCGCTTGTAAGTAGCTAGAAGCCGTCCCTGTTGCTCTTTAAGCCACTCGTACTCCAGTTGCAGTCGTCTCACCAACTGTTGTTGTCTTACCCGTTTTGCAGCGGAGGAAACTTGGCCGTATGACAAGCCCAAGGTCGCATCGCTAGTGCAGGAGCTCAGGTGTCTGTCTGGAGGTGGCCCCCAACGGCCGAGACTAGCTGAGAGAAAGTGCTGGAGAGAAATAGTAAGTGTGGAGCCAGCCCCGGGCCGGTGGTCAGGAGTGTGGGCTGGGCCATCGTCCGCTGTGTCCCTTGATCTCTCTGGGATAAGTTTCTCCTTGGGGGCGTTTTTCTGGGACCTTCCTGACCCTGGGAGTTCTCCGGTAGTTCGGGGGAAGACCGGAAGCCCGAGAGCTTGTCCGGGAAGGAAGTGACTTATTTAGTGGCAGCGAAGCCAGCAGAGGTGTGCCTCCAACCCGGCGCTGCGTTCTCACCACCGCCCCGCCTCCGCTTCCCGCAGGATTGCCTCAGTCAACCCAGGTCAAAGATCCTGGGGAAGAAGATCGCCTGGTCGGCCCTGGGAGCAGCCCAGCACCTCAAGAGAGCTTGGGCTCCTGAGAATCTTGTGGAAGGGGACAGCAGTGGCCTGTGATCGCCCCACCCCCGTTCCCCTGGAGATTAAGGGCTCTTCCTTTCGTTTCCAACGGCTGCACAGGAAGCGGGAAATCAAACAAATACCAAAGACTTACTTGTGTCAAAAGACAAAATAGCAAAAGATTTAGTTTAAAGATCTTAACTGGATTTATTTGCAATTCTAAAATCAGGCAGCACTTCGTTTTCATAAAAAAGAGTAAGTGTTCCAATGAGCTGAGCAGAGGGGGTTGGCTTTATAGACAGAAAAGGCTGAGGAAAGCAGAGACAAAGAACAAGGAGCCGATTGGTCATTTCAAAATGACTTACCTTGTAAGGCAGGGACGGGGACACAGAACAGTAGGAAAAAACAGTGATTAGTTAACATCACATTACTCCAAGCTACCTTTTTTTGGGAAGAATTAAAGCAGAGGGAACTTCATCATCATGGATATAGGATTGAAATTGGCCTGTTTGGGAAATTGGCTGTTATCTCCCCTGATTTCTTGGAAAGTTAAACCACAACCTTTTAGAATGGTGGCGTGGAACTTTAGCATGGGTGACTCCATTTTGATTTTTAGTAACACCAGGCTAAAACCTTGTGAATGCGACAGACTGGAAACAAAAGTGTGTCAGGCCATTTCTAAACCACACCTGAAATTTGTGTGTCATCAGTAATTTGCCATCAAAAAGCAAATCCAGCCCATCAGCCACTAGAGGCAGAAAAGCCTGGAAGGGACCAAGGGCATACAGACTCTGGCTAGACTACTCCCTACTCCCACACCCCTGGGGCCTTTGGACTCCTTCAGAGAAGTGCAGTGGGCTCTGAGAGGTGGAGAGGGCTTTGGGGGAGGGGGGACCTCTGAGAGGCCTTGCAGAATTGCCACACCAGGTAATGACACCCACTGCCATCAGGTTCACCAGAACCTGAGAGTAATTGCAACTATTTGAAATTCTCCCAAAGATGATACTATTTTAGAGCTACTAACTGAGGCTTCTTCCCTGCTTTGGCCTCACTCCCCAGTTTCCTCATCCCAGTCATGTTTCCCTTTCCATCCCTGCCGCTATGCAGCTTTCTAGAACTCCCCTCAGAGAGGGCAGAAATGGAACTGTTTTTCAATAAGCTGGTCATGAAACCAATGACATGGGTCGCAGCCAGCATTTTTATTGTCAATGAGATAGAATGGAGTGGAAAAGCCTCCGGCTGCTTCCACACAGGAGGACATGTACCTTTGTATCACACACAGTGTTACACTCCACACAGTGGGCCCTGGGCCCCAGCTCAGAGAGGCTCACAGTGACAGGCTTAC
This sequence comes from Cynocephalus volans, assembly GCF_027409185.1. Classification (NCBI taxonomy): domain Eukaryota; kingdom Metazoa; phylum Chordata; class Mammalia; order Dermoptera; family Cynocephalidae; genus Cynocephalus; species Cynocephalus volans. The sequence goes on from NC_084461.1 coordinate 213,665,737, forward strand.
TCCTCTGGGATCTGTGGCCCATCAGACAGGCATCACTTCTCTTGGTGCCTTTCCCAGCCAATGGCCAGCCCCTGCCATGGAATCCGAGAAGCAGAGGATTCGGGCTGCCCATCTGAACTTGAAGGGAAAGGTGCCGAGACAAAAGACACAGGCAATGGAACATTCACAAAAAACATTGCCGAGGCACACCCGGGAACCGGTTCTTGCCCTCTCAGTCTCTCCCCTTTAGAATAGGTGGTGCTGGCAGGATTCCTCACATGGGGCCTTGGGAACTGTCCAGTCTAGGAAGCCACATGCCCAAGGACAAATGAGGGCCAGCGCCCCCTTCCACCCCAGCTGCACAGGCTCTGTCTGCACTCCAGTTTTCCACAAGCCTTGCTACCGGACTGGTTTTGTTCCAAACCACTATTTCAGACTGAAGTTGTCCAGGAATAAGGAGAGTTCGTTTCTGAACTGGGACTCAGTGCACCATCCAATCCACAGAGACTTCCCCCCATGTGAGATGACAGTGGTGTCGTTGCCATATTCTGTCCTAGCTGTTGACTCGGCAAGTTACTGAAGCCCATCTGAGCTCGGCCTTCTGGTCTACCTTATCACCTTGCTCTTCTGCAGGATGGTCCCAAGTCAGAGGAGATACAAAAATGTGTTATAATCGGTAGATTCTTGTCAAAGTACAACTTCCTCATCATATAAAACCATTCAGTACCCTGAGATACCTTCTTTATTGCTGCTGTTTTTGTTTGTTTGTTTGTTTAATTTCAGGCTAATTAAATGTTACAGCTATATTCTCATAGGTAACCCTGAAAGGTATGTTGGTATAAACTAAGGGATTTACTAATGACTCTCTGGAAGTGCTGGAAACCAGCTTAAGAAATGGAAAAGTGTTTGGTAGGAGATGGCCAGGCGGCCCGTGAGAGATTAGGTCACACACAGACCTCTCAGGCACCTCCAGCCCCATATCCTCCCCACTTGTTCTGAGTTTCAGGACATACCAAGCTCCTGCCTTGGGCCTCCCCACTTGATGCCCGCTTACTCTGCTTTCTGCATTATCTGCCTTCCTCATTTAGGACTCACCGTAGAAGTCATCTTTGAGAGAGTCTTCCTGGGCCCCCAGTACCTTCTGGTGCCCCACCCCTGACATTCTAGCCAGTTGCCTAATGGCGATTTTAGTAATTGAATTTTGATTGAGATAATTGTAGATTGTGAAGTTGAAAAGAATGTAGCCTTTATTTGATTTCCCCCAGTGGTGACATCTTGCAAAAACTATAGGAAGGTATCACACCCAGGATAGGACATTAAAACAGTACACCAATCTTCTTCAGATTTCCTCAGTTTTTCTTGTACTTATTTTTGTATTGAGTTTAGTTTACACAATTTTATCACGTGTGCAATATCACCAAGTCAAGATATTGGCCATTTCCATCACCAGAAGGATCATTCATGTTGCCCTTTGATATCACACCCATCTTCCTCCAAACTCTCCTTCACCGCCCCCCAAACCTAAGCCCTGGCATTCACTAATCTGTCCTTCATTTCTAAAATTTTGTCATTTCTGAAATGTTGTATACATGGAAACATACGGTGTCTAACCTTTCAGAATTGGCTTTTTTCATGCAGCATAATTCCCTGGAGATTTGTCCATATTGTTGTGAATATCAATAGTTTATTCCATTTTACTGCTGAGCAATATTTCACTGTGTGATTTGCCACAGTTCGTTTAACGATTCACCTGCTAAAACATATCTAGGCTGTTTTCAGTTTTAGGCTATTAAGAACAAAGCTGGCGTTTCACATGTTTCTGTGTGAATATAACTTCATTTCTCTTGGATAATTGCCCAGAGTGCAATTGCTGGCTTGTATGGTAATTTCATGTGTAGTCTCACAAGAAGCTGCCAAATTGTTTTCCAGAGTGGCTATAATATTTTACATTCTCACAAGCAATGTATGAGAGATCCAGTTTCTCCACGTCTTCACCAGTATTTAATGTTGTCATTATTTTTTATTTTAGCCACTCCAGTAGGGGTGCAGTGATGTTTCATTGTGGGTTTTTTTTTTTTTGTCTTTTTTTTTTTTTTTTTGTGACCGGCACTCAGCCAGTGAGTGCACCGGTCAGTCCTATATAGGATCCGAACCCGCGGCGGGAGCGTCGCCACGCTCCCAGCGCAGCACTCTACCAAGTGCGCCACGGGCTCGGCCCCCATTGTGGTTTTAATTTACAATTCCCTGATGGCTAATGGTGTTGAACATCTTTTGATGTGCTTATTGACATCCGTGTATCCTCTTTGGTGAAATATTTTTTTCCCTATTTTCTAATTGGATTGTTAGGCTTTTTGTTATTCTTGTTGAGATTTCAGAGTTCTTTGTACATTCTAGATACGAGTTCTTTGTTGGGTATATCATTTGTAAATGTTGTTTCCCAGTCTGTAGTTTGTCTTTTTATCCTCTTCACATGAGCTTTCACAGAGCAAATTTTTAAAAAATTTTAACAAGGTCAGGAGCTGGGGACTAGACACCCCCCACCCCTGCACAACCCAGCACACCGCCAGTGCCAAGGAGCATGCCAAAAACATCACCTCCATGTAGGTGGTCCACCACAGCCAGCACAGTAACCACAGCCACCGTGAAACTGGCTAGACACCACAACCACCACACACCACCAGCCACTGGAGTGCATTGATACAAGGAGAGTCACCAGCAGAGACCAAAGAAAAGGAGAGGATGTTTTTCTCCACATAGCTCATTTCAGAGTGTAAGAAGAAGCATCTGCTGTATGATAACATTGGGGGACCTGAACACACCTCTTTCATTATTGGACAGATCATCCAGGCAACAAATCAACAGAGTAACCATTACTCTTTCAGAAGGAGAGAAGAAATCTAGGGTTATCATTGGTTGGAGGAGGGAGGGAGTGGGGGATAGAGAGAGATTGGACAAGGGACATAAAGAATAAGTACAATTTGTAACAATATATATGCCTAGTAATATTGATTTGCTCAACATATGTCAACATTGAATCCCCAAAATATGTATAATCAATTATGATTCAATAAAAAAAAATTTTAATGCGGTCAGCTTATCTATTTTCCATTGTACGGATAATGCTTCTGTTGTTAATTCTAAAACTCACCCTAGTTCCTTCCTGAGAATTTTGTCCTGTATTTTTTTTTTAATTTTTATTTTTTAGAAAGTTTAATAGTTTTATGTTTTACATTTAAATTCATGGTCCATTTTCAAGTGTGACAGTTGGGTGAAAATTCCTTTTTTTTTGCCTGTGGATATCCACTTTGAATTGCTTTGCACTTTTGTCAGAAGTTTGTTGAGCACATTTGTGTGGGTCCATTTCTGGGTTTTCTTTTCTGTTCCAGCCATTTATGTGTCTGTCCCTCCTCTCTATATATTGCTTTCTTTTCGTGACTGTAACTATAGAGTAGACTTCAATATTGACTAAAGTGACTTTTCTATTTGATTCTTTTGTTAAGATTGTTTTGGCTGTTCTAAGGCTTGTGTCTTTCCACATGAATTTTAGAATAAACTTTTCTATGTCTGCAAAAAATCATATGAGGATTTTGGCAGGTACTGCATTAAACCTATAGATCAATTTGTTTAGTGACCAAGGCTCTCTCCTTTGACTAAACTTGAGTCAGGCTCCTTGGAGTCCTCTTTCTAAGTCAACACCTGTCCTTAGTCCACAATCTATACCGACTTAGCCCAGTTTTAGCAAGAATGCTGCTAAGTTAGTTTAGAGAAAATCCCTTACCCTTGATATCTGATAAAATCCCTCTTCCCCCACCCTTCTTACTGTACCACCTTGGCCTACCTTCTGCAAGAATCTTGTTGACTCAGTGTAGCCAGAATCCCCTAAGACTGATGTTTCCTCTTAGTAATTTTCCATCCACTAACCTCCACTATAAATTTCCACTTGTCCTTATATTAGGAGTTGAGCCCGATCTCTCTCCCCACTGCAAAACCCCATTGCACTGGTTCCTATACCTATTGCAATAGTCCTGAATAGGGTCTCCCGACTGTCATTAAAAAGGTCATGAATAATTTTTTTCTTCAACAGTAGAAATCACATCTTTACGATGTGGAGTCTTCCAATCCACAAACATGCTATATATCTCCATTTAGGTAGATTTCTTTTTATTTCTTTCATGAGTATTTTCTAATTTTCAGCATGTAGATCCTGTACACATCGTTAAGTGTATGCCTAATAGTCCATTATCTTTGGAATGATTGTAAGTGGCATTGTGTTTTAAATTTCAGTGTTTACATGGTCATTGTTTCCTAGAGAAAAGTGATTTATTTCTATGTATGGGTCTTTTATTCTGCAACCTTCCCCACTTGTTAGTTTTAGGAGAGTTTTTTATGGATTCTTTGAGATTTCCTAAATAGACAATGATATCATTTGCAAATAGAGACAATTTTATTTCTTCCTTTCCCATCTGAATGCCTTTTATTTTGTTTTCTTGCCTTGTTGCAATCGCTAGGCCTTCCAGTACTAAATTGAGTAAGAGTGGTGAGAGCGGATATTCTTGCCTTGTTCCTGATCATAGGAGGAAAGAAGTGTTCAGTCTTTCACCATTAAGTATGATGTTAACTGCAGGGATTTTTGTAGATGTTCTTTATCAAATTAAGGTAGTCCCCCTATTCCAAATTTGTTAAGAGTTTTTATCATAAACAAGTGCTGAATTTTGTGAAGTGCTCGGTATCAATTCACAGAATCATGTTTTTTCTTCTTTAGAATATTTATATGGAAAATTTTGTATATATGTTTCTATTATAATTCAGATTCTTTATTTCTTTAAATTGGATTTGCTGTTCTTTGTTGATGTTATATGGTGAATTATATTGATTTTCTGACGTTCAGCCAGCCTTGCATACCCATGATAAATTCCACTTGGTATTAGTATATACTTCTTTTTATACATTGTTGAATTCTGTTGCTAATATTTTGTTGAATACTTTTGTTTCTAAATTCATGAGAGATATTGGTCATCAGTTTTCTTTTTCTGTAGTGTCTTTGTCTCATTTTGGTATCAAGGTAATACTTGCCTCATAAAATGAATTGGGGAGTGTTCTCTCCTCTTTTTATTTCCGAAAAAGATTGTTTAAAATTAGTATTAATTCTTTAAACATTTGGTAGAATTCTCTATTGAAATCATCTGGCCTGGAGATTTTTGCTTATGAATTCAATTTGTTTAATGGACATAGAAGTATTCAAATTATTTCATCTTGGTTGAATTTTGATAATTTGTGATTTTTGAAGAATCAGCCAAAAAACACAAACTGCTTTTTCTCTGCTGTCACTCTGCAATCAACACAGAAGACTTCTGTGATCAAATGTGTGGAGGTTTCTCCCTACACACCGAGCAAGCAGGACACATCAGCTGGGTGCCCTCCAATTCACCTCTGACACCATCTACCTGGAGACAGCATCAGATCCCACAGGTTGAGGGCCCAGTCCCACAAGACTGCTTCTGCTTCAGACACCAGTCGCAAGTTTGGGCCTCCAGACTCTCTGTTGACCGGTTTCAAGAAGCAGTTCCTGTGACTTCTTCCTTGGGTTTGATTAATTTGCTAGAGCTGCTCACAGATCGCAGAGAAACACTTACATTCACCCATTTATTATAAAGCATATAACAAAGGATACAGATGAAGGGATACATAGGGCGAGGTATGGGGGAGGCAGCGCGGAGCTTCCCTTCCCTCCCCAGGCACACCAGCTGCCAGGAACCTTCATGTGTTCAACTACCCAGAAACTCTCCAAACTCTGTCCTTTTGGGTTTTTATGGAGGCTTCATTATATAGGCATGATTGATTAAATCATTGGCCACTGGTGATCAATTTAACCTTCAGCCCCTCTCCCTTCCCCAGAGTTTGGAGTGTGAGGCTAAAAGTCCCAACTCTCTAATCCTGTCTTGGTCTTTCTGGTGACCAACTCCCATCCTGAAGCTACTTAGGGGCTGCCAGCCAGCAGTCAACTGAATAGCATACAAAAAGATACTCTTATCACTTTGGTTATTCCAAGGATTTTAGGAGTTTTGTGCCAGGAGAAGGGGATGAAGACTAAATATATGTTTCAAAATATCATAGGGTCTACTTTTTATAAATTATTAAATTTATGAAGGTAAAGTTGTTCCTAGTATTTTCTTATCATCTTTTTAAATGCTGCAGTTCTGTTGTGATATCCCCTATTTCATTCCTGATATTGGTGACATATATTTTCTTTCTCTTCATTCTTATTAGTTTTGCTAGAGGTTTGCTGATTTTATTGATTGTTTTTAAGAACAAGCTTTCTGTCTCGTTGATTTTCTCTTGTTTTCTTGTTTTCACTTTTATTGATTTTTATTCTGATCTTTGTTTCCTTTCTTCTGCTCACTCTGGGATTATTTTGCTTTTCTTGTGTAGTTTCTTGAGATGGCAACTTGGATTATTGATTTGAGACCATTCCTTGTTTCAAATCAGCACAGGTTTAGCTGTGTCCCACTAATTTTGATATATTATATGTGCTGAATCTGAAATGAGTTTCTTATAAACAGCATATAATTGAGTTGTAGCTGTTTTGTGTGTTGTTTTTTTGGTTTTTTATCTAGTCTCGCAATCTCTGGTTTTTGATCTGTATATATAGGCCATTTATGTTTAATAAAATTATCCATATGTTAGTGATAATTCTGCCATTTTATTGTTTGTGTTCTGCTTGCTTCATCTATTTCTTGTTACTCTGTTTCTCTTTTCCTGTGTGTTACTCATTGTCTTGCCAGTGCTATCTGGCTACCTGTTTATCTCTCCATGGGGGAGGGGAGTCTCAGGTCTGGTAGGAAAGGAGACTGTGCCTTCTGGCTGTGCACTTGGTGGGGCTCCCCACCAGCCCTCTTGCCCAGCTCACCTGATGTTTTCTGTGGGGCTTCCCTTTAGCCTAGGGGTGGAATGAGCTTACCTGGGCTCCCTTTAGTTGCTGGTTTGGGGATAAGAAACCTCAGGGTCTGGTTTTCCTTGTTCTGTTGGATGGAGGGAACTGAGGTGTCCCACCATCACATTGTTCCTCCAGTCTTGGGGTCTCACACCAGCTCACCACCTTCTTACTGCCTTTCAGAGAGTCTGTTTGGCTGTTTCTTGAGTTATTTCCAGGGTTTATAGTCGTACTTAGCAGGGAGAAACGATAAAAACAAATCTATGCCACCTTGTCTGAAAGAAAATCTCCCATTTTGGTATTGACCAAGAATTAATCTCAAAGGAATTTATATTATTGTCATTATTTACGTGTGTGTCTCTTTCTTAGCCTAGAATACAAACTCCACTAAGGCAGACTTTTTGTTTGAATTGCTGCATACTTCTAATGCTTCAAATAATAACTGTTAAATAAATGTGTGAATATATGTTGAGAGAGATTGAATGTACATTGAATATACCAAATATCCATGATGAGTGTGTGCTTAAGACTTGTGCCTATTTTTTCTATTTGATTGCCTTTTTTTTTATGTAGGAGTTTTTTATACTTTGGGGATGAGAGTTTGGCAAAAATTAAAAGGTGTGACACCTTGCAAATATGTATAATCAATTATGTTTCAATAAAAAATTTTAAAAGGTGTGACAAAACTGAGCTTTGGTCAGGATGAGGAACAAATCTCTTGTGTTCTTGTGGGGAAAACATAATAATTTAGTCAGGCTCCCTCCACGTTTCTTGTAAACAAGTTGTGTGGGTGGAGTTAGTGGGCATGTGCACCAGTGTATCTTTTTAGTTTTGTAGCTATTGTGGGTCCTGCAGTTTGTGAAGCAGGCTGGTGGCAGAGAGCTTGAGTCTAACAATAGAGCATGTTTACTCGGCTGGCAGCTGCTCAGTTTCAGTTTTCCTTTGGACTTTGCCAATAGCAGCTGAGTTTCTGAGTTTCTCCTTTGTACTGCGTAGGTATTAGATGTGTGTGGACTGCTTGGCTCATAGTGTTGTGTGTGCTGAATAAAGACTATTCCTACTTCAACCAAGGCTCCAAGGACGTTTTTCCTGGTTACCTAGCTCATAGATCTGCGTGTGAAGGGTTTGCGAACGGGCTTGAGGGGTCTGTGAGCTCCAGACCCTAGCCCTAGCTCTACAATTGGAGTCATAGGCAGGATTATGCTACAGTTCTTAATAGAGGTATAAAGTGATTGGACCGCTTTGGAAAATATATATTATCTTATAAAATTGACAGTGTTCATATCTCATGATCCAGCCATTCCAATTTTAGGATTTCAAAGTTTTTTCAAAAAAATTTAAAATATTTCAAAAGCTTTATTGACCATGGCTGATAGCAGAAAATAACAATAAAATGAATAAAGAAATAATATATTTATGTAATGAAATAATGTACATCATATAAATAACAGAAATGAAATGTATAACCTATCAAATATGTCCACTAACATACATAATGTTGGGTGAAAGAGGATAGACACGAACTTATACTATATGATTCAATTTTCTTAAAGTGCAAAACAAAGCAAAACTAAAGCATATTTTCAAGGATTCATGCCAAAGAGGTAACTATAAAGAAAAGCAAGAGGTGAGTTTCACAAAGCCAGGAGTGTGATTGTCTGGGGGGTGGAGGTCAGGAAGGACTGTGCAGGGGCTTTTGGGGACTGCACTGTTCTATTTTGGGACCTTGGTTATTATTATGAGAAGGTTTATTTTACAGTTTTTTAGGTTACACCTTTATGGTTCAGGTTCTATTCTATGTGAGTTGGAAAAGCAAAAAAATGGAAAACAAACCTATCAAACATTTATTTAATAAACACATATTTTTGTGATGGTCAGTTTATATGTCATCTTGGCCAGGCCAGTTATTCTAGTCCAAGGTTATTCAATCAAACACTAATCTAGGTGTTTCTGCGAGGGTATTTTGGAGATGTCCATAATCAGTTGATTTTTAGTAAAGGAAATTATTCTAGATAATCTTGATGGGTCTTATTCTATCAATTGAAAGAGCTTAACTGAGGTTCCTCTGAAGAAGAAATTCCTCTGGATGGCAGCTTAACTTGTGAGAGTTCCAGTTTACCTTTCCTGATCACCTGCCCTGTGAATGAATTCGGACTTGCCCAGCCAGTCCCACAATTGTAACAGCTAATTCCTTAGTGTATGTGCATGTGTACATATATATATACACATGCACACACATATATATATATACAAAGACACAGATTAATATACATGTATATATGTGCGTATACACACACACATAAACACACATTGATACACTATGTGCTGTCAAAAGCTCTAGGTATACAAAGAAAAATAATACAAGGAAATAAATGTAGGGGTGTAGAGGTTCTTGTTATTAGGGTCAGATATGGCAAGCTAACCATGCTAATTTCTCTCTGTCACACGCACACGAGTGCGCACAAACACAAACACGGCCCCACCTTCCACCTTATCAGCAGTTTCCAGCCATCCCTGAGTACTGTGCCAGTGCAGGAAGGGCACCCAGCTGATAGGCACATATTGTTTTGTTTGTGCAACCTGCTGGTGCACAAATACACTTGGCTTTTTTGAGCTTTGAATGTTGTGTGATTTGGAGGGAACAAAATAAAATAGAAGTGGAAGTGGTGAATACATTAAAGGATATGTTGGTAAATACAATGATAAAAATGTAATTCCTGGTTTTTACATTTATGAGTGCCTAATTTTCTGTGGTACATTGCACATGTATGCATATGTATAGGCATGTAATATACATTACACATTACCGGATGCTTTAGACATTTATTTTCTTCTACTTATTTCTCCTCTGTCATCTTCTGTTTCCCATCCCCATGGCCACCTGGTGGCCGATAGCTGTCCAAGCAGGTTTATCTCAAAAGAAATGATTGTGTTAGCTGTCCTCTGCTTAACCTTGAGGTATCAGACAGCCTCTCTAGGTAAGACTCTAATTGTAGAGCTTGCTGTTCTGTCATGTTAACTACTTCAGCCCCGGATTTTGTGTGAATGAAGAGAATAAGTGTTTTACATTCCACTGGTGAAGCACAAATACCATGCCAAATTAAAGTTTGATAAGTAAGGATTTTTAACAGGTGGCATCCAATTTGCATGTATCATGTGGAGTAAATCAAAGTTGTAAGCACACTAAAGCAACAGGAGAGAGCACAGAATCTGGAGGCAGACAGACATCTGTCTAAGACATGCTGTGTAACAGCAGGAAAGTCATTTAACCTCTCTGAGTTCCTGTAACTCAGCAGATTCAAATATTTTGATCTCAGAAACCCTTTATGTTCTTAAAATTACTGGATACTATGAAGAAATATGTTTGTGGGTTCTTAGCTATTAATATTGATCATATGAGAAATTTAATAAATGTTTAGCATATTTACTTTTTAATTTATTTTGATGTAACAATAACAAACCCATTACGTTAGTATAAATAACATGTAGAGTTAGAGCTAGGGTCTGGAGCTCACAGACCCCTCGAGCCTGTTCACAAACCCTTCACATGCAGGTCTATGATCTAGGTAACCGGCAAAAAAGTCCTTGGAGTCTTGGTTGAAGAAAGAGTAGTCTTTATTCAGCACACACACGTTTGAGAGCTAAGCAGTCCACACAGAGAAACTCAGAAACTCAACTGCTACTGGCAAAGTCCAAAGGAAAACTGAAACTGAGCAGCTGCCAGCAGAGTAAACATGCTCTATCCTTAGACATAAGCTCTCTGCCACCAGCCTGCTTCACAAACTGCAGAACACACAATAACTATTAACTAAAAAAGATACATGGGTGCACATGCCCACTAACTCCACGCACACACAACTTGTTTACAGGAAATGTGCTGCTTGATCCCCCAGGCAGACCTGAGCCAAGGGAGCCTGACTAAATTATTCCATTTTCCCCACCTAACATTTTTAGGAAACAACTATATTTTTACAAAAAATAAAACAAGGAGAGGAGTGGCATTATTCCACATTTTTGCAAATTCCTTTAATATCTGGCTTAATAGAGACAATTGGATTTTCACATCTGCTTCTGCATTTAATCCATTGTGGTATCACATGTTATATAGAGTGGAAAATGCCACTGAACATACTGAGAGAATGAGAGAAAAAAGCAAATAAAGGCTTAAAATTATTATTATTATTTGGTGGCTGGCTGGTATGGGGTTCTGAACCCTTGACCTTGGTGTTACAACACTACACCCTAACCAACTGAGCTAACTGGCCAGCCCCTATTATACAAATAGTTTGACCTAGCGGACCCTTGCCCAGGTCTGAGGTATCTGCAAGGGTTCTGGAAACATGCTCTGAGAACTGCTGCTCTATGAAACTGAGCTAAATCATGTCTTCCCTAATGGCTTACATAGAGCCCTGGTGTCCTGCTCCTCGTCACCATTGCCGGCAGGTTTGATCCATACCAAGGTGTTGGCAACTGGGATGGCAGAGACCCAAGTTTCAGGCTTGATGGATTGTTGACTCCCTTTTCCCAGAGCCAGAAGATCTAAAACGCCATTGCCGGCCCCGCCTGACTGACAGAGGAGCTTGAGACTGTGAGCCAAGCACCACGTACCTGATGATGGTGCAACTCCTGGAGGTCCATTTGGAGAATTGCTTTACAGTGAGGAGGCGGAATAAGGTCACTGTGAGATACCTTCCAGCTCTGAATAAATGAATGGCTGGAGAGAGCTTCTGCCAGTGCGAGTCACGCATTTATGAACAGGGAACTATGTAAAGTCTTGTCTGTGCCAGCAGCCGTCCTGGCTGGGTGTCCTGCTGGCCACCCTCCTTCCTCCCTTGGCCTGGGCCAGTTTGTCTCCCCGAGGGAGGCTAACCGAGGGAATACCCTCCCCTGGCCTCTCCCGCCCTTTTTAAAACTAATTTCTGAATCTTCCTGGGATAGAAAGTGGGACCCCAAGCAGGCCCTGTGCCTCCTCTTCTTTTGTGCGTGAAGGTCTATTCCTGTCCTCTCTCACCTCCCTCCTTAGCTCCCAGAGCCGCGTGGTGGATTGGGAGAGACCAAGATGAGTGTAGACCACAAAGCCCCCACTCCTCTCACCTGAAGAGCAGAGCTTCCTGCTGGACCCTCAGACACAGGGGCCTGTGAGACCCTGCTCCAGACAGCGCCAGATGCTGGGGAGGAGGGGGTCTAGCCCACCAGCCCCGGGACTCCAGCGACCCAGAGAATGAATGAGATGGTCAGTGTGAGGCCAAGGCTGACTCGACAGGATGAAGGGCAGAATGTGCACCCAAGACCCAGAGTGACCACTGGGGTGATAATAGGAGATGCAGAGATTACAGATAATCTACTATGTACTAACACAGAGGACAGAACACAAGACAGAACAAGACGATCATCTACTGTAGGTTTTGTAGACTGTGCTCATTTGTTTCATTTGGGGATGGGCAGAAATGGTGCAAATCTTTTTTTCCTAATGAACTCCCTGCTTTCCCCTCACATAGTAAAAGTCCAGACAAATTAAAAATTATTTCATATTTAATTTTGAGTTTAACAATTATTATTGTACCCTGTTAGAAAAAAAGTGTATCCCTTCTGAAACTTTCCTCTGACATTGCATTGCCCTGAACTGTACCACATTCCAAAATGCAAACCAATCACAGGCAGAGGACATTGGGTCACCAAGACTGATGGTTCAATCAGGACTCTCCTCCTGGATGAATCAGCTTCCTCTCATGGAGGAGAGAAAATAACTGAACAACGTGGGCGCTCTGGTTAGACAGAAGGTAGGATGTGTGGTGAAGAGGTAACCAACTCTGGTACAAGATGGTTAGTTAATTTATTGTAGCTCATTGAAGGATAAAGAACAGAAAGAAGAGATACATCTCAAGACAGTCAATTTCACTTTTATGTTTTTGTTGGCGGCTGGCGGATAATAGGATCAAACCTTGTACCTTGGATTTTACTTTTTATTTAAAGTTGTGGTCAGAGGAGAGTAAAAAGAAAGGGCTGAATGGAATTCAGGGACTGTATGAAGATCAGGCATCACAAAACCAATCTTTTCCCTGTTGTTCCCATTGTCTTATGCTGTGGTGTCTTTCTTTCTTTCTTTCTTTTTTTTTTTCTTGCCGCTGGCTGGCACGGGGATCCAAACCTGTGACCTTGGTGTTGGAAGGCTGTACTCTAACTGTGGTGTCTCATTGTCAGTTGTCTTTTAACTTTACTTAATCATTTTTTTCTATGTTTTTTTAAATATAGTTCATTTTATCAATCTTTTCCTTTATTGTTTCTAAATTTTGAGTCATAGTTAAAAAGTCTTTCCTTAAACACAGTTTATAGATGCATTTGCCCATCCTTTTTTTTACTGCTTATGTGGAGGTACTTCAAAAAGTTCATGGGAAAATGGAATTAAAAGATAATACAGAGCCGACCCCGTGGCTCACTCAGGAGAGTGTGGCGCTGGGACGCTGAGGCTGCGGGTTTGGATCCTATATAGGGATGGCCGGTGCACTCATTGGCTGAGCGCCGTGCGGGCGACCCCAAGCCAAGGGTTACGATCCCCTTACCGGTCACAAAAAAACAAAACAAAAACAAACAAACAAAACCCCCCCCAAAAGGTAATACAAATCTTTCCATGAACTTTTTGAAGATCCCCTCGTATAGTTTTACCTTTTTAAAATATGCTAGATCTCCAAACCATTTGGAGGTAATTCTTGTGAATGGTGTGAAATAGGGAAATTTATCATTTTCCAAATGGCTGTCCAGTTGTTCCGTGTATTAAAAAGTCCATTTTCCCCCATCGATTTGCAATGCCATCTTTACTACATATGTATTTACCTATGTCCATGGGTTTATTATTTTCTCATCTGTTCCACCGGTCTGTTTGTCACTCAAGCACCAATACTACACAGTTGTAACCATAGAGGGTTTTTAGTATGTTAATTTTTAGTAGGCCTAGTCTCCCTTATGGATTTTTAAAACTGTTTTCATTGCTATTCTCACATATTTTCTTTTCCATAGGAATTTTAGTATTGACTTCTCTAACTTCATAAGAAGGATTGTTGGTATTTTTATTGGGATTGTGTTAAATTTGTACATTAACTTGCATTGCTATGAAGTTGTCATCCTGTCTAAACAAGGGATGACTTTCCATTTGCTTAAGATGACTTTTTCACTGTTTTGGATCCCCATACCAGCCAGCTGCCAAAACAAACAAAAATACTACTTTTGTGTCTTTAGGAGTGCTTTAGAATTTTTTCTTATATAGATTTTTCTTGTTGATAAATTTATTCTCAAGTATTTAATCTTTTTTTATTATCATAAATGGAGTATTCTCTACTATCTTATTCTTTAGATGACTTCTGTGTGTATGAAAGTTGCATCATGTTGTACACTATGAATGTATAAAATTTATACTTATCGATTTAAAATAATTAAATAAAATTTGCAGATTTCTGCATATTAATGATATTTGCTAATAGCTTGTTGATTTCTTTTATGGTCTGAGTTGGTTTTGTCATTCATTTTCTAGGGTTTTCCAGATATGCTATCTGTGTCGTAAAATAAAAGACATTTGATCTTTGGTTCCTGGCAATCAGCTCCTAAAGCCTTTGGAATTTCTGAGTGATGGCTTTTTTATGATATGTTGGCTGGGGGGCCCTTAGGTTAGCTTCAGGATCTGGAAAGACCAAGGCAAGATTAGAGGGTTGGAACTCTGAGACTATTCTTTTGCCATCAATGGTCTTGACACTCTTGTTGAAAATCAGCTGACCATAGGTGCATTGGTTTATTTCTGGACTCTCAATTCTATGCCACTGGCCTATATGTCTATCTTTATGCCACAGCCACACTGTTTTGATTAGTATAGCTTTGTAGTATGTTGTGTAATCAGGAAATGTGAGTCCTCCAAGTTTGTTTTTCTTTTTTCAACATTGTTTGATTATTCGAGGTCCCTTGCAATTCCATATGAATTTTAGGATTGGCTTTTCCCATCTGCAAAAAAGGCCATTGATATCAATTGTGTTGAATGTGTAGACCATTTGAGGGAATGTTGCTGTTATAACAAAATTAATTCTTCTAACCCATGACAATGGATGTCTCTTAATTTACTTAGATCTTTAATTTCTTTCAGCAATGTTTTGAAGTTTTCAATGTGTGAGTGTTCTCCCTGGTTAAATTTATTCTTAAGTATTTTATTCTTTTTGATACTATTATAAATGGAATTGTTTTTTTAATTTCATTTTCAGATTGTTCATTGTTAGTATATAGAAATATAACTAATTTTTGTGGGTTGATTTTGTATCCTGCCACTTTGCTGAATTCATTTATTAGCTATAATAGGGTTACATGTGTGTGTATTTTTTTTTTGTGTGTGTGTGTGTGTCGTTTTTCGTGACCGGCACTCAGCCAGTGAGTGCACCGGTCATTCCTATATAGGATCCGAACCCGCGGCGGGAGTGTCACCGCGCTCCCAGCTCCGCATGCTACTGAGTGCGCCACGGGCTCGGCCCCATGTGTGTGTATTTTTAAGGATTTTTTATATATAAGATCATGCCGTCTGTCTCAGTCTGTTCCTGTTGCTATAACAAAATATCTTAGACTTAGCAATTTATAAACAAAAAAATTTATTGCTCACCACCATTCTAAAGGCTGGGAAGTCAAAGAGTCCAAGATCAAGGGGCCAGCAGATTTGCTGTTTGTAGCGGGCTTCTCTCTGCTTCAAAAATGGTGCCTTCTTGCTGCATCCTCACATAGCAGAAGGGCCAAACAGGGTCCCTCAATCCTCTTTTATAAGGGCACTAATTTGGTTTATAAGGGCTCTGCCTTCATGACCTAATCACCTTCTAAAGGCCCCATCTCTTAACATGATCACATTGGGGATTAAGTTCCAACATATGAATTTTGGAGGGACACCAACTGTATTAGTCAGTTTCTGTTGCTTATAACAGAAATACCTGAAATGGTGTAATTTATAAAGAAACAGTATTTATTGCTTACAGTTTCAGAGGCTGGGAAGTCCAAAATCCAGGGAATACATCTGGTGAGGGCTTGGTTGTTGGTGATAGTGATGCAGGAGTCTCACATGGCAGAACAGTGGAGCCGAGAGAGAGACTTTCATATGCTCTTCTTTTAAAGCCCTCATAACCACTCCCATGACCACCATTAAATTATCAAATGGACTAATCCATTCACTATGGCATGGTCCTCACAATCTAATGACCTTTTCAAGGTCCCCACCTTTCCATTATCATAATAGGATTTCCCACTCTCAACTGTTACAGTGGGAATTAAACTTCAGTGAGTATGGGGGGATACTCAACCCACTACACCAACATTCAGACCACAGCACCATCTGTGAATAAAGATAGTTTTACTTCTTTTCTAATTTATTTGCCTATTATTATTTTTTCTTCTCTCATTGCTTTGGCTAGAACTTCCAGTACAATGTTAAATAGAAGCGACAAAAGCAAGCATTATTATCTTATTCTTGATCTTAAGGGGAAAGCTTTCAGTCTTTCATCATTGATTGTGATATTAGCTGTGGGTTTTTCATAAATTCCTTTATCAGGTTGAGGTAGTTCCCTCAAATTACTAGTTTGTTGAATATTTTTATTATGAAAGCATATTGAATTTTTTCAAATGCTTTTTCTGGATGAATTGAGATAATCAGGTGTTTTTTTTCCCTTTGTTACATTAATGTGGCACATTACATTGATTGATTGATTTAACTAACCTTGCATTCTTGGGATAAATTCCACTTGGTCAAGGTATATAATTATTTAATATGCTGGTGGATACAGTATGATAGTAATTTGTTAAGGACTTTTGCATCTATATTTGTAAGAGATATTTGTCAGCAGTTTTCTTTTTTTGTAGTGTTTTTGTCTGATTTGGGGAGCCAAGTAATGCTGGCTTCATCAAATAAGTTAGGAGAAATTCCTTCCTCTTCTATTTTTAGAAAAGCTTAAGAAAAATTGATATTAATAACTGGCAGAATTAATTGGTGAAAACATCTGGTTCTGAGCTTTCCATTATTGGGAGGTTTTTGATTACTGATTCAGTTTCTGCTATGTTTATAGGTCTGTTCAGATTTTTTTTACTTCTTATTGGTTCAGTTTTTGTAACATGAGTTTTCTAAGAATTTGTTCATTTATCTTGGTTATCTAATTCTGTTGGAGTATAATTATTCATAGTATTCTCTTATAATCCTTTTTATTTCTATAATATTGGCAGTTATGTCCTTACTTTTATTTCTTATTTTAGCAATTTGAGTCTTCTTTTTTCTTTCTTTCTTATTTGGGGGGGGGGTCATTCTAGCTGAATGTTTATCCATTATGTTGATCTTTGTCGATCTTTCAAAAGAACCAACTTTGGTTTCACTAAGTATATTGTTTGTCCTACTCTCTATTTTGTTTATTTCTCTTCTAATCTTTATTATTTCCTTCCTCCTGCAAGCTTTGGGTTCAGTTTCTTCTTCTTAAAGTTCCTCAAAGGGTAAAGTTAGTACTGATTAAAGATCTTTATTCTTTTTTAATGCATATGTTTACAGCAATAAATTTCGGAGCATTGCTTTTAGTGCATCCTGTAAGTTTTTGTATGTTATGCTTTTGTTTCATTCATTTCAAAGTATTTTCTAATTTCTTTGTGATGTAACCTTTGGCCAATTGGTCATTTAGGTATGTGTCATTTAATTTCCACATATTTGTGAAATTTCCAGTTTTTCTTTTCCTACCCCTGTCCCCAGCATCAAAAAGTGAGTGTATTTAACTATATATAGCTCATAATAGAGCAAAGGGGTAAACAGAATAATTCATGCTATAGCATGTTTAATGAACTGGCAAGAGAGAACGTTGGTTAGAGGAAGGCAGAGGAAGTTTATCTTGTAAGAATTAGAACGGAGGGGCTCCATAATCCTCTGGCATCTGCTCGATGTTGTACCTATGGTTAGTAATGAACATGATAGGGGCTCCATGGATCTTTTGGATTCTTCATTTAAGGTCCTGGTCAACTGTGGCCACAATGTAACACTTGTGCTGAGTTACTCTCTGTATTAAGCAGTCATCTACATAGGTTCCTTTGTGTGTGCCATGGTAATGTTCAGATCTTGGATTCTTGGCAATCCTGAGAGCTGTTCAGTGTTTCTGCCCCAATTTCTCAATTTCAGCCATTACACAGTCAGTTATACTAGGGATACGCTTGGCATACAGACAGCCCATCATTGACTGCACTAAGTCCAGTTTGGCTTTAATGGAAAAGTTGAAGAAGTTGGTATCAACCAGGATGTGGTAAGGTGGGCCCAGATGTGTCTTATGTTGGAAGAATAAGCAGGAAGGGTGTTGGGGGACTTCTTTCCTTCAGCGAACTGGGATCTTTCTTTTCTTTTTAGGTTTGAGTCCTTTTTTTTAAGCCTCTGATCTCTGAGACTCAGCATTTGCTTCATGGTCGCATACTTCCTTGTTTTCTTTTTCTTCCTCTCCTCTCTCACCATGCTCACGCCACCCAAGTTTTTCTGCTATTGATTTCTAGTTTCATTCCATTGTGGTTAGAAAAGATACTTTTAAAATTTATTGAGACTTGTTTTGTGGCCTAATATATGATCTGTCCTGGAGAATGTCCATGTGCACTTGAGAAGATGTGGAATCCCAGCCAGTGTTGTTGGGCGGAGTGCTCCGTACATGTCTCTTAAGTCTACTTCCCATAGGTCCTTACTTTTATTATATATATATTAATAGTACTTTAATTTAGGTTAGTAGTTTCTCTTCCACCTAAGTATTTTCATCTCTTTTATCAAGTTGTATAGTTTTTAAAAAATTGACGGGAAAGTTTTTTTCAAGTTTATTGATTTTGTGATTAATTTCCAGATTTATTGCACTGTGATTGGAATGCTGTTTTTAACATTTCTACTTTATTATGCTCTAATATAACATCTATTTCTGTGAATATTCTGTGTGTGCTTTTAAAGGTATATTTCCTATTATCGAGTTTTAACTTTTGATATACACCCTGAAGATCTACCATATTGATTATATTGTTTAGGTCTTCTATATAATCTTTATTTTTTTCTATTTGATCTGATTTACAATGAGAGTGGTGCTTTAAATTCTTCTATTAATAGTTTATTTGTAAGACTCCTTAGATCTCCTGAAGTTCCTGCTTCACAAAGTTAGTCTTTGTGTCTAATACTTAGATGCTCATACCTGTCCCATCTTTGCTGTGATTTTTGGCTTTTAGCATTATAAAGTATCCTAGTCACATTTAATGCTTATTGGCTTAAATTATACTGTGTATGATATGAACATTGCTATCCCTGTTTTCTTATTTCTGCTTTCCTGGTGTGCCTTTGACCAACATTTCATTTTTAGCCTTTTGGAATCATGTTGCAGATGCATCTCACATCTTTAGCATATGCCATTCATGTCTTGCTTGTAAACCAAACTGAAAATCTTTTTTTTTTTTTTTTTTTAACAGATGGTGAGGGCCGTGCCTGTGTGGGGACAGGGGTCATACATGAACTTTCTGTATTTTCTGTTCAATTTTGCTGTGAACTTAAAATGGCTCTAGAAAATCTATTCAAAAATGAAAAAAAAAATCAATATAATGTCCTATCTGTCATAAAAATGAGAAATAAAATTTACAGTTGAAAAAAAAAACAGGCAGAAAGGGTTAATTAAGTATGCTGCCTGAAATGCTAACTGATGGGTGACTATCACATTCCTTAGAGTAAAAGGTAAAAATAAAAACACAGATCAAAGTGAGTCTAAAAGACAAATAAGCATCAGTAACATGACAGGATGAAAATGAGGTAAGAAACATTTTCAACTCTTTTTACTCTGAGAGCAAAGCTCAGCTGCTTTTCAATGTACAATTTGGACAGTTTTTGAAGGTGTCTCGAGGAACCCTGTTGCACACATGCACACATATGTGTGAAAGTCCTATTTAATTAAAAAAATGTTTTGCTGGTTTTAACTGACAATTTATCTTTAGTATGATCTTGCAATATTTTTATCTGTTGGAAATATGTCATTTACTTCAGAACAACTGGATGAAACTGCAAGTCTTCTGTTTTCATAATGTTTGTTTGTTGCATTTACCAATCAGAAAGTTAGCTATAGGACTGGCTTTTCAGTAACAGGCCTTGGCGACTTTAGGTGAAGCCAGTATTGGATCACTAGTCTTTACTCTAAATTCTGTCCTTTCTTTCCCTATACCACAGGTTTCCAGTACTATAATAACCTAAGACAAGAATTAAAGAGTTCTGTGCTACTGATATCTGTTCCTGATGATTTTTTCATTAAGGTGGGGGTGTTTGGGAATGAAGTAGGAAATGAGGTAAAGGAAGGAAGAGGAGGAAAAAGAATAAAAGAGGGAAAAAAATAAACTTTTTACTATAATGGCATATTCTTTTTATTCAGTACATACAGCCATTAACATTTTTCACACAGTGTATACATTCTCCCATGGAAGTATCAGTTTGATCAAGCAATACAGATATATACGCTCAATTAAGTATCTAATTTAAAGAACTAATTTGAACCTTAAATTTTAGGTGAGCAAGTGCATGATGTTTGTTCTGGGAAAGAAGCTAAAATATCTGTGACCTTATCTGGCTTTCCAAAACTTTCCTGCAGAAAATTATTTTACTAATGAATTAAAGGTACAAAATATATAACTACATTTCATGCTAGTTATAAACAATAACAAAATTTATAAAACAAGAGAATTCAGTCTTATTATTAGATTTTGTTAAGCCTACTAAATTAAATGTTAAAATTTAACATATTTTTACTTAAAGATACAAAATAGTAAATGTTAAATATTCTGGACTTCAGTTTATGCAAAAAGTATTAGCAAAAATTGAAAGGTAGCAAATGTTACAATGGTTTATATTTAATGTTTAAAACTTCAAGGCATAATAAATTAAAATCTCTTTCTTAACATAAACTATATCACCATATTCTGGAATTAAGTTTTTTTTGTAACAGGGAAATTATTTCTATAAGGATTACAGGACCAAATAGAGGAAAAGGCTTAAAGCTTGTTCTGTGAGTTTTTTCCAGTTAAGGGTCTAATAGAAATGCCACCCAGCAGTGCTTCACACAGGAGGTGATGTTAGCTGATGACAGGGAGGAAGTGTTTGGTCCTGAGACACTGGGACATCAGCAGGCCAGCAAGGCCAAGGGTGCGAGAGGCCTTAGCTGTGTTTAGTGACCACCGGTTTAACATCCCAGAGAAATGCAAGAGACAAAACCTAACACTTGCACCATCTATGCTGCAAAGATATAAAATCTGCTGCAAGATAAATTATCCCATAAGAATCTATGTTAATAATATATAACAGGAGCCTTATAAATATAGCTGTAACATAGTCATATCATAGTTAGCCATTTAAGTTATCCTAAATACATATTTAATCAGGGTTTATTTTAGCTCTGCCGGTGTTGATGCAGATGGAGGTGCTTCCTGGCCTGCAAGACAAAGTGAAGAAATGATTAGACAGATAAAGATAATATTTTTTTAGGGCCGAGCCCGTGGC
Organism: Cynocephalus volans; assembly: GCF_027409185.1. NCBI lineage: Eukaryota > Metazoa > Chordata > Mammalia > Dermoptera > Cynocephalidae > Cynocephalus > Cynocephalus volans. The sequence continues at coordinate 213,687,174 of NC_084461.1, forward strand.
TCACTCGGGAGAGTGCGGCGCTGGGAGCGAGGCGACGCTCCCGCCACGGGTTCGGATCCTATCTAGGACTGGCCAGTGCACTCACTGGCTGAGTGCTGGTCACGAAAAAGACAAAAAAAAAAAAAAAAAAAAGATAACATTTTTTATAAATTAAAAAATTTAATTTATTAATTTTAAACAAAACCAATATTTCTGTACCTATTTATAAGGATTGTCCCTAAAGTCTACATAAAAATGGAGTGTATCATCCTACCTCCCAACACAAATCATACATGGAAAACAAGGGATTCCAACTTTTGTTTGGGTGGACAAGAAAGGTGCCCCACTGGAGTCGTGCCTTGTGCATTTGAGAAAGTTCTGCTGACATAAATGTGCTAAATAGTGTGAGCATAGCTTTGGCAAGGTGAGTAGGCAGGGGGGAGGCCACTCAGGCTGTCAGTCTGTGGCCGCCCCAGCTCCTGAGAGTGGACTCTGCCTGGCATTTGTCCCTGTACCCCCAGTCTTATGCACCTTCATTAATGGTGGCCCCTTTCAGAGTAAAATACTGTACCAGTTACCCAAAGGCCAGCTTTCTGCCATGCTGAAACATCTAGGATAGCTGCAAAATATTGCAATAAAAAAAAAAATAATCCTGTGTCTTGTGGAGGGAAAGAAACATTAGTAAGAAGCCTTGACTAGATTAGTTTCCAGAAAGTTTCAGCAACAGGCTCTAAGTAGAGGGTTTTCTAGTTGGAAGGAAAAAGGCACTATCTGGATTGGCTACTGTTGTTTATAAAGTTAAAACCACAATGAACATCAGGAGAAATAGAAACAGCAGAGAAAAAGAAATACAGAAAAGAAAAAGGCAATCAGAGTGAGAGGGGAGAGTGTGGCTGTCATCAGCACCAGACTTGGGATCAGAGATGCTGTCATCAGCACCAGACTCGGGATCAGAGATGCTGAGGGGGGGAGGAGGGAATGTTCAGTGCGACACCGTCCTCAGCTACCAGGAAACAAGCCAAGCAGATGCTCATCCTCACAATGATATTGAGGCTTTTATTAATTTGAATGGTTAAATGTTTCTCTGAAATTAAGTAGGTTTTGCTGCCAATGGAAACATGTAGATTATATAAAACCTGCAGCAATCTTTATTTCCTAATGGAAAGTTTATAAACTCATATTAATGCCAGATGACAGTCCCTTGATTAGATCAGTGGTAAAGTAAGACCATGGAGAAAATAATACCAAAACCCCTAACATAGCCTATGTAGATGAGCCTCTGTACCACCGCATTTGTATTTTTAAATTGGGATCCTAAAGAAAAACAATCTGAGCCCAAAAGTTAGTAGAAGGAAGGAAATAACAAAAAGAAATAAATGAAATAGACTTAAAAAAAATTTAAAAGATCAACAAAACTAAGAGTTGGTTTTTTGGAAAGATAATTATGATTAGCAAATTTTGAGCTAGACTAAGTTGATAGGGTGGGGGTGGGGGTGGGGTGGTGGTTGGCAGAGAAAAGGGAAATGTTGGTCAAAGCGAGCTTCAGTTAGACGAGAGGAGCAAGTTTTAGCGATCTATTGCACAGCAGGGTGCCTATAGTTAATAATAATACATTTTATATTTCAAAATTGCTAACAGTAGATTTTAAATATTCTCACCACAAAAAAGAATAAATACGTGAGGTGATGGATATTTTACTTAGCTTGATATAATCATTCCAGAATGAGTACATACATCGAAACATCATATTGTACCTCATAAATATTTACTTATTATTTGTCAATTAAAACAAAATAAAATAATAAATTGGAGTGTTCCCACGCCTTTTACTTCTCTTTTCCATTATTTAAATCCACGTTTCTCACATGGTGAGCAATAAAATGTTTGTCTATGAAGTAAAATACACTATATTTTTTCCTTGTGTAACATTCATAAAGAATAAAATAATCTGGCTGTCCTAAATTATGTTTCTAGAGCTCTGATTTTTTAAAAAGCATGTATGTCACAGGTTTTTGTAGTCAGAATACATGCAGTTTGGAGAAGGACATCACAGGCTGCCAAGAAGTCGCAATCTCAGATTTAAGGCCTACGTCCATCGATTTTTTTGTGTGTGAGACACTTTTTGTATTCTGATGCAGGTCAGCGTCTCTGCAGATACTCACTTGGTGAAGACTCTGTAACAAAAAAGGATATCCGTTGTTCAATAGAATGTGACAGAGCACAGGTATTAAAAGAAGTCATAACTACTCAAAGAATTAGCAAAAAGTCTGTATTATTTAAAACAACAACCAGTCAGAAAACACTGTTGACACTGCAAAGTTCAAAAGCTGCACTCCCATGTGAGGGAGGCTGGTGGGGCCGCCGCGAGTGGGGCTGAGTATTAAAGAGAGAAAGCAGCCTTCATGGGAAAAAAAAAAAAAGGGCACTTTTTAAGAACATAAAGTCTGAACTTGTCACCCATCTCATCCATCAAGATAGAGGAGAGGGTTGGCCTGTAATGGATAGGTCTCGCCTGAAATCCACAGATCTCACTCAGCAAATACAGCAAGGAGCTGGATGTGGAGAGGCAAGCAGGGATCTCACTCACAGAAAAAACCCAGCAAACACTTCAAATGCCAAAAGAGACATGACATGCCTTCTTGCCCCTTAACCAAAGAGATGAAGCCTCAAGAGTAAAAATGAGTTGCCCAGAGGCAAACAGTCATAGAGCAGTGGGAACAAAACATCATACTCAATAGGCTTTAGGATGGACATGTCCAAAAAATAATACTAATGATCTCTGTGACTGTTAAAAATAAAAACTAATAAAATATTTTGAACATCTGATTACAAAGTTCTAGATGATTCAAAGTTTAAAAAAATTAAAACGAATTTTTAAAATTTTATTGGTTTTGAATATTCATGAGATACAAAGCTGATTGTCACCACTCGTGCCCAAGATGTGAAGGCCAGATTCATGCTGGCAGCATGCCCATTACCACAAATTGTATTTGTACCCCGTGTCCCCCACCCAATTATCCCCATCCTCCCTCCTCCTCCCGCTTCCCCCCCACCCCACTCTGTAGCCCAAGGAATATTCTCTCCCTCTGCAAAAAATATGGAATGCTTTAATTTGCGTGTCATCCTTGTGCAGGGGCCGTGCTAATCTCTGTATCGTTCCAATTTTAGTATATGTGCTGCCGAAGTGAGCACGAAGTTTAAAAAAAATTTTTGATAATGGAGTAATTTCAAGTTTGAATTTTGAGTTATTTTCAAAGAATGGAGAGCTTTCTATGAAGGGATTTCTTTCTTTTTTTTTTTAATAAAGATGACCAGTAAGGGGATCTCAACCCTTGACTTGGTGTTGTCAGCACCACGCTCAGCCAGCGAGCTAACCGGCCATCCCTATATAGGATCCGAACCCGTGGCCTTGGTGTTATCAGCACCGCACTCTCCCGAGTGAGCCACGGGCCAGCCCTCTATGAAGGGATTTCTAAGAGGACCAGCTGATATGCAGGAGTTCCAGAATTTTAGGGTCAGAATTTTTTGGATCCAGAAGACTAATGGTTGATATTATTTTGCATATTATTTGTTTGGTATACCAAACGGAGTATCAACATTTTTGACAAATAAAAAAAATGTAAAGCCCCAGAAGTCATTTTGCTATTCATTTGAAAAAAGAGGAAAAAGCCGAACATATATTATCCCCACATTTATCTGCAACCTTAATACTTCTGTGGGTTTTTACCTTATTATTCAGATCGCTCACTTGTCATTATGAGATACATCATGATATAAGAAAGTCAGCTGCTGCCAACACAGTTAAACAGAACCTCAGGGGAACGGGACTACTAGGAGCACCTGACCTTGAGCTTTCTCAGAGCCTTCAGGAGCCTCCAGGTCTCGGGGCACCTCTGCATGTTGGGGCCCTTCAGGGTCTCGTGTGGACTGAGATGACGCCGATGCCCTGGATGTCCTTGGGGTTGTTCTCCTGTCTGAATCCACTTGCTGTTTCTGTAACCAGTCATCCTTGTAACCATTGCTGATAAGTTTGGAAAAGTTTGTTGGTGAACTGGTTTTTTGACCAGGCCTTGAAAAGAGAAAAATTAATGTTAAACCTAAGTACAGAGGTTAATGATAAACTGGAAACACACTAAGTTAGATGTGTTATTGTCCCTTAAAACATAACAGAGAGCGCTCTTCCTCTTTCTGTCTCCCTCTATGTAGTTGTGAGCAATCTATCACTCCCAGGGTAGGTGGTATTTTCTCTGTCTCTCTCTCTCTCTCACACTCATCTCCCTCTGCCTCTTTCTCTCTGTCTGTCTGTCCCTCCATTTTTAAGTATAAGGAAGTACCTTTCAAAGCATCCCTTGTAATGGGTGAGAACATGCTTAGTCCAGTCTCCAAAACCTTTCTTGTGATAGCCAGTTAAAAATTAGTAATAGTTCTTGTGTTTCACAGGGAAGCCGCCTTCAGAAAATACCAGCCTTCCCTGGTAGTGATAGATTGCTCACAGCTACCATTTTGCTCCTTTGCATAGCTCTGTGTCCTGTCATTGATCACTGTAGGCCTGGCCTCTCACCACCTGCTATGTCTTCACAGACATAACCTGCACTGCAGGGTGATGGGGCAGGCTGATATCGTGATGGAAGCAGCAGCTGAGCTTTTAAGTTAAGCAGGTGACACGTTACCTGTTCCCTCAGAGCCTCAGGTTTCTTCCTTGTAGATCACTTTGTTGTTAAGCATATTTCTATGGTTCTCTCTGCCCATCACTCTCTCCCTCCCTCCCTCTCGCCTTCTCTTTTGTTTTCTTTATGTGTATACCAGCATATATACATTTTCCTCCTCCCTCCCAGTCCGAGCGAGTGTTCTCATGGCATTTGTCGCAATGCAATGTAACCAATGGATTGTTTTCTCCCCACTGGGCGAGAAGCTGTTTGAAGAAGTAGTGAGGCAATTCACGAGATTTACTCTAATTTTAAACTAGGATTCTGAGAAAGTAAGGAGACACAGAAGGCCTCAGGGACTTCACTCTCCGCTGGAAGGTCAGCAGATGTCAGGGCATCTAACCTATTTTCCAGCCGAATACCGAGGCGCCGACACCTGGGTTCAGGACTTGGTGACACAAAAACGTCAGGACTGAGCAGCATGTGTGTGCAAGGACCAGTGGCCCCAAGCAAGCAGGGTGAGGTGTGGCATCGTGGAAGCAGGTTTTGGGCAAGACACAGCCTGATGGAGAAGTGTGGCATCCACACCGCAATCCCGCAGCAAAATGCAGAAGTGGGGACATGCTTAACAGGGCAAAACGGCATTAGGAGGGTAGCGAGGGTTAGAAATCTTGATTCCTATTTGATTTTTAGTATAGGGTTTTTAGGTAATGCATGTATGGGACAAAAGTCCTCGGACAGGAAGCAAGAGCTAACAGCTAGGGGGCAAGAGCCCACTGAATCAATTCTAATCACTGTTTGGGTTAGGGATTATATACACTAATTGTTAATATAATGGGTTCATTGGAAGATTTTGTGAAAAGGAAACTCACACAGGTTTAAAGCCTGTAATGTGAACAAGAGAACTGAAACAGAATAAGGATTGTTCTGAAGGCAATAACCTTTAATACAACAAAGCTTAAATGATGGGAAAACATGTGAGTTAAGATTTCCAAGGACGTTTTGCTAGATTAGATAGTACATGGAGGGTTTTCCACATCTTGCTTTAAGCTGTTTCTGTGAGTTTCTCAAGAAGTCAGGCACTTTCATGATTGTCTTATTGTTTCTTTTGCATGTCGCCTAGCTTAGATTTATGACTCTTTTGATGGTATACTGTTTAAACTATTTTGAACCATGCATGCTTGGATGGAGATTGTTACATAGCCAATTTCTTTATGTTCTTACTATGACTGGTTAACCATCTATTCTTTTCCTGTAATTTCCTTGTTTTTTTAATAGAAACTGAAGCAAAAACCAACCACGGCTGCTACCCAGTTTCTCCTTCTAACAGAGGAGTTGCTGAGGTGCAGTCCCTTCGGGCTCTCATTGCATTCATGTTGCTTTGAGTAATCTTTTATCATCTCTGTTACACAGCGAGAAGTATAACAGGAGGGGACAGAAGCACAGCAGGGGTGAGCAGGCAAGGCTGGGCCAGGGCTGTGTGGCTGGGCCGTGGGAAATTGTGGGGATGCTGTAAGGTTGTCCCTTGGATGAAAGATGGAAGAACAAACCCAAATCTAATCCAGACAGTGTTTGTGTAGCTCAGACACTTACATTGCTGGGAAGGACAGCCGACTTCCTGCAGGGTCTTTAGGGCCAAGTGGAGTCCCCACTTTGCTCAGATACTTTGAGTTAATGGCTGGTAGCCTCACCTGTGTGAAGAAATGCAAGAAACCCCAAGTTAGTGAAAAATATTCAACAGCTCAGACACTGGAGGAGAAGAAAAGTCACCAACAGTAGCAAAGATACAAAACTTATAGGACCGAATGTTCTGTGTCATTCTTCTACTGGTAAACGGTCACATTAAAATGTAACTCAACAATAATCCCATTTGACAAAACGGTTATGTAAAAGGGACTGTCAGTAATTCAAAGGCAGTTGCTGTATCCCAGTAAAGATGCTAGCTACTCAGGAGGGAAAATAATGAACAACTAAAAATAGGAAAACATGGCCTACAAGAGGTCCTTGGTCCTGAAGGGACTCTCCACGCCCGCATGAAATGAAAATGTATGTTCACACAGAAGCCTGTATGCAAGGTTTACGATGGCTTTAGTAATAATCAGCAAGAACTGGAAACAGCGCAGATCTCCAGCAGCAGGTGAACGGACAAGCAAACAGTACCACGATCCACGATGGGACACCTCTCAGTGCTGCAAAGGAACGAGCTCTGACCCTTAGCTGGCACCGCTGCGCTCAGGTGCTCTGCCACACGGAGAGGCCAGGTGGGAAGGGCCACGCACGCACACTGTGACTCACCTGACTTGACAGTCTGGACACACAACAGTGCTTGCCAGAGGCTGGGAGTAGGGGAAGGTTGGACCACAAAGAGGCTTAGAAATTTTGGGGATGACAGAACTGCTCTATGCCTCGATGGTGTGGTTGTCACACAGTGTATATGCATTTGTCAAAACTCACAGGACAGGACTTTTAGAAATGAAGCCCAAGCTGTTAGAATTATGCCTCCATGGCATTTCATTTATTTTTATTTATTTATTTATTTATTTATTTATTTATTTTTTATTTTTTAAATTTTATTTTGTCGATATACATTGTGGCTGATTATTGCTCCCCATCACCAAAACCTCCCTCCCTTCTCCCTCCCCCCCTCCCCCCCAACAATGTCCTTTCTGTTTGCTTGTCGTATCAACTTCAAATAATTGTGGTTGTTATATCTTCTTCCCCCCCCCCCCGGTTTGTGTGTGTGTGTGTGTATGTGTGTGTGCTCCATGGCATTTCAAAAGAAAAAACAGCTCGGGCCGGCCCCGTGGCTCACTCGGGAGAGTGCAGCGCTGGTAGCACTGAGGCTGCGGGTTGCCATCCCCTTACTGGTCAAAAAAATAAAAAACAAAAAACAAAAGAAGAAACAGCTAAATGGGAGAACTTGTCTACACTTTAAACTTTTCTCTATGTACATTATATCTAATAAAAAAATAGAAATAAGTGCTATGAAAAAACAGAGTTACAAAAACAAGCAAACAAAACCCATGGAGGTATTGCTAGCATTTACAGGAAGAAAAGATGGCTATTCCGAAAAAGGAAACAGATCCCCTCCCCAATAACCCTGTAGGAGAGCCATCTATGCTAGTAATCAAGAGGTAACACATTTGCCTTAAGTACTGTCTACCATGTGCCGAGTGATGGCCCAGGGCACAGCTGGCGATGCAGGTGGCAGGGCACACCTCAGTCGCAGCAGGGTGGGGTTGGGTGGCCAGGTCCTCGGAGAGTCTGGGGAAGGATGCATGTCAAATTTCAGGATGACCTGCTAGCTCAACCTTGTGATCATTTTCCTATGGAAGTCCTTACTCTAGCTGTGCCAAGGGGTCTTGCAAGAATACAGGGAGAAAATGAAAGAACTCCCCCAGGTTCTGTGCAACAGGTGCTCCCAGGTGAGCTTTGGACAAAGTGGTGACTTTATCTTATTAAGGCAGCTGGGCCCGCCCTGACGTGTGCTCATCCCCTAGATCCTCCACAACACCCTCCACTGTTAAACAGTCAGCGAGCGTCTCTAACCACCAGCCCGCTCATCCTACTCTCTGTGCACCATGTGGGCAGGGAGCCGGCCGGCTTTAGGCAGTCCCAGTACAGCAATTCTAAATTGTTACTAAATAAATAACCCTACTTGCGTTGGGGCTGATACAGCCTTTGGCTTTTAAAATTTCTCTAGATATGCACTGTCAACATCCAAAGATTTCATGAGGTTTTAGTTTAGTGTAATTGGCCACCTATATATTGCTAAGAAACAGACTCAATCCTTAAAACAGTCCATCTGCACTGATAGCTGCCAACGACCCAAAGCTGGAATCACAGCTGGATACTGGGGATATCTTAAAGAAAAACCAGGGGGCCATTGCAACCGACTGGCATTCCATGTGGTGGTCAACTGCTCAAGTCCACAAAATAAATCAAGGGGTTTCTCTTCCAACCAGGACACTGAAGCGAGGCCTGGGAGTGAGGTGTGGAGAGTTCACGACACCCACTCCTGCCTACAGTGACACACATCCAATCTTGGTACTAATTCAGAACGATCACTTGTCAGGTGACTATGCTGTTTGCTCTTGTTCTCAGTATCAAAACACTGTTACTATTTTTAATATAAATTTGAGCATTTCATCCACAAATCCCAATGTCCCAAGAAATCCCAATATCCCAAGAAATCAGACTAATTTCAGACCTGGGTACTAGCAGGCAGAGGGCAAACTGAGCCCTCAGTGGTGCAGGATTCGGAGCTTCCCAGAGCAGGCGAGAAGACAGGAAGGGCTTCGAATCAAGATATCACAACATATCCACCAATCAGAGGCTGTGTGTGAATTTCCCAGCTGCTCTTTTAAAATACAAATTTCCTAAGAAAGCTTCAGTTTATGAAAGAGTCACTCTTTCATGGTCAAATACAGTGGGAGAATGTACAGAAGAAAATAATTCATCTTCTCTTCTTATTCCTATGGGCCGAATGTGCCCCCAAAAGCTCACATGTCGGAAACTTGACCCCCATTGTAACAGTGTTAAGAGGGTGGGAAATTTGTTTATGGTATTTGAAAGGTGGGGCCTTTAAGAGGTGATTGCATCATGAGGACTGTGTCCTAAAGAATGGGTTAATCCACTAATGGGTTAATGGTTTGATGAGTTATCCGGGAGTGGTTCTGCTGGCTTTACAAGAAGAGCAAGTGAGCATGTTAACCCTCTTGTTCAGGCCATTCTTGACATGTGATTGTGGTTGTCACAGGACTCTGTAGAGTTCCCACCAAGAAGGCCCTCACCAGATGTGTTCCCTGGACCTTGGACGTCCCAGCCTCCAAAACTGTCCAAAGTAAATTTCATTTCTTTATAAATTACCCAGTTTCAGGTATCATGTTATAAACAACAGAAAACAGACTAATACAGTTTTGAATAAAGAGTATTCCAGGGAGATTTTAACTTAAATACTCAAATAAGATGGAAATATTCAGAAATGAGAAAATGAATAAACATAAAATTTCCTTTCTATGTGTGCCAGAAGAGAAGTGCTATGCCACTTTTCTGTAGATAAGTGAGAACCAGTTAAAAATCGTTTAGTAATAAGTAATTTTACCTCATAAAGTCAATATTCCTAAAAAGAAAAAGAAAGACACTAATATTGTGGCTGCTTGCCTTTCAGTAAATCCAAGCTCAAAATACAGAATGCACGGTTGGTGTTGTGGTCAACATCAGACACACCACCGGCCGCTGACAATCACAGCACTTAGTCATTTGGGGCCACAGAAGCAAAGGGATGCGATGCCATCTATTTATGGGCTCCTGTCACCTTTTTTTTCTCCTTTTCAAGTTCCTCAGCCTCTCTTTGCCAAACCGTTTTCATGTCGAAGTCGTAGGGCCCTCTCCTGGATTCATAGCTACCGTTGGTTTGGTCAGGGTTAAATTCTTCATAAACCATGTAATCTGGCATGGAGACAGCACGGACTCTGCAGGAACAGAGGGACAGTCACAGCCTGGCAACTCTCGCTCCTTCCCTCCCTCCATCTCCCTCTCTTTCCTGTACCCTCCTCCCCAGATCCTCTGAAGTCCCGGGACCTAGAGCAAGTGGTCTGGGGTCTGGAGGAGGACAGGGCCCTGGGAGGAAGGAAGAAACTAAAGACTCCACAAATAGATCATCATGAGGAGGCCTGGGAGATTTGTTAGACTGTGAGGGAGGGGAGAAGACAGCAAAGGGACAGGAGCACCATCAGACCAGGGGAGCCAAGTGGGAAGAGGGAAAGTCCACATGGGAATGGAGGTGGGGCATGCCCAGGGCAGGGCTCCCCAGGAGCACCCCCGCTGTATCAAGTCCACCCTGTCCCAAAGATTAACTAACTGTTGGCTAAAGGTCGGAGCTGCCATCAGTGGCCAGGAAGCACGTGGCTGCTCAGTGTCCAGTAGCCACAGGACCAGGGCAGGTGACAGGGTCAAGAGACGCTTAGGAGTCCAACCTGCAGCTGCCTGCAGGTGAGGCTGCGTGCCCAGCCTCCTCCCACCCCAGGGTCTCCTGCTTCCCTTTCCACCGCTCTCCCTTTCTGGGCCTCATCCACTTTCTTTACGGGATGATGCTAACATCAGAGGTAAGCTATGTTAGCATGGAGTAGTAGTTTTAAAAACCAGGGGGAACCAGAATCCTGAAGACAAAAACCTCATTGTGACCCTAGTCAGAGCATTTAAGTGACACTGGATTACAACTTGGAAACACATCTATGGTGGCCCCGTTTTCCAAGCAAATATGTGGGAAAGTGATCCAAAATGATTTTTTATTACTTCTCAGTCCAAGAGAGGTGGTTTGGAAGACACCATTGGCATGCCTGCAAAGACTTCAAATACTATGGGGACAAGGACTCCCAATACCTCTGTAATCACCAGAGGAATTTAAGGTTTCCTCTATTTCTAGCTTTATTTAGTGCCTTTCATTTCTAATGCGCAGAAGGCTTGGGGCTAGGCTGCTGTTCTATGGCAGGTAGACATGGTCAGGTCCTATGGGACAGAGAACAAAACTTGAGGCACTTATTGAGAAGTAGCCCAAAGCCGCATGACTCTTGGGTGGCACGAAATGAATGCTGCAGGCTTCCAGAACTCTGGGTTTCTGCAACTTATGCTACATCTTTCAGAGATCTGGCTATTATAAAATAGTACCTGGAGTTGTAGTATCATACACTTGCTACCTGTATTAGATATTTGTATCTTTAAAATTCAAATTAGGCTATTTTTTTCCCTGTAAACAAAAATGTGGGTGCTTGAAGACACTCACTCTTGCTGGTTGGCCGTTGGTGGCTTGCTGTGGTGGATGTACCAATCTGGCAGGGAGTAGGCCACCGGGGAGCCTTTCCTGGTCCCAGGGACAAAGTGCGTCAACAAATCTCGAGGAGGAAAAGACACAGCTGTGAGTGGCCCTGCTGCCTCCACAGGGGCACACGCATCACCAGCCATGGGCTCAGTTCACAAGGGGCTATGTCATCTCCCTGGGTTGTATCTGGGCTCTGGGGCTGATGGGTGAGGGTCCTCCTTGGAGCTCAGGCAGGGAGAACCCTTGTGCACTCCCCACACCAAGCCCCCATCCTGCTCTCTCTCCACAGATCAGGACAGAGCCCTGGTCCTGTATCTACGCATGCCAGCATCCACCAGTTCTTGGGGTGCAGGCACCCCTGCACTCCTCGAGGCTGCAGGGGCTGCCTTGCTGGCTTCCCCACCCCCAGCTACCCCCAAGCCATTCTTGTAGCATAGGATCTGACTATCCTCCTCTGCCATTGTGGGGCTGTCCCTGACCCTTCCCCCAACCATTTCCAGGAGAAGCTGCCCGCTCCAGGTTTCCAGATGGGAGATGGGGCATAGTTCTCTCTGTCACCTGGGAGATTTATTAGTCACCTCGGAGCTAACCCTGAGAGGCACAGAGCCTCCAGCTCCTGACTCACCGCCCACTTTCTGGTGTCCCTCTCTTCCCTCCCTGGTGTCAAAAGGCAGGGAGTGGGAGGAACAGGTTTTGCATGATGTTAAGACAGCAAAATGATGATAACAACACCCATGGTAGCAGCAAACTCTTACTGACTTATTTAATTTCAGCAAGAAATTTTTAACTTTCCGAGGCTGGCCATTGCATTGCTCAGCTGCTTAGAGCATGGTGCTGATAACACCAAGGTCCAGGGTTCGATCCCTGTACTGGCCAGCTGCCAAAAAAAAAAGAAATTTTTAACTTTTGTGTTTTTTTAACCTTTTAAAAACTTTTTGTTAAATATTTTAGACTTAAGAGGAAAGTTGCAAGAACCGTATGAATTCCCCTATACCCTTCACCTATTCTCCCCAAATATGTTACCATTTCATTTCATCGTGTTTGCTTTATCACAATCTCTCTCTCCCCCCTCGTCATTATCATCATCATCATTATTGTTTTCAGAACTGTTGGGCAGAGGGTGGCAGACATGATCCCCTTCCTCCCTCTGAACCTCAGTTGATGTTTCCAGTCCCTGCATGATCACAGCACGATGATGACAATTGGGAGATTGGTACTGATGCAGTACTTGTATCTAATTTATAGGTCTTATTCAGATTTTTCCAGTTGTCCCACTAATGTTCTTTTAACCAAAGGCAAGGGCAGGGCAATCTAAGGAAAAAAAATGTCTAGGTCCTGTTGTATGTACTTCACACTTAGTCAAACACATTGTGTGGTCTGGGCCTTTTTAATATTAAAGCAGTGAGGTTGCTGTTGTGATTCCCATTTCCCAGAGGAAAAAAAGAAAAGGTTAGTATCTCTCCATGTCAGTTACTGCCCCCAAAGGCCAGCTATGAGACATTTTAGATGTGGTCCCTTAACCCTCTGATCGATCAGTGATTTCTATTGAACTCAATATGCCTTCATGTTTAACATGGTCAAGCAGTATTTTCTCAAGTCACATATAAAAGTTCCATCTTCGTCAACATCACCACTAAAACTTACCTTTAGTCTTCATTAATTAAAACATATTCACATGAAGGACAAGGGAAATGAGAATAAACAGGAAACAAAAACTTTTCACAAGTTGGTTGCACCAAGCAAGGATGTTAATGTGCAAAGAGATTCTATTGAAGTAGTCACTTCCTGAGATTCTCTTTGCAACAAGAAAATGAAACGGGGTGTGTGGGGGGTGAATCACTGCAAAGGAATCACTCAGAAGAAATATCCTACATAGCCCATTCTGTGAATTCAAAGTCTATTCAGTCTAACATCACTAAAATTAGCTCATCCCTGAAGACTGTACACATCCCCAGCTCTATTTAATTGACCTAAGATTCCAAAGGCCTTGGGGAAAACTCACAGACTTCACAGAAATATTTTTCTATGGGAGAAATTAGGAACCAACACCCCCACCGCTGCTCACGAGGCTGGGCACGTGGGGGCTCACCAGGCCTGCCGCCTTGTTTTGCCAGCTTCACGTATTCCGAGTCCGTTTCTTTTATCCAGTATCTCCGAATCCCAAGCGTGTTCCCATTTTGGGATTCCCCCAAATTGCTGAGACCTGGGATCTGGGACGCTGGTGGGGCATCCACAGCCTTCTCTGACCGCTTCACGGGGAGGTGGTAATACCAATCTAGAGAGGAGAGAGGCCAAGGGCTGGTTGTTATGCGTGGGTGTCAGGAGGACACCTGTGTCAGGAAGGCCTCTTGTCCTCCATGACACTGTCTATACAGACAATACCTCGGGGCAAAGCAAGGAAGAAGTCACCCTCTTCAAAGACCTGTGATGAGTCCTAACCCTGCCAGCCATGCAGTGAAGCTTCTAGAGCCTACTAGTGTGCTAAGCACTGATACCAAAGGAAGGAAGAGCGCCTTCAGCGTGGGCCAGTCCTGTTCTGGGCTGCAGTCTGACCTTTGTCACCAAAGCTGCAAGGGCTGATCCTCTTCCTTTGGGCTTTTAGCCTTGCAGGGAGGTAACCAAGCCCCCCCCCCCCAATCTCAATCCTCCATAAAATGAAGACCTAACTGTATTTTGGGTTATGTTGGGGCATATACATTCCTAAAGAACCCCCCAAAACTTAAAACATTATGGGTAAGCCTACGGAATATGTAGCTAAACGTTGACCAAGATGTGATAAACTAAGTATGTTGAAAATACTGAAATATGAATTCTGTCACAGAAATAGCCTGATTGAACACATTTATCAATTTTAAAAGAGCTTGAAGAGGCAGGATGGGCTCACAGCAGCCTCATCTACTGAACAACTGTTTGAAGCCCACCCATAGCCTCCCTGCTACACCCCAGGCCAGCAGAACCAGCAGCCTCTTCCACAAGCTCCTCACCAGCCCACATGGGCAGGGGGAGGTGGCCGACACCTCTATGGTGACTGAAGAGAGAGGGAATGGGAGGGGAGCTACCTGTGCCAGGGTGACCTTCTCAGGCTGCAGATTCCTAAGGTGACTGGGTTTGGCTCCCACGGGAAAGATCAAGTCGAAATACATTGGTGTAGACAGTGTGGCTCCTGTAGAGGAACCGGGTGCGACAGCATGGGGGAAGGACACAGGAGAAGAAAAGGAAAGCGTGCCCCAGGGCTGTGGAACATGGGCCTGGTGAAGCCATGAGGTCCCGAGGCCTTGTGCTGAGAGCACGCAGGACGGACCCTGCGGGCTGGCTTGGGACCACTCCTGAGACACTTAGTCGTAGACTGTGGAGCTTCAGTCAAGAGCCAGAAGTGCTGGCACAATCACAGGGACCTGGAGTTATTAGTGTTTATTTATGACCCCACAGAGAGATCTGGGGGCATTTGGACTATAGGCTCTTTAGGTAACTCTTTGAGTCAGAAATTGATTAACAGATGCCCACGTATAAGAGTATCACAGAGGGCTGAAAACTTTGGAAACAAAATCCGAGAATAACGTAAAATACAAAAGATTCAATTAATGTGGCACACACGACTGGATGTGTTTAATAGCACTCATCAGCATATACTCTCACAGATTCATGACATTCAGCATCTAACAAAGTACTCCATTCATGGTAGATGTGATGGCTACTTTTACATGTCAGTATGGTGGGCCACCATACCCAGATATCAAGCATTTTTCTGGCTGTTTCTGTGAAGATATTTTTTAGATGAGAATAACTTAAATCAGTAGACTTAGAGTAAAGCAGATTACCCTCTATCATGTGGGTGAGCCTCACTGAGTCAGTTGACAGTATTAGAAAAGACCGAGCTCCCCCGAGGAAGAGGGAATTCTGCCTCCACTCAGCCTTTGGACTCACTCTGCAGCACCAGCCCTCTCCTGGGTCTCTGGCCTGCTGGCCTGCCCTGCACATCTCAGACTTGCCAGCCTCCACAGTCATGTGAGCCAGTGCCTTAAAATAAATCTCTCTCTGTGTATACAGGTAAATATATATCCTGTTGGTTATGTTGCTCTGGAGAATTCTAATACAGTAAGTGCACAGGAAAGCAGTACTGAATAAATCAATTAACATAAGCACACAGAAACAAGAAGTAACCATCCTCTAAAGCTAAAACCTCAGACATCCAATTTCTACTTAGAACTGATGCTGGGTTCACCATGTAAAAATAAATGATATTTAACGTGGGAAAACTTTTAAACATCTAAAGGACACTAATTAGCTGAATCAACATAATATGGCTTTGAAAAGAAAAAAAGTTGGGAAGTGTTTAAAGAATTGCATAAAAGATCACAGAGAGTCAATCTAAGAATGAGAATAAAGGTTTAGCAGCTTCATACTCTGGTCATACTCAGTACAAATATTTTCTTTTTTAGAGGGAAGGCATTTGATGCTTGCTTTATTTTTCTTCTCTGTGTTTTGATTACTAATTAATCCTCAGAGAACAGTATGTCTTCTACCTTCTCATTACTGGAAGCTTTGGACACTGAACTCTAATCCGTTTGGCCAATTATAAATTCATGCAAAGGAGGGAGTTCACAGAGCGAGGGCCCGAATCTGTAAGAAACAACCATCACCACCTAACACACACACGCACACATACGTGCACACACACACGCACACACACACGCACACACACACGCACACATACGCGCACACACACGCGCACACACACACACACGCACGCACACACACACGCACACACACACACGCACACACGCACACACACGCACACACACACAGAGTTAAAGGGACAAAGAGTTATCTTTTAGCTTTTATCAAGAATTGATAGTACTGGTATGACATCAGATTATTTACTATTGTATAGATTTTCTTTACATAGCCTCTCCTGCCTTCTCATTTGCTGGCTGTTAATGCTCTTATTTTATCAGTGAGGAAACAGAGGCTGCGACAGACTGTGAGTTTTACTGAAGATCCCCCAGCTTGCCTGGTCTCTAAGCCACACTGCAGTGTTTTGTGTACCCACACACTTACAGGACACACGCTACTGTCTTTAGGCTGCCGTGGCCTCAAAGAACAAGGATTAAAAACATAGACTGTGGAGCTACTTGTTTAGGTGTGCGACCTTAGGCAACTTATTCCAAACTCTATGTGCCTATTTCCTTGTTTATAAAATGGGGTGATGATACCTCCCAGGGTTGTTGTGAAGTTAGATGAGCTCATGTATATAAAGTGTGAGGAACAGTGCCTGACACTTGCTAGTGTTTAATAGCGTTATTCATACAGACAAGGCTACTGACTAAGGCACCAAGAAGTCTCATAAAGGCCCCAGGGCCCAAGGTGGGACAAGGTCCGCCAGGCCTCCTGTGCTGCCCCCTCTACCCCCTCCCCGCCACGAGTCCCCAGCATGGCCACAGTGTCACTAGCAGTGGTCACAGAGCCCTGGGGGAGAAGCACATTCCACATAGAGCACGTGGAAGGGCGACGCTTTGTTTCACTTCTGAGCAGAAGTGAGCGGGCCCAGGGGGCCTGCCAGCTCCAACCGGCTCTCCCAGCTGGGCACCTGGACCCCCTTCTCCACCTTTTCTCTCCAGCCCTTCACAAGACGGAGAGGAGTCAAAACAAAAGCAAAACCACAGGACCGCGTCCCAGGACTTCTTCAGTTTCACAGCCTGGCACCCAAGAAGCCCCGAACCTCCACTGAATTCTCCTTTCCTGCATCCAGACACTTGATGCAGCAAACATTGAACTGGCTGGGGTCTAAATGCGTAGCAAGAGCTCGGGAATCCGTGAAATACCTGGGGGATGGCGCAGAAAAAGAAAACTGCGTCCACATTTTCGAAAGCAGCAGGAGAGTCACATAGGGTTACAGTTTGACGAAGAACATTTCAAAGGGATCCTGTTGTCCCACAACTGAGGCAACAGTAGGTAGCCTTGGTTCTCTCTTGTTGAAAACAAAGAAAAAGACGACTACTTTTTTCTTTCCTATTTCCCTTTAAGCTTTTATCTGATACTCGGGCACAGAAGCAGTATGCGGCTTTCTTTGGGAGTATGACTTGTCAGTTTTATCACTCGCTGCCCCATCGTTTCGTGCCCTCCGACCCCAACACACACAGAGGGCGGCAGGTCCGCAGCGGGTCCCGCGGGCACTGCAAGGACGCGCGCCGTGCGCAGGGACAGGACGGGGCGGACTCACCGCAGGGAGCGTAGCGCTGCGAGGCGCCGTGCAGCTCTTTGCTCGTGTTCCTCATGGCCGGGCGCTAGGAGAAGAGACAGACGCTGCTGGACCGGGTGCCCGCGGGTGTGCTGGGCACAGTCTGTCCGCAGCCACTTGACACCTCTGCAGGCGCATTACGATCACCAAGCGCGTGCACGTCCACGCCGGGTACACAGCAGGGGCACGTCCACGCCGGGTGCGCAGCAGGGGCAAACCCATGCCGGGTACGCAGCAGGGGCAAACCCATGCCGGGCACGCAGCAGGGGCACGTCCACGGCGGGTACGAGGCAGAGGCACACCACCCCCATTACAAAGCAGAGGCACATCCATGCCGGGTACACAGCAGGGGCACGGGGTATATAGGGTATACGTCCATGCAGGATATATACAACAGGGGCATGTCTACGCCAGGTACACAGCAGGGGCATCTCCATGCAGGGTGAACAGAAGAGGGCACGCGCAGGTGGGACACACAGCAGGGGCACATCACACAAGGTATACAGCAGGAGCACGTCCACGCAGGGGCACACGCACTCCGGTACACAGCAAGGGCACTTCCACGCCGGGTATACAGCAGGGGCACATCCATTCCGGGTATAGAGCAGGTACAAGTATACACAAGGTAGAAGCAGGTAATCAAGGGCACCTGGGCCAGGCTGGAAGGTCTCACCTGGGGTCCGCCCAGTGCTCACCCCGTTCCGGTGACAGGATAGTCCCGTCCCGTCTGTCCCCGCTCACCCGCTAGCCCAGGGACTCCGTGGGTACGGCCCGCGGCGCCCGACGCTGGAGTCTGTGCGCGGTTGGCGGAAGGGGACCAACCCCAAATCCCTAGCTCGGCGCGGGGCCACAACAACTCGCGTCGTCAGGGCAACGGCTGGGCCGCCAACCGGCGGGCGCGGCGGGAGCGCCGGCAGCCAACAGGAGCAGCCTGCGGGGCGGAAGCCGGCCAATCAGGGCCCGGGGCGGAGCACTGGCGCCCCCTGTCAAGTGCCGGGAGCTCTGGCTGGGGGCCAGGGCGTGGCGTGGCGGGGCAGGGGCGGGGTCGCAGCAGAGCCGGAGCGTGGGAGGTTTATCTGAAACTCCCAGGACACTCCCACTACTTTTTCCAAACAACTATCACTGTCCCACCCTAAAAAAAGCTCTAGTATATAAAATATGATTTTACTAAGCCGATGCGAGAATGATTCACCTAGCAAAAGGATGCTTAATTTTTAGACACATTTGCTCGTAAACTTCATGTTTATTTAATGTATAAAAAAGGCTGCTAAGTACTTGGGGAAACTCAGCAAATAGACATTTCTTCCAGTTGTGTATCAGTACTAAAATTATCATGTAAACGGTGTTCCTTCTATTTTATTTTTTGAGAATATTTGTTTGGTAAATCGAGAGACCCTTTTAAGAAACCCTTGACCATGTTTCTGTGGAATAGTGTTTAGAAAAACAAACACTTGACTTAAATGTGAACTTTTTGCATGCCCGGATTTGGGATCTACAAAAAGTACAGTTATGTTATGAATCGTGCTTCACAAGAAGGGAGATTATCTGGCATATTGCTTGGTGAAGGCAACGACAGCTGTGCCCATGCTGTGTACCGGAGTGCGTGTGCCCCTGCGTGGACGTGCTCCTGGTGTATACCTTGTGTGATGTGCCCCTGCCGTGTGCCCCACCTGTGCGTGCCCTCTTCTGCTTACCCTTCAAGGATGTGCCCCTGCTGTATACCCTGCATGGACGTATACCCTTCCAGATTAGGCAGCACACTCTCACACAAGGGAGGCAGGGGTGGGTCCAGGCCTTGGTCCTCCCGGTGCCGCCCTCCCCTGCCTCACATTTTCTTTATCCAGTCATTCATGAATGGACACGTGGGTTGATTCCATATCTTGGCTGTTGTGTAATGCTGCAGTGAACATGGGACTGCAGACGCCTCTTCAACATGCTGATCTCATTTCCTTTGGACGTATAACCAGAAGTGGGATTGCTAAATCACATAGTAGTTCTATTTTTAATTTTTTGAGGAAACTTTATGCTGTTTTTCATAATGGCTGTACTAATCTACATTCCCACCAACAATATACAAGTGTTACCTTTTCTCCACAGCCTCACCAACATTTGTTATTTTTTGTCTTTTTGACAATAGCCACCATGGTAACAGGTGTGAGGTGATATCTCATTGCGGTCTTGAATTACACTTCCCTAATGATTAGTGATGTTGAGCATCTTTTCACACAGCTTTTGGCCATTTGTATGTCTTTGGAAAAATGTCTGTTTAGGACCTTTGCTTATTTTTTAATTGAGTTTTTTTTTTATATTAAGTTGTATGAATTCCTTTTATATTTTGGATATTAACCCCTTATCAGTTATATGGTTTGTAGATATTTTCTCCCGTTCTATGGGTTGCATTTTCATTTTGTTGATTGTTACTTTTGCTGTGCAGAAAATTTTTAGTTTGATGTGGTCCTACTTATTTATTTTTGCTTTTGTTCCCTGTGCTCAAAAAAGTCATTGGGCTGGCCGGTTAACTTACTTGGTTAGAGCATAGTGCTGATAACACCAAGGTCAAAGGTTTGGATCCCGTAAGGGCCAGCCACCAAACCAAAACAAAAAGCAAAAAGCAAAACAAACAAACAAAAAAGTCATTGCCAAGACCAATGTCAAGGAGCTTTCCCCTGTTTTCTTCTGCGAGCTTTATGGTTTCAGGTCTAACATTTAAGTCTTTAACCCATTTCAAGTTAATTTTTGTGAATGGCATAAGATAAGGGTACAATTTAATTATTTTCCATGTGGATATCCAGTTTTCTCAGCACCATTAATAGAAGAGACTACAGTATCCTTTCCCCATTGCATGGTCCTGGCAAACTTGTCAAAGGTTAGTTGAACCATATAGATGTGGGGCTTATTTCTGGGCAAACACACATAGACTTTGGCCCAGCAATTGTTCCTCTGGGTATATATTTTTACAGATATATTTACACATATACAAGGTCATTTATTGCACATTGTTTTCAATATCAAAAATACCAATCAATATGAGACAGTTTAAACAGATATGGCACACTCACCCAATGAAACACTATTTGACCATGAAAGAATGCGGAAGACTATCTCAATCTGAGTCAGAAAGACTTCCAAGACATGTTCTTAGGTGAAAAAAGCAAGATGTCGGGCACAGTTTCTAGTAAGCTACCATCTAGTTTACACAATGTGAGGAGATAAATATATACATGTATGCATAATACCATGTCGTGTATTGTACACACATATCACATCTTTGAAAAGAAATAGTAGAAAATGGTAGCACGGATGCTGGGAGGGAGGGAAACCAATGGCTAGAAAGCAGAAGTGGGGGAGAAAGGCAGCGTTTGCTATGTACCATTTTGTATCTTTTGAAGTTTGGACCACGAGGTAAAAAAGGTAGAAATCTTGTGATTCTTGGGATAGATCATAACTTTCAGAGGCAAAGAGAAAATTTGTAAATTGGGAAATGGCACTTACAGATTTACCCTGAAAGGAGCGTAAGTACAAAGAGAACAGAGAAAAAAAAAAAAAAAAAAAAAAAAAAAGGCTGAAGAAGCAGTGGAACTATATGGAGAATAAATTGAAAGGGAAACACAAATGTTGACTGGTAGGCCATTATAAGAAAATAGAGGCAATAGCAGAGAAGCAGTATTTGAAGATCCCATGGCTCAAAAATAGTCCAGAACTGAAGAAACGCAGGGGCGCTCAAATTGAAAAGGCCCTCTGCATATAAATGAGGAAAAATAAAAACTAATATCAAACCTAGGTTCATTGATGTGAAACTGAAAAACATCATAGCTAAACAGAAATCTTAAAAACTACCAGAGGGAAAAAAGACAAATTGCCAAAAAAAAAAAAAAAAAAAAAGAAAAGAAAAGAAATGAGGATCAGATAGACTTATCATCAGCAACAATCAACTCCACAAGACCTTTGAGTAGTGTCTCCACAGTGATGACAGTAAAATAATGTCACCCTAGAATTTTATATTCCAAATAAACTAACTCCTGATTCCATCTAGCAATTCCATTTCTAGGTGTATGCCTAGAAAAACCTTGTGATGTGCGTATAAGAACAGGCATTGAGCATTACTTGTATTGCTGGAAAACTGAAAACAACCTAAGTATACAACTATAGAAGAATAGGCAAATGAATTGTGATGTATATACAATAAAATACTATCGGGCAGTTACAATGAATGGACTGGCGTTAATATGTCTACAAATAGATAATGTAAGAAATCCAAGAGTGGCATGTCATTTATTATAAGTTTAAGGTATAAAAGCAATACATTATTTACAGATGCAAATTTGTGCAGTAAAATATCAAAAAACACATGGGAATGGAGTATATCAATTATCAGATTGTAGTTATCTGTGAGAAATAAAGAAGAGGAGTAAAATTAGGGAATATTTTGGGGTCTTCCATGGTATTTCTCATATTTTAGTTTTTTAAAAAATTAGCGAAGCAAACACAGCAACACATCCAGATTTGCTCCAGCAACGTAGTGGGTACAGCGCGACCTGTATGTTATTCCGTGGGTTTCAAGTACAGTGCAACAAGGCATTTGAAGGTGGTGTGTCTGCCATTGTGACGTGTCACACAGCGTGATGTAACAGAAGGCTCAGAGGCCGTTCTCCTTCCCCTGGAAGGAGAAACACCTGTGAAGCAAGACGTCATAGAGCAAATCGACAAACCGCCATGGAGAGCTTCATGTTTTCCACGAAATAGGGAAGGGAAGCCGAATGGAATTGTGCGGTCTCCCGGCTCCGTCACTCGGTGGGGGAAGATGAGTGGACGACCAAATCCACGAGAGGCCGCCAGGCTTTCCAGAGGCCGCTCGGAAGAAGCCCGCAGCACCGCCCGTATGAACGTTTTGCTCTCAGGGTACGAAAACCCTGACGCCACCGGGTCTGTAGCTTTGCAGAATGGCGTCCCCGGGATCTTATACGTGTCGTATACCACTGGTGCCCTGTTTACCTGGAAAATAACCCAACAAACGCTTTCCTCCTTTTTAGACAAAATCACTTCCAAATCGTTTCCTCTGAAGGTTTCTCTCGATCGCGGTACTTTCTGTGGCTTGCAGTCTGCTTTCTCCGTCAGCGGTATGTAGATTAATCACAGTGGACTGGGGACGGGGCTGTGAAAGAGGAGCTATCCTTTTTAAATGAATAAACCTGGGCAGCAGCAGATTCACTTTTTCATCATGAGCTAGCCTGTCCCGTCTTGATGGCACGCAGAGATTAGCACCGGGCTTAGGACTCTGGACACAGAGAGGCATTTATTACACCCTTGGATGAGAATTGGCTAAAAAATCTGTTAGTGGGTACACATTTGGGCTAATAATAACTGTGTTTCCTCTAGCAAGAACATATTGTATTAGTCCGTTTTTGTTGCTTATCATAAAGTGCATGGAACTGGGTGATTTATAAAGAAAAATGAAATTTATTGCTTACAGTGTCAGAGGCTGGGAAGTCCAAAGTCCATCTGGTGGTGGCAACAGTGACCCAGGGGTCTCACATTGCAAGATAGTGGAAGCAGAGAGGGCAGAGAGAGAAAGACAGATTCTCTTCTCTTTTCTTTTAAAGCCCTCAGAACCAGGCCCCTGACCACTATTTTTAATCCATTCACCATTGCTTGTTCCTACAGTCCAATCACCTCTTCAAGGCTCCACCTTTTGATTACCATAATAGGATTTCCCATCCTGTTTACAGTCACAGTGGGGGCTAAGTTTCTAATATATAAAACTTGGGGGACACAATTCAAACCTCAGTGAGTTTTGGGGGGACATAATTCAATTTGCTACATACATGAATGTTGACTATTAGGAGAGAGCAGGGAAGCCCTTCCCACTTGGCTGGGCCAAAGACCCAAGACTTGTCTACCTCCACCATTTGCTGCCTGCTGGGAAGACCAAAACTGAAGGCAACAAAATAACCATCCCAGTGGTAACTCTGTGCACTTGCACAGAAAAAACTAAAAATAATAAATAGAAATAAAAGCAATAAAAGAAATAAAACTGTCAATAGAAATAAAAGGAATGCTACACAGTTATCAGTACCAGAAGAGCAGCATTTCAACATTACAATTAGTACTAACAAAGCAGGCTAGCTCCGAATGGCAGAATGCCACAGGCTGGGGGAAAGGCATGGAAGGAGTCTTGCAAAGCAGAGCCTGGCAGCCAGACTTTCTAGTAAAAAATGGAAATCATCTTTGGTAAATATAGGAATGTGGTCATTTTTACTTAAGTCAGCCCACCAGGAGGGCTCTTCAGAGGGCTGTAACTGACCTTGAATAACTTTCTTTTTAGCCAGAGAACCCTCTACCACTCTCTGTATGACCAGTAATATTTAAAGGGGTTGGAGGTGACCTTTCCCTGGAGGAAAGTGAATTAGGGAAACTGTCTTCTGAGTTGCTTTTCGCATTGTCTCATAACCCTGGGTGGCTAACGAGCATGATTGCTTTATGCAGCTGAAGTAAGCTACTTAAAACTACTGGGAGAACCGGGAAGCTCATTCTAAGTCTCACTGCAGAGTCTGAGCTGTAGTCTTATAAGGTCCAACCAACATTACCACTCAAGAGCAAATCACTAAGAGAGTAAATTTGTACATCATTTGGCCAACTAACTTGGAAAAATTAATATAAGTAATCTGTTTACTGACAGTTGAACATAATTTTCCAAGAAGGAGCAAAATCGAAAGAAATACACATATCTAAACATAAATTAAGTCACTTGCAGATGTAAGGTCACCTTCTTACCTGTTCTTCATAGACCAGGAGCAGGGAATTGTGCCTCTCAGTTGATGGAAACTAGTTCAGAACCAGCAGGTGAAAAGCCATAGGCCAAATTGCTGAAGTGACATGAAATTCTGGGACTAGTGTGGTCCTCCTTCCTTAAATTGTGACCCAGTGCTTCTGCTGCTGCATCAGGTTGCCATCTGCAGTTAACAAATGATCCGTCTTAATTCGGGTTTTCTTATATTTTAAGTAAACATTTTTAGTTTACCAACTTGGACTACTTCATCCAGAAGCTCACAGCCTGGATCAGACTATTTTAGCCTTTTTTTTTTTTTTCCCCCTTTAAGGCTTTTTAAAAAAATTGGGTGTGAAAATGTTATAACTACAATCACTTTGGAAAACTATTTGGCAGAATCTACTGCAACTGAATATACACATACCCTATGACCCAGCAGTTCATCTCTCGGGAATATATCAATAAAATACATACATGTTTTTATCAAAAGCTATGTACGAGAATATTCACAGCAGCATCACTTATACAAATATTTATAACAGCATTGTTTTATATATATAAGATAAACAAATATATATTTGTTATAGTTTAGCTATATTTTATAAATAGAATATAAATATATTTATTAAATATATTTTACAAATGAAATACATACATTTGTTCATAAAAAATCATGTACGGGAATGTTCACAGAAGCATTGCTTATACAAATATTTATAATAGCATGATTTATATATTATATATATAATAAACAAATATATTTTTTTAGCCCCAAATGCCCATCGGTGTTAGGAGGGATGTCCGTACGGGTATCCCTTTGTATCTGGTTCAAAACCAGGCAAGTCTCGTCGATGAGAATGGAGCTCAGGAGAGCAGTTGCCATTGGAGACGGAAGGTGTAGGGTCTGAGAGGCATAAGAAGGGCTTTTGACGGGCTGGCTGTATTCATCTGCTTGGGCTACAATAAAAAATACCACAAACTGGGTGGTTTAAACAACAGGTATTTTCTCACATTCCTGCATAGATATATATGTTCACTCTGCGAGGGTTCATCAGGCTATAAAATTATGATTTGTGCACTTTTACATATGTATGTTGTATACTTCAATACAAAATGGGAAAAAAAAGGTTATAATGACTTTAAGAAATTTTATCAGATAATTGTCAATTGTCATAGTTCTTTAGCTTAATACCTAATTTCTACAAAATCAGAGCCTGACTTTTCTTTTCTTTTTTTTTTTTAAGCTCATTATACCTTCAAGACATCTAGGATAACCACTTATTTTCTTCTTATAAGCATTTAAAGAATAAAAACAGGCATATCATAGCATAACAGTTATTTATATATGAATGTATGTATGCACATGCATTATGCATGAGTGTGTGTACCATCATAAAAACTATTTTCTCTCAATTTCAAAGATAATGGATCAGAAATTAAATTAATTCACAAACTCAACCTAGAATAAACATGAATGAGAATAAGCAAGTTTGTCAACTTGGCTAAATGGTTAAAGTCCAAGTTAAAGGTTAACAGTGATGTATTACATTGTTAAGTTCTTTTTTTTAATCACCATTTTTATTCTTTTTAGGGTAACTCAATCATGGAAGATTATCCTATGTATGATGTTTACACTGGCTTTTCTTCTTGTGGGTAAGTCTTTTTTTTTTGTTTTGTTGTTTTTTTGTTTATGGCGCCTGGCAGGTAGGAGATCTGAACTCTGACCTTGGCGTTATAACACTGTGCTCTAACCAACTGAACTAACCGACCAGCCAATTGTAGGTAAGTCTTACTAAGTAATGATCCTTAAAGCCATTTTACAGGAAAAGTTTGCGTGGTGAGAAAGATTTCAATGGAATGACTCACATTTGTTAACAGATGCCACAGAACTGACCTGTACATTGTTGAAGCATTTTTTTGGTCTTTTATTTCTGATTTTAATGTAATATAGACTTGTTTGTGGAGCATATAGAAAGTGCTTTTCTCTCTTAGAATTGTGGTTTAAAATCACAAGAATTGCTTTAAAGTTAACAGTATTTAATATATTTATTGCAAACACATTATACAATTTACCTTTTCTGAATTGGGGTGACTTAGCTTGTGAGATTTTGACAACTAAAGATTCTTGCTCATCACACCGTTACTGAAGAAATTACTGCTGAACAGAGTGTTTGTAGTTTCTGATCAGCCAACATCATAAATCATAACCCCTAGTCCACTGGAAAATTTCTCTTTAACTTGAGACAGAGAATTCCCATTAAAATCAAGGTTTCAACCCAGTTATTGCCATAAAATAGTATTTTATTCTTTTTTCTTTTTTTTAAATCTGAGTCCTGATCAGGTGAAATAGTATTTTATAGTATGGTAGTATCCTGGGTGCTAATTCTTTATGATTGCACGTGTGCCTGGACCACTGGCTGAGCCTGACCCAGCAGTAGCCCAAGGTCAAGGCTGCTTCATACTTATCTGCAGCTTTGGGCTGGGAGTGTCTGTTCCAGCTCAGTGGGCCTCTTGACTAGACCCTGAATATTCTGGTTTCTACGAGCACTGCACAATGCCTGGCTTCCTCTGTTCCCTGGGTGTTTTGTCTTCATCTCTGTTGATCTGGGGATTGTTACCCTCAGCTGGCTTCCCCCTTGCTGCTGCTGGCCCATCTCATCCATGTGCATTGGTTCTAACCTATTCTTCCCAGTCTCTACTACAGTGTCTCCACTACAGGTCAGGAGCATGCAGCAAGGATGGTAGAACTATTTGTGTTCAGGACTTTTCTCCTTCTGGAAATTATACCCCATATGTGCTTGACATCTTTTAAGACACACACACACACACACACACACACACACGCACACACACACACACACACACACACACACACACACACCAGGGGTACTTCAAAAAGTTCGCAGAAAGATTCATATTATCTTTTAATTCTATTATCCATGAACTTTTTGAAATACCCTCGTATATACCTTTAAATGGATGCAAGCTGCTTCTTTGTATTTTTTTTATTTCAAGCTTGCTAACTTGCCAACAAAAGTGCCAGATACCACTGGTATATAAATTATCTCATTGGAATTAAACTGGACTCTGACACTTTTGTTCTTTACTGAGGTGAAATTCACACAATGTAAAATTAACCATTTTCAGTGCACTCACAATGATGTGCAACTACCACCTCTATCTAGTTCCTAAACATTTTCATCACCCCAAAGGAAACCCTGTACCCAACAAGAAGTCACGCCCCATTGTCCCATCTCCCCAGACCCTGGCAACTGCCAATCTGCATTCTATCTATGGATTTACCTATTCTGAATGTACACATATAAACAGAATCATGCAATATGTGACTTTTTTGGTCTGGTTGCTTTCACGCAGCACAACATTTTCGAGGTTCATCTATATTGCAGCTCATGTGAGCACTTTGTTCCTTTGTGCAGTGCAGTCATATTCCATTGCATGTATATACCACATTTTGTTTATCTATTTATTCATTGATTGGCATTTTGACTGTTTCCACCTTTTGGCTATTGTGAATAGTGATGCTATGAGCATGTATGTACATGCATTTGTTTGAATACTTCCTTTTAATTCTTTTGAGCATACACCTAGCAGTGGAATTGCTGGGGAGCGACTGCCAAACTGTTTTCCACAGTCATGGCACTATTTTACATTCCCATGAGCAGTGTAGGAGGAGTCTAGTTTCTCTACATCACCACCAACATTTGTTATTCTGCATTTCCTCTCCTTACAGTCATCCTGATGGATATAAAGTCATGCTTCATTGTGGTTTTGATTTGCATGTCTGTAATGACTGCCAATGTCAAGCATCTTTTTACCTGTTTATTGGCCATTAGTATATGTTCCTTGGAGAAATGTGTAGTCCAGTCTTTTGCCCACTTTTTGATTAAGTGGTTTGTTCTTTTGTTGTTGAGCTGTAAGAGTTGCTTATAGATTCTGGATTCTAGGCCCTTCTCAAATATATGACTTGAAAATACTTCCTTTTCATTCTGTAAGTTGTCTTTTCACTTTCTTTATAATGTCCTTTGATGCACAAAAGTTTATCATTTTGATGGCATCATATCAAATAATCCATTACCACATCCCAGATCTTGAAGCTTTACTCTATGTTTTCTTATAAGAGTTTTGTGGTTTTAACTCTTATATTTAGGTCATTGCTCCTTTTTGAGTTCATTTTTGTATACAGTGCAAGGTAGGGACCCAACTTAATTTTTTTTGCATGTGGATATCCAGTGGTTCCAGAACCAAGTGTTGAAAAAACTATTCTTTGAAATGGTCTTGACACCCTTGCCAAAATTCAATAGGCCATAGGTTTGTTTCTGGACTCAGTTGTAGCTCACTTGTCTATATGTCTATCATTATGCTAGTATTACACCATTTGGAATTTGGTAGGGATTGCTTTGAATCTGTGGATGGCTTTGAGTAGTATTGCCATCTTTATAATAGTAAGTCCTCCATTCCATGAACACTAGTTGTCTTTCCATTTATTTAACTTCTTTCACCACTGTTTTATAATTTTCAGTTTTGGTTCTAAAGTTAGTCTCTTGTAAGAAGCATATAGCTGGATCATGTCTCCTAATCCATTCTGTTAGTCTCTGCCTTTTGATTGGAAAGTTTAATCCATTTACATTTAAATTAATTGCTGATAAGAAAGAATTTGCTTCTGCCATTTTTCTGTTTTTTTCTCTATATCTTTTTGTTCCTCATTTCCTCTGCTACTGACTTCTTTTGTGTTTAATTGATTTATTATAGTATACTGTTTTGATTGTCTTCTATTTTATTTTGTGTATATATTTTAGATATTTTCTTGGTGGTTACCATGGGGATTACAACTAACACCCTAAATTTATAACAATATAGCTTGAATTGATATCAGATTAGCTTCCACAGCATTCAGATAGCAAAAGTTGTCTTTATGCATTGTGAATCCATTGACAAATTTATACTTATTTTTTATATATATATCAGATTAGCTTCCACAGCATTCAGATGGCAAAAGTTCTGTCTTTACACATTGTGAATCCATTGACAAATTTATCATTATTTTTTATGCATTTGTCTTCTAAATCATGTTGGAAATTTTAAAAAAGTAAAGTTAACTACATAGGTTAACTTTAAGATACAAAAATACAATAATATGGGCTTTTATATTTACCTGTGTAGTTACCTTTACTGGAGATCTTGATTTTTTTACATGCCATTGACTTACACTTTTGTGTCCTTTTGTTTCAATCTGGAGGACTCACTTTAGCATTTCTTGTATGGCTTCCTCAGCTTTTGTTTATCTGGGATTGTCTATTTTTTCTTTTCTTTCTTCTTCTTTTTTTTTTCATTTGAAAGGATAGTTGTACTAGATATTTAATTCTTTTTTTTTTCTTTCAGCACTTTAAATATGTCATTCCACTCGCTGCTGGTCTTTGAAGTTTCTGATAAACAATCAGATGATAATCCTACTGAGAGTCCCTTGTGCATGACAAGTCATTTCTCTCTTGCTGTTTTCAAGATTCTCTCTATGTCTTTGTCTTTCAATAGTTTGATTATAATGTGTTTCAGTGTGGGTCTCTTTAAGTTTGTTCTTCTTGGAGTTTGTTGAGCTTGGATGTGTACATTCATGCTTTTCATTAAATTTAGCCATTATGTCTTCAAATATTCTTCCTTCCCCTTTCTCTTTCTCTCCTTCTTCTGGAACTATCACAATGCATGTGTTGGTTCACTTACTGGTGTCCCACAAGTCTTTTGGGCTTTGTTCACTTTTCTTTTTTCTTTCTATTCCTCAGACTCAATAATTTTGATAGACCTATCTTCAAATTCACTGATTCTTCTGCCATCTCAAATCTGCTTTTGAGCTCCTTCAGTAAATTTTTAATTTTAGTTCTACTTTTCAGCTCCTGAATTTATATTTGCTTTTTAAAATAATTTATCTTTATTGATAGTCTCATTTTGTTTGTAGCTTATCTTCCTGGTTTCCTTCAGTTCTTTGTCCATGGTTTCCTTTAATTTTTGAACATATGGAAAACAGTTGATTTAAACTTTTATTTCTAGTAAGTCCAATGTCTGAACTTTCTCAGGAATGATTTATGTCAGTTCTTTCTTCCTTTGAATGGACCATGCTTTCCTCTTTCTTTGTATACCATGTCATTTTGTGTTGAAAATTGGGCATTTGAATATAATAATGTAATAACTCTGGAAATCAGATTTTCCCTTTCCCCAGGTTTTGCTGCTGTTGCTTGTTGAAGGCTGCAGTCATTTGTTTGTTTGGTGACTTTTCCAGACTATTTTTGTAGATTGTGTTTTTGTCATGTGTTTTCACTATTTCATTATCTCAGTGGTCAGCCAGGGACTTGAAGGTAATTCTTTGAATTCCTGGATCCAGAGAGAGAGAGAGATAGATAGACAGAGACAGATAGATTACTCTCCCAGTTTTTGTAGCTTGGCTTTAAGCTGGGACACTCCTTTAAGGCTAAGACAGGACACATACAACTCTACCTTAGCTTTCACCTCCTGCTTGCACAGAACCCACAGATCCATCAGAGGTGCAGGGCTAGTGTCCTCTCTGGGTATTTTCTGAGCATGCATCCAGTCCTGAACATACACATTGCATGTCCTCTTCCCTGATATATGCAACGGTCTTTCCAAGCCCTTATTCCTGCAAGAGACTGCCTCCTTCTTCCTGGGCTTTTGGGTCTGTTTGCCACTTCCCTCATCTATTATCTCTTGATCCAGGTGGGCATGGGCAGTATATATCTTTTACTCTTTCAACAGATATTGCCACCTCCCACCAAGCCACTTTAGCCCAATGCGGTGGGATAAAACAAACATCAGCCTCTGTGTCAGCCCCTCAGGGAACCACTGGGTGGGTCAAAACTGATGACCACAGTATTTTTAAAACAAGATCTGTACTTGCTGCTAGGAATATAAACTGCTGTCCCTGCCACTGCCAACACCATATCGGGGAATGGAAGATGGAAAATACCACAATATTTTTTTTACCAAAAACTAGCCACCCTTTCTTCAGTCCTCTGATTGCTGTAGATTTTGGATTAGATACCAGAGTTCCAAAAAAGTTGATCCTGTCAGTCTGCCAGCTTATGGTTGTTTCTACTGACTCTTAGAGTGCCCTACCCCACCATTTTCCATGATTTCACCCAAGGATCTGATATTCTTTTTAAGAGTTTATATATAGAAAAATTCCTATTAATACATGTAAAATGTTTTATAAATGTTTCCAGGTAAACTCTTTAATCAGAGTTGGTCTTTTCTTTAACAGGACTTCAAAGTTATCACTGGCTTAAAGAAACAGAGTTTCCCCAGAAATCCAGACAATTATATGCTGTAATTGGAGAATATGGTTCAAGGCTTCATAAGTACCAGGTGATGTTTTGTTATGTCATTTTGTCTGCCACTCATTGAAAATTTAATATGCGACAAGACAAATCCAACTTGCAATATGTCATCTTTTTCTTGTGTGATAATATCTAATAGAAATAATGTAGTTAATGGAGTTCTAATAAGTGGTTTTATGGCTGACAGGCCCTAAAACTTATCCGAAGCCTTTAATCCCTGCAGGATCCTCAAGAGAAGCTCAAGCACAAGGAAAAATGGCAAATAAGTCCTTATTGTTAACTTCTGCCTGACACTCAACAATATAGTGCTCCCCTTTGTCCTGAAGCTAGTTAGATCTAAATGGCCTTAGACTGAGGCTGGTCATTGAATAGCCTCTTTCTGGCCCACCCCTCCTTCATGACTTCTCCAGCATTCCAGACTGAACCTTGTCCATTCTGAGCTTGAACTTCAGAACACTAGAGGGAGGACGGTGACTATGGACAGGTTACCGCTGCTCATGGGAAGGTGAGACAGACAAATGGAACTGCCTCCACTTGTGTGCTGACCTTTTAACACATAGAGACTCCAGCCAGTCAGTGGACTTGGACCTCACTGCCCAGACACATACTTCATGCCCTTTTCCCTCAGGGCCTCTGAAATCCTCTACTTCTCAGTTCAACCAACAACTGCTTCATTCCAATGTGTCTTGCCACGTGGAGTCCATGGATTTTTTGAAGTACCTCACATTTAGCAATTGCTCAATGTGTCAAGAGCAACCTCTTGAAGGTATGCAGAGTTCAAAGTGCAGAGGAAGGAGACTGCATATCACAGTGTTTGGTTCAGTGAGGAAACTTCCCCTGGAAGTTCATAGGTTGATGCCTGGAATTGCTCCGATCTCAAAGATGCTGTTCACTCTGCATGTACTGAGAATCTGTGAGCCCCTAGTCCTAGGCAAGAGAACAGCCATGTGGAAACCCCACAGGGAGGGTCGTCCTGAGATATCTTCTACACCACAGAATTCTCACATCAAAGACTGGGGCCCAGACTGAGGCCAGATTGTTAGGTCATCACTGGAAAGACAGAGAGGAGCAATGAAGGCGGCCAGTGGTCAAATACCAGTCTAGATGCTGCTGTGAAGGTATTTTTTTAGACATGATTAGCATTTAAATCAGCAGATTTTGGAGAAGGAAATAAAGGGCATCCAGATTGGAAAAGATGAAGTCAAACTGTCCCTGTTTGCAGATGACATGATCCTATATATGGAACAGCCTAAAACCTCTACAAAAAAACTCTTGGAATTGAAAAATGATTTCAGCACAGTAGCAGGATACAAAATCAATACACAAAAATCAGTAGCATTTCTTTTCTCCAATAGTGAACATGCAGAACGAGAAATCAAGAAAGCCTGCCCATTTACAATAGCCACCAAAAAAATAAAATACTTAGGAATTGAGTTAACCAAGGAGGTGAAAAATCTCTATAATGAGAACTACAAACCACTGCTGAGAGAAATTAGAGAGCATACAAGAAGATGGAAAGATATCCCATGCTCTTGGATTGGAAGAATCAACATAGTGAAAATGTCCATACTACCCAAAGTGATATACAAATTCAATGCAATCCCCATCAAAATTCCAAAGACATTTTTCTCAGAAATGGAAAAAACTATCCAGTCATTTATATGGAACAATAAAAGACCACGCATAGCCAAAGCAATGCTGAGCAAAAAAAATAAAGCTGGAGGCATAACACTACCTGACTTTAAGCTATACTACAAAGCTATAATAACCAAAACAGTATGGTACTGGCATAAAAACAGACACACTGACCAATGGAATAGAATAGAGAATCCAGAAATCAACCCACACACTTACTGCCATCTGATCTTTGACAAAGGCACCAAGCCTATTCACTGGCAAAGGGACTGCCTCTTCAGCAAATGGTGCTGGGATAACTGGATATCCATAAGCAGGAGAATGAAACTAGATCCATACCTCTCACTGCATACTAAAATCAACTCAAAATAGATTAAGGATTTAAATATACACCCTGAAACAATAAAACTTCTTAAAGAAAACATAGGAGAAACACTTCAGGAAATAGGACTAGACACAGACTTCATGAATACGACCCCAAAAGCACGGGCAACCAAAGGAAAAATAAACAAATGGGATTATATCAAACTAAAAAGCTTCTGCACAGCAAAAGAAACAATAAACAGAGTTAAAAGACAACCAACAGAGTGGGAGAAAATATTTGCAAAATATACATCTGACAAAGGATTAATATCCAGAATATATAAGGAACTCAAACAACTTTACAAGAAGAAAACAAGCAACCCAATTAAAAAATGGGCAAAAGAGCTAAGTAGGCATTTCTCTAAGGAAGATATACAAACGGCCAACAGACATATGAAAAAATGCTCAACATCACTCAGCATCCGGGAAATGCAAATCAAAACCACACTGAGATACCATCTAACCCCAGTTAGGATGGCTAAAATTGAAAAGACTCTGAACGATAAATGCTGGTGAGGTTGCCAAGAAAAAGGAACTCTCATACATTGTTGGTGGGACTGCAAAATGGTGCAGCCTCTATGGAAGATGGTATGGAGGTTCCTCAAACAATTGCAGATAGATCTACCATACGACCCAGCTATCCCACTGTTGGGAATATACCCAGAGGAATGGAAATCATCAAGTCGAAGGTATACCTGTTCCCCAATGTTCATCGCAGCACTCTTTACAATAGCCAAGAGTTGGAACCAGCCCAAATGCCCATCATCAGATGAGTGGATACGGAAAATGTGGTATATCTACACAATGGACTACTACTCAGCTATAAAAACGAATGAAATACTGCCATTTGCAACAACATGGATGGACCTCGAGAGAATTATATTAAGTGAAACAAGTCAGGCACAGAAAGAGAAATACCACATGTTCTCACTTATTGGTGGGAGCTAAAAATTAATATATAAATTCACACACACACACACACACACACAAAACCGGGGTGGGGGGGAAGAAGATATATCAACCACAATTACTTGAAGTTGATACGACAAGCAAACAGAAAGGACATTGTCGGGGGGGGGGGAGGGGGGGAGGGAGAAGGGAGGGAGGTTCTGGTGATGGGGAGCAATAATCAGCCAAAATGTATATCGACAAAATAAAATTTAAAAAAAAAAAAAAAGGAAAAGTGCAAAACAGATTCCAAGCCTTGATTACACCTGTGTAAAATCGTGTATGCACAGTGATAATAACTCAAGGAAGACATCATAAAATAAAAATAGCAGTTGTTTTGAGGTAAAAAAAAAAAAAAAGTCAGCAGATTTTGGGTAAGGCAGATCACCCTCCACAATGTGGGTGGGCATCATCTAATCAGTTGAAGGTCTTCAGAGGAAAGACTGAGATCCCCAACAGAGATGGAATTCTGCTTCCAAGTGGCCTTCAGACTCGAGCTTTAATGTGCACTTCTCCCTGATTCTCTGGCCTGCCAGCCAGCCCTGACAATTTCACACTTGCTGGTCCCCACAATCATGTGAGCCAATTCCTTGAAATAGATTTCTCTCTCTATATACATCAAATTGGTTCTGTTTCTCTGAAGAACCTTGACTAATACGTTCATAATACATTCATGGCAGATTCCTTCAGGGCCTGAATATTGGGTACCTTGTCTGCCCACAGTGTTCTGCCACACTCTTTGCAGGGGGGTTCCTTTCTGACATTCTAGCCCAGCGTGATTGTCACATCCTCAGACAGGCTTCTGTGAGCACTCAGACTACCTGAGACAACATCCAGGAAGAGAGACATCCTAAAGGTACCTCTCCTTTATGTCAAGACTGTCATTATTTTCTCTGCCAACACTTTTCCTGCCTTCTTCCCCTTCTGCTAAAATGTAGTGAGCAGGGAGCTTGTCTAGAGCCTAATATTGTCCCTAGGAACCTGGAGACTCAATAAAAATCTACATGAATGAATGAATGATCTGAATGTTGTTTATTCCATTTAAAAAAAAGCATCCTGCCCTTTCACCTCCCAGCTTTAGACTGATCAGCATACTCAACAATGCTTTCCCTTTAAAAATTTCTAAGCTGTGTTTCTAAGGACGGTATTTTCTATGAGGCTGTGGTTTAGGTTTTTTGTACAGTTTACTCTGGTTTTCACACAGACAAGAGCTCTGTTGGAAACCACTTATGACTGAATTGACTTATTTCTGTGTGAGCCCTGTATAGGTCCCAAACTATGTGCAATAGATGCTGTTTTGTGGCTTGTTTTTATTCATTTAATAACAACAGATTCTAAACATATTCCTTTGTCTTCAGATATTATTTTGTAACAGCATTTTATGGCTGACTGATACTCCAATGAATAATATCCAAATATAATGAATAAAATATGTATTCAATAAATACTTATTTCAGAACAACTGGATTATTTTCAGCTTTTCAGTATTATAAACATAAACATCCTTGTGGCTGAATCTTTCTACCCATCCTGATTATTTACTTAGGATAAACTAAAAGAAGGATAAACAAAGAACATTTATCGTTTTTAGATGACCTTTATATTGAAACTTAATGACTTGATATTGCTTTTCAGAAAGCTGTACGTGCCTCCTCATCTGCTACCATGGGGAACAGGGTTATAATAGTTATGCACCAACAGTGATGCACATTTTACTTTATCCTCAACATGACCCCTTAATAAGAGCATTACTAAATTCATCTGTAGATTAGGAAGCTGGATCAGAACAAAGAAGAAAACTAGTCTGATGTTACACAGCTGCCAATTCCAGAGCTGAAATTCCAGCCCAGACTTTGCAGGCACTGGGCCTGCCGTCTGCTCACTGCTGAGCTGAGGGAGAGAATTATTGCTCCACACTGTGCAGCCTCAGTGACTTTAGAATCACCATTGCTGTCTTAGTCCATTTGTGCTGCCATAACAAAATACCACAGACTGGGTAATTTATGAAGAACAGACATTTATTTCTCACAGTTCTGGAGGCTGGGGAGTCCAAGGTCAAGGCGCTGAATTCTGTGTGTGCTGAGGGTCTTCTTCAGTGTCTTCACATGGCAGCAGGTGGAAGGACAAAAGGGGCTTAACTAGTTCCCTCCAACCCTTTTATGAGGCACTTATCCCTTCACAAGAGCAGAGCGCTCGTGACCTCACAGGCCCCTCCTCTTAAGACCACCACCGTGGGGATTAAGTTTCAACA
The DNA here is from genome assembly GCF_027409185.1 of Cynocephalus volans. NCBI lineage: Eukaryota > Metazoa > Chordata > Mammalia > Dermoptera > Cynocephalidae > Cynocephalus > Cynocephalus volans. Next base: position 213,724,181 of record NC_084461.1, read on the forward strand.
TGAATTTTGAGGGGACATAAACATTCAAGCCATAGCAATCACAGTGAAGAGTTCAAGACTAATGATTTCAAATTACTTACTTCAACATTTAATTGGATTATATATAAAATCCTATATTAAGGAACAAGCTTACTTATTTACCTGGGGGAACAGTCTGCAACCATTATATCTTCTAGGATTTATCTCAAAATTATATGGTTTGAAATTAGATGTCTTATAGGATTTTGCTGAGAAAAAAAAGTTTTTTTTTTTTTAATGGCCATGTGAGACATCTGTTAATATTTCATTGAATTTGTCCCAGCTCAAATTACTGGAGCCATGTTCTTTTTTTTTTTTTTTTTTAAAAGATGACTGGTAAGGGGATCTTAACTCTTGACTTGGTGTTGTTAGCACCACACTCACCCAGTGAGCTAACAGGCCATCCCTATATGGGATCCGAACCCGTAGCCTTGGTGTTATCAGCACCACACTCTCCCGAGTGAGCCACGGGCCGGCCCTGGAGCCATGTTCTAAGCCATAAAACTTAGGGTCTCAGTCAACATTATCTGAAAAAACAAAAAGCAAATAAAACTGTGGCTCTGCATGTAGCTATTTCTTTGCCTCCCTCTACTAGACGCCTTTCTATCTCAGGAGGCTGTAAATCCTACACCTGCTCAACTGACTGCACCTGCAGATATGTCTTTCCCTACTCCATTATGAGGATTGGGCATGGAGGTTTTATCAGGAGCTTTGTTGCAGAAAACAATATCCCTGGAGGCTGTGCTGCCTTAACAAATGCTCTGGACATCCTAACATTTGGTGAGGCGTTGCCTCTGTATTAGTCCATTTCTGTTGCTTGTAACATAAATACCTGAATCTGGGTGATTTTTGAAGAAACGAAAGTTATTGCTTACAGTTCCAGAGGCTGCAGAGTCCAAAATCCAGGGGACACATTTGACGAAAGCCGTGGTGGTAGTGACAGAAACCCACAGGTCTCACATGGCAGAAAATGGCAGAGCAGAGAGAGAGAGAGAGAGAGAGAGAGCTCCTTGGGCACTCTCCTTTTAAAGCCCCCAGAACCACACCCCTGGCCACCATTTTTAATCCATTCACTTGGCAGAGTCCTCAGAATCTAATCACCTCTTCAAGGCCCCACCTTTCAATTCCTATAATGGGATTTCCCACGCTGTAGACAGTCATAGTGAAGATCAAACCACTAATACATAAGACCTGGAGAAAAGATCCACGTCCGCCGGGGGGGCTGTTCTAGGCAAGTTCTTAGGAAACCCAGCACCGATCTTATCACCAGGAGCAGTGCATAGGGATTACGAACTGTACACAGAGCAGCCTCTGCGACACTTGATTCTTTTTTCTCACTGTAGATGCTGTAGATTCTGGTCATTGCCTCCCCCCCCCCCCAATTTGGTTGCTACGATTCTATGATACTCGAAAACAAGTTTCTGGCCCATGGCTAATAGCTTCTAGGAATTTAAGGCATGAACATGTTCCAACCACATACTTCTGTTATCTTTTCCAATCTTTATTCTCTTCATTTTTATTTCCTCCCTTATTTTTTTTGTCCTACATGTTTTTATACTATTCATATTCCTGTAGTGGGACCTGCCTGAAAAATGCTTTTGGGAATGAGGCAAAATGAAAAAGTTTTAAACATTGTGGAAAATGTTAGTTTTCAAGGAACTCTCAAATTCATTTATCAGCGAATTAAAGAGTACTTCCTATATGTTCTTCTAAGGCTAGAACAGAAAAAAAAAAAAAAAAGTAGAATATGCTGCCCCTACTGACAGGGATCTTACTCGAACAGAATCTGAAAAACTAGACATAAGAATCTCCACCTACTAATAATAAGCTCCAATATCCATGTCCCTGTCCAATGAGAAATGTCAAGGAGAGCATACAAGACATTAAATTGCTCAGGAAATAAAGCAAGACAATTTTTTCTGTGTGCCACACCACACTGCATTCTGTTCTGACACCGTTATCATACACCCCACGACAGCGTTTGTGGAATGTTCCTCTGTGAGCTGCGCTGTTTTAGGCAGAGCAAACTGAGAGGAAGTCAGAGTTTTTGAACAGAAAAGCAGATTAATCAGTGGAGAAAGAGGGAACGTTATTTCCCAGATAACACATTGATGGTCACTGTAGGGGGTTGAAAGGTGCCCCCCCAAAAGATATGTCCACATCCTGACCCCCAGAACCTGTGAATGTGGACTTTATTTGGAAAAAGGGTTTCTGCAGATGTAATTAATGATCTTGAGATGAAGTCATCCTGGATTACCCAGTAGGCCCTAAATCCGATGACAAGTGTGCTTATTGACGACATACAGAGGAGAGACACACGAGAGAAGAGGTGGTGGCTGCAGGCAGACAGACGCAGAGACTGCAGTGTCGCAGCCACAAGCCAGGGAATGCCTATAGCCACCAGATGCTGGAAGAGGAGAGAAACAGGATCCCCCTGAGGGCCTTCAGAGGAAAGTGTGGCCCCGCAGACACCTCAGCCTAGACTTCTGGCCTCCAGAGTGTGAGAGAATACGTCTCTGTTGTTCTCTGCCACCCAGCTTGCGGTCATTTAAGGCAGCCCCAGGAAACTCATGTAGTCCTTTGAGTTCTCTGTTGGGCGCCTGAGTGTGAGCTTTGCTGCTGAAAGCGAGGGACCCGCAAATGCCCAGGTGTCTACTTCCCAGCCTGGCAGGAGGACTATGTGGGGACAGAACTCTGGAAGTGCTGCTGGGATCCTGCTAGATTTAAGGTTATAATTTAAGCCCAGGAGAATAGAGTGCTGGCATCAGCCTTTCATTCTGGATCATTCCTGTTCCACACTGTTTTCTTGGCATGCGGTCAGAGGTGCCGAAATCCTAACCAACAATAAACCACTTTCAGTAAAATATGTCAGGGAAGGTGGGTTCCAGACTGCGGAGAAAGGATGTCAGAGGCCCTTCCCCGTAGGTGTTCTCCTGGGAGAAGATCATCCTTCCACATATCTCCTCCCTCTCTTGCCACCTGGCCACTGTGTTGACGTCTGCTCCCTTTAACGCTGGTGTCCCCAAGGCTCTGTCTTTTGGCCCCCTTTTGTCACTGTATACACAGGTAGTATTACTGGCTTCCTGCAAATGCCCTGTGTTGGAATAGGTGCTGTATGTGTGTTAGTGTGTGCATGTGTGTGTGAGTGTGCGTGTGTGTGTGTCACGCTGGGTACAGATGGGGAGGGTGTGCAAGGCTTCAGGACGTTCCCAGGCCAGAGACAGTAGCGTGTCTGAAACATGAGCAGCCAGCACCACATGTGGAAGACACGTAGCAGGGTAAGCTGAGAACACAGAGGTGCTGGCCAGCCTGGCCTGAGGAGCGAGGTCTTCTCAGTGGGCAGGAGGGGTGGTAAGGCCATTCTCCATTCCAGGCCGAGTGACAGGGTGTGCAGCAGCTGGGGTGCAGCCCAGAGCCCTGCCTGCATCTCAGCCTCCGCTCTTTCTCCAGTGTCCAGCTCCTTACTGACTGCCGCCATAGCGGCCCCATGGCCACACAGCGTGTCCAAAAGAGCAACTCGTTTCTCTGTGGTCATTCTCATCTTGGTTTGGGCACCACCTGTTCAAACATGAGACTATTCATACCAGACACCTTGTCAGCGTTAAATGTCTGTAATTCTTCTGATTGTTATTGCTAACCTAACCCCCAGATAATCACATCCCTTTCTTATTTGTACATGGGAGTCCCCTCCTTGTTTACAGGGACAAGCCTAAAGGGCGCAGCATGGCCCTCTGATGTCATCTGCTCCCTGGGCTTTTCCAAACCAGCCAGGGCACCCGCCCTTCCCCCCTTCCCTCCTCCTTTCCTCCCCGCCTCCTCCTCCCTCAGACTCTGTTCATACTTTCACAATCTTGAGAAACAGAGAATTATGTACCCATCTTAGAGCTCCTGTTGAATGTCAGTCATTATTAAACAGATTTGTGTGTTACACCAACTCCTCCAAATATGATGACCGTGCACAGGTCAGGCCAAGAGAGGTGCGGGCACCTCAGAGGGTGCTCCTGTGTCCCTGCTGTCACGTGGCGTATATCAAAGGCCCCAGTGAGATTTCTTTCCCCTTTCCTTTCTGAGAAAAGAAAAATAACTCTATCTGAATAGGAAGGATTCAGAATGATTTCTCTCTCTCTCTCTTTTTTCCAGGCCAGACTTCGTATGCCTAAAGAGCAACTGGAGCTTTTAAAGTGAGTGAGATTTTCTGATAAATGTCACTTTCTGGTGTGGTTCCAAATACTGAAATGTTTCTGTAAAATTATAAAACTAACATCATTTTTCCAGCGGTTGGCTGGTTAGCTCAGTTAGTTGGAGCATGGTGCTGCTAACACCAAGGTCAAGGGTTCGATCCCTGTACTGGCCAGCTACGACACTCACAGACACAAAATCATTTTTCCACAATATCATGCCTTTCTTCGCCAAGAGTGTTTTTTTCTGTCCTTTTCCTCTTGTCTACAATGAAAAAGTAGATCTGCTGTAAAAGAATGTATTATGCGTAAAGGAGGAAATGCAGTTTTTCTTGGGTTGTTCCCTCTTCTGATAAATTCAATAAAAATAAAAATACTATTTTGATGTTATATATCTAGCATGTACAGATTGACTCACTTCTGACCCTTTAATCCTTTCTTCCTTCTTTTTCTACCCTCCTCCTTCCTTCCCATCTGCACATGTGCATAGAGGAATGCTAGGAACGATGTCACCACGTATTGATAAGGGTTATTTCTGGGAGTGAAGTTTTGGGTAATTTTTCTTTCTTACACTTTTCTGTATCTCTTAATTTTTTTCTTTATAGTAAGCATGTATTTTTAAAACAAAACAATAGCGTTTTTATTACTTTAGGAAATTACTTGCCATTTTATATGGATCATTCTTTAAGGAAATATGCACTGGGATGTGCTTTCAATATTATTTATGATCATAAAAAATGGAAAACACCCTAGATGAGAAAAACAGACCAATGTTTAAATACATCATAGCACATTCATGTAATGGAGAATTTTGAAGCCATTAAAATAATTCTGAAATATATTGGATTTGGGAAGTGTAGTAGGACACGAAATTATAAAAATGATTTCTATCTTGTTACCAGTTTTTTTTGCATGGAATAAAAACTGTCAGAAAAACACCAAAATTTAATAGTGCGTATTTCTTCAAAATGTTTGTATTTTCCCAATTTTAAACATGTTTTACCATTTGTGAAAAAATACTTGACAAGTAGTGCTTATACATATATTTTCAACATAAAGAAATACCTATTTCTCCTTGACTTTCAAAATTCTCTCGACCAGTAATTTTCAAACTGTCAAAGGAGTAGAATGCATTCTGGAAAGCAAACTCTTGCACGCTCAGGCTGTAAAATCGGTAGAGGGCAGCTGCCCCCGGCTGGATCCCGCCGCTCCTTGCACCTCCACAGAATGCCAGGCTGCAGTACTACACTTGAAATGCAAGGTGTCCCCAATTTAAAGGAGGGTGGCATTTCGGGTTTAGGAGTCACACGTGCCAAGTCACCCAGCGAGGGACAAGCAGGTTGAACGTGCCCCATCTGTGCCGTCAGAGCCCAGCCAAGCCCTAGGATGCCCTCAGGAAAGCTTCCGCTCAAAGTCTTTGCTTTTCTTTTGTAGGGTAAGGAAACGCCTTAGACAAAGGGCATTCCTTGCTGTCCCCTCCCTCAAGAGCTGATTCCTTCCGCAGCACAAAGCACCTCTCCGCGTGGCTGGCACCAAGCCCAGCACCTGTCGCGGACGCGAGAGGCGACTTCTCCTTTCACGTTGTGGTTCTTTGTTTGCAGGCGGGAAAGCCAGACTTTGGAGAACAACTTTCGTGAAATTCTATTTTTAATTGAACAAATCGACGTCCTGAAGGCACTACTGAGAGATCTGAAGGATGGTACACACAGTGACAGCGGGGATGCCCACGGGGAGCCCGCCGAGGACCACGAGCACCTGGACGCGGAGGACCAGGCGAGGCGGGCCGGGCGGCGTGCGGGACGCAGAGAGTCCCCAGGGTCCCCAGGGTCCCCTCCCGTGCCGTGCCCGGTTCCTTCGCAGAGCGAGAATCCAGCGCTGGCTGGTGGTCGCTTGTGTCCCTGTGTGAGCATTCTTCCCTGACCTTAGCTTTCTTTCGCTCAGGCTGGCCCTTGGACATCCACTTTTTCACAAGTGCTGTGTCACAGTGCGGACATTGTGTTGCAGTGTGACTTACTTCCAACCAAAATTAGTAACTGAATCTGCATTATTTTCAGTGAAAAACAAAAATTATCATTCAGAAACGGCAGTCTCTGAATGTCTGTGGTGTGCACAAGTACTCAATAGTCAAAGGCATTTATTCGCCACCTGCACGGGTGTGTCCAGCCCAGTCAGCACCAGATTTAGTCAAAATTACCACAAAACCAATGAGCCTTGTTTTGCGTCACCTCTACTGCAACCAGCACTACCTTTTCCCTTCCTTAATGTGTCTACTTTTTGAAATGCACAGAAATCTGACACTGAGCAGCTCCTGTCCTCCGGCCCATTTTGTCCTTGTCACTGTGTTATGGTTAGTCAGTTCGAACTCAAACGGTTATGCCTGCACAGGATGCTTGGTTTTTTTTTCTCTTCTTTAGAATCAGAGCATTCTTCAGATCCCAATATTAATTCAACTGGATGAAAATTTCTAATATAAGAAATTGTGTGGTTTGTGTAAACTTCCTGGATTCCCAAATAACTGTAGAATGCTCAAGACTTTATCGCTAAGCACAGGACTGATGAGAGAGAGAACACAGCAGCTCATGTAGCACAGCCTCATCCTACTCCTCACTGGAGAGCACTGTGGGGCAGTGGTTAGGGCTTCAGAAGGGGCCCCAGCTCCACTTTGCTGGGTGGACGCGTCTTAGCTTTAGTTACCTTGTATGCTGAAAAAGGACGGCTCCCACGGAGCTGTGCAGGTGACATTCCAAATTCTTGTGCAGTGCCTGGCTCAGAGGGCAGCTCGGTACGATTTCACTGTTATTATTTTGCAGATTAAGGAACTTAGGTCCACCAAAACTCAAGTAGATGACAGACATTGTTAACAGAAAACTGTTTTTAAAATTTGTACAGGAAATGTCAGTCTTGGTAGATTATGTGCTTAAAAAGTTGAGAGAGGACCAAGTCCAGATGGCTGATTATGCCCTGAAGTCAGCTGGTGAGTATAGACAAGGTGAAGAGACCAGTGGGGGAAAAAAATTAAAAAAAAGAAGAATGCTTCCAGAGGGTCTCTATTCTCTAAATGTTCTTATTAGGAAAACATATTTATCTACCTAATAACTTGAGAAAGGTGAAAAATTAATAAATCTAGAGAATAAAAAAGAGAGTAGAAATGTTTTCCACTGATTGCTTTGTGAATGAAAATCTTAGAGGTCACAAAATCTGTGCAGCTTCATTAGCAGGCATCTAGAAGGACCACGGAGAAAGCTGAGACGCTACACTGAAGCCAGGGAAGGCAGAAAGTATTTTAAGCATAGAAAACATTACATTTTATATTATTTTATACTAACATGAGTTATAATGACTAATCTAATTGCATTATTAGTGATAAAATGATACTGTTTAAAGATTGTATAGAATGTAATATTTTCGATATCTTCTAATATCTAACTGAAATGAATTCTTAAGGGTTTAGGCTGTGAATCATTAACCTGCCTGTAGTAGTCTATGAAAAATAAGTGTTCGATGAACAACGTGGAAGGAAAGTAGGGAGGAGACGTAAAGGCCACAGTCACACTGGTTTTAATCAGCTGACCCTCACACTTACACGGTAACTCTCTACCTTGTGTGACCTGGAACAGAATGATCATTCACTCATGTGAGTGTGTGTTTTTTGAGAGAGCAAGAGAGCAGAATTTTCCTGAAACATGAGCTTGGATAAGATGGGGAGGAAAACCAGAGTTCTTTCTGTTTTTTCAGTCTTGGCACTCGGATATCCTTCTTTTGTACCTTCTTCCTTCTTTTCTGTTAAACGAACTGACAACTTCCACTTTGAAAAACCCATGATGACACATAGAGGCCCATGGATATCCCACGTAGGATAGGGAAAAGCAGAAAACATTCGGGCCTCTCATTTACTGTCAGCGTGAAAACAGAAAATCAGCTTGCAGTTTGGCCAAGATGGAGAAAGCCCATTTTAATCTCTTAATCTCTTTCTCCAACTGATGACAACAAAATAATCCAGACAAAATTCAAAAAGCAACTACCTGAGTGTGATTGAAACTAAACAAAAGCAGGCAGCTGGTAGAGAGGAAACAAAAACTGGAGAAGTGAGCCGCGTGGGTCTGCTCTGTTCTTGTCTCTCACAGCTTAGGCTGAAGCAGGCTGTGATTACAGAGCTGCTTTCCTCTGGGCTGCTCATTCTCAGGCACTGTCCCAAAGCAGCACAGCAGAGAATTTGAGAGTCTGACAACAGATGGCTCAGTCTTGGACTAACTCCTGGGTGGCCCATGTGCAAGACAGGCCTGTAGCAAAGACTTTGAAAACTGAACTGAGGTTGGAACCACCACCTGTAGAAAAGGAGGTTGCTCTGAACATCTCTGGGTTGATGTCTGATGAAACAAACAAGTCATGCCCTAGTGGATTGTTACAGGATTCAGAGTCTCACAGTATGATATTCAGTATGTCCAGGGTATGATTCACAATTACTCAACATGCAAAGTCCTACGAAAATGAGGCCATTTTCCAAGGGAAAAGGCAATCAATAGATTCCAACCTTATAATGACACAGATGTTGGAATTGTCAAGCTGTCTTGAAGCAGCTAAAGTAACTGTGCTTCACAAGGTGAATGTAAGCACACCTGAAATGAATGAAGATACAAGTTCTCAGTCAAGAAAGAGACACTATTAAAAAAAGAACCGGATGGACATTTTAGAACTGAAAGATACAATGTCTGAAAAGAAAATTAACTATATGGGCTTAATAATAGAAAGACGATGGTAGTGAAAAGAAGAAGTGAAACTGAAGACAGATCAATAAAAATTACCCAGTTCAAAGAAAGAAATAGAAAAATTGAAAAAAAAAAAAAAAAAAAAAGAACAGAGCTTCAGGAACCTATGGAGCAATACAAAAAGGTGTAATATTCTTGCCCTTGTATCCTCAGAGGGAAATAAGGGAGAGATCAATGCAGAAAAATAATTTGAAGAAATAATGGCCAAAAACATCTCAAAGTTGGTAAAAAAAAAAAAAAAATTTACAAATTCAGGAAACTCAGCAAATCAGAAATAAGATAAACTCAAGAAAAACTACATCCAGACACTTCATAATTAAATTTTTAAAATCAAAGGTGAAGAAAAAATCTTGAAAGCAGCTAGAGGGAAAAACCAAAAACCAAAAAACAACCAACATATTACATATAGGAGAATAATAATGCAAATAACTGCAGACTTCTTATCGGAAATCCGGGAGAGCAGAAGAGAAGGAAACTACATCTTTAAAGTGCTGAAGAAAAGGAAATGTCACTGCAGAATTCTAAATCCATCAAAAATATCCTTCAGGAAAGAAGGTGAAATGAAGAATTTCTTAGATGAAGGAAAACTAGAAAAACTAGGAGAATTCTCTGCTGACAGAACCGAGAGATGAAGTGTCATAGGAGCCAGGTTCAGCCACCCTTTCGCCAGAGACAGAAGACTCGTAAGTCATATGTTGATGCAAGGACTGGATGCCTTTATTAGCAGGCCTGGGAGACAGTCAGACTAAAACTGTCTCAAAGGCTCAGGATCCCCAGCAACGGCTTTTAAGGGGAAAAGTGTGGGAAACAAAAGGGGAAGTTATTCCCATCAGGAGGATGCTATGTGCAATTTCACAGACTCCAGGCTATGCATTATGTCATGGTCAGTCCTGTAACTCTTCAACTTATCTTTGGGATGTGGGTGTTATCTGGTTTCCACAAGCTGGATGTTGTCTCCTCAGATAGCTGTGACTTCAGAGGAGGAGTGGTTAACTCTGCAGTGTTTTCCCACAAACTAGGCTGTGAGTCCAAGTTAAAAAAGACTTCTTTATGGCTAGCATTCTGCTTAAATGTAGTCTACAAACTGGCTCTTCTAAGGCTAATTATCTATGACTATTTGCCGTGGGGGGTTCTCACAGTTCTTCAGCTTAAGAGAAATGATGCCAAAAGGAAACTTGGGACTTCAGGATGAAGAAAGAGCAACAGATAAGAAAAATGTGAGGTAATTTTCTATTCTTAAGTTCTTTAAAATATGTATGGCTGTTGAAGGGAAAAATTATAACATTTTCTGATGGGGTTTTAATACATGTAGATGTAACACTACAGCAGCTATAAAGGAAAAGTCACTGGGTGAGGTTAAAGGGACCTTTATGATTGTACAAATTTCATATGAAGTGTTAAAATATTAACTCTAAATAAACTATGAAAGTTTAGGTATGTGCATTGCAATCATCAGAACAACCAGTAAAAAACCAACCAACCAACCAAACAAACAAACAAAAAAGGATACCGAAAAGTCAATAGATAAATTAAAATGGAATTTAAAAGTTCAACTAATTTAAAAGAAGGCAGGAGAAGGGTAGCAGATCAAGAAAAACTGAGAGACAAAAAGAAAAAGAATAGTAGACTTAAATCCAACCACGTCAAAAACATATTAAATATACATGGTTTAGACACACCAATCATAAGATTGTCAGATTGGATGAAAAGCAAGACTCAAATACATGCTGTCTATAAGAAACCCACTTTAATTATAATGACAAAAATAGGTTAAAAGTAAAAGAATGGAAAAAGATGTACCATGCAAACAACACTTTTTTACCAAAGGAATGGCTATATTAGTATCAGACTGAGTAAACTTCAGGACACGTAAAATTATTATTATTACATTACAATGTTGTATTAGTCCATTTTGTGTTGCTATAATAAAATACCTGAGACTGGGTAATTTATAAAGAAAAGAGGTTTATTTGGCCTATGATTCTGGGACAGCTGCATCTGGCACGGGCCTCAGGCTGCTTCTACTCATGGCGGAAAGCAGTAGGCAGCCGGCGGGTACAAGCAGATCACATAGCAAGAGGAAGCAAGAGAGAGAGAGAGAGAAGGTGCCAGGGTCTTTTAAACAACCAGCTTTTGCGGGAACTAATAGAGCAAGAACTCACTCATTACTCTCCCTACTTAGGAAGAGCATTAATCCATTCATGAGGGATCTGCCCCCATGACTCAAACAGCTTCCAACACTGCCACATTGGGGATCAGATTTACACATGAGTTCTGGGAACTCCATCAAATATAACATTGCATTATGATTATATAACATTAAAAATGGCTATTTACCAAGAAGATATAATCATCCTAAATTGATTGCATTAAGACAGATGAAGTAAAAACTGACAGAACTAAAACGAAAAATATATAAATCCACAATTTTAGTTGAAGATTTCAACACTCTTCCCTGTAATTAATGGATAAAGAAGGTAGAAAATCAGCCACAATGTAAAAAATCTAAACAACACTCTCAAAATCTTGATCTAATTGACATTTATAAAACATTGCACTAAACAACATCAAAATACACCTTTCTAAATATACATGAATCTTTGATAAAGACAGGTCATATTCTAGGCAATGAAGCAAACCTTAATAAATGTAAAATAATTGAAATCACATAGGGTATATTTTCTGAATATAATTGAAATGTAAACTAGAAATCAACAGCAGAAAGATCTCTAGGAGATCCCCAAATATTTGGAAATTAAACAATACGTTTCTAAATTACCCCTGGGTCAAAGAGGAAGTTACAACAGAAATTAGAAAATATTTTGAGTTAATGAAAATTAAAACATAAAATATCAAAATTAATGGGTTCCAACTAAAGTTGTTGCAAAATTTTTAGCAACAGGTGTTTATATTAGAAAACAAGAGAATTCTAAAATCAATGATCTAAATTTCTGCCTTAATACACTAGGACCTAAAGCAAGATGGAAGTAAATAAAAAGGAACAAAATCAATAAAATTTGAAGAGAAAGACAATGAAGCCAAAAGCCAGTTCTCTGAAGACAAACTGATGTAACTTTAGCCAGACAAACCAAAGATTGGGGCAGGGGGTGGGGAGAGAAGAAACACATCGCCAATATCAGGAATAAAAGAGAGGACAACTCTACAGACCCTACAGAATAAAAAAATAAGTAAATATAATAAACAACATCATATCCCCAAATTTGACAATTAAGAAGAAGTGGATAATTTTTTTTTTAAATACACAAACTATCAAAGTTCACTCAAGGAAGAAGTAGATAACCCATATTTATTAAAGAAATTAAATGTATAGTTAAAACCTTCTAAAAAAGAAAACTCCAAGTTCAGATGGCTTCACTAGCTATATCTACCAAATATTTGAAAAAGAATGCTACTGCACAAACAGAAACATTTCAATTTATTTTATGAGGCTATCATTATCTGATATCAAAACTATACAAAGACATTCCAAAAAAAGGATTACAGAGGCCAATATACCTCATGAACAGAGGGCTTCCCTTCATCTATCTTGAAGCTCGTTTAGATGCAATCAAATTTAGGATCAGTATGGTTTTCTGGTAAGTTGCCCTTTTTTATCATTATATAATGTCGCTCAACAAAATATTAGCAAGTTGAATCCAGTAAGAATGATAGTACAACATGACTATGTGGGGTTTATTCTAGAAGTACAAGGCTGGTTGATCATTTGAAAATAAATCAATGTAATTTACTATGTCAACAGATGAAAAAATCTAATCATCAGATCATCAAATAAGGTCCACTAAAATCATTTAACAAAATTCAATATCCATTTATGATAAAAAACTGTCAGCAGACTAAAAAGAGAAGTTTTTCCACCTGATAAAGGACACATGCAAAATTCCTCCAGCTAACATCACACTTTATTTATGAAATATTGAATACTTTCCTCCGAAGATCAGAAACAAAGGAAAGATGTCTACACTCACCATTCTTATTAAACATTGTAATAAAAATCCTAACTAGTAAGATAAGAAACAAAGAAGGGAGGTGGAGGGAGAAAGAGAGGAAAGAAGCATGCAAATGGGAAAGGAGAAAAAAGTCTATATTCACAGACAAGATTTTTTGCATAGGAAAATCACCAAAAAAATCTACTAGAATAGTAGAGGTTTACAAATTCACACATATGTATATATGTGTATATATAATATACAATTTTTATATACTAGTAATAAAAAATTGAAAGAAAAAAAATTAAAACAGTACTATTCACAGTAGCAGTAGAAAACATGAAAGACTTAAGTAATAAGTCTAACAAAAAATGTGTGGGATCTGCATGCTAAAAACTGGAAAACACTAAGGAAAGGAATAAAAGAAGACCTAAATAAATGGACAAATATACCATGTCCATGGATTAGAAGACTCAATACTATTAAAATGGTAATACTTCCCACTTGTCTATCGATTCAATACAATCCTAATCAAAATTCCAGCAGAAGAGTTTGTAGAAATTGACAGCTGTTTCTGGAATGGCAAAGGAACTCTAATAGCCAAATCAGTTTTGTAAAAGAACAAAGTTGGAGAACTTGCACTATCTGATTTTAAGGCTTACTATAAAGGTAACAGTAATCAAGAAAGCATGATATTGGTGAAACCAATGGAACAAAACAGAAACCCCAGAAACAGTCCCCACAAATATGGTGAGTTAATTATTGATAAAGGAGAAAATGCAAGTCGATGACACTGCAACAGGTGGACATTCATAAATGGTTCATAAGTCACACTTTACAAAAATCATCTCCAAATGGGTTACAGGCCTAAATGTAAAGCTTAAAGTTATAAAACTTCTAGAGGAGAAAATCTTTTTGATCTTGAGTTAGGAAGAGATTTCTTAAATGTGACACCAAAAGATGACCTGTAAAAGGAAAAGAATTGGACAATTTGGGCTCCATCAAAATTTACTTCTGTTCTGCAAAAGACAGTTTAAAGAGGGAAAAGTCACAGGCTGGGAGAGAATGTTGGCAAACCACATATTTGACAAAGGACTTGTATCCACCAAACTTTAATACTAATAACAAAAAAACAATAAAAAATGGGCAAAAGATTTGGAAACAATTGGATGTCTCATACACTGCTGGTGAGAATGTAATGTGGTAGAACCATTTTGGAAAACAGTTTGACAATTTCTTATGAAGTTAAATATAACATCTTATGACCTAGTGATCCCACCTCTAGGTATTTACCTAAGAGAAATTAAAACTTATGTTCACATCAAAACCTGTATGAGAATGTCTATAGCAACTGTATTCATAATCACCAAAACTGGAAATAAATATCTGTCAACAGATGAATGAATGACTAACTGTGATGTATCCCTACGATGGAATACTATCTGTCAGGCAATAAAAAGTAATGAACTACTGATACTCAGAACGACACCCATGAATCTTAGTTACATTGTGCTAAATGAAAGTAGCCATATTCAAAAGGCTATCTACTGTGATTGACTATGAAGGGACTGCAGGAGGAATGTCAAGAATAGGAAAATCTGTAGAGATGGAACATAGATTAGTGATTGCCTTGGCCTGGGGTGGGAGGTTGGGGGAAAATGAGGAACAACTGTCAATTGCTCTGGTTTTCTTTATGGGCTGATTAAATGTTCTAATATTGATTGTGGTGATGGTTGCGCAACTCTGTGAATATACTAAAAAACATTGAATTGTGCACTATAAATGGGTGAATTCTATGTTATATGAATTATATCTCAATAAAGCTGATTTAAAAATAAAAACTAATGAAAAAAGTGAATGTATGAAATTATTATTTTTTAAAAAAGGTATGAATTATTTTAAAACTTCACAATACTACAATTTAAATTTTTTGTTGAAAGGATTATGGGGAAGGGAGGTGTCAGTCCTTACATTAGCAGGTGACAATGTAGTTCTCCAATAAGTCAATTGAGTAGGAATATCAATTGAGCAGACAGTAACAGCCTTCAAAAGCAAGGTACAGGTAGGGTTGCCAAATTAAATAAAAGATGACCAGTTAAATTTGAATTTCAGACAAATAGCAAATAATCTTTTAGTATAAATATGTCCTAAATATTGTATTGTAGTACTAAAAAATTATTGTCTATTTGAAATTCAAATTTAAATGGGAGTCTTGTATTTTTACTGGCTAAATCTGGAAACCCTTGGTACACATTTACTGTTTCAAATTGTGCCATATTACAAAAAGGACTGGTAATCAGATATTTGGTTGGGCACATGTATTTTTGGGGGGTGAGGGTGCACATGTATTTTAATGTTACATTGTGTTATCCAAATGAAATTTGAGAAAGTGATTTGCACTTTATTTCTTAAGTATAAAGTACATTTTGCTTCTAAAATGGAGTAACCTGAAAGGATAATATTTGGTGAGTATAGTTTATATTTCTTTGGTTAAAATTAAAGTTCAACGAACCTGCATAATTGCTATTATGAATATAATTTGAACGATGCTTACAACATTGTTAGTTTTCTGTTTTATTTTGTTTTTGAGTAAATAGGGCTGATAGGAAGTCACATTTATCAGACGACCTCTTAAAATATGGAGATCCATACATCTTTTTTAGGTAATAAACAGAATATATATAATATTTCCATCTCTAATTCAATTTTTATCATATCAGTTTCAGAAATTTTGTGAAACTACACAAACATGACTTTCTCAAGTGACAAAATTTCAGTGGTAATAAAAACTGTCAGACTCTTCTTACAAATTCCCAAGTATGTATTTTACCTCATTTATAGTTTGCCCAGTAATAGTTTTCCAAGGACATTATTAAAATCCAAATGATGTGTTTTGAGTTGTGTATGTAATTGTTTTATTTTAAAAATTATTTTATCATTTTAGGAGCCTCCATCATTGAAGCTGGGACCTCAGAAAGTTACAGAAATAATAAAGCAAAACTGTACTGGCATGGGATAGGGTTCCTAAATTGTGAAATGCCTCCAGATATTATCCTTCAGGTAAAAGCTGAATTAAGAAGAACCCATTTCTATTTTAGGATTTTGTTTTTATTTATTATGAAACTATTAATGTTTAAAATGTTATGAGTCTCTAAACTTGTTACAGAACCTGAAATCTTCTTACATTTTTTATAGTCATTACACTGCATGAATTATTTCTAATTTTATTGTTAGCAAATTATGATTAATTAATTAATTAATTATTTATTTCTTTAAGATCAGGAAACTAGATTATTTTCTTCTCAAATATTTTCTGTAAGTTTTAAGTTTGTAAGTTTTTTGTGAGTTGATTCTGTGGCTTCCCTTTTCCACTGAAAACCTCAGCCATTCAAAAAACATGTGTTAACAATGTTTGTCCCCTAAGTGCTAGTACCGTGTTAAGTGCTGTGCGTACCACAGGTTCTTATTAGTCCAATTATAACAGGAGAAATTTCGAAGTAAGATTTTTAATGAACCTTTAGGTTCAATTCTAAAGTCAGTAGACATCAACAGACAGTAACACACTTCTTAACTATAATCCACACACCTAAAATTAGTTTCAAATTTAGAAGTACCTTCAGGAGAAAACCCATGGTTCTTATTACAGGATATTGTTTAGATCTAAAAAATGCTAGACCTCATCTTTCTTCTTTACCACTAAGATCAACATCACCAACACTATCACCACCACCACCACCACCACCATCACCAACACTATCACCAACACTATCACCACCACCACCATCACCACCTCCACCACCATCCCCAACACTATCACTACCATCACCACCACCACCACCATCACCATCACCAACACTATCACCACCATCACCACCACCATCACCATCACCAACACGATCACTACCATCACCACCACCACCACCACCACCACCACCACCATCCCCAACACTATCACTACTATCACCACCACCACCACCACCACCACCACCACCACCACCCCCACCACCCCCACCCCCAACACTATCACTACCATCACCACCACCACCACCACCACCATCACCAACACCAACACTATCACTACCATCACCACCACCACCACCACCATCACCAACACTATCACCACCACCACCATCACCACCACTACCACCATCCCCAACACTATCGCCACCATCACCACCACCACCACCATCACTATCACCAACACTATCACCACCATCACCACCACCACCACCACCACCACCACCATCCCCAACACTATCACTACCACCACCACCACCACCCCACATTACCATCACCACCACCACCACCACCACAAACACCATCGTTACCATCATCATCTTCACTATCACCACCATCACCACCACTACCACCACCATCACCACCACCACCATCACCATCACCATCATCATCACCACCACCACCATCACCACCATGACGACCACCACCACCATCACCACCATGACGACCACCACCACCATCATCACCATCATCACCACCACCATGAACACCACCGTTACCATCACCATCTTCACTATCACCACTAACATCACCACCACCCACCATCACCACCACCACCACCACCACCACCACCACCACCACCACCACTACCATCATCACCATCAACACCAAAACCATCATCACCATCATCACTTCCACCACTTTTACCGCCATCATAATCCCTGCCACCACCCACACCACCACCATCACCTCCACTGCCACCATTATAGCCACTATTACCACCACCACAATGACCACCGTCGTCACCGCCACCACTCATACCCTCCAGCTCCTTTTTAGCTGCTTATAGTCTAATCAGAGGTATGAAAGAAAACATGCACATATGATAAAAGGCTCTGATTTAAGCATAAAGTGCTCTGGAAGAACCACCAAACCTAGCAGTGTCTTGGAAGTTTTCCTGTTTGATATGTGTCCTTCACAATGCCTTTATATTATTAGCATAAGAGAGATCTGTAGCCAGTAGTGATTAGCTGACCAGTATTATAGGGGTGGAGTCATATACCCAGATATAAGAATTAATTCAGTTGTTTCTTTCCAGCCAGATGTCTACCCTGGAAAGTGCTGGGCTTTCCCAGGTTCCCAGGGTTATACCCTAATCAAGCTTGCCAGGAAGATCATACCAACTGCTGTTACCATGGAGCACATCTCAGAGAAGGTTTCTCCCTCAGGAAACATCTCCAGTGCACCCAAGGAATTTTCTGTCTATGTGAGAAGCTCTCTAAATCTGTCATTCAGAATGGGTTGTGATAGAAGGTGGCTGGCTGGGAATGAGGAGCTGGACTCTCGTCTTCACTGTGCAGCTACCCAGGCCTGTGCTTACTTCCGAGACCTCTGGTTTTCTCATTTACAGAGTGAGAGGGTTGGATCAGATGATTTCAATTACTTAATTTTATTTTTTGCTTTTATCAAATTATACATATACAATGAAAAATCAAATATTTCCCTAAAGTTTGTAATAAAACAGTGGTTCCTTGTCCCACTTCTCTCCACCTCCAATTCTCATTATCCCAAGTCTTCCACTCCAACAACTTTAGCTGCTTATTTGGGTATTTGCCCCATATCTGCTTTTACTGTTATTTCTTGATGTTTTATCTGCTGACATCTTCCCATGGAAAATGAAGATTAGGTCTCTTCTGTGGTTTCCCTATCCTCCCAATATGTTTATGTCTTAACTTTTTTTTTTTTTTTGATGACTAGCCATAATTTACAAAACATTTAATTCACCCATTTAAAGTGCACACTTCAGGGGCCGGCCCGTGGCTCACTCGGGAGAGTGTGGTGCTGATAACACCAAGGCCACACGTTCGGATCCCATATAGGGATGGCTGGTTAGCCCATTGGGTGAACGTGGTGCTGACAACACCAAGTCAATGGTTAAGATCCCCTTACCGGTCATCTTTATAAAAAAATAAAAAATAAAAAAATAAAGTGCACACTTCAGTGGCCTTTAGTATATTCACAGAGTTGTGTATCCATCACCATGATTAATTTTAAAATATTCTTTTGACCCCCAAAAGAAACCCCACACCCCTTAGCTGTCACTTCTCATCCTCCCATCCCACTCCCTCCGCCCCTGGAAACCACTAATCAACTTTGTCTCTATAAATTTACCTATTCTGGACATTTATATAAGTGGAATCATATAACATGTGGTCTTTTGTGAAAGCCTCCTTTCATTTAGCATAAAGTTTTCATAATGTTTGTAGCATGTGTCAGTACTTTATTTCTTCTGTTGCTGAATAATGTTTCATTGTATAAATGTACCACATTTTAAAAATCCATTCATCAGTTGATGGACATTTGAATCATTACCACTTTTTTTGGCTATTACGAATAATGCAGCTATGAACGTTTGTGTGCGAGTTTTTGTGTGGACATTGATTTTTGTTTTCCTTGGGTATATACCTCTTGGAATTGCTGGATCACATGGTGAATCTATGTTTAATGTCTGAGGCACTGCTAGACCGCATGTCTTTTTATTTCAATCAATATTCAGTGTTTTCATGGAGACTATGTGCACAATATTGTTCTCAGTCGAGCCATAGAGTGTACTTTATACTATTTTATTTTCTTGCATAATTTTTTGAAGTTTCTGGGATAACTATTGCTTCATTTATTATTTAATTTGTTTAGTTTTGTATTTTGATAGTTTTCCTATCATTAAATCATTTCTAAACTCTTCTTCAGAAGTGTAATTATTCTCCCATTATGTTAATTCATGTCAGATAATTCACAAATTTCCCTTTCTTGTCTTTTCTATTTCTTTCTTTCTTTTTTTTTTTTTTTCTTGAGCTATCCCTTCTGGAGCCCTCTGGCCTTCCGTTTCAATCTGGCTGCTTGCTAGGTAGCCTGTTGCATGACTGTTATTGTGGGATTTCATTTCTGTATCCTGAGGATTCAACTTATCATCTCATCTATTATTTTGAAAAATAGTGTCTCCCTTATTTTTCTTTTCTGTTTTCTGTTCCACCTTCTGGAAGACTTCATCAGTTTATGTCTTAACCCCTGCATTGAATTTTTATTTCTGCTGTCATGATTGTACTTTCTAAGACTTCTTGTTTTTGTAAATATTCCCTTTTTTAGAGTCTAGTTTTTTTTTCTTTCACAGATGCAGTATCTTCTCTTATGCCTCTGAAGATATTAATTGGCATTAACGATAGTTTTGTTTAATTTTCTCCTGCTCCCTTCAGGTTTTTGTTTCCAAATACCACTTCCCCACCTGTACATACAGTTTCCATCTTTCTTCTAATGTGCCTTTCTCAAATATCTGTGATGTTCCTGTGCCGTGCTAAGAGCTAAGCAGTAGAAAAGAGAGAGAGGGAGAAAAGAGCTAAGCGGTAAAAAGCCAGCTGGAAGCTTTGTGCACACAGTGGGGCTTGCCCACAGTGAGCTTTGCAGGTGCGATGGCCTGATTGGCCATAGGAGGTATCAGTTTGGCTGACGAGCAGCCTGCTGGGAGCTTCTGGGGAGAAGAGGGCCATGGGCCACCACCCAGTGTGCACAGGGCATGACTCAAGCCTCTTGTTTCTGTTCAGTACTTTCAGAGCTGCAAGGAAGGAGAGGGCCGATGACCTCCCATGCACTGGAGGTCCAAGTGCTTTTTGAAATGACTGTCAGCCAAGCCTCAGATTTGGCCCCTCCTGCATACCTCTCCCCTCCCCAGCCTTTCTGGGACCCGCAGTGTAAGTCAGTGAGCTGTTCACTGCACCCACAGCCAGAGTAGCTTGTGCACTCTCCTGTTACCATCTGGCTATCTCCAGATTTTTTTGTCTTAGTGTCTACTCCCATTTTCTCTTTGTATGTTTATGCCTTATTTAAATCCTTTGATGTTACTATCTCAGGGGAGGAGGGCTTGGTGTTAAACAGCCTGCCTATAAATTCCATGATTCTGGGTTACAAAACAGAGGACCACCATCCTTTGATGCAAGCCTGCACCCCCCACAGTAGGTGTCTCTGAAAAGTTGTTAGGTTAAATTTGAGCAGATGAGCCCGATCTCAGAGAGGTGCACAGAGCTGCCCGTTATTTAGAGGAATTACGGCTGAACCCCGCAAGCAGGAATCTTTTAGCAATGAAGACTACTTCTCATCATTTTCTTCTATGTTAGAGAATTTATGAACCAAGTGAAATTAAAACAAGGCAATAAAGCAGGTGGAAATAAAATTAGCGCTCCACTCCTAGGCTAAAAGCAGTACATAAGGCTCGAGTCATATATAATTATAATAGTCATGTAATTGTGAGTACATTATGTAATTATGATGGAGCCAATTCTTCTAATAAAAATTGTTATAGATTAATATTAATATTTTCATTAATATCAGTTCAAAATGATTGAACTAATGGACCCCTTATTTTGTGGTGGTACCATAATTGAAGAAACCTAACAATAAACTTTAGATCACAAAATAAATTAACTTGCACCAGTGCATTCTCCTCGCGCAAATCTTGTTTGAGGGGTAGAGGAGAGTAAAAAGCACGAGGGAAATTACATACGTACATGTCAGTGTTTCTGTCAGTGCACAAAAGCTCACTGCTGGGAGGAAATTGATTAAAGTCTGGAAACTGGCTTAAGTTTATCTCATTTTGGAAAACATCGGGTCAAGATGGGACTCAGTTTTTTTTATTTTAATCCAAGTATGCTGACTGCAAATACAATTATTAGGCCAGAGTTAGTGCTGGGATTTGCTCTATGTATGTCTATCTATTGGTCATCGATCTATCTATCTCTACCTATATCCATCTGTCATCTGTCTATGTAACTATATATCTATGCATCCTCTGTTATCTGTCTGTCTACCCACCTATCATCTATCTATGTATTATCTATCTATGTACCTATCATCTATCTGTCTGTCATCTATTATCTACCTATTATCCATCTACCTACTTATCTATTATTTATCTACCTTCTTATGTATTATCTATCTATTATCTACCTATCCATCTATCTATCATATATCTGTTAGTATCTATCATCTATGTAACTGTGTATCATCCATCTATTTATTATCTGTCTATTATCTGTCTATCTGTCCATCTATCTGTGTATTATCTATCTATCTACCATCGATTTATCTATCATCTCTCTCATTTGTCTATTGTCTGTCTACCTGTCATCTATCTAGTATCTATCCAACTATCTATCCATCTTGTCAGCCCTGTGATCAGCCTCCACCTGGCCTCATTACCCCCCAACTTAAACACCTTTGGGTGTATAGGTCAGTACAGGCACTAGCACAGCACCGTGCCTCTGGTAGACACCCAAAGATGTCTGGTGAGTTATTGCTACTTGAACAGACAATTGCCTCCATTTATTTTAACCGTACATCCATTTATTACAACCTCCATATCTGTTGCTTTCTTTACAGGGCATCACTAAAACATGTGAAGGAGAAGAAATTTTCCTAGGCCAGTTTATATATAACAAAACAGGAACCACCGTTCAAACGTTTGAGCTCAAGGTAATGGGTGCCCTGGGAAATGAGATACAAGCGGCTCCATCACTGGGAGAGATTTGCTGGGACTACTCCATGCCAAGTGGTGTGTGGGAATAATTCTGACAAGAGCACGAGTTGAGCAAGGCTTAGTGGAGCTTCAGTTCTCAGCTCCGAGGCTTACGTGGATTTTATGGATTTTAATGCAAAAGACAGGTCAATGCAAAAGCAGATTCTAAGTCAATTTATTCCCCCTCTGCTATCACTGTTTTACATATATGCAGTTTCTCAGTCCTTCTCTTAATTATTCGTTCCCTGGATAACACTGCATTTTATGGCCACTATCTCACCTGCCTTGGGTAAAGGGGGTGGGATGGTGTTGCACTAGCAGGTGGGTAGAGGCAGAGACAGGTCAGAGGAAGAGAGAGTAAGTATCTAAGTATCTAATACCAGATGACATAAGGGAAACTTCTCTTCCTAACCTAATGGGGAAACAACAACAACAACAACAACAGCAACAGCAACAATAACTGTTAACTACTTATGAACCCCTGAAATATATTTTCATCTCACGTGTGAAATATAATTACGCTATTTCTCATTAACCAGAGGAGATAACTGAAGAGATGTAGAAGGAGTCTCATGCCATGTAAAAATAAGTGCTTTATGACACTTCTTGGCCAATGATGAAAAAAATCTAAGCCCCCAAAAGCAGTGTTTATAGAATTTGATATTTGATTGTATATTCACATGCACGTGGGCTCATATATTGAGTTGGTTTTATAGTTGGCTTCACAGATCTGGTTTTCATACATCGAGCCCTCCCTTTCCCTGCCGGCTCAGCTAGCAGAGAGCGCCGAGGGGGAGAGACCGCGGCAGTGAGAGGGCACTTGGGTGTCTAGACCACTGCATTGAGTCTCTTCTCCTCCCCCTCTACGTGTCTTTTCATGAGTTCTTTACTTCCAGTAGCTCATCATCAACCATCAGATGGGTATGTGTGAAAATACTTATGTCAGGAAAGAAAGAAAAAAGTTTTAATTTTCCATTATATCAGTGTTCTTTGGAATTCTTTAAGATAAATTTCTTTATAAGGCATTAATTTTATTTTTTTCTTTATTTTCAGCATAAAGTTAATGAATCTCTATTATGTGTGAAACTTAAAATCCTTAGCAATTGGGGACACCTGAAGTATACTTGTTTATACCGATTCAGGGTCCATGGCACCCCAGGAGAACACAACTAGAAGATGAGGTGCAGGAGCCATGATCACACGTCCAGAATATTCGGGGATTCTTATTCCCTTAGTTTTTACACTGGACCCATATGAATGGAAAATTGGGAGTGGGAGGGACACCACAAAATGGTTCATACTTGCTAGTAAAAAGTGAATGAATTTTATTAATAAAGATATGAAAGTAAATTCGATATCCTTGTGGTAGTTTAGCTTTTAAGAATGCATCATGTTAGAGCGCCGAAAAGTGATTTTGTATTTAGAAACAGATAGTATTATCCAACAGTCTTTCTCATAATAGCATCTGTGGCTTGCTTTATTTCATTCTTCTACACCAGGCATGCATGTCCACTATTATTTAACACTCATCTGGAGGCACTGATCAATGCAGTTAGAGATAATTTTTAAATTAGAGGTAAAAGTGAGTGATTATGACATGACTATCTGCATTTAATTTGATGAATTCCTTGAAATGCAATAAAAGGTATTTTAAAAAATTTTACAAACAAAGAAAAACTGCAGTAAGTTAGTGGATACAAAATTACCATACATAAATCAATATCATTCATAAACACAAACAACAACCAGTTAGAGGGTGTAATTTACAAAAGCCACAACAAAGATAGAAAACATCAAATAAAAGAAGTAAAATACCTATGTGAAGAAAATCCCTAATGACACTGAGTAACTAAAAGAAGACATCAGTAAATGGAAAAACGCGCCATATCCTTGGACAGGAAAACTCTACTATTAAGACATCAATTCTCCCTAAGTTAACCTGTAAATGTAATTTGATCTCAATTAAAAACAGGGAAAAAAATGATGGCATTTATGGGACAATTATGAGATATTGAAGAATTATTGTTTAAGAAAACAATTTGTGGGTGTTGTGTAATGATGGTGGTGTAATTTTGTTTTAGAAATAATTCTTATCTTTTGATTTACATATTTAAATATTTATAGATGAAATTACCTGAAATCTTTTTCAAAATAATATGAGGAGAAAATGGATGGGGAGATCAATGAAAAACATTGGCCATGAAATAATCATTGAAGTTGGATGGTTTCTGTCCAAGGTGGCTCATTATACTAGCCTGTCTACATTTATATGTGCTTGATATTTTCAATTTCAGAACACTTTTAAAAGATTAAAACACACATATGCATTAAAAAACACCCAAACTGGTGTGTTTCAAACTGAATTGATTCTAAAGTTCATATGGAAATATAAATTTAGAAGCCAGAAAACCTCTGAAAAAAAAAAAAGGATAAATAAAATAAAATAAAATAAAACAAAGGAAAATAGCTCTATAACACAGGTACAAAAAAATAATTAACATCGAGCTGGGGACTGGACACCCCCACCCACAAAAAAAAAAAAAAAGAATAATTAAACCTATGTGGTGCTAGCATATTGACAGATTGACAGACCAATGAAATAGGCACACGAGTCCAAAATTAGATTTACCTCTACGTGGGAATTTGGTATGTGATAAAGGAGGCATCTCAAATGGCATGGGAAAAACAGATGGCTTGAGACATCATTAAGAAAATAAAATTATGGGCCGAGCCCGTGGCGCACTCGGGAGAGTGCGGCGCTGGGAGCGCAGCGACGCTCCCGCAGTGGGTTCGGATCCTATACAGGACTGGCTGGTGCACTCACTGGCTGAGTACAGGTCACGAAAAAGACAAAAAAAAAAAAAAAAAAAAAGAAAAGAAAATTGTGTCCATACTTCTCAGTTTATAACATGATAGATTCCCAATATG
Organism: Cynocephalus volans; assembly: GCF_027409185.1. Classification (NCBI taxonomy): domain Eukaryota; kingdom Metazoa; phylum Chordata; class Mammalia; order Dermoptera; family Cynocephalidae; genus Cynocephalus; species Cynocephalus volans. The sequence continues at coordinate 213,749,538 of NC_084461.1, forward strand.
GTAAAAGATTTACAAGTAGGTAATAAAAACGTAAAAATGTTAACAAGAAAATTTGAGATTATTTCTGCATGTCGTTGGATAGAGGAAGACCTTTCTAAATACGACTGAAAATTCAGAAACCAAATAAGAAAATACAATTCTACTGCATAAGAATTAAGAACCTCTGCATGGCCAACCAGATCTTAAATACAATGAAGAGAATATTTGCAATTGATATTATAAGGGCCAATCTTTCTAATGCATAGTCTCAAGAGAGCAATAATATCAATAACCCTACAAAAAATGGTCAAAGAGTATGAACAGATTGTTCACAGAAAGATATGGAAGTCTGTCAAGCTTATTTACTTAAGAAAAATGGCAAAAATTACAATGCGGTATCATTTTTCACCAACGAAATTAGAAAAATCCGAACATTTTGATAACATTTTATTCCAAGGCTTTGGGGAAACAGGGCTTCTCACACATTACTGGCAGAAATGCAAATAGGTATGCAACTTTGGAGAGAATTTGGCAATATCTATCAAAATTAGAGATGCATATATACCTTTAACTCAAAAAGTTATGTGCAAAATACCTTATATAGAAAGTGATTAATCAGCAATATTTCCCAGGAGAGAAGGGAGTGAGAGAGATGGGAATGGAGGAGGAGGAGGTCCCCATAGGTAGGAGCAAAGTGCCTTACTGTGTATTTTTTATATATATTTTTGAATCGCATGAATATATTACCTATTCAAACATTAAACATTTTTTAACAGACATGGTCTTTTGCTTTCTTACATAATGATCAACGGGGGAAAGTAGATGCTAAGTAAGTAAACAGTGATAATGTAATGTTAAAAAAAAAAAGAATACATGAATCCAGGGGCCTTAGCCAGGGAAGTAGGGAAACCCCCTGTAAGGAAGAAGATTTGTGATAGTGGCCCCAGGCTATATGCTGAATCAACATCCCTGTCACACGAGGGAAAATCAGGGTCTTTGAAACACTAGAGAGCTAGAAAGATGGAGGTAGAGAAATCAGAGACACTGGGCTGCTGCTTCCGCCTAGTCTCTGAGCTTGAGGATGGGGATATGATGGGGAGGTATAAGAACAGGAAAAGCTGGATGCCTTTTATTGATGCATAGTAATGTCAGCCCTCCTGTTTGCGTCATAGAAAAGCAATGCTTCACGAAATTACGGTCCTCAGATCACCTAAATCCCTCTCTTGAGCACAGGGTCTATTTCTAGAGACTCGGGGTCCAGGGAAGCTCCAAGCTCCTCCTGCTCATGTGGCCACCCAGCTGTGGCCTAGATTCTGTCCCTTTGTTAAGTGGATCGGAAGCTTTGTGAACAAGTTTCTCTCTGTGTGTGTTTCCTACCTGCCAATAGGTAGCCCACGTGACACATGGCATTTCATTGAGAAGGTGGCTTCTTGATGAAACCATGAAAGCCATGTGGGGTGGAGTGGGGCCAGGCACAGGACACGAGGGGCAGTCAGTCTGTGGCTATAATGAGGCACACGTGTGTGGCACTTTTGAGGAACTAAAGTTCAAGAGCTTTGCAAAAATATAAGAGAGGGAATGTCATGAGATTTTGTCTGAGGAGGAGTGTTTCATAGCCATTGAGAATCCAAGAAAGGTTGTGATATCATCAATTGGAGTTGAGACATGTCACTTTGGCTGCCTTATGGAGAATGCACCAGAGGGGCCCAGGAGCAAGCATGGGGCAGCCAGTCAGGGAGTCGTTGCAATAGTACCAGTGGGGATTAGTGGAGATGGCAGGACGGAGGGAGGTGAATGGGAATGACAGAGGAAACAAGGACATGGACTCAAGGGCAGGGGTAAGCAGGCTGGTTAGAATGGAGTCCACGCTGAATCACAAATAGCCATCGCTCTCAGGCAGAAAGTAAAGCAGTTGCTTCCAAGCTATTGGAGTTGAACTAGCCTCCTTCCAGCAATCAACCAACACCAGTACTTGGCACAGTCAGTGTTTTCACAGGCAGTAGTGAGGTTGGCATTCTTGGCACCCTTTTCTACTCCCTTGGCCCTCCCAGATTGGGGAACAGAGTATAGAATTCTTTTTTTTTAAATGCATACTTGTGGGGTACAAAGTTGACTATCAATAGTTGTGAACAATGTGTGATGGTCAGATCAGGATAGTTAGCTTATTCATCATTACAATACGTAATCATTCTCTGTGTGGTTAACCGATTTCTCCTTACCCTCTTTCCCACTCCCTTTCCCCTTTCCACTTCTGGTAACCACAGTTCTGTTCTCTCCTTCTAGGAGTCCAACATATTATTGTGACTGTCGTTTCTCTCTCTCTCTCCTCTCTCTCTCTCAGTATAGAATCCTATTTCAACCGGTGGATATTAATTCCAGTGAGGTCCTATAAATTTAGAGTGCAGGCTGGAAATCAGGAGATGTGGGTTAATGATCAGTTTCAGTCTAACAAGTGCTGTGAGCTTGGGCAGTGTTCTAGTAAGGGTGTTTTGGGTTATGAGAAAGAGAAAGGCCCTGCAACTAGCATGATAAAAGTGGGAGAGGGTTATTACAAAGTTACCAGAAGGTCATAAAATGCAAGGACAAGAAATGAAACACAGCAAGAGCTCACAAGAATAAGACCAAGGGTCAGGAACAGCTGAAGTCATTCTCTCGATATTCCAAATAGCCAAGCTGTTGTCTGCCCTGCCCGGCCTTTCCTGCGGAAACCCCAATACAGGCTCTGGCTCAGGCTCTCTCCTTGTTCCTTCCTCTGCCTCCTGGTCAAAAATGCTGCTTCCCCATGTGGCCCTGAAGAAGACTCTTCCCATGGGATTGGCCCATCGCTCCATCTTCACTCAGTAACTCCTATAGATCACAATGAAAAGAAATAGACTTGTCTCTGTAAATCCATTCTCTGAATAGGCTGTCAGCAACTTATAGCCCAGATAAAAAACAGAGGCAGAGCCCAGCCAATTTGGAGCCCTCTTTCAGGAGCTGGGAATAGGAACCTGAGAAACTGTAGTGACTAGGAAGGGGGGGGGGGGGGGAGGAGGGTGTAGGAGTTACCCATCGATAAGAATCGAGATAATCTGCTTCTCCAGACCCTTGCATCTGGGCTGGCCCGTGGCTTGCTCTGAGCAGCAGAACGTGACAGAAGCAACGCTGCAGGAGCTCCGGTGCTTAACGCCTGGGAGATCTTGTAGCTTAGCCCTTTCCTTGGACCCCTGTCCCAAAACCACCTTGTCAGGAAACTGGACTAGTCTGCTCCAGCAGGAGGATGAGAGGCCACATGGGCAGAACAAGGTGTCCAGGCAGCATCCAGCACCAACTTTCAGACATGTGAGTGAGGTCTCCTTGGACCTTGCAGCCCAGCAGACCCTCTCTGTTGAATGCAGTCTCTGAGAAATTCCGGATCAATGCAGCAGAGGGACCAGCCAGCCAGTGAGCACCACAAGTCTTCGCTGAAGCTGCATGTTTTGGGGTAGTGTCCTACACATCATAGGGTAATGCTATGCTTCTCACTTCTCAATTGCTGCAGTTTCTCAGGTTCCCAGTACCAGGTCCTGAAAGAGGACTCCGAATTGGGTGAGCCCTGCCTCTGTTTTTCACCTGGGCTGTAAGCTGCTGGCAGCCTACTGAGAAACTGAATATGCAAACGAACAATGGCCAGACCACCTATGAACTTTGACCCACAAACTGCGGCATCCAGGCCACGCAGCCAGCCCATTCTGCGCAGCCACCGGGCCAGGAAGCCTGCTGGTCTTTAAGTCACATGTAGGAAGCCAGGCCACGCTCTCCAGCAATGAACCAGGAAGCCAGACAACCACCCCTGTAACAATCGGTCCCAAATGACCAGGACCTGATTAATAACTGGCACCTTCCCGAATTTTTGTCCCGACTTCTGACTTAGGACCAACCACAGAGAGCCAAATATGTCCCCAATCACATGCCAGGCCCGAGTCTGGTGCGCCGCCCCGGGTGCCCCAGGCCCACCGCCTCGCCCTGCCACGAGAAGCTCTCCCGCTCTCCGCCCGCCTGTGCGTCTCGGCCAGATGCGGGTGCCGGGAACTCCAAAGGCGGACTGCACGAGCGCGCGCCACCGCGCCGGGGCTCGGGCCGGCGTCACCATCCAGGCGGGGCCGCCGCACGTGCAAACCTGGGCTCGCGCTTCCCGGCCGGCGCGGCGCCCGCAGCCCCGCCACGTCGCCATCCCCCCCGGCAGGAGGCGTACGAAGGCGGGGACCCGGTGTGCGCCAGGATGAAGGGCTAGCCACACGGGCAGGGCGGATTGGCGAGGTGCCTGAGGCTGCCGTGAAATCAACAGCCAGGGAACACCGAGTCCTTTTATCCGGGACCCACGAGACGGCATTCCTGGGCCCCGGAGACCTCTTCCCTTAGGAGGAGCCCAAGGAGACGTCTGGCAAGCCCAGCGAGAGGAAGGGTCCAGCGAGGGGCTGCGGGAGACGGAGACCAACCTTGCCCTCAGAGCTGGAGGCCACCAGTCCTGCAGAAAAAGAGCTGCATGCCTGGGAGAGCCCGAGCCCGAAGCCAGACGGGTCGGCGACAAGAAGCGGGATGCCCAGGACAGCAGCGACGGGGACGGGAAGCTGGTCATCAGCCCCCCACGGAGCGGGGGACCTGCTGGAGGACTCTCCTAAGCGTTGTGGGGGAGGGACCCCCTTCCACAAATTCTTGATGATTGACAACACCCATTCTTCTTTTTGCTGACCCGGGAGTACTGGGAGTTTTAGCTTATCATCAAAAGATTGGGGCGCTTCTAAGTTGTTTGGGCCAAAGACCTGAGATGCACAGGGTTGACTTCCCCCATTTGGGTTGGAGTGTTTAGGGTCATCTGTCCCTATTTAGATCTCTGGGGCCAGGGATAGGATGCCCTGGGAAGACCTTTTCCCTCTCCCCACAGTGCTCGAGGCCAGTCTACAGTCATATACATCACCCAGATATAAAGGAAAGGACACATTTTCAAGGAAATGTTTTAATAAAAGAAAATTACACACACACAAAAAAATTAAGACCCCCCCCTAACCCTGTGTGTTCCCTGTTCAACCCCTTCCTTCCCTACCATTGCCCCCATTTCTGAGGCTCCCGTTCTGTTCTGGGCTCGATAACTGTCTTTCTGTAGCTGGGGCTTTGGTGTTCCTTCCGGTGTCAATTCCCATCCACATACCCCCCACCTGGTCCCCTCAGTGTTGTCACCAGATCTGATTGATAACCCATTGAGAGGACAAGGAAATAAGTGCCCTCTCCCCTCTCCCTACCTCTGCCTCGTGGTCTCTCTGTGCCTCTCTTCCATCTCTTGTCTGTTTTACCCCAGCCCCTATCCCTTGGGCTCGCAGGAAAAATTGCTGACTGTAGCTTTGGAAGTTTAGCTTTGAGAACCATAGATGATTTCAGTTCTAAGAAAATAAAACCGTTGATTATCAAAAAAAAAAAAAAAAAAGCAAGTGATGCGATGGTGGCTGACTGAATGAATAGGCTTTGTCAGTTCTCATTTGGTTGGTCTTCATTTCCACACCATCAATTGCTTTCCTGCTGGTCCAGCTAGCCAGGAGCACGTGGGTGTGCCCACTCAGCAGCCCAGGGATGCGGATTCCCATGAAGGGTGTGGGATAGGGCACGTGTGGCTGATGTTTCTAATTTGCTCTGTTCTCCGTCTTCCACATGGGAATAAGCAGTTCCTTTACGGATGCCTATGCTATGGAAGTGAGATCAGTGTACAGTGCTATAAGATGCCTATGCTATGGAAGTGAGATCAGCGCACAGTGCTATAAAATGAGAGCTATTCTGTCTCCTCCTGCTGATCAATAATATGTAAATAGCACTCTTTAAATGAAACATAGTAGGCAGCCAGCAAATGTCAGTCTCCCTCCTCCTGGGTAGGGGTGAGGGTGGTCCTCCTCCTCAGATCCCCATCCCTCACCACTGTGCCTGTCGCTTCTCATGTGCTCCACAAATGTTCATTTAAAAAATATGTATGGAATTTATTGAAGTATTTTTTCTTTGACATCTAAAAGATGAGAAGAATCTTTTAAGAGTTGCTTAAGCTCTTCAAACCCATCCCATGAAGGAGTACAATTCTCAAAAGACATTCGCTCATGCCACCTCCAGCGTATGCTTCCCCTCTTTTCACAGTCTTCTCATGTAAAAAAGAAGGCAAATATTGCCTTTCCAGTTTGATGCAGAACCTCTGAGCTATGCCAGTTTCTTTCCCCTTGGGTAATTTTTCTGACATTAACTGCTAACAACAGGACTGCAAACAGTCGCTTCTCCCCCAGGGGCTAGAGAAGAAGAGCAAACACCTGAAAGACATAGGCCAAATGCAGTTTTGGTAACAGCTAGTAAATGCATGACATATGTCTAAGCAGAGTTTACTGTTTTTGCAGCCATAAAGTGGTTAGTTCCCTTACTTCCAACTGTATACCCTGGCATTTTACATGCACCACTGATATTCTATATCAGTGTCTAAGACAAGATTAAGGCATTTCCCCCTTGATAAACAAACATAATGAACAGCATCAGCACTGTTCCCCAGATCATTGTGTGACTGAATTTAACTAATCCCTGAGGTTTGGCCATTTTTTAAATCAGAAGGCTATTTGCTAGCTAAAGAAAAACAGCACGAACATACATTGCATTCAAAAACTCAGTGGCACGTGGGGCTTTTAGAGATCTTTAGTGAGCTCATTCCTTGCCTCAAAATCATTTGGAAAAAAAGCAAGTAAGTAGTGTCAATATATTTAATTATCAGTTCTGAAATTATTGATTTGCTGCACCTATTTAATTTATAAAATTGTGAGGGTACATAAAGATTCCTTTTTTCTTCCAAGAAAAAATAATTAGAGCTTTATTTTATTTTGGGGGGTTAAAATTTCTATATTAATTGGATCTTTGTCAATGCAGAATGTATAATTACCCATATCTTCATAGGAAGTTTTAAGAAATTGTTTTATCATTTTTTAATGGTGTAAAATTAAGCAATTTATGGTAAAGATCAATGTTTGCAACATTGTTTATAAAGTTTATTTAGATACATTCTTTAATTATATTCATGATTTTATATAGCAACCACTTTAGTAAGTGGTGTTTGATATTTCAAAATTAATTTATGAAAAAACCAAAGCTAATTTATGAAGTAAGAAATCATGTTTCGTTGACATAAATTTGAAAGTGATATATCATGTTTGGCTTGGCAAACCCTTGAATGTAACAATATAGACTTGAATTTAACTTCATATTATAGTCTTAAAACAGGGAAAAACTGTTTGCAAGTTTTGTATTTTGCACTTTAAAGATTATCTGCCTTATTTTTATTATTAATATCTTGATTCTATATGTCAAGTTAAAGACAAGATTCTAAGCTGTTTGCAAAGGACATTAAAAATAACAATTCTTAACACAGATAATCTTTACTCTTTGGAAAACCAAATTGGATACAATTGTTTTATTTCCCCCTTTAAAATTAATTTTTTAAAAAAATCTAACAACATTATTTATCCTAATAAGAATTTTATTGGATCTGGTGATGTTACTCTTGAGAAGTGGAATTATCAGTTGACGTCAGTGTTCTCAACCTGTCTTTACCAACTCGCCAGGAATAACGTTCACATTTAAAACAATTTTCAAAACCTTAATCAGACAAGATTCTACGCTGCCGAGGTACCAGTACTATCATCTAAGACAGGAGGGGGTTTAAAGCTGCTCTGTTTTAGAGAGGTATGTTTAAAAGATAATCTTGTTTAATCTCTCATACGCAATTAATTTTATTTTGGTGTTTTAAAATAGAACTTGAAATAGGTATCACAAAATTCTTTGAGTATCCTCAGAACCACTTCCCCACACCTGCGGGTTGAAGATTCCCGCTTCACTAGAAGTAGACGCCACGTTCACCCCCGAGTGTGGGGAGCGACCCGGCGCACTCCGGGTAGGGGCCGCAGGGCGCTAGCCGGGCGGAACCATTCCGCTCGCCGCCGCGTTTCCGGGAGGAGACAAACGGGCGGGACACGTGTCCACCGCAGACAGACGCCGCCGCGGGGGGCCTGGGCGCAGCCATGAAGTTTCGGGCCAAGATCGTCGACGCGGCCTGTTTGAACCACTTCACGCGTGAGCGGGGAGCGGCGGGGAGCGAGGGAGGACCGGAAGGAGGCCGGACGCGCGCGTAGGAGCCCGCGGGAGGGTGGGGGCGAGGATGCGGGCGCTGGAGGACGGGGAGGGATAGGGGCAGGTAGCGGCGGGGGAGCTCTGGTGGGGTTGAGGGAGGGTTCCGAAGTATGTTTTGAAATTTGATTCCTATCACGTGGTTTAAAAAAATTGAGCCGGCCAGTAGACCTCTTTATTTGGCATAGACATTCCTTAGGTCGGGGCCCATTCGTCTTTCCGCCCTGACTGTGCCTAATCTTGCCCTGACTCTAATGCAGCACCCGGTGGTAAATAAGTTTGTTGAGTGAATGAGTGGCCCACAGGTGCCAGTTAATCACTGAGCCTCAGTTTCCTTATTCGAACCCTGATGGTGTGGGCTGCATACCTGGCAGAGATGTTGGGAGACTGGCAGGACATTAGCGATGTTAAAAGTACTTTCCAGTGTAATACCAACATAAACAGTTATTTTTCCACTGGGTAGTTGCACCATGATGGCCTAGAAGTTCTGCAAGATAAGTTGGCCTCTATGACACATGATGTGGTTTTAGTAATTCCTTACTTTAACCCCTGCTTTAGGAGTTAGTAACATGATAGCCAAGCTTGCCAAAACCTGTACCCTCCGCATCAGCCCCGATAAGCTGAACTTCATCCTTTCTGACAAGCTGGCCAGTGGAGGGGCGAGCATGTGGTGTGAGCTGGAACAGGTGAGCAGAAACTCCTGAGAAGCCTGCAGACTGCACAGCCGAATGCCACTGAAAAGGCCACAAATGCCTCCGTTTTCTTCCCTTAGGAGAACTTTTTCAGTGAATTTCAGATGGAAGGTGTCTCGGCAGAAAACAATGAGATTTATTTAGAGCTAACATCGGAAAACTTATCTCGAGCCTTGAAAACTGCCCAGAATGCCAGAGCCTTGAAAATAAAACTGACTAATAAACACTTTCCCTGTCTCACAGTCTCTGTAGAGCTGGTAAGTAGGAATGACAGTGTTTTCCTCAAGGGTCCTGGCCTCGAAGGAATAGAAGTAGTTATAAGCCTAGGCTTTTTAGTAATATTGTTGAAAGCTAATTCGTTTTATTTAGAATTAAAAGTCTGGTGCATGACTGTTTTTTTTCTGTTAGAGTCAGTTCCTCCTCATTCTGAAATTGTGTTGTAATTATACAAAATTCCACTATGATGCTGCCTTTTCCAAGCAATTAAACTTCCAGTGTCTCTATTTTTTTCTAGTGCTATTGTCACCTAGGCTAGAAATCATGGTTTCTATCCATTTTTGCCTTTGATATGTCCCGCTTTATATGAAGTTTTGCTTTCTGTGGTTTCGGTTACCAGTGGTCAACTGCTATCTGAAAATATTAATGAAAAATTCCAGAAATAAACAATTTATAAGTTTTAAATTGCGCCATTCTGAGTAGCATGGTGAAATCTTGAGTTGTTCTGCCTGGGACATGAACCGTCTCTTTGTCCAGTGTATCCATGCTGTATATGCTACCCATCTGTTAGTCACTTGGTAGCTGTCTTAGTCATTTTCTTCTGCTTATAACAGAATACCTGAAACTGGGTAATGTATAAAGAAAAGAAGTTTATTTATTACAGGTTTGAAGCCTAGGAAGTCCAAAGTCCAGGGAGCACATCTGGTGAGGGCCTTCTTCTTGGTGGGGACTCTGCTGATTCCTGGGCATCACAGGATATCACATGGTGAGAGGGCTGAGCATGCTAACATGCTTCTTCCTCTCCTTATAAGGTGCTAGTGTCACTCCCAAAATAACCCATTCATCTATTAACCCATTAATTCATGAATGGTTAATCCATTCCTGAGGGTGGCACCTGCCTGATCCAATCACCTTCTGAATGTCCTACCTCTCAACATTGCCACATTGGGGATCAAGCTTCTACATGAGCACATGAGCTTTGGAGGGGACAAACATTCAGACCATAGCAGTAGCCCTCTCAGTTATCAGATCAACAGATCATGAGAAGAGTGAGTACAGTACAATAAGATGTTGAGAGAGAGAGAGACCACATTGACGTAACTTATTACAGTGTATTGTTATAGTTGCTCTATTTTTTTTATTAGTTACTGTTGTTAATCTCTTACCATGCCTGATTATAAACTAAACTTTATCAGAGCTATGTATGTACTGGAAAATTGTATGTATGTATCATATAGGGTTCAGTACTATCTGTGGTTTCATGCATCCACTGGGGTTCTTCTTCGGATAAGGGGGACTACTGTATCTTTAAATGATCACCTATTCTTCAATGACACATCTTACATGCTGTTAGATGAGTTCAGTGCACAACTCTCCTCAGAACACACACACACACACACACACACACACACACACACACACACACACTGCAGAGTGGCTCTTGCTTCTCATAGAATGAGGATTATATTTCTTAACATGATGTTTAGACCCTTCACTTATGGCCCAACTCATCTTGGAGCTAAATTGCAAACTCCTACCCCTGAGTGGTTCCCTGGATGTGTTCCATTCTTTTCCAGCTCTCAGACTGGTGATGCTGGGGCTTCCACTTGGATTCTCTTTCGACTTCTCACTCTGTGAAACCTTATCTTCCTTTAGTGCTTAGCACCAAATCTCCTCCCTTTCCGGCCTTCCTCCTTATATGTTGTATATATCTTATATATCTACAGGTGAGTATTGTGTTCAGTTTCAAGCTCTCTATGGAAGAGGATTCCTCAGCTTTTCCTCAGTTCTTTGCAATCAGGCAGTTCTTAGAGCTAATCAGAGTGTTCTGTGTCACAAAATAAGTTTGGCATTTCTTCAGTTGCTTAAGAGAAAGCAAGTTAGTAACATGTAATACTTTTCTATCTAAAAGTGCAAGATACTTTGATCTCTGATATGATGGGAGCCCCTAGAAATAGATAACCATAGTTTATCTTTCCCGCTGTGTAGAAACCGCAGCACACCGAGTGTCCTGTGGGCAAAGAAGGGTCTCTCGCTGCTTCGACATAGCAGAGTTTGCTTCTTTCTGCCTCATGGCTTTACGTATGCTGTTTCTCCTGCCAGAAACCCTGTCCCCTCATCCCCATCTTCCTGTGGCTGCTTCTCCTTGTTTTAGTGTCATCTGAAATGTCACCTCAGAGAGGCCTCCCCTGACCTCCCAGTCTAAGAAACCTCCCCCTCACTCACCCTGGTCACTCTGTTGTGTTTTCTTCAAGGCTCTAATGAGTATCTCATACAGTTTCGTTCTGTATTATTATTGATCCATTTGTTCCACTGGAACATCAGCGACCTTGTTGTCTTATACACCACACTTCCCAACTCCTAATAGTACCCGTAGCAGAACAGGCATGCCATCAATATTGATTGAATGGATTTTGAGTGAATGAATTGAGAACATTCCACTTAGATTTGATATTTCAACTTTTTTGTCTTCAGTTCTTTTTTAAAAAATATTGACAACATAAAAATATTTTTTAAATTGATTTTTTTCTTGGCAGTCGTCTCTATCAAACAGTAGTCGCACTGTGACACATGACATCCCCATAAAGGTTATTCCTAGAAAATTGTGGAAGGACTTACAAGAACCCGTGGTCCCAGACCCTGATGTAAGTGATGCCTGCAATCCTGTTATTCATCACATATTCAATGCTGTGATTTGAATTCTCTAATTTTAGTTGTAGTCTTGCAGTATATTTTACTTGAAAGTTGTGTAGTGCCTGAAAAGAAAGTGATATTCATTTTTAAAGGGTACTTAAGGAAAAATTGGAATACAGTTGACCCTTGAACAAGTAAGTGGGGGTTAGGAAGTGTGTTAACCCCTGAGCAGTCGAAAATCCCTGGATAACTTTCCCCACATTGTTGCTTACTAGTTAAGTAACTTAAGTAGTTAAGTACTTAGCTAGTTGACCATGTGGAACCCATGTAGGAAAAGTCGGCCCTCCCTTTACAGGGACCCATGCGGTTCAAACCCGTGTTGTTTAAGGGTTAACTGTATTTGCCTTTTATTATTTATGTAAAACATCTTAAAACATGTTGCATATAATAGAAATGCCATACTCTTTACACACTGGAAAGGGAATGTCTGGCTCAATAACAGCATTTAAACAAAACTGAAGTAATATTTTGGAGGATGTTAGTATTTATTAGGACTCTTGGCCTTAGGCACCAATTTGGGTGTCAAGGACTCGATCTTCTCCTTGGCCGGTCAGGAATGATGTCCAGGTGTGTGTAAAAGCCAGGAGGACAGGTTTTTCATGACTTGGACTTTGGGGTGACATCCCTGCTGATAGGAACCGCAGAGCACTGAGATGATGCCAAAGGGCCCTTGGCCTCTTGCTCCCAATTTATTGAACAAATTATAAAATTATGCTGGGTAAAATGTTGACTTGACTTTTACTGGAAGACATCTGCACTGGTTTGGAAAAAGCCAGTATGTCACAAAACGCTGTCAGTAACCGTCTCAGATGTGGTGCAGTGACTGCTTGCTGTAATTTTGCACAGAATGCAGAAAAGGCCCCCGAGTCCTGGGGGCAAATATCCCTTAGAGGAAGGCGTCCTGCTGAGTGCCTGGGTTGTATTCCCCTTGGACTTATAAAGGGGCGTCTCAGCTGAAGTGCTGTAATCTTTCTTGAACCAGAAGAATGCCCACAGGGACGTGGTCACCGTGGTAACCAGAGACAGGAATTTCATTTAATTTTGCTTGAGCGCCCATGAGTTGGTGGAATTATAAAATGTTTTTATATTTTAAGGAATCTTACCTAGAAAATGTATAAGCAGGATTCCAGAGTTTTTGAGCATGCATGCATCTCAAAATTAGTTATTGAGCACCTGTCATTACTAGAGTATATTAATATTTTCAATACTTGTGATTTTTCTCATTGATTTTGTAGGTTAGTATTAATTTGCCAGTCTTGAAGACTATGAAGAGTGTTGTGGAGAAAATGAAAAACATCAGTAATCACCTTGTAAGTCACAGCTTCTTTGGAAAAGAACTCTGAAGTATTTAGTTAGCCTGCGTGGGCTGCACGTCCTGGGAGGGAGCTTCTCTGTGGAGGGAGGCTCCGTGGAGGGAGGCGTGGCTGCTCTCACGCTTACAGGCAGGTGGACATTCCTCCCGCTCAGGAGGACCCAGCCTGGTGTTGAGAAGCTGCAGTGTGACAGTTGCCTTTAGAAACCTGTTCCCGTTCTTTTCAACTCTCATTCACTGAGAAAAGCTCTTAATCCCTGTGTTTATATTTATAGTATATTAAGAATATGTTCAGCAGTTCTGCCCACTTTTTCTTATATTTTAGACAGAACGTTACATCTTTTATCTGCTAATTTGCATATATATTTTTTAATGAATTACTGCATGCATATTTTTAATGAATCACTGATGTGATTGACAGTGATATTGGAGTGTCTCGTCTGCTTGCGAAGTATCTTTCAGTGAGCCTAAAGACAAAAATCCCCCAAATCATAGCAGTTTTTATTCTAAGCAGCTCTCACACCAAGCTGATGGGCACTTTTATTTCTCTGTTTATTTGTGAAGGTCTTCTACTGCTACAAGTCATGAAATGCTACTGTGTGTGACAGTGATGGGAAATTGTGTGGATTATCCTTGTTCATATCTGGGGTATCCTGAATTCTTCCTTCACTTACCCCCATCCCCCAAAACCACATGTGACTGTGTCCCTGAATTTTTTAAAAACCGCAGTCCACCTGATGAACTTTTGATTTTTACAATCTGCTAGGCCACCTCTGCAGCCATCCCTCCAGCCAGGGTGCAGAGCCACACCAGGCCCTGTCATTCCCCCACATTGCTACTTCTTTTTTGGTTCTATTTCTTCTCCGTTTCACTCTTGGTTTCTTCTCTCTACTTCCCTGGAAAGCACTTAGCCATTCTCACTGTTCATCCAGACCTTTCTCCAGTGCCCCGTCTGGCAGCGCTCCTCTGCTCAGCTGTCCTGTCCGCACACATGGTAAATTAGTGGCTAATATCTTAGAACTCCTGCTGAACTGGCAACTTCTTGAAAAGGGAAGCCCTGTCTTCATCATCTTTGTACCCCAGCTGCCCAGTGTAGGATTGTCACTCAGTAGGTGGTAGTAGATGTTGTTTCATGGATCTAAGTGAAATTGAGCTTCAAGGGATCTTTGGAATCCCAAGAGTTTTTTGAAGCCTAGGAAATGTTCACGGGCCATTGTTTCTATAGAGTTCTGCTCACTTAAGAGCAGTGCTGTTATTGGGCTTGCCTGAGTGTAAGCTTTCTCTTTGTAATTTAATCTTTATAGATCTCATTTTAATTTAAAATCTGCTTCTGCTATAGCAGTGTGTGCTGTGCTGACATTGGTGTCCACCTGTGACTGCAGTGATGTTGATCCAGTTGTCAGGCTGGCTTCCTCTAGGGACACCCTGGGGACTTCTAGGGAGACTCAGGCCCAGGAGAGAAAAGGCAGGCAATTAATTGGCGATACACTCGTTTGTTCTTTCTGTTGGGTGGAAATGAGTCAGCAAAGTAGAGGTGGAAGGCAGTTCAGATAAAGTCATCAGAGGCGTTTTCTCTTTTCTGGAGTGTTTAAAAAACATATAGAAATTTTGTGGAGTGGTTACTGCAATCTGGAATTACTAAATGGGAAGTTGTCAAGGTGGGAAAGTATATAATGAGATCTACCTGGGTAACCAGAACTCTGTGTCTGAAGATTATAGGGAATAGGGTTAAGGAAAATGAGGGGGCTTAACACACTAAAAATGTACACCTTCTCATCAGAGATGCTCAGTACCTTTTCTTCAATGTGAGATGTGACTGACGAGGGTGAGTTGTGTATGTGACTCGTGGTGGAGCAGAAAAAGGAGCAAGGACTACCAGGAATCCACATCATATTCTAAGATGTTGCTTCTAAGCCCTATTGTGCATGTGAATGCCCTGGGATCTGGTTAAAATGCAGGTTATGATTTGGAGGTCTGGGCTGAGACGAGCTCCTGGGGGATATCAATGCTGCCTGTCTTTGGACCATGTCAAGTAACAGTGTTTTGTGATGTGTGCCGAACTATGTTGTACCTGAAATGTCTCAGAAACAGAGCTTCACAGGATCAGCTTAATGATGAAAACAAAAAAGTCCAGGTTTAGGGCTGAGAGGAGTCATGATGTGGAAGATGGGTACAACTGGGCTCAGCTCCTGGCTGCACCGCTTAATGTGAACCCCAGTGCTGGGTATTACCCCAAACGGGGACAATAATGCAGCTATGACAGGGGTTTTGTTCACTTTTTGTGAATTTAGAGATCATTTATGTTAGGTGCCCAGTACAGTTAGTTGGCATTCAACAAATGGTAGGTAACTGTCATTAAGGAAGTCATAGAAAGAAGTAAGATCTTATACTTAAGAAATTGATTATGTTGATGCATATAATATTCTGAATAACTGAATCGTAAAATAGATATGGGTGACTGATGTTCAGAGAATTAGTCATTTTTAGTTCCTTTGGTAAGTGTTGATTGAACATTGCCATGTGCCAGATACTGGGTATGGTCAGGAGTGAGTTGGAGTCTAATGTTGCTGTCTGAGGGACTAATTCCATCCTGATTTTGTTTCACTTACAAGTAGCTTGGATTTATGAATTTGGGGGGAAGAACTGAATGCCCTGGGGCTTTTTTCCCTTTTTCTTGAATTCAGTTGTCTTGACGATCCGGATGGATTTACCCAGGTGTGTGGCAGGACTTTCCAGTATGTAGGCCTGAGTGTTCCCTCACTTCACGAAGATTTTTGATCTGTAGGTGTTAGCATCGTTTCTTTTCCAGTGCTTTGGTTTTCTTCTTCTGGGGCTTGTATTGCCCTTGGATCTGATTTTCTTTCAGATCCCGTGTATTTCTTGGTTTCTGTCTGGCAACTTTCATTTTTTACTTTCCGTCCCCGTTTATCTCACTGTGCTCTCTGTGGTGCCTCTTTGCTCTTATCTTCCTTCTAGTTTAGTTTCTGTTTCTGAACTTTTGCTTTATATTTCTAGTTATTTCCTGAGCTCTGTTTTTGTACATGCATGCTGGCTGGTCACCTCATATCTGAGTTTCCATAATTCTGATTTATGCTGTTCTTTCATAGCTTCTATTGTTAATTTCTTCCAGCTCATTTGGAAATAATAGGTTAAACGGAGCTTCTGTTTTGTGGAATGCCTTCATGTCTCTAAGTGTGCCATTTGGGTGTTATTATTTCTTTTATTTTCCAGAAAATCTTTACATGGGATCCATGGGATCCACAGTCCTTTTGTTGTTTTTATTGTTACAGATAGTCTTTCTGGTTCTTTTAGGAGGAAGTTTCGTTGTAGGTGTGGGAGTGGACCAGGATAGTTTTGTAACTTCAAAACTCTGGGGTTCTTTGTAAGCACAGAATGTTAAAATATACAGCTGCTCCTCGAGCCACCGTCCCAGGACTTTCTGAGAGCTGTCCCTTCCTCTTCCCCTTCATTTTAACCTTCATTCCCTTTTTTGCCCAGTGCATCCATTCTGTCCTGTTTGGGTTCTTACTTCCCGTGGTTCCTTCTCTGTGCAGGGCTCTCTCCCGCTGTAAGGGAGCTCCCACTGGCTCCACCCAGGCCTCCCCAGAGCCCTGTACCCCGGGCCACACTCTCCTGAAAGGTCTCCCATTTCCACTCATTTTTACATCTTTCTGCTGAGTTTTGCACTTGGGGTAGGGGGACCTCTCCTTTAGGAGTTTTGGAGGATCTCCGAGTTCTCAGCTCCCCTGACTTGTCTTCTCTCTGTTGCTGATACCATGTGGGTCTTGGTGCCCTCTGAGGTATTCCGAGGATTTGCAGGGTACCTTGTCACCTGGTTTTGTGGAAGCTGATGCCCATGGGGTTTTTTTCCTTTTTCCTTTCCTTTTTTTTTTTAAGACTGTGAAAAACTCAATTTGCAGGTTATTGAAGCAAACCTAAATGGAGAATTAAACTTGAAAATAGAAACTGAATTAGTGTGTGTTACAACTCATTTTAAAGATCTCGGAAATCCTCCACTAGGTGAGTTTTCCCGTGGGTTATATTTTGCTTTTCATGTTTCAGGTAACCTACCTATTAAATGTAAAAAGGTTGAAATTGAGTTAACTTTGTTTCATGCTTGGGGAAAGACCAAAGAGACTGAGATTGGACCGCCTGTTCCTGCTTTGCAGTGGGCAGTTGGCTACCAGGGTTGGGCTGTGCCACCAAGCAGCCGCGGGATATGCACAGGGTCTCCTTTCTTCTCTTTACAATTTGTTTCAAGCTAAATAACCTCTAGGATTCCTCCAAAGTTTCTCACTTGGAATGGAGTCAGAAATGCAGGTACATTTCTTCTTTTTTCCTCTTTTAGTCACTCCAGTGCTCATAAAATTAGATTAGCAGGTGAAAAACTTTTTTCACCTGATCACATTTTTTATCTCATACAAGGTAGTAGGGCCAGTGGAGTCCATTCAGTAAGCAGTGAAAGTTGGGGCCACTCGTGTGGAGAGGCAGGCTGTCGCTTGTCTGCTGCTGGTGTGCAGATCATCTTGTGCCACACCCATGTTCCAGAACGCACAGAATCGGTTGCTTTTTGAATTAAGATCTGTTACTACAAGTTTGCTTGAACATAAACACAATTTTTAGCATAGTGTTGCAAGGGATTTTTACTTTATAACTAGGGGCATACTGTGTCAGCAGAGTGAGACTCATATGATGAGGGCTTTGATGATATTGTGTAAAATGACTTCTTTTGGTGTCATTCATTTTGTTCATTTTAATAAACACAAAGCAGGACTTACCTTTGCTACTTTCCCAGGGGTTGGAAGGGCGTTTTCTTTTTTTTCATTCCACTTTAGAACGAGAGGCCTCGCATTAGCTCTATACATGTCAGCTCTTAAATGTGTAGTGAGTACTAACAAAGATAAATTCCTTTGACGTGAAGGGGCAGATTGAGTCGTTTTTCAAGTTCCTGTAAATGAAGACCCCCCCAGAAATTATTATAGTATTTTAAAGAGTTAGGACCTAATAAACGCCATTTACAAGTTGCAGTATTTCTCCAGGATGCTAAAATCAGTGGTAAGGTGAATCATTTATTTTAGTAAACATGCATTTTCTATCTCCACGTTTCTTGTTACATCCAAAGACGTTGTATTTAAAAACAGTCATGTCATTGTAGCCTCTGAAGACGCTGCTGAAGACAGAAACCCAGAACAAACGGCTGAAGTGCACGTAGATATTAAGAAGCTCCTACAGTTTCTTGCTGGACAGCAAGTAAATCCTACAAAGGCCTTGTGCAGTGAGTTTGGCTCTCTGTTTTGTTTTTCATATTTTAAATACTTTAGTCAACTCTAGTCCAACAGATTGCATATAGTCTCGTAAATGCAAAAAAAAGCTCAGTTATTTGGATTAGAGTTTTTTGGGACAGTCAGGTTTTTTCAGCTTTCCCAGATTCAGAAGTACCTAGAGGTGGCAGCAGAGAAGCATCTCCTGGGTTCTCTGTTCTGCCTGAAGACCTATAGCC
This sequence comes from Cynocephalus volans, assembly GCF_027409185.1. Taxonomy (NCBI): domain Eukaryota; kingdom Metazoa; phylum Chordata; class Mammalia; order Dermoptera; family Cynocephalidae; genus Cynocephalus; species Cynocephalus volans. Next base: position 213,768,085 of record NC_084461.1, read on the forward strand.
ACACTGGCTTGGCAGGCTGGCTGTGGGCTGCCTCACGTGGCCCTCTGCGGTGGGTCTGTGCCTGCAGAGATACTGTTAGGAGAATGGGCACAGATCATCCAGCATTTGCTGTGTTGGCTGATTTAAGTTCCTATTTGTGAGGGCTTGTTTCCTTTCTGTGTCTGCCCTGAGCTGTGCTCACTGCTCCATACCTCCTGTTTGGCTGCTGATTGTTCGCAGTCATCTTTTGACTCTGGTTGGTCCCCTCTTCTGAGGTTATGCACCTGCTCTGGCCCTCTTCATCCAGTCAACACACATGAGGAAGGCTTTACTTGCTGGGAGCTTTTCAAGGCTCTTTCTGTCTCCTTGCCAGCCTGGATTTGGAGTTCCACCTTTTGTGGAATAGCTCCCAGGCTGAACTCTTAGCCACTAGTGAACAGAGCTAAGAAGACTGACGGCCCAGGTCTGTACGTCATAACCTTCACGTCTTCAGCACGCTCTAGAGAAGGAGCAGAGAATTCTAGGTGGCTGTGGCAAGGACCAGCCCATGAGAGACGTGAAGGGAAACAGAAGAGACCAGAGAGGAGAGACCATGGGAGGTGCGAGGGTGTTAGGAATAAGGGAGGACACTGGATGGAGTGATGGGCACAGAAGGAGGTATTGCCAGAGCAACAGCAACAGGGGTAGAGAGGGAGAAACTAGAATAGCCCGGATCCTGGGAGAGTCTTGGGGGACAGGACCTGTGTCTACCTGTGCTGCATCTTGAAACACATGGATGTGGACGGTGTCATGTTTCTATGGCTGAGTGTGGTGGAAGCTATGCTGGAGTGCAGGGTCTGTAAAGCTGGAATGTAGCGCTTCTGAAAACCTTGGTGTGAGTGGAGATCGCCTGGCAGTCTTACAAAGCAGACTCCTTGTTCATAGTTCTGGGCCAGGCCTTGCGGCTGTATTTGTAACAAGTTTCTGGGTGATACCTGGGCTCTGGATCCCGGCAACCATGGTTTGAGTATGAGAGTGTGAAATACCCTCCTCTGCAGAATGTTGGACATGGGTGTGGGGGGCCCCTGAGCTGCACCATATCAGTCCTTGAACTTGCCACTTGTGGGCCTTCTGAGTAATCATCCAGGGCTGGCAAAGAAGACAGAAGAGTTCTTATCAGCACAGGCAGCTGACTGAGCCACGTGTACTCACTTTGGTGTATCCAGGTGTAGCAGAGGAAGATGGACCCCCAATTTGTGGATGTAGCAAATACTTAAAAAAATTCCTATGTTGAACTTCTCATACCTTTTCCTTATCTCCCCTAAATCTCCTTTTCTGCCTGCATTTTCTTTCTCTGTCAGTAGCCTCCCCCAGGTGTTGGCTCAGCTCTCCCCTCCTATACTCTTGTAGGATACCCACTGCTGCCCTCAGTCCCTATCCCACCCACTCTGTTCTGTCACACCACCTCTCCTATAGTATGTGCATCTTTCTGCTTGTCCTCTGTGGTCCCTTCCCTGACCTCTGATTCCCCTGGGATGAATCTCTGTAGCTGGGCCTGCCTACCATTTCTCATCACTCAGTCACATGTCCTTTGGAGCCAGCGCTCAGTGGCTGTCACACTGTGTGCTCCTGCCCCTGCCCTCTCCAAGCTCCTTACTTTCCTGCTTGATCTTGTGCCTGATGCCTTGGATTTTACCCTTCACCTGACACAGTGCCTGGCCATGGCCTTAACAGGGTGTGTAGGACTGTTGAAACACGGGCACCTATCCTGCACTGCAGTAAGTGACGCAGCCTGTCCCAGGTGTCAGAGGATCATGGGCACTTGGCTCTCTCAGCACTTACGCCACTCACTTGTGGGAAGCTGCTTTCACCTGGAAGGGCACTGATGTGGGTAAATTTGGTTTGCCAGGAAGCTTGCCTTCTGGGTTCTTCACTCTCCCTCTGTTGTCCTCAATGGGGGGAGGGGCCCGTGCTAAAGCCGGGATGCAGCCTTGGCAGGAGCAGTGAGAAAGGAGAGGCCACGGGCCTCCACAGTGCCCTGGGAGATTCCAGCAGTCGCTTACAGCAGGAGGCGGGGTGGAAAAGCTGTTCTGGTAAGGGGGCCCACAGTGTGTGTGCATCTTTGGATCTCTAAAATAGTGGGTTTTTCTCTCCCCAGATATTGTGCATAACAAGATCGTTCACTTTGATTTGCTTCACGAGGATGTCTCCCTTCAGTACTTCATCCCGGCCTTGTCCTAGCACCACCTCACTGGACTTGGGAGCCCAGCGACCTTGTCATGATGGGGTTAGCAGTAGGGGTATGTGTTCCCTGTCATTTGTGTCCTCACAGCACCGCAGGTCTGTGTACTGTATGCGTTTCTCCTCTGTAACAGTTCAACTAAAAATAGAGGGATTGAAACACTTTTGGATGAACATGTTATTTCATATTACTCATGTCTGTTGTTTTGCTTGCAAGACATGGAAAAGGTAGAAGTTATTTATCCAGACGTTCCGTACCAGCTTCTCGTTGAAGGTGAGCACGTCCTCGGGTACCGAGACTTGGTGTAGGGGTCAGAATTTGCAAAAGCGGTGCCTAGGGGACCTGGCCTGCCTCCAGCTCAGCGCATCATGCCGCACAGTCGCTGGCCCTTGTGTTTCTGTGTGCTCACCGCTCCTTGCTCCTGTCCCTCGGAGCCCAGTGGCACAAAGGATGGCCCCTTTGTCAGCATATTGACTGCCTTGGGGACTCAGAGTACTGTGGAGTGTCACAGCTGCAGCGCTTGGAGCCTCTGTCCGACTCCCTGGAGACACAAGCCCTTTCCCTATGATGCTTGGAGAGCTGGCCCAGCAGCAGAGTTTCTGCCCCTGGAGGCGTCCTGCCACTCCTCTTGGTTTCACCCTGCGCCAGCTCAGATCTAGGTGATAATTCCTTATGGTTCTTTCTTCCACAATGGAAAGCATACCTTTGTATTTAGAGTGGAAACAAACAACTTGTAAGCTAGGTCTGTGTGAAGGGGAGATACCACGTTTCTGTTTGTACGTCAGAGCTGTTCAGTGCGGGTGGATGCATTCTCCCATTCTCCCTGAAGCACCTGCCACCACAGTTGCTACTGTCACTGACTCTCATTTGTCCTGTGTGGTGGAACGTAAATACATTATCTTAATGTCACCTTACAAAGTTGAGACCGACATTGCTTGGAATAAGATGAAGAAATGGAAAATCAGCAAAAATGAAAATTTCTTTTTTGGCTTTTTCATATTATTTGGTAAAACCAATGTATTTGAATGACCCATCTGATGTTTAACAATGTTAGTTTAAATAGGATGTAACATTATCCATTGCCATGTCCATTTAAATAGTCCTCAGTTACAGCTCTCATTTTTCAAAATAAAGATCTTTGAAAATGTACTCACACAAAGCAAAATATTACTAAATATTTTATTAACTTGATAACCCATGGACATCAATGGTAACATTATGGGAAAATAGTTAATATAAAACAGTACAAAAGTATTACAGACAGTAGCTTATCAATGTCATCTTAATTGCACTAGTGGAATTTCCTCACATAGTAACCTTTATTCGTGAAATGATTTCATTCACAAAAATATTATTCTTTGCCATCACCTCAGCTTTAAGCTGTTTGGACTTCATTGTAATGTTTTCAGTAAAGGGCACTTGCTTCACCCCGGATAGAAACTCCTGAATAATTTTTTCACCTTGCTGTCTTGCCAGATAGCTCTTTGCTGCTGGTTCAATTTCATCTTATCCTTATGATTCTCCAATATTCTGAAACTCCTCCAGTTCCGGGGTTTTTGTTTAGCACACTGTATTCCATGCCTAGAGACGTTAGTGAGCTCTGCAGTGTGAATCCCACAACTTTGATCATAGACACCTTTCTCCATCTGATAAGGCATAGTTAAGGTCTCTGCAGTGGTTAGTGCTGTGACATGTGGATTATTAACCGTTGGTATCTGATTGGTCAAGGCAGTATGTTCATGAAAATGGGTTGCAAACACGTGAAAAAGCACCAATCTTTGTTGCAGTGTAATCTGGTATAGCCCATGCTAACCCATCATAGGTAGAGGTTCCTCTTCCCAATTCATCTGTGATTATTAAAGGATCTTTGGTTGCAAACCTGAGGGTAGAAGTAATTTCCAACATTTCAGTCATGAATGTAGAGACTCCTTTCAATTTACTGTCTCCCCTACCCAAGCCAAGATGCAGTCCACAATGGATGCTTCTGCTGACTCACATGGCACAAAACACCCATTTGGGCCGTGAGTACTAACATCCCAGTTTGGCAAATATACATAGATTTACCTCTCATACTGGGGCCAGTAATAATGTGGAACATCTGTTTATCTTTTTCAGAACATACATCATTAAGAATAAACGCAACTTCAGGACACAAACCGGGGGGGGGGGGAAGAAGATATAACAACCACAATTATTTGAAGTTGATACGACAAGCAAAGAGAAAGGACATTGTTGGGGGGGAGGGGGGGAGGGAAAAGGGAGGGAGGTTTTGGTGATGGGGAGCAATAATCAGCTACAATGTATATCGACAAAATAAAATTTAAAAAATAAATAAATAAAATCTTAGACTTCAAAAAAAAAAAAAAAGAATAAACGCAACTTCATCTTGAACTTCCACACTAGCACGTCTGGATGCTTTCAATATAATTCTTCCTTTTCCTTAACAATGGTTGTTCATACATTTAGAACGGGTGCTCCATTTGACACATGAGCAAAGCTGGCAACAACATCTAACCAAATTAACACATCATCCAATCTACATTGGTTCTACATAGTCTGAAGAAATATTGAGTTTCTTTAACAGTGGCATTCTGGGCTTCCTAATACGCAGTTTTATTTTTGGTATATTCTTCATTGAAAGAAGTCAATTTTCTGTTGGTGAATTTAACACCATTCTTCTGGATATCTACTGTACTAATGTTTTTATTGTTATGAAGGACTTTTCTCAAAGAAAGTGAGCTGAGATGCCGGGTACCGTTCAAGCTTTATTAAAAAAAGAAATCTGCTGGGCTGTACTCAAAATGGAGGACAGCCTGGTGCTGCCCTGAAAATGGGGGACAGCACCTAACATAGGGTGGTGGGAGCTTATATTGGCATGTTGGCACCAAGAGCTGGGTGATGTAATTCTGGGGTGGGGATTGAGTTAGGTCATGGGAATGGAGAATTCTGCGCATGCGGAAATGCTGAAAGTTTCATTTTCTTCAAAACCATGAGGCTTCTTGTAAAAGAGAATGGGGGAGGGGAGGTGAGGAGGTGGATGGCGCCATTTTGTACTTGGGCTTGTCTAAGATGGTGCTGGTTATGTTGCAGGTCTGTTGTTATCCTTCCTTGCAGGTTGTGCAAAAATAATATCCAAACTGTACACTGGAGTCCAGTTCAGTTTGCTCGCCAGGGTCCGAGCCAAGCTCTCTCGCTGCTCTTATTAATGTTGACTGCATCTTCTTTTCCAAGTCATCCATTATCTCTCTTAATTCAGTCAGATTAGGATCAAATGAAGGTTTTACAAGGAATTCATGATTTTCCATCTGATCCATACCTAAAGTTGTTTCTACCATTTCCTGAAACTTGGAGAAATCAGAACGAAGATCAATAAGAGGAGTCACAAAAACTGCCAACAATAATGACTGGTGTGTTCCTTCATATTTTACCAGAGCCAGTGTAACATTAGGGAGTCGACTTATACCCTGATAGAGTTTGTTACAATCTTGTAAGTCTTTGAAATTTCTTCGCCTGTTAAGATCTGGGAATAGATGAAGTAAATCTTGTAAATTCTGCCTCAATTCTCTGTCTTCTACAAAAGCTTCCACTTGATTTAATTTGTCTTATCTTCTGTTCTTTTCCATGAGAGGCTGCTTAGTCCATTGGTTAACTAGTCTTTGTCCTTGAGGGGTTTTACATTTGTTCAGCAATGCAGCCAGAGACTGAGGGCCAGTTATATCTTCAGCAGAACCCTAGAAAAGGTTAAGGGCTCTGATTGCTGGAATATCCAATTCCATGAACTGACCGAAGTCAAAAATAGTTCAAAGTGTCCAAATTTGAATCATCTGGTAAGAGTTTGAAAAACTTGATTATTGCAGACAGTGATGAGACTGCAGCCTGATTGTCCATTTCTGGCAAGACAGCACTATTCATCTCTTCTCCCTTTTTGCCTTTCAACAACTGGCTGAGGTCCTGATAAATGTCTTTTGTGAAAAAGCTCGTTTTCTTTCTGTAATCAGAATTCCTCCTCTCTGAATAACTTGCCTCACTTTCTCCAGGTCCTCAGCAGTCTCTGCTCCTGGTAAAACACATTCCTTTGGTCCAATCTGAATCAGGAGAGCCTCCTGATTGGAAAACTGATCATTATCAGGGAACTCACACAGTCCTAGCTTCCTCTGTATGGAGTCAACATACCTAACTCCACAACCTGTTTTTGGCCATCAACTGTGGACATTTTAACACCCACAACACCAATAGAAGCTGTCAAATCATTGTTCCCAAAGAGAATGTTTTTAAAATGAGATTGTCAAGAGAAGCCAAGGTCAAAGGTTCAGTTCTCTGTACCAGCCAGCTTAAATGCCAGATACCAGTCATTCTCCGTCGTGGTTGGCTTGTTCCAGTGCATGAAGCTCACCTTGGCCGTGCCCTCCAGCTGCAGCATCTCCTTTGGCTGCTAAACTAACATTTCAAAATGAGAAGTTACTATTTTAATTTCTAAAGCCTCTCTCCTCTCTTTGGCTTGTAACAGAACTAATTCCAGCTGCAGTGATAAAACTTAAAAATCATGATGCAAAATGAAGTGATATCTGAATATAATTTTATAAAACTTACATTTCTGTTAAAGGAAATGTGTTAGTGATTTACCAATTGCTCTGTATAATGTTTCTTATCAGACAACCTGATTTTGATGATTTTATGGATGGCTCAAGATTTTCTCTCTGGAGCGTGGCTAAAGAAGCCTTAATTGGGAGTCAGGAAGCTGGGGTCTTTCTAAATCTTGTCCCAACTTGCTGCTTAGTTTTACCAAGTCCTCCACCTCTTTGCATCTCAAAGAGCTGTAAAACCATGGAGGGATCCGATAGAAAACCACAAGCTTATGGAAATGCACAGTACTGCTTTATTGAACAATATACCAAGGTAAAATTTTGTTAGGTCAATAAATAGCAAGTTAGCCCATTTAGAGGAATGAATAGGATTTGAAAAATGATTTCAACACTAACACGTCAAAGTGTTGAGATCTCTTTTTAAATAGCTTTCTGGATTTTAGAGAAACACTTTCACTGCCTGTGATTGTATGAGAGTTTGTGGTTGTGGAATATTGTCCTACATCTGGAGCAGATACAACAGCCTGTGCCTTGCCTGCCCCATTCCCTTGTAGCCCCTCTTGAACTGAGTTTTGAGGCCACCCTGTGCCAGGTCAGGTACACGTGAGAATTCCTAGTCCAGCCTCGTGTAGCTAACATCTGAGCAGCCATGCCATCCTCCTGCAGCATTTTTTTGGTCCAGCAGGGACCTGCTTACCCATCAGGTGACCAGGCTGAGCTTATAGTGTGGTACTGGGCCCAAAAGATGGCCTCAACGTTAGTTGTGGGGCTGGATTCTGGTTCTGCCACCAGGCAGAGAAGGTGTTAAATGATGTTCATGTTCCTGGTATATGTTGCCAGATTGGCAGAGCACCCATCCTTTCAGAGAGATGTAATTCTGTACTTTTTAAAAAAGCTTTATTGAGATATAATTCACATACCATGCATTTACCCATTTAAAGTGTACCATCCAATGGTTTTTAGTATATTTAAAGAGTTGTGCAATCATCAATACAATCAATTTTAGAACATTTTCATCACCTAATAAACTCCCTAATCATTAATAGTCATTCCCCATTTCTCCCCTCTTCATGCTCTCTCCACGATCTCACCCCACCCCCAGCCTCAGGCAATCACTCGTCTAGTATGTGTCTCTATATATTTGCCTATTCTGGACATTTAAAAAAAAAATCTTCCTATCTAACTGTAATCATATACGCTTTGACCAACAATCCCCCATCCCCCATCCTCTATCTACCCTAACCACCCTAGCCTCTGATAACACTATTCTACTCTCTCCTGTGAGATTTGCTTCTTTTAAAGTCTGCAGTGAGATCATTTAGCATTTGTCTTTCTGTGCCTGGTTTATTTCACTTAACACTTATTCTCCAGGCTCATTCATGTTGTCACAAATGACAGGATTTCATTCATTTTTATGGCTGAATAGTATCCCATTGTGTATATATACCACTTTTTTTTTTACCCATTCATCTGTTGGTGGACATTTAGGTTGATTGGCTATTGTGAATAGTACTGCAATAAACATGGGAGTGCAGATGTTTCTTTGAAATACCGATTTCATTTCCTTTGGATGTATACCCAGTAGTGGTGATAGAGGAGGTGCTCAGTTTCCCTGGGCTCTGGTTTCAGGTCATGCCTCTGTGTTTCCAGCTACTTCCTGAGGTCTCAGGCCCCCTCCTCTGAGCTCTCCCCTGGAGGAAAGTTACAGTTGCCAGTTAGACCTATTTTTAGCACCAACACCAGGGAAAATGAGACCACAAGGGGCTGGCTTTTGCAAAGTCCGGTGGCTGGGCATGCTCAGTAGAGTGCACAGAATATTCTTGAATATGCCTGGTGCATATAACTGGGACTCACCCCCTTAATTGAATATTCATTAGATAGAGAAACTATAAAAAGCCAAATCTCAGTCAAAGGTGGGGTTATTGCTCACTTTCTTGGAGGCAACCTGTGCTCCACTGGCTGAGGTGTGTGTATTTTACTTTGTATTTAACTTACTTTCTACAAGTGGCTGCTCATTCTTGCATTTTGTACTGAACTTTAAGTATGTTTTTCTTGCTTTTGTGTTAGACATCCTGTCTGTACTGAACTTAATTTTGTTAAACTTGGTGTGGGCCCTGCTCAGTCTCTGGAGCATGCTGCGCTCTTTCCGTGGATCCTGTATTTCTTATCTATTTTATTAAACTTGTTCTCACTTTCTACCGTGACTCTGCCCTTGAATTTTTTCCTGTGGTGTAGTCAAGAACCTGGTAGGAGGACTGGGTGGGTTGAGGCCTACTGTTGCCCCACCCGCCCCCTCCCTGGACCCTACATCAGTGGGATTGTTGGATTATATGGTAGTTCTATTTTCAGTATTTTGAGGAACTCCATTCTGTTTTTCATAGCGTTTGTACTAATTTACATTCCCACCAACAGTGAGTAAGGGTCCCTTTTCTCCACATTCTTGCCAACACTTATCTTTTGTCTTTTTTTTTTTTTTTTCCTGACTGGTAAGGGGATTGCAACCCTCGGCATGGTGTTGTCTGCACCACGCTCAGCCAGTGAGCGTACTGGCCATCCCTATATAGGATCAGATCCTGCGGCCTCGGTGCTACCAGTGCTGCACTCTCCTGAGTGAGCCACGGGGCTGGCCCATCTTTTGTCTTTTTCATAATAGGTATTCAAACAGTTGTGAGACAATATCTCATTGTGGATTTGATTTGCATTTCCCTGATGATTAGTGGTGCTGACCATTTTTTCATATACATGTTGGCCATTTGTATGTCTTCTCTTGAGAAGTGTCTATTCAGGCCTTTTGCCCACTTTTTTAGTAGGGTTACTTGTTACTGAATGAAGTTCCTTATATATTTTAGATATTAATTCCTTGTCAGATAGATAGTTTGCATATATTTTCTCCCATTCTGTAAGTTGTCTCTTCACTCTGTTGATTGTTTCCTTTGCTGTGCAGAAGCTTTGTAGATTGATGTAGTCCATTTGTCCACTTTTGCTTTTGTTGCCTGTGCTTTTGAGGCTTTCCCATAAAATTCTTGTCCATACTAATGTCATAAAGCATTTCTCCTTTCTTCTAGTATTCATGGTTTCAGGTTTTACATTTAAGTCTTTCATCCATTTTGAGCTGATTTTTGTATATGGTGAGAGATAAAGGTCTAATTTCATTCTTCTGCATGTGAATGTCCGGTTTCCTAGCACCATTTATTGGAAAGACTGTCTTTTCACCAATTTTTTTTCCCTTGGTGCTTTTGTCCAATATAGTGTGACTGTAAATGCATGGATTTATTTCTAGGTTCTACTTTTTTTTTTTTTAATACTAGCCAAGAGCAGTAGTGAGAAGGGGGTGGGCTCTCTATTCTGTTCCATTGGTCTGTTTGTCTATTTTATGACAGTACCATGCTGTTTTGATTATTATATCTTTATAGAATATTTTGATGTTAGGTAGTGTGATACCTCCAACTTTATTCTTCTTGCTCAAGATTGGTTTGGGTGTTGGGGTCTTACGTGGTTCCAAACAAATGTTAGGATTGTTTTTTCTGTTTCTGTGAAGAATATCATTGGTATTTTGATAGGGATTGTGTTGAATCTATAGATCACTTTGGGTAGTATATACATTTTAACTATTAATTCTTTGAATCTGTGAACACGGTATTGTTCCATTTATTTGCATCTTCAGTTTCTTTCATCAGTGTTTTATCATTTTCATTGTAGATATCTTTTACCTCCTTTGTCAAATTTATGACCAGGTATTTTAATTTTTTTGGTAGCTATTGCAAATGGGATTTTTTTGACTTTTTTTTTCAGATAGTTTACTGTTAGAATGTAGAAATGCTATTGATTTTTGTATGTTGGTTTTGTATCCTGCAACTTTACTGAATTCATTTATTATTTCTAACAGCTTTTTGGTTGAGTCTTTAGGGTTTTCTATATGTAAGATCATGTTGCCTGAGAACAGGGACAGTTTAACTTTCTCCTTTCTAATTTCAATGACTTTTATTTCTTTCTCTTGCCTGATAGGTCTAAGGTCTTCCAGTACTATGTTGAATAGAAGTGGTGAATGTGGTCATCCTTGTCTTGTTTCATGTCTTAGAGGAAAAGCTTTCAGCTTTTTTTCGTTCAGGAGGATGTTAGCTGTGGCTTTGTCATATATGGCCTTTATTGTGTTGAGGTACATTCCTTCCATACCTAATTTGTTGAGAGTTTTTAATCATGAAGTGATGTTGAATTTTGTCAACTGCTCCTTCTGCATCTACTGAATTGATCATATGGTTTTTGTCCTTCACTCTGCTGATGTGATGTATCATGTTTATTGATTTGCATATGTTGAACTATCTTTGCTCCCCTGGGGTGAATGCCACTTGATTATGGCGAATGATCTTTTTAATATGCTGTTGAATTCAGTTTGCTAGTATTTTGTTGAGGATTTTTGCATCTATGTCCATCAGGGATATTGGCCCATAGTTTTCTTTTTCCTTGTGTCCTTATCTGGCTTTGGTATGAGGGCAATGCTGGCCTCATAAAAAGCAGTTGGACGTGTTCTTCCTCCGAATGGGCATGACTGTTTAATTTTGTTAGTTTGTTTCAAGGGATTTCAATGACCTATTTCTGCATCTTGTGGAGGCATGCTCTCTCCACACAAAAACTGGCTTTTGTAGCCTGTCCTGTGGAATCATACTGATGCATGGTCTTACTATATAAACATCCCAGTGGATTGGAGAATGACTCTTTGGCAGTTAATATTATAGATACTGATAAACTTTTCTTCCTCTGAAAGCAGCTGCATTTTTTGAGGTTTAAATTCTGTTGGTGATTTCCAGCATTTCTAGTGGTACTGTTCTACATTTCATAGCTTTATGAAGTTCTTTACTTTTTATGAAGTTATTTTGTAACAGTTTAAATTGTGGAAAAGATATATGCACAAAAGCAAATTTCTTGCAGTTTTCTCTGGCCATTTGAAAGAAGTCACGTGCATCGTCTAGCTCTTGAATAGCTTCTAGGTCAACAAATCTCAATTGAATTTGAGCAGAGCTCTCATTTTGGCCATATTTATGTGGAGGAAGTGCTTCAATTGCTTGACAGTGATGACCAATTAATTAACTTAAAAGGGCATCATTTAGGGGGACCCTTTTTTTCTAGTACAAGCAACAAATTGAACAAGTTCTCTGGGTTGTTCACCATTATCAAAATTCAGTTAACAGTTCTCGAGTTATTTTTTCCAGAGAGTTTTATACCTTCAGACAGCTATTCTGAATTTTATTAGGAAGATTGGGCATCTCCATCTCTTTAGAGTCTGTCACTGGCACCTTATTTTGTTTGGGGCTGTGATGTGTCCCTGATTGCTTTTGATCCCTGTGGTCATGTGTTGGTGCCTGGGCATTAAATATATGCAGGTATCTGTTCCAGTCCTCACAGGCTGGCTTTGTCTGTGCCTGTCCTTGTACAGTGGGTCTGTCCAAAAGTTCTGAGTGGAGTGTTTTGGTGTCTAAGCCTGGGAGCACTGATCCACGGCTGGCTCCGAGGGTCACAGGGAGGTTGCTGTGAGTCTCCCCTTCTCTGTTTTTGATTGACCCCCGTTGGGCTGGCTCCTCCGGTGCTGGCAGTGCTTCCCCTCCCCTGGGTGGGAAGAGACTGGAGTGAGCCTCCTGTGCAGTCTCAGAATGGTGGGGAAGCCAAACGCTCTCCTCCCACTCACCTTTTCCACTGGAGAAACCATGAATCCAGGGAAGTCCTCTGTGTGGGCTTGTGGGCCAGGGGCGTGGTGAGGGGGGAGGCCTGTGGTCAGGAGAACCAGTCCCCTTACCATCTGATCGAAGGTTTTCTCAGCTGAGCGGTCCCATAGGATGTCACAGCTTCACTCCCGTGCTGGAAGCTTCTGGGTGGCAGTCTTGCCGCTGGATAGCTGCTGGGTGAAATTCTGTTAGGGAGAAAAGCTGCAGACTACTCTGCCATGGTGCTGCGCTCCCTCCAATTCTGCAAATTCATATGGATTCTATTAGGCAGAGTCTAAAAGGAAGCTTGAGTTTTTTACATTTTTAGAGCTTTTTCTAGGTACAATTGTTGAACTGAAATAAAGATCATTTGTTAGAACTGGTAACGCCCTGAGAACTGGAAGCTAGAGTTTTTACATGTTTAGAGCTTTTTCTAAGTACAATTGTTGAACAAAGAGATAAAGATCATTTGTTAGAACACTAGTAAATTAGCCTCACAAAGACATTGTTGGTGTGTGTGTGAATTGATATCACTTTGCTGGAGTCCAGTTTGGTATTTATTATATATGGAAAGCCTTAAAAATATGTCCCCTTTGACTCAATATTTCTGCCTATGGAATTTACACAAAGATTATAATGAAAGATATGCTTAGTACTGTTATACTGAACAACCATGAAATACCCTCAGTATGAATTAATGAGGGAATTGGTCAAATAATCTAAGGTTTGATATAATATTTCCTACTCCAAAAATAATGGTATAGAAAAAAGTATACCGATATGGCAAAATGTTTTTGACTTACAGTTATTTTATTTTTTTTGCAGCTGGCCAGCGTGGGGATGGAACCCTGGACCCTGGTGTTATCAGCATCATGCTCTAACCAACTGAACTAACAGGCCAGCCTTAACTTATAGTTAAATTTTAAAAAGTGGTTTAGACATTGGTATGTACAATATGATGGAAAAAGATTGTGAAGGTAAATACCAACATTTATACCTACTTATTTCTGCGTGGTTTTTATTTCAATCTTTGGACATGTATGTATTTTCTAAAAATTTTATAACTAGCTTTGTAACAAAAAATAAATTAGGGACTAAATAATAAATATTTATTATTTGAATGGCGTACATATTCAGCTGGCAATTACAGCTTCCTGAACACTGGACTTTACACTCTTAATTTTCACAGCACATTTTTATTTTCATGAGTAGAAAACTTCACTTTTATTCATCATGTTGAAATTATGCCAGGTTCAGGACACTGGTGCCTGACCAGGGAGGTGGCATCACATTGCAGAATAATCTCTTCTTATCATGGGCTCGACACAACTGAGGCTCAGTCAGTGTTTGTAACAAAGTCTCTGTAGTGAGGAAAGAGTGACCTGTTATTAGATATTAGGCTTGGGGATTCCGGAATGCAAGAGATCAGCTAAGCTAGAGGACTTCACAAATCGCTGGTCGATAAGAAAGGTGACCCTAGGGTAGCACGAGGAAACAGTGCTGGCTGCCTGGGATCCAGGTCCTCTTCGCCCATAGCACTCCCTGACTGAACCAATCTTGTAGCCATCTGCAGCACGTGTAGTTCAGAAAGATGCGGAATTTCACATCCTGAGACCTGGGGATAGATTCTGGCTTTTTCCAGCATCTGGGGCAATTCATTTAGCTTCTCTAACAGTGACTGATAATGCTCACCACTTGGGGGGCCAGAATTAAGGGATATATTCAAAGGCATGTTTCTAAATTGGGAAGGACGTATAATATAAAACGTCAGCATTTGTAAGCTGGCTTTGTCCGTTTTTGTGTTGCTGGAGCTGCATACCACAGACTGGGTAACTTACAAAGAAGAGAGATTATTCCAGGTCTGGAAGTGGGAAGTCTGAGGTGGGGGGGGCTCACTTGGTGAGGGTCTTCCTGCTGCATCCTCCCACAGCAGAAGGAGGGTGGCGGGAGCCAGCGCAGGACATGGAGGAGACAAGAGGGGTGGGGTGGACTTGCTTTTATAACAACCCACTCCCTGATAATGACATTAGTCCATTCATGAGCCAGTCATCTACCACTAGGCTATACCTCCCCACACTGCCACACGGGGGACCAAGCTTCCAACACATTAATTTTGGGGACATGTTTGAACCTAGCATAAGCCTTACCAAAACCCCAAATAAGCAGAAATTGGACTTGTTCCCATGGATCTGTATGCTAACCAGCGGCTGCCAGATCACAGCAGCATACGGGCAGGCCCGGTGGCATCCACTGCTCTTCTGAGGCTCACAGAGGCTTAGTCAGCATGTGCGAGCACACTGTCACATAATCTAGTGACCTTAGGACCAAGCCTAGAGCTATTTAAAAATTTAGGCTTTTAAAGGCATCTATGCGTATGCACTTTTTACCGCACAAATTTCAATTTAAAATAACCCACCTATATGGTCGCCGGCCTTGCAGAGAGAAAATCCTAGTCAGGTCTTCTGGGTAAGGTCCCTACCCTCACAGGGGAAGAAAGTGGATGAGTGGGCAGAGGGTAGGAGCCGAAGTGAGCCTAGTGCATCTGCCTCATGTTTGGTACTGTTCTCTGTTCCTGTCTCTCACGGTTTACAGGTAAACCCTGCTGAGGAGGCAGAGGACATCAGGAGCCCTTGTAAGAGAGAGATACCGACGTTTGGGGGCTTACCTGTCCTAAGTGACATGGGAGGCCTCCCTTCACACTGGACAGGGCTGAATAACAGGAGAAGTGGTGATGGCTCCAAGTTAGCTCTGTGGGGGTGGAGGGACCCGGGAGCACTTGTCCTGAGTCTGCCTTTGCTTATTCTCACATTATATGATCTAGGTGCACATCAGTAGCAGTGGGTTCTCAAGATGACTTTTTCCATACTTTATGATAGACCAGTTGTCCATATCAAATAATATTTTTACTCAGTGTGGGGAAACCACTCCAGATAAAAGGACAAAGGAAGGAAGCCAGGCTGGTGGGTGGGGTGAGCACAGGGAGCGTGATGACACAGATGATTATGCACTACTCAGAGATACAGTATGTGCTTCAGAGCCTAATAAATCCCCCTATGGAATGTGTGTTGTGCTTTTCCTAACAATTGCATTGGAACAAGGTAAATGCAAAAGTGGTTATGTTACTTTTCTGCTCAAAATGTGTTTTTGAGAGGGAAAAATCAAAGTGATCACCAAACCCTGTAGTGCTGAGGGATGATTCCCACTGTGATCTTCTTATCCCTTCAGTAGGATTGCTGCATGTGACTTTAAAGTGAGAGAGAGAACAACAAGGGAATGCATGTCTTCCCCTACTCTCCAAGTGGCCAAAGGGCTTTTGGGGGCAGTCTGTCAGGGTGTTTGAATATTGATCTATGGATATTTAATTTTCTTCTGAAGCTAATGGGAAGCATGGAAGATTATAGAAGTGATAGTCATCATAATTCAACAATTACTTATGATTTGTATAAGACAAAGTTCCTATTTTAGCCCCATGGGTAGCAAAACTGTGTTTTCTCTAACTTGACAGTGACTTTAAAAGTGTCCAATGATGTCCATCCATGACAGATTACAGGGTACTTCACAAAGTCATGATGTTTTAATGACTATATTTACTTTAGTGGAGATACTATTGAGTCTCACAGATGATTTATAAGTTTTCTCCGGCAAATTAACACCATTTAGGACTCGCTCCTCTTAGAGGAAACAGTCCAGGGGCATGGTGGGGGATGGTGGGATAAGACCCCAAAACTCTTCTGGGCAGGAGATTTGTTTCTCAGGGGGCACTTGCGATTGGTTGATTGTCCCAATTGGCTGATTGGCTGATTGAGGGGGAGGGGCAAGGCTCACTGCTCCTGCCCACCACGGGCCAGGGAGGCCAGTCCCTGTTGCCTCAGGGCCCATTTGTGGACCTTCTGTCGTCACCTGTGCTGTTTGCCCAAAGCCAACCTGTGATTTGGAGGCTGAGCAGGAGGCCCCATGGGAGCAAGATGTTTGGGACTGGGGTGGAGGGTGCTTATCAGAGCCTTGCCCCTGCTCTCCTTGGTGCAGCCCACCCCATGGATCAGCTCCAAGAAGGGTGAGTTTGACATTCTACCAAGATCTTAGCAATTTCCCTTTTTTTTTGCCACAATTTAATTAATTACCAGAATTTGCCCAAGCACCCTGTGTTTGATGCTCTGTGTGTGGGTGGGATGGGTGGGGTGCTGTAAAAATTCAGAGTATCTAAAGGTAGACAGTGAGCAGACATCCATAAGGTGCCTCTAGGAACGGAAGGGAAATGACAGTGACTGGCAGTTTTGCCATCTAAGAAGAGGCATGTCAGCAGGTGTGATTGTGCCTGCAATGGGAAGGTCAAGCAGTGCTGGCCCACCAGGTCCTGCCCCAGGAAGCTCCATTTGGAGGTGAGAACGTGCACATCAGGAGGTGATCAGAATTGGGCTTGCTCTGAGACCTGAGAAACTCAGGATAAATCTCATTCTGGAGTTATTTTTCCCTATATATTTTGTGTATACACCTATCTGAATTGCAAATATAACACTCCTCTAAATCCAAAACCTAATATCAAATGCCATCTGCTGTGTCAGAAAATAAGGGATCTGTGGGAGAGCATTTCCTCAGGTCTCCAGGAAGAACTCCACCCTGTCCAAACAGCAGCTCTCTTTTTGCCTTTTTTTTTTTTTTTTTTTACACCGAATTGTGTAAACAGCTGTGTTTGCCTTTTTGCTTTGGCTGTTCAAACTCTTCAGGCAATGTTTCTCATGTATCCATTTTTCTTTCTGAGCTATGTACATCTTAAGCACCTTAAATCTCTTGTGGAGTGAGGTGGGGCTTTATTAAATCAACTATTACCCAGGGAGCAGAGGCAAAGCTGAGAGCTAAAGCTGAAATGCAGAATTTGTGGTTTAGAAATTTTTTCTAAGGAGGTGGCTTTTGTTCAAAACTTAAGGAAGACAAAGGGGAGGTGGAAAGCTGTATTCCATTCTTAGACTTCTAGAAGGTTCTCCCAGGGCTCCTTCCAGATTAGGGGAAAATGGGTCTGTCCTTGCACACTGATTTTATACAGAGAAACTGTTTCTTTTCTTGTCACTTTTCTTCCTTTATCAAGGTCAGAGGCCAGGTAGGATCCTGGCTGAGCCTTTGATGGTTCCTAAATGAGGAGCTTAGATGGTGATTACTTAAAAGGGGCCATTTTTAGAAGCCATTTAGCTCATTTTAATCAGAATATTTGTAAGTAGTTTTTAAAACTCCATGTTTTAAAATTTCCAGTGTGCTTGATCGCGTCCGAGTCTCCCCTAAATGGGCACATCCCTCTGTCCTCAAAAGGGACACAGTGAGTTTGGCTCCTTGTATGAAGTGCACAGCAGCCCCTGAGTCACAGGAATTGGACCTGAGGGTGAGGACACAATGTGGGCCTGGAAGGAGAGGTGAGGTTGCCCAGCCCCGTGTGGCCTCCAGGACAGTCTGCAGTGATGGCAGTGGCATGTGTTACAGCTACTGAGCCCCTGAGATGTGGCTGATGACTGAGAAGCTAATTGTTGGTTTTATTTCATTTTCATTCATTTACGTTCTAGTGGCTGTGAGTGGCTATGTGTCCCATGTTGTGTGGTGCTGGCACTTCTCTTCCCTCAGTCACGTCACTTTCTTTGCTTATCATTTCCTGGCACCTTTGGTGAGCACTGCTGGCTTCATGAACTTTAAATTTAGGCCATTGTTAGTATGTCCAGCCCCACAGGGAGGGAAAAAGCAACGGAGCAAGGTCGGGGTGTCTGGGGTGTCTGGGGCGTCCATCTCTGATGGGGTGTGGATGCAGGTGTGGGTGTGAGCCCAGCAGGCAGGTGTCTTCACCCCTTGGACTCTACTTTGGATGTGAGGTTTTAGATTTGACAGGAAGGTGTCAGAACAACTGCAGTGGCTCTAGAGAGGGGATTTCGTTTGCCTGCAAATTGCAATTTGCAATCGGTCCTTTCCTTGAGCACACACGAATTTAGAAGCATGTCACTGATAACATGAAAGTACACATTTTCCCCAAATCTCTGAGATTTATCCCAAACAAGCACAGTGGGGAGAAAACCAGAGGTGCTGACAGGGCTCTGTGAGGACACTGGAGGCAGCTGTCAGCCCCAGGAAGTTACAGAGCCCTGTTAAATCAAGAGTATACTCCTGTAAGCCCTGTGGGGCTCCCAGGCTGTTGACTCACCAGTCTGTCTGTAGAGCTGCAGCAAAGTTCCAGAAAACACAGGATCCAGACAAATTTGCCCAAGGCCGAACCCCCGCAGGCTCTTTCATCCTGCTCCCAGGGTTCCTTCCCAGTTCCCATTTGAGAAGGAGCTTGTGCCCAAAATGTTCCCGCTCTTCTTGGTGTCATGCCTTTCTCCAGTTAAATACGAAGTCACAAACGATCCTAGAGTAGAGAGAAAAATTATTGAGATTTCTTAGTAAAATACAAAATAAAACTAAGTTTTGTAAAGTCTCTATGAAGGTTAAAATGATGTAAAGAACTAAGAGAAATAGTAAGTGCTTTGGAGAGAAATGAGAGAATGTTTCATAACAGAGAGGACTCAGTCTGAACTTTGAACTGCAGAGGAGGAAAGGGGCAGAGGGGGCAGAGCCCAGCGCATTCCTGGGGTCCCCCAGGAGAGGCTGGGGGTGTAGCGAGAAGGCCCAGCAAGCCTAGAATGCTGCCCACTGGATTCCTTATGAACACTCTTCTGGAAGGCGTCCTACTCCCTGATGTAACTGTGGACAGTTGTAGCTTTTTTTTTTCGGGCTTTTCTCAGGTGATTGTAATCCCTCCCTTGAGCAATGATCTATTTCAGGCAGCCACAAAGATCCTGACCTAAAGCACTTCAAAACAAGAAACTTGTCTGAAAGTGTTGGGAAGACAAAAGCTGTTTCTGATTAGGAACATATTATTGGAGTTTTTTTTCCTCCGTGTATGATCTGTGTCCTGACACGTGCTGTAAAGCGCAGAAGTTGGAAACATGAATTAAGCTGCTGCATTTCATTGTCTCCCGGGGGCTGCAGGAGGAAGCTGGGCTGCTGGCTGCAGCAGCTGTGACCCACTGATGCAGAGCATGGCTGACGTGGCGGCCAAAGGCACTTCTGATGACCAGGAAAGGTAAGCTGGTGCTGTTCTCAGGGATTTGGTAAGCTAGAGTTCAAAGTATGCATTTCAAAAATTTTTCTTTCAAAAGAAGTATTCCACTTTGATTTTGGTGGAGAAAAAAACAGGGATGATTTTTAAGGAGCTGCCTGCAGAACTAAGTTTTAACGCGACTGCTCTGTCATAGTGTGGCTGGCCTAAGACGTAGCAAAGTCTAACCCCAAAACAGACACTTTTATGTTACTATAGGCAAATCGTGAAACCTCTTCTACCTCTCCACCACAGGAGAGTCTGGGTTCTGGTGTGACGAGCTCTTAAGGTCATTCCTGGAAAAGCTGTCAGGACGTGCCAGCTTTTCTGGTGGGGAATGAGGGCTGTTCCTTTATGGCCACGACCTGCCACTGCAGGGTGCAGTTGGCCTGGCGGGGTCCGCTTGGAGACTGGACTCTGGGCTGAGAATGGGTTTTTTCCTGAACGCTTTTGAGAGACCTTCTCTGAGCATCTGCATTCATCTCTGAGAAGTGCTGGTCGCTCTTTTGCAAGCCAGGGATGCCTCCGAGTTCCCAGGGCTGCCTGCTGCAGTGGAAGGAGTTAAGCTGTCTGCTCCTCTGTGGAGTCCCTTGTGTGGGGCCCAGGAGGAACCCAGCATTAGCAAGCGTCACAAGGGACTGGACCCCTTGCCCACACTCTGCGGATGCCAGTGTTGTGTTGAGGCCGTGTGACACATCAGCTCTGCTGGCGGTGTGACAAGGCCCCAGGCCAGCCAGGTGACCTGCCCCCACAGGGTCCCTTGCTGTCTCCTGGCCTGGCATGAGGATTGCCTGTGGCTGCAGTGCTCGGCCAGTTGGGTGCCCAGCTGCCGTGAACATGAGTCAGACTGCGGGCCTGAACACACCCCCACGCCCCGGCCAGGGACCTGGGCAGGTCACTTCACCTCCTCACCCCTGGTTTCTCATCCCGAAAATCTGAGTGTGCCAGTTGTCACATCTGTAAGCTCCATTGGTGGTTATACAGATGGAATGAAACAATATCTGTAATGAACCTGAGCTGCCAGTCTTTCTGCATCTTAGCTGTGTATCGTCACCATTTTATAGAAGAGACTAAAAGCAAACCACGTGCAGAGTCTTGGGCTGCGCAGGCTGCTGGGGTGGCCACGGTTGTGCTTGGAAGTTTCTTTGCCTCCACCACTGCTGCCAAGGATTGGCCGATTTTGGCTACAGACTTTTTTCCTTTTATTTTTTTAATATTATCTCATTTTTTAAAATTCCAAATTCCCTTGCTCCTGCCAACTCCTAAAGCTGTGGTGCCAGCACCATTTGACATCCACTGTTCTCAGTCGGGGAACTGCAAGGAATTATCCCTTTGTCCTTAGGAAAGAAGAGAAAAGAGAAGTTGAGGAGGGGAGCTGTTGAGTTGGTTTTTTCCTCCTATGTATTTCTTTATCTTGTACTTGTACACCAGATAGTCTGTGCATGCATTAGCCATTGTAATTGCTATCAAGACCTCATTTCTAAAGTGGTGGCCTTTTGGATCTCCTGGGTTACATAAAGCACACAGTGGCTGGTCTCGATTGCAGCAGTAGAAGAGGTTTGCTTGGCTCTTCTGTGCCCACCATGTCATGGGATTAGACCTGAAGTGTATGTGTGATGTGTGTGGGGTGTGTGTGGCTGTGTGTGGTGTGTTTATCTGGGGGGTGTGGGGTGTGTGTGTGTGTGGGGCGTGTGTGGTGCTTGGTGTGTGATATGTGTGTGGTGTGTGCGTGGGATGTGTGGTGTGTATGCGTGGGGTGTGTGTGTGTGTGTGTGGTGGGTGGTATGTGATATGTGTGTGGTATGGGGTATGTGCGTGGGGTGTGTGGTGGGGTGTGTGTGTGGGGTGTGTGGTGTGTATGTGGTAGGTGTGTGTGTGGGGTGTGTGCTGTGTGTGGGTGTGTATGTGGTAGGTGGTGTGTTATGTGTGTATGTGTGGGGTAGGTATGGCAGGTGTGTGTGTGGTGGGTAAGGTGTGTGGGGTGTGTGTGTTGGGTGGTATGTGATGTGTGTGTGTGTTGGGTGGTATGTGATGTGTGTGTGTGGTGTGTGTTGGGTGTGTTGTGGGTGTGTGGTGTATGCGATGTGTGTGGTGTATATGATGTGTGTTGTGTGCGATGTGTGGTGTGTGTATGTGTTAGGTGGTGTGTTATGTGTGTACGTGTGGGGTATGTATGAGGGTGTGTGTGATGTGTGTTTGTGGGGTGTGTGTGTGGTGTGTGTGGATGTGTTGTGGGTGTGGGGTGTGTGGGGTGTGATGTGTAGTATGTGTGTGTGTGTGTATGTGTGGTGTGTGTGTGGTGGGTGGTATGTGGGCTGTGTGGTGTGTGTCTGGTATATCTGGTGTGTGGTGTGTATGTGGAGTGTCTGTGGTGTGTGATGTGTGTGGCATGTGTGTGGTGGGCAGTATATGGTGTGTGTGGGCTGTGATGTGTGTGGTATGTGTGTGTGATGTGTGCATGGTATGTGGGGTGTGTGGTTTGTGCGTGTTGTGTGTGTGTGATATTTGTGAGTTGTGTGTGATGTGTGTGTGGGGTGTGTTGTAGGTGGTGTGGTGTGTATGGTGTCTGGGGTGTGTGGTATGTGTGTGGGGTGCGTGGGGTGTGTGGTGTGTTTGTGTGTGATTTTTCATCTCCCAGTTCCATCTTCTTCCACCGCATGAACACCATGATCCATTTACTGCCCCAGTGGTTTATATTTACATCGCTTCGTCTCTAAAGCTGACACCGATACACAAACGTAGCAGTGTCCTTTGAGGATCTGGCAATACCTGAGTCTCACCTTAGGGGCTGTGACAGAGGGGGGTTGGAATCCTCAGGGACCTTGCTAAGCAGATAGCCATTTCTTTTGTTTCCACTTGAGGACCTGATGTCAGAGCCCAGCTTTGGACACCGAGAAAGACCCTAATTTCCCTGCTTACCTGCCTAGTTCATTTTAAATCAGTCTGATTGTGAGGTCTCTGCAGCTTCTGCCTTGTCAGCGTTGACCTTGTTGATGTCAATCAGCAAACAGGTTGTCCCTGACACCCAACTTTTGATGAAGCGAGTGGCCTGCTCCTGGTGTGCTGAGCGGGGCCGTGCTGGCCCAACCCTCCCTGGCAACCCCTGCCCTTAGACCAGAGGGAGCGCCAGGACTGTCTTAGGCATGTCAGGGGCCTTGCAGGGAGGAGGAGTTGGCAGCTGCCCTCCCCGCCCAGAGGTGAGGCCACTTCCCAAGGCTGGAGGCCAGCACTGCGTGGGTTGGTCACGGCAGGGACTATCTGCTCCTTGCATTGGCTTAAATGCTCTCATCCTCCACGATGCTCAGAAACACTCACTCTTAAGCGACTTTAAGGGATCTGTAGTGAAATTAAAACAAATGGCTCACCTTGCTCCCCGAGCTTGAAGACACCTTCAAGCTGGTATTTGAGATGCCTGCCAGCACCAGCCTTCCCCACACTCGGCCATTAGTTAAGAGAAAATGGTGCTAGATCCTGGGGACCAGAATCCCCCTCATTGACACCAGGAGAGAGAATCTCCCTTGTGTTTAAATGATCTTTCACTCCTCCCCGCCCCATTTTGTTATTTGGAAAGATTTTTAAAATCACAGGGAGAAATATCTCCATGGTGCTGTCCTCTGCGTCTCTGCCAGGGTGCGAGTCCTCACCTGGTGTGACTCTACTGAGGATGTGAGTCTCACTTCTCACCTGCAGAGGGCAGGAATATGCCAGTAACCACGGCCGGTGTTTGCTCTGCGTGGCATCTGGAAGTCCTCATGATGGGGTGTCTGGAGGGTCTGGGAGCTTGGTGGCTGCTAGGGTTACCTAACCTTGTGCGGCCCAGAGTAGGCAGCTGTCCCTCAGCTGTGGGACCACACATAGGATAAGGTTAGGTTGGTCTTTTCCTGTTTCACTTGCCCTCCAATCATTGCAGAAACCCTTTAAATTTTGCAGTATGATGTGCAACTTCCTAACGTCCAGTGCTCTATTTTTTCATTGCTCATTTCTCCGGCCATTGGAAGACAGATGTAGTTAAGGATAGACAAGATAATCTTTGGAAGATTCAGTAGTTTAACAGAGGTCTTTGACCTAGACCGTCTTCATCTTCAGAATGTAGCCTCGCACCACCCTCCTGTCCCATTTTCCCACCAACTTCCTTCCTTCCTTCGCTGGCCCGTATGGGGAACCCAACCCTTGACCTTGGTGTTCTGTGCTCTAATCTATAACCAGCTAGCCCACCTCCCTTTAAGTACTGTTCTCTTCTGCTCTCTGGTGGCAGCTTCTTGGTTATTGCATCAGGAACCGGTCTTGTAAAGACTGGTGGAACTACCTACAGTTTTATTTTTGTTTAAATTAAAATATATATCCTCTAGATTTCGTAGACAGCCAAGAGAGGTAAAAAAAAAAAAAAGAAAAAATACTACAGAGCTGACCCTTAACGGTTGCTGAGCACCCAGCACAGGGTGGCCCTTTCTGGAGTGACAGTCCTGGCAGTACCCCATGCAGTAGGCTCCTGTCATTCCCATCCTACAGAGAAGAAGGTGATCTGCGTGCAGAGAGGTGAAGTCATTGTCTCTGGCTAGGACAAGGCAGATGCAGGGCCCACCCTTCATCTCAGGCACAGCAGCCACATGGAGCTGGGAGGTGGGAGATGGTTTCTGTCCCCTGTCAGCAGCCCTGTTCTGCAGCTGGGAGCCAGCGTGGACATGAAGTCTAAATCACACTATCACTTTCTGGCTGAGTCAAGACCAGAACCCAGGAAACTTGTGTATTAGTTCAGGGCTATTTCACTTGCTGGACACAGGTGTTTCTGAGGTGTTGACTAGGTGCCAGACCCAGAGATTCCAGGCCCCAAGGAGCCATACCCTGGAGGGGAGTGGCCAGGGGCCAGATGATGACCACCAGCTGCTGGGCAGGAGAGCAGCAGAGGCCTGTCAGGGCCTAGGAAGTCCAGAGGGAAAGTCACCCCTCTGTGCCAAGGCACAGAGCTCTTGGGGCTGACTTGGAGCTGCAGCTTGAACTCTGGAGCCCCCTGTAGGAAGCCCTAGGGGAAGGTGCCAGAGAATTGGCATCGGCTTTGGGTGTATTCAGAACTGGTTTAAACATTGGCTTTGCCACTTACTGGTGGTGCGAGCTTTGCCATTTTATCTCGATTTCCTGGGCTTCCACAAGCCCATCTTAAAAATGATTGCACTTACCCTCAGATTTTTTTTAAATTTTAAGTTTAAAAAATTTTTTATTAGTATATTCATTGTTACACATATTTACTTTTTATGCCCCTTGTCCAATCTCTCCCTTCTCCCTTCATACCCTTCTGCTTGTCTCCTCCCCCTCCTTCCTCTAATAACCATAGATTTGTTCTCTCCATCTGATAGATTAACTGTTCCTCTGCTGGTTTGTTGCCTAGATGATCTGTCCAGTACTGAGACAGGTATGGTCAAGACCTCCCCTATTACCATAAAGCAGATACTTCTTCTGTTACTATGGAGTGTGCTTTGTGGAGAGAGAGAGGACGTCTTTTTTTTTTTTTTTTTTTAGGTCTCCACTGGTGCCTCTCCTTGTGTCAATGCAGTTGAGAGTCTGGCGTGCCATCTGCACGGTGGCTGTGACTGCCGCTGTAGAGACTAGTCGCTCTTGTGGCAGCCGTGGCGATTGCAGTGGCTGTGGTGGGCTACCTGTGTGAAAATGGTGTTTTTGGTTTTTAAAAATTAATTAATTAATTAATTTTTATTGTAAAAATTGATTGCACATCAACTTTGGGCTATAGAGTTGACATCAGTACTCTTGTGCAATATGTGATGCTCTCATCAGAATAATTATCACATTCAGTCATATATACTATGATTCCTATTCATGGCCCTTTACCCATTCCTCCCTTCCCTATCCCTTCCTGCTTCTAGTAACCTCAGTTGTCCTTTTGAAGGTTCAATGTATTATTGTGAATGTTGTATCTTTTTTCCTTCTTTTGTTTATATGTTTATTATTTTAGTTCCCACTTATGCGTGAGAACTTATGGTATTTCTTTGTGCCTGGTTATTTCACTTAGTATGATTTTCTCTAAGTTCATCCATGTTGCTGCGAATGGCAGGATTTCATTATTTTATATTGCTGAGTAATATTCCATTGTGTGTATGTACCACATTTTCCTTATCCAGTGGTCTGGTGATGGACATTTAGGTTGGTTCCAGCTCTTGGCTATTGTGAATAGAGCTGCAATAAACATGGGGGTGCAGGTATCCCTTTGACATGATGATTTCCATTCCTTTGGGTATATTCCCAGCAGTGGGATTGCTGGATTGATGGCAGTTCCATCTGAAGTTGTTAGCCTCAGATTTGTTGTGGAGATTAAATGGGAAGGAAGTCACTGTGTGGTGTGTCTGTCATGTGCTCCATTCACACAACTGTTGGTTCCACGCTGTTCCTTTCTGCAGCAGGCCAAGTCCACGCAGGGCTGGAAGAGCACGGTCGGCGGTGCAGGGGGTCAGGCTGAGGTGGGCAGAAGAGCAGGGAGGCAAGGAGGGGCGGGAGCAGCCCTGGGGGCCAGGGTTCCAAGGCCTGGGGAGCAGGAGAGATGGGGGCAGTTCTGAGGCCACTGCAGGAGTGAGATGGGAACTAAATTTCAGGTGACCTTCCAAAACAGTCCCGAATTTGGAAAACACAACGTGAAAAACCACTGGAGCAACTCGCTTTTCGTGGGTACGGCAACCAGTCGTGGGCTTCATTAGTTTGTGACGGAAATGTGGATATGGATGGCTGAGCGGTCACAGGATGGCTGCGGCTAAACGACTATACTTAATTTCATTTTCACCATTACCTCACCCTTAGGTGTCTCCAGTCTACTTGCTCCCTTTCCTTTCCCGGCGAGATGCCTGTGAGCACTGAGGACAGCAGGGGACTTCCTGTCTGCAGCTGCAGCCCTCCCCTCAGCAGAGTGCGCGGGGGTAAGGTCTCGGGATGGGGTGCCGGGTCCCATTCACGGCCCAGCGTGTCTTCCCCACCCCACCTATAGGGAGGCCCCGGATCACATGGATTACACGGTTCTCCAGCTGACGAGATAGAGAAGAAAAGAGGCCAAGCCGTTTGCCCAGAGGTGCTCCCTGCCGGGTGGCAGCCTTGGGATCTGGAGCCCCTGTCTGAACCCAAAGCCTGTGGGCTCACCTTCTTCCACTGGGGGTTCCTCCTCCCCTGAGGGTTTATAAACACAGGTTGCTGGTGTAAGGGCCTCAAAACTGCATCTCCATCCTCTTAGGGGCCCAGCTGGGCCACAAATTAAGTGATCGTAAAGTAGATTAATAGCGGAAGAGCATACACATTTATTTAATATAGGTGTCATGTGGCATGGGAACCCTCAAAGGAAATGAAGACCCAGAGAGCAGTCAGAGTCAGTACTTTTTTAATGAATTGGACAAAGACTGGTAAGCTGGGAGACTGTGGCGAGACAAAGGGGTGGGGCTGGAGTGTTTCATTGGGTAGAGAAGTGACTAGGAAGATAAACGTTAATTTCACAGGGTTTGTTTGTACAGAATTCTCTTGGCCTCAACTTCCCATCCTTGATAAAAATGTTGATTTTTTTATTTTCTTAGTATAGAGAGGACAGCTCTCACATCAGATTTTATCTTCTGCTTTTAAGAAACAGAGTGAAAGAGTGATCTTCATGCCCCTGCTGTTTTTCAGGTCCCTTTAACTCAAATAGTCAATATGCCAGGGTGGTATATTGTTAACTCCTGCACTGGGGCCCACCCCAGACCTTCCCCTTTAGGAGGTCTGGGGTAGGTCTGCTGGGGTCTGGGGTCCACACTTTGAGAACCATGGAGTCTATGATAGGGCCTCCCGGGCCCGAGTCAGGGGGATGCTTCGGTTACAGGAGGCAGCTCCATGGCCTCAGGTGTGGGGGGTTTCTTCCTCCTTAACACAGAGAATATTTCCATTATTAACTTAAAAAAAAAAAAAACCCTAAATAGTTGCCTGAAACTTAATTGCCAGTATTCCCTGAAGTTGAAGGAATTTACAAGTTCTAGACTGTATTTTTTGGTATTAGACATTTTGTTGCTTATGACAGAATACCTGAAACTGGGTAATTTATGAAAACATGTATTTCTTACAGTTTTGGAGGCTGGGAAGTCCCAGGTCCTAGGGGTACATCTGGGGAGGGCCCTGTTCTTGGGGGTCCGCTCTGCAGAGTCCGTAGCGACACAGGATATTGCATGGCAAGCATAGCAAGGGCTCGTATTAACGTGCTCACGGGCTCTCCTTATGAAGCCACGAGTGCACACCTTGATAATCCATCAGACCGTTAGCCTGTTGCTCCGTGAGTAGGTTAGTCCATTCTTGAGGGCACACTCCTCATGGTCCAATCACCTCTTAAAGGCCCACCTTTCCACAGTGCCCTAATCTGAGTTCCCAGCCTCTAACACTGTACAACAGGGGTCAAACTTCAGTGAGTTTTGGGGGGACATTCAATGCACAGTATCTATTTAGACTATGCATTTGGTAGATCTGAGGAGCTTTAAAAAGACTGACTTTTAAATTTATGAAGAAAAAAATTTTTTAATTTAAAATTTTTTAGACTGATTTAAATGGAGTGGGGAGCTGGCATCGGTATTGAAACAATCCAAAACCAGCTCTTTTGGGATTCGTATGTGAAGATCGTCTGGAATTAGTTTCATTCATTCGTTTGTCTTTTAGCAATTTATTTGCACATAATATTGTGATTTTGTGTATTTTTATGATTTTTTTAAAATGTAATTTTTCCTGTTCAGGGACACGTCAGCTTATTTTAGGAGGTCAGACTTTTTCTTCAGATAATTCAAGCAGAGCAACTTTGATGACCAATTGGTTTCAGAGAAGCCTAAGTCACTTTACTCTTCTAGCTCTTTCCAAAATATTTTCTAAGTATTCCTTTCTCATGGATATATCCAGTTTGGGAAATTATTTCATACCCAAGTTGACATAATCAGCTCATGGTTGGCAGCTCAGTGACACTCATTATATGTTTAAGAAACCCTCAGGATCACGGCCTTCGATATTTTTCTTTAGCTTTTATCATCATGAGATATTAATACACTGGACTCTTGATAGTGAGTAGCAGTGTTGACACAAATGTTTATTTAAATGGATTCAATATGTTCTAGAAAGTTGAGAGTGTCCTGGAAAACTACAGGGAGATTGATACCCTGCATTACCGCTGGACAGCGGGGCGGGGGTGGGGAGGATTAAGTGATACTTGAAGCCATGTCCCTCAGTTGGGAGGGCCCAGTCCTCTCCTGGTGCAGCTCGAAAACCTCCAGTGTCCCTAACATGAGTGAAGCTGGTCCAAATAAAAGACTGGCATTAAAGGCGTTCAGACAGAAACGGGTCCCTTACAGGGGCTGGGTCAGACAGGAAAGCAGCACAGCACAACTGTCCCCTCCCACCCACATCCCACCCCCACCCGTCCTGCTTGGGGACCAGGGGCCCTCCATGAGGGATGCTGGGGTGGAGGCTGCCTCAGGGGCAGCTCTTGGACCAAAGGCAGCCACCTGGCTTCTTGTTCAGGGTGGCTCCATGCAGGGACAGGTCCAGCAAAAATGTTTCCTTTAACTTTCATCACAGATATTTCCAAACACCCACAGGAGTACAGAGAACGGCATCGCGGACAGCCTGAGTCCATCCACCCTCGGCTTCGACAGGCAGCAGCTGCGTATTGGGTGTCATCCACTCCCTGCCTGCCTTCCGGTCCTCAGAGACCGGAGGAGTGAACATCAGCCAGTCCTCCCTGTCATCACAGCCTGATTGCCAGTTTGGGGACATCTGCCTTTTAAACTCTGAGATGTCCTTATTCGTCTTTCCACTTGCACAGCAGATCACCTGCCATCCCTTTGGATTGTGGATTCATTGTCCTCTTTCCTATGCACCCCAAGTAGGGCGGGGCCCCTTACCCTTCCTTGTTTTAGGACTAGGCCGCTGGGGTGTCTCTGGAAGAGGCAGTCCTCCTCAGCGTGGGCAGTGGTTGCATTCCCTGATGTTGCCTAGTGTGTGCTTACACCTGAGACATTGTACAAAGCAAGGAAAAAGAGGGAAAAGACACAACGCTGAAGACAGCCACTGGTCAGAGGTGTCACCCAAGGATGCGCATCTTCATAGCCAGCCCGTAATGAGGCCACGGCTTTGACCTTAGGCTTCTCTGGCTCTGTTCTCTCACCTGCCCTGCACATTGAGGTCTTCAGAATTCGTTTTTTCTCTTTCTACAGAGGTCCGTGCTCATCATGTGCTTTTCGTGAGCGATGAGCTTTGTAGCTGTCACCTGTGTGCTCTGGAAGGGAAGGCACGAGATCTGGGATCGCAGCTCCTGTCCTCATCAGCTTCCTGGGAGAAGGTAGTCCTCACAGTGAGCACTTCTGTGTCTGGGGAAATTGGGCTTTTCTCCCTGAAAATAGCACATGTACACAGAGCAGCTCAGAAAGCCTCCGTATGTCAGCAGGAGTTTATCGGGTGTGGTTTCATATCACGTGTGCTTGTGACAATGAAGAAAGTATAAGTTACAAAACCTGAATTCTGTTGTGACAAACCAGAATGCAGTTCCAGAGACAAGAAGTGCAGACAGGGCTGGCCTGGCCCAGCCCAGGTGAGTGGGGGCTGCCCCTCAGCTGGGGAGCAGGCTGCCCCTCAGATTGCCACAACACAGGCCAAAGCACTGAAACCCTAGTTTTTGTTTGTTTGTTTGTTTTTTGGCAGAGGTGGGGGGGCTCTTGGAAGGCCCGTATTAACTAAGACTTGGCTACCTGGAAGTGTGAGAGTATGTTTGCGTCTTCTTATCAGGATAGCCAGCAGAGATGGGTCTAGAGGCCTGGGAAAGGGGATAGGTGCTCTCAGTGGAAGTGAGAAGCCAGGAATGCCCTAGATGTGGAGGAGAATTGTGGAGGAGTAGTCGTACATGCTGCATGTGCGGGCAGAGAATAAAAATGTCCTGGTATGACTTGCTTTTCACTGGGAATGAGCTTTGACTCCAAAGAAAGAAACACAGCCTTCCCAGAGCTGTGTATTTGCTGTTTAAATTTGAAGGAGCCAATTCTCAGGAAGTTCCCAGAACCTTCACTACTCTTGGTAAAGATTACCTTGTGGTCAGTTTCTATGTATTCCTCACAGAGGGCAGTGTTAAAATCCTTGCTCCTATCTCAGGCATAGTACACCCAACAGCATTTGTGTTGAAAATGAACTTGATCTCAATCTGCAGAGTTTGCATTTGGAAGCTTTTCTATGCTCATTTGTCACTTTGGCAAGGAAAGTTCTAAGCGGTATTTCTAGGTTCCCGAGAAAGGATGTTTAGCAAAGATGAAGGCTATGCTTAATGATCTGATTATAGGAGGCTGGGGAGAGGTGTTTTAGAGGTGAGGTGGGGTTACCTGCGTTTCTCATATCACACATGGAAGTAGCCACATGCAGTGACTTCCCAAGGTTTTCAGCACCCGCAGCCCCTGAGACATAGACCTCTTGAACGTTTGGTGCAGATCTGTGCAGAATCACCTGTGGAGCTTAGAAATCACAGAAAACAAGGAAAACAGTGCCCAGGTCCTACTCTAAAGATTCTGATAGAGTCGGTCTGGTGTGGCCCAGGGCATGGGTGCTTTAATGGCTTCTCCACCACCCGCCCCAACCCCTGGCCCCAGGTGACTCCAATGTGCAGCCACTCAGGAGCTCTGCTTTGGGCACAACTGATGCTTTGAGGGTGTGAGTCTTGTCCCAAAGGCCTGAGTCCTCATGAAATTGTGATCATGGGGCTCTGTGGTTCCTGTTGATTTTGAGACCACCCTCCACACTGCACTCTGGCTGCTGTGCTCTGTGCAGCCTCGGTGAAGCCGGTCAGCCCATGCTCAAGTGAAGGCCACATGGGGCCCTAAACCAGAGCCTGGACATACTGGGCAGTATGTTTATTGGGCATAGTTATGGGATAGAGTCCTGCAAAGTTGAGATTCTGCACTGAGTTTTTAAAATGCTTCTGCTGCAAGGGGAAAAACAGATAACTTTCTAACTTTAAGAATATCTGAAGAGTATCTTCTATTTGTGGAACTATTTATAAAGAAATTAGTTAAAAGTTCATAGTTAGTAGGTTAAATGATTTAAGGTTAATAAGCAAATTCAATTTTCTAGGCCAAATATCAAAGGAGAACATACAGTTTCTTATACCCAGGTGAATACCATAGTTGTCAAGGTTAGGGTTTGTGAAGCATACTGCTCTAGTTCAGAGGAGATCAGAGGAGTTTCTTGTAAACTAGCCCCTGGGTTTGAGGATGAGAAGACACAGAATCCAGAAAACTTCCCTAAGATGGGTCCTCGCTCCACCTGACTCCTGAGTAATACCAATGTTCTCTAAGGTAGTGACAGCAAATATTCCCTGGCCTTCCTTCTTACCTTCAGTACAAATCATCAGGGCTAGCGTAGTGTTTTCTGTTCTCAGAGTTCCTTGTTCTCTTAAAACTTGTTTCTCCCCTTGAACCTTATGGCCCCTGGTCTGAACACTTCTCCTGTGCTACCAGCCAGATCATTGGGCCTTTCAAATTCACAGGCAAGTGTCGCTGCCTTGGCTTCTGGCTTAACGTCCTCAGGAAATGGCCAGGGTCCACCCTGGTCCTGCCCTGCAAGGCTGTAGTGAAGTCCCCTGTTCTTGTGCAGAAGAGGGTGCATGCTGGGTGTGTGCACCTGGGCGTGAGCTGGCATCCCTCAGCATTTCCCCAGAGGGGCACTGTCTGGGGACGCGGCTTCGTGTGTGTGGGAAATGAGTCTTGAGCAGGCTGAACATTCCCTCCCCTTCCTCCTGAGCCATGGGTGGCTGCCTGCTGCTGTCCCAGCACCACAGGCACTGAGGTTTGGTGACAAGGAGAGCTGCGTGGGTGAATGCAGAGGTCAATAAAAGCTTCCTGGCCGTGATAGGCTCCAGGTGCTCCGTCTGCCCACCAGGGCCCCCTCCCCACCTAAGCTCTTAGTTCATTCAGGCCAAGCCCTTGGTGTTGTTCTGTGTTTGTCCTTAGGTTTTCTGTCTGTTCTGGCTTCAAAGGAGTCCACCCCTCCGCCTCCCTGGCCACAGTTGAGTGCCTGTCCTCATCACATCTGAGCGGGTCCCCTGATTTCACCCTTGCCTCCCAGACTCTTTTCAATAAATACTGCAGCCATTCTTGTGCTTCCAAAATTCAGGTCAGATTGTGTAGCCCCAGGTCCCCACTCTGACCCTTGTTACCATAAAAGGGCTCACTGTCTGATGTGCACAGAAGCCAATGCTGTGGCACCAGTTTTGAGAAAAGAAAGGCTTTATTTTGTGAGGTTGACGGCAAGGAGACGGGAGGCAAGGCGCCCTCAGATCTGTCTCCTCCGCTCAGGGGCTGTGCAGGCTTTAAGGGGTATTAGGCAAACCCGATCGTCTAGCTCCAAGTCAGGCCATCTGTGGTGATGCTGGATCTTCCTCCCCGAGGGACCTCTCCCTTCCAAAAGGGCTCCGGTGTTTCAACTTTTGACGTTTGAGTTCCACAGATGGAAGTTTTTTGGTTCCTGTGGTGCTCAAGGTCATCTGGAGGGCAAGGTCTTTGTGTCTGCTCAGTTTATATTATGAAAGACAACTCGTAAAACAGCTTGAGATAGGGAAAATAATGCAGTTCAACTAATTTTAGGTAGTTTCAACCTGGGCTCTCTTAACTCTGAGGTCACCTCCTGTGCTCTCTTTGTGCCCACGTGTCCCTGCAGCCCCACAGGCCTCTCTGACGCTCTTCCAACAAGGCAGGCAGAAACATCTTGTCAGAGACCCTACCCTGCTGGGCCAGATGCCTTGGGCTCTGTCCTCTGCACAGCTCCACATTCCTCTTCCTCCAGCTCTGCTCAATGTCATCGATGCAGAGCGTTCTTCCCTGTCCCCAGCCCACCCAGCTCTAATCCTTCACCTCCATTTTTCTTCCAGCAGCATGACTACCAACAGGATCATCGCACATCTGCATGTTCATTTTCTGGCCTCTTCTGGGAACATGCGAGCTCTGTGATATCACAGCTAGTTGTTTTCTTCGCTGCTGCTTCTCTAAGAGTCCAGGACAAGGCCTGGCACATAGCAGGGATCAACTGCCATTTTGTGAATAAAATAATGTTACTTTCCCGAATGTCCTGGATTTTTATAAGCAGCTGTAACATTATTTTATTTTATTTTTTTCTTACAGAACATTTTGAAAACAAATAGTAAAGCACTGTTAAGTGTCAATGGGAAAACACAAGCCCCTCCGGACTGGGATAATAGTACTGACAGGTATGTCAATGAACCACGGCCAGATCATGCTTTTCTAAACATGCAAATGACATGAGACTTATGAAGTGCTCAGATGTCAGAGTCAAGGCTTGTTTCTCCACAGGCCAGGGGTTAGTTAGAAAATGCAGCTCTTAACATGGCGGAAAAAGAATGGAATTTGGAAGGTAATTTGCAGGATCAGACCAGGTAGAATGACAAAGTTCACTCCAAATGTTGGGAGACATTCGAGGTGGTGCCATCCCAGAACCATCTCCAACACTATTGTAAACTCTGGGAATGATCGCAGTGAGCCTTAGCTGGGTACAAGTGTGAGATGCAGTGATGATTGGCTGTTTCATGGGTCTGTGGCACCTAGACTTTAAAGCAATAGCATTAGGTGAAACGTGAGGGCATTATGCTTTGTGAAATAAGGCAGTCACAGAAAGACAAATACTGCGCGATTCTACTTACACGAGGTACTGGAGCAGCCACATTCATAGACAGAAAGTAGAATGGGGGTGCCAGGGCTGGGGGGGGGGGTAATGGGGAGTTTTTTAATGGGTACAGAGTTTCAGTTTTGCAGGATGAAAAGGTCCTGGAGCTCTGTTGCACAACAATGTGAATATACTTAACACCACTGAACTGTGTGCTTAAAAACAGTTAGGATGGTAAATTTAAAATTACTGTTTTATAAAAGCATTAGGCAATCAAAAATTTATAGTAAACATAAAAAGTATTTGGCTGTCTCTGGGTTTTATAATGTTATACTATTCCTGAAGTCTATGGTTTTACTCCTTCAACTAGAAATTAAACATTTAAGAATACAAAGAACAAATGTAACTTTTCTTTCTGCAAGGATAAGAAGATTGGTAAATGTAGCTGTTTCTTAGTTCTTCTTCGTTATTATTGCAGTTTCATTATTTTCACCCATGCAAGTGGTCCTTCTATGTCATTGTTCAAAGGTAGTTATGGTGATGGCCGTCAGTGTTGGCCAGAATAGTTAAGTCAATCACAGTTCTCTCTGATCAGCCTCCAACCTGTCTGGTCCTTAATCTTGATCTACTATTTACCTACAATATTGCTCCTTTTATTTGTTTGTAAAATCTCTCCTCCTTCTCCCCTCTCCACCAAATAACCCACCATCTGTTGAAGCCCACTGCATGCTAGACCATGAATTTGGGGTTCCTAAGACTAGTAAGATACAATTCCCCACCTCAGGGAACTTCAAGTCCAGCGCAGGAGATAATGATACAAAAGGTAAATGAGACTGTGCCATTATGCACCAAACTTTATGGGATTCTGTAAAGAAGCAACCAACA
The DNA here is from genome assembly GCF_027409185.1 of Cynocephalus volans. NCBI lineage: Eukaryota > Metazoa > Chordata > Mammalia > Dermoptera > Cynocephalidae > Cynocephalus > Cynocephalus volans. The sequence continues at coordinate 213,803,206 of NC_084461.1, forward strand.
TGTCTGAGGTGTCACAGAAGGTTGAGATTGGGCTTTAGCAGCTACATAGGAGTTTGTCAGGTGGAGCAGGGGAAAGGTATCATTCTAACAAAAAGGGACATTCCAGCAGACAGGAGAAAGCAGGTGCGTGCAGGAAGGTCGCATGTTTTGAGGGAAGCGGGTAAATCATGTAACTCTCTGCAGTGGCCACCTTTGCTAGGCTATGCTGCAGGGACAGGCGCTCCACTTCCAGCATGTGTAACAACAAAGGTTTATTTTCATGTCGGCAGCAGCTCTCATGAGGCTCTGCAACCTCTTCTTCTGGTGTCCCAGCTGCAGGAGCAGCTGGCTCAGGCCATTCTCGGGCGGAAGGAAGAGCCAGTGGCAACACTCTTGGTGGCTCCCAAGGCCTCTCCCAGGGAGAGGCCAGACCTGGTGTCGGTGGTGTGAGTGGACCACCCTCTCTGGTGAGAACTGGGAAGCAAGGAGGGCAGGAGACGCTGCAGGAAGCATGGAGCACGCGCGTTCCCGTGAGCCCCAGAGCCTACTTGGGAGTGTGGCTTCATCTCTGGCCCTCCGGCCTGGGATGGGCTTCAGTGGGGAGGGGACAGGGTCAAGTGGGTTTATTCTACATGGTGAGCACAGAGGAGGGAGAAAGCACAAGGTGTATGCATGTGCCCTTCTGTGTCCCCAGCCATCTCCCACGTGCCTCAGGTCACTGCCCTAACAGAACATAAGAACGCAGGGCACAGCCATGTGTGAGGCTGGCAGCATGTGCAGGGAGACCCAGGCCCAGGTGTAACCTGGTGTGGAGGCACTCCATTCAGCCACTGGGTGGAAATGTAGAAAAAGAAAAATCAGCAAGGACCACCAGGGAGGGAATCCCACTCTGCACGCCTGACCACGTCCGCCTGACTATTGCAGGCTTCACATCAGTCTGGGGGAGAATGGGACCCCTAGAGGTTTGTGACCCAGAGCACTGGGTGGTGGACCCACGGCTGCTGCCTTCTGGACAGTCGATTTTGCCGTGAAAAGCCTTCCTTTAATGGGAGGGATTTGTCTGTCCATCTGTACCTGCCCTGGAAGTTTCATAGCTCAGTCCCTTCACATTGTCTTGAGTGCAGCGTACATTTCAGGGCAGAGCATCCCAGTGTGAAATTCTCCCTCCCCTTGGGTTCTCCTGGGTGGATTGATGTGCCTGAGGGTTAAGAAACATTCTGTGCGGCTTGGGCAGAATGATCTTCTCCAATGTTAGGGTCAGGCAATGAAGAATTTCACAGTTTGTTTTTGAGAAATTATTTAGAGAATTAGCCAATGTGTAAGTAACTGTGTTCAGTTAAAGTGAAATCTTCAACTGGAATTAGTGTGCGCTGTGTGTCGCTGTGGGAAATGTCATTCTTGTCTCTCTGCAACAAGGCCGTGAATGAATGAATGCAGGGCCAGTGAATGAGTGCAGGGCTGGGGGGTCTCTCTGTGCCGGGGCTGGTCGCTGTACTTCCCACCCCTGTGCATCTGGTGCAGTCTGTCCTTGGCCCTCAGCGGCCACGAACCAGAGGCTGTGGGGTGAGCATGTGCTTCAGTACAGGGAAGGGCCGTCCTTCCTGGAGACAGGAGACCCTCTCAGCATTGAGCAGAGTGGGACTCCCAGTGGGGCTGCTCCTGTGTCCACCTCCTGAGGTCTGTGGGCAGAACCCCCCATGCCAGCCCCTCGCCCTGAGCCCTTTACACTGTAACCTGGGCAGGCACACAAGCCCTTTCCCTTTTTTATGGAGCTTGGCTAAACATTAAAAAGAACATTAAAAGAACATTACTGCATTAAGAACTAAAGAGATATAAAGGAAAAAATAGAAAGCAAAACATCAGGATGATGAATGGACTAGAAAATATGTCACATTAGGAATGGCTGAAGTAGCTCGGGATCCCCCTCCTAGAGGACAGAAGATCCAGGGGATGTGCCATGGAAAGTGCCTGGAAGTGGCTGCAGCTGATGGAGTGCACAGCATGTGCTCCCTGCACTGCGAGCCTCAGAGTTGGGGGGAGATCGTGGAGAGGAGAGGGTGGGGGATGGACACGGAGCAGAGGACAGAGAGCCCCAGGAACGGTGTCGGGTGTGCTGGGTTCCGAAGCTCATCGAGCAGGGTCCACATGTGATTGTTCACTGTCTCCCCAAGGCAGGTCTGTTCTCTGCAGAGCTCAGACATGGGGCAGGCTCTGAGAGTGAATGGCGGGTGAGGCGCTGGAATGGTGACTGTTGTGTGGATGGGGACCAAGGCACCGGCTGAGCTGTCCAAGTCTCAGAGCAGGACTCACTGCCAGAGCCTCTGACTCAAGACCTGTGACCCCTAGCTCGTCGGCACAGCCGAGCAAGCCCAGAGCCAGTGCAGTTGTGAGCATCAGGAATCCTAGTTGTCCTGGATATTTCCCATGCAGGGTTAGAACCAGTCCCTGCCATGAAACAGCCTGAGATGGAGACCCTTGGCTTCATCTGCTTGGGCCAGGGGTGGGGAGCGAGGCTGTGCTTACTGGAGCGGCCCGCAGGAAAGGGAGCCTAGAGCCGCAGCTCAGAGCACCCTGGGCCTGACTCCCTTCTGCCGGGCTCCCAAGGCAGTGGAACAGAAAGGTGACACGCTGATTGGCTCTCATTCCTGCTGGCCAGGGTCACATCCTTGTGTCCCATTCCCAAACCCTCCTTCCCTGCCAGCCTTTGAGTGTGCAGACGTCGACAAGTAATACCTGGACATGGAGCAGCCTCCACTCCCCCCTCTGTGGCCCTCTAGTCACAGCTGAGTTCCTGCTGACATTCTTGCTGTGCTGTGGGGAGAGTACCGCAGTGCGCAGGGGCCAGCCCAGGCTGCACAGGGCAGACGGAGCACATTTGAAGGAGTGTTACTCACCCATTTGGGTGAATGTCTGAAGCAGAGTCCTGAGTGGGCACAAATTTTAGGACCTGGCTTTAAATATGCCCTGCTGTCCCCTGAGACTTCTCCCTGGTGCAACTGCCGCAGCCCTTTCTGGTTTGAATTCTAACCACGTCACATCCTTGTGCGTCAGCCTGGACCGACTCCTGGGAACAGGCATCTGGTCCAGTGAGGGTCTTCCCAGCAAGGCCAGGGGGTGATCAGTCATCGTACGTGCCAAACGCGTGACTGGAACACTAATCAGCGTTCCTTTTCTTTTTGCCTTTTCCTTCTTATTCAGAACCCCCCACATGCCTTCTGTTACAATTGCCAGTGTCTGGAGCAGTGGCGGCCCCAGGTCCTGCTTAACTGGGAAAGTGGAAAGACCATCCTCTGGTCTTCTTGAGGTGGGTGCCTGACCCCCGGCAGTAAATCTCATCAGGAAGCTGCTGCTGAGAGTCTGAGGGCTCGTCTCTGTGCAGATGGCCTCAGAATTGGTCAGCAAACCATGCTTGGCCTTTCTGAGTCCTTTGGACACTGTTTGGGCAGTTTGAAGGCATAACTAAAATTTGTCACCACAATAAGGGAAAATAGAGTACACATTTTTGCTGTCTGTAGGTATCATCTCAACTGTCAACTTCAAGTTATAGACGACCATGTAAATGGCTAATTTTCTATTTTCTTAGCTGAGGGGCTAACATGAACTTCTGATAATAAGCGAACCTGAAATTCCTGGTGAAACGTGCCACTTAGTCCCAGCAGCGCCAGTTATGCATGCTCTTGGCTTGCATGCTGGAAGGTGGGAATCATCTCAATCTCAAGGTTGTGCCACTGCATGGGGCCGGTTGGTAGTCACCCAAATAACTGGGCCTGCAGCCGCGCCAGGGCTCTTTATTAAGCTGGCTCTTTGACTGTGGAGAGCACCACATGCTGGTGCCACACCAGGCCATTGGATAAGCCTCAGCTGCTGTTAAACTTTTCGGTTCCAGGGCACCTCTTCTGCAGCGGCCCCCTGTGCTTCCTCCTGTGTCGGGGGACTGCTGTGTTCCACGGGGGACATGGCCGAGGAGCTGCTTCCTGAGACTGTCACAATGGGAACCCCCACCAGAGTGGCCAGATCCACTCAGACCAGTGCCCAGCCAGCACCCCTCTGGCTGATTTCCCTGTTCCCCACTTTTCCCAGAAGGTAGGGTGCAGGTGGTATGGAGTCTCCTGGGGGCTTGCTGGCCCCACTCCCGAGTTTCTGACTCAGTGGGTCTGGGGTGGGCCATGAACTTGCATGTCTCCAAAGTCCTCAGGTAATGCAGATGCTGCTGGCTCCTGGACCCCACTTTGAGAACCAGTGCACGTGAAGCCGTGCATGAGGTTTCTCAAACCTTGCATCCATCCAGCTGGCTGCCTTCTGCCCTCCCACCCCCTGATAACTCTTCCTGGGATCCTGTTAGACTGAATCTGAAGCCTCTGTTCCTCTCCTGCAGCTCCCACAACCTCCCACCTGGCACCCCCCACACCTCCAGCCTCCCCATGGCCCAGCCTGGAATGAAGAGGCTCTGTCCCCTCACTCATTGTCCTCCTGGGGCCATCCCAGTGCGAGGTCCTGATGATGCTGTGAACATTGTCATCCATCACTTCCCAGAAACAGATGCTCAGGCACGTCCAAATCTGGGATTTCGTGTTCACTTGGCTTCTGGAGCAGCTCTTTGTCTGGTGATGGATTTCGGGGACAGTTCTGGGGTTGAAATGAGAATCCGCAACCTGTCTGATGCAACGGTGGTGACTGCCTACCACCAGTATGGAAAAGGTACGGCATAGAACCTCATCAGGAGCTTGGGAGGGAGGCCCCAAGCTAGGGGACATAGAGGCTGTGTTGGGACTCTGGACAGAAAGGAAATCTCCTCCACTACTCCAGACTCATCCCAGCCTTCCTGGTTTCAGTAAGAATTGCTCAGTGGTGCACTGTGGTTTGCACTGTGGTTTGCACTGTGGCCAACTGTGTACATATTTATTCTCATTGAATCTTTCCATCAACCCGAAGGGTAGGTGTGGGGATGCTGAGGGACTTGCTCTGAGGTCACACAGGTAATAGAAGGGAACAACTTCCCACACAGAGGCAAACTTCTAAAAACAATTACTGTTGAAAATCACTTAAATTTTCCTCTGAGTACATGCACACTTGCACACACATAATATTGCACACTAATTCTTTTGCACTAAAAACTCCAACACTTTGTGTTTTGACCAAAGTAAGAAAAATCTATACAGACATTCCAGTGTTGGACTCATTCTACTTAGACAACCACTAAAACCTAGAAATGATGGGGGGTGGTTAGTGGAGAATTATGATACTTTCATGCTTACTAGCAGGATTTAATATCTTTTTCTTTTAAAATTATTTTTTGAACATGGTATATTCTCATGGTGTAAACCCCACATTATAGACAGATGTATAGTAAAAGGTCCTCTTCCCACTGACCCTCAGGCAAACACTGTCTGCTGTCTCTTACATCTTTTATAAATGTTACTTTCCCTCTTTTCCACAAATGGAAATACATGATGCACAGTGCCCGCTTCCTGCCCACTTAAATGCACGTCCACATCTTAGAAATACTCCTGTGTTAGCACAGAAAGATCCTTCTGTTCCTTTGTGTGGTTGCCTAGTAGTTCATGAACTCAATGGCCAAATGCCAAAGTCCAGCTTCAGCGAGGAGTGGGTACCCGAAAAGGGATGGAGAGGGTCGGCGAAAATAGCAAACACAGACAGAGACCTCAATGCATCATTATGCACGTTCTCTCTCTGCGGGCTGTCAGTGTGTTGCAGCTGGAGCCCAGTAGAGCATGAGACAATGCCTTTTATTTAGATTTTTCTCTGCAGGTGGATTTTGGGTACTATTTTTATTGTATCAGCAAGCTTAAATCAGTAGTCCAAAAAGCAGGGAGGAAACTTTTTTAGAGGTCAGCCAGTCCTTTCAGCATGTCTCAGGTGATCAACTCGTGCTTCTTTTTTCCTGGAATCAGGTTATCAGATCGGCCATCCCTTCATTGTCTTGAAGTTATCTTGTGACCTTTTTCTGTTAGCAAGCTGTGGTTAATATCCACCCTATTAACAGGGTGGCAGCTATTTTGTAGATAACCTATATCTATTCTTAAATGTAAATACAACTTTGCTAAAAGGAAAAATGTTAACATTTCTGTGGCCGTGTAATCTTGATCTAAATGTTAAAGTGACCTTGTGCACAGCACCATCCCTCACAAAACTAGGTGTACTCTCTTATTCTTCTAAAATCTAATTTTGCAGGTTTAATAATTTTACAGAATATATTTTTATCCCAATACCTGATTTTTAATGATCTGTTAAAACTGGACACCACCAAGTAAAGGGGGTTCTACAGTTTCTTTCCCATATACTTAATTTGTCCCAATCACATAATTTCTCATTAATGCCAACCATTCTCTTGCCATAAATCCAATCTCCAGTAAATGATGTTTGCCAACTTACATTAGGTTGCAGCTCATATTTAGTCATGAGCAGTGCTTTTGGAACATATGTTGGTGTGGTCAATTTATCATAAGGGGATAATTTAAAATTGTACAATTTACTCGGATCCTCTGTAGGAATGTTTAGTTCAGTGACCGCAAAATCATTTGTGTTATTTTTATAATCTTTTGGGAATTCAGAGAACTGCCACGCTAACCAAAATATTGAAAGAGAAAGCAAAAGCAGTACCACAAAGCTGAGGCAGGAACCCTTATGGTTGTAGCAAGTGCTCGTAGCTGCGGCCTTGCTAACAGCTCTCCCTCTGGCGGTCCTGCCAACTCAGAGAGGGCAGCCCAAGCTTACTCCTTTAGGATCCTGCCATGGCGTGGACCGCACCAGCCAAATCCATTTAACCATTTTTTTTTTATTGGTGGATACTGAGATTGTTTCATTATTGCAGACAACATTGCAGTGAATAATTGCCTGTGTATACCATTTCACAGGAAAGGGAAGTTATTTCCTCAAATGCTGTGTACATTTGTAATTTGGTAGTTATCGTTTAACTGCACTCAGTTAGGGCTGTCCGGTTTATACTCCTGTGCGTGTGTGGATGTCAGTATGACAGGTGGAAACAGTCTCTTTCTGAAGTTTTAATTTGCATCTTACCAGGTTCATTTATGTGAAATTGTCAATATTTGATGATATTTAACGAAGAAGAACACTTTAATAGTTTCCCCTAATATAGTGTTTGTATGAGCTCTTTTAGTTAAGAGAAAATTCGTCCTTTAGTATGATGTAAGTTGCAAATATATGTATTTTTGGTTGCATTTTGTGTTTTGGCTTTGCTTATGGTTTTTTTCTTTTCATGTGGAAAATTTAATTTTTATTAAGCATACTTTAATCAACCTCTTTTACGGTTTCTGAGTTTTATGTCATCGTTAGAAATACCTTTCTTACTCCAAGTTTATAAAACAGTTCTCTCATGTTTTCAAACTAGAGTTTTTGTAATTCCACTTTGCACATTTAAATATGTAGCACATTTGAATAAATAATCTGGCATAAAGTCTGAGGTGTAGATTCCATTGTATAGTGTTCCGAATGCCCACCCAATTGGCCCCAAACCACTTGCTGAGTGATCCCTCCCCACACCAATCTGAAACGCTCCCTCTGTCCCGTGCTGCTCTCTGGTCTGTGTGCTCAGGCAATTTGCAACTTTCATCCTAATTCCTTTAATAGCCTAGGTGGTCCCAGCCTCTTTCTTTTATGAGTCCTGCTCCGTCCTGCACTGGGAGGCCACTGCAGCATCGGGGCATTCCCGCCCCATCAATGGCTGTCGCAAATTGCAACATTCTTCCAGTTCTTTTATTCCCCACTTTTCTGAATCACTGTCTTAGACATTTCTCTGACCATAGTGGAGTTGGCTTCGCTGTGTGAGCTATTCTGATAATCCTTATTTTAGATAGATGAGTTTAGTGGATTTGTCTTTATTGAAATGACAGATGTTTGGCCTTAGATCTGTCATATTTTACATTATGGGCTCTGTGTAAATTTTAAAATACATTTCATTTAAAAATTTTGTATGTCTAAGTTAGCCTTCTGATATTTGGGAGGCTTGTGCCCTTGTTTTAATTGATCCCCTTTACCCTTCTGTTTCTTTAGAGTGTCCATTCATTACCCACTAGAAGCCATGATGGAATTGGTATATTCTCCCTTCTTCCCTTTCCCCTCCCTCTTCTATCACCAATTTCAGTCATCTACATTATTTTTATTAGTCTTTTGTTAAATTTATATGCCTTTTGATTTCCAGCAACTATTTATGAGGCAATCTATTTTAATCCACAAATCCCACCTTTTTATCCTCTTCCCTCCCAGTTTTGGTTTGCTATATATTTTCTGCATTGTCAGGATATATAATGTTTACATTTTTTTGTCACCTGTTTTTTCTACATTTGTTTTAGTTCTAGTTTTAGAGTCAAATATATTCAGTTCTCACTCTCAGTTTTTTTGCCATGCTGTTCCCATGAGGTTCACTGAGGTTTGTTCTTCGGTAGATTTTGTAGGAAGACTCGTGGAATAAGATTCTCTAAGTTCCTGCATATTCAAAATTGTTTGCTACCATTTTAGTTGAATGTGCTGGCTCTTAAATCCTTGGCCACATGTTCTTTCTTGGGGACTTTAGGTGTTTCTTCACTCTCTTCTCTTGTGTAACTGGTTCTGCAGGTGTGGGCCAGCAGCATCACTATCACTTGAGACTGGTTTGAAATACATACTCTCAGGCCCCATCCCAGACCTATTGAGTCAGAAATGCAGGAGGGAGAGCCTGGCAGTCTGTGTCTTAAGAGACCCTCCTCGTGATTCTCTGTAGATTCTTTCTTATGCTGTGACAATACTAAGGTCAGCCTATTTTTCCCCCTTATTAGTGACAAAGTTTTGTCTGGCTGTCAAAAGAATGATTTCTCTATATTTCAGCTTCAGTAGTTTTACCAGACCTTGTCTCAGTGTTGGCCATCCTGGGTCAGATTTCTCTGGCACAAGCACATCTCTTTTCAATGTGTAGAAATGTGGTGGTGTCCTTTGTTTCAGGAAAGATTTCTTTAATTATATCTTTAAATATTTTTCTGTTCCAGTATTTCAGCTTTTCTCGGGGGAGACTCTGGTCATACATGTGTTAGATTTCTTTTGTCTTTTCTAATCTTTTCTGTTCTTTTATTTTTATTTCATCTTGCCTGCACTTCCATTTTTTCCTCTATGTCCCTTCTTTTGTGTTCTGCAGCTTCTATTCTGTTATACTCTTTGAAATGTTGCCCTTGTTTCTAGCGTTTCTGCTCTCTGGTTTTGCATCACAGAAGCTAATGATTCCTCGGGCTGTTAAATCATTTTATCTTCCCTCAGTGTTTTTCTGGTAAATGATCTCAGTCTATTATGAGTGTCTACTGAGTACCCCGTTAACTTTTGTAGTATCTTATATCTCCTGATGCCTGTCCTCCCTTCCTTTTTTCCTCCCTTTCTCTCTCTTTCTTCCTTCTTTTCTTCCTTCCATTTTCTTCTTCTTTTTCTTCATAGTATTGCTCATAATTGAAAGAGTTGCCTTTTTTCCAAACTAGCTGTTTGTAGGTGGTACGTGCATGTGTGCTTGTGTGCATGTCTGTGCTTGTGTGCATGTGCATGTGTATGCATGTGTGCATGTGCATGTGTGTGTATGTGTGTGTGTGTGCACACGTGTGTGTGTTTATGATATTCATAGTCATTGAGTTCTCACTTCGAGGCATCTTCTCTTCTCTCCCTCCAGCACAGTTCCTACTCATCCAAGCCTGACTTTTGCTGTTGTTAGCAGCTTTTGCATCTATTTTGTATCTGAACATGGTATCTATCTCATTTCACACACACACAAAAAAGTTTTCATTTTTGTTTACTGCTTTGGGATTAATTCCTAGAAGATTTAGTGGAAGGCTGACTGTATCTCCAAGTTCAAATCAGATCTTGCTCTATTAATTTTAAGCATTTACAACTTTAATATATGTTAATTGATTTCTTTATTGCTTTAAGAATAAAATAAGGAATTGGTGTTATATCTCCTAATAGGGGTTAAATCTAAAGTCAACTTCTAAGTAAAATATGCCTATGATTTGATCGCACACAGAGTTCCAAAGTCAAATTCCCCTGACTCCATAGAGCATTTTCTTAACTATTGTATAAACTGCTTTTCCTCATAGTCATGATTCTGCCTTTAAAATGAAACATGAACAATATATTGATTTATGCATAGCACAGCTCTTAATTAAGTCCTGGTCCCCGTGAATGTGATGATCTTCATGGGTGCCCATTTCTGTTTCTACTTATTAAAATTTATGTGCAGAAATTTTTTGGACACAGTTGTGAGAAGCAGTGTTATAAAAAAATTTGAATGAAGCTATAAACGATGTCTTAGCATTTAAGATGTAGCTTCCAAGTGAGAATACAATTTGGGAAAGTGTGCCCATTTCCTGTTTATGTCAGTTTGGCCCATGCATAATATAGGATGCTATAGTTGATTGAATTTTGTCCCCCCCAAACTCCCTGAAGCTTGAATTGTGTCCCCCAAGTTTTATGTATTAGAAACTTAGTCCCCACTGTGCCTGTTAAGAAGGTGGGAAATCCTATTATGGTAATTGAAATTTGGACCCTTGAAGAGGTGATTAGATTGTAGGACCGTGCAGTAGTGAATGGATTAAAAATGGTGGTCAGGGGTGTGGTTCCGAGGGCTTTAAAAGAAAAGAGTCTCTCTCGCTCTCTCTGCTCTCTCTGCTTCCACCATATTGCAATGTGAGACCCCAGCTTCACTTTTGCCACCCGCAGATGGACTTTGGACTTCCCAGCCTCAGAAACTGTGAGCAATAAATTTCATTTATCTTTATAAATTATCCAGTTCCAAGTATTTTGTTATAAGCAACCTAAATGGACTCATACAGATGCCCTTCTCTCTGTCCCTTCCTCAACACGGAATTCCCAAATCCCCCTGTATACTGCCGTGTTCCTTACTCTTCCTTGTAGACATGCTTTTGCCCATTGAAGTCATTCCCTCTTTTCTACTTATGCTACTACTTGCAACTTTCCTAGATCCATATATTATTCCATAAATTTTGATGTAGAAAATGAAGAGAGGGAAGAGTCTTAATTCCTAAGAAATAATTGCATACTCTATGCCTAGGATAAATTATTTAACCTTTTGAGCTTCACTTGATAAACATTCGTGTGCATCTGATAAGTGCTCTGTGATGAGGTTTTGGGACAAGGAAGACAGTGTGGTGAGTCTGAGAGGGAAGCACAGCCCTGTCCTTTGGTCAGTGCCAGATGCAGTCCCACTTTCTACCTGCCTCATTCAGAGAGGCTCGGGGGTTGCGAGTCAGCCAGGTGGAGGTGGGAAGAAGGACGTCATAAGCTGAGAGACGGCTGTGCACAGGGGCAGGTTGTGATGGAGACCAGGATGTCTGGGAAGTATAGCCTTGCTCTGTTTGGATGGTGAATCGGTTGTGTGCTTGGCAGGGCCAGGGAAGGGCGATTAGCACCAGCCCAGCTAAGTGTGAATGGCTCATTTCAGCTGATTTTATCCTGTGACACATGGGGAATCACCTAGCATTTTAAAGCTGGAGAATAACATGATCCAATGTACAGTTTAAGAATATCGTGTGTAGGATAGGGGTTAGAGAATTGCTAACGGTCTTTCCAGTTCAGTGGAATTGTATCAGTGATCTATTGTTGTGTTAACAAACCACCCTGGATGTAGTGCCTTAAAACACAGCCATGTACTTAGCTCACAGTTCTGCTGGGAGTTCTCTGGGTCTGCGCTGGTCTCAGATGGGCTCATTCATGGATCTGCAGCCAGCTGCCAGCCAGCTCGGTGGCTCTTCTCCTGCAGGTGACTGGCCCTTGGCAGAAGCCGTGGGGGTGACTCAGTCATGTGTCTGTCAGCCTTCAGCAGTCTGGGCCAGGCTACTTCACATGGTAGCAAGAGAGGGCAAGGCCAGGACAAGCAAGACATGTCAAGGCCAGGACTAGCACCGATTCAAGGGGTGAAGAAATAGGCTCTACCACGTGATAAGAGGAGCCACAGAGTCATGTTAGAGTCATATCGTAAGGCTGTAAAACAGGGAAAGGGTTTGGGGCCATCTTTGTAATATGCTATAGCAGTTACTTGGACATATTTCCATTTGGCTGTTAATTTAATTTGGGGTTTTTTTTGCCTTTCTGTGTGATGACCAGTATCTATTTTCATCCTTATGAATATTTCCTGCTGCACAGGATTGGCCACATAATTCTCAGGGCCCAGTGGAAAATGAAAATTCAGAGTCCCTTGCTCAAAAAAAGTATTAAGAATTTCAAGACAGCCGAGCATTAAACCACACACGGAGCCCTGTTGAGTGTAGGCTCTCTCTGTGTGGCTACCACAGAGACAAGAAAAATCACCTTTACTGTTTCTGTTCCCATCTTAGTTACGCATCATGACCATCTACAAATGTTAACTGTTATGCCTGCTTTTAAAAATTCATCAAGTGTCCACTCTTTCTTCTTTTTCCAGAAGGCATCTACATGCTCAAGGCTGTTATTTACAATGAGTTTCACGGATCTGAAGTGGAGCTTGGGCCTTATTATGTGGAAATCAGCCAGGAGGCTGTGTCTGTGTTCATGAATTCCAGCAGTGTCCACAAGGATGAAGTTCTTGTCTTCACTGGCTCCTACATGAATCAGGAAAGTAAGACCTGTGTCTAGAGTCTGCATAACCTCAACTATAAATGAAGCATGGCTCTGTCTGATTTAATTATACTGTTCAAGTTCTGACAGTTCTCAATTTGATATGGTATCCATTTATTCTTTCCTCACTGAGAAACTGTTCATGCAGATTACTGTGTTCTTGGGGGAGAGGAGTGTGAAGATGAAGTCCTACAAGATCCTAGCCTTAAGGAATTTGTCATCTAGTAAAGACACCAGACATGCATATGAAGGATATGAGATAGGACATAAAAATGCCTTCAGAAGGACATGGCTAAGGGGCTGGGAGATTTCAGGAGATGGGATTACGTGTAACTGTGGAGGTAGGAGCTGGCACATATGATGAGTCTGGAGGAGTGGGATGGCCATGAAGAAGCCATGTGGGATGGGATGGACGGCGTGGCTATGAGCCAAAGCAGAACCGAGGGACAGCGCAGGGTGCTTGCTGTGGGTTGGTTTCTGCCCAGTGCCTCCCTCCCATCACCTAGCTTCATCCCACAACCACCTGTAGGGGGCTGTTCCCTTCATGTCACTTTTACACAGAGGAAGCCGAAGCTCAGAGGCCAGTGGGGTGGGGTGGGGACTCCAGCCACATGCTGTCAGGGGAAGAGTCCAGGGGGGGGCAGTCAGAGACAACCCCAGAATGTTCAGCCCATGTAAATGGAATGTGGAGCCGCCATTTCCCAGAAGAAGTAAGAGAATCCACTGGGAGATATACTCCAAGGAATTCATTTCTAGAAGTCTTCAGAACTTGTTTTACACATCGACTGTACGTTTGCTGTACAGCCAGTCTGATGAGAAACTCTCCCTCCACGAAACTAGAAAATACGTAGGGGAGGAGTATTTCAACCTGTCAGCACACACTAACCAGCCGGTTGGTCATTCATATTGACTTGTTTTGTCTAGACTTTGAATGAATACATAGCCCATCTAGCCAATGTGAAAGCAGAATGCTTGTAAATCCCCGTTGGTTCTGTGCCAGGACTTAGAATGGGCAGGCCGGGGTTTTCGTGCAGCTCCACAGATTGGTAACTGGATAATCTCATGCAGCTCTGTGCATTGTACTTTCCTCACATATTGTGACTTCCAGACTGTGGTCAGAGTTAAGGCCATGGCACTATTATTCATGGGATATTTACTTTTCAAAAATTCTAATGTGTGAGAGAAGAGCAAAATATCCATTCTATTTTATCTGTTTCAAATAAACATTTTCTCCTTATAAAGAGAAAAACTGTGCAGAAGAACAGCAATAATTATAAAAAACCTACTTCCTTTCTTAATATTCCTTTGTGATAAATGAGTTCTAAGTCTTCCTAGACATCACAGTCCTCTTCCAGAATCTAATACAATGTTCGGGATCTGCCTTCTAATACATACATACATACATACATACATACATACATGCATGTGTGTGGTATGTGGTGTATGTAGTGTTTGTGGTTTGTGCATGTGTGGTATGTATGTATGTGGTGTGTCTGTGTGGTGCGTTTGTATGCAAAATCTTGTGTTGTATATATTTTTAATTAATTTATTATTTTTTTTACATTTTAAGATGTGGAGCAGTTGTGGGGGAGGGGGAATCCCCCATTCTGTCAGGGGAGTCCAGGGAGCTTTTGGTGGCAGCTTGGTTGTACTGGACTGGATGCAGATTTTGGAGGGGGCATGGCTGAGGCCCCTGAGTGCTTTCCCCCACCCTGGAGCCCAGGGTGCTTCTGACTGAAGCTCAGTTGTCACTGGGCTAGATATGGAGGTCGGGGGTGTGTGGCTAAGGCCCTTGGCCCCCCTCGCGTTACATTTTAAAAGACTTAAATCCCTGAGGCTTATCTTCGGATTGCCATTTAAGAACCCCTGAGAAGTGAGGACTACTTAGTGTACTCATTGGAGAAATACTTTAAAAACAAAACCATCTAGCAAAGTAATTAACATATTTCAAAGGAATTAATGTATTTACCACTATGTAGGGAGTTCTCAGGAGACAGGGAAAACATTTAAAGAAAATTTTAATGAGAAAAACCTTGTGGCAAAGTTCATGTTTCCCAGCTCTGTCTGATTTCAGAGCACACACTTTGAATTTTGAAATTTATTGAAATTCAAACAAGGAAAGTAAAAAAAAATGGGAAATATTGGCATGAGACAAGTGGATTAATTTTAAGACTTTTTCTCTTTTCTTTTTTGTTTCTCATTTTAGGCACTGTTGTTATGCACCATTTTCCATCCATTTCTTCGTATAATGTGTCCTTTATTTCTCAAACCCAAGTGGGTGACAGCCAGGCATGGCCCATCATGACTGTTTGGTATAAGATGCAACGTAAGTTTTTGCTCTCATTCCAGATCTAACAAAGTCTTCCCCACCGGTCAGTTGAGATTAGGAAAGCCAGAGACAGCACTAGGTTCTGTTTTCAGCTCTTCCTGAGATTCCCATTCGCCTTTGAAAAAGGTCCTTGTTTACCTGCCGTTTGTTCTAGGACTTTTCTAGAAGCTATAGGCATTAGGCTCCCATCTAAAGGTATGAGAAGGCTAGTGATCATGCAGAGTCACCTGCCAGCTCCACACACCCCCCCAGGCCCCTTCCAGCAAAATTCCAGACGCATTGGTCGTATCGCCTTATGAGCTCTTGCTCTGCTGGCCTTCGAGCTGGGGCTGGCATTGCCCTCGTGGTCCTGCAGCTACGTCCTCAGCACAGCCCTATACTCATCTGACACTCACTATCTGTCACTCAAGGCCATGACTAAATGGGAAAGCAGAGATACCAATTTCTTCCGTGTTCATGTGTCTGCACCTCCTTTCTTTTGTTGTAGCTATCTCTGTCTACACAAATGGAACTGTGTTTGCCACAGACACAGACATAGCATTTGAAGCTGTTACCAAAGAAACAACACCGCTGGAGTTTGTGTGGAATTTTGGAGACGATCCACCACTGAGGACCACTTCAAGAAGCGTTAAAAAAAGATTCAGCATCCCGCACTGGTAAAAAAGGGCATCAGGATGGGTAGCTGTAGCGCAGCCTGCACTCGGTCTGAGGATCATCGTGCTGCTGCTAAAATCATTTTAAGGGTGTTGCCTTCGCATTATAATGAGCCACTAAGTGCTTCTGTGAATGAACTCCAAAATAAGATTTAAAGGAAGAGGGACACACCTTCCTTTAGCTTGAACTGAGTGAAAAGGTGTTGGGCTTTGAAATCAGACAAGGCTGGGTTCACGTCCCTCTCAGCCTCCCATGTGACCTAAGGAATTCCTCATCTGAGGAAGGGTGGCATGCTTACCCCACTGCTTTACAAAGAGAATTAAATAACGAAGAAGAAGTGGTCAGAAATATCACTCCCTCTTCTGCCCAGTAAGATGAAAATCACTGGGTACTGTGGTAATTCTTACAAATTAAATACCAACCCCCCCTGCCTTTCTCTTGAAGACATATGGACCTTCTCCCTAGCTCTGAACGTGTTCTTATTCTGCCATCTGCCTTTCCTGCCCTCCTGGCCCCATCCTGCAGGTATCGTGTGACAGTCACGGCTTCCAACAGGATCAGCAGTGTGGTCTCTGAGCCCCACCTCATCAGGGTACAAAAGAAAATCGTGGCCAACCGGCTCATGTCCACCTCCTCAGCTCTGGTAAACTCCAGTGTGACCTTTGAGTGCAGAATCAACTTCGGCACTGATGTTGCTTACCTGTGGAACTTTGGGGATGGCACTGTCCGCCTGGGGAACAGCTCCACCAGTCACGTCTACAGGAGGTAAGACACCTCGGGCCAGCGGGTGCTCCCTGCAGACTGCCTGGAAGCGGCTCCTCAGGGCATCGGCACTCAGTTCCCCATAGCCGAACTGCCTTTCAGTCACTGTAGGTGACAGATAGTTAAACAGAGACAAGTAAGACCCGGATCTGGCTGTCAGGAAGCTCATAGTCCAGGGAAAAGATGAAGAGGAAAAGAGATACTTTCACTACAGGGAGTACATGCACAGGGAGGCGTGAGGTGGGGGGACAACTTGTTCTTTGGGGACTGGAGAGCCAGCTCATGGGGGCATGTGCATGTGAGCTTAAGGTGAAATCTTGAGTAAGAGTGTGCTAAAGGGACAAGGAGGGGAAGAGTTGCAAGCAGAAGCCACAGCCTGGCGAAGGCACAAGGGGTGGGTGCCAGTGGATGAGGTGTGGGTGACTGGCGAGGTGTGCATAGGCTGGTGGCACTCATTGTAAAAGGGCCTTGGTGTTATCCTGAAGACCGTGAACACTGTCCTTTAACTGGGCATGTCCTGAGCACCCACTGTCTACCTGGGACAGAGCATTATGGAGATATAAGAAAGAGGCATGACTGCCTTTGCCCAAAATTAATGTAGCATTTCCAGGGGGATGGCCAGGCCCATGGGAAACTGCAGGTGCAAACCACAGGACTTCCACCTCTCAAGGTTAGGAGGTGATAAAGTGCAGGCTAAGGGGACCACTTGTTGCCAGCTCAGCCTCTGCTCAGGGTGAGTTCCAGGATCATGACCAGGTCCCATAGCTGTGGAGAGACCAGCATGGAGGAAGCTGAGGCCCAGTCCATGCGATGCCTTTGTGCTAGTGTAGGGAAATATCAGAGTGTACAGAAGGATCCAGAAAATGAGGCCCATCTGGGCAGCGGCATCAGGGGAAGGTTGCAGATTTCCTCCAGTGCAGGACTTCCACGGGAAGCCACACCTGTGGGCTCTCCATGCTCTGATGCAGACTCCTGAACGGCCCCATGGCTAGCTATGTGTGTTAGTCTGTTTTTGTTGCTATAACAGAGTACCTGAGACTGGGTGATTTATAAAGAAAAACATTTATTGCGTACAGTTTCTGAGGCTGGGAAGTCCAAAGTCCATGTGGTGGTACATTGCAAGACGGTGGAAGCAGAGAGGGCAGAGAGAGAAAGACAGACTCTCCTCTTCTTTTAAAGCCCTCAGAACCATGCCCTTGATCACCATTTTTAATCCGTTCACTAATGCAGGGTCCTATAACCCAATCAGCTCTTCAACGATCCACCTTTCAATGACCACAATAGGATTTCCCACCCTCTTAGCAGTCACAGTGGGGGCTAAGTTTCTAATACATAAAACTTGGGGAACACAGTTAAAGCTCCAATGAGTTCTGGGGGGACATAATTCAATCCACTACACTATGGATTCAGGACTTCTCCACTGGAAATTTCACAAGGAAGAAGTGAGCAATAGTACCTGGTAGATTGCAGCATGTACTGGTGGGTGTATGGGGGCCTGGGTACCTGGCAATGTGCTCTGTAGCTCCTGGAGCCCTCTCTTGCCCTGTGGAGGTGACATGGCTTGTCTGGTGCCTCTATGCCCTGGGCTCTCAGACAGCCTTTGCCAACTGTGCGGCCTCATTCCCGTCAGCAGGACCTTCTTTTCTTACCGGATGACCAGTGACATTCTGGTCCTTGCAAACTCAAATTGTGGCCTTCTGATGGGACTGTTTTTCTGTTTCAGACTTAGAAGTCTATATGATTAGCCATGTTGTATCATTTGCAAAATAAACATGTATTTCCTTAGTGAGGTGAGGAGCTACCAGCTTACTCCTGCCCCCCATATCCTGCCTCTCTCCACAGCTGGGACCCTCCACCCTCCCTGGGGGCTGGACTCATGTCCAGGCTGTGTATCTGTCCTGCATCTCCTGAGTTTTCAGGACCCCCAAGAAATTGCTCAGGAAAACAGATACGTGGAGTAGGGACCAGAACAGGAAGATCGTGCCCAGAGACCCCAGTTACGGGTCAGGGGTGCTCATCCCCCAGGGAAAACCCATGGTTTGGTCCTGTGGTCAACAGGACCCAGGGCAGGGCTGCTGGGAGGGTTGCCCAAAGAAGGAAGCAATACGCCCTTGTGCAGATGTATAGTTTTGTGTAAAGCAGTGACATCGGTCTGGAAGTTTGGAGTCTGGCCTGACTCACGCCAGGTGAGCAGCCAGTCTGTCAGTGGGACTGTGAATGACCTCTGTGGAAATCAACCTCATGACCCTTGCCTCTTCTGCTCTTGCACAGTGGGCTGACGTGCCATGCTGTAAGTTACAAGCACTCTCAGTGTGTAGGTCCAGGGTGGTTAGGGAGAGTGAATGAAAACCTGACGTGCGGCCGCAGTCAGTCTTGGTGTTTCTCTGCCCCCACTTCCAGGGAAGGAGAGTTCACAGTGGAGGTCCTGGCGTCCAACAGTGTCAGCGCCGCGGCCCTGAGCAAGCAGCTTTTCATCGTGCGTGAGCCCTGCCAGCCGCCCCTGCTGCAGAACACGGGGCCTGGGATGGTCCAGGTAGGGCTGGCTTTTGGCGACACCTCTGAGTTGGGATCCCTGTCTGGAGTGGCGAGAGCTTTGGGGAATGAAGTGAGGCTTTGTTGAGTTTTTCCTGCTGCATTTTATACAAAGGAGCCCTTGGGAGGGGAGAGGCCCACCCCAGCCCGGATGGAGGGGACAGCCTCTTGTTTCTGGCGTGTGAATAAGTCTTTCTTTGCCTGTGTTATTCTGGCACCCAGCACATGTCGCTTCGGGGAGTATTTATTTATTGTGTAGGGAAATGTGGTTTTAGGAGAAAGGAAAGTTTGAATATATGTGACACCCAAAATCAAAAGAAATGATCTCTTATTTATTGAGCACCTTCTATGGGTTAGGACAGAAAGGGTTGCTTTTTATTTCTTTCATTCGTTGGAGGCCTTTGATGAAGAGCAAATTTTCCTTTACAGGGCAGAGGCACCCAAATGACACACGGGAATGAGAATCCGTGGCTGAGCGCCATTTGCCAAGTGCTTTCTGTGGCAGCCACGCCCCCAAGGGGCTGCTGCTTGGCCCCTTTGAGTCCCAGCTCTCAGCAACCGCACAGTGTGTCCGTGGAGATCAAGGGGCATGAGATCATGTGCCTGGGAGGATCCTGGCCCTCATAGGAAAGACCTCTGACTGCTGGCTAGGCTGGCACGTGCCCACATTGTTGGGCCGTTCTGTGCGGGAAGAGACCGAAGCCAAGGGCCACAGCGGGAGGAGCGCAGGCCCCGGGCAGAGGGTCTGGCTCAAATCCTGACCCTGCCGTTAGGTGGAACCACGGGACACACCTTTTGTTGAGGTTTTTATCCATAAAGCAAAGAGAACAATATCGATAATTCCACTGTTCTTTAGACTTTGCTTTATTTCACACATTTTCTAATAGTATGAAGAAAAAAATGGAATCAAGTGAAATCCGACGAGCAGGCGATAGCCATGCTAATTATCTGATGTATTTACTTTCAGTGTTTTCCTAACGCTTTTTGTATGTGTGGGGTGTGTGTGTGTTTGCTTGTGTTTGTGCGTGCGTGTGTTTAAGCACAAAAGTGGGATCACTGGTTTACAGTGTGACTCTTTTCTCTTGTTACTAAGTAGTCTTTTGATGACATATTTTAATGGCAGCAGAATGTTAAGTCATGTGTACACGTTATATATCATTTAACCATGTCCTCATTGTTGCACTTTTGTCTTCCCAATTTTCTATCACTGCAGATAACTTGGTGATGATGTTCTGTATGCACCTCGTTCTGTAGGTCTGGCCATTTCCACAGGAATAGTTCCTAGAAGCTGCAGAACCGTTATAGAAGGATATGGCACCTTTCCCAGGGCTGTGACAAGCCGTGTCCTCCTGTGGCCCTCACGTGTCAATGCCCAGGATGCAGCTCTCACACCCACTGGGTGTTTCATATTTTTAATGTTTGTTATTAATAGGCTAAAAATTGACATATCAGTATTAAAATTTGCTGTGACTCTTACAAATCTGGACAGTTTTGTGAGAAATCCTACAATGGTATTATATTCAGAGTAGAAACAATAAAAATAATTGAAAAGTAATTTAAATTATGACTAAAGTCACATAAAGAATGCCAAAGGCAAAATTCCATTTATAGTGAGCACCACTATTTCTTAAAATCCCATGTCTCAACTTTCTCCAGAAGTTTTTCCCTTTCCAATTGTTATGAAACCTTCAGGAACAGTGTCCTGCAGGGAGAGCCCTTGCAACCCAGCATTGGCCCTAGGGCAGGAGGTGCCCCTGGCTGGGCAGAATCCTTATCCTGAGGTCCTTCATGCTCAGGGACAACGAATCTGACTCAAGTAACACCCACACTGGGGTGTGTGTGTGTGTGTGTGTGTGTGTGTGTTGGGCAGAGGGGCTGGCAAGGACAAATGTGTGGATGTGCTAATATTTCCCCTGTGCCTTCCCTGTCCTTTAGGCTTGTTAATGTTAACTCATATGTTTTATATATTTATGAACTGCTACTTACATTTAAATGTTTTAATTCCGGAAAATTTTAAGCATAAATAAAAGTAGAAAGAATAGTGCAACAGACCCATCACTTTCAAAGACTAGCTGGGTCGTATCAGGAAGGCCCAACTTCTTACTCTAATATGGTAATTAGGTAAAGAAATAAGCATTTATTCTTGCTTTCCTGAACAAACGTAAGTTAGAAAACCTCATAGTCCTAACTGATGAGAAAAACGTTTCTTTTTTTTTTTTGCCCTCTTTCTTCTTTTTTTTTCTAAACAAAGGAACTTTTGTGCATCCCACATCAAACAATTTGCATACAGCTATGTTTTGGAAAAACTAGAAATATTTGATTTGAATTAGAATTTGATAGAATTATATTAAGAAGTCATTGTTGATTAATATACATATATTTAGTATTTGGGGACTAAATGTCATGATTTCTGGGAATGACTTTAGAATATTCCAGCAAAGAACAAAATAAAGTAAGCAAATATTTGCCATATATATTGCAAATAATTTTCTTTTTTATTCTATTGATTGTTTTTTACAATTTGCATTTTTGATATTTAGAAGTTCAAAATGTTTATGTAATCAAATCTATTAACCTTTTTCTTTGATATTTTCCCATTAATTTTATGCTTAGAAAGTTGTTTATTCCATTATGAGTGTTTAAGTATAAATATTTACTTATTCTTCTTGTTTTTATATTTTTAATTTTTACTTTTGTCTTTTTTCTGTGCCTTCTTAGCCCAGCCCTAAGTATAAAAACAAATAATTGAAGATTTACTATTGAGAGTAAGTTTCCAGTAGTTTGCCATTGCATTAGATATGATGGACCTTGAAATGAGACACCTTCTCTTTGAATTTTTAGATATGGAGGTCTCAGCCCCTGAGACTGGGAGTGACCCTTGAAGCTGCTGTCCTCTGTGACATTTCCCGAGGCCTTTCTTACACCTGGAGCTTGATGGGCCCTGATGGGTCCCCCGTCCCCCTCCCTGCTTCTGTTGACACCCACAGACAGACCCTTGTGCTCCCGAGCTACACGCTGGAGTCCAGTAACTACACCGCCCTTGCCAAGGTCGGCTTCCTGACTTACTGTACTGCTGCCAAATGCTTCCTCTCCACTTCTGTACTTATCACATTGTGAACAGGGCCAGTGAGAACTGGCAGAGCGACACAGGGTAACCAGCCACTCTGTGATTGGTGTTGCTTTAAATGCAGGTCCCAGAAAAAGTTGAAGGTTTCCGAGCACAATGCACACTCCTCTTTGGAAACAGTAACCGGGAAACAGTTGGCAACAGGTTGAAGGATGGGAGGTGGGGAGAGTATTCTAGCAGTGAGATAATTAGAGGCTGAAACAGGTAGGTAGCAGCAGTGAGAATAAGAGCAGGGTAAATATGGGGTGGATTTAGGGGGCAGGCGAGGAGCAGTTGACTTGCCGTGGTGAACAGATGTAAGAATCAAAGGGAAAAATCAAAAGAAAATCTGTGAGACCAGGTGAGTGGAGGAGAGAGAGGCTGCACTTCATTCTCTAATGAGGACGGGGTGCCTGCTTGTGACCTGCTGTGTGCGGGGAGAGGGATGTGCAGATGGATAAGGCTTGTGCACATTTGCCTTATCCGACCTCCCGGGGGAGGCAGACGGAGCCCAGGCTGCTGCAGAAGGTGGGGTTCAGGTGCTAATGGAGAGACATGGGGGCTCAGGGCAGGAGTGGCTTGATGAGACCATCTTGGTTGAAGGTTCGGGGACATGTTCCCAAATGGGGTCACATGCTTGAGGGCGGGGGCTTGTGGGGTGAGTGGGGGCAGTGAAGCTGAAGACAGCCTGGGATCTTCCGAAGGTGGTGGGAAGGCGGGCATGAGGGGAGAAGAGGGCCGGGAGTCAGGTGGTGACCTGGGTGTTCGGCGAGTGGAGGCTGCTGTGGGGAGGCTGCTGGGGCGGCGTCCATCCCAGAAGCTCAGCGGACAGCGAGGAGCCAAGGTTGGGGGGGGGCGAGGGGAGCTCAGCCTCACCAGGCTGGGAAGCTGCATCCTTGCGATGGCAGGAGGGGCAAGGCTTGCTGTCATCCCAGCGTAATGTAATCAGCATCATAAAGATTCATGTTGCCAGTTTCACTGAAGTTTAATTTTAAAATAGTGGAAATGTTTTATTAGTTATATTCTAAAATAAAACATCACTTGTTCCTGATTGTGTTTTTTCTGGGTTTATCTCAGTTTATAACTTTTACTTTTCACTCTCACGTTGACAAGAGCAAGTAGGTTTTCTGTATCTGTGGCTAATTGTGGGATCTCTTCGGCACTGTGGTTTCTCAGAGGCAGGTACCTAGGGTGGTACGTTACAGCCAGACTGAGTGGTCCAGAGGCAGGACTCGCGTAGGGTCACGGTGGGGCCATCCTCCGTCAGCCTTAACCTCCTGTGTGCCAGTTGGAGTGGGAGCAGGAGGAAGGGTGCTCCCTGGAAGGCCATCTGGCCAGACTCATACTGGTGTTCATCTACATGTGGTCCTCAGCATTGCCAGCCACAAGTACCATTGTCACTCTAGGAAGGAATCACCATTCTTTAGGTCTGGCTCATGCTGTGTAAGGTCACAAGTGAGCGCCACATGCCTCAGCAAGTCAGGAGAAAAGGAGTTGACAGAGTGGCCCGGGGTTCCCTTTCCAGCTCCGTGAGAGCGCACTGGAGTGTGAGGAGTCAGGTGGGATGATGTTGCCCTTGAGACTGGCCATAGAGAGTCTGGTACTCAGCTCTTGACTCAGGACACTAGTGCCCTCTCCTGGCCATGTGGGAAGGGTCAGGTTAGGGCCTTGCTTACGGGGCAGCAGGCTCCTGCCTTTCTCTAGGCGTGGCTACCTCCTGAGGGATACTATGCTCTTGTGTCTCTGATCTCGGCACTCTATCTGATGTCCAGTAATCAAGCCCTGACGTTTCAGAATTCCCCACCTCCTGCGCCTTCCACAAGCAGCTTCCCACTCTCTGCTTCCTCCACCATCTGCAGACCTGGGACGCCCTCAGCATTCCTTGGCTGCAGCAGCTGAGCAAGCAGAGGTGGAGGTGCATATGGCAGTTCTGATCATACAGTTGTTCCTCTGTCTTGGGTTCCACTCAGGAGAGTGACCAGCAGGGGACTGTGTGCGTCAGTATGAAGGAAATCCAGGAGGAATGAGGTTGAGACCCAGGGACAAGAGCGGCAGGTGTTAGACTGCATTTTTTCCAAATTGCATCAAACTTTCAAAGGAAAGTTTATTTATAAAATAAATAATGCCTTATTTATAAAATGTGTCACTCTCCCTGAGTTTAAAAGTATTTATCTTAAATTCCATTTACATTTCTTAAAGTTTGTAATACGTTTCAGGGCTAGGAAGAAGTAGCTTAAAGAAAGGTAAAGAAAGCTAGACAGCAGCCAAGCCCTGTAGCAATTCACTGTCGTGGTTATTGGAGGTTTGAAAACTGTACAGCAAGTGCACACATGAAAGTCATGTTGACAAACCCAGGAAAATCCCAGCTTTGTCCACTAACATGGACTTGGAGACAAAAATGTTCATCTCTCCAGGACCCCAGTCCCGTCTCTGATGGATGCACAGTAGATTGGCAAACCTGGCTGGTTTAGTTGGAGTTGATGAGGTATTTAGGCTGGCCAGTTTCCTCTCTGGTTTTGAGATGAGCGCGTGGCTGCAGTGAGCACCCTGTCTTGTCTGTGGGTGATGCCCTCTGTCCTTGGCTTGCAGGTGCAGATCAAAGGCAGCGTGGTGCATAGTACCTACCACGTGGGTGTGGACGTGCGAGCCAGGGCCCCCGTCAGCGTGATCTCCGAGGGTACACACCTGTTCATCCCCAGGACGACTGTGTCCCCCATCATCCTCACGGGCTCCCAGTCTTTTGACCCCGATAATGCCGGGGCCACTTTCAGGTGCGCACCACGGAGCTGAACTCTGCCTTCTCCAAACTCAGGCTCTAGAATGTTGGGAGAGTTGGTGCTGGAATTCTGTCAAAATTGTTTAAAAATTTTTAAGTATGACAACTTTCATAAGTTGGACTGTTTTGTTTAGGACAAAATATACAGGAATTTAGGAAGGGGGTGGAAGTGAACCATGAGTAGCCTTTGAAGGCGGTGTTTGAAGTAGGAGCTATTTTGGAGGGAGGAGTTGAATGTTACCTCAGCATTAGAATTCTTGGCTAGTGAGATGCCTTCAGTGCATGGGAGGCTTGCACATCTCTGCGGGCGGGTCTCTTGCTGTTGGGGGTCCTGGCTTAGGCCTTGTCCTCTTCTCTATCTGTACCCCTCCCTGGGCGGCCTCACCAGTGACCTGACCCTGATCCACCTATGATCCTTGTGCCAGTAGCCTCAGACATGCATCCCATGTACAGACAGCTCCCGGGGCTCCAGGCTGTGCGTCCCAGCCCCTGCAGCGTGTCCTGTCCCGTGCCAGAGACATCCCAGCCACAAACCCGCCTTTCCTGTTGGCCTTCTGCATCTTTGCCCAGAAGCTTCAGCAGCATCTCTGACTTGTCTTTTGCTCTCATGTCACCTGCCACCTGTCAGGAATTCCTGTTGGCCCTCCCTAAACACCAACTCTGCACCCCTGCTATGTCCATTGAATACAAGCCCCAGGAGGGCAGGGCTCTTTGGCATGTAGTAGCTATGCCATGAATATTTATGGGTGAGTAGAGGAGGTGTTTTGTTTTCCTACCCCTGTGATCACACCCATGTTTGCTGCATTCCAGGCATCGGGGTTGGTGTTTCTTAGTCCCATGGAGGTGAGAGACTCCATCCATGTACGTGCTCGGGCAAAGCTCCCAGATGGGTGCACGCCTCCCTCTCCTGCAGCCTGAGGAGGCAGAGGCTGGCTGCTCATCTCTGTACCCATCTCAGCACCCAGCATGGTGCCCCAAACAAGAGCTCAGTGTGTGGCCACTGGAATGAGCTGAACTGTCTCCTGGGAGTAAAGAATATCCCAGCTGAACCCCCATGGCATTTGCTGCACAGGGCATGTGAGCTGGGCCCCCTAGCTGTGTTGGGCCATCCCGAGAGGGGCTCCTGGCCAGTGAGGTGGTGAACACGCCGTTGCAGCCACCTCGTGCAGCCTTTGGAAACAGAGAGGTCTAGGATGTGGTACCTGCGAACAGACAGGAAGATGCACCTTGGAAAGATCGACAGCAATGCAGACTTAGGTAGCACTTGCCGAAAGGGCTCACTGCCGCACGGTTGGCTCAGGCCCTCCCAGCCATGGCATTTCCATGAGAGCGGTTCCTCCCTTCTGAACTACCTGTCTGAGTGTGTGTCCCCTGCTAGATCAAGACCTCCTCAAGGAGGGGGATGGTGCTGTGTTCCTGCTTGACCCCGATGAGCAGCCATGTTGATCTTGCTGAATATGGCAGTTGTCATGTTGCAGGAAGATGGGGGGATGGGAGGAGACTCCTGGATTCTGTCTGCAGACCTTGCCTGTTACTAGCTCTGGGACAGGGCAGCTCCCAAGTCCTCCAGAACACATTTTTTTTCCTAAACTTGGGCTACTGTGGCATTCCTTTCTGTCACATGAGTTGTCACAAGGATGAGATGCAGTGTCTGCTGAGTGCTTGAGACGAGGGGGCAGAGATGTGAGCAGGACGAGTGTTGCCGTACACAGGGAGGGGGTGGGAAGCCTGGGGTGGCCGGGGAGCAAGAGGTGCATGGAGTTGGGCCTTGTGCCCTGTGTCATAGGGGCCGGCCCACCCCGCCCATGCTGGTGGTGCCCCTCCACTTCTGCAGCCTCCCACCTCACCTGTGGTGGAGAATGAGGGAAGCCTGAGGAGAGCCCATGCAGTGGCCCGCAGTGGTCCCCTGGCCCTGGCTGAGGCTTGCGGTCAGCCCCTCCACGGCTGCTCCAACAGGTACCACTGGGAATGCTCTGCTGCCAGCTCACCTGGGCGTCCCTGCTTTGACGACTCTGCACCACACCAACTGGATGCCGGGGCTCCCACCATTTCCTTCCCAGCGCAGTGGCTCAGTGACAGCTATGACCAGTTCCTTGTGACGCTGATGGTCTCCAGTGGTGGCCGGAACTCATCTGAGGCCCAGGTGTTCCTGTCCACTCGCTCTGACCCAGCCTTCAGGTACCGCCTGCCCTGCATCCTGTACAGCTCAGCTCCGCAGGGGTTCATGCCTGGCTGGTGTTGGCAGCCACGATAGGACTCAGCTGTGCATGGCAAGCTGTTTGGGGTCTGGCCATGTAACGTCCTCACTGCTAAGAAGGAAGAGGGGATGGTCAAGAAGGGGCTGGGAATTGGGTCCTGCTCTTGGGCTGACCTGAGGGCAGTGTCCAATGGGCAGAACATGCTGGCTAAAACCAATGCAGTGGGGGCTCCTCGTGGGACCTGAGAGGTGAGGCTCCCCTCCCATCACAGCACCTGCCCCCAAGATGGGGACTGTTCCGGGGCTTGTGGACAACGCCAGAAGGAGGCAAAGCTGTTGAGTTCCCAGCCAGGCGTCAGTGCCACGGGGATACTAGCGTGGGCCTGGTTATGACATCTGAGACCGTGAAGGTTGGGGGAACAAAGAAAGGCTGTGACCAAAACTCGAATCCCTTTGCCTCTGAGGCCAGAACAGCACCCATGGGTCATGTGCAGCCCCCAGATACCAAATGCCAGGACGAAGCCGAGCAGCAGGGGCAGGTGTGGGCTGCAGCTGTCTCCTGTCTCTCCCTCCTAGGGGGTAGGGTCCTTAAAGACGGGAAGGGGGGATGGAGCTAGAAACCAGGGCCCACCTGGTTTGGCCACTCCCCCTGTGGAGGTAGAAGCTGGCATCTGCTCAGGAAACAGTGCTGGGACTGACCCACTGCACCCAGCCTGCATGTCACCTGAAAGGCTCCAGCAGGCAGGACTACTTCCGTCACTGACCTCTGCAAGGGGTGGGTGAGTTCTGGAAGGCTTACTGGAGAAGGAAGCAAATCTGCTGTCCTCAGACTGCTTGGAGGGAGACTCCAGACTGGAATTCAGGGTTTCAGTATTGAATCAGTGAAAATAAGGCTCAGTAGATAAGAATGGGCCATTCCACAGTGGCCTCGGGTTCACACAGAAGTGCTGGGGGTCCAGACAGACCTAGGTCCTTCATGTTATTTAAGCCTCCAGATATATATTAAGTGAAGAAATGCCAGCACAAGGCTACAAAAGTCAGGGCATAATTTAAATCATTCGATTTAACAAATGGAACACTTTTATTCCAAAAATACAATGTGTTTTATAATTCTGCCACTCACAAGATAATTATAGAATTTGTTTTAAAATATGCATTCGCTGTGTGCTAGAGAAGCTGGGTGAGCATCTTCTTTCGATCCTGTCAGGAACGATTTGGGCCTGAGTGGAAGACGTCCCTGGGAGGTCTGGGGCCAGGTGGGCCTCTCTTTGCCCATGTTCACTCCACCCCATCCAACCACTCACACACACATGCAATGCACACACACACACGTGCCTATCATACACAGAGACACACGTGCATGCCCACACATACGGACAAGCTCCCAGTGCCTGACGCGTAAGCTGTGTGTGGGAAAGCCGCGCACCACACACTTGCTCAGGGTCTCTACTGGCCTTGGCCTTTTAAAGGCTCCCCAAGTCCCACAGGAAAGAGATCATTTAATGGGGCCTAGCACAGCAATCCCAAACCACCAGCCATATCTTGAAGAGCCATACTCCACAAAATGCATCTGGAAAGTGCTAGGTCTGCAGAGACAGAGACACTTGTCAGGATGTGGCCGCAGCAGTGCAGGCCACAGGGAAGTGGGACATGGGACAGCCCAGGAAGAGGCAGATGGCGGCTTCTTTCTCTGTGAGCATCCGAGGCTGCGAATTGCAAAGGCAGATGGCTGCTGGAAGGGCCCAGGTGAGGTTTGTGGTTGGTGGAGGTGAGGAGAGACCCTCTTGTGGAGAGCTTGGTAGAGCCCAGGCTCAGGGGACATGGAACTAGGCCCAGGCCTGGCTCTGCCCTCACCTCTGTGCAACCTGGAGAAAGTCACAAAGCCTCTCTGAGCCCGTGGGGTGCTAGTGTGCTGGCCTCTAGGGTCTCCCAGTGTCGGGTCAGATTGTGCTGGTGTTGGCCACTCCTTACCTGTCCTGCTGTGTGGGCTATGATGTTGCTATTGAATTTACAGAGTAAAGATCCAATGTAGGGCAATTTAAACATGCCAGACACAAATGAATGTGGCCAAAGGACCCTCACATTATTTTCCTAAGTCTCAAACCAATTTGCATGTCCCAGATTCATCCACATCTCCTGGGTGAACTTTAAAGGCATCTTTGTCAACTGGAATGAGGAACTTTCTCTTCAAGCTGTGTGTGAAGACTGCGGAGAAACACCAAATCTCTCTTATTCCTGGGATCTCTTTTTAGTCAATGCAACAGAAAAGGACAGGATAGAAGGTAAAAATGCTTGTTTGCTTTACTTTGTTGACTGCAGAAAAAACTCAGGGTTATGATGAGATTGCTAAGAATTTGCACATTACGAGTGATCTGACCCAGGGTGTCTCATCTGCCCTGTGGCCTGCTTTTGCTTTCTGGTCCCTCTTGCTTCTTCACGCATGTGCATGGCTGTGGGTGTCAACAGTAGAGCTAAGACTGATCCCAGCACTCGTGTAGGTGATTTTATTAGTTTAAAGCCACGCGAGCTATTCAGAGGACCCTAGGTGTGGCTCACTGTCCAGAGGGCCTTGTCTCTCACTACTTGCTTGTCCTTCAGGGCAGCCGCACAGCGAGGTGCTGGACCATACCACACTGGTGTTGAGCTCAGCGCAGAGAAGGCAGGGCAGGGGCCTAGCTCCAGTCTTCACTCCTGCATAGGCTGGAGACTTTAAGCAACTCCGAGATTCGGTTTTCTAGGGTGGAAGATGGGGATCACACTCCTTTACAGAGTGGTTGCAGGGTCAGATAAGAGATTGTGTCTGGGCATGTGGGCCCTGGTGATGGGAGCCTGACCTGCAGGTGCTGTGGTTCATTCAAACCTGGAGCGAGATGGAATTCTCCCTTGGTGATATCTGTGATCAGAGGGATGGCTCTGACTGGAAACAGAGGAGCGTTATTCCAGAGGTGGAGAGCTGGCTCCTCTAACAAAGCTTGTGCCAAAGCCTCCTCTGACCTTCCACATTTAAAAAAATCCATTCAATGGGCCATACAAAGCTTCCATAAGTAGAGCTCTGAGAGCTGGCCTTGGCAGCTCAGGGGACAGGAGGACAGAAAGTGCAACTGTGCCCTTCTTTGCAAGAGCGGCACTCCCAGATTCTTCTAGATAAATTGAATTTTCCTGAATCAAAGATCAGGCTGAGTGGATTAGAGGGGCTTACACTGGAAACACACCCAGTGGTTAACCTTTCAGCAAAGCCAGTGCTTGCTCCTAGACAGATGCATCCCAAAGACCCGGGCTCTCCCAAGGCCGCGAGTAAAAGCTGACTGTATGGGGAGGTCATGAGTATGTTCATAGCCCTTTCTTCTTTGCTATTGATCCTTTGTCATAAATTCTAACAACAATCTATAGCATCGTTATATTAGATAGTTATAGACAGGTAGGGACATGAAGATTAGGAGAAACTCCATGTGCCCCCAACTATTTCTAGAATATACGTGAATAACCCATGGGACGGTGTGTGGCTTTGGCAGGTCCCCTCAGGTTTGTGTGGGGGCTGGGCAGGTGGTTATGAGCCCTGTGTCCCACTCACACACATTCGCTTCCTGCTGTCCACCTACACGCCACCAGGCGAAAACCACGCTCTGCGGCCTTTATCTCTTAAGTGTAGGTTTTCAAATTCGCATCAGGTCTGTTAAAGCAGAGCAGGGTTATACAATTTTAGATTTCTTAGAAACCAGTGTTTCGCATATTTGGTCTAAAACCGTAATACATAGCACGGGTTCAAGCTCCCTTCTGCAGAGCGCTGGAACTGCTGAGCTCGTCGGGGCTCTGGGCTGCTTGGAAGTCAGCACCATCAGACCCGCCGTCCACTGAGCTGCAGCCGGGACACCCCGGAGTGATGACCGCAACTTTGTCACAGGGGCTTTCCCCCCACACCCTTGGCCAGCCTGCCCCTTCAGCCACAGGGAGCACCTCCATGGTGTCCATGGTGGGTGTCCACCAGACTCCTGCTGCTGGCGACTCTGCAGTCCTGGGGGAGGCACACACGGAAGGACCACCAGAGCCAGAGCTGGGGCTTTGGAGCGAGGGATCCCTGATGACTGGCTTCTCTGAGAGCAGCTGGCCCCCACACGACCCCTCCCCTCCCCTCTCTGGTAAGTGCCACCATCCCTGCATGTTGCCGCTCTTGTCTGGGCATCCTGGTCACCTTTGGGAGGAGAGAATCTGGTGTGTTAGGTGCGAGATCACATCAACACGGGCCTTGACATCGGGGAGCGCCTGGATCGCCCCACCACGTGCTAGCTGTGCGAGCTGAATCCAGCCTGGGGTCCTCACCCATAGCACCTCGGCAGCTCCTGCAGGGTCTCCTGTGTGCAGAGTCTGGGCATCTGGTCCACATCAGTGTCCTTGTCCTTCTCTCCTGCCCTAGTGATCAGTTGCTTCACTTTATCATTGGGTTTCAGGGGGAAAGAAACTATTTTTGTGCTTAAAAATTGATAGAAAAGGTAATTGTCGGTGGGAACAACCCCAGCTGCACTCCCGTGCAAAGGCCGTGGCACGCCAAGGTGCCAAGCCTTGAGTGGGTTGGTGGGAGGGGAGCTACTCAGCCTTCGGGAGAGCAGGGCTGAGGGGACAGAAGGTGACATCAGAAGCAAGACACTCTTATATCCATTCCTCTCCTTCTAAGAGAAGCGAGAAGTGTTGTCTACAAGAACACCAAAAGGCTGTCTTGAAGAGGGGACGAGTCCTGGGCATGGGTCAGAGGGCTGGTGGGAGCCTGGGTCCTCCCACTCACTAGCCGGATTATTCTAGAAACCACACAGCTGCATGGGCTCTAGCTCCTCGGGGGTCCTGGGACAGCGGCACCTGCCTCCCCTGCTGTCATGAGGGGAGACGCCACCACCAAGAGGGTGCTGTGATGTACAACGCAATGCACAGACTCTAAAATAGAGCGGGGACAAGTGATCCATCAGGAGAGTCGGTATTAATTTAAGGGGAGTATGTGGTTTTAATGAAACCTTATGATTTTGTCCTTTCATATAGATTTTGAAGCCTATTATAGTGATATCCAAGAGGCAGTACCAGCCAAAGGAAGACAGCCAGGTGACTATGATTTGTCATTGTTGCCTCTCTCTGGAGCCCCCAGTTCAGGCTCACTTCTCCCCAGTCTCCCCTCCACACCCTCTTCTGTAGTCCAGGTTGTACCTTGCCCTTACACCAAGGCCACTGAGAACTGCAGAGCCAAAGAGGAAGCTTAAACTCCTTTGCATGGCACAGTCTGGCTGCACCTTTAGTTCTAGCTCACTCACTTCTGTACTTCTCGTACCCTGTGCTCCAAAATCCAGGGTGGCCCCAGGCCCACCGGTGGGCAGCCCGGCTAGGTCATGGGGTGTTGTTCCAGGTCTGGTACCATGTCCCCTTCTATGGGAAGTCTCCCTCTGAGCTGTCTTGTCACGACCCCCCACCAGTCCAGTGTGTTTTTCCCCATGTGTTGAAAGTAGGTGGCACCTGGCAAACAGTGACTCTTTCTGTGTCTGTGTCTCCTACTCTGAGATCTTTAAGGAAAGCTTTTATGGCTAGTTCATGCTTGTGTCCCCAGAACTATCACAGTGCCTGGCACACTGACACTTGCTGAGTACATTGTTGAATGAATAGATGATCAGTGAATGGTTTATTTATCTATCAAATGAATAGATAGATGGCGTGAATGATTTATCTGTTGAAGGAGAAGACAGATGATCAGTGAATGATTTGTCTTTCAGATTAACAGATGGATTATAGTGAACAGGCAGAGAGGCTCAGGAACACCAAGTATGTTATACTCCCAGGTCCTAGAGACAGGAGGCACGGCGGGCCTCACGGGGCCACGCAGGGGAGGACTTAGGGTGTCAGGAGGCAGAAGACAGGAGCCGGGGGTGCTTAGGCCTTTGCTGGGGTTTCCGTGGGAAAGGCAAGGCAGGCAGTGTTAGCAGTTTGAGTAACTTTGCAGGGTTTTAGACTATCGGGGTGTCCCCTAGTTGCCTGGCCCCTGGCCCTGGGATGATTAAGGCAGAGGAATATTGCTCCTGGGGTGCAAGGGCCAGAGGGAGGAGGTAGAAACTGGATCAGTTAGTCTGCATATTAAGGGCATGCTCCAGGTTGGGCCCTTTGCTGTCTCTAAGAACTGGCTAGCCAGTGGGGGGTTGGCACAGTCTCTCCACAGCAAGAAAGGTTTTAAGATGTCAAAACATCATAATATACTGAAAACTGAAAAATATTTACAATCTGTTTTAGGGGCTTGTATTTACACTCACAGTAGGTGATTACTGAATATTATATGAATAAAGAATATGTATGCCTGGTACTGCACTCATAAGCTACTCTTCCTGACAGGAGTAGTTCTAATCCCTCAACATTCATCTGTCCTATCATTCTATCTTGCTTCAAGGACCTTTACTCGAGGTCTTGAATCAGTCTCTTACCCTGAGCAACATCCGTGGAGTAGCCTTTGACACGTCTCTGCTCCTGTTCTTGTGGCCTCCAGTCATCTCACTACCCAACAACCAGGAGACTTTTCTGACTGCAAACCGGGTTGTCCCTCCCCTGACCAGTCCCTCCAAGGGCTTCCTGCCACACTTAGGACAAGAGCAGGGGGCAGGGGTGAGGCCCAACATGATGTGGCCCCTGGCGGAGCCTCCAGCCTCGTTTCCCACGCTCTTGCTCCTCCTCACTTCCCCACCACCCACAGAAGGTCGTTCCCACAGCCTCTGACACCTCTCGCTGCAGACCTTCAAAGAGCTCCTTCAGGTCCCTGTTCTGAAACCACTCTTGAGCGAGGACCTTCGTGATGCCTCCAGGAGGAGCTCCCTTTCCACTCCCCCTCTCTGCATACCCTGCTTTATTTTTCTTCATTACACTTATCATTACCTGTGTTTATATTATTTATGTGTTTGTTTTTTATTTTTCTGACTCCCTCACTATGAAATTCGAGATAGCAGGGACTCCAGTGATGTGGTTCACGCTATTTCTCCAGTCCCTAGACTAGTACCAGGACTTAGTAGACCACACTAAATCTTCGTTGAATAAATGAAGGAACATGTGATTGGACCACTAATTATATAACAAAGTACATCTCTTCAATAGGTTTAGCTGCTGAAGACATTATTTTAGATATGCAGTATCCAGCAATAATAGAAATATTGGTACCAATATCGAATCATTAATGCTTTAAGAAGATCATCCTGACTTTTCTTTATCATCCATGGACTTAGTTTATCTTCTTAGGGAACAGCACCAGCCTTCCAGGATCAGAACCAGGTGCAAGAGCCGAGGAGAGCCCTGGCGACGGGGATAACCTGCTGGGCCCCTTCCTCTCGGCAGGCAGAGCCGTGCCTACCCTCCTGATTGACTGGCCCAAGGCCCTGGTCAGCCGAGCCGTCTTCCAAGGCTATACCTCGTCAGGTATGAATACCCTCCTTGAATCCTGGAATTTGCAGCTGGTTCAGAAGAGTTTGGGGAGCAGCCTCAATTTCTTCTGTAACTTTCCGTTTTAATAGATAACGTATTTGGAATCATGGTACCTTTTCT
The DNA here is from genome assembly GCF_027409185.1 of Cynocephalus volans. NCBI lineage: Eukaryota > Metazoa > Chordata > Mammalia > Dermoptera > Cynocephalidae > Cynocephalus > Cynocephalus volans. Next base: position 213,837,689 of record NC_084461.1, read on the forward strand.
ACTTGTGTTTGTCCCTCTGTGGACTTCAACCTGAGGCCTTTTACCAAAGGTAGAATTAGTCTCTGTGACCTACCAGGAGCTCCATGTTTGCATACCACAGGGGGAAGGGAGGCACTGCTGAGCTGAGCTGGTGTTTCTGAGTGCCCAAACCCCTCTGTCTCCACATCTGTGTGGCCTTTGATAGGGTGGATGAGCCACTTACGTGAATTGGTCAAAATGAAGCTGTTTCCAAAGAGCGGTTGAACTGTTATCTGATTTCACCAGCACAGACATGCTGACTTGTTGGATGGCTGCCTTTCCTATGATACGTGAGGTTATCTTATTCCTATAAACCTCTCGGGGAGGCTCGGGCTTTCACACTGTTTTTGGATGATTTCCTCCTCACCCTTTCCTAGAAACATTTCAGGAAGTATTGTTTTAAAATGATGATGTTTAAAAGCTGTCCCTGTTCAGATCGTCGGTCTTGTGTTTTGGATCTTTCCTGCTTTCAGGGTGAGCAGTGTGGGGTCAGCCTCTCCCTGCTAAGGAAGTCATCCGGTCACCACGGCCAACAGTTACACCCAGATTAAGAATTTTTCCTAACCAATATTCTGCAAAGACTTGAAAAATTGCTTTGAAATGCCATAATCTTACTTCCTAGGTAAACCAAATTTATAAAACAGACAAATTAGACACTGAACCTAACTATAAATATATAAAATAAGATCTTACCAGCATCCTCTTGTTGCTCAGGAAATCAGTATCATTTCCAGGCCAGAGGTGTCTGGTCCACTCTCACTGTTGTGTCTATTGGGCAGGAAGGCCTGGAGATGAGCTTCTAGCTCTTTAAGGAAGTCTGGGAACCCACAAACCAGCGGCATTTGCAAGTAGGAACGGCAGCTTAATAGCGCCTTCTCCCCCGGGACTCTGGCCGCATGTCCCCAGTCCACTGATCGTCCTTCCCACGCAGCCACCTCCTTTTCTGCAGGAATCACAGAACGGGCTGTGACAATAAAGCCTTACTCACTGAGCAGCGGAGAGACATATGTCCTGCAAGCGTCTGTGGGTATGTTACACTGTCGGTTGGGTTTGGTGCAGGGAACCATGAGGGCTTTGATCGTATTCATACATTTTCCTGGAAATGACCGTGGCTTCTGACCCCTGGGCTCTTGCTGTGTGCTGACCCCCCTCTCACATGCTGTCACTCACTGCTTGTTGCTGCTGATGCAGATGAGAGGACAGGACAAGAAGGGACTGCTGTGTTTTTGTGAACTTACTCTTTCTGTGGAATCAGGTGCACGGTCAGATGAGGATGAAGGCTGAACAGTTGCCTTTTAAAAAAAATTACACGTGTGTTTTGTTTGTGCTCCACAACTGGGTATATTTGCTCCTTCCCTGTCCTCCTGTCAATGACCTCCCTCTCTATTTAACCCCAGCAAGGTGTCATTGCTGTTCTTTTGCATGATCTGTGTTCATTTAAATTCACGCACACGCTTACTCCAGTGTCCCTGGCTGGCCACTGTGGGGCAAGCTTGGGCTCCAGCGCTCCTGCCTGGTTTCCTGTCCCCCTGCCCCACACCCTCACCCACAGCAGCCTCCTCCTGTGCTCTGCGGGTCACAGCAGGCCACATGTGACTCCCTGTCTTCCACAGGGTTTTTTGGTTGGAATACCCATTTTCCCCACATCCCCTTCTTACCCCCACATATGACTCATACCCCAAGACTGCTTGCCCAAATGTATCTTCTTTTGTGGAGGTTTTCCTGGTCAGACAGCCAGAGTGAGTCCCTCTTCCTCTCGGGTTTCACCTGTGTTATAGGATCTGTCTTCCATGGTTGCTGTGATTGTGAAATAAGATAATATATGAACAGTGTCTAGCAGAGCACCCGGTACAGAGCAAAGGCTCCATCAGTGGCACCTGCTACTAAATTATCATCAAGCTTTTAACAACTTGACATGTAAATCTCACTCCTGTAAATCATCTCAAGAAAAATGCATTAAAAGTTTAAAAAAACTGTATGTATGAGAATAATCACTATAGTGTGATCAGTAATAGCAGGAAATGGAAAATAAAATAATCATTAAGGAATAATAGTTATGCATATTAGGGTATGTGTGCTCAGTGGAATCTTATGCAGCTATTTATAACAGTGATTTTGGATACAATGTAGCAACATGGAAAATATTTTTGTTATTTGTACAGCTAATAAAAACAAAACATAAAATTCTATCAGTGCTCTAAGTTCAGCTAAGCTGTATGTACGTGTGTGGGGGGCTGAGGCTTGAAGAGAGTCCAGGAGAAGGGAGCAAGTTTGACTGGCTGTGGTGATTGTCCAGTCATCTCTTCTCCCTCCTGAGACTTTGGTTTCTGCTGGGGTGCTTGTTGTCTGACTCCCAGGCAGGGAATGGGTCTGTCTCGTCCACTTGCATCTCCCCAGGGCCTGCAATTGTGCCTGCTCTGCTGAGCCAGTGCCCAGTAAGTGCTGGATATATTAATGAGTGCCAAATGGCAGTGGTTCTTAGACTCTCATGTACATCTGAATCCCCTGATGGGCATTTTAAAACACAGAATGCTGGGTCTCAGTTTCTAAGTCAGCAGGTCTGGGGGAGGCCCAAGAATCTGAGTTTCTAACGAGCTCCCAGGTAATGCTTCTGTTGCTAGTCTGGGGACCGTACATTTAGCACCCCCAGGATCAGTTTTGTACTATAAAAACTTAATCCTGTGCTCTTGAAATTCTCCATCGTGGGTGAGAATCCCCATTTTGTCTTTCTTTTTAGCTTCGAAGCATAGCTTACTAGGTAAAGCTCAGCTGTACTTGAAAGTCACCCAAGCTCCACAGGACATGGCCTGCCAGGTGCAGCCCCACCGTGGTGTGGAGGCGCACACCATCTTCAGTGTCTTCTGCATGTCAGGAAAACCGGTATGTGGCAACCCCATGTCTGTCTTGAGAGACCAAAGACAGCGGCCACTTTTGGAGGTCATGGCAGCTCTTTGCATGACATACTGCAGAATCTAAAACGTTGTCCTTCCCCAGTTGTGGAGGAACTCGGCCAGGAGTTGAATGCTGGATAGTTGCTTAGGTAGGAATGGGTCCTCCCACTCATGAGAGGGGTGCAGAGCAGCCCCTGTTCAGGAGACAGGCCTCTGCACATGCCCCAAAGTGAGGAGCCCAACCCCTGCCCACCAGGGCATGTCTCTAACATGGACTTAATCTCACTCTCCTTATTTAGGCAACAGAGAAAGTCACTGTGATGTTTTTGCACAGCGTCTTGTGAGGATGAGACGAGAGGATAGGTTTAAAGAGTCTGAGGTTGGGTGGTGGGCAGGGCACTATCCTCCTGTCCTCTCAGTGTGGACAGCAGCCTGTGTGCCCATGTTGCTCCTTCTCTCAGACGCCTGCCCTGTCCTTGGAAGGGGCCTGGCCCTGGCTTCCACTCAAGGTCCAGGCCCAGTTGCCTCTGCTTGGAACCTGGAGAGTGTGTCCCCCACCTCCCTGTCCAACGGCGATCCCAGCAGTGGGGAGGCTGAGCTTCAGCCAGGTCCCCTTCATCCTGAGGGGCCGTGACAGTCTGAATCAAGACTGTCAGCAGGGTTCAGGGCAAGGAGGGTAGGCAGCCCACGAATGAGGACTCGGTGTTGTGGGAGGAGCCCTTTGGGCTATGGAGAGGAGAGCCCTGCAGGGTGGGGAGATCCCCACATGCTGTGTAGCTGGGGACACTGTGGAGCTGTTATTCACCCTGTTCCTGGCTGCAATGAAGGCTACAGGTGTGTGCGTATGGACTGGTGATGTCATTCACAGTGTGTTCATCTATACTGTTTTTTCCTCCCCATGGACTGGATTCTAGGACTTTCATTATGAATTTAGTTACTGGACAGGAAATGCCTCCAAACACACCTTGTACCAGGGGAGAGATGCCCAGTACTATTTTGCGTTGCCAGCTGGTGAGCCCTTGGACGGTTACAGAGGTAAGTCATGGTGCCGATGTGGCCACTGGCTGTGCTTACTTACAGTTCTCAGCCTTTTTTTCCTGGCTTCCAAAAAATAACGATGGTTAAAATGATGTGTCTCGAAAATAAAATTGTTTTTCACGCTGATAAGGTTAATGCTTTTTAGTTTAGATTGATTAGCTACCTTTTAGTGCAGAAAGAACATCAGTAGTAGTATCAATAAATTAATTTTTTATATCTTAAATATTAACTGAAATATAATGTATATGATAAAATGCCAAAGAATTTTTTAATATATGAATTAAATATTGAAGACCAAGAAATCTCTTATTTACTAATAAAATATGTTTTATCTGCCGAATGTTGCATTTATTATAGATGAAACCAAATCAAGGTACCACCCCAAGGAAGAAAGTGTGGGGTAAAGTAATGTGGAGTTAGTGTGTTACAATCTCAAAACAAAGTGAATCCCGTACTGTCATCAACGTTCTGCTCTGATCTCTGTCTTTGAGGCCGTGTCCAGTTCTACACTAGCCCTTAGGAACTGGCCTTAACTTGAGCATATAAGGAACATAGCCATTTAGGAAGATGTCTGGATATGCACAACCCCAGGCTGGTTAAATTACAGTCTCTGGGGGTGACTTTTTTTGTTTTTGTTTTGTTTTAAACTTCTGGAAGATTCCACTGTGTAGGCAAGGTTGAGAGTCACTGATCTAGAAATTTCTTTGATTAGGGCTGGTAAGATCATTTCAGCCCGAAGTCTGAACTAGTTCATCCACCTGATTTATTTAAATCTCACCTCTCCTTTAAGCCCAGCTAAAATGCCTTCTTCATGAAACCTTGCCTGTCACCTCTAATGAGAAACACTTGCACCTTTTTCTAGATTCAAGTCAAATTGAGCAAAACTTTTCAGAGCAGGGTGCTTTGTGATCTTTGTAATCAGGTTCTGCTTTGTACCACAATGATTTCAAACTCCCATCTGATCTGAAGGTTTCCTAAAGTCAAGCAACGAGACAGACTAGCGTGGTAGATGTCAGTGGGATGATGAAGGTGGTCTTCAGACCTGCCTCCACAGATCCTTAAACACGAAAATTGCACTCACCCTCTGTCTTCTGGAAATTTCCCTCAAAATGGAAGCTCATCCCAAGCTCCCCTCTTCTTGGTGTTGGACTTGAAGCCAGGAACTCATCCCAAGGGCTGGGTCAGAACAGAACGTGCCCTTAAGGTGAGGAGCCCACACCGTGCCTTCTGTGGAGTCGGTCATGTTCAGAGCTGGCTGAGGGCTGCATTTAGGGGTATGTGGGACCTTGTCCACCAGGGCATCTGAAGACCACAGGGCTGGGCAGATGTCCACACAGACGGACCTTGGGACAGGGCCTCAGCTCCATGTGGGAAGAAGGGATTTTTTTAAATTTGTAGAACCAAATTTCAGGTCACAGTACCAGAGGAGTGTCTGGATTAGTGATGTTACTCTGATCTTTCACAGGTGTGATATTTGATTATAATTGTCAATATCCATGCAATCAGTTCCTATGAATATCTGAATTCAAGATTTATAAGAGGGTAAATGCAATATAATAAACACTTAATACATAGCTTATGTCGTCTCACCTTTTGCATGAATGAACATGGCACAGACTCAACGTGTTGAATTAAATGGAGTCTTGCCTGAAACCTGCTCCTTCTCTCACATTCTCTATCCTGATTCACAGGACCAGTGTTATCTGCAGTGGGGTATTTGTTAAAATTGCAGCTTCCAGGGTCCCACCCAATATCTACTGACTTAGAATCTCAGGAAGAAGGTGGAGCCCAGAATTTGCTTGTAGACAGGCTTCCTGCTGCCCATGGTCCACATCATGAGAAGCACTGACCTCCAAAATTCAGTCCCCAGTCCTCAGCACTGGCTCTTAGGTTGAGGGTGTTGTAACAAAGCCACTCAGGGTGCGCCTGTGCCTCAATCTTCCTGAGTGGTTCACATGACCCTACCTGGGGCTGTCACCTCCTCCCTGAGCCTCATCTGCGGGTCTCCTCACCACATCCCCAGACCAATATCACATGAAAGAATTCCTGGGTCTCTAAAACAACCATTCCCTGCCATGCTTTTGTGTCTCCATGCAAACTTCCCTCAGAATGCCTCTTCAAAGACCTTTTCTTCAGACCTGTTAAATTTCTATACATCTTTTAGGAACTGGTTAAAATATGACCCCAACCCTGGACGGCCCACGGCAGAGTTTGTATGTCATGCACTGGGCTCCCTGTGGCCCAGGCCTTCGCCCTGTTTCAGCATTTACCACACTTTCAGTAGACAGGGAGATACTGGATGGCGAGGTAGCCCTGCTCACCTGCCACGTCTCAGGCTGCAGCAGGCATGCCACACTGCAGGTCCAGTGAAGGAACGCGTGAGCCCAGGAAGGAAGGTGTCCCTCCCTGATCCCTCCAGCACACAGTGGTGGCTTTTGCCTCTCAACTGTTTGTGGCCCCTCCTGTCTTCCCCGTCTGCTCTCTGCCTGTTACTGGGGCTTAGATTTTGTCGGTACGTGAGATCTCCCCAGAAGGAGGGAGGAAACTGAAGTTCACTCTTGTGCCTTGCTTTATTTTTGTGTTCCTTGAAGCACCTATCACCATCCTAGGCATACAGATGTGCTCAGGAGAGATTCTATTTCCTGATTTATTATATGCACAGTGCAAGTAACTTGGGAGGGAAAACATCTTGCAATTTCTTCTCGTTCTGAGCTTTGCCAGGACTGAGCCTGTCGCCCTGTGCCATTCAGTTGCTGTCACTGTGTGAAGAAGCATCTCTGTAGCTCCGTGTCCAGGATGACCTTCTCTGGCATGTTCCCTTACAGTCATGGTTTCCATTGAGATCACCAATGGTGAGGGCTCCAAGGTCCAGCCGTGCACTGTGGAGGTGACCGTCCTGCCACGTTACCACGGGAGTGACTGCCTGGATGAGGAACTGTGAGTAGCACAACGCCACACAGATGTCTTTGTGCGGTGTTTGTGTTTTCTCGTGAGATTGCTGTCCCTCACGTTGTCAACAGGTGCAGTAGAAGAGTGGCAGGAACTTGTCTTTGCAGGATGAGCAAGAGAAGCAACCAGGGCTGGCCCACCACAATCATGCTATCTCGTACAGGCATCTCTGTGTGTGCTTCAGAGCCCATCAAGCACTTTCTTTTTAAAACAGTGTTACTGAGATACATTTACATGCTATAGTTCTCTCACTCAAATGTGTGATTCTCTGGTTTTTTAGTACACTTACTGAGTTGGGCAGCCTTTACCGTAAGCTGGTTTTGAAACATTTTCATCATCCCACAAAATCCTTGTACTCATCAGCAGTCCTTCCCTGCCCCCACCACCCAGCTTCCCCTACGAGCCCCAGGCAACCACTCATCTACTTTGTGTCTACAGATTTGTCTATTCTGGATACTTCATATGAGTGGGGTGATACAACATGGGATCTTTTGTATTGTCTCTATTACTTAGGATCTGAATGGTTTTGAGTTTCATCTGTGTTGTAGTATTTATCAGTACCTCATTTCTCCTTTTAGCTGGGTAATATTTTATTGTATGGATATACCACACATAGTTTATTCATTCATCAACTGATGAACATAGTGGTTGTTTCTCCTTTGGGGCTATGAGAAATTGCTGCTATGAGCATTCATGTGCAAGTTGTGTGGACAAGTGTTTTCATCTCTTTTGGGTAACTGATTAGGAGTGGAATTGCTGGGTCATGTGTAGCTCTGGTTTTAGCATTTTGAGGAACTGCCAAACTGTTTTCCAAAGTGGCTGCACCATTTTACATTTCCGTCAGCAATGTAGGAAGATTCCAGTTTCTCCGCATCCTAACCAACACTGGTTATTGTCTATCTTTTTGTTTATAGCCATTCTAGTGGGTGTGAAGTGGTATCTCATTGAGGTTTGGATTTGCATTTTCCTAGTGAGTGGTGAGCAACTTTTCATGTGCTTTGTATATTTTCCTTGGAGAAATGTCTGATCACATACTTTGCCCATTTGCTAATTGGGTTGTCTTTTTATGATTGAGTTGTAAAAGTTCTTCATGTATGCTGGATACAAGTCCCTTTTTAGATATATGATTTGTAAATATTTTTTACCCAGTCTGTGGGTTTTCTTTTCACTTTCTTGGTGGTCCACTTTAAAACAAAAGTTTTTAATTTCAGTTAACTCCAACTTATTTGTCTTCTCTTTTATCCCTTGTGCTTTTGGTGTCATATTTAAGAACTTATTGCCTTGCCCAAGATCACAAAGGCTTACTCCTGTATTCTCTTCAAAGATTTTTATTGTTTTAGCTCTTACATTTAACCTATAATCCACTTTGAGTTAATTTTTGTGTGTGGTGTAAGGCTGGGCTCCAACTTCATTCTTTTGTGTGTGCATATCCAGTTGTCTAAGCACCATTTGTTGAAAGACTATTTTTCCCCCATTGAATTGTCTTGGGCCTTTTGTCAAAAATTAATTGACCATAAATGTTAGAGTTTATTTCTGGACTGTCAATTCTATCCCATTAATCTAGGTGTCTGTACTATACTGTTTCAATTATTGCAGTTTTGTAGTAAATTTTGACACTGAGAAGTTTGTACCCGCTGAAAGAAAGTGAACCAAGATGCTGGGTACCGATCAAGCTTTATTAAAGGAAAAGAATCTGCCAGGCTGCGCTCCAAGTGGTGGGCAGCCCAGGGCTGCCCTCAAAATGCAGGACAGCACCAGATATGGGGGGTGAGAGCACTTATATAGGGTGCCAAAGGCTGGCCGATACAATCAAGGAGGGGCATCATGCTAATGTGGAAGCTATGCGACCAGGGTGGAGGTCTGCACCCTTGTGGCAGCAAAAGGGTTTCTGTTTTGCAGAAGTCACGAAACTTCTTGTAAAGGGACAGGGGCAGGGGTTTGGTGCTGGAGTGGGAGACAAGGCCGGTGGCTATTTTGTGCTTATTGTGTGCACAGTGGCGCCAGTCACGTCCAAGATCCATCATTCTTGACTTTTAAGTATAGGGAGAAGGGAAAAGGGGCGAAGATCTCATTCTTCTGAAGCTACTTCCTCCTGGATATGGGCAAAGATATGGAAAAAATAAAAGAGTTATGTTGGCAGGTAAAACAATTAGGTGTTAGGGTATTGGTTTCATGTGGGGAGGCTGTATTCTTCCGGGGAAGGGTTGCTGATTCTGAGGGACTGATATCCTCCTTGCAGGAACAATTTGGTGGCCTTTTGGTTGATGAAAGCCTGCATTTGTTCCTGCGAGAAACTAGAGAAACACCAAAAGAGACAGGGACCAAAAAGTAGGATGAGTCCCAGCACAGTTAGGGGTCCTACTAGGGGCATAAGCCAGGGTATTCAAAGGTTTAGTGACTGGGGCCACCCCCAAGGTGTGTTTGTGTTTTGTAACCCTTTGCATCCACAATCAATGCTTGCCTTTAAATGGCTTAAGTTGTTTTGGATCACCCCGGACTCATTTATGTAATAACAGCATTCCTCCCCCAAGAAGAGGCAGCTGCCTCCCTTCTCGACTGTAAGGAAGTAAAGGGCCCAATGGTTCTGTAAAGCGACTGTTGTGAGTAAGGTGACCTGTCACTGGGGGGAGGAGATGCTGTCTATACTTAGTTCTTCTGAGAGTTTTTGATAGAATTGAGAGGCAGTAGCAAGGCCCACTATGCCAGTCCCAGTTACAGGAAGGATCCCTGCCCCAATTAAAAGGTACGATTAGTGCCCTACAGGAGCAGGGGGCACTTCCTTAGCGGGGGGTTCAAAGTTAGTCCCAGTCCCGTCTCCATCTCTCCATCTGTCTGGATGGTGATGTCTGGGACGAGCCAAATGAATATGCAAGAAATTGCATTAAGGGGCAGGTAACAGGATGATGTAGTTTTCTAAAGGAAATATATTTTGGTTTTAGGGCATGGATGAGAAGGGGGTAAGTGAGTGGTAGCGTTTGGTGGTGTTAGTAAGGAAGAGTGTGGGCAGGCCCCACACAACGCTGACAGTCCCCACTGAGGTGAGATAAGAGGAAAGTGAAGAGACGTTTGTGGAAATGTTATGGGCTGTATCAACAGGGTGGGGGGTGACCACAAAAAGTTTCTCATGAAGCGGGAGACAGATGAGTCACTTAGGGACCAGTCTGATTCACTGAGGACTGCATCATCCCTGTGGACCTGGAACCTCCATGTTCCAGGAAAGGGGGAGCATTGAGATAGGAGGAAAAACACGGGAAGGATGCGAAGGGTTAGGGAGCCAAGAAAATTTAAAGGGGACATTGTCACAATGACATTGCTAAGAAGCATCCTACCGATAGGAGGTAAAGGAGTGCCAAGAGAAATGTTCCTATAATGTTACACTCCTTTGGGGCAGCACTGGCCAATCCTGTGCAAGTACTAGAACAGATAGTGTAATAAAGGTTAGGGACACGGGGTGACATATACTTATCAACTCCCACAATGGCAAACCCGTGATAGCAGTTTGGGGCCAGTCTTGGAGCAGCTCCTGTGTGAAGGACATGAAGAGGGCCTGCAAGAGTGAGAGGATAATCGCCAGGGGAAAGATCATCCTTCTTCTGGGATTGGGGGAAGAGTGGAGGTCCTGGAGATTTTTAGTTTTGTGGGTTCTAAAATGGATGGAGTGTAAGGAGATGTTGGGTTGGGGGTTGAGCAGAGGGACCCCTCTGGCTTGGTGTTAACAGATTCTTTGGGTACAGTCTCAGGTGCTAGTTTTACCAAGGATAAGTGATACCAAGGGGCCTTTCCTAGTACTTTCACTGCCTTGGGAGTGGTGAGAAGTACTATATCAGGCCCTTCCAAGCATGGTGAGAGAGGCTTTGGGATTCGGATTTTAATATACACTTGCTGTCCCGGGCTCAGTTTAAAGTCTGAGGGGGTGGTGGGGAAAGGATGAGGTGATAGAAGGTTGGCCTGTTCCGTAAGAAGATCCCTAATGAGCAAAAGAGTAGGGAGATACTGGCCTAAAGGTGATGAGCTGAAAGGGAGAGGTATGAGAGTGAAGGGCCCACCACACATAAGTTCGAGGGGGCTGAGGCCTGTGGGCTTGCAGGGGGACAGCCCATAGGCGAGTGAGTGACTGGTGGGGAGGCCAAGACGAGGGATGTTTTCTGAGGTGAGAGCATGTGTTACTGCTGTAGCATCCTCTGAATGCAGGGAAAAGCCTCGACCCAACCTGAAAAGGTATCTACTAGGGTTAGAACATAGCATGTCCTTTTATGGGGAGGCATGTGAGTAAAGTCAATTTGCCAATCCTGGCCAGGGGTGTATCCTTTGGTGTGGTGGGTGGAAAGGACTGAACTTGGTGGCCACCTTGATTGGAAGAATGAATACACAAAGGACAATTTTGAGTGATTTGTTTGAGTAACTTGGCCATGTGGGGAGAGTAATATAAGGGCTGAGGAAAACAGGGGTTCATAGCCTATATGAATTGAATTATGGAAATCTAAAAGGATTTGCTCAGCTTGTGTGGTAGGGAGGATATAGCGACCGGAGAGAGTATACCATTTGTCCTTTCTCTGTGCCTCAACAGTTGGAGGTGTTGTATTTCTTGGGCTGTGTATTGGGATAAGGGTGAAGGGACCATGAGAAGGACCTGAGCGGAAGAGGAAGAGTGGGGCCTGGTGATTGAGCAGCCTGTTTTGTGGTTAGATCCACCAGTTTGTTTCCCTGGGCTATGGGATTGTTGGAGGTTTGGTGTCCTCTGCAGTGTATAACTCCAACCTCCTTTGGGAGTTGTGCAGCCTCAATAGTTTGTGTTAGATTTACGATGGCACAACCTGCCTGGGGGGGTGGGCATGGAGGTGGCACTCCCATCTATGAACCATGTATGTCAGGGCCACATAATGGGATGTGGGGAGATGTGTGGAAAGGGATTGAGAAAGAGGTCTAAAGCCTCCATGCCGTTATATTCTAAGGGTTGTGAGTGTTTTGGGATGAGAGTGGCTGGATTTAGGGGAGGGCAAGGTTTAAAGGAGAACTGGGAGTTTTCAATGAAGGTAAGGTGGATAAGTTTTACATGGGAAGGGGAGAGAATTGACTTGGCCTTATGGCTGAGAAGGTCTTGACTGTTTGTTGTCCAGAAGTTAGTTTAGAGCTTTCTTGTGTTAGCAGGGCAGCTGCTGCCAAGGCCCGTAAACAGGGTGTCCATCCTTGAGCTGTGGTGTCTAGTTGTTTAAAGAAATATGCAACCAGGGAGAAAATATCTCCTGCCTCTTGTCCCAAAACCCCGACTGCCAATCCTTGGGTTTTACTGATGTATGGGACAGATGGATGGGATAAGTTTGAGAGAGAAAGAGCTGGGGCTGTAAGGAGAGCAGCTTTTAATCACTGGAAGGGAGAATGAATGGGCTTTGTGGGATCTAAGGGAGTGGGAGGATCCCCTTTGGCTGCCCCATAAAGTGGTTTTGCTAGCACGCCAAAGTTAGGAATCCATAGGCGAAGATACCCTGCAAGCCCCAAGAAAGAAAGGATTTCATCCTTTGTGGTAGGAGTAGAGAGTTCAGAAACTAGACTCTTGTGATCCACCGTTATTTCTCTGGTGTTGGGCGTGAGGTGGACTCCCAAATAGGTGACTGAAGGAGAAGAAATTTGGGCCTTGCTGGGGGACACTCGATATCTCCTGGAGGCCAGGAAATTAAGGACAGCAGCAGTGTGGGCCTGTGAATCCTCGTAGGAAGGGCTACAAAGGAGGAGGTCATGCACATATTGTATTAAAGTGCTAGAGGTTGGGAGGGAAGTTCAGATAAGTCTTGAGCTAAGGCCTGGCTGAAAAAGTGGGGGCTGTCCTGAAACCCTTGAGGTGGTACTGTCCAGGTGAGTTTTTGGAATGGCATGTGCCAGGATTAATCCTGTACTTAACAGAATGAGCTGTTAGGCTTTATAACTGGAAGGATGGGTGTATTACAAGGTGAATGGTGGGTCATAGAAGATGAGAAGAAAGGAGTTTGTTTATAAGGGGCTTTAACCCTATTAGGTGTTTATTAGTGATGGGGTATTGTGGGACATTAGGGAAAGAAGAAGGATCCCACAGCCTCATGAAGATGGGAGGGTGATGAGTAGTGATGGAGGGTGAGGAGGTAGCCCATACTATAGGATTAACCTTGTCTGAGGGGGTGGGGAAGGTGGAAGCCTCAGGGGCCAGGTCTGGGTACAGCCTGTAACAGAAGTGTTGTAGCTGGAGTTAAAGTGTTTAGGGTAAGAGTAGCTTTGATTTTGAAAAGAATGTCCCATCCCAGTAAGGGGGTTGGGCATTGAGGCATTATTAAGAATTTGTGTGTGAATTGGGTGTGTTGTAGGGTGTAGGAAAGGGGTTGAGTGATCTGTGGGTGGTATACTGATCCCGTGACCCCTACTATTGTGATAGAGGATGGGGTTGTTGGTCCTGCATATTCAGGAAGGGTAGAGTAAGTGGCCCCTGTATTGATGACAAAAGAGATCGGGTACCTGCTATAAGGCAAGTTACCCTGGGCTCATGCATGGTGATTTCTGTGGGGGCCTCAAGCCCTGGGCATTGTCAGTCCTCCTCTTGGGCAAAGCCTAGAAGCTCTGGGAGAGATGGCTGTGGAGCTGAAGGTTGTGGGTTAGAAACTGGGCCACTCCCTCTCTGGTGAGTGGCACAGTCAACTCTCCAGTGACCTGGCTGTTTGCAGTGAGAACCGGGCCTGGGAGGGGGTCTGGGGTTAGGACAGACCCTTACCCAGTGGTCCAGTTGACCACATTTGAAGCAGTTCCCATGTGGCTTGCCCCTAGAGGCAGCCAGCTTTGGAGTATATGAACCACGGATAGCATTAACCAGGAACTGGTATTTGGCTTGATCTATTTTGTAACGATCTTTTTTCTCCTCCTCCTCCCTATTGTTAAAAACCTTGAAAGCTGCATTGTGGAGGTCTTGTTGAGTCATCCTCAAGTTTTTTTAGTTTTTTCGAATGTCAGGGGCTGATTGGGTAATGAAGTGAGAGTGTAAGAAGGCCATGCCAACTGTAGTGTTTGGATCTATATGTGTGTATTTATGTAAAGCCTCAGAGAGGAGGGTTAGGAATTAGTAGCCTTTTGGAGGCCATAAATCAAGTGTGTGATCATGTTATCCTGGAGATCCTGATCCCCGTGGCCAGTCTGGTGGTCCTAATTTGGGTCCGTGCAAGGTATGGCAACAGCTCCCACAGGCCACCTGTTATTTTGAGCAGGTACCTCATCTGCCTGTTGTTGGGCCGCCATCCAGACCTGCTCCCTGTCTTCAGGGGACAGATATGTGTCTGGGTCGGACTGGAACTATCCCAGTCATTTTTCGATTTGGGAAAGGTCTGAAAGAGAAAAGGGGATATGTACCTAGACAAATCCTTTTGTCCCTGCCACTTCATGGAGGGGGGTATAAAGGAGCCAGAGCTGAGGTGGGGTTGCTACCTGATGAAGGGGGAGAAAGAGTGGGGGGGTTGGGTGGCTGAGGGCAAAGAGAGGGAAAAGGCGGAGGGGCTGGTGAAGGATTTGGAGCATACGGTGGCCTGTGCAGGGAGTAGAGTAGTCTGATGGATTAAAAGATTAATCTGAGTCCGGAAGGGGAGGTCAGACATGAGCTAGGAGAATTTGAGACATAGGACAGTTTTGACAGAGAGAAGGACTGTAGCTGGAGATAGAAAAGAGGCTTGAACATAAGAAATCTCTCCAGCTTTTGCCGTTTTGGTGAGTATCTAAATCAAGAGTGCCATCCTGTGGCCACTGGGATCCATTGTAACGAGGTGTTCAAGTTTTAATGTCTCCCTGGAGGCAGGGAGATTGGCTAGGAGACAGCCCAGAGGCATAGAGTGTGGAGGTTTGGATTGTGAGGATCCCATGTAGAGGGTGAGAAAGGGAATGGGCAGTCGTTGTAGAAGAAGGGTGCCAACAAAGAGCGTCCTCTCTGTTGTTCATCTTCTTTTCGAGAGAAAAGCCACTGACTGGCTAGAGGAACATCCTCCAATAGCTGGGGGGCATCAGAGGGGGTTCCTTTGGCCAGGCGCCTTGGCTTCATAGAGATGGTAATTGTAGAGAGTAGTCAGGGGAACTTGTAGAAGCAGAACAGAACCACTGACTCACCCTGAATTGAGGTTGATGTTGGATGTGTTGGTCTGAAACAGCAAAAGGAGAGAGTCCTGGAGGTACCCAGTTCAGCAGGTCTGGGAAGGATGGCCACGGGCCAGTCAACCCAAGAGAGGGGATCGTTCGATGGTCCGGCCGTTACCTTTCCTGGGTTTCAGCACCATAATGAAAGAAAGTGAGCTGAGACACTGGGTACTGATCAAGCTTTATTAAAGGAAGAGAATCTGCTGGGCTGTGCTCAAAGTGGTGGGCAGCCTGGAGCTGCCCTCAAAATGGAGGACAGCACCAGATGTGGGGGGTGAGAGAGCTTGTATAGGGTGCCAAAGACTGGCTGATACAATCAAGAAGGGGCATCATGCTAATGCTCTGCTGGGCTGTGCTCAAAGTGGTGGGCAGCCTGGAGCTGCCCTCAAAATGGAGGACAGCACCAGATGTGGGGGGTGAGAGAGCTTGTATAGGGTGCCAAAGACTGGCTGATACAATCAAGAAGGGGCATCATGCTAATGCAGAAACTGCAACCAGGGTGGAGATCTGTGCCCTTGCAGCAGCAAAAGGGTTTCTGTTTTGCAGAAGTCATGAGGCTCCTCATAAAGGGAAGTGGGGAGGGGTTTGGTGCTGGAGTGGAAGACAAGGCCAGCAGCTATTTTGTGCTTATTGTGTGCCCAATGGCTCTGGTCACATCTAAGATCCATCACCCACTAACTTTGTTCTTCCTTTGCAAGGCTGGCTATTCCAGGTCCCTTGTATTTCCATATGAATTTTAGAATCAGCTTGTCAGTTTCTGCAGAAACAAAACAGCACAGGTGTGGCATGGTGGCATTGGCACTAGCCACCCTTCCCAGCCTCACTCCAGCTTAGCTTGGGCTTCCTGGGACTGGGGGGCTGGGGCTCTGGACAGGAGCTGAAGAGGATGTAAAAAACAAAACAAAGCAAGACAAAAAAGCCAGTTGGGATTTTGATAGGGATTTTGTTGAATCTCTAGATCAGTTTTGGGAGTATTGCCATCTTTAATATAAGTCTTTCAGTTTGTGAACATGGGATGTCCTTCTATTTATTCTTTAGTTCTTTTAACAGTGTTTTGTAGTTTTCAGTGGGTGCATCTTGTACTTCTTTTGTTAAATTTATTTATGAACATTCATGCTTTTTGATACTATTGAAAGTGAAATTGTTTTCTTAATTTTATTTTTGAATTTTTTAATGCTAGTGCATATTTATACAATGGATTTTGTGTATTGATTTGTATCCTCTAACCCTGCTGAACTGGTTTATTAGTTTTAATAGTTTTTTAGTGCATTCCTTGAGAGTTACTATATATAAGACCATGTCATCTGTGAATAGAGATAGCTTTACTTACCTGGATGACTTTTATTTCTTTTTCTTGCCTGATTATCCTGATTAGAACCTCTAGTTCAATGCAGAGCAGAAGTGGCAAGAGTGGAAATCCTGGTTTTATTCCCAATTTTAGGGGAGAAGTATTCAGTCTTTCACCATTTAGTATTGTGTTAGCTGCAGGTTTGTCATAGATATCCATGATCAGGTTGAGGCAGTTCCCTTCTATTCCTAATTTGTTGAGCTTTTTTTATTATGAAAGGGTGTTGGATTTTGTTAAATGTTTTTACTAGAGCTGCTGAGATGATTGCTTGGGTTTTGTTCTTTATTCTTAACAAGTTGCTATGGTTCGAATGTTCATGTCCTCTCCAAAACCCATGTTGAATCTTTTTTTTTTCTTGTTAATGTTTTTGATTTTATCATCCTTGGTGCTCTCAGTAGATTTGCATTTTTTTTCTTTTTTAGAGATTTTTATTGAATCAAAATTTGGGGTTCAACATTGAAATATGTTGATCATATCAATATTACTAGCATATATATAGTTACAAATCGTACTTATTCTTTATGCCCCTTGTCCTATCTCTCCCCCTCCCCCCTCCCCCTCTAGTTGCCCTAGATTTCGTCTCTCCTTCTGAAAGAGTAATGGTTACTCTGTTGATTTGTTGCCTAGATAATCTGTCCAATGCTGAGAGGTGTGATCAGGTCCCCCAATATTATCATAGAGCAGATGCTTCTTCTGTCACTCTAAAATGGGCTTTGTGGAGAGAGACATCCTCTTCTTTATCTCTGCTGGTGACTCTCCTTGTGTCAGTGCACTCCAGTGGATGGCAGACTACCTGCATGGTGGTTGTGGTGTCTAGCTGCTTTCGTGGTAGCCATGGTTATTGTGGTGGCTGTGGTGCGCCACCCACATGCAGGTGATGCTCCTTGGTGCTGGCGGTGTGCCTGGTTGTGGGAGGAGGGTCCGGTCCTCTTTTCCATGACTTGGGTCCCCGGGTGGGCCCCGAGGTGCTGACAGTGTGCCTGAATGTGGGAGTGGGGTCCAGTCCCCAGCTCCAAGCCTTGGGTTCCTGGGCGGGTCCCGAAGCACTGGTGGTGTGAGTGGTTGTGGGTGGGAGTCCTGTCCCTGGCTCCATACCTCATGTCCCCTGGTGGGCCTCAAGATGCTGGTGGTGTGCCTGGGCTAGAACTAATTTTTTGTCCTTTGCTTACTTCTAACACCAGGGAACTTCCTGTGGGAACCAGAACTTGACCTGTGTCATTGAGCTAAATTGCTGCTTTGCTGCTGTTTCCCTAGGGAAGGCTTTTTGTGCAGCTCAGGGTTCAATGGTTGACCTTATAGGTACTTCCGGCTCTGCAGAAACTTGGTGCACCTGGGTTGTGTAGAAACTCTGATCTGGGCCTGAGTTTTTTCATCATACTGCACCCCATGCAATTCTGTATTCCTGACCAGACTCCCCTGAGTGGTCCTACACTGATTGGGGGTTGGATCGGTTGTCTTTGCTGTGTCCCAGTGTTCTCCCAGTGGGCCTGTCTTCCCCACCACCCGTGCTCCAAACACTTCAAATGGGATGGGCCCTGTGCTGGTCCCTTGTGTTCACTCAATGGTCTCTGAATGGCTCGCCTTTTTCAGCTGTTCTGGCTCTTTGCTCCTGTGTGGGTCCACAGGAATCTTATTAGTGGTCTTGCTGTCCTGGGGGCCACCAAGGTCCTCTTCTCCCCTGCCACCTCCAAGTAACTCCATCTGAAGGGCACAGCTGCGGGTTCTGTCAGCTCCTGCTCCATGCGCTCAGCAGCTCCTGCATTAAAGTGGCCACAGCTCCAAATGCTCAGAGCAGTTTTTTCTTTCTCTCATCATGGTTTCTCCCACCTTCATGAACTCTGTAGGTCTCTTGTCCTCTTCTCCTGAGCTCTAGTGGCCCCAGCTTGGGAGATGTTACATTTTTATAGTTGTAAATTGGTTGATTTGTGGGAGAGAGTGACACTGGGTACCATCTATCCCACCATCTTGACCGGAACTCCCTTGTTGAATCTTTATCCCCATACAACAGTATTAACAGGTGGGGCCATTAGGAGATGATAGGCCATGAGTGCTCTGCCGTCACGAATGGGATTGATAGCCTTATAAAAGGGTTGAAGGGAACTCACCTAGGTCCCTTTTTGGTCCTCTATCCCTTCCGCCATGTTGAGGACACAGCATTTCTCCTCTCCAGAGGATGCAGCAACAAGGCGCCATCTTGGAAGAAGAGGCCAGGCCCTCATCATACAGCAAACCTGCCTGTGCCTTAATCTTGAACTTCCCAGCCTCCAGAACTGTGAGAAATAAATTCCTATTCTTTATAAATTACCCGGTCTCAAATATTTTGTTATAGCAGCAAAAACAGACTAAGACACAAGTTATATTAAATTGATTGATTTTTATATGTTGAATCACCCTCGTATTTTGGGAATAAATCCCTTTTGGTCATGGTGTGTAATCCCTTTTCTGTGTTGCTGGATTTGGTTTGCTAATACTTTATTGAGAACTTTTGCATCTATATTTATAAGAGGTATTGGCCTGTAGTTTATCTTCTTATATTATCTTTGTCTGGTTTTGGTATTAGAGTAATACCGGCCACAATCAAAGGAATTTGGAAGTATTCCTTTGTATTCTAATATTTGGAAGATTTTTTGTAATTCTTCTACAAACATTTGGTAGAAATTACCACTGTGGTTATCTGGGTCTGGGATTTTCTTTGTGGCAAGTTTTAAAATCACTAATTCAGTCTCTTTACTATTGAGAAATCCCCCCCCCTTTTTTTGAGTCAGTTTCAGTAGTTTGTTTCTTTGTAGGAATTTTTCCCTATCATCTACATTCTCTAATTTTTTGGCACACAGTGTTTTGTATAGTGTTCCCTTATAATCCTTTTTATTTTTATATGGTGAGTAGCGATAATTATTTCATTCCTGATTTTAGAAATTTAAGTCTTCTCTCTTGTCGTTTTTGTCAGTCTAGCTAAAGATAAATTTGTTTTGTTGATCTTTTCAAAGAACCAGCTTTTGGTTTTGTTGATTTTTCTCTGTATTTTTTCTGTTCTCTATTTCATTCATTTCCACACTAATCTTTATTATTTCTTTTCTTCTGCTTTCTCTGCATTTATTTTGCTCTTCGTTTTTTGTTCTGTATGGTGGAAAGTTAGGTTATTGATTTGGAATCTTCTTCTTTATAGGCATTTAAAGATATAAATTTCCAGCAAGCATTGCTTTAGCTGCATCCCACATGTTTTGGAATGTTGTGTTTTCATTTATTTATCTCCAATGATTTTGCAATTTCCCTTGAGATTTTTTCTTTGAAACACTGATTGTTTAGGAGTGTGTTTATTTTTCTCATATTTGTTAATTTGCCAAATTCTTTTTGTCATTAATTTCTAATTTAATTCCTTAATTTCTTTTTTGTCTTATGTAAATATAACCACTATAAGTGCCTTATGGTTACTGTGTGCATGTATATCTTTTTCCATTCTTTTATTTTCAACCTAATTTTATCCTTCAACCTGAAGTGTGCCTCCAGTAGATGGCATATAGTTGGATCTTGTTTTTGTATCCAGTCTTACAATCTCTGCCTTTTGATTAGATTGTGTAATCCATTCACATTTAATGTTATTATTGATATGGTTCAATTTATGTATGCCATTTTGCTTTTGTTTTCTATACGTCTCATGATTACGTTGTTCCTATGTTCTTCATTTATTACGTCCTTTTACCTTAAGTGAATATTTTCTAGTATACCATTTTAATTCCTTAAATGATTTTTAAGTACATTTTAAAGCTGTTTTCTTAGTTGTTGCTCTAGGGCTTACAATATATAGCTTAATTTACTAGAAACTGCTTCAAATTTATACTAAACCAATTTCAGTAAAATGTAGAAACTTTATTCCTAAATAGCTCTATTTCCTCTTCTCTTTTTGTGTTATTGTTATCATCCATATTATATCTACATGTTACAAACTGAACAATACATTGTAGTTATTGTTTTACATAATCTTCTAACTTAAAGAGACTAGAGAAGAAAGGAGAACACAAATATATTTCCAGAAGTTTTTAAATGTATACTAATTTTCCTATTTAGTATTTTGATTGTCTTCATATCTTCCTGTGGGTTCAAATTACCATAGAGTGTCATTTTCTTATTCCAGCACAGCTCATTCTCACCCCTGTTCCTCATGTTGTTATTGTTATATTACATTTCTATGTGTTATAGGCCCAACAATACAATTTTATAGATATTGTTTTATGCAATGTCTTTTTAAATAAGTTAAGAAAGAAAAATAAAAATGTAATTTATGAACTTGATGATGTCCAACATTTTTCTGAGTCACTGTTCATTTTCTTCCTACTTTTTTCTTTCCATTCTTTACAGGCTCTATTTCTCCATCTTCAAGGTCACAGTTTCTTCATTTTCTCAAATCTACTGTTGAGCCTCTCTCCTGAATTTTTATTATTGCACCTGCAACTCTAGAATTTCCATTGGTTTATTTTATTACTTATAAATTCATAGTTTCTATCTCTTTATTGATATTTTTTGATTAGTCATTGTTATACCTTCTTTTAATTTCTAAAAATAAGATTACCTTTGGTTCTTTGGACATGTTTATCATAGTTGCTGTGAAGTCTTTGCTAAGTTCAACACTTGGGTTCCCCTCAAAAACAATTTCTATCGCCTGCTTATTTTTCCTTGGTTTGGGTCGCACTTCGTGTTTCTTTGGATGTCTCATAATTTTTCATTGAAAAGTAGACATTTTAGATAACATTGCAGCCATTCTGGTATTGGACTACCCCTTTTCCTGGGCTTGTTGTCATTCTTTTTGTTTGTTTGGTCATTTGTTCATATGTTTATTGACTTGGTAAGACTGAGTCCTTGGGGTATGTTTCCCCTCATTGTGTGGCCTGTGGTGTTGCTGCTAAGATTTGTTTGTTTGTTTTTATCTTCAACCTGGCTTCCTGGGGCCTTGGTTTGTATAAATCACTTCTTGGTCAAGGGTGTTCTTAAGCAGATGTGCTTCAAAGCCCAGAATGTATTTTCTAGTTAATTAAAAATTGATTTCTGGGCCGAGCCCGTGGCATACTCGGGAGAGTGCGGCGCTGGGAGCGCGGCAACGCTCCCGCCGCGGGTTCGGATCCTATATAGGAATGACCGGTGCACTCACTGGCTGAGTGCTGGTCACAAAAAAGACAAAAAAAATAAATAAATAAAAATAAAAATAAATAAATAAATAAAAATTGATTTCTAATTAATTTATTGACTTCTGGCAATGACCCTGTGTGGTATGTTCAGATGAAAATTTCTATCTTACCCATTTGGAGACCGAGGCGCTGTTGTTCTGTTAAATGATGTTCTTAAGGTCACATGGCAAAAAAACTGCAGGGTGAGGGCTGGAGCTGGTCTTTGGCCTTATGCACAGGGCTCTTTCTCTGATATCATGTTGCCCTTCCAAGTGCTAATAAGTGAACTATGCTATTTGTAAATAAGTAAGTAGATACTCAGTTATTGAAGTCTGAAGTCATAAACTTTGTGGTTTACCTCACCACAAGTGCATTGCAGATGTCCACTCCGTTATGGGTTTGGCTACTGCAGTTATTCAGATGCTTGTGACACCTCAGCCTGCTGTACCTGTGGTGGTGGCTTTGGTTCTGGACACATCCCTTCATTTGCCATGGTACTTCTGTGTCAGTGTCTGTTTGGCTTCTAGTGCCTTTTTCAGTTCTGATAAAAGGGACTTCTGTAAAATTTTGGTATTATGCCTTACAGTGTCTTTTTAGAGTTTCCTCTGCACAGACCAACTCTCCTTTTCTGCCCTGACACACCCAAGAAGTATTTTTATAATAAATCCCATTCCACTCTTGATTGGCAGGGTAAAAAGTTTTGCCGTGTGTTGGAACAATCATGATGACACCTCTTATGTTTCCTTCAGATATAATTCCAGCCTGAAAAACCTGTCTACCCTCCAGCTGATTGGGAGTTACATGGAAGTCCGGAATTATATCACCATGATGACCAGGATACTGAGTCGTCTGGCTGAGGAGGACAGAAGTGCCTCGTGCGGCCAATGGTCTCGAATGCAGGATGCATTAATTTCTTCAGTATGCAAATTAGCTTTTGCTGATCAGGTAGGATCCAGAGCAGGATGAGTTCAGCATCTGTTAACCTGCAATAAGGAGCAGGGCCTGAGCCTGGTTGGCTCACCAGCAAGTGCTCCGTTTATGAGACACGGATAGGAAATGAGACCAGGTGGGCCTGCTTGACTCTAATACATCGCTTTGGCCTTTCCAGCCTGCTGATGTGTTTCACAAATGAATGCTGCTGGTTTACAAGAGAGAATGAGACAAGGCAGTCATCATTACAGATAATTCTGCTAAAATTCCTATAAGTAAAAATTGCATAAATCCAATCCTATTTTATATTGTTAACAATGATATCATAGAGAGTTGAGTTCATGTTTATGTGCAACTTCTAAAGAAATGACCATATATTCAAATGTTGCCATCCATCTCACAGCAGTTCTGCAATTTTTATCTTATAATTGTCACATCTACAGGGAACATATCTTATCTCGTGATAAGATAGTTCACTTGAACTAATGTATTTTCTTCCTCCGTCATTCACTCTGACCCTCTTTCAAAAAGTTTCACTTAGCTCTGTCCTGCTTCCTCTTCCCTCATTCAGTTTTCTGATGGGGTATGGTGAGGCTGGCCAGGGGGCACATAAATGCTGGACAGGAAAGAAAAACTGAGAACAAGGTAATGGTCTCTCGACAGAAGGTCTGGCCCGCAGTCAGCCTCTTAGCTGAAAAGCATGGAGTCTGCTCTGTTTCTACATAAGCAAGTGGTAACTTTGAGCTGAGTAAGCTAACTCTCCTCTCCTTTTCTTTTTTCTATTGTCTGTTCACTTGTTCGCTTGCTTCTCCTGGCCAGGAAGAAATGGTTGATTCTGTTCTTATGTTGAAGGACCTCATACGTTTCCCTAATAAGGTGAGTACTATTTCTTTCCAATTGTATTTTCCTGCTTTTTTGCATAAGTATGAAGGCCGTGATCAGTTCGTGAAGAACACACTGTTCAGAGTTATGTTTTGACATTTAGGTTAGAAATATGAATTTCTCCTAAGAAATCATCTGAATGGAATTGCCCATCTCAAATCATAGGTGAAGGACTTTCCTACTAGAGAAATTTGGAAACCTGAAGTAGAAATGGATCAAAACAAGTACTGTCCATGTATGAATAATTTTGGTGGGGGGATTGTTCTTTATTATCGATACTTGGTGTTGGGCTTTCCCATCTTCACTCCTTCATTTCTTCTCACATCCCCGGCACGCTTTCCCCCTCCAGCGGCATCCGCACCGTGTTGTTCTTTGACACATGGGAGAGAGCACATCAGAGTTTCTTTTCCCTAAATCTGCAAATGCACCTTCTGCAAATCTAGCCATACCTGTCTTCCCCACTCTGTCACCACGGAAGGAGTTTCCCCACTCCCAGCAAGAGCTCATCCCTCCATTTGTGCTGGGAATTCCGTCAGGGCTCCCTCGCTGCCCCTCACGTCCATCTGCGTGAATGGCGCCCCCTGGGTTCGGCTGCAGGCGTGGCCCATGCCCTCCCACTTGCCTTCTCCTGAGTCGTCTCCTGGAGTTTCCTCTCTCTGCTGCTCCTTCCACTCCTGCCTCTGCTGGATGATCCCTGACAGCCCCTCCAGGGAAGTCACACCCTTCTCCAGCCACCACCTCCTTTCCAGGCTCCTCTCCACAGCAAAGCGTTTAGAAAGCGAGTCCTGAGACTGCTGTGGTCTATGTTTGCCGAGTCTCATGCATTTTTAAACGATCAAAACCAGGCCTCCGTCTCCATCTCCACACTGAAACTGCCCCTGCCCAAGTCGCTGAAGGTTTCTGTGTGGCCAAGTCCCCTGGACACCCTCTGTGCACCGTTCTTTCCCTGCCAGGGACAGCCTGTGGGGGTTCACCCTCTTTTTGGGGACGCTCTTGGCTTCATGACACAGTTTCTTGGTTGGCCCCGTTGAATGACCTTGGCTCTTCATCTGTGTTCATGTGGTCAGCGCCTTGAGACTCTGTCATGGGCCTCCTGGGCTTCTCTGCCCGTATTTCTCCCTGGGTGATCTCATCAGTCCATGTGACGATGACTCTGCATTTTATTGTCTTCAGCCCAAACCTCTCTCAGACACTCCCCACGTGCATGTAACTACCTGCCCGGCGTTTCCACGGGGGCGTAGCCCTGCTCCAGCCCAGCGTGTTGACGTGGAGCTCCTTCCTCCTCCCTCCTCCCTGCTCCTCCTTCCTCCTCCCTCCTCCTCCTTTCTCCTCCCTTCTCCTCCCTCCTCCTCCCCCTCCCCTTCCTCCTCCCCTCTTCTCCCTCCTCCCCCCTCCTCCCCTTCCTCCCTCCTCGTCCCCCTCCTCCCCCCTCCCCCCTCCTCCTCCCCCCACCCCCCTTCTCCCTCCTCCTCCCTCCTCCTTCTTCGTTCTTCCTCCACTCCTGCCCTGCCCTGGGCTCCTCCTGCTGCCTCAGCTCAGGCCAGAGTAGCACTGGCCACTCAGAACCTCATGTCAAAGCCCAGTTGTCCCCAGATATCCTCTTCCTTGTCTGTCCACTGTGATTTGTCTTGCAGTTCCTCCTGAGAAACACACAGAATCTTCCCACCTTTCTATCTCCACTGCCCCCTCTCTTGCCACCTTATGACACCTGCCACAAACGTCAGCCAGGACGGGAGTGTCACCTGAAAAGCCTGATGGGCTCAGACCCATCCGCAGCCTCCCACGGCCCTTGCGATGAGACGCAGGTGCCCCACTGTGGCCTGCGCGGGACTCTTCTCACCTTCCCCTCTCTCCTCTCGGCCCTTCTCCCGTTCTGCCCATCCTCCAGTGCACCAGCTCGTCCCTTTGCCTGTGGGGCCTCCCATGGCTCATTGGACAGCTGGGACCTTTGATTCCACGCTCAGCCCAAGCGTTGCTTCCTCAGGGAAGTCATCCTCAATTCACACCTTGGAGTCGCCTCTCCTCCCGTTCCCCGCTTATCGCAGCCACTGTTGGATATTTCCTTTATGCTGTTGTCACCCATGGGATGCAGACCCCGTGATGGCGGTGACCTTTCATTCATCTTCACCACAGAAACAACTGCCGCTGCTCCATAAAAGCAGGACGGACGGACGGATGGCTCTGCCACGGTCCTCCCACCCCCCGCCTGACTCTCGTCCTCCTCATCTTGAATGGCGCTGCTCCAGCCACCACCCGTCTGGGCAGGAAGGCTGCTGTCCCCTTGGCAACAGCTCCTCCTCTCTCCTGACAGAGCTGTCTTCATAAATACCCATTGTGTTATGTCCCTTGTTTGCTTTAAAACACTGGATGGCTTCCTACACACTAAGGATAAAATTCACTTCTTCTGTATGTCATGCAAGGACTTACCCGGCTCCAGCTTGCTCCTCACCTCATCTTGCACATGTCCTGACACAGCCAGCTCCCATGGCCAGTCACTCTGAGTATTCCTAATGTCCCTGGAATCGTGTGTTTTTCCTCATCCTGGAACAGCTTACTTCTCCTGGAAAAATCTTGCATTTTCCTCAAGGCTAGATTCAAATGCCACTTTCTGTATGAAATCTTCATAGGTGCCTTCAGGGAGATGAATTTGTATGTGACTTTGTTATAGCACTTTAATACCTTTGATTTGTAATTTTTTTTTTGCACATCTGTCTTTTATCTTTAGACTACTTAGCCTCCTAAGACACAAACTGTATTAGTTAAAGTATATTAGCTCCTACAACAGATAACCCTGAAATCTCAGTAGCTGAGCACAGCAGAGGTGTGTTCTTCATCCACTCACATTCCAGCGCAGGTGTGCAGTGCGTGGTCTTCCCCACGTGACTCGCGCTCTGGCTCCTTTCATTCCATGCCCCCCACATCTCCCCTCTGTGGCTTCCTAAGTTGGGGAAGTCATGGGCACAGAGCGAGGAGAAGGTACATTGCCTGTTGATAATGTTGCCCTGGAAGTGGCAGGCCTCCCTCTGCTTGTGCCCTGGTGAGTACTGGTCACATGGCCTCACCTGGACTCAAGGGATCTGGGAATTGATGTTATTTCCCAGCAAGGACATGAATGATGATGAATTTGGTGGAGATCAAACCATCCTTGCCAGTGTCCCTCTCTCATGCATCTGTGAACCCTGTGGTCTGCCACAGTTCTTAGCTCAGAGTGGTACATAAAATTGAACATGGTTGTCATTTCTAAAGGAACCATTTCTGAAATTTTTTGGCTTAAAAAGTGAACAGTGTGAAGAGTGGGCATAATATGTTCTTTAAAGTACTTGTTTTAGATCAAAGATTTTTTTTTCAATTTTAAGTTCTGTTTTGACAGTATGTTACCTCAGGGTATGGGCCCTTTAGTGGTTGTTTAAATGTATTTTCAAACTAGTTTGATTTTATTGTTGGTGAAACAATTTGATTTTAAAAGTTATGTTTATACCACGATTTTGTTAAATAAGCATGACTATCAGAAAATAGAATCTTAGTTTTATTTCATTGGACACACATTTTTTTAAGCTACAAAAAAGAAAAAGCTTTGGTTCTTGTCTTTAAGGCACTGATGAATAAAGTTACACGTGGAAGCAGATGCACTCAATACATGTGCTAAGTTCTGTGGTTAGAAGAATGACAACATTCTGCAGAAACAGGCAGTGGCGCAGCTCTGTCTCATGGACATTTGAAGTTTGTTTTAAAAGATGAAATAGGAAAGAATCATAATTGTGTTAGATGTGATAATGGCATTGTGATATGTTTTTACAAAGAGTCCTTATCTGTAATACATACTAAAGTATTCACGGATTAAAAATAATATCTGAAGTTTGCTCTTAAATATTTTTTAAAAGTTGAATAGGGAATAGAAGGAAATGTATCACCAGTGAATGACGATTGTAAAAGTTGTCTGATGGGCGTGCTACGCCGCTCCACTGTTCCCTGTACTTTCATGTATGTTTGAAAATGGTCCATGTTAAAAGTTGAGAAAAAGAGAGAGAAAAGTAGGAGTCTGCTAGGCAGAGAGAGGGTAAAGGTACTGCAGGCATTGGCAATAAGTATGGCAGCAGGAAAAAGCCTCGATGATGTGGGAACAGTCAGGGGTTCAGTGTGGCTCAAGAGCGGAACTTCCATGAGTGTGGGGTGAGAGATGGCTGTGGGAGGAGGCTGAGGGATTTGCAAAGTGGTTGTTGGGGTTCAAGCCAAGTAACTTCTTAAAACATAAAGGGCCGTTAGTGACCATTATTTATTTATTTAGGTCATTTTATGGGTCAGGAAGCTGAGTGTCAGAATGCAAATGTTACTTGGGAAGTTGGCCATTAATCACCCAGGGGCCAAATTTGGACCTGAATGCAGTTCTCTTGACCACCAGCTCAGTAATTCTAATTCCCAGCAGTAAACACAGAGGGCAAATACACGGTGCACACTGTGCCAGGAAGCCCTGCGTTTACGTCTTCTCTTTCCATGTAGTTGAGCTTCGTGAGTGCAGTCCTCATCCTCAAGTACGCCCGGACGCTCCTGGCTCAAGGTCAGTTCTTGGGGAGCTTTGTGGTTGACAGAAGACTGAGGCTTGAGCTCACTTGTCTCATATCCGGAGTCTGGGAAGCCTCTGAGCAAGAAAAATCGAGAAATGAGGACTATCTACAAGAACAAGGAATTAAGCTCATCTCAGATTCACTGCTGGTGAGTCACATTTTTCTCCACTTGCAAAAACACAACTGTTTCCCTCTCTCAGGACATTAACCTGTATTTGTAATCGTTTCTCAGAACCAAAAATAGAATCCGTTTCTGAAGCACTATGTTTATTATTCTGGGTGGTAGTTTCGTATCTAGAAATTTTCATTTTGAGTTTTACATGTCTCATGGTACTCTTATGTTTCCAGTGAAACTTTGCTTCTGTTCCAACCTTTTATGTTTTGGTAGATTTTCATTTGAGATATTTGGGATAATGTTTGATTCAGAAACATTACTTCTTAGGATACTTTCTGTTTCTTGAAGAATGATGTGATGTAATACAAATGATTTCTTATGTGCATTAATTTGAAAAGTGGCCCTGCTGGTATATAACTGCTGGAAATATACCAAAGTTCATTTCATTTCTGCTCTGGTAACTTTAGGAAATTGTTGTTGAGATTTATTTTTTCCACCATATGGAATGGCCCATGCTTTCAAGAAGCAGAAAAGTTAATAGACAGTCTTTCGTCTCTCCTCTCCTGCCAATTTGTCATCACTCCCTTCCAGGCCTGATGGCTTACTTAACTGATAATAACTTTAATATTTGGGAAATTTGAAAATAAAGAAATACTCTATCTGAACCTGGCAGTAACAACTGGTCATTCCCTGTGAGCACATTTAAACGAATTTATTGAGTACCCTGTAGTAAGCCCTAAGACACTGTGCTCACGTGAACTGTCGAGTTGCCATATTTTAAAAATAATCATAGTATTAAAACTTCCTTTTGATGGGCTGAGAACTCCCAACAAGCAGAACAATTGTTAAAAAATGAATAAAATTTAATAGAAAGATGAGTCAAGGCAAAAACAGTTTGTGTTTTACTGTTAATTGCCATTTACAGCCTTGTATCAAAATCGTTGCTCTGATGAATGGATCCAGTCTAACTTGAGACGGGCTGTCCTGCCACTGCTCTTCACCTCTCCCCTGGTCTGGATTCAACACGGTTTTCTCGTTTGCATAGTAAACATTCAGTTCCCCATGCTCCATGTTTCAGGGCTGTCTCTCCTTGAGCCATGAGCGTCAGCTCCACGTTAGCACTGAGTGGATGGAGATCTGGATCCTTCTTCACCACAACCATCAGAACTCCATGCAGACCCTGGGCCCCATCCAGGTGCATTTACCTGGTGACGTCGCCGGGCACAGTACTGCTGGGGTGGAAATGCAGAGCCCATGCTTCATTAGCCAGCTCATACTCTTCAGGAGGAATCCATACCCCAGGGGACGTGTCCACGGGCAGGTACAAGACGGCAGACAATCTGCCACTTCCAAGGGCCATTTCAAATTTGCAGTAATTGGGCTTCAATGATAAAAAGGTCGGCATGTTCACACCTGTTTTTCAGTTCCAAGAGGGGAGCCACTTAGAACATATTGCTGTCTTCACTTCTCTTGGAAGATCAGTTCCTCCAGAAAAATCTTAGCAAAACGAGGTGTCACTGGTATCTGGGTAATTGAACCCCAGTGGGGCTTTTTTTAATCCATTGCCAGAGAATAAAAGGTTTGAGTAGGTCAGAACATGTGGCACAGGGATTATTCCAGGCATTGTGGTTGATCATGTCTTGGTCAGGTTTGTGTGGTCTTGAGAAGGGGCTGCTAAGGGCCTGCTGGGCTTCTCTCTTGTCCTCCATGCTCACCTGAGAGGAACAGCTAGGCTGAACCAGCTGGGTGGCCTAGGGTCCCTAGGAGGATGGGCAGAAGAGAGGACCGGAGTGAAAGAGGGATGCTAGGATGGAGAAGTCAGGGAGGAGTGTCCCAGCCATGTGGCAATTTGTGAACATGCATTTCATCGTCCACATTCAGAATCCATAAGAAGGATCAAGGATCGCTGTGAGTTTAGAAGGGTAGAGAGAGCGCCTGTTCTCTGAATTCTGTGTATCCCCAGCCCCCCAGTCCTGGCTCAAGTACCTGTCCCATTTGGGCACACAGTAAATGTCTGATGAATGAATGTACAAATTAATGATGTACATCTTATTTTGGTCAAAAAATGCTCATCTTATAAAGTCTTTGCTTTTTTTTATTTTTTTAGGGAAATAGAAATGGCTAATCAGCATATGAAAAAAGCTCTAACAAGCAATAAAGAAATCGAAAATAAAATGATTTTTTTTAAGTTACAAAAGTGCAATTATTTAAAAATACTTACCACTTGTGGTGGTGTAGTGAGTGAACCCAGGTGTCAGTTGGTATAACTTTCTGGAAGCACTTTGTCAATAGGCACCAGGAGCTTTAAGAACCTGGGCCCAGTTGTTACATTCTAGGAATCTACCCCAAGGAAATGAGGAAAGGTTTATTCAAAGTAAGAGTTTTTATCATTGTAGGTTACCTTGTCCTTTGTGATATTTCCCTTTATCCATCCTGATTTTTTTCCCCTTCAATCTAGTGTTTTATTCCTTCAATGTCTGTGAATTATTTGATGTCAATTGTGTGTTATGTGCTGAGTTTGATGTTCTTTATACAATAATGAGTAAACTAGATTTGGTTTGCAAGATTTCACGGAGGGATTGAGACAATAAATAGGTAAATGAAAGAAAGAAACAAAACCCCACAAAGTAAGAGTTTTGGTTTATTTATTCAAAGCAACATTATTTATGATAACCCCAATAGAAATGTACCTAAATGTTCAACACAGGGATAAAGTTCACTGGTCATTTAAATTAATTGTGATAATTCATGTATAGCCAATTGAAATTATGACAATCAGAATTTTAGTGACTTTGGAAGACTTTATGCAAAAAATATAGAAGACTGAACTGTCTGCCCAGTATGTACACAATACATAGAGAAAGTTTGGAATGCAACATCCCCAAATACGATTTCTCTGAGCAATAGGATTATAGTCAAGCAGTTGTTCACTCTTCTGTATACCTTTCTATATCTTCCTGATTATCCACACTGAGCAGATGTTTCTTTTTGTAAGAGCTTTTAAAGTCAAAAATTTTTAAAACTTAAAAAAATTAATTTTAATAAGAGTACTATAAGTGAAGCATTAAATTTACCCCACGTCCTGCCATCCTAACTAGTAAAACTAGTTTTGTTTTTCTGTGCTATCCTTTAATATGAAGTACATAATTTTACATACCTGCAGTAGTAGCCTCACTATTCTTTGGTTTCCTGCTGTTCTCCGTTAAGTCAGCCGTTGGCTGTCATTGCTCTGAGATGGTCTTTGTTTCCCAAGGTTGGTGGAGTTGTTGGCCTCACCCTCTACAACTGCTCTAGCCGAAGGCCCATCAACAGACAGCGGCTAAGGAGACCCGTGACTGTCGAGTTTGGGGAGGAAGACAGCCCAGTAAGGAGAGCCTGTCCCACTATCTCTGCTTCATTTAGGCTGTGCTGGCTGATTTTTAATGCGTTTACTTTTCCAAAGGCAAATTTTGCTTAACCTATTTTCCTTTTGATGGCAGGATAATAGGAGAAATGAAACGACGTTTGTATTGCTTCGGGATAAAGTAAATTTCCATCAGTTCATTGAGCTTTCTGAAAACCCCCGGGAATCTCTACAGATACGAATCGAATTTACTAAGCCCTTTGCAAGAGCATTTCCCATCATGCTGCTAGTAAGGTGTGTTGCGAGTGACAGCTACAAGGGGAATGAGATTGGAGCAAGACATATATCGTCCTTAAGAATGTTTTGTGAAAAAAGTAATGAATTAAATTGTGTTTTTAAAGCAATAATGAGGCTCATTGTCTAAAGAAATTATGTTATATAGTTTGCTGTTCAATCAATAAGCTTCCTTATTTTGTTCGTTTTTTTTCGAGGTTGGATTTCTGCCTGTTTATTGGAGTGAGAAACATCTGGATTGTTAGTAATAATACCTATGATCTCATTTAGGAATCTAATTCTCTCTCACAGTATAGATCTGGGCCAGAATTACTATTTTTTATTTGTTTTTTTTCCAAAAGGCTAAAATTTGTTTAAATGTACACATCTAAGGAGATTTGACAAAAAAATCATCCTTCTCAGTGATGTTGAGTTAGTGAGACTTAGGAGGGCCCCATTTTGTGACTGAATTACATAAGAGGGCTAAATTAGCGAATGTGGAAAAGATTCTTTGGAATCACACAGTAAAAGAGCTGATGGAAACTACCAGTTTGTGTAGGTTGTGGTAGGTCTGGCTGGGCATAGTCCTGCTCATTTCTTCTCTCTGAGTCCTCTTGGATTTCGGCTGCCTGACAAGTTCTAGTGGTCCCGTTGCCTGTGAGCGAGGTTGTGTCTTGTGCTGGTGCCGTGAGCACGTGGTTTTTCATCTCTCCTTGTTAGCTCGACTCTCACTCTGCCAAATGAGTGAAGTCATTAAATATCTGAAAGTGTACGTTTGCTTAGAGTGTGGATTTTAACTTAATTCTGTAAGTCGCACACAGGAAGGCAGATCAGTTCTGAGACACGTCTTAGTCTGACTGCTTCGTGCTTATTATCCTTTATCTGCTACCGGGTTACAGTAAAGCAGGAATGTGAGTGCCGGTGTGTGTGGTCCTGCCCCTGTCTCAGCATGTGGGGCCTGCACTGTTTGTTTTATTCCTGCAAACTTTGCCATTTATTCTTATTCTTGTTTTTTACAGGAGTTTTGATTTTTTAATGAAACGAGGGATGAAAGTGGAAGTTTTTATTGAAAGACCAGGTGGTGCTGTGGAATAAGCGCATCAGCTCTCTTTAGTCCCAGGCTACCTCCTTGCAGTGAAAATGTTTTGCACAAACTGTATGACTGAGTCTTTGAGAGAGAACAAAATCAGACATCCCTACTTTGTTCTTGTCTCCTAGATTCTCAGAGAAACCCACTCCCTCTGATTTTCTGGTGAAACAGATCTGCTTCTGGGATGAGCACATTGTACAAATGTATGTTCCTGCTGTTTCACAGAAAGGTCAGTGGACAAGCTATCTTTTAATTTTCATTCTGTTTATGTGATAAAAACACTGGCTGTAATGTTTTTCTTTATTCATGACAAAACATCAAAATCATTCCTCTGCCTGCTTATAAACAAACTGTTTCACAATAGCCTACACCTGTGGAAAGCACCCCATAATGAAGTACAGTCCTCGTTAGGAAGTGCTGTTGGGGACAAGCACCTGTTTACGGGTCCCGCCCACTTGTCCCCAGCTGCATTTCCAACTGCGTCTCCTCCTATTTCTCATGGTTCTGTGTGTGCTCAGGCTGTTGTCTTTGCCTGCAGGTCCCTCTTCTTTCCTCAACTGTCCTCTCTTAGCGTCCCTGTCCCTAGGAGTTCATTAGCCCTCTGTACCTACAGCACCTCGAGTTTTCAGGGATCATGACTTTGAGGCTTCTTTGCATTTCCCGTGTGAGCAGAGAGGACAGGCCCCCTTAGAGGGCTCCCACTGGCAGCAGCATGGGGCCCAGTGCCAGCCTGGAGTTGGCAAGAGAGTGTTGGGTGTGGGGCTCGCCCCTGGTTGCTTGGCCCCCGAGCCTCAGTGACCTCCCCCAAAAAGCAAGAAGCTGAAGCTCAGTGTGCTTAAGTGAACCCACACAGGCCCAAACACACAGGCTGTCAGCTGGTTTCCAGCAGGTGGTGGCCCTTCTAAGGAGAAGTTGGCTTCTGACTGTCTGGTGAATGGGCTATTCCCATCATCTCTACATTTTTACTGTGATATGATTTTTTAAATATAGCTATTTAATATCCCAGTGTATATAATTATTTTCCTCCAAGGACCAATCACTTCATAGCTATTTGTTTCTTTAAAAAATGGATCAGAACATATTGTTAATCAAATTCAAATTCTCGATGGCAATTAAAACATTTTGCATTTAATGATTATTATTTTTTATTGTGAAAAATTTCAAACTAACAGAAAAGTAGAAAAAAAAGTGCAACAAATACTTGTATCCATTTCAGCTAAGTTCACATTCGTTGACATTTCGTCGCCTTTGCTTTATCTTCATGTGTGCGTGTGTGTCGAGTGAGCTTTTCGCAGGGGGAGGACGAGCCACTGGAGGGAGTTGTGTACCCCATGACACTCCACCTTAACACTTCAACTTATTTCTCATCAAAGCCGGGGCATTTTCCTTCAGAACTCAGTACCACTGCCGTAACGAAACAGAAGCAACATTCATTCAAGAATATCTACTCTGTGGTCTATGTGTAAATTTTTGCAATCCCCCTATGCTTTCCATAGCTCTTTATGTTTTTTATTCACAATTAAATCAAAGTTCATGATGCATTTCATTGCCATGTTTTTGTAGTGCCTTTAAAATCTAGAGCACCCTCTCCATTCTTTTGCCTTTTTTTGATGACACTGACTCTTTTACGAGTCCAGGTCAGTTATTTTTGAATGTCTCACATCCTGGAATTGCCTGAGTGTTTCTCATGATTAGGTTCAGTTTACAGAGGTTTGGCAGCATACTGCAAGGCCATGCTCACTTTGGTAACTTGCTGGAGGAGTGAACCTCCAGTCTGTCCCTTTTAACAGGACATTTTCCCCTTTACAGTTAATAAGTGATCCACGAGGTGATATTTGTGAGCTGAGCATCTTCTCTTCCCTGCTAACTTTCACCCCATAGTTTTAAGCCTCTACTGGCGGTGCACAGCAAGCAACAGAACAGAGTAGTGATTTTACAGTTCTGTCCTGAGCTAGCTGTGCTCTTCTGTGAGCCTGGGCTCCCTGATGGGGAGTGACGTTTAGACATGAGAACTGGGCACCAAATGGGCTCGTTGCAATTGGGGCATTATTGATAACAACTCTGTGTGTGTGTGTGTGTGTGTGTGTGTGTGTGTGTGTGTGTGTGTGTGTGTAAAACAGTCTCATGCTCATGCCCCTGAGTCAGATCCAACACCCCTTGTTTCTTTCACTTCCTCCACCGCATGCTCGGATCCCCATTCTCCCACAGCCAGAGCTCTGGTTCCCAGGAATTTGCCCTGTTCTCATTTTGCTCTGTCCTGTGGTGCACGTAGAGTACTCTCAGAATTAAAGCACCTGTAACCCTACCAATAACAAACCTACTATGTAAAGTTCAGTATTTCTTTCCTGTTCTGTTATTTTTTTAGTTTTGACTCTACATTCCTAGACTATATAGCACTAAGAGCACACAGGCAAAGTTACTCGAAACAGTTCTTTTCTTCGTGTGGAATTTTCCTATCAATTTTGTATGTAGTCGAGTTCACTGTTTTTTTCTGAATGTGTTTAATGTTAGGGCTTACTTTTATCCATTTATTTTTATTTAATTTTATCTTTTGAATATGTGAGATATTTGCATTGTTCAAGTGCTTAAACCGTGTTTAAAAATGTGTATACTCAGAGTTAAACCTTGTCACCTCTACCCTGTTGTCACCTGTTCCTTATAGGTCATTGTTTTTCATTAGTTCTTTATTTTTTCAGTGTTTCTTTCTGGGAAAATAAACACACACACACATATTTTCCCTTATTTCTTACACTCTTTTGCACTGTGCTTTTCTTAGTTAAATTATATGTTTAGAAATTACTCCATATATATCTTCATTATTTTTTTGCTGCCCTGTGCTTCTCCACTGTATAGATATATGATGGTTAATTCAGCCAGTCTGCTATGTGCATATACTGTATTACATTTAGGGGGAGAAGTACATGTTCAAGTTAAATTCTTAGATATAGTATTTCTGGGTCAAACAATAAATGCATGTGTGGTTTTGGTAAATATTGTCAAATTCCCCTCCAGCAATGTATGAGTGCCTGTTTCCCACAGGTTTGCCAACAGATTGTATTTTCAAGGTATTGAATTTTACCAGTCAGATAATTGAGAAATGGTAGTTTTTCATATGCATTTTATATGAATTAAATTGAATTTTTCGTATGTTTTTATTTATTTTTAAAATGACAAAAATTACATATATTTATGGTGTACAAAGAGAGGTTTTAAAAATGTGTACATGTGGAATGGCTAAATCAAGCTAATTAATGTATTGTCTCACATACTTATCATTTTTTTGTGTGATAAAAGCATTTGAAATTTACTCTCTTAGTGATTTTCAAGAATACAGTGCATTGTTATTAACTAAAGTCACCATGTTGTACGATAGATCTCCTGAGCTCATTGCTTCTGTCTCACTGAAATATTGCATCCTTTGACCAACATCTCCCCAGTACGTCCCCTCTCCACTACAGCCCCTGTTCTCAGCTTTTATGATTTTGACTTCTCTTTAGATTCCAGATGTAAGTGAGATCATGCAGTATTCGTCTTTCTGTGCCTGGCTTATTTCACTTAGCATAATGTCCTCCAGGCTCATCCACGTTGTCTCAAATGATGGAATTTCCTTTTTTTTTTAAAGGCTGAATAGAATTCCATTGTGTATATACCACATTTTCTTTATCTATTCATTTGTCAACAGACACTTAGGTTGATTCCCTGTCTTGGCTATTATGAATAATGCTGCAATGAACATGGGAGTGCAGGTGTCTCTTCCACATACTGATTTCATTTCCTTTATATGTATACCCAGAAGTGGGATTGCTGGATCCTGTGGTAGTTCTATTTTAAATATTTTGAGGAACCTCCACACTGTTTTCTATAATGGCTGTACTAATTTACACTCCCACCAGCAGTGTACAAGGGCACCCTTTTTCCACATCCTCATCTTTTTTCCTGTATATGTATTTTTCTATTGTGTTTGTTTTTTCTTGATTTTTTAAAAGAGCTCTTTATGTATTAGGGCTATTTGCCACTTTTTGAAATATAAATTGCAAATTTGTTTTTCAGTTCATCTTATTTTTTGCTTTATTTTTATTGAGCTTTTTTGCCTTGCAAAAAAAATTTTTAATGGTAATATTTATCAACCTTTTCTTGTATGACTCCTAGATTTTGAGCCATAGTTAGAAATTTATTCCTTACATACAAGTTCTGCAAGAAGTCATTCATATTTCTTTTAGTACTTGTATAATTTAATTTTCTATACTTAAATCTCTTATCAATTCATGTTTATTACTGTATATGGCAAGAACTTTGGGTCTAACTTCGTATTTTTACAAATGGCTAATATCTAGTTGTCCCAACACCACTTATTAAAGTCTTAGGGGCAAATTTTAGGCAAATTGAATGTTAAATATTTTTGCTTCCAAACATAAAAATTATCCAAAAATGATAGGCTAAACCACTTGGGTCATTGTGCTGTCCCTACCAGCATGAGTACAGACTTGGGACATGCTGATATTTGAGAGCCTGGCTGATGGAACGGGGGAGGAGCAGGAAGTGGGCTTGAATGGCAACTGGAGAAACTGAGTCAGCTTTCTTCCATCCCGCTATGGCCGTAGGGAGACCAGTTCAAGGTGTCAGGACAGACTTGAAACATAAGAAGCCCTAGAAACAGTTTTCCTGCCCCACACTCTGCTGTTCCCAAAGCTGTGACTGGATGCATTTAACTCACAATTTAAATGCTCTGGAGAGAGGAAATGGCCAGAAGTTGCTGCCCGTCTCCTGCTTCTCATCCTCACCTGTTTGCTACTCTGTCTGTGGAACAGAGGATGCCTTTAGCAGACTTCAGGTTGTATTTCTTATTTATTTTTTTCCTTTTTAGATGCCAAAGTGGGATATTTATCCTTATTAGATGCCGACTATGACAGAAAACCTTCAAACAAGTACTTAGCTAAGGCAGTGAACTATACAGTACAGTTCCAGTGGATCCGATGTCTGTTTTGGGATAAGCAAGAGTGGAAGTCTGAAAGTTTCTCTCCACAGCCAGGAACGTCTCCAGAAAAAATTAATTGCAGGTAAAGATGTACTGGAGGGAAAGAATCTGGGATTTTTAGCAGGTGACCCCATTTCCTGAATCCTGTCCTCCTATGAAAAGCTGGAGCACTCTCTAGCCTGTGCCTTTTACACCCATTCCATGTGTCAGCCCTGGTTCTCCCATCCTGTGTGGCTCCAGGGGAGTAGGGGCTGCTTTGCAGATGGTCCTCGTGCCCACCCCCTCCCTGTGGTTACTGGCTTGTAGCCCATGTTTCGTAAATGTGTGCTAAAGAAATGAGTCAGTACATGAGTGATAGATAAATCGATTATTTCTATAAGAGTGCTGCTGACAGCCTTTGGGCATGCAGTTTATGGTCAGGTAGGTGGGGCCCTCTGCTGTCACCGTCCCTGCCTGTGGCCTGCAAACTCCCCACCTCGTCGTCTGCAGAGGAGGCCTGGTTGTGCAGGTGAAAAGTCTCTGCAAGGGCGTGAGCAGCCTTCTTGGGAATTTCTGGGTATATGAGTCCTGTCACTAGAGTAGAAATTCATCAGCTAGCTGCAAAACTAACAATTCTGTGAGCAGTTCAGTTCATTCATTTTTGTTGTCCTTACCGCTTCATTAGGACAGAGATAAACAATTATTAGGTATATTTAGAAATAGAAATAGTCATCTTCTTCTAACAAACAATTAAGCCTTAAGAAACTGTATTTTGTGGTTGCCTGCTGGGAGGCACATATGTCCAGGTCATACCGTATTGGTGCAATTTAAAGCTGTTTTTCCTTTTCTTTGGTTGCACTCTTTCAAATTCATCTGATGACATTGCCAGGAGCATATTCATACTTACTGGTAATAACCCAATATTTTGCTTCGATATTAAATTATTCATTAATGCATTAATGCAATTGCTCATTCTCTGTTATATATTACTGTCTGCTAGGCAATTTTCTTTGAGCCACGGGTACAAAAATAAATACAAGATGGGACCTGCTCACAAGATAATGAGAATAAGATAGGTTTTATTTTTTAAAAAGAGGCAGTTTTTATGGCGGTGGCCATGGTAGGAGTTACCGATAATAGGATATTTGTAATGCCAGGAACTGGCACTTAGCAAATGTTTACAGCGTTCGACTTGTTGCCAACGTCAGTCCACAGCCAGGCAGTGATGTGAATCCCAAGAGTCTTGGGCTGAAGATGTGCTGTGCAGGGGGCTGTCACAGAGTCTGGCATCTCAGGACAGTCCCTGCGGGAGCTGTGTGCCCCAAGATCACATGTGAAGGTCTGGCATGTCAGAAGAGTCCCTCGCCTCTAACTTAGGTGTTAGATGAATACTTTAAGCTGGGTCTAGATCATAAAGTTATAGTGATTGGAATTTGTCTCCTTCTTCATTCCACCACACCACAAACAGCTGCTCTTACCACACTGGGTTTCTAACCCGCATTTCCCCCCAGCTATGATCGCCTCGCGACCTTCTCTGTGCTGAGAAGAGAGCTGAATGCCAGTTTTGAAGTGAGCGACATTTCCCAGTTTCAAAGGTAAGTTCCGTTTTCTAAGTCAACACTTCGTAGACTTGATGTTATCTGTGCCACTACTCAGGATGCCCAGGTGTAATTCAGCGGATGCTTGAAGTCCATGTTACTAAGCATCATTTTGTTTTTGAAAAAATGTAGATAATTGTGTTTAAATATTATAAAATTGATATTATATTCAACTGTTTATCTATACTTACGTGCACTGACATGAGACTTTTAAACACAAGAAAGTCAACATATGTTTTTCCTTTTAAGTTTATCTTTAGTTCAGTGTGAATTTGGTTAATGATTACTGATTGGGTTCATATGTACAGTGACGATACTGCCTGACCCACCTGTCTGGGCTTGTGCTTTACTGTCATAGTAAGTATGAATAGCTCCCTCTTTCTCTCTCAGAATAGTCCCAATTCAGATAGTAAATTTAACATTTACCCTCTTTGTACAGCTGCTGTTTCATGGTTAGAGTCTGACGTACGGGTGAATGGGGCATAATCGGTGTTGGTGGGCACTGTCCCCATCTTACTCATCAGCGTTGGCCCACGTTTAATGCTGTGTTTGGCCCAGAGCAGGCACTTGGTATTTACTGAATGAATATCAAGAGCAGAGTCTGCATTTTCTGGGGTACTGAGTGTTTTATTTCTCCCTTATATTCATGTAGTAGGAAACTCTACCTTACTTTATTATCTAGTCAGTCATATTACTTTGTAGACTCGTTGGTGGATTAGATAATTAGTAAGTAAGATGTTAATTACCAACACAACAGATACGGGCCCCAGAGAAGGTCACCAGCTGCCCAGTGATCAGGGCTGGGAGGACAGCAGCCTCAGCTGTGGTTTCTGCAGCATTGAGACCACGGTGGGGGGAGGGGAGGGACCACTGCGGTCGGGGGCTGCCCTGTAGGACATCCAGACAGAAGATAGCACCTAAAGCCACGCAGGGCAGCAGCAACTGGGGCATCTGGCCAGAGTCTCAGAGGTTCCGCGGCATCATCCAGGCATGAGAAAGACAGGCTGGAGCTGTGCTGATGGTGTGGGGCCTAGAGTTCCAGGCGAGAAACCAAGAGCAGAACCTGACCCTCAGACAGGGTCAAAGAGCAGCCTGGCAGGGTACAGGGAGGGAACATCCCCATGCAGCATGGGCCCCACTGTTCGTCCTCTGAAATGCCACCAAAGGTCGGGAAGACTCAAGTCCAGGCAGAGCACCTTATTAGGTTCGGGTCCAGCACAAGGCACTTGATGTAAAGGCTGTTCTGTGGGTGTGCGGGAGTGGGGGTCAGTGACCTCTCCCTGAGTCAGATTGGTGCCTGGGGACAGGTGAGCCTGCAGGTAGATAGCAAGCAGTACACCCACAGGGGCTGGTGGGATGCAGGGGCTGGGGGATGCAGGGATGGGACGCAGGAGTATGCGGGATGCAGGGGTGTGGTTTCCTCAGCATCCCCAGCACCCCTCAGCCTTGATCTGTGGGAGGAGAGGAAGGGAGGGGGAGCGCTAGTTGGCCCATGTGTGTGGGGCACCTTTCAAACAGCGGGGAGACCGGCATTCTACTTCTATTTCACAGTGAACGTCCCTCGGCCCCAGCACAGCAAAGCCTCCCGACCCGGAGGCTGCTTCATCGTGGGCTTCTTTGGTCCTGGAGTCCGTGTCTGTGGGCTGCTGGTCACTGGGCCGCGGGCAGCTCTGTGCCTTCAGAAGCCTCCCGCTTGGCCTTGAATGTGTGTTGCAAACAAATCCGTGAAGACCAACCCGTGGGGGCTTTTAGTGTGTGTTTGGTGGGGCTGGAGATGGGGGATTAGTCTTTTACTAAATGTCTATTTCTACGGGCGATTCTCTTTATTTCCCTCCTTTTATTTACAGTCACCCACAAAACCTGCTTCCCGGTATTTTTATTGTGTTTTTTATGATTCTTTATGGATTCTTGGCTATGAAAAGTAAACGTATAGATCATCATGAAAAAAAGAAAACTGGTTACATTTTTCTGGAAGAAGACCCCCCGGCTGACCACCAGCTGTACGCGGTCGTCATTGACACAGGCTTCCGGGCCCTGGCCCAGTTGTCCTCAAAGGTAACACAGGTGGTGTCTAAAAGGTGTCCAAGGGTGTGAGGGTGGCCCCAGAAGCCACGGCTGTCCTATCTGTCACCAGTCATCTGTCTCGGCTGCCCTGTCTCGTTCCTGGGCTGAGGCCACCTGCCCTTCCCACTGTCCCTGCCCTGTGCATCTGTAAGGGCAGGAGGTGGCCGTCACCTGCAGCTTAGTCCCTCTCCTCTTCGGTCTGCTCTGTGGAAGGCAGCCAGAGAGACTTTTCCTGTCTCTAAACAGAGCTCAGAGCCTTTGAGAACCCAGCTGTTCTCTTCTGAGTTGGTGTGAACCCACTAGCCACTACCCAGAGGTGGAGCTAGGGAGGAAGGGTGGCAATTGTCACTTCTGGGAGAGGCGGAGACGTGGCCGAGCTGGGAGTTCGGGGCTACAGACAGTACCCCCAGGAGCTGACAGAGGACGAGGTAGAGGGGGCTGGGGTGAGATGCAGTACAGGAGGGTGAGGAGAGGGCCAGCGTGGGAGCCCGTGGAGCAGCTGGCCCAGGGCGGGGAGAAGGAGGCTGCCCAGGAGGGGACAGGAGCCACACAGGGCCATGCAGACACGAGCCCCGCGGAGGATGCTTTCTCACGAGAGGGCAGGCTCCAGGATCCATGTGCACGTGAAACTCATTTCCCAGTTCCCGAGGGCACCGTGTCTCGTCCCTCCTCGCAGCTCCCTCCAGTCGAGCCTGGCCTGGGGTGGGGTTGCTGAGTGTCCCTCCTCCCCTAGCCCCATGCGTGGCCTCTGAGGTGGTTTTGTGGGAGGACAGAAGCTGGCAGAAGGCGCGAGGAAGCCCCTGCCCCAGCACTACTTGGGGTCTTCTGTTAAATATCCGGAGCTCTTATTCCGTGTCTTTGTTTTGAGGTTTACATTGTTTTATGTGGTGAAAATGGACTTTCAGAAACCAAAGAACTCCACTGTCCAGAGAAGCCCCTGTTTGAAAGGAATTCCAGACACACTTTTATCCTGAGGTATTCCGAGATATACCTGCTGCATGATTCGGAATCGATGTAGCTTATCACAGATACAGAAAGTAGAATGTGTGACATGGTCTCTAACAGGGGGCCTCAACTCACACACTGACAAGCTCGTGCAGTATATTTACAGTTTGTTATATGGAGTAGGTTAAACGGTGTGTTTATGTGAGGGAAGGAAGGAGGGAGGGAGGAAAATCCATTAGGTTTGCATGCTGGTAGAGTTCATAATCACAGTGTTTTCTGTGTCACTAAGCCTGTTTAAATTAATTGGGTTCACCCCAAATTAGGAGGAGCAAGGACACATGGTGTCCAAAAAATGCAGTTGGAGGAAGAGGGATAATTTATCATGACAGGAGTACAAGCACATAACATTTGTAGAAAATATGAATGTGCTAATTTAAATTATTTTTTCTGCTGAAAAATTTCATTTATAATATTTATCGATGTGGAGTATTATGTCCTCATTAAGGTAGAGAAAGTTAACTTTAGACTAAGCCACGCCAGACACA
Organism: Cynocephalus volans; assembly: GCF_027409185.1. NCBI lineage: Eukaryota > Metazoa > Chordata > Mammalia > Dermoptera > Cynocephalidae > Cynocephalus > Cynocephalus volans. The sequence goes on from NC_084461.1 coordinate 213,880,526, forward strand.
AATACATCAATGAGATTTGAGTGACTTTGATTTAGGGAAACTAATAGATACTGAAGACTTGTGTGCATGGTCTGAGGGATTCACTGTCGGATTTATGGTCCACTGGCCGTGTTCTGGGGGGCTTCACCCATCACCCTGCAGGACAGTCATCTGCTGACATGTCCACTCCCCTGGACCATCAGTGCCTTGAACGTGGGCATCAGGGCTGGCGGGGTTCCCCAGGCCACACCATCTGCACATGCTCGACTGATGAGACACTGTTGTGTGTGTCACTAGTGCTCCTGACCAGCTGGGCCCGCTCCGCAAGATCCGCGTCTGGCACGACAGCCGTGGGCCTTCCCCGGGCTGGTTCCTCAGCCACGTGATGGTCAAGGAGTTGCGCACGGGACAGGGCTGGTTCTTCCCTGCCCAGTGCTGGCTGGCTGCAGGCCGGCAGGATGGCCGTGTGGAGCGAGAGCTCACCTGTCTGCGCCGGGGGCTCGGCTTCTGGAAGGTACGCCCTGTCCCGGCACCCCATGGAACACCTGGCTGCCTGGCTGCCCACGTTGCCTGGCTCTGCTTCTTTCTCTGCAGCTATTTCTTTAAACTTTTCTGAAGTTGGGTGTATTAGCTCTTTTCTTAGTTATTAATCAAGATTTTCACGTCTTAAATCATGTATTCAGTAAGTGGCCATCAGGCATAGATCAATTTTCTTTGCCAATTATTAATTATTATAATGATGCTTTTCTTCTGTTAATTGTCACTGTAATGACATTGTTGGACTTATGGTTTCTGGTGGTCTGTGGTGTCCAGGGCTCCCTAATTAATGATTGTTCAGGGCCCTTCACAACCAAGACAAATGATAAACAATACAGATGTGGTCAGGGCCAGGATGGCAGGAGAGCATGAAAAATGACAAAATCACTGATAATCCCACGGACCAACTACAAGAGCTTTGATTTTTGCATGTTCCCTTACAACTTTTCCCTGTATACAAAGATATTTTATGCAATCATAATAATAATGCTGGTGCATTGAGCACTTTCTAATTTAACATTCTAGAGTAAATCTCCTTATGAATTTTCTTCAGGATCATTTAAGGACCATATAATGGCCTGGTGTGCACTATTCTCTGCTTAAGTATCCACCTGTTTATTTCTGTAATAGGAGGCGTTGTAGGAAACACTTTCTTGTGTGACTCCGTGTTTCTGGTTTCTGAGGCTGGGTCTCAGGCACTGGCGAGAGCTCAGTGAACACAGACACTTGCCCTCCATCACAAGACCCATGTGTCCCATTGTCACCTGCATGGTGAGAGGGCCAGCCAGGCTCCTGACCTTGACTTCTTCAGGCTTTACATTGCTAATTTAGTAAGAAATATGATCACGATGAATTTGAAATGAGTTTTAAATCAGCCACAGTGTATGGAAATTCTTTAGCACCTAAAACCGCAGGCCCGATTCAATGCCCAATTCAATGTGGACTTCCCTCAGGCAGTTATTTCCATGTCAGAATGACCATTTAGCTGATTGCATATGGTTAGCACAGGAGAAGGACATTATTTATTCTCCAGCTATTTTGCTTGGGAACTTTTGGTGAGAGACCTATGCTTACTATTTAGTCATATCCACAAGGCGGCTGTGTCCTATGAATCAATCATCCCTTGTTGGCCAATTTACATAGACAAGATACATTCTCATTCTGTTAAAACTGTTTTGCTGGTATTTGCTTGTGTTATTCTGCTCATATTCCATAATATCAGTTCTACATGAAATTCTGTTTTTTTCTACAATGTTGAGCACCAAGCGTTATTTGAATTGAATTCAAACTTCAAACTCTCTGCAATTCCATAAGCAACGTATCACCTGCTGTGTGGCGGGCAATGTACGGGCTGCTGAGGACAGACGTGGATGGGACAGCTCTTGGTGCACTCAAAGCCTAGTTAAAATGAACTGTGTTGCTGGGGAGAAAGTCTGAGAGTGGAGGGTTTTTAAAATTCTGTTAAGAAAACAAAGATGGAATTGACCTGAGGCTCTAGAGAGACAGGCATTTAAGAGACAGGTGAGGCAGAGAACAAAAGCTCAGGAGGCTCCTGCAGAAGGTTGGGGTGAACAGGGTCCATTGTGTGGGGAGCTTGGCTGGAGCCAGGGGCTGCTGACAAGGAGAGAAAGAGCCAGACACGAAGGGCCATACGGAATGTCCGCTTACACCCGGTGCCCACTAAGCATCTAGTTAAGGAGCCAGGATACAAGAGCCAGGGCATGCTCAGAAGACCACTGGTTACCAATTGCTGTTCACATAAATGTCTAACAGCAGGGAATCATTCTCCTGCGGTTTTTGTTCCAGCTTTTCTATTCTAAGTTCACGGAGTACCTGGAGGATTTCCACGTCTGGCTCTCGGTGTACAGCCGGCCCTCCCCCAGCGGCTACCTGCTCACACAGCGCCTTGCCCTGTCCTTCTCCCTGCTGTGTGTCTACGCGTGTCTCGCCGCTGCAGTCACTGCTGGAACACCAGAGCAGGTGGGAGGCCCCAGACCTACAGGGTAGCCCCTCCCGGACTAAGGAATTAGCAAAACGCACAGTCCCCAGAGAAAGGTTTAAACCAGGGGAAGTGAGCCCGTGTGCCTCGAGGGCCCTGCAGGCGATGCTGGGATGGCACTGGGCAGGGCTGTGGGGTGGTGGGCCGAGCCGAGCTGCTGCAGGAGGGAGCTCATACCCCAGGTGCCACGCAGCATGTCTCTTCCAGAGGGAGAGTTGGCAGCCTGGGTTGTCTTATGAGAATATGCCTGAATTTTTTTTTTTTTAAAGTTGGCAGGTTAGCCAAATATTAAACAAATCCTCTGGTTCATCTCTGGGGTGGGGCTCAGCAATCTGTCCATGGGACAGCAGGGCATGTGGCTGTCTTCATGGCACTGGGCGGCAGAGAGGCCTGATAACAATTACGGGCTGGTGGGATTTTTTAAAAAAGAATGACGTGTGTAGAATTTGTAAAAAGATGATGATGAAATATCATCAAGTAGTGAGTAGGGGACAGCTCTGTCTACCTGGGAGAAGGTTGGGGCCGCAGTCAGGGACCCTGAGGCTGGCCTCTCCTCGGAGGTTAACCGCTTCTCCTGACCATTGGGGCATTGGGGGTATTGATGCCTTCTTGTCGCGTGTCACAAGGATTAAATCAGCTGAGCACGTGCCTAGTGTAAAGTGGGTGCTCAGCAGACCTGTGTTCATCCCAAAAGGATTTGTACAAGAGGAAAACAAATGAATTCTTGTGCTTTTCTTATTCCTGGGATGGAAGGCAAAGATTCCCGAAGAGAGAAACTTCAATTAAATATAACGTGTACATTCACATTAATTATATTTGTAATGGCACAATGATCGTGCATTTCAGGGAGAGGTAATTGGTGCCATTGGATCATTGCAGCTTCCGCTGGATGTTGGCCCCACCAACGTCACTCCTGGATCTTTTGGGGTGGGTCTACTGTGTACCCTCCTGGCCTCTCCGGGGGCGCAGCTCCTGTCCCTGCTCTTCCGGCTCAGCAAGGTACTGTGGCCCTGTTCTCCTGAGAAGCACCTTCATGGCTGGGCAGCACCCTCTCTACACAACCTCTTTACCTCCACAGGACACCTTGGGGCCTTCCGGAGCTGAGCCACGCTGCCCCTTGTGTGGAGCACAGATAACCCAGGGTAAATGTGCACTAAAAAACACATAGAGACGTTCCCGTTGTGGCCAATCTGCTGAAAGTGATATTGGAGAGGGTGTAGGGAGGTTGGATAGCCGGCCTCAGCCCACCCCATCCTCTAGCAGGTTCTTAACTCCACCACAGGAAAGAATTCAAGAGCAGAGTCACAGTAGAAAGTGAAAACAGGTTTAATGTAAAGAGCAAGAAAAATTACACACTTCACAGGGAAAGTGTGGGCTGGCTCCAGACAGTGAGTGGCAGCCATACAAGTTTAATGCAAAAGTAAGAAATACACATTTTCACAAACTAAGTCTGGGCTGGCTACAGAGAGTGAGCAGACGCCTGCTCAAGGCAGGTTTAACATAGAAAGTAAGAAATACACACCTCGTGTGAAGTGTAGGCTGGCTCCAGAGAGAGTGAGCAAGAGCCCTGCCTTCTTCCTGGATTCAATTTTTACAGTTGGCTATCTATACATGTTCAGGCTATCTAATGAACATTCAACTGAAGGGGCAGTTCCTAGTCATTAACATAGCCTTGCACATGCTCAGTTGGTCTCTTTGGAGCATGCTCATTGGTCAAATTCTACTGAATACACTTAAAATATGCTAGGTGCTCTCTAGCACCCCCAGTGGAAGGTCATTCATAGAATAAACTCCTTTCTACTGGGCATGCTCAGCCACTGAAATTACATCTGCCTCCTTGGTCTCAAACTCTACCTGTTGGTGCCAAAAACAGGTGCAACAAGCAGCAGTAGCTCAGGACTCAAAGGAGGGGTCAGAGACCTAGGGGAGTGGTTTGAGACTCAGGGGAGTGGCCTTTAACCCAGGGAAAGTGAGCACCTCCTATCTCAACAGGAACTATATCTCCTACTTCCAGTTAGCATTGTGTTTATTATGAGTCGAGTTGATCGTCATTTCATAGGTGTAAAAGCCGTTTTGTTTTCTGTGGTCCGTCCATTTCCTTCACAGAGGTTTACATTCACCTCATAAAATCCTTTCTTCTGTGTGGTGTGTATGTGCTTGTCACTAGCTGGGTACATCAGGCTTTTGTCAGATGGGAGCTTTTCCAACTGCTTTGGCCCTTTGAGTTTATTACTTTTTAAAATTTGATATACTCATATTTGTCAGTATGTTCTCTTAAGGCTCTTTTTACTGTTTTAGTTAAGCATTTTTCTGAAGCTGCTGTGTTTCCCTAGGGCAGCCTCAGTGGGTGTGAGGGGCTTTCCAAGCCCACACCAGATGGCAGTGTCTAAAGTCCCCTTTCTAGCCTTGTCCTGGCTCTCAAAAGACTTGTTTTGGCTGAGTCAGGAAGAAAGAGTATTTCCTGGGGAAAGCGGTATCCCTAGTAACCCTGAACGTATCCCTCACTCAGTATCATACACTTGGCTTTATTTATTTTTTTTTAAATCAGGCCCTAACTCCCATAGAAGGATACCAGATGCACGGGAGCCACGCAAGGTAAATTGATAATTAGGTGCGGTAGCTAATTCTCTAGCAGAAAATGCTGACAATGAGGTTCTCCTGTGTTTCCCTGCCTGTGGTCTGGCATGGGTGGGTCAAGCCCAAGGTGAGATGGAGATGAGGAAAAGACCTATGTAAGACCCACTGTGCTGACCGGGCCATCCTCCTGAGATGCAGGTGGGTTCCCAGGATCCAAGCCACGGGGGCTGGCAGTACAGGTAGGATCAGGGAGGAGGAGTCTCAGCAGAGGCTGGAAAGGGGAAAGGGGACAGCCTGCTGAGTTTGGAAAGCCCCATGCTTATATTCACTGAAACACTGGCAGGACCAGTGGGAGACATGCTGTGAGCAGCGAGGCCCGGGAGCTTGCCTGGCCAGCTCCTGCCACCCCTCATGGGAAGTGGGGCTCAGAGGACCTGCCCCAGAGAGGGGAGCTCCGTTCCAGGTGGTGCCAAACAGGCCTGGACACGGGGCAATAGAAGGGCAGTTTGTAATGATGCAGCCATGGCAGCACATTTGCTTTTTGGATCGGTGCGACTACCCTTCACTTGGGGGTGATTCTTTTGTGGGGATGTTTTAGGGCACATATGATTCCCTGTGTTCTCCAGGATCTAACCTCTTGCTCGGGGCCACAGTGTGTCCCCTGTGCCTACAACATCACACTAGTGCTCTGCCCCTCCCACCCTGGAGCTGTTGCTCAGTCCATTCCTCTTGTCTGATTTCCCTCCTCTGGCAAGGTTGTGCCTCCCAGAGAGCAGGGTGTAACCCACAGACTGTGGGAAGCTGCCACAGAGCTGCCAGAATCACCCATGGGCACCCCGCTGCCCCCCACAGGGTACGAAGGAGCCAGCTCCTGGGCCTCACTGTGCATCCTCCCTCAAGGGCTCACCTGGGCCCTGTGCTTGGCACCTCCCCACCAGTGCCACGCCCGTCTTCTGAGAGGACCGACACGGCAGAACATTACATGGAAAGCCCTGTCCTTGGAGACATTGACCTTGGCCTGACCTTTTCATTCCAGCAGCCTGCATCAGCCATTCTCTCTGGGACTGACAGGGCCCGGAGGAAGGCATCGAGCAGTGATAACATAGCCGGTCCACCCCCTGAACTGGGGATGCGTGGGGCTGACCACAAGGAGGAAAAGAACCACTGCTGCCCTACCCGTCTACAAGGTGACTCAGGCCAGGAGGTTGGCAGGAAGGAAGGTGCAAGGAACTCTTTGGGGTAACCCTCCGGTTACGAGTGTGGCTCTGGAGAGATTACACAGCTGAGGGAACGGTGGAGACTGTGGGGACAAGCACAGCCGTGCCCTAGTGGCATGCATAGGCTCGATCCAAATCAGGACAGACCCTGCGGATTCCAGGTCAGCCCGCTTGGTCATCTGGGGTCTGACGTGGAGACTGGCCCCTCTGCCTGTGCTGCTGGGGGCCTCTCAGTTGGTTCAGGAGGGGAGGCCACCGAGGGCGCTGCACGGGCCCCTGCCGTTCAGGCAAAGACCAGCGTCCCAGCTCAGCGTGCAGGTGGGGGAGTTCCTCTTTCTCAGCCTGTTCTGTTCAGGCCTTCAGCTGATGGGATGAGGCCGAGCTGCAGTGGGGAGGGCCATCTGCCTTACACAGTCGTCTGGAAACACCCGCACAGATGCACCCAGAAATGTTTGACTGAATGTCTGGGTACGCCATGGCCCAGTCAAGTTGACACATAAAATTCACCGTCGTGTCTATGGAGTTTAACCTGCTGTGTGTCTGTCCTGCTCTTCCATAGCTCCCAGTGGTGTTTTTGAAGGTCTCATGTCCTGGTGGCTACAGGCTTGTCTGCGTTGGTCAGGCTCTGCAGCGTGGGCCCTTTGTGGAATGACTTCCCTGGCTGGTGGTTTGGGGACAGGAGTTCTAGGCTACAGGTGAGTTTTTGAGGTTTTCAAATACTCTCAGGTCCTGTGGTAGGAAGTCTGCATTTGTAAGGAAATCCATGCATTTCTGGGAACTCATAAAATGCAGGCACCAGATGTCACTTACTGCTTTTTCCTCCCTCATTTCTCCCTCCCACCTCCTGGGGGTGGATATAAACATGCAACCCCCAAAGAGTCACTTGGCCTGGCCAGCTCTGGGCCATCTGGGCCAGGCTGCCATCCCAGGTAATTCTAAAACTTGCAGGACCCTCACCTAAGCAAGAAAGGAACCTAGCCCTAGAGCTCCTGAGAAGGGCAGCGCCAAGCTGGGTGCACTGGCTAGAGCATGCCTGTCATCATCTCCCATTGCTCGGAAAAGCATTTGCCTGCGAGACACATGTCACAGAGTCTGATTTGTCCTCCCCACATGCTGCCTCTTGGTCTGGCTCCCTGTGCAGCTCAGGCCATCAGAGACCCCAAGGTCATTCCACGTGTCTTCTTTGGGCCTACATCTTCAGAAACCAAGACACTTTCTTCCTGACTCTCTCCCCTACCCCAATTGCATGTGTTGAGTCACCGTGAGGCTGGGCAAGGCGCTTAAAGCCTCTCTGCGCCTCAGTTTGCTCTCCTGTGAAATAGGGCTACTCAGAGCATTTAATCCACAGGGTTTTAGGCAGAGCAGGTGAAATGTTAAATGCAGTCCTTTTGGCACGTGCCTGTGCCCGTGAAGCACTGCCAGCATCCATTTATTGTGGTTGTTGCTGTGATTTTTATTATTATATCTGACTCAGTTCCCTCCCACTCTGTCCCCCGCATGCTGTTCCATCTGTGTGTTGGGTTTTCCTTTCTCCTGCCCACTGTGCAGCTTTGGGGAGGTGGATGTCCTCTCAGCAGGAAGGGACTCCCCTCCAGTGGGCAGAGAGAGACACCGTGCCCACGTTGGGCAGCCCCTCCCTGGCCGCAGCCGGCGTCCCATGAGTGTGCCGCCGCGGTGAGGGCACGGACCCCCCTGGGCTACGTCTTGCTTGGGTAGTGATGACTGTCAGGCAGCTTGCTCTGAGAGGTGCTGACCATGCCGTCTCCTGGGGCAGGTTTGGCCCGGCGCAGTGTGTGCAGTGGCTGCACCTGCTATTCCTCTCTGTGCTCTGCTGTGTCCTTGTCACCCAGCCACTCATGGTAAGGAACGCCTCCATCAGCAGGAGACCTGGGAGGGACGGGAAACAGTGGCTTCATTTTGGTAGCATATTACTTTTCTTTATAGTCGTGTTTAAGGTGTGGGAGGAAAACCTGGGAGCCAGGCCCTGTGCTCAGCCCTACGTGGGCCTGTTCCTTAATCCTCATAAAAATCCTCCAAGGATTTTTAAACCTCACTTTTCCTTTGAGGAAACTGAGCCCCAGAGAGCACAAGTCTCTTAGGTGGGGCTGCAGCTGGTGAAGATGTGGCTGGAGTCGAGGGCTGTGACTAGGAGTGTCTTCAAAACTGGGCAACGGAGCCCTCTTTGCGACCCGGTGACAAGAGCACAGCATGGGGCTGCTGACCGTCCTGTTTCCCTCCAGATCTGCCTCACAGCGCTGGGTTTTGCTTGGAAAAGAAGAGATGACAGCCACTTCTTTGTTGAGTCTTTATGTGCCGCAACCAGGAATCTGGACCCTGAGCTGGAAGAACGTTCCAGGGCCCATGGTCCCCCCTCCTCAAGCTGCCACCTTCCTGACTGGGCAGTTGACGCTGAAAAAGTGAGGATGCTGTCCCTGGGGCAGCCTGGTTCTGAGCAGTGCAGTGCATTCTCATCAGCCGTGTATGCACTTAGGCTTTGAACTCTGACTTGGTTGCATTTTTGGAGGCCCATGGGGTGTATTTTTATCTCTTATGCTGCTTCACACACATGTACCTGACAGGTGAACACATAGATTTATTTCCTTTACCCCGACCCAAAGAAGCCACAGCATCAAGAAAATGAGGGTATTTTAAAATACTGAAGCAAATGAGGTACAATTCTTGGCCATGATTTTAGAAAATTTTTAGGCAATTTGCATCTTAGTGGACCCACAGAAAACGCCCTCCTCCTTTCCTTCCCCCGCCCTTCCTTCCTTCCTTCCTCCTTCCTTTCCTCCCTCCCTGTCTTCTGATGCTCAGTTTTGCCTATTGTGTGTATAGCATTCTCTTGGGCAGAGCAGGTGATAGGAAGAGCGAGGCCTACCAGCCACCAAAACAAACCCACAGCCTGTTGTTAACACAAGTGCACGAGAAACGCGGTGCGCTGTTCTGTGCTCCTGTGGCAGAAGTAGAAGTCAGTTATGAGCACGGACGGCATCCCTGCTTATTTACAGTCAGAGCCTGCCTCTGCCTCTCAGAGGAGACCAGGGAGCTTCTCTGGGCCCAGTGGTGTGTCAGGGGCCCTGTCTGGGACTTCCTCCACCACAGCCTCTTGGCCTCACCTGGAACTCCTGATGATGGTGAACTGTGTGGTGACTGTCAACCGTGCACCAGTCATTGTGCTGTTGCACGCCTGTACTTTATTTACATCTGGTACATCCTTTGTTCCTTACAAGCACTTAGGGAACAGGCAGCACTATCTCACCCCATTTCAAAACGAGAAAACAGAAGCTCAGAGAGACGGAATAATTAGACGAAGGCCACGTGGCAGTAAGTGGGGTCTGGGTCTCAAACCTGGGTCATTGCTCCCCTTTTTCTGCACCCCCGCCCTCCAGCCCCTTAGTTTCCGAGACACAGCATGGCTGTGGTTTCCTTCCTGCCTTCTGAACTCCCCTCTCCTTTCTGCTTTCTTCTCTGCTCCCCACACACAGCTACCCTTTACCGTGCTGCGGGTCTCTGCTTTTTCTTGCTGAAGTCTCATCCTCAGGGGTGAGATTCCTTCCAACAGATTCAGCCATGATCGTGAGGGCCAGGCCTGCATCTCCAAACCTATGTGCATGTCCTGTGAGCACCTGCAGTTGCGATGCCCCACACACCTGAGCTCCCCCACGCTCCAGTCGCAATACACTCTCCCTTCTCAGGACTCAGGATGGTGTAGCAGCTGGGAGGGTCTGCGCATGTAACTTCTCATTGTACAGTAGCCCCCTTTATCTGCGGTTTTAGTTACCTGCAATCGACAAGAAAAGGGTGAGTATAGGACGATAAGATTTTGAGAGAGAGAGAGAGAGAGAGAGAGCAAGGCCACATTCATGTAAGTTTTATCACAGTATGCTGTTATAGTTCTGTTTTATTATTAGTTATTGCTGTTCATCTCTTATTTGCCTAATTTGTAAATTAAACGTTATCATAGGTATGTATATATAAGATAAAACACAGTATGTATAGGGTTTGGTACTATCTGTGATTTCAGGCATCCACTAGGGGTCTTGGAATGAATTCCTCGCAGATAAAGGGGCACTACTGTGTATTGTTTGCATACTTGCCGTGTATTTCTTAGAAACCTAGAGTCTTTGAGAGGAAGGGCTACCTCTGATCTCTCAGATGTCCCCAGTCCTGACCCGGTGTCTGCTCAGTAAATGTGTACTGACTGAATAAATGAGTTAGAGATAAATGAATGAATTCCTTCAATGGGTTGATTTACCTGGCTACTATTTTTCCATGACCTTAAACAGATACAATAATGCTTTCTTTTTTTAAAAAAAGAAAAAATAAAGGTCATTTCTTACTAAGACTGTACTTCAAAATGGCATTTCCATACTTGGAAGGTCTCTGAGAGAAAATTCCCCGGCAAATGCCAAAGATAATTGCTCCTGTAATTTGACAGTAGTAGACACGCCTTTCATGTAAAGCAGCTCTTTGTAATGACCCAGCTGCAATGCCTGCCAAAAAAGCTTGCCCAGGACATGGGCGGATTTTTAAAAATAGGTCTACCCCCCTCACCAACCCCCTCTGCAACAACATGGTATATGTTACCCACACAAAGTCCCTCTTTGTTCCCAAACACCCAGCTCCCAAAGCACAGTGATGCTGGCTTGGCAAGAACACCAGGGCCTCTCTCCTCCACCCACCAGCCCGCAGCTCACAGTGCTCTTGTCCCCCACAGGTCTTGGCTGCCCGACAACGAGCGCGCCACTTGCGCTGGGCACGCCCGCCGTCCACAGCCCTGCTCCGGGTCACCGGGGAGAGGATGAGGAGGGAGCGCCGCACACGGGCAGCCCTGAGGTGCGTGGGGGCTTCCGTGGGGATGGGCTCTCCCTTCCAGCCCCCTTTCAGAGGGAGCGTCCTCCTGCCACTGGTTGTTCTTGGAGGTTGTTCTCATCAGGGAGTAGGGAGTGTAGGTAGGGACACCGTGCTGGCCCCAAAGCCATCCTTTTCCATATAACAACCTGTGCTCCCCGCACATGGGATTCAGGGAACAGAAATGGAGTCAGGAAACTCAATTCTGCAGCCTGCGTGGATGAGACGTTGGGTAAGAAGGTCACCCGGCCAGCCTCAGCTTCCTCCATGCATGTGTAGATGCACAGCACCTGTGTCTGCACTTGGCATGCAGCCGGGGACTTCTGCTTCTTTGGGGCACGTTGGTGTGGGAGCCACAAGGCAAATACAACACCTGTGCCTAGGGCACTGATTTAACCCAAGTGCTCAATGCAAAATGACTTTATTTTTAAGATAAAACACAAAACCTAAAGAATATGCCGTGGCAAACCTCTCCAACTCAGACCCAGACATGTTTCACTCAGTGATAGCTCTCCAGCCCATCGCATCACTGGAAGGAGCCTCCTGCAAATACTGGTCCAGGCATTTCTCTACCTCCTGAAGATGAATTTGGTCTCTCAAAAAACATTCCGATGTAGTTCGTTGAGGATTTGGGAATTCCAGGTAGTTTTCCAGAAATGGTGTTGGTAAAGTGTGCACAGAGCACCTCCCGTGGTCTTTCTTAGCAATCCCCTTCATCACAGCGTGGAGCACCATTAGCTCTCCTTAAATATGAAACGCATACCAAAGCAAATCCTTTTCCAAAGAGAAGAGCCTTGGTTGTGTTAGGATAGCATATTTAAGGAGAGTGGGGGAGGAATTCCAGGAAGATGGAGCAGTGGCAAAGCTTTTCATCTTGTCAAATCTCCCCATAAAAATAGAGCAATTAAGACAGCAAAAATAAAACCCCCAGAAAACATGCACAGCCAACCCTGAAGAACTGTTGCCCCCCACTCTGCCCATAGGACCCATTCCAGGATCCAGGGGCCCCCCTCAAACTGCCACCAGGTAGGGACAGAGATGGAGCACCCGAGCCCTGTAGCTTAGTACTTCTGCAGAACACACAGAGGGAAGCGTGGGGTGTCTGATGCACTGAGAAAGCAGAACCCAAAGCTCCCATGGGCGCTATTCACTGGGATGTTGGGCCCATCTGGCAAGAGCTTGCGCGCTACAGGTCACAGTCGAGTGCAGGGTCTGGAGGTCTGGAGTCACCAGGCCAGCTGAGCTCAACAAACCCAGCTCTGCCAGGACACAGCCTCATCCTGGGGAAACCACTGGGGGCAGCGTCCAAACAAAGCAGGACAGACCCAGAGAAAGCAGCTAGAGACAGCAGATTTGCAAAGAGGTAAAACTAGTTCTTTTTGCATGTGACATGAGTAAAGTCTGGAAAATCCTGTAAAAATGAAAAAAAAAAAATACTACTATGGACAATTAGAGAATTTAGTAAAATATCAGGTTATAAAATTGAGATAAAAAGCCAATATTCTTTGTATACACAAGCAAAAGCCAAACAGAAGATTTAATAGAAGACTTTATTCAACACAACAAATAATAAAATACAATAAATACAATAAAATACACTTAGGCATAAATAATCTAAAGAAGAAATGCACAAAACTTATATAAGAAAATTATAAAACTGTCCTAAAAAACACAAGTGTAGACTTAAACAAATATAAACACACACTGTGTTGAACAGGAAGACACAACAACATGTCTTCCTACAGTTCTCTCTAAAATCATAAATAATAAATTTAATTATAAATAATTAATATAATCTCAGTAAAATGCTTTTAGATATATTTTTTTCTTTTTTTTTTGCTGGTTCTGGCCAGTTGTAAAGTTAGTTTGGAAGAACAAGTAAACATGAATAGTCAGGCAGTAAAAACCTGAAAGGTGGAGCAAGAAGGCAGATATTAAAATAAACTGCAAAACATGTTAAAAAAAGAGTGTGCTTTTTGGCACATGGATAACAGACAGACCTGTGAAATAGAACAGGAAACCAAGAAGACTCAAACACAAATGCCAGAGTTAACTTACACTAAAGGTGGCACCGCAGATCTTTGGGGAGTAGATGGAGTTTTTAATAAGTAGATTGGGATAATTGACTAGCCACATGGAAAAAAAATAATATTGGATGCTTTTGTCACACCGTGCACAAGTAAATTCCAAATGGGTAGAGGTTTAAATGTAAAAGGCAAAACCATACAAGTACTAGAGGAAAGCATGAGGAAAGCACGTTTCTCTAAGACTTGAGTGAGAAATATTTCTGTGAGCTAAAATACAGAAACAGAAAGGGAAGAAAAAAATAAATATCATTACATAAAACTTGAAGAAGAGAAAAAAATTCTACTTGGCAAAAGATGCCATTTGCAAAATAAAAAGACAGTGACAAACTAGTAGAAAATATTTGTAACAAAGTTTTAATATTCTTAATATAAAAGAGGTTCAAAAAAAAAATGAAAAAAACCAACAACTCCTTAGAACAAAAAATGGGCTGGAAAAGTGAAGACAGGTCACAGAAAAAAGAAACACAAGCAGCCCTTGCACTTAACAGAGAATTGCGAATTAAAACTGCAAGAATCCCAAAATGTGGGCACGGACTGTGTTGGCGAGGGTGTGGCAGAAAAGTCCTCCGATAAGGAGCTGGCGGAATGTAAAGTGGTGCACCCTGGGGGGGGGGGGGGGGTTGGGAAGCCTCTAGCTCAATGACAGATGCATTTCCTTTCACCCAGCAGCCCCACTTCTAGGAATCACCCATAAAGGCACGTTAGCAAAACACGAGCAGACCTGTGCACAATTTACCAGAGACCTTTGTAATGGGAATATCCTAGGAGTAACCCACAGGTCTTCCTGCAGGGGACAGGAACACAATGGAGTAGTGTCTAGCTGTCAAAAAGCATGCGGGGGGCTGGCTGGTTAGCTCAGGTGGTTAAGAGTGTGGAATTGATAACACCAAGGTCCAGGACTGTTAGATTCCTATACCAGCCAGCCACAAAAAACCAAAAAAACCCAAAAACATGCAAATTCTCTCTCCAGACTCCTAGGGAGAGGCCTTCAGGATCTGTGTTATGTGAAAGAAGTCAGGTTTGCTGCCAGCTACTTACTGAAAGGGACTATGACTATATATGCATGTGGATCTGCTTATCCTAAGTAAAACAAAGGAAAAACACCCAGGCAGCTTTAGAAAGTAGTTTCCTATAGGGTAGAGAAGAAGTAAGATTTTAAAAACTTTGTGTTAAGGTTAAAAATTTGATCTTACAAGTCTAGTCCCAAAGGACAGTAAAGTACTCTGGGGAATATCATAAAGCTGTTTTCACTATTTGTATTGTAGTGGAGCATTGTTATCTTTATTCTGATTGTTGATTTGTTGTGGGATAAAGCAAATGAGGAATTATGTAATTTTCTAATTATTTCATTCCCAGTGTCCTTAAAGTGGGATTCTTAGTGTGGGAGCAAGGAGGTACAGATTTGAGCTAAAAAAAGTTAAAACTTTGTAGTCTTGAATTTGAATTGAAAGTATAAGTGTAACATCGTGTGATTTTTTTTTAAGAAAAAAATTTTTTTCTTTACTAAGAAAAGGCCTAGAAGCAACCCAGAAGCAATGCGCACCCCTGGCACCTAGATTCTAGTCTGCAAATGCCGTTTTCCACCAAAAAGAAGCAGGAATGGTTGGGCTTCCTGATCTGAGGTCTGTGATAGAAATGTACAAGATGAGCCCGGAACATTTCTTAAAGCAAGAAAGCAATTAGTGACACTAGAACCATCGTCAAAGGACTCAGAAGCCAGTTGGAAGAGGCTCACATTGGTCATAAATGGGGTGATTTGACATCAAGTCAAGAATAGAAACTGCAATGAGTTGATGCTTATGAAATATATTTAAAGCCATGAGTTCATGGTGACACCAACAAACGGAATTGATCCATGTTGGCGAATGATCAGGAACCGACTTCTCAGAAACCGGTAAAAGCCTTTCTTTCCTATACAAACTGTACCCCTGGGAAACCACATAATGGAGAGGAGATTTCTCTTTATATAGGTATTCCAGCTAATGAATAAGGGCCAAATGGTAGACTAGAATGTGACTATTTTTGCAAGTTTTAGGGAATTAATGAATCTCAGCATCACTCATCAATAATGGCCAACATAAAAGAGAGAGAGAGAATCAGGCATTATGTGTCTCCCGATGGAAAAACACACCATCATCCATGAGGTAACCTACCCAGAACAGTCCCATCTAAATCTGATGAAGTGTTTTTGCCAACTTGTAGTTTACGATGAGAACACATTAAATACCATGATGGGGAAGCAAGACTCTGAGAACTCCATAGCTCAAGGAACCAGCTTGCTCCACAAATAAATTGCAAGGAAACTACAAAGAGATGGAGAAGATTCCTATAGACGAGAAGAGACATGAGAAGAAAAGAGGTGAATGAATAAGAAAAACCACATGATCATCTCAGATGCAGAAAAAGCATTTGATAGAATTCAACATCCATTCATTAAAAAAAATAAAAAAAAAAACTCTTAGCAAACTAGGAATAGGAGAAAGGATGTCTATGAAAACCCTACACCTAACATCATACTTAATGATTGAATTTTTTTTAAGATGAGTGTCAAGGCAAGGATGTCCTCTCTGACCACTCTTACTGAAGTCCTAGCCAGTGCCACATGCACAGGCAAGAAAAAGAAATAAACATACGGATTTGAAAGGAAGAAATTAAACCTTCTGTTGGCAGATGGCAGTCTGTGCAGAAAATCCCAAATAATGTACAAAAACAAAAACAAAAACAAACTCCCATAACTAATAAGTGAATTTAGCAAGTTTGCAGGATACAAGTTAATGTAAAAAAGTAAATTGTGTGGGCCAGCCCCGTGGCTCACTTGAGAGAATGTGGCGCTGGTAGCACCGAGGCCGTGGGTTCGGATCCTATATAGGGATGGCTGATGCGCTCACTGGTTGAGCCGTGGTGCGGACAACACCGTGCTGAGGGTTGCGATCCCCTTACCGGTCAAGGAAAAAAAAAAAAAAAAAAAAGTAAATTGTGTTCCTAAATGCCAGCAATGAATAACTGAAAATTTAAAAGGAATATCAGTTACAGTAGCACCAAGGAAATGAAGTACTTAGACGTGAATCTAAGGAAACTTGAGCAGGATCTGCATGCTGAAAACCACAAAACACTAATGAAAGAAATCAAAGGACTAAATGGAGATACACTGTGTATGTTCATTGGAGCCAAAACATTCTGAAAAAGATGAATAAAGTCTGAGGACTGACACTATCCAACTTTAAGACTCCAAGACAGCATGGTGTCTGGGGTCAGAATAGACACATGTATCAATGGAACAGAATAGAGAGCCCAGAAACAGGCCCATACACATCTGCTTAACTGCTTTTTTGACAAAGGCACAAAGATAATTCATGGAGAATCATAGTCTTTTTCAAAAATGGTGCTGGGAAAATCAGCTGTTGATGTGTCAAAAATGAACCTCAACACGTCCCTCACACCTTATACAAAGATTTCCTCCTTGGGACTGAAAAGCCTGGTTCCATTACAAACGTTTTGTCACATGAAACACCTGGATATGTACACTCGGGGTCCGTGAGGATTCTAACTTCAACATTTCTTCTTATAGAGACATCACCACGTACACCCTCATGCTGCTCCTGCTTTTGTTCATGATATATGGGAAATTCTCCCAGGATGAACATTCTCTCAATCAAGCTATCCGGAAGGAATTTATAAGGTAGGAAGGCTGGGGAACTCCTCTAGATCTGGGCCTTTGCACTAGTTCATGGCCAGCATGTGCCCAAGGAGAAGCCCAGAGCTCAGGGTTCTAGGTGGGTGCGCATAACTTTGTTACCCTGAGCAAGCCAGGTCACGTCTCTGTCTTCTAGTACAGACAGAGTGTGGCAGGGGAGTGGCCCTACACGCCACCTCATCCACTCCCTCGGTCCGTTTTTCCTGTGCATGATTGAGGCCCAAGGAGGGTCCTTGCCACAGTCCCACATACGAAACACAGGAAAAGTTGTCAAATTGTCTCGGGGATGTTATTTCCCCAGTCTTACTAAGAGGCCTCCATTCGCAGACTTTGGGCACATTCTTAGCATCTTGTTTTGGGTAAATAGTGAAACAAGGATATTTCAAGGCACTTTAAGATCTGTGCCAAAGCAGTGTCTAGTAGTTTCTTTTTCGGTGAAGACATTTGAGTTCTTCAGTCAAAGGCTTTGTTGCAATTCATAATAAACGACACCAGTTTCAAACAGTTCGTAATACCCCTCAAGTTCTCTATACCATTTCTCATGTGTTCATTTGCTTCTTCCTACTTTTAAAAGTAGTAGATGTTCATCCTAGGTAAACAGGGAGGAACTGAAAAATATAAAGCAGAAAAATGTTCATGGTGCCTCCAGGCAGAGGCAAGCAGTGATTGCATTTTATCTGGCTGTATTTCTTTTCCATGTTTCAAGGTCTCTGAAATTGGGATGTGTATTGTAATCAACATGTACATTGAATGTAGCATTCTTTTTCTATTGAAAGCTGTTCTTAAATCCATGGTCAGACTTTATTTTCTTCTGCCCCAAATAGTTGGATAGCTCTTTCAAGACAGTTTGTCTTTAAATTCTGAAATGTGTGATATGAATTAACACTGGTTCTTCACTATGGTTTCAGTGGCGGGAGAGAAAATAATTCTGCGTGTTCCAGGGTTGACTTTCTGTTGCTCGGGAGAATGTTTAAAAACATTCCTGCAGCGTTTCTATGAATGTGTCGCCTTTGAAAAAGTAATTCAATTTGATGTAATTTTTTTTTTTTTTGGACAGTGTGAGTGGCTGGAAAATCCACTTAATTTTATCTATTATTTCAGAACATATTAAGTTTTATCTTTTGCAAGAGAGAGGGGTATTAATACCAGCCAGATAATAGTAGCATACGTTGTTCCCCTAACCAGATATTACCCACTAACAAGATAAGAAGACCTGGAAATCGAAGTCCCGGTTTAATGAGTCTAGACTCTCCATAGCTCAGTAATCCAGATTTTACTGCCAAGCATTCTAATCGTAAAACTGAGTGGTATTTTCTGCCTCCCATTTGCAAAGCCCACAGTTATTTCCATTAATGACCAGCTTTCTCAGCTCTCCCATCCGTGCAGGTGCAGCTTGTGCCAGCAGATGGCGTTGTGTGCAAAACGAAGTGACAATTTGGGCCACTCTCTGGAAAAGGAAATCTAAACATGTAAAACTTCTGGCTTTTAATAGTTTATTTCTTATCTCATATTTCAAAAGATAGCATTATTAGACATATTTGTCATACAGATTTTTGTCTGTTGATATTCATATCAGAAGTATTGCAGCTGAGATAATATTTGTGAGGTATCTCCTGTGCACATGAGACTTCATGTGCTTAGATAGCCGCTGAGATGTTGGCTCCCTATGGGTTTGCAGAGACCTTATGTTTCCCACAAAGGTGCAAAACCTCACTGCCCCTGGACACTTTGCCACTAGGCAGGGATATTTATGTGTCCTGCTTTGTAATGGAATGTTTAAAGTGGACACTCTCCAGCTTATCCGCCCTCCCGGCCCCCGACCACTCTCTCCTTCTCTAGGTACCCAATCCTGAAACGTCAACAACTCCTGAGGGTTTGGCATTTGCCAGCATTCCAGAGAGAGGAATTGAGGCCCAGAAGGGAAAATGGATTACATCGAATTCAGGACAGGGCTTCTAGTTTTCACTGGCTTTCCAGGTGACTCGGAGCGTCCTTGGACTCTGGGCCTTACTACCTTCATCTGCAAAGTGAGGGAGTTGGGCTCCTGGATTCTGTCATATTTAAGTCATATTTAAAGTGTTTCTGAACTCAATAAAATCCTCATGAAATTCCAAGCAAAACAAAACAAAAATAAACCACCAATAAATGAAATAAGCATTCTACCCAAGCGCCATGAATGGAAAATAACTGCCGATTTAATCTTTTGTATTGTTTAGCTAGCTTTGCGGGCCTATTTTATTTAATGGCTGTAATTAATCCATACAGGACCAGAATATTCTTGGGCTGCTTGGTTCACTACCTGCCTCTGAGTGTGCCAGCAGTGAGGCCCAGAGGTGTATGGTCGGGCATGGGACATTTTGGCTCTGGCTCACTTTCAGGTTCCTCTTGACTTAGTTTCTTTAATGTTATCCTGATAGCGAGCAGGCATCAAGAAGTGATAACATTTCCCTGAAAGTTACGCAAACTCAACGTGGCTATAACATCTACAGTACTTTATTTTGTAAAAACATAGAATATGGAGCATCTTAGTCTGTGAATGTACAATTGGTTTGTCTGTCCACGAGTCTTGCTTCCCAGGGCAGATGATTAACACGTTCTCGGTTGAAGATTAACCACCAGCCTTTTCCTCTTCCTCTCGCTTCCCCTCCCTCTCGTTGCCTTTCTCCGTGCTCTCTTTGCTCCTCGGTCCTTCCCTTCCTCTGATGCTGTGAACACTTGTAGAGCTATGCCTGCTTCCTTTAGGACTCTGTGTCTGTCTCCTTATGTATTCTGCTTTCCTGGAGCCTTTCTGTTCTTCATCTCACCCTCTAGATGCTTCAGCAGGTCTCCAACTTGCTCTGCATTTGATACGTGGCTTGACAGGGTTTTAGAGAAGTGCAGAGAGTTGGGAACAAGCACCCAGTAAAAGGCCTGCATAGATTAGCGTCTAAGAATGTATAAACGAATGAAGATCAGATACTTGAATGGATGGGAGATAATCGCTCTGTAACAAAAGGAAATAAACCAGTCAGATAAGTTAGTTCCCTAGACTTTTATTCACACATGCTATGGAAATTGTTGATGCCTAAATTGTTGGTTGAGGCTATTTGTGTATCTCTATTAACTTATACAATAATGACATTTCTTTGTCCTTGATTTCTTTTCCTTTTATATTGTCCAATTTTTGTCATGACCCTTTTGAAACACTTTTTCTGAATTATCTCTCAAGTCTGCCCTTAATTAATGGAATCTCTGCTCCACATCCTTGCCTGAGAACACAGTCTCAGTGGTGTGCTAGAAAACAGTTAACAACTGGCTGTCTGGAGAACAAAATTGCAGATTTATAGCATCTGCCCTGCCAATTTCCATGCTGTGAATGCTCCCACCGTGGTCTGTGTCACACTGCCAGTGTGACATGGCTAAACGTGGTGTTGGGAAGAGACGCACACAGTGGCTCTGGAGCAGGTGAGAGCCGGCTCTGGCACCCCACTGTCCTCAGCCCAGCTTGCTCTCACAGCCAGCTTATCAGAGCCACAGTCATCATTTGAAGAACTCGTAGTCAGTCTGTTCTTGGATTGCTTTCTGGGACAGGCAGGACAATTAAAATTGTGTGTATTGGATGACTTATCTTTTCTTAACTTCCTTTCACTTTTCTACAAAATCACCTTCCCTGAGAAGTATTTTGGTCTCCCCTTTCCTTGGAGAGATGCCTGGATGACACAGCACCTCAAACCCATTTCTGCTCATGCTGCAGGGAGTTGAGGAGTGCACCGTCCTTGCCTTTGTGCAGCGGCCCTTCATGGGACGCCACACGTGGGAAAGTTTGTCAGGGTTCAGCGACAGGCACTCTGCCTTCTGTGAGACAACACAGTAGTTTTTTCTTTTTCCCCTTGGCCATCACCCAGGCTAGATGCACGCACCCAGTGCCACCCTGTGCAGGTAGCCTGTGCACATGGCCTCGTCGCATCATCTGAGCAAGCTGAAAATGATCCATTTGGTCAGCTTGAAATTATTTCAGCACTCCCATAAGTCATTTCCTTGGTGGAAAAGTGAAGCAGATATCTAATCAGTGCAACAGAGCAGCTAATTGGAAAGAAAACAGACTAGGTTTGTTGACCTCCTACTATGTGCTGATATTGCACCTCACCTGTGCCTTTTCCTCTGAGGCTCCCAGCCACACAGGCTGGTTGAATGCCATGCCTGGCGGGCACTCAGTGCGGAGAAAGGGAAGGACTGTGTCCCGGCCTGTGTGGCTCGGCGCCATCTCCTGCACCAGCCTGGCCAGCTTCCACACTCTTCCTACCCTTCCGGGCATGTGGGTGCCCTTGCCGTCCCTCTGCCTGGAACGCCCTCCCTCAGAGGATCACGTGGCTCCTTCCCCATCGGCCAGACCTTCTTTGACACGACCCCTTGCACTGAAGTTTTCAATGGCCTCTGGAATTAAAATCTCTACCTCCCATCCCACCACTTCCAGTCTGTCTTTTCTGCTTGTTTTTTTCTCCTTAACATTTATCACTGACGTAGTATATGTTTTCCTAATGTATCTTATTCAATTGTTTCCCATCTGGGGCAGGGATTTGACTTTCTGTTCTAGCGCCTAGAAGAGCGCCGGGCACTCGGCCTTGTGCAGTAGAATTTCTCGAGTGATCAAGTGAGTGAGTGAACAGGTGACTGTCCACTGTTCTCTCTCCTCTCCTGCTGCTGAGGAGCAAAGTGGGTTCCAGGGCTCTGTGCCTCCTGCTGCAGGTGGCGTTGGGTAAGATCCTACAGAGCACCTGAAATCGGAATGGGAGAAAAATCGGCAAGAAAAAACACTTCTAATCTCACTTTTGATGCAGGAACAACTTTTTGTTTTTGTCCTTTCATGGAGAAATGCCAGAAACCCCCTAGGTGGCCTGAGAAGCACCGATGACTGGTGGCAGTGGAGCCTGACCACGCTGCTGGATGGCCTGTACCCGCAGGGCTCCTCGATGGCTCAGGTGGGCTTTCTGTTTCCTTTGTGCAGTAGGTCACCTTGGAAAAGCCACATTACACTGGGTGAAACCATCAGAAATTCATGAATGCCAGCGGTGTGCAGGTTCCTGAATGACCGCAGAGGCTACGAGGCCAGCAGCTCTCCACCGTGGGGACCCTGGGCAACAGAGCGTCCACTGCTTTCCTGCCCATAACCCACACCCCCTTCACACCCTCCTCGGCTACATTGACTTTCCGGATCCCTACACTTCCCAAGCCCTGGCTAGACAGGAGGGGGATGGCAGATCCACAGGAGCCCGCGGGCTGAGGGGGTGCAGGAGAGTGCCCAGAAGATTCCAGTTCAGTGTGCGAAATACCATGACAAGGGGACCCAAGGAGCACCCAGAACAGAGGAGGAGCAAACAGCTAAGATGGGAGCTTCAAGGGAGTTTCCAGAAGGAGGCAAGGCTGCTCCCAAGTTCTGAAGAAAAAGCGAATATGCATTTTGTACAAACCCACTCCTTGCTCACTTTTTATTTCCCCCTTTAAAAAGGATAAAATATCTTTGTCCTCGTAATCTCTTCTTTTAGCCTGGAGCTCTTGGAGGAAAATGCTACCTAATAGGCAGTGCAGTAATCAAGCAGCTAAAAGTCTCTCCTGGCAGTTCATGCAAGGTAAGATGCTCTCTTTCTTTTTGCTACTAAAAATGAAGTAGAAAACTCTGGTGGGAAACTGGTAGGTCATCTTAACTTCTCTGGGAGTTCGGCTGGTAGTGTGAAATTGTCAGGGCGTGAAATGGGGGGAGCATGAGCCTCTGCCCCGCTTTCTTCTCCCCTTGCCAGACTTTCCAGACGCCTCTTTGAGTTCTTGGCATTCTGCTGCAGGTTGGCTCGATTCACTGTTTTCCCTTACAGACCTGGCATTCTAGGCAAAACCAGGATTATTAATGCACAAATCTAAAAATGGAATATTACATATCCTTTTCTAATGGAGAGGGGTGAACAGAGATGGGCACTTTACTTGTATCATCCTGTGATGGGAAAACCTGCAAATTGTTCAAGCCCTAGACTGGCAGGTGTCTCAGGTGCCAGCCCTCAGTGGGTGGTGCCCTGATCCCCTCACTCAAGCCATAGCTTGGAAGAATCTAGATGAGTTGCAGAGAGCCCTTGGAGGGGGGCAGAGTGCCACATTGCAGGACAGAGTGCAGGATGGTCTTGGGAACAGGCATCTGCTGCTGCTTCTGACTGGTGGTTTTTTTCTACAGCCTCCCAGGCCATTTTCAGCGTCCATCGAAGACCCTCTTTCCACACGTAGCCCCGAAGTTGGAGGCCCTGAGAACCCCTACATGATAGACACAGAGAACCAAAACATGACCCCGAGTGGTCTAGGGGGCTGCAGGGCAAGGGGAGATTGTGTGCTTAGCCTGGGCAGAACAAGGTCAGTGTGATTCAGAAGCCAGCACTCACACGAGCGTGCTGGTCACTGCCCAGCATGGGCATCGCTGGAAGTGGCATGTCTGCAGCAGGTGCAGTTCCCACTGGGTGTGAGAGGTGGCCCACCACAACCAGGGGCTGGTGCAAGACTTGTCCTTGTTGTGAAATGATGAAAGAGTCACACATTAGGTTGTGACACACCCACACTCAGGCCATCAGACTCCAAGTGTGTGGCAGAGAGCAGAGCTGTTGCTAGAACAGCTGGAGGTCATGGAACATAATGGACATTTGTCCTGTGCTGATTTCTGCTGAGCAGGGTGTTTATGTGGTCTCCTTTAATCCCCTCCCAACTCTGTGGAGTAGGCCTGGCACTGCTTTGCCTGCCTCGTGCAGATGAAGACTGGGCATTTCAGCACGTAACAAATGTGATCCCGCATTGCGGCCAGGCCCGCTGTCAGGCAGCCCGCCCTGTCCAGCCAGGGTACACTGCCCCACAGCCGCCACCCCACGCCTGCTTCCCTGGGCTGGGGCTGGGCTAACATCGGTGGTAACACCAGTGGTCTTGGACACAGTTACAGTAATGTGTGCCTTTGAGGAATACTAAAAAAAAACAAAAACGAGGAAATGTTTTACTCATTGCTAAGTACATATCAGTGAAAAGTAGTTTCCCCCAATGATAGGGTCCATTGCAGAAAGAGAAAAATGAACATCTAGAGTCCATGGGAGAGGTATGGGGCATGTCGCCCTCACATTGTATGGGTGGGAAGGGGAAGGCCACCTTTCTCCAGGATGCCCTCCTGCCTGGGGGCCCCCTGGGCTGCAGCAGGGAACAGGGTGGGGCAGGGAGAGAGACGGCCGGCCACAGAGGAGCCCCTAAGATGCAGAGACCATCTGTCTGGCCCTTAGAAGCCCAGGCGGTGTTCATCCTTGTGAGGGCTTGCATGAGGTGTCCTGGTGTGGGCCTGCTGGATGCTTCTGTGCACCTCAAACCTTCCCCTCCCCGCAACCCGGGCTGCTTTTCAGGACCGAAGCCCACATGGCCTTGACCGGCCTCAGGGCCAGCAAGTGGATTGACTGCAGCACCAGGGCCGTGTCTGTGCACTTCAGCCTCTATAACGCTCCCACCCGCCTCTTCACGAGCGTGTCCTTGAGTGTGGAGATTGTCCCCACGGGGGGTCTCGTCCCCTCGTCTCTGGTGGAGTCATTCAGCATCTTCCGCAGCCACGCAGCCTGGCGGTACCACCTCGTCCTTCCCGAGGTGAGTTCTGGGAGGAGCACAGGAGAGAGGGCTTCGCCTGGGCTGGGCACCTCCACCAGACAGGACTTGTCCCCACCCACTTGCCCACTCCGCACCCTCACCTGGTCGTGTCCCCATCACACAGCAGGTGTCACACTAGGCCTTGGGACACAAGATGACAAAGACCTGCAGTGGGCAAACCAACGTTTCACTGATGTTCTTGTCTGTCTCATTTGCTTGCACTCGCTGTCAGCTGGTCCTCCTGGTGCTCAGCCTGCTTCACCTGTGTTTTCAGCTCTACCAGATGATCGAGAAGGGTGTGCTGAGCTATTGGCGAAAACCGAGAAATTGGCTGGAGGTAGCATTTTCTTTGTGAAAATTAATAACAATAAAGTGTATTTACCTGGAAAAGAAATTTTCAACAGGAAATTGATTATGCACCAGCTACTTCCAACATTACTGCTATTTTCTCTCTTTGTAGAATTAATGCCAAATAGCATTTGAGATCAAGTGTCTGTTTAGGGGTTTTACAGTTAATTGCAGCCCAAGTCATGTGGGATGGCAGGTCAGCCCCTCCGCAGAAACGGGTCTGAGTGGCCCGTTCTTTGTGTTGCAGCTGTCGGTGGCTGGAGTGAGCCTCGCCCACCACGCAGCCTCCGGCCACCTGGCCACTCTTGCTGTGGATGTTGTCGACCAGTTCCACAGAGGACTGTCTCATGTGTTTATGGACCTCAGCCTTATGGCATCATGGAATCAGGTATGGCAGGGAGCCACAGTAGGGGGCCGCACAGTAGGGGCCATGACTGTGGTGCTGTCCAAAAGGCAGAGGTCACACATGTTCTAGAATGTGCGAGATGCTGGTTTGTTTCCTACTGAGCTCTGCATGCTCTGAGCTCATGCATGGTGGGGTTCAGGACAGTGCATGGCCTGGAGAACTCAGGACACGTGTTGCAAGCTGGGGGCCCATGGATTAGAACTCCAGAGCCAGGGATCCCTCCAGGGACTCTGTGGGACCCCAAGTGGCAGAGAGAACAGGTATCAATGCAGCATTAAGGAAGGAGGCTAGCGCAGACCTTAGACACATCATGTCTGTTTTCTTTGTTCCTCCTGGTGACAGTCCTTGACGCAGGCAATGTTAGCCACTTGTCACAAGTGAAGACACTGAGGCTCAGGGAAAGGCCGAGGTCCACCGATGGGGTGAAGCCTGGCTTCATAGTCCCCTCACTCCCGTTCCCCCAGGTGGCCCTTTCTACAAGGATGGGCAGGAGGACCAGGCATACATGTGCAGATGGGCTTTGGTGAGCCTGGGGAGGGGTCCTCTGGGACGGGTGGAGTCCCACAACAGCCGTACTGCAGTGATGTGTGGAAGCTGAGCCCACGTCCTCAGCTTTCTTGCCCTGCTTCCTGACTGCTAACCCTCCCCCCAGACCTCGCTGGACCTCACTTTCCCACCAACTTGAGGGCGGTCAGGGCCCCAGGGCCACCCCGTAGCTTGGAGTTCTCCCTCAGCCTCGGGCCTCATCATCTAGACCCATCTGTCTCCTGTCAGCCTCCCCCAGCCCTTCTGTGATCCGGCCCTGCCCTGCTCTCGCGTCTGCTGTGCAGGGAGTCCCGGTGGATGAGGCCAGTGTCCCCAAGCCTTCTCCCCCGAGATGCCAGTCCTCTCCTGGCTGAGCGTTGTCCCGTCTCCTCTCTGGAGACCATTTTGTTGCAAGCGACAGAAACCCACCAGCCCAGGGGAATGAAGCAGGCTCTGAACACACCCAAGCAAGGGACGGAGTTTCTCCCAAGGAAAAAGAATACAAAATATCTTCCTTTGCAAGTGTTACTAGAACTAGAGCCTTATGAATACACCCCTGGGTCCTCCCAGGCTTGGAAGGGAGCTGCGCACGGGTGGAGCCTGAAGCCAAGCTGCACACTCAGTCACAGGGACTCACGGTCCTGAGGCTGGGCACAGACCAGGCAGCCACCTGCACACCCCTCCCTTCCTTTCAGTCTTTATTAAATGTCTCCCCCTCCTTGGGTCTCCCTGCCTGACTTCCTGTCCCTCATCCCTGTGGCACTGTGAAGCACGGTCCCAGTGCACCTGCTACGAGTCCCAGGGAGGACTCCCACCGCATGGAGAACAGCACAGATCTCACAGTGCCAACCAGCGGGAATAGGAGCCCAAACCCTCCCACCCACTGCTGCTTGGGCTGCAGTTTCTATGACTTGCATGAGTCCAAGGAGACAGAACACTCACACAAGTCAGGTGAAGCAATGTCATTGCTCATAGACAGGCAGCGGGAGCCTAGGGTTCATGGTGAGCCAGTCCCCCTGGGTTCAGGAAAGCTGCCCAGGGCGGATGGAGTCTGGTCTGTGTATGCCCCACTTGCATGGCAGCGAGGGACCTGTTTTTATGCACTGGGGCCTACATGATGCTCTGGGCTGAAGGGTTGTAGGGCATCCTGTTCTAGGGGGACGGGGCCAGAGCCTGGGCTATTTGGGACTGTCCCCCTGTCTCAGCATGCTGCGTTCTCAGCACATTTTGCAGTTATTCTGAGAACAAGGGAGCAACGGGGAAGAGCTGCTCGGCTAAGGCTGTCTGGGGACATGTCCTGCAGGACTTGTCAACGTCTGCTGGAGTTACCTTGCACAGACTTACCTGGCTTACCTTAAGTCTGTCTCCCATGGGGCTGGAAGCCCCAGGAGGGCGAGTTCATCTGTTCTGTTCACTCCTGCTCCCCCAGCACCAGCACTGGGCCTGACGGGGACTGGCTGCTTAATGTGCTGGCATTTCTCTCTGCGGTGGATGGGAGGCCTCCTGGTCTCTCTTTGCCAGATGTCTGTGCTAGTCTGCTTCTTTCTATCGGCAGGGCACTGGCTTATCGTGGCCTCCGCTGCCCATAAGCATGGCCGTGCACAGCTCCGGCAGCTGCAGTGCGGGTGGGGCCCGGCTTTTCCTTGCCTGTGTCCAGAGGCTCCCACGTAGTGGCTGGCTTTCTCTCTCTCAGTGCACGGCTATGGGAGCATCTGATTGACCCTGATCTGCTAGCAGGCATGGGCCTTGGGAAGGGGGCAGAGTGAACCACCTTGTGAGATGTTCTTTTCAAGAATTTCTAGTAGATTTTCTAGAAGGATCATGATCAGGGCCAGCATGAATCCAGCCTAACACAATTGTCTAGCGACTCTCAGTAAATAGTCAGCCCCTCCTGACTTCTGGCCTTGGGACATGAGGTCACCTTTCAATTGTCCTTTTTTTCCTACTGATGTCCTATTTTTCTGAGCATGTTTCTGGCCCCTGCCAGAAAAACTTGCCTCAGGAGATTTTCTCTTCTCCTGGGGGTTCTGGTGAGGCCAGACGCCAATATCCAATTCCTCACTTAGCTCCTAAGAGCAAACACGCCTTCAGGCTTACTCCTGCTGGGCACTGTCTCAGTTGCACATAACTACGTGTGTGTTAAGCTACACAACCATCTAGCAAAATAGGCACCAGTATCCCACCCGTTTTACAAATGGCTAGACCAGTGCTCTGGAAGGTCAAGCGACATACTCAAGGACACACACATCTCGCTAGGAGCAGCACTGGAATTGGCTGCTGGGCTCGGGGCCCTGAACAGCCACGTTCCTGAGCACTGAGCTCTAGCACAATTGAAGGGCCTTCAGAGGACACTGTCCACACTGTATTGGCCCAGGAGTGCTGGAGTTAGTCCTTTTGCTCTGTTGGGCATCAGGGCCGGCCCTCAGGACACGTGCCCTCTGAGGTGCCCTCGTGTGTCCGTCTCTGTGCTGGCACCTTGGCCTCCACCCACACTGCGGCTTTTCCTTCCGAGACTCCACTTCTGTGGGTACCTCCCAGCGTGTCAGACTCATCCCTGTAGGGACAGCTGGAGGGCCCCGCTGCATCCCAGGTGTTGGAAGAATTAGATGTCTTCAAGACTAAAATGACTGATTTCCTAGTGATGGAACATAACACCCAGGATGAAAGAGCTGTGACTGGAGTATGTAAAAATAGAAAGGCACAGACCTCAGGGTCAGCAGGCCTTACACTCAGTCCCAGCGCCTCCTTAGCCGTGTGCCTTTAGGCAACTTACTTAATCTTCTTCAGCCTTAAGAAGGTGGGACAGAGCCATGATTACATAATTGAGGTTTGCTAGGTTGAGTGTGTGTATTGTACCTACACATACATACATGCAGATCCCTCAAGCACAGAGCTTCCCGCTTGGTGGAAGTACTATAAATGAAAGTTATGTAATGGCAAGAACTAAGAAGTCTTTATGGCATCCCTTAAATCAGATGTAGGCAAGAAAGGGGTCCTTTGCTCTCTGTCACAGGGAGCTTACAGCTGCGCTGTCCAGTACAGTAGCCACTAACCACCTGTGGCTAGTGAGAACTTGAAATGTGTCCTGTCCAAATTGAGATGTGCTACAAGTGTCAAATAGTGGGTTTCATAACTGAGTATGAATATTAAGAATGTAAAATATCTCAATAATTGCTATGTTGATTATACATTGAAACTGTATTTTAGATATGCTAGGTTAAATAAATTATAAAATAAATTTCCCCCGTTTAACTGTACTTTTTAAAATGGGACTACTAGACAATTTGAAACCCCACCTGTGGCTCTGCTCTGTGTTTCTCTTGGTCGGCGCTGGCTAAAGCCGTGTTCATTCCATTTTCCCTGTGCACAGCCAGGCCTGCCTGCTCTGATGGGAACCCGCAGTGTGACAGCGACTTACAGCTTGTCTGGGCTATGGCTGACTTTGTCCCAATAACGAGGGAACAAAACAGACAGCCTTGATCCTTTGTCCATGTATGATTTTAAAATATCCAGCTTTTATTTCTTTCTCTTCGACTTGTTGTCTTGGTGAGCGTAGATGAGCTCATACACCCAACAGTATTTTCCCAGTGAGCCCCTGCTGGGGAGGGGACGAGTGTGTGGGGTGTGGAGTCCAGGAGGCTGGGGTGGACCCTGGGTCTGCCGTGTCTCCAGCTCTGTGGCTTTTGTCTGACCACTTTGCTTACCTGAGCCTTTGACTCCAGAGTTGTAAATGGGGGTGCTTCTAGTTGCTATGGGGGTCAAATTTTAAAAATCTGCATGAAAAGCCTTGGTAACCTGTAACATATTCTGCACATATAAAGAGGGGGAGAGAATTAGCATGCACTGAATATTTTTTGTCCCCTCTCTGTGGTGGTGATTTTCTTACAGCACAGTAGATAGACTCAGATGGGGGAAACGGCTAGACCTGCTCTGTGCTGATCTTTATAGAAACGGCAAGGCTGGCTCTGAGTCCTGGTCTTCCTGAAACTGCGTTATAAACTGCCGTTACTCCCAGTTCTGACTCCTCCTCTGCAGATGCCTGCACTTAATGTCCCTGGAGATTCGTGGTCTGTGTAACTCCATCCCATCCAACAGATGCTTTGTGCATGGCCTACAGGTGTAAGTATGTCTGTGCACCTTCTTATGATGGCACGACACACTGAACTGCTTTGTTCTTTTATCTCAGAGGGTGCGCTGGCTCCAGGGGATCCTCTCATCCCTCTTGGTGTTAAAGTGCCTTTACCTTCTTGGCATTCAGAAAGCAATGGCATCCTGCGCGGCCGTGGTGTGTCGCTCACTCTGCAGGGTCTTTGCACCAGCGGTAAGAATCCTCCCCTTTGTCGAGTTACTTCCCCCAGAAGCCAATACTCACATCAGCCCTTTCTCAAGGGAAAGGCAAACTTCTCTCAGGGTACAACACCATCTGGAATTCCAGTCTGCTAGTCCATTATGGTGTGGTTTGAGATAACTGGTGTCTATAGTTATATGGTAGGTTTGGTCATGACAACAGCAGCCATGATTCGTTAAACACTTGCTTTGTTATACCTTCCCATAGCCTATTATTATTATTAATGTAAGTAGTTATTATCAACTACTGAGCTTTTTCTAAAAGAAATGGCATGTGGGGCCTCTCATTGATTACCTTGCTTAATTATCACAACCAAGCTGTGAGCAGACATGGCTCCCTTTAGAAGAGGGAACAAGGGCTAAGAGAGTGGATGAGGCTTGCCTTGTAGCCTGTCAGGTGCCTGGCTCCTTACCTGCACGAATGCCTGGAATCTAGGAATGCCTGGCTCTAACACCAGGGGGTGGCCAGGTTTCTGTCCAGGTCTAGAGGGCGAAGCCCCAAATCAGCAGGTCCAGAGTGTAGCTTGTAGCCCCGACAAAGTTCCTGGGGTGCTGGTGATTCTGACCTGGTCCCTACCCAAGGGCAGCACAGTCACAAATCCTGCTTGCCTTGAGCATGGAGGGACAGGCTCAACAAACCGGAGCAGAGAGCAGACCTCACAGTCAGGGATGCCACATGTAAACCCTGGCTGTCCCCCTCCTCAGCTCACTGTGGTGACTAAAACTCCACCTCCATAAAACGTATTGATGGGATGTGCCCAGAAGGGTTATTTCTGTCTTTAGAGCCTTAGAGATTATATGTGTGTGGAATTTACCAAGTTTTTCAACTGGTCATTATTCAGACCATTTAGTAACATGCAAAAATGCTTTTACGAGAGGAAAAAAAAAAAAAAAAACCCCAATATAAATAGATCCTGTCCAAATTAAGAAGCAGAATTTTAACTGTCCAGAAAGCATGGAGCATAGAGAGCAAAAGGAGTCCAGGGAGACCATACAGCTAGATTTGTCGACGTGGACTTGGGGACCAGGCTTGCTTTCTTCTAGTTCCACTGATGTACGATTCCACTTGCAGAGTAAATCACACTAAAATGGGCTCCAGTGTATTAGAGGGGATGTGTTTGGGTGCAGGGCCCTGCATGAACACAGTTGCAGGTGTGGGGGGGCCCTCTGGTGGCTGGTCCATGGTCCAAAACACAGACCCATGTGGACCTGTGACATCAGCTGACTGTTATCACAGCTGAGAAAATGCTAATTGGCACTGAGCTCATTTGAGTACATAGAGTGATATAACCCTTAAGATCCCAAGTCAGTTCTCAATCTGTTACAACCACCAGGACACGAAACTTAACCTGAACTGAATTAACTCAAACCTGACCTTCCTGATGCTCCCTAAGTGGTTTATCTGACCCACCCCTTGCTGGGTGCTGGAGACATCCCAATGATGAGAGAGCCACCCCCTCACGGCCACCAGGCCTCCTGGAGGGGGAGTCCAGCCGCAGCATGGGCTAGCTGGCCAGGGCCCAGGCCGCTGGTCATCAAAGGCAGACAAGAGAGGAGTGTTACCCAGGAGATAGCCAAGGGCAGGACGGTGGCACTGAGCAGAGAGAGCTGGGCTGGCGGAGCTGTGGGTGTTGGGAGGATGGAGGCTCGGGTGGGAGGAGAAGCCTGGGAAGGGGCAGGGTCCTTAAACCGGGACGACGTGACCCACTCCCCAAAAACTGCTTCTGCAAGATTTTCATTATTCTAAAGCATTTAGAAGTCACCCAGTGAGTCTCCCACTCTTAAGAAGCAGTGGCAAGGTGCATGCTCATGGCTTCTCTCCCGCAGCTGGCGGGGGCCCTGATGCTGGCCGCCCACTACCACCTGTGCTGGTTGATGCTCTGCACCCAGGCTCGGCCATCTGGCTCCTTGGCTGGTTCCTGCCCTGTGCTGCTGTTTCGTTTTCTGGGAAGAAGCCACCAAGACTCATTCCTCAGCCTTTCCAAGTCTGACCAGCAGGCCACGACATGCTACTGTGGAGCCCTCTTTTTAGTAATGGCCACGCTGTATTTTCAGATGGTATGTAACTGCATCCCAGCCTTTGAAGTCAAGGTTTATAGAAGTTTCATCTCCTGTCGGGCGAAATTTCTTTTGGTCCACATGGACAGTTCTGGGCTGAATGGGCCAGATCTCGCAGTAAGGAGTCCCTGAGGGCCATCGACCTGCCCTGGGCAGGGGCTGAGCACAGTCGGGTTGACTCTCGGTTAGCCTAGAACCGTTCAGCAAGGCAGCAGCCACCCCAGGATGTCACCTCCTCCCCAGCGCCATGTAGTCTCATGCTGCTGCAGGGGTATCTCTTGCCTTCTCTCAATCTTTCCATCTTATGAAAGTTTCACTCCAATCAGCCAGCCTCCACTGGACACGTTCTCTGAGCTGGGGGCTAAGTGAGGAGCGGGCCTCCCTATTTCATCCCCGGATGATCTGCCACTGGCAAGTGCAGCCATGTCACCCGGGAGGAGGCTCCCCTGTGACTCCACCCTCCTGTCCCCCTGTAGGGCCAACAGATTTAGCAAACGAAAATACACCACAGTTAAATTTCAGTGAATAATAAATAATTTTTTTAGTATTAGTATGCCCCCCACAGTAGTTCAGACATACTTATGCTCGTTCTAAAATGATTTGCTATTTATCTGACATTAAAGTGTGACTGGGTGTTCTGTATTTATTCTGGTAACCCTGCCCCACTTCAGCCCTGTTAACCTAGAAAAAATACATTAGAGAAAAATATCTCCAAATATATTAGGTTTATTCAGGAACAGAAAATAGGATTATAATCTGGAATGCACACCGTGGTGAGCATGGATGCATTTGTGGAGGGAAGGGTAAGAGGGCTTGTTCTGGTGAAAGGAGCGGTTCATGTCATAAGCTGCTTGGAAACAGAGGTCACTGCTTTCCAAGACTCCGAGACAGACTTGTCATCAGTTCGGTGCTTGAGATGCAGTGAGAGGACGGTGTCTTCACAGAGCATCTTATCTGCATTCCTGCATTCTGAACCTGGTCAGAGAAGCACATGTGTGCAAAGCAGGAGATGCAGGAAGGACGTGCGGGGACTCCCGATGGGTTTCAGGAGGTCCTTGGAAACAGTTCTTGTCTCAGGCGAGCAAGAGGGAGCCCCTTTTCTGGCTGTTCCCATTTTCCTGTTTTGTCTGGGTCGTCAGGCCCACAGCCCTCGCCTGCTCGGCCCAGCCCTTCTCAGGTGCACCCCAGGATTGCTGCGCCCCCATCTCAGGGGTGGCCCAGCACCTCCATCTGCAGGAAGCCCTGCGTGTGTCCCTGTTGAAGGCTCAGGGCCCCCTGCTCTGTGCTGGCTGGGCCTGCTGGCCGGCGGTACACGCTGGCCCTGCTGCATGCCTTCCCTCTGGACAGTCCCCATGTCCCCGCGGCAGGAAGTCCTCCTCATTCTGTAAGACAACATGCAGCGTGGAGTCCCCTCAGGAAGCCTTCCTGGGCACTGCATCCAGATGTAATCTCTATTTCATTGCCTGTCAAATTAGCACAGATGTTTTTTGATTTGCTAACATGAAATTTGTCTTTATTTCTTTTCTCTTCCATAGCTGAGAGGTTCCCTCATGACTTTTCCCCGAAGAAGAAAACTTTTTCACAGTAAATCCCTTGTGAGACTTAAAGATGTCAGGGCTTACATGTGGGGGAAGGTCCTCGCTTTTCTGGGACAGGAAACGCCATGGTTGGAGGAGGCTGAGGTGGTGGAGAATCACGTAAGCAGTGGGATCTGGGATTAGTGAGAACCACAGCACGCTCCAGAGGATGGTCTCACTGTGAATTTTCCTTTCCTGATCATAGCACGGTCATGATTCTGTGCCAAATATCACGGCAAAGCCACAAATTTAGTTTCCCACTTCAGTGGAACTCAGGGATTTTCCCTAAACCTTCTAAAGCACTTCACAGTTTACCAAGCGTGTTCTTCTACATTAACTCCCTACAGCCTTACACGACATACTTCAAAAAGTCTGTAGAAAAATAGTATTGAAATATAATACGAATATTTTCATGAATTTTTTGAAATACCCTGTAATGACCCTGTAGCTCTGGAATGATGGAGTCTGTGGCTTTTCCCAGGACACATGCACACTGTTCTCTGTCCCCTTTAGATTTAGCCATTTGCTCTTGGTAGCTGCTACCAGACCCAACTTCTACCCAAACCAGGGAGCCTGAGGCTCATTGTTTGAGGGTTGTCACCCCAGAAGGGAATGCACACAGAGCAAGCCTGGTGTTTGCACACTGAATGACCAGCTGTCTTCTGTGGCTGACGTTTAGGCATCACTAGGGCAGCTCTGAAGCCAGAGGCATATGTAATCAGGCTGTTGCAGTTTTTATAGGGCTTTATGGTCTGTCATGTCCTTCCTCATGTATTATTGTCTTTAAATCCATTCAGTAGTCCTTTATGTGGGCATTACTGACCATAACACTTATGCACATATCTCTATATGTACATGATAAATGAAGGGCTCAGGAGAAAGATCCAGCACCCAGGTCTTCTGCTCCAGGGCCCAGTAGGTTTCCTAACATAGCACAGAGCAGTCTAAAATCAGTCCCTCAACACTTCAGACAATGAGAAAAGATGAAAATCAGGCTCTTGAATGCATTTACTAATCGAATTTTCTTCTCTTCAGAAATACTACCTGGATGAATTTGCAAACCTGTTAGATGAACTTCTGATGAAGATTAATGGTTTGTCTGACAGCTTACAACTCCCTCTTCTAGAAAAACAATCCAGCAGTATAGGGGAGGCAAGAGCAGAAGACCCTCCCTTGGTGGGCACTTCTGGTTACCAGGCTACTGAGGTAAGACCATGCAAAATTGTTTTTGTCAATTTTCTCTATGGCAAATGTTTCTGGAGTTCTGACGGAGGTTTGAAATAGTTGCTGTTCCAAAGCTTGAGGCCCATTTGCATAAATATTCTCTAAGGGTGATACTGTGTGACGTGTGCTCTGGCCAGAACTGAAGAACCACTCAATGATGAAAACGTGCGACGTGACTTCCAATTTAAGGCTGTGGCATAAGTGTCTATCTGCTCCCTCATTTCTGATTACAACCAGAGTCAACAAAGAAACTGAGAAACAGAAATAGAAACTCCATCCTCCAAGAAGCTAAGAAATATTCATGGCCCAGATTGTGACCACGAATCCCAAGCATAGCTCCCATTACAGTGACTCTTAGACCAAAGGGGAAAAGGCTGCTGTGAGCTCTTGGCTGACAGACAACATATCCGGAGGGGTGAACCGAAGACCCCTGGTTTGGGAGAAAAGATCACAAAGCAAAAAAGAGTTAAAGGAATTTCCCAAACCCTAATGCCACAGAGTTCTAGGGACATGGGCCTGAAGCAGGGAACACGCAGGAAGGCACCTTTGTAAGAAGCTGTTTGCTGATGTGGCAGCCCAGAGAGGGGACCTCTGGTGGCTCACAGACCCAGGGCCACACTACTTGCTAACTAAACAAAAACCAACACAAAAGCACACATTATGTGTTACTACACAGTTAAATAGAAGGATGAACACCGTGTCCCAGTGATGAGCACCTTCCAGGGGAAGCTTCCCTGAGATCCAGAGAGATGCTCAGCCGCTCAGAGCCATCTTGTTCACGTGTCCCAGTGGCGATGAGAGCGCTCGCCAAGCGCGGCAGACCTCGAGGTGCCTGCTGCGGCTCACCCCCAGCCCTTCCCTGGCCCTAGTGCAGACAGGAGTGCATGACAGAAGCAAACGGTCATTGGATCTACGCAAATATACTGCTGGAGAAAGAAGTTAGTAAAAATGACCAAAAAAGGAGATCGTACCTCTGAAAACAATTGCCATAGATGGGTAAAGATTGTAACCAAGATGTTCTCCACACAGAAAATAAATTAATGAAAAAAAAATGCCTCTTGGAAATGAGAGTTCAAAGCCATAATGAAAGAACTCCAAGATGAAATAAAAAACCGAAAAATACATTGACAGAGTTGAGGAAAGAAATGGAAACGAACAAACAAAATTGCTAGAAATACAAGGGTACTTCAAAAAGCTCACGGAAAAGTAGAATTAAAAGATATGTGTATCTTGGGCCAGCCCCGTGGCTCACTCGAGAGAGAGTGATGCTGGTAGCGCCGAGGCCGCTGGTTCGGATCCTTTGTGGGGACAGCCGGTGTGCTCACTGGCTGAGTGTGGTGCGGACGACACTGACCTGAGGGTTGCAATCCCCTTACCAGTTTAAACAGGGAAAAAAAAAAAAAAAGGTATGTGTATCTTTCCATGAATGTTTTGAAGTATTCTTGTTCAGGTGAAGCAAACAAAAAAAGGGGAGGGTGAGAAATAGATTCACAGAAAAGAGAGTGAAGGACGTGGATGAAAGGTTTGAGAAAACTCAGTAAAATGAGATTTAAAAAAAAAATCAGAGTTGAACTTGATTTTTAGGAAATAAAATACACATGGGAATCACACAAGAATATGCATGAGACAGAGCGAGTATGTATAAATAGCATCTCCCCCTGAAAAAAAAGCCCAGAAAATTTAACATAAAGAATGTACTTGGAGATATAATTTCAGAAAACTTTCCTGAAATAAAGATACAGACCTTTTATATATTTTAAAAGAAACTCTGTGTCAGAGGAGAAATGGATTCGAATCTATTAAAGCTAGAATGAATCCTAACAAAGTTAGTTATTTGACTTAATAATCTATTGATATCCAGATACCTTTCCTACCCCCTCAAAATCAAGTCACCTTCAAGTGATTTAAAATTCTTTAAATTATTAAAAAATTATTCATTGTTTATTATTACTCTAGTTATTTAAAACTATTTAAATGTGTGTATCAGTAGAAAAGTAAGCAAATGATAGAAAAACATAATTTTATAGAACAGGAAACATAATGGTCAATTGTGTAAAAAAATTGGAAAAGAGAATATATGTAGAGAAAAAAATAGGATAGCATTTACTACCTTTGTGACATGAAAAAATAATGAAAATTTAATAAAAATTTTTAGAAGATGACTGTATACATTTATATTTATACCGTAAAGTTAGTATTGTTATGTTTGTATGACAGGATTAAAACAAACGACAATAAATGCTGCTAAATCAGCACTAAGAGGAAAATCTGTGGTATGTAGTATGGAGAAACAGCAAGTGAAAGTAGGCTAAGGCTGCGTTGCACTCAGATAAGAAACACACACACACCCCCACACACTCACACACACAGTCAGCAAAGCAGATGGAAGGATTATAAGGATTGTAATTATAAGGATGAAAGCCTTAATTTAATGAAATCAGTAGCAAAATAAAGTATTCCAAGAGATGATTCTTTTAACAAACAATTAAATAGATAATATACTCATATAGCTAAATATACTGGGAAAAAATGAGTACAGTAAATACACAAAATAAAAATGAGAAAGGGGAAATAACTTTGAGGAAATTAAATGAGTTATAGAAGATTTGAAAAGAGAAAATAGTTATCAATGCTTTTTGTGCACCAAACTGACTTGAGTAGAGATAGATATCTGAAACAGTATTTGAAGCTCTGTCCCTCCAAAATCACCAGGCCCAGATGGTTTCACAGGTAAAATACACCAAACTATTAAGAAACATCTAAGTCCAGAATGCTCTTCAAACTTCCAGAGAAGAGACAGAAGTAAAGTTTCCAAATGTATTTTTATGAAGCAGGCAATATGTTGATATCATAACTGGACAAAAATCTCCACATTAAAAAAAAAAAAACTACATGTCAGTCTTACTGATTTTGATACCAAAAAAAATCTGAATAAGACATTAGCAAATAGAATCCAGCAGCGGATTAAA
The DNA here is from genome assembly GCF_027409185.1 of Cynocephalus volans. NCBI lineage: Eukaryota > Metazoa > Chordata > Mammalia > Dermoptera > Cynocephalidae > Cynocephalus > Cynocephalus volans. Next base: position 213,918,547 of record NC_084461.1, read on the forward strand.
AGAATAATATCCCATGATCATATGGACTTTAAATCAAGAATAGAAATGTTTTAAAATTATAAATGTTTTAATAACTTTCACCAAAAAAGGGAGGAAACTATCATTTGATTTTCTTTATGGCTGCATTTGATATCTATTGAATTTTTGACATCAAAAAGATTTGACATCTATTTCTAATTTTTAAAACATACTGTATTCTTAATAAAAAAGGAACTGACATATTTTTGAAAAAGTAAGACTATATCTCAACCTAAAAGCCAGCACTGTATCTAATGGTACAATATTGGAGGCGTTCCCACCGAGGTTAGGACAAGGGAAGGTTGTCAATTCAAAAGTCCCACAAGAGCAGTTTTGAGGGATCTGCGTCACCTCCTTCCTTTAAATACACTCTTCTTGTTCATATGTTTCCTAACTCTATAGCCAGCAGAAACTTTAAACTTGTAATATGGTAGAGTAGTCATTCAGGTACACAACACACACTATCGTGAGTCCTTGTATCCTTACAACACGTATCAGTCCATACCCGTTTCCTAAGACTTTGAAAATGATTTTGCTGAAATGATGGTGGGGCTTTCAGCTGTGTCTTTGCGCTTGTGACACATTGTTCTCGTGTATGATGTGGGAAGTTTTCAGCCACAGTGTGATCCGCAATTTTACTTTTATCACACAACCCTTTCTGGACTATCACTTTGTGAGGCATTAATCAAAAGTGTGTTTCACAGATGCTGAGCTGCCGGGGCGGGCCCCTCTCCCTGGCTCCCAGGTGAGTCTCTGCCTGCAGAACTCAAGTGTCTGCAGGTGTGTTTGGCGGGCTCCACCGGGAAGAGCTAGGAGTGGACTTGGCATTGGAACAAGCCAGGCAGGCTGGACTTTGCCGAACAGACCCTCTTTTGTGTGATGGGATCTGAGGAAACAATCCGTTTGAGTTTCCTAACTTCAGGGCAGTTGTTTTTCATCTTAACCATTAATAATTAAGATTTGTATCTTCATGAACTAGAAAGATTGGATGCCTGGAGCTATCAATAACCACCTACAAATCATATTGTTCTTTATATTTTCTAAGTGACTCATGGCAATGAAATGCTGTGGAGCTGTCGAGTCCCCACCTTCTTCTGCAGGCCAGCTCGGCTCTCTGAGAATGCTTCCTGGCTGTGTCTTGCCTCTCGGTGATGTGGACTGGGAGGAAGGCTGCCAGCCAGTGGGTGCTGCTTGCGGGGCAGGAACGGGAGGACTTGTTCCCTGGGGCCCCTTTCTGACTCACTGCTTTGCAGGGGCTGGCCAGGCTACTGAGTCTGCAGCTGCAATTTAGAGATGCCAGGAGGGGTTTTCCCCACTTGCAGTCCTCTTGGTTTGCTCCCATGCATGCAACTGAGTATGGCAGGAACACCCGACCTCAGGGTACAGAGTCTGCCCAAGCGATTTTTGGACCTTTTTTGTTAAGTGTAAATATCTTAGCACCCACCTGCTAGGAGGGAAGTGGAGAAGTTTTGTCTAGCTGTGGAAAATCTGCGTCCACTTTCGTATTTGGGGTCCCCAACACGGTTGATGTGTGTTTGTGAAGAAGGCTGGTATGCAACGTCTGGCCTCCTTTTTGAGCGAGGTCAGTGTCATTCAGGGTGCGGGAAGCCCTCCCAAGGTTTTTCCTTCAGCGTCCTCCCTTACCTTTGCCAGTTTGGTGAATAGTTTGAACAAGATTTAGAATACTCAGCTTTCCTTAACAGCCCTGGCTACAGAATCCTGACTGTCAGAAGTACACTGAGCTTCCTCATGTCTAGGAGATTTTGTCATTATAGTTGGGTTCTGTGAACTTACTGAATCTTCAATGGCTCTAAGCATTTTTCTAACTGGATGGAGCAACAGACTAAGTTTGAATCCTTGAGGAGAAAACGAGCTATGAAGGGTTTTTTCCAAGGAAATATCAGCTCAGCCTGGACATGTAGAAAGATTGATTCCATGCAGAAGCCTCCACAGCTGCTGATGAACAGGGAGGTCAGGCAGGGCTGGGTGACGATGGCCAAGTAACTCCATTTCTTCGTGTCTTTCTGTCCTACTCTGTCAAGAGAGGACACTAGTAGGGCTCTTCCCTAGGACCATTGAGAGAGGTAAATGAGTTAGCGTGTGCATACTGCAAGTGCCCTCTATAGGTTTAATACAGACAATTAAAACTGAGTTTTAACATTCATTCATTCATCAAGTATTTTTGCACCAGGCACAATTCTAGAAGCTGGGGATCTGATGATGAACAACATTGGCTCGAAAGTGAACTATGTCCACCAGGAAGACTTAATATTCCTGAAACTTGGAAAATATGAATCTCAGAATTATGGACAAAAATCTGGGCAACTTTTGTGCCCACTTGGATCTATGTTATGATGTGTTTCTTTATGTGAAGCTGAGAGGCCATTAATGATGCAAACACTGAATTGAAATGAAATATGCCCAGGAAGAATGCACCCCATGATTCCCAAGGTTCATTCGATATTGTTAAGGAATAGCACCTTCCTGAATTTGAGTAAACGTGGTCGTTCACACCTGATCTCATTTCCTGTCTGCCCGAGTTACATCTCGTTTACCTTTTCTCCATCACTGTGCCTTCCACAGAGCCTGGTTCTCCACAAATATTTAGTAAATTGATTACTGAGCAAAAAAGGAGCAATGGAGAATATAAATGGGTAGAAAGAGGGTAAATAATGAAGCAAACCGGGCAAAATGTTAACAGGTGATTCCAGGGAAAGGGTGCGTGTGCTTCTCAAGTATTCCTGCAACCTTTTTTGTAAGTTTGAAATTATTTCCAGATGAAAAGCTTCTAAGAAGGCGCTGTTGTATTGCTCAAGCAAAGAGATAATGAAGTCATAGCGCCACGTTTATGAGGTATGACTTGTTTTAGTATTTCTTGCTTTTTTTCTAAACTTTTCTAAGTATAGCTTGGAAGTTTTCCCTTGATGGACATCACAAGAAAAGCTAATTAAACTTAAAAGAACCATTTAGACATGTTTACAAATACTTAATGTACTAGAAGTGGCAATAACTTAGAACCCAGACAGAAATGTGGAAGCAGACAGCCTTCTGAAATGAATTTTCTCTGCACCCCTGAATTATACTAAGTCTTCCCACAATGACCTCACAAGAAGCAACATTTTTGTAGCTGCTGATTCACTCCTGGCAGACATGGCTCCAATAAATTTGAAATATTATTGCTAATCCCTTTTTATTTAGATGTGTGCTAGAATGGCACTTGAGACACTGAGGATATAAATCAGGACTTCAGTGTTCTTGTGAAGACATAATCTATTTACTTGAGCCAAATTATCTCCTCTCCTAGTGGGGGTCAATAAAGTTGAATTCTCAGAGACTGAAATGCACCATCAGCTGGCTTCCTTCTGAAGAAGTTTCTGTTTCAGTGCAGAGTCTTACAAACTACAATTATTTCTCAACAGAACAGGTAAAATACTGTATTAGTTTGCTAGGATGCTGTAACAAAGTACCACAAACAGAAATTCATCCTCTCACAGTCTGGAGGCCAGAAGTCTGAGGTCAGGTGTCTGCAGGGCCCTGCTCCTGTGAGTGCTGGGAAAGGAGCTGTGCAGGCCTCTCTCCCAACTCCTCATAATTCCTTGGCTTGTGACAGTGTAATATTCATCTTTATATGATGTTCTCCATGTGTGTGTGTCTGAGTCCAAATTTTCCCTTTTTATAGAAACACAGTCATTTTGGATTAAGACCCACCCTAATAATCTCATCTTAACTTGATCATCTGCAAAATAAGGTCACATTCACTGGTACGGGGGTTACACTTCAACATCTTGAGGGGGGGCACAATTCAACCCCTAACTAATACATTTAAGCGAATGTAAATATTTGAAGTTAAGTTTTATATAGTTTTTTGTTATTTGAAGATAAGTATTATATAGTTTTTCATTAATTCCAACTCTTTGAGAAATTTAATTCCACTAATCTGACAAAAGTAAAGCAACATACTCAGAAAGTTTTGTAAACTTTCCCTTTTTACTCTGTGTAGATCTTAGTTTAGGGAGTCTTTTATGAGAATGATATTTGCGTGTTAGTACATGTTGATTATCTTAAAAATTATAAATGGATCTTCTGGGTTCTCTGACTCTGGAAAAGATCAGGTAATAACCAAAGATTAATTTTTTCCCATTTAAATAACAATTTTAAAGAGCAGTATGATTGGATCTTCCCTAAAACACTACATAGTTGTCAGCGTGTACTCACGGTGCCTTCCTACGTTATAGGACATGGGGATCTAGGAGGGTCACTGAGGGAGGGAGCTCCCATTACCTCTCCTTGGGTGAGTGACTCATTAACAAGGGATAGAATCATGTAAGAATACCGTAAGACGTACCTCACGCATGTCACCAGCACAACACATTAAGACTGAATCCAGTTCCCCAGTGGTTTGGAAGTGAATGTCTACCTTGGGTAAATTCTAATGCCACTGTCCCCACAATGGTATTGCCACTGGTAGGTGTATCCTAAGTTATTTATTACTCAACATAAAGTTGAACGGCTTTGCAAGTAATTGGTCTTAAGCAGGACCAAGGAGAGAGACAGCTGGTTTTCCTCCTGCAAGGCCACACTCAGTCAGCGGGCAGCCCACTAGATTTTTCTTGTGTGGATGAGAAAGGGTCTAGGTTACAGCTAGCAAAGTGGGATGTATCACACCCAAGACTGTCACCATTCACTGCTCCAATGTGGAAATTTATTTCATCTGGTCTTCAGAATTCAAGTATAGAATGAAGTCACACAAATCTCTGAGAAGGGGCTCTATTCCAGGCTGACCTCCTTGGCTTCTCTCACTATTATAGATTTTCTGTATAATGGAACTGCTTAAATATTACTAAAATACCAGCCCTTGGCCTTGAAAAAGTGGAGACCTTAGGCACACTTTCTCTGCAGTTGTCCTGAGTTGAATAATTTTCTAGAGATTCATGCTCACTGGGGCCTCCTTCCTGCAGTCTTTACTTTTATAGGTTGCTGTGGTTTTTTGACCATCATCCTGGTTCCGTTGCCAGGCAGGAGCAAGGAAACTTGATTATAAAAGTTCAGGAATGTCAGCTGACCTCTGAAAGACCTGTCAACACCCTGCGCCTTGCAGAGAGTGAGCATCTTTTTTCAAGGGCTGTGGATGACATAATTTAGAGTTCCCATAGGCAGCTGGCTTCTTGGATGCCGAGTCAGAGTGGAGAGGGGAGGAATGGAATGTGTAGTGCAGAAGGTGGCTTCACTGTGTCACCGTGGCAATCAGGACCATGTGGTGCTGGCACAGGGGAAGACACATAGATCCCTGGAACAGAACAGAGATTCCAGGATAGACTATGCAAATATGCCTAACCCATTTTTGACAAAGGTGCTAAGGCAATTCAATGAAGGAAGGATAGCACTTTTTTTTTTTTTTTTTTGGGCAGATGGCCAGTACAAGGATAGAACCCTGGACCATGGTGTTATCAGTACCACACTCTGACCAACTGAGCTCACTGGCCAGTCCTCCAGGATAGCCTTTTTGACAATGTTGCTAGCACAATTGGACATCCAGAAACAAAAGAGAAAAAAATACCTTTGACTTACCCCTCACACCTTATACAAAAACAACTAAAAATGGATCATGAACTTAAATGCAAAACATGAAACTATAAAATTTGGGGGGGGTGTGGAATAAGGGAGAAAATTGGCACAGTCCATAAAAGAAAAAATTGATAAATTAGACCTCATCAAAATAGAAAATTTTGCTCTGAAAATGACTTTGTTAAGACGATGAAAGGACAATCTACAGGCTAGAAGAAAATATTTGCAAATCACATATTCAACAAAGGACTAGTATTTAGAATGTGTAAAGAACTCTCAGAACTCAACAATAAAAATACACAAGTAATCCAATTAGAAAATTGACCTCAAAATGAATAGACATTTTATTGAAGTGGTTTTGTACAGATGGCAAATAAATGCAGGATAAGAGGTGAACATCGCTAGTCGTTAGGGAAATGCAGATTAAGACCACAATGATATGCCACTGTATACCTTAGAATGACTAAAATAAAAAATAATAACAACAACAAATGCTGGCTAGGATGAATGTAAAAGATAGTCTAGTAAATAGTTTGGAAATTTCTTTAAAAAATGAAACATAAAAACTTATGACCCCAAAATTACAAGCTCGATCATTTATCCCAGAGAAATAAAGACTTAATGCTCACACAAAAACCTGTGCAGAAGTGTCCAGAGCAGCTTTATGTGTAATACCTCTGAACTGGAAACCTCCCAGATCCTTTCACAGATTGAACGGTGAAACAAGCTGAAGTCCCTTCATGCCACGGAACACTCACTACCCGGCAGTAAAGAATGGACTGTTGATACATGCAACCATCTGGGATTCTCCAGAGAATTATGCCAAGTGCAGAAAGCCAATCTCAAAAGGTTACATACAAATGCTTCTATTTATAGAACATTCTTAAAATGGCAAAATTACAGAGATGGAGAGCAGATCCATGGTTACCAGGGGTCGGGAGTGGGGAGTGGGTGAGGAAGGAGGGGGGAGGCGTGGCTGTCAAAGTACAGCTGGAGTGATCTTGGTGAAGGAATGTTCTGTCTTCACTGTGTCAATGTCAGTGTCCTGGGTGAGATATTGTCCTATAGTTTTGCAAGATGATGTTTCCACTGACGAAAACTAGGTAAAGGGCACATGGGATTTTTCTGTATTATTTCTTACAACTGCATGTGGATCTATAATTAGGTAGATTCTCAAGGTAAAAATTTAATTTAATTTAATTTTTTAATCTCAAGGTAAAAATTTTAATTAAAAAATCAAGGTTGTTGGAGCATGCAAAGTTAAAATAAATTGAAATGGCATTAACTTAAAAATTAATTAAAAATATTAATGATTTTTCTAGCAGACAAGGGAATGGCCTCCATCAGAAATATGCCTCATAAGAAGAGCTGTTTCTGGACATCTCCTTTCTCCAACCCAGCCTACAGTTCATCCTTTTCCCCAGTTATCTTTTATGAGTGAAAGTTCCAAAGCATGAAGGCATCTGAGCTCCTGCAGTAGCTGGACATCCTGAATTGCTCTGATTTCTGCCCAGTGACATTCTGGCCTTGTCTGTGGGCCCCACACCATCTGTTTCCACTTTCTGCTGTACCAAGACTCGGGGTGAGGGTGGGAGTGGAGGGATGAGCCTGTACCATTTTAGGTTCTGTAAAGGTAGAGTAGTTCTTGGAAGCTCAGAAGCTCAAAGTTATTTGTGAGCAGAGTAATATGTTTGTATCAGTAACCAAATATCTGCATAGAGAATACCAGTAGGGAATGTGGGTGGAAGAACCATTAGAGCATCTGGCCAGGCCACACAGACTCAGAAGCTCTTCCTGAATTATAAACCACTCTCGCTGACATCATAGTTGAGCTAGCTGACAACTTGCTTCTTAAAAAACAACACATTCCGGCATATTTTAGGCACAGAAAGGCTCACCAGCATTTTGAACAGCATCATAGCCCAGACAGAAACTGACAGAGGAAACACGTCTGCCAGTGACTGCAAAGAATTCAGCTGTCCATGTGTTACCTTGATCATTTGATCTCTGCTCTGTGCTGATGGGGCCTGCTGGAGTGGACCTGAAGCCATCTGACTTATTGGCAAAACATCTGCTGTCATGAGTATCTAATTTCTTCCATTCTGAATCCACATTTTCTGCTTTAGCCTTAAAAAAAAAGAAGGAAACGTTTGTAATACTGGGCAGGAGACGGAGGTGTATTTTCTTTTTCTTTAGACCAGATAAATTACTTAATTGAATTAAGGCTAGGGAAGAATATATTTTCAAAGTCTTAACATTCTCTCCTTAGGACAGAAAGTCCTAATTTAGTTACTAACATAACAACTTTTTAGCTCAGCATCTTTTTTTTTTTTTTTAAAGGATATGGTCATCAGTTTTTGTTCTTTGTACAAAACTCTTTCCAAAATAAAAAGTCTTGCTTTGCATTTAAAGTACGTCTGCTTCAAAATGACAGTGACCTTTGAAGTTAGTAGGAGGTCCGTGTGCAAGTCTGTTCCACAGCATTCTGGGCCAGAAAAGACAGTCACAGGGTGAAGGGTAGTCCTGAAAATAAAATTCTTACAAGACTAAGAATTCCATACAGGATGTGGACAAAAGTGGAAATTTCTGCATTATAAATCTCCTGAATATCTGTGATATACGATCACGGTTCAAGGGCCCTTGTCACTATTCCAGACTGAAACACACTGGAAGTTGGTAAGTCTTAGGTCAAAGACCTTTTCAGCAGATCAAGAACAGAAGTTGTAAGAAAATATTTTCTCATTTTCACCGGACGGTAGACTATAACACCTTTTTGATGAACTCCCAGTCTATATTATCTCCTCCACATGTCTCATTAGTATGTCTTTATTCTAATCCTGAGTAACTTCAACTGTTATAATTCTTTTGTTCCCTCCTAATTTTAAGCCATAACCTGCTCTGTAAATTGCATCAAACAGAACGTCTTTGTCATGGGGTCAGAATGACTTCATATGATCTCTTCTCCACATGCTAATATCTGGCATATTTGAGGAAACGTGTTCTCCTCCCCTGCCTCTGCAGCCCGGGTGTCTTCTTCCCCAGCCTAAGCAGCCTTGGGCCCCACCACTTCCATCCCCCTGTGACATCGCCTCACCTGCCTGTTGATGCCAGGTGGTTCTCCTCCAGCCCTGTTTGTACTTTTTATGTCTCCCAGAATTATGAACAATATCTAGGAGTGGGATGACTGCAAAAAATAAGCTCTGTGCTGAAGACTAGTTGCTCAATATCATCTGTCTCTATTTACTCCTCGTCAATGGAGCAGTGGGGGGCTCTTTGTTACAGCAGCATGACCTTAACTAATGTATGATCTTTCACAATCCACATGTGCTTTAGAAACCAGACTTAAATTAAGGCAGCACCAAGTTACATTATTATTAGTAGCCTTTACAATGGTTTTGACTGTGAGTAATATAAAACCTGACCCAAATTGACTGAAATTATTAGGGAATATATTATCCCACAAAACCAGAAGCACAGAGGTACGGTAAGCACCATCTCTCTGTTCTGCCATGTGCTGGCTTTCCTTAGGGTGGTGAGTACCTTTCTTGGTTGCAAGGTGGCTGCTATAGGTCCAGGCATCACATCCATAGATGAAATGTCTGTGGAAGAAGGAAGCTGTCTCCCGAGGTCTTATTAGGTTTTATTATTAGATGTGAGGAAACCTTTTCAGGAAGTCCCCAAGAAGATTTCCCCTCACGCTCATTATTAAATTGATCATGGGGAAATGGATTATCGTAATTAATTTAGACTAATCATTTGGGATTGTCTGAATTTAAGTGTCAACCACCGTGACCAATAGGTTCTTGGGAAGTCTCAGCCCCTCCCCCTCAAGTCCCATTGCTGGGCGATGTCTTTGCTCCTCCACCTTCTTCTCCACAGTGGTGCTGTTCATTTTGTGATCATAAATGTAGTTCTTGATAGTTATCACTCCTGTTAGGTTTTGTGTGTTCCATACATCACGTTATTCCTGGTTGAATCTGATCCTGCTGACACTTAAGCTGAATTGGCTGCTCACTTTCAACACTGAAAACGAGAATGTTTACCAAATACCTACTATGTTCTAAGCATGAAAAAACATCCCTCGAAGATCTCACTGTCCAGTAACAGCAAATGAGCTCTCAGCTTGAGTCCAGGTCCAGTCAACTTCTAGGGCAAACTAGGATGGACCAGAACTGGGGCTGAGAGACCACCTGGGGAGAATTCATCCAAGGGAGAAGCCAGTGACAGTAGGGGATATTGGTCGGGATTTTTTTTTTTTCTTCTTGAAATGTCTTTATTTCATTTTAGTATCAGGGTAATGCTGTCCACTTAGAATGAATTTGGAATTATTCTCTCCACTGCAGTTTTCCAGATGAGTGTGTCTAGAGTGGTATTATTTCTTCCTTAAATGTTTGATAACATTCCCCAGGGAAGCCATTTAGGAAAGTTTTTGACTATGAATTCAATTTTTACATAAATATAGGGCTATCAGCATATCCATTTCTTCTTGAGTAAGCTTTGGTAATATCTGTCTTTAAGAAATGTTTTCATGTCATCTAAGTTGTCAAATGTAATAGGCATAAAGTTGTTCATAATGTTTCCTTTTTATCCTTTCAATATCTGTAGAATATGTAGTGATGACACCTTTTTCATTCCTGGTATTAGTGATTTGTGTCTTTATTTTTTTTCCTGATTATCCTGGCTAGAGGTTTATCAGTTTTATTGATATTTTCAAAGAACTAGCTTTTGGTTTCATTGATTTTCCCTATTGTTTTACTGTTGTCTGTTGTTCTAACTTCAGCTTTGATCTTTATTTACTTTCTTCTGCTTTCATTGGGTATAATTAGTTCTTTTTTTATGGTTCTTCACATAAAAGCTGAGGTCATTTGAGACCTTTCTTTTCTAACATAGGCATTTCGTGCTACAAATTTCTCTCAAAGTACTGTTAGCAGCATCCCATGGATCTTGATAGGGTGTGTTTTCATTTTTGTTTAATTCAAAATACTTTCTAACTTTTTTTGATTTCTTCTTTGATTCACGGGTGACTAAGAAGTGTTACTGAATTTGTATGTATTTGGAGATTTTTTAGGTGTCCTTATGTAACTGATTTCTAATTTTGTTACCAAACTCAAGCCCAGCTGCCCACCCTCTTTCAAAAATAAACCACTCAAAGGTCAAATGTTGGTGAAAGTAGAAGTCAGCTTTTATTCAGGAGTACTGGTGACCTGAAGAGAGATGTTGGGCTAACCCATCTCTTTGGTAAACCTGAGGAGAATGGCCAGACTGAAGCCATCTCAAAGACTCAGATTTACCGAGGGGTTTTTAAAGAGGGGGCTGAGGGAATGGAACGTGTGAAATGGAAAGCAGGAGGGAGGGGGATGTGAGCTGTGGGGCCTCCGTGCAAGGTCTTGCCAGGACTCAGTCTGCATTTTGCTCCCGTCCTTGCTGTTACCTCAGGGTCCTGCTGGAGGGGATGAAATCAGCTTCTTTGGTTTCCCAGGGTCTGGACAGCACATGCAAGTCTGCAAGTCTGCAGCTTCAGGCTGGCTGGGAAACAACTTTACATTTATGTAAATAATGTCATCTTGTCCCGTAACCAAGGTTCAAAATATCAAATAACCATGGGAAAAGAGGGAACTCAGAGAAACGCATGCCAAGAAAAACACCATGTCCTTTAAAAATCTTTTAGAGTCCAGGTGGTTTTAGGTCCCAACATGGCTTCAGTCCTGCTCACTCCAACAATTTTATTCTGTGTGGTCAGAGAACATACTTCATGTGAGTTGAATCCTTTGAAAGTTGTTGAAGTTGTTGAGGCTTATTTTATGGCTTAAAACATGATCTAACTTGGCAAATGTGTCATTTGCACTTGAATGTGTCTTCTGCTGCTGTGAATGTCATTTAGGTCAAGGCGGTTGGTGGTGGTGGTCAAGTCTGTCAGACACTTGCTGATTTTCTATGTACTTGTTCCCTTGGTCACGAGAGATCACCTGATGATACGAATCACCTGCTATAATTGTGGCCTTGTCTATTTCTTCTTGCAATTCTATCAGTTTTTGCTTAACATCATCCTTACCTTCTATTTTCTGTATATAAAGTGTCTTTTTTTCTCTGGCTGCTTTGACGATTTTTCTTCTTAAAAATCTTTAAACATTTTTTTTCTCTTTTTCAAATTTGGTCTGGTTTTGAGAAATTTGATTATGATGTGCCTTGGTGTGGTTGGCTTCAAGTTTATGATGCATGGCTTTTCTGAATTTATTGAATCTTACTTAGGGTTACAGTTTTCATTAAGACTGGAAAACTTTTGGACATTTTTATTTCTTCAGGTATTTTTTCTGACCACCCCTCTCCCCCACTTTCATTGGCTTCAGCTGCAAGGGTGTTAAGCCACTTAAACTTGTCCTGCAGTTTATTGGTGTCCTTTCCACTTAAAACAAACTTTTTTTTCTTTTTGTTTCATTTAAAATATTTAAATTGCCATATTCTCAAGTTCACCAGTCTTTTCTTTTGCAATGTTTCATCTTCCCTGAATCCTATGCAGCATATTTTTCTCACATTGTAGTTTTCATCTCTAGAATTTCAGTTTTTTTTAAACATATCTTCCATATCTCTACTTAACTTTTGAATCTATGGAATATGGTTTTAATAACTGTTAGTGCCTAACCTCCTCTGTGCTTAACATCAGTGTCTGCCCTGGGCCAGTTTTGGTTGACTAATTTTTCTCATTATAGGTCACATTTCTCTGCCTCTTTGAATACCTTTGTTTTGTTTTGTTTTTTAATTATTATTGGATGCCAGACTTGTGAATTGTAACTTGAGGACTGGTGGATATTTTTGGATTCCTATAAATATTCATGTTCTTTGTTCTGGGATGCAGGCACGTTACTTGGAAACAGTTTGAGCCATTTGACTCTTGCGTTTCAGATGTGTTGGGCAGGACACGAGTAACTTTCTTAATCTCTTACCCAGAACGTCTGCTGGGCTCGGTGGGTCCGCCTCTCTGTGCCGCAGCCTGGAAACTCGCTCTCACAGTAGCCGGGGCCCTCAGAGAGCTCATTTCGTTGTCTCCTGTCCCTCAAGGATTACTGGCCTCGTTTGCGTGATGTCCAGTGTCTTAATTTGCCAGTGTTTCACTTTTTTTTTTTTTTTTTCTGATTCTTTCAGGTGGGAGGATAAATCCGGACTCTCTAACGGTGTCTGATCTGGAAGCGGTTTATTAAAGAGTCATGATCCAGCCGTTCCACCCCTAGGGAGATTACCCAAGATAAGTGAAAGTGTATGTCCATACAAGACTTATGCATGAATGTGCGTGCAGCTGTGTTTGTAACAGCCCCAAACTGTAAACAGTGCAGGTGTCCATCAGTGCGGGAAGGGGTGAGCAAGCCGCGGCACGCCCATGCAGCAGAGTCAGCAATACAGTGGATGGACTATTGATTCACCCTGCGACGTGGGAGAACCTCGCAACACTCATGCTGAGGGGAAGAACCCAGACCAAAAAAGAGAATCTACAGAATAATGCCAACCATAGAAAACTCTAGGAAATGCAAACTAGTGGATAGTGACAGAAAACAAATCCATGGCTGCCTGGGTGTGGGGGTGGGGCTGGGCAGGAGGGGCTCACAAAGGGGCACGAGGAAACATTGTGGGGGGCAGATATGTCCACACTTGATTATGGTGAGGATTCCACAGGTGTACACAAATCAAACTGGATACTCTTAAGTATGTGCAGTTTATTGTTTGTCAACTGTATTTCAATAAAGCTACCTTAAAAACTGATCTTGAGCAAGTTTGGTGGCTGTCACCCTGCTCCTAGCCCAGAGACACATTTTTGTCTCTAAGGAAGAAAGAGGCTCTAAGGCAAAACTAGAAGAGCAGTCGTGAGACCATGGGGCACCCGCAGCTCTGCACCAGGGATCTTGTCCCCTTCTCTGCAAGTGCCCAAGTGGCTCTCGGGCTGTGGAGCAGGTGGAGCAAGGCAGCGGAGACCCTGTGCCTGGTCAAACATCAGCAGGGCAAACAGTTGCTCACCTGTCCAATTTTCTTAGGAAAATAACCTAAATTAAAAACTGCAAGATCAGGCAGGATATGTTTTGTAGCTGGAAGTTTGATAATGATTGCTCACTTGCCCTCCAAAGAGAATCTTCCAGTTACTCTACCACCAGCAAGGAGAGTGGTTTCCTCTTCTGTCATCAGTGGCTCATCCTACGGAGTGTCTGTCTTTTACGTCTTGGTCAGTTGGGTGTGGTAAATAACTATTCATCTCATTGTTGAAATTCACATTTCTTGGGCTATTAGTGAAGTTGAACATTTTTATGTTTGTTGACCACTTTTTTTTTTTTTTAATAAATTGCCTGTTCATGTATTTGGCCTATTTTTCAATTGGAATGTTTACCTTTTTGTCTGATTTTAAGGTGCATTTTAAAGTAAGAATATAAACTTATTACATATTTTATCTAGTCTATTTTCTTTGCTTTTAAATTTGTTTATGTTGATAGCTAATATTAACTATATAAAGTGAGGCACAGAGAGGAAGAGTAATTTGTCTTGGGTCACACTGCTATGAAGTGGTGATGCTAGAACTGAACCTAGGCACACGGGCTCTGGAATCTGGCCCCTAACCACTGTACTACCCTGCCTCTCAGGGGAACCTTTCATTTTTATTTTACAGAGACCTCAAGCCTTAACATGCTCATACGTGTCCTGCTTTTGTTTCACAGCTTCCATCGTATGTTGTAAAGCCTCTTTCATGCCAAGAGTATATAAATACTGGTTTATTTTTCCCTCTGCTTCTTATATCCAGTTGATTTGGAATTTGTTTCAGTGTAAAATTTTTTTCATTTCTTTCCTTTTAGCCGTTGGGCACCAAGGACTTACGGCGAGCCTGGCATCGTGCCGAGGTGTCTACAAACAATATTGTACTTAACCTACACGACAACCAATTTTAGCATCACCCAGTTTTACAGGTGAGAAGAGCAAGGCTCAAAGAGGCTCTGAATTGCTCCAGTTCATACAAGCAAATGGGAAACCAGGATGAAAATCAAGGTTCCTCTCTTATCAGACTGTTGCTTGAAATCATTGTTCAGAGAGTTCAGGTGTGGGGCAGGATTCTAACTCCAGCGTTTTCCCAAATGGTCATTTGCTGGTTGCCCTAGAATTATGTATTGGTTTATGTATTTGTTTGTTTTACTGAAGAAGATAATTTTGTTTTATGGAATTTCTTTTCTATCCATTGAGTCTGTTTCTGCAAGTTATCATGCTCATATAGATCTAATAAATCCAATGAAAGGGGCCAGGATTGAATTCTGATATTTTAATAAGGTTTTTAAAATAAAGAACTCACTTTGTAAAGTTAACAATTGAATCTTGCTAGATTAATAACTCTAATTTTTTCTGACTTACTAATTCAATATAACATGTTTACTCAAACTAAACTTTGAAGTCAACTGGCCGCTGCTTTTGAATCCATTTAAAAACCTATATGTTCAGATCAGAATTTGCTAAGGAGATTGTCAAATTTGGAATACATACTCGTAGTTTTGGATTCTAAGTAGTATCAAAATGCTTCATTGAGCATGCACGTTGGTGAAAGTGGGCAGACAGTGTGGTGGTTCCCGGGGTCTGGGGCTGCAGCATGGGGAATATTTTTCAATGTAATCTCTTACTATGCAGAGCCCTGGGCAGGGTGCCCAACCATTTTGAAGCATGATTTGCTTAAGGGCAAAATGGGAACATAATGGAACCTACTTCTGTGAATTTTATGAGAATTGATGAGAATTCACGTGAAGTGCATAACACAGTGCCTGACAGCAAGTGGGCCGCGTTGTTGATCTGATTGAAGCTACCATGTTATTCTTCGTGTGCCTCTATGTACTGAGAGTGTGGGGTTTCCCTCAGGGTGTAAATGTGTGATGGGCAAGCTATTGTATTTGGGGGATGTTGCCCCCACTTTTACATTGATGAGAGGGCCTCCAGACTCCGGAGACCTCCGCATGAGCCAGGGTGTGCCAGTCAGAGGATAACGTGCCTCCTTCCCCCAGTAAAGCCGCAGTGCACTCCAAATACATCCTCATGGAATGATGTCTGGTTTCATTCCATCAGCTATAGTTTGACAGACTCTGATTGGTTCATTCCAAAAACTTTCACTGAGTACCCACTGTGTGCAAAGAGCTGTAAAAGATACGAAGAAAGCAAGACCGTGTCCACTTTTAAAGGACGACTCTTTCAGAGGGGACGACTCCTGTATCAGGCAGGGTAGGAACAGCCCCAGAACATAGGCTATACCTTTTCCATGATGTGTATGGCGTGGTTGGTGCAGGTTGACACAGGTAAGCAAGCACAAGGAGTCTCGCTGCTGGCTCTGCTCGGCCATTCTGTGTGGTTTGGACGAGGAGAAGTATATGCAGGGATCAGGCAGTATTCAGATGAGGCTGTGTTACAGGATAAGTCACTGCGAGAACCTCTAGATTTAACTTCTGGATTTTCTAAGCCCACCACGGTGATGATAATGAGAGGATGATAGTATCACGTTTGGGAGAGGTCCCTGAGTGAGCCACCCTGCTAGGCACTTTTTGTGGGTATAGGCTCCTATCGCTGCTGTAACACGTTACCACAAACCATAATAATCTGCTGATTTGCAGCCTCGATTCCATCTGCAGCCTTAATCCCCCTTTACCATGTAAGGAAACGTGGATGTCTTCAGGAGGAGCCATTGTCCTGCCTCCTACAGTGAGGCTTTAGTCTTTTGTGAGAACTCTTTGGGGCACAGCTTTTACTAACCCACTTTACAGGAAGCAGAGGTTAGAGAGGGGGAGGGAACCGCCCACACATTATGCGCTGCACATTACCTGCAACTTGGCTCATACAACCTTCACAACACTCTTACTATGACCTTTTTCACAGATAGGCAAACTGAGGCCCAAGCGTGGTCACATACTTTGCCCAGAGTCACACTGGGCAGGACTGGCTCTTCAACCCACAGTCCACGTGAGTTGCTAGTGGGCTTCCATGTCCACTGGGCAAGCGGACACGGGATAAGGTTCTGTGGGAAAGTTATTACGAAACCAAACCCCTGGGGAAGGCAAGAGGAGCTTTCAAATCAAACCTTGATAAACAGCGGTGTTATGGTATCAGTGCCGCATTTGCCCCGCTGGTCACGTTGATTTTCAGCAATGATTGGGAATAATTTGTCACGCTGGCCAATTCAGAACTCTGGAATGCCACACATTTTTTGGCAGCACAGAGGTGGTAGAGGTGGATGAATGCGTAGCTTTTATACAGCTTTTGGCTTAGAGCAGGCCCTGAAAAACTATGAGCTAATATGAAAAGTCTCTGCAAAATAAACACCATTAAAATTTTCTCACAGGGCATGAAAGAAGAACTACATGAGGTCGTTTGTACAAAAGTGATTTGTTAACTGTGACATTCTGCACATACAACCTTTTTGTTTTTCCATAAAGCCTTCCAGGTCCTAACCACTCCTCATTGTTGGAGCCAGCTCAGAGGGGAACAGCCTGGCCCGGGTGGTGCTGATGACTGAGGGCCACCCCAGGCCTGCTCTCAAAGTGCTGTCCCAACAGCCATGTCTCACCTCTCTGGGAAACTATTACTTCCCCAAAAGGGTCTCTCATTTCATCCCATCTTGTAGAATATGTAATTAAGTGCTTTTCTGGCTGAACGTCCCAGCGCCTGGTCCTCTGGGCACTCGGTGGGATGCCATTCGGAGACCTCCCCTCCAGTTTTAACCCACACCCAAGAGCTGCTCTTTAGACTCAGGTCCCACGTCCTGTCACAGGGGGGACCTCAGGGCAGCGTCATTGGTGGCAGGAAGGGACTGAGGAAAACAGGGGCATGGTCTATGAATCTGGCTGTAGAGTCACACAAGGGAAAACTGGCAAAATCAGTACAGGCCTAATTTCTGTTTTTATAAAAACATTTTTTTTTTTTAATTGCAAAAGGGAATTAGTTCTGTGTTCTCTGTTTCCCTTCATACCTGGTATCTTTCCCCCAAAAAACTTGAGATGGTGTGTAAAGGATGTCAGTACAGCAAGGTGGTGAATAAAGATCACGGAGGAGAAAGCATATGACACTGGGAGGGACAGAGGCCCCGCAGCACGGCTGCTGGTGGCCAAGAGGAGGGAGGCTCGCCCGTCGCTGGGCTGGCGCGTCCCCTCGGCGCCCACAGGCTGCCTGGTGCACGGGGTGAGAGGACAGACGCGGACCCTGGAGCTCGCAGCCCCGCTCTATCCCGAAAAGCCCTCACGCGGCACTCTGTGGGGCGCCCTTCTCACGGCCTGGACGGGGACACGTGCTGTGCGCCACCCTTCATGCTCCCCACGGGCCTCCGTGAGGGACAAGTTTACTCAAAGGCCACTGCATGGTGGGGAGTCCTTGGTGTGCATTGACTTCTGGGATGTAAAGCAGTGACAGGAAAGTGCAGTCGTCCCCCCGGCAGTCCAGGGGGGATAATACATTCCAAGGCCCCCAGGGGATGCCCGAAACCTGGGAGAGCACCGAGCCCTAAATGCACTGTGTTTTCTCCTGTGCTGCACACCTGCCATGAAGTGCAATTTATGCATCAGGTACGGTAAGAGGCTCACAACAGTAACTAATAATAAAATGGAACCGCCACAACAACACACTGTAGTAACAGCTACGCGACTGTGGTCCCTCTCTGTCCCTCTCTGCCCCTCTCTGTGTCTGATGGCACTGCACGGGCCCTTCCTGTGGTGACGTGAGATGACTTGATGCCCACGTGAGGACACCAGGTGACGAATGACGAGGGCATGTGATGTCGTGTGAGCTGCTGCTGACTTTCTGCAAGACATGGGAAGGAAGAGCACCTGCCTGGGATGATGCAGAATCATCGAGCCGTGACGATTTTCCCACCCGTAGTTGACTGCAGGTAACTGAAACCGAAGGCAAAGCCACGGGCCAGGGGGCTCCTGTGTGAGCAGAGTAAACCACAGAGACAGAGCTGGGGCCAGAAGCAGTTCAGGAGGGCGAGACAGGTGCACAGACGCCTTGGGAACTGTGTTCAGAAGCCGACCACTCCTGCAGATGTTGCAACCAACGAGCCAGGAGACGGCCTGGAGCCAGGCTGGTGGCTGCACACCTGGTCATGGGACCAGGCTCCCCACAGTGCCGGCCCCTTCATGCAGAGAGGCAGAAATTAAAAATGGTGTTTTCCTGTGGCCCCAGAGAGAAGGGGACAGAGACAGTGCACAGCCAGGACCCACGGCCAGCAAGGAGCTGAGTCTGAGATCCCTTCAATGACAGGAGGGCAGCAGCCCCCCAACAGCATGAAAACGGGTTCTGCCCGTCCCAGGGGAGTGGGGGCAACTGCAGAATGACCGGAAAGGGGAGGGGGAGAGGTGAGAGAAAGAAAGACCAAATGAAACAAAATAGCAAAACAAACTCTTCCAAGTCAGAAGGAGATTACACCAAAAATTCAAAGCACCTAGAGCTATCTGAAGCTAAGGAAGAAAGCCGGTAAAATCAACAATCAATACAAGAACTCATTGCAGATAAAACATTTTTCCTTAAAAATAAGGAATTATAAAAGAACTGTTGTAAGTAAAACAAGAGCAAATGATTAAAAAACAAATAGAAATCTGAGAAATTAAAAGTATAACCCTGACATTACAATGAAAAAAACTAGAAAGATTAAGCTCTAGATGAGCCATAGTGGAGACAGGATGGTAAATCAGATGCTGGTACTGAAGTGCTTCCCAGGATCTAGCAGGGAGGCAAAGAGGTTAAAACACATCAGCAAGAGACCACAGGGGTGGATTGTGGATTTCCAGAATAAGGGAGTGGAGAAAATGGAAGTGAATCTATTCTGAAGATAAAGTAGCTGAGAAATGTTAGGAATTCAAGAAATACTTAAGTCCTCATCAGAAGTGCACCGAGGGAAAGTATCTGTCACCTAGAATCCTGTGCTGTCTATATTAGCATTCCGGGGTGACCTCAAGGAGGAAGACATCTCAGACTTACAAGGGCTGTGCCAGTTTCCTACCCATCGGCACTCCCTAAGAGAGCTACTAAAAGTTGAGTGTTAGTGAGGATGAAAAGTGAACTCGCAGAGAAATCAAGGCAGGCAAGACCAATGGTGAGTGCAGGACTTGATAAACAACATTGCAAATTAAATTATTGATTAGAGATGTTTTTTGCTGAAAGTATAAATTAAAAATCTAAACAAAAATAAACACATGGGGGGGATGATGTTCCACTGATTCTTAGAAGATTCTACACTCTGTTAGGTGCAGCTGGAGGAACATAATGCTGAATAACAGTTAAACAAATATTTATATTGTATTAATGAGTTAAGTGTGTATTACAGATGTAAGTATATGTTACGTATATTGCTTATGTGTTATATTATATATTAATTAAGGACAACTACCAGCAGAATGTGTGTGTGTGCTTAGACACCAGTGAAATGGAAGAAAGAATATATAAAACATTTTCAGTAGAACAGAAGCTCAAGGGAAGTTTCAAAAAGAAAAGCAAAGAAAACTTGACAAAGTAAAAACAAAAACAAGATTGGTAAAATAAGTTCAAATATGTCAGTTATAACAAGAAGTATGATGAATTAAACTTGTTATTAATAGACATACATGATCAGACTGGATTTTAAAATAACAAAACTCTGTGCTACATATAAAAGGAATATTTAAAATAAAACAACATAGAAATGTGGAACATAAAAGTGAAAAAATCTTATACAAATGTTAACTGAAAGAGAGCAGTAATAATATCAAACAAAATAGAATTTGAGGCAAAAAGGATTAAATGGATAGAAATAAAATAAATGATCAATAAGAAAGATGTAACAATCATGAACTTATTTATACCCAACAACAGAGTTTTGAATTATAGGAAACAAAAGAGAACAGAATTACAATGATATAGTGACAATTTTGTCTCCACCTTAAACTGAAGGATCACGGTATACAAAATAGTAGTAAGAATAGAGAAGATTTTGATTCATGTATTAATCTTGATCTGATACCTCTTTATTAAACCCTATACTCAACAAATAGAAACTGTACATTACTTTTGAGGTCACGTGAGTCATTTACAAAAACTCATTGTGCAAAATTCCACAAAAGAAGTCTTAACGAATTTTCAAAAAATTGTTGTTATCTGGAACTCATTGTCTGACCACAGTGCAACCAATTAGATAGAGCAAAAAAATGAAGATAGATTAGAAAACAGCCATATGACTAAAAACTTAAGATAACTCTAAAGTAACTCATGATTTAAAGAGAAAAGTCACAATGCAAATTAAAGGTTATCATGCATCTCAACCAGTATTTCGAAGAAAATTTATATTTTAAATACATTTATTAAAAATCAAGAAAGGGTAAAAATAAATACTTTAAATGTGTACCTCAAGAACCTAGAGGAGCATACGTAGAATAAACATAATGAACGTAGAAATACAAAATTAAAAAATAAGCACAGAAGGTAATGAAATAGAACACAAAAAACAGTAGAGAGACTCAAAATTGAAAGATGGTTTTTTACAAAGAATGCTAAAAGTGGAAATTCTCTAACAGGGTTAATATAGAAATAGAAAAGTCTCAAACAAATAACAACGGAAAAAGACAAATTCAGACACTGTAAAGATTTCAAAATTAGTAAAATAATACTATGAACAACTTTATTTCAATACATTTGAAAACTCAAATAAATTAAACATTTTCTAGAAATCAATTTGGCAAGAAAAAGAGGAAATCTAAATCATAAACATTAAATAAACAGAATTAGAAAACTAGTGGTACTCAAAATTTGTAGAGCATTTTCACAAGCAAGTTTTATCAACATTCTAGAAACAGATATCCTTATCTCATACAAATTATTCTAGAGAATCAAAATAAGAGGGAAACTTATGCATGCAACTTGTTGTGTGAAACTAGAATTATCTGTATTTTTTTTACAAACTGCCTAACAGCACTGTAGGAAATTAATATTATAGATCAGTCTTCCTAATGAACATAATTTCAAAAATCTTAAATAAATTACTAGCAAATCAAATTCAGCAGTTTGTAAAAGTAACACAGTATGACAAGTGGAGTTTATCCTGAAGATGGAAAGATGGTTTAACATGAGAAACTATATTAATGTAATCTACCCCATTACAGATTAAAAGAGAAAAAGTAATCCATAAAATTCAACACTATTTCATAATAAAACCCATGCAAGCTAGTAACCAGGGAACTGAGGTGGCTATCCCAAACCAATAACAAACATCATACCTACTATTTATTGGATGTTTATGATTTAGAATTCCTGTTTTTCTTGTTTTTGAAATTGTTCTGAATTGATTGTTTTTCTAGAATATGTTCCAGTCATTTAAGTTTTCAAATGTAAAACATTCCTATAAAAATAAAAGATATGCAAAGATGTCTGCTATCACTGCTTCTACCCTGTGGGTGGAAGCCCAGTGCAATAAGACAAAAGCAGTAACCAGGAAGATGCAACCAATGGAATAAGATGAAGAAAGGATAAGAACTGGGGAGGAGGAAACCAAACAATCCTCCTCTGCAGATGATGTTCTTGTTTACCCTCCTCCCAAAACAAGCCAATCAATTGAAAAAAATTCTTAGAATGTCAACATACAAAAATGAATAATACCCCTATACATCAGTATTTAGAAAATCCAAAAGGAAAAGGTTTTATTCATTGTGGGGGAACAGAAAAAAAAAAAAAAAACTAAGAGCATACCTAATAAATCTAAGGAAATATACACATGCCCTTTATTTAAAAAGATGCTAATCATTATTGAAAAACATAAAAGAAAACCCGAATAAATGGAGAGATATTTCATATTTGTGGAGTGACTTCATATTAAATTAATGTATAAATTCAATGCATTTTCAACCAAAATCCTAATGTGAGTCTATGGGAAATTTGATATATTGATCATAAAATTCAAACTTAAAAACAAAGGGCCAAGAATAGCTAAGAAAATTTTAGAAAGATAACAAAATAAAGAAACTAAAGTCTCAACTCAGTGAGACTATTACCAAAGAAAAAAAATCAATTTTTCTCCATTGAAAATTTTTTCACTCTTTCATTCGTTCATCCTTTCATTAATATGTTTTTAAGACTCTGCTCTGTGCCAGGCTCTGTTCCTGGCTTTGGGAATAGATCAATGAACAACACTGACAAAAAGCCTGTCCTCAGGGTGCCTGCATTCTAGTATGTGGGGTGTGCTGTACACAACAACAATGAAATACTACAGTGCTGGGGAGTGGTAAGTGTTATAAAGAAAAACTAAGTGAATGAGAATTTTATTTTAGAGTGGGTGAATAGGGACCACCCCCTTTGATAAAGAGATGTTTGATCAGAAACCTTGAATGAGTTTAGAGCAAGCTGTACAGGTCTCTGGCAGAAGAGAAAGGGCAGGAAGAAGAAATGGCACATGCAAAGGCCCTGGGGTGGGAACACCATCACTGTGGGAGGAACAGCAAGTGTTTCTGGAGCACAGTGAGCAAGACTGAGAGACAGGGGAGGAAATGAGGTGTGGGTAGCAGCCTATGACCAGGTCATGGGGGTTCCTGTAGGCAAATTAAGATTGTGAATTTTGTTCTGAGTGTGAGCAGGAAAGGGCATGACCAAATGTATTTTTTTTTTTTGACTGGTAAGGGGACTGCAACCCCTGGCAAGGTGTTGTCTGCACCACGCTCAGCCAGTGAGCGAACCGGCCATCCCTATATAGGGTCCGAACCCGTGGCCTCAGCGCTACCAGCGCCGCACTCTCCTGAGTGAGCCACGGGGCCGGCCTGACCAAATGTATTTTTAAAGACATAACTCTGGTGCCATGTAGGCAAGAAACTATGGGAGCAAGAGGTGAAGAAGGGGGACTGATCAGAAGGCTGCAGGGTAACCCACAAAGGTGGTAGGGTCTGGCACTGGGTGGCAGTGTTGAGGGGTGAGATGGCTGGCTTTGGAAGGACTGTGTTCAGGCAGAGCTGTCAGCATTTGCTAATGGATTGTCAGGCACAGGAGAGTAAGGACAGCCCCCAGGTTTTTAGCCTGAGCAACTGACAAAGTGACATATGCATGACTGAATGGATATTTCACATGTTCGTGGGGAAGGAAGGAGAATCCACTAGAGGGGGATGAGACAATTCATTGTCCACACGTAAAGATAAAGTAGATTCATAACTCGTACTACACAAGAGATTAAGTTCCTGATGTGCTTAAGACCTAAGTGAAAAAGGGAAAAGCTTGATATTTTTTAAAAGAAAAATTATTATGGACTTGTTTATAAGTAGGGTAAGGTTTTTAAAACAAGACGCAAAAGCAAAATCCAAAAAATCAAAATAAATGCATTTTATTATTTAAAACTTTGAAATTTTTCTCTGAAACAAAAAACCATAAACAAAATGAGCAGACAAGCCACAGGGTGAGAGGAGGTATTAGTAATACAGGTAGCTGGCAAAGAATTAGTATATGGGATGCACAAAGAACACCTATAAATCAATCCAAAAAACGCAGACCTGTAAACACAGGAAAATGATGTGAAAAGGCAAAAGGACAGAAGAGGAAACTGAATGGTCAATCCTACAAATGACAAGATGGCTCAAGCTCATCAGTAATCAAGGAAACACATATTAAAATAGCCTGCATCATCATCCAGTACGTAGCAGTTCAGCACAAATTAAAGTTATCCAGGAGAGGAAGAAGCGAGAGAACTCCTACACACTACTGGAGAATTGTAAATTCTTGCAATCACTGAGGAAAACAATTTGGCAATAAGGAAACCTATTTCTCGTATGCACACTGCAAGGAGACAGATGGCAGTATTGTTTGTACGTCTGTAAGAGCTAGCACCTGGAAACTTTGGAGAGCCTTCTTGGGCTGCCTGTTCCCCTACCTGTCTTACTGGGTGTGCCAAGTCTGCAAGGCCTTGACTACTCTTTCCTGGGGCCATTTTTCAGGGTTGTGGTTGCAAGAGGAACCTCAAAGGATGAGAGAACATCTTGCTGCAGGACAAAGAGCAGGCTTGCCTACAGCCTGCTGTAAATCGATGGGTTCCCCACGCTCAGTGGTCCTGTCCTCCCCTGTAACGACCCACTGCACGTGCAGGAGTCATCTGGGCCTCTGCGTCACCCTGTGGGAACCTGCACAAATATGATGACACTGGCTACTGCTTTGACCGTGAATGATAAAGCCTTCTGTCTCTGATACAGGAGTCTTGTGTCTTCTGGCCGCATCCATGAAACGGGGGCAGCCCAACCTGGAAGTTTGTAAATGGGGTGAAATCTCAAATCCTTCACAGTTGACAGAAGCCACCCAAATATCCATCATCATCATCATGATTACATTATACAATACACGTAAAATGAAATAACTACGCACTAGTCAAATTAAATGAATGTATCTACATCTGTCAATATTATTAAATCGCAAAAACAATGTTCAGTGAAAGAAGCTTGTTACAGAACGATGTATTCACACAAAGTTTCAATACTGTGGCATATATGAGCATTGCTTACACATACATTCACCTGTAGTAATAGATATTTCCCGTCTAGGAATGAGAAACTTTGATTTTAAGAGAGGGAGAGAGGCGCAGACAGCTTCCGCAGTCTCTGTGCGCTTTATTTAACAAAAAAACTGACACAAATATGGCAAAATGTTGGAATTTTGTAGGTAGGCATATGGGTATTCATTATATTCTTCTCTACCTTTTCTGTATATTTGAAATATCCCATAATTTCACGATGCCAGTGGAAACGGGCATTCTACTTCACACCCCTGGTCTGTCTCAGACCCACAGAATGGCCTCGTGTTTTCCTTCAAATATGAATTTTGGTTCTCACAGTTCAAACATGAATGTTTCCAAAGGTACAAATATGTGTTTTTGTAGGTAGAAACATCTCTCAAGTTAAAACATCCCCCAGAGCAGGAGCCTAGGAAAAGCATCCTTAATTAGCCTAACAGTGAGGAAAACAGAGACAGTTTTGCTGAAAAAAAAAAAAAAAAAAAAAAGCCATTAAAGTCCCGATGTGGAGGCAGAGAAAGGGCCACGCTGCCCTGTCTGCCGCCTGATTAATCCATCTCTCTCCCTCCTGGGCCTTTGTCCCCAGGCTCCTTCCTCTGCCCCAGCTGAATGCGTAAATGAACTCATGTGTACACAGACTCTGGGTACACATGGCTTTGATTTGGGAGAAAAGATGAATCGCTCTGAGCTGGTAATCTGATCTTTGCCCTTCTGCTGGTAAACAGTTGAAAGATACTCCATACATTCTCTGCCTTTTAAAACCAGAGTAGAAAATAAAAGAGCCCAGGAGGGGCCTGGCTTGACGGGGGGAAGCCATTTATCACCTTCAGGGAAAAGAGAATGTAAATAGGTTCAGATTTATTCTCTGGTCCTCTCTAGGCCGGGGCGGCCTTAGAAATACTCACCTTGTTTCAGTTAGTGGGCTGAGGGTCAGAGGTCAACAGGGCTGCTCCAGCCAGCTCCGTGCGGGTACCGCAAACAGGCCACACAATGAGAAGCTGTTTAAAAATCCGAATTCCTTTCACCCTGAGTAAGTTTCCAAAGCAAAGGGGGTCAACCAGGGAGTAGTGCTGGAGGCCTTGGCATGTGTCCTGCCTCTTGCTACAGAGGACATCCAGCAAATTCAGGTCAGAAAAAGAAAAGAGTATGTTTTCGGGTCCTTCCACCCCAAGTGGCAAAATGCCTCATGCAGCTGATGCTGGGGTGTGCCTCTTCGCACTTGAGAACAGATTGATGGCTGTGAGATGACGGCAGGATAGCTCACCTGAGCACCCACAGGGTGAGCAGGAATCGAGGCTGGTGGCCAAACCCCAATCAATACTGAAATTGGGACATGTCTGGCCAGCCTGCTGAGAATCTGGTGGCTCAAGGGCCCAGGGATTTTCATCAGAGAGAACATGAGAGAGCGAGGCACACAAGTTAGGTCCAGTGGCAAAGGCTGGACCACTAGAGTCAATGTACTCAGCGACTGTGATGGTGACATGGCCTCTGTCACCCCCTGCCTCCCAAGGCCCCAGTCACCCTTAGACTCAAGTCTGGGCTGGAGGAGAGAGGCTCGGCTTCAGCTCTTATCATGGACAGAGTCTGGAGCACCAGGCAGGCAGGGGTGACAGTGGCCGGGGACAGTGATGTCCAGCGAAATGGAGCATGACTCCCAAAGCCAGAGGGGGTTCAGGCACCTCCAGCTGGTCGAGGGCAGCTGGCCTCACTAAAGAAGGCCGGAAGGAGAGAACAAAACAAGATGTTTCTTGCTAGTTAATGCACGAGCTCCCAGAGAACTTTCAGAATAAGCTGGGGCTTGAGAGGACTTTTGAATTGTCCCCCTGCAATAGCATGTTAAAAGAAAAACCAGCTAAACGTACTTTAGTGAGTGATTCTATTTCAATATGTATCATTTCTTAGGGGACAACCTAAGGCAAGGAGTTCCTGTGACGTGGTATTGTCAGTTTTAAGGTTCTCAGTGTGTATTGTCGTATCAGTTTGCTAGGGCTGCTGCAAACTGGACGACTTAACAGAATTTTATGCTTTCACAGCTCTTGAGGCTGGAAGTCCGAGATCAGGGTGTCAGCAGGTTGGTTCCTTCTAAGGACTGAGAGGGAGAATCTGGTCCAGGCCTCTCTCTGTGGCTTGCGGATGGCAAGTGGAAATTTGGACACAGTCATGCTTCCTGCCTGCATCTCCCAACATCGTTTTTCCTCTAGGGGTGTCTCTGTCCAAATTTTCCCCTTTTATAAGGACAGTCATATTGGATTAGGGGCCCACCCGACAGCAATGTGACCTTGTCTGAACTGCGTTGCATCTGCAGAAATCCTGTTTCCAGATGAGGCCACGTTCTGAGGTACGGGGGGGTTAGGACTCTGACATGTCCAGTTTGGGACGACACAATCCAACCCATAACAATTGTCATATCACTTTTAGAATGATGAAGGCAATTAACACTCTTGTTAACACTGTGTCAGGGCACCAGGTCACTGTGATTTCCTTCCATCAAGTGCCATCTATTTAAAAATTTTTTTTTAATTTAAAAAATTTTTTCTGTTTAAAAATTTTTTTCAATTAAAAATTTTTTTTCTATTAAAAAATTTGCTTATTGATGTTTTTTAAAAACTTGTAACTCATTCTTGAGTCTATTGGCCATTTATGAATTGGCTGTTTGAGTCCTTTCACAGAATGTAAGAGTGTTTCTCCCCTTACTGCAGAAGATCCCAGAAGGTGAACAACCCGTGCTAGACGCCCAGCAGATGCACTGGTCCCAGCGGGATTCCCAGGTCCACGTGCATGTCACTAAACATCCTTCCAGAAGTAAGCATGAGGTGATAGAAAAAACATGCAGGGTTCGGTGCCAGCTCTGGCACTTTCTAGATGTGTTCCCAACCTCTTGTTAGAGGTTTCCAACCTCTTGTGATCTCATAGCTAAAATGGATAAGGTCTTACCCACGTCACTCGATTTTTTGAGAGTTAAATGGGATATTAATGTATCATGCTCTGTGGCATGCTGCAGATTCTCGTTGATGTCTGTGGACCCTGCAGCCGCTGCAAAGGACTAGATTCTACCGTGGGGTAAATAGCTGCGCGTTGTCAGGGGAACCAGATGACCAGGCGCACCAGGCTGTGTACATGCTGTGCAGTCTCTGCGTGGAGGAAGAGGCTTTATCATCTCATTTCTTGTTCCACGTGCCAGAATTGAATCACACTGGAGCATTCGTGGAGCTAAAATCCAATTACTTGCCATATTTTTTATTCAACCATTTCCTCCTTTCCTTGGTAAATTTGATTTTTCCTTATTCTAATGAAGCTCCTTGGGAAATCAAATCATTGCTTTATTTTAATCAGAGTAATCACTGGTGATGGACGAGGCTCAGGTAGGACATGGGTTTGGTGGAAGTCTTACGCAAGTAAGTGACCGTGCCAGCGTGGCCTTTCTGTCCTTGCTAAAGTGGTGAAGTCACACCTGTGCCTCCGAATGTGTATGGTCAGCTGTGACCACTAGTGGACGACGAAGGCAAGCCTGTGAAAGAACAGAAGTCACAAGCAAAGTACTGAGAATATTCTCTCAAAAGCACAAAGCAACTCTGACTCAGTCACAACCTTCTACGTGTCTGTTCTCTTAGGTGTCAAGGAAAACACTTTAATTTATCCTCATACACAGATCATATCAGCCCCATTTCCAGTTTTGAGAGGTTCTCTCATCCCTTTGCAGGTGAGGTCTGAGTCCATCCTGCAGGCCTTTGTGTGCGCATCTTGGTCTTAGCAGTGGATGGCCAGGCCCAGGCTGTGGGTGCCTCCCTGGGGCCTGGTGGCACTCAGTACACACAGTGGTACCGTGTGATGTGCACCCCAGGGGCACGGCCGAGTGGTGGGCGTGGACTTTGGCTGCTACCAACTGTCTGGCCAAAGAAGGGGAGTTCTTGTACTGTTGGCCAGTCATTCAAACATCAAGGTCTTCAAGGTCTTAGCCCTCCCTAGAGCGCTTCCCAGACAGCAGGACTCGGGCTGGGCCCTCAGAACACATCTCTCTTGTGCTCTCTCTCTCTCTCTCTCTCTCTCACCCACACACCCTCACCTCTCTTTCTTCTTTCCATAACCCATGGGGTACAGAAGATATGCTCCTCTTTTTCCTTCATAATCCTCTTCAAAGGTTGTAAAGGTTGTGCATGTGTATGTTTGTTTTTCTCATATCTGCTTAATTCCTTGAATGATTTGCTTTGGGAAATTAAAGCCGGTGAGCCTTAGGACTTCTGTCATTATTGTTCATTTACTGTCTTTGCTTTCCAGCTGTGATATCCTTTCTCAGATTCAAGAGAGATGGCTCTTTGCTTGAATGAAGAAAAGAGGAAGGGGGACATAGTAGAGCAAAAAGAATTTGACCAATTTCTGAAAACACATTAACGTATTATCTTCCCACACCACGAAATGCCTACATGCGAACAGCACTTTATTTGGGGATGAGTGTGACAGTGATTTAGCTCAATGACTGATGCAATAGCCAGCCGAGGGCTATGCCATCCTGGACAGAT
This sequence comes from Cynocephalus volans, assembly GCF_027409185.1. NCBI lineage: Eukaryota > Metazoa > Chordata > Mammalia > Dermoptera > Cynocephalidae > Cynocephalus > Cynocephalus volans. Next base: position 213,948,139 of record NC_084461.1, read on the forward strand.
GCAATGTTTTGATAAGGTGAGGGTAAGAACGCCTGAATGGGAGAGAAAAGCCTTCGTTCCTGCAGGCAGGAGCGCCGCTGGACCGGGGGCCTGGCAGAGAGAGGCTGGGAGGGGAAGCAGGACGTTTGCTAGGAAAAGGAGCATTTCTTAAGCGTACTCTACATTTCAGGCCCTTTAAGATGTTTTATAAAGCTTACCAATTTTTATAACAACTGTAGAGTATATGATATTTTCTTCATTTTACAATGGAAGAAACTAGGGTTAAAAAAGGCTGAGTAAGTTTTCCCAAAGGATTCCTAATTCTTGAGTTTCCTATCAGGGTGAAAGGCACAACTGTCCACCCAGCAGCTCAGGCTGGAAACCTGGATTCACCCTGCACGTCCACTGTCTCCATCCAGCATTCACTCAGCAAACGCTTCCACCTGCTGCAGCCTGGGCTTTTACAGCAGCACCCTGATGGTTTTCTGCCCTGTTGGCTCCCCAGCCAGGCTTTAAAACACGGTTGTGCTTCTCTGTTTGACTCTCTTTGACACTCGCTGCAGCTGCACTTTCAAAGATGTCTCATTCAGCTCCGTTCTCAGGAAGAACCGTGGCGGTTTTATCTCTAGAGTGTTCAGTGCAGTATCAGGCGCGAGTCTGAAATTCCCATTTTTTCACCATCAGACTGAAACATGTTTTCCTGAAATTTAAAATAATTCAAAGTTTATGAAGCCAGGATGGTTTTGATCTAGATATACATCCTTAACAACCAAGAACATTTTTAAAAAAAAATTTATATTTTATGTTGCCTGACACTTGGAAGACACACACATACTGATCAATCACAAGGATTAAAGTGAGTCCATCAGTCTATTTTAAGTTCTCACGTGGTCATCCCCAAACTATGCCAAATATCTACTTGTTAGGTATGTTCTGAGCCATGAGCTGGGGCAGGGTCATATATGCCTGCGGGGCACAGTGTGGATGAGCTGCTCCAGGGTCACATCTGGAGTTCATTCCACCTGCTCTGAATGGCACTGCCTGAGCCCTTCAGACACTCCACACCTCACACTGAGCAATGACCTGGGAAGGAACACGGCCAGCCTTCTTCTACTTCGTTGGATTTCCCAGTACATAACAGGATGCATTACACTTGCCTTTGTTTTCTGGAAATATGTAAGAAATAGAGAACTTTCTATTTCTGCTCTAGAGAGCAGAAGACGTGGCTCTACTCTGATGTGACTTCTGTGTACCTCTTGCCTGGTCTGACCCCTGCTCCCTTAAATGTCTGCTTCTTCATCTCTATCTTGTTTATCGAGTGCTTTGCCCTGCACCTGGCCTCATGCTGGTTGTTTTACACCAAATTCACCTCCTTCAGCCCACTAGGAAGACATTGTTACCTGGTTTCCTCTGTGAGGCCACTGGCAGCCTGCAGAAGGGTCAAGTCTTGCCCGTGGCCACCGATGGCAAGTGCTGGAGCCCAAGGGCCAGGGCCTGAATGTGTCCTTTCACTCAGCCATGGGGCTTTAGGGACCTAAGCCTGCTGAAGCTCTCGAATGTTCAGGCTTTCAGCACATCAACAGCTGGGATAGATTTTCAAGACTGGACAGTTTAATCCCTTAATCTCCGTATGGAGCAACTAAAGTTCTGAGAGGATGGGCTGCCTCCGAGTTGAACAGACTTTGACTTGGAATCAGGGGTCCTGATTTGAATCCACATTTTGCCAGCTCTCAGTGATTTGGGCAAATCTCCCCCCTCCCCCCACCCCAACATCAGACACTAGTACATCATTCACAGGAATCAAGTGAAATCACCCTTCCAGCAAGCAGGTCTTTACTGTCTATGCTCTGGTAAGCCCCGAAATAGGGACTGAGATTAAGGATCTGCTCTTTGACGTGACTCTTGTCCTGATGGATCATGTCTAGGGAGGGAGACAATCGGAAAATAAAGTTCAAAACATAGCATTGAAATTGTGCTGAGAGATGCACAACTACTGGCTCATAGTTGATTTTTCCATAAATGAATTGACCTCCCTACTGGCTTAAGACTTGACTGTTTAAAAAGAAAATCATGAAAAACAAAAATGTAGGGAAGATTGTTCTAGATTAAAGGAGATTAAAGAGACATGACAATCAAGTGCAAGGTGAGATATCTGACTGGACATCATATAAAAAAATCTAGCAGGGAAATTTTATGGAAAAAGGAAAACATTTGAATCAATGTTAAGTCCCTGAAGCATGATAGTGGCTCTGCGGCTACGTAGGAGAATGTCCTGGGGGAGGCATTTGCTGGTGGAGAGTTATAATGTCGGCCACTGTTTTCACGTGGCTCAAAAAGTACATAGGGAGATGAGAGGGAGACAGAGAGAGAGATGAGTGAGAGAGAAAGAGAGGGAGGGAGAGGAAATGTGGAGAAAGTAAACATCTGGTGAATCCAGGTGAAGGATTATAGGCGTTCAATGTATTCGTTTTTCAATTTTTCATAAGCTTTAAAATAAAAATTGAGACAAAACAAACATTAAATTGAAGTCTTCCCTGAGAAAAGAAATGGAGACCTGTAGTTCTAATCAATTCGTTCACTTTGGTTCTCACCGCTAAGGGTGGATCTGACCTCACATGGAGGTCATGGAGGAACCAATGGGCCGGCAACGTCTGTGACCAGCCAAGGACGGTGGGATGCCTCCCTTTCCAGTGTGACAGAGCTGTGCATGGCTTCCAGTCCCCTCCGAGGACTGCAAGTCTCCCTGCTGCTCCAGCCTGCCATGTAAGTACCCGGGGAACAGAGCACCTATTTTTCTTGCTGCCCCTCTGCTTGTAAATCTCCCCAGTAAGTCCGGGCTGGCATATACAGCCCACCGGCCCCACGGCATCACAGGCGAAGCCTCTTTCAGGGCAGACACTTTCTGTATGCAGGGTCAGGGCAATGTTCTGTAATCTAGAAATTGTTGGTCAGCGCATGACCCTTTTCTCATTGTCTTTCTGAGGGTCATGTGTACTCTTGTAAACGTAGGAAACTGCCCACACTTATGTATACACTATAGAACTAACTTTGTTTTCCCTATATAGCTAGTTTTTAATGATTAACTGAGATTGTATCAAAAGCAGCTGTCCTTCATGCTTGAAGACCCCACATCCTGTCTCCCTGATACATTTACCTATATAAAGCCCAGCCCACAGTCAATCAGGGAGGGAGTTGGGACTTTACCCTCTGCCTCCCAGTCGACATCTTCCAAAATAAAAAGCCTGTCCTTTAAGTTCTGTCTGGTGGGTGTGATTGGCAATCCTATAGCAGCAAACACTCGAACCCACATGAGTCAGGGATTCCCCCAACTAAGTTGGCGTCTCACACGTGGGCTGTCGGTGAAGAAGAAACCCATGGGACTTGTTCCTGACCGCTGTCTTCCAGTTGTCAATCACTATTTTTCTAATAGTTTTCTCTTCTCTGTTTTGCTCTAGCTCTTTGGGACATTATAAAACACGTGTAGTCCAGCACAAGATCCACACTTTTGAAGGCCTCTTCTGAGGTGAGGTCACTGCGATGAAGTTGCAGGATACATTTATAAAATATATTTTATAAATATATTTATTAAAATATTTATAACATATCATGTGCCGTTCACCCCAAGTGATTGTAATCAATTCCAAGAATGTGAGCTCAAACGACTTGGTTTCAAAAAAGAAATTGAAATTCAACAGAACACCCAGCCCTGCCTGATGGGATTCTTTTACATTATGATTACTATCATTTTATCTCAAATGCTTAAAATACTAATCACCATAATCATTTCCAACATTTAGTGGTGAACATATTTTTCCAGGAAACTCTCAAATGACACCCACCCCCCAACATAAGCTTGTGCAAATTTTAAATGGACATTCTTTTTGATTTAGTAGTTAAACTTGTTGAAAAATATCCTAAAGAAATAATCATAGATTTGGTATGACTCCTTTGCCATTGTGTAGAATCAGGTGGGCTATAATCAGAGACGCCCCCCTCTCCTGTGTGATGGGTGAGTACACCTCAAGTGCATATACTCCTCCCTAGAATCTGAATCTCGAACGGTAGCACAGAGACTGAGAATGATTGGAGCTTCCCTCCAAGAAGGAGTTGCTGTGCTCTTGGGTCCTGCCCAACTAGCCCAGTGTTAACCTCCTGTCAATTGTACGAGCCTCTGGTTTATTCTTTGAGCATGCAGGTTTCTTCCTATAAGCCCCTTTTCTCAGAAGGTAGCCAGGATTGGTGCTATAGTTTACAACCAAAGAAACATGTAATAGATTCAGCAAAGAAATCCACTGCTCCATTCAGGTTCAGGTAAACCTTCTAACTCCTTTCAACAACTCCATTACCAGCATTCTAATTACAAGTTCATCGGAGTTTTTCTAAGCAATTAAACCAGATTATTCCTGCATATGTTACTATTCCTTTCACTGTCTCAAAGTGAGAGTAGCAATGTCCAGCAATGTCACCAATGCCCCTCCAGCCACCTGCTCCAATGGTTTTGCAGATCCCCACACCAACCAACAAAAGTACTCACTCAGATTTGCCTTCCCTAAGAAACAGCCCTATCTCTAGAGTACCTCCCAGACAGCCAAGTTGAGGGTAACTGCCTCTCCCATGGTCTACTTCCCCTGCCAGAGCCATGAACCATGTTGAATGTCACCTGTTGGTGTCCCACAGTCTAATGTTAGGTTCAGAAGCCAGGGTCCTTTCCTGCTGTTAACCCTGGATCCCCATTGGGTACACAGCACCTGGACTGCAACAGGAATGCATCAGCATTTATGAAATAGGCCAGCAAGAACAAATGAGTATGCAGAATCTGCAAACAATGAAAAAAACAAGTGCATAATTTTTAAAATGTTATAGCCCATGAACATTAAAAGGATAGTAAGAGAATATTATGAATGACTCTGTGCCACAAACTCAGTAACTTAGATGGACCAATTCTTGAAAGATGCAATCTGCTAAAACTCATTTCAAAAAATAGATTATCCAAATAGATCTACATTTATTAAAGGAATCGAATCAATAATTAATAACATTTCAAAACAGAAAGCCTTGGGACCAGATGGTTCACAGGTGAATTCCACCAAACACTTAAGGAAGAAATTATACCACTTCTTTACAACGTGTTCCAGAAAACAGAAGCAGAGACAACACTTCTTAATTCATTCTATGAGGATAATATAGCCCTAATACAAGAGCCAGACAAAGGTATCATAGGAAAGGAAAACTACAGACCAATATTTCTCACGAAACTAGGTGCGAAAATCCTCAGTGAAATATTAGCAAAGGGAATCCTGTATAAAAAGGATCGTATACTATGACCAAATGGGGGTTGCTCCGGGTATGCAAGTCCGGTTCACCATTCAAAAACTAGTTAATGTAATCCATCATATCAATAGGCCAAAAAGTAAAAATCAGCCTGTTAATTTAAAAAAGAAAAAGAAGATTTAGGAAAACGCTGTTTCTGAGGAATTTATTGTCCCCATAAGAGAATTGTTTCTTTAAAATTTCCCCTACACATACAAAATTTGATATCTACAAGCTAGACCAAACACATACATGAACTGTCCATTGCCCCGAGGTGCCTTACCTGGTCACGCCTGCTGGGCATCTGGGCCACGTGCCTCCCAGGCTCATGCTGTCAACCTGACCCAGGCCTCACTCATCCTCTTCCTCATCCTATCATCTCCCTCAGGGATTGACACCACAGTGGCCCTCATTTGGCACCACAGAAACTTGGGCATTACCTTGACTTCTGATCTCTTACCTAAAATATGCTATAGATTTATCTTCCTTGTTATTTCTTGACTCCGTCCCCTCTTCTGAGTCTTTGTTTCCAGTACCACAGTTAAAGCATCACAGTCTGTCCTCTGGAACTTTATAACATCCTCCTAACTTGTCTCTTGCTCAGATCTTGCCACTCTCCAATCCGTCTTCCAATCCGTATCCAGAGTTGATCTTCAAGAATGAGATTCTGACTTGCATACCCGACTTCAAGGCCTTCACACCAGGACCTTGCTCTGCTCCCCTCCTTCTCTGTTACTCAGGGATTCGGTCACCAGCAGCACGTTCTCTGCCCCAGCATGTGTGGCACACTTACCATGCATGAGGCCTGTGCTGGCAGCTCGGGACGCAGCGTGGACACAGCAGAGTTCCTGCCTCACAGAACAGACTTTCTAGTGGGGAGAAAGAAACAACAGAAATGGAAACAAGCCAACAGGCAAACAAACAGGATACTTTCAGGAACTTACGGATTTTGTGAAGGAGATAAAATGGATAATAAGATAGAGATTTCCTGAAAGGAAGCCAGAGTAGTAGGATGAGGAGACACTTGGGTGAGGACTGATGAGGAGGCAGCGGTGGGATCTGGGGGAATGGAGAAGGAAAATGCGTGGTCACTGAGGGGAGTAAGAGGCAATAGAAAAGAGAGTCTAAGACAGAAATCCAGGAGCAGTTCAGCCTTTAGAGTTCTGGGGCAGGCTCCTGCCTCCTGCAAGGGAGATGGAGAGAGAGCAAGCTGGAGAGGTGCAAGCGACCCCCAGAGGCTGTGCATGCAGGGAAGCGGGAACGACAGTGCTGCAGGGTGAGAGTCAGACGGCCATGTGCGGCTGGAAGTCCACGCAGGGAAGGGCCGGGTGGGTGCTGACTGTTGGCTTAGGCGAGATGGGGATTACTGGTTACTGGCGATCAGTGAGTGTGGAGCCAGGCTACAGTGGGGCAAGGAATGAGTGGGATGTGAGGAGGTGAATAAGCACAGACAACTGGGAGAGCAGGTGGGACAAACCCTGGCCATAAACACCTCATCTAGAAAGCCGTGTGTATTAGCTTTCTGTCACTTGTAACAGAATACCAGAAACTGGATAATTCATAAAGAAATGAAATTTATTCTTACGGTTTTGGAGGCTGGGAAGTCCAAGGTCGAGGGGCACATCTGGTGAGGGCCTTCCTCCTGGTGGGGACTCTCTGCAGAGTCCTGAGGTGGCACAGGGCATCACATGGTGAAGGGAAAGAGCATTTTAATGTGCTCACTTGTCTCCTTATAAACTTGCCAGTTCTGCTCCTGTGACAGCCCATTCATCCATTAATCCATGAATAGATTAATCTGTTCATGAGGGCACAGCCCCCATGATCTAATCACCCCAAGGCCCCACCTCTCAACACTGCCACATTGGGGATCAAGGGTCCACATGAGCTTTGGAGGGGACAAACATCCAGACCTTAGCACCAGGCCTGACGCCACGGCTGGAGTAGGTGTCTCCTTCGTGCTCCCAAAGCAGTGCTCCCACTCAGTGGTAGCAGCTTCTTGCTTGCTGGTCTCAGCCCTGTCTGCAGGCTCTGGAGGGCGGTCTGCACGTGTGCTGTGGTGCCACACCCAGCACTGATCTGGCGCCTTTTGACCATCATTCAGTGTTTGTCTTGCAAATCAGACAAAACACTCCAGAATATATAAAGAACTCTAGGAACTCAATGGTAAGAAAACAAACAACCCAATTAAAAATAGACAAAAGACCTCAAAACTTCACTGAAGAGAATATACAAGGGGAAAATAAACACATGAAAATATGGTCAACACCATTAGCCTTTAGGGAAATGTGAATTAAAGCCACAATGGGTACCACTACATACCTACTGGAATGGCTGGGAAAAATATTGACACTATCAGGTGCTGGTGAGGGAGTGGAACAACAGGTCCCTCTACATGGCTAGTGAAGATGCAAAATGTAGAGCCACCCCGGAAAACAGTTTGGTGCTTTCTTATAAAGTTAAACATACACTTTCCATATGACCCAGCAATCCCACTGCTAGGCATTGACCCTAAAGAAATACCCTACAGAAATTTAGGTTATTTTCTTAGAAAGTTAAACATATACTTACCAAATGACTCAGCAATCCGACCCTGATATTTACCCTAAAGAAATTCAGGGTTTTACCCTAACGCCTGCACACAATATTTATAGGAGCTTTATTCATAATAACCCAAAATGGGAAACAACCCAGAAGTCCTTCGATGGTTGAGTGGGTGGTACATCCATGCAGTAGAATACTGTCAGTGACAAAAAGAAGTGGACTGTTGACACAGGTGACAGGATGAATCTCAAAGACATTGTGCTAAGTAATGCAGCCAGTTTCAACAGGCATGACTCCACTTACACGACATTCTGAAAAAGTCAAAATTATGTGACACAGAACAGATGAAGGGTTTGAGTGGAGGGATGGGGGTGACTACAAAGGATGAATAGCGAGTTTCTTTTTTGGGGGTTGGATGAGTTCTGTATCCTGATTGTTACAGTGGTCACATAAATCTGTACATGTATTAAAATTCATAGAACTAGACACAAGAAGTCAATATTACTGTAGTTCATTTAAAATATATCATTTAGAAATCATTTGCTGAAGAGATGAATGAATGAAGTTTATCCTCAATAAGTCCAGTTTCCAGCATTTCTTATTTTGCTTTATTCTAACCAAAATGGGTAAAACTTTTGGACTAGAAAGGAGAAATTCCACCCAGGACACTTTAGAGCTCGGTGGGCTGTAGCACACCGTGTCTTCCTTCGATGTTATACAAGTTTATAGGTCGATGGGTCCAGAACTGCAGTCTTCTCAGGGGTATGAACAACTCCTGGGCATGGATTTCTCTCTTCTGCCCACCAGAGAAAGCAGAGCAGAGCCAGGTCCCCACCCAAGCTCACCTCTGGCTTTGAGACGTGGACAAAGGTCTCCACTTCCCCGAGACTCAGCTCCCTACCTACAAAATAGATCAAATGATTCCTACCTTACACACAGTTATAAGGACTGTGTGAGAGAAACTGAGGCACGAGGTAGCGTGGAGGCCATTCAGCAGCTGGTAACCACTAATCCCTTCCTCGGTCCTCCCACCCATCATTTCCTCAACAAGACCTGGTCCAGCTGTCCCTCCACCCGTGCATCTGGGACTTATCCCGTCTGGGCAGCCTTGCTGGCACCGTAACCTGACGCCGTCTGTATGAAAGTGCTAGGTCTGGGCACCCGTGCACTGCATTTGGGTTTGATTAACGAGGCTGCGGAGGGTCTTGGGGCCCAGCCTGCTCCAAGGCGAGCTTCTTTCCAGCTCCAGATATGCCAATTATCTGTGTTTTTCTAGGGGGAAGAGGGAGGAAGTGGGCTGTTAGTAAAAACACAGACTCACTTATTTTAATAAATTGTAGTGAAAAGGAAAATAAACATGACCCAGCTCATAAAGGGTGAATTTGATTCAGAGAGAGCCCAGGATGGAGATGCCAAAAAAGAAATGTGAACGAGACGTTCTCTCTGCGGTTAAGGGCTGCAGCTGTAACTGTATTTTTAAGGCACATGTGCTACAGAGCCGCAATTTAGCCAGGAAAGTGCCACAGAAGCTTGATATTTTTGTTACACACAGGGTTCATGCAAATTATAAAGATCAACGAGCTCAGAAAATACCCAAGAAAAGAAAAAGAATTAGGGAACACACATGTGGGGAAATGGTCAACCCCACTAGTGATAAAGAAATGAATATTAAAATAATGGGATAATTTCATTGCCTATCAAATCAGCAAAAACTTTTAAAAAGTAATATAGTGCCAGGGCCAGCCCGTGGCTCACTTGGGAGAGTGTGGTGCTGACAACACCAAGTCAAGGGTTAAGATCCCCTTACCAGTCATCTTTAAAATAATAATAATAATAATAATAAAGTAATACAGTGCCAAAAGCTGGTGAAAGGGAAATTCATGTGATGCTGGTAGATGTATAAATTAGTACAATAATTTCAAAAGCAATTTGGCAATATGTGTTAAGAACCATAAGAGATACTGAGACCTTTTAACCTGATGTTTAGATCTTCTTACCAGTAATCCACGTCTTTTTAACCAAAGGAAATGCTTTATATGTATATAATTTATGCATATATAAATTACCAAAGGAAACAACTCTAAATATATAAAAAAAATTCTATGTAAAAAGTTATTTATCACAGTACGGAAATAATCTGAATATCCTTGGACTATTTCAAACCATTTTACAAAGAGTTGCAAAAAATTTAAATGCCTGGTTGAGATATTTATGCTATAATGTTGAATTATAAAGCGAGTTATAAACTTGTCCCTATAAAACAACCTCAGTCATACAAGCAAACACTCGCATAGAGACTAGAAGAAAATAGAACAGAATGGCAGTAGTAGACGTGCTTTGATACTTGGGAATATTTGAGTTTTTATTATGTCTAATTTGTTGACATTTCTCATTTTTTAAATGAAAATGTGTTTTTAATGGGAAGAAACAAAGAGGCTTAAAGATGAGCTCAGCTCTTCCTAATGACCCTGTTGTTCACCCGACATTCATGAGAGTGTCTTAGTCTTTCTTGAGCCTATTTATACTGTCGACCTGCATGACCTCTGGGTAATGAGTTCCTTAAGTTTGTCACCACAGTGGAAGGACTGCTTCCTTTCCTTCTCAATCTACCTTCTCAGATTCTGGGCATGCCCCTAGGTCACAGCAGTATTCCCGTATGAGCTGACTAGACACTATCACAACCACAGGTCCTTTGAAAATTCTAGAAACCTGGGGCCCTGTCAGTAGAGTGTAAATTAGGGTAGCCATGCACAGAGCTGTTTGGCAACATCTAGGAAAGTTGCAGAAGCTCGTACCACACAGCCAGCGGTCCCCCATCTGTTCTGCAGAGAAACTCACACGTGGTACCTTCACCGCGATGCATCGGGGCTATTGGTGCCTCGGTCAGGTTCGCATGAAGGGACTTTTGGGGAGGAACTCAGTGAAGAACCAAGAAAAGGAAAACTGTTGGAGCAACTGTATGAACAGTGGCAGAGGCTGGAGCCCTGGTCAGGTGGAGGTGAGCCTTGGCCATTGATTCTGCAGGGGAGAGGGGAGCACGGGTAAGGATCCGTTGACATCTGGGGGTGGGTTTGTGGTCAGGGTCTTGGTAGGGGTCTGGCAATGGCTCTTCCTTTCTCAGTGGAGGAAGCTCAACAGCCGGGGCAGGCAGGGGTAGGCACAGGGTGGGAGAGTGGAATTGACTTGAGGGGGAAGAGGATTTTCCCACTTTCACCGACATCAATTGCAACATTATCCACAGTAGCCAAGAAATGGAAACAACCTAAGTGTCCACTGGTAGATAAATGGATAAACAATTGTGATATGTTGTGTGTATACACACGAGTGTATATGTAAACAAAGATATACCTAGAAACTGGAAGAAAATAGAACAAAATGGCAATAGCAGTCATATTTTGATACTTGGGCATATTTAAGGTTGTATTCTGTCTAACTTGGTGGCATTTCTAATTTTTTTTAAAGAAAATGTATTTATATACATACACATACATACACACACAACGGAATATTATTCAGCCTTAAAAAAGGAGATCTTGTGATAATAGTATCTGCCTTGTGGAGTGTTTTAAATAATGATTTATTTCTAGCCCTTGTTACAAGTGTAGCCACCACTCTGCTCTGAAAACACCTGAATTCCACGTTTCCCCCTGCAGTTCACAATCACCTGTTGCACTGTGTACTGTGTGGATTCTGCACCACCGTATGACAGTGAGGCATAGGACACTGTTTTTTACACTGTTCCAAATCTACATCCATGCTGTGACCTGAGCTCGGCTGTGTTGCATGTAATTAAGTGCATTCAGTGGTCGTAATGAGGAGGGGCCCGGCTATTACTGTCCAGCCTCCAAGTCTCCTGGGAGCCTCAGGGCAAGCTCAGCCTGTGATGTGGGGACGTCATTACAGGAAAGCCCCGTCAGCTCAGTCTGGCCAAACCATGCGTCCCTGCTCTTTCTCCAGGGCTCATGGCATTTCAAAGTCATCTTGCAGGAGGGGAATATCTGCTGTCATTGCAGCCACTGTGCAAAACAGGTGTCATCCACCCGATCTCAGGGCATATCCACAGCCCCTTTCTGTTGCCCACCTGTGTATCACCACGAAATAACACTCATGGGACCGGCCAGGACATCTCCCGTATCCGGAGCCATAAATATGACAGCAGACATGAAAAGGCAAAACAATGAAAGTCACACCTGAGCAAGGAGCAGGGGACGTCAGCTCCAATGGTCTGGCTGTGGCCCATAGGCTGATGTGTGGATTCCACCGGAACTGCCAACAGGCTGCTCCTGGGGCCCTGCAGGGGACAGCCAGCACGTCTCCTCCGAATGGCTGTAGGGGCCTCCGGGGGGTCATTCAAATCCATTGCTTCTCCTGGACAAATGTTGAACTGGACAGCCCCAGAGCTGGCTGGCCCTGGGCAGAGGCCTCTCTGATGGCAGAAGATTCTTGAGCCTCAGATGGAACTCCTCCTGGGGACAGCGGCTCCTTACTAAAAGACTTCCTGACCCTCTGTCGCCCATGTCAGGATACTCAGAAGAATGTCACTCTTTGGCCCCCAGCCTCTTTCAGACATCACCCAGGGATACAGGAGGTGCCTCGTGGGTTCTGCCCGTGGGGACTTGGATGGATGAGCCAGAACTATTCAGTGCGTGTGTGTCCTGTGCCAGACACTCGCGGTGCGGGGAAATGTGCGTGCTCAGAAACAGACAGTGATCCCTGTCCTGGCGGGCTTCGCTTCCAGTGTGGGGAGACTGCCAATCATAATAACCATGCGAAATAAATAATGCATTGTCTAAGGGGGGGGAGAACTGCTATGGTAAAATGAAAAAGTAGGGTAGGATAAAGCAGTGTGGGGTGGTGGGGTGGCGTCAAGCAAGTTTCAATATTGAATAAGGTGCCAAGAGAGGCCTCTGGAGATGGTGCATTTCAGCAAAAACCCCATGTGGGTGGGAGAGTGGGCAAGGCTGGACCCGAGGTGAGGGTAAAGGCAGAAGAGCTGGGGGGAGCACGGGGAGACGTGAGGGGCTCGGATGGAGGGACTTGGGCTCCCTCGGAGTCAGCAGGGATCCAGTGTTCTGTCTTTGTGGGCTTTCCAAGGACATGTCGAACTGCCTGTTGAGGGCAGCAGTGAGAGACCCCAGAGGAGGTGGTGGCTGTGACCCAGATGGAGGCTGCGCTTAGGCCTGAATGGGAAGTGGGACAGTTCCCATAAATCTCCATATCACTCGCATTGGTCGTATATCATGGAGCATGCAGATCAGATTACATCAGAAGTTTAGCAATCCAGCCACTGATGTGATCACTGCTCAGTCTTTGCTCGTGTTGTTCACAGAGTATGGTCTTTTGTTAAACTGTTTTTAAAAGGAAAGCCAGGTGGAAGAGCCATGAAACATCCCAGAGGGAAGAAACTGGGCTCCTTTGATCCAGCCGCTCACTTCACAGGTGAGGGACGTGACCCTGTGGATGAATAGGTTTTCCGAAGTCAGACCAGTGACTCTCCCTCTGGAATTTGCACATCTGTCACCTGGGAGTTTGATAAAATGAAGTTAAGATTCGGTAGGTCTGGTGGGCCTGAGATTGTACTTTTCTAGCCAGCTCCTGGTGACACTGAAGCTGCTGGCCTGGGGACCACACTCTGACTGGATGGCAGGCAGTAGGGGCGACTGGTGAGTGTGGCTAACATTTCAAAGTGCAAAAGCTGTGGGATCCTGTCAGATGCAGACACCAGTTTTGCTGGACATCTGCGGATGAAGGCCTTTGAAATCAGGGAGGACGAAGGCAGTGAAACCTGGGCAGGAGATGGACCAGACACAGAGCTGAGAAGACTCGCAGTAGGTGTGAAATGCTGTGAAGACTTGAGTCCAGAGGATGGGGTGCGCGGTACTTATGTCTGCATCCTCAGCCTCTTGCTCAGACCTGGAAATCAGAAGGGGCTGGGAACTGTGAGTAGATAAAAGACTGAAAACCAACAAGGCTGGTGCAGTTCTGTGTTTCCCATGAGAAAGGAGGTAAGACTTGGGCCGAGAGCAGGTGGTCTTCCTGTCCCTGATGCCACCCCCTCTGTCACCCTCTCTGCCTTACAGCAATGGATGAATCTCTGCTGTGTTCTTGGTCGGTGCATGATCCCAGCCTGGACCACTGAAGCTGCATAAGCATCCTGCTTGGTCGGGTCGGCACAGAGACAGAGGGATGCTATCCCCAGCCCAGGCCTGTGCACAGGGCAGAGGGATGGACGTCCGAAGTCTCCCTCCAGATTGGGACTGAGTCCATCCTGCTGCCACCATCTGTCTGGACATGGAGGCCCCTCTGTGGGACCCAGTTTGCTCCACATCACTCGTCCCACATCCCTTCTCTCACGTGGCACCTCCAGCCAGACAGCCTTTGGTCTGATAGGCCGTGTTGGGAGCAAATTATTTTAAATGGCTAAACTGGAGGAGTGAAAGAGAGCTCAGGAGAAATTGGGGGAGTCCCTACATCTCTGGGATAGGCAGAAAAATAACCCCCAAAGGTGTCCATGTCCTCATCTGGAACCTGCGAATATGGAATGTTACATGGCAAGAGGGACTTTGTGGACGTGCTCAAGTTAAGGAAGTGGAGATGGCAGGTGACCCCGCATCATCCAGGTGGGCCCCAGTGTCATCACAAGGGTCCTCATGAGAGTGAGGCAGCAGGCTCAGGGTCTGAGAAGGAGATGTGATGGTAGCAGGAGGGGTCGGAGAACAGAGGGAGAGAGATTTGAAGATGTTGTCACTGGCTTTGAAGACGCAGGGAGAAGCCATGGAGCAAAGAGTGAGGGTGTTCCTCAGGAGCTGGAACATGCCAGGACGCCTCTTTGGGCTTTGGGTTCCTTGTCTGTAGACTGGACTGTTAATGAGGTTGAGTGGGACGGCTGTCATGAAGCACTTAACACTGTGTTTAAGATGCGTTGAAAATAACCACCTGTTTATATCAGAAACAGGATGATTAATTAAACACTGGGTTCTATTGGAAAAGATAGAGGGATAACAACAACTCATGCATAGGACGTTCTGGAAACAGGCTAGACCCTCTCGGGACACGATGCTGTGCCTGTGGACGGCTGGCTTCCTCTCCACAATCCTGCACCTGTGCGTGGCTCTGCTTGTGGCTGTGGAGGCTGGCAGGAGAGCTCCCTGCCCAGCCAGGCTGGCTGAGGATCTGTGGCCGGCCACCCTCTCTGCACTGCGGCCAGGAGTCAGCCTGTGTCCTGGGCCTGCGGGAGGACGCGGCAGGGAGCCAGGCCAGGCGGAAGGCGCGAAGCCGGATGTTTCTTTTGCTTCTAAATGTCCTGTGTACACAGACCCCCATCACCATTCAGAGGCCCAGAACTGAGGTGACAGGGGACAAAGCTTTCTGTCTCCAACCCAGACATCCCTCCCTCATCTCGGTCATCATCATCTCTGCTCATCAAAGGACCAGTTAGGAGAAGTCCATCCACATCTAGAAAGAGTTCTCCCAGCAACACCCCCACCCGCGTGGCCATGGGCTTTGCCAAAGTCCTTCACGCATTAAATCATCCAGCACTCAGCCAATATTTAGGGATCACGTACCACGCGCTAGACCCATGCTAGACCCATACTTTGGATTAGGTGATTACTTCCTTCCAACAAGACAAAACTCAGTCTGTAGGGGACCAACTCACTGCCACCTGTATTTTATGTGACTCTGGCAGTTTATGGTGGCTTCCCATGATACTATCAAATTAAATTTTGTTCTGCAAAGCAATAAATTTGCACCAAGTAGTAGTTATTATAGTAAGGAACTTTTATCAGTTCTTTCTATATATCAGGTACTCTGCTAACTATCTTACAGCACCTTGTTGATTCAGAACAAAAAAACACAACCCAGTATTCATTAGTCCTACATTTCAGTGAGATGTGGTCCCTGTCCTCAAGGTGCTCAGAGTCTGGGAAGGACCCAGACATGTAGACCTGAATCGGCATAAACTGTGCCATGTGCGATACAGGTTGAATATTCCTTACTTGAAATGGAATTTGGAATATTTGTAGAATATATACCTGCTGAGCATCACTAATCCAAAAATCCAAAATTTGAATTGCTCCAAGAGCATTTTCTTTGAGTGTCACATCTGTGCTCAAAAAGTTTCAGATTTTGGAACATTTTGGATCTCGGATTTTCAGATTAGGGACGCTCAACCTGTAATAGTGTTGCCCACTGAACACTGTGGTGGCAGGAGGAGGATGTGGCTGCCAAGTGGATGGTAAAGGGGACCCGGCGTTCTCTCCACTGGACTCCTTTACGTGGCCACATTCTCTGGCATGGTTGCTGTTACTTAGTCAGCTTTCCAAGCATGAAAACTGGAGGTGGAGAGAAAAAGAGAGAAGTGAAAGAAGCCACAGGAACGCCCCAGGGAGTTGCTCAGAATAGAGTTACCTGCACTTCGGGAATGACAGGTCAGCAGGACCTTACACCAGAGCCCACAGGCTCCCGTGGTTGGCGTCTGCTTTCTGGTGATGATAACCTTCCAACCTACCTGCCAGGCTGCAGGGGAGGGAAGTCTGTTTTGTGGCTTTCTAGGTCCTGTGAGATTGACGGACACCTGAAGAGGTAGACAAAGCTGCCCGACCCCCACCCACTCTGAATTTCTGTGCTTCCTTCTGGTTTTGTGTGTTTTCTCGACAACATCTAACTCATAGAAACTGTGTTTCAGAATGGGGTACAGACCTGCAATGCCCCGCCACCCAGTCCCGCACAGGAATTGAGCTCATTCTTCCATCCGCATGGATGCTAGGTCTCAGGGTGTTTGGGGAAGCGACCACCACACAGTTCTGGCACAGCATGTGAGGATCAGAACAAAGACCACAGTGGGAGAATCAAGGATGCAGGCCAGAAGTAAGGGATAGATACCCCAAGAATGGCACACAGAGCATCCCATGGGCCAACCGAGAACTGCTGGGGAGAGATGCCACGAGGGCAGGAAACATCGGTGCATGCAGTGCTCTCTGTGCAGTCGACAGTGCCAGTCCTGAGTGCTAATCCTGTCCCTCAGTAGTTAGCTGTGAGGTGAACTCTTATTTCCTCATCTGCAATAGAGGCTCACAACTGTGCCTAAATCGAGGGCTGCCAGAGAGTTAAATGAGATAATCCAATGTGCAAATGTGCTTTGCATACTGCATGGTCATTAGCCTCTATATTTAACTCACAGAGAAATTAAGAAACCGGACAGAGGTGCTGGGAGAGCTTTAGAAAAGACCTGCTTCCTGTAACTCTGCCAGTTTTCCTGATTTCTCAACTGGAAACTAGCAAATGTCAATGCTGGAGACAGACTCTGAGGTCCCTTCCACCCAGAAGATCCAGCTTTATTTATTTTGGAGGAAAAAAAAAGCAAAATCAAAACAAAACCCCAGGTTGTCCTTTCAGTTCTTAAATGGAGATGGAGCTAGGCAGATTTCAAGCAGGAAGCTGGGCTTGTCCAGCTTTCAGCACAATCTGACTAGCTGTGATCACACTTGAGTCTCATGTTATCAAATAAAGCTACTGAGGGGTCTCACTGCAGAAGTAGAGCCTGCCCCACATGGTGAGAACACACACAGGGTCTAGAGGCAGAGGATCCCCGAGGGTGGGCTGCAGGACTGGGGCACCTCCCTGGCCAGGGAGACCTGGGAGCCAAGACAGCCTCAGCATCTGTCCTACTTACGGAGCTGCCATAATAAAGTACCACAAACCAGACGGCTTTGCCACATAAATGCATCCCCTCACAGCTTGGAGGCTGCAAGTCTGAAGTCAAGAGCACGGTGGGGCTAGAGGAGGATCCTTCCTGCTTCGTCTAGTTTCTGACTGCACTAGGCATTCCTTGGTTTGTGGCAGCATCACTCCAGTCTCTGCCTCTGTCTTCACGTGGCCTTCTCCCCTGTGTGTCTGTGTCCCTGTGCCCAAATTTCCCTCTTCTTATAGGACACCAGTCATACTGGATTAGGGCCCAGCCTAACCTCAGTCTTAACTTGATTACATCTACAAAGACCCAATGTAAAAAAAAAAAAAATTGCACTTTCCCACATTATAGAACAACACTTGAATGGGATAAGAAATTTCATACCGTGAGTAGGTCTTGCTGATTGGTGGAAACAGCAGTTTACGTTCTTCAAGGTAAAGGTCAAGGACTTAGCGAATGACTGCTTAAATGCTTAAATCCAGACATAAATGTATAGCTTCACTATTAACGTTCTAGACAGACCATAATTAAATTGCTTCCTTGATCAATTAGCACCCACTTATGAAGGTGCATTTCTAACATTGCTCTGGTCAGTTGGAATACAGTGGGAAAGTTAATGACAGCTCAGAAATATCAAGCCTACATTTTTGCTACATATTAAACTTTGTGGTAACTACACCATATGTATAAGGTTCTGACTAACCTTTATCACCTGTGCTTTTGTTTCAAGTATCAACATATGTTTTGGGGAACACAATTCAGCCCATGACAGCATTGCTCTGCAGGAAATGAAGGAGCCCCCGAGAAGTCAGAAGAGCCCTTTAGCGGCCACCATGCAAAGCCTGGGTGTCCTTTGCTCCCTGGGTTCTGACTCCCACCTGCAGCTGGGAAGTTGAGATGACTACGTGGCGGAGAGCAGAGCTGACTGTCACAGGAGGGATCACGCCCCAGAGGGTGTTTCCCTGAGTCAGGGTAGCACGGAAGCCAAGTGCTGCTCACGTGGAACCTTCTCCTTTGTCCCCCAGCAGGGAGCCACAAAAACCTGCCAAGCCCCTCTTTGGAGGGGCCATCGCTGAGAAGGCTTTGGCCTGGACCCCAGGCTTGCTCTGAGCCCGGCCACTCCAGACGCACTGGGGCCCCTCGGCAAATCAGACTCGGCTGATGAAATGTGTTCACACGCTGGGAAACCCCCTCAGAGGGAACAGGGAGAAATCTCTGTGAGTTATGAGTAATGGGAGACTACAAACAAGGGAAACTGAACAGACAGCAAAGGTGTGAAGTGAAAATATGAATTAAAAAGTGGAGGAATGTTTGATTTCACTGGGCACAAAGCAACAGCTGAAGAAGTGGGGGCTGGGGCACCTGCCACTGAGGAAGAACTTAGGAGGGCATTTGTATGTGGTGCTGGGGGCGTGTGGGGTGGGAGAAACCTACTTTTGGGAGTCAGTTAGGCCACCTCTCAATAACCCTAGAGCTAGTATCTGCCTCCTGCTTTATTGTGATTCCCTTTAGAACAGGAGGTACCTTTGTCCCAAAATTTGGGGACCAGTTGTCAATTTCAAGGCAACAGAGGAAGTCCCTCTCATGACCTCCACAACTATTACAAAGGTAAGTTTTAAAATTGGTGTAATTTTGACAGTCTTGCTAGTAACAAGTCAAGGCTTTTAACTGTCAGCATTTCTATTTTAAAAGGGGGTATGTTAAATCTCTCTCCCTGCAGAAAGATTAAGAGAAAAAAACTGGCCTTGACTCTGAGTTTATGAACATCTACCAAGAGAAATTTGTTCGCAAAAATAAGTATACACCCCCTGGGATGACTATAATAAGAACTTTTAAAAGGACAATAAGAAATGCTAGTGCGGACGTGGAGAATTTGGAACCCTCGTATGTGCTGGTGGGAATGTAACATAGTGCAGCCCCTGTGGAAGACAGTCCTGTGGGTCCTCAAAAAGTTACACATAGAATTACCATATGACCCAGCAGTTCCACTCCTAGGTGCATACGCAGGAGAACTGAAAACATATGTCCACTCCAAAACTTGTACACTAATATTCGTAGCCGCACACTCAAAATAGCCAAAAAGTAGAATAAACCCAAGTGCCCATCAACTGATGAGTGGAAATCAAAATGTGGTCCACACAGTAGAGAATCAACCAGCCATGAAAAGGAACGAAGCACTGACACATGCAGAGACATGGATGAACCTTAAAAACTTCATGTGGAGTAAATAAAACCACTTACAAAAGACCACAGCTTGCACGATGCCCTTCCTGTGAAATATGCAGAATAGGCAGATCTATGGATAGAGAAAGTGGATGAGTGGTTGCTCGGGCTGCAGGAGAGTGGAGTGTGGCATCACTGCAAATGTGCACAGGTTTCCATTTGGGGTGATGAAAATATTGTGGAATTAGACAGTGGCGATGGTTGCACAGTCCTCTGAAGATTGTGCACATTAAAATGGTGACGTTTATGGTAAGCAAATTATGTTTCAATAAAATAAAAAATAAAAGTCGGGGGTCATGAGTGTGCCAAAGTCCTGTAGTTTACTGAGGTGGGATTGCTAACATTCCAAGTAGTAAAAAGATAAGCACCTTCACCCTGGAGCTTTTTTTGTGTGAAATGAAGTGGAAGTGGCCCAGCAGGGAAGTGGAGACCATGGCAATGATGAGCGTTGGAAGGAAGAGGAGCCATGGGAGCCCACGCACACTCCTGTGAAAACCGGCACAACCACTTCAGAAACCTGTTGGGTAGTATCTGCTGAGGCTGAACATTGCACATATCTGATGACCTAGACACTCTTTGTTCCTAGGTAAAATCCCAACAGAAATGCAGGCACATGTACATTAAAAAAAAAAAAAAGTTTAAGAATATTTACGGTGGCAGCATTTGTTATAACCAAAAACTGGGGGTGGGAGGTGGTGGGGGGAACAGCCTGAAAATGTCCATGAACAACAGGATGGAAACATCAGGTATGTTCACAAAATGGAACACCACATGGGATGAAAATGAATGAAATAGTACTATGTGCTACATGTGACAGCATGGATAAAACTCACAAACGTGAGGTCAACCCAAAGAAGCCTGGTCAAAGGCATACTTGGTGTATATAATTCCTAGTATTCAAAGTTCAAAGACAAGCAAAACTCATGCACATCATTAGAAGTCAGGATAGTGCTTCCCCGTGGGACAGAGGAGAGAGCAGCTCCGTGGTGTGGAGGATATGGACGTTTTGAGCTGAGAGATGACACTTATGTGATGATGCTTCCAATGGTACACCCATGACCGGTGAGATTTTCCATGTGTTTACTAAAATTCAGTTCATAAACTAGAGTTTAAACTCTAAAGCCAAGGAGCTTGTTAATGAAATACGTCGAACTACAATTAAATACTTTTTCAGTCTGGAGTTAAAGTGTGAAAACTGCATTAAGTTGTATGCTGCTCACTCTCTCAAAATTCAATAATTTCTTCTATGAAGCTTTGCATCTACCTCTAATTTTCAGAACTAAAATATTCCTGGATTATAAATAGTCTGATTCTTATCTAAACTATAACCACATTAGACAGAAAATTGAGTCCTTCACTTAGGCAGCCATTTTTAGTCTTAAACATTTTTTTTTAAACATGAGCACATCTGGAACTTCAAATCATGAACAACTCCTTTTTTTAAAGTGTCTTTAAAAAGACTGTATTCCCCAGGAGAGGAATTGGATTTCTTTGTTGACTTTAACATTTGGAGAAAAGATGTTGAGCTAAAAATTCTTAATGTATCTAGATATTTAATTTTGTTTTATAATCTCATAATTCTCTTTACTGATTCTTCACTCCCTCAGCAGTTCATTTAAATATGCTTGCTCATGTTAATTGCAGGCTTAGGTTTGTATGGCTAAGTTTATATGACTGCATTTGTGTGTGTATGAGAGAGAGAGACAGAGACAGAAGGTTTAGAAAGCAGTGGAGAGAGAGAAAAATTGAGAGACAGAATGGGCATGACTGAGAGCATGTGTGTTCCACAGTCTGCTTTGAAATTGTTATCTGGAAAGTACTGCATCCACATAAATTATTACTTCAGGGCTACTCAACACAATTTTTTTTAGCCTGATTCCTTGATTTTTTAATAGGAAGTCCTGCAGGGTTTTTGTTTACTCTTTTTCAATTTGCACATGCTGTTTGATTCTCCCAGAACATATGCACTCCCTACTTCTTGCATTAGTCCAGTGATTCTGGATCTTGTGCAATAATCTCCCATGTGTTATCAGGTGGACATCTACAGCTGATGTAAAAGGCTAGAAGACAGCTATCTTCATCCTGCCCGCATAGTCAGAGGGTTGCTTCTCTGATCACCATACCTATAAGAAATCCTTTCAGCTAAAATTAGCTTGGAATTAACCAATACTTTTATTCTCATATCAAGTTCCTCCTTTTTGTACTACTGCAGTTCAACAGTTGAATGTAGTCCAATTAAATTTTAGCTCACTGATCTGAAGCAATGTTTGGTCTGAGTCTATCATCCAGAGTGCTTGCTGTCTACTGCTATGTTCATCTTTACACCACGTGTCTGTTTGCATGCTTCCATTATGGCTCCATACATTGACAAAAATATATTAAAAAACTACAACAACAATAGAAGACTTCCTCTTGTGAAAGATGGCATAGACTCCTTCTTTCTGCTAAGCATAGCTAAAAGGCCTGAGCAGAATATAAAATGACAGGAAGAAGACTCTGAAGGCAGAAGGAAGGCAGATGGGCTAGAGACCTTGGGTGCCCAGTGAATGACCCAGTGGTGAATTCCTTGAATTTTCTTCTCACCTCATAAATCCCAGATGGGGAGAGAGAGAATCCAACTACCTAGAGATGCCAATGGGAAAAAAAATCCAAAACCCCAAAACCAAAAAACAACTAAGAGTTACTTTACCATCTGTAGCCAAATGACCTGGAATGGGGCAGATTAGCAGGACAGAAAAACCAAGATTTTAAAGCAGTCATCATATAAATGCCTCAATGAGCAATTATGAACACAATTGGAAGAAATGAAAAAATAGAATGTCACAGAAAAAAATAGAGATAATAAAGAAGAGCCAAATAGAATTTTAGAACTGAAAAATACAACAACTAAAATTATAAAGGTAATAGATAAGCTCAAGAAGCAGAATAGAAAGGAGAGAATTAGTGAACTTGAAAAGAACCAGTACAATAAAAATCACGCAGTCTGAACACCCAGAAAATAACCTCTTAATCCTATGGACCTATGGCAAAAGATCTAGTGTTCATGTCATCAGAAATCTAGGAGAGAGGAGAAAAAGAGTAGGACTGAAAGAGTATTTGAAGAAATAATGTCTGAAAATTTCCCTAATTTGGCCCCCCAAATCCAATAAACCTACAGATTTGAGAAGCTGAGTGAATCCCAAACAAGATAAACCCAAATAAATCCATACCAAGACACATTATAATCCATCTCTAAAAACTAGAGATGAAGAAAAAAATCATGAAAGTAGCACTTCACCTAAAGGGGAAAAACAATTCAAATGATAAGATTTCTCATCAGAAACTATGGAAGCCAGAAGAAAGTGGCTCAATATTTTTCAAGTGCCAAAAGAAAAGAACTGTCAACCCAGAATTCTATTTTCAGAGAAAATATCCTTCAGGAACAAAGATGAAATAAAGATATTCTCAAATGTTGGGCAACTAAGAGACTTTGTCATTAGCAGATCTACCCTAAAAGGATGGCTGAAGGAAGTTCTTCAAACAGAAAAGGAAACAACAAATAGAAAAATATTGGAACATCAAGAAGAAAGAAAGAATAATGGAAAGAGTAAAATGTAGGTAAATACAAAGGACTTTTCTTTTCCCCTTGGATTTTCTAAATTATATTTGATGTTTGAAGCAAAAAATGCAACACTGACTAATGCGGTTTCCAAAAAAAAAAAAAAAAAAAAAAAAAGCACATACATGACCCACATAATATTTCTATTGAACAGTGGTGTTCTACGTAATAAAATATATACTAAAGAAATTGTGAAAAGAACAACCAAAAAATAATGGGACCAAAGAGAGAGTCCCAATGTCAAGATATATGTCCCTGGCTGTCTATGGCCTAATAATCAGCAGTGGTTAGCAGACACTTAAATGAGGCAGGCTATACTCATCTCCTGGCCTGCATTTCTCCATTTCCCCCAAAAGATGTCATAGAAGATGCTGCTGTCAGGTGCTTTTTTGGTCTCCAGCTGCACCATGCACACAACATGTTCTGTTTTAGCCTGTTACTCAGAAAGGAAAATAAGAAGTTTCAGATTAAGATAGATTCTAGATGGCAATACCTAAAAGTCACATTTCCCTTCAAAAATATTCCTGAAAAAGCATTGATAGCTGAGGAAACTAGAATTTCCAACCAATAATCTGTCAGAATAAAAATGAATTCCCCCTAATGCATGCATGATAGGCAGAGTCTAAACAGAACTCTGGTGAGACATGGAGAAAGAGGGGGGAGGTGTCCAACCACCATCACTGGGGATGCTGCCTCAAAACAAGGAATTGCCTCCAACTGGAAGGGTGAGGGGGGGTGCCATGATGCCCAGGCTATATCCATGCAGAAATCCTTGCTGTGTGCTTCCCACAATTAAATGCATAACAAATGACATGCTTAGAAGGAAAAGCAAGCAAGCATAAAGGAAAATGAGGGAAAAAGAAACAAAGAAAGGATTTTCACACTGGAGAGGCAATAATCTTGGTCATTTTAACCTGCACATTTGCCCTTTTTTAGGACCTCTATGGCAAGTTATAGTCAACCACATCCAGAAACGAATGTCCTTCATTGCAGTAAGAACAGAAAAACGAGTTAATTACAATGGTAATAAAAATCTGGTTTCTGTGCTCAATGTCAAACAAGAAGTTGATGTTGCTTGGTGGATGTTGTTCTGCATATTAAGGAAATGTGAAATCTCCTTACACTGTTCTAATAAGATTTCCCATTGCTAATCTATAACTAGTCCAGAAGAGCTTTAATTTCCTCCTAATAGGATATTTAAAAATTTACCAGGTTATGGAGAGTTCAAAGACGGTCAAGCTTTCAATCAGAAATTCTTGATTCAAATCCTGCTGTCTACAGACTGTCACGCGCTCATGAGGATCATCACATCTCTGCAAACCAGAACAGCTCTGCCCAGAGTAATCAGCTTAGCCCTCCACCATCTGGCCCAGATGCCGCCAACTGGCTCAGCACTGCAGATGCACCTGGCTGATAATAAAGAACAAGCCCCCTGGTGGGAAATGTGTTGACTTTATGGGAGAGCAGCAGGGTTCTCCGGTAAAAACCAACCAACCAAACAAACTGGGAAGCAGTTTTGGTGCCAGGTAGTCTGGTTGGGAAGAATCATTCTCCACTTGGTCTTGCCTCTCCCATCCCCACCTTAGTCAGGTCCCCACAGCTGGGCCTCTGACCTCCCCACTAACATGCACAGAAGGGCACCCATGTGTGTCAGTCACCTGCTCTAACAGGCATGGCATTCTACCTTTTTCATCTCATTCGATCATCTCAACAGCACTTTAAAGTAGGTAGAACCACAGCCTCACTTTACAGGTGAGGAAACTGAGGCACAGGCACATTAAGTAACATGCCAAAGGATGCTGGGTTTTGTTTGGCACCAAATTGTATCCTCTTAATCATTGGGCAACACAGTCTATGCTTTGACTCTTTTTTAAAAATTTATTTATTTGACTCAATATTACATCTCTCAATACTGACTGTTGGTTAATACTCATGTATAATTCAGTAAAGGTAAAAGCTCTTCTTCAAGGGGTCGGAACAATGTATTTGAAATGCATGTGTCCTGGTTTGGCTTAATAATCCAAGTTTGAAATGTAGTCTGTTTAGAGGAAACAAACTTCCATGCAATCCTCTGTGAGTCCAAACTTTTTAGTGTCCATGGCAAACGTTTGAGAGAGTTGGACAGAACGTGTCCCTGGCTACATTCCTGGGTACCGTACTCTATGTAAGTCTTCTATGTTGCTGACCAAGTGCAGGTTCATGAGCTGGTTCATCACCTAGGAGGGCTGGAGTTGACACCCCCCACAGAAATGGACGCTCTGCAGAACAGAGAGCCTCCCCTCTGCCAGCAGACTGAGTGGAGAACCCCTGGCCTGCAGGGGCTCATAATAATGATTTACTGAACAAACATCCATGAGCTCAGGGTCCATCCATCAGATGAAAACATCCGCATGGCGAAACTGAGGTACCAGCCCTCAGGGGTTTTTCAGGGCTTTGAGGCTCCTTCAAGGGCAGCCTTGTTCTCCAGAGTTCCTTGTCTGCTTCTGGCTGAACTTACTGAAGGTAGTTCGTGGACATCCCCTGAGATGGGCAGGAGGACGTGCCAGCAGCACTGGGCAGAGCTTTTCCCTTCCTGGGGAGTCCAGGCCAGTGTCCTGCAGCATCGCTCACCCTGGCCACCTCTACCCCTCCTTGTCCCCGTCTGGATCTCAGTGCAACGAGCCTGTACAACCTCTGATTCAGTCACTCAGCATTTTCCCAGAGCTCATAGAGGACTGGGACTGTGTGCCCTGGCCGCCCCAAGCCGGCACCCCATGCCTCCCTCTGACATCTCACTCTCTGGTCCTTGAAACCTTTGGCTCTGTGGCCAGGCACAACCTCATTTCTGAGAATCCAGAGTAAAGCCAGGGCAGTCCTGGAGCCTAAATCCCACGGCTTCTGAAGGTGAATGTGTCTCTTTTGTGTCACCAGATCAAAGGAAGGGGGAAAGGCAAGGAGTTTCTGTTTTTTTCTTTTTAATGTTTTCTTATCCATAGGCAGAGACTTGCTTGTGTAAAAGTTTCAGGTTACATGAAATCTAAGCAGTATTGAAAGAATCCTGATGACTTCATCTCTAAACACTTTGAATGGCATTCTTCCATAAGATCGTGGTGGGGGCACCCCAGGGTCAGGAACTTGCAGGCTTTTTAAACAGATGGGCTTTGCTGGGTTTCCACTTTGGGCTTTGCCAGCTGCACGGCTTTGGGGGACTGCCTGCAGCTTGGATATGTGCAGCTCTTTGTCAAGGGAGGCAGGTCCTTTCTGACCATACCCGGCCTTGCACCTGCCACAGCCTGTTCCATCTGCTTTGGGCCCCTACTTGTTCCTGTCTCCATGAGCAAGGTCAGGTCAACTCTACTGCCACACTGCCAGGTATGTACCTTCCCCAAACGCCACTGCCCAGGGCCGGCACAGGGAGTCCCATGTCCTTCCAGTTGTACTTTTCACCTTGTCTTGTAGGGACAGGAGCAAGCCTCACTCACTGCAGGACTACAGGGCCCTTGAGAACAGGGCCAGCCTCCACTCTCCCTGTGGCAACTTCATGCCTGGCTGATGGGAAACACCAGTAAACACAGGAAGGGTGAACTGTGAAAGCAAGAGCAGGTGGCTGAAGGACAAGAGATCATCACTCCTATAAGGGTGTGGCAATTTCCACACACTTTCACACCTGCTAAGCCATCTCCTGGGTTACATAGACAATGCCACTTATACTGGATCATGGTTCCAACCAGAACCCAAGGTGCGTGGATCCATGTCCCACAGCATAATGTCATGACTTGGAATCAACATTGCCCTCCTGTGTGCAGGACACAAGGTGACCACAGAGATCATAGATGTGAAGTCTCGTCCTTGGGGAAAATGCAAACCAGCTGTTCGGCTGAGCAGGTGTGCGGCTGGGTCTCGGTCTCTGCCAGGTGTGACCGCAGCCTTCCCTACACCTGTGCTCTGCCGTGCTTGGCAGGTTGCAGCTCCCCCGCAGCTGTGCTGTGCGTGGTCCCCTCCCACAGTGCTGCTGCTCACCACCTCTGTGTGTCACCACACTGCTGAAGACCCTGCCCTCCGTCACAGCCATGTCAGGAGCTGCTCCTCCCTGCAGCCTCCTGCCTCTTGTGTTCTCGGGCAGCCATGTGGCCCTTCACAGTCCACCATAGCTGTGTAGTCATGCCGTGACGTCGCTGGTTACTCATTTCCATCTCTGAGCAGCTTCTGTGTCACTGCTGTGTTCTGAGCACAGAATAAATGAAAATTGGGGAACATAGAAATTAAATTTGGGGTTGGGAGTTCTTGGCCTTTCTGTCAAAATGTACCAGCCACCAACCACGAGGGCAACAGCGAGGTGGAAGCTGAGGATCTGGAGAGAGAAGTCCATGGGTTGGAGGGCAGGGGCTGGATGGGGTGCATACGATCACTGCAAAGGGTGGGAAACATACAGGAATAACTGCATTAACCCACCTGATCATTTCATGTCATCTTCTCGTTCAAGTTCTGGGTCTTAGGAGCTGAATTGAGCCCCCACCAAAATTCATATGTTGAGGTCTGTACCTCCCAGTAATGTGGAGGAGAAGGGGTCTGGGAAGGCCTGTTAGCCACGTTAACCCATCTCAGCCTCTTACCAGGTTCTTGACTGCGCCACAGGAAAGAATTCAAGGGCAGAGTCACAGTAGCAAGTGAGAACAGGCTTAACGCCATGAATAATAGATACAGATTTCACAGAGAGTGTGGCCTGGCTCCGGAGACCGAGCAGGGCCCGCACCAGGTTTAATGTAAAAGTAAGAAACACCCACTTGAAGGCTAGTGCAGAGCTCAGGCCGGCTCAGGGGCTCATGCTGCCCAGAGTAGGTTTGACACCAAAGAGAGACACTCACATTGGCGGGCAGAGCATGGGTTGGCCCCGGGAAAGTGAGCAAAAATCCCACCTTCTGCCGGGATTCAGCTTTTATAGTCTCGCTATCTAAAACATATTCATGATATCTAATGAATATAAACTCCACTTTAGTGAGCATGCTTGGCCACTAGGGTTATAGAGCCCCTCTCCACTGAGCATGCCCAGCCACTGGATTTCTATAAGTCCGCCCCCTAGGGTCTGGTGTTGGTCCCAAAATAGGTCCAACTCACAGCAGTAGCTCTCCTCCAGGGGAGGTCCTGGAGCAGGGGCTTGAGACCTCGGGAGTTGCCTGAAACCCAGAGGTGTGTCCCAAAACCCAAACCCATGGAAACTGAGCACCTCCTATCTCACCAGGACCTCAGAATGTGGCTTTATTTGGAGACAGTGTCTTTAAAGAGATGGTTAAGGTAAAATGAGGACATCAGGGTGGGCCCTAACCCAACAGGACTGATGTCCTTATGAGAAGGTCAGATTAGGGAACAGACACCAACAAAGAAAGGCCATGTGAAGATACAGCCAGAAGACACTGTCTACTGGCTGGGAGGGAGGCCACTGGAGACCTCTGTGCACACCTCGACCTCCGACTTCCAGCCTCCAGAACTGTGAGAAGTAAATGTCTGTTGTTTAAGCTGCCCCGCCTGTGGTATTTTGTTATAGCAGCAGAGCTGACTAATACCCTCAGGTAAGTATTATTATTATCACTTTGAAGCTGAGGAAACCGAGGCTAGGAAAGGGCAGGTGGACGATTCCCAGATGCGCCCAATTCCTCAGCCTCTGTACTCCCACAGCACCACAGCCCCGGGAGGGGACCTGCACCCTTTCTACTGCCCCACATGGAGTGCTGAGAAGAAAACACGAGGAGGGGCTTAGGCCAAGGGGAGGAGCGATGAGCTGAAGTCCAGAGGCAAAGTGTCCTTGCGGCCAAGGCAAGGACAGTGAGGACAGACACCATTCATGGAAACCAGGCACACAGGCCTGGGGAACGGGCGTGGGGGGCACAGGGTGATTCCAGCAGGGGCAGAGGCACCTGGAGGGAGCTGGGCTGGGGGAGCTAGAGCAAGGCTGGGGGGAAATGAGTCCAGGGTGCAGGAGAAGCACTAGACCAGGACTGCAAGAGAACTTTCCAGCGTGTAAGGACTGCTGCAGCCAGAGGCACTGAGCGAGGGGTCTGTGTGACCTGACATCGGAGTTGAAGCACAGGGGCGTGTCCCTTGGTCTCTCCTGGTCAATTCCTCCCTCGCAGAGGCAGTGAGCCCTACAGATGGGAAGACCCTCTGGGGCAGATCTGCTGTGGCCGAGCCCTTCCCAGAAACACAGACTTGGTCCCTGGAAGGAGGATAGTCAGGGAGAAACCCTCCACCCCGGACCTTCTGAGAACAGAACCCTGTGGCTGGGGAGGGGGAGAACCCTGTCCCCTAGGTAGAGAAACACAGCAGGCATCCTTTTTCTCCCCTTGCTTCCTGCCCCCTGGGAAGGCCCAGAAAACTCTCTGTGTGTATAAATAGGTAATCAGGGATGTGGGGTGCTGTATGAGGCTTTACCAGAATCTATCATTCATTCATTCGTTCATTCACCATCTCAATCAACACTGAGGGCCTCCCTGAGACAAGTCACTGGGACTAGAACGTGTGGCAAACACAGGGCTGGGTCCTTACCAGGTTCAGGGCTGTGCATTTCCACACACATCAGAGACATTTGTCCCCACCCCACCTCTGTGAAGTGATGGGAGGCACTCTTGCTTCCAGTCAGTAGAGGAGCATTGAATTCAGCGTGAGGTAGACCAGAGGTTCTCAACTGGTGGTGGATTGGTCCTCAAGGGGATGTTTATCAATATCTAGAGACATTTTTGGTGTCACAATCAGATGGTGCTGCCGACATCTAGTGAGTAGAAACCAGGGATGCTGCTGAACGTCCTGCAATGCCCAGGACAGTCCCCACAGCAGAGAATTGCCCAGCCACAAAGGCCAACAGTGCCAAGGTGAAAAAACACAGTTGTGGATGTCCCTGCAACCTACCCACACCCAGCTCTCCCTGGGAGGCTCAGAAAACTCTGCACCCCAGGACCCTTGCAGTTAGGCTTGTGGCCCTGAGAGGAAATGCGTGAATCACTCCTGGGCAGAAGCATCAATGCAGGGGTGAAAAATTCCATGCACATCCCCCACTATGAAAGCGAAGGCAGCTCCCCCTGGAGACAGCTGATCTGGACACAGGCTGGATCCGTCCATAGGGGATGGCTGCCCTGCACGGCCCATGGAAGATTTTGCACGTGTGAGAAGTAAACAGTGACACTGCAATTCGGGAGGAGCTCATCACCACTGCAGAGCTGGCCAGGACTGGTGCCTACAATCAAGGCTGGGTCCAGCCCAGCTCCCTCATGCCATGGGGGTGTGGTGAGGACTGAGCCAGGCATGCAGATGGCTCAGCACAGGAAGACAGATTCCAAAGCCCCGGCTCCAGCACTCTCTGCCCAGGTGGCTGCCAGCACCACCTTTGTGCAGAGGGCAGAGAGCTTGAGAATTCCCTGGTGGGATGGAGGTAGGTGGTGGGAGCCGGGCCCGGAGCCCAGGAGCCATGGGAAGGAGGCAGCCTGCCCCTGAACCCTGCGTGCATGAGAAGAATGAGGTCCACTAGCCCCTGTCTTCATCTTCCTGCAGTGCTGCATGGAATGAAAGAATGGAATTTCAAACAACTTGGATCAGTATTTAATTATTATGATTTATTAACACCATGGCCATAAAGCAGTCCCTTGGACATGACATTACTCATTCTCCAGTGAGTCTGGGAGTCTGGAGAGCCTCCTGCTGCATTCTGAGCTACTCTTCTCATTATCATCATCATTATTATTTACAACAGCCCAACCACTGGGGAGCAGGGTCATTGCCGTCAAGTTCACAGTGAGTTCAAGGATCGGACAGGAGACCTGAAGAGCAGCGATGAAAATCAGAGAATGTGGACTATGCTTCCATTTATAAAGCAAATATATTTCACAGAGTCTAGTTCCCTGTAGTTTCAGGTTTAGCCTAACTTCTTAAAAGTACATGCAAAATGTTAACCCTGCAAAAGACAGGAAATTTCCCCTAGGCTAATAGTCTCTGTTGTAAGATAAAGAATTGTAACACAGCAAGGTTGCTGGCTCAAGGACAGACAAGTTACTGATTGATAATGTAAAGATACTGGGAAATTTCCATAGGGAAAGAGAATGTTTGCTAAGATCAAGCTTCTGTTGGTGGATCGACTTAACCTCTTACAAACTGCATTATGGAATGTCACTTGTTACCAGCTTGTTACCAGCCTCTACTGTTAAACTATTACCCCACCTATGTTCTTTTTCTGTAACTTCCTGGTCTGGAAAATAAATGTGGGGAGAGAACCCCAATTTGTGGTTAATTTCCCAAAAGGAAGGAATGCCTCTCTCTTGAGGGTTCCAGGAGATTAACCCCTGTGAGGCTTCTCACTGCTCGGAAGAAATGGGCTTTGAATAACCCTTTTTGGTTCCATCACCCAGGGGAAGCAGGGTGACAAATCCGTGGGAGGCAAAGCAACAAGAGAACAGCTTGGTGGCTGGGAGAAGAGGACCCCTGGTGGCCTGAGGGTCTCCAAGGACCTTGGTCCCTTGGGTCTGGGGAGTCCACTGACAGAAAGGTGAGCTGGGGCAACTTCTGCCACCTTCTTCTTTCTTAAAGTTGTAGTAAAATATACCTAGCATGAATTTTAAGCATTTGTAAGTGTAAAATACAGTTCAGCAGCATTTAAATACATTCACCACCATCACTGCCATCCATCTCAAGAACCTTTTCATCTTGTCAAACTGAAACTTTGTAGCCATTAAATGCTAACTTAACCCCAGCCCCTGGCACCCACCATTCTACTTTCAGTCTTTATAAATTTGACTACTCTAGGACCTCATGTAACTGGAATCATACAGAGTTTGTCCTTTTGTGATTGGCTTATTTCACTTATCATAATGTCCTCAAGGTTCATCCATGTTATAATGTGTCAGAATTTCTTTTCTTTTTAAGGCCGAATAATACTCCACTGTATGCATAGACTCCACTTTGCTTACCTATGTACCGTTGGTGGACGTTTGGGCTGTTTCCACTTTCGGGCTACTGCAAGTAATGCTGCTGTGAACACAGGTGTACAAGCATCAGTTGGAGTACGTGTTTTCAGTCCTTTTGTGTGTACTTCCAGAAGTGGGATTGCTGGGTCACATCGTGATTCTATGTGTAGTATTTTGCAGAACCTGTTTTCCACAGCTGCTGCACAATTTCACATTCCCCACCAGTGCATGAGGGCTCCAATTTCTCTCCACTTCCATACCTTGTTCACAGGGCCTTGCAGTGATCACCATTACCACTGGGACTTGCCACTGGGGGACACTGAACGTGTCCCCAAAACTTCCACATTTTTCTCATTTGTCCTCTCCACAATCTCAATGGGTGAGGGTGTGCTAACCCGGTAGGAGCTTTGGAACACAGTGATAGAAACACTTTCTCAGATTAGAAAAACTGCATGGTCCTCCAGAACTTCATTCTAAACAGGGGTCCATCACGCAATGAAGATAAGGTGTAATGCTTGAGCACAGAGGAAAACACGTGCACATAGAAGCTTTGTCGTGTCTGCCTGTATAATGCATAGGTATCATATTCTCATCAGATGCATTTCTTAGTTCAGTGTATTACTTCTCCCTCTCCCTCTGGGTGAGAAATCACCAGCAGAATTTGGAGCAGGAATCCTGCAAGGTGTTTTAGTTAACCCATGGATTTGGAACCTGTGCAGTCCAGCCCTGTGCCCCAGGTGAGGTCCCTAATCCCTCTAAAACTGTTCTACATGTGTAAATTGCAGCTAGTGACAGTATTAGTAGTCATAATAGCAAACACTTATACTTGTGAGGAGCTCCCTGGGTACCAGACACTGTTTTGTTTCTTAAATGAGGTAATTCGCATGTGATACAATTCACCATTGTAAAGTGTACAATCCAGTAATTTTTAGTTTATTCACAAGTCATGCAACCATCACCATAATCTAATTCCAGAACATTTTCATGACCCCAAAAGAAATCTCATACCCATTAGCAGTCACTCCCCCACCAACTCACCCTCCACCTCCTGGTAACCAGGAACTGATGTACTTTCTGTTATTATGACTTTGCTTTTTCTGGACATTTAACATAAATAGGATCATATTAAATGTGGTCTATTGTGTCTGGCATTGTTCACTTCACATAATGTTTTCAAGGCTCACCCACCTTGTAGCATATGTCAAGACTTCATTCCTCTTTGTGGCTGAACCTTACACTGTGTGTTTATGCCACATTTTGTCTATCCATTCATTCATCTGTTGATGGGCATTTGAGTAGTTTCTACCTTTTGGCTATTGTGAATAGTGCTGCTAAAAACTTTTATGTGCAAATTTTTGTGTGAACATGTTTTTTAATTCACTTGGGCATATACCTAGAAGTGGAATTGCTGGGCCATATGGTAATTGTATGCTTAACTTTTTGAGAAACTGCCAGACTGTTTTCCACAGTGGTTGCACCATTTTACATTCCCGCCAGCACTGCAGGGTTTTTCTTCATACTCACCAGCACTTGTGGCTCCCTGTCATTTTGATTACAGCCATCCTAGTGGAAGTGAAGTGTTACCTTATTGTGACTTTGGTCTGTGTTTCCCTAATGACCAAGGATGTTGAGAATCTTTTTATGTGTTTATTGGCCATTTGCATATATTTTTTGGAGAAATGAATATTCAAATCCTTTGTCTATTTTCAATTAGGTTATTTGTCATTTTATTGTTGAGTCATATGAGTTCTTTATATATGCTGGATACTAGAGCCTTATTTAATATATGAGTCGCAATTATTTTCTCCCATTAGGTGGATAGTTTTTCTTTTTCTTGATCACATTCTTTGATGTGAAAAAGTTTTTCATTTTAATGAGGTCCAATCTTTTTTTCTTTGGTTGTTTGTGCTTTTGGTGTCTAATCTAAGAAA
The DNA here is from genome assembly GCF_027409185.1 of Cynocephalus volans. NCBI lineage: Eukaryota > Metazoa > Chordata > Mammalia > Dermoptera > Cynocephalidae > Cynocephalus > Cynocephalus volans. Next base: position 213,982,333 of record NC_084461.1, read on the forward strand.
CCATTGCCAAATCCAAGGTCATGAAGATTAAGCCCTATGGTTTTTTCTAAGATATTTATAGCTTTAGCCCTTACAAATAGGTCTTTGGTCCATTTTGAGTTAACTTTTATATATGGTGTGAGGTAGGGGTCCAACTTCATTCTTTTGCATGTGAATATATAGTTATCCCAGAACCATTGGTTGAAAAGATTACTCTTTCCCCACTGAGTTGTCTTTGCACTCTAATTTAAAATCAACTGACCATAGATACACAGATTTTCTTCTGGTGCAGGCACTGTTCCAAGTCCATTTACCTTTTAGGGTTATTGTGATGGTTAAGGTAGAGAAAATACTTTTCCCACTTTACTACTTATCTCCTACACATATGACAATTTGCAGATACTTTTAAATATTTTCTTCACTTGGACAAAGCATGACATATCTTACTTTCTATTTTAATTTGTGATAACAGTTGGCTTTCTTGAAGAATTTTAATTATTTATACATTAAGAACCATTATTGATATACAATAAATTTGTTATTTATTAAGTGCTGTTAATTTGGTTTAAAAATATACAGAACTTTAACAAGTTAAATGTAAATAATTTAATACAACATTAATGGAGAAGGATTCTACCAAAAACAATTTTTAGAAGCTTCACTGTTCTCCACACAAAGAGTAATGATTGGTACGCCCTCCTCTTTTTTGAGCAAGACATCTGAGACACAGAAAGTTAAAGGACTGGCCCAGACCCAGTTAGAGAGCCAGGTGCCAAGCCAGAGCCCTTTGCTCCAAGTCCAGGGTTCTTCTATTTCATCTAAGTAAGTTGTGCCTTCTTGTGTACAGATGGGAAGCCCAGGGGAGAGCTCTCCTTCTTTAGCAGGGGTGACAACGCTGTACATCAATCTCTTTGACACCAGAGGCATTAGGCCCAGTTTATGACCATAGGCAGAGATGAAACAGGTGGGGTCTCAGCAATGCAGCATATTGAGGAAGGAGGATAGGCACTGGGGTGATAGGAGGTGATTTCTTAGTTGAATATATGATCAAACACGTTTCAGAAACATGTGTTGAGTTGTAACCTGCTTTGTTACTGTGACAACGGAGGGGAGCTTATATTGTGATAGTCAACTAAAAATGGATGGAAAAGATTAGGCCTTTCCATAGCAAGGTGTGTGTGAGGAGGTGTGTTTACTTTAGCCAAACACCTGAGATTGCATCACTCTGACAATACTCGTTGTTGGTTTGCATGGCTGTAAAGGAAGGAATCTGAAAGGGGAACCACCGAACTGGCCACCATCCAAGACCACAGCATCCCCACTGTCAACTTTGTGTTCAGAGAATAGTCATATTTTGAGCATCCAAAAGGATTTCCTGAAAATGCTGAGAAATGTTTGGTTGGTATTGCTCCTGTCTTGTGAGGATTTATTCAGTATCTCTTATATACCATGCTTGTGAATTGCTTCTAATTATTACAACTCTACAATTTAGGTATCATTTCCCATTTTACAGCTGAGAGTGCTGAGACTCAGAACTTTTGCCAGTGTCACCGTGTTTATAGGAGGCAGGACAGAAACCATACCTGTCTACCAAAGCCCATGTTTTTTCACCTTCTTCTCTCTGTGTGGCTACCTGTTATTTTAACAGAATTGTTTCATTTTGTTTTGTTTAGCTAGCTTTTGAAATGTGTATTTCTCATACCTGTCTTTATGTGCCTGGAGAGAAAAAAATGGTTAAGTATTGCAGCCAACCTCACAGTGGCTAGGGGATAGAAAGAATTCATGATTTCCTCCCCGCCAGCCCACGTAGAGCAGACAAGAAACTCTGCACGGAATGTGCACATCTCAGATGCCCTGTCCACACTTGCTTTCTGTGAAGTGATCTGATCAGGAAGGATTTCTTTAGGGGAATATAAAATTCTTTGTAATTGGGGTTTTGAGAGCTAGCTTAAGGCTCCTAAATTCAGAATAACTAGGTCAAGGCCATTTCAAAATTAACAGAATTGTGCTCATCATCACCACTAGTATCTAACGCTGCCCCAGAAATATTAGCTGAATCAGTAAGATGAGAAAATGAAAGACAAATATTGGAAGTGAGGGCACAAAAGATTATTTTAATACTTCTGGATAATATGTCTATCTAAAAATGTAAGAGAATCAAGAAATGATTAATTGACCAAATAAGAAAATTCACAGCATGGTTGGTTACAATATAAATATTTGGAAATCAAAAGCTTTTCCAATATCAGCCACTATCAGCAAGAGAACACAATTTTTAAAAAGTATTCTATTCTCAATAGTAAGAAAAGTATAAAATACCTAGGATGAAATTTAAGATTTAGAGGATATAAAATGAATAACTTGATGAATAGAAAGTGATATAAGAATCCAGTATTTTAAAAAGTCACTATTACAAAACAGACCACGGAATACATATTTTTCAACTTTATGAGCCTTATGGTTTGTGTTGAAACTGCTTGAATCTGCTATTACAATGTGAAAGCAGCCACAGACAATATGTAAATGAATGAGCATGGCTGTGTTCCAATAAAACTTTATTTACTAAAACAGTCAGCAGGCCAGTCTGGCCCATGGGACATAGTTTGCTAACCCCTGCTACAAATAATAGTCTTTTTCCTCTAGCATAAAAGACTACAAGGAGCATCATGATGCTTCTAAATAATTCCCTCTTTTGAAATAGTTCTTGAGGATAAATTCTTGGAATTTGGATTACTGGGCCAAGGAGTATAAAATGTATTTATGGTTTGGGGCGTATATGGCCACGTGGCATTCTAAAATGCCTGCTACAGATTGCAATGTGGCCGATTCATGAGCACAACCACTTCTCACTACTATGACCAGGGTTAGAGAAATTGTTTTAAGTTTGTTAAATTAACCTTTAAAAAGGTTTCAAATAGAACTGAGATAGTTGGGGGGGAAACATTTGTCTTTTTCTTTTTATTTCTCAGAATTATCAGGTTATATACTTTGTACCCCTATCAGTTGAAGTTGAGCCTTTTTAAGAGAAAATGTGGTACAACGTTCTTGTTAATATATGCAATTTCATCCATTTTGGGGCTCCTTAACCTCAGGCATTTTAATTCTTGTTCTATTTAAGGATGATCTTTTTATGTTTACTTGAAAGGGTTTACCTTGAAGATTTTAATTTAGCCAAGATGGAGTGTTTGTAGTTTAGCTGCTATGAAGTTTATGAACGTAATTGAAGTCAGGGTTTCCCAAGTGATGTCTCCTGGCAATTGTCAAGGCACTTTGTAGCTATTTTACAACACAGCTCTTTCTAGCCCTTCTCTCGTCCTTTTCTTAGTCCTCAGTTTTGCAGGTCCCACTCCCAGCGGAGATTGACCAAAAGCAGGGAAACAGCGAAGTACGTAGGAACTGCCCGTCATCACTGTGCCATTTACAGCTGTTATGCTTATTAGGACTATTTTGGTGTCTCAAATTCAATTGTAAATGTAATTACTTGCAGGTTATATTGACATGAATCCTTAGACAATAGGAGTAAATGTAGTGCTCTCTATTTCATTTTGGACCTGTCTGTGTCAAATGACTCAAAGTTAGTGTTTAGCTGCTCAAAATAGCTCACATTTCTTGAAATAAATGCAGGCAATTTTTTAAGTTTTAGAATTATTGCAGTAAAGTCTTACCTGTCCAGCACCCATGGAAAGGTCAACTTCCCTGAGTAGCTGATGAACTACTGTTATAAATGTCAGGTTGTTGGTGGTAGGTTTTGTTGTTTGTTTTTTAACCCATTTGGATGGAATCCTATGTGCATCCACTGAGCCTAATGGCATCTTTCCTCAATGACTCTGCAACAAACGCGATAATTGCTAACATCTAAGGAGGGCATAGCTCCTGTTGCATACATAATCTTCACAAAAACCTGTGAAGGAGACTCTGATATTAACATGCCCATTTTACAATGAGGAAACTGAGGCACAGAAGATAATTTCAGTCACTCTCCTAAGAGGACAGCTTGGGCAAGAGGCAGACCTGATCCAGAGCGTCATTCATACCCAGCACACTGCATGGCATCCCGCAGTCTGCCTGTCAGCCCAGGGGGTGCTGTGAGAACCTGGAGGGCCCTCACCTCTCACCTGCATGGCCCCAGCCCCAGTCCACACTCAGCATGATCTTCTTCCTCCTCCTCCTCCTCACTTCTAAACCAGTTGCTCCTGGCCTTCTTTGAGATGGAAACTCACACAATCCAGTTTTTAAAAACTGTGTTTTTAAGAAAAGCAAATCAGTCCCCTCCTTGTGAGGGCCTATGGCATCCACCTAGGAGTCAAAGCCAGTGGCAATAGTCCACAATGTATGTGACATCTGTCTTCGATGTTCAGAGATATTTTTGACTCGGAACTTATTTCTCAATTCTGTCTCCAACACGGTAGAAATTCCTGTGCTGACTGTACTCTCATTCAATGTTTTCTCCCATTAAATTTAACTTTTTCATGGATGTTCAGACTAGTCCATCAGAAACCTCCAGGGGCTGAATAGGTTCCATGTTTGCCAACATGTGGTGGCATACGACCCAAGTGTAAGCCCTTCCCCCGCTCTGAGGGCCTCGTTCCTCTGGGTGCCCAGCTTGCTTCCTGTTCCCCTGGGGTGGCGCCTGCCTGCACTGTTACGACCTCCAAGAACTTCAGGCTCCTCTCTGTTTGACCAGAAGCCTTCTGAAGATTCCTGGGGCCCCCAAGCCCCAGCCCGGGATACACAGTCCATGTGCCAGAGGTGGGGGCTGTCTCCAGAGCCTCAGACGGGCTAAGCACAGCTTTGTCTGGAGTCTCTCTGGCACGCGGAGTGGCTGCCTAGCTCTGATTTCAAGAAGTGATTTATCTCCAATTCATCCCATATTTTGGATGGAGTCCCAGTCTTTTCTCTTTGACACATTATACTGCTTACTTGGACGCTGGGGTCTGCGCTCCTTCACCTTGCCTGGAGACCGTGGGGAGGTCCGTTGCTCTGACCCATGTCCCTCTATTGGCGCTGCAGGGTGTAGAAGGTGGGTCTGTCCACAGAGGCCCTGCCTGCGCTGCAGGGCGTAGAAGGTGGGTTCGCCCCCCAGAGGCCCGGCCAGGGCCTCTCTCATCAATAGTGTGATTTGGAGAGTGTTTGTCCAGCCTGGCTGCAGGTGAAAACCCCCAGGGAGAGCTCTAAATACACGGATGAACAAGCCTCACTCCCATCCCATCCCATTTTCTTACTTAGTCATCCCGGTGGAATCTAGCAACAGTGCTTTTACAGACTTCCAGATCTGTCACAGTCACGGATGAAAACCAATGTCTTGATACCTCGGTTGGCACTGAAACCTGACCTGGGGGGCCTGGGGCTAGAGAAAAGGGGCCAGCCACTGGCTTGCTGTCCTTTCCACATATACCCCTCAAAGTAGTTTTCAGCTTTCCTGCAAGCCCCCCGCCCTGCTGTTAGGGCAAGACCCTACCAGGAACGTATGGAGGCTCGTGTTCTCAAAGCCAGGTGGGGGGCCTGGGCAGAAACCAAGACCTGCAGCTGGAGGTCAAGGAGTTTGCCACCCTCCCCACCTCCCTGCCATGCACGGCACACAGGGGTTTAGTGGAGGGCTCCCCCCAGGGACTTAGGGCTGGGCAGGAAGGAGAAGGCAGGACCCACAGCCCAGCCTGACTCTCTTCCCTGCCCACAGAAAAGCCAGACTCTGTGGGGGACTGTGGGACTCCGGGATCCTCGTTCAGGCGGGTCCCCTGGAGGAACGACAGTCTCAGGACGGTGCCCCCTGCATGCAGAGAGGGCAATCCCAGGGAAATGGCTGAGTCCCTCCATCTTTCTTGAGTGGCCAGATGGTGCAGAAGGTCCCACAGAGACCGCGAGCGTGCGGGTCCTGGCCACCCTGCACTCGCTCCGGCCGCGGGGACCACCATCTCCTGGCTCCACACGCCCCGCGGCCTGCGGATCTGCAGGTGACACTGCTGATTCCTGCCCACACCCCGGCAAGGCCTGGATCAGGACCCTCTGTGAGCCCCTCCCAGCCTCCTCCTCCTCTATGGGACTTGGGCCCACAGTTCATCACCCTTAGCTTCTCCACGTGTCGTCAGTCTGCCCCACTGGACGCAGAGATGGGGCAGGTGTGACTGTGCCTCGGAGCCATTCCGCCCCTGGAACCCAGCTCTCTCCCACAGCAGGTGAATCAGGGTTTGCTGGATGAAGGGAGGGACGCGGTCGCCTGAGGCAAGGGCAAGCAGTCATGGGCTACAGAGGTGGATGCGCGACATTATCTCGGTGGCTGAGCCCCCCAGAGGAGCTCTCGAGGGACGCCCACTCCAGGAAAGACTCAGCCAAGCAGGAGCCGCTTCTCGGCTTCCTGTTGGGGCAGGACAGACCCTGGCCCGTGGCCCCAGGTGAGAGGGCAGAGGAGCAAGGAACTGCCTGCCTGGGCGCCAGGCGGGCTGCAGTGCACCCCCGCTGGAGAGTCCCCACGCTGCTCCTGCCGCTGTCACCGCTGTCACCACGCAGCCAGCCAGAGTGCTCAGTTCACAGCACAGGTCTTCATCAGAACTGGAAGCAGCTTCGTTCGTCTTTCTTTTCAAAAGTACGATAATTTCCACTTTACTGGAGTAAGTATTAAAGGAAGGTTGAGATGATGTTCATATAGCACAGGGCCACACAATGTCCATGAAGCAGAAATAGATAATATTCTATTTAGAAAACACACTTAATCACTGTGAAAGATTGTTTGGTTTGAAGGGGCATTATCTCTGTTTTCCTTAGCCTCATTTTTCTCTACTAAAAATTATAAATTTTTTGCATCTGAGCATTTTCTGCTTCGGTTGTTCTGGATTTTTCATCTGATTACATCTGTAACTTGTCTCTAAGTCTCTAGTTTTCTCATAGCCCTGTGCCAAAGAAAGCATATTTAAACCCACCACTGGGCTTCTTTCTGTCGGCCGGTGTATTTTATAGGAGTATCTTGAGGTCAGACGTTGTCCTATATTTAAACAGTCCTGATAGCCAGAGAACTGCTAAGAACTGAGCCTGGACATGCTGGTGTTCGCAGGGCACAGAGCTGCGGAGAGACTTGCTGGGGGTGGGCGGATCCTAATTTTACTGCTATGATGCCTCTAGTTTACCTTCTGCTCTGCTCCTTTTTTCTCTTTTGCATGTCCGTCTTTTCCAAGTCTTTCCTCCATAATCTTTCTCTCACCTCACCTGTTCCCCAGCCCCATCCCTCCCTCTTTTCTGTGACTTTTACGTTTCCTTTTAATTTCCTTTTGCCCTACTTCTATTCTGTACCATTGTTTTCCCTATAAATAAAACTTTGTCCCTTAGGTTCTGTTGTTTTGTTTGTTTGTTTTCTTTTACATCTGAACATTTTCTCCACAACATTGAATTTAAAAATAAATTATCTGAAGGGTTTGCCTGCAGTGGCCTTCACATTCAGGATAATGCAACTGTCACCTGAGCAGATTCCACCTGCACAGACCTATTTGTCCTCAGTCCAGGGTTTGAGACTCTTCCTCCCCTCCCATCTCAGTAGGGCTTTCTGTCCTGCTCCATGTCAAGGGTGGGGGACATTTCTGTTGAGAGGCAATATGGTTCCCATCTAACCTCAGGGCAAAGACCACCCAGGGCTAAACCAATAATTAATATGCCCCTCATCACCTTGACCTGAGATGTGAAAAATCTCCACTCTTCTTGGTTTTCCCAGGAGAAAAATAGAACCCCTCAAATAATGAAAACTGAGAAGTGTGTAGCTGGAGATTTTAGGTGGGTGCATTCTACAGCTGTTCTTCTCTGTATGGGAGGAGCAGATGGCTGTTTCCCCCCACTGTACAGAGCCCCAGCTTCCAGGACCCCCTGAGCTGCAGCTCGGCTGACTGGACTATGCCTTAGTAAGGTGGAGGGGGCACTCACCCAGCAGGGCACAAAGACCACAGGATCTAAAATCAGAACACTTGTTTTCAATTCAAGCCATCTCTTACTCCATGTTCTTAAATGAGCAACTTGACCTTGCCTGGCTTCAGTTTCTTAAACCATAAAATGAGGATAATCTCATGATTTTGAGTGAAGATTTTATACACAAACATACATACACACATACACACATATATACAGTGAGCCCTCCATATCCTGGGTTTCTCATTCGTGGATTCAACCGGCTACAAATCTAAAATATTCTGAAAAAAATTGGATCTGTACTGAACATGTACAGACTTTTTTCTTGTCATTACTTCCTGAACAATATAGTATAGCAACAATTTACAAAGCATTTGCATTGTATTAGGTACTGTAGGTAATCCAGAGATGATTTAACGCACACAGGAGTATGTACATAGGTTATATGCAAATACTACACCATTTTATATCAGGCACTTGAGCATCCACAAATTTTGGGTATCACTGGAAGGTCCTGGAACCAATCCTTGGCAGAAACAAATACACACACACACACACACACACACACACACACACATGCACACACACACACATATACATATATATATTTATATATATAGTCTTTTAGATATATATAAAATCTGTGTGTATGTATATGTGTATATATGTTTGTATATATTATATATAATACACACCAATTACATATATTTAATGTAAGACTATATATAACCCATAGATAGCAGGATTTAATATTTAAAAGCAATTCAATAAAAGGTATCTATTAATTAATTAGGGCTTCATAAATCCAACAAAAACTTCTTTGAAAATAATGAACTCACACTGTAGAGTGATTTATGCACAGTTGCAAAGTATGCAGTTTATTTCTTATGACTTTATCTTTTAAAAGCTCTGATTAAGGTACACTGCAGTTCTGAGGTTAGCCCAATTCCTCTTCATGGAGGGCTGGCAGAATCCTTAGCTTCCATAGTAGAGACGCTTTTCTTTTAGCACTTGGATATGCTTCTGTGTGTATTTTCTTCTATGCACTGCATCTGATTTAGTAGAGATTAATATTTCCCTTTACAGTGACTTCTGTGTTAATTACTGTGAATTTTGGGTTTTAATCTGCAGTTGCTCAAAGTTCAGACATTATTATGTTTTCACTGAAAATACTTCTTTAGCTCCAGCTATCACTGTTCCTAAGTTGCCATTACACAGAGCCAAGCAATACTACAACAGAGGAAGAGTGTTCCTTCTCCAACACCCTCCCACGAACATGGCAGCAAATGTGACAGTGGCTGTCGAGGAGCTGGCTCCTTCATCACCACATGGGCAGCAGCAGGAGGGGATGCACTGGTCAGACTTGTTTTACCAGGGAGAGAATAATCTCCTAATTCAGTGCCTTCTGGTTGCAGAATTTCTATCGGAAGACATATCCTTTATGCTTTCTTTGTTTCTTTTTTGTATCAAATATTTCCCTGGGCTCAGTGAAATTCCTTTGTATGTGATTTTTTAAATTAATAATCTGAGAACAAAGAAAGAGCTCTTGGAAATGGAAGATATGATAGCTAAATAAAAAACTGAGCAGAACAATGAAAGATACCAAAAGGTAGGGGAAAAAAAAAGAAATAGAAAAGGAAATCAGAAGAGGAAAAAAATGACAAGAAAATAAGATGATTATTATGGGAGATACTACATTCAACTGAAGTTCCAGGGAGAAAACAAACAAACAAAAAAACAGAGAAAGTGGGAGGTGAGGTTTGCTTGGAAGGAGGGAGAGGGTAGAAAAGTCAAAGAAATAACGCAAAAAAAAAAAAAAAAAATCCCAGAACTAAAGGGCACTCATTTCCAGATCTACAGGGCCCACCAAGACTGCACCCAACTGCACATCCTGTAAAATTTCAGGATAGTAAGGAAAAGAGATTCTTAATGAGGTCACGTGAGAAAGATTAGGAAACAAAAGAACTTCAGGCTTTTCAACAGCAACACCGGAGGTAAAAAATAATAGAGGAAATGACCTTCAAAAGTCTGTGGAAGCAGTATATTTTAACTTTGAATTCTCTACTTAGTCAAATTATCTATCAAGTACAAGAGTACAATAAAGGCATCTTTCAGACATACAAAGACTCAAAAATTTTACCTCTTGTGCCCTTTCCTTTTTCTAGAATATACTGTAGAATATGCTTGATCAGAAGGAGCAAATCAATAAAGAAGCAAACATTGGGTTAGTGATGTGTTGAGAAATCAGATCCCCACCCCAACCCCCACAAGAAAAGCCTTGATTTGTAGCATTTACCAATTTGGGTGGTATGAATACTCCCACCATGGCCGCCAGTGATTGTGGTTTGCAAAACTCTTAAATATTTCACAGTCAACTCTAGAGAGCCCATATGAGGCAGCTCCAGCACTGCACTGCATAGGATCCAGGAAACAAGTTTCCAGTGTGAGGATATCCTGGATGACAGCTGTGCAGCAGGCTTGGGGCAACCAGTCCAGGTGGGAGCAGGTGGACAGAGATTTCCAAGATGAGTTTCTAAGAGAAATATAACAGGAAATAGGGTATCAGATTGAGCATAGTGAAAACAAATGGAGCTTAGATAAAAAGAAAGGAAAACAAAACAAAACAAAAAGGTAAAAGAAAACATAAACATGGAACACACACCACTTAGCCCAAGTGGACACTACCTACACAGGTGCAGTAAAGTTAAGATCAACCAAAGATTTAACTTAACATTAGGACCCAAACGCAGCAGGCAGAGGTGGTGTGTGTGCTCTGCTGGTCTTGGCAGGTAAGACAGCTAAGTTTCATTTGTCATCAAAGAGTGGTAGCAATATGATCTAAAATTGGAAAATCTAGAAATATCTGTTGCTTTGTCCCCCATGGATTTGTCACCCACTTTCCCTGAGTGACAGAGATGCAAAGGATTACTCAAAGCCCATCTCTTCTGAGCAGTGAGAAGAGCCGAAATGGTTAACTTCCCTGGAACCCTCAAGTGAGAGGCATCCCTTCCTTGGGAAATTAACTCCAAATTGGGGTTTTCTTCCTGCATTTATTTTCCAGACTAGGAAGTTACAGGAAGAAAACATAGGTGGGGTTATAGTTTAACAACATAGGCTGGTAACTTTGAGTGAAACAAGTCGGGTGACATTCCAGTAGACAATTAAGTGATCCACCAAGAAAAGCTTGATCTAGCATTCATTCCCTTCTTACAGCAGTTTCTCAGTATTCTTACATAACAATCAGTAACTAGTCTGTCCTTGAGCCAGCAACTTTGCGGTGCCACAAATCTTTATCTTACTCCAGAGACTTTGTAGCCTGAGGAAAATTTCCAGTCCTCTGCAAGGTCAATATTTGAAACCGCAAGTCTTTGGAAAACCAGGCCTTGTGAAGTACATTTGCTTTAAGAATCCTCTACATCTCCCCCCATTTTATTTATTTAAAAGAAAAAGCAAAAGCTATAGATCAGGTTGGCACAGTTAAGACAAAAGCATTTAAAGCAAAGTTGGTATCATTTAGCATGGCAAGTCCTTTTAATTTACTTTAGGTGAGGACTGATGATGTCATCATCTCTCAGTGTGGCTGCAGCAGCATCAATCCAGGTGCTGTGAATTGGGTGTAATTACCAATTGTTGAAACTTGGGAAAGGGATTCTGCTCCATATAATAGTTGATTCTGAGTCCAGAGAGTTTGTTAATGTTAAACTGTCCAGGACATCACTGCTTTCAGAGCATCTAGTCTTTTGTAAAATTTTTGATCATTTACAAGTCTTTTGTTTAAGAACAGGATGTCTCATCCAAGTTACAAACACCCTCTTTAAGGTCAGGAAAATTTAGAGAACTGCTTTTGTAGAGAAGACATTATTTCCTCCTTTATGATCAAGGCAATCATCATAAAAGCATTGATGATCAATATCTAGATTGAAAAGGACTTACTTTTCTTTGTATAAATCTCTTAGTGTTGGGAAGGTTCTTTCCCAGGTGGTGATTGAAAGAAGCATCTCGGTTCACTTTCTTTCAGTGATCTGTCCCACGTTGGGGGGGAGATGAACAGCAGGATGAAGTAGCAGTTAGTCCAAATTTTGGCAACGTGAAAGAGGGATCAGCAATTTGGAAGTGAGACATGCTTTCTTATATCCAAAGTTCTAAATTATATCCTGTTATAAAGAGAGAGAGAGTTAATTTTCATTGAACTTATAAAAATAGCCACATTACCATAATAAGTATAAGGATACTTAAGGTTATTAAATTTGGGGGGGATAAAATAGGGAGAAAATAAATGATTTTATCTCTGTTTTAAGTGACATTTTACCAAACTGTTGTTATTTATTGATAGTTAGAGAGAGAGAGAGTTTTCTTACATTTGGAAAACATTAGGAGAACCAGCAGTGTTTTAAAATAAGGAAATTGTAAAAACCCATAATTCTTTTAAATGACCAATTAACTTTTGTTGTTTTGACTTTTGTGAACAATTTCACAAACCTATCAGCTTCTTCATTAGAATTTTGGAACTTTAGTTTAAAGCTATGAGCTCAAAGTTTGTTGGGAAACTGTACCCATCAGAGTTTTTTCATGAAACATTTGAAGATATAACATTTTAAAATTATAATTAAACCAAGATTATGACTGATAGCATTTATATCAAGACACAGATATTTAAGAACCATACAAGATTTTGGAACACATATCCATAACACCTTCAGTACTGACAATGTTTTCCCATATAGTCTAATTTATCAAATAAGCCAATTAGTTTTGATACATTTTTTATATATCCTTTGAGAAACTCCAGGGCCCTTGGAATTCCTCAAAGTTGTTTTAAACTTTCAGAATTTCGTGTTGGAAAGCTTTGTTAAATAACAAAAGGCTTAAAACACTTAGTTAAATAAAATCACAAATTATTACAAAGAGTAAAACCAAAGTGACAGAGGGTTTCAAAGGCAGAGAGCACAAGAACTTATCATGAAATAAGTTTTTTAAACCAGTTATCTAAGGGACAAAGAAAACCTTTTACAATTTTGTATTAAGAGCAGTCAAGTGAAAAGACCTCTAACAGTCCTGTTTGGTTAGTAAACCCAGGCAATGATGTGTGCTGATAAGAACGTTTTTATACATTCAGGTTAGTAAATAGGTGTCCATTTATCAGAGCAAATTATACAAAGCCCAGTTTGAGTTTTAGCTATTTTTACCAAATAAATATTTATGGTTTCCCAGCCAAAAACTTGGTGTATTAGATCTATACCCTGATCAGTTAATGCTAACTAGGGCCTATGCAATACTTGGCATAGGTTTGTTTTCACTAGCCATTTCAGGTCCTGGGTTTCCATGTGGCATTTAGAGCCATGTGGAGCTTAAGACAGAGGATGGTATATTCATAAAAGATATTGTTTCTCCCAGCATGGCCAGGAGGCAGAGCTGAGATAACAAGGAGATATATTGACCTAGAGAAAAATTTAGGTAAAAGGTTTGAATCAAATTTTGAAAATATATTTATCAAAACTTCAGAAGATTTAAGTCACGTGAACTTGAAAAGTATACTTATTTATTTAATGAGCGCACATTAACTATAAGCCAATTTGGTACCTTGCACATAACACAATTACACAAACAGACATGAACACATAGACATAGCATACAGCTTACACATGCATATATGCAGACATAAACAACAAGAACAAACGAGGATCTTATAGGTTTTGTTCAAGAGGTAAAAAAAAGCTCACTAGTGAAAAGGACAGTCAGGTTTAGATTGTGTGTTGTTTTTTTTTTTAAAGACTTATTGGTGAGGCCTCACCTTGCCTTAAAGAAAGCAAGATAGCAAATTTACATTGTAAAGCAAAGTATGCAAACCTTTTCAAGAAGATGAAGAGAGGACTCTCTTCCTTTAAGAAAATAGCATAGAATTCTACCATAGGATTTTGTGAAGAAATACATAGATGAGACTAGAAGAGAATTTAGAAGTCTGTTTAAGATAACCAGGTGGATGTCAGAAAATTTGAGACTAGTTAAACAGGTAGATTTTAGGTTAGTTTTTGTTTCTAGAATGAGTTACTGAGCTCAAGAGCCGAGCCACCAGAGATGAAACCATTTGACTCTTGAGGTTTTTAGAGGAGCAGTAGACCCAAAAGGGGTCTGGTTGGCTCCATGGCTGCTTTTCTTCATAAAACTCCAGAGTCTTCAGAGAAAAAGAGTAGCACATGCAGTTAAGAAAAGAACCACTGCTTTTAAGAGAGGAGATAAGCATTGTGCAGATAAGAAAGAAAAACATGCTCAAACAATACCAACACTGTAAAGAAATATTAACTTCTTTTACTTTAGATTGTCCAATTTAAGGTTTTCTCAGTCACTGGCAAAAATTAAGTTTTATCCTTTTTTGGTGGCCTAAATGTGTCTTAGTTTTTTGTTACGGTCTTGGATAGGTCTCAGAGCGACTTGACATAGATTCCTCGTTGCTAGGTGGGAAGCCTTAACAAGACCCATTGCATAATTAACCAGTGACCAATTTGTTCCCACATTTTTATGTTAAGGCTCCCTTCCTTGAGGCATCAAGGACATGGTCGTTTAATATGCACTAACAGTTTTACAAGCTGCCATTTAGTTACTTACAGCCTGATGCTTTAAAGAGACATTGGAGTTGTAATGTATGTTCAGTCTCCCCTTTTGTTAATGAATTATCCATATTTTAAAAGTAAAGAGAAGGAAAAAAATACCTCCAGTGTTGAAAAGACCTAACTTTGGCCTGCCACAGGCATGAAATCGCTAATCGAAAGCCACCTGTGATTCCCTTACTGGGATGCGTCTCCCTTATTAGGGACTCCCTTGCCGGGATGAATTGGATGTCTTATTCCTTTCCAGTGCTTGGCAGGTCAGTCTCCGGTCCATGGAGAACGTCCTCACATGGGGCACCATTTTGTTGCTTTGCCCCCCACAGATTTGTCACCCCACTTTGCCTGGGTGACAGAGATGCAAAGGATTACTCAAAGCCCATCTCTTCTGAGCAGTGAGAGACCCCAAAGTGGTTAATCTCCCCTGGAACCCTCAAGTGAGAGGCATCCCTTCCTTGGGAAGTTAACACCAAATTGGGGTTTTCTTCCTACATTTCTTTCCTAGACCAGGAAGTTACAGGAAGAGAACATAGGTGGGTTTATAGTTTAACAACATAGGCTGGTAACTTTGAGTGAAACAAGTCAGATGATATTCCATTAGACAATTAAGTGATCCACCAACAACAGTTTGATCTTAGCAAACATTCCTTCTCCCTCCAGCAATTTTCCAGTATCTTTACACATCAATCAGTAACCAGCAACCTTGCTGTGTTAGAATTCTTTATCTTACACCAGAGACTTTGTAGCCTGAGGAAAATTTCCAGTCCTCCACAAAGTCAATATTTGAAACCGCAAGGCTTTGGAAAACCAGGCCCTGTGAAGTACATTTGCTTTAAGAATCCTCTACAAATATCCATATAAAAAACTTTTTTTGGAAAGATGGAAATAAATGCCAGTAAGAATTGTTAAAAGAATAGAAAGATACTGCCTCCAGGGAGTGAGGGAATGGAATAGGGGCATGGGCCAGGAGACCACTGTGCGTCATCATGAGATTATTAGTGGTGCTTAGTTTCTGGTTAAGTATGGGTTTGTATCACCTTGGTAAAAATTAAATTTAAAAAAAAATGTTCACTTATAGATTCCCTTTTCTCATATTCTATCAGTGGCTCAAAATATCTGACATGCTGTTGCCTTCCTGTGTGGACCATAACCATCTTGTTAGTCCTCCCTCCCTCCCTCCCTTCCTTCTGTCTTCCTTTCTTTCTCTTTCCTTCTTTTTTTTTTGTTTTTGAAACATAATTGATTACAAAGATTTGTGGGGTACAGAGTTGATTATCAGACTTGTGTATAATATGTGATAATCAAATCAAGATAGTATATTTATCATTACAGAACATAATCATTCTTTGTGCCCATTAACCAATTTTCCCCCTTTCCCATCTCTGTTGTGATTGCTCCCTCTTTCTTTCTTTTCTTTTCTTCTCTTTCTTTGTTTCTTTGTTTCTTTGTTTCCTTGTTTCTTTGTTTGTTTGTTTCTTTCTTTCTTTCTTTCCTTTCCCTTCCTTCCTTCCTTCCTTCCTTCCTTCCTTCCTTCCTTCCTTCCTTCCTTCTTTCTTTCCTTGTATTTCTCTTTCTGTGCCTGGCTTATTTCACTTAACATAATTTTCTCCAAGTTCATCCATGTTGCTGTGAATGGCAGAATTTCATTCTTTTTTATGGCAGAGTAGTATTCCATTGTGTATATATACCACATTTTCCTTATCCAATCATCTGTCAATGGACATTTACGTTGGTTCTAACTCTTGACTATTGTAAATAGAGCTGCAATAAACATGGGAGTGCAAGTATCCCTTTGACATGATGATTTCCATTCCTTTGGGTATATACCCAGCAGTGGGATTGCTGGATTGTATGGCAGTTTTATCTGTTGTTGTTTGAGGAAACTCCATACTGTTTTCCATAATGTCTGTACTAATTTACAGTTACACCAACAGTGTAGGATGGGGCCAGCCCCTTTTTCCACATCCTTTCCAGAATTTATTATTCTTTGTCTTTTTGATAATAGCCAGTCTAACTGGGGCAAGATGATATCTCAATGTGGTTTTGATTTGATTTCTCTGATGATTATTATGCAAGGTGACCTTCCATAATACAATTTTCAAAAACTTAAGTTGATCCACCAACAAAAGCTTGATCTTAGCAAGCATTCTCTTCTTACAGCAATTTCCCAGTATCTTTACATATCAATCAGTAACCTGTCTGTCCTTTGGGCCAGCAACCTTGCTGTGCTACAATTGTTTATCTTACAACAGAGACTAGCCTGGGGAAAGTTTCCTGTCTCCTTCAAGGTCAACATTTTATATGTACTTTTAAGAAGGTAGGCCAAACTGGAAACTGCAAGGCTTTGGAAAACCAGGCCCTGTGAAATACATTTTCTTTATGTATACTCCACAGAGTTTTATAGTTTCAGGTCTTTTTCATCCATTTTGAGTTGATTTTGGCATATGGCAAGGGTAGAGGTCTAGTTTCATTCTTCCACACATGGATATCCAGTTTTCCCAGCACCATTTATTAAAGATGCTGTCCTTTCCCCAGTTTATGTTCTTGGCATCTTTGTCAAAGATCACTTGGCTGTAAGTATGTGGATTGATTTCTGAGTTCTCTATTCTGTTACATTGGTCCATGTGTCTGGTTTTGTGCCAGCACCATGCTGTTTTGGTTTCTATAGCTTTGTAGTATAGTATGAAGTCAGGTAGTGTAATGCCTCTGGTTTTTTGTTTTTGTTTTTGCTCAGGATTCCTTTGGCTATCTGGGGTCTTTTGCTGGTCCATATGAATGTTAGAATTGCTTTTTTTCTTTGTGTGAAGAATGTCATTGGTATTTTGATGGGGATGCCATTGAATCTGTAAATTGCTGTGGGAAGCATAGACATTTTCACATTCATTCTTCCAATCCAAGAGTGTGGAATGTTTTTTCATCTTTTTATGTCCTCTTTACTTTCTTTCAGCAATGATTTGTTGTTCTCATTGTAGGGATCTTTCACCTTCTTGGTTAAGTTTATTCCTAGGTATTTTTTCATTTTGCTTTGGTTTTTCGTTTGCTTGTTTGTTTGTGTTTTGGTGGCTATTGGAAATGTGCTTGCTTTCTTGATTTCTTTTTCTTCTAGTTCATTGTTGTATATTGATTTTGTACCCTGCAACTTTACTGAATTTTTTGATCAGATCTAAGAGTTTTTGGTAGAGTCTTTAGGCTTTTCTATATACAGGATCATGTCATCTGCAAACAGGGACAGTTTGACTTCATCTTCTCTGATCTGGATGCCTTTTTCCAACACTATGTTAAATATGAGTGGTGAGAGTGGGCATGCTTATCTTGTTCCTGTTCATAAAGGCCTTTCCTTCTTTTTAATACTGGGATTCTGAAAGCCTTTTCTCGGTGTGTAGAAGGAGGGGGCTGAGGGCAGAGCAGGAACACATGCCAACTCTATAAAATTTTCTAAACTCTCATTCTCTCATTTGCTAGGAATGTGTTTGTTTTCCCTTGTGTCCCATTGACTTCATATTTGAGTTCATGGGTTTCTCATCCAGCATTCTGTTTTACCTGGAGTAAAACTGCCTTTCTTCTTATGTTTCCCTTTGTTCCTTTATCAGATTTTCAAGTTCTTCCAACCTGTCAGGCCCACTGCCTGTTCTGTGGGACCTGCATTCCTGGAGACCTCAGGGACTTCCTGCAAAAGCATTTGTGAGTCCTTAAATGTCTAAAAGATTTGATTCTGCCCTCATTCTTGAGAACAGTTTCTCTGAGTGTAGAATTTGAAAAGATTTTCCCCCTGTCCATGGGCCCCTCAGTCACTCCCCTACTTGGGCTGTTCCCCGCCTGTCTTCCCACTCCTTGGCCCCTGTAGGGCTCTGTGGGCACCCTCCTGCCCCCGCTTACCTGGGCACACCCTGAGCTTGGTTATTCCACCCCACTGTACCAGGCAACACCTCTCCAGCAGTTTTCCATTTTCCAGAAATGTGCTGGAGTTGCCTGGTTGATGGTAACCCAGCCCCTCCTGTTCTCCTCATAATACCCTTATCACTATCTTAAGAGATTTGGGATGGGTAGATGGCAGATGTGGCCGCTCCGGCCACTATCCTGAGTCAGAGCCCTCAAAGGGAGGTCTTACAGGCCATTTGGATGGATGGGCAATTCCACCTTAAAATCTGTACCTGTGACTGCTGGCTTGGCACATAAGGCCTGTGACAACTGAGTGGCTAATCGGAGATCCCAGCGCTTCTCAGTGTACTGCCATGCACTACCTGATCTGTGTTCCCTTGCACTCATGCAGTGATCATCTAATACACCTGAGAGAGAGAACGAGGCAAATCATTCACTGGCTCTTAGGCTCCTACCTGGAAGTGAGCCACATCAATTCCATTCACTGTTATTGGCCGTGGCAAGTCCTGTGGCTCCAGCTCCCAATTCTATGGGGAAGGGCAGCCTCCCTGGTGCCCACAAGGAGAAAAGCTGGTAAGTGCTCATGCCCTTCAGCCAGGTGCTGGTCAAATGGTCCAACCTGACTCCACATCTGGCTGAGGAAACTCCTGCCTTCTCCCCTTTGAATGGAGCCCTCTCCTGCCACCACCCACTGTTCAAGCCTCCAGCTCCAGCGAGCGTTTCACCTGGACAAGCTTTCAAGTGAGAATCAGGTACGAGACATTGATTGCTCTAAATGTCTGGGGTCATGAGTACAGCTCTCGAGCTGCCCCTCGCTCAGCCGCACGTTGAGATTGTGGAGAAGTGACTCTTCGCTTCCTTATGCAGGGAGACAATGTGCACAGTACACCAACACCCTCACCAGAAAAGGCTCCGCCTGTGTCTCCTGCTTTTCCTACGTATCCTGGAGGAAGATGACGAGCAGAGTCTCTAAACAGGTTTCACAATGCATAGTCTTCTACTTACTGTTTTCTGCCTTTGGGTGTCTCTCTTTGGACATCAAGGCAACAGAAAAAGTCTCAGTCAATGTCAAGCCCACTACCAGGGCTTGGTATCTCAGAGAGAAGGGGTGGGAATTTCCAGTTCAGCTCTTTCTGGAGGTTTCTAGAATCTTTAAATACACTTGAGTCTTTGAATACTATCATCCTCTTCTTCAAGCAAATCCCAGACTTAGTTTAATAACTCTCTCCCCTGGGGAAGTAATATACTACATATACCTACACACACAAGTGAACAGACCTCAACTCATCAGATAACTGGTCCACCTCATGAATTTTAGAAAGATTGCTCTGGTGGAATTTAGAAGCTGGATTGGCAGACAAGAGTCTGGATGCAAAGGATCCGAGGAGGAAAATTGAAATCATCCCGCTAAGAAACCACAGGGTCGGAACTACATGATAGAAGTCACGGGAACAGAGAAGATCCAGAGAAAAGGCAGATGGTGAGGATTTACAGGTTCTTCTCATGTTAAGTGAAAAGTTGCAACTTTGTAAAAACATATGTGTAAAAACCAGAAGGTAATAATCAAAATAAGAAAAGCCAAGCATTGATGGTATTCCGAGCACCCCCATCACTCCAAAGTCTTCTAGGTTCTTAGAGAACAAACAGCAAGAATGTCTTTCAGGGGTTATAGAAAAGAATCCACGTGAAGGAAGCAGAAGGGGCTTCATCGTCTCAAGCAGCAGAGCTGAGCAGTGGACAATGTGTGCTGGTATATCTACTTGCAAGATTTCTGGCACTTCAAGCCAAAAGGGGCCCCAGGTGACACAGATTTAAACTTTTGACAACAGAAAACAGATGCCTTCAATTGTAGAGACTAAGTATTTCCTGAAATGGAACTCACACAGGAATTTATTACGTGGCTCCTTGTAGTAGACAATAAATTCCACCTCGATTTTACATGAAATATTATTGAACTTCTCAGTACAAAACTCCATATGTGAAGAGGATGTGCCAGTGAATTTAACTCGATTGCTGTCTTTAGCTCTGTGAAGTCTAACTTACGGTGATAAATCTCAGAGAGCCTGGAGGAGCGGGCAGATAACACTGCCATTAGCCTGGTCTCTCAAATTCAGCATCAGAGCCCAGCTCCCACCCAGACAGAGGAGGCCGGCAGATTCCCCGAGTGCTTTCTTTACTCACTGTGTCAGGGAGTTTGGGCTTTTCCTAAATGAGATGGAGGGCCATCAAACCATTTTAATTAGAGAAAAGATAGGATCAGACTTGTGTTTTAGAAGGATCTCTGGTTGTGTTGTAGATTATTAATTAGAGCAGGAAGGAGAAAACTGAAGGGGGAAAATCTAGTTAAGCAGTTATTTTAAAAGATGAGGTAAGAGATCACAAGAATAGTCCTAACTAAGGCGTAGAATCAGGGTAGAAAGGAGTGGATGGATTTGGGTGGAATTTAGGAAATAAAGTCAAGGAGACAGAAATTAATGACTGATTGGGTGAGTCAGTGATGGAGCTCAAGTCCACAAATGCAACTCATTACCCTAATCCAGGCCACTGGGTGAGATGCGTGGCTCACAATTAACATAGAATAAATGCATGGGGCAACCTTGTAGAGCAAGGGTACAAAAGTTCATCCAGTGAGGTCTGGCAAAAAGTGAAGATGTTGAACCTAAGGCATAAGGCTCAGGAAAGAGACCGGGGCTGGGAATAAACTCTGTGTGCACTCACGATCAGTAGGTGCTGGCTGCAACCTGGAGAGTCAAGGCCATCCTGGGGAGCGTGCAGAGTGGGAACAGCTGAGGCTGGGGGGCGGAGGGGAGGGGGCCAGCCTTGGGGGAGGGGAGGAAGAGCCACAGATGAGCAACTGGAAAGCCAACAACAACCAGGTGAGGCTGGGGTCCCCAACATCAGGGAGGACTGGATTGTCAGAAGGGAGTCAACACATTCTGAAGAGTTCAATGAGGACTGAAAAGCTGGCAGTGTGTCCTCCCCAAGGACAGATGCCAGGTGGCTTTCCAGATCCAGAAGGTGGGAGGGATGCGGTGTTGTGCCCCAGTCAATCAGGTCTTTGGGGCTTCCACCTGGGCAACCTGTTCTCCAGCCACATCTTCCAGAGCTTCATGGCCTCAGACATCCATCTCTCCCCACCTGCCAGACTCAGTCTTTCCATTTTCCAAATACTAATTCCACTGTAGAGGGAAGAAGAAATACCCTGCAAAGCAGAAAGTTATATTAATTCATCAGTTCTTTGAAATCACTCGTTAAATATTCTGATGACTTTATTTTCAAATGACTTCATTAAAAATAAACTATGAGATGGTAAAATCTTCAAAATTTGGAATGAAAGTGAAAAATCATATTCTAAGACTCAAGGACAGAATTTTGCTTTTCTGCTTAGGAGCTTTCTGTAATGAAACACACTAACAACATCTACAGAAAGTAACTACAAAAGAAAACTTCCACCAACCCTCAACCTACCCCTCTTTTTTTTTTAAATAAGGACCAGCATTGTGGATTTTCTAAAAGTCATGCACTACTTTGATATTTTTTAGTAATGAAATAACCACATACTTAATATGAGTAAAATATGACTAAAAAATTATATGTTGCTCTTGGAAAATGTTGAATTTTCTACTTGTATGTAATATAGGCCAGTGTATCTTTTTAAATATAAGATTCAAAAAGGTCATGTTTTGTGGTCCAAAAGTACATATTGAAGATATAAGTAAATAATTATATCATTTGCCTTAAAAATATTTCACATTTAGTCTCTTTGTATAAAATTAGATTCAAAGAAAGCCAGTTAATCTTCAAGCATTTTAGGATGGTGCATAAAGGCGACAGCCAGCTGGCTGCATCTGGCCTGCAGGCCTGCAGAGCTGCTCAGGAAATCTCACACTGGGGGGCTGCGGCACTGGCCATTCTGAATTCTTGGGTGTCAAGATCCTGGAATGTTCACACATTTTAAAAGTCAGTCTCTCCAAACCTTCGATGTAAGAAATGACGAATGACTTATGAGTTATTTGGTAGCAAACATAGAAAGAAAAATGGTTTTGAAGATAGAGTAACAGAGAGGTTAACATATTTTTCTTAAACAAAAATAGGATTTTTAATTAGATTATATGATCCCCTAGATTGCAATGGTCTCAAACATATGAATGATAAGGGGAATGCCCTTATTTAAAATTTAAATAACCAGAAAACTCAGATAAATAGACATTTCAGAAGCTTTCTACAATTATTTAAGGGAAGAAAATGACCATTTGTTAAATTTTTTTACTGTGCACCAGAAATCTGTCTGGTTGCTCATTTAATTCTTAGAACAACTTGATGAGGCAGGGATTATTATCCCCATTTTACAAATACAAAGCAATATAGAGAGAGTCAAAGTAAGCTGTCCATATTAATTAAAATATCTTAGTTATCTAAAATCACTGGTTACATAGCTAATATGTATAAGTGATAGATAACTAATATCTAACTAATAACAAATGGAACTATATGTGGTTATATATAGTATATACAGTTGTTACTAATGTATAACTGTACTAGAATTGTATAACATATATATTTAGATAAGATATAAGTAATTATATAACTAATTACATTCACAATAAATAGATCTGAAAGGCACCTTAATCTCGCCCCACTTCTTTTTCTTTTGTACATCCACTCTACAAACTGTACTAAAAGTCTACTCTGTGTCAGATATTTCTGCACATACCATAATGAGATACTCATAGAAACCTACCAGATGTCTGACAATACCAAGTGTTGGGGAGATGAGGAGCCTCTGGAAGATAAATTGGTGCAACTGTTTGAGAAGCATTTAGCATTATCTTCTTTGGATACCTTGTGACATTTCTCATCTGAGGCATGCACAGTGAGAAGTCCAGGTGCACAGGCCACTGGAACCACAGCAACATTGCGTCAGAAAGTCTGACACTGCAAAGAACCCAAATGCCCATCAGCAATAAGTAGATAGGTAAAAAGTGGCATATTTATGCAAAGGCATACCCTGCAGCCAGGAAAATGAATGGACTACATTCAATGACATGGATGAATTTATTTCTGAATAAAACTAAGCAAAAAACACTAAAACAAAGGAATGTAAATGGCAGAGTTTTATTTATATACAGTTCAAAAATAAGCTAAACTGTTTAGGAATACACATGTAATAGTAAACTACAAAGAAAAAACAAGAGGACGGGTAGCCCCAAAGTCAGGATGGTGGTTACTGCTAGGGCAAAGTTGGTGGGGGGACTTGGAAGAAACTGTCTCAGGGGTCATCAGTGGCACTGACAGTTTCATGGGATTCAGCTGATAATTATCTGTTAAATTGTACATTTTTTGTTTATGCACTGTAAATGTGCTGTATTTCACAATAAAAAGGTTGACAAAACACTAACCCCACCCCACTCAAATATACATATATATACACACATGCACATGTATGTATATACACATGTATGTATGTATTCAGTAATTATTTGTGGACATAGATAGTGTATATGATATTTACTTTCTGTTCTTTGATTGCAGTAGCTTCCAAAGTTTTCACAATGAAAAATTAATATTATAGGGAATTGAAAAGTTATTTCTAAAAATGAAGGAAAATAAGCCTACCTTGGACTTGCCCAGCTGGTCATGGCTCTCAGGCTGGGACCTTGAAGGGGGGAAGAGGGGTGGGGGAGCAGCATTCCAGAGGAGGATTTATGACTTTGCCTGGACTAATAAAACCACCAAGTGCCTTGCTTCCAGGCCAGGCCTAGCCTTTGTGTCCTGGGTTAGCTGAGGAATGTTCCCTCTGTTTTGACAACCCGAGAGCCCGGCAGGCGGAGGGGCACCCTGGGGGCTACAGGACAGAGCCGCTTTGTGCGCCCCATGTACAGCACCAGGAGACTCTTTTACCTCCCCCCCTTTTCTGTTTGGAAACATTTTAGGACAGTGCCTTGATCCAGCCACAGCTTTGTGATGTCCCTTCGATTGTCCCTTCCATCCCCAGCTTCAGTAGCCTCTTCCCGGCTCTAAAATCCTAGGATGCCTTTACTCTTTGTAGGAACTTGTGACACTAAGTTTAGGTCACCCAGAAGATGAGGGTAGAATATAATACCCCAGGACCACAGCTTTTGCCCACAACAAACATGTGTTTTTAAGAGCAACACCAAAGACTAAGCTGCTGCCACTAGTGGTTTTTGGTTTAGTTTTAGTTTTCTTAAAAATTTGAAGCATGTATGTTTTTTAGAAATCATTTCACAAATCATTCCAATAATAACCTTAATAAAATTGCCAGTAGTTAATCACAGATTTTATAGGAAGCCAGGAGTCAAAATGTACTGAATGATGGTCTCTCTCAAGTGTTCATTATTGTGCATTAACTGCCAAAAAGAAACAAAATTGATATATCCTTTCAAGACTGGCATTTATTTCTATAAATAAATATAAAGTGCTGGAGCCATTGCATTCTTCTGCTGGAGTCTGCTGACTTTAATTATGTTTTAAATATTTCAGACAAGACACTCTTGAACAACCCATGGGTCAGAGAAGAAACAAAAGAGAAATTAGAAAAAATGTCATCAAGATGGTGGAGTAGGAAGCTCTAGATGTCATTGCAGCACAGAAACATCGATATGATAATAAAATTGATACTGAAATACATGAAGAGAAATTCAGCATCCAGCTAAGGAACAGAAGCTCCCCAGAGGAGCAAAAACTAAGAGCAGTGGAATTTATATGAGTAAGAAGAACAATTTCACTCTGCCCACATCGGTCCCTTCCCCAAACTGGCTTAGCTCAGAGCCAAGAAGACCACCTCAGCCGGTGTATGTGTGTGTGGTTGGGGGGGGGATTAGAGTGTGCTCCTGGATGCCTGGCCTCCTCACTGCTCGGGGAGCCCTCAGTGAGACCATTTTCTTTGTTACCTCATACCAAATGCTAAACAATCTGCAGAGTTCAGTCCCCTGGGACAGTTAGCAACAAAGAAAAGTGTTGGGCATCTTCATACAGCTGTCATTGGGAAAAAGCACAGAACTGAGGCTCTTCCTCCCAGAGGGTGGGATGAGAGTGAAAGAGGCTTGTCTCCAGGCTTTCAGTGTGCTCCCCAAAGTGTTGGTCACTATCTTGCCTCGTATCATGTAGTGCTTACTGGTAAAGGTCTCTGTTAGTCAAAACCAGTCCATAAAGACCAAGAGAAGCAGTCACTTCTTTAAATGCACAGACAGCAATGCAAATCTAAAGGGAACAATGCAAATCTAAAGAATCAAGAAAACACGACACAATCAAAGGAAAAAAACAAATCTTCAGTAACCAACTCAAATGAAATGAAGATCTGTGAATTGCCTGGCAAGTAATTCAAAATTATCATGTTGAAGCTCAGTGAGTTACTAAGAACACAGACAACTAAACAAAATGATACAAGAACAAAATGAGAATATCAACAAAGAGATAGAAATTATTTAAAACAAATCAAAACAAAAGGAACGAAACAGAAATACTGGAGCTGAAGAATGCAATAACTGAATTGGAAAATTTATTAGAGGGTTTCAAAAGCAGAATTCAGTTTATGGGTGTCCTGGAGGAAGAGAAAAAGAGAAAAATGCAGAAAGCCTATGTAAAGAAATAATGGCTGAAAACTTATAAAATATGGAAAGGAAAATGGACATCCAGATTTCTGAATTTCAAAGGATGCCAAATTTGTTGAATGTAAACATGTCTATGTGAGACAAATTATAATCAAATTGTCAAAAGTGAAAACAGAGAAATTTGAAAGCAGCAAGGGAAAAGTGATTCATGTCATACAGGGAGATCGTATAAGACTGTTAGTGGATTTCTCAGTAAAAAATTTGCAAGCAAGAAGAGAATGGGATAATATATTCGAAGTGCTGAAAGAAAAAAACTTCCAACCAAGAATATTATACCTGCCAAGGCTATTCTTCAGAAATTAAGTAAAGATAAACACTTTCTCAGACACACTAAAGTTGAAGGAATTTATTACCACTGGATCTGCTTTATAAGAAATGCTAAAGGGAATTCTTCAAGTTCAACAAAACGGACATTAATTAACAGCATGAAAACATATGAAAGTATAAAACTCACTGGTAAAGGTAAATATATAGTCAAATACAAAATACTCTAATACTGTTATGGTGGTGCCTAAATCACTTTCAACTCTAGAATAAAAGTGAAAAGATAAAAGTATTAGAAATACCTATAACTGTAATAATTTATAAATGATACACAATATAAAAAGATGGAAATTTTGATATCAATAACATAAAGTGGGAAAGAGAGAAGTAAAAGTATAGAATTTTTGTATGTTGTCAAAGTTAAGTTGTTTTTAGCTTAAAATAGACTATTTTAACTGTAAGATGTTTTATGTAAAACTCATGGTAATCACAAATAAAAAACTTATAGTAGATAAACAAAACATAAAGAGAAAAGAATCAAAACATATGCTACAGAAAAAAAAATCATCAAATCACAAAGGAAGACAGCAAAAGAGGAAAAAGAAACAATACAAAAGTTTTAAAATAATTAACAAAATGGAAATAATAAGTCCTCACCTATAAAATATTACTTTAAAGATAAATGGATAAAATCCCCCAATTAAAAAGCATAGAGTAGTCAAATGGATAAAAGAACAAGATCCAACTATATGCCGCCTACTTGAAATCTAATTTAGCTTTTTACACTGAACAGGAAGGGTTGAAAAAAAATCTCATGCAAATGGTAATCAAGAGAGAGCAGGAATAGCATTCTTATATTAGACAAAATATACCTTAAGTCAAAAACTGTCATGAGAGACAAGAAAAAGTAATCATGCAATGATAAAGAAGTCAATTCATCAAGAGGATAAAACATATATGCACCCAACACTGGAGCCCCCAGATATAAAAAGCATATATTAGCAGATCTAAAGGGAAAAATAGACAATAAAATAATGAAGGGGAATCTAATACCCCACTTTCAACAATGGATAGAACATCCAGACAGAAAATCAATAAGGAAACAGCAGACTTTAGCAACACTACAGACCAAGTGGCCAAACAGACAGATGCAGAATATTCAACCCCACAGTAGCAGAATGCACAATCCTCCCAAGCACACTCAGAACATTATCCAAGATAAATCATGTGTTAGTCCACAAAACAAGTCTTAACAATTTTAAGAAGCTTACAATCATATCAAGTATCTTTCCTCACCACAATGGTATGAAACTAGGAACCAATAATAGGAGTAAAACTGGTAAATTCACGAATATGAAGAAATTAAACAAAACATTCCTGAATAGCCAATGGGTCAAAAAGAAATCAAAAGGAACATAAAAAATATCTGAGATGTACATAAAAGGAAACAACATACCAAAATTTATGGGATGTAGCAAAAGCAGTTCTAAAATGGAAGTTTATAACAATAAATGCCTACATTAAGGGAAAAAAACTCAAATAAACAACTTAACTTTATACCAGAAAACAGAAAAACAAACTCAGCCCAAAGTTAGCAGAAGGAAAGAAATAATAAGGATTAGAATAGAAATAAACAAAATAGAGAGCACAAAAACAACAGGAAAAAACTAAGACTTGGTTTTTTGAAAAGATAAATAAAATTGGCAAACCCTTAGATTTACTCAGAAAAAAAGAGAGAAGGTTCAAATAAATAAAATCAAAAATAAAAGAGGAGGCATTACAAGTAATGCCACAGAAATAAAAAAGGATCATAAGAAAATACTACGAACAATTATATGCCACTGAACTGTATGTCCTAGAAGAAATGAGTACATTTCTAAAAACATGCAACCTAACCAAAACTGAGTAAAGAAGAAATAGAAAGCCTAATAGACATATAACACATAAGGAGATTGAACTGGTATTCCAGTACTTCCTAACAAAGAAAAGCCCAGAACCATCTGGCTTCACTGATGAATTAATGACAATCCTTCTTAAACTCTTTCAAAAAATGAAAGAAGAGGGAATACTTCAAAACTCATTTTATATGGCTACCATCACCCTGATTCCAAAGCCAGACCCCCAAGGGGTCTGTCTTACACCCCCCAAGAAAGAAAACGATAGGCCAAGATCCATGATAAACATAGATGTAAAAATTCTCAATAAAATATTAGAATTCAACAGCATATCAAAAGTATTGTACACCATGACGAGTGGAATTAATCCCGGGATGCAGGGAGGATTCAATGTACACAAATCAATGTAATACATCATATCAACAAAATGGGGGAAAATCATCTCAATAAATGTGGAAAAAGCATTTGACAAAGTTCAACATTCATTTATGATTAAAACTCTCAACAAGCCAGATATAGAAGGAACTTACCTCAACACAATAAAGGCTAGATATGAAAAGCCCATAGCTAACAACATAATCAGTGGGGAAAAACTGAAATCTTTCCCTCTAAGATCTGGTACAAGGCAAGGTTGCCCACTCTCACCGATTCTATGCAACATAGTACTGGAAGTTCTAGCCAGAGCAATTAGTCAAGAAAATGAAATAAGACACATGCAAAACAGAAAGGAAGGAGTAAAATTACCCCTGTTTCCAGATGACATGATCATGTATGTAGAAAACCCTATAGACTCAACAGCAATACTAAAAAAAAACTGTTGGAATTAATAAACGAATTCAGTAAAGTTGTAGGATAAAAAATTAACATACAAAAATCAGTTTCAACTCTATACACAAATAATAAACTATCCAAAAAGGATAAAGAAAGCAATCCCATCCACAATAGCAATAAAAAGAATAAAATACTTGAGGATAAAATTAGCCAAAAAGGTGAAAGATGTGTACACTGAAAACTGTAAGACACTGATGAAAGAAACCAAAGAAAACACAGATAAATAAAAAGATATCCACTGTCCATGGCTTGGAAGAATTAATAGTGTTAAAATGCCCTTACTATCCAAGGTGATCTACAGATCCAATGCAATCCCTACCAAAATCACAATGGCATTCCTTAAAAAATAGAAAAAAAATTCTAAAATTTATATGGAATCACACAACACTTCAAATAGCCAAAGCAATCTTCAGCTAGAAGAACAAGGCTGGAAGCATCACACAACCTGATTTCAAAATATATTACAAAGCTGTAGTAATCAAAATAGTAAGGTACTATTATAAAACAGACACATAGACCAACAGAACAGAATACAGAACCAGGAATAAATCCATTAATCTGCATTCAAACAATCTTCAACAAGTTTTCCAAGAACATGTGATAGGGGAAGGACATTCTCTTCGATAAGTGGTGCTGGGAAAACTGGATATCCACAAGCAGGAGAAAAAATTGGACCTTTATCTCACACCATATGCAAAAATCAATGGATTAAAGTCTTAAATGTAGGATCTGAAACTGTACAACTACCAGAAAAAATATATAGGGTAAAACCTTCTTGACATTGATCTGGGCAATGATTTTTTTAATATGATTCCCAAAGCACAGGCAACAAAAACAAAAATAGACTGTGGGATTGCACCACATTAAAAAGCTTCTGTGCAGTAAAAGAAGCAATCAAAGAATGAAAAGGCAACCTACAAAATGGGAGAAAATATTTGCAAATCATGTATCTGATAAGGGGCTAATATCCAAAATATACAACGAACTCAAGCAACTCAATAGCAAATACACACACACACACACAAATAACCTGATTAAAAAACAAGCTAAGAACTGAAAAGACATTTCTTAAAAGAAGACATACAAATGGGCAAGATGTGTATGAAAGTGTGCTCAACATCGCTAATAATCAGGGAAATTCAAATCAAAACAGCAAGATATCGCCTCACTCTGTTAAAACGACTACCATCAAAAAGCCAAAATATAACAAGTGTTGGCTAACAAAATGGAACCACAGTTAAATTAATAAATTTAAAGGAATATTTCTCCCACACCATGTAACCTGATCATGGTTTCCTCTAAGTCTGTGGTTTCTAACACACTGACATTGGCATGCAGCCCATCTGAGTGGATGGGGTCTGATTATTATCTTCAAACTATTAAAATATTTTAACTAAAATTTTTTTTAAATGTTAGCCTATTGTGTGAAGTACTTTGCATGTGCGTGTGGCCCAAACCCTTCTTGACCCAAATGGTCAGTTTGAATGAGATGTTGAAGGAGCCTGTAGCCCATCCTCCTAAGTCAAAACCTGCCTCAGTAAACAGGCTGCTATAACAAAATAGCATACAGTGGCGGCTTAAACAGCAGACAACTCCTAATATCATCATGCAGGGGATTAGGGCTGCACTACATGAATTTTGGAGAGACAAAGGCATTCAGTTCATCCAGGCTCCTTGCCACTAAGAGTTCTCCCCTGACCTGAGTCCATGAACACATTCCTATCGCTAGTTGCTTGCATGGGAGGCAGAATGACTTATCTGGTCTAGCAGTTGTTTTCTCTACTCGGGACTTTTTTTTTTTTTACAGTCACCAGTTTAGTCCAAGGGAATCCAGTGCCCACGGGTCTCCCAGGACCCTCAGAGAACTAACTCTGCATGAACCAAATCCCAACTCCATGTTCATGATGGTCCAAAGCCATCTTGCTGTTCCTGTGAGTTCCTTTGGCATAATTTCTCATAGCTCTGCTTCATGCCCTGTTGCCACATGCACTCTCTTTCTCTTCTGATCTCGAATGTCCCTGGAAGCAAAGCAATGTCTCTCACTGCTTTCTCCTGCAGTGTGCCCTGTACATTTGCAGACTTCTTTATCAAGGAGTCTTCTACCTCCTGACTACCTCCATCCTCTTCGCCTCCCTCTTCCTCTGTAAGTGTCTCCTCCCACTTGAAAAAAAGTCTCTCTTCTGATTTAACGCAAACCAGTTCTGCCTACATTCAGGCCTCTGGGTGTCTCAACTATGGCCCTGAACAATTTACCTAGGAATATTCTCCCAAAGACTTAGGCTTTGTGTGCAGAACTTTCAGGTCAGTTGCTAAGAGAATAAAAAATGTTTCCACTTTATTACATGGTAAACTTTAGACTTATTCCACCTTACCTACTCTATACCTTTTCTATTTTTTCTCTTTTAAATGAATAATCATAAATATGAGTGTTGTGTCTCATGCTGCTAAGTGAAACACCAGAGCCTTGAATTATTGAATCCAAGACCAGCTAGCCATCTGCTGTCACCCCATGGGATCCTGGGAACATTTAGGCAAAGAAAAACACGTGACCAGCTGGAGCTTTGGAAAAAACTGTGTGCCATGCTGTCTCCTGCCAGGTGATAGGGACCAGTCCACAGGGGAGCTGAGCAGCCCCCTGCCCCTGGGGCTAACACCTAGATTAGAGACAGATTAGGAGCAGACAGCTCCTTCGTCCCCCTCTCCTTGGCCATTATGTTGTGTTGTGCCTCTCTAGGTTGGGCACAACTAGATGAGAACATGGGAAAGAGTCAGAGCCCTTGTCCCTAAGTGCTGACTGAGCCACTGCCACTGCCCAGCCTATGCTCAGGGCTCACCAGGGACCCCAGGGGTGGGAATCCAGCAGTTCATTACTGCACTGGCCCCATGGGTGGGAAGAGAGTGAGGAAAAGAGCACCCCCTGGTGAGAATACACCATTGCAGAGTAGGAGCCCACGAAGGACAAGAGTGCACAGGCCAACCTCCAGGCCTTGTTATGGCTTCTTGTCTTCCCACTATGAGCTCTAATTTGGTTTCTGCCCAAGCCCAAGAAGTAGAATTGTGGCAGATTCTGGAAGCAGCACAAATCCAATCTCCCAGCATCTTTTGAGAGAGAGGCCAGATACTTCTCTGCTCTATCTCATTGTAAACAGTCTTCAGGATCCTATCCAAGACTAAGCATGCATCCTTAGTAACACCACTGATGCTAGTCATGGTCAGCTTAGAGGAGCCACAGATCACATTGCAGGGCTCCTTGGGGAGCAATGAGGCCTGCCCCAAAACAAACCATACAGGTGTCTCATCTCCACAAAGATTCAGAAAGTCTAGAAGAGGATCTGTGAGTAAATCCATCACATTCTTCAGAGGAGGATAAGCCAAGCATCAGAAGATCACAGGACTTTCCAGAGGCTTAGCAGCTAAGAAAAAGCAGAACTAGAATGTAATTCCAGGTACGCAGACTGAGTCCATGAATAATGTTTAAAAATATATCATTAGCAACAACAACAAAAATACTTTGGTATAAATCTAACAAAAAATGTACAAGATCTACATGAAGAAAAATACAAAACTCTGATAGAAGAAATTTTAAAATATCTAAATAAATGAAGAGATATTCCATGTTCATGGATAGGAAGACTTGATATTGTCAAGATGTAGGTTTTTTCCCAGCAGTTCTAATCAAAATGCAATTCTAATCAAATTCTAATCAATGCAATTCTAATCAAAATCCTAGCAAGTTATTTTGTCCATATTGACAAATTAATTCTAAAGCTTATGTGAAAAAGCAAAAGACCCAGAACAGCCAACACAATACTGAAGAAAAAGAACAAAGTCTGAGGACTGACAGTTCTCAACTTACGACTTACTATAAAGCTACAATAACCAAGATAGTGTGGTACTGGTGCAAGAATAGACAAATAGGCCAGAGGAACAGAATAGAGAGCCCAGAAATAGACCCACACATATAGTCAACTGATCTTGGAGCAAAAGCAATGCAATGGAGAAATGATAGTCTTTTCAACAAATGGTGCTGGAACAACTGGACATTCACATGTGGGAAAAAAGGGATCTAGACAGAAATTACACCCTTAAAAATATTAACCCCAAATGGATCATAGACCTACATGTAAAACAACAAACTGTAAAACTCGTAGAAAATAACATAAGGGAAAACTAGATGATCCTGGATATGGCTATAACTTTTTAGATACAATGCCAGAGGCACCATTCATGAAAGAAAGAACTAATAAGTTGGACTTCATTAAAATTTAAAACTTCTGCTCTGTAAAATACACTGTTAAGAGAATGGGAAGACAAGCCACAGACTGGGAGAAAATATTTGCAAAACACATATCCGATGAGGGACTGGTAACCAAAATATACAAAGAACTCCTAAAATTCAACAATAGGAATGCAACAATCCAATTAAAAATGAGCAAAAGATTTAAACAGGCACTCAGCAAAGGAGATACCCTATGGTAAATAAGCATGTGAAGAGATGCTCAATATCACGTGTCATTAGGGAGCTGCAAATTAAAACAACAATGAGATGCCACTACACACTTATTAGGGTAGCTAAAACCGAAATCAAACACCAGTAAGTTGTGGAGAAACAGGAACTCTTATTCATTGCAGGTGGGAATGCAAAGTGATGTAGCCATGTTGGAAGACAGTTTGGTGGCTGCTTACAAAACTAAACCTGTTCTTGCCATATGATCCAGCAATTGAGCTCCTTGGCATTATCCAAAAGAGTTGAAAACTCGTGTCCACACAAAAACCTGCACACAGATGTTTACAGCAGCTATATTCATAATTGCCAAAACTTGGAAGCAACCAAGGCATCCTTCGGTAGATGAGTGGATAAATACACTGCGGTACGTCCAGACAATGGATTATTATTCAACTAAAAAGAAATGAGCTATCACGCCATGAAAAGACATGGAGGGACCTCGCATGCATATTTAGCCAGTCTGAAAAGGTTAAATAAATACTGTATGAGTCCAACAATATGACATTTTGGAAAAGGCAAAACTATGAAGACAGTAGAAAGATCAGTGGCTGCCAGAGGTGTGGCGACAGGGAGGGATGCATAGGATTTTCAGGCAGTGAAGCTATTCTGCATGGTACTGTAATGGGGGAGATGTGCCATTGTTTGTTAACCCCCTAGAATGTACAACACAAGGGGTGAACCCTAATGAAAACTATGGACTTTGGGTGCTTAAGGTGGGTCTGTGTAGGTTCATCAGTTGTGACAAGTGCACCTTTCTGGGGGGGTGATGTTGATAATGGGGAACTGTTGGAGGGAGATATATGAGAACTCTGTACTATCTGCTCAATATTTCTATTAAAAAATTACTTTTTTTAAAGTAAAGTTTTAGGAATTTATGTTCATTCACCCAGCCCTTTCACTCACACCTTTTATCACAGTGATGAGTTACTGATATGGACTTTCCCTTCCTGAGCTCATGGGCTGGGGCTGCCCCTCCCCAGTTCCTGCACCAGCGCTTAGATATATGGTCCTTTCTCTTCATCTTAAACTCTTCTTTTAGACATGTTCTTGTGCACTTAAAGCAAGTTAGCGTTACTATGGAAGAGACTTGTCTAGCTGAAGAAATGTCCTTTGGAGCCCTGGGGCTAATGACCTATTAGAAGCTCCTGTAGTCACAGCAGTCCTGGTTTTCACTGTGAGTGCAGCTGGGGAGTCCGGCTGCTGTGCTGACCACCAAGGCAGGAATGTTTGGCCAGCACAGGGGGCTAATTACAGGAACTGCAAACAGTGCCACACCGGCCTGGGAGGTCTTTTCAAGCAAGCCTCCAGTGATGGAAATCCAGCCAGTGTAAATGTCTCTGAGCTTGGCTGGAAGGTCCAAGCTCCAGCTGTGGGGCTCAGCCTGCCATGCGCTCATGCCATATTCTGAGAGTTTCCCACAAAGCTAATGGTGATTCACAGGGTGCTGTTGACCAGCGCTGTTTGGTCCTGTCACTGGTAGATGGAGAGAGACAAACTGATGAGAGCCTGTGAACCTTAGGAGACCCAAAATCAGCATGCCCCATTGTCACTGGAGGAATGGGAGGGGTTGGGGTCCCCTCTGTCCCCAGCAGTGTCCATATCCCTGGGAGAGTGCAGTGTTGGGTTAATGCCCAATTTGCCTCATCAGCCTGAGAGAATCGTCAACATCATGCAGAAGAGAGCACGAACGTTCGATCCAGAGCAGCCTGCGATGAATGAGTCCTTGCCCTTAGTCTCTCAGACCTGCTTCCTGTCTTATAAACCAGGGTAGCAGTTCCTCCAAGGCGCTGCGAGATTGTCAGTTAATATGGGTGGAAGCACTAAGAATGCTTTGAAGCACTGATGGAAATTATTTTTGTTCAACCTTTAACAAAAAATCACATGTGAGCTTACTTCAACAAGTTCATGGATACCACCTCACCCCAGTTAGACTGGCTATAATCAAAAAGATGGTGGATAACAAATGCTGGCGAAGGTGTGGAGAGAAGGGAGCACTCCCGCACTGGTGGTGGGACTGTAAATTAGTACAAGCACTGTGGAAAACAGTATGGAGGTTTCTCAAACAACTACAGATAGATCTTCCATATGATCCAGCAATCCCACTTCTGGGTATATACCCCAGGGGAATGGAAATCATCATTTTGAAGGGATACCTGCACTCCCATGTTCATCACTTCTCTGTTTACCATAGCCAAGATATGGAACAAACCTAAACATCCATCGATGGATGATTGGATAAGGTGACTGTGGTATATACACACCATGGAATACTGCTCTACCATAAAAAAGAGTGAAATTCTAGCATTTGCAACAACATGGATGAGCCTGGAGAAACTTAGGTTGAGTGAAATAAGCAAAGCACAGAGGGATAAATACCGCATGTGCTCACACATATGTGTGAGCTAAGAGAGAAAGAAGGAAGGAAAGAAAGAACACAGTGGTGCATTGGACTTGTAGAGGGAGAGAGAAGACCTAGGGCGTGGAATTTCTCCTCATTCCCTGGAGCACCGTAGAGAGCAGACCGTGGCGTGCGACAGGCCTGGGCCTGATCCCGGATCCTGCCACGCAGCTGTGTGAGGCACGACTCACACCACCCCCAGGCCTCCATTTTTGTAAGTGTGGGCACAACAGAATCAAGGAGGGCAGAGGGCCACAGCAATCCTGGGAGACCCCTCCACAAGTCCAGCTTCACCTCCCAGCAGGGTCTCCGGAAGGTGCCCCTTAGGTGAGCGACCTTATCTTCATGACCCTGCTCCCTGGCTCTGAAGTGTCCTCATCCCTGCGTGTGGAGCCTCTCCTTGCCCGCCTGCACAGACAGACCTATGCTCCTCGCAGTGCCGTGGACTCCTCTGGCCAGACGACTTTTCCATCTTCCTTCTTAAGACTTTCTCAATGCACCAAAGAGAATACGTGTACCCTGGGAAATAAGCGACTTTCTCCTTTCTCTTTCTAGATGTTTCATCCCGTTACCCCTCCGTGTGAAGGTATTTAGATGTTGATCTCCTGTTAGCTGCATTTGGCTCTGTGAGTTGCTCAACCCACAATTTCCAGACTGAGGCACGAGAAAAAGTGTGATCTCACTTGAGAAAGGAGAGAAGTGGACAGTGAAAAACAGGCAAATATGTTGTGGAAAGGTAGGTGAGAAGCCAGAGTTACCAGTGGCTCAGTTCATGGTGCTAGCTTTGCAGACCTCACCCAAGCCCTGGGTTTGCAGTGAGGGGATGGAGAAGGCAAACCTCTAGGAGGCCTCCTCTGCACCTCTCAGCACCTCCCAACAGTGCCCACGCTGCCATGCTTTTCTGCGATCGTAGGGATACCCTTGCAAAGGCATCTTGGGATTCTTTACTCGGCTACTCGTCCAAGCCTTTGCAATGCCAACGTGTGTAACACAGAAATCCAGAACGAATGGGGTCCCGCTCTCCTTTGGCCCTGGGGACGTCCAAAGTCTCTCTAAGATTGCTGTGAATTCCTTTGATCTTGGGGTGCTGGGAGTGCAATAGTGAGGCATGTGCTGAGACTTCTGGCTCTAGGAGCATGTGTGGAGGGTCTTGTTCCTGGTCGTTTATTTTTGCCCCACACTTTGGGGCAGCCTACACAAGCACACACACACTTACATGCAGACACACACATACCTACATGGAGACACACACACACACGTGCACTCCGTCCGTATGGGTAGTAGCTTACTGAAAACTGTCACAGCAGCACAGCCCTCCCTCATGTCAGGCTGGACCCCTCGGTCTTCCTGACAAATTCCTGCACAGGGTTTTCACTGACACTGGACCCCGCTTGCCCTCTCCTGCACTGCCTCACCCCCACCCCACCTGGACTGACCTTGTGAACCCCAAGTTCTCACTCTACCTGCAGAGCAAGCTGCCCTCTCTAGTCCCTTCTCCCAAACCCATTTCTGGAACCATCTTTATAAACACCAGACATTCTTAAACTTTTTGGCTTCAGATTCCCTTTACATTCTCAAAATGTATTAAGAGCCCAACGAGCTTCTGTTCATGTGGTTTATACGTATTAATACAAGGGTACCTCAAAAAGTTCATGGAAAAATGGAATTAAGAGATAATACAAATCCTTCCTTCCTTAACCTTCTTAAAGACCCCTCATATTTGCCCTAGTAGAAATTTTTAAAACCAAATCCTTATTTATTTAAAACATAATAAATCAATGTAATTGTGATTGATTTATGTTAACATAAATAATAGTTTTTTTAAGGAAATCAACTACTGTTCATGCCCAAACCAAACAATTTAACAAGAAGAGTGGCATTGTTTTATACTTATGCAAATCTCTTTCGTGTCTGGCTTGATGGAGACAGCTGGATTTTCAATCTACTTCTGCTTTCAGTCTGTCGTAACATACTATTTCAGTGAAATATGCAAAGAAAATCTGGCCTCACACAGATAAGTAAATGGAGTATTTTCAGATTATCATTTTCAGAGAAGAAATGGTGTACTTTCAGATTATCGTGGATGGTTTTCTTAAATCATTGAGCTTATAATGCCCGGTTTTCAGACAATATGTTTTACTCTTACACAGTAAATGAAGTCAATTCAAATGTCCCTGGAAAAAGGTCACACCATGGTAGCCACAGTGGCCTTTTGTCCTGCCCAGGATGGCCCTGCACTTTGGCACTGTGCAGACTTTATATTTGCTGTCTGCCCAGACCCCCAGAACGCCTTCTCCTCTGGCAGGCGTAAATGTCAGGAAAGCCGGCATCTCCAGAGAGGCCTTGACCTTCAGCCTCAGCAAAGCCCCGCACACTTCATCTGAGTCCCTGCACCCTGGTGTTTCCTTCCTACCCCATCAGGAGTCTCAACCCTGCTCTTCCCAGGTAGAGGTGTCTGTCTCCATGTGGACTGCTCCACCTCTCTTCCCCACTTCTGGAATGTAAGCTCAGGAGGCACAGTCCTCATGGGTCCTGCTCCTGGCCATACTCCAGGGCCAGCACAGGGCAGGCCCCCGGCAGACCTCAGAGAACCTGTGTGCGCCTGAGCTGTGAGTGCACCTGGGTGGGGTCCTGGCTCTGCCTCTTGGGGTTGCCCTCAGCCAGCATCTTAGCCTCTCTGAGCCTCTTTGTCCTCATTTTCCATCCTTCCATTCCCTCTGGCCCCTCCTCTGACCAAGTCTGGGATCACAGGAGCGTGCACATGCCAGCCATGAGGTGGCTATGGGTGGACTGCCAGACCCACAGGCAGTGCTGGGGCACAGCTGGGGCTACATCACTGCAGCGATCCAGCGAAAACGGCACTGAAGAGACTGTAAACCTGTTCACCCGAAGGTTTCCAAGGCACTAAATTTAAATCAGATACATGGTGAAATGCCTAATTTCATTCCTGTCGTGCAGTCACTGGGGCTAGTTCCCCATGCACAGAAATGAATCCCCAGTTATGACATTTGCCTGTCATCCACCTCTTCCTACGTGAAGGGAGCAACGGATGGACATGGAGATTTCTTTTATTCCATGTGGCCACCGCAGGCCTCCCTCCATAATGGCTACTCCTCAGTCTGCCTTTGGGCCACACCAGGTCCCTCTGGTGTCCCCTGGGCCTTTGTAAGGTGCCCCTCTGATGTGCTCTTTCTCATTTGTTTAAACAACACCACGAGATTCCCACAGGCTGCAATCCAGAGACCAGCTGGGTGGCCTCGCTTTTTTATGCAGAAGTGTTGAGAAAGGCCTGTCAGGCTCTGGGGATAATTAGCCTTTACCGCTTCTCATTAAGACGGGGATTGTAACTCAGCACAGATGTGGCCCCCAGTGGGTGACAGCTGCTTCTCAGGCCTCCTGCAGCGCTCAGTTACCTGGTGGGGGAAAATCCCATTTCCATCTTAATGTTCCTTATGGGAAATGGGACATTGTTTCCCCACATGACGATTTTATGTATTTTCTTCAGGGAACATAATCGGATCCCAAATGTCAAATGATCAGTTGTTTGAGGATCAACAAATAATCAATGGAGGGTGGGGGAAGGTAAAATAATAATTACAGGTTTATGATCCACCTTCAGCTGGACTGACTGGTGCTGGCTTTTCTTCTTTGCTTTTTGTTTGGAGATAGTTACAGATCCCAGGAACTTGCAAAGATGGTGAGAGAAGTCCCACGCACCCGTACCAGCTCCCCTGGTCTTGCATCACTACAGCGCAACGTTAGAACAAGGAAATGGCTCTGGCTCAGTTTGTGATTTTATCACATGTGAATATTTGCGTAACCACGCAGTCCAGACACAGAACTGCTCCATCATCGCAAGCATCTCCTATGCAGAGTCGCCTCCCTCCCGCCCCTCACGGCCTGAGCCCTGGCAACCCCTGATTTGCCTTCCAATTGTCACTGCGAACGGTGAGGAAAAGGAAGGCTGAGTGCGGCTAGAGGCGTGAAGAGCGTGTCACAAGGAGGACGCACAGGTGGCAAATGGTACACAAGAAGGGACAGTCACTGGCCGGTGGAGAAACACAGATGAAGACCACGGGAGATATCGCTGCTCACCTAGCAGAATGGCTGGAATAAACAGGGACAAGGCCACATGCCGGTGAGGAGGGGAGGCACTGGACCCCTCCCAAGTGCCGGCGGGAGCCAAAGTGGTGCGGCCGCACTGGGAGCCACTTCTGCCAGCTTGGATCATTTTGGCTCCCATGCTATCACACACATCTCTCCAAATCTCAGTAATCAAACCTTACCTACAACCAGAGCTTCTCTAGACTCAAGAACATTAACAAAAAAACGCCTGTGCCATCCAGACCGGCCTCACGCGGATGCTGTGGTTTCCATGTCCCTTGATCAGGCCTGGGCGCCAGGCTCATGACCAACCGTGTGGGGATTCTGACACGCAGCCAGGGCGGGGACTGCAGACCTCAGCAGCTGAGTTTGACACATGAAGCCCCTCGTTCTCCTCATAGGAGGTATGTCCCCTGGACTCTGCGTCCAGCCCTGGGGGTTCATGCCAGTCCCTAAATGACACGGCTGTTCCTCCTTCCATGCCTGTCCCTACTGTTCCCATACTCAGAAGCCCTGGCCCCCACGTGGCAGATTCCAGCATATCTACCTCTGCCCAGAGAAGTGTGTCATGTGTCCCATGTCCCCCAGGAAGCATGTTGTCCCCTTCTCTACCTGCCCCAGACCCTCACCCCTCACTCCCCCACCCCACATGACATTTTGCATTTTAGCTGCATATGGAAACTTCTCTCTTCCCCATTAGACCTTCAAGGGCAGAGCCCGAGTCTGATTCCTCCACATCCCCAACCTCTGGGTATGCAGAAGGTGCTCAGTAATGCTTGTAAGCTGAGCACTTAGAGAGCCTGATAAGGAAAGTGGAAGTCTTAGCCCCATTCTGCAGATGAGGAAGCAGGTAGAGGAGTGAAGGTGGGACTCCTAATGAGCGCATGGCAAGGGCTTCGCTCACTAGGAGACAGTGCACGCCCTGCCTGTTGTGAGAAACTCAGAAAACACACTCAACAAAGTTAAAAAAAATTAACCCATACCCAATCCACCATCACTGACGATACACTGGTGTTGTAACTTTCCAGATACTTGTGAAAGCCTTAAATTTGCATGTTGCTAAAAGGAAGTGCCAAATTTAGTCTAAGAATAACATAAACACTGAAAATGAAAGCATGGGGCTAGAAGTTCAAGACCAGTGAGCCTCTCTGCAGGTGGACATCTGGGGGAGTGAAGACAGGAGGGCCCCTTTGTGAGTCCCACTCGGTGCCCACCTGGGCTGCACCTGCTGGGCATGTGACCACCCTCATCTGTTCCTGACAAGCACACTGGGACCTTCCTGTTTTTACTAATTTAAAAAATGCACCCAATCTGTTTCTGAGGGAAAAGAAAAAAGGAAAGAAACATTGGTGTGTTACTGGGTAAAATACATGGAAGCTAAGTTTTTTACAGCTAAGAAATGAGAAACAGCACTTGCTGGAGTTTGGATGTGTTGTCCCCTCCAAAACTCATGTGGAAATTTGATCCCCAATGTGGCAGTGTTGGAAACTGATTGAGTCATGGGGGCGGATCCCTCATGAATGGATTAATGCTCTCCCTGGGGGGGGGGGGGGCGGGTTACTGAGTGAGTTCTTGCTCTATTAGTTCCTGCCAGACCTGATTGTTTAAAGGACTCTGGCACCTTCTCTCTCTCTCTCTCTCTCTCACTTCCTCTCGCCATGTGATCTGCTCCTACCCGCCGGCTGCTGCCACTTTCCACCATGAGTAGAAGCAGCCTGAGGCCCATGCCAGATGCAGCTGTCCCAGAATTGCAAGCAAATAAACCTCTTTCCTTAATAAATTACCCAGTCTCAGGTATTCCTGTTAAAGCAACACAAAACGGACTAAAACAGCACCCAAAATAGGAGAATACAAACTTTTCCTGTAAAGACCAGGTAGTAAATATTTTAGACTGCATGGGCCAGAGAGTATGTACTGAAAATGCTCAACTCGGCCATTGCGGCTGTGCCACAGACAGCATGCAAACAAGTGATTATGACCATGTCCTGACAAAACATCATTGTCACCAGGGCATTGGACGCAGATGTAAGAGATGCTCTCAGACACCTGAGCTGGCATGACAGCAGAAACCACCACAGCAAATTGAACTCCAAGCTTTCCAGAATCGGAAAAGATGTGGTAGATTTACTAAACCATTCACTTTGATGTCACATGCTCACCTTCTTTCATAGAGAACTTTTCTGGGGACTTGGATTACTTTGGTATCACCCAGACCTCTGCACAGAGCCTCAGGGGTGAGGGGACAGTCCTTCTGGCCTGGGAGAGCCCCCGGAAGGGAGTGTAATATTACAAGCATAACCTTGAAGCATAAGCAAGTTCCAGAAAGTGACAAAGTATGATAGCGTTTCTAGAAAGCCCCACCTAAGCCGGACGAAGCAACTCATCGTTCGGGGATGCACACGTTACAAATTTTTAAGTGAAAGGAAATGATAAACACAGATTTCAGGCCAGGGAGCAGCTAGAAGCAGTTACAGGAGCAAATCACTGTAGCTGTGAACAGTTTTCTTGGTCACAGGCACAGGCTGAGTCCCGGCTGTGTAATGTACACACATTTCATGTCACCCCTCACACACACACAATGTGACGTTGTGTGGTACCTAACTCAGGGCCATTTCTGCAAGAGGAGAAACTAGGGCCTATGCTCTTGCCTTTTCTCTTTAAACTAGGGCCAAAGCCCCCTCCTCTCCCCTGTCCTTGTCCTTCTACTCTGGGGACCTTCTGCACACAAGTGTCCCCCAGGAGGACAGGTGGGCACCAATGTCCTTGAAAGGCCAAGAAAAGGGAAGCTGGGTGCTCCATGGAGAAAGCTCAGCTGTGTGCTGGTTTTGGAGGACGGGCAGACAGGACCACGCTGACACGTGAACTGGTTTTTCCTACCACATGAGTTTTGTTTCAACCCATTTTTGCTGCCTCCTCTGGGAAGGCTTCCTGGACAGCTTCAGGCTAAGGCAGTGTTATGGGATGAATTGTGTCCCCCAAAACTGAAATCTTGAATTCCTAACCCCTGGGACCTCAGAATGTAACTATATTTAGAGACAGGGACTGAAAAGAGATGATTTAGTTGAAATGAAGAAATTAGGGGGGAGGCCTGATTCAATCTGGCTGGTGTCCTAATAAGAAGAGGAGATTAGGACACAGACACACAGAGAGATGACCATGTGGGGACACAGGGAGAAGATGGAAATCTACAAGCCAAGGAGAGAGGCCTCAGGAGAAACCATCCCTGCCAACACTTTGATCTTGGACTTCCAGCCTCCAGCCTGTGAGAGATTAATCTCTGCTGGTTAAGCCACCCAGGCTGTGGTATTTGTCAGAGCAGCCCCAGGAACCTAAGACACTCAGCCACCTTTCTCTACCTCTCTTGGTCCTGGGACAGACCAGAGCCATGGTTAAAATCAGGCTAGGGTTGGAATCGGCACCCCCCATGACTTCCTGCTAAACCTTTATCTGCAAGACCTTTATCCTGAAAGACCTTTACTACTTTCCTCCAGCTTTCAGGGCCTCAGTTTCCTCATCTGTAAAATCAGGATAACATGACTTTCCTCAAGACGGTTGTTATGAAGATTGAATGAGTTAATGTGACGTTTAGGACAATGCCTGTGTTTTAGTCCGTTTTGTGTTGCTTTAACAGGAATACCTGAGACTGGGTAATTCATAGGGAAAAGAGGTTTATTTGGCTTACGATTCTGGGACAGCTGCATCTGGCGTGGGCCTCAGGCTGCTTCTACTCATGACGGAAAATGGCAGGCAGCCGGCGGGTACAAGCAGATCACATAGCGAGAGGAAGCAAGAGAGAGAGAGAAAGTGCCAGGGTCTTTTTAAGCAACTCTCGCAGGAACTAATTGAGCGAGAACTCACTCATTAATCCCCCCTCTCCCAAGGAGAGCATTAATCCATTCATGAGGGATCCGCCCCCATGACTCAATCAGTTTCCAACACTGCCACATTGGAGATCAAATTTCCACATGAGTTTTGGAAGAGACAGCACATCCAAACTCCATCAGCCTGACACAGGGAACCTGTCAATAATAATGTTGGCTATGATTATTTTTAATAGAAGATTTTATTCATTCAGCAACTATTTATTGAGCATCTACTATGCCCTAGGGAGAAAAAGACCTAGATGACATTCTCTTCTGCATTTAGGGTATTTTGTCAGGTGGACCCGGCTGCATGTACCATGTGACCCAGAATGGATTTGTCAGCCTCATCCTGGCTTTTGAAGCACCGCAAGGCAGGAACGCCTGGCTGTACCCATCGCTGGACCCTCAGGGTCCACACAGCAGCTGCTCTACACTAGGTGATCAACACTCGTATGGTGAATGGAAGAGGGAAGGCTAATCCTCATTCACACAGAGCTTGGAGCCGTCTGCCTGACAGGGGGTATGGTTGCCATCTTTGCCAAGGCTGGGAAGGTCATGCTGTCTGTGACCTCTTATCAAGCCTGGCATGCAGGTATTGCGTAGATCAGTTTAATCTACACTCTAGGACAGTTAGTTGCATTTGAAGGAACCTAATCAAGCCGTCCACCTTCCCGGGTGGTTCCTAAGTTGGCATTTAGAATGCCCCGAGCAGAATCCTTCTCAGAGACAGCTCTTTTAGATTTATTCTAGAGAGTTTGTTAATTTCCATGTTAGAGATACTTTTCCACCAGTGATGTGATGCTGTTCCAGAGGCACGCAGGGGCTGGAGATCTGCACAGGCAACCCCCACCACGGGGCGGATGGGTGAGGCTGACTTATCGTGAAGGGGCCTGCGGTCGTATAGGGAC
Organism: Cynocephalus volans; assembly: GCF_027409185.1. Classification (NCBI taxonomy): domain Eukaryota; kingdom Metazoa; phylum Chordata; class Mammalia; order Dermoptera; family Cynocephalidae; genus Cynocephalus; species Cynocephalus volans. The sequence continues at coordinate 214,027,078 of NC_084461.1, forward strand.
CTGTGCACCCCAGCAGGGGAGGTTGACCCCGGCTCTAACTGGAAGGTTAGCTCATCCTGCCGCCAGACTGTTTCAGCCAACTTGAGTGAGCCTTCATGCGAGGTGCACGCTGAAGGCCCTGCAGGATAGAGCAGTGGGTCAGGCTTACGGTGTCAGCCTGTGGCTGTGTAGGTCCCACTCGGTAGCATGTGTCTGTGCACCAGAATTCGTGGCCCTCATGCTGAGGTCCCAGTACTCATCCAAAAGAGGCTCACAGGTGGGAACAGCCTCTGGCTTAGGTCCTCCCAGGCCAGTCAGGGGAGGCCTGTGTGGCAAGGCTGAGATTAGGGTCCCGCCCACAGTCAGGCTGAGCCAGGGCCCCAGGCTCTACACGTAGGGAAACCAGAAGACCCGGTCACTAGGCCCCTAGATCCAAGGGACTGCAGCGAGCCTAGGTTTGCCTTCACAGCTAACTGTGTTGGATTACAGCACTAAAGAGTTCCTCTGCACAGTCTGAATAACAATCGCAGCAGCTGCCTTAACTGAGCCCTTACTATTTCCAGGAATGGCTCATATTTTTCACAGACTTTGTTCTTTTAAGTATGATTTTTCAAGGTTTAGGTCATCTGTAAATTTGTTATGCCAATGACAAACAAACAAACATACAAACAAACAAAAAACCCAATCACCTCAGTGTGATGTAGGAGCTGGCTGAAACACTAAATTTCTGAAAGTCTGCACGACACTTAGGACATTTTGCCAGAATGTATAATTGACATTCAGACCGAGGCAACATTTCCATGGTTTCCTGGCCCCAGCCACATGTGCACATATGGTACAAAAGGCCCATTTAGCGAAGAGAACCTGAGGCCAGGCAGTCTGCAAGGCCTGCAGCAGGTAAGGGCGGGCGGGGGGCTCTGCTCTGTTTTTTCTGCTGCCAATCCAGACCTTTACATGCTAAGGAAGAATGCAAATTTCCAAGAAAAGCCAGAGAACCAATTAGCTAAAGGTATCATATTTTTCATTGGAAGGGATTTTTAATCCTTTTTGGAACAAGTAGGCACACACATAAATGTATGCATAACAAGTATTAGCCAGTGAATTATTGTAGCAAATTTTTCTCACTTATTTTCCATCCGGCAAACTATAACTACTGTCATCAAATTTGTGACATGAGAAATTGCTTTGGTGAGAAAATTTGTGGTGGTCATTTTCACCATTTGGAGGGCAGATCCTTGTGGAGGCCTGGACAGTAGCAGCTGGCAGGGGTGGCTCCGTGAAGATGGAGCCGCACACTCAACCTCAGCCGCCACCTGCCCGCCTGCTGGTCCCACGGGAGGAAGCATTTCTTGAGGGTGTGGGCTGCACTCATCTGTATCCCTAGAGATCAGCCAGTGCCTGGCCCTCAGCTGCTCACACTTGATGAATGAATGCACCGATGAAGAAATGAACTGGAAAACTCAGGTTCCCCAGCTATCAAATTCCACTCTCCAGGCCTCTTCAGCACCTCTGCAGACCAGCAAAGAGTGGGACTTTAGCCATAGACGGTGGTGACTCTGCTTTGGGGAGCCTGGATACCGTCCACCGAAATTAAGACTGTTGAGGCAAAACAATTTTACAGAAGTTTATTAAGAGCCAAATGTGGAGATCGACCTGGGAAACACAGACCAACAGGTTTGGAAAGAGCTCTGAAGTCTTTCAAGCTGAAAGGAATTTATAGGAAAGTTCACATGGGAGGGGGATGCGGAATTCCAGAGTTGTCCCACTTGCATTGGTAGGTAAAATACAGACGTTATAACCATGATTACAATATACATCTTAAAGCTAAAGTGTCTATGTGCATTTTCCATGTTTTTGACCTTTCTTTGTCAGCAAGTGATACATCAGTTACTGAATAGCAATCTGAACCGCATCCTGCTTTGACCTGTGGAGCAAGAGGACGACATCAAGATCAGGAGACTCAACCCGAGGCAGGTTTATTTTAGAAATCTGCTTTGTCTCCATTGTCACCCCCTGTACGGCTCCATCTCCACCCCGAGCTGGCACAGGTGAAGTGAGGAAGTCTCAGCAAAGTCTTTCTGGATGAATTAACCTGTTTGTTGGAACCCTGTTGCAGACATTTTTCTATCTCTTTCTTCTCTAAATAAAGGCACATGTGGAGAGAAACAAGGCAAGGAGAATTGAGTCACATGCCGATAATGTCCCTGGAGTCTCCCTGGACCACTGAGGCCTCCCAGATGCCCAGTCCATGATCAGAAAAGCCTCGACCTCCCTAACCTGCCCACACGACTTCCCATGTTGTGATGGTGTCTTGTGACCTAGCGCTTGATCCCCCCAAGCTCCTTGGAGTTACTGAGCACGCCCTTGATCTGACACCCCCTGTCTTTGCACAGAGTAAGGGTTTAATGTGCTGTTAAACGATAGGCTGATTGTCTATTTGTTGGATTCTGTTGTGAGCGGATAAAAGTCTCCCTTCTCCATGGATGCAAGAACTGTGTCTTAGTCATCTTGATGCTGTTAGCACCAGGAAAACGTCTGGCCCAGAGCTGCTCTTCAACGGTGAGTGAATAAATGCATTTGTGCTAATAAACACTTCCAATGCCTTAGAAGAGCATAGGATTTCACTGCAGAAGTTATTCGGTTATAGTATTCCTTTAAAGGCAACGAAAAGGAAATAAACCCTCAAACTAAGAAGGCCTGGGTAAAAAATCTCACCTCTGTGTGGGGAACTTGGTCCCTTCCTGACTCAGCCCCCAACTCACAGCTGGACGGAGAGAAGTGGGCAGAGATGCAGAGAGGTGTGCTGGGGAAGTGGACATCTGAGTACCTTGAGAAGGTAGCAACCTCCTGGAGCTTCAGTCTCCTCCTATGAAAAGTCATTTCTGCTGTTGTCCATGCAGGAAACTGTGTTTGCACACCAGCAACAAGCACAGCAGAAATGCAACCCCTCCCTGACTTTCAGTCTCTTCAGATTTAAAATGATGAGTTTGGACCAGATGGTCTCTAACAGTTATTCCAGCTCAACATTCACAGAATTTCTAAGAACTGAAGACAGGAGCTTGGGGTGTGTTTTGGAGTAAGGTCTTGCAGGACAGGGGTGTGAGGGGGTCTTCAGAACATCAGAGAGAGGGATCTTTGGGGAGTCAGGTTCAGGCCTTAGTTACACTCCTGCCCATCTCTACCCTCTGCCTCCCCCACCTCACTGTCCTCATGAACACCCTGTTTTGATATTCTTGGTCTGGTCCCACACTAGATGTATTCAGTTTGGGAACTTCGACTACCCGAGAGGTGGCTCTGGTAACCTCATCTCCAGAAGCGACCTGATTGACCAAAAACTAACAGCTGCTGGTAACTGGTATTACAAAAATTAGATGCAATTTTTACCAAAAGCAGATCTTTGACATTTCAGTGGGATATCATCACATTTATGAATTCCAACAGGCTTTTTAAAGCATTTCTTAAGGATTTGAAGGGACCCTTTATTACTTTCATGGATCTTTAAGAGTATGGGTTAACTACTGACACCCTAGTGATTCACCAACTCAGGAAGGCCCGATGGAAAGGATTTAGACCCAAAATGAGAAGGACAGCCCCACATTCAAGTCCTCACTCTTTCTCCTACTTATTTGTTACGTGAGTCTCAGTTTCCTCGCCATGAGAATAGATCTCATACAGCACGCTTTGTAGGATGTCGCATGGCTTGGAAATACATGAGTAAGACCTCCTGCCCCACACCTGGCACGTCACCAGCACTCTGCAACACGAGTGTTCGTCCTGCTGCCTGTAATTCTGCTGTTCTCTGATCATAAAGCAATCATCATCACATTGTCATCAAAAAGGGCAAAAAGACACAGGAAAATGGTAATTACTATAATACCAGTATCTGTATGACAGTGTTCGTATTTCGGTTCATATGCTTTCAGCCTGAGCATACCAGGGTACCTCCAAAAGTTGGTGGAAAAACAGAATTAAAAGATAATACTGATCTTTCCAAGAACTTTCTGAAGTACTCTCACAGATTTTTAAGGCAGTTTAAATCATGTTACGTGAACAATCATTTTCACTTTATATTGTATGAGGCACATTTGTCCATACTGAGATCATTTATGAGCTTCATGATGACTGGATACATCTTATCCCATAATATGAGTGTTTCCTTATTAATGTGACCATTCCCCTTAGTTTTCACTTTTTAAAAATTATGGCTTTTATAAGTAACTCTACAAGAATTTCCTTATACGAGAATCTTTGTTCATATTTTAAAATTATTTCTTTTGTCTAGATCTGCATGAGGCTAATTATTCAGTCAGATCTAGAGCTTTGGGTACAGATTGCCACGTTATTTTTCAGAAATACGAAGCCAGTTTACTCTCCTCTTAGGGATGTCAGATAACTCAGTTAAGCATCATAACTTTACAAATCTTTGTTAAAAATAAAAGACAAAAATTGATAGCTTGTTGTCACTTTTAATTCGCCTCTCTTGAATCCTAGAGAAGAAATGTGTTTCCCTGACTTCCTCTGCTGGCATCATGCCAGAGCATGGCCAAGAAGAATTTGTCTCCTGGTCAGGGAGGTCCTTTCCCAAAGAGGTTATGGAATGACCGAAGGACTCTCCAGATGTGTCCTGTTAAAAGAGTTATACTGTTTATTCTGTGCAACTCACTTTCTATCCATACTTAGAATGTTTACAGTGAGAAGTTCTGTCGAGAATGTAAACCACTGTTGATATTCAATTGACCAGGCTCAGGAAATGGTCCAGCCCATTGATCAGCCATTTAATTTTCTGAATTGGGAATATAGTCTTCATGACTGCGTAGCTCCCGAATTTAATAAGTCTGAATATGCACGAATTTTCTATGGACATAACAAGTGCTATAAAGTGTTAAATATTTTTGATAGCAAATATTCAAGCTCTAGAGAGCTATAAGGGGAGTAATATGTATTGTATGTCTTGGTTCAGTCCAAATGCAGTGAAGGTTTTCTCTATAGGACAGTAATATGATTAGATATATGTTGTGGGTCATTCCAGCAGCTGTTAGGGAAGGATTAGGGGACTAAAACGTAGAAGCCAGTTGTGAGTTCATCGTAGTAACAGAGACAAAAGATTACAAGGACCTTAAGTCAGAGGAAGGCAGGAGAATTCACTGTAGATCTGAGACATCACCAGGAGACAGAATTGGAGGGCCTGATGGATGACATGAGAAGGGACAGAGAGGTGAGAGAGAACAGGCACCTAGCTTTCTGGCCAGGCTCCTAAGTGGTGGCTCTGTTCACCAAGAAAGGGGACCCTGGTGAAAGGAGGAGTGGTCCCCAAAGGACTGCCTTGAGATGGAAGACAGCCGAGTAGGTTATGTGTGAAAAGACAGTATCGACAGTAACACAGCGGAAGGTGGAGGGTGAGGAGAGTCGCAGAAGAGAGAGAATGGAACCCACAGCTCAGGCTCTGGCAGAGGCTGGCCAGGCCCAGTGCCAGGGGTACCAGAGGGAGGCCGGTGCTCCTGCCTGCAGGACGGGAGAGCCTCCTCAAGGACAAGGCCCTGGGCTGGGCTTCCAAGCTGAGCAAGACCCTAAAAGGTGGAGGACGGGTGGGTGAGTGGGCACCGTTCTGGCTGAGAATGGACCAGCCCCAAGGCCAAGGTGCAGGAGGTGTGTGGATGGGAGAGGCTGTAGCTCAGGAACTGGGAGATGTGGGTGGCAGGCAGAGTCATGACCCGCCGGAGACATCCACGTTCCAACCTCAGACTCTACAAATGTGACAAAATGAAGGATTTTGTGATGGGGAGAGTGTCCTGGATTAACCAGTGGGCCCAATATAGTCCTAAGGTCCTCAGATGTGAAAGAGGAAAGCAAGGTCAGGGGAACTGTGACAAGGGAAGCAGAGGGCGGAGGGAGGCAACTGCTGGCCCTGGGGCCATGAGGCAGGGAATGCAGATGGCCTCACGGAGCTGGAAAAGGCAAGGAAATGATTCCTCCCTAGAACTTGCAGAAGAAACACAGCCTTGCTGACACCTTGATCTGAGCCTCATGAGATCTGTTTCAGACTTCTGATCTCCAGAACTATAAGATCATAAATCGATGTGTTTTTGAAGCCCTTAAGTTTGTGGTGATTTGTTATAGCAGCCACAAGAAACTAATACTATACCCAAAAGCAAAACCTACTAGGTTAGAGAGAGCACAGGAATCTGAAACTTTAGACAAATTACAAGTGGTTCTGATGGGTCCACTGATGGGAGCCCCGGGCCACTGAGTTTGCAAGGAGAATGTGAACGGGGCGGTTGTAAAGGTCGCTCTGAAGGGTGCGTGAAGACAGAAACCCTCAAGGAAGCAACTCAGCATGGACTCACTTGTTCAGTGCCCAGGTGCAAACCCTGGCCAGATCTTTACTGATGACAGAAGACTTTTTATTTTTTGTCACTTTCTTGGTTATTATTCCCATAATTTATTAGTACCCTTTTAAGTAAGAAGATAAAGGATAAAATCATGGGTTAGACTACCTGGTATAGAATATGCCCCTTGTATTAGAGTTGTTGAATGTGGCATTAGCTGGAGCCCTGGGCATGCCCTGGAAATCTAACCCTTTACATCCAGTTCTAACAACGAGAGATTAAAATGCTTTAAAAAAGAAAAAGGAGAACTTAAGGTTTATTTCCTGTCTGGCAAACCAGACAGACACAAGAAACAGGTTTGTGGGCTACATTCGAGGAATAATATGACCAGAATAACCAGTTTTTTAGTAAGAGCTTCCGTTCTTCAGAGGTGCATCCAGCTCAGGAACAGGACTAGGGATGGATGATCCCAGGGGGACCTATCTGCTTGGGGCTTAACACCCCCCCAAAAAGATCCTGCTCTCACGCTAGTCTTCAGAAAGAGGTGCTTGGCAGCTAAAGAGGACAGCTTATGAGGCAGGAAGGAAAGTTCACGACACTGAGACATTGAGACCTCAAGAAGTGAAGAGAATACTGGAAGGTATTCAGCTGCTTATTGTGCATTTATAAGTACATTTTTCATTCATTCAGCAGTTACTTAGGCACACCTACTAGGTGCCAGGTGCTAGATGTGAGATGCTGGAGATTCAGCTCTGAACCTAGCCCACTGCTTCCTGCCCTCCTGCAGGGAAGGACCTGGTACCTGAACTCTCAGGTGTGGCCACTGGTCCCTCTCACCCATCTCCCATGTGCAGAGCCTGCAGGAAGCCAGTGTGTAGAATGAGCAGCCCTCCAGACTCTAAACTCACTTTTGTATTCCCAGCACCCAGCAGAGGCTCAATCAATTTCAATTTAATTGAACACAATTTGAAGGAAGGTAGGTTTTAGGCACTCACCTTAGTTTGATGGTTTCTTTATGCTCGGATACAAGCTCATGCAGACGAGCTCCTGCTCACATCTGGTAGGGAGAAAATTAGGTAAAAAGCAATCTGACAGGGTCTCATGAAATGCATATGAGGGACGGACAGTGGGGCCGGTCCACCTAATGGCAACAGAGCTGTGTTCTCAGAGGGGACAGCGTTAAGCTGAGTCTTGAGGCATAAGCGGGGCATCTCAGTACTGAAACCCTTTACACGTCTCAGAAAGCGCAAATGTCAGGACATCACTCTCCCTAAAATGTTTTCAGGATTGTTTGTCATTAGCTACACACCATTGTGGGTTTGAATTCTCTTCATAAGTAAAATAACTAACAATTAAAATACATTTTTTGAAAAAACTGAAGATGATGAGGTAAAGCTCTTTAATATATTCTCTGTCCTTCCAGCTAAAGGGAAACAAGCTGTGGGACTAAACCAGCAGGGAGAGTTCCTGCAGGTCACTGGGGCAGTCCTCGGGACACAGGAAAGCAGGTCACCCCTCACTTAGGCCCTCCCCACCCACAGGAGCCTGTTCTACCTAATAAGAGGTTATGCCTTAATTAAAATCATCACTGTGCATGCTAGTGATAGAAGAAAACACTAAGGATCAGATGCATTACTAGTACTCCTGCCTAGGAACAAGGCGGGAAGGAGATAGTTCTCCCCTTGGCGGCACGTGGCAGGTGGGATTCTGGGTGGACTTTCTTCTATTATCTGAACTTTCAGTGCAGTTATTAAATTATTATATTTAATGGGGTGAGGAGGAGCTGGAGGTGGACTGTATAGAAGTCTGCTTTCACACGTGCACATGTTACAGAAAAATAACGGAGTTGTCTATCAGTCTGCCTCCCTGATGTATTAAAATGAAAATTATATTTCGTATATTTGTTTGAAAAGATATATACGAATGCATTCTTTAAAGTCCCACTAAACTCAGCTGCTCTGGAGCATTTTTCCGATGTGCATCCCCAGCCTGGCACTCTTTGGGCTGCCAGTCAACTACCCCCACTTGCAGGAGTCCTCTGGGGCCACTCTGGAGCTGATTGCAGGGTCCCCCAGGACTGCCCCAAGGAACAGGGCAAAAAGGTAGGAAATCCACACCACCCCCTCCAGCCCAGGACATGCACTGCTGCTGGCATCGTGGTCCCTGTCCCTGCTACCCAGTCCCTGTAGCCACCCGGCGCCACACTGCTGCAAGGCTGTCTTCTGTGGCTGGTTGGGGCAGGGCCCTCGGGAGGCTGTGCTGTGTCCTCAGTGCCCGCGGGCTGAGGTTGGTGTGAACTGTGGTGGCGGGTGGGGTGGAAAGAGGCGCAGGGGAGGCAGGGGCGTGGACTGGGCACGGTGTAAGGTGGTTATGCCACAGGGTGGGGCGCTGGAGGGAAGCGCACAGGTCCCCCCAAGCCTGGCCTGTCAAAGGCAGGAGCCATGCTTGGTGGCTCTGGCTCCACAGGCCCACAGAGCAGAGGCTGTTTGACCACCACTAGGTAAGCCATAGCTGCGCAGGAGCAGGCCCTGCAGGGACTCCTCTCCGACCAGAGGAACTTTAAGGGCCTGGAAGCAGCATGTGGGCAGGTGGCAGCTCTCCTGCTGCCTGGGCTCCTGGAAGGACGATAAGGGCTGTGGGTGCTTTGATTCCACCCTCCAGGGTGTCACAGCTTTGTGGTGAGCCAGGATATCCGTGGACATGGGAGGGGGCCTTGAGCTGCCAGTGAGCCTTGGTGCAGCAGGGGACCCTGCAACCTGCCCCTGTCTCCCCCTCCCACCAAGATCAGGACCTGAAGGCCCAGCCCAGATCAGCTACAGGGATGTCTGAGTCCACTTGCCAGGTTAGACTCCTGGGCTTCTGCGGAGAGCCTTTCTGGAGACACACCCCTCCGGACACCCTGCTGGGCTGCAGAGAAGAACGTCCTAGTAAAGGGTTTCCAAGCTTCTGGGATCTGGTGGAAAGTGTGGGCATTGGGCTCCAGCACATTTGAATGTGGCTCCCCAGCTCCTGGCCCTGGCCCCCATTCCTCCTCCCCTCTCTTAGGAGCCCCTTTTTCTTATTTGTAACTCACAGTGAAAGTGTCCCATCTAGGGCTTCCTTCTAGGGGTCAGTGAAATGGCTTGTGTGAAGTGCCCTGCACTGAACCCCACTGAACCCAAGAGATATCTGGTGGCTCCTTCACAGGTGATTCCGTGGGAACTCTAAGCCAGCCCAGTCTCAATAGCTGCCTTGAACAGAAACAGCACTCCCTGGTTCCCCACCGGGCTCTGAGCACTTCTCAGCACTTTTAAAATGCTGCCAGCACTCTCTGAAGGACTTCACTAAAGCATCAGTTATGGGGGTGGCAAGAGGGGTTTTAGTGAATCCCTAACCACCCACTGGCCCCTCCAGGACATGCCCTCCAGCACCCACAGAATCGGCAGACCACGTGTCGGCAGGCGGTAAAGCAAAGGAGGGTGGGCTCCAGAGAACCCCGCCCTGGACTCCAGTGCTACCTCTTTGCTGAACAGCTGTGTAGCCTTGGGCAAGTTGCTAACTTCTCGGAAGCTGTTTGCTTACCTGTGCAGTGATGCTCAGTGCGCTTGGGAGAAGGTTGAACAGAACAGCTTATGTGAAAGGACGAGGTGCAGTGCCTGCTCTCAGGTAGCTGACGGTCGGGGGCAGGAGGAGCACACAAAGGCAAAAACCAACTAGAATCCAAAGACGCAAATGCGATGATAGCAGCCAATACTCACTCAGTGCTTACCGAGAGGCAAGTGTCAAATACTTCCCATATATCAGCTCAATTAATTACCACAAGCACCATACGAAGAACCCACAATAATTAACCCCATTTCACAGATAAGGAGAGTGAGGCCCAGAGATGTTCCAAGTTCAGCAGCCACTGAGTGGCAGGGTCAGCAACAGACCCAGGCCGATTTACACCCAGTTCATTCCCTCAACCAGTCCTACCACATACGCTTCACTAGTTCAATCAGGAGTCCATGGACCTCCAGAGGAGGAGGGTTAATTTTTACCTGGTAACCTGCAGGCTGAGTTAGGGAGAGTGAACAGGATTCAGATGGACAGAGGAGAGGCATTCCAGACAGAAGGCACAGCCTGAACAAAGGTGCCCTGAGGAGAAGCTTGAAGGCCTAAGGCCTAATGAAGGGACAGGTCTGGAGGGCTGTGGGGGGACGTCGGGGCAGGGGTGGGATGGATGGAGGCTTCCGAAGTTCGGCCTGCTTCATTACAGGGAAAGTGGAGACATATGCTTGGCAAAGCACGTTTCTGGGAAGCCAGTTCTCTCCGGCACCAGAGACCCCAAATTAAAATTCAGTTCACTGTTATGGGACCCAAACTTCCAACTCCCAAGCTCTCTGTGTCCAGCAGAAAAGCCAGCCTGCTTGCCAAGAATTCTCTTTTCCCTAGACTTATCTCAGAGCTCGTGAACTGGATTATCAGATTCAGTTTGGTGTCTGTAGCTGAAATCTCAGTTCAGCCGGTCAGAGCTGCGGAATCCCAGAGAAGAAAGTCATTGACTCATGGTCCCACGGAGAGTTAGTGGTGGAGACAAGAGCACGAGGACAGAACTCCATCTGCCTTCCAAGTGGCAGGTGGACCCTCGCACAGAGAAGGCATTGGAAATGTTAGTGTAATTTCTGCTCCAACCTTTCAGATTAGTGTGGTTTTGACAGTCAGGAACACCATAAAAAAAAAAAAAAAAAAAGAAGGAAAGAAAGAAAAGAAACATCTAACATGGGTGGTTTTAACCAAATGAGCCTCCTAGTGTCTCCACACTTGCTTTGTCGAGCATGAGTCTTGCACAGGGGATTTACTGAGCTGGCAGTTTGGGGGACCAGGCATTTTGCTTTTAATGCCCACGACAATCCTACATTGTAGGCATCATTAAAGCATCTTTGATGAAGGAGTCACAAGTTGCCAGCTCACAGGGGCTGAGCAGGAATTCAAAGGCAAAATCACCCCAAAGTAAATTACTTTCCAAGCACCTATGAGACCCCAGATGTTGGACAAACAATTCTTTTCCCTCCTGTAGGACTTACCCAGTTTCTTTACTTCCTCCTTCCAGGCTGGTGGGAAATTCAGTCTTGCTATTCTGGAGGCTCTCTCTACTCCCCTGGGCTTTACTAAGACCCTGGGAGGTGTTGCAAACCTTGATAGGTAACAAACATGTAGAAAAGGGCACGAAAAAATGATCAGTTATTGTAAAGTGGACACACCCAGCCAACTGCCTCCCTGGTCCAGGCAGAACATTACCAGCCATCCAGGACCACCCTGATGGCCCTCCCAGCCTTCACCCCTCCCCGTCCCCACAAATGACCACCATCCTAACCGCCTTCCTCCCGTGGCCTGGCTGGAGCCGCCTTCCTGCCGTTGCTGCTGTCAGCACCCTCCCCACCCCGCCGCCTGGACGGCCCGGCCTGCCACCCGCAGGAACCATAGAGGGAGACGAGACCAGGACACCCCTCCCAGCCCCGAACCCTGAATCCTGACCTCCGACACAGGGGTTTAGGCCCACACAGCTCTGGGTTGTCCCAGGGTCCCTGGGTGCTCTCCCTGGGGTGCAGGATGAGGGGGACAGGTGAGCTGGGCAGATCCTGGTCCTCCCGTGAGTGAGCTCGCGCTGGGCTAGTTCTCACACCACACGGTCCCCCAGGCCGGGGCTGGGCTCCTGTGGGAACCTCAGCAGTCCTGCAGTTTCACTCAAGCCATATAATTTGCAGTGCCCTGCAGCTATTTTAGGGACCTGTTGCTCAGAATGTGGAAATTCAAATGTTGTTTTACATGTTGCCATTTTACTCCAGCGGTTACAGACTCCATGGGCAGTGGGGCAGGCAAACTGGATTGACGGCACACTTTGGGTTTATTTTTAAATTAGTAATAGCATTAATAAAATCCTGTACCTTCCCATTCATTTTAATTATTCATTTTTACCAAAAGAAAGAATATTGTACTTCCTGATAGTTTGTGTCTGGAATGAGAAAAAAAGAGAGGTGGTTTCAACAGTAAAAGAACGAGGAATGTCCGAAGGAATTTTAGAAAGGGCACAGTGTTCGGGCCAGCTCTAGCTCTCTCATAGCAGGGACCCTCCCCCTCCCCCAAATATTTAATATTTTTATATACACACTTTTTAATAATCCATCCAACCCAGTGATTTGGTTCCAAAAGATAGTTATCATTCAAACACTGCTCTAATTCATATTATAAGTTAATGTGTTTTAGATACAATTAAAATACTTAAAATCGACAAACTTGTCTTGAGAACTCGGCACAGGCCAAGCCACATGGCAGATGGTGGATTTGGGGGAGTTGATTCCCTCGCGGAGCTCCGGGGAACTCTACTCAGCATGTTCTATGCTAGACGGGAAGTCGGCATAGAGGGGGCAGCACAGGTTTTTGCCAGATGGGGTAGTAACCGGGTAGGTTACCTGGTGGTTAGATGAGATTGGTGACACCTCACGTTTATGGCCCTTTTGCAAAGACCCTTGGCCTCTGATCAAGCTGACTTGGGGCAGCTCACACCTGCTGGCCTCGACAACTCCTCTCCAGGGAAGGTGGGTCATTGTGCAGGTGAGCAAGGGACCCAGGGACCAGGGAGGAGAAAAGCCCTGGGAGGAAAGGCTCCAGGAGCCCGTGGGGCTAGAGGGGGACCTGAGGCTGTGTGTGTGGGATGAGTGTGTTGCAGATGGCTGAAAGGCTCGACCAAATGAGGGCATGGCCAGGTCTAAGAAGCAGGTGTGTGCGGTTGGGGCAGCTGGCCATGAGGAGCTGAAGTCACCAGTGGGCCCACGTTCAGAGTCTAGGGCACATGGCAGAGATGTCCACGCAGCTGAAAGGCATGAAGCTGGCGCCAGAGAAAAGGATGAGTAGTTTTCCATCGATGGTGCCTGTTTATTTTTGTTCAACCTAACCAGGCTTGGAACTGGTTCATTTTTAGGTGAAACCGCAAACACGACCAGCTCCAAAGGGTTTGGAATTCCCACAGTGGCCTCTTTGAGCCTCTTAGGATTCATTGAAAACTATATAGAAAAGATGATCATATCTCAATTTTATCATCTTCAAGCTCAACAAGGCAAAGGACAAGAAAGAAAGTTAACTATTTTGGAAAAAGAGAGAAGAATCGATATTTGTGGAGAGTTTAAGGGCATTTACAAAAACTCAAAACTTTGCAAGGACCCTTTGAAAAAAGCTTATGACCCCATCTTATAGATGAGAAAATTGAGCCTCAGGGATTCTAAACAGCTTCCTCAAGGCCAGAGAAGCGAGACAGAGCTGGGACTTGAGTGCAGCGCCCCAGCATCGAATCCCACCCCGGAGCCTCGCCCTGTCCCTGTTCCTAACCTTAGGTTTGCTTCTCAGATCTTTCTCCAGAGACCTCTAGTCTCCAAAGCTCTGGGGGTAGACCTGGGTGTACCATTCAGATGCTTGCACCACATGCATGAACTATTCTAGATAACTCATGGTTTGTTTTGCAAAATTCTTGTGAATTGGTCATTTAGTCCATCATTCATATGGGTTTATTTTGAGGTTTTGTGTGGAAATGATTATATAATAACTGGAGTTCCAAAGAAAGGCACAAACATTTGGACATGACATCCTGGAGCCTGGTGTCTCTAGGGATATTTTAGGAATCTCGTAAGGCTAGCAGGGGTCACCCTCTGGCCCTGTGCACCTCTGGGTTTTGAGACTGACCAGTCATAGCACTGTGGGAGGAAGCCCCTTTGGAGGGAGAGGGGCACAGTGTTGGTGGCCTGTCTGTTCAGAGTTTTGTGATGTGGAGGAGTGGCTTTCTGAGTCTCAGTCTCTGATCTATTAAATGGGGTTAATTAGCCCATCCCTGGCCTTCCCACATCACTGGGTTTTTGAGAGGGTCAAAATGAGATTGGTGCATGTAAAAGTGCCTCACAGATGGTCAAAACCTTTGCTTATGACTCTCTCTCGGTTTTGCTAAACCAGTTTGTTCCTAAGAGGGTCTCCAGTTACACACTGCTCCTTAGAGAAGGGAGCTGTGTCTGAGCCTACGTGACCTCCGAAAAGTGGTCAGGGACCAGCATATGGGGTGAAGGGAGCCTCCTGTTACTCAAGGCAGGCAACAGGGACATTGTCTTACCACAGGCATTTCCTGATGAGCCTCAGAATGGGGGCAACAGGCAGGAAGTGTCACTCCCAGGGTTGGCCCCAGGCCCTAGGCAAGGTGAGGTGGTGCCACCCCTCACACTGTTACCTTGGATAGGTCCCTGCTCAGGAGCAGGGGACAGCAAGCAGGGGATGCAGGAGCAGCCCGAGAGAAACCCAGCACAGGTGATCACAGTTGCTAAGACCCTGGTGGAAAGACGGAGGTCAGGGATGCCTGCACAGCAGGGACACAGTGCTAATTAACAGCCTGCTCATCCATCAACTTCCTCACTGTCACAGCACTCCTGAGAAGGACACCTTTGTCACCTTTTCAAGTTGAGTATACAGAGTATCAGAGCGGCCGTTACTCGCCCAAGGTCATGAGCTGGCACATGGCTCATGTGGTCTCAGTTCCATGTATTCAGCTCCGTTTGGAAACCCATAGAGCCCCCGAGAGAGCCAGAGTCTGGCTTAGGTGCTGGGATGGGAGAGAGCAGATGTGGTCCCTGCTCTCTTGGGGCCTCCCTCGACAGGAGGCTGAGAGGCTCCCACCCCACATGCAGCTGCTCACCCCGTCTCACAGTGGGATGGGCACCTGGAAGATGAACTTCGTCCCTGACCACTTTTTGGAGATCACGTAGATCAGACATGGCTCCTTTCTCCAAGGAGCAGCGTGTAACTGAAGACCCTCTTAGGAACAAACTGGTTTAGCAAAACCGAGAGGGGAACTGCAGCAGCCTGCACAGGAGGCGGTGGTCATCGGTCTGAAGACTGCAGCACGTGGGGGTGGTGGCGCCGTTAGGATGCTGGTAGCACTCCAGTCGCCTGAGATGGGAAACGAGGGACTGTAGCCTCAGGTAAGGGTGTAGGTGCCCTAGCAACCCTGATGGCTATGAGGATGCACACTGGAGGGCCTCCAAAGTGAGAATCTGGAGCAGACACTTCCCTCAATGGGTAAGTATAGCTATGAAGGGAAGTCTACTTTACTGCTGGGGAATGCCTCATCCCCCTGATTTAACACTCACTAAGCACTCTCAAGGCTCAGAGAGGCTGCTGAAGGGTCTGCAAAGACAAGGAGGACATGGTCCCTTCCTCGGAGGAGCAAAAGTCCAGCTATGTGGTCACCCAAAGGGGAAGGCAGAATAAATTCCTGAGTCACCACCTATAACATGTTGGTTTCTTAGCATCCTTTGAGGTGGCCAATGAGTTTTGTTTCTTGTTCTCATGATGAATTCATGAGTTTTAAAGTCATTGATGTGCCCTGGTCCAGAGCAATCTTTTTCTTTTTTTGATGCTCAAATTGTTCCATATTTGGCCATTAGAAACCTCTTCAAGTTGGGTTTTCAATCTTTCTGACATGCCCCTTGGAGTCTCAGAGAATGTCCTTTTTTTCCTGAAAGCATAAGATGTTCCAGGATGAACTCAGGCCAGAAATCAGCTGTTCTTCAGGCATTGTGGTGCTTTTTCATGGGAAATGGTCATTCAAGAGATAGTCTGGTTGCAGCCCAGCCACCTCACCAAGCCCACCTAGAGACCAAACCTACTGAGAGACCCAAACTTCTCAAATTTTCTGGACTACAACAGTCATCTTGGGAGAACTACTTAAAAATGCACATTACTGAGATCCGTTCTCAAAAACTTTAGTCCAGAGGGTCTAGAGTCACGTGCCCCTCAACAATTTTCATGGGCTATCATGAGAAATTAGCTCGCTCTAGCAGGAAAATCCCTCAGAAACCACTCAGGGCTGCTGGTGAGGGAACGTGGTGGGTTTTCTTTTTGACCTTTCAGAGGAGCAAAGCCCCCAAGAGATTAACTCAGTCACTATGAATGGTATTTTGTGCTAGACCCTTGAGTTGACATTTCAGAAAGTTTTGTCCCTCCTCCTTAAAGTTCTGTTCCCATTTTCCTGGTGTGGGGAGAAGTGGATAATTTATCGATTTCTTTCAAAATCCAATAATCTCATCATCTCAAGCCACGTTGAATGTATTTCTGAATTAGGTAGCAATCTTCAGATACAAACATAGCTGTATTTTTAAAATTCAGTACAACTTTCTCAACAAAAATAAGGGAGAAATCTTGGAATGAAAACCCATCTATCTCCTGCGGTTTGGTTTGATGAAATCTAATTGAAACCTTAAACCCACACATCCGTCTTAGGTGAAGGGAGGAACACAGGACTGAGAATCTCTCCCAGCATGTCTGAGACTTTCCCATAACTCTGGTCTCTATGGATCTGCCTGGGAAATTTTGGATTTGCAGTCATTTCCATTTTCAGCGGTTTTCTGTTTTGTTTTTTTGCTATTTCATAATCCAGAAACATATCAACTACTCTCCCTTAGTGTGGTATTATCTAAAGGATGAATATAGGGCCAACTCGGACCCTCTAATTATGAACCTTCAGTGAAATAAACAAGATTTTAAGGACTAAAATAGGCCAATGGAAGGCGCCAGGACAGGACATCTTCCCCTCCTCCCTATCACATGTTCCCTGGGACCTGATGCACCCCGGTCAATGCCCCTTGCTGAGACGCAGCTTCTCTCCTCAAAGTAAGAAAAGGACAATTCTTCAGGATTTTTTGACTGTGAAATACGGAAGGCAGGAATAAAAAAATCTAAAGTGGGCTCTGAAAGGAAGGCTGTCTCTGGAATGAAGATGGGTATGGTGTCCAGGCTATGAGCTCCCCCAGAGCAGAGAGGGGGTTGGTTTTTGTTGGCCTTGCTTTTCTGGGCTGTACGTACCTGGCTCATAGCTAACAGCACAACACATGTTCAGCCAATGTCCAAGTAATTAACAGTCAAATGACAGATGGGGCCCCTCGCTCCATCTGTCATTAAGTCAGTAATGAATCTGGCCCCAAGGCCCTCATAACCTGATGCTGACTCAGGTTACTCACAGGCACTCCACGCAGTGTTTGTGTTTAGTGAAGATGTCTTAACACCTTCTTTCCAAATTCCTACAGATAATGAAGAATCTACTTGGACAGGGCCTTCCCCACGAGACAGCATTATCAGATGGAGAGAGGCAAAACTGAGCAAGGGCAGGAGTCCACCCAGGGCCACTGGTGGGAAGCAGAGGACTTGGTTTGCTGTGTGAGGCCATGACCTTCTGTCTGCTGTTGTTCCCTGGTCCTGGGCCAGGGAGGTGAGGCAGGAAGGACAACTGCTTTCCTGTTGGCCCTTATACTGCTTATCAACCCCTTTTGCACATCCCGCAAGCTTAGCTGGTTAAGAGAAAGAATATTTTAACATTTGTCCAAATCAAAACCAGGTCAGATGACCCTCCCACCCAGGCACAGACTGGGGTGTTGTGCGCAGCACAAGTGGTTCAAAACCACACTGCTGAGCCCACAAGCCATGGCCGAGCAGAGGAGAGGCAGTGTGGGCTCAGCGGGCCCTGCTGCATCCTGACAGGCACACTGTTCTCACAAACACAACCCAGCTGACCGGCCCGTGGGAGCAGTACAGCAACAGCCTCGTGAGGGGACAGAGGGCTCCCTGTGGACTTTCCTTATACTGCTGTGGTGACCTTTATCCCACAGCACCTCTCTAGTCTCACTGGACTGATGGACTTACAGATGGGCATACATCTCTTTGGGAGGTCATGTCCTGTTCCTCTGAGGCTGCTGCGTGGGACAGACACTTCTTCAACAGTCACTTTGGATAGGCTGCCCTCAGAGGTCTAAACAGGACAGCATGGAGCAGAGGCTCCAGCATTTGTTATTCAAGGCACAGGCCACTTAAAATCCTTCCTAATGAGGGTATGATCTGGGATTCCAAAGCTTGGCCTGAGATTCTGGAATGCTGCAGGAAAGTCTAGGAGTTGCATTTGAACTCAGGGCACCGTTATTACTAAGGGAAGAGAGCCCAGAAACCCCATGCCACTTCCATCCTAAATCAAGTTTTTTCTCCATCTCAGCCTTACAATATAGGAAAACAAACATACAACTTCACATCCAGAAAACACAAACCAGAGATCATTCTGAACTGGTCATGTCCCCTCTTAGGGCTTTTTATCATGACACACTCAAAGTTGTGGTCTACAGACCAGCATCATCATCTTCACTTTGGTGCTTATGAGAAATTCAATATCTCACCCCAGACCTCCTGAATCAGAATCTGCATTTTAACAAGATCTCCAGGTGATTTGTGTGAATGCCAAATTTGAAAAGTACTGTTTTAGAGGACACAGAGTTAGATATAGACACCCTTGGCTTGAGTTCCAGGTCACCTACTTTTTAGCTGTGTGCATTGGACGCTATAATGTCTCTGAGCTTGAGTTTTATCATATCTATAATGAGGGTGTTCATCGGGGCTCTTTAAGGTGGCAACAGCAGAAACAAAACTTAAACAGGCCTAAGCAGGGAGTGAAATCAGCAAGATGCAGACTAGGAAACTCTAAGCTCCTGTTCCTACATGGAAGCATTGAAAGAACAGCAAGAAACCAGCTAAAATAACTTTATAGGAGCTCTGGGAAACAGTCAAAGCTCTTCAGCAACCAAACAAGTTGTCAGTAAAGAGAAAGCCACATTCAAAACAGTAGGAAAATTTGTGGCATTTTTTCTTTCCCTTGTCCCACTGCTTACCCCTCCCCCTGGCATGGCATGGTTGAAGAAAGCCACTGCCCAGCTGCCATTTCATCCTTCAAGCTGGAGGGAACAGAGGAGACTTTATTTGCAATGTTCTAACATGTATTGGGGCTTCCCAAAGGACTGGTCTCTGTCTCACCTAACTCAGAGCTCAGACCAAAAAAAAAAAAAGTGGCATAACTTGGATCCCAGGCTGGGAAATGCCACAGAAAGCAGCAGGCACTGTTTGTGAAAACTACAAGGAGACTACACACTTGCAAATGCATGGAAGGAAAAGTTATGGGTAGAATAACACAGAATATCTAAGGCCCTGAGAAGAAGCTTGGGTGAGATTCTTTAGGAAACGAAGACATTTAAAAGTAGCCATGTGTATAGAGAGAATCAGGAAGAAAGCACACACATAGAACCAGGGCAGATGCATGTACAGAAAAGGCTGTAGAAGAACTTATGCCTTTACCCTGGCTGACCCCAAAGCTCAGAACTTGCCCTATTAATTAACAAAGTTCTTTCCAGTGTGCAAATACTGGGAGATGTGGCTCTTTTTCAAAGGCCCAATTTTTCAAAAATAAATAAATAAAAAGGCATACTAAGAAAAAGAAAAACATGGCCCATTCAAATGAAGAAAGTTAAGTGGCAGAAACCATTTCTTAAGAAACACAGGCATCAGATTTATTAGACAAAGGCTTCAAAACAATTGCCTTAAATATGCTGAAAGAACTAAAGAAAAACACAGAACAGAGCAGTGAGCTAAAGGAAATCAGGAAAATAATACAGGAAAAAAATAAAAATGTCAACAAAGAGGTGGAAATTATAAAGAGGAACCAAACAGAAATTCTAGAGCTGAAAAATGCAATACCTAAATAGAAAAATTCACTAGAGGTACTCAAACTCAGACTCAGACAGGCAGAAAAAAGAATCTGTGAACTGAAGGCAGGCCATTGAAATTACTGAGTCTGAGCAGCAAAAAGAAAAATGAATGAAGAAAAGTGAACAGAGCCTAAAGGACATATGGGACATCAAGGAGAACAATATATGTGCTATGAGAGTCCCAGAAAGAAAGAGAAAGAAAGGAGCAGAGAGATTATTTGAAGAAAGAAAGGCCCCCAAATATCCCAAATTTGAAGAAAAATATACAAATACATGAAGCTCAATGAACTCGAAGTAGGATACATCCAAAGAGATCCACCCACACTGAGATCCATTATAATCAAACTGTCAAAAGTCAAATATGAGAGAATCTTGAAAGCAGAAAGAGTAAAGTCATATCACATACAAGGGATCCTTAATAAGATTATCAAAGGATTTCTCAGCAGAAAATTTGTAGGCCAGAAGACATTGTGAGGATATATTTAAAGTGCAAAAAGAGGAAAACAAACAAACAAACAAAAAAACTGTAAACCAAGAATTTAATATCCAACAAGACTGGCCTTCAAAAATGAGAGTGAAATGAAGAGATTGTCAGATAAACAAAAGCTGAGAGAGCTTATTATCACCAGACCAGCCCTACAAAAAATGATAAGGGATGTCCTTCAGGTTGAAATGAAAGGACACTGGACAGTAACTCAAAACCATACAAAAATGTAGAGTTCTTTGGGAAAGGTAAATATATGGGCAATTGTAAAGCTAGTATGATTGTAATTTTAATTCATAACTGTACTTTTTATTATTTTATAGGATTTAAGAAACAAAAGCATGAATAATAATTACAAATTGATGTTAATGGGTACACAATACATAAAGATGTGATATGTGTCATCAATAAGGTAAAGTGGGAGGAGGGCAGAGCTGTAAGGAGTAAAAATTTTGTATGCAATTAAAGTTAAGTTGGTATAAATTTAAAATAGGTTGTTATAAAATTAGCATACTATATGTAATCCCCATAGGGTAACCATAAAGAAATATATGGATAGAGCTTACACAAAAGGAAATGAAATAGGAATCAAGATATATCACTACAAAAAAAAATCAAGTAAACACAAAGGAAGATAGTAATGGAGGAAATGAGGGGCAAAAAAGCTACAAGACTTACAGAAAACAAATTACAAAATAGCAATGCTAAGGCCTTGTCTATCAATAATTACTTTAATGTAAATGGATTAAGCTCCACAGTCAAAAGACACAGATTAACAGAATAGGTTGTGAAAAAAAGGAAGAAAAACTATATGCTGTCTATAAGAGACTCTCTTTAGATCTAAGGACATGCATAAGTTGAATGGATAAATGAATGGGAAAAGATATTCCATATAAGTAGTAACAAAGAGTGAACAAGGGTGACTGTGCTAATATCAGATAAGACATATTCTAAGTCAAAAACTGTTATAAGAGATGAGAAAGACATTATATATTACTAAAAGAGTCAATTCCCCAAGAAGATATAACAATTATAAGCATATATGCATCACACATGAGGAATCCAAAATATATGAAGCAAACAGAGACAGAATTGAAGAGAGAAACAATAATAGTAGGAGACTTCACTACCCCATTTTCAATAATGGATAGAGTGACCTGACAGGTGATCAATAAAAAAATAGAGGACTTGAACAACACTATATAGCAATCAGACCTAACAGATATATAGAAAACACTCCACCCACCAACAAAAGACTACACATTTTCTCAAGTCCATGTGGAGACATTCTCCAGGACAGACCATATATTGGGCCACAAAACAAGTCTTAATAAATTTAAGAAGATTTAAATTATACAAAGTATCTATTCTAACACAATTAAATGAAAATGGAAAGTAAGATAGAAGGTAACATTGGAAAATTCACAAATATGTGAAAATTAAACAACATGCACTTAAATGACCAATGGGCCAAAGAAGAAATCCAAAGGTAAAAAGAAAATATTTTGAGATAAATGGAAATAAAAACATAATGTAATGAAACTTATGGGAGGCAGTGAAAGCAGTGCTAAGAGGGAAATTTATGGCTGTAAAATTTCACATTAAAAAAAGGAGAAAGATCTCAAAATCATGATCTATCTTTACGCCTTAAGAAACTAGAACAAGAACAAACCAAACATAAAGCTAACAGTAGGTAGGAAATAATAAAGGGGCAGAGAGAAATAAAATAGAGAATTAAAAAAATAAGGAAAATCAACAAAACTAGAGCTGATTCTTCAAAAAACTCAACAAAACTGACAAACCTTTAGCTAGATTAACTAAGAAAAAAAAAAAGAAGACTAAAGAAACTAAAATTAGAAATGAAAGAGGAGACACTATAATGAATTTTACAAAATAAGGATTATAAGACCAATGAAATAAAGGGCCCAGAAATAAATCCTCACATTTATGGTCAAATGATTTTTGACAAGGGTGCCAAGATAATTCAATAAGGAAAGGAGATTCTTTTCCAAAAATGGTGCTGAGAAAACTGGATATCCACGTGTAAAAAAATGAAGTTTGACCCGTACCTTACACCATATACAAAATTAACTTAAAATGAATCAAAGACCTTACCGTAAGAGCTAAAACTGTAAAGCTCTTAGAAGAAAACATGGAGAAAAAGCTTCATGACATTGAAGCTTCATGACATTGACTTGACAATGATTTCTTTCATATAACTCCAAAAGCACAGGCAACAAAAGAAAAAAATAGCCAAATTGGACTACATCAAAATTTAAATCTTTTGTACACCAAAGGACACCATCAACAAAGTGAAAAGCCAAGCCACAGAATGATATAAAATATTTGCAAATTATGTATCTGATAAAGAATTAATATCCAGAATATAAAATGAATGCTTACAACTCCACGACAAGAAAACAAACAGCCTGATTTAAAATGGCCAAAATTCTTGAATATACATTTCTCCAAAGAAGATATACAGATAGCCAATAAGCACATGAAAAGATGCTCAATATCACTAATCATTAGGGAAAAGCAAACCAAAATCCCAGTGAGATACCTCTTTACAGTCATTTTGATGTCTATTACAAAAAAGGAAACACACACAAAGCTTGAAAATAACAAGATGCAGAGAAATTAGAATCCTTGTGCATTGCTGGTGAGAATGTAAAATGATGTAGCCACTGTGAGAAACAATATGATGCTTCCTCAAGAACTTAAACATGGAATTACCATACAATTCATCAATTCCACTTCTGAGTACATGTGCAAAAGAGCTCAAAGCAGAGACTCAAACAGTAATTTGTATACCAATGTACACAGCAACATTATTAACAGTATCCCAAAGGAGGAAGCTGCGAAGTAAACGTATAAACAAAATGTGGATTATTCGTGCAAGGGAATATTATTCAGCCTTGAAAAGGAAGAAAATTCATGCTACAACATGAATGAACCTTGAAGATATTACACTAAGTGAAACAAGCCATACATGAAAGGATGAATACTATGTGATTCTGTTTGTATGAAGTACCTACAACAGTCAAATTCATAGAGACAGAAAGTAAAATGTTCATTGCCAGGGGCTGAGGGAAGAGGGGGATGGGGAATTATTGTTCAATGGAGGCAGAGTTCAGTTTTGCAAGGTGTAAAGTGTTCTGGAGATGGATGGTGGTTCTTGCACAACAATGTGAATGTACTTAATACTACGGAACTATGCACTTAAAAAGGTTAAAGTGATAAATATTGCGTTTGTATATTTTACCACAATAAAAAACTAGGGGAAAAGCAAGGATCAGCAAAGAAGGGATTTGTCCCCTCTCTCAGAGTGCAGGTATGCCATGAGGCTGGTCTCAGGGACGTGGGGATTCAGACCATGTCTGCAGCATATTAGTCTGGCTCTTGCCTTCATCCTCATGTCTCCCCTGTACCCTGTACCCCACCCCCAAATATTGACTGAACTTTTCTCTGCATCATGGCCACCTTCAGCTCTGAAATTATATCACCTCAACTGAGTGACTAAAGAGGAGCGTGCTTTTCTTGTACAGAATATGGGTCTAAATACCCAAGAAAGGATTCTAAATAGTGGGGTACTGTGATCAGCAGCCCTTCTTGGACTATATGTAATGGAAAAGGGACAGTTCCCCAGATTTAAAAAAAAAAGGAGATGAGAGAAAAAAGTAGACAGGTAAAATCAGCAGCTTCTACAAAAGGGCCAATGATATTTGCATTGCAGGATTTTTGATGAGAGTTAGAGATGGTGTATGTAAAGCCCTAGTAAATAGTAAGCATGTAATAAATGGAGGGTATAGTAATTATATCTCCATAATTAATTTTGGAAGATAAATCTGAAAACCTATTTAATCATAGAGAACTCTACCAGCTTTACTAAATTGAATGAACATGGGATCCTCACTATCAAGATTGTTCGTCATCTACTATTTCCCACTAAAATGCACCAGAGCACTTTGAAGAAATGAATGAGTCCAGGTCTGGCGCATGGAGGTACAAAATGATCTTCTAACCTTTTGACGTGCCAGAGGAAATGGAAGCTACCTAAGACTAATGGGCCAAGTCAGAAGACATAGGAGCCAGCCTGAAGCATTTCTTATAACACATTATGGGTTACTTAGAATATCACAAAGAATAGTGACTGTAATAAGTTGAAACATGTCAAGTACATAAAAATTAATGAGATCCTAATCACACTTAAAAAAATCACTGGTAGTTTCTAGGACATCAAGTCATTACTCTGAAATTTGATAAAGAAAATGAATACAGCCTATATATCAAGATAACCAAATAGCTGATGAAGGGGAATTCATTATAGATGCAGAAAGCCTTATAGATTAAAAGTCCCTATTTTGCAATGCCTGATAAAATATGTCCAGGCAATGATCATCGTTAATAATTTCCAAAACCTATTAGGTGTAAGGTTGACAAGAAAGGGGAGTAATTGGGCTGCCACCACCTGAACTTCCTGGTCTATTTGAGAATGTGGGACAACCAGGTGCTATGTACTCCACAATGGGATGGGGTAGGAAGTACATGGTGCTGCCTTTGAAGTGGTGCCCAAAACATCGAGTATGAATCTCTTCTCTAGATCCATCTGTTAGTTTTCAAGAAATATGGAAAATAGAGGGACAATTAAATGGCATAGGAGAAGGTCATTAGTCAAATCTAGAATGAAGGACTTTCTATAGGACAAATTCTGTTTTTTTCAACAAATTAACAGGGGGAATTTTCAGGTTTAATCATAAGACAGAGCACATCCAAAGAAGTTCAATGGATGGAATTTAACACGAGAACTGTTAAAAAGTGTGGAAGAGCTACAAGGTCTAACAGAGAGACTAGTGACATCGAGAAGATGCCCCACTCCTAGAGATCCACCCTCAACGTGAGCAGGCAGAATTCTATGTGCTGGGAGCCCTGATGGACCAAAAAGTCAGAGAAAAGACAAATTTGTTCTCTTTTCTGGAGCTGTGACATTCTTTTTCTCCTGTCCTTGAACATCAAAGCTCCAGGTTTTCTGGCCTTCAGGCTCTGGAATTTGCACCAATGACACCCACCCCCTTCCCAATTCTCAGGCCTTTGGCCTTGGGTTGAGAGTTACCCATCAGCTCCCTTCATTCTGAGGCCTTCAGACTTGGACTGAGCCGTGCTCCTGGCTTCCCTGGGTCTCTTGCTTGCAGATGGCCTGTCGTAGGACTTCTCAGCCTCCATAATCAAGTGAGCCAATTCCCCTAATAAACCCCCTCTCATACATCTATATCTATATCTGCACTTATATCTGTATCTACCTATCTATCCTATTATATTTCTATATCTACAGATAGATAGATAGATAGATCTTTTCTGGAGAACCCTGACTAATATAGTGGTCTGTAGTGGATCGAATTATGTCCCCCCAAAACTTCCTGAAGCTTGAATTGTGTCCCCCAAGTTTTATGTATTACAAACTTAGCCCCCACTGTGACTGTTAGGAGGGTGAGTAATCCTATTATGGTAACTGAAAGGTGGAGCCTTAAAGAGATTGGATTGTAGGACTGTGCAGTAGTGAATGGATTTAAAATGGTGATCAAAGGTGTGGTTCTGAGGGCTTAAAAAAAAGAGGAGAGTCTGTCTTTCTCTTGCTCTGCTCTCTCTGCTTCCATCATCTTGCAATGTGAGATCCCTGGGTCACTGTCACCACCACCAGATGGACTTTGGGCTTCCCAGCTTCAGAAACTGTAAGCAATAAATTTCATTTTTCTTTATAATTCACCCAGTTATAAGCAACAAAAACAGACTAATACAATGGTCTAAATACTTTTTTTCTTTTGAACTTATCTTCAGTGGGGCTGTTTATTCCTTAGAATTCTGTGTGCCTTGGGTGGTAAATTGTCTCTACATAGCACTGTGGGGCTCACTTCTGTCCAGAGACCCAGGAGACTCAATGGTTCCATACCAGTTTCTGCGTGAGTGTCTCTGGTTAGTGGTTTCTATACTATGCTGTAATATAAATTCAGACCTTGCAACCTGTGCAGTGTAGGCCTAACTGGTAACTTCTCAAGGATTTTTTTTTTTACTAAAATCCACAGAAAGACCACCAGTTTCTCCTCAATCTCTTTGTCATCTGTGAGGACAGGGGACACCTCAGGTCTTCTGGCTTCATGCAGTGTGGTTGTTGCTCTTCTGGCCTGTCCAGGGCTGGATGATGTCTGCTCTTCTAACATGGCCTTGTAAATTCCATCACCAGTTCCTGGGGCCACTGCTCTGTTAGCTTTCTCTCACAGCTCTGGCTTTACTGTTTCATCTTTGCTTCCATCTCAAAGAGATGTACCTTTATTTTTTGGCACTTGATTATATAACTTTTGTTCATAATATTTTATTCATTATTTCTTTCTATATGATTGTATCCAGAGAATGGTGTCAGCTCAATCCAGCATGTTACCAGAAGTTTCCAATACTAGATGCTTTAAAATGAAGAAATGGGGCTGGGTGGTTAGCTCAGTTGGTTAGAGCCTAGTGCTCATAACACCAAGGTCCAGGGTTTGATGCTTATACTGGCCAGACAATAAAATACAAAATAAAATGAAATAAAATAAAATAGAAATGCAATGATGAGTAGAATACATGCAAAAATGCACATATATTCTTAATTAATCAGATATTTAATGAGATGTGTAGCCCTTTTGCTGCTATTTACTCTGGGAGTTACAAGAGTGCATCAGAAATTGTTTCTGCCCTTATCACCTCATAATAAGGGAAGACAGACATGCCCACAGATAGTGAGGGAGCAAATAAACATGAAGGAAGGAGAAAGTGCAGAGTGTAGGTGTGAGGCTCAAACCCTGGTGTGGCTCATGATAAAGCCTCTCCCTTCAGGAGTGCAGTCATGCAAGGTGTTAGGACTCCTCCAGGAAGAGGGTGACTGACAGAGGGTTCAACTCAGGCCCAGAGGGTATAAAATAAAATCATTCTGTTATCTGCTGCATTACATATGCCTACCTCTGTCTGTGCAGGTGAATCTCTTAAGAAGTTGCACGCAAATGATCTGTTTTCAAATTTAACCATATTTTAAGTGGCAGAGGCATTTGGACTCCATGGTAGCTGTCTTGGTGGCCTCTGTCATGGCAGCTGTGATGTCTACTGCAGAGCTCTGGCCTATCTACAGTCATTGACTTCATTCCTGCAGACCTAGAGCCTAACACAGGGCATGGCACTTAACACAGGCTCAGTAAACTTGGCTGATCCACAAACGACTGCTCTCTGAGCCTGTATGCTTGGCCTCATGTGCCACAGGCTCTTCAAACAATTTATAGGAGGATGCTGTCACTTTCTGTCCTGCAAAATCCAGAGGAAAGTATCTTTCTCTTATGAGCAGTGGCCCAAGGTCCTGTTCATGTAGAAGCTGCTCAGAGACAGCAGGGAGTGGGACCTCCAGCTTTCCCCCACCAACCCCTACCCCCACTATTTATTTTTTCTAATGAGATGCTGTCAAAGTAAAGAGGACTAGTTCTATTCACATGGCCCTGAAGTTCTGTCCTTCATTCCAAAGGATGCTCAGGTTACAGCTGGAGGCGGGGGCTTATTCCTGAGCATAACAGAGCCAGTGAGCCTGCAATCTGGAAGCCTAAGCGATGGAGAGGGGATGCCCAAACCAGACTGTGAACCAGAGATGCAGGACTCAAAAGAACACACTTACACACACATACACACACACATGCACACTCACACACGTGCCTGAGTGCACATACACCAGGGGAAGGGGGTTTTCGCAGGTTTATTAGGCTCCTCCTCCGGGCCAGACCTACGGCATGTTTTACACACATTGTCATTTCATTTTTCTGCCAGTCCTTCAAGATACCTGTTGTTAACGCCTCTTTTGCTGTTGAAGAAGTAACGGCTCAGGCTCCAGGTCCTAAGGCTGTGAGTGACAGCTCTGGGGCTCATCCAGCACTCTCATCTAGCTCACTCCCGTCCCACATCTTGTACTTTATGAAGTGTGCGTTGCACCGGCATCTCGAGGCTCACTGCCAATTGTTCAGATGTGTGCTGCCTGCTTTTGTGGAGTGGCTCTTGACATGAAGATCACTGGGCTGGGATTGGTGCCAGCTCATTCCAGAACTGGCGTTACTGTGATTTCCAGAACAGTCACCTATACTCAGAAGCTGGTTTCCCACATGAGGCACAGAGCAGAATCGGGGCATCATTTCTCCCCAGCTGCAGTGTCTGGACCTGCTGCTGGGGACAGCCACACAGTGGGCACACAGCTCAGAGGCTGAGCTTGCATGAGTCAGGCATGCAGGCCTCTGCAGTTCCACCTCAGCCTGCTTTGTCAGCTGTGGTTCTGCTAATCTCCCATACCTGGCCTACGGTCCTGCTGAAGGAGGTGTTCTTCTTCCCCATGCCATTCCTACCTCCTTGCATTTGCTCCTACTTTTTCATCTGCATGAAATGTGGAGAGAGAGAGATGAGGACAGCCTTCATTTGGCATCTGTAGATCCTGCACGGCCTTGGGAGTTCACCTCCGCAGCAAGTGCTCTTGGATACTCGTGCTCTCAATGGGAGGTGACCTCTCCCTCTGACTATCTACGCTCTGGTCATCTAAAACACTATTTCTTCTTGCCTACACAAATTCAAAAGCAAGGAGGCAGGATCCATCTAAGGAAAAGGCCAAAAGTATTATTAAAAAATTTAAACCACAATTCTCTATGTAGTGAAGAGTTTGGAACCTCTGCATCTGGGTGGTGAAACTCCACCATCACACACACCTGACCTCCACCATCACACACACCAGACCTCTGCCATCACACACACCTCACCTCCGCCATCACTCACACCTGACCTCCGCCATCACTCACACCTGACCTCCGCCATCACACATACCTGACCTCCACCATCACACACACCTGACCTCCACCATTACACACACCTGACTGCCACTATCACATACCTGACCTCAACCATCACACGCTCCCTGAGCTGTGGATTCCTGAGCAGCCACAACACTGCAGGCTGTGAGGAGGAGCCAGGATGCCAAGCTGAACTTCACATGGGCCTTCCTTTGTAAAAGGAAAGTAACATGACAATAAAGTGAACTGTGGAGTCTCAGAATCGGGAGCCCACATTGCCATGGTAGCATGAGAAGATGCCCAGCCCGCCTGCAGTTCAGGGCAAGGTGAGCTTGGCAAATGGTCAGACGCACAGCAACTCTGAAAGCCAGCCTCACGTGGAGAAACGCACATCCTCACCCCACGTGGGGTACCCAGCAGAACACGCAGCAAGATGCACGGGGCACCGTGTGGGAACATGAAGCGGGTGCACGGCACCCCAGTTCTGCCCTCCTGCATGGGGCCAGACTCTCGCATGTCAGCCCAGGGGGACACGTGGAGGAACGTGTGCTGCAGCACTGCCTGTAAGAAACCTCAAAACCTCTCTCAGGGCTCTGTTCACATGGAAAGTGCCCTGCAGGGAGGACCGGAGTGTAACTCACCAGCTTGTGCAGGAGGAAGCACCCGCTCCATCACTGCGGAGAGAGCAGAGGGAGTCCCACCAAGAGGGAAGGAGGGAGCCATGTATGTCAGCACACGGAGGCTGAAAGAGCTCGTGCTGGGGACCTCCTGACACGAGGGTGTGTAGCAGGTGAGATGAGCTAGAGCGTCCTGTCAGGAGATGGTGACAGCTCGGACCCCAGCCAAGGAGCTCAAACCTTATGCTGGAGCCTGGGTGCCAAGTCATCCCAGGTTTCAAGGTGACATCCTCAGATTGACAATTAAGAAAAGTAGTTCTGGGGGTGGGATGGGTGGAGCAGGCTGAGGTGGCGGGAGTGGGGAGCAGCCACAGATGGAGCTGGGGGCCGAGGTGGGGGAGCAGGACACGAAGGCAGTATTTGGACCTGAGAAGGACTCCACCTGGGACCTCTCTCTGGGGTAAGCGAAATGTCAGCAGTGCCAGACCTGGTGTCTCTGAAAATCCAGCATCACAAAAAGGTGGTGGCGGTGGGCACCAGATTTGAAGACTCTGTAACAATATATGCATGAGTATTGTTAGACACCGTTTCATGGGGAAAAAAACCAGCTATAATAGACATTTTGGGGCTATTGGGGAAATTTGAATATGGCAGGATAGTAAATAATATTGGGGAAGTATGGTTCATTTTTTATGTGTGATGATGTTATTTTGGTGATGTAAGAAAACGTCTTTGTTCTCAGAAGAGGCGTGTTAAAATATTTAGGTCTTTAGTGTCACAAACTCTGTGGTTTAGCTTGCAGTGGTTCATTTAAAAAAATAAAAGAACAAAGAAAAATAGAGAAAAAGCAAATATGGCAAAATGTTACTAATTAGGGATCTGGGTAGGAGGTATAATGATGCCTGTTGTGCTGTTCTTTCAACTTTTCTACTGGTTGGAAGATGCAGGAAAAATAACTTAAGAATACAGTATTAAAAGGACAAAAAATTGAATAGATCTTAGCCGTTTGCTTTCCTGCACTGGGCTTAGGTCTCCAAATTTGTTGCTAGTTTCCTTCATGAGTAATTGTAAAGCTTTTGGTACTTGGGTGGGAGTGGAGGAAGGTTGGGGAGCAAACACTGACCCGGGGTGGCTCAAGGGCCACCGCACACAGATCTCGTGACCATGGGCACTTAAACGGCATCCCCACCTCTAAACGTGGCTCTATTTTCAAAACTTTTGAACATAAAAGAATTCATTTTTAAACGGGCACACACTTCTATATCTGCAGAGCCTACCCAGCCCCCGACCTTCCAGCACAAACGCAGCCGGTGCCTGGAGGTTTTCACTCTCCTCTAAGTGACAGCTGCGGCTAATGCCAGAGCCGGGGAAGCACATTCCACGCCGCTATGCTGCTGCCAGTGACTGGGAACAATGTTTCTGCCTGACATCGCCGCAAAAAAAAAAATAATAATGGAAAAATCCTGGCCTGTGAAGAACCAGAGGGCTGCCTGTTAGCTTCAGAGTCATCTGGCTTTGCTTTGCTTGGACAACTGACTTTACTAAAAGCCCCAATTCCCTCAGATGCAGTCCACTGATGACAGTCAAGGGACACTCCAGCAGCCGGAACTTGCAGGCTCCCATCCCCAGCCTGCGGTCAGAGGCACGGAATGGTTCCTTGGCGTGGGGGCGGGGGCACCTGGCCAGGAGGAGTGTGGAAGGGGACAGCCCACCCAGCACTGAGGAAAGTCCCTGAGACCTTGCAAGTAACCCGATGGCCTCCAGAACCGATGCTGGTCTGGCCTGGGCGCTCGGCTGTGCAGCTGGGGACCGAGGGCACTCTCGCAGACCCAGCAGCTGCTCACCTTGGGGATGTGGGCTCCAGGGGCCAGAATGTCCCAGGTTGAAAAAGAAGCCAACAGCCCCGGGTATAAAGTCCCCTGATTTTTAAAGTTGAGTTAGTTGCCAACTAACTCAACTAAAAACAGCCTCAAGACACCACAGGAGCCAAACCTCATGCAGAGGCTGTCTGCAGGGCCACCCATTGCTCCTAATCATCTGGCGACCACCCGGGCTCAAGTCCCATCTCTGCCACTTTTCAGCCTGTTTCTTCACTTGAAAAGACTGGCACTGACGCTGCCTCCTCAGGGAGCTGCTGGGAGGACTTTGTCACTCCGGAGAGTGCCTGGTCTGGATCTGGGGACCCCCGGACCCCCCACTTCCTCCTCTCCTCCCTCCTTCTTTCTCTTCCCCACCCTCCTCCCCTGTCTGGCTCTGAGCCTTTTCCCTGGGCTCCCACTCTCTGCTCAGGCTCCCCCAGGCCCCAGTCCCTGTCTTTGCAGATAATCCAGCACAACCCACAAACCAGCATGTGCAGAGGCGGCCGCCAGCATTCAGCCCGCTTGTCAAGGGGCCGCCAGCATTTCCAGGTCAGCTCATGAATGGTGGTGCACTTAAGCTCCTCTGTGTCAAAAACAAACACCCTCCACCCCACCCCACGCCTCTCCAGCTGTCCCGCCCCTCCGCCTGGCTTTTCTCAGGACAAGGCCTAATGAGCTCGGGCGCCAGTCCTGTCCCCGCAGTTCATCAGTGGGATTCCAGACAGGCGTGGGGGACACCCGGCACCAGAGACAGCCCCTTCCTCTCCCTTCCTCAGGGGCATGGAGTTCTGGGCCCACTGGTGGGGGGGGCGGTGCTGGGGCACAGACCATTGCCTATGAGCCTGAAGTTCAATGTCCAGAAATGCACACTCCGCTGACTGCAGCAGGGCAGGGTCACCGAGTGCAGCCGTGCAGCCATGCGCTCTGGCAGGGGAGGAGCAGGTGGGCAAGGAGCCCCGGGCTGGCACACAGAGCTCTGCACTCAGCCACAGGCCCTGCCCCTTCTGGCTGTGCCCCCTAGGCACCATTTTACCTCCCTGGGCCACTGTCTCCTCCTGGCAGAAGTGGGGTTAAATGTCACCTGGAAGTGTGGAGGGGACTAAACGATCATCCACTGAAGCAGCTGACCACTTGGAGAGCCCACATAGCCCACCAGGAGGGGCAGAGAGCCTCAGATGGAAAATCACTGCACCTGAACGTTCACTGTCCTATTTTCTTGGGAAATAAGGTACCTGTTATAGACTGAGCGTTTGTGCCCCCCCAATCCCAATTCATATGCTGAAGCCCAAACCCTCAGCATGATGGTTTAGGAGGTGGGGATGTGGGGAGTAATTAGGGTTAATGAGGTCATGAGGGTGGGGCCCCATGATGGGATTAGTGCCCTTATAAGGAGAGAAAGAGGAAGCATCTCTCTCTCTTCTCTCTCTCTTCTCTCTCTCTGTCTAGCTGCACAGAAAAGGTCATGTGAAGATATTGCAAGGCAGCCACCTGCAAGGCAGGAAGAGTGCCCTCATGTGAAACCAACCATGCTGGCACCCTGATCTCAGACTTCTGGCTCCCAGAACCATGAGAAATAAATGTCTGTTGTTTGAGCCACTCAGTCTGTGGTATCTTGTTATGGTAGCCCAAGCAGACTAATAAGTACCTAGACACACATAGTTTGAGCATGCCTGACAGTGAGACAAGCGGATTGCACAATGAGCTAAACCCTGTTCATCCAGGCAAAGATCCTCACCACGGACCAGCCGCCTGAACTGACCATGCTGTTGGCTTACTCCAGCCTAGGAGGGCAGAACTTGGGGTCAGGACAGTCATGTGAGGCTGAAGGGCTTCCCGAGGAGCTTGCAGTAGGGTCTTAATTCCCAACTGTCAGAGTTAAAATAATAATAGCAATACTAACTACTCTGTGCGGGGTAGCTATGATGGGCCAGGGCTAGAACCCAGCATTTTACATGCATTATCTTGTTTAACCTCCACGGTGATCTTGTGAAGAAGGTAGTACTATCTCTGTTTTACAGAAGAGGAAACCAGGACTCAGAGATGAAATTCCTCACCCGAGTTCACACAGCTAGCATCAGGTAGACCAGGCTTCAAACCCTCATCTCTGACTTCAAGCCTTATGCATTCAGTACTAGTTAAAGGGAAAAAAGCCATCTATCAAGGTCTCCTTCCTTCCTTCCTTCCTTCCTTCCTTCCTTCCTTCCTTCCTTCCTTCCTTCCTTCCTTCCTTCCTTCCTTCCTTCCTTCCTTCCTTCCTTCCTTCCTTCCTCTATTCTTCCTGAAACATTTGCTCCCTGCTTCAGACCCCTCCTATGGCTGCCCATGCCCCCAGCATGAAGTTGGGAGCCTCCACCTACCCCTGCAGCCCAGGCAGCCTTTCCCAGCCCAAGTCCCCCCTGCCTCCCACGCACATACCATCTGGACTGCCCCTACCCCCAGAAAGCCCTCCCACCTTGTTCTCTCTGGCACCCAAAAAGACTGCAGACATGGCAGCCCCCACCAGCCCCTCACCGAGGGGGATCCCAGTCACTCCCCCAGGCTCCCATGGCATTTTGCACATTCTCCAACAGGGCGTTCATCACCCTCTGTTACTTGTGTATCCACCTGTCTCCCCAGCCAGCTTACAATTCCCTCAAGGTCAGAGATCGTGTCTCCACACAGGACCCTCCTGGCCCCCGCTCACACCCGCATCCTTCACTCCACACTTCCTCCTGCTAAGGAGCATTCCAGTGTGCTGAGCCTCTTTGGGGGTTAGCGTCAGTGGGCAGATGTGTATGTCAAGCACAGTGGGGTAAACCACTGGCCTTCTGTGCATATCGATGGGATTTTTTTCATGGAGATAGTGCATCACTTATCTATTGTCTCTGTCACTGAGCTGAGGGGCTTAAAACAACAAGATGCATAATCTTGCTGTGTTTGTGGGTTGGGAGCATAGGGAAGGCTCAGCTGGGTGGTTCTGGCTCAGATTTCCTTGTGAGGTTGCCATCATGCTCAAAGCCAGAGCTGCATCATCCGAGGGCTCAGCTGGGGCTGGAGAATCTGCTCCCAAGGTCACTCACATGGCTGCTGGCTGGAGGCCTCAGTTCCTCGCACTGGGGCCTCTCCACAGAGGTGCTCAGGGTAGTGGCCAGCTTTCCTTGGAGTGAGGAATCCAGGAGAAACAGCGATCAGAATGGATGCCACAATGCCTCCTTATTATGCTCTAGCCTCCAAAGCCATGCACCACTGCCTCCGCTGGTTTATTCTCCACCAGAGTCCCCAAATCCCACTTGAGGGGAGGGGACATCAGAGAAGTTGTGGGCCTGCACTCAAATCCACCACAACTGGTTCTCCAGGAAAAGGAGAATGTGTGTTGAAGGAAGTAAAGACCTCGTAGCTTACACCCAGTGCGCTCTTGCTGTACTCCACAGATTTCAAAGACTTGCTTGCTCTCCCATTTGAACACCTCTGAAATCAGGACGGAGCTTTCCCACAACACAGCCTAGTTCCGGGGAAGTGCGCTGCTGTGTGCCAGGCACCACACCCTGCATCATCGCATTCGACCCTGCGGCAGCCCTAAGAGGTGGCCACACTGAATGCAGGGACCTGGGCGTGTCTGGGAGAGATTGGGTAACGTGTTTGTGTCTGGTGCCCGGACCAGCATAGAGCTAAGCATGCAGACCCAAGGGGCTGCCCTCAACGTTCTATTTCCTTGGAAATAGAAAGAAGAGCAGTCATCGTCCACACCCTAGGATTAGAGCTGGATCCAGGGATTTGCTCTTCCCTCCCGTTTTCTCATTTGCCGTTCACCTGGGGCCATGTGGTCTAGCTGGTTGTCGACTGGACAGGGGTGCCCAAGGAGCTCACGCTCACCCAGCCGTGTGCCCACCAGGCTGGTCTGCCCCCTTTCTAACGCACCCTAGGGAGCCTCGTGAGCTGAGAGGCACCTGGCCCGAGGGGAGACTCCATCAGGGTCTGGGAGTGGATCAGGAGCTGCAGGGCTCTGAGGGCAGCCCCTGGCCCTTCCCGGACGCTGACCACCTGCCTCTGTTTGTCTCTGCCCATTGTGCGAAACCCCCAAGCTGAGGTGAGGAGCTTCTGTTCCAGCTGTTGGCTGGGACCAGGGCCCCTGGCCGAGGAGGACACACAGCCATCTTGCTCATGTAAAGGGGCCTCCTGTTATTCTTGGCATCTAGAAAACCTTTCCCAGCCAGCAGAGTCCCAAGGGGACTAGAAGGGTGACCACAAGCAAGAGAAACAAAGACACACCCCACGCTGGAGGCGCTCACCTCCCTCTGCCAGGGGAGAGTGGCTGTGAGATCTGCAAGGATTGTCTGGGAGCAGCTCTGCGCACGCGGTGTCATTTCAAGACTGTAAGAATGAGTCTGTAGCAGGAGATCGGCCCTAGCCCTCCTGCTATGTGGCCAGCCCTGCTCCCCAGCGTCGTCCTGACAATGCATCTGCTGAGACTCTAGCAAGCAGTGGTCCTGACTTAAGTAAAACACATCACCTGCTAGTCCCAGCACAGTCTCTATGCCGAGGAGGCAGATGGTACATGCTCAGCCCATGACTGTCGTCTGGTGTCCAGAGGTCATGCAGGTGGTGATGGGACCCTACAGAAAGGAGACATGCTTGGGAGTTGGATCCCCCCGTCCCACCTTTGTTAAGTGCATGGTCTTGGGTAGACATCTGGGGGCAAGAGGGAAAGTGTAACCTCCCCCAGCACTGGGAGAAGGGCATTTCTGGCCTCCTGTTGCCCATGGGTGGATGATCCCCTCCTGTGTGTCCTACAGGTGTCTGCAGCTAGAGCAACCCCAGCGCTCAGGGCTGCTGGCCTCTCAACAGCTGGCTCGGCTCTCGCTGGAACCCTCAGAGTACCCTCTCACCCCACACTGGCCCAGACCCTCCTCCAGCCAGGAGCCTCAGAGCAAGGGGACATATCCGTCTGTGCTCTGGTCCCAGCCTGCAGGTAGGAGGCCTGGCTGAGGGCCGTGTCTCCCTGTCCCTGTGGGCCCATGGCAGCCAGCTGTTTCTCAACACTAGGTCCAAGCTTGGACAACAGTGTTGGTCTGAGCACTCCTGGACACTCTCTGCACCCTCCCGTCATGATGGGGTCTCCTGGCACCACAGCAGGGCCCTGCTCAGTGCTAGACACAGCAAGCCCAGAGGGGAGGGGACAGGGTCCTTCAGCCCAGGCCTCCACACCCACCCCCTGACTCCCTCTCACCCTCCTTCTTCCCTGGGGTCCACAAGGGGAGGCCTTCCCTCCTTCTTTTGTGTTACATCCTCCTCAGACCAGAGCAGAAACCCCCAGAGAGTTGGGACAGGAGGAAGAACTACTGCCCTCCAGGTGGAAGGGGTCAGGGAACCCTCTGTAGCAAGCCCCTCTCTCCTGCCCGGGCCTCACAGCTCAGCCTGGAAGGACAAAGGCTGCCAGTCTGCAGGGGTCACAGGAGACTCAAATGCAACAATTTAATACCTGCAAACTGTGGCCCCCTTTCCCATGTAGTCTATGAAGGCTTAACTACGTATAATCGTCAGTGAAACCCCTCTAGCTAGTAAGATTTAGCAGCGATTTTCCTTTCTGAACATTCAGATGGGGATTGCAAATACCAGAGACAGAGAAGAGTGAGACTTGTCGTTTTGCACAGGTTCCTGGGAGTACTGTTCAAGGTGGACCTTGGGAATATGCAAGCAAATAAAATCTGCCCAATCTACATGCTCTTCTCTGGGTTAAGACCACAGAAGTCGTTTCCCTCTTTCTTCTCTTTGGGTATTACAAATATTCTATGATAAGCATGGTTTATTTTTAAATTGGGAAAAATATTAATAACTTATTGAACACGAGTGCAAGAAAAAGTCCCTGCACCATTTATAGGGAGGTTTCCCTTTTTTATCATCAGAACTCGGGTTCCAGGGAAAAGCACCCTTCCTGATCTGGGGACTCTAGCCCAGCACCTGGAGGATGGCCAGGGGGAGGGCACGTTACCTTCCACCCCTCCCGCCCCTGCCCTATGTCTCACACTGCACCACCTCGCCCACCTGGCTGGAGTCTGGGTGCAGCTGCAGCAAATTCCAAAGGCAGGAGGGGGCGCATTTTCCGGGGCATCCCAGACAACAGCACCTGTGTCACCAGGAGGAACTGGCTGGCTGTGGCCAAGGGACCAAGGCTATTGGGGTGATCATAGGTGTGATGGGGACACCACAGTCTGCGGGTGTCACCCTCCCCACTGCTCATTTGGCCTCATGGAGTCTCACTGAGGAGCCAAACCAGCAAAGTCCCCAAAGTCAAGAGGTGCTCGGCCAGGGAAGGCATGATTCCTCCATGCAGGGGCTGGCCCATGTCACAGACCTGACTTTGTTTGGGGTCACCCTTTTCCTTCTGCACTTCAGAGGAACATATCTTTTCTAACTGCCTGTCTAGGCTGTTCAACCACTGTCTTTGACTGAAAATGTGGGACCCACCCATATCCTTTCCCACTTACTAGTCTGCGTGGCTTAATGACAGGAGTATGTTCTGAGCAATGTGCAGATAGGTGAGTTCGTCATTGGGCAGACAACACAGAGTGTGCTTCCACAGACCTGGGGGGCATGGCCCACTGCACAGCCAGGCTGCACGGCACAGCTGCCGTCGTGCGTGTGGTCCTTGTGGAGCAGTCATCGTTACACGGTGCTTGGCTGTTGACCCTCTCCTGGGCAGCTCGTCTTGTACTCCCCTTAAAATTGCCTCAAAGGGCCACTCTTGGTCACACTTTCTCACTGTTTACACTCTGTGCATGATAGCGAAGGAGGGGAGGACAAGGCTGAAAGGTTCAGGTTAAGAGCAACGAAGGATTTCTTCATCCGTGATTAATTCATCCACAAGCATTTCTGGGCGTCAGCTACCCGCGAGATTCTGGGCACCCAGACCGATACGCTCATGGAAGTCTGTGGGGAGCCCTGGGACCCACAGACTTCCATTGTGATCTGCAAATGTCTCGGCACCCAGAGGAAGCCTCGGCTGGGAGAAAAGGGCCGAGAATTCAGAGACAGGGCGGCGTTGGAGCTGGCCGTGAGGAATCCCGCACTTTGGGACAGTGACTTCACTGCGGTGGGCAAACAGGATCCAGGAGGCCGAGGACTGGGAGATGAGCCTGGGGTTACTGCAGCCCTTCAGGGAAGAGCCCAGGAGGATGTGTTGGTGGAGGCGAGCAGGTTGATGACAATGTCCAGTAATATTAATTTAGTCATCCTGTGATACAAATAACCAGCACGCGTGGAGCCATCCCGTGCTGGGAGCTCCACATGCGTCACCTCATTTAGTCCTGAGTTGGGAGATGGTGCGTCCATTTCACAGATGAGAACCTCGAGGCTTACGGAGTTTAAAGGTCAGAGAGAGTTACCAAAGGATGGTAGGCTTTGAAGCCAGACCATCAGTCCCCAAAACTCACACACATAACCATTGCCCCCTGTTCACTGCAAGACAGACCTGGCTCCAGTGAGTCAAAATGCCGAGAGAGAGAGAGAGAGAGAGAGAGAGAGAGAGAGAGAGAGAGAGAGAATCAGTGCCAAGGCCTCTCACTCAGAAGAACCTCACAGGTCACCGCCCAAAGCTGCACTATATTTTTTATATACAAGAGGGCACTTCAAAAAGTTCATGGAAAAAAAGAATTGAAGGACAATACGAACCTTTCCATGAACTTTCTGAAGTACCATCATATATTTTTCTGAATGAGTATCTACATGTGTAAATGCACATACGTATCTGCATATATACACATCCATGCACATACATGCATGTTAAATATTTATCCTGTGCACCCACTTGCATATGCTCAGAAAATTCTGGAATAGGGCCGAGCCCGTGGCGCACTCAGGAGAGTGCGGGGTTGGGAGCACGGCGACGCTCCCGCCGTGGGTTCGGATCCTATATAGGAATGACCGGTGCACTCACTGGCTGAGTGCCGGTCACGAAAAAACGACAAAAAAAAAAAAAAAGAAAATTCTAGAATGATGCCTGGTGCAATTGGGGGCTGTAACCTCAGAGATGGTGGACTGGGAATGTGGGTACAAGAGAGGCAACTTCTGTACCTCACTTGATATCCATTCTGCAACAGTTGAGCCTTTTATTGTGTGCATACTCTACTTTTACAATAATAAAATAAAAGCAGTTTAAATTGAGTCTTGGCTCTGAATTGCGACGTGGACAAGGGGTGCCCGAGGGATCCCTACAGAGCACTCGGTGCTTCATCTCCTCCGGAATAACTTGGGGGGACCCGGCCATGCTGATGTTTATAGAAGCTCAGGGAGCAGGATGCACTTAGCTCCAATTAATGACTTAGCTTTGCCCCAGAGGACTCATGGGCATTCCCCAAACAAATGTAAACAGTCGCTGTGAAGGAGCTTGACTCACTCTGTGCTGGAAAATGAGGCCAGTCTACGTCGGGACTTTCAAGGCTCTAAGATTTCGGCAGTGAGCCCGTGGAACCCAGCCTAATGGTGAAATGAGATGAAACAGCTGCTTTTGATTGTAGAAAATTCCCCGAGCCCCACTGTGGCCTGAGCGAACAGAGTTATTTCTGAAGTTCAAGCCCTGCTGGATCTTTTCAAACAGCCACGAGCGTGTCCGCGGCAGCTTCTCTCTCACACAGCCTCTCGCTTCCTGTTTCCTACAGACGACGAGCTCTGAATATCAATCCACACGGAGCTCCTCTCAGGCACCTCCTGACCCCATTTGTGAAAAAACATGACGTTTTTAAAAATCCTCAAAGTTGCTGAGAAAAATCTAAAAGGGTCTGGTTTTAACAAATTCCCAACCCTGAAAAGGGTTAATATAACATTTCTTCCATGTTCATACTTAGCTGCCTGTGCAGTGATTGGACTGAAAAATTAAAAGAGAGAGAAGGAAAGAAAGAGAGAACAGGAGAGAGAAAGAAAAAGGAAGGAAAGAGGAAGGGAAGGAGGGAGAGGAGGAGGACTTTAGAGAGGGACAAAGAAATACAGGAAGAAAAACACACTTGAGCCTCTGCCCCAGTAATCATTCTCTTGATCCCCTGCTTGCTTGGCCAGTAGGAAATAAACCTGTCCCTCTCCAGGGGAATTCGGGAGCTCTGACCTCACTCTCTGGGACCCCCTGCAAGTCCTGCTTCTCACTGCCCCACAGGGCCCATCTGGGTACTCAGGCTGGGCTGCACGTGAGCCTGAGACCCAGGCTCTCCTGCAGCAACTGTCTGGCCCCACGGACCTAGCCAGCTCCACTGTTCCTGAAGCTTTGTGGAGTGGCCGCCCTTGCTGCCTGTCCAGCAGCCTTTCACTCCTTCCTTGCTAAGAGAACCCAGTTTTGTTCAGGAACCTGCATTCTGTGCCTCAGGGGACATGGGGCTCACTCTGCCCCAGCATGTGTTAAGTCTGCTATAGGGACCTTATACAGGTCCCTATATGTGTTAAGTCCTGCTAGATAGGACCTCACCTTAGTGTGAGACCAAGGACAGGACACATCTTCTGTGGCCTTTGGCCATTGCTGTGAGGGTGTGAAGGCCAGAGCTGCTACACTCTTCTCTGTGACCGCGAGGGGGTCAGCCCAGGATGTTCTAACAGAGCCATGGGAAGACCCCATGTTCCCATGGACCTCCAGAGCTCCAGCTATAATTCTCCATCTGGAGCAAGCAATAGCATCTGAGTTCCTCTTACTTGCAGGTGAGTCTGTAAAAAAATATGTAAATCTACTATTCAGTGCAGGTCAGTGGGAGCCCAGGAGGGCTGGAGACTGGCAGTTAGTTAAACACAGTAGAGTGGAGAGCCAGGGCATTCCACCCACGGGCTGGAAAGGAGGTGGGAGGGAGGTGGAAGGGAGGCAGGAGGCAGCTGCAGGTTGTTCTCACCGCTGAAGCAGACCGTGGGAGTGCAGAGGGAGGCCCCGGTAGCAGACAGGGTCAGACCAGGAGGGGTTTCAGCAGACTCATCCTCCAACCTGGCCATGGGAGGCTCCAGCAAAGTCAGCCAATTATCAAAAATCAGGCATCATTAAGTCTTTAAAAATGTTTACTTTACTTTTTATTATTTGCTTTTGTTTACAAAGACAGACAGGTGCTCAGGGAAAGCATGACCCACCTGCAGATCTAGCTGAACTGATGTCTTCACACAAAAAGGACAGAATGCTCACAGGATAATGTTGGAGACTTCTGCAGCTGGAATTACTGTAGCATGGTGAGTCCAATACTTCCAGCTTCCTAAATGATCTGAGGCCTCCATCGGCTGAGGTCCTTCAGGTGAGCTTCCAGATGTCCAGGAGATTTCTCAACCATTCAATAAAATTTTATTGAGTACGTAGCTTGTGTATTTTCTCCCAGTTCTGGAGGCTGGAAATCCAAGATCAAAGTGCCAGCAGATCCAGTGTCTGGTGAGGGCAAGTTTCATAGATGCCACCTTCTTGCTGCATCCTCACATGGCAGAAAGGGCAAAGCAGCTGTCTGGGGCCTGGTTTATAAGGGCACTAATCCCATTCACAAGGGCAGAGCCCTCATGACCTAATCACCTCCCAAAGTCCCCG
The DNA here is from genome assembly GCF_027409185.1 of Cynocephalus volans. Classification (NCBI taxonomy): domain Eukaryota; kingdom Metazoa; phylum Chordata; class Mammalia; order Dermoptera; family Cynocephalidae; genus Cynocephalus; species Cynocephalus volans. The sequence continues at coordinate 214,069,258 of NC_084461.1, forward strand.
CCTCCTGATACCAGCACCTTGGTGATTAGGTTTCCATATATGACTGTTGGGGGTACACAAACATTCAGACCATAGCAGGTATATAATGATAGCAGGTGCCATTCATTGAGGAATTAGTGTCCCTGGTACTAAGTGAAACACTTCCCATGAACTACATCTAACCTTCACTGCCATCCTTCCCATATATTTATCCCATCCCACACACTCTCATACAATGTGTCCTCCCTCCGAGGACTTCCCTTTGACCAATAGAGACTGGCCGATGGGTGCTAGTAAACGTTTAACAACTGGCTCTCTGAAAAAACATTTTAAAATTTTGATTTGTACACTTGACGTTTTCTGTGGTGTAAATACTCCCACCATGGTGGGTTTCAAGATGCTAAGGTGATGTAATTGAACACAAAGTTGGAAAGAGATGCACAATTGCACACAACCATGTGGTGTTTCCATCCTACAGATACAACAGATGTAAGTAATCCCAAGAGCATAAATGATAGTAACACATGGTAGTCCCCCCTTGTCCGCAGTTTAAGTTACCTGCAGTGCAGTACAATAAGATATTTTGAGAGAGAAAGAGAACACAGTCACATAACTTTTACTACAGTATGTTGTTATAACTGTTCTATTTTGTCATTAGTTACTATTGCTCATGTCTTACTGTGCCTAATTTATACATTAAACTTGATCGTAGGTATGTAAGTATAGGAAGAAACATTAGGTTTAGTACTATGTGCAGTTTCAAGCATCCACTGGGGGGCTTGGAACGTAGCCCCCGTGGATAAGGGGGACTGCTGTATAGTAAACATAATTTGGAAGTGTTAAGTTCTGAGATTTATTGCCTTTGTTTTTAATCTGATTTATTAAACTGGAAGTTTATATAGTTTAATTCTTCATGATCCCTGTGTTTAACAACCAGCGGACAGAACTCCTAAAAATTTAATGATGGCTCTTGTGGGCTCCTACTGCCTGCCTTCGACATGCTCCCACCGAGCCTAGGTCATAAGAATTCTGCCTCCACCCAGCTCATCCCTCTTGTGACTTGTGCCTTAAAAGCCCTGAGCCTTCCGTGCTATCCTCAAGCTCAGTTTCCCCACAGCTGCCATGCCGGAGGGGCCACATGGAGAGAGAGAGATGCTGAGATCCGCAATGTCTCCCAGCCAGATATCAAACAGCAAGCAAAGAGCCTTGGACATGACCCGGCCCCAGCCTGACTGCGGCCACAGAAAAACCAGACACCAGAGCGAAAGTTGTCTTCCAGAGCCCACCACCCCTGCAACCAGGATAGGTGATATTAGTAAACCGATGTTACTGTTCACAGCCATGAAGCTGTAGGCTGGTTTTGTTACTCAGCCGTAGGTGACCAGACCGTCCTGAGTTCACAGACAAGGAAACAGAGTCAGAGTGAGCGCCACCTCTTCCCTAAGCAGTGAGCAGCAGGAGCCGGATTCCCACGGAGTCTGCCAAGGCCAGTGTCCTGACCTGTCGCCATCAGGCTGCTGCCTTAGGACAACATAACACATCCAAACATTAAGTGAAGTGATTTAAAACATTAAATTGGTTTCAATCACCTGTAAGTCATTTTAAGGTAAGAGCCAAATGCATCAACTCTCGAATGGAAAGTGGGGACACCAGTATCTGTCTGGCGGCGCGTTGAGTTCACGGAGGCTGGCCCTGTCAGGATGTGCCCCTTCCCGCGGTACAGGAGCTGTGAGGCTGCAGCCAGCTGAAGTGTTCTTTCTTCTGTGTTCGCTGATTTGCTAAGTAGACCAGCATTAGCAGGGTGGGGACACAGAGGTGGATGGACCCAGCCTTCCTCTGGGTGCTCATGGCCTGGGGTAGAGGTGGGCCGGTGGGGTCAACATGGACATCTGGGCATCCCCCAGGGCTTTCATAGAACTGTGGGCCAGGTCCAGAGGCAGCGCAGGCAAGGGGGAGCATAGACCTCAGCCAGAGGAGGAATGGGCAGGGATTTGCTGCATGGGGAAGATCGTTTTGCAGTGAGCAGTGGCGCACAGCATGGCACTGTGGAAAGGAGAGGTTTCCCGCCGGCCTGTGCCGGGAGCCATGGGCATCCTGCTGCTAACACCAGCCCGCTTCCTAGGAAGATGCTGCTGCTGTTTGGGACAAACCATTCCATGAATCACCATGTCATCTCTCTTCTCTGTTTTGTCTACTGAAAAGGCAAGGGCCCTGCCCTGGGCCCTTCAGTCCTACAGTCCCTGGGGCCGACTCCTCGAGGAGATGACACTGTGAGGGTAGACTCTGAGCCGCTCCACTCCCTTCCTTCCCCAAGCCTCTGGAACAGCTGGCATCACGCTTGGGTACATTTTTTGTTTTAGAGATTGCACACAAGCAGCAATCCAGTGAGATCCTCCCAGATCTCCTAACTCGTCACTACTACTAGTGGTTATTCCTGCTAGTCCTTACTGAGCCAGATCTTTGGAAATGCTATGGGTTAAAACATTTTGTCCCTCCACGGGAAGGGAATGCCAGTGCTTGCTCTCTCTAACTGGCTCTGCTTCCTCTTCAAAGTGACGCAGGACAGAGATCACCCATGTCCAGGACCACCAGGGACGGGGCAGGCACACATCCTTGCTTTGTAGGAAGCTCAGAGGAAATCCCAGTCTTTGCAACCTCAAAAAAAAAAAAAAAAAAAAAGGAAAAGAAATAAATGAGTCCAGTCCTCGCAATTTTTTTTTTCCATTTCATACAACAAGATGTCCACCTTTGAAAGTGGGCAAAGCCTTGGAAGAAAGCAAGTGAGGGGAGGTTGGGACATGGGAGGCGTTAAGATCCCATAATAAAAGCACATGGAGGTGGGTCTGGCCTCTACTGTCCTGAAAAGAACCCAATCCATCTCTTTAATGTGTTTTTACAGATTTCTCATAAGCTTTGTTCTAGTATCTTTCACTCGGAAAAAGTATTCCAAAAAATAATCCAAAAAATGGGATGATGTGGAAGTGCATCTTATATCAAGATGTTCCACACAGTCCTATGTACAAATAACAACTAAGAAATCAGCAAACACCCACCAAGACAGGCACAGATGATGGCATGTTGTGCCTCCTTCAAGAAGGATGTTTGCAAAGACACTTTGTTACATTGGGTGAAAAAACAAGATTTGAAAATCAAATACACATTAACCTCAACTACATCCCAGGAATTAAACCCCAGTGTTCACTGCGCTTCAATTTCTGTGCAGTGGGAATATGAGCAATTGCTATAATTTTTGCATTTGCTCCATTTTCCATTATTATTAAAAAACAGTCTCTCAGACACCATGGCAGAGAGACTTCAGTGGAGCCTCAAGCATAGGCTGCACAGTGCTGCTGCCAGGGTGGGCTTTCTGCTCTGGGGTGCCCCTTCCCAGGTCCCACCTCATGGAACAGCGAGGGCCCCTCTACCAGGCCCCCGATCTGTGCCTTTCATGGACTCACAATCCCAGTCTCCCCCTCTTCTTTCTATCCAAAATCTTAGATGAGTTTTGTCTCTAGAGGAAACTGTCTGCCTCTAACTACTAATTTGTAATTCTTCAGCACTCCCATCAGATACTAAACTAACATCTAGAGAATTTGCCTTTTAAAGGACAAAGCTCCAAGCCTCAATATGAATGTTCAGCCTCCTCTGCAGACAGACCCTGCTGTCCGGGTGCAGCTGAAGCTCTCATGTTGTTTTTTTTTTTTTAATTATTGAAACATAATTGATTGTACATATTGTGGGGTACAGTATTGAACACCTGTGTGCAATGTGTGATACTCAAATCAGGAAAATTACTATATTCAACTTTATACAATGTAATCATTTTTTGTGGCCCTTTACCAATTTCTCACCGACCCCCCTCCACCTCCTCTTTTCCCTCCTCTGGTGGCCTCAGTTCTGTTCTCTCCTTGTGAAAATTCAACAAATTATTGTGATCTCTCTCCCTCTCTCTCTCTCTCTGTCTCTCTCTCTCCAATTCTCACTCATGAGTGAGAACGTACAGTATTTCTCTTCTGTGTCTGGCTTATTTCACTTACTGTAATTTTCTCTAAATTCATCCATGTTGCTGTGAATGGCAGAATTTTATTCTTTTTTATGACTGAGTAGTATTCCACTGAGTATATACACCACATTTTCCTTATCCCATCATCCACTGATGGACATTTAGGTTGGTTCCAACTCTTGGCTATTGTAAATAGAGCTGCAATAAACATGGGGGTGCAAGTGTCCCTTCGACACGATGATTTCCATTCCTTTGGGTCTGTACAGCCATGGGATTGCTGGGTCGTATGGCAGTTCTATTTGTAGTTGTCTGAGGAAACTCCAAATCATTTTCCATAATGGCTGCACCAATTTACAGTCCCACCCACAGTGTAGGAGGGTTCCCCTCTCTCTGCATTCATGTCGATTTGTTTTGTTCTTCTTCAGCTCACCCTTTGCTGGGTACCATTCCTGGCATTGTAACACATTGGAACATGAGAGAGTTGGGGAAACACAGTGCCTAGGACCGAGCTGGCTGCTTTTTCCTGTGGATAACCACTGTGAGTGTTCTGGAACTGGGTGAGGGCAGGTATGAGGCAAGTCACGACAGCTCTGCGTCCTCAGGGAAGAGGGGGCACGGTAGTGGGGGCACCCACAGAGGACATGGTCCACAAACATTTTCAGGCTGGTCCTCAGAACTGCTGAACGGAAGGTAGTGTGTATCCCTAACTAGAAATGGCTTATGTCCAGGACAGCCAGGACTCCAGAAAGATGGTATGGGGGGGTCCACACAGCCAGAGAAGAAACTGACCTGCAGAGAGAGGAACTGGTGAAGGAAATCGAGCCTGCCATGAAGTTCATCTCAGTAAACAATCCCCAGCCAGGAGATCATAACCTCGCTTCCCAGACAGAGCTGCTGTTTTCTACTGTTGCGCAATTCCAGAGATCACCCAACTGTTTGGGAGAGACCACACGTTGTTTTCCTGGTTGTATAAATAGAAAGGGGCCAGTAGCAGCTCCCAGAGCTCTTGGGGGTAGAAATGAGAAGATGGGGTGTGGGCCTCTTTCCCTGGCCAGCTGTGGGAGCCCTGCTGACAATCAGAAGCTGATGGGGTTGCGCGGGGCTCATCCCTGCCAAGTCCACATCAGAGCTGAGACATCGAAAAGGGATTTCTTCCCATTCTCACTGTCCAACCGGCAACCATCAAATGTGAACAACTGTGGTGTAGCTGCTGACAACTGTCTGACCTTGGGCGAGTTAAGAAACTCGTGGAGGGAGGTGGCTGGGGTGTATAGAGGCTTGGCCTCAGGGTCAAGCTCCAGATTCATACCCCAGTTGTGCCTCGCCCCCAGCTGGCACCTTACCAAAGGTGCCGTGTCTGTGCACTTCCATTTCCCCGTCTATAACGTGGACACGAGTGGCCCCCCTGCACGGGGTGGTGATGAGGACCAGAGGAGCAAGTGCACACAGTGCTGGAACATCGTAACCGTTCCAGATGTTAATCGTAATTAGGAGTCATTTTTCTAGGATGCAGCTTAACCACCATGCAGAGTTAGGGTCAGAATTCAAAGGGTTGTGATGTGTCCTGGGTGGGGGCCTGGCATGTCAAAAATGCTTAATAAATATTCATTGACCCTGCCTTAAAGAATGTAAATTTTTGATGTGTGGATTTTAAAGTCTACAAACTTAAAAAATGTCCGCCATAGAAGCCTCTATTTAAGCTCCAGCAGCATGAGCTCTTCAGATGGCTCCGGTTCTTGTGTGATCACAGTGGCTATAACAGATGTGTAACCGTGCACATCCATGAGGAGTCTAACCATCTGGAGTTGCTGCGTTCACACCGGGCACGTGAACGTGCTTCCATCTGTACATGCTGCTCACCCACCCCAGAGCTGCTTTCTGACCACTCCAGGGGAGCGACAGGTCGACAAACCTTTGACCCACCTGAGACCAGATCCAGTCTTTGCTCTCTGGACGTAATTGCTCTGAGGGTCATATTCCTCTGATCACCCATGCGTTAGCCCAGGTAAAGATTACACCTCTGCAGTTGACCTAATTTCCCTCTCAGGGTAGATCACCTAAAGATGATCAGAAAGGCTAAGGACCTTCCTCAGTGGCACTGGCTGTGTGCTGTAGTCAGGTCACTGGTGACATCAGTCTGAGATTGATTGTAGGATCAGCAAACACACCACTTGGGCAGGTCACTTGAGGACGTGTGTCCAGCAGATTCAGATGAGGCCCTGTCAGCTCTGGGACCCCAAAAACAAGTGTCCCTGAAAGTGACTCATGAGCTTGGGATCACGTCTGTCAAATGCATGCTGAGTGTCATAGCATAAACCCATAGGCCAGGGAATATTGCTTTACTATAGTAAATGGCAGGTGTGGCATGGAGCATACATAGAGAGAGAATTGAAGGAGAACTCACATTCTATGCCTCATATTTATTATTTTTGCTTCAAGTTTGTAGTTTTCTAGGGCTGCCATAACAAAGTACCACATACTGGGTTGGCTTAAACAACAGAAATTCATTGTCTCACACTTCTGGAAGCTGGAAGTCCAAGATCAAGGTGTCAGTGGGGTTGATTTCTTCTGAGGCCTCTGTCCTTGGTTTGTAGACGGTTTATAGGTGGCTCCTGGTATCTTCCCTCTGGGTGTGTCTGTGTCCTAATCTCTTGTTTTAAGGATGCCAGTCAGATTGGATTAGGGTCCACCCTAATGACCCCATTTAACTTTAATTACCTCTTTAAAGATCCTATCTCAAATTCAGTCACATACCGAGGGACTGGGGTTAGGACTGCAACATATGAATTGCAGTTGGGAGAGGATATAACTCAGCCCCATAGCAATGTTCCAGTTTTCTTTTACTTCATAAAACACCATTTAAAAAGGGTTCAGATCCCTGTACCAGCCAGCTACCAAAACAAATAAACAGAAACTATTTATAAATTTAAAATGTTAGTAAGCACAGGACAGGCAGTAGGAACAATCCTACTGGGACAATCTTAGCCTATCGGTCCCACAGGCGCTGGTCATCTGGCCGTCACAACTACAATCAATCAATGCCAGTGGCTCAGGCTTGTCTGTACTCAGCCAGAGGACTAAAGCCCAGCAGAAGACGAAGCTGCCAGACCCAGTCATTGTCCTGCTCTGGACGTTTCTCCTTCTGCCTTCTGGGTCCTCCTCCTACCCCACTCCCACCCTAGAGCCCTCTTCATTTTTACAGCTATGACAAGCCCTACCTGTCTCAGTCCACTTTCTGATGCTTATCACAGAACACCTGAAACTGGGTAAGTTATAAAGGAACGAAATTTATTTCTTACAGATTTGGAAGCTTGGCAATAGAAGGTCATGGGAGCTCATCTGGTGAGGGCCTTCTTGCTGCTGGGGGCTTTCTGCACGGTCCTGAGGTGGAGCAAGGCATCACGTGGCAAGAGGACAACAGCATGCTAGCAAAGTCTCTGTTCCTCTTCTTATAAAGCCATCAGTCCACTCCCATGATAACCTATGAGCTTGTTAACCCATTAACCCACAAATGGATTAATATTCATGACAGTATAGCCCTCACGGTCCAATCACCTCTTCAAGGCCCTACCTCTCAACCCCGCCACACTGGAGATAAAGTTTCAACGTGAGTCTCTGGGGGGACAAACATTCAAACCATAGCCCTACCCCACTGCTCCCTGACCCCTGATGGCACCTGGGCCCCTCCGTGCCTTACCAGAGTGCCCTGAACTCACTGATGCACCCAACCTGCCCAGGTGAAGATGCCACACCTGCTCCTCAGCCCTTTTACACAATATTGGGGAGAGTGGGCTTCGTTCTTCACATTTCATTTAATAGCTGGAGTTCTCAAACTTTCAGTCCAGCACAGCATGCACGATGGAGGACCGTCCTGCTCCCAGGGGTGTGCCCAGGGCTGCGTGTGGGTTCATCATTTGACTTCCCCGTAGGCACATGCATCAACAAGAAAGGCGTGAGGCCACACAGCTGGGGAAGTCACCTTGACTTTGCTGTCCCATTCCTTTCTACATAAATCATTCTCATTTTCAGTAGTTTATTATTTGTCACAAATGGCACTTCTAGCACTCAAAGTGAGGGCACTTGTGAGGGGATCTGGACCCCAGACCCTTACATATATGGAGGCGTGCTGTTTACCGCAGCCCTTACAGGGCCTGACACTGTTCAGAGCTTATGGACTGAAAACCATGAAAAGCTGGAAGCCTCACCCCAGAAAGGAATGTTGGCAAGAGAAATTATTCACTTAGGGGTTGACATCTAGGTTGGTCGTTGGGACTTTCCATGCTATTTGAAAGAATTTTGGCTTCTCAACAATGTGGCAAGAGCTGACCGGGGAGAAAAAGCTGCTTCATGTCACTTTTGTTTGGAGAAGTGAAATTTGCTTTACTTGGAAACAGTATCCATATTTAAGTCAAGCCAGGGTTGGAGAAGATTTCATGGTATAGCAAAATCTAGAGCAGCCCTTCCACGAGCTTCAGGGTAAAATGCTCAGAAGTTAATGAGTCCAGTGCTGTAAGTATGTATCATTTAGAAACAGTAGCAAACGGCATGGATTTTCCTCACATTATGAGAGTGATGTAAACTTATAGTGGAAAACTAGAAAACTAAAGAAAAGTCTAACATGAGATTAACGCCAGTTTTCACTATCAGCATCTTCCCTTCCTCCAAGATTCCTTCTGAGCATGTTTATAAAAGCGTGTGTGTAAGTATGTTTTCAGTGCATAATTTTAGATAGTTTGAGCAAAATCTTCTCCTGCTAAGAAAATTCACCGGAGCCATCATTTTAAATGCGTGCACTCAGTTCCAATCCCATGCCGCCTGAGCTCAAACCCCCTCTTAGCGTTTGCATCCCCTCCTGTGAAACGGTGACAACAGCAGTATCTGCCTCGTAGGGCTATGTCTTAGTGCATGGTGCTGCTAAAACGAAATACCAGAGACTGGGTAGTTTATAAAGAACAGGAATTTATTTTCTCACAGTTTTGGAAGCTGGGAAATCCAAGATCAAGGCCCCTCAGGTTTGGGGTCTGGTGAGAGCCTGGTCTTGGCTTCCATGATGGCTCCTTGTTGCTGTGCACTGGAGGGGAGGAATGCTTTGTTGCCACAAGGCAAAAAGGATGGAAGGGGTGGAAAAAGGGACAAACCCCCTCCTTTGAGCCCTTTTATAAAGTCACCTAATCCTGTTCTTGAGGGCAGAGGCTTCACGACGTACTTACCTCCCAAGGCCACACCTCCTAATACTGTTGAACTGGGGATTAAGTTTCAAGATCAGTTTTGGAGGGGACGCCATCATTCAAACCATAGCAGGCTACCTAGTAGGAGGATAAACTAGGTAATACCTTTAAAGCACGTAGACTGCTCCCTGCCTGCAGTACGCCCTCAGGAAATGTTTACCGATTGTGACAGTTCTCATAATGCAGCCATGAACACCTCTGCACTGAAACCTCAGGTTGTCTCTCTGATAACCTCCTCGGGACTGAATCTGGCTGTGGTTTCAGCAGGAAATGACCTCATTCTCCCAGAAGTCACATGGAAGCCAGAGGAAGTGGCTTAATTCAGGACAGCAGCAGGTGCAGAGTGCAGACCTGTGGAGATCATGGGGCCATGTGGTGCCCCGACGGAGCCCTGTTTCGGGAGCAAGTATGGCTGGGTGTCGAGCCACTTTCCTGACAGTCCTGCTCTGGCTGTGGGTCTCACTTTTCAGTCTCCTTTCCCGCCTTCTTTTGAGATGAGCAATGACAGCACCCTGCCTCTGCCATCCCTCCTGGGCCCCACCTTGATGAGGCTCTGGCATTTCCCAGAGCCGGTGGCTTCCGGCAGCTCCTAGAAGGCCAGCTTTGCTTAGTCCTGGTCATACTGCACAGCATCTGCCCTCGGTGGGGTCTGAGTTTGTCCCCAGAGGGTCCCTCGATGGTGGCAGCAGCATGGTGTTTTGAACCAGCTGGTGCTGAATCACCTGGGTGGTGAGCAAGGCTGATTTTGACAGAAGTCTCAAAAGGCAGCTCATCTGTCACCATCTCCACGGGGATGTCCCTGAAGCCCTATCAGAGTCAGTCACTCCTTCCCCTGGGCCTCCCTGCACCTTGATTTTACCTCCACATCACAGAATGTTTCCTACTTCGTGTCATTTCCTCCCCTCGGCCGATGGTCTCCCAGGTAGGCATCGGTGTGAATCATCTTTGTACAGCCAGGGAACTCTTCTGCGAATACTCTCAGGTACAGCTGCCAGCCCCACTGTCCCGGGTGCGGGCAGCATCCCCTCGCTGTTTTATCCATGTGCATTGCTCTCCGTGGGGCTGGGCAACTAGGGGCAGCACTGATTTTAGTGCTCAATAAACTATTTGTTAAACTAAAATGAAATTGCAGAGAAATCGCCATCACCAATTAATTGCCATTCACCTTGACAGTGGAATTAAAACCAAAACCCATTCAGGGGAAGGGCCCTGCTGTATCACAGCCACTTTCTTTCCATCAACACTTCTGAGTTGCGACCAAGGCGGCACAGGAACAGTCCCCATTGCTGAAGGTCCGCAAGAGTTATCACGGTGGCCCTCAGAGCGGGACACTTAGAGGGTGGCTCTGAGATTTCAGACAATGTTTGAATTGTTCACAGTGACAGGTGGCATCAGCAATGAACACACAGGCCCTGGCCCGAGCTGGGCCCTGGAGGCCTGGCTAGAAACCATCAGGAAAGAGCCTGGTTGTGGAGGAAGGGGCTTGCTCTGGTCTGGAGCAGGCGCTTGGAGCCCACCTCTGGCATGTCACCCACCCCGTGGCCCCAGTTTTCTCGCCTATGAACCATACCAATAGAACCACAGATTAGTGTTTCTCAGACTTTTAAAATTAATTTATTTTAAATTGTACATGTTTATGGAGTACAGTGTGTTGTTTCAGTACATGCATTTATTGTATACTGATGCCCTCTGTGTAGTTAGCACATCCATCACCTAAACATGTATCATTTCTTTGTGGTGAGATTGTTCAAGATCCACTTTTACTAGCTATCTTGAAATATACAATACACTATTATTAGCTTTAGTCAGCCTAGAACACCAGAACTTATTCTTCCGATCTAACTGTAACTTTGTGCCTGTTGACTGACCTCTTCCCCACCCCACGCACCACACCCCTTCCTTTCCCAGCCTCTGGTGACCACCATTCCAGTCTCTATTTCTATGAAAAACACATTTTCTTAGATTTCACATGAGTGAAATCCTGCAGTATTTGTCTTTCTGCGACTGTCTTACTTCACTCAACATAATGGTCTCCGTTCTATCCATGTTGCTGCAAATGACAGGATTTTACTCTTTTTTATAGCTGAATAGTATTGCGTTGTGTACATATACCACATTTTCTCTATCCAGTCGTCCGTTGATGGACACTGTAAGAACCCAAATGCCCCAAGGGATCACACCCTGATCACATAAGTCCTTCTCGGCCACACCCCATCATGGCAGCTGGTTGCCCTTCTCTTCCGTACTCTCCTTCCCGCCTGCGCGAATTACACACCAATCAGCTCACCCCAAGCCCCATGCGGTATGCTAAGTAGGGATTGTATTTTAAGCCAATCAGCCTTCCCTAAAAGCCCTATATATATGTGTTTGTGCCGCCTAATAGACGAGCTCTCTCCGGTGGATCGTCAACTCGTGTCGACTCATCCTTTCATTTGGTGCCGAAACCCGGGACAGAGCTTCTCTCGAGCGGCGACACTTTTTGGATCGCAGCGGCAACATCTTCCAAGTCGCCCCTCAGGGCTCCCTCGAGCTGTAACACTTTTTGAATCGCAGCGGCAGCACTTTCCAAGTCGCCCCTCGGGAACTCCGTCCCGCCAGGACCGGCCTCCCTTCCACCGCTCACCATTGACGGTCCACCCTCATCCATTCTTTTCCACTCTGGCTCCTTCCACTCACCACTGGCTCATCATTAGGTAAGCCCCCTTTCCTAAAGGGCACCAGCCCTTTTTCAGGCTACCACAGGGAGTCTAGATCGTCCGGTAGCCCCTAACGCCCATACCCCATCCCACCATGGTCTTCACGACCACTATAAATTCCCAAACTATAACAGGTTCCAAAGCCCCGGTAAATTTTACTTTCATTTTTGGAGGTTAAAAGCCCCATTCTGTTCTCTCCTTCACCCTCCTGTCCACGACTCTCTTCTCTCCACTTCCCGGGTCCAGGACCTGACCAGAAAATCCTGGCGCTAGGTTCCTTCAGGCACCGGGCTTTTGCCCTAGAGAAGTGGAGGTCTGAGTGACAACCCACACCTCCCTTCTCTGCTCCTGGTTCATACCTGAACCTGCTGGGACGGACGTGACCTACTGGGGATGCCCTCTAGGATCCCGCCTTTCCCAACCAGCCAAAGGATCTGTCCTATCACTAAATCTCTGTCCGATTTCTGTCTAAATTCCCATTAAGAGACCAGAATGGGCGCTTCCCCCTCCTCCCTAGGGGACTCTCCACTTCAATGCCTTCTGAAAAACCTCACCAACCTTTCCCTCAGGCCGGATATTGAGCCCAAACTCCTCACCAAATTCTGTACACAAGATTGGCCTTATTATCCTTTAGATAATCGAAACACATGGCCCCCTGAGGGCACACTAGATCCTAACATTCTACGAGACCTCTTTAACTACTGCCAGCGCCTAAAAAAATGGAAGGAGATCCCCTACATCGAGGCTTTTCGCCTCTTGGCTCAGAACCCCACCCTCTGCTCCTCCTGTGCTCCCTCTCAATTCCTTTTAGCCTGTAAACCCTCTTCACAGTCACCCCTCGATTCTTTCACCTTCGACCCTATTGATGAACCCCCACCCTACCGACCTCCTCCTCCCCCAGTGCCTCCGGCGTCCGCTCCTCCTCCCCCATCATCCGAATCACCTTCTGCACCTCCTGTGCCATCCACTCCCCCGTCTTTACCCTCACCTACTCCTGACCCACTAAGCCCCCCTTTCACCCATTCCCGAGGACCTCCCCCTGCCCCTTTAACAATCACCCCACTACGTGAGGTAGCTGGGGCTGAAGGAGTAGTTAGGGTCCATGTTCCCTTTTCCCTAGATGACCTTACAGAATTAGGAAAAAGACTAGGCTCTTTCTCTACCGACCCTACCACCTACATTAAAGAATTCCAATGGATCCTGCAGGCCTACAGCCTCACACATCATGACATTTTTATGCTCCTAGCCAATACCCTCCTCCCCGAGGAACGCCACAGGGTCTGGGATACAGCCCAAACCCATGCCACTGACACCCATTGTACCAATCCGAATCACCCACCAGGCCCCCAAGCAGTCCCAGAACAGGAACCTAATTGGGATTATAACACAGCCCAGGGAATCCAGGCTCGAGACCGTTTTGCCTCTTGCTTAATAATTGGCCTCAAAAAATCGGCTCGCAAGGTCATTAATTTCCAAAAAATTCAAGAAATTGTCCCAAAAAAAGGAGGAAACTCCCTCTGAGTTCCTCAATAGATTAATTCAGGCCTTTCAACAATACACTAACTTAGACCACAACTCAGAAGACGGCCGGCATGTCCTTATGACCTATTTACTGGCCCAATCCTACCCTAACATTAAAACTAAACTTAAAAAATTAGAGCAGGGTCCTGCAACCCCTCAGACTGAAATCCTCTCAGTGGCCTTCAAGGTTTTTCATAATCGGGAGGAGGAAAAGGAACGTCGAAAACAAAAGGCTGACCACGCCAACTTCCAGATGTTGGCCCAGCTTATCAAACCCCCTGGACGCCCTCCCACAGCCTCCACCTCTAAGCCTCCACCTGGAGCCTGCTTTAAATGTGGAAAGGAAGGGCATTGGGCAAAGGCTTGCCCCACCCCCAGGCCACCCACCACTCCTTGTCCAAAATGCAAAAAGAAGGGACATTGGGGATCTGATTGCCCCCTTTCCCGAAGGGGTGAGGGACCAACTGCCCCACAATCCCCCGAACCTTGGACACCACCTATGGTGGGCCTCGCTGAGGAGGACTGAAGGAGCCTTGGGCCCTTCCTGACCATCTCTATAACAAAGCAAGAGCCCAGGGTATCCATGGTTGTGGACGGCCACCCAATATCTTTCCTCCTGGACACTGGAGCCACCTTTTCGGTCTTAAGGAAATATAAAGGCCCCACCACCTCTAGCAGCTCTCCTATAGTCGGGGTAGGAGGTAAACAAATCTTTCCCCAAAAAACCCCTCTTTTAACCTGCTGCCTTCAAGGCACTCAATCCGTTTTCTCCCATTCCTTTCTAGTCATGCCACAATGCCCCGTCCCCTTGTTGGGTTGGGACATTCCATCACGGCTTCAAGTCTCCATTACTTTGCCCCTGTCCTCTTCCTCTTCCCCCGTTTCCTTCCTCCCAGCGCTAGTTCAAGCCCAAGATCCTACTAATTCCACCCCTCCAAAGAAGTCCTTACCCATGCTAACGCACCCTGTTAACCCCACAGTTTGGGACACTGCCAGCCCCGCTCTGGCCCAGTGTTCCCCTGTACACATAAAACTAAAAGACCCCTCCAAATATATTTGTCAGGCTCAGTATCCATTAACCACAACAGCCCTCCTCAGGTTAAGCCCCATCATTCAGGACCTATTAAAAAAGGGGTATCTCCGTCCCACTCGCTCCCCTTTCAATACTCCCATACTCGCTGTAAAAAAACCTAATGGTGCCTTTTGTCTCGCCCAAGATCTCCGCCCTGTTAACGCTGCTGTCATTCCCATTCACCCCCTTGTACCTATCAAAACAGTTGGACCCCACTGTATGAGGCTGGGCACCCTGTCTAAGAGCCCTAGCAGCGGGGCAGTTACTGCATAAGGAGGCATCCAAATTAACATTTGGGGCACCTCTCACCATTCTCTCACCACATCACCTTAAAGACCTCCTTACCTATAAGGCTCTCCAATCCCTCCCACCTTCCAGAATCCTAACCCTCCTATCCTCACTTCTGGAAAATCCTGCCCTATCCTTCACTACCTGCCAACCCCTAAATCCGGCCACCCTACTGCCTATACCAGATTCCCCCAACACCCCTTTGCACAGCTGCGTAGAAAGCCTTCAAAATTTTATACCTTACCGCTCTTCCATCACTGAGGGACCCCTATCTCATGCTGATCTCACATGGTTCACGGATGGGTCCTCATTCAAGGAAAGAAACACTCATTACACAGAGTATGCCATAGTCTCCCTTGATTCGGTTATAGAGGCCCAACCTTTACCCAAGGGTACTACCAACCAGCAGGCCGAACTTATCTCCGCCACGCGAACCTGCGTTCTAGCTGAAGGAAGAACTACAAGCCTTCTTCTCAATCACCCCATCTGACAAAGCCCTCTTGCAAAAAATTTCCTCCTCATGCACAATCTGCCAGCATACCAATCCTAACACCCCTCTCAAACCTGGGCCATACCCCTCCCACCAGGCCAGAGATCTCACACCCGCGGCCGACTGGCAAGTCGATTTTACGCACATGCCTTCTGTCCGGCGCCTCAAATACCTCTTGGTGTTTGTTGATACCTTTTCAGGATGGGTAGAGGCATTCCCAACATCCAATAAAAAGGCCTCCACCAGAGCCCAGACTCTCCTTTCCCAAATCATCCCACGATTTGGGATGCCCACTTCCATTCAATCTGACAATGGACCTGAATTTACCGCCCAGATAATATAAAAACTCTCCCAGTCACTCTCTCTCCCCTGGCACCTACATTGCTCTTACCGACCTCAGACATCTGGAAAGGTAGAGAGAACCATACTAACTAAATTGTCTCTGGAATTACACCTTGATTGGGTCCGTCTTCTACCTCTCGCTCTACTCAAGACCAGAGCTCTCCCAAAAAAGCCCTCCAATCTTTCCCCTTTTGAAGTCATGTATGGTAGGCCCCTCCAACCCCCGGGGATCACAGCAACTGAAGGACCCATACCACCCACCATGGCCTTACCCTTGCTCTCACACCTTCGCACCGAATTACGGAAGTACCAGGACTGGCTACTTCCAGATCCGTCACTTTCCAAAATAACCTTTCACTCAGCCCAGGCCAATTAGTATTCTACACTTCCCTGGAACACAAAACCCCCCTAACCCCTAAGTGGGAAGGCCCATGTCCTGTCATCCTTTGCACTCCAACTGCTGCTAAACTTGCCCTGCCAGGTAATCATGTTACTCCATGGATTCATATTTCCAGTGTGAAGCATTACACTCAGGATCCGCCCTCGGCCTCCAAGAACTCCAATAACAAGCTGCAAAATAACTTAACACACCATTATTTTAAGTGTATCCCTCATCCTACCGACCCTTTCAAACTCCGCCTATCCCGGACCTCAGCCTTACCCCCAATTCCGGAGATATGAACCTCTTCTCCTTGGCCTTCTCCTGTTCTTTTCATTTCACCCAGGGAGCTTTCAGGCCCCTCTGCTAGCTCCCCAGGGTCACCCATTTACACCTGGCAACAGATCATTTCTGAAACACTCATCTTTCTCTCTCTCTCCCGGAAATTGTTTTCTCTCATGCGACCGCTCCTGGCGGCCGTCCCCTTAAACGCTTCCCTTCCTCAACCATTTATAACCACACCTTCGCCCCACTAGGCTCTTTCTTCTGGTGCAATGGAACCCTCTCTACCTCCATCCAGTCTAATCTTACTGCCCCATGCCTTCTTGTCACCATCGTCCCTCAACTCTGTACACCAGTTCAGAACTGTTCCATCTTCTTCATCCCCCCTCAAGGCAAAAAAGGGCCACCTTCCTCCCAATCATGGTTGGCATTTCCCTAACAACATCAGCGGTCGGAGCCGGCCTGTCCGGAGGAGTCTTAGGGCACAGTTTATGGGCGGTCAAAGACATCAATGCTAAACTTGAAGGGGCTCTGACCTCCACTGCCGAATCTCTTTCCTCTCTACAGAGACAGATCACCTCTTTAGCTCAGGTCACCCTCCAAAACCGTAGAGCACTAGACCTCCTCACCGCAGAAAAAGGAGGTACTTGCATCTTCCTTGGAGAAAAATGTTGTTATTATATCAATGAATCCGGTCTAGTAGAAACAAACATCATCAAACTCACCGACTTAGCTTCCAGCCTACGAACCACATCCAGTTCTAACCCCTTTTCTTCTTTTATCTTAAACCCTATCCTAACTTGGATTTGGCCCATTTTGGGACCTCTAATCATCCTCATAACCTGCCTTTTCTTGCCCTGCATCATTAGGTTTCTTCAAACCCAAGTGGGAAAAATCTCTAATCAGGCCTTTAACCAGCTTTTGCTTAGAAACTACCAGCTTCTAGGTACCGATGAACCCCCCGCCTCATCTCGTGAGCGCCTCAGCCGATGCTGAAGAGACACCACCTTACAGAGGAAACGCATTCCTACATGCCCTCGCCACCGACGCCTGGCTGCTCCCTCCAGTCTCCAACTACGAACAATGGAACCGGTGCCTATTCGACTTGTGGCTTCAAGGAACGTTTATGGACTTTTCCCCTTTTGAAATTGCTTGTTTCTCCACCCTCCTTTGGGGTTTCATAATGGGTATTTATGTACCTTCCTCCCTTTGCCCCCCCCACAATGCCCCAGTTCAGCAGGAAGTAGCTCGATGACTTCAACATCATCGTCCCCTTTCCTAAAACAAGAAAAAGGGAGGAATGTAAGAACCCAAATGCCCCAAGGGATCACACCCTGATCACATAAGTCCTTCTCGGCCACACCCCATCATGGCGCTGTTTGCCCTTTTCCCATGCGGTATGCTAAGTAGGGATTGTATTTTAAGCCAATCAGCCTTCCCTAAAAGCCCTATATATATGTGTGTGTGTGTGCTGCCTAATAGAGAGCTGTCTCCGGTGGATCGTCAACTGGTGTCGACTCGTCCTTTCAGACACATAGGTTGCTTTCATATCTTGGCTATTGTGAGTAGTGCTGCAATGAACATGGGAGTGCAGACATCTCTTTGATATACTGAGTTCATTTGCTGGATCATAAGGTAGTTTTATTTTTAATTTTTTGAGGAATCTGTCTACTGTTTTCCATAGTGGCTGTACGGTTTGCATTCTGACTGACAGTGCGCAAAGATCCCTTTACTCCGAATCCTTGCTAGCGTCTGTTGTTTTCTTTTTTAATGGAACCTTTTAGTCAACCAAACTAATACGTCCATCCTTCCTTCGGGGTCTGGTGTGTAAGATTAAGAAAGTTTGACTCACAGGCAGCCGTAGCAGGTTTGTGGTTTGCTGTTATCACTTCCCGTGGCTTTCCTTTGCAGAAAGGGGATTCTTCACTTAAAATGAATCCTGAAGCCTGCAAGGCTAGGGAAAAGTTTTATTTTAATCATCGAGACTACCCAATGGCTTGAATTTCTTATCAAGAAATTTGACTTATAAGAGCCCCATAGCAGCAGCCAAACCATCCCAGATAGCTCACAGGCTCCAGAGGCATGCTGTCATGATCTAGGCTTTGTTTTTTTTTTTTTTTTTTTTTGGTGGCTGACAGGTACAGGGATCGGACCCTAAACTTTGGTTTTATCAGCACCACTGAGCTTACAGGCCAGCCCTACCTGCTATGTTTGAAATCCTTTTCTTGGTCTAGCTTGCTTTTGGAAGCCAAGGGCAAGGTCAGGCTTAATCTTTCATAAATTGTGATGGGCATTTTGTAGGTACCTGGTTCTGAGATATTGTTTAGTGCTCTTCTTGACTGGGGCTTTGGATCGGAGAGGGGAGGGTGGGTCGGAGATGGGGGATCCCATAACTGCTATGCTTCACCATGTGGACTCTCAAGAATTTGAAAGTAGAAGGAAAACTGACGTGGCCGGGTGTTTACTCATTTACTTATCTAGAAATAAAAATGAATTCTGCTGAAAAACAACCCCAACTGGCCCCTGTGGGTTAGCCTAGCATCGAGAAGGTCAGGGCAGAGCTTGGGCCTTCTATTAATAACAGGCTTCCAGGAGCTCAAAGGCATGCATAGACACAGTAAAAGGAGCTCTAACCTGGGGTCTGCAAAGTGTAAAACTTGGCAATGGACATGTTGGAGTGTGATACTAAGTTTTAATATGATGGTAAAAATATAATTCATAAAAAATCTGAGTCAGCCCTGGAGAGGAGCCTGGGGTTTCTCAGGGTGCTACGTGGCAGCCTCTGAGCAAGAGGACTTTGCTCATTCCACCTGGTGAGCTCCTAGGGCCACTGAGGCAGGTGCCCAGGGAGTGATGTGAGTAACCCGTGAGTGGGTGCGGTCAGGCAAGGGCAGCAGCCACTTCCTCAGGGACACGCGTGGGAGAAACTCCTCTGCCCTTTGCATAGGAAGTGGGGCTTTAGTCCAGCTCCTTCAAAATCTCTTCTCTGAAAACCAACACATCTTTCGTTCAGTGCTATGGTTGCCTCTCAGGTTGTAAAAATGTATTCAGTTGCCAAGCGTTTGCTCCCAAACCTCGCCTGAGGTCCTTGCGGGTGGGCGAGTCCTGCACCACGGGGCCCAGGCTGGTTGGTTAGTGCAGCCAGGGCTGTGATCTTAGAGAACTTATGCGGCTAAGGAATTTGGCACATCAGAATTGTTTCCTTACAGATGTTGGGAGTACGCCCAGCCAAATTCTTGAACTGGCTTAAAATCTGCAGATTTTTTTCCCCCAATGAAAGACATTTTTTCCCCAATGAAAGAAGAGGCTCAGGTTAATCATGCCTCAGGATAACAAAGCACTCCTCTTAAATATATAGATATTTCTTCCTTATGCGGTAATTACAAAAACATGGAGACTTTTTTTTTTTATTTTTTTTAAAGAGCACATTCCTGGACCCAGCCCTGGAATTCAGAGGATCTGGACTCAGGAATCTGAATGTTTAACCACCCCCTCCCCCAAAGCGCTGGTGATGACCAGCCAGGTTTGGAATCTACACCTGGGGCATATTTTTCTGGCTCTGGGAGGAGCGGGGGAGGTGAAGCAGGTTCAATCAGTGTGAAGCAAAGCCAGCTTCTCCTGCTGGGGAGGTGGCTTTGCTGCGCTCAGCTCTTAATTGAGGGGTCATCATGTTTGGGGTGTACGCTGGCCCTGGAGGAGCAGTGAGGGTGGGATAGTGTCCAAGTGGCTAGCGTTTGCTCAAAGTGCTGGATACAGCTCTGTCAAAAGACGAAATGACAACACATTAAGCTTAAAGATCTTAATTGGATTTATTTGAATTCTAGAATCATGTGACACTTCATTCCATAAAAATAAATTGTTCCTATGAGCTGAGCAGAGGCTTTATAGACAGAAAAGGCTGAAGAAAGCAGAAACGAAGAACAAAAAGCAGATTGGTCATTTAAAGCTACTATCCTTGTAAGGCAGGGGCAGGGAGACAGAGAGATAGGAAAATAACTGATTAGTTAACATCAGGGTGAGGATTTAAAGACAGAAAACTACTGAGGATTGAAACTGGCCCGTTTGGGAAATTGGCTATTATCTCTCCCTCCTGATTTCTCAGAAGGTCAGATAACAGCTTAGTTTTAGTTCGGCTACATGGAACGTAGCAGGGGTGACTCCATTTTGATTTTTAGTCTGCTCTGTTGGGGCCTAGTGTAGGAGCTTAGTCCAAAACTCTTGGCCTCCTATAATTTTTACTTAATAGCTCTAAATGGAGCATATGACATGCATTGATGGACTCATTTAGTGTTCGCAACAGCCGGAGAGGATTGGTTCTGTTTTCATCTCCATCTTTTTAACAGGAGAAACCAAGGCACAGAGAAGTTAGTTAATTTGCCAAAGCCACACACACAGGGAAAAAAATGGCCATTCTAGCATTTCAAATCCATGCAGGCTGCCCGGCTATAGGCTGTGTGCTCCAGGCCGTGTGCTCCAGGCCCAGAGAGCTCACGGTTAGGTGGAGAAGACAGACCTGAGGACAAGAGCTTGTCAACAGGCCCCATGGCCAGTTACAAGATGCAGGAGCTCCCAGCTTGCAGAGAGATGCTTGAGCAGAGGAAGGGGAGATCTGTCTGCCTTGGTGGTGGGTATGCCCACTCACCCAGCACAGGGAGGTCTGCAACCTCAGAACCCAAACACGGGGTCAGGGAAGTGACCACAGGCAGCCTGTGAGTGGGTCCCCAGACACATTCCTAAGATGTTACATGTGCATTTTTTTAATGCATAAATCACGTTACATTTTCAAAGAAATATATGTTTAGAGGGATGCTTACATTGATTAACCCTTGTAAACTAGTACCATTTTATAAATAATTTCTGGAACATTTGTGTGTGTGTGTGTGTGTGTGTGTGTGTGTCTGTGTGATTTGCAGTTGTGTATATAGGGATTCTGAAAGTAACACACCTTTGTATCGCTTCCCCATTTAAGGAGATCTTTGCTAAGAAGAATATACTCATCTTTCTAATACACTTCTGAGGAGGTTATTTATTCATTTAATTCTCTCCCTGCTTCGTTCTCCTTTCTCTGTTCTTTTGCCCTCCCTAATGTATTCTGAAAATTAGTTAAGACCACTGCTCTGAGGACAGAACAAGAGATTGCCGACCCTGTAAGGCAGAAAGAGCGAAGGCACACAGCTGGCCGGCGCAGAGGTGCCTCATGGGAGAAGGTCCATCCCAGAGTCACCTCCCCGGTGGTACCTGACCAGAGCAGAGCAGCCGCACCCGGCCTCTGTGCACACACGTGGAGTGGAATGACAGGACGATTCCTTGACAGCTCCCCGCCTGCTGGACGCTTGGTCCTAGGGAGCACACTTGCTCTTTCCAAGTCCACGTTTCCTGTGATATGGGTATTACTAAGGGATATTTGGGAATCTTAAATAAAATAAGTAAAATCACTGTAAAGAAAGCCCAACTCAAATATGGACTATTGTTGTGGTTGTGCAAGACCCAGGTCAGATGTAAATATTGTCATAGCTTATTTCTCTTGATTGATTTGTTCATGTTATCTCCTTGCTCATTGCAACACTGCACAATGAGCGAGACAGTTATCATTTCAATATCATAACTGAGGCCACCAGCTCAGAGGGGAAGGGAGTTTCCTTCTCACCGCCGGCTCCTGGCTGAGCCGGGATTTGAACTTGAGCCTCTCTAACAAGAGCTGAGAGGGGAGAGAGACCAGGCGAGGGTGTCAGCCCTTATGCCTCCAGACAAGGTGGCGCACTCTTTCTACTGGGAAATAATTCCTATAATCGACATCCAGTTTTTATCTGAGTCCTATAGTTCTTTGGATAAGTGTCCTGAGAGAGAGAGAGAGGAGAGAGGGAGAGAAGAAAAAGGAGGAGCAGGAGGAGAAGAAGAAAAGAGAAAGAGAAGGGGAGAGAAGGTTTGGGAGTCAGCAGGATGCTGGCCTAAGAACGGCAGCACGGAGCCTTCTTCTCCAGGTCCGGCCACACAGAGAAGGTTCTAACATCCACCCAGGAAAACCCAGAAGTTGTATCTTCCTATTTTCCTTCGATGGTACTTAGAGAATCACATCTGGATAATGCTAAGTGATAATATTTACTTTGATTCAAGGAGATGTTTTAGTTCTGGGTGTGTACAAGGAAAACTTAGATGCAGAATTGAGGGAAGTTTAAAATTAATGATGGTGCTTGTATGAATAGCAGAATAGGACCCAAGCCCCCTGCAGGCCCTGGGCAGGTGGGGACTTCAGCACCATGGGGACTTGGGCACCGTGGGGTGGGCACCTGCTGCACTTCCTGCTCCAAGGATTCATTTCTCATCAGAAAATGGTGGCATTTCCCAGGAAACTGTGAAACTGTGGCCTAACTTTCTGACACTGTGGTGTATTGTGCAAAGAACATATTGAGCATGATAGGAAGGGGTGTTGCGGGGATGAAAATCATTTCCCAAATGAGCTGTGAGCTGGTCCAGGACCGGAGCAGATAACACAACAATGAGCCCTGGGGGCTGGGGGAGGCCAGGCAGGCCCTGGCCCTAAGCGGCAGGGCAAGTCAGAGGCCTTCAAGATAAGGAGGTCTGAAGAGAGTGTGGAGGGGAAGTGGCAGGAGGCGGCAGCAGAGCCAGCTTTTCTCTTACATGAAGGGCCTGGTGTCACGTGGCTGCAAAGTGCTTTAGGCTTGGTGGACATTCCCTTCTCTAATTCATAATTATTTAAATGCAGAAAACAAAGCAAAACCACAAAGCCCCAGGGCAGTGGTCTGGCTGCTTTGGTCTATATTTCTTCACAGTTGTCCACTGAGGTCCCCCCAGACCCCAAACCCTGTGGGGCCAGTGGTTGTTATCAGACCAGGGCCGCACCCGAGGTCAGCAGCACTCACTCCCACCTGCGATCTCCTCCCAAATAGCTACTCCTTCTCCGGTTGGTTGAGTTCTCCTGCGTCAGGCCCTGCGCTAAGTGCGTCAGGAATGCAGTCTTGTCCTATCCTCATAAAGACTGTGCGGCTGTAGCTTTAATAGCCTCATTCTACATATTAGAAAACGGAGACTCACAGAGATGTTTGTGCTGTGGATCCAAGATTCTTACGCAAATCTAGCTGAATCCAAAGGGCTGAGCTCAGCCTCTGCACCACCTGTCCTCTCCTGCACAGTTCTGCTGCACTTGACCCCATAACCTCCAGCCTCCCTAACCTCCCAGCAGCTCCCTGCGGCTCTCTCACCCCCAGGCACAGGCTCAGGCACTGCCCTCTTGCTCCCACACCGTGTTCTTACAGGACCCTGCTTTGTGCCTGTAATCTGCCCCGCTCCTCCCACACTTGCTCCAAGAATGCCTGCCCTGCAAATGCTGTGTCCCAAGCAGCTCCCCCAGGGAGCCTTCCCTAGTGCTCCCCTCCTGTGCCCTCATAGCCCTGGGGAGACAGCTGTCAAGGCTCCACTGTGGTATCACAGCTCTCCCAGAGAGGCCTTCCTGCTGGGTAGAGCCACTGCTAGACAGAATGGGCTCATCTTTAGAAAGCCAACATTCCCTACCATTGGGAATGCTCATGCCAAGGCTTGGTGAGTGTTGTCAGGACAGCAACAGGGACTTCTTGGTGTTGAAAGTGGGGGCTGACTGCTCTTGCAGCTGGAAGATTCTGGGATCTCAGATCCACCCAGCATGATCAACTGTGACTTTGTTCGGGCTCCAGTTTCTCACTGAGTGACCCTAGAAGCAGAGGGCCTGGGGACTGGCATGGGGTGAAGACTCTGTAAATATTTGCTAGGTGAACACACCATGCATGAGGGCCTGGTCCTCTCCATCTCAGAGCCCCTTCCCAGGGAACCTGACCTCCCACACAAACAGCCTGAAATCTGCGTCCATGTGGTGGGCTCCCAGGGCCCATGCTCACAGAAGTTGGTGTGCAAGTGCATTTTTTGGGAACAGCATACAGTATTAGGGTTCTCCAGAGAAAGGAACAACAGGACACACATAGATGTATATAAGAGAAGACTTATTATAGGAATTGACTCGTGATTATGGAGGCCGAGAAGTCCCACCATCCGCTGTCTGAAGCTGGAGAACCAGGGAAGCTGGTGGTGTAACTACCGATCTAAATCCAAAGGCCTGAAAACAAGGAGCTCTGATGTCGAAGTGCAGGAGAAGAAGATCAAGAAGAAAGAAAGAGATTTCACCCTTCCTCCATCTTTTTTTTTTTTTTTTTTCTTTTTTCTATTCAGGCCCTTGAAGGATTGGATGTAGCCCACCCACACTGGTGAGGGTGAATCTACTTTACTCACTCTCCTGATTCTCAGCCTCACAGACATGCCAAGAAATAATGTGTTACCAGCTATCTGGGCATCCCTTAGCCTGGTTAAGTTCACAGATAAAATTAACCATCACAGACATCAAGGTTTCATAGATTCATAGAAGGTTCTGGGACACGGAAAAGGTGAGGTGCCCCTGGCCAGGCCTGGCAAATGTAAAGCCCACATTGCTGAGTTGTGGGGAAGGATTTGTGTGTTTGGAGAGACAGAAGGGAAAAGGGTTTGGTGTTCCAGTAAGAGTCTCAAGGGACTCAGTATCTTAAGGCAAAACACAGGTATGTGTTCAGGCTCATCAAACTCCAGTTTTCTTACAGCATTCCAGAGCAGTGTAATTCAGTTCTGTATAATGTTTTCTGTTGCCTCTTTCAATGAGTCTTTGGAAAATATTAATTTTAAGTAAAAGGAAATAAGAAATAAAAATATTGCTGTCATTGCTTATATATTTCCCTTGATCTAAGGATACAAAATTATCAGGCTTTCGCCATAGTGAAAACCATCTTCATGGCAATGACAAGCTTCCAAAAAATCCTCTAGAACTCCAGCTGGGGAGAAGCAAGACTGACTCTGAAGAGAAGGGATCAGAGAGGAAGAAGACTGGTGGTGCTTCTTTCCCAGACCAGCCCCCTACCCTGCTTGGGATGCTCTTGGCATATGGCTACTTTTCTTTCAGCTAAATTGGTTTGAGACTTTTATTTTCAAATTCGAGATATTTTTGGATGGCTAAGGCTGGAAAAAATTCATGTTCCCTTTTTCAGATAGTTGCTCATGCCCTGTTTTTGTTTAAGTACTTGGAAACTCTAAGTTGCAGCCTGTGAAGTAGGGAGTCCCTGGACCCAGGCAGGCACCCTGGAGCCCGGCTCTGGAAGAGAGCCAGGTCAGGCCGGGTGTCCAGACACTGCCCTGCATGTGCCTCCAGACAAGGTGTGGGGAGTTGGCGACCAGCCACATACGATGACACAAAGTGCACAAGAATACCAAGGTGCAGTTTTTCTTCTCTTTCCTCAGGGCACTGCTGTGGAGAGTAAGGATACACACTGCATGAATGGGCACCCGAGTCACAGTTGTTCCAGAAATAAGGGTTCAGGGCAGGGGGCAGTGGGGTTGGTGGGACCAGCTGGCTTGGGTGGAGGTAGCAGGTGGGAAAGATTTTTGGAGGGGCTGCCTGACAGAAGGAAGAACCCCAGCCCTGCACTGAGTCTTGTTAGCTATGAGCTCTCAGGCAAACTTATCTGTATTAGCTCCTGTAGATTGGATATCTTAACCCCTCAGGAAGTTCAAAACCATTTGGTCATTCAACCAACATGGATCTTGGCACTGTGATAGCGTCCGTGATGCGAAGCAGATAGCACATCAGTGGCTCCTGGTCTGCAGGTCACTACAAGCTAATAGAAGAGATGTTTGGGCAGGGACGATTTGGTACAATGGTACCGAATGGATGGGGTGAGCAGGCAGCTGGGGAGGAGTTAAGAGAGTACTTGGAGGTCAAGCAGTCCTGGGTCCTGATCACCTTCTGCCCCAGACCAGCTGGATGACCTTGGGCAAATCACCTAGGATTTCAGAGCCTGTTTCCTTATCAGTACAAAGGGGGTGGTGATAGTACTGGCCTCATTTCCATTTCTATGTCAGCTGGCTGTGACCTCCTCCCCAGTGGCTTCTTTCCAGGTACCCCCTGCCACAGCCTGTCTCTCTTGAGCTGCTGGGGTCTCCTAGAGGGCAGGAAAAATGTCTGCCTCCTCTCTGAGGGCCTGGGCTCAGGGCTCAGGAAGCCTTTGCCTTAGGGCATGAATGCCCAGCTCAGTCTGGGATGAGAGACGATGCCACCTTCCAGAGCATTGCAGGACTTGTTCCAGTCTTCCTCAAAAGCAGCTCCCACACCTCCTTGCATGGTGGGAATGGAGTCAGAGCATGGCTTGACTTCTGTTCTCAGTGACGAAATGTGGGGTAGGCTGCGTGTCACCTCCCTGGATTGGCTGATTTTGGATCTAGGGCCTCAAAGTTTCTGATGATCGCTTTTAAAACAGTCTTTTCAGGGATGATTTTTCTTTCTCTGTTTCTCTACTATCCCTGACAAACCCAGTTTTCTTGGCCTCCCTGTAGGGGCAGAGGGGTAGGACGGATTCCGAGGGCTGGGGCTGGGCTAGGTTCTGTTCCTGAACCCGGAACAACTGCCCCAAGACTTGCCCTCAGTCCTGCTCCAGGTGGGATCTAAGACAATTTGTTCTACACGGCAGAGAAGATCTATGTCCCTCTTCTGCAGGATGTGTGTGTGATACGGGGTGGCGGCGAGGGGGGGGGGGGGGCGGTCATTTCCTGCAAATGTCTTCCAGGTATAAGGGGTGGTGTGTGTCTACAGGATGAGATGCCGATGAAACTTCTTTTGTAACCTTCTGGAAGGAACAGCACTTCTAATTTCTGCAGAAGAGCATGCGTTTTACAAAGACAAGAGCATGTTGTCCATTCCCCAGATTTTTGAATGGGGAAATTGAGGCTAAGAGGCTGATTGCCAGGCCATCTGAATGTTGGGATTCATAATGGATAGGCCTTTCCTCCTCTGAGAATCCCTCTGCCTGGACCTGCTCACTTATTTGTTCCCGGAGTGCCTAAATCCTGCTCATTTGTGCCGGCTCATTTTAAGAAGTCATGTGATTTCTGAAGTCTTCCCTGATGCCTTTCCTCCCTTAGCTGGGATTTCCAAGGGCTTCTAAAGCATCTTGGACTTTCTTGGTGTGGCTGCAGCTGCTTTATGTATGCACGACCCCCACTAGACTGTAAGCTACAAGAGGGCAGTGTAGGTCTTGCTCCAGGAAAGCACATTACATTAATTATACCCTGAATGAAAGAATGAACTGAGTGGGCAGGAACCAGGACTGGAACCCACCTCCCCAGGTGCTCTTCCACCGCCCCGGAACGCGCGAGCCTCCTGAACACTTGGAGCCTGGGATGCTCAGTGGGTTTAATAATTCCCTGTGCCCACCGCAGCCAGCGAAGGGAGGTCCCAGGGGCGCACCCAGGCGGGGCGGGGGGCCCGGGCGCCTGGCAATGCGCGGCATTGTTAGGGTGATGAGGCCAGGTGACCCGCCGGGCCCTGGGCGCGGGCGCGGGCCGTGGCGATTGCCCGCGCCGCCTCGAGGGGGCCCTGCCGCGGGCGCCGGCCGTCAGCCAGGAGGACGGGCCCGCCCGCGCAGCTCGGCGCCCAACCTCGCTGCGGCCATCGCCCCGCCGGACGGCGCCGCGGGCTCGCCCAGGTACTGGGGCCGGGAGAGGGGGACGCTCGGCCACGCGCCACCGCCCTCTTTGTTTGGGGCCCGGCGCGGGCGTCTGTGGCCAGGGCGCGGGGACCAAGCTCGCGGCGCGCAGGGATCAGGAACTGAGACGCGGGGACGGGGCTCGGGGCGCGCGGGGGACGCGGCTCGGGGCACCGGGACAGGGGCACGGGGGTGGGGCACCGAGGCTGGAGCGCGCGGGAACCAGGACTGGGGGCGCGAGGGGGACGGGGATTCGGCCGGAGTCCCGGGACAGTGTCTAGGTCGCGGGCCAGATCGGCCGGGGTCCAGGGACCGGGGCGCGGACCGCCTAAGCCCGGGTCCGAGAACGCGGCTGGGGCGCGGGTCGGCTCGGCCGTGGCCCGCGGCACCCGGGCGCCCTGGACGGCGGCCCCCGGAGCGGCACTGGCGCAGTCGCGGCCGGGCGGACTTCGCTCCCTGGGAAGCGTCCCCGGACTCCACGGCCCAGATCCGAGTCTGGGGCTGCAGTGGCAGGCTCAAGACCCCCGCCCCTTCTTTCCAGGCGAACTCCCTGGCGCGTCTGCCTCTTTCCCTTTCCCTTCGGTGGGTGGGAGGCAAGGGGTTCCTTCGCGCCTCTTTCCTTCCTTCTGAAAGCGGGGGATTGGGGGTCCCAAGCGAGGGGACCACTTGTGGCACGTGTCTCCTGGCACGCGGGCGCTGTAGCTGACAAGCAGGAGGCGGGAGGGTCCCGGGCGCCCCTGAGGTCTCTGTGCTGCTGCGGAGCCCGCGGCCTGACCAGTGAGCCCAGGTCGTTTGCTTGCGGTAACTGGAGAATCTGTGCGGTGAGCCCCGGAGCTCCACCGGCATTCTCCAGACAGTGCCAGCAGGTGACCCAGACCCCAACGTGGTTGAAAAATAAAAAGCACTATCCAGGGTGTGAGGCCAGCAGAGACACTACTGAGGGTGGTCACAACCCAATCGGAAGCCCCCAGGCTCTGCCTGGCCCATTCACACACTTTGATCTTCTGAGATGGTTTCCCCATATTTTTTCTAATTTCTTGAATGCATGATCATTGAGGACTGAAAATATGCTGAAGAGCGTGGATGCAGAAATTATCATTGTGTTAGTATTGCGTGGCCCTTCAGAACTAGCCTTTTTGACATTTTGTTATAGTTTCTTGAGGCTTTTGGTCTGTGCCTATTAATTTTTAAAGTGCTTTCATGCTTTCCCCTTTGAATGAGATTTGCTTGTCCTTGTGATTTCTGCTCTTCCCTCTTTGGGGCCTGCAAGGTTATATTTGCAAATCAATCAACAAGTATTAAGAAAGGCTTTTCTGTGCTGAGGCCTTGAGGGGGAGGGGGAGTCACCCAGCTGGAGGGTGGAGGGGCAAGGCCAGTTTCCAGAAAACTAGGAGCTCAGGGCTGCTGGGTGGTACGAAGGGAGCTGACTGGGGGACTGTCGGGGGGCCAGACTCCTGACCTCAGACAAAGTCCTAGTGATCTCAAAGACAAAGTCATAGTAAGGGCAATGAGTAGTGCTGATCCAGGGTTTGCTTGTGCTAAAAGCTTCGCATGCATTCATTTCATTGCACCCAAGTGACAACCCTTGGAGGGAGTGGGGATTATTACCCCATTTTACAGATGTGCAGATGGAGGCAAAGAAAGGCTAAGTAACTTGCCAAAGCTGATGGAACAAGGTGGTGGTACAGCTCGGGACCTCGGACAGGACAGCAGGGTTCAAGGGTCCTGCACCTTGCTGCTGCTGCACCTCTGACTGTCGATTGGATTCTAATGCATGTCTGGGCAGCAGTTCCTCAGCTGAGGCTGCCAAAGCTATAAGCAGAGGCAGTTGAATTATTTCTTTTAAAACCACTGAGAAGATAGAAAAACTAGTAGCCTTGGAGAATTGAGAACTGAATGCAAATTGGTTGTCTTTTACAAAGTGTCCCTTTGGCACCTGATGTTCTGAAGTTGAGCTACTTGCAAATGTGACCCCAGAGCTACAGGGCAAGGTGTCAGAAGTATGATCCTGGGCTGCAGGAGGTGTTGCTGATGGGGATAGCAGGGACCTGGGCAGGAGGCAGTAAGCCCTGAACAGTGAGTGGGGGAGGCCAGCAGGGGAAGAGAATGGACCTGCCACCTGTCAACTGCAGCTCATATCTGTCCAGGACTCTGCAGACAAGCACCTATTTTACAGATGAGGACAACGCCAAGTACACTTCTGAAGTCCAAGATCAGTTAGGGTCTGAATGGGCCCAGTCCTCTGGCTCTGTGTGCGTGTTCCTTCCCTGGGATCAGCCTGGTGTACACCTGTGTCCAGGGAAACCTCTTGTCCCCTCCCTGTGACCCTGTGCATGCACTTGCATGTGGGAGGTGTCCAGCATCCCAGCAAGAGGACTTGCTGCCTTTCTGAGATCCTTGGCCCCCTACTAGGTGGACAGAGATGTTTGCTGACACAGCGCCCTTGGAACTGAGGCTTCAAGGCTTCCTCACGGTGGCTCCATGAGTTTCTCAGGGAGGGGGTCCTGTCTGTGGGTGGGGCTGATGTGCCTGGGCTGAAGCTTTCCAGGAGGTGCACTGACCCTGGGACCTCCAGCTCCTTCTGTAGGACCCCAGTAAGCATGGGGATCACTCCTACAAGCAGTGAACAAGAGTGACATAGAGCCAGTCCAATCTTCCCAGAGTCCTTTACAGCCATCCCTGTCCATCTAGAATAAGGGGTTCTGGTTAGTTGGTTAATTAAGTAGGTGTTTGGTTAACTTAGAGCTACTTTGTTCCTCCCAGTTAGCAAGAGTGTTCCAAACAAGCAGAACACAGTCATTTCTTTTGCCCCTCATGGTGAAGCAGCTGCGGGCTGTTGCGGGGTCTCGTCTTCACAGGGATCTCCATGTGGAGCTGGTATTTAAACCCCTGACCATCCAGCTACAAAAGCTGCCATACTGCCCATAAACACCAAGACAGTAAAAATCACTTCCACCAAAATGCTGCTGCACATGCGTTAACTGCTCTTAGAGTCAGAAAGCATTTAGAGTCTTAGAGTGTGTCTTAGAGCCCTCATACAGGCCCACGTCCAAAGGCACAGTTCTGGGTGTAGCTCAGGGGCAGCAACAGTGATTTACTCGATGTCTGTCGCTTTCTTGTAAAAGCAGGAAACTTGAATCTCCAAGTTTCTTGGACTTTCTATTTGAACTCTGAATCAGGAATGTTGTGAGCATGTCCACCGTCACTGAGCTCAGTGTCCTTCAGGGTGATCCTGATGTCCACATGGGGTGTCCTCCTCCCCGGGGGGCATATCCCTACACTGCTCTGTGAGCTCTCAGGGCACTTCCAGGCCCCCCCCCCGCCATGCAGCTCTGCCTAGGGTCCCTCCCTTGGTGCCCCAGACCCCTGCCAGGGGCTGCCTCTACAGAAGAGGAAGGCGGAGGCCAGTGAAGACAAGAGTGACCGTGCAGAGTGGGCACAAAGGACTGTACGAGCTAGGCACTCTTAGAATGCTCCGCCATGTCAGGGGAGGGTACGAATCTTGATGGTCATCATAATGACCCCTAGACACTTAAAATTATGCTGAATTTTTTTTTTAAAAGAAGGCAATAGTTTAGTATTATTATGTTTTGTCTCAAGCAAGCAAAATGAATGAAAGCTTAAACTGACGGAGTCCATGCTAGTGATCTACAAAGTTCCCACTGCTGGCGCATTCCCTGATCATGCCAGGGAGATGCCCGTCAGAGCCACAACTCGGGAGAGACCTCCCTGTCCTGTCTCCACCCCCTGGGCTGGGCAGGCAGCGCCAGGAGCCCTCTGCAACCACCCTCCTGCTCCAGCCTAATAACATGACTCAGAATAATGCCCTCCTCTCACTACTCAGTTACCAATGCTGGCTCGGGTGCTTCTGATCTGTGATCTGATTGTCGCCAACCTCTGCAAGAGGGCACTGACACTTGGCCCTCGGCATGGGGATAGCAAATCCTGGGTTTGAATCCAGGTCTAGCTGCAGTACTTGGAGTTCTTGTGAGGACGGGGGCTTTTGGCCGTCCCCCCACACATGGCTCAGGCCCTGTGGGTGGGCAGGCCGAGGTGTGCTTGCCGTCCTCTGCCGCCACCAGGATTCCAGCGGCAGCTGCTTCCTTGCGCCCCGAGGCCTGGCCTCTCTTTACTTCTCTCTTCCTTCCTCCCTCAGTTCTAATTATGGCGCACGTTAAGTTGCCTGCCCTTCCTCTTCCTCTTCTCTTTTGGGGAGAGATAATAGCACTTAATGCCCTTTGCAGGCCCAGCTTTGTTCTGTTTTTAGGACATTAGAAGACATTTTTAGAAATTTGTAGTCCAGAGGCCCGAGTGGCAAACTGTCATCGTCCAGGAAGCACTGGCGACGATTACTTATGAGTGCCTCTCCCGGCCAGGCTGTGCCCCATGGCACCAGAGGACACTTTCAGGTGGACCAAAGGGTGTCACCTTTTACTGTGTCTTGGCAGCAACAGAATGTGATGTGGCACCTCTTGTGTGTAGAGTTTATGGAATTGCTCATGAAAAATAGAAACTGATCCCTGGTGATTTGAATACAACAGAATGCACTGGTTGCAAAAGTGAGAGAAAGAAAATGCTCTGGGAAGTGGCCCGGCCAAGGCCGTTCAGGGCCGTCTGCAGTCGCTTTTCTTTTTATAGCAGAGCCTGGGCCCTGCTCCAGGCACCCGGGAGCCGGTTATTTCCCGCTGGAGGATTCAGGAATCGCCCTCTCCCCCTTACCCTGGATGCAGCTGCAGTGTGTAGCATTTCACTGCAGAGCCACTCAGTGAACGGCACAGGCCCACATCTGGTCTGGAGGGCGGGCAAGTGTGCCCTGGGGCCACCCCCCACCTGGGCCATTAGCGGGGGCGTCTGCATCGGTGCACATTCCTCCAGGAGCAGCCAGCTGGCTCCATGAACAAAGGGGCTCCATCAGCCTGGTTCTGGTGTCCTCCACTTTGTAATCCACCACCTTTCTCAGAGATCTCCCTGGGCGCCTCTCACCCCTGGCTGTTTTGGATGTAGATCAAAGGAACGATCAGGCCCAAGAGGCAGCAAGACAGGCTTGGGTGTCCCACCAACCTGGGACAAAACCGTCTTTGTCTTGGGAGGCCTGGTCATTCCTCGCCTGCAGCCTGGGACATCGCTCCTCCACAGGGCACTGAGCTCAGGGGTGGGAGCCAAGCTGCATTGTGTGACTGGTACCTCCCTACTGGCTGGCTCAGGCCCAGTGCCTGCTTTGGTCCTGCTGAATTTCCATGGTCCCAGGGGTCTGAAAAGCACCTGGCCGTCTGTCCTGCTGGAGAACCACTTCCCCATTCTTGGAGGCGCTACTTAATTCCCTCCAGGGCAGCCTGTGTGATAGCCAGATAACACAGTGGAGTCCAGCGTGATAGATGAGTTTGTCCCAATGATTGGGGACAGATGTGTTTCCAGTTTGTCTGCTCGGGAAGATCTGCAGAGTGCAGTGCCCGAGGAGGTGGAGCAAGGGGGCCGAGGTACACGCGTCTTGGCTGGGGCGGGTGCAGAGGAGGCAGAAGGGGCTCTAAGCTGGTTAGGAAAGCATTTTTCTCTCCTCCTGCACCCAGGGGGGCAGTGACATTTGCATCTGTTTACTCAGTGAGTGGCAGGAGACTCTAAAGTAAAGGTCATATCTTTGCTTTCTAACTCGCTTTTTGACTATTTTCTACAAAATAGCTTTCATGTAGTATGTGCTTATTGTAGATTTGAAAAAGATAGAAAAATGCTAAGGAGGCCGGAGAAATTTCCTTCTAAACCACCCCAGAAGTTAATATTCTAGGCTGCTTCTGAGCCATATGTTTTCTGTGCATTTTGAATTTACCACGTGGAGATCATACCGTTATGTATTATTTTGTATCCTGCATTTTAAAATCAATGTGGTGGTATAATCATTTCTCGATCTGTAAATAATTCTGCAGAAACATGACTGCCGATAACAGTATAATTAATGCCCCAGTGTGTCTGACCATAACTGTGTGGTCAGACACTGTCCATTCGTCATTTACAACCTGTGTGTGCTCTTGCATGTATGTCCCTGGGCAGCTCCTACTTAGTTGTGTTCTGGGAAGGATTTCTAGCAGGCTATTCGAGGTCAAAGAACAAAACTTTTTTTTTTTATTGTGGTAAGATACACATAACATAATATTTAGCATCTTAACCCTTTTATGTGTACAGCTCTATGGCATTAAGCACATTCACACTGTTGTACAGCCATCACCACCGTCTGCCTCCAGAACTCTTTTCATCTTGCAAAACTGAAACCGTGTCCCCATTGAACGCTTCTTCTCATTCCCCTCTCCCCTAGCCCCTGACAATACCCATCCTACTTTCTGTCTCTATGAATTTGACAGCTCTGGGGACCGCATATAAGTGGAATCATACAGTATTTATGTACTTGTGACTGGCTTATTCATTTAGCTTAATGTCCTCAAGGTTCATCCACGACGTAGCATGTGTCAGAATTTCCTTCCTTTTTATGGCTGAATAATATTCCATTGTGTCCATGCATGTGTGTGTGTGTGTGTGTGTGTGTGTGTGTGTACACACAAGGATACTTCAAATAGTGGAAATACTTCAAATAGTGGAAAAATAGAATTCAAAGACAATACAAGTCTTTCCATGAACTTTTTGAAGTATTCTCATATATATACACACCACGTTTTGTTTATCCATTGATCTGTTGGTGGACACGTCAGTGGCTTCCACTTTTTGGTGACTGTGAATATTGCTGCTGTGAACACAGGGTGCCAGTCCCTGCTTTCAGCTGTTCTGGATATCTACCCAGAAGTGAACACGAGCTTTTTGGAGCCCCTTGGTGTATATGGCCAAATTGTAGTTGAGACATAATGTGCTTCCTGGATCCTCATGGTATCCACCCAGTGTCCCTAAACACGGGCTGGATAGGCCTTTACAGTATAAAAACCAAGCCTGCAGGAAAAGGAAGAGAGAGGCTTCTTACCCAACTGTTTTGACAGATTGTGTAAACTTGGTGATTAATGGAATGAGAAAGCAGGAAAAATGTCTTTCATTTAATAAAAAAAATTTTTTTTAAAAAGCCTTCAGGGTTGCTTGGTTTTATTTTCAATTAAAAGGGTCTGATTTTGTTTCTGGAGAATGGTTTTAATTTGGATAAATGGTTCAGTCTGGGAACCGCATGCCACAGCCTATGATCTATGAGCGCAATTACGCGGGTTTCCTCTGCTGCTTTCTGAGAGCACAGCACCGGGCCTGCTCTGGTTTGGCTCTGCTACATGGCGGTGCAGGCCCCCGAGCCGCTGGAGTGGGGCAGTTTTCTGACCGGTGCATGGAGCTTACAGGACCAGCACAGCCTAAAGAGCGTGGCCTCAGGCCTGATGCTGGTTAATTTTTACCCTCTAAGAATGTGTTCACAATTCCAAGTCAGGAATGTCAACAAGCAGGCCCTCTTTTTTTTTTTTTTTCTACCTTGGAACACGTTGGACCAGAATTACAGGCATCTTTTCCAACACGGGCATTTGCAGAATTGTTCAGATTTGGAGGAAAGAACAGGAGGGAGACTTATTCTGACGTTTGCCTCAGATTCTGTGAGGCTCCCTGGGCCAGGCAGGATGCAGGCCCTGGGTATGGGGCAGCACTACATGGGGTGGTCAGCTGGGGGTCTGCTTTCCAAGGGCATGTCGCTCGTTGAAGGAAGGGAGGGAGTGAATCCTGGGGGCCTTTGGGGAAGGAGCTGTGTGGATGGAGGGATAGCAAGGGGCAAAGGCCCTGGGGCAGGAACCACCTGGTCTGTTCCTGGAGTAACAAAAGGGATTTGCTGAAGGTGAAGGGAAATAAAAAGATGCAAGACAGGGCATTCCACCCTTTAAACTAGGAAAACTGTGTCAAAGCTGTGGACAGCTTTTCATGCTGTTTTTAATGATGGCGCTTGCAGATCTAATGGGCTGGGAGGAGGTAGCATGGGGGGGTGGTAGGGGGTCCACAGGGTGGGAGGTGGAGACAGTCTGCACTGAAACTTCCGAGAATGCAGCCTGCCAAGAAAGGACGGGTTTGTGGATGAGGTGGTTGAAGATTGTCCAGCTGGGTCTTCCTGCTGGCTGTGGAGAGGCAGGGCAGTTGGCTCGCAGCCCCCAACAAAGGGCAGTTATTAGCATAAAGAATACTCGAGTCACTTGGTGGGGATCTGGAAGGAGTGGCAGGGTGGGTTCCAGTACGTAGGGCCCTGACCTTCTCTCCTAAGGGAGGGCCGGTGGGTGCTCATCTCCGGAGGCCCAGCTAGCAACGGGAGTGCATAGTTTGAGAAATGCTGGTAGCACAAAAGCCTCTTTTCCCCAAAGCGGGGGCCACCCGTGCACCTCGATTTCTGGGGCAGCCCTGGTGGCCTCCCTGTGTATCCTTCAGGGAAGTTTCTCATCTCCCACTGTCAAGGCTGTGACTTTAGCCAGATTATGTTGATGAAGAATTTGGGTGAGATGAGCAACTGGCAACACACAGCTGCAATTTCTCTTGCTCTTGAACTCCCACCCCCACCATTTAAATAGGAATAATCCACAATACAGTTATCAGTAAGAGCATATGGGACTTTTAAGGCACTTTGTTACTAGAGATAATGTAACAACGTGAATGATGTTTACAGGCTTTTTCAAGGCTCAGTGTTCTTACACTATCATGCCTATGTAGTTCTCACACTGATGGTTTTTCCAAACCCATGTCCCATCCTGAGTATTTCCTGTGTTTCCATGTCGTCTCCACATTAATTCACATTGTTCTTCACAGTAATAACTGTAATGACTTCCTAGAATGCTCTAGAGTGACAGTCATACTCTGCACAATCCCTCAGCTGCTGGACTGGCTATTTGTGAGTAAATGATTCTCGTCAACGACAATACCAACTCCAGCTTGTTGGGTGTTGGGTGTCCTGTTTGATTTTGCACGTAGCTCCTGGGGAGGTATGTGCAGCCTCACACCTAGCAACCAGGCGAGGTGGCCTCTCTGCACAGGCTGGCAGTCATGCCCGCAGGAGCTGCATTCCTCTCCTGCTGGGCTCCCAGGGGAGGGAGGGCCGGCTGCCAGGACCTGCAGGGCCAGAGGGGGTAGGAGGGGCTGAGCCTCCTGCCAAGCCAGACCTCCACAGTCTGGTTCTGTCTGCAGCGGCTCCCTGGGACACCACGCGCAAGGGTGAGCACAGCCACCTGTGGCCAGCTGCATGCTGACGGGGCCAGACACACAGCAGCAGCTAATGCTGACCTTGGCCCTGTGAGTCTTTGTGACCAAGACTTTTGTGCGTGTCCAGCTGGGACCTGTCAGTGCTGAATTCAGCTCTGCAGCCAATAACGTACCAGTTGAGTTCCAGACAGACTCAGGCTTCAGTTCTTGGTGCCAGGATGAGTTGGGCACAGGAATGGGAGCTGACAAAGACTTTTGGCCAACTGTGACCTCTATTGTCCTGCAGCCCCTTGACCCCCTCGATTTACTGCCTGTCTATTCATGGATACACACCAGTTTTTGCTGTGTTCTGCCTGTTGTCAGACCAGTGTGCTCTGGGAACATCAGCATTTCCATCTCTCATGGTGCCAGTTGGCTTTGACCAAATAAGAGGACAGCCTCTGCTTGGGCACTGCTAGAGACTGCGTTGGTCCTGCCTATTTACCCTGGCAGTGGAGTGGAAAGGAAGTGAGCTTTGCAGGAACCGAGGTGGTCCTTAGACCTGCCTCTGCCACTTACTCTCTGCATGGCCTTGGAACGGTGGCTGAACTTCTCCAAAGTGGTACTAAATTCTGGGGTTGATATTAAGGACGTCACTGAGCTGTTAGGGGTGACATTGTGTACCTGAGGGTCCTCTGAGTAAAAACTAGGTGTCATTGCTATTCCTTTTCTTTCATTTGTAGTTATTCACACTTTTGAGGAGCTCTGAACCCCAAAGAAGAGTTTTGCAGATTGGCCTGAGTTCCTGCATGCTGCCCACCCTGGACAGAGCGCCTGGGGAGGGGTGGACCATGGAGCCTGCTGAGCTTGTCCCAGGCCTGTGTCCCCTCCAGGTGGGCTGGGTGGGACACTGATAATCGCAGGCCACACTCCCTGTTCTGAGACTCAGTTAGCCATGCCCTTCTGGGGTTGGGTTGTGTAATTTTTGTTTGTATCTCTCCTCACTGAGATCTGAACTCCTCCAAGGACGAGAGCCAAGGCTGCTGCGTTTTCTTTCTTTCTTTCTTTCTTTTTTTATTTTTTTTACTGTGATAAGAGCTTTGGAAGGAGCGTAGAGCTAGCTAGGTGTCCTTGGTCACAGCATTACATCACTCGGAGCCTCCATCCCATCCTCTGGACAAGCCAAAGGGCTGGCCTCCCAACCAGAAGTCCTGTCTGGCAGGCTTCACAGTAGGAGGGGGCAATGCCATGTCCAGATGGAAACATTCTAGAAGTGGATTCTTCCCTAGGAGAGAGGGAGATGCAGGTACACTTTCCCAGTGTTCCGTTAATGAGTTTGGGGCCACCCTTTTCTCTCTTGGAGTTCTGCTTTGCTATGTGTGCCTTTGACTTTCAGAAGAGAGCTGTTTACACCTGGTCTTATAGTCTTGAGAATCTAGCCTACTGCTATGTTCTTGGAAAATAGCCGCGTTTCAAGTCATCAAATTATTGAGAGAGTTGATGGCAAATGCCTGCTAGGAATCCATGAAGCCTTCCTGAAAGAGCTGCCAATACAAAACTGTGACTTTACTGTTCTTGTAGCACAAGAGGACATTCTTTCTGGACAGAGTGTGTTGTGGGCTTTCCCTGGAATCCATACTGTAAAATGGCAAGAATTACTTCCTTTGTCTTGCTCTCAGAATGGATTCCAGTCTTGATACAGACACACCAGCAATGTGTAATCTCTTGTCTAATGTTTACATGAAGGTTTTGTTCTCATAAAGATTCTGGGAAAAGACTCTCCCCTCCTACTTATCTGCTTTCTGCTGAGACTACCCAGATCGGGATCACAAATTCTGTATTTGGGACTGAAGCACTTAAGAAAACAGCCAGATTTTGGAGGGATGTTTGAATCTGTGTAATAAATACTCTCGGTGTCTGGAAGCACATCATGTCCACTGCCCAGATGAGGATCGGGGGGAGGTGGCAGCACACCATACAACCAATAGCCTGGGCTTGGTCTGCCAGCCACGCAGGAGATAGCATGTCCAGTATACACCATTGCTTCATCAGCTGACGTGTCTGTCCTTCCTCAAAGAGGTTGCAGCCCGTTCAGGGCCATGGTGGTGACCGCTTAGCATTTGGCCTTGGCCCTGGGTAGAACACATGGCACGGTGTCCTGCGGCTGCTGCCCATGACTGGCCTACGTTTGCTGGAGGG
This sequence comes from Cynocephalus volans, assembly GCF_027409185.1. Classification (NCBI taxonomy): domain Eukaryota; kingdom Metazoa; phylum Chordata; class Mammalia; order Dermoptera; family Cynocephalidae; genus Cynocephalus; species Cynocephalus volans. The sequence goes on from NC_084461.1 coordinate 214,108,406, forward strand.
TCTCCACGATGCGCTGTTCTGTTTGCAGCTGTGTGAATGAAATGGGGTGCCATGTCATAAACCTAGGCTTGTCGCCGTGATGGAAGGTATGCGCCCCGGGGTGGAGGCGGTGGGCAGAGAGGTGGCTGGCATGAGTTACTGACCCTGTGAGAGGCTCTGTGTGGGGGCCGGGGGTCACCTGTGCCTTCCTTTGTTCATTCGTTCACTTGCTCCCTCATTTCTCTTGTGTAGCTGGTGCTGCTTGAGTGCCAGCTGTGTCCCAGATGCATTTAACCCTCACAAACTCCACAGAAGAGGACACTCAGAGGGATGGGCAGTCTGCCTGTCCTCTCGGCATACACATATAGGACGGGGGATCCAGAGCACGCTTCTCGGCTCTGCGGTCTGCTTCCCTCCATCTTGTGTCCCGTGGCACCCAGGGCCTGCCAGCTGCCTCCGGCAGGGCAAAGGTGGACATCAGTGGCCCCACTCGGGCCCACCTCCTTTCTTCTCTCTCCTGCAGCCCCTGGGTCTGACCCTGGCCCTCTGGAGTCCAAGGCTAAGTTTTTCTGATAACCGGCCTTTCCTCTGAGTGAGACCCGGCTGCCTGCCCCAGCTTTCCAAGGACTGGACATCAGGGAAGCTTCTTGGAGGGTCTGTGAGGAGCCCCTAGGGGCGAGGCTTTGTAGAGGTGCCCATGGGTGCAGAGAGCAGCAGGGTAGGGGTAAAATAAGCGTGTCCCCAGCCTTAGGATGGAGGATCAGTCAGGTGCTCTGAGCTTCTCCTAGTGTTGTAGGGGCAGCTGGCAGATGCATTCACATTAGGCCCAGTATGGAACGTCAGAGAACGGGGTGCCCTGGCCTGGAAGCCTGGCTGACCCTGACCTTTGTTCCCCTCCTCAGTGGTCCATCCCCCAGCCAGGATGATGTGGATGGATTTGCACTTCAGAAGCGTCGTTCTGGACAGCCTCAGGAGGAGCAGTTTCAGGGTCCTGAGAGGTGGGGTTGCCCTCGCCCCTCCAAAGGGGTCAGACATGGGCAGGAGCTGATGTCTGTGCAGCTATCCCAGTTATAGAGGTCGTAGGAACAGCCAGCCAGGCCACAAGCAGAGTTGCCCGAGGACTGGATGCCCGTGACCTTTGCCAAGGGGGATGAGGGAGCCTGGAGAGAAGCCTCTACGGTGGGAAATAGAGTCTGGAAGTTTGGCTGAGAAGACTTATGGAAGACACTAAAGGGCCAGGATTTCATGGTGAAACTTTGGGTGGGGTGACATCCTTGTCCCTTTGGGCTACTCTAATGAAATACCTTAGACTGGGTAATTTATAAACAACAGAAATGGGCTTGTTACAGCTCTAGAGGCTGGGAGACCGAGATCAAGGTGCCAGCAGAGTCTGTCTGGTGAGGGCTCGCTGTCTGCTTCATAGATGGTGCCTTCTATGTGTCCTCGCGTGGGAAGGGACAAGAGGTCTCTCTGAGATCTATTATGAGGACACTAATCCCATTCATGAGGACCCCATCCTCATGGCCAAAGGCTCCACCTCCAGCATCACCTCCCAAAGGCCCTACCTCCTCAAACCATCACCTTGGGGGTGAGTTTTACGACATGTGAATTTTGGGGAGACCCAAGGCCAGCTTGCATTACTGGGGGGTGTGGTGCATGTGGGCTAGAGCCTGCCTTGGGGGCCTGTGGTCTAGACCCACTTCCTGTCTTGGGGGCCACGGTTGGCCTCAGGAGCGTAGAGTCCCAGATTGTCATTTTCAGAGGGTTTGTAGCTTCCTCAGGTCATCAGGGGTACTTGGCCCCTGTGCATGGAGACCAGGGCTCACAGCAAGGAGGGTCCGGATCTCGGGCAGGCCGCGTGCTTGTGCTGTCTGCTCAGGGCAGGAGCGCCAAGGCCAGTGCTGCTGTCACTACTATTGTTGACTAACGTGAGAAAACCTGGCAGAGTCGGTGACACTCCAGCGGGGGTACGAAGGCCTTTGGGAGCTTGAGCTGCGCACACATGAGGCTGAACGGTTCCTCTTTTCAAAATCTTCACTGTGAAAATTTTCAAACATTCCCCAAAGGAGAAGGAACACAAAAGGAAAACCCATTGTCCACATTTAACAGTTGTCGAGAGGTCGTTGTACTTACTTCAAATACTTTTCTCCTTCCCTCCATCCTCCGGCCCCCTACCTCTTCCTGCCATGATCCCAGATGACATCTTTCCGCCTTCATGCTTGGGTGGATGCACTTTTCTAGAAAATGCAGACGCTGTGCACATGGCCACAGCACCTTCCAGCCCCGCAACGGTGACAGTAATTCTTTGGTGATGTCACTCGTTTGTCTCCACAATGACTTCAAGAGTTGGTTTGTTAGAGTCAGGATCTAACCAGGCCACACGCAGCATGGGCCGCTCTCTAATTCCCGTGTCCTCCTCGACGGCAGCTCTCTCCTCGTGTCCTGGGCCCACGAGCTCCTCCCTGTCCTCTCCCCGTGCGTGGGAAACTGCCTAGGGAGGCTGGAGTTATTTTGTCCAAGTTTTTCCAGCAAGGTAACTGGAGCCAGTCAGAATTTGCAGGAAGGTGAGGGCAGAGGTGAGCCCACCCTCAAGTCCTTCCAGTGAAAACCTAGTGCCTTTTGGGAGGGCAGGGAGCGGGCTGGGGTCGGCCTCTTTGAAGTCGGTCTGGGGAAGGTGGGGCCTCACCATCACCCCAAGAATGAGGGTGTGGGACCCTGTGCGGAGTGTCAAGTCAGCCTGAAATGATGCGCAGACTGGGAGCCCTGCTTTTTGCCTGTGGGTAAGAAAAGAAAAGAAAGCAGTGCGGCAGAGGAAGCATTCCTGGCAGGGATTACCTGCGAGGTGGCTCAGCCTCTTTGATCCTCGGCACCAGGCTTGCTGCGACTTGTTCCTATCGGGACAGAAGATTCCCTGCTTTCTTTTATGTTGAGAACCCACACGGGCTCTGACACTGGAAGAGCTGCCTTGTTCTTGCCTGCAGGAAGCAGTGCCCCTCTGCAGGGCAGCAGCGCCCATGCGGGGGTGGACCGTGGAATGTCTCCCCCAGCCAGCCCCGTTTGCTCAGACCTCACTGTTCGGGGTGGGAGTGGTCCAGAGGCTCTGGCTGGCTGGCTGGCTGGATGGACGGGCAGAAAGGGGAGGCGTCCTGGGGTCTGCTCACCACCCGCCCACACCTCCTGCACATGGCGCATCTTCCCAGTTTATAGACTTCCTCTGGAGAATTCCATGAAACATGATCTCGAATCGTGGATGCCATCCCTTACTGCACGGTTCACAGCATTTTGGGTGGTGCGTTTGCCCCAGGAAATGGGTGGCTTCCCTGCCTCCCCACACTAAATGCTGGCGGCCACCCCAGTCCTGGTGGTTAAAGAGTCCTCACTTTTCCAAATGTCCTCTGGCATCTCCAATTATTGGTAGACAAAAAATCAGCCATTGCTTAAAAAAAGTATGCAAATGGAAAATCCCAGAGAGCATTCTGCAGTTGACACAGTGTTTTCCATAAAAGCTTCAGTTATTTATGTATGTGTGTGTGCTTTACCGAGTCTCTAGTTAAAATGTGTTTCTATAGATGTTGCTGTGAAAGATTTGAAAGGCATCGCAGAAGCTGACCAGTGTCTTTGCCACGATGCACTATGAACATCGTTTTCCGGTGTTTCAAAGGTTCAGCTTGGATGGGGGAGGGAAAGGTTGGGTTAAACGACAGGTGTTTGGGTGAAAAGAGCCTCTGTGAGTCGGAGCAGGCAGTGGTGATGGGCATGGTGGGGTAACCTTGGTGGCCCCTGGTTGTCCTGGCCTCCAGGTGTGGCATGCACACCCTCTGTGACCATGCACCTGTAATAAGGAAGAAAAAGGCAACCTGTTCCTTAAATAAGACACTTCTGAGCTTTCCCACCTACATTGCTGGCCTCAAGGACCATTCTGACAGAGGACATTTGCAGGACTTGTCTGAGATGGGTCTGAGTCTTCTCGCATTCAGGCTGAGGCCAGGATGGGGCAGGGGGGCAGATGGGACTGGCCCCCTGCTCAGCTGGGGCTCTTACGCTCCCCCAGGCTCCCTGCTCTTCTGCTCCTGGTTACCCTCTGTGAGGGGCACCGCTTGGCAGGACAGGAGGACTTGGAGCAGGTGGCAGGGTCTCTTGGCTGCACGTGCCCCCTGCTGAGCAGGGATAGCACCCTGCAGTAAGAACTGCCAGGTGTCCAATGCCTTGGAGCCAAGCCTGCCACACTAATTCCTTGTGGAGTTTGCCATTTGGATCTGAAGGATTTGGAATGGACTGCAGGCCTGCCAAGAGTGGTGGGCAGGATCTGGCCCGGCACCCCCTTGGATCTCCTCCTGTCACACCTCAGGGAGGTCTGGAGTAGTTTGGTCTGCTGCTTCCCCTCCCATGGCTTGGGAAGCGTCACTCGCCCCCATCTCCAGAGAGAGACTAAAGATGCTCCCCTTGACCAGAGATGCTTTTTGGGAGCAGGGCACAATTACTGGGTTAAAATAAAGAAAGTTAAACAAACAACAAATAAAACAATAATCCTGCCCTTTTGTAAGTTGGACAGAGCATCCCCCATAATGACCCTGATGCATCTTGAAGTCAAATCCAGAACCTGGGGGCTCGGGACTCTCTGTTGTCATCAGTTCTCTGCCTTGGAGGTTCAGACACCCAGATCCAGACTCAGTGGCATCACCTCCTGCTCATCCTCAGATGCGAGGGTCCTTGGGCTCCAGGATGGAGGACACCATGTCCATGGGGGTGCAGAGTGGCCCCAGACGGCCAGGAAAGACCGCTGTCCAGGCAGACTCAGCCCTTCATGTGTCTTGGAATGAGGACTCTAAAATAAATCTGGGTCCTCCTTAGAGTAGTCAACTTTTATTTTATTAAAGAGAATTTTTTAAAAAATCACATTTTGATTTAAAAGTGTCTACAGGAGCTCCTGCACTTGGCATCATTTTGACTAGAGCCTCTCGCTGCCCAATAAATAGTCAATTGGTTTTATTTCATAAAAGAGGGCGCTGGGGTTCAAGGAGAACCTGAACATGGGATCCACACACAGAAACCCGGCTACTCGCCTCTACCTTTGTGTGTGCATTGTGTGCATGTGCGTGTATGTGTGTGTACTTGTATGTGTGCATGTACACGTAACCTGTGTGTCATGTGCATATCCATGTGTGTTTATGCACACATGCAGAGATGTGTGCACACATGCGTGTGTAGGTGCCCACACATGCACATATGCATTGAATGTCTATATGTGCAAGCATGCACATATGTATATGTATGTATGAGCATGTGCGTGTGTGTCTTGCTGATTTCTGAAATGGGGGCAGAGAGTAGATTTTGTTGTCATTTTTTTCCTGTTTCTCCAGGCAAGTTGTTTCCCACCCTCACTCGTGCTGAGCTCTAGACTGCTTCCTGGCTTGGCAAGATTACTGCTAACGCATCCTTAAGCATTCCTTTTATTTGTCAAATCCCTGTTATTTTGTTAAAATCTATCTTGCAGCCAAAATAGCCTCAGGGGAAAAATAATGAAAAAAGAAATGAATTAGGTGTGTCAGAAGAATGCGGGGGGTGAGGGGGCAGATATGCAGGTAAACATGCCGCCCCTTCTCAATGTCTGTTTCAATGTTTCCTTTCTCCTCCTGAAAGCGCTCTAAACATGCAGAGCACATTTGTAGGCAGGCAGGGACCCTCCCCAGCACCGGACAGGGGGCTGGGCCTCAGTCTCTCTCCACAAAGACACCCTGCTGAATGTCTTTGCTTAACTGTGGACATTCTGTTCTGTAGTTTCCCCGCTGACATGCCTTAGCTTAAATCATTCTGTTATTGCATGGTCTTTGCACACGTGAGGGTGGAAGGCGACGTGGGTTTGCTCTTCTTAGTCCTCCCCTCTTCTAACACGTGCTGGTGGGGCGCACTTGACCTCCCCTGGGTTTGGACATCGTTTTTCTCCATCTGTCTGGGACGCTTGGGGGCTTCAATTTGCCTGCGTGCTGTGTGGCAGGGACCCCACTTGCCCATCTGAGAAAGAGCAGGGGCACTCTGAAGAGAAGCTTCCGGAAGGGACCAGGTGTTTAGGGAGACTTTCCTGGTGTTTTGTGCCAGGCTGGTGAGTGGGATTCCTGCGGTTCCCGAGAGGTTAAGCCCTCCTCCCCATTTTGCTCCTGGGCCAGGCCCATAGCAGGTTCTTCATCGTTGAGGCGGTATTTTGCCTTGGGAGTCAGGGACGACTGTTTGGGAAGGACCAACACTCAGATCTGTTTTGTTATGTAATGTTCTTGATAAATCATGGGTGTTTTCCACATCAGCGACTGTGGATCTGGCTGTTCTGTGCTACTTTAATTCCACTCTATGTTAGTGCCATCAAATAGCCAGAGCCCAGCTGCTGGATATTAAAACTGCTTCCAGTTTCTCCCGTTGTGCATACTGCTTTGAAGAACGTCCTTCCATCTAAATCTTTATATTTGTGTGTGCTTATTGCCTTAGAACACACTCCTTGAAGTGGGGTTGAACATTGTAATGCACGTTTTACATGGAAAAACATGGGTTGTGTTTGCATGGAGTCATTCCTGCTGCGACCTTGCTGTAAATGTGTCTGCACAAAGATGCATTTACACAAAGATAAATGCGTGGTCCTTTCCTGTTGTGGGACAGGCTTCCACCGCTTTGTCTTGTTTGTCTTTTGCAAAGGGCTTCGTACTTCCCCAGGCTCTCTCCATTCAGCAAGCCCCACTGTGCCAGAACCGTGGGGCCCATCTCGCCCTTCCTCCATCTGTTAATTCAGCAACAGGCATGAGATCCTTCTCAGCATCAGGCCCTTAGAAACATGAAGGGAGGCAGTGAAGCTTCTCTGTGACGTGAGCACTTTCATGAGGCTCTGAGGTCTGGCTTAGAGGAATGCCCAGTCGGTCCAGGGGCAGCCTCACAGGGGAGACCTCAGTGTTGCATTTGGGGACTGACGCTCAGCTGAGTGGGGGTGGGCAGGAGGGCATGGAGGAGGATAGAGGAGACTGGGGCATGGGGTCGGCACCCTGTCAAGAACCCAACACAGTGACTGGGTCATGGGGATGGATGAGGGGAGGGCAGGGATGTGGGTAGAGTTGAGACTGCGGACATTGTGATCAGAGCATGAAGAGCCTTGAATGGGGCAGTAAGAGGTCTGCGTATCGGGGCCCATCACGCGTATCATTCATTTAATCATTCACTTATACATTCATTCATTCATTTAATCATTCACTTATTCATTCATTCATTCATTTAGTGAATCCTTAGCTCTGTTCTAGGCATGGGGAACACTGTGTTAACCAGACAGGCAGAGTGCCTGCCCTCTTGGAGGAGACTCTGCCATACACAATGACTGCAGGACATCATGTTAGGTAGTGATAAGGACACTGAAGCAAAACAAGGCAGGATAAGGGTGTAGCATGTACTGGCAGAGGTGGGTGGACTGTTGCCCATAGGGTATTATGCTAGGCCTCCTTAAGGAAGTGGCATTTTGCAGAAACTTGAAAGAAGAGAAGAGTAAGCTGGGCAAGGATATGGGGGAAGTGACTTATGTGCGTAGGGAACAGCATGTGCAAATGTCCTGGGGCAGCAGCTGGCTGAGCAGGTTAGACAGTAGGCCAGAGGTAGGCAGAGGCCAGATCAAGTTGGTATGTGGGCCCTTGAAACGAACTTTGGATTTTTTTAAAGTGTGTAGATTCTAAGAGCTGGGGAGGGTTTTGTGCTGGAATGTTGTCCTGTTCTGATTCCTATGTTAGGAAGCTCTGTCTAACTGGCCTGTGGATGAAGAGACAGTCAGTTTTTGGTGTGTGGACCAGGGTGGTGGGAGTGGAGGCCAGGGACTGGGCCTTTTTGGGGGTTTATTTTGCAGAGCTTATTCACAGATTAGCTACCTGCTGTGAAAGAAAGAGAGGAGCCCCAAACTTCAGCCATGCATATATAGGGAAACTGTGGGACTGCTGACAGTGGGCGCAGAGGAGGGGCACATCAGGGAGCTCTGATCTGGAGGGCTGGAGTCAGTGATACCTTGAGGATCGCCTGAGGGGATGGGAACAGGTGAGGCTCAGGTCTCTCCAAAGTTCAGGGGAGATGGGTTGGGGAGGGCTGGGAGGCCATCAGGCCAATCACAAGTGGCTGGATGATGACAGCTGGGGGGGCATGCACACAGAGGAGCAGCCAGGACAGAGCCTGGGCACCCGGGAACTCAGAGATGCCCAAGGGGACAGGACCCTCCAAAGGAAATGAGTGGGGCCAGAGAAGTGGGAGGACACCCAAGACATGGGGTCAGAGAGACTGGGGAAGTGTCCGGAGAGGTCATGTTCAAATGCAGTTGGGAATTGGGGAGAGGTGAGGGGCAAGCGTCCCTTACTGGGTCTGACAGGCTGTGGTAGTTGGTCACTGGCGGGCAGTGTCAGTGGGATGGAGTAAAACTTCTGGGTGTTGTGGATTTGTAGTACAGGGGTCCTGGGGTGAAGGACAAGTGACTGTAGTTGCCCTTTGAAGAAGTTTTCCTAGAAGGGGAGAGAGAAATAGGTTAGGGATGGTGGGGAAAGGGAGGGTCCAGGGAGGGTGGTTTTTCAAAGGTGGGATATATTGCAGCCGGTTGTATGCCACAGTGAGGAAAAAGCTGGTAAAAGTCAGAGTGGTAGAGCAAGAGCCAGGCTCACCTGGGCACAAGGTGGGGTAGCTGCTGTGAGCTGGGCCACCTGCAGTTGGCCACTTGTTCTTCTGGACTTGGGAGGTATGAGCTCCTGTGTGCACAGGGCAGCTCTGCCCCGTAAGTGATGACTATGGGGGTGGGCAGCAGTGTAGACTTAGGGCCTCTGGCGGGCAGTGACCTAGCCTTCACCTTCACGACCTCATGCAGAGCAGGTGTGCAGAGTGGACCCGGCCCCCCAATGGAACAGTAGAGTGGCCCCCAGTGACCCTGTGCTTACAATGTGGCCCCCCAGAGAGGCGGAAGGAGCAGCTCCCAGGCCCCACAATTACTGGTTGTCCTCACTTCTGGCACATGTGTCCCACCCAGTAGTTCCAGCAGAAGCATGCCTGCAAATCTGAAGACTTATCCCCGGCATACCTGCCCACTCTGTGCCCCCAGACCCCCACACAGGCCCCTTATCGCCCTTACTTCCCAGCCCCGTTGAAGCCTTCGCCTTGCGCAGCCATCCTATGTGCCAAGAATCAAGGAACTGCCCTCGGCTCTGCCCTCTGCTCCATTCCACCCGGTGGGTGCTCACAGCCTCGGACTCCGCACGGTCCCCAGGACAAGTCCACACTGCAGCCTGCACACCTGAGGGTCCACATCACCTTGGGCTTTATCTTCTCTCTGCTCCCTCCCACACAGTAAACTTGGGAATGAATGAATAGACAGGTGACTGGTGACTGGTGACAGGTGACGGGAATAATTGTAAACAAGCTAATCAGAAATTCAAAGGGCAGCAGATAGGAGGCCAAAGAGTTCCAAGGGCCCAGCCCAGGGTGTGACTGAGGGTGTGGCCTTGGAGATAGTCACCTTAAAGCCTGGCGTCTGTCTTTGTTGACTTACACACTCATTCATTCCATAAGCAGCATTTGTCCCTTGAGGCCAGGGCTGAGAGCGCACGGTGAGAAACCATGGTCCTGGGTGTACAGCACGCGTAGTTCATTATAGGAGGAACCCGCAGAGGGAGACAGCAGTGGGGGGTGCCTCAGCCCAGTGTCCCGCTCGCTGCAGACCTGGGGCGGGGGCAGTGACGGTGGTTATTTCAGACACTGGGTGAGAAGCCTCAGAGGTGAGGTGGGACTTGAGCTGCCTTTTTCTTTGCATGAATAACATATTTTAGAATAAAGGAGGTTTAAGAGGATTGCAAGTACTGTTCTGTAGATATACTTTAGTGACTTTTTTTTTTTTAATTATGAGAGCAATAGGACAAAGTGCTGGGGAAGTTTGGGAACAGACATGTAGAAGTCATCCAGAGCCCCACCACCTGGCCCTCCTGGGCTGTCTGGGTAGGGGCCTCCTGGGCTCTCACTAAGTGGCTGGGGACCCGGAGGAACATGACGAGGTAGCTCTCCTCTGGTGACACCCCAGTCCTGAGCGCCCAGTCCAGCTCCGGAACAGCAGTGCCTCGTGTGGGACTGGGGATGCCTGGTGTGAACACCACACAAGACAGGTGACTCAGGTGGGATGCTTGAGGTCTGAGCCTCAGCCCCCTGGGCCCTGAAAAGGGTACCAGATGCCCCGCTTGTGTGTTGATTCTGGGGTCTCGTGAGCTGCACAGGTGAATGGGTCCAGTGCATGGGGGCACTGAGCTGCATTTGAGACTAAGTTATGAGTGGGTGAAGAATGGCACAAGCCAGCGTGGGACCCTCCTGGCTGTCCGTGGTCTTATCTCCCCGTTGCCCTCCACCTGCTGTGTCTTGTGAAGGCCTCCTGGCATGGTCAGTGCAGTGTCCTGCCCTCTTGGTGGATGCAGTCCCCTTCTAGAATGGCCTGGGGGTCCTTGGGAGTACAAGTGCCTGCAGCCCCTGCCCAGGGCTTCTGCACACCCAGTCCCACTTCATTCTTTTGACAGGGCTGCTGGGCGGGGTCATCCTCATGTCGCGGGGAGACCGAGGCTCAGGGAGGCTGCCAGGTATGTGGTTGATGGACACATGAGGCCTCTGCCTGTCAGTGCGGCTGCTGCGTTGCTGCTGTCTGGGTGTGGATGGAGATGTTGGTTTTTCTTTTTTCTCTGAGTTGGAGCATGCACTTTTTCTTTTTTTTCTCAGTTGGAGTTATTCACTGGAAGCATGCTTTTCATGTGCTGGAAACTTCTTGGGGATAGATTTGGATAAAACAAGGCTTACTTCCAGGCGAGAGCATCACACTCAGTTGGGGACTGGGGGCCTCCTTCTACAGAAGTTCAAATCAGAGGCATTTAATTATTAGCTCCCTTGGAGTGCTGACTCCAGTGGGACCAGGGCCAGCATGGAGCTTTTACAAGGACACATTCACGGCTTCTGTCAGTGTGGGAAGATCGAGTTTCCAAGGTGACCCCCTACCAGTGGGGTCCGCCCTAAAGGCCCTGCTGTCTGCTCAGCTTCTCCAGAGCGGGGTCTCCCTGGCCCCAACTACCTCGCTCCATCCCAGGAATAAAAATACTGACTCACGGTAGCAATAATAACAAAAACAACTTTTGCTTTTTAAAAAAACTTCAGTAATAAGTAGCTAAAACATGTTAGTATTGATGAAAACAGCCCAACTTCATCCAAAACCATATGCTATTTTTCCATTGTCTATGAAGGGCCTCCTACCTTGCCCCCAACCCTGCTGGGCTGTGCAGGGACCCCTCTTAGTGGGGAAAGAAGGGATAGTTAGTGGGCATTGCACCAAAGCCCCTCCACGCATGATCTAGCACGAGCCTCATGAGAAGTCTTTGAGATCATTGTGATATTAACATCCCCATTAACAGACAAAGACATCTTGGCCCAGAGTGATTAATAATAAACCTGCAGACACATGGTGAGTAGAAGGTTGGGCTCAGGGTCCATGTGGACTTCTCTCTTGCTCAGTCCGTCTGGCCCACCTCTGTCTGGGCCCCGGGGGTTGCTCCAGCCTCGGGGAGAGCAGGACACATGGCTCTGTCTCCAAGTCCCATTACCCTAAGCTTCTTAACCCAGCTGCAGATCAGAACCCTCTGGGGAGATTGAAGAAATACTGGTGTTGGGGTTCCCCCCAAGACTGTAGTGTGAACATCAGGGGGAAGCTTGGGCACGTCGGCATGTTTTCTTCGGCTCCTCCAGGAGGTTCTGAGGGACGGTGCAGGCCGAGATCTGCCTCAGCTGCCCCTGGGTGGGACCCTCTGATGCAGTGCTGTGTTCTTACAGGCAAAAGACCCTTCCCAAAGTTCCAGATGTGGCCCAGTGGTCATCATTTTTTGGTCTAAGCTGGGAACTGCTGGGGCATTTTTGGTCCAGAGGAGAACCAGGGAGCCTGAGAGGATGGGAGCTGATTCAAGGAGTTTAGGTGAGGACCCTGGAAATGCAGACGGCGCTCTGCAGGGGCCCTGCCTGCAGCTGCCCCAGCCTCACCGTCGGAGCCGACCAGGGGTGGGAGACCGGCTTGGGTGCTCTTGTCCCAGCAGCCTGCCTGGGGAAACCGCACAGGTGTTCAGGCTGAGCAGGTTGTTAAACTTCCTGGAGCCTCAGTTTCTTTGTCTCCAGTCAATGGTGAAACTGAGGTTTCTGTGGGAGGAGAGTGTGGAAGGGTCTGCCCACTGCCTCGTGTTTACTCGGCTCTCAGGGATCGGCAGCCCACTGTGGGCCTGCACTACCATCTAGCTCTTCCTCAGTGTTCTAGAAAATGTACCTTTAAGCATTTCAATGTGAGATTATAGGGGAAGAGTTTAAAAGGCCTGACACAGTAGCAGCAACTGGATTTGTTTTCTTCCTCACCTAGGGGAAGTGAATGTTCCAGCAAAAAGAGCCCAAACTCGTAGATCTCGTAGTTTTGCTGATGAACTAACTCTGCAGATTTCTTCGTGTTTGGAGTCAGTGATGGTGAAGGAAATCTTGGCAGGGAGTGGAAAAGTAAATCGTGGACATCCTTAACCTGGGTCCCCCTCATTACTAGACAGTTCCCATTTCCTCACCTTCAGGTTAGAATAGGATGGGGCAGCATATTTGACACCCAGACAGGTGCTTGTCAGAGGCTTACGGATGTTCCAGGATTTTCCCTGGGACACCTGTCAGTAGTAATAGAAGGTCTGTGAACTGGACGTGGGGACCCGGGGGAGTTGTTATTTAGCTGTGCGACCTCTGGCGGGTCCGTGAGCACGAGACAAGAAATGCTCACTGAGGGCCCCTCGAACTTAAAATTCCCATCCCCTCAATCATTTCAACCTCAACGTGCAGAGGGAAAATTTCATTTGAATTTACTGTTTAGTAATTGATATGGTTTCAATCCCCCTACTGCTACCTGCAGATATTTTTTTCTTAGGGAAGGGTGATCCTGTGAGTATTTGGGTAGGTGTCTTAGTCTCTTCTGGCTGCTATGACAGAATCTCATAGACTGGCTGGCATATAAACAGCAGACATTTATTGCTCACAGTTCTGAAGACTGAGAAGTCCAAGATCAAGGCTCCGGCAAGATCAAGGTGAGGACCCACTTCCTGGTTCATAAACAGCACCTTCCTGCTGTGTCCCCACATGGTGGAAGGGACAAGGCAGCCCTCTGGGGCCTCTTTTACAAGGGCACGAATCCTATTCGTGAGGGCTTCACCCTCATGACCTGATCACCTCCCAAAGGCCCCACTTCCTGATACCATCCCATTGGGGGTTAGTTTTCAACATATGGATTTTGGAGGGGACACAACATTCAGACCATAGCGGGGGGGGGGGCGTTCGTTTTACCTTGAGAAAGGTGTGCTCTGTGCTTGTGAGGGGTGGAGGCAGGATTATGACATGTAAGAGGCAGCTAATGGGTTTGCTTTTTTCCTTTAGGTTTAGGTTTGAGGCTGCGGCTTTCATTTCCCCTTGGTAGGAGCCCACAAACCCCAGGTCCAGGATTCCACGTTCACTTCAGTTCAGTTTGCAGGAGCCCCTGAAGCCCCTGCCCACCCTTGCTCATCATTGGGCTGGGACCCCTGCCTGCCACCCAAGGGAAGGTGAAGAGCAGAGATGCTTCTGTTTGCACCAGAAAGAGGGGAGCGGGGCTGGGTCCCACCTGGCTGGCCAGGACAGAGGGACGTAAGTGCCTGGGGTGGGTGGGAGGGGACCGATAACTTCACCCTTTCTTTTGTTCTGTTCTGTGCAGTCTTCCGTGAAACAGTTGCTGTTTTCGAGCAGGGAAGGGGGAAAAGCACATACGGAAGGTGAATTTTGTAGGGAAAGCATTTTTTTTCTTTACTTCTCCAAGTCAGGGGAAGGAAATACATGAAGGGGAAGAGCAGTGGGGAAATGTTCGTTTCCTCAGCGCTGGCACACACGTCATATGAAGGATGTCAGAAGTTACATCTGCTACTTAGAAGCCCGGAACATGACAGTCACGGAATGATGCTTGGTAGGAGCCAGGGTCTGATAGCCTGAGCCCCTGCGCCCCTGGGAGCTCCCGTGGTGGGGGCAGGCTGTGTGCTGGGGGAGAAGTCGTCCTGCACTTTGTAGCCAAGAGGACATTATGATTAAATTGTTGGAATAAATGCCCCCCCTTGAGGCTGGTGGAATCTCTCATTCTGCACACATCTGTGGAGAGCCTGTGGTGATGTTCATGAGAAATTGTGTCATGTAAAGGACAAAGCAGTGCTCGGGGGCAGCGCCCGAGCGACAGTCCTGCTCCCACCACGACTGGACGAGAACTCCTTCTTTGGACCATCCTCCGAGAGTCAGACACCTCACAAACAGTACCTTTAATCCTTAATACCACCCTGTGAGGTGGACTCCTTATCCCCTAGGATGTCCCCACGTAGGTGACATGCTGCTCCCACCCCACAGGGATTGGAAGCCAGCAGGTTCCCCACTTACCCCTTAGGCCCTGGGACATCATCTCCCCACAGGTCCTCTGCCCTGTCTTCCCCCTCCCAGCATCACTGTGGGAACAGACAGGAAGACCCTCCCTGGACAGGCTCTGTCACTGTCAGGTGAGAAGGACATGTCTCTGCAATGCTTCCTCCAAGTTGCAGGGAGTCAGGAGATATTAAAACATGGTTAGTGCCCTGGGAGGCAGGCTGCATCCAAGCTGGTTGTGCAGGGAAAGGGAGGAGGAGGAACCTGGTCTTGAGAGAGAGGATCTGCCCAAAGTCTGTGTTTGAGCAAGGCCCAGAGGCAAGGGTAGCCCCTGGAGATGGTGCCTGGGCCTTGCGCCGCCCAGAAGGCCTGCGTCCCTGCCATGGGTAAAGGAGAGAAAGGCTCCTTCTGTAGACGAGAGCTGGCAGCAGCTTGTTGATATCAGAAACTCCTTAAACTGAAGACAGTTTTTTTGATAGCAGAGGCAAAGTGCTTTTAAATGTGCTTTAGGTGGCACTTGGAAACTCCCTCCCCCTCTGGCATCGTGAAGCCATCGAGAAGGGGAACTGACCTGTGTCACATCTTACATGGATAGGGATGCAGAGGGTGGAGAAGAGGCAGGAGTCTTTGGTGATCCAAACTGCAGACTCCAGGACTAGGAGTTAGGGCTGGACCCAGCCAGGGGAGGAGCTCTCTGAGCTCAGGCTGGAAGGACTAAGGATTTGGACCCTGTACCCTTCATCTGGGTCTGGCCAACGTGTGCTCAATTCTGTTCAGGTTATGCCTCTCTGCAGGAATACCCAGCAGTGATGTCATGGTCTCACCTTGGAATTGCAGGTGGCACAGGCCATGGGTTGTCCCATCCAAGGCCTTGTCACTCTGAGCCCTTTAGTAAGGGGGTGTCTGCCAGCCTTCTCTATTGTAGACTCAGTCTTTTCCCTTCTGTAGTGAATAAAGGAAAGCACTTTGAGACTATGCAGATACTCTCCAAAGAGCTGCCAGTGACGGAATGTGAGATCACATCTCTCCTCTGCTCATACCCCCGAGTTTCCTGTGCCAGGAAGAGTGGAAGCTAAGACCCTGACCCTTCCTTAGAAATCCCTGAACGGGCCTCCCCTAGCCACCTCTGGGCCCATCCCCTGCTGTTCCCTTCCCTGTCCCACCAGGTGGGGAGGTGCTTTGAGACTTTCAGTGAGCTCATTTATTTGCTTCTGTCAGTAGGGACCCAAGGACTCATGGATTCTTACTGTATTCAACAGGTTGTAGTCAATATTATCACTATTTATTGTAATGTTCAAGTTGCCTGTGGTTTGACCAGTGGGAGCGTCTTCAGGCTGGCTCCTGTGTCCTTGTGATATGCCCCTGTCACTCCGTGAGTGCTCTCTTACCTTCTGGTCAAAAAAGAGAGACTGGCGGTCTCATTGGGTGTGACTGTTGCTATTGGCCCCCCCCCTTCCTTCACGGTGGACAGAGCTGGAAGTGTCTGTATGTGTGCGGTCACGTCTGAATGTTTCTGTGTCTCTAGGTTGGAAATCACAAGTTACGCCAGTGTCTCTGATTCCTGTCCCACAGCGCAGGGTTTAGAATCATGATCGCCCTTCTCCTACTGTAAGAACAGTGGCTCCCATGTTTTTCACAGATTCCTAACTGATCAGTCCTCCTGGACGTAACCAGTCTTCCATCACCTCTCCCCTCCCATGGTCCCTCCTCACCCCGTCAGGTTTAGCAGTGTTTCCAGGACCGTCGCCCAAGGCTGAGATTCCGGACTCTTACCTGGTGTTTCTGTCTCTACTCCTGCCCACGCTCCAAATGGTGTTAAAGTCTGTCTCATCGTGGGGCATGCGTCCCAAGTTCAGTCTGGGTTTCCAACCCCAGGCTGGTGATGTGACCTCTAGCTCTGATGCCCAAGAGGTCAGGTGGGAGGTGGACCTTTAGCTGAGCTCAGAAGGACAGTGGTTTTCAGCCAGACAGGAGAATGGGAAAATGCCCTGAGGGGCCCCAAGGTGCGCTCCAGGACATAGAGCAGAAGGGTCCTGGAGGGTAAAAGCCCCAGGCTGGGCCAAGCCTGGCAGGAGGAGGGTCAGTGGGGAGTGGGGGGTGGGGTGGTTCAGGGAGAAGGGGCAGGAGAGGCACTGTCTGGGGAAGGGACCGTGGGGAAGTCCACTTGGGCTGCAGTGTTTCCTTACTCAGGCGGAGAGACCATGTCTGGGATTTCTGATTTGCCCTGGGATTGAGCGTTGTCGTGACAAGCCAGTTTGTCCTCTGGGAGGTGTGTCACATGCATGTCATGATTACTGGTAATAAAGTGCGGAGGTTTAATGAATGGCTACCTTTTAAATAAGTTCAGATTCTGGGTATCCCTATAATAAAAAGCCACCTTTAGCCATCTGTCTTCCATTCCAGCAGGAGTGGCCAGTGGGGTGCTGGGCTTGTGATCGTTCCTGCGTGGACCCCAGAGACTGCGGAGCCTGGTACTCCATCAAGAAGCTTTACCATGTTTGGGGCTATGTATTCATTGTCGAATTCAGATTCCTCCTGCTGGTTCCTGTGGGCACCACTGTAAGGGTGGAGGCAGACCCAGCTGACCTCTGGAAGATGTACTGGCACTGTGCATGCCCTGACTGCAGAATGGCTGCTTTCAGCTCTGGGGGTGGATGCTGCTATGTGCTGGGTCTTGATTAGATGTGGGGAATCCAAAATGAACACGACACAGATGGGTTCTCAGGGATCCCTCAGTTACCTGGGGGAGAGGCTTGTGTATGTAGATATATGACTGAGATGTTGGCAAAAACTAAAAGTTTGAATAAACTATGGAACAAAATGAATAAGGATGAATGAATACAGAAACATGAACGAAGGAATGAATACAGAAAAAGATGAACCGTGATCTCGTTTGAGGGCTGGGGGAAATGAGAATGCATGTGTATCTGCCAGGTGATGATTTGGTGAAAAATCGGAACTCAGAAAGCTACGTTCTAGGCCAGGAGGCTTTTTTTTTTTTTTTGTAGTTGAAAGTAGAAGAACAGCTTTGCTATTTCACCGCAGAAACGGAAAGATGGCTATTTAGTGCCAGAACTTGAGAGGTTAAGTCGGCCAGTAGAATTGATGGCTGGAATTTGCACATGTGTCAGCCATAAAGGCCCTGACCTAGCCCACCCAGACTGCTCTGCAAATCGAAGGCATTTGTAGTTGCATGTGGAGTTGCAGATCTGAAGTTAGGGTGTTTGATCCGCAAAGGCTGAGCTCAGGGACATCGCAGGTCATCAGAACTGCACATGGATTGGGATGGGAGTGAAGGCCATAGGGCCCCATTGCTACGGGTACACAGTAAGCTGTCCTGAGGCTGGAGGACTCCCTAGCAGCTCCATGCAGGGGTCTCTTCTACTTCCCCCATAGACTTGAGGCAGTGGCTTCAGCTTGAATACATCCATTACGAAGCCGCCTTTTGTATTTCTCGGAAGTTAGAATTACCATAGAGCTTCTCCTTGTAGAAAGCCAAGATCTGCTGCTCCGTGAAGGTGCCCATGACAACACAGTCGTGTGAAAGTCCCACAGGCATTGGGAAGGAGCTGTTCTGTCTGCAGATTATGGCCACCCTCCTCCCGGCATTTCTAAGTGACCCTCCTGCTTTGCAGGTTCCCAGCTTGCTCACCTTACCCAACCACCCTGTCACCTTCACCTCCTGCACTCCAAGTTTCTAATTTCCTTCCAAAATCGCAGACCAGGAGTGGAAAACGGGACTTGGGATGTACTGTGATTTGTCCTGATTTGCCAGGAGCACTCAGGTGGGGGAGGGACCCAGCCCCCAGGTGTGCAAGGCCCCCAGGGCAGTCATTTGCTTTGAGCTTTGCTTGAAATCTCCACCTGGTCATCGTCCTTTCTAGCAAGTCCAGGCTCCTTGTTTTTCTTAGTTGAAGAGGCAAATTAGGAAAAAAAAACCCTTCTGCCTTAGTGTTTTCCTCCTTTCCATTCCAAATGCACTCTGGGCAGGCCGGTTAGCTCAGTTGGTTAGACTGTGGTGCTGATAACACTAAGGTCCAGGGTTCGATCCCTGTACCGGCCCAAACCAAAAAAACATATTAGTTCCCATTGCAAACACACTGTCTGCTAGGCAGTGCAGATTACCGGTAGATACTGCCCATTGCAGATGCAGGGTTTACTGGATAACAGGCAAGATTTTCGATTTCTGAAAGCCAAAGAGCCTGCCGGCTTTCGATTCTCGATTCTCGCAAGCCCCTGGGTCAGTGTTCTCAGAGAGGTTTGAAATCCTACTGCAGCTGAACCCCGAGCCAAGCGCGTGGGTGACTCCAGTCAGATGGCGGCTGGAGGGCTCTGCTCCCCCCTCCTGGAAGGCGTTTCTCACCCACTTTTCCCGTGTTGGGCTGAGCAGCCTCTGCCTCCGCTTTCGGAGCTGCGGTCTGGGGCGGGGGAGGGAGGGCTAATTCGTGTCAGATGGAGGGAGGCCGCGCGGGGACCGTGCGCTCGCGCCTGGCTTTTGTTCCCGGCGTCTGACTTCTGACGGGCAGGAGTGGCCGTGGAGGCGGCGGCGCGCGGCTCGGACCCGGGCCGGCGGCCACGAGGAGCCCCCGCGGGCCTGCCGGGGCTGCCCATTTCCTGGGACTCAGTTCGCAGGGGGCCCAGCAGGCATCCTCCGCCTCGGCACCCGCCCTCGGCCGTCCTCTCCCGGGCGGCAGGGGTGGCCATGCGGCTGCGCGCCCTGACCCCGGGGCCTTCCGGGGGGTTCGCGCGCGGGGTCCGGGCGCGCCGGCGCCGGCGCCAGGTGAGTGCGGCGCGGCGCGGGGTGCGCGTGCCCGCGCCCGAGTGTGCCCGTTTGTACCTGCGTGTGCGCGTGTGTACGCGTGTGCCCTGACCGTGCGCGCATGTCCGTGTGTGCTTGTGAGCGCGCGTCCGTGTGTGCACGCGTGCAAGCGCGTGTGCGCTCGTCCGCGCCGGTGTGCCCCTGGGTGCGTGTGCGCGCAGGACAAGGAGAGAGGGGGCCACAGGGCCTTTGCCTGGCGGGGGGCGGCCCCTGGTGAGCCCACTCAAGGTGGAAGGCAGTGTAGGCTTAACTCTTCCTAATCCAGCTGCCTCTTGACAACGCTTCCTTGGATTCCTTTCCCTGGAATGGAAGTGGGACATCGGCCACTGCGCAGACTCGGTGCCCCGCGCGTGTCTCTCGTGAAGGTGAAGGGCGTCTTAGCTGTGCCCTCGTGTGGGGGATGCGCTGGAATGCGGGAGTAGCCGCGTTCCCCGCGTGCGGTCCTCCGTGGTGTTTGAGTTAAACACAGCGAGTGCGGGTGACTCCCCAGTAGGTCCCGCCGCCCTTTCTCCAAGTCTAACAATGGGGCATTTATTGCATTCGTTTCCGCGGAAACTTTTTGTCAGGTTCTGAGGAGTGAGAAGTTATCAAAATGTCAGCAAGTTTGCTGGAGTTGCGCAGCATTCCGATCTTCAGTTTAGCAGCCAAACAGTGTTGCTTGCAAGTGTGGGAACAACGTGTGCTGTGCGTGGAGGGCGTCCCCACTGCCCCAGGTATCGCCGTGGGGTGTGGATCTCCCAGGTCTGGGTCAACTGTGCGGATTCGGGAAGTGTGTATGCATGTTTAATTAAGGAGTAAAGTTGACCTGGGAAGGCGAATCAGTGTCTGCCTGCGTAGAATGCTGCTGAAGGTTTCCCAGGCCCCTAAGTGCCCACCTGAGTCCTCTCTCTATGGTGGGGCTGAGTATTTCCTGAAAGGAAAACATAGCCGGGATTGTGCTGATATAGCCTTGCACTTTTGCGGGTGTGACTGTTTTGCCACAGTGACCTTGAACAGAGAGGTCTGTGCGGTTTTGCATTTTGGCAGAGTGGAGCATTCATGTGGATCACCTCCCTGCTCAATTTTGCAAAGATTTTTCTCCCTCAAAAGAAACCTCACAATCAAAACCAGCACTAATGACTGTGTCCCCCTCGGGGAGTCCTTGTGAAACCAGCAGCCTGCTCTCTACCTTTCCAACGTTTTGCTCCTAACAATCAAATGCAATTTAGATTCCTGAACTGAGCCCGCTAAATGTTTCAGCGTTGCAGCCTCCTCTCCCCCCTTGGGGAGAAATGAAAGCACAGTATCAGGTGAAAACAAGGGCAGTCTAATCCCGTCTAGTCTCATCTCACAATAGAGATGTTATGTACAGATGAAGCGTGAGCAGATGTTATTACACTATCTTAAATGAACTCCTCAGGGATGCCGCCACTGAACTGGCTGGGTCATCACAACAGTGCCTCTGCTGTTTCCTTCTCTGAGTCTTCTAGCTGTGGGACAGTGGGCAAGAAACTGCAGGACAACAGTGCCTCTTTCTCCTTGGTTGGAATAAAGGTATTTGTAAGGAAGAAAAGGTCACAGTATCCTTCCTTGGCCCACAGACTGTAGCCAATTCACTTGGCCAACAAATATTAATTGAGGGTCCATGGTCCACTGTCTGCCAGGCGCTGGGCCCAACCCTCGGAGGACAAAGGGGAAAGAGTCCTGTGTTCTGCATCTAGGAAATTGCAATCTAGCACAGGAGAGAAGGCATATCAACAAATAACTGCAATATGAGGGAGAAAAACTAGAGCTTTACAACAGAGGGAAGTGTTTGTCAGATACTTGAATGCCTGCTCCTGTCTGAGCGTGGGGCTGGGGGTTGAGACTGGGCCTGAGTCCCACAACTTTTATCACTGGCTGTGTGTTCTTGATTTGGGGTCTCACCGTCCCTGTATGTAGAACAGTCGTGGTGATGGTAACAACACGGAAGCACCCTGCTAATGTCACGAACTTCATGATTAGCAGCAGCGTTGTCCTCCTTTTGCAGGCCGTTGACACGACTTCTGCTATCAAAAGGTATGCAATCTTTTTTGAAAACACCAGACGTAATAACAGTGCCTTAAATGTATATGGATTCTCACAGTATAGTCTGTTAAATAGAGTGGTGGTTCTCAGGCTTGGCTATAGGTTAGAATTACTTGGGGCGTTTTGACAACATTTGTCCTCTGGCCCCACATCCAGGTAATCTGATTTAATTGGTCAGAGGTGGAAGCTAGACTGAGCTCTTCTAAAAATTCTGCCCAATTGATTCCTATGGACTGTGCATGGTGTAGCATTTGGTCATTTACAATAGCTCTGTTAAGAGACAGGTGGGGGGAGGGTATCCACTCCATTTAAGGGAGACTGTGACTTCCCAGGGTGCTTGGTTCAGGCACTTTTCCTTCTTGGATAGTCTTGAACAGATCAACAAAAATACAAGGAGATCATGATTAAGTGACAAGACTGCTGCAGGACAGCTGAGGGACCTGAAGTGGTCAGATAGGACTTCAGGGAGGGTGGGACTAGAAATGGTCACCATAGAAAACTACAACTTACCAGCATTCCAGACAGCTTGAGTGGCAGGGGAAAGATGGGATGGTCCCGAAGCATGCTTTAAAGTAGGAATGGCACGTTGGAATCAGTCCTCTGTTAATCTCAGTCCATTGGTAGTGGCTCCTGGAGTTCTACAGTTAGAAGGAGCCTAAGCCAACTGGGGATGGTGGCCGTGATGGACTGCTCTGTCTGTCATAGGTGACCGGTAAGGAGGTGTGATCTATGCGCTGAGTATGCGCTTTCCCTTTGAAAGAAAGTAATTAGATCTTGGAAGAATTTGCTTTGTTGAAAATTGGAATTCAAGGTGTTCATCAAAACTCTGTATTTGTTAGTTTTGTAGCACCCAAGAGCACATTTTTTTATTGAAACATAATTGAGTTTTACATATTTGTGGGGTACAGAACTGACCATTGACCTAGTACAACATGTGATGATCAAATCAAGGTAGTTGGCATGTTCATCATTACAAAACACTTATTCTTTGTGTGCATTAACCAATTTCTCCCTAGCCCCTTTCCCCTCCTCCTTCCCCTTCTCTCTCCAGTAATCACAGTTCTGTTCTCTCTTTCTGAAAGTTCAACATATTATTGTGTTTGTTGTTTCTTTGTTTTTTAGCTCACACTTATGAATGAAGATATGTGGTATTTCTGTCTCTGTGCCTGGCTTATTTCACTTCACATAAGTTTCTCCAAGCTGTTCCTAAGAGCACATTTTAATTGAAACTTAGGTTAGTGTTTTTACACTGAAGATACATTCTCAAAATGTAATATAAAACTCATCAAATTGTACACTTAAAATGTGTGCACTCTTCACAGTTGTTTTGGCAATTCTAAGTGCTTTGCATTTACATACTTATTTTAGAATTAGTTTCCTGATTTCTTTTTTTTTAAAGCGTGCTGGGACTTTGGTTGAGATTGTGTTGAATCTATAGGTTATTTGGGAATAATTGCATCTTACTTATATTGATTCTTCCAATCTGTAAGCATGATATATCTTTCCAATTATTTAGGTCTTTAATTTTTTTCATCACTGTTTTGTAGTTTTTAGTTTTTAGGTCTTTCAAATCTTTTGTCAGAGTTATCCCTAAGTATTTAATATTTTTGATGCTATTGTAACTGGCAGTATTTTTAAAATTTCAATTTAGAAACATTCACTTTTACTAGATAGAAATACAGTGAGTTTGTATATTGGTCTTGTATCCTTCAACTTTGCCAACTCACTTGTTAGTTCTAGAAGCTTTTTTGTAGATTTCATCAGATTTTTCTACATAAACAATCACGTTGTCAGTGACAAAAGACAGTTTTACTTCCTTCCATCAGAACAGGATACCTTTTATTTCCTTTTCTTACCTGATTGCACTGGTTAGAATCTCGAGAACAATGTTAAAGAGAAGTGTTGATTGCAGACATCTTTGCTTGTTCCAGGGCTTAAAGGGAAAGCATTTGGTCTTTCATCATTAAGTATGATGTTTGTTGTAGACTTCACATAGGTGTATTTTATCAAGTAGAGGTCCCCTTTTATTCCTACTTGACTAAGAGTTTTTCAGCCAGAGAGTGAACCGGCCATCCCTATATAGGATCCAAACCCGTCGTAGCGGGAGTACTGCCGCGCTCCCAGCGCTGCACTCTCCCAAGTGCGCCACGGGGTCCGCCCTGACTAAGAGTTTTTGATAAGGAAATGGATGTTGGATTTTGTCTGTGGTTTTTCTGTGTTAATTGAGAAGACCATGCCATTTTCTTTTCTATTTTATTGATTGATTTTTGAATGTTAAACCAACCATGCATTCCTAGGATAAACCAAGCTTGGCATGATGTATTATCCCTTGGATTATTTAGGATAACCCATAGGTTATTTAGAAGGATGTTATTTAGTTTCCACCTATTTGGGGATTTTCCAGAGATCTCTCTGTTTCTGATTTCTAATTTTATCCCTTTGTGGTCAGAGTGCATTTTTAATATAACTTGAATATTTTTACATTTATTTGGAATTGTTTTATGTTCCAGATATGGGCTACCTTGGTAAACACTGAATATGTACTTGAAAAGAATGTGTATTCTGTTGCTGTTGGGTCATATGTTCCGTAAATGCCAGTTAGATCAAGTTGTTTGATGGTGATGTTCAAATCTTTTGTATCCTTTCATATTTGCTGATTTCTTGTTCTACTGATTATTGAGAGAGGGCTGTGCTAGCACTGCCATAACAAAATACTATAGGCAGGGTGGCTTAAATAAAAGGTCCATATTCTTTTACAGTTCTGGTGGCTGGAAGTCCAAGATCAAGGTGTAGGCAGGGTTGGTTTCCTTCGAGGCTGCTTTCCTTGGCTTGCAGATGACCTGTGGCCTCACATGGTCTTCCCTGTGCTCATGCATCCCTTGTATGTTTTTTTCTTATGAGGACATCACTTGTGTGGGGTTAGGGCCCCACCCTTGTGACCTCATTTAGCCTTAATTACCTCCTTAATGGCCGTATGTCCAAATAAAGTTACGTTGGGGACTAGGGCTTCAACATATGAATTGGGAGGTGGGGGGGACACAATTTATTCCATAACAAGGAGTAATGAAATTTCTGACTGTTTATACATTGGTCTATTTCTCTTGGCAGTTCCATCAGTTTTCTTTCATGTATTTTGAAGTTTTGTTATTAGGTGCTTAAATGTTTAAGATTGTTATGTCCTCATGATAAACTGAATCTTTTATTGTTATAAAATGACTTTATATATTCTTAGTAATATACTTTGAACTGAAGTCTACTACTTTATCTTATATTAATAAAGCCACTACAACTTTTCTTTGATTAACATCAGCATGCTATATTTTTTCTAGCCTTTGTCTTTTTTTTTTCTTTTAAATATAATCTGACACTTCCTGACTTTGAAGTGAGATATTTAGACTATTTATACAAATGTGCTGAGGATTAAATCTATCATCTTGCTACTTGTTTTCTATTTCTCCCACCTATTCTTTGTTCTGCTTTTCCTTTCTTATTTTGCCATTTTTAAAGTAATTGAATTTTTTAAATGACTTCATGTTGTCTCCTTTGTTGGCTTATTATGTGTAATTCATTACTTTAGTGGTTGTTTTAGGGTATGTAGTATACCCTTCTAACTTATTACAATCTGCCTTCAAGTGATATTATATCACTTCACAAATACTGTGACAGCCTTATTGTAGTGTATTTCCTTTTTTCCTTTCCTGAGCTTTGCGTCATTTTATCATAAATTTTACTTTAACATATGTTAAACATCATATTACATTATTATTTTTTGTTTAAAACAGTTAATTATCCTTTAGTGAGCTTTAATAATAAGAAAGAATCTTCTGTATTTACCCACGTAATTACCATTTCTGGCACTCTTTGTTCTTTTGTGTAAAGCTGTGTTTCTATCTGTTATCATTTTTCTTTTGCCCAAGGACTATTTTTAATATGTCTTGTAGTATGTGTCAGCTGGATGAAATGTTTCAGCTTTCAGCTTTTGTATATCTTAAGAAGTTTTCAATTCACTTCTATTACTGGAAGATATTTTTGCTGGGTACATAATTCTAAATTAATGGATTTTCTTTTAGTACTTTATATTGCTCCACTGTCTTCTCATTTGCATTTTTTAAGTAAAAGTGAGAAATCTGCCGTTATCTTCATGATTGGTCCCTCATATGTAATGTGCCTTTTTCTTCCCTCCGGCTGCTTTTAAGATTTTCTCTTTATTACTGAATTTGAGCAATTTGATTATCACATACCTTGGTGTAGCTTCTGTCACATTTCTTGTGTTAGAGATTTGTTGGGTTTCTCTGATCTATGTGGGTTTACAGTTTTCCTCCTGTTTTGGAAAAGTTTCAGCCATTATTTCTTCAAAAATATTCCTCACCCCCAGTCCTTCCTTTTCTTTAGACTCTAATTATGCATATGTTATGTTTTTTAAAGTTCTCCCACAAATGACTGATACTTGTTTATTTATTTAGGTTGTATCATCTCTCTGTGCTTTATGCTGAGAAGTTTGTATTGTGTTGTTTTCAAGTTTACTCATCTGTTCTTCTGCAGTGTCTAATCTGCGAATAATACTATCTAGTGTATTTTTCACCTCAGATTTTTACATTTTCTTCTATGGATGTTTGATTTGGACCTTCTTATATCTTCTAGGTCTCTACTTAACTTTTTGAACGTGTGGAATACAGTTAATAACTCTTTTAATATCCTTGTCTACTAATTCTCACATGTCTGTTAGTTCTGGGTCAGTTTTAATTGGTTGATTATTCTTATTATAAGATGTATTTTCCTGTCTGTTTGAATGCCTGATAATTTTTAACTGGATACCAGACATTGTGAATTTTACCTTGTTGGGGTACTAGGTGTTTTTGTCTTCTGATGCATGTTCTTAAGCTTTGTTCTGGGATTCAGTTACGTCACTTAGAAACAGTTTGATCCTTTTGGGTAGTGCTTTTCAGATAGGGTGGACAGGACAGGAGCAGTGGTCAGTCTAGGGCTAACTATTCCCCACTAGTAAGGCAAGATGCTGGTGTTTTCTATGAAATACTCTGAATGTTGAAGTTTCCTGGTCTGGCTGTGAGAACAGGCACTATTCCCAGCTCTGCAGGAGTACTGGGCAGTGTTTCCTCTAATCCTTGTCTAGTGGTTCTTTCCCCAGCCTTCAGTAGCTTACACAGACACACACACACATGTGCTCATCAGTACTCAGCTGAATGCTTGAGAGGGACCTGCTACAGACCTCGTGTTCTCTGCAGCTCTCTGTTCTGGGGTATGCAGACTTATAAACTCTTACTGCCTTCTTCTACCTGGACTCTTAGCTCCCCTCAACCCAGGTAGTACACTGGACTCAGCCTGGCTCTCCCTTCCTTCTCTGCAACCTGGAAACTCTCAGTGCGGTGATCTGGGGGCAGTTGTGGAGTTCACCTCTTTTTATCTTGTATCTGAGGTATCACTATTCCTCGTTTCATGATGCAGTGCCTTAAAAACTGTTGTTTCATATATTTTGTGCCTTTTGGGGGGTTACTTTATGTTTGAAGGTAAACCTAGTCCTTTGCACTACATCTGGATCAGAAGTGGAAGTTCCTATGGATATTTTTTAAAATAACGAAAATGCTATCACGTCGTTTACCATTGTTTTGCCTCATCTTAAAACTACTAATTTCTCTTTCAACCTTCTCAAAGAGAGTTCATTAGAATGTAGCTAAAGCCTTCCTACATCTAGAATTGTCTCTTTGATGTATATGCATGTGTGTATGTATTTTACTTTTCTTACAGGTCTTCAGACAGCACAATGTGAAAATCAAGTGTACACCTTAATGACTTTAAATATGCATCCACGTGTGTAACCACCACCCAGAGCAGGAAGCAGAACACTTCTTTCCCGGAGAGCTTCCTCATACCCTTGCTGTCAACACACTGCTCTTCCTGACATCGCATAGATTAGTTTGCATGTTCACGGCCACCCTATGAGTGGAATCGCTTCTTGAGCATCCCGGCGTCTGACTCAGTGGAGTGCCTTTGATGCTGATGCGTGTTGCTGAGTGTACAGCTGTTCGTGCTTGTGTATTCCTGAACAGTACTTCCCTGTATGAATATACCATAGTTGTTTTTATCCGTTCTCCTAATGATGGACATTTGTGTTATTTCCTGTTTGGGGCACATTTTGGCTGCTCTGATCATTCTTGCACAAGTCTTTTGTGGACATGGGCACTTATTTCTTCTTAGTGTATGTAGGAGTGGAATTGCTGGGTCATAGGATAGGCATATGTTTAAGTTTATAAGAAATCGTCAAACCGTTTTCCAAAGTAGTTGTACCTTGTGTTGCACATTCTCAACAGCGTTTCATCTTCTCAGTAAATTTTAACTATTCTCCTGGGTGAGTAATGGCCTCAGGGAATCCATATGGATAGTAGTAACTGATAGAATACACCATTACATATCAGCCAATAGGTGTAGTGATTGGCATTTGATTTCTAAAGCAAGTTGAATTCCTATAAGATCTTCAGGTATAGCTGTGAGCCTGGACTCTACAGACATGAATCTGGTGCTTAATTTCCTCTTAGCACTAAAGCTTGTAATCGTGTTTAAGGAGGGACCACGTGCAGATCACGGGCTGTTCTTACTACCGTCTCTTCTGCAGAAGTGTGCATTGGCTGAGAGGGGCTCAGGAACTTAGTTGTGATTCTGTGACACCTTTTAACCAGGAAAAGTGGTCAGCTTCGTCTTAACATAATTGTGCTGTTCACTAATCATTTCTTGGAGAAGAGAAAGCACTGAGACTCTGGAAGTATGTATGGATCACCTGGTCACAGGAGTAGGGGCTTGTAAGCCTCGAGTCTGGAGATGAGCACATCACCACATGAGCAGGGTTGACTCGCGGTGCTCCCGAGCACTGCACAGTGGGGGGTTAGTTGGGTGAGCGTGAAGCTCCATCCAGGACTCTGGAGTCGAGAATACCAATAGGGTATCTGTGCCTCACCTTGGGAACTTTAGTGTCACCAGGAGGATTTCTTAGTCTTCTCTGTTTGCTTGGTAAAGTTCCCATTTTAGCTCTTTACAACCTCAACCAGATTTATCATCTCCTGAAAGGGAAAAGAAAAAAGAAACAGACTGTGAATTGAAGCGCTGACAATTTCTTCCTTTAACTTTTTCAGCCAGAAGAATTAACCGCGAGTCTGCACAATTTTAAGAACAAGGTCTTTAAAAAATCCAGAGTCTGTGGAGTTTGCAAACAAACTATTGACGGTCAAGGTATTTCATGCCGAGGTAAGTCCACGTTTATGATTGTCTTGCTGATTAAGCCAAAGCAAAACAAACAGAAAACAACACAACAACATTCTCTTGGGAGTTTCCAAGAGTGAAATCATGGAATTCCCCTTCTCAGCCTGTTTACTTGGCAGAGACTAACCGTATCTACATAGATATGAACTCATGAGGACGATTTTCCAGAAAGAACAGAGCAGCTCCTATGAGAGAACAGAGGACAGTTAGGAACTCGTGGTTTATCTCTGCCTGTTCTGCCCATCAGTAACATGGCTTGTTCTGTTTGACTTCCCCCTTTCCTCCCTCCCCTCCGGCCTGCCCCGAGTCCCCTCTCTGCCTGACCCCCAGGTGTCTCCGTTAGGAGCCAGCACCCTCAAGGCCTTTGCCTGCTGCCCAGAGTGCTTGCCCATCCCCCCTTGGCCCTTCTGCCTGGTTGTGACCCCATGCGGCGGGGTCTGGGGCGCCTCGTCCCCTGGAAGGGTGAGCTCAGTCATTGGGAGCTGGGAAGGCACCACAGGACATCCTGGACTCTGCTCAGGCTCCCACTCCTCCTGCCCCTTAGTAGATACTGGCACAGCCCTGGGCCAGAGTGTGTCCCCCAGGTGCGGGGGTCATTCCTTGTGTCAGGGATTGGGGGGGTAGTTAACCCTGAGGTTGACTTCCTCGTCTGCGGCACCCATGGGACACTGTAGGAGTGCAAGGTCCTCCTCAGGAGGGCCTATTTTCAGTCATGGGTGTGGGGGCACTACAGGGATCACTCAGATGCCAGCAGCCCACTGTTACCACCCCTTGGCCTCGTGGGAAGAGGGAGGAACGGCGGCCTTGAGGAAAGCAGGGACCTCTGGTTGGCCAGCTGGGGTGACCTTGCAGGGAAAATGACCTCATTCTCCTCTGTGACGGTGACCTCCCACTGGGGATCCCCCCTGACTGAAACAGCCAAAAGCGGGCAGTGGCCCGCTGAGTCCACGGAGGGCTGAGTTACCAGGAGAAAGACCCAAGGGCAGATGCGTGTGTTGTGGAGGAGAGAGGATCACTGCCATCGGGGAGCGCTTGCAGACTTGCATCCTGAGGAGGGCGTCCACCTCAAGGTGGGAGGCGGCATTGGGGAGGAAACAACGCTGGTGGGCACTGGTGGGCACTGGTGGGCACCGTCGGAGGCAAACGTGTCCTGGTTTCTGGGGAGGAGGGAGGCCGCGTCTCTCATTCCCAGCACAGGCTGGTTTTACGATGCGGGGGGTATCGTGCTCTTGGGCACATATGCCCTGGGGACAAGGAGCTTCTCCTGTACCAGTGTTAGAGAAGTGCTGGCTGTCTTCTTTCCGTGGGATGGTTTTATGGAATGTCCCTGTGTGGTGGAATTTAAAAACATGTTATGAGAATACTCAATGAGTTATCATATTTTATGGTATGAATGTTTGTGTCCCCCCCAATTCATATATGTTGAATTCTAACCCCCAATGTGATGGTGTTAGGAGGCGGGGCTTTGGGAGGTGATTAGGTCACAAGGGAGGAGCCCTTGTGAGTAGGATTAGTGCCCTAGTCAAAGAGCCCTGGAGGGCTCCCTCACCCTTCCACCACTTGGGGACACAGCAGGAAGGTGCTGTTAATGAACCAGGAAGTAGGTCGTCCACAGACACCAAGTCTGCTGGAGCCTTGATCTTGGACTCCTCAGCCTCCAGAACTGTGAACAAGAAATTTCTGTTGTCTTGAAGCCACCCAGTTTATGGTATTTTTTTTTACAGAATCCCAAACTGCCTGAGACATCATCATTATGCACATAACTGTAATAATTATGTTAATAACTAATAGCTACTCTTTAAAAAAAAAAAAAAAACAGATTCTATGTTCCAGGAGTCTTTTCAACATGATCTTTTTCAATTAAATTAATGTGTGTGCTAGATATTGTGCAGATGTTCAGGATAATCACGAGCTGTGTGGGGATGGGATATGTTATGTCACAGGCTGTGTTGTCTGAGATAAGCTCTGTCTTCAGAGCCGTGGGGACCAGGGCAGCAGGCCTCGAGGCATGGATGGGACGCACCGCCTGTGCAGAGAGAGGGCTGTGTTTCAGAGTCGGGCAGGTCTGAAATGCCTTAGGAAGACATGTGGCCCCGACACAGGAGGGAACGTCATGCTGCAGGATGCTGGACTTTCAGAGTGGGTCAGGGCATAAGGGCTTTAGTTTTCTCATTTAATGCAAGCAGCAAAGATGAGGTCCCACTTGCCTCTGAGGAAGCAAGAGGATCCAGCCTCGCCTCCTCTGCCTTGCACGGGGCACTTATCTCATCCCTGCTGGTAGCTGGGACCCAGATCCAGGCAGCATAAATGGATGCCCCTGCCCAGCTCTGGCTCTCCAACTCTGCCTGGAGCTCTTCCTGTGCTGGCCACCTTCCTGGAGGCAGGGCCCCATCGCCAGTGCCTGGCCTGCGGACCTAGTATCCCTCCTTCCTGACCCATTTCCCTGGATCCTTTGCCTGTCCAGGCTGGGATGCCTTCGAGGTCTGCCCTCCTGCTTGTCTCCTCTCTTGCCTAGCCTGAGAACAGCAGGAGGAATCTGCACCCACATTCTCCATGCGTGGCCTTTGAGGCTGTGCCCTCCTGGTGTGGTCCAGCCTCGTTCCTCAGGCACCATGAGCTGCCGCTCACAGGACTCAATGGCGACCTTGCTAGACTGCACTTCCCAGACAGCTCTCTTGTCCTTTGGGTTTCAGCCCAAGCACAGGTTCTTCAGAAAGGTGCCTGGTGCCCTATTGTTTCATCTCCGAGCACGTGCCTTTTCCCTCTAGAACTGTGGACAGCCAGTGAGTAGCTGGTCATCTGACACTTACTGGACAGACAGTGGTCTCCACCCCCAGCTGGAAGCCCAGGAGGCCGAGGCGCTGGCTGTTTTATTGACCAGCTGCCCTGGAGCCGAGTGCAGGTCTGGCACTGGGCAGACATGCTGTCCTTGGGCATGTTACTCAACCCATCAGCATGCTGTCAGTGAGCAGGTGTGCGCTTGGGGGTTAGGATGCTCATGGTGACCAGATCCCGAGGGCTGAGGGTCCAGTGGGCAGGAGCAGCACCCGGCATGGCAGAGCTATTTCCAGGTGCCTCGTGAGCCTGGAGGAGGCACAGTTGATTCTGGGGAGGTGGGTGGGGCAGGGAAAGCGGGCGTTACCTTCTGATTTTTTGCTTAGGGACCTGTCCACTCCCCTGGGCTGGTGGCTCCTAAAACACAATCCCATCTCTTGGGTTTCCCAAGTCTCAGCAAAGAGCCTGGAGTCCAAGCCATGTGTCCAGATAAACCCCTGGCTTGTCAGTCTCTTCTTTGGCAAATCCACGTAAAATGGCTGCAGATGTTCTTTCCAAACCACTTCCCAGAACAGTCAGAAGTAGTAAATCCCCCACCCTAAGGCCACCTCAGCCCAACCCACGCCATGTAGTTCCCTGTGTTCTCTAGAAAAGGCTCCCTGTACTGACCCCTCCCGGTGTCCAAGCTCAGCCCTCCCTATCAGACTTGTCCCGTCATGAGAGGTGGCAACATGTCAGAACCTTCCAGAAGCTCAAGAAGGGAGAGGAGGCACCCAGGCCAAATTCCATCTGAATAATTTCTGGTCTGATGGCTGTTATCCTTCCCTTTCTCTAAATTCCTCTCTCCCGTTCCTGATATGCCGCCTTCTCAGCCGCCTCCACACATACTTTAATCATGGATTTCGACAAATCCTTCCTGTTTTCCGAATCTGCTGTTGGAAGGAAGGCTGGACCCCTCCCAGCTGTTTCTCCAAAGGTTTGGGTTGTCAGGGTTTGAGGTTTCTGTGTGCCAGGGAAGTCTGGGTCCTGTTAGTCAATTTTGATTTTTTAAACTTTTTGGGTAATGCAGCCCAGCTGATCACCAAGTTTTTATTTTGCAGTGACTGTGGTCTGGACTTTCTTTCGAATCATGGAGTTGTTGGTTTCCACACTCTTATTCAGATGAACATAATGTTGCTCTCCGGGAGCTCACGGTCAGCCTGGGCCCCTGCAATGGGAAAGACCAAGTGGCAGCTTGTGATTCCATGTCCTTGTGGCCAGGGAGGGGACGGTGCTGTGCTTTACTGAGCCATGTGGGTGTCCTCAGCCATGGAGGAGCCCCATTCCAGAGGGTGGGGTCTGAGGCCCGGCTTGGTGGGACTCAGCTGAGAGGGCACGGGCAGGCTCCCCACCATCTTCACCCCTCTTCCAGTTGGCTCACTGCGGCCAGCGTGTGTTAGGGGCTGACTGTGCGAGGAGCTGGGCACCTGCACACAGATGGACACTTGCCACCAGGCTGCTGGACCAGCCAGGAGTGGAGAAGTCACGGGCAGTCACAGCCACATGGGAGAATGGGGACTGGGGCCCTTGGGAGGGTCCCTTCAGCCCCTCCCTTGTGGTCTGTTGCTTCTGTGGCGATGGGTGGTACCCGCCACCAAGCTTGGGCATGCAGGGTGGTCAGCTCGTGTACAGAGTGGAGTGGGGGGCTTGCTTCCCACCCCTAAACATGTATTTGAAATAGACATGAGCTATTAGGGTTTCCTGAACGAGACCGTCGATTCTTCAGGGGATTGGTGCCTTCTTTCTTTCCTTTCATCCTGCAGTATTCCATGATGTATGTCCGAGGTAGGCACAGAAATGGTCTCCTGTGCACCTGTCCCTTGTGGGATGGGGGTTACTTTGAACAGGGAGCACACTGAAGTTAGGGATCAGAGCTGGGCTCAGGAGGTGAAGTAGCAGCCGGTAGGGGGGACCCCAATATGTCACATGGTCTCTGGGCTTCATTCTCCAGCCTCTGACGTGGGCAGGGAAGCCCAGCCGGCCCTGCTCTTGGCTGTGAAGAGGAGGAGATGAGGTGGGGATGTGCAAGTACTTTGTCAACGCTTCCGTGCTCTGTAAACACTAGTCAGTGCTGCAGCGGACTCTGACCTGTCTGTGAGGAGTAAGGCCACCTTTCTTATCTGTTTACTTTATTTTTTAGAGGCTCAAAGATGTGATCTCCAGAGCCAGGCAAGTCTTAGTGAGTTCAGGTCTTAGCTCCACTCCAGGCCTCTCTGTGCCTCAGTTTCTTCATCTGCAGCCTGAGGACAATGCCGGAAACACCTCAAGGGGTTGTTGTGAGGCTCACGTTTGTGCATAAGCACTTACAGCCGTGCTGGTGCGATTAGAACCCCTCATGCGGGGTTAACAGCTCCTTTTCGAGAAAAGAAAATCAGTTAAGTGGAAAGTGTTGGAGAGGCAGGATAAGGCTGAATTTCTAGGAACGTCTAGTGTTCAGGGGCAGCCTTTTCTTTAAGTGCGGTTGAGTGTCTTGGGAAGATCTGGCGTGAGGGGACGATCGTGAAGAGAGTAAGGACAGCCAAGAGATAAATGTGTGTGGAGCTGTCACCTGTAACATGGTTGGAGGCGCTAAAGGTGCCCCCCCCCCCACAGCCTGTGCCGGCAGGTCCTACGGGTCTTGTGGGCTGGGGTGACTGAAATAGGGACATCCTGAGCCTCACCCCATCCCTGGCCACATGTCCATGGAGGGTGGATTGGGGGATCCCAGTTCCCTTCTGGAAGATGCCTCGCTGAGGAAATGGTGCAGTGGGGTGCAGGCTGGGGTCTTGGGAGAGTGTCTTGGGGTCTCCAACACCACAAGCTGACCTGCCATAAAGGAGTGTGAGTAATGGAGTTTGTGAGTAGTGACCATATTGGTTGATTGATTGAATGATTATTGATTGATTGGTTAATGCCCCCAACAGCTCATCCCATAGCCCTTTTTTGATGCTGGCTTCCCTGAAGCTGCATGATTGGCTTCTGGTCACCTGCTCACTCAGTGGCTCCTCTCGTTCCTTCAGATCTTTCCTGACCCCCAATATAGAACATGAGCCCAGACCCCTCCCTCCACCTTCGGGCCCCCCCTCTGCTGTGTCTGGTTTTATTTTCCCATAGCTCAGGTCATCCTGAACGTCTCTACGTTTTCCTGTTGATTTCCATTCTCTCTTGCAGTGCAGTGTACATTCATGTACAATTTCTTTGTTCCCAATTGTATCCAGGTCCAGATCAGTCCGTCCCCTGTCGTCGGTGTCCAGTACGTATTTATAGAATTAAGGAGTGTTTCAGTTATAGGGGTTGATGAACACCTGTTGAATTAATGAGGGAATGAAAGGTAGAAAACGTTTAGCATGGTTACCTTAGTGGCTAGCTTCACATCTTTAAAAACATCTAGTTTGGTGGAGAGGGCAAAGGTCCCCGGTGGGTGACCCCTTCCTTCCCCTGTCTTCCCGGTCATGAGAACATTTTTGTTCTGTGGACAGATTTCACTGGTGAAGGTTTGCAATGACACCTTTCTTCCAGGTTTCCTTTGTCCATGCAGGGCTGCAGGACACTGCTGGCCCTGGTAAGAAGAGTGTAATTTGAGACAGGCTTGTGGAGACCCTTCAGGAAAACAGCACAGCAGGGCTTGTGTATTGCAGGATTTGGCTTTCTTGTCTTCAGGGAACACTTGCCAGGCTGCACACAGGACCGTAGAATTGGCACACCCTGTGGCACTGTGAAGGAAAAAAAGGTCTATGTAGGTGTACCAGTCTAAATTGGGATAAAACGTTTGAGCTAGACTTTTTGCAAGTGTTGTTTGTGCTTGTATGTGCACGGGAAGTCTTTTCAGCTACTGTTCTTGTTGGCATACTAAGGAGTAGAATTAACCTTGCCTTTCCCCTTCCATGCTGATGAATGTTGAGGAGGCACCAGCAGGGTGTGAGATGCTGTCCACTGAGTTGGAGGCAGGGTCCCGGCAGTCACTGCAGGTGTAGACAGGAGCCTGGCAGAGTCAGGGATTGGCTCTCCCGCAAGAAGCTGTGATCCTGTACAGTTGTGTCCTATTTCTCTTCCTCTGTGTTGTGATCCTTACGATTTGCAGGTTGAGCACTTAATCTCTAGGATCTTCTCTTTTCTCAGTACAGTGTATAGAAACCATAAAAGAAACAGAGACAATCTCATAGTGTTCTCTACTTATAATTTATGTGTATGTCATGTTCGTTTGCATGTTGATCCCCTTGTGTGCATGCTGTCTGGAGACAACAGCTGTGCCCTTTACGTATATGAGTGATCATGCATAAAAGTGATGTGGTGTTTTGGTAAAAGTGTCATTTCTTTGGCTCATTTCTGGAGAAGCAGCCGAGCATGGTGGAGGTGAGTGGACTGAGGAGAAGCCTGCTGAGGTTCCTGCTCTGCCTTTCACTGTTAAATTTTCTCTTAGAGTCATTGTGAGGAATAATGAGGGCACTTCAAAAAGTTTGTGGAAAAATAGGATCGAAAGAATCTTCCCATGAACCTTTTGAAGTTCCCTCATCCTTTTGTGTGGAGCACAAAGAACACTGACTAGCTCAAGAAAGTGTTTAATATTATTAGTGATGATGACAATGTTGATGTTATTGTTGGTGATGATGGTGGTGATGGTGTTGGTGGTGATGATGGTGATGGTGGTGATAATAATGGTGATGATGGTGACAATGGTGACAGTGATGATGATGACAGTGATGATGGTGGTGTTGATGATGGTGGCGGCGGTGGTGGTGATGGTGATGTTGATAGTAGTGATGGTGATGATGACGGTGATGGTGATGTTGATGGTAGTGATGGTGATGATGTAGTGTTGATGGTGATGGTGATGTTGATAGTAGTGATGGTGATGATGATGGTGATGGTGATGGTAGTGATGGTGATGATGATGGTGGCGGCGGTGGTGGTGATGGTGATGTTGATAGTAGTGATGGTGATGATGACGGTGATGGTGATGTTGATGGTAGTGATGGTGATGATGTAGTGTTGATGGTGATGGTGATGTTGATAGTAGTGATGGTGATGATGATGGTGACGATGGAAGAGGGCCGTATTCTGTGACCCAGGCCAGTTCTTTTCCCATTTCTGGCTCATTCTTGACCTTTAAGTCCCCAACTTTCACATTTTAACCTCCTTTTTCCCAGCAAATTTTATATGTGGCTACATTAGAAGAAAAAACTTCAGTTTAAGAAACTGTTATGTTTGCACATAGAAGCTACCTTATCCTTACTTTTGGAACTTTAATAGCGAGCAAAGATGGAAATGATAGTGAGCAATGGGTTTGTTGTCTGTTGTGGTGTTTCTTACACTGCTGACACATCTCTGATGTGCTCACACCATCAGTTAGTACTCCGCGGTGGCCTGCCCTCACTACATGTCACTGTGTTCCCTTGGGCTGTTTAACCTGTTCCAGTTTCCACTGATGTCCTTTACAAACCCAAACTGGTCATATTTCAGATGAGAAAGAGGAAGGCACTGGTATGGGTGAGTCTTGGCTTTCTGGTGTTGACTAGCGTGGGCCTTGAGAGTTGTAAGTTCTGGGGGACTCACCCCCAGAGCGAG
This sequence comes from Cynocephalus volans, assembly GCF_027409185.1. Classification (NCBI taxonomy): domain Eukaryota; kingdom Metazoa; phylum Chordata; class Mammalia; order Dermoptera; family Cynocephalidae; genus Cynocephalus; species Cynocephalus volans. The sequence continues at coordinate 214,145,331 of NC_084461.1, forward strand.
ATTGATCCAGGGAGGATCCAGGGTCAGACCAGGCAGAAATGCTCCCTTGGTGAGAGGGGTTTGCTTGGATCTAATAGTGGAATAGGAGAGACAAGCAAGGAATGGGAAAAAATAAAGAAATGTTGCCTAAGAGAGACAACTGTAGAAAAGAGCCCAAGGGAAATGCAAGTTGAGAAAGGAAGCAAAAACAATACCAGAGGGAAGATGAAATGGAGGGAGTTTTGTAAGAAAGAGTTATGAGTTATTCCATTCAGTTAACCCAATGTTATCAAGCACCTGCTAGAAGAACAGATGAGAATGCTGTGTCCTGTCTCTGAGGTTGTCGCAGTCTATGATATACCAGGTGATTATAGATAAAGGTTTGGAGATAGATAGGCAGGTCTGGAGGGATGTGTTCTTTAGCACTTGCCCTGTGCCAAGTGCTGTATTAGACTAGGACATAGTAGCGATTAAGACCAGTGAAGCAACAGGGGGACCCCGTGGCTGAGCAGCGAATGAGGGTTTTGGGCAAGCGTTGGCTGGCGGCCCTAGGCTGTGGCCATCGGTCAGTCCCCTCCTGTCTTGTGGAGCCCGTTCCTGGGACACAGAGGGGCTGGCCAACTTGTGGTAGATGTGGGGAGAAGAGGAGGGTGACTCACAGGCTCATTTAGAGCTTGGTAAATATATGTGGAGTGTTGTATAAAAGATTCTGACAGCCCCGGAGGACAGTGGCCTGGATTCCCAAGGCTCATGGAGACATGTTGAAGAATAGCAGTTCCCAGACAACATACAAAAATGTGGGGCATTTCAGAGCAGACCGTGCTGGACAGTAACCCCTGGGGGGTGGGGCAGGGTTCTTCGACGTGACTTTGGAAAGCTGCATTTGACAGGGAGCTAACATGCGTTGTGCAGACCCTCAGCTGTGGAGCTGAGCATTCAGGCAGATGGCATCTGTGAGCCATCGAGTCCTGGAAAACTTGTGAGAAATGGCTTGACATGCACTCAGACACCAAGGTTAAGGTGGCTGGACAGGGAACAGGCCCTCACAGGAAGTGCTCCTGGTGGAGCCTGTAGCATTGAATGCCATCACCTCTTTCACTTGAGACATCTCAGCTTTTCATATTTGCAAGGTGATGGATGAAAGGACGTCTCCTTTTTATTGTATTTCTCATTCATCTGGTCATCACATGAAGTTGAACATCTAAAAAGATGGAAAAGATGTCTGCAGCATTTCTGTTTATGCAGCAAACTAGCCTTTCAAATCCTTTGCTCATTTAAAAATAAGATTTTTTTGTCTTCTTGATTTCTAAGAACTCATTATATTATGAATACTAAATTTCTTTTTTATCTTAAATTATATTAGGCAGAACCTTTGATAATCTTTGATAGTTTTTGAACTCCCAAAATGTCAATTTCTTATCCTTCCTCCTTATGTAGTGTAAACATTACAGTCAGTTGCTTGCCTAAATTTATTTGTGGTGTGTGTCATGCAAAAGTTTTAAAGTTTGGTTTGTTTAGATGTACCCATCTTTTCATTTAGTTCATGTTCTTGTTCCTTATTTTAGAATGCCTATCCTTCTCCAAGGTCACAAAGATGTTCTAGGATATTTTATTCTAATGTTCGTTTTTGCTTTTTCAATTCTGACCTAGTTTTACGGTTGGTGCATCTGGAATTCATGTTATTTATGTTATTATTAGTTTTTCGCGGAGTAGCCAGTTTCCTGAGTTTTACTGTATGGTTCCCTCTTTCTCTCTGAGTTGTGATGATGTCTGTCCTATGTCAAGGGCTTACACATGGATGGGCCCATGAATGTGTCTGACTTTTACAAAGTTTGTCTCATACTGTATATAGAGCTTTATATCTTTTTAGCCTTGCCTACTGTAAGCATTTTTACTGATTAAATTTTTAGTGATCATGATTTTTAACAGATATTTTATGTTTTATTTGTAAATAAATAACTTTTTCTTTTTACTGCTTAGGTAGAACCTTTTTTTGTGGCAGATGGGAATCTTGGACAACACTATATTCTACTCCTAATTACAGAGGGAGACATGGGGTGCCTGAGGTGCATGACTGTTTAGCACCTGGATCCTTGGTGAGGGGCCGCAGTGGGCCTTGGCTTTCCAGCTCTCAGGTCCCCAGACAGTGGCTCTTCATCCTGGTGTAGCTCCTGGGGGATGTTTGCTTTATTGGTTTAGTGAACTTGGAGCCCAGTCGTTGCGGGAGGTGCAGAAGAGCCATTGCCCACTGGCTTACCAGGCGTTTAAGTCCAGCCCTGTGAGGTGTGTTCTGCACTCATGGAGCCAGGCTGGCAGCTGACTCTGCTTCCTTGTCTCACGTGCCACCACATACCTGCTGTGCCACCCAGGGCAGGTGACTTTCGTACTTACTTCAGTTCCCTGGTCATAGTGGGAGCAGGTAGAATAAGTGGTGTAAAGCACATGGAAAGGCATGAGCAGGACTCAGAGGCAGCCAGAGTCATTGGCTGCAGGGATGGAGCCTCCCCCAACCAGCAGGGCATGTGTCTCCTCCCATACCAGGAGGTGCAGAGGCTGGTGGGCTCTGCGTGGCGTGCCTGGGCCCCTGCCTCCTCTCCCTGAATTCTCCAGGTTCCTCCTTGTGGGGTCCAGCTCCATGCTCAGAATGGACAGCATCCAGAGGAGGAGGAAGCTTTTTCCTTCTCGTGAGTCTTTCCACGGCGTCGGGAGGCCTTTGCCAGGAGCCCCTGGGAGACTTCCTTTACCTTTCCATTGGTCAGAATTGGGTTCCACCCCATTCAAAGAGCTTCAGGTGAGGAGAATGAATGGGCTTGCCAATGCTGATGAGCCAGACATCCTCTCACAGCGGGTCTCAGGACCCCCACCACTAAGCTCTTAAAAGACCCTAAGGAGCTCTGTGGCTGTGGTTCATATCCATCACTATCTACCATGTTAGAAATGGAAACTGATGAATATTTAAAGTTTTAACTCATTTAAAAGTAACAGTAATGAACCCATTATATGTTAATATAAATAGTATCTTTAATGAAAAATGACTATTTTTCAAAACAAAAATAACGAGAAGAGTGGCGTTGTTATGTTTGTTTGTTTTGTTTTGTTTTTGCTATTCTGCTGTGCAACCTTTATAGAGAGGCTGGATCCTCCCGCCTGCTTCTGCATGCAATTTTTCAACTTATTGTTTGGTTTGAAATATTTGAACAAAATCCACCCCCGTACAGATAGGTAGTTGGAAAAGGAAGCATCTTAATAGCCTTTTCAGATGATTGTGGATATTCTGTTTTGGTTCTACACCAAAACTCAAGTGATAGTTTCTTAAAGGTTTCACTGTGGAATCTGAACCCTTGTAGTGAATTTTTCCCACTCTTTTCTATTAAGATCCATTGATCCGCCTTGCACTTTGGGTGGAACTTTTACTTAGCATATCTTTGTAAGATCATGCACTGGCCATTTGGAAATTGTTGGTCTGCTGACTTATACAGACCTTCCAGATGTTTGTTCACCATTTGTTATACAATCTCAAGAAAACCCCCACACTTGTTGGTATCATTGTTGATTTTATCAGAAAAGTCCTAGGAATTGTCAACCTCCTGGTAATGGATACAAGTCTTCCAAAATTCTAATTTTCACTTGAAATCTCAAATTATGTCATTGGTTTGTTTGTGACAGGCTCACTTTGTTTTTGAGAAACTGACAAGCCCTCAAGCCTGAGTAGCCATATTATGTCTGCCAGGAGTTCTTTTAAATAAAGGTGGTGTTCCCCGAGAAAGCGGCTAGATTAGCTGCCAACTCACACTCACAAGTGCGGTTCCCGATGCTTCGTCCTTGGGACCTCTCTGCCGACCTCAGCTTTGGTTTCACACAGTAGTAAAAAGGTGCTTACTTGGGTTGAGACAGTAAAATTAATAAATTTTACTGCTTTATCAGGACATTCTTAAGTGAAGCTGGCTTTTTTTTTAAACCTGCAAGTGATGGTGACTATTTAGAAGTTGGTGGTGTTGCCTAAATGCCTGTGAGGATACCAGCAGCCTTACGCACCATCAATTCAAATGTCAACGTGAGGTGGAGGCCAGAACCACCTTAGTGTAACTGTGCAAATAGTTTTGACCTCATCAACCCCCTGCCAGGTTCCAGGAACCCCAAGGGGAGTCTAAGAAACACTGGCTTAGACTGAGCAGGGTCTAATCCTACATCTGGGGTGATTTTTCAGTGAATCACACAGGGGTGGTGGGGAAAGCTAGACTAAATAAAATCCTGTGGGTGAGGAGGAAGTGAGATATAAATACTGATTGGGTGGCAGACAGTGACGGTTATGTTACCCAGCAGAGAAGCAAGACTTCCTAAATCCTTCTCTTTTGTAGCAACTGCACAATGGCTCTCAGAAGACGTTAGGCATTTTCTCTAAGCATTGTATCTCTCTGGACAATTATGCTTGGGTATGGGGGTGGCACGGGGTCTGTGAGCCAGTTGGGGAGTGTGGCTGAGCATAAGCCAGCAGGCAGTAGAAGAGAAGGCACCCAACTGTGCTGTCGCATGAGGAGAGCTCAGGGAGGTCCTGTGAGGGTTATATGGTGAGCAAGATCTGCAGAAGCCAAAGGAATGTCTCAGAGACCCAGCAGCCCGGCATTGGGCTGGAGATCCTGGGCTGAGAGGGCTTTTGGGTGGTCGGCATCCAGAAGCCAGGAAAACTGTAGTGAAGAGAAACCCACAAGAGGAGGGGTTTGAAGAGTATAATTGGTCTAAGTGGTATCTACAGGGACTTTGAATGGCTAATAATAGCACCAACAGAGCACTGTGCCAGCACTGCCCTATGCACTCCACATGTGCCGAGTCTTCTCAGCCACCCATTTTACAGGTGGGGAAACTGAGTCCCGGAGTGTGAGGGGCTCTTTCTCTAAGCTTGGAGGATGATTTGATGATTTCAGCAGGAATAAATTGGACGGGCTTTGAGGGAGCAAAAGGGAATGGGTAATGAGGCTGTGTTTTGTTTTTGTTGTTTTAAACAAAAGGGATGTATTTGCCTTTAGGATGAATGGGATTCTTCTCACATACATACATGAAGGTCATGAGGTGCTGAGGAAATTGTGATGAACATATTTACGCAACATATCATTTTATACCATCTGAATTTAAATCCATCTGTAATGGTCTGGGGAGGCAGAATCACCACCTTACAACAGCCTTGTGGTAAGGGGCCCACAAACGGTGAGATTTGGGTGTTAGTTTTCATCTGGGAAAGGAGCAGAGGGTCTCTTTGTTTTAGAAACTGTAGATTCTGCTCCTTGGAGGAACTTCTGGACTTTCTGAAAATGATGCTCCGTCTGCTCTGAGTAATTTGCAACCATTCATACAATGGGAAGTTGCCCAGCATTTAAGGAAATCCAGTATTTAAAACAAAGTACAAGGAATTGCCGTTCATGGCTTCTGAGAAGAGAGGTTGCATGCAGTGGCTGAGGGTCAAGGTGAACGTGCACATTTTGTCTTTTGGGGCCTGCGTGCTGTGGGGATGCATTTTGTTAGGAAGTTTGGGTGGTTTTTTGTGGCCTCCCTTCTTGCTGGTGCTTTGCGGTTCAGAGTGCCCAAGTGGTGATCGGGTAGCAAGGTCCCCATCGTATGTGATCCCACTGGCCATGGCTCTGACGGCAGACCTGGCTCAGTTCAGGGTCAGTACACAGTTGTCCAGCAAGGGAGTCCTCAGGTCTCATGCATAGGCCCTAGTTTCCATCGGTAAAACAGGTAAGGCTGAGTGACTCCTTTGTGGGGTGCAGTGAGAATTGGGGGAAGCCTAAGCATCTTTGTGCTGAGTGTGTGTCAGCTGCCTGCTGCTCCTGTGAGTGCTGCCGTCGTGGGAACCTGGTGATGCACCCTGAAGATGCGTCCCTTGGTGAACTTGCAGCCAGTCGGGAGGGATGGACACAGAGATTACCTTGAAATGACATGCGATGGGGTCAGTGACACAGAAGGGTGTGGAGAATCTCAAGTGGGTCGGCAGCTGGCAGGGCCCAGGAGGTGGCTCAGGACGCTGTGAATGAAGAGTTTGGGGGGTGTGGGGGCCGGTGGATTTCCTCCTGTGAGCGATAACATTTGAAACTGCACCTGGACACTGTCCGATTTCATTTTTTGTCATGTGTCAGAAAGGCAGCATGGCTGGGCGAAAAGCTGGAGCTGAGACAGAGATGGGCAGGAATCCCACTCACTTGGCCACTGCTGCTACCTCGACCGAGTTACCCTCACGTTCTCCCTGAGGGGGTGGTTATGAGGATTGAAGGTGGTGACACACAGGACAGCATCTTTCACAGGGCCCAGCACAACACTGACCGGAGCTGTGCCGGACCAGGTTGGCAGCTGATTCACTGCTCTGAGAACTACCCGTGCCACTGGCAACTGGGCGTCAAGTCTTAATCCAAATACCCGTAAAACTCTGAGGTCACCTGCCTCCATACCAGAAACAAAGGTCTGCCTCTCAGGATCTCTGCACATGGGCAGTTTACATGATTTCAGTGTGTTATTGAGTTTAATGATTTTGCCCTGAAAGGACTGATGGCTCTTTTGTAGTCACCATCCACCATGGACGTGTCACATCAGTGCCACCCTTCTGCTGACCAGTGCCATTTTCTGGTTGAGTTGGCCCATTGTATTAATTACCTCCTGCTGTATGACAAATTTCCCCAAAACTTAGTGCCTTAGCACAACTATAAGCATCTATTATTTCTCACTGTTTCTGTGGATCAGGAATTTGGGACTTAGGTGATATGCACTTTGGGCTCAGGGTCTCTTTGAGAGGTGTGTCACCTGAAGGCTTGGGTGGGGCTGGAGCCGTTCTTCTGAGGTGGCCCACTCGCATGGCTGGTGGGTGGTTTCAGTTGCTAACGGGAGACCTCAGTGCCTCTCCACATGGCCTCAGGGCTGCTTGAGTGTCCTCACAACATGGCGCCTGGCTCACCTCAGAACAGGTGATCCAAGAGACCAGGGCAGAAGCCGCAACGTGCCCATTAGAAGATGTAGAATAAATATTTGTCTTGGTTAACAATCTAACAAGCCACAGAAGCATAGAAAGACAATTCAAAAAATAGATCTTATGACCTAATAACTTCTGGAGTTCAATAAATGCCAGGCACTGGGCAAGTTCCTTTATCTGTTTTATCCTTGCTTAACCTTACCGGAGCCTTAATGATTTTGGTATTCCTGTCCTCAGCTCACAGAAAGCAGAGAGGCAGGACAGGGGGTGAAAAGTCCCCTGAGCTTATGGGGCCTTGAAGCACGGAGCTGGGATTTGGGGCCTGCTCCCCAATCCCTGAGGCCTTGTTCTTCAGGGCTCCACACATTTCCTCTGTACATAGACATGGCTTCATGGTTTTAAATTGGGTCCCTTGAAGGACCATTTGATACCACAATAGCTCTGGGAGAGGAAACAGAGACCCAGAGAGCTCCCTGGGCACAGCCCGGATGGGAAGCCCTGGTCCTGTGCCCCCAGCCCAGCCTCTCTCCCCTGTCTCAAGCTGCCCTTGTGGGCTGGTAAACTTGGGGAAAGGAGAGACTGTACCAGATGCCCCCTTGGAGATCTCAACGGAGGCCATGGTAGGATTATTTGCCCAGCTATTTTATTTCTGAGTGTCTCCCCATCCTGCCATTTCTGCCAGGGCCGGACCTGCTCACCACATGCCCTGCGATGCTGGTGCTGGTGGCGTTGGGAAGGGGCCTTTGTGCCTCATTGGCTCAGCTGTGGCCTCTGGGCGGGAGGGCCTGTGAAATCCGCATTGGTTCCAGGTCTACATTTGCATTGTTAGGGCCTCCGAACAGACACAGGACTCACTTAGTTCACACAATGGCCCCTGTCGAAGGATTCCCCTGTAGGAATTTAGACATGAATTTATTCTGACATTCAGTTCTTAGCTTGTCCAGAAGCGGAAGTAGTGCGGATTCCAGTGCATGACTTTCTCACTAGCATAAAGGCTCCAATCCCGGCTATTACAGGACGTTTTCTAGTTTCTCTTCTTTTTTGAGGGCTCAACTATAATTTCTAGGCATACGCTGATGCTCTTTACTTCTCAAATTCACCGCCTTTGTTCTTTAGGGCTCCAACTTGGCCAGATGTACCCCTTGAGAAACCAATCTGCTGTGACCCTCCTCCCAAGAAATTTCCACCTGAGCCATTGCTAACAGGGAATAGTTGTAACTCGGTTTTTACCCACCACGTCCTCACTGTTCTGTCCAAACTTGGCAAAATGTCATAAGTGAAAAATCTCCCTCATGGCAGGGAGAGGCTGCCCGTGGGATCTTTAAGTTGGACTTTTTCAAGGGTTGAGAGTTTGGAGATGTTAAAAAGTGTTGCTGCAGAGACTGCTGGACACACACGCATTTTGTCTCTCTCTTTTTTTCCCCAGCCTGCAAGTATTCCTGCCACAAGAAATGTGAAGCCAAGGTAAGCCTTTCTTGCTTTCCCGTGGGACTTTTTATAGCCGAGTTGGCCTCTGTTGAATGATATGCTAGAAGGGGCCCCTTTGGACTGTGGCCACAGAAAAGGAACTTGTAAGGAACGAGATGGCTGGTAGCTCCTTTTCGACAGGGTATATATTTTCGTCTCAAGAATAAACTGAAGAGCTTTGAAATCCGTGTTTTTAATTATGGAAAATAATTCTTAAGAATTTGCTTTCAGATTAGAATTTAATAATTTTCTCCTGGCCGCCTCACCAGCTCTTTCTCACTGACAAATGATGCTGGTTTCTCCTTGCATTGGCATGCTGCTTCTCCGGGCAGAGTGGGGCAGGAACAGAGAGACCAGGGCAGATGCCTGGCCTGGAGGGCTTTTCTGTCCTCACCCTGAGGACGGCTGAGTATAGACTGATTGGGGTTTTCAGCTGTGTGGGAATTGGGAACCCTGGAGAGGGGCAGCTGTGTTGTGTGTGTGCGTCCCTGGAGAGGTTAAGTTGTGGCATGGCTCACTTGATTGCAGGAGGCCTGGCTGTGCCTCCTTGGGTTTCAGGCTTTGATGAATGGGGAAGTGAGGTGGCCTGGAAATGTCATGTGGGAAGGCATGGACACCCTCAGGAAGAAACATGTGGTTTTCTATCCTGTTACGGTGTCTGCGCCTCCAGATTTCTTAGGTCTGGTGTTGGGTAGCATTAGGGCTGCAATGTAGCTGTGGGGCCCGGAGATGGGGTTTTAGGTCTTGGGATTTTGCTGGTGTTAGGGATCTTATGGGTTAACTGTTCTAAGAATTCCCAGCCCATCCTTGGGCTCTGAGCTGAAGGCTGTGCTGGAAGCAGACTTCATGGTACCGTGACCTGGCTTCACGTGGGGGTGTTTTCCATGTGAGGATGAGCAGGGATGGTTTCCTTCACCTTCCCAACCACACACACACAAACTCACATGCACAAACATACATGTGCACACACATAAACAGGCACATATATGCTCACGTGTATATACTCATGCATGCACAAACACACACACAGAAATACACATGTACCCATGCACATACATGCACATGTGCACAAACGTGCACACATGGCACCTACACATACCCACATACATGCATGTATGTACAAACACACACGAAGTTGGAAGAACTAGACTAGCCTTATTTTTTTCCCCAAGAGATTAAATGACTTTTCTTTTTAAACTTTTCATGGAGAATTTTGAGCACATGTAGGAAGCAGAGAGGATGGCACAGAGAGGGGACCCTGCCACACCCATTCCCAGACCCAAACCAGCTTCTTCTCTCCTCGCCACCCCCTCGTTGGCCTGCCCCTTCCCAGATATCACATGGGGTGCACTCCACGTGTCCATGGGGGATGTACGGGGCATTTCTGCTCTCACTTTCTGTCCTGCTCTGGAGAGCCTTCCCCTTTTCCAGCTAAGGCAGTGTTTCTTGCTCACACACCCTCCTAGGCGTGGCTGATTTCCGATGCTGGTTTATTTTAGGTCTTCCCACCCACAGATATGCCCCTTTCTCTGCTGAGCCGTACAGCTTTAGTCTAAGGGGTTGTGTTGTAGCAGCACAGTGGTAAGTGAGAAGAATCTACCTTCGGGGAGTTTTTCAGACTTGGAAAGGTCCCTTCTCCCCTAGGAGCGCTCAGATATGCTCCTTGCCCCTGGAGGTCTTGTGGTGGCCCTCATCCTCATGTGGAGGTGGGAGAAGGGGCTGAGCTGCTGGTCCATCACCCTCCCTACTTCCACTCGACCGTATGCTGGGCCCAGCCACCTCTGACCCACAGCTGCAGAAACGAGCTCTTTTTGCAAATGGAAATGTGTTGATCATTTCATTTCTTAAGCAGGGAACGTCCCTGGTTGCTTAGGGGACTGAATTATTTGGTTCAAAGAATATTCCAAAAGCCTTGACTATCACGGATATGGCATTTCTCACCACAGTAATTGGCAGTTTGCTGAGGGATGGATAAGCTTTTACTCCTATCAGATTATGGTAGTGGGGGAAATGTATCCGTATTCCTTTTTTTCGATAATACAGCTTTGAATGGCAGGAGAGAATGCCACCAGCAATAACAAAGCACCTTCTCATTACAAAGATATAATGCCATCGTTGGGGATATGAGGGCCATAAACTCTCTGCGGCCTCTGTGGGGTATGCAGTGGGGGTAGTGGCTTGGCCTTACAGGAACTGAAACATTGCTGTGGCTTCTCCCACACTACTGCAGGGTTTGCGCCCTTCATTGCTGTGTGTGCATTTATTACTGCACGGGCTCCCTACACACAGCGCACGCTCAGGCTTCTTGAGAGATTGTGAAACTCTGGTTAAGAACACAGGCAGCCTTTGGGCTTGGGTCAGACCTTGTCTGGCCTCTTGGTTACTGGGCGATGGCATGTGCTGCGTGCTTGCGCTCATGTCCACAGCCTGCAGGAGTAATAGAGGCGAGGGCTGGCTGCCTCCTGGAGCATGGGGCTGGTATGCAGCAGAGCTAAATGCCATGGCTGTTGATCTGCACCACTGGTGTCATCGTCACGGGCTCTACTCCAAGCCCCGGTGCCCCCTCTGCAGTGCTGAAGATGTGGAGTTCATCCTCCAGATGTGGGGACTGGGTCTTTGGCTGGGGGCTCAGGCAGGGAGATCAAGCCATAGCTGGGACACTTAGAAGCCCTGATGGATCCATATCACTCTCTTCCTGAGCCACTGGCCAGTATGTCCCCTCAGGCCAGGCCCTACGGCTCAGTGGGTAATCCCAGGCAGATACCTGGCCTTTGGTCCTAACAGGGCCTGTTTGTCTGCTGACGCTACTCCAGTCCCCTTGCTATGGTTTGAATGTTCGTGTCCTCCAAATGCATGTGTTGAAACCTAACCCCCAAAGGTGGGGCCTTTGGGAGGTGGTTGGGTCATGAGGGTGGAGCCCTCACGAATGGGATTAGTGCCGTCATAAACAAGGCCCCAGAGAAACCCCTTGCCCTTTCCACCATGTGAGGACACAGCGAGATGGTGCCGTGTATGAACCAGAAAGTGGGCCCTCACCAGACAAACCTGCTGGCACCTTGATCCAGAACTTCCAGCATCTAGCACTGTGGGAAATAAATTTCTGTTGTTCATAAGACACCCAGTCTAAGGTATGTTGATATAGCAGCCAGAACGGACTGAGATAGGCCCTGAGCATCAGTTGCTTCATGTGTAAAGTAGATGACTAATACTTCCCTATAATGTATACAAAAATGACTTTCTCTTAGCTGTTGATCATGATAGTATTAATTAAATACGTTTTAGGGGAGTCAAATGATTTATGTACATTTACTTGAAAGTCTGGGATCCCAGACACTTTGCTCCTGGGATGCCGTGCTTACGCATCTGAGCCACGTGGACTGTGTGGGCATCGTGACTTGGTTTTTGCCCAGCCGTCAGTGGACTCATTGGCAAAAGAAAAAAAGGAAGTAGGAGGAATGAAGCAGTTTAGGAAGCAGATGTTGGTGAGGAGATGAGGGAGGGGGACCTGCCGGGTGGTGTCCCCGTGAAGTGAATGAAGGTGGGCTCTCTGGCGCTTGGGCAACACTTGCCACCTGCGATGCCCCAGGTACGACCCCTTCCACTCTGCCCATGCCCAGATGCTGTTTCCTTAGAGGTGCATGTTGTTTAGGGTACTAAGTGTCATCTTGTGCCATTAGAGGTTGTACAGACCTCCAGTTAATGTTTTCGCAAACTGCAGACCCCATGTAGGCATGGACACGTGAGTTAGGCGAGCTGGATCACACACGTGGGACGGTGTCGAGGAGACACCCGGAGAGGCCTTTGTGCTCAGCACCTCCCTGGCCCCGGGGAGTGCCCCGCCTCCCACCTTGGGCTCTGACGGTCTTCCAGTGCCCAGGGCAAACACCTGGTCTTCTGGGGTACCTCTCTGCCATGGACAATATGAGACTCAGAGTTTACAACTTCTTCAGAAACCGTCCGTTAGATGTTTGTCCCGGGTGTCAGTAGAGACCCAGTGGCTCAACTGATAAGCTTTAACCATTAACTTATATGTCTGGCGGTTAACCTTTATCTTCGGAGACTGCCTCTCCAGATGATGAGAACTCCAGCTACCCCTTTTTTGAGGCCCACTGTATCCCTGGGATAGTCAGTCAAGCCCCTCCCACTCATCTTCTGGAAGAAAAGCACCAAGACCCCAGGGGGTGAAATGATTCACCTATTGTCACAGAGCTTCTAAGGTCCAGAATGCAGGAGCGTTGGGTTTTACAGTTCATATTTGGGTTATTTCATGTGTTCTTTGGTGCTTTGTGGTCTTCAGGCATCAGAAATGGCGTTGGGGTCCGTGTGCCCACCTCTCTGATGCCTCTAGAACCCCTTGCACCTCTCATGATCTCCAGCTTCAGCTCTATGGTGATTTCTCCATGACACCTCTCCCCATGCCTCTGGGTCCAAGGACCTCCGTCTGATTGTCTCCCATGAGGGGCACCCTGAGAATTCTCTGACCCCTCATGTCTCAGGCCACGGCCCCTCCTCAAGACTCCGCTCATCTTACATTGCTGACACTCTCTCCAAGACCCCTAGCCCTCCCCAGAGACACTAGGCAGGGACAGCGTCTCTCCCCTCTCTCCATAGCTCCTTGTCAACAGTGCTGGGGCCTTGGCTGTCCTACTGCCTGTTCTGTGCCTGACTTCCTCCCCAGTCTGGGAGTTTGGAGCTGTGTGTGTGGGAGGGAGGCCAAGAGGGGCTGCTGCTTTGCTGAGCGCTGAGCGCTTGGCCACTGGGCATCCCTGCTTCGCCCTGCCTTCTGTGTCCAGACCTCACCGTCTCCAAGGCCCCAAAGCCCTCACTCTCCAGATCCCACACGCTGCCCTGTTCTGCTCTGTGCAGCGTTCTGTCTTTCCTACCAGCACGATGGCTGGGGAGGCCAGCTCTGTGGGGCTGCTGTCCTTGTACCCCACCTGCAGCAGGGATGGCCCACCGACTGCTCCTGGCCAAGGGACCAGTTTGGGGCTGCTCAGGTCCACAGCAGCCCAGATCAGGGTGTCCGCTTTGGCCTCCCCAGGGGTGCACGTTTTATTTATATGGTCTTTTCCTAGGAACAAACGCCTTGAACTTGTTAGGAAAGAGGAACGACTCACACATTTTTCGTAACCAAAAAAGAACCCTGGCCCTGTGAGCCTGGAGCTCTGCTGTCGTTGGAGTTTTTATTGCTTCCCTGTCCCGCCCCCGCAAACTTGCACCCTCCATGGTGTTGGGCAACACGATTAATCTCCCTGAGGCTCAGCTTCTTCACCTAAACGTGGGATGGGCAACCACAATCCGACAGGATGTTTTAGGGGTGAGGCGAAGCTTGTCTAAATGTCTAGCCCTGCGGCTGGCTTATGTCTGTGCTCAGAAGGAATAGAAATTGCCAACACTACTGACAGATTTGCAGCAGTTTGCTGTGCGCCTTAGACATGTTCTGTCACTCCTCACATGACCCTCAGAGAGTCCTGTTGTTGCCGCATCTTGCCGGTGGCAGATCTGGGACTGGTAGTCACACCTTCCATCGGGGGACAGGGCAGTGGTCCTACCCCTGCCCATGCTGCCCACGCTGCCCACGCTGGCTCTGCCTCTCTCTGCCATCTCAGTGTGTGTTTACCCATGTCCCTCCTGCTCCCTCCCCACCCTTGCTCAAAGGTGGAGGTGGTTAATTTTTAAGCTGGCCAAGTCAACAAGCATTCCTGAGGTTTGTGCTGGGCCCAGATGCAGTGTACTGTCCGCAGGGAGCTTCTAGACCTGCAGCCCCCAGGACCAAGCGGAGAGTCCAGTTCGTCCAGACGATTGTGGTTCTCCACTTGGGTCTGCCAAGCATGTATGTGTTTTAATGTTTGACAGCTGTCTTCTTAAATTGTTTAAAAATTAATAGATGTTATTTTTAGAGCAGTTTTAGGTTCACAGCAAAATTGAGGGGAAAGTAAATAGAGCTCTCACACACATACACGCACACACACACACGCACACACCCACACAGTCACAGCCTCCCCGCTGTCACCGTCCCCCCCCAAGTGGTGCATTTGTTACAGTGATGAACCTACACCTCGTATTACCCAGAGTCCTTAGTTTACATTAGGGTTCCCTCTTGGTGTTGTACCTTCTGTTGGTTTGGACGAATGAAAAAGTTCATTTATCCACCAGTATCATACAGAGTAGCTTCACCGCCCTAAAAATCCTGTCTCCACCTATTCCCCCCTCCTTCCCCTAGCCCCAGGCAGCCACTGATCTTTCACTGTCTCTCCATAGTTTCGCCTTTTCCAGAATGTCATGCAATTGGAATCATGCAGAAGGTAGCCTGTTCAGACCCTTTCAGATTGGCTTCTTTCACTTAGTAACACGCATTTAAGTTTTTTTCTGCACGTCTCTTCATGGCTTGATCCACTCATTTCTTTTTAGCTGAATACTACTCCACCGTTGGGAGGTATCACAGTTTATTTTTCTCCTCACCAGCTGGAGGGCATCTTGATTGTTCCACGTCTTACCTTTTGTTTTGGGGGGATTTTTGCAAGTGGTTCCTGGTGTCAGAACCACCAAGCATCTTTAAATTCTGCTCTTCGGGGGGCGCTTTTATTCCTTTTCCTACGAGATGGGACCCCCTTGCCTGTCTCTTTTTGACCCATTTCAATTAGAAGGAAAATCACTTTGCAGACATCACCTAACTAAAGGCATGCTTGTAGCTGTGGCTGTTTTCCTACCAGAAACTGTAATTCTGAGGCTCAGAGTCTGGGGAACGGCCCACCCGGAGAATTCCCACCAGGGCAAGCCACGGCGTGGGCTCTGGGTTCCCATCAAAGTCAGCAAGTCACGTGTGGCCTTTTATATAAACACACACAGAGAGTTATCCTTTGTACAGAAATTAATGTTTTTAAACCCAAAATAATCTGGGCCCTGAACAGGGGCATTGACTGTGGACTTTTGGAGCTTTCTTGGATTTGAAGGTGGCCAGCAGGATAAGCCACTGTTAACTCTGGAAGCATGTGAACTGAATGACTCCTGCTCTGGGTATCATGGTGTCGGGCGCTGTCTCAGTAGGGCCTTGCAGGGTCCCAAGCCAGGAAGCCACTGTATTCACCATCTTAAACAGGGGGGAACTGAGATTTTTGAGGCTGGTGGTGACACGTGGCCAGACTGACAGGACCTTGTTAAGAGTGTAATTCTCACTTAATGATGACAGATTTGTTCTTTAGTGTGGCATACGTTTAAGCTCTATTTGTGTAGGATACACTAACTTTGCTTTCAAAAAAGGCCAAAAGGGAATTATAATATTCTTTTGAAATAACATTTGTTTTAAATAAATAGTACAATTAAAAGTCTTTCCTAGGGCCGGCCCCGTGGCGCACTCAGGAGAGTGCAGCGCTTGGGAGCGCAGCGGCACTCCTGCCGCGGATCCTATATAGGAATGGCCGGTGCGCTCACTGGCTGAGCGCGGTGTGGGCAACACCAAGCCAAGGGTTGCGATCCCCTTACAGGTCACAAAAAGACAAAAGAAAGAAAAAGTCTTTCCTATTTTCTCTAAATTGTCAGTTTTCATTCTACATTGTGTGGTAGCAAGTAAAGCTCATGCCCAGGTCTCCCCATGTGCCTGAGTGAGTGGCGGCGACTTGCCACGTCATTTGGCTGTGTGGCCAGTAGCCTAATTAGCAGCGGTAGTCATTCTCCTGGGCAGGAGGCTGTAAGGTGCTGCAGGAGGAGAACTTGGGCCCCTGCATTCTGCATGTGGCTTGGGGCGAGGTCCGTTGCCCTGAAGACTCTCAGCATCTGTAAAATGAGGGTAATTTTTCATGACATTGTCACGTGGTTACACAGGAGGCAGGAGGCTGGCCGTGAGAGCACACTGTAACCACAAGCGTATGTTGTGGTTTAAACTAAAACTTTTGAGATGCCCTTGGAAACCTCCTCAACTCCATCCCCGTGACTCTAGACGAGTCCTAACCTGAGGACGAGGCTCTCTCTGCAGATCCCCACTGCTTGAGCAGTAGTTCGAGCAAGCATTGGTTAAGGCTCACCATGTCCATGGGACGTTGACGGGTGTCTGCCTGCAGGGAGCAGGAAGGAGAGGAGGTGCTGTGTGACCTCACACAGCCAGCCCCAATGACAAGGTAAGGGCACCTGGAGAATACGAGGACCCTGAATTCCAAACAGATGCCACATTGGTGACAAGGCTAGTGTGTGTGTCAGTGCTTGCCCTGGCCGGGTCAGACATGGCAGGGCAGGTTCCCGGCCCTGGAGGTGCTGGTACAGCCCTGGGTGGGGCACAGAGACCAGGCTGGCGTGGGCACATTCATCTCGAATGTAAACAGAAGCAAACAGGAAAAATGCTTGCAGAATATTTTCCTGCTGTGTGTGTGGATTCTTTCGTATTTGCAACTCTGTGATAGGTGATGATTCCTTTTGCCTGGCCTCTGTTTGGAAGAGAAGTACAGAATGGAAGTGTCCACATGGAGCTATCAGACACAGCTCCTAAAGCTCTACGGAGCCATGAAAGGGGATACACAGCACACCCGGGTCTGCATTCTGACTCTGCCTGTGTGAGCTGCATGACCTTGGGCCCTCTGTATAGTAGGAATAAAATCTTCCCCTGGAGGACTTCCAAGAACTGAGTTCACAGCTCTGCAAGCATGGGCATGGTGGCTGCTGCAAGAGCCTTCCCACTTTTGAATATTTTGTTTAATTTGCATCATTTATCTTAAGTCTCATGGTAGATGTCTGCCGTCTCAGGTGCTGAAGCCGTTCTTTCTGCTGCCGTGTGCTGGTAGTTATTCTAACAGGCTGTTCCAGGAAAGGTTGCCTACCACTGCATCTGTCAACGTGCATTTTATGAGGAGTCTTCAAAAAAAATCGTGGAAGGATTCGTATGATCTTTTAATTCTATTTTTCTTTCTTTTTTTTTTTCTTTTTCTCTCAGACTTTTCTGAGGGATAATTCTATTTTTTCCACAAACTTTTTGAACTACCCTCGTATTTATTAACTGTTAAATGACAGGACGATAGGGTGTATTTTCTAAGTTCTCTTCTTCAGAATGGGATCTGCTTTTTCAAGCAAATGAAACCCTCTTAATTGGCTCTGTGAGTGGCTTGGGCTCAACCTGGGCCCAGCCTGGAAGTGGCTGTGCACGGTCAGTGGCAGAGCAGTGGCTCGTCATTTCCTGAGACTGGAACCAGAACGCCTCCTGCTTAGTGCTGCCTTGGCTCTGGTCGGTTCTGTGGCCTCCCACCCGTCAGACTGCATGGCTGCTCCTTTGGCTGGCCGCCCTGCTCCCTGGCCCCCCAGCATCCTGCACTGGTACCTGCATGGCCCAGCTCTGGTTTATCTGCAGGGAGGACTTCTGTGGTCCTGGTCCTCTGATGCTACAGCCACGGTGACCATGCCCAAGGCAGAGTCGGGTGCATCAGATGCCCCCACCTGCGTGGTCTTGGACTCCTGGAGTGGTTTCCCACAAGCCCCTGAAGAGCAGGTACAGACCCTTCCTCTGCCCGCTGCCTCCCTCACAGCACACGTGCGTGGTCTTCTGACCAATCCTCGCTCCATGGCCAGTGTCCTGGTTTTCAAGGACAGGCCCTGTTTGCTGGTGGTGTTGCAGTGTGACAGGTTCTGGTCAGTGGTGTGTGGGTAAAGGTTAACAACTGCTGGGTGCGGCAGTCTGATTGGTAGCACTGGCTGATTTCCCAGGTGGAAATACTCCCCTCCTGGCTCCTTCCAAGATATGAGCATGACATTTGTCAGCTTGGAAAATTCCTGAACACATACATCCGGCTCCAGCACCCCACCACCACCCCGTCATAGGAGAGGCATCTCTCTCCACATACTGTCCCCTGTCTCTTTTCCCTGGCTCTGCCCGACGTCTGTGGGAGCCCCTGGCTTCTTTCTAGAAGACTCCAAACCGCGTTCCCCTGTGTGTGCTGACATCCTGGTCAATGATTACCTTTTTCTAACACACTGTCCTTATGTCCTCTTTTTGCCGACCACCATTCATTTTTTGAACTGTTCAGAATCTATAATCTGTGCCTCCCCTCATTATCCCCTCAACCCTCTTTCTCCAGGCTCATCGGGACCCTCCCGGCTCCGTGGCTCCCGGTGCTCCTCCTGGGCCTCAATCCCTCCTCCCCGACCCTGTGACTCGCTCCCCACAGGTTGAAATCCCTCTGTCACTGTGTTCCCTCAGTGAGGGTGCTGGCCCTGCTGCTGCCTCCGCTTCCAGTCTCGCCTGAGATGGAAGGTGTGATCCATCAGGAAGCCAGGAGGATGCCCGTTCTCCTCCAGTGTTTTAGTCACCACGCACAGTGCTGCTTCTCTAAATTGCCTGCAGTATCCACCATGGTTGCTCTTCTGTGTTGATCTGTCTGCCCTAGCATCTAGCAACGTGGTCACTGCAGAGCACATCTCAGAACTTTTCTGGCAGCTCTGTCTCTGAGCACAGGTTCCCAGCAGGATCACGCTCCCAAGGTCCTCTCTTCCCTGCCGATCAGGCTGGGAGAGGTGCTCGGAGCCCCCACTGCTGGGATGTCACCGTCTCCAGCAAGCTAGGATACCCGGGTGGGCTTGTGAAACAGACGTGTGCAGGCCTCGTCCTTGGCTGGCTCTGTGGCTGTGGCCCCCGCCCCCACCATGCTTCCAGAAACCCTGCTTTGCCCTGTGGCAGCCCGCCACCAGATGCTATCCCGTTGTGTTGTTGGCACTTGCGTCCGTGGGCAGCAGCCTTGCTGGGTCACAGCCCCCGGCACGGGAGGAGCCCCAAGTTTGCGAGCACGACCTTCACTGGCTTACATGTCGGGGTGTCTGCGGTGGTCTCTGTGCGTGCATCTTTGTGCCTCCTGCTGTGCAGCTGCTCCATGTTCCACACGGAGGAGAGGGTTTCTAATCAGTGCTGGCTTTATCTTCGTGTGGCTGCTTCTGGGGGATAGGTTTTATTCGAAAAACCCCGTTTCTCCTTCTTCCGACCACATTTTTAGCAGCAGGGCCAAAGTGCATAAGTAAGCATTCCAGTCCCCACCTCCAAATTTTTATTTGTAAAATAAAACTTGTTTCACCCTCGCACTTCTGTAAAGATACTCTTTTTAGGCAGGGATTCAGGAAGTGCCTAACCCCATTTTCCGTCAAGCACAGAAATAGCTCTTCGGGTACCCTCTCCCCTCCTCCCAGGAGCAGCAGGCCAAGTTCATTTTCGTGAGTTTCCAGACATTTCGACTCCTGCCTCTCGTGTGTGTGTCTGTGCAGTGTTCAGCTCCGAATTCCCCTGGAACTTTCCAAAGCCCACAGGCATCCTTTCTGTTCTTAATAGAACCCTGTGCAAGGATCTGGGCTGTTAACCCTCCCCTGCCACTGGAAGGTTTCCAGTTGGGGTCTTTAGAATAATGAACACACCACTTTCTTTTTGGGGAGGAGAGGAGGATAAAATAGCTGAATGGCTAAAGCACACTGTGAAATCAAAAATTCTGACTTCAGAATCGTACCTAAAACTTTTCATCTTATCAGAGGTTTCTTTTCTTTACTTTTGAAAGCATCTGGAGGGGAGTCAATTGGACCTTAGGAGGACTGTTAGAAAGTTTGATGCAGCCCAGTGAGAGAGCTGAGGGTGGCCTGACCTTGAACCTGGTCAGTAGGAAGTAACCCCATGGGTGTTCTAAAGGTAAACCTGTTAGGACCAGTGCACCGGCCAGGTGAGTCAGAGACAGGGCTTGAGCGTTATTCAGGTTTTTAGTTTGGGAGACTGGGTAGATAGTAATGTCATTAGCAGGATTTTGTGCACCAGGTGGAAAGCTAGCTTCAGATATAGCATGATCTAGTTCAGATTTCGTGGAATATGTTTATGTGGACATTCAGAGTTAACTAGTTGGCCATATGCAGCCTAAAGCTTAATTAAAAAAAATTTTTTTTAAGATTTGATGATAAGTTGTGAACTACGAAGTTTTCTCATTTCTTTCTTTCTTGTCAGCCTTCCCTAGACCAAAGGACAAAGAGTTTGGTGAAAACCAAATAATTTATTGTATTGTTTTTAGACACTTTTGACAAAATATCTTGAAGGGAAATTTCCTTCAGCACCCTCCTTTGTGGAATTTACCGTTTCTTCCTTGAATAAATGTTTATGGTTGTGCTTTTTCTTCCTCATTAAACTGAATTCCTAAGGAAGACAACTACTAGTTCTTCCTCCTCTTCGAGTCCCCAAGGTGTGGTGTCCCATACATCATTCTACCATGAGTGAGTGAGTGAGTGAATGAATGAGTGCCTAGGAGGTTGGGACCACTGACCCAAGAAGAGTTTGGGGAAGTGACCAGTTATTTGTGCGGTTCCTTTTCTTGACTGGTGACCACTGCACACAGACAGAAGGAGGCCCGCAATTCATCTGGAAAGGTGAGGTCCCATAGTCACCTCCCAGGTGCATGCTTTCTCTGCATTATTAGCATTGGTCATCGGAAATCGAGGACTTGATCCGGGGGGCCTGTTGCTGGTGAAGATGGAGATCTCAGATGCCACGTGGCCTCCGCAGAAGCAGGAGTGGGTGACGGCAGCTCACGTTATCTGTGCAGCGCTTTGCTCCCTGTGAGCTCCTTGACGTCCTTTTGAACTGCCTGGGTGGGCCTCAACCCCACAGGTGCAGGACCCTCTCCTGCTCCCCCTCTCTCAGCATGAGGCCGGCACGTTCAAAGCAATGCTCGTCTGCTCTGCCATCCGTGCCGCGCCCACCACTCATTTTAAAAGCCTCTGAAAACAGTAATATTTCAATATGACTGCCTCTTTGGGCCTTTTTTTCTAAAACAAACAAACAAACAAGAAGGAGGGTGTTACAAAGGTCCCAGGTGGGGTGGGGGGCCATATCATTTCTAGGTTCTTAAAGATGAAACAGAAGCACACACTTGGTTTGTACGAGGACTTTGGCACAGCCAATGTTCTCCTAACCTGGTTCACCCTGAACACCGGAGTGGTTCATTTAGGCCTCGTCCCACTGAAGTGTTATAGCTGTCCCCCACCCGCCCTGCAAAGCCTGGGGAGGTCACACGCCTCTCTCTGGGTTTGCAAAGGTGTCCTCGCCAACACACTGCTTCTTTTGAAGCATGCATGTGCTTGCGTATGGGTTACAACTAGGGAGATTTAGAAAATGAACTTATTTAAAGCATTAAGAGGGATGATGCACGTGCGTGAGTAGCCCCACAGCAATGCAGAGAGTGAGATGAGGCAGGAGAGGGCTGGTGGGGCAGGGCCCGTCTTATGTGTGCACCTTCTGAAGCGGGAGCCTTTCCAGTGGGCTTTGAAGCGTGGGCACCCCTGCCCCGGTGGCAGGTGAGCAGGTGGCTTTCCAGGCAGGGGAGCAGCCTGAGCTCCCACCACAGATGGACGGGGAGGTGGGGTCACGCGGAGGGAGTTGAGCCTGGGCCTGTGTTGGCCGGAGGTGAGGACAGAGGAGAAGAGGGGAGTGGGAGGGGGAGCCGGCAGGGCCAGGCTGTGACGCATCTTCCCCAAGGTCCCAGGCACTGGGCGCGTGGGGCCGGAGCCCAGTCTTCCTGCTGCTGCCCAGGCGGAGAACCCTGGTGGGGGCTGCTACCTCCCTGATGGGAAGGACCCCACTGCATTTCCAAAGAGGATGGGACCAGTTCCTGAGAAAGGTTCCTCCGGTGGCTCTAGGAAGTTTGACCTGGGCAAGGTTGGCCAAAGCCACGGTGAAGGCCGGGGTGGGTGGACGCAGATGTTGTGCTCTTGTCTCTTGTGAGTGGGATGAGGAGTTGCTGGTACAGGGTGGTCGGTTCTGGCACACATAATTAAGGTCCCTATTCAGTAGTCCCATGTAAGTCTTTTTTCCTTTATGGTAACGTGAATAAACCGAAGTAAAACGTGTTCTTTAAGTTGCTCAGACACCAGTGGAGTCATTTCAAATGTTTATTGTGTCAAGCTCATCATCCAAACCTGACCCTCCAGGAATCTGTAGGATTGCTCCAGGAAATGGCTGTAACCAGTGGGGACATGCGGGTGTCACCGTGGTCACAGGCCACCTGTGTGGAACACGACCCTTGGGTTGAACCTCCCACCCTGGCCTGCTGTCCTGGGCCCCGGTGCCTCCCCACCCTCCTCCGGGTGAACAGAGAGAGAGAGGGAGATGTCCACCCTTACCCTTTGAATATTACTGCAAATCAGTCCTGTTACCACAGCCAGAAACTTGTCAGAAAGTTGTCTTGGGAAATGCCAACTGTGGACAATACTGCAGAATTTGCATGTCAGAAGAGATGAGCAAAAATCCTTCTGGCCTATCGTGATGGTCTTAAGTCATCAGGCTGTCGTCTTAAGAAGGACAGGCTTCCCCTGACCCTACTAGTATAAAATATATACTAGTAGTGTATATTTTATGTACTCAACTTGATCTAGAGGTTTTGCTGTGACCTTGAGGCCCACAGCCACCCTATGAGGTAATATTATTCCCATTTCACAGATGAGGAAAGTTGAGTTCACAGAGGGCAAGCTATGTGAGTGAATCAGAGCCAGCAGGAGAAGCAGAGCGTGTGTCATAATGTCATCTCCTGGTGCAGAGTGGAGTTTTCCTGTTCCATCCAGTGACTCTAGGGTACTTGAAACCATATATATACGTACACACACATACACACATGCATGCATGCAGGCATATTATGTATATGTATGCACAACAGTCATATATACATATACATATGTATATAAGCACATATACATATGAGGGTACCTCAAAAAGGTCATGAAAAGATTATCTTTTAATTCTGTTTTTCTGTGAACTTTGTGAAGTACCCCCGTGTGTCTGTATGTGTGTCTCTGTGTGTGTATATATGTACAAGCACACATACAGTGTGTATATATATTTGGTTTAAAACACATTTGCATTTAGAGTTGAAGCTTGCATTCAGAAAGTCGCGCACTGCACGTGCTCAGCCGCTGTGTTTCTGGTGAGTCACCACGGATGGGGAAGCAGAGCCACCCTGGTCTACACCCACCACACTCTGCTTCGGGCTCGCCAGGCTTTGCGCTGGAGTGTGGACATGCGCATGTACATGCTGTCCTTGCACGGCCTTCCCGCTCCCTCCGTGGCAGCACACGGTGTTGTTGCTGCCATTTGCATTTTTCAGTGCTACTTTAGAGTCACTTCCCTCCACTTCCCTTTGGATGGCACCGAAGGATGCCTTTCCAGTGCCCGACACTCTCAGCTGGGCGTGCCCGGGGCTGCACATCGCCAGCACACCTAACAAATCACCTCAGATTTGGGCTGAATCCAGCGACAGGTCCCTGTGATGGCCTGTGAGCTGGCCGGCGGTCCTGGCTTCCCAAGATGCCGGCTAGGGGATGGGATGGCCAGAAGGTCCCAAACGCCCTCACGCCCATTTGAGACAGCTGGTGCTGGCTGTCGGGGTGTGCATGCCCCCTGCAGGCCCCTCTGCATGGCTGCTCTGGCTTCCCTTCAGCATGGTGGTGGGTCTGAGAAGGGGTATCGGTGAGGCAGAAGTGGCACTGCAGCTCCCTGAGGCCCAGCTTCAGAGTCCTGCTATGTTCCACAGGTCATAACAGGTCACAGGGCAAGCCCAGAACGAGCCCAGGCTCAAGAGGAGGGGGCAGACTGCCTCTCAGTGGGAGCATGGCAGAGTCACTTTGTGCAAGATCCTGTGAGATGCCACCATCTTCTAAAACACAACCTGCTGAACTCAGGGAAGCTTTGGAAATAGGGGCCAGGGATGTTCCTGTAGAAGCAAATGTCACTCTCTTCTAACTAATTACAATGTGCATGACTCACCAACATCAGTGTCCATCCTTTGTTACTTGTTACAAGTGGGTCGTGACACATTTCTGGGCCGATCAGGATGTAGCTGGTGAGGTGTGACCATGAGTCAAGACATGGATTTTCTTCCTGGAAATGTATCCAGTAATTTTGATGCAGTTAAATTTTGATCCTTGGCATTTAAAATGATCCAAAAAACTTTTTTTTAAATGACAAACTAAATATTACTTTTTAATCTTTCTGCAGAAGGTGAATTTATGAGTTTTTCTTCTGGTTCTTTAGCAAACCATTAGCATTCCATTGATCATCCTATTTTTATTTCTCTTTTTAAAAAGATAAGACACAGGGGTCTGATAAGTGTCCACCCAGATTCTGGTCTTGCCCAGTGATGGGGGTGGGTCTTGGCTGGGCCTCTCTGCCCTGTGGGTGGCAGCTGCCTCCTGTGGGATGAGTATCTGGCGAGACGCGTGGCCGCCCAGCCCTGCTCTTGAGAGACAGACTCAGCCCCGGGAATGCAAGCCGGTCACTGAGCAATCCTATTGTGTGCCCCTTGCTGAGACTTGGGTGCAGTGGCTGCAAGGAGTCCTAAGTGTTCCTTTCAGCCACTTTGAGAAGAATTCCTAGAACACTGTTCCAACAATAGATTCACATCTGATTTTTGATCAGGGACAAATATTGGTAACATAATGGATGCAGAGTGGTGTTTTTTTTGTTTGTTTTAATTCTATTGTATTCCCGTGAGCAGAGACTTGTTTTCCTGAAGACAAGGAAGATGACCCAGGAAGGGGAGGTGACATTAAACAGTTACACAGCCGGAGTAAATGTGTGGAAAAGAGGGTTCCAGCAGGGCCAGTGAATCCTGTTCGGGATAGGCGCACAACTCTTAGGAGAGCCCAGACTGAGGACCGAGAAAGCGTGAGATTTCCCTTTTCTTCTTTAAAACTCCACCTCAGGCATCGTCTTCACTAAGCTGCTTGTTAGCTTTAAGGAAAAATGTAATGACGTGATTCCAGGCATTTTCCATCTCCCTTTTCCGCTCCGCGTTCGCTCGCGCACACAGGCTGAGGTTTAATTGCGTTTGCGGACGGCGTGCTTTCTCATGGGGATTAGAGCTGGCTAAATTGGCCTTTAACGCTTAGCGGGATAACAGAGCTTCCTGAGGAATGTGAACCTAATTAGGGATTCCAGGGTCAAGCCTGACAAAGGGGACACAGAAGCAAAGTTAGGGAGAGCTCTCGAAGGGAGCAAAGGAAGTTAATGAAGTCTCGAATGTCTGCACTTTGTGCCACCGCCCTTTGTGTAGATGCGCTGCTGTTTGCAGGCTGCTGTGAAAGCCTGACCCTGGGTCGCTCTCTAACCCTCCACAGACCAGAGCCCCCACCCCGAAGAGCATATTAGGAGCAGCCTAGAACGATGGAACACTCCACCTTTGCCACATCGGCAGCCCCACTGGGCCCCATCTAGAGGACCCGGCTCCTGCTGGTGTTCTGAGAACATTCTGCGTTGGCTTACATCACCGCTGGTCCTTTGATTGTTGGTGTTAGGGGCCGAATTGTACCCCTCCAAATTCATATGTTTAAGCCCTAACCCCCAGCACCCCAGGATGTGACTGTATTTGGAGACAGGGTCTTTAAGGTGGTGAGTAAGGTAAAATAGGGTCATTAGTGTGGGCCCTAATCCAGGAGGACTGGTGTCCTTGTAAGAGGAGATTAGGACACAGACACACAGAGATGACTGTGTGAGGACACAGGGAGAACACACCCTCTGCAAACCGAAGGAGAGAGACCTCAGGAGAAACGAACTCTGCCTACACCTTGGTCTTAGACTTGTAGCCACCAGATTGTGAGACAGTAATTTCTGTTGTTTAAGCCTCCCAGGCTGTGGTATGGCAGCCTGAGCTAAGACAGCAGATATTTAAGCATTGGGGGATGGGGAGCTTTCCTCATACTGTTCTTCCCCTATTTATAATAAATGGTAATAACAGTAACAAAAAGAAGTGAACAGTTTATCTTTTCTTGATCTTACATGGGGCAAATAAAAACATCTTGCAGTTTTATTGGTCAGTAACATTCAACATAAGAAGTACAAGGTGAAAAATAATAAAACCACCCCTTTGAAAAAGCCCTACCCTCCTTCCAACCAGACTGCTACTCTGTATAGAGATTACAGAGGTGCCCCGACCTCCATGGTACTGTAAGATCCCAGTGGCCAGTGACCATTTGGCATCTGTTTCTCCTGGGCCTAGTTCAGGGCCTGAGAGGCAGGTGACCTTTGACTGTTTTTATGATTTGAGAAAGAAAGTCTGCAGTTTTGGCTTCATGATGAAGTTTCTTCATAAAGAATTGTTTTTGTAAAGATAAAGCAAAAGTAACTTTGCTTCCAATTTTGTGCAACTTATCTTGGGATTCACATAATTATGATTAAAATAGCTTTAGTTAATGATAGGATTTGTGCTTAAGGCAGTGCCTTTCTGTGGGCTTAACTTGGCAAGCCATGTTCTCACCTGTTCACAAGGCAGAGGTGGCCGTGGCTGGCCCTTTATTCCTGTCCCGTTTGCCCCTGTTTTGCACCTGAATGATGGCTGATGGATTGTTCTCAGTGTATGTGAGTGTTTATTGAATGTATTTTAATAACTGTTGGCTGACACTGTTGAGCTGATTCACCCTGCCCAAATCTTGGCATGAACAGGATTTGCTCATTCCTGTTTGGTGCCAAAGTGGGGGATCTCACCTGTGGGCAGAATTACCTGGAGAATAGCAGCAAAAATGGCAGGAGGAGAGAACAGGTGGCTGGGCTTCCACTGTGGCGGTTGAACGTGTGAAACACCTTGCAACAGCAGGACTGAGCTTCTGTTGTGTGTGCACACACTCACACACACTGAGAGACACACACAGATATGCACTCACACAGACACACTGTCGCACACACAAAAACACAGGCAGATTCACAACTTTAGACACATACAGTGCACTCACACATCTTCACGTGGCACACACAAACACATACACCCCCATACACATACACCCAGCCACTCACTCACTCACTCTCACGCACACACACTCCCAAGGACACAATCACTATGGGATGGGAAGCCCTTGCCCCCTCTGGCCTCTGTCCTGTGGACCTGCTGGCTTGAGACAAGGTTGTTGACACCGGTGGCTCCAGGTACCCACATATGCAGGTGTGGGCTGGGCACAGCCCTGTTTGTTTGTGGTCGTCCTTGGTTACGGGAGATTAGGCCCTGAATAGAGCCAAGAGGAGGCCATAAAAGTGGCTGTCAAGCAGGCCTCTCAGAGGAGCCATTGCTGCCATGAAGGGAGGGACAAGTCTGGGGGTGCCCTGGCTCACGGCCCTCTCTCAGGTTTTCTGTAGCCCCTAGTGGGAGCTGCTCCCCTCCCGGCCCCACCCTGCTATTGTCCCCTCTTGCCTCTCTTACTTCTGGGGAGCCCCTTGTGGTGAGAGGGGAGCAGCCGCCATGGGGGAAGAGCAGGGACCTCGGCCCCGTGACATCTTCCTCTCTGTGGGAGTCGCGCAGTGGCCGGCCCCCTCTGACACTCAGCTCCTTGAGCACAGAATGGGGGGCTCCTTGGCTTTTGGGTAGGGAGAGGGCTGAGGAGCAAGGCCTGCAGACATGGTGCTTTGGCCCCGTAGGCCCCCCATGGGTGGGCTGGATGCAGGAGCAGGGTCCGTTCTTGTCTCATCCCCACACGTCCCGCCCAGCACCACTTCACAGCACAGGCCAAGGTGCTGGGTAGGGTGGCGCCCCCCAGCCCCTGGCCACACCACCTCTCCTCCCTCCCTGCCATGTGGGCTGGGCACTGACGAGCAGGTGCAGCTCAGTGAGTCCTGGGCGGGAGCATCTGTGGGAGGGTCTCAGGGGACATGGGGTCAGGATCTTTCCCCAGCCCTGCGGCGTTGGGTGGCTGTCCTGCTCAGTCTTTGGCCTCTTCAGTGAGTTGGGACTGGCACCCTGAGAACCAAAATGTAAAGAAGCATCTGCTCCTTCCAGCTGAGGAAGGCCAGGCCAACCTGGGATGACCCAGACACGTGGTGTTTCCCTCATTCCCATGACAGGAGCCAAAGAAGCATGGATCAGAGGTGGGACTGGAGGTAGGGAGGGCAGGCAGGCGACGTGCTGTGCTGCCCTGACCTGGACCCTGAACAGCCACCCCGCCCAGCCTCTCCATCCTCAGGAGGTGCCACTCCTGGTGCAGGGTAGGTGGGTGGATCTTCAGGTCAGGGGACAGGTGCAGCTGCCGGCAGAGTCCCAGAGCTGTGTGGCCGAGCGACTGGGATGCAGCCTGTGCAGGCAAAGCCTGCGTGTCTGCCTCTCTGCTCAGGTTGAAGAATGGGAGGTGACACTCAAGTGTCCAGCCAGTGTGTCCAGGGGTTGGAGGGTGGGGAGTGATGGCATGGCTGCTCAGTCTCTGTCGGCCATGGGTCTCCTTACCTGGCTGCCACCACCATCCTGTAAAGTTCTGCCTATAACTCCCTGTATTTCCAAAGCCATTTGTTTTTGTCTTTACATTTATTTGTTTACTTATTCCCTCATCCATGCGTCAAACTTTAATGTATACATGTGCTTGCCTGCTGCTGTGTGTGTGCAGAGGCAGCGGACAGTTAGGGGGTGGGTGGGGGCCATGAGGGGACCCCTGCCCCAGACAAGAATATGAGTCAGTGTCTTGGTGGAGTAATGATACATCCCAGACATGAATGACCATGTGTCACATATTCCTTGAGGAACTTACTGAGTATGATAAGCAAGAGAGCTATAAATAGTCACCCCAGCAAGAACCAAGGTCATGCTGCCGCCCACACCAGACCACAAGAACAATTAGTGAGATCCCTGGAATTTCAACTTCCTTTGCACATTTTCAGAAAACTGTTTGAGAAATGGAGGTGCCAGGAGTCTGAAGTGGGGAGAGCCAGGAGAGAGCTAAGCATTGAGGGAGCTCGTCATAGAAAGTTCAATCCTGTTCATAGGTGCCAGGTTCCTGGTCGGCCTCCCGGGCAGCACGAGGAAAGTCTGATCCCCTCACCCACTGATGGCCCTTTCTACTCGGGAGAGCCCTGTGTTCCTGTGAATGGAGACCCTGCTCTGTGCCAGTCATTCTTCTTAGCTCCTCAGATACTATCTCTTAATCATTAAAACTACCCTGTGAGGAAGGCACTATTATTACTACAGTTTTCATGTGAGGAAACTGACGCCCAGAGAGATGAAAGGCCAAGGTCTCATGACTAGAAAGTGGTAGAGCAGAGATCCTTCCAAAGGTGGACATCAAAGTTGGGGCCTTATCTCCGTTGTTAGGGTCTTTATCTATCTCCGTTGGGTCAGTCGTTCCTGGTGCCTGGAATGGCCCCTTCTGACTGGGTTTTAGCTGCGGTCTTATCATTTTGCCTTGTGTGTCTTTTCTTCATGAGCTCTCAGTTCTCCAGGGGACTGTGGTAGAGTCCAAGGAAACTTCTTTCCACTATCCCATGTGCTGAATGGAATAACCACACTGACATTGCCACATTCAGAATGAGTTTTCAGTTCCACGTGTAGAAATAGTTCTAGAAAAGGTGGTCCGTCTTGTAGAACTTGCCAGCCCCTGGGTGTGGGTGTGAGGAGTGGGGGCAGCTGGAAGACCACCAGGCAGAACCTCCACCTCCGTCTCTGGCCTCTGCTTCCCAGTGAGGAGGGGCTTGTGCTGGCTCAGAACCTTCTATCCTGGGAATCCACCAGTTGTTTGAAATTGAAGGTGGAATTCTGTATATGTGAGTGATGTGCATTTTTCTTGGGGTCGGGGAGCTCCATGGTTTTCATGAAATTCTCAAAAAGGACTTTCCAAAGGTTAACACAAACGTAGACTCTATTAATTCTAGGACTTGTCAGTCTTGAAATGCTCCAACCTTGTGACTGTGAAGTTGGTTAGAGACAGTTTCAGCCTCCCTGAGTCTGCTTGATCCTTATGCTAAGTTGCTTCTTGAGAATCCGATTGTTTATCTGTTTCTTCTCCCTTGAAGGTGGTGGTTCCCTGCTGTGTGCAAGTCCAACTGGAACAGGTAAGTCCTTCGTATTTCCTTGGGCCTTTGTACCTACCTGTCTTTCTTGAAGCTGTGCCCTGTTTGGGCAGTTTTTCTGCTCCCTCTAGGATCCACCCCCTCCCTTTGACCTGTAGCTTTCATTTACAGTGCTCTCTGTAGGGACATTTGACCACCCTGCACTAGCCAGTAGCACGTTTTCCTTAAGAGGAGAGAATCCCTGAACTCCTTTGCAGGAATTACCTTTGGGATCAGTGATAGTTACCTTCAGAGGTTAATTTCCCTGAGCCTGGGTTTCCAAGGCTGTAAAGTGAAGAATCTACACATTGATTTTCTTGTGATAAAAACGTGGACAGTGACATTGCCTATGTCATGGGGTTGCTGTGCAGAAAGCGTGATGCAATGATTTGTGAACACTCAGCTCCGACAAATGCCATGCTTTTATCAGATTGAAGGTGAACTTACGGAAACACTTTCTCTTTGGCTTGTTACAGGTAAATATAAATTGCTGTCTGCTTTTTAAATGAAATTCCTTTGAATATTGGTACCTCCCAGTACTTTCTTTTTCTCCACCCATTGGAGATAAGGTGGTTAAGCCTTGTTTCTAATCACTTATTAGCAGGTTGCAGGACACCTGCGGGGCTCAGTGTACCAGGACAGTGGGACAGGATGACCCTCTTTTCTTATTGTAAGTCAGAAGCAACTCCCAGGGAAACAAACTTGCAGCAGCCTCTTGCTGCTGGGGAAGCGTGTGTGTGTCCCAGCCTCCCCTGTGAGGGAGGGAAACAGGTGTGCCCACCACCACCTCCTGGGCATTGGTCTGGCGTGTGGCCCATAACTTCCCAAACTGATGGGGCTTCATACCCATGGTCCTGGGTTTGCCATACACTGAATTCAGAGGTTGGGATTTTGCCAGTCTTTCCCGTGTCTCTGGCTGAGGGCCCGGCAGCTCCTGATGCAGGGCTGGCTCTGTCTTGGATGCAGTCGCACATCCTCCCAGGGGCTCGCTGCTCTGATGAAGCCGAGATCAGATCCTGGCTCTACTGCTGACAGGCTGTGTCCTGCACAAGCCCCTGCCCACCCCGAGCATCAGTGTCCTCTTCTACCCAGTGGGGATGGGGGTGTTCCCTAACCTAGCTGAAGACAGAATGAAAGGAAAGGGATGTGCAGGAATTAGGCATGTCACAGATGCCCTGCCCACAGACCAGGTGCCATTATTGTGCTCCTTTTAATTCCATCACATGCTGTGCTCTCTCCGCACTGGGAGGGCCAAATGTGCATTTGAAGTCATAGGAAGGTTAAAAGAAACTCACTCAAAAACCTAAAATATCTACAAACTATGAAAAATATGTGGCCTCAAGAGAAGAGGCCCTCAGGGAGTGTGTGGCTCACGTCCAGGCCACCCTGGCTGGCCTCAGCGGTGGCCCTGGGCAGCCACCCACTCGTCCCCCCTCCACTCTTCCTGTGCAGCTCACAGCCTCGGACTTTGTGGTCTCTGTGACTGATTTCCTTGGGCCTGTCATGGGCCCAGGAGCCACATGTGCCACTCCTAGGTCTTGGCTGGAGTCAGTTTCCCCCAAGTCAGCTGCGGCTCTGCCCTCTTTTCAGAGGTTCTCTTATCATTGGATCTGTTGTTGGTGAGTCCCGCTGGAGTGCCATGTCAATGCACTAGGTCTGAAGGGGTCGGCTGTGGGGCTGTCAGCAGCATGGGCAGGCCACAGGCTCAAGCCCCCGGCCTGGATGCTGGGATGTTATTGCTTTGCTGTTTCCCTTCTGCAGGTGTGGCCACTAAGAGTACTGGCTGTTCTTCCAGCCCAGCCTGGCTCCTGCACGCTCCCCTTGCTGCTCTGTGTTTTTGTGTGTTGTGTCTGTAATTGTCACATGTATGTGGATGTGTGGATGTGTGTTATATGTTATGTATGTGAATGTGCTTATGCATGTGTATTATGTATGAAATTGTTTATGTGGATGTGTACGTGTTTATTGGGTATGTAATTGCTATATGCATATAAATGTGTGTATGTCTATTAGTGTTATGTGATTATTTGTATGTTAATGTGTATATGTGTGTGTGTTAGTTCATTTCTGTTGCTTATAACAAAATACTTGGAACTGGGCATTTTATAAGAAAATGAAATTTATTGCTTACAGTTTCAGAGAATGAGGAGTCCAAAGTCCAGGGAATGAATCTGGTGAGGGTCTTGGTGGTGGCAACAGTGAGCCAGGGGTCTCACATGGCAAAAATAGCAGAGAGGGGGGGGGGAGGGGGGGGAGAGGGGGGGGGAGAGGGGAGAGGGGAGAGGGGAGAGGGGAGAGGGGAGAGGGGAGAGGGGAGAGGGGAGAGGGGAGAGGGAGAGGGAGAGAGCGCATCTCACGTGCTCTCCTTTTAAAGCCCTCAGAACCACACCCACAACCACCATTAAACCATCAACTTAATCACCTCTTCAAGGCCCTTTGTTTCAACTACCTTAATAGCAGTAATAGCATTTCCCACCCTCTTAACACTGTCACAGTGGGGGTCAAGTTTTGGGGGACATTCAAGCGAAGGCAGTGTGTTATGTACGTGATATGTGTATATGAATGTACACATATACGTACTATGTATGCAATTGTTATATGAATATGGATATGGATATGTGCATATTATGTAAGCTATTGTTATATGTACATAAATGTACCCATAAATGCATGGGTATTATGTATGTAATTGTTATATGTATGTGGATGTGTACATATGTATTATGTATGTGACTGTCATGTGTATATGGATGTGTATATGTGTGTTATGTGATTGTCATATGCATATGAATATACATATGCATGTGTATTGTATCATTGTTATATGTATATGGATGTGTACATGTGTATTATGTATGTAATTGTTATATACATAGAAATGTGTATATGTGTGTTATGTATGTGATTGTTATATGTATATAAATACACATACATGTGTTATATATATAAAATTGTTAAATGTATATGGATGTGAATGTGTGTATTATGTATGTAATTGTTATGTGTATATGAATGTATATATGTGTGTGTCTGTTATATATGTGATTTTTAAGTGTATATGAAGGTATATATATGTGTGTGTATACATATATTTCTCTGAGGTGACCATGCACAGGTCCACTCTGTACTAAGTTCTCCGTGACCTTTCTCAAATTGCTTTGACAAGTGGTTCTCCAAGCATGGTCCTTGGACCAGCAGCCTCAGCATGGCCTGGGAACCAGTTAGAAATGCGCATTCTCAGGCCAGCCCAGGCGTGCAGCATTGGGAACTCTGGGGCTGGAACCTAGCTAGCTGTGTTTTAACAGATTGAGCTGGTGCAGCTCAAGTATGGGAACCGTGACTGGGAGCAGGGGATATTGCAGCACTGTGTGAGCCGATGCATACAGGTCCCCTGTGGAGACCCCCCCCAAAAGGATCTCTCTGGTTCCCCTTTTTCTCCCACTCCCACCTTTTGGATAAGGTGCACACCAACCACTGTGGCCTCCTTCCTGCACTGGCTCCCAGGAAACTTAGAGCCTGTCTGCATGCTTCAGGGGTTATCAGGGGTCGTGGAGGCTCTGTTGTCCTTGGACTCTGTGGTTCATCAGACTTCCAGGTTTGGGAGCAGGTGGTCTGCTTCCTTTCCAGATGCTCCCCCTGAGGCTGTCGTTGGTGGTTGGCTCTAAGGCTGGCTGTGCTGTCCACTGGGGTGTGAATAGCCCTGCATGTGCCTCGTGTCCTGCCTTCAGTCCTGGCTGCCCTCCACTCCATCCTGCTGGTGGCCTCTCCTCCACCTGGTGGTCACCTGGCTCCTATCCCACTCACCTCTGCTCTGCAGGTGTAACCTGAGAGCTGTGAGCCCTTCCGAGAGGTTCCAGAGCAGCTTCATCCCTGCACATTTAATGCTGCGAGCTGTCAGCTGGGTCAGAATTCCTGGGGTAGCGCTGGCTTGGGGCATGATGATTTTGAAGCACTCAGCATAATTCACCAGTCTAGGGCAGAGTTAGGCAGTGATAGGCCATGCCAGCCCGATGTGCCGGTAGGGGTATCTGTCACCTTAATGACGTTACTCTTGGCAAGGGTCATCTGTGGGGACAGGGGTGCCTTTGTGATCACCTGGGGTGTTTGCGGCATGGCAAGAGAAGAAGTCTTTCCTGTGGTTGTCCTGCATTGAACCTGTGGCTGTCTACCCATGATGTCTGTTTCTCTATACTTTTCTAGTAGCAGAATCTTCTTCTGTTTATTGCAGAGGCTTATAAAAGTGGGGCATGAGGTTAGATGAGCACATGGACTAAAGATGGCAGGTGGTGGAGTTGAGAAGGAGGAGCTGGGAGGCAGACGTGCCTTTGTAAACGCTCACGTAGCTAATGAAGCATGCACACAGGCTCTGAGGTTCCTGGGAGCCAGTGTGGGAAGGAGTCCACAGTTGTTGGTGCGCACATTACTCAAAAGGAGGGAAACACTAGGGATCAGCAGAGGAAATACGTTATGTGGGAAGTGATGGAGGATGTGGACTGTGGCTGCATGACAAATGCTCCTGCCTGTTCACAGGTGGAGCAGAATGACTATTTTAGAGGGAAATCAGAGACAAGCTGTTACAGTGTAGACTCATTAGGACCTCTCACTTTAAGTGACTAGGTCCCTTGATACATGTGGCTTTTAGAAATATAAAAGGACAAGTGGTGGCTTTTTCCTCTGCTTACACCAACCAGCAGGAGGATGCGTCGCTGTTGTTCTAGGTATCTGCGATCCCTAGTGATGGCAGTGGTGGCCAGCTCTGCAGACTGAGTCACGGCCTGTGAGCCAGCTATTCTGTAGGTCTGCATGTGTGTGCCACGTGTGTGCTCATGTGTTCATACAGGCACCGATGTAATAGTAGTTAGGAGCGTGGGTAGAATCAGGTCGGGTCCTACCCAGGCCATGACACTAGAGAGCCACATGACCTTGAGCAGAGCCCTTTTGCTTTTCTGAGCTCCACTTTCCTCTTCTGTAAAATGGGGACTCTGCCGCCTTCCTTGTGGGGTCACTGGGAGGACAGAATGAAGTAATGTATTGAAGCTCTGAGCACTGGTTATGGCGCACAGAAGACACATGAGGAAGGGGGAAAGCTTATTCATTGTTCCATGAACTCAGAGGGCAATAAAGGTCTTTGAGTTCCTGCAGCCTTTGCTGCTAGTGGTTTGTTTTTGATCATTGTTCTCTTTCCATCTGATGGGAGAGAACCAGTCTGATGAGTTCCAGAGCAGGTCATCTGCGTCCTGAGGGTGAAGGCACCACTGACAGACGCTTATGACACACTGATTCCTTGTGTTTGGGAGACTTTGAGGAGGACAGGCCATGATGGAGGGGGCAGCCCAAGGTCACGATGGGGTGCGCATGAGAGTCTCTAGAGGGTAGTGGCTGGTTTGCAGGATCTTTTCATGACCCAGCCGCCTCACAGTGGTCTAAGTGGTGGCCTGGCAGCTTTGTACTGAAGTTCAAAGGCAGTGTTGTTGTTCTTTTCCATCTTATCTTTACCTTCGTACACAACCAGAGGGAGAAGTTTCGTTTCAGTGCATCAGCAGCGAATGCTGACACTCGGGTGTGGATGTGACTTCAGTGGGGAGGCCGAGTCCACACGTGTCCCCCCTCCCACTGCCAGCCCCAAGGAAGTGCTGCTGTTTACAGTGGCTGTGTCCTTGGAAAAGGCCCATGTCCCCGCCTTCTGGTGGCTACGTGTGGGAGGCATTCAGGACAGGAGCAGGTGCAGAATCCTCACCTGGCAGCCGGTGAGCACACAAGGGCTGTTTTTGCTTGGCCATTGTGGTTTCTCTCACTGGAGGAAAGGTTGTATAAGAATAGCTTCTGAGTCATAATGGCTTTACTTCTCTTTGTTTAATTAAAGTGAGGATAATGAGCTGTGTCTGTTAAAGGTGACATCAGGAGTCACGTTACACAGGCTGAAGTTGGAGTTTTCTAACTGGGTTTTGCTAACAACAGCCTTGTGTTCCTGTGCGTGCATGTGCATGTGTGTGTGTGTGCGTGTGTGCGTGCGTGTGTGTGCATGTGTGTGCGTGTGTGCGTGTGTGTGTGTGTGTGTGTGTTGGGGCCTTGTTCAGCATGGTTTGCTTAAACTCCCAAAGCCGCAGGAGGAAGCCATCCTGAGCAACAAGTTCCACACAGGAACAGCCTATGTCTGCTTAGGAGAGCTGCACCGAGCACATACCATCGTCTGTGTCTCCCATGCATTGGCCAGGACAGACTCTCCCAATGGTATTGAATTATTTCAGAAAGAATAACCACCAAGTGGATGATTAGAAGCTTCAGATGGGTGAAAAGAAATCACTTTAATGGTATCCCTTTTATTTCATTGCAAATTTAACAGCAGCACATTTCAAACAAAACACCCAGCTTTTTATCCATCAAATGCAGGGTTGGGGGCTTTGTGAAAAGGCAGAGCATCCAGTCATCCAGATGGTCGATCTGGATGACCTCGGGCTCCAGGGCTACCTTGGTCTCTTCTCTTGGCCCCAGCCCACAGCAGTCTCTTTGTATGAATTTTGTCACCAAAGACTTCACAGAAGGCTCTTCAGATGAATTTTCTGTCCTTAAGGCCAGGTATTTGATTGGACCCTCTTATTTCCTGCTCATAGATGGTTTCCACCACTGTGCTAAACTTTTGAAGTGGGCACATGGGTCTGCATGCCACAGTGACTGTCAGTGTTTTCTGAAAGTTATCTACATGTGGACACATGTATGGTACATACGTGTCTGTGCCCACAGCTGCCCCTGTCAGGTTCTCTGTGTCTTAACATGAGTTTTCATTCAAACCTATTTGACCAAACACAGTGAAACTGAGTTGTCTCAGTCCAACAGAGACACGCAAATATCCTCGCTCCTTAATCTCTCTGATCTCCAGGAAGCATAGAGAAAAGCCGCAAGAATACTGTTGGATCAAAGTCCAGATATTCCATTTGTCCAAAAGAACCAAACTCAACTTCTCTGGTTCTGGCCAAAGCTGGTGAGACCTGGAAATAAAAATAGAAACTGAGCCTGCATTCCCCACCTTTCACCAAGGCATGGGTGAGCACGGTGAGATCTGGGCAGCTGGGATCTATCAGCGTGAGGTCTCACAACTAGAAACGAGCCGGGAGCGGTGCCCCTGGAGGGCCTGTCCTTGCTGGGGATGAGCCTCAGGCTCCTTTTCCCCATCTGCTGGGGCCTGGGCAGCGAAGGTCACTGTCCTGTCTTCTCACTTCCAGCCTCACCATTGGAAGTCATGGGCGCTGGTACTCCTTCTCCCCGTGGGTCACCCATACACTATGGTCCAGACGCCACCAGCCCCCTCGAGTGCAGCTCAGGACAGGCTGTGTTCCTGGGCTGGGTGGATGCTGTTCATCAGTTCACTTAATTTCTCATACTTCTCTCGGTTCCCGGGGTCCTCTGGGAAGGCTGGGGGTCCAAGTCAACGTTAATGTGTATATAGGGAGCTGGGGGGTGGGACAAGTTTAAAGCCACAATGCTGAACTATTCTCGGATTTTCTTTTTCTTAACTCCATGCATTTAACCCCTTTGAAGGTTTCTGTATTTCCCCACACTTGGGCCTCTTGATGGGAGCAGTGTAAGTCTCGGTGAGGAAGGGAAGGCCAGAGGCACCTTTCCCAGGCAGACTCTCACCTGGCTTTTCAGGGAAGGAAATGATGTGCAGCTGAGGAACTTGGAAACAAGCAGCTGGTGTCTCCCTCCTTCTCACAGGCCCCGGAGAACGCATCTGCAGGGCGGGCATAGTGATTTGAATCATGTTCTCCAAAGTCATGTCCACCTGAAACCTAAGCACGGGGCTTGTTTGGAATAGGGTGGAGATGAGATCATACTGGATTAGGTTGCCTTTGGAAGAAGAGGACACACAGACACACATGGAGGCAATGTGACGACAGAGGCAGAGACTAGAGCCATGTGCCTACAAGCCAAGGAACCCCCAGATTGCAGCAACCACAAGAAGCTGGGGGAGGTACCCCTGACTGCAGACTCCCAGGCCCAAGATCTGCAAGAGAACAGGCGCCCGTCGCTTGAAGCCTCCAGCTGATACAACGGGTGCCGCTTCACTGCTCTTGTATTGCCTGATTGTTCCCCAGGCATTTCTGATACTTCTTTTTGGCTAACAGAGTAAATAGGAACCTGCCCCAGCTGCATCAGGGCAACAAGACAGCCTGGAGGGGGGCAGAAGAGAGCGGTGTGGGGGTAGGGGGAGGCTCTGGGGCAAGGCTGGCGTGGGTCCTCCTGTAAGCTGTTGCAGACCGCTCAGATGGGACAGATTTTGAGAATGTGCAAAATAGCAGAGGATGTTTACGGAAATTGTCTAAAAGAGGAGCCTCTGGTTATGAACTGTCATGCGGGTCAGGCAGGATTGCGAAGGCTCCATCACCCCAGGGCTCCCTGGAAAGGCCGGTGGAGCCTTCGTGCCTGGGGCCCTGCACTGGCCCACAGCCTGTCTGGTGCTAAGTCAGTGTGAGCCCAAGGCTGGGACAGCAAGACCCCATCCATTCCTTCCAGAACGACTCAAGGGCAAGCAGGACCCAGGACAGCCGACCCATCACAGCCTAGGCCAGTGTTAGAGACAGTTATGGGGAAGAGGCCCTGACCTTCTGCCCCCAAGGATCTGTCTTCACCTGCTCCTCAAAGCATCCGCAGAACTACTGCTGTGACCCTGCGGGCACAGACTTCGAGGGACATCTGTGGCTCCCCCACCCCCACCCCTTCTAACCACAGGCGAAACTTTGATCCATACTTTTCTTTGATTTCACCATCTCCTCCCACACCTAAAATAACATCCGGGCCTTTGGCTACTTCCAACTTCGAGAGTGGGAATGGCCTGGATTTCTGGGAAAGGCAGCTGAGGGAGGAGGCTTCCCATAAATACTGGCAGTAGCTTCAGGAGAACCCCTCATCCGCAGCCTGGAGCCTTAAGACCTACCTACTGAGAAAGATGGAAACCCCGAAACAAACGGAAGAAAAAAAGCCCAGCAGCGGTGCTGAGCCTCACACAGACAGGCCCACCCCCTCCGTAGCTGGTATTTGAAAGCTGTGGGCTGGATACTGCTCCTGAAGCTATTGTCCCCGCCTCTGCAGGTGGAGGGCAATCGTGAAGAGTCAACAGCAGGGAACATATTAACCCCGGTGTCAGCTTACACCCACCGGTGAGCACAAAGCCTTGGCTGATGATGAAAAACCCACACCGACCTCGGAGGCCTCCCTGGGCTGCAGGCCTGGGTCACACCAGCCGTGACTTGTCAGCGTCTGTGCCACCAGGTGCACACACACACTGCGCTGAGTTCCCTTCTGCCCTGACCATTAAGTGAGTCTGTGGGCTTGGGGTGGCTGCTCTTCTCTGGGCCTCGGAGCCCTCATCCTAAAGTGAGAGGTGGGACCCAGTCAGGGCTGGCAGCCTTGTCCCTGGGCCCATCCATGCCAGGTCCTCAGGGGTGACTGGAGGTCAGCCCCAAAGTCACCTTAAGCTTAAATACTGACCTGCCGTCCCCAGAGCACGACAGGTAGCCCCTCCCCCGGGAACCTACTCATAAGCAATGTGTTGAATGAATGGATGTCACCAAGTCTGATGGCGGGAAGTCTACAGTGGAGAAGAATCTGGTTGAGTGGGTTTCTTTTCTTTTATGGTGCAGATTCTATAGCAGTCACCATTTTAACTGTGGCAGGGCCCTTGAAGGCAGTGCCTGTGTGCGGTCTGCGTGGAAAATAGCAGTAACTCCTGAAGAGGAAAATCAAATGCTTATTTTTTTTAATGTCCTGAATCAGAGAGAAGCTAGCATTTGACAAGGTGGCATTACAAACCCCAGGTCAGGGGAGGGGTTATAGTGGCCCAACATCTAAATTACCTGAGCGCGTTTTACCTGTAAGAGGAGTACTCATTAAGGAAACCGCACACAACACTCCTGCCCCCACCCCCCAGATCTATATCCACTCTGAGGGCAGAGCGGGCCGGGAGGGAGCCGGCTGTCAGTCTGGAACCAGGATCGAGTCTTGGGTTCCTTGCTCAGTTATGCCCATATGTGGCCGTGTTCTCCAGCCTTCTGTTTTCTTATCTTGCAATATGGTGTTGGGCGACTGTAATACCTGTGTACTCCTATAGCTCAACAAGTCTCTGTTTAGAGAAGCAGGTGTCCGCGGCAGTTTCCTCAGGGCACTGAGAGCACCTTTGAGCTTTCAGGAGGTGACTGCATTGGTGTGTGCAGGTGCCAGGGCACCTCTTTCTGAAAATCAGAAGCTCGGCAGCTCAGGATCCTCCCAGCTGCTGTTGCAATTGTCTTATTCTTCTAGGGCATTTATAACAGGTTTGTTTAAAATGTGTACCTTCCCTAGAGTGTTAGGAAACTGTTTTTGTGAAAATGAAAAGTTTTGTCCTTGTCAGAAACCGTGTCCCATTTGGAGTCTCAATTGTGCAGAAAGAATAGGACAGTCATGTTTCATTACATGGGTCTTTTCCAATTTGGTGAAGAGTTTTCTCCGCTTAGCTAATACTTTATTTCCAGCATGATGACTGTGAACACTCCCTGCCCTCTCCTGGGCCTCAGGCATTTTGGGCAGCCCCGTGGTGGCCCATCTTTCCGGAAGGAACTGGATCTGGAGAGCAGGCAAGGGCAGCGCAGGATCAGTGACTTCAGAGGGCAGGGTTGCAACAGTTGGCAGCTTTGTTACTATGGATGGAGACATAATTTTCTGATCTATGCAACAGACTTTAAAAGGTACTACTTGACACACACACAACAACGACAAAACTCCTTAGTTCCCTTTGGGGGATGCTGGGGACCAGCTCATCCTGCGAATTGGCAGATAAAGAGAAGCAGTCAAGCATTTATTGAAACTTCTTTCTTGTACAAACTGTACCTTGGGGTTTCCAAACAGAGGAAGATGGAAAGTTTTATTGAAAGAGGAATTCCATCTACTAAATGTTGAAAAAGTAATAATGGTACGTTCTAACCCTGTTCAAACCCCTTGAGAGTGGCTGGCCGCAGGCCCTGATCCAGAGGCCTCCACTATTGCAAAAGGGAAGTCGCAGGGTCCTGTGCCTCTTTGTGGGAGGAACACAATGTCCCTTGGCCAAGTCCTCCCCGGAAATCAAACCAGAATCACACTAAGCCTCAGATCCATCTGGAACGGACAGGAAATATAGGGCAATCTGTGAAGTGATACTGCAGGGGTGAGCAAAATCCAGAGCGAGGGAAATTCTACTGGGCAAAAATAACGCTGATCTTTTAAAATAAATTGCAAAAAGAGGAGGAAGAATCTATCTTGTAAAGGAACCGAAGAGACATATTAAATGAACATCGTAAGACTTTGTTTGGATCCGAATTTTCCAACGATTAGACGTAAACACAAAACAAAACAGAATTTATGACAGAGAGATTTGAACATTGATTAGATATTTTATGTTACTGAGGAATTATTAACAAGACTGGCATTTTGTTGTTCCATTTTTTTTTAAAGTTCTTTTAAAGATGCATACTGAGATATTTACAGATAAAGTGATATGATATCTGGAATTAACTTTTAAATGGCCCAGCGAGGGGGGCGGTGTGTGAATGTGGTTTGTTTGGGGACGAGTTGGTACCTGTGGAGCTGGATGGTGGTCCCCGGGGCTCAGATCCTGGTCTCTTTATGTCCCAGGGTTGTGCAGGATGCAAGTGACATGTACAAGCACAAGGCTCAGGCTGACTGGTGATGGATGGCAGGGGCCAGTCGATGTTTGGTCATTATTATACAAACTGCACACCAGTGTTTCCCAAACCACTACCCTTCCCCCCCTTGTAAGTTACATTTTGTTTCCTGATGGCTCCAGACTTGTATGTGAGTCTTCAGTGTGACATTCAACTGTTGACATCTGCAGCGCTACAGTGTGTCTTATCTGATGAAGTGTTTCACTGAAAACCTACTGAGTTGTCAACACGAGGCAGGTTGCAGAGTTCATAGGCTCCTTTCTAAAATGGCAACATTTGCTTCATAAAGCCTTTTAAAAAAAAAAAAAAACCTTCTGAATAAAAGGTTGTTTCAAACCAGCCAGGTGCATTCTTACTTTTTTTTCTTGGAAAAATCCTACATCTCCCCTGCCAGAGGGATCAACCTCGATATGATTTGCTCGTGAAAAGAAGTAGGGCGGAGGCCCAGGCATTCAGGGAGAGCAGATTTTGGCTCATTAAAATGAAGAACTTTGGAAAGTAAAGACAGTTAAAAATGGACTTGGCCTTGTATGAGGTAGTGAGCTGCCCGTCCTTGGTGTTGTGCAAGCAGAGGCTGGCAGTGGAGCTGCAGTGGTTATTCCTAGGGAGGTTGTGAGATTGAGTGAAAACGACGGTAAACGATGCTGTCATGAAGCCAGTGGTGTGTGATGACCATGCTTGGTTCAGGTGTGACAAGTGCTGTTGTCTGTGAGTTGGATGTTAATGAATCAACAATATATATTCAATAAGGTGTCTTTAAACTGAAACGCATAAAACAAGGTTATGGTTGTTGATCAATTAATGAAAATGTTGTGCCCAGAGGCTCTCAGGAACCTAATCCTCTCTTTCCCCTAGGGGAAATAGTTCAGTACGGGCTAATTCACTATTTACAGCTACTTAATAGAATACAACTATGTACCTCGAATAATGCGAATCAACTGTAAATGATCAGGTATTTTTAGGGGTCCTTAGTAAGGTTGCTCCATTGTCAAGTTGTTGCTTAAGAATGACCTTTTCCCCTGACCTGGCTGTCAGAGAGAACAGACTCCAGCCCACTTTCTGGCTGCCTCTGTGTGAACCTAGGATGGGCAATTCTTGTCCAGACCTGAGGGCGGGGGGGACAGAGGCGCAGCAAGGCC
This sequence comes from Cynocephalus volans, assembly GCF_027409185.1. NCBI lineage: Eukaryota > Metazoa > Chordata > Mammalia > Dermoptera > Cynocephalidae > Cynocephalus > Cynocephalus volans. Next base: position 214,188,339 of record NC_084461.1, read on the forward strand.
ACCCCTGGTGGAGGGCCAGCTGGTCCTGGCTTCTGGAGCACTGTACCAGGTAAGTGAGAAAGTCGATGGTCCCCCGTGGTGGACTAAGCTCTCGGATCCTGGGCTCCACTCCCGGCATGTGGCCTCACCTTGCCAAGCCTGGTCCTCAGTTCTCTCATTTATAAGGTGGGGACGACAGGGCTCCTAGTGCCACAGGCTGCTGTGAGGATAGTAAATCACTTTGCATCGTGGAGTGGGATAAATATGGAGTAGCCATTGCAGTGACTCGTGATCACAGCAGGGACGAGGAAGATAATTGTGGTTGGCCTGTCACCTGCTGTGTATTTACTTTCACATCCAGGCAAAACCTGTCATTTAAAGTGATCAGAATTTATATGTGGCCGTTGAATTGAAATATCAGTGAAGTTGTAGAATCCTAAAACATTCACTTGAGCATTTCACTGTGTCTGAACACAGGTAAAGGTCGCCATCTGTCACTGATGAACTGCCCTGTCCTGTCTTTGTGTTCAGTCTGGCGACTGGGGTTCCCCATCCTGTTTTTGCGTAATGTACATTCATAATGAACCATTGAATTTCCCCTTTAGATTTCCTCAAAGGGTTAGGAAAGCTGAAAGATACGTATGAAATAATCTGAGCATAACAGTCCTCTGAACGTTCCCTGTTTTTTACAGCTGCCTTACATAAACTTGATTCAACAGAATTTTAGTGACTGTACCTTTCTCAAGGCTCTCGAAAGCGCTGACACGAGTGTTTGTAGCAACAGCAATTCTCTTTTTTTACATTCACATTTCATTGGTTCCTGCAGTTAACAATGACTAGTACGACGGGCTCAGGCAGGTTTGGGAGCAGATGTGGTGGTCACTTGTGAGCTTTTCAGTTGACAGAGGCAACAGCGCAGGAGCGTGGAGACCAGTGCACGGGCCCCAGGCGTCCCGTGCGCACTGATGGGTGGCAACACTGTCTCAGAGTGAACAGGGTGATGGGCAGATTAGTGATCGGTGGGGACTCTTAGAGGCAGTTTTGGTGTGACCACATCTTTTGGTTCTTGGGGGACAGGGTGGTGTTTAATTCCACTCAGTAAGCAGAAAGGACTCAGATGCCCAGATCCGCCTTCTTCCACCTACTCATTCGACATGTTTCTGTCCTTCTGGAGTGTGCTGTAGATCCCTCCCCATCTAGCGTTTATCATTTAATTCTATACTCACGGTCTTGTACTTACACACACACACCTCTCTCTCTCTCCCCTGCACACCTGTAAGCTTCCCAAATGTGAGAGATATGCTTTCATGTTTTTTTTACTCCAGCAATGACAGTGGGGCTGTACACATAGTAAGTGCTGGAGAATAATTGTTGAAGTTAATTGTACGATAAATTACCTATGATTTTGAATTATATGATACACAGAAAACCTCCTATTGCAGTCTCTGGTTTGGAGTCCATCCTTAATCACCTTCGTTGGAATTTAGTAGATGGAGCAAGCACGGGAAGGGGTTGGATATACTGTGTCTGCTCTGCTGTGGCTTCTCCTCCTCAATAGTTTGCAGTGTCCTTCAAATCTTCCTAATTACAGTAGCCGGTTTCACATACAGGGTGTTTTCCCCCAGTCTTTTTTTCCTGAGTACATTCGGGAAGGAAGAGGTGACTTTTTGCGTGGGGGTTGGGGGCTGTTTCTGCCCTGCCCCCTTGCTGTGTTGTGGCTGCACAGAGCAGCCCTCGCTACCAGAGGGACAGTGTGAGAGGACAGAAGAGGCGGGGATAGTGGGCGAGCATCTCCAGGCCACGTCTGGTCATCTCAGGAGGTCAAGGGACACAACTGGCAGCATTGTGTTCCAAACAATCACCACGCATCTCAGACCCTTGAGATGGTGTCTTAGCCAAATTGGGCTGGACAACTAATGTATATCCTCTCACAGTCCTGGAGGCTGGAAGTCCAAGGTGAAGGTGTGGGCAGGGCTGGTTTCTCCTGAGGCCTTTCTGCTAGGCTTGTAGATAGATGTCCATCTTCTCCCTGTGTCCTCACGTGGTTGTCCCTCTGTGAGCATCTGTGCCCTAATCTTTTTATTATCCACTAGTCATTGGCTTAGGACCCACCGTAATGACCGCATTTTACCTCAATACCTCTTTAAAAGTGCTGTTTCCAAATACAGTCAGATCCTGACCCATAACAGACGGTAACAGGACTCGTCAGTCTCAGCGGGGAGGGGGCCAGTGCTGCCTTTGCCTGATTTGGGGGACGATAAACTGTAATCTTGAAAGTATGGTCTTGATCATGGAAAACGCTAACTTACGGAACAGACGAGTACTCCCCTCTTTCCACTGCCCTGCCCCCCTCATTAACCCATTCAGTTAACAAATTTTTATTTTCTGAGGGCATCCACTGCATGAGGCACTGGACCAGGTGCAGGAGGCTCTGTGTGGTTCTCTTGTTATGGAGTTTGCCTTCTGATGCACTCGGGGGCATGTTCCATCCTGGGCCCGAGCACTGATCTGGCGAGGGGATGGGGAAGGGGTTGCATGCTGAAGAGACTGGAGACCCGCCTTCACCTCTCTGCACTCTTCTTTGGGACACTGGTTTCATAACTACCCAGACACAGTTCCTTTAACTTTGGCAAAGCAGTACCTTTTGGGGAAAGGGGATCAAATATATTCAAGAAGAAAAGGATGGAATGAGCCTTTCACCTCTGGGACGTTTTCTTCTACTCCCGTGGACGATGTGCGTGGTCCTGGAAGTCACAGGACTTTCTAGAGGAAATCCTGGTGATGTGAGTCCCAAAGCACCTTGTACCTCTAGGTGTTTATCCCAAGACAGCCACTAGGATGTCAAATATTTTAAACTATAGAATGTTTTCCATGGCATCCTTCTTAAGAGTGAAAAATTGGAGACTAAATCACATTCAGATATAGGGGGATTATGTTCCAGCCGGACAACTGGACACTGTACAGCTGTTAAAAATTCCATCACAGAAGAAAACTTAATGGTATGGACATACAGCTCCATCTGGGATTTTAAATACGTATGTGTGGGAAAAGGAGGGATCCATCCTGTGTGGCTGAGGTTGGTCATCTTGGGGGAGTGGCAGGGAGTCGGAGGCTGAGTCCTTCTGCTGCTTTTTGTATGTGTCTACTTTCTAAATTTTGCACAACAAAATAACTTACTTTATGATAAAGAAAAAAATAAGTGAGTGCTTGTTTTTTAAAAAGCCCCAGCAGGTTCTCAGAGCTGGCCTCCCAGTGACAAGTGGGACACTGGTCAGCAGCTTCAGGAGGGCTAGAGAGGGCTCCTCAGAGGGTCTGGTTCCGCCTGCCTGGTGTCTGGCTCCCAAGCTGGAGCATGCACCTGTGGGAATGGGCACCTGCGGGAGCGGGCAGGAGGCCCCTCACCCCTTGTGTGCTTTATCTAGGGTCGGCTTTATCTGGGGTCAGCTGCTGCTTAGCCAGTCCTGCTTTCCACTGCTCGTCTCAGTGCAGACCGACTTCGTTTTGTTTTATTTCATTTTATCTTGATGTTCAGATCCAATTTGTGCTGAACATCTGACCTTTCTGAGAGTGGAAAGGGGACAAAAAGGGTTAATGCATCCATGAGGCACAGCTGTTCTAAGCCTGGGTCAGCAACCCAGAAGTTTCCCAGATTGAAGCCCCAGAGTTTAGAGGACATGGCTGTCACTATTTTTTAAAGTGAGGTGCAATGCCCGATGCTCAGCTAGGGAAGTTGCCCTTTGGCAGAGCCCCGGCGACTTTCCCATGGCACGTGTGAGGGGCTGGTGGGGAGGGAAGCCGGCCCTGGCCCCAGGGCACCCATCTTGGGCAGATGTGGCTTTCGCAGACAGGACAGGTCAGTTCGATGCTGAGAACTTTATTTCCTCACCTGTAAAAAGGAAATGTGAGGAACTGAGTGAGGTCACCTGGATGGATTTTGGCTTGTGTTCACATTATAGATGTGATCGTTGACAGTATTGTAGATGCGATGTATTCTGGAGATAGGTGTCAGTACTGATCTGAGAAGACATATCTCCTGCCGTGGCTCAGGGCTCTCTGTGCTGGGACTGTGCCATCTTCTCAGCGCCTCTGATCAGCTCTTTTCGTTATCAGAGGAAAAGTGTGGACAAGAACGGTATTCAGGGCTCCCTAGGCATGAAAGCAAGTGCTAGAAAGAGAAACCGGCAGGATGCTTCAGAGGACGAGCTTCTGTCTGGGATCTGTGAGGAGCAAGTGCAGGGAGCTCCTCATGACAACTCTATGTCACTGTCTTCTGATAGATGACACCAAGTGGACAGGGTTCACCTCTGAAGGGTGCTTTTTGCCTCCAGGAAACTGCCTTGGCTCATTATCTAGCTTTGGGCTCCTTGAGATCTGACTTGGTCCCTTTGTGCTCTTACCTCTCCCCCACTCAGGCACCTGTGGCACCTGACACGGGGGACTCTTCCACTCTCCATCACTGGTGGCCTCTCCGCGCACGGCACACAGTGTACCACCTCCATTCCTTTGTGCAGACTGATTCCCCTGGAGGAATTCTCTCTGCTGCCCCCACCCTAGCCTGCTGGCCTGTCCCCATAGCTACCCAAGCACATCCCCCACGTGGCCACAGCCCCTACAGCTGCAGGTGAGCTCTCTTCTCCAAGGTATCGCCGGCACTGCTTTCTCTCCCCGCTATGGGGCTTTAAAAGCACGTTTATCCTGCATCTCCAGGGCAGGATTCTTAACCTCTCAGTTTCATTCATCCTGGTACCTCCCTCCTCTTGGTCACACCTTCATCCCCTCTGTGGTGCCTGAAACAGAGCTGGCCCTCCTGTGCATGTCTGTTTGTGCTCACGAACATAACTCCATTCAGCAGGAAGGTGTCTGGACAGGTTGGAGAGGCGGGAAGGTAGCCGGAGGGGCTCACTGTGTGGGGCTTGCTGTGCCCATGGGTGCATCTTCCTTTGCTGAGAGTGTCGGGTGTTCTGTGCATCCCTGCTTTAGGTGACAACCTCCAGTGAACAGGAATCGGAGGCCTGCCTTGGCCCAGGCTCCGGGTGCTCAGTGTGTGTGTGGGTTGGGGTGGTTTAAAAGATGAGAACTTAGGAGATGATTTCTGCCTTACCATTTTGGTTTTTTGGTGTCCTTTTCTGCCTAGAAGTTGGGTGGTTGGTCCAGTCATGCATGCAGGTCTCTGCCTCTCTCCTGGTTGGGGTTGGTATCAGGGCCTTTGAAAACAGCAGGTCCTTGGATTAGAGGTGAAGCCCCAAGCAGCCCTGGGAGTGATCAGTCAGCCCGACAGGCCCCTGCTTCACCTGCGGGATGGAGCGTCGGCTCCTGCTGGGATTTTCCCAGGAAGGAGTGCCCGCCTATCTGCTCCACCCTGGCTGTGCTGTGCCCGGGGAAGCACGCCAGCCTCCCTCAGAGAAGTACCAGCTGCTGCGTGTGACCCCATGTCCCCCAACTGAGTCCAGAGGCCTGAGGTCGGGGGCCTAGAAAGAAGCTTCCCTCTCTGTTGATCAAGCCCAACTCAGACTGGACTGCTTGCTTGCAGGGTTCCTCCTTTATTCCCATGAACACACCTGAGCATCGTTGGGAGACACTGGCTGCCATGGACATCCTCTGTCCATCTGTCTGTCTGTCCACAGAGCTGGCAGCAGAAAGCCCTGCAAAGTTTGGTTTTGTTTGGGGCACTATTGATTTGGTGCCTGGCCCAGAGCAGATGCTCACCGAGTGTTTGTTGCTGGATGAACGTGAGGGGCCCTGCCCACCTCCAAGTGGACAAGTGTGCAGGGCTGCCGGAGCCGTCTCTGCTTTCTCTTCCCTGAGTCATCTCTGTGACTCTGATTATCCAGGCTGCACAGTCTGCACAGCTGGGGCAATTCATTCACTCTTCATGCTAGACCCCAGGCCCTACTGTGCCCTTCTTTGGCCAGGGGAAGGTAGGGCCCTGGCCCGAGCTGCATGACCATCTCAGTGTTCTCTGGGCAGCCGCTTTGCCCAGTGGGGCAGGCTAGGTAGGGGTGCATCAGGGGGCCAGCTGGCTGCATGGCCAGGACCTGCTTCTGTGGGCCTCTGATCTTCTTGGTGGCTTTGCTGCCCTCCTGGCCCTGACATGCCATGCCGACGGGACCAGTGTCTGCCCTCTCGGGATTTGGGGGGACCATGCACAGCAGGATGCCTGTGCTCGACCCTGCACTGTGCCTAGGAGTCAGGATAGGATGGGGGACAGGACAGGACACTGCCCTGCAGGGCGCACCAAGAGTGAACTCAGCACAGGCAGCCAAGCCCCTTCCGCCATAGAGCCTTCACACTGCTGGGGGGCGAGTGACATTGCTGTGGTACAATTACAAAGTCCCCTGCCTTCTACAGAAAGCAGTTCCCTCTGGGGCTGCCCTTGGTGCCATGTTCAACCATGGGCGACAAACCTCCCACCTGGTTGTTCCTGGCTGACCACTCCTGTAGTTGAGGACACTCCTGTTGGGTTCTTGATGGTGTTTTTGAGAGATCTGGGTTCCCAGGGCATGTGTGTTTTCTGTCACCATGAAGTGAGGGGTAGACTGTCCTGTGCTCAGGAAGACACTCCCCTGCCCCGCCCCATGGCTGCCCCACCAGAGCCCGGGCCCCTCCCCATCCCCTTTCCTCATTTGCAAAATGCGGGAGCCAGACTAGGACGGAAGACCAGAGACTAGGACCAGTGCTGGCTTTACTGGGAGGCTGGCGTTATCAACCCATTTCACAGAGGTGAAAACTAATGCTCACAGAGTTAAAAAAAAAATCGAGTTTTGTGGCTGTTAAAGAGGCAGGTGCTCCTATTTGACCCCCTACCCCCACTGTTCTCTCTGCCACCTGCTGTGAGTTGGGCATTTGGCAGGAAGCACCTGACGTCCTGCAGAGCTGAGCCAGCCTGAGCAGGTCACCCCCGTTCCCGTCTGACCTGGAAGGAGACACCACTTGGCTTCCTGTGGAGCAGGTGCCCCCAGACCAATGTGCCCACTGACTCCCCTCCCTTGTCCTTTTCCCGTGTGAAGAAATGTTTTTGTCCTGAAATAATTGATAAAAATAAAAGCACTCAAGTGCCTGTGAGGTGTAATGATAAAATGAACGCACACAGATATCTCTCCCTGTCCATGTGAAGGCCACGACCGACCATGCAGTTATGAAATGCAGCTTAGCCAGCTGCCGCAGGTCCATCTGGTCTGACAGCTGTGGACAGGGCGCTCCTGTTCTGGGCCGGCCACCTCCGCCCACTGCTGCCTTCCTCCGCCCTGAGTGTTCCATAACGGATTAAACCCGGCCTCAGGCAGGTTGGGTGACCTTTAAAGTCCCCACTGTCACCAGGATCTGCCATGCACTCAGCCTTGATCCCCCTTTCTGTTTTGGCCTCCAGCCGAGCACCTCATTCCCAGGTTTTACAGTGTACCCTTTTCTCTCTCTCTGGTCCAGCCACTCTGTCTTTGACCCTGTTTTTGTGTGTTTATTGTTATTTAAAAGTTTTTGATGAATTATATTGAATTCATTTGAGGAATCATCTCAAATTCTATCTGGAATCGGGTGGAGCAAAAATGAACTGAGGAAGGAAGCAGAGGAGAGAACAGGAGGGAGGGCGGGAGGTGAGTGAGCACCAGGCGTCTGTAAGATTTGGGGATGCAGAGGTGAGTCCTGCCTTCCCAGGAACTCCTAGTAGGTTTATCCTCCTGGGGGGACTTTTGAGCAGCCACTGCTATGCCGGCTTTTTCAGCACCCTTTGGAGGGCGGGTTACTCCCTGGAGGCCGGGTCTGGGCTGGTTCCCAGAAGGACACAGCTGGCTCAGCTTCCTGGTCTGACGCCTCTCCCTGGAGACCGCTGCCCCCCTTCCGCAGGCCCTTGGCAGGCTGGCCCCAGCCTCGGGCAGACATCGTCCTGTGTGCTGTGGGCAGGCGTGCGTGCTTACCGTGGGGCCGGGCACACCTGCCTGCTGCTCCTGGCTGTGGTCCTGGAGACTCCTACACTCAGCTCCTGCTGCCTCCTTCATGCCAGAGCCTGGCTGCTGTTAGCATGGAGAGGGGGGCCTTTGACTCACAGCAGGGGAAGGGGCAATGCAGGACGGACTGCTGCCTTTGGAAGGGAGGAGCAGACCCGGCCACACATCCCCCACCTGGCACAGTAAGTTCCTGGCTCGTGTGGCCTCCTGGCTGGGTGGGCACTGGGCCCTTTGTTTCTGGCAGCCCTCCTGTGTCAGTTTTTGGGAAGTCTGTTTTGTGAGAAGAGAAAGGGGTGCAGCAGACTTTGTTGTGAACGCTCACATTTCTGTCCCCTCCTCGGTCCCCACTTGTTGTCTTTCTGGGATTCCTCATTCCATATGGTATGACCAGCCAGTGCTCCTGGCCAGGGAGGCAGGATTCTGCGAACGTTTGGTCACAAGTAAACATAGATATAATCGCAGTCTGAACAAGACGTTTCTCATAGTTGAGTGTACTAGCAAAATGACGTTATTTTAGTTTCCCAACCTCGGTCGGGAGTATTTTATCTGGCAATTCCTGACAATCACTGCTCGTGTTTAAGAGCATTAAGAAAAAAAGATCAAGTTGGGCAATCCTGATAATTAATTTGTTTATAGTATTTTCATTCTGGAAGGAGAAAAGAATATTTTACCAGCTGTGTGACTTTGGAAAAATCGCTTGCCCTCTCTGAACCTTATTCCTCCTGTGGTTAAAAGGGCACTGCAGTCAAGGCTAGTTATTGAGTCTAGTGTGGAAGCAATAATTTGTGGATAAAATGCATTTCAGGGCTCCAACATATGCCTGGCATACAAATAAAATGATTAAACAAGTAGCTAATATTTAGCACTTATTACTGGCCAGGTGCTATACTAAGCCTTTATATTGTGTTTCCTTATTTAATCCTGCCAGTAGTGGTTTCATTATCTCCTCTCTCCAGGTGAGGAAACTGAGTCACAGAGAGGGCAGGTAGATTCCCAAGGTCAGATAGCTGGTCGTGCAGTGGAGCAGGCTTCGAACCCTGCACGCTGCGTGCCAGGTGGCGATGGAATGAATGAAGGCAGGAACAAATGAAGTCCTGTAAGTTTGTTGACTGTGGCTGGTTGTTGCTTTGAAAAAGGTTGTAAATATATATTTCCTCCCTGTTCTGTAGAAGCAAGCAGAATGTGCAGAGGCGTCTCAGCCTGTCTAACTGTCCCCACTGCCTTCCCCAGCCCACTGGCTGTGATCTGTGTGCTGCGTCACCAGGCCATGAGCAGCCCTGCTTCCTTGTGGATTTGCCCGTCACTTGTGTTCCATTTTACACAGCAGGTGTCCACGGCTGGTCAGGGCCCGGTGACTTCCGGGGAAGCTGGTTGGTTTTCTTCCTGCGCATCCAGGCCTTGCCAAGATCCCAGCATGGTGTCGACAAAAGGGCTTGGTTTCTCTGCTCTTCACCAAAGGCTGGCGAGGACAAGGGGAACTGGGAAGTGGGTGCCGTGTTGACTCTGGTCTGGTTTGTGCATCCTGGCACTGCCCCGCACCTGAGTTGGCCCCCTGGAGAGTAGGAGCAAAGTCAGTGCTGGTCAGTGCCTCTTTGGCCAGCTCAGGAGAGTGGAGCCCTGCTCCCTGTGGGGGTCAGGGGTCTCCTGGGGAGGGGGGTGCATACCCCCACACCCCAGGTTCCTCATCTTAGGGAGGCAGGGATGCTAAGGAGACCAAGGCTCTCACGGTAGTCTTGGGGGATTCTATGAGAACACATTTGCAGGAACGGTGTTACTGTGGCCAGTACATGGGCAGGCACAGGATACTGAGCCCAGCTAAGTCCGTGAGAAAAATCCATCATTTACAGCTGTGCGCAGCCATGCCACACCGTTAGGATCTGCTGAAGGATCTGCTGAGCTGCCTCACATTGATGCTTAACAGCCTTAGTGTTCAATGGGCATTTTCTTCCTAAAAAAGCCCCCCGTGTCATTGATCCCATGTTATAACCTTGCGAAAGACTAGTTATTGCTTTTCATCCTACCCTTGTTTTAGATGATAATTCTGTTGAAGACACTTCTGTACATTTATTTTTGTTATCCTAATAATAAAGCTAATTAGATGTCTGTTACTAACTTGTAAAAACAGTGTCCTTATGCCTCTTAAATGGCCAGATGGTTCCTTTGATTCTTTGGAGTTAGCATTCATGTCTTCCTTCCTTCATCCTGTGCACTGCCGGGCAGGGCGCTGCCCCAGGGGCTGGAGATGTGTCTGGGAGCCAGATAGTCAGCACCTCTGCCGTCTGCAGGAGTCGGGGGTGCAGAGCTCAGACAAGAACTCGTGCGATTAGTTATTTCCAAGCAGTTGTGGGCAGCGCAGGAAAGAAGACCGAGGTAGACAGGAACGTATGAGGGTATCTCTGTAAGTTCATGGGGAGATTTGTATTATCTTTTAAAAATTCTATTTTTCCATGAACTTTTTGAAGTACCCTTGTACAAATGGGGCCCTGACTTGATGGAGCAGGGAGATCAGGGGCCACTTTGCTGGCAAGATGACATTTGAGCTGAGAGCTTGAGGACTCATAGAAGTAAACCAGGTGAAGCTTAGATACATGAGTGGGGAGTGTTGCAGGCTGTGCACAGCATGTGCAAAGGCCCTGGGGCAGGAGGGAGTGGAGTGTGTAAGGTGGGAACAGGAAGTGAGGGAGGCACATGATAAGGCAGGGGCCCTTCAGGCCAGGCCTAGTACCCACCCTTCACTTGCAGCAATGGATGTCAGTGAAGGATTTTCCATTTGGAGCACCACACGAGCACTAACTGCACAACAAAGGTCTGGTTTGCTGCAGGTGATCTGTGCTCCCCAGACTGCTTTCCGCCTGCAGGACGCACTGCTCATGCCAGGCCCACAGAGCCTGTGTGACATAAGCTGTCATAGCTATCACCTCCCTGGCCTGGCCTCCCTCCCCTGCTCATACGAGGATTCCTGCCTAGTGATTCTTTTTAAGGCATTTCTTACTCTCTTTTCTTCCTTTGCACCATCCGATGGTTTCCCGGGGAATACATTGTCCTGCATGCCAATGATGCGTTCACTCTGTACCGGACCCTGTTCAAGGGTGCAGCTGGCCTCTGCTACCTTAATCCCCACAATGAACTTGCAGAGAAGATTGCCATAATTATTAGCACATTTTATGGATGAGAAGCCTGAGACACAGAGAGGGCGAGGCACCTGCCCAAGGTCACACAGCTCATAGGTGGTGTGGCATGGACGCAGACCCGCTGTGTGGCTGCAGGATGCAGGCTCCTTATCCCTCGTTCTGCTGCCTTGTCTGTTATGCCTGGTGGTACTGTACTCTGGGGCTGTGGATCCATGTGGGATCTGTTTGGTCCCTGCAGGAAAGCTGCTGAGGTCTGGGTCATCAGGGATTTGGGATGGCCTCCGGGGTTGGACAGGGCTTGAGGTGCCTGGAGGGTGGGTGTGGGTGAATGGTGTGGGTGGGTCCAGCCTGGTCCTGCTGCTCCCTGCTGTGAGGCTATGGCATGCTCTGAACCTTCACCAGCAGGACCTCTGGGCTCTCTTTGGACACTCGCAGCCACCAGGACTTGCTGCTGTGCTAGATATTCTTGAAGCATCACTGGTCACAGAAGCCTATAAGAAGCAAGTGATATGCTGCTTATAGATGGTTGTTAGAAATCCGGACATCAGCGGAGGCACAGACTGGCAACGCTTTTGGCCTGGATGCTGGTAGCCTTAGGTGTGAAGACAGCACCCTGGTCTCAAGTTTATGTAGGTATCTCTTCTGTGAGATAAAGGTGGTAGTTAGCTTACATCACTTTTTGTGACTTACGATAAGATCTTCAGGGTGTTTGTCGTAGGTGATGTACTGATTATACCTTAATCATTAAAAAGTAATGAAACAAAATGCCCACTAATAGTACGTACTTGGCATCCTGTTGAGGAAATATAGATTCAAGGCAGAGTAGGATGTTTCAACAAGGAAAGGTTTTGGGGTCGGCCTGGCATGGTTCCGGCCCTGGTTGCCAGCCCATGCTGTGTGACTTTGTGCCCTTGCCCTGTGTGATAACAAAGTGTTTCACATGTCCTGCCGGGGCTCAGAGCAGGTGGCAGTTGGGGTTCCTCCAGCCCCAGCATCCTTGGCTTTGAGCTGCCGCTGCCTGGACGGCACTCACCTCTCTGAGCTTGCAGTGCCTGCCGGTCCAGTGGAGTCACACTTTCCTTCATCTTCCACTTGTGGTTGCTGAGCACTGAGCAGGACTTCCCTGGGAAAGGGGGATGCTGTGCAGTTTCACCTGGACGCATCAACAGTAACGCACAGTACAAAGCCAGGGAGCATCTACAAAAGCAGCAGCTGCCATGCGGTCACATCAGGCAGGCTCTGGCCTTTTGTCTTTATTCTGTGGACAGCCTCGTAAGGGGGACATCACTGTCTCATTCAACAGATGGGCCCACTGAGGCTCCTGAATGCCTCAGCCCAAGATTCTGCGACGGGCAGCTAGTGGGATTTGTAATCATACCCTGGTCTGCCTGAGGCCTAATGCTGCAACTGTATTGTGAGGTTTTGGAAACTTTTGATGTGTTAAAATAATCGGTCAAAAAGGATATAGATTAAAAACAAAGTCAAATCCCCCCTAGAGCCAGGCTCTCTTTGATTACAAGCTTGTCTCAAAACTAACTTGCCTGCCAGGTGGGGGCTACCAGATCCTCTCCTGTGTAGAGGAGCATCAGATGGGCCGGAATCCCACCCCACCCTGGGATCCCAAAGTCTTCCTGAGACTTTGTGGGCTTTCTGGGAAGTTTTGTTGCAGAGTGAATGGCAACCAGCCCTTCAACCCCCCACCCCCACGTGCCCCCCACATCTGAGCAGTGGAGGCTGCTGGACGTTCCTGATGAGTCTGTGCACCTGTGCTTGCTCGTGCCTGGGTGGTGGCTGGGGGGGGGAGTCCACATGACAGCCAAGAGAGCAGCCCTGGTGAACACCGTTCTGGAATGTTCTTTGGGGGTCACCCCCTGGGGAATTTCCTGCAGCCTTTTCACTCCCAGTAGTCCTTGGCCTCCCCTCCTCCTGCCAGGAAGAGGGACCTCTCTCACTGTCCTCTCCCTCTGTTATGTGGATGTGCGTGGCTCTCCCCCGTCTGCTCCCAAATGTGCAGGGTCTGATCCCCAGGCTTCCTTCCGATTGGGTCTGCCCTCCTGAGAAAGCAGCTACAGGTCACAATAGAGATATTTGCACTGGTGTCACCAAAAGTTCAAGAGCTATCCTGCTGGTCTGGACATATGGTGCGCTGCGGGTGGAGTGCTGAGGGCGGGGCTGTGTAGGACTGTAGAGAGGGGCGCTGAGGGGTGGGGTGCTGGGGGGCAGGGCTGCTAGGGCTGCCAGGCAAGGTGCTGTGGGATGAGGCTATGTAAGGCTGTTGGGCAGAGCACTGACGGGTGGGGCAGCGAGGGACGGGGCTATGTAGAACTGTGGGGCGGGGCTACATAGGATGTAGGGCGGAGCTCTGAGGGGCGGGGCGCCGGGGGCAGGCTATATAGGGTTGTGGGGTGGGGCTGTGGGAAGGTGAGCTGTAGGATCACTGTGGACAGCAGGTCTTTCTTCCCTAGCACGCCTTGTATGGATTCCTAACCCCGAGGAGAGGTAGGGGGTGAACACAGCTCTGGAAAGAGGAAGAAGACGAGGCTGAGACGAGTGCAGGTCCTTTCCCAAGGCTGCAGGTGCAAAGTGGTAGAGCCTGAACTTGGGCCCAGGCAGTCTGTCGTGGAGCCGCTGTCTTTGACATAGGCTAGTCCACTTTCTCCTAAGGAAAGGTGCCTTCTCTCTCTCGCCATCCAACCTGTATCCTCCAGCCCCACCCACCCCTGTGTGCAACACAACTCTATGAAGTGTACTCAGGGCTCTGCCTCCTTTGATAACGTGTAGTGTGTGTTGACAGACTCTCATGTGGACGGGTGTTCAGTGTCCTCTCTTGAGAGATGATCACATGGGTTTATATCTCACGGCTGCAAAATTGCCCTTGCTACATTTCTTTCAAATAATAAAAAACAATCTCCTTAGCAAAAGAAATATTAATAATTTCAAAAAATACATTGAGCAAGAGAGACCCTGTGGACAGTTCATCTAATTCTTTATCTGATGGAAGCTCTTCTTTGATTCTTACTCATGGACTTTCAGATCCCAGGGCTGGGATGGCTGCCAAGTGCTTGATCCATAGCTGTCATTTTATCAGAAGAAAGTCTGATGACCGGGGAAGTTAGTGACCTCACTGAGCCCACGTGGCCACCTCGTCACGCGGCCAGGATGAGCTCCCAGGCCCTGCAGGGGAAACGCCTCTAGAGCCGCGTGGCCTGGAACAAGGCCATCTTTGCAGGTTGACTCTTCCCAGGTTTAACCTTAACCACACATTCTACCTGTGTCTCCTTGCTTTCCCCTTCTTTTCTCTTAGCACATAGGTACGTGCCAACAGGGACATAGGGGAGGGAGGCGTGGGCCAGGGAGAGGCTGGGTGGGAGGTTTGGCTGCCTGGATTTTTTGCTCTGGAGAACAGAAGAGAACAAAGGAAGCTCCTTGTGCTTCTACCACATGAGAACTCCACTCACGAGGGACTTGGATTTGATGGCCATCGGTGACGTTCCATGAAGAACAGCACAGCCTTGGGAAGGCTTCCGAGGACGCAGGTGGGCAGCGCTCTGCAAAACACCAAGAGAAAGTGAGCTTGCAACACAAGTCTGCGGGAGTGGTGTCTACAAGTAGAGAGAGCTTTTCCTAAGCTTCTTTAGGAAAGGGCGCTTCTTTAAGCCACGAAATAAATGTATTGTAGTGTACCAAGGCAGGTTTAGATTTCTGTTCCCCAACTCCAGGCATTCTCTTTACTTTCAAATAAGACTCACAGCCCCATCATATTCCTGCATCACCTCTTCACAAGCATGGTGTTCTGGAAACCCCTTGGCCCATCCTTTTGAGATGGGGTTTGACTCCTGTTGTCTTAGTGCATGTCAGAACTTCCTGAGCAGCTGTGGGGTTGCTATCCCAGTGTGTTGTAGGGTCTGTCACAGGCACATTGTTCACTTGGTTCCAGATATAACCTCTGAACAATTCAGGGACATTTCAGTGCACAGACCTCAGAAGCCACAGAAGTGTTGGATCAGCTGCAGTTTCTCTCTCCTCTTTGGCACAAGGCTAGTCTAGTTCCCCCAAGGAAAGTCCTCTTACCCTCACTGATGTTCCTCTGATTCAGGGACAGACAAGGCTGGATAAACTGTAGACCACCTGGGAGCCGGGGGATTGGAAGGAATCCAGAGTTTTGGTATCAGAAGAGGCTACCGCAGCTTAACTGTATTTCTAAACTCATCAATCTTTCCAAATCCTTATTTCCCAACCTGTGAAATAGGGATGGTGATGTCTACGTAGTGGGATTTCTGCTGGGCTCTGTGAGATGCTCTCTGTCGACTTGCTGGGGAAGGTGCTGAGTCCACTTGTGCCTTGGATGTGGCCTCTGGGCAGGAGGTGTGTACAGACAGATGATGCCCCGGGGCCGAGAATGCAAGTAGATGTTGAGCTCTCTGTGACCTTGGAGGGTGACCCTGAGATATTCTGGGTCTCACCTCAATTTTGAGTGGATGTAGACTTATATGGAAAGTTGGCTACGTAAGGGAGGACCTTCCATGCAGAGGTTAAGGAGGGTGTTCCTTTGGGCGTTGTTGGGGGCATGAGGTGGGTGTACCTTACGTGAAGCCTACATTTCTGAACACTTCACATAAGCAACCTTTGTGTAATTCAACACTCTTTCTGACCTTTTACCAGCTCAGGTGCTGGGGCCTCCATGTGGTGATAGCATAGTTTACAGTTTCTTCCTGTGGGTCTCGAAAAATTTCCTCCTGGGAAATTATATAATTCTTGATTTTAAAAAAAAGATCGGCGGTTGTTGCAACTTGCATGATTACTGATTTTGAGCATAGAGTTATTGTATCAAGGTGTATAATGCTAAATTGGATTCAGAGAATATTGGAATGAGAAAAGGAAAAAAATATGCATTGAAGAAAAATAAGAAAAAAATAATGTAATAGTACATTCTCAAAATGAACTACTGCTAAATCAGTCTGCAGTCTGGCACGTGTGCACATGTTCGTCCCAGTGTGCATGTGAATTGTATACTCTTTCCACACTGATGTGGCCATCCTGACCTTGGACAGTCCTGTTTGCAGTCATGTTTCATGGATGTCTCTCCACATCAGCACCTCCATCAGCATCAGCAGTGTGGCACAGTTTCCTGTTGGGCGCATTTACCTATTTTAATAGTGGCACGCTGCTGATCTCTTAGACTGCTGTTTGTGTTTTGCTGTTACATAGATGCCAGTGCACTGAGAGCCCTTGTCCTTAGGATTCATTCCTTGAATGCTTCACACCTTCTAGATGCTTTTCATGCACACCGACAAGTTGTCCTCTGAAATACTGAATTAGTTTACATTTCACCAATACTTAAAAAAAAACTTTTTTGGCATTTTTATTCTTGCTCTTCCAATGGGCAAATAATAATCTTATTCTGCATTCGTCTGGTCTGAGCCATGGAAGGCTTTGGGTCAGGGCGTCAGGAGAATCAGTTCAGAGGCTCCCGCAGCCTCACAGGCAGGGGGGAAAGGGCAGGGAGGGGTGGGCTCAGAAGTCGGGGGTGGGCTGGACGGGGAGGCTGAAGGACTTCCCCCGGCCTGTTTTGTCTAGTGGGGGCAGCGGCCCTCTGGTGCCAGGCAGGGTTCCAAGCCATTGCTGGGAATTATCTCAGTGATCCCTTGGGCAGCTCTGTGACTGGTCCTGTTACTGTCCTCACTTCCAGAGGGAGGGACAAAAGACTGCAGTAGCCAGGGGACTCGCCAGGGAAAAGCAGTGGGGAGTGTGGACACCGGACGTGGCCCAGTCCTGGCTCTCGGGCTGAGCTCCAGGCACCTTGCTGTATGACTGGAGAGCGGGCACTCCGATCCCTGCCTCTGTTTTGGGAGGTCAGGATGATTACCTCTGTGGTTTTGGAGCTGGCATTAGGCTTTATGTTGGTATGATTTCAGGAAGATGTCTGTCTTGTTGATGCCCTGAAATATCCACAGATTTTATTTTCTGTCTCTTCGTTGCAAGCTGAGGGAGCCCCGGTGAGTGGCGCCTGCCCAAGTGGGACACCAGGTGTAAGTTGGGGATGTCTGTGGGCCAGTGCTGATGGGGAGCGGGAGGGAGTACAGAGGACTCGGGCCCCCAAGGCAGGCTCTGGGCATCCTGCATGCGCTGTCACCTGGAGTCACTTGATTTGGGGTGGGAAGAGCATTCAAGGGTGCCGTGTAGGGGATATCTGGGTTTTTCCTCCCACCTCTGCCACCGTGACAAGACCTTTCACTTCTTTGAGTCCCAGCGTCCTCCCTTCTGAAATACTGGAGATCATTCTTACACATAAAGTTACTGGGTGTAGCTCATGAAAGTGTATATCCATGTAACCTTAATATAGAACATGACTCTTGCACTCGTGTGCACGCACACAGTGCACGTGGAGGGGTTGTGTAAAGTAATTATAACCTGCGGCTTTTCTCCTGGTTCGATAGGCTTTCAAAGAAAGAGTAGATATAATTGAGAATTCCCAAGTCCTTCATTAATTGTGTCTTTCAAGTAAACAACAACAGTAATGATGGCAATAGCGGCTGGCACTGGTCGGGTGTCTCCTGTGTACAAGCGCAAGGCACTTGATACATGCCGCCTGTCTGCCCACCTTGCCCAGGCTGGAGGGTGGTCCTGCTGCCCCTGTGGAAGCCCATCCTGCTGCTGGTTCCTGGAATTGTGTCATTTGAGACCTGAAATACAGTGATATGATGGAGACCTTTCCCAGGTGATAAGATGAGCCTATAGTTACAGTGTTTGACTTACCATTTCTGGTTAAACCAAGGGACAGCTGCCATTGTTCCTTCTTGGTGGCATACATGCTGTGTGGACTGGCAGGGAAGGAGACTCCACATGACCCATGTTTTGTTCTTTGCAGACTCCAGGGAGATCTGCATCGTCTGCCTCTCTCTGCTGTGATAAGCCGTCCCGGTGAGTGTCCCTGTGGGGAGTGCTTTCCTGTTCTCTGGCCGTGGGTCAGATCTCCGTGGAGGAAATGTGGTCATGGTGTTATTTTATTCTGTAGTAATCTTAATTTCTTTTTTGATTGGAAAAATGTTCATTTTCTGAATGTGATCTCCGGCATTAGAAGCCCAGATGTGGAAACACTTGTGATTGTCTTTCAGTAAATCATTACATGGCCGTGGCCTGATTGTCCAAGTGTAACTCTTTGTGGAGGGTTCCAGAATCGATCAGCATGGGCTGAAGCAAGGGCCGGTGCCAGGAGGGATGGCCCTCAGCCAGTGCTTCACACACCGAAATCTTCTGGAGGGTCCCTCTCCGTGGATCGTGGTGGCCGTAGGAGGCACATCATTACCTTTTTAAATCAGTGTTTAAAAAATTGGATTTGATTTTTTAAAATAATCAAAACTCTTTTGCATCCATGTCTGATGAATAAGGTAGAGGAAAGAAAAAAACCTCGTGAATTGTTTGGAACCGGATTTAAACAAATCAACTGCGAAACATAAATTCATGATATTGGATATTTGGTGTTATTTCTTTTTGAGGTGTGATAGTGGCATTGTAGATATTTTTGTGAGAAAGTGTCTTTATCTTTTAGAAATCAATGCTACAGCGTTTATAAATGAAATGATGTAAGATCAGGGATTGCTCCAGAGCCATCAAAGCACTAGAGGAGATCACGGGGGTATTGATGGGAAGGGTTGGCCTCATGTGTCGGTCATTAAAAATTGGGTGTTGGGTACGTGGAAGTTTGTTAATCCATTTTTTATGTCTTTGAATTTTTCCAAAATTAAAAAAGGAAAAAAAGAGAGAAAGACATATAATAGGAATGGTAAAAAACAAAATCCAAACTAGTGGCAGCACTTTTGATGGACTGAAACCGCACATCTGTGAACTTGCTGGTCCTCCTCAGGTTTCACCTTCACCCCACGTGGGGTCACCACTTGGGTCTGACTCCATCACCTCTACCCTGGTCTCTTTTCCATTTCTTCCTGGATACCACTGGGACTCGGGGCCTCCCTGGGGGCCTGCATGAATGTGAAGAAGTCGCGGTGTGTGGAGACCCTTGTCTCCAGAGTCACCTGGCTCCTGGCCCCCACAGCCAGCCCTCCCCAGGTCCTCCTCCTGCTTGCTGATGTGACATGGCCGTTTGTGCCCTTCTCCTTCCTCCACGTGTCTCTGTCTCACACCTGGATGCCCGGCCCCTGTCAGGGCACCTGCCCTGCATCCTGCAAGCACAGGGTTTGCGTGTGGCCCCAGCAGATGCCCGCCCAGAGCCCCTCTGATGGAAGCTGGCTGAGCTCCTCCTCCAGAGATGAAATGCCGCTTTGACTGTGCAGCTGCTGAGGTTTCTCCCCAGCTCCTCCCCTCTCCAGGGTCTGGTCCAGCCTCCTCCGTGGACCTACAGGGTCCTGCATGATCTGGCCCGGCCACCTCACCAGCCCCATGGCCACACCTGCCCAGGATGCTCCACGCAGACATGATGAGGTGTGGGCTGATGTTCAGCAGCCTTGACCTCTGCTCACACCATCCCACTGCCCGAAATGCACTTCCTCCCAGCTGCCTCATGCTGACCTTGACACTTTGGAGCAGGGTTGAGGCTCCTGCCCCCATTGGATCTGCAAGGCACCTGTCCTGCCAACACCTCGGCCCTGCATGCTTTCTGTCCTAGCCTCTGTGTCACTGCTTTGAAATTTTTTTCTGTTTATTCTCTGCTAGTAGCTTCTATTGACCCACTCATGCCTTATATAGAAATGTAGATTTCATGACCTCCTGAGATTGGAAAACAGCATAGAAAATGTACCATACTCAGATTCCCAGGTTGCCCACACCCAGGGTTTGAGTGGGAAAACCCGAGAGGGTGAACGTCCATCCTCTTTCCCTGTTCCTGATTTTTCAGCCCCATTTGCTGACCAGCCTCGTCCCCCTCTCTCGCAGGTCCACAGTCCTGAGCCCCACCATGGAGGACGTCCACGAGCTTGACCTCACCTATATCACTGAGCGCATCATTGCCGTGTCCTTCCCTGCCAGCTGCTCTGAGGAGTCCTACCTGCACAACCTGCAGGAGGTCACACGCATGCTCAAGTCCAAGCATGGGGACAACTACCTGGTGAGCGGCCGGGCTTGCCGTGGCACTACGGTGTGGCTTAGGGGGGCCTGTGGGCACGTGCCCTGCAGGGAGCGCTGTGGGAGGCCCAAGTGAGGAAGCTCAGGAGCGTAGCCTCACAGCGAAGGGCGGTGCTGGCCCTGGGCTCTGGCCCTCAGCTGCCTCACCTGGGGAAGAGAGTTGTGCATCTAGTAGCTGTCATGGACACGCTACAGCTGACCAGGTCCACTGCCTCTGTCCTGCACAGAGGGTGAGGTCACTCATCAGTGAGGCCTGCTCCCCAGTGCCTCAGGACGTCACCCTGGCCAGCCCCCTGCTGATCCCATGTGGCATCCCTGGAATTAAAAAGCGAACTGTGGCTCTCCTCCTGAATGGTAAATGAGGAAGAGAAAGAGTGGGTGTCCAAGGAACTGGGGAGTGCCCTGGGGACAGGCACATAGCTTGATTTCAAAACGCGTGTGAGGTTGGTGGAAAAGCCCACATGAGAGGAAGGATATACGAGAACAGCCTCTCACCGATTCTGCTCCTCCGACTGGCCTCTATTTTCTGTTCCCAGGGCTGCTGGCCCGTGCGGAGTCTCTTCTTCCCTCTGCTGCTATGATCCCCATTTGGATTAACCTGCAACACACAGCACCCTCTCTCTGCTTGCCAGGCGAGGCCCCCTTGTCTACAGAAGGCTCATCTGCACCGTGAGCCAGCAGGGCGTTATTGTCATGCTGATCAGTGTTGCCCATGACTAGACGTGGGCATGGAGAGGTGGACCCATGTGGCAGAGGGGGAGGTGGCCTCTGCCTGGCTTCAGAGCGGTCCTGGCCCAGCTGCCCATGACGGCTAGAACAGTCTCCTCTGCTGGAACCTGTTGTGTCCCCTCCCAGCTCCTCCATCCACTAAGGCTCCTGCCCCTTTGTCCCCCTGAAGCCCGTCCTAGCTGTGTCCTGTCATGGACAGGGAAGTGGTGTCCAGGTCCCGCCTGGTGGTCACACTTCTCATCCAGGGCTTCTCCTTTATCACAGAGGTGGTCTGCTCTGCAGGGCCATGGCTCCTTCCTTTGTAAGGCGCACCCCAAAGGAGGCTGGTCTGTACCTCCCAAGCCCCGTCTCCAGGTGTCACCCCTTCCTCCCCAGGCCCACCTTCCCCAAAGAGACTGTGCAGAGGGCCCAGGGCCCTGGACGGCACCAGGATGGGCTTGGGGATAGTTCTTCCCCAGAGGCTGTGTGGGGTCTTGTCAAGCTCTCTCCTGCAAATTGGCTAGGGTGGAGTTCCTCTGCTTGTTTGGGGACAAGGACCTTTTTGCAAAACCTGAAGAAAGATTCATGTGTGTGTCTTGTACAGACCCTAAGTTAAGGACCACAGGGCAGGCTCATCTGTTTCTCTGTATACACCCAACAATTAGATATGAAAATAAAACAGCCCCCTGACCCATAACCCATTTATGGAGGACGTCCTGGGTGATATGTCTCGTCACACCACAGTGTCCTGGGCCTCTGAGGAAGGGCAGCTGCATCCCTGGTCATTCTAACAGAGCTGGGGTGGGGCTGTGTTGAGTAGGCCCAGGAGGCAGCTTGTGTGGGTTTAAAAATGAACCGTGGATCCCACATCAGGGCAAAAGCAGCCCCTCCCGTTATAAGCAGGACTTGCTGGTGACCTGGACAAGCCCCCTCCCCTCCACTTCTCTCACGCCCTGTGTCTGAAGTGAGAAGGACATTTAGTTAACCCTTAATGCTCCTTGCTGCTGGAATATTGTCTTTTTTCAGTTTTGCTTTTCTTGCGTATTTAGTGAGGTTCCACAAACGGCTCTGATTTTTCAGTGAACTTGGGATGAGGCTCTCACGTGGTCGTGAACTCAGACCGTCCAGGCCTGGGCCAGCCACACCACAGAGGAGGGACTGCCCCCCTCACCATATGCCTCCTTTCTCCTGAGTAAGCTCGTGTTTTCTGGGGGCAAGACTGGGAAGGTTATGGTACAAAAAGGTGTATGTATGTGTATATATATTCTATGTGTTAGAATATTTTACAGCCATTAGAATAAAAAAATAGTAACATGGTACATTGCCTGTTCTAATGTTAGCTAACAAAAGGAGAATAGAGAATGTAAGTAGAATTTAAGTATAAGGACTAGAGGTGCTGTCCTTATTTATTTGCTTTTCGTTCTGTGACATCGTACATGTCTGTACATTTCAACCTTCTACCGTCCCCGGCACCTTGAAGGCAAACAGCGTGTAAGAATGAGTGCAAATGAGTTTTCTCCTTTCACCTCTGAGCTCGAAAATTTGTCTAAAAGCCTTTTTCCCCTCCCCTTTGTAGGTATTAAACCTTTCGGAAAAGAGATATGACCTTACGAAGCTTAACCCAAAGGTACGGATGTTATCCCTTTGTATTCTGAGTTTTGTAAAATGTAAACGATGCTTACTCTGCTTGTAGCAAAAATAGTTTGTTACCAGTCTTTGTGGAATACGACTTGATAAGGGGTATTAGGGACTGTTTATATTCATTAGCTTTTGGGGTTTTTTTTAATTAAAAATCTTTTTTAGTTTGAAATAATTATGGATTCAGAGGAAGGTACAAAAATCATACAGAGAGATCCCACATACCCCTCCCCCAGCCTCCCCCAGCAGTAGCATCTTGCAAAACTAATGATGACATATCAATGCCAGGAAGTTGACAATGGTGTGGTCTATAGACCTCATTCACGTTTCTCTAGTTTTGCATGCACTCGCACGTGTGTGTGTTTCTGTGCCACTTCATCATGTCTATAGATTTGTATAAGCAGCACAACCAAGATAGCAGACCCTTTATCACCACAAATATCTCCTTCCTGCCACCTCCTTCCTGTCACCATCTCCTCCATCCATGATTGTTTTCAATAGCAAAAATTTGAGAAAAGTTTTAAGACTGTAAGCATGAGTTATGGTATATGTATATAGATATATGTATATGTATTCTATATGTTAGAGTAATTTGCAGCCATTGGAATAAAAAAATAGTAACGTAGTAAATTTCCTGTTTTAATGCTAATTAACAAAAGTAGATAACAGTATAATAGTATCTCAATTATGCTAAATGAACAGAGAAAAAGAGACTAAGATTCATCAGACTGTTCCAGTGGTCCTCTCTGAGTGAGAGAAGAGATAGGTGACTTTTTCTGTTTCCTGGCAGTTTTCTGAAATTTCCAACCATTTTATTCTCTTTCTTCTGCTCTTATAATAAGGCAGAACTGTGTCCCCTCCACCCTTAATGAGAGGAACTAAAGGGAAAAGCAACAGCACCACGTGGCTGTCGTGGGCTCTGGGACTGGAGCGTGCTTCAGGACGCTCTGAGCGGCATTCTTCTGCACAGACCCACAGCACTTGGTGGTGATTTTCTTTGTTCACGCACCAAACTGACGTCAGGTTTGCGGGTGCATCCTTCTTCGTGGGCACATTCCTGACTTTGCAGGAGCGTGTCGTCTTGAGTGTGTGGGGTAGGCCTTTGTCTGCACAGCACATGGGAATGGCCAGCTGCATTCCCCAAACTGCGAGTTTTAGCCTGAGCGGAGGGATTTTGGCAATGGCGTGAGCCAAGAGCTCCTGTCTCAGATCTCACAGGGCCTCGGCCCCTCCTCGCACAACCCTGCACCCTCAGTGATTCCCAAAAGGCCTTTCTGGAATTGTCACTCCAGGTGCAAAAGAGCAGACAAGACCCTGGAAGAAGAGGTGCTCAGATGGGCAGCATAACACTTTATTTACCTCTTTCCAGTAAAGGAACCTGGCCATAATGCTCAGTGAGTCTTAGAAAGGGACCACGCAGCATGGTTCTTGACTCCCACATGAAGGACACTGGCAAATGATGGAAGTCATCTCAAGATGGCTCCAGTAGGCTTCAGGAAATGGAAGCTGAGGATGCTCCCCTCTCTCGTTGCAGATTATGGACGTGGGCTGGCCGGAGCTGCATGCGCCACCTCTGGATAAGATGTGCACCATATGCAAGGCACAGGAGTCCTGGCTGAACAGCGACCCCCAGCACGTGGTCGTCATCCACTGCAGGGTGAGTGCGCCGCCTGCCGTGTGCTCTGGGGGTCCCACGGGGTTTCGGTGCGTTGACGAAGTGAGGAGACCACTGCTGGCCACATGGGCGAGCTGATGAGCCTCATTTCCACCCTGATTTTCAGCCAGTGTGACATGCTGTCCATGAGTTTGTGGTTAGGCTTTCCTACTAGTTCTTAAAAAAAAAAGTTACTACACCTGCAGAGTTGGGCTTTAAAATTCATGAGATTGAAGTCCTGGAATGTGTAGCTGGATATTTTGAAACTAGGGAAGGATGGTAAGGAGAGCAAATCTTTTCATGTTTATTCATTTTTGTTTTTCATGGAAAGCCCTTTGGTAAAGTGAAGCACTTTTCAGAGGGACAGCATCAGGCGTTCTGTGCCGTCTGAGTTATGGTCTTTTAATTTCATTTCATGGATGGACTTATGGTGCTGGCAGGATGCAATTGCAGTAAACACGTGGTCCTTTCCAGCGCAGCTGGCCCTGTGGACATGCAGCAGGTGCACCTCACAGGTGGCGGCCTGGCTGTGGGGTGGGCGTGGCAGCCCAGGCACGCGTGTGAGCGGGCACCCTCCTGGCTGCCACAGGCCTTTTACGCTTCCTCCTGCAGCTCCCGGGGTCTTTCCTCCTGTTTCTCATCTGCCTAGTGCTACCGCTGGTTCCTCACATTTGATTGGTGTTGAAAGGGGCTGGGTTGAAAGCTGATTTACTTTACCCCCTCCCAAAAGACACTTGTTTTATACGTGGAAGCTCCTACCCTAGACACTTTGCGTTAGGGGGATCCTTTGAGCAGGGAAGTTGCCAGTAGGGTGGGGTCACCGTCCGTAAAGAGGCAGCTCCCTATTGTATATGTTCTGTACGGCATTCTGAGGGCCATCAGGACATCTAGGAAGTGTTGACATTTCCATCTTGAAATGTTTTTTTTTTTTTTTCCTTCCAGACTGTTTTTCATGTTCAAAAAGACTGCTGTGGGTCAGCTTGCTGATAATGTGGCCAGTGCCATGCTCGCGACAGACACAGCCATCAGGGCACACAGATGTCACTTGCTTCCCACATCTGACTTAATCACATTTCCCCCCAAACAGATAACACTTTCTTATCACATTGTGTACTTTAACCTGAACTTCTTCAAGTGTTGCATTCAAGTGAGGAGTCTTTGCCCACATTGATGTTTAGTGCAAACTAAGAGAGAGAGAGAGAAAAAGAGAGACTTTTTAAGAAATATACTTCTTGTCAATTAAAATGAACTATGTTTTCAGGCTTGTCCTGGTGATGTTGATGCGGTGAGCCTAATGGTGATGGGTTGTGATTGCCTAAGATCACTTAAGGCATTTTAAGTGGCATTCCTAACCCAGGGGCCTTCACAGGGCGGCCCTGGACTAGTGGCAGCACCTGCCCCTGCGAGAAAGCAGGTCCCAGGGCTTACCCCGACCCGCTGCATCCTTAGAGGACACTGGCGTGGCTGGACTTCAGAAGCACCACTCTTAGCCATTTATTCCATCTGAGTTGTTCACTCCAATTTTTTAATTAAATTGAAATAAATTATATTATTTAAAACATGTGGGTACCCAGTGACAAAATCACCTAGAGATCTTTAAAACGCATCTTTTCCTGAGCAACCCTGGGCTCTCTGGACACATTGCATTAGGGGGATTCACTGGGAACATGTGAAACTTCCCAAAACTGATCTGTTCACCACTTGCACTGTTCTGATGTTGTGTAAACCATTTCTGAAACACTTAGAAAACATGCCATGAGAGATAAGCCCTCTTTTAATTTGAAATTGCTGATGCCGATGTTAACAGAAGTCTATCGCTGCGGGGGCAGAATCGCTGACATTTGCTGAAATCCGCCTGCTTTGCAGAATGTGCAGTTCCTTGCACGAATGCCGGGAGTTACTGACATAGCTGGCCTGTGTCTGCCCAGTCGGGCCGGTGGTGTTCCCCCTTCTCCTGCCTGATACAAAGGCTCTTGTTTGCAGGGCGCGTCCACACTTCCCTCACCTATCCACGCCTGGTTATTGATTGAGCAGAAATAGCCTGTGATTCTTTTGGAAGATTTTATCCACTCCACACTCCTTGTTTTTTAGTCCATGGTGCACAATATCCACAGCAAATTGTGTAGTCAGCAATGCTATGATTTTCGTTAAGAGCGGACTAAACTGTTCAAGTCCAAAAGAATGTTGCTTGCACTGAAAGGCCTCAGCCCACAAGCTGACTCAGCCCACCACCTGTTTTCCTGTGACCTGTGAGCTGAGTGTTCCATGAAGCTTAAATTTCAGTCCATACATGAAGTTTCATTGGAACACGGCCACCCCCATTTGTTTAAGTAGGTCCACGGCCACTTGCACCTACTCTGCAGCTGTAGGTTTGGGTAGTTGCAGCAAGACCTTGTGACCAGCAAAGCCTAAAATACTTAATATCTGGCTCTTGTAAGAAAAGACTTCGTATCAGGATAATGCTGGCCTTGCAAAATGAGTTTGGAAGTGCTCCTCTTCAATTTTTTGGAAGAGTTTGAGAAGCATTGGTATTAGTTCTTATTTTAATGTTTGATGGAATTCACCTGTGAAGCCATCAGGTCCTGGGCTTTTCTTTGATGGGAAACTTTTTATTACTGATTCAATCTCCTTACTCATCACTGGTCTGTTCAGATATTCTGTTTCTTAGTGATTCAGTCTTGGTAGGTTGTATGTGTCTAGAAATTTATCCGTTTCTTTTAGGTTATTTTTTTTATTGTTTTCTAATGTCTATTATACTTATTTCTGCTCTGATCTTTATCTTTTTCCTTGTGCTAACTGTGGGCTTAGTTTGTTTTTCTTTTTCTAGTTCCTTGAGGTGTAACATAAGGTTTTTTATTTTAGACTTTTCTTCTTCTTTGATGTAAGCATTTATTGCTATAAACTTCGCTCTTAGAACTGCTTTTGCTGCATCCCAAAAGTTTTGGTATGTTGTTTTTCCATTTTCATTTGTCCCAAGATATTTCTAAATTTCCCTTTTAATTTCTTCTTGTGTAGTCAGTAATGAAACTGAACATTGGTTGTTCAGGAGCATGCCATTTAATTTCCACATATTTGTGAATTTTCCAAGAATCCTCCTGTCATTGATTTATAGTTTCCTACCATTTGTGATTAGAAAAGATATTTGATATGATTTCATTCATCTTAAATCTGTTCAGACATGTTTTGCGACCTAACATTTGATCTGTCCTCTAGAATATTCTGTGTGCACTAGAAGAATGTGTATTCTATTGCTGTTGGATGGAATGTTTTGTGTATATCTGTTAGTTCCATTTCGTCTAAAGTGTAGTTCGAGTCCAATGTGTCCTTATGACTTTCTGTCTGTGTGATCTACATGTTGTTGAAGGTTGGGTATTGAAGTCCCCTACTGTTATTGTGTTGCTATCTCTCCTTTCAGATCTCTTCATATTTGCTTTATATGTCCATAACTGGTGCCACAAAATACGATTGATATCAATGGTGAATACCACTGCATGTGTGCCCATTTTGGCTTGAGGTGGTATTGTTTCCTTGCAGGTGAGTTTCTCTCTTAAAACAAATATAGGTTTATGCAAGAAGAATACTAGTAGCTGCACTGCTGATAACTGCATGTGCCAGGATTCAGCTGCAAAGATTTATCAAATGCCTACGTCTATGAGGCATGTTTTTGACTTTCACCAGTCGAAGAGAAGACTACCCCTGGGTGACATTCACATCTGATTATGGGTTTATTGGAATTTTGAGTTGAATTTGCTCAGTTCTTTTCCAGGAATAGAGTTAGGGAGTTGCATGTTGGTAGCCATGCCAGTTTGGCTTTATGTTATTCTGGATCAGGGGTTGGCAAACTCTTCTAAAGAGAGCCAGATAATAATTTAGGCTCTGTGGGCTGCATGGTCTTGTTGCAACTACTCAAACCCGCATCTGCAGCATGGGTGGAATCAGCTGTGGATGTATGTAAACAAATGGGGTGGCTGTGTCCTGATCAAACTTTGGGTATGGACACTGAGATCTGAACTTTGTAGAATTTTCACATTCGACAGAATTTTACTCTGTTTTGGCTTTTCATCAATGGTCTAAAAATGTAAAAGTGACTCTTGGCTCGTAGGTTGTAGGAAAACAGGTGATGGGCAGAGTCAGCTCGTGGGCTGAGCTTTGCTGACCGCTGTTGCAGGTCATGGTGGTATATCCTGGAAGGCACCATCTGTGGTTCCGAGTGAGGGTGGCCCGTCGCGTGGCCTCCCCTTCTCCTGCTGTTGGTGGTGTTGGCTTATGGTCTGACTGTGCATGTCTGTGGCATGGTTTGAGCAATTCCTCTTCCACAACACCCACCTGGGACAGTGGTCCCTGTGTGTGTAAGGAGGGAGGGCTGCATGGGCGGCACTGGAGTGGCGATGCCGCCAGCATGCTGGAGCCTGCTGTCCTGTGCTCTGAGCTGTGTGTGCAGCCCTGATCTCTGTCAGCCAGTGAGTAGGCACACGCTTCTGTTTCACCTAGGTGGCTAAGTTGTGCTGATCGCTGCAGAGCCTGGCATGGTCTCTCCCATCCGAATTGGGAAGTGAAATGACTGGCTGCTGCTGTGTGATCTGCCCTTGAGGCTTCCGCGGGCACCCCAGTCGGCACCCGCTCTTGCTGTGGGCACCCTGTGTGCAGCTTCCCTGCTGCGGAGGCTGCAGTAACACTGGGTGCTGACCCCCCATGACAGGGAGGCAGAGGAGCCAATGCTGTCCCAACCTCCAGAGCAAGCTCTGTCCTTCTGTCCATGGGGGAGCATTCTCCTGCTCTAATTACGTCTCTGCTATGGGATTCCAGAGAAAATTAGTTTCTCTTCTGTCTCCTGCAGGGTGGAAAAGGACGCATAGGAGTGGTCATATCATCCTACATGCACTTCACCAACGTCTCAGCCAGGTAGGATGAAACTTGCTGCTTCAGGGTGCTGGAAGCAGAGACTGGGTGGGGTGGGAGGCGGTCAGCCTGGTGGCTGCCCTGGAGGCCAAGGGTTTGGCTGGCCCAAGTCCCTGTCCCCCAGTGCCTGGGTGGTCGGTGCCTGGAAACACAGCTTCCAGTTAAGGGTTTACTCTTGTGAAAAAGACATTTTCCTGGTTAATATGATTGATACTAATTACTTCAATGGAGGCATTAAAAAGTAAGTGAGCTCACTGTCATTCTCTAATAAAAATAATAGAGGGAGGTGGCACTTATTAAAAGCAAGGACAGAGTTTTTGCTAGATCATAAACAATAATGATAGTGGCAGCCAGCGGGTTTTGCTTGCACTGGGCCTCTGGGAAGTACACTGAATGTTTTCCTTTTCTCCTGGAATCCTCCCCACTAACCATGAGGCAGTTATTATTATTCTCATTGTACAGATGAGGAAACTGAGGCTCAGAGGAGCGAGACAGTGTGCTCACAATCTCAGGGCCTGTGAGAGGGGAGCCCGTGAGAGGGCTGAGGACCTTGGCCACATGCCTGGCACTGGCAGCCATGGTGGACCCTGATACGCCTCCTGGAGCACAGATCTGCACTCACGCTGAAGCTGAGTTTAGAAAATACCATTCTTTATGGTTCCACATTTGCATTCCCCCTGTCTCTCAATGGCCACTTTGTGAAGCTTGAGCTCCTCCCTTCTGTGGAAATATAAGCCTATTCATATTAGCCGATAAATCTTTTCCTTTCTAGCATTAAGGAGTGAAATTTGATTTTCCAAATATTTTCTCTGGAAACAAATTGGGGTGCTGGTGCCTGCCAGGGAGGAAACCCAACCCTCAAGTGAAAATCAGATCCCCTCTTGGCGAGAATAAGCATTTGTGTGTGTGCCAGACAAATCAAGACTCCTGGTCACAGTGAAGCCCTCCATTAAACGGAAGACATGTGGTCGGAGACCGAATTTAGGCTGGCAGGTTCTGGACAGAGACCTCTCTGAGTATTTCTGCCCCCAACAACACAGTTCTGTTTCAAGCGAAGTTCCTTGTGCTGTGAACAGTCCTGGCATTTTGGGGAAGGACAGAGAGGAAGGGTTTTATTCATTTAAACCACATCTCTGACATTCTTTCTAAAAATCCCACTTTCTTCAAATAGTCAATACATATCTCAGCAGCATGTGTCAGGAAGTTTAACCGAATCTCTCTAAGCCTCAGTGTCATTACCTGCAAAGTGGAAAGAATAGCTGTACCTCCCAGAGTGTTTCATTACACGTAAAGCTGTTAGAACAGCCTCGGTGCTCAGATATTAGCTGTTGTTATTAATGCTGCTGTTTTAGTAGAGTAACAGCATTAAGTGATTTTTCACTTGATGGGCTGACACCACAGCCTCTTTGTAACCTGCTTTCTGTGTTAACGCTGTTGCACTCACAGGCTCCCCTGCCCCACTGCAGTGGCTGTGCAGCCATCTGTCCCACAGATGTAATGTTACGTATTTAAGCATTTGTGGATTTTGCCTGTCCAGTTTGCTTCCAGTTTGTGCTTAGAATTTAGGTTGCTTCTGATTATTCTCTGCTCTAAAGCTGGCCGTGATGAACACATTCCTGTAGATACATCTTTGATCATTTCTACGATGTTCCATCTTAGATTATATTCCAGAAATAAACATAGGGAGCACACATGTTTAAGGCCTTTATCACAAACTGTGCAAACAGAACACGACAGAAACTTCACGAAGTAACAAGACCATTCTTGTGTCAACGCCATAAAAGTAGAAGTTCGTAAAGACAAAGCCAGCACTCACATTATTAGTACTAGTAATAGTAATAACACCGAGCATGAACACTGGACAAACTACTAACAGCATTTAATAAAACAAGGGAATTCCAGAAAAGAGAATACTTAAAATCAATGAGTGGATATGTAGCTATACTTTTCAACTTGAAAGACATATCCACTCAATATGTGAAATATTCAGCACTCAGTAGACACCCCTGCCAGCCCAGCTCCTTGTTCAAACAAATACAGGCAGTAGGCTGGCCACTGCAGAACAACGTTCAGTGAGAGTCAAATCACATTACACTGACTTTTGAATATTTTCCTTTGTCTTTCTGCCTATCTCTCTGAATATTTTTTTTTCTGGGTCTTTATGGTGTTCACAATTCTTGTATATATTATTTTTATAGAGGGTACGTTTACATTTTTTCTAAGGAAAGTGCCTCAAGATTTAAGGAGGCTGTTGGCTTAAACAAGTTTGTGTGGTTAAGACTTACCACACCCATGTTCCATGATTTATGCTGAAGTCAGATCAGGAAAACCCATGAATGCCCTGCTATGGGGTTTCCAGAAAGTTCTGTCAAATACTACATGTGGGCATTTTGGAGCTGGAGTTTAATGTCAGATACAATGTAGGAAAGCAGGGTTACTTTCAGTGGCAGTTACTTCAAAAACATAATTTTGTAGCCCTGAGTCTCCAGCACCTTTCCTCAGGGTCTGCAGCCTCCTGGGCCCTTCTGAAGCCCGTTCCTAGATGTGATCTACTGACTAGGGCACTGGGGCTATCCCATGTGTGTCCCAAACATGCCTCTTGGGACTGGCGTGTGCACCAGCTGATGTGTTCACTCCTCATGTCCTCATGGTCCTGAGACTTGGGTCTGCCCTCTTGTCCCACGTAAACTGGCCTCCTCTGTTTGGGAGCTAGTGTAGCAACAGGACAGTTATGCACATGTAAGTTCATAACTTAGATAAGGTGATGGTATTTCAGACTAGAGTTCAAACCCTACAGGAGTGGCTCCCACTTGGAACTGAGCATATTCCTGCAGGGAAGTGAAACCTTCTTAGAGATGGTTGGAGATTGTGCCCAGGTGCAGTAAAAGAATGAAGCTCCTCGTGGGAGCTGGTCATCTCAGCAGCCACAGGACACGTGTCCTGGGTCACCCTGCCATGTGGTGGGAGGTCACTGAACTGACGCTCTGTCTCACTCTTTCTCTCTCTGCTTGCCCAGTGCTGACCAGGCCCTCGACAGATTTGCCATGAAGAAGTTTTATGATGACAAAGTTTCAGCATTAATGCAGCCTTCCCAGAAGCGGTATGTATGTAGCCCATAGCCAGAATGAACGTGAGATTTTATACTTAAAAAGGACAGGAGAGACACCTCTTCTGATCCATTTCCCCCACCCCCCATGGTGCTCTTGGTTCCTGCCAAAGACTGTGAAGGAGTCACTTGCTGATGGGCAGAGGGCCAGAGATGAGCGTCCTGCGTGTCTTGAGCAGGCCAGCTCCCGGAGAGGTAGGCCGAGGACTCTTCCCTCCTCACCTGCAGCAGCTGGGGTCTTCCTCTCTTGCAGCCTGTGAGCTTTGGTTTCCATCGTTATGTGGAAGCTTGTTTCTATCTGCTACACCAGGGGTCAGTGAACTTTTTCTGTAATGGGCTAGAGAATGGATATTTTAGGTTTTGTGGGTCACATGGTCTCTATCACAGCTGTTTTAATAGGAAAGCAGCCCTAGGCAATGTGGAAATCAGTGAGCGTGGCCAGGTTGCCATAAAACTTTATCCACACAAACAGTTCCGGGTCTAAGTGGACCAGCTTCTGTACTAGCCTGTCAGCTTCCTGAGGCCAGTGCATGTTTCTCTTTCCTGTTGCCCACCTTGCCCTTCTCTGCTGCTCAGCGGGACACCTGAAAGGTGCTCAGTACGTGTTGGCGAGCAGCCATGGGGGAGCAGAACTTGGTCCTGTTGCTGCCTGCTCCACCAGGCTGAGGCCAGGAGGCCCTGAGCAGGGTCGGGTGGGATGCAGTGAGAAGAGCCACATCTACCCACCTTGCAAACACGTGAGCCAAGCACAGGACTCCCATGCATTTCTAGTTTACACCTAATAGCAGTGAACTTGCCCATGAACGGCCAAGGCACTCACCAGGCGGTGTTCCATCTGGGAGCAGGACAGTTGTACACCTGGCCAGTTGTATGGAATCTCAGTCCCTCACATCTGTTTACTCTCGTGTAATCGAGGGCTGCATCGGCAGGTGAGGGGTGGGTGGAAAGGGACTTCAGGGACTTCCAGAGGCACCTTCTTCTCTTGTCTCAGGTATTTGCAGACTGGCATGCGTTGCAGGACATGGGCTGGGATGTGGGCTGTGGGTCAGCCTGGCCATGCCCTGCTCTGAGCATCAGGCCCCACAGGGGATGTCAGGTGCTTGCAGAAGCAGAAACCCAGCACTTTATGAGTATTACAGCTAAACAACCCCTTGCTCTATTTTGAACTGAGTGTTATTTCTCTGTTGAGCAGTTTCCAAAATGACAACACTTATGTGACCTTCCACAAAAAAGACAGGCATAAATGGGGAGTAGCTCACGCAAAATGCGCAGCACGTGCCAGGAAGGCGTAGCTGTCCTTGTTTTCTTCTTTTTGTCCTTGTTACTTTCTGCACCAGCAGCTTTTTAATAACGTCAAAAGATTGTGGGGGAAAAGGGAAGAATCTTCTCATTTGAGCCTGCCGAGGGTTTTCCTGCATCCCTGCTGCCATCGCGCATCTGAAGCTGTGGCATTTGCGCTTTGCAGTGGTAGCTGGCTTCAGCTTCGCGGTCCAGCACTAGACTGCGCGCACCCAGGTCAGGGGGATGCCCTTGTTCCCTGCTCTTGTCCTGTTACCTGACCCAGTGCCTGCAGCAGAAGATGCTCACCGAGCAGGTGTTGAGGGGTGAACAACTGTGTGATTGCACACGATCGATCTGGGCGAATGTCGAGAACAGAAGAACCTGCTCCAGTCGCATTTACAGGAACAGGCTGTGTGACGGGAGCCTTCCGTCGTCCCACACGCACCAGGGAGGGGGCTGCTCTGTGGGCTATTTTAGGACTGAGCTCAAGAAATCATTTCAAAGTCAGTCTCATGATAACCACTCTTGATTGAGGGTGATTGGTTGGCTTGAGGTTTGTAGAGAGAACCTCTGAAGTCTCAGCAGCAGCTTCTGTAGCTGCCATTGACAGACCCCAGAGCCTCCAAATGGTGGATGCAGGGGTTAGTGAGCATGTGAGGCGCGAGGCCCCCTCGACGGGAGCTGAGCTCTCTGCTACTTTATTTTTTACGCTTAAAAGCCACGGAGCAGTCGGCCTGCAGGGCCAGGTCAGCCATGGCCTGGGGTGTGTTCTGTTTCGGCACCTCTGCTCACCTTCAGCAGACCTAGAGAAGCGCTTGTTGCCACCCTGGTGTGGCCTCCTGTGGGTGCCAGTTACCGCTGCTGTGTGAGCGGGCACTCCTGAACGTCCCAGGCCTTCCTCTTTGATGAGTAACTAAATGAAGTCCTGCTGTAAGCCAGTCATCAGCATCATGGAAGTGATGCCTTGAACTTATCAAAATCGCTGACCGCCTCCTTTCCTTCCTTCTCTCTTTCACTTCCCTTTCTCTCTGAGAAGGACTCAAGACAGCAGCAGGCCGCTCTCGGCCCCGTGACTGGGTTCATGGGGAGAGGGGTGGGAAAGCCGTTCTTCCTTCCATGTGGCTTGCGTGTCCTGAGTGTCAGCTGCAAAAGGGACCCCTGGGTGGTCCAGGTGGGTCGCCTAAGACCACTGTTCTCATGTCCTCAAACAATCATCTTGGCATATAGAAATTAGCATGTCCAAGAAATTATCCTAATATTGTAGCATTATTTGGCTTTTGATATTTCTGTCATTTTTGACATGATGCCTTGGGTGTCTGAAAGAACGCTTGAAAGTTGCAAGGCGGAGAGGTGTCCAGTCCCCTCTCTAAAGAGGACTCTAAAGTGCCCCTCAGGGACGCAGCCTCTGCAGTGCTTTGGGCCATAGTGGCCCTTCCCCGTACCTGCCCTTCGTCTTTGGCCTCAGAAGTGCAGATGGAGGAAGGTGACCATTCCTCAGGGAACCACACATTTCCACTCAGCCTGGCCATTTCCCCTGGGTCATGTTGCTGTGTGGGTGTGGCCACCTATGGCCTGGTAGTTTCCCCAGGGAGAAACGGGGCTGTTGTCTCCATGTCTTTGTTCTTCTGATGCTTGCATCCATGCAACCACCTCCTCTTTGTGGCTGTCCTGAGCTCTGCTCATCTCCCAGTGACAGTGGCAGGAGCCAGCACTCAGGAGTGTTAGCTAAGCACCCATGCATGGCACTCACGAGCAGGATGAAGCCACTGTGGCCAGCTCATGTCTCCCTTCCGTGCTGTGCTGCACCTGCAGCCGTGGTCACTGATGTCGGGAACATGGAATTCATAAGCCGGTAGGAAAGATGTCACATTACAATGGCCCCTTTTGCTTAGAAAAGAAATGTTTAAATGCTGGTTTTCATACTCCCACATGGTCAGAGTGATTTAAGCTTATGTCAAGTGTAATTCATATGTTTTGGGAGATTTAAGGAAATTTCAAATGTAAGGTTTTGCTTTTACAAGGGTCCCATGACAACTTAAAAGCAATCTCTAGGTTTTCAAAACTTACTTGCTAGTTTGAGATGAAGTGTGGGAAACATCATCCCCCGGGAGTTATTCCCTAAAAAGAAAGAAAAGATAGCAATGGGAAAATAGTGGACCTGTTTTTAAAAAGTGTCTGGCCTCTGATCTGTGCAGTTGTGAAAATTGCCTTGACTGAGTAAAGACTTCTTGTTTTTGATAAGGCTGTTGGGATGGTCTTCAGAGGGCATCTAACACCCTATCATTCATTCATTTACATCTACCTTTAATGCCATGGGAAAATATCATGTGTGTGAAGTTAAAATCGAACCTTTCCACAGTTGGCTGGGTGAACTAATTGTGAAATTCTTTTACATTATTTTTGTTTTCTCTTATTTTCACCTGTTGTCTGAATTTTCTTTTCTTTGATGCTCATGGCGGCTCTCTAGGTCGTCACAAACTCAGTATTGTAAAGTACAGCAGCAACTTCAGCTTGTATTTGCCATGAACTTTGTCGTTTTTAGAAGGCGTTGTATGTGTATTTGTTTGGGACTGAGAACAATATTCTGCTTTTTAAAATTTTATCCTTATTAAGAAGGCATGCGAAGGAAGAAAAAAGTTGCATTTTACCTTATTGGTTTCATTCACCTGAAAATATGAATTCATAAAAACTAATTTTCAAGAAAGGACAGTTGAGAATTGGATGCCAAGAGCTTATTTGAATGTATTACTTTTTGATAGGTTAAGTTATGAAACAAGCAGTGCTATGTAGACCAATCTGGGAAGCTGGGACTGTAGAGAGCCAGTCGTGGGAAGTCCCGGGTCCCAGGCAGGGAGTGGCCTCCTTCCCTTCCCGTCTAACCATGAGTGAGCCTCTGGCCCTGGTCTTTGGCTTCTTTCTCTGAGAGCTTGCTATGAAATGAAATTCTTCTGCCATCACCTTGACTGTCCTCACATGAAGGAAGTGACTTTTTGTGCTTTTTCTCTGGCTGCTCGCGCTGCATCACCAGGAGCCCCTCAGGCCTAGAACTGCAGAAAGATCCATGTTTGCAGGAAAATGCAAAACAAAAACTCATTCCACCCCGAGGCCTGGATCTGCTTGTACATCGGCCCTGAGAATGTGCAGAGGATAAGGTGTCATCTCACCTGAGTTGTCACTGCAAAGGCACCAAGCAAACCTCCAGGCACTGATGGAGTCAACCCGCTGGGCTGCCGACACGCAGGACTGTCAGGACCAGTGGAGGAAGCAGGTTTTCTCATGTCGAGGGCCGCCCAGTGCTGGATGGAGGAAAAACTGCCCAGACGTGGTGACTCAGGCCCCTAATCCAAATGTCTCTGATCCCTTGGCCTTTGCCCAAAACCAGGGAGCCACAGAACCCATGGAATCTGCAAGGCGTAACATTTAGGTGATTAAGAATAGACGAGTCACCAGTTGCTCTGTCTGCGTACAGCAGAAGTTGAGTCTTGTTGTCAGGGCAGAAAATACCCGGCAGGGAAGGCATGTGGGAACTGCATGGAGGCCCAGCCGCTGTGGCCTGGTCATTTGGCCTCGCAGGGCCCAAGGGTCTCGAGGGGGATTGTCAGGTGTCTGTGACTCTCCTGAGGTTTCACCCTATTCTGAAAGAGAAGAGCAATTTGCCACTGTAAGGAGGAAACGCCAAAATGCCCTGTTTTTTGCTATACATTGTACCTAAGTTGAAGCAAGCACTTTTTTCTAACATTTTCCTAGAGGGTGGACTATAAGTAGGGATTTTTAAAAAAATATTTACCAGAAATTTTCCTGTTGTGCAATTTGCTTTGTGTATAAATTCAGCTGCTTGAATAATGGACTGGGTATGAATTGCCTGCATAAATTAGAGATTTTTTTTTTTAACCTAAGTAAGGGCGAGTCTAATGCTGGTTTCTGTCCTGGGATGGGCTGCTTCCTGCTTGGGTCTGCTGTGGGTGTGAGAGATATGCATTGCTGGGTAGATATTGTGGGGTTTTGATTGTTTGGGTTTTTCTCTCTTGCAAAGATTGCAGTGCTTTGGTGGAGACAGACATGTAAACAAATAGATTCCACACCAGGTGTTGCCGGCTACAGTCGATGTTATGTGGCTGCAGTGCGGCCGTGGTGAGGGACCTCAGGACAGGGGCCAGCCCTGGGGCCCAGGTGCATACAGAACAGGCCTCCCAGGTAGGCACGGGAGAGAGGCCAAGGTTGAGTGAGGATCAGTGAGCACGGTGGGCGGTCCAGCTTGCTTTCTGGTCACTGCCACCATGTCGTGCCTCAGAAGGGCCCTGGCGATAAACACTCCTAGTGCAGAAATGTTATTCTTGACCCCAAATGCACACGGAAGGGCATCTGCTGTCAGCACAGGTGCACAAGGCTGGTGCCTGGAACTCCAAGAGGAAGAGTCACGTCTTCCAGGCCCACAGCAGATGTGGCCTCTGTCTTGGAGCTGGGCGTGAAGAGGGGAGTGCAGGTAGGGGAGGCTCTTGCTATTAGGTGTGGCATCAAAGGCTGCAGAGTAGGATGGGGACCCGGACTCCTCTGAGCTCGGTGCCCCCATCACAGGTGCCATGTTAGCTACAGGGCACACGTGTGTGCTAGCCTCGTGTCCTATCCCTGCCCGGCGTTGGGTTCTGTGGACAGGTATGGAAGTCTCCAGGTATGGGACGCCCACTCCCAGGAGCTGCTGTGCTTCTGTGTCCTCAGTGCCTGGCATGTGGTCAGCACAGGGAGTCCCCAGGGTCTGGGATAGAGTCCTCATGTGGCTGTGGCCCTCTAGGGTATGGCTGAGACCTTACCTGGCTGTGAGCACTGGGAGCAGGTTCTTCCCCGGGACCCTGGAAAAGCAGGTTATGTTTCTCATCCAGTTCCCTCCTGCCTCCCAGCTCCCACTTGGACCCGGGCTGGAGCTGGGTGCACTTCTGGGAAGCCTAAACTGTCTATCCTTTGCAGGTACGTTCAGTTTCTCAGCGGGCTGCTGTCGGGATCAGTGAAAATGAACACCTCGCCTCTGTTCCTACATCTTGTCATCCTCCACGGCTCCCCCAACTTTGACACGGGTGGCGGTGAGTGTCGTGCAGATGGGGTGCTGTGTTTGGTGGTCCATTGGGGCTGGTCCTGGTTCCCTCAACATGAACAGGCCTCCCCTTTCCTTCTGTGAGGGCCAGAGGCAACCCCAGGGTCTGCTCCTCAGCCTCCCTCGTCACTGGCTGGGACCCCACGTGTGCACCGAGTGCCAGCCATGTGGGATTGAGCCAAGCTCCTTATCAGGGGAGGGACAGGTGGCCAGTGAAGGGAGCACAAATACCCATGTCCTGCATGCAGTGGCTCAGTCAGGCATGTGTTGCTCTGGTCGACAGCCCCTGGAGTCATCTGTGCAGTTGGCCTTGGGGCTAACCCAGCCATGAGAGAAGCCCAACAGGAGAGTGTCATGAGTGTGACCAGGCCTCCCCCAGTGTGTCTTATGATCCCACCTTCTCCTTCCCCTTGAAAATGACCTGTAGAAAGTACATAGCACAGAGTCGATGATCAGGACCCTGTCCCCTCCTCCTCAGTCCCATGCAGGTGCTCACAGCACATGGCTGGTAGTCAGGACCTTGTCCCCACCTCCCCAGCCCCCTGCAGGTGCTTGCTTATCAGTTTCTTTCCTCTCTAAAGTACATCTGTGCCTTCAGACCCCCGTGGTCATTATGGCCAGAG
The DNA here is from genome assembly GCF_027409185.1 of Cynocephalus volans. Taxonomy (NCBI): domain Eukaryota; kingdom Metazoa; phylum Chordata; class Mammalia; order Dermoptera; family Cynocephalidae; genus Cynocephalus; species Cynocephalus volans. The sequence continues at coordinate 214,227,462 of NC_084461.1, forward strand.
TGACTGCTGAGTTTCTCATTAAGGTAGCCTGGCTGGATTGTTCAGTGCCCCTGGTCACTCTTGGCATAAAGGTCAAACTGTGGCTCTGCAGGCTCTTAGGACCAGATCTGGCCTCCAGGCAGGCCCACCTATGTCTGCAGCAGTGGGGCGGGCATCTCCCTTATGCTCAGGTCTGACCCCACATGCTGCCGTCCCAAACCTCAGAGACAGCACGGGCGGTCTCCGCTCTCCTAGAGCTGTTCTCTTTCTTTGCTCACTGAACTCCTGCTCGGATGTCCCATCATGTCTTCACAGACAGCTGTGCCTCTCTTTCAGTGTGCCGGCCCTTCCTGAAGCTCTACCAAGCCATGCAGCCCGTGTACACGTCAGGCATCTAGTAAGTGCTGGAGCCTCTCCCGTGGGACTTGCGGACAGCCCAGGGAACCGCTGCCTGTGCCACAGGAAGGTGTGGGGGTGAGGGAGCAGAATAACACCAGGGAACCAGAAAGAGTCTAGAGGCCACCCTTTGGTGGCCTGCACTCCTGCCCCATGCACGTGGGCTGTGGCTCTCACACCACTTGGCTCCATCAATGAGTGTGGGCTCTGGAGTTTTCAGAGAGAGAGCCATTTGCTGTTTAGAAGTGAACACATTAAAGTCCTATAACAGCATCCCATTGTATTTTTTTTTCCTCTCTTTTGCGTTTTAGACGAGAGATAGCCACACATCCTTGGAATTTGTACAAAATTCTGAGCTTTCTGTGTTTTTGTTTTTGCATGCCGATAAGTATTTTATGAACATTAATAGAAAATGAATAAAGGTAAGGAAGGTTCTCACCACTCAGAAAGAGCTGTGTTCCTGTTTCTGGGTTCATGTTGGACCCCACACACACAGATGTCACTTTGGGAGCTGTGCCCTTGGCTCGTAACAGAAGCCGCTGCTCGTCCTCCAGGGCTGCGTGGTCCCCACGTGCTCGGGCCCCAGGCTTGGGCTCAGCCACATCACGTTGTTCACTGACCACGGTGGTGCCGTGAGGACCGTCCCTGGCCTGGGAGCTCTCTTGAACCTTTTTGACTCATTTCTGTAGGGTAGATTTTCAGGAATTGGACTCTGGGCTAATTGGGACATTTTGTGTAATTTCTGAGTTTTCAGTTGTACAGTTGCATTTCTCAGCATGTATTTCCATGAAATCATGAAAGTGTATAATGACCTGTCTTCTCGTTTATCGTCAAGCAATGTGGGTCCAGAAAACACCAGCCGCATCTGCATTGTCATTGAGCCAGCCCAGCTTCTGAAGGGGGACGTCATGGTGAGTGCCCACTTGACTCCAACAGAAAAAATGATTCTGTCTTAAAACGGTAACACCCCACCTCCCCAAAAACCTATAAGAAGAATGGAAAGTAGACTTTACCTTAAGGCATTTGGTTAATTTTCTGAGTAAAATTATTTTAATTAAATAGACAGAGCAACTCCTTGTCCTTGATTCTCCTGTATTACAGAGCCACTTGATATAAGTAAACCTGGAATTAAAGTTCTAACTCAGCCACTGCACTTCTGAGGGTCCGCATGTCCCACCATAATTTTCTTTCTTAATACGATCATAGGCCTCCAAGAGTGTAGGTGTAGAAATAAAATATGTATTTTTATCATTAGTAGGCAGAGTATGAAACACAACTGGAGTTTGCACTGTTTTTCTAATGATCAAAACAGTGATTTCTCCAGGTAATTTTGATTCTTGGGTGTGTTGGTTCTTGGAGGAGTTAGCTGTTACATTTTTGCCTTTTTTCTATCTTGAATACAGAAGAAATCATACATTTAAAATAATTTTAGAAAAGACTTTATCTGAAATAAGGAAAGCCTTTAAGACATCTGTATGGCTTTCAACATGTATAGGGTAACTTACCTGCATCTTTACGTGGCCTTGGAGGATCGCCCTCACTAAGACGGTAAGATGATTCAAGAGGTAGCATTTCATCTTAGTATAAAAGGCTCATCCAAAGTCTTTGAGGATTCTCATTATGTCCCTTGAAAGTCTGAATTTAAAATCCCTTTCTTAGTGGATGGTGGACTCCCCGCTTTGCCCACCCTGAAGTCCAATCAGCGAGGGTCTTGGAGGTGCACACACTCGCCCCGTCGTGGCCCTGTTGGGCCTGCTCTCATCCCTGCCCTGAGGGAGGTGCTCTGCGGCTCAGAGGAGGCCTGGGGGGGCCTCGGGGTGGTGATGAAGACCAGCAAGGACAACAGCCATGTGCTGCACCCCAGCTCTTTGAAGGCATCGTGCCAGGCCCCTCACTAGTGCCAGGCCTTCCATTTCATAGCTGAGAACACCGAGGTTGGGTGGTTCATGCATTTTCATGGCTTGTTTCCTAAGCCACTCTATTCCACCGCCCCAAGTAAAGGGCCTGGACTGGAAAGCCTGTCACAGTGGAGCCGCGTGGCCATGGCCCGGCTGCACCCTCTGGCTGGGAGCGAGGGGAGAAGCGCTCCATGCCCGTGCTCCTTCCCCTCTGCTACCCCAGAGTGCAGCCCAGGCCCTTCTCCCAGCACCTCCTGGGATTGTCAGGAAAAGGGGTCGAGCCTTCACTGAGCATCTGCTGTGTGCCAGCACCAGCCTGGGCTTCACACTGTGGTGGCTTTAACCCACCACCAGCTCTGGAGCTGGGTCCAGTATTGCAGCTTTAAGAGGAGGCCGAGAGAGGCTGGCGGTGATGTTGGCAGGACCTGCAGCTGGCCAAGCCGTCTCACGGTGTTCCAACTGCCACGGTGCGGGGCTGTGCAGCTGGCATCTCCAGTCTCTAGAGTGGGTGTTCCCGTCTTCACTGATCAGTAGTTACGGCCATGTCCCTTTACAATGAGGTGACCGAAAAACTGAGAGGCGAAGGGTCACTCTCAGTCTGAGTGTGCAGCTCTCTGCCCCCACCCCAAAAGAGCATCGGTTGAACCTCTCACCTCAGCTGCTTGGGGGCTGGTGGCTGCAGGGTCTTTGTGAGGCCACAGGAGTGGGGGCTGTCCAGAGGCCAGTCCCCTGGGAAGTGCCTGGCTACCCCTCCTCCCTGCTCCCTCCAACCCCTTCCTTTCTCCACTCTCTCTCTTCCTCTTCTCCTTCCTCCCTCCTTCCTTCCTACTCATCCACTCTTCCATTTTTGAATGTTTTGCACTTTTTTGAGTCTCTGTGTGTGGCCCTAGGCACAGGAAGTAAGGGGGGACAGAGGGACATGTGTGTTCTGGGGGCATCTGGTGGGAACGTGGTTTTTTTTTGCAGAGGGGACCTACAGAGCTGCAAAGCCCAAGGAGGCCATGTCAGGATGAGGTGGAACGGGATGGCAAGGATTCAGGTGGAAGTGCCCTGTGGCTTGGGCCTCAGGGTGCAGCTGGAAAGGGCTTCCCAACAGGGCACACGCCCCAGGCCCCAGGGCTCCACTGGAGGCTGGTGCATTTGTGAGGGCGTCTGTCCTTGTGATGACACTCTCCTTGTCTTGGAAGGTCGAAGCCAAATTGCGTAGTGTGCTTTCTTTTAGGAAATGTGGACTGCTCCAACTGCAGGCCATACTTAAGGTTTGTAGGGCTTAGATGAGCTGCCCCATATAACTCTCCCAGGACAGCACCGGGCACAGGGTGAAGCCACCATCAGTGGGAGCCCAAGGCATCACCATGGCCGCTGCCACCCCGGACCTGGCTGCACTCAACTTTCAGGGTGGCAACCACTCCACCCTGGGGAAGAACCCCTGGCGGGCCTCCCCCCTCCCCCGCAAGCTTCTCCCTCCTGTGCCCTGTCCCAGCCCCGTCCTGCCCTGTAGCAGGCACTGCAGCCCAAGGGTGGAGTCTGAGCAAACATCACCTGTGTCCCAGCTGTGGCCACTGGGACACGGCTTTGAGCGGGCCATTGTGGAATGATTTGGAGGGGACGTGGGTGGGAGGTGGTGGTTTGGCACTTGGGAACTGAGGCAGGTCCAGGAATGGGGTGGGGCAGGCGAGGAGAAGGAGGCGTCCCTGCCCGACATGCTTGGGCCTGGCCCGTTCCTGAACACCGTCTGCTCCTGGGCGAAGTTCCTGGGCGTTTCGGGAGCTGGTGGAGCTGCATGTTGCTCAAGTTCAGGAGAGCGATCTTGTGTGTTCGGGTGAAAGAAGATGCCTCCCGGGTGTCCAGAGCCCATGCAGCGGGTGCCTCTCCTCGCCTGGCAGCAGCCTTGCTTATTTCCAGTTACACGTGTCAGTGGCGTATTAGCCGTCGTCTCTCACTGCAGGCTCTAGCACTTCCTTGGCCCTTTGCTGGCAGGAAATCTGAAACAGCGATCAGATTGGACCTTCTCAGAAAATGTTGTTTCCAGCCCACACTTGTGAGTCCACTTAGTGCTGAGCAGTGACAGTCCCCAGGGCAAGCTGCAGTGAGGGGTCAGGCCACAGGGTAACTCTACCACGGCGGGCCACACCTCTCGAGAGGTGCTCAGCCAGGAAGCGTCTCTCAGGCATGTGCTGGGTAAGGCGCTGAGTCAAAGTGAGGATGAAGACTCATGTGAACATGTCCAGGTTGTTCCCATGTGGCATGGACCCCTGTTCTTACAGCACTCAGAACTCATGAGGTCCAGGGCTGGGGCGTGGCGTCCTTGAGGCTCTGTACACTTTTTCCTACAAATAGTCATCAGAGGAGAGGGGGCACCAGCATCAGAGAGGGCAGAGCTCCAGCCCCGGTGAGGAAGCAGCACTGGCTTTGAGGACAAGGAGAGGCAGGATGCCAAGTGTTCAGGGAGCAGACAATGGCGAGAAGTGGGGGTCAGGCCAGCCCAGGAGAGTCAGGGCTGCCCTGGGTGTCCCTCTGCCTGTGAGCCACACACAGGGGTGGCCTAAGGGAGGCACGGGTGCAGGGCCTCACCTGCTGACCGCAGGGCAGAGCAGTCCTGCAGGACCTAGGGGGACTGACTGCAGGGTCACAAGGGAGCCTCGGACCGTGGCTGGTGGGGGCGGCTTTCGGAAGGATACAGCTCTGGAGCCTGAGCTTGAGGCTTGAGCAGACTGTATCAGGAGGAGACGCTGTGCTGGTGTGGGGTGCTCACACGGGAGGAGGCACCACCCCTTTCTTCTTGGTGGTCTTCCCGACTGTCTTAGTCCATCCAGGCTGCTCTGACAGAATAGACCCGGTGGCTTCTAAACAGGGATCTATTGCTCATGGTTCTGGAGGCTGGAAGTCCAAGATCAAGGCACTGGCAGGTTTGGAGTCTGGTGAGGGTGGGTTGTTCATAGACTGTGGCTTCTCGCTGTGTGCCAGGCAGCTCTCTGGGGCCTCTTCTGTGAGGGCTCTGATCCCATGCACGATGGCTCCACCCTCATGACTGCATCACTCCCCCAAGGCCCCATCTCCAAACACCATCACCTCGGGGGTGAGGATTCAACACATGGATGTGAGGGACACAAACATCAGACCACGGTGCAGCCCGCTCCCCCGCGGCCTGCCCCGGCTCCCACGCCGCCCCTCAGATCCTCCCGGGTCCTCCCTTGCCACGCGCTGGTTCCTCTGCTCAGCCTGCGCCAGGCTCTTCACCCCCGGCCACCGCCTGCTCTCCCTCCCTCTTTCTTATCCTGGTTTTAGGGCGGAGTGGTTTGTGCTCAGCTGTGCCTTGCTTGATGTGGCTCCCTGATGGCGCCTCTCCCTCCAGTCCACAGGGGACCACGTGCAGCAGCGTCCTGGAGACCTTGTCCTCCCGCCTGTCTGTGTGTGCGTGTCTGGGCCCTGTCCTCTCTGGTGGTGCCTTCTCTTCCTTGGCTTCTGACCTGAAGCCTTTCGGGAGCCTCCCGGGCAGCCTCGCCGGTGGCCCCTCCTACTCCTCTGAGCCCCTCACTGGCTCCCACTGCCTCTACTTGATTCTGATTCCGACCCCATGTCCCCCAGCCCACTAATGTCCCCCAGCTGGCCCGGGCTTCCCTTGGTCAATCCCATCTATCTGTCCCTAAGTCCTGCAGTTTCCTAGGACTCCTGCCCACTGGTCCCCAAACTCGAGCTTTGCCCTTTATGTCCCCCTCACCTCACATGTCATCAGCCATGCAGGCTTGACATGGATGCATCCTGCCTCCAGCCACCATGACCGTGCTTCCTGCGGTCCCCTCCTCCCAGGACACTGCTGCCTGTCCCCTCTGAGCTGTCCTCCACATGGTGTGGCCCACATTTGGCCACGGTGTCCCTGCTGCGGTCCAGCATCCTTGGGAGGAAGCCCAAGTGCCTGGCCTAACATTCGAGCCCCTCATTTTCCTGTCCCTTCCCCGCCAGATCATCCCCCCTCAGTGACACTGTGCTGGTGTTCACACTGGGCATCGTCCCCTCAATCCTTTCCTGTCTCACTGATGCCACCCGTCCGGCTCTGAGCTCCCATGACTCCCTGGCATGTGGCTGCGCCCTCCCCAAGGCTGGGCTCTATAATCCATCATTGATACCCCGTCTGCACCTTGAGGTGGAGTCAGTTCTTACATGTACACTCTCTTGAGTCTGTCATGGTATTCTTCAGAGGGATGGACGCTCAGCAGATGTCTGAGACACACAGAGAAGGGGTAGTGGCTCCAGATTGCTAAGTGTGATCAGAGGCCAGCACTGTGCCCAGCACATCATCACTTTACCCACCTTACAGACCAGGAACCTGGCTGAGCCAGAGATCCAGCACCACAACCACATCCCTAGCACACTGGCCGGGCCAGGGTCTCTGAGAATCTCAGGCTAGCTAGCTGTGCACCCGGGGAGCTGCTGGCTCCTCTGGGAGTGGAGACAGCCTGTGTGGTGCACCATGTGGCCAGGATGCTGTGGCAAAGTGTGTCCTGGTGCATCTGCACTGAAGCAGAAGCCACACGTGCCTGAAGGATCTGGGAGTGTGAGGGTCCTGGAGCTGAGGTCAGGCTTCCCTGGGAGAATCTCTCTGAATATTTCATGTTCTGGGAGTACCTTGTCCATGAATTATTTGTTTCCGTTAGAAATGCTGGAAACTAGGAGATTCCAGATATTTTCACAGGAGATACTTGCTTTGATAAAATCATTTCCTTTCTGTACCTTTCTTCATTCCTCACATGGAACATTTTGGAATCGCATGGTGATTTGATTTATGCTCCCTGTGTTTATGATGCCTTCTTGTACTCTCTGTTACTTATTTTCTACAGCCCCATCAGATGGGAGGAGGAAGGTGTGAGTTTCAGCCTAAACGGGTATTTTTCCAGCACAGAGGATGATTTTTCCTTACACTGTTCATAGAAGTGATTAGCTAAGAGGTTTAGCTCAGTTCTCTATCTCTAGGAAGCCTAAAAGTACTTTTAACCCATCGCAGTCTGCTACAGCTGCCGTAGGAAGAATCTCAGACTACGTCGCTTAAACGACAGGAATTCATTTCCTCAGCGTTCTGGGGGCTGGAAGTCTGAGATCAGTGTGTCAGCAGGATGGGTTTCTCTTGAGTTCTCTCCTTGGTTTGTAGACTGTGTCTCCTCCCTGTGTCCTCATGTGGTCATCCCTCTGTGGGTGTGTCTGTGTCATCTCTTCTCACAAGGGCACCAGTCATAATTCATGAGAGCCCATCCTAGCAGCTTCATTTGAACTTAATTACCTTTGTAAAGACCTTGTTTGCAAATACAGTCACGTGGAGGGATGCAATGCAGCCCATAGCACCTCTGTTCATTAAATGTATTGTGGAAGGTTTAGTAAGATTAATAGTGAATCAAGTGCCATTGATCACCTGGCCCCTTTGCTCTGATTTGTCACCAGCATTCACTTGTGACAATTAAGCACAGCACGCAGCCCAAGCTAGGCACTGTGGGGATGTGAGAGTGAGCAGTGCTGAGACCCTGCCCATGAGGGTTCAGGTTCTGGGACAGGTGGCTGTGGGTGTTTGGCCTGGAGCAAGGCAGGAGTCCAGCAGATGACTGCCAACACTCAGACCAGAGTCTGTGGAGTCCGCATTGTGCTGAAGCTCAAAAGTCCCAGTGCTGCTGGTTCCACCTGAAAATGAGTCAGGGGATTGACATGGGAAGGAAAAATGTTGGCAGAGCATCCCGAGAGAGGAGCATTCCCCTTCTTACCATTTACGTTGGTTCTGGTTGCCTGAGATTTGAGATGCAGGAGTTGAACCAAGTCTCTCCTCGCCAGCCTCCCCCTCTCCAGGTGGGCCCAGACTGCCATAAGAAACACATGGAGCCCAGGCTGCTCTCTGTCTGCCCCATCCTTTACAGTGGGCCTCTTATGGCATGATATGCACCTCTCCAAGTTCAGTGAGCAAGCCTGAGGTCGAGAAGGCACAGACGGCAAATTTGCAGGTAAAGTTCAAATATGTAGGTGGTCTCACTTCATTTGGAAATGGCTGTGACTTGGAAAGGATCCAAAGGAGCAGAAAAGGCCTAGGTAGATACACCCCAATGAGCTGTAGACACCCTGGCGAGCTCACTCCATCTGGGGACATTCTGGGGCTGCTCTGTGCTGTACATGCTGGGAAGTGGCCTCCCAGGTTGGCTCGCCTCCCCCATCCTCCTCCTTCGAAAAGGTGTCCTGTCCTCTGTAGTGTCCCCCTCTTCGATTTTGGTGTCTATTTTGTCTGCAGAAACATTTGCCTGTCTTCATTCATGAGGGATTCTGCATTGAAACATATTGGCAGAGATAATGGGTCAAGTTTACAAAGAACGAAGTACTAGGGTCAACTCTTAACTGGCTAGGAAAATCACTTGGGAAGTCAGAGCTCTGTTTGCCATTTCTTGGACTCGGAATGAGCAGATGGCACTGTTATTGGTGACAGCAACATTGACATTGACGCACCAACTGCCTTTGCCTCAGCACGGCCAGCCCAGCCCCACCTGGCCCCTCCTGACCACACACCTGTCCTGTCTTCAAGGTATGTTTTCCATGAAAGGTTAGATTCTGAAGACCACCCCTTTCAAAAGGTCAGAACCTCAGGAGGTCCACGTTGATGGGTAGGAGGCACAGCCATGGTGAGGCAGTGGTGGGTTATGTAACCCTGCTCAGGAATTCATGCAGGCAATGGGCCCACTAGAAACCTGGCAGGGACCCAGGGACCTGATCCAGCTTGCTCCCTGCCAGGCTGGGCACCCAGGCCCAGGGCTGGTAAACACTCTTCCATCTGCTTGCTCCATCCTGCTGCCCTGCATGGGCAAACCCATAACCACTTGTATTCTGTCTTCAAGATCAATGGCTCCATGATCTTGCTCCAAGGATCTGATGTGTAAATGAAGGTGATAACTCCTCAAGAAGTTGTCACAGACAAATAGTGCCATCATTATCCTTTCTTACTGTGAGCACTTTACATAAGACCAGGGACAATGAAAGTGTCCTTCTGAGATGTTGCCTCAGGAGAGGTTGTGCATGCAGATGTCTGCTGTGCCCATGAGCATGTTGTCTTGTGATTGCCCTTCTCCCTTTCTGTACCGGGAGTCTTCCAGACCTGGGTCTGATCTTCATCCATGCTGTCACTTCAGCTCCATGGACTTAATTGTTTTCATTGATGGCCATTATTTGCCCACCTTTCCATGGTTTGTGAATTACAATACTGAGGCTATCTGAAATCATTTCCCCCTTCACATGAAATCATCGTTGGTGGCCAGAGCTGAGGGCAGCCCCCTCCACCCAGAATCAAGCAAGAGAGCACACCTGAGGTCCTAGGCAGGAACCAAAGGCAGCATCTCCCACCCAAAGCAAGCAAGAGAGCATGCTAAAAATGCCAGTTCTGTGTGGGTGGCCCCCAACAGCAGTAGTCACAGCAGGCAACCTGCCAGACACTGGACTTCACTGACACAAGGAGAGTCACCAATGGAGACTAGAAGAAGACTGGAGACTCCTCAAAGCCCACTTCAGAGTAATAGAATACGAACCAGACATCAATGTAGTGATACTATAAATATGAAAACCAAGAAAATATGACACCACTGAAAGAATACAGTAATTCTCAAATGCCATACCCTATAGAGCAAGAAACTCTTAAAATGACTGAAAAGGAATTCTGAGCAACAATCTTAAGGAAACTCACTGAGATATGAGAAGACTCAGACTGCATAATGAAATGAGAAAAAAAATCGAGAATATGAAGGAGGAAATCTACAAAGAGATTAATACCTTGAAAAAGAATGTAGCAGAACTCATGGAACCGAAATAGTCACTCAACAAAATAAAAAACACAACCAATAGCTTAAGCAGCAGGCTACAATAAGTAGAAGAATTTCTGATCTTGAAGATAGTCTTTTCAAAATAACCCAGGCAGACAAAAAAAAGAAAAAAGAATTTTAAAAAATGAAGAAAATCTAAGAGAGCTAGCAGACAACCTTAAATGCACAAATATTCAAATCATGGGTGTTCCTGAAGGGGAGGAGAAAAGAAAAAGGCATGGAAAAGCTATTCAATGAAATAATAACAGAAAACTTCCCAGATATGCAAAGAGACACGGACCTTCAGATCCAGGAGGCTCAAAGATCCCCAAACATATTCAACTCAAAGAGATCCTCTCCAAGACACATTATAGTCAAACTGGCAAAGCTCAAAGACAAAGAGAGAATCTTAAAAGAAGCAGGAGAAAAGTGTCATCAGTAAGGGATCCCCTATCAGACTAACAGCAGACTTGTCAACAGAAACTCTACGGGCCAAAAGAAAACAGGATGATATATTCAAAACACTAAAACCAGCCAAGAATCCTATACCCAGAAAGGCTATCCTTCAGAAATGTGGGAAAAATAAGGTATTTTCCAAACAAACAAAAGCTGTGGGAATTCACCACCACATACCAGCCCTACAAGAAATCCTCGAGGAAGTCCTGCATCTGGAATCCAAAAAATGATAATCACTACCACAAATCCACAATAAAGAACAAAATCCACTTGGTGAACAAAAATGCAAATGAGGAAGAGAAAGAAATTAAATCTTATCACCACAAAAAAAACACATAATGACCATGTAATAATGCTCGTGATTTATTTCTGATTTTGGTAAATGTGGCCTTTTTTTTTTTTTTTCTTGGTCAGTTCAGATAAAGGTTTGCAAGTTTTGCTGATCTTTTCAAAAAATCAACTTTTGGTTTTGTTGATTTTCTCTATTGTTTTTTTATTCCGTATTTCATATATTTCTGTTGTAATCTTTATTATTTCCTGCTTATATTTACTTTTGACTTATTTTGCTCTTGTTTTTCTATTTTCTTTAGGTAGAAGTTTACATTACTGATTTGAGATTTTTCTTATTTTTAATATAGATATTTTCCAGTGTAAATTTTCCTCTAAGCACGGCATGAGCCCTGCATCTTATAAATTTTGATATGTTGTGCTCTGGTTTTTATCTCAAAGTATTCTCTAACGTCCCTGTGGTTTTTCTTTTTACCCATTGTTTATTTAGGAGAGGGTTAATTTCCACACATTTGTGAATTTCCTAAATTTCCTTCTGTTATGGTGGTCAGAGAACATATTTTCTATATTTGTCTTTTTAAATGTATTAAGACTTATTTTGTGGCAAAAAATAGAAAAAAAAAAAAAGAAATCATGATTAGTGTTTGCCCTGTGTGATGTAGGTGTTTGGTGCTTTGGTGCTTTGACGTATGAGGCACAACTCTCAAACCTTTTACACCTTCAGTTTGTGGTTATGGTTCATTCCCTGAGGACACAGATTACTTGAGGCCCACTGAGACAGCCACCAGGGCCACCAGCAAGATGTGGGACGAGAGCGTGGCTGTATTTGCTGTGGGGGATGCTTCAAGGGTCCTTCGTCTTTCGCTTAGAAAATTGAGGGGAAATTGGATCTGAATAGGAGCTGCCCCTACAAGGCCTGGCATCCGGGGTGGAGTGTGGGAACTGACAACACTTGACAGGCAACTTCTGAATTGGGGGCAGGCATTCCTGGGGCTGCCTTGACTCTTTTGATCCAAGGTGCTTTTCTCTTGTTGAGGGACAGTTTGAAATAAAAATACATCCATGGGGCCTAAGGATTCAGCAAGCCTTTCAGCATATCCTTAAACACCAGATTGATCGATACATTCTTTAATGAGGACTCTTGTGTGCCTGCCTTTTGTACTTGGGCAGACAGGGTCAAAGCAGGGCTTGGTTCTGGTCACTAACTTACAGTCCAGTTGAGGGCTCAGGCATGTTTTTATGCAACTGTTAGGAAATAAGGTTGGGCCAGGGTTGCCGAATTGTTTCATCAGACTAAACCAGAGCAAGACCCCGTGCAGACCTTCTCATTGAGATGATTGTTCACCCTGTGCAACATTTTGAATACCAAGGACTCTCTCTAGAAGCTTGTACGGTTTAAATAATATATGTATATAAACATAACAGATACGTATAATTGGATTTACAAATTGTATCAGTATGTGGTGCTGATTTAATCTTTATAATGAAATATTATAATATCCAGTTTGCAGTCAGAGAATGCAAATTCCAGAGGCTTTAACGTTCCCAGCATCTGAAAGCCCCCAGTGAGTTGTGATGTCAACATTGCACCCATGAGTTTTGCTGTGGACTCTGCAGCAGCATATTGACAGATTCTGCCTGTTGCTTGATGCGGAGCTCGCTAGTGCCTGTTTTATTTTCCCATGCTACACAATTGTGATTGCAGCTCTTCGAGTTGTTTGAATTGCAGATGTCCTAAAATCGGAAGGCAAAGGGTCAATGTATGCTAGAAATATTCCTGGGGGGCTCAGGTAAATAACACTACTAAAGCCAACGTGCTTACTCTAACCTTTATGAAATGTGTGCATTACATTGTCTTAAAGGGTGGCATTTGGGGTCCTCGGATGAAGCACAATGTTGATTGTTCTTTCTGTTAAGTATGAAGAGCACAATTCTGGTCTCTTGCCACTGATGCTAAAAAGATTTATTGATATTGATAATGAATAATTACTGGATACTCCAGAGGGCACCAGAGGACAGGCTCCTGGTGGTGGGTGGATTTGTCACGGTCTGATGTGCTGTGTTGGTGGTGGCTACAGGGAGCCCCAGGCTAGGGAAAATTCTGCAGTTTTCCTTGGCCTTCAAAAGAGAGCTGGACTCAGTTCCTGCATTGGTCGGGAGGTGGGTGGTGTTTACCTCCTCTGACCAGTGGAGAACAGTTCAGCATGAAACAGGGAGTGAGTATGAGGAAGGGTTAGGATCTCAAGTGGCACACAAAAGTGTTGTCACAACACCCACGGAAACCCCGTGGGAGAGGGTCGCATGCCTGCAGGATAGCGGTTTTACCATGACATTGGGATAGACCGCTCTTTCTTCCTTTGATGAGCCCTAGGAGTATTTGAGACCTTGTACTGTGAAAAACAGGAATCTTCAAGCAGGAGAGTCACCCTAGGCCTGGGGAGGAGCTTGTGCTCTGAGGGCGTCTGGAACTGCCCAGCCTGGCACCAGCAGATGCCTCCCCTCTCCCTTCCCTGGGGCTCGTGTGGCCGACCTTTTCTCCCCTGCGTGGTGCATGGAGCAGAGCTGGGATTCCTGCCCAGTGAGTCACTGTTGTTGGTGTGTAGCTGCTGTGCTGAGCAGTAGTGGGAACAAAATGGGCATCTTGGGTTCCTGGAGAAGGTGGCAGGACCCAGCCCAGAAGGAGGCTCAGAGTTGGGATGAGTTGTCAGACAGAGGACACAGCCGCAGGATGAGCTCTTCATACCCAGGGCAGGAGGGGAGGAGAAATGCTCCCCAAGAAAGGGAGCTGCAGTTGGGTGGGCATTCGTGGCCGCCCCCTATGCAGCCGTGCCCAGAGCCTGCAGCGTCCCCCGTGTTCCCTGGGACACACTCTGCCTGTCAGGCCCTAGCCACAGGCCACCTTCTCTGGGGAGCCTTGCCCCAGTCCGTTAGCGGGCTGCTGTCACGTGGGCTGCGCTGGGTCTAGGTCTGCCTCCCTTACCAGCTGTCGGTGTCCTGAAACCACACGGTTGTCTTCCTTCCAAGTCTTTGGTTCCTCCAACTATTTATGGAGTTTGAGAGCAAGATGGTTTGAATCTGGGCCTCTCTTTTTCTTTTCCCTGCCCTCATCTCCCTCTTTCACTCCCTGCTTTCAGGGCAATCCATGGGAAGCAGGCATCAGGGGTGCCGTCAGCCCTAGAGATGGGTGACGGTGGCTTTGCCCTCGGTGGCGGGTCTCCCTCCCTGGGGTCTCCACGGCAGTAGCTGTGGGCTGAAGCATTTGATGGGCAGTCAGTGTGGTGAATGTGGGGCATCGGAAGCCCAGAGGAGGGGTGAGGATGCTGTCAGGATATTTTGGAAGGAACGCTGAGAAGATGGCCTCTGATTGGCTTTTGCCCATGAGTCGGAGATTCCCAGACAGAAGTGGGAGATTTCTGGCCAGCATGCCACTTGCTGTTAGAAAGCAAGTTGTGGTTTCAACATTCCTTTGAGATTCTTGTTCACATGTTGCAAATACCCCGGCCCTGGGCCTTGAATGCACACCGGGGTCTGGATCACCCTTGGCTGGCCATGTAGCATGCATGTGTTTGTCAACAGGGAACATTCCTGATGGTCTTATTTACATTTTTCCGTTTATTTATCAGACTGGTTCCTTGTAGATGACATAAAGGTAAACAACTCCTGGACCTGCCCGAAGGGTCACGATTCCCAGCCTCCCTGGGCCAAGGCCTCTAAAGGCTTCCTTTCTCTCGAGTTTCTCTGGGATACTTCCTCTGTGTGACAGTCTCCTGCATTGCTGTTCAGTGTCACATTTGCTGCGGCTGCTTCTCATTTACCTTTGTGAAGCATTACTATTTTAAGGCCATTTTTTGCCAAGAAATGCCTTTTTTACAAAACGTGGCTGCCTCTGATTACCCCCCACCCCCAGTCTCCTGGTGGATGAACCCCCTTCTGTGTGCACTGTCTGATCTGAGAGAAGTCCCTGGGGACCCTGGAAAGGTGCTTCTGCCTGGTGACCCTGCCCCTGCTGTTTGAGTGAGGGGTACCCCTCTCCCTGCAGCACAGTGACCACCCCTCCCCAACTGTGGCCTGGGAGCCCACCCGAAGGCAAGTGCCCCACTTAGACACAAGGTGCAGGGAGGTCCCCAGTGTAAAGATGGGGTATGACGCTCAAGGCTCCTGCTCTGCCCACTACCCCCTGACAGTGCCAAGTGCCTACAAGGGGTGCTCTTCCCCTGCTCATCAGCACAGCTGCCTGGAGGTTTGAGCTGCACCCAGAGACCTAGTGAACCCCCAGCTCCAAGGCTGAGGCATCACAGCCTGAGTTCAAATCTTATCTGGGTGATTCTGGATACTTAAATGACCACCTTTAGGACCTCTGGACAACCAGGCATGGGAAATTAAATGCTAGTGCCTCCCCCCGTCTCTTTCTCTCTCTCTCCTTCCCTCTCTCTCTCTGCCTTTGTCTCTCTCTCTAAATTATAGTATGCACACAAGCATTTAGCACATTACAGAAATAATGACAGCTGCTTCTTTTGTGAAAACAGAAGGCTTTAAGTTGAAACATGGAGAGTTTAGATGAAAAACTTCCTCACCGTCAGTTGTGAAGATTTAGAAAAAAGAGGCCATGGGATTTTATTATCTAGATGTCTTCCAAAACAGGACATGTTCAGGTGGTCTGAAAGGGTTTAGGTGTGGACCGTCTGAGGAGGAGGGGCTGTGATGTTTTGGGAACTTTGATTCCATGGAAACAGCACAAGAACCCTGTGGAAGCATCCTTGTAATCATGCTCCGCAGCAGCGGCAATGCAGGGTCTCTGTGAGCTGCTGAGACAGCTTCAGAAGCCTGTTTGCAGGGACAGAATAATCCCGCCTCGGAGTGAGCTGCAGCCACATCTCTCCACGGGGGAGGCACTCCTACATGCCTGCGTGGGGTGCTGTCGTGCAGAGCGAGGCCTCCTGTGGCAGCTGCTCAACCTTCTTGCTTTCTCTCTTTAACCAGGTGAAATGCTACCACAAGAAGTACCGCTCGGCCACCCGCGATGTCATTTTCCGTGTGCAGTTTCACACCGGGGCTGTGCAGGGCTGCAGGCTTGTGTTTGGAAAGGAGGATCTGGACAATGCCAACAAAGGTGAGGCGCGGCTGCCCTGCACCTGTGGGGCCTGCCTATGGTCAGACCTCCTAGTTGTTTCTTTCACTGGCCTTCCCCACCTCCCTCAAGTCTAGCCTCTTGAAAAAATTATTGCTTATCTCAGGAAAAAAACAAGTGATCCGTCAAAGAAAGGACTGTAGGGAAACCATGAAATTACAAATGCTTTCTGTGCCACTGGGTGTTTTTATTGCATATTTTGAAATGGTACTATACTGGTTGGAACGTAAAGACAAAATCAGTTTATACTTTTTTGTTTCATCTTCTTCAAAGGTGTTGAAATAGTTGTTTTTTTTTCAGATGACCGTTTTCCTGACTATGGGAAGGTTGAATTAGTTTTTTCAGCCACGCCTGAGAAGATTCCAGGTGGGTAGCGTGGCCGGACGCTGGGCGGCTGGTGTGGGTGGGTGGTGGCACACTGGTGTTTGTGTGCTAATCTCCCACCTTTGCACACATATGCACCTTTTGTAATTAGGTCTTTTTAAAAATAGGATATTAGACAGTGGGGAGGAGGTGGCTTGAGGACAAGAAGGCCCACTTGGGTAAGACCTCACAGGTGGCATGAGTTGTCCAAGGCCACTTAGTGCAGACGGGCAGCACCTCCAGGACTGGGGTGTGGCCCGCTGGTGGTCATGAGGATCTACCTTTGAGGTAGATCTACTTTTGATCTACTTTTGATCCCCTGTGAGGTTGTCCCGAATGTTTACTTTTCCCCTCAACAACCAACCACTGTTTCAAAAGGGGATTAGAAGTACAGGAGGCTGCAGACATTTATGTGCAGAACAAATTCTCCCTTCTCATAAAAACACAGAAGAAAGAAATCAGATCCTTTATCGTCGAGGTGCATTGTTCAGCTCCATCCCCAGGCTCCACACGCATGAAGGTTGTAATTCCAATTTTAACAGCTGTAGAAAGCAGTCACCCTCTTTCTATGCTCATTGTCATGATTTAGGCAGGAGCCATTCAACGCGTGGCTTGTGTGTTCAAAATCCTCTTGGCGTTCTTCAAAGCGGGTCTGGGCACTCGGAGGGAGCGTGGGTTCTGAGACTTTTCATGACGCCTCCACGTCCTCACCAGTGGGATGATCTTCGGGCTGGCTGGCACACGGTGGCCGGTGCTCGCCATTCCTTTTCCCTGAGTGGTTTTAACTACGTTCAGTTTGTCGAACATTGTGCACGCTGTGTCTGCTGAGTGCCGTGGCTCGTGGGAGGAGGGCTTCGCTCTGCACACTCGCCGGGCCACGCACTGCCCTCGTCGTTGGAGCCAGGGGGCAGGGGTGCTGGACGTCACTGGACTCATGCTGCCGCTTGTGCCCCGTGCAGGGTCCGAACATTTGCACAACGACCACGGAGTGATTGTGGACTACAACACAGCTGACCCATTGATCCGCTGGGACTCGTACGAGAACCTGAGTGCGGACGGAGAAGGTGCGTGGAGCCTTGTCATGTGCGGTTTCCGAGGACGAGGGTGTGGGAGGGCAGCCTGTCACGGTTAGATCGGAAATAGTCTGCCGGCTGCTCAGAAGCAGAAGCTCCCCTGTCCTCTCAGAGGCCCAGGGCCACACTTGGTAGGACATGGTAGTAAGTTTTAAGGCACTCATGAGAATCAGGCTTGGCAAATTCGGGTCAGAACTTTTTATGAAGCTGTTATGGGTGGGGAGCCGGTCAGTACAGTTATATCCAGAGCTTCCTTGCCTGGAATTGTGTTTGTATATTGCTAGGGACTGTTTTCCCGTCTTCCTTCCCTTCCTGTTTGTATGTGGGGAATGCCAGGTGCTGGTCATGGGCAACCTTCCTACTGTTGTGTAGCCCCAGGGGCAACAGGCATTTCATTTTTACTTCTGTTTTCTTGCTACTTAGGTGTCCCTGTCTGTGGCTCTATCACTTTAATCTCTATTTTTGTGGGTCCATCTCGCATAAGCCTATCTCTGTTCTCCCACAGAATATACAATTTGTGAACCATTTTTTTTTTTTTTTTTTTTTTTTTGGTGGTGATTGGCCGGTAGGGGGATCTGGACCCTTAATCTTGGTATTGCAAGGCTGTGCTCTAACAAACTGAGCAAACCGGCCAGCTGGCCAGCTTGTGGAATATACGGTTTGGATCACAGGGAGAGGCGTGAAGGAGGAGAGGATGGAGGGCCAGTTGTGTGCTGGGAAAACCGTGAGGAGGGGTCAGGGCTCCTCCCTGGCTCATGGAATGCCGGTCTTTCCTCCTTTTCAACCACTGTCTGAGAATCAGACCTGCTTGGCGAGAGAAAACTATCACACTTTTTTGTCAAATTAGTTACATTCAGATGTAAAATAGCTAAAAGCAAATGTTGTGGAGACAGCACCACCAGTGGCTCACTGAACTCCCAGGGACTCCAGGAAGGTGGCATCTGTGGTCAATATGAGGGGACCCTGGCTATGTGTCCCAGGAGGGCACATGGCTCCCCTCTGCCTGTGCTGGGGAAAAGTGTGATTTTTCCTAGTCTGTGTGGGATGAAATTTCAACCAAAGAAATTGCTGGGACCCCAAGTACACCTGGACCGGAGGTGGAGACCCAGAGATGGAATGTTAACGCTAAGACTGTTAAAATGCAGTGATGTCCAGGGTCAGTGGGTGAGGGGTGGTGGAAGAGGACAGCCTTTCCATGGGCCATAAAGTAGCAGAGTTTTCTTTCCTGGTGTGAATTATTCAGAACACGAGTCTTTCAAGATAACCAGCCTATTAAAAGAATTCTGGCTGATTACTTTTGGAAAAACTGCACACAGTGTCTTAAAAGATCCATAGTGCACATCAGAATCTTAAGGCTGTGAGAACGATCCATTTTGACTTTATTCGGTCAACAGTTATCAAACTTTTGATCGCGGAGTCTTTTTCCAGTAGTGTCTATTACATGCAGCATAACTACCCTGTGTCGATCGTGCTGTGCCATTTTCTGCTGGAGAAGAGCACGGTGAGTGGCTCATGAGGAAGTGAGTAGCCAGCCCAGGGTGAGAAGAGTAGAGGGACAGTTTGGAGAGCTGCACAGAGATTCTGAGGACAGCTGGCTCAGAATCCTAAATGCCAGGCCGAGGAGGGTGGATGTGACCAGAGCAGTGTGCGCTCCATGAGCGCCAGCAAGCGAAGCAGTGCACAGAGTCTACCCGGGAAGCGTGGCCAGGAGACCCGGCATGGTTGTGGGAGCTGTGAAAATGACATTTTTGCAATAGTGGAAGGTTCCCTGTTTGCTGAGGGAGGGGCAAGCCTTGGGGGAGGCAGGGCTTCGAAAATTTCTAAAATTGCGGGTCACGGGGCGGATGGCCCAGCTGCTGATGTTGTAAGAGGCAAGCAGTGGAAAGTCTGGGCGGCGGTGTGGAGGAGGAACCCCAGGTCCGGGTGAGGAGAGTTGGGCACCCAGCTCCTGTCCTCTGAGCTGGCTCCGAGCTGAGCCTGTGACCTGCCTGTGGGGCAGACTTCGTAATTCCAATTGACAGCCAGGGAACTGAGAGCCAATGGGTGCCCAGGCCATGTAACTCAGAAGTGGTAAAGGATCCATGCTGGTTTTATGTGAAAAACGAAAGAACAGTTGAATGTTCATATAACCCCAAAGGATTTTTATGGAAAAATGTGTGGAAATGTGTGTGTCTATAGACAGGTACATTGCAGAGGATTTGCCCGTATAACGAGTCAAAATGGTCACAGAACCCAAGAGAGCAGAATTCAGTATCAAACACTCTTGACTGCAGGAATGAGCCTCCCGTGTGTCTTCAGAGGGAAATGCTTCTTTACTTAGATACTATCTCAGTCTTCAGGCTGTTCATTCTGTTATAACAGAATACCATAACCTAGGTGGCTTAAACAACGGAAATTGATTTTTCATTGCTCTGGAGGCTGGAAGTCCACGATCAGGGTGCCAGCATGGTGGGGTTCTGGTGAGGGCTTTCCTCTGGTCACAGACACCTGCCTTCCTGTTGTGTCTGCATGTGGTGGAAAGGGGGAGGGAGCTCCTGGGGCGTCTTTTATCAGGGCACTAGTCCCATTCATGAGGACTCTACCCTCATGACCTAATCACCTCCCAAAGGCCCCACCTCCTGATACCATCTCATTGGGGGGTTAGCATTTCAACATATGAACTCTGGAGGGTACAACATTCAGACCATAGCAGATACTCAATACATGCTTGTTGAGTGAATCATCAAAGAAACAATTTAAACTTTAAACATCAGCAGCCTGCTATTTCTAGCTTTCTGACATGACGGAGGACAATTCCCTCTGGTGCACTTCCCGCCCAGCATCTCCCGAGCCGGGTGACCTGAGCAGGAGGGAGACCCTGTGCTGCAGTGGCTGCGGTTGGAGGTGCTGGGCCGTGCAAGTGGACAGTCTGAGTGGCGGGCGGTCGGCACAGGCCTCTGAGCTGCCAACTGGTGGGTCTGGGGTGAGCAGAGAGGGGTCAGCATTGCCACGCAAAGAAGGGAGCTGGTTGGGAGCAGGTGAGCAAGAGTCCTGGAAGGAAACCAGGCAGGAACAGCGAGAGTGGGGAGGATGGCCGGGAGAGGGTGGTTTCCAGACAGAAGTGCGTTGAGTGCGGGAAGGTGGCAAGAAATGCACCCTGTGCAGCCCGATGCGCTGCTTTCCTGTGACAGTAAGTTGGAGAAGCAGCGAGTCCCCGCTTCTACACCTTAAATCTCAGCTTTTCCATGAACTAGCTTTGCCCTATGAAAATAGTCCACTCAGGGACTCTCAAAGAATAAGGGGTGTTATATAAAAAGGACCGCAGTGGGCTCTCCCAGGCCAGCGCTAACCTTGCTCTTTCCATCTGTCACCACCACTACTCCCACTGTCTGTTCTTCAGGGTTCCTAGTTATTGTCCCCAGGGCACCCATGGGCAGACTCTGCTGTGACTACTCTGAACCCTTGGAATTGATGTATCAATTTCTTTGACTATAGCCATGTAAATTAACTTCAGGAAATTTGAGGGGGGAAAAGGAATTTGTCAGGAGACCATGGAATGGCTCAGAGTCGAAAGCAGAGCCATCTAGTCAGTGGAGGTTTTGGAAGGGACAACACCCATGCAAGCTACTCTGGCCTGGGCAGCAGCCCCTGGGACCCTTTGCAGGGACCAGCAGCAATAGGATAATGGGACCCAACCATTTTCAGCCCTGGCATCTCTCAGCTTAAGTTCAGATTCCTGGAAGAGAGTCTCTGAATGGCATTGCTTGGGTCAGGGACCAACCTTTGGCTGGGGTGGGCAGGGTGCCTTGAACACCGCCCCCTCCACCACTCCCAGCTGCATGCAGGAAGTGGATAGAGGGCTAGTTTCCCAGAGGAAAATCCAAGTGTCATCCCCAAGGAAGGGGAGGTGGACACTGAGCTGGGCACAGCCACAGACACCCACTTCGGGGAGACCTGCAGCTTCCACGGGCTCACTGAGGGTCAGTACCGAGAGCATGGTGTCTCCGCTTACAGCATGAGATGGCAGCTGCGTCTGGTCTGCGTCCCCAGACACCAAGATAACCACAGTCACAGAGTGGAAGGAGGCTCTGGTGACCATGTTCTCTGAGGACTTCCAGGCTTTGTAAAGACTTCTGCATGGATGAGGAGGGTATGGGGCAGCTCTCCCCCACCTCTCGACGCCCCAGCACCAGGCTCGTCCATGCAGCCTCTGCAATCCCACAGCCCACATACCCCATCTTACTATCTAGAGATAAAACACTTCCCATTGGTGTATTTTAGGCATGATTTCTGTAAACATGTACACATCTTGCAACAGGATCGCTCATGCACCATTTTACCACCTGAATTCTATCCGAGCATCTGTGTGCATCTTTAAACGTTTCCTACGTCCTGCTCACTGACTGCGCTGCAGCCCATTTGGGTGGTTACCCAAGTGCGTTCCATCCTGTCACTGCACTCCTATGGGGTGCCTAAGCTTTCACTCTTACACATGAGGCCACCACAACAGCTCCTGCCGCCAAAGCTCTGCAGAATCCCCAGGCTTTGCGTCCTCTTGGGAAGCTGTTCTCCAGAAAGAAATTTCCCTTGGATGGGAAAGTTGTCCTTCCTGAATTTTTCTCCTTCTCTCTGACTCTTCACCTGTCCTCAGCACTCTCAGGCATTCAACCCTTCTGCACTGATGACTCCTGCACCAGGTTGGTGCCTCACTCTTGCCTGGAGTCAGCAGTGCCTGGCTTGGGTCCCTGGATGAGGACGTGGCCCCGGTGGACAGAAAACACAGCCTCTGCTGCGTTTCTCATCAGGGCTGAAGCCCCATCCAGCTCTAGTCCTCAGAGCTGTCTAAAGCTTTGGGGAGCAAAGGGAGGTTTGGGAGCCTCTGGAACGTTTTCTTCTAGCTAGAAAATGATATATTATAGCTCTTTTCTACCCACCCTTCTGCACACACACCCAGAAATGTTGACTTAATCTGCATTTATCTCTATAAAACCTGCTGCCCTGGCATGGAGCCCTCCACAGCCTTCTGTCGGGGCTCTTGTGAGGAGAGCACCTACCTTTAATGTTTGAGTGTGATATTCTGCTTTCTGTACTTGAAAGGAGCTGACGTTGAATCCATTCCAATGTGGGCAAGCGACTGCAGATGTTCAGACTTGGTGCAGACACACACACATGGTGGTGGTCACTCCTGTCCTTTTGGGTCTGTGGTCGTGGTTGGCGGTTGCCTGCTCTGCTTGTGAGCTGTGGGGGGATGGTGGCTGTGTCAGTATTTCCTGGGGCGCCTGCTGTCCCCAAGGAGAGGGAAGAATGTCTTGGGGCACACAGTGTGGCAGCCTGCCAAAGCCTCGTTGTGTTATCTTAATCCTCACAAGAACTTGTGAGCACATTTTAGAGGTAAAGGGAGCAGTTTGCAGGGAAATAAGAAGCTAGGACTTGACGAGGGCCTGGGTAGCCTTCCACGGTTGCGTGCTGTTGGTAATGACAGCACAGTTCAGTGGGCTGTCATGTGTTCGAGATCACGCCTAACAGAGCCGACTGTTGCCTTTCCTCATCTGTGGCTGCGATTGTGCTCTGTGTCACTGGATGTCACAACTGCTTGCCACGCAGAGAGGACTGGGGGGATTTCTTATCTTGGCCGGATGCACCTGCTGGTCAGAATCAGGTTTGCTGGGATGGGCTAAGGAGATACCCCACAGCAGCATAGGGTCCCTGAATTTGGACGTCACCACCAGGGAGGTGGGCAGGACTGTTCCCTCCCCCTCAATGGCCAGGCGTGATGAAGGATCACAGCCTCTGTCCCACCCCGGGGGGCTTCTGTGTAGGCGCTGTCCCCACCGTTCTCTCTCCTGCTTGTCTGACCCATTTTCTCCTTTCATGGGTAGCCTGGACTTGCTTTCTTTTCCTTTCCGCCTTTAGGCCTCAACCCCTGCAAACTTGATTTCTCCCCCAGCTCTCTGCAGCGCAGCTCTCTGCGTGTCCCTTGATGCCTCATGTTGCCGAGCCCCCGGAGAATGTCTGTCTTCCCACTGGACAGGGCAGCATCAGTGCTGTGGGCTGCAGGCCCCACCTGGGAGCTTGCTGCTTGCTCAGATGAGCCATGTTTCATTCCTTCCACATGTGTAAAATGGCCTGTTTTAATTAGACGATCCTAAAGATATTCTCCTCCAACTCAGGGAGATTTTATTACTGTACATGCAGTTTGTCATTTTCATGCATCTCACATTTCCTTGGGGCCCACCCTGGTTCTGATGCTGTGATGGGTGCAGGGAGAGAAAAACAGAGCAGGCACCCTTGTCGGGAAGATGTATACACAACTCAGCAGATGCTACAGGATGCAGCCTGTGCCATAGTGGGGCATGTGCCAGGAATTAGGAAAGAATCTGAGAGAAGCAGTTACTCCACATGTGCAATCCAGGGAGATTCACAAGGAAGACGACCCTTGCAGGCATGGACATGCCAACCACAGGCACAGGGCAGGGTGAGCAAGGCATATTTCCCAGGAGGGAGCGCTGGGTCTGGTTGGGGCCGGGTGTGAGCTAGAGGAAGCAGCAGCCGCTGGGTGGTGGATTGTGAGGCTCAAGCCCGATCAGGAAGCTCCTTCGCTAGCTGACAGTGAGGATCCCAGGAGCCACACAGCTGGAGGATCTAGCAAGATAACACAGGGGCCCGGAGGATGCTTTGGAGTCTCCAGACTCAGAGGAGTGAGGGTAGCAAAGGGGTTTCTGGGGCTCCCAGCCTAGAACTGACAGAGGTCTGGACTTCAGATGTGTTCTGGGGATGGAGAGTAAGGGCTTCAGATATTTAGGAGCTGGATGAGTAAGAACCCATGACAGGTGCAGAGGAAGGCGGGGGTGAGGGCAGGAGAGCTCCAAGCACGGCTGAGGGCTGGAAGGAAGGCTTGCTGTGCCGTTCTAGGTTCCTAAGGCTGTGGCTCAACCTTTTGCCAATCTGACAAGGTTGTGGCACTGCTGCTTTAAGCAGCTACCTTTATAAACACTGCCAGAGCTCAGGCGTGGCTTCTAGACACCCACGGTGGCTGCTGGCTCAGACAGTCTGAAGGGGATTCGGATTTCCCTGCACCATTCACAATAAGATACAGTCCTGAGAGGGCTGTGCCATCTACTCAGGACACTCTGCCAAGCTTCCAATAATGGGCCACTGATCAGGACAAGTTGGGTCAAGAAGCGCTGGCCGCAGGTGTGCCCGGAGCTGGCGAGGGACCTGCCATATCACGTTGCGACCGTTCAGATGTTGCCAGTTTGAAAATGGATGTGAAAGCTTGTCTCCCCAGAAATTGTTGGGTTTTAAGATTTGGAGAATCTTAAAGTGAAGCAAGTTTTGACAACTTAGTGGGAGGGGACCACCAGAGTCAGACATGAAACCTCACAGCCAGGCCCTGCTCTCTGTTGAGAACTTGGGCTCACGCAGGCCCCCAGCCCATCCATGGCCCAGGTTCCTTGTCAGCTAGACGGGAACGCCACTGCCAGAGCATTCAAAGTGTACCCAGACTCACGTTGTCCTCATGCAACATCTGGCCACAGCAGCCACTCAGTGGTTGGGTTGACTCTGCACCAGACAGAGGGACAGTCATGTGGGTGTTACCTGTTTGTAATGCAGGGACCATCAGAAGAAGAAGTGAGATGTTGGGGACAGTCTAAGGAGTCCAGGCCCCGAGCTGTCATCTATTAAGAGTCTTGCTTTTCTAACCTTACTGGTGTCAGAGTAATTGCCTTGAAATGTATGTAGTCCTGTACAAGTTTGCATAAATTAGCCCACGTGTGTTCCCCAATGATGGCCCTAGGAGTTAAGTAGTGTCACCTGTAGGGACACACAGTGAATGGAAGCACTGAGAGTTGGTTGGATTTGACCCAGGTCTGGGGAGGCCTTTTAGGCCTTTTATACTGTACATATGTGACTATCATATACTACTTAACTTGCAAAGTGCTGCAAAACAGAGAGAGGCCCTGTGTCCTAAGGGGAAGGAGAAGTGGCTGGTGACATAAGGGAAAAGGGTGAGTGTTCGCAGAAAGGGCAGCTGGGACAAGCTCTTCGACTTGGGGCTTTCATACCCAGGGGTGCATGCCCTGTGTCTCTGGCCCCATTCGGGCCATCTGGGCTGAGGAGACCACTGTCCACGTGCTCTAGCCATCTGACCCCTCAAGCTGTGGTAAAGGTTAGCTGCGTGCTCAGAACACCATGTGCCTTGCGACCAGGTGCCTTGCGACTAGCACTCAGAATGGTGAGCTCTGACATTCGCCATTACAGCCGTGTCCTGGCTTCTGTGTGGGGCTGTGAGCATTCCATTCAGTTCTGTATTGCAGGGTCCAGCACTACCAATGCTCAGTGAGGGACGGATGGAGACTGTGTCCAGGGTCCTACAGCATGCTCCCAAGAGTACACAGGGCCTCTGGTTTTCTCTGATGGGCTCCCCAGAGGGTGACCACTCCACTTTCACTCCCCAGGTGACCTGTCCAAGTCCTTTGACTTATGATTAAGAAGAAAGCAATATTTTATATGTGCCACAACAATGAACCCCAGTGCTACGAGAAGGATGGCTTCTCCATAGCCCCTGACCCCACTCAGTGAAGAAAAGAACCCAGATTGATTCCACCTCTCTGTGACTCCCCGTCATCTTTCTCATGTTTTTCCATCCGATATCAGAGTCCAGCAGCATCCCACATTCACTGGGACCTGCTCCTAATCCAGTGGCCAGTGTCACCACTAATACCACCAATGGTCAGTGTCATGATTAATACCACCAATGGTAAGTAAGTCCCACCCCTGATAGCACTAAAGGCAAGTCTCACTACTGACATGATCAGTGATAAAGTCTTACCACTGATACCATCAATGCAAGAGCCCAGAGTCTAGGTCCAGCCAACCAGCTGTGACACTTTTTCTCCTTATGTGCTGAGGTCATCGTGGGTATGGACCAGCCTGACAAGAGGAAGGCGGCTGAGGGCATGATGGGCGTGTCTGGGGAAGGGGGTGCTGGGGACCGTGCAGGAGTCGGGGCAGACTGGGAATGAGTTCCCACGCAGTGGCCTCTCGTGGCCTGTGCAGAGCAGGTTGAGATCAGCTGCCCAGAGGGGGCAGCAGTCAGAGCAGTGGGGGCGTCGGGGCCGGGAAGGCTTGGAGGGGTCTCCACCAGCAGTGGGAGGCTGGTGGGGTGGGCGGCGTGCTGTGCCAGGGCTGCTGTGGACCCTGCACCAGGGGCCCTTCTGTGTGTGCACATTGGTGGGGGCACGGGCAGTGGGCGAGGGGGAGTGATGCCCTGGGGTCTTGGCGGGTTAGGAAAGAAAGCACCAGAGTCTGTGTCTCCTGGACATAAACATGGTGCTGGAGTTAAACGTGCATCGGCTCCGACTCTGCTGTGCTGAGGGAGGGGCCCAATGTGTGCAGAAATGCAGGAACCACCGCGGCGTGAGGAGGGAGAGACTGCTGCGCTGCGGGAAGAGCCCAGGGTTGTCACAGTTCAGTACTGGTCAAGGTTAGGACGTAAGAAATGTTAAAGTCAAACCACAGAAAGTTCTCTGAGGTCCACAGAGTCAAGGCCAGTTCCGCAGTCAGCTGCGATAGTGATGTCTGAGCCCGGCCACAGTGGCCGTGGGTGTGGGGCCACGCCAGGAAGTGAGGCAATGGCTCTGCCAGGGCTGGAGGATGCTGTGGTCATGGGTGAGGAGCACAGGTTTCCAGAGGGAAATGGGCTTTGGGTGAAAGTGGCCTGGGGCTGGACAAAAGTGGGGCAGGCAGAGGATGCCCCTCAGGGGGCTTCCAGGCAGGCCAGGCGTGGCCTGATGGGTGGGGAGGGGTCTCATGGGCTCTGTGTGATGGGCAGAGATGTCAGCTCAGGGGATCAGTCAGTGGAGAGAAAGTCCAGAGAGGACCAAGCAGTGCGGGCAGTGGAGAGGGTGGAGGACCCGGGGGCCAGGGCACCTGCATTTGTAGGGTCAGTGCTGTCATGCTTTCAATCAGAACTTTCTCTTGGAAGCTGTGATAATTTAGAAACCATTTCCACGTGTTCCTCCTTATGACCGAGAACTTCGCAGAAGCTCTGTACCTCACCCTCTGACCCGCAGTCCAGGCGGTGGCTTCCTCGGGATCCGTGTCCTGACCCTCCCAGATGGCAGTTTTCTCCTTGCCTGGAGCCCTGTGTGTGAGGCTGACCTGACCACAGCATCTGACACACCCTTGTCACCAGCTTCATTGTGGTGACCAGTGCACAGATGTGCGTGTCTCCTCCTCCCTGGATATTGTGTGCCAGGCTCTGCTGCAGAAATCCCATCTCCCTGGGATTAGAGCCCGTGCCTGTGTTCGCCCCACTGCCACCGGGGCACGTGCCACTAAACCTGTGAGCATGTGCACACCTCAGACCGATGATCATCATTTTCTGAACACGTCCTTGCTACCATGTGGTTCCTAGCCTTAGGATATTCTTATTTTTGTTTATTTTCTATTGAGATCAGACTCATATAACATAAACTCACCATTTAAATCATTTTGAAGTGCATTGATCTGTAGTACATTCACAAGGTTGTGCAGCAATCACCATTATCTACTTCCAGAACATTTCCATCACCCCAGAATGAAGCCCCATACCCACTGGCAGTCACTCCCAATTCTTCCCCTCCCCAACCCAGCAACCACTAATCTTTTCTCTGTGTGTTTCTCTACTCTGGGCATTTCACATAAATGGAATCGTGCAGTGTGTGGACTTTTGTGACTTGCGCCTCTCACTTAGCGTGAGGTTTCACAGTTCATCTGTGTTGTGCTTCATGTTGCACCTTTCTGTGGATGGATAATGTTCCCCTGTGAGGATATTCCACATTTTGTTTATTATTCGTCTGCCGATGTGCATTTGGGTTATTTCTTCTTATTGACTGGTATGTACAAGGTTGCTATGAACATTCTTGTATATGTCTGATTTTAGGACACTCTTATACCTCTGATCTTTTCGACTCCCTTTTGAAATGTCCATATCTTTTACTATCCTCCTAGCTGGGTTCCCTTTCTGGAAGTTTCTTCTGCTTTTATGGCATCCCAAGCAGGAATCACACTAAATACTCTGCAGCCTCCTGTCTCACTTTGCTGACAACTTTCAGAGATTTTTGGGAAACCCACCGAGTCTTTTCTTCATTAGACACGTAACCCTGTGCACAAAATTACAACGTGTCAGGGTTAAAAGCTTTGGGGCCTTTCAAAACTCTCTGAGCCACAGAGCTGCCTTCTGGCCAAACTTCAGCAAAACCTCAAAAGACCGTATTGTTTCAAGAAACGTTAATACTAATAGTCTGAAAGGCTCCATGTAGTCACAAGCCACAAGTGGGAAACGTATGGAAAATGAGAGCGTTTGGGGCATGACTTTGCCATGGCTGTCTCAACATAAACAGTGAGATCTGAAGGCCCAACGGTGCCAGTTGCCATGAATTCATGAAGGCTTACAGCAGCTCATTTATAAAGCAGTCATTAGTGTGAAGAAAATTTATCCTCAGCCACCGGGGAAAAAAACAACCCCAAATAAACCCAACTCAGAGCAACCTGGAAAGAAATGCTCGTTTTGAACACATAACGTATCCTGCAGCTTCTCTCTATTAGAAAGTCAGGATCCACATCTGTTTGTTCTCTTACTCAGTTATTGGTGTCTTAGCTGTTGTTTTTCTTACACAGTTTTGTGATGCAAAGTTCTGATTCCAAGATTGGGGTCCTGTGGACAGCTGGGACCCACTAGCCATATCTGGACATAGAGTTAGCTACAGCTTGACAAGGCCCCAGATGCTCAGGAGAGACACAGACGTTCGTTTCAGTCCTCAAACCAGTTATTCAAATATCTGGTTTCAATCTCTTTTCTTTTGATGTGTATCCTTTGAAGGAAAAATATTACGTGGTAAATTAGTCACTGCCTTTATTGCAGTGACCATGTTATTTGTAGAGTGGGAGCAGTAACGCTGCTTCCCTTGATTGGATGGTGTGGTTAGGCAGCACCCTTTGTAGGCCACTGAATTTACCAGGATTTGTAGAAGACACATATATGTCTCATTGTAAAAAAGATTGCTACTCCCCAGGGTGAGCTGAGTTTCACCTTGATGTCTTGTGACTTGTGCCTCTATGGCAGTTTCAGGTGGTTTATTGAGGATATGTATTGCCCTCGCCTGCACTTACAGCCCAGTTATGTCCTGTTTCCCTTCGACAGCTGACTGAGTGGTGACATAGACAAAGGTTCCCATTGTGCTGTGGAACCTGCAAGCATCAGAATGGGCTTGGCTTGTTTGCTGTGGCCTGTTCTGTTCACATCTAGAGTAAAGAAAGGCATGTGGTCGTGAGGTGACTGATGTTGAGCCAGAGCAAAGGCATGAGCATTAGCTGAGCCCACCTAAGTGGGGTGTAGAGAGGCCTGAGATGGGAAGGATTTGCTGCCCAGAGCATGGAGTTCTGAGGTGTGCAAGGAAACCACACAAAATACGCTGTGTGTGATTACCACTAATAGCATTCTCCAAGCCACCAAGCATAGAGGACAGAAACAGTCCCAAGGGATGGAGGATGTGCGGCAGAGATTTGGGGCTGGGTATTCTGAAGAAAGCACATGGAGGCTGGAGCTGTGGTTTGTCAACAATGCCAGTCAGTGCTGGCCCGGACATCAGTTCAGAAGTCTGGCTGAGGGACTCTTGGAGGAGCCCTGTTCCCCGCCTCCTCAACCTCCCACGGTTCAAATTTCACTAGACCTGACTGCACCAAACCCCACCCTCGTGTTTACATTGCACCGGCCTTTTGGGCGGAATCAAAGTCCCCGTGTAGCCAGCAAGATCTTTTACCTTCTGCACTGGCTGGAGCAGGAGGCCGGGTGCCCCGGGAGGGAGGCAGCACGCCCCCGACCCCAGGGGGAGGCTGGAGGCTGTCTTCAAGGAGAGCTGGGGTAAACAGTCGCAGGCTGAGAGCTGCCGGGCTGTTTTGCAGGAAGGTAAGCAGAGAACGTCTGTGTGTGTCCTGCAAGGCTACAGAGGCCTGAGTGTGAGCTGTGTGCTTCTCTGAGACTTGCCATCTCACTAAGACTACGCAGGGGACGAGGAGCCAAGGGAGGCTGGGGTGGAATACTCTGGAAGAGAAGCCCCAGCCTGCAGGAAGGCATGTCGCTCAGGACTTGTGTAGGAATGGCTTCATGTGTTCGCGAGCTAGAGGAGTGGAACTTGTATCTTCTTTTTGGGGAGAGTTCAGGGATGTTGTGACATGGAGTGTGTGTTCGGAAGCTCTCTGGTCAGCTCTGTGGCTGGTCGGCTCAGGTGACCTCTGTGGGGGCTGACAAGACCCGTTTTCCTCCTGGCTGGGCCCCAATGTGCTTTCACAGTTAGGAGTGCCTGAATGGGAGCTGGGCTGCCCGGTCAGAGGGCCACCAAGATAGGCGCCAGCCGCACGGCCAGCCTCCTCGGGGCATCAGGCATGAGTGGTTTGCATGCAGAGCTGCGTGGCCACCCTGCTCTCCGTGTGGCTGGCAGGGGCACCTCAGTTATGTCAGGGGCACGCCTGCTGCAGCCCCACTCGGAACCCCAGAGCTCCTTTATCCCAGCATTCTGGAGCTTTGCCCAGGCGGTGAGGGGAGTGCTTGGAATCCAGCCTGGCTCCCGAGATGCTCGCTCGTGTCTCTGAAGTGGGACGTGTTCCCTCCCCGGGGGTTGGTCTGTGGCTGGCTGGGCATTCAGTGCAGAGGCCCTGCTCCCGATCTTGCTTTCATTATTTTTTTTCCCCTGCTTGATATTTCTCCAAGAATTTACAGCCTGCCTCCTTTTTAGAGAGCAGGAGCACAGAGCTCAGCTCTGTTCCACGGTGAAGGATGGTTGGTCCTGCACCCGCACGGACAGTCCTTGCGGGATGCTCTGGTGCCACCACCTGCCAGCCTCCTTTCTACCCCCTGCCTCCCGCCTTGCAGTTCAGAGGGTCATTGTGTGTTTGGGATCTCAAGAGTACGTGTCCTCTCAAGGTGAGGCTGACAGTCCAGGAGAACACTGTCTTAGAGTGCGATTATTTCTAGCACTCTGCCTAAGGAGAGAAATAGAGGTTGCCTTCTACAGAGCAGAAGTTTATTACCATCTTTTTTTAGTTTTAGAAAAAAAATTAGAGGAAAAGAACATGTTTCACCCACCCTGTAATATATCAAAGTCGTACAGTCTCTGATTTTGTAGATTAAAGGTAATATTCTTGAAGGCCCAAGCATAGTCATCATTTCTTAGCTCTGGTATTCTCCAAAATGGAAAATGATTCTGTACAAACTCGAGAAATCTTTAATTAGCACAGAGGCAGAATCCTATTGCTGTAAAATAAAAATAAACCTTATTTTAGTGAGAGGTTATAAATGCTCTAATTATGAATGTCCACATGGAAACAGAGAGTGATTTCCATGTGTGTAACCAGTGCGGTCACACTGACCCCCCTTGAGAAGGAGCCGTCTGGCCTGAGACATCTCTTCCTGCTTGTGAAGGGCAGGTCCTCCTGCGCCTGCAACCCCACCAGGCCTCAGAGAGCAGGCACCCTAGGGACACCACCAAAGCCACTCGCCTCTCCCTCTCGGTGTAGATGCAAGAAGGCTCCGTGCCTTGTGGCTCACCCCGCTCTGCCCTGTCTCGTGCTCTGGGCCCCAGCCTGGCTTGGCAGTGAGCTCTTCCATACTCCAGAGACTGACATCCAGGTGCTCAGTTAACACAGGTCCCAGTCAGCACTGATTGCCTGCTGACCTCTCCATGCCATGCAGCCCCAGACCCGCCTGTCGTGTGGTCTGCTAGACAGCACACGAGGTCATCAACCGGGCCGGGGCGGCACAGTTTCCAGCTGCTGAGTGGGAGGCCATGTCATATAGTGATGGGATCCCTGGGTGAGTATTACAGGATCTGCTGGATCACCCCTGCCTCTGGGGTCTTGGCCCCTTCCCAGTCCTCACAGCCCCTTGACCTTGGGTACAACAGAGGAGAATCCTTAGGCCTTTCTGGGTTTGTGAAAGCCCCAAATGAGGCGATAGGTCTGACGTGCTCAGAACTCAGTGGTTGCCCGGCCAGCTCATTACTGACGCTTTGTCATCCTTGATGTCAGTCACCAAGGAGACAGGTCAGAAAGAAGCAGGCAACTGGAAAACCCTTTATAGCTGATGAGAGCTCGAGGCAGGTGGCTTGGCCATAAGGCCACGCGGTTAGAAAAATCAATGCCTGGGACCATTTGAGTCATGTCAAATGATGGCTTACAGAACTTGTGGATAAATTTAAAAACAATTCCACCTTTTACTATAGATTTATATTAAAAACAGTTCCTCAATGTAATTCCCAAAGTGTGAGGTCAGTAGACCTGAGCTATGTGTACGCATGGATTAGATGCTGATAGAACACTCCTGCTACCCCGACTCTGGGCCCAGTAGGGACACCGACGTGAAATGCGAGGTCCGGGAGTTCTTCACTTGAACAAGTAAAAGGAAATGTGCAGAAGGGAGTGTTTGCCCATTGCCTGATGTGGGCCGTACCCTTTGTCCTGGGCTCACTGAGTTGCCACAGTGCTCCTGGGAGCTGCTGTCATTGAATGCCCCCTTCCCCAGGTTGCCTCTCCACAGACAAGAGAAGTGAGGCACAGAGAGGGTGAGTGATTCTCACAGCTGTAGCAGAGCCGGGACTCAAGCCTGGTCGGATTAGGCCAGAAAGTCTAGAAGGAGAGTGAAGACGTGTACATAGATCGCTCCAGTGAAAACATCCAAACAAGCTTTATGCTGCAAGAAGAGAGTTCCCACCATCCCGTGGAATCCAGGAAGAAGAGGAAAGGCCTTTGAAGAGGGGGAGGAGAGGGAGGAGCAGGAAGAAGAGAAAATGGGGAGGAGGAAGAGAAGCAAGAGAAGGAAAAGGGGAGGAGGGTAAGAGGGGGAGGACGGAGGAGTCCCAGGGAGCCACAGCAGCCCGGGGACCCATTCCACTGTGAATCCCTTGTCTGTCTTGATCTCATGATGGTTGCTTTAATTGAAGTATAATTTACATGCAGTAAAATTCACTCTATTTAGTGCACACTTGTCCGAGGTTGGCACACGTTCTTCCATGACCCTCTCACCGCAGTCAAGACACGAACCTTTCCATCATCTAAACTGTCCCTCGCCCCCCGTTGCAGCCTCCCCTCCCCACCTCGGTCCGTGTGCATCTGTGTCCAGGCCCCGTATCCCTACCCAGAACGTCACCTGCATGGAGGCTGTAGTTGGAGCCTGTTGAGGCTGGCTGTGTCCACTCAGCACAGACTAGAGAACCATCCACCAGGCTGCCTGTGGATGGTTCTGCTTCTTCAAAATGAAGTCTCTCCCTCTTCTTGGACATACTTCCTGGGTGGGCTGTGGTCATCCGAGTCCCACTGTGGGGACCTGTGGCTCCTGGTATCGTTCAGTGCCCCCACTTATCGGTACAGGTTGGACACAGTGAATTTAATCAGCGGGGTGGGCCCGAGAGAGTCATTTGAGGGTGACTTGGAGACAGGCCTGTCAGTAGCCACATCTAGGGAAGTAGCCTGTTCCCCCTGGTGGTCTAGGTGCAGGAGTGTGTCCAGGGCTCTGCTGGGGCTGCAGGTGTGGTGGGCACGTGATGGGGAGCTGAGTCCATGCCGGGAATAGCACCCGAGGCCATCAGTGGTGGGGACAGAATGCACCTGCTTCATTTTAGGAAATGGAAGATAAAACTGTGGCCATCAGCACAGCTGCCATGAAAATGCAGGATTCTGTCCCCGATAATAAACCATTTCAGGAGTTAGCAGGAAAACACAAGGTGCTTAGTGGTTTCTGAGGAGTGAGTGAGCGTGTGTGAGTGTGTCTGTGTGTGAGTGTGTGTGCAGCTTGCTTTCTATATTTTGTCTGTGGAAGCTACAGAGGAAACATTCAGGCGATTTTCTTTCCAAAGTTAAGTTGTTGATTTCATAGAGAAGTGGTTGATCAGGATTAGAATTTCATCGTACTGAAGGAACTGGAACGTGGGCTTCGGAGTTGGATGGAGATGGGTTTCAATTCCAGATACTCTATTCAGTAGGCTTTAAAAAAAAAAATCTTAAGTGGTAGTGCAGACCGAGCCTCTGTTTTCTCATCTGCAAAATGGGCTTCCCATATCCCCCTTCCCGGGATTGCTTTGAGAACGGAGTGAGATCCCTGAGGAGTAACAGCGAGCTTGGCCCCTATGATTGCTTGCCCAGCAGCTTTGTCTTTAGAATGTCAACTGGATTGCAGGACGGGGCGTTTTTGGGATTCTCTCTGCTCCTCTGGTGATGGAAGTGCTGATTTACGTAGCTCACCTGCGAGCAGCCCCATCTGTGCCGGGTGGGTGTGGCTCATCCTGGTCCATCTTGCCCTGCATCTGTTACCCGTGCCATCTCCTGCTCCTCTTGCCGCTCCCCAAGGGCTGGTCTGTTCCCCAGTGCATAGCAGGGACTGTGCCGAATATTCCTTTTAAGTCTCCATTTACAACTAGCAACCGCAGCAAGTGCTTAGTCAACGCTTACTAACTCTCATGGAGAATTGTCTGGTTTCTCCATTGAAGACTTGCAGGGCGGATACTCTTAGTTCTTTTGAAACGAAAAAGTTACTTTTTAAGCAAACCTATTACAAAAATAGAACATGGGATTCATATGGTCAGTACACAGAAGAAGGAAAGATTCCCCGTAGCTTCATAGAGCTATCAGGTTTGTCCTTTTGCTTCAAATTGACTTTCTGATGGAAGCAGAGCCAGTGGACAGCTGAACATATTACAGTCAGTGATCGTCTTTTCTGCTGCTTGAGTGGTGGGTATTGGAAGGTGGTGGCTGTAACTAGCTGTCCCCTTGGCTGGCTGACATTCAGTCAAAATTGGAAGGAGTGTTTTCATGTTTTGTTTTTTTGGCTTTCGCATTTTCTTAAATTACTTTCGGAATATTATCCGAGTGCCTCTTACCCTCCCATTGGGAAACCCATTTCAAATGTAGGGCTGAGGTGGGAAGGGGCTTGTCACCACAGGTGGGGGTGGTGGGAAGTCTGTCACTGCAGGTGCTGTCGTCCAACAAGACAAGAATGTCCACTTTGTATTTTCTTCCTTCTGGTTCTATTCCAGATGATAAACCTCACTGGTATGTCGTGAAGTCACTCAGAGCCATATTTCTGTTTGTTTGATTTTTAACTAGGCCCTGGCTGCAGGGAAATCATTGCCAGACAGTGGACAAGCCCTCTCTGAAAGGGCTGGAAGTGGTTGGGGGAGGAGGGGGCACAGAGGGAAAGGGGACACAGTATGGGATGGTTTACCCTGGACTGGGATGTATGAGGATTCTCATCCTGCATCCTGAACATGTCACTTTTCCCTGGGATCAGAATTTGTCGAACGAAGGTGGATTCAGGTGCCCCACAGTCCCTTAAAGCCAGAAGCAAAAAGTTAAAACATTGTCATTTAAATGTATAAAAAGATGCAAGGGACAGATGACGGACTGGACCCCACCTTCCAGAACTTCTCTGTGCTTGCCTCCAATCCATTCAAAGCGGTGGCCCCTTTAATAGCACATCAGAGACAGAGACAGAGTGGAGCTCCGGAGACAGAGACAGAGACAGAGACAGAGTGGAGCTCCAGAGACAGAGACAGAGACAGAGTGGAGCTCCAGAGACAGAGACAGAGTGGAGCTCCGGAGACAGAGACAGAGTGGAGCTCCGGAGACAGAGACAGAGACAGAGTGGAGCTCCGGAGACAGAGACAGAGTGGAGCTCCAGAGACAGAGACAGAGACAGAGTGGAGCTCCGGAGACAGAGACAGAGACAGAGACAGAGTGGAGCTCCAGAGACAGAGACAGAGACAGAGACAGAGTGGAGCTCCGGAGACAGAGACAGAGACAGAGACAGAGTGGAGCTCCAGAGACAGAGACAGAGACAGAGACAGAGACAGAGTGGAGCTCCAGAGACAGAGACAGGGACGGAGTGGAGCTCTGGAGACAGAGACAGAGACAGAGACAGAGTGGAGCTCCGGAGACAGAGACAGAGACAGAGTGGAGCTCCGGAGACAGAGACAGAGTGGAGCTCCAGAGACAGAGACAGAGACAGAGACAGAGTGGAGCTCCGGAGACAGAGACAGAGACAGAGACAGAGACAGAGTGGAGCTCCAGAGACAGAGACAGAGACGGAGTGGAGCTCTGGAGACAGAGACAGAGACAGAGACAGAGTGGAGCTCCAGAGACAGAGACAGAGACGGAGTGGAGCTCCGGAGACAGAGACAGAGACAGAGTGGAGCTCCGGAGACAGAGACAGAGACAGAGACAGAGTGGAGCTCCGGAGACAGAGACAGAGACAGAGACAGAGTGGAGCTCCAGAGACAGAGACAGAGTGGAGCTCTGGAGACAGAGACAGAGACAGAGACAGAGTGGAGCTCCAGAGACAGAGACAGAGACGGAGTGGAGCTCTGGAGACAGAGACAGAGACAGAGACAGAGTGGAGCTCCGGAGACAGAGACAGAGACAGAGTGGAGCTCCGGAGACAGAGACAGAGACAGAGACAGAGTGGAGCTCCGGAGACAGAGACAGAGACAGAGACAGAGACAGAGTGGAGCTCCGGAGACAGAGACAGAGACAGAGTGGAGCTCCGGAGACAGAGACAGAGACAGAGACAGAGTGGAGCTCCGGAGACAGAGACAGAGACAGAGACAGAGTGGAGCTCCGGAGACAGAGACAGAGACAGAGTGGAGCTCCGGAGACAGAGACAGAGTGGAGCTCCGGAGACAGAGACAGAGTGGAGCTCCAGAGACAGAGACAGAGACAGAGACAGAGTGGAGCTCCGGAGACAGAGACAGAGACAGAGACAGAGACAGAGTGGAGCTCCAGAGACAGAGACAGAGTGGAGCTCTGGAGACAGAGACAGAGACAGAGACAGAGTGGAGCTCCGGAGACAGAGACAGAGACAGAGTGGAGCTCCAGAGACAGAGACAGAGACAGAGACAGAGTGGAGCTCCAGAGACAGAGACAGAGACAGAGTGGAGCTCCAGAGACAGAGACAGAGTGGAACTCCAGAGACAGAGACAGAGACAGAGTGGAGCTCCACAGCCTCCCTCCTTCCTCATCAGGGGGCTCCACCCCCACCCCTCAGGGCCCATCGGGGCAGCAGGAACCCCAGCCTCAGCCCATACCCAGAGACCGCAGAGGGGAGAGTGGTTGCCTGTGTCATTTCTCGGTCTGGTTGCAGAAAATTGCTTTGTGCATCCCTTTTCCAAACCAGACTGTAGCAAGAGGAGCAATCTGCTATCAGTTAAAGAGGATGTCCTTTAACAATTGGCCATGGTCTTTGGGGGCCTCCAACAACAGGACGTGGTCTCCTGCTTCATTTTTCATGGGGAGACTGGCAGTTGGCTATGCCATGAGCCTGCCTGTACCCTCCCCAGTTAAGTTTCACTTCTAGCCATACTTCTCTTTTCATTGCTCTGGTGCTGCAGTTGTAGCACTGGATCTTAGAAAGTAAAACGTGTTTAGATGAGGCAGCCCTGTTACGTACACAGTTCAGAGGTGCTAGCGGCACAGGTGAGAGGATGGGCGTGGTTTGGGCCCAGCTCTGCCACGTGGAGCACTGTGGGTCTGCACAATGGGACCTCCACACTGGTGGCAGGACAAAGGAGACTGGAAAAGGCAACAGCAAGTGCTGTTCATTATGCACCTGCTGTTTACGAGGGCTCTGTCTTACTCATCTTTGGAACCCCGGTGCCAAGTGTGCTGTGGTCAGACAATGTTCATACATCCCTTGGATGTCTGGCTGCTGCTTCCTGCTCCATGGGCATATGGGGCTAACCTGCTGGATCACAAGTTTTGTTTTCTTCTAAATTTTGGAACACTTTGGTCAGGTGACATCAGGTACTTTTCCAATTTTGTTCTGTGATATTTGAAGATAAAATGACAGGTGAGTGAGTAGCGGTGGCCAGCGCTGCCCCAGCTCTCATGGGTGGCCAGGCCCGGCAGTGCTGTCTGGGGAGGGGCTGTTTAGATGCCCAGAGAGCAAAGGTACCTGGGCTGCAGATGGCCAGAGCTTCCACCTTCAGACCCTTATTGGTTGTCTGTGTGTTTGTTTTTGGCTGGTGGGTGGGTTTTTGTTGTTGCTTTTGGTTTTGCCTGCTAAGGCAGCTCAGCTTCTTTCCAAAGCTCTCTGGGTTTTGTCATGTGAGAACAAGCTAGAACATTTAGTATCTCGGTTACTCAGTGTCCACATGGTGCCAGAGGCCATTCTTTAATGCT
This sequence comes from Cynocephalus volans, assembly GCF_027409185.1. Taxonomy (NCBI): domain Eukaryota; kingdom Metazoa; phylum Chordata; class Mammalia; order Dermoptera; family Cynocephalidae; genus Cynocephalus; species Cynocephalus volans. The sequence continues at coordinate 214,266,043 of NC_084461.1, forward strand.
AGAGATACCAGAAGGAATAAAACAGCAAAACCCTTTCTTCCCTCGTGGAGCCGAGGTCCTAGTGGGGGAACATGCAGTGTGTGCACACGGAGGTGCATGCTGTGAATGGAACCCAGTGGGAAAGGATGGTCAGGGATCAAGCAGGATGAAGAGCCTGGAGGCAGAGAGCAGCAGAAGCAAAGGCCCTGGGGCAGATGCCTGCCTGCAGTGGTCTGGAAGCGACAGGGCAGGCTGAGACCAGGGAGTGGACATTGGGCCTTGTCCACTGTGGAAAGAGCTTTAAGAGTAAGATGAGCTGGGTAGTTTGCATGTGTATTCTTTAGTTCTCATGACTTTGTTGAAAGATAAGAATAATCATTCCATTTATACATGAAGAAGCAGGGGCTGAACAATCTGAATGTCACGACCAGGAACACACACAGAGGAAATGGCAGAACGGGAATCCTGTCTTCCAGGATAAGGGAAACTTAGGCACTCATTGTCCTGCTGAAGTTCAAGTCTTCTTTCTTGCCCAGTAGCAACCCTTGACTAAAATACAGGATGGGCCCCTTCTCCGTCCCTCGCTCTGAGCTGACTCCCCTGCCAAGATCACAATTGTGTGGGTGCTGGCTGGGAGGAATGTCAGCGGAGCCCTGGGTGAGCCTCCCCAGAGCTCCGTCCCTTGAGGAAGGTCTGTGCTCTTGCGAGTGACTCGGAAACTGGGGCAGTTCTGTCTTGGGATTCACTTGATTTGCTTCATGTTCTTTTCCTGTCGATTTTTTATTGGGCATTTTCTGATTAGAAAGCTATTTATGTGCATAGCAGGCTTAGGAAGAGTCCAGCGTGGTCTTTGGTGATGGGTGGGGCTGGATCGGGCCCCTGTCCTGTGGCTGTGCTGCCCTGGAGAAGGCACCGTACGCACACCTAGGCTGTGGGGACTCGAGGACACCCCGTCCTCAGTGCTCAGAACTGGGCCTGGTATTGTTTAGTCAACAGTAACAGAAATGGTGCTGTTTTTAATGCCTCTATTATTATTTTAAGATATCTACTACTGATAAAAATAGTAAAAATAGGGTTATTTATAACCCCCAGCCAAGGGAATGTCCTGTTCTTTACCATTTTGTACAGGCCCTTCCTTATGCACTATTCTCAGCATGGGGCTAGCTGAAGGATTCTGCCTCAGAATGATGAATGGGCACTTTGGGGCAGCATTCTAATTTAAATTAGAAGAACTTCTTCACAACTCATTCTTGGGTTGATTTTTTTTTTTTTTTTTTTTTTAAGTCATTGTGCCAGTTCATTTTAATTCAGATTTCAGGAGAAGGGCACGGAAGTCATACATGTGTAGTCTTAGCAGCATGCAATCTGTTACTATAATGAGCCACCACGTGCCCTTGGCCGTGTGGCCCCGCAGTCTGTGCCCCGGCTGCCCACCCAGGCGTGGGGCTGCTCCCACAGACGTCAGCACTCTCCATTATGGCGGGGGTCTCTGTGATTCTTGCAGAGCAGAAGACGTTTGTCAGCGCCGCCTCCTCTTCTGCTTTTCACACTCTGCAGAATAGAAGGACTGAATTACCAGACCTTGTAGTAGTTGAGGTTGCCTGGCAACAGATAATCTGGACAGATCCAAATTAAACTGGTATTTACTGGGCCTATAAAGACACTCACCCGTGTGCTATGTCATTTAATTCTCAGGTCAGCCTCACGTAGAACCATCTACCCACACCCCCATTTTACAGCTGGGATTGAAGGTCAAGGTGAACACACCTGTTGGTAGAAACTGAGAAGGTGGGTCCCGTGTAGAGCCGGGACTTGAGCTAGTGTCCATCTGTGCCAGAGCTTCAGCAAGGGGTGACTGTTCTGCATAAGCCCCTGTGATTCAACAGATGCATCACGGTTTACACGTTTGGAACTGTAGAGGTGATACTTGCTGTGCCTTGCAATGTAGGGCCGTTGTTGCAGGTGTCCCTTTGTTTAATTTGCACAGAGCTGGTGCAGTTCATGTTTTCAGTCTCTGCCTATGCTATAGCCTAACAAGAGTCACTTACTGATCCCTGGTCTGAGCGACGTAACTTCAATGCCACCGCCTTCCAGGCAGGGCCACTGACAGAGCCTTTGGGTGTGTGCCCCCCTGGCACTCCCTGAGTGGGTAGGTGGCATGGGCAGCAGGAGCACAAGGCTTCAAGGTCAGCACACCTGGGACCTAGGCCCACCCCTGCCTCCCAGCAGCTGCCTGGCCTTGGGCAAGTTGTTGATTTTCTTTGAGCCTCAGTTCTTTATAGATAAATAAGGAATAACACATCAAGCTTGCTAGTTAGGCCATCCTGTGAAAATCAGAGAAACTGTGCCAGGCGCCTGCCCTGTAATAGGTGCTCAGTGAACAGTAGCTGTCATTGGTCCTGTTACCTTGATTAATCCCATGGCCTGATCCAGCATATGCTCGTGTTGCCAGCTTATTCACAGCATTTTGTGTATCGTTCCCACTCCCTAGACCCTTCCTCCCAAGCTCTCCTTTAAGATGAAGGTCGGGGCCATTCCAGGCTGGGCTGTCCCCTGCGTTCACTATCCCCCATTCCCGCTGCTTCGTACACTGCCTCTCAGGTGCAGTTAAAATGAGAAGGAAGCCGGGATCTCGGCACAGCACCCGATACCTCTCAGGACTCGTTCCGACATGCAGTCCCAGTGTTTTCAAAAAAGTCAGCAGCCACTGCCAGGGCAATGTACCAGTCTGGAGCCCGGGGGCCGTGAGGCATATGCCCAGGGCAGGTCCCTGCAGAGTGGCTCCAGGGCCAGGCCCAGTCGCCACCAGGAGGTGGTGGCTCGCACCTCTCTGATTCCAGGTGTCCAAACAGCGTGGGTTTCCAGCCCTTGGCAGCTCCCTTGTTGTGGAATGCCTGCAATTTCAGTCGAGAAAGTCGAGGGAGGTGGGGGAGGCCCGTGGCATGAGGGATAAACTGCCAACTCCAGCTTATTTTAGGAGGCTCTTGGCTGGGACGTGCCCTATGTGGCCGAGGTGATGAACGGCTGCCAGTCAGCAGATGGGGTCTCAGGAGTCACTAAACACCGCAGCCAGAGCCAGAATTAATAATAGCAGCAGAGGGTTCTGCACTTCCCGCCCACATTTCAGGCCTCATTTTTTGTTTTCCGGACATTCCATGGATGGAGATCAGTGCATGCAGATCAGCCTCGGTGTCTGGTGGCCTGGACACAATCATTGGGCCCTACATGGCTCAGAGTAAACACGTTAGATGGGAGTGCCAACATCAATTCCTGCACTTTCTCCTTTCATTGAGTTTTGTGTTTAGATTTTAGCAGATCACTAAATGCTGAGAGGATGGCAGGTTTGTTAATCAGATATTCAATATAATAGAATTTGTTATCCGACACATAGCCAGTGCTCAGCAAACGTCAGGCAGACGTATGAATGGAAGCTCTCCTGTGTCTTAGACGAGCAGTCAATCCTTGGGGTTTATGAGCTGGGCTGGTCTCGCCGCTCAAAATGATGATGGAATTCACAGTGAGCCTTCCAGGCAAGATCTTCAAGGGGTGAAGAGTTTCAAAGCTTCTCTATATGACATGGACAGGTAGAAATGATTCTAGCACCAGAAGATATTTGATTATTTGCATGATACCACTACACCAGCGGCGCTGGCTAAGATATTTGATTATTTGAATTCCTTTTCACTGACATTTGCTTTCCCAGAGTTCAGATGCTCCCCAACTTACGATGGAGTTATGTCTTGATAAATCCGTCATAAGTTGAAAATGCATATAATACACCTAATCTACCAAACATCATAGCTTAGCCTAGCCTATCTTAAATGTGCTCAGAACACTTACATTAGCCTACGTTGGGCAAAATCATCTAACACAAAATCTATTTTGTAATAAAGTGTTGAATGTCTCATGTAATGTATTGAATACTGTACTGAAAATGAAAAGCAGAATGGTTGAATGGGTACTCGAAGTACAGCTTCTACTGAATATGTATCCCTTTTGCACCATCATAAATCAAACTATGATAGGTCCAGCCATCGTAAGTCCAGCCATCTTAAGTCTGGGACTGTCTGTATAGATATAGAACTTTGAGATCTTGGAGTATTTGTCCCTATTTATTATAGATTATATCACGAGTTCATTTATTTGTTTAGACAGACATACATGGCCATCTAAGAGAGTGACACTCCCTGTTGTCTCTGACTTAAGGCCTCTCTCCTGTTTCCTCCTGCAGTGCTGCACACACAGGGCCCTGTTGATGGCAGCCTTTATGCTAAGGTGAGGAAGAAGAGCTCCTCAGATTCTGGCATCCCAGGTGGGCCCCCAGTTGTCCCAGCCACCAGTAGCCCGGACCACGGTGAGCACACCCTATCTGTGAGCAGTGACTCGGGCCACTCTACGGCCTCAATCAGGACGGACAAGACCGAAGAGCGTCTGACTCCAGGAACCAAGAGGGGCCTAAGCCCCCAAGAGAAGGCTGAATTGGACCAGCTGCTCAGTGGCTTTGGCCTGGAAAACTCCAGGAGCTCCCCCAAGGACATGACTGATGCCCGCAGCAAGTACAGTGGAACTCGCCATATAGTGCCAGCCCAGGTCCATGTGAATGGAGATGCTGCTTTGAAGGACCGGGAGACGGACATTCTGGATGACGAGATGCCCCACCATGACCTGCACAGCGTGGACAGCCTTGGGACCCTGTCCTCCTCAGAAGGGCCGCAGTCAGCCCACCTGGGCCCCTTCACCTGCCACAAGAGCAGCCAGAACTCCCTCCTGTCTGACGGTTTTGGCAGCAGCACTGGTGAAGATCAGCAGGGTGCCCTGGCCCCTGACCTGGGCCTTGGTGTGGACCCCTTGTACGAGCGGGAGCGGGCGTGCGGGAGCCGAGAGCCCCGGCATCCCCGGCAGCTCCAGCCCCTGCTGAGGAAGCCCTCCATGTCCGCGCAGATGCAGGCCTACGGGCAGAGCAGCTACTCCACGCAGACGTGGGTGCGCCAGCAGCAGATGGTCACAGCTCATCAGTACAGCTTCGCCCCCGATGGGGAAGCCAGGCTCATCAGCCGCAGCTTGGCAGACAGTTCTACCCTTGTCCAGGCCCAGCCCGGGGTTCCGATCACCCCCACCCGTGGGACCAGCAGCAGGGTGGCTGTCCAGAAGGGCATAGGCACTGGCCCACCTCCCCCTGACACACAGCAAGCCTCTCCTGGCAAAGCGTTCAAACCCAGGCTTCCAGATGACACCGTCGTGAATGGAGCTGGCCTGGAGCTGGGCGCGGGCCCCTCCCCAGGCTCGCCCACCCTGGACATCGACCAGTCCATTGAACAACTCAACAGGCTGATCCTGGAGCTGGATCCCACCTTCGAGCCCATCCCCACCCACATGAACACTCCGGGCAGCCAGGCCAACGGCCCCACAGCTCCGAACGGCATGGGAGGTGGGCTCCGGCCAAGCAGCAGGTTGCCTGACACAGGAGGGGGCCATGGCAGGGCCTCTGGGCGACAAGGTGAGCTATGTTCCACTGGATTCTGACATTTGATAAGAAATTAGCCTGCTGGCATGGTAGCTCACATTGAAATCCATGATGGAGGGACATTCCCCTTGCAGTTTCTACTCTCCTGAATTTTGACCTAGGATCAAAATGCTGTCATGCCACCATTGGCCCCTGGCTGCAGATTTGAAGGGTGGGAGAGCAAGGTAGGAGACCGCCTGTTAATGTCAGTGCAGGGGCAGGGACTAGGCTTGGCCCGCTGCAGCGTGCTGGCCATGCCTGCATTCCACACACACTTGTCAGCGTCTGTAGGCGTGGTGCAGTGGCCACTCAGGAGCCAGATCGCCTGGTGTGGATCCCCCAGGCCACCTACTAATTGTGCAATTCGGGGCCAGATACTTATCTTCTCTGAGCCTCAGTGTCCACATCTGCAGAATGGGCTTAATAACGAAACTTTCCTCACTTTGAGAATACTGATGGGTTAATGAAGGATGCATACGTGGACTGGGGCTTTATGGAAGAGTGCCAGGTACTTCAGTGCCAGGGACAGCTGAGCCCCGGAGACAGTCTGTGGGGACAGGGGAGTGATGAAGCAGTCATGGTGGGGAGACTGTTCTTGGGGGGAAGTAGCGGGGGCAGAGGTGAGGGGGGCTCTGCATGAGAGTAGTTCAGTGTGGCTGGAGGGCAAGGGACGTGCGTGGGGAACAGAAGGTGGGGAGTGCAGAGGAGATCAGGAAGCAGCTCAGGAGTGGGGGGCTGAGGGCTGCAGCCAGGCTTCAGACCATGAGGCCGGGCACAGAGGAGGGGCCAGGCCAGGTGCGGGGCCACCTGTGCTCACCCCTGAGGCAGGAAGGGGCCAGCTGACTTCTAGGAGGTGGGGACTGCGGACTGCGTGTGCCCTTCCCCCAGGGCTGGCTGGGTTGGGAACCAGGCAGGGCGGTCCTGCCCAGCTACGCGGCCTAGAAGAGCCAGGGTAGGTGGCAGTGGCAGGTGGTGACCTCCGGCGTGTGTACGGCGGTGCGATCTTTCAGCTGCATCAGCGTGGAATGTTGTGGGGCACGCGTAGGGACGGGTCACTACACAATACTGTCTGTGTTAGGAGGCACAAAGGAGGCCCTGAGGAGGCTGAGCGGCTGAGAGGATGCCGGGATGGTGCAGGCTTCTCAGGCAGGGCCTGTGTGGGCTCAGGCACAGGGAGAAAGTGCCATCTGGAAGCTGTCACACAGGGAGGTGCTGGGGGCGGGGATGAGCCGGGCCAGGCATCTGCTCCGGCTGCTGGAGGCAGATATGGGATGGAGCCCCAGGGCCATCAGGCAGGGACCTGGACGTGAGGGTGGCCTTGGGGCTCAGGGGCCCCTGTGTTGGCACATGTCTGAGTCCAGGGGTAGAGGGTCAGCCAGCTCCTTCAGAGGTGCCTGCCTTTAAACGTAAAAACAAGGGAGGTTGTGGACAAGAGGGGATATTCCTGAGTGAGACCTGAGTGTCAGATTTTTACAGCACGCTCATCATGCTGATGAGGGAAACTACTGTGTATGCCAAGCGTCATGCTGGGGACTCAGGTATGGTGGCCCGTGTCATCTTCCTGAGGACCCTTGCTGCAGGGCTGATCCCTGCCTTACAGTCGCCCTCAGGAGCGTCAGTAGGTTACATGGCCCACCCAGGTCCACAGGGGCTGCGCTTGGTAGAGCAGGAGCCATGCCTGGCAGCATGGACCTGAGTCCCTGCTCTCTTTGCAGTAAGATAGGTGAGAATTCAGTCCCCACCAGGTCTGGGATGGCTGGGGAAGGAACACAGGCTTTGCGGACAGGGGTCCTGGCTTCAGGGGTGAGTGGTGCTGCTGGTTGACTGAGACTTTGGCAGATAAAGGACAGCGTCTCTGTGAATTTCTGTTTACTCCATCTGTCCCAGCACCTGGCGGAGGAAAGGTGTGAAACTCTCATCTACACCTACCTCTTTTGTGCTGGGATCTTCAGCAAGCAGCCTGGGTGACATCCCAGGGGCCTGAGTAACTCGGACATTGTATATCAGCTGGGAGTTGGAAGGAGTTCCAGGAGTCTCCCGTGAGTAGGTTATAAGATTCTATGCAAAGCAGAGTAACCAGCCACAACAGTAATAGTAGCAATTTCCGAGTACCAGACCCAGGTCTGAAAATTTATATATATATAAACTCATTTAAGCAAATACATTTGGGAAATTCTAAGTTTAAAGAGAGGTCTCAGTGGGAACAAAACTGTCTGTACTGTCACACCTGACTGACCTCACCAAATTTTCTTAAAGGAAATTACTTGGCAAAGTTAAAGTCAGATGTCTTTTCTCCTGGATTAAAATCTCTTTTGAGATTTGGAAGCAGTTGAAGGCATCTCAGTTTATATGAAGAAAAGGACTTCAAGGCTCAGATTAACGTCCAAGGCCCTCTGTAGGTTAATATGTTTTCCAGTTGACTGAGTTCCATCCTCAGCGATTCCTTGTTGTTATAACAAGACAGTTGTAAAGCCTGGGATTTTAGAAATCACTTCCTGTCTTTCACCCATTTTTAAATGACTTGATAAATTCATCACTTTAATAACTGGAATTTTGATTTCGATTTTAGATCCTATTTAATTCCTTTGATCATAAAAATAATTTAAGAACAGTTTTGGAATTAAAGGACTTTTATACTTCAACAGTAGACCAATAAAATTCAGTGCCCGTTTGGTTATTGATTATACGAATTTAAAGTATTTATTAATTCATTTCATGTTTGACAGGAGTCTTGGGCCATTTGTCAGTTTTTTCATACTTTTAGAACTATAGAGATGTCAGAAGATTAGATATAAGCAAGCTGGATTCTACTACTCTGGGACGTTTTTGAAATTTAGAAATGATCTTCTCACAGGAAGCCTTTGCAAACAAGTAGGTATCCCTGAACAGTGATTAATGGCCCCTGAAGGGAGAGTCACAGCACTGGGGACGGGGCAGGGTGAGCCAAACCCTCCCCAGGACAAGCTTCCTGTTTTAGGTAAGTGCCAAGTTGGGAGAGGGAGCAGGCGTAGAGACTAGCTCTACATTTAGTGTAAAAGGGCTGGGCAGTGCAGGCTTTGGGATCTCAGGTCAGGACATCTTGTCCTGATGGAAATCCCATCCAAAGGATGCTGACATCTGTGACTCTCAAGCTACTGCACCTGAGTAGGGAAGGGAACGTTCCTTTACTCCCTGGCAGGTATAGAGAACACTGGAACCCTTTTGATTTTAAAATTCAAATTTCAGTATTTACATCTCTCAATTGGAAATGGCTAGATTGACGAGCAACAGAAAACAGAAATCACTAGACACTAGCAGGGAAACTCATAGAAGTGTGGTAGCTAACCAGCTGGTTCCAGGTCCCCCCGCCCATATCCACCCCATTGGCTGGCCAGGGGAAGCAAGGGCTGCTGAGCTGGGTCCTCCACTTGCGGCTCTCAGATCATCTGTGCTGAGTAGGAAGGGCTGGTGAGCCTGACAGGCTTTGTGGGTGCCCAGGAGGGTGCCGTCACCACTCCCGGATGCACCATTACCACGTCTGTGTGTGTGAGGCTCAGCTCCATTGACGGTGTGGCAGTGCCTGACCAGAGCCCACCTGGACTCTCACTCACCAGGAGGAAGCCTGGCCTGAAAGTCCTGAGAGCGCCATGTCTTCTGTGTGGGTCCCTCCTCCCTGGCCTGCCTTCTGTCTCGTCCCCAGATGCTGACTGCTGCACTGCTGCCTCGTTCTGGCTATAGGTGGTTTGTCACAGAGACTCGGCATCCTGAAGCTACTAAAATCCTTCACTCTCTGTGGATCGTGTCCTGAATATGAGAAAGACCACCAGTTGTGGGAAGAGTTGGGAATAGCGTTGCCCAGTGCCCCTCCCGGGGACTGGTACACGTCCTGCAGAGTGTGCGGCTGAGCTTCACACCAGCTCTACAGGCAGCAGCTCACCCAGCAGATAAAAATTGTATATGAAGGCTGAGCACTTCCTGAGAAAGTTTCCTTCATACCAGTATAGTAATAATAATGGTGCTGCTGCTGCTAATGGTGCTGACAGTGGTGATGATGATGATGATGGTGGTGGAGATGAGGGTGATGATAGTGGTCATGGTGATGGAGATAGTGGTAATGAGTGATGGTGGTAATGGAGCTGATGGTGATGATGGTGGCAGTGATGATGACAATGGTGATGATGGTGATGGTGATGATGACAGTGGTGATGATGATGGTGATGGTGATGATGACAGTGGTGATGATGATGGTGGTGGTGATGATGACAGTGGTGATGATGATGGTGGTGATGGTGGTGGTAATCATAGTGGTGATGGTGATGATGGTGGTGGTGATGGTGGTGGTGATGGTGGTGATGATGGTGGTGATGATGGTGGTGGTGATGATGGTGGTGGTGATGGTGGTGGTGGTGGTGATGGTGGTGGTGATGGTGGTGGTGATGGTGGTGATGAGGGTGATGATAGTGGTCAGGGTGATGGAGATAATGGTAATGAGTGATGGTGGTAATGGAGCTGATGTTGGTGATGGTGGCAGTGATGATGACAATGGTGATGATGGTGATGGTGGTGATGACAGTGGTGATGATGATGGTGGTGATGATGATGACAGTGGTGATGATGATGGTGGTGGTGATGATGGTAATCATAGTGGTGATGGTGATGATGGTGGTGGTGATGTTGATGATGGTGATGATGACAGTGGTGATGATGATGGTGGTGGTGATGGTAATCATAGTGGTGATGGTGATGATGGTGGTGGTGATGGTGATGATGGTGGTGGTGATGATGATGGTGGTGGTGATGGTGGTGATGATGGTGGTGGTGACGATGATGGTGGTGGTGGTGGTGATGGTGATGATGATGACAGTGGTGGTGATGATGGTGATGATGATGATGATGATGGTGATGGTGATGATGGTGATGGTGATGGTGATGGTGGTGATGGTAATGATAGTGGTAATGGTGATGGTGGTGGTGATGATGGTGGTGGTGGTGATGATGATGATAGTGGTGATGATGGTGATGATGATGCTGATGGTGGTGGTGATGGTGGTGGTGGTGGTGACGATGATGATGGTGGTGATGGTGGTGGTGGTGATGACTGGTGATGGTGGCAATGGTGGTGATGATCATGATGATAGTAAGAGCTGCTACTCTGAGTACCTGTGCTGTTCCAGGCATCTTCATGTCCACAGGACGTTTAGCAGAGCTCCTGTCTATCTGACTGCACATCCCATGGCTGTGCCTTACACCAGCCAGAAAAACCTCTTAAGGGCAGTGCCAATCATTTAATTATTTTGTTTTTTAGCATGCAGTCAGGAACCTTACCTGGAGGTTAGTAAATGTATGTACTTAGAGGGGCAGGGGACAGGTGGAAATGCTAGATGACCTTCCCAGTATCCCACTTGCTCTGCTAAATGGGCTCTGAGTGCAATTTACCACTGGACAGTATGGGCAGCCAGTCCCACCCACAAGACAAAAGAGAGGCTATCCAAAGGTGGGATGCGAGAAAGCTTTGGGTGACTGGGGCCTGTGTGCTCTCTCTGCTGGTAAGTGCAGAATCGTGTCCGCTTGTGAGGTGGGGTGAGGTGTGGGGAGTTGGTTTGGGGACATTGGGCTCCCTCCAGGTGCCCACCTGCCAGGCAGGGCCACTCCCTCACTCCAGCCTGACGCGCCTCCTAGCTGTGCTTCACGAGGGAGTCCCCCACACTGCTGCAGTGCTCCCAACCCCCAGAGTCCCCCGCTGTCACAGCCTCCACCCCTCCCAGCTTTTCTTCAGCCTGTGTGTGGGTGGGTTTCTTGGATCACAGCCTTTAAGTGGGGAGAAATTTCAACCAATGATACCTGAGTAACAAAAGAAATGACTCAACTTGTGAAATTTATGATTCCATGGATGGCAAAACACGGGCTGTTTTTCCATACCTTTAGGGCTCCTTGCTTCATGTTGTCAAAATATTTTATTCATGTTACATCAGCCTCAACCCCACGATGACAGGAACCTGGCAGGCCCTTGGTCTGCTTGCAGATAGAGATGTGACAGTGCTGCCAGTGTTCTTAATGTTCCTCCCAGATGCGGGCACCTGCTTCATTAGAGCTAAACCAGATCTGACCACCTATTTACACTGAAGAAAACTCAGAGCAATGAAGTGTGTCAACTTTTAGTAATTAATGGTGGAAAGTGCGTTGATTTACAGTATGTGTTAAACCTCAACCAAAGGAACCAAGTGGGAAAACTGGAAGGGTGCCTTGGGGTTCAGAAAGAAGCTCGGCACGCTTACCCTGTAGCTTTGGTCGCACGGGCTCTCAGGAGAGGATTGTGCATACAGTCTCACGTCACCTCACCACGCTGGGGTCACCGCCCCTCCCAGCACATCAGGGAAGGAGAAGGCTCAGCAGGAGCCACACGGCCAGGCCTCAGGTCGCAGAGGACGCGGGCCAGGCAGGTGCCCGAGGAGAAGAGGTGGGAGACAGCGCCGTGTGTTGGGGAAGTTCAGTGCTGAGCCTCCCGTCATGGAACATGGCTGCTCCTGAGGGCAGAGGTGAGCGTCAGGGTTTTGGGCAGAGCCACGGCCACGGCCACGGCCACACCCTCGCTTGCCTGTTTGCACAGACACTGTTCCATCAGGAGAGAGGGCAGCTCGGACAGTTGGTACCAAAGCTGGGAGCCCCGTTAGGGGCCCATGGTCATGGCCCAAAGATGATGGAGGGGTGGCAGTTGGGGGGGGTGGGGATGCCACAAGCTTGCACTGGCCTCCAGCACTGCAGAGAAGAGCCTCGGGAGGGAGGGAAGGGCTGCAGCACCTGAGCCCAGAGCAGCCGGGCATCAGGAGAGATGAATGTGCCTGTTGGATTTGGGGGCTAGTGATCTGGGTGTGGTGCGGACACAGGATCCATGGGGACCTTCTAAAGCTCCGTGTGCAGTCACTTGTGTGTTGCGTGTTGTAGCTGAGCGGTCCCCATCAGTGGGGTTCACACCATGCGTGTTGGATGCTCTGAGCCTGTGGGGGAGGCACCAGCGTGCACAGCCTGGGCAGGGGGAGGGACTGAAGAGTGACCCCAGCAGGAGGCAGAGACCCCGCCCCCAGGGTGCCTGCAGAAGACACGCGAGTCAGCAGGAGACCCTGGCTCGAGTCATCACTCTATCTTTTGGGGGCTGACTTGATGGCTGTGGTCAGCCCAGGGTCACCTTCTGTGAGCGGCTTCCCCTGACCACTTAATTGTGAGCACATATTTAATAACTGAGTCAGGTCATTGCACTGCAGAGAGCTCTGTGTTCCCAGTTTAGAGAACGTTGTAGAATGGGAAATACACAGTCTGAGCTAGGAAACTCTGGTTGCTATTACTTTCTTTTATTGCATAAAACTAAGCTTGAAATTTGAGAGTTGATGAGTCATTTGTGTTTGCCCCAATGCCCTTCACTCTGCAAAGCAGACAGATGGGGTGTCCCACGCGACCACCTTCTCAGGTGCTCAGAAGACATCCCTGAGAAGCCAGGGGTGCAGACGAGGTGCAGTCTCGGTCCTCGAGGCCTTTGAGGCCTGGCTTCCAGACCACTTGCTGCTCAGTCTACACTGCCTGGGTTGGCGGTAGCAACGGCTCTCAACCCACTCAGGCCTAAAGTTTCATTTTTATAACAAATACTTTCTAATACCAACTTTACCATCATAGCTAACATGAATTGCTTAAACACACATTAAAAAATAAATCTGATACTCTAACACTAATGTTAGAGGAGAAATAAAACAAAAGCAACTTATAATGAAATGATATGCATTTAGGTGAAAACCTTTGGGACAGCCCACTGTAGAAGACAAAAATCACTCCTTAGGTTTTTTAAAAATTTATTTTACTTCTCATTTTTTTTATTGTAAAATACACGTAACATCAAATTTATCATTTTAACTATTTTAAAGTTCAGGGCCATTATGTACATTCACATTGATGTACAAACATCACCACTGTCTAGTTCTGGGAATCTTCCATCACCCCAAAGGGAAACCTTTACCCATTAGCAGTCACTTCCCATCCACACCTCCTACCCCAGCCCCTAATACCACCAAACTGCGTTCTGTCCCTATGGATGTGCCTATTCTAGAGATTTCATAAACATGGAATGATACAGTATATGGCCTTTTGTGGCTGCCTTCTTTTACTTAGCATAATGTTTTCAAGGCTCGTCTGTGTGACAGCCTGTGTGAGAACTCCATTTCTGTTTATGGCTGCATAATATTCCATGATATGGATATACCACAGTTTGTTTATGCATTCATTTGTCAATGGCAGCCTGGGTTGCTTCCACCTTCTGGCTTTCGTGAACAGCAATGCTCTGAACAGGGGTGCATGTGGATCTTTTCGAACCTGCTTACAGTTCTTTGGGGTATAACCCAGGAGTGGAGGTGCCAGGTCCCATAGTGGCTCTTTGTTTAACTTGTTGAGGAACTGCCCCTCGGATGTTTGAACATCGCTTTGGAGACCATATGGCCTCTGATGTGGACGGATTGTCTCTGGAAGCTCTGCCTTAGGTGTGGTGGAGACAGGTTGGTCTGTTGGAACCCCTACCGGACCCATGTCCTGGGAGAACTGCCAATTTATGAAACCTGGGTAGATGGTGGTACAGTTCTCTCTCTCTGTCAGGATGGAGAGAGGTCACCACACCTCCATGGTCTTGGTGATGTAATGCAGCATGTTTTATTTCTGGTCATGCCACTGTCCACTGCATGATGGCTTGATGGGACTGAGGGACAGCAGGGACAGGGCTGGAATCACTGCCATTCCCATGTGTCACCTTGCTCCTCATAGTCCACCTATGGCCTCACCTGTGACAGTGCAGCCCACTGTGGCCCTGAAGTGGACAGCCCTGGTGCCCGTCCTGCGGCGCATTGTGGTCAATGCCCCAGTTGCTAAAGATGAAATGGGTGAGGAGGGGCCGGTGAGATCACGGGGTGGGGGGTGTGATCAACACAAAGAGAAAACAGAGTCAAATAAACAGAAAGGAATGGAGCCGGACACTAAAACCTACTGGTGGGGTCTTCAGGGTAGGGGTAGTGTGTGAAGCAAACCAGGACGTCCCCCGTGTGTGGCTGGAGGCCTTTTACATCTGCATTCTGCAGTTGATTTGTAAACACAGGGGTAGTGCTGACATTTCTTGTACTGGACAGGCATGCTTCCTGACTTTTTGGACATATTTTCCTTTAGAAGGAATGTTATCACTTAAGCATATCAGTCTTTCCCAGTGGAAAGAAGTTTCAGTTTTGCAGTTAAAAAATAGGAATCCCAGTCCTTTTCTCTGTCTCTTGTTGCAGTTTTGCTGGAGGCCCTCCCTCATCCCCCACCTCAGATCAAGGTTAGAAATGGAGAGGGGGATGGCCTGCCTGGTGAGGGCCATTCCCACGGTCGGCCCGGATGCATCAGGCAGCACTCGGGCTAATCGTTCCCTAACAGAGCATGTCATGGAGCGCTAACCCCACGACCCCCAGCCCTTCACGCACATACCCTCCAGGTGAGCGGGGCTGGCGACTCAAACCCTAGTTCAGTTTGCAGTGGGAGCTCTTAGCACCATTTCTGGGAGCACTTAATAAAAGAGTGCTTGGGCTTTTCTGTCACTGTCTGTTCTGCTTTGAAACTCTCTCTTTAGAGGTTAGGTGGGTTCATGTGAATGAGCTGAAATCAGGAGGCCAAAAAACTCAGTATGAAGTAGTCTTTGCCCTTTATTTGTTTTCCATGCTAGGAATGCAAGAGAGTTTCCAAAACCCACCGTGCGTGACCGCGAGATGCTGGACTTCATTCTTATGTGCTCCTGTAAAAACAAACAAATAGCTTGCAGCAGCCCACATAGGGAACTCTAAAATAGGTCATGTTCCAGGACGCCACAAGTTCCCACCTATTTTTCTTTTTAAAATTCATTTATTATTGCATATGTTTAAGGTGTTAAACATGACATTTTGATAGGTGTATACATAGTGAAACGACAGCTACTCAAGGAATTTACATATCTGTCTCCTCACACAGTTACTTTTGTGAATGTGTGGTAAGAGAACCTAAAACCTACTCTTTTAATATTGTGTTGTTTACTGAAAATGTGCTGAGTAGATTCTATCTCTTCTTTAGAGCAGGAATTTGACAACCTGGTTGCACATTGGAATCACCTAGGGAATTTTTTAAACTGCAGATGCTAAAAATGCTGATGCCTGCTTCTACCTCCAGATTGAATTGGGCAGGATGGTGGCCTGGGTGTCACAGTTGTTTTAAATGCTCCCCAAGTAACTCCTGGCGAATCCAGGGGCTGGAACTTGCCATGGCTGTCGAGCTTGGGAGCTGGGCAGTTTTAAAAATACAATTGGGTCTTGCCCCTGGAGGTTCTGATTTCACAGGTAGTGGGTGAGGCCGATCTTCAGGATTTTAGTGTGATGATGATGGACAGCCAACTTTGAGAACTGCTGTTTTCTATTTGTAGCTGTCAACTCAGGCATGTGTCCTGGTTACCTGGAGAACTAACCCATGGCTCGTTGAGGCTGGAACGTCTCCCCGGGCGATTCTGATAGGACCAGAATTTGTGACCGGGATGTAGAATTTAAAGGACAGCCAGCAGTCATGTCCCATTTATCAGAGGCAGGCGACCCCACCAGCTGCCTCCTACCATGGGTCGTGGTATAAACCCCACATGACTACGCAATGGGGAGGACTTGGTGACATAAAATGTCTGAGTGGGCAGCACATGCCTGTACCTGGGCATTAACCCATCTTCCTTCCCTCCCGTCTTCCTGCCTCCCAGTGGTGTCTCAGCCCAGGATCCGCTGTGTGCCCACAAACATCGATAGTCACCAAGAAAAATCTGAACCACCCACAGCATTGTTCAGGGAATATACACTGAGCTCTCAGCTGGCCGTGGTTTTGCACTCTCTTGATTAGTTTACGTAAGTGGGAGTTTGGTGCATTTGGAACAAGGTGCAGAGTTGCCAAGGAGCTTTGTGGTT
The DNA here is from genome assembly GCF_027409185.1 of Cynocephalus volans. NCBI lineage: Eukaryota > Metazoa > Chordata > Mammalia > Dermoptera > Cynocephalidae > Cynocephalus > Cynocephalus volans. Next base: position 214,282,474 of record NC_084461.1, read on the forward strand.
GTTTTTTCTTAAAATATAATTTTCTACCTAAGTGATCTGTGAAGGTCTTCTCTCGCACGTCAGTCTGCTCGGTGACTAATGGCGATAATGGTGCTGACCCCAGTGTAGGCTGAACGCAGGCCTATGTATGAGCACTTTAGCAGCCCCCGACCATCTTGGCCTGAATCCCCGATTCTCCAGGGCTCTGTGGGCAGTGCCTCTGGGTGCCCCCAGACAAGGACTGACTCTCCTGCTCTGCCCTGTCTTGGTGGCCTTGGATAAGGTCCTGCTGTCACGCTGTCCTGGCCCCTGGCACAGTTTCCCAACCCCGGAACACTACAGGGCTCCATCCCTACGTGTGGCTGGAGTGACCAAGTGTCACTCTGCCTCCGAGGCTCAGTGTCCTCCTGTGCCCCATCGTGAATCTCAGCTCCTGCTAGGTCTGGCAAGGTCCAAAGTGACACCTGTATGGCCTGCTGGCTGGGTGGTGCTCAGCAGGTTTCCTTTCTCTGCCCTCAGTCCCATGAATAACAGTGAAACTGCTAAAATGAGAAAATGTGCTTGTCTAGGGGACTGGCAGTGAGGGGGACACCGGGGACATGCATCCTATTTTATAGCTTGGGTCAGGTGGATCCTGAGGCCCTGAGTGGGTAATCAGAGTCAGGAGGAAAGGAGGCCCGTGGGAGGACATCTGAGTGCCCAGCAGAGGGACTGGCCCAGGAGGCGGTGCAGGTTATGTTTCAGTACCGTGTGTTGGTGGACTCAGCACGTCACCCAGACCACAGGGGTATGAGGCTTTTTGTAAAGGAAAAGCCACTCCCTGGTCCTCCCTCCATGGAACAAGACTCGTGGGTTGAGTTGCAGATCACCTTCCCATCGCCGTGATCTGCGTTCACTGGGGGTCCAAAGTCCCCGAGGTTTCTGCTCTGAGTACTTACAGCCTTTGTAACCACCAGGAACAGGTTGGGGTTTCTTTTTTATTGGCTGGGAACCAGCAGAGAAGCAGGTGCAGCCCTCTGCATGCAGCGTCTGCCAGGGGTGGGGAGCCAGGCAGGTGCAGGCAGGTGCAGGTGGGCCCAGCTGGAGCTCCCGGAGCAGCTCTTTGCCTGCAAATGTCCCAGTGTGGTGGCTTGGATTTTGTCCCCTTTTCTACTTGGTTTTTCTCAGAAGAGGCACCTTGGGGAACTGGGGGAGGGAGGGCAGGTTGCCCAGAGCCCCGTAGCTGCTCCCAGTGCTGGCACAGTCCCTCTTGTCACCTTTTCAGTACAGCTCCCAGCGTTGACAGCCACACTACATGGCAGCCAGCTCTCACTGCTCTCATGAGGTCTCCTTTTTTGCTCTTTTCCTGGATTTGACTTCTTAACTGAAAATAAGAAGTAAATATAGTCTTGGCCAGTTTAATGACATGGATTTTTTAGTACCAAGCAGAGAATAGGTTTTAACTATTTTATTATCCAGCCCATTCAGTGCTTCATTGTTCAGATTGCCCAGCCTCACTGGATTATAATCAGTTCTTTAAATTTGATTTTGGCACATAGGCTGCGGTGTGAGCAGTGAGGAATGTTACCTCTGTCTCCTGAGCCTGTGGGAGCAGGAGAGGGGCCATTGGGATAGGTTGTGGGTGTCAGGGGGGACACGAGGCTCTGTCCTCACCTCGTGGTCCTACTGGAAGCTCAAAGACAGGGTGGGTGTGATGGGGAGGCTGCAGGTGGTCCTGCTTAGGACCAGGGCAGCCCTGAGGAGGGTGGGCTGTAGGAGGAGCGAGGCTGGGACAAGGATAGATTGTCTGCTGCAAGTGCTGATGACTTCATGTTAATGTGAAGTATGTAGGAAGTAATTTAGGGACTCAAAGGGTTGAATTATTCCCTCTGGGAATGCTCACGAGTTGAACCTCAGTGTGCAAAATCAAGTGTATGTCTTCATTGAGATACAGGGCCTATTTACCTCTTGGTGCTGGGCTCCTGACTTGTGGCCTGGGCTCACCTGTTCACCCCTGATCTCTCAGCATTGGACTCCTGACCTGTGGCCTTGGCTCACCTGTTCACCCCTCACCAACTTAACAAAGATGCAGTGAGTCCTCAGGTGGCTCAGATGGATGTGAGAGCTGCGTGAGACCTGATCCTTGTCCCCACCTGGCTGGGACAGGTGGCTGCTCCTGCATCTGTCGTCAGAAAGGAAACAGAGCCCTCTGAGGTGGTGGTGCAGAGATAAGGCACCTGCTGTTTACATAGACTTGTCCGGGGGTGGGAGCACAGAGGGTGGAAGGCAGGGCACAGAGAGAGCAAATGAAACTCCTGGGAACATCCTGCAGTGACCAGCCTCCTCATAGTCACCCAGACACCAGCGTGGGAGGCGCAAGTGCTCTGATTACTCCTGCCTCTGCCCCACCTGGAGCCACCTGTCAACGGTGGCTCAGAAGTTCTGTTGCAGCTTTGGAGTGAGACGGCTGGCCAGGTGGAGACAGCAGTGCCCGCAATAGGACGCCTGCACCCTGCCCCTGCGAGGGCCCTGCCCCTGCTGGTGTTGCATGCGGGGCCCTGGCATCTGTGTGCACACCCAAGACCATCCCGGGGCACCCACTGCTCTGCGGCCACCTGTGGGTTGCCTGGAGACCTGCAGGTGTTTCCAAAGCTGGCATAGCCCTTTTTTGTCACGTTGTCAGCCAGCTCCCAGCAGTGAAAGCCACACTGCGGACTATGGGGCTGGGCTGGTTGGAGCCCCGGGAGGGGCCATCCACCCAGGGAGCTTCAGGGGAGGCAGGAGCTCCCAGCACCTGCCCCTCTCCCCCAGCCCCTGCTCCTCCAAATTGGAGATGCTGGCGGGTCTCTTCATCCTGGAGGAAAGGCTCAGATGGAAATGATTCCCAGGAATGCCAGACTGACAGGCTGCTCCCTGGGGTGGCAGGGCTTGTTTTACCCAGGGATGAGGTTGTGCAGAAACAGGGCAGTGGGGTGGGCCTGAGGGGTGAACCTCCCCTCCAGGATGGGCAACACAGAACAGGACCCTCGACAGACATGGACCATGAGTCAGCGGGCAGCTGGAGCAGCCGCACAGCCATGTTGAAGCACAGAGGTGGTCGTGTGCGAGTGTGTGATTGTGAGAGCGTGTGGGGTGAGAAAGTGCACGAGAGACTATGTGAGAGAGTGTGAGAGATTGTGTGTGTGACTGTGAGTGTTGCGTGTGTGAGAGACTGTATGTGTGTGAGACTGAGTGTGAGAGGATGTGAGAAAACGTGAGACTGTGAGTGTGAGTGCGTGTGAGTGTGAGTGTGAGAGAGACAGAGCCCCAGGGTGGGCGTGGGGCAGGACTTGGCCCAGCCTCCAGAGGGCGCTCCTGGGAACGCACCATACCCTCAGTGGACAGGAGGTGGGCCCTCTCTGGAATTCTCACTGAGCCCAGTTCTCACACAAACTGCTGCGTCCCCTGCCCGTGGGACCCCCTGCTCCCTTCCTGCAGATGTGGGGCCTGTGGCCTGGCTGCATTGGGGTCTCTGCCCTGGGTGCCATGTGGTGGTTATGTGGAGGCAGTGCTGGTGGAACGTTCTAGACTTGGCACCAGGGCCTGGGCTTGAGTTCTGGTCTACCGTTGTGCTTGCTGAGTTACCTCGGGCCCCACGTGGAACCTAACTCTCAAGTTTCCTTGCCTGCAAAATAGCATCCACAGTCCCTTCCTCAGCCCTGTTTCAGAGCCTCCTCGAGGGAAGAGGTGGGAATGCCCAGGACGGAGCCCGGCATCAGCTAAAGCATAAGCCTTATTTGCTAGCTGCTTTGAAACTAAATTGTTAAAGGAAACTTCGAAGAGAGTTTTAAAAATGTCTAACTAAGCCTCATGCTCTCAGACCCATGTTTCAGTTTTGCAGATTGTTTCTCTGACCCATTTCCATCTGGACAAAACTGGAATGTTCCCATCTTTATAGAGAAGTGCCCTCAGAGCCACCTGAGAGGCCGTGCTGGCTGGTTTTCAACTAACACTAAGGGGGCTTTGGATCTGAAGCAGGCTGCTTTCAAATGTCAGTCCAGGAGCTGCTCTGGGCTGAGGTCAGGCCACAGTAAGCTCCAGGCTGCCTTGTGTAGGTGAAAGGGAACACCTGGCCACACCTTCCACACTTTTCTTTGGGCTCCATGCAATGCTGGGCATTGGCATAATGTCGTAGTGTCATTTGTGATAAAACACCACATGTTATTTTGCAAGTTGCCCAGAAGCAATAGTCCTTCCTGTTTCCAATTCACATCTCCAGAAGTGTCAGAGCCACATGACTTCTGAATGTCTAGGCTGTGAGTGGTGTGTAGATATCAGGAAAGGGCAGAGGAATCGTGCTGATTCCCCCAGGCACACGCAGCAGGCTAGTGCCCCGTCACTGTCCCTTCATCACGCCAGTCTTCTCATTCTGCTGAGCTTCGAAGTGTCTGGATGTGGGGGGAGAGATGAGGAGGTGGGCAGGGCTTCTTGGTGGGGCTCAGCATGACAGTGTAGGTCACAACCATGATGTTTTTCACGTTGGGCGAGGACCCATCAGCCAGTTTGGCAGGGTCATTCTAAGGAGAGCCTTCTGTTTGTTGCACACATCAGTGATTCAAACCCACTTTTCAGTGAAGTGTCATCATGAACTTCACACTTGCAGGGATTATGTGTTTACAGCTTAAGTCCAAACTATAGGAGAAATTGTTGAGTCTGAATTTTCAGATCACATCACCAGTAGGAACATTATTATTTTAATAGCCTGCAGCAGGTTTTCTCTAACTGCCCAATCAGAAGAATCCCCTAGAAGAAGTAAAAAAAAAAAAAAAAAAAAAAAAAAATCTGGATTCCAGCCCTTGACCCAACTCCCCCACCACTCCCCAAAGAGAATTGGATTCGATCAAGAGTGGGGTCCTTGGGAATCTACATCAGGAGTAAATGCCTGAGGCCTTGCTGGCAGGGAAAGCTTGGGAAGGTGAATGTTCATTGTTGGTGCTTGAACTAAGGTCTTTCCCCCTCCAGAACGTCTCATTGTTAAGATTCAAACTGTCACAGTAGGACCACGCTTTGCCAGAGTCATTGCATGTACATGATCGACAGCACACTGCCATCCTGACTGGGGCACCCAGGCAGGCACGAGGCAGGTTCCCTCTGAGCTCAGCCACCGTCACTGCCACCCAGTGCTGCGGGCTGAGTCCTGATGCTTGGTCCTGTCCCCCAGAGGCCTGCAGGAGCTGCGTGCTTCCAGGGCTGCCATGGGAGTCTGAGAGCGCCCCTGGGTTTCACATCTGTCTGCAGCAGCCAGGGCATCTGCCCTGAGCAATGTTGACCAACAATGAAATACAAAGTACCTTCAGGAAGTTTTCCAGTCAGGTTTTCATTAAGGGCCTGCGTGCTCCTCTGTAAGGAAAGCACCCTGAGCCCACCTGTCTCTTTCCTAGCAGGCTCCTCAGGTGACCAGCCACTGGGCGGAAGACTCCGGAAGCTGAGCCTTGGGCAGTATGATAATGATGCCAGCGGGCAGCTGTCCTTCTCCAAATGTGCATGGGGAAAGGCCAGTGTGGACCAAGCCCCAAGCCTGACGCCTTTCCCCTCTCCAGCTGAAGTCAAAGAGGTGCGTGCCATGGCCATGTGCCAACCCGGGCTCATTTCCACTGGCTTTCCTGTCCTAGGGCTCAGGGAATGGGGATGGCCAGCACGGTCCCTGCACACAGCCCACCGTAACCCTCAGACCCCACCTCCGACCCCATCTCCCAGGCACGGCTCCTCTGTGACTGGCAGGTGGTGTGGTTGGGAGAGCAGGGTGTGTGGTCAGAGCCTGGATGCGAATCCCAGCACTCCCCAGAGATGGGCATGCAGGCAAGGCACCTCTCCTGGCTCTGCACCTCTGTGCTCTGATCTGTGGAATGGGCTGTGCGGGTTAGAGGCAGCGCAGCTGCGGACCTGGCCTTAGTGGGATTCAGTAAAGGGACAGCAGCAGCCAAAACATACTCGCTCAAGGCCATCAGGCAAGGCTCCTAGTCCTCCATCCAAGCCCTTCACAGAAGGTGACCTCAGGGCGAGATCTACTCACAACAGCTTTCCTTGCTCTTCTGGGAAATGCAGTTGAGACTTCTAATCAGAATCAAAGTAAGATAGGTTGGTATAACCAAAATAAGTAAACCTTTTTAAATATGGGCTTTATTCTAAGTTAGAAAAGTTGGAACCTACAGAATAGGTGAGAAAAAAAAGTCGCTTATGGTCTTAACTGACAAACAAAACCAGTGTTAATATTTGGAATATTTCCTCCCAGCCCTCTTTCTATACCGTGTGTTTAATTTATTGTGTATTTTTACATATCTATGAACATACCAGTTAAGGATTATTTTATCCTGTGTTCACTTAATGCTGCAATGTGCATTCCCTGTGCTATTTCAGACTCTCTGTCAACTTCATTTATTAGCTGTATAATACGGTATTAAAATGGTGGACTATAAAATATTTTCCTCTTCCTTTACTGTTGAACGTGAAAGCATCTTCTAGTTTTCTGTGGCTGGGAGAGGTGGGGCTGGTTCTGAGCAGTGGATCCGGACCTCGGCTTCCTCATCCCCACTTTCCGATGAGGTCTCAGCCCAGTGGTCCAGACCGGGGGGCCACGGCTGTTCACAGGGGCCTTACCCTGACTCCCGTTCTTCTATTTTCTTCCCCATGCCAATTTCAGACAAGGATCACCGCATATCCCCCAGACCTCGATATGATCGACGGCAGGATTTTAAGTAGCAAGGAATCTGTGTGTACAACACCAGCATTTCCTGTGTCTCCAGAAACACCGTATGGTAAGAACGATGTAAAACAAGCTGTGTGCAACTTGACACCGCAAGGAGGAGAGTGACAACAGCCGCTCGCTCTGCTTTCTTTTCCAGTGAAAACGCCCCCGCGCTATCCTCCGTTCAGCCCACCTGAGCCCCAGATGAGCAGCCCGTCCAGCCTTCACAAAGGAGGACGTGGTAAGAAATCCACCGTGTGTTATGAGCACAAGATGGCTCCTGTACCACCTTGCACAGTCGCCACTTTCCCAAAGACATCTTCTTATGCAAGGATATTTCCATGTATGTCACGTGTCAGCAGCCTGGGGTGAAGGCAGATCTTGCCAGGTGTATTAGTCTGTTTTTCATTACTTATAACATAATACCTGGGTAATTTATAAAGAGACAGAATTTATTTCTTGTGGTTTGGGCAGCTGGGAAGTCCAAGGTCCAGGGGGCACATCTGGTGAGGGCCGCCTTCCTGTCTACACAGTGCCGTGATGATGCAGGCTGTCACGTAGTGAGGGCTGGGCAAGAGCACATTTACACACGCTCTCTTCCTCTCCTTGTGAAGCTCCCAGTCTACCCCTACCCCGGATAACCTCATTAATCCACAAATGGATTGATCATTCATGAGGGTAGAGTCCTCACGATCAAATCACCTCCCAAAGGCCCCGCCTTTCAGATACCATATTGGGGATTGAGTTCTGACATGAGCTTTGGAGGAGACAGACATTCAAATCACAGCACCAGGGAAGCTGTGGGAGTGTGGCTGTAAAATCCACTTGGGTGGGGAGGGCGCGGGAAGCAGCACAATGTCGGGTCACGGGCACCCTGTGGGGAGCAATCCAGTTCAACCCTTCCTACAGCTACAGAGATGCGCATTTATGGCAAGTTCAGTGGTGCCTGGAGGCAGTTCAGCATTCGTGCTTTTGAACCCCTTGTGGAATTACTGGCCAGTGAGGAGTTGCAAGAAGGAAACTAGAACATCCCCCACACCCTTACTGAGAAATCAGGTTGCAACAGGGAGCAGTTTCTCTGCATGCATTGGCTGCAGGGGCAGCCCTAGATGCTGTCACCCCAGCTACCTTATCATGCACAGCTATGTGGCTTCTCCCGTCATTGATGCTCGGTCATTGTCCCTGAGTCTGTCCAGTGGAGCTCAGGGACACTTTCCATACTTTTCAACTTGTCCCTCGTGCAGCCATCCCGGGGAGGGGCAGGCATCAGGGCGGATTACTCAGTGTTCTTCCAGGTGGATGTTGTCTCTGTGCCCTGAGAGGCCAGGATGGGGTGAGCTCAGGCAGGCGGGGAGAGAACGTAGCCTAAAGCCCTGTGTGCATTTTAAAGCCACTCTTCTCTGTAATTTTAGATTCCTTATGCTGCTGCTTTTCTGCCCTGGTGAGGGCAAGTGAGGGATACTGTTAATGGTTATTGGGCAGATTACCTGGGAAGGCAGATTTCCACTGAATTGTGTTGCAATCCTGCCCCTTACAGGAGCAGTTGTGATAGCGACAGCTAGTTCCATTCTCCTTCTTCCTCCAGAGCAAACCAAGTCTGTGGGTCATTTAATAGAAGGGTCGTCTTTCTCCTAAAGTTTCCTTCACAGTTTTAGGACCATGAATGCCTCTCTTCATACACTGTGTATAGCAATTAAACTATCCATATTTCTCAGCAGGTGTGACTGAAATTTAAGATAAGAAAAAACGTGCACAATGTTCCTGCATTTGTATTTATACATTATATAAGCATTCCATGAGAAGACGTATGTATATTCCGGTGTGTGTTAGTGTGACAGACTCAAACATGTATAGCCATTCATATGTCCTATATTTTTATAATTTAGATGGAAGCAAATAGAGGGACATCCCTTCTGTCCCGCCCAGCCCCTCTCCTCATGGAGTCGACCACACTTGACTGCTAACTTGGACGCATTTAGTGGATTTGTACTAGAATCAGCCCTCTGTCCTAGAATTCCGTCATCCTGCAACACCAAAGCTTGTCCTAAAGGATGATTTCCTTTCATTGCAGTCACATTATAAGGGTTACTCTTACTGTTATCCGTGTTTTACAGATGAGGAAACTGACAGAGAAGTTAAGTATATTGCCTGAGCCACACAACTAGTGAATGGCAAAGCCAGAATTCCAGACCTGTCAGTCAGCCTGATTCCATAGCCAGGGACAGGTTGTACAGTTCTTGTCTAACGTGGTTGTGACATGACGTCATGACTGGAAAAGCACGTGGAAGGTCTCAGAGTCACAGGATAACTGTGATTCTTGTGCTTAGGTGACCCTTGTGAACTTCTGTCTCCTCATCTACAAATATAGACTCTAATATGTACACTGTGCAGTTTTGAAGTAGTATCCATTTCGCATCTGTAATAATGCCTGGTTATGTATCAGTTAGAGCTAGCTAATGATGTGCATAAGAATGAGATTATTTGGTTTAAAATACCATTGCACCAGTTAGCTCGGTTGGTTAGAGCATGGTGTTGATAACACCAAGGTCCAGGGTTTGATCCCCGTGACTGGCCAGCTGCCCAAAATAAAAATAATAAATAAAATATCATTAAGAGAGGCTTCTCTTCCTGGAAGGTAGATCAGACATACTTTTCCCTATTCCTCTGTCTATGTACAGTTAAAAACCCTGGGCAGTATATAAAACAAATATAAGAAAACTCTGAGAGATGGGGAGAAAAAGACCCACTAGCCAGGGACCTTGAGACCAATGGCCCCAGGTAGGCCACCTCCTAGGCCATAAAACAAACTTCAACAGATTAAAAAGAATTGAAACTATATGGAGCATGTTCTCCAACCATAATGGAATCAAACTAGAGATCAGTAACAGAAGGTAACAGGAAAATCTCCAAACACCTAGAAACTAAACAACACACAATTAATTCATGGGTCAAAGAGGAAGTCTCAAGGGAAATAAAAAAAAATATATTGAACTGAATAAAAATGAACATAAAACATATCAAAATTTGTGGGATACAGCTAAAGCAGTGCTGAGAGGAAAATTTATAACAGTAACTATAAACATTGGAAAAGAAGAAAAGCGGGAAGTGAGAAGTTTAAGCTCTTACCTCCAGAACCTGGAAAAAGAGCAAACTAAGCCCGAGATGGGCAAAAGAAGGAAATATTAAAAATATAAGCCAAAGTCAATGAAATTAAAAGCAGAGAAACAATAAAGAAAATGAATGAAAGAGCTGGTTCTTTGAAAAGATCAATAAAATTGACAGACCTCTAGCAAGACTGTCAAGAAGGAGAAGACACAGTTTACTGATCTTGGGAAAGAAATGGGCACGATCCCTGAGATCACTAAAGACCCTGTGACACCGTAAGGATAATAAGGGAATACCACAGACAGCTCTACACACATGGTTTTTATATGATTCTTTATCATGTGAGGGAAATAGACCCAGTCCTCAATAAGCACAAACAATGATAACTCACCCAATAATGAAATATGTGAATACCCTGTTACTATTAAGGAAATCGAATTATAAACTCCCAAAAAAGAACTCTCCTGGCCCAGCTGGTTTCACTGGAGAGTTCTACCACACATTTAAAGAAGAGTTAACACTAATTCTACACAATCCCTTCCAGAAAACAGAAGAGGAAGGAACACATCCCAATTCGTTTTATGAAGCCAGTATTAACCTGACACCCAAACCAGATAAAGACAATGAAAAAAGAAAACTACAGATCAATAGCTCTTATGAATATAGACACAAAACTCCGTAATAAAATATAAGCAAATAGAATTCAATAATATGTAAAAAGAATCACACACCATGGCCATGTGGGATTTATTCCAGGAATGCAAGGTTGTTTTTCAACATTTGAAAATCCATCAATGGAGTCTACCATATTAACAAGCTAAAGAAGGAAATTTACATACTTTGATCAATCAATGCAAAAGAAAAAAAAAATGTATATATGGCAAAGTTCACACCCATTTATGAGTAAAATCTCCCAGTAAAATTCAAGAGGGAAACTCCTTCAATATCATAAAAAACCCTACAGCTAACATCACTCTCATTTAGCACAGTGCTGGAAGTTCTACAAAGGCAAAATGCAAAAAAGGAAATTAAAGACATCAGATTGGAAGGGAAGAAATAAAACTGCCTTTTTTTTGGCTGATGACATGATTGTCTATGTGGACAATCCCAAGGAATATACAAAAAAAGAAACCTCCTAGAACAAATAAGGGAATTTAGAAAGTTTGTAGGTTATAAGATCAACACACAAAAATCAATTGTATTTATCCTAGCAATGAACATGTCAAAGAAAAATTATCCAATGACACTTGTTAAAGCACAGTGAGGAAGACGTTATTCAGGACCATCTCAGTAGGTGCAGGGACCACTGCAACAGGATCCTGAAGTGGGGGAGAGAGATTTGGCTCAACTCCTAATACAGTGTGGGCCAGTGGGAATTTACAGGGTGAGGGGTGGTCACTGGATGGAAAATTACTAATAGGAAACATCAGGATTAAGGGAGATTCTGCCTACACTGACCTAACAGGATTCTCGCTGCAGACAAGCCAGGCTGATCAGACATCACCCGGGGCGTGGAGGAGGATGAGGAACCTTATCAGATACTGAGGACGATCAGATGTCCAGGGTACGGGGTTTTCACCAAACTGATTTATCAGGGTTCTGTGGATTTTGCAAAGTACACAGATGGGCCTAGGAGAAGTCTGGGAGCCTGACTTAAGTTTGGCTAAGTAGAGAATCTTTGTCAGTGTAGAAACTGAAATTAAAAAAAAAAAAAAAAAGTCAAAAAATCTAAATGTTTATGTGTAAACCTAAGAAAACATGTACAAGACTTGGGTGCTGAAAAGTACACAATGCTGATGGAAGACCAAAAGAATATCTAAATAAATGGGGAGGAATGGGGTGGAAAACTCAAGCTAGTAAAGATGGCAGGTCTTTTCAAATTCATAGTTTTATCATAATTCCTATCAAAATCCCAGCAAGATATTTTATAGACAAGATAATTCTAAAATTTATTTGGAAAGGCAAAGGACCTGTAATAGCCAAAACAATTTTTTAAAAGAATAAAGTGGGATGAATGATTTTTACCTAATTTCAGGACATTATGAAGCTACGATAGTCAAGACTGTGTAGTATTGGCGGAGGGATATACACAGATCAGTGGAACAGAACAGAGAACCCAGAAATAGACCCACACAATGCAAAAGGAGGTCAGTGGAGGAAAAACAGCCTTTCAACCATCAATGCTGGAGCAATTGGGGACCCAAATGGAAAACAATGAACATCAGTGAAAGTCTCACACTTCACAGAAAAATTAACTTAAAATGGATCATGGACTTAAGTGCAAAAATATGAAACTTTTAGAAAAAAATTAGATAAAATCTTTGCAATCTAGGCAAAAAGTTATGAGACTTGACACCAAAAGCATGAGCCATAAAAGGAAAAATTGATAAACTGGACTTTATCAAAATTAAAACTTTTGCTATGAAAAGAACCTGGGAAGAAGATAAAAAGGCAAGCTACAGACTGAAAGAAAATATTCTCAAGCCACATGTCCAAGAAGAGTTTCATCTAGAATAGAGAACCCTCAATACCCAGCAGTAAAGAAACAAACAATCCGCTTAGAAAATGGGCAAAGGATGTGAAGAGAGAGCTCACTGAAGAGAATGTACAGACAGCAAATCAGCACATGAAAAGACGGTCAGCATCATTAGCCATCAGGGAAATGCAGATTAAAACCACAGTGAGGGGCTGAGCCCGTGGCGCACTCGGGAGAGCGCGGCGCTGGGAGCACGGCGACGCTCCCACCGCGGGTTCGGATCCTATATAGGAATGGCCGGTGCACTCACTGGCTGAGTACCGGTCACGAAAAAGACAGAAAAAAAAAAAAAAAAAAAAAAACCACAGTGAGACATCACTACACATCTGACAAAATGACTAAAATAATAGTGCTAACACCAAATGCTGATGAAGATGCACAGAAACTGGACCCCTCATACAGTGCTGGTGGGGATGTCAGAATGGTGTGGCCACTCTGGAAAACAGTTCAACAGTTTCTTTAAAAAAAATTAAAAAAAAACAACTCAATATGCATCTACCATATGACTCAGTGGTTGCATTCCTGGGCATTTATCTCAGAGACACAGGTTTAAGTTCACACAAAAACCTGTGCACAATTTTTTATAGTAGCTTTATTTTTAATAGCCCCAAACTGGAAACAACCTAGATATCCTTCAGCATCTGGGGAACACTAACCTGGGGAACAGGTTAGTGTTTGCTAGTGGTTAGGAGGGGTCCTCATAGGAATGGAACATTCTGTCTAGACCATATCAACATTAATATCTGAGCATACTTTTGCAAGATGCTGCTGTAGGGGGGAACTGGATAAAGAGTACATAGTATTTCTATAATGACTTATAACTACATGTGAATCTACACTGATTTCAAAATTTAAAAGTTAAATGAAATATCATGGGGTGGGTGTAGTTGAAACAGTACTGGCTATGAGTTGAGGACAGTTGAAGCTGGGTAAAGTCTGTATGGAGGTTCATTATACAAGTCTCCCTACGTTTGTATTTGTTTGGGATTTTCTATAATAAAAAGTTAAAATATAAAGTAAAGGAAACTTGGTGATGAATAAACCTGGCTGCTCTCCACACCTATTCACTGAGCACATCCACTCCCAGGTGCTTTGTTAAACCAGAGAGACCCAGCCCTGCCTCATGGAAGTGCCACTGGCAGAGTGACAAGATTCAGTGATCTCATAACGGGGGGAACTTCCCAGGGGAGGACTGTGCTGCTGTGTGCCAGTTGGTCTTGGTGAGCAAGTCAGAGAGGTTTAAAGGATGAGTAGGAATTAACAAGGATTTAACTAGGTGAATGGAGGGGGGGGGGTTTTGGATAGAGAAGTAGCAGGTGCAAAGGCCCTGTGGCACGGGCAGACAGGACAGGCTGGAGACTAGCAGTCTGCAGAGACGTGTTGGTGTGAGGAGGCCAGCCAGGCAAGAGCCTTCTCTGCAGGCTGTAGAGCTGGTGGTGCAGCATCCACAGCAGTGCAGGGTCTTTACAGAGCCCTAAGATGCAGAGGTGACCACTCAGGTTTGCATTTCACACATCACTGGCTGCTGCAAGCAGAACAGCAGTGGGAGCTGGGATGGCAGTGGGTGGAGCTGCTCCAACCAAAATGGTTTCAGAAAAGATGGGAAGAAAAGTGAGCATTTGTTCAAGCTTCACGTGGTGCCGTCAACTGACCTTAATGGAGTGGATTTGGGGCTTGATTCTGATTTTGTTACTATTTTCATTACTGTCTAAATTACCTTCTAGCTTCTTGTTAGTATGCAGAGAGTATAACACTATGTACGTAAAATTCCTCTGTACATCTTATTATATAAAACGTAACTTGGCACCTGCTCAGATGTCAGGTTATTTCCCTGATAACCAGCAGGTCAGATGTCAAAGGGAAACAGAGCTGGACAATAGTGAAAGGCAATTGAGACAGATTTTATTCAGTACTATTGCAGGAGGGGAAAGAGCTGAGCTCAGCTCCAATTGCAGCGAAGATGGCTGGGGATTTATAGCCAAGGAGCAGAGTGAGGGGGTCGGGTCAGGGCTGGCAGGAAATTACTGAGAGGAGCATCAAGCGTAGGGAGATTATGGCTAAACTGGCCTAACAGGATTCCTGCTAAAGGCAGGCCAAGGACAGAGACATGATAGGTGAGGGGTGAGGAACTTGATCAGATACCAAACATGGAGGATGACAAAACAGGATTCTTGCTAAAACTGAGCTTGCCAAGGACCGAGACTGAGGCCAAGGTCAAGGCCTAGTGGAGAAGAAGACTCAGAGCAGGCTGGCTGAAGTTTGGTCACGAAGTGTCTTGTCATAGGACAGGCCCCCCGATGTCCAGTCTAGCCCAGCAGGTACTCTGAACACAGCCTTCGCCTTCCATCCAGGTATCACACGTTCTTCTGTGTCTTTCTCTCCAGGCCCTCTGGGCACCTAGTTTAGCCATAAGGCCCCAGTGCCAGGTATCCTGCAAGCTGGCCTGGGCCTGCCGTCTGCCACGAGCATCCTGCACCCACCCTTCCCCAAAACAAGCAACTCTGCAATAAACAATCAAACTAAGTAAACAAAGCAGACCAAAGTCTCCTCTAGATTTATTAATAGCTGGGTGAATTAAAGGAGACTTTTCTTAATTCCCTGGGGCTGGGGCCTGCCGGGGCCTGCTGGTACCTGAGAGCCGGCTGTTAAGGTGGGAAGAATTTCATGAGCTGGTTGACATCATGTCGGTAGCTTGAGATCTGCCAGGATGCCAGTATTTACACCACAGTATTTGGCAAATGCTACCAAGCAACCCCTCCCCTGGCCCCAACCTTCTCTGTTACCACCTTTCTTCTGTCTGGCTGGTTGTTAGTGACTAGTCATGAAGAGCAGAGCCAAAGGTTATTAAATAGATCTTTTTCCACTGTGACATCCAAATATTTCAAAAGATTTTCAGCACCCAAAATGTGGAGTTTCATCCCATTGCCAGGCTCAAGCAGGCTCTGTTAGAACATCATCCTCCTGTTAGACACTGCTGTCTGAAGTGCCCCACGGTGGACAGGGGAGCCTGGATGGATGCACAGAGTGGTGCTTGGTGGTACCTCTCCTGACAGTCCCCTGGTCAGACCTGGACGCACACGCATTGGCGCTGACACTTCCTAACTGGGTGGTCTCGGGCAGGGCCTCTCCAAGCCTTGGTTTTCTCTCCCGTACACATGGTTCTTGTGAAGACTGAACTAGAATGTGCAGCTCAGGCACCTGGCCCAGACCCTGCTGCCGTTCAGCGAATGGTGGCCGCCAGTACTACTAGGAGAACACGCAGCAAAACGCAGGGTGAGGTCAGAAGCTGGGAAACCAGCAATAGTTGTAACTCCAGACAGAAGCCTGGAGTGGGAGTCCCCCGTGGGTCAGAGCCCCAGGTAGCCTGCTCTTCCCAGATGTGTGCCCCTGTCACCTGTGCTTGTGCACAATGCACTCGTCCTTTAGATGACAGCACTCTTTCCAGGAAGGTGATGGATATTTAAATATTTGCTCCCTTAAAAATGTTTAGATATGAATTCAAATATTTAGTTTTCCTGGGAGTGTGTTGTAATGGTAATATGAAGGACCAGGGACAGTATGGGGCAGTCAGACAGAGTAGCCAGGACAGGAGTGTGACCAGGGTCCTGTGAGGGTCCTTTCCCTGTCTGACGTGTCACCTCTGGCTTCATGAGGACAGGGACTAACCAGGTCTTTGCCATCTGCGACCCTCAAGTGTGAGCCTAGGGCAGTGGTCCTCAAGATGGCCTCTCTGTCATATGCATCGCAGACTTGGCCACATTATACCCCAGAAACACATGTGCTGGGGGACAATGTCCTTAGACATCTCAGAAATTCCAGATGTGAGCCTCAAAAGGAAATGCTTTTCTTGAAGATGAAAATATCTGTAAAAATTTGAGTCAAGGGGCCATTTAAACTCAGTACAGACTAGAAAAAATTATGAACTTTAAGATGTAAATGATTCTGTTGTTTCTTATCTGACACTTAGCCTTGATGATATTTTCAAAATAAATGGGGAAAAAAATTAGAAAATGTTTCATTAAAAAAGTCTTCTGTTCCTGATATATCTCAGCTTCCAAACTATTCCATAATTGTTTTTGTTATTAGTTGAGGTAAAAATTCACACAACATAAAATTACTTTAAAGTGAACAATTCAGTGGCACTTAGTATATTCACAATGTTGTAAGACCATCCAGAACATTCTCGTCACATAACAGTTAGTTTTACTAGTGGTGTTTAGAGAACACTTGGGGAACTTTTGGCTTCAGTGAAGATGATTAACAGTTATTGTCACTTGACTTGAAGAGAATGCCTTTGTAGATTTTGCAACTTCTGTTTTGTGTTCGGTTGTTCTAGAGGGCAGGGGCCTGGCTTCCAGAATTGCAGGCTCTTCTCTACTGTGATCAGAGGCTTTGTGGAGACCAGGGAGGGGTGCTTTGACCCAAATGCAGGGTTGTGAGACTGACAAGGAAGGAGGACATGCAAGGTTTCATCACTGGCTCAACACGGGGGACACAGGTTTGGTGAGGGCCTTGGATTTGTAGGTTACAAAGGGCAAAACTGGATGATGTTTGCCAGAGAGGGAGAAAAGAGGTGCCTAGGAATATGTTATTGAGAGAGTTGGAGACAGAGCAAGAAGAAGGGAAGGAGGGAGACAAAGATTGTTTTGAGGTATTGCTTTATTTATTTATTTTTTAAAGCTGTCATCCTTCAAAGCTTGACACATTATAAAATGCTTCTACCAGTCTTTCTGCTCCCTTCCTGTACCCAACTCCCTTTTCTTTCAAATCTTGATGAACTTCTGATGGGAATGTTTATAATAGAGGTAAAAACATGTGCTAAATGTGAACATGTGTGACATGTATAAGGCCCTAGATGACTTTGAATTTAAGGAACCAAAAAAGCAAATGCATTTACGTATGTATTTACACATGTGTCGATATTTAGGCGCACATGCGTGTGTAGATGTGTATAGAAATATACATGCTTGTGGTCTACTTTGCATTCCAGTGTGTACCAAAGAAGGCATCCTGGTGAATGGTGACCCCAATTAACAGGTGCACAGTAGCAAATATCACAGCCTCTCCTCTTCCTCGCCCCAGATTAAGAATATGAAAAAAGAAAAGTTGGCGACTTCTGAGTATGTTACAAAGTAAACATCAGTGCTAGGTTGGTGGAGGTCAGCAGAGAGTGCTGGCCTGGGAACATGCCCTCAAGAGGCTGTTGAGATGACAATGTGAACTTGCTTGAGTGGAACGAAGCCCAGAGAATAGGAGGGTCTGGCCTCCTGCACTGACACCTCATCCACAGAGCGTCCGGTTTAGAAACATCCCCATTGAGCCAGAAATGTTCTCTTCTGTTTGCTTGCGCTTAATTTAGAGGATTCTTTGTTTTTCTAAATGTATTTTATCAGCTCATTTCATGACCCCCTCCTGGTGGACTGTTCCTCAGCATGTAGAAGTTATTCTGATGAGCTGCCAGCAGTATGTTTACTGTTATCATGATTCTGAGCCCCGCGCGATGGCCCGATGGCTCACGGACAGACAGATGTGGCCCCTGCTCCTGCCACACTGTAACTCTTCGATCTCACACAAGTTGCAGAACCTCTTAAAACATCTCTTAAATTAGGTCAAGCAAGACTGTATACTGTGCATTGTGCTGGGGGACAATTCATAGAGGTGGAGGTAGATTTCTGCTTTTGTATGTGATAGTGTACCAAATATTTGTCTTGAAATTTAGTTTTTTAATTCAAAATGCACTTCCTCGTCAAAGCAGTTCCAGCACTCCATTGTCTCTCAGGATCATGCTCTGTCCCAGGACTGGAGAAATGGGTCAGTCCTGGGCATGGAGAGGTTGCAGGCCAGCTCCCTCCTGCAGGGGCTCATGGCGGGCATAAACCCAGAATCTGCCACTTGTGCCTGGGCTTGTTGCCTCCTCGCTGCTCTGAGCAGGAATGGAGCGCAGTCCAGGTAGGACATTTTTTAGACCTGGGAACAGACAGCATGGCCCAGGTAGGACAGCTCTTATGCCTGGGAATGGCTTGGAAGAAGATGCTTGTGAAGCCCCAGCACCTTGGCACATGACATTTGCAAAGACGTTTCCTTATGGAAAGCATTCACCTGGTGCCACTTGCACGTCCCACTCTCCAGCATCCGACATCAAGAGATAAAATGCTGGGGAAAATTGGGGTAAAATGCTAGGTGTTTCTCTAGATCACCTGTTGCCACTGTCCCCTCAGGCTGGCATCCCTGGCCAGAATGCCCCCATCATGCTGGACATACTTGAAGGATTTGGGATCTTGAGACTTGAAGACAGGTCAGTTCTCTTGAGTCACTGAGAGACTTGAGGATTTAAACATTCAGTCTGCCTCTCGTTGTTTGCTATGGTGAGGGCCTCCCCCATCAGAGCCTTTGGGGGTGCTAGCAATGGTACCTGGTGCCCCCCAGATTAGGGAACCTCCTTGATAGTCAGGAGCACAGGCCAGATTATCTCACTTAGGTAAATGCCCATCTTTTGTTTAAATTCTACCACTTTTTAGCATGTGTATGTATACATGTTACGTAGCACATGAACACGTCATGCATGCATATACTTATGGTTATGCCTGGATTTAGGTATTCAACACTTTTTGAACACTTTATGTGCTGTGCACTTATATATATATGCATATGTATTAAAGATTAAATGAGCAAGTTTACAAAAACCTGAGAGCCAGACAAATGAGAATTCCGTTGTTTGGGAAGAAGGAAAACCTTTCCCACACTCTGGGGCCACCAAAGCACCCCAGTGGGCACTGTGGGGTGAATTCGGTGTTCCCTCAGGTCTCACACACTGGAGGGGAACATTGTGAACAGCTGTTGGAGTTTGATTTTTCCCGAGGAGTGTGAGGTTGGGCTACTATGAAGTTGTAGTGTAACAGGTTTTGGGGAGGTTGTTTTTTGTGTTTGCTTTTAGTTTTTTCTCTGCAGAAGTATAAACAATCATTCTATTTGGGTCTCAAGAACCCCAGAGCAGATGGGGCTGGCTGGTTACTCAGTTGGTTAGAGCACGGCACTGCTAACACCAAGGTCCAGGGTTTGATCCCTGTACTGGCCAGTCACCAAAAACAAGAAAGCCCAGAGCAGACTTCTCCCAAGGTGCTGGTGAGCAGGTAGTTCTCAGGAAAAAAGGAGAAAGACGCTAGAGTAAACGTGAGGCTCGGTCTCTGTGCTTGGTCATTCAGGGGCCTTCTGATCCCTCTTACTTGAGTTTTACTGGCGCAGAGCCTATTGCCCAAGACAGAACATGTGACCACCCTGACCTCTCCCTCCAAGGGCCGCCTGTGTATAGTAGAGAAACCCATGGTTTACATGCATGGCCCCCTGTCTTTGAAGCAGCTTACACATAAAGCATCCAGGTTTCCTTTGCTACCTTCTGTACCAATCCTAAGAGGTCCCTGCAGATCACCCAACTGCTGGGTGTGGAACGGGTCCTGGGTTCCACTTCATGACATGAACATGTGTGGCTCGCCCACGTCCAGGTCGGCCAGGGGCCCCTCATGAGGGCCACTGAGGCTGGTAGGGGTCAGGGCTGGGCCTCCTCTTCCTTTTCTCTCTCCCTCCTTCCTTTTGTTCCTCCTTCCTTCCCTCCCTGCCTAGTTCCAGAAGGGTTTAGGCTGCTCATGGCTGCCCCAGCTCAGACCTCGTCCCCTCGTTGCTCAACCCCACAGTTGCTACCCCACAGCTGAGCAGCTTCTCACGGCCCTGGGGTCACTATGATGTAGCTGTGTGCTGTGTAAGGAGGGGATCCAGCCTCGCCTGCCTGGATGGAGAAATCCAGGAGGAACAGTCTGCCTTGCTCTTACCTGTGTTGTGACTTCCCAGTGGGACCTGGATTGGTGTCTGCGCCTCAGCCTCCTCCCCGCCCCCGTTAGCTTCAGAACGTTTTCAGGGCAGGGTCATCATTACTTTCCCAGCATCTAGCACAGGGAAAGTTCTGCATAAAGTTTGCTTTGTTTGCTAATGAGTAAATAGGAGAGATGGCCCGTCAGCTCCAGGGAGCCAGGTGTACCAGCCCCGCGAAAAGTGCATGGATGGAGGGGTCTGCATGGCAGGGCCTGCAGGGGACCTGCACCCATGCTTGTGAAGGGAGGGCGGTGCTGCCCGGGAGTAGGACTGGCTGTCTCCTCCCGGGCATCTGAGCTGTGCCTCCACTACATCTAAGGACTTTCTGCTGAGGTTCAGTGGGTGGTCCTGGCTGGTGCTGAGTTCCAGGCAAAGATTTTTCCAAATGTGTTCCTTTCATCAGTCAAATCGCTGCCTCCCAGAGCACAACCTCAAAATCACCTTAGTCTCTGGTGCTACAGTGGAGCTGGGGGTGGGGGGGTTGCAAGTGGGGGTATGTGACAGTAGGGATAAGTGGAGATAAACAGATCTCCAGAAGGGTCCTAAATGTCTGTGGGACCTTGTGGAAACCCACTCAGAGTCGTCAGGCCACGGTGTTGTCCCAGACCCATCAAGCCCACGGCATCTGCAGAGGGCACACGGCCCACATGGGAGTGCTATCCCGGGTCACACCGCCCTTCCTGGGTCTAGCCACATGTCCTGCCTTCTTCCTCTCTGTCAGGGGGTGATGGGCACGGGAAAGGCCGGTCCATCCGCCTCTGCTGAGCTGCTCTGCCTGTGGTCAGGCATTTCCGACAGCACCATTCTCAGGAGCTGCTGCCCTGCAGACACATAAACAACCGGGGAGGAAGTGCCTGCTCAGGCCTTTGGGAGGAGGGTCCCAGAGATCTTCCTCCACTGACATAGGAAGTGGCTTGAGGGTCTCTCCTGGTGAGGAGTACTTACCTGTTTGCTTGCACCAGGTTGATGAGCAGCCTGAGGGTCATGCAGGGTCTGGGAAGACCATGGTGCAAGCAAGCTGCTGCATTTACGCGTGCACAGTTTTAAAGGCAGTGCTAGACCATGTGCAGGAGAGGAGGCATCCCAGGAGGAATGCAGGACCTTCTCTTCCAGGGAGAACTTTCTAGGGAATGTGACATGGTGTTAGCATTTGAAGAGTGAGTGGGCCTTTGCCAGAGCCATAAGACAGGAGGAGCCGGGGGAGAGTGCCCACTCTGCTGCCTCTCGTGATACAACCCTGAATAACGCACTGTGTCTTGAAGGCCATGACGGGCTCCCGTGCTCTGCTGTATGGGCTGTATTATTTCAGGCCATGGAGAATGGAGCATTTACTTCCACTTGACTACAGGAGATAGTGTCCCAAATCCTGTAAAAAATGGGGTCATTTGAAATAGGCTTTGAAGAATGTATAGAAATTCTTCACCTGAAGAATGTGTAGGAGTTCATCACCCGTTGGCTTGGCAGGTCGGCCTTTCAGATAGAGGGAAGCACATGAGCAGAGAAGGGGAAGAGAGGGAACAAGGTGCAGACACTGCTGACAGCCTGTTGGTAGAACAGGCAACCAGGCAGGCAGAGGGGCTAGAGAGCAGGCTCTTAGACGGGGTTTGGCCAGTGTGTTGGAGCCCACTGCTGCCAGGAAGAAAACCTAGAGGGTTCAAGCAGAGCAGTGAGAGGGTGGGATTTGTGATTGGAAGGTCCCTGGGCTGGCTGTTCAGGGGATGGAGTGAAGGGCCAGGAAGGTGATGGCTGGGGCCAGACTAGAGGTGAATGGCCCCACCCAGAGGTAAGGGCCAGGGTGCAGACTCCCGCAGAGAGGTGGGGGCAAGAGCGCTGACCAGGGACATCCTCCTTGTCTGAGACTCCTTGGGTTTCCGTTTCCTCTTGGTTCCACTGGTTGCTGGAAGCTTCTCCACTGTAAGTGCCGGGCCCCAGGGGAATCAGGATCTGACTTTGGGGGGCAGGTATTGTGTCATGGTGGGCGGGTCCCACTGCTGGTCCTGTGAGTGACGCCAGCCCTGGGGCTGAACTAGACTGGGTGGGTTTCAGCAGAGAGGTTGCGAGAGATTAAAAGGGGGGAGGAAAAAGAGAAAAGTAATGAAAAGGAAGCAAACCGCAGCCGTGCGGGGGGCGGGGCCGGCCGTCTGGAGGCACTGGCTGGGCAGGCCGCCCGCGGCAGCCCAACAATCCCGGGATTCTTTCCTCCAACCGAGCTCTCCCTGCCGTGCTCTGAATGGGCCTCTTTGGAGGTGGCCGCCCCGCCTCCCCCGGGACAGGCCAGAACACAGAGCCCTGCCCGGGTGAGTGGGGGACGTTGCTGAGACTGGGTTGGGGATTTGGGACGCTGCTCACCACAGAGGGCCACTGGGGACAGAGCCTGCAGAGTACCTTCTATCGGGCCCGCGTCCTTCTGGGCCCTTCCATGGACTGACCAGGCCCCTGGGTGCCCAGGTAAGCGAAAGTTGGGCTTCTTCCCAGTCAGGCCCTGTGTCCCAGGCACCCTCTGTGCTGCTCCTGCCGCCTCTGGCCCCTCCTGCCGCCTCTGGCCCCATCCAGTTGCCCTTGCTGAAACTTGATCTCCGGGGCCTTCAGGGAGGGGTCAGGGGAGGGGTGAGGTGGGATGCAGAGGTCAAGGGGCCGGGAAGCCTGGAGGAGACTTGGGAGGAGAGCTGACAGTTCCCAGAGTCCCCTCCTCACTTGGTGACAGTTCTCAAGTTCCCAAGGCTTTGGGACAAAACTCCCTAGCCCTTGCGCCTGCATGGCTGCTTCTTCCAGAAGAAAGTCACGCTTTGTCTTTGTGGAGATTCACTCGGTGGTAACAAAGCCTGGTGTACAGATGTGCAGCTTTTCCGGAGCGGGGCTACTTCCCAGCACAGCGCATTCTTTTGCTGACACTGATAAAGCCAGCCTGCCCCATTCCATGGCCGTCACCGTTCACCCCCTGGGGGCCTTTGAGGGATGGCGGGATGCCCCTGCACCTTCTCAGGCCCGGAGGGCTGCACTTCGGAGCACCAAGCACAACTTCCTAAGAAAAGCAGTTGTTTCTACTAAATGCTGAAAGCAAGCGTTAGGAGCAGACGCCAGGTTTTAAAATGAGATTTACTGTTGTCTTTTCTATGGTTGGAGCAATCAAAGAGAATATTTCTAAACATGTCCATGACTTTGAAATAAAACATGCATTCACTGAAATAACTGCTCAGATCATGTTAGAGCTTCCAGACCGAGGTGCGTCTGGTTCCCTCACTGTCCCTTCCCTCCAAAATCTCCAGCCTGGGGCTGGGGCCGGGGCTGCCTCCCCCACGTGTGGGACCAATGGGGAGCCGGCCAGACTCTGTGGGTGGCAGGGCAGGGCCAGCGCCTGGGACCAGTGAGGCCTCACTGTTCCAGCCTCCCTAGTGGCTGGCCCTGCAGCTGACATGGCACTGTGTATATGTTTCAGTGGGAGGGATGGGGAAGATTCATTGTGGAAAAAGCTCTGCAGGAGCCCTGAGACAAGCCCAAGCATCAGGGTCCCCCTCCTCCTTCCTCCTTGTCTGAAAGTCCTGTGTGTTGCCCCTTCCAGGGTTGAGAGATTTCTGTGCAGTTGATTGGAAGATGATGTCTTTTCAAAGGTTTCCTGTCCTTCTAATGCTATTTCTTTACAATAGTAATTTTCCATGAATTCCATATGTATGTGGACATATTAGAAATTATCTAGTTCAGATGGAAATTGTTTTTTAACTCTGGAGGTGAGGTTAAGAGAACTTTGGTTCATCTGTGTTAAGAGAGGTTATTTTCTGCCCTCATCAGCCTGCAGCAATGGTGGCTGGTCCCTGGGAACTGTCTTCTGTGGGGCTTTGTAAGTGGCGGCCACAGTTACAGGGCTGTGAGCTGCTTGCAGAGCACCCCGTGACTTCCCAGCATTCAGGGCAAACCTGTGCGGTTGGTTCTTTGTCTTCTCCAAGACAAGTACCACGTTAGATTTGGGGAAAAAAGAGGTAGCTCCTATAGGGGAGTAATTTCATTAAATTCAGGCTGCTGAATTTGAGACCTTGCTGGTGGGAGGCGGGAAAGAGCAGTTTTCTGAGTCTGACAGGCGAGCTGGCTTCCCTGAATAGTTTCTTAACCTTAACTTTCAGAATCTGTTTCCTGGTCCATAAGGTAGGGGCAATCATTTGCACATGGAAATGTTTTTATGAGAATTAAATCAGATACCCCCTGCGTGTGGCTTAGCAGAGTGCCTGGCATATAGTAGGCACTCAGTAAAAAGCAGCTATTATTCTGATTTCTGTTATTATTCTCTCTATAGGGAGCGTTGATACATGTAATGTAACCAAGATTCTACAATAGCTGCAATCTGCACTGTGGCTCCCACAGCGTTGCCCTCAAAGTGTAGTGAGGGACAGACTGGGGTGAGTTTGGGATTGCTGACGGCTACAAGTTCTAGGTGAGCAGTCTACACAGTGAGGGTCGCTTATCCACAGTGGTCCTAACTGCTGCCCACTTTGCCTCTTCTCTCTCCTCCCCTTCAGTTTTCACCTCCATATATTTAAAAATTAATAATAACATCCAAAGGCATAGAGCTGCCCAGCTGAGATGGGATCAGGCCAGGAGGGTGGTGGGTATTGAGCGACTCGTGGAAGCTGGTCTGACAGTAGTCAGGTGTTGGGTCTGGAGCCAGCTCCAAGTCTTCAGGTCTGCTGAGACTGTGCCCACTCGCTTTGCATGAGGCCCATCCAAGACAGCCTTCATCTTTACCACCCAGGAAAGCCTTGTGATCGAAAGATGACTGAATCTCAGGGTACAGTGAGACCTAGGAGACAAGAAGGCCCCCGTCCACACTCTGTCCCTCTCCTCATTCAGTGCCACGGCCCACTGTCATTTTGCTAGATGTAACTAGGAACGCTGGACTGAGAGATCACTAGAATGTTCAGCTTCCAGTTATGCCATTAAATAGCAGTGTGACCGTGGCCTTGGGTGGTGGTCTCTATCAGTTATTTGATTCTTAACTAGTCTCAGGAGGAGCTGGTGGACAGCTGGATGGAAGTGATGGGTGGGTACAGGTCAACCAGATAAGCTAAAGTTAAACAGCATTTTACAAACTTGGGGTGGGAGAGGGAGGAATGGGGGCTCAGCCGGCTGGAAGGCTGGGCTCATCGGTGGCACACCCAGCTTCCTTGGATGACTGAGTATGGAGAGGGAAGCTTCTAGAATGCTGTGGAGCTCTTTTACAGCAGTGAGGAGGTGGGGAAGAGAAGGGTCTCTGCCAAAGGTAAGATTTGGTCCTGGAAGATGTGGGTCTTGTGTGTATCATTTGGTAGGAGCAGGCCTCAGGCACAGCCCACCCACCGTCCATGGCACTTTGAGGTAGACTCTTTGAGGAGGACACACAGTTCTCCTGGTGGCCCCATCAGTTCTGCTGCCTGGGGGACTTTCTGTCATTAACAGGGTCTCGGTTGCCTTTGTACTCACGTTTGGCTGGAGAAAATCAAGTCAGGAGTGTCGTGGTGGCAGTGAAAGGGAAATGGGAGTAATAAAGTTACTCGCAGACTGTTTACAACATTCTTTTTTCTTTTTTTCTCTCTTTTTATTATCATTGCACAATATGAACATTTTTTTGTAGCCCTTTCCTAGCCCCCACACTCCTTTCCCACCACTGGTGTCCTCAGTTCTGTTCTCTCCTCTTGAGAGTTCAAGGAATTGTTGTGATTGTTGTATCTTTCTCTTTTTTTATTTTTATTTGTTTATTTTTCAGCTCCCACTTATGAGTGAGGACATGCAGTATTTCTCTTTCTGTGCCTGGCTTATTTCACTTAACATAATTTTCACTAAGTTCATCCATGTTGCTGCGAATGGCAGAATTTCATTCCTTTTTACAGCAGAGTAGTATTCCATGGTGTATGTGTACCACATTTTCCTTATCCAGTCATCCATTGATGGACATTTAGATTGGTTCTAATTCTTAGCTACTGTAAATAGAGCTGTGATAAACATGGGAGTGCAGGTATCCCTTCGACATGATGATTTCCATAACAGGGAAATTTTTCGAGGTTTATTAAGAGACATTTAAAGAGATACAAATCAGTAGAGAGAAATGCTATGTTCATGGATATGAAGACAATGTCATAAAGATGTTGAATCTTCCCAATTTCATCTTTGTATTTAATTCAATTCCCAAAAAAAAAAAATACTAATAATTTTTTTTATGAAACTTGGTAAATTAATTCAGAATGTATATAGTAAAGATTCTGAGTAGCCAGGATATAACTACTAGATATGAGGACTTGCCATGTAGCTGGAGAATTCGGCAAAGCTGGGCTGGTACAGGGATGGGACACTGACCAATAAAGAGATGAAGGTGCAGAACAGACCCGCACATGGTCGGTACTTTGGTGCAAGACAGTAGGGCCTGTCAGGTCAGCAGGGGACAGAGGGATGCCCCAAAAATACAGCTGGAAAGGTTTCCCATGTGAAAAAGGTAAAATGGGTCCCCCGTGTATATCCCATGCAAACATCAGTTCCGGAAGGTTCTAGGACCCAAATGTCAAATATAATCCTTAGTAGAAAACCTGAGTGCATATGTTTTTCTGTTTTTTTCTCTTTTCTTGCTTTACTTTGGGTTTTTTAAACATTTGGGGGGAGATTCCATCTTGACTTATTGACAGTGTCTTTGAGTACCTCCCTTCATGTGGTTCTTAGTGCTTGAGCCAGGTGTTACAGTGTAATGCATAGCTTATCACAGTCTACGGATATCAGCGTTTTACCACTTGGAATAAAGCGTAGAAATCTTACTTCAGTTTAGGCCCCTTTTCTCTCCCCAATTTTAAAATGTAATTGTTTTAAGTATTTCATCTCTTTATGTTGGGAACCGCATGTGATGGTGTCATTCTTTTTGCTTCGACCGTCAAAAGTGACTTTAACTCCAGAGCAGAAGGAAGGACTATGCTATTTACCTTAATTTTACCCATTTGGTGTCCTTCTTTCCTTTCAGAAGTTCCAAACCTAATTATTTTCTTTCTGTCCCGAAGATTGCTTTAGCCTTTCCCGAAGGGTAGGTTTGCAAAGAACAGATTCTTAGTTTTTCCTCATCTCGGAATGTCTTCATGTCCTCTTCATTGCTAAGGGATATTTTTGCTGGATATAGAATGCACGGTTGACAGTTTTCTTCTTTCAGCACTTGAGAAAGTGGTGCCACTTCTTTCCAGCTCCCTTGCTTTGGGTCTCTTTTGATCAATCCAAGACTCCGTGATTATCACAGAAACCGTCATTTTATATACTGCTATGAGAGAGAAAATGGGGCCAGGTAAACCACACCGCAGCTGGATGAAGAAATATGCACAGATGTCAGAAACGTGGCAGCTGGTGATTGGGAAGGCAGGCTGTGCCCCCAGCCCTAGTTTGCTGTCCACTGTGTGGTGAATCCTTGGCAGGTGACCCCTCCCTCCCAGCCCCTGCCCAAGAGACCTGGTGGGACAGTGAGTGGGTCACAGCCTCCCCTTGGAGGCATCCACACAGTCCCAGTGGCGTGTGCTGGACAGCACAGGGTCTGCGGCCCAGAGGGCCTCCGTGTGGGGATAGTGAGCAGAGCTGGGTGCTCATGAGGGCCTCAGGGGGCTCACACTCCAGGAGGGGCTTTCTTGATTAGGGGCCTCTTCCAGCTGGGACATTCATGGTAAACGTTTTCACCAACTTATTTAGAATACTTAGCCACTGCCCTGAGCTTTACGTTTGTCACATCCAGAGTTTAACAAAGCATTTTCTTTTCTTCTTCTTTTAATCATAATGTTCCATTCCAGGTGTGAGGAGGGTTAATTTTCTTTTCACCATTTATTTTTGCTTGCACTATCCCAACCTCATGTGCTTTCCCGGTGTGTTCGTGGTTTTGCTGGTGCATCTGCTACACTGTGTGTGTCATGGCTGCATAATGACCTTGGTCCCAGGGCTGGCATGGGGGCATTGCTGATGCGTGGGGCTCCTGCACTTCTTTCTGCTTTAATCTCCTCATCTGTGAAACGCTGATGAGACTCTTTCCAGAAGAGCTGAGAGGGCCAGAAGATACTGGTGAATGTGAATTGTCGCTAAAACCCTGGTGGATGTGTGGGAGGGCAGCTTCAGAGGTGAGGCACCCCCCCTGAGCTGCTGGTTGGAGAGAGGCTGGGGTATCTTAGACAAGGAGGAGATTTATACTCTGCTGCTCCTTTTGGAAAGAGGACAGTGTAGCAGAATGACCAGGTCAGCTTGGTCTGTTTGAGGGATGGCCTTTCTGACCCCCTTCCACCCCCCATGTTTGTTCCCTCCTGTTCCTCAAAGCAGAGTGATCATTTCTTGAGGTCAGTTCCTGGGGGACAGGAGTAATTCTGGGTAGAGGGACTGATGAGAGCCTCAGGTATTGTATGGTTCTGTCCCAGGAGGGAACCACCCAGGGCAGGAACTGGAGATCGCTGTAAATTATCTTACTAATTGGAAATGTCAGTTGTTACATTCCAAGCAATTTTAACACGTTTGGAGCTTTGCTGTAAGCCCTGCCAGATGCCGGTGCATGCTGGTGGTATTCCAACAGCACTGGTGGCCTCTACATGCGTGTGGTTGGGACTCGACTGCACGGGGCCAGGCATGGGTGTGCTGTGTGACCAGTGCTGCCCGCCATGAGCACGGAACTGGCCTGGGGGACGGCCCCATAAGAAAGCCGGGGGCCGAGATGAAGACCTCCGCCCCTGTCAGAGCAAGTAGGCTGCCTGTTAGAAGTAGCACCCATCGGAAACCTTAGTGAGAAAAGCACAAAAAACAAAAGCTGAAGTGCACCCCTCGGAGCCTCTGTAGCCTGCTCAGGGAGCTGAGGGGCTGGAGGAGCCACATACGAAGGCCCAAAGCCGCTTTGCCATCACTCTCTGTGGCTTGGGCTTGTGGGGCTTCAGGTATTGCATGAAATGGGCTTTCTGCACCATTTGCTCCTGGAGTTCTGCCTCAGCCTGGTTGGAGTTGCCATTCTCCAAGCATTGGAAGGGACACATTAGAAATTCCATGTGGTCTCCTCAGAAGCCACCATTCGACCTGTGTGAACTTTCATTTCTTATTCCTCATGATGGAGCTTTGGAGTGCCTGCAAGGCACAGTTGCTGTTCTTGTCCTAACCCAGTTAATCTTCCTGGTGGCCCTGAATTAGGACCCTTGTCATAATCCTGCCATTTACAGAGAGACCACATCTCCCCAAATCACACACCTCATGTTAGGGGCTGAGTGGCGCCCTCCCTCCCCAAATTCACATGTTGAAGCCCTAACCTGGACCTCAGGATGTGATGGTGTTTGGAGACAGGGCCTTTACAGAGGTGATTAGGTTATAGTAAGTCCCTTAGGGTGGGCCCCGATCCGGTATGACTGATGTTCTTATAAGAAGAGGAGATTAGGACATAGACTGTCCCAACTCAAACTAGCTAAAGGAATAAGAAGAGAGAAAATGTAACTTCACAGTAGTCAAAAGGTGGAAACTACCCAGGTGTCCATGGACAGATGAGTGGGTAACCAGAATGTGGTCTGTCCATATGATGACATGTTACTCAACCTTAAAAAGAAAGGAAATTCTGACATATGGTACAACATGGACCAGCCTTGAAGACATTATGCTCAGTGAGATAAGAGAGTCACAAAAGAATAAATACTGTATGATTCCACTTACAGGAGATACCTAGAGTCATCAAATTCATAGAGACAGAAAGTAGAATGGTGGCTGCCAGGGGCTGGGGGAGGGGCAATGGGGAGTTGTTTCATGGGGACAGAGTTTTACAAGATGAAAGAGTTCTGGAGATGGATGCTGGTGATGGTTGCACAGCACTGTGAATGCACCGAATGCCGCTGGACTGTACACTTAAAAATGGTTAAGATGGTAAATTTCACGTTGTATAGATTTTGTCACAATTATTAAAAAATAGTGGAACTGTAACTGAGTGTCCTTGCGTGGCTCTGGCCCCAGATTTGGTTTCATGAGGACCCCTCATTCACTGGGCAGGTGGGTTATTTCTTCATCTGCCGACCCCAGTTTATCAAAACTGTGTTGGCTCCTCCCCAGGCTCTGTGTGGGCTCTAGGTAGCCTCAGCAGCTCTATCCCAGTGTCATCTTTTCTTAAAGTCTTGCAGGAAGGAAGTCGCTGTTTTCCTGAGAACTCAAAGCAAAGCACTTTTTTACAGTTCTCGTCCCTTGTAGGTTGCTAAGGGGCCTCGCCAGTCTCTTGGAGGAACTGGCCTCGCTTAGGGCATCCTAAGTGTAAAAGCTGCTTTGGAAACACTCACTGTGAAGAAAACAACTGTTTTCACTGTTTCAACATTAGAATTCTCTACACAACACCGAGCAAATGGGGGAATGTGTTTTCTTTCCAGTCTGTTTGGATCAAAACCTCTGAATATAAATGGGACATCTTCAAAGAATAAGAGAAAACAGCACCCTGATTGTAATGAACTATTTTATCTGCATTTTCTGGTTCCTTTTGTGTTACTGGTAAAAGGTGATTTCTTCTGAAGGAGATGATTTTGGTTGGGATGAGAGCATCACAGAAGGGTCACCCAGCTGCTGGCAGATGGGAGCCCCGACTCCAGCACTGACTAGGGACATCTGGCCAAGCAGAGACGTGAGAACCTTGCTTGCTTCAAGAAGACGGAGTTGGTTTATCCTTATGAGAGCTGGTTTATCCTGGTATTGCTACAAGCAGTGACCTTGAGCCATAGAACAAATTCATATTGTGTGATTTTGACATCGGGATTTACAAAAGAAAAGGCTCAGCACCAAGAAAGTGTGCGATTTTTCATTTGGGGGTTGTTCCTTACTTCTGTGTTTGCAGAGCATCAGTGGGGCCTGAGATAAGAGGCTTTGAGTCTCATCAAAGAACATGTACATGCTTTTTCAGTGTTTTGGGATTTTCACTAATTAATTCTTACCGTGTCTGGCTGCCTGCCCATTTTTCCTTTGCTTTTGAGAAGATTGGTTAAATGGCCTGTTGTTCATACGAGTAGATAAATAAGAGCAGAATTATAAGAACTCCCTTTAAAAAAATTAATACTATCAAACCTCCCATACAAAGTCTTTTTTCAAATAGAATTTTAAAATTCTGAGCTAAATAGACATTAGAAATCATCTAATCTGTTCCCAATCATAGGGATTCTGTAGATTAAGAATCGGAAGGCCCCAGAGGTTGGCCTCTAGTAACCACAGTTCTGCTCTCTCCTTTTGAAAGTTCAACTTATTATTATTATTGTTATTTCTTTCTTTTCTTTTTTTTCCTGACCTGTACGGGGATCGCAGCCTTTGGCACGGTGTTGTCAGCACCACGCTCAGCCAGTGAGCGCACCCCCTGTCCCTATATAGGGTCTGAACCCGCGGCCTCAGCGCTTCCAGCGCCGCACTCTCCCTAGTGAGCCACGGGGCCAGCCCTCTTTCTTTTTTTTATACATAATAGATTGATGAAAGATAGAGGATAGAAAGACAGACAAGTAGATAGGTAGGTATTTGCACTCACTTCTAAAAGTTGGTTGTGAATATGCCTTTATATTCATGGGCCAAAGATTGAGACTGACTTTTTAGGTAAATAACAAAATTCAAGTTTCTTCACCTGGATAGAAGACTATATAATATTGACCTCAGCTAAATTTATCTCATTTTTCATTAAAGGTGATATAAAAAGTTTAGAGGTGATTTTAATTATGAACTAGTGGTTGTATGAGTGAATAATTTTTATACCCTTATAAGATTTTTTTATATAGTTAGGAATATGGGAGAATGTTGATTTTTGTTTTATGTCATGTCCTGATTTTTGCTTAGTAAGTTATAGTCTCTGCATCTAAGGTAAGAGTCGTGCCCCAGGGGTGAACTTGGAAGTTTGGGCCCCGTTAATGTTAACGTGTCTGCGACTTCCTTCCACTCTGGGTTGCAGGTCTCTGGCCAGGCTCCAGGGCTCTGGAGGAGGGTGAGACAGTGGCTGTGCCTGTGAGCCCTGTGAGTCTATTTTCTTCCTGTTAACTTTTCTGTCATGTAAATAGTGGCCAGTAGAGAGCAAAGGGTATCCAGCTTCCCACAGAACCCTCCTGCAGCAGCTGGAATGAGAGCATAAAATAGAGCATTTGGAAAACGGCTGGTGACCCTCTCTCACCCTTGTTCTGGGTAAAGGAAGTGGAGGAAGTGGCAGCAGAGAGCAGACTGGGCGCACACATTCCTGAAGTCCCAGAAGGACGACACACGCCTCCGTGTTCTGGCCCAGCCTGGAGGGGCTGCCGGGCACCTCACCCCCGCAGGGCGCCAGGGACACCAGCTGGTGCAGGGGAAAAGCCAGGAAGTGAGATGGGGTTGGGTTTGCAAACACTGACAGTATCATGCCTCCCCGGGCTTCAGCAGCAGAGCGAACATGTGAGAACATTGCGAGAACCAAGTGCAGAGGTGAGACTGTGCCAGCCAGGTGCCCGGGAGCTGAAAGAGGCGTCTGTTCAGGGCCCAAGGTCAGGTCCGGGAGGCAGGGCACTGACGGGAGCAGCAGGGTCTGAAACGGGTTTTCATGCGGCCTCCCACGTGGTAGAGACACATCTTAACGGGGGAGATGCATCTTAGAAGTTTGCTACCCCGGAAGGCCCTTCACAAAGTTGCTTTGTCCTCATGTCGCCTCCTCTGAAGCATGGACAGCTGCAGGGTCAGGGCTGAGGAAAGCCACGTCCTCATGTTCCCACTTGGGAGGCAGCAGTGGAGTTAACACCTCACAAGTGCCCCGCCAAATGGTGGAAATCACATCTGCTCCTTGTCATGCTGTCCGCATTGCAGGCCATTGCTACACACCTTGTAGAAGCAGAGTTGAGGGCACTGAGGCCTGACCCCCACACGACAAGGAGCTCAGCCCACTCACCTCCCCATTTTTGACATTTCACCTGCAGCTTAACCGTGAATATCCAACGTGCAGGTTGCACAACAATTCTCCCTGCTCTTATTGAAGTTAATTTCTAGGACTGAAGTTAAACTGTGCAAAAGGGTTTGCAGTCTGCAGTTGTACTCACTTTAACTGGTGTGTTTACCTGTTCTTGGACTAAGATTTTCAGTGTGCTTCCCCAGCCCCGTAGGGGCTCCTATTCTCCGCTCTCTAGATTCCTAATAGGGACAGTGGACGGGAGCACTGAGAAAGGTCAGCCTAATGCCCCCTGCCTCACTGTCCCCACCTGGAGAGCAGGGGTGCAGCACATCACAGGGTCATGCAGACCAAGGGTAAGTCGAAGCACCGAATGCTGTGCCTGCTCCGTGTGGGTGTTGCGTAACGTGGAGCTACTGTCATTGTCACCTTGCAGTCTGCAGTCTCCATCAATGGCATTGGTAGTGACTCCACTGACCTGAAGATGGGGAGAGCACCCCACTCTGTGAATGCCAAGGTCCAAGTGGATTAATTGCCATGGTGTTGAGCTGTGTGGTGGCTGCTTTTAGCTGACGTGCATCTCTGAGCATTGGCAGGGGCCAGGGCTCTGTGGAAGAAATGGCATAGGAAGCCTGGTGTCCCTGCACTGAGGTTCTGGGAATTACATGGAACCCAATGCTCTGGGCAGCCCCTTCTCCAGATAAAGGGTTAAGTCCTGTCACCGGGTGGGGAACCTATCTGACAAGAGGGAACAGCACCACCGTGGTACCCGCAGAGTTGGTACTAATGGAACAAAACAAATACACTTTCGTGGGAAGTGCTGGGCGTGCTGTTTTCTGGGACAAGCCCTGTGATAACAGGAACAAAGTGAGATTTCAGTTTCCTTTGGCCTCTTCTCATTTGGGGAAAATCTTGGGCACCAAGTGAGTATGTCTGGGGCTTCTGAGTCATGGTGTGGGATTCCGGGATCCTCATGGCCCTAGAACTGAGTAAACAGGGCTGCGCGGCATGGGGATGGCCCCTGTGGCTGCTAGGGACTGTAAGAACACGGAAATCAATCCTGTGGGCTTTGCTCAGGTCCGCCGTCTCTCACGATGACCTGTCAAATGCTCTAATGACCCTAAGACAGATGTATTAGACTTGACTGCTAAACATAGTTTTTCTGATCCCAAAGTTTTATGCTGCTCCTTGGTGAGGAACCCCAAGGGCTGATGAACCCCTCCATCTGCCCAGCCCTCTGAGCCAGCTCCCTGAGCAGTATTTGCACATCATGCTCTGTACTTCTCCCTCTAACCTCTAAGCCTTTGCTAATTCATTCACTGATTCATAACATCGTAACACTGACCTGGAGCTCCTACAGGAACCATCTCAATGCGGGAGACGTAGCAGTGACTGGCTGGGGTGGCCTCTGCCCCATGAGCAGGATGCCTGTGGGGTGGTGCCCATTGTGCCTGTGACACACATTTGGCCTGTCAGAATCCCACCCATTCTTCCAGGCTTTTGTCAAATGCCACTTCCTCCGGGAATCCTTCTAGCCTCCCTGCAGACAGTAGCGAGTCCTCCTGGGGTCTCTGTGAAACCCACAGGCTGCACATCACATATTCTTCCATGGGGTGCTACTTTGCACATGGGCTCATCCTTGCGACAAAATGCTCACCTCCTCTGGGGCAGGACTATGCAGACACTCGCTCTCTTGCTCTTGTTTCTCTCTTTTCCCCTCTCCTGCAGATCTAGACCATGTTGACACATAGTTGGAGCTGGGCAAGTCCATCTGGAACTGGAAATAAATACAGGCAACTATAGTGAAGATGAGTTATTCTATCACCAGGAAGAGAAGTGAGGGTGCGGAAGGATGATTTGAAACCTCACACATCTTTTCTATTCCAGCTTCAGTTGAAAGAATTGAAGGATGGGCTATGAAGAGAATTAATTAGTTAATTAATTCACCAGAGATTTATTTGAAAACATTTACTGTGGGTCATGCTGGGGGGGAGGGGCAGTCACACACTTGTGAGTGGAAGGTCTGCGTCTGCTCTAGAAATTCACAGATACATCACAGCAGGAAACGTGGATGTACATTTATTGCACAGACTGAGCATTTACCAAGCCTGGTCATGAGGCTATCATGGGGTGTTTACTGTTGGGTGCAGGAGACAATAGCAGTCCTCAAGGGTCCTAAAATGTAGTTTATACAAATAGAACATTTACTCTGGGCTTTTCTATAATGAAAAGTATATTAAGTGTTGAAAAAATTAACACTAAGATTGGTTTCCCATCCTTCCAATTGGACAAGACACTGTGTTTAAGATTTTGTCACTGATTTTCAGAAGTTGTACTATTAAGTGCCTATGTATAGTTTTCTTTTTATTTATCCTGCTTAGGTGTCATGGATTTTTTTTTAACTTGTGACTTGATTTCTTTTCTAAAAGAAAAGATATTTGCTTCTGTCTCACTGAATTTCACCACACGTTCTTGGACTCCAATTATACATATATTAGAATTTTTCGTCGTGTCTCATATGTATTTATGCTCTCTTCTGTATTTTCCGTTCTTTCTCCTCTGTGCTTCAGGCTGCATATTTTCTTCTCACTTATCTCACAGTTATTTTTTTCTACTTTGTCTAGTCTACTGATAAAATCATTGATTGAGTCCTTAATTTTATTTATTTTGTTTTTAAATTCTAAGGTTTCCATTTGATTATTCTTAATGGATTCCAGTTCTCTGGGGAAATTCTCTGTTTTTCTGTTTTTTTGAAACTTGTTAATTTTAGTTAGTTTAAAACTGTGTCTTTTAACTCCAATTTTTGCATCAGTTATAGATGTTTTTTCTGTCTTTTGTACGTGTTGTATGGTCTTTGTTTTCATTTACTCGTCATGTTTCCTGGCATGGTTGATTAATTTTTTTTAAATTAAATATTTGATATTGTGTCAAAAAATTATGAAAAGACAGTTGATAGACAGATGGATAATAGATAGAAAAATAGATAGTAGACAGAGGCATGCTCTGGAGGGTAATATATTCCCCAGAGAACATATGATCTAATTTTATTTCTAGCTATAACAAAACAGTTATATGAATAAGCCAACAAAGGACATGATATGGAATCATAAAAAATATACAATTCTCAAGAAGAAAGCAGAAAAGGATGTTTAAGGGAACAAAGAACAAATGAGAGAAATAGAAACAAGTAACAAAATGATAGATTTAAATCTAACATTTTGATAGATTTAAGTCTAACATTTTGACAATCACATTGAATATAAATGGCCTAAGTGCCCCAACTGAAGGTCAAAACAACTTTGAAGGAGAACAAAGTTTGAGAATTAACACTACCTATTGCCAGACTTATTATAAAGCTGTGATAGTCAAGACAGTGTGCTGTTAATGTAAAGATAAGCAAAGAGATCAGTGAAGCAGAGTAGAGTCCAGAAACACACACACATATATGAAAAATTGATTTTGGATAAAGTTACAAATGCAGTTCAATGAAGAACAGTCTCAAGAAATAATAGTGGTATAACTGGATATCCTTATTTAAAAACTAAACAGATTTATACTTCACACTGTATATAAAAATTAACTGAAAATGGATCATAGACCTAAGTATAAAACCTACAACTATAAAACTGCTAGAAGAAAACAGGAAATATTCTTTGTGACTTTGGGTTAGGCAAACATTTTTTTTTTTTTTTAGCTGCAACACCAAAAGCACTATCGCTAAAAGAACATATTGATAAATTGGGCTTTATTAAAATTACTAGCTTCTGCTCTTTGAAAGATACTCTAAAGTAATGTAAACACAAGTGACAGCCTAAGAGAAAGTATTTGCAAATCATATACAGGAAAAGGACTTGTATCTAGAATATATAAAGAACTCTTACAACTCAATAATAAGAAGGCAACTGTTTTAGTCCGTTTCGTGTTGCTATAACAGAATTACCTGAGACTGGGTAATTTATAAAGAAGAAAGGTTTATTTGGCTTATGATTCTGGGACAGCTGCATCTGGCCTGGGCCTCAGGCTGCTTCTACTCATGGCAGAAAGTGGCAGGGAGCAGGCAGGTACAAGCAGATCACATGGCAAGAGGAAGCAAGAGAGAGAGAGAAGGTGCCAGGGTCTTTTTTAAGCAACAAGCTCTGGTGGGAACTAATACAGCGAGAACTCATTCATTAATCCCTCCTCCCCCAGGGACAGCATTAATCCATTCATGAGGGATCCACCCCCATGATGCAATCAGTTTCCAACACTGCCACATTGGAGATCAAATTTCCACATGAGTTTTGGAGGGGACAACATATCCAAACTCCATCATTCCACCCCTGGCCCCCCAAAACTCATGTCACTCTCACATACAAATTACAATCGTTCTATCCCCACAGTCCCAAAAGTCTTAGCTTGCTCCAGCACCAACTTAAAAGTCCAAAGTCCAAAGTCTCATCTGAGACCAAAAGCAAAAGTCCTTCTAGCTGTGAACCTGAAAAACAAAACCAAATTTATCTACAGCCAAGATACAAAGGTGAAACAGACATTGGGTATACATTCCCATTCCAAAAGGGAGGAATAGGCCAGAAAAAAGAAAAAACAGGCCCCAAACAAGTCCGAAATCCAGCAGGGCAGACATTATGTCTTAAACCTCCAAAATAATCTTCTTTGACTCCAAGTCCTGCATTCTGGGCACAACTGGGCATCTGGGCCCCCAAAGCCTCAGGCAGCCTCACTCCCACATCTCTGCCAGGCACAGCCAGGAAAAGGACTTGTATCTAGAATATATAAAGAACTCTTACAACTCAATAATAAGAAGGCAACCCAGTGAAGAAAAGGACAAAAGATTTGAGCAGACATTTCACCAGAGAAACATAAATGTGGTTAATAAGCACACAAAAATGTGTGCAAGATCATTAGTCATTAGTAGAATGCAAATTAAAACTGCAATGTGGTAGATATCACTACACCTGTACTAGAATGGCTAAAATTAAAAAGACTGTGCATACCAAGTGTTGGCCAGGACGTGGAGGAACAGGAACTCTTGCACCTTGCTGGTGGGGATGTGGAATACTGCAAGTACTTTGGGAAGCAGTTCTGCAGTTTCTTAAAAAGTTAAATGTATACCCCCATATAATTCACTCCTAGGTATTTTCCCAAAAGAAGTGAAAGTGTATGTCAGTACAAAAGTGTTCATGAATGTTCCATAGCAGCTTTATTTGTAATAGCTCCATAATGGAAGCAACTCAAATGTCCATCAACAGGTGAATGAATAAACAAAATGTGGTACATTCAGGTAGTGGAAAAGTACTCACCAATAAAAAGGAATAAGCGTTCTACGTTCTACAGCATGGACGAGTGTCAAAATAAGTTGAGTGAAAGTGCCAGATAAAAAGAGTTTGTATAAGCGATTCCATTCATATAAGACTTCAGGAAATGCAAACTAAAGTGACAGAAACCAGTTTAGAGATTGCCTGGGGCTGGGAGCAGGATGAAACTCTTGGGGCTGATGGATATGTTAATTACTTTGATGGTGGTGATGGTTTCATGGGCTTTTATGTATGTCAAAACTGACTAAATTATACACCTAAAAATGTGCAGTTTTTTCGTGTGTCAGTTGTACCTCAATTTATAAGATTGTTTTCAAGATAAATTAAAAATTAAATATTTTGCAGTCCTCTTTTTTCTTCGTTGAGATCTACTAGATAATTCAGGAATGTTGTTGATTTAGGAATAATTCCTAAATTATTAACATTTTGTGTGCCTAAAAAATCTGTAAGGTTTTATTAGGAAAAGAATTCCTCCTACATAAAACAACAACAGCAACAACAACAAAAAAACACATTAATTTTTAGCAGTGAATGACAGAGAAAGTGCTTCACTTCCCATATGCAGGGCTGCTGTGTGGTTTAGAATTTTCATTTCTTCCTGATAGAGTTTGAGCATGTTTACCTCATTGGAGTAAAGCACAATTCTTTTAATAATTCCATTTGTGTTGACAGTGCATAATTAAAATAACAGTTTCTCCAGGCATGCTAGGAGATAACCCCTGAGTGGAGGGGAAGCAAAAAGCTTCTTGAAATCTCTACATTTTTATACTCTTTGCAGGAACTGAGTAATGTGGACATTTGTTTCTAATTTAATGTTCTTATCAGTCCTCCCTTGTTTTAAAGCCGAAAGCAAAATCACCTGTATTTCTAACGATATTATTTTATTGACCTTGGTAGATTTGTTCAGTTCCTAAAGCCTGGTTAAACAAAAAGAAAACACAAGGTTTTAAAAAGGCCACCAGCAATAATGGAGGTACTGGGGGTGTTAGCAGAACAGAAATTCTGCTGGGGGAATGAAAGAAATCCCGTGGGGACTGCCCGTGCTCCAGCATCCCAGCTCAGCTCCCACAGTCCCCTGGGTGGGTGAGGGTGGCCTCTGCATCTCACAGGTGGTAACTGCAGTGGCAGCCTTGACCTGGTAAGCACGTGCCACAGGTATGCACCTTCATAGCTGCCTGACCTACGATAGCCAAGTTACCAGCTCAAGAGGGTGAGGACCAAAGGAAGGTCAGGGACAGCTGTCCAACCGGGCCACCGCAGGGCCTGTGCTTGTGGAAAGTGGGTCTTTCTGTGGAGAGGCTGCCTGCTGGTTTGCAGAGAAAAGGCTGTGCCGTTTCTAAAGTGAGGCGCAGCCTGGGTCATGAGCGTGGTGAGTCAGAGAATAGACGTCTGCAGTTGGTGGCTCTGCAGGAGGGCCAGCCCAGCAGGCGCAACCACGTCTCCCCCATCTAGTGGTAGGATGCTGACACCGACCAGCTCAGCGTGACAGATTGGACACCACGAGTAGGACAGACTGAGGTGTCTTCTCTTGGGGGAACTGACAGGCAAGAATAAACCTGTGCTTTAGGGTGTGAGGCCACCTCCTTCAGGCTATTATGGGTAGTGATGTTATGGTTCAGTGTGGCCACAGACAACAGAAAGCTTCAGAAACCAGCACCGTTGTACCTCTTAGAACACAGACACAGGGCAGAGATGGTGACCCTTGACTCCTGCAACTAAGGTCTCTTTGCTTCTTATTTTCTCGCCACAGAATCACGAGGCTGCCCTGAGACTCTCGGCCACACTGTGGGGATGTCCGAGAGCCCCATCGGACCCAAGTCCACGATGCTTCGGGCCGACGTGCCCGCGACGCCCTCATTTCAGCAGGCTTTTGCATCTTCCTGCACAATTTCAAGCAACGGTCCTAGCCAGAGAAGAGAGAGGTAAGAAGATGGGTCTTTAACCTTGGCACAAACTCCTCTGAAAGACCCAGCGACCCAAAGGTGGACAGAGGGGCTGGGGACCTGCCAGGGCTCTCCAGCGGTGCTGCAGCGTGGCACAGGAGGCTGGGGCTGTGCGCACCACCCTGCTGCTGCTCACAGTACGTGCTGGCCTGTGGGAAAGGACAGGGACATGCAGGAAATAGAGGGAAATTGGTCTCAGAGGGATTGCAGGAACAGAAAGAAAGGGAGGGAGGGAGGGGCTGTGGACAGAGGAAAATGTCCTATTTCTGCTCTGCAAAGACACTGCCCCTGAGGAAATTTCTCTGTGGGGCCACTCCCCTTGCCCCCGCATAGGACTGCATTTCTTTGCGCTTTATTGTATGGGCGCACAGCTCTCTTTTTAGCTTCATTAATTCTGCCTCCTTTCTCATTACAATAAACAGGGACCCTCATCTAAGGATTTGGCATCACACGTAGACTCTGTACCCAACACCTGTTATCTGTGTAATGTGTGCGTGTAAAGTGGTGTGTGGTGGTGTTTCAGCTGTCTTTCCGCACTCCTAAATGTGTGGGGATTTCCAGTCTTCCTAGTGGTATTCCTTAAGCAGCTGGCTTATCCAGCAGGCATTTATTGGAAATTGACCCAATGTCATGCCCCGATTTTAGCCATCAAGCATAGAGGAAGGAAGTAAGGAGACAGGGTTTGTTCTGTGAGGAGAAGCCAATGCCCAGAGCACACAGGGCCCCACTGCTCAGGGGAATGTGGCTGGCACCCATGCATGGTGCTGGAGCACCCAAGACGAGGGCACCCCTGATGCCATGTGCCCACACGTTTGCAGCTGAGGTGCTGAACAAGGGCTGGAAAAAGGTTTCAGAGTTGGGGACACAGTGGAGGTTAGTCTCAAAGAAAGAAAGGGTCTTGACCAGGTGAAGAGCGAGGAAGGAAACACGTGGGAGGCAGGGGAGGCTCTGTAGGAGCTTGTCAGACACACTGGGGTCTTCGTGGGGCCCTCGCCCCTCAGTGCCCTGGTGAGGGATTGGGCATCTGGGGGCGAGGAGGGGGATGGAAAGGCAGGCAGCATGTGCTCAGGGAGGGCCTGAATTCTCACATTTTGGCAAATACCTCCTGTGCTGCAGAGCAAACCTCACACCCTCCTCCCATCCCCGTCCTCCTCACGTGGGTGACAGTGGCTGATGTGGAGGTATCTGGTTATACCTTACGTTCTCTTTGCTTGGTTTGTCTTTTGAACAGCCCGTCTTCTGCAGAGCGCCAGCGGGTGGACAGCAGCCCCAAGTCCACTCTCTCCCTACTGGGGAGCGGCCGGCCCACGGGAAGTCCCCTCGGCACCAGCGAGTTCCCCGGCCCCAGCAAGGACTCCTCAGTGTTATCCTGCTTCCCACCCTCAGAGCTCCAGGCCTCTTACCACAGCCATGAGCTGTCCCTGGTGGAGCCGCCAGACACTCTGTCCCCTCCGAGCAGCCAGGCCTTCCTGGGCTTTGGCACCAGCCTCATGGGAAGTGGCCTTCCACTTAGGGAGGACCCAGGCGCCTTGCTGGCCAATTCCCATGGAGTGTCACCGGCTCCTGGTGCCCCGCTGACAGCAGCAGGGGCTGCCGACAATGGCTTCCTGTCCCACAGCTTTCTCACGGCAGCTCCTGGACGTGGCAGCCAGCACAGTCCAGGCCTGCAGGGTGAGGGGGTGACTTTGGCCGGGCAGCC
This sequence comes from Cynocephalus volans, assembly GCF_027409185.1. NCBI lineage: Eukaryota > Metazoa > Chordata > Mammalia > Dermoptera > Cynocephalidae > Cynocephalus > Cynocephalus volans. The sequence goes on from NC_084461.1 coordinate 214,324,461, forward strand.
GCCCCTCCCTGAGAAGAAGCGGGCTTCGGAGGGGGATCGTTCTTTGGGCTCGGTCTCCCCCTCCTCCAGTGGCTTCTCCAGCCCCCACAGTGGGAGCACCATCAGTATCCCCTTCCCGAACGTTCTTCCGGACTTTTCCAAGGCTTCAGAAGTGCCCCAGCCTTTGCCAGGTAGGTGTGTCTCCACCAGATGGAAGGGCCACCTCTGTCTGTTCACTCAGGAAAGGAAGGGTTTGGGATTCACAGCATGAGCTGGCCTGCGAGCACGTCTCTAGTGCTGGCCGAACACCTGGAAAGAAAAGTCCAGAATCGTTAAGGAGTCTCTTCCGTCTTGCTAGCCCAAAGCCATGTACCCTGGGCTTCTCATTAATTCTCACAGGCTTGCGCATTTATCCACTTTACACTCATTCCAGAAAGTGCAGACATTTACAGTGATTCTATTTTCCCTTTCACTTGGGAACGTCGCTCTCTGAAAATAACTTTTTTTTTTTCAAATTAAAAGAATTCACCCAAAATGTAATGGTGAACTATTTCAATTGTCTGAGAAATAATAACCTACACTGATTAAAGAACATGGACCTTGCTCCATTTGCTTGCTTTCCGAATATTTTAAAAATGTATTGTGAGGTCCTGATCAAAGTATCGCCTCGTTTTGTTCCGTGTTACAAAACAGTTGCTGCCCCTCCAGCTCAGTCATTTCAAATGTCGGGTCCCTTCCCCTTACAATGTTCCCATCCTCGCTTACCCCTGGGTGTGGATTCTGACTTCTAGGATCATCCCAGATGAGAGGTTGCAATAAAAAAAAAAAAATGCCCTTCACAGTCGCTGTTTTTAAATTTGCTTTTCAGACAGTCCAGGTGATAAACTTGTGATCGTGAAGTTTGTTCAAGACACTTCCAAGTTCTGGTACAAGGCGGATATCTCAAGAGAGCAAGGTATGTGGGGTGGGGAGGGCGTCCTTGGACCTCTGTCCTACGGAGCCCTGCAGCCTTGTGTGAGAACAGTCCTGCCAGGAGATGGCAGAGAACCACGGCATTGGCATGGATTGAATTAGAGCAAGGCCTACACTTCACGACACACCTCCATGGGCAATGCGGTGACTGTTGAGTGTTTTTAGCAAAAAGTCGGTACTATGGGGGGTTGGTGAGGAACCGGCACCAGCTGTAGGCATTCCAGTGCGCGGGGCATAACTCTTGGCTGCTCCCATCAGCCAGCACTGCCAGCCCACGACAGCCACCTAGGATGAGGAGATTCTCTCATCTGTGTCTTTGTCAGGGTACTGAGCCACTGAAGACAAGGTCTTGCTCCACAAAGCTGGGGACCCCATGCATTCACGATCACCTTTTTCGGTCAAGTTGGGAGGACAGGCACTTATCCGAGCACCTCACACACAAACCAGACAGAACATCTTTGCTTGGTTCCGCCTTGAAAAATTTGAAATCATTAATATTTTTGAGCTACTAAGTCACATGTCACTTCCTTCCAGCCTATGAACAGAAGACACATGGGAGAGCAAGGCGAGGGTTCTGTTCAGGGTGGTGGTTCCTCTGTTGGGGGTGAGCAGAATTCATGAGTCCTCAGAGGGGGGGCTGCTGCACAGTGTCTTCTTCTGGAAATCTGATTTTGGCCACTTGGGGAGCCCCTAGCTCTGGGATGTCCCTCAGAGGGGATGGTGCGTAGCTGGCAGGGGAGGGCAGGCTGTTCCCCAGTGACTGGAAGATGGATTCCTAGGAGATGGAATGGGCCACAGGACCCTTGGTGGATGCGGGGTTGAGAAAGGGAGGCGGGTGGCTGAAAGCGATCAGAAATGACAGGCTGCCTGCCCGAGTCAGCGGGAAACCCACTTGGCTGCTCTGTGCTTGCATGTCTCAGCTTCAGAAGGAAATCATCGAGCTCTCGCCTTAGGAGGATGCCTCCAAGTGCCTGGAGATGAATAGTTAAGTGGCTCCAGCTTGCTCATTGAAATTCTACCACTCGATTACGTAGATAATAGAAATTGTAAGAATGTGCATTTCTTCCCATGAGCTCAATGAAGCTATTGTCATTTTAAATGGAAGAGGGAGGAATAAGCCCATGTCCTGGAAAGACTTTTATTTCCCTGAATTGGCCTTTGTGAAAAGCTGCTCGCCACGTTTGAGGGCTCCACTGGGGCCGGATGCTATATTCTGTTGCCACCATCCCGGCCCAGCTCCTGTCACAAGAATCCCCATGATTGTGTCCTCCAGCACCTCAGCACCTCGTCCAGCTGGACAGGCCGAAGGGTACTTGTTGAGCACCGTGTTCTAGAAGATTCTGTGCAGACCCTCCTACTCTGTTGGTGCTGTCTTCTAGACCAGGGTGATGTGCTGGGCTGGGCTGCCCTTCTGGCACTGTGCAACTGACATCGTCACAAAGGGTTTGAAAAGTGGATGGGCTTGGGCTGGAACACGCTGTTTGATTCCTTGGTGGGGTAGAGAGGAAGGAACCTGCCTCGCAGGGCTGCTGAGAGCTGCTGTGTAGGGAGCACCTGTCCCTGCCAGCACCTGGGAGATGCACACTCAGTGGCAGGGGCTGTTGTCATCATCTGCCTGACACATTTACAAGGCTTGCTGGGGTGGATCCCATCTCAAAATGGCTAATTTGTACACTAGGTGTTGATTTTTCCAGCAGGATTCTAAAAGGATAACTTCCTCCATTTTCTAGAGTTTTATATGGAAAACACCTACGCAGACTAACATTTTATTGGGTGTGTCAACTTCTCCAAATGTCACAAGGCTACCCATGGGTTTCATTTGTTTTTAACTGTCAGATGTGCCTTTTTCTAGAAAAGCTAAATGACATTTCAGAGTGACAGAGGAGAAAAAAGAAAAAACAACCAGTTAGCCTCTTTTGGGGTGTAATTTGTCACATATCACTATTTTAAGTTTAATTCCTTGGGATTTTTTCTACAAAAGTATCTCAGGAGGAAAAAGGGACCATTAAGTAAAATAGAAATAAAGTATAATCATTCTAGTTGTACCTTCTCAGGCTGTTGCTTCTCTTGATGTCTGTGAAAATACTCCTTGCAGGGACAGAAGGTGGGAAGAGAATGTGGCCACTTGCTCAAATGTGGCCCCCACCCCAAATCCTCCCACCCTGCCACTGACTTCAGACGGAGAATGTGACACCAGGGCAGAGCATGCATCTGCTGTGAGCAATGTATAAACGCCAGTTTTACAACTTCAGCATACTGGGCTTCTCAGCCCGTTACTGTTTCAAAAAATAATGAGTGTAAAATCATGCTCTAGAGCCCCGTTCCTGGCACACGAGGGCAGGGCCCCCTCGTGCCCTCTTAGGCCTAGCTTCTGGGGATTCGGTGGGAATGTTCTGTGGCCCTGGAGGAGAGACGGCCAGAGCGAAGCTGGTGTTTGCTCTGCTGTGCCACAAATGACCCAAATTCTGAGTCCCACGAGGCCAAGACACCTCATTTACCACAGGGAATTAAAAAGAAACTTTGGTGAGTGGAAAATAAGTGAGCTGAGATGCTGGGTACTGATCAAGCTTTATTAAAGGAAAAGAATCTGCTGGGCCACGCTCAAAGTGGAGGGCAGCCCTGGGCTGCCCTTAAAATGGAGGACAGCACCAGGTGTGGGGGTGGGAGAGTTTATATGAACTGTAGGGCACCAAGGGCTGGTTCATACAATCATGGAGGGGCATTATCCTAATGCAGAAGCTATGCGACCAGGGTGGAGAATTGCGCCCTTGCGGAAGCAAAAAAGGTTTCTGTTTCTCAGAAATCATGAGGTTTCTTACAACAGGAGGGGCTGGCGACTATTTTGTGCTTATTGTGTGCAGAATGGCGCTGGTCATGTCCAAGATCCATCAGTGAGGTATATTGTAATTGAAAAAGTAATTTCCTTTTTTTTTTTTTTTTTTAAAAGATGACCGGTAAGGGGATCTTAACCCTTGATTTGGTGCTGTCAGCACCACGCTCACCCAGTGAGCTAACTGGCCATCCCTATATGGGATCCAAACCCAGGGCCTTGGTGTTATCAGCACCACACTCTCCCGAGTGAGCCACGGGCTGGCCCGAAAAAGTAATTTCTGTAAGTGATCTTTCTCCCTACTTTTAAAAAATAATACATGTTCAGCCTCCACATTTATAAAGTATACTATGAGAATAAAAGCATTGGTGTATGGGGTTTATACCCGGGTCCTGTGCTCCATCCCAGGAGGCCCCCCTCTCACAGCCCCAGGGCCACCTTGCACGGGGGTGGTGTGGCTCTGGCTGGCTCTGCCTGGGCGTGCACTGTGAGTGGCTGGCTGTGCCTTCCTTTCCGTCTCTCCCAAGTGTGCAGTTCACAAGCTCCGGCCTCGTCCAGAGGGGCATGTTGAGCTCCTCCTTCAAGGCCTCGCCCTGCACGCAGGGCCACGCACGGGACATTGAATTGTGTATGCAAGAAAGTGTTTGTTTCATCCTGCAGCCAGACAAATGCCATGCCTGTGGGTGGGGGCTGGCGAAGGGCCATGTGAGGGGCCTCCAACAGAGGACATCAGGAAGGTGTTTACTGAGGACCAACACGGGCTTCCTGCCATTGATGGGTTTGTGTCCTGTACCTTAATCTATTCCAGACAGGGACCTCGTCATTCCAGAAAGACAGCATTTCCGTGGCTGTTATTTTGTATAACGTTATATTCTAAATCTCCAGTTTTTTCTGTCTGTTTTTATAAATAAAGAGTAAATGTCTGTAAAAGGAATTCTGGCACTTATTCTAGGTATCAGAGAGAAATTCCAGCCTGGGCAGCATCAGGTTGAAGGTGTTTTTCTCTATCCCATCCCTCTTTCTTTCTGTATCTTGAGGACAGGACTTGGAAGTTCCAGATTTTGACCATGAAGGGGAGGGATTTTTTTTTTTTTTTTAAGTTATGATTATGATTAGCTAAATGTCTCCCAGCCTTGCCTAGGGAAGATGGGTGACCCACTGTGCTGGGACCTTCACCAGTGGTAGCCACACCAAAGAGTCCACAGCCCCGGCCAGGCTAGGCTCATTCGGCCACGTGTGCCATGAGGCCACAGGATAGAGGACTGCCCTGGACCACATTACCATTCCCTGGGGCAAATCTTAGAATTCGTATTAAATATTCTGTAACCTTTTGGGGTATAACCTTTCTATCTTCAGTAAGTATGATTAGAAACTTCTTAACTTTTATTCTGTTAAAAGAATCCACATCCTAACATCTTTGAGAAAAATGCCTTGCCAGGAAACAGCCCCCAAGAGTGGCCCTGCAGGTGCAGCGTGGCAGCCTTGCTCCCTCTCCCTGCATGTGTGCACTTTGTGCATGTGTGGACCTGGTCTACTTCCTTACACTGGGTGAGCCTCAGTTTCCTGGGCGAGCCTCAGTTTCCTGGGCTGTCATGTGGGGACTACCATTTGGACATCACAGATGCTGTGGGATTAACAGAAATCATTTGTTTTATTTATGGGCAGCACCCAGTACGGTGCCTGACATGTCAGCATCCTAAAGAGAGAGACATTCCTGTCCCCTTTTCCTTCTCACAGTTAGGGCCATCCACAAAAAATACAGGACACCACAGAGATCTGCCCAAGGGTCCCTCAACTTCATGGACAGAAGGATGATCTTTTGCTTTATCTATGTTGTTCGTCCAGCCATGCAGGGACCCCAGCTGGTTCCCCACTCACCCCTGTTTGGAAACTGAACAATGGAAAGAGGACACAAAGGTCATGAGTGGACTCAGACCCCTGTCTTCCCGGGCAGACGTTCATGTCTCTCTCCCCCCTTCTCTAGCCATTGCCATGTTGAAGGACAAGGAACCCGGGTCATTCATCGTCCGGGACAGTCACTCCTTCCGAGGTGCCTATGGCCTGGCTATGAAGGTTGCCACACCCCCCCCTTCCGTCCTGCAGATGAACAAGAAAGGTAGGGTCCCCTACAATTGTTCTGTTCACCCAATCAGTGGAGAGTGTCTGTCGGCTTATTTTTATGCTAATAAGATGCTAGATGACATCTTGGTGTTTATTTTTTCAGGTGTATTTGACTCAGTACTCTTCTTGCTCATGCAAGAAAGTTCATTATTTGTTAATTTTATTTTCTATTGTTCTGAATAGGTCACCTATTTCATTGCTTCCATTTTTGGACCCATCTCCCCCACTACCCTTCAGTGCCCTTGGGTAAACTCTGGTGTGTCTTCACTGATGTCTATCCAAAGGAGATGCAAATGTGAATTTTTCTTTCTTATAGAAATGGTAGCATACCACATGCACTATTCTTGTATCTACACCCAGTAGAGCATTTCTAGATTGATTAAAAGTGTTGATAGTATAAGCCTGAAGTCATCAGATCATCACTTCTCGGGAAAGTCAACATCTTCCTTGCTCCTTTTGTGCCAGTTCATTCCACACAGGCAACAAACAGTAGACAAATCGTGCATGGTACAGTAACATCCTACTTGCTTTTTTTTTTTTTTTTTTTTTTTACCACTCTTTGTCATGAAACATAACCACATACAGAAAAGTGTGCTGCCTACACGTACAGTTAAACATGATTATAAAACAGTAACCACAGCCCAGGAGAGAGAACCCACCAGGGCGACCCTGCATGCGCCTACCTGCTGTGTGATAATCCATCACCACTCTCATGTTTTGGTATTCCACCTGTCCCAGATTTGGCTATGTGACGCTTTTCAAGCAGCCCCTGTGTCCTTTTGATGGATCCCCACTAGTGTGCGAACAATTCCCGCTTCTGAACAGCAATCACGTTTCTGGATTACTTTGTACATTTTTGGCCCCAGACATTTTTCCCCAAATCCCTGGTGCTGTTTACCAAGGAATGGTGTCTAGAAACCAAGATCAGATCCCCAGGCGTGCTCACTGCTGTCAGGGTATCGCTGCTTTTCTCTAGTGAACAGAGCTAGGGAACATGTCATTTTAAAAAATTCATGAGCTTGTGCTGATACCTGCAATTCAAACACCATATCACAGGTTCTTTCCCACCTCCTCCTGTTCCACATTTGCATCTCCCTTTTCCCACAGCAGGAAAGAACCTTCGTTCCCAGCAACATCATTCTAGGTGCTCTCATGCTCTGTCCCTTAATGTACACAAAGTAGTTTGATTACTGTATGGACACCACTGCAGGCAGGAAACCTACTAAGTGGAATTTAAATTTAAAGTTCTTTCATATTAGCCACCAAAATACAAATCTCTAAACATGATAGTTTTGTCTATTATTTTTAACTTGAAATAAGAAACTAACCTAGTGTGTATTCTTTTGTGACTTGCTTTTGCTCAACATTGTAAGATTCATTCATCATATTTATAAGGTTGCTTGTAGCTGTTTTTCTCTTTGATTGTGATAGTTTTCCATCTTGTGAATATATAGCAACCTATTTATTCTATTAAATAAATAGACATTGGGGGGAGTGGGGTCGGGAGGGAACCCAGCTCAGTCAGAGCCCAGCCCCCAAGCCTGTGATACCGATTATGTCTTGAAGTGAAGGGGGGAGAAGGCAGGAGAGGAAGGGCAGGTAAGTCGGGAAGGATCTTACCTTAAGGTAGGATCTTAGAGCACCCAGAATTCTAGCATAAGAAGCTCAACAAAATTCTACTTTTGAGTGGAAATGTGGGCTGTTGTAGTTGAAGAGCTCAATTGGATCTGATTGTTGAGGAATTTTCAGGCCTTATTTGGAAACATAGTGAATGCTGATGACAGCAAGAAAAAGTCTTGGGACGAGAACATCTGCTGTGTCCGTTGAGACAGGAGATTAATGCAGTAGGGCAGGAACAAATGGACGGCAGCTGTAGGGTTTGCTTGGTTCCTTGGTTTTCACTGAAAGTTTTAAGGCAAGGCAAGGACCAAAAAAACCCCAAAACAAAACCCTTCTGCATGCCTTATTTTTTGGAAATGCAGATGTTGGTATATAACTATTGTTACCTCCAGGCTTGCAGCCTGCCTCTCAGGCAGACTTTGGATTCAATCTTAAGATGAAGGTAACAAAATACATGGAGGATATTAGAATAGCAGACTTCAGGAAACCCAGCATGGTCCTCTGGGTGAAATCTTATCTGGCTGTTGTATCTACACCCAGCCCCTGGATTTGACATTCGGCATTCACAGTCCAAGAATAGATTTGAGAGAAGAGTTTACCAACCTAGTGAAGCGCCAGAGCGAGTCACCACACCACCTCCGGTAACCTGGAGATGGGACAGCTACAGACCTGGAGGATGCTGTTCTCCAGAGAGCCCTGGCCAGGAGGATTCCCACTGAGCCATTTCTCACAAGTGACATCCAGACCCACGCTTGGTGTCCCCTTTAGTTTAGAAGTCATGAGTCTTTTTCTCCCATAATTGAATGGGCACTCCGTTCTTTTCCCCATTGGGGTAAACACAGCTTTTTATAGAATCCAATCATTTCCTTTTCTGCACGCTTTACTGCCCCTGCAAGATGCTGACACTTAGTGTTACGGATATGTCACTGTTTATAAACATCATTTGGGAGCCTGCTATGGGCAAGGTCTGGGGACCGAGCCCTACTCCAGCAGATCCTGCCGCCAAGAGGTTCCCAATATCAGAAATTTTAGAAGTTCAGGCAGACACACTCCTATGACGGATGACCAAGGCAGCCACAGGAGGGCAGAAATACAGCACATCGGGAATGTCTGTTGGGTTCATCAGCTGAGAACAGTGACTTTCTTTTTTTCTAGTTGTGTTGTTTGTACTTTTCCACCATCAGATACTTTTGCTATCAGTGGCTTTTCATGAAGCACTTTGTGTTTGGATTCACAAGGCTGGCTTGAACACAAACACACTGCTTACTAGCAACATGGTAGTGTGCTGCTCCTGTAGAGCTGAGCACTTGCCTTCTGGAGGGGTTTGTGTGCCCAGGCTCCTGGCTTACTCTTTCCCGGAAAACTGGCATCCTTCCACCTCTTTTTGATGATTCGTTGTTAGTAGCATTGTGGGTCTGAATCTTTCTAACCTCTCCTCTTCGGGAGGGGTGGAGCTGGAGGTCTCCATGGTCCTCTTTCTTAGCTCATTCCCTGTGCTGGGAATTCTTGCAGAATGTTTGAGGTCCTCTCCCAGAGACGCCCTCTAGCTCCAGCATCGTCACTGCAAGGGTCCATGTGTCCGTGTGGCTTGTGTTCCACAGTCCAGCCACCATCCTTATGATGGATCTTGGAAGCTCTTCCAGTGCAGTGGTCATACTCCTGTCCACAGAGGGGCCTGCTCAAGTGTAGCTCTTTGCTTTAAAGGCTATTCTCTCTCTCAAATCCTCCCATGCTCTCATTTTTTAAAATTCTATTTTGTTTTTTTTAATTTCTTAACACAGCTGGAGATTTGTCCAATGAACTTGTTCGGCATTTTTTGATTGAGTGTACCCCGAAGGGAGTGCGGTTGAAAGGGTGCTCCAATGAACCATATTTCGGTGAGTTACTTGAGAAGTTGCTGTCAATGTTCTGAACACGTGAGGCCTGGATTCCCTCTGCTCACTGACCTGAGATTTGGGACTGTCACTCTCGTGGTGGTTGATGCATATTTCAGTCCCTGATTCTGAGATTCCTCAGATCTAACTTATTATTTTTAGGATAAACTGGACAGGAAATTTTTCTTAAAAGCTTTGTCAAAACCAAACAAATGGAAAACACTATGCCAGGACTAGAAGTTACACATGTCAACAAGATAGTGTCCTGGTCAGCAGACAGATGACTAGGTCTGAGCCCCGGTGTGACCCCATCCCATGGGCACAAGGGGGAGCACAGAGCCCCCTGCAGGGTGTCTTTCCCTCCCTGTAGCCCGAGAGCCCCCCACCTCATGGGCCTGTTGGAAAGACTGTGAGGCGGCTGCACGGAGCACCGTCAATACAGGATGAACATCCCTAATCCAAAAACCCGAAATCCTCCAAAACCCAAAACTTTCTGAGTGCTGACATGTTGCTCAAAGGAAATGCTCATTTGTGCATTTTGGATTTTCAGATTAGGGATGCTGAGCCCATAAGTAAAATGCAAACATTCCAAACTCTGGAAAAGTCCAAAATCTAAAATGCTTCTATTCCCAAGCATTTCGGAGAACGGAGTTTCAACCTGTATCGTAGCCCTTTTAGAAGCACCGTTACAGCACCAACGAATGTGGCAAAAGTTAGAGTTTCCTTGATTTCACCCTTCTAGTTCAGATCCAGCAAACTGTATGATTTACTCTTTATAATTTGGTGATTCTGTGTCTGTCCTAGGAATCATCTGCAGTTCTCTTTACTTACCTCTTAACTGTCATGTTGAGTATGTCACTTCTCTGAAGTTTTGCACAGATCCCCACAATCATGAACACATTAGTTACTAAACGTCGAAGGGCTCATACCTGGCAGCAAGTTCGTTTTGGCTGATAAACTGGTTGCACCCAGAGCACGTAGAGCTGTTGCTGACTCTTTTTTCTGTCCATCTGTTTCGCAGGGAGCCTGACGGCCTTGGTGTGTCAGCACGCCATCACGCCCTTGGCCTTGCCGTGCAAGCTGCTCATTCCGGAGAGAGGTACAGGGTCGGGTCCTCAGTGCTAGGCTGGCTCTGTGTAGGGTTACCTACAGTCGTCAAGGTGCACCAGTTTCAGGGATTTATAAAGATCCATTGAGAAAAATCAGACTGGAAGTTTTTTCCTACTATGTATTCTGTGGGTAAACCCAAGAGAAAGCCAAAGAGTTTGCCCAAGTCAAGGAGAGGAGGAGGTCCCGCTGCACCTGGAAGCTCCTAGACATCTTCACAGTGTGGGCTTTGGAGAAAGGTTTTATGGAGCACAAATTCTGTAGCTAAAAATATAAAACAGAAAGGCCACAGGGTTATTTACATTTAATTTTTATGATTCTACAAAATGGGCAGAATGTTGATATTATTGAACTTAGGCGCTGGATGAATTGTTGTTACTACGTTTTATGTTTGTTTGAAAATATCCATAATAAATTTTTCAAAAAAAATAGCACCCACAGCATGTCAGGGTGATTTGACTGTTCCAGCTTTCCTAAGCAGTTTCAATGTCACATAAAGATGATATAGTTAAATATATAGGCAAGTGTGATTTACCTTTTAAAATTTAATTGCTCGTATAAATTAATTCAGAGATCATAAAGATGTTTTCTTGGACAATGTCATCCCTATTTTTGTGCATGTCATCGTAGAATGTGATCATAGTTTCTATGGGTTGGATTATTATCCCTAAGAGAAACTGTCAGCTCTGCAAAGCCAATGCGTGTCACCATCTGAGAATTCTGTCATAAAATTATCTTTGTCATGAGGATTCTTTTTCAGGCGCAGGACTCATTTCTGTTTTCTTGCCCCTTCCTGCAGATCCATTGGAGGAAATAGCAGAAAATTCTCCCCAAACAGCGGCCAATTCGGCGGCCGAGTTGCTGAAGCAGGGGGCAGGTCAGTGAGCACAGCTGCATGTCCACACCTGCTTTGGGGCAGAAAAAAGATTCAGTGACACAACTTCCTTTTGCACTCTCATTATTCAGGTTTCCTTTCCTTTCTGTGTGCTTTGAAGGAGGTTTCCTTTTATAGAAGCTCAAACAGAGCTGGGTGGGGACCAATGTCAGGACACAGACCAGGGCTCCAGAGGCTGAAATGTTGGTCCGTCTCAAACAAGACCAAATTCAGTGGAATAAATGTCAAGTCCTGTATTTGGTTTGGGGGAAAATGTAGTAAGACAGGATGTGGGTGACTTGCCTCGCCAGCTGTAAGCGTAAAAATGTTCCAGAGATGTGACTCAACAAGCCGCCCAGCATGAGTCAACAGTTTGACCCACGCTGCCAGCCACCTGGGTGAGGCAGACACCACCCAGTGCCAGCTCTCCAGAGACCAGGCCACTGAAAAATTTTTATTAATAGATTTTATTTTTTAGAACAGTTACAGATTGACAGCATAATTGAGAGAAGGGTACAGAGACTTCCCATGTAAATGAACGGCCTCCCCCATTATATAAACATCCCCTACCAGAGTGGTACATTTCTTATACTGATAAACCTACACTGACACGTTATAATCATCCGGAGTCCACAGTTTACATCAGGGTCCACTCTTGGTGTTGTATATTCTGTGGGTTTGGGCAAATGTATAATGACACATATCCAACATTCTGGTATCATACAGAACAGTACCACTGCCCTAAAAATCCTCTGTGCTCTGCCTATTTATCCCTCCCTCCCCACTAACCTCTGGCAACCACTGATCTTTTACCGTCTCAATAGTTTTACCTTTTCCAGAATGTCCTATAGTTGGAATCAGATAGTATGTAGCCTTTTCAGACTGGCTTTTTTCACTTAGTAATATGTATTTAAGGTCCCTCCACATCTCTTCATGGCTTGATAGGTCGTATCTATTTAGCACTAAATAATATTCTGTTGTCTGCATGTACCACAGTGTAGTTATCCATTCACCTACTGAGGCATCTTGGTTGTTTCCAAGTTTTGGCAATTATGAAGAAAGCTGCTATAAATGTCCATGCGCAGGTTTCTGTGTCAGCATAAGTCTCCAACCCCTTTGGGCAAATACCAAGAGCACCACTGCTGGATTGTGTAGTAGTAAGAGTATGTTTTGTTTTGTGAGATGCTGCCAAACTGTCATCCAAAGTGGCTGTACCATTTTGCATTCCTGCTAGCAATGAAAGAGCATTCCAGTTGCTCCATATCCTCACTAGCATTTGGTGGTGTCAGTGTTTGGGATTGTGGCCATTCTGACAGGTGAAATAGGTATCTCGTTGTTTTAATTTACATTTTTCCAATGACTTGTGAAGCATCTTTTCATGTACTTGTTTGCCATCTGTTTATCTTCCTTATTGAAGTGTCTGTTAAGATCTTTGGCCCATTTTTTAATTGGGTTATTTTCTTATGGTTGAGTTTTAAGAATTCTTTGTGTACTTTGGATAACAGTCCTTTATCAGATACATCTTTTACAAATGTTTTCTGTCAGTCCGTGGATTGTCTTTTAAGTCTCTTGACAGTGTCTTTTGCAGAGCAGAAATTTTTTATTTTAATACAATCCAGTTTTTGGTGTCATATATAAAACATCATCACCAAACTCAGGGTCATCTAGATTTTTCCCTATGTTATTTGCTAGAAATTGTGTAGTTTTGAGTTTTACATTTAGGTCTGTGATCCATTTTGAGTTCATTCCTGCGAAGGGGGTAAGGTCTGTGTGTGGAGTCATTTTTTGGTTGTTCTAGCACCATTTGTTGAAAACACTATCTTTTCTCCATAATATTGTCTTTGTTCTTTTGTCAAAGATCAGTTGACCATAAGAGGGTACGTCAGAAAGTTCGTGGAAAAATAGAATTAAAAGGTTATATGAATCTTTCCATGAACTTTTTGAAGTATCCTCGTATTTATGTGCATCTATTTCTGGGTTCTCTATTCTGTTCCATTGATTTGTTTTCTGTTCCTTCACCAATATTGCACTGTCTTCATTACTATGGCTTTGTAGTAAGTCTTAATGTCGAATAGTGTCAGTCTTCCAACTTTGGTCTTCTCCTTCAATATTGTGTTTGCTATTCTGAATCTTTTGCCTTTCCATATAAACTCTAGGATCAGTTTGTCAATATTCATGAAATAACTTGCTGAGATTTTGATTGGGATTGCATTGAATCTATTGATGAAGTTGGGAAGAACTGACATCTTGACAATGTTGAATCTTCCTGTCTATGGACATAGATTATTTCTCTATTTAGTTCATCTTTGATATTGATTTTCAGAGTTTTGTAGTTTCCTTCATGTAAATATTGCATGTTGTTTGTTAGATTTATACCTCAGTAATTTTGGGGAATGCTAATATAAGTGGTATTGTATTTTTAATTTCAAATTCTACTTGTTCATTGCTGGTATATAGGAAAGCAATTGACTTTTGTAGATTAACTTTGTATCCAACAGCCTTGCTGTAATCACTTTATTAATTCCAGGCCAGATCACTTTTGTAGCATTAGGTGCAGTCCTGGTGGCCCCAGTTTAAGAAGATTGTGGACAAACATGATGACATAGGGCTCCTGAAGTTTTGCATCCTTGGGGGAGGGACACAGTTAGAGAGGACAGTGACCCACTAATTTTGAAACTCTGAATTCCCCCACTGGAGGTATTTCATGCAAGCCGGATGTTTGCTGTCAGAGTTTTGGAGGGGGAATTTCTAAGTCTGGTGGACAATTGGAATAGAAATACCTCCATTCTGTACCTTATATCTGTAGAATACTTTTTTTTTTTTTTTCTTTTTCGTGACCGGCACTCAGCCAGTGAGTGTACCGGCCATTCCTATATAGGATCCGAACCCGCGGCCGCTGGGAGCGTCACCGCGCTCCCAGCGCAGCACCCTCCCGAGTGCGCCACAGGCTCGGCCCTGTAGAATACTTTATAGCTATAACTCCATGATGAAGGTATGTGAAATATCTAGTTATTTTCTTGTTATTTTCTCTGTATAATTTGTAGTATTCTTCTATGTAATTTTTCCCTGTAAAAATATACTTCACAGTGCCTCTTACTGAGCTAAAGTACAGTCAGTCTTGTTTCTAAAAGAATGTTTATTGTGTTGAACGCCTTTTAGACTCCCGTTAAAGGGTAGGTTATCCATGGCTAGAACAAAGACAACAGGAACTTGCCCCAGATTGCAAGCGTGTTAGAACTTGGAGCTCCAAAACAAAGGGTGTAGCTGTGGTTCTGGGTTCAAGTTCAATCTCTGCCCCTCAAGGTTTTGACCTCTGGCAAATCATTTAGCCATGCAGACCTGAGGTTTGCATCTGTTAGGTGGAAATAATAACAGTATGTCCCTACAGAAAGGTTGCAAAGACCAAATGAATAGGACATTGAAGAATGCCTTTGGAACTGTTTTCCTGGCCCAAGAGGAATGGCCCTTCCTGGGAAGGCAGACTTATCCCTTCCCTTGTGACAGCCAGTCCCACCTTTGATTCTGGGCTCTTCCCTGAGTGGGCCGAGGTGGAAGGGTCGGTAGGGCCACGCCCATGGTGGTTATGTGAGGCAGTGGGTCTCCACGCCAGGGACGACCTCAACACCCTCAAGTTTGTTTTATGTGGTCTCTGGAGCCCACCAAGGCTTGTAGCCTCCTTCTGTTAAAGCCCCACCATGGCCCTGTGAGCAGCTCACCCACACACTCGACCTAAGAGACAGGGCTACCAAACCAAACCACTCTGTTTGTTTCAATTGCTCCTCTTAAGAATGCATGGGAAATTTTGAAAGCATCTAAGTATTGGCTTTTAAATTGCAACTCACCTATCAGCATCATTCAAGAAAGACATTGAAGAATTATCATGGCAACATCCTGAGGCACTTGCTCCGGCCCTACTCATTACCATGTCCTCTTCCAGGGCCCACATGGTGGGGTATCCTGTCTCCCATTTCGCAGAGGGAGGCAGCAGTGTGAGTGGCAGAGCCAGGCCTGGCATCTGGCTCCTGTGTCCAGATGCATCCAATCCTCTCGAGACACAGCCCTGTCCCTTCAGTCCCCCACGGGTTAGTGCCCGGGCACACACCTGTGTGTTCTGCTGTTTTGGTTTACTGTCTTCTCACCACAAGAGCATCTCATGTCTCTCCCTAAGCTTCTTTGTTATCCTGCATTTACCTGATAAATGCTGGATTAATAAATGGATGAGTGAATTAGCCTCACATAATAATGTACCATAATAGCCCTTGTTTTAGATATTAATAAGCTTTCTCTTCTATTCTGGCTTGTCATTTTTAAGTCTGCTTTTCTGTCTTTTTAAAACAACATATGAAATGTATCAATACTCAAAATATTTTTTAAAGGGTGGTTCTTCTTAGAGTTAGACTTCATTCAGAACCTCAAGTCTTGTTTAATCACCTAAGTTGTTTATGTATGAGGCTTAACTTATGACTGCTTTGAGCTGCTTTCCTGTAAAAATCTCTTATTTCTAAAACACACGGAGAGCTGTGAATTTCCATCCAACATCATACTGACAAGGCAAGGAATCAGGACAGCAGATCTGTCCCCAGAAGAGTGAGGCCATTGCAGTGACCACCCCTCAACCAGTGCATCTGCACCTGGAGGATCAGTTGCAGTTGGTCAGAATTAAGTACAAAACAACTGTTGTAGCAACGTACTAGAACTATTCCAGCCTCTGATCCCCTCCAGTAAATTGAGTGAGGTTTTTCCTAAACTTCATTTCACTTGTTGTCCTCAATCACTTGGAGTCCTAGACTCCTGGACGGGCATCAGTTATTTGAGGTTATCGCATCCACTTTCCTCATTGTAAAGATTCAGGAAGCCAAGATTCAGAAATATTAGCAGTCGGACAGCTCACAGCGGTGAGGATAAACTTTTAATTCTGTTCAGTTTAATCCTGTTTCACTTGATACCAAGGTCATTCTGACTTGGCTCCAATCTCTAAAACAATTTCTATGTATGTTTGAAGCCTCAGTTCTTAATTGTTTCTTGTTGAAGGAGAAGAGTGCAGTATAATCTTGAAAAGAAAGGCATTTTTACCAGACTTCTGATAGATTTCCCATAAATGTGTGGTTGTGTTTTTTAATGTAGCATACTGTATAAGTTTTTTATAAATGTCATACGTGTTCTTTAAGTTTTTAAAAAAGGAAATACAGGAAAGAAAGGGGAAAATGAATTAGTCATAGACACGTACAACCACTGAGTACTGGGAACAAGGGAGACAGGAGGCGCGGTGGTGTCCCCCCAGAGAGCACTCCTAATTATCAGCCAGGCTTGCTCCAGTGCTACCTCTCGCCTCGTGCTTGAGATCATGCTGCGTGCACAATTCTTTTATATTCCTTTTCTCACTGAGCAAAATGAAATTACCGATGGTTTTCACAAACATGTGCAGGTCTCATTTTTAATAGCTGTATAGTGGTCTTTCCTGTAATTCACCTCTTTATGGTTGTTCATTTAGTGTGTTTCTAATTTTTCAATACTGCAAACAGTGCTTGGAGGACTATCTTTCTGTGTTACTTCTTCTTTCTGAATTCCCGATTGTTGCCTTAGAACACATTCCCAGAAGTGATACTGCTGGGTTGGAACATGTGACCTAAGACTTTTGTTCCATGTTGTCAAATTGCTTTCCCAGAGTAACCTAACAATCTGCAGGGCTCCGAGTTGTGGGTCTGATGGACACTTTCCTGTTCAGTGTCTCACAAGGCAACATAGCTCCAAATCTTCACCCCTCACCGAAACTGTCAAGTGGAATTGGACGGCCTTGAGCCAGGCCCACTTGAACAAGCCTAGCTGTTCTCTGCTGGAGAGTGTTGGGCTTTGGGGGACTTGGTGTTGGCACATGACGTTTCCTCAGTAGAACTGCCTCTCTAAGATGTGCTTTAAAAACTGACAGCATTTCCTCCTCTGCTTGGAGGACAACATAGCTCCTGCATTTGAGGAGAGATCTTCCCCAAACACCTGCCAGCCTCCAGTTAGCTGGCCTGACCCCTATCAAAAAGACGATGGTGGTGCTGGCAGGAGAGCGAGGGTCTGGGTCGTGGCAGCCTCTGGTTCCATGTGAACCCGACCCAGTGCCGATTTTGTGGGATTTTCATAGTAGTGAAATCAGAATTCTCATTTTTTTCCCTCTTCTGTAACTGCACGATCAGCATGACAGAAAAACTAATGAAATCAAAGGCAGAATATTCACTCTCCTAAAAACTGTTTTAAATTTTCCAGGCTCCCTTCCAGCTCCCGTTCATACGCACACATGCTTTTCATTTTATAGTTCTAACCATAGCAGAGGGAGTTTTTATTCTGCTTTTCCAATTAACTGCTAACAGTGTTTTTCCACGCTCCTATATAATTTTCATGATTGCTGTTTGCCAGTTGCTTGGTATTCCATTGAGGGATTTTAACCCTTTCCCTATTTTTGGACATAATCTGTTTCTAATTTTTTCCACTATAATGAATATGCATTAATTCTCTCAAGTGGTTATGGAATATTTCCTTTCTGAATCTTCTCAGAAGTGGGACCTCTAGGTTACTCTGGGTGTTTCTGATCCACCTGACAAATACTGCCAAATTATCATCCACAGTGGCTGTCTCAAACCCTTAACACGCCTCAGACTTTGCAGTTGAGCTGTGAGCGATGGCATTGCTGTGGAGAGGGATGGCTGAGCAGCCCGTGCATGGCCCTGCACTCTGACACCCACTCCTCCAGGCTGTCGGGGTGGGCCTGTGGGTGGGTGCACCTGCTGGCAGCCCTGGCCCCGCACAACCTGCAAGGGTCTGCCATTCCCTTGAGTGCTGCGTGTGTGGGTGCGGGTCACAGGGAAGGGTTGTTTTCTATGACACTCCAGAGGTCTTTAAAAGCGGAATGAAGCCAACCACGTGCTCATGAGGCTGGCCTGGCACAGAGGGGAGCAGGCTGTGCAGTCGTGTTCCCAGGGTAGGAGTGGTGGGAGCCTCTGCCCGAGCGCAGGGTGCGGCTCACGGGGTGAGCAGGGTTTTACACAGCCATGTGTACACCCGGTCGTTCTTTGCCCAAGAGGAGGTGGCCATGGGGAAGACCCTGTGCCCCTCCTTGGCAGCTGGGAGGTTCTGGCTCTTTTCAGTCTGAGTGCCGAGGTCCCCGCAAACTGTGCGTTCTCTCAGCAGCCCTTTCTGGAAGCCGCCCCTTCCCGCACTCTGCACCAGGCACTTGTCTGGGATTCTGGATCACATGCTCCTCTCGTGGACGTTCCTCAGTGGCCTCGGAGCCTCCTTACCTATAACTGTAGTTGGGCTTTTGTGCGAACATGACTGTTGTCCACACCCACATTGGGACAGAGAAGGTGCCTCAGGTGCCACCTGGGAGGCCAGGCCTGCGGGAGGGTGAAGCCACGGAGGGCAGGGGCTGCTTGCTCCAGTGACTTGTTTATTCTCCACCTGGGCATTGGAGCAAGCGTGTCTTTGGGTCATTCACTCGCCACACCTTCAGAATTGGGGGCAAAGGGCATTTGCCTTCAAATGCACCTGGCACAGGCCACCTGTGTGAGTCGTTCATAAATCCAAGGTCTGCACATCGGCAACTGCCATGTGTGAAAAGGACACGTGTTCCTGACATTTGCAACTAACCCACAACCCCCTTGGTGTCTTGTCTTGCAGCCTGCAATGTATGGTACTTGAACTCTGTGGAGATGGAGTCCCTCACTGGCCACCAGGCGGTCCAGAAGGCCCTGAGCATCACCCTGGTCCAGGAGCCGCCCCCCATGTCCACAGTTGTGCACTTCAAGGTGTCAGCCCAGGGTATCACCCTGACAGACAATCAGAGGAAGTGAGTGTCCGGGAGGGACGTGGGGAGCAGCCCAGCAGGGGCGGGTTGCTGGGCACAGCTGGAATGCCACCTTCCACCTGATCTTTTCTAGTGGGGGTGGTCTTCCAGGTAAATCTTTAGTGGCCCTTGAGGTCATTAGTTTTCCACTGTCTGTCTAGGTTGTTCCCTGTCATTCACTAGGTCCCAAGAGCCATGTATAAACTATAGTATTTGTCCTGAAGGCTTTTTTCTCAGGAATCAGTTTTATATATATATGTATTTGGTGCTTTGAATATTACGCACATACATGCACACACACGTGATTGCAAATGCAAAAGTCTTTTAAGTAAGTTCTTGAAAAACAATCTGAGACTATGATCAGAATCCACTGATCTTTGTTGCAGCATCTTTATTTTTTTAACTAGTGGTCATCTCCTTTCAGATGAGAGGATGACCACCAGTTATAAAATAATGATATATATTGATGCATATTATTTCCTGTAGCTGGTTTCAAATGACTCTCATCAGAGTTGTTACTGAGTCAGTTGTGCTGGAGCATGTGCTCTACCCACGGATGTTCACTGAAGCCCAGTGGGGACACAGAAGAGACAGCCACAGGCTTGTCCCTCCTACAAGTGGAGCCTTTGACCTAGGATCACAGGCATGGCAGATGCAGTTACTATGTATTTGTTATGGAAACAGCCTTGTGTGACTAACAAGGCAAGTCAGGGTGTCCACTGTGGCAACATTGCCATGGCAGGAGCTGTCAGGACAGATGTACCCATGGGCCACTCAGGCCAGCTGAGTCCCTGCCTATGGATCCCCCAGCAGGGCCCTGCCCTCCCCTCCCCGCCCCCCCCGCACCTGTGGCTTTAGGATGAAGCGAGTTTAGGCAGGTTCAGGTTCTGCTCATAAGACTTCACCTGTTAAGAAAAGGAGCATGGGCAGATCTTGGGGTTTGCTGGTCAGATCCTAGCTCAGCACCGCCCCACAACACTGACCAGCAGGGTGACCCCGGGCAAGGTCCTAAACCCCTGATGCTCGGTTTCCTCACCTTTCAAACCTGCACCAAAAAACTGGCCTCAGGATTTAGTAACTCAAGGGGAAAGAGCACTTGGCAAGTGCCCTGCGTGGCTTGGCCCCACTGTGGACACAGGGTCAAGGTCAGGGGCCTTCCGCGAGGTCCACAATCTCACTATATGGTGCTTCCGTTCACTGTTTCCAAGAACTGTCTGCCCAACTTCATGTCATCTATGGACTTTTAATGAGCACAGCTTTGTTCTCCAAATGACAAGTGCAAGTATAAAATACTTTTCTGCTCCACGGATCTTCACATGGGGGGCCCGCATAGCGCATCACCCACCACCCTGCAACCCCCCATAATGGGAACGTCCTCTCTTCCTGTCCCACCAGGCTCTTCTTCCGGAGGCATTACCCTGTGAGCAGCGTGATTTTCTGTGCCTTGGACCCACAAGACAGGAAGTAAGAAATTTGCGTTTTTATTAAGCAAGGTTATGCTTTGTTTTACCCTTTAATTTTTTTTAATTAACATAACTTTTTTTTCTCCTTAATTACCAAGGTGGATCAAAGATGGACCTTCCTCAAAGTAAGTTGCCAGAATTTCTTTACATTCTCTCTTCGTTTACAATCATAGTCCAAAGTTGAATTTTGTGCCAGATTTCCAAAGAGGGTGTCTCATAAAAAAACGACTAAGTTGTGTCAATGTTTTAGGGGTTTTTTTTGCTTTAGAAAAAATAGAAAAAGTAAGAGTGTTCTCCTTAGGTAGTGAGGGCCTAAATGGTGTCAATGTTTCTGCTGGCTGTTGGCTGGATTTGCGGTGTTTATGAGGGATCTATAACACTGGTATAGATACAGAGGGGCGTGGGCTGCAGCACACTGAGGTCTGTGCAGCTAGAAGGAAGAGCCCCCTGTGTGTGTGAGTGCGGACGAAGCAGGTGCTCAGTACTTGCCAAATGTACGGGAGGACAGTTTTCGTCACGCCTGTGCTCTCTGGCAGGCCAGGCACCTGTTAGAGGTCCCTCTCTACAGGTGGATCTTTCCTTGGTTCTCTAAGTTCTCAGCGGCCTTGCTTGGTGTGGAAACATTCCCAGCCCAGTGTTGCCATTGGGACCTTGTCCTAACCTCCCACTTTGAGGCATAACTGTCCGCATTCCCCCAGGTGGGGTCATCTACACAGTCTAAATTTAATGACCACAAGTGTCCGATCACAGGCATTTTTCCCTAGGATTCCTATTTCAGATTTCTCGTGTGTCTACGGAGCTGATCAGTGCTCAGAGGGCCTCCCCTAAGCCCCCAGCAGGGACTGTGTTCTGGGCACACTCCTGCCTCTGGCTGGCAGGGGTAGCATGGGGATTTCATGTGCTTGGCATTTGGAAGTCCATCGGGGTTACTTGAGGGTTGTTGGCCAGTCCCTTTTTTGGCATGGAAACTGCTAGGCTTAAACAAAAAGTCCTTCATTTTTCTGAGAAAGAGAAGAAAGACCTATGCCAAGGATTTGGGTATGGATAATGGCCGTTATTGTGTTAAGTTTAGGACTCATAAAAGCCTTCTAAGATAATGGCTCCAATTCTTCTAAGAAAAATAATTAGATTCACTGTTCTTTTTAAACTTCCTGAACTATACATAGTTTATAACCCAGGCTTATGAGGCCCTTGACATATTTTCCCTCTGGTTCTAGTGGAGGGGGAGTGTCAAAGTCCCTGAGGCCCCACCCCGCCCCTCAGAGACCCTGGCCCAGTATGTCAGGCTGGGGCTTAGGAATCTGCAGGAACAAGTGCCCTGAGGATTCCGACTCAGGTGTCAGGAACTGCTGTGGCTTGAGCCTCAGCTTTGAGTCAGGTCCTAGACTCACCTCACAACCTCAGGTTCCCACCTGCAGAGCAAGAGTCATGCGTCACCTGCTGGTCTGTGAGGATTGGAGGTCAACTGCATGGACAGGTTCCTAACCAGGTGTTTGGCACCTGGCAGATTTTTGACATATGGCAGTTAAGGTTCCTCGTAGTACTGCTGGTGGCTGGAGGAGGCGGAAGCTTGCACAGCATGCGCGGTGCTTTGAGAGACACTTCCACTGTAACCTGGACTTTCCTTTTGCAGAGTCTTTGGATTTGTGGCCCGGAAGCAGGGCAGCTCTACAGACAATGTGTGCCACCTGTTTGCAGAGCACGACCCTGAGCAGCCTGCCAGCGCCATTGTCAACTTCGTATCAAAGGTCATGATCGGCTCCTCAAAGAAGATCTGAGAGCCCCTAGCAGCTCGGACCCGCCAGACTTCTGTCATTTCCCTCAAGACAGCAGTGGGGGAGGGCGGGGCCCCCATTTCATACCAGACTGATAATCCAGAGAGTCCAGGCCCAGGAGGGGACAAAGAAACTTCCAGCTCTACAAAACAGGGACAAACAACTTCACCATGGATTGGCCTTTCCTGAAAGTAACTTCTTATCTGACATATCTCCGTGGCCAGGTGCGTTTTGAGTGGAAGCAGCTGGGCACAGGTGCACGGCAGGGTCATGTGGGAAAGGGACATGCAAGGAAACAGCATGGAAAGCATGGTGGCCCCTGAGTTCCTGGCACACCAGTATTTGTGGGAGTGGACAGCCTGCTTGCAGGGTGCTGAGTGACCACTGCACCTGGCCATGGCTGGAGCGCTTTCTGTCCAGCCCACACCTGAGGCAGCAGGCTCCCTCACCTTGGTCTTCCTGTGATGGAGATGAACCTAGGAAGGGGATGCATGTCTGACAAAGGTTCGTGCGGGTCAGGCCCTTCCAGAACACGGCAGGAACAGGAACGAGGGGACGGTGTGATGTAATGAGAATGAGGGGGAGAAGCCTCCCAGCGTCGTGGGGGGGAGTGTGATGTCAGAGAGATGCCACCCCGCATGTGCTGCCAATTCCACGCCTCCTGCTCACATCTGGTGAACTGGGCTGGAAGAGCCCCTGAGGACCCTGAGAGGAGAAATGAAAAGAAGGAAGCAAACATGCGATTTCTATATAATTTATATTTTACGTATGCCAAATTATTTATGATAACTTGCCATTGCTGTGCTGTACTGGTGTCAGATGCTGCACGTGCCAAGCTATGATTTCAGGAGGGTGTGTGGTGGACTGCGGGTGACACTTGTGGGTCCCCTGTGTGTGGTGCTACCCAAAGGTGGTTTTGCCTCCAGCAGCCTCCCCGACACTTTACTTACTGGTCTCTCTTCCCGATTGTGGCTGACACCCTTTCTGATGGGGAAGGGCAAGGGAGGGATGGAAAGTGCCTGGGTTTCAGCTCGGCATCCCCCTCATCAGCTTGTTTCTGGTCATCTTCAGGCCTGAAGTAGCACGACCTAAAGCACCCCTGGCCTTCATGAGCCCTCACTGTGCCATGAGGCGACCCTGTGTGGTTAGGACAAGGAGAACAAGAAGGGATCCCAATACTACAGGCTTGAGCACCACTGTCCTGCCCCATCTTGGTCACCGAATCGGGTGCACTGTTCCATGCTTCTATGAGTAGTCCAGCACTGTGGTTCTCCCACCTGAGGCTGTCAGTGGTCAGATGTTTGGGAGAAGCCTCTGAGCCTGGAACTTCTGCAGAGTGCGAGGTGTAGCTGGGCCACGTCAGGATAAAGCCTTGAGCTCCTTCCCGCATAGTCCAGTGCACTCTGGGGACGCACTGACTATTCCCGCTGGGATCCCTCTGGAAATTCCCACCCTCCTCTGCTTTCAGAAGCTGGGGTTTGTGAATCCTCTGCTTTAAAGTAAGGGGCAGAGGAAGACTTCAAGACAAGTAGAGTTGGAACCAGCAGGATCACAGCGGGCATTGTATGTGCGTGCATGAAAGCAGGGGGACCATGCCACGTTTTAGCTCCTATTGACACACCAAACCCAAGTGCCTCCTTTCTGTGCCAAATGTCTGCCTTGGTCTTCGCGGACCTCCTTCCCTGTCACGCGTTGGCGTGGCTGTTTGAGAGAATGTGCTGTCATTCCCTAGTGGCCCTGATGTCTTTGGTGGAGGCTTCTAGCATTTCAGTTTTTCATCCACTGCAGGAATCTGGCCAAGGGGAGCAGAGGTTTGTGCTGTCCCCAAGAGGTGCCTCATCCTGAGATGGTTTAAACCCAAGTTTGACCCAAGCACCACAGCCAGGCCCTTTATCCTTCTGATGAAGGAAGAGGAGGCTTGTTTAGAAATCAGAGCAAGGTAGGGGTGCAGCACTGAGAAGCACAGCCTGCGGTGTGCTGCAGAGACATCAGGGCCTCCCGTGACGGTCATCGTGGAGAGCATTCAAGAAGCCACACAAATGTGCTCTTTAAGCTGACTCACCAGGTGTGATTTTTACTCAAGGTAAAAGTGGTCAAGGGCATCAGGGAATTTGCTCCAAGCAAATAGTTCCCTTTGAGGAACCCAAGGAAGCCACTTTCCAGGGTTTCTGACAAGCCGGTACGACAGGTGTCTTTCTTCCAGGGCAGGGCGAGTCCATGTCGTCACAGACTGCACTGTGGGCTCAGACACCGTGAGCAAGCCTTGCGGCCAACGCTAGTTCAGGCACTTGGGAGAAGGAACGTCTCCCAGGCATCTTGCCTCTGGGGCAGCAGTTGGGCAGGAACGTCCTGTCCTGGGTTGTAAATGCCGTGAGTTCACAGTAACTGTGCCTGACACACATTATAGCCAGGGTCCTATTAACCTTCTCATTAAAGACATTGTTGTACTCCTCCAGTGTTAAGCTATAGCCATGTTAAATGTCACCCTGCATTTATCCTCAGCATCAGAGACCTTGTAATGTCTCTTTATCTGCCTTACCTATTAGTGCATATTTTTACTTTTCTGATATTGTAAAGAATATACCCAATATGTAAATGAATGTTCTATAAATCTTTTGTATAGTCATTTCCTCTGCTCTTTAAATATCATCTCTATTCAGAGTATAATAAAATTATGAACTTGGTAAGCCTCAGCGAGACAGGCATTTGTGTGCCCCAAACTGCGTGTTGTGTGTGTGTCTGTGTGTGCACATTTATGTGGGTGTCTCTGTGCCCATGCATGTGTGTGCATGAGTGTGTCCGTGTGTCCATGTGTACGTCTGCATCTGTGCCCGTGCTTGTATGTATGCCTGTGTGTTTATGGATCAGTGGATTCGGTTATAAATTCACTTATATTTTGTCTGCAGGAATATATGTGGCTATTTCAAAAAGTTCATGGAAAAATAGAATTAAAAGTTAATACAAACCTTTCCATGAACTTTTCAAAGACACCTTGCATTTGAAGATTTCTGCCCAGAGACCTTGGAAAAACTATATTCAAAGATTTCTAACAATTACGATGCACAGTGTTAAAAGGCACTGTATGGAGGTTGTTGCAAATACACCCCCCCACACACACACCCACACACTGACTGCAGGAGCATGTCCATGGAGTGGACCTGTCCCCGATGGGACCTCCCAGTGTCTACCAAGGTGGGCCCCAAACCTGAATATTGGAAGTCCGGTGGATGCAGACAGCCCCGTGCCACCCTCCAGACTCTCGTGCAGGGTCCGTCTCCAGCTGAGGCTCCCCCTCCCCGAGGCTTTCTGCCCTCCCGGGCCTGCCCCCTCCTTCTTGAGTTGGGTGATGGGACACAGGACTGCCCTCTAACCTTGTTCCCTCAGCTGCAAGTCAGAAAAGAAGCTACGGTTTGGGGCTGTTGCAGTCATGGACAGACAGTAAAGATTTCACCTAGCTGCCATTCCCCCAACTCAAAATTCCCTCTCTGTGCTGTCAGCACCTGGAGTCTTTCACTTTCCACTGCGAGGAGACACACAGGAGATCATTTTCCACCCCAGGACTCCAGGAAGGAAGGAGGACTTGGCATGCTCCCGGTTTTGTCGCCCAGAGCAGACAGGACAGTGGGTGGTGGCGGGTTACAGCTTGTACAGCAGGAAGCTCCTGTGGCCCTTGAAGCCAGTCGTTGTCTGGGTTTGGCCAGTGTCACAACAAGGTGTAAGGTGGCAGGACACTAACTTCATGGTAGTTCATGGAGTGCACTTTCCAAGAACACAGTCCATATTCGCCACAATTGCCAAGCTCATAGGACATACACATGTCCCTAGATCCCTGGTCAGAGCCAGACCAGAGTGCCGGGCGTGGTGGCGCGTGCCTGTAGTCCCAGCTACTCGGGAGGCTGAGGCTGGAGGATCGCTTGAGCCCAGGAGTTCTGGGCTGTAGTGCGCTATGCCGATCGGGTGTCCGCACTAAGTTCGGCATCAATATGGTGACCTCCCGGGAGCGGGGGACCACCAGGTTGCCTAAGGAGGGGTGAACCAGCCCAGGTCGGAAACGGAGCAGGTCAGAACTCCCGTGCTGATCAGAGCCAGACCAGAGTACTATTGGAGGCACCCAGTGGCCATGAGGCCTTTGCTGAATAGGCTCCTGCCACCTGCTGCAGGAGGGTGTCACAGGTTCCTTGTTCACCTCATGGGGATCTATTACATAATGGCACCTCAGCGCACCCATTAGGGTCATCCATCAGTTATGGGCACCTCAGCCCACCTACTCAGGGTCATCCATCTATTATATAATAGCACCTCAGCCAACCCACTCCGGGTATCCATCAATTATAGAATGGGCACCTCAGCCCACCCACTCAGGGTCATCCAACTGTTATATAATGGGCAACTAGGCCTACCAAGTCAGGGTCATCCATCTGTTATATGATGGGCACCTCAGCCCGCCCACTCAGGGTCATCCATCTATTACAGGCACCTCGGCCTGCCCACTCAGGGTCATTCATCTATTATGGGCACCTCGGCCCGCCCACTCAGGGTCATCCATCTATTATATAATGGGCACCTCAGCCCACCCACTCAGGGTCATTAACCTATTATATAAAGAGCACCTCAGCCCACCAAATGATGGTCATCCATCTGTTATATAATGGCACCACAGCCTGCCCACTCAAGGTCATCCATTTATTATATAATGGACACCTCACCCTGCCCACTGGAGTTCATCCATCTATTATGTAATGGGCCCCTCGGCCCACCCACTCGGGGTCATCTATGTTTTATATATTGGGCACCTCGGCCCACCCACTCGGGGTCATCTATGTTTTATATATTGGGCACCTTGGCCCACCCATTTGGGGTTCGTTGATCTGCTGTGTAATGGATACGTTGGATCCACCTGCTGGGGGACATCAGGTCTGTACCTCTGTGGCATCTTTGTCTTGCTTTAGAGGTTTGTATGGCCACCAGGGAGGTGGGATGAGCTGACCAGTGGTCTAGGGGATTCACATTTTACAGATCAGGAGTATTTAGTGTTTCAGAGGATGAAGTGGAGTTTTCCAGGTGGACTTGGAGCCTGGGGCAGTGACAGAAAGGGACATTTCATGACAAGGATTGGTCAAATCTGGACACATTTGGGCAGCAGGACTGTTGCGCTGGTAAACAAGAAAAGTAGATGAATCACAAATGGACATAAAGTTCCTCAGCAATCAGGCCATAGTGTGAAGTCTGGCTGGAAGCAACAGAAGAGGAAGAGGTGGGCTCACTGAAAGCCTGTCACCAACCCAGGTGACTCGGATAGGGTGGGGGTGGTGGGACACCAAAAGGGATTCTCCCACAAGTGATCTGCCCAGGATGTCTTTTTCCCCCTGGATCTGAGACTTTATCCCCGTCCCAAAGCCTCCAGGGTTGCTGGGGGAGCCAGGGGAGGATCCCACCATGACAGGTGCCCAGCCCCACCCAGGTAGCACACTCTGTCTCCCACAGGCAGGGGAAGTCACCACTACAAACGCTATGCCAGGAAAGCCTCTTCGTAGCGTGGGCCTGCAACTCCCCTCCCCCACTGAGAGACACCCATTCTGCCCCCCGGGCAGCACCAGCAGGGACCAGTGGGTGCCCAGAGGCACCAGGTAAACTAAGTAGACCAAAATAGTACTGAAAAGCTCTGATGATTGAACTGTCAGTGAGACCACAGCCCACAAAGCCAGGCCAGGACCTGCTCGCTAAGTGTAACCAGGGTGACTACATGCTAAAAGGAAAGATTTAAATAAAACCTAAAATCTTCTATTATAATAGCTGACATGTCTGGGAAACAATAGAAAATTACCTGTTATACCAAGAACCAAGAAATTTGCAGCATGAATGAGAAAGACAACTGATGCCAACATCAAGATGAATCAGATGCTGGAATGATCTGCCAAGGATTTTAAAGCAGCCATCATAAAAATGCTTCAACAAGCAAATACAAATTCTCTTTAAATAAATTTTAAAAAATAGAAAACCACGGCAAAAAAAAAACCACACAGAAATTACAGAACTAAGAAGTATAATAACAAAAATTAAACACTCACCAGATGGGTTCAATAGTAGAGTGGAGATGATGGAGGACTGAATCCGTGAACTTAATAACAAATCAATAGCATTGACTCAATCTGAACAACAGAGAGAAAATAGACTTTAAAAAAATAAACAACCACAGGGACCTGTAGGAAAATAACAAAAGATCCAACATTTGTATCGTTGACGCACAAGGAGGAGAGAAAAAAGAGAGAGGGGCTAAAGATTATTGAAGAAATAATGCCTCCAAACTCCCCAAATTTGGCAAAAGACACAGACCTATAGATTCAACAAGTTGAGAGAATTCCAGCAAGGATCAAATACAACAGCACCAAAAATTCATGCCAAGAAATATTAAAATTAAACTTAAAAACTAAAGACAAAAAAAAAAAAAAAATCTTAAAGGCAGCCAGAGAGAAGCGAGGGATTATATACAGAAGCACAGCAACGTGATTGACAATGGGTTTCTGCTGCTGAATTACAGAGGCCGTGAGGAAGGGACACAACGTTCTTCAAGGGCTGAACGGAACGAACTGCCCACCGTCAATTCTATATCAGTGAAACTACCCTCCAGGAGTGAAGGGAAAGTAAAGACATTCTCCGATGAAGGAGACTAAAAGAGCTAGTTAGTTGCTAGGAAGCACACAAT
Organism: Cynocephalus volans; assembly: GCF_027409185.1. Lineage (NCBI taxonomy): Eukaryota > Metazoa > Chordata > Mammalia > Dermoptera > Cynocephalidae > Cynocephalus > Cynocephalus volans. Next base: position 214,353,607 of record NC_084461.1, read on the forward strand.
GAAAGATTGGCAATGGAAGTTCTTCAAACAGACAGGAAAAGGTAAAAAAGAACAAACCTTGGAGCATCAGGAGGGAAGAAAAAAAAATTGAAAGAGCAGAAATATGTCTCGTTCAGTAGACTCTCCTTTTCCTCACGTTTTATAAATCATATTTGATGATTAAAACAAAATTACACCACCATCTGATAAAAGTAGGGAAAATAAAGGAACCTAAATGGAAGTGAGATTTCCACACTTCAATCCAAGTACTAAACGTGTTGGTGCCAGTAGACAGTGAGAAATCACAGATTTTATTGTAATAACCAGAGCAACCAATGCAAAAACCGTACAAAAAGATATTCTCAGGAGCACTAAGTAAATCGAGACGGAATCTTAAAAAAGTGTTTTAGTAACCCGCAGGAAGACAAGAAGATAGAAACAGAAAAGCAAAAATGAGACAAAACAAACAGAAAACAGTAGAACGGTAGACCTTAGGCCTGACATATCAACAGTTACCTTATGTGTAAATGGTCAAACTGCACTAATCAAAAGTCAGAAATTGGCAGAGTGAGGGGCAAAGGTCCCTGTTATATGCTGTTTAAAGAAACTTCGAGTTCAGTGACATAAGAAGTTTGGGAAAAAAGGATATAAAAAGATATATCATCAAACATTAATCAAAAAAGAAGTCATTATATTAATATCTGATAAAATAGACTTTAGAGCAAAAAAAAATTGACTAGAGTCAAAAAGTGACATTATATTGTGGTCAGAGAACATATCTTCTATGATCTTAGTCTTTTAAAATGTATTAAGGCTCATTTTGTGGCCAAAAATAAAAAGAAAATAAAAATAAAAATAAAACCACTACAGAAAAAAAAAAAAAAAAAAACGTGATAGTATACAACGATAAAAGGATCAACCCACTAGAAAGACTTAAGGGTCCTAAATATGAACTCATCAAACAACAGAGCCTTAATACGTAAAGTAAAACCTGATAGAGTTGAAAGGAAAAATAGACAAATCCACAATTACAGCAAGGAGCTTTATCATTTCCTCTCACCAACTGATCGAACTATGCTATGGTTTTAATAAGTGTGTCCCACCCCCAATTTATATGTTAAAACCAATACCCCAGTGTGGTGGTATTAAGAGGTATGTCCTTTGGGAGGTGATGAGGTTTTGGGGGTGGAGCCCTCATGAACAGGATTAGTGCCCTTATAAAAGAAGTCCCTGGGAGCTTGTTTGCTCTTTCCACAATGTGAGGACACAGCTAGAAGCCATCATCTATTAGGAACAGGCCTTCACTAGACACTGAGTCCGTCAGCATCTTTTTTCTTGCACTTCCCAACCTCCATCCAGAACTGTAGAAGGGAAAAAGTTTGTTTTTTATAAACTACCCAGTCTGTGATATTTTTTTTTACGTGATTTTTTAAATATTTTGTATGCTAGAAAAATCCTACAGTGCTGTTAACAGACCATTAAGCGTGATTCTGGATAGGGCACAGAAGAGAAGAGTCACAGAGGAAATCCCAATACTCTTAGGTAATACCTGTGTGGTTGTGAACAGAATGTTGGTAAAAAGACAGATGAAGTCTCAGACGGAAATGAAGAACACGTATTAGAAACTGCAGGAAAGGCAACCTTGTTATAAAATGGCAAAGAACTTGGCTGAATTGTGTTCCTGTCCTAGTGTCTTGCAGAAGGCAAAACTTGTGAGTGATGAAATTGGATATTTAGCTGAGGAACTATCTAAGCAAAATGTCAAAGGAGCAGCCTGGCTTCTCTTGACTGCTTTTAGCAGAATGAGAGAAGAGAGAAATGATTTTAAAATGAAATTTATAATCAAAAGGGAAGCAGAACTTAAAGATTTGGAAAATTCTGAGCCTGTCCATATGGTAAAAAATGAAAAAGCATGTTTGAGAGTGAACAGTGATTATTTGATAAGGAAATTAGTATGGATGGAAGGAAGCCAGGTGCTATTCATCTAGACAATAGAACTACCATCCCAAAGGTATTTTGGAGATTATCAGTGCTGCCCCTCCCATCACAGGCCCAGATTTCCAGGCCTGTGTGAAAGAACAATGCAAAATAGCAGTCTTGAGTGCCCAGCAGACCTCAGCTGTCACCCAGCTTCACATCTCTGCCCCTCACATTCCAGTACAGTGCTCTTTGGCTGCCCCAGGTGTGGTTCCAGTGGGCCCAGGTGTGGCACAGGTGGTAGTGGCTGCCCCTCTTGGTGGCATCAGCATGGCACCATCTCCACAGATGCACAGAGTACACAACTGTGGGCATGTGGCTGCCTCCACCTAGATTTCAAAGGATGCTCCAGAGGTGAGGGGCTCAGGCGGAGAATTGCCACAGGGATGGGGCCCCTGCAGAGAGCATCCTCTAGAGCAACGGCTAGTGAAGCCATGGAGGTGTGGCCCCCAGGCTCGGCCACTGGCATGCAACTTTAGTCTGGGAGAGCCCAACCTGTAAGAGCTGCCACGTGGGCTGTGCCCAGCAAAGCCATAGTGATGGGGCTGCCTGAGCTCTTGGGGGCCCAACCCTTGGCCCAGTGTATCCAGAAAGCAGGACATCGAGTCAAAGCAAAATTATTCTCAAGCTTTTATAGTTAACATTGTTTGCTCTTTGGGTTTCAGACTTGCTCGGGACCTATTATCCCTTTCTTCTTGCCTATTTCTCTTCTTTAGAATGGAAATGTCTGTCCTGTTCCTGTCCTTCCATTGTATTTTGGAAGCACATAACTTATTTCATTCCATAAGTTCACAGCTGGAGAGAAATTTGTCTCTGGATGAAACACACCTTTGAGTTTTACCCATGGCCAATTCAGATGAATTTTGATGCTGAACAAGTTAAGGTTCGGGGGATATTGGGATGGAATAAATTTATTTTTCATGTGAGAAGGACATGAATTTGGGAGATCCAGGGGTGGAATGCATGGTCCCCCCTAAAAAATTCATATGTTTAAACCTAATACCCAATGTGAGGGGGTCTAATTAAGAGGAGGTCCTTTTGGAGGTGACTATGTGCCCTTGTAATAGAGGCCCAGAGAGCTTGTTTGTCCCTTCCACAATGTGAGGACACAGCTAAGGCATCATCTATGAGTAACAGGCCCTCGCCAGGCACCAAAACTGCTGGCACCTTGATCATGGACTTCTCAGCTTCCAAAATTGTGGAAAAAAATGTTTGTTTTCATAAGCCACCAGTCTATGATATTTTTGTTATAGCAGCTCAAACTAAGACAAACTAATAGAAATTCAGAAAGAATGTAGAAAAACTGAACAACACAGGCAACCAGTAGAATCTAATTGATATATAGAATGCCTCACACAACAGTAGCAGAATTATGATTTTTTTCAAGTACACAAAGTGTAAGTCAACACGAAGTACCCTGTGCGTCACGCGGTGACAGTATGCAAACAGCCTCACCCTGGTACAGCAGGATCTGGCTTATGATTAACTTGTTAGAGCCACAACGGCAGCTCCTACATTTAAGGCTTAAGAGGAGCGAGGTGACCTTAACTGCTCAGAAATGAGCAGTTGTGGGCGGCTGAAGTTCTCACCGAGGGGAGGGAACCAAAACCCCACTGGCTGGCAGATTTCTTCCCCATGGCTGGACCATCCCCGTTCTACAGATCATGAAGTTCAGGATCAAAAAAGTTTACTGACACATGAAAAATGCTCAACATCACTCAGCATTTGGGAAATGCAAATCAAAACCACACTGAGATACCAACTCAGACCAGTTAGGATGGCTAAGATCCAAAAGACTGTGAATGATAAATGCTGGCGAGGTTGCGGAGAAAAAGGAACTCTCATACATTGTTGGTGGGACTGCAAAATGGTGCAGCCTCTATGGAAAATGGTATGGAGGCTCCTCAAACAATTGCAGATAGATCTACCATACGACCCAGCTATCCCACTGTTGGGAATATACCCAGAGGAATGGAAATCATCAAGTCGAAGGTATACCTGTTCCCCAATGTTCATCGCAGCACTCTTTACAATAGCCAAGAGTTGGAACCAGCCCAAATGCCCATCATCAGATGAGTGGATACGGAAAATGTGGTACATCTACACAATGGAATACTACTCAGCTATAAAAACGAATGAAATACTGCCATTTGCAGAAACATGGATGGACCTAGAGAAAATTATCTTAAGTGAAACGAATCAGGCACAGAAAGAGAAATATCACATGTTCTCACTTATTTGTGGGAGCTAAAAATAAATAAAAAATTACACAAACAACGGGGACGGAGAGAAGTCACAACAATTACAATTTCTTGAAGTTGATACAACAAGCAAACAGAAAGGACATTGCTGGGAGGGAGGGGGAGAGGGAGGTTTCGGTAATGGGCACAATAATCAACCACAGTGTATATTGACAAAATAAAACTAAAAAAAAATACACACACAGACACACACACACACACAAAAGTTTACTGAGTTGGCCACAGTCAGGAGACAGGCACGGAGAAAAATGAATTTGATATTTTATGGTTGCCCCTGGCCTTTGGGGGTGGGGGAAGCTTCCTTTCTTTCACCTGACCAAGCAGCGGCGACTGCTGGATTGCGGTGCCCGTCCTCGCTGCGGCGCTGAGAGGCCTTCCCTGCGCACTGTCCCCCAGTGAGCAATTCCCGGGAAGCAGGTCCCTCCTTCTGCACTTCGCCCTCCATTTGTTACCAGAAGATCCGGGCTGAATTTCCATCAGCAGTATCCCGGGAGCTGTACTGAAAGGAGGCGGCTGGGAACGTGTGAGGCAGTCCTGCCCCCTGGCGGGTAGCACGGCTTCCTACAGCAGGACGCAGGACAACTTCATTTGCGGACCAACACTGCACGTTCGAAGCCAGCTTAGAATGGAGAGCTTGTGAAATGCAAAGTATGTGAAGTCGTTTTAATGGTTAGGAGCATGGATGCTGGAGCCACATTGTCTGGCTTCAAATCTTGACTCTGCTCTGTATTCATCCGGGACTTAGACAAGTTACTGAACTGCCCCGGTCCTCAGTTCTCCCATTTGTCAAATGGGAAAAATAATTGTGCCCACATGCCAAAATCATGTGAGAATTAAATGAGTTAATACATGTTTAGTGATTAGAACAGTGCCTGATACTATAATATCTGATAATAGAGCTATTTCCAGTTTCCTTTTATTGATGTTCACACGATCTCTTTCTTTTTACTTTCAACCTACCTATCTTTTTATATTTGAAATGGTTTATTCTAGGCAGCATATAGTTTGGTTGTGTTTTTAATCCACTGTGCCAATTTATGTCTAATTGGTGTATTTAGGCAATTTATGTTTAACCTAATTGCTTATATGTTTTGCTCCTATTTTTTTTCTTTTTTTGCTCCTGTTTTCTTTCTCTTGCCTTCCTGTGAGTTTCTTGAACAACTTTTGAATTGCATTTTGGTTTACCTATAGTGTTTTTGAGTATATCTCTCTATAGAAGATTTTTAGTGATGGCTCTAGGTATTACGTTGTACATACAACTGTTTTTAGTGTCATCATCTTACAATATAATTGAAGTCTATTGGTGTCATCATCTTACCAGTTTGAGTGAGGAATAAAAAACTTCCCTCTCTCTATGTCCCTTTGTTCTCCTTCATGGAATAATATAATTGTCTTAAGTATTTTCTCTACGTCAGACGGTGCTATAATTTTTGCTTAAATTATCAAACATAATTTAGAAAACTCAAAAGGAGAAGAAAATCCCATTGCACTTACTTACAATCGTATTTTTGTTGAACCACATACTTTTATTCTTGCTGATGTTTCAAGATTCCTCCTTTTATCATTTTCTTTCTGTTTAGAGAACTTCCTTTAGTCATTCTTCTAGGGTAGGTCTGCTGGTGACAAATTCTCTCTCACCTGAGAATGTCTCAATTTCCCCTTTATTCTGAAGAATATTTCACTGGAGATAGAATTCAGGGATGACAGTTCTTTCCTTTCAGTGCCTGAACAATATTGTGCCATTTCCTTCTGACTTCTGTGTTTCTGATGAAAAACCCACTGTCCTTCAGACTGGTCTCCCCCAGTCGGTAAGATGTCATTTGCTCTCTGGGCACTTTAATTACTTTTTCTGTCTTTATTTTCTGAAGTTTGTGACATGTATTTGTGTGAATCACTTTGGGTTTATCTTGTTTGGGGTTCACTAAACTTACTGAATCTGTAGGTGTACGTCTCTTGCCAAATTTGAGAAGTTTTAAAGTATTTTTTGAGTACTTCTTTAGGCTTGCCCTTTTCCTTCTTTTCTTCCAGAAATCCAGTGGCAGAAGTGTTAGATCTTTTGCTATCGTCCCACAGCTTCCTCAGTCATTTCCTGGTCTTTTCTTCCGTCTTTTTCTGTGTTGTTCATACTGGGTATTTTCTGTTGCTTTGTCTTCTGGTTCACCAATTCTTCTCCTTTGTCCACTCTACGCTGCTATCGAGCCCACTTACTGAATTTTTTATTTTAAATTATTGTATTTTTCAGTTCCAAAATTTCCATTTGTTTTTTTCTTTCCATTTTCTATTTTTCTTTTTTCTTGAGACTCTGTTTCTTTGTTGAGCCTTTCCATTTTTCCATTTGTTTCAGGCATGGTTGTAACTGCTCGTGAAGGCAGTCTTATCATAGCAGCTTTAAAATCTTTGTCAGATAATTCTAACATCTCTGTCATCTTGGTGTTGGCATCTATTGATTGTCTTTTTTATTCCATTTGAGATCTTTCTGGTTCTGGGTGTAATGAGTGGTTTTCTCTTAAAACCTGGACATTTCTGTATTATGTTTAGATCCTCTGGATCTGATGTGAACCTTATGTTTTTTCTGGGTTTCTCTGACACTGTTCCAGCCAGGCAAGGGGAGCACTGCTCCGTTATTTCCAGGTAGAGGTCGAGGTCCTGGTTCTCTACTTGGCCTCTGTGGACACTTAACAATAGGAGGACTCTCCTCATTGCTCCTGAGAGGGGATGGGAGGTCCAGCTTCCCATGGTCTCCACTGACTCTGCAGGGTCACGGTGCCTCGTTACCAATCTGTGGGGATGAGACTGATGAATGTCTCGGTTCCTAGTTGGCTTTTGCAGACACCATCCTAGCAGGTGTCACTCACCTCATGACAGCCTCTCAAGGGTGGAAGTCTAGGGTACTATAGCGGCAAAGGCTGAGTGGGGCTTGGACCACAGTTTCTTCTGTGGTGTTTGGCTACAGTAGAGCAGTTAATGCTGAGAGGTTTTATGTCTTGCTAGGCTGCTCCTTTCCTGGTTCCTTGGCTACAGAGAGCAGACTTTTGTTGGGATTTTTTTTTCTCTGTACTTCTTTGGTATATTTGCCTTGCTGGCTTGGTCAGCTCCAAGTCTGACACAGATGAAGCAAAAAGAAAACTCATGGAATTTATTTCTGTGTTATTCTTCAGGTCCTGAGGTTCCTAGCCAGTCTGTTCCTCTCTTCACCTTTTAGATTCTTCTTATGTTTGTTTTCTCTGTAATATCTAAGGTTTCATGTTGTACTTAGTGGTAGGAATAGGGAAAATTATGTCCAGTGCATTCACCCCCTGTGTATGGTATTGAGTATGGTTTATACAGAAGTTCTTGGTACCAATAAACACTCAGTATAGTAGTTGCAATATTAGATACTTTATTCCCATTTTACCAGAAAGCAACTGAGCACAGAGGCTAAGTGAGAGACTTAAGTGCCACATATATAGCTAATAGCAGGTCCAGGACTACAAAACAAGTCTTCTCACTAAAATCTATGATCTTCCCACCAGTTGACAATGATCTCCTATGGATTAGGATTCTGTCTTACTTTAGCATACGTAGGTTTAATCTTCTATTTATTGTAGTTCATTTGCAAAAAGGCAGCCATTTACAGATGTTTAAATGAGAAATGATTTTGAACTTGCATAGTATTGACATAATCATCCACAGTTTAATTTTTTAAAACCCAAGCACTTATTAATTTTACTGTTTTTTAAGCTATTAGGTAATTCTAACAGATTTTAAAAATTTAAACTCAGTAGATAACATTAAGTGATTTGATATCTTTGGTCAGTATCTTAGTTCATTCAGGCTGCTATAACAAAATACCACAAACAGGGTGGCTTGTAAGCAAGAAACACTTGGAGGCCAGAACCTACCACCCAAAGAGGCCTGAGAGCCACTGGGCCCACACGCCACAAGTCAGCTGTGCCAGAAAAGGCAGGCACCGCAGGACCCCCAGCCCAGGCCAGTGCCCACTGCTTAAAGAGGCCCAAGAACCACTGGGCCCACATGCCATGAGTTGGCCACGCTGGAACAGGCAGGAGCAATGGGACACCCAGCCCAGGTCAGTACCCGCTACCGAGAGAGGCCTCAGTACCACTGGGCCCACGCACCCCAAGTCAGCAGTGCCGGAAAAAGCAGGTGCCGTGGGACCCCTGGTCCAGGCCAGTCCCTGCTGCCTAGAGAGGCCTGAGATCCACCAGGCCCACACACCCCGAGCCAGCTATGCCAGAACAGGCAGGCACCATGGGACCCCCAGCCCAGGCTAGTTCCCGCTGCCCTGAATTGGCAGTCCTTTCAGGATCCAGGCCAGACATCAGGGTGGAATGAGTGGACCATGATACCCCCTGCCACAATGATTGAACACCAATGAAAGATACCAGAAATATGAAAAATCAAGAAAGTACATCACCACCAAAGGAAAATAATAACTCTCAAGCACTAGATCCTATAGAACAGGAAACCCTTGAAAGAATGACAAGGAATTTAGAGCGACAATTCTAAGGAAACTAAATGAGATGAAAGAAAACTCAGTTAGACAACACAATGAAATGAGAAAAAATATACAGAATCTGAAAGAAGAAATGTACAAAGAAATCAATGCCCTGAACAAGAATGTAGCAGAGCTTGTGGAGCTGAAGGATTCATTCAATGAAATAAAAACCACAACAGAGAGTTTAACCAGCAGGATTGCAGAAGGAGAAGAGAGAACTGCTGACCTTGAAGACAGGCTGTTTGAATTAACATAGGCAGACCAGATAAAAGAAACAAGAATCAAAAAAATTGAAGAAAATCTAAGAGAAATAACAGAAAACCTTAAGTGCTCAAATATCTGAATCAAGAGTATTCCAGAAGGGGAGGAAAAATGAAATGGCATTGAAAACATATTCAGTGAAATAACAGCAAAAAACTTCCCAGCTATAGGGAAAAACACAGATCTTCAGATTCAGGAGGCCCAAAGATCCCCAAACATATTCAACCCAAAAAGGCCCTCTCCAAGGCATCTTATAGTCAAACTAGCAAAACTCAAAGACAAAGAGAGAATCTTAAAAGCTGCAAGAGAGAAGCAGCAAGTAACCTACAAGGGAGCCCCAATCAGACTAACATCAGACTTTTCATCAGAAACCCTAAAAGCCAGAAAAGAATGGGATGATATATACAAAATACTAAAGGACAAAAATTGCCAGCCAAGAATACTTTACCCAGCAAGGCTATCCTTCCAAAATGAAGGACAAATAGTATATTTCTCAGACAAACAAAAACTGTGTGAGTTCACTACCACATGACCAGCCTTACAATAAATTCTCAAGGAAGTACTGGGTTTGATACCTGAAAACAACCATCACTGCCATGAATACTCAAGAAAGAACAAAACCTACCAGTAAAACAAAAATGCTAACAATAAAGAGAAAAAAAAAAAAGTTTATCTACTGCCCTAAGGAACCAACAAATACAGAAGACAAACAGAAAATCAGAAAGGAACAAAAGATACTTAAGACATCCAAAGAAAAATCAATAAAATGCTAGGAGTAAATCAGCACCTTTCAATAATAACTCTAAATGTAAAGGGATTAAATTCCCACTCAAAAGATACAGATGACTGACTGGATTAAAAAGAGGGACCAAACAATATGCTGCCTTCAAGAGACTTACCTCACCTGTAATGACACACATTGACTAAGAGTGAAAGGATGGAAAAAGATATACCATGCAAATAGAAATGAAAAACGAGCTGGAGTAGCTATTCTTATATCAGATAAAACAGACTTTAAGCAAAAACCATAAAGAGAGATAAAGAAGGCCACTATACAATGATAAAAGGATCTATCCATCAAGAGAACATAACAACATAAATATATACACACCCAATGTCAGAGCAGCCAGATTTATAAAGCAAACACTATTTGATCTAAAGAATGAGATAGACACTAACACCATAGGAGCAAGGAACCAAAACACCCCACCTCAACATTGGACAGATCATCTAGGCAAAGAATCAGCAGAGAAACACAAGATCTAAACAACACTTTAGACCAATTGGACTTGGCAGATATCTACAGAACATTCTATCCAACAGCTTCAGAATATTCATTCTTCTCATCAACACATGAAACATTCTCCAGGATACATCACATGTTAAGTCACAAAGCAAGTCTCAACAAATTTTAAAAAAGTGGAATTATTTCACATATTTTTTCAGATCACAATGGATTAAAATTAGAAATCAATAACAAATGAAACTCTAGAAATGATACAAACACATGAAAATTAAATAGCATTCTATTTAATGACATATGGGTCCAAGACAAAATTAAATGGGAAATCAAAAAATTTTTGAAACTAATGAAAATAATGGCACATCATACCAAAATCTGTGGGATACTGCAAAAGTATTACTAAGGGGGAAATTTATTGCATTAAATGCTTACTTCAGAAGAATGGAAAGATGGCAAATAAACAACCTAACACTTCACCTTAAAGATTTAGAAGTACAAGAACAATCCAAACCCATAGTTAGTAGATGGAAAGAAATAATTAAGATTAGAGCAGAACTTAATGAAATAGAAATATAAAAAATGATACAAAAGATCAAAGAAACAAAAGTTGGTTTTTTGAAAAGATAAATAAAATTGACAAACGATAAGCAAGGCTAACTAAAAAAACAAGACAGAAGACCCAAATAACAGAAATTGGAAATGAAAAAGGTGATATTACAACTGATACCCTAGAAATACAAGGAATCATTCAAGACTACTATAAACAACTATATACCAACAAATTTGAAAATCTGGAGGAAATAGATAAATTTCTGGACACACACAAACTACCAAAACCGAGGTAAGAAGGTATAAAAAATCTGAACAGACCAATAACAATAAAAGAGATTGAAGCTGTTATCAGAAGGCTTCCAACAAAGAAAAGCCCAGGAGCAAATGGGTTCACTGCATAATTCTACCAGACCTTCAAAAAGGAACTGATACCAATTCTGTACAAACTATCCCAAATGATTGAAACAGAGGCCATTCTCCCAAACTCATTCTATGAGGCAAACATCACCCTCATACCAAAACCAGACAACGATACCTCAAAAACAGAAAACTACGGGCCAATATCCTTGATGAATATAGATGCAAAATTCCTCAATAAAATACTAGCTAACAGGATACAGCAACACATACACAAAATTAACCACCATTATCAAGTGGGATTCATCCCAGGGATGCAAGGTTGGTTCAACATACGCAAATTAACAAATGTGACACCACATCAATAAAAGCAAAGACAAAAACCTTATGATCATCTCTATAGATGCTGAAAAAGCATTTGACAAAATTCAACATTCATTCATGATAAAGACTCTCTACAGGTTAGATATAGATGGAAAGTATCTCAACATAATTAATGCAATATATGATAAGCCCACTGCCAATATCATCCTGAATGGGGAAAAGCTGGAAACTTTTCCTTTAAGAACAGGAAATAGACAAGGATGCTCACTCTCACCACTCTTATTCAACATAGTGTTGGAAGTACTAGCCAGAGCAATCAGAGAAGAAAAGGAAATAAAGGGCATTCAGATTGGAAAAGATGAAATCAAACTGTCCGTGTTTGCAGATGATATGGTCCTATATATATTGAACAGACTAAAGCCTCTACAAGAAAACTCTTAGAGTTGATAAATGATTTCAGCAAAGTTGCAGGATACAAAATCAACACACAAAAATCAGTAGCATTTCTATACTCAAACAGTGAACATGCAGAAAAAGAAATCAAGAAAGCTAGCCCATTTACAATAGCCCCCCAAAATAAAATACTTAGGAATAAACTTAATCAATGATGTGAAAAATCTCTACGAAGAGAACTACAAACCACTGTTGAGAGAAATTAGAGAAGACACAAGAACATGGAAAGATATCCCATGCTCTTAGATCAGAATAATTAACATTGTGAAAATGTCCATATTACCCAGAGTGATCTTCAGATTCAATGCAATCGCCATCAAAATTCCAATGACATTGTTCTCTGAAATGGAAAAAACTATCCAGACATTTATATGGAATTACAAAAGACCAAGCATAGCCATAGCAATTCTGAGCAAAAAAAATAAAGCTGGAGCCATAACACTACCTGACTTTAAAGTATGTTACAAAGCTATAATAACCAAAACAGCATGTTACTGGCATATAAACAGACACACAGATCAATAGAATAGAGAATAGAATAGAGAACCCAGAAATCAACCCATATACCTACAGCCATCTGATCTTTGACAAAGGCAGCAAGTCTACACACTGGGGAAGAGACTGCCTCTTCAGCAAATGGTGCTTGGAAAACTGGATATTCATTCATATGAAACTAGACCCGAACCTCTCACCATATAGCAAAATCAACACAAAATGGATTAAACAATTAAATATACATCATGAAACAATAAAACTCCTTAAAGAAAACATAGGGGAAACACTCCAGAAAGTAGGAGTGGGTACAGACTTCATGAATATGACCCCAAAAGCAAAGGCAACTAAAGAAAAAATAAGCAGATGGGATTATATCAAACTAAAAAGCTTCTGCACAGCAAGAGAAACAATTAGCAGAGTTAAAACACAACCAACAGAGTGGGAGAAAATATTTGCAAAATATATATTGGAGAAAGGATTAATATCTGGAATATACCAGGAACTCAAACAACTTTACAGCAAAAAACCAAATAACCCAATTAGAAACTGGGCAAAGGAGCTGAATAGGCATTTCTCAAAGGAAGATATATGAATGGCCAACAGACACATGAAAAAATACTTAATATCACTCAGCATCTGGGAAATGCAAATCAAAACCATTTTGAGATACCACCTCAGTCCAGTCAGGATGGCTAATATCCAAAAGACTAAGAATGATGAATGCTGGAGAGGTTATGGAGAAAAAGGAAGTCTTATGCACTGTTGGTGAGACTGCAAAATGGTGCAGCTTTTGTGGAAAATGGTATGGAGGTTTCTCAATGACAGATAGATCTACAATATGACCCAGCTATTCCACTGCTGGGAATATACCCAGACGAATGGAAATCATCATGTGAAAGGGATACCTTTACTCCAATGTTTATTGCAGCTCTATTTACAATAGCCAAGAGTTGGAACCAGCCCAAACATCCATCATCAGATGAGTGGATATGGAAAATGTGGCATATCTACACAATGGAATTCTACTCTGCTATAAAAAAGAATGAAATACTACCATTAGCAACAGCATGGATGAACTTAGAGAAAATTATATTAAGTGAAACAAGTCAGGCACAGAAAGAGAAATACCACATGTTCTCACTTATTTGTGGGAGCTAAAAATAAATAAATAAACAAATAAAGGGGGGGAGAAGACACAGCAATCACAACAATTCCTTGAACTTGTTAAGACAAGGGAGCAGATATGAAGTGGGGGGGAAGGGAGTGAGGCAGGGGGAAAGAGGAACAAGTAGAGGGTCATGAAAATCAACTACGATGTATGTTGAGAAGTTAAAATAAGAAAAAATGAAATAATAAAAATAAATAAATAAGAAACACTTGTTTTTCACAGCTCTGAAGGCTGGAAAGTCCAAGATCAAGGCACTGGCAGATCTGGTATCTGGTGAGGGGTCACTTCCTCATCTATGACACCTTCTTGCTGTGTCATCATGTGGTGGAATTGGGTAATGAGCTCTTTCGGGCCCCTTTAATGAGGACACTAATCCCATTTATGAGAACTCCGTCATCATGACCTAATCACCTCCCAAAGGCCCTTCTTCCTAATACCATCACTTTGGGGGTTCGGGTTTCAACATAGGAATTTGGGGGCAGGGGGTGATAAACGTTCAGTCCTTTGCAATCAGATTATTCTTTAGATTTTCTAAAAAGTAAATTTTAAAAGGCTGTTCATCATTAGGAAATTTGGACAATATTAAAGTATAAATAAAAATGACCTCTGATCCCACTAATCTTGAATTTTTCTTTAATCTTTTCTTCACAACAGAGAATGTGAATGTAACAAATATAATTTAGTTCAGTAGTTTATCAAATAACCATTATGTGACAGGTGTGCCCAAGTTGTGGGACTACAAAGAAGAAAAATAAAAGCCTTCCTGGAGAGGTGGCCCTGACCAGATGTAAGCCAAGACAAGAAGGCTGTCCAGGCAGAGGGACCCTAGGAAACAGACTAATACGGTGACATTATGCTAAGTGAAATAAGCCAGTCACAGAAAGGCAAATATCTTATGATTGCACTTTTGTGAGATACCTAGGGCCTGGAGGTAGGGGCAATAGAAAGTGATTGTCTAATGGGTACAGAGTTTCGTTTTGCAAGATGAAAGAGTTCTGGACATGGATGTTGGTGATGGTGGCACAACAATATGAATGTACTTAAAGCTACTGAAGTGTGACTTAAAAATGGTTAAGATGGTAAATTTTATATTCTGTGTATTTTACCCCAATTAAAAAATCTCTTCATTTGGTAAAGGTTAGTAATGGGCCTGCTAATATCTCTAACTTAAGAGAATATGCAGGGTGCAATCTCCACAGCCTTGAGTGATTATGGAATATTCTCTCAGTGATGTCTAAGGAGCAGAGGTAGTGAAGTTGCAGAAGCAGGAAAGCATGAATGCTGCTGTACTTAATGAGACAACTCTGATGTTGCTTTCCAGCTCTAGCAGGACTTTCTCTAGCTAGAAGGGGATGGAGGGATATGGTAACCTCAAGCTGATGAGAAATGCTGAGAAATGTAGGTTGTTTATAGAGGAGAATATATTGTAACTTTTCCCTTCCCATGGGAATAAATCATTACTCAGCCGTGCCTTCCAGGCATCTGCAGACTAGAGAGACCAGAAGCATACATCTGAAACAGAATGATGCCCTTATCTGAGTTCTGTGATCTAGGCAACAGGTTCTGTGAAGGCAAGAGCTCTGGGTGTGGAGGAAGATGGAGGAATTCCCAGAATAAGAGGTGGGGTGTGAGTTGGACTCAAAAGATTAGGGCCTAGGAAGGATTATGGCATTTAAAGTGGGAAAGAGTCATGCATACAGGATGTGGGGGTCAGCAAAAGTTTATGCAGAGTGGAGGAGTCTATTGTGGAAGGCAGAAAGAGGCTTGAAATGTAAGCGGAGAGTGGAGGGGGACATTCCATAAAAGACCTTGGGTGGTGGGATGGCATTTACTGATGAAGAGCATCAGTCTAACTCAGTAAATTTTTGCCTCCCAGATAGCCCCTCCTCCAATGTGAAATGCCAGTGGTGTGTTGACAGTGTTGGTCTTCAGAGGACCTCTCTCTTCATGTTCAAGGGCCTTTGGATCCTTGAGCAAATGCTTAATTCTCTGAGCCTACTTCCTTGACTATGAAATGTAATAATGCCTCTTACATTGCTGAGTCTGAGAATTCACCAAGATAACACATGAAAACAATCTCAGCACAGTCTAGCCCAGAGTAGGTATTTGGTGTAGGGGGAGGTGGACGTAGGGGATGATGTTGATTTACATTTGTTAACCCTTTCATGGGAACTCTGACCATGAGCATGGTGTCTACACATCCTTTTCAGATATGGGCAGACTGGAGTTTACAATGTGAGAACGTAAGTGCAAGTCCCAAGCTGGATGTCACATCAAGTTCTAGGGAGTTAATTGTCCTGAAAGGAACATATCAAGGGTTCCCTGGATCTCAGGGAAGGGAGATTAAGCCACACAGTGATTTGTCTGAAGCTGTGCCTTTGGCCAGTCCCTGGGAAATATGTGTATGCTGGGGGATACAGAGATCAATGTGTGAGATTTTGGAGCCCACGTTTGACTATGGTTTAAAATGCAGAAACTTCTCAGTAAGTTGTAACCCTTTGAAGCTCAGCTCGGATCTCCTCCCTTCCAGACTCCTCCACAGTGAGCCTCTTCTGGGCTTGCTTTGGTGGCACTTTTTTCATCTCTGGTTTGACATTCTCATATCAGGCTTCTGTTGATCTCCCTTCACTAGATTAGGAGCACTTAACGTGAGAGTTAGAGCATGGTGCAGGCTTGGTAAGCAAGGCACTTTGAGTCTTTGTCATTCAGTTTTGATAACTCCCCAGTTTTAGGCTTGCTTCTTTTTATTTACCAGTTGTCAAAATAGTGAGTGGGTTCCTTGATATCCTTCAAAGTGATCAATTAGAATATGTCATAGTATCATTATGAGCTCACATATTTAAACACATTCAGTATGTTTGAATCTGTTATACTTGTTATTCCCATTGAAGTTCAGATTGTATTATTTTTAGCCAGTGGGCACCCTTTCAAGTTGGCCTCTGGGTCATTTTGACATGACCCTACTAGTGTTTGAGAGGTTCTTTACTATCTGGTATGACAAATGTTCCAGGTTTATCTTGTACATTTCCTGATCCAGACCTGGAATTAGCCATTTCCTCATAGTCCTGGTTTCTTTTAGTGAAAATGATATGTAGAAACCCATTATGGACACTAAGGGACACTTAACACTTTTGGGTTGGTCACACAATTATTTTTTTACATGTTGATAAGCAACATGAACTATCACTTTGTGTTTTGCTTTTTTCCACAAACCATCATTGTGAATATTTTCATTTACTTCTACATAGTATTTTTTCCAACTTTTAACTATGAAAAATTTCAATCATACATAGAAGCAAATGGTGTAATGAATATCAATTCATACAGTTTCAAATAATATCAAGATTTTATCACATTCATTTCATCTATCTCTTTCACTTCTTTGCTGGAATATTTTAAAGCAAATCCTAGACATGTGTCTAAGTCTTATAAATATCATGTGAGTGAACATACTTTACCTTATGTACATGTTCCCCCTGGTTAGATATTATGTTACTTCCAATTTTTCACTGTCACATACAATACAGGCCTCTTATTTCATACAGGTGGCACATCTGAGAGTTCTACCCAAGCTGATGAGCCATAGCATTTAGGTATCATTAACTGTCACCACAGGTTACTTGGAAGATTTTCTTGGGCAGACAATCAGTTTGTCTTCCCGTAGCCTGCCTTGGGAGAATGAGCCAATTGGAGATCTGCTGGCTTGCCAGAGCAACAGAAAGGGTTAAGTGTTATATATGGCAGAGAGGCTAATTTTCTTGTGAGGATTATAGAAATGAGTCTGTTGCACTGATCTTTTGATATAATTATCCAGAGGAAAAATTTTCTGACAAATGCCTAAAATGCCTGCTGTGTGCAAGAACCTGGGCTGGGCATCGTGAGGGACAAAGGGATTATAACAAAGAGTCTTCCTAAACTGATAATGTTGGTAATGCGTGGGGATGTGGGTGGGAGGGAAGGTCAAAGGGGCTCCAACTTTATAGTGTGTCAGTTCTTTTTGTTTAAATAACAGCTTTATTGAGATCTAATTCAATACCACAAAGTCACCTTTTAAAGGTATAGTTTCAGTGTTTTCAGTTTATTCACAAAGTTGCACAATCATCACCACTACCTAATTCCCAAACATTCTCACCCCAGAAGGAAACCTCATACCCATTAAGCATTCTCTCCATTCTTCCCTCTCTGCATTGTCTGGCAACCACTCTTGTACTTTCTGTGTCTATAGATTTGCCTATCCTGGACATTTCATATAAATGGAAACCTATAATATATGACTTTTTATATCTGGCTTCTTTCACTTAGCATAGTGTTCTTAAGGTTTATCCATGTAGCATATATCAGTACTTCTTTCCTTTTTGTGACTGAATAATATCCCATTGTATGGTTTAGCCATTGACCAGTTGATAACCATTGGATTGTTTTCACTTTTTGGCTACTATACATAATGCTGCTTTGAACATTTATGTACAAGTTTTTGCATGAACATGTGTCTTCAGTTCTCTTGGGTGTATGCCTTGGAGTGAAATTGGCCATATGGTAACTGATTAACATTTGAGTAACTGCCAAACTGTTTGTCTCAGTTTTTGTATGAGAAGAATGTTAAAAGAAAAACTTTAGACAAATTAAATTTAGCAGAGTTTATTTAAGAAAAAAAAAAAAAGCCCAATTCATGAATGAAGCAGCAAGCAGCACCCTGAACCAGTGCAGAACCAGTGAAGAGAGCTCCACCCAGCAACCTGGGCAGGTGGTACTTAAATGCAGAACAAGGGAGTAATGTTCAGAAACAGCTTGATTGCTTACACCTCAGTATTTGTGTTACTTGGGCAGGTTTTGGCAGTTTGCAGCCTGTGGTTTATTGAAAGCTTGGTTGCTACGATTGGCTGAGTCTTGACTACTTACTACAACAATATACTCTTAACTTAGGTTGCAGTTTGTTTACACATTAGGTTAGGTTATTGTTCTCTATGTACAGGGGCAGCTTTAGGCCAAGTTGAATTGAACAGTTCTCACTTTTTGATCAGCCTCTCAATCTTGAGAGATTGACTAAAACCTTGGGCACTGACACCACTTTCTGTCTCCATCATAATGAGTTATTTGGTCTCAGTATAGAATTCACAGTTTACGGTCAAATTAGTTTGACGATTCTTTATGTTTTCTTCATGTTTTTGTTATTCTAGCAGTAGTGAGACCATTTGATGTACAAAGGTGGCTGCATGTGAGTAAGATTCTTGAGGGGGTACAGCACATCAGGGAGACTATTGTAATGGCTACCAGGAGGATAGTACCAAGAAACTGAAGTACACTCCTTCACAGCAGCCTCCACAAACCAAACTGATCAAAATCAAACAATTCAAAGTTCGGGCAATAAAGACGATTCCCAGTGTTCAAGTCCTTTTGGCCATAGTATTCGTTTGGCATGTTGGTGATTGAGGACAACAGTTCCCTGTCAAATGGCCTGATTTAAGACATATCTGTTTTTGTAGTTAGCCTCGTAACATAAGTCACAGTACCAGAAACCCACTAAAAGTAACATAAAGATTAGAAAACCTTGGAATAACCAACCTTGCCATCTGCCATTTAGGATTCTTGCAAACCAGACATTGGCTGTAAACACATCAAGTGTTTCTTTCCCTTGAGAAAATTTCTTAATGTACTCAGTGGCAGTATCTAGAGGAACAGTATCAGGCACCTTTTTATATAAGTTTTCTGTAGTAGTAAAATCGGGGGAGGGAAGTGCAACATTCAGTTTTGTTCAGCACCATGCACCAGCCCCAGCATGGGCAAAGAGGAGATATACAGCTGAGTCGTGTTCCACTAAGTTTACTCGTTGAGCATGAAAGCTCTCATCCACATTTTGAAGATGGGCTTCTGCTGGTCTGAACACCTAGGAGTTCTGAGTGGTCACAAAATCCACGATTTTCTCTGATTTATTACCTTAAATTTTTTACAACCCATAACACACCGCATCTGAGAGCGAGCCCCTAGTAACCCCACTGAAATCTTTCCTTGGTAGAAACTGTCTTATCTTCATCTATTTGAAGGTTTGTACTAATTCTGGTTCTTGACTACTGTCCTCTGATGATAAGAAATATTACAGGGACTTTCAGGGAGGGCAGGAGTGGGCCAGGCCAAAAAGCAAAATCTGAAACAAGGAGGAGACAGAACATAGTAAGCAAATTCCCCAAGACAAGGATGCCCCACTCTCACCACTCTTGTTCAACGTAGTATTGGAAGTACTAGCCAGAGCAATCAGGGAAGAGAAGGAAATAAAGGGCATCCAGATCAGAAAAGATGAAATCAAATTGTCCCTGTTTACAGATGACATGATCCTATATACAGAACAGCCTAAAGACTCCACAAAAAAAACTCTGAGTTGATAAATGGTTTCAGCAAAGTTGCAGGATACAAAATCAACACGCAAAAATCACTATTATGTTTATATTCCAATAATGAATTAGCAGAAAAAGAAATCAGGAAAGCTAGCCCATTTATAATAGCCATCAAAAAAAAAAAAAAAATAAACCACTTAGGAATAAAGTTAACCAAAGATGTGAAGAATCTCTATGATGAGAACTACAAATCACTGTTGAGAGAAATTAAAGAGGACACAAGAAGGTGGAAAGATATCCCATGCTCTTGGATTGGAAGAATTAACATTGTGAAAATGTTCAAACTACCTGATGTGATCTACAGACTGAACACAATCACCATCAAAATACAAATGACGTTCTTCACAGAAATGGAAAAAACAATCCTAAAGTTCATATGGAACAACAAAAACCCCAAAATAGCCAAAGCAATCCTGAGCAAAAAAAATAAAGCTGGAAGCATAACACTACCTAACTTCAAACCATACTACAAAGCTATAGTAACCAAAACAGCATGGTACTGGCATAAAAACAGGCACACGGATCAATAGAACAGAATAGAAAACCCAGAAATCGGCTCATACACCTACAGCCATCTGATCTTTGACAAAAGCACCAAGAACACACACTGGGGAAGAGACTGCCTCTTCAATAAATGGTGCTGGGAAAATTGGACATCCATATGTGGAAGAATGAAACTAGACCCGTACCTCTCACCATATACCGAAATCAACTCAAAATGGATTAAAGAATTAAATATACACCCTGAAACTATAAACCGCCTAAAAGAAAACATAGGGGAAACACTTCAGAAAGTAGGACTGGGCATAGACTTTATGAATATGACCCCCGAAGCACAGGCAAACAAAGGAAAAATAAACAAATGGGATTATATCAAACTAAAAAGCTTCTGCACAGCAAAAGAAACAATTAACAGGGAGAAAAGACAACCAATGGAGTGGGAGAAAATATTTGCAAAATATGCATTTGATAAAGGATTAATATCCAGAGTATACAAAGAACTCAAACAACTTAACAGCAAAAAAAAAAAAAGCAAGTAACCTGATTAAAAAATGGGCAAAGGAACTGAATAAACTTTTCTCAAAAGAAGATATATGAATATACAACAGACACATGAAAAAATGCTCAACATCACTCTGCATTTGGGAAATGGAAATCAAAACCTCACTGAGATATAATCTTGCTCCAGTTAGGCTGGCTAATACCCAAAAGACTGAAAATAACAAATGCTGATGAGGATGCAGAGAAAGGGGACCCCTCCTACACTGTTGGTGGGACTGCAAAATGGTGCGGCCTTTATAAAAAATGGTATGGAGGTTCCTCAAACAAGAAACAAGAGGTTCCTTCTTCCACAAGTCACATAGATGACACATAAGGGTTCTGTTCTGGGAAGGAAATGGGGAGAGGGGAGTCAAGTGTAGGCATTAGTGGGTGTCCTGCCTGCTCCAGAACTGGAAGAACATGGGTCCAGGGCTTCCATCTACTGTCATGTGAACTCTGACCACTGAGATCAGCAAGATAACAGCTTCAAACCACCTACCGTTCAACACCAAACTGCAGAGAAGATGGGGAGGGAATGCTGGATCTCTGGGCCTCCAGTTTGCTCCAGGATACCAGAGGGTAGGGGTAGCCTTGCATTTCCCTTTGAAATGGGGCACACACAAGGTCAAGCCTGGGGGATTGTAGACCCTGGCTACATCTATGGGAAGCTCCTCAGCTAGCGTCTTCCTCTTGGACCCTGAGGATCCTGACCCGGAAGAGGATGAGGATGAGCTGGTGGATGGTCCAGCAGTTGTGTGTGTAACAGAGCCCTGGGCAGGTGACGAGGGGGCCCTAGAGGCAGGTTTCCTCCTTGCTGAGCCCCTGTGAAAAGCAGGGTTGCTGGGGTTAGCAGCTGGCATGGACATGCCTCTAGACGCAGCCGTGCTTGCAGTGGCACTGTGTCCCCAACTTGAACTTAGGGGTTTGAGTTTGTGGGGCCCCCGAGGTTGTGACTCAAAGTAGGGACAACAGTGCTCTCCAGCAGGGTTATTCTTACTGCAGGCAGGTCCCATGGTCACCAGGGGTGTTTGCTGTCTAGAGGGGCCCCAGGTGTTCAGGCCAGAGCTTCCCCATAGTGCTATATGGTGCTCAGGACTCGTCTTTTTCCTGCAGTGATGTCAAGAGCTGTGAAGGTGGAGCTAAGATCTGCAACAGTCTCTCTGCTCCCAAAGCCCATTAGTGCCACTGAAAAGGGCATTTTCAAGGGCGCCCAGCTTGTGAGCTGCCCAGTGTGTGGCTGAATGTTGGTCACAGCGCTGGGCGTGTGGGTGGCAGCTGCAAAGCCAGAGGCAGTGGATGCATCAGGGAGGAATACAGCTGGAGTGGCAGCAAAGGCCAGCTGGGCGCTGGCATGGGAGTCTTCAGCGTTTTCTGTATATGATCATGTCCTCTGCAGCTAGGGATAGTCTGACCCCCTCCTTCCTGATTAGATGCCCTTTTTTGCTTTCTCTTTCCTTATTATGCTGGCTAGAATATCCAGTACCAAGTTGAATAAGAGTGTGGGAAGTAGCCATCCTTGTTTTGTTCTCCATCTTAGAGGAAAAGCCTCCGATTTTTGTACATTCAATATAGTAGAAGTCAGTGGGCTCTGGATCCAAAACTGACTCAGTTCTGGGAACTGATCAGGTATCATGACTTCCTCTTAGAGAAACCCACCAGTAGCCTCCTGCTGCTCCATTCTTGCCCCTTTCTTGGGTTGTAGATGTTCAGCGATATGCTTATTTTTAGTTCTAAGTGTGCTGTGCTATTAACCATCCTTATGACTCCCTGCAGCCAAGCCCCCTGGGCTGCCCCCCTGGCTTTGTTAGTTGTTATGGTGAGTGTGATCCCTGCGCTTCTGGTTAATGAGCTCTACCACTTGGCCTCTGTTACTTTAGGCCATCATCCTAGTGGATTTTAAAGATCCCAGCTCTGTGACCTCTTCCTATGACATTCCTGGCCTACAGAGAAGAGCTCCAACTGCACTGTTTAGTGATGCTGGTGCCCCACTTACCAGTGCATTCTTGATGGTCTGTGTAAATGGTGGGGTCTCTGGGAGCCCCAGGGAGTAACCCTTTGCTCAGTTTTCTG
This sequence comes from Cynocephalus volans, assembly GCF_027409185.1. Classification (NCBI taxonomy): domain Eukaryota; kingdom Metazoa; phylum Chordata; class Mammalia; order Dermoptera; family Cynocephalidae; genus Cynocephalus; species Cynocephalus volans. The sequence goes on from NC_084461.1 coordinate 214,376,675, forward strand.
GACTCACATAACATACGTCGGCATGCCTTCTCTCAACCTCTTTATTCCTTCTTCTTCCACCTGCCAGGGCAGCTCTGGCATGTCTGCTTCTCTCTGCACTGGCCATCACTTTACAACAGTCCTGTAAGAGAAGAGACACTCCTCGTACCCCTCCACCTGAAAGCTAATTCTTGCAGGTCCTTGGGGGTGTAATCTCTTTCCTCCCTTATCAGGCCTAACAATTCCCTAGCTGGGATTTGCTGGGATGTCACCTTAACTACTGTCCTGGCAGCCAAGAGAAGAGCTAGGGCAACTTCTGGGGGGCCATTTGTTGCATTCTACAGTGCCTTTTAGCACAGGGGAAGTGCTAGTTCTTACTAGAAAAAGTAGGTGACCTCTATGAACACAAGGGTTTCATGGATCTGTAGGGGTGACCATCCAGATGTCTCCATCCCTTGTTATATGTCCCAGATTTTCATAACTAGTTATCTTAGTTCAGTTTAGCAGGCCACCTTCATCTGAGCATTGACATGTCCCTGGAGTTCTGCAGCTCTAACTGCTGGAACCAGTTTTTATTATAAAAACCATCTTGTTTTTATTGCTCAGTTATTTCTACCCTTTCACTGCAGGAGATAATTGCCTCTTTCCAAACTACCAAGGAGGCCTTCTAGCAGTCTTTGGCTGCTTATTAAAGCCCAGATGCCTCACTATCCTTCCGCAGAGTGTCAATACAACTTAGCAACAGTCAGCCAACTCCACTGTCTGTGTAGCACCATATTTTAAATAGCCTGAATCATCACACGAGCAAGGGCATTTTCATACCAGGGTGTTTTGTTTTCTCAGGTTGGGTCCAGTGATATCTTTAGCAACTTCATTGCCACCATGTGCCAGAGGCTGCTGGTGACCCCAATGCCACTCAGAATAGAGGGGTGGTGAGTGAACTTGTCCCAGAACTCCATCTCACTGCTTGCCTTCTCAGGATATTTGTGGTCCTGCTGTTATTTCAGGTTCTCTAAGAAACAAGTGCCAAGACTAGATTTATTGGGGGAAATGGGAAGGGAGCCAGAGAAAGCTGGGACAGCTGTGAAACCTAGACCCAGGTCCAACTCCCATGGAGGAGAGGAAAAGAAGTGTATTAGTCCATTTGTGTTGCTTCTAACAAAATACTTGGAACTGGGTAATTTATAAAGAAAATGAAATTTATTGCTTACAGTTTCTGAGACTGGGAAATCCAAAGTCCATCTGGTGGTGGTGACAGTGACCCAGGGGTTTCACATTGCAAGATGGTGGAAACAGAGAGAGCAGAGAGAGAGAGACAGATAGACTCTCCTCTTTTTTTGAAGCCCTCAAAACAATGCCCCTGACCACCATTTTTAACCCATTCACTACTGCATGGTCCTACAATCCAATCACCTCTTTAAGGCTCCACCTTTCAATTACCATAATAGGATTTCCCACCCTCTTAACAGTTACAGTGGGAGCTAAGTTTCTAATACATAAATCTTGGGGGACACATAAATCTTTCTAATACATAAAGCTTCAGGGAGTTTTGGGGGGACATAATTCAGCTCACTATAGGAAGGAAGGCTGGGTAAGAAAAGTCTTACACTGCAGTGCAGTTAAAAGAAGGTTTTGGCAAATCCAGTGGAAGTCCTTGGGCCAAAGCCACCCTTTAAAGGAGTCTTGTGTCTCCCGGGTTTTGCTCCTGCCTCAGTATCCCTGCTGCGGTCACTCATTAGCCAGGAGCAACTCTGGGCCTTTGTGCAAATGTAGTCATCTGTTTCAGATCACAGCAGCTGAGGCCCTTAGTCAATTGTGGGTTTTTTTGCTGTTGTTGTTTTTGTTTGTTTGCTTTTTGGAAATATGGGAGAACGGAAAGGTGCATACTGAGAAGCAATACATTTTATTTTATTTTTTATGGCTACCTTTAGATGAACATTAGTCATTTAATATCTTTGCTACTTTCCCAAATATAATACCTTCAAATTATTTAGCTTTTCTTACCACCATTCCACAAATGTAAACCAATATTTTAGGTTTGTCCTTTTTTATGTTTGTGAAATACAGGAGATCGAAGGTCTGTGTTTAGGTTCATTTTTTAAAAATATGGATGTCCAAATATTCCAACGCCATTTGTTGAAAAGATTATCCTCTCTCCATTGAGTTGCCTTTGTTCCTTTGTCAAAAATCAGCTGACTGTGTGTGTGTGAGTCTACTTCTGGGCACACTGTTCCACTTCACTGCTCTTTGTGTCTGTTCTTTTGCTAGTACCAGGCTATCTCGATTACTGTAGCTTTATAGCAAGTCTTGAAATCTTTCAGGTAGTGTCAGTCCTCCAACTGTAGTTCTTCCTCAGTATGTTGTTGGCTATTCCAGGTGTTTTGCTTTTCGGTATGAACTTTAGAATCAATTGTCATTATCTACAAAATGACTGGTTAGAGATTTGATTGGGATTGCATTGAATTAATAGATCAAGTTGGGAAGAACCAGCTTCTTGATGATATTGAGTCTTCCTATCTATGAACATAGACTATCTCTCCTTAATTATTAAGTTCTTTTTGATTTTTTTCATCAGAGTTTTCTAGTTTTCTTCATATAAATCTTATAAATATTTGTTAAATTTATGCTTTAGTATTTCCTGTTTTGAGTACTATCGGAAATGCTATGCATGTATATATTTTTAAATTTCAAGTTTCAGTCATTGTGTCATTGTAAAGGACAGCAATTGTATTTTGCATATTGACCTGTGACCTTGCTATACTTGCTTGTTAGTTCCAGGAATTATTTTGTAGATTTTTTTTTGCCATTTTTTACACAGACATATTAATATGAAAATACAGTTCTATTTTTTCTTTTCCAATTTATATATGTTTTACTTCATTTTTAAAATTTTCTATTTTTATTTTTTTGGTCTTATTGTGTCAGCCAGGACTTCCAGTACCATGTTGTATAGGAGCCGTAAGAGAGGGTGCCCTAGCTTAATTCCTGATCTTAGGAGGAAAGCGTCTGTCTCTCACCACTAAATATAATATCAGCTCTAGTTGTTTGTTTGCTTTGTTTTGTTTTTTCTTCTCTTTTGTAGATGTCCTTATGAAGTTGAGAAAGTGCTCCTCTATTCCTAGTTTGTGGAGTCTTTTTATCATGAATGGTGTTAGATTTTGTCGAATATTTTTTCTCATTAATTGATATCATCATAAGATATTTTTCTTTGGTATGTCAATGTGGTGGGTTAGGGTGTTTGATTTGAATGTTGAACCTATCTTGAATAACTGGAATAAATCTCACTTGGTCATGGTGTATAATTTTTTTTATTCATATTGGATTTAGTTTGCTAATTACTTTTATGAATTTTGGTATCTATATTCAAGAGAGATATTTGCCTGTAGTTTTTCTTTCATGTAATATATTTGCGTTGTTTTGGTGTTAGAGTAATACTGGCCTTGTAGAATAAGTTAGGAACTATTTCTTCTGCTTCTATTTTCTGGAAAAGATTGTAGAGAATACATTTTTTTTTCTTTAAATTTCTGGTAGAATTTACCAGTGAAACCACCTGGACATGGTGCTTTCTTTTTTGGAAGGTCATTAATTATTGATTTAATTTTTTAATAGATTTAGATGTATTTATACATTTATGTATTTATAAATTCCATTTAAACTTTATTATTTTACCTAAAATAAACAGACTCCAAGAAAAAAGCTATTTCAATTCTCTTTCATTATGTCTTTTAATATTTTAATTTCTTTAATTTTATCAATATACAATGTAGTTGGTTTTTGTGTCCCTTTACCAATTCCTTCCTCCCCCCCTCTTTCCCCCCTCTCACCCATCCACATCATATCTGTTCACTTGTCTTAACAAGTTCAAGAAATTGTGATTGTTGTGTCTTCTTCCCTGCCTCCCCATTTATTTGCGTATTTATTAATTTTTAATTCCCACAGATAAATGAGAACATATGGTATTTCTCTTTCTGTGACTGACTTATTTCACTTAATATAATTTTTTCTAAGTCCATCTATCTTGCTGTGAATGGTAGTATTTCATTCTTTTTTATAGCAGAGTAGTATTCCATTGTGTAGATACACCACGTTTTCCATGTCCACTCATCTGATGATGGACATTTGGGCTGGTTCCAACTCTTGGCTATTGTAAATAGAGCTTCAATAAACATTGGGGAACAGGTATACCTTCTACTTGATGATTTCCATTCGTGGAATAGCTGGGTCATACGGTAGATCTATCTGTAATTGTTTTTTGTTTCCAAATTTTATTTTATTTTGTCAATATACAATGTGGATGATTATTGTGGCCCACTACCGAAACCTCCCTCCCTACGCCCTCTCCCGCCTCCCTCCCAACAACGTCATATCTGTTCACTTGTGTATCAACTTCAAGGAATTGTAATTGTTGTGTCTTCTTCCCTACGCCGCCCCCCGGTTTTTTTTGTATTTATTTATTTATTTTTAGCTCCCACAAATAAGTGAGAACATGTGATATTTCTCTTTCTGTGCCTGACTTGTTTCACTTAATATAATTCTCTCTAGGTCCATCCATGTCATTGCAAATGGCAGTATTTCATTCTTTTTTATAGCTGGGTAGTATTCCATTGTCTAGATATACCACATTTTCTGTATCCACTCATCTGATGATGGACATTTGGGCTGGTTCCAACTCTTGGCTATTGTAAAGAGTGCTGTGATGAACATTGGAGAACAGGTATACCTTCGACTTGATGATTTCCATTCCTCTGGTATATTCCCAGCAGTGGGATAGCTGGGTCCTATGGTAGATCTATCTGCAAATTGTTTGAGGAACCTCCACACCATTTTCAATAGAGGCTGCACCATTTTGCAGTCCCACCCACCAACAATGTATGAGAGTTCCTTTTTCTCTGCAACCTCGCCAGCATTTATCGTTCAGAGTCTTTTGGATATTAGCCATCCTGACTGGAGTGAGATGGTATCTCAGTGTGGTTTTGATTTGCATTTCCCAAATGCTGAGTAATGTTGAGCATTTTTTTCATGTGTCTGTTGGCCATTCGTATATCTTCCTTTGAGGAAGGAATGCCTATTCAGCTCCTTGCCAATTTTGTAATTGGGTTATTTGTAAAGTTGTTTGAGTTCTATGTATATTCTGGATGTTAATCCTTTCTCCAATAAATATTTTGCAAATATTTTCTCCCACTCTGTTGGTTGTCTTCTAACTCTGTTAATTGTTTCTTTTGCTGTGCAGAAGCTTTTTAATTTGATATAATCCCATTTGTTTATTTTTCCTTTCATTGCCTGGGCTTTTGTGGTTGTGTTCATGAAGTCTGTACACAATCCTGGAGTGTTTCCCCTATGTTTTCTTTAAGGAGTTATTGTTTCAGGGTGTACATTTAACTCTTTAATTCATTTGGATTTGATTTTGGTATATGGTGACAGGTTTGGATCTAGTTGCATTCTCCTGCATATGGATATCCAGTTTTCTGAGCACCATTTGCTGAAGAGGCAGTCTATTCCCCAGTGTGTAAATTTAGTGCCTTTGTCAAAGATCAGATGGCTGTAGGTGTATGGGTTGATTTCTGGATTCTGGATTCTATTCCATTGATCAGTGTGTCTGTTTATATGCCAGTACCATGCTGTTTTGGTTATTATAGTTTTGTAGTATAGTTTAAAGCCAGGTAGTCTTATGCCTCCAGCTTTATTTATTTATTTATTTATTTATTTATTTATTTATTTATTTATTTATTTTGCTCAGAATTTCTTTGGCTATTCATGGTCTTTTGTTATTTAATATAAACGTTAAGATAGTTTTTTCCATTTCTGAGAAAAATGTCACTGGAATTTTGATGGGGATTGTGTTGAATTTTTAGATCACTTTGGGTACCATGGACAGTTTCACAATGTTAATTCTTCCAATCCAAGAGCATGGGATATCTTTCCATCTTCTTGTGTCCTCTTTAATTTCTCTCAACAGTGATTTGTAGTTGTCATTGTAGAAATTTTTCACATCCTTGGTTAACTTTTTTCCTAAGTATTTTTTTTTATTTGGTGGCTATTGTAAATAGGCTAGCTTTCTTGATTTCTTTTTCTGCATGTTCACTGTTCAAGTATAGAAATGCTACTGATTTTTGTGTGTTGATTTTGTATCCTGCAACTTTGCTGCAATCATTTATCAACTCTAAGAGGTGTTTGGTTAGGCTTTAGGCTGTTTGATATATAGGATCATGTCATCTGTAAACAGGGAGAGTTTGACTTCATCTTTTCCAATCTGGATGCCTTTTATTTCCTTCTCTTCTCTAATTGCTCTGGCTAGTACTTCCTACACTATGTTGAATAGGAGTAGTGAGAGTGGCCATCCTTGTCTAGTTCCTGTTCTTAAGGGAAAAGCTTTCAGCTTTTTCCTGTTTAGGATGATATTGGCAGTGGCCTTATCGTATACAGCTTTAATTATGTTGAGATACTTTTCATCTATACCTAACCTGTAGAGAGTGTTTATCATGAATGACTGTTGAATTTTGTCAAATGCTTTTTCAGCATCTATAGAGATGGTCATATGGTCTTTGTCTTTGATTTTATTGATGTGGTGTATCACATTTATTGATTTGTTTATGTTGAAACAACCTTGCATCCCTGGGATGAATCCCACTTGATCATGGTGTATAATTTTGTGTATGTGTTGCTGTATTCTGTTAGCTAGTATTTTATTGAGGATTTTTGTATCTATATTCATCAAGGATATTGACCTGTAGTTTTCTTTTCTTGTTGTATCTTTGTCTGGTTTTGGTATCAGGGTGATGTTTGCTTCATAGAATGAGTTTGGGAGAATGACCTCTGTTTCAATCTTTTGGTACAGTTTGTAGTGAATTGGTATCAATTTCTCTTTGAAGGTTTGGTAGAATTCTGCAGTGAACCCATCCAGTCCTGGGCTTTTCTTTTGGGAGCCTTCTGATAACAGCTTCAATCTCTTTCATTGTTATTGGTCTGTTCAGATTTTCTACATCTTCTTGCCTCAGTTTTGGTAGTTTGCGTGTGTCCAGAATTTTATACATTTCTTTAAGATTTTCAAGTCTGTTGGCATACAGTTTTTTATAGTAGTCTTTAATGATTTCTTGTATTTCTGGGATATCAGTTGTAATATCACCTTTTTCATTTCCAATTTTTGTTATTTGGGTCTTCTCTCTTCTTTTTGTATTTAGCCTTGCTAATGGTTTGTCAATTTTATTTATCTTCTCAAAAAACTAACTTTTTGATTCTTTAATCTTTTATATCGTTTTTCTGGGTTTCTATTTCATTAAGTTCTTCTCTGATCTTAATTATTTCTTTCCATCTGCTAACTTTGGGTTTGGGTTGTTCTTATTTTTCTAGTACTTTAAGGTGAAGTGTTAGGTTGTTTACTTGCCATGTTTCCATTCTTTTGAAGTAAGCATTTAATGTGATATACTTTCCCTTTAGTAATGCTTTTGCAGTATCCTACAGGTTTTGGTTTGATATGTCATTGTTTTCATTAGTTTCAATAAATTTTTTGATTTCCTGTTTAATTTCTTCTTGGACCCATATGTCATTGAATAGAATATTGTTTAATTTCCATGTGTTTGTATAGTTTCTAGAGTTTCGTTTGTTATTGATTTCTAATTTTAATCCATTGTGATCTGAAAAAATATGTGGGATAATTCCAATTTTTTTGAATTTGTTGAGACTTGCTTTGTGACTTAACATGTGATGTATCCTGGAGATTGTTCCATGTGCTGATGAGAAGGATGAATATTCTGAAGTTGTTGGATAGAATGTTCTGTAGACATCTGCCAAGTCCAATTGGTCTAAAGTGTTGTTTAGATCTTGTGTTTCTCTGCTGATTCTTTGCCTAGATGATCTGTCCAATATTGACAGTGGGGTGTTCAGATCTCCTGCTATTATGGTATTAGTGTCTATTTCCTTCTTTAGATCAAATAGTGTTTGCTTTATAAATCTTGCTGCTCCGAACTTGGGTGCGTATATATTTATGATTGTTATGTCTTCTTGATGGATAGATCCTTTTATCATTATATAGTGGCCTTCTTTATCTCTTTTTATGGTTTTTGGTTTAAGGTCTATTTTATCTGATATAAGAATAGCTATTCCAGCTCATATTTCATTTCTATTCGCATGGTATATCTTCTTGCATCCTTTCACTCTTAGTCTATATGTGTCTTTACAGGTGAGGTAAGTCTCTTTTAAGGCAGTATGTAGTTGGGTCCACCATTTTAAACCAGTCATTCAGTTTGTGTCTTTTGTGTGGGGAATTTAATCCTTTTACATTAAGAGTTGTTATTGAAAGGTGTTGGTTTACTCCTAGCATTTTATTGTTTCTTGTTTGGATGTCTTAAGTATATTTTGTTCCTTTCTTTCTGATTTACTGTTTGTCTTCTGTATTTGTTGGTTTCTTGGGGTGGTAGATAAACTTTACTTTATTTTTCTCTTTATTGGTAGCATTTTTATTTTACTAATGGGTTTTGTTTTTTCTTGAGTGTTTATGGCAGTGTTGATTGTTTTTCAGGTACCAAACCCAGTACTCCCTTGAGAATTTCTTGTAAGGCTGGTCATGTGGTAGTGAACTCACACAGTTTTTGTTTGTCTGAAAAATATACCATTTTTTCTTCATTTCAGAAGAATAGACTTGCTGGGTAAATTATACTTGGCTGGCAATCTTTTTCTTCTAGTATTTTTGAATATATCATCCCATTCTTTTCTGGATTTTAGGGTTTCTGATGAAAAGTCTGATGTTAGTCTGATTGGGACTCCCTTATAGCTGACTTGATGCTTCTCTCTTGCAACTTTTATGATTCTCTCTCTGTCTTTGAGTTTTGCCAATTTGACAATAATATGTCTTGGAGAAGACCTTTTTGGGTTGAATTTGTTTGGGGATCTTTGAGCCTCCTGAATCTGAAGATCTGTGTCTTTCCCTGTAGCTGGGAAATTTTTTGCTATTATTTCATTGAATATGTTTTCAATGCCATTTTCTTTTTCCTCCCTTTCTGGAATACCCATGATTTGGATATTTGATCACTTAAGGTTGTTATCTCTCTTAGATTTTCTTCAGTGTTTTTAGGTCTTTTTTCTTTTTTTGTGTGCACCTGTGTTATTTCAAACAGCCCATCTTCAAGGTCAGAAATTCTCTCTTCTACTTATTCTAGCCTGCTGGTTAAACTCTCTGTTGTGTTATTTCATTGAATGAATTCTTCAGCTCCATAAGCTCAGCTACATTTTTTTTTCAGGGTATTGATTTCTTTGTACATTTCTTCTTTAGGTCCTCTTTACTTTTTATCATTTCATTGCATTGTATAATTGAGTTTTTTCATCTCACTTAGTTTCCTTGTCAGTCATTTCAAGGACTAGGTCCTGTTCTACAGGATCTAGAGCTTGAGAGTTAGTATTACGCTTTAGTGTTGTTGTACTTCCTTGATTTTTCATATTTCTGGTATCTTTCCTTTGGTGTTTAGTCATTGTGGCAGGGGATTTCACGGTCCACTCTTTCAACCCTAATGTCTGGCTAGGACCTTGTAGGGACTGCCAATTTGGCACAACTGCATCAGTGCCTGGGAGTGGGAGGCTTTGGCCTTTCTGGGCTGTGGGGACTGGCCTGGGCTGGGAGTCCTACAGTGGCACCTACCTGTTCCCATGTGGGTGTCTTGGGGCCCTGTGGGCCTGGCAGCTTTAGGACCTCTTTCCTGTGGCAGTGTCTACCTGCTCTGGTGTAGGTGCCTCAGGACGCATGGGCCTGGGTGCTCTCAGGCCTCTCTGGAGCCTCACTCTGGGTGGTGCACACCTAGATTTAGATGTGTTTAGAGTACTTGCAAGAGTTTTGATAGTTGGTGTCTTTTAAAGAATTGATTTATTTCATCTATGTTATCAAACTTGCAGGCACAGAATTGTTCATAATATTTTTTATTATCCTTTAAATATCTGTAGGATTAGTAATGATAACCATTTTTTCCTTTTTTTTAATTAATAATTTGTGTTTCTCATTTTTCCTTAGTTAGCCAGACTACAGGTTTACCAATTTTACTGATTTTTAAAAAAGCAGCTCTTGATTTTGCTGATTTTATTTTTTCCTGTTTTTAATTTCATTAATTTTTGCTCCAATTTTGGTCATTTTCTTTTTCTTCTGCTTGCTTTAGTCTTAAATTGTACTTTTTATTGTAATTAAGAGTCTCTTAGGCAGAATCTCATGTTATTGATTTTAGAGCTTTCTTCTTTTCTAACATGAACATTTAATGCTATAAATTTTTATCTAAGTTCTGCATTGCTGTATTGCAGAAATTCTAGTCTTACATTTTCAGTTCAAAATATTTTCCAGTTTCCATTGAGGCATTCTCTATGACCTATGAATTATTTAGAAATGGTTTAGAGATTTTTCTATAATCTTTCTGTTATTGATTTCTAATTTAATTTCACTATTGTCAGAGAGCATACTTTGCATGATTTCAATTCCTTTTCCTCCTTCCCACATCCTCTCATAATTATCAGACAACACAGACCATTTATATAAATTAAAACTGGTGCCAATATGTCAGTCTACTAGGGCACAGCCAGCCAGGGCAGGAGTGAGGTGACCACCATACCTCCCTACTCATCCATACAGTTTATCTCACTTGGCTCAGAAGGAAGTTTGCAGTGGATCCTCCCAAGAGAATCTCATTCACTTTCACAGTGCCAATGTTAGTTTTCTAGCTTTGACAAATGTATGGTTATATAAGATGTTAATATTAATGGAAGCTGGATGAAGTCTGTATGGGAACTATCTATACTATCTTTTCAAGTTTTCTTGAAACCTTGAATCTAAACTATTAATCTAAAATTAATTCAAAGTAAGGACATAAAGTAGGTGACCCCAAAGTTCCCAGAAGTAAGTTTTTTGAAGGAGAAAATTAAATTAATGTATTTAATTCCATTTGCATAGGTTTAATCAGAAAGGAATACAAAAAAATCCCTGTTAATGGTAATTTTTTTTTAATCTTCAAATTCAAGTTAGGAGGGCAGCAAAGGTTCAATTATTTAATAATGTGCAGTAAACATTGCTTAAGTCATAGAACTAAGTTGGAGACCTCTGAGAGGGAAATTGTGGAAAGTGGGCTATGAAGTCAGATGACAAATTGAGTGAGTACATAGAGGCAGTAACTTAGAAAGCAACTATGCATAAATAATGATGTCTCTCAATGAGTTTGCATGGCTAAGAGAAATATTTTTGAATATAGAAATCTGCATAAGTTTTTAAGGTCAGAGGAAGAAGTCAATAGAAAAGAAGAGATTTTAGATGCCGGAAATAGGAGACAATGGATTTGATATTTGCCTGGAGGAAGTAGTGTGGGGAGAATAAAGACCATGTAGACTGAGCACTCAGTCTTGATTGAGAGGTGATGGTTTTATCCCTCAGTGATGAATGTGCAGTGATGAGGTGATACACAGAGAAAAGCATCTGGGGTGGGGAAAAATTATGTAAATTAGTAAAGTGAGATCTATGAAACAGTAGGATTTAGAACGTAGAAAAAATGGAGGTCAATTAAGAAAAAAATCTAGAGTTTATATATGCCATGAGAGATGGGGGAAAGGAATTGCCTTAACTTTGTTAACCAGAGTTGTCTGGTTCCTAGTTTTAGGAACTTTCTTAGTTGCTTGATCTGTGGGATCAGTGTGGTTTTCAACTTACATTGCCCTTCAAGGCCTATTTGTGCCTGAAAATGTGTCCCCTGGATTTTCAAGCTTCTCTTCCATCTTTTGTATGAGCTGATATTGTATCAGCAGCTCTTCTTTCTAAGAGCAGTTGGCTGCTTTGAGATCACAATTACCCTGAAGGTGTAAACACCACAGTTCTTTATTTTGAAAGAAAAGAAATACCACTTTATCCTCTAGCCATTCTGAATTCCTCTGATTTTCCATTGCCTGGAGCAAAATGGTTGGCATAAGAGTATTATTTGTGCTTTTTGGCAGACAGGGAAGACCCCTCAAATATAATGAATGAAGGAGGATTTGTTCTTCTATTTCAGAGCAATAAAATTTGTTAAACTTTATGTAAGTTCCTCTGGGGGATGGAGGAAAGAGGTAGAAATGAAGATGATTTTGGATTCCAAAAATCACAGTTACTTGTGGAAGGCTTTAGCTGAAAGCAGATCTTCCTCTTGAGATCTTAGTTTGTTCTGAAGATTAATAGTAATAAATCTAACATTGCTCAATAAAAAGCAAAAGCAAGGGGAAGATTTATGATGGTGATCTCTGGCAGTTCATTTAACCTGTACACTCTCCTGGCCTCGTATGTAATGCTGAGATGCTTTATGTTCTCGGTTCTGCCTGTATGGACTACACTGAGTTATACACGTGCAGCTCTCATTCTGTGTATAGACTCTTATTTACTACCTGGCCTTTTTACTTCACTCCCAATGGACAATGATATTAAGAGAAGAAAGTAAGAGGAAGGAAAACAGAAGAACCAGAGAAGAAGGTGTACCCCAGGTCAAGTTAGACCATGCCAGGACTGAATCGCTGACTCACCCAAAGTCCTGTGTGATCCTAGATGTGTGCAGAAGAAAGGACCTCGTGAGACCCTTCATATCTGTCCCCCAAAATGAACGTAAATCTATCAAAATAGCCTCAACTACCTGCCACATTGGTAATGGAACCAGGGAGGGAGGATTTTGGTCCCCAGGCTTATTGGCATTAGCACTAGAGGGAAGGGAAATTAATAAATGACCTGTTCCTGTCTACACAGAGCTTGGAAACCCAACAGAACATGAGAACAACTCAGATCTGAATTGTAACGTTAGCTTTACCAATAACTATAGTTGTGTTTGTAGTGGGAGGAGGGGGAGGTTGAATTAAGTGGATTTACTTCTTTCAGCAGATCTCTTTGCTTAGCTGTTGACTATGATGTGTCAGTTAACCTGGATGCCAGGAAGCTCTCTCTCTCTCTCTCTCTCTCTCTCTGTGTGTGTGTGTGTGTGTGTGTGTGTGTGTGTATACATGTGCTTGAACTATATGTCATGAAATATGAAACAGTCACACGAAAGAGTCAAGACTAAAGGATGTAATTCCTTATTGTTCATCTTTTATATGATTCCTGGGGGAAAGGATATATTTTTCTTTCCACATAGATGGACGGGGAAATTCTCTTGGCAGGAACTACTGCAAAGTTTCCTCTGAGCCAAGGGAGATAAACTATATAGATGAATAGGGAGGAACACGACTACCCCACTCTGGCGCTGGCTTGCTGTCCCCTCAGAGACTGGACCTACTGACATCAGTTTTAATTTATACAGATGTCATGTGCTGTCCCATAATTATGTAGAGGTATGGGAATGAGGAAAGGAATCACTCTCCTTAACTTCTCTATATAAAGAACAAGTTCCAGGTCTTATCATCCTCTGAACACATCATCAAAGCTAAAGAAGGACCTTTCATGCTGGCAGCTACAGCAATAACAGAACCATCACTAGTAGGTCTCACTGTGTGCCTGGCAACCCCAGGAAGCACATTCCATACTTGATCTCATTTAATGTGCACAAGAATCTGACTAGATGGAAAGTGCTGTCATTCTCCTTTTTCAGACGAGGTCACAAAACTCACACAAGTTATTATATCCACAGAGGTCCACTGTGGGTGGAGCCAGAACTGAATCTTGGTCACTCAAATTCAAAGCTCATGCTTTTTAAGCTCAGGCTATAAAAGAGATGGCCTAACAGATTTCTTCCACTACAAAGTTCCTAGGTATCAGAATTTTTTTCCCAAGAGGTGTCCAGGCCACTTGTTTGGCAAAGAATTATTCTTTAAGCAAATATTTATCAAACAACTCCTGTATGTCGGGCATTGTTCAGGTTCTAGGGAGAAAGCAGTGAGCATAAAAGACACAAATCCCTTACAGAGGCTAAATTCTAGTGGAGGGTGACCACCGCTAACTAGTATACGGAACATCTTGTATTTCTCATGGCAGTGAGCACTGTGGAGAGAATACAGCAGGAGCGGGTGGGGGTCCAGCGTCACACTTTCACTTTGGTTTGTCCTGAGGACCTCACAGAGGAGGTAGTGGGTGAGCAAAGATGTGAGTGGGGTGAGAGAGATGGCCACATGGACCTCTGGTGGAGAGCATTCCAGGCAGGTGACAACTGCAGGGTCAGAATGTCATGCTCTATGAGGCCACCTTCTGGGAGCATGAAGCTGGGGGTAAAGGTGATACAATGTCATTACTGTAGTTGGAATGGGAAGTCTCTCTGACATGTTAATAAAAAACAAAGTAAAAACACAGATGATTCTTTCAGAATCAGACCATTTTTAGGTTCCTCACCCCGACTGATTCCATATGTGGATACCTTCTTTTTTCTATCATCAGACTCATTTCTGGAGCACCCTGCCACACATCAAAAAGTACTCTCTCATGTTGTTTTAGATGTGCTTCAGGTTGCTGAACAGTAACTATTGGGAGATGCTCATTTTCTGAACGTGATCACAAAAGCATTAACCCTTCTCGAAGCACATGTTTAACAGCAGAGAAGCTGTTGAGAGGGTGGTTCAAGGCTGAGTAACAATGTCTGCCAGCCTGTAAACCTGAGGCAAGACATGGCAAATTGCTTTGTGCTGTACCTTGACTCTTTGCCTTATTAACCCAGCAGAAATGTTCTTCAAGAAAGTCATTGAATAGAGATTTCCTGCTGGCTGCTGAATTAAATGAAAAACAGTAGTGCCCTCTTCTAGCACTGCAGCAGAGCAGGTACCACCAAAACTGTTGGGCTTCAATTCAAGGTTTTATATACTTGATCAGGAATGAATCCTGTTCATAGATGGGAAATATGTGACAGTAATAACTGAAAAGATGCTATTAAACAGAATTTCATGTGTTGAGAACATGCTTCCCCATAGAAATCATAACTTGTAGCAAGTCAGTTCAATTTTAGGATAATTACTAGCACCTCTTTCGGTTGTTTTAAAAACCAGGTTTTGATTCATTCTTTATGTGCTCAGTTCCCAAACAGAGAATTGCCTTAAAAACAGATGAGAAGTTTAAAAGAATATAAAACAGTTCTTAGTTTGTGGTGTGGCCCCTTTTCAAACAAAGAAATCAAAGCTGTCTATTTTTAGTATCTGTGGAATATAACTCATAGTCAAAAACAATGTCCAGTAGAAGTCCTTAAAGCAATGTTCTACCCTCTTAAAAATATTTCTTGAATGCCATTAAAAAATGTTTATAGGTATTACTTCTTTATACTAAACTTGTGTGTGTGCATTTGGGATTTTAAAAATATATATTTTTCCTTATTGTAGAAAAGGTAAAAGATGTGCAAAGGTAAACAGAATAGTGCAATGATCCACCTCATACCCTCACCCAACTTCAACAACTATCAAGTCATAATCCATTTGGTTTCATCTATAGCCCTACCACTTGCTCCCTCTCGTTTTCTTTTCAAGCAGATCACCAACAGACATAATTTTACTTGTATGTATTTTAGTATGACTCTCCAAATGATACCCCTTTAAAAAAGATAAACATGCTCTGGCTCTCTCTCTACTCCCACCATCTTGCAATGTGAGACCCCTGGATCACTGTCACCACCTCCAGATGGACTTTGGACTTCTCAGCCTTAGAAACTATCTTTCCTTCTGGGGGCCACAGAGAAGTCTACATGTCAAGGAACTGAGGCTTCCAGCTAACAGCCACATGAATGCGTCATCTTGGAAGCAGATCCTCCAGCCACAGTCAAGCCTTCTGATAATTACAGCTCCAGACAACCTCATGAGCAACCCTGAGCCAGAACCACTCAGCTAAGCTGCTCCCTGACCCACAGAAACTATAAGGAAAAGAAGGCTCAGAGAAGTTAAGGATCAAGTCCTGCAAATAAGAGGCAGAACCAAGATTTGAGCACCAGGAGTGTGATTCCACAGTCTGTACTCTTCACCTCTACTACCAGAGTTTTTGTTTTTTAAAAAATCTCATCCGTTTAAAATTTAAAAAAATAAAACAAAACAAAAAAACATAAACACAACCAGATTCACCCCTAAAAAAATAATAATGCTTTAATATCACCAAATACCCAGTCACTGTTCAAAAGTAAAATTAATAAATGATTTTATTTTGTTACAATTGTATGGAAGCAGGATAGAAAGACATTCTAACCATTATAATTAGACAATATACATCCCTATAATAGGTTCCCCTCTAACATTTTTTTTTTGCTTGACATTTAGTTGTTGAAGAAACTAGGTCATTTGTCCTACAGAGTTGCTCCACAGTATGGATTTTCCTAATTCTGCCTTAGTGGTGTAGTTTAACGTGATCTTCTGTATTTCTTGCAGATTGCTCATTAGATCTAGACACTTGATCAGTTTCAGTCTGAATATTTTGGCAAAGTCGCTTCTTTGGTGGTGTGCTGTGCTCTACCAAGAGGAAGCACAGCACATTTCATTGTCTCTTTTTGTGATGTTACCCACCTTTGGCAATCAATCTCAAAATGCACTAATTCATTATGATTTGTAAAATAGTGACCTTTGTGTCTTTTTTCTCAGTTATTAAGTGAAACACTTTTCTTTAAAGAAAAATCTTTCCTCATTTGGCATGGAGTTATTCAGTGGTGTGATTCCTATACAGGAAAACAGGAAATGCATGATTCTTTCCCTTAGATTACCAGTTTTCAAAATAATGATGTGTATTTCTCTCTAGCACCCTCCAACAGTGAACAAATCCTTTTTTTTTTTTTTTTTTTTAAAGCATTGTAGTGAGCTCGTGGAATTAAACATATTTGATGGGTTTTATTTAGTCCTTTGCAGTTATTATTTTTACTGATATACAAAATGTTCTATCTTTAAATGAACTTTGAGTTCTTTTGACATGACCTTCCTGCTATCTTCTTTGATAAGACACTCCAGCTTCATTTTGAACATTTTCCCCACAGACCTGGATTGAACTATTTCTCCAAACAGCTCTGGATCTGTTGTTTGGAATGGTCTTTGGAGATTACAATCTTGGTTCTTGGATTTTTTAAATTATTATTATATAAAAGTCAAGTACTGTGACTAGACTTTTCAGTGGACAGAGCTAGAATTAAAACACATTGTTACTTCATACTAGTACTTGCGATTCAAATTCAGGGCAGAGTTCTTACTGTAGGATTTGACACTCCATGTCCTTTTCCCGTGTGGAGAATCCTGATTTGCCAGTCCTTGGATTACCATGTTTTCTGTCATTTTTATTTTCTGAAGCCCATTCTCAAAGATTTCTTAATCAGTGGTCATGAGAACACTGTTCCTTGAATTCTTTCATACTAAAAATAATTTTCCTGTGCCCTTTGTACAGAAAAGTAAGTTTGGTTGGATATGAAATGCTTGGCACACATTTTCTGTCTTTAGTGACTTAAATATGTTACTCCATTGTCTTCTGATATAGGGTGTTGCTGTCTAAATATATGGTGACAGCGAGATTTTTTTTTTTTTTAATGAGGAACTTGGTCTTTTTGCATGATGACCAAAGATTTTTTTCTTCTTAAATACAGAATTTTTATTTTTTAACTCCAGTAGATTTACTAGAATATGTCTCATTGTTGTTTACTAGCATGCCCGTTTAACACGTGGTTTCAAATATTTTTATTTCAGAAGAAAATTTTGAATCATAGTTTTAACATGTGTTTTGTTTCATTGCTTCAGATGTGTTCCGTGGGGACTTTTACAGGAAACGTGCAGGGCTTTCTTGTCTTCTATGCTTGTAACTGTCTCTCAATTCTTTTTTTCCCTTCATTTGTCTGTGATTTTTAAATTGTTCTTCATTTTATATCTATTTCCATTAACACGTGATGTGCTGTGCTTATTACCTTTTTTATTACTTCCAGTTCGGTCTTCATGTTTAAAATGAACATTTTAAATTTCAGTTTCTTTACTAAATTCTCTCACTCCGTTTCTGAGTTTTTCTAATTTTCAATTAAAAAAAATATATATATATATATATAACACACACATATATATATCTCCTCTATCATTTTGTAAATATCTTTTGGCATGTTTTAAAATATTAGGCACCAGTCTTCACCTGTTTTATAGGTGTGTCTCCCTGGCCTGTTCTCATTGGTCTGCAGAGCCACTATTTTGCTCCTGGTTTCTTTTGTATTTTAACAAATGTGTTTAGGATCCATCACAATCTCCTGTCTTTCTTCTATTCATCTCCGTGTTGTTCCTCCTTTCCCACGTATTTCTTTTTCTTCCTTCCTTTCTTTTTCTTTCCTTTACTTTCTCATTCTTTCTCTTTCTTTTCTTTCCTTCTTTGGTAATTAAGGCATAAAGTGTGTACAATAAAATGCACAAACCCTAAGTATCTCATTGGTGAGTAACTACCAAAACACAATTTAAAGCAGTTGTGTATTTCACAGTTTATTTACTTCACACCTCTATGAAGAGACAATCATTACTTCAGTTTCTATCCACATAGATTAATTTTGTATACACTTGGCATCATATAAATGGATTCATACGGCATGTATAATTTTGACTCTGGTTTCTTTCACTTATATTGTTTTTGAGATTCATTCATGTTATTGATATAGCAGCAATTTCTTTATTATTGCTAAGTAGTATTCCATTATTTTTATAGATCACAGTTGGTTTATCCATTCTCGTGTTGATGGACATCTGGGTATCCACTTTGGTGTTATTGACAGGGCTATTGTGAACTTTCTTGTTCAAGTCTGTTTGTGTGTGTGTTTTTCATTTCTCTTGGAATTAATACCTAGGGGTAGATTTTCTTAGTCATGTGATACATATATGTTTAACTTTATAAGAAAATGTCAAACATTTCTCCAAAATGGTTCACCATTTTACACTCTCAACAGCAATGTATGAGAATTTCAATTGTTCTATATTCTCACCAACATGTATTATCAGTCTTTTTTGATTTAAGCCAACTCCTGTGGTGGTAAATAGCATCTTATTACGCTCTTTTTATTTCTTTGATGAATAATGATGTTTAACACATGTTCATGGGTATAGTCTCCCTTAAAATATTTTACTCAGGTTTCTTCTTTTGTGGTTTCTCTTTATGAGTTGAAAGAGTTCTTTCCATATTCTGAGTGTGCCCTTTGCCAGATTTGTGTAATGAGAATAATTTCCCCTGTGGTTGCCTTTCTATTTTCCTAATGGTGTGTTTTAGTAAAAAGAATCTGCAGACCTGCTGCTGGAGTTCTGCAGAGTGGCAGGGCCAGCATCCATCAGGGCCTTGCTGCTCACTCCCTTCCACCTTCCTCCGTGGGCCCGGTGGAGCTCCTGCCATGCCAAATAGGAGCCTTGTGCCATGGACCAAGCACCTGGGTCGCAGCTCTGAGGGAAGCTGGCGGATCGCACCATGCCGGGCAGGACACGCACCGAGATGGACAGGAGCTGTGGCCACATCAGGCTGAAGGTGTAGTGTGGCGGTGACACTCTGATCGCCAGCCTGAACACTGTCACGACCTTTCAGGAGCTCTGCCTCGGCGGTGAGAGACATGAGCGGGCAGGACCCACTCACCCTCAAGTGGGTGGCAGCGAAGGTGACCCTTGCACCATGTCTGCCAGGTGGAGCTGCAGGAGGCCTTCCGCCTGGTGGTCAGGGCAAGGATGAAGGGCTCATCATTCACGTTTTCCCCAGCATCCCTGAGAAGCTAGGCAGACCATGTCCAGGAGGTGACAAATCCTGCTACTGCTGCGGAGCCGGAAGACGTAGCAAGCTGTACTGCCAACGGCATCTCGTAAGACAAGTGCATTAACAGGAGAGCCTACTGCAGCCAATGCAGCGAGAGGACACGGGGCCTGGCCAGGCGGGGCTTCAGGTGCATCAACTGCAAACTGCTGGTCCCTAAGTACTGCCACGTCCTCGTCTCGCTGACCTGCAGAAGGCCATGGATTCTGTCATGCCTTCCTAAGAACCTCCAGTAAAGGACAAGAACTGCAACGTGGACCTTCCTTCTGAGGTCACTGATGGAATTGCTTATATGTCTTCAACCCGGAAACATGACAACATTAAAGATGATTCTGAGGACCTCAAGCCAGTTATCGATGGCATGGACGGCATCAAAATCTCTCAGGGGCTTGGGCTGCAGGACTTTGACCTGATCAGAGTCATCGGGCATGGGAACTACACCAAGGTCCCCTTGGTGCGGCTGCAGAACAGCAGATCTATGTCACAAAGGTGGTGAAGGAGGACCTGGAGCATGAGGACAAGGACATCGACTGGGTACAGAAAAGCACGTGCTGGGCAGGCGTTCAGCCACCCCTTCGCAGTCGGTTTACACTCCTGCTTCCGGACCACACCTTGGCCGTTCCTGGTGACAGAGTACTTCAGCAGGGGAGGGGTGACCTCATGTTCCACATGCAGGGACAGAGAGTCCAGCTGCTGAGATTTGCGTCGCTCTCAACTTCTCGCACGATTGAGGGATTATTTACCGGGACCTGAGGCTGGACAAAGTCCTGCTTGACGCCGACGGACACAACAAGCTGAGGAACTATGGCAGGTGCAAGGAAGTCCTGTCCCTGGGGACACAACGTGCACTTTCTGTGGAACCCCGAATTACATCGCCCCGGAAATCCTGTGGGGAGAGTAGCACAGGCTCAGCTGGACTGGTGGGCGCTGCGGGACCTCGTGTTTGAGGTGACGGCCTGCCACTCTCCTTTTGTCCTCATCACCGACAACCCCGACAAGAACACAGACTACCTTTTCTAAGCTGTCCCCGATTCCGCTCCTTCAGAGCCCCCGTCTTTCAAAAGGATTATCAAATAAGACCCCAGAGAGAGGCTTGGCTGCGGCCACAGGCCGGGTCTCCCAGCGTTGAGTCTCACGCCTTCTTCCGCAGCACAGACCAGGAACTGCGACCCTCCCTCCGTTTCAGCCGCAGGTGACAATGACACGGTCGGGACGGCCAGCGAGCCCATGCAGCTGACCCCGAGGACTGAGAAGTCAACCCGTACTGCTGTGCAGAGAGGAGTCCTTGTGAGGTCGCCTGCGTCCCCGACGTGGACACACCTGCGAATGCCCCTTCAGCCTTAGCCGCAACCACAGCGTCTGCATGCCAGGCTGGGCACAAGGCTCTGAGCGTGGCTGGGAGGGACGCTTGTCGCCGAGACCGAGCAGGGAAGCCTCTGCGGCACTTCTCGGAGCAGAACAGCCTCTCCTGCTGGAGGAATCTGGGTCCTGTGCCTGCTTCGCGGAGACCCCGCCGTGACCCTGACCGAGGGAGACTGTCACCCACTTTCGAAGGTGCACATTTTCCGCAGGAACAGAACTCGATTTTTACCTTACTAGAGATCAATTTGTCAACTTTTTTCTTTTTCTTTTATGGTCAGTGCTTCTTGTGCCTTGTATAAGAAATCTTTGCCTGGCCCAAGGGTGTGAAGATTCTTTCCTATATTTTCTCTTAGAAGCCTTATGTTTCTATCTTTTACTTTGCAATACATATTTTTTGTTTTGTTTTGTTTTGGATGAGGATTTTTTTTTTCCATACAGATATCCAGTTGTTCTAGCACCATTTGATAAAAAGACTTTCCTTTCCCCACTGAATTGGCTTGCCATCTTTGTCAAAAATTCAGTAACCTTATCTGCATGAGTCTTTCCAGATCTGTATGCAAATACAATATTCTATTGTATTTGCATATGCAAATACAGATCTTTCCAGATCCGTATGCAAATACAATATTCTATTAGGGTAGCTTTAAAATAACTCTTGAAATCAGGTAGTGTAAGTCCTTATTTTAGAAAGCGTTTTGTATTTCCACGTAAACTCTAGAATCAGCATTCTTTCTAAAATCTTTTGACTGGGATTGGTGTGAACCTGTGCAATAATTTGGGGCAAATGGATATTAACAATATTGAGCCTTCCAACCCAAGAGTATATTATAGTATATTATACCTTTCCATTTATTCAAGCTTTCTTTAACTTCTCTCAGCATTGTTTTCTACTTTTCACACATTTGATTTGAGTTATTATTGTACCTTGGATGTTTTGTGATGGTAATGCAAATTACATTGTTTTAAAATTTGTTTTTCCAGTAGTCTCAAGAAATACAAAAGATTTTTAAAATATCTGTGTTGTTTCTTACAGGGTGGATATTAAATCCACTTGCCAAATTCTTGGTAAATTTACTTTTTTGTTCTAATAGGTTTTGTTTTTGTTATATAATAAGATTGCGTAGGGTTTTCTATGTGTACAATCACATTATACCCATATAGCAATAGTTTTATTTCTTATCAATTTTTTTCTTTACTAACTAGTTAGGCTTTTCTGTCTAGTGCTGAATAGAATTGGGAAGAGCAGACGTTCTTCTTTTATTCCTGAATGAAGGGGAAACCATCAAATGCCATTGAATATGATGTTATGTGATTTTAGCTGTAGGTTTGTTGTAGATGCCAGTTATCTCATAAGTTTACTTCTATTGTTAGCTTGTAGACAGTTTTTCCTTTTCATAGTAATGAGTCGATGTTTGTTTTTCTCAGGTTCTCTTTTTGCACTTATTGAAATTATCATATCAGGTTTTCTTCTTTACTCTGTTAATATGGCAAATTGCATTGATTGCTTTTCAGATGTTAAAACCACTCTGTATTATTGGGGTGAACCCCAACTGGTCACAAGGTATTGTTATGGTCATAAGGTATGTATTATTATGCATTTCAGAAATTGCTGCATTTGATTTGTTAATGTTTTATGAAGGATTTTTTAAAACTTACATTCATGAAGGATATTGGTCTACACATTTTTTTCTTTCATGATATCTTTTTTAGTTTTTCACATCAACATCAAGATAAAGCTGGCTTCATAAAATGAGTTGGGACATGTAGTTTCCTCCCGTTTTGTGAAAGAGTTACTATAAGATTGGCTTTATTTTTCCATCAAATGTTTGTTAATTCACATGTGAAACAATCTGGTCCAGAAGTATGTGGGGAGTGGAGATAATTTTGATTACAAGTTTATTAAGAATAACCTCCTATTTATTGAAAATAATTTTATGGTAGGGCCGACCCCGTGGCTCACTCGGAGAGTGCAGCGCTAGGAGCGCAGCAGCGCTCCGGCCGCGGGTTCGGATCCTGTATAGGGATGGCCGGTGCGCTCTACCGGTCACGAAAAAAAAAAAAAAAAAAGAAAATAATTTTATTGTAAATAAGATCAATTTTTAAAATTGATTTAGAGGTATTTATATTTTCTATGTCTTCTTTTGTTGATTTTAGAAAGTTTTATTGTTTAAGGGATTTGTCCATTTCACCTAAGGTGCCAAACATATTGGCATAAATTGTTCATAATATCTTTGTATTATCAGGTTAAGCCTGTGTGATCTATAATGAGGACTCTCCCTTCATCCCTGGTATTGGTAATTTGTATTTTCTCTCTTTTTTATTTTCAGTCTCAATAGGGGTTTATCAATTTTATTAAACTTGTCTGAAAACCAACTTCTACTTTGTTAATTGTCTGTAAGGTTTAGTTTCTATTTCATTGTTTTGTGCTCTTTTTATTGTTTTCATTCTTTTTCCAAGTTGGATTTTATTTGCTCCTCTACATTATTGATTTTTCACCTTTCTTTCTAATATAGACATTTTAAAGCTCCAAATTTCCCTGTAAGTACTGCTTCATTTGCATCCTACACATTTTGAATTTTTAAAAATTTATTTATTTTTGATTATACCTATTTATGGAGTACAGAGTTGATTATCAGTATTTGTGTACAGTATGTGATGATCAAATCAATATTATTAGCATGTTCATCATTACAAACCTTAATTACTCTTTGTGTCCACATTTTGATAGTTTCTGTTTTCATTTTTATTGAATTTGAAATATTTTCTAATTTTTTAAGATTTCTTTTTTGATCTGTGGGTTATTTAGAATAGTTTTACTTAATTTCCAAATTGGAGATATCCTAGATATGAGTTTTGTTCTTTCATTATTTAATAGCACTGTGCTCAGGGAACAGACTTGGGATGATTCAGTCCTTTGAAATTTTTTAAGACTTGTTTTATGACTCAGCATATGGTCTATGTTGATGAATATTTCACATACTCTCCATATACCATTGTTTATAGCCCAGAATAGAACTGGGCTCTTTACAACAAAGTGGGGTGAGGACCTTGCAGGTCACTTACTTGCTCCCTCTGCTGCTGTGTTTTCGTTCCTCAGCAGCACAGAAGGTCAGCGTTTCAGGACTTGCCTGAGACACTGGCCACCTCGGACTGCTGTTCAGTCAGGACTGCTGCGATTGGAGATTGTGGAGGACGTGTGCTAGCTGTCCTTTCTTCTAGATTTCTCAGAGTTTTAGTCTGTATCAGATTAGATCACCAGAAACAACCCAGCATACTTGAAGTTCTTGTCAGCTTCCCTGTCCTCAGAAACACCGTCACTGAGTTCAAGTTCAAGGTGGCATCTCAGTTTATATTGAGGATCTGTGTTAAAAAAAAAAAATTAGCCACTGAAAAATTTCTGTATTCTCTGTATTTTTAGATTTGTACTGACTCCGATTAATATCTCTTATTTAGAGAATGATACCAAAAAATTTCTCCTAGAAGTTAGAATCAGGAAAGCATGGTGGTGGTTTCATCTTCTCCAGACAGTTCTCACCTGCTTTCCCTTTTCAAAGATGGATGCTATAGCCCATTGTTTCCAGTACTATGTTTGCAAAGAAGAGTTCAAAATGCACCCAATTATAGAACTTCTCCCCAGTATCTGAGAAAACACATACACTCACTTTCTCTTTTTAAAAGAATTGTTTGAACTGACACATTTTATATCATCAGAGTTGTAAGATTCAGTCTTTCATAATAAAATGATTCTAAATAAATAGAGATATAAATAAATATAATAAATAATACATATAAGTGAACATAATTAATATAAATATATGTATAACTTGGGTTAGCTGGAGCCAGACTGTCATTGGCCTTGCGTACCTCACTGAGGAACTTAACCAGTTTTTTCCTGGCAAATGACTAAGTGGTGCAGATGACCCCGATGTCTGTGAAGGATGGAGTAGACTTCACACATGGAGGCCAGTCTGCAGGGTTTGGCAATGGTTCAGGTGACAGGAGGAAGCTTGGAAAACAACCAGGGACAGTGGAATTAGAGAGGTTGATGACTGGTGTGTGTGTGTGTGATTTTTCTGTTTTGTTTTAAAATGAGGGCGCAGCAGTGTTCTTCCATACTTATCTTTACTTATCCATAGCCATTCCGAATTAGGGGAAAGATCATCGTTTCTCAGGTAGCTTACACAAGAGTTACAACGTTCTGCATCTTATACAGTCTTAGCCCATCATTAGAGATTCAGGCTCTGGGCAATTAATATGATGGTTCGAGTGCATTTTCTTATGAATACATGATCCTCTCATCTCTTTTCACCCACATACACCCCACAAAAATGGTTTCAGGAAGCACCAATGCCTGTGATAACCTCACCTTCATGGAGGAACACACGTATGGTTTGGAGAACATAAGCGTAGAACCTGCGTATGGATCACGAGGGAATCCCAGGTTTTGGACCATGAATGTGCCTCACGATTCAGCACCTGCGGTTGACGGAAGTGGCTCCTTGCCTCATGTGTCGCTGTGAAGTGAGGGGACACGACGCAGGAGCATCTGTGCCACCGCCAGAGCCAGTGATGGGCCAGGCCTCTTTGGACCGTGCGGCACGGGGTCCTTCCTCCCACTCATGTCCCTCACTGGGCACACGCCCATCGTCCCTATGTGGGTGACCCTCATGTCAGGCAGCTCCAGGTATATTTAAAGCTTGGTTTTCTGGATGTCAGGAGCGTCTCTGGGCTCCTGTAACCCCATGAGGCACCACTCAGCATCTTTTCTGTAAAGCCAGAGAGTCTCAGTGACGAGGCTCAGAAATATGTGCCTGAGGGATGCAGGTTCCTTTTACTTGAGGTGATGATAAGTGGCATTTTGGTTGATTTTCCACTATATCTCAAGAGTTTTAAGGTTTTGAGTGTGTGTATTGTAAGTCTTTGAGGTTAGAAAGGAGAGAAACTGAGCCAGGAGTAGACCTCCTCAAACCCCCTTTAATTCCACAGACACCTGGTACCTGCTGTGTCTTTACCCGGGGAGACCCACGACTCTAGAGCTGCCCCGCTGCAGCCTTGCCTGGAGCCTCCCCTCCCCCTCCCTTCTCCCTTCCGTGTGTGTGTGTGTGTGTGTGTGTGTGTGTGTGTGTGTGTGTGTGTGTGTGTCTCCTTTTGCTTTCCTTTCTCTTCTAGGTAAAAAAATGTTGAATTTCTATAGGCAGACATGATGGTGTTGTCTGAGTTCCAGTGAAGAACAATGTGAGCTGGTGTCAATAGCAATTATGTCTGCTCTTGACATTGTTGGAAGACCCACCTCTGCTGTGTCAGGACCTCGGACGTGTGACATCCCAACTCCACGCTGCATGGAAATGTCTCACAGGCCGGGAGCCTCCTGTGAAGAATTGTGCTGCTTCCAGCAAGCCCAGCTGGAGCCAGCAGGAAATGGTCATCTGCCACAGGCACTTACCTAGACCAGATTACGAATGTTTAGTGGCAGGAACGTGGCTCCCTTTCCCATTGGATGGAATGATGAGTGCACATCTGCTTCTTTTTTTTTTTTTTTTTTTTGGTCTTTTTCGTGACCGGCACTCAGCCAGTGAGTGCACCGACCATTCCCATACAGGATCCGAACCCGCGGCGGGAGCGTCGCTGCGCTCCCAGCGCTGCACTCTCCCGAGTGAGCCACGGGGTCGGCCCATAAACATTAAATCTTATAGCCATTATCTACCATTTAGTATCCCCGTCTTCTATTTAAAGGAAAATGTATTGCCTGTTTGGCAGTCTCCACTTTGTGGTGGTGTTTGTTTTTCCCAAAATCACTAAAGGTGATGAATGAAGTTTCTTTTCTTATCATATGATTTGGTTTTGTTCATATTTTTCTTGTGTTATCTCAACTTCTGCTTAGAAGTTGCAACTGTTAAAATGAGCATAGTACAGATGTCATGCTAGAGTTTTTACTTCCCTTTTGCATTCTCTAATAGGGTGAAATCTTGATTTAAAAATGCCCTGGCAATCCCCCTTTGTGTGAATGCAACCACATTAACAAGAACAGATCTTCATGAATCACGCACAAGAACTGTGTCTCTGCACATCACCCGTCAACCTGGATGGTTAAACTCAGGGGCGGGCGCAGTTTGGAAGGCTGTGGGCTATCTTCTTCAGCCCCGCTTTGGTTTCCTCTCTCAGTACACTCTTCTCTCTTACAGGGGACTGATTTCTCTCTTTATAAATAAAGTGTTGCCCATTTTTATGTCTCTCCTCCTTCTCAAAGAGGGTATGTTGTTTACTTTTATCCATTGTTTGAAATGTTATCTCCACTGTGCCTTTTTACTTAGTGCTTTTGATGTCTAGCTGTGAAATGAACATCTTTTCCCGACTCAGTTTAAGAAATGTTCAGCATCGCTGATTGAGGAGTGAAGCAGGACAGAGAGAGGAAGGAACCTGTACAAGCAGTTACTCAACAGACCTACCATTGCAGCTGATGAAACCCACCACGACAGCCCACATGCTGAGCCCAAGTGGGGAGACGCTACTGTCGACAGCAGGCCCAGCCTCTCCATACTGACTCCTCCCTCATTATTTTTCTTATTTCTGCCAACTCTGGCAATGTGTTCAACCTCCAGAGACACATTCTTTTTTCATGCCTAAACTGTGGAAAAATTTCTTGTCGTCAGAGTTTTGCCAAAATAAAATTGGCATTTTGCCGGAGACCAGCTCCGCAGGATTCGTTGGACCTGAGTGGGTGGTGTGGCGTCGGCCAGGAAAGAAAGAGATGGACCACAGATGTCTAGTGCAAGCGTGGACAGCAACCACAAAAATCTTGCTTTATTTATATGTTTTTACCTAATCTTTTATACATTGATTTATCTTTTAATCAAAACACTTTTTATTTTGTTTCTATTGAAAAAGAAAGGTCAAACGTTCCAAGGCACTCATGTTGTGACAAGAACACCTATTCATGCATCAATAGTTCCCCCCAAAGCCTGTGGCTTGTGGCCAGGAAACTATACAATAGCAGCATGCTTGGCATTAGACAGCGTCAGACTTTTGGTCGGAATCACAATTCTTGACCTTTTAAACTTACACATAAACTTATATTTTAATTTCTTATAAAATCTTATACTTATATTTAACAATTTAATGTCTTATGTTTATATTTATTATTCTAATTGATGACCAAAATCACAATATATACAACATGATTTTATATAATGAAACTTGATTATAACATTCTATTATATTTTATACTACTATTAAAAACAATTATACTATAAACTACCTAAACAAAACCTATTAATATCAAAAACCTTATTATATATTTTTACTATTTTACCTATTTATCTTTATAGTAAAACTTTCTAATTTCTTTACCAATTGACTCTGGGAACAGTATAAGGAACAAAGTGAAAAATTAAATGATCCTACTCAAACTAACAAAAACGCAATATATCATTCTTATTATTACTAGGGAAACAACATGTACTTGGCAAATCAAGTGAAACTGTGGGAGTCGCGAGAAGCAAAGAAATCTGTAACTGGTTGATGATCAATTAGTTATAAACATTACTGCACCCAGACCCACCATCTCCCTGGGGGAATGTGGATAGAAATCCAACATAATAACTTCATTCCACAGGTACAAGAGCATGACCACAGCCACAATGGGTCCATGCACACATCACTAACAAGGAAGATTAATGACAAAATTAAATGGAGCCAACCCATACCAGGAACATGCATCAAAAACACCTTTAGTACTGACGATGCCCTCTAAATAAACCAGTTAATTTTGATATATTTTAACATGTCCTTTGAAAAACTCCAGGGAATTTCCCAAAGCCATACTAAGCCAAAAGGTTAGGCTGTTAATTCTGGGAAGCCTTGTCAAGCAACCAAAGGTGAACAAACAAGAACTTCCATGGAGCCGTGCCACACACATGGGACCCCCTTGTAGCCTGCAGAACAAGGGGTATCATTCCTCAGCCTCCCATGCGGTTCCCTATAGCAGGACGGCTCATGGCAGCGTTTGGAAGAGGCAACACGTGCCAGGAAGCTTAGGAGCGGAGGACTCACAGAGTGATGGACGGAGCAGGTGTATGAAGTTTGGGTTTGTGATTAGGTAAGGTCAAGTGGGGTGAGGGAGTGTTGTTGTTTCGGGGGTCAGACTGGGGCTTCAGGGAGTGCAGGACACTGTTGCTCTCATTGGTGCTCAAGGGCCACCTGCATCAGATCCTCCTGAGTGCTGCTTATAAGTGCCTCCGCAGGGACTAAATCAGAAATATACAGGTGGGCCTGGAGAGCTGCATTTTAGCAAATTCTCCATGAATCTTCTGCTCCTAAATTAGAACAACTATTCAAGGTTCTGGTGCTCAGTTTTCCGGCTCCCCAAATCACTTATATGTGCCTTTATGGAGGTGCTTAGGATGAGGTGACTGACACCCTATGCACGTAGGAAGCTGAGGCATGAACCAGAAAGCCAGCGTGACTTCCACCTGCAATAGAGTGGGGATCCCAAGGCAGCAGAAGGGGGACTGTGGTTCTGGAAGCTCAGCGTGGGGTTCTTTGACTTTCATTGAGCCTTTGCACATGTGCTTCTGTGTGTTGTCCTCCTCTAGTGCTCAGTTTCATTTCCCCTTTCCAGAAAGGCTAAATGGTTAAGATCTATCTGTTAGGCTCAGCTGTCCACCTGCTCCAGGATGGTTTCCATAACCCCTGCCCTCCAAACCCAGGAGCCTCCTCTGGACACGGTCATCCCTGTACAAACCTAGGTGGCTGCCCTCAAGGCATCGCTGTCATTTACTTGCTTATGGGTCTCTCTCCTATTAGACATCACATTTAATTGTCCTTACAAAACTGAGCTGCACCCAGTGCGTGAGCTGGAGTCGTTGCTCCGTAGTGATTGTCAAGTGGATGGATGAGCAGAAAGATCTCATGAGGCCTCCCTGCTGCACGTTCTCCTCAGTTTTCATCATCTCTGTCATGAGGAAGGCCTGGATTTGTTTTTGTGTAAAATTACATATGTTTGTATTAGACTCAACTTCCTGAGATCCTTACAAAATTGTGTTTTGAGAACAAAATAAATAGGATAGGGAGGAAATTAAGATGCTTTCAGAGCCCAAATACTTGTGAAGTACATTTTTTTTTTTCCAACGCCACAACGTACTTTAAAGAGTTCAAAGTAAATATAAGATGGGATCTACTGGATTTTGGCTAAGTGCTGAAAAAAAGTGTCATTAATTCCCTGTCCCCAAACTTCAACTTAAATTTACTGGTAGCTATTTCAGAGGAAGAAAGGGACTCTGCAATCCTTAATTTGTTATGAAGAAAATGTTTTTGTCATCAAATGTTTAGAGGAAAGATTAAAGGAAATTTATGGCTCGGGGAGAAAGTAATAAAAGTGGTAACGGTGGGGTATCTCCTAAATTGTCATCATTTTCTGGAATTACTAACAGTATCATTTTATGTCCAGGAGGAATTACTTTCATTTGCCAGGCTTCAATGTAACTTAGCTGCTGCACTGGATTGTTTGTGTCATTCTGTTTACAAACAAGGGTCAAGTCAGTTGTATAGGAGATAAATTCTGTCATCAGATCACTTGCCACAGGGCTCAAGAAATATATTTATAATTCATTTCTTTCAGGAAGTTAGGCTGCAAGATCTACATAAAATGTATTTATTAAGATCAGCTTCTTATTTCTTAGTGTCTTCAGAAATACTCCATTTTTAATTCCCAAGGAAAAAAATCCAGTAATAAAAAATAAATTAACCTTGTAGGTTGTTTTCCTTCTTGTAGCACCCCTTTTTATTAACATCATCCCAATTACAGATTTCTTACTTTTTGTTTAATTAAAGCAATCGTAACTTTTTATACTATTTTAAAATTTATAAAGAACGTTTTAAATAAAATTGTATTTGATCTTTGTAACAATTCTGTGTAGAAGGAATAGTAATCATTTAATATATAATTGAGCCTTTGCACTATTTGAGGTAATATCAAGGTTCAGTGGTTTTAGGACATTACCAATGTCAAATAGCAAAGCCAGAACTTAACACAGGATTTACCTCCAAATAGCATCTTCTTTTAACTATTCCTCTGGTAAATTCAATATTATTTTCCTTTGAGTGTACATATTACAAGAAATTTTGGCAATGTTAAAACAGTACTGCTCACTCTGTCTTTTCTGTTACCAATAGATGATGGTTGTTTCCCATGCTGGATGGAGCTCAAGTTTTAGAAACTGATCAAGTATTTATTGTAAATGACTTTTAGACATGGATAAGTGTGGTGTAGAAAGTGAATGTAAAACAATTTTAAATAAGCATGTGAATTTTATATGATATTTTAAAATTCTTTTAATGTTTCTGATTTATGTAGTGGTGCCAACCATATTTATATAATACAGCCAATCTGAGCACTCTCACCTGAAAATGGGGGGCATTTCTTTATTATACATAAGATTTCTTTAATGTAGGATAACGTATATATCCTCTGCACAAAAATACTCTTGTGTTTGTTTACTATTTCATTCAGTCATTCTTTGATTCCACATTAAGAACTTCTGGATGAATAAGCCTCTTTAGCTCTGATAGTCTATGCTTTTAAATCAAGTATCACATAACATTCCCGTGCATATGGTATTATTTTCTCCAGTAATTCAAATCCTTAATGTGGTGGGGCTTGCTCTCCTATTAGAAGGTGGATTATGGTGATCTATGTGGGTTTTATTTAAATACATGTATCTTCTTCCCACTCAGAGTTAAAAAACATAAGCAGGTGTGTAGGCAGAAAAGGGAAAATCACTTTAAAATAAAACCAAGACATGACTCTGGAATTTTAAGGATTTAACTTTTTTCTGATGTGCTTTGGCTGTTAAACCTGCTTTCATAATATATACAAACTCATGTAATAATATTTTAATTACTTTAAGTTTGGATGAATAATGAGCTTCTGACTGCAAGAATTTCCTTTTTCTTTTGGTGTTAATCAGGCCCAAAAGGCTGAGTGAATTCCAATATTCAATATTTGACACTTAAGAATTAAAATCAATCTACTAAGAGTGTGCATATATGTGGATGTGTGTGTGTTGGTGGGGTGGGGGCCATCTGTCACTTTCTTCATTGCCCACAGAGCATGGCACAGGACTGTATATGAACCCACAGTGACCATTATAATTGCATTAGCTCCATTGGGATCTAAAGCAAATTGGGAAATGCCAAGTTTGGTGTAGTACTTTGCCCAAGGTGCTCAGACCTAGTTCATATCCACAAATGACTCTATAAAGTTGGCTGCTGGACAGTGGTCAGTGCATAGACCGAGGGTGACAAGCTAATCTAAATTTCCTCCTTGCACACTCCCTCCTTTAAAATAAAACGTGAAGGTGTACACCCTGGGAGGGAAAGCCTTGGTTAAAATGACAGGATTTTGTGATATGGTAGATGTTTTATTGAATGTTTGGAGGGATCATGACTTGGTGCCACAGTGTAAGCAAATAGTGCTGTTTTATATGCAGAGTCGTTAGGCCTTAAAGTAGAAGCATTTTGAATTAAGTTAGTTTAATGTAGTCTAAATGGAAAAGACTTTAAAATAATCCAAATTGAGATATGATTAAACAGCCCTATTTAGAGAAAGTTAGGAATTATATCTTCATTTAAAAGCTATTTTCCCTTCAGTTTCTCAGTTTCAAAATTAATCTTATCTAATGACAAGTACCCTATTACGGTTCAGTATATTTTTTGCTCTTTTCTGATTAAAAATCAATCCTAAAACTGTATTGAATGAGGAAGGACAATTATTAGTTAACCTCTGCCGTGTCATTACAGGCACAGAGGAGAATTAATTGGCATGAAACGCAGCAGCGGATGCAGTTCCACGTTCATGTGTTCCAACACAGGACTGACTATGAGAAGGGCGAGCTGTGCTCTTTCACGACTCTTAGGAGTTAAATTTTAAAAACTTTTATTTCCTCAAAAATATTTGATGTTTTTTTCTGAACAAAAATTTGAAAAGATAAAACAGATTCTACTTGTGTGTGTTTTTTTCCTTTATGAGTTGGTGGAACTTTGACCATTTCGCAGATAATTTGATCCAAATGGAAAGGTCTTTGGGGGCTGCTCTAAACCTTTTTCTAAAGTTCTTCTTTCTAACTGTAACTCTCATCTGGTGTACTTATTTTCAGAAAGCAAAGATAAGCATGAAACTTGAACAATGAAAAGCAGAATGAAAACGAGTCATTGCAGCAACTTCCACAAAATCCAGCTGTCCTGAGGGTGGGAAGGAAACTCTATCATTCTGATCATTTTTCTTCTTGACCTCATCATAATCTTTGTGTTTTCTAGTCAGTTCACTGACTGATGAATTTTACTTTATATTCACATAATAATGCAAAAGCAGTAGACCAGTGGAGGTTTTGACACATTTTCTTTTTGTAAAAAAGTTTATGGTATTTACCGACAGACCAAAACAGCACGTAAAAGAGGCAGTATCTGCACTGATTCTGAACATGCTAGACATTAACCTTAGATTTACTTTTGTGAGAATATTTCTTGTCACAGCAAAAACACTTTCCTTTCTACTGACAACCAGTACTGCACCT
Organism: Cynocephalus volans; assembly: GCF_027409185.1. NCBI lineage: Eukaryota > Metazoa > Chordata > Mammalia > Dermoptera > Cynocephalidae > Cynocephalus > Cynocephalus volans. The sequence goes on from NC_084461.1 coordinate 214,410,239, forward strand.
CGGTGCATTTAGATTTATGGGTAAAATGTTCTTTCTGGTGAATGTTTGTATCAGTTTCCTGTCTACATATAAATTTTCTGTTTTAAAATTTAAGTTCCATTTATGTATCATGATCAATGCTTCCTCAACTCTTGGGTTGCTCTTCATACCTATATATTTGTGAAAGACTATTATTTATTTTACCCAAGTCAGATAATGAATAGAAGAAAATATAGCAATAGAAAAATCCTGTATTATAAATTATTTTATACAGGCAGGAATCAGAATTTTAAGTTTAATGAGTGCTTTTATCAGAACATGTCCTTTGAGACTCTATAAAAAGCTAATGTGCAGCAGAGATAAATTAAACTGAAGGTGTAAACTCTCTGTGACTTTACTGTTACACTTCACACAGAAAATGTCACTCACTATTTTGAAGGAACTTAAATAAACTATGTTTAAAAAATTGCCGGAAATGACTAATTTATCAGCCAAAAGAAAAACAAACAAACAAACAAACAAAGTTTTTGGATGGATTGGTATCTATCTAGAAACTGTTAAATAGCCATACCTGCCTGAGTGCTCTGACGTGATGGGCTGGTCTTTCTGTGTTACGGAGGGTGATTAAAGCTGCACAACAAGAGTGCATTGACTCATTGTCTAAAGGAGCCTAAGCAAGAGCTTTATTTCATTTTACTTTGAGGGGAAAAAGGTAAATCTCCCATTCTTTCTGACAGTGCTTTAGAGCCAGCTCATGTTGCATTGTGGTGGTTGTGTCTAACATTAATAATAACTTTTTAAAAGTTGCTTTTAATGGTATTTGGTGGGAGTTATGGTTGTGGATAAAGGGGAGAGTTTGTTGCTATTGCAAACCAACTATGAGAAGCAACATAAAAAGAAAAACAATGTTCTAAAGCATAACTATGTTTGTATTTATGTAAAGTAAGGGGTCTCTTACCTTTTAGTTTGTAGTGAAATAAACTGTAGTGGTTTTTTCTGTTGTGGTTTTGTAGTCTTCCTGTCCCCTTCAGTCCCTCCAATGTGTATATCACCAATCTTCAATGAAATGATAGGGCATTTAACAAAAGATTGTTATGTGCAATACCATATTTAGTGTTTCTATTTCAATGTTTATAGGATGTCAATTTATATGAAAATAAAGTGAATAATAAAAGAGTTCTATGTCTGGTGTGTACATGATGTGTAACGACACTTGCAAAATCCAACCATCATATTTAGTATGGGGGGGGGCCAAGAAAAGGATGAAAAATAAGTTAGTCTGCACGTTCACATGCACAAAACACTTGTATGCAATCTCAGGACTTCCAGGACTGAAGCTCATTAGTGATACCTAAGTAAGAAGTCCTGATAAAACACTTACTCCTCTATGTCTTGAACTAGGATCTCTTTCCTGAGTTCCAGAGGACCTCCGGTCATCTCCATTTGGATGTCTCGCCATACCTTACAATTCATTCGGTGCAAATTCACATGCAACATGCCGTCTTGCCCCTCCGTGCCTGCTCAATCCTCTGTGTTCTCCTGCTTAGGAACAGAGCCACCCACTCAGAACCCCGAGCTCATCCTGGACACCTCACTCTCCCTTTGGCCCTACATTGATTCAGTTGTCCCATCCCGTTGGTTTTGCATGCTGAGTATCTCTGGGATGCATCCATTTTTCTGCCTCCCATTGAAGTCCTAGTGGAGAACTTTAATAACCTAGTAATTGTTCTCATATTTCAGGATTTGCTCTGCACTAATTTTTGCTCTACAGTGAGTGCAATTTTTTTTCTGAAATACAAATCTGCTCTTCTGAAATCCCTTCTTAAAACATTTTAGTGGCCACATAAACCAAGATATGTGGCCTCAGAATAGTATCCAAAATCTTTAATGTGGCTGACAGAGTCCTGAGTGACCTGGTGCCAATTTACATCTTGAGTTCATCTCTTGACTTAACCTGTCTTGAATTCCAGCCTCCAGCCAGACTAAAATACTTTCTTTGTTCTTTTCAGGCCATGCTCTTTCTCATCCAGGCCTTTCCTGTGTTTTCTCTCAGCTTGAAACTTTCTCAACCTTTTCATCTGGCTCATTAATCATGTAGTTTACAAGTCACTTGCTTCAGGACGTCTCTTGACACTAGTCTCCCCAGCTCCTAGCGTGTAACAGACACTCAACACATTTATTGATTAAAGCAAGGAGTGTTAACTATGCCAAATGCTTCAGGATACAAGAAAGTAGAGGACTGAAGTCCACTGTTGGGAAAGGGTGCTGGTAAAGACTAAGGGCAGTGGTCTAAGGGAGTTTAAAATTGGAATTTACTCTCTATTTCCAAATAGAAAAGCAAGATAAAAATACACTTTCAAAAGTATAGATATAGCAAGGGTTGGGAGTGGCAGGGGGTGACTGAGAGGAATCTCTGTACAGGGTGAAGGGAACTAATTATGCTCCATTTATGGACAGAAACCAAGCCAGGCTCATCGCCATAGATGTGGGGCTGAACTGGGGCTCCCTACCAGTGAGACCCGACTGAAATTGCTGCAGTGGATGCTGTGGGACATGGCAAATATGAAGCAGTGTAGGTGGGGTGGCAGGAGAAAGCAGGCCAAATGGGGCCAGCTGAATTTTTGGCCATGTCTACACCTGCAGTATCTCCAGTGTCACTGCTGCCATGAAAGGCTGGTTCTAGACTGGGAATAAGAGGTCAAGATAGAAAATGACTAAACATAGAGTGTGGTAAGAGGAAAAAGCGTGTGAGCACCCTCTCAAGACAAGTCTGCAAATCACACCCCCGAGACACATTGATACAGGATGCGCTCACTTTCCCTGGGCTCAGGTTTCAGGACATGCCTCTGGGTTTCCAGCCACTTCATGAGGTCTCAAGCCCCCTCCTCTGAGCTCTCCCTTGTTGCCAGTTAGACCTATTTTTAGGACCAACATGGGGAAAAATGAGACAGTGAGGCTGGCTTATACAATCTAGTGGCTGGGCATGCTCAATAGACAGCACAGAACATTCTGGTGCATATAACTGGGAACCCTGCCCTCTTGATTGAATATTCACTACATAGAAAAACTGTAAAAGCCAAATCCCAGCTGAAGGCATGGTTGTTGCTCACTTTTCTGGAGGCAACCTGCACTCTGGCTGAGGTGTGTGTATTTTACTTTGTATCTAGCTAACTTTCAGCAAGCAGCTGCTCATTCTCTTGAGCCAGCCTGCACTTTGTACTGAACCGTAAGTATGCTTTCTTTGTTTTTCTGTTAGACTTGATGTATGTACTGAAATTACTTTTGTGTTAAACTTGGTGTGGGCCCTGCTCAGTCTCTGGAGCTATGCTGCACTCTTTCCGTGGAACCTATATTTCTTATGTTACATTAAACTTGTTCTCACTTTCTACTGTGACTCTGCCCTTGAATTCTTTCCTCTGGTGGAGTCAAGAACCTGGTAAGAGGACTGGGTGGGTTGAGGCTGACTACTGGCCCCCCCAGACCCTACCTCTGACATCAACATGAGGAAAATTATTGACAGAAAAGAATAAATCAACTCAATGAATTCAACTGCAAAAATACAAATAATAGGGCAAGATTTAAATTATTAATAATTATGTTTAGAATCTGCAAAGAAATTTGAAATATATAATAATTGAGATAGGAAAAAATGATACGACCTGAATGAATTGTGGATGGATGCAACCTAAGAGACATTTACTAATTCAGAAGATAGTGCTCAGGAATTCACTGAGATCATGCTGCAGAGGGAGAAAATATTTTTAAATGTATAAGAGAAGTTAAAAGAGATTAAGAGTCATTCCATAAGGAGAAACTAAAGGAAATGGTAGAGAAGCCAGATATTAACTTTAGGAAACTATGGCTGAGAATTTTCTAGAATCAAAGAGAGACATATTCTGTTCCTGAAAATGTGTGACAAGTGTTAGGCCAGATAAATACCAATAAATTTGCATCTAGAAAAGTCAAAGTGAATCTCCAACTAGGTGAAGACAAAATTTCAAAATGTCCAGAAAGGAAGGACACACGACTTACGATGAAATAACAATTATCCTGAAAGCAGATTCATCTTCAATAGTAACATGTTAGAAAATCATGTGTTGTCTTCAGTCTGTGGAATGAAAACAGTGAATCAAAACCATGATATCATTCACAAGGAAAGGGAGATATGTATTTTCAGATGTACAAAAACTAAGAGTTTACTACCTCAAAACCTCACTGAAAGGTCTGCTAAGGGGCACAAGGAAAAAAAATATAAAAACACAGTGAAGGCCCAGGATAGAAGAAATCACAGAGAGCACAGAAATTGGTGAAATAAACCAACCCTAGGTTGTAAACAATAACAACTAAAGCTAATTTTTATTTTTATGGAGGGGACTAAAATTTTAGATAATAAGATGGATGGGAGAAATTCAGGGAATAATTCAAACATAGTAAGAGTCTTGTCTTTTCATTTGTTTAATTCAACAAATGTTCATAGAGAGGTTAAGATGTGCCAGAAACTGCTGTAGGCTTTGGGGGTCATGGACAAACAGAAAATGTCCTATCCTCATGGAACTTACATTCTAATGGGGGAGACAAAAAAATAATGTAAAGTAATGTCAGGTAACATGATATTTACTTAGGATGACCAATAATTTATTCTCCAGACCAGCATACCTCTGAGAGTGAAAGTGGGTGCTATTGTGCCTGGAAAACCTCCATCACCTGATCCCATCCCCAGGCACACTCTGGTCCCTCTACAAGTGTGGGCTGTGCAAGCTTAAGTGCTGTGGAGAACAATAGACAGGGAGAAGACAGTGATAACGAATATTTAGACTTCATTACAAAAATAGGAAAGTAAGTATAAATTAAAATCTTAGAGGTATTCATTAAAAGAACAAAAATAATTAAAGCAGAGGGAATAAAATCTTATCAATCCAACTAAAGAACAGAAATGTAAGAAAAAATAAAGCAAAGTATGATAAAAATAGAAGTGGTTGTGGATGGTAGATGGGAGAACTTGAGGGTGCGGGGGAGAGGGGGTGGTTACTCACAAGCTCCAAAATCCTGTGCAACCATTTCTTGAATTACACTGGCTTGTCATTGGCATTTCCACCTCCCAGCCAATTAGTGAGCTCAGACACTTGAAGGTTGTATTTTTTGATTTTTGTTTTCCATGAAACACATCTTTGATTATATAATCAAAAGCAATAGGAAGAGGTGTAATGCTTTTAAATGATGGGATACAGGGGGCTGATATACTTTGGATATGTTTGTCCTTCTAGAGCTCATGTTGAAATCTGATCCCCAATGTGGCAGAGTTGGGAGGGGTGTGGTCATGGGGCAGATCCCTCATGAATAGATTAATGTCCTTCCTGGGGGTGGGGGGTGAGTGAGTTCTCCCTCTGTTAGCTCCCAGGAGAGCTGGTAGTTAAAAAGGAGCCTGGCATCTCCCCTGTCTCTTTTTTCCTTTGTTGCAGCTTTCTGCCATGATTAGAAGCATCCCGAGCCGTATTCCAAATGCACCTGTCCCAGGATCATGAGTCGAAAAACCTTTTTTCTTTATAAATTACCCAGTCTCAGGTATTCTATTATAAAAACACAAAAATGGGCTAATACAGGAGCCACTTCTCTCGGAAATCATCCCAAAGAAATGAGGAGCAAAAATGCAGACTTCATCTTTGATTAAAATTAGAGATTTTAGAAACCCAAACCACAAACTATACAGAAGATCTTCCGGATGTGTGAGTGTGTGAGTTGGCAGAAAGGCGATACTCCTGGAGATACAACTCAGAAAAAACCTGTGAAGTCTCCTTCTCCAAGGTGAGGCCCTGCCCTTAGTTGCTACCTCAACTCCTGTGCTTGCAACAGTGCACCTCAGCATGCCAGTCACTATTAGAAACTTCCCTGAACGTGGTGCATTATTTTTAAAAGCAGGAAGGATGCCTATGTGAGAAATCAGGCAGACAAGTCACATTTGCAGGAAGGTGCCGATCAATAAGACTAGGGTGAGGGAAGAGACCCTAATTTAGAATAGAAAATGCTAGAACAAGTCGTGCTCACCATCTTCCTACAAAATGAAACATCTGCTAGCTTGAAACACAACCTTACCTGTTCCATGACATGACTCTGGCACGTAGCTGGTGAGCATAACACTGTTACCAACCCACGCAGATCATTCAAAATAGAATCCTGCAGACCAGCTCATTTATGAACAGGAATGTGAAAGTACTGAGTACAATGTTAGCAAACACTGGAAGGACCATGTAGGAGTTGGGGCTATTTCTGGAATGTTAGGATGATCATATATACACAGCATTGCATAGTATAATGCATGTGTATTTAAAAACAATATACATAGCTGGAGAGAATTTATATGATTGTTTCCAAATGCTAAAAAATCATTTAAGCAATTCATCATTTTTGAAGGAAAAAAGTCTGGATAATATGAACATGTCCTTAAATGATTAAATACCTCAAGGGAAGGTCACCCTGGCGCATGAGGGGAAACATCAGAAGGGTCCCATGAAAATCAGGAACGAGACCAGGATGTCCACTCCCACAACTGCCAGTTATCGCTGTTCTGACAACGAGATAAAAAAAATTCGAGGTATACTATGGAAAGGGATGAGGTAAAGTGATCTTCATTTGCTCTTAATAGATTATATGCTCAGGAAACAGAAAACACTCAACTAAACAACTGTTAGAGGCAATAACAGAATGTCATAAATTGACTAGGCCAGAAGTTAATATATGGAAATCAAGAACTGACTGGATATACAAACAATATCCAGTCAGAAGATATAATTGGGGAAAGTCCCTCACTTAACACAGCAACCAAAAAAGATGAGTAGCATGGAATAAATTTAATAAGAAATGTGTAAGATCTACATGAAAATAATTGAGAGACCTCCCCTTCCAAAAAACCCAGAAAGTCACTGACAATGTCAGTACTCCCTAATCACATCTATAAATTTAATGCAATCTAAATAAAAATCCCAACAGAATGGGGTTTTTTTTCGTGGGGGAAGGGTGGAGGAAGGGTGAGAAATAAAGAGGCTGACTTCAAAGTTCATGCATAAAAAAAAAAAAAACCAAAGCAGTCAGAAGGCTTTAGGGAAAAAAAGACTAGTAGAAAGAGGAACCGGCCCAACTATGTATTAAACATATTAGAAAGGGACAGTAAGGGTTTGTCACGGCAAAAATGTCAGAAACTTCTAACAAATGAGGTAGCAGAATGAATGAGGGGCTCTTTATGTACTGAAACAGAAGATATGCAACATTTTCTTATGGGGAAAATCCATGAAAAATCTTGTATTTTCGTGTGGAGAAACAAATTCAAGGAGAAAAATGGTGTGTACGGAAAAATGAGGGCAATGTGATCCCTCAGTTTCCAGAAATGAACATACGTAGACTATCTCTGAAGGCATTCATAAGAAACATAATACTGGTTACTTCTGGAGAAGAGAAACTGGGGGGAGAGAACTTTTCACTGTTTTCTTTGATACTTTTAGATTTTGTAAAATGTGAAAAATATGCCAATATAGAAATATTTTATAATTAGCTTTTTGGAATGTATCTCGTTTCAAATATCAAGTGACACCTATCTGGCAATCATGTTGAGTCAAGGAGACATTATGCTTTGGGTGGTTTAAGGTGCTTGCACATTACAGTAACAACTCTCTCAGATGTCTTCCTCAAGGAAGATCGGGAAAATTCTCACACTACACCACCATGTAGATCTATTTTGTAAGAGTGGAAAGTCAACCCTGTTTCTCTGTTGCAGGAATGAAAAAAAAGACCAGGATAGGCCACTGGACACGCATTCTTCAATGGTGGTGTGACTGTTATAGTAACACTGGGCTTTCTATTTCATCTCAGACCCACTTTGGTGCTCCTTAGGCAAAACCCCTTCCACCTCAATTTTGGAGTTGCTTCATACTGCCCTCGTGACTATGTAAATGTTTCTAATTTACACCTGTACTCCTATCATAATCCTTTTCAAAGATTAACATCACTTTCTATTACATATGGTGGGTCATAGGACCAATTTACACCTTCCTAAGGTTTATCGGTGATGAGAACTATCTGTTGGTTTTAGGCTTTTGGCGTCAGAACCTGCCAGTATCACAGCTGGCTATGTTACAACGGGGTCTGTTGATCTAAGATGGGCCCCATGACACTTGTAACTTCATATCCATATATTTCACTTTGTAAATGGTGTGATTTGTAAGCATATTTTTTAATGAGGAAGCTCATACTTTTCAAGTGAAAAATGAGAATCAAAAATTTTAATATGGAATGGAGTGGAGGATGTGGTTTCTGGGCCCTGAGCCACCCGTGGCATGACCCTATGTGACTTACTCCCAAACTTCTCCAGGCTCCCCTCTGAAAATGGTGTTAACAGCACCTGCCACTACCTGTACTGTGTTGCTGTTATGAGGAATGTGGCATTGAAGTCAGGTCTGAACTCAAGAACTCAGTAAGCAAAAAGGACCATAAACTGTATGTGAAAGGAAGGAAGAAATGATGTGTGCTCTGTTAAGGATTTTATAGCCAGTGACACTGTTCTCTGCAGCCATTCAGCAGAGCCTAATTTTTTTTTCAAATAAAGATTTTAGGATGTTGACTTGGAGACCAGTCATGCCGCAGTCATTCCATATTCCATTATCTGCTTCCTAGGACAGCCTTGTGTGCTCAAGGAGAGCTGGAACAGCAGGCCTCCACTTCCCTGGGAGCAGGGCATGGATTCCTGTCTATGTACATGTACAAATCAGAGAGGCCAGGCTGATATGCAACATCAAGGACTTCCTGCCCAGGCACCTCACCGACTTTTCCTGTTCACTCTCATTTCAAGTTACTTTGTTTTGTATGACAGTTCTTAGAAATGGGACAGAGCACATGGTAAAGTCAGCAAAACTGTGTTCCCCTCTTCCACCTGCTTTGGAGTGCATGAGACAATGTGTTTTCTTCTTGCTCTGCAGTCTTTCCACATCCTTTCTTGATTTTTCCTTCTTTGCTTTCCTCTTCAAGGTTGGTGTTTCCCGAGGAGTTTCCCATAACACTGTCTTCCAACTCCTCACACTCCTACAAAGAATTTCATTCCTCCTATGACCTCAACTACCAGCTTGCTGCTCATGACTCTCAGGCTCTATATTCAATTGCCTGTCAAACCTTCCCCAAACATCCTATAGGCTCTGCAAATTCTACATGTGCCAGAGCCCATCGTATTTCCCTACTTGTCTGCTCCTCCCCTGGAAGGCTCTATTTCAATGACCAGCCACCCTTTGTCCTATCACCTAAGTCAGAAAATGGAGAGTTAGGGCAGAAACTGTCAATGCACTATCTGAGCACCAAGGTCCCACTTCTTTCTTGTAACAGAACCATAATGTTGTTCAGATATTGAACGTCAAGTTCTTCATAGACATTCTGTGCACCATAATGTTGTAAGTTGGTTGGTTCAAGGTGATGGGTTGTGCCACTCTCCTTGCGAGTGATTGATTTAGGCCTGAGCAATAATGCACCTGGAGTGTGAAGTGCAGTCTCCTAGGAAAGACTTTTACTCCCTGATAAACTGAGACATTCCAGGAGAAATGATTGTTCTGGGTTTTGGTTTTAGTTCTGCAAGAATTTGATGACTAAGGCTATGGCAGCTTCCAAGAGAGTACGAGCATGGGATGAGGTTCAAATCTTTGCAGTAGCACAACATGGAAAGCATCTGGATTCCTGATTATGTTGTTAACTCATTGAATTAACCACCCCTACACCTGTTTACCTCTGAACTTCATGTTTGTGGGTTAAACTCTTTAGTATTTACACCATTTTTATTTAGTTACTAGAGAGTATCCTATCTTACCTTCTCACACATTAAATCCACAACCAGACCTCAGTGTCTTTCAGGCTTCACTTCTAAATCCCACTGATGCTGCTTTGAGGTAGGTCCTCCTCACCTGAATATCACATGTCTCCTCACTGGCCCCTGCTTGCTGATCACACTCTCAGATTCATCTTTCAGATGCCCATGCACATATATCCTTGTTATTCCTTTAAGCGAAGCTCTTTAAGGATCTCCCATCACTTACAAGGTCAAAGTCTCTGGCATGGTGTATAGGCCTTCTGTGACCTATTTCCTATTTATGGATTGAATTATGTCCTCCAAGTTTTATGTACTTAAAAGCTTGATTGCCAGTGTGACTGTTAAGAGGGTGGGAAATTCTATTATGGCAATTGAAATGTGGGGCCTTAAAGAGGTGATTAGGTTGTAGGACCATGTCACAGTGAATGGGTTAATAATGGTAGTCATGGGCAAAGTTCTGAGGGGTTTAAAAGGAGAGCACATGAGAGTTTCTCTCTCTCTTTCTTTTTCTCTGCTCTGCCATTTTCTGCCATGAAAGACTGCTGCATTAATGCGAAGCCACCACCAAGGAAGACCCTCACCAGATGTGCTCCCTGGACTTTGGACTTCCCAGCCTCTGAAACTGTAAGCGATAAACTTTACTTTCTTAGAAATTACCCAGTTCCATGTATTTTGTTATAAGCAACAGAAACAGACTAAAGCAGAAAATTCGTACCAGAGAAGTGGGGTGTTGCTTATAAGAGATAGTTGAAAATGTGGAAGCTGCTTTGGAACTAGGCAATGGGCAAAGGGTGGAAGAATTTGAAGGAGCAGGCTAGAAAAAGCCAAGCTGCTGGTGGGAGTTTAGAGGATAAGAAAACCAGAGAAAGTTTAGAACTTCTAGAAGACTGGTTAAATGGTGGTGAGCAGAATGCTGATAGACATATGGACAGTAAAGGCCATACCAAGGAAATCTCAGAGGCAAATGAGAAGGGGCGTAGTGGAAACTGGGATAAAGATCACTCTTGCTATGAATTGGCAAGGAATTTGGCTGCATTCTGTTCATGCCCAAAAGTGTTATGTAATGTGGAACTTAAAGGTGCTGACCCAGGGTATTTGGAAGAAATTTCTAAGTGGCAAAACATTCAGGAAGCTGCATGGCTACTTGGAACACCTTTTACTGAGTTATGGCAGAAAAGGCATGACATAAAGCTGGAACGTATAATTAAAAGGGAAGCAGAGGGTAGAGATTTGGAAAATTTGCAGCCTGGCCTTGTGGTAGAGAAGCAGAGAGCATTTTAAGGAGAAAAATGAAGTGGTGCTAAGAAGATGATTACAAAAGAAAGAGATTACCAAGGGAAGGGAAAAAAGACCATGAAGATATTTCAGAGATCTTGGAGGCTGTGTCTCCATTACAGGTTCTGAGGACTAGGGAGACAGAATGGTGCTGGGGAACAGGCCTGAGGTGCCCTCCAGAGGCTCGCTGCCCAGGGCCACCTCAAGATGCTGCTCCCCACAGCAGCACCAGCTGTTTCAGCTGCTCCAGCCATGGCTAAATTGGCCCCAGGTGTGTCTGGACCAGAAGCTTTGGAAAATACAAGCCAGAAGCCTTGGCGGTGTCCACATGGTGTTAGGTCTGCAGGCTCACAGAATACCAAGGCTGTGAAGGCTTGGGAGCCTTCATTCCAGTTTCAAAGGATGTATGGAAAATCCTGGTGACCCAGGAAGAGATCTACCACAGGGTCAGAATCATCACATACAGCCTTCATTAGAGAAAAGCTTAGTAGAAACATGGGGTCAGAGTTGCAGCAGAGAAACCCCATCAGAACCATGCCTAGTGGAGCTGTGAGAGAGGGAGCACCATAGAGACCCCAGAATTATGGAGTTACCAGCCTGCAGTACCAGCCTGTAAGAGCTAAAGTATCACCTGAGACCAGAAAAGCCATAGAAGTGGAGCTGCCTGAGGACTTGGGGACTGAACTCCCACACCAGCATGCAGAGAATGTCAAACATAGGGTCAAAGTACATGATTCACCAGCTTTGAGATTTAATGCCTGCCCTGCTGGGTTTTGGACTTGTTTAGGACCTGTTACTCCTGTCTTTTGGCCTGTCTCTCCCTTTTTGAATGATAATATGTACACTTTACTTCTCTCAACATTGTATCTTGGAAGTAGATAACTTGTTTTGATTTCACAGATGGGCCTTTGGACTTTGGACTTTTGAGCCAAAACAAGTTAAGACTTCAGGGATGGAATAAATGTATTTAACTGTGAGAAGGACATAAACTTTGGGGGCCAGGGGCAGAATATTATGGATTGAATTGTGTCCCCCATGTTTTATGTATTAGAAGCTTGACGCTCACTGTGACTGTTAAGAGGGTAGGAAATCCTATTATGGTAATTGAAAAGTAGGGCCTCGAAGAGGTGTAGGACCATGCCATAGTGAATGGATTAATAATGGTGGTCAGCGGTGTGGCTCTGAGGGCTTTAAAAGAAGAGCACATGAGAGTCTCTCTCTCTCTGCTCTGCCATTTTTTGCCATGTAAGACCCCTGCATTACTGTAAAGCCACCATCAAGAAGACCCTCAGCAGATGTGTTCTCTAGACTTTGGACTTCCCAGCCTCTGAAACAGTAAGCAATAAATTTCATTTTCTTACATATCCAGTTCTGTGTAGTTTGTTATAAACAACAGAAACGGACTAATCTATCCCCTCTTTACTGTCATCACATGGTATCTCCTCACCTTACAGTTGAAGCTTGAAACACAAAGCTGTATGTTCTAGACCATGCAACACCACTTTCCACCTCCACATATCTGTACAGCTGACTCTTCTGTCTGAAATGTTGTTTCTCTGACCACTGGGAGTCCTCTAAGATTCATTTGAATGTGATTTCCTTTCTGAAATAGTCCACGTGTCCTGTGCTCTTCATTTTCCCACCATCATTGCTGTCTCAGTACAGCTGACAGACACTGTGTGGCTGCTGTCTGCACACTCTCTCCCCCAGTGGAATGTGAGTGACTGGAAGACAGGGGTATTTAATCTTTATTTCCACAGTGCCTTGGGGTGGGTCTAGAGAAGAGTTTTGAATGTTTATTAATGTAGGAACAAGTGAAAGACTGGACGATTGAGTAGGTTTTACCCACACTGTTTCTTCTTATATTCAAAAACTATAAAAAGAACTTGAAACTATGTTAACTGTTCAGTAGCAGTGATACTTTTCACACAAGCCTTCAATCATAATGATTTAATATATACATATAGCCATCAAAACCACAAGTAAACCTAACTATTAAAAATGGGACATTTGAAAAAAATCTAATAAACAGTGGCCTGTGACTCAGTAGTAATCATCTTTGCAGGTCCTGATTTTCCTTCTGCTTCAAGTGTTGTCCCCTCCTCCTTGTTCCTTGGGCCACTGACCTAACATTCTTTGTTATCTCTCATCTTAACTGCTGCAGCAACTTGCCTTGGTAAATGGTCTTCATACAGGCATATGTCCTCTCCTGCGAGTCACACGCAGGCTTTCCAAGGGTAAAATCAAGATTTAAGGAGGATCTAAATGGTCGGCTAATACAACACCTGAAATAATTTTTTGATGATGATTGTTATGTAGTTTTTCACATCTAAGTCTGAAGGATTTTAAAAAATCAAGACATTGCTATTTAAAAAACACATTTCTATTACAATCTATTAATGTGAACACATTACCTTAGTATATATTATATATATAAACGATATATATTGTATATATTGTAGGCATCATATAATCTCACACACACACACACACACACACACACACACGGTAAAGAATTACTGCTGAGCCATGCCTCTTTCTAGGGATATCTAGTATTTATTCAGAAAAACATAGACAACAACAAAAAATCTCCATGAACGGGGCATCTTTTCAAGAGAAGTAAATAATTTAAATCTAACTTTTTGTATTTAATAATTATTTACCAAATTTATAAAATATTTATGCAATTTTGATCAAATGCTGTCACTCACCCTAATGAGTAATTAACCTATAGGGAAAATTTAAATACTTAAAGCTTGCCACAGAATTAATATTAAAATTTGCATACATACTTTTTGTCACAGAAAACAATAATAAGGTGAAAAATAAAAGACTTTCAAATATAAAACCTATTAGGAAAAGAATTATGGGGGTGAAACTAGAGCGAAACATGAATTTAAGTTGAAAAAGATGGTTGGCTGGTTAGACCAGTTGGTTGGAGTGTGGTGCTGATATCACCAAGGTGCAGGGTTCAATCTTGTACTGGCCAGCTGTAGGCAGGGAGGGTGGGCGGGAGGGAGGGAAGGAAGGAAGGAAGGAGGGAGGGAGGGAGGGAGGGAGGGAGGGAGGGAGGGAGGGAAGGAAGGAAGGAAGGAAGGAAGGAAGGAAGGAAGGAAGGAAGGAAGGAAGGAAGGAAGGAAAGAAGGAAGGAAGGAAGGAAGGGAGAAATTTGCCCACATAAGGTCAAAAAGAAATAATTTAAATTTTCCTTTAAAAGAGAATTTCTATACATGCTTTTTGAAATATGTATAAGAGTGGACATAAAATAGCTATGGTGTACAGATTTCTCCAGAGAAATTAAAAAGAATATTGTAAACACTTTATTTTAAAACATCCAGTTTGCACTATTCTTTAATGATATCCATTGCAAATTTTAGATGTCAATTAAAATGGTTGTGAGAGGTTTTATAGATTCAGAACTAAAAATATTTGGAGGACAGTGCACTAAAGTATATTAAAGTATATTATTATGTTATGTTATTATGTGTAAGCATAAGCATTACATTAGTGGTGTTGGGCAAGATGAGGAAGTCATCCTTGAATTCTTTGATACATAAACATTTTATGTCCACATATAAATGTTATGAAAAAAGACCTCTGGATCATTCCTCTCCTTTTCACTAACTCATGTCTCTTGAATTCTGCAACCTCTCTTTCCTGACAGTTTTTCAAAACACTCTGTTGGCTAACGGGTCCTTAGAAGACTGGGAAGTTCCATATTAATTAACTTAATTGAAACAAGAAGTCTGGTTCAGTTGGTGTTAAGTCTTATGCACCTGCCTTTTTCAAGGCCGCTCTTATTGACAACTGATGCCGAATTCAGACAAATTAGACGGCAAATTCAAGGCTCTGGACCAAGGAAAACAAACATAATCAGAGACAAGCAGGGGACCAAAAACATACCAGTGGATATGACATTATGGAAAGAGTGAAGAAAAAAGTGTTGAAAATGTGTTATAAATGAGTACCAATACCAAAACCACTCTCCATTTATGAGCCTATAACAGGCAGCACTTTTATTAAAGTTGCATGCATTTCATTCACTCATTTATTCTGCATATTCCATGCACTTTCCTAGGGTTCAAGATACAAAGAGGAACAAGACAATGACTTCATCTCAGGAATGAAACAAATAAACAAAAAGTAACAGGAATCCTGGATATAGGACACTAGGGAATTGGCTCCTTGAGTAATCCATGAACTGAAACGATGCGGGTCTGAACCCAGAGAGGATGGGATAGAAAAGAAGGAAACAGTTTAGGTATCGGGGCTTTAACAAGTTGCAGTGATTGAATGGACACAGGATGAGGCAGAGGGGGATCTAGGTGTCTGCTTTGGACAACTGGATGTGGGGGCTGGCGCTGGGGCAGGTGCTCACCATGGTAGAAAACATCAGAGGACAGCAGGTTGGCAGGGGCACCGTGCTCCATGGCACCAGGAAAGAATGAAGTCTGCTGGAAGACAGGCCTCAGAAAGTGCATCTGCAGTCATGTCCAGCTCTGTGGGGTGATGAGCCAGTCAGGGGCCGAGTGGGCAGAAAGGTGGCTGAGAGTGGAGCCCCAGGGAACACCCCTGTTTCAAGGGAATGAGGAAAGATAATCTACATAGTTGGCCAGGGAAAAGCAGAAATAGTAAACTAAAGGGTCAGGTGAGAGGTAGATACTGAGAAGTCTTCACTGGATGGACAGTGGGAGCCTTGGCAGGGGAATTACAGAGAAGTGGAATGGGGTGGGGACAAGATTGCAAAGGGGACAAAATGAAAATCATGCACACTGAATCCTGTGTACTATGGTTTAAAATGTTGCTTGTAAACTGTAATTCATCCAGCTCCAAAATATCTCAGGATCCACTCTGAGTGAGGGAAATGGGATAACTATAGAGGATGAAAGTGTTTCCTGAGCCACAACGTCAGGAACCCTGAAAAGCTAAACAAAGCAAGTGCCAGCTGGCATATGGGCTTGAAGTTCCCTCTGCTAAGGTTTCCCTTGTTTCTCAAATAATTGCTCTTCTTTCAAAATACCTAATTTACTAGTTCTCTACAATGGAAAACTCCCTCAGGACAAGGATTGATTCTGTTTTGTTCACCACTGCATCCCTGGAATTTAGCACAGGTCCCAGTGCATAGTAGGTGACCAATAAATATTTGCTGAATAAATGAACAAACATCTAATAGTTCAGAGAAATTACAGATGTTGGATTTGCTGGTATTCAAACAGCTAGCACAGAACTGATATTTGGGAAGGGAAAGGACTGGGATGTTAGAGGAATCTTTCCTTTCCCTTTTATTTGGGAAATAAGGCAAATTTACGTGTGCCACTCACGCAGCAAATTTTTACTGAGTGCACCTGTGCTTGTGATGTTTGGTCCATTCTGCTTTTTATAACTCTGTTTAGATCTCTTCTGAGATCAGCCTAGTTATAAATAGTATACATAAAAGAACTTCAACTGAACTTTTGAAGCATTTGTAGAGAATGTTTTGTTAACATCAAACAGAACTGTTATACCTTAACCCAAGTTTATCAAATATTTTTTAATATATTGTTTCCAAACACAGGTATTGGCACATTGTCCCATAGAGCGGGTTTTATTAACAATATCTATTATTTGTATACAATACACACTTTTAAAAGGACTCTCTTTTTCTAAGTGGTCCTCAGACTTCATTATGAGCAAGACGCACCTGGGAACTGGTTAGAGATGTAGATCCCTAGGTTCACCTACTGCAGGGATTTAGATACTCAAGATCTGAGTTAGAACCCAAGAAATGGCATTTTTAATACACAACCCATACTCTGAAAAACACAGCTGAAATTATTTGCCCAAAACATAGTTATCTGGGCTCTCTTCCACTGCCCAGGACAAACTTCATTAATTATATCCTCATTAATTAGGACCAAAGACTAACACAGTGATATAGAGCAATCAGTGTTAAAGTTAATTGGAAATTTAGTTCTAACCTCTCCCTGTGCTTTCTTTGAGCAATTTTCCTATGTGTAGAGAAGAGACCTTCTTTAATGATTTGTGACAAGACGATGTGATGCAGGTGACTTGCAAGTGACTTTCCCACTCAGGCTGTTTTCCATCCAGAGCATGGTTGCTGGGGCTTCTGCAGCTCCATGGAGGGTGTGTTGGGAGAGGCCCCTGCACAGGGTCCAGGGACAGGGTGTGAACCGGGGACCTGGCTCACTGCAACTCACACATAGTGTGAAGTGCTGACATTTGTGCACATGCGGAGGGTACCCCAACAGCTCGTTTGATTCTTGTAACCTCCCTGCCCCTCTCTCCCTCTGCTTTTCCACGATATTTGGGACACTGTCAGGCAACCCATGTTGAATGGAAGCTTGGAAAGCCAAAGAAGTTACAGGTGGTCTCTACAGTGGAAGAATTTGGCATATTAAACATGAAGAAAATCCTATGTATTTGGTAGTGGCGCTGGCAATGGCAGTGGTTGGGGGTCAAGAGACCATGATCCCTGAGAGTTGCACTTAAGAACTTGAAGGGCTGCTGCGTAGAAGTCACAGGCCTTTCTGGGCTACTTCTGAGAAAAGCTAGGGCCGGTGAGCAGATCTGCCAGGGAGAAGTACTCTCATTGAGTACAACTGCAGTGCTTTAAACAGTGGACAGCATCCAGAATATGTAATGCATAGAGACAGACTGCAGTTTGGTGGTTTTCATGACTGGTACAAGGGTACAGGGTTTCCCTTTTGGGGCAATGAATATCTTTTAGAACCAGACAGAGCTGGTGTTTTAAAAACTTTGTGAATGTATTAAATGCCACTGAAATGTGCACTTAAAGTGCTTATTTTTATGTTATGTGAATTTCACTTCAATGAAAAAATGAATTAGCAGAATAATTAATTGAAATGGAGAGTCTAAATAAATTCAGCTCATTTAAAAATTATTTGATGAATAAAATTTAGTTCATGGTTAAAATCTAAAGCAATAAAAATCAAATATTATTCTCATAAACAAAAACAGTGCCTTGATTGATGCATAGTGTATTAAGTTCTTTATCTCTGAGAAAATATGTAAATGAAAGTTTTATGATTATTCTTCAAGGAGGCAAAAAGAGACATCTGCATTGGGAGAAAAGTGGTACTATCCAGATTAACTTGCTTTTATTTATTTATTTATTTATGTATTTATTATAAGCATGTTATTATCACAAATCGTGATTTTTCTTTATGTCCTTTACCCAATGTATCCCTCCCCACTCCCCCACTCCCACCTCCCTCCCATCTCTAGAATCCTTAGGTTTGTTTTCCCCATCTGGAAGTTCAATGTGCTGTTTTGGTCTTGTCTCTCTCTCCCCCACACACACACAGTTGTAAGTGACAACATGCGATATTTCTCTTTCCTTGTCTGCCTTATTTCGCTTAACATAATTTTCTTCCAGACTCATCTGTGTCGCTGGAAATGGCAGAATTTCATTCTTTTTTATGGCTGAGTAGTATTCCACTGTGTATATATACCACATTTTCCTGATCCAGTCATCTGTTGATGGACACTTAGGTTGCTTCCATAGTTTGACTATTGTAAGTAGAGCTGCAGTGAACATGGGTGTGCAGGTATCCCTTCGACATAATGATTTCCATTCCTTTAGATATGCCCTGTAGTGGGATTGCTGTATCATTTGCTTTTCTTTTTAAAAACTTAATCCTTTTGTCTTTAAAGTAATTTTATTTTGGTTACAAAAACTCTGTTTGCTATCTGTAGAAAACATGGAGAGTTCAGAAAATATTTATGAGAAATACAAGTAATTTTCAATGACTTCATAATCTAATACACATGTGTGTTCAAAGTATTTAATTATTCTATTTGGGTTGCTTCCAGTTTTCAGTTTTACAGGTAATACTGCTATGAACACCTGTGTATGTTAATGGATTATTGCATTAAGGTAGGTACCTAAAAGTAGCATTAGTTTGTTACTAAGAAACCTTTGGACTCTAAGATCTGATGGGTTTGAGTATTTGCTCGGGAGATCAAAGGTCTGTAGCCCAGGGAAGATGGACGCAGTAGCTGCTGCCGCCTTCCATGAGAACGAACATGGGTGTTACCACTTCCGAGGTCCCGGCCAGGCCATGGGGCCAGCAGAGGAGACGGGAGCTGAGCAGAAGCAGAGGGAAGAGCATAGATCACTTTCCACCTTCTTGGCTCACCTGTCACTCATGTTAATTGGGATTATTTTAGTGCCCCAAACAGTTTTAAACATAATAGATTTTTGTTGAAGACCCAGTTACTGTTTCAGTGCGAGGTGAGAGCGAGGGGCAAAGGAACCTCATTTGAGGCAGATTCTTCTGAAAATGAATAGAGCAGAGGAATTTGCTGGTGAAGAATCAAGGACACATGTGACTACAGCATCACTATGAAAACTTCTAAACGTGCATTAAATAAATACTATTCACATGGGAAATGTTTTGGCATAGAATGGGATAATATCCTACAGCAATAGAAAATATAAAATATAAAACAAAAAAGCAATTTGTCTGGATAACTTAGTAACAGACTAACAGAATAATTCTGGAAGTTATAACAAAAATTCCAACTACTTTCCTACTAATAGGAAACTTTTCTTCTTTTCACAATTACTTATTAATCTTGATCAGAGTTTCTTAAAGTGTGGTTCCCTGACCAGTAGCATCAACATCACCTGGGAACTTGTTAGAAATGCAATTTTTGCTCCCATCTCTGCCCCCTAGACCTACTGACTCAGAAACTCAACAGTCTATGTTTTAAGAAACCCTCCAGATAATTCTGGGTTTTTGTATCTGAGCTTTCTGTTACATGACTTATAGGCAGAGGACTTTAATGATAAGGATTTTAATAACAATGCAATTTACTCTGCTCCTTCCTAATTGCAGTACGTTCTTACTTCCCTGACACATTGATTAAAAAATAATAATACAAGCAACACGACACCTGAGATCTTGTTTTAAGAACTGTGTATAAAGAAATGTTTTAAGAATCATTCCATATACAGTTTTCATGTAAACTACTCACATTCATAGTTCAGTGTGTTGATAGAATTTGTTATAAATTTCCCATATTATTTGAAAAGTTAAGGCCCTGATATTAGTAGAAATTTCATATCCTCTATAATCCCAGTTCTATTCCTGAGCTCTCCATTAGAGTTCTCCACTTCAGCATTTTCACCTAGACATCAACGCATTCATACTCAACAAATATGTACTGTGAACCTACTATGTGCAGGGGGCTGTTGCAGGCACTAGGAATACAGCAGAGATGGTCCCACATTTCCTAGAACTTACACTCTAGAGGATGCACAGATAATAAACTCATAAACGATATCCAAGCAGCAGGAAGAGTATTATGAAGAAGATAAAACAAGAGGATGGGAGGGAGAGTGATTTGGGCTGGGATGTCATTAGATTGAGAGGTTAGGGGGCTGCTCTAAGGAGGGACAGACAACACGAGACGTGGACAAGCACGGGTGATGCTCAGATTCCAGGAAGAGAGAACAGCTGGCATGGGAATGAACCGGGATGCGGACAAACTCGTCTTGCTTTTAGAAGGGAAAAGCCTGTGTGGCTAGAGCTTACAGAGCTAGGGGGACAGGATCAAGAGATGCGGATGAGACAGGTGAGAACCAGACCATCTATGACTGATGAACTGCTTGAATTTTACTGTATGTTTAGTGAGAAGCCAACGCAGGGTTTCCAGTAGCAAAGTGGCATGTCCTGATTCTATGTCTTGAAAACTTAGAACTCTTACTACTCTGTAGAGAAAGGAAGGTGTGTTAGTGAGAATGAAAGTGGAAGGCCATTGAGGAGGCTTTTGGAATAGTCTAGATGAGAAATAGTGGTGGTTTGGGCTAGGGAGGTAGCGATAGTGAAGAAGAGAATAAAATGACTTTCAGATATATTTCAGGGTAAAAACAACATGAGGTACATCCCACTAGATGTGAGAGTGAAAGCTTTTGAAATAAGAAAGATTGGAGGAAGAGGACGTTTGAGGCAGAAGTCGAGGATTCAATTCTGGCCGTGTTAAATTTGAAAAGTGCATTAGATGACGAGTGCAGCGGTCAGTTAAGCCTCAAGTCAAGGTGAGAGTGCAAGGTAGACGGCGGGGTAGAGACGACGTTGAACGCCAGCGATACGGATGGACACGCAGAGCCTGGGCAAGACCGAGGGCTAAAGACCCAGCTCTGGGGCCTCCAACCTTAACAAGTCACGTGGAGGAGGAGGAACCAGCACAGAAGGACAGGGAGCAGCCGGCGGTGCGTGAGGTAGAGCGGGAGGGACGTCAACCAAGAGCAGGAGGAGTCCCTAGGAAGCAGCGGCGGCTTTTCGGAACGCGACCGAGAGCCGGAGACGAGGCAGAAAGGGCCCGCGGACTCGCCACATGGAGGCCGCCGTCGACTGGAGCAAGAGGAGGAGAGAGTGAGGGGGAGGCGGGCGCGCGGGAGTGGGGCGGCGGCTGGGCGAGCGGCAGCCCGTGAGGCGGGACGGCCGCGGGTGACTTCAGCGCGCGTGACCTGCAGGCGTGCCAGGGGGCTCCTCCTCAGTGACACAGCGGACGACTCCAACACGTCCTGTACGTCCTCAGCGTTTCATCCTCTTACGTCCTCTAATCGGTCGAATAATCGCTCCCTCCACTCGTCGTTTCGATTATTTACTAAATGCTTTTTATTAAATGTACCTACTAGTCCGACTTCTTTTTTTGCCTCACTTATCTTCTCCTCACAGCGACATGGATGAACTTACAGAAAATTATGCTAAGTGGAAAAAGCCAGGCACAGAAATGGAAATACTGCAAGTCCGCACTCTCAAGGAGGAGCTGAAAAGAAGGAAGGAATGACATAGCAGTCGCCATAACACGTTCAAACGTCAGAGAGAGAGAACAGAACTGAGGTTAATAGAGGCGGCAAAGGAGGAGGGGGAGGAAATAGCAAGAAATCGGTAAACGGTCGCAAAGAATGACGACATTGTGTAATGATCAATAGAATAATTTTCCAGATTTGGTCGCCATGTGTTATACACACTGAACCCCAAATATATAATCAATTGTTTCAATACAAAACAGAAAGACGATCCTCCACAGCAGTGGAGACTCCAGGGCACTGTGCAGACACCCGAGTGGCCGGACGGTAGGGGGCGTGCGGGCACCAGGCCGCGCCATGCCGTGGGGTGGGGACTGACCGCCGCGTTCTCGCAGAGCCCGGCCGGGCCACGCCCACTCGGGGGCCCGACTCCTCCCCCAGAGCCCGTCCGGGTCTCGAAGGGGGGCGGAGAGGCCGGAGGCTGCCAGGTCTCAGGCGGGGAGGCGGGCGCCCCAGAGGCCCCTCAGAACCGCCGAGTGAGGACGAGAGCGCCTGGCGCGCAGCAGCGGCGGCGGCGGCGGAACCAGGAGGCTGCGAGGGGAGCGGCGCGGCGGCGCAGGTGGGCTCGGGGGAGGGGGCTGTGGGGCGCCTTAGGGAGAGTCCCCCAAGCCCCGAGTGGGGGAGGGGAGGGGCGGCGGAGGCGGCGGGGAGGACCGTAGACGGCGGGCGGGCGGCGTGGCCGGGGCGGGCAGAGACGGGAGACCGCGGCGCCCTCCTCCCCTTCCGAGGAGCCCAGCGCTGCCCCGCCGTCCGTCCATCCGTCCCCCGCGCGCCGGGCGCGGCTTGTCCCAGGGCTGCTGCGGGAGCGGGCGGGGCGGGGATCAGGCGGAGAGAAGCGGGTGCGGCCGGGCTGTGGCCTCGGGGTCCCGGGGCCAGGTGAGCGGTGGGCAGGCTGCAAGTGCAGGTGCAGGTGCAGGTGCGGGGCGGCGGGAGACGCGGCCGCGAGGGGCGGGGGCGGGCGGTCTTCTCACGACCAGGACGGTCTTCCCGTGCTCTGATCGTGTTTTTATCCTTCCCTTACCAGTGACGTCTATCCCCTCAGGTAGGTTGGTGTTACATGGTAGCATCTTCCCTCACCTGGAGGAGCTCTCTTTAGAACTTCTGAAGAGTGTCTGGTGTTGATGAATTCTCTCAGCTCTCGTTTGTGTAGGAAAGGGGTTTTGCTCTCCACGTTTGAAGGATGCTTGGTTGGGTGCAGTACTCTTGGTTGGAAAGTCTCTTTTTTTCTTTTTCTTGTTCTAGACGTTGACTGCAACATCCCATTCTTTCCTGGATTGTGAGATTTCTGTTGAAAAATTTGCTGGAGGTCGTATTTGGATGTTGAGTGTATGTTTGTGTGTGTGTGTGTTTCTGTCTCCCTCCTTTCAGTGTTCTTTCTTGGCCATGTGTGAGCTTTGACTCTTTGGCTAGTGTAAGTAACGCAGATCTGAGCATTCGTGTACAGATTTTTGTGGGGGAATATGTTTTCAGTTCTCATGGGTATGTCTCCAGCAGTAGAACTGCTGGGCCACATAGTCACTTGACATTTCAGAGGTTGAAAAACTGCCAGTCGGGTTTCCTAAGTGTCTGTACCATTTTACAATCCCACTAGCAACATAGGGCTCCGATTGCAAATTTATGGGTTTATTTTTTATTTATTTATTTTTTTTGCTGTTGTTACTTGTTATTTTGTCGGCATATCCATAAAACCATTTTCATTTATGATGTCTTGAATATATTCCCCAAGTTTTATCCTAGGATTTTTATAAATATATGTCTTACATTTAGGTCTTTAGTCTAGTGTGTGTTAATTTTTGTATATGATGTAAGGTAATAATTGAACTTGATTCTCTTGCATGTCCATATACAGTTTTCCAGCAATATTTGTTGGAACCAGTGTCCATTTCCCATTGAATCATCTTTGAACATTTTCAAAATAAATCAATTTCATATGTGGGGAGTTGTAGTTGTCCTTAAACTAGTCACATTTAAAATAAAGCTTTTACTCTTTTACTCTTTCAAGGCTCCCCTTGTAGTTAATACATAAAGAATAGGATTTTTGTGTATTTTTATTTAAGTAAGACTGCCACATCTTTCTCAATGGAAGAGCATTTGATTGTAAGTGGATGACTATTTTCTCTCTAAACTTGTAAATGTTCTCCAGGGCACTGCCTCTTAGCCCATTTGAATCCAGCCTGATACCTCTCACCTGTTCTTGTTCATCCCCCAGCAAACAGTCCCCCGTTTGGTCTGTGTCAGGATCGCCTTCCCCCAGTTGTGTCTGAATCCTGGAGGATGCACCTTCTTATTAGAGAAAAGCCAACCAAGAACCATAGCAGCCAGGCTGTGCTGCGAGATTCTCTCTAGCAGTGCCTGGCTCTCACCTACTCACACCTGCTGCTTCCTACCCTCCCAGGAGGTGTGAATCAGGTAGCTTTTCTCATTTAGAACAATGATTTTTATGGACAGAATAGAGTAAAGCTAAGAGGAAATTTTACTGATCTGACCTGTAAACTTAATTAGCATGTTTTAACTTAACCCATGATGTCTGTGGACCATGTGGCCCTGCAACTGCCAGGTCACTCTGGGATGAGTTAGGGCCACGGGCCTGATGCACTGCCAGAAGCTCTTCCCTATGGACTCATGACTGGCTGTCTTCTCTCTCTCTCCTCCAGCTGCCCATGACCTGCTCTGCTTCTGATTTATTCTCCATATTTTGTCCTTTTATTTGAGAATTGTCTTTATTATCTATGGAGATTGTGTAAAATTTTTCAATTTCTGTGCTTTTTAATTAGTATATCTTAATGTGCTTTAACTCTTCTAATGACATCACCATGTTAAACTAATGCAGGTTTTATTAAATAGGCCTTGTGGTCCTAGGTGACTGGGATTCCTACAAAGGACAATTTCTGAGTGATTCTCCTATTAATAACATTATCTATTCATTAAATTATTTATCAGATGATATCGGGACTTCAACTGCCAGACACTGTGCTCAGTGTAGGGAATGAAAAGAGAACTAAAATGCTTATGGCTTATTCATATATATATAAAATTAAAATAAAACTAATCAAAGAAGGAAGACACAATTCATAGATAAGGGCTTAATGTCCACAACCCAACAGGAGTTGCACACATGGCGTACAGATAAGAAGCAGAGCAGTGTGTTGACCTTCCATAAACCCAGGGTATTAATTCCATGCTGGGGGATGAATCCTTTCATAGCTGTGTGTTCTACTTTCATGCAGAACTACAAACCTTACTCAGGCTAAGTAACCTTTCTTTTAACTTATAAAGATCAAAATCACATTGCTGAGTTTTCAAAACTTAAATATTAAATTCTCTAAAATTTGAACTCAACCCTGTTGAGTGCTACTGTGATAATTTTGCTTATTGCTTATGGATGGGAGAGGGCAGTCTGAATTACAACTTTCATTTTAAAATAATTTTCTTTAAAATGAAAACAGCAACTTGCCTGAATAAAAAATGTTTTAAATATTTATCTCACCACTATCCTAAATTATTCCACAATGAAAATTTCCTTTGCTATATACTATTTCATACTGGGAACATATGCCAAATCAATTACCGAAAAACTAAATGAAATACTAGATGAAATACTTGGATAATTAAAACGTAGGTGAGAGTTTTTTTTTTTTTTTTTTTTTGTGTGTGTGTGTGTGTGTGTGTGTGTATCTTATGGAACATTTTTTAAAAATTAAAAATAATAAATGTAAAACATTTTAACAGTTTAACAATTTAAACACCCTACCTACAAATAGCTGTAAGGCTGTTAGGTAAAAATAAGTTTGATCCATTATCTGGATAATTTAAGAGTTTAAGCAATAGGGAATATTTGTAAGAACCTATTTGGCTTTGAATAAGATTGAGCATCCCAATAAATAGGGAACTACAAAATTAAATATACATATTGTCATGTGTTTTAAATTTTGGGTAGATTCTTATCTTTCAGAGGTGTGGCCCAATGGATTATTGCAGGAGTTGAGACTTTGGAGAAGGTCTTTATCCTTCATGCAGTTAGCATACATTCATACCTAACACTGTGCCCTGGGATTCAATCCAGGCCTGAAGAACTGAGATCTTATCTTGTTATTAAGATCATATGCAGTTGATACAGAGAGACCAAGGAAATCAATTTGATGTTTTTCATATGTGATGAGTGAAAATAAGGATAGCAATAGACTTGTGATGGTAACTGAAGAATCTACAACAGCTGCTTTAATTAATAGTTTGTTGTTGATACTTTATATCAAGGCAATTCCTGTTCTTCCACAAACCATACGGGAGACTTGAGTTGGTGACCTGATAGATTCAGTATCTTGATAAAATAACCAGTTGAATCCACTTAGTTCATGAGCTTTTTAAAGTACCTGAAATGATAGACAACATATAATGATGCCAATACCTATAATGAACAGTGGCATTTTGTAAACAATGACTTATGGAGCATACTGTTTGGATACAAAATGTTTCCCATGCCTGACCTAGTGTACAGAAATCCAGGGAGGGATTCATTAGAGCAATTCAATTTACTGAGTAATCCTTCTCAGCATACTGGAAATAACTCTGACACTATAGTCTATATCCAATCCTGTGCTGTATCCAGAGATCCCTAATAGGTTTGGGGAATGATCCTTTTTTCCTCCATCCTCAACAAGCAACTGCTTATTTGGGGAAATTGGGTCAGCCCAGCATTTTTTTCTTGATCTTAGTCTCTCCCAACATCTCAGGAATAACCAGTGCTCTTCAAAGTACATTTTGTCCTTTCTTTAATTCACTTTTTTGTCACATAAATGTGAAATTCCATTGCCTCTGTCTAATCTGTACAGAAGCCTTCACTATAAATTTGTCGAGGATCAATTGACTCTAGGCATTTCTGCTTTATAAACACTATGCTAAGCTCTAGTGGTTATAATATGTAAATGTAAGTTATCAAAGTCTATATTATCAACATTTTACTTCTTTAAATGAAAAGAAGAAACTTGATCATGATTTAGATGCTTTTGTCTTCCTTATATATTTTCTTAATTATTACCTTTATATACATCAAGGACCACAACAAACTATGCTATCATTTTTTATTTCAATTATCAAACATAATGTAATAATTAAAAAGCACAGTGCTATCAACCTAATGGTGGAGTAGGAAACCCCGAAGCACTAAAGCTAAATAAATCCAAAGAAAAAGAACTGAGGTAAGCAAGTAAAACAATGTGTCACCAAATAGAGAATATCCACAAACAGAAATTATGAAAAGAAACTGAGTAGAAATTATGGAGCTAAAAAGTGCAATAATTGAAAAGAAAATTTAAACAAATTTAATAGGAGTACAAAGAGCACAGCCTAGCAGAGAGAATAAATATCAGCTAACTTGAAGATGGGTTCATTGAGATTTTTTCGTTTTGAGGAACATAGAGAGAAAAGAATGAAGAAAAATAGAGAAACTCAAAAAGGCATATGGGAAACTACCAAGCATAATAACACAGGCAAAATGGGAGTTTCAGAGGTTAAGGAGATGGAGAAAGGGACAGAACAAATGTTTGTAGAATTAATGATGGAAACTTCCTCAATTTAAAACAAAAGTTTATGAACACACACATACAGGTAGGTCAATAAACTATGTAAGAAAAATCATAGGAATCCATGCTAGGGCACATAATCAAACTGTTGAATGACAAAGACAGGAAAGAATATTTTATTTCATTTTGTTTTGTTTTTGTCTAGTAAGTTCAATATTTGTACTTGCTCAAGAACAGTTTCTCTTAATTTCCTGTGTATTGGACATCCTCTTTTGTTTCTTTGCATCAGCTCTTATGTAACAAAGAATTCGACTAAGATTTTATTTATTTCTCAGGTAAAGTCTCTAAACCTTTGGACATTTCTCGGTAATGTGTCTTTGTCTACTTTACTTGCCCCACTGGCCCTCATGCCCTGCATGGACTGAACGGGCCTGCTTCACTGACCACCTGTCCGTCATAGCATGACCTGTGGAACTGGTGCCTGCTTGCTTAAAATTCACTCACTAGAATTCCCCCTTGGAAACCTGCTTGGGGAATGCCCTGGGCTGCAAGGAAGGCTTTAGTCCCATAGGTCCTTTCTCTCCCCATGTGCCAGTTGAGATCTTGTATCCCAGGCAGCTCCCTTATTTCCCTGGGCCCTTCCTGTTGGCCTGCTATGCTGCCTCCTCTGTACCTAACCTGATAGACATACCCAAGCTTAACTTTTTTCCTAGTTAGGGTTCTCCTGGAGAGTAGCTATCATGGTAGGAATAACCTGGGCAAACACTGGAAAAGTGCTACAAGGGCATCTACAAGTATAAACGAGTTTCCTGTGAGAGAGGCACCTGGTCACAGGTCAGACACCTAGACATTAAGATACAGAAGTGTCCTGTGAGAGGCACACTTAAACTTTAATGACCACCTCCCCTGGAGCCCCATCAGGGCAGAGCTAGAATTTATAGCCACCTTCCACAAAGACACCTCGAAGTCAAATTAGAAACAATTTATGAAACACACATGCAAGTTAGATCATGTAATATTTTTCTTTCTGTGCCTGGCTTACTACACTCAGCATAATAACTTCTAGGTTTATCCATTTCTTTTTGTTTTTAAAGGCTGAATAATGTGTGTGTGTGTGTGTGTGTGTGTGTGTGTGTGTATGCATATATATATATATCTCCATCCATGGAGGCTGGGTCCACAGAGGCTGGCCTGGTGCTAGGATGAGTCTGATGCCTGGGTCTTTGTGAATGGTTCTTCTCCTGAGTCCATGGAGCTCAGCCTGGCACCAGGGTGCACTGGGGTGGGCCTGAAACCTGGATCTGCAGAGGACAGCATGGGGCTGTGGGGGCTAACCTGTTGCTAGAGTGAGCCTTGAGCCTGGGTTGTTGAGGGTTGGCCTAGAGCCTAACATGGTGACTGACTTTATGCCTGGGTCTGCAAGAGTAGACTGGTTCTGGGGAGTGGCCTAAATCCTGAATCTGCAGAGGCAGGCCTGGGGCCACTGGTGTCGGCCTACTGCTGGGTGGGGCCTTGAACAGCAGAGAACAGCCTAAATCTTGAGGCCCCAGAGGCTGGTCTGGTACTGGGTTCACCAGGTGTGTCTGAGGCTGAAGTCCATGCCAAAATTGGCTGCTCACTTTACTCTCATTCCTCCATGTAGAGGGGATCTCTCTCTGTGCTGTGTCATGCAGGCTTTAAGGAGGGGTGATGCAGGTAATGTGAAACTGTCCTTCCTACCCTTTTCATGCTTCTTTTCTTATTTCTGTGTTCCGTTCAGGTTCTTTAATCTTCACTGGGATTCCTTATCTCACGTGAAGGCATTTGTATGCATGGATCGTTTTTCACACTGACATTTCTGTGAGGGGACAAGTGCTGGAAATTCCTATTCTGTTATCTTACTGATGTCACCTCTCTTTTTTGAGACCATCTTAAAAGCAGCAAGAAACAAGCAACTTGTCTTTAAAAAGGATACTTAAAAAGATTAACAGTTAATTTTGCTTTGGAAATCATGGAAGCCAAGAGAAAGTGGCATAATACATTTAAAATGCTGAAAAAAATCATCATATCTTCTAAACTTTGCATTATAAAGAATTAAGATATTCACAGATAAGCAAAACTGAGGGAATTCATTGCTAGTATACCTACCCTGAAATTAAATGACGTTAGAAATAATTTGAAGTGGTATTAAAAAGTTAAAATCTCTGGTAAATGTTACTACAGAGGAAAATATAAAACCTTGTGTTACTATATTTTTGAATTGTAACTTCTCTTTTTTCCTTTGTGGTTATATGACAAGTACAGAAAATTATAATTATGAATCCATGTTAATATGCACATAAAATAAAAGGTTGTAATTTGTGACGTTAGTAATTTAAAAGGGGAAAAGAAACTTTCAACTAGATAGGAAAAATAAGTTCTAGTGGTGTACAGTAGTGATATGCATGTATTATTAGTCCATTTTCTGTTGCTTATAACTCAGTAGCTGAAACTGGGTAATTTATAGAGAAATAGAAGTTATTTCTCACAGTTTTGGCTGCTGGGAAGCCCAAGGTCCAGGGGGTTTATCTCATGAGGGCCCTCTGGATGGGGAATCTCTACAGGGTCCCTAGATAGTGTAAAAAATTACGTGGTAAGAGAGTGACATGAGCAAGACAGCTAACCTTCTCACACACTCTCCCTATAAAGCCATCAGGGCCATGCCCATTAAACCATCAAACCATTACTCCATGAATGGATCAGTCCATTCACAAAGGTACAATCCTCATGATCTAGTCATTTCTTAAAGGCCCCATCTTCCACCACCATATTGGGGGTTAAGTTCCAACATGAGCTTGGGGGACATTCAAACCACAGCAACATCTATAATTAACAATAATTTATTGTGTGTTTTCAGGTGGCTAAAAGAGAAAAAAATCAAATGTTCTCATGACACAGAATTGATAAAATTTTGTGATGATGAAAAAAAGTTTTAAAATTTTTAAAAAGGGGAGAAAGTTTTATAGAAGTAAAGATTTTATATATTGTTGAAATAAAGATGCTGTAAATTTAAACTAGATATTATTATGGATTGAAGATGTTGATTTTCGCAACGAGTAGTTTTCAGTTGTATCAAACAGGTGTTAAATATTATGTTGTGAAACTCTGGCACTTATTTATGTCTTCTATTTCACCAGGCATTCACACTGTTCGTGTTTATAGCACACATCTTAGTCCACTTTTGTGTATCGCATTTCAAACATCAATCAGGGTTTCTAAGCTTTTGCAGTGCTATCCTGGTCTGGCCCACTTGTGTGCTACCCAAAGCCAATCTGATATTTGGGTGGTATTCAATAACAAATGAGGGTACTTCAAAAAGTTTGTGGAAAAATGATATTAAAAGAAAATATGAATCTTTCTATGAACTTTTTGAAGTACCCTAGTAGTTCAGTTCTCAAATCTTTGAATGTGGGTTATGCTCAGTATCACATGTGGACTGCTTAAAAGTCTGCCCAGGACATCACATACAGATTTATAAATTCTCCTCCTTTCTCTCTCCCAAACCATAACACCTTTCCATTAATCTACTAGGGATGGGGCAATGAATTACAGAATGGAATGTTTTTAATTTAATTACTGTGGAGCAGAAGCAGAAGACAGGCTGTCCCTGCAGTCTCTGCAGCTGTAGTCCTGACACAGCTGGAGGGCACTGTCTCATTGGTGCAGGGTGGGCATGGTGGGAAGGGGTACAACCTTTTGTTTGTGTGTTTGCCTACCACTGAGCTAGTGTGGTCAAACTCTTTGTGGCCTGTTGAGCTCCTCTCGTTTCTGCTCTTTTGGCTAGAGAGAGAACACTTTGCTTTGGGTTTTTTGTTTGTACACTGCCATTACTATTCCCAGCAACAGGCCAAAATGTATTGGAGTCAAAACAAACAAACATGAAACTCACTATAATTTTATCCCTTTTGGTTTTTAAAGTACCTAGCTGGTTTTGACTTATTTTCTCACCATTCAGAGACTTGTGTCACTTGCTTTTTGAATTTCATAGAAGGTTTTGCTGTAATTAGCAAAAATTATAGAATGGAATGTTTTTAATTTCATTCTGTCTAGCATCAGAAGTTTCACACTTTGGGGTTTTAAGAAAAAGTTATAAGTGTTTAGCAAGCTGCTATAAGTTGACAGGACTCCATCTGTAGCTGTCTTTCCTATATCTTGCAGCATCCTGCCAGTTCCTTTA
The DNA here is from genome assembly GCF_027409185.1 of Cynocephalus volans. Taxonomy (NCBI): domain Eukaryota; kingdom Metazoa; phylum Chordata; class Mammalia; order Dermoptera; family Cynocephalidae; genus Cynocephalus; species Cynocephalus volans. The sequence continues at coordinate 214,441,882 of NC_084461.1, forward strand.
CCCTTCCAGTTGCTCTATATTCTTGGGCTCTTTGGTGTTTTCTGTGTACTTGAATAGTTCAAGGGGCAGCCAAGAATTCAGGGAAGATGATGTGCAGATTTGTGGCTTCCCTTTCTGTGACTTCCTACTTTCTGTGACATGCCATACTTTTAACGTACAGTGGTTTCCAAAACCATGTATACTGGTAAATGACTCCAAGGGAATGTCCTCTGTAGAAAAGCTGTATAACTATGAATATCATCAAAGCAATTTCTTTCCTCCAACATTAAAATTACATCTAATTTCTTTTTTATTTTCCAGAGGTAATTTAAAAATTGGGGGGGGGCTACAAAAATATGAAAAATATAGAAAAGTATAAAAACTAAAACAAAAGTTATTTATATTCCCCTCTATTTTAATTAAGTTTTTAATCTTATTTTAACATTTAGTTAAATGTTAAAATCTTATTACATTTAGTATTCTGTCTTTTATACCTACACCATCTCACAAGTATTTCTATGCAACATTATTTTTTTTTCAAATTTATTTATTTTTTGCCACATGTCCTCATTCATAAATGGGAGCTAAGAGAGAGAGAAGAAAGGAAAGAAAGACCACAGTGGTGTGTTGAACTTGCAGTGGGAGAGAACAGACCTAGGGTTGCCAGTACTGGGGATGAAGTGGGAGGGGGGCATCGGGGAGAGGCTGGGTGGGAGACATGGGGAATAACTGCAATTTGAGGTTGTGGACATGCTGATAGCATTGATTTGCTCACTGCAACTTGGGCATAGGTGCTAACAGTCAGCTCTTGCCCCATGAACATGTACAATCAATAAAAATTCTAAAAAATTAAAAATTAAATGTTAATAAAATAAAATAAAACAAATTAAATCAACTGCTTACCTCAGGGAACAAGAAGATTTTTTTTGATAAGGATTGTATGGCCACCTTTACATCTCTTCCTTTCCTTTTTAATAAATGATGAAAGCTCTGGAAAAAAATGTTTATTTTTTAAACTGACATAAAATTGTATGTATTAATTGTTTATGAGTACAACATAATGTTTGAAAAAAAAAAAATATATATATAGTGTGACATGGCTAAATCCAGCTAATTAGCAAATGTATTACCTCACATAGTTACCATTTTTGAGGTGAGAACACAACATTCACTCTTTCAGGGATTTTCAAGAACATGATATATCATTGTTAATCATAATCAGCATGCTGTACAACAGATCTTTTGAATTTAGACCTTTTATCTAACTGCAATTATGTATCCTTTGACCAACATATCCTCAACCCTTTCTCCCCGCCAGGGTAACCAACATTATACTCTTCACTTGGATAAGATCAACTTTTTTAGATTACAAATATGAGTGAGATCATGCAGTATTTGTCTTTCTGTGCCTGGCTTATTTTACTTAACATAATGTCCTGCAGGTTTATGCATGTTGTTACAAATGACAGAATTTCCTTCTATGTTATGACTAAATAGTATTCCACTGTGTATATATACCACAATTTCTTCATCCGTTTATCCACTGGTGGAAACTTAGGTTGATTCCATATCTTGGCTATTGTGAATAAAGCAATAAAAATGAGAGTGCAGATTTTGTTTCACATACTGATTTTATTTCCTTTGTATATATACCAAATAGTAGTATTGGTGGACCATAAGGTAGTTCAATTTTTAATTTTAAGAGGAATCTCCATACTGATTTCTATAATGACTCTACTAATTTAAATTTTCACCGTTTGCAAGTGGTTTCCTTTTCTCCACATCCTCACCAACACTTGGTATCTTTTGTCTTTTTGATAATAGCCATTCTAACATTTACAGCTTTAATCCATTTTGAGTGGATTTTGGTAGATGTTAAAAGATAAGGTTCTTTATTCTCCTGCACTGGATATTTCATCCTTTCAACGTAATATATTGAAGAGTCTGTCTTTTCCCCCATTGTGTGTTCTTTGTACCTTTGTTAAAAATCAGTTGGCTGTAAATATGTGGATTTATTTCCAAGCTTTTTATTCTGTTCTACTGGTCTATGTTTCTGTTTTTATACCAATACCAGGCTATTTTTGTTACTATAGCTTTGTAGTATATTTTAAAGTCAGGTAGAATAGGGCCTCCAGCTTTGTTGTTTTTGCTCAAGATTGCTTTGGCTATTCAGGGTCTTATGTAGTTTTATACAAATTTAAGGAATATTTTCTCTATTTCTATGAAGAATGTTATTTGTATTTTGGCAGGATTGCATTAAATCTGTAGATCAGTTTGGGTAAAACGGGCATTTTAACAATATAAATTCTTCTAATTCATGGGCACAGGATATCTTTCATTTATTTGTGTCTTGTTCAATTTTTTTCATCAGTGTTTTATAGCTTTCAGTGTTCAGATCTTTAACATTCTTGGTTAAATTTATTTCTAAGTATTTTTTAAAGTTACTATTAATGGGATTGTCTTCTTGATTTCTTTTTCAGACAGCTCCCACTGTTAGTCTATAGAAGTGTTTCTTATATTTACATGTTCATTTTGTATCCTTCAAAATTATTGTATTTATTAGTTTTAACAGTTTTTCTTTTTTTGTTTTGTTTTGGTGGAGTCTTTAGAATTCTGTCTATGTAAGATACTGTAACCTGCAAACAGGGACATTTAACTTTTTTCTTCCCAATTTGGATGCCTTTTTTTTTTTTTCTTTTGATTAATTGCTTTGGCTAGAGCTTCCAGTACTACACTAAGTAGAAGTTACAAGAGTGGGCACACTTGTCTTTTTTCAGATCTTAGAAAAAATGCTTTCATTTTTTCCTGTGCAGTATGATGTTAGCTGTGGGTTTGTCACATATGGCCTTTACTGGGTTGAAGTATGTTCACTGTGTACCTACTTTGTTGAAAGGTTTTATCATGAAGAAATTTTGAATTTTTATATGCTTTTTCTGCATCCCTTGAAATGATCGTATGGCTTTTGTCCTTTATTCTATTATTGTGATGTATCACATTTACTGTTTTGTATATGCTGGATCATCCCTTCTTCTCTGGGATAAATCCCACATGGGCACAGTGAATCATCTTTTTAACATGCTGTTGAATTTGGTTTGCTACTATTTAGTTGAAGATTTTTGCATCTACATTCAGCAGGGATATTGGCCTGTAGTGGTTTTTTGTTTGTTTGTTTTATGTTCCTTTGTCTGGTTTTGGTATTAGGGTAATGCTGGCCTTGTAAAATAAGTTTAGAAGTATTCCCTACCCTTGTGCTTTTTGAAAGAGCTTGAGAAGTATTGGTATCATTTCTGCTATAGATAATTGGTGGAATTTGGCTGTAAAGCCCTCAGGTCTTGGCCTTTTCTTTGTTGGGAGACATTTTATTACTGATTCAACACTCTTACTCATTATTGGTTTTTTGGGATTTTCTATTTTTTCTTTATTTAATCTTGGTAGATTGTATGTGTCCAGGAATTTATTCACTTCCTCTAGTTTATCCAATTTATTTGTGTATAATTGTTCACAATATTATTTTATGGTTCTTTGTATTTTTTTTTCTTTTTTTTCACTTTTATTTTTTTATTTATTTTTTATTTTTTATTATTTTTATTTTTTTTAAATTTTATTTTGTCAATATACATTGTGGCTGATTATTGCTCCCCATCACCAAAACCTCCCTCCCTCCTCATTCCCCCCCTCCCCCCCAACAATGTCCTTTCTGTTTGCTTGTCATATCAACTTCAAGTAATTGTGGTTGCTATATCTTCTTCCACCCACCCGTTTTTTTTTTTTGTGCGTGTGTGCGTGTGTGTGTGAATTTATATATTAATTTTTAGCTCCCACCAATAAGTGAGAACATGTGGTATTTCTCTTTCTGTGCCTGACTTGTTTCACTTAATATAATTCTCTCAAGGTCCATCCATGTTGTTGCAAATGGCAGTATTTCATTCGTTTTTATAGCTGAGTAGTATTCCATTGTGTATGGTTCTTTGTATTTTTATGCTATCAGTTGCAATGTTTCCTTTTTCATCTCTGATCATATTTACTTGAGTCTTTTTTTTTTTTTAGTCTAGCTAAAGTTTTGGTCATTTTGTTTATCTTTTCAACTTTTGATTTTGTTGATATTATTTATTGTTTTTCTGTTCTCTAGCTCACTTATTTATTCTTTGATCGTTATTATTCACTTCCTTCTACTAATTATGGGCTTAGTTTGGTTTTGATTTTTTAGTTTCTTGGGGTGCAACATTTAGTTGTTTATTTGAGACCTTTCTTTTTTTCTGATGTATGTGTGTATTGCTGTGTAAACATCCCTCTTAGAACTGCTTTTGCTGTTTCCCATAGATTTTAGTTTGTTGTGTTATTTTCATTTGTCTCCAAATTTTAAAATTTTTAATTTCTTTTTTGACCCAATGGTTGTTCAGCAGTATGCTGCTTAATTTCTATGTATTCCTACATTTTTTGATATTTCTCCATTTATTTCTATTATTATTATTTTTGTTAATATAATTATATTAAAATATATTATAATAAAATATTAACATTATTCTTAATATTGTTATTTTTATTGATTTCTGTTATTAATTTTTGATTGTTATTGTCTTTGTGGTCAAATAAGATACTTAATATCATTTTAATCTTCTTAAATAAGTAAAGCGTAAAGGCAAACATGGGAATAATGAAGACTAAATTCAGGTTAGTGAAACCATCAGTGGCAGATTTTAGGATGAACTGGAGAGGGCTATTCATGGGGCTCTGATCATGTTTTTTTAAGCTCAGAGTTCCATCATGGATGTTCATTATTTTGAAAAAAATTTTGTATGTTTGAATATTCAATAATAAAACTTACATATAAACTTATATACAATAAGCATATAAGAATATAAATAAAATATATTTATTACTAATAAGTATAGTAATAAATATATAAACTTATATACAATATTTTTCATATATGTATATGGTCACGTATGTAAGTTTAATAATAAACTTACATTACTTATTATTAAACTTACATTTGTGACCATATACATATATGAAAAATATACACACCCAAATCTTAGAAGGGTTTATTTCTGAGTAATAGAATTATGGGTAATTTTTACTTTTATTTTTATTTGTACCTCTAAATGTGAGTTATTCTTATTACCTGAAGAAAAATTACAAAAACAGTTTTTGGTGAAAGGGATGTTTTAGCACAGACAGACACACAGAAGGAGACAGCCCCACAGAGCTGAGGACAGGTCATTACTGGTTTTCTAAATAGATTCTTTTATTTTCTCCAACATGTTATGCTCTTACTGTAGGATGGTAAACTCAATTATCTATCTCTGTTTCTGTATCTCTATCTCATACTTAGATTGCTAAGTGAAAATTTTACATTAACCCAGCAATCAATCTACACCTTGCCTGTGATTCAGTAAATACTATAATTGGATTAAAATACTAATTTCTAACAGGAGTCATTATTTGTACCCTACAACCCATTTGCCACACAGCAGCCTAGATCTCTCTTTAAAGAATAAATCAGATATTGCTTCTCAACTCCAGACACAGATAGCCAGCTGCCTAACCTACCTTCACTTGGATGTCTAATAGACTCCTCAAATGTCCAAAACCAGATTCCCAATCTTGCCAAGCCACCTCTGCTTGCAGCTTTCCCTGACTCACTACACAATCATTCTGGTACATTAAGCCAAACTATTGGAATAATTCTTGATTCTTCACTTTTTTTCATGACCTATAACCAAGTTATCAGCAAATACCATTGACTTCCTTCAGAAACATGTCTGAACCAGGTTTATTCTTACCACTCCCACCCTGGTCTAAGTCACCATCAACTCTAACCAAGATCATTTTAAATGGCTTTTAACCAACATCCTCTTTTCCACTGTTAATGCACAAGTATCTTTTCTCAACACATTACAGGGAGTGACTCTATGAAAACAAAAGTGAGTTTAATCATATCTGATCAGCTAGAAAGTCAATGGCATCTGATGTTACTCAGAGAAAACACCTCAAGCCCTTATGTCATTTTTCCCTAACACCACCTCGGGCATTGTCTCTTACTACTTGTAATTCACATTCGTTCAGAATTAGTTAACAAGGATTGCAACACAGCTACTGTCACCAGGAAAATCCACCGAAATGCCTGACATTAATAAAGTCATGTTGATGATGTGTGCAGCCACAGTAGCCTCCTTGAATTCCTTGCTCACATGAAGCTTTATCCTGCCTCAGAAAATTTGTAGTTGTTTCCCCTCTGCCAGGGACACATTTTCTCCGGATGTCAGCAAGCTGCTTCCATTCACTTTCTTTAGATCTCTGTGCAAATAATACTTCAGTGAGGTCTTTTTTATTCACTCTATGTGAAATAGCACTTCCAGCAGGCCATATTGCCTAAATCTTGATAAATTTGTATCCAAAGCACTTACCAATTTGCTCTAAAATACATTCATTTGTTTTTGTAAATCTTTCTCTCCTCACAACATAAGCCCCATCAGAAAAGGTCTTTGCTCATTTTAGTCACTGATATCTCCCCTGTTGAGAGCAGTGCCTGACAAATGCTAGGCAATCAATAAATAATTAAGTAGGTGGTTGTAGTTCTCATTTTATATAGAACTCTTCTGATCAACTCACCCTTGGTTAACAATCCAATACTGTTTCTCTTGTCTTCCTGAAACATCCTATGCCAATTTCGCAGGACCTAGAAGACAATGGGCTAATCCAAAGTGTGGTCTCTCATGGACAAACTATTTTTAAATTTTTGCTTGGAACATTCTTCCCCCTTACCATCACATGGCTGGATTTATTTTAATATTCATATCTTGTTTATCCTGTCACTTTTTAAGAGAGTCATCCTTGGAGACCTCATAAAAATTAAGCACAGAGCTATTTGACATGAGTTTATTTTAATTTTATATATATATCACATCACTATAAAACATCTTCTTAATTTTTTGTTTACCTTTTACTACTCTCCACTAGAATAAGAACTATGTGAAAGTAGGTTTCTGGTACGTTTTATTCACCACTGTACACCACACATGGAAAACAGGGCTTGGCATATATTACACATACAATAAGTAAAAGGTTTGTACCTTTCATCATTTTTTTGAAGTAGCTTCACTTTCTTCACCTTTAAAATTGAAATAATAATATCACATTCCTCACAGGAGTGCTGAGAAGATTGAATTAGTTAATAAATATAAAGTGCTTAGATTACTAATTGGCAAAAACTAACAGCTCAAGTATTATTAACTATAATAAAAATTATATCTACAAAATAATAAAATACAGAAATAAAAGCTGTAATGTGGGTCATTAACAGTCCAAAACTTTTTAGGTATTTCTGCATGTTCTAGAGAATATATTTCATGTGGAAGAGGAAACATCAGGGAGAAATCCATAGGCTCAAAGACACAGAACATAGAACTATAGGAGACATAAGGGCATTTTCATAAATAATTTCATTTTCTAAAGATTTTTATTTCATAAATAAATAAATATTTTTAAATGCAAGTGTACTTCCAAAATATTGTCTACCAGATTATATGAGATTCTGTAGTCTTTCTTGGATTCAGGTGTCACAGGATGGAATTGAGGGCTACCATAAGGGCTGGAGATTGAGGGTGGATCCCAAGAGAGCCACGGAGAGCTCTCAAGATCTACGTATTAACTCCTCTCCACCCTTGGAGGCTCCTGAATGTGCTTAGTCAAGTCACACTCCAGGGAGCACAATGAAAAGCAACAGCTGAAAAGCTGAAAAAACAGAAGAGCTATTTCATGATGTGCCCACCACAAGAAAGTCCCATGTTAGAGGGAGTTGGGTTAGTGCATTGGACTTTACATAGAAACCCAAAAAAGGCTATAGCTTGGGAATAAAGACTATGCCCCAGGACTAAGAGATTATCCCTAAAAGTAAAAATTTAACAATAGGCTTCTTCAAGCAAAGCAAGAAATTTAGACTGCACAAGTTCAAACAGATAATCCAATCATTTAACTGCCTGGTAGAACAGTAACAACAAAAACACTCTGAAAGATGAAAACAGAACACAGAGGATCTATACCTTATCATACACAATACTCAGTAGACCATCCAAATTACTACACATTTGAGGACATGAAGAATGTGATCTGTGGTCAAGAGAAAACATGTAATAGAAGCCAAACCCAAGATTACCTAGATATCAGAAATACCAGACAAGGATTCTGAAGCAGCCATTATTATTATTTTTTCTTTTTTGAAGCAGATTTTTAAAGATATCAACAAACAGACTCCCTATTCCCGATGGGCCACTGCCTAGGTGCCCTCAGGCAGCCCAGCTCCTCTGATGCCCCAACTACTGAGACCCCACCTGGGGTCTGGGGCTCTTAGGACAGGTGGGAGTGGAAGCAGAGCCCAGTCCTGAAGCGGTTCGGAGCCAATCCCCCGGCAGCTCTTAGCAGATAGGGAGACTGAGGCACACAGCCCAGCAGGCAGGACCGCTGCAGCGCACCTGCCCTTCGTGTGTTTAAAACCAGCCCACCGCCATCTGCGCCATTTCCGGGCGCGCGGAACTCTGGGGCTGCAGTCACGGGTGCTCGCCGGCTTGCGAGGTCTTTTGGCCCCGTCAGCCGCCGTCCCGCCGTTTCCGCTGCGTGGTGTATGCTGGGGCTGGAGTGCCGGATGACGCAGCGTGTGAGACACGAGGACCACGTGCTGGCCGCCGACGGCAGAGTGGGGCCCTACGGTGATGTTTGGGGTCCCGTGACTGATGCCAGCACAGCCCTTCTGCTGTGGGCACCACAGACCAACAGCAACCACCCAGGTCCAGGTGATGGGGTGGATGTGGGGGGGAGGGGCACGCTCGGGCCGCGTGGCCCCATGAGGCCTGGATACTCAGGCCCCGACTGCGCAGCATTTCAGGGCCGACCCTTTAGCACGTGCACCCTTCTGCTCCGCTGCGTGTCCCCAGAGCGCTCTCTAGGTCCGACGTCGGTGGGTGCCGGACTGTGCGGCTCCGGCAGAAACCCTCCAGGCACCTCCTGTTGTCCCTAGACTCACATTTCACTCCTCCCAGGTCTTGGAAGCTTTATCTGCGATGTCTGATAGGCTGGCCACTAGCTAGGTGTGGCTATTTAATCAGTCTTAAAATGAAGGATTCTGTACCTCAGTCCCAGTAGCCACATCTCAAGCTCTCAATAGTCAAGTATGGCCTTTTGCTGCTGTGTTGGATGGCCAGACCAGGAATCTTGCAGTCATCACAGAAAGCTCTGTGGGCCAGGCTGCTGGAGAAGATTGGCATGGCCCCTGCTTCTCTGTCCCCTCCTCCTGCCAGATGCCATTCCAGCCACACCTGGCACCCCTTCCGCCCTCACTTGCAGGCTTTCTTGTCTTTCTCTTAGTTCCTGGCCAGGGTGGCAGCTGGCCATCCTCCCGCAGGTCTGAACTTACTGTCACTCACTCACCTTCCTGACAACTCTCTCCGGATATTTCCTGTCTCTGGGTCCCTCTCCTTTCCTTCCCAGCACTTCCTGTTTTGTCATTGCTACTTATCTGCCGGTTTTCCGTTTTATTTTTAGAGTCTATGAAGCAGAAATTGGCATTATTGCTTACTGTACCCCCAGTGTGGATGCAGTGTCTTAGGTTGAAAGATCCGGGTGAAATGTGTTACTCCTGGCTGATGAAAATGGTAGTTTATGTGGTTCAGCCTCATACCTCATCCTAGGTCCTCAGTAGAAATCTGGTGCAGCAAACGTGTGGACACAGGGCAGCAGAGGCTCAGGAGCCCAGTCGTGATTGCAGATGGCTGCAGGAGACTGGCAAATCTGAGAAGGCTTCCTGGAGGAGGCTGTGCTTTAGCTGGGTCATCTCTATCCCTCTCCTGCTCTGCTGGCCTGGCTCCACACACATTCAGCAGCCGGTGGCTAATAGTTTCCTTTTTGTTGTTTTAATTTTTCTTTAAAGATTCAGCTTTTGGATATTTTTCTTAAATTAATTGTTCTATTTTTCTACTTTTTAACGCACTACTTTTTGCTAATAATTAACAATCCCTTCTACTTTTGTCTGTTTATCTTATCACTTTTTCTAAATGTTTGATGTGTATGCTTTATTCAGTTGTTCACATGTCTTTTAAAAAGCCTTTCATATATAAGGTCTGAAAGCTTGAGTTACTGTAGAACAGATTTCCTTATCATTGCTATCTAGAAATTCTGCAGTTTTGGTATATATTTTCTCTTCATTTCAGGAATTGTTTAGGAGGAAGTTTTAAAATTTCTAAGTACAGGGTTTTTGATTTTTTGGTTTTGTTATTATTCTACTTTGAGTTGCATTTTCGTGAGAGAATGTTGATTCTTCTCTTTTGAACTTTTGGGTTTCAGGAAATGTTCACATGTCCCTAATAGAGTCAGTTTTCATCACTGTTCCACTGGGGTTTGAAAAGAAGGTCGAGTTTCTGTTTTGGGTTTACAGAGGTTTGATGTGTATGTCAATGAATTTTGCCACCTTAATTGTCTTATTTAGGTCGTTTATCACCTTTACTTAGTTTTTGTCCTCTTGCTCTGTTGTGGACCAAGAGAAGTGAATTAGTCTCTACTACTGTTACATTTCTGTTCATTTCCCCTTGTGGCTGCAGCGAATGTGGGCTGTGGTGGTCTTATCTGGTGCATAGCTAATTATAACTGTTGTATTTTTATTCTGAAGTGTACTGTTAGTATCAAGGTGCCGTTCTTTTTCTTACTTCTAACTTCTGACTGTAAGAACATGACTAGTGCTTTCTTGAGTTTGTATTTGCTTGGCACACCTTTACCCATTCTTTTATTTTTAACTCTCTGGATTACTTTAAATGTGTCTCTTGTATGCCACGTAAAGTTGGATTTTGCTTTGTGATTCAATCTGAGAATCTTTTTTTTTTCTTCCTCTAGGTAAGTTCAACCAATTTACATTTATTGATAGGTCACATATATTTGATCTTAGTTTTGCTGTGTGTGCGTTTGTACTTTTTTTTAAGTCTTTTATTCTGTGGTCTGTTTTCTTTGCTTTTCTCTTTTTAGATGTTATAGTTTATCTGATATTTGGGAGAGTCTATACCTTTGTCTCTATGAGATATTGTAAGAACATCTCTTATGTCATATAATGACTATAGAACTGAATGTCTGTGGGGGTTATTTATTAAGTAGCTTGTGTGATAGGCAGAATAATGTCCTCCTCTCCACCCCCTGCCATTATCCCAGGTAGCCATGCTCTACCCTGGCACCTATGAGCATGTCTTGTTACATGGCAGAAAGGGAGTTTGCAGATGTAGATTGAATTACCTGGATGGGCTCAATATAATTACCTAAGCCTTGAAAAGCAGAAAGTTTTCTCCAGCGAGAAGTGAGAGAGGTGTGGTGAAGGCGACCTCAGAGAGGTCCCAATTCAAGGACTGCAGCAGAGGGGTTTAGGAGCTGAGGGTCCCCCCACCCACCCACCACCACCGCCAACATCAAGGACACAGGGACCTCAGTCCTACAGTCATAAGGACCTGGACTCTTCCTGTAATCCCAGTTATTTTAAACACAGCCCAACTGGACTTCTGACTTATGGAAACTGTGATAGAACAAATTTGTGTGTTTTGAGCTGCTGAATTTGTTATGGCAGCAATAGGAAACTAATATATCTACCACGAGTAGTTATAAAATTAACATGTTTTGTTTTCTTCCTCCCATCACCCAGTTTTAGTCAGTAATAATACCTTTCTCAGTGTTTGCTTTTATGCTCTGAAATTTACTTGTATTCTCTTATTGAATGGTCAGCCTTAAATGATATCCTTTGACTCCAGTTCTTGGTGATGAGGCAGTGAGCTAATTATTCTGTCTTTTGCCTTCTTTTCTTCTTTGCCCACCAGTTTGTGTTAGCTGAGTCATTACTCCACAGTTGTGGCATTATATTATCTGCATTCTGGTCTGTCACTGTCAGCCCACTTTGGTTTCTGCCTTACATCTACAGGTAAGTATATTCAATGCTCATTGACAGCCCTTTTGATGGCGTTTCTTTTATCAACTTTTGATTGGCTGCAGTTTCTCTTGGAGGTGTTTTCTTAGAATGGCTGGTGGGAACGGTGGCCCCTGATTGCTTGATGTTCAAAACCATGGCTTTGGGGCTTGCAGGGCAGCTGGAGTGTTGATGGAACCCTTGGTCAAAACTATTAGTCTCCGACCATCTTGTAGATGTCACTTCACTGTCTTCTGACTTTGAATGCTGCTATGGAGAAATCTGAGGCCTGCCTAGTTTCCCTTTACAAGTGATTTTGTTTCTTTTTCTTTACCTTATTCTGCTCACGTTTCTTACCTCTGTCATTTGGGATACTTTTTAAATAGGATTTTTTGGTTGTTGTAGGAGTTTTAAAATATATTATGAACATTAATCCCTTAACTGATATATATTTTCTCCCATTTTGTGAGTTGCCTTTTCTTTCTTTTGATTGTGGACTTTGATGCACAAAAGTTTTTAATTTTGATTAAGCCCGTTTGTCTATTTTTTCTTTTGTCATCTGCATTTTTGGTGTCATAACTAAGAAATTATTGCCAAATTCAGTGTCACAAAGCTTTCTTCCTAAGTTTTCTTTTAAGAGTTTTTTAATTTTAACTTTTACATTTAAGTCTTTTAAAATTTTTTTGTTCATTTTTGTATGTGGTTTAAGGTAAGGATCCAGCTTCATTCTTTTGTATGTGGCTATCCAGTTTTTCTAGCACCATTTGTTGAAAAGATGATCTTTTCCCCATTGAATGGTCTTGGCACCTTTGTTGAAGATCACACGGAGATTTATTTCTGGGCACTCTATTCTATTCCATGGGCCTGTATGCTGCTGTTTTGATTACTGTAGCTTTGTAAAAAGTTTTGAAATCAGGAAATGTTTGAAATCAGCTTGAGTCTGTGGTTGGGAGTGGACCCCGCAAGATTCTGAGTGGGGTTTGGACTAGGCTTGCAGGGCCAGCTTAGGGCCTGTTCCTATCAGCACCACGGACAGCGCGTGGGTTGCTGCATCTGGAGCCTCCTATCTGAAAGTCCCACTGATCTCCTGCTTCCTACAGGCCTCCAGGGTGAGCGGCTGGAGGCACAGGACTGCCCTCCTATCTGAGACACTGCCCTTGCTCTCAGGACTGGTGGATGGAGCAGGCCAACAGGGGAGGAGCCATGGGATGTTGGGGGGAGTCAGGGAAAGCTTTGGAGAAGAGGGGAGTGGTGAAGGTCAGAGTGGAGCTAAGGAGCCGGCTCTGAGTGTGCTGAGGAGGTTCTGGCTTTGAGCTGATGTTGCCATGGGCAGCAGGCTTTGGTCAGGGCTGGACAAGCTTTCTCCATCTCGGTCTCAGTCACCTGGTCGGGGATGCTTCCGAGCTACATGAGGATGACGGTGTTGCCTCTCTCAGGGATCCTACTTGGGACTTCTGAGAGCTGCCCCTGGGCACCCTGACCTCTGCTTATCCTTGCCCTCTCACCTCTGTCTCTCACCCCTGCCCCTCAGGTGTCTGACCTCTTTTCCCATGGCTCCCTCTCACCCTAAGCCCCTCCCACCTCTGCCCCTCTTACCCCAACCTCTCTTACCCTCACCCTCTCCCACACCATCCTCTCTTACCTCTACCCTCTCTCCCCCTTGCCTTTCTCACTTCTGCCCTGTGTCACCTCTGCCCCCTATCACCTCTGTCCCTTATCCAGCCCCTCTCTCCTGGACCCCCTCTCTCTCTTCCTACCCTTGCCTCTCTCATCCCTGCCCCCTTTCACTCCTGTCCTGGGCACCTTGCATGGCTCTTGTCTCTGGCTTTTCAGAGCCCAGCCATCTGGCACTGGCTGTCTCTCCTGGGCAACGTTTTGCCTCTGGACCCTGAAATGCCAGCATCTTGTTCTCTGGCCACACATTCTGCCCAGCCTCAGTGGCTCCCCTCCCCGTGTACCTTTCTCCAAGTCTCTCAGCTGCTTTTGCAGAGCCTGACACAGGGTGGGCCCTGGTGGGCTCTGATGACTTGTCTTCCTGCCTCCCTTCTCTTAGACCCCCATGGCTTATGACTCTGCCTTCATTTCTGAGACTGGAGGCAAGGAATCCATTTGCTCGGTGGGCCTTATGGTCCCAGGCAGAGCTGGGATCACGCTCTCCTTTGTCCTATTGTGGATCCCTCTGCCTTCCCCCCAGTAGGACACCACAGTCCACAGCTTGCCCTTCAGCCCCCACCTCCACCCAGTGCTTCCCTTTCCCTGGAGACCCCACTCAGCTGACTGTGCTTCCCACACTGAGGTGAAGTTACAGGCTTCGGGAAGCCCTGCTGCCACTGACCTGGCCCAAGTGGTGGGCCACTCTGTGGTTTGCCTCTGACTCTACCATCTGTTAAAGAGGAAGAGCTCCCACCCCCATCTTGCCAAGACCTGCTTTGGCTGTTGCCCCCTCTCCCATAGGGGTCTTGCCCTTCTCAGCCTGTGAACTTTCTCAGGCTGCTCCCATCCTAGAGCAGACAGACACACAGACAAAACGGCAAGCCCTCAGCCTGGCTGTCCTGGAGGATACGGGCAGGTTCATGGCAGCACTCCCACCAGCCATCTCATCTTGTTGAGCTCCTGCAGGTCCTCACTGACCCCTGTGGGGTGCCGCGCTGTAAACGCAGAGGCCGTTTCTACAGCCCTTCTCCCCTGATGGCTGACACTGCTCAGAACCAGTGCCATGGCCCAGTGGGCAGGACCAGCGTAGCTTTAGCAAGAGAAGGACCTGGGTCTGGATCCTGCCTCGGCCTCTGTCCAGCTGGGTGGCTTGGAGCACGTACTGACATGTCTGTGCCACATCTTCCCTTCTGGGAAATGATGACAGTAAAACTCCTCCCTGTAGGCCTGAGAGTTGAGGGAAGTGATGGCCACAAGCTCTGAGCTGAGGCCTGCCAGGGCCCCTTCTCTCCTGGAAAGCTGGGCTGTCTGGTGAAGGGGGAGGGCTTTTCTCCTGAGGTGTGCCCATGCAAATGTGGGCCATGCTTCCTGCTTTCCCACAGCCTGTAGATGACAGTGGGTGGCCCTGCCCTCCACCTCCACTACCCAATGCCCACGACCTCCCAGAGGTCTTGGCCAAGGGTGCAGCAGGACTTCTGGGCTGCGTGCGGCTGTGTGGACGGGGCTTCCCACCCCCTGCCCTCCTGATGCAGGCACTGTCTTCTTGCTCCTTTGCTGCTACCATCCTGGGGAGAAGGGACTGGCTCACAGCGCAGCCAACTGGGTAGTAGCGGAGCCAGGTCAGAAGCCTGGCCTCTTGCGGCCTTCCTGGGAAGGGGGAGAGGTTGGGTGGAGGCAGCCCCAGCAGGTGGAGGAGGGAGAAGGGGCATGCATGGCTGGCCTTCTGACTGCCCTTTGTGCTGTTGGCGGTTGTGACCCCTTGCTGATTTTGGGCATCTGGCCTGGGTGCGAAGGTGCGTGTAGCACGTGTGTGTGTTGCGGGGGGGGGGGGGGAGGGTGTTGGAGGGTACTAGAGGGTTTTGAGGTAATTTTTCATATGTGTTTAAGAAAAGATAAAGGCTTTATCTCACTTTTCAAAAAGTAACATTTATTCCCTTTAGAAAACTTAGATGAGATAAACAAATGCAGGAAAGAAGAATGCTTTCTCTCATTTGCTTCTGTTGGTGGTAATTACCCCAACTTTCCTGGAGAACTTTCTCTTTCCAGTTTTTTTTCTGTCATGGGTATTTTACAAAATTGCAGTCTCACTGTGCAGCTCATTTACACACTCGCTGTTTCTCCACGAGGGGACTGGGCCACCTGCTAGGGGGAGGCTGTGGGACAGGGGGCTCAGTAGGGAGCCCAGGGAGGAGCCACCATGAGATCTGGGGTCGCTCTGGACTGGGTGAGCTGGGGATGGTCAACGGTGGGAGCACGTGGAGGCCTGGCCTCATGCGTGTCATGAGTGCACCGTTACATGCACACGTCCACCTCAGGGTTCTCTCCTCTGCTGCTCCTAGGCATCCAGCTTGTGGGAGGTTCCCTGATGCCTCTCTGAATCCTGTGCAAACACTAGCTAATTAATCTAGGAGTCGCTTGTCTCTCTGCCAGATGGCTCCAGGAGTGAGTGCACCATGAGGGGAATGCACTGCTTGGCTGGGAAGGCGGGGTTGGGGGCATTTGGGCCTGGGGGCTGGGCCAAGAGCCTGGGAGGAGAGGCTGTCATCGCCATGGTGATGCTTGCTGCTCAGTGCAACACACCATCCTCACTGGCAGCGGCCCTCTGGGGAAGGTGACTAAGTGTGCCCACTGTGCAGAGGAGGAGAGTGAGGTACTTGGGGTCACATCACCTGCTCAAGGTGCTGGGATGGGGCAGGAGGATGGGGTGCACAGCTGTGCTGCTCTGCACCCGTCTGCTGCAGGCTTGGTCCCCTGCTCTAAGGGTCCTTCTCTGCAAAGAGATGCTGCCTGCCCAGTTCTCCCAAGGCTGGCATGAGAACCACGTCCAGGGAGATGTCAGAGTATGAGCTTGAGGATGCCT
This sequence comes from Cynocephalus volans, assembly GCF_027409185.1. Taxonomy (NCBI): domain Eukaryota; kingdom Metazoa; phylum Chordata; class Mammalia; order Dermoptera; family Cynocephalidae; genus Cynocephalus; species Cynocephalus volans. Next base: position 214,458,303 of record NC_084461.1, read on the forward strand.
GCTGCAGTGGTCACAGCAGCCAGAGCCTGGTAGAGGGCTTATGCCTGGGCCTTGGGGTGGTGAGAACATGGAGCTCAGACTCATAGGCTGGTGAGGCTGATGCCTGTTAGAGCACTCAGCACACCTGTGCTCTCTGAAGCACTTCCAGGAATTAGTGCAAGGACTCACCTGGCCACCCCAGGAAAGAGGTACCAGTGTCTCCTTGTTACAAATGCAGCAAGGTGAGAGGCTGCATTCTTGACCAAGGTCACATAGCTCAGGGGTCCAAGAGCCAGGATTTCCTGGGGTACAGGCTAGTTTGTGACTGGGTCAGTGTCCCCATGTGCCCAGCAGGCTTGCCTGTGACTAGATCGGGGTCAGCCCTGGTTGCTCTTGGGCCAGGCTGTGCTGGCTGGGGATGACCGAGAAAGCTTTTCTCCAGGTGAATCCCTCACTGGGTGGGACTGGCCCTTTTGGCCTCAGCCCCTAAAGAGGAGAAATAAATAAAATGACCTTAAAGCAAGCAGGGTGAGCCCCTTTGCTGAGGCTTGCAGGTAAGGGCTGGGGAGTGGGTGGGAACTGGATATATTAGTCACCCCTGGCCTTTTGTTCTGCAGACTTGGGCTGTGCTAGAGGTTGGCCATTCTGGCTGGCTCCCAGGGCACCTGGTGGCCCATGTTCAGGATCAGAATTATTTGGGTCATCAGCTAATAAATAAACACTGAGCACTTGCTGTGTACCAGCTTTTCCAATGACATTGACCAGCGGAGTCCATCTCCTGTACTGCCCGCCCTCATGGACTCTGTCCCATGTTTGGTGATGACCTACCTTGCTCAGCCTAGCCTACCTCACCCAGATCAGCCCGACTCACAGGCTTGTTTGGTGATGTGATGACGTTCATTTACTTTTGATGATTGTGGAAAATGACTCATGGGTCTGGTAGAGATGTGGGGTGCCCCCATGGCGGCATCCCCAGTGCTTCCTGGGTGTGAGGCCTGAGTGTTGGGCTGGTGTTAGCATGGGGCTTCTGTCTGCAGCCTGGGGTCTCTTTGTCTGCAGCCTGGGGTGGGAGGGACCAAGATCTCCACTAACCTACCACCCCGCCACAGCCACTCTGGGCAGTTTTGTCACAGCTTGAGATATAATTCACACACTGTACAATTTACCCATTTAAAGTGTACAGGTCAGTGCTTTTTAGTACATTCACAGCGTTTTGCAACCGTCACCCCTTCTGATTGCAAAGCATTTCCATCAGCCCATGCCCATCAGCAGTCACCTCCATTCTTACCTCTTACGCAACTAGCAATCTCTCCTGTACTTTGTGGTTCTATGGATTTGCCAGTTCTAAACATTTCCTACAAATGGCATGTGGCAAGCTGTGGCCCTTTGTGGCTGGCTTCTTGCACTGAGCACAGTGCGCTTAACGTTCGACCCTGTTATAGCATCTGTCCGAACATCGCTGATGGCACTGTACTGCTCTTCCTGCCAGTCTTCTTTCTATGCATGGCACGGTTTTTTTTTTTTTTTTTTTTTTTTTTTTCGTTTTTTCGTGACCGGCACTCAGCCAGTGAGTGCACTGGTCATTCCTATATAGGATCCGAACCCGCAGCGGGAGCGTCGCCGCGCTCCCAGCGCAGCACTCTACCGAGTGCGCCACGGGCTCGGCCCCATGGCACGGTTTTGATTGCATTGTAAATTAACACACAGTGAGACTCACAGATCTCAAATATTCAGTGTGGTGAGTTTTGACAACTGTATGCACTTGTATGTAATGACCAATACAAACACTGTATAGGGCATTTCCACCCCCAGAAAGTCCCTGTGCCCCCTCCCTGTTTCTCCCTCTTTGACCCCTTTCTGAATTCAGTCATCACATTTGAGTTTTGCCTGTTCAGGAATTTCCTGCAAATGGCACCATACAGTATGACTCCATTTGGTCTGAATTCTTTTGTATCACATAGTATTCTTGTGAGTTCTTCATGTGGTTGTGGCATTGGTGCGTTCTCCCTTTGCGAGGCTGAGTTGTATTCCAGTGACAGTATGGATCACGGATGTCCTTTTTCCTATTGATGCACGTCTGTGCTGTCTCAGGTTGGCTAATCCTGACAAGGCTGCTGTGACCATGGGGTTCAGGGATCTTGGGGACACATGTTTCCAGCTCTATTGGTAAGTGCCTAGGGGTGGAATGGCTGGGTCAGGGTCAATGCATGCTTATCAGAAATAGCCCAGTATTTCTCCAGAGTGGTGGAGAAATGTACCCCCATTGGCCAGGGACCCAAGTTCCTAGTGCTTGTTGTGGGTGACTGTGTGATTCACTTTCTGCTTGCCTTGTTTTCATTTTGCTCTATCTTCTGGGCAGTTCCCCACATAGCTAGCTATGTGTTTGTAAACACTAAAGTTGCTACATATATGGATATGTAACACAGTTTAATTATTTCTGTTTTATTGGCTATTTAGGCTGTTTCTAGTGTCTTGTTCTTTGTTTTGCAATACTTCTGGCTTCTGATTACTTCTGTCTGGACTCCTTACAGCAGAACTCTTGGGGTATGGGGTGAGGGGGGGGTCTCTCTGCCCAATCATTTTGCCAGGGGCTTGTGCTGCTTTGTACCCCTACAAGCAACATCTGAAGCTAGGGTCCCACTGCACCACCTCCTCCCTGTTTTCCCAGTTGTCCAGCTCCACTAACCTGAAAGGCAGGTCCTGCATCTCCTGCTCCTAACTGGCTTCTGTGGTTTCTCTACAGTTTGTTTCTCGCGTACTGATGGGTCACGGGCCTTTCCTGCTCACATCCTGGCTTTACTTCTGATTATGTTTGAATGTTTTTAAAAATACATTTGTAAGAGTGCTTTACATATTAAGGATAGCAGCCATTGTCATATGTGTTCCAAATATGTTTTTATCTTTGGCTTTTTAATTTTGTCTGGGTTGCATTTTGATTTACAAAAGCTTTGAAAAAATATGCTGCCGAATCTCTTTTCCTGTGTGTGTTTAACATTGCTTTTGTGTTTGGTAGCTGTTTTCTTTTGGATTGATTTAATGTTTTATTTTGTATAAAACTATTTAACCCTTGAAACCATCTGGAATTTTTTTTGGTTTAAACTGTGAGCTGAGGAACTGGCTTGTCTTATTTTCCAAATCATTCATTGGTTTCTGGGCACATCGGATGATGGACATGTGCTGAGGTGACGAGTGAAGGAGCTCTTGGGGCAGCACCTCTGAGGATGCTACCACTTCCTGCTGTTGGCAAGGGGCAGTGCAGGTGTGGGGAAACCTCGTTCTGTACAGCAGAGGGACAGGGCAGGGGACAGGGCCAGCCATGTCTGGGCAGCAGCCGTGTCTGCTTTCTGTGTGACCTCAGGCCTGCTTCCCTCCCTCCTTGAACTCTGGTCCTTGTTTGGCTCCTGCTGCTCAGCCAGGTCCTGGAGACCATGGTCATAGATGAGAGTCCCAGCATGTTCGGTCCTGGTGATGGCCCTCTTCTGGTTTCAGATCACTGCCTGTTTGCCATGTCCTCACATGGCAGGAAGAGGGCCAGCCAGCTCTGTGGGCCTTTGTCACTAGGGCACTAATGCCACTATGAGGGTTCTGCCTCATGACCTAATCACCTCCAAAATGCCTGCCTCCTTGGGGGTTAGGATTTCAATGTGAATTCTGAGGGGACACAAACATCCAGAGCATGGCAGAGGCCTTTTGGCATCAGTGTCACCTTTGAGGTTCTCAGGGTTCCCTTTGAGGGAAATAGGAAAACAAGATGTGCTGTGTCCACTGTGTGAGGCTTGTCCTGTTCTTTTTCACCCACTCCTACAATAGCACTGCCAGGCACACATTGCTCCCCCCACTTTTGAGTGTGTGGACAGACTTGGGGGCATGAGAGACTTTTTCAAAGTCACATGCTGGTCTAGGCAGAGTGGGGAATCAGACACGGGTCCCATCTGTAGTCTCCAGTCTCCCCTGACTCTGCTGGGATAGTATCTCCACGTGATTCTGACAGCTGCCTCCAGCAAGAGGCCTCCGTTGCACCCACGGACCTGGCAGGGCAGCCTGGAGCTGGGTGGCCCCCTTCCTCCTGCTCCCACCCTCCTGGTTTTGGGTTCTCTACGCCTAGCCTGTTCCCTTCCTCTCTCCTCCCATCTTCCATGTGTCCACAGATCTGTATTAGTTGCATCCTGGGCCTGGTGCTGGACCCTGGGGACTGGTAACTAGGGGAGGGAGCAGGCTCCTGCTTTCAGGATGCTGTGTGTCTCCTGCCTCGGCTGCCATGATGGGTGTCTCCAAGCAGCGAGGTTGGCCAGGAGTCGTGAACACAATTGTATTTTTTCATTGACCGACTTGCTTTGCTTATTTAAGGGTCAGGGCTGTGAGAGACCATGCCATGTGTGCTGTGATGAACTGGATGGTGGGCTTCACCAGGAGCTGCACCAAAGGCTGTCCAGTGGGCTGAGCACTTGGGTCAGCCACTGCCAGGCCTGCCCAGTGGATCCCTGAGGAGTCCTAAGGAAGCTGGCTCCCAGCCCCAGGACCCATCCTGCCAGGGCCCATGCCACCCTTTGCCAGCCCTGCTTCCTCTTCCCTGGAGAGACTTAGGGACACGCCTGCTGCTGCCCTGACCACCTTGTGCTGTGGGGGTCCTCACCTGCCACCTGCCCTGCTCCACAGACACTACTTAGTTGCTGTGTGGGCCGATTGCTGGCCGGGCCCTGGGTGCACAGCCCTGTCCTCACAGGTGAAGCTAAATTCTTGCCTGCTTATGAGGCTTTCTTTGCTGCCTGGTCAGTGCTCCATCTTGTGTCTCCTTGGATGGTCTTTGTTTAAGTTTCAGGCCACTCAGTTGCCCTGAGACCTCAGCTCTCTGATGAGTGCAAGAAAGAGATGATTTTGCGGTTTTGTAGCCTTTTTTTTTTCTTTTCTTTTCTTTTTAATTTTTCTGTTTTGGGTGGCTGGCCAGTACTTGTAGCTTGTTCTTATTCGTAGGTTAGGGTGACACTCTTTCCAGCTTTCTACATTGTGGGCAGAACAGGACTCTCTCTGTCATTTTGAATTGCATTTCTCTAGTTCTGAGTGAGCTTGAACATCTTTTTATATGTTTAAGCACCATTTTTATTGTATGTGAAAGAGAGTTTTCTGGTTTTGTCTTCTGTCCATTTTTCTATCTGTTTTTTTTTCTTCCTGTTTCTCTGCCGTTTTTAAGAGCTCTTTCTGTATTAGGGATTGCTGTGAATTAAATGTGTCCCCCAAAATTTCATGTATTGGAAACTTGTTCCTGACTATGACAGTGTTAAGAAGGTGGGAAATCTGATTATGGTATTTGAAAGGTTAGGCCTTTGACAGGTGATTGGACTGTGGGGACTGTGCCCTCGGGAATGGATTGATCCATTCATGGAGTGGTGGGTTGATGGTAATGAGTTAGCACAAGTGTGGACTGGTGGCTTTATAAGGGGAACACATAGGAGAGCTCTTGCTCTTTCCATTCTCGCCATTTGATACTCTGTTTGCCACCGGACCCTGTAGAGAGTTCCCACCCAAAAGACCCCACCATGAGTGCCCCCCAGACCGTGGACTTCCCAGCCTCCAAAACTGTGAGAAATAAATTTTGTTCCTCCGCAAATCACCGAGTCACAGGTACTCTGTTTTAAGCAACAATAAAAGGACTAATATAGGGATATAATTAGCCCTTTATCTGTGACCTATGTTGCAAATATTTTCTCTGTCAGGGCAGTTGTCATTTTACTTTGCTTATGTTGTTTTTGGTCATGCAAATTTTTGTTTGTTTTTTTAAATGTCTTCACATGTGCCAGTCTTTCCTTTCATATCATCTTGATTTTGAGTTCTATTCAGGAAACTACACACAGGTTTAAAAGGAATTCACTTTTTTTTTTTTTTTTGGCACATACCTTTATTGTTTTATCTTTCACATTGATAGCCATGATCCATTTGGAGTATATGCTTTTTTTTATGTGGGGCATGTACCATTTTTTTCCCCAAATGGCTAACCAGGTGTTCCAGCACCATTTATTAAAAAGCCCTCTTTTGATTTATGATGAAATTTATCATACACTAAATCTGTCCTCTACTAAATGGCTATATGTATGTAGGTTTATTTTTAGACTTTCTTCTTTATTTTGGGTTATTTATGTTTTCATTCAAAGCATTTTATAGAGGATTTCTAGGAATTTTTTTTTTTTTTTTTTGATCGGTAAGGGGATGGCAACCCTTGGCACGGTGTGGTCTGCACCACGCTCAGCGAGTGAGCACACCGGCCATCCCTATATAGGATCCAAACCCGCGGCCTCGGCGCTCCCAGCACCGCACTCTCCCAAGTGAGCCACGGGGCCAACCTCTAGGATTTTTTTTTTTTTATAATACGTCAACTGTGACATAATTCACATACCATACCCTAAAGTCCACTCATTTGAGGTATACAGTTCAGTGGTTTTTAGTCTATTCAAAGTTGTACATACATCACCACTGGCAAATTCCAGAACATTTTCATCAACCTAAAAATAAAACCCATGCCCGTTAGCAGTCACTTCCTGTTCCCACTCCCACAGCCCCTGGCAACCATCTGTCTTTCTTTTTCTGTGGATTTGCATATTCTGGACATTTCATGTCAGTGGAATCACATATGAAGTGTGTAGTCTTTTGAGTCTGGCTTCTTTCACTTAGCATAATGTGGTCAAGATTGATTCATATGGTTCCATGTATCAGTACTTTCTTCTCTAGGATTTTTAACAGTCTGCTAGTACTAGTCCTTTTTATTTGTTTGTTTGTCTAATGTTTTCCCAGATACTCTCTCCTATTTGTTTTCCAATATGAACTTCTTCATCAACTTGTCTAGCTCTGTAAAAATGCCTGTTGGTAGTTTATCAGGATGGGAGAATTGACATCTTTGTAATACAGAGTCATCCCATCCAAGAACAGGGATTGTGTTAATATTTGATCCATTCTCTTTTGGTGAACTGTAAAACACTTTCTGGAGTGTTTCAGACTTCTGTCTTAGAGATTTTTTCAATCGCATGTTAAATTTGTTTCTAGGTTTACTGTCTTCTTTGTTGCTATTGTAAATGGGTTTTTCTCCACCATTATATCCTCTATCTGGTTATTTGTGTATGTGAAGGTTATTGGTTTCTGTATATATGCTTGAATCGGAAACCTTTCTCTGACATTTAGTAGCTGTGTGACCTTGGGCAAGTTACCTCCCCTCTCTGTACCTCAGATTCCTCATCTTCAAGATAAAGAGCATAGTGGCCCCACCTTATGGGGCAGTTGTGAGGATGAAACTTTGAGCTTATTAGTAAACCATTTAGAGGCCATAGGCACTCGCTAAGTGTTATGGAAGTGTTAGCTGTTACCCTGTTACTTTCTAAAGTGGTCTTCTCTGGATACTTTCTGTTTCCTCCAGTTGTGTTTTCCGCATGAGTCCCGAGCTGTCTTCTCTGTCAGAGGATTTTGCTGATGAGGTCCCGGCACATGTGGGGTGCCTCCACTCCTGTGCTGAGATCTGCCTCTCACATTTCCCTTAACCCTCAGTTGGGGCCACTGGGCTCCCTGAGTCCCACCCCACCCTTCAGGGCCTGCTCTCTTGCAGGCCAGCAGACATCCTGGGCCTTGTCTTTTCCACTGAGACCCACTTTCCTGCTCCACACACTTCCCCAGAAGCGTTAAGAAACTGGAGTGAGGCCCGGTGGTGACTTGGGCACATGCATGGGATGTGAGGCCTAAGGGACCCATGGAAAGTGTGGTCTGAGGACCTCTGGGAGGTCCCTGAGTTCACTTCAGGGATCCCTGAGGTCCTCCCTCTGTCAACTACGTCACTGTGTGGGCCCAGATTTCTTCGTATGCCCAGAACAATGTGTCACAGCAGCTGGCACCAGAACAGAGGGAGGACTCCCATCCTTAGAGCCTACCTTGGGATTGACAAGAGTGCAAGGCAGTGCCACTGTCTTCATTGAGCTGTGTGTGTTGGAAAACAAAGTTATTTCTTATAAAAATATTATTTATGTCAACAGTAATGGATTTATTATTATTTCAAAATGTATTACAAATACTTGAGACTGGGTCATTTGTAAAGAACAGAAATTTATTTCCTCACAGTTCTGGAGGCTGGGAAGTCTAAGATTACGATGCCAGCATCTGGTGAGGGCCTTCCTGCTGCATCCTCACATGGTGGGAGGCATCACATGGCATAAGGGTAAAGAGGGAGATAAGGGGGCCAAATTGGCCCTTTATAGTGCCATTAATCCCACCCATGAGGGCAGAGCCCTCATGGCCTAATCACCTCCTAAAGGTCCCACCTCTTAATACTGTTACAGTTGCAATTAAACTTCAACATGAGTTTTAGAGGGGGCAAACATTTAAACCATAGCAGACAAGCTTGCCTTTTCTTTGTTTTAATTTTAGCAGAGTGGTAGTTTAGTTATGGGGAGAAAGTAAGGAGCTACTAGAGAGCATCCATATTGAAGGAAAGTTTTCTTCTTCTGAGTTATTATCTTTCATGTTCGTTGTGACAGTCAGAAATTAGTGGGGGAGAAGGATGACTGTCCCAATCCCATGGCTGGTACAACCGCTCTTGTTAAGAACTCACTACTGAAATTCACTGCTTTTCTTCTGTGTGCTGGATCCTCTGTGTTTAGGCTAACCAACTGCTCTGGTTTGCTCAGAAGACCGCTCCTATTGACTTGTGTATGTATTAAACACTCCCCTTTTCACTCTCAGCAGTGTCTTGATAAGGGTGATAAATGATGTGGCCCTTCCATATAGAATCTGAGCACCAGGGTCTGAATCTCAGCACAGGAATAATTCGCCAAGTGGGACAGCCCTTCACTTCTCCTGTTCCTCCAGACCCTGTGCTCACAGGCCGCCCGTGGTTCCCCCTGCCCCCATCTTGCTGCTCCAAGTGTGGGCAAATCCCCATCTCATAACGTTGGTGAGCAGTCCCTATGGGGTGATATATGGTGTTCCCATTACAGTTCCTTACTTCTCCTTAGAGTGACTGCCTATTAATAGGCACATAATTCAGACCTGCACGTAGCTTTCAGAAGTCATTAAGCACTTCAGCACTTAGACCTGGACAGTACATATGAATCTTACCTTGTTAGTGTTCTGACAATTCTGCATTCAGCCCCATGCTCCTAAAATCTTGGAGTCGAGAAAATGCAATTATATGCATACATTAAATTTACTTAAAATTTCTCACAGAGTACAAATTTTCATAAAAACACAGGCCAACAGAAAGGCGTTGGAGAGATTCTCTTCTGCCTGGATCCTTTCATGAATGAAGTGAGCAAACAGCACCTATGCAGCTCATGGGGGATCTTGCATGCTGTGATTCCAGATCAACCTGGGGCTTTGGCGATAGTTTCTGATGTGCTATGGGTGCCAGGTGGGGATTGAGGGCAGGACACCCACAGGGCTCTCAGGCTGCAAGAAGATGCTTGTTTTGTGACCAAACCTCCCCAGCAGCTGCCTCTACACATTGCTTTTTATACAACTGTGAGGGGGAAAGCCAATTGGAGCGTGCCTGGGCTGCTTTGGTTCTGGCTAGCCGGTTTATGACCCGTGCTTCTGCTCAGTTTTATTTGGAGTCAACTTGACTACGATTGCTGTTTGCTGAGGGTTCCAGAAATTCTTCCTCCCCAGGGAGAGCTGTGAGACGGAGGCCTCAGGGCCTCTGAGCCTGTTCAGGGCAGAGGTGGGCAGCACTGAGCAGCCTTGGGGGAGCTGGAAGGGACAGTGCAGCTGGGAGCCCCAGTTTAGACACACCTGCGCCTCCTTGTCCTGCACACAGCTGCGGGTAAACCTGGCAGGCTGCTGCACAGCAGGAGTAGCTCCCTGTTGTCTGTGGATGACGGACGTCTGCAAGCTGAGCATGGTCCACAGGTCCTCCAGGTGCCTCTGCAGCCTCTGCCACCCCTTTACCTCAGCCCTGTACTTCAGAGGACACCGTCACACACAATGTTGCTGTGTCTCTCCACCGTTAAGGAAATGCAGAAGTTACCTTCTTCTCACTCTCCTGCTCCCTGTGCCACTGCCACTACACACACACCATTGCTCCCAGCAAAATGAGACACTTTCAAACCCTGGCTCACATGTGCCCTCCTACAGGGGTCCTTGACTGTCCCTCTTTCCTCTGTACTTCTGTCACTGCTGTGCAGACCTCACTGTGGTTTACTGTATTACTGGAGATTCTTGCCTTCTGTCCTACAGGGAGAGTTGCTTGAGGGTAGCGACCAAGTCTTTATGCCTGTACTTTTCATTCTTGCCAAAATGTCTAGAAATGGTTACTTTCATTAAATACTTGTTAAGTTGAATTAAACAATTGACATAAAATGTACCAGGAAAAGTCTTCCAGAAATTAACTTGGACAGGAGCAGACAAACAAATGGACCATGGAAAGATAGCTTTCTATACATTGTTAAGAATGTTTAGAGATTCCATGATCTGACCTTCTGGGACAGGACACTTAGTCCTTCCAAGAGGAGATTCTCCTAAATATACCACTAAGTTCACCCCATTGGGAAAACCCATGGGGTCTCCTTGAGCATGGACCTCGCCTTGAGCATTGCCTGCTGAGTTTGTTCCTGCCACCAAACTCTCCTCTTCTTCTACCTGTCCCAGCTCTCCAATCAGAAAAAGACCTAGGAGGAGCAAGAGTAGGACTCCAAGTCCTGGTCACTATGGCTATTCTCCCAGAGCCCCACAAGGACTGGGAGACGTACAGAGCCCATCAGGGCTGCTCCTCCTCATTCCCTTTTGTTTGTGAACCAGAAGAAAGGGGGTGACTTTCTTAGTTTCCTAGTATTGTTGTAACAAAATACCACAAAGTGCCAAAACAACAGAAGTTTGATCTCTCACAGTTCTGGAGGTCAGAAGTCCACAATCAAGTTGTCAGCAGGACATGGTCTCTCTGAGAATCCCTCCTTGTCTCTTCAGCTTTGGGTGGAGCAATCCTTGGCATCCCTTGGCTTGTGGCAGCATCACTCCAGTCTCTGCTTGTGTTTATGTGGCCTTCTTGCTGTGTGTCTCTGTTTCCAAATTTCCCTCCTCTTCTAAGGACACCAGTCATGTTGGATTTAGGGCTCCTCTAATCCTTTATGAACTTATCTAGTTATATCTGAATACACTCTATTTCCAAATAAGGTCACATTCTGAGGTGCTGGGTGGGCCTGGATTTTGAGAGAGAACTGTTCAACCCACAACACTTTCCCACAATATCTTCCTTATCAAATACTGTTGAATTTGACCAACTTCTCGATCAGTTGCCTAAAGTAGAATCACTTGATATTTTATTAAAAACATGCCCTTCTGCTATATGCAGAAGGATGACCGAAGTTAGATTTAATTGAAGACTAACAGTGATATTGGTGTATATTCATTAGCTCTCTGTCATCTCAAACACATCTGCCATGTTTTACACAGTGGTTGCTGGAATGTGGCAACTGTACACGTGATGTTCATGTTCCAGTGATGTCACTAGTCATCTCTCAACATTCATAGTGAATAATAATCTTCAATTATTTACATTCTTCTCCCTCTATGTACAGCTTCCTTCCATGTCGTTGATGCCTTTATCAGTGAGATAATGATAGTGCTTACGTTATTTTGTTAATGAAATTAAGTACTCAATGAAAGTTATTCTTGGTATATACAAGAGTGGGCCTCATGACATCTGTGCTTCTGAATGGGATGGGAAGGGCTTATCACAGTCACCAGCAGGTTCTTGAAAACCTTTTCCTGGCAGCATAGCATCTGGAGTTCTTGCTGACTCTCAGACCTCATGTTCTGGCTGCTCTTCCTTTGTGTGCGAGATCTGCCCTCACACTGGGCTTTGTCCTGGTCACAGAACATCCATGCTCTGCCCCAAATTTGCATGTCCAATTCGGTACCCCAAGAACATTGTTCCTCCAGTCACTACACGGTGGCTTCTTTTTCAACTCACACATGATCTCTTTACAGTCCAGTGGGAAAAAACAGATGGTAAACAAGATAGCTGAGACCATTTGCTTACGTAATTATATATACACTGTACCCAGGACAAGGTTCGGCACAGAGTAGACATTCTTTAAATATCTGCTTGTGAGTGAATTCATATCATTCACTCTCTACCCAACCATGAATTTAAGATGCACCTTATCCTCCCTCCAACCCTAGGTGGTATCCCTCAGCCTGACCCAGCTGAGATTCAGTATTCTGTGAATCACTAATAGTATGGAACTGTGTCCTACTGTGTATGATAAGATTTTTTAAAAAGGAAGAATTACTGATGAGAACATTCTCAACATGAAGACACTGAGCTCATAGATGGGTGAATTACTCAGTTGACACAACCTAGCAGAAGCAGGACTGAGAACTTAATTCAGGCTTTCTCGCTCTAATTTTCATTCCTCAGACATGCAGAGACACGAGTTCTGTACTCAGAAAGCTGATGGTCAAGTAGACAGAATAACCTCACAGACAGATGGGGTAAGTCTCATAAATGCTCTGAGATAGGTGGATACTTGGTGTGGGGGTTGTGCCTAGGCTGGTGGGGAGATCCATTTGGAGGTGTCAGAGGCTTTTTAAAGGCTGTAGCACTTGAACTGAATCTTCAAAGATAAATACAAAGGGTTTCCAAAAAGTTGGTGGAAAGATTCATATTATCTTTTAATTTTATTTTTCCCTGAACTTTTTGAAGTACCCTCCTAAGTGTTTCCCAGGCAGGGAAGAGAGAAAGTTTATTTTCTCCTAGTCTCTCCAAGGAGGAAATGTGAGTAAATGGGAAGAATAATGAGGGTAATCTAGCAAGTCTTTACCTTTTCTGGTGGGTGCTCAAAGGCATTCTAAGTAGAACAGACTTTTTCCTGCAAACAGAATGAGCAAGGCATTAAGAAGTTTTAAAATCTAGGGAATGATAAAATTTGGATTGTACTTGTAGCCTCCAGGCATGAGCTCTGATTTGGAGCAGTCCATCTCATTCTCTTTTCCTCGTAGGTAACTTTCTGTCTGGAGTCCTGTAAGACTTATCCTTGGAATGGAGGACATTTTTCCCCATCTTTTCCTTATCAAATGTGCAGACTTAAGTCTTTTTTTAGTTCAGGGTAATTTTCTTCTATTGTTGATCTAATTGTTTCCTCACAACATCCATTTTTTTTCCACCTTCTTCTAGAACTTCTACATCTCATGTAAGGTCTCCCAGATCCATCTTTCAAGTTCTCTATCTTTGCTTTAGGATTTCTTTTTCTTTTCTTTTTTCTTTCTGTTTGTGATATTTCTCCTATGCCATTCTTTGTATCTAAGCAGTGACTGTCCTCTTCCTCAATTTATATCTTCAGTATTATCTTCAGGAAACCATCCTTCCTGGTTTCAGAAAGTCCTGTGCAGGCATATGATTCTCAGTTACTATTTCTTAACTCTATTTTTTGTTTGTTTAAGGTGTGTATTCCTCAATGACTTTATTTTTAATAAGTATCTGTGCTGTTTGTGATTTTCTCTGGCTGCTGGGACCCAAGGGTGTGCAGTGGTTATTGCTGTTTTGTCAGATTGGATAAGGATGTCACCTGTCACCTGCAGGCAGTTCTGAGAGAGATGGTGCTAAAGCAGTTCTTCCTCTGTAGAGCAGCAAGCACAGCTGCCTGCGTTTTCCTTGTTTCTCCCAGGGAGGTGGGGGACCATGCTACTTCTTACTCTCTCCCTGATTCAGGAACAGGAAGGCATCAGCCCCTCCATTGAAGCCTTTTCTTGACCAGTTGGGGCCAGCAAGACCAGAGGAAGCTGAAGTCAATATCACCTGGGGATTTGCAGGTCTCTGAGGGCCACTCTTCCCAAAATGAGTCCTTTTTGGTCCTTGTCCCTGTATATGCTTCTCCTTATTCCCAAATTGCATTCATATGTTGCCTGGCCTACAGGAAAGGTAGACCTGAATCAGCTCTGCCTGGAGTAACTCCGACAGAGCCGAAGACCTCACCTGGAACCAGATGTTTACCAGCACTAGAATCTGGTTGTATCAGGAGAGGTAGAGAAATTGGAGCTGAGAGTGGAAGGAAGGAAGGAGAGAGAGTGCAGGTTGCTGTCTTCCCAGAAGCACCAGTGTTTCTCATGGTTTCTTTGATCCCCACCTGCGTCAGAATCACCAAGAGCTCTTGTTAACCAGGAAGATTCTTTAGGATTGTGCTTAGTTATATGTATTTGTTCAGCTAAGCTCCCGGGTTCACTCTGATGCACATTAAATATTGAGAAATAATGATTTTGAGAGAGAAAGTGAACCTATTTATGAGTTGCCTCAGGACAGTTAAGCAGTAATTTTCAGTTCCTGGAGTCTGAGAAGGACAGATGTCAAGTGCTCCTACCACTGATATTCACATTGAAATATAGCCAGGAGTTTGAAGGTAACCAAAGAGATAGCTCGGAAGCAAGCATTTTAATTTTATGGCAACTGGACACTTTCTAGCCAGTTTTTGTTTTTGTTTTCCTTTTTAAACAGTGGCCTCTAGTCTGAAGCAAAAAAGTAATAGAAAGTTAACCATAAATTTTTAACTTGTTCTTAGTAATTATTGTACTTTATGGATCAAATATTTTTTTCAGAAAAATATTTAAAACTTTTATATTTCTTCTTTGATTAATGAGTCATAGGAGAGCAGTTCAGAGTATTTCTAAAGATGCCACAAATAAATGTTTCTTCTTATATAGGCCACATTTCAGTGGAATGTATGTCCTATGTAAAAGTGTTTTCTCATTTATTAGAAGCCTGAAGTTTGTTTATATAGAGGTCACACTGCCTATTTATGAGACCTAATTTTGTTGTGAATTTCAGTATGTTTCATCATTATATATTTCTACCCATAACTGTAGGGAATCATGTGAGACCAGTTGTAAACTGCCTGAATATTTAAAAATCTTTATTGTATTTTATATAGCGGGAAGATAGTGTTTTTCTGTATCTAATTATTTCTTCCTGAGTTTCAATGCCACAGAGGTGTTTACATTCTAAGTTCATGCACAGAGAACAAAGTCATCCTCAGCAGAAATACAGTATTAATTTGGTATCATAAGTTTTGGTTGCTTTTCCATTAAATTCTGTCCTGTTTGAGTGGTAAGAGCTCAGGCAAGGCCAGATTCACAGAAGTAAAATAATTGGATGGAGATGAAGGATTTGGTCAATGATTTCTTTGCATTAATAATATATTGCAGTTTGTTCAACAAATTATTTTTGAGAACCTGCTGAGTTCTAACTACAGTCCTAAGCATTGTGCCTTTTCTCTGAAGGATTGTTTTGTTCCATAATGGGACTGAGGAGTAGCCTACAGTTAAAATCTAGGGAGGATGTATGTCAGGGCCACTGGGCAGAAAGAGGAGTGGAGAGGAGGTAGGAGAGGGTTAAATGGAGAAGCCGCATTCTAGCTGAGGCTTAGAGAGGGGAGATGGCTTCCAACCAAGTCCTGGGAAGCTGGGGATAGTGCGTCACACTGGTATGTTAGAGAGCTCACTGGGGAATTACTGAACTTGGGAATCTGTAAAGTTTCTATCTATGTGTAGGATTGCACTGCACAAATATGAACGTTTCTCCTCATCTGGGCTTATGTTGGAATTGCAGGATGTGGGGGTGCAGTAATACTACCCGTCAGACTTCCCATATTTAAATGTGGATAGCCATTCTGAAAGATACTTGGAAGTCAACTTTTTTATTGTCCATGAACAAAAAATCAATTGAAAAATCAGTGGTTGAAGATTACTTCGTGGTTGTCTATAATTCTTAAAAGAAATTAATAAATTCTTTAAAAGAAATCACTTTAAGTACACTTGTTAATTAATGTACTAATTCTTTCCAAAAAGACTTGGGGTCATCATTTACATATAAGTAATCTATAATGCTAATTATATATCATTCTTCTTTATCTTGGGGACCATTGTTTCCAGAGATGTCTACTCAAAAGTATTTTGCAAATGATACAACATACATTCTGGAAAGTAACACTTCTATTCTTTCATAAATACTACAATTTAGAATTCTGATTAATTGAAATAATCCCAAGTTCCTAATCAGTCTCATATAGAGAGGTTTGAAGTATCTTTTTCTCTACATTTTCTCAAGTCAAGATGTTTCTTATAACGATGTGTAAAATTTAATATAGAGTCTGTTTCTACATCTCTTCCAAAGCTGTGTGCGTATCTTATTTCTGATGGTATCTTCAGTAAGGAAATTCAGTATTGTTGCCCTTGGTTTTCGTTAACACTGCTTCAACTATTAATAGACTTCCGAGACTTATGCTAGTAAAATAAGTACTAAAATTCAATGTGTATTTAAAGCACATATAGGACTTCTTACTAAGAAAATGCAGCTCAATATAGTTCCCATATAGAAACCAAAAAATATAAACCTAAGAAGTTTTTATATTGTGGGGCTGTGTAATAGAATAAATATTCAGAACAAACCAGAGCTCCAGCATTAAGAGAATAGTTTTATAGATCTTAACCTGATATAATATTATGCAGCCTTTAAAATTTGTTTTTCAAAACCATGCAAATATGTGAAAAATGGTTATGGTATTAAGTGAAGAGATGAGAAAAATAATACACTAAATTTGAGTATATAAAAATGCATATCTTTGGTGGCAAAATTGTGCTTTAAAAAAGGAAATTCTCAGTTTTATTGCTTGTTTGACTTTACTGTAAAAACAGTGGATCAGCTTGACTAGGGCACATTGTGAGGCTCGTATCTGATCCTCTGTTGGGAGTGTACTAAGTCTCACTTTATTTCCTTTGTCTTACTATGAACAGCAGTGGGAGCAACAACATGGACCTTAGCCATGTACTTTTGCGGAACTTTGGACATCAGGATGTGCTCTGTGATGATATAAACCCAGATCTGTAAGTATCAGATGCTCTTAGCAAAAGCAAAGTCTCCTAACCAGTAACACTGTAGACAGGGAGGTTGGTTCCCCTCCAGGATTGGTTATTTTATTGCACAATTGGTTATTTCATGTTGCAAATTTATATGACATGAAATGAACCTTAGCTTAATGAGTAGGTTATTACTGGACAGGCCTAATGGGTATCACCGTATAAAATAACCTGAAATAAGCTACCTAAGTGCTCCTTTTTTCCTTTCATAGACATTTTATATTATTGCAAAAAACCTTAATTAATAATTAATAGCATTCAGTTTGCTTAATAAAACCCAAAGCTAAAAGAATGAAGTAGCAATTAAGTATGAATTATGTATTAACTGTTATTTACTTGTACATATGAAGATTAATTATAATTTTTTTAACTTAAAAGACTTAAGAGGTCGATTTTAATTTGGGATAAATTACTTTGAAAATTATTTTTCTAGGATTTAAAAATGATAATCTAGTGATGACCTTTCTGTGAAACCTTGAGAAAGCTTGCCTTTCTTCACAACCCTTCTCTCTCTCTTATGTTGCTATACTGTTATTTACTGATGATCTATTATAAATAAAGTGCTACTATAGGAACCAAGATCAATAAAGAATATTGCCCTGGTCTCAAGGAATTTATAATTTTAGGTAGAACAAAAGTGATAAAAACCATAATGATATAATAAGTATATTTTTAAAGTAATAAATATAAAAATCCAGACAATAATGCAATATTGGCAATATGTTTTCTACTTTGTGATGACACATTTTGCCCATTAGGTTGGTAATTAGTTGGAGACTGAATAACTATTAATGGTCTCAGTAAGGAAGAACTGATAGAAAATTATGTTTTTCACTTTAGTCTTCTCTTAAAAAACAGTGATTTATGTAACTAAGGCTTTAGTGGTGGTTTTTATTTCCCTCCCCTCTAATGAAGCATCAGCATGTAAAATACATCTACCTTGAGCATTTCTTTTTTCAAATGGAGATCATATATTAAACCTGTGATAAGGTACCCAAATAGATATGTTATTTGTAAATATTGCTGCAGCTTTGGAATGGAAAATATAAAATACACAGTTAATGAAAGTTTTAAGATAATATAATGTAGAACTGGGAGATTAAAATGATTTATTACTTTGATAGAATCTTTTCTAACTTTGGCACTGGATAAAACTAGAACTGTATTTAGGCCAAAAATTTAAAAAATGTATGCTGTGATAGAGAATAATTTATTTCATTTATGAGAGGAAAAGTAGGTATTCAAACATGTGGAGCAACAAGAAAAGTGTCCTCATTCCTTTTGTTGTACTGTCTCAGTCTTTTTTCTTTTTATTTTTTTTATTGAATCATTGTTGATTGTACATGTCTGTGGGGTAGAGAACTGAATATCAATACCTGTGTGTTACATGTGATGCTCAAATCAGGATAATTAGTATATTCAACATTATAAAAAATTGTTTTATTCAACATTATAATATAATTGTTTTTCATGGCCCTCTCCCAGTTCTTCCATAACCCCCTCAACCTCCCTGATCTCTGGTAACCTCAGTTCTGTTGTCTACCTTGGAGCAATTCAGATCTAACACAGGGCCCCGCAAGGTGCAGCCCTGGCTCACCATTGTATCAAAGAAAGATCTGTTAGCAGAAAAAAGATATTTTTTTTTGTCTAGTCTCTCCAGAGGGGAAAGAAGAAAAGGTGGGAGGGGGGCAATGTTTAAACGACAGCAGAACACATTCAAAATTCTGTTTGGCCAGCTACTTTACCTTCAGTTACTTTTACATGAGAGGTTCCTACACTGTCCTCTGCCTGCATACCACCCCCCTGGCTTTTCTCATCTGCCCTTTCTTCTGCCTTCCTGGATTTATGTTTTTATTTTTTCCCTTTTCTTTGTGAAATCCATGTAGTTTCTCTTTTGACTCATTTCTGTTTCATAGCCATTTCTGCCTATTTTCCTTGTCAGCATAGCAAAAAGCTGGGGACATTAGGGGTTGCTGCATGCAAGGAGGATGTTAATACTTCATTAATAGTGATTTTTCCCCATTTGACACATACAGGGCTTGATTCATTAAGGCCCTGAACCAAAGCAAAGTTTTACTTAAAACAAGTAAATTTCCTTTGGTAAGTGTTGTAAAATATTACTGAACTCAATGAAATCTACATTTTACCTTTCTGGCATAGTTTAGCAATTACTTGATTGATTGATTATTTATTTATTTATTTATTTATTTAATTTATTTTTGGTTTGTTTGACTGTTTTTTAAAAACAAATTTTTTTAAATTGAAACATAGTTGATGTGCATATTTGTGTAGTACAGAGTTGAATGTCAATACCTGTGTGCGATATGTGATGCTCAAATCAGGATGGTTAATATATTCAACATTACATAATGTAATTGTTTTTTATGGCCCTTTACCAATTCCTCCATTAACTCTCCTCTCTCTCCCTCTTTCCTGCCTCTGTCTGGTAACCTCAGTTCTGTTTTCTCCTTTTGAAAGTTAAGAGTATCATTGCGATTGCTGTATCTTTCTTTCACTTATTATTATTATTATTTTTTAGCTCCCACTTATGAATGAGGACATGAGGTATTTCTCTTTCTGTGCCTGGCTTATTTCACTTAACATAATTTGCTCTAGGTTCATCCATGTTGCTTGAATGGCAGAATTTCATTCTTTTCTATGGCAGAGTAGTATCTCATTGTGTAAATATACCACATTTCCTTATCCAGTTGCTGGATGGTGGACATTTAAGTTGGTTCCAATGCTTAGCTATTGTAAATAGAGCTGCAATAAATATGGGAGTGCAGGTATCACTTCAACATGAGGATTTCCATTCTTTTGGGTATATACCCAGCCATGGAATTGCTGGATTGTGTTTGTGTATTTTTTTATTTAATCATAGTTGATTATACATATTTTGGGGATTCAATGTTGACATATGTTGATCAAATCAATATTACTAGTATATATATTGTTACAAATTGTACTTATTCTTTATGTCCCTTGTCCAATCTCTCTCTATTTCCCTCTCCCTCCCCCCTCCCACCACTGATAACCCTAGATTTCTTCTCTTCCTCTGAAAGAGTAATGGTTAACTGTTGATTTGTTGCCTAGATGATCTGTCCAATGCTGAGAGGTGTGTTAAGGCTGCTTCTGTCACTCTGGAATGGGCTTTGTGGAGAGAGACATCCTCTTGTTTTCTTTGATCTCTGCTGGTTACTCTCCTTGTGTCAATGCGCTCTAGTGGTTGGTGGACCATCTGCGTGGTGGTTGTGATGTCTAGCCACTTTCGCAGCAGCAGTGGTTACTGTGGTGGGCCACCCACATGGAGGTGATGTTTTTGGCATGCTTCTTGGTGCTGGTGGTATACCTGGTTGTGGGGGGAGTCTGGTCCCTGGCTCAATGCTTTGGGTCCTTGGGCAGGGCCCCAAGGTGCTGGTGGTATGCGTACTTGTTGGCAGGGGGTCCAGTCCCTGGTTCGATGCCCTGGGCAGGGCCCTTAGGCACTGGTGGTGTGCCTGGTTGTGGGTGGGTGGGTGAGGTCTGGTCCCTGGATCCAGGCTCCGAGTCCCCAGGTGGTCCTGAGATGCTGGTGGTGTGCCTGGATGTAGGAGTGGGGCCTGGTTCCTAGATCTATGCCTTAGGTCCTTGGGTGGTCCCTGAAGTGCTGGCGGTGTGCCTGTTAGTTGGCAGGGGGTCCGGTCCCCAGCTTGAAGTCCTGGGCCCCTGGGTGGAGCCCCAAGGCACAGGCAATGTGCCTGGTTGTGGGTGGTGGTGGGGTCTGGTCCCGAGATCCATGCCCTGGGTCCCCGGGTCTTCCTGAGGTGCTGGCGATGTACCTGGATGTGCAGCTCAGAGTTTAATGGTTGACCTGATAGGTACTTCTGGCTCTCCAGAGATCTGGTGCATTAGGTACTTCTGGCTCTCCAGAGATCCGGTGCATGTGGGTTGTGTAGAAACTCTGATCTGGGCCTGAGTCTTTTCGTCAGACTGCACCCTGTGCAATTCTGTATTCCTGGCCAGTCTCCTCTGAGTGGTCCTGTGCTGATTGAGGGGTGGATCAGCTGACCTTGCTGTGTCCCAGTGTTCTCCTGGTGGGCCTGTCTCTACCACTGCCCATGCTCCAAACACTTCCCATGGGACGGGTCCTGCTCTGGTCCCTTGAGATGACTCACTAGCCTCTGATGGCTTCTTTTTTCAGTTGTTCTGGCTCCTCGCTCCTGTGTGGGTCCATGGGAACCCTATTAGTGGTCTTGCTGTCCTGGGGGCCACCAAGGTCCACTTCTCCCCTGCTGCCTCCCAGCAACTCCATCTGAAGGGCACAGCTGTGGCTTCTGCTGGCTCCTGCTCCATGTGCTCAGCAGCTTGAGCCTTAAAGCGGCTGTGACATGAAATGCTCTGAGCAGTTTTTTCTTTTTCTCTCATTGTGGCTTCTCCCACCTTCATGAACTCCATAGGTTTCTGCTCCTCTTCCCCTGAGCTCTGTTGGCCCCAACTTGGCTGTTGTTACATTCTTATAGTTGTAAATTGGTTGATTTGTGGGAGAGAGTGATGCTGGAGACCATCTATTCCGCCATCTTGACCAGAACTCCTCCATGCCATTTTCTATAATGGCTGTACCAATTTACAGTCCCACCAACACTGAGACTTCCCCTTTCTCTGCATCCTCACTAGCATTTTTTATTTTCTGTCTTTTTGATAATAGCCAGTGAAGGGGAGATGACATCTCAGTATGGTTTTGATTTGCATTACCCTGATGATGAGTGATTTTGATCATTTTTTCATGAGTCTATTGGCCATTTGTATATCTTCCTTTTAGAAATGCCTCTTCAGCCCGTTTGCCCATTTTTTAATTGTATTATTTATTTATTTACTGTTAAGTTTTTGAGTTCCTTGTACATTCTGGATATTAATCCTTTGTTAGATGCACAGTGTGCAGATATTTTCTCCCAGTCTGTAGGTTTTCTTTTCACTCTGTTAATTGTTTCTTTTGCTGTGCAGAAGCTTTTTAATTTCATAGAATCCCATTTGTTTATTGTTCCTTTTGTTGCCTGTGCTTTGGGGGTCATATTCATAAAGTCTTTGCCCAGTGCTACTGCCTGAAGTGTTTCCCTATGTTTTCTTTTAGGAGTTTTATAGTTTTAGGATTTATGATTAAGTCTTTAATCCATTTTGAGTTGATTTTGGTATATGATGAGACGTATGCATCTTGTTTCATTCTTCTACATATGGATGTCCAATTTTCCCAGCACCATTTATTGAGGAGGCAGTATTTTCCCCCAGGTATGTTCTTGTTGCCTTTGTTGGAGATCTGTTGGCTGTAAGTATGTGGGTTGATTTCTGCATTCTTTGTTCTGTTCCATTGGTCCTAGTGTCTGTTTCTGCCAGTACCTGCTGTTTGGATTAATATGGCTCTGTTGTATAACTTGAAGTCAGGTAGTGTTATGCTTCTAGCTTAATTGTTTTTGCTCAGGATTGCTTTGTCTATTTGGGGTCTTTTGTTGTTTCACCTGAATGTTAAGATTGTCTTTTTTATTTCTGTGAATAATGTCATTGGTATTTTGATGGGGATTGCATTGAGTCTGTAGATGTCTTTGGGTAGTACTGACATTTTCACAATGTTAATTATTCCAATCCAAGAACATGGAATGTCCTTCCATTTTTCATGCCTTCAATTTCTTTCAACAGTGATTTGTAGTTGTCATTGTAGAGATCTTTCACTCCCTTTGTTAGATTTATTCCTAGTTATTTTATTTTATTTTTGGTTACTATTCTAAAGTGGGTTCACTTTCTTCATTTTCTTTTCTGCTAGTTTGTTGTTGGAACATAAAAATGCTACTGATTTTTGCTTGCTGGTTTTGTATACTTTAACATTACTGAAGTCATTTATCAACTCAAAGAGGTTTTTTTTAATAGAGTGTTTAGGTTTTCCTCTATATAGGATCATGTCATCTGCAAACAGGGACAGTCTGACTTCATCTTTTTGAATCTGGATGCCCTTTATTTCTTTCTCTTGCCTGGTTTTTCTGGCTAATACTTCTAGTACTATGTTAAATAGGGGTAGGCATCCTTGTCTTGTTCCCATTTTCATTCCCCATTCAGGATGATATTGGCAGGGGGTTTGTCATATATGGCTTTTATTGTGCTTAGATATTTTCCTTCTCTACCTAATTTACTGAGAGTCTTTATCATGAATGGATGTTGAATTTTGTCAATGCCTTTTCAACATCTATTGAGATAATCATATGTTTTTTATCCTTGCCTTGATTTTGTTGATGTAGTGTATCAGATTTATTGACTTGCATATGTTGAACCATCATTGCATCTTTGGGAGAGTCCCACTTGATGGCAGTTTATAATGTTTTTGACGTGTTGCTGTATTCTATATGTTAATGTTTTTACTGAGGATTTTTGCTTCTGTGTTCATCAAATATATTGGCCTATAGTTTATATTTTGTTGTATCCATCTGGTTTTGGTATCAGGGTGATGCTGGCCTCATAGGATGAGTTTGGTGAGTGGCCTTTTTTTTCAATTTTTTGGACTAGTTTGAAGAGAATTGGTATTAATTCCTCTTCAGCAGTTTGGTAGAATTCAGCTGTAAAGCCATCCAATCCTGGGCTTTTCATTGTTGGGAGACTTCTGATTACTGCTTCAATCTCATTGCTTCCTGTTGGTCTCTTCAGGTTTTCTATTCAGTTGTTTGTATGTGTCCAGAAATTTGTCCATTTCCTCCAGGTTTTCAAATTTATTGGTGTATAGTTGTTTATAATTATATTTAATGATTCTTTGTATTTCTGTGGTATAGATTGTAATGTCTCCATTTTCATTTCTATTCTTTTTTATTTGGCATCTTCTTTTTAGTTAGACTAGCTAATGATTTGTCTATTTTGGTTATCTTCTCTAAAAACCAACTTTCAGTGTCATTGATCTTTTGTATCATTTTTTTGGTTTCTATTTCATTTAGTTCTGCTCTATCTTAATGTATCTTTCCATCTACTAATTTTGGGATTGGATTGTCCTTGTTTTTCTAGTTGTTTGAGATGTAACATTGGGTTGTTTATTTGAAATCTTTCTGTTCTTTTGATGTAAGTGTTTCTTTCAATAAACTTCACTCTTAGAACTGCTTTTGCAACATCCTACAGGTTTAAGTTTGATGGCCTTTCTTTTCACTAGTTTTGAGAAATGTTTTGATTTCCTGTTAAATTTCATTTGGACTCATAGGTCATTCAGGAGCATATTGTTTAATTTCCGTATGTTTGTATAGTTTTCAGAGTTTCACTTGTTATTTAGTTTTAATCCATTGTGGTCTGAGAAGATTCTTGAAATGGTTTCAGTTATTTTAAATTTGTTGAGGCTTGATTTGTGACCTAACATGATGGTTTGTCCTGGAGGGTGTTCCCTGTGCTAATGAGAAGAATGCATATTCTGTGATTGTTGGTTGAACTGTCTGTAGATGTCTTCCAAGTCCAATTGATCTGAAGTGTGGTTTAAATCATGTGTTTCTCTGTTGATTTGTTGCCTAGATGCTCTACCCAATTTCAAGAGAGGGGTGTTTGTGCCCCCAACTACTATAATATTTGGGTCTCCATCTTTGCATTGGTCCAGTAGCATTTGCTGTATATATCTGGGTGCTCTGATGTTGGGTGCATATATATTTATAATTGTTATGTCTTCTTGATGGATATATCCCATCATTATATAGTGGCCTTCTTTGTTTCTTTTTATAGGTTTTGGCTTAAAGTCTATTTTATCTGATATAACAATAGCTACTCCCATATTTGATTTCCATTTGCATGGTGTATCTTTTTCTATCACTTCACTCTTAGTCTGTGTGTGTCTTTACAGGTGAGATAAGTCTCTTGTAGACAGTATATAGTTGAATCTAGCTTTTTAATCCAATCAGCCAGTCTGTCTTTTGAGTGGGAAATTTAATCCATTTACATTTAGGGTTGTTACTGAAAGGTATTGTCTTACTCCTGGCATTTTATCAATTTTCATTTGTATGTTTTAAATATCTTTTGTTTCTTTTTTTCCCTTGTGTTGTCTTCAGTGTTTGTTGGGTTTTGGAGGTGGTAAGATACAGTTTCTTTCTCTTTCTCATTTGCATTTTTGTTCTGCCAGTGGATTTTGTTCTTTGTGTACTTTTGGTAGTGATTATCATTTCTTGGATTCCAGATGCAGGACTTCCTTGAGGGTTTTTTGTAGGCCTGGTATTGTGGTGGTGAACTCTCACAGTTTTTGTCTGTCTCTGAAATACACTCTTTCTTCTTCATTTCTGAAGGATGGCCTTACCGGGTATAGTATTCTTAGCTGGCAGTTTTTTTCCTTATAGTATTTTGAATGTATCATATCTTGGCGAGAACCTTTTTGTATTGAACTGTTTGGGGATCTTTGAACCTCATGAATCTGAAGGCCCATGTCTTTCCCTATACCTGGGAAATTTTCCACTATTATTTTTTTGAATATGTTCTCAATGCCTTTTTCTTTCTCACCCCTTTCAGGAACACTAGTGATTTAGATGTTTGTGCACTTAAGGTTGTCTGCTCTCTCTCTTAGATGTTTTAAATTTCTTTTAATTATTTTGTCTTTTTTTTTTTTTGTCCACCTGAGTAATTTCAAAGAGACTTTCTTCAAGATCAGAAATTCTTTCTTCTGCTTGGTCTAGCCTGCTCCTTAAGCTCGCAGTTGTGTTTTTGTTTTGTTGAATGACTCCTTCAGTTCTGTGAGTTCTGCTACATTCTTTTTTAAGGTATTAATCTCTTCGTAAATTTCTTTCTTCATATCCTGGAGAGTTTTGCTCAGTTCATTGTTTTGTCTAACTGTGTCTTTTTGTATCATGTTGAGTTTCCTTAAGATTTTTACTCGACATTCCTTTACAGTAATTTCAAGGGTTTCCTGTTCTATGGGATCTGGTACTAAAGAGTTATTGGATTCCTTTGGTGGCATCATATTTTCTTTCTCTCTCTCTTTTTTTTTTTATTTATTGTACCTCTATGTTGATGTCTACTCATCTTGTGGAGCAATTGCTTCTTCTATTACTCTCCTTTCCCAGAGTCTGCTGGGTGACCCTGTTTGTGCCAATGCAGTCAGTTGGTCAGTGGTCTGCCTGCTCAGTGGCTCTGGCTGCTGCTGTGGTATTAGTCCACCCTTTTGGCAGTGCTGGCTTTGGCAGTGGCTTTGATGGCTCCAGCAGCAGTGGGCTGCTTGCACATCAGTATTGTCTACCTGGAGGTGCAGGTGGTGGTGGTGACTGCAGCAGTGATGGTTGCAGCAGCCGCCTGCTTGGCTGCAGTGTCCACAGAGGTGGCCCATGCAGCAGCTGTGTCATTAGTGGTTGTGGGGTTATTTTGTGGTGGCAGTAGTGGCATTGGTGACTGCAATTGCCTCCCTTCGTCTGCATTGTGTGCAGTGATAGCAGTGCCTTTGTGGGAGTGGAGCAGTACCAGCAGGTGCAATTACCTTGCTCATGTCTGTAGTGTCCACAGTGGCAGCGGGGTTTTGTTGTGGCAGCAGCAGTGGTACCGGTGTATGTGGCTGCCTCCCTCATGTCTTCAGTGTCTGCAGTGGAAATGGGGTTACCTCGTGGGGGCAGTGGTGTGTGCGGCTACAACAGCTTCCATCACCTGCAGTAGCCTCCGTCATGTCTGAAGTGTCTGCAGCGACAGCAGAATTTCCTCATGGGGGCAGCACTGGCATCAGTGGCTACAACTACCTTCCTCGCGTCTGCAGTGTCCTTGGCGGAGTTATCTTGTGGCAACAGTGGCAGTGGTGGTTGCTGCCTCCTCCCTTGTGTCTGTGGCGTCTCTGTGGTGCGTGACAGATCTGGGACTGGACAGTGGCTCTGGCGACAGTGGCATTGGTGGCAGTGGGCCTGTTTCAATCCTCTTCTGCAGGAGGCACCCTGGGCATCTCTAGTCTGCTGTCTTCCTGGAAGTCTCTAGTAATCACTTCATTATTAACCAGAAGAAACAATTTAGAATAATAGGTTAGTTTTTGCTTCTAGGTTGTTTTTCTGTTGAGATAATGAATGTCATACTCGAGGGTGTTGTGTTGAACTCCTGATTCCTGTCTCTCTAGAGGGCACTATAGGACTCCAGAAAAATCTATTGTGGTATTAAATGAAACCTAAAACATAAGTTTTGTCATAATAGGAGATGGTACATAATTTAAATTTTTAAATATGCTGAAGTTGCCAACATTTAGAAGCCCACTAATAGATTTACATATTTAGTCTCATTTTATGAGGCTCATTTTTGTGACTCCAGTGACGTATTCCCCTACTACTGTATTTCTGAAGCAAAATGGTCACTTTTTCCATCCATTCTTGTTAATGTTTTAATACAGAACAAAAATGGTAGTTAGCAAATTGTATATTTCTGTCAAACTTAAAAACCCAAGTAGGGAGATGTGTTAGGCTTATTTTCTTATTTTTAAGAAAACTGTTACCATGATTAGATTGAAGCCTTATGATGAATCATCTTGGTGGTCTAATATTTCTGGTGCTCAGGAAAATCTTGAAAGCTCATTGGCCTGGTGAACACTCAGGAGGTGGGGTCCTTGGAGCCTGGCATGGTTGGTGACAGGTTCCCCTGAGGGACCTGGAAAGGTGAAAGTTGAAGTCAAGAGTCAAAAATATAGAGAGTACATGTATCAGGCATGTGGCAGGGGGTGGAGAAACACATCTGGGACCAGGTTGCCTCAGGCCAAAGCCCAGCTGCACTACAGATTAGCTGTGTGACCTGGGCAACTCACTGCCTCTGCTTGCACCTGTGGGCTCCCAGTCCTGTAGAAAGAACACTACTAACCTCAGACAAGAGGGTAGCCCCTGTGGAGAGGTTTTTTTCCCTTTAGGCAAGTTCCTGTCTCAGAAAGGTACTGTCAAGACATTTAGTCCCTAGAGAGTCTGCCTCTCTCTTCCAGGTTTAAAATGCATATTAGATTACTCCTTGCCTGCAGCAAAGAGACCTATTTAATCCAGTATTTGCAAATCTTAAGGACCATGTTTAAGACGTATTTATTCTGGAACAGCATCGCTGCAATGGTATCCTACAGAACATGTTAGAGAAAAGCTTTGCCAAGTGAAAGTGTGTTTTTCAGTTCCTAAAATCTAGAAGGAAATATACGTAGAAACATCTGCTTCTTAACACATCACCCCTCTGTCCCTTTTATAAATGTTCATGCAGCTTCATGGTGATTCTTTCAACACAAAAATTGTTGAAGGCTGAGAGATGCTTGAAAAACTAAAATCTGTTAAATACTGTCGTGGTTCATTAATGCATCTCCCTTGTTCTCATGAGTTTTCTCTATAAAGGGAACTAGCACAAGAATAGTGAAAGATTTTGAAGAGAAAAAGAGGACTAAGTAATTCCTCTTGTAGTAATTCATTAAATTATAAACACTTGCTAACTTTCATCTAAGGCATGAATCTGAAGCAAGAAGGGCCTGCTGTGTTTAAGCATAAACCGAGTGATTTTTTCAAAAAAGTAATTATCATATACAATACGCTGATTAAATTCACAACTTTCTTGAATATTACTTCCATGTGAACTTTTAAGTCTCACACTGGAGTTCCCAGAATGCAGTCAGCCAAGAGAGTAGCACTGGGTAAGCCTTTAAATTACTTTTGATGTTTCAGATGTGGGAGTTGTACTTTGCTTACCTGGTTAATAGAGATGGCAAGTTTCTTTTCACTGGACTGCAGTGATTTCAATTTGGTGTTGTAATGCTGGTCATCTCATATATGCAAGGGCAGGCTCCTGCTGGGAGCTCGGCAGACCCTTCCTTCCTCAGTGTGATCTCTGAGCAGCTGCTTGACCTCTCAGGATCTTCACCTACATACTTCTAAAAAGCAGGACTAGTAAGGATAGTGATAAAAATATCTAGTTGGTGTCTGTAGTGCAGTAAATGTTAATTTCTTCCCCTTTTTCCAATTATTGAGTAATTAAGAATAATTATCATTACTAAAGCAAATTTTGATTTACAAATGCTAGTAAAAAATATTATAGTATAGGATCCACAAGGAAGAAAAAAAGAAAGCTAAGGAAACTCGGGAATACAAAAGGTTTTTAAATCTCTGCTACAAGTGGTTTTCATAACTTTCTGTTGCATTACCTTTCTTCAAAATGGAAATTTAATAATTTTTTCTTTAAATGGTGATTAAATTATTGTGTGATGCCATGAAAAGCAATTTGCAGCTTGCTGTGTTTATTAATTGCTTCTTCGTACCTGGTTATGAGAGTGGGAGAGTTAGAATTCACCACAAGCCCAGCCTTCCCCCTCTGTGCAAGTTCCATGGAGCCCTGGTAGGACATTTAATAGAGTAAGTCCGTGAGCATCATGTAATATGATGGAAATACTGTCATTGTAATAAAACATTGTCTTCAAATTAACAGCTCAAGCTGTGAAAACAAATGTAAGAACTTTGCCTTCGCGGCAGTAGGTGATTATCCTGTGAACTATGTTCTAGTCTGATAGAACTCCCTTTTATAGAAATACAGTAGCTTTGTGATCTGAAAGATCATTCCAATTCCCTCCTTTGTTTTTTAGAAAGAATTCATCATGATGGCACACAGATCCCTTTTGTCACCCAAAATTCCAGGATTCCTGTGGCTGCCTGGTACGTTTCTGCAGTATTTTTGATCTTTTTAAGTCTAAACTTCAAGTGACAGAAGGAGTTTACTCCATCTATAAAATCTTCATTTTTGTTAACTAAGTCTCTATGACTTTTTGGTCTACTTGATTACTTGTTTCTGGGAAAAATTTTGTCACTTGAAGTGTGAGCATTTTTATAGCATAGGTGTTACAAAGATTTGACAGTGTTTCTGTTATTCGTTACTTAATCCCCTTGGTCATTAACATCCCTAATGGCGTTCCTAAGCAAATGAATCTTCAGTTAATGACGAGGAAGCTAGAATTGCCCTCTGGAGGGAAATTTCTCCAAATTTCAAGGCAGGATGACCTCAAGAATTGTTTTATATTTTTATTTGAGTTCTGAGAGCTAAGCCAAGATGCCAGTGAGCCCTCCTAACTGTGATTGATTCATAGGAAAACACCTGGAAGTAGGTATTCTGCTAGTGAAGCCAGGGCTGTAGCTATCTAACCTTGAAGGAGAGAGAACAAATTGAAATTTATTTGAAAAGCTGGTTGGAATCTGTCTCAAAGGAAATATCTAAAGCTAATTAATGAAAGATACAAACCTGGTAGCCACAATCCACAAGCTAATGTAGCAATCCTAATTCACAGGACAAAAGGAAAAGAAAAAATTGTAAGTTAATTGAGGATCTGTAAAGGAAATGGCCACATGGAGAATATATTCACTGACTGGGCCTCTGTTTGGGAGGCATTACTCTCAATGGTTTAGTGACTTCGGACAGTTTGCTTTTGGAGGACCTGGTCTACTTTCTTCTCTTAGATAAAATGTATTAATGTAAGAGAGAATAATGGCGGAGAACCCATAGTGGACACTCAGAGTGTTGGCTGACCTGAGAGAACTGAAGGAATTCTCTGTTTGCCTTTTGGCTTCAGTGGTCAACTCGGCTATATTTGTTGCTTTTTTTCCAGGGACCAGCAATCTTTTCCTCAGGTTTTTTTTCTACACAATTATTTGTTTTTTTTCTCTGTCTTATATCTTCCATTGATTCATAAAACCTGTAATTTTTCACTCCACGCTCTTTTCCTCTAGCCTTGCTTTAATTATTCTGTTATACCAGAAGCTTTTATTAGCAGCTTCCTAAGGTCTAATGGGATTAGATTGGGTGTCGATGATAAAAAGGATGAGTGAATAAGTATCAGAGTGGTTGATGTCTATGTTCCTAAATTCACTCCAACCCACATGAACTGTAAGATTTCAGTAATATGTGTGTAAGAAAAAAAGGTTTCACATGAAAAATGTCCACAGCCAATTAACTTTCAGAAACGTTGGATAGAGCAGTGTTAAACAGGTCTTTTGCTACAGCTCTTCTAAAATGCTATCATATGGGAATGCATATGTGAATTGACACAGGGTGGAAAAGATACAGCAACTTTTGCAAATTATTTGGCTAAAGAATCCCTCTTTGTGACATCCATGTTCTTCTGGATGCACTTTGAGGAATGCTGGTTTACCCATGAGAAATCAGAGGACCTTGAGAGAGGCAGTTGAGGTAAAATCAATAAGAGTTGCACAGAATGGATGTTGCTGTCAGGACTGGCTGGAAGGAGATGCACACAAAGTTGTATGGAAGAAAGCCCAGACCCAAGGTCAGTTCTGTGGACTTTCTTGAGTGTGTTGAGCCTAGCAAACTGTGTTTTGTCAGTAAGCAACATATTTCTCTCCCATTAAATTCATATGTGCTGTTCGGCAGATCTGGGTCTGCAGGGATATGTCTGTTTTCTCACATATTTTTAAAAATAAATACACCATGGCCTTCTCCAAAACTACAAAAATAAAATTTCAAGGTTAGTTGTACTTCTGAGGGCCAAGACATTATTTGGAAGAGACACCATTGGAGAAGGCTCCAGAGGTGGTGGAAATTGAGCTAGCTCTGAAGAACAAGCAGGCATTTTTAGGGCCTGAGCTCTCCTAGATATTAGCAAGAAAAACTGGTAATCAGGAATGAGTGTGGCTTTATACAAAATAAGTGGAGAATACAGTTGTTTCCTGTGGCTGCTGTTACAAATTGCCACACATTAGATGGCTTAAAAATAACATGAATTTATTCTATCCCAGTTCTGGAGCCCAGAGTCTGAAATCAGTATCACTGGGATGAAGTCAAGCTGCTCCTTCCCAAGGCTCTAGAGGCAAATCTGTTCCATGCCTCCTCTGGCTCCTGTTGGCTCCAGGCATTTGTTCGCTTGTGGCCACTTCACTCCAATCTCTGCCTCCGTGGTCACACTCCTCTCTGTCTTATCTCCCTCTCCTGCTCTCTGAGAAGGATACATGTGATGACATTAGGGCTCACCCTGACAATCTCAGATAATCTTCCCATCTCAAGATTCCTAACTTAATAACATCTACAAAGCCTTTGCCATATAAGGTAGCATCTACAGATTCCAGAGACCAGGACCTGATGTCTTTGGGGGTCATTATTCAGCTCACTACAGAGAGTGGTGCATTTGGGGAGAATTGCACAGAGAAGGGTTAGAAAAAGAGACTGAGTATGGACATGTTCTAGTGGACTTGAATTCTTGTTAAGAATTTGAATTTTTCAGCAAGGGAGTCATCTAAACAAAAACAGCATTTTAGAAAGATGTATCTTGATACAGGGTAAGGTGGATTGTAGAGAAAAGAGTATCAGGGGCACTTTAGAAGTTGTTATGTTAATCTGTGAGTGAGATAATTGAGTTTGGCTGAATTATTTATTTAAATTAACAGGTAGAAATTTTATGTATTTGTGGTATACAAATGAAGTTTTGATATATGTGTACATTTTGAAATGGCTAAAATAGTTTATTTAATATATGTGTTACCTCACATACTTTTTTTTTTTTGTAGTGAGAGCACTCAAAATCTGCTCTCATCAATTTTCAAGTACGCAATACATTGTTGTTAACTATAGCACCATGTTTCACAATAGCTCTTGAATCTGTTCTTCCTAACTGAAATTTTGTGTCCTGGGACCAACATTTCTCTAACTCCTTCCCCTACCCTGTCCCTGCCTCTAACCACCAACATTTTACTCTTTGTTTCTATGAGTTTGACTTTTTTAGAATTCACATGTAAGTGAGAGTTTGGCTGAATTATAATCACAACAATTATTCTTTTTAGTGTCTTTCCCGAATTCTTTCTATTAAGAACCTAAAATATGCGTGTATCTGAACCTAACTGCAAACCTGTGCATTAGGCAAGGCTGTTCTTGTTTCCATTTTGAAAATGACAAAATAAGCTTCAAAGCTGAAATGACACGTTCAGAGACACAGTCATTTCCTATTCTACTGTATTATCCTTCCTAAATTGTTCTGAGAAACAAATCACAGTGCAGGGGACATCCGTGTGGGTGGGCCACCTCCTACCTTGGTTGGTGATTCTTTCATGATTCTTGGTTGGTGCTGAGACTCCAGAGAATCGCCGGAGCAGAGCTGCTTGATTTCTGCTTGTGACACTTAGGAAGGAAGCACATGCCTTTGAGTTCTCCTGCTTGTCTTCCTTCCACTAGTTGTTTCTTACTCTCAGGTTCATCAAAGGCAAGATCACCACAGTAAAAACATTTTTCTCTTTTGAGTCCTTAAAAATCTGTCCACACTTACATGCAGAAAAGGATTTGAAGTTCTCAGATATAATTGACTGCAAAGGTCTCAGTGGAATTCTGACATAATTTTCAAATGCAGGTGACCCTCCAAGAGATTTTAGAAATCAGAACATGTAAAAGGCCTCAGATAACTTATTAAAAATTGAAAGCTAGGAAGAGTCACATTTAGTTTAAAGTAATGGCAGTAAACCTGTTTGCAGGTTATAGCTGAGTTTCGACTTTATCTCTTTGAAAACTTACAGAAGTGTCCGGATGGAAGTGCCAGGGCTCCCTACCTGACCAACCACCTGGGCCACACGCTGCTCAATCTCTCGGGCTTCGACGTGGAGGAGTACTTGCTGGTGCCTTCTGAAAGACCAAGGTGTGCCCGTAACACTTGCTGGGTCCATGGCCTTTGAAATACTTTGGAAAACCTATTGTTTCAAATGCTAATGTTCTTAAAAACTTAAAAAGTCTAATACTAACCTTGGTACTCATAAAAATTCCAAAGAAGTGCTGCCGGCCTTAATGAGGTTCCCGTGTGCTGCTTTCATTCTTGTAAGCATTGGGGGAAATCATATCAATTGAGATTCTGTCAGTGGTAGAAGCAGGAAAGCCAGAAGCGGTTTTACTGCTGCAGAGAACACAAGGATAGGAGTCAGCAGCATAATGAAGTAATGGGCTCTTTTTAGAATTCCCTTGTCCATGCAACGTCCAATATGGGAACCTAGGTTCAAGTGGTGTCTTAAAATTCCTCTTAGGTGATTTTGGGGTAAGCTTTTGTTTTGTGCTGAATTTCTTTGAGCCTAAGGGAGCGAGTCCAGATGAGGGGGATAGGAATGAATACTTCTCATCACTATTCGTCATACCATCAAATTCCCTAAATCCCCCAAATGCATGACGTTGCTTCACATAGGAAGGTATCCCATAGGCCGTCCATGTTGCCTGGGTCACCCCACCACCCGTCACTGTCCCCTTTTATCTTTGCCTTTCCACCATGCCATCATCCCCCCTGGACATCAGCTCTCCTGCCCCAGGGTGGTTTCCCTGCCTCTGTCTGCTTTCCCACCCCTTCATGTCTTTAAACATTTTCTAGAATCTCTGGTTTTCTTCTCTAACACTGATGGTTAGCTTTTTGAAGGTGGGGGGGAGGTTGTGTGCCCAGAACTTGAAATCGTATCTGGCACATGACAGATGCTCAGTCAATATCTGCTGAATGAATGAATTCAGTTGAAGCAGGTGGGAATGTATCTTTTTTCCTTTACCTCAGTTTTTGCTTAGAGTAGGGACACTGTGGGAGAAGATAGTTCTTTACTCTCCTTTTATCGAGAGAATGGGAAACAAAGTTCTTTGTTGTTGTTGCTGTTTGTTTTGTTTTTTGTTTTTGATAGCTGGCCAGTATGGGGAACAAAGTTTAATACATGCCTTTCTTTCGTTTTCTTTATTTTTTGGTGGCTGGCAGGTATGGGGATCTGAACCCTTGACCTTGGTGTTATAACGGCACTGTGCTCTAACCAGTTGAGATAACCAGCCAGCCTACACCTTTATTTCTAACGTCAACTGTTTTTGGAAGCTTAATAGGTGGCAGATACTACATAGTCTATGGACATATGTAGGTAAAATATCGTTTCTAACCGAGAAAAAAATCACAGAGCAGCATAAAAGCAATATTAGCAAATAGATTATTAAAAACCAATCATGGTAACTGGTACAATGGATGGAAATGTAGAGTGTTTTGACAGCTCTAAAAAAGGGAGCCTCTAATCCAATTGAACTATTCTGGAGCCTTCCTGGACCAGGCAAGATTTGAATGGAAGATTAAAAAAGTAACAAGTAGGGAAGACAAACCAGGGTAGCTCAAAAGATCACGACAGACTAAGTAATTCCGAATAGTGAATTTGTAGGAAAATGACCATGAACTGAAATAATGAGAGTGCTGATGATCACGGCTAAATCCTTCACACAGCCTGTATTTCTTAACACGGTGGTAAGTTCTCACAAGGACACTTTCTTTTTTTTTTTTTTAAATTTTATTTTATTTTATTTTGTCCATACGCAATGTGGTTGATTATTGTGGCCCATTACTGAAAGCTCCCTCTCTCCTACCCCCCCCCCAACAATCTCCTTTCTGTTTGTTTGTCATATCAACTTCAAGGAATTGTGATTGTTGTGTCTTCTTCCCTCCCTCCCAGGTTATTTGTGTATTTGTTTATTTATTTTTAGCTCCCACAAATAAGTGAGAACATGTGATATTTCTCTTTCTGTGCCTGACTCGTTTTACTTAATATAATTCTCTCTAGGTCCATCTATGTTGTTGCAAATGGCAGTATTTTATTCTTTTTTATAGCAGAGTATTATTCCATTGTGTAGATATATGACATTTTCTGTGTCCACTCACCTGATGATGGAGATTTGGGCTGGTTCCAACTCTTAACTATTGTAAAGAGTGCTGCAATGAACATTGGAGAACAGGTATACCTTCGACTTGATGATTTCCATTCCTCTGGGTATATTCCCAGCAGTGGGATAGCTGGGTTGTATGGTAGATCTATCTGCAATTGTTTGAGGAACCTCCATACCATTTTCCATAGAGGCTGCACCATTTTGCAGTGCCACCAACAATGTATACGAGTTCCTTTTTCTCTGCAACCTCGCCAGCATTTATCATTCACAGTCTTT
The DNA here is from genome assembly GCF_027409185.1 of Cynocephalus volans. Classification (NCBI taxonomy): domain Eukaryota; kingdom Metazoa; phylum Chordata; class Mammalia; order Dermoptera; family Cynocephalidae; genus Cynocephalus; species Cynocephalus volans. Next base: position 214,494,018 of record NC_084461.1, read on the forward strand.
TGGATCTTATCCATCCTAACTGGGGTGAGATGGTATCTCAGTGTGGTTCTGATTTGCATTTCCCAAATGCTGAGTGATGTTGAGCATTTTTTCATATGTCTGTTGGCCATTCGTATATCTTCCTTTGAGAAATGCCTACTTAGCTCTTTTGCCCATTTTTTAATTGGGTTACTTGTTTTCTTCTTGTAAAGTTGTTTGAGTTCCTTGTATATTCTGGATATTAATCCTGTCTCCAATAAAAATTTTGCAAATATTTTCTCCCACTCTTTTAGTTGTGTTTTCACTCTGTTAATTGTTTCTTTTGCTGTGCAGAGCTTTTTAGTTTGATATAATCCCATTTGTTTATTTTTCCATTGGGTGTCCGTGCCTTTGGGGTCATATTCATGAAGTCTGTGCCCAGTCCTACTTCCTGAAGTATTTCTCCTATGTTTTCTTTAAGAATTTTTATTGTTTAAGGCTGTATATTTAATTCTTTAATCCATTTTGAGTTGATTTTAGTAAATGATGAGAGGTATGGGTCTAGTTTCGTTCTCCTACATATGGATATCCAGTTATCCCAGCACCATTTGCTGAAGAGGCAGTCTCTTCCCCAGTGTATAGGCTTGGTGTGTTTGTCAAAGATCAGATGGCTGTAAGTGTGTGGGCTGATTTCTGTATTCTCTATTCTATTCCATTGATCAGTGTGTCTGTTTTTATGCCAGTACCATGTTGTTTTGGTTATTATAGCTTAGTAATATAGTTTAAAGTCAGGTAGTGTTGTGCCTCCAGCTTTATTTTTTTTACTCAGAATTGCTTTGGCTATGCATGGTTTTTTGTTATTCCATATAAATGTCTGGATAGTTTTTTCCATTTCTGAGAAAAATGTCTTTGGAATTTTGATGGTGATTGCATTGAATTTGTATATCACTTTGGATAGTATGGACATTTTCACAATGTTGATTCTTCCAAGCCAAGAGCATGGGATATCTTTTTACCTTCTTGTGTCCTCTTTAATTTCTTTCAGAATTGGTTTTTAATTCTCATTATAGAGATTTTTCACATCCTTGGTTAACTCTATTCCTAACTATTTTATTTTTATGTTGGCTATTGTGAATGTGTAAGCTTTCTTGATTTCTTTTTCTGCATGTTCACTATTGGAGAATAGAAATGCTACTGATTTGATTTTTGTGTGTTGATTTTGTATCCTGCAACTTTGTTGAAATCATTTATCAACTCCAAGAGTTTTTTTGCAGAGGCTTTAGGCTGTTTGATATGTAGGATCATGTCATTTGCAAACAGGGACAGTTTGACTTCATCTTTTCCAGTGTGGATGCCCTTTATTTCCTTCTCTTCTCTGATTGCTCTGGCTAGTACTTCCAACACTATGTTGAATAGGAATGGTGAGAGTGGGCATCCTTGTCTAGTTCCTGTTTTTAAAGGAAAAGCTTTCAGCTTTTCCCCATTCAAGATAATATTGGCAGTTGGTTTATCATATATGGCTTTAATTATGTTGAGATACTTTACATCTATACCTAACTTATAGAGAGTCTTTATCATGAATGAGTGTTGAATTTTATCAAATGCCTTTTCAGCATCTATCGAGATGATCATATGGTCCTTGTGTTTGATTTTATTGATATGATGTATCACATTTACTGATTTGCATATGTTGAACCAACCTTGCATCCTTGGGATGAATCCCAGTTGATCATGGTGTATAATTTTGCATATGTGTTGCTGTATTCTGTTAGCTAGTATTTTATTGAGATTTTTGTATCTATATTCATCAAGGATATTGGCCTGTAGTTTTCTTTTTTAGTTGTATCTTTAACTGGTTTTGGTATCAGGGTGATGTTTGCTTCATAGAATGAGTTTGGGAGAATGTCCTGTGTTTCAGTCTTTTGGAATAGTTTGTAGAGAATTGGTGTCAATTCCTTTTGGAATGTTTGGTAGAATTCTGCTGTGAATCCATCTGTTCCTGGGCTTTTCTTTGTTGGGAGCCTTCTGATAACAGCTTCAATTTCTTTTATTGTTATTGGTCTGTTCAGATTTTCTACATCTTCATGGCTCAGTTTTGGTTATTTGTGTGTGTCCAGAAATTTATCCATTTCCTCCAGATTTTCAAATTTGTTGGCATATATTTGTTTATAGTAGTCTCTAATGATTGCTTGTATTTCAGATGAATCAGTTGTAATATCACCTTTTTCATTTCTAATTTTTGTTATTTGGGTCTTCTCTCTTCTTTTTTTAGTTAGCCCTGCTAATGGTTTGTCAATTTTATTTATCTTTTCAAAAAACCAACTTTTTGGTTCATTGATCTTTTGTATTGTTTTCTGGGTTTCAATTTCATTAAGTTGTGCTCTGATGTTAATGATTTCTTTCCGTCTGCTAACTTTGGGTTTGGATTGTTCTTGTTTTTCCAGTTCTTTAAGGTGAAGTGTTAGGTTGTTTACTTGCCATCTTTCCGTTCTTCTGAAATAAGCATTTAATGTGATAAATTTCCCCCTTATTACTACTTTTGCAGTATCCCACAGGTTTTGGTATGATGTCTCATTGTTTTCATTAGTTTCAATAAATTTTTTGATTTCCTGTTTGATTTCTTCTTGGACCCATATGTCATTAAATAGAATGCTGTTTAATTTCCATGTGTTTGTATAGTTTCCAGAATTTTGTTTGTTATTGATTTCTAATTTTAATCCATTGTGTTCTGAAAAAATACATGGGATAATTCCAATTTTTTTGAATTTGTTGAAACTTGATTTGTGATGTAACATGTGACCTATCCTGGAGAATGATCCATGTGCTGATGAGAAGAATGAATATTTTGAGGTTGTTGGATGGAATGTTCTGTAGATATCTGCCAAGTCCAATTGGTTTAGAGTGATGTTTAGATCTTGTGTTTTTTTGCTGATTCTTTGCCTAGATGATCTGTCCAATATTGATAGTGTGGTGTTTAGGTCGCCTCGTGTTATGGTATTAGTGTCTATTTCCTTCTTTAGGTCTAATAGAGTTTGTTTTATAAATCTGGCTGCTCCAACATTGGGTGTGTATATATTTATGATTGTTATTTCTTTCTTGATGGATCAATCCTTTTATCATTATGTAGTAGCCCTCTTTATCTCTTTTTATGGTTTTTATTTTAAAGTCTATTTCGTCAGATATAAGAATGGCTACTCCAGCTCGTTTTTCATTTCTATTTTCATGGTATATCTTTTTCCGTCCTTTCACTCTTAGTCTGTGTGAGTCTTTATAGGTGAGGTGGGTCTCTTGAAAGCAGCCTATAGTTGGTTCCTCCTTTTAATTCAGTCATCCAGTGTGTGTCTTTTGATTGAGGAATTTAATCCTTTTACATTAAGAGTTGTTATTGAAAAGTGTTGATTTACTCCTAGCATTTTAGTGATTTTCATTTAGATGTCTTAAGTGTCTTTTGTTTGTTTCTGATTTACTGTTTGTTTTCTGTATTTGTTGGTTTCCTGGGTTGTAGATAAACTTTTTTTCCTCTTCATTGTTGGCAGTTTTAATTTAGTAGTGGGTTTTGATTTTTCTTGAGTTTTTATGGCAGTGGTAGTTATTTTTCAGGTACCAAACCCAGTACTCCCTTGAGAATTTCTTGTAAGGGTGGTCGTGTGGTACTGAACTCCCTCAGTTTTTCTTTGTCTGAGAAATATACTATTTGCCCTTCATTTCAGGAGGATAGTCTTGTGGGGCACATTATTCTTGGCTGGCAATCTCTGTCTTTTAGTATTTTGAATATATCATCCCATTCCTTTCTGACTTTTAGGGTTTGTGATGAAAAGTCTGATGTTAGTGTGATTGGGGCTCCCTTATAGGTGACTTGATGCTTCTCTCTTGCAGCTTTTAAGGTTCTCTCTTTGTCTTTGAGTTTTGCCAATTTGTCTATAACATGTCTTGGAAAAGACCTTTTTGGTTTGAATATGTTTGGGGATCTTTGAGTGTCCTGAGTCTGAAGATCTGTGTCTTTTCCTATACCTAGGAAGTTTTCTGCCACTATTTTGTTGAATATGTTTTCAGTGCAATCTCCTTTTTCCTTCCCTTCTGGAATACCGATGATTTGGATATTTGAGTGCTTAAGGTTGTCTGATATCTCTCTCAGATTTTCTTCAATGTTTTCAATTTTTTTTCTTTTTTTTGGTCTGCCTGTGTTATTTCAAACAGCCCATCTTCAAGGTCAGAAGTTCTCTCTTCTGCTTCTGCAAATGTGCTGGTTAAACTCTCTGTTGTGTTTTTTATTTCTTTGAATGAATTCTTCAGCTTGGAAAGCTCTGCTACATTCTTTTTCAGGGCATTGATTTCCTTATACATTTCTTCTTTCAGATCCTGTATACTTTTCCTCATTTCATTGTGTTGTCCAGCTGAGTTTTCTTGTATCTCCTTAATTTCCTTAGAATTATCACTCTGAATTCCTTGTCAGACATTTCAAGGTCTTCTTGTTCTGTAGAATCTAGAGCTTGCGAGTTATTACCCTTTGGTGGTGTACTTTCTTGATTTTTCATATTTCTGGTATCTTTCCTTTGATTTTTAGTCATTGTGGCAAGCGATTTCACAATCCACCAGTTCAACACTATTGTCTGGCTAAGATCCTGCTGGGGCTGCCAATTTGACACAACTGCCTCAGTGCCTGCTTGGTCACCCACTGGTGCCTCGGCCACGTGGTCTCTGTGGGACCCAGGCCTCTTTGGGGGTGCACCTCTGTGGTCGGCATGCACTTGGCTGGGCTGGGGTTGTGGTCTGGTGGTTGCGAGGTATATCTGCTTGGTCCTGTGCTCGTGCCACGGGGCACATAGTCTCTGTGGATCTTGGGCCTTTCTGGGGGGGGTGCCTCTCTAGTATCTTCTGTTTCTTAAAAAAAGGGAAGAAACAGGAAGTATAAACACAACAGGTAATATCCATCATAATTTATTCGTAAAATATTTTTGTTGAAACATTAAGTCATAAAAACAGACAAAATTTGGAATGTCTTATCATGGGCTCTGGATTAGGGAGGGAGGCAAATATAATTATGAGGGGCTTCTAGTTGGGGACAGTACAAAGGGGGCCTGGGGACAGATGTTACAGCAGATCATGAGCAGGAGAGATAACCCTGATGGAATAGGGGAGAGGAGAAGATGAAGATGCAGTGAGGGAGAGAAAGATCAGAGTCTGAGATCAATGAATTACTCTGCTCAGTGGCTGAGGAGGTGGGTGCAAAAGGTGCTGAGGTAGAGGGTTTGTGGAAACATTAATGTGGGAAGAGAAATCACTGATGATCTCAACAGGAAACGGAGATGCAGACAATGCAGACTGTTAAGGCATTTGTTGAGAAGACTAGGGACAGTTTGTGGTGCTTCTAAGCAGTTTTACTTACGTGGGAATAGAGTTTGATGACCCCCTCCTCACTCCCCCCTCTAGTGGAAGTGAAATCAAACAACATCTCAGACTTATTTAGAGGGGTCAACCAGGTTTTATAAAAGTGCAAGAAACAAAACTTGTCATTTTTTAAAAAGTATTTTATAAGGAAAAGTGAGTGTATGGCTAACAAAATATTTTAAAACATTGAGCTTTATGTAAAAAAGTTAGGCTCTGTTTCTTCTATACCTCCTCTCTTAAAATCATATTAATACATAAATAAATATGTACCATTGAAAAATAAAGTTAAGTAAATTCTATAAAATACATAGGTGGTAGAGACTTGAAATAAAAATTAAACTACAGTGGTAGAAAGTAGTCGAAGGATTTGTTAGGAACTGTAAGTTTGTCCACCTTTTTAAATCAATAAACTGATTAAGATAATGGGCTTCCATCTGCTTTCCATGGACACAAGTCCCTATGGGTCATTAGTTGTCACACCTTCCACTTCCTGTCATTTACACCTCTCCTGGTTTTACTTCCATCAGTCTCCTGGGAGGTCCTGAATTTTTCTGCTAGCACCCAGCAATTTCCCACTGTGGCATGCAGAGTCTTTCTCTGCCCATCCTTATTCTGTTAACTTCACTTGGCAGGGGATGTTGTTGACAGCCTCTCTCCTGCTCCTCCCTCACATTGGGATGTTGAGGGAAGGCTAGCAGAGGAGCTGCAATAGGCCAGGTCTCATTTAATATGAATAGGTGAAAATATCCTTTTGGAAATGATTTGCACTATCAGAGCTTTGATCATACTAGTACAGACATCCACAGGCATCTGCAGAAATGCCAATCTGTTTTATAGTGGAAGAAAAGCTTGAACATCAGCAAGATGGCAGGCTAGGAAGCTTCAAACCCTTATTACCCCATGGAAACATTAAATAAGCAACTAGAAACTGACTAAAATAATTTTGTAGGAGCTCTGGAAATCAGTAAAAGATTTAACAGCAAAGAAAAAATCCTGAACCAAGAAAAAGTAGGGAATTTTATGGCATTTTAATTTGCTGTTGTTCCACACCTACCCAGAGTGGACTGGTGTGGTTTTGGGAAGATGTTGGTCCAACCAGTGGTTTCCTTCTTTGAATTGGAGAAGGCAGAGCACACTGAATTCTAACCTGTCTGTTCTAACATGTCTGTAGGCTGCCTGAGTCTTTAGTCTCTTTGTCATATACCTTTGGGGTTCAAATGGCCAAAAGATCCTCCATTTTCAGGCTGGAGGAGGCCACAGGAAGCAGTGGGTGGGTCCTGTGAAAACCAGAAGGGGACTACAGACTAGCAGATGCCTGGGCAAAAGATTACCAATTGAGGAGTACAATAGAACAACTAAAGCCAGAGAAAAAGCAGAAGTGAGACTCTTAGGCAAGTAAAGATATTTAAAAGTGTTGTGAGGCACCTTTCCACAAGAAATGCACTTATACGCCACTCGTGCAGAAAAGGGCAGTTTATTCACTCCAGCTGGCCAGGGACTATGTCCCAAGGAGCAACCAAGGAAGAGTGGCATTGGCCTTGGTCTTGTGGGGTTTTTAAAGGCAAAAACTACCTCCCGTTGGCACACAGGTTTGTCCAGGTGCATAAAGCAAGCTAGGGAGCTAGGTCACAGAAGCCAAGAATGAGCCATTAGAGCAATCAAGCGTACAACTTTTCATTGTGTATGTTCCCATGTAATAGTTCACTGTGTATGGTTCCTGTTCCCATGTAATAGTTTACTGTGTATGGCTCCTACTTCTCTTCAGCGGCTTTTGTTTCTATGAGAAAGTCAATGGTTTCCCATGTGGGGGTTGGGCAGTCTGCAGGTCAGATGGGGTAAAATGGAGTTACTTAGGTTAAGCAAGCAATTCTACAGAAGCAGATTGCATACGTTATGAGAGTGTAGGAAGCTCTATTTCAAAAGTAGCTCTGTTTATGGGGAAATATGGTAAAAGCAAATGCACAGGCCTACAGAAGACACACGTCCAGGAAAGGCCTGAGTAGACCTTAAGCTTCACCCCAGGCTGATTAGTTAAGGCTTTCTCCTGCACAGAGTGAATGTGCATTGCTGGGAGAGGTGGCTATTTTTTTCAAATGCCCAACTTTCAACAAAATGTCACAATGTTTTTTTAAAACATAGGTTTATTTTTGTTCAGGTATGGTGAGACCAACAGATCAGAGACAATTGTCACTGAAAAGGTAGCTTATTAAACTCACAGTTACCAAGAAAAGGGGGCATGCCACACCATTGAGGGCCACAGGGAGAAGAACCAGGGCCAGTCAGGAGACAGAGGAAACAGGGAAAAAGTGGGCAAGAGCCTGTGTTGTGGTTTTTGTGGGAAGAAGTGGGCAAGGCAGGGTAAGCAGGTTTAGGATTGGGTGGTTTCAGTAATTTTAGTAGGCTCTATGGTATCCAGCTGTAGCTAGTTGTCAGGTGCTTGGCCTGGGATGATTGGGACAGGAGGATAGTGACCCTGAGTGTGAGAGTCAGATAAAGGATGTGGTTGGGAATGTGGGTTATGAATTGGCTAGTTTGCATATAAAAGGCACACTAGAAGATGAGCAGTTTACAATCTCTAGGAATTAGCTTGCTCCGGGAGAGCCAGTCTCTTCAGGGTCAGCAAGTCCCCAAGATGACAAAGAGTCAAAAATGGGCTAAAGAATAAATTACAAGGGAAATTAGAATATATCTTGAAGGAAATGAAACTGAGGACAGAACCTCAAAACTTATGAGATGCAGCAAAAGTAGTGCTGTGAGGGAAATTCATAGCTGTATATGTATGTATTAAAAAAGAAAAAAAACATCTTCAGTCACCCACCTAATTTCACATCTTAAGGAACTAGAAAAAGAATAAACTAACTCTAAAGATATCAGATTAAAGAAAATAAAGATTAGAACAAAGATAAGCAAAATAGAGAATAGAAAAAAATTAAGAAAACCATGTGGTTTTTGGAAAGATTTTGAAAAAATTGACAAACTTTTGGCTAGATTGACAAAGGAAAAAGAGGAAAGGCTCAAATAACTAAAATAAGAAATGAAAGAGTAGACATTACTACTTTTTATTTTACAAAAATAAAAAGGAGTATAAGAGAGCACTATGAACGATTATACATCAACAAATTAAATAATTGAGGTAAAATGAATAAATTGCCAGAAACACATAACCTACCAAGACTGAATAATGAAGAACTAGAAAATTTGAATAGAATCTAACAACAGTTGCAGTGTAATGATGATAAAATTCTGCAGAGAATGGCACGAAAACCTAAGGGACTGAGTCTGGGGCATGCAGACTTCTGGAGAACAGGTTATTTCAACTTCATCTTGAAGAATTAGTGGGGATTTAGGCAATTTGTTTAAAATGGAGGGGTGGGGATAGAAAAGACTAAGTGGAAAGGTGGAGAGTATAGAAGGCGACTTCAGGTGGAAGGAAAACATATGAGAAGGACTTATTCCATGGCTGTGAGACATGCATCCCTAAGCATCTAGGGTATGGTCCTGATAGTCTAGGTAGGGAAGTGACAAGAGCTGGAGAGGTGGGCTTAAGTTTCTCCTCAGGCCATGGAGACTATCACAAAGGTAGGGAGTGGGGTCATGAGGGGTTCTAATGAGAGCACTGGCATGGCTGGTATACATTCATATAATTCATTTTCTGTTAGAATGAACTTTATTTCTCACAGTTTTATTTCTTAGTTTCTGAGGCTGGGAAGTCCAAGATCCAGGGAACACACTTAGTAAGGGCCTTCTTCTTGGTGGGGGCTCTATACAGCAGCTAAGGATATCATATGGTGAGAGAACAGCAGGAGCTAGAGAGCTGACCTCCTGGCTTGCTCTCCTTATGAAGCTGTTGGAACCATGACCGTTACTCCATGAATGGATCGATCCATTCACAAGGACACAGTCCTCACAATCTAATCACCTCTTAAAGTCCACATCTTTCAAATACCATAATCGGATTTTTCATCCTCTTAGCACTGTTAAAATGGGGGTCAAGCTTCAGTGAGTTTTGGGGTTACATTCAATCCACAGCAGGGGGGTTTATATTTCAGACACATCTGAGGAGAAGGGTGAATGAGAATCAGAAATGTGTGAGGCAGAAGCCTATAAACTGTGAAATGAAAATTACTGATTACAACAACTGTAATTTTCTCTCTCCAATGATAGAATGACACTGCCACTAAAAATATTTTAATTCATATAAGCTTCCATTAAACATGTAAGACTTAAATTTGGCTCCATTTACGAGCCTTAATCCCACATCTTCTATTTGCTCAAATCACTGTGTGGCACATCACTGCCTGGGGACACCGGAGCAGTGTTGACTGAACAATAGTTGCCAATTGATTGTGTCCTGGATGCATTGCTTCCTTGGTTACCAGATGTTCCTGATGATGCTCATTGTAGAAACATCGACTGAAATGAGTGGGCTTTTCCTTTATTTGTTGAAAAGTCATGTTGACTTGAAAAATACATTTATTCTTAGTTATTGGAAATTTCTTTAAAGGTATTTTATTTCTTTATGTGAAAATTTCAATTCTAATTTGAGCTGTTTATGAAGTCATCATGGGAAAGGGAGTTTGTGCAATCAGTTGGGAACATATAAGCTACACCAACACAAGAGGGTGTGTTTTGAATTATTATCAAAATATTGATTAAGAACTTCTGTAAGCAAGGCTTTGAACAAAAATATTTTATCAAATCCTTTAATGCTTGCCTGTTCATATGGGAAATGGACAGATCTAGAACTACAGGGATACAACATTGAAATTATGAAATTTATGAGCTTGCTTATTAAATCAAAAGTTGTTTATATAATGATTTTTGTTATGCTTTTTTGATTTCTTCTGGAGCTTCACAATAACTATATTTATTTTTTGTTTGCATCACTTAAGCAGGAGTCATTTAAAATGAGAGTTATACTCTTTGTCTATTTCTCATTTCAATTCTGTCAGTATTTCCTTCATATATTTCGGAGCTCTGTTGTTAGGTGTTGTATGTTTATAATTGCTATATCTTCCAGTTGTATTCACCCTTTTATCATTATGACATGTCCTTTCTTATTCATATTAATATTTCTTAGCATAAGGTCTATTTCATCTGATATTCATATACCATTCTAGCTCTCACTGTGGCTGTCATTTGCATGGTATACAACCTACTTGTATATTTGTTTTTTTATTTTTAATTTTTATTGAATCATAATTGATTATACATATTGTTGGGGTTTAGTGTTGAGATATATTGATGAAATCAATATTACTAGTATATGTATTATTACAAATCGTACTTATTCTTTATTCACCTTGTCTAGTCTCGCCCTACCCCCCTCTCTCTCCCCCCTCCCTCCTCTAATTACCCTAGATTTCTTCTCTCCTTCTGAAAGAGTAATGGTTATTTTGTTGATTTGTTGCCTAGATGATCTTTCCAATGCTGGGAGGTGTGTTCAGGTCCCTCCAGTATTATTCTAGAGCAGATGCTTCTTCTGTCACTCTGGAATGGGCTTGTGGAGAGAGACATACTCTTCTTTTCTTTGGTCTCTGTTGGTGACTCTACTTGTGTCATTGCATTCCAGTGGCTGGTGGACCATCTGAGTGGTGGTTGTGGTGTCTCGTCATTTTTGCAGCAGCCATGGTTATTGTGGGGGCTGTGGTGGGCCACCCACATGGAGGTGATGTTTTTGGCATGCTCCTTTGTTATGGCAGTGTGCCTGGTTGTGGGACAGGGGTCTGGTCCCAACTCCATGCCTCTGGTTCCTGGGTGGGCCCTGAGACACTGGCCAGGTGCCTGGTTGTGGGAGAGGGGTCCGGTCTCCAGCTCCCTGCCTCAGGTCCCTGGGTGGGTACCGAGGTGCTGGCAGGGTGCCTGGTTGTGGGAGTGGGGGTCTAGTCCCCACCTCCCTGCTTTGCATCTCCAGGCAGGCCCTGAGGCACTCGCAGGGTGCCTGGTTGTGGGAGGGGGGTCCAGTGCCTGGCTTCCTGCCTCGGGTCTCCAGGTGGGCCTTGAGGCACTGGCAGGGTGTCTGGTTGCAGGAGGGGGATATGGTGCCTGGCTCCATGCCTTGGGTCCCTGTGCAGGCTCCAAGGTGCTAGCGGTGTGCCTGGGCAGGAAGTAAGTTTTTTTTTTCCTTTCCTTACTTCTAAAGTGGGGGAACTTCCTATTGGGACCAGTACTTGAGCTCTGTGGTTGAGCTAAATTCCTGCTTTGCTGCTGCATCCGTAAGGAAGGCTATTTTTGCAGCTCAGGTTATGATGGTTGACTCTATAGGTATTTCTGGCTCTCCAGAGACACAGTGCACCTGGGTTGTGTAGAAACTCTGATCTGGGACTGAGTCTTTTCATCAGACTGCACCCTGTGTAGTTCTATATTCCTGACCAGTCTCCTCTGAGTGGTCCTATGCTGATTGGTGGGCAGATCAGCTGTCCTTGCTGTGCCCCAGTGTTCCTCTGGTGGGCCCGTTGCTCCCACCGCCCATGCTCCAAACACTTCCCATGGGATGGGCTGTGTGCTGGTCCTTTGCGATGACTCATCCTCCTCTGATTGGCTTTCTTTTTCAGTTGTTCTGGCTCCTCACTCCTATGTGGGTCCAAAGGAACCCTGTTAGTGGTCTTGCTGGTCTGGGGGCCACCAAGGCCCTCTTCTCCCCTGCAGCCTCCAGGAAACTCCATCTGGAGGGCACAACTGTGGTTTTTGCCAGCTCCTGCTCCATGCACTCAGCAGCTCCATCCTTAAAGTGGCCAAGGCACAAAATGGTCAGAGCAGTTTTTTCTTTCTCTCATCATGGCTTCTCCCACTTTCATGAACTCCTTTGGTCTCTCCTCCTCTTCCCCTGAGCTCTAGTGGCCCCAGCTTGGCTATTGCTGCTTTTTTAGAGTTCTAAATTGTTTGATTTGTGGGAGAGAGTGATGCTGGGGACTGTCTATTCAGCCATCTTGACTGGAAGCCAAGATTTGTATTATCTTTTAATTCAACTTTTCTATGAATGTTTTGAAGTATCCTTGTATTTGCTTAACAATTGTAATAAAACAGAAGCTTACCCTGATGGAAACTTGGGTAAATTCCTTGATAGCAGAGGTTGTGTCTTGCTCACTGTTTTGGCCTCAGCAGCTCCACAGTGGAGGGCTCAGTGCCATTCAGGCAACAGTAGCTGAGTGCATGGATCGCTGAGGCATGCAGGCAGCATGCTGCCCTTCTCATCATGGTTCTGTCAAGAGGTCTCGCCGATGTTGACAGTCCCGTCTTAGAGATGGAAGAGCTTTCTGAACTCTGATGCAGGCCACCTGATAAGAAGCTGGTTCATCAGAATCTAGGCTGGCCCCCTTTCTCTGCTTGTCACGGCCCCTAGTTTTAAGCGTACTACTTCATGTCAACGTGAATGTTATAACACATTCCAGTGGAGTCAGTTTCTAAAGTATTGGAAAGCTGGCACTGGCCTAGTCTAAACAGATGTGGTTTGCAAAGTGAATTCTCCAAGGCAGATTATTTCTTCCTGTGTGAGTGTGAGTGCAGTTCAGGTGTTCTGCTCAGTGACTGCAAAAGGTGCCAGGGTCCTTGGGTGATAGGAGGGAGAGTTTTGCAAGCACAGCCTGGAACCTGGGGGAAAGGCATGGGCTTGGGAGTACATTCAAGGGATGATAGGAGCATTAAGTTTATTTTTATATTAGAGGCTTTATTCACTCTTTTATGTTCATGTCAGCAATTTAGTCATAGTTAATATTGTATAATATTTTTCAGAATCTCAAGGGAACTTAAAAATTAGTCAAGGCCAAGCTCCTAATCTTGATTGTGCCTTTTTCTGCACATCCCACGGTCAGTCTGCAAATCTTTTCACTTCTGCCATTGGAATACTAAATATATGTGTTATTAGTACCTTTCCTAGTACTCACCTGGCCTCAGGTATCATCACTCCTACCTGGACATTTTGCACTAGCCTGTTTTGTGGCTCCCTGTGGCTTCCCTTGCCCCATACTCCAACAGTTTTATCTTTCCATAAGTCCATGGTCATCCACAGGTTGTGTCTGTCAGATCACACCATTTCTCTGTCTTCTTATATGTCTTATAATAGAAACTAAATTCACACCTGTGACCTACAGCCCTCCCTGATCTGAGCCCAGCAGCCTCTGTGGCCTCCTCTCAAACCACTTTCCTGCAACCCTACCGAATGCTGAACCCCAGCCACGCTGGGCTCCTTGTTGTCTCCCTGTCATGTCACCTGCACTCTCACCTCAAATCACACTTCCGTTTGCCTGGGATTTTCTGTCATATTTATGTGGCTTGCCCACTCACTTCCTTTTAGGTTCTCCCAGCAATATCCAACTGTTTGTCACACCCTCAGATGGAAATGATGAAAAAACAAAAAAACCCAACAGACCCAATCCAAACCTTTGTGTGCATCACAGGTCACCTCACCCAACCATTTGATCATATGCCATATGTCTACGCTCATCCCTATTCTGGTTGCTCTCTTCTGAAAGCATTTTTGCCAAGATTCCACATATAGTGATTCAGCTATAAGGATACAATCAAGATGTTGACATTTGGCTGGGGAAAGTATATCTAAAATGTTAAAATTGTCCTTCTTGCCAATATTCAGGACTTTTAATGCCTCACAAATGCATTCATGATAGTCCATATGTCTAAATTGGTTTGCACTCGCTGCTAGTAACCTATCACTTCAGCTTCATTTCTTTTTATGTCCCCCTTGCTTTTGTCCTCGGCATGGCCAGGCCTTTACACCCGATGATTTGCCATCCCTGTGGCATGCACTGCCCTGTCGAGATTGTCTGTCTTGCCCTTCATCACATTGAGCATTTCTTCTTAGCTTCCAGGGCCTGGCTCAGGTATTACCTCCACTGGAATCTCGCCACCCTTGCAGGATGTGTTAGTGGCTGCTTCTCTCTTCTACTGACATTAGCTTCTAAAATTCATGCATACATCCATTTTTGGCAAGCATTCATTTTATGATGAATATTTTCCAGACACTGTGTTAGGTCATTAAAGCAGGTTATACTTACCTTTATTTGTTTACATCTCTGTCTTAGGTCATAAGAATGTGAACACCTCATGGAAGGTGTTTATACTACTGATGTTTGTGTTTTCTAAAGCCTTTATCCATAAGAGATATTTAATAAATGTGTTATTTAAGTAAATGAGCTTTTGCACCATTTATTATAGGGTTTTTATAGTACATCCCATTACTATAGTTATATTCTATAATGAAGATAAGTATGCACTAGAATAAATACTTACTGCTTTCATTATTATGACTTCTTAAGTTGACATAATTTTCTTAAATTGAAATATTAAATAGAAATACAAAACAACAAATGTAAGAAGAAGTTTGTTTTAATAGGGCTAAAGGAATAAGTCAAAATAGAAGATTATACAGAATAGTCCTTGTCTAAGTAAACAATAAAGTTATCTTTCTCTAGAAAGAAAGACTAAGAATGAAAAAGGATAGGGTATTTTTATTGTATTTTATTCTGTTACTTTATTTTATTGGGGGTGGTGACAGCAGTTGAAAATGTTAGAGTTAAACTTCTTCAACTCCTCCTCCAAATCCCATCCAAACCTTAGAATACTGTCAATGAGAGGCCACCACATGAGAGAAATTAACCTCAGTGACATCTAGAGCAGGCTAGATCTCTGGTCATTGAACTGTCTGCATATTGCAATCACATAAGAGTGTTAACAATACTGATTTCTGTTGCAGACCCAGGGAGATTTTGATTTAATTGATCTGGGTAAGTCTTGAATGGCAGGAGTTTTTAATGTCCTTGGTAGACTCCATTGTGCAGCCAAGTTTGAGAACCTGTGGGTTAAACTGAGAAGCTTCATAGCTGATTCATATTTTGGTCATTGAAGCAGGAAAACAGACAAAATGGTCAGTAAGGAATCAATGTCATGGGAGCATCCGGGGGTCAGAGGAGGACAGTTCCACCTCTAGAATCAGAAAAAAACTCTTCTCTTTCCTTTCTATCCTTCCTCTCTGTTAGTACTTCTCTTTCTGAATTCTCTTGAAGGCTGCACCTTGCTAGGATGCTGTAAACCCCAGGGAGGAAAGGGGAGGGTCTGTGCAAGTTGCATTCCAGACTTATGGGGCAGAGATGAAATGAACTTGAGAGCAATGAATCACATGCATGGTAGTTTTTCCTGATTTACTCTTGGTGAAATAAGAAACTTTCCAGGCATAAATTTGAACAGTGAGAACAGGAGCTAATCTCTGATCTGTATAATAGAGCTACTGAATGAACAGCTGTTGGTTATTGGGGATCATCTGGCATCTATGACCTTCAATATGCACTTCAGAGTTTTCGAGATATTTGAGAGAGAAGATCCTGTAGCACCCAAATGAAGGTAAAGGTAAAGGGGCACCAAGGGATGGAAGGACTCTGAGCATTGAGAAGCACCAGGAGTAACTTGCCCTTGTTGGAATCAAGGAAGAATAAGAACAAGAGAACAACAAAACCAGCCATCAACCCAGCATGGGGCTAAGGACCAATCTCCCACCCTCAGAGAGGAGAACATCCCATACATTGAGAGGGTGCTTTCATGAGAAGCACCTCATGATGATCCACATAAACAGGGAAATAGGTGAATTCTATGAAACAGAAGATAAAAGATGAAAAGGAAATGCCAGGCCAAGTTGCAGAGTGAAACAAAAAGAGAACAGGATAAGATGCAGATGGAAATATGAACTTTCATTGGATGTAGTGAAGAACATTATTGATTGCAAACCTCTCTTCTTCACTCAAAATTATTGATTTAAAAAGCAAACACTCAATATTCTCTAAGAACATAGAAGAAAAAGATGACAATAAAACTGGCCAGAGGACAAGAGCTAGAGGAATTAGGTAGAGAAAGAAAACAGATGAATAATAATTTAAGTAAGAAATGAAGCAAGAAGAAAATTTGCATCAAACACACACATACACAAAAACAACACTGGGCCAAAGAATTGGAAGAGTTTGCCATGATTCAAGCAAAATTTCTGAACTGGTAATTATGGAAATAGCAATGACTGACTGATGCACAAGCCTGGGAAATTTTCTAATGTTCAAGGAAAAAGAAAAAAATTTTTTTACAGAGCTATTATTAAAAACATTAATTTGAAAGGAATACAAATAAGACTGACCTCTGACTTTTTTAATAGTTTCCTTTGAAGCTTCCTTTGTGACTCAGGAATTATTTAAAAGTATGTTGTGTAAATTTTAGGTTACTGAGATTTTCTTCTGGTCTTTCAGTTACTGGTTTCTAGTTTGATTAATTATGGTCACTGACCATATTCTGAATGATTTCAATTATTTAAAGTTGACTGAGGTTTATTTTATGGTCCAGAATATTGTTTATCTTGATGAAGCTCCATAGATGATTAAAAAAAATATGTATTCTGCCGTTGTTGGCAAGAGTGTTTTATATATGTCAGTTAATCCTGTCGGTTGATCATTTGCTGAGAGGGGGTATTGAAGTCCCCATACATAATTGTGGATTTGTCTCTTTCTCCTTTCAGCTCTGTCAGTTTTTGCTTCATGTATTTTGAAACTCTGGTGGTTGGTATGTACACAGTTGGCATACTTATGTATTTGTGGTGGTTTGATCCTTTTATCATTAGGAATGGTTACGTCTTCCTGGTGGGCTGATCCTTTTATCATTATATAATGTTCCTCATTGTCACGAGTAATTTTAGTTGTTGTGAACTATACTTAATCTGATATTAATAGTCTCTCTTGCTTTTTTAAAAATTAGTATTACATGGTATATCTGTTTCATCCTTTCATTTCTGATTTATATTTCTGTGCTTGAAGTGAGTTTTGTGTAGACAGCATATGTTGGGTCGTATTTTTTAAGCTGCACTAGCAATCTCTATCTTTTAATTGGTGTATTGAGACTTGAGACCATTTACATTTAATGTAATTATTAATATGTTGGGGTTTAAGTATAACACTTTATTATTTGTTTTCGGTTTATTCTGCTCTGTTTTCTTGAGTTCTTATGAGTTACTTGAGCATTCTCTTTAGGGTTTCATCTTGATTTACTTATATAACATTTTTGAGTATGTCTTTTCACATAGTTTTCTCAGTGGTTGTTCTAAGTATTACAACGTACATGCACAACTTATCACAGTTTACTGATATTATCATTTACCACTTTGGGTAAAATGCAGAAATCTTATTTCAATGTAGGTCCTTTTAACCCTTCTACTTTTAAAATAGTGTTTCCTTATACAGTGAGCACCACATCAGCTTGTGTTCTAACTTATGCTTAAATTACCAATATGAGTTACAAAACTCATGAGATGAAGGGTAGTCTATTATATTTCCTATTTTTAACATGCCCTGACAGTCTTCTTTCCTTTTGGAAATTTTAAGGCTTCTTTTGTCATGATTTCCTTTCTGTTTAGAGAACTCACTTTTGCTATTCTTTAAGAGTAAGTTTGCTAGTCACAAATTTGCTTGTTTATTTTTTTCAACTGTGGATATCTTTATTTTCCCTTCATTCTTGAAGGATAGTTTCACTGAAATAGAATTCATGGTTGACAGTTAAAGAAGAGTTCAGCACTTGAAAAATGTGCCACTTCCGTGTGACCTCCATGGTTTAAGTGTGTAATTTATTGCCATTCCAGTTGGTGTTCTCTTTTCACTCTGTGAATTCTTTCAGGATTTTTCCATTGTCTTTAGTTTTTAGAAATTTAATTATGATGTGTCTTGCTGTAGATTTCTTTGGTTTCATTCTTTTTAGGGTTTACTTAGGTCTTGGATTATTAGGTTCATGTATTTTGCCAAAACTGGGAAGTTTTTAACCATTATGTCTTTGAGTACTTTTTCTGTCCCCCTCAGTCACTCTTTTCTCCTTCTAGGAGAATAAGATTGTTAGCTCTTTTGTTATTTTCCCACAGGCTCCTTTCCTCAGTCTTATTTCTTAAAAAAAGTATTTTCCCTGTTTTTAAATTGGGTAAATTCTCTTGGTCCATCTCAAGTTTATTGATTTTTTTCCTTTGTTTAGCTACACTCAACTTCTGAGCACATCCAGTGAGTTTTTATTTCTGTAATTGTATTTTTCAGTTCTAGAATTTCCATTTGGTTATTTTTAAAGTAATTTCTATTTCTTTGATGAAATTAAATTTTTTTTTCATGTTTAAAGAGAATTCACAGTACTTGTTGAAGCCTCTTTATGATGTGTGTTGTCAGATAATTCTAACACCCAATTCATCTTGATGTTGGCACCTGTTTGTGTCTTTTCTCTTTTAAGTTGTGATTATTCTGGTTCTTTTTATGAAGGATTATTTTCAGTTGTATCCTGGACATTTTGAATACTGTATTTTGAGACTCTGGATCCCATTTAATGTTCTTTTTTTAGCAGGCAACTCTTCTGTTGAAGGATAGTGTGAGAAATGGCCAGATGTGTGTCTAGTTTCCCACTGGGCCCAATGGAACCACCCTGGCTAGGAAGAAGTGGAGCACTGAGTTACACTGCTTTGGTGCAGATGGGGGGTTCAGATATCCCACCAGCCTTGCTGGCACATTCATGACAAAGTGGGATAATGAATTAGACTGTCTCATTTCCTCTGAGAGGGGTGAGTAAGCTCTGTTCCTCACTGGGCCCTGCTGGCACTAGGGGAGAGGAAGGTGGAAAGGGGAGTGCTAGCTATCTGTGTCTCCCACCACCTTATGCTTTGTTGGTGCTGGGTGGAGATGGAGCCCTGCTCACACGAAGGACAGGCAGCAGAGTAACAACCAGCCCACCATGACTGCTTTCTTTATTCACATCAAAACCAGATTGGGGTGAATGTTCATTGCTCCACTGGGCCTCACTGACACTGGGGTAGGGGATGGTGGTAGAACCAGAGTGCTGACTCACCCTATTCTCCACTGCCATGTTTGGTCTAGTTGCTGCCAGGAGAATGTAAAGGCTCACCTTCATGTTGGTCCCTCCTGACACGGGAAAGAGGCTGTGATGAAGTGGAGTGGGGACTACCTGGCCTCACTCTGCCCTGTTAAGTCTCATAGTTACCAGGAAAGGGTGGAGGCTGAATTTGCCTCAGGATCCCAGTGGGGAAATCATCATGTCACTTATCTCTGTCAGGTATGGGACCTGCTGAAACCACAGAGGGTCAGGGCAGATTTATCAGTGATGTTTGGCTTGAGTAGGGCAGGTATTGCCAACAAATAGTACTTTTGTTAGACCACTCTTTTCTGGGTACTTTGGCTTTTCTTGAATTTTCGTTATCTGAGCCTTTTGGAAGTTCCAACTTTGAAGCTTCTGCAGTGCTTGTCTGGGATATATAGAGGCAGAAAGAAAACCCAGAGAATTCACCATCGTGTTGTTCAAGTCTCGTGGCCACCATCTTCTTTGCACCTGTCAGAATCTTCCTCTGCTTGTTTGTTGGGTTATGTCTGAGGGTTTTTAGTGGTAAGAGGGAGGACCTGGCAGGGATGGGACTACTCCATCTTGGATGAACTGGAATTTGGTCTCCGACTTTTTAACTACAACCTCAAAAGCCAATGGGCAATGGAGTTACTACCTGTGGAATATGGAAGGAAAAAGCTGTATACCCCAAATTCTGTATCTAGAGATGTTTCCTATAAAGTAAATTGGCCACAGAGATAACCTCTTGTAGAATGTGACTCAAAAAATACACTGTAGTTATATTGTTAGTAAAAAGAATGCTCAAAGATAGCTAATTGAGATATTCACCAAAAGGAAGGTTACAAAAATGTTGAGTGGGTGGTGGTGGAACTCAGTATTGGGTGAATATTGGTTTCAGTGAAGCACACAGATTGTGCAAATGTTTGTATGTACATTGTAAAAAATTAATTGAAGGTCAAGAATGATTCATAAATTAAAGATATATGACATAAAACATAATTCAGTAATAATGTGTATGTGTAGAGAAAACCATGGAAATAAATAATTGGTATTAAATGCAAATAATTATTACCTCTGACTGGTTTTGAATTGGATCATATTTATTTTCATTTTATTCTTTTTCTCTATTTTAAAATTTAAAACCTCTTTAAAATTGCCATCTATTACTCTATAAGAGTAATAGTTAATTTTAATATTGAGAAAACAAAACAAAACAAAGCAAAACAAAACAAAACAAAACAAAACAGGAGAGCTCCAGAGGAAGAAGAAAGACAGTGATCAAAATGCCCTTTAGTCAGAAGTGTTCATATATTTCTCTTAATACTCTGTGAGATTGAATTAACTATTTTATTCTTCCACATCTCACTGGTGACTCACAGTGAATTAATTAAAAGAACATAAAGTTTTTCACATATGTTGATGTTAAATGTTTTCTTTTGATGTAGATTATTGCAGACATCTGGGCATTA
This sequence comes from Cynocephalus volans, assembly GCF_027409185.1. Classification (NCBI taxonomy): domain Eukaryota; kingdom Metazoa; phylum Chordata; class Mammalia; order Dermoptera; family Cynocephalidae; genus Cynocephalus; species Cynocephalus volans. Next base: position 214,514,696 of record NC_084461.1, read on the forward strand.
ATACTTCCAAAGATATGCATTTTATAGGAGCAATGAACCCAAAAGTGACTGCTTGAATTAGAGAGATGTTAAGTATCTTACTATCATAATGGATATTGGACAAAAGCACAGATGTACATTTTTACAAATGACAAATATACAGAGCCTGGAAACCATAACAAATGTAGCCATAATGAGAATACTAAATGAGAAAGCTAATTTTACACATTGATACACTGCTGTGGGCCAATTCTTAGAAAGAAAAACCAGAATATAAATGATAAGAGTAATCAAAGAAATTATTCAAATGTACTCAAAATGTACTTTTTGAAACGTTACTTCTGAAAACCTTTGAAGTGATGCTAGAGAGAGGCTTGAATGAGCTCCTACTTAATTGTGGTGTTGAAACTGTGGCCCTAATCTTTAAAAGTCTTGCATTTTTTACCAACATCATCAGCCCCAGGATCACAATGCAATTGTTACCTAAATAGACTACTTAGTGCTCATAATACAATGAAAGTAGCAACCTAAATACAGAGATTGTCCATTGCAATATTGTGGTTTTTACAGCGAGGACTTCAAAGGCTATTATAAATGATTTTCCTAGTGTCACAGAAAATGGATGAAACTGGGATCCAGAAAGTCAGAGTTGTAGCTCTCTCTACCAGTTATTCTTGACCTCAGATGTCACTAGAACTTCCCCCGCCTCAGTTTCCTTCCTTGCACCCCCTAGCCACTCGGCTGTACTTTCTCTGTGGTAGACCTGATATGAATTCCTGATATTTGAGACAGTCTTACGCTCTCCTGTCTCTCCTTGGATCTGTGGCAGGAGTTCTGATTTCTAAACTTTTACTTTCTTTTTTTTTTGTCTTTTTCGTGACCGGCACTCAGCCAGTGAGTGCACCGGCCATTCCTATATAGGATCCGAACCCGTGGTGGGAGCGTCACTGCGCTCCCAGCACCGCACTCTCCCGAGTGCGCTACGGGCTCGGCCCTAAACTTTTACTTTCTTAAAGAACAAGGGGCTGTTGTGAGAAGGTGTGTGAGCATGTGTTAGAGAAGGTCTGTGTGGGTGTGATTTCTCTCACCTGCTTGCTCAGGGGGCCAGGGGAGCCCTGAGACTCTCAGGGAGGAGAGTAAGCTTTCTCCTGTGTCTTCTTTGTTCTTTCTCCATTCATTACTCTTTTATTTTGAGAAAATACACATATATGCCATTTATTTAAATAACCCCAAGTCCCTCCCACTTTGGAAAAATACAAATAAAGTCTTAACCCCTATTGAAAGAAGTGTTAGCTTGATTTTTTAAAGTTTTAAGTATATTTAATCCTGCAGAGCTTTTGCTAAAGAATAACTATGATTCTGAAAACACCTAATGTAGTGATAAGTCAAATTGCAATATAAAAATGAAAAAGCTCACCAGTGTTCCTAAACCAAAAACTGCGTGGGTTCCACCTGTGGACACCTACCACCTCCTCATGCCCAGTTGGCCGTGCCTCTGCCCCTGCAGAATTGTGCTCCTGTGGCACCTTAGCCCTGCGCTGGGGTTTCATGTGTGTTCCTGGACTGGCCCCTTCCCCAGAAAGCTCCCTGACTCCCTCTCTGCCACGTGACCCTCTTTGGTGACCTTACAGGGGGCATAGTCCAGTGGGTAAGTGGGCTGTAGCCCCATGGATGGGGAGCTTCTTCAGGGAGGGGCTGTTGTCCCTCCCCACTCATGTACTGCTGCATACTGGGCGGGAGGAGACGCTTGTTGAGTGAACTCTCAGTCCTGCAAAGGAAGAGGTTTCAAATCTCTATTTGACCCTCGATGAAACCCAATTAATGTCCGGTACTCATATTTCCATCACCCAAATTAGAACAAAGTCAGAATGGTATTTGACTTCTGACCTGACAGGGACAAAGCTTGAACTACACGCCCAGTGGGGGATTTAGCTCCAGGCGCTGTCAGCAAGGCCAGGATGTTCCTTACTTAGGTGGTTGCTCTTTCTTCCTAAACACTGTGGTTTAATGCTCACTGTTTCTCTTTCTCTTAACTTCCAAAGAGAATTTCTGAATTTCATGGTGAAAGCATGGGAATGACTGAGAAGTGAGACTCAGCGGTTGGCTTCAACTGTATCTAGGGGTCTTCCTGTAGCACTGAGCATGGAGCAGGAAGGCAGGTTCCAGGGACATGAGGATCCCCATAGGGCCCTGGGAGAGGAACTCAGAACACGTGTGCTTCTTCAGTATATTCAGATATTTACTCTGTGTGAAATATGCAAATTTTGGGACTGTAAAGACTGCACCAAATGAAAAGCTGTGGCCCCTCTGAATTATGTATGCCTGGCGGCCCCAGGAAGGAAGGAGTACCTGCTGCAATTTGTGGGTATTTGCACCAGTAGCTTCATATGGATTTCTAAGACTGAGGTGGCGGCAGAGCCCATGGAGACTCGTATCCATGTGTGACAGGATGGGATGGAGGGCCTGGTGGTTGCTGTGGGCAGGATCTCTCCTAAAATGCGTTATGTGAGATATATTTGGATCAGCTGCTCTCTTCTGCCATAGTTGAGGTTTTCTTTCCTATGTTGTACGTGTCATTGACACCCACTGTGGCTTTTAGTGCAGGTGCAAGATTTTCAGTGCCCGGTATGTGGATAGGTGATTTTATGAGAGGCACAGACCTGGGGCTCCAGACATGTGGGTTCTGCCTGTGTCAGGAGCAGGTTCTGTGCTTGGGAAAACAAGGGCATGTCCAAGCTAGCCCATTTCACGGGGTTCCCTTTTCCTGTAAGAATCTGCAATTCTGGAATGCTGTAAGCAGACTTACAAAGAAATACATGCACATTATACTAGTTTTTTTAACCGAGGATTTCGTCATCAGATTTCTGAATGAGAAAATGTGTTATGAAAACATCCAGAATAGGGTGTAGCACACTGGAGAATTACTAACCATAGGAGCAGTCAGTCATTTCACCGTTAGATGGGAGACCAGATGTACTCTCGCCTCCTAGATTAAAACCCTAAAAGAATGACACAAATCCAGGAAATGTGCAAAAATAAAGAACAATAAATTTATAACAGAGGAATAAGAGTGCAGAAAGCAAATATCAGAGCACTGGTTTTCATCTTTCAGCATGACTCTAATGGTTTAAGGAAAGAAAGGATGTTTATGCAACCTGATCAATAAAGATCCAACTTTGGTAGTTTAAGATTGTATTAATGAGCTTTTTGCAGAAATGTTTGCCACTGTTCACTGCAGAATGAGCTGGGCTGAGGCATTTGACCTCCAGTCCTGTCTCCTTCCCACTCTATGCGTATGTTCTTTGGAAAATCAGAAGTATGTGCTAAAGACAGGTGCGTGCGATGCTGACAGGAGAATGTGGAAGTTTCTCTAATACCTGCACTTCAGGTCCTTCTTCTGTAGATGGGGATAATAATATGAATGTGACAAAGTTACTCTATGAGAATTTATACCAACAGCTTAATGTCTTAGATGACGTACAACAGATGATCATAGATTAATTTTTATGTACTTTTGCATACCAGCCTCTTCTCTCTACTCATGAGCACATATGGACTCAGAGTCTGAGAACTAACCCCTCCTCTTTACCCTTCTCCATACTCCTGAAAATTTAATTAATCTCTCTTTTTTTTTGTGGGGAGCATACTTAAATTTATATTAGGTCTCCAGAACTTATTCATCTTACACCTGAAGATTTGAACGCTGTGACTGACATCTCTCCATTTCCCCCATTCCGTGGCCCCTGGTAATATGCACCCTTCTACTCTGTTTCTATGTCTTTGACTTTTTGAAGTTCCACAAGTAAGAGAGTTCATGCAGTATTTTTTGTTTGTTTCTTTCTTTTTATTTATTTATTTTCTATTGGTTATGAATATTCATGAGATACAAAGCTGATTGTCACCCCTCATGCTCATGATGTGAGGGCCAGATTCATACTGGCAGCATACCTATTACCACATATTTCATTTGTACCCCATGTCCTCCACCCAATTATTCTCAACCTCCTTCTCCCCCCCGTTCCCTCCCCACTCCACTTTGTAGCCCAAGGTATGTTCTCTCCCTATGCAACTACAGCACACTACTGTGGCCTTTCTTTCCTTCATCCCACATATGTGGGAGTACATGCGGTATTTATCCCTCTGTGCTTTGCTTATTTCACTCAATATAAGTTTCTCCAAACTCATCCGTGTTGTTGCAAATGGGAGAATTTTTCATTCTCTTTTATGGCAGAGTAGAATTCCATGGTGTATATATACCACGGTTTCCTTATCCAATCATCCATCAATGGACATTTAGGTTGGTTCCATGTCTTGGCTATTGTAAACAGAGCTGCAATGAACATGGGAGTGCAGGTATCCCTTTGACATGATGATTTCCATTCCTCTGGGTATATACCCAGAAGTGGAATAGCTGGATCGTATGGAAGATCTATCTTTAGTTGTTTGCGAAACCTCCATCCTGTTTTCCATAGAGGTTGTATTAATTTACAGTCCCACCAACAGTATAGGAGCGTTTCCTTCTCTCCACACCCACGCCAGCATTTGTTATTCACCATCTTTTTGATTATAGCCAGTCTAACTGGGGTGAGGTGGTATCTCAATGTAGTTTTAATTTGCACTTCCCTGATGACTAGGGATGTTGAGCATTTTTTCATGGACCTATTGGCCATTTGTATGTCTTCCTTTGAAAAATGTTATTCAGCTCCTTTGCCCTTTTTAAAATTGGATTATTTGGTTTTTTACTATATAACTGCTTGAGTTCCTTGTACATTATGGATATTAATCCCTTGTCAGATGCATAGTTAGCAAAAATTTTCTCCCACTCTGTAGGTTGTCGTTTCACTCTGTTGATTGTTTCCTTTGCTGTGCAGAAGCTTTTTAGTTTGATATAGTCCCATTTGTTTATTTTTTCTTTTACTGCTTGTGCTTTTGTGCTCATGTTCGTAAAGTCTGTGCCCAAGCCTAGTTGCTGAAGTATTTCACCTATATTTTTCCTTAGTAATGTTACAATTTCAGGTCTTATTCTTAAGACTTTAATCCATTTTGAGTTAATTTCAGTGTATGGTGAGAAGTGCATATCTAGTTTCATTCTTCTGCATATGGATATCCAGTTTTCCCAGTACCATTTGTTGAAGAGGGAGTCTTTTCCCCAATGGAGATTTTTGTTGCCTTTGTCCAATATCAGATGGCTCTAAGCCTGAGGGGTGATTTCTGAGTTCTCAATTCTACTCCACTGGTCTTAATGTCTATTTTTATACCAGTACCATGCTGTTTTGGTTACAATAGCTTTGTAGTATAATTTGAAGTAAGGTAGTGTTATGCCTTCAGCTTTATTTTTTTGCTCAGGATTGCTTTGGCTATTCAGGGTCTTTTGTTGTTCCATATGAAGGGCAAGATTGTTTTTTCCATTTCTGTGAAGAATGTATTTGGTATTTTGATGGGGATTGCATTTAATCTGTAGATCATTTTGGGCAGTGTAGATATTTTCACAATGTTAATTCTTCCAATTCAGGAGCATGGAATATCTTTCTATCCTTTTGTGTCTTCTTTAATTTCTTTCAGAAGTGGTTTGTAGTTCTCATTATAGAGGTCTTTACCTCCTTGGTTAAATTGATCCCTAGGTATTTTATTTTTTTTTGTTACAATTGTAAATAGGTTTACTTTCTTTATTTCTCTTTCTGTTAGTTCATTATTTGAGTATGTAAATGCAACTGATCTGGGGGCATTTATTTTGTATTCTGCAACATTACTGAAGTTTTTAACCTGAGTTTTTCGATAGAGTCTTTAGGTTTTTTTCTATGTATAGTATCATGCCATCTGCAAATAGGGAAAGTTTTCTTCATCTTTTCCAATCTGGATTCCTTTTATTTCTTTCTCTTGCCTGATTGCTGTGGCTAGTACCTCCAGTACTGTGTTAAATAGATGTGGTGAGAGTGGGCATCCTTGTCTTCTTCCTGTTCTTAAGGGAAAGACCCTCGATTTTTCCCCATTCAGAATGATACTGGTGGTGGGCTTGTCATAAATGGCTTTTTTTGTGTTGAGATATTTTCCTTCTATCCCTAATTTGTTGAGAATCTTTATCATGAAGGGATGTTGAATTTTGTCAAATACTTTTTCAGCATCTATTGAGATAATCATATGGTCTTTGTCCTTGAGTTTGTTGATGTGATGTATCACATTTATTGACTTTTGTATGTTGAACCATCTTTGCATCCCTGGGATGAATCTTACTTGATCACAGTGTATAATTTTTTTAATATTTTGCTGTATTCTGATTCCTAATATTTTGTTGAGGATTTTAGCATCTATGTTCATAAAGGATATTGGCCTGTAATTTTCTTTTTTTGTTGTGTCCTTATCTGGTATTGGTATCAGAGTTATGCTGGCCTCGTAGAATGATTTTGGGAAAGTAGCTTCTGCTTCAATTGTTTGGAATAGTTTGAGGAGAATTGGTATTAACTCCTCTTTAAAAATTTGATAGAATTCAGATGTAAAGCCATCCAGACCTGGACTTTTCTTTGTTGGAAGATTGCTGGTTACCACTTCAATTTCCTTGCTTGTTATTGGTCTGTTCAGGTTTTCTATCTCTTCTTGGTTCAGTCTTGGTAGTTTGTATGTGTCTAGAAATTTATCCATATCTTCCAGATTTTCATATCTGTTGCCATACAGTTGTTTATAATAGTCTCTAATGATTCTTTGCGTTTCTGTGGTATTGGTTGTAATGTCTCCATTTTCATTTCTGAGTTTTGTTATTTGGGTTTTCTCTCTTCTTTTTTTGTTTACCTAGCTAATGGTTTGTCTATTTTATTTATTTTCTTGAAAAACCAACTTTTTGTTTGGTTGCTCTTTTCTATTGTTTTCGGGTCTCTGTTTCATTTAATTCTGCTCTGATCTTAATTCTTTCTTTCTGTCTACTATCTTTAGGTTTGGATCGTTGTTGTTTTTCAAGTTCTTTGAGGCGTAGTCTTAGGTTGTTTATTTGAAGTCTTTCTGTTCTTTTGATGTAAGCATTTATTGCAATAAATTTGCCTTTTAGTAATGGTTTTGCAGTATCCCACAGGTTTTGGTATGATGTATCTTTATTTTCATTAGTTTCTAGAAATTTTTTGATTTCCTGTTTAATTTCTTCTTGGACCCATAGGTCATTCAGGAGCTTATTATTTAGTTTCCATGTAGTTGTATATTTTCCAAAGCTTTACTTATTATTAATTTCCAATTTTAGTCCATTGTGGTCTGAAAAGATACATGGAATGATTTCAGTTTTTTTAAGATTTCCTGAGGCTAGATTTGTGACCTAATATGTGGTCTGTCCTGGAGAGTGTTCCTTGAGCTGATGAGAAGAAAGTATATTCTTTAGTTGTTGGGTGTAATGTTCTGTATATATCTGCTAGGTCCAGTTGGTCTCATGTGTGGTTTAAATCCTGTGTCTCTTTGTTGATTTGTTGCCTGGAAGATCTGTCCCATACTGAGAGAGGGGTGTTCACGTCACCCACTATTAATGTATTAGGCCCTATTTCTTTCTTTAGGTCTAAGAGTGTTTGCTTTATATATGTGGGTGCCTCCAGTATTGGGTACATATATATTTATGATTGTTATGTCTTCTAGCTGGATAGATCCTTTTATCATTATATAGTGGCCTTCTTTGTCTCTTTTTATGTTTTTTGGTTTAAAGTCTATTTGATCCAATATAAGAATAGCTACTCCTACTTGTTTTTGGTTTCCATTTGCATGGTATATCTTTTTCCATCCCTTCACTTTTAGTCTGTGTGTGTCTCTATATGTGAGATAGGTATCTTGAAGACAGCATATACTTGGGTCTAGCTTTTTAATCCAATTAGTCAATCTGTGCCTTTTGAATGAGGAGTTTAATCCATTCACATTTAGGGAGGTTATTGACAGATATTGTTTAATTCCTGTCATTGAATTACTTTTTGTTTTGATGTTTTAAATATCTTTTGATCCTTACTTCCCCTTTTATTTCTCTTCTTCATTGTTAGTTGGATATTTGAGGTGGCATGATTTAGCTTCTTGCTCTTTCTCACTGGCAATTTTGTTTTAAGAGCAGGTTTTGTTCTTTCTTGTGTATCTGTGATAGTGACATTCATCATTCAGATTCCATATGTGGGACCTCCTTGAGAATTTGTTGCGGGGCTGGTCGTGTGGTGAACTCCCACAATTTTTGTTTGTGTGGGAAATAACATTTTTTCCCCCTCATTTCTGTAGGAGACCATTGCTGGGTAAAGAATTCTTGGCTGGCAATTTTTTTCTTTTAGTGTTTTGAATATATCAATTCACTTTTTTCTGGCCTGTATGGTTTTAGTTGAGAAGTCTGCTGTTAGTCTGATAGGAGATCCCTTATAGGTGACTTGACACTTTTCTCTTGCTGCTTTTAGAATTCTCTCTTTGTCTTTGACTTTTGCAAATTTGACTGTAATGTGTCTCAGAGAGGATCTTTTTGGATTAAATCTGTTTGGGGACTTTTCAGCTTCCTGGATCTGAAGATCTGCATCTCTCCCTGTCCCTGGGAAGGTTTCTGTTGTTATTTCCTTGAATAGGTTTTCAATATCTTTCCGTCTTCTCCCCTTCTGGAATACCCACAATCCCAATGTTAGAGCACTTGAGATTGTCTGCTGTCACTCTTATGTTTTCCTCATTGTTTTTAATTCTTTTTTTCCCTTTCTTTGTCTGCCTGGGTTATTTCGAAAAGACCGTCTTTGAGATCAGAAGTTCTTTCTTCTGCTTGCTCTAGCCTGCTGCTTAAGCTCTCTGTTATGTTTTTTATTTCAACAAGTGAATCTTTCATTTTTAGGAGTTCTGCTGCATTCTTTTTTAAGGTATTAATCTCTCTGTAAATTTCCTGCTTCATATTCTGGATATTTTTTCTTGTTTCCTTGTGTTCTCTAATTGAGTCTTCTTTTATTCAAGTTTTCTTAAGATTATTGTTCTGAATTCTTTTTCAGACATTTCAAGGATTTCCTGTTCTGTGGGGTCTGGGATTTGAACATTACTATATTCCTTTGGTGGTGTCATATCTTCTTGTTTGTTTGTAGTTCTAGTATTTTTTTCGTTGATGTTTGGTCATCTGGTAGAGGGCTTGCTTTTTCTGCTACTCTGGGGTTGGCTATGAGGATAAAGACTTTCTCCTCTATTTGCAGGCTCTACTGGTGACTTTTCTTATATCAGTGTAGTCAAGTGAGTGGCAGATTGCCTGTAGAGTGGCCCTGGCTACTACTGTGGTGGTGATCTGTCTTTGTGGTGACAGAACATGTGGCAGTATCTATATTACACCACCTTGGTTCCTGTTCTAGCTTTCTGTGGCTGTAGACTGAGCCCCTGGTGGTGTGCTGGTCTCAGCTCCCCTAGGTGCCTGCTAAGCAGTGTGCACTTCCTTCTCCCCCCAGGGCCTTAGATTGGACACTGGTGCCATGCAGGTCTTGATTTACCTCAGCAGCTGCTGGGCTGTGTGTACTTACCCCCAGGGCCTTAGACTGGGCCTTGGTGCCACAAGGGTCTGGTCTTGGCTTACCTTGGCAGCTGCTGGGCTGTGTGCACTTCCCTTCCCCCTGGGGCCTTAGACTGATTCCCGGTGCCATGGAGGTCTTGGCTCACCTCTGCAGCTGCTGGGTGCTTCCCTCTGGGCTTTAGACTGGTCCCTGGTGCTGCAAGAGTCTGGTCTCCACTCACCCTAGTGGTTACTGGGCTGTGTGCACTTCCTCCTGGGCCTTAGACTGATCTCTGGTGCCACAAGGGTCTGTTCTCGGCTCACCTTCACGGCTGCTGTGCTGTCTGCACTTCCCTTCAGGCCTTAGACTGAGCCCTGGTGCTGGTGTCTCAAGGGTCTGATCTCCCATGCAGTGTTTTTCTTCTATGTCTGGCTTATTTCCTTTAGCATAATGTCCTCCAGGTTCATCCATGGTTTTGCAGAAGGCAGAATTCCCTTCTTTATTAAGGCTGAGTAATATTCCATTATGTGTGTGTGTATACGTAGCTCTGTGTATGTGTGTATTTATATATATCACTTTTTCTGTATCCATTCATTCATTGATGGATGCTTAAGTTGTTTCCATATCTTGGCTATTGTGAATAATGCTACAATGAATATGGAAATCAGATTTCTCTTCAAGATAATAATTTTATTTCCTTTGGATTTGTACTGTCTTAGTCTGTTTTCTGCCACTTACAGCAGAATACCTGAAACTGGATAGTTTATAAAGAAATGAAATGTATTTCTTACAGATCTGGAGGCTGGGAAGTCCAAGGTTGAGGGGGCACATCTGGTGAGCACCTTCTTACCGGTGGGGACTCTCTGCAGAGTCCTGAGGTGGCACAGGGCATCACATGGTGAGAAGGCAAGAGTGTGCTAATGTGCTCGCTTCTTCTCCCTATAAAGCTACCAGTCTACCCATGAGAACCCATTAATCCATGAATGAATTAATTCAGTCATTAGAACATAAACCTCCTGATCCAATCACCTCTTAAAGACCCCACCTCTCAACACTGCCACGTTAGAGATTGAACTTCAACACGAGCTTTGAAGGGGACAAACATTTGAACCATAGTGTATACCCAGAAGTGGGAATTCTGTATGACATGGTAGTTCTATTTTTAAGTTTTGAGGCTCTTTGTACTCTTTTCGTAATGGCTGTACCAATTTACGTTCCCATCCACAGTGTATACAGGTGATGGACATATTAGTTTGACTACATAATCAGTCCACAGTGTATATGTATATAAAAACATCTCATTGTATACCTTAAATATATACAATTTCTATTTGTCAATTATGCCTCCGTAAAGCTAGAAACAAAACAAGAGCAATAATGATAAAAAAGGAAGTTTAAGTCCTCATCCAATCAGATGTGAGATGGGAATGGGGTCATAGTGGGAGGTGAACAAGGAAGGATAAGGAAATGGTGAAACATGCCTGCAGGTACAAAGTTCGGGAAACTGATAGTAATCCAGTTTTTCAAATGGGAGCAGTAGGAGGGTAGGGTGGTATGAGGGTTTGGACTTTATTGTAAAGGGCACCTGTGTCTAGTAAAGACTGTGGACTCTATATTTTTCTTCTAGTTCTTTTTGGAAGTTCTAAGGCTGGGGGCAGGGGGAATTGATGAACTTTGGGCGGGGGCAAGCTGAGAGGCGGCGCAGGCTGGGACTGTCCAGGCAGGTGCAGTGCATGGATGAGGCCTGGCATGTGGTGATGGAGTGGGGTGGAAGTGACAGAGCTGGACAACATCTTGGACATATGGGGTGAAGAAGAGCAGGAGCTGAGCACGTAGCTTTTGAGTCTGGGTGTCTGGGAGGATGATGGGTGCATCAACAGTAGTGGGGAAGTCGGAGGAGGGGAGCATCACGTGCTGATGACGGGTTTTGCTTGGATTTAACACACTGGCAGGGTGTGTGTCTGTGTGTGTAGTATATACCAGTGATTATCAAGGGAAGCTTGAGAAGACTCAGGGAGAGTGTGAGGACGTGGGAAGAAGAACCCAGAGGGAAGCTCCTGGCCATGCCTACATTTCTGCTGCACAGTAAACCTCCAGCCGCAGAGGTGGTCCGTTTCACCACCAGGTGGGTGGACTGCAACTCATTTCCTGTGCTAACCATCAGGAGTTCCCACAGACCCCACAAGTCAAAGGGAATGGCCCCCAGCAAGACTGCCCTTACTTCAGATGCCAGCTACACTTTGAGGGTCCCAGTGCCACCTACACTTATGACTGACTGGCTATAAATTTGAGGGTTCCCACGGCCCAACCAGGTTTGATAATTTGCTAGAATGACACACAAAATTCAGGAAAGCACTAGTTTCATTGTGAAGGATGCAAATCAAGAGGACCAGCCAAGTGGAGAGACACGTAAGGTGAGGTAAGGATGGGAAGGATGCAGAGCCTCCGTGCTCTCTTCTTGTGGAATCCGGGCACATCACCTCCCAGAACATCCATGTGTTTAACAACTGGAAGCTCTACCAAGCCTCAGTTTTCAGGGTTTTTACTGGGGGATTGGGGGTTGATTAATAGGTATGACTGAGTAAGTTATTGGCCAAATGATTGAACTCAGTCTCCAGACCTTTCTCACCAGAGGGCAACCTCTAATCATATGCTTTGTTATATTTTTTGAACCTGCTTCCTTGGACCAACTTCTTCCTTCTCCCAAAATGTTATAGACCAAGTCCACTTCCTCTGATACATGACAATTCTTTAGCTCTCTGAAGACATTTTCAAACTCCCTGTTGCTCCAGATAACGTGTGTGTGTGCATGTGTGTGTGTGCATGTGTGTGTGTGTATTTTCAGGTTTAACAATTCCAGTATTCTCCTGTGTTCCTAGGATAATATAATTCCCAGGCCCCCACTCAGCTAACTACATTTTTCTGGACTTTCTGTAATCTATAATATTCTCATTCATATACAGTGTCCAAAATAACACACAACATAGCAACTGTTTTCCCATCATCTATGACACCCAGTGTGACACTTGCTGTGCCTTGGCAGGAGCTCTGTCTAATGCCAATCAGCTCTTGTATGATGCCTCATAGGGTTGACTGAGATTGGGCAGGTTGCCAAGTGAAACTCTGCCTAGAGTCAGCCCTTTAGCTAGGAAGGATGGGGCCAGCAGATGCTATACAGAGAGGGTTCAGACACCATGTGCAGCAAAAGAAAGGTAAAGACTGGTGGATGTTATTGGTCCAGACAGAAAAAGGGTCAAGACCACTCAGTTCATGGTGAATGTTTAAGTCAAGTCTAGGATATGTGAAGCCACACAGCAGGCATTGGGCACATGCAGTGGGAGCCTGGAACAGAATAACTGCATGATATTAATTTGTAATCAAAGGAATTGTTCTGGAAAACCATGCAGTGGGCTTGCTGATCAATAGTTCATGCTGTTCTTTCTGCTATGAGCCAGAGCCTGCCCCGGCACATGGCTGAGCCCTCGATGGAAGAAGAAGACAGGGATAGCTGGAGAGGGGAGCAGGGGGCAGATGGTCAGAAATCAAGAGGCCTGGTGGCAGAACTGTTGGGATTTTGGAGTAGTGTAGTCTGTTCCAATGTTGTACCTTTTAAGTTATTTATGTTTCCTTATACCCTGTGGTGTTTCAGTAAGGATTTAATGTGCCCTCATAAGGAAATGAAAAATACAGATGACTGGAAAAATTGAAAGTGAGCCAAAAGAAGAAAATTACAGAAGTGATGACGTGAAACGGAGCAGGGATATTGTGCTTATGATGGCCTCCACATACAAAATGCACATTTAGTGCCAAACGTTTGAAACATCCAATCAGAAAAAGGAAAACTGATTACTCTAGCAGTTCATAATGTCTTTAAGATGAAACACACATCGTTTTCCCGAAGTTAGGGAGTTATCCTTAATACAGTATTGACTAGAATTTGCTGGGGAGGGGATATCACACTGTGTGATATTATGAACAGCTTTCATAATAAAATCCTTTTTATTGATAAGTTGATGGCAATTTCTCTATAGTGGCAGCTGGCATTACACTGATGAACAAGCCCTAGAGAGCAAACAAAGTAAAACAAAGCGGACAGACAATTCCAGAAACAAAATTGGTCCAATTAAATGGTTCAGTTTTCTGTGTGTCTAGACCTGGCTTGACGTAGAGGTGAATTTTTTACTGACCGGGTTTTCATCAAATAATATTCTTCGCATATTGTTATTTAGCTTGAGTCTGTTAAATATGAATCACATATTACTTAGGCCTCTGGGATAATTAGGGTCGGACAATACAAAGTGGTGACATAAAAGCACAGTGCTGTCACCTAATGCATGTGCAGCATATGCTGGCTATGTTCTACAACAGCAGTGACAGCAATAATCCCAGCACACACAAGCTGCATTGCAAGGTTGAACTTGCCCTTCTTTGCTGCTCATGGCCCAGGACCTGGGCAATGCAAATAGGAGACATTTGTGGACATAGGGGCTCTGTGTGACTGGGAGGGGTCTGTGACTCCCTGTGCAGGAGAGGACTGGAGGCTCACTTTGCAATTTTTTTTTTTTGTGCAGGAATAACACTCTATAGCTGCCCGTATGGAGGGGCCTTGCTGAACAAGGACAAGACGTGAGTTCAAGGAATGCTGGTGGCGGGAGGTGACCCCCACTATGGAAGAAAATCTTTCGGTTACTTAGGGGTGACTTTGATCCCTCTTTGACGTTTGCCCTGGCAGATGTTGGCATATATAGTTAGTGGCACAGGGCTTGGGCATTTCTTTGCAAAGTGTGAGAAAAATGATTATTGAAAAAGGAAGTGTGCCGAGTGAGCTTAAAACAGATGAGAAGATCATGCAATTGTATTCCTAGGAAGAAATTATTCTGAGGGAATACTGGTTGATGATAAAGCCACTGCTCTTGGGGTAGAGAATTAAACGTCAGTTCTTACTGTCTTAATAAAAGGGCCAATGCTTCTGCTTGTCTTTTCTTTTTTCCCCCATCTCCCTTCTCTATCATTAGCTGACAGATTTTTAGTTAGATGTTGACAATTAAAGTAAGTATTATTTATGCACTTCCTCTGACCTACCAAATTGAATCAGAGAACACAAACCTGCTTAATGGGCGTTCTGTCCTCAGATTGTTAACCTGGCAGGAAACAAAGCTCGCAGTCTGTCCTCACTTTCGCATGATGCTTTTTAGGATTCTACCTTTACCAGACTTTGACACCTGTCCAGAATTCTAGACATCTATTATCAAACAAGACATGGTACAAAAGCAGGCAAGGTGCAGTGGGTGGTTAGTGGTGAGAGGTCCCATCATGTGGCCACCTGAAAGACCAGCAGTGGCCTCACTGTTCCTAAAGAGGGAGTGGAGAGGGGGGCACAGTTTACTTGAGAGAAGTATGTTAATAGTGCTCTGGTAGAAAAATGACTGAGAAAGTGTATGGTGTGTATTATTACAAAAACACTTACATCTGTTACAAAACCTTTTTGGTCTTTTGAGTGGCTGAATTCAGAGTGGGCCAGTCAAGTGCACAGCTGTAGTGAGAGCCCCTCCCTGGGGGTGCTGCTGCATAGCAAAGCAGCCACAACCTGGGCAGAGGTCACAGCTTACTGTAGATGCCGCTCTTGGCATGTTTTTCATTTTGTTTTTTCTTTTAACTTCTCAAAATACATTGTAGTTGATTTTCATGTCCCTTTATCCATTTCTCTTTCCCCCCTCTCTCTCTCCCCTCCCCCACCCCCAGTACATCATATATGTTCACTTGTCTTAACAAGTTCAAGGAATTGTTGTTCTCACTTATTTGTGGGAGCTAAAAATTAAATAAATAAATAAATATAGGAACAAGTAAAGGGTGGTGGGGGAGAAGAGAAGACATGTTTATCATTTTATTTGGGAATTGGGTTCAATGGTCAAGAGCAGACTTTGACACAAGCAGACTCCCAAATGCCTCTCAACGCTGTGCTCCTCAGTTATGTCTTTTCTAAACTGTCAACAATAATCCTGGTCTCAAAAGGTGGTTGAGAGGATTTCATGTGCAAACCCACATCCTTAGCCAATATGGCTGGCCGATTGTAAGATGTTAATTAATGATGTTCATCCCTGATTGTTCATAGCAGAAAGAAGACCCATGTTCTTCGTCTGACACCTGAGGAGCTCTTCTGTTTTGCCTACAGCCTGGAGAGCATCTGTCAGTGCGGCATTGCATAGTGCTGGGCTTCTCTGTCCTGTCTGCATCGATTGGCAGCTCCATGGTGTGGGACAGAGTGACAGGAGCCAAAAAGTTGTAGCACATAAGTGGCTTTGGCTACAGCAAACAGTTTCACTAACTTCCTGTTTGACATTTAGGATTGGGAAGGAGATCCTATGTGCCTCTCTGCTGTTGATCTGTTTAAGTGTGTGTGTGCGTGCGTGCGTGCGTGCGTGCGTGTAGTGGTGAAAGGGGCCCTGGTTGCCTTTAACTGTCCACAAACGAAGGGATCATTTTATTGATCCCTTTAGGTTAAGTGTCCCATTTTAGGTTAAGTATTAAGTCTGTTTACTTATCACCATCAGTCATTAGGATTGCTGCATAAGGGGAAGACTGACAAGCCTCAGACTGGAGATTTGGGAAGTTGGGAACCTACAGATAAATGCAGTTTTTTTACTGTGCAGAAGAGGAACTAATCACCTTTTATATGCTCTTTTCAAAGGGGTGGAGGGGTCACCCTCTTTTCAAGGGGATTCAGTTTCTTACTGGAGAGATGAGGACCTAATCACCTTTAATATGCTCTTTTCAAGGGGCTGGATCATTAGAAATGATCTGTCAATCTGCATGCCTTAAACCACCTCCACTGAGATCCGTGCCTGTTCCCTGGTGTGTGTAGCAAGGATTGGTCTTTCCTATCTGCATTCGAGTTCCCCAGTGGAAACCCTTCAGATAATTGTCTTCAGTCTTTAAGAGGACAATACCAGATGCGTTGTCATATTGTACCGTATGGAGCAGGACTTTGGTTTGAATCAAAAAATGTATCTAATATGATAGAGTGGTCTTTAGTGGTCAACACCTACTTTCATTGTTATGTAGCGGAGTTGTCCATTTTGTTGGAAAGTGACCTCTTTGCCCTCAAAAATATGATTTGTTCTATATTATAGAAAATCTTTCTTAAGTCAACGGAAGGCAGGAAGGGTGCTCCTTGACTGAGCACCTGACATGCACCAGGTTCTACACTAGCTGCATTACCTTTTGCACAGAATGGGGCATATTAACACATTGCTCTCATGTAGTGTTTATTCCTTTGAGCTGGCTTAGAATTTAGCAGATTGATTTCTTTTTGAACATGGAACCTGGATTTTTTAAAAAAATATTTGTACCAATGTCACCTAAGTTGCTTCAACATTTTAGGAGTTCATTTAGCTTAATCAGGGTTTTTCTCAAACCTGCCTGGTGATAGTAATCACCTGGGACATGGTATTCCCAAGGGCCTGTCCTTCAAGATTCTATTCAATAGGTCTGAATGGGACTCGACAGTGCACATTTTAGTGGGTACCCACGGTGATTTACAAATCTCAGCCAAGACTAAGAAATGCTGGGCCTCAAACCCCCTCATTGTTACTGAGGGACATTCTAGAAGGCAAGAGAAAGGAAGTGAATATCCAAGATTGTATGTCTAGTTAGTGCAGAGCTGGCCTTTCAGTGCCAGCCTCCAGTCCTGATTCAGTTCTGTTCTTGGTGCCACACTCTGCCCCGGCCACTCCACTGTTCTGTGTCTGCCATTTAATGGTGCCTAATGGCCATAGCTTTCCCAGAGAAAGGGGAAGAAGGATGCACCAAGACAGAATAAAAGCATACAAGGAGGCCCCCATTTCCAGGACGCCATGGAACACCCAAAGTTTCTAAAATCTCAGAGTCTCCCATCTTTTCTACAGTCCTTAGTTTATTGTCTCTTTTCCCCTTTCACTAAATGTGGCTCTTCTGCACGCTGTGATGTTTGGCTTTGGGGTTTAAGGACAGAGAGGACTATTCGCTTCTTGGTTGACTGTTCTTCCACCTTTATCCAATGATTCCACACCTACACTATTCAGTCTTTCATTTAAGGACTATTTTTGAGAATCTGCTTGGGTCAGAGTGTGCCTGAGGTTGCTATAGACTGAGTACTTATGTCCCCCCCAAATTCATATACTGAAACCTAATCACCAAGGTGTTGGTATTAGGAAGTGGGGCCTTTGGGAAGTGATTAGGTTATGAAGGTGGAACTCTGATGACTGGGATGAGTGCCCTCATAAAAGAGGCTCTAGAGACTCCTTACTCCTCTCATCATGTGAGGACACAGTGGGAAAGCACAGGAAGTGGGCCCTCAACAGACACCAAATCTGCCAGTGCCTTGATCTTGGACTTCAGCTTTCAAGACCGTGAGAAATAAAGGTCTGTTGTTGATAAGTACCCAGTCTATGGGATTCTGTGGCAGCAGTCTGAATGGACAGGGATGTTGGGTAAAAAAACCATGAATAAGGCAGAGGAGATCTCTCTCCTTATGGAGCTTCTATTCTTGTGGGAAGAAGCAGAAAACAAACAAGTAAATAAATACGCAAGATACAATTGGCTCCTGACTAGATCTTTTGAGAGAATGAAAGAGGACGGTGGATGGAGGGTGACTTTAAGTCAGGAGGTCAAAGAAGAAAATGATGTTGAAGCTGACGTCTGAAAAGTAAGAAGGCGCCATCCAGGTGGGTGACACTGAGGAAGAAGACTGGTGTAGCCAGAGGCTCCAAGAGGAGACGGAGTGGGAGTGTGAACCCCCAGTGAGGCCATGGTTGTTGTTGGCTTATTGGAAGCCCCTCAGGCATGGAGCACTCAGGGAGGTGGGGCAAGCAGTCTGTCCTTGGCTGTATGTGTGAGAGGTGAAGCCATGGAAGATGTTTGGATTCTTTGACCCTTCCCAAAGGCGATGTGTGTAGCCGACTATATTAGTTTTCTAGGGCTGCCACAAGAAAGTGCCATACACTGGTGGCTTAACGACAGAAACTTATTCCCTCCCAGACCTGGAGGCTGAAAGTCTGCGATCAAGGTGCAGGCAGGGTTGGTTTCTTCTGAGGCCTCTCTCCTTGCCTTGTACCGTCTTCTCCCTGTGTCCTCACATGGCCGTCCCTCTGTGTGTGTTTATGTCCTAATCTCTTCTTTCCATAAGTCATATTGGATTAGGGCCCACCCTAATGGCCTCATTTTGCCATAATCACTTCTTTAAAGACTGTGTCTCCAAATACGGTTACATTCTGAAGTACTGGGGGTTCGACCTATGAATTTTGAGGGGACACAACTCTGTCCCTAACAGTGACTCTACAGGACTGATTCCACTGCTACAAAAGTAATGTGCAAAATAGGAAATACGTTTAGGTAGACATTGAAAGGAATCTTCAGGATAAGTACATAATGATAAATATGCCCATCCAGTATTACAGGTTCCACTTTCTTCGCTTTATTTTCTCAGCTTTTTTACTTGGTTTCTGTCGGCCTGAGTGTCACTGTGATTGTCGCCTTCCAGTTAATGGCTTTTACTTTCCTCAAAAACTTGGTAGCCATGGCCCTCCTGCTGGCACTTTTTGGGTATGTGATGAGAAGCGCTGCTGTAGAATTATGGTTTGTTTTCTGAAAGAGAAAACCCTCAGAATGGATTTGAGCCTGCTGTTGGCTTCATGATTTTGTCTCTTGTGAAGCAATTATGTTGCTTCTACAAGGGATGCTGAGCAAACAAGCTTGAGCAAGATGAGCTTTGCCCCGTGGAGGACGGAAGGGTTGACATAGCCATGTTGAAGATGGAATTGCCTGTCTCAGAAAGGCCCTCAAGCCGTGTGACACACTTGTGCAGCTGGAAATGAATTCTCTGCTATTCTCACTTTGACATTAATCGGGGGCTCAAATATGTAATCCAGTTAGCTCCGAGATTGCAGTTGTGGAGAGTCCCTCAGGAAGCTCTGTCTCTTTTCTCCTAGGATAATAGTAGTTTGGAAATGTCTTGGTAATGTCTATCCCTTTTGTCTCAAGGGAAAAATAGCAAAAGCAGAAGTCATTTTACAAATTTCTCATTTATGCCCGCTAATCAAGGTCATTGCTAGTGGCCCCCAAATTATGACTGTCTGGTATTAGGAAAATATGTCTTATGTGCCATGCATATATGTTTACAAACAGGCTATGCATATAAAAGGTACTTGTTAATAGTAGGGGATATGATTAACATTTAACTTATTATAGTTTTTAAAAAATCCCTAGTTATTTATTGTACAAATATCTTAATTTTTCTTTTTCTTATTGTAACATAATTGATTGTACTTATCTGTTGGGTACAGGGTTAAATATCATTATCTCTGTGTGATATGAGGTGCTCAAATCTCTACACCATTTCATTCATCTGAGTATCTGTTTTTCTGCTAGTACCATGCTGTTTTGGTTATTACAGCTTTGTAGTATAATTTGACGTTAGGGAGTGTAATACCTCTGGCTTTTTTTTTGTTGCTTTATATTGCTTTAGCTCTTTGGGGTCTTTTGTTGCTCCATGTGAATTTTAGGATGGTTTTTTGCTATTTCTATGAAGACTGTCATTGGTTTTTTCATAGGAATTACATTGAATCTGCAGATTGCTTTGGGTAGTATGAACAGTTTTACAATATTATTTCTTCCAATCCAAGAGCATAGAATGTATTTCCATATAAGTTATTTGACACTTTTCTCTTGCTATTTTTAGGTTTCTTCTTGTCTTTGAGTTTTGCCAGCTTGACTGTAATGGGCCTAGAAGAGGACCTTTTTGGATTGAATCTGTTTATTGATCTTTGAGCCTCCTGAATCTGAAGGTCCATTTCTGGACCTATCCCTGGGAAGCTTTCCACTATTATTTAATTGAATATATTCTCAGTGCCTTTTCCTTTTTCCTACCATTCAGGAATACCCATGATTTGTATGTTTGTGTGCTTCAAGTTGTCTGCTATGTCTCAGAATTTCTTTTTCTTTTGTCTGCCTGAGTTATTTTGAAGAGACTCACTCCAGGTTCAGAAATTCTTCTTCTGCTTGCTCTAGCCTGCTGCTTATGCTCTCAGTTGTGTTTTCTTTAGTTGAATGATCTCTTTACTTCCATCAGTTCTGTTACCTTTTTCTTTAAAGTATTCATTTCTGTAAATTTTCTCCTTCATATCCTGGATAGTTTTTCTTAGTTCATTGTGTGTCATCTAATTGGGTCTTCTTGTTTCTTACTGAGTTTCCTTAAGATTTTTACTTGGAATTCCTTTTCAATCACTCCAAATTTTTTCCTGCTCTTTGGGGTCTGGTACTTGAGAGTTGTTTTATTCCTTTGGTGGACTCATATTTTCTTGTTTTTTTCCATATTTGTAGTATCTCTATGTTGATGTCTATTCATCTGCTAGAGCAGTTGCTTCTTCTCTTATTCTTCTTCTCTGGACTCCACTGTTGACTCTCCTTGTGTCAGTGTAGCTGAGTGGTTGGTGATATGCCTGCACAGTGCCAGTGGCTGCTGTGGTTCCTGCTGTGGTAGCAGGCTGCCCTTGCAGTGGTGGTGGTTGTGACAGTGGCTTTGGTGAGCCGCCTGCATGGCATCAATGGCTCCAGTGGTGGTGGGCTACTCATACATCAGTGGTGGCTGCCTGGCAGTGGTTGCAGCAGCAGCCTGATTGGCTACAGTGTCTACAGTGGTGGCCCACACAGCTATGGTGTCTACAGCGGTAGCAGGGTTGCCTTGTGTTGGCAGTAGCAGAGTTAGTGGCTCAGCGGCTTCCCTCGCGTCTGCAGTGTCTGCAGCAGCAATGGGGTTTCCTTGTAGGGGTGGCAATGGCATCGGTGGCTGCAACTGGAAGGCTGTTTTTTGAAACAAAGCATCTAGCTTTTATTTAAGTCAAAGATGACAAATACAACGATTTCTACACAGTATGTGGTTATATCAGTGACCCTGGATTATTCAAAACATCTAATTAAGGAACAGAGTTTTACTTAAACAAGTATATGTAATTATTAAATGAATGTATAGATAGGTGCATGGGCGAATGGATGAACAGATGAATAAATGGAGGGATGGGTAGGTAGGTAAGATGGGGAGAGAAAGAGAGAGATAGACAGACAAAACAGACAAACATTTTGGGAAATGTTATTGCCACTCACTAACTCTGTGTCCTTGGAAATACTACTTACTCTCTCTCAGCCTCAGTTTCTTCCCTGTAAAACTCCATATCTGTTGCTATAAAGATTAAATTAGGTATTTCATAGAAACACGGACAATGACTGGTACAGAGTTTCCATTGCACTAAGTTTAGCCATTGGTGTTACTCTTAGGATTATTTTACTTTTTAGAGTATATTATGTTTTAAGCTATAAAACATGCTTAAAGTAGACACATTTATTTTCCTCAATTGGAAATTTATGAACCTGTGTTTAAAGATTTATATATATGTGCACCTATTTCTATGAAAATAATCTTGGTTTCAGTTTGTTGATCCTATCGAATGGACAGTGTTTTCATGTCTCCTTAGAGTTTGAGTAAAATATACTTTGCTATAAAATTATTTTTTAATTTTAGGAGAGCAGATTTCAAAACTTAAGGTAAAACTGACAGTGAAATTGTTAACAATTCTTAAAAACACGTTTTTAGAAAATTTCATTAACTTTGTTTTGATCATAACCACTTTAAGAATCAGAGTTAAGCTAAGAATTCTTTCCACGTACATAACTAGAACATTTTTTAGTGAATTTGTGGAGATTCACAGATGTGTTGAAGCATAGTCATAGACCAACTGAGAAGATGTACAAAGATACCTGAGACTGTGTCTGCAGATTCCAGTGAGAAGCCAAATGGAGGCAGACCAGTGTCACATAGTGACATCTGAGGGGGTCTTGGATTAATTCACATTTCAAAGGTAGTTCTTTCTACATTGGAGCACAGTCATTCACATAACTGTGATCCTCTACTCTAAGTGGGCAATGAGGAACCCAGTCTGGGGAACCCTGGTCTCCTGTGTACCCTGGCAGCCTCTGGATGATGATAGCAGAGTGTAATCCCTTGTCCGTGCCCACAGGACCTGGACAATCCCAGGAATTCAGCAATCCCAGGAACGCTGAATCCCAGAATGAGCTGAAACCTAAGAACACATCTAGGCATAGGCATTAAATAGGGTTATTTAATGGTTTGGATTCTGAAGAAATATGGGATAGGATAAATGAATAGATTCTTTTAAGAGATAAAACAAAAATGCCCAGTGGCAACTTTTTTTTGGTCTCTATCAGGAAAATATGATATTTGAACAGTAAAGAGGGGAGGAGGAAGAATTAGCATCAGAAGGAAGAAAGTAACACCTAAAAATATCTGAAAGGAAAGAGATTTGCTTACATAAAAAACTGAAACCTTTAGAACATGTTTGGTGCATATTTAGTACTAAAGGATTGTGAACTTGAGGTCATAGAATCCTGTTTGATTTCTCGGGAAATTCACAAAGTGTGGGGAATGGGCCAATTTTCAAAGGGGTACCCCTCCATAAATGCCAGAATACTTGTGAACAGTGTGCCAATCTCCTTCAAATTCTAA
Organism: Cynocephalus volans; assembly: GCF_027409185.1. Taxonomy (NCBI): domain Eukaryota; kingdom Metazoa; phylum Chordata; class Mammalia; order Dermoptera; family Cynocephalidae; genus Cynocephalus; species Cynocephalus volans. Next base: position 214,537,670 of record NC_084461.1, read on the forward strand.
AATCATTATAATGATCCTGTATTATATTTTAACAAAAGAGTGGAGATTAAATCCAGTGTAGGTTTTAGAAAAAAAAAAATTGTGCTCTATAAGCCAGTTTAGATTTTTTCTTTGAAAATAAAAAGAGACAGTAAGACTGGAATGCTAATATGTTAATTTGAACCAAATGTTTGAAAGGTAACTAATGAAAATGTAGTAAAAAAAAAAAAAAGTAAAATCATAGGTGGTCAAAAATCAGGCTCAAAACTGTTCTTTGATGTAGCAATAGGAACTCTTTGGTGGATCATTTAGGACTCTGTTTCTTTTTTTCCTAAATAATGCTTTGATCTACTTGTCGAATATTTAAATAACACAATCCAGTATGGAAAGCTTATGGAATAAGTAATTCTGAGCAATCTGTAATGGAGCAGGAGTAGTGTCTAGGTGGTAGTTAGTCTCGCAAGCACAGATTGGGGCACCAGGCTTGAGTGTAGGGTAGCGAGGCTATTGCATTTTTAGGTTACATTTTGGGATGTGGAGATGCTGATGGAAGGAGGTGATAATCTTGCTGTGCTTCATGCCAGGCCGGTCGCATCGTGTGCTCTGTGAGGTGCTGTTACCCAGAGAGAGCCGGTCGAATACCGTGTTGAATAAGGAACAAAGAAAGATCTGGTCTTCTGTAGTGGAGGCTTAAGCATGCCAATGTGGTTATCTTCAGAATTTAAAGGGCTGTCACATGGAGAAGAAAAGCAATTTGTCACATGTTGTTCTGGAATATAGAGTTTTAAATCGGTATTGTTAAGTTAGAAAAGATTTCTGCTCACTCTCAGAATGAATTTCACAGCAATTACAGCTGCTGGAAAATGTTGCTGACAGAATTCTACTATTGCTTATATTTCAGATGCAAAAATACTTTCAATACAGTGATTTAATTTGCTTCTCAAAGTAGCCACGTGATGGAGGGGAATGCTTGAATTTTGCCCTAGGGGGGACAGTCAGAGAGAAAGAGAGTGGGGTGTGGTGTAGGTGTGTGTGGGGCTTTGATTCTTCTCTCTAGGACTTTATTTCAGACAGAGGTGTTGATCATTTAAGATGCTGAGAAGTCATGATTTTCGTCTTTGGTAATTATTTTGATTTAATTTAATTTAATTATTTTCTATGGCAACCATTTCAGAACAATTTGCTTTAAAGCTCTTGCTTCCATTGTGTGCTCTGAAATGATTTTCTTCATGCCTGAATTATGAGGCATATTGCTACTGAGTGAAGTTTCTGAAACACTATTTGATTTTACATATAATATTACACACATTTTCTGAAATATGTGGATGTATCTTTTAACCCAAGAGTACATTCCAATATCATAGATTTCATATAGAAAGGTAAGTATATTAAAATAATAGTTATGAGGATACTTGAAAAAGTTCATGGAAATATTTATATTATCTTTTAATTCTGTTTTCCATGAACTTTTCAAAGTACTCTTGTATCTTGAGAACCTAGCATCTCTCACATTATTTTGAAGTCTCATAATTTTCAGAACTGGTTAACGTATATTAAGAAAAGCTCGCATTTAGAAGACGCTGAAGGATTTCAGGGGAAACCAATTACTCCTTATAAGAAAACAGTTTCCTGTTTACTTTGAGTGTGCAGCAATCACGTAGGGACTCCAAATATATGAGAGTCTTGTGGGAATATTGTGATTTAAAATCTGTGACTTCTCTGCTGCTGTTTGGAACCATCATTCAAAGTGCCAGCTCTGTTCCGTGGGGTACACTGGTATTGTGGCAAAGAGGATGGGGGAAGTTGGCTGGGAATGAAACCTGGCTCTAGGCTTGTGGAGGAAGAAAGAAGGTGGCAACATGTTTTCACTTTAGGGACCTTGGGTGGTTTCTTAGATATTGATGTCATCAGATACCCGTGGGGACTGTTTCTAGTGTTCAATATTAGTAACAACCCTTATTACCCAGCTGTGGGGCCACACAGGAATGGATCTTGTGTTCAGCTTCATCTGCTTATCAGCTCTGGACCTCTGTCAAGGTGTCTAGCTCTGTTAATCCCTGTTGCTCTGTCTGTAAAGTCAGGATCATAGTGCACGTCTTCTGGGTTGCTGGAGTGTGTGAGGAGGATTAGGGGACACTAGGGAAGTTACGGCACAGTGCCCGCTGTGTTGTAGGCTCTGGAAAATAAGCTTTCAGTTTTTATGTCTTATTTCTATGTAGAGCTCTGCAGCTTTTCGTATCTTGGTATTTTTCAATGCTCACTTTAACAAATAGGTATCATTCCTGCTTTACTGATGAGAGGCAGAACAAAGGAGCATCCTTTTGAGGGAAGAAAAAGTCAGGAGGTCATGGATCTGGCAGGGACAGGCCCACTGGGACCCGTGTGTTTGACCCTACCCAGTGCCCTTTCCATTACATCCTCGGTCCTCTAAAAGCCTAGGAAGAGTTCTGGTTTTAGAATACTGTGAATGTACTTGTATTACATGAAGCATGTCTGTTCACTAGATGAGAAAAAGTCACCAGGTCGATAAAATTGTATCTTTACTTCAGTCATTATGCAAATACAGTACTCCCCACCCCGCATCCGCAGTATTGCTTTCAGAGGTTTCAGTTACCTGAGGTAGCCATGGTCCAAAAATATTAAATGGGAAATTCCAGAAATATTTATAAGTTTTAAATTGCACACCATTCTGAGTAGCTTGATCAAATCTCTCTCTGTTTGCTCCATCCCAGCCTGGGACAAGACTCATGTCTTGGTCCAGTGCATCCATGCTGTCTACGCTTCCCATCGGCTAGTCACTTAGTAGCCCTCTTGGTTATCAGATCGACTGTCGCAGTATTGGAGCATTTGTGTTCATGTGACCCTTAGTTTACTTCATTAGAGCCCCAAAGTGCAAGAGTAGCAATGCCATCATATTGTTATAATTGTTCTATTTTATTATTGCTTATTGTTGTTAATCTCTTACTGTGCCTGATTTCTGAATTAAGCTTTATCATAGGTATGTACATATCAGAAAAAACAGTGTACATAGGTTTGGTACTATCTGCAGTTTCAGCCATTCACTGGTGTCTTAGAAAGTATCTCCTGTGGATAAGTGGGGCCTACTGTAATGCTATAGTAAGATAAACAAGATTTTTTGCTTTGATTTTCAGCTATGTGATGCTTCCATGGATGTATCTGATGTCCAGAATCTTCTCCAGTTTGTTCGTGGTTTCATCTCTTACATCTCATTGAACTTCATCTTTGGCCTGTGCACCATGCTCATGACTGTCATGCCGCAGTTGCTGGCCAGAATCTCCAAAGCTCAGGTCAGTGATGGCAGCATCACTTCTGCAAAGGCTCAGGTGGCAGGAGAATGTTGGCTCATGACAGTGTTGTTGCTTATCCAACTGGAATTCAGTGGAGATGCACTAGTCTCCACTGTCTTTAAGCTCCAGAAAGAGAAAATGTTTCTAATTAACAAAAACATCTGTGCTATTATAAGAGCCATGTCCCGACTTGGTAACAGTTGACAAATGATGGGCAGTTTCTGTGGCTCCATGAGTGAGGGCAGAGCCACAGAGATGCTCATGGCTGCTTGCCCAGTGTCTTCATCAGGGACTGTGTGTTGAAGAATTACTCATTAATGTGGAAGAGTCAATGCAATGACATGTGTTCCGTCAAAGTGTCGCCACAGTCAGGTCTGACACTATGAGGTAGGATGGGCCACAGTGGCTGGCCACCCTCTCAGGCTACAGCATGTTTAGGGGGTACCTGCTCTCTTCCCCATGATCCCTGGGAGCAAACATGGTTTTACTACTTTCCCAGTGTGGCAGCAAAAGACTGTCCTGAGCATGGCCCCTTGGACGGGGAGCATTTCTCCCTGTGAGAAGTGTCCCTCCCAGTAGAGGTGTCTAGGTGAAGCTGAATCCCTTCCTGCTGACACATCCCATTTGTCCCCTGCCATGCCCTTTCCACCCTGTCTCTTCCTGGTGAGGCTTGCCTGGACCTTGGCCTCTCCTTTAACCAATCTTTTAGCCCCTTGACCTCCCCTGTGCTCCCTGCGAGTGTGGACTTCAGACTTCGTAAGCTCCTCTGCCCCCGTACTTCAGTCCTCTTTGTCTCTGCTTTCTTTTCTCAGCTCTGACCACAGTGTTCTCTCCTAACTCCATGCTGTTTCATGGACTCTGATTCCTCAGTAGTTCCCAGGTGTTTGACTTATGGTCTAAAGAAATAACCTGGAACGGGCAGTGAGCTCCCTGTTTTGAAGCTCTGTACTGAGCTCCCTGTTCTGGTCTCATTTCATATGAGGCAGGGACTGACACCTGCTTAATAGAGACAGGCTCACTTCCTGTGGCCAGCCGTGCAGAGACTTAGTAGACTCTCCTGAGATGGCTAATGTTTTTTGTTATTATTGTGCCTCGTGTTTGTATAGAAGCAGTGAAGTATGTAAACATCCATTATGCATTCAATAAAGGAAACAATCTATTTTGGTGAATTTTGCAGATGTATTATTGACACTAATCTGTATTAATATGTCACATCTTTAAATAGAAAACTGTAGAACAATTAATTGGCTTTAGCTCGAGGAGAAAATTGAAATCAGCAGAGGCAGTGTATAGTTTTCCTCCCCCCTTAAGATCTCTAATCTGGCATGGACTGTCAGGTGTGTCAGTCACCAACTACAGGAAAAAGGAAAACAGACTCAAAATGGATCATCCTGATGGTGAGAAAGTCAGAAGCAGAGGGGTGTCCTAGGGGAAGGGATCATAGAAGGGGTGTGGGGTGTTTTACTCCAAAAGGAAGAGGAAGAACTGTCCAGACCCAAAGAGGAAATTATCCAGAGCCTTTCCGTCCATGCGACTCTTAAGAGCGTGGCAGGTGGAAAGGAATTGTCACCTCCAATTATAAACAGCATTGCTTCATTGCTTACTCAAAATAAAAAATTGACAGTGGATTGTTTGTGGAAAAATAGGTCTACATCAACTGGTAACAAATAGTAAAAAGCAATTCATTGCTCTTGCTCAAGTCTTTCTTTTCCTTTGCTTTTTATTTTGATATTGTTTGCTTAAGAAACTCAACATTATCCAAATATTCATTTCAAATTATTTCAAATATTCCCTTGTAAGTTATGGAAAAATATGTTCTTATAGAATTAACGAAAGAAACCAAGAAAGGTGTGGGGATTCTCAGATCAGTCTTTAAAGCTATTATGACCAGCATTAACCACTGTAGATACAAACTATAGTGTTCATGTTATCATTGTTATTGTTATCAAATCACAGTTTACATAATAATGCAGTCTGGGTTCTAAGGCAAGCTCTGGAACATCTCTCTCTCCACTAGTGGGGCTCCCTGCTGGGGTTAGGGGAATGTAGATGGAGGGAAAACCTCATGGTTTCTAATTTGTTTCTCTGAATACTGATCACTTCTTCCATCTCCACATACCCCAAACTGAGCACTTATGGGTAGTTATTCCATGAGTTTGGACAGCTCTCCCCCCTCATGTGTGGATTATTCATTAACTCGGTGTGTATGTATTGCCCTTGCTCATATTTGTGTAGAGACTGTTATAAATTCCTTAAAATAACATATAAAGTCGTCACCCTTAGCCTGTCATTTCCTTTATTGTCTGTTCCTGAGTTACAAGCTGCAGTATTCTGCTATTTCCATGCTATCGCTAGTAATGGAAAATTCTTTTACGTGGTACATTAATTGACCCAGGGACATAGTTTTACAAAAAGTGGGGTTAATAAGCTCTTCCAGGGCTTGTTGAAACTTACAATTGTAGCAGTCAGTCAAGAAAAACGTTAGGGAAAATGAAGTAAATGAAGCTTTTGTACTTTTCCCATGTCTATATGCAAAAGACAATAAACCGTAATGATATATGCCCCTGGAGGTTGTTATTGAATTTTCTGTTGCTCCACAACCACGTTATTTAAGAATACATTTATCCTAGTCATGTTATACATTTACATCATAAGGTAAAAGGGAATGTTATCTAGTCTGAAATAAATAATTGGCAATTCTGTAAGTTTATTCTTTAATATTTATGATATGATACATACACTGTTGTCTACTATATGTATGCATAATGACGATTTTGGTCCCTTCATAAAATATTGTTTATATTTAGAATAGTTATTGAGTTTGAACATAATGAGGAAAAGACTGTAAAATTAAAGTCTAATTATTCATTCCCCCCTCCCACAACCAGGCACACCATACCAGCACCTCGGGGCCTGCCTGGGGACCTGCGACATGGAGAATGGGACCAGCCCCACCTCCTACAACCAGGCACACTGCACCAGTGCCGCAGGGCACTCCCAAGGACCTGGGGCATGGAGGAGGGGACTGGATCCCCCTCCCACAGCCAGACACACCATGCCAGCACCTTGGGGCCCACCTGGGGTCCCAGGGTATGGACCTGGGGACCGGACTTACCCTCCCACAACCAGGCACACTGTGCCAGTGCCTCAGGAACCACTCAGGGACCCAGGGTATGGAGCCGGGAATCGGACATTCTCTACAACCAGGCACACTGCCAGCACCAAGGAGCAAGCCAAAAACATCTCCTCCATGTTGGTGGTTCACCACAGCTACCACCATAACCATGGCCACCGCGAAGGCTGCTAGACGCCACAACCACCACACAGATGGTCCACCACCCACTGGAGTGCGTTGACACAGGGAGAATCACCAGCAGAGATAAAGAAAGGAGGAGGATGTCTCTCTCCACAGAGCCCATTTCAGAGTGACAGAAGAAGCATCTGCTGTATGATAGTGTTGGGGGAACTAATCACGCCTCTCAGCATTGGACAGATCATTTGGGCAGCAAATCAACAGAGTAACCATTACTCTTTCAGAGGGAGAGAAGAAATCTAGGGTGATTAGAGGGGGGAGGGGGAAGGAGAGGAGAGTGGGGAGGGACTGGACAAGGGGCATAAAGAGTAAGTACGATTTGTAACAGTATAGATGCTGATAACACTGATTTGATCAACATATCTCAGTGTTGAACCCCTAAAATATGTATCATCAATTTTGACTCAATAAAAAACAAAGTCTAATTCTCCATTATATTTCTATAGCTTTATTTGGTAGTTTCAGTTAGTGTGGCCTTTCTGGGTTGAATACTTTAAAGTAGCTGTATACTGAGTGTAAAGTCAGCTCAACAGACCAGTGTTTCGGTGAATTTTCTCCAAACATGAACTCCTTGGTGGAAAGAACTAATTCCTGCACTAGAAAGGTCAGCATCAAGTCCTGACCCTACCATAGTGTGTCTCATGCACATTAATGAGCCTCTTGCAACTGTTTGCCTGTTGGTAGCCTCGTTTGCTCCTGGGCACCTTGTACATTTATTGAGAGAATAAAATGTGATAAAGGGCAGGCAGTGAAGCTGGAAACATACAGTAATTTACAGGAAGCATTTAGTAAACAACTGATTAACACTGTGATAATTTTAATCTCATTATGAAATTAAATTAGTATTCACCTGGTGGTAAAGACAATAGTAAAACTTATGGTTGATGCTGAATTTTTAGATATATTCGATTTAAAAATCTCATTCAAATATATAGCCTATCTTATAATTCTTGTTTTCTCTTTAATTCTATCCTATTTGATCTCTTCCCTTTTCCCTTATTCATATCTGTTCTTGTAACAGCTCTTAATTCTATGTTTAATAATGACAACTACATATGTTTAATATGCTAAGAATGAACTAGGTATTCTCCATGTTATTTAAATGCTCACAGTCACAACTTCTGTTATCAACTCACTTAAATACCTGTATTACCATGTGTGACTATTAATGTTACCCATGTGTCTTAGTCTACTCTGGCTGCAATAACAAAATATGATAGATCATGTGGCTCAAACCACAGACATTTTTATCTCCTAGTTCTGGAGGCTGGGAAGTCCATGATCAAGGTGACTTCAGATTTGGTTCTTAGTGAGAACTCTGTTACTGGCTTGCAGAAGGCCACCTTCTCACTGTGTCCTCACATGGTGTGGGGAGAGAGCTCTGGTCTTGACCTTTTCTTATAAGGTCACTAATCCTGTCATGGGGACTCCACTCTCATGACCTCATGTACATCTACCCACCTCCTCTCAAAAGCCCCATCTCCTGGTACCATCACATTGGGTGTTAAGACTTCAACATATGAATTTTAGGGGGGGGGGACAGAAATATTTAATCCATAACATTCAGCCCCCAGGCCCCCAAGATTCATGTCTTTTTCACATGCAAAATACATTCTTTTCATCTCAACAGCCCCAAAGGCCTAACTCACTCCAGCCCCAACTCTAAAGTCTAAAATCCAACATCTCATTTAAATATCATCTAAATTAGATATGGGTGAGACTCAAAGGTGTATTTCATCCTGAGGCAAATTCCTCTCTCCACCTGTGAACCTGTGAAACCAAACATGTTATGTGCTTCCAAAATACAATGCTAGGAAAGACATAGGATAGACATTCACATTCCAAAAGTGAGAAGGTGGAAGGAAAAAAGGAGTGACGGGTCCCATGCCAGTAAAACTCAGCAAGGCAAATACCATTAGATCTAAAATCTCAGGAATGATCCTCTTTTCTTCTGTGGCTGTCTGACAGTAGTGCTGAGTAGTTGGGATGGGGAGGACGTGAACCATAGCACCAGCCAAGGAGAAAAATAGTTATCAGTAGGTGTTATGAAAAGGGGAGTAGATTTTAATTTGATTTCTTTTTTCTTTATTTTACTGTGCAGAATTTACAGAACATCTATGATGTCCTCAAGTGGGTCTTCACTATTTTCCCTCAATTCTGCCTGGTAGAGCCCTGCTGTAATCAGATTAAATATGACCTGACCTACAACTTTGGCATTGATTCCTATGTGAGTCCCTTTGAGATGAACTTCCTTGGCTGGATCTTTGTGGAATTGGCCTTGCAGGGCACGGTTCTTCTCTTATTAAGGATTTTGCTTCACTGGGACCTTCTGTGGTAGTCAAGGTACATTCTGAAGGGCTCATCCTTGAATGACACTGACTTTTGAATAAAGAGAGTCAGAGAAAAACCCATCCTGGAGGTTGCAAGATAAGAAATGTTTCTGATCTGTATAATACGTGATTCTAATGAGTTAAGATCTTATTATTTTTAAATTTTTGATTGGTATGAGTCAACAATACTAGGAAGAAGAATTTCAAAATTTAAGGTGCCAACCTGTGAGATAATCTTTCCAATTATTTAATTGCTTAAGTGTATTTTCCACTTCAAAATTGCTCAATTTCCCATTACTTTGTAGAGCCTAAGGTTAATTGGGTTGATATCATAAAGTTTTTTATTTTTATGACTAAATTAACTCATGGAAATGGGAAGGTATGGAAATTCAGTGCAGATAATCACATGCCCTTTGCCAGATCCTGTTGCTTCAGTAGCACAAGTGGTATATGCAAATGTGTAGATATATGACGTGGTCTATACAAACACACACACACACACACACACACACACACACACCAATTGTGTAGATATATGACGTGGTCTATACACACACACACACACACACACACACACACACACACACACACCAAATGTGTAGATATATGACGTGGTCTATACAAACACACACACACACACACACACACACCCTCTATACACACGTGCACACACACACACACACACCCTCTACTACTCTAAATAGGATTTAAGGTGACTTTGCAAGGATATCTGAAATATTGTCACATAACACATTTAAAATACACGTGGGAGAAAGGTACTTTCTTGTGTTGGCTCCACAATGGTGTGTCTGCCCCTGTATGACCACTTTGGCCTGTTCTTTCCAAGTGCTGTACATTTCCTTGTGACTTCTGCTTAAGGAAGGGTTCCTTTATGGAGAAATTACTGATTAAGACCATGTCATTAGAGAACCTATTAAAGATTATAAAGACACGTTGGTAGTATTTTATGGTGATCCCCTTATAAAATTATTTCACTAATTTCATGACATATTCTTTTACATTACCCTCTTTTAAGCTGCTAAAGTAGAAAACCATTTTGAATACAAATCCCAAAGCTCTCTTGAATTGTCTGCAACTGTGCTGGAATCTGCAGATTTCCAATAGCTGACTGAATTTGGAGTAGAATTCTGAGAGCCTTTTAAACATAGTTATGTGATGTCCCTTAATAATTTAGTCTATTTTAAAACCTATGATGCAGAATCCTGTGGCAGATTTTGTTGCTTTGCCTCCCACGGATTTGTCACCCATTTTCCCCTGGGTGACAGAGGTGCCAAAGATTACTCAAAGCCCATCTCTTTAGAGCAGTGAGAAGCCCAGAAAGGCGTTAATATCCCAGGACCCTCAAGCATGAGGCATCCTTCCATTTGGGAAATTAACCATGAATTGGGGTTCTCTTCCTGCATTTATTCTCCAGACCAGCAAGTTACAGGAAGAGACATAGGTGGGGTTTTGCTAAGTACAGTTTTACAAGTTACCAGTTCAATAGAAGCTGGTAACATTCAATAAAAATAAGTCAGATGACATTCTGTTAGGCAATTAAGTGATCCACTAACAAAGGCTTGATTTAGCAAACATTCCTTCTCCCTCTAGCAGTTTCTCAGTATCTTTACATAACAATCAGTAACTAGTCTGTCTTTGAGCCAGCAACCTTGCTGTGCCACAAATCTTTATCTCACACCAGAGACTTATAGCCTGAGGAAAATGTCCTGTCCTTGCAAGGTCAATATTTGAAACTGCCAAGGCTTTGGAAAACCAGGCCCTGTGAAGTACATATTGCTTTTTAGTATATTCCACAAGATTTCAGGGTGCACTGTTCTCCTATAGTATCAAAAGATTTTTATTAAAGAGAAGACTTTCTATATTGCCTTTATTTTGTGGAGGGTAGGTATAAATCGAACTGTATTTTACAATTAACTCTTTGTTATCCATAGTAAAGAGTCAATTTTGTTGATCTTTGTCAACTTGAAAGTTACGGAGCACAGAAGTTTACTCTACTTTAGACACTAGTTGCCTACTACTCCTTTATGGATCACTGTCACAATGACTGTGTGACTCACTTGATCTGTTTTTTAAAGCCAGATCTAACCAGGTCACTCATCATTGCTTAAAAGGTAAAGTCCACGATTCTCAGCAAGGTCTCCTGAAGTCTGGCCCCTCATGCCCAGGGAAGCTGTCTGTGACCCTCCCCTGTGTGCACAGAAATGACATTTGCCTCTGATCACCTCTGCCCCACTGACTTCTCCACTTCCTGCACCTTCTTCTGCCCTGCCCCACCTCCCTGCCTGGTCTGATGTCTTCTCAGTGTTTCCATTCCACCCTCCTTCTCTATCAGGGCACAGATTTGTTGTTTTATAGTATTTATATGTTAATTATTTCTGCTTGACTAGAAGTTCCTTCATGCAGGAAAATGATACTTGTCCTAGTTGGATCTTTGGAGAGAACAGGAAGACCCTGCTCTGTAGGTCTGGGAACAGGTAGATTCTGCCTTCCCTAACCTGAGCAGGTGTCTGTCACTAGCCCCTGATGCTAGACATAGTACAGAGGCCACTTCATTGCTGTCCTTCCCCATCCTGTGCTAGCTCCTGTCCTTTGATTATCTGTTAAGAATTCAGGTCTCCATTATTGTGCTGGAGTGAGAAAATTTATCTGGAAAAGGGAAATAATTTAAGCAGGAAAGTATAAAATTCGGTGAATTTTCACAAATTAAACATAGTCACATGCCCCCTTCTCATTGATAAAATCAATCCTTCCAACACCTCAGATGCTCCTCATAAACCTCTTCCAGTCCATAACTACCCTGTAGGTAACTGCTATTCTTATTTTTATCTCCATTGATTCATTTTTCATGCTTTTGAATATTTATAAAATTGGCATTATATAGTATATACTCCTGAATATCAAGTTATATTTTTCTTGTCATCTGTGTTGTATGTGGAATAAATTATTTTTGTCAAATGGTGATTTTAGGCATGGAAAAATAATACAGAGAAAGAAGCTAGGGATACTGGAGGCTAGCAGCGGATATTTTATTTTTGATGTCTTTAAATTTGAAATAGTTTAAGAATCACAAGAGTTGCAAAATTAGTGCAGAAAGTTCCTATGTACCTTTCACTCAGCTTCTCCCAATGATAATATGATAATATATTACATAACAATATTACACTGTCAAAACCAGGTAATCGGTGTTGGTTACAATACTAACTCAGTAGCCTGTATTATAAAAGTGTAATCATTAAATATGTTTTAATGGTTAAATACATTTTAAATGATTAAATATAATCATTAAAAGTTGGCCTATTGGGCCGAGGCCGTGGCGCACTCAGGAGAGTGCAGCTCTGGGAGCGCGGCGACGCTCCCGCCGCGGGTTCGGATCCTATATAGGACTGGCCGGTGCACTCACTGGCTGAGTGCCGGTCACGAAAAAGACAAAAAAAAAAATAAAATAAAATAAAAAAAAAATAAAAGTTGGCCTATTAAAATTTACAGAGGAAATTGAAATTTACTTGAAAATTAAATGCACCAGATTGAAAATCATAAAGATGGAAAAGTGAGCTGCTCAGATTTAGAGTAAATAAGAGTTGAAAATTAAATTTGTATTTATCTGAAAATACTTATTGAATACTCTTTGCAAGGTGTTGTGCAAAGGGCTGGCTATACAACCCTTTTATATGAACAAAAATATACTTATAAATTTATCATATTTGGGCTTTTTATGTACAATCTACTTTATTAAATGACCTGTTTACTAAAAGTGCTTAGACAAGTTGATGCCTTATACTTACTTTGTGATAAATTCTTTTTGTATTTAGCACAAAAGTCTGACTTGACTTTACTATTCATAAAATTAAAAACTAGCTCTAGTTTAGTGTTGATCCATTTCGGTGTATTTTAGGAGCATGTATATTTCCTCCCTGTTAGGGAATGAAAATTGTCTCTTGCTATTAATCTGTAATCAGGTGGTAGGACTAGGGTGCTGTGACAGTGCAGAGGTCTAAAGCTATATCTTCTGTTTTTACAGATTTCTGACCTTTCTCTCTTGTAGACTATTCCAGTACAATTTCCCAGGTGTGAATTAAGTCTGATTTTATCTTTCTAGAGATCACTCTGTCCTCCAAGGCACAGTCAAGTCTTCTAAGGACATAGATGTTGAACAGGAGCAAACGAGGGTGTTTAGAGGAAGTGCCCATGGAGACATCCTTGTGTTATACAACCTTAGCAAAAGTTACTGAAGCTTTCTCCAGAAGACCACTGCTGTGCAGGGTATCAGTTTGGGCATAGCAAGAGGAGAGGTAACAGAGTTCTATTCTTACTGTTTTCTGTTGAAACCCATGTGACTCTAATTGTTGATCTGCTTGTGTTATTCTCAGAACATATGAAACCAGAGGCAAAAACAGCCTTCAAATTTCAGGGATTTCTACAAAATCAGTAGAAGGAGAACCTGAACAGAGGGTCTGTTGTCTCTTTGCTTAGTGAAAACTTTGCTGATTGATTGATAGGGTTTCTTTTGTTTCATAATTTTTAAAATTTCATGTGATTGAGGAAATTGTTTGGGCTATGTGATGAGTTTTTATTGAGTGCAAATATGTAATAAATCCAATTAATTGAGGAAACCTCTTGCATCTCTTGTTTATTTAAATGGACATTCTTTAAGTGTCTATTTAAGCTCAACTAGTAAAATGCTACTATGGAAAGGCAAAGAACACTATCCTAATAGTTCAGAAATTTTTTTCACGAATATGACATTAATTCTAGTAGAAATATTTAATCAGAACTGACAGAAGCCATATAAATTGTTCCTGATTTGTGCTTAATGCATAAAGGGAAATGAGTTCTGGAAATGATTATCTTTAATTAACTGTTAAAAATAAAAGAGCATCTTGCATTCATATTGTTCCAAGCTCCTGAGAAATTCAAAGTAGATGATATTGTTGTCTGACTGGCATTCATGCCCTACTCGTGAGCTGCATGTAGGCATCTCAGGTATGAGTACTGCGAAGTAAGAGAAGCCAAGAGACCAATCTGAAGCAATCCAGATGTAGCTTTGCACCCTGGACAATGATTTCTGGTGGAATAGGACAAAATGTTAAGGATTTTTTTGTAGTTGTTGATTGCTACTGCTCTGAGACTAGCTATGTAATCAAACCCATCTTCTTGAACTATATTTTCACATTTGCTTTAAGAATTAATATCAGTTTTCCACTACCTCTTTGAGGTAGTTTTAAGCTAAAGAGTAAGAGATAAACTTGGAAAACTTCATAAGAATGATGCTCCACGTAGGTGACGTGATCCAAGATGCCATTTAATTTTGGGTTCTATTCTCTAAGTTTTTATGAGTGTATCAGTTTAATTACCTAGATGGAAAGTGCTATGCAAGAGCCTGTGGAAAATACAGAGATGACTAAGATATGCCCCTATCCCTCTATGAATTAATAATTGGGTAGGAATCAAAAGATCATAAATATTTGCTTATGTTATGTAACAGTGTAACGTAACAGCAGTGTTACATAACAGTATAAGCATTGTACCAAGGCAGGACAAGATTAAAAGGCACACGAGTGGCACTGTCGTCAGTGCATTAAGTCCAGAGAGGGTCATAGGAAGGCGGGGCGGGGGGCAGGATGTGTGGGGAGAGCTTTAAGGGTGGGTTTATATCTAAGCCTTGAGGCATAGATATCGTTTGCATAGGCCAATGGTGGTGTACCCTGGGACACCCAGCTCTGGCATGGGCTGTCTGACAGAAGTTCCATGGGACAAGACAGGCCTGGAACAAGATGGACCCATATGTCAGACAGTGGGAGAGATCCAGGGGAATAGGGGGGAGAGGCATGGTGATCAAAGCAGGTCACAATTGAGGGACGTGGTGGCATCCTGAGGTGCAGAATAGGGTTGTGTGATAGGTAGGTGGGGCATGGTGACAGGAAGTCCAGAAGCAGTCGCTTCCCGACATTCAAGCAGCTGGGGAGCCAGTTTATGTCAGTAGACAGCAGCACCTCACCACCAGAAAACAGATGTCTCGGAAAGAGATTGAGAACCAGGGATACTCAGTCTCCAAGGTGGAATCTCAGGCAAAGTATACAGTGAGGTACGAGGTAGAAAGTAGGTCTAGAAAAGAAAACAAGAAGGCCGGTTTTTGCACATGTAGTATAAAGACAAGAGTGGACCAGGAAGTAGGTTGATTTGATGTTGATTGTCAGAATGTAGAACCAGAGGGCTGGCCCCGTGGCTCACTTGGGAGAGCACGGCACTGATAGTGCCGAGGCTGCGGGTTCGGATCCTCTATAGGGATGGCCGGTTCACTCGCTGGCTGAGCATGGTGCAGACAACACTGTGCCGAGGGTTGTGATCCCCTTACTGGTCAAAAAAAAAAGAAAAGAATGTAGAACTAGAGTTCACTTCTTAATTAATATCAGGATCAGCCTAGACTCTGAGGTAGTAGTGAATTTATAGCCGTTTTAATGAAAAAACAAGGTATACAACAAAGCTGAGAGTTCTCTGCTTTTATATATGTAATAAGATGTGGGGAGAGTGGAAGCTGGAATATTTTTAGAAAGTACTTTTAAATATATGAAAGTGAAACCAGGAGAACATGACTTATGATAATGTGACTTCAAAAAAATATCTCTGCATAATTTGGGGTAATTTGTACCTACTTCTAATCCTCTTGAGTTCTATATATGAATTTACTTCTCTGTAAATTAAGGCTGAAATTTTTATAACACTTAGGTACCATAATAGTTTTGAAAGTTCTTAGTAATCTATAACATGGTTTATAGAGTAGTGCCACCTTAAAAGTCTGCAAATATCACAAACCAACAATATCAGCTCAAAGTTGGCTGAAAGCAGATGCTGTTTATGATATAATTTTGATTTCATTTAACTTGGTTTATTTAACTTGGTTTTTCCCCTCCAGTGCTTCGGGCTTCTAGGGGCGAATGGAGCTGGGAAGAGCACCACATTCAAAATGCTGAACGGTGAGGTTCCCCCGACGTCGGGGCATGCCGTCATCAGGACTCCCACAGGGTAAGATCCAGGTGCAGTCAGATTTGCTGCCTAAGAGGTAATAATCAAGCCCAGAGAGCCCCCAGCAGTCCCTCAGTCCTGTGGAATAAAGTTTAAAAGTGTCATCTTCCTCTAAATTTACCTTCTCCAGAGGGGAAAAGACTTTCCAAATATGCATGAATTGAGCTCAATATTTCTAGTCAGAGCAGAAGGTGAAGGAATCTTGTCACAAAGCAGCCAAGGTCAGACTGCTCTCTGAGGCGCCAGAGAGGGTTTGAGGAGCTCAGCTGGCTTCTCTCTGCCTTTGTAATCCGGAGCAGGGGCAGCCAAGGGCTGGTTTTCTTACTCATCCTTTGGATAAAGCTTGAAGTGTCCCCATCAGTTAAAGTGGCCAGAAGGGGCCGGATGGTTTCCCACTTTTCGACCCGCAGACCTCCTCTTTTGGGTAGTCATGACTTGTTTGGGCTGGAGCAGTATGCACATTAAACACCCAGAAAGTTGTGTCTAGGAGTGGGGGAGACATTTTTCCCCTTGCTGTAAACATAGAGGAGGTTCCTGGGCACCTGTGCAGTCAGAGGCTGCCCAAGGCCAGCTGATGCATACCGGTTCTGCAGGCAACACAGGTGTACCCGTACATGCATGCACACATGCAAACACACACACACACACTTGGCCTACAGACAGCAGCACCTATCCCTCCCTTTTACTGTGCCCCCTCTTGTCCCTGCTTCCCCTTTAGGCCAAGATCTCCAAGGGGCAGGGGACATTACTGTCTTTGTATAACACTGTATTCCCACTGCCCTGTGCAGAGCGTGATATCTGGGAGGTGCTCATTAAATATTTATTGAATGAATATGTGTGAAGATGAGGCCTGAGAAAGAGAAACAGCTCCCGATGTCCAGAAAAGTGTCTGATGACCCAAGATTGGCCACGCTGTTGTCCTGATGGAAATAACCTCACAGAACGTTAACATTGGATGAAGTCACTGTCATTGACTGAATGGGTGTGTCCTCCCCAAATTTATATGTTGAAACCCTCATCCCCAATGTCATGGTATTTGGAGGTGAGGCCTTTGGAAGGTGGTTAGATGAAGATGAGGTCATGAGGTGGAGCCCCCATGATGGGATTAGTGCTGTTGTAAAAAGAAGAAGAGACACAGACTTTTCTCTCTCTCTTCCATGTGAGGATACAGGAAGAAGGCAGCCATCTGCAAGCCAGGAAGATGGCCATCTTCAGGAACTGAATCTGCCGGTGCCTTGATCTTGGACTTACCAATCCCCAGAACTATAAGAAAACCATTTCTGTTGTTTAGGCCACCCAGTTAATGGTGTTTTGTTATCGCAGCCTGAGCTGATGAAGGCAGTCACTCAGCATCCATAAGAATGTAAAGCTCCTGATCCTGCAAAATGCCAGTCCTCCTTCTGAGCATACACAACCTCAGTGCACCTTTCCTGCACAGACCAGCATCCATAAATCCCAGGTCCTAGTCCACAATATGCCAAACATCCTTCTCTCTTAGCTGAGGTGAGCGACTGCTTCGGTACCCGTGACAGCTCTGTGCTTGCTCTTGTCTACCCTCCCTGTATGTGAGAGGTATTGAGCTAACCATTGATAGCTTTTCACCCACCTTTCAATAGCATCCAGTCTGGAGCTTCCTTAGACTTTCTCCCAAATTACACAACTAAAGGCCAATGTAATAATTGTTTCTTTTTAACACCCTCTTACAGAGGCACCCTATGGTTCCTCCTGGTGCATGTTCTCCTTTGATGGAATGAGTAATAAAGCCAACTTGTTCAACTGCAGGTGTGTTCCTGAAGGGCATTGACTGGTCCCTCACGGGCTGGCTGGGCTATGTCCCTCTCTTGTCACGTAATGATGATAATGAGAGTGATCAGGAGCATGTACATGAGGCTTACTGTGCTCCAGGTACTGTGCTGAGTTCTTCCCATGTATTAATATGCACTTGATCCTCACAACAACTCTGAGAAGCAAGCACTGTTATCCCCCCATTTTTCAGTGGTGGAACCGAGGCACACAGAGGGTGAACCCCCTGTCACAAGTCAGCGGCTTGTAAGTTTCTGGAGCAGATATGAACCCTTGTGGTCTGGCTCCAGAGTCCCTGCTCTGACCTGGGCCTAACCAAGCTTCAAGGCCTGAGCAGAACTTGAGTCCTGACCTGCCTTCACCCTGGGTAGGATGTAGAGCTTATTCGAGTGTGGTGGGGATGAGGAGGAGGTGCTGGGCGGCCCCCACATCAGGCCCAGGGGCAGCCACATTTGTGACATGCCTGAGAGACCCTGGGGTGGCCTTGACCCATTCTGGGTTCACTCTTGCCACTGTCTCAGGGACTAGGACTTAGGATTTATGGATGCCGGTCTGTCGGTGCAGGAAAGTTGCACTAAAGGTGTGAACACTCAAGAGCTGATAGGTGGCATCTTCTGTTCTGAGCACTTGGGAGGGTGGTAGGAAAAGATGGAGCAGCAATGAGAGGGAGAGACAGAGATGGGAGAGCAGTTCAAGAAGAGAAGGAGAGATGGTGGGGGTGCGGGAAGGAGGCAGAAGGATGGAGTCAGGGACAGAGCAGGGAGGAAGTAGAGAGATAGGATGGAAGGAAAGAGGGAGACAGACATACAGAGAAAGACACACGCACGCATGCATGCACGCACGTACGCATGCACGCACACACACACATGCACACACACACGCACACACACACAGTCTGACAGCCTGACTGGGAGGAGGGGATAGGCAGAGGAGGAGAGACCGCCTTGGGTCTTGACCTTCCAGGTCCTGACTTGGTGCCTCAGCGGCCTGCAGCTTTATGCTGTTTGTTCTCAGTTGTCAGGAGCCTGGGACAAGCTCCTTCATCAGCCCAGGTCTCATCCCCCACCAGGAGACATTCAGGGACCCTTGATAAAGTGTTGCTTTTAAGGCACAGAAGAAGCTGTCCAGGGGGGTCAGGACATTGACAACAAGTTATCTTCCCTAAATGCCCTTATTGAGAGGACTGAGGGAGATGGTCACCAGGCCAAGCAGGGACTGTGAGGTTGCCGATGGACTGTGCATTCTCTGCGTTGGCTCAGGCAGAGCACAGTCAGGAGGAGGAGGGCCATGTGTGCAGACGTAGCCTCCTTGGGTTCAAGGGGTCTACACTCACAGCGCATTTCCTGCATGGCCTATGGAGCCTGTGCCCTAACCTCTAGTGCAGTGCCTCCATCTGATCATGCTGCATACACACACATGGAAACCACCCTTGGCTCCCAGGACTGTGGAATGAAATCCAGGTTTCTTCCTGGGTCTAAGAGATCCTGGTCCCCCACCTGTCTGACTTCCACTCCTCTGCCTGCCCCTCTTCACTCAGGTGTCTTTTGTTTCCTCCTTTGAGACTTTTCCCTCCCCACCTTAGTGCCTTTGCTCATTCATCTGTCAGCTTTCCCCTCTCCTGCCCGTTCACAGGTTCTCTCCTTTGTCTCCCTCTGCAAGTCAGATTCCTTTGTACAACTCCCTCCCAGGACCACCCTCCTTCAAGGCCCACCATCCACCTGCCTGTCAGCACTGATTTGCTCAAGTCTTTGCTTCATGCTGGATCCCTACTCACTGCAGATTCCAGAAGAGGGAACGTGAGTGTTTCATGCTGGAGACCAGCTCCAGTCGAGTTGTGGGTACCCAAAAAGGGAGAGGGAGGGTCGGCGAAAATAACAAACACAGACGGAGACCTCAATGCATCAATATGCACGTTCTCTCTCTGCTGGCTGTCAGCGTGTTGCAGCTGGAGCCCAGTAGAGCATGAGACAATGCCTTTTATTTAGATTTTTCTCTGCAGGGGGTTTTTGGGTATTATTTTTATTGTATCAGCAAGCTTAAATCAATAGTCCAAAAAGCAGGGAGGAAACTTTTTTAGAGGTCAGCACGACTTAGGTGATCAACTCGTGCTTTTTCCTGGAATCAGGTTTATCAGATTCAAACCATCCCTTCATTGTCTTGAAGTTATCTTGTGACCTTTTTCTGTTAGCAAGCTGTGGTTAATATCCACCCTGTTAACAGGGTGGGAGCCAAATGTAAAAAGAACAGCGGATATTTGAGCAGCATTATCATGCACATTTTAAGGTTATGCATTTGCTGTGGCCCTGTAATCTTGATCTAAATGTTAAAGTGTCCTTGTGCACAGCACCATCCCTCACAAAACCAGTTACACTCTCTTATTTTTCTAAGATCTAATTTTGCAGGTTTAATAATTTTACAGCATATATTTTTATCCCAACACCTGATTCTTAATGATTTATTTAAAACTGGACACCACCAAGTAAAGGGGGTTCTACAGTTTCATTCCCATATACTTAATTTGTCCCAATCATATAATTTCTCATTAATGCCAACCATTCTCTTGCCATTAATATAACCTCCAGTAAATGATGTTTGCCAACTTGCATTAGGCTGCAGCTCATATTTAGTCATGAGCGGTGCTTTTGGAACATATGTTGGTGTGGTCAATTTATCACAAGGGGATAATTTTAAATTGTCCAATTTACTCGGATCCTCTGTGGGAATGTTTAGTTCAATGACCGCATAATGATTTGTGTTATTTTTATAATCTTTTGGGAATTCAGAGAACTGCCACACTAACCAAAATATCGAAAGAGAAGGCAAAAGCCACGGAGCCAAGGCAGGAACCCCTTAAAGTTGCAGCAAGTGCTCATAGCTGTGGCCTTGCCGACAGCTCTCCCTCCAGCGGCCTTGCCAACTCGGAGAGGGCAGCCCAAGCTGACTCCTTTATGATCCTGCCATGGCATGGGCCACGCCAGTTTCACTCACTGCTGGATCCTCACTCACTGCTGGATCCCCACTCACTGCAGATTCCAGAGGAGAGAATGTGTGCGTCTCACTCACTGCTGGATCCCCAGGCCTGAAACTAGCACTGTCACAAACACAGTTGTTCAAGAAATTATTTTTTCCTTTTTATTTCTTTTTAATAAACTTTTTTGGGGGTCGTGGGTTGCTTTGGAATAATTTCAGAACAACAGGAAAGTTGCAAAGATAACACAGACCTCCCATCCGCCTCTCACCTGGCTTCCTCCACTATTATCACCTGACATTACTGTGGTACATTTGTCACAACTTAAGGAACTGACTCTGGTGCACTCACATTAACTAAAGTCCAGACTCGATTCAGATTTCACCAGTTTTTCCATCGATGTTATGTTGTTCTTTAACTTCCTGTTGCAGGACCCAACCCAGGACACCACATTGCATTTGATTGCCGTGCCTGTCCAATCTCCTCTGGTCTGGGATAGCTTCTCCTGCTTTCCTTGTTGTTCATAATCTTGGCGGTTTTGAAGGACACTGGCCAGGATTGTTGTAGAATGTGTCTGCATTTGCACTTTTCTCAATTGTAGACTGGGGTTGTGGACTTTGGGAAAGAACAGCAAAGAGGTGAAGGGCCTTTGAACCTTCTCATCACATCGGGGATACATGTGGTCCACATGACAGCACTGGTGACGTTCACCTCCATTGCTTGGTTAAGGTCATGTGCGCCAGGCTGCTCCACTGTGAAGTTGTTATTTTTCCATTTCTATATTGTGTTCTTTGGAGATATGCTACCAAATCTAGCACATCTTAGTGTGGGTGAACGCATTTGGCCCTACCACCTGAGAGGGGCAGTTATTACTTGGAATTCTTCTTTAAGGAAAATTTGTGTCCTCGCATTCATTTATTTATCTGTTCTTTTATGTCTGTCAGTATATCTCTGTCTTGATCTATCTGTATTTTATATTATTTTATAACTTGGCCTATAATCCAATAGTATGTTAGGACATGTATTTTTTGAGTTCAAAAATATGGGTGAATTTAAGCATCCCAGAACATCTCAGAGGTTGGTACTATTATTATGACCACTTTACAGGTGAAGAAAATAGGCCTAAGGTCACAAGCAGAAGACCCTGTTGATGTGACTAGCCTGGGACATTAGCCAGGAAAAGGATGGGAGAGACCCTGTGTTCAGCGTTTACTCATGTGCAAAACAGAGACAATAAGAGACCTTCCTTGTGTGGTTGTGTGGTTTACCTGGGTATGGCCCTGAACAGGGACTACCACCCTATACTAGAAATGTGACCACGGGAGGTGGAAGGAAGACCAGAGAGTTGGTGGTGGGTGAGGATAAAGGGAGTAAGGATAATGTTTTGGGAGCCAGAGGTGAGGATTTGATAATGTGGGAATTTGAAATTTTATATGGATTGTAGTGTAGTCAAATTTACAGTGACAGAAAGTAGGATGGGCGTTGCTTGGGGCTGTATTTTCCAGAGATGCTTTTGAAGGATCTGGGGGTAATTCCCTGAACCTCAGGGGTCTCCCACTGTTCTTACAGTACATGACAGATGGTATCTGAGATCCTGGCAATGGGATATGGAAGGTGCAAGGGAGGAGAAGGGATTCCTTTCAGGGATAGAAGCCTCCTCTGGATGCCCCTCCAAGATGGGCTCTGCATGACTGTTAAGCCACCTGATGGGAAAATGGAAACACGACTGTGTTATTGTCTGGGCTCCATGCATTTGCATGGTGTACTGTAAATGGCATACTTTCTGGTAATGGATGGTGCTGAGACATTCTCCCAGAGGTTTTAGGCTTGAGGAAGGGATTAAATTCATGAACTGCAGTGTATTATAACAATGGGACAGTCTTTCTCATGAGAAAATGATCTGCCATGTTGTGGAATATTTAGCAGATATTTGATGATTATGTGACAATGATTCTATAGAATGGATTCTTCCATGAAGTGCAGAATTTGACCTGATGATATATAAATATGTTCATGATTCTGATTGAACAGATGATTCATGAGTATTCCTAGAGAGGAGAGACTCATATTGGTCTTGACTTGTTTACTCTTATTAATTATACAATATGTTTATCTTTTAATTAAAATATTAAATTGCTATGCACCTGTGGGAGACCAGAATATGCCACCCTAAAATATAAAGGATTGTTGAGCTGAAGGCAATTAAGAAGCAGCAGATGCAGGAAAGCTCTGCCCTCCTTCTATTTGTGAGAAAGCAGGACATAGATTTAGAAAGACAAAAGGTATCCTGCCTCCACTTCTACCAGGAGAACAAAGGTTAACTGCTGAAGTCAGCCATAGACCCTCATGTGCCAGAAGATGGCACCAGAGACACCTGCATTAATGAGCTTTACTCATCAGCCTTTATCTGCCCTTTTCTTGCCTTCCCTTAAGTTGCTGCCCCTTGAGACTCGAAGTCCTTTTCCTTTGTCTTGTCACTTCTCTTAATGTAGTGTCCTTTGTTTAAGATGCCACATAAGCCAGAATTCAAAGCCATCTTTTGATAATGACTCATTCTCTGGGTGTCTCCCATGTATATGTGAAATATACATGTTAATAAACATCTGTTTTTCTCTTGTTAATCTGCCTTCTTTTATAGGGGTCTTTTCCAACTAAGAACCTATGTGGGGAGGGGTTGAAGAAAAAAATTATTCTTCCCCTACACATGATAACTAAAAATCTGCTCTGACCAGGTCAGCTAAACTGTAGTACCTTAGGGGATCTGGGATAAGTCCGTAGTCAAGTCCCATGTCCTGGAAAATGCTATCATAAATCCTTTTTTACTTAGAAGCGGATGTGATGACACCAAAAAGTAATAAAGTAACCTACAGCGCTTTTGTAACACCCTAGATCCCTGCATGTATGATGTGACCTAGTAACGATCCCAAATCTAGACATCATGTACAACCAAGGAAAAATGAATGTAGTGATTAGAGAGGGCCTGTCCCCTCTCTTTCCTTGGACTCTCCCCCCCTTCTTGTGAATAAAATGCTAAATTCTGCTGGACACCTTCAGAGCATATTTCTCAGGGTGACCTGACCTATGTATCTCCCTGGTTGCAGCCATCATTTTGGTTCAGTAAAACCTAGACTTTATATGTTCAGCCTCAGTTTCTTTTAGGTCAACACACTTTATAGTGGGGAAAAAAAGATCTGACAATATAAGGATATACGACAAGAAGTTAAATCTCCCATCCAGCCCAGTTCTGTGGTCCTTCAGCCTGCTCTCCAGAAGCAGGTCTTGAGGTTTTCTGAGTATCATTCCAGTGTTACCTGCAGGGACATGCCTATATGCATGTGGAATTTCTTTAAACACAAATGAGAACATACAGTATACACTGTAGTACAGAATTTTTCTTTTGCATTACTAGCACACAGATGTAATTTTAATTTTTTTTTTCAGATGTAATTTTTAAAGAAATTTATGATAAAGTTCCTTATTATCATGGGGTCTTTATAATCTGGAGAATTTAATTTACTAATAAAGATGGTAGTTTGTGGAAAAGAAAATAACTGCTTATATTCTTAGTGATGTTTTAGAAAGTCAGTTTGAGTGGGCAAAACTCTGTAGCAGTTTATGAGGCTGGATATTGTACTAAAGAAAAGCTCTTGGAGATCTTTAAGCAGTGATTTGCAGACTGAGTTTACATGTCTGAGTAGAACAAAATAGGGAATAGCAAACACAGAGCCTGACATGTGCTGGGCCTTATGCTCGTCTCCACATGTGTAGTCAGATATGGAACATTTTACTCTGAGTATTCTTTTAGAAATGGGACTGTGTCATTTTTACTATGCTCAGGGTAAAAGGTGAAACCTCAAGGAGTTCTGATGTGAGGGGCTTTGTCCTGGCTCACATTCGGAGATTTGCGGGTATAGGGACCAAAGGAAAGCCTCACCCTTAAAGGTTCATTAATAGAAATCACTGTCACTGACAAATTTAGATCAATAAAAAGAAAAGGCATGACAAATTTTATTAATTAATGTGCTGGGATAAAGCAAAGCACAGGGGAATCACAACAGAGTAATGTCCCAATTTTCCATTGGAGTACAGAGCTTCTATACCCATGTCCATAGGGGAAGGGGAGATGGGGCTGTAGGAGTAAGTGATTCCTAGGGGGACACAATGGACCTGGGCAAAGTTTATTTGGCTCACAAAGCAATGACTGGTAAATGATTTTCTTTAAAATACTGAATGGGACTGAAATACAAGACAATAGTCTGTGACAAAAGTGAGTCCAGGTGTGTTGGCAGACTCTGGTCTTCCTTCCTGTGATATGATTTAAATTAATGAAAACTCAAGGAAAGGACCAGAGGTAATTGTCTTCTTTGGTGGGTCTAGACTTCAGGCAGATGAGGGAACAGCTTCATCCTGTGCTTTGGAGAGAAACTGAGGATTGAGGGACAGGAGGGAAGAGGAGGGTCAGAGAGACCTTGAGCCGGCTTTTTTATTTCATCCAGACAAAGCACCATATTTTCGGGGTAACAGCTTTTTGCACCCCAACATGGGTTAATCCAGAGAGAGGAGGATGAGGATGGAGGAAGGAGGAAGAAAGTGAGAGGCGGGGGTGGGTTTTATGAGATGGATGAAAGTCCTTTGTACTTGGTTCACTTCTCTTCCTGACCCTCCCCAATCTTAAATTTAGTAACCCAACTAAATGCAAATCTTGGGGAGGGGAACACTGTGGAAACCACAGGTAGGGGCTGGGCTGCCATCCGGACTTTGCATCAGGCAGATCTGAGGTAGGGCAGAGGTGGGGAGAACAGGAAGCCCTGGGACCCTCTGTCTCCTGCATGGACCCTGACCAGGTTGTAGCTCAGAGCACTGGGTCCAGCACTGGGCTGCCAGAGGCTGACACATGGGTCATCTTTAATTCTGAAGGGAGCCCTGTAGAATTTCTGTGTGCAAGCTGGCACTCATGGAAGTTTGGTGACATGCTTAGGACCTGGTCAGGTAGTGAGCCACCTTCACAGAAGGAGGAGACTCAGGTTCAAAAGAAACAGTTACATTATCTATAAAACAGGATACTGCTACTACTCTTGCTGGTACCTGAGCAAGAAATGGGGGCACATGTGCTTGCAAAATGCTCTAAACCACTTGTTTTTAATGATAATGTCATCTTTCTCCCTAATTGGCTTTATTTGACTTTGAGCAAGCTACTAAACTCTTTGTATTTGGAGTTTTTTCTCCAAAATCATATATGTATATATTTATATGTTACCATACAATATACTGGTATACAGAATGTGTAATATACCATTTACAAATAAAATATACAGTATTTTTTTATTGTAAATTTCAGACAGCCAATTGATTCTCACAGAAAGCTTCCACTGATTTTCACTGAGCTCTTAGCCATCCTATGCAGCCATGGCTTGACAGAGTGGCATCCCAATCTTCTAACTTTTTCTTAGTAGATTTATTGCATTAAATCATTAATTTGATTAAATCTGCTGGTAAATGATCTCTAACCCTGAATTATATGAATTAAACTGAAACCCCCTTCATCTTCAGCACTACATGCAGTCAAACTCCACTCACTCATCAGTAACATGAGTTGCTTCATTACTAAATCAGATAATGGTCTTCAAATCCTGGAAGAGTATTTTCACATTTTTAATGCTACTCACTATAGAACAGCTACAGACATGACACACTTTTGTGTAATCTGTATTATTAACATTTTCCTCATCGTTTTATTTAGTCTAAATAATCAACAATACAATAAATCAAGTCCCAATTATAGTGTTTGCCAATTCCCATGGTGTAAACACTCTCACCATGTTCAATTTTAGGATTGAGATGAGATATGCAGTAACCTATTCATACCGTACAGCTCCAATCGGTATAAATAATTTCAAGAGCATAGAAGTAGTAAAATGTAGTAAAATAATTGTAAAGTGATGTTTTAAGTATTTATTACTTCTGCTTTTCATGTAATTAATTGTAAGTTAGTTTTATTTTTAATAATGGCTTTGAAAAGCAGCTGGTAAAATTTCTGTAAATTTAACAATCAGCCCTCAAAAGCCAGTATATGCCTGTTCCAGCACATCCGTGCCTGAAGCCTGGGGAGAACCAAGCATGGTTAGGGACATAGAAGAAAGAGTGAAGGAATTGGGGCAGGTTCAAACGTGGAAGGGGAGAAAATGCAGGCTGGGGAAACACTGGGAGAAAAATAAGGGAGTGGAGATTGCTGATCCACTTATTTTGATCTGTTGGTGTTCATAATGTTGAGGCAAGCTGGATAAAGAACATTTGGAAAACTAAGGTATTGAACAGCTAAGGGATCAATTATGGCCATTTAGTTTTCTAAAAGGATAAGAGGAGTGGAAGAGACAAGGGAAATGAAAGTTATGTAGGGCCACACTCATCAAAAATCCTTCAAGTTAGATATTGTGAAAAATCACACAGATCTTGGAAATGAGGCAGAAAGGCTGGTGTCACAACCTTTCAATGTCACATGGGACAAAGACTACACAAGAACTATCAAGGGAAACCGTTATTTTGGCTTTTTTATTCTTGGTTAAAGGTCTGACGTGGGGAAGTTACCTGTTAACTTAAGGGTTGTTTTCTTGTAGAGCTGCAAATAACTTCTGTCCAGTGGAAGCTCTAATACCAATGGTTACTATTTCTAGCCCTGTTGGACATTAACCAGTTTCATATCTAACCTAGGAATCTTAACCTCCTAAATGTACCCTGGCCCCCAAAAGGCTCTTTGAACCAGGTATGACATCTTACTGGTTCCCTCCCTAATAAATTGAATAAAATCCTTGACACATGTTCATTCTATACATGTACGAGAGTCACGGTTTTACTTTTTTGATTGAAAATTATACTTTGACAACATGTTTTAGAATTCAGAAATTTTAGGAAGATAATGCGGTACACATATGTTACACGTGGTGTCTGGAGCAGCATCCCATAACCACATGTGGGGCAGGAAACCACAGACATCTTTATATAAGGGAGGATAAACAGAGATGACACATAGCCTTATGTCACTTCTGGTCAGTATTGCTAGCAAAAGGGGCTGCCACACATTTATTGCCTAAAAATTGACTTTCCATGATATTTGAATTTCATAATTTTAGGTAATAGATTGTGGACCTGTGTATGTAAAGTACTTGTAACAGTGCAGCTAGTAAGTGCCTGACATTTGACAACAATTTGACAACAGAAAGTGCAAGGCATTCTGACAACAACACTCCAACACCAACTGAGTATCGTGTAGTTCAATTTGATTCTGACCTTATCTACCCAGTGTTAGTGTCAGACCCCACAATTTAAAGAGCAAGGTCATGACTTGATGACCTTCTGAGATGCCAGCTCAAATGGGGTCCCCAGGATACCCATACTTCTGCCTCACTGACTACAAGTTTGGGGATTCCCACAACACCCTCAGTTTTGATAATTCACTAGAACAACTTACAGAACTCAAGAAAGCACTTTACTTATGATTGTCATTTTATTAAAAAGGATACAAATTATCAGAATAGCCAGATGAAGAGCTACGTAGGGCAAGGTCTGGCAGAGTCCCAAGTGCAGAAGCTTCTGTCCACAAGAGTTGGGACACACCATCCTCCTGGTATGTTGATAAGTTCACCAAGAAGCTCCTTGAGCCTCAGTGCTCAGAGTCGTTGTGGAGGTTTCCATACATAGGCGTGATTGATTAAATCATTGGCCACATGATTGAACCCCATCTCCAACTCACCCTCCCTCTCCAGAGGTCACAGTGGGGTAGCTGACATTCCAGCCCTCTGATCATGTGCTTGGTTCCTGTGTTGACCATCCTGAAGTTACGTAGTGGCCGCACCATGAGTCACCTCATTAGCATAAATCCAGCCATGTTAGGAAGGGGTTTGTTATGAATAACAAAAGATACTCATCACTCAGGAAATCCCAAGGGTTTTTGAATGTCTGTGCCGGAAACCAGGCACACATGTATTTTATGTGTATTTTTTTATTATACACCACCATCATATAGGTTTATAATTTTGCTTAAGTGGCCTTAAGGCAGCCATCTTTAATTTTTCTTTCTTTCTTTTTTCTTTTTTTTCTGGGGTGGATGATGTGAATTAAAATTTTTTGATCATGTATTTCTGAAAATAGTTTTGAAATCTGTGTACCTCCTGGTAAAAAAATTTTAAGCTTCTCTTATAAGTTCAGTAGAGGCAAAAGATGTAATTTTTGGCATATTTATTGTGCCTTTGCTTTAAATATATTCCATCAAGCCTCATAGCTAAAAATTTAGATCATTTATTTTTCAGATATGTGTTATGTGCTCTAAATGACAAAATTCATTCTTATTGTCAAATCAGTCAGAATAGACTCTCTTAAAAATGGTTTCTTTTTAAAATTCAAATAAATGTGTTACTATTCATTAGCATGTATACTTTTCAAAGCTGAATAGGTATTCCAAGATGAAAGGATGTGTAGACAGACAGGTAGGCAGGTAGGGGTAGTGGGTGAGGCTTAAGCCTTGCCAGCCTTCGTCACCTGGAAGAAATACAGAGCTCAGTGCTTCCCTGTTTAATCTCTCTGGACTTTGCGGTCTCTGGATTCTTCCTTAAGATTGATAGCACACTTCCAACTTGTCCCTAGGTTTGGACCTCAGAGGTTTTTAACAACCAAAGGGCAACACACCATTGTACCATTTGGGATGGGCAGGGTCTATGTTTTTTCTTTTGTTGAGAGTGAGAAGAGTGTCTTCACATACTTCAGATGTGTATGTATCCCAGGGTGGCAATTACAGTTCTAAGCGACTAGGCCATATTGTATGTCTTTTAAGACCTGCTGCCTCTGACTCTCTTGTTCTTATGGATTGCTGTGGCTCCCATTGTTCCCAGGGGTGGTGGAGTTGCCATGTGTATTAGTCCCTTTCTGTTGTTTTTAACAAAATACACAGAGCTGGGTAATCTGTAAGAAAACAAAATTTATTGGTTACAGTTTCAGTGGCTGGGAAGTCCGAAGTCCAGGGAACACATCTGTTGAGGGTCATCTCCAGTGGTGGCTTCACAGCAATGCAGAGGTCTCTCATAGCAGAAAATAGTGGAGTACAGACAGAGAGCTGCTCATGGGTTCTCTTTTTAAAGCCCTCAGAACCACACCCATGACCACCATTAAACCATCAGATTAATCACTTCTTCAAGGCCCCACCTTTCAATTACCATAATAGGATTTCCCTCCTTCAGCAGTTACAGTGGGAATTAAGCTTCTAATATACAGACTTTGGGGGACACAGTTCAATCAATCCACCTACCATATATCACTGCCTCTTTTTTTTGCAGTTCCCAATGCCTTCCCTTTAAGGTTCCCCTTATCTATAAGGAAAGGAGCTCATTCTCAAACCCCGGACCCATTCTGCCATGGTGTAGGTCAGGGAGCCAGGTGAAAACCACCCACCTGAGATTGGCCATTCTTTACCATGTGGGTACAGAATACCTTCCTGGCTATAGGTAGAGTAGCAGAGAGACTTTTAGAGCAGGAGAGGTAGCATTTAGAGGAGGGAGACTTGTCCTTTTACCGTTTTGCTACTTTGCTACCTAATGACCCATGGTCATCCTAGTAGTGTCTTTATCTCTCAAGGCAATTCCTTACCTGTAAAATGGGGACAAATGTGTGGCCTGCCTGCCTCATAGTATAGTCTCCAGATTTAAGTGGGGATAATATATTTGAAATGTTTCGAAAACTGTAGTGCACTGAAAAAATGCTAGATGTTTTTAGAAGTGCTAAAGAGTGAATTCCATAAGCTGCTGGCCTCTTTCATACTATGATTCTCCAACCTGTGTGATAGCTAGGGGGAGGATGAGGGCTTTCACTCCGTGCATCTTTCTGTTTCTTCCTTTCTTCCCTTCGTTCCTTTCTCTTTCTTTTTTGTATTGGACCAAAATATATTTTTGTGACATTTAGATACATAACTTTAAAAACATTTGAGAATGGATGTTATGTCTAAAATGTCTCTAAAGTTAAAAAAAATGCTGAAGACTGTAATAGTATTCAGTCTAGCAAACATTTTGCGGAACTGGAAGGATTGTTCTCATTTTCTAATACGATGGAAAGCCAAAAGAATTCACTTTGTGTCTAATTAATAGATCTGAATTAAAATCTACTGTGTAGAGAGCCAGGATATGGAATAGGACTTAAAAAATACCATCTGGTTGCTGAGAAGTGGAGTAAAAGGAGGCCACCAGACAAACTGTGAAATCTGAAGTAGTGCAGTACAATGATGGAAAGAGCGCCGCCTTAATGAGGTCTTGTTGGGAAAATATAGGAAAATGGTCAGGGCCCCTCGGATGTTCAGAATCATCAAATGCTGAGCATTTGATGTAAATAAGCATGTGTGTCCAGGTGTTCTAGGTTATGGACAAGTATAAAGGATGAGTGTATCTGATCCACAGGGCCCCCCTCCCCCCTGGGGGGGCCATGAGGAGGCCACCACTGCTGCTGGAGGCTGTTGCTGCTGGGACCCCCGGGACGCTACAAGAGGCCGCTGCCACTGCCAGACCTGTAAGCTGCTGAATCTGTAAGCTGCTGCTGCTGCTGTTGCTGAGGACTGAGCTCGTGTCATCTGCCAACGGCTCCCGGGATCTTTCTCAATGACCTAGCGTGGACCTGCGTGTGAGGGGTCTGGTGACCCAGTCTGTACAATGGGTTTGAAAGGTCTGAGCTCTAGCCCTGACGATACAAATGGAAACTTAGTATAACTAAAATAATGAAACATTTTGGCTTTAGTTATGATTTGCCTTACTCGACAACTGGAGTAGTCATGTAGCTTTACAGGTCTTAATTTCCATTTAGAAAGATGAGGAAATGAAGGAAAAGCTTGTTTTAACCAACAGTGAAGCTGACTCTGTGACTTCAAAAAATGGTTATCAGCTTTCCATGTGAAAAAATCAGAAAGCCACCCTGGACACTCAAATTTAGAGATTGAATCTGCTGTTCTCCTGCAGAGGGCGCCATAGTTTATTCATTTCACAGTGTCCCTAAAGCAGGTCATCTATGACTAATGGGCCAGTCCTGCCTATTATCTAGCTGTTTGCTAACGCCATCAATCCCTTGATCTTCAACACTCCTTAGCAGACCAGGCTGCCCGAGGACCACTGGAGTTGACAGGAAAGTCCTGAGTAGGGGCTGGAGGTGAAGGAGGGATAGTGTTGGAAGTCCAGAGTTTGCATTCTCATCTGCCCCCTACTAGTGAGTAAGCTCTGTTCCCAGAGCCTCAGTTTACCTAAGGGTTCATGAAGTGAGAAAAATGCTCATGTGCCCTCTGCCTTATAGGGTCATTGTGGAAATCAAAGGTGATAGTGGAGTAAAGAGTATTTGTAGATGTTAAGAGTTTGGCAAATGGAAGCCCATGTAGAGCTTCCAATGATTTCTGTGGAGGTGGGTACCTCCTTTCCCTGTTGTCCAGTAGCACTGTGTATAGTTTTCTATTAGAGTATACTTCATTATACCGTAAATATTTAAGACTCCTTCTACTAGTTGTTAGTTTGATGGAGAGTCTGGTTCACCTTTGTAACCAGTGCTTAGCAGAGTGCCTAGAACGTGGGAATCTCTGTTTGGTGATAGTTTGCCAAATAGGTGGGAGCAAGTAATTCCCCAAATTTAGCTGCAGTGTACTTTTATTTGGTATCACACAAAATGAATCCTATTATTGCTAATCCCAAAATAATCATTATCTGGATGGCTTGCTTAGTGATACTTTCAATCCTCCAATAATTATTTATCATATTGCATGGAGGATGCTGTCCCTGGAGGAGGGCATTGAGTGTGGGACAGAAATGCTTCCCTGGTGCTTTGTGTCTTTGGGGTTGTTACCCTGAGTCACGTGGAGTTCAGGTGTTTCCCTTCAAGCTGCATGGCTTCTCTGCAGGTGTACTGTACTTCTTTAAACAAGTCTGTTTAGAGAACAGGGAAGAGCTGAAGCAATTAGCCCCAAACAGCAGTTCTCATGAGTGATCCTGAAATAGCTACATGGACATCACTTGAGAACTTGTTCAAAATGCAAATCCGCAGGCCCCAGACCTATGGAATTAGAAAAATCGATGGGTGGGACCCAGCAATTGGGTTTAATCACCTCTAGGTGATTCTGATACATACTAGTGTTTGAGCACAACTTCCAAAACCAAGGAAAACCTAGTTAGTTCTTTGTTAGTGAATACATTCTTCCAGTCTTACTTAGGATAGCTTCATCTCCAGGTCAGCATCCCACTTGCTACTGGCTTCACCATTAAGAAATTTATGACCTCACATTACAAGGAGTCCAGGTAGAGGGTGAATTCAGGATCAGTGTCTTATTGAACAGGGCCCTAATTCCACTTCCCCATGGTTCTCTCCACTCTGCCTTCCTTTGTGGGTTGGCTTTGTCTTTGTGCTGGTCAATGACTATGGTTGTTAGAGGTGTCCCATTCAAAAACAGAGACATCTCATCTGGTGGCCTCTTCTCTAAGAGCCAGAAAAACATTCAGTGAAGCCACAGTTGCACACCCCGTCTGAGGTCTCTTATTAGTAAAAACCGAGTCACATGGGAACCCCTAGACCAATTCTGTGGAGGAGGATGAGACGACATTGCCAGATCAGTTGAGGTTGGCTTTTAAACTGGGGACTGGGTTCTTCTCCTTGAATCCCATGTTTTAGGATGGGACATCAGAGCAAAACAAGACTAAAGCTCTGCCAGCAAGTCTTGTTTATTTATTTATTTATTTTACATAAAATAAAATTCAGTTTTTTGATGTCTACTTCTATGACCTTTTAACTTTGTTTTGAATTAAGTATAAATACACAGGAAGTTGCAAAGACAATATGGAGAGATCCCATGTAACCTTCATGCAGGTTCCCCTGATGGTTATGACTTATGTGTAAGTATAGTTGTTGAGAAAAATAGGAAAATGGTCAGGGCCCCTCAGATGTTCAGAATCTTGCCGAGCATTTGCTGTAAATATCCTCAGGTGTTCCTTGTTGCTACTTAATGTAAATTGTGTATGGGCACCCAGGTATCCAGGGTTGTGGACTTAAGTATAAAAGACTAACAGCTCTGAGCCACAGCACTTCTCAGAACTCTCAGAGAAGTCACTAGGACAGTTGCTCCTAGATCTGAATAAAACCCGTTCATTTTCTATACCTACGGCTCCCAGAACCTTTTTTTTTTTCTGTTACCTAGCTCACAGACCTGCATGTGGAGGGTCTGTAACCCAATCTGTGCAACAGACTCAACGGGTCTGTAAGCCCTAGCTTTACAATAGTATAATAACAAAATCAGGAAATCGACATCAGCACATTGTGGGTGTATATTTCTGTGCTTTTTATCACATGTGAAGATTTGTCCAACGCAATCAAGATAGAGAACTATTCCATCACTACAAAGATCTCCGTTATGCTGCCCCTTTGTAGTCATGCCCAACCCCTCTCCCCATCCCTAACCCCTGGCAAACACTAATACACTTTCCATCTGTGTATTTTTGTCATTTCAAGGATGTTGTATAAACCAAATAATATGTGATTTTTTTTGAGATTTATATTTTTCACTTGATAACATCCTTGATATTCATCCAGTTTGCATGCATCAGTAGTCCATTTCTGTTCACTGATAAGAGTCGTATTCCATGCTATGAATATAAGACATTTTTTAACCATTCACCTATAGAAGAACATTTTTCTTGTTTCCAGTTTTGAGTGATTACTAATAAAGTTGCTACGAACATTGATATAGAGGATTTTGTATGAATGTAAGTTTTTATTTCTGTAGGATAAATGCCCAGGAATATGATTGTTGGATTATATGGTAAGTGTGTGTTCAGTTTTTAAAGAAACTGCCAATCTATTTCTGGAGTGGTTGTTCCATTTTGCCATCTCATCAGCAATATATGAGGGATCTGATTTCTCTGCATCCTTGCCAGCCTTTTTATTTTAGTTGTTCTAAGAGGTATGTAGTGATATCTCACCTTGGTTTTAATTTGTATTTCTCTGATGGCTAGTGATGTTAGACATCTTTTCATGGTTTGTTTGCTATCTGTATATCCTTTTCACTGGTATGTCTCCATGTTTTTTGCTCATTTCTTAACTGGATTTTTAATATTTTACTGTTGAGTTTTGAGAACTGTTTATATATTCTAAAAGTAAATTGTTTTGCAAATATTTTCTCCTAGTCTGCATCTTGTCTTTTTATTCTCTTAACAGTATTTTTCTTAAAACAAAAGTTTTTAATTTTGATAAATTCTAATTATAATTTTTTCTTTCATGGATTGTTCTTGTGATGCATTCTTGTCTCCTTCAGTTTTTTTCTATGCTAAGTCTCTTTTCCTTCTGGCACATTGTATGAGTGTTGGAATCTTTGATACTGTTCCATAGGTTCCTGAGGCTCTGATTGGTTTTCAGTCTCTCCCCCTTTTGTTCATATTGGATAACTTTTATTGATGTGTCTTCAAGTTTTCTGACTCTTTCATTTTCAAATCCATTCTGCTATTGAGAATCTCCAGTGAAATTTTTATTTCTGTTATTTTATGTTGCAGTTCCAAAACTTCCCATTTGTTTCTTTTTTATAGCTACTAATTCTTTGTTGAGAATGTCCACCTTTCTAATTGTTTCATGAGTCTTTGCCCTTACTTAATTGAGCATGGTTATAATAATAGTTTTAAAGTATTTATCTAATAATTCCAACATCTGGGTTAATTTAGGATTGCCATTTGTTGATTGCCTTTTCCCTTGAGAATTTTCTTTAAGGTTTTTCTGGCTCTTGCCTGTGTTGAATAATTGTGGCTTCTATCCTGGACATTTTGAATATTATGTTAGAAGACTTTGTGTTCTATTGAAATCTTCTAGGGAATATTGATTTTGTTTTGTTTTGTTTTAACAGGCAGTTAACCCAGTTGGGTTCACTCTGCAAGTCTTGACCCATCTTATGCGAGCCGTACATCCAATGTTGATTTAACTTCCAAAGCTGTTGCAGTGCTATTCTGGTCTGTTTTATGTGTGTGTCGCCCAGGGGCCAGTCTGTCGTAGGGAGTGTTCTGCTTTGTAGTTCAGTTCTCAAAGGCTTTGCTATGTTGGTTCTTGTTCATTCCATGCATGCATCGCTCAGGGTGATCCCAGGACTTCATACACAGATCTAAAGGATTACTTTCTCTAGCTACCTCCACTTTGAGATGTTTCTCACACATAGTAGTTACCATGGTCTCCCTTTCCAGGTATCCTAGCTAGGAAGCTGGGGCTTTAGCCTGTCTCTGCTGTTGCACACTTCCTACAACAGGGTCTACTTCAGGGCTAAATGGCAAGAAACTGACCTTGTGGGGCTGCTACCACCACTGTCACCACTGCAGGGTCCAGATCTGTTATGGGGTTCACTGGAACTAGGGTTGGGAGACTCAACAGAGCTCCATACTATACAGTCTCTTTTATGGGTTCTGTGGCTAGTGTAAGAAGTTTTTTCCTTGGAACTTTTTCCATTTGTGTCTGTTCACACTTTCAGGATTTGAGCTGCCGTAAACTCTAAGTTAGGCAATATGGGAGGAACCAAAACTAAAAAAAAAAAAAATAAACGCAAAAGGAAGGAAACTCACTGCCACATGGGCCATTCTCTGAGTTTGATTTTTCTATCCGGTCTATCTGCTTGTATTTATTTTCTAGAGTTCCCGAGTAGTATCTTTCTATATTCTTTCTAGAGATTTTAGTTGCAATAAGTGGAAGGTAGGGTGGAATGGGCTTAATCCATTCTAACTAGAACCAGAACCCTACATTTTGGCTTTCAAGTAAAAAGGTGAAGGTCCAGCTGTAAGGTAGAATAATTTGGAGGAATATTCATCAATTTTTAAATTTTCCTTTTCTAGAAGTCTAGATCAACTTTGTTTGATGTGCAAATGGATGAGATTATTGGGGAAAACTGAATGGCTAGATTCTTTAAGAGGAGATCCTGTACCTATCCCTTCTGCCTGCCGTGTTATCTCCAAGGTGGAACCGGGACAGCACGACCCCCAAGTGGCTATTTGGATTTGAGTGTGTAGGAGGCAAGGGCTCTACTTCCATCTGAAGCACTGGAAGGTAAAAGCCTTTCAGAGAATCTGTGCCATCAAGGTGTAAAGTGGAAGAGTAGAGATGGCAGTGGAGCGCTGAGGCAGAGATGGCCAGAGATAGACCCACTGAGTTACTCATGGTCTCAGGGAGATGGGAGAGAAGAGCTGAAGGTTCTCTGTACCTCTGAGCAGGGCCTGGAAGTTGAGGGACAAGATCAGACCTGGTTATGAATCTGGGAGCTGTCAGTGCACCAATGGCATTTAAAGCCATTGAGCCTGGCTGAGATGTGGGTGTAAATGGAGATGAGAAATGGGTAAAAATTGAGCCCTGAGGTCCTCTGAAGGTCAGAAGATGGAAAGATGAGGAATAACAGGCAATGGAGACTGAAGAGGATGGGTCTAAAAGGTGGGAGGAGAAGCAAGAGAAAGTGGTGAGAAAGGGATGGAGTTCTATGCCAAACAGCACTGCCGGGTTGTGCAGGGAGAGACTGGCTTGTTCTGGCTGTTGCATCTGGAAACTTGGAGCATGGAGGTCACAGAAGAAATGTCAGTGGAGTGGTGAGGACAAGAGCCTGACTGCAGTGGAACTGAGACAGATGGGACTAAACTTTGTGAACAGAGAGAATATAGACAGCTATTTTGTAGAATTTTGATATTAATAAACAAAGAGGTGGTGCCATCACCGGAGGAACTAATTTTTATTGGATGGCAACTATCCTCACGTGCTTTTTTTTTTTTTAAGGAATTTATTTTTTAATTGAAACATTGATTGTACATACTTATGGGGTACAAAGTTATATTTCAGTACATGTATACAATGTGTGATGGTCAAATCAGGGTAGTTAGCATATTTATCATTGTAAAAATTTATCATTTCTTTGTGATGAAGAGATTTGAACTCCTTTCTTCTAGGTGTTTGAGAAACCTCGCATGCTTGTGTGGGCATGGAAATGTTCCATCAGAGAGTGCAAAACTGGTGATATGCAGAAGGCACGAGATGCAGCCAGTGCACAGGAGGAAGCTGTCTGTGGATAGGAGCAGGGTGGGGCAATTCATGTGTCAGGACGAAGGGACAGCATCTGAGTAAAGCTGTTATTTGGTGGAGGGATTGTATGAAAGTTTTGTATTGACCACCTCTGTTTTCCCAGTGAAATAAGCCTCAGTTTTTGCATCTGTAAAATGAAACATGTGAGACCTACCTGCTTCATTGGTTTGGTGAGCATCACAGGGGATGCATTTAAACGTATTTTGAAAATTGCAAGATATTATGCAAATATGATTGTTGTGGACCTTGGTAAAGTTCCTTCTCTTTAGGTATTGATGTGTCCTTTCTGAGGTCCTTAGGATTCTGGAATGTTGATTTGGGAGTCATCAGCTCCTCACTACCCTAGCCTGACACCACCTCCTCCAGAGCAAATTCTCTTTACTCACCCAGACGCTGGAAAAATGGTAATCCTTGAATCCCCTTGCTAAATTGAATTTTAGAGTTTGCATTTTGATTCTGCTGTCCTATGCTTATAGATTAAACCTAGATGCCTGGATGCTGGAGTAAACAGATGTTGCATTTCATATTTTCACCTGGTGAAATACAATTCAACTCAACAGAAGGTGCAAGAAACATGATTTGGATCTTAAATTGTCCAAAGGGAATTAAAAGGAGAATTCTGCTCAGTGCCCTTAAATCTAAGTCACAGGTTTAGGTGACTTTCCTCTCAATATTGTTAGTAAGCTTCTGCACAGCAAAAGAAACAATTAACAGAGTTAAAAGACAACCAACAGAGTGGGAAAAAATATTTGCAAAATATACATCTGACAAAGGATTAATATCCAGAATATATAAGGAACTCAAACAACTTTACAAGAAGAAAACAAGCAACCCAATTAAAAAATGGGCAAAAAGTAGGCATTTCTCTAAGGAAGATATACAAATGGCCAACAGACATATGAAAAAATGCTCAACATCACTCAGCATCCGGGAAATGCAAATCAAAACCACATTGAGATACCATCTAACCCCAGTTAGGATGGCTAAAATCCAAAAGACTCTGAACGATAAATGCTGGCGAGGTTGCAGAGAAAAAGGAACTCTCATACACTGTTGGTGGGACTGCAAAATGGTGCAGCCTCTATGGAAAATGGTATGGAGGTTCCTCAAACAATTGCAGATAGATCTACCATATGACCCAGCTATCCCACTGTTGGGAATATACCCAGAGGAATGGAAATCATCAAGTCGAAGGTATACCTGTTCCCCAATGTTCATCGCAGCACTCTTTACAATAGCCAAGAGTTGGAACCAGCCCAAATGTCCATCATCAGATGAGTGGATACGGAAAATGTGGTACATCTACACAATGGAATACTACTCAGCTATAAAAACGAATGAAATACTGCCATTTGCAACAACATGGATGGACCTTGAGAGAACCGGGGGGGGGGGGGGGGGCGGGGAAGAAGATATAACAACCACAATTACTTGAAGTTGATAGACAAGCAAACAGAAAGGACATTGTTGCGGGGGAGGGGGGGAGGGAGAAGGGAGGGAGGTTTTGGTGATGGGGAGCAATAATCAGCCACAATGTATATCGACAAAATAAAATTAAAAAAAAAAAATTGTTAGTAGATTTTGGGGGATTTCTTTTTAATTTTCTTAGCTCAGTGGACACCAGAGAGCATTAGAAGATAAAAACCACGGTTCCCATCACTTTATTATCTTTTGAACAAGTATCCTTTAGACACAAATTGAAGTTATGTTTTTCTGTCAGTGCAAAAAGAAACTAATTCAGATTCATGAGAAATTATTGAAATTAGCAAGATAAAATTTCAGTATCACAGAAAAGTAAGCTATTTAAATTTCCTGTAAGGTTATTTTTCAAGATTTATAAATGACAATTAAATAAGAAATATTTGGGTCATGAAAGTTCTTTAAACTATGAAACTTCTAATTGCTTATTGCCTGCAATTTAAATAAAGCTTTTTAACAGAGACAAAGAGGCAATTTTACCTGGAAATCCTGAATAATTTACTTATAAGTTTTGAACTACATTGCCATCACTTTTCAAGGGAATCAGCCAAGTGTGTATATGGTAATTTCTTACATTCAAGTTCATCACACGCTCATCCAATGGTTTGGTTGGCTCTTTGGGAACTGTTCAGCTCTGACCAAAGCAATTGGTGTTTGAAACTTATTCCATCCAAGCAGCTCTAGACTAAGTGTAGCTGGGGAAGAGATGAAGTTGGTTCTCAGCCTCTGAGACCCATCGTTCTTCATTTCTTTCTGTCTGATTCAGCCCTCCTTTCCCTCTTCCCTCCCCTATGTGTGCCTGGGTTCATATACTCTTACCCCACCCACTTTTCTAAGGAATCAAATCTTGATTCAAAGAATTAAGCGGATTGGCTGTGGGGGGGGGGAGGATGGAGGGGAGGGGTGGCCAAGAGCAGACACTGGGGCAAGTCCTGTTGTCAGTCATAAAGCCAAATATTTTTATAAACCAATATGAGATGTCTTTTGACCAAGCACATGTAGATATGGGATTCTGATTTGCAATGTTTGGTGCACGAGGTACACAGTCTGTCCTGCACAGATAATCCATGATTCTGTAATAAGCTCTGCTATAAGCAGGTTTTAGCTTTAGAGATAATCTCCAGAATGTTTTATTTTCAGGATCCTTTTATACAAAGACTTTTCTGCTAACTCCGTGGCTCTCTGTGTCTTCTGGGGTCAAACAAATTCCCTAATCTAGGTAAGTCGCAAACATCAGCCTTAAATTCCTTAGCTAGCCTCATCTTTAGGTACCTAAATGCAAGTTTATGTTCCCAGTTCCCCTTTGCAAACCTCTAAGTCCACTCGGGCTACCGTAACAAAATACCACACCTTAAACAACAGAAGTTTACTTTTTCACAGTTCTGGAGGCCAGAACCCCAAGATCAAGGTGCCATTGGGGTTGGTGCCTGCTGAGGCCCCTCATCCTGGCTCATAGATGGCCGCCTTCTCGCTGTGTCCTTACATGACCTTTCCTCTGTGTGCTCACTCCTGCTGTCTCTTCCTCTTATAAAGACAACAGTCTTATTGGATGAGGGCACCTTTATGACCTCATTTTATTACCTCCGTAAAGGCCCCATCTGCAAATACAGTCACACTAGGGGTTAGGGCTTCAACATATAAATTTTAGGGGAACACAGTTCAGTCTGTAACACCTTTTCTTCCTCAACTCTCCTTGTGATACAGGTTTTGTAGTAAATTATCCATTTCTGGATCCCTGTTGAACCGGCAAATTTTTGCTTTTGTGCATTATGTTAGAAGAGAGGCTGATGAGCTTGCTTCTCCTGATTTTCCCCTCTCATGTCAGAGCTGCACTTGGACTCATGATGCTTCCCTTTTACCTGTTGTCTGCTGTGTAGAGAGGTGTGAAATACGGGTGTCAGGCAGGAGGACAGCCGAACTCCTGGTGCGTCGACCTCGGGGTGGGAGAACCCAGGACTATCCTAGGTGCTTTCTCTTATTTCATCCTCAGTGTTCACTTCACAGTTGTACTGATCAGGACAGTGAGGCCATGGTTGCCAAGGTCATGCAGCCAGTTCACCACAGACTGGACCTGTAATTCCCGTTGTCTGATTCTAGTGCCAGAACCTGTCCTCCCTTGGGCAGCCAGTTCACCACAGACTGGACCTGTAATTCCCGTTGTCTGATTCTAGTGCCAGAACCTGTCCTCCCTTGTAATTCCAATCCCTGCCTGGTGCCCACACCTCCATACCTCTACCCCTTCACCAGCCTTGGCTTCTCCTTCTTCTTTCCTTCTGTTAGTTACATCACCCTTTATTCCTGTGTACTTTGTTTCATGTCCCATGCCTCTGTTGGAGGTCCTTATTTCCTTCTCCTTGGACAATTGCCAACAGCCTTCTTCCTGCTGGTCT
The DNA here is from genome assembly GCF_027409185.1 of Cynocephalus volans. NCBI lineage: Eukaryota > Metazoa > Chordata > Mammalia > Dermoptera > Cynocephalidae > Cynocephalus > Cynocephalus volans. Next base: position 214,579,366 of record NC_084461.1, read on the forward strand.
CCCTGACTCTATGTTGTAATAAAGGAGGGGATGGTTAAGATGGTTATTTATAGAGAAAGGGAGGGAGAGAAAGCAGAGTCCCCATGATTTCTGTATGGACAAATTCTGCTGTCTTTCAGGCACTTGCCTCAATGAGACATCTGAGTGAAATGGGGGTAACAGGGGATAGAGGGAGAGAACTTTATAGAGAACTCTGCCACACCGGACACTTTAACTAATAAATGCCTGTGTATCATTGGCTCAGCACAGGAATGTTTGTGTCCACTCACCAAGGATTCTACCACATGCTCTTTGCTCAGGAGATTTTACCACATGTAGAGTCCAGGCTCCTTCCATCTTCCATTCCACCATCCCCTAGGACCTCTGCTGCAGAGAAGGGAGAACACTGCCTGACTTTGAAAGCCTGGACTTGGAAGTGACAAACAGCACTCCCCTCACCTTCTGTGGCAAGGATTAGCCACTTGGCCACCCCCAGGCACAAGGGGGGCTGGGAAATCCCTTGTTGAGCATCCACCTCTCAACAGCTCTCTGCACTGTGTAAGAGTTCATCGTCTTGGGGACATTGGCCATCTCTGCTTCATGGGCTTAGATCCTTTTGGCTTGTCATACTCCAACTTACTCTGCATCCCCTTCATCCCCCAACAAATCCTATTCATTATTATTATTACTGTTTACAACTTATGGCTTCCTCAGGGCTCTTTGGGATTGTAAGGGAAGGGAGAGAGTAGGTTAGAGAAGGAGCTGGCTTGTCAATCCATCATCTCCCCACGTGGGGGGCTACATCATTACTGTAAGCAGGATGCTGCAGTAAGGGCTCTGGAGCAGCACTTGGGGAATCGAACATTTTTCAGTTATCATGCGAGATAAGTGTTGAGCCATTGGGGAGAAGATTTTGACCTGGCTCTTCTAAATAGGACTTTAGCAGCTACTGTCTGGTTTCCGTGAGGGTGATGACTTAGTAATGTAGAAAGTGGCTAGGACAACACAAAGAACAAATGTGGTCAGAATGGCCAGGTTCTCAATGCAGTTCCATTGAGCAGCACCAGATGCTCGGGTTATTTTGAGCTTGGCCAAATGACTGAGAAGAGATGAGTGGAAACATTCACTAAAAAAATTATTGAGGTGGAATCACATAACGTAAAATCAGCCATTTTAAAGTGAACAATTCGGTGGCGTTCAGTACAGTCACAATGTTGTGCAACCACTACTTTCTAGTTCCAAAAATATTTTCATCCCTCCAAAGAAAAACCTTGTTGTACCCATTAAACAGTTTCTCCCCATATTCCTCTTCTGCAGCCCTTGACAACCACCAATCTACTTTCTGTCTACAGATTTATCCATTCTGGATGTTTCATATAAATGGAGTCATACAATATGTGATCTTTTGAATCTGGCTTCTTTCACTTAGCATAATGTTTTCTGGATCCATCCATATTGTAGCATGTATTAGTACTTCATTCCTTTTTATGGCTGAATAATATTCCATTGTGTGGATGGACCACATCTTGTTTATTCATTCATCTGTTGATGGACACTCGGGTTGTTTCTACCATTTGGCTATTGTGAATAGTGCTGCTATGAACTTTCACATACATGTACTTGTTTGAGTCCCTGTTTTCAGTTCTTCTGGGTGTATATTTAGGAGTGGAACTGTAGGGTCATATGGCAAGTCTATAATTAAAATTAAAGTTTTTGAATCTTGGAAAACTGCTATAGATAGTAACCCCATCCTAATGCATATGATTGTAATATGAACACTAAACTCAGGGCATTTCTGATGACTAATTTTATGTGTCAACCTGACTAGGCCATAGGGTGTCCAGATATTTGGTCAGGGCTGGCTGGTTAGCTCAGCTGGTTAGAGCACGGTGCTGCTAACACCAGGGTCCAGGGTTCAATCTCTGCACTGTCCAGCCACCAAGAAAAAGGACTCAGAAGTTACTACCCGAGGTCTTATAGCTAATAATTGGCAGAGCCAGGTCTGTCATTGTCCAGATATTTGGTCAGTCATTATTCTGGCTGTTTCTGTGAGGGTGTGTTGGATTAGATTAACATTTGAATTGGTAGACTGAATACAGCATGTTGCCCTCCCTAATGTGAGTGGGCCTCCTCCAATCAGTTGAAGGCCTGAATATAACAAAAAGGTTGACCCTCCTCTGAGTAAGAAAGTCTTCCTGGCTGATGGCCTTTTAACTGAGACCTCAGCTTTTTCTCCAGACTTCAGACTTGAACTGAGACATTGGCTTTTCATGTGTCTTGGAGTTTCTGGAAATGGCTCTCTAATCTGATTAGACTTAAAGACAGGAATGACAGTGTTTCCAGTAGTAAAGAGAATGCCAGTAGTCCATATCATGATCTGGCAATAGAGATGAACAAAGTGTCACCATTAGCTACTCCTAATCAAACATTTGTGAGAAGCAAGGGTCTGGGTGACTGTGTGTTTAGTACTTTCAGACATTTTTGTCACACCGATGATTATAATAGGACTGGCTGGTTGCTCCTAATGCCACTGGATAAAGTGGAGAAAGAAAAGGATGAGCTCAGGGATCAAGTTCTAGGCCCAAGTGCTGCATAAATGTCCTGAAAGCTTCAACCTGTACCCTTCACCTCCTGTGGCCACAGGGCTGAGGTTGCTGAAAGTCAAGCCCAGAATCTCATCCTGCAACTGGCTGAATCGCAAAGCAAGTTGAACCCCCAGACTTGCAGGGGTCTACTGTTAAAGTGAGGGCATTAACTAGGAATGGATGGGATTCTGAAAGTTGGAATAGGCATGAATAGGAAGACCTTGATGAGGATGGGGACACTGAGCCACTACATTCTGATGTGTCTTCTTTGCCAATGGAAGAGTTCTCCCCATCCCCAGCAGAGCAGGCCTCTGGTCCCAAGTCTGAGCAAATTAACACTGAGAAAATGGTAATGGCCTTCCCTGAGGTCGTTGCCATGCAGGACAATGCTGCTTCTCCTCAGGACCTACCCCCATCACCCTTCTTTCCTTCCAGACCTATAATGGGACTCAGTACCAGCAGCATCCAAAGGCGAGGTACGAAGTTTGACCCACGAGGAGGTATGCTACACTTCAAAAGGGCAATTTGAGTTTTCTAATTTATATATAGAGAAATCTGGGGAGCATGTGTGGGATAATGGTGGAAGGATCATAAGCCTGGATCCGGCCAAGTTTATTGATATGGGCCCACTTAGCAGAGATTCTGCATTTCATGTTTCAGCTCAGGGAGTTAGGCAGGGCTCTATCAGTTTGGTTGGTTGGCTGAAACATGGATCAAAAGACGCCCACAGTGAGCAAGTTAGAAATTCCAGACCCACCTTGATTCAATGTAACAAATAATAAAAGAAAATAAAATGGATGTTCTTTTAAAACATAAGTTTACACAGTCATTGAGTCAGTTCCTTTGGTGAAGCCTGTGTCCCTGTTTCCTGTTGCAAAAGCCATTTATAGAACATTCACAGCTTGTGAAAATTGCTTTATGAAATGGAAGACCACAAGAATGGGTTGCCTGATGTGCTCCTGACCACCCCTGGGGGCAACAGGAACCGGGCCTGGGCTCCAGAACGATGGAGCAACCAGCCGCCCCACAAGTCCATCATGCCAGCTGGACAAGTGCAGGTGTGCAAGAATCCCACAGGGCTCCTTCTGAGGTGCTCTCCCAACAGCTGCTTGTCCCGCTTTCCCTGCTCTCTGACACAGGGCTCTTGAACCCTGTAGGGGACATGGGTGAAGTCAGAGTATGAAGTGGGGGTGCAGTCATGGAGGGGACCTGGAGCCACCATTCCACAACCTCCCCCATACACCAACATTGCTTCCATCTCCTTTCCTTCCAATTCTCTGCCATGGGACCACCAAAATGGACATAATCTGGTAAATGAGTATGGTGGCCTGTTTCGAGAGAGGAGGAATAATTCCATCCTTTTAACATCAAGGGAAAAGGGAGAAAGCAGCAAATGTTGGCATTGCTTCTCATCGTGTGCGTGGGTTGTGGGGGTCCTTGGGCAGGGTGGGCGTGCTCTGTGTGTGCCCGAGACAGGCCCTGAAGGCAGCCTTTTGTAATCCCACCTTCCCCGAACACTGACCAACTAGTGAGAAGATAAGATTTTGCAGCAGACGTAGAACAAGAGGGGACATTTGATGCCTGTTGTATTCAGTTACCAGTAATCTCTCTTGCATCACTTACTTTTGTTAGAATTGACTAATAGGCAACATGCCTTCTTGGGAGCGCTATATAAGCACTGTCTTTGCAGGCTGGCTTCCTAACTGAGAGCAGGGAGCAGAAGGCATGGGGCATGCTGGGCGCCAGTTCCAAGCTCTGCTCTGGAAGAATTGGCTCTGCAGACTCAGGCACCCGGTGAGTGCTTGCCTTGGTTTTCCAAAAGGTTCCAGTGAGGTCTGGAGAGAGATCGGGGTTTGTTCTTGCCTGGCTGCCCCTGCCTCTTGGCAGTTACAAATGTCCATACAGCAGGGAAATTGGGGAGGTTGGATTATTTTAAATGAGAACCTGCCGTAAGGGCCAAAGCAGCTGATCTCTGATGACCAGCACAAAATCAAGATGGTAGAATCTTGTCAGAAAAGGGCTAATTTAGAAAAACTGAAAACATATAACAAATGGAATTTGAATTGTAATTGGTGCTTTGGGCATTTGTTTTAAAAACTGAGCTACAAATCCTCTGGTTTAAGGGACAAAGCGTCAAATGCATTTGATGCATAAACAGAATATTGCAAGTAATGACTCCAAAGTGTGAGGCTGTATGATGTGTGTAAGCAGAGCTGGGCATGGCCTGTCTACTCAATATTTTTCATTTTTATTCATTTCTTTTTATTTTCCCTGAGATTCTTCAGGCTGACAGTATTCTTTGATAGTAAATCTTTAGTTTTAATTCACATCTTTTTATAATTACATCAGCAAGGCTTTCCTAAGCAGATTGGAATTGCTTAAGCCAAACTTGCGTGAATACTTAAGTAAATAACCTGTAAGTGTACGTTTCAATGAAGTAGAAATCAATTGCTTATTCTTACAATTAACTTTCCATTATTCCTGATGCCAGAAGACAGATGTTAATAATACCTGCAAGTGTCATTTTCAGTAGAAGTAGGCAGTAACATAGCATCATTATTTCTGATTTTAAGGTCTACACTTAACAGTTGGGGTTTTTCTGCTACAAATTCTTATGTTTGAAGGAATTCAGTGGTTGACATTGAATTTCATTTGGCTGAATCCTTATAGCCAGAATATTCTTTCCTCTTTCTCAAAATAAATGTTAAAGGAGATGTTTTCTTTTTCATGTGTTCTTCAGGATCAGAACAATTTCAGTTGAAAATTTGGTTGTACAAGTTTTAAGATCAGGAATGAATAAATGAGACTTAAACTCTTCATCAGTTGTTAGTGTGTTGGTGTCCGTGTAGGTGGTTTTCCATTTATGAACAGCATATTTCATTAACAAATAAGTTTGTTTGGGGGAACTAAGCCTGTTTTCCCATTTAAGAATATTACAGGTGGAAGTGGGTTTCCCAGGCACGGTTCTTTCTGCTTTATGTATATCAGCTCATTTAAACCTCAGAACAGCTCAGTGAGGGGTGGTATCAGGACTATTTACTCCTCATTATTGGACTCCTGAGTTATTAAAAATTTTCACAATTATTATTGCTGCTGAAGTAAACATCCTCATCAGAAATATTTTGTCCATTTATTTATTTGATGACTGCTTACTTAAAATGGTAACTCCTGCACCTCATCCTTCTTTGCCTTTTTTTCTCTTTGTATTTATCATCTGGTAACATACCACAGATTTCCTTATTTGTTAATTGCCTCTGGATACTATATTAGTATCTAAGATCCATCAGAGCTGGCCATTTTTTTCTTATTTATTCACTAATATATTCCCTAGTACCCAGAGCAGTACCTGGCTCATAACAGGTGTTCAATAAATATTCACTGAGTGACTGAAATGCCAGCTACTGGTGAACTGGACAGATGTGTGTCCTGCTTTCAAGGAGCAACTGTCGGTTCAGAGAAAAGCAACAAATATGCAATAAATATTTAATGAACCCACTTCTGAGGAATATAGCCTACAGATGTCCCTGCACAAGTGGGAAATGGTATTTGTACAAGGTTATTCGTCACAGCACTGCTTATAATAGCAGCATAGTAGAAACAACACAAGGGCTTCAGTGCCTAGAATGTGGAGCCAACTGATGGGGTTCACATCCCAGCTTGGCCCCTTACTAGTTTACTTATGTGGGCACATTTCTCAACTTGGATTTCTCCCTGTAAGATGAGATTGATTGTAAGGATTAAATGAGTTAGTTCATGCAATGTGCTTGCAACAGTGCCTGGCTTAAGAGTCAAAGCTGCTTCTTATTCGGCCGCAGTGCTGGGGGTAGAAGGAATGGGTGGCCTCAGACATCTGCAGGACATAAGCCATGGGCCGTGAAGGAGAGGACACTCCAGGCTAACTCTTGGTTTCTGGCTTGCAATTGGGTCAGAATAGAACCCCAGGGGGAAAATGTGAATATGTTCACATCTCTTAATACTATTGCAGTGGAAATATTGAGGCCAGCCCCCTCTGGGTGAATGTCTTTAAACTGACCTAGTTTTCACAGCTTCCTCCTGTTCTTCAATGATAATCTGTAAAGTCTTTGTTTTTGCACCATGGAAGTGGGGTGTTGGCATAAACTGTGGGATAACCAATCTGAACGAGTGAATAAACAGTCACAAATAAATGTTTGTTTAGTGAATAAGAACCAGGCAGTATTTGTAAGATGAACGAAGCTTGTCTGTTTTTATATTTACTTAAAAAAATCCTTCATTTTACTATATTTTATGAATATAGTTCCGTTAAAAAACCATTTTATTATAGAAATTTCAAACAGAAAAATAAGAAAAAAAATAGTATAATGGACGAATAATATCCATCATATTTATATTTATACCTACCTTCATACATTGTTACAATTCTACTCTTCTTAGAAAAAAATAGTTTAAACAGAAGAATATTTTCATAACTATTTTAATACCACTTATTTTTTCTCTTGATTTTTATTTATGTACAAGCAGCACTATATAACAATAGAAAAATTATAAAAAATTGTCTAAAGTTCCATTATCCTAATGTATCTGCTACTTTTGTAGTCTTTTCTTTTATTAGGCAAATATAATGCAATGTTTTTACATAATTAAGATTATATCTTTTTGTTTTCGCTTAATATTGAAACCCATGATTTTCTTTTTCTTTTTTTTGGCGGGTGGTGGTTTTGGGATCCATATCCTTGACCTTGGTGTTATAAGCACCATGCTCTAACCAGCTGAGCTAACCAGTCAACCCCCAAGATTTTAAAAGTTGCTGTATGGTCTTCCCACTTAGAGGTTTTATTGTATAATAGTTCATCAGGTGGGTACACATAATTTATTCAACCATTTCTTTCTAGTTCTTACTATTAGGAATAACATCATCATGCATGATGATGCATTTTCTACTGGATCATTTCTCTTGAATAAGTTTCCTGGGCAGGGTTTGTGCATCAAGGTAAGGACGCGTTGTTTTGGGGCAGGTTGATAGCAGGTTGATGATGCCCCTGGTTGTGTCCCATGGGTAGTTCCTGAGCAATCTCATCAACACTGGCTGATATCAGAAAATAATGTAAGCCAAGTATCTGCTCCTTGGATGTCTCCTAGTTCTGCAGTCTTCTGGGGTTCTCCATGCTTCGATATTGAATAGAGCATAGAGCCTGTGCACTGTAGATGGCACTGTTCCCCCAACCTGCCCATCAAGTAAGTCATGGAGCAGTGATCTTTCTTGCATCTGTTGAAATCTTTATCTCTGTTCTGAATCTTGCCTCCTGTGACTGCTATCCCACTCACCCTAAATGGGCAGGATTCTGATTCTTTACTCCATAAACGAAAAATCACACAAGCCTTTTGGGTTTGATCAATTTTACTGAAGACTTGGGCTATTGGAGGGGGATGGAAGCATAGTTTAATACAAGGACATCATTATCCTAAAAACCTGTGATCTACTCCCAGCCACAGCCTGGGAGGGGCAGTAGAAATAACAATGCTATATTGGCCACTGTTTTACTAGAAACATCCTCCTGCCCGTGGACTCCATACCCAGAACCCAGTAATATGTGCCCAGATGCCTCCCACACATAAAGCATGGCATCCTTGCTTTCAAAGCCCTCAGTGGTAAAATGCCTACTTTCTCTCAGACATAGACAAGGACTACGGTGTCTGGCCAGGCCCTTTCTTTTTACCTGGTTGGAAGAAGCCTTGAGGCTGTCCAAGCTTGATGATGGCAGCCTTCTTCACTCAACATGTGGTCAAGTTCAAATCCTACCATTTCCCCACATTAGAGAAACCACATTAAGCCCCAGCCGAACCCTACTCTTTGTCAGTCTACCTCCAAGCAATCTACCTTAGGGCTAGTCCTTAAAAACACCTTCTTGGAAATCACTTATTATCTTTAACATGTAACCAGTTCTCAAGCTGAGATTCAACTACTTCAAACCTCGGAGGTTTTGTGTGTATATATCTGTGTGTATTTTTATTTTCCAAAACAAAAGAATTTCATGTTTCTTTGAGGTTTTTCTGCACTGCAGAATTCAGATGCTAAAAGCCTAATTCTATGTTCAAGAATAATTTCCTTTTGGAAACAACATACCAGGCACACTTCTGTATTTTTCTGAAATTGCAATAAAATTGTAGATATCAAGCCCAGAAGCAAAGTAGCTCTTATTTCTTTTGGACATTGTCATAGAGGTTGATTTTTTGCTGGTTTTGCAAAGTACAAGTGATAGCTTGTCAATTGTTTGCTGTCAGATTTTGCTATAAGGGTCTACTAAGAGTGTTAGCAGAAATCAGGAGGTCAAAGTTCAGGTGCCTGACGTCTGTCAGGAAAAAATCTCAAACTATCTTGAAGGATAGTTACTGAGAAGATGCTACAGTTGTGTATTTTTTTTAACATAGCAGAATAGCTTTATATTGGGAAAAATACTCAGAAAGTTAAAATGTTCAAACACACTGATCTTGGAAATGTGCTAAATGAGTTAGAGGTAGATTGACCTATAAGTGGGTTAAAAAGGTAACTAGCGTACAGTCTTAGTGCTGGAAGGGGTTGCTGAGATTTGCTGACAAATATTATTTCATTTGGAGTCCTACTGTGCCCGTGCTAATTGGTAAAGATTTCCTATTTAAAGAGATCTTCCCAAAATGCATGCTCCCTCATTGCCCTGTGAGGCTGTTGGGCATCCGTGCCTGCCCACGGAGAGTATATGGGTCTGTTCAGGCTGCTGTCGTAAAATGTTGCAGATTGGGTGCTTGAATAACAGAAATTTGTCTCACAGCTCTGGATCCTGAAAGTCCAAGGTCAAGGTGTTGGCAGGGTTGGTTCCTCTGAGAGGTGTGAAGAAAGGCTCCATTCTAGGCCTCTCTCCTTGGCTTGTGGATGGCTGTCTTCTGCCCATAATTGTCTCTCTCCACATCGTCTTCCCTGTATATTTTTCTGTGTATCCAATTTCTCTTTTATAAGGATGCAGTCATATTGGATTAGGGCCCACCCTGCTCCAGTGTGACCTCATTTTAACTTAACTAACTACATCTACGGCAATCCTATTTCCAAATAATATCACATTCTGGGGTTCTGGGGTTAGGACTTCAATGTGTGAGTTCTGGGGGAAGACTATTCAGTCTGCAGCAGTGTTATTGAGGCCCAGACTGGGGCTCTATGTTAACCCAACTGCAGCCTCAGGAGACAAATGTGTGCCTTGGGTGGTGTCAAGCAAACACTCCAGTCTGTAAAGACACTTAAATGAGGATTTTATTTAGTTTTGCATATGAGAAGACCACCTCTCAGTGTGAGAAATAAGTCTGCCCAACAAGAAGAGAAGGCAAGGAGGCTTTACAGTGTGAGTTCAGGAAGGTCTAAGCAGTAAATAAATTCCAAACTTTGTATGAGGGAGGAATGGGTAACTGGCTATGATATATTGAATAATGGTTTCTCCGGCCTTTTTAAATATTTATGGCTACTCTCATCTACTCAACTTGTAAGTAATTTCCATCTGTTTAAAATACAACAGGTTAACAACCATCCTGTTTTCCCAGGATTTCTCTAAACAGTTTAATCTGCATTTATCTAAGCAATGGGTATCTTGGTGATAACAAATTCCCTGTAAAAAGTTTGTCAAGCAATAGATTCTAATGGAAGTTCAGCTTCTTGGGCTAGAAAAGAACAAGTCAATTAAGTTAAAAAAAAAAAAAAAAGGAGTCACTGTGGTTCTTTTACTCTCCTTTTCTGGCCTCTTTTTTTCATCAGAGGGACCTGGGTTATGTGACTCAGGGACATGGTTAGCCACCTGGCCCTGCTCAGACCCCTCTGATGGAACATCCAGAACAGGCCACAGGATTTGGTGGTGATGCTGGGCAGAGCCTACTGGCCCTTGCTTAGCCCCAAGATAGCCATCACAGTACCGGTCAGCCTGTTCTCCTTGGCATGCTAGTGCTTGACAGAAGCTGCAAATGTGCCCTGTGCTTCTGTGGCCAGAGATCCCTGGGGTCAGGTCATCCTTGCTGGCCAGTGGTCAGAAGAGGGGACGGGGGCACTGCTAAGCCTCCCAGAGTTGATCAGCCCTGGGATGCTTCACACACAAACCCACTCAGCCGCAGACCCGCCCTGTTGAACAAGGTTGCACCTATTCTCGGAACTCCCGAAGTTGCATGGAAGTCATACATTTGCCGTGATTGGGCTACATGGACAATTTACATTACTTCTTCTCCCCCTCTGGCTGGGATCCTGTCCCAGGACAAGAGGCAATGGCTTTCTAATAACTCTGAGCTCTGACCCGAGAGCTCTTTCATAAAATTGGAGGATAATTCAACTTCCCTTTGGCTAGATAAGAAGACAAAGTTGATGATCTTCCTACCAGTTATTAAATCTGGAGCCAGTGGTATTATTGTCATGGTTGGCCTGGGCTGCCCTGGCTGTCATGGCTCACCCTACCTTGGACCTGGGCAGAAACTGCCCCGTCACTGTGAGGGCACTGAAGGTCATTCTGATGTGTCTCAGTTTCCTCAGAGAAGTGATCTAGGAAAAGTTGTTGGGAAATCTAGTTATTGAAAGGCAAACATCCTTTCATATAGTTAGAGCAAGGGGCTCACGTATGTACACTGGGCTGTTTTGGTTTTGTTTGCTTTTTTCCCATTCATAACCAGCAGTGCCTCTTCTTAATATCGATCGATTTGAATTTGCTTCTACACCTTTAATTTTAGCTTCATTTTCTTCCCATGTTCCCTCAAAGCAACAGTGATTAAATAAAAAACCACCCATAGAAACAGCTTTGAAGGTTGGTGAGGGAACTCCTTGGATAAAGAAAGTGTCTCATTCAGGACTGTGTTAGGCTGCAACTGTCCTGTCTGTCGTGGGTCCTTGCCCGAGTATAAGAATGTAAGCAGGGGCCGAGCCCGTGGCGCACTTGGTAGAGTGCTGCGCTGGGAGCGCGGCAACGCTCCCGCCCCGGGTTCGGATCCTATATAGGACTGACCAGTGCACTCACTGGCTGAGTGCCGGTCACGAAAAAAAACGACAAAAAAAAAAAAAAAAAAAAAAAAAAGAATGTAAGCAGATCCCATCTCCTATGGAAAACCAACTGAATTTCAGAAACAAAGCAGCCCATTTCTCATTTCCCAATTTGTTTGTTTGTCAGGGTAAAAGGAGAAAAAATTCTCTCTGTTGCTCTTTTGCTGAATTTGTTACCAGCATGCTGGCGAGAACATTACAAGATCATCACAAGGTTCAGTCTGGAAGATGTTATTTAGGATGGTGGGTTTATGTGGCTTCTGTGAAAATGGAAAATGAAAAACAAAGACCTCTTCTTTTCACAAGAGGCTTTTCTTTCTTCCTTGTGGATGTTGGGCTCGTCTGTAACGCCTGGAGTTCTCCTGGTTGTGTTATTTACTTTGGTGCAGATAGGCCTGGGTTTTTCAATTACAAGAAAGGTTTAAAGAAAAAACCTCATAGGAACAATACCTTGAGAGACCAGAGGCAGAGGCACCCTCAAGACTTGTTTTCATGAGATTTTATTGGAGGTTGAAGCTGTTTATTAGAGAATTGGTCAGACTGAAGTGCGCATTCATTTTGTCAACTTGGGCCTCTGAGGGCCCCTTTCAGGGCCACCTTTGTCTGAGGTCAGCCCTGCCTTTCCCACTGTGTGCACCCTTCACTGTCCCCACTTCATACCTGCTGGGATGTTTCCTTCCCTGGCTGCCTGCTGTTGGCTCAGCTAGAGGGCTCACCCGAGGGGTACTGGCAGGGCCGTCTGACCCTGGTTCACAAGGCTGTCCCAGGTATGCAGGGACACTGGCCAGATGTGCTTCACCAGCACCTGCCATCCTGCAGGCTTGAAGCTGCAGCTTCTGGGAGAGCAGAACTCACATGTCCTAATGCCCACTTGTTTGGAAAATAAGCGGTCCTCAGGGAGGAGTGGGAAGCAGCCAGGAGGTTATGGTGCCCTGTCCCTGATCTGTGGAGTCAAGGCTGAATGTCAGCACAAAGGGACCGCCACAAAGACCCAAAGTGGAAGCTAAAGTAGTGTTATGCTGTGACCTGGCAGGCACAGTCTTTCATCTGCGCTCTGCCACATCGGTCGAACTGTGTGGTGTCAGAATCTTTCCTCTCCTGGCCAATCCTGAAGTTCAGACCAGGATCCTAGTCTTACTTAGTCTCTCCACACCCTTGCATGACAGGGCTTCTTATTCCCATTTCACAGATGCAGGACACTGAGCCCAGGGAGATAAGTGCCTTGTCCAGACCCCTTAAAGGGAAGCAGCAAAGCAGCAGTGAGACTGCTGTGTCTGACACCAAGCTCATACCCTTCCAAGAACCCCAGAGCCCCCCCCGCCAGGTTCCTCGAGTGAACAGCACTGTGAACACACTTGCTGAATGTACTTGATGAAGACTCGAGTGGGTGAAGGGGGACAAAGTGCTATCAAACAGTGAGAATTAAGAAACTCTGTTTGGCACATGTTGGGAATGGATTTAGTAATCTCTGTGTTTGTAGACTGTCAGGAGTTACTGGTGGAAGGACCACAGGACAGCCTCAGGCCATCTCTAGCACAGCCTTGAACTCTGTGCCCACAGCATGAACTGGCATGGGTGGTGAGAGTCCCAAGTTCTAGGTGGGGCTGAGGCAACGGCTTTATCGCTTCTGTTGCTGGGGGCATCCTTGTTTCCAGGGGTATCTCCATTACCCTAACATGCCACTCTTGATTTATCATGTATTAAACATTACCTTAATGCAGGACATATTTTTAATAATCTTGGGATAAATTCTAAACAGTAATGTGACTGAGCCAGAAAGGAAATCAAATTACTCTCTGTCTCTGTGGTTTGTGCTACCTGTTGGCCGGCTTCTTTTCAGGGAGCATGTACGAGTCATGTGATGCTAGGTGATGACATGTCCAGTGTTATATTCTCCTTGGCCCTGTGTGGTCTGAGCTTGCAAATTTAGTACCTGTGCAATGGAATATTAAGGTTTATTTAATTTTCTGCTTTGAGTGTTTAGTATAAGAATGATTTTTTTCATTATATTTTCCCTTATATAAATTGCCCATCTGGGCCGGCCCCTTGGCTCACACGGGAGAGTGCAGCGCTAGTAGTGCTGAGGCCACAGGTTCGGATCCTATATAGGGATGGCCAGTGCGCTCACTGGCTGAGCATGGTGCAGACCACACCATGTCGAGGGTTGCAATCCCTTACCGGTCAAATAAATAAATAAATAAATTGCCCATCTAACTATTCTCCAACTGTATAATTAGAGGCCTGGTGTTACCCTGACGAGTTTTGTCCCTTTTTTGTTTGCTTATTTTTATTATTCGGATTTAGTATATCTTGTATAATCTTTTTCTTTTCTTTGAAATGTGTCTTTTATAATTTCAAAACAGTGGGTGTTATACTTCATTTATCCATAAGTGTGAGCAATATGCTGCTCTCCTCTAGTTACCCTAGAATTAAATTTACTGTATTTTAGACTTTCATCTACTTATAGTATACTTTTGAGTGTTATGTAAGGTTTTAATTTATCTTTTTTTAAAAAAAAATCCAAATTCAGGTGGCCAAACACCATTGTTGAATCTTTCTTTCTTACCTCTTTGTACTGAAAAGATTATTTTGTCATATTTGTGGGACTTCGAAAAGTTTGTGGAAATATAGACTTAAAAATAATATGAATCTTTTCATAAACTTTTTCAAGATCCCTTGTGTTTTGAAATATAGTAGTCTATATTTAGACTTCTCATGCTATTTCATTGATCTACATTTCTGTTTTTGCATCAATTTCATTTTTTAAAATTGATACTTTATATGTTCTAATCTTTTGTAGGATTAGGATCTTTCATAGCTCTTCTTTTTTCTTTAGAATATTCTTTGTCTTTGGAATATATTTATTCATCAATTATGTTTTAGAATCATTTTGACTTAAAATTTATCCCAGTTGGTATTTTGGTTAGATTTGTATTCAGTGTAAACAGGAACTTGGGAAAAGAGGGTTCTCTCAGGCCTCCTGTTTCCTCAGTCCCTGGAGTCATCTTGGACAACTTCAGGGTCCCTGTGGATGGAGCATGTAGACTGTACTCATCTCCTCACCAGTCTCCATTCGGCTCCGGCCTTCGATGTACTCATGGATCTCACCTATGGCAGGAAGAGCACATCTCAACTTTGATCACAACAATTGTGGATTTAAAAAATGTCCCTAAATATATGTTTAACTCTTTAAAAAAAACAGCGTTTCACTGAATATGATGTACCAATACCCTAATGATTGGTGCATAGTTTCTAATTTTTGCAATTGAAACAATGTGGAAATGACTTTTTTGGTATGTATTTTAGACACTTTCCCAGTTGTTTCCCTATGAAAAAATGCATTGAATGGGAGACTTTGGGTCAAAGAGTATGCACATTTACAATTTTGAAACATGTTACCTGATTTCCAGAAAGGCCGTGCCAATAGGCATCTCCTTCCAGTGTTCATACTTAACTGATGATATATTTTTTTGTCTCCTTTGAATCCTTGAGGGGAGAAATTATTCCTCATTCGTGTTTATGATGCCAAAGTCTCTAGCTCAATGTTTGACAGAATAAGTGCTAAATAAATGTTTAATGAATGAATGTTGAAAGAAAAACAATTATTTTGCAATAGAAATCTAATAAACCGCCTCCCCTCCCAAAGGGGGTGGGGAAAAGGGAGAAAAAGAGTCTGTCTCTTTCTCTCAGTATCCAACTTACGTAAAGGTTTGGCAAAGCTTCTCTTGGGGAGGCAATTTTGGCCTTTCATGGCGAGATTTTTGCAAGCCCTATCGCCAAACTGAAAAGGATCCAGGAAGACCAGCTGTGACTAGTTCGTATTTGGTATTTGATCCTCTTCTAGATTTGACTCAAGCTTTGTTTGAATCTATTGTGTGAACACTGGACTGTTTTTTCTTGCAGTACTTAACAACAAGGACCTCAAAATACTTCTGGGAATGTCCCTTCTTCTGAGAGGTTGACGTCTAGAGGCCCAAGTGCCCCAAAGAGACACAATGGAATTTCACACTTACTGCAAAGCCCTTTGTTTCCAGGACAAGGGCAACAGACTAATTATATACTTTACTTCAGCTTCCTTGATATTCTAAACTTATTATGATGTTTTCCTCCTCTCTCAGCCAGTTAGATCTTGTGACTATGTCTTCCCTCTGAAGGGACCGCTTTCCTTCTTCATTTATCCACATTTTACTTTTTGTACCGAAGCATTTTATTCCTTGTGGTTTTTGGTTGTAACCAAAACCACATGCTACATGAGTCACTTGGAGGATTTAAAAATGGATTTAAACTCAGTCTGGAAGATGTTTTGTTCAAGTGAGATGGAAAATTAGTTATTTAATCTTCAGGACTGAGCTTTGGTCCAGGTTCCATTACAAATTAGTTCAAGGATTCTGGGCAAAATAATTATCTTCATGATTTCCAGGGTGTAAAACTGGCAGGATGTTATCTACCTCACTGGTTGTTGTGGGAATTAAATATTGGATGAGGAAGAGCTTGTAAATGCTCCAGGTCTATGCAAATAAACTGCTTGAGAACAGGGCTTAGTCTTCACATCTGCACCCCCAGAAGAATTCAGGGTTTTTTTCCCCAAGTGAATTCATTCCTCTCAGGCAGGAACTCAGTCATATTTGCTCACTGCTATTTCCCTAGTCCCTGTAACAGCACCTGATGTGGTACACACTTACTAATGAGTGAGTGAAAGAGTGAGTGCACTTATTTTTATGGCTCTAGTACACCACAGCTTATTGATTTGTTCTCCCATTGATGAGTTCTGCATGACTTCCAATTTTTTTTAATGAAAAAAAAATGCCATTATCAACACTCTTAAGATGTGTACAACACTTTCTCAACAACTGTATATTTAGTTGAATCATACATTTTTATAAGTTAAAACCAGTCTAATACAAATAAATTAATGTGGTTCAACCTATATTCAGTTGTTGAGTTATTGGGTCATAGAATTTGCACATCTTCTTATCTACTAATATTGTCAAACTGCTTTCCAAGGTTCCTGTTGATCCATAAACTCACTGACACTTGGTGTTTGTCAGACTTTTTGCTTTTTCCCAAATAGGTGGATGTAAAATGGTATCTCATTCGGGTTTAATTTATATCTTCTTGAGTATTACTGCAATTGAACATCTCTTCATATGCAAACGTACTTCAGAAAGTTCGTGGAAAAATAGAATTGAAAGATAATATAAATAAACAGAATCAAAAGATGGTACAAATCTTGCCATGAACTTTTTGAAGTAGTCTCGTATTTATAGGTGTTCATATTTTGCTCTTGCCTGCTCAGCCCTTTTGACTGTTTTCTATTGTACTGTCTCCTTCTCATTGATTTGTATGTGTTTTGGATACTGTATTGTCAGTTATATATGTTAAATTCTTCAAATCTGTGGTTGGTCTTTGTGCTCCTCAAATGGCTTTTCTGAAGAACAGATATTTTAAATTTTACTGTAGCTTGATTTTCCTTTGTGGTTTATGGTTTTTGCATCTTATTCAAACATAAACCATAAAGAAGATACTCTGTTTTCTCCTAGACATTTTTAAAGTTTCTTTTTTTTTTTTGCATTTAGAATTTTGTATATGATGGTGGTATAAAGATCTAATCCGTCCCTGCCTTTCCCACCCCCACTTTCAGGATAACCAATTATATGGCACAATTTCTTGAATAGCAAGTCATTGTCCCATTGATCTGTTGACCACCTTTTTCATATATCAGGTTTCCAAACATGCACAGCTATATGCGTAGGCTCTCTATGCTACTCCATAGGTTAGTTTGCTTGTTATTGAACTAATATCACGGTGTTTTAATTACTATCAATTTAGAGAAACTTCTGAAATGTGAGAGGACAAGTTCTTCCAACCTGTTGATAAAAATGATCTTGGAGGGCCGAGCCCGTGGCACACTCGGGAGAGTGCGGCACTGGGAGCGTGGGAACGCTCCCGCTGTGGGCTCAGATCCTGTATAGGAATGGCCGGTGCACTCATTGGCTGAGTGCCGGTCCCGAAAAAGACAAAAAAAAAAAAAAAAAAAAGATCTTGGAAATTTTTGATTTTTGTTCTCCCAAATACATTCTAGAATCAGCTCATTAAGTATAACAGCAACTGCAAAATCAAAACAAAACAAAACAAGCAAAAACCTGTTGGAATTCCATTGGAATTGCATTGAGCTTATAGATCAATCTGGATAGATTAACATCTTTATGGTATTGACATTTTTTATGCATTAACAATGTTCATCTGTTTATTTGTTAAGGTTCTCTTTGGTGCCTTTCAATAAAGTTTCATAATTTTTTAAATCAAGTAATTGCACACATTCTACTTAGATTTTTTCCCCCTAGATGCTTTATACTTTTTGTTGATAATGCAAATTGTATCATATTTAAAAAATGTATTTTCAGCATCTAAAAAGCCACATTAATACAATTACAGTTCACTGAAAAATTAGCATGCGATCCAGTTTGAAAGCTAAAATCAGTCATATCAGGGTACTATTCCATTTAATTATAAACATTAGTTCAACCTTCAAAAAAATTACATTTTCTTACTAATTCTTGCTTATGTAAGGAATTACTGTGAGATAGATATTGGAATCTTCTATGAAAGGAAATTTGGAATTTTCTTCCTGTAATACTATCAATTGTTGCTCTATATATTTTGAGGCTGTTTTATTAAGTATATACATGTATAAAATTGTTACATTTTCCTGTTGTATCAATCCTTTTATTATGTAGTGATCCTCCCTATATCTAGTAACATTCCCTTTCTTAAAGTCTGTTTTGTCCGATATTAACATAGCTAATTCGTTTAATATTTACTGAGTATATCTTTTTCATCTTTTTACTTTCAACCATCCTGGGTCCATATATTTTGATTTTATCTATACTAAATAGCATAGAGCATTTTCTCTTTAAAATCAAGCCTAAAAATCCTTCTTTCAAATAGTGAGTTTAATCCAAACATTATCTGGAACCAAAGCATATTATTTAAAAGTTTCTTTAGTACAAGTCTGTTGTTGGATCACTTGGTTTCTGATCATCTGAAAATTTTCTTTTACCCTTGTTCTTGACAGGTCCTTTTGCTGGGTAAACCAATTCTAGATTGACAGAATTTCTCTCAGCAATCTAAAGATATTTAACTGTTTTCTGGTTTCTTGCGTTTGATAAGTTTTTAGTAACTCTAATTATTCCTATGATATAGTGTGTCTTTATTTCTTGAATTACTATTGAGATCTTTTCTTTTACTTAGTTGTGCTAAAGTTTCACTACACCATGTCTTAGTATGGATTTATTATTCCTACTAAATGTCGTATTTCTTTTATCCATGGATTTGTATCTTTCAGATGTTCTGAAAAAGTCTCAGCCATGAGTGATTTAAATATTGCTTCTCATGCTTTCTTTGTCTTCTTGAGGAGAATGCTCCCCTTTTAATTGACTCTTTCACTTAAAGATTCAGGTCACGATTTTTAAAAAAAAAATTTTTTTTTGGCCACTATTCTCCCCTCAGCTCTTTGAAGATTTCTTTTACTTCCAGTATGACTAGCAATGCAACAAAAACTACATTTTTTTTTTAAAGCAGGAGTACTGTTATTGTTTCTATTCAGCATGCTGCTGGAAGGAGGAGTGATATTAATGAATTTAAAATTTTGTCCCATTTTTATTTTGGCTGGATTTTATTGTCAAGCTTTTTTCCCCTATCAAGTTTCATGGTTAATATATTATATGCATCCTTTCATCATTGAGAAAATATGTACTGATTTTTGCTGAAGAGCATTTTGGTTGGGTATCATATATATTTTTTAATCATAATTTCTGTCTCCTGGAACTTTGTAAATATTGATGCATTGGCATCTTCTATTGAATGTTCTGAGGACATGTTTGAGGCCAGACTAATTATTTTCCCCTCTTGTTGAGATACCTGTAGTTATTCTTCCTTGATCTTTGAAGCTCAGTAGCTGGAAGCTCAGTAACCATAGTTCAACTATGGCTTATTTTTGTCTGAAATATAGTATACTCTTTCAGTCTGCAGATAAATCTTCTCCATTTAAGGGAAATTCTCCTGTTCTATATATACATATATTTTTATTTTTATTTTATTTTGTTTTGTTTTTTAAGTTTTATGTTGTCAATATACAATGTAGTTGATTTTCATGTCCCTTTACTGATTTCTCCCTCCCCCCTCCCTCTCCCATCTCCAACCCATCAACATCATATCTGATCACTGGCCTTAACAAGTTCAAGGAATTGTGATTGTTGTGTCTTCTCCTGTGTTATATTTTTGAGCATTTTTTTTCCATTTGTTGAATTCTATACATCAGGAATGTCAATTATCTTTTTGTTGCACAGTCTTTGTTTTCAAATATATTAGCTTTTATGTCATAATATTTTTGTCTTTAAAAATGTTTTTAAAAAGTCTTTGCTGTTATTTTAAAATGTTTCGCTATTCCAGAAATTTATATTTAACTACTGCATATTTTCTTTTTGTGGCTTCTAAATCATTTAAAATTTTACAGTGATAATTTTTTGCTTGTTTGTTTTTCCTTTAAATCTACAACCTCTCTTTTCATTTATTTATCATCTATTTTTGAGCTCTTGTTTTCTGTGAATCTGTTCTTATTAAATTGTTCTTCTTTATGAAGCAATTGTAAAGAAATTCAACACCGTATTTAAATTGTTTTTTTCCAGTTAAGCTCTAGGACTTCCTTTTGCTTCTGTTTTGTTCATTGCTCTCCAGTGTGTTTAGATTGCTGCTGTGCTCTTTCTTTTTATGGGACTCATACTTGGGCAGCTCAGGCCAGGTATTAGGTTTGTTCTTGACTCTCTTTTCAATAAATCTGAGACCAGTCTGATTTCTCTTTTGATCTCTAGCGTGATCTCTGGGCATATCCTGTGTGCTTCCATTTCCTCCAGCAGGAGGGAACGCTTGGGATGGGGGTGGGGATGAGTGAGGGACTCATCAGAGATGAGCTGTAGCCTTTACTAGACTGCTTGGGCTCTGTGCTCCCCTTTGAAATTTTGTCAAAAATTTTACACCATATTCACTCCATCTCGTTGGGGAAATTGCCGTTCAACTTTGGGTTCTTTTCACCTGTTTATGTGAAGCCCTAGAGGCTTTTCCAGTGGGGTCAGCCTCACTGTTCACTTTCCTTGTTTTCTTTGGTCATTCCCAGCATCAGTTTCCCTAACTCCTGTCAGAGGAAGGAGACTGGAGACTTCTTTGGGCTTTTTCTCTCCATAGACGTGGATAGTGGGGAGACTCACGAGGATTGGGAGGGCACATCATTAAGGCTTTGGAAATTCTGGACTGAGTTAGGACTGACCTATGGTGGGTTTGTCTGATCTCCTCTAGAAATTTGTTTCTTGGCATTTTGATTGTTTTTTGTATTTAGGTAAAAGACAAGTTTCTCCTTCTCTCTGACTTCTTTTCTTTTCCCTTTTCTCCCATTTTGTCTGGCAGGGAAAAAAAGCCTGTGAGAAAGTTTCAATGTATCATTTTATGCAGGGGTCCTTTATGTGTACATTTATATGTATGTATTGTTAAGTCTTCTCAAATGCCCTCATAACCTATCTGTGCTGAAGGAACAAAGGAAAGATTTTTATTCATGCTTGGGCTCAAGTGTGAAAGGAATGGGGACTGGAAAAGGGGTCTTGGCACCTAGGAAAGTCATGGTGAGAAGTGCTGTGGGGAGGTGGAGCTCAGGGGTGTAGGACTGGGCATTTCTATCCCCTCCTGGTGGAAGCTTCCCTCCTGGGACTCTTTGCTGGAAGAATAGAGTGCTTTGTGGTTGTTTGGAAGGGTGGCTGTTGTTTTGTAAGCACTAATAGGTTTTCCAGATGATTATCTTTCTTGGGAGCAGAGCCTGCAGCAGCATCTACTCTTGCTGCCTTTGTGCAGCACTGATGCCAGTTTTCGCTCGAACAGTTCCTGGTGTTTAGAAGGCGATACTGGAGGATCTGGAGTGTGGGAGATACAGAGAAGCCCTAAAATTAATCAGAAAACATTCCCATTTAACAGGGATAAGACTAAATATGTTAAGCAAGACTCAAGGATAATAATGACATGTGAGAAGAAAAACGTGATACAAAAATGGGATGAGAAAGAAAAGACTGCTTTTGAGCCCCTGCAGAGAAGCAGGCTAATGGAAGGAGGTGATTCACTCGCTAACAATGGGCAGTGACTCAGCAGAAGTGGGTATTTTGATACTTTTCTCTTCAATGGTGTAATTTCAAATTTGACAGTATGGAAGATTTTTCCTACTTGTGCTTTTCAGAAGGGTCAGTTGACTGGCTTGTAAATAAAAAACATGGAGATATAATTTTTTTTAGGTTTAATTGAAGTTTTATTTTTATTTCAAGATCCTTAGAGGACCTTCTCAAGGATAACAAGTAGAGGTTTACTTTTTTAATAATGCTATCTCCATTTGAAACTAGAGATTTGCAGTTGATTTTAAGACTGGGCTGATAAATATTTGTAATTTCAGAGTTGCCACTGACTATTTTAATTTGGCTTTGTCAGGTTTCTTTAAATTATGTTGTCTTTGTGTGTAGGAAAAAGAATCCAGATACTATAAATAAAAAGAATGATAAATTGATTGCATAAAAGATTTAGACCATATAGAGACAAATAGAAAATGGGAGACACCTAAAGGCAAGAAAGGACTGAATTCTTTAATTAAAAAACAGAAAACAGTGCTTTGTAAGTCAGTAAGAAAAAAAAGAGCAATTTAATAGAAAAATGGGCACCTAGAATTACAGGGAATTAGTAGACTAGACAAGGACTTTTTTTATACTTATGAAAAATGCTTGATCTTAATAAAGTTCTTATTATTATTTTGCATATCAGTTTGACAAAAAATTAAAAGTTTGTTATTCCAGGCGCTATTGAGAGTATGATTGGAGTGAACGATGATTGGTTTAGCTTTTAATGAAAGCATTTTGATTATATCTATCCAAATTAAAAATCTAAATTAAAAATCATATACACTTTGGCTGAGTAATCCCATTTATCAATATTACATGTCACAGATATACTTACAAAAGCTAGCCAGACATGTTAAACAAGCTCATAATAGCACTGCTCTCCCCCCAAAAAATCATACAAATTTCCATAATTAGGTGTTTGGTTAAATAAATCCTACAGGAGAATATTGTGTATTCTTTAAAAGTAATACAACAGATCTGTAATTACTGATGTAAAAATTGTTTACGAAAACATTAGTTATGCTTATTATGAATTCTTTTGAATGAATTAAGAAAACTAAGATAATTTATTCTGTGGGAGAGTGGTTATATTCTTTCTGTACTTTTAAAAAAATTTCTTAACCGTACATTTATTTATTTATTTATCATATCAAAAGTTATTGTATGAGTCTTGGGTATATACACCATTTTCTGTTTTCTTTATAATTTTTTATCTTAAAAATAGCTATTATATGTTACTAAAAATAAAAAGGAATGAAAAAGCAAAAAAAAATTATGTGTTTATTTCTTCTTAATGGTAGCAAGTCATTGTTTAATATGAGTTACGTTTTCTGTTTTGCATATTTGTATTCAGCCAGAATTAATTATAGAGTCCTCTCTCACTCTCTTCTTACTCCAGTACTTCAATAAATTATTAATTTGTTACAGAGAATTGACCAAAATGACTTAAATGAATTGTAGTCTCCGGAGTGTCCTTGACCTTTCTTTTTGGTTTAATTACAATCCCTTAAACTAGAAGGTAACTTCCTGCTGACATTTTTTCTGTGATTAGAATGTGTGATATTGGGTTTCAGCACTTTGTCAAAGAACTTTTTATTATGATGCACTTTCTGGCATAAGAAATACTTCCTTGTGAACTATTTCAATGAAGGTGATTTCTTTTCTTCTTTAATTACACCAGTGATTTTCCCACCTGTGTTTTGTCTTGATGGTCTCAGGCCACATGCATTTACCTGGTCACATTTAGATCTGCTTGTTGTACCTTACAGGGAAGAGATATGGCCGTGGCAGTTTAAAGAATGAAGGAATTTGTTTTAGTTCAAAGCATTGTGACTTGGCGTCTGAAAGAGTATGACACCCTCTTCAGCATTTGTCTGTCCTTGACTATTTTGTGTACGGCTATAAACTTTTGTATTTGTAAAATGCTATGAGCTGAAGTCAGAAGATTATCTTCCATAGAAATGAGTGAAGAATTATGCCAATAAAAATAAATTTATGATAACTGAAAATTTTCTATTAACTAATTTTTCATTGAGTTCTACCTTGCAGATGGTGTTTCTTTCTCAAATAATTAGACTCCATGTATCAATGACAGTTCCTTTTCTTTTAACTTTGATATTCAGAGTTGTACAAATTATTGCAGTCCTTTAGGATAGCTGTTTTGTAGTCTGTGTCAAGAAATTTGACTCCAATCATCTTAGTTTTAGGAGTTTATTTAAATCTCAAGAAAGTAATTCAGAAGAAAAATGATTTATACACAAAAAATGTTCCTTAATAGAAGAATGTATATGTGAATTACAGTATATCCATTTGGTAGGAATGTTATGCAACTAGTGAGCTTGTAGTTATGAATCTCATTTGGCATCATTGGAAAATATTCATACAACGAGGGTCAGTGAGAAGTGGGTGAACATGCTTCTCATGCCAAAACTGGCAGAACATGCATTTGGATGGTAAAGTCAGGAATGTTAAAGAAATTAGAAAAATAAAAATAGTTGATTTGTTGGAGTGTGGGAAATACAGGTGAAGTTATTTATTTATTTACTTTATTTACTGTCATAAGTTCTGCAATAAATAAAAATGTCCAGAGAAAGGAAAGGAACAGAAGCCTAGTGTTGTGGGAGGATGAGGAGATAACAGATGAACTAGGCCTTCTCTGTGGGCCCCTGTTCCAAATGATTGTTTGAAGATACACACAGTAGGGATGACAGTGACCTCCTTTAGCAGGAAGCCAGGTCTAGCCTGTACACCGTCCTTTAAGAGATGGAAATATTGTAATGCTTTTGCAATTTATTCAAGTGCTGTTTTTTATTTCAATTTCCCCAGGTTCTTTCCCTCGCTGAATTCTTCTGGCCATGTATCCTGTTCATGATTCTGACAATACTTCGCTTTCAAGAACCTCCCAGACATAGAGACAGTTGTAAGTTTCACTTTTTAATACATTTATTGAATTATGAACTGTTGAGCTAAGGCTGGGTCTGGAGCTCACAGACCCCTGGAGCCTGTTGTCCAGACTTGGTCACAGACCCTTCCCATGCAGGTCTGTGAGCTAGGTAACAGGAAAAAGGTCCTTGTAGCCTTGGCCAAAGGGATAATAAGTTTTATTCAGCACACACACGTCTAAGAGCTAGGCAGTCCAAAGAGAAACGGAGCAGCTGCCAGCAAAGTAAACGCGCTCTATTTTTAGACACAATCTCTGCCAAGCCACTGCCTCACACACTGAAGAACACACAAGAATAGCAACAAGCTAAAAATACCTGGGTGCGCATGCACACTAACTCCACCCCCACACAACTTGTTTACAAAGAATGTGCTGCAGACCCCAGCCTGACCTGAGGTGAGGGGGCCTGACTATAACTACTCTATTTTCCTCACATGAACCTTCAGAGAAAAAAATCAAAACAGAACATAGCACTTTTTCAAACTCTGTTCATTATAAACTTTGAATTCTGATTTTAAAGATTTTTCATCTTTAGAATGATATTCACACATTTGCTCAATCTAGCAGATAGATTTATTCTTCCAACTAAGCTAACTCAATTTGGACATAAGCATATAAGCCATGATAAATGTAGGAAGAGTAGAAGTGGTAAAATGTGGGAGATGCATTTCATAATTTACCAACATGATACTGATAGTGATGGTGGTGATGGTGGTGATGGCGATGGTGGTGATGATGTCGATGATCATGGTGATGGTGGTGATGGCGATGATCATGGTGATGGTGATGGTGGTGATGGAGGTGATGATGTCGATGATCATGGTGATGGTGGTGATGGCGATGATCATGGTGATGGTGGGGATGGTGATGGTGGTGATGATGTCAATGATCATGGTGATGGTGGTGATGGCGATGATCATGGTGATGGTGATGGTGGTGATGGTGATGGTGGTGCTGATGTTGATGATCATGGTGATGGTGGTGATGGCGATGATCATGGTGATGGTGATGGTGGTGATGGTGACGGTGGTGATGATGTTGATGATCATGGTGATGGTGGGGATGGCGATGATCATGGTGATGGTGATGGTGGTGATGGTGACGGTGGTGATGATGTCAATGATCATGGTGATGGTGGGGATGGTGATGAAGGTGATGATGATGGTGATGGTGATGGTAGTGGTAATGCTGGTGGTGGTGATAGTGATGACTATAATAATGACAGTGATCATGATGGTGATGCACTGATAAACTATCATTGATAATTTTCTCTGCTCCAAAAACATTGTCAACAGCCTATTTTGCTTATCTAGATTGAAACCTCAACATTATCACTCCATGAGAAATGATGGCCTGTTTTGTTTCTATCAGACTATGCCACTTAAAATATATACTCGTATAACGTGGTTGACTCTGTAAATGTCACTTGAATAGAGGATTATTAAGTGTTTGGATTTATCCAAAATAGTGTGTCAGTTATATTTAGATTTTATAATAGAAAAAGGAATGGTCCTAATAGGTTACCTGTGTTGTTTGGGGACTCTGTTGTGTGTTGCAGAAAACAGTGAGGCCATGTTAGTAAAACATCTAGGAAAAGTTGAAAAGCTTTTCAGGGTTTCTATTGTATTAACTAATTTATTTAGCAAATATGTATTGAGTTCATTTCATGTCCCAGGCCTTGCTGAGTATAACATAGTAGACAAGGTATTTTCCCTACAGAATGTACTGTAGGGCCAGACTATTACAATAGAATGGGAAAGTGTCGTGGGGAGGATGGGGTTACACAGAAGGCCCTGTTTGCACATAAGGGGTGGTCAGTCCGTACTAGGGAAAGGCTTCTGAGGAATTAGCAATGTGCAGCTTTGTCAGAATAAGGGAGTGCAGGGGAGGAATGGTCTAGGCAGTCCAGATGGCATGGGCAAAAGCCCCAAGTGTGACTAAGAAGAGTTCCTTGTGACAAAAGAGCAGAGCTATGGCTAGAAGAGTCAGCAGGGTCAGGTCAACAAAGTGTATGATGTTGAGGAGGGTGCACCCTCCAAGAGCACTGAGGAGCCATTGAAAGGTATCAGGAAAGGTCACAAGAAGATGAGCATTTAGGGTTCACATTCTAGGGGTTGACATGGGGTCGGGGAGAGCAACCCTGGAGAATGCAAGATCAACCTGTGGAGCCCTTGAGTAAATGGGCAAGAGATGGGTGTGGTCTGATGCAGGAGGTAGGGGAAGGAGGTAGGGTGGGAAGGAACAATGACTGGCTGGATGCCAAGAGGAGAGGGAGGCTTTGGGCTAGAACAGCTGGGTGGAGAGTGCACCCTCACTGGAGAGTTGTAGGGCAGCGGAGTGTATTAGTCCATTTCTGCTGCTTATAACAAAATACTTAAAACTGGGTGCTTTATAAGAAAATGACATTTACTGCTTACAGTTTCTGAGGCTGGGAAGTCCAAAGTCCATCTGGTGGTGGTGATAGTGACCCAGGGGTCTCACACTGCAAGACGATGAAAACAGAGAGAGCAGACAGACTCTCCTCTTCTTTTAAAGCCCTCAGAACCATGCCCCTGACCACCATTTTTAATCCATTCACTATGGCATGGTCCTACAATCCAGTCACCTTGTCAAGGCTCCACCTTTCCATTACAATAATAGGGTTTCCACCCTGTTAACAGTCACAGTGTGGGCTAAGTTTCTAATACATAAAGCTTTGGAGACACAATTCAAGCTTCAGTGAGTTTTGGGGGGACATAATTCAGTCTGCTACAGGTCCCCTGAGGGAGCTGTGATCAGAGTGCTTGTGCCAAATTTGAGAGGCCTGTGAGATTGGTGGGCTCAGCTGCCCAGACAGACTGAGTCCTGAGCTCACTGGAGTCTGGAATTAGATGAGGACACTTAAGAAGCACCAGGACATAGGCCTCAAGAAGAGCACATTCGAGGGACAGGCAGAGTGCTGGGAGAAAGATGAAGGAACATGGAGTTTGTGTGAGACACATTTAACGAAGGAGGCATGGCGAAGAGTGACCAATGCTGTTGCCATGTGGGCAAGAAAAGAGTGACAGGTTCCCATTAGGTTCATTATCAGGGGTGTTGGTGGGACTCTGAGGGCCCACATTGCAGCGGCCTGAAGTGAGGGAGGTGAGGACGGGGAAGGGGAAGTGGTAGAAAACCAGGCTTACTCTGTGGCAGACAGAGGTGAAATAGCTGGGTGGGAGCCTGCCTGTAACTGGTGGATGATGGGGCTCTGAGGACTGAAGGAAAGCCCCAGATTGGTGGCTGATATAAGATTGTGAATTATTTAGTTGTAAATAATAGAGCATTAAATCTACAGTCCAGTGTGGTACCAGCTCGGTCCTGCCATAAGGAAAAAGCAGCTTATGATGTTCCTTATCCTCAAGGCTTCTATCCATTCCTTAAACATTTGTCAAGCTCCTGCTTTGTATCAGGGGTACAATCCCACAAAGATGTGACCTAAAGAAATGCTGGAATGTTCCTAAGAGGTTGATGCAGATGTGCTTTGTCAGAGTCTCAAAGTGCTCCGGGAGCCACAGTTGTTTGAGGACCACATGACAAAGCTCTGTCTTGCATCCACCAGCTCTGTGGGCACAGCAGGGACCTAACCTTTGTGAGCCCTTTTCTATAAAGACAGCTAATTCCACCTGCCTCCTATGGACTGCAGTGCCTTGCCCAGAGAAGGGGGCCAACATGTGTCTATCCCTCTTCCTCACACTTCCTACTGTCCTGGGGTAGCCTGATGTCACCATGCCAGGTCTTTAGTCTTGGAGATAAAGCGTGTCCAGGGCTAGTGTTTTCAATCTCTGACCCACTGAACATCCCACTGTGGCAGCCACCATTCCTGGTGTGTTCTTGAGAGAGATGGGACACAGATGTCATGCTAGGGAAATGCTGGGGACTGTTGCTGACCCCTGAAGTGGGATTTATTCACTAGGAATAAATAATCTTCTAAAGTTAAGATTCTTTGCATAGGAAAGAAATGCCCTGTTAAGTACTGTGAGCAATTAAAAATGGTAGCTTGAGAAGCTTCACTTATCTATCTGCCCACGTAAATATTGTTTGTGCTGGTTAGTGTGGCTTGGGATCACCTGTGGTCTGGGCAGATTCCACGCACATGCAGGGGGGACGGGGACAGGCACAGGGGTCGAGGCGGAGTAAGCCCTGGGTGCTGCTGCTCCCTCGAGCTCAACACAAATAGGAAAGCCACTGCCAGGCAGCACTGAGCTGCCTCTGCCTGCCCACTCAGGGACTGGGAGGGGAGGAAGCAGTCAGGTGCCCTGGGGAGGTCCAGGAAAGGGCTCTGAGTCTCAGAGTAGAAAAACTTCCTTGCATTCTATGATAGTTAGCAGCTACGCTTAAACATTTAAAAATTCAAGTTGCATTTAACTTGAAGTTTTTGCCCAAACTTCAAAATTTTTATGTGAGATGGAATGAAGCATCCATTCCGGTCATTCCTGCCCACGGCGGGTTTACAGAGGGCTGTGTCTGGAGGCTGGGCTGTGTATCCGTGGTATGTCCACTCTGAATGGGAAAGCTTGTGAATCATGCAGCTGTGACATTCTGTCTTGAAGCGTGAGTGCAGACACTGCAGGAAAGGTGTGAGGTATAAAGGGTTTTTTTGTTTTGCTTTTTTTTTTGTATGAGTCCTCAAATCCCCTTTAAATTAATAAGAGTTAATAATCCAATAAAGTGATATTACACATTATGATTCTAATTCAATAGGTATTCAATTTCTGATAGCAGGTGTATGGACTCATTTCTTCTGTGCATCTACATCCAGGTTACTTGCAGCCCAGAGATCTGCCCAGCCGGGGCGTTCTCCCCTTTGTGCAAGGCCTTCTTTGTAACACTGGGTCAAGGTGCAGGAACTTCAGCTTTGCGGAGTCGATGGAGCACCATTTTCGGTAAGAGAAACACAAGCATCCTTTTCAGAATTCCTGGGAAGCTGGTTTGTAGAAGAGGTGTCATGCTTTTAGTAAAGCCTCAAAAATTTTGGACAAGTAAGTGATGATGAAAAATACAGAATTTAGAATTACAGGAAAATCAGTTTTATTAAATTCAGATTCACATATTAATGGCTCCAACTAATGTTTAGTTTACAGCAGGAGTTCTTTTCACTGCTGTGTCAAGACTCACAGAGTAACTGCTGATTAACAAAGGCCATTTGCATGTCAGGGTTTGTTTTCTGCAGGTTAAATCTCTGATGTCTTCATACCACATTCTGAGAACGACAGGACAGTTTAGTAGCTGGCCAGCATCACAAAGCCTTTGACTTTGAGAACCAAGAACAAAATTCCTCACTGTGTTTTGTAGTGCCCGAGGCAGAGGTATAAGAAATGCAAAATAAAATAGGGAAGGAAAATAGCAAGGACTGAGGCAAGAGCGGAAGGAATGAGGGGCAAAGAAGCATGAAGAAGTCCACTGTCAAGTTCCCCCTGATTTCAGACCTGGCCACTTGATCACAGTTTTCACATTGATTCTACAGTATGAATACAGTTGAAACTCAAAGTGATAAAGATTCACTTCTGATTATTTTGCAGTAATTGTCTCAGTTTAAAAATACATGAAAACAAAAGTTTTCACTTCCAGTCTAAACGTTATTATGGTTAATTTAGTTAATGAATTTTCATGACCTTTATAATTCCCTGGGGACAGTTCACTTTGGTTAGAAATCCCAGGTATTGCCTGGTGTAGATTATGATTATGAAAATTGACTTCTGCATTCCAGCTTTGTTAGGGAGTGTCCCCATTTGCTCTAACAAAAGGATTTTAGAGCAAAAACATGAATCATTCGTGACAGCTGATTAGGAGGATATTCTCACAGTGTTAGGGATCATTTCTATTTTCTTTAAGGTAAAACAACATAAAAGCAAACTTAAAATGCTTTATGATAGCACTAATGTGCTGTCTAAATCTGTCCTCACTTCCCCGTTCACTGTCAGTGATCTTCAAGAGGCTGATAGCACCTGACCAGAACACTCTTCACTCTCAGTGGACTTATCACCAGGGCCTCATCCTCTCGTCCTTGGTCTCTTTTAGTCTTTTGTTCCCAACTCCTTGGAATGCTCTCTTTACAACAATCGCCAGTTGTTTACTACTAGTCTCAATTTATGATCATCAATATAACCTTTACTTTTCTCATTCTCAAGTAGGCCCAGATCCCCTGAGGATCATGTGACCCTCTCTGCCTCGTTCTCCACCACTGCCTGCTTCTCCATCTTTTTTGATAATCTCCAGCTGCCGCTTCACTCTGACTTTTCAGTTTGTTTTTTGCTCTTCAGAGACTCTGAGAGAGTCTTCCAATCATCGTAATCTCTATTTTATAATTATATCTATCCCAGGGTTTCCCTTCCTTTCAAGTAGCTGAATCTTCTTCCACCATCTAAAGCAGTCTTCCCCCAGAACAGCTGGTAATTTGCTCCTTATTCCTGGCAAGGCTTTTCTGACATGGAGAAGTACTGACATCAGAGAGAGAAGGAAGAAGGATTCCTCTGTGCTTCTGGTCCCATTTCTGCACCTCAGGACCCTTCTACGATGATCAGTTCCTCTTCTCCTTTCCTTAGCATCTTCTAAGGCATCTGCAACCTTTCTCTTCTGTTGTCTCCATCCTCCCCACCTTCACATGGTCCAGGGTCTTCCTAGACTATACACACACAGGTCTCACGGTGGCCACTTACCTCCTTCTAATGACACATGTGGCCTCCGCGGACTGTGAAAACACAGTTTTAGATGATCCCAGGGCTTTTTTTTTTCCCCCTGAGCCCCTTTCAGTAGCTTGTTGAGATCTGACTCAGCAGGTGTGACTGAAGTATGAAAGGACGATCCCAGTGCTGAGCCTACAGGCCCCGTTCCTCACTCGGCCATCTTTCTCCCTGTAACGCAGTCACCTGTCTACCTGTGAAGAGCATTTTGGAGCTGGGTCCCTATACTGGAGTCTTCTCCATGCCCAGCCTAATTGTGCTTGTTGGTGGACTATTGAGAACTTGGGAGATCATATGTGTTCTGCTGTTTTTTATTTATAAATTTCTTCCCCAGTAAAACTTATTTTTACATCATGTTTAGTATTTCAGTTTTGTTTAAGGAATTCTTCCCTGAGGTCATAAAGTTAATTGTCTATATTATCTTCTTCAAGTATTATAATTTTTCCTTTCACATGTTAGTTCTGGATTCATCGAAGATTTAGGTCTGTGTGTAATGTAAGGTAATGATTGGATTGCATTTTTTTCCCTTTGGGTGAGCAGTGTCAGTTCCATTTGTTCAACATTTAAACATTTCCCATTGATGTGCCATCCCACTGTGACACAAACCAAGTTATCATATGTGCTGCATATATGTGCTTCTCCAATTTGTTCGAGAGGTCCATCAAGCCATCTTTTGAGCTTTACTATGCTGTCTTTCTTTCTACAGCTTCCTAATATCTTGATATCTGTAGAGCAAATATTCCTACTTTGCTCTTCTCCTTTAAGGAAGTCTTTTTTCTTCTGTGTAGATTTTACAATTGTGTTGTCAAGGTTAAAAAAACCTATTGGGATTTTGCTTGGAATTGCATTGAATCCTGTGATTGTGATGCATCATTTAATTTACTTTGGTCTTCTTCAGTATCTTTCAGTGTAGCTTTGCAGTATTTTTCCATGAAGGTCATGCATATCTTTTGTTAAATATTTTCCTAGTTACTTGAAATTTTTTGTTGTTATTTCAAACGGTATCCTTTTAAAAATTACCCTATGTCACTAATCATTACTTGTGTTATGAAAATATAATTATTTTAAAAGTCAACTTTATTGATCTATATAATATTGAATACATTGCAATGAGGGTTTTTTTTTTTTTTTTTTTTGAGGTTGGCAGGTAGAGGAATTGAACCCCGGACCTTGATGTTATCAGCACCATGCTCTAACCAACTGAGCTAACTGGCTGGCCCTGAAATGAATTTTGACATGTCTATGCAACTGAGTGATCACCACCATGATCAGTATATAAAGCATTTCAATTATCTTCCCAAATTCCCCTGTGCCCCATCTGAGTCCAGTCTATACCCAGCCACCACCCTCTTCCAGACTCAATCAACAACTTCCCAGCTTTCTGTCATCTAGATTATATTTGCCATTTCTAGAATTTCACATGAAAGATATGTCTTTGGTGTCTGTCTTCTTTCGCTCAGCAAAATATTTTCAGATTTATACATTTGGCTGTGTGTATCAGTAATTCATTCCTTTTTTAATTGCTAAGTAGTATTCCATTGTGGAAGTGCCTCATTTTTTTTATACAGTTACCACCCATGGCTGGACATTTGGGTTATTTGCAGTTTGCCTATTTATGAATGAAGCTGCTATGAACATTAAAAAATAAGTTTTTGTGTGGGCAAATATTTTAATTGTTCTTAATTAAATACCTAGGAGTGAAATTGTTGGGATGAACGTTCAGTGTATGTTTAGCTTTATAATAAATTTCCAGACTGTTTTCCAAAGCGTTGTACAGTTTTGCACTCCCAGCATCAATATATGAGAGTTCTAGTTGCTCCACATCCTTGCCAACACTTGGTGTTATGTTAGTCTCTTTAATTTTAGTCAATATATGGTTGTACAGTATTATCTGATTGTAGTTTTAATTTGCATTTTTTGATCATAAATGACATTAAGCATCTTCTCATGTGTATATTGGCCATTCTAATTTTTTGTGTGTGAAGTATCTGTTGAAATCTTTTTACAATTAATTTTTTATTTTTGGTTTTAGTGAATTCTTAGAGTTCTTTACATTCTGGTTATAAGTCTTTTATCAGACATATGTATTGTGAATATTTTCTTCCAGTTTCTGAACTGTCTTTTGAAGAGCAGAGGTTTTTCATTTCGATGAAATACAATTTCTCTTATTTTTTTCTGTTTTGGTTTGTGCTTTTTGTATTTTTCTGTAACAAAGAAATTTTTTTCTTTTCTTTTTAATTTTAATTTTTTAAATTTTAACATTTACTTGTACATATTTGTGGGGTACAGTGTGTTGTTTTAATACATGGAATTACTGCGCAATGGTTCGCTTAGGATAGATAGCATAGTTTTGATCCCATTAGTCTACCACTTCTCTTCCACTTCCCCCCTCTCCCTTCCTGGCCTCTAGTAACCATTATTCTACTCTCTACTTCTGTGAGAACCACATTTTTTTAGATTCCACATATGAGTGAGATCATGGGGTATTTGTTTTTCTGTGCCTAACTTAACTTCACTTAACATGATGGTTTCCAGTTCTGTTCATGTTGCTGAAAATGATAGGGTTTCATTTCTTTCTGTAGCTGTATAGCATTCCATTGTGTATATATACCATAGTATTTTTATCCATTCATCTGTTGATGGGCATTTAGGTTGATTCCATCTCTTGACTATGTTGAATATGGTTGTGATGACCATGGAGTGCAGGTGTCTTTTTGATGTATTGATTTCATTTCCTTTGGGTATATACCTAGTAGTTGGATAGCTGGGTCACAGGGTAGATCTATTTCTAGTTCTCTGAGGAACCCCTATATTGTTTTCCATAGAGGTTATACCAATTTTCACTACCACTAGCAATATAGGATGGTTCCCTTTTCTCTGCATCCTTGCCAGCATTTGTTATTTTCTGTCTGGTTGATAATAGATATTCTAACTGGGGTAAGATGATATTGCGGTTTTAATTTTCATTTTCCTGATGATCAGTGATTTTGAACATTTTTTCATGTGCTTCTTGGCCATTTCTATGTCTTCTTTTGAGAAATAAATGTCTGTTCAGGTTCTTCGCCCATTTTTTAATTGGGTTATTTGGGTTTTTTTGCTGTTGAGTTGTTTGAATTCCTATGTACTCTGGATATTAGCACCTTGTCTGATGTGTAGTTTGCAAACACTTTCTCCCATTCAGTAGGTTGTTTCTTCACTTTGGTGATAATCCCCTGCTGTGCTGAAACTTTTCAGTTCAAAACTTTTCATTTGTGTTTTTTTGTTTTAGTTGCCTGTGTCTTCGTCGTCTCACTCAAAAAAGCACTGTCTATTCTTATTTTGTGTAACATTTCCCCTGTGTTTTTTTCTAGCAGTTTCATAGTTTCGGGTGTTAAATTTAGGTCTCCAATCAATTTTGAGTTTATTTTTGTGTATGGTGAGAGACAGGGGTCTAGTTTCAACTTTCTGCTTGTGGGTATCCAGTTTTCTCAGCACCATTTATTGAAGAAGCTGTCTTATCTCCACTGTATATTCTTGGTGACTTTGTCAAAAATCAGTTATCTATAAGTGTGTGGGTTTATTTCTGGGCTTTCTATGCTGTTCCATTGGTCTATTTGTCTATTTTTATTCCACTTCCATGTTATTTTGGTCACTATAGCTTTATAGTATATTTTGAAGTCAGGAAGTGTGATGCCTTCAGCATTGTTCTTTTTGTTCAAAATTGCTTTAACTATATGACATCTTTTGTGGTTCCATACAAATTTTAAGATTTTTTTTTTCTTTTTCTGTGGAAAATGTCACTGTATTTTGATAGGGATTGTGCTGAATGTGTAGATTTCTTTGGGTAATATGGATATTTTGATGATGTTAATTCTTCCAACCCGAGAACATGGAATATCTTTCCATTTATTTGTGTCATCTTCAGTTTTTTTCACCAATGTTTTATGATTTTCATTGTTGAGCTTTTTTTGGCTAAACTAATTCTTAGGGGGATTTTTTGGTAGCTATTGTAAATGGGATTACTTTCTTGATTTCTTCTTCAGCTGTTTCATTATTGGCATATAGGAAGGCTATTGATTTTTTGTTTGTTGATTTTGAATCCTGCAACTATACCAATTTCACTTTTAGTTCTAGTAATTTTGGGGGAAAGTCTAGGGTTTTCTATGTGCATGATCAAGTCATCATGTGCTGGCTAGAATTTCCAGTATTATGCTGAATAAGAGTGAGGAAGGTGGGCATCCTTATCTTGTTCCAGATTTTAGAGAAAAACCCTCCAATTTTTGTGCATTCAGTATGATATTAGCTGTCTGTCATATATGGCCTTTATTGTGTTGAGGTACATTCATTCTGTACCTAATTTGTTGAGTGTTTTTATGACGAAGAGATGTTAGATTTTTGTCAAATGCTTTTTCTGCATCTGTTGAGATGATTGCGTGGATTTTTTCCTTCATTCTGTTGATGTGATGTATCATGTTTATTGATTTGTGTATGTTGAACCATCTTTGCATCCCTGGGATGAGTCTTACTTGATCATGGGAAATGATCTTTTTAATGTGGTGTTGGATTCTGTCTGCTAGTATTTTATTGAGGCTTTTCACATCTGTGTTCTTAGGGATATTGGTCTGTAGTTTTCTTTTATTGTTGTGTCTTTTTCTGGTTTTGGTATGAGGTAATGTTGGCCTCATAGAATGAGTTTGGAAGTATTCCCTCCTCTTCAATTTTGTGGAGGAGTTTGAGAAGAATTGGTATTAATTCTTCTTTAAATTTTTGATAGAATTTGGCAATGAAATCATCTTTTCCTGGGGTTTTCTTTGTGAGGAGACTTTTTACTACTGCTTCAATCTCATTACTTGTTATTGGTCTGTTTAGGTTTTCTAGTTATTCATAATTCAACTTTGGTTAGGTTGTATGTGTCCAGGAATTTATCTATTTCTTTGAGGTTTTCCAGTCTGTTTGCATGTAGTTGTTTGTAGTAGTCTCTTATGATCCTTTGTGTTTCTGTGCTATCAATTGTAACATCTTTTTCATTTCTGATTCTATTTATTTGAGTCTTCTCTCTTTTTTCTTTGTTAGTCTAGCTAAAGGTTTACTGAGGTTGTTTTATCTTTTTGAAAAACCAGCTCTTTGTTTCATTGATCTTTTGTATTGTTTTTTAAAACTCTAATTCATTTATTTCTGCTCTGATCTTTGTTATTTCTCTCATTCTACTGACTTTGGTTTGGTTTGTTCTTGTTTTTCAGGCTCCAGGAGGTACAATGTTAGGTTGTTTATTTGAAGTCTTTCTTTCTTTCTTTTTCTGATGTAGGCATTTATTGCTATAAACTTCCTACTCAGAACTGCTTTTGCTATATTCCATAGGTTCTGGTATGTTGTGTTACCATTTTTATTTGTCTCCAGGAAATTTTTAATTTCCTTTTTGATTTCTTCCTTGATCCATTAGTTGTTTAGGAACATGTTGTTTAATTTCCATGTATTTGTATGGTTTTTAGTGTCCCTTTTGTTGTTGATTTCTAGTTTTATTCCATTGTGGTCAGCCAAGGTAGTTAATATGATTTCAAATTTTAAAAAGTTGTTGAGACTTGTTTTGTGACTTAAGATAGACCAATTCTAGAGAATGTTCCATGTCTTGCTGAGAAGAATGTGTTTTCTCCAGCTGTTGGATGAAATGTTCTATATATGTCCATTAGGTCCAATTGGCCTAGAGTAGAGATTAATTCTGATGTTTCCTGTCTGGTTGATCAGTCCTGTGCTGAAAGTGGGATGTTAAATTCCCCAAATATTATTGTATTGGCATCTATTTCTCTCATTAAGTGTAATAGTAATTGCTTCATATAACTAGGTGCTCTGAAGATGGGTGTGTATATATTTAGAATTGTTATATCCTTTTGTTGAATTCATCCCTTTATCATTATATAGTAACCTAGTTTATCTTTTTTTACTTTCCTTGGCTTGAAGTCTATTTTATCTGATATAAGTACAGCTACTGCTCTTTTTTGGTTTCCATGTGCGTGAAATATCTTTTTCCATCCCTTCACTTTCAGTCAGTGTGTGTCTTTATAGGTGAAGTGAATTTCTTATAGGCAGGACATAATCGGTTCTTGTTTTATAATCCATTTAGTCACTCTATGTCTTTTTTTTTTTTTTTTTTTTTTGTCTTTTTTCGTGACCGGCACTCAGCCAGTGAGTGCACCGGCCGAGTGCACTGGCCATTCCTATATAGGATCCGAACCCGCAGAGGGAGCGTTGCAGCGGTCCCAGTGCTGCACTCTCCCGAGTGCACAACGGGCTCGGCCCCACTCTGTGTCTTTTAATTGGGGCATTTAATCCTTTTACATTTAAAGTTACTATTGATATATTGGAATGTGTTTTGTTTCTTTTTTTCTGTGTTTTTGTTGATCCTTTTTCCAATCTTACTCTCTTCCTTTGTGACTGAGTGGTTTTCTCTAGCAGTGTATTTTGATTTTTTGCTATTTATTTTTAGCATATCTTTTATAAGTTTTTGTGTTAGCTATGGTTACTTTGAGGCTTATAAAAAACATGTTATAGTTATACCAGATTATTTCAGACTAATACTAACTTTAACAAAGAAATATTTGCCTAACTAAAGA
The DNA here is from genome assembly GCF_027409185.1 of Cynocephalus volans. NCBI lineage: Eukaryota > Metazoa > Chordata > Mammalia > Dermoptera > Cynocephalidae > Cynocephalus > Cynocephalus volans. Next base: position 214,617,374 of record NC_084461.1, read on the forward strand.
TAAAGATTTTTTTCCTACATTTTCTTTTAGCAGTTTTATAATTTTAGCTTTTGTTTAGGTATGCAATCTATTTTTAATTTATTTTCTATATGATGTGAGATAAATGTTGAGGTTTATCTTCTTCCATAAAGGGTATGCAGTTCTAGTACAATTTTTTTGAAAAGACTGTCCTTTTGGCACTTTGTTGAAATTGATTGATCTAAGAATAGTATGTAGGTCTGTTTTTGGACTCTCCTATTTTATTGGTCTTTGTAAGTATCCTTAGACTAATACCCTCAGAAACTATAGATTTAGAGATAGTCTTGAAATCAGGTAGGAATCTTTCAACTTTGTTCTTTTTCAAAATTATTTTGGCTCTTCTAGGTCCTTTGAATTCCCATATAAATTTTAACAGCAGCTTGTTTATTTCTACAAAAAAGTCTACTGGGATTTTGATTGGGATTACATTTTTAGAAAAGCAGCCTTATTAAGATTTAATTCACATATTGTACAATTGAGCCATTTAGTGTATATAATTCAGTAGCTTTTAGTATATTCACAGAGTTGTACAACCATCATCACAATCAATTTTTGAAAATTTTTATCAGTCCCCCAAAAGAATCTGTCTCTATTAACATTCACTCCACACATCCCTCCCCCTGCCATTCTCCCTCACTCCTAGCCCTAGGCATCCACTAACCTACTTTCTGTCTCTATAGATTTGACTATTCTGGACATTTCAAATATATGACATTTGTCCAACTTATATATTTTTTTTCTTTTTTTTTTTTTTGGTAACTGGCTTCACTTACATTATGTTTTGTAAGCTCATGCATGTTGTAGCACTCAATACTTTCTTCCTTTTTATTGCTGACCAATTAATATTCCATTGTATAAATATACCACATTTTGTTTTAGTATTCACACATTGATGAACATTTGAGTTGCTTCAACTTTTTGGCTATTTTAATTGTACTAGGACACTTCAAAAACTGCAAGTTTTTGTATGGACATGTGTTTTCATTTCTCTTGGTTGGGTATATGTTAGGTCATATGATAACCGTACGTTCAGTTTGAGGAACTGGCAGACTGTTTTTCAAAGTGGTTCCACCATTTTACTTTCCCAGCAGCAGTGTGTAATGGTTCAGACTCTTCACATCCTGACCATCACTTGTTCTTTTCCTTTAGATTATAGCCATCCTGGTGGGTGTGAAGTGGTATCTTATTGTGGTTTCAATACACATTTCCCTAATGGTTAGTGATGTTGACACTTATTGGCCATTTGGATATCTTCTTTAGAAAAATATCTACTCAAATCTTTTCCCCATTTTTAATTGGGTTATTTGTCATTTTTATTATCAAGTTGTAGGAGTCCTTTATATCTTCTGGATACAAGTTCCTTATCAGATACATGATTTGCACATATCTTTCCCCATTTTGTGGGCTCTTTCTTACTTTATTAATTGTGTTCTTTGAAGCACAAGTTTTTAATTTTGATTAAGTCCAACTGACTTATTTTTTTCTTTGTTGATTGTGCTTTTGGTGTCATATCGAAAAGGTTCTGCCTAACCCATGATAGTGAAGATACACTCTTATGTTTTCTTCTAAGCATTTTACAGATATAGCTCTTATATTTTGGACCTTGATTCATTTTGAGTTGACTTTTGTGTATGGGATGAGAAAGGGGTTCTGACCTCATTTTTTTGCCTGTGGACATTCAGCTATCTAAGGGGATTATATTTATCCTATAAATTAGTTGTGAGAATTGATATCTTAATAACATTGAGTCTTCCAATCCATAAATATGACATATGTATCCATATATTTAAGTTTTTTGAATTTCTCTCAGGAATATTTTTGTAATTTTCAGTTTTATACATGTTTTGTTAAATGTAGTTCATGTTTTTTGAGATTGTTTTTAAATTTATTTTTCTTAATATGAACTATCACTTGTAATGGCTTTTTAACATATCCTTTAGAATTTTATACATACATGATCAAATAATCTAAAAATACACACTTTTCTTATCTGGATGCCTTTGTTTCTTTTACTTGAGTTTAATGTGCTCTTCTCTATCTACCTTCTGTATGTTCTACCTTAGATCATTGATTATAGGCCTTTTCTAATATAAGGATTAAAAGCTGTATATTTTTCTTTGAGTACTGCTTTACTGCATCTTATAAATTTTGATATGTTATGTTTTAATTTGCATTAATTAAAAAATATTAACCGATTTCCAATGTGGTTTCTTCTTTGATCCATGGGTTGTTTTTAGGTCTGATCTTTAATTTCTAAGGATGTAAAGATTTTCCTGAAATCTTTTTGCTACTAATTTATACTTTGTGGTCAGGAAACTCACTGTTTGTGATCTTGGCCCTTTAAAATTGTTGAGGCTTGTTTTATGGCCCTAACGTGTGGTCTTTTTGGATGAATATTTAATGTGCACCTGAAGAGACTATTTGTCTCCTGCTGTTGTTAGGTGGAATGCTATTCATCTTCAGTATCTTTACTGATTTTATGTTTACTTGTTCTATAGATCATTGAGAAAGGAATTGAAATCTCCAATCACAATTGTGGATTTTTCGCTTTTAGCACCAATTTCTATAACAGCACAGATTAGCTGTGTATTGCTACGGCCCTTCCTTCT